>NC_082719.1:38821996-48821996 GCF_030144855.1 Hypanus sabinus | reverse complement strand
AATCTTCTTTAATTTGATTTGTCAGCAGATGTATTTGCGAGTATGTGTGGGTTTAAGATGGTGCTGGTGAAGCACAGCAACTTCTTGCCTATAGCAAACAAAACTACTAACTACTTTATTAATCACACTCGTTCTGGAAAACAATTACTGCAATTAATAGCCTGTAATTTCCTTTCCAGAATTGAGCTTTTGAACCGCCTGTACAACCTGCCATTTTTGTGGTGTGAACTGAAGTCTCAAAGTTGCAGGACATTTGTGATGTGGAGTTTATGGACCGAACTGAGGCAGCATGGCCTGGGCCTGAGAGCAGGGAATGAGCCAATGATTGGCCTTTGCTGGAGTGGACATGGAAGCAATTCAATAGGGCAGAACCAAAGGCAAGGTGAGGCATAGTTGAAGTGTTGGGGCCTAGGCCCGGGACTGAGACCAAGAAAAGACCCAATGTTTGATATACTTAAGCACTGGACCAAGATGGAAAGGTCAGATATGGGCCAATCCAAGGCACTGTGCTCTGGGCCCAAGAGCGTTTCAGAGCAGCAGTCTGAGACTGAGGAATGATTAAAGCACTACATTGAAAATGTCAAGGGGTTGGGCCGGAGGCAGGGGACTGAACAGTCCAGCTTGCTGCTCCGCAAGATTTACTTGTCTCTGCGTTGAACTGAGGCTGTGGCCTCTAAATAATGTGCTCCTAAATTGATTGCAGTGACAACTGGCTTCATAGCTATAGCTCACTTCCATGAAATTCAGTTCTGAATGTTATTTGCTTACTCTTATTGTTTGCATGTTTTGTGGTATTTTTTCTGCACATAAGGTGATTGATGGTCTTTTAAAATGGGTTCAATTGGGTTTCTTTGTTTTGTGGCTGCCTGTAAGGAGACAAATCTTAAGGCTGTGAATAGTGCATATACCTGATAATTTTACTTTGATGGAAGCAGCAGCTCGACCTGAATCTAATTAGAAATCAAGACCATGCTCGAGCCTCCATTTCAGTAGGTTTACATATTCAGCTTCTGATACAGTGAATACATCAAGCTTTGCACTTGTAAGTTACAAATCTCACTTGCACATACCCCATGGATGATGCATGATCCTGTATAAAATGTTTTTAATGTTCTACGAAAACTAGATCTGGAATAACCATTGAATATTTTAGGTTTAAGTGAATGTGTTTTATTTCATTTTTGGCTCTAGAAAGACAAACTATTGTTAGCATTAAATCAGAAGGTGGCATTATGCAAACAAGATTTAGTAGCACGGCATTGCCCAGATGTTAAATGAAAAATCTTGCAATTGTAAACAACACACTGGACTGACAAAAGAGCTCCCAGCAATCCTACTGTTCATATAACAGGAGAATCAATATTAGGCAAGACATTTTGCAGTGAAATATAAACCACAAGCTGGCATTAACAAAAGTAAAGCAAAAACCAAAACTTGAAAAGAAATCTATGAAATTATGACAGAATGTTTAAACTTAAGGGACTAGCATTGGGCTGGTCAGTGGTGTAGTGGCATCAGCACTAGACTTCAAGGCATATGGTCCTGAGTTCAAATTCGGACAGGTTCCAGCCTGGGTAGCAGCAGTAACTGCGTGGAAGAACAGCTTAGCAATCTACATCTGTATGGACAACTACAGTACACTATCCAAGGGTCACCATGAATCGAATATGACTCGACAACACTCAACAACAACAACCAGCGTACACACACACGTATAGAGGTAATTAAATATGCTTCAGCCAGGAGAAGAAAATTCATTGTAAAGTTGTCCAAACCTTTGTTTATTTTAGTTTGAATGGATTTGCCTCCCTAGGTGCAGTGAAGAATCTCAGGCAGAGTTCCCAGCCTGATCTCTGGCAATTCAGCTGGATCTTTCCTGTTTAGAGGTTGGCTTCCTGAACAGGTTCCAGTTCTTTCAACAGAGAACTAAATAAACCCATGTACCTAACATTTCTGAAATAGTTGATAAAGTCTGGCAGTCACGGGCCAGTCTCATCATACACACCACAAGTAGGCTGCATTCAAAACCAATCACATCATCTGCTACAACGTTCAATTTACATTGGGAGAAGTCGCTTTGGATTTTCTGTAAACCAATTAAATATGATCCTCATTATTAAACATCCCTTTGTTAATAAATGATCAGTGACAACTGCCATTCCACCTGATTGGATCTGCTTCTGAACATGGCCTTAGAGAAGTGTAGAAAAGAGTTAGTGGAAGATTTCTTATCTTATGGGACCTTGGCTCATATAGTTTTAATGAACCGTGTCTATTTATTGTAACGCTGCACTGACTTAGAAAAAGCCTGTTGGGGGAATGCATAATAATTATAAGACTAAACAGCATGCCTATTGATAGATTACAGCAGCCTGATAGATCACAGATCAGTGAACATGTGTGTAAACTATTCTGAAGTACTGACAGACCACATGCAAGGTTACTTTCCCTTTCCCTAAGAACACTGAGCCTCTGCAATGCACCATATTCTGCTGCAGAGATTGTGCACCTGAAAGAGGCACAGTTCATCTCATTTGGAAGGTGAATGCATTAAAAAGTTGTGAACACTTTGGTCTATTTGATCTCTTCATCTGCTTTAATTGTCTAAAGAGAATTTCAGAGGATATTTATTTCCCTTATTGGATTAGAAGTATATATTTTTTATTTCTGTATTTCCAGGTGAAGAAGAGAGAGTTTGTTCTGAAAAGGTGCGTGGCAGGTTCTGAGAGTTTGCTCGAGGTAGTTTCTAGTGCCCCAGGGATAACTGATCGATCAGCTTATCTGGTCCTGTCAATTATTTTCCTTTATTTATATGAACTGTTTTTGCAGAACTATTTTTAAGCTTCTCTTAACTCAGCAACTCCAAAACATAAAAACAATTGAAAGAAAGTCAAGGAGCTTGGTGTAACTGTACACATTTCATTTCTTACTTTAGTGAGGTGCATGCACATGATGTGGGGGTGTGATGATGTATAGCAACCACATGCAGGTTTTACATATAACCTGTAATGATTTATTAAATAAAGAATGTTTAATTAACAATCTATTCTTGAAATGTTAAATGCACAACACTCCATCCTGCTTAGCTATAAATTCCAATTCTATATATATACACATACACACACATACATATATGTACATACACAGTATACTATAGACTGGGTGGTGGGTGGAGATTTGTCTCTACTAAACAAGGTGTAAGGTGCTCTTTCTATCTGCTAGCCTGCAGGTCACTCTTTGGCAAGGTGTAGCACCTGCTGAGACTCTGATCAGTGTCATGTGAAGCCATCGGAACGGGTACTGGATGGCCGTTTCAGCAGCTGGTACATATCGCAAGTCCTGCTTACGTGACCACTGACACCAGGCAGAAAATCTCTGCAGACTATTGATAATGGCTGGGGTCAACCATCTAGTAAAGATAATTCCCAGAAGAAGGCAATGGTAAACCACGTCGGTAGAAAAATTTGCTTGGAACAATCATTGTCATGAAACCATGATCACTTACATCATATGACATGGCACATAACAATGGTGACTACATAAGCATCCACAACATGGTAAATTATAAATTGTCCCATTCGGGCCTGAAGATTTAATCACCGTAGAGACTTTCTTACTCTTGTGGGATAATACCTTTCCTAGCAAGTAGGATCAAACAATTTCACATTTGGCAACTTCCCATGTGGTGGTTATAGGAGTTGACTATGGGACTTCAGGAAGTGGTTCTGACAGCTCTGGTCACATTTATTTTCTAACAATTGACACTGCTTTCTCCAAATGATCGACCAGTGTAATCTCCACTGCATAGAAGACTGGTCCAGTTCTGTCCTTAGTCTTTCCAAGTACTCACTTTTCATCACCTCTGTAGTCCATCACTAGGACTGCTTGAGTGACACATTGAACCTCTTCATTTGAGGAGCCTTCAATTTGTCTCAGCCACTCTTCTTGACCCCATGCACCCCTCACACAAACTCTTCTCCCTCCTGCCATCTGGCAAAAGGTACCAAAGCATTTGGGCTCTCACAACCAGACTGTGCAACAGTTTCTTCCCCCAAGCCATCAGACTCTTCAATACTCAGAGTCTAGACTGACATCAGCATCATTTATTATTATATTGTAATTTGTCCTCTACTGTGCTTATGTCTTGCTTATTAATAATTGTACTGCCCTGCACTGTTTAGTGCACTTTATGTAGTCCTATGCAGGTCTGTAGCCTAGTGCAGTTTTCATGTTGTTTTACATAGTCTAGTGTAGCCTTGTGCTGTCTTACATAGTCTAGCGTAGTTTTGTGTTGTTTCAAGTAGCACCAGGGTCCTGGAGGAACATTGTTTCATTTTTACTGTGTACTGTACCAGCAGTTTATGGTTGAAATGACAATAGAATTGACTGGACTTGTATCTTTGAATAGCCATTCAAACTCATTTTATGAGGTGACTAAAATTGCTAAGCCAATGTCCAATTTCATTTTAAGTAATTTACTGTTCACTTCTGGTAAGTTACATTGATTGCCTATAGTTGGATTTCACAATGAACATCTTAAGACTACTTAGTCCTGTGTCACTAAAATCATTATCAGAATTTTCATCAATAGCATGCAGATTAGTACTCTTTTTGAAAGTGAAACTTGACATTTTATCTTTTTCTTCTCCCTGTGCAATCTATTTATTTTTGTCTGCCTAACATGCTCTTTGTATGTGACCTTCTTTGTTGCATTTTCTCAATTTTTCTCCTTTAAACCTGTATTGGTGTGGTGTATGTGACCCCCTACCACAGGAGTAACTCAACTTGGTTGGCCTGGCCATTTTGTGTTTAGATGTTGCAATTTTGTCTACACTCACTTTCACTCCTAACTGCAACTCAATTGCATCTCTGTTTGCTGTTTCTAATGATAAGTTGTTCTGTTTTGAGCCATTTTTGAATACATTCTTGTAAGATTCTACAAACTAAGTGATCTCCCAATGCATCACTGGACTGACAATGCTCAGACAATCTCTTCAATTCAGCCACATACATTGAAATCAACTCCCCTTGCTTTTGATTCTACTTACAAAAACCAAAGCATTCTGCAAGCAACGATGGTTTCTATTCTAAAAGTCCCAGCATTACTTTCATGATATCAGCAGATATAATTTCAGCTGGTTTGCTTGGAGCAATGAAACTTCTAAGCAAACTGTATTCTCTTCAACCTAATGCACTCAGCAAAACCGGCTTCTTATTGGCTATCCTATTTGCTTTAAAATACTGTTCAATTTTGCAGTGTAAAATAACTAGTTTTCTCTTGTGCAATCAAACATGTCTATCTTTTCAATGTACCCAGCTATTTCTGCTGTTTTTAAATTTATGATTTTCCTCACCTGGTACTTACTGTTTCTGAACCCATTAATTTGTCTGTTTTCTGCCTTTTTTTAAACTCAACTTTCCAAAGAAGCTTGTGCTGCACGGCATTTTTCTCTCCAGTATTTCTCACGGTGTATTTTTTAAACCTGAATGTCTTGCTGTGCTTCAACAGGTTGGTAGTCATCTCGGGCTCATTTAAAACTTACTCATCACCACTATAATTTTTTCTAATTCCGATACATAAAAATCAAACAAAAGAAAAACACAGAAGTGGGAATAACTGTACTGTATATTTTTTTTACTGTAGCAAGGCATATGCATATGACATGGTGGCATGAAGATGTATGCCATTCATGTACTTAATGAATTATTTAAACAAATGAAGAATGCTTAATCAACAATATATTTACAATATTACTGAAATATTAAATACACAGTACATTATATTTCCCTGCTGAAATTAAATGTCACCTACTCCTCCAACCCACAGTGGCAACAGCAGTAATAAAAGGACAGAGCAAACAACAGGTAAACAAAAGGTAATCAATAATTAGCATACATAACTCCCTACTATTCAGAACATTTACAGTGACAGGTGCGAAAAAGGGCCCAGAGAATCATTGGGGACCCAAGTCACCCCAACCACAAACTATTCTAGTTGCTACCCACAGCAGTAAAGACAGGACAAACAGGCTCCAGGACAGCTTCCTCCACCAGGCCATCAGACTGACACTTAAAATTGTATTTTTAAGCTATATTGTCTGTTCTGTTGCATATCTTACTGTATATACAATTTATTACAAATTACTATAAATTACAGATTGCACATTCAGATGGAGATGTAACGTAAAGATTTTTGCTCCTCATGTATGTGAAGGATACAAAATAAAGTCAATTCAATATGCTCTCTTCAGGTTTGGCTGTGAAATTCCAAAATTTCACTACAAAAGCTTCAATACTTTTGGAAAAAAATTCCACAGCATAGGAGAAAGGTGACATTATAGAAGTATATAGGGGAGGAGTATAGATAACATAAAAGTACACTGTCTTTTACCACAAGAATTGGGTAATCAAGAACTTGAGAACACAGGTTTAGAGTGAGAGGAAAAAGATTTATTAGAGCACTTAAAGAAAAAGTTTTTCACCCAGAGGGTGGTCGGACATGGAACAAGCTGTTCGAGGAAGTGGTTGAGGTAGGTACATTAATAACATTTATAAGGCACTTGGACAGGTATACAGATAGGAAAGGTTTAGAGAGATATGTGCCAAATTTGGGCAAAGGGGATTAGCTTGGCTAGGTATGCCTGGACCACATGGGCCAAAGGGCCTTTTTCAGGCTGTATTTCTCCATAACTGAGAACTACAGGTTGATATGTGATGCATGCATGTGATTTAGAAGGGCTACACAAAGCCTCATTGAACTAAAAATACATCCCTATCAAAAGGGTGGTGACTGTGCACATTAAGGCACAGAGTGTGCATCAACTATTATCAACAGTGGCATACAGCTCTCAAGGTAAGCACAACAGAACATTTTATGACTGCGGACATTAGAAATTGTGTGCAAGCCAACAAAAAAACTTTCTTTTGCCAACATGCTGAACAGTCTTAGGCCCAGAATATGACTGTGAAATATTACAATAAACTGCTGGAGGAGCAGAGAATCAGGCAGCATCTGTTGAGGGAACCAAACAGTCACTGTTGCAGGTCGAGTCCCTTCATCAGTCCAAATGAAGGGTCTCTTGAATCAGCATCTACAGTCTCCTGTATCTCTGAAATCACAAAACTGGAAATAGCCTCAATTCTGAAATAAAAACATCAGCTTGGAAACATTCAGTCTGGCCTGCAGAGTGCTTCCATCTCTTCTGTTCTTATTACTGAGCCAGGACTTAATTTGCCCCTGGCTCAGCTTTGGCTCTCTAGCAGGTGTTACAGTGAGAAGATTGAAAAAAGGTATACTGCTGCAGGAGTGATGAGCTGACAATGGCTGGCTTAGGTACATAAGCAAGCAATTGGCAAATAGGCCGAAGCTCTTAGACAGCTGCCAGGCAGAGAAGGCCCCTGTCAGGTGAGCTTTTACATGGAGCTGTCTGAGGGGGATATGGTTTGCTTGGAACAGTGTCTGGGTACTGTATTTTGTGGGGTCAGAGGAACATTTCTTCTGAACAATCTCCTCTAATATTGCCTCGAGCAATTGAAGAGTGGTCTAAATAACAGAGGATCAAACAATTAATTGGCCCAGTAACGTGCCTGGAGATTTGATGATAAATGCCTCAGTTATGGAAGATACAGATGTATCTGGAGAGCAGAACTGACAACTGCAGAAATAGGGATGAGTTTTTCCATCACAAATTATTTGAGCTAGCATAAATCTACCTTGCTCTTGTGATAGTTCTAACACCCAAAATTTGCCATGTTCATCTGAAAACCACCTTATTTTCCTTCTGTTGATCTTCTGTCTTGATATGTTATCTATATTTCTGAATTCTTATAATAATTTTAGATAATACCTCTTGATACCTGTGTGACATAAGTTAGTATGAATATAAATAAAATGAGATTATTCAGTGCAGCATAATTAATACAGATAGATGGCATAAAACCTTTAAATGAAATTAGGGATATAAATGAGTTTTTGATTTTTTTCATTGTAATCATTTGCTGATATGCAACAAATCAGGAAGTAATATTCATAATTTAATTGAATGTGTTTGGTTTATAAACAAAAAAGCTTTATGATTAGAAGCAGCAGAGAATACATAACTAAAATCATATCGAACAGTGCTTGTTGATTAAATTAAAATAGAAAATTAGAATTTGTTTCATATTATCTTTTAAGATACATTAAAATTGTGTTAAAAACATGAATTATAATGTTGTGATTAAATAATAATATACTTACTGACTCTAATGTCCTTCAAAATGTGTCAATCATTTCTTAGATATCTTCAATGTTAAAAATTTTATTTAAGAGCAAAAAGTATAATTTTAACACAACATGCTATGTTTACAAATTCAATTCTATTATAATCAATGCCTTTTGTCAATCTGTGTTGGTACCTGTGATTTTTTATTTAATATTTTATAAGAAATTGCTTTATTAACATCATAGTTCCATTGCCATTTTCATGTTTTGGAATGGAATGTATAAATTTTGTTCAATAACACTGAGGCATGTCAATAGCTCTGATTACTGGTGCATTTAGATTGTAAGTGACAGCTTCAATTTTTAATAAGATATGGAGGGAATAAATTTCAAAAACAGATGCTTGCTCCTGAGTTGTGTCTTGTGAGACAAAGCTTTTTCCATTGCTGTGAAACCATGTGGGTGAAATTAGGCATAGTTGATGATGAACTGGCCATTTAATATCTTAACCTATTTTTTTTCACATTTAAGTCAATAAAGTGCAATGTGCAATGGATATAAATTGGCATAAGTCATGCTGCCAAGTTATTAAAATTTATTTTCCACTTTTCTGCAAAGCCAATTTCACCTTTACTTTTACGTTTTAATTTTGGAGAACAGAAATCAATAATAGTTCAATTGTTACTCAGTCTTTATGAGCTCCTAGGGATAAATTAATTAGTTAGGGAAGACTGAAAGGACAGTGCTTGTCCCAGTCCTGCAATAATACTTAAGACTCTTTCTGAAATCTACTTTTCATAGCCTACATACCACCATGATGCAGATAAAGGCCATTCAGTCCATCAGGTCTATGCAAGCTCTGAACAGAACAATCTTCTTAGTCCCATTCCAGCACTTATTTCCCAGTAACCCGTCCTCCCTCACGAGTTCATTAATGGTCATGTTCATTCTCCTATGACTGGTGGCAATTTACAATGGCTCATTAATTTATCAACACATCTTTGGGATGTGGAAGGAAACTAGAGATTGGTCAGGGAAAGAATATACGGACTTCATACAGATGGCACTTGAGGATCGGATATCTTACCCAATATGATGGAATCACTTATTGCAGCACCATAGTGCCACACACAACACTTAACGTTTTGTCTCTCTCTGCTAGTGAGTAATTAATATGATCAAAGTTTGACCACTGTATTTGCCTCCAGGTCACCTCTGGTTTCCCAGCAAATGACACAGTGGGAAAGAGGTGGAAAAGATGTATGATTTCAGGTAAGATAGACTGACAGCTATTGTGCTAGAGCATGTTAAGAGGGGATATCTCACTTGGAAATGGGGTCAAGTATACCCTTCAAGCCAAAAATTCAATTTGTGTAAGATACCTTAGCCTACTTCACAGATGGCCTCCCCTCCCTGAGATGGACCTAGCAAACAAACAAATCTCTGCTGTTTCAGACATCTGCTGTGAAGTGTTTATTCAATATCTGCTATTATTCTGGTCATTCTTCAGAAATTAGCATCTCTCTTCTCCTTGAATCTCATTTCACTTTCATAAATTTCCTTTACAGATATAGAAATAAAAATACATAGTTCATTATTTTTTTTAAATATCCTTGAGTTTTTTTCTTAATTTTCTTATATTTCTTATTTTTTTTGATACTCCTTCAGATTTTTCTAGCTATTGCTATTTGTCTAATTTGTATAGGCCTTGTATGTCAATTATAATTGGTGTCAAACCTTTTTTATTTTATTTTGGATTCTAAAGCTATCCTTGGCTTTAATGTAGACTTCATCAGAAGCTTCTTAATTCTACTCTAGCTCTACAGTTCTGAGGGTGGATTTTCACTTCTAATTTTACTCAGTTAGCTTTTTAAACATCTCAAAAAATGCCTAATCTAATTTCACAATTTTATTCAGAATGTTATTATATTGAGACAGATCTTAAGGTTTAGCCCTCTCCAGTTGAATAGAGTACACTCAACCTTAACTGATCAATGTTATGTTATTCAGAACCTGATCAAGCAACATCCCTGCAGTAATGCATAATTCTTCTCCAAATCAGTACAATCATTGTTCAT
This sequence comes from Hypanus sabinus, assembly GCF_030144855.1. NCBI lineage: Eukaryota > Metazoa > Chordata > Chondrichthyes > Myliobatiformes > Dasyatidae > Hypanus > Hypanus sabinus. The sequence goes on along the minus strand of NC_082719.1, from coordinate 48,811,715 downwards.
TGGAGATTGTCTTGTTGTTACTGCCTAATTTTTGTTAGATTCCATCTTTCTTGGTTAGGATGACGATTGACAGATATTTTTTAGCTCAGCAGGTTTGCAAGAAATAAGTAAAGCTATCAAAACAATAAAACTCAGAACTTTTTTTGAAGATTTAAAAGTTTCCTTCTTTTAAAGATGTTGCTTCAGGAAAGGTACCTACTCACATTTTAAGTATTACCTTTTGTTTATTCTTTCCATTAGTCTATAGATGTGCAACAAATTCCAGAACAATATTTTTTCTTCCTTTTCTCATTCAGTTTACAGTGATGTGGAACTTGCTAGCAGTGGTGAAAGCCACACTTGTCACCTTCCTACAAACTGGTCTGCAACTACCCGAGCAGATCTTCCATTGGCAAGTCCATGGACCAAATCAGCTCCAGAGTGGACAATGAGCTCCAGAGCAGTGCAGGTACTCAGACAACTTGAGACAGGGACAGAACAATCACTGATGACAGAAACTTGCCAGTTAACCCATTCTATTCAGAATTTCTTTGTAAAAGCAGTATGCAGCAAGCTCAAGGCAGTGCTCAGACATAGGCAGATAAATAGTGAGTCTGATCATCTGCCCTGGCATGCAGTGAATGTGCTGTTAACAGCCAATGTAACGAAGAACTGTTCCTACCCTGACAATTCTCTCATCTCTCCCCTCCCATCAGGCAGAAGATACAGAAGCATGGAGATGCATACAACCAGGCTCAAGGACAGCTTCTATCCTGCTGTTATCAGACAGACTCTGAGTGGACTTCTTATGTGCTAAAAATGAGCTCAGGATCATTTTCTCAATGACATTTGGGAATTTGATGTTGCCCTTGACAATGATCCCAAATCACAACAGTGGCCGGATATTATCTTGAGCTCAAATGGCAGTTCAGATCATATCTAGGTTGCTTTTAGATTTTAAAATACGGCAAGGGTTTACTTAACAGAAGAGGAATGGCCATATTTGTAGAAATTCAATTGTCCATGTCTAAGGGATAATTTGATTGTAACTGGAATTCAGCACATCTTTGAAAATTCCAGTGCACCAGTATCTAGCAGCTCTAATTGTTTCTGCATAAATACAGCAACTTCCTGACAGATTACTTTCAGTGCTGATTTCATCAAAGAGAATTTTTCTAGCAGAGCCTGTAAAATAGTAGGAAAGCAAGATATACTTGTGCTTAACACAACAAGAACTGACTCTGGAGACTGGTCCAATTTATTCAGATTAACAGTGAGCCTTTATGACCTCATAAGGTGAATAAGAATAATAATAAGAAGAAGAGAATAACAGTGATTGTAAATCACTCTAAAGTTGTAGTGAGGGAAATAGAGTCAGTTGGGAAGCAGATGAAAATCACTCTGCAATATGGTTTATCTCAAGGAAGTTACTGAAGTGAGTTTCACATACATGAGTTATGTTTTCTATTTTCTCAGGAAGACAGAGGCAGAACTTGCTAAAAACAAATTCTTTTTCCATTTATTTGAATCAATATTCAGAGCTTTGGAGTGTGTATTTGTAATGTAATTTAAAGTAATAATAGCGATTAAAGATAAAAATACATAACATAAACACTGGAAACCAAACCAAGCAAACATTTAATTTCAACCTTCACACACACCACCAAGAAAAATAACCGGGGAGAAGTTAAGAGCGATAATTATTTTTTTCCAGTCTTTCCTATTAATTTTCCTCATGAGGATCCTGCCAAACTCTAGTTGACTAGGTAATGATCTTTGCAAAAAACAGAAGAGCATGTGACCAGGGATATCTACATTAGACACAGGAGGTAAAATGATTTCTTCCAATAATTTTGTTTCCTGTAGGCTCATCCTCCATTTCTTGTGAATTTTTTGTCAGGAGCTAGAATCAATCCTTATTTGTTCATGTAACAAAATTGTAGAGGCAATATTGACAGATGAGAACCATCATCCCATGGTTACCTTTATTTACAACTCCAGCGAACACTGCCAAAGAGCAGATAAATGACAGATAAATAGCTACCCTGAATGGAGGTGCTTGGCACAGTTATGAGAAACCTGAAGTATTTTGTTGATAACATGAACTGCAGACAGCTGCTACACTGGAGAAACATCTCCATCATCTGTTCTTGTATCTGGTAATCCCTTTATACTGAACTTTCAGTTAACATGTTCAGAAACTTCTACAAGAGCAAATGATGGATAGCAATGAGGCTGATGAAAGTCTCCACAGTGACTGTGTCACTCTGATTTCTAATTCTTATGGATCCAGGCAAAACAGATTGTTAAAGATTGGAGCCAACTACCTCCAGGCCCCAGTGAACAAATTAACAATGGAAACTCAGCCAAAGATTAGGACAGAAGCCAAGGCAGTGGAAAGGGGCTGCACTACTACAGGCTTACCATCACAACTGCAATACATCAGACAGTTGGGCAGATTGTTGCTTTCTCCAAAGATAACCCCAGATGACACACATTGCTCAGTTGATCCTCAATTGACAGAATGGATGAAATGACTACTGAAGCTTGGCTAACAAGCTACATTTATAGAATTGCCTGCAAGGTCTGAACTCCCAGGTTCATCAGCTACTGACTGTCTGTCCAGCATAAAGGAGATCCTCCAAATCCACAAACTGATAATAAAAACTTTGACTTAATTACAGTATCACATAAAATCTTCTTTGATCAGTTCTCACACATTTATATAAAATCCAAGAAATTGGGTTCTTATCTTATTATGTGTTAAGTATTGCACCTGTTCCACTAAACTAGCATTCTTCAAGTATGAATGCACAGCAAAACACACAAAACTCTGAAGGAACTCAGTAAGTCAGGCAGCATCTATGGAAGGGAATAAGCAGTCAACATTTTGGGCTGTGAGCCTTCATCAGGACTGAAAAGGAAGGGATCAGAAGCCAGAATCGCATTGGCCATTTATTTCCATCCATAATTGCTGCCTGGCTTGCTGAGTTCCTTCAGCATTTAGTTTGTGTTGCTCAAGATTTCCAGCACCTTGAGAATCTCTTGGGTTTATAGCTTTCATGCCAAGATCAGAATTCCATAACTTCAAGACTCCACTGAAAAATTTAGAACAACTCACTTGTGGGTTCAAGCTCTGCTCTGAATATCTAATAACGAAATACAGGCTAACATTTCAGTTCAGCTCACTGATATTGGCTTATATTCTGTTTGGGTAGCCTCCAACCTAATGACATGAACATCAATTTCTCTAACTTCTGGTAATACCCCCCTCCCCCATTTGGAGAGCAGCTGTTGTCCATTCAGTGGTGTGAAGGACCAGGGTAAGCAGAAAACTGGGAGAGCAGGTAAAGGTGAAAAAAATAGGGATTTTATTACCCAAAATGTTTACAAACTGAACAGAACTGTTCTAGAGTCCAAACTCGAATCAACTAAACAGAACAGGACTTGGTTACAACAACATTGTAAATACCCTTAGCCTGGTGCAATGCAACAACTCCGTCATTGGCCAGATTATCAGGTGGATGGTCGGCTACAGGACACTTTAATATGCTCAGTTGATGGTGTGGCTGGTAACTGTAGCTGCCACAAGCGGTCTACCCCTCTTCATGCAGCTGATGAATCCAGAGGAACAGTGGAGACTAATACAATTTGGCACTGGCGGTGTCGCAGGTGTTGTTAGTTAGCATTGAACTAATGCCTTAAGGACTCCGTCTCCAGACCTGTCCTCAGGGTTTACTCCCAAAGCCTTCCCCATGAGTGGATATATAGCAACAAGGCAGCGGATATTTGAGATCAGAGTTTTCCTGCTCGCTAACCATGGCTGATAAGCCCTATCTACCTGATCCTGTAACTAGGCTAGTGTTTAATAGGTGGTTTGCTGGGTGGTGCGGTACCTTGGACTGGAAGGGTCTGTTCCACGCTGTGTCTCTGAATAAAATAAACTCTTCTAGGTGGCAGCTGGATGGATGAAAAAGCCAGAAGGACAGTGACTGTCTCAGTGTAGGTATGAGGTCCAGAGTGTTTAAGTGTAAAGTGACAGTGCATAGGCGGAATAAAGTGTGCTGAGGGGCTGTGGAGAGGAGTGATTGATGTGGTTGTGGTGGTGGTGGTGATATTGCTGAATATTATAAAGGATTCCACCCAGTCTGCGTATGAACTGTTTGTCCCACTCCCATTAGGTTAGAGGCTACACCGCATCAATACAAGGACCAATAGAACCAAAACCAGTTATTTTTCCCCAAGTCAGTCTAATCAACACCAATTCACCCCATCACCAGTACATACTGTACACATCAGTCACTCCTCTTCACAGCCCCTCGGCACCATTCAAACCCACCCCCATGAATTATCACTTTATACTTATGCTCCACACCTAATGCCCATGCTGACAGTCACTGTTCTACTGTGCTTTCATGTTGGGTGTGGAGGCCTATCAGATCTATGCCTTTTGTCCTAACCATCTATTGATCACCCTCCCTGCATTCGAAATTAACATTTCCCTCTCTTTCCCAATTCTGGCAATGGAACACCAACCGGAAAACATTTCTCCTTCTATTAATGTTGCCTTACCTGTTGAGTGTCCTAAAGTCATAGAGAACTATACAACACAGAAATAGGTCCTTCAGCCCGGAATGTTCATGAACTTATCAATGCTAGACCCCAGTGAAACCATGGAAAGAATCTGGCCCAGGTGGAGGCCCCAAACACGTCCTTAGATCCTGCTCAGATTAGCTGTTGCAGGGGATGTATTTGTAGACATTTTTAAGCTCTCCCTATTCTAATTTGAGGTTCTTAACTGCACTAAGAATATTACTATCATTTTGATACCTCAGAAAAAATAAGGTAATGCACCTTAATGACCACCATCATGAAGTGCTTTGGTACACATGAACTCCAGCCTCCCAGACAACTTCAGCTTCATGCAATTCACCTATACTGAAACCATTATACGTGGATTCCATCCCCTTGGATCTGCACGCATTGCAGGAGCATAAATGTGTGGATAATAAAGGTACCTAAGTTAGACTATTGTTTATTGACTATAGCCCTGCATTCAATATTATAATTCCAAGTAAACTCCTCTCCAAGCTCTTTGGCCATGGACTCAAAGCCTCCCTTTGCAACTGTATCATAGAACATAGAACAGTACAGCAATGGACAGGTCATTCGGAACATGATGTTCTGTCAGTCTTGATGCCAATTTAGACTAAATGTCTTCCTCCATATCATCCATATCACTCCATTCCCTTCATATTCATGTGACTATCTAAAGCTGCCTGTTTTCACAACTTCCGCTGGTAACCCATTCTAGGTTCCTACTAATCTCTGCATAATAAAAAATATTTGCCCTTACATTGCCTTTAAACTCCCCCCCATAACCATAAAGGAATATCCTCTGGTGTTTGACATTTCCACACTGGGTTGAAGATATGACTGTTCATCCTGTCTATCTTCCTCTTAATTTTAAAATCAGATCTCCCCTCAGCTCTAGGGAGTACAACCCCAGTTTGTCAATCTTTCTTTATAGCTCTATCCTCTAATCCAGACACCCCAGTAAGCATCTCTTGAACCCTACCCAGTCTCCAGGGGCAATCAGCACCACACACAATACTCCAAATATGGTCTGACTGCACTTTTATATAGCTACAGCCAGACTTTCTCAATCTTACACTCAACATGCCCACCAATTAAATCAGGCATTTTTTACTACCTTATCCATACACAGCCACTTTCAGTGAAGTATGGACCTGAATCTCAAGATCCTTCTGCACATTAATGCTATTAAAGAGCCTACCAATAACTGTCAATTAAACACAAAAGTTTCTATTTTTGCTGGAAATCTTGAGCAACACACATAAAATGCTGGAGAAACTCAGCAAGTCAGGCACTATCTTGGGAGGGGAATTAATAGTTGACTTCCTGGGCTGAGATAATTAACAGGACTCATACAAATCTAAACTTTTTATTTTCATTTGACCCACCACGGTGCAATACATCTCATTTACTGGATTAAACTCCACTGTACTGCCCATATCTTTAACTGATCTATATCTGTTGACCTCCTGACTAACAGATCACAATCAATGAGTTTCACTAGCAACACTTCTACAATTATCCACATCACAAGGTTGTGCCCTCAGTCTCCTACTCTACTCCATATACACTCACTACTGATAGCTAGTCAGATTTTACTCTAACTCCATCTACAAATTTGCAGATGATACAACCAAATCTCAAATAGCAATGAATCACTGCTCAGGATTGAGATAGAGAGCTTAGTGGCATGGTGTCATGACAATCTTTCCTGCAGTGTCAGCACAACAAAGAGCTGGTCATTGACGTTAAGGAGGCGGGCTATACACACTCCTGTTTACATCACCATTGCTGAGCTTCAAATTCCTAGGATAGAACATCACCAATAGCCTGCTCTGATCTAACTATGTAGCCACGATGGTTAACAAATTTCACCAGTGCCTCTACTTCCTCTGGAGGCTTTAGAAATTTGACAGCACTCTTTGACTTCCACCATTTTTAATCGATACATCATAGTAAGCACCCCATCTGGTTGCATCATGTCTTGAAATGTGCGGAAGAAAATTTAGAAAAAAAATGTTTTTGAATTAAATTTTGTTGTCAAGCTTGGCAAGATAAGTATTGCTCAAGACTTAGGTCATGAGGGTGACAGGATATGATGCAGCTGCTGCCTTGCCTATGGCAGCTAATAATAGTCAGCACTAGGTCATGCCAGTGATGAGGTATTATTAACCTTTGTCCAAGACCGTCTGGCTAATAGAGGACCTGACAGTAGACACATAATTCTTATTTTATGTATCGCATGGGAACATTGGTAGACTTGCTGATACCTAATAGGGCTTCTTGAAAGTGCTGACCAAGTACGTGTGACTGTCGGCTATTACCCAAAATTTACTGTATAAATTTAAAATGTAACCTGACATTGGTGAAGTCATAAGACAAAGTCTTCCTGTGGTCACTTATTAAAGGGTTAACCTTGTACTGAGGTCTGTGTCTCAATTTCTGTTTGTAATTGCATAACAGAGCTAACACTTTGCAATAGTTCAACTGAGCTAAAAATGTTTTGATATCATTTTGTGTTTATTCCATGTCTGAGCCTTCTCACTTAAGTGTTACCAGCCAGCTTTGATGGATTTCAGTTGCCCTGATACCGTTTCTCCGTGACCACAATATTCCGGTGAATCCTTTCAGCATGTTCATCACTGACCGGGCCAAGATTTGCAGGGAAGTCTAAATAGGAATGCATAAAATTAATCGTTAGTGACACGTTGCACTTCATGGTTTTATATGCTTGATGCATGTTGTCAACCAATTGCACATAGTTCAGTGCTTTGCAGTTGTCAAGAAAATTTTCAAGCACATGCTTGAATGCCTTCCATTCAGTTTATCCTGGTCTCAATAGAAGTTCTTCAAGTTGCCTGCCATTGATGACCTGTTTGATCTGTGGACAAACAAAAATGCCCTTATTTGATCTTGGCATCAATTATTCTGACTTGAATTATGAATTATGAAATGAATATGGGTGATATAAAAATGATGGAAATTTCATGGTGATTTCCATGATTAGCAGCACAAAATCCATAAGATACACCCTAAGGTATTTAGGATGCAAAATCTTTGTTGTCCAGTGTAATCAATTGATTGAATATGTTCTATTTTATCTGTTACCTAGAGCTACAATAGTAGCCTTTCAGGTGTGGAACATTTGCAAGGTATCGGAAAACATGTTGGGAATTAAATTCAGTGAAAACTTCAACTCTGCCTCTGCTGGAAGTTCACAGGGCTACAGAACCTTTGAAAAGCAACGTTATTTAAGACAGTTTTTCTCAAATCCTCCACCTATCCTTGAATGGCTGACCTCAATAATTACAGAACTTGGTATATTCACATGGCATATAATTTTCAAAAGGACCAAACAGGTTATTTTATCATAAGACAAAGGAGCAGAATTAGGTGATTTGACCCATCAAATCTGCTCCATCATGCTCCAACATTCCATCATGGCTGATTTATTACTTCTCTCAACTCCATTTTCAAGCCTTCTCCCCATAACCTTAAATATACCCAATGACTTGGCCTGCACGACCATCTGTGGCAATGAATTACACAGATTCACCTTCCTCTGGCTCCTTCTAATATAATTCTGACAGGCATTAATCGGGTTATTTTCAGAGAGGTATTCTTTAATTTTGCACTTAATGAAATAAATCTATTATTTAGCCTGTTATTGATGCAGGACTAATTGGTTTGTAGTTGCCTCCTTCTGTTTTATTAACTTCCTTGAAAGTAAGTACCATTTTGTCTTCTTTACATTCAAATAACTGCAGGCTACCAGTGTCTTTCCCAAGAATGCTGCAGGAAGGTAATCAAATAATGGGTGAATTGTTTTTAATTTATCTCCAGACTTCAAATCTATTTCGCAGGGAGCTTCACTCTTCGTTCACAAGGCTGTCATAAAGGCTCATTTCTTGATCCTTCTATTAATGCAAGTCTCTTTTTCAAGGTTTCGATAACCACTTTACCTTTGTCACCAAAAATTTTGTCAAGTTTTTGTTTTGTAATATAGTATCTGCAATTCAAAAATCAAATATGAATTGATTAGACACAACACAAGAATAAAGTTTTCTCTCAATTTTACATGATATAATCTTATTTGGGCATCAGGATCCTTTATTCTGTATCTAATAACCCTTGGTAAATATTTAATATGTATGTTCAGTTTCAGGTACCTGCATTCTTTCATCTCTTCCCTATCAACATTTTCTTACTGGTGGAAATAATGTTTCTCCCCCCACATTTATGGTGCAGTTATTGCTTCTATGGCAAATAGAAGTGAATTAAAGGAGAAAATCTCATCTTACTTCCCCGCTGTTCAAGTGCTAATCTGGGTACCATGCCTGCCCTTATTCTGCACCAGCTCCCTTATAGCAGTATATACCTTTTCCTTCCTCTTACTCTACTCAAACTCTTCATGAGTTACTTTACTAGTACACAACACATTTCCTTGCTCTTTAATATACAAGTACTGACTTGCACATTTATTGAATGTCACTAGCAAATTTCATCTTAGTTTCTCCACAATATGCTGTATGAGTCACTTTCTTATTACTGGCCTGGTAACTACATTACCTCATGCAGTATCCCTAGAACATGGTAACAGAATGTGTTCTTGCAGTGTACTTACTGTCTCATATTCTTGACCTCTGTGTAACTTCCAGTTTACATTTTTTGTTAAATATCCCTGTTGTTGTGAACCTACACTTCACTTATCTGTCATACATCAGTTAATTTCTTTTCCTTTTGGACCATGTATATCAGATGAACTTCTTGAATTATATTTGTTGTCCTTCCACAGGATATGTCCAAGCAGCTATTCTGTTTTTCTTAGGTTATAAACGGTTCCAAAGTCAATGGAGGAAACTAAACTGTTTTCTTGATATAATCCAGATTAACTGGATCCTCAGAAGTATAATCCTCATACTTTTCTGGAGGTATGGTGGTGTGGATGGTCAATTTAATGGTCAATTTCAGTCATATTGTGGTAGTATAAAGTCGTTACAATACAGAAGAGAGTCATGTTGCTCCACTGAGTCTCTACTAGTTCTTAAAGAATGATCCTACATTCCATTTCCCACTATTCGTGCCTTGTGGTGCATTGGGCAGCACTTTTACCGTTTCTGTGGCATTTGACTGTTTTTCTAACGAGGCTGAATTGCTAGCTCAATGCTCAACCCAGCATGCAAGGGGCAGGCTAGATTCAAAATCAGGGCTATTTGCCTCGAAGTCCATGCTGATACCACTACGCCACAGACTGGCTGTTTCCCATCACAGTCTTATTGAGTTGTGTCTTCCCTTGCATATCCTTGGACAATCTGTCAAAATTCTTGGTGAAAGGCCACCTTGGAGCTAGAGCAGATTATTTTTGAATGACTTCCCCATTCTCAGCTTGAGATGGCTCTACTTCAGAAATAACAGTGGCTTAATGAATGATTTTGGTGCTGAAATAGACTGGCCCTGAGCCTCTTTATCTGACAAATTAGCCACAGATTTAGTCATAGTTAGTTTACTACAGGGAGCTTTGGTTATTACCTCATGTGTGTTACACCATGGCACCAGACTGCTAATAGGTCTTAGAGAGAAGAGCATTCAGGAACCGAAAAATGAGAACCAAAATAGATTGGTTTGGAGTCAGTTAATGGAAGGTAGGGTTAGTGCTTGCCAGACACAACTAAGTTGAATCATGAATTCCTCATTTTTATCCCCATTCTTAATTCTGAAAATTATGTTTTGAAAATTTAGCTAATTGGACAAGGCATGCAGTGTTCTATTTCTGGGTGCTTATGCACTTCCTGGAAGCTTGACTCCAAACTGTTTGGCGTGGCTTTCACTTGCTAAAGCACTTTTTTCCAGTTCAGAACTCCCTCAAAAAGACATCAACAGATGGAAAATTTGTGCTTAACTTCATTTCCAATCACACTAGCTGAAGGAATAGCAGTTCTCATTTACCCAGATATCAATTGGCTCTCATTAATTGAACAGCCAACACTGTTTCCATTGCTGTTGCTGAGATCAACAAATGTCACCTCACTCTTGTTCCTGACTGGTTTGCTCATTGAGTTTAAATTCACAGGCACTCTCAGTTCTGCAGACTATGGATTATTTGAGTTTGTCAGCTTTTGCAGTCTGTGTGCTCAAGGAGGGAGAAGTACAACTAGATTTCCTTCAGCCTACAGGTGCATTTAACCTGAGAATGGAGACTTTCCTGTACTGTAGGTTTCTCCAAAATGCAAGCATTCATATACTTACATCCACCTCTCAGACATCTTATTGCTCAGTTTGTTTTAATGGTCCTGTGAGGTCTCTGTATTCACTTTGCATAAAGAGGGGCTGTTCTGCACAAGACTATCCAGGACATTCTGATGCCTCTGGGAAGATCATCTGATATTGGAGCAGATATTCATTTCACAGCAACACTCTACAGAATTGGAAGAGTGCTGCTTACATTGTTACACATTCTTATATACACCGTTAGGAGTGGGCTGTAGAAATGAAGCCTGTGAGGGGTAGCTATGAGAACTTGATAGAGCTCAACACAGGACAATATGCTGTCACCGACAAGTTATGCTTAATGCATTATTACACATGAAAGCCAGACAGCACTGTTCTGCAAAACCCACAATCCTGTCGTCACAAACAACTTAGGATGATCCACCATGCTGTTTTAATGTTATTGATGCCATATTGGCTTTTCCCTTTTGGAAATTCACAGAGCTACATTTGTTCATAGATAATAGCCATAGCTCTTTACAACTATCTCCTTTATTTATGAAATAAATTCTCAGTACCCTGGAGATTTCTTTCACTTTCTATTCTATTCACTTTACCTAGAACTTTTACTTTATTTATATGAGTCCCAATGCGTGCATGGTGTGCATTTGATAATGTATTGTTAGTGTCACCTCTTTTATAAATCTGAGAAAACTAGCTAAATAGTATACTACCTGTGCTTATCCCCTCATTCAATAGTAAATAGGTCTCCAAGGTTTTTAAAAGCTCTGTAACTATTGACTTACTGCTGACTTACTGGAAGAATTTTCTGACATTGTGTTTAGTTGAAGCCCAAGAAAATCAGCATTGAAAAGGAAAGAAACACTACTTCTGCCATTTCTCCAGTGTTTTCACTGATTGTGCAGAACTAAGAGTAGCATCCATTAGCCAATATGATAGAACATCCATATCAGGCTGCAACTATAGAAGAGTGTTCTGCTGGTGCAGTTCATAAGGAAGTTCGTTCATAGTTCAGTATTTCCATGGGACTTCCATATCTTACTGTGTCACAAGCAAAGGAAGTTTGAATCATTGAATGTTGGGAAAGAGCAGGTAAAAGCTAGGTGTGGAATCTCCTGCAGCTGCCATGACATAGACAGAGGTTATTGTGGGAGCATCAAGCAGAACATACCAGAGGGCAGAGTCTTTGGAATACTGTAAAGAAGTGGGGGAATGTAACTGATGGAGATCCATTGAAAGAGTTCATGGAAATTGTGAGGATGATCCATTGAGTAATGATACCAGTCATGATGGATATTCACTTCCTCTTTTTTTTTTGCAAAGCTTGCTTTCTAAATACAGCAGCTGTCATTTGTAAGATCAAAAACAGTTGTCAGTAAACTTCCAACTAATATTGCTGTAGTGTTCTCGCACAGATGTAAAAGAACTCTGAACTAAACACCAAGCATAAACCAGTCAATGAGGCGGTCCCACTAAGATTAACCATTTACTGTTCACTCTTCCACGTTAATGTCTGGTGAAAACTGTTGATAAAACAATACAAAATATATACAGTATTTGTTTCCTTCTTGACATCACATTTACATCATAAATACTTGCAAAAGTAAATCTACAACAACTATATTACATTAAAGTGCAACATACCGTCAGAATCTACCTACGCCATCGACTGGCTTTAAATACATTTCAACACAAACTATCCACAACTCTTTAAATAACAAAAAACATAAACTTTATGAACCATCATTACTTTTAACAGAATCAGCGTTAACATTTTTAATTCAACAGATCGATTATCTCATGAACTTACGGCGTTGCTTCACGGATGTTTCTAGTGCGTAGAAAGAAAACTTCTCTCACGCTGATCCTGCACACACATAAGCCCCCTCCTTCCCGTTTCTCCAAACCGGTATTTTCCCACAAGACGTGTTGTAACTGGGTACGACGTCATCGCATGCCGCAATATATCACAGACAATGAATTTACTTTAAACAACCCTAACTTTAACTAGAAAATGATAACAAATGAATTACTAAAGTGAAAATATAATAAACTAAACAAATGCCTTAAAGGCAACACAATTGCTTTGTTTAATTTCTGATCAGAAATGGGAGTCAGCCTTCATTTCTTAAAATGTAAGTGGAAATCATCAATCAGCTTGAAGGTTAAAAGCACTGCTTTGTAAATAAGCTCTGTATATGGCAGATATCTGTCTGTAGAAAGCAGATGCTAGCTCACTGCACCAGACTGTTGCTCAAGAGTGCAGAATACATCAATGTGTTGTTTAATTTGGCATGTTTCAAAACAGGCAACGGAAGCTTGCAGGCCAGATGAATGATATAACTTAGCCTATCAATAAATGATCTATTAATGCTGGGAGTTCTCTGTACTCAAAGAAGTTAGCTCCACAACATTAATGGTGGGTAGCTGAGAACCACCTGTGTTTTGGGAATCCTTTGAGTTTTGGAAAAGCTTTATGTTTTAGAGATGGTTTGTAATTTAGAAATGTTTTATAAGAAATCCTCTGTGAGTTTCAATTTGTTTTAGGAGTATTTTTTGGATTTAAACATGTATCAATGAAATAAATGAACTGTGCTTTAAGCTACTTTGTTAGCTGGAAGTATCTTTTCCTTGGTAGACAGAGAGAGGGGACCCACCACTGAAACAGTGGGTGTTGTCTGCTAAACTCGTGAGGAGAATAACAAGAAAGTCAACTAGTCTTTGATTGCATTGTTACAGTATAATGTCTCTTTAGTGAGAGTTCCCGTGGTTATCTATATTGGATAGGGCTTAAGGTTTCAGCTTGAATTTAGCAATTTATGGTCAGCAAACCAAATGCCATCACACAGTGAGGTGGGAAATGAGAACAGGAAGTACCATATTCTTTTTTCAAGTCTGTTCCATTTCATAAAGGCAATGAAATTAAACAAAATTCTGTTTTACAGCAGGTAGTGGCACTGTGTAATAATCAATTACAAGAGGAGAGTTGGAGTATCTGACTGAAACAAAGAGACAATTCCCATAGCTCCAGCACTTATTTTGAAGTGAGTGGCGAATGGAGTTAGAGGAGACGTTGTTCAATTGAAGACCAAGTTCTGATAGACAGAGGCATATAGTGATAGGTCTGAGGTGGAGTGGAAGATTCATTGGCTCTCAAGGGAGAGATGAAAGATTTTCAGGCTACTATGGATTAGAATTAAAAGTTAGCAAATTTGTGCTTTATCTGAAAAGAGGCTTTGGGATCTATTTGCCAGCCACATTAATAATCCCATCTATTCCACTCAAAATCTGTCTTCAAACTCTAAATTGTTCAAAGCTCAGCCTGAGCTTCAGAAACAGCCCCATGTCTTCTGACAAGGGGCAATAGAGCCTTCCAAACTCAGTGTTGAATTCAACACATTTGGATAATCAGCTATTCCTGCTTTGCATCTCACATATCCAGTATTTTTGCAGTTTCTGAACCATTGCTTCAGGCTGTTATAAAAAAAAATTACTTCTTATAATGATGATTAGTGAGGCAGAGAGAGATCTGTATTTACTGACAAGTACCTTTATTGTTTAAACTAACAAGTATGTGAATTCATACACTAAATACCCTCCGTGCACACCCACTAAGTATCCCTGACTCTCCTGAATTGTCAAAGAATAGCAAAGGTATTACCTGGGCAAAGGAGTTTACGCTGGCCAGGCGTTCCTCGTAGTCCTGATCCACTCACCACATGCTTCATGCGGGGTTGCTCATGCTTGTATTTGCAATGGTTAATTTCTTCGAAGTTACCGCTGCCAGCACACTCAACGCATCCACTATTATATCCATTCCTTATCAATTCAAATATCGCATTCCAGAGTCATTGGTCACAGGTCATGTGTCTGTTCTTTAACACCTTGCTATTGGCTCTGCTCCAAGTCAGAATCCATTTATTGCCCTCTTCCCATTAAGTGACAGTCGATAAGTTATGGCTTTTTGTTCTCAATTAGCAACGAGCTCGAATTACTCCAGGCAGGCACCAACCCCAACATTCACAAGCCTGCAAACTAACAACTTCTCACAAATAACCCCATTTGGAAATTATTTCCAGTCCAGCAGATTACGCAAAGTATCATAGTGTCTTCTTCAAAATATTGATCAAGCCCAGCATGTCAAGCTCACAAAATGGAGAATAGCGTGTCTGCACAAAATGACAGCCTCCAAACCCAAAAACGAAGACAATTAGACTGTCTGCTCCCATTGTCCTTGATTCATTTGAATTCACTGATTGTTGACTGTCATTCTTTCTGGCCAACAGGGCAATGCAGTATTTTAAAAAGCAAACACGAGGCAATCTGCAGATGATGGAAATTCTCCAAAATTCCCTTCTCCAGCTCTGTATCCCTTTTGCCAATCACCTTTCCAGCTCTCAACTTCACCCCACTCCCTTCGGTCTTCTCCTATCATTTTGCATTTCCCCCTCCCACTCCTACTTTCAAATCTCTTACAATCTTTCCTTTCAGTTAGTCCTGATGAAGGGTCTCGGCCCGAAATGTCGACATTGCTTCTTCCTACAGATGCTGCCTGGCCTGCTGCATTCCACCAGCATTTTGTGTGTGTGTTAAATGCAGTATTTTATTCATTTACAACCTACACCTCTGTTGGATATTTATTCAGATATTCTTCAGTGTCTGTCACATTTTTCAGTCCTCCCTACCACCAGATTTTTTCAATTTATCTTTCCTAACTCCATTCAAGTAGAGACCTTCCCCTTCATTTCTCATCATCCTTCCACTACCCCCATATTTGTTATGCTTATTTTATGCATCTTATTTTTTCTTTTATCTTTAAATTTTTGGTGACAGACTATTGACCTGAAACATTAATAATATTTTTCTTTTCTTTGATGCTAATTGCTTACTGTAGCATATTTTTTTTACCTGTAGGATCAGTCCTGTATGGACCTGAATTCTTTAGACCTGCTAAATGTCTCAGTCCTTGTTTCAGGTATGGAAATTGGCCCTTATTTTTATCCAATAACAATATAACAGGTGGTAATCATCTTACTAATAACACACACAAAATGCTGGTGGAACACAGCAGGCCAGGCAGCATCTATAAGGCAGGGTCTCAGCCCGAAACGTCGACAGTGCTTCTCCTTATAGATGCTGCCTGGCCTGCTGTGTTCCACCAGCATTTCGTGTGTGTTGTTTGAATTTCCAGCCTCTGCAGATTTCCTCGTGTTTGATAATCTTAATAATGATAAAGATGTTTTTCATGTTTGCTAAATTTGATTGAATCCCTAGGATGGGGTCAAAGGTAGATTTTAAAAGTAGGTAATAGAGAAAATAATATCTGAAATAGATACATTTCAGACAAGGATGTTTTTTATTCCACAAATTTAAATAAATAGATATTTGAGATGTACTAAATCAGAATTTTCCAGACTCTAGTTTCAGAAACTATGCCTTCAGACAGGAATATCAATTATTATTGCTTCTTTATTTACTAAAAGAGTAGTAAGAGAACAGGTAACTACAAGCATACACCTTTGGCTGCTCAGCAGGAACAAAAGAAAGAATTGAATCAAACACAATTTTTGCTAGCGAAGTAGAGGATTTCCTGGCAGATGTCAGCTGCAGAGTGGAGGTTAATTACATTTAATCTGAAAGGATTCCGAGTTAAAATCACAATCAGGTTTATTATCATTGGCATACTTTGAGAAACTTCTTGTTTTGCAGTAGCAGCATATTGCACTACATTTTATATATATAGAAATTTGTGTGTATGTTTGGTGACATAACAATTCTCCATGAACTCCTAATGAAATATCGCCACTGTTGTGCCTTCTTCATAATTGCATCAATATGTTGGTCCCAGGATAGATTCTCAGAGATGTTGACACACAGTAACTTGAAACTGTTCACCCTTTCCACCTTCTGATTCCTCAATGAGAACTGGTGTGTGTTCCCTTGATTGCCCCTTCCTGGTCCACAGTCAATTCCTTCGTATTACTGATACAGAGTGCAAGATTGTTACTGCAACATCTTAGGAGGTATACAATTAAACCATGCAACAAACACTAAACTTCATTATTACAGAAAAGAGCTGGCCTGAAATTCAGGAAAGTTATTGATAGACTTCATCTACTGTTGATATCAAACATGGGACTATGATTAGAATTTTTGAAAGGGAATAGACCTAGCACATTTGACAAAATCAGCTGATAAAAATCAATTGGAAAAATTGAGATGAGTAAGTCACTAATTAATAAACTTACCAGATTTGTTGAAAAGTGTATCAGTTTTAGTTCTCCAGAATGAGGCACATATTTGTAAGATGAGCAGTTAGGCATTTAAGGTTTATGATTAGAGGAATTTTATCTTCTATAATCTTTACTAAGAAGGTTGTAAATTTTGGGATTTTTGAACCCAATGAACTCTCGATTCTCAGAGAATATTCAAGAAGGAATTGGTAGACTTTGGATACCTAGGAAATGAAAAGATGTACCATGCAGCTGTGTGATTTCAACTGGATCTGAATGAATTATAGAGCAAATTTGGGAAGGGGGGAGCGGAGGAGTGATCACATGCCCAGTTCTACTTACAGTTCTAAAGAATTTGTGTTTATATGAGGTTATCCAGAAGGCATTGACATTGAAATCAGTGGAACTAAGTGAATAAAGGTAGGTACAACAACTATTCAATTCTAATGCCCATTGACCAAAAGTTAATTTCTACATGAAAATAAAATAAACAATAACACAGAAACCTTTTGTGATATGTGGTTATATCGTAATGTAATATATTTTAGATTCTAAATTTATAAGTCAATTAAGAGCCAGAAGTTGCTGGAAATGGTTACAATTCCATGCCAACTTGTGGGCTTTCTCCAAAATAAATGTGACCAACATCCATATTCACACATGAACATGGAAACCTTCACATTGAGGGCTGTTTTTGACAATTGCAATTTCATATTAAACTGAACACTTTAAAGAGTCTAACAACTCAAGCTTCTCTTATGATTTCCTGGCACCTACACTAGGGAAATCACTCACTGAAATTAAGACAGAAAAATGGCTTTGAAGGAGAAGTAGAAGTATTGGCTGATTTAGATGTATTTTTGGTTATATCAGTTTAATTAAGTGCCTTTAAATTTGTTTTATTGTTGTATGTGTTTTTAATTTTAATAGTTTTTAAATGTTTAAATGATAATTAAAATTACATATTAAATCTTTCTGAATGTCTTGGACTGCTTCTATTGACATCAACTGCCACTATCATTAGCTCCATAGATACTTGCAGCCCCGACACATAAATAATTTTAGAGAACATACTACTTTTCAAATGCCAAGAGATATCCCAAAACTGAATGGAAGTTGGAAGCTGGAACCCACTTAATATATCCATACTGAAATCTACTTTAATTAGGGATGGATTGGCATATGACTGCTTTTTAAAAATGATAACCAAAACAGTAATTCATGTGTTGAAGATTCTAGTACCAGCATTAAAAAATAACATCAGTAACATCGGTTTAAGAAATCTATTAAATAAAAGACAATAAGTGTTAGCACTGTGTATCCCTCAGAGATGCATGGTGGTTTTAAAGGTATAGTTTACAAGATTTTAAATTTTGACGGTCTGTGAACAAGGCTCCAACATATCTTCCAGGCATTAAACTGCAAATCATTGCTTATAAAGGCACTTTTCAGTATGCCCCACCCTCTCCTTTGCACCTTCTGCCACTGTTGAATACAACGGAAAATAGTGGGGAAGCAAAATATTGACACTTGTATTTGATTAAATATTCAGGGCCAGCTGTGCTGCATGTAGTAGGACTGAGAATTGAGAAGCACGAGAACCAAACTGACTGACTCAAATGTCTTCTCAGTTTTAAAAACTATGGGTTTTTAAGGTAGACCAAAAATGATGGAGGATGAAAGCTAACCACACCTCAGTCCCGTTTCCCAATATGCTATCAGTTAGTAAAGCTAATTACTAAATCTGTAGGTGTTACGGGGCAATGAGGCGATGGGGAAGGGGAATGGGGGTGGGGGCCTGGGAGGAAATATGGAAAGATGATGAATTGTGTCATTACTCATTGATCATTGGATCATAGCCAAATTGTAGTGTAGGATAGCATCAGTCAATGGATTGGGGAGATAGATTGTGTGGGTGTGGTGATTGTTGCTCTTAGGTTAGGTTCTTCTGCCACGTAAGCACAATGTCGGTGAATTTTTATATACTGGATAATATATATATCTGGAGGATTTATCATAGTTTATGTTTAGATGTGCACTTTTGTCGTGAGTCAACCAACATCTAGTTCTTTTCACAACTGCAGATGAAAATGAAATAAGAGGTTACAAATAAATAAGCCATTGCTCCAACAAACATATCACCTGTGGCGATTGCTCTGTATCTCAGAAGACATGGGAAAGACGTTCATCAACCATTCGAAAGGTCATTAAATTGGTGCATTGAACCAGAGGATGAACTGATTGCTCGTTACAAAAGAAGGAAACAAAACTCTGTCAAATTTTTCTATAGGTCATTGAATCTGTCACAGATTGAACATCCATGGGTTTTGCTGTTCTGATTGTTTCTGAAGTTAGGAACTTCAGCTGAAGAGTTACTTTTGATGAAAGTCATTTGTTTCTGATTTGCTTTTATGCCGAGTATTTCAAGTTCAACAACAAACTATTGAAAATCTTTTGTTCAATTTTAACCCAACTCTTCAAAAGAACATGATAATTACAAGAAATTAGCATCACTGCAATTAACTGGCAGTAGTAGGCGTACAGTTGATTTATCAACTAGAATTATTAGGTTTGTTTACAAACATAGTGGATATAGAGGGTGTTTCAGTCGTGTTATTCAGGCAATGTCAATTTGGCAACCTATTAGCTAACTTCCCTGATTTCTACTATCATTGATGTCAGTGGAAATAAAAAAAAGCTGGGGAAGTGTTTAATATGTCACCAATAGATCTTGTTTATATCATTGTCGAATATATATATATTTCCAAACTCGGGATATGGATGATTTGCAATCTATAACTAAGTGTGTTGATAAACAGTACATGATTTATTTTGTGGAGTGTTACAGCTAAGTGATCTGGCTACTTGTAAAACAAATGAGCAGGGAACTTAAATATCCAATTGCAATTTATCAATATATGCAGTATTTCACAGCTTTCTTGTTGTTTACCTAAAAACTGCTGATCTTGGTGTATAACTTTGGAATGACAGAAGAAGAGGTGTTTATTCTTCAAGCAGCTCCTTTGATGTACTTCATGATTTAAAAAAAAGCTTTACTGTGGCATCTCACCTATGTCTGTTTGCTAGTGCTACTTGGGGGGGGGGGGGGTTTAAACTAAATTTGCACGGGGCAGGGATCCAGAATGTGAGAGGATAGCGAGAGGAAGAATAAAGGACAGGTGGGGACTACACGGTTCCAGAATGTTAAGTGTGTAGTAGAGAAAGGTGAGGCGGAACAAGTGATAAGGAGGACACATGTACAGAGGGATGGTCTGACAGAACATGAAGTTAAATGTGCAGAAAGAAATTTAGGAAGGACAACAAAATTCTAGGGGCGTATAGCCCGATGGGAGTTCGGGGAGCTGGGTTAAGCACAACAGGCAGGGATTCAAACAGAGAGAGGAGAAATGGGCTAAAAATTCTATATCTGAATGCATGAAGTGTCGGAAATAAGGCGGATGAGCTTGAAGCTCAGGTGCGAATGGGTAACTATGATGTGGGATAACGGAGATATGGCTGCAGGGAGATCAGACCTGGGAAATGAATGTACAAGGGTATACGTGATATCGTAGGGACAGAAATGTGGGCAGAGGGGGTGGGGTGGCCCTGTTGGTGAGGAATGAGATTCAGTCCTTTGCAAAGGGGGACATAGGATCAGGAGAAGTAGAGTCTGTGTGGATAGAACTGAGGAACAGTAAGGGCAAAAGGACCTGAATGGGTGTTGTCTACAGGCCACCAAACAGTAGCATGGATATTGGGTGCAAGTTGAATTGGCATATGGCAAAGGTAATGTCGCAGTAGTTGTGGGGGATTTCAACATGCAGGTGAACTGAGAGAATCAGGTTGGTGCTGGACCCCAGGATAGGGAGTTTGTAGAGTGCCTACGGGATGCATTCTTGGAACAGCTTGTACGAGAGCCGACCAGGGACAAGCCTATTCTGGATTTAGTGTTATGTAATGAACAGGATTTGATAAGCGATCTTGAAGTAAAGGAGCCATTAGGAGGTAGTGATCATAATATGATAAGATTTTATCTGCAATTTGAGAAGGATAAGGGCAGTTCGGAGGTGTCAGTGTTGCAGTTGAACAGGGGAAACTATGGAGCCATGAGGGAGGAGCTGGCCAAAGTTGACTGGACGGATAGCCTAGCAGAAAAGACAGTGGAACAGCAATGGCAGGTATTCTTGGGAATAAAGCATAAGGTGCAAAATCAGTTCAACCCCCAGAGAAGGAAGGATTCAAAGGGGGGAAAGGGGCCTCTGACAAAGGAAGTCAGAGATTGCAAAGCATTAAAAAAAAAGGAAGTATGACAGAGCTAAGGTGAGTGGGAGGACAGATGATTGGGAAGTTTTTAAGGAACAACAGAACCTAACTAAAAAGGCAATACGGGGAGAAAAAATGAGGTACGAACGCAAGCTAGCCAGGAATATAAAGGAGGATAGCAAAAGCTTTTTTAGGTATGTGAAGAGAAAGAAGATAGTTAAGAACAATGTTGGGCCCTTGAAGAATGAATTGGGAGAAATTGTTATGGGAAACAGAGAAATGGCAGAAGAATTTAATAAGTACTTTAGATCTGTCTTCATTAAGGAAGACACAAGCAATCTCCCAGATGTATGGATGGGCCAAGGACGTAAGGTAACAGAGGAAATGAAACAGATTGACATTAGGAAGGAAACAGTGGTGAGTAGACTGATGGGACTGAAGGCTGACAAATTCCCAGGTCCGGATGGTCTGCATCCTAGGGTACTAAAGGAGATGACCCTGGAAATTGTGTATGCATTGGTAATCATTTTCCAATGTTCCTTAGATTCAGGATCAGTTCCTGAGGCTTGGAGAATGGCTAATGTTATCCTACTTTTTAAGAAAGGAGGGAGGGAGAAAACAGAGAACTATCAACATGTCAGTTTGACATCAGTGGTGGGGAAAATGCTAGAGTCCATTATTAAAGATGAAATAGTGGCATATCTAGATAGCAGTGATAGGATTGGGCCAAGCCAGCATGGATTTACCAAGGGCAAATCATGCTTGACTAATCTGTTGGAGTTTTTCGAGGATGTAACCAGGAAGTTAGATGGGGGAGATCCAGTGGATGTAGTGTACCTCGATTTTCAGAGGGCATTTGATAATGTCCCACATAGGAGATTGGTGGGTAAAATCAAAGCTCATGACATTGGGGGGAAGACATAGACATGGATAGAAAACTGGTCGGCAGATAGAAAGCAAAGGGTAGCGGTGAATGGGTGTTTCTCGGAATGGCAGGTGGTGACTAGTGGGGTGCCACAGGGCTCGGTATTGGGACCACAGCTGTTTACGATTTACGTCAACGATTTAGATGAAGGCATTGAGAATAACATCAGCAAATTTGCTGATGATACTAAGCTGGGTGGCAGTGTGACATGTGATGAGGATGTTAGGAGAATTCAGGGTGACTTGGATAGACTGGGTGAGTGGGCAGATACTTGGCAGATGACGTTTAATGTGAATAAGTGTGAGGTTATCCACTTAGGGAGTAAGAACAGGAAGGCAGATTATTATCTGAATGGTGCAGAGTTAGGTAAGGGAGAAATACAAAGAGATCTAGGAGTCCGTGTTCATCAGTCACTGAAGGTGAATGAGCAAGTGCAGCAGGCAGTGAAGAAGGCTAATGGAATGTTGGCCTTTATTACAAAGGGAATTGAGTACAAGAGCAAGGAAATCCTCTTGCATTTGTACAGAGCCCTGGTGAGACCACACCTGGAGTATTGTGTACAGTTTTGGTCTCCGGGGTTAAGGAAGGACATCCTGGCTGTAGAGGAAGTGCAGCGTAGATTCACGAGGTTAATTCCTGGGATGTCCAGACTGTCTTACGCAGAGAGGTTAGAGAGACTGGGCTTGTACACGCTGGAATTAAGGAGATTGAGAGGGGATCTGATTGAAACATATAAGATTATTAAGGGATTGGACAAGATAGAGGCAGGAAATATGTTCTAGATGCTGGGAGAGTCCAGTACCAGACGGCACGGTTTGAGAATAAGGGGTAGGTCATTTAGGACAGAGTTAAGGAAAAACTTCTTCTCCCAGAGAGTTGTGGGGGTCTGGAATGCATTGCCTCGGAAGGTAGTGGAAGCCAATTCTCCGGATGCTTTCAAGAAGGAGCTAGATAGGTATCTTATGGATAGGGGAATCAAGGGATATGGGGACAAGGCAGGAACCAGGTATTGATAGTAGATGATCAACCATGATCTCAAAATGGTGGTGCCAGCTCGAAGGGCCGAATGGTCTACTTGTGCACCCATTGTCTATTGCTTCTGAATTGAGACTTCCTTCTGTCAGCTTTTAACATCATTGACTCCATTGTTATCTGTGGACTCAGTAAAGTTCATTTTGATCTACTCTGGTGGTCACAAGTGGTTGAATTGGGAGTACAGCCATTGAAGCACAGAACATTACAGCACAGAAACAGGCCTTTAGGCCCTCCTTGGCTGTGTCAAATCATTTTTCTGCCTAGTCCCACTGAACTGCACCTGGACCATATCCCTCCATATACCTCTCATCCCTGTACCTGTCCAAGTTTTTCCTAAATGTTAAAAGTGAGCCTGCATTTACCACTTCATTTGGCAGCTCATTCCACACTCCCACCACTCTCAGTGTGAAGAAGCCCCACTCAATGTTCCCTTTAAACTCCCCCCCTTCACCCTTAACCCATGTCCTCTGGTTTTTTCTCCCCTAACCTCAGTGGAAAAAGCCTACTAGCTACTCTATCTATACCCATCATAATTTTATATACCTTTATCAAATCTCCCCTCATTCTTCTACGCTCCAGGGAATAAAGCCCTAACCTGTTCAACCTTTCTCTGTAACTCAGTTTCTCAAGTCCCGGCAACATCCTTGTAAACCTCCTCTGCACTCTTTCAACCTTATTAATATCCTTCCTGTAATTAGGTGACCAAAATTGCACACAATACTCCAAATTCGAACTCACAAATGGATTATACAACCTCACCATAACATTCCAACTCTTATACTCAATGCTTTGTTTCATAAAGGCCAATGTACCAAAAGCTCTCTTTACGACCCTATCTACCTGTGACGCCACTTTTAGGGAATTTTGTATCTGTATTCCCAGATCCCTCTGTTCCACTGCAATTCTCAGTGTCCTACCATTTACCTTTTATGTTCTACCTTGGTTTGTCCTTCCAAAGTGCAATACCTCACACTTGTCTGTATTAAGCTCCATCTACCATTTTTCAGCCCATTCCTCCAACTGGTCCAAATCCCTCTGCAAGCTTTGAAAACTTTCCTCTCTGTCCACTACATCTCCAATCTTTGTATCATCAGCAAATTTACTGATCCAATTTACCACATTATTATCCAGATCATTGATATAGATGACAAACAATAATGGACCCAGCACTGACCCCTGTGGCACACCACTAGTCACAGTCATTAATTGGCCAAAGGTTTCAGCAGTAGACTGAAGGAGCAGCACTTAAGGACCGTCTGCCAGTAACATACTTACTGAGGTTAATTGCATCTAATGGCAGGTAGGCAATGTCAAGCCTTGGTTACTTTTTCCACTTATTAAGTAAAATAAATATAGAAATATTCATTTGGCTGGACAATAACAATGGACAGTTGGTGACATTTCATAAACTCCAGATTAGAAAATAAGCATCTCACAAACAGACTTCCTAACATCATTTCAGAAATGGGCTTGCTGGCACATTTTTCAGCTACATTTGCAAGCCATCAGATAGTGGAGAAGCACGTGTGCATGGACAGAGTTACTCTGATGAGATCCAGGTTTGGGCTCATGTATGTCAAGCAACATTTGTGTGACACAACTCCAAGGCAGTGAGCATCTCCAAGCAAAGAGAGTCTGGCGGCCTCCACGCGACTTTGCTCAACCAATATTCCTGGTATTGGAGTTAATGAGAAATGCAAACCGATCAGACACACAAGTTTTACTGGCTAACTTTTCAGGTCAGAGGCAAAACACTAACCATTACAAAATTAGGTCTAGAGCAGCCTTTTCCAAGGTTGGCTCTTCCTCCAAACTAGTTTTACTGATCTGAGTTAGATAGTCTATTTAGTGCTTGAACTTGCTATGATTTTGTATTACCTTTCCAATGATTCCTTGTTTTGCTCTTGATTAATTTTCTCTCTAAAGTTTCTCAACAGTTAGGGGCACAGCTCCCACCAGGCTTTTATCCTTGTCCTTTATCAATTCTATTCTCTGCACTTCTGTGCCCAGATCCTTCCACACTATAATCCCTGTCATTTCCTTTTATCAGTATTAATATTCCTTCCTTGCTCAATAATTATTCTTTAGAAACACCAAATATGCTGGAATACTTAATTCCCAATGTTGGCCATCTAACAAGCATATCTCTGTAAGATTAAGTGATTACTTCAGCTGCCTGCATTGTGCATTTTACAGTTTGATAATAAATCAGCTGGTCACTAAATGCCTT
This sequence comes from Hypanus sabinus, assembly GCF_030144855.1. Classification (NCBI taxonomy): domain Eukaryota; kingdom Metazoa; phylum Chordata; class Chondrichthyes; order Myliobatiformes; family Dasyatidae; genus Hypanus; species Hypanus sabinus. The sequence continues at coordinate 48,786,226 of NC_082719.1, read as the reverse complement.
CAATAGCTTTTTAAGTATGAAGTCAAACATCAGATTTATTTCAAAATTGCTCTGAAGAACAAGTAGAATTTTAAGGAAAGGATCTATGTCCTTACAAGCCTGTTTCAAATGTTAGATAATAACTGCATTATGCAGCTCCATTTATCCAGCTTTTCCCTGTATTTTTACTGCATTTGGTTAGCAAAAATCTCAGCGTTATAACCAACAATCAGCCAAGCATTATTTACTGTTTGCAAAAGGGAGTTTCAAATTTCTGTAACACTCTGAACAGGAAAACATTTTTAAAACTTTATTCCTGAAAGTTCAGGCCCTAACTTTCAGACAGTATTTCTGAATCCTAAATTTCTCAGAAATGGTTTCTGTTTATAATGATTTTTGTTCATAATCTCCTGATAGTTTCAATAAACCATCCCATAGTCCTTTGAATTCAATGGAACACAAATACAGCCTGTGAAATGAAAACAGCTAAATCTATAGTTACTGAAGTTCTCTCACCCTCTCCATTTGCTCCCCTAGTTTGAGGAAGGGTCCCTGGGGCAAAACGTTAATTGATTTATCTTTCCACAGATGAGGCTTGACTGGTTGAATCTTTCCAGCATACCTGTTTTCATTCCTGGACCATGTAACCTACCACTGTAATTCAATCTCTTATAGACTAAGACAGTATCTTCAGTGCAGGGTAGCCTCTTGCAACTGACCAGGGGAGGAGAGGCCAAGGCAGTGTGGGAGGGCCTCTGTGGACCACATAGGAATCTGTAGGGATCCCTCCCATTGGTGCTGCCTCCAGTGTTCACTTAGTGGAAGAACAAGCTGAACCAGCACAACTTACCATCAATTCTACAGTCACATCATTCAAGGACTTGAGCTACGTATTAGTTTTTTTTTACTTTGTGACTGTATGTTTTTTTTCCAGAAATTGTGAGCATGTGTGCTTTTGATGCTGCGTGCTATGTGCAGTATACTGTGGGCTGTTGGTAATGTGTTCTGCATCTTGGCCCCCCAGAGGAACGCTGTTTCAGTTGGTTATATTCATGTATGGTTGAATGACAATTAAACTTAAATTTGACCTTAAACTGCTGACATTAAAAACTCACTGTGTTATTTAACTGGAGCAGTACAGTTATGACATGCCTTGTTTCAAAGATCTCTGTACCTTGTGGCTTGCACATCAGTGTTTATAATTTGATCATTCTCCTTATTTTACTCAGCACCTGGAATTGATGGATGGAATCTAGTGAAGATTATTACACCACTTCACAGAGGATAATTCAGTCAGTAGAAACACTAACACATTTAATTTCACAATTATTCTGATCCTAGAGGATGAAAATAGTAATCTGTTCAGGACTCAGGAATTTGTGTAGGATTCATTCAGAGGACAATTATAATGGTGATGCAGTTAGCTCTGTGATGTTTTGCCCCCAATCTGATTTTCAGTGTATATTCTATTGGGGTCATAGAAGGGCAGAGATGATTCTTCAGTAGTAGCACATAAACAATTGATAACAAATTATCAGGCAATTTTATATTGTGCACATTTTTCTTTTCCAGTGGTCACAGGGTGTCAATTCATTATCATCCACTTTGTGCTCAACTTAACTGAAATGCTACCCTAGAGTTAGTTCATTTTTTCAAGGACTGAGTACTTCTTATCTAAAATATTCAAGTCAGTCTATACTTCTGATTGATTTTCCTCTTCAGCTAAAATACTGGAAGAGTCTTTGATAAATTATGATTTCCTGATCGAATAAAAGTATGACTTATGTGGGTGCCATGGGCATTAGGCAGGAGCATTAGTACTGGGGTGGCACTGTGGTGCAGATAAAGATACACTGCTTAAACATGGCACTGGTGAGACACGATGATGCCTTAGGGGCAGCAAAGAAAGCCACTCAGCAAACAAAATTGCACTTCTTTAGGACTACAATCACTGCAATTCGCAGCCCATAATTTTCCTTTGGGATATGTGCATTTTAACTGTATGTACAATCTGATATTTTTGAGGAATCCTGAAGGATTGGGCAAACTGGACTGAATGCAGTACAGCCATAGTTGCCATTGTTGGAGTGGACTTCAGGGCAGATTGAGGCGGCCAGAGAACAAAAAATGAACCGATGCTCAGCCAGGTTTTAGTGCTGAGTCAGATTAGAAGAGGTCAAGGCATCAAGGCCAACAGAGAAACCAGAAAACAATATTCAGATGTTTAGTTGTAACAACCCTTACTAAAGAAAAACATGAAATCAGCCAAAATCAGCAAAACAATGCTTCTGTAGATTATATCCAGGAAGAAATATTAAAATGGTATTGTATGACCCTTGATGGGAGCTCAGCCAATTCCATGCCTCTCAGCAAACTGTTGTGCAAGACTCAGAGATGTACGTCCACTGTTTAGACACACACCTCTGACATTTTAGTACCAGCAATAAATTCTATGGTTGCCATGGAGGATATAGAGGTTCATGGAAAGGGGACCTACATTAAATTCGAAGGATATGTGAGTCCAGATTAATGAGAGATGTGCCTTGAAAATGATCCTGGTGAAGCCAAAGTGGGAACTGCAGAATTTCAGCTGACCCAGGCGGTTGGATTGCTTCACTGATTTGTGCAGGGTTTTGGTAGCTTTCAAAGTATGGAATTAATGTTGTCAATGCATCTGAATTGCTCCTTCTCCACTTTCCATGGGGAACTACGGAGTGGTCAGAGGACATATGGGACCCAGCCAAAGAAGAAGATGGCTGAAGTGTCTATTTATAGTTGACTCCAGGATTGAGAAACCCTGAAAAATTCAAAGGATTTTCATGATCATAGTGATCTGCATACCTATATTTGGATGTCCAGACTGGAGATCCTCTCAGAAGATAACTCTATGCCAGGTTTTGTGTTCTTTCAGAGAAGAGTCACATCAGGAAATAGTGAGCAGTTGTAATATGCTACTAAAATGACTGATGCAAAGATTCATTTATTCATTCACACATGCATTATATTCAGTGGATGTGGACCCACACAGGTGAATGTGAGAAAATTGTCAAGTCAAGTTCAAGTCAATTTTATTGTCGTTTTGACGATAACTGCTGGTGCAGTACACGGTAAAAATGAGACAATGTTTTTCAGGACCATGGAGGTACATGAACAATACAAAAACTACGCTAGACTACAGACCTACCCAGGACTGTATAAAGTACACCGAACAATGCAAGCGTTACAATAAATAATAAACAAGACAATAGGCACAGCAGAGGGCAGTAGATTAGTAGTCCAATGGCTTGGGGGAAAATCTGTTACATAAATAATCAGCTGAATGGAGGCACCCAGGATTCCATCTATTTCTGTACTCCCGCCGAGTATTTCATTACCACAGATGTAGTCCAATTTAATGTCCATTAGAGAGCAGAATGGATGGGAGAGCTGGCCAGCTAGGGCTTGCTTTCTTCCTGGCATGGACTTCTGCCTACTCACCTCACTTCCACTTCCTCGCATGCCACTTACGCTGTCCCCACCTCTGGCCACCGGCATGAGGCGACTCCGAGGACTGCAGGCCTGACTCCCTCAGCAAGCGGACACTGGACAGCAGAATGGACGGGAGAGACGGCCGGCTAGGGCTTACTTTTTCCTGCCACGGACTCCTGCCCGCTCGCCTCACTTCCACGCACAACGCGTACGACGTCCCCAACTCTGGCTACTGGCTTCAAGCGACTCCGAGGGTTGCAGGCCCAATTCCCTCAGCAAGCTGAGGTCGTGCAATCGCATGAATTACTTCAGCATTTTTGCTGATTGCAACTTTGCAATGTTGGTGTTAATGATCATGATGTTAATGTGAGGTGTGCTGCTTAGTTTGCAGTAACAACTATGATTTTGCAAGCTTCTTAAGCAAACTGTCTGTCTATTAGAAAATTCTTTATACTGTGGAGCCAATGTCTCTCTCATCTGCTCAGATGTGAAATGAGGCATTGGATGCTAAACAAAGGCACTTCTTTTGTCTCCTTCCCTACATATTCCACAAACAGATACAAACAACATCATGATTTAGTCTGGGTAAAGTCAGTTTCTGAGAAATGAACACCAACAAAGCAGTAGCTATTGATAATTTGACTTAAGAGCAGATAATCAGAACTCTGACTGTTCTAAATGTTAGAAGATTAGAAGTAGGCGGTAGGTCCTTCCCATCCTAATTACAGTTGTAGGAATTAGTAAATGTGTCAATTTCACTTCACAATCTGTCTGATTATCCTGATTGCCCCATTGCCCTACTATCAGACCTGAATACAATCAACAATGAAGTTAGAGATTACTGAAGATTTATGGCTGTTCAAATGAAATTGGACGACAGATTTTCTTCCATGGATAACATCTTCTACTCTAGACCAGTCATCCAGCGAACTGCCAACATGTATCCGATTCCACCGGGGGTCCAAACATCTTCATCCATTGCTACACAACCGCCAAAGACTTCTATTGAGATACTCAGTCTTATCATTCTTGACAAATCGGAGCACCAGGCTGTGTTCCTTCCCCCGTGCACAAAAAGCTGAAATGTGAGGATCCTGTACAGAAAGTGCTGGTCTGAGGAAATAGGTGAGCTTCTGCACAACTACTTTGAGTTGGTAGGCTAGTCCATGTTCAAAGACCCAGCAGCCAACCCAGAAGAATATGCCACCACCAACATGGACTTCATCAGCAAGTGTGTTGAAGCTAGCAAAATGGTATGACATTTGCTGTGACTCAGATGGTGTGCCGAGATTGACACCTGAAATCAGGCGACAAGAAACCTAGATGTGAACACCGTAAAGCTTTCAAGGTTACCAAAAAAACCAGTATCAGTCCAAAACTGAGTCCAAGACCAGCCATCATTTGTGGTCCGATTACATGTAATAACAGGTTAAAAGACAAAGTCAGGCAGTGCCACTGACAACAGCACTTGACTTCCTGATGAGTTAATGCATTCTCTGCACATGTTGAACTGAAGGGGATTGGAATGTCACCACCCACTCAGGCAGCCTCCAGTGTACCCGAATTCACAGTCACCATTGCAGGTTTAAGGTCAGTCTACTGGAGAGCAAACCTGCAAATGGCATCTGTTCTGAATGTTGTCCCTGGCTGTGTCCTTAGATCCTGAACAGATCAACTGGTGGAGATACAGGGGATACCAGTAGTTGTGACAGCCACCATCCTAGAGTCATACAGGTACTACAGCACAGAAATAGACCCTTTGGCCCATCTAGTCCATGCCGACCCAATCTTCTGCCTAGTCTTATCTAGCTGCACCTGGACCATAGCCCTAAAAAACCTTGCCATTCATCTACTTATCAAATCTATTCTTAAAAGGACATTTACCATTTCTGTTTGAATCTTGACCAACACTTGCACCACCCTCTTTAAACCATTAAATATTTAAACTTTCATCCTAAATCAATAACCTCTAGTTCTATTTTTATTGAACCTGAGAGGAAAAAGCTTGTATACATCCACCCTATCTATACCCTACGTAATTTTCTATACCTTAACATTTCCCCAATTCTCTTGCACTCCAGAGAATAAAGTCCTAACCCATTCAACGTTCCCATATAACTCAGGTTGTCAAGTCATAGAAACATAGAAAACATACAGTGCAATACAGGTCATTCAGCCCACAATGCTGTGCCAAACATGTACTTACTTTAGAAATTACCAGGGGTTACCCATAGCCTTCTATTTTACTAATCTCTATGTACCCATCCAGGAGTCTTTTAAAAGACCCTATTGTATCTGCCTCCACTGCCACTGCCAGCAGCCCATTCCATGAACTCACCACTCTCTGCATAAAAAAAACTTAGCCCTGACACCTCCTCTGTACCTACTTCCAAGCACCTTAAAACTGTGCCCTCTTCTGTTAGCCATTCAGACCCGGGAAAAAGCCTCTGACTATCCACACGATCAATGCCTCTCATCCGCTGCTGCTCCAAGGAGAAAAGGCCAAGTTCACTCAACCTATTCTCATAAGACATGCGCTCCAATCCAGGCAACATCCTTGTAAATCTCCTCTGCACCCTTTCTATGGCTTCCACATCCTTCCTGTAGTGAGGTGACCAGAACTGAGCACAGTACTCCAAGTGGGGTCTGACCATGGTCTTATATAGCTGTAACGTTACCTCTCAGCTCTTGAACTCAGTCCCACAATTGATGAAGCCCAATGCTCCATTTGCCTTCTTAACCATAGAGTCAACTTGCACAGCAACTTTGAGTCTCCTATGGACTCGGATCCCAAGATCTCCCTGATCCTCCACACTGCCAAGAGTCTTACCATTAGTACTATATTCTGCCATCATATTTGACCTACCAAAATGAACCACCTCACACTTATCTGGGTTGAACTCATCTGCTACTTCTCAGTCCAGTTTTGCATCCCATCAATGTCCCGCTGTAACCTCTGACAGCCCTCCACACTATCCACAAACTTTGTGTCATCAACAAATTTACTAACTCTTCCCTCCACTTCCTCATCCAGGTCATTTATAAAAATCACAAAGAGAAGGGGTGCCAGAACAGATCCCTGAGGCACTCCACTGGTCACCAAACTCCATGCAGAATGTGACCCGTCTACAACCACTCTTTGCCAGGAACACCCTTGTGAACTTTCTCTGCACTTCTTCAAGCCTATTGATACCCCTACTGTAAGAAGGAGATCAAAACAATACTCTAACCAATTTTATTTACAACTTCAACACAATGTCTCAATTCCTTCATTCAGAGCCTTGATTTATGAAAGCCAGTATTGCAAAAACTCACCTGAGAACACTTTCCATCTGTGATGCCACTTTTAAAGCACTATGGATCGGTATTCCAAGAGCCCTTTGTCTTACCACATACCTCAGAGCCCTCACTGTGCAAATCTTACCCTGTTTTGTCCTCCCAAGATGCAATACCTCATACTTGAATGTACTAAATTCCGTTTGACATTTTTCAGCCCATTTTCCCATCTGGTCAGGATCATACTGAAAGCTTGGAAAGATTCCTCACTTTCCACTACATCCTCAACATTAGTGTCATCCACAAATTTACTGATCTGGTTCACTACGTATGGCCTAAATCATATACAACAATGGACCCAGCTCCTATCCCTGTGGCACACCAGTAGTCACAGGACATGAAGCACTTCATGAAGTCCTTTGAGAGGCTGGTCATGCCATGTATTCTCTGAAACTTCCAAAGGAACTGACAATAATTCACCTACCATTGAATCTAGTCTATGCAAACACCATCTCCCTGCCCCTGCAATCTTATTTGGAGCTTCTGCAAAATAAAGACACTTTTATTAGACTGTTGTTTATAGATTATTGCTCTGCACGCCATACTGTAATCCCAAGAAAACTCACCTCCAAACTGCTCGACATCCAGACTCAACATGTGTCTGTACAACTAGCTGAAGACATAAAAGCTGAGAACTTTTACAACCAGGTTCAGGGACAGCTTCTATCCTGCTGCTACAAGGCTATTGAACAGTCCAAGATGGACCCTTGATCTCACGATCTACCCTGTTATGGCCTTGCACTTACTTGCCTTACATACATTACATTTTCTCTGTACCTGTAACACTTTAGCTTGCACTTTGTTATTGTTTTACCTCATACCACCCCAAAGTGTTATTGTTGTGTATGAATGATATGCAAGACAAGTTTTTCACCATACCCCAGTACATATGACAATAATAAGCCATTTTACCAATTTAGCAAAGTAACCTCTCTGCATCTATGTGGCCTAGACCCAAGTCATTTTACACATTTTTATCTTTTCCTCATTCATTCAGAGTATGTATGAAAATGTTTTTATCTGGAACAACTAGGCCAAGAATTTGGCATTACAGAGCTGAGGGTAACACATGTTGAAATACATTATATAATGATCATTGTGCAATCATTCAGCACAATTTTTCTTTCCAATTATTTATTTAATACCTTCTATCTATGTCATAAAGTAATGTCATTTTCTACCTCAAACCACAGGATTTAATACAACATGCCATCTTTAGAAATGTTGAGATTGTATTCTTAAGAAACTATCTTAACTTTAAGATGAATATAAAAGCTTTACAGTCAGAAATATGCTGATATTCACTCTGCTTTCTTCAGTTTCAGAAACATGTCCAAAGAATCATTTCCTTTTCTGAGGAGCAGGCTTCAATCATTCTGCTGCTGGCATTGCCTTCTTATCATACTTCTCACATGCTGATAGAATTCTAGCTAATCAGGATGCATATAGACAGGGATATATTTTACAGTGTCGATTGCTTTTGTGACCGAATTATCCATTACCATGGAGCCATTGAACAAGTATCAAATCCTTAAATTTTCCTTCCAGCAAAGTCCCATTGTATGCATGAGAAAGTGTTACATTCATAAAACCATAAGACATGGGAGTAGAATTAGGCCTTTCATTCCTTTGAGTCTGCTCCGCTATCCCATCATGGCTGGTTTATTAGCTCTCTCCTATCCCATCGTCCTGCTTTTCCCCATAACCTTTGACACCCTGGCTAATCAAGTACCTATCAACCTCCACTGTAAATATACTTCACAGCTGACTGTGGCAAGGAACTCCAGAGATTCACTATCCTCTGGCTGAAGAACTTCCTCCTAATCTGTCCTAAATGGATGTCCCTGTATTCTGAGTCTGTATCCTCTGGTCCTAAACTCACCCATTATAGGAAATATTCTCTCCATGTCCACCTTTATGGAGCTTTACCTGGTTGCTATATATTCATGTAAAAAGATCAAAGGTGCTAGAAGTCAATTTTCTCTGGTATCTACTGAAGCCCAATAATCACCTCACTCCTTTCTACTTTCGAATAAAATACAATGAAGTTGAAAAGACCTTAGTACCACATAATGGTTGGATATAAAACAGAATGACATTTCCTTAATGATAATGGGAACATGCCAGAAATTAAGTAATTCATGGATTTCGATATCAAACGTGGACAAAGATGATGCAATCAAATAAGGGAGGGATGAATGAGCAGAACTGTCGAGTACAGACAAATCTGTAGAGTCATTCATTCCATGTATCAGTATCATGTAATTTAATTGCATGTCTCATATATATTGAATTATAGCAAGACAAATGTGGCAGTTTCTACAGGCAGAAAACTCAGTTCAAATTGAATTGTACTGATTCAAAAGTCAGGCTGATAGGATATTTGGGAATCAACAGCACGATTTACAACTTGTTGATAAGTTGATGCAAGTGTGAGTGGAGAATATTAAGAGCAGTTACAGAGACAACTACAATGGACAGTACAGTTTGTGTCCTTAAACTCTAAGTTATGAAGGCACTACAGTAAAAAAAAGGAGTGACCTGGTCAGTTACCAGAAATCACATGGTTTTTTTTAACTTTTTTTATTGCATTTTTAAGTAGTTACAAAGTAACGTATGAAAAAACAATGTATATAACCCTTACCCCCTCCCCTTAACCCCTCCCCCCTAACTGCCCTATAGAAAAAAAAGAAAAAGAAAGAAAAAAAAAAGAAAGAAAGAAAGAATGCCTGGTTGTTGGAAGATCTCCACATGCTCCATGGAATTCGTAATAACTTTAATATGTATATTTATTTCTTTCCCCTAATAACCAATTGTTTCATCTTCAGAGCATCTATATATTTAATCCTGTCTTTTGTAAATAAGGGCTCCAAATTTTCAGAAATGTTTCATATTTATCTCTTAAATTATAAGTAATTTTTTCTAATGGAATACAGCCATAGATTTCTTTCTTCCAAGAGTCTATACTTAAATGTGTATCCGATTTCCAAGTAACTGCAATAGCTTTTTTGGGTACTGCCAGTGCAATTTTTATAAATTCTTTCTGATACTTATTTAGTTTGAGTTTCGGTTTTATCCCTTCAATATCACCTAGTAAAAGTAATATTGGATTATGAGGAAATTGTGTTCCTGTAATTTGTTCCAGTAAAAGTCTTAAATTTGTCCAAAAAGTTTGAATTTTAGAGCAAGACCATGTCGAATGTAAAAAAGTACCAGTTTCCTGGTTACATCGGAAACACTGATCCAATAAATTTGGATTTAATTTTTTTATTTTTTGTGGTGTAATATATAACTGATGTAGAAAATTATACTGCACTAATCTTAACCGAACATTTATTGTATTTGTCATACTATCAAGACATAGTCTTGACCAATTTGTTTCTTCAATTTTAATATTCAAATCACTTTCCCATTTTTGTCTTGACTTATAGACTCCTTGTTTAATTGCCTGTCTTTGAATCAAATTATACATACAAGATATAAATTTTTTAATATTTCCTTTTTGAATTAAAATTTCTATTTCATTAGATTTCGGCAATAACATTGTTTGACCTAATTTTTCTCTTAAATAAGCCCTTAATTGAAAGTAACAAAATAAAGTGTTATTTGATATTTTATATTTATTCTTTAATTGATCAAATGACATTAATATACCTCCTTCAAAACAACTCCCTATATATCTAATCCCATTTTGAATCCAATTATATAAAAGTTGATTGTCCATTGTGAAAGGAATAAGTCTATTTTGAATTAAAGATCTCTTTGCTAATAAAGATTTTTTTGTCTCATCATCAACATTTATCTTATTCCATAAATCAATCAAATGTTTTAATATAGGAGATTCTTTCTTTTCCCGTATCCATTTAGATTCCCATTTGTATATAAAATCTTCTGGTACGTTTTCTCCTATTTTATCTAATTCTATTCTGATCCATGCCGGTTTATCTTTCTCGAAACAAGATGCAATAAATCTAAGTTGATTTGCTTTATAATAATTCTTAAAATTTGGAAGTTGTAATCCTCCTAGATCAAATTTCCATGTCAATTTTTCCAACGATATTCTTGACATCTTACCTTTTCAGAGGAATTTCCTCACATATTTGTTTAACTCTTGAAAAAACTTCTGGGGTAATTGTATTGGTAATGATTGAAATAAATATTGTAATCTAGGGAATATATTCATTTTTATAGTATTTACTCTACCTACTAATGTTATTGGTAATGCCATCCATTTTTCAAGATCTTCCTGAATTATTTTCAAAAGTGGTAAATAATTTAATTTGTATAAGTTTTTTATATCATTATCAACTCTTATACCTAAATATTTTATACCATTTGCTGGCCATCTAAACAGAAATCACATGTTATCCAGTCACTGGTGAGGTAACAGTTGAGTCAGCTGTGACTATGTGGGGTTAGGATCATAACTTTAAGAGAAAATATGTTGCATGTTGCAGTATCAACCATAGTGTTTAGGCTCCCATGTTAAGTAAAGGTAGACCAACACAGAATCATCCCTCTCTCACCTCTTCTCTTCTTTTTACCTGCCTGTCACCTCCCTGTGTTGCACTTCATTTTTCTCTCTCTTCCATGGTTCAATGTCCTCTCCTATCAGAGTCCTTTTTCTTTAGCCTTTGATCTCTTTGACCCATCACCTGCCAGCTTCTTACTTCATCCCCTCTTCTCCTTCATCTAGTTTCACAAGTCACCTGCTGGCTTGTACTTTCCCCACATCTTCTTATTCTGGTTTCTGCCCCCTTCCTTTTCAGTCCTGATCATTGGTATTGGTCCAAAACGTCGACTGTTTATACTCCTCCATAGAGGTCGCCTCCAGCAGGTTGTGATGCTTCGAATCAGAATAAAGAATTCAATTTGTTATCAGTTAACTGAGAGGTAATTCATCTGAATACAGAAGCAGTTCAACCCAATCCATATTGAATATAAACAAGTGTAGCAGCAAAACTGTTAAATGTTTAGTCCAAAGCTTAGTAATGTTACCTCTAAATTTGAGCACCACGATGCTTTTTTTAACCAGCCATCCTGCCTTCACTTGCTACGATTTTAAGCCCTCCAAAACTATGTTGACTTTAAAGAATCATGCATAAAATTATGTTTACCCATTATGCCTTCCACTGGTACCCTTACCTCAGATCAAAATGCTGACACTTCTTTTTAAATATTATTAATTCACTCGACCTCTTCAGGAATTCACTGTACTTCACTTTCCTCTGACCCTTCTGGGCTGTATATAATTATTCATGTATGCTCTACAACCTAAATAGGTCTCCTTGAGTTCCTCCTTAAATCCTTCCATTACTCTCTCTTAGTGTGAAGGGAATTTTACACTGTAACTTTTCCAATTCACCTACTTTAATATAATTTTATGTCTACATTCCCAATAAATAAATAACTAAAAGGGCTGACACTAAGAATTTATTGGCCTTCATTATTAATGTATGCCAGGAAAAGTGTAAATTGGAAAACTGCTCCCAATCTCAATGACTGAATAAATTACACAAAGTAGAAATTATAGCTAAGAAAATCTTCAGTCTTATAGTCGTAATAGTTCAATTAACCTTTGATATGTTTTATCTAGGGGGGTGGAGTTTCAAGATGGCGGCGTAAGCATCTGCCTTTTAGGCGCTCTTTATTTTTTTAACTATAATCACCCTTTAATTAGACCTTTTCGAACTTAATCATATGAGTTGCTACCTTTGATTGACCCTTTTTTCCTAAAATAATAGTTGATCTAATCTTGTCAAACCTAAAATGGCTACAAGTAAGAAATCGGCTAAGGATCCTGTATCCATCGACGCAATTGTTGGTCTTTTGGACACTAAACTGGATGTTAAATTTGCGGCTATGGAAAGTAAATTGGACAATAAACTGGATGCTAAATTTGCGGCTCTGGAAGGCAGACTAGAAGGTAAATTGGACAGTAAACTGTTAAGTTTTGAAAGGAGGATTACTTCGAAAATATCCGATCTTGAAGGAGTTGTTAAATCGCTTGAAACTAAGTTTCAGTCGCAGGCGTTAGAGGTTCAACAGCATGGAAATAAGATCACGACTCTTGAACAATCAATTTGTGAAAAAGCACGTACAATTGAAGTGTTAGAGAAGAAGATAGAGTCGACTGCTAAAACTTTAGATCAGTACAAGTTTAAAATTACTGATCTTGAAAATCGTTCTCGCAGACAGAATTTGCGCATCATCGGAATTCCCGAAAAAGTTGAGTCCGGTGATTTAACTGAATTTTTCTCTAAATTACTGTGGGAAATTTTCGGTGGTGAAGGTTTGAAAAATGAACCGCGCTCATAGAGTTGCGAGGCTTTCGTCTGTGTCTGATAAACCACGAGCGGTGATTGTTCGCCTTCATTATCCTCGTGAGAAAGAGCTTCTAATTCGATTAGCTCGTAAAAAAGGTATGATCTCCTACAGAAATTATTCATTTCGAATAGTTGAAGACTATTCGTATGAAGTTATGAAAGCCAGGATCGCTTTTAAACCAGTGATGGCAGAGATTCATTCGTTTGGTTTTAAACAAGCTTTAATGTATCCGGCGAAACTTAGAATGGTGCTGCCCGACAACAGTCTACACTTTTTTATCACTCCTGAAGAAGCGAAGAAATTTGTTGAAGAATATCGATCCTCTAGTGCAACTTGAACTATGAGTTACATTGAAGATTTTTTTTTTGGAGAGAGGATGTTATTTCATTTTAAGTTTTAACCCTGGAAGTTGGGTTATAACTTCTTATTTTGAACTATGGGTCTGGGTCTTTTTTTTTACTACTATTATTATTGCTTATAGATGCTGTTTTAATTTTTATTATATCCTTTTTTTATATACGTTTGTATTTTGTAATAATGAATTATTTTTTTTCAAAATGTCGTTTCTTCTTCCCATAAGTCTTTACTTTTTATAAGCGTTTATTTGCTTGCCTGTATTTAGAAATGGAACAAAGGTTTTGAATTCTTTTTCTTTAGTTTTTTTTTTAAATATGTTGTAGTGTCTATTAAATCTTTTTTTTTTATAAAAATATTCTATTTTGATAACTTTTTTACTATATTTTCTTATTAGATTGCTGAATTTATATTCATATTTTGTAATATGGCTTTCTCAAAATGTCGTTTCTTCTTCCCATAAGTCTTGGCTTGTGAAACGTCATCTTTGTATCTGAATATGGAATTTCTTTTTTAAAGGTGTATCACATTTTTAAACTTTAATGTGCATTTTTTTTTATTAATGATCTTTCTGGTTTTACTATTTTAGTTTTTTTTTTGATTTGTCTGATATGGGTGTGTATGTGTATATATATATATATATATATATATGTAGGTATATATATATATATATATATATATTTTTTTTGCAACTCTATATTTTAATTGGGGTGTTATATAGTTTTTTCTTAAAAAATTTTCTTATGGAGCTGCCATCTTGAAATGGGGGTAATATTAGTATTAGTTTATGCGCCTGCCGCTTGGCTTTTTTTCAAAGGGTGGGGGGAGGGGGGAGGGATCTTTTTTCATGCTTTTGCTTTTTATTTTTTTGCTTTTAGTTTATGGGCTGACTTTAAATTGTTAATATTGTTGAGGTGTCAGGATCTCCGGTTGCTCCTGAATCAATTTTCCTTCTTCCTAAATTGTGGGTTATGTGTCTTTTTAACCTTTTATGATACACACAATTAATATTGGTATGATGGATAAATCTATTAACTTTATCTCGTGGAATACTAATGGTTTAAATCATCCGATTAAACGTAAAAAAATATTTAAAGTATTCCATAGATTGAACGCTAATATTATTTTTGCACAGGAGACCCACATTAGGAGGGAGGATAATCAACGTTTTTTTAGGTTCTGGAAAGGTCAACAATTTCACTCAAATTGTACCGCTAAAATTAGGGGTGTGTCTATTTTTATAGACGCCTCAATTTCGTTTACACATTATGAAATTATTTCTGATCCACAGGGTAGATTTTTGTTGATAACTGGTTCACTTTTTAATCGGAAAGTTGTTTTAGTTAATATTTATGCTCCAAACTTTGATTGTCCTGAATTTTTTAAACGTTTATTTACTTCTCTTCCTAATTTGAATGAATATATGTTGATTATGGGTGGAGACTTTAATTGTTGTTTGAATCCTTCGATGGATAGATCTAAACCTATTCGAACTCTTCCGAATAGATCAGCTTTACTTATTAATTCTTTTATGGTTGATTCTGGAATTACTGAAATATGGCGGTTTTTGAATCCTAAAGGTAAAGAATTTTCATTTTTTTCACATGTATATCATAGTTATTCTAGAATTGATTACTTTCTTATTGATCATCGTTTATTAACAGATGTTATTGATTGTAAATACGATTCTATTGCTATTTCGGATCATGCGCCTTTGAAGTTATCTATCAAGATTTCGGATTCTTCTATCAATACTAGATCTTGGAGACTTAATGCTACTTTACTTCAAGATCCAGAATTTATTACCTTCATAAAACAACAAATTGACTTATTTTTTTCAACAAACTATAATGAAGAGATTGATAAAGGAATACTTTGGGACTCTTTCAAGGCTTTTATTCGTGGACAAATTATTTCATATTCCGCTGGTAAAAGAAAACAAAGATATTCAGATATAGCTTTATTGGTGGATAAAATTAAAGAAATTGATAAGATTTATTCCGTTACTCCTACCAAAGAACTTTATAAGAAGAGAGTTGAGCTTCAAATGGAACATAGTTTATTATTATCTTCTTCAATTGAGAATCAATTAATTAAGACTAGGGCTCAATTTTATATTCATAGTGATCGAACTGGTAAATTGTTAGCTAATCAATTAAAAGCTATTTCGACTAAGCGACAAATTATTAAAATTCGTAAACAAGACGGTAATTTAACTACTGATTATAAAGAAATTAATAACACTTTTCAAGATTTTTATAAATCTTTATATCAATCAGAATTTGACGGTGACCGGTTTACGATGGATAATTTTTTTAATAATTTGAATATTTCTAAACTGATAGATGAAGATTGTAGCTTGCTTGATGCTCCTATTTCTATGGATGAAATAAGAGAGGCTATCTCATCAATGAATTCAGGGAAAGCTCCTGGTCCTGATGGTTTTATTGTAGAATTTTTTAAAACTTTTTCTTTATTGCTTTCTCCTTGGCTATGTGAAATTTTTAATGATGCGTTTGTTAAGAAGAGATTACCTCAATCGTTTTATGAAGCTACTATCTCTTTAATTCTTAAAAAAGATAAAGATCCTACCTTATGTGCATCTTATCGCCCTATATCTTTATTAAATGTAGACTCTAAGATTCTTACAAAAATTTTAGCCATTAGATTAGAAAAGGTATTACCACAGATTATTTCAGAAGATCAAACTGGTTTTATTAGGAATCGATATTCCTTTTTTAATATTAGAAAATTGATTAACATAATTTATACTTCATCACCTACAACCCCAGAATGTGTTATCTCATTAGATGCTGAAAAAGCCTTTGATAGAGTTGAATGGACATATTTATTTAATGCATTGAGAAACTTTAATTTTAGTCCTAATTTTATATCATGGATTAAATTAATATATTATAAACCTGTTGCTTCTGTTCTTACAAATAATTATAGATCCTCTTTTTTTCAATTATCTCGTGGTACGAGACAAGGTTGTCCTTTAAGTCCTTTATTATTTAATATTGCATTAGAACCTTTAGCTATTGCTATTCGTGAGTCTCCTAATATTTTTGGTATTACCCGTAATGAGAAATTATACAAATTATCGCTTTATGCTGATGATTTGTTGTTATATATTTCTAATCCTAGTAGGTCTATTCCTGCTATTTTATCCTTGTTGGCTCAATTTGGTAGTTTTTCTGGTTATAAGTTAAACTTAGATAAGAGTGAGTTATTCCCTTTAAATGCGCAAACTTTATTGAGTGATAGGATGCCATTTAAAGTTGTTACTGATAACTTTATCTATTTAGGTATAAAAATCACCAAGAAATATAAAGATTTATTTGGACTGAATTTTTTACCTATACTTCATCAAATTCAGCAACTTACTACTAGATGGTCTCCCTTATTTTTATCATTAGTTGGTCGGATTAATGCTATTAAAATGATGATTTTACCGAAATTTTTATATTTATTCCAAGCTTTACCAATTTTTATTCCTAAATCTTTTTTTGATAATATTGATTCAAAGATTTCCTCATTTGTTTGGCAAAATAAAAATCCTAGGTTAAGCAAAAGGCAATTACAAAAGTCTAAAAAAGATGGTGGTCTAGCTTTACCTAACTTTAGATTTTATTATTGGGCGAATAATATTCGTAACCTAATGTACTGGAAACTAGATTTGGATTCACCTGTGTGCCCACAGTGGGTAAATTTGGAATGTAGTGAGGTTAAGGGATATTCTATATTTTCCGTTCTTGGTTCTTTTCTTCCTATTGATTTAGCCAAATTCAATAAACAGATATCTAACCCTGTTGTTAAACATACACTACGAATTTGGTTTCAATTTCGCAAATTCTTTAATCTGAAAAACTTTGCTCTGGACAGCCCTATTTTATGTAATTTTTTTTTCAAACCTTCATTGACAGATCAAGCTTTTAGTATATGGAAAAGGAAAGGTATAAAATGTTTTCGTGATCTTTTTTTTGAAGGTACTTTGATGTCTTTTGATCAACTATCTAACAAATTTGAATTACCTAAATCTAATTTTTTTAGATACTTACAAATTAGAAATTTCTTACATAAAATTCTTCCATCTTTTCCTAATTCAACTCCATCGGATTTTTCAGATTTGATTTTTACTTTTAATCCTTGTCAGAAGGGATTAGTAGCTTTTATTTATAACATGATTATGAAGATACAGCCAGAAATATCGGATAGAATTAGACAAGAATGGGAAAAAGAACTTCGATGTAATATATCAACAGATAAATGGGAAAAAATTTTACAAATGGTTAATTCCTCCTCTATTTGTGCTAAACATGCTTTAATACAATTTAAAATTGTACATAGAGCTTATATGTCTAAAGATAAACTTGCCCGATTTTATTCGCATATTAATCCTCAATGTGACAGATGTCACTTAGAAGTGGCTTCATTGACTCACATGTTTTGGACATGTCCCACTTTACATAATTATTGGAAGGACATTTTTGATGTCATTTCCTCAGTATGGAATATCGATTTACAACCCCATTTTATTACTGCAATTTTCGGTATACCAAATGAAGATGGCAATCAGCTTTCCCCTTCAATCAGACGAATGATTGCTTTTGTAACATTAATTGCCAGAAGGTCTATATTACAAAACTGGAAAGAAGTAAATCCTCCTACTACATTTCAGTGGTTCTCCCAAACTATTTCTTATCTGAGTTTGGAAAAAATCAGAAGCACTATCTTTGATTCTTCAATTAAATTTGAAGAAACCTGGGGACCATTTATTCGACACTTTCATATGAATTAATTTGGCTTATTTCAGATCCTTTTCTCTACTTATACTTGTTCAGGTATGGAGTTCTGGAGTTTTTCTTGACACCTTTATATATTTATAAAGTGCTATTATTGCCCATGTTAGTTTTAGTTTAGTATTTTTTTTTCATTATATATTTTTTCTCATATATAATTTCAATTTTTTTTTCTTCTTTCGACGATTATTTTTGTTTTTCATATATATTTATATAGACTTGATTGATTTATGTACCTTTTGTTGATGGATGTTTTAATAGGATATTATTATCCTATTACTAATGTAATCTCAAGTCTATTGAATCTGTAATCTATTCATTATTTTGTGTTATTTTTTTTTATATATGAAATTTAATAAAAAGATTGAAAAAAGAAAAGAAAGATATGTTTTATCTAAATATCTTTCACTGTTTGCTATCACTTGCTCGTTAGTGTTTTTGTCTTAGACATTATGATTGCAGGCCTGGTTCTCCATATCTTTTCATTCAGCTGTTATAACTAATTTGTATGATAATTATTCCTTTCATAATCATATTAATGCAATAAATGAATAATACTTTTGCACCATTCTAATTTAAGTAATTGTGAGCACCCTGATTAAGATTTCAAACTATATGCTATATAACTATATGCTATATGTGTCATCCAAAAGAGATAATGTCATTAAGTTCAATATCCTTGGGCTACTAAAGTTGCCTTGATGCAACAACTATACTTAATAAGTGTATAAATAATCTTCATTATTAATTTTTACTTGTTCTCTTAAACAGCCAAAATATTATGAGGTAGAAAAGAACTAATATCTTGTCACTTATTTTTGGACCATCTAATTTGTTGATATGCTTATGTATTTCATCAGCTGAAACATATAAAACAACCCAATTTCAATATCTGTTCTTGAAGCTGTAATGGTGGAGGAGGTTCCTTAAGATTGTTATAGCCAAGCATGGTAATGGGAATAAGTTCCCTCTACCTATTAAATGTTTCCAATGACTTGCGTCTCAAGTAGCTTCCGACAACCAAGTCCAGCTCTTGATCTTCACGTTTGGGTTAGCAACTAAGCTGAATAACACTATTTCTACTGACAGGAGAAAGTGCTAAGGCAGGTTACTGGTGCCTTAAAACCAGTCACTTCGAGAAGATGGGAATTTGTCAGCTGTGGTTGGCAGCACATCTAGGATAAGGAGAACTCTGATCTCAAAACTCTGCTACCATGTGGCTATACCCATCATGGGAAAGACTTTGAGAGTAAACACTGAGGAAAAATTCAGAGTCCCTAATGCAGTCCTATGTTGAATTCAATGCTAACTGGAGCTCCTGCAATGACGGTGATGCCAGACTGTATCGATATCTGCTGTTCCTTGGGATTCATCAGCTATGTGGAAAGGGGGAGGTTGCTTCATGGCAACAGCTTGCTGTCCATATTGGACTGCCTTGGCCTACATATCATGTAGTCAGCTAGGATACACCATCCATGGTAGACCCTAACCCGGGGGTCGGCAACCTGCGGCTCCCGAGCCATTTGTGGCTCTTTCACCTCTGTGCTGCGGCTCCCTGTGGCTTTGGGAAATAATTGGTCAGTATTTAATTAAAATGTATTTTATGTTAGTTTGTTAGCTTTTGAAATGTAATTCTAAATTTGAAGATTATGGTGATCTTGTACAATCTAAGTGTGGCAACACATTTCCTGGCACATCCGAAACGGCTCACAATTAGCCAGCATTCCGGCTAAGGGAGATAGCCTACGGGGGTTTGTGAGTACGCGTCTTTTGCAGCATCTGCGTCCATGGGGGCTGGGTTGAGGGAGGCTTAAAAGCAAGGCTGTTTAGTTCGAATAAAGTTATTCGACTGCAGTTTACTGACTGCGTGAGCACACTGCTACAACGTGTTTTTATCGCTATTAATATACGTCACCACTGCCAATACCTGACACCCGTCAGTGCGCGATTTCTTTAATTTTTCGATCCAAGGTAAGCCAACTATGGAGAATTCTAAAAAAAGAAAAGTGACTGAAGAAAACAGAACGTTTAATGATACGTGGACAGATTCATTTGCTTTCACTGTTGACGAGACTGGTTTACCGGTATGCTTAATATGCAATGAGAAACTAGCAAACAACAAAAAGTCAAATATCGCAAGGCATTTCCAGAGTAAACACGCAGCCTTTGCTCAAAAATATCCGGATGGAGATGAGAGAAAAAAAGCCGTTTCGGAACTGATGCGGAAGGTTGATCTGAGCAAAAATCATTTCCAGAAATGGATGAAGTCTGGAAAATCAACGACATACGCCAGTTATATTGCCGCTCAGGAAATAGTCAGGCACGGGAAGCAGTTTACAGATGGTGAATATATAAAAGAATCTTTCATTAAGATTTCAGAACATCTATTCACGGACTTTAAAAACAAGAGTGAAATTGTGCAGAAAATCAGGGATATGCCCCTCTCTGCAAAGACTGTCAAAGACAGAACCATAAAAATGGCAGAAGACATCACAAGACAGCAAATTAAAGACATCAATTCAGCTGTGGCCTACTCGATTGCCTGTGACGAGTCTAAAGACAAAGGTGATATTGAACAAATAGCGTTGTTCTGCCGGTATGTAAACTCTGCCGGGCCACAGGAAGAACTGATTGAGTTGATACCTCTAAAAGACCAAACACGGGGGGAGGACATCTGTGAGGCTGTCTTGAATTGTTTAAGAGCCAAAGGAATAAAGACCACCCATCTGGTGTCAGTAGCTACTGATGGGGCTCCGAATATGACGGGAACGCACAAGGGATTTGTGGCTTTACTGCAGAAGTCGCTGGAAAGAAAGCTGCTGACTTTTCACTGCATCTTGCACCAAGAGGCACTGTGCGCTCAAACATTTCCTCCGGAATGCACAGAAGTAATGGATGTTGTCATTCAGATTGTCAATAAAATAATGGCAAAAAGTTTAAATCACCGTCAATTCCGTTTGTTACTGGACGAGATGGAAAGCGCATATTCTGATCTCCTGCTGCACAACAAAGTCCGGTGGCTGTCCAAAGGGGAGGTGCTGAAACGCTTTGTCGCGTGTCTGGAAGAAGTGAAAACTTTCCTGGGCAGCAAAGGGCTCACCTTTCCTGAGCTGGAACAGCCAGAGTGGCTGGAAAAGCTACACTTCATGGTAGACATGACAGCGCACCTGAACACGCTGAACACAGCTCTTCAGGGGAAAGGACGCACAGCCCTGCACATGTTGGAGAATGTTTTGGCATTCGAGTGCAAGTTGACAGTGCTTGCCAGAGATTTACAGAAAGGCACTTTGTCTCACTTCCCCAATTTGAGAGAGTTCAAACAAGGTCACGACATGATAATTTCGGAGTATTTACATTCTGCAATCATCGCAATGCAAACATCGTTTGGGAAACGCTTCTGTGAGTTCAGAGAGGAAAAAAACACATTATCCTTCCCGGTCACTCCCTTAAGCATCGATCCTTCCCTACTGAATACGACTGCATTGGCAGGTGTGAGTCAACCTGATCTTGAGATGGAACTGGCCGACATAGCCGACAAAGACATATGGGTGTCCAAGTTTAGACGCTTGACAGCAGACCTTGAAGATGTTGCCCGTCAGAAGGCCGTTCTTGCTCAGAATCACAAATGGAGTGATATTGAAAACCTTCTAAAACCGGACAAACTTGTGTTCGAAACATGGAATGCTATGCCCGACATTTATGTAAACATGAAAAAGTATGCGCTTGGAGTCCTGTCAATCTTTGGATCCACATATGTATGTGAGCAGGTGTTCTCCAACATGAACTTTATTAAAAACAAACATCGCGCACGCCTCACAGATGACAGCTTGCGATCCTGTATAAAGATGAAGGTGACGTCATACAGCCCTGATGTGCAGACGCTGTGCGCTGAGGTCCAGGAGCAGAAATTCCATTAACCAAGTATGATAAATATTTTAATTGCCTATTATTTTATGTATATTCATATTTTTTCATTGTTCAGTGAAATAGTCCTTTTATTTTTCAGGCTGACAGCTGGCTGATGTTATTTTTGGTTTGCTGCTGGTGGCAAATTTAAGTTTGGCGTTTTTCATAAATACAAGAAGGACTCAAATAGACGTTGAGTATTTTACTTAAAAGTAACCTTCAACCCAACGTCTTTTTTACGGAGTTCAAAATGTTTTTGTTGCATGCAGAAATGTAATTTCGTTTTCTCTGCAGGAGTTCATCAATTTCATAAATGCAACACTTTATAGTTTGTTTATACATAGCATAAAGGCAAAAAAAACGTTGTATGCAGTGTTATTTCATTTTAAATGTCAAACGGGTTTTGCGGCTCCCAGTGTTTTCTTTTCTGTGGGAAACGGGTCCAAGTGGCTCTTTCAGTGGTAAAGGTTGCTGACCCCTGCCCTAACCAATAGAGGGCCTCTTTACAGGAATGTTGCAGGTGAAATTGGTAGTCGTGAATCATGAAATACAGAATGGGAAATCTTCAGCTTCTTTTCTATTAATGGCCTGTTTTTTTTTTTGCTGCTGCATCCTTGAGAAGGAAAGTCAGGTTTTGTGAGAAAGTGGTTGTTATTTGCTACTGAAAATTCAAAAAAGTACTTCAGATGCTGAAAATCTAAAATGGTCAGGAGAGTAATAGATCAGCATTCAAGAAGCATCTAATTCTCCCTCTTACTCTTTCAATCTATTAGTTTTAATCTAGGTCACTTGGTTAATGTACCTGTAGTAAAACTGTTCCTGTTTACCTGTCCCAATCCTTTCACAGTTATACACATCTCAATTCAGCCTCTCCTTAGGCTTCAGCTCAGTCCTGCTCAGGTGAGCAGAGCAATTGCTGAGTCAGAATGTACCTGTTTTCATTGATGCTTCAAAGTTGTCCCCAGGCAGCTAATCAACAAGGTGAAAGTAAGTAAACACTAAATGATCACGGCTTCCAACCTGGAGTCAGAGATCAAGAGAGAATGTGATGTACCCAATTCAGGGAAGATGTAAACTCTTCCAAAAGACCCCGGCGAATAACCCCATGCTTCCAAGTCCTACGTAGTAAGTTTAACTAAAAGGACCTGAGGCATACTTTTTTGGTTTAACTTTTTTGGTTAAATTCAATGTCACTTTTCATTCATGTTCTCAGGCTAAAATTACAGTCAGATTTCAAAGATGTCATACAAACCCAACATGGTAACTGCTAATCAGAACTGCACCACGTTTGATCGGGTATCCATGCCGCTGGCTAAAACAAAGATGAAAATCACGCCTATTTGACTCACAGTAATACCAAAGTGAATAAATTATCTTTTTCATTGTCCATGTGTCTCATGTTCAAAATTAGTCTCAAAGACATATTGGATGTTACATATTAGGTATTCAGATTCAAATTTCAACTGCATTCACTTTGGTATATAGGGATTAGAAATAATGTACGTACTGTTCAAAGACTTCCAAATGGAAGCAGCAGATCTTTAATCAACAAAAGTAAGCCTTCTTCTTTGCTTATGGTATTTAGTGGTCGGCTGTGCAAAAGATTCTTCAGAACAGTGGTGAACAATTGAAGAATCATACTTTCCCATTGATGCTACTCCATTTCTCCTTAAGTGTAGTAAAGAGAAGATAGGATTGTCCCATGGGTTTAATTTCAAATCAGGATTGATAATGACAGCAAAGTGAGTTGCTGGCTAAAGGCACCATGACAGTTAGTGACCAAAAGAATTGCTCTAGAATGTTTTTTGGTCATTAAATTCTACAAGAATTGCTTCTCTGTTTCTGAGTAATAGCTCCATTGAATAGTCACTTAATAAAGTATCCAATATTTATGGAGTACAGTAGAGCCTGATAAATATATCAAAATATCAATTTTTATTTCCAACCTGTTGATAGTATAATTATATTTGGTAAATTATCTTTTGCAGACTATAAATAAAGTCCTCAAGCAAACCAGATCTCAATAGATTACATTAACATTTAGTATGAGAAAGACTCAGCTCTCTATTATAATTACATCATAATTATTCTTGGAAAGGCAGTAATTACTACCTATCTTGAGTCCTAACAGTTAACTAACTTTGATGGATTGACAGTTCCATCTGTCATTGCTCTGCCTATTTCACTAAATCATCAGCATCATCCTGTATTCTACAACTACCTTGTTTGCTATCAGCAACACTATCCATTTCCAAGTCACTTAAAACTTTGCTAATTATAGCTGATATATTCTTATTAAAACCAGTGATGTAACAAAGAGAAAGAGTCCCAAACTAATTTCTGGGGTACACCACTGTCAAGGACTTCCAATCATTAAATAACCCTTGACTCATGCCTTCTATTACCAAGCCAAGTTTGAATCCAATTTTCTAACGTGTCCTGGATCCCATGAGCTCTCACCTTCTGGACCAATCTTCCAAGTGGAATTTGTCAAAGGTTTGATTGAAATCTACAGAGACTACATTGCCATACTGCCTTCATCAATACTATCTGTTACCTCTTTTAAAAAATCAGTTTGATCAAATTTTCTTTGACTAGTCCCTGCCTTTCCTTTCCACTTTCTATGCTCCTAGTCCTCCAGTGTTCAGAGCTACCTGCTATAGACTTCCATTTCTTTATCCAAACCTTGACATCCAGGATTCCTTGGAATTTTCATCTTGCTGGGAATATTTTGATCCTGAACAGGATTCCTAGGCAAATAAAAAGATTGATAATGACAAGTAATATGTGTTCACTAAATGGATTTTAGTAAGGCACTTGACAAGGTCCTCAAGATAGAATGGTCCAGAGTTTAAGGATCATGGGATTTAAAGTGAACTGTTTGATTGAATTGAAAATTGGCTTGGTAATAGAAGACAGATAATGAGGGAAGGATGTTTTTTCTAATTCAAAGACTGTGACCACTTGTGTACCACAGAGACTGTTATTTGTGACTTGGATGCAAATGTTGGTAGTATGATTAGTAAGTTTGTGGATAGCAAAAGTTGGTGAGGATATTGGGGAGGAAAGTAGTAAAGGCTGTTTAACACTACAGCAGATATAAATCAGATGGAAAGTTGTGGTTGACCATTGGCAGATGGAATTTAATCCTGACAAGTGTGAGGTGTCGCATTGTGGAAAGTCAAATAGGGGTGGAACATATACAGTAAGTGTTACACGAGTGAATCTGCAGATGCTGGAAATAAATAAAAACACAAAATGCCGGCAGAACTCATCAGGCCAGACAGCATCTATGGGAGGGGGTAATAACAACGTTTCAGGCCGAAACCCTTTATCAGGAGGGAAGTAACATGGGATGGTCGAGGGGGGATAAGAAGTTGGGGGGGAGGGATGAAGTAGAGAGCTGGGAAGTGATAGGCTGGAGGGAAATGGGCCGGGGGAATGAGGAGAATTTTGGGAAATAAAAGAGAAAGAAAGGTAGGGCTGGGGGGAGATTATAGTGGGGGGGGGGAAGAGAGAGAAAGAGAACTAGACTAAAATTATAGATAGGGATGGGGGTAAGGGTGGGGGGCAGGGGTATCAATGGAGGTCAGTGAGTTGGATGTTCATGCCAGCAGGGAGGAGGCTACCTAGGTGGGAGATAAGGTATTGCTCCATCGACCTGCGTGTGGCCTCATCTTGACGGTAGAGGAGGCCATGGACGGACATGTCGGAGTGGGAGTGGTCTGTGGAATTGAAGTGTGTGGCCACAGGGAGATCCCACCACTGCTGGAGGACTGAGCGCCAGTGTTCGGTGAAACGGTCTCCCAGTCTGCGGCAGGTCTCCCCAATGTATAAATGGCCACATCGGGAGCACCGGATACAGGATATCACCCCGGTTGACTCGCAGGTGAAGTGGTGCCTCACCTAAAAGGACTGTCTGGGGCAAAGGATGGTGGTGAGGGAAGAAGTGTGGGGGCAGGTGTAGCACTTCTTCCGTTTGCAGGGATGAGTGCCCGGAGGGAGGTCGGTGGGGAGGGATGAGGGAGATGAATGGACAAGGGACAAGGGAGTCGCATAGGGAGCGATCCCTGCGGAAAGCCGAGAGTGGGGGGGAGGGGAAGACGTGGCTGGTGGTGGGATCACGTAGGAGCTGGCGTAAGTTATGGAGGATTATACGTTGGCACTCTAACAGTAAATGTTAGAGTGCCAAAGAATGTTAATGTGCAAACGGACCTTGGGGTTCAAGAGAAACACAGGTAGAACAGGCACTGAAGAAGGTTTGCCTTCATAAAATGGGGCTAAGAATACAGTGTAAAAGTTGGAGTGCTGGACAGAATGCATAGATTTATTGAGCTGTTGCCTGAATAGGGTGCATTAGTTGTAAGGGGAGATTGGAATACTGTGTTTGCATTCTTTAGAGTGTAGAAGAATTAGGGGTAACCTGGTAGATATGTATGGCATTATAAAGGCATAGATAGTTAAATAGAAATTATTTTTCCCTTAATAGAAGTATCAAATACAAAAGAGCATAGGTTTAAATTGAGAGGAAGAAGTTTTAAACGGAATTTGAGGGAAAGTTTTTATGACTGAATGTTTGATACTTGTAGCTTACTGCCAGAGAACATGGTGGAGACTATTACAATTACTATGCATCAGAGACATTGAGACTGGCACCTATAATATGGTATTAAATAATATGTACCAAGTGCATCCAGCAAGTAATTCTATGAACAAAAAGGTTAGTCTGAATGTGAACCTCAAGGCCAATTTCTTTGCTGCATGTTCTTTGTTGTATGACCCAACGATCCAATGACTGTACGACTTCTATTTGTCTGAAATGGATCTAACTACAAGTAATTGAACCTAGTCTAGTTCTCCCAGGTCCTATGAACTAAAATCACAATTTAAGATAAAGATCAGATTAAATCTGTTCTCCCACAGGGATGTAGAAATAGGGTCTTGAATATTTTTAAGGCAAAGTTAGATACTTGAGAGGAGAGGGAAGGGTTATCATGTGCAGACAGAAATGATGACCTGAGGTTAAAATCAGATCAGCCATGAACTTCATAAATGGTGGAACAGGCTTGACTTATCTATTGGCTTACTCTAAATCCTAATTTGCATATCCATATGCGTGTAAACAATGCATCCCTGTCCTAAAGCATAATTTCAAGGTCTATCTTAAGATAGCAGGAGTTCAATTACTTTCTGGAAGCAAGAAAACTTTCACACCACCAGCAAGAAGGCTTTAACTGTGAAAGAACATAAATGTTGATTACCTGCAACAGATATTAGGGGATATTTCAACAGTCAAAAAAGTGAGACACAATTTATTACTCAGACCCCTTGTTACCTTCATCACCTGACAGTAACAGTTTGAAACCAGAGCCTATGATGTGTATTTGACTCTTATTGAAGTAACTTTTTTTCTCTTGTTTGTTTTTTATCAAATTTTGGTTGCTAGTTGGTTACATTGGTCTGTCAGGTTATGGGATAAAGTATTCATCCTTGTTCATATGCATTCATTGTTTAATAAAGTGGAATAGAAATGTTGTGCTCTGCATCTGAAGCTTGGTTACTTTGACTTCATCTTACTCCATTATCTCCTACCAATTTATAGACAATAGACAATAGGTGCAGAAGTAGACCATTCGGCCCCTCGAGTCTGCACCGCCATTCTGAGATCATGGCTGATCATTCACTATCAATACCCAGTCCCTGCCTTGTCCCCATATCCCTTGATTCCCCTATCCATCAGATATCTATCTAGCTCCTTCTTGAAAGCATCCAGAGAATTGGCCTCCACCGTCTTCCGAGGCAGTGCATTCCACACCTCCACAACTCTCTGGGAGAAGAAGTTCTTCCTCAACTCTGTTTTAAATAACTGACCTCTTATTCTCAATCCATGCCCTCTGGTACTGGACTCTCCCAACATCTGGAACATATTTCCTCCCTCAATCCTATCAAATCCTTTAATTATCTTAAATGTTTCAATCAGATCCCCTCTCAATCTCCTCAATTCCAGTGTGTACAAGCCCAATCTCTCCAATCTCTTTGCGTAAGACAGCCCTGCCATCCCAGGAATCAACCTAGTGAATCTACGCTGCACTTCCTCAATTGCCAGAATGTCCTTCCTCAAACCTGGAGACCAAAACTGTACACAATATTCCAGGTGTGGTCTCACCAGGGCCCTGTACAAATGCAAAAGGACATCCTTGCTCTTGTACTCAATTCCCCTTGTAATAAAGGCCAACATTCTATTTGCCCTCTTCACTGCCTGTTGCACTTGCTCATTCACCTTCATTGACTGATGAACTAGGACTCCTAGGTCTCTGCATTTCTCCCTTACCTAACTCTACACCGTTCAGACAATACTCTGCCCTCTTGTTCCTGCTTCCAAAGTGGATAACTTCACATTTACTCACATTGAATGACATCTGCCAAGTATCTGCCCACTCACCCAGCCTATCCAAGTCTCCCTGTATTCTCCTAACGTCCTCTTCGCATGTCACACTGCCACCCAGTTTAGTATCGTCAGTAAATTTGCTGATATAGTTTTCAATGCCCTCATCTAAATCGTTGACATAAATCGTAAAGAGCTGTGGTCCCAAGACAGAGTCCTGTGGTACCCCACTAGTCACCTCCAGCCAGTCCGAGAAACACCCATTCACTGCTACCCTTTGCTTTCTATCTGCCAACCAGTTTTCTATCCATGTTGAAACCCTGCCCCCAATGCCATGAGCTCTGATTTTACTCACCAATCTCCTATGTGGCACCTTATCGAATGCCTTCTGAAAATCTAGGTACACAACATCCACTGGCTTACCCTCGTCTAACATCCCTGTTACACCCTCAAAAAACTCCAACAGATTAGTCAAGCATGATTTGCCCTTGGTAAATCCATGCTGGCTCAGCCTAATTCTATTACTGCCATCAAGATGTGCCACAATTTCGTCCTTAATAATGGACTCAAGCATCTTCCCCATGACTGACGTTATGCTAACAGGGCAATAGTTCTCTGTTTTCTCCTTCCCTCCCTTCTTGAAAAGTGGGATAACATTAGCCACTCTCCAATCCTCAGGAACTGATCCTGAATCTAAGGAACATTGGAAAATGATTACCAATGCATCCGCAATTTCCTGAGCCACCTCTTTTAGAACCCTCGGATGCAGACCATCTGGACCCGGGGATTTATTAGCCTTCAGTCCTACCAGTCTACTCATCACAGTTTCTTTCCTAATTTCAATCTGTCTCAATTCCTCTGATATCTTATGACCCTGGCCCATCCATACATCTGGGAGATTGCTTGTGTCCTCCCTGGTGAAGACAGATCTAAAGTACGCATTAAATTCTGTTGCCATTTCCCTGTTTCCCATAACAATTTCTCCCTTGCTTCCCAATGCTTCAAGGGGCCAACATTGTTCTTAACTATCTTCTTTCTCTTCACATAGCTAAAAAAGCTTTTGCTATCTCCTTTTATATTCCTTGCTAGACTGAGCTCATACCTGATTTTTTCTCTCTGTATTGCTTTTTTTGTCAAGATCACCTGGTCCTTAAAACTTTCCCAATCATCTGTATTCCCACTCATCTTAGCCCTGTCATACTTCTTTTTCTTTAATGCTATACAATCTCTGACTTCCTTTGTCAACCACTGTGGCCCCTTCCCCCTCTTTGAATCCTTCCTTCTCATTGGAATGAACTGGTTTTGCATCTTTTGTATTATCCCCAAGAATATCTGCCACTGCTGATCCACTATCTTTCCTGCCAGGGCATCCGCCCATTTAACTTTGGCCAGCTCTTCCCTCATGGCTCCATAGTCTCCTTTATTTAATTGCAACACTGACACCTCTGATCTGCCTTTATCCCTCTCAAATTGTAGATAAAAACTTATCATGTTATGATCACTACTTCCTAATGACTCCTTTACTTCAAGATCACTTATCAATTCCTGTTCATTACACATCACCAAGTCCAAAATAGCCTCGTTCCTGGTTGGCTCAAGCACAAACTTTTCCAAAAATACATCCCTTAGACACTCCACAAACTCCCTATCCTGGGGTCCAGCACCTACCTGATTCTCCCAGTTCACCTGCATGTTGAAATCTCACAGAACGACTGCATTACCTTTAGCACATGCCAATGTTAACTCCCTAATCAACTTGTACCCAATATCCACGCTACTGTTTGGGGGCCTGTACACAACACCCATTAGGGTCTTTTTACCCTTACTGCTCCTCAGCTCAATCCATACAGACTCTACTTCCCCTGTTCCCAAGTCACCTCTTGCTAAGGACTGAATCTCATTCCTCACCAACAGGGCCACCCCACCCCCTCTTCCCATATTTCTGTCTCTACGATAGCACGTATACCCTGGTACACTCAATTCCCAGGCCTGATCCCCTTGCAGCCATGTCTCTGTTATCCCAACAATATCGTAGTTCCCCATTTTCATCTGAGCTTCAAGCTCATCTGTCTTATTTCTGACACTATGCACATTCAAGTATAGAATTCTTAGCCCATTCCTCCTCTCTTTGCTTAAAACACTGTCTATTGTATCTAACCCAGCTCCTTGAACTTTCATCGGGCTAATTGCACCTTGAATTTTGATTACCTTCTCAAGATCACCCAAACCTTCTACACATTTAACCCCATGCTCCTTCTGACCAACCCTTTGTACATGTAACTTTTCCAACACATGTTCTGTCTCACCTTTCTCCTTTACACAATTAATATTTGGGAAACGTGTATTCCCCACCTGTCCCTTATCCTTCATCATATCATCTTCTCTCGTAATCTGGATCCCTGCCCCCCCCCCCCCCCGAGCAGCACTGGCAAACATTCCTGCAAGAATGTTAGTACCCCTCCAGTTCAGATGTAGATTGTCCCTTCGAAACAGATCCCAACGTCCCTGGAACAAAGACCAATTATCCAAAAACCTGAACCCTTCCTTCCTGCACCATGCTCTCAGCCTCGTATTAATGTGCATAATCATTCTATTCTTCGCCTCACTCGCACGTGGCACAGGAGGCAATCCCGAGATTGTCACCCTGGAGGTCCTGCCTTTCAGCTTCACTCCTAACTCCCTGAACTCTCTAAGCAGGACCCCCTCACTCACCTTACCTACATCGTTGGTCCCTACATGGATCACTACATCTGGGTTCATGCCCTCGTTCTCAAGAATAGCCTGCACCCGATCTGAGATGTCCCGGACCCTGGCACCAGGGAGGCAACATACCATCCGAGACTCCCGATCTGCCGCACAAAATCTCCTATCTGCCCCCCTGACTATAGAATGCCCTAAAACTATCGCTCTCTTCTCTTCCCTCCTCCCCTTTCTAGTTGAGGGTTCAACCTCTGTGCCAGAGGCAGGACCACTACAACTCATTCCTGGTAGGTCATCCTCATCAACAGTCATCAATTTGTCACACTTCTGTTTCACCTGACTTGCCCTGATCTTTTCTGCCAGTTTTTGTCTGATGCAGATAGGCACATTCCGTACGTTTCCATGATTGATGATCTTTCTCATCCTCTATCATCCTTCCCATGCAATCAATCCAAATTTCCCTTCTGTGTGTTTATGCACTTCCTTTGGCTGCAGCTCTAAGTATCTGTCACACTCTCTCTTTTGTACACGTTTTGACCAGGATTTGCTCCATCCCTTGCTTCTTCTTCTTCCTGTCACCCACTCGTCATATCCTCCACCTGGATAATCTTGTCCTCCTTTGCACCTCCTTCCCCTATTCCAGTCCAATTATTTCATGCTTTCTATCTTCAATTCTACTTATTCATATACCAAGTAATACCTCATTCAATCTGCTCTAGCTGGTGTGTTCTTCACTGCTAAACAGGACCTGTATTTGAGAAATTCATTCTACCTCAACTTCAAAGATTCTAAAGTGAATGGGGAAAGAAACAAATCCGCCCAGGACAAGCCGCGTTTACAATGCTACCACCGGGGACAAGGTACAGGAGCCTGAAGACCCATACTCAATGTTTCAAGAACAGCTTCTTCCCCTCAGCCATCAGATTTCTGAATGGTCCATGAATCTATAACTGTTTTGTAGCTTATAGTAATATCTGATGTCTTGCACTGTACTGCTGCAAAATAACAAATTTTGCAATTGTATATCAGTGAGAATAAACCTGATTCTAATTCAAACCATGCTTGCAATTTCAATGTTTCCTCAGATGGAAGGTAGCTTTAAATGGAGGTCTATAAAATGCATTGGATCATTTCTCTAGTGCACATTAAATGCAGCAGAACTGATGGTGAATCTAAGATTTATTAATAAGGAGAGACTTACAGTAGTTAGCTTCACTAAAGAGAATGCACTGAAACTGACAAATCTCCATCATCTAATAGTCTGCGTTGCAGATTGCCAACTTAAGAGTGTAGAGATAGTTCTTGCAGTAGTTATATACTTCCAGAATTCTTTACATCCTGGAATAGTCCCAGCAGATTCCAAGGTCAAAAAGTTAATACTGCTTTTCAAGCAAGGTAAGAGAGATGAAACAGGGAATTTAAAAGTTAGCCTGAAGTCAGTTGCCCACAAGGTGTTCAGAACCATGTTTGAAGATGCAGTATTGTGAATTCCATGATCTTATCTTTACATCCTTGAATTACTGCACCAGCATCAGGTTAGTGGAACAAACCTTCACAATAAGAAATGCATTGTACCTATTGTTAAAATCCAACTTAGTAGGACATTTACCACAGTTTAATAGCACTCAACCAGACTCCTCTGATAACACCTCCAAACTTATGATCTCTATTATCAAGAAAGGCAAGGTCCATATCTACATCAGAACATCACCTACAGTTCCCTTCTATGCCACACACCATTGGAAATATATCACTGTCATTCGCTGGTGCTGGTTTTACATCTTGGAACTTCCTACCCAATGGCATAGTGGAACAGCTTCACTGGAAGGACAGCACCAGTTCAATAAGGTGGTTCAACATAACCTTGTTAAGGGCATTTAGTGAGAGGCAAAACATTCTGCTTTTGCCTGTGATGGTATCCTTCTGAAAAACTAATAAATGAAGAAAAATTCTGCCCCTGTGGTATTTCCAAATTTCTAGCCTTGCTTGTAAAAAGAAAAATTTACATGAACATGCCAAAAATTATTAATTAATTGTTCCATGTCAAATGCATCTTTTACTCAATTAATCCCATTAAAAATTGTTTTATGTCATAAAACTGTCATAAATTTGTCAAATGAAATTAACAAACTGACATGTTGAGTAATTCTGGAAAATATTAAACATATGCATAAATTGCAGGATATTACAGATCAGATACTATTAATCAACAGGAAATGAGTGATGATTTCAGGATAAGTTTTCCTCCTGGTATCAACAGAAAGTGTAAATGCCAGTTGGCAGATAGAAATTTATTTTTATTTACTAATTAATTTCTAGTCTTTCTGACAAGAAGATTAGTGAAAATTAAGACAAGAAAAGCATAACCATCATCATCAGGTGCTGTGCCCAGTTTGAGCTTTGGCCCACACACTCCCGTTTCGGGTCAAGTGGGTCAATTCATTGGTATTCACTTCCAGTCTCCATCATCATTTGTCCTTGCTTTCCTCTTGCTTTCTTCCCTTCAATCTTTACCATAATTACTGTGCATTCTAACCACTCTTTCCTAATCACATGTCCAATGAAGTCACGTTGCCTTTTCATGATCTCAGACATTATTTCTCTTTTTGTGCTTGCTTTGTTCATGACATCCTCGTTAGATATTCGTTTCATCCATGATATTCTTTGCATCCTCCTCAAAAACCACATCTCTGCTTCTTCAATTCGTTTCCTCATGTTACTAGATATTGTCCAACATTCTCAACCATATAACATAATGGGATAAATGTAACATTTCAGTACTCTGAGGCAGGTTGTCATGCTTAGTTTAGTGTTGATCAGTATACTCGTCATTCTCGTAAAGGTGTCTTTTGCCATCCCTATTCTTCTCTTGATGTCCATGTCACACCTGCCATCTGATGTCACCCAGCTTCCTAAGTAGCAAAATTCTGTACTTGTTTTGTGCCTTCCTCATTTATTCTCAGCCTGCAGATAGGATTCTCCTTTTTGAAAGTCACCATACATTGCCTTTTTGCAATTGATAGATAGACCCATTTTTGCACTTTCTTCGAAGAAGATTCAAAGATTCAAAAACTTTATTGTCATTCTAACTGTACATCAGCTCTGCAAGGAAGAATGAGACAGCATTTCCCAGGAGCAGCTATAATCAATTAAGTTTTGTAGTTCTTCCTCCTTACTTGCAATTAACAGAGTGTCATCCGCATATCTGAAATTATTGATGTTTTCACTGCCAACTTTGATTCTCAAGATGTCTTTTATTTTTTGAAATATTGTTTCACCGTAGACATTAAACAAATCAGCGGAGAAAACACACCTTTGTCTAATGCCTCTCTTGATTTTTGTAAACCGACTCAGTTTGTTCCCAGTACAGATTTCTGATTAGGCGGAGGTCTTTCGAATCTAGATCTAGTGTTTCCTGTAATATTTCAAATAACCTATTGTGATTTATTTTATCAAATTCTTTTGTGTAGTCGATAAAACAAACAAACCTTTTTGCACTTGAATAGGTTGTTCCAATAGTGTCCTTAACATCAATATCGCATTTCTTGTTCCTTCGTCATTCACTAAACCACATTGTTCTTTACCTAGTTCAGCTTGTATCTTACTTCTAGCTGTTGTCATCAAAATTCTTAGAAGTATCTTGGTGTTATGACTCATTAAACTTATGATCCTACGTAATTCACATTCTATTGCTCCAGGTTTCTTAGGAAGAGTGATAAATACTGACTTTCTCATCTCTTCTGGTATTATTCCAGTCTCCTAAATGTCATTGATTAAATCAGTGATTTTTTCAATTCCATAATCTTCAAGGGCGATAATTTGTTCTATTACTAATTCATCAGGACCTGCTGCCTTTCCTTGCTTCATCTTATTTATTGCATTACAAACTTCAGATTTTAAAATACTTGGACCTTCAATGTTCTTCTTGATTTCTGGTTTTTCACCTTGATCGTCTTCAAACAATTCCTGAATATACTTAGTCCATCTGTTCATAATCTCATCTTTTTCCATGATAATGGTACTGTCCTTTACTTTCAAACACCCACCTGAAGAACAGAGGAGCTTTTTACCAGTGATATTCCTGATTTGTTGATGTAACCTTTTTGGATCAGTAATACAGATTCTTTCTAGTTGCTCACATTCCTAGCTTAAACATTCTTGTTTGGCTTTTTGACATAAGCTTTTAACTTTTTTATCTAAGGACTTGTATTCTATAGGATTTTCTTTCTTCTGTCTCCTTCCATTAAATTTTTGATTTCATCTGTCATTCATTATTCTTTCTGCTTTTTTCTTTTATAGGAATCATTGACTTTGCTGATTCTGCCAAGGCCTCCTTCAGAGTTAAACTTCATTTCTACATGTTTGCTATCATCTTCAACAGATTCTATTTCTAGACTTTGAAATTTATTCCTTACTTCAATTGTAAATTCTTGTCTTAAGTTTTCTTCTTTAATTAATTGCAAGTGGTCAAGGGATTGTTCAGGTTTTGCTTCTTTAGTTTAAGTTTTACTTTTACACGATATATTACTGGGTTATGGTCACTGTTGCAGTCTGTACCTGAACATGTTTTGCATTGAGTCATTGAGTTACTAAATCTTTGGTTTACAGTAATAAAGTCAACTTGATTTCTAGTGTTATCACCTGGACTTTTCCAGGTCCACAAGCGTCTTGGATGGTTTTTAAAATAGGTGTTCATAATGACCTGATTATACATCTTGCACCATTCTACCCATTTGTCGCCTCTTTCATTTCTTTCCCCTGGTCCAAATTTTCCTATAGTGTTTCCATCAGCACTTTGTCCTACTTTAGCATTTATATCTCCTATGATAATAGCAATATCTTCAGATTTGCATCCATTCTTTGCTTGTTCTTCATAGTATTTATCTATATCCTCATTTGTTCCATCTGTTGTTGGTGCATATACCTGTATAACTGCTAAATCAAATGGTTGTCCTCTGAATCTAACAAGGAGCACTCTATCTGATATTGCCCAATGTCCTAAAACACTTTTTCCCATGTTTTTATGCATAAGAACTCCTATTCCGTTAGTATGGCATGTTCCACAAGAATTAATTAGTGTTGTATTTCTATTCTGACATGTTCCAGCACCTGTCCAACGAACTTTGCTAATTCCCATGATGTTAATCTTTAGTCTTTTTCATTTCATTTATCACATTGTCCAATCTTCCTGCTTGATATAGGGTTCTTACATTCCAAGTGGCAATAATTTTCTTCTGTGTTACTTGAATTTTATGAGCAGTAGCTTGATGATGGTCGGGGATCCCCTGCTGCCCAGAATCAACTCTACCAAGTGAAGCATCTTCAGAATTGTCTTGAAGATCCTCTTGACACTGTTGTTGTGTAACAAGTTTTGTGAGTTTGACCATGGTTTTCTTAGCAAATAGATTCTAGGACACCTGGTATCTAGCAATGGTGGTTTGCTATTGTCTTCTGTTGGGCAAACTAAAGAAATCACATTTCTCTTCCCAAATGTTCATCCACCTGTACTATAGCCATCGTCATTCGAGGTCCTAGCTCATCCACCTTCTCTGTCATAAGTTCAGTTACTGAACCTGTCGGACCTGCTGTTGGCCTTTGCTCGTATCCTGAGCAGCAACCCTTGCAGGTGCTACCATTCTGGGTCAGAGTAGCCCTGGGAGCATTGAATGACTGAGGCGTAACTCCACTTTCTCCAAAGCTCTGAAAGTCCCCAATCAGAGCCTCATTTCTGGTTGCAGTTTAGAATCATACCCAGGACGTCAAATTAAGACAAGTATAATAAAGCTGAGTTTACAATTAATCTCATTCTATTAAACCTTTAACAAGTAAAGCTTTCCTGTATATTGCACCTGAGTATTATCAACAAAATAATCTTCATGGCAAAATGCTTGGACAAATTATCAAAAACGCTTGAGAAAGAGGCAAGTTCCAATGAGTAATGAGAGAAAGACAGAGATGCAGCATAGTTTAGGGAAGCAATTCCAGAACCTTGGGTCCTGACAACTGGAGGCACAACTTTCATTAGTGGAGCTATTAAATTCGTAAATCAGATTAGAATCAGGTTTAATATCACCGGCATGTTGTGAAATGTGTTGTCAGCAATACATAATAATAGAAAATAAAACTGAATTACAGTAAATATATATGTGCAAGTGTGTATATATATAAAATAGTTAAATTAGTGCAAAAATAGAAATAAAAATGCAGTGAGAGGGTATTCATGGGTTCAATGTCTTTTCATCGTCATCAATGTGGAAGTATAATTTCTGGTCCATACAGATTGTGGTCTTCCAGTTAGGAAGTTGAGGTCCATTCAGAAATCAGATAACTGAGGGAAGAAGCTATTCCTGAATTGTTGAGTGTGTGCTTTTAGACTTCTGTACCTCCTTCCTGATGATAGCAATGAGAACAATGCAAGAGCAGAGTGATAGGGGTCCTAAATGATAGACAGCACCTATTTGAGGAATTACTGCTTGATGAAGTCCTAGATACTACAGAGGCTAATGGAGCTGACTGGGTTTACAACTCTCAGCACCTTATTTTGATCCTATGCAGTAGCCTCCATACCAGATAGTAATGCAGCCAGTTAGAATGCTCTCCAATGTACATCTGTAGAAATTTGAGAGTGTTTTTTGTAACATACCAAATCTGCTCAAACTCCAAATGGAATATAACCACTGTTGTGCTTTCTTTGTAGCTGCATCAATATATTGGGTCCAAGTTAGATCCTCAGTGATGTTAACACCCAGGAACTTGAAATTACTCACTCTTTCCACATCTGATCTTTCAATGAGGACTGGTGTATGTTCCCTCATCTTACCCCTTCTGAAGTCCACAAATTAGTTCTTTGGTTTTACTGACATTGAGTGTAAGGCCATTACCATGACACCACTCATCTAGCTGATATATCACGCTCCTGTACACCCTTTCGTTACCACCTGAAATGCTGCCAACAATAGTTGTATCATCAGCAACTTTATAGATAACGTTTGAGCTGCACCTACCACACAGTCATCACTGCAAAGAAAGTAGAGCAGTGGGCAAACTACACATCCCTGAGGTGCACCAGTGTTGATCGTCATCAATGTGGAAATGTTATTTCTGATCCATACAGATTGTGGTCTTTCAGTTAGGAAGTCAAGGATCCATTTGCAGAAAGAGGTACAATGGTTCAGATTCTGGAGCTTTCCAATTAGAACTGTAGGAATGAACTGTAGTCAATAAACAACGTCCTGACAAAGATATTTGTATTGTCCAGGTGATTAAAGGCTGTGTGAGGAGTGGTGCACCACATAGTCTTTCGTTCTGTGCCTTGTAAGGCATGAAAATGCCTGACGCTGGCCTCTCAGGCCTGAGTCGACATCATCATCATCAATTAAAGGCTGTGTGAGGAACCAATGAGATCGCATCTGCCATGAACCTATTGTGGCAATCAAGAGGTCAAAACCAGAAAACTATTGAAATATCAGGGAGTTATTAAGCCTAGATTGGGAGTGATGAAACCTTTGAGGAGTTTAAAGTAGAATCTGTGGAGGGAAATACAAGAGCTAATACATCTGGACAAAAACCTTTCCTTAAACACCTCTCTCCCCTTTCTCAATCTCCCTGTCTCAATCTATGAAGACTAACTGTCTACAGATATTTTTTTTTATATAAATCTACCTACTCCTACATCTATCTTGACGACACCTCTTCTCACCCTGTCTCCTGTTAAAATGCCATTCACTTTTCAAAGTTCCTTTATCTCCAACACATCTGTTCCCAGGATGAAGCTTTTCTTCCCAGGACATCAGAGATTTCCTTCTTCAAAGAGCAGTAATTCCTTTCCTCACCACTGATGCTGCCCTCACTTTGTCACCTCTATTTCCAGAATATCCGTCCTCACCCTATTTTTCTGCCACCTTAATGCAGTTAGAGTTCCTCTTGTCTTCACCTACCACTCTATGAGCCTCCATATCCATCACATCATTTTCTGCAACATCCACCACCTTCAAGAGGACCCTACCACCAAGTGTATGTTTACCTCCTCCCGCTCTTCTTTTTACACAGAGATTGCTCCCTCTGTAATTCCCTTCGCCACTCATCTCCCTGCTGGTGCATATCCTTGAGTGTGGAAGTGCTACACCTGCTCATTAACCTCCCTCACCTCCATTCAGGGCACAACACAGTCCTTAATGGTGAGGCAACCTGTGAACATTGTTCAGGTCAAGTTCTGTATCCAATGCTCCTGATGTGGCCTCCTCTATATTAGTGAGACCTGACAGGTGTGGTCCCGCAACCTTCGCTCTATCCACAAAAAGCAGGATTTCCCAGTGGCCAACTATTTCAATCCCCATTCCAACATGTCAGTCCGTGGCCTCCACTGCCTCCATGATGTGCCACTCTCATTTTGGAGGAGCAACACCTCATATTCCAGCTGATTAGCCTACAACCTGATGGCATGAACATCAATTTCTGGTAATTTTTTCCCCTTCCCTTATACTTTTCTTCAACTTCCCACTCTGACCCCATTCTTACCTGTTCTCATCTCCTCTCCTGCTATCCTTTATCTGGTGGTATCCCCTGGTGCTCCTCCTCCTTTCCTTTTTCTGATGGTCCACCCTCCTCTCCTATCAGATTCCTTCTTTTCCAGCCCTTTACTTATTCCACCTATCACCTCTCAGCTTCTCACTTCATTCTTCCCACACACCAACCTGGCTTCTCCTATCACCTTCTAGCTTGTATCCCTTCCCTTCCACCCACCTTTGTATTCTGGCTTCTACCCTCAATGAAAGATGTGAATACACGAATTTACATAAAAGTGTTGTTATGTTGCAACTTTAAAAAACATTTGGACCACACTTTACACACAATGATGCTTTCTACGCTATAGGGAAGATGCAATTTCAATAAAGAGAGCGTGGAGGATATTCAGCAGGATGTTTCCCTGATTGCAGGACTTTCAGTATGGAACAATATTTGATATGCTGTGCTTATTTTCTCTGGACTTAAAGGAGGCTAAATGTTAGATCAGATAGATATATATAAACTATAAGAAGCATATGTTGGGTAGATAGTCAGAATCTTTTCTCATGGCAGTCATACCTTTAAAAATCCAGAAGGCACAGATGAAAAGTGATAAGGAATTTGAAAAGAAATTTGAAGAGTGGTAGATGGCTGGAACAGAGGCAATGGGGACGATCCTTAAAAGACATCTAGGCAAGCCCTCCACTAGCTCAGCATAGAAGAATATGGACTTGTGCAGGCAAATGGGATTAGCGCCTCAGACACAGATGTCACAGGCAAAGGATCCTGTTCTGTACTGTAGAATGATATGACTCAATGACATAATGTGGGAAAGCTGCCTGACTGACATATGTCATGAAACCCAGAATACCCCAGCAACGCTGCCAACTCCTTGAAGAAAAATACAAAGCTGTTTTAGGAACTGCACACAGTCAACCAAATGGCAAACCTCTACAATGTGTCAGCTTTCAAACACATTCATTCAATAAATGAACAGTAAGCAAACAAACTCCTTTGGAATAATGGAGCACTACATGATCACTAGATATGGATTTCACTGATTTGGTCAAGTTTGACTGATTTGAACGATGAATAAAATGTGAAAGCATTAATGTATATTAACAGTGCAGCAGAATAGGTTATTCACTCTTGCCCTTAACTTTGCAAATGGCTGCTTATTATGCTCTCTCTGGTTGCAGCCAGACTGCTGGGAGGACTGCAGATGACCACAAAGGGTGACTGTGAAGCAGCTCTGGCTCTGGTAGTGTTAACTGGTGACTGAGGAAGCTATCTTCTGGGGTAGCAAGTCATGGAGCACAAGCATGAACTCTGAGAACCAGTCGGTAAAAAGGATGATGGTATCTTGAGTGATCAATGAAGCCCTCCCATGCCTGTGGAATGCCACAGCTCACTAACCCTAACCCTTTGGAGTGTGGGAGAAAACCAGAGCACCCAGATGGAACACAAACAGTCACGAGGAGAGCATGCAAACTCCTTACAGACAGAGACAGAAATTAAATCCCTGTCAGTGACTGACGGTGCTGTAAAGTGATTTTACACTAACCTGGTACGCTGCCATGCTGCCCTTTATTAATATCACATCTGTCTGATAATTATTAAAGTAACAACTCATCCAACACTGTATCTAGATATTTAGACCAGAATCATCAAAGTTAATCTCTCTCTTACAAGGCCTTGCAGTGGTATTGAGGTTTAGAGGAGGAACCCCTTTAGGGGCTGAAACCATGACATCAATTAGCATAAGAAAAGGTCAGTAGGTGCATGATAATAGTTGGTACCTGAGCATTTAGAAGTTAAATGCACATTCAAGACATGCTTAGAATTTTCATTCCGATCAACATCAAATACTCCATTTATACAGTAATTTTACTGTTCAGATAACCTGTGTAGCATGAAGATTTACGGGTTAATCAGGGTGATATTTTGGAGAAGTCCAGATCCTTGAAAAATCTGTTAAGAGTGGTATTAGTAAACCAAAGCAAGCAATTTTCCTTCTGTTCAATAATATGAACAGAATATTTTTGGCTGATCCAAAGGCAATCATTGGATTAAAATATTTGAATGGAAACAAGTGCTGAAATTGCAGACATATGCTGTAAATCTGGGAAATACTGAGGAATAGACGTTTCCCACCAACTGCAACAGTCCATTGCTGGACTCCATATGAATTCCATCTGTGGTGAACTATGTGCCTGTCTGGACACGCCCCCTGTTGAATGCTCCTGTGGCTCCTCCCACAGGCCCCTGTATAAAGGCGATCTGAGGCCTGACGCTCGGCCTCAGTCTCCAGGACATAGTATGATGGACACTCACTCCTGGTTCCTTCTTCCAGTCAATAAAAGCCAATATCTCGCCTTACGTCTCAGTGTGAGTTATTGATGGTGCATCAATTTTATTGACTGGAAGTTTTAAAACATGGAAACCGTTTTGCGTCCGGACCGGTTGGATTTGGACCCTCAAGACCCTGACGCAGCTCTCGCTTTTGAACACTGGCTTGCGTGCTTCCAATCGTACTTGGAGGAGGTTCGTGCAACTGAACCCGCCGTTATGCACAGAATT
The DNA here is from genome assembly GCF_030144855.1 of Hypanus sabinus. Taxonomy (NCBI): domain Eukaryota; kingdom Metazoa; phylum Chordata; class Chondrichthyes; order Myliobatiformes; family Dasyatidae; genus Hypanus; species Hypanus sabinus. Next base: position 48,743,884 of record NC_082719.1, on the reverse strand, counting down.
CTACTCTCGAGGGTCACCCCCAAAGTTTACTCCATTATCCGGGACCTGCTGACCTACGATGGGGCACTGGACGCCCTCAAAAGACAGTACCTGCGGCCGGTGAACACCGTCTACGCAAGACATCGTTTAGCTACCCAGCGACAGCGGCCTGGAGAATTGAGCGCTGAGTTTCTCCGAGCAGTACAGACACTCGTCCGAGCTTGCGACTGCAAGATGCTCACGGCAGAACAGCATGCAGAGCTGCCAGTGCGAGACGCCTTTGTGACGGGACTGAGGTCAGTGTACATGCGCCAGCGACTGCTGGAAAATGCCGACCTTACCTTAAGCTCAGCGATGGAGACGGCCAACGCTCTGGAAGCTGCGCTGCACTACGCCGACGCTGTACAGTCGCGCGATTCCCCACCGGTTCCGTGGACACCTCAGACCCCGCCACCGCCGGCTCCCGGGAGCGAATTCGCCAACGCCACTGCCAGTCGCGATTCCACGAGCTCCCGGAACCCGGCCACAGCGGCAGCCCGTTGGAAGCCTGTGCTTTGTTCTTTCTGTGGCCATAAAAAACTCCCTCGACAACTCTGTCCAGCGCGAGAAACGAACTGCTCCAGCTGCGGAAAGCGGGGCCACTTCGCCAAGGTCTGTAAGTCTAAACTGCGAGCGGAGTACAGCACTGCGGGTGAAACGTGGGGGCCGCCATCTTGCATGCCCGGATGTGGGCGGCCATCTTTGTCGACGTCAGCACGCCCCGCCCCCAACCCTCCGATGCTGACCGGGTACCCCGGATGTGAGCGGCCATCTTTGTCGACGTCAGCATGCCCCACCCCCGACCCTCTGATGCTTACCGGGTACCCCGGATGTGAGCGGCCATCTTTGTCGACGTCAGCATGCCCCGCCCCCAACCCTCCGATGCTGACCGGGTACCAAGACGGCGATTCAACTCTGGCCACTGTAACTCTCGACCAAAGCGCCCCACACCAGCTTGCAAGGTCCATGATGGACATCCGGGTGGAGGGGCACACGACTAGATGCCTGTTTGACACGGGCAGCACTGGGAGCTTTATTCACCCGGACACAGTGCAACGCTGCGGACTTGCAACGCGGCCGGTAAGTCGGAGGTTCCATTTGGCTTCTGGGTCGCAGTTCGCAGACATCCGGGCGGGTTGTGTAGCGACTTTGGTGGTGCAAGGCACAGAATATCGGAACTTTGCGCTACTGGTCATGCCTAATCTGTGCGCACCTGTGCTATTGGGGCTGGACTTCCAGAGCCATCTCGGAAGTGTGACTATGGTATATGATGGGCCCCTCCCACCACTCACTGTCAGGAATCCTCAGTTTTGTGGGACTTTTTCACATACCCCGCTACTGACCACACACACATACGGGCACACACATCCCATCCAGAACCAGGCCGGCAGCTGCGCTACCGACACCACTTGCAGCCTCTCCACTCTCAAGGTCCCTCCCCCACCGCTGTTCGCCAACCTGACCCCTGACTGTAAGCCTGTTTCAACTAAAAGCAGGCGGTACAGCGTGGGGGACAGGGCCTTCATTCAGTCGGAGGTGCAGCGGCTGCTCAGGGAGGGGATCATTGAGCCAAGCACAAGCCCTTGGAGGGCCCAGGTGGTTGTTGTTCGGACTGGGCAGAAAAATAGGATGGTGGTGGACTATAGTCAAACCATCAATAGGTTCACGCAGCTTGACGCGTACCCCCTACCCCGTATCGCAGATATGGTCAACCAGATTGCTCAGTACAAGGTGTACTCGACAATAGATCTGAAATCCGCTTATCACCAGCTCCCCATCTGCCCAGAGGACCGCCCCTACACCGCCTTCGAGGCGGGCGGCAGGCTCTATCACTTCCTGCGCGTCCCTTTCGGTGTCACGAATGGTCTCTCTGTCTTCCAGAGGGAAATGGACCGGATGGTGGACCAGTACCAACTGCAGGCCACATTTCCCTATCTGGATAACATCACCATCTGTGGTCACGACAGGACAGATCACGACGCCAACCTCCAACGATTTCTCCAAGTGGCCGCAGCTCTGAACCTTACTTATAACAGGGACAAGTGTGCGTTTGGAACCACCCGCCTTGCTATACTTGGGTATGTCGTGGAAAACGGGGTTATAGGCCCTGATCCCGAACGTATGCGCCCCCTGTTAGAACTCCCTCTTCCCACCACTCTCAAGGCTCTCAGACGGTGCCTGGGTTTTTTTTCCTATTACGCCCAATGGGTCCCCCGTTACGCAGACAAGGCACGCCCCCTGGTCAAGTCTACCTCGTTTCCCCTCTCTGCTGAGGCCCGCGCGGCCTTCAGCTGCATTAAAGAGGACATTGCCAAAGCTACGATGCATGCGGTGGACAAGACCGCTCCCTTCCAAGTGGAGTGTGACGCCTCCGATTTTGCTCTGGCTGCTACCCTCAATCAGGAAGGCAGACCAGTAGCATTCTTTTCTCGCACCCTCCAAGGCTCTGAAATTCGGCACTCCGCGGTGGAGAAAGAAGCCCAGGCCATAGTGGAAGCTATTAGGCACTGGAGGCACTATCTTGCTGGCAAAAGGTTCACCTTGCTGACTGACCAGCGCTCGGTTGGGTTCCTGTTCAGCAACCAACAGTGGGGCAAAATCAAAAATGATAAGGTTTTGTGGTGGAGAATAGAACTCTCCACCTACACCTATGATATCCTGTACCGGCCTGGCAGACTCAATGAGCCCCCTGATGCCCTATCCCGGGGAACATGTGCTAGCACACAGCTCGACCAGCTGTACACCCTTCATGCACAACTTTGCCATCCGGGGGTCACCCGATTTTACCATTTTGTGAAAGCTCGGAACCTGCCATACTCCCTGGAGGACATCAGGACGATGACCAGGGACTGCCAAATTTGCGCTGAGTGCAAACCGCACTTCTACCGTCCTGACACGGCACAACTTGTCAAGGCCACCCACCCTTTTGAACGACTGAGTGTTGACTTTAAGGGCCCCCTTCCCTCCACTGACCGCAATGTCTATTTTCTCAGTGTTATCGACGAGTACTCACGGTTCCCCTTTGCCATCCCCTGCCCCGACACCACTGCCACGTCCGTCATAAAAGCCCTGCGCCAGCTCTTCACTCTGTTCGGGTATCCCTGCTATATCCACAGTGATAGAGGGTCCTCCTTTATGAGTGAGGAGCTGCGCCAGTACTTGCTAGCTAGGGGCATTGCTACCAGTCAGACCACAAGTTATAATTCCCGGGGTAATGGCCAGGTGGAGCGGGAGAATGCCGCAGTGTGGAAGGCCACACTTTTATCCCTTAAGTCAAAAGGGTTGCCGGTCTCTCGATGGCAGGAGGTCCTCCCTGAGGCACTGCACTCTATCCGCTCTCTGTTATGTACGTCCACCAATGCCACCCCTCACGAACGCCTATTCTCTTTTCCCAGGAAGTCTGTCACTGGGACCACCCTACCAGTTTGGCTGACGTCCCCGGGGCCAGTGCTGCTCCGGAGACATGTGAGGAGCAATAAATACTCCCCGCTGGTAGAGAGGGTTCACCTTCTACATGCGAACCCCCAGTATGCTTACGTGATCTTACCTGATGGGCGGGAGGACACGGTCTCCATCCGCGACCTGGCACCCGCAGGTGCAGCAGACCACTACCCTGAAGGCTCTCCGGTAACTATGAACCCTGCACCAGAGGTGACACCGTGCTCACCAGGCCCTACACAGACTCCTCACGACACTTGTATACCGGGCGTTTCGTACGCATTTATACCAGGCGCCTGGCACATGCGTGAGGGATCACCGGCGCCTAGTGGGCAGGAACAAGCGCAACCTCCGTCCCCTGTGCAATCACCAATGTCGTCGGCATCCATGCGATCACAGCCGGTGCTACGTAGATCGCAGCGACAGATTCGACCACCTGATAGACTTGACTTGTAAGAAACTTCGCCACATGGGGACTCTTTCGAACAAAGGGGGGGTGAATGTGGTGAACTATGTGCCTGTCTGGACACGCCCCCTGCTGAATGCTCCTGTGGCTCCTCCCACAGGCCCCTGTATAAAGGAGATCTGAGGCCTGACGCTTGGCCTCAGTCTCCAGGACATAGTATGATGGACACTCACTCCTGGTTCCTTCTTCCAGTCAATAAAAGCCGATATCTCGCCTTACGTCTCAGTGTGAGTTATTGATGGTGCATCACCATCTGAATCCATTTCTGGGATTCATTTACATTAATGGTGAATAACCACTGAGTTTATGCACTAAGGCAGAACCAGCATTGGAATTGAGATTGCTCCAGTTTTAATAACATTTTACATAAGCAACTTTGAAGATAATAGAAAAGGTAAATTAAATTTTTATTTGCTTATTTGAATGTTTTATTCCAAGATGGTTTTGTGTTTTGAATTTATTTTTTTTATATAAATTTACATACATTTTTATAGTTTTTTAAATCAGCTGCAGTTTTGATGGGAGATAAAGTTTTGTCTCCAGCTTTGTTTTCTTGGAGTGGGAGCTCGGCAGCTCTGGCATAGTCACCACTGTTACATCACCTTGATGACTGCTGATGCTCTTTGAGACCAGCCGCCTGAATCGGGCCCCAGACAGTTCAGATGAGCAGGCTAAGATGTGGGTCGGTTTTCTCTATGCTAAGCCAGATCTAGCACAATCCAGCTTGAGCATTAACAGAAAATGAAGGCTGGATCTGATTTCAACGTTATCCAAAGGAGAGAAATATTCAGACAAGCAGAAACACAAGAGATTCTGCAGAAGCTAGAAATCTAGAGCTGCACACACACAGAATGCTGGAGGAATTCAATGGCATCTATGGAAATTAATAATCTGTTGATGTTTCATGCCAAGTCCTGATGAAGGGCCTCAGCCTGAAATGTCAACTGTTTATTCATTTCCATAGATTCTGTCTGGCGTGCCAAGTTCCTCCAGCATTTTGTGTGTGATGTTCTAAGGTAAGAATGTAGCATCTATAACAAATGATGAAAATGTTTTGTTTTGTGTGTTTGCCCTTTTCATATGAACTTCTTTAAGTGTTGTGATGTGAGATCTTGATTCCATTAACATAAACCAGATTGGAAATCAGCCTGTCTGCTACATCACACCACCACTGATCCATTTTCTAACAGATAGACTTTCCTTCAGAATCCATTAGGAGTTCTTATAATGCTGATTGAATTTTCTTTATCCTGCTAAAGCATTGCAATTGCTAAGTCAATGCAATGAATGTCATTCAGATGCACAAGATAGTTGTTGACCTATGCAGATGATGATTTACAGATACCGCATTCCAAATTAAAATGATTGCAACAGTCAGAAGTCTTCTTATTTATGAGAAAAGATCTTGAAAAAAATTTGATTTCAATAAATGCACGTAGGGAAATATCAGTCCTTCTTCATCCAGCATGAACTCAGCCACCAAATACTTCAGAATGTGTTCTTTTTATATAAAGTATATTTTGATCCATGAGGTCTTTTAGGCCTCGCCAACTTAAGCAACACATCTTCTGTTGCCTGGCAACAATACCTAATATTGCTAAGGGGCAACTACACACATGTTTTATTAATGTGTTCATGGCTCAATTCCAATTAGAGATTACTATTATGTTTTCTGTGACCTTATAGTTTGTGCTTATCTGAGTCATTCTTTAAAAAAAGATTACTGAGTACACAAGCCAATAGTGAACCTTAACCACAAAATATCACTGATCACGTAATAGCATCAAAGGAAGAGTGTCGTTATTGACGTCACTTATACAAAATCAGTTAGTAAACTCTACAGAATACACTTGGTACAAAAATGAAACTGAATGTTAATAAGATAGACAGGCTAATATAGTAGTTACTAACTTGGGACAGCAGGTTAAAATCTATGCTTCATAATATGAAAAAATACACTTTTCTATGATATTATGCCAATTAAAAAACTCTTGATTAAAGTAGACCTAGTTTCCTCCTCAGATTTGACCTCTTAATTAACTATTTTGAAAATTAGTATCTTTCCCTGAGATCAAGAATATTGTACAGGATGTGATGTTATTATAACAACAACTGTGCATTCAACAACAATTAGACGAAGGAATTGATTGAGGACTTCAGGAAAGGGAAAGGGAAGCTGGGCAAACACATGCCAGTTCTCATTGAGGGGTCAGCAGTGGAAAGGATGAGTAGCTTCAAGTTCCTGGGTATCAACATCTCAGAGAATCAGAGTTATTAGAACTATAGAACACTACAGCTCAGAAAACGGGCCATTCGGCCCTTTTAGCCTGTGCCAAAACTTTAATCCGCTAGTCCCATTGACCTGCACCCAGTCCATAACCCTCCAGACCTCTTCCATGCATATATCTATCCAATTTATTCTTAAAACTTAAGAATGAGCCCACATTTTTCAAAGATGTCGGCATGACGCAGCTTGCAGTGGCCACTTCGGAGGTGATTATCTGTTATTTGTTAAGTGGGGTGCCGTGTGCAATCATAGTCGATTGAAAATGGACGAGGGAGTACAGAGGAACATCGGGAAATCTCCAGGAAGACCTTCTTCGTTGCTGCTGCTGCTGTGAGTTCGGGACTCTGCTGGGAAGAACAGGCCCCCAGTCCTCGGCGTCGCGTTGCCAATGGCCGTTGGCAGGGCCGTCTTAATACACTTGGCAGAGGATGGTGCTCGGAGAAGCTGTGCCTGAGGGGATGGTCGTCGGCTCGGAGGTTCGACAGACTCGGAGTCCGCTGCGGTCAGGTCGCTTTTGGTGTGTGCTGCGTCTGCGAGGCTGAGTCAGGCAGCGCTGTGGAAGTCCATAGCGGGGGTATTCCCTTCTGCTGCCGGCGTGGGATGGCGAGTCTGTTGGGACCCCGGGGACTTGCGGAAACTGTGCGGTGATTTCTTTTGAACTTGTAGTCCTTTAACATCTTTGGACTATTTTTACTGTGCCCATGGTCTGTTTTTTTTTAATCAATTATGGTATTGTTTACACTGTTGTAACAATGTGGTTTTGTGCAGGTCTTGTAGCTTTAGTTTTTGGTCTTGTTTTGTCTGGTGGATTTGGATCTCCTTTCCAGGGAATGCGCTAAGACAGCAGTGCGATATTAATACACAGCAGCCTCTCCGGACTCTGGATTGGGGATTACCAAACGTTATGTGGATTTTCTGGTGTAGTCTTTATTGTCAAATGCTTTTGTGATATCATTATGGAGAAACGTTGTCTCACTTTTTAACTGCATTGCATTTGTGGTTTCTAAATGACAATAAACTGAATCTGAATCTGAACATTTACTACATCAGATGACAGCTCGTTCCACACTCCCACCTTTCTGAGTGAAGTTCCTACTAATGTTCCCCCTAAATCTTTCCCCTTTCACCCTAAAGCCATGACCTTTTGTGTTTATCTCTCCTAATCTAAGTGGAAAGAGTCTACTCGCATTTACTCTGTCTATAATTTTGTAAACCTCTATCAAATCCCCCCTCATTCTTCTATGCTCCAAGGAATAAAGTCCTAACCTGTTCAATCTTTCCCTGTAACTCAACTCCTGAAGACCCAGCAACATCCTAGTAAATCTCTGCACTCTTTCAATCTTACTGATATCCTTCCTATAGTTAGGTGACCAGAACTGCACATAATAGTCCAAATTTGGCCTCACCAATGTCTTCCATAACCTCATCCTAACATCCCAACTCCAATACTCAATACCTTGATTTATGAATGCCAGGATGCCAAAAGCCTTCTTCACAACCCTGTCTACCTGTGACACCACTTTCAGGAAATTATGTATCTGAAGTCCCAGATTCCCTTGTTCCTCCGCACTCCTCATTGCCCTACCATTTACTGTGTATGTCCTACCTTGATTTGTCCTTCCAAAATGTAACACCTCACACTTGTCTGCATTAAATTCCATCTGTCATTTTCTGGCCCGTTTTCCCAGTTGGTCCAGATCCCTCTGCAAGCTTTGAAAGCCTTCCTCGCTGTCCACAACACCTCCAATCTTAGTGTCATCAGCAAACTTGCTGATCCAATTTACCATATTATCATCTAGATCATTGATATAGACAACAAACAATGGTCCCAGTACTGATCCCTGAGGCACACCACTAGTCACAGGCCTCCGGTCTGAGAAGCAATCATCCACTACCACTCTGTCTTCTCCCACACAGCCAATTTCAAATCCAGTTTACAACCTCTCCATGGATACCTTCTGAACTAACCTCCCATGTGGGACCTTGTCAAAGGCCTTACTAAAGTCCATGTAGACAATTTCCACAGCCTTTACTTCACCTACTTTCTTGGTAACCTCCTCAAAAAACTACAAGATTTGTTAAACATGATCTACCACACAAAGCCATGCTGACTATTAGTAATCAGTCCTTGGATGTCCAAATACTTGTATATCCAATCTCACAGAACACCTTCCAATAATTTACCTACTACTGATGTCAGGCTCACCGGCCTGTAATTATCTGGTTTACTTTTGGAGCCTTTTTTAAACAATGGAACAACGTGAGCTACCCTCCAATACTCTGGCACTGCACCTGTGGATAAGGACATTTTAAATATTTCTGTCAGGGCCTCTGCAATTTCTACACTAGTCTCTCTCAATGTCTGAGGAAATGTCATGTCAGGCCTGAGGGGATTTAACTACCTTTACTCACTGTAAGGCAGCAAGCACCTCCTCCTCTTTAATCTCTATATGTTCCATGACTCTCCTCCTAGTTTCCTTTCCTTACATATACACTGAGTAAATACTGATGCAAACAAAACTGTTTAAGATCTCCCCCATCTCGTGAGGATCCACACATAGATGACCACTCTGATCTTCTAGGGGACCAATTTTGTCCCTTACTATCCTTTTGCTTTTAATACACTTGTAAAAAACCCTTCGGGTTTACCTTCACATTACCTGCCAAAGCAACCTCATATCTTCTTTTTGCCTTCCTGATTTCCTTCTTTCGTATTTTCTTACATTTTCTATACTCTTCAAGTACCTCATTTGTTCCTTGTTGCCTATACCTGCTATACACCTCTTTTTCTTAACCAGATCGCCAATATCTCTTGAAAACCAAGGTTCTCTATACTTGTTAACTTTGACTTTAATCTTGGCAGGAACATGCAAACTCTGCACTCTCAGAATTTTGCCGTTGAAGGCCTTCCATTCACTGAACACATCCTTGCCAGAAAACAACTTATCCCAATCCACTCTTCCTAGATCCTTTCTCATTTCCACAAAATTGGCCCTTCTACAATTTAGAACCTCAATGAGGACCAGACCTATCCTTATCCATAATTAACTGGAAACTAATGACATTATGGTCACTGGACCTAAAATGTTCGCCTACACATACTTCTGTCACCTGACTTGTCTGGTTCCCTAATAGGAGATCAAGTATTGCATCCTCTCTTGTAGGTACCTCTATATATTGATCTAGAAAGCTTTCCTGAACACATTTGACAGACTCCAAGCCATCTAGCCCTTTCACAGTGTGGGAGTCCCAATCAATATATGGAAAGTTAAAATCCCTTACTATTACAACTTTCTGTTTCTTACATCGGTCTGCTATCTCTCTACAGATATGCTCATCCAATTCTCTCTGACTATTGGGTGATCTATAATACAACCCTATTAGTGTGGTCACACCTTTCCCGTTCCTTGCTCCACCCATGTGGCCTCTGTAGACAAGCCCTCCAGGTTGTCCTGTCTACACACAGCTGTGATATTTTCCCTGACTAATAATGCCACTCCTCCCCCTTTCATCCCTCCCTCTCTATCACATCTGAAACAACAAAACCCCGGAACATTGAGCTGCCAGTCCTGCCCCTCCTGCAACCAAGTCACACTAATAGCAATAATGTCGTAATCCCACCTGCCAATCCACACTCTAAGCTCATCTGCCTTACCTACAATACTACTAGCATTGCAATAGATGCACCTGAGAACATTTTTATTTCATACAAACCTTTGATTTCTGTTTATACATGCAATCCTCACATGACCTTTATCTTCCTCCACCTCACTATCTCCTCTAACACTCTGGTTCCCCTCCCCCTGCACATCTAGTTTAAACCCCCTGGAGCAACACTAGCAAATCTACCCACAAGGATGTTAGTCCCCCTCCAGTTCAGGTGCAAACCGTCCCATCGGAACAGATCCCACTTTCCTTGGAACAAAGCCCAATTGTCCAGAAACACAAAGCCCTCCCTCCTACTCCATCTCCTTAGCCATATATTTAGCTGCATTATCTTCCTATTTCTAGCTTCACTAGCACGTGGCATGGGTAGCAATCCTGAGATTGCAACCCTGGAGGTCCTGTCCTTCAACTTTGCACCTAACTCCCTAAACTCTTTGCAGGACCTCCTCCTCTTTCCTATCCACATCATTGGTCCATACATGGACCATGACATCTGGCTGCTCACCCTCCCTCTTGAGAATACTGAGAACTCAAACCGATTTATCGTGGACCCTGGCACCAGGGAGACAACAGACCACCTGGCAATCTCACTTTGTACCACAGAACCTCTTATCTGTCCCCCTAGTTATTGAATCCCCTATCACTACAGCCCTCCTCTTTTCCCTCCTGCCTTTCCTAGCTGATGGTCCAGTCTTGGTGCCAGAGACACGACCACTACTACTTGTCCCTGGTAGGTCGTCCCCACCAACAGTATCTAAAACGGTATACTTATTGTTGATGTGATCGGCCACAGGGGTGTTCTGCTCTTTCTGTCTATTCCCCTTCCCTCTCCTGACAGTCACCCAGCTACCTGCCTCCTGACTTTTAGGGGTGGCTGTCTCCCTGAAACTCCTGTCTATTTCTGCCTCTGCCTCCCGAATGATCCGAAGTTCATCCGGCTCCAGCTCCAGTTCCCTAACTCAGTTTGTCAGGAGCTGCAGCTGGATGCACCTTTTACAGGTGTAGTCATCAGAAACAGTCCCTGACTTCCCACATATTACATACAGAGTGCTCAACTGCCCTAACTGCTGCCTCCGCTACCTACTCCTAAGTTAATTAGATTAATTAAAGGAACTTACCCAGCCTTACCTCACTGGGAACAAGCTTGTCCTCAGCCTCTCAAGCCAAAGCCTCAAAACTCCACTCCTACCCTGAGCCACTCACACACTGGCCACTCCTCTTCAGTTACCCCTCCTTTTATTTGTCCCTGCCAATTATCTCAAACACCCACTCCCTCTAATCAACTAATCAACACTCTGCTTAACCCTTCATTTATCCTCTATGCTCTTTTTAAAGTACACTCACCTCAGGTCCTCAGCTGCTTCCCAGCACTCAGCACTCTCCCAAACCCCTCACTCCTCCTCCTGCTGCGATGGTCCCGAGAGGACACTGTCCCACGTCCCCGCTCTGCGCTCCTTTTAAAGGACATCAGCTGCTTCCTGATAGATCCCAGAGGATCTATCCTGAGCCAAACAAATTTATGCTGTCATGAAGAAGCTATGCTGGTGGCTATACTTCATTCAGAGTTTGGGAGATTTGGTATGTCACCAAAGACTCTAGCAAATTTCTACAAGTGTATCATGGAAAGCATCTTGAGGCTGAAGAGGGTTATGGACTCAGCTAGATTCATCATGAGCACAAGCATCCCCATGAACGAGGACGTCATCAAAAGCCAGAGCAGCAGAAAGGTGCATCCAGCATCTGGGATATGCTGTCTTCTCATTATTCACTCAGGAAGGAGCTTAAAAACACACACTCTATGTTTTAGGAACAGCTCTTCCCCCTCTGCCATCAGATTTCTGAATGGTTCGTGAATCCACAAACGCTACCTCACTATTCCACATTCTATTTATCTATTTATTTATCTATCTATCTATTTATTTATTTATTGATTGATTGATTGATTGATTGCTGTAGATTAATAGTAATTTTTTTTGTCTTGCACTATATTGCACGCTTTCCATCCGTGCTGGGTTGAGCATCGAGCTAGCAACTTGGCCACACTAAAAACAGGTAAGTGCTAAGGAAAAAACAAGATTGCCGTCCAATGTGCCAAGGAACAACAACTGTATTGCTGCCACAAAACAAATTGCATGACATTTGCAACACACATAGAATGCTGGAGGAAGTCAGCAAGTCAGGCAGCATCTATGGAAAAAAAGTACAGCTGGCATTGAAATGTTGTCTGTGCTTTTTTCCATAGATGCTGCCTGGCCTGCTGAGTTCCTCCAGCAGAAAGTATGCGTTACCCCTGAGATCAGCCATTTCTGAGATACTCAAACTATCCCAACTGTCACCAGCAATTATTCCACAGTCAAAATGACTGAGATCACATTTCTTCCCCATTCTGATGTTTGGTCTAAACAACAACTGAATTTCTTCACCATGTCTGCATGCTTTTATGCACTGAGTTGCTGCCAGATGATTAGCTGGTTAGATGTTTGCATTAATGAGCAGGTTTACAGGTGTACCAAATAAAGTGGCCACTGGGTATTTCTTGTGAACAGTTTCCTCCTGTCATCAACTCCTGTGAAACTTTACTCACCACTGAGTGCCAACCAGAAATATCCATTTATCCCATCTCTCTGCCTTCTATTGGTTAACCAATTCTCCATCCACGCTAACGCATGCAGGATCTGCGTTCAGTTGGATTATACTCCTCTTCGTAATGCCAATGATGTGGTTCTGGATCTGGAACCAAAGCTCTTCACTGCCAAGTTTTAGGCAGTGCAAATCCTTGCTATTTTTGAGTTGTGTTATTGCCTTCTGAAGTTCTTACTGGTCATGGTAGGCAGGGAAATTTTACTTTGGGCTATGGGTCTGTTTTCAATCAGCACACCTCTTTGTGGTCTTTAGAGAGTTGGAGCCGTGGTTGTAGATAGATTATATATCGTTGGATAGATGATACAATAACTGCACAAAAGCAGATGTCATATTTAGAAATTTCTACTGGTCCTGCAGTATAGGCAGAGAATAAAAATTGCAGCACCAGTAGTGAAGACAAAGGAGGTTTGGACAAAGGAAGCACAGGAGTGCCTACAGGACTTCTTTGAATCAGAATTCAGGAATTCATCTTTGAGTCTGGATGAGTATGCCACAGCTATCACTGACTTCATCAAAACTGTGTGGATGAGTGTGTGTCTATGAGAACATACTGTACATACCCAAATCAAAAGCCATGGATGAACCAGGAAGTTCATAGTCTGCTGAAGGCTCGATCTGGGGCATTCAAGTCCTGCAATCCAGGACTATACAGGAAAACCAGGTATAACTTACGGAGGGCTCTCTCAAGAACAAAGGAACTAATCTGGACAAGGTTGGAGGCAGAATTAAATGAACTTCAACTCAGACAGGGTTTGCAGGCCATTACTTCCTACAAAACCTAGCATCATGAATGGCTGTGATGATTCATTCCTAAATGAGCTCAATGCCTTCTATGCACACATTAAAAGGCAGAATAAAAATACAGCTATGAGGATCTGTGCAGCATCCAGTGACCCTGTGATCACTTGATTCTGGCGTGGTCCTGGAGGTCTAGAAGATTGCAAACTCTTTAGGAAGGGAGGAGGGCAACAAAAAGGCAATTTTAGTCCAGTTAGCCTAGCCTCAGTGGTTGGGAAAGTACTGGAGTCTGTTATTAAGGATGAGGCCTTGGGTACTTGGAGACGAATGATAAAATAAGTCAAAATCAGCATGATTTCTGTAAAGGGAAATCTTGCATGACAAATCTGTTGGAGTTCTTTGAGAAAGTAACAAGCAGAATGGGCAAAGGAGAGGCAGTGAGTATCACTTACTTGGATTTTCAGAAGGCAGTTGATAAAGTGCAACACATGAGGCTGCCTAGCAAGATAAAATGCAATGGTGTCACAGGGAAGGCACTGACCTGGATAGGGGAATAGCTGACAGGCAGGAGGCAGCGAGTGGGAATAAAACACAAAATGCTGGCAGAACTCAGCAGGCCAGACAGCATCTATCGGAGGAGGTAGTGACGATGTTTCGGGCCGAAACCCTTCATCAGGAGGGAAGTAACAATGATGCACCATCAATAACTCACTCTGAGACGTAAGGCGAGATATCGGCTTTTATTGACTGAAGAAGGAACCAGCAGTGAGTGACCATCATATTACATCCTGGAGAATGAGGCAGAGGATCAGACCTCGATCACCTTTATACAGGGGCCTGTGGGAGGAGCCACAGGAGCAGTCAGAAGGGGGCGTGTCCAGACAGGCACATAGTTCACCACATTCACCTCCCCCTTTGTTTGAAAGAGTCCCCATGTGGCGAAGTTTCGTACAGGTCAAGTCTAGCAGGTGGTCGAATCTGTCGCTGCGATCTACGTAGCACCGGCTGTGATTGCACCGATGCCGGCAACATTGGTGATTGCACAGGAGACGGAGGTTGTGCTGGTTCCAGCTCATGCATGTGCGAGGCACCTGGTATATAAGTGTCATGAGGATTCCATGTAGGGCCTGGTGAGTGCGGTGTCACCTCGGGTACAGGGTTCATAGTTACCGGAGAGTGTTCAGGGTAGTGGTCTGCTGCACCTGCGGGCGCCAGGTCGCGGATGGAGACCGTGTCCTCCCGCCCATCAGGTTAGACCACGTAAGCATACTGGGGGTTTGCATGCAGAAAGTGACCAGCGGGGAGTATTTATTGCTCCTCACATGTTTCCGGAGCAGCACTGGCCCCAGGGACATCAACCAAACTGGTAGAGCGGTCCCAGTGACAGACTTCCTGGGAAAAGAGAATAGGAGTTCGTGAGGGGGGGAGGGGCCACCATCCGACCACCTGGGCCCTCCAAGGGCTTGTGCTTGGCTCAATGATCCCCTCCCTGAGCAGCCACTGCACCTCTGACTGAATGAAGGCCCTGTCCCCCATACTGTACCTCCTGCTTTTAGTCGCCACCAGTTTACAGTCGGGGTCAGGTTGGCGAACAGCGGCGGGGAGGGACCTTGAGAGTGGAGAGACTGCAAGTGGTGTCGGTAGCGCAGCTGTCGTGTTGGATGGGATGTGTGTGTGTCGCTGCGTGTGTGTGTCGCTGCGTGTGTGTGGTCAGTAGTGATGAAGTCCCACAAAACTGAGGATTCCTGACAGTGAGTGGTGGGAGGGGCCCGTCATATACCACAGTCACACTTTCGAGATGGCTCTGGAAGTCCAGCCCCAATAGCACAGGTGCACACAGATTAGGCATGACCAGTAGCGCAAAGTTCCGATATTCTGTGCCTTGCACCACCAAAGTCGCTACACAACCCGCCCGGATGTCTGCGGACTGCGACCCAGAAGCCAAATGGAACCTCCGACTTACCGGCCGTGTTGCGAGTCCGCAGCGTTGCACTGTGTCCGGGTGAATGAAACTTAGTGCTGCCCGTGTCAAACAGGCATCTAGTCCTGTGCCCCTCCACCCGGATGTCCATCATGGACCTTGCAAGCTGGTGTGGGGCGCTTTGGTCGAGAGTTACAGTGGCCAGAGTTGAATCGCCGTCAGGGTACCCGGTAAGCATCGGAGGGTCGGGGGCGGGGCGTGCTGACGTCGACAAAGATGGCCGCCCACATCCGGGGTACCCGGTCAGCATCGGAGGGTCGGGGGTGGGACGTGCTGACGCCGACAAAGATGGCCGCCCACATCCGGGGTACCCGGTAAGCATCGGAGGGTCAGGGGCGGGGCATGCTGACGTCGACAAAGATGGCCGCCCACATCCTGTGTACCCGGTAAGCATCGGAGGGTCGGGGGCGGGGCATGCTGACGTTGACAAAGATGGCCGCCCACATCCTGTGTACCCGGTAAGCATCAGAGGGTCGGGGGCGGGGCATGCTGACGTCGACAAAGATGGCCGCCCACATCCGGGGTACCCGGTAAGCATCGGAGGGTCGGGGGCGGGGCATGCTGACGCCGACAAAGATGGCCGCCCACATCTGGGCATGCAAGATGGCGGCCCCCATGTTTCACCCGCAGCGCTGCACTCCGCTCGCAGTTTAGACTTACAGACCTTGGCGAAATGGCCCCGCTTTCCGCAGCTGGAGCAGGTCGTTTCTCGCGCTGGACAGCGTTTACGAGGGTGCTTTTTGTGGCCACAGAAATAACAAAGCACAGGCTTGTGACGGGCTGCCGCTGTGGTCGGGTTCGGGGAACTCGTGGAATCACGACTGGCAGCGGCGATTTCGCTTGCGGGAGCCGGCGGTGGTAGGGTCTGAGGCGTCCATGGAACCGGCGGGGAATCGCGCGACTGGACAGCGTCGGCGTAGTGCAGCGCAGCTTCCAGAGCGTTGGCCGTCTCGATCGCCGAGCATAAGGTAAGGTCGGCATTTTCCAGCAGTCGCTGGCGCATGTACACTGACCTCAGTCCCGTCACAAAGGCGTCTCGCACTAGCAGCTCCGCATGTTGTTCTGCCGTGAGCGTCTTGCAGTCACAAGCTCGGACGAGTGTCTGTAGTGCTCGGAGAAACTCGGCGCACGATTCGCCAGGCCGCTGTCGCCGGGTAGCTAAACGATGTTTTGCGTAGACTGTATTTTGAGGGCGTCCAGTGCCCCTTCGTAGGTCGGCAGGTCCCGGATAATGGAATAAACTTTTGGGGTGACCCTCGAGAGGAGAATTCTGTACATAACGGCAGGGTCAGTCGCACGAAGCTCCGCCAAGTATGATTGGAAGCACGCAAGCCAGTGTTCAAAAGCGAGAGCTGCGTCAGGGTCTTGAGGGTCCAAATCCAACCTTTCCGGATGTAAAACGCTTTCCATGTTTTAAAACTTCCAGTCAATAAAATTGATGCACCATCGATAACTCACTCTGAGACGTAAGGCGAGATATCGGCTTTTATTGACTGAAGAAGGAACCAGCAGTGAGTGACCATCATATTACATCCTGGAGAATGAGGCAGAGGATCAGACCTCGATCGCCTTTATACAGGGGCCTGTGGGAGGAGCCACAGGAGCAGTCAGCAGGGGGCGTGTCCAGACAGGTACATAGTTCACCACAAACATGAAATGGTCGAAGGGGGATAAGAAGTGGGGGGAGGGATAAAGTAGAGAGCTATTAAGTGATAGGCTGGAGGGGAATGGGCTGGGGGAAGGAAGAGAATTATGGGAAATAAAAGAGAAAGAAAGGTAGGGCTGGTGGGAGATTATAGTGAGGGGGGAAAAGAGAGAGAAAGAGAACCAGACTAAAATTAAAGATAGGGATGGGGTAAGATGGGGGCAGGGGTATCAACAGAGGTCTGTGAGTTGAATGTTCATGCCGGCAGGTAGGAAACTACCTAGGCGGGAGATAAGGCATTGCTCCATCGACCTGCGTGTGGCCTCATCTTGACGGTAGAGGAGGTCATGGACAGACATGTCGGAGTGGGAGTGGTCTGTGGAATTGAAGTGTGTGGCCACAGGGAGATCCCGCCACTGCTGGAGGACTGAGCGCCGGTGTTCGACGAAACGGTCTCCCAGTCTGCGGCGGGTCTCCCCAATGTATAAATGGCCACATCGGGAGCACCGGATACAGGATATCACCCCGGTTGACTCGCAGGTGAAGTGGTGCCTCACCTGAAAGAACTGTCTGGGGCCTGGGATGGTGATGAGGGAAGAAGTGTGAGGGCAGGTGTAGCACTTCTTCCGTTTGCAGGGATGAGTGCCTGGAGGGAGGTCAGTGGGGAGGGGTGGGGGAGATGAATGGACAAGGGACAAGGGAGTCGCATAGGGAGCGATCCCTGCGGAAAGCCGAGAGTGGGGGGGGGAGGGGAAGATGTGGCTGGTGGTGGGATCCTGTAGGGAAGACCCGCCGCAGACTGGGAGACCATTTCACCGAACACCGACACTCAGTCCTCCAGCAATGGCGGGATCTCCCTGTGGCCACACACTTCAATTCCACAGACCACTCCCACTCCAATACGTCTATCCATGGCCTCCTCTACCGTCAAGATGAGGGCACACGCAGGTCGATGGAGCAATACCTTATCTCCCGCCTAGGTAGCCTCCTACCTGCCAGCATGAACATCCAACTCACTGACCTCCGTTGATACCCCTGCCCCCCACCCCCATCCCTATCTATTATTTTAGTCTGGTTCTCTTTCTCTCTCTTTTTTCCGAACAAGGCACTAGTCAGGCTGCACTTGAAGTATTGTCAACAGTTTTGGGCCCCGTATTCTGGGAATGAAAGGGTTAGCATATGAGGAGCGTTTGACAGCTTTGGGCCTGTACTCACTGGAATTTAGAAGAATGCGGGGGTATCTCATTGAAGCCTACCGAATGTTGAAAGGACTAGATAAGGTGGATGTGGAGAGGATGTTTCCTGTGGTGGGGGTATCTAGAACTAGAGGGTACAGCCCCAAAATTGAGGGATGCAAGAATGGATTTTAGATTGGATGCAAGAAGGAATTTTTTTAGCCAGGGAGTGGGAAATCTGTGGAATGCTGCACCACAGACTGCAATGGAGGCCAAGTCCGTGGGTATATTTAATGCGGAAGTTGATCGTATCCTGATTGGTCAGGGTATGGTGAGAAGGCAGGTGTATGGGGTTGAGTGGGATCGGGATCAGTCATGACGGAATGGCGAGTGGACTCGATGGCCTAATTCTATGTCTTATAGTCTTATGGTCTTTGTCTTGAAGGCCAATGTCAGACTGTCTTTCAAGAGGGTGAACCCTCGCCAGGTGACAGGTCTTGATGGAGTACCTGGTAGAGCTCTGAAAACCATCAGGAAGGTGGTACAGGAGCCTGAGGCACACACTCGATAACTCAGGAACAGCTCCTTCCTCTCTGCCATCAGATTTCTGAATGGACATTGAACCCATGAACACCTCCTCACTATTTTATATTTTTATTTTTTCACTATTTATTTAATTTAACTATAGTTAGATAAATAAGTACATATTTACTGTATTTCACAGCTTTGTTTTCTATTATTATGTATTGCATGGGATATGCCGGTGATATTAGTCCTGATTCTACTTTATAAATGAGAGATAGTTTTAAAATAATATTTTATTAATTGCAAACACCACTGCGATACGTATTAAAACTGAGTAGAGATTTCTATACAACACTGCCAAGCCATAGCTAAGACCGTTGCAATCACGGACTAAGGTATTAGAATTCTAAGTCATGCATGCCGCTGGCATTTTTCACCTGGGGGACAAATGAAATCAAACACATCTGCTCACAGCTATTTCTTGGAAGTCCATAATTCTCTGCATCAAACTTTCTGACTAATTGGTGAAAGAAGAAGGCAGACAACTATGAGCAATGAATAAATTTCCATTCTTAAAAGATGCATTAAAATTGTTTCACCTCATTGTGTACTGGTTAAATGATCACTAACTTCATTTGACAGATCTTTTATGAACTTTAAAACACGTAGTATTGAGACTCAGATTACACCAAAAGTTAACATTTTTTTTCTGTTAAAAATGTGGCAAGGACTAGCTTACTCTATAAATGGATTAAGTTCTGATCTGACAATTAGAAGGTGACACATACACCCTCAGAATGACAGGCAATTATCATGTCGAAAAAGAAAAACTTCATTTTGACCTTTGATGGCACGATCAATTCCAAATCACCGATTAATATCGACTGGGTCTGCCAAGTTAGCAAGTCAGTGAGTCGGGTAGTCTCTAATTATGCACAAGAACTACTGGATAATCTTGCACCCTTTTGCAAAAATTCTTCATCATCTATAACATTGAAGTCATCAGTATACTGCAGTGCCCATCAACTTGGAGCTGCAAAAGTATTTAGAAGCTCAATGCTATCCATGAATGTTCATCTTCAGAGATTTCAGTGCCAGGTCCTTTGCATAAGATCCCTAACAGTTTAGCATTAAGATTTTCAAGCCCTCTGAAAGAAATACAAAACCTCAATCTGTCATAGATTGTTTCTTTTTCTTTCCATTTGTTCAGTATAGGTTCATAAATAGAAAATCTAAAAATCACCAAACAAGTGCTGGGCATTTGAAACAAGCAGGGAATACAACTACATGCCTATGAAGCTCAATCGGACTACCAATGCAAAGTCCCTCTATGTCATCATCCTTTCCAAAAACTGAACTAATCAAGCCATGTAATAGTAGCAACAAAATCAAGTTATCTCCTCTCACCCAAAACATTTTCACCTATTGCAATGAACAGGTTAGGATGGAATATTCAGTATTTGCATGAATGAGCACAGGTCTAATAAGCTCTACAGCATTCAGGATAAAGCAATACACTTGACTGGCACTCTATTCATGGCCTAAGTGTCTTGAGCTTCCATCATGAGTGTATTTTGTGTTTATTTGTTTCTTCTACTAAACATTCTGTATTACACTGAAATGCTGCCATAAGACAGTATCTTTAGAGATTTCAGTTCCGGGGGAGTAATTTCAAAGGAAAGGTTTTAGCAGTTCAAGAACACAACTCAACTTTTCCTTCTCAAAGATGATTCAACATGGGCAGAGACTGGTGGTCTACTGATTTTAATGACCTGAAGGAAGTAAAGAGTCTCTGAGCTGAGAGGTTAGCATCTAAGAAACTTAAATTTAAATTGATTGGTGGAAGGATTAGAGGGGAGTTGAGAAATTTGAAAATTTCACTCAGCTTAGGATCATTAGCCAGGAACTGACCTTTCTCTCCCTCAAAAAAAAAGGAACACTTGTGTGGTGAGCTACGTGTACCTGTCTAGACACACCCCCTGCTGACTGCTCCTGTGGCTCCTCCCACAGACCCCGGTATAAAGGTGATCTGAGGCCTGACGCTCGGCCTCAGTCTCCAGGACATAGTATGATGGACACTCACTCCTGGTTCCTTCTTCCAGTCAATAAAAGCCGATATCTCGCCTTTACGTCTCAGAGAGAGTTATTGATGGTGCATCAACTTGCTAACATTCCTATGATCTTTGAAAGAAATCAAAAATCAAGTGATTGGGCTGCTCAAGAAGTTTAAAACATCACTGTTGCTGGATGTCAGATTTTACTTGGCCCAACCCCTAGCATCATAGCTGGGTGTCAGGAGAGGGGAAATCCATAGCAATGAGGCAGCTAAATATATGTGGGCAGCTTTCATCAAGACCAGCAGCAGAGGAAACTGAGGAGACTACAGACACCGGAACCCAAAATGTTGGAGGTCTGTTTCCTTCTACAGATACTGCCTGAGAAGCAAAGCTCATTGCTTTGACACTGACTGTAAAATCCAGGCCGGTAAATTTTATTCATGGTATGTACAACTGGCATAAGGTGAAGGTTTAAAACAATATCAATTTATAACAGCAGTTACAAAAGATTGAAATAATTCTTGAAGAACCAGTTGTTCTTCATTTTGGTAGATAATCTTGCAAGTATGCACGTGGTTCTGATAATTATGCATCTAGAACTATATCTTTGACAACTGTACATGTTTGGATTAGATCCATTTCCTTCGTCAATTTCATTCAAAGATGACTAAAAATAACTGTGATGCAAAAAGAAAGATAAATCAGGAATGAAGCTGATAGTTCCTTGAGACTCACGGCAGCATTAGAAAGCTCAAGGCAATTACAAGTAATTGTCTAGCAGTTTTGTATGATGTTATTTCTTTGACAGATGGATCATTATTTACAACAATACATGATTGCTATTTTAAATTTAAGTTAAAGCACTGCATTCACGTTAACAAAGTATAAAATAAGATTCAATGTTGGATATTTAGAACCAGTGCTTCCAGAGCGAAATGTTGCCAATTATTGACGTTCAGAGGTGGAAATCAGCAGTTCTCGATGGGATATCCCATCTTGGCAACATTGATGGGTTCATTGAGCACTATGCTCAATATTCAAAGAGAAAAAATAAAGTATGTTTATTTTCTTTACTTCACATATTTACAGTAATGTAATAATTCATGAAAATGCTGTAAACAATCCCATGGCATATTTTTCTTTCTAAAATATCTTTTCTTTCTAAATATGAAACCAGTGTGAGACCGTAATGCCTCTGGCATGATCATCTATTTACAACTTAGTGTTTACTTCTTGATCATTTAAAATGTCCAAAGCCAACTTACTTTTTGCTGTCACAGCAATGTTTTAAGGAATAATTAAAAACTAAAATACTAAAATAGACAACATTAAAAAGTTTCAACATGTAAGATAATGCTGCCAACAAACAACTTGACCAAGGGTGACCTTGTTCAGATAGTTCACGAGTGATCTGGTGTTTTCCTGTCTCTGAAGGGGTTCCCTTAGGCTTTGAGCAAAGTGTGTGGCCTGGAGGCCCAGAAGCCCAGAAGCCTGGAGACATGTGCAAGTCCACTCCATTTCTCAATGATCTCTCTGATTAAAGCATTGAGGAAGAGCACCATCTACCAGCCTGTCACTTGCTGCTGCCAGAGGAAGATGTCTGTGTGAGATGTTCTCTCTCTCCCTCTCATCCACTGCTTCTGGAGGAAAGTCCCTGGACTCAAATGGCCTCTCTCCCTCTTGATCAATGCTACCGGAGGATGGGGCCAGAGTCCTGGGTCATGGACAAGGTTTAATTGATGCAGCTTGTGAACTGGATTCTGTAGTTCACATCATGACGTGCTTTTGTTTCTGGTTGCACCTCTGTTGATGCTATTTTACATGACTTTGATCTGGGGAACAAGAGCTGTGGCCTGAAGTTCGTGAATGACACAGGTCTAGTCTGAACTGAACTGAATATGCAGGGGCTGCTTTGATGATTTGTGGTCTGATGGTTTTATATTCTGTGTTTAACGTTCAGTATGTTTTTGCAGTTTGCATGATTTGATCTTTGCTTTGCACATTGGGGGTTTGATATTTTCTTTGGATAGCCTCCATTCCATGGTCTTCCTTTATTTCGGGGGAAGAAGAATCTTAACATTGTATATTGCATACATACTTTGATAATAAATGTACTTTGAAACTTTGAATGACTAATTCATAGCAACATTTATTTTGGACTTTTGGTATCTGCAGTAATTTCCCCATATGATAATAAATGAACTGCAGCTCCTCAGAGGACATGCTAAGGAACTGGAGCTGCAGATTGATGACATTTGGCTCATACGGGAGGCTGAAGAAGTGATAGATAGGAGCTACGGGGAGGTAATAACCCCTGGGTTGCAGGAGGGGGTGACCTACCAGGGGATCTGCAGCAACCAGGTCTCTGGCTCTCAGTCTGGTGTTGTGGCTTAGATGAGGTGAAGAGGACTGCAACGGTGATAGAAGGTTCCATAGACAGAGGGACAGAGATGAGATTCGATGGACATGATAGAGCACTTGAATGGTATTTTGCCTCATAGGTGCCAGGGTCAGGGATGTCTCTGACTGGGTCCACGGCATTCTAAAGGGGAAGGTGAGCAGCCAGAAATCTTGGTACCTATTGCCACCAATGACGTAGCTAGGAAAGACAAGGAGGTCCTGAAGAGAGATTTTAGAGAGCTCGGTAGAGGGCGGAAAAGCAGGATCTGCAGGGTAGTAAACTCTGGATCGCTGCATGTGCCATGCGCCAGTGAGGGTAAGAATAGGAGCATTTGGCAGATAAACACATGGCTGAGGGACTGGTGTGGGGTAGGGTGTTCAGATTTCTGGATCATCAGGATCTTTTCTGGGAAAGGTACAACCCGTGCAAAAGGGACAGGTTATACCTGAACCTGAGAGGAAAAACTATTCTTGTGGCCAGGTATACTTGAGTTGCTTGGGAGGGTTTAAATTCATTGTCAAGAGGATGGGAACTGGAGTGATAGGGATGAGGATGGGGCAATTGATGTACAAAGAGAGGCACCGTGTACTTAAGCAGCCAGCAAGGACAGGCTGACGACAGAGCAAAATTGTAGTGAATGCAATGAGTTGCAATGGAAAAGTGGGGCAGAAACAAAAAGATTGATGAATACAGGACTGAGGATATTATATTTGAATGCTCACCGTGTATGAAATAAGAATTTGTAACACAGTTGGAGATTGGCAGGTATGACGTTGTGGACATCACTGAATCATGACTGAAAGAAGATTATGGTTGGGAGATTAATCTCCAGGAGGAAGGTCCCGAATCTTCGGGTTTGCCTGTTGCTTGGCGGCCGGGGCTGAGGTCGAAGCGCTCGGCAGAGATGGTGCTTGGTGCTCAGTGTCAGAGGGCTGGTTGGAGGCTCAAAGTTTGCGGAAGGACACAGAGTTGGCTGTGGTCGGATGCTTCCAGAGGCTGCATCGGGAAGCTTTGCTGTGCTGGAGGTCCATGGCAGGAAGAGTTTTTCTTCTTTCTATCGTCTACATGAGATGATGGGCTATTAAGGACTTTGAGACTTTCTTTCACCATGTCCATGGTCTGCCCTGATCAAATTACGGCATTGCTTTGCACTGTTGTAACTATATATTGTAATTATGTGGTTTTTGTAAGTTAGTCTTGGTCTGTCTTGTGTTTTTGTGATATCATACTGAAGGAACATTGTATCATTTCTTAATGCATGCATTACTAAATGACAATAAACGAGGACTGAGTGTCCTCACAATCTAATCTAATCCAAGCATACACAATGTATCAAATGGACAGGCTGGGAGGCAAAGGGGGTGGGGTGACTCTGTTGGTAAAAAAATGATTTCAAATCTTTAGAAAGAGGTGACATAAGACTGGAAGGTGTGGAATCCATATGGGTTAGAGTTAAGAAACATCAAGGTAAAAATACCCTGATGGGGTATACATACAGGCCTACGAACAGTAGCAAAGATGTGGGCTATAAATTACAACAGGAGATAGAAAGAGTGTGTCAAATGGGCAATATTACAATAGACGGGGGGATTTCAATATGCATGTAGATTGAGAAAACCAGTTTTGTGCTGGATCACAAAGTGGGAATATGTAGAATGTCTACAAGACAAGAGCTGTTCATGGTTGAGCTATTCTAGATTGGGTAGTGTGCAATAAACCAGAAGTGATTAGAGAATTTAAGGTAAAGGAACCCTCAGAGGCCAGTGATAATAATATGCTAGAATTCACCCTACAATCTGAGAGGGAGAAGCTGAAGTCAGATGTATCAGTATTACAGTGGAGTAAAGAGAATTAGAGAGGCATGAGAGAAGAGCTGGCCAAAGTTGATTGGAATGGGTCACTAGCAGGGATGATGACAGAACAGCAATGGCGAGTATTTCTGGAAGCAATTCAGAAGCCACAGTATAGAAATATCCCAAAGAAGAAGAAGAAATCTAAAGCAGGATGACATAACTGTGGCTGACATAGGAAGTCAAAGCAAACATAAAAGTCAAAGAAAGGTCACATAATACAGCAATAATTAACGAGACGACAGAGGATTGGGAAGCTTTTAAAAATCAACAGAAGCCAACTAAAAATTCATAAGGATGAAATTGATGGAATATGACAGGAAGCTAGACAATAATATTAAAGAGAATATCAAAAGTTTCTTCAGATATAGAAAGAGTAAAAGAGAGCAGGAGTATATATCAGATGGCTGGAAAATGATGCCGGAGAGGCAGTAATGGGCACAATGAAACAGCAGACAAACTGAGTAAGATTTTGCATCAGTCTTCACTGTGAAAGGTAGTACCAGTATGCTGGAAGTTCGAAAGTGTCAGAGGGCAGAAGTGAGTGGAACTGAGATTACTAAGCAGTAGGTAGTTGAGAAACTGAAAGTTCTGAAGGTAGGTAAGTCAACTTGACCAAATGGTCTACAATACAGGGTTCTGAAAGAGGTGGCTGAAGAGATTAAGGAGGGGTTGGTAATGATCTTTCAAGAATTGCTAGATTCTGGAATGGTTCTGGAAGACTGGAAAATCAAAAATGACACTCCAGCAGGATCCCACTACCAAGCACCTTTCCCTCCCCCCCTCTTTCTGCTTTCCGCAGGGATTGCCCCCAACGCGACTCCCTTGTCCACTTGTCCCCCCCATACCTTCCCACTGATCTCCCTCCTGGCACTTATCCTTGTAAGCGGAACAAGTGCTACATCTGCCCTTACACTTCCTCCCTCACCACCATTCAGGGCCCCAGACAGTCCTTCCAGGTGAGGCGACACTTCACCTGTGAGTCGGCTGGTGTGGTATACTGCGTCCGGTGCTCCCGGTGTGGTCTTTTATATATTGGTGAGACCCGACACAGACTGCAAAACCGTTTCACTGAATACCTACGCTCGGTCCGCCAGAGAAAGCAGGATCTCCCGGTGGCCACACACTTTAATTCCACGTCCCATTCCCATTCTGATATGTCTATCCATGGCCTCCTCTACTGTCAAAATGAATCCAAACTCAGGTTGGAGGAACAACACCGGCTGGGTAGCCTCCAACCTGATGGCATGAACATTGACTTCTCTAACTTCTGTTAATGTCCCTCCTCTCCTTCTTACCCCATCCCTGACTTATTTAGTTGTTTGCCTGTTCTCCATCTCCCTCTGGTGCTCCCCCCACCTTTCTTTCTCCTGAGGCCTCCCGTCCCATGTCCCTTTCCCTTCTCCAGCTCGGTATCACTTTCACCAATCACCTTTCCAGCTCTTAACTTCATTCCACCCCCTTCTCCTATCATTTCGCATTTCCCCCTCCCCCAACTACTTTCAAACCTCTTACTATCTTTCCTTTCCGTTAGTTCTGAGGAAGGGTCTCGGCCCGAAACGTCGACTGTGCTTCTCATATATAGGCCAGGCCACAACCTGGCCTGCTGTGTTCCACCAGCATTTTGTGTGTGTTGTTGATTGAATTTCCAGCATCTGCAGGTTTCCTCGTGTTTGCTCCACTCTTCAAGAAGGGTGAGAGGCAGAAGAAAGGAAATTACAGGCCCGTTAGTCTGACCTCAGTAGTTGGGAAGATATTCCAGTTGATTGTTAAGGATGGGGTTCTGGGATACTTGAAGCACATAATAAAATAGGCTGAACTCAACCTGAGTTTGTTAAGGGAAAATCTTCCCTGACAAATCTGTTGGAATTCTTTGAAGAAATAACAAGCAGGTTAGACAAAGAAGAACTATATGATGTTGTGTACCTGGATTTTCAGAAGCCCTTTGACAAGCCGCCACACATGAGGCTGTTTAGCAAGTTAAGAGCCCATGGTATTACAGGAAAGATTCTAGTATGGATAGAACATTGGCTGATTGACAGGAGGCAAAGAGTGGGAATAAAGGGAGCATTTACTAGTGGTGTTCCACTACTTTGGGACTGCTTCTTTTTAAATTATATCTCAATGATTTGGATGACAGAATTGATAGTTTTGTGGCCATGTTTGCAGATGGAGTGAAGATAGTTGGAGGAGCAGATAGTTTGAGGAAGCAGGGAGGCTACAGAATGTCATAGAAAGATTACGAGAACAGGCAAAGACTTAACAGATGAAATACAGTGTCAGGAATTACATGGTCATGCACTTTGTTAAAAAAAAGCATAAACTATTTTATAAATGGAGAGAAAATTCAAAAATTCAAGGTTTAAAGAGACTCAAGAGTCCTTGTGCAGGATTCCCTAAAGGTTAATCTGCAGGTTAAGTTGGTGGTGATAAAGGCAAATGCAATGTTAGCATTCATTTTGAAAGGACTAGAATATAAAAACAAGGATGTAATGTTAAGCATTGATAAGGCTTCACTTGTAGCATTGTATGCAGTTTTGGACCCCTTATCTAAGAACGGATGTGCTAACATTGGAGGTGATTCAGAGGAAGTTCACAAGAAACATTCTGGGAATGAAAGGGGTCCTATATGCGACCGATTAATAGCTCTGGGCCTATACTTACTGAAATTTGGAGGAACGAGGAGGGATCTCATTGAAACATATCAAATGCTGAAAGGCCTCAATAGACTGGATGTGGAGAGCATGTTTCTGAGTGAAAAAGTACAGCCTCAGAATAGAAGGGCATTCATTTAGAATCGAGAACTGGAAGAATTTCTTTAACCAGAGAGTGGTAAATCTGTGAAATTAATTGCCACAGGTGGCATATTTGGTATACTTAAGGCAGAGGTTAATATAGATTAGTCACGGTATTAAGGGTTACAAGGAGAAGGCAGGAGACTGGGGCTGATAAACAAATGGATCAGCTATGATGAAATGGCTGAGCAGGTTGATGAGCCAAATAGCCTAATTCTGTTCCTATATCTTATGCTCTTATGGTCTAAACCCAGGCCTTGACTATAGATTAACAGATACTCAGACATTCTTAATAAAAAAAACTGCAAATCCTAAACACATAAAAGTAAATTGAGAATATTTATAATGAATAAGCACTACAGTACATAGAAGCATTGAAATTAATTCTTGAGTTTACTAACCACACAATGTGGGACTATATTTCTATTGTACTTTCTATCTGACATTTGACTTTAAGTATGTATTTTATAATATTGCGCAGAAACATGTACAACCCATATCAATTGAACTTTTTACTCAGATGTCCTCGCTTATGTTTCATTAAAGTCTTCTGAAGCATTAGTCAGTTTCAACATACCATTCAGGGAGCTGTCATTTGATCTACCCTTGGCTGCGTCTTACAAAATATAATTCCTTCCTTTGAAGTGGTTGCTATTTTATTCAGAATTCCAGAAACAAAACTAAAAGGTGTTACTGTCTGCTGGAGAGATGGTGTCTCCATCTTATCTTATGATCTTTTGCCAGGCACCTGGGGATTCTTAAGTACTTGAAATGACTGACATAAATCAGTAATATTGGTGAGAAGCAGGCTTGAATAAAATGCCTGAATCCCATAAAACAAAGGGAATTCCGAACGTGCAGGTCAATGGAGGGTGAGTGTGAGGGATAGGTATGAACTCATGATCATTTTTAAAACTCCCCATTACACCACTAGCCGCAGTGTCTGTGGTGGCCAGTCCCATGAGTGTCACCACCTTCTACTCCATTAAACAAAGGTGCATAGTTGTGCACGCTACTAGTGTGTTACCCTTTCTGGCTACCAGTGTGTTATTCCTGATGATGACAGTTGTCTGCCTTTTATTCACAAAAGAGAGAGGAAGCCTTGTCATCAGGAACATTGCAAAATATGTGTGTAATATGACTGTCATGGTTGAATGTGTATAGGCATTGAGATATGTGTACGAATGCTGAAAGGAGTGTTTGGGCCTGGATGTGGATCCTAGGGGTAGAGTTGGATTTTGATGAGTAATTGTAGCATGAAATGTAGAGTACTGTAATACAGATGTGATAACGTGTGATTTTTTACAAGGTTCACAGACCTTAACCATGCAGGTTTCTTTCTGCATTGCAGCTAGGTCCTTGGAGCACAATTGCATGACAGCTTCTTTGCAACAGCAGTTCATTTCACATTTGCATCACTTCCCTAGCCATTGAGCATGTAAGATTTCATTCCTGGCCCTCTTATCTTCCACTAATAAATTCAATAAAGAGTTCAAGGGCTAGGGTGCCTGTTCTTGTGTTTGACTTCCTATTTCACCAGTAAGGGTTCCCAAAGCTCAACAAGTATTTTCATTAATGATTGTATGCAGCCGTCTTCACTATCAAAGGGTTAAAAGGCAGTTACATTAGTGTTAATGATACAGGAAGTTACTCTCTTTCCTCTGTGATAAAACAAGCACAAATAGTACTGTTTAAACATAATAATTTCAAACTTTTCAGGTGTGGTGCTGAGTCTTTGGATCCTTTTTTGCATAATACCTTCTAAAACAAAATAATATCTACATCTTTCTCTAGTCTTTCCCTTATTAATTATATGCATATTATTTTTCTAAATGTTTAGTTTTGCATGATTTTTAACTTTCCTTTATGGTACCCACTATTTTTTATTGTGTAACTTTTTCCTCTTATATCCTTATACAATTTACCCTGAAGTCTTTGCATTTTGCCTCAGCTATTATTTGTCAACATTATCTGGGGAGTTCCACCTTGGCATTTCATAATTTCCTCCCTAATGGGAATATGCAGCCAACTATTATCACACTAAGGCCTGATGTTGCTCGTTTTCTCTTTTACTAACTAATCTTTGTTTCCACTCCTTCCTTGCGTGATATCTGCTCAGACCAATAAATTGACTGTCTTCCTGTTGTATAACCTAACATTTACACTGCTTTTATACTTTTCCATAACAATTTTATTTCTATTTATATTATGAACACATTTGGGCCAATAGTTCAGCTGCTGAAGCACAATAATGAATAGTAAAATCTTTATAATTATTTATCAACCGTTATCTTTTTAACCCAAAGTCTCACTGTATTTTATCCCATTCATATTTCATGCATATATAATTGGCTATACTTAAGTCTAAATCTCTACTTTCAAACAAGCAAATGTAATCCTCAAACTCTTGGTAAATTGTCATCACATTATGATTGATTTTACTGATGCTGTTTGACAGGACACATTGGTGGTGAATGAATGGTGGTATATTTCCAAGTCAGGGTTGTGCAAAGAAACTTGCAAGTGGTTATTCACCCTTATAACACTGATGGGTTAGGGACAGAGATTGTTTGTTTGAGAGCTTTTGTCATAGAAATTGCCCACCCTTCATGCTCCTCTCTTTTGTCTGTCTTTCCAAAACATACAAAAGTTAGAATATTTAGTCTCATATTTGGTAACAATGTCCCCCAATCATCTGCAATAGCTATTAGAAGAAAGTCATTGACTACAACCTGTTGTGTTGGTTCATCTGGTTTGGAGTCGTCTTTCACAGAGAACAGAAATGGGCCCTTCAGCCATTATACTCATGCTGGCCGTTGTGACTATCTACACTGAGCGTATTTGCATGCACTAAGTTCAGATCCTTCTATGTCTTATTTATTCAAAAACCTCTTAAACATCATGAACGTATCTGCCCTCACACCCTCCTCTGGCAGTGCATTCCGCAGTCTAATCACTCTTTATGAAAAATATGTTCCCCTCAGGTGTCCTTCAAATCTCTCCACTGCTTACTTTAAGCTTACACTTTCTTGTTATTATTTTAACTCACACCTTACCAAAAGAAAAATATCTATCTTCATTATCTATGACTCTCCTAATTTAATCTAACTCTTCAATTCATCCCTGCGTCTCCTTTGCTCCAGGGAAACAAGCCTTCCCTATCTCCTCCTTATAACTCTAATCCGGGCCACACCCTGGTGAATCATCTTTGCACCTGCCCCAGTGAATTTGCTTCTTTTATTATGATTTATTGTTCTGCACTAATTAGAAAAATGATGAGGAGTAGTCAGCAGAAGAGGCAGCATCAATGGAGACAAGAAAACCAAGCAAGTCTTTCAGGATATTGGCTTTTTGTTGGAAACAAACAGATAAAAAAAAAATCATTTGACTGAAATGTTGATTCTGTTTCTCTGTACTGAGAGGTTGTCTAACCTGCTGAATATTTCAAACTTCTCTCATTTTGGAAATCTTTCCTGAAAGTATTGAGTATTTGAGAGGATTTTCTAAATATTACGAACTATTTCCCCAATAGACATGATTGTTTGACTCATTGAAGGGCTTAAAGTTGAGATCATCATTTTTCAGAGGGCAGTTAAAAATGGGTTGGTTTAAAATAGGTTGACAAAGCTGAAGTACAGATCATCCATGATGAACTGAGTAGTAATATAGACCATGCACTGAATGGCTCACTTCTCTTTCAGTCCAATGAAGAATCCAAAATATCAATTACAAATACGAGTACAATAATAACCCA
The DNA here is from genome assembly GCF_030144855.1 of Hypanus sabinus. Taxonomy (NCBI): domain Eukaryota; kingdom Metazoa; phylum Chordata; class Chondrichthyes; order Myliobatiformes; family Dasyatidae; genus Hypanus; species Hypanus sabinus. Next base: position 48,712,445 of record NC_082719.1, on the reverse strand, counting down.
TTACAATAATAACAAAGTTACCATTGGAGGCAAGTCAATGAATCATGTAGAATGATAATCATTGTTCCCAGGCACTGTCAAAGTGAGGAACTTATTAAGTAAAAAACTAACTGCTGGAAGAAGTCAGCAAATAAAGCAACATCTGTGGAGGCAAAAGGGATGGACAACATTTCAGGTCCAGATCCTGCATTAAAGTTTATAGCTCAAAGTAAACTTATTATCAGTGAAAGAACACACCAACATATATGCTCAACTAACTTTCAAAAGACAACAACTGTGCAAATAGAAAAAGAAATAAATAATAACAATAAATAAATAAACAATAAATATCAAGCAGATGAGATGAAAAGTCCTTGAAAGTGATTCCATAGGCTGTGGGAACATTTCAATGATGAACTGAAGTTGAGTGAAGTTGTCCCCTTTGGTTCAAGAGCCTGATGGTTGAGGGGCAGTAGCTGTTCCTGAACTGGTGATGTGAGTACTGAAGTTCCTTTATCTTCTTCCTGATGGCAGCAGTGAGAAAAGAGCATGCCCTGGGTGGCGGAGGTTCCCGATGATGGATGCTGCTTTCCTGCGACAATACCATGTAGGCATGCTTAATGGTGAGGAAGGTTTTACCCAAGATGGTTTGGGCTCTATCCACTACTTTTCAAAGGATTTTCCATTCAAAGGAATTGGTGTTTCCATACCAGGCTGTGATGCACCACACCATACTCTCCACCATATATCTATAGAAGTTTGTCAAAGTTTTAGATGTCATGTCGAATTGTTGCAAACTTCTAAGGAAGCAGGCACTCTCAAGCTTTATTCATAATTGTACTTACATGCTGGGTCCAGGACAGGTCCTCTGAAATAATGACACCAAGGAAATTTAAAGTTGCTGATCTTTTCCCCCTCTAATGCTCTGATGAGGGCTGGTTCATGAACCTCTGTTTCCTCCTCCTGAAGTTAATAATTAGCTCCTCTGTCTTGCTGACATCAGGTAAGAAGTTGCTATTATGGCTCCACTCCACCAGATTTTCAGTCTCCCTCCTTTATGCTGATTCACCATCACCTTTGATACAGCCTACTATACTGGTGTCATCAGCAATTTGGAGAATAGCATTGGAGGTGTGTTTAGCCCCCCAAATGTAAAGTGAGCAGAGCAGGGGGCTAAGCACATAGCCTTGTGGTGTACTGGTACTGACAGAGATCATGGAGGAGATGTTCTTGCCAATTCAAACTGACTGAGGTGTGCAAGTGAGGAAGCTGAGGATCCAATTGCAAAAGAACTCATATCTTGCATTTCTCCAAGAAACATATTGTCATGTATCTGATTATTTTCCTTCAGAACTAAAGTGGCTGCTTTATTTTGAATAGTTTACAGTTTAAGGTTATTCTAACTGGGAGTATGAGAATGTGAAACCTGCATATTTATGTGTATGTTCTGTATCATTACAATCAATTTAATTCAGATATGACTTGTTAGTCTCATACAGACTGGAGACTGTGGAATCGAATCTGACACATACATATTTGTATGAATTTTCTTATATAAAGCTGAACTACCATACACTGTGGATTGATGATAGCTTAGTTAGAAACATAGAACACCTACAGCACAATACAGGCCTTTTGGCCCAAATGCTGTGCCAAATATGTACCTACTTTAGAAATTACCTAGGGTTACCCACAGCCCTCTGTTTTTCTAAGTTCCATGTACGTACCCAGGAGTCTCTTAAAAGATCCCATCGTATCTGCCTCCACCACTTTTGCCAGCAGCCTATTCCATGTACTCACCACTCTCTAAGTAAAAAACTTACCCCTGATATCTCCTCTGTACCTACTTCCAAGCACATTTAAACTGTGCCCTCTCCTGTTAGCCATTTCAGCCTTGGGAAAAAAGCCTCTGACAATCCACACGATCAATGCCTCACATTATCTCATACACCTCTTTCAGGTCATCTCTTATCCTCCGTCGCTCTAAGTAGAAAAGGCCAAGTTCACTCAATGTATTTTCATAAGGCATGCTACCAAATCCTTACAATATCCTTGCAAATCTCCTCTGCACCCTTTCTGTAGTTTCCACATCCTTCCTGTAGTGAGGTGACCAGAACTGAGCGTGGTCTCAAAGTGGGGTCTGACCAGGGTCCTATTGATGCACCATCAATAACTCTCTGAGACGTGAGGCGAGATATCTGCTTTTATTGGCTGGAAGAAAGAACAAGCAGCAATTGACCACCACGCTACATCCTGGAGACTGAGACCAGGGCGGAGTCCCCAATCGGCTTTATACTGGGGTCTGTGGGAGGAGCCATGGTCAGTGGGAGGAGCCACAGGAGCAGTCAGCAGGATGGGGCGTGTCCAGACAGGTATATGTAGTTCACCACACCTATATAGTTGGAACATTACCTCTCGGCTCTTAAACTCAATCCCACGATTGATGAAGGCCAATACACCATATGCTTTCTTAACCACAGAGTCAACCTATGTAGCAGCTTTGAGTGTCCTATGGACTCGGACCCCAAGATCCCTCTGATCCTCCACACTGCCAAAGGTCTTACCATTAATACTATATTCTGCCATCATATTTGAAACCTACCAAAATGAACCATCTCCCACGTATCTGTGTTGAACTCCATCTGCCACTTCTCAGTCCAGTTTTGCATCCTATCGATGTTCTGCTGTACCCTCTGACAGCCCTCCACACTATCCACAACGCCTTCAACGTTTGTGTCATCAGCAAATTTACTAACCTATCCCTTCACTTCCTTGTCCAGGACATCTATAAAAATCACAAAGAGAAGGGGTCCCAGAACAAATCCCTGAGGCACACCACTGGTCACCAACTTCCATGCAGAATATGACCCATCTACAACCACTCTTTGCCTTCTGTGGGCAAGCCAGCTCTGGATCCACAAAGGAATGTCCCATAGGATCCCATGTCTCCTTACTTTCTCAATAAGCCTTGTATGGGGTACCTTATCAAATGCCTTGCTGAAATCCATATACACTATATCTACTGCTCTTCCTTCATCAATATGTTTAGTCACATCCCCAAAATATTCAATCAGGTTTGTAAGGCATAACCTGCCTTTGATAAAACCATGCTGACTATTCCTAAAAAATATTATGCATCTCCAAATGTTCATAAATCCTGCCTCTCAGGATCTTCTCCATCAATTACCAAACACTGAAGTAAGACTCACTGGTCTATAATTTCCTGGGCTATCTCTACTCCCTTTCTTGAATAAGGGAACAACATCTGCAACCCTCTAACCCTTCTGAACCTCTCCCATCCCCTTTGATAATGCAAAGGTCATTCCCACAGGCTCAGCAATCTCCTCCCTCATCTCCCACAGTAGCCTTGGGTACATCTCGTTCAGTCCTGGAGGTTTATCCAACTTGATGCCTTCCAAAACTTCCAGCAGATCGTCTTTCTTAATGTCTATATGCTCAAATTTTTCAATTCACTGTAAGTCATCCCTACAATCACCAAGATCCTTTGCAGTGAATATTGAAGCAAATATTCATTAAGTACCGTTGCTATCTCCTCCGGTTCCACACACACTTTTCCACTGTCACATTTGATTTGTTCTGTTCTCTCATGTTTTATCCTCTTGCTCTTTATGTACTTGTAGAATGTAGAATGCCTTGGAGTTTACTTTAACCTTGTTTGCCAAGGCCTTCTCTTGTTCCTTTCTGGCTCTTCTAATTTCATTCTTAAACTCCTTCCTGCTAGCCTTGTAATCTTCTAGATCTCTACCTTTACCTAGTTTTTTGAACCTTTCCTAAGCTTTTCTTTTCTTCTTTGCTAGATTTTCAACAGCCTTTGTACACCACAGTTCCTGTTTAGTTCTAAAATGTGTCAATAAATTTTGCTTTCTCACTGTTCAATTAAAATTTAAAATAAGTAGATCTAAAGGTTTCCCAAAACTAAAGCTAATCTGTAAATCAGCCAGCATAATCAAAGAACCCACCCACAGCAGATATTATTCTCTTCTCTCCTCTCCCACTGGCAGAAGATACAGAATCCTGAAAGCACCTATCACCAGGCTCAAGGGCAGCATCTATCCCACTGCTATCTGACTCTTGAAAAGACCTTTTGTAGAAACATAGAAACATAGAAAATAGATGCAGGAGTAGGCCATTCGGCCCTTTGAGCTTGCACCACCATTCAGTATGATCATGGCTGATCATCCAACTCAAAACCCTGTACCTGCTTTCTCTCCATACCCACTAATCCCTTTAGCCACAAGGGCCATATCTAACTTCCTCTTAAATATAGCCAATGACCTGGCCTCAACTGTTTCCTGTGGCAGAGAATTCCACAGATTCACCACTCTCTGTGTGAAGAAGTTTTTCCTCAACTTGGTCCTAAAAGGCTTCCCCTTTATCCTTAATCTGTGACCCCTCGTTCTGGACTTCCCCAACATCGGAAACAATCTTCCTGCATCTAGCCTGTCCAATCCCTTTAGAATTTTATACGTTTCAATAAGATCCCCCCTCAATCTTCTAAATTCCAGCTAGTATAAGCCTAGTCGATCCAGTCTTTCTTCATATGAAAGTCCTGCCATCCCAGGAATCAATCTGGTGAACTTTCTCTGTACTCCCTCTATGGCAAGAATGTCTTTCCTCAGATTAGGGGACCAAAACTTCACACAATATTCTAGGTGCAGTCTTGTACAACTGCAGTAGAACCTCCCTGCTCTTGTACTCAAATCCTTTTGCTATGAATGCCAACATACCATTCATCTTTTTCACCGCCTGCTGTACCTGCATGCCCACCTTCAATGACTGGTGTACAATGACACCCACGTCTCGTTGCATCTCCCCTTTTCCTAATCAGCCACCATTCAGATAATAATCTGTTTTCCTGTTCTTGCAACCAAAGTGGATAACCTCACATTTATCCACATTAAATTGCATCTGCCATGAATTTGCCCACTCACCTAACCTATCCAAGTCACCCTGCATCCTCTTAGAATCCTCCTCACAGCTAACACTGCCACCCAGCTACGTGTCATCTGCAAACTTGGAGATGCTGCATTTAATTCCCTCATCTAAATCATTAATATATATTGTAAACAACTGTGGTCCCAGCACTGAGCCTTGCGCTACCCCACTAGTCACTGCCTGCCATTCTGAAAATGTCCCGTTTAATCCCACTCTTTGCTTCCTGTCTGCCAACTAATTCTCTATCCACATCAATACCATACCCCCTATACCGTGTGCTTTAAGTTTGCACACTAATCTCCTGTGTGGGACTTTGTCAAAAGCCTTTTGAAAATCTAAATATACCACATTCACTGGCTCTCCCCTATCCACTCTACTAGTTACATCTTCAAAAAATTCTATAAGATTCGTCAGACATGATATTCCTTTCACAAATCCATGCTGACTTTGTCCGATGATTTCACCTCTTTCCAAATGTGCTGTTATCACATCTTTGATAACCGACTCTAGCATTTTCCCCACCACCGATGTCAGACTAACCAGTCTATAATTCCCCGGTTTCTCTCTCCATCCTTTTTTAAAAAGTGGGGTTACTTTAGCCACCCTCCAATCCTCAGGAACTAATCCAGAATCTAAGGAGTTTTGATAAATTATCACTAATGCATCCACTATTTCTTGGGCTACTTCCTTAAGTACTCTGGGATGCAGACCATCTGGCCCTGGGGATTTATCTGCCTTTAATCCCTTCAATTTACCTAACATCACTTCCCTACTAACATGTATTTCCCTCAGTTCCTCCATCTCACTAGACCCTCAGTCCCTTACTATTTCTGGAAGATTATTTATGTTCTCCTTAGTGAAGACAGAACCAAAGTAGTTATACAATTGGTCTGCCATGTCTTTGTTCCCTATGATCAATTCACCTGTTTCTGACTGTAAAGGACCTACATTTGTCTTGACCAATCTTTTTCTTTTCATGTATCTATAAAAGCTTTTACAGTCAGTTTTTATGTTCCCTGCCAGCTATCTCTCATAATCTTTTTTCCCTTTCCTAATTAAGCCCTTTGTCTTCCTCTGCTGGTCTCTGAATTTCTCCCAGTCCTCAGGTGTGCCACTTTTTTTTGCTAATTTATATGTTTCTTCTTTGGACTTGATACTATCCTTAATTTCCCTTGTCAGCCACAGGTGCTCTACCTTCCCTGGTTTATTCTTTTGCCAAACTGGGATGAACAATTGTTGTAGTTCATCCATGTGATCTTTAAATGCTTGCCATTGTATATCCACCATCAACCCTTTAAGTATCATTTGCCAGTCTAAATGAGCTAATTCACGTCTCATACCTTCAAAGTTACCCTTCTTTAAGTTCAGAACCTTTGTTTCTGAATTAACTATGTCACTCTCCATCTTAATGAAGAATTCCACCATACTATGGTCACTCTTACCCAAGGGGCCTCGCACGACAAGATTGCTAACTAACCCTTCCTCATTGCTCAATACCCAATCTAGAATGGGCTGCTCTCTAGTTGGTTCCTCGACATGTTGGTTCAGAAAACCATCCCGCATACATTCCAAGAAATCCTCTTCCTCAGCGCCCTTACCAATTTGGTTCACCCAATCTATATGTAGATTGAAGTCACCCATTATAACGACTGTTCCTTTTTTGCACGCATCTCTAATTTCCTGTTTAATGCCATCCGCAACCTCACTACTACTGTTAGGTGGCCTGCACACAACTCCCACCAGCGTTTTCTGCCCCTTAGTGTTATGCAGTTCTACCCATATCAATTTCACATCCTCCTGGCTAATGTCCTTCCTTTCTATTGTGTTAATCTCCTCTCTAACCAGCAATGCTACCCCACCTCCTTTTCTTTCCTGTCTATTCCTCCTGAATATTGAATATCCCTGGATGTTGAGCTCCCATCCTTGGTCACCCTGGAGCCATGTCTCTGTGATCCCAACTATATCATATTCATTAATAACTATCTGCACATTCAATTCATCCATCTTGTCATGAATGCTCCTCACATTGACACACAAAGCCTTCAGGCTTGTTTTTACAACACTCTTAGCCCTTTCACAATTACATTGAAAAGTGGCCCATTTTGCTTTTTGCCCTGGATTTGCCTGCCTGCCACTTTTACTTTTCACCTTACTACTTTTTGCTTCTACCCTCATTTTACACCCCTCTGTCTCTCTGCACTTGTTCCCATCCCCCTGCCACATTAGTTTAAAGCCTCCTGAACAGCAGTAGCAAACGCTCCCCCTAGGACATTGGTTCCAGTTCAGCCCAGGTGCAGACCATCCTGTTTATACCAGTCCCACCTCCCCCAGAACTGGTTCCTATGCCCCAGAAATTTGAATCCCTCCCCCTTGCACCATTTTTCAAGCCACGTATTCATCTGAAATATACTCCTATTTCTACTCTGACTAACACGTGGCACTGGTAATAATCCAGCGATTATTACCTTTGTGGTCCTACTTTTTAGTTTATCTCCTAACTCCCTAAATTCACCTTGTAGGACCTCATCCCATTTTTTACTTATATCGTTGGTACCTATGTGCACCAAAATAATAAGATGAACTTTTGACCTCACAATCTACCATGTTATGATTTTGCACTTAATAGTTTACCTGCACTGCACTTTCTCAGTTCATTTTACACTTTATTCCGCCTTGTTATTGGTCTTACCGTGTTCTGTTACATATGCACAGTATAATTTGTTCTATACGGACAGAATGCAAGAAGAAACTTTTCTATGTATCTTGGTACATTTGACAACAATAAACGATAACCAATACCAATGTGTGCCAGATCACCAAAATTTTAATTGGAGTGACACCATACTTGGAGCTTTAAATATCAGATATTCATATACTAAACCATTTCCTTACTGTTCAGAGTACTTAGGAAGGACGGATTACTTCATTTTTCAAATTTTATGACCTGGAAGGCATTTTAACATATTGTTTGATCCTAGTAAGTCATATTGAACTCATCAATCTTAATGAAGATTGAAAATTATTTTTTCGTGTTTCATCTTAATGATTTAATTACACAAGATATGATTCTTATTTCTGTAGCGTTGTACAGACTTATCTCACTATGCACTATAATGCAGCATCGATAAATATTTTTAAAATGTTCAAGATGTAAACAGGACCTTATCAGCAGCATCAATCAATATAAAAGTCCTGAATTTGTATCATTGTTGCAGAAACCTTATACTATAGACCTAGGTTTTAATGGTCAGCAATATCTTTAGTTCTGGGCACCTCATCACTGTTTTTTTTTCATTTAAATTTAAATAGATTATTGGGTAAATAAAACCCATTTCCTCTTAGTGGTCCAGGTTGTGGTGCTAATCAAATTTTTGACTAATCTTCCAAATTATTTCGGGAGAGCCAGATGAGGGTTAACAGCATGTGCAGCACATATTTTCTATATAAAAAAAACTAGGTGAAAATCAAGTTCTATGTTTTTGCATCGAAATATGGAGTCTGCAATGTCTGAACTTCTTGTAATACTGAGTATATTCAGGCTTCTATTTTCCATTTGTGCATTATAACTTATAAATTACTTTAAGTAATTGGATTAAAAAAAGCCAGCATTTGCTCACACTCACTGTCCAGCTGGCAATAAACTAGGAAACGTAAGATCCTTTACTATTTCAAACAATATTATTTCCTTTCCCATGTGCTTGTTAATTAGAAGTGAATAGCAAATCCATGAATTTAGTTCATTGATTAGCACATTACTTTCATGTTTTATAGTTGAAGCTGGCTTTGAAGTGATCAAACAAGCAGATAAACGTTTAAGAGGTAGCACAGCAATTAGTGCGATTCTAGTACAGCTTGGGGTGTTGGAGTTTGGAGATCAATTCTGGTGCCCTCTGTACGTCCTCTCCATGGATCCATGGGTTTTCCCTGGGTTTTCTGTTTCCTCCCACAATCCAAATAGGTTAATTGGTCATTGTAAGTTGGCCCATGATTTAGTTAGGGTTAAATCAGGGTTGTTGGGGGTTGCTGGGTTAGCGCAGCTCCCAGGGCAGGAAGGGCCTACTCCGTTTTATTACTAAATAAATTAAAGTACAAACCCACTATAAAAGGGGAATAAAAACAAACAAATCTTTGTGTAAATTAGGGAATGTAGTGCAGGATTCTTAGCTCTGTGCTTTGAATTGCAATCCAATTCTTTATGGCCTTGCAGCAGTATTGTTGGCCACAATAACATTGATCATGGAAGTTAAATAAGGAGAGTGAGCTTCACTGAAGAGTATTGTTGAGCTTCCTTGTGCAATGCTACATTGTAGCTAACATCACCAGTTGAAATATGGTGGATTGCTGCTGGAATGCAAATCAGCAGCTATGACCTCAGCAGCCAAGTCTTAAACAGACATACCACTATTCACATAAAGCTTATCCAGTGGATAGAAAGCTTTAACAGAGGAGAAATAATGAAAGTTTTTCCAGGAAAGGTTAGACAACCTTTAACAATAGCTGCCAAAGGAGACCTTTTCACTGACAAGGGGACCACAGAGACCCTTCAGTGTTTGTAGTCCTAACAGCTATATGTTAGGGGTGCGTTTGTTGGGACATGGGTATGATGTCCAAATCCCCCAGTTTATTTTGCTGTTGTTAATGGCCTAAATGAAAAATAAATAAAATATTCATCATGAACAATGCACTTACATGACCTCCTTAATGCAGCAATGAACAGCAAACTATGGGATAACAGGTACCAACAGCAACAGCAAGGAGTGATCCTCAGATTAGGAGCATGGAAGTGACTGTGACACAGACCTCCAAGGGAAAAGCAGTCAAGGTGCATATGAGGACTATATTTGATGTGGCAAGGGTCACAAATCTCAATGAAGACAAAGGACATAGTTTAATTGTTGGTCCATTAAGGAGGGGAAACAGGATTAGTAAAAGCCAGTTGTTTTAGTACTGAATAAATGCAAATGCTTTTTAGGCTGGTTAGATAGAAAATCTTACTGGATATGCATTTGAATAATCGACTTCTTTTGATAGGATTTGCCAAGAGTTTTGAGCCTGACCTGAAGCGACATAAAATACTTACATATTTGCACCTTTCATGAACTCAGTATTTACAAACTATTCTACAAATAATGGTGTCCTTTTAACATATTGTCTTTCTCACTCTTTAGCTAACACAGCAAATAAATTATAGCCTGCAAAGCCCAACAATCAGCAATGTGATAGCGACGTGATAATTTCTAATTTTTCTAACACTGTTTAAGCATGTTAGCAAAAATATCAAAGAGAATTCATTTTGTGTTCTGAAATATGATCTTTTTTAGCAATTCTGGGAAGATGTTAAAGGCCTTGATTTAAGTTTGGAGTAATGAGGGGGATCTAATTGAATTCATAGAGTTCTGATAGGTCTCCACAGGCAGGTTCAGGAAAAATATTTCTCTTACCTGGGGTATCCAGAATGGAGGTGGGGAAGAGGGTGAAGGGGTCATAGTTTCAGAAAGCTGGATAAGATATTTAGGATCCAGAAGAGAAGGAAGAAGTGAACCTGTAGAATTGGATTGTGGAGGTTCAAATATTAAATATATGTACATTAAGAAAGGGACAGATAGATTTCTGGGAGCTGGAGAGTGCAGGAATATTGTTTTGTCAAAGATCAACCATAATCAGTCGCTGGGCAAGCTCAAAGAGCCAAAAGGCCTATACTTGATCCCATCTTTCTTTGTCTCTCTCCTTTCTATGTCTAATCCGTATCACATCTGACAGTATATGCTCACAGTATTGCACTAGAGCAGACTAGATTTTGTCCCTGGAGGGGAACCTGTCGCTGCAGCCAAATACCAATATCTCAAGAGAAGTAAAACTGAAAGTAATGCTGCCCAACACTTGCCTCAGAATCCAAATAAAATGAATGCCTGTGGGAGAATCATGACTGAAGGGACGTGATCTTAAAATCAGAGCTCGGTCATTGAGAATTAAACTCACAAACTCCTCTTCATGGCCAAGAAAAGACATATCCTGTGCTCTCTTTTTCAAATGGCCATAGGTCCCATGGCAGTCAGGGATTATCATCACAAAAAAAGATTCATAGAATGTGATGGAAAGACCATAGGACCATGAAACCGCAAGACCATAAGACATTGAAGAAGAAATAAGCTACCCGGCCCATTGACTCTACTCCGCCATTCCATTGTTCCTGATTTATTATCCTTCTTAAACCCATTCTCTTGCCTTTTCCGCATAATCTTTTATGCCCTGACTTATCAAACACTGCTGTAAATATACCCAATGACTTGGCCTCCACAACTATCTGTGGCAATGAATTCCACAGATTCATCACCCTCCGGCTAAAGAAATTCCTCCTCAACTCTGTTCTAAATGGACGTTCCTCTATTCTAAGTCTGTGCCCCCCAGGTCCTAGACTCGCCCACTATAGGAAACATTCTCTTCACATTCACTCTAATGGAACTTTACCTGTCTGTTAGCTTTTTCCAGGAGCGATGTATTCAAATAGTTCAGTGGTTCTATTTAATATCAGAGAATGTATAAGTATACAACCTGAAATTCTGACTCTTCACAGACATCCATGAAAAAAGAAAAGAACCCCGGAGAATGAATGACAGAAAAACAGTAGAACCTCAAAGTATCCCCCTCCCTGACACAAGTAGCAGCAAAGCATCAACCCTCCCCATACCCTCCCCAACTTAATTCAGCAGCAAACAATAGTGCCCACAAACAACCAAGGCAGCCATAGCAAGGCCCCCAAAGAGAAATCATGACCTGCAGTACAAGGGAAAACATTGTCCAACCGACAAAGTCAGCATGCACCAGGCTCTCCATCTCACTAACAAGGGACAGAGAGGTGTCTCCCTTTCACAACGAGAGGGGACACCAAAAAATAAAACAGCTCACTGATTATGATGTTATAGTCTGCTGTGTCGCTTTTATTCCAAATTTCTCTGACTCAAAAGTTAGCAGCAGTCTCACCCCAATCATTGAGAGAAGAGAGAGGGAGTGAGAGAGAAAGAGAGAGAGTACGAGGGAACGAGAGAGAGAATGCGCCATCGCCTGAGTACAGAAGCCTTCAACAGCCTTATCCGCTGTTGGAATGCGACGTTCCATTCTCCCACGATGCCTCAGTCAGCGACTCTGGCCTAGGACTGATTCGTCCACAGGGACAGAGGGTCTCACCCTGAGTCGTGCACATCTTCCAGGCTCCATCCTTGGGATATTGAAAAATGGCTGGTCAGTGAGCTCCGGAAGAAGAAACCATCACCATAAAGAACTGCAGTTTGAAGGCAGATGTAGATCATGGACTCTGACAGTACCTCATCCACCCTGAAAAGGACCAAACAGACATTACAGAGGAGAACTGAAGCTGTTATGCGGATGAGCTGATGGTACCTTAGGTCCACTTTCCATATTTGTGTAAAAAGGAGAATGAAGATGGTGAAAGCCTAAAAATCATCTCACTCCATCCTCCTCTCAAACAAAATTGAGTGAAGTTGAAAAGACCTTGGCATTACATAATGATTGTGCACTACACTTTGGCTAAAGAAATTCCTCTGTTCTAAATAAACTTCCCTCTATTCTGAGGGTGAACTCTTTGGCCTGAGACATCCTCACTATAGGAAACATTCTCTCTGCATCCATTCTATCTAGGCCTTTCAATATTCAATGGGTTTTAATGAGATTCACTCTCACTCTTCTAAACTTCAGCAAGTACAGACCCAAAGCTATCACATACTTATCAATTTAACCCTTTCATTCCTGGAATTATTCTTGTGAATCTCTTCTGGAGCTACTCGCATGTCAGCATATTTTTTCTTAAGATAAGAAGCTCAAAACTGTTCACAATACTCTAAATAAAGTCTGATCAATGTCTTATAAAGCCTTTGCATTATATCCTTGCTGTTATATATTCTAGTCCTCTCAAAATAAATGCTAACATTGTATTTACCTTCCTTACCAACTTTAAGTTAATGTTTAGCAAAGTCCCTTTGCTCATCTGACTCTTGAATTTTCTCTCTGCTTGGAAAATAATCTATAGGTTTATTCCATTGACCAAAGTGCATGATTGTACACTTCCTTACATTATATTCCATCTGCAACTTCTTTGCACCGTCTCCCAATCCAGCTAAGTCCTTCTGTAGACTCCCTGCTTCATCAGCATTCCCTGCCAACCCACCTACCTTCATATCGTCTGCAATCTTGGCCACAAAGTCATCAATTCCATCAACCAAATTATTGGCATATAATGTGTTACAAACCCCATAACTGGGTCAATTACCAGCAAAGATAGAGAGGTCTGTTGAAGTCTGATGGTACTATTTTTAACAGTATTTATTAGTAAAAATACACAAAAATAATATCAATGCAAACATACAGATACGTCGTCAATACTAAATCTAAAAGTGCGGGTATAATAATAATCAACAAGAAATAAGCTCTATCGTTATCTAGGGGATAACGTAGTCCGATGGGAATATAAAAGTCACTCAGTTCATTCAGGCTGCAGCCTTTGGTTGGAGTCAAGAGAGATTTTTAGAAACTTGCCAGCTTTTCCTTTTTATGATTTTGATCCTTCGAGAGTTCCGTTGGTGTAGCCGGTCCTTTAGCTAAGGCCGTTCTTCTGTGGTAAGGCCCCAATCCCAGGCAAAGGGAAAGGACGCATGCGAGCCCCCCACCGGCTGTCGCTATTAAACGCTGTAACGGGATTTCTAACGTTTCTCCTGGTGCATCTAAAGGGGTTGTTCCCCAGACCCTCTTTTATACTCAATCACGGGGTCTCAGATGTCAATCAGGTTGGGATGATGCAATCCCTCAACCAGCCCACTCTGGTCATTCCCTGAGGGCTTCAATGAATAGTACAGTACTCAATACACAATTCCATCTCCAAGAGACATTAGCCGTTATCCGTGGCTTTGTCGTTCTGCGGCCAGGACACATTCCAAACCCTATGTATTCTGGATGTGTCTCTCTCATTTCCTGGGTCCCAGACCCGAATTAATAGCAATCTTGCGATTCTCAAAAAGGAGGGGGCTACTTTGTACCCTTCGGCCCCTCAGAGTTGTGGCACATTCGTAACACCCCCTTCCTTCAAAGCGTTTTTACCATCAGTAAAAATGAAGTAATACAGAGTCTTACAGGATTTTAGAATCTAACACAGTACAAAAGGTTTTTTTTCACTACAGAGTAATACAGTTATATGTTCAATTCAGCATCTAAACAGTTAACGATTACATAGTCACTTCCTTTAATATCTCAACATCTCATACCTTAATAAATTCTTGTAGCATCAGACACCAATTTGATAACCACCTATTTTTATTCCTTTTCTTCTGCAAACAAAAGCTAAAGAGTTGTGATCTTAGCTTACGTGTATATTACAAAAGTTCATGCAAATACTAATCTTTATTGTTACTTTCAACTTAACAGTCAATCTTCCATCGGGGTTGTCTGTATTATTCACATGCTTTGTCGAAATCCCTTAAAATCGGATCCGGTTAGTTAAAACGGCATCCCGTCAACTCTCGCCCCTTTTCCAGTTAACTCCCATGTCGTGACCTTGTGCACCAGTGTGGACTAGGCTGTCGTCTGCTCCTTTCATAGGAGTTATTTTATCAACAATGTGTTCCAAACTTAGACCATTTTCTGAATTTCCGCACAATTCTTTAATTTTAAGCAAGTTGCTAGTTTTCTCTTCAGGACCCTTCATGCTATTCGTTCTCAATTCAAGATCTGCAAGCAATCCCTCTTTGTTCAAACAGCATTTCGAATTCTGCTTTTTCACACCACACGCTTGAATAACAATAGCGTGTGGGGCACCTTTACATTCCACCTCAACCTGTAATTGATTCGCAGGCAACGTGTTACCAAGCCATTGTCTCTGTAGCCTGGTTGCTGCTTCTGACATTAATCCAGACTTTAAATTGTCTTCATTCAATTTAGGAACTACACTTTTCCCTTTTCCTTCAATAATAATATTCACCCTACCACCTTTTATCTCCTCACTAACTTTTAACACACCTTCGAGCACAAACAACTGGGAATTCTCACTTCCCACTATTACCAAGGTTAACCCTTTCTTCACTGAACCAAGTCCATCTGACCCACAAGGACTGCATTCCTTTTCAACTGAATCAAATACCTCAGTCTTTTTCTGAGCTCTATTACTAAGTTCAGTACCACGTGCATCCACATCTTGAACACACTCAAACGGGACAATTGCCTCTTCCAGGCTTTCAATACCTGTACCCTTTTCAAATTCTAAATTCCCCTGACCCTCCCAGCTACTCTCTGAGCAACTCCCTTCTGGAGTAAACTCAACCCCGTGGGCTGAAACAACCTCATCTGCCAACCCAGCAGACTTCTTCAAGGTAATGGCATCCTTTTCATCTAGGACTGCCCTCATTTTATTATTGGGAACATCTTTAGAGTTTTCAACTTCTTCAAACAGTTCTGCCAAACCAGACAGATCATCCATGTCCAACTCTGGACCTCTTAACAGCCTTATCTGTTTCTCATCTTTACTTCGTGTCTCTACAAATTTTCTCCTCGCTAAGAACAGGTCTACCTCCTCTCCCTTACTCTCTTTCAGTTTACTGCTCTTCGTTTTACCACCCTCTAAACCCTCTTGGTACAGGGTCGGTAAAAACATCTCAGCCAAATCGATACTGGCCGGATTTAAACTGCTCTCGTTCTCAGCTGCCTTTCTCGACATGCTGCGAGTGATCGCACATGCGAGATAGATCTTGGAATCTAGGGGTGGGACCTCAACACTCACAGGCTGGCTCGTCAGCTTCATTGCTGACCAAATGTCACCACCGGCTAAATTGTTACCAAGAAGGACGTCCACGTCAGTTCTCGGAAATTCTGATCGCACCCCTATTTCAAATGGTCCAGATACCAGTTCACAATTCAGAATGATCCTATGCAGGGGCACCGCTTCTGTCCCTCTTCCTATTCCTCTCAAAGCTACCATTCCCACCTGGCGACCAAAATCCAGTACCTTATTGCTAATCAATGACAGTTCAGCTCCCGTGTCTCTCCAGATCTGCACTGGAACTGGTGTCTCCCTTTCTCACAGACGCAGTTCCTTTTAGAAATACATTTCTCAGACCCTTCTCGTACTCTGTCTGCCTGGGGCTCTCTCGTCGATTTACTGATCACTGCAACACATCCTATAGGGACTGCTGCTTTCCATTTTCCTGTCTCCTTCCTCGGAGCAAGGCACCTACATGCAATATGTCCCACCTTTCCACAATTAAAACAGGTCAAGCCAGGACCTCTCCTGCCATCTTGCCTCTCTTCCTGAATCTTACCACTAGCTCCCGGTGGGACCTCTGCCTCAGCTGGTGGGCTTTCTCTACCGTTCCCATGGTCTCTCTGGTAACTTTTATTCAAAGAAAACTTTGTCTTGTGGGTTAGGGCATATTCATCCGCGAACCTAGAAAATTCGGAGATGGACTTATTCGGCTTCTCATTCAAATACATCCAGATATCATCTGAAACACAACCTTTAAATTCCTCAATCAGAATTAACTCCCTGAGATGCCAAAAATCTTCTTCCACTATTTCTGCTGCACACCAACGATCCAAGAGCACACCCTTCTCATAGGCAAACTCGGTATACGTCTGATTCAACCCTTTCTTTAAATTTCTGAACTTCTGTCTATAGGCTTCAGGTACCAATATCCAAGTCATGTTGCCTCTGTTTCTTTTTCTCCTCATACTCTTTCTCTTTCTCGGCTCTTTCCTTTTCTTTTTCAGCTGCTTCCAGCTGTTTTAACTGAAGTTCATGCTCCCTTTGTTTCTCAGTTCTTTCCTGCTCTTTCTTCACCTCCAACTCCTCTAGCTGGAGAGCATGCTCCCTTTGCTTTTCGGCTCTTTCCTGCTCTTTCTCCTTTTCAGCTGCTTCCAGCTGCTTTAACTTAATTTCATGTTCCAACCTTAATTTCTCCAAATCTAACTGAGCCGTCCCACTGGCTGGTGCCTTTTCAGGGATATTTTCCAATACCTCAGCTGAAAACACATTCTTCACAATATAATACTGAGTTATGGCCCTACGCACCTCTCGCTTTTTCATTGACAATCTCACCTCTGCGAGGTTTAGTCCTTTCGCAATATTTCTCAATTCTGACTTTGTGGCCGCCTCTAGCGCCTCCAGAGTCGGGTTTTCTATAATTCATCCACGTCCATCTTTGCTGGTTTCCCATCTGGCTATCCACGCAACCAGATCCAAGTTTGGACTTACAAGCCCGATTCACTGGCCCTCCAATTTGGTATCAAATCCCGAGACGAGATCCCCACTTTGTTACGAACCCTGTAACTGGGTCACTTGCCAGCAAAGATAAAGAGGTCCGTTGAAGTCTGATGGTACTATTTTTAACAGTGTTTATTAGTAAAAATACACAAAAATAATATCAATGCAAACATACAGATAACATACGTCATCAATACTAAATCTAAAAATGCGGGTATAATAATAATCAATAACAAATAAGCTCTATCGTTGTCTAGGGGGATAAGGTATTGTCCGATGGGAATATAAAAGTCACTCAGTTCATTCAGGCTGCAGCCTTTGGTTGGAGTCAAGAGAGATTTTTAGAAACTTGCCAGCTTTTCCTTTTTATGATTTCAATCCTTCGAGAGTTCCGTTGGTGTTGCTGGTCCTTTAGCTAAAGCCGTTCTTCCTTCGTAAGGCCCCAATCCCAGGCAAAGGGAAAGGACGCACGCAAGCCCCCCCACTGGCTGTCACTATTAAACGCTGTCATGGGTTTTCCAGCATTTCTCCTGGTGCGTCTTAAGGGGTTGTTCCCCAGACCCTCTTTTATCCTTACTCACGGGGTCTCAGATGTCAATCAGGTTGGGATGATGCAATCCCTCAACCAGCCCACTCTGGTCATCCCCTGAGGGCTTCAATGAATAGTACAGTACTCAATACACAATTTCATCTCCAAGAGACAGCAGCCGTTATCCGTGGCTTTGTCTTTCTGAGGCCAGGACACATTCCAAACCTTGGGGATTCTGCGTGTCTCTCTCTCATTTCCTGGGTCCCAGACCCGAATTAATAGTGATCTTGCGATTCTCAAAAAGGAGGGGGCTTCTTTGTATCTTTCAGAGTTGTGGCACATTCGTAACAAATATAAAAAAAACAGTTCCAACACTGACACCTGCTGAACACCACAAGTCACCAGCAGCTAACCAGAAATGGCTTTCTTTATACCCACTCTTTGCCTCCTGCCATTCAGCCAGTCATCTATCCATGTGGGTATTTTTCCTGTGATAACATGGGCTCATTTTGTTTAGCAGCCTCATGCGGCACTTTGTCAGAGGTCTTCTGAAGTAAGGTGAATGAAGTGAAAATCTGGACAAGCTGTAAGTGAGTGGAGAAGACAAAAGCTTATTTTATTTACCGTTTTGTCAAGGCCTCCATCTATTGCCCATCTGTAATTGCCGGTGAGTCTCCAAACAACCACAGGAACATGGCTGCCAAAGGTAGCCCAACAGTACTGCTAGGAGGGAATTACAAGATATTCAGACTTGGTGATGATGGAGGAATAGTGATATATTTCCAATTCAGGATGCTGTGTGACTTGGGCTGGGGGGTGGGTGGGTTGGATGGGGGTCCATTGAGTGCTACTGATGCATTGATAAGTATTAATTTCAGTTTTGAAAGGGTTTCTTGATGCCACATTTGGTCAAATGCTCCTTTATCCTCAAGGCTGTCATTTTCAAAGTGCATCTGGAATACAGATTAAACATTGGACACCAAAATTAATTGTCCATTCCTATACCAAACCCCTTCCTGAGCCTCTGCAATATTTGTAGTGAAGGTATTCCTAGTGTACTCTTTGTTGAGGAATTGCTCTATCCAGAAACCATTCTGTGTCATTGATCCTGTGCCACAGAATAACAAGGTTCACAATATCTCCCATCATTAGCTGATGATTAACAATAGACTGACTGGATATAATTCTGAATTTGCTCTTTTAATGAGCAGGATCCACCTAGGCTATTCTGCACATCATTGATTAAATGACTTTATTGCTGTAACAGTACTGGAAGAGCTTAGGTGGCTTGGCTAGTTCTTCTGCCCAGATTTTTAGTGCTAATTGTCGGGTCCCATAGATTTCTCTGTAAACAATGCTCACAGGTGTTTCATAGTGTCGCACAGTATGAAAAGAATTGGCTGAAGAATCATAAGACCATGAGATATAAGAGCAGGATTAGGCCATTTTTTTCCAAAAAATGAATGAATGAATGAATGATCTTTATTGTCATTATACATAGATACAATGCAGCTCTGTTTGGTTTCCTCTCAGGCAATTAAATAAAGCGGTAGATAAAAACAAGACAGTAATAGAAAAACAGTATTAAATAGCTAAGTAGCAGAAAAATACGTTGCAGCACCAAGAATAAATATATTTTATTCAGAAATATTACAAAATAAAGTTATTTACAATAAATTATGTGTTGACTCTCTGTTCATATTCAAATTAAAGATGTTTACAATAAAACATTTGTTGACTCTCAAACCTTAGTCAAGGATTAAAGACTTATTTACAATAAAATTATTAATAATAAACAACCAGGCGTTGTCTCCCGTTCCTTTACCAAATTTCCTTTACAGTCTATACATTTCCAGCCAGTCCTGGGGCACTATGTTGACTCATCTATCCACACCGCTGATGAGGGGAATTCTCCTCCCCACTCGACCCCTCCCATTCCCATGGGTGATGAACCTTAAACTGTGGTCCTTCCCCAACGGGCCTTCGCGGTGGCTGCACCAAGCTTGGGTGCATCCCTCAGCACGTATTCCTGCAGGCGAGAATGTGCCAGCAGGCAGCATTTAGCCACGGACATCTCCATGTAATGGTAGGCCACCAAGTTTTGGGCTGACCAGAGTGTCCTTCACCGAGTTGATGATCTGCCAGCAGCACTGGATATTTGTCTGTCTCCCTGTGCGTCCCCGGGAACAGCCCGTAGATCAGGGAGTCCTCAGTTTTGCAGCTGTTGGGCATTAATCTTGACACCGTCCCTTCCATCCTCCTCCACTCCTTTTTCGTGAACCCACAGAGTGCAAAGAGGTGAGTCACTGACTCCGCCTCACTGCGGTCCTCTCATGGGCAGCGGGGTGTGGAGACGACTTTCCGGGCATACAGGAGGGATCTGACTGGGAGGGCCCCTCTCATCGGTGAGATCTTGGTGCCTGTTGGTTAGGTCTGGCGATGAGGCATTTTGCAAGATGAACTGGACAGTCTGCTCAGGGAACCACCCCACTGTGTCCATCTTGTCCTTCTCCTGCAGCGCCTGCAGGACATTATATGACAACCACTGTCTAATAGCTCTGTGGTCAAAGGCTTGGACCTGGAAGAACTCCAGACCTGACGGGGAAGCTGGCTGTTTCCCACCCATTGATCTGGACTGCACTACAGACATCAGTGTAGAGAAGTCTGATCCAATACTGTATTCTGTATTCTCTCCCCAAAACCCCTTTTGGAGAGTATGTCCGCCATGAAATCCTGTCAAAGGCTTTCTCCTGGTCCTGTCCAAGCTGACCAGGCAGGTGTCCACCCCCTGTCCTGCACATAGGCGATGGTGTCCCTCAGCAGCGCGAGGCTATCTGAGAACTTCCTGCCCAGTACAGCGCAGGTTTGGCCCGGGTGGATCACCTGTTCCAGAGCAGACTCGATCCTGCCATTTGCCCAAACATCTGCTCTGCCATTTCATCCTAGCTGATCCATTTTCCCTTTCAGTCCCAATCTCCTACCTACTCCCTGAATCCCTTCATGCCCTGACTAAATAAGAATCTATCAACCTCTGGCTTAAATATACTCTATGTCTTGGCATCCACAGCTGCCCATGGCAATGAATTCCACAGATTCACTACTCTCTGGCTAAAGAAATTCTTCCTCATCTTGTTATAAAAGGACACCCCTGTATTCTGAGGCTGTGTCCTTTGATCTTACACCAGCCCAACAATGGAAACATCCTCTTCTCATCCACTCTATCGAGGCCTTTCAAAGTTCGATAGATTTCAATGCGGTCACCCCTCTTTCTTTTGAATTCCAGTGAGTAGAGGCCCAGAGCGGTCAAATACTCCTCATATATCAAGCCTTTCAGAACTGGAATCATTCACGTGAACCTCCTTTGAAACTTCTCCAGCTCATCCTTTCGTAGATAAGGTGCCCAATACTGCTCACAATACTCCAAGTGAGGCCACACCAGTGCCTTATAAAGCCTCAACATTACATCCTTGCTTTGATTTTCTAGTCCTCACGAAATGACTGCAAACGTTGCATTTGCCTTCCTCATTTGACTCAACTAGCAAATTAACCTTTTGGAAATCCTGCACAAGAACTCCCAAGTCCCTTTGCACCTCAGATTTTTGAATTTTCTCTCCACTTAGAAAATTGTCTACATTTTTATTCATTCCAAAAAAGTGCATGACCATACACTTCCTGACACTGTATTCCATCTGCCACTTATTTTCCCATTCTCCTAATCCATCTGTCTTTCTGTAGTCGCTCGACCTCCTCTAAACTTTCTGCCCCTTCGCCTATCTTCATGTTGTCTGAAAATTTGGCCACAAAGGCATAAATTCTGTCAGGCAAGTCATTGACATATAAAATTAAAAAAATGTGGTCCCAACACAGATGCCTGTGGAACACCACTATCACTGGAAACAATCCAGAAAAGGCTCCTTTTATATCCAATCTGCCTCCTGCCAATGGCCCACTGCTTTATCATGCTAGAATCTTTCCTGTATTACCATGGGCTCATAATTTGTTTAACAGACTCATGTATTGCACCTTGTCAAAGAGTTTATCCCATGCTGATAGGTACATCAGGCAGCGGCTTTGTTGCTTCTATAGTATTTGTCTGTTTTACAAGGCTGAGTTCATAGCTTGACACTCAGACCAGCACAGGTAGACCTTGTAATGTATGAATCTATTTTGTTTAGCTGAAAGACTCCCTTTAGCACTGATTATAGATTGATAACTATGCATGCGCATTGATCGGTTGTCTGCATATGAATTGATCTCCCCCATTTCTCTCTTTGCAATGTGAATACACCAGTTAAAGCCACCTTTTCTCACATGCCTTTACTTAATTGCTATGTAGTTGTACAGACACAACAAATTGGTGATGGGAACAAACCTAAATGTTAGAAAATATCACAAACTGCAATAATAGTTGTGGATTGACAGATTTTGGAGGAATGGAGAAAGACAGTGAGAGGAAAGAGTTAAACAGTACAGAGAAGGTGGTTACAGATCTAAACCAAGGGACACATGACTAACTACAAAATACACAGTGAAAGATGCACAACTAGCAAAGCTGAAGTAACATGACAATGGCCTTAGTCAGGAAAACTGGTGAATTTGATAGTGCTAATGAGGACTGAGAATAGTATATCAAGAGGTTTGAACTGTATTGTAATGTGAATGACGTGGATGAGGAAAAGAAAGCCTTCACACTTCTTAGCATGATGGGTGCTGAAACATACAGGCTCTTATACAGCTCAGTAAGTCAGCAAGCAAGACTTTTAACAAAATTGTTACAATTTCACAAGATCACGAGCCCTAAGCCTCAAGTAATAGTGGGGAGATATACAAACGTTTGTGGATTTCACAAAAGTAAGCAGTCAAAGGGTGAAAGCAATTCCCAATACATTGAACAACTGCACAGTTTCCCAATACTGTGACCTTAGAGATGGATTTTCTGATGCAATAGGGGATAGGTTCATATGTGGAATGCATAGTCAAAGCACTCAAACTAGGCTACTCTCAGAAAGAGAAAACCTTAGAATGAGGATTACCTATTACAATATTGTTAGAGACTGCAGCAAAGGATGCAGCAGAACTACAGAAAAAGTTTAGGATGTGAAATACACAAAATGTCCCTGAATGATGCAAAAGCCAAAAATGTTATTGATGTGGCAAATCCTCCATGATGCAACTCAGTGTTGGTTCAGAGAAAATGTTTGCAGCAAGTGTCACAGACAAGGTTACATAGAGAGAGTACTCAAGTCAGACAAAAAGCACAACAAAAGAGAAAAATCAGTCAGAGTGAAAAGTTTGAAATGCAAAACTAAACAATTGCCCAAAGTGACTGAATGTGAGACTGAAGCAGACAACATAGAGTGTGACAAAGGTGAGCTGTCATGCTTAGAACTGAATGGTGTTACTGAAGCAGACTGCAAAAGCATATAGATTGCAACAGATGTGTTTGGTGTAAAGCTGAAAATGGTGCTTGATACAGGGTCAGCTTTGTCTGTAATTTCCGAGACTAACTACAACAGACTGTTTTCTGAGCTACCATTAGAAAGGACTTCTGTGATGCTAAAGACCTATGCTGGTTAAAAAGTGTCTCCCTAGGCCAAACTGCAAGTATACATGATGTACGGAGGCAAAACACAGCAGTTAGAGATTAATGTGCTGAAAAGTGGAGGGCCAGGCCTTTTGACATGAATGGTTAAGAAAAATCCAACTAGGCTGGCACTCAATCAAAGCTCTCAATATGTCGTCAACAGGTAACGACAGCCTAGCACTAACCAAAAACTGTCACAGATGCTTATTGCTAATGAGAAGACGTTTGAGAAGGGTACTGGTAAACTCAAAGGCATGAAGGTCAGAATTGAACTGAATGAAGTAGTAGTGACACCCGGATTCCATAAAGCACATCCAGTGTCTTACATAATATGTCCTAAAGTGGGTGCTGAGTTTCAGAACTTGGAGGCATCTTACATTCTCTCCAAGGTTGATTGGAGCGATTGGACCAGGCCCATTCTCCCAATGATTAAAAAGGAAAGGCCAGAGCAGTTTGCGTTTGTAGAGACTTCAAAGTGTGCATCAACCATGTGCTGCATACTGTGCAGAATCCCCTGTTATGGATAAAATATTGTTTTTTGCATTTTTGGCAGGTGGGGAGAGGTTTTCAAAGATTGACTTGTCACACAAGTCTATCTGCAAATAGAGATTGAGGAGCCAAGCAGGAAGTTCCTCACATTCAAAACTCACAAGGGACTGCTCGAGTATAGTCACCTTTTCTTTGGAATTGCATCAGCTCCAGCAATTAGGCAAAGAGCAATGAACCGAGAGCTTCATGGTATCCCAGGAGCATGATGTTATCTTGATAACATCATCATGACTGGAAAGACTGATGAACAGCACCCCCAGAACTTTGGTAAAATGCTTACCAGGCTGAGTGAGTATGGTCTGCGCAAAAAGAGAGATAAATTGATCTATTATCTATGTATACACGCATTGATCTCTTTCTCTCTCTCTCTCTCTCTCTCTCTCTCTCTCTCTCTGTGCAATGTGAATATACCAGTTAAAGCCACCTCCCTGTGAATGTGTGCCTTTATTTAATTAATATCTAGCTGTACAGACACAAGAAACCTTGTCAAAGGTCTTCTGAATATCCATATACAGAACATCCACTGTTTCTCATTTTATCTATTCTGCTTGTTATTTCTTTAACAACTTCCAACTATGCTGTCCTTGAGGAAACCATACTGACTATGACCTATTTTATTATGTGTCTCCAAGTACCCTGAAACCACATCCTTAACAATTAACTCCAACATCTTTCCAAACACTGTGTTCAGACTAATTGGCCTACAATTTCCTTTCTTCTGCCACTCTCCCTTCTTGAAGAGTAGAGTGACATTTGAAATTTTCCATTCCTCAAGAACCATACCAGAATCAATTGATTCTTGAAAGATCATTACTAATGCCTCCACAATCTCATCAGTCACCTTTCAGAACCCTGGGGTATAGACCATCTGGTTCAGGTGACTTACCTGCCTTTAGACCTTTCAGCTTTTCAAGAACCTTTTCCCTAGTAATTGCAAATTCACACCCTTCTGCCCCCGACACACTCGAACTTTTGGTATACTTCAAGTGGCTTCCACAGGGAAGACTGATACAATCTACTTATTCAAGTTCATCTGCCATTTCCTTGTCCACCATTACTAACTCTCCATCATCATTTACCAGTGGTCCAATATCTACCTTCATCTCTGTAGTTCTATAATTCTGTGGGGTTCCCAGGAGGAAGCCAAGATCCTCTCTGCAGTTCTGGCTAAACATGACTGCAAACGTTTCAGCCTTGTCTTTTGTATTACACAATGGGCTCTGCCATCAGTTAGGGTATGGATGATCTTGCAGCCACTTTCCTTTGTTAGCTTCCTCTCCTGCAAAGTTCACAACCAAATGTGGTAAAACTGCGGAGCTTTCACTTGATTGTTAATAGTGGAATTGTTTAGATCCTTCCTTACATTCTCTATTTTGTTCTTGTGAACACATGCTGCAACTTCACCAGCTAGCATCTCATTTTCAACCTGGCATTGCTCATGGTCTGGCCTTAGTTGCTCTTCATCCTAACCAGGGTCATTTCCTGAGTCTCATCATATAGGATGTGCTGGTCCATGATGTCACAAATTCTGGTGAAACACACACACTGAGAGGATTGTTTGAGGCCCTGAATGGTGGTCATGGAGGAGCTATAGGGGCAGGTGTAGCACTTATTCCAATTACAGGGGAAGGTGCCAGGAGGAAGACCAGTGGGGAGGAATGATTAGACAAGCAGATAATGTAGAGAGAGTGGAAATGGGGATTAGGAAAAATATGCTTAGTGTTAGGTTCCTATTGGCATCATCAATTGTATCTGATGTTCTGAATGTGGTGTTCTCTACATCACAGAGACCCAAAGTACAGTAGATTGGGAGATCACTTGTTCAAAGTTCAAATATCTAAGTAAATTTATTATTGAGTTGCATATATATCACCATATATAACCCCAAGATTCATTTTCTTGCAGGCATACTGAATAAATTCAATAATCGTAATAGAATCAATGAAAGACAGCACCAATTGTTTGTACAACCATGTGAAAAAAAACAAAAAAGAAAGAAATAATGATAGTAATAATAAAAATAAATAAGCAATACATACCAAGAACTTGAGATAAAGAGTCCTTGAAAGTGAGTCAAGGTTGTGGGAAGATTTGACTGATGGGGCAAGTAAAATAGAATGAAGAACCTGATGGTTGAGGGGTCTTAACTGTTCCTGAACCTGGTCGTGTGAATGGTGGTGGTCCCTGATGACGGATGCTGCTTTCCTGCGACAATGCTCTGCGACAATGTGCTCAATGGTGGGGAGGACTTTACCCAAGATAGACTGGGCCATATACACTACTTTTTGTAGGATTTTCCATATTGGTCTGTGATGCAGTCAGTCAATATACTCTCCACCACACATCTATAGAAGTTTTTCCAAGTTTTAGATGTCATGCCAAATCTTTGCAAACTTCTAAAGAAATAGAAGTGCTTTGTTCATAATTCACTTACGTGCTGGGCCCAGGACAGGTCCTCTGATATGATAATGCTGAGGAATTTAAAGTTGCTGACCCTCTCCACCTCTGATCCCTTGATGAGAATTGGCACATAGACTTTTGGTTCCCTCCTCTTGAGGTCAATATTTGACTCCTCTGTCTTGCTGGCATTGAGGTTGTTGTTATTGCTTTACTCATCCAGATTTTCATATCTGCTGATTCATCACTGCCTTTGATTTGGCCTGCAACAGTTGTGTCATCAACAAACTTAAATATGGCATTGGACCTGGGCTTAGCCACACAGTCATTAGCATAAAGTGAGTAGAACGCGGGCTAAGGACACGGCCTTGTGGTGCAGCTGTGCTGATGGAGATCACGGAGGAGATGATTTTGCCAATCTGAACTCATGGAGTCTGTAAGTGAGGAAATCGAGGATCCAATTGCACTAGGGGGTATTGAGGACAAGGTCTTGAAGCTTATTGATTCGTTTTAATGGGATGATAGTATTGAATGCTGAGCTATAGTCGATAAAGAGCATCCTGATGTATGTAACTTTGCTGTTCAGATGTTCCAAGACACTTGTCAGCAGGAGTTGATATGTTTCATCATCAACCTCTGAAAACATTTCATCACAGTGGATGTAAGTGGTAGAAGATGAGAGACATTAAGGCAAATTACTACATTCTTTAATATATAACTGCTATAACTGAAGCTTTCTTGAAGAAGTTAGGTACCTCAGGTTGCCAAAGCAAGAGGTTAAAGATATTCGTGAACACTCCAGTCAGTTGATCAGCCCAGGTCTCTGGTACTAGGCCATGTATACCTTCCAGGCTGATGCTTTTCTTGGGTCTCAGAATCTGAAATCACAGAATCACAGGATCATCGGAGGTGTGGGAATTCATGATGGATTGTGGTTTAATGTTTTAAGTGGACATAGAAGGCATTGAGCTCATAGCGGAGCGAAGCTCTGTTGTTATCTAGGTCACTTGATTTTACTTTATAAGTGCACCTTCACTCTGTCCTTTACAAAATGCAGGATCTCCTGGTGGCTACACATTTCAATTCAACTTCCCATTTCTATTCTGACATGGTTGTCTATGGCCTTCTCTACTGCCACAATGAGGCCAGACTCAGATTGGAGGAGCAATACTTCATATTCCATCCGAATAGCCTCCATCCAGATACATGGACATTGATTTCTCTAACTGCCAGTATTTACTCCCACCTCCACTCTTCTCTCTTTTTCCATTCTCCAATTCACCCTTTCACCCTCTTTTCTTCTCCTCACTTACCCATCTCCTCCCATTGGTTTCCCTCCTCCTTTCCTTTCTTCCATGGTCCACTGTCCTTGTCCTATTAGATTCTTTCTTCTGTCATTTAACTCCTTCACCTTTCATCTCCTAGGTTCTTAATCCATCCCCCGTCCCTCACCCACTACCCTCTCCTCACCTGGTCTCACCTATCACCTGCCAGCTTGTACTCGGTCCCCTCCCCCTATCTTCTTATTCTGGTTTCTGGTCTCTTCTTTTCCATTCCTGATGAAGGGTTTCAGCCTGAAATAATTGACAGGTTTTTTTCCAGTCCTTAGATGTGGTCTGACTTGATGAGATGATCCAGCATTTTGTGAGAGTTGCTGAAGATCTTCAGAGCCTGCAGAAGCTCTTTGTTCCCAAATTCTAATGTTGTATTCTCTGTTGCTGAGAATAGTTGATCCAATTTTACCTTTATTTTGATTCAAATTATGACTACCCTCCCAGGGTGATGATGTGTGTCCAGAATATCATAGAGACACTATTATTAATTATTGCTTAATTGTTAAGCAGGTCATTGGTTGGGTACAATCACAATTCAGAAGATGAGTTAAGCATCAAACACTCTGCAACTGTGAAACAAAAAATAAGCTTGTTAGATATCCAGTGAACCGGATGGATTTTTATGACAACCCATGGCCTTGCAGTAACTAATGCTGAAGCAAAGTTTCAGATTATTTTAACCAACTGAATTTAGCTTCCATGGCTGCTGAGGTGAGATTTTAATGCATAGCTCTGGGTTGTTTATTTATTCTTTTAGATTACTCTTCCTGTAACATAACAGTGCATCATCAGTGAAAGTCCACCGCCTGGCGGAACCCCTTCTCATCTTCAGCTTTCTAATATAACTTAGTTATATTCATTTCCAGCATGTGGACATTGGCAATGAGGCCAAAATGTAACATCAGCTGCAACCACTTTTGTAAACTATTAGTAAATTCCCTCCATAAAGGACAAACGTCTGAAGATATTCCAAGAGAGATCAACTTTGATCCAGTGATGCTGAAGGAGATTTGATATGTTTGCAATCCCGGATGGTGCGTCACTTCGAAAGGAGACCTACACATGACAACACACCTATGCACCAGCTGCCTTGGGAAGTCTTACCAATGACTTGGCCAGTTGTGGATGCTATGGATAGTAGTTAGGGAGCACTGGTGTAGGAGTGAATAAATTAAATGGGCTGCTTTACCAGGATGATTTTGAACTTCTCAAGTGCTAAACACAAGAGATTCTGCAGATGCTGCAAATCCCAAGCAATATACACAGAATGTTTGGGGAACTTAGTGAGTCAGGCAGCATCCATGGAAGTGAACAACCAGTTGACATTTCGGGCGGAGACTTTCTCTGGTACTGGAAAGGAAAGGGGAAGATCCCAGAACAAAATGATGGGGGAGGGGGTGGAAGAAGGGTAGCTAGAAGGTGATGGGTGAGAAAGGTAAAATAGCTGGAGATGATGGAATCTGATATGAGAGAGAATGAACCATACGAGAAAGGGAAGGATGAGGCACACTGGGGGAGGTGATAGGCAGGTTAGAAAAGAGGTCAGTGGCCAGAGTGGGGTCTAGAAGAAGAAGGGAGGGAGAAGGAAACATTCTTTTAATGGAAGGAGAAATCAATGTTCATGCCATCAGTTTGGAGGCTACACATATGGAATATAATAAAGTGTTGCTCCTTCATCCTGAGGGTGGCCTCGTCATGTCACAAGTGCTGCTGGAGATACATAGAAGCAGAGGTGCCATTTGGTATTGGAGCTGGCTTGTTATGTTCACATGTCCCATGCTACAGTGAAAACTTGCTTTGCACACTGTTCATACACTTCAAGTCATTACACAGTGCATTGAGGTAGAATAAGGTAAAGCAATAAATTTGCAGAATACAGTGTAAAAACAACCAACAAAAGTGCAGTGCAGATAAGCAAAAAAGTGCAAGATCATAATGAGAAAAATTGTGGGGTCATCTTATCATAGCAGGGGTGCATTCAAGAGCTTGATAACAGTGGGATAAAGTTGTATTTAAGCCTGGTGGTATGTGCTTTCAAGCTTTTCTACCTCCTGCCCAATTGAAGAGGGAAGGGTGTGGTTTTTGATTATGCTGGCTGCTTTACTGAGTCAGTGAGTAGACATTGTCCATGGAGGGGAGGCTGGTTTCTATGATCTGCTGAGCTGTTCACAACTTTCTGCAATTTGTTGCAATCAAGTGCAGAGGAGTTGCTGTAAAAGGCTGTTATCCATTCAGAGAGAATGTTGTATCAAATTGATAAAGATTTGTAAAGACATCCCAAATTTATTTAGCCTTCTGAAGAAGTAGAGGTGCTGTGAGTTTTCATGACTTTGCCATCAATATTATAGAACTAGGACAGGCTAGTAGTGATGTTCAATCCTAGGAACTTGAAGCTCTCAACCCTCCCAACCACCGTACTATTGATGTAGGCAGAAGCAATGGCGTAGACCTCCTTTCTGAAGTCAATAACCCACTCTTCCTTTTTGGTTGACATTGAGGGATATGTTATTATCCTGACGCCATGTTGCTAAGCTCCCTTTTTTCTTCCTGTTCTCTGACATCGTTATTTGAGATGAGGCCCACTATGGTGTTATCATGTGCAAGCCTGTAGATGGAGTTGGAGCAGAATCTGACCACGCAGTCACAAGTGTACAGGGAATAGAGGAGAGGCTGTGGGCGCGGTCTTGTGGAGCATCAATGTTTAGAATAATCACGGTGCGGTGTTTGCTTAAAAAGCCAAAAAGGATTTGGGCCTTGGAAATTAATCATTCAGCAAGAATACCTATGGCTAATGCACTCATAGAACATAGAAATCTACAGCACGTTACAGGCCTATCAGCCCACAAAATTATGCCACCATGTCACCTACTCTATAAACAGCCTAGAATTTCCCAACCACATAGC
The DNA here is from genome assembly GCF_030144855.1 of Hypanus sabinus. Classification (NCBI taxonomy): domain Eukaryota; kingdom Metazoa; phylum Chordata; class Chondrichthyes; order Myliobatiformes; family Dasyatidae; genus Hypanus; species Hypanus sabinus. The sequence continues at coordinate 48,681,954 of NC_082719.1, read as the reverse complement.
ACCCTATTTTTCTAAGCTCCATGTACTTATCTTAGAATCTCTTAAAAGACCCTATTGTATCCGAGTCTCCCCATGTTGCTGGCAGTGCATTCCATGGACCCACCACTCTCTATGTGAAAAACGTACCTCTGACATCCCCCCTATGCCTACTTCCAAGCACCTTAAAACCATGCCCCCCCCCATGTTAACCATTTCAGGCCTGGGAAAAAAAACCTCTGGATCAATGCCTCTCATCATTTTATACACCTTGATCAGGTCACCATTCATCCTCTGGCGCTCCAAGGAGAAAAGGCCAGGTTCACTCAACCTATTCTCATACGGCACACTGTCCAACTCATATAACCATAATATTTACAGTGCTCGACCTGGACACTCAGATGTTGACTGACACCCCCCCACCAGGATATTGATGGGTGTTCTACATATCACAAGAGTACTATTAGCTATTCTTGCTTAATTTACGTATTTGAAATTACACAGTTTAAGCTCAGTAGAGGCGCTGCACACTAAATATTAAATAATATATCTGCAATCTAACCAGTTACATTGGTGTTGCTTAATTCGATTTACCCTGAGCTTGATATTGAAAAAACTCGAGCAAAGCTGCTGCTAACTAAAAGTTTCTGATTTTTCTTAAAGCTGTCATTACAATTAGTGTCAGTCATTATGCCCACAAGACAGTAAGACTAACCCTCTATACTGACTTAAATCACCCAAGTGAATTTTGGGCATTTTTTTTAAAGTCTTCACTGAAAATATCAAGCTCTTTCTGGCTGCCTGTACTGATGGTTTTTGCTGCGGGCTACTTTCACTCTGGTGTGGTGATCCACAGATTGTGCTTTGTGTGCTTCAGACAGATGGCTGTGCTTCTGGGACAGCTGCTTTATTCTTCTGTGTCAGTGCTCCAGCTGCCCCTGACTGACATGGCATGTAAATCACATTAAAGTCTTCATCAAACAGTATCCTAGACCCAGAGCAGCAACAGATTTGTTGAGGCATCTTAATTCTAACTTCAACAGGAAACTTGCCGGGCACCATTCCTTCTCTTGGCAGATGACTAAGAATGGAATCCCCACCTCTCTGTTCAAGGGCGTTCCCATGGGAGAAGTGGAAGAAGTGGTGGGTATGAGTGATGGTTTCATACTCTAGCTGGCAATATGTGCTTAGTTATTGCAGTAGACCTGGCATTCATAGCAAAAGGATTCGAGTACAGGAGCAGGGAGGTTCTACTGCAGTCCTACAAGGCCTTGGTGAGACCGCATCTAGAGTATTGGGTGCAGTTTCGGTCCCCTAATCTGAGGAAAGACATTCTTGTCATAGAGGGAGTACAGAGAAGGTTCACTAGATTGATTCCTGGGATGGCAGGACTTTCATATGAAGAAAGACTGGATCGACTAGGCTTATACTCACTGGAATTTAGAAGATTGAGGGGGGATCTTATTGAAATGTATAAAATTCTAAAGGGATTGGATAGGCTAGATGCAGGAAGATTGTTTCCGATGTTGGGGAAGTTCAGAACGAGGGGTCACAGTTTAAGGATAAAGGGGAAGCCTTTTAGGACCGAGATGAGGAAAAACTTCTTCACACAAAGAGTGGTGAATCTGTGGAATTCTCTGCCACAGGAAACAGTTGAGGCCAGTTCATCGGCTGTATTTAAGAGGAAGTTAGATATGGCCCTTGTGGCTAAAGGGATCAGGGGGTATGGAGAGAAAGCAGGTACAGGGTTTTGAGTTGGATGATCAGCCATGATCATACTGAATGGTGGTGCAGGCTTGAAGGGCCAAATGGCCTACTCCTGCACCTATTTTCTATGTTTCTATGTTTCTACATGGCATTCCAGACCAACACTGTTGACAGAAGACTTATGGAGTTATAGAGTCAAATAGCATAGAAAGACAAGAGGGACTGCAGATTCTGGGAATTTTCAGCAATGCACAGAAGATGCTAGAGGAGATCAGAAGATTGGGCAGGATTTATGGAAGGAAATCAACAATCGATGTTCCGCAGTGAGACCCATCATCAGGACTGGGAAGAAAGAGAGCATTAGCCAGAATAAAAGGATTCAGAGCATATGCTGGTCATCATTTACATCTTAAGTGATATCAGTGACTCTGCTTCCACCTCTCTCTCAGGAGTGTATCTGCACTTGGTAAAAAGGCTCCCCATAGATACCCTCTAAATCTTATCCTCATTATCTTAAATCTATATTCCCTGGTTCTAGATGGAGAAGAAAATTCCCACAGCTACCTTGTCTGCATCCCACATAACTTTATAGTCATCAGCTGCCTCTGGCCCAGAAAAAAACAGACCCAGCCTCCTCAGTCCGACCTCCGACAGTTAAGCGAACTGCTTAATTCTAGGCAACATTTCATAAATCTCCTTTGCATCTCTCGAGTACTTTCATACGTTCCAGTAGTATGTTGCCCAGAAATGTATGCAGAGATCCAGCTGAGGTTAAACCAATATGTCTTTCTGTTGAAGTATAACCTCTTTGCTCTTTCATTCCCTACCCTAATGAAGGCTGGTTTCCAAGTCGACTTACTGTAACTTATTCTGAGGGCAGCCACATCATCTGTCTGGTCAAGCAACCTTAGACAGCACATCATTCTCTTTATCATAAAACAGGGAGGTTGTGGGCAATCCTTAACAAATTGAAAAGGAACTACAGGAAGAAGCAATCATCTATTTACAACAATGAATAATGCTCAAAATGCTCAAAATAATTCTCAAAGAGTGGGACATTCTACAGCAGAGGGATTGTGGGTGAGAGTTAGTGCCTATAGAGAGGAGTACAGGCTCCTGTATGTGCATTTGGACAGTGCTAGAAGCACATGTACAATTAGAGTTTTCAGTGAAAGCTGCCTAAAGTCATATTATAGGCATGATATGTTGTAGTATTTTGCACCATGTAATAAGATCTAATGTTTTACAATATTGTGTCACTTTGTGGCACATTTTTATTTTGGGGGGAATTTGTTCAATTTTAAAAATGTTTAAAATAGTTCCAGGTTGAGCTTCGCTGTAATCCTTGACTAGTTCTACCCATATGAACAGGTCCAAGCCAAACTTGGAGGACTGAAGTAAGAAACAGTAGCACTGGAAAAATGAACTTGTACCAAAATGTTAATTTTATTATAATCTACAATAGCTCTCAACAGAAAGTGGTGGGAATAAAATGGAGGACAGGGTGCGCCTGAAGAGCATGGAACCGCCAGCAAGAAAAAGTTAGAATCATAGACTCATAGAAATGTACACAGAAACAGGCTCTTTGGCCCATCTAGTCCTTGACAAACTATTTGAACTCCCTACTCCCATCGACCTGCACCTACATCATTGGCCTCCATACCCCTACTATCTATATACCTATTCAAGCTTCTCTTAAATATTGAAATAGTGCTCGCATGCACCACTTACACAGACTGCTTATTTCATGCTTACATGATCCTCTGAGTGAAGAAATTTCCCCTCATCTTTCCCTTAAACTTTCCATCTTTCACGCTTAACAGCTTACCTCTATTTGTAGTATCAATGAACCTCAGTGGAAAAGTCTGCTTCCATTTATCCTGTCTAAACTCCTCATAATTTTGTATACTTCTACCAAATCTCCCCTCAGTCTCTTATGTTCCAAGGAATGAAGTCCTAGCCTATTCAATCCTTCCTTATAACTTAGGTACCCCAGACCCAGCAACAATCTTGTAAATCTTCTCTGTACTCTTTTAACCTTATTTACATCTTCCCTGTAAGTAGGCAACCAAAGCTGCACACAATACTCCAAATTAGGCCTCACCAACTTCTTATACAACTTCCAACATAACATCCAATCTTCTGTATTCAATACATTGATTTATGAAGGCCAGTGTGCCTAACTCTTTCTTTATGACCCTATCCACCTGTGCCACCGCTTTCAATGAATTATGGATCTGTATTTCCAGATCCCTTTGCTTTACAGCGTTCCTCAGTGCCCCCTGCTCACTGTGTAAGACCTACCTTGCTTGGTCCCATCAAAGTGCAACACCTCCCACTTGTCTGCATTAAATTCCATTTGTCAATTTTCAGCTAATTGTTCCAACTTGTCTAGATCCATCTGCAAGCTCTGATAGCATTCCTTGCTGTCCACTACTTCCCCAATCTTGCTGTCATCTGCAAATTTGCAGATCCATTTAACCACATTATCACCAGATCATTGATTTAAATGACAAACAACAAATGACCCATCACTGATTCCTGTGGCACACCACTAGTCACAGGCCTCCAGTCAGAGAGGCAACCCTCTACTACCACTCTTTGGCTTCTCCCACAAAGCCCATGTGTAATCAAATTTACTACCTCATCATGGCATGCCAAGCGAGTGAACCTTCTTCACCAACCTCCCATGTGGGACCTTGTCAAATGCCTTACTCAAGTCCATGTAAGCAACATCCACTGCTTTGCCTTCATCAACTTTCCTGGTAAATTCCTCTGAAAAACCCTATAAAATTGGTTAGAAATGTTGACTATCCTTAATCAATCCCGGTCTATCCAAATACTCATACACCCAGTCCTTTAGAATACCTTCCAATAAATTTCCCACTACTGATGTCAGTTAGCTCTTTCCTTCCTAAGGCAGCCTGCACCACTGAGGCATATTCCAGAAAATGGAGTACGTTGCGGAGAATCCGTTGAGCTGGGGGGGGGGGGGTACTTTGGGGTTATAACATCTAACTGTCATTCATTCTTTAGGGGAACTCCTCTGTTTTCGTTGATGGTTGCAAAGAAAAAGCATTTCGGATGAATATTGTATACAGTTCTCTGACATTGAATGCACCTTTGAAACTTCTGAGTTTGGGGTTTTGTGCACTCTTTTCATTCTGCCAAGCAAGGTTCAGTTTCTCTGTTTCCACCCCTTTCAGATAATATTTAGGGTGCACGTCTAGACTTTCTGTATTTATGTACTACACATTTGACTCTAGTTCCAGTATGTTACCCATGTGTGGATAAGTATTTATAGTGTAAGTTGCCGTCAAACTGGGTAGGATGCCGAGGAACTCTCGCACATCAGAAGCATGCAGATTACGACACTAATAAGTGTGTGCAGTTGATTTGCTGGCAGTGACGCAGTTAACATGGAAATTCAAGGGATTAGTCAAATTCTGTTTAGTCCAATGTTTGGACTCGTGGCTTGTGATGCTGTCCTACCTGTTGTACTTACCTGGGAAGGTTGCGGCAAATGAAGGGAACTGAGGTTCCGGGTTACTCAGCAGCAGATCAGTCTCAAAATATGAACTTGAAGCCATAGTCTGTGGTAAAAGATGAAGCTGGTAGTACAACCTGGTTTCACACCTGTTAAGATGCTGTATGCTTCTAAATATTTCAAATATTCTCATGCAATTGATAAGTACTAACATTGCTTTAAGTCATTAAAAGTAGTTCAAACTATTTAAAATATGTCAGATGAATTAAAACCACATATAAATATCAAGAGTGGATTAAAAAATAAAAGCACCATAAATAATTAATACAGTAGCTTTTGTTCCTCATTAGTCCTTTCCAGGAGTAATCCCTATCTAAATGAATAGGGACTCCGATACTGTGCCAGGTTTGTTTGGCATGATCAGGGAGGCAGGTTTTCCTGTAAAATCCAAGGAATTTCCTGAATAATCAGGCTTCATCTTTACATTTTGTGTGGAGTGAGTAATTTCAGGACACCTGAGAAAAGTTGAATACTTGTGGTTCACATTAGAATCATCAGCCAAAGCCAAGCTAATGTGGTGTAATGTGTTACATATTCTGTTAGGATGCAGTGTTTTGCAGCAGAAAAGCATAACCCTAAGGGATCATCAAAATGTCCCATCGAGCAGTGTGTACAAAGAATGATTCTCTGTTGTACATCTCAGCAAGGAGCAATGTTGGAGAAGCTTCAGCCTTAAGGAAGAAGTTTGAACCAGCTGCTGACATAGAGCAGGGTCAAAGCCTTACTTCCGATGGTTAAGATCAAGTTGGCCATTGATTGGTACATTGATCTCTCTCTTCAGGCTGGTACTGGATCTCTCTACAATGCAGCACAATCACTACGTTAGAACAGTCACTGTTGATCTGTAATCCAAGGTGAAATTCTGCACCATGCAGTGAACAGTAGAAGTAACTCACTTGGATGAGGTTCTGCGGAATGAGTACAGGGAGTCAGGAAAGAAGTTATGCAGCAGGATCTTGAAGGTAATAATCTCTGAACAACTCTCGGCACCACGTGCCATTGAGGTCAGAAATAGAAGGATAGTCTGGATGAATTTGTAGCTGAGGAGCTGGTGCAGATGGTAACGATTCACATTCTTGGACCACTGGCATCTCATCAGGTGTACATGTGACCTGTACAAGAGTAATGGGTTCCACTTTAACCATACAGGAGCCAATATTCTTGTACAGAAATTTGCAGATGCTATACAAGAGGGTTTAAACTGAATTGGCAGAGGTTGGGATTCTGAGCAGGAGCAATTCATGGTATAAAGCTACAGCCGGCGAGAGCAAGTTCAGGAATCAAGATAGCCACAGGCACAGTAAAGTCAGAGAAACAAATACTCAGTTAAATTATATATATTTCAATGCACATGGGTTAACGCAAGCCAGACAGTCAAACTTAAAGCATGGGAAGTTATAACTATATAGAAACATGGCTGAGAGAAGGGCTGGCAGCTCAATGTTCCTGGATACAGACACTTCAGGTTTTACTGAGGTACAGGTAAGTGAGCAGGGGGGTTCTGCATTTTTGCTTAAGAGAAGTTATAATAGCAGTACTTAGAAATGACATTCTTCAGGGATTGTCTGATGAAACAATATGCACAAAACTTAGAATCTAGATGGAATGGGTGACTCAAGTGGGGTTGTAGTAATACAGACCCCCAAGTAGTCAGGAGCCCTTTCAGAGCAGGTGTGTAGAGAAATTGCTCATAGTTGTAAGATTCATAGGGTTGTATTAGTGGGAGATTTTTATTTTCCCATTATTGACTGGACTGCACAAATTGTTAAAGGATTGTAGGGGCTAGAATGTGTGAAATGTGTCCAGGAAAGTTTCCTGTGTTAATGTATCAATGAACTTAATCAGGCGGGTGCAATACTGGATCTTTTCTTAGGAAACAAGGCAGAACAGGTAACTGAAATGGGAGTCAGTTAGCACTTTGGCTCCAATGACCCAAAAATGCTATTAGTTCTAAGATAATGATGGAAAGGATTGGAAAAATCCACAGTTTAGGTCCTAAAGTGGAGCAGGGCTAATATGGGGGAAATTTGGCAGAACCTTGTTGAACTTGATTGGGTGAGACTGTTTGAGGGAGAAAAAATGAATAGCAAATGGAAGGCCTTTTAGTGTGATATAAAGAGTCCAGGAGCAGCAGGTCCCTGTTAGGATGTAGGGTACACCGAGCAAGTTTAGAGAAACTTGGTTGACAAAAGATAATCAGGTTCCGGTCAAGAAAAAGAAGGAAGGAAGGGTTCAGGAGGTCGGGGATGAGTGAAAATCTTCATGATTTTATAAAAATTATGACTATTAATAGAAAAATCAGAAGGGCAAAGATAGGGTATGTGGTGGATCTGGCAGGTGGGTTAAGGAATTCCTAAAAGGTTCTATTGCTTTATTAAGATTAACAGTGTGGCTAGGAAGATAGTAGGTCCCCTTAGACATCATCAGGGCTACCTATGTCTTGAGTTGCAGCAGATGGGTGGGTTTTTTATTGAGTATTTCTCATTTTTTTCTGAGGAAAAAATCATGGCTGCTCAAGAAATGAGGGTAACATGTTTTGAGAATATTCATATTACTAGGCAGAAACTATTTGCAGCTTTATAGCACTTTAGGATATATATATATATATATAAAGTCTGTCTGAGTCCATCCTCAGACTCTGTGGGAGGCTGGAGAAAAAATAATTATGAGGCCCTTGCGGAGATACTTCCATCGGCATCAATAGTCTTTGATGAAGTTCCTGAATATTTGAGAGTTACTAATGTCATTTAAGGAGGGTAGCAAGTACAGGTCAGGGAACTATAGTCTGGTCATCCTAACCTCAGTCATGGGGAAGTTACTGGAGGAAATTCTGAGGAGCAGGATCTGCCAACACTTGAATAGGCAGAGTATGGTGAGGTGAAGTCAGCATGACTTTGTGTATGAAAAAACAATCTTGAGGAAGTGTATAGATTTTTTGAAGAGGTAATGAAAAAGGCAGATGTGGATAGAGCAGTGAATGTTGTCTATTTGGCCTTTAGTGAGGTCTTTGACAGGGTCCCACACGGTTGTCTGGTCTGTAAGATTAGGCCCCATGGAATCTAGAGAGAACTAGTTAGGTGGATTCAAAATTGGCTCAGGAGTGCACAGAAAGGAGGCCAGTGACTTGTGGTATGTCACAAAGGTTAGTGTTGGGATGTTTGTTATCTGTATATGTGAATAGGATGTAAATGCATTAGACTTGAATTGTAATACAAAATGATGAAATTGCAGAGTAGACTCAATGAGACAAATGGCCTAATTATCCTCCTACACCTTATGGTCTAAAATTAGGATGTATTATTGAAAGTGAAGAAATTTATCATAGGTTACAGGGGATTTTGATCATATTAGCAACTAGGCTGAGAAATGGCAGATAGACTTTAATACAGATAGCGTGAGATGATGCTTTTTGGAAAAACCATCTACTATGAATGGCCGGGCACTAGAGTGTGTAATTAAACATAGGGATCTAGATATATAAGTGCATAATTTGTTGTAAGTGGTGTCCAAGATGACAGTGTGAAAAAGCACAGCATGCTGGCCTTTGTCAGTCAGGGTATCGTGTACAGGAGTTGGACATTAAGTTGCATTTGTATAAGTCATTGATAATAACACCCTGGAGTACTGTGTGCAAATTTTGTCCAAGGATGTTGCTAGGACAAGAAGGCCTAAGTAATAGAAAGAGGTTGGACAGACAAGGTCCTTATTCCAGGAAATGTAGATGAATGAACCTTATAGAAATGTTTAAAATTATAGGAAACATAGATAAGGTGGATGGTAACGATCTTTTCCCTGTGGTAGGGGAGTCCAAAACCCCACGGATTTTAGGTTGAAAGAGATAAGTATTAAAAGCGATCTGAGGAGCAACTTCTTCTCACGGAGTGTGATGAGTATATGGAGCAATGTACCAGAGGGAGTTGTTGAGTCAGGTATAACAGTATTATTTAAGAAGAATATGTAAGGGCAGTGCTTAGAGGGTTTTGGGCTGAAAATGGAAAATTGAAACTTTGGTTGGCATGAGCTGGTTGGCCTGAAGGGCCTTTATCTGTGCTGTATTGCTCTAAGACTCAATGATTCTACTAGGTATATGAATTCTCATTGTACAAGGTGCCAATGAGGCATTTGTATTAAGATGTGGATGCCATATGTGAATTCAGGAGTATTCTAATCAAGAAGCTAGACCATGACCATGTTCTCTGCCTGGCGACAAAAATAATTTAATCTCGCATCCATCTGCTTTGTCAATCTTAGAGTCAATGCCAATGGGGAACGCAGACAGGCAGGCTGTTTTCTGACCAGCTGTCGTTTGTCTCCAAAGTGCAACATGCATAGAAAAACTCAAAATGTGTATATCAACATCTACGATCACATAGTGGAGACAATTCACATTCTAAATTAATGTTTTTACTGCCTGAGCCAAATTAAAGAAGCTTTGCTGGACGCACCAGGACAGCTCCTCAAATTTATGGGATCCTGTTCAATGAGGTCAACTCACTTTGGAGCTGTGGACTGAGAGCAGGAGTAGAAGGACTAGGAAGTGAAAAAAACAAGATAATGAGCCAGTTTACATTCATTGGTCAGAGAACAGATGCACATAATCTCAGTTTCCCTTTTGAAAACCGTTTTCATTCTATTTTCTCTGCTGCAGATTGGCACTTCACCTATTTGATCCTAATGACAAAAAGCCAACAGCAAAAAAACCTTGCAAGGTACATTCACACATCTAGCCAGATGAAAAATACTGCACAAAGACCATTCACCCTAATTCCCTTTATGCCTCCAATAGATATGTAAGTCCTTCTGAACTTTAAAATCGGCAATTACTTGCTATAATATTAGCTCTATTAAGAAAATATCAAAGGCCTCTCCTTGCTTCTAGCAGCATGTTAAGAATTAGTAATAAGCAGCTCCATGATTTCTAAGCAGGTTTCAATGTGCTTGTATATTGTACGATTCCATGATATACTACAATTCTCTCCCCTTACGATTGATGCGACATAATAACCTTTCATCTACTCTGTCCTATTGGCTATGGCTAATCAATACATTTTGTAAGCTCTTTCATCCATTCTCCATTCTTCAGGCCATTACCCACCTGGAAATCACTCTCAGGCCAGTCCATATGTTATTGTAGTTGGGAGGGGCATTCAGTAAGTGCCTGATTGTCATAACTTCACCAACCAGTACTTCATGTCACAGTTAGGTTAGTCTCTTAGTCAATTTGCAATATACTGGAAATAATCCACAATTGAAATGATCAACAAAGGTACTTTGTTCATGAACTAGTCACCATTCTTACAGTTGCTATCTTTAATATAGCTTCCTTTTGTAACTTCCAGTCCCTCAAATATTCTTGCAACACTTGAAGCAGTTAATCATATGAAACAATCTGTCGTGTATGTGGCCTGTTACACAACAATGCTATTAATAAAAACGCTGGAGATGGGAGCTAAGGTTCTTGATTCTTTACTGGCAGAAACTGTACTCGGCACACACGTACAGATCAATATGCACCTAATAGCGCATGCAACAACGTGTCCCTGCAACATAAAGTAGTCCCTTATTATACTGGAGACCATACAGTACACAATCCCTGAAGGGGTGTGAGTATTAGAGTGCCAATATTGCATATAACACATATATTTCACAAGTCTCCACCTCTACACTAGAAAGAAAATTTCAGTTCTCTTGCTGCTACATTTTCCACTAGTGAGTGTGGGTAAGGCATGCTGATACCTCTATCAGCATGAGCCTGTAAGCCTTTTCCTGTACATTCCCTCATCTAAGCATCTTCTGAGCTTTCTGTAGGATATTACATTTGCAAACTTACTGTGTGAGAACAGACATGGGTCACCTTTTCCCCCTTTCCCTGGCTGCAAGCACCATCTTCCTACTAACTCATCACAGCCATGCCTCATCATAACCTCTTAAGCTAAATTAATTAGCAATATTTGAGTTACTGAGCAATCTCAAGATAGTTCTTCTATCTTTTTTTACATTTAAAAAAACATTGAAAGCAACTAAACCAAAAGTTAAAATGATTATCCTTAATATTCAGACCAGGTTAAGTCAGACTTTGTCTTTAATAATCCAGATTATATGTTGCTTTTATAGATTCTTGCTCCTTTTTCTATTCGTTTATATTTCCCAAATAATTTTCTTCACAAGATCTTGTCATTATTTGAGATGGGGGCAAGTCAAAGATTTTTATCCTTATCTAATTGTTCTTTGGAATCAGAATCAGGTTTAATATTATTGGTACATGTCGTGAAATTTATTGTCTTTGCTGCAGCATTGTAATGCAATACTTAAATAAGTAGTACAAAACTAAAAATAAAAATGTAGTGAGATAGTGTTCATGGGTTCCATGTCGATTCTGAAATCAGTCAGCAGAAGGGCTGTTCCTGAATCATTGACAAAGTGGTTGCAATGTGCCTTTAACTTGTGATGATCATAATTGCTCATGATTTTGATTGAATTTATTTCTCTCCAGAGCCATTGTCAAGCCAGCTTATTAATTATTAGAATAAATATTTCAATGCTCAGTAATTTTCACTTCTGCTTATCAAAAATTTTTCACCCTCCTTCCATTTTAACTTTAGAATCTAAACTTCTGAGAAAAGTTTAGCTCCCTATCAAAAGTCATCCTCTTCAAATCAGGTTTTATTTCTCCTTCTTGTTCTTTATTTTGCAGTTATTGAAATGTATTTCAGTGCTACTTTATTCATCCATTCAGACATAGATAGTTAGCCTGGACCTGATGTTGAAGCACATTGCTAGGACACAGTGTATAGAATTTTATTCTCTAACTAAACATACTGTAATGGCTTTTAAATGTCTTATGTCAACTGATATGCATGATTAGCATATATAAATGCACATTTAACAAGAGGAAAATAATAGAAATTTTGGTCAAAATTGAGCTGCTCCACTTGTAAGATCCTGCTGATGAAACTTCATCATTTGGGAAGGCAGGGGAACTCATTTTCTCAGTGGTGAGGAATATTTTTGGCTCAGAAATTCAAAACAGAATCAGTTTTGATTGTGAGAAGGAATAGTAAGGATGAAGAGTGACTGATGTAAGTAGTATTTAGAATCACAAGAGGGTTTATTTTTATGATAAGTATGTTGAAGAATGATTAATATAAGAATTATTTTCAGATGCTGGAAATCTTAATCAGCGCACACAAAATGCTGGAGGAATTGAGCAAGTCAGGCAGCATCTATGGCGGGGAACATACAGTTTACATTTCAGGCCACGAGCCTTTATCAGGACAGAACTACGTCAAGACCCTTCAATGAGTTGTTTCACATAAACTAGAAAAATTAATGAAATGGTAAGAAGGTACATCAGCAGACATACATTCCAATAAAACAGGTAGGTTCTTCAAGAAGAATCATAAATCTATGACTAAGGTAGTTAAAGGTGGCATCGATATGAAAGAAAGGATGTTGCAAAAGTCAGTGATAGGACAGAGGATTGGGAAATTTTTAGAGACATACAAAGGATTACTAAACAAGAGTAAAGAGACATAAGATGGAATATTATAGTAGACTCACAAATAATATATTAAAAATTGTTTGAAGTCCTACAGATGCAAAAACAGAAGGAGACTGGGTAAGGTAAATGTTAGTGCCTTAGAGAATGAAAGTGGAGAATTGATTATGAGAAACTGAGAAATAATAGTGTTTCAAAATAATTATTTTGTATCAGTCTGTACAGTAGAAATATTAAAAATATCCTGATCCTAATCAAGGACAATAAAGAGGGAAGAACTTAGAACAGTTTCTATTACTAAACAACAAATACTACACAAAGTCTTACATGTTACCTGGACGTGAAAATATGCAACTTCAGGACATGGCTATTAGGTTGTAATCCCCAAACTGAAGACCTCAGGGCAATCAGAGACTGCCGTGTACTTTGCTTCACAAAGGCATAGCTCACCTCCAGAACTGCGGACATAGCGCTTCAGCCTAAGGCTTCACCTTCCATTGCATGGACAGGAGAAGAGGTAAAGGCAGAGGCAATGGCATTCACTTCCGGACCTGGAAAAGCTGGTGCTCAAATGTTTGCTTGTAAGAATCTTTCAATTCTGGTATGGTTCTGGAGGAGTGGAAAATTGCAGACATCACTTCACTCTTTAAGGAAGGGAGGCAGAATAAACAAAATTATAGGCCAGTTCTCTTGACTTCCATGGTTGGTAATATGTTGGAAAGCATTATTAAGGATGAGGATTCAGGGTACTTGGGCACAAATGACAAAATATGCCAAAGTCAACATGGTTTCCTTAATGGTCAATCTTGCCTGACAAATCTGTTGGGATTCTTTGAGGAAGTAACAGGCAGGATGGACAGAGAGTCAGTGGATGTTGTTTACTTGGATTTTCAGAAGGCCTTTGACAAGGTGCCACACATGAGGCTGCTTAACATGATAAGAGCTCATGATATTACAGAAAAATACTAGCATGGATATAAGATTGGCTGACTTATGAGGGAATAAAGGGGCCTTTTGGGGTTGGGTGCCAGTGGTTAATGTTGTTCTGCAGGGGCCAGTATTTACCCCATCTGTATCCCTCATAATTTTGTATACTTTATCAAATCTCTCCTCAGTCTTTGAAGTTCTAGGGAATAATGTTCTAACCAATCTTTCCTCATAATACAGTTCCTCAAGGGCTGACAACATCGTTGTAAATTTTCTCTGCAATCTTCCATTCTTACTTACATATTTCCTGTTGGTAGGTGGCCAAAACTGCACATAATACTTCAAATTAGGTCTCACCAATGTCCTTGTCAACATCAACATCACATTCCAACTCCTTCACTCAATACTTTGATCTAAGATGGCCAATGTGTCAAAGCTTCCTTTGTGATCCTCTCTACCTGTGATGCCACTTTCAATGAATTATTGATCTGTATTCCCAGATCCCTTTGATCTGCCACATTCCTCAGTGCCCTACCACTCCCCTGATTTACCCATAACCTAAACACGGGACAATTTACGATGACTAATTAACCTACTAACTATTACATCTTTGGACTGTAGCAGGAAACCGGACCACCTGGAGGAAACTCAGGAAAAACATACAAACTCCTTACAAGCAGTGGCAGGTTGTGGAATGAGTTAACTAGCCAAACTAGTGTCAAATTCTATTTTAATTAATTTGCCATTCACTTCTGATGTAAGCCATATTGCTTGTTAATGACTAGTTTTCACAATGTAGGTCTCTGTTCTGAGACACTTGCATCATTATCGGATTTTTCATCAACAGCAGGCAGTTTAGTGCTCTTTTGGAAACTGCAACAACCTTTTATCTTTTTATTTTGCCTACACAGTCCATTTATTTTTTTCTGCCCGACATGCTCTTTGTACTTTACTACTTTTTTGTATTTTCTGCAAGTTTTGCCTTTAAATCTGCATTGCTCTGATGCACGTGAGATCCTGCCACAATGTTAAGCCAAGACAGTTTGTGTATAAGCATTGCAATTTTGTTCACGCTCACTTTAATTCCTGACTACAACTCAATTACATCTTTGTCTGCTGTTTCCATCGATAGTTATTTCAATTGTTCTTTTAAATGTAAGTTATGCTTCAGTAAGGAGCTATTTTTGAATGTTTTCTTGTAAGATTCTACAAACTCAGAGCATCATTAAACCTATCACTGAACGGACAATGCTCAGACTGTCTCTTCTATTCAGCCACGTACACTGAAATGGACTCCCCTTCCTATTGATTCCAGTTATGAATCCAAAAATATTCTGCAATCAACAATTATTTTGCTTGTAAATGTTCCTGCATTTCTTTCATGATATCAGCAAAGCTCATTTCAGCTGATTTTGAAGCAAACTGTATTCCTTCAAGCCCAATCAGCAAAACTGGCACTTGCTTTTCATTGGCTTTATCATTTGCTTTGAAATGCTGCTCAATATACAAGATCCAGTTATTTCTTGTGCAAACATATGCAACTATCTTTCCAGTGTAGCTAGCCATTTCTGCTCTTTTTTTAATTTATAATTATGATCACACAGTGCTTGCTGTTAATAAACCTGTGCAGCTCTTGTTTTATCTTTTCAATTTCTCACTGTGCCTTTTTTTGTCAACTCAAACATTTCGCTGTACTTCAACACATAGGTAGTCATCTCAGACTTGTTTAAAACTTCCTTGTTGCCACTGTTATGTTTTGTAACTCCAAAATATTATACTAATTGAATGCAAAAACAATGAGCTGGGAATAACATATCTGAGTTTCATTTTTACTTTAAACAAGGTGTACCATATGATGTGGCCCATGATGGCTTTCATCATTCAAGTACTATTACATATAACTGGTAATGAATTATTTAAATGAAGAATTCTTAACCAAACAATATATTTACAATACTGCTCAAATATCATTGAAAAATTAAATACACAGCACCCCTGCCCCACCTTCTCGTACTGACTTTTACCCATTCTTTTCTAGTCCTGATAAAAGATCTTCCTGTCCACAGATGCTACCTGATTTGTTGTGTTCCTCCTAACAGCAACATTGAGTGAGGCAACTTCACAAACTCCCGCAGCTCCTAATGACCCTATTATTTGATTATTATTACCCTACAGAGAGCGCTGACACAGGAAAGCAACATCCATCATCAAGGAATCCCACCACACACTCCACACCACCAGGTTCAGGAACAGTTATTACCTGATGCACCATCAATAACTCTCGGAGATGTGAGGCGAGATATAGGCTTTTATTCGCTGGAAGAGAGCAGTCAGCAGCAAGAGATCACCATACAACATCCTGGAGACTGAGGGAGGAGCAGTGCCTCCAATCGCCTTTATACAGGGGTCTGTGGGAGGAGCCACAGGAGCAGTCAGCGGGGGGGGGGGGGGGGGGGGCGTGTCCAGATAGATATATGTAGTTCACCACGTTACCCTTCAGTCATCAGGCTCTTGAACCAGTGGGGATAACTTCACTCAACTTCACTTGCCCCATCATTAAAATGTTCCCACAACCTATGGACTCATTTTCAAAAACTTTTCATTTCATGTTCTTGATGTTTATTGCTTCATTATTTATGTTTATTATTTACTTTAAAAATATTTGCACAGTTGTCTTTTGCACGTTTATTCTTCCTGTTGGTGTGGCCTTTCATTAATTCTTAATGTTTCTTGGATTTACTGTGCATGCCCACAAGAAAACAAATCTCAGGGTCTTATATGGTGACATATGTGTACTTCAATACAGTGTATAAATATATATATATTGTCTGTGCAAATCTACATATCAATTAAATAAAAGCACACACACCAGTGATGGCTTTAACTGATATATTCACATTTGCAGCAGGAGAGAAAGACAGAGAGAGCAATGTGCATATGTAGACAACTGCAGATGCGCACACAACAGGTCAATATGAGCTAAAGCGGGGTGATCATTACTCAAAAAGAAATAGACCAAACACAAGAGATCCCACACTGCCAGCGAATGCTGTCTCCACCATGGGGAGTAATACTCTGCAGTTGTCAGATCAGTGAACTCCAGATATTTTGAGCTTTTTTTACTATAAAGAAATGCTGGAAATTTTATGCTACATTGTACATGATTCAAATGAGTATTCAAAACCACACTGAGTCATAACAAGCTCTCTGGCTCCCCACAAAATCATTAAATATCTGGACACTATTGACTGCATAAATGTATAAAGTTAAAACAATAGATTTTAAAATAATATGGGAATTTAATCACACTGGAAACTGTGTCCTGGAACAGTAATGTGCAAGTAACCCCATTAGCTTAAGCTAAAATAGGGCACCTTGGAATTTATGCAAACATCTCATGTTGTTCAATGCATCAACATTTCCTTATGGTCTTTGGTTTTGTCGTCAATATCAGCATCAGAAGCTTGCTGCACCTTTTAACTAAAGATGCCCTTTACTCCAATTTATATCAGTAGCAAATTACTCAGAACAAGAATGCAATGGCGAAAGAAATTTCTGAATTCACATACAAAACCAAAATCTCTGAATATATCAAGTTGTATCTTCTGCACAATGAATCACATATGCTGCTTTACACTATAGTTAAACATTTGGATGAGGCCATCACACTTGGATGATGAAGTGCCAAGGTCATCGTGTCTATTTAGATCAGAAACATGTCATGTTAGAGCTAAGATTCTGGGAGACTGGTTGCATGTGATAACTTGTTAAGTCAAATGTCTGGGAGCAACAGTCTTCTGGAAGAAATCAGTGGTTCAAGCACTGTGGGAAGACTCTGTCGATGTTTTGGTCAAAGCTCTGCATCAGGACTGTTTGGGAAAGTGTGCATGTGGGTGGAATGGGGCAGAACTAATTCTTGAAGACTCACACCTTCACCAGAAGAAGACAGACTTGAGTGCATGTCGTCCTGCTTTTGAATTACTGGTAGTAGTTGGAGCTGGGCTGGAGTAGTTTAGATATACACCTCACAATTGACTTAAACTGAAATTTACAAATACAAGGGGTGATTGATAAGTTTGTGGCCTAAGGTAGAAGGAGTCAACTTTAGAAAACCTAGCACATTTATTTTTCAACATAGTCCTCTCCTACATTTACACACTTAGTCCAGCGGTCGTGGAGCATATGGCTCTTGGACCTCCAGAAAGCATCCACAGCAGGGATGATTGATAAGTTTGTGGCCTAAGGTAGAAGGAGATGAGTTATACAGCTCTCGTTACATGCACATGCAGTTCAACTCTTTGAGTGATTATGCAAAACGTTTGAAGTTAATAACTCATCAGGGTGATTGATAAGTTTGTGGCCTATGGTAGAAGGCGATGAGTTATTAACCATATGCAAAGATTAATTTTCAAGTCTGATTGAGTATGCAACAGCAGTCATTAACTTCATTAAAACCTGTGTGAATGAGTGTGTGCACTGTACATGCCTAAATCAAAAGTGTGGTTGAACTAGGAGGTATGTTGTCTGCTGAGGGCTAGATCTCTGGCATTCAAGTCTGATGACCCAGATTTGTAGAAGAAAACCAAGTACGACTTGCAGACAGGTAACTCAAGAGCAAAGGAACAGTTCCAAACAGGATTTGAGGTGGAATATAATGTGCATCAACTCTGGCACGGTTTGCAGGCCATTACCACAAAGCAAAACCAAACATCATCAATGGCAGTGATGCTTTACTCCCAAAGTTGGAAGTTCAAAGTAAATTTTATTATCGAGGTACATATATGTCACCACATACAACCCTGAGATTTGTTTTCCTGTGGGCATACTCAGCAAATCTACAGAATAGAGACTATAACAGGATCAATGAAAGGTCAACTAGAGTGCAGAAGTCAACAAGTTGTGCAAAAACAAATATAAATAAATAGTAATAAATAATGAGAATATGAAATAACAAGAGTACTTAAAGTGAGATTAATTGTTGTGGGAACATCTCATTGGAAGGACAAGAAAATGTGGTTAACCCCTTCGTTCAAGATCCTGATGGTTTTGAGGTAGCAACTGTTCTTGAACATGACGGTGCGAGTCCTGTACCTTCTACCTGATGGCAGCAGCAAGAAGAGAGCATGGCCTGGGTGATAAGGATCTCTGCTGATGGATGCTGCTTTTCTACGACAGCGTTTCATATAGGTGTGCTCAATAGTTGGCAGGAGGGAGCTTTTCCTGTGATGTACTGAGTTGAATCCACTACCTTTTGTTCAATTTTCCATTCAAAGGCATTGGCGTTTCCATATCAGGCCATGATACAGCCAATAAATACACTCTCCACTATACATCTATAGGTTAGCAAAGTTTTATATGTCGTATGGAATCTCCACAGACTCCTAAGGAGCTGCTGTGCTTTCTTTGTAATTTATATGCTGGGTCCAGGACAGATCCTCTGAAGTAGTAATGCCCAGGAATTTAAAGTTGCTAACCCCCTCCACCTCTGAAGCTCCGATGAAGACTGGCTCGAGGATCTCTGGTTTCCTCTCCTGAAGTCCACAATCAGGTCCTAGGTCTTGCTGACATTGAGTGAGTGGTTGTGGTTATGACACCACTCAGCCAGATTTTCAATCTCCTTCCAGTATGCTGATTCATCACCACCTTTGATTTGGCCCACAACAGTGGTGTTGTCAGCAACTTGAAAGGGTTATTGGAACTGAGCTTAGCCACAAGGTCATAGTTGTAAAGTGAGTAGAGTGGGGGCTAAGCACACAGCCCTGTGGTGCATCTTTGCTGATGGAGATCGTGGAGGAGATGTTGTCAGAACTGACTGGGATCTACAAGTGAGGACATCCAGGATCCAAATGCAGAAAAAAGTATTGAGGCCAAGGACTTGCAGCATATTGATTAGTTGTGAGTGTATGATGGTATTAAATACCAAGCTGTAATCCACAAAGAGCATCCTGATTTATGCATCTTTGCTGTTCAGATGTTCCAGGGGTGAGTGAAAAGACAATCAGGTGGCACCTGCTGTAGACCTGTTGCTCCAACAGGCAAATCAGAAGCTTCAAAGAGCTTATTCCTAGTTCTATTACATATGTTTCTTATCTTTTTAAACACAACAAAACCTTCACTTCTAAAACCGGGAGACCACACCCAATTTCACAGAGTCATACAGCAAATCCAGCACAGATACAAGCAACCACTCCATGCTGACCATTTTCCCCATCCCGCTGGTTCCAACATCGTGCATTCAGTCCATATCCCTCTGACTTCTGCTTAGAGGTGGCTAACTTGGAAAAAAGGGCAGAAAAGATTTACGAGTATGTTGCCAGGGCTAGATGGCCTGAATTAAATGGAAAAGATAACCAGCTAGGTCTTTATTATGTGGTATGTAGGAAAATGTAGGGTGACCTTATAGAAACATTCACATTATGATCTGCATAGATAAGGGCTACGGTGGGAAACTTTGTCACATGGTGTGAGCAGAATCATCTGCAGCTTAATGTGAAAAAGACTAAGGAGCTGGTGGTGAACCTGAGGGGGGCTAAGTCACTGGTGACCCCTGTTTCCATCCAAGGGGCTAGTGTGGACATGGTGGAGGATTACAAATACCTGGGTTTACGAATTGACAATAAACTGGACTGGTTAAACAACACTGAGGCTGTCTACAAGAAGGGTCAGAGCTGTCTCTATTTCCTGAGGAGACTGAGGTACTTTAACATCTGCCGGACGATGCTGAGGATGTTCTACGAGTCTGTGGTGGCATGTGCTATCATATTTGCTGTTGAGTGCTGGGGCAGCAGGCTGAGGTTAGCAGACACCAACAAAATCAACAAACTCATTCGTAAGGCCAGTGATGTTGTGGGGGTGGAACTGGACTCTCTGACAGTGGTGTCTGAAAAGAGGATGCTGTCCAAGTTGCATGCTATCTTGGACAATGACTCCCATCCACTCCATAATGTACTGGTTAGGCACAGGAGTACATTCAGCCAGAGACTCATTCCACTGAGATGTAACACTGAGCATCATAGGAAGTCATTCCTGCCTCTGGCCATCAAACTTAACAACTCCTCCCTCGGAGTGTCAGACACCCTGAGCCAATAGGCTGGTCCTGGACTTATTTCCACTTGGCATGATTGACATTATTATTTAATTATTTATGGTTTTATATTGCTATATTTCTTCACTATTCTTGGTGCGGCTGTGTTGAAACCCAATTTCCCTCGGGATCAATAAAGTATGTCTGTCTGTCTAAGGTGGATGACAAGGGATTCCAAAACCAGGGGCATAGCGTTGGAGTGAGAGGTGAAAGGTTTAAAGGGAACCTGAGGGGTAACCTTTTCAGATAGAGGGTGGTGAGTATATGGAATGATCAGACAGAGGAAGTGATTGCGGCAGATACAATAATATTTAAGAAACGCTTAGATAAATACAAATTTTAATAAAGCCATTCTGATTTGTGCTTAATAAAGCCTCCATCACAGCCATTCTGCCAACAATATCTATGACTCAACCACAGATTACTTCCCAGCCACTGAAAGACCCCCACCTCCCAAATCAAAGTCTGTCTGTAAAACTTTATTATATATGCTGATGTTATTTTCGTTGTAATACCACGATGTACTCTTGATTTGAAATTATCTGTATGCACGGTACGCAAAACAAAGATTTTCATTGTATCATATGACTATAGGACTAGAAGAAATTAAGCCAGAGGAGCAGAATTAGGGCATCTTGTCCTTCAAGTCTGCTCCACCATTTGATCATGTCTGATTTATTATCTCTCTCAACCTCATTCTCCTGCCTTCACCTCTATCCTTGTGATCCCTCAATAGCTGTTGGATTCTGGTGTTTTTGGTTCTTTTGGAAGTCAAGACGAGGCACAAAATTAGTTGCTTCATGAATGTTTTATTAAGCACTAAGGGAACAAAGGAATTGGAAACAGAGAATAGCAAGAGTCTAGTAGTTAAGAACAAAGGGAAGAAAGGATGGCAAGCCAATGTGCTTGGCTCTTCTTCTGTCCTAGATAACAGGCATTCTATTCAAATTTGTAGATAAATGTTAACCAATCAGATAACTCCTATTCAAATAACACAAGACCAGAGAAACTTCGGTAAGAGATAAAACTGTAATGACTAAGAGATACACTACACAATCACATATACATACTGTGTCCACTCAAAAACATACTGATCAATTACATGTATAAAGGTAGTTATATAAAACACAAGCAGGCATAAAAAACTAAAACTGCAATTAAAGTTCCAAATGCTAGAATCTGAAATAATGATGAACCTTCAACCTTCATTTCTTTCCACAGATGATGCCTGACCTGGTGATCATTTCCAGCATTTTATTATTTGTAATAATTTGTAAGTTGCATTTCATATGATGAATTATTTTTTAACCTAAGCCTAAAATGTATTTCTTTAATCATTCTTCTTAAAGTCAATACTTAATTAAGCTGTGCACTTAGAAGATAATTTGTGTACTTTGTGCTCTCTGGAAATTGTTGAATATATTCACAAAATATTCACAAAATACTTCGGATAATTGTTCACATATTTTGTAGTTCACGGCAAAACACTGAAGAAGGTGCATGTGAAATAAATGCTTGCTCTTGCTCATATGTGTAAACATTTTTTTCTATTATACTTTGCTAACTCAAGGGAGTTAGATTATCGAGAAGTGTAGGCCACACAAAATCATTGTCACTGAGAAGACGGATTGGTGCCATTACTAGTTTCTGTCTCCTGCTGATAGTTTCACTGAGTATCTAATATACATGCTGCACGCCTTATTGCTCAACTGAAAAATGTTCTGTCCTTACTGACGTGCCCAATTATTTGAACATTGCCTGCAGTGAAGATGAGCTTCTGTCTTTTGGGGGATTAAGGATTCAATGCAACTTGTAAGTACTGCAGGATTAAACTCTGTGAGCATACCATGGAAGAAGACTTCTGTGCAAGTTGCACAGTAATTACCACTAAGGATTTGACCTTTTTCATTTAATAAGTTGCATCCATTATGAACAAAAACACCATACTCAATAACGGAACTGTACATTTGAACAACTTTTATTTTAAGGAGCATAAACTCAGATACAAATATTTAAATTTTTATATTAAAATATTTGTCTAAGTGACACTCTGACTATCGTAATGGCTATGGAGATGTATTTGTTTTCAGCTCTCTACTCTACACATTTTGACTGCGGTAAATAATTTATCATGTAGTACTTTTGCTTATTCCATATCCACTGAAAATTATTAAGTAGCATTTTAATATGCTTCTGCAGGAAATTAATTAGCATGTAACGGCACCAAATTACTGTGATAGCAAATGTATCTTTATTATACTTAACTTGCGGGCTTTTCGCTTTTTGAGATACAGCATGGTGAAACCTTATTGAAGCATGACTAACATTTATAATAGGTACATGGAAACATTCCTAAGTGAGAGATCAAAACAAGCCTAAAACTGGGTCTTGGGCCAGGCGCGTATTACTTGAATAATCCATCAATGCAGGTTATCCCTCTGCAAGCAGTTTTCCTATTCTGGGAGGTTCAATTAAGGCGGGGAATTGTCTCATGGAACCTATAGCAGATCAGACCTCCGCAAAGTCCATGCTTTCAGTGAGGATTCCAGCAGACAGGTTCTGATGCAAAATGAAGATAGTTACTTTTAAAAAATATATATCATGTTGTATAATTTTAAAACTTATTTTAAGAATTTATGTGTTTAAGTAAAACTTATTATTTTTTTAATAATTTAAAATTTTATTTTAATTATTTACTACAATTTTAATGTTTGAAACACCTGTTTAAATTGGCAAGGTTTCGGCTTACCACATGAGATATTGCATCAGAGAGGAAAGCTGAATGAATACTTGAGAGGAAGAAAAGGAAATGCAGAAAGACAGAGATTTGGGGAAGGAATTCTAGATGTTGGAGTTGCTAGAAACTGAAAGTTAGGTGAGCTGATGAAATTCAGGAAATATCAGGAGGCCCAATTTGAAGGAGACCAGCGTAAGAAGAAATAACAGCGTTAGGTGGTCTCCAAGAATAGGTCTGAGAATTTCAAACATAGGGGAGGATATATCTCAACACACATAGGATGCACGTTAGGATATGGGGAGCAGCTTTAAGATACATTCAAATGAATAAAGCACAGAGCAAGGGAGGCTAGTCAGGATTGTGTCAGTAACAATGTAGACAAATCTTAGGGTATTGCTAGTTGATGAGGTGAAGCAGAGGTGAAGTGTGCTGTAATTCTCTTAATGATGTGCTGACATATGGAAGGATTATGTTATATTCCTGTTTCTGCTCATTTGCCTTGAAATTAGGAATTCCCTAGTAGTTCAAGAATGGTAGTTAGTTATTTACTAGATAAGTAAATAGAGGCTGTTCACTTTCGCACAAGGGAAATTGGAGCTGAGTGAAAATTGTTGACCTCACCGGGTTACCCACATCTCGTAAATAGCTTGTTTCTTGAGAATAAAACCGAGATTGTCAGCAGTCTGGTTCAGCTTAGACAATCAGTGAGTTGGAGTTTGGGATGGAATTTTCTGTATGTTTGGAAAGCTGCCAGTGGACTGGCAAGGTGATGAGACAGGTCCTTGGAAAACAGCAGTGGTAATGGTGCAGATGCTTTGTCTTTCTGGAGGGTGAAATTACTTAGTAATTGAGGTCAGGGTTCCTTGGCTTGTTATTTATTTCATTATCATATGCGCACTTGGAAAGATTTCTTTGGTTTTGTTGCTTCTAGCAATGTTAACACTTCTTGCTACAATTTATAACAAGAAGTTACAAATTCTCACCGGCACAGTTGCAATATGATTATAATTCTGTTGCAGATAAAACCAACAGAAGTCTTACAGGCAAATATCTTGTGATCCCTGGTAAAGAATGAGAATGGTGGCAATTCTCACTACGTATTTCCCTATACCTCTTGATGCATTTTGCACCTAAAAAACTGCCACTTTTTTAAATATATTCAGTGTCTTGACCTCTTCAGCCTTTTGTAGTAGAGAATTCTGTGGCACCCCACCCCAGGAAGAGGAATTTCTTTTTATCTTAGTCCTAAATTTTTGAACCATATACTGTAGTGACACTGAAATGCTCGTTCTGGATAATCAACCCCAACAGGAGAAATGCTTTCCCAGTGTCCGATCATTAAGATCATAAAACACGGGAACAGAATTAGGCCATTCGACCCGTCATGTCGATCATGGCTGATTCAGTTTTACCCCATTCTCCTGCCTATTAATCAAAACCCATTTATTTATGTATGTATGTATGTATTTATTGAGATACAGTGCAGAACAGGCCCTTCCAGCCTTTGAGACATGCCACCCAGCAACCCCAATTTAACACCCAATCTGCAATGACAATTTGCAACAGTCTGTGTGGATTGGTGATAACATATCCTCCTCGCTGGCCATCGGTGCTGACGCACCTTGGGTGCGGTGTGCTTGGCTCACTGATCTACTCTCTCTGTGTGACTGGGCATGGCTCAAGTACCATTTCTAAATTTCCTGACGATGCGGCCGTTGTTGGTAGGATCTCAGGTGGTGACAAGAGGGCATACAGGAGTGAGATATGCCAACTAGTGGAGTGGTGCCACAGCAACAACCTGGCACTCAACGTCAGTAAGATGAAAGAGCTGATTGTGGACTTCAGGAAGGGTAAGATGAAGGAGCACATACCAATCCTCATAGAGGGATCAGAAGTGGAGAGAGTGAGCAGCTTCAAGTTGCTCGGTGTCGGATTCTCTGAGGATCTAACCTGGTCCCAACATATTGATGTAGTTATAAAGAAGGCAGGATGGTAGCTCTGCTTTATTGGGAGTTTGAGGAGATACACTCAAAAACTTCTGTAGCTGTGCCATGGAGAGCATTCTGACAGGCTCCGTCACTGTCTGGTATGGAGGGGCTGCTGCACAGGACCGAAAGAAGCTGCAGAAGGTTGTAAATCAGCTCCATCCTAAGTATTGGCCAGAGGGGTGCCTGGGGTGTCTTTGGGGAGCGGTATTTCATAAGGGCAGCATCCATTATTGGGGACCCCCAGCACCCAGGGAATGCCCTTTTCTCATGTGCCATGTGCAGAGGCCTGGGGACACACACTGAGCGGTTCAGGAACAGCTTCTTCCCCTCTGCCATCCGAATCCTAAATGGGCATTGAATCTTTGGACACTGCCTCACTCTTTTTTAATATACATTATTTCTGATTTTGCACTTACTTTAAATTTATTCAATATACATAATTGATTCCCTTGTTTATTGATTATTATTATTAATTTTTAGATTTTATTTATTATTTGACTCCTAGATTATGTTTTACATTGAACTGCTGCTGCTGCTAAGTTAACAAATTTCATGTCACATGCTGGTGATAATAAACCTGATTCTGACCTACCAGCCAGTATATATTTGGACTGTGGAAGGAAACTGGAGCATCTGGAGGAAACCCAGGTAGTCACGGGGAGAATGTAAAACTCGTTACAGACAGTAGTGGAATTGAACCTGAATCACTGGTAGTGTAAAGCGTTGTGCTAACCTCTATGCTACTGTACTGCCCCTTTAAATGTCCTCTTTAAATATATCCAATTGCTTATCCTCCACAACCATCTGTGACAATGAATTCCACAGATTTATCACCCTCTGACTAAAGAAGTTGCTCCTCATCTCTATTCTGAGGTTGTTCCAAGGATTATTCTTGGAAACATCCTTTGGACCCTCTACAATGTCAGCACGTCCTTTCTTAGAAATGGGGTCCAAACTGTTCACAATACTCCATATGGAAACAGAGCAATGCCTTACGAAGTCTTAGTTTAAACCTTGTTTGTTTATATTTTCTAGTCCTCTTGATTTCACCCTGTTTTGCATGAATAATGAACTATTTGTTCCTTCAAATCCTCATTCTATGATTCGTAGAATAGAATTTTTACAGCACTGAAGGAGGCCAGTCAAACCATCAGTAAATGCAGGCTGTTGCTGAGGAATGCAATCTAATCCCATTCCCTGCTCTTTCTCCACAGCCCGGTACATTAGTTCCCCTCCAACACCTGCTTGTTCTGTCCTAATCGGTACTGTTCCCATTATCCTCAGAAGAGCAGTGAACACCTGGTCACAGACTATGGACTACTCAGTATAAGAATATTTTTCCAAATATCCTATTTGTATGCTTAACCCAACAGGTTAAATCGGCGTTCCTCGTTCTTGAACCATCTACTGATAGGAACCACTTCTCTTAATTTACCCTATCTAAATCAACCCATAATGTCTTTCCCATCTAATCAATGTCAACTAGACTTTCCTTTTTCTAATGAATATGACCCTGATTCCTTAGTGTAAACAGTAGAGCGACGTACCATGCCACTGCAAGTGTGAGATGGTCAGTTGGGCAAAGGTTGGGGCAGTCGGCAGAGTGCAGAAAGCTGAAGGCCAAATGGTGGAACAACTAACTCTGAAGTGGCTGAGGTGGTGATCTAATGTTAAGTCTCTCTTATGACCTCAGTGTGATGTGCACTTCGAGTTTTTTTGTGATTGTTCACCGAAGGCCTAAGGTTACACCAAACAGCTTCAATTCATGTCAATACAAGAGGAAACCAGATGCATGACTTGTGATATCATTAGGTATGCAACTGATATCAGAAAGTCACGAGGTGTCAAAAGGCAAATGTGCATGGAAGTGTCCTGATGGGCATAATCTCACCTGTGAATTACTGCTAGCACGTTATACCCCAGGCTAACACAGAATTTACCCACAACAGAACAGTAGGTTACTCAAGCAGGAATCAGGCTAATACGTAGAAATGGAATTGAATTGCTTTATTATTATCACATGTACCAAGCTACAGTGAAAAGCTTGGCTCGAGTACTGTTCACACAGATCAATTATTGAGAATATTGAGGCAAAACTATCAGATCGAAGTATAAAGTGTAGCAGTTGCAAATTGCAGTGCAGCTAGGCAATGAGGTGCAAGCTCATAACAAGGTGAGCTGTGAGGGTAAACGGCCAATTTATCGTACTAGGGAACCACTGGAAAGTCGTATGACAACAGGATAGAAGCTGTCTTGGAGCCCAGTCGTACACGTCTGTCTGATGGGAGCGATGAAAAGAGAGAATATCCAGGGTGGTTGGGGCTTTGGTTATGCTGGCTTCTTTACCAAGGCAGCAACAAGTGTAAACAGAGTCCACAGAGAGGAGGCTGCTTTTCATAAGATCGTAAGATATACAAGCAGAATTAGGCCATTCGACCCATCGAGTTTGCTCTACAATTTGGTCATTGCTGGTTTACTATTCCTTCTCAACCTCATTCTCCTGCTTCCCTCCGTAACCTTTGACACCCTAATTAATCAAGAACTTACTGTATATCTGATCGTTAAATATACTCAATGTCTTGGCTTCCACAGCCATCTGTGGCAATAAATTCCACAGACTCATGGCATCATGGCTGGAGAAATCCCTCCTCATCTCTGCTCTGAAGGGATGTCCTTTTATTCTGAGGCTGTGCGCTCTGGTGCTAGACACTCACACTACTAAAATTATTCTCTCCATCAATTCTATGCAGGCCTTTTAATATTCAGGATGTGATGTGCTGAGCTGGGTCCACAACTCTCTGCTGTTTCTTGTGGCCATAGCATGGTCCCACACCTAAGGTGGATTTCCTGTGGGTGATCTCCCTGTGGACCACCTTACATCATGGGAGAGCTTTCAGAGGCTGGATATGACCACTTGTAGTTGCCACACCAAGACAAGATGCTTCCAGAGAGGATGCTTTCTCTGTTGCCGTGGTAACTATAACTGGCTTTACATTATTTAAAGTAAAAAAAGAAATATTTTAACATTACTTCTATTTTTCACAAGTTCTTAGTGTAGTTATGAATTGATTTGACAACTCAGGAGCCTTGGAACTGTGCCTCAGTAAAGCCAAAATTGTTCTGTTGAGTGCAGCACACTATACACACTGATAGAACCCCTGCAATTCACCACAACAAGGCAAAGTGTTGAGAATTAGACTCCTAGTGGAAGGCCAAGCCTAGATCCATGATGAAATGAAGAATGTGACCCAGGACGCAGACCAGCAGTGAATTTGGGACGAAGAGGATCTTTCCCAGCCTGGGGTTTGATATGCCAAGTGCCATGTAGGTACATTTTGGATCTGTGTCCTGCTTTCACAATGGTTTCCTTCATAAAGAAGATACATTTACACAAAAATAAAATAATTTACTCAGAGATTTTGCATCAGAGAGATTGGGCAGAACCATCTTGAAACACCGAGTATGCATTATTGTCTAATTTAGTGAACTTACTGGAGCTATGCGACGGCCAGAGGCTTTCAGAGCCTTGAGATTTCAAGTACCTAGTCATATCTAGCCTCTGACTGCTCTCCCTTGATGTAATGAGCTCCATAGGGAGGTGAACTCCAGAAAATTCACTTTAGGTGATGGACCCAATAAAGACAGGTCCATGTCATAGTTTATTCACTACCAATGGACTCATCTTGGAGTTATAAAACAAGTTAATCAGATCAATGCCTGTACTATCATAAAGTGGAATAATAGTATTTCATGTGAACCTCATGCGAGATCGAGGCATAATCAAGGCAAAGTCGGGGTGAGCAGCGCTGAGCAAAGTCAGAGCGGAGGAGAGGCAGATTTAAGGCCCAGCACCTAAACGAGGAGTGAGATTTGATTAATTAAAGTGTCAATTTGGAAAGGTTGCTTTCAGGCCAAAACGTGGTGGTGGGGTCCAAGCCCAGAGCATATTGATGGCTGAATATGCTAGGTCCTAGTGTGAGGAATGACCTGATGTTTGGATCTAAGCCACTGGCCAGATAGATTGTAAAGCCAGGGTATGAGGACCAGAGGCAGGGATCGGGCCAGTTCCACTTGCCGCTCCGTGATGTTTCCTCAGCTCTACACTAGCCTGAGGCTGAGAAGGCAGCCGGCTCCGGCTGCTCCAGGCCTCGTGTCTGATGACTTGCTTTTCTTCTGAATGCTATTTGCTTACTTTTATTGTTTGCATAATTTGCTTTTCATTCTCTCTGCACATTGGGTGTTAGTCGGTTCCTTTGGGTTTCTTTCTTTTGTGGCTGCCTGTAAGGAGACAAATCTCATGGTTATATAATGCTTACATAATTTGGTAATAAATGTACTTTGAACTTTGAACACAAAGGACGAGGGATAAACTTCTAGACAGAAATGTCTAATGTCCAGACTGATCTGAAAAATAATTACTAGAGAGCAGATGAAACCTATAATGCTAACTGGGAACATTCAAGGCAAGAATAGGTCAGTCAATATCAGACCTTTATCTTCATGGCTGACTTTTATTTTTTGTCTTTACTCTATAACTGTTGATATTCTTCTCTTATAGACATCTGCCAATATCAGATATGAATGTACCAATTGTCCTCATGTCTACAGTTAAGAGATTGAAACCTTTATGCACTCTGCTAAAGGTAACAGGTTTAGGAAGGAAAATGATAAGAAAGGAAGAGATCCAAATGGAAAACTTTCAAATACAGCTCAGCTTGTTTGGTTTAGCAATAGAAAGTGGGAATGGCAGAATTCTCTGCAGAGAACTGGTTTAAATTATTTAATGATATGAGAGACATGCATCAGAAACAATATAGTGTAATGAAAGTCGAGGTCAAGATGATGATTCAATTTATGCATTGACCAGATGTTTCTTGTATTTCATCAGAATGCCATACAGTGTATACTTGCTGCGGCTGGGAGCTGACTCAACTGACTGTGCATTTCTAAGCATAAATCGTTTAGTTACTTCAGGAAAAACATCAATGATTGATATGCCACAATTAGAATCAACCCTCAAACTGTTTACAAAATCTTTAACTTCACAGTGAAATGGAAATAAATATTTTCCACTCAATAGCATTAGGTTAATTAACATTAACTTATGAGCAATAACTGCTACCAACTGCTGAATAATGTATAATGTTTTTACAAATAAACCAAATGAACTTGCCAGCTCTGATAGAAGAGACCATTACGTTCTATTATGTAATTTGTGCTTTTTCAATGCTTTGCCTTTATACATCAGAAGTTAGAAAGTGTTCATGTTTATCTTATTGCTAATTTAATTCAGCTGCATTTGTTATTCGTACCATTTTAGAGAGAAACAGTGAGGGCTAAAAGCAAAGTGTTCTTTTAGTCTTCTTTATCAAATTCCCCAGCTCGTGATGAAAAATATTATTAAGTTATAAGTGGAAAATATTTTAAATACTCCAATTTTCTTCTGCTATTGGGACTAACTGAGCAGTGCTTTACCATCATCATACATCATTTGAGAATGCCTCAGCACTGGGACGATCACCAAGCAGTTTTTGTAGTGACCATGATAATGGTAATACAAAATGATCCTTAATTCTGCAGAAGTGCAGGAAGTTTGAAATACAAGTTGGAATGAAAAACTTCCTTGCACTGGGCTCCAGATACCTGCTCTACTGTACTGTTTGGAAGCAGTGTCTTGTGGAAATGAAGAATACAGTCAGCACAGAAATATTTCCTCGCACCTTTGAGAGGCACTACCACAGAAATCAGCCTGCTTGTTCTACCAGCTGCAGATTGCTGAGATCAAACAACCCCCAAGATGAGCAAGAGTGGAGACATAAGCAGTCCCTATCTAAGCCCAGAACAAATCCCTTTGGAATGGTTAGCACTAATTTAGTTTGATGTTGTTTCACTTGCAAGTCAATAAGCAAGAATATCAAATTAATTAAAAATAAAATGTGTCCAGTACAGTAATAAAAATGTACTTTACATTTCTTACAAGCTTTTTCTGCAGACAGGAAATATTTTCATTTTAGATAACAATTCAATAGCTTTCCAAAACGTGATTTTAGATTCCAGCATGGAATGATGTTTTGACCTTTGACTCAAATGCAATTCTACCCATGTAAAATTTCTAAACAACATATATTCGCCTTAATATTTATGTAAAAGTGCTAGGTGGTTGTCATGATAAGGGGTGGAATTATTGGTGAATCCCAGAGGCCATGTAGCTTCACGGAGTCTGCACTGGAAGAAACTAATTTTGACTCACTGTAGAAACTAATTTTAACTCAGTGGCCTGGAATCACCAGTGAGTGAGATGCACACTTAAGTGCTGCAATCACATCTGCATTTACCTTTTAATATTCTCCCATGGAATCTAAGGTGGTCCTGAAATGGCCAACATTTAATATAATAGCCTTATTGAACTTGCAGATTTGGTGATGAACTGTTATCTTGACCTGCTGCAGTGCAACCACTGGGCTTGTTGGGTCATTTTAGAAGGCATTTAAAAACTGAGCACGTTTCAGTAGGTCCAGAGTCATACAAAGTATACTGTGTAAGAGTGGCATTGTTCCTTTCTTGGAAATACATTAGTGAAGCAGATGGGTTTTTAATGGTCACCATTACTGATACCAGCTTTTTAACTCCAGGACATTTAATTAACTGAATTTGATTTCTCCAGCTGTCGTGTTGGGACTTGAACTCGTGATTAATTCAGATCACGGGCGTGCTAGCCCAGTAACATAATCATTATGTTACCATTCTCTTGTATTTAAATAGGAATTTCATTGTACTATCATCTCCCAAAGCACCTTAAGAGCAACAATCAAACAAAATTTGACACTGAGGTTTGTAAGAGACATTGGAACAGATGACCATAAACTTGGATCAAAGATTATTGTTTAATGAGTATTTCAAAGAAGGGAGAGACAGCTGTGGACAATTTTAGAGAGCAAACTCTTGAGACTAGAATCTGCAGCACATGAAAGAATAGTGAAAGTATCAGCAAAGATAATTGGAGGTGCACAAGATGTCAGAATACAGGAATAGAGGGATCCAGTGAAATCAGCTTTACATCACTGTTCTCCGTAGTGACAGATAGTGAGTGAAAACCCTCTCTCGCTATTTTGGAATACAATGCTTCCACGTTCCTTCTAAGAGCAACTCAGTAAACGGATAGGAAAATTGGTTCAATATTGGCATATACGTTACCAAGGTGCAGTGAATAACTTGTCTTGCATATCATTCATAAATATTATTGCTTACAACAGTGCTTTGACGTAGTACAAGTAAAACAATAAGAGTGTACAGAATGAAGTGTTACAGTTACAGAGAAAGGGCAGTACAGGTAGACAATAAAGTATGAGATCATAATAAGGTAGATGCTGAGGTCAAGAGTCCATCTTGCTGTACTAGATAACCATTCAATAATCTTATAATAGTGTGATAGAAGCTGTTCTGGAGCCAATGGCTTTTCTGTCTTCTGCTTGATGGGAAAGACCATCCAGAGTCGGTGGGGTCTTTGATCTTGTTGGCTGCTTTATAGTCAGGAGTCATAGAGCGTTACACTGCTGAGCATTTCAGGCCCTTTGGTTCACCTTGACTGTGCCAAACGTGTTCTGCATAGTTCTATCTATTAAAACGTGTAGTGATTTTGACTGGATGCTATATTATTGGATATCATTCTTGATTTTATTTTGTAGTGAGAGTCCAGGAACTCTGTAGTAATCAATAGAAGATTTAATTGTAAGGACCATGAAGTCCATGTGAGTGTGAGGCAGAGTAGAAAAGGAGGGCATCTTGATTATGGGAATTATCCTTGCTTGTTGCTTTCAGAAATAAAATGGTATTGCCTGAAAATGGCATTAAATTATGGTAATTGATTAGCTTGGGCCCATTCAGAATACTGCAGATAATATTTTACAATTTTATCAGCCATCAAGAAATAAAATCATCTCCCTCTGGTTCCCTATCTCAATAGACAATAGACAATAGGTGCAGAAGTAGACCATTCAGCCCTTCAAGCCTGCACCGCCATTCTGAGATCATGGCTGATCAATTCCTATCAATACCCGGTTCCTGCCTTGTCCCCATATCCCTTGATTCCCCTGTCCATAAGATACCTATCTAGCTCCTTCTTGAAAGCAGCCAGAGAATTGGCCTCCACTACCTTCCAAGGCAGTGCATTTCAGACACCCACAACTCTCTGGGAGAAGAAGTTTTTCCTTAACTCTGTCCTAAATGACCAACCCCTTATTCTCAAACCATGCCCTCTGGTACTGGACTCTCCCAGCATCTGGAACATATTTCCTGCCTCTATCTTGTCCAATCCCTTAATAATCTTATATGTTGCAATCAGATCCCCTCTCAATCTCCTTAATTCCAGCGTGTAGAAGTCCAGTCCCTCTAACCTCTCTGCGTAAGACAGTCCAGACATCCCAGGAATTAACCTCGTGAATCTACGCTGCACTTTCTCTACAGCCAGGATGTCCTTCCTTAACCCTGGAGACCAAAACTGTACACAATATTCCAGGTGTGGTCTCACCAGGGCTCTGTACAAATGCAAGAGGATCTCCTTGCTCTTGTACTCAATTCCCTTTGTAATAAAGGCCAACATTCCATTAGCCTTCTTCACTGCCTGCTGCACTTGCTCATTCACCTTCAGTGACTAATGAACAAGGACTCCTAGATCTCTTAGTATTTCTCCCTTACCTAACTCTACACCGTTCAGATAATAATCTGCCTTCCTGTTCTTACTCCCAAAGTGGATAACCTCACACTTATTCACATTAAACGCCATCTGCCAAGTATCTGCCCACTCACCCAGCCTATCCAAGTCACCCTGAATTCTCCTAACATCCTCATCACATGTCACACTGCCACCCAGCTTAGTATCATCAGCAAATTTGCTGATGTTATTTTCTATGCCTTCATCCAAATTGTTAACATAAATGGTAAACAGCTGTGGTCCCAATACCAAACCTTGTGGCACCCCACTAGTCACCACCTGCCATTCCGAGAAACACCCATTCACCACTACCCTTTGCTTTCTATCTGCCAACCAGTTTTCTATCCATGTCAATGCCTTCCCCCCGATGCCCTGAGATTTGATTTTACCCACCAATCTTCTATGTGGGACCTTATCAAATGCCTTCTGAAAATCGAGGTACACTACATCCACTGGATCTCCCCCATCTAACTTCCTGGTTACATCCTCGAAAAACTCCAACAGATTAGTCAAGCATGATTTACCCTTGGTAAATCCATGTTGGCTCGGCCCAATCCTATCACTGCTATCTAGATATGCCACTATTTCCTCCTTAATAATGGACTCTAGCATCTTTCCCACCACCGATATCAGGCTGACAGGTCGATAGTTCTCTGTTTTCTCCCTCCCTCCTTTCTTAAAAAGTGGGATAACATTAGCCATTCTCCAATCCTCAGGAACTGATCCTGAATCTAAGGAACATTGGAAAATGATTACCAATGCATCCGCAATTTCCAGGGCACCTCCTAGGGTGCAGACCATCTGGACCTGGGGATTTGTCAGCCTTCAGTCCCATCAGTCTTCTCATCATCGTTTCCTTCCAAATGTCAATCTGTTTCATTTCCTCTGTTACCCTATGTCCTTGGCCCATTCATACATCTGGGAGATTGCTTGTGTCTTCCTTAGTGAAAACAGATCTAAAGTACTCATTAAATTCTTCTACCATTTCTCTGTTTCCCATAACAATTTCGCCCAATTCATTCTTCAAGGGCCCAACATTGTTCTTAACTATCTTCTTTCTCTTCACATACCTAAAAAAGCTTTTGCTATCTTCCTTTATATTCCTGGCTAGCTTGCGTTCGTACCTCATTTTTTCTCCCCGTATTGTCTTCTTAGTTAAGTTCTGTTGTTCCTTAAATCTTCCCAATCATCTGTCCTCCCACTCACCTTGGATCTGTCATATTTCCTTTTTTTTAATGCTATGCAGTCTCTGACTTCCTTTGTAAACCACTGAGGCCCCTTTCCCCCCTTTGAATCCTTCCTTCTCTGGGGGATGAACTGATTTTGCACCTTGTGCATTATCCCCAAGAATACCTGCCATTGCTGTTCCACTGTCTTTTCTGCTAGGCTGTCCGTCCAGTCAACTTTGGCCAGCTCCTCCCTAGTGGCTCCATAGTTTCCCCTGTTCAACTGCAACACTGACACCTCCGAGCTGCCCTTATCCTTCTCAAATTGCAGATAAAAGCCTGTGATCACTACCTCGTAATGGCTCCTTTACTGACAGATCGCTTATCAAATCCTGTTCATTACATAACACTAATTCCAGAATAGTCTTGTCCCTGGTCGGCTCTCGTACAAGCTGTTCCAAGACTGCATTCCGTAGGCACTCTACAAACTCTCTATCCTGTGGTCCAGCACCAACCTGACTCTCCCAGTTCACCTGCATGTTGAAATCCCCCATAACTACTGCGACATTACCTTTGCCACATGCCAATGTTAACTCCCTATTCAACTTGCACCCAATATCCATGATTCTGTTTGGTGGCCTGTAGACAACACCTATTTGGGTCCGTTTGCCCTTACTGTTCCTCAGTTCTATCCACACAGACTCTACTTCTCCTGACCCTATGTCCCCCCTTGCAAAGGACTGAATCTCATTCCTCACAAACAGGGCCACCCCACCCCCTCTGCCCACATTGCTGTCCCTACGATGGCACGTATACCCTTGTACATTCATTTCCCAGGTCTGATCTCCCTGCAGCCATGTCTCCGTTACCTTCCCTTTATTCCATTTTCCACAGTCCTCACCTATTAATTTCCTTCTTCTTCAGCCTTTTACCTCTTCTACCTATCACCTCTCAGATTCTCACATCATTCTCTGTCTCCAACCCACTCTTTTTTCCCTTCACCTGGTCTCACCTATCACCTGCCATCTTGTATTCCACTTTCCCCCTGCCTTCTTGCCTCCTTCCTTTCCAGCTGTGATAAAGGATCACGGATGGAAGCATTGGCAGTTTATTTCTCTCTAGAGATGCTGCTAGTCCCATCAAGTTTCTCGTGCATTTGTGTGTGTTAGCTAAAATACAAACAACTGAAGACTCTAAATTAAAAACAGGCAAAGAAAATGTCCCTTCCAATCTTGTGTCTCCTTATACTTTATTTATGACTCTGAATGCAAGAGTTCATGGCAGGAAAATCCAAACCAAATTCTGCACTGTTAGACCCTCACTCAATTTAGAATTATCCATCTCTAGCAGTGTGGCTGATTCTGAGCAATTCGCAGTGAAACTGAAGAGAGAGATGAAGCTGTTACCTGAAGGAATATGCAGTCTTTGGGTTTCTATAAATAAGCTTAAGCTATTTCAGACTAAGTTACAGAGAAAAGAACTGACATACTTTCAATCCATAATTAAAGCTTAAGAAAATGGGTTTTCTTTATTTAACAGTCAGGGAGATTGTTTGCGGCCCTTTTGGTTACCACTGAAACAGGTTATCAGATAGAAATGACTGAAGCCAGTTCTGAAAGAGCCTTTGAAGAGCAGTACCATGTAAGGAGAATTTAACTAATAAAACCTTATCACTCTTTCATCTAGTTTCTATTCTTACTTCCACTTAAATATGTTTATCTCCGTTCCTCTCCACACAAAAAATTAAAGAATGGGTTTGTTCTATATGGTACTCAGGAATCAGAATCATTATTTTCAGACACAGTAAATAGAAAGGCCATGATACCAGTGAAATGGAAAACATAACACACATTTTAGTGGTCCAGTACAGGATAGTATCTGGCAAAATGCCAATTTATTTTTCTCAAAACACTCATAGTATTTCAGTATATTATTGCACATTATTTTCATGAGAATCATAATAATTATTCTAAATACAGTAGTTAAAAATACATTTTGAAAGTCAACAATTGTGTTGCTGTACCTAATACTATTATGTAGGATACAATATATGTACATTGGTGATAGAGGCCCATTTGGCAGGAACCAATGGTTTGATTACACTGAAAGTAGTTTCGCTGGAGATATTTTTCAGTGTATTATGATAGGAGTTCTTTTCCCTGGGGAATGGGATTAATCAGAAGAATCAGTACAAGCAGAATGGTCACATTCGGCTGCTTCCACACTGAAATAGTCCACATGAATCCCAGCAATGATGGGATGAACTCCATGTCAACATTGAAGGACTACATTTGGTTTACTTCTCCTAGTACCTGAGTAAATGTGGAAAGGTCATTGGCCTTGATCACCTACAGCCCTTTCTTCAATACAATGTTCTTTATATGTTTCAGATCTTAAAGTTCTTATAGTTGTTGCAAGAACAATAATCTGAGTCTCAACGTGGAGAAGACAAAAGGGATGATTGTGAACTTCAGGAAGGTACAGGTTGACCACTGTCCATGGCAGATCAATGGCTCTGCCATGGAGCGTGTGAAGAACATAATGCTTTTTGGTTTGTACATAAAGGGTGATCTATCTTGCACTCACAACATTTCCTCATTAGTCAAGAAGGCACAGCAGCGTCTATACTTTCTGAGGAGATTGGGATGTGAAAGGACCCCTGCCCATTCTAACAACTTTCTACAGGAGCGCCATTGAGAGTGTCACTATGTGGTACAGAGGATGCAAGAAATCAGACCACAGGACCTTATAGAGGATAGTTAAAACCGTCAAGAGGATCACTGGGGTCTTCCTCCCCACCTTTTTTTGATGTTTATTGGGAGCATTGAAGCTCAAGGGACCAAAGCATTGTTGAGAATCACCACCATCTATCCCACACTCTCTTTGACCCACCACCATCAAGAAGGGGGCACAGAAGCATCAGGACTAGGACCGCCAGACTGGGAAACGGTTTCTTCCCTCAGGCTATGCTAATGAATACCTTGCCTCCACCGAGATCTCGTCTCACAGTCAGCACACTGTTTACCTGTGCTGCATGCACTTTGAGTTATGTTTTATTAACTTATTTATGGTGGTATTTTGGTTTACATGCCGTGTGTGTTAGATGTTTTGTGGTCTGGAGGAATGCTGTTTCAGTTGGTTATATATAGTGTATGTACTGACAGATGGCAATGAACTAGAACTTGAGTTCTGATTGGTTTTGAAACTCCGGTTTACCTGAACAAAAGAGGAAATAAGTAATTAATTATGTGAGTTCCTCAGGGAAAAGCAAATTCCCTGAAGGAATTTGGAATATCAAATTCTCTAAATTTAGATAATTATTTCTGCTTGTATTATGCAGATCGTTTCTGGTGTAACTCTTCTATCTGCAGCTTTGGCTTAGTTTTCTCTGTCTATTGATATAGCCTGTCATGCTGGGCATGAACCATGGCACTGTCATCATCAACACAAAACACAGACAAAGACGCATAATCATTAATCAGGTTTATTGTCACTGACCCATGCTGTGAAATTTGTTGTTTTGCAGCAGCAGACATAAAACTTGCTGCAAGTTACGGAAATAAATAAACACTGCAAAAGACACATAATGAGATAGTGTTGATGAGTTCATGGACCATTTAGAAATCAGATGGAGGAGAGCAAGAACCAGTTGTTAACATACTGAGTGTAGGTCTTTAGAATCCTCTACCTCATCCCCAGTGGTGGCAGAGAGGGTGTGTCCCAGATGGTGAAGTCTTTGACGACAGATACTGAGATTCCACCTCTAGACGGTCAAACAGGTTGTACCTGTGATGGAACTGGCTAAGCCTTTTTTAGATGCTTGTAATACTATGCACTTCAGGCCGAATTCCAGGCTGTGATGCAGTCAGTCAGGATGCCCTCCGCCGTTCCTCTGTAAGAATCTGCAGGCGTCTCTGGTGACATGCCAAATCTCTTCAGACTTCTCATGAACTAGAACCACTGGAGTGCCTTCCTTGTGATTGCGTCAATGTGCTGGGCCCAGGATAGATCCCACCATGTCCAGATAAGCCTCTGATTGCTCTATTAACTTACGCGACCCTCTTACCAAAACACAGACATTCCCTTTGTCCTAACTGGTCCACACAGCATCTTCTCTGCAGCTTAAAATTACCTCTTTTATTCTTTTATCCGAACTTTGACAGAGTCTCAGAGCTGAAATGTTAATTATGACTCTCCTCCATAGGTGCTGAATATATCCAACATTTTCCATTCTATTCAAAGTCACTGACTTTTTAAATGAATGGGGTGTGCTATGTGTATAGAAATGAAGGAAAGTAGGGCTTACTTCATGCTTTATGGGAATTGTGATTGTATAAAGTCATAGGAGCCATACATAGTAACTTTCACAATAGCACAGGGCCCCTAGTATTATTAAGAATCCCATTCATCCATCCAGCATCCTTGTTGACTTTCTGCCATCAGACAGGAGACTATGATGCACAGGAACAAGAACAGTCAGGATGAGAAACAGTTTCTTCCCCCAGGCCATTAGGCTTCTGAACACCCTGCTGCATCGTATTTGAAGTGTCACTGGTTAATCTGTTTTGTACCTTGCAATATTTAATATTAATGCAATTTATTTATGTGTGATTCAGCTGTAGATTTTATCCTTACCTTCATAAGTTATTGTGTGTTATATGTGTTCTGTGTACTACAATGCTTTACACCCTGGTTCAGACAAACATTGTCTCTTTTCTACATACAATATATGGTTATATACATTATATACACATGCATAGTTAAATGACAATAAATTTGGCTTGAAACTTGATTGCAACTACAGATCTGCTTGTATCCAGAGTTTAAAGGAATCTGACACCAGTCTGGTGCAGCTTTGGAGAAAAAGGGTTTTAGTGCATGCATGAAACAACATCAGTGGAACGATGCTTCAGGAGTTTGCACCAATAAAGAGCTCATGGCTATTTCTGTCTTCAGCCAGTTCGAATGAACTGCCTTACCACCACATTGCTTAACACAGAGATTCGCAACCAGACGATCTATTAATCAGTAGTAAATGAGCCTGATCTTGCTGCTTGATATAGTTGCCTCGAGAACAAATTGACTGGAGCAGGGAGAATTGAATGCAGTGTTCTTTAATGGGGCTCAAAGAGATATAAATTATTTTATTGATGCTTTCAAGAAGTTGGTAAATGTGATGCCCAGGCCTGGGAGATCGTTGGCACAGCTCGAGGCTCTGCTGCCACACTGCTCCTGCTGTCCAGATTCGAGACAGACCTCTGATGCTGTCTGTGTGGAGCATGTACATTCTCCCTGTGATGACATGGGTTTCTCCCTGCTGTTCCGATTTCAATCCAGATCCCAAAGACATTCTGGCTGACAGGTTAATTTGCCATTGTAAAATTCCATTAGCATAGATTTGTGGCAGAATCAGTGGGAATATGGGGTTAATAGAAGAACATGGGGAATACATTATGAGAAAACCAGCTGGGAATGGGATTGATCTGTGAGATTGCATGAACTTTAAGGGTTCAATAGCCTCTACTTAAGACATAAGGAAACATGAATTATGGAATTGAATCATGAATATGGTTGAGGATCCTGGCAGAGACCCTTTGAGCTTGAACAGCTTGTAAAATTCTGTGCAACTCTGCATGAAGGATGTGTTATTGCTCAGTGTAGTCTATCAGCATTTAGATTGAGAGTCAGCATGTTGGCATGTTGCCTAGTATATGCTGATACTGAAAATAGAGAATCGCTTCCTAAGACATGCAGTTCACACGGATGACTAGGAGAAAAGGGAGGCACAAATGAAAACTGCCAGTCTCTGAAGCAGCATCACAGTTCACAGCAATAAATGGAAAAATAGGGGAATGAGAAGAGTAAAGAGAGGAGAGTGAATAGCAAGAATACAAAAAGAAAATAGAGATATACTGTAGATTCTTGTTGCAGACATTGAGCACACTTGTAATCAATACACTTAACCATCAAGGGTATTATTTTTGCAGTTGCCCAAGAAACTCCTGCTTCCTTTATACAGTCAGTAGCTACTTTATTAGGTACACCAGCTCATTAATACAAATATCTAATCAACCAATTATGTGGCAGCAACTCAATTGTCAGAGGAACACACAAGAGGTTCTGAAGATGTGAATGGGACTCCCAGACGACGTTGCCTCCCAGATTTCATGGTCAGGGATGTCTCTGATCGCAACCACAGAATTTTGGTATGGAGGGAGAGCAGCCTCAATGCATATTGGTACAATGACATGGAAAGGAAAAGCAATGAAGTACTGAAGAGAGAATTTAGAGAGCTAGGCAGAATGCTGAGAAGCAGAACTTCCTGGGTAGTAATTTCTGGATTGCAAGCTTTGCCATGTGACAGTGAGGGTAGAAACAGGATGATTTGGCAGATAAATCATGCCTGAGAAACTGGTGCAGGGGGCAGGACTTCAGGTTCTTGGATCATT
Organism: Hypanus sabinus; assembly: GCF_030144855.1. NCBI lineage: Eukaryota > Metazoa > Chordata > Chondrichthyes > Myliobatiformes > Dasyatidae > Hypanus > Hypanus sabinus. Next base: position 48,640,165 of record NC_082719.1, on the reverse strand, counting down.
AGGATCTCTTCTGGGGGAGGTATGCGCCTGAACCAAAGGGGGACCAGTATTCTCATGAGCAGGTTTGTTAGAACTGTTGGGGAGGGTTTAATAATTTGGCAAGAGAATCAGAATCAGAGTGAAGGGACTTAGGATAGGATGGACGGTGAAAAACCAAAGATAGCGTGCAGTCAGACTGTCAGGAAGGGCAGGCAGATGACAGGACAAATTGCAGCCAGCAGGATGAGTATCAGTGTATTAGGGATGCAGAATCAAAAAGGGTAGCAAATACAGGACTCAAAGTGTTAGATCGCAATGTACAAAGTACAGGAAGTAACGTGGATGATCTTGTTGCACTTTTACAAATTGTCAGGTATGTTGTTGAGGCCATCACTGAATCGTGGGTGAAAAATGGTTGTAATTGGGAGCTGAATATCCAAGGTTACACATTATATCAGAGAGATAGGAAGGTAGGCAAAGAGGATGCCATGGTTCTGCTGGTAAAGAATGCCATCAAATCAGTAGAAAGATGTGGCATAGGATCGGAAGATGTCGAATCCATGTGGGTTGGGTTAAGGAACTGCAAGGGTAAAAAGACCCTGATGACAATTATACACAGACCTCCAAACAGTATCTGGGATACGGACCACAGATTACAATAGGAAACAAAAAAGGCATGTCAAAAGAGCAATGTTATGATAGTCATGGGAGATGTTAACAAGCAACTCGATTGGAAAAATCAGATTGGTAATGGATCCCAAGAGAGTGAATTTGTTGAATGTCTTTGAGATAGATTTTTTAGAGCAGTTTGTTGGTGAGCCCACTACCAGATCAGTCATACTGGATCAGGTGTTATGTAAAGAACCAAAGACAATTAGGAAGATTAAGGTAAATGAACCCTTAGGAGATGTGATCAGAATATGATTGAGTTCAACTTGATAGGGGGAAAGTAATGTCTGATATAGCAGTAATTCAGTGGAGTAAAGAAAATTACAGTGGTATGAGAGAGGAGTTGGCCAAAGTAAATTGGAAGGAGATGCAGGCAGGGATGATAGCAGGGCAGCAGTGGCTTGAGTTTCTGGGGGAAAATGAGGAAGGTGCAGGATAGTTGTATTTCAAAAACAAAGAAATACTCAAATGGAAAAATAGTACAACTGTGGCTGAGAAGGGAAATCAAAACTAATGTAAAAGCAAAAGAGAGGGCATACAACAAAGCAAAAATCAGTGGGAAGATAGACAAACTGGAAACTTTTAAAAACCTACAATGAGCAACTAAAAGAATAATTAAGAGAAAAAGCGATGAAATATGAAAGCAAGCTAGCAAACAATATAAAGGTAGATTAAAAAAAACTTCAAGCATATAAAAAATAAAATAACTGGGGACAAGGAAATGGTAGCTGAACTAAATGAGTATTTTGCATCAGTCTTCACTGTGGAAGATGCTAGAAGGGTGTGAGGGAAAAGAAGTGGGTGCAGTTACTATTGCAAAGAAGAAGGTGCTCAAAAAGCTGAAAGACCTCAAAGTACATAAATCACCCAGACCAGATCAGCTGCGCTCTAGGGTTTTGAAAGAGGTAGTAATAGAGATTATGGAGGCATTAGTAATGATCTTTCAAAAATAATTGGACTCTGGCATGGTTCTGGAGGACTGGAAGTTTGCAAATGTCATCCCACTCTTCAGGAAAGGAGACAGCAGAAAGGAAATTATAGACCAGTGAGCCTGACCTCAGTGATTGGGAAGATGTTGGAGTCAATTGTTATGAATGAAGTTATGGAACACTTGGTGACACAGGACAAGATAGGACAAAGTTAGCACGATTTTCTTAAGGGAAAATCTTGCCCGACCAACCTGTTGGAATGCTTTGCAGAGATTACAAGTAGGATTGATAAAGGGGCTGCAGTGGATGTTGTATAATTGGGCTTTCAGAAGGCCTTTGACAAGGTGCCATACGTGGGGCTGTTTACCAAGTTAAGAGCCCATAGCACTACAGGAAAGTTACTAACATGGTTGGAGCATTAGCTGATTGGTAGGAGGCAACAAGTGGCAATAAAAGGACCTTTATCTGGTTGGCTGCCAGTGACTAGTGATGTTTCACAAGGGCCTGCTTCTTGTTCTGCTGCATATCCATGATTTAGATAATGGAAGTGATGGCTTTGTTGCCTAGTTTGCAGATGATGAGGATTAGTGGAAGGACAAGTTAATGTTGAGGAGACAGGGGGGCTGTAGATAGACTTGGACAGATTAGGAGGATGTTCAAGAGTGGCAAATACAATGTTGTGAAATGCCTGTTCATTTATTTTGTCAGAAGAAATAAATGTGCAGACTATTTTCTAAATGTGGAGAAAATCAAAAAATATGAGATGCAGGTGTTCTGGGAGTGAACTTGGGAGTCCTTGAGCAGCACACTTTAAAGGTTAACTTGCAGGTTCAGTTGGTGGTGAGGAAGGCAAATGTAATGTTAGTATCCATTTCAAGAGGCCTTGAGTATTCTGGACTCCTCATCTAAGAAAAGGTGAGCTGGCATTGGAGAGAGTTCAGAGAAGGTTCACAAGGATTATTCTGGGAATGAAAGGGTTATCATATGAGGAAAATTTGATAGCTCTGGGCTCGTATTCATTAGAATTTAGTGGGGTGAGGGCGGATCTCATTGAAACCTTTCGAACGTTGAAAGGTTGTTTCCCATGGTGGGGAATTCTAGGACAAGAGGACATAGCCCCAGGATAGAGGGTATCTATTTAAAATAGAGATGCAGCAAAATTTCTTTAGCCAGATGGTGGTGAATTTTCTGGAATTTGTTACCACAGGAAGCTGTGAAGGCCAGGTCATTGGGTATATTTAAGGTAGACATTGATAGGTTTTTGATTGGACACGGCATGAACGAGAACGAGGAGAAGGCCAGGGAGTGGGGCTGAGGAAGGGAAAAAAAGGATCAGCTATGACTGAATGGCAGAGCAGACTTGATGGGCCAAATGGCCTAATACTGCTCTGATGTCTTATGGTCTTCAAACACTGTGGAATTAAAATTCTTCAAGGACCTTTACATAATATGGATAATATAAAAAATTCATTTGCACATTATGCAATGCAAGGCCCACCATATATCAATGAGGAAACACGAGGAAATCTGCAGATGCTGGAAATTCAAACAACACACACAAAATGCTGGTGGAACACAGCAGGCCAGACAGTATCTATAAGGAGAAGCACTGTCGATGTTTTGGGCCGAGACCCGTCGTCAGGACTAACTGAAAGGAAAGATACTAAGAGATCTGAAAGAACAAATTTGTTCTTTCCTTTCAGTTAGTCCTGACGACGGGTCTCGGCCCAAAACATTGACAGTGCTTCTCCTTATAGATACTGTCTGGCCTGCTGTGTTCCACCAGCATTTTGTGTATATCAATGAGGACTAGCTTTGATGAGTGACTCAAAGACAAGTGATTTGAATAGTGTGTTGAAGAAGAGGCACTTTTAAAAAAAAATAGATACAAGTTTCACTAACATTTCTATTGATGGTGCCCCAAATATAAACTCATTGCGCATACACTGAAAGGCCATTTTATTAGGCATCCTTTGTACCTAATAAAGCGGCCACAGGGTGTACGTTCATAATCTTCTACTGCTGGAGCCCATCCACCTCCAAGGTTTGATGTGTTGTTCTCTACACTACAATGGTCTTCTACACTACACTGCTGTAAAGGGAAGTTATTTGAGTTACGTTGCCCTCCTGTCAGCTTGGGCCAGTCTGGCCATTCTCCTCTGACCTCTCATTAACACAGCATTGTCGCCCACAGGAGTTCATGCTTCTGTTCCTGGTCATCATTATCAACAGACTGCCACAGGATTATACAAGGTCATGGAGTTCAACTCAAATCATGATTTAGACTACCTGAAAATAACCAAAAACTCATTCTCAAGGCTCATACTTGAATGTTGCCACTTCGGCATTTTGTTGTTGCTACTCATTCATATCTCATAGGAAAAAAATGTTTAAGGTGGTTCTTTTGTGAGAAAGTACAGCAACGGAGATGCATAAAAAGCTTTTAATTAAAAACTAAATTGGCTCTGAAACTGATCACTGCAGTTTTATGCAGTTATAAGATAGCTTTGCATAATGTATATTGTAGGTTACACAGGTATGGAGAATCGTTCTGATTTAACATGCTTATTTCTTATGTCACAACCATTTCATATTAGTTGTAATGAGATATTTTTCTTCACAATTTTTAAGAATATTTTTGTACTGGCATATGCTAATAGTGAAGTAACGTTTATCTATATTTCCTTACCATACAATTTCCAAGATAAATTCCAGCCCTTATTAGAAAGAGATACACTCAGTGACCACTTTACTAAGTACACCTGCTCATTAAAGCAAATTTCTAATCAGCCAATCATATGGCAGCAATTCAATGCATAAAAGCATGCAAACATAGCCAAGATGTTCAGCTGTTGTTCAGACCAGACATCAGAATGGGGAAGGAACATGATCTAATTGACTTTGACCGTGAAATGGTCATTGGTGTCAAACTGGGTGGGTTGAGCATCATCCGAGAAACTACCGAAACCCTGGGATTTTCATGCGTAACAGTCTCTAGCGTTTGCAGAGAACGGTATGAAAAACAAAAAACAATCCAGTGAGTGGCAGACTACTTGAGAATATCAAGTACCATTCTCAAGAATCACCCTTGAATGTGTAAGCTTAGAGTTTTGTTCCTGGCACTCATTCATATCTCATAGAAATAAATATCCTATTAGAAAATGAGTGATAAACAAAATCATTTTAACGTTCTTCAACACAGCTGAACAAATTGAAAGATCAAATACATTTACCTACATGCATATGATGTATAGGTTGAATTTTTAATTCGATGAAAATCTAAGTTACGAAAGACAGTGCAAAGATTTTAAACACAAGAGATTCTCAGCCCAAACCATTGATGGTTTATTCCCCTCCATAGCTGTTGCCTGTCATGCTGAGTTCCTCCAGCATCTTATGTGTCTTTGCCATATATTTTAATGTTTTTTTCATAGTTATCTATTAAAGATTATTTAAAACTAAGTCCACAATGTATTTTATTTTAGTTCCATTGCAGTAATATTTTTTTTCTTCTCAAATGCACTGTTTTTGTGCTATAAGGCTGAGCCAAGAAAAAGTCATTGTAAGTAATTCCAAGTCTTCCAGATAGCCCTTGTAAACAAAAGGCACAGCTATAGCTGCCAGTAAACATCGCTTGGCTTTTATAAAAGGAGTTGCTGCTGATCTGCTTGGAGAGCCCCAGGCAGATTAAATAGCAAGAGCTCTTCTTTGTCCTCCAGCGAGCACCTGTGACATGTTTTCGGCATCTTTGATGTTGCTTTCATTATATGGTAAAATCTTGAGCTACTTTGCTGATTTTTCAACCAAATATCTATGTCATTTACCTTTTGATGATTTGTTATATAACGTCCTTGATATAGAGATTAAAACAACTGAGCTGTTGCAGAAAATATTTAAACAGAATGCAAGGTTTTAAGACTCCCATAAATTAATGGTTCGCAAAATAACATTCTGTATATAATAATCTGTATATGTGCACAATATATAAATGTGCAACTTTACAGTAAAGACAAGAACATTATTTATTTACTCTAGTAAATAACACAAGGAGGAAATGTTAACTCTCATTGATCCATGATATATCTGGGATGACACTGTCATTTTCATCTGGTCTTGAGCAAGGCTCCAGCTGTGGCTTCCCCTCCTGAGACCAGAGACAGGTGGCAAGAAGCCAGTAAACCTGATGTAAATTACAGAAGCTACATGATTAAAAATTCCGCCTTCGACGGACCCAAGCCTGGCTTTGAAAGAAATGTTGGACATGGGGCTAGCAACCTCATCCCGTAAAAAACAGAGCTACAATAACACCAACAGAAGCCCCAAAGACATCATCCCTAGGAGGAGAATAATCTTCAAAGATGGGCTATACCTGGAGATAGCTTGAAAGACAGGCCGGGCCAGAGGACTCTGGTGAGCTGCTGTCACCAAAGGGGTAATGGACTTAAGGAAGCAAATAATTAAAGTTTGGAAAACTAGGCATAATCCTATGCCCCACCTGAGGCCAAGGCATTCACATCATACTATATCTTGATTTAGAGCAACTAAGCTTGGATTGCGGTGAGTACACACTGTCTCTCCTATGACCAACAGTAACTTCCTTCCTTAATCTGATGACCAAATTATCAAATGAGGTCCAGTAGATAAGAGCAATTACACTTGCAATGAAGAGCCCTGTGCAGAATTGTTAACATTTCCCACTGCAGATTAAAGTTGGACTCTTTTTAAAGCACACTTTTTGTAGGGCTTCTTGGACCACAAATGCGAATAAATGTCAACATACATCTTTTACAAGAAACAGGAAATGCTTGAAATATTCATCAGGTCCCATCTGTGGAAGGAGAAAGAGGGTTCAAGTTTCAGGTCAGTTAAGTTTCATCAGAACATCTGTTTTACTATTCGATGCACAACTCTTTGGAATTATGTTGATACTTACAACGTATTATCTTGCAAACACGAGGAAATCTGCAGGTGCTGGAAATTCAAACAACACACACAAAATGCTGGTGAAATACAGCAGGCCAGGCAGCATCTATAAGGAAAAGCACTGTGGACGTTTTGGGCCGAGACCCTTCGTCAGAAGGTCCTGACGAAGGGTCTCGGCCAAAACGTCAACAGTCTTCTTCTTATAGATGCTGCCTGGCCTGCTGTGCTTCACTAGCATTTTGTATGTGTTATCTTGGTTAGGTGTAATCATTCCAGCTTGTAAAATTTGATTCCATGATATACTGTAGCTTTGATCTCTAAAACCCATGATAGCATTTTGATTATATCCATCACCAGTTTGGCAATTAGCATTCACTGCTATTTCTATGTAAGAACGTTTCAATAATATAAAAAACTCATTCCTTGAACAATGGTTTTCTGTGCTCTTTGAAAGCTACTTCTTATATGTACGAGTTAACAAATGTATCCAGGTTCCCAGGATTTCCCAGATTCATCACTTGCAGGCTATCCCCAGTTGATCCTTAGGTTGTGTTGATTAACACAAACAATACATTTCTCTGTGTGTTTCAATGTACATATGACAAATGAATGAATCTAAATCTGAATCATCAGGAAATATCTCTTCTTTCAGTGTTTATTAATGAAACAAATCAATATATGTGATGTTTTCACTCAATGATCCTTTAAATAGCTTGTGGCTGGTATTATAACTAACTGCACAAGCAGGCATGACAAGCAGCAGCAATGGCTGGAGTTTCTGGCAGGATCATTACATTGCTAAAGAACAGAAATACTCTAAGTAGAGGATGAGGCAACAGTAGCTGACAAGGGAAGTCAAAAATAGTTTAACAGTAAAAATGAACCATAGAATATAGCAAACATTAGTTGGAAGCTGTAGGATTGGGAAGTTTCTAAAAAACCGACAGAAGACAACCACAAAAGCAATGTGAGGAAAGACAAAATATCAAGGGAAGCCAGCAAATAATACAAAAGACTACATCAAAATGTTTAAACAGAGAGTTAAAGAGTAAATGAGATGTAAGAGTGGGCGTTAGATTGCTGGAAATTGATGCCAAAGAGATAGTAATCGGGAACAACAAGATAACAGATGAACTGAAGAAGTGTTGTGCGTCAGTCTTCACTAGCAGCATATGAGAGTTCGAAAGATTCAAGGAGCAGAAGTGACTTTGGTCACAGTTACTAAGGAGAAGGTGCTTGGGAAGCTGAAAGGTCTGAAAGTAAATAAGTCACCTCAACCCTTAATGGACTCCAGGGTTCTGAAAGAGATAGTTGAAGAGTTTCTGGGAGTAATCTTTCAAGAATCACTGGATTCTGGAATAGTTCCAGAGGATTGGAAAATTCAATGGTTTCAAAGGTACATTTTATGTCAGAGAAATGTATACAATATACATCCTGAAATGCTTTTTCTTCATAACCATCCACAAAAAGAGGAGTGCCCCTAAAGAATGAATGCCAGTTAAATGTTAGAGCCCCAAAATCCTCCCCCCCTCAGTTCCCCTCGCTCCCGCGCGTAAGTGGCAGCAAGTAACAATCCCCCCTCCCCCACCAGCAAATAAAAAGCATCGGCACCCAGAGCACTCAAGCATGCAGCAAAGCAACAGCAAAGACTCAGACACGCAGTACCCCAAGAGTATTTGCTCACCTGACGTACCACAGGCTCTCTCTTTCCCTAAGAAGGGAGAAAGCGGTGTCTCCATTTCACAGTAAGAGAGGAGACATAACCAACAACTCACTGATTTACAATGCTAAAAGTCAGTTGTGTTGCTTTTTCAGAGCTGGGTGCCCAAAGATCTCAGGTCTCTGGGCACACAGCCGTAGATCTTCCAATCTCCTGCTGGGACACTGGCCTTCAATCTGCCTGTCTCCACAGCCATGAACTTTCAGACCTCTGAAGGCGAGTGAGGCTTTCTGGTCGCACCTTTGGCATATTGAATAACGGCCAGTCATGAAACCCCGAGAGCGGGTCCCATTAGCAAAGAACCGAAGTCAATGTGTAACTCCAGGTCAGGGTTTTCAAAGGAACCCTGTAAGGGAAAAATAGACATTTTATAGATAGAAATAGAGCTGTTTCTGGAGGTGCAAGCAAAGGAGTCACCGTCAAGTGCCATTGGCTCTCCTAAGCTCTGTTAGCTAATATCACTGTGCTCTCTAAGAAGGGAGGGAGTTAAAAAAGACATCACAGGCCATTTAGTGGTCTTCAGTGGTTGGCAAGATATTAGGATTCATAATTACGGATGTGGTTTTTGGGTAGCACATGATAAAAATGAATGAAATCAGCATGGTTTCCTTCAGGGGAAATCTTGCCTGACAAATCTGTTAGAATTCTTAGAGGCAATTTGATAGATAAAGGAAAGTTAGAAGATGTTGCTTTCTTGGTTTATCAGAAGGCCTTTGACAAGGTGCCATACAAGAGGCTGCTAAACAAGTTAAGAGCCCATGGTATTACAGAAAAGATACTAGCATGGATAGAAGGTTGGTTGACAAGCAGGGGACAAGGAATGGGAATAAAGGGGGCCTTTTCTGGCCAGCTGTCAGTGACTAGTGGTGTTATGCAGGGCTTGGTGCTGGGACTGCTTCTTTTTTTCCACATTTCATGCCAATAATTTGGATGATGGAATTGATAGTTTTGGGGCCCGGTTTGCAGATGATATAAAGATAGGTAGAGGGCCCTGTAGTTTTGAGGAAACAAGGGGTCTGCTGAAGGACTTGGACAGATTAGAAGAATGGCTAAGAAGTGACAGATGGAATATAGTGTTGGGAAGTGTACAGACTTGCACTTTGATGTAAGGAATAAAGGTGTAGATTGTTTTCCAAATGGGGAGTGAATTCGGAAGTTGGGGGGCAGAGGGAGTTGGAAGTGCTTGTGCAGAATCCACTAAAGATTAACTTGCAAGTTGAACTGGTAGTAAGGAAGACAAATGCAGACACAGCGATGGCTATGGAACTGAAGACTTGCACCCTAGCCATGTTCTTCCAGTATAGTTATAACTCTGTTATCTACTTCAAATGCCAAATTTTGTTTATTTATCTCCAGTTCACAGATCCACTTCATATTCTTACCATCCAATCAGTTGACTCTTAGTTCTCAATGAATTGATGAAAGCTGTCACTGTTGCATAACCTACTCACTGATGTCTAGTATGGATTTTGATCGGACCACTGAGCTCCAGATCTTGTTACAGCCTCAGAGAAAGCTTGGGTTCAAGAGCTCAGTTATAGAGGTGGGATGACAACAACTATTCATGATATCATTGCAGAATATGACCTAGTGTAGCACTGCTAAAGCTGAGTTAATGAATACCAAAGGAAATCCTCTGGTAGCACCTTCCATGTAGGGAAATAGTTGTGATTGTTGGAGTCCAGTTATCCCAGCTTTGAGATATTGCAGCAGAACTTCCTCAGAGCCTCAGACACCTTCAGCTACCTCATCAATGATCTTTCCTCCTTTATAAAGTCAGAAGTGGGGATGTTAGTTGATTACACAATCAATTCCATGCAAATGCATGTCTCCATACAGTACTACATTACAAGTTGATTAGTGGCATGCAACATTCAGTACCAGGCTACAATAATCTTTTTTGTTTATTTAAGAGGTGCAGGCTTTGCAGGCTATGCCCGCTCTTACTTGCAAAATGGCACTTGTGAATCATGTGATGGATGTGTTGTGGGCAGGTTACAAAACTTATAAATATACTTCTACTGAACTGCAAACTGAGCCTGTAATTTCCCTTGATGTAATGTACTTTTGATCAATCTTAATGAAATATCGATTTCACGATCTTCCGAAAGACTCAGCGGACTTAAGCCTGCAGGTACGGCATCTTTAAGCAGTTGAAGGTACATCACCACAGCGGAAAAAGAGGTGAGGGAGGACATCGAGCCAGGCTAAAATGCCTGCGTATGAAATGTCCTCTGCCCAATATCTTGTTAGTAGATATATAGTCATTGGAGTACAAGACTGAGAACCCAAGGACAAGGTTATTGTTTTGGAGGGAAATGAGTAATTATTGTGTTCTCTGTTTCATGGAGACACAGTTCACTCCAGATATTCCAGATACATTGATAGGACCAAAGGGCTTCTCCATACATAAGATAGACCAGATAGCTGATTTGAAGAAGGCAAGAAGTGGGGATTTGTGTTTCATGATAATTTCTTTGTGGCGCTCAGACACAGCGGTCTTGATGCACACTTGTTCCCCTGAACTGGAACATTCAATGATTACCAAGAGAGTTCTCCTCTGTCATTCTGACCACAGTTTATATACTGCCAAAGCTGTATGTTAATTGGGCCCTGGAAGTACTGATTGCTGCCATTCGCAAACAAGAAACAGACTACCCATCTGCCTTTCAAACCATTGTCTGGGACTTAGTTGAAGAAATATCTCCCCAGTTATCATCAATATATCACCTGCAGCACCAGGGGTCCCAACATACTCGACCACTGCTATACTTCGATTAGGAGCACTACTATTTTATGCCTTGACTACATTTCGAGAAACCTGATCACTTGGCTGTCCAGCTCCAAACTACATACAGGTAGAGGTTAAAGAGCAAGACATCAGTGATAAGGACGTGTTTGCAGAATGTAGAGGAGCTGAGAAGGCATTGCTTCGAGTCAGTAACTGGGCCGTGTTCAAGGCCCTATCAGAGGTTGTCAAGGATTTCATAAAAACAGTCATATATTGATGTGTCCCCACAAATTCATTCATAATCTTCCTGAACCAGAAGCCCTGCATAGACCATGAGATCTGTAATCTGCTGATGGCCAGATCATTGGTATTCAGGTCTAGCAATCAAGTAAAGTATAAAAGGTCCAGGTACATCCTCCAGAAAGCCATCTCACATGTGAAGTAGCAATTCTGGACCAAACTTGAATCATTGAATGATGCTGGACAGCTGTAGCAGGGCTTGAATGATAAAAAAGGCTTTGTTCCCAGATAAGCTCAATGTTTTTTTATGCTCAGTTTGACCAATCCCACAATGAGCCTGTGATTTCAGTCACTGTGGTCGATGTTAAAGCCTCCTTCATCAGGGTGAACCCATAGAAATTATACAACCCAGTCAGTGTACCTGGCCAAGTACTAAAGACTTGTGCAGATCATCTGGCTGGAGTGTTCACCGATATCATTAACCTTTCACTTCAGCAGTCTAAGGTATCCACCTGGTTCAAGCAGCTCCAATTTTAACGGTGCCAAAGAAGAATGCGATAACCTGCCTCAATAGCCATCCACTTAACATCCATGGTGATGAAGTATTTTGAGAGGTTGGTGATTAAACATATCAACTCCTGACTGAGAAACGACTTGGATCCGCTCCAATTTGCCTAGTGGAGCAACAGCTCCATAGCAGATACCATCTCATTGTCTCTTCACTCAATCCTGAAAGATCTGGACAGCAAAGCTGCATACATCAGGATGTTCTTTATGGTCTTCAACTTGGCATTCTGTTCCAATATCCCCCTCAAAACTAATCAATAAGTTTCAAGACCTTGGCCTCAGTGCAATTCGATTCTCAGTTTCCTCACTTGCAGACCCCAGTCCGTTTAAATTGACAATATCTCCTCCACAGGTGCAGCCAAGGCTGTGTGCTTAGTCCCCCGCTCTACTTGTTTTATACTTACGACTGTGAGGCTGAGTTTGCTGACGACAGCACTGTCCTTGGCCAAATCACATTTCAAAGTTCAAAGTTCAAAATAAAATGTATTATCAGAGTGCATACCTGTTACCTGATAGAAACCTAAGATTCTTTTTTCCTGCAGGCACTTAATAAATGTACAGAACAGTTACTGTAAACAGGATCAAAGTACAACAAACTGCAAATGCAAATATAAATAAATATCAGTAAATAACGAGTATGAAATAACAAGATAAAGAGTTTTAAAGTGAGGCCATCGGTTGAGGGAACACCGGAAATAGAATGAGTGTAGTTATCCTCGTTTGTTCAAGAGCCTGATGGCTGAGGGATAGTAACTGTTCTTGAACCTGGTAGTGCTAGTCAAGGCATTTTGTATCTTCTGCCTGATGGCAGCAGTGAGAAAAGAGCATGGCCAAGGTGGTGATGGATGCTACTTTTCCATGGCAACATTTCACGTAGATGTGCACAATGGTAGGGAGGGCTTTACCCATGACGTACTGGGCCAAATCCACTACCATTTACAGTATTTTTCAGTGCTAAAAGCATTAGCGTTCCCACACCAGGCTGCAATTCAGCCAGTCAGCTTACTTTCCACCACACATCTATAAAAGTTTACCAATGTACTTGATGACGTGCCAAACCTCCACAGACTCTTTAGGAAGTAGAGATGCTGCTGTGTTTTCTTCACAATAATATTTATATGAAGGGTCCAAGAGAGGTCCTCTGAGATAGTGACACCCAGGAATTTAAAGTTACTGACCCTCTCCACCTCTGATGAGTACTGGCTCATGGACTTCTGGTTTCCCTCTCTCAATGTCTACAATTAGTTTCTTGATCATTGATATTGAGTGAGAAGCTGTTGTTATTAAACCACTCAACCAAATTTTCAATCTCCCTCCTGTATGCTGATTCATCACCACCTTTGATACGGCCCACAACAGTGGTGTCATCAACAAACTTCTATTGTGTTGGAGCTGTACTTAGCCACACAGTCACAGGTGTAAAGGTGGTGATGAATCAGTATATAGGAGGGTGATTATAAATCAGGCTGAGTGGTGCCAGAACAACAATCTCTCACCCAATATCAGCAAGATCAAATCTGATTATTAACTGCAGGAGGAGGAAATGGAGGTCCCCATCAGTATATCAGAAATGGAGAGGATCAGAAAGCTTAAATTCTTCGGTGTTATCATTTCAGAGGATCTGCCTTGGGTCAGCACCTAACTGCCATTACAAAGAAAGCACAGTACCACCTCTACTTTCTTAGAAACTTGTGAAAATTTGGAATGTCATTTAAAACTTTGACAAACTCTATAGATGTGTGCTGGAGAGTATACTGACCGGCTGCATCACCACCTGGTATGGAAACTCCAATGCCCTTGAATGAAAAAGCCCACAAAATGCAGCCCAGCACAACGCGGTCAAGCCCTCACCATCATTGACCACATTTACATGGAACACTGTCACAGGAAAGCAGCATCCATCATCAAGGATCCCCACTATCCAGACTGTGATCTCTACTCATTGCTTCCATAAGGAAAAGGTAAAGGAGCCTCAGAATGCATGCCTCCAGTTCCAGGAACAGTTATTACCCCCAGTCGTCAGGCTTTTGAACTGGTGCGTTACTTTACTCGACCTCACTCGCCTCAACACTGAACTCTTCCCACAACCAATGGACTCACATTCAAGGACTTTTCATCTCATGTTCTTGATATCTATCGTTTGTTTGTTTATTTATTTATTTATTATTATTATTATTATTGATTTTTTTCTTTTATTATTCGCAGAGTTTGTTGAGTGTGGTCTTTCAGTGATTCTATTGTGTTTCTTGTATTAACTGTCAATGCCGGGAAGAAAATAAATCACTGGGTTGTTTATGGTGACAAATATGAACCTAGGCTTCTATTAAGTATTTAAACTCATGCCTTCTAGTTCTTGAAACTGAGAACTCACCCTATCCATGCTCCTCATGATCTTATACACCTCAATGACATCACCTCAGTCTCAATGCTCCAAGAAAAAAAGACTTAGCCTGTCCAGATTAAAGGATACTTGCTAAAATAACATATTTGAAATGACTTAATGCCGGGTAAAAGGGCCACTGAGGAGAAGGTGGCAAGATGGTGTAGTAGTTGATGTGGTTTCAGGGATCTGAGCTCACTCCTGACGTTGTCTGTGTGGAGTTTATTGGTGTGGGCTTCTGCTGGGTATTCCTATTTCTTCCCATATAACAAAGATATGGGGGATGGCAAATTTGCTGTTGTAAATTACCCCTTAGTATGAGAGCCAAAGGGGAGTTGTTATGCATGTGTGAGAGAGAATGTGTGAGCACAAGGGAATAAGGAGAGGAAATAGGTTTCTAATATTTGAGAGTCAGTGGTGAACTACATATACCCATCTGGACATGCCCCTCTGCTCCTCCCACAGACCCCTGTATAAAGGCGATTGGAGGCACTGCTCCTCCCTCAGTCTCCAGGATGTTGTGTGGTGGTCTCTTGCTGCTAATCATGGTCTTTCGCAGCTAATAAAAGCCTATCGTTTGCCTCCCATCTCCAAGAGTTATTGATGGTGCATCAGAGTCAAATAGCTTCCTTCTCTGGCAATGGAAGACTTCTGATAGGGTTACATTTTAGTGCACTTCAAATGAGTTAGCTGGTGTAAAGGTTATGCTTTCTGGTTGAATATCTCCTGTGGAGCTATGAAGAAGATTAGCTTGACATACAGTAAAGCACTGCATGGCAGAGGGAGAATAAAAAACTGATGAAAATAGATCTCTCATTGACAAATACATACTAAAGTAGAAAACTGAAAATAGTTGCTGATTAACACTTTCCTCAATCTGTATCAAACTCATCCAGTTATAGAAAAATCGAGAATACATTGCTTTGCTATTTTCATTTCCTACTTGATCCAGGAAAACACCAGTAAAAGCATTGTAGTAAATAGCCAAATAATGAACAATTAAGTGGTGGCAGACAGGAAGAAAGGAACTAATGCTGAACACCATACATTTTGCAGTGCCAGCTCTTAATCTGGTCTGTAATTGACTTGAAGCAGGCCAGCAAACTAATTCAGTGGCTTTATTAGTAAGACATGTGGGTTGAATGCACTGAATGCATAATGGAACTAGCAGAGGAAAAAGTATTCACTGTTCTTTGTCGATACTGTGATCCAGCATTCAACCCCACAACTTCATTAACCATTTATCATCTCTTCCCCATGTATCAAGCTTGACTTGCCAACAGCACACTTACCTAAAAGCCAATAAGTTTTAATTTAATATTGGCTCCAAAGACACAAGCATAGATTCTGTGATGACATTTAATTTCAGGACTGAAGGACTGATTCAGCACTTTTGGATTAGTAGCTGCTCATATGGAACACTGAACTGAGATCCTATCTGCACTCTTATGTGAACACAAAGAAATCCCATAGCATTATTTCAAGAATACTTTCAAGTGACTTTGTCTTTCAGTTTGTTCATAGTTCCCTGAAGTCAGTAATACAGGTAGAAGAGGTAGTGAAGAAGGCATAAGGCATTGCTTACCTTCATTGGTTGAAGCATAAAATATAAAAAATACACATTAATTTGCAACTTTACAAAACACTAATCAAATTGTGCTCTGAGTATTGTGTATATTTCTGGTTGCCATATGATGGCAAGGACACGTTTGTAGTGGAGAGAGTGTAGAGCAGACTTACCAGGACAGTTATTGGATTAGAGGACTTCAGTTATGGAGATGCATAGGTTGAGCTTGATTTCTCTGGAACAAGAGAGGAGCATTTGAGATATATATTTAGAATGTCAAATCTTTTTCCCAAGGCAAGGGCATCAAATACAGAAGAGGACAGGTATAAAATGAAAAAAGGAATTTTAAAAGGAGATTTGAGGGGAAGGTTTTCACCACAGAGAGTGTTTAACATCTGGACCTCAGAGGATAAAGTGGGATCAGATATAATCAATACTTTGAAGAAACATTTCAGACAGGCACTTGAATATGCAGGACATGGAAGAATACAGACCAATTGCCTGAAAATGGGATTATTGCAGATGGACAAAAACTTCAGCATTGATGTGGAGAGCCAATGTGCTTTTCAACTCTGAGCTTCGATGACTCTTTGTCTCTCATATCTGTTCACCTGATATCACTAAAGATAAATTAGATGAGAAGCTAATATGGTCATAGGGCACATTATTCATAATTAACCCACAAAAACTGATTATAATGTGGCACATTTACACAGCTGTCTGTTTTGAATATCTGCTGTATGCAGTCAATGTTCTCTGTGCTCCTCATTGGCTGGACGAACCAGCAGGGGATTCAAAATCTTGAGTTTTTCATGCTAGTTAAACCCAGCCTGCATCTTTTAAAGGATATCTCATTACATCTATTAGGAGTACAGAGAACATTTTCAAATGTTTGCTCTAGGAGATCAAACGAAGACAGACAATAGTAGAGAACATGTTCAAAGTGCAAAGTAACATACACACCACCATATGCAACCCTGAGACTCATTTTCTTGCAGGCATACTCAATAAATTCATAATAGAATAATAAACATAATAGAATCAAGGATAGACCACATGAACTTGTGTATTCAAAATTTGCAAATACAACAAAAAAAAGCAGTAAATATCGAGAACATAAGATGAAACGTCCTTGTAACTGATTCCATAGGCTTTAAGAGGTTAAAGATCTCAGTGATGGGACAAGTGAAGTTGAGTGAATATAATCACTTTGGTTCAAGAGCCTGATAAATGAACTGTTCCTGAATCCGACTGTGTGAGTCCTAAGGCTTCTGTATCTTCTTACTAATGACAGAGCAAGAAGAGAGGATGCCCTGGATGGTGGCCGTCCCTGATAATGGATGCTGCTTTCCTCACAATGCTTCATGTCGATGTGCTCAGTGGTGGGGATTTGCTTTACCTCTGATGGTCTGCTTCGTATCCACGATTTTTTGTAGGATTTTCCATTCAAGGACATCGATGTTTCCATATGAGACTGTAATGCCTTCAATCAATGTACTCTCCACTACATATCTATAGATGCTTGTCAGTGTTTTAGATGTCAGAACAAATCTACTCGAATTCCTAAAGAAGAAAAGGTGCTGTTGTGCTTTCTTTGCAATCACTGAGGAAAGGTCTTCTGAAGTAATAACACCAAGGAATTTAAAGTTGCTGACCCTTTCCATCTTTTATCTTCTGATATGGACCTTTGGCTTCCCTTTCTTGAAGTCAATGATCTGCTCCTTGATCTTGCTAATATTGAGTGAGAGGTTGTTATTATGGCAGCACTCAGCCAGATTTTCAATATCCCTTCTATATGTTGGTTCATTACCTCAACAGTGGTGTTGTGTGCAAACTTAAATATAGCACTGGAGCTATGCTCAGCCACACAGTCATAAGTATAAAGCAAGTAGAGCAGGGAGCTAAGCACATAGTCTTGTGCTGCATCTGTGCTGCTGGAGATTATGGGGGAGATACTGTTGCCAATCTGAACAGACTGGAGTCTGCAGTTGAGGAAATCAACGATCCAATTACACAAGGAGGTATTGAGGCCAAGGACTTGATGCCTAATAATTGATTTTGAGGGGCTGCTAGTACAGAATGCCAAGCTGTAGACAGTAAAGAGCATCCTGATTGATGCATCTTTGCTGTCCAGATGTTCCAGGGTTAAGTGAAGAGCCAATAAGATGTTATCTGCTGTGGACCTGTTGCTCCGGTTGGCAAATTGCAGCAGATCCAAGCAAAGCACACAAAATGCTGGAGGAACTCAGCCAAGTTGTTTCTCAGCCAAGAGTTGATATGTTTCCGCACTAGCCTCTCAAAACACTTCATCACTGTGGATGTAAGTGCTACTGGATGATGGTCATTGAGGCAGGTTATCATATTTCTCTTAGGCTCGGTATAATCGAAGCCTGCTTGATGCAGATGGGTACCTCAGACTGCAGAAGAGGTTAAAGATCTCAGTGAACACCCCAACCAGATGACCAAATCTGGCCTTCAGTACTTGGCCAGTTACTCCCTCTGGGCCAAATCTTTTTATAGATTCTCAGAGACTGAAATCACAGGATCACTGGGGGCTGTTGGAGTTTATGATGTTTCCTCCATGTTTTGACAATTAAAGCGATCATAGAAGCCATGAGCTCATCTGGAAGCAAAGGCACTGTTTTTGTCCATGTCACTGTATTTAACTTTACAAGAGGTGATAGTATTCAAGCTGTGCCACAAACGTTGAGCATTCTTTGTAGATTCAAGTTTAATGTAGAATTGCCACTTTGTCCATGAGGAGGCTTTCGAGATGGTAGCTAGACCTCTTGTAACTTTCTTCATTTCCAGACTTGAAATGCCTCTGATCTGGCCTTCAACAGGATGCGGGTCTCATGGTTACGTAAGAAATAGGAGCAGAAGTAGGCTATCTGGCCCATTGAGCCTGCTTAGCCTTTCAATAAGATCATGACTGATCTGGTCATGGACTCATCTCCAGCTACCTGCCTTTTCCCCATAACCCTCAATTCCCCTACTATGCAAACATCTATCCAACCTTGTCTTAAATATATTTACGCATGTGGCCTCCACTGCTTCATTGAAGAGAATTCCACAGATTCACCACTCTCTGGGAAAAGCAGTTCCTATCCTATCCTATCCTAAATCTGCTCCTCAAAATTTTGAAGCTATGTCCCCTTGTTCTAGTCTCACCTACCAGTGGAAACAACCTTCCTGCCTCTATCTTATCCATCTCTTTCATAATTTTATGTTTCTATATCTCCTCTCACTCTTCTGAATTCCAGCGAATACAGTCCCAGGTGACTCAATCTCTTCTTAGTAACCCCCTCATCTCTGGATCAACCTGGTAAACATCCACTCCACTGCCTCCAAAGCCAGTACACCTTCCTCAAGTAAGGAGACCAGAGCTGCATGAATTACTCCAGATGAGGCTTCACCAGTACCCTGTACTGTTGCAGCATTACCTCCCTGCTCTTGGTGGAAAATCAGGTTGGTGTCAGATCACAAGAGGGAGGATTTGTTGAATGCCTGTAAGATGGTTTTTTAACTCAGAAAGGATGTGTTATCATTGGTTTCCTTTTAATTATTTCAGTGCTTGAGGTAAAGGAACACTTAGGAGAGGGGAGAGGAGAGAGGGGGAGAAAAAAGCACAAGTCAGGTGTATCAGTATTACAATGGAATAAAGGGATTTACAGAGGCATGAGACAGGAGCTTACCCAGGTTGATTGGAGGGGGTTACTGGAGGGGATGACAGCAGACCAGAGGTGGCTGAAGTTTCTGTGAATAGTTCACAAGGTGCAGGATGGATATGTCCCAGAGAAGAACTTCTCAAATAGCAAAGGTATGCAACTGTAGCTGACTAGAGAAGTTAAGGTCTGTATAAATTCCAAGAAAAGGGCATATAATGTCGCAAAACTGAGTGGGAAGTTGGATGCTTGAGATTTTTTAAAAATCCAACAAAAGGCAACTAAAAAGCTATAAGAAGGGAAAAGATGAAACTTGAGGGCAAACTAGCCAATAATATAAAGCAGAATACTGAGTTTTCTCAGTTATATTAAGAGTAAAAGGGAGGTGAGAGTTGGTATTGGACTATTGGAAAGTGATGCTGGTGAGGTAGTAATGAGGGACAAAGAAATGGTGGATGTACTAAGTACATACTTCGCATCAGTCTTCACTTTGGTCTGTGAGTGTCAGGGAGCAGGGGTGAGTGCCATAGCTATTACAAAGGGAACAGTGCTAGGTAAATTCAAAGATTTTCAGGTCAATAAATCACCTGGACCAGATGAACTACATCTCAGAGTTCTGAAAGAGTTGTTGAAGAGATAGCAGATGTATCAGTTATGTTCTTTCAAGAATCACTTGATTCTGCAACGGTCCTGGAGGACTGGAAAATTACAAATGTCACTCCACTCTTTAAGGAGTGAGGAAGATAAAAAAGAGGAAATTACAGGCCAGTTAGGCTAACCTCAGTGGATAGGAAAATTTTGGAATTTGTTATTAAAGATGAGGTTTTGAGGTACTTGGAAACTAATGATAAAACAATTCAAAGTCAGCATGGTTTCCGTGAAGGAAAATCTTGCCTTACATATCTGTTAGAGTTCTTGGAGGAAGTATTAATCGGGGTGGACATAGGAGAAGTATTGGATGTCATTTACTTGGAAGACACTTGATAAGGTGCAACACATGATAAAAACAAGATAAAATACCATGCTCTTACAGGAAATGTACCAGCATGAATAAAGGAATGGCTGACAGGCAGGAGGCAGTGAGTGGGAACAAAGGGGGCCTTTTCTGGTTGGCTGCTAGTGACTCATTGGGAACACTGCTTTCCACATTGTTTGGCAATGATTTGTATCGTGGAATTAATGGTGGAGGTAGTGCTGAGGAAAGAATGTAATTGCAGAAGGACTTGGCCAAATTGTACGTATGGGTAAAAAAGTGGCAGATGGAATACAGTGTTGGGAAATGTAAAATAATGCATTTTGGTAAAAGGAGCAATAGTATGGACTATTATCTAAATGGGAAGAAAATTCAAACATCAGAGGTGTAGAGGGACTTTGGAGTCCTCATACAAGACTCCCAGAAAGTTAATTTACAGGTTGAGTCTGTGGTAAAGAAAGCAAGTGCAATGTTGGCATTCATTTTAATGGGAATAGAATATAAAAACAAGGAGATAACACAGAGGCTTTATAAGACACTAGTCAGCCACACGGGGTATTGTCAACAGTTTTGGGTGCCATATCTCAGAAAGGGGGATGTGTTGTCAGTGGAGAGAGTCCAGAGGAGGTTAACGACAATGATTCTACTAATGAAAGGGATCATGTATGAGGAGCGTTCGACAGCTCTGGGCCTGTACTCATTGGAATTTAGAAGAATGCATGGGGATCCCATTGAAGCCTACCGAATGTTGAAAGGACTAGATAAGCTAGATGAGGAGAGGATTTTTTTCTATGTTGGCGTGTCCAGAACTAGAGGGCATAGTGAGTGACTTTTTAGAACAAAGGTAGGGAGGAATTTTTTTAGCCAGAGAGTAGTGAATCTGGGGATTGCTCTGCCACAGACAGCTGTGAAGTTCAAGTCCATGGGTATATTTAAAGCAAAAGTTGATAGTTTCCTGATGGTTCAGGGATCAAATATTATGGCGAGAATACAGGTGTATGGGGTTGAGTACGGGGATTAGCCCTGCTGGAGTGACAGAGCAGACTCGACAGGCTGAATGGCCTAACTCTGCTCCTATGTTTTATGGTCTTCTGGTCTGCAGCTTTTTCTGATCATGTGCACAGGCCTCTCCACAACGGATGGTGATGTACCAGTTGGAAGCTCGCCACAATACATCTGTAGAAATTTGCAAGTCTCCTCAAATTCCTCATGAAATATAACCCCTGCCATGCCTTCTTTGTACTTGCATCCATATGTTGAGTCCAGGATAGATCTTTTTGGCAAGGGCTGCTCCCTCATTATGCTGTGATCATGTGGTGTGCAGCACTGCACCGGAGAAATTCTCTCCTGTTCGTTTGAGCTCTATGTTTTCCTAGAGCGATTGAATTAGCAGAATCAATGCTGATGTGATGTTATTCACTTCTTCAACAGCAGTCTGGATGTAACATGAAGTATAAAATTTCAGAGCCATGGCCAAAGGCAATGAAAGTACCTGATTTGCTTTAAACCTGAAATGGGCAGATTTCCATCATGGTCTCTTTCATGTAATAGAGTCAAAGAGATACATAGCACAGAAACAGGCCCTTTGATCCCCTAAGTAAAATCTACAATTACCACCCGTTACAATAACTCTACATTATCATCAACTGCCCCCGGTTTCTACCACTCACCCTCAGAACTGCAACACTTTAGAGTGGTGAACTAGCCCAATTGTACCACACATCTGTGAGACGTGGAAAGAAACCAGCAGCCAGGGGATAATCAGGCAGTCAGATGGAGAACGTGCAAACTCCGCACAGACTGCGCCCAAGGTGAGGACTGAACCTGGCCTCTGGCATTGTGAGGCAGTGGCTCTACCAGCCACATCACTCTGCTGCCTGTTCTCACCGAAATTAAGCAGAGGATATTGTTCCCAAAGTACCAAGCACTCCCTGAACACCTCATCCTGATTTTTGTGTCACCTTTCTTTATTCACCAACTTGTACATTTCTCAAGAGAAACCTTGGTGCCTGAGGCTGGAGGCTTATTGTTCCTGCACAGAGTGGTCAGTCAAGTCAATCTCTGGTGAAAATTTTATCTGGGATATCAGAAACACAAGAGATTCCTCAGATGATGGTAATCCAGAGTAACACACAGTAAATGCTGGGAGAACTCAGCAAGTCAGATAGCATCCATGGTGAGAAATGAACAATCAATGTTTCAGCTGAGACCTTTCATCTGGACTCATTTCATTGCTCTCCATTGATGTTCAAGTTACTCCAGCATTTTGTGCAGTTGTTCTGTTAAATCATCCCCAAGTTGCATCCTGCATTGCTGTGTGACAGTTCAATGCAAGCACATTTCAGAAGCAATGTAGACTGACACAGATGAAGTTTCAAGCCTTCTAACTTTCTGAAAGTTCTTAAAACATGTAGATTTCTAGACAACAACCAGAAGGAATTACCTAATAAATAAATGTCATATGAATTATCAAACACTGAAATAGCATTGGTTAGGGGTCAAGATTCAAGAGTCACAATTGTTTTTTGTTACTCTTCAGTACATGACTGTTGTGTCCACTATGCAATAATAGGAAGAGAAAGAGGCTGCTCCAATGTTGTATAGTGATCTGTTTGTTCCTTATTGCTACAGTGGTCAGATCTCCATTTGCAACACCCTTTACAAGTATGGTGTCTGCATTCCTATTGGAACAATGCAAACTTCTAATAAAGACTTAATTTCCAGTCACTTCAAATTCTGATGTTGCAACTAGTGAAAACAATTTAGAATTCAAGACATAACATTTGCTAACAAAATGTTATTGTAAATAAATATTTTGTGGATTGTCCTGTAAGTGTGATTATGTTTCAATGACCAGTGAGTTCAGTGGGACTGTACTTGCCTAAGTTTAGGAAAAGACAAACAGATGAGGTGAAACATGAGGAACTGAGGGAGATTGACAAGATAGAAACTGTGAGGATGCTTCCCTGGGAGGCATATTCTCTTAGGTCAAGGTCCTCTATTTAACATTGTTTTATTAATGAATTTCTACTTTCAGAGAGTTGAATATCTTAAATTTTCCACTCCAAATCATCTAAGTCATCATCAAAAAGTGAGAGATTTTTTTCAACCATTGAGGAAATCAAGGGCTATGGAGGTAAGGTAGGAAAGTGGATCTAAAATTAAAGATCAGAACATTATGAAATGGTAGCCCAAACTCACCTACTTCTGAAGCTTCAAATATCATAATGGATGTTATATAAACTCTAGACTTAAATCTCCCTGGTCAATCTATTCTGCAGTCATACCTGTATACATTCCTTAAAGAGATCAATTGAGTCAACATTGTTAAGTTGGTTTATTATTGGCACATTAACCAAGATACAGTGAAAAGCATGTCATCCATATCGATCAATCCATCATATCAGCACATCAAAACAGTACAAGGAAAAAGCAATAACAGAGTGTAGAATAAGGAGTTTTGCTGTATCCAGTAATGTAGTATAAATGTTAATGAGACATTGCTTAAATTGGCAACCCAACATCTTTCAGAAGCTGTAGAATATTTAATATTCAGTAATTTGAGTAATGTTGTAAATATGTTGTTTGATTAAGTATTTCTGTTTACATAATTCATTATAATTTATATTTAAGTAGTAAATGAATGGCATATGTCGTTATACCATCACATCACATGTGAACACCTGACATAAAAAAAGAAAAATAAATCTAAGTAGACAAGTATCCTGGTTTCTGTGTTTATCTTTCAATTAGTTTCTGGAGTTACAAAACATAGCCGAAGCCATCTTTGGGCCTATTTAGCCTACATCCAATGAGGATGAAATATTAGATTATGTTACAGGGCATTTGTCTCCTATTCCATCATTTGTCCTGCAGGGAAATTTACTTAGATTGGCTATATCTAACTTTCAAAATAGATCTAACTGGCATTAGTGTACTGAAGAGGAATTACTTCAAGTACTCGGCATATCAGATAACATCATTGATGGCCAGTTAGCATCATTGATGAAAAGAAGGTATTGTTAAAGTTTCAAATAGATGACCATTCATCACCACTGAAATAGGTAACAGATGAGAAGTTAAAGAAAGCAAAAAGAGAAAGCAAAAGGCTAGAGGACCTATTAGAAGTCATTCGATAAATGAAACACTGATGTTTAAACTGAAGCAGCAATGTCAGTTTAAGGAAAAATGAAAACAAAGAGAATAATGAAAGTGGAAACAAAGTAGCAGGATCCAGAGTATTTATAAATACAGAAATCCGGCTCCAAATATTCAGAAAAGTGTATATTTTATTATCCATCTAAAGAAAATGAACAAATTCATTGGTGGGAAGAAGTGTTTTGTCTCAAATTCATTGCTTAAAAAAGATACATTAATAACAGTCAAGTAAGTTTGATTCAGTTGCTGATCACTCATCAGTACATTATTTAAATTAACTTGCCTCAGTTATATTAAAGTAATTCTTGAAAAATTTGAGTCACCGATTATAAATACATGTACTCTGTAGTCCGATGAGAAATGGGAAAAGTGGGACGATGAGAAACTCAAAGCCTTGAGCATTGTTGAAAATATGCTTCCCATATTTCATCACAACATAGCAGGAGGTTTGTCAGCCCATCAGGACTATGTCAGCTCTCAGATGATCCATTACTATTTTTTTCTTTCCAGTAACTTATTCTCTCTTACATGATCATCAACTCCCCTTAATTTTTTTCCATTCACTTGCATCAGAGAGGCAGGATCAGCGAATGCAGTATGAATAATTGCTTCCTGGAATGGAAGGGGCGATAGGGATGGGGACATGGTAGGGAGTTGCTGGATATGCACAAATGAAAATTAAAAACTTGACTATGCAGATATAATTTGCATGTTGTTGGATGATATAGAGATGGACTGATTACTCCATGCACAGGCATATCAGTTGTAAGGGGGACTCAAAGGATAAATTGCAGATCATAACTTGCATGCCTATTTTTCATAGTTTATTTTTTAAATGAATCACATGATGTAACAGACAATGACATGTCCGCAGATGATCCATTTGTAAGACATTGCTTACTTTGCAATTATTAACAACATAACTTGTATTTATATAGTCCATTACAAGATAAAATGATTCAAAGTTCATCACAAGAATGCAATCAAGTAAAATCTAGCACATTGAATCTATGTATGAATCAATAAACACCAAACAAGGGAAAAACAAATATATGGGCTAATTGCTCAGAGAGACTCAGATCGTTAAGCTAAGCATGTTATATGCCTAAGTGATAGTTTTTTTTAAAGAGTCTTTGAGCCTACTAGGGGATCAGCTCGACTGGATTGGGTGTGATGTAATGAACCCAAGGAAATTAGGGAGCTTAAGGTTAAAGAACCCTTGAAGCAATGATCACAATATGATCGAGTTCAAGTTGAAATTTGATAGGGAGAATGTTATATCTGGATTAGCAATATTTCAGTGGAGTAAGGGAAATTATAAAGATATGAGAGAGGAGCTGGTCAAAGTAAATTGGAACGAGCTGCCAGTGAGGATGTCAGCAGAGCAGCAATGGTGTGCGTTTCTTGGAAAAATGAGGAAGGTGCAAGGCATGTATATTCCAAAAATGAACAAATACTCAGATGGTAAAATAGTACAACTGTCGCTGTCAAGGGAAGTCAAAGCTATTGTAAATGCAAAAGAAAGGGCATAAAACAAAGCAAAAATTAGTGGGAAGATAGAGGATTGGGAAGTTTTTAAAACCTTACAAAGAACAACTAAAAAATCATTAGAAAGGAAAAGATGAAATATGAAAGCAAGCTAGCAAATAATATCGAAGTTCTTTCATGTATGTTAAAAATAAAAGAGAAGTGAGAGTGGACATAGGACTGCTAGAAAATGAGGCACGAGAAATAATAACAGGGGACAAGGAGATGGTTGCTGAACGAAATGAGCATTTTACGTCAGTCTTCACTGTGGAAGACACTAGCAGTATGCCTAATGTAGTATGTGAAGAAAGCGAAGTGGGTGCAGTTACTGTTACATGAGAGAAGGTGCTCAAAAAGCTAAAAGACCAAAAGGTACATAAGTCACATGGACCAGAGGAACTGCATCCTAGGGTTCTGAAAGAGGTAGCATTACAGATTGTGATGGCATTAGAAATGATCTTTCAAATATCATTGGACTCCAGCATGGTGCCAGAGGATGGGAAATTTGCAAATGTTGCAGCAGAAAGGAAATAACAGACCAGTTAGCCTGACCTCAGTGGTTAGGAAGATGTGAGTCAATTGTTAAGGATGAGGTGATGAAGCACTGGGTGACACAGGACAAGATAGTACAAAGACAGTATAGTTTTCTTCTGGGAAAATCCTGTCTGATGAACCTTTTGGAATTCTTTGAGGAGATTACAAGTAAGATAGATAAGGGGGATGCAGTGAATGTTTAATATATTTGGACTTTCAGAAGGCCTTTGAGAAGGCTGCTTACCAAGTTAAGTGCCCATGGTATTAACAGGGAAGTTACTAACATGCTTACAGCATTGGCTGATTGGTAGGAGGTAGCGAGTGTGAATAAAATGTTGGAAGTGCATGACCATGCACTTTGGTAATAGAAATAAATGTGTGGACTATTTTCTAAATGGGGAGAAAATCCAGGAATCTCAAATGAAGAGGGAATTGAAAGCCCTTGTGCAGAACACCCTAAAGGTTAACTTGCAGGTTGAGTTGGTGGTGAGGAAGGCAAATGCCATGTTAGCATTCATTTCAAGAGGTCTAGAATACAAGAGCAAGGATGTGATGCTGAGGCTTTATAAGGCACTGGTGAGGCCTCACCTTGAGCATTGTGAACAGATTTGGGCCCCTCATCTTAGAAACGATGTGATGGCATTGGAGAGAGTCCATTGGAGTTTCACAAGGATTATTCCAGGAATGAAAGGGTTATAATAAAAGAAACGTTTGTTGACTCTGGGTCTGTACTCACTGGAAGACAGAAGGATGGGGGGCGGGGTGGGGGGAGAATGCCATTGAAACTTTTCAAATGTTGAAAGGCCTAGACAGAGTAGATGTAGAAAAGATGTTTCCTAAGGTAGGAGAATCGAAGACAAGAGAGCACAGCCTCAGGATAGAAGTGTGTCCCTTCAAAACAGATGCAGAGAAATTTTTTTAGCTGAAGTGTGGTGAATTTGTGGAATTTGTTGCCATACGCAGCTGTGGAGGCCAGGCCATTGGGTGTATTTAAGGCAGAGATTGATAGGTTCTTGCTCGGACATGGAAACTAAGGCCAGGAACTGGGGTTGAGGAGGGGAAAGAAAAAAGGATCAGCCATAATTGAATGGTGGAGCAGACTCAATGGGCCAAAAGACCTAAATCTGCTCCTGTGTCTTATGGCCTTATGGAGGGATATGGTCCAGGTGCAGGTCAGTGGGACTAGGCAGAAAAATGGTTCATCACAGCCAAGAAGGGCCGAAGGGCCTGTTTCTGTGCTGCAATGTTCTATGGTTCTAAAAGTTCTCTCAGATAAATAAAGAGTAAAAGAGAGGCAAGAGTTCATATCAGACCACTGGAAAATGATGCTGGAGAGGTAGCACAATGGTGAGGGGGAGGGTGTTTAAAGAAATGACAGATGAATTCAACAAGTATTTGCATCAGTTTCACTGTAAGTGAGTATACCAGAAATTCGAGTGTTGGGGGGCTGAAGTGAGAATAGTTGTAACAAGAAGGTTCTTGGAAAGCTGAAAGGTATGAAGGTAGGTAAATCACATGGACCAGATAGACTACACCCCGGGGTTCTGAAGTTGGTAGCTGAAGAGATTGTGGAGTCATTAGTAATGATCCTTCAAGAATCACTAGGTTCTGGAATGGTTCCAGAGAACTGAAAAGTTGCAAATTTCACACCACTCCCAAGAAGAAAAAGGGATAAACCCTAACTTCAATGGTTGGGAAGATGTTGGTTTTCATTATTAAGGACGTGGTTTCTGGGTACTCCAAGACACATGATAAAATAGGTCAAATAGGCAAGGTTTCCTGAAGGGTAAATCTTTCTTAACAAATTCTTTCAGGAAGTAACAGGCAAGATAGACAAAGGAGATTCAATGGATGTTGTTCATTTGGATTTTCAGAAGGCCTTGGAAAGGTGCCTCATATAAGGCTGCTTAATAATGTAAGCATTCATGGTATTACAATAAAAAAAATTAGCATAGATAGAATGTTGGCTAGTCAGCAGGAGGCAAAGAAGGGAATGAAGGCAGCCTTTTCCGGTTGGCTACTGGTGTCTAGTGGTGTTTCAAAGAGGTTGGTATTGGAAACACAATTCTTCACATTATATTTGAAGAATATGATGGAATTTTATGGCTTTCCAATGGATTACAAAAGCAATGAGCCATGAGAAGCTACAAAACAAGAGGGAACAGATACTAAACACAACAGGTAACAAGATAACTGGAGGTTAGGAGCACCTGGTTAAAGCTGACTCATTCGATAGTTGAACAAAAGACTGTAGATAAGAACTGGGTTTAAATCGGCTGTAGGTGATGAAGCCTAACAGGACACCTTCCTCCTTTGGCTGGCACTGACAGCCAGAACAATCTGGATGGGTCTGGTGGAGCTCTTGATGAGTGATGGATCCAAGATGAAAGTGGATGGCGCCCAAGGCCTCACACTTCAGTCAACCACGTATCTCGCACACTGAATCCAGCAACTAGAGAACCATATACAATGGACCACCTTCCACCATCCTTGGTTCCAGAGGAGCAGGCACAGGTGGGTTGAGTGGTCCATGAACTACAGGCTTGTGGCACAATTCGTGGAAGGTAGTTGTGTGTGATCCTGAGGGATGGTGGCAGCTAGAAATGGTAAATAACTGTACTGATACAATGGGTAATCTTAAAGAGACCAATGAACTAGGGCAAGAGCTTGCAGGAGTTGGTGCACAGGAGCAGAGCTCAGATAGACAACCAGATATGGTCCCCAGGCCAAAGTAGTCTGGCTGGGCACCAGTGGTGGTTAGCAGCTAGGATGGTTCTCCATGCCCTCTTCCAAGCATTCCAGCATCAGAGATATGGAGCTCTAGCAGACAGGCCCTCTACTGTTGGCTGTTCCATGGCAAAAATTGAGGTTGGTAGCTGTAAAGTACTTCAATCAATGACATTTGTGGCAGAGGAGGCATGTAGATCAAGGGCAGTTCAGCCCAGAGCAGAAACTCCTTCCATGAGGAAGGGTTAGGAGCAGCAAAGCAAAGTCCTGAGGGAAACAGTGGAGGTGAACTACGTGTTGAAGTATCTGATCTGCCTTCTCAGCAGCTGATGGAAAGTTGGGGAGAGCAATGAAGTGGTTTGATTTGGAGAACTGGTCCACCACTCTCATGACCACCATGACCCCATTGAAGGGTAGCAAACCTTTGATGAAATCCATAGAAATATGAGACTTCAGGTGTCAAGGGACTGCAGGAGCTTTGAGGGCCAAGGTTGGAGGAACTGGACTGAGTACATTGAGAGCAGGCAACAATAAACTTATATAAATCTGTGATTGTGTTGGGCTACCAGCACTGGCATTGCAGAAAATCCAGAGTCTGTCATGTGCTTTGATGGCCATAAAGAGGTGAGGAGTGGCCCACTAGGGTGCTTCAGAGGGTAAGGCTGTCAGAATATACATATGGTTGTTAGGGTTGTCACCTGGAGCATGCTCACACTGTAGGGCCCAGCTGTCTGGTTGTCAAGATCCCAGACAATCAGAGTGAGGATCTGAGAGGAAAGGATGATGTGCTGAGGGCTGATCTGCATTTCAATTGGGTCAGACTGTTCTGACAGAGTGTCCATCTTTGCGTTCTTGATGCTGGTTCGGTAGAAGATATGTGAAGTTGAACTGCATGAAGAAGGTTCACCGAGCCTGATGTGGATTGGGTTGGTGGGTCTGTTGTATGGATATAAGGTTCTGGTGATCAGTCTAGATCAGGAACAGATCAGCGTTGCCACCAGCCAATGTCTCCATTCCTGCAAGGTCCATTTAATGGCGAGTAAATCTACCACAAAACATCCAGAGGAGTTCATATGGTGGAGAGTAAGAGTGGTGTGCAGCATCTATTGAGCTCCTTAAAAAGTGTGGCCCACAGCAGCACACCAGGGTATTTGTGACTTGGTGAGGGAGGTGAGAGAAGTGGTGATTTGGTTATAGTTACTGATGAACCAGTGGGTACAAGTGGGAGAATCTCAAGAGTGCTTCAAGGTTTGAGGAAGCACGGTGGGGATCTTTCAACAATGGCACGCACTTTCTCTGGGTCCATGGTTATGTCTTGGAGGGAAAGGATGTAGCCCAGGAGGGAATTGACTAAGGTGGGGAACCTGTATTTTTCTGACTCAGGAAACACTGAAGGACTGAACGGGCGTGACAGACATGGTCTTCAGGTCATTAGAGAAGATGAGGGTGTCTTTGAGGTAGGTGAGCACATAACTGTGTAGCATCTCTTGGAGGATCTCATTGAAGGTTTTGAAAGCGGCTGGACCCTTGCAACATCTGAAACGCATCACCAAGTTCTCATAGTGGGCATTATGAATGCTATCTTCTCTTCTTCCCATGGTGGGTGTGGATCAGGTTGTACGTGCTCTGGAGATCCAGTTTGGTGAAGAGCTGTGCCCTGCAGAGTGTTTTGAATGTGCTAATAATCAAGGAGAGAATAGGAAAACACAGAAGATGGTGCCTGGGAGGAGGTCAATCACACAGTTGCGTGGTCAGTGAGGTGGCAGAGTCTCAAAGGCAATGGTATTCCAGGGAGAGTTAGGTGAGATTGAGTGTTTCCTCCATATCCATGAATTTATGAGGTAAAGCCAGCTGAAGTGGCAGACAGGTCATCTGGCAGCTGGGTCCCTAACTCAGCAGTGAGGATAGTGAGTGGACAGCCGGGGGAACCCAAGATGAGAGGAGTGTCAGGTGAGTCGATAAGGAGGAATTGAATGGAACTGTGGCGCCCACTGATACTCATGAGCATAAGCCGGGTACTTGGTCTGAACATCCCAGACCCGAAGGGATGTCCACCAATGGATGTGCTGCAGAAAGGGTGAGAGTTAGGCTCAATAGGGAGGCCAAGCTGCGCACACAGAGTCCGGTTCAGAAAGGTGCCTGCTGTTCCAGAATCCTCCAGAGCCTCCTGTGTGCGTAGAGCTGTTAGGGTTTGGAGGAGGACAGAGATTACGAGTGTGGCCCCAGTGCTGGAACAAGAGGCTGCAGGTGATGAGTTGGAAATGAGTGGCAGGTGACTGTTGTTAGCTGAGTGGAGGCTGGGAAAATGCCTGCCTGTACAGGCATGACACTAGGTGTTTGTTAATTTACAGTCAAAAGAACATGGTAGTATAGACTGGGTGAATCCCTACATCGATAACTATAATGAACTAATACAGTTTTATACTACCGTAGTAGTATTGGTAATATTCTAAATTGTTCTGCATTTCATTTTAATATATAATTTGTTACACAGTCAAATGTAGTTTCTTTTTTAAAAAAAAATATAACTTTTTAGCTATTTCCATGAAACTTTATCTAACTGGGCCAAAATGGGCTGATCCTGATGCATCCCAATTAACCAGAATCCACCATGTATGAAAGCATCTATCTCAGGAAAGGATGAACAGGCTGGGTTTCTTTGTAAAAAGACTGAGACCTGTCTTAATATTAAAACCTGTTAAATTTATGACTGAGTTTTTTGATGAAGTGCAGGGGACAAATTAAAACCTTTAAATTTATTAATACAGTGAGCACAAAGAATGACTCCCCTTGTGGGGAAAGAGTGAAGTAGACACTATCAATATAACATGGTTACCAAGAAATTTATTTGGGAATTCTGAAGAATTTTCCTTATCCAAAGATTGATAGAGTCACAGAATAAAGAACTGAGCAGCAGAGAAATGGGCCCCTTGAACTATGCCAGTTTTTTGCTCATCTACACCATTTCATTTTGTCCATAATAGATTCATATCCCTCTATATTTCACCCATACATTGCCTGTCCAAATTTCTCTCAATCACAGCAACTGTATTAAATTCCACCATCTCCTTTAGCAACAAACTCCAAATAAATCACACTCTATGATTGAAGGATGGCAGAGAAGAGGTGGCTGAATTTTCTGGAAATAGTCCATGTGCAGGATAAATATGTCCCACAGAATAAGTAGTTCTCAAATGGCAGGGGTAGGTAACCATTGCTGACAAGAGAAGTGAAGCACTACATAAGAGCCAAGGAAATGGCATACAAGAAAGCAAAAGTGAGTGGGAAGTTGGATGATTGGGAAGCTTTTAAAATCAGACAAAAGACAACTAAAAAGACTATCAGAAGGTCAGAAATGAAATATGATGGCAAGCTAGCCAATAATAAAGCAAAATATTAAACATTTTTTTCAGTTATATAAAGAGTAAGAGTAAAAAGGTAAGAGTTGATATTGGACCAAAGGAAAATGATGCTGGTGAGGTAGTAATTGGGGACAAAGAAATGGCAGATGAACTTAAAGTGTACTTCGCATTATCTTCACTATGGAAGACACAAACATTGTGCCAGAGGTCGGTGAGTGCCAGGGAGCAGGGGTGAGTGCCATTGCTATTACAAAGGGAAACGTGCTAGGCAAGCTCAAAGGTCTAAAGGTGGATAAGTCACCTGGGCCAGATGGACTACATTCCAGAGTTCTGAGAGATTGCTGAAGAGAGAATGGATATATTGGTCATGATCTTCCTTCAGCCTCCTCCACTCCAAGGAAGTCAAATCTTGCCTATCCAATCTCCCCTCATATCTCAAGTCCTCCAATCAGGGCAACATCCTGGTCAGTGCAACCACATGCTTTCTATTATGTGGTCTAATGCCTTTCCCTTGGACAACTTTGGTGGTGTGGAGAGGGGCGACTTGCAGCTTGGGCAACTGCCGGTCTTCCATAAAAAAAACCCTGCCCAGGCTTGCACCCTGGAAACTTTCCAAGGTGCAAATCCATGGTCTATCGAGACACACACACACACACAAACCTCCAAGTGCATTTACTCCAACATACTAATAAGTATTTTGTAAACGTGCAACCATTAGGAAATGTAGAGGAGGCTTGACTCAAAAGCAGAGCAGCAGAGATGATTCAGGATGAACGATGACTTTAATTAGGAACTGCGAAAATAACAAGCCACCAGGGACAACAAAACGAGGGGAAACATACTAAACACCACAGGCAACAGGGTAATTGAAGGCTTAAAGAAACTGATTGAGGTTGATAGGTTTGTATGAGTGAAAAGGGGCTGTAGAGGAAAGCTGCATTTAAATAAGCTGCAGGTGATGTGTTGGATACAAGTGGTAGGTAACCCCTGCCAGCTGGTTGGAGATTGGCAGGTGCCTGCCTGTACATCCCTTGCATCCTGAGTGGGATGCCCACCCCCTGCCACCACTCCTATGGCAGGCACCCCCCCCCCCCCCACACCATACTAAGCTCTGGAGATGCGGCGCAGAATCAGGTGACTTGAGTGGTCCATGGGCAATGGGTTTTCAGGCTGGAAATGTGGAAGGTAGGTGTGATCCTGAGGGGATGGTGGCTACAGTGGCAAATTAATTCTTCATATGCCCCTTTAAGATTACCCATTTCATCAGTCTAATGGACCGATGCTTGTGGAAGTCAGTGTGCAGGAGCAAATCGGGTGGATAGCCAGACAAGGTCCTCAGCCTTGTCGGAGTTGCTGCCTGTTGCCCGGCAGCAGTAGGCACAGTTGGCAGCTAGGATGGCCTTCTATGGCCTCTTTCAAGCATTCTGGCATTGGCAAGTATGGTCCCTGGTGAATGGGACCTCCAGTGCTGGCTCTGCCACAGAGAAGCAATGGAGGTTGTAGCCATGAAGCACTTCAAAGGGTGACATGGCCATGGCAGAG
Organism: Hypanus sabinus; assembly: GCF_030144855.1. Classification (NCBI taxonomy): domain Eukaryota; kingdom Metazoa; phylum Chordata; class Chondrichthyes; order Myliobatiformes; family Dasyatidae; genus Hypanus; species Hypanus sabinus. The sequence goes on along the minus strand of NC_082719.1, from coordinate 48,605,972 downwards.
GTGGTGTGTAAATTGTGGGACAGCTTAGCCCAGAACAAATGCTTCTTCCACATGGAAGGGTTAGAGGAGGCAAAGCATCACAGAACTTCTCCACTTGAGGATTACTCTTCCTCTCTGACCACTGATCTGTAAATGATCACCAGTGGACAAACTCACTGAGGTGAGAGGCGAGGAACAAAAGGACCACCAGAAGCAAGAAGCAAGTTGTGGGCCTCAGTCCAACACAATGTCCTGAGGCAAATTGTGTGGGTGATCTACATGTTGAAGAACCAGATCTGCTATCTTAGTGGCAGACAGAAGGGAATGAAATGGAAATTATTGAAGGACTGGCCCACTACTTACAACAGTCATTGACACTTCAGTTCAAGAATGCACAGTACCTAACATGATGAAAGAAATGGAGAAAAACAGGTGTGCATGAATCATTTCCTACCCCTGGAAAAGATAGCATCGACTATTATGGAAAAAAAAATCATAGGCCTCGATACCTGCTTGTGCAACTGGATCCACAATTTCTTCATTTGCAGACTCCAGTCAGTTCAGATTGGCAATAACATTTCCTCCACAATCACCATCAGCACAGGTGCACCACAGAGTTGTGTTCTTAGCTCCCTGCTCTACTCACTTTATGCTTATGACAGTGTGGCTAAGGATAGCTGCAATGCCATATTCAAGTTTGTTAACAACACTGTTGCTGGCTGAATCAATGGTGATGACGAATCAGTATATCGGAAGGAGATTGAAATTCTGGTTGAATTCTGGCCGCAACAAACTCTCACTAAACATCAGCAAAAACCTAAGAACTAATTATTAACTACAGAAAGAGCAAACTAGAGGTCCATGAGCCATTTTTTCTCTTCAGTGTTTCAGAGCTGGAGAGGGATAGTAGCTTTAAATTCCTAGGCGGTATCATTTTGGAGGATCTGTTCTGGACTGCCATTGCAAAGAAGGCAAGGCAGTGCCTCTACTTTCCTAAGAAGTTTCAGATAGTGCGGCATGTTATCCAAAAATTTGACAAAAACTTCCATAGATGCACAGTGGAGAGTATAATGATTGGTTGCTGCACAGCCTAGTGTGGAAACACCCAAGAAAAGAAAAACCTGCAAAAAGTAATGGATATAGCAAGTCCATCACAAGAGAAGCCCTCCCCACCATTGTTCACATCTGTAAGAGATGCTCCACAAGAAAGGAGCATCCATTATTAAGGACCTCCACCGTTCAGGCCATACTCCGTGCCTCAGTCGGGAAGGAGGTACAGGAGCCTGAGGAAGCACACCAGCAGCAGGCTCCTGAACCATTGTTCATTCACCTCACCACCGAACCGATTCCACTATCTGTGGACTCACTTTGAAGGACAGTACAACTCATATTCACAGTATTATTATTTTAGTTATTTATTGATTATTATTACTATTTGTTTTTGTAGTTGCACAGTTTAACTTCTCTTTCACTTTGGTTGTGTGTTGGTCTTAAGTTGTGTGTAATCTCTAATTTATTATATTTTTCTTCTTCCCTTGATTTCTTTGTTTTACTGTAACTGCCTGCAAGAAAATGGATCTGGTGGTGAAATATACATACTTCAATAATACATTTACCTTGAAATTTGATTAGGGCTTCAGCATTCTTAATCCTCTTATTGTCAGCTGCCTTCTCTCTTACTTCACAAAAGTACAGGCAAAGACTATAAAATCAAATGGGAAGATGTTGGCATAATCTTCAATTCGATTTTCAACTCCTCGGCAAATGAACCAGTCCATGATGGTGTGCATCAAGACTTAGATAACATGCAGTCACAGTCTGATCAGTAACAAACAAACCAGTAAAGCATCAACAATCAAACTAGCAATCCTTCACATTCGGTGGAAAAAACCCCATTGTTCAAAGGTTGAAAGGTCCAATTTAATGTCAGAGAAATGTAAACAATATACATCCTGAAATGTTTTTCTTTGCAAACATCCATGAAAACAGAGGAGTGCCCCAAAGAATAAATGACGGATAAATGTAAGAACTCCAAAGTACACCCCAGCTCCCCTCCTTCCCGCACGCAAGATGCACTGAGCAATGATCCCCCCTCCCCCCACCAGCAAATAAAAGCAAGCTTCGGTACCACCACTGAGCACTCAGCATGAGCAAAGCAATCGCAAAGACACAGACTTGCAGTTACCTCAAAGACTATGCATTTCACCTGTCGTACGGCAGAATCTCTCTCTCTCCCTAATAAGGGAGAAAAAGGTGTCTCCATCTCCAGCGAGCGGGGAGACATAACAAACAACTCGTTGGTTTATGATGTTAAACATCTGTTATGACACTTTTTCCGAGCTTTGTGTCCAAAGGTCGCAAAGGTCTCGGGTCTTCAGGCACACAGCAGATATCCTGACTTCGAATTCGAGCTGGACTCTCAGGCTAAACCCTTAACATGCCAAATAACAGCCAGTTATGCAACCCTGAGAACGGGTCCCATTCCCGCAAATAACCAAAGTCAGCATGCAACTCCAGGTCAGGGTCTTCAAAGGAACCCTGAAAGGGAAAAATGGAGATATTAAAGATGGAAATAGAGCTGTTTCCAAAGATGCAAGCAAAGGAGTCACCTTTTAGTGCCATCTTCACTTCGCACTGCCTCCAGACTTTACATCCCCACTATTGCCTAGAGGTTTACATGGATCAACTGCATAAGTAATATGACTACAGGAGAAGATCCTTCAGTATCAAGCTTACTGTTTGATTTCACAAGGTTTTCCAGAATCTACACGTTATATGTTAATGAAATCGTGTCTGAATAAATTTACCTTCAACAGCTCTCAAGATGCCTGTCTCCATTAAGAACTAAGCAGCCTCCTTGAAATCTCTGCCATCCACCTTTCTAAAAATTCATTCCCTCTGCCACTTTTGGTGCATCTTTACCTAAAGTGGTTCAATCACTGCCTTCTCAAAGGAACTTAAATACTGGTCTTGACAGTGATGCAGAGATCCTGAAAATTGATGAAAGTCTGTCACATTAAGCTGCACTGATATAAAAAACACCTTGAAAAATGAATTTTAAAAGATTTTTTTCTCTGTTCACCTGAGGTACCAAAGCCCCTTGACTCTTAGAACTTCTTTTTAAACTAATCTGCTCTCTTTCCACGAAAATTTTTAAAGAGTTGTGTCCACAACTGAGAATATTTTTCATAGAAACATAGAAAACATACAGCACAATATAGGCCCTTCGGCCCACAGCAGATATCCTGACTTCCCTGAGGACATGTGTCCCTACCTTAGAACTACCTAAGTTTTACCCATAGCCCTCTTTTTCTAAGCTCCATGTAGCCATCCAGGAGTCTTTTAAGAGACCCTGATGTTTCCACCTCCACCACTGTCCGCCAGCAGCCCATTCCATGCACTCACCACTCTCTGCTTAAAAAAAAACTTACCCCTGGTATGGTATCTCCTCTGTACCTACTTCTAAGCACTTTAAAACTGTGCCCTCTCGTGTTAGCAATTTCAGCCCTGGGGAAAAAAGCCTCTGACTATCCATACGATCAATGCCTCTCATTACCTTGTACACCTCTATCAAGTCTCCACTCATGCTCTGTTGCTCCAAGTAGAAAACGCACAGTTCATTCCACCTATTCTCATAAGGCATGCTCCCCAATCCAGGCAACATCCTTGTAAATCTCATCTATGCCCTTTCTATAGATTCCACATCCTTTCTATAGAGAGGTGACCCGAACTGAGTACAGTACTCCAAGTGGGGTCTGACCAGGGTCCTATATAGCTGCAACATTACATCTCGGCTCTTAAACTCAATCCCACGATTGATGAAGGCCAATACACTGTATGTCTTAATCACAGAGTCAACCTGCGTAGCAGCTTGGAGCGTCCTATGGACTCGGAGTCCAAGATCCCTCTGATCCTTCACACTGCCAAGAGTCTTACCATTAATACTATATTCTGCCATCATATTTGAAACCTACCAAAATGAACCATCTCCCACTTATCTGGGTTGAACTCCATCTGCTACTTCTCAGCCAAGTTTTGCATCCTATCAATGTCCCGTTGTAACCTCTGACAGCCCTCCACACTATCCACAACAGCTCCAACCTTTGTGTCATCAGCAAACTTACTAACCCATCCCTCCATTTCCTCATCCAGGTAGTTTATAAAAATCACAAAGAGTAGGGGTCCCAGTACAGATCCCTGAGGCACATCACTGGTCACCAATCTCTATGCAGAAATATGACCCGTCTACAGCCACTCTTTGCCTTCTGTAGCCAAGCCAGTTCTGAATCCACCAAGCAATGTTCCCTTGGATCCCATGCCTCCTTACTTTCTTAATAAGCCTTGTATGAGGTATCTTATCAAATGCCTCATGAAAATCCATATACACTACATCTATGACTCTATCTTCATTAATGTACTTAGTTACATCCTCAAAAAAATTCAATCAGGCTCGTAAGGCATGAGCTGCCTTTGACAAAGCTATGCTGACTATTCCTGATCATATTATGCCTCTCCAAATGTTTATAAACTCCTCCCTCTCAGGATCTTCTCCAATAACAACTGACTCACTGGTCTACAATTTCCTGGGCTATTTCCACTCACTCTCTTGAATAAAGGAACAACATCTGCAACCTTCCAATCCTCTAGAACCTCTCCTGTCCCCATTGATGATGCGAAGATCATTGCCAGAGGCTCAGCAATCTCCTCGCTGGCTTCCCACAGTAGCTTGGGGTACATCCCATCCAGTTCCAGTGACTTATCCAAATAGATGCTTTCCAAAAGCTCTAGCACAATATCTATATTTTCAAGCTTTTCAGTCCACTGCAAGTCATCCCTATAATCACCAAGATACTTTTCCGTAGTGAATACTGAAGCAAAGTATTCATATTAAGTACCTCTGCTATTTCCTCTGGTTCCATATACATGTTTCCATTGTCACACTTGATTGGTCCTATTCTCTCATGTCTTATCCGCTTGCTCTTCACATACTTGTAGAATGCCTTACGGTTTTCCATAATCCTGTCTGCCAAGGCCTTCTCATGGCCCCTTCTGGCTCTCCTAATCTCATTCTTAAACTCCTTCCTGCTAACTTTATAATCTTCTAGATTCATATCACTATCTAGTTTTTTTTTAACCTTTCATAAGCTCTTCCTTTCTTCTTGACTAGATTTAAAACAGCCTTTGTGCACCAAGGATCTTGTACCATAACATCCATTCCATGTCTCATTGGAACATATTCACTCAGAACCCCACACAAATATCCCCTGAACATTTGCCACATTTATTCATTATGTTTACCTAAGAACATCCGTTTCCAATTTATGCTTCTAAGTTTCTGCCTGATAGCCTCATAGTTCCCCTTACTCCAATTGAATGTTTCCCTAACTTATCTGTTCCATCCCTTTCCAAAGCTATGGTAAAAGAGATAGAATTGTGATCACCATCTCCAAAAGGCTCTCCTACTGAGAGATCTGACCCCTGACCAGATTCATTTCCCAACAGCAGATCAGGTACAGTCTCTCCTCTTGTAGGCTTATCTACATATTGTCAAGAGACCTTTCTGAATACACCTAACAAACTCCACCCCATCTAAACCCCTCACTCAAGGAGATCCCAATCAATACTTGGGAAATTAAAATCTTCCACCAGAACAACCCTGTTATTACTACTCCTTTTTCAGAATCTGTCTCCCTATCTGCTCCTCGATGTCCCGGTTACTATTGGGTGGTCAATAACACCCAGTAGATTTAGTGACCCCTTTCTATTCCTAATTTCCACCCACAGAGAATCCCTAGACAATCCCTCCATGATTTCCTCCTTTTCTGCAGCCATGACACTATCTCTGATTAACAGTACCCCCCACCACCTCTTTTACCTCCCTCCCTATCCTTTCTGAAACAGCAGGAAGTTTAAAAGTGAGCAGAGTTGAAAAGGTGATGGTTATTTCCTTAGCAGTTTGAACAGGGCATGACTGCATAAGCACGTGGAGGTCAGCTAATGTTTTATAAAGAGTAAAGATAAATTGACTACTTTCAGACTGTTAATAAAGCTGAGTGTGAGTCCTATATCCTTTTATTAACAACTTTATCATATTGTGCTATCATTCTTAAAGGTATGCACATAAACTTCTAGTTATTTCTGCTCCACTACATTAAAATTGTATTATTAGCTTATATTGGCTCTCCTTAAAACTTTCACTATTTCCTATTAATACTAACTTATTTCTATATGGTCATATTTTTATATACATAAAAGGATGGGAGATTGTTGAGTTCTGTTCATTTGGAATTTAGTTAGGATGTTCACATTCTCTGTTATGGGCACATGCAGGAGTGCGATGAAGGGGATGTTGGGTAAGAAAATGGCAGCTTAATATACTAAATATGAATGGAGAAATTAAAGTTAGTTAAAACAAAAAAATCTTTGTTGTTTGGCTATTATTGGTAATAGAGGATGATTTCCAATTATAGGATCCCACCAGCATTTGATGAGAGGAACCCTTATGTAAGCTGGAAAAAATAAATTGGAATATGAACTCTGGTTACTAAGCTTGAGAAGAAAAAAGGCCTTTGCAGTTGTACTGTCACTTTCAGGAAGAGTAAGAGAGACTGGGGTGGGAATTTTTGTGGAAAACTTGAAAGAGATGATAGTATGAATACACTAATAAATGCACTTGACAGTCTTTATGAAGGAAGGGATCAGATTTATGAGGCAAATTCAGACTTTGTAGAGACAGTTCTACAAATATGGCTGATTGTATTATCAATTTTGATCAAAAGCACAGTTGCATGCATAAACACAAAGTAGACCTTCCTGGCACAGTATCAGCTTTCAAGTTGTTGGACACTGCGTGTCCTGACATGAAGGACAAACAACTAACATTAACCAAATGTACAGAACTTAAATCTGCCTCTATGAAGTTGACACTGAAGAGAATTTTTGGAGAAAAGGCTACCAAGGCAACAGTTGGAATTAGTTTGAGTCAGGAATTGGCATTCTTCACTGAGAAGAAATAAGGGAGCAGTAAGCATAGTTCCCAAAGGTAACAGATGAGGGCACCATTAACTGGCACAAATCCACTAAACAAGTATGGCAGAAAATCAAAATGTGCTGTTTGTCAAAGTACTTGCCACTGGGCAAAAAAAAATTATTTGCACAGAACCAAGCAAGTTAAGCCAACTGCAAAAAATAACAATCTGATGATGTAGAAGTGCCACATAACATTTTTTTGCTAATGAATCACTTCCTAATACAGACATCTGATTCAGAGATTTTGATGACAGAATCTTTATGATCTGCTTTTATTGATACTGCATTCATGCGTGAAGAAAAATGGCTTGAAAAGTATGTAAGTGAACTACACCAGAATCAAGTCCATAAAGTGGTGAACACTGATACACCCAGTTACAAAGCATTCAAAGAGGGAAACAGTGAAAATCCCTGCAAAAACAGGGCAGATAACATTATATTGCAATGGAGGTGGTACCAGTGAACATTCCATCACTTTATTTATTTATTGGTACACAGCATGGAGAAGACCCTCTGGCCTTTCAATCGTGTCAGTCATTAATCCCCAAACTTAACCCTGGCCTAATCATAGGAGAATTTACAATGACCAGTTAACCTACCAACTGGTACACCTTTGGAATGTGAGAGGAAGTGGGAGCACGCAGAGGAAATCCATATAGTCACAAGGAGAATTTAGAAACTCCTACAGACAGCGACAGAAATTGAACCCGGGTCACTGGTACCGTAAAGCTTTGTTCTAACCACTACGCTACAGCATCATCCCAAACGTATTTACTTATTTATTTGCTTGCTTACTTATTGAGATTTCAGCACAGAATAGGCCCTTCTGGCCTTTTGAGCTGTGCCACCCAGCAATCACCTGATTTTATCCCAGTATAATCATGGGACAATTTACAATTCCAAATTAACCGACCAACTAGTACATGTTTGGACTGTGGGGGGAAAGCGGCACGCCCAGAAGGAAGCTACGCAGTCAGGGGGAGAATATATAATCTCCTTACAGGCAACAGCTTGAATTGAACCCGTGTTGCTAGTACTGTAAAGCCTTGTGCTAACTACTCAAGTAAAGTTTTCCTAAAGAAAGTGGAGGCAGTACTGGATATGGAGAAAGACCAAGCGACAATGTTTCAACAGCCAGTGTCTCTTGAGCTCTATGGTTCTGGACATGACTGTGTGAACATTCTACATAAAGACATTATTGAGAATCAATGTGAGAATAAAGTAACTGTTGCAGAGAACATGACCCGAGATGAGAAGCACAAAGTGTTGCTCAAGCTTCACAAGCACTTTGGACAGGCTTCGACTGATAGACTTCAGAGACTGCGCAAGAGTTCAGGAAACAAAGATGCAGATCATTTTCCATTCTAAAGCAGATAGTTGACAGCTGTCAAGAGATTGGAAGGCCCAATGGTTGGTCTGCCACCTGCTTCTGAATACAATGAAACAGTAGTTGTAGACCTACATGAACGGGAGCAAGGAGTGTGGTGCTCCACATCACTGATGAGTTCACACCTTTTGGTGTCAGCAGCATTATAAACACAGACTCAGAGATAGTGAAAAACTTCATCCATTCCTGGGTAAGCGTGCATGACCTACCACAAAAATTATTTAATAATGGTGGCAAATTTAATAATTATGAATTCAGATATATGGGGAGAAATTTAACATTGAAACAAAAACAAAAGCGGCATACAGTCCTTGGATTAATGGACATCTGGAGTGACCCAATCAAACACTTTCTGAAATATTACTGAAGGTAATGAAAAACAATGGCTGTGCTTGGAACACAGCACACAACTGGACCCATTGACAAACGACAGTGTCTACAAGACAGGTGTGCACCTTGAAAGAAAACCAGACTGGTGGCTAGAGGTTTTGAGGAACTGACCATAAAAGAATTCCAAAAAGACTCACCAACATGTGCATCAGAGTCTCTCCGACCACTTCCCTCAGTGAAGTGACAAAAGCATTGGCAACTCCGTTCTACGAACATAAAATCTTCATTCTTACAGGAAATGGAGTCATCAGGTGACATTTACATTCAACTCCCTGCTGAAGTCAGAAGTGATGGAACACTGTAGAAACTCAAAAAGTGTGTGTATAGTCTAGCAGATGCATCTCCCTACTAATATAAAACAGTCCAGGAAATAATGCTGAAAACAGATAGAAAGATGTCACAAGCAGATCCAACTTTTTTTTTAAATAAACAGGCACGATTCAGAACATCATGTGATTGGAGTACTTGCCTATCATGGAGATGACTTCATACAGGGAGGGTCACAAAACTTCGCTGCAGCAGTCAGCTCTCGACTAAAGTCAGCCTTTCAGGTCAGACATGAGGAACATGACAGTTTCTGCTCTGTAGGGATAGACATCCTTGCTGTTGACAGAACAGTACAACTGCACGAAAAAAGCTACACCAGGAACCTTGAGGCAATCTGCATGTAATCATCACATGCCTCACGACAGCATGCACCCCTCAGTGAAGTTGAAACTTAGCATCTTAAGTCAAAGAAAGGTCAGATATTATGTATGGAACAACAGGGCAGACCTGACATCATGTTTGATGCCTGCAGCTTGGCATCCAGTACAAAAAGTGCCACAAGGCAAGCAGGATACTCCAGAGATCAATGCGAAGTAGTAGTCTTTAAGTTTCAACAGCTTAGAAAGGATGGCACACTGAGGCTCATTGTCTTCAGTGATGACTCACTTGGAAATTTCTCTAGTGCTTTACTCAAAGGGGAGATTTTATTGTACTGATAGGAGAGGGAAGATATTTACCACTCTATTAGTTATCAAAAAGGAACTGAATAGTTGTACGTAGTGTACTGGCAGGAGAAACCCTTGCAATGTCTGATGTTATTGACAAAGCTATTCTGAGCTTGTCCATGGTGACACAAAGAACAGTCTACAAGTAACTTGCATCACAGATACTACTCTCTGGTTGATGCCACCAAATCCATTAAGTCAGTCAGAGAGAAGAGGCTTCACCCAGTGATAAGCAGCATCAAGGAACTCATGCAAGTACTGAAAACTCACCACATGTTGTGGTCAACTACAAAGGTACAACCAGCTGATTGCCTCACAAGAAAGGGAGAGCTAGTACTTGTGCTGCTGAAAGCACTTAGATAACACAGTTGGTACCTTAAGAATTGTTTCAAGGGTTAAGACTAATCCCCATATCCTAAACAACATTCAAATAATGGAGTTAATTCCCATATCTTAAAGGTGTTACACAAGCAAGGTAGTGGACAAACCTAAGTGCAGAACACAGGCACAGAGGTAGAGTTAGGAGACATTCTTGAGATAACAAGCATGGAATCAGTATCCAGGAGTGATGCTAGACTTAGAACTAGCAGTCCTAAGAACTATGAAACAAGGTTACTCACACCAGAATTAACCAACAAACTAACAGCTCCTTTTTGTGATCATAGGGATTTTATCCTGCATTTGCTGATGGAAAGCAGGTATGTGTAGTTAGTGGAACCTGGGAATGATTGGAAACTGAACGAGGGGCTTGAGGTCCAATTCCTGAGGTAAATAGCCAACTATTGCCAGAATGGACCATGACAAAGGGATATTTGAGTTGATATATACATATGATTTTTTTTAATTTTTTAGAACTCTGAAGACAACAAGTGAGGGTATAGGGCATCTTATGAAGTTCATTAAACCTAACAAATCAAATCTAATCTAATTATCATGCAAACCATCCACAGCTACAGCTGTTTGAGATGGTGGTCTTCTTGGTCCAAGGTGCAAAACATTCAAGAATAGCAAGCAAACTTGAAAACAGTGAGTAACATTCAAAAAGCAAGTACATAATTGAAAAATGGTGAGCAAAGGAGCAAATTCACTTAAAATAAAGATATATATGTAGTGCAGCCCCTGAGAGACAATGTCCGGCAGTCTATGGTACAGTCTCCTGGCAATGCACAGACGCATGCAATCCAGCCTGTCATTTCACTGCTCAAACACGGAAGAGCAGCGCTGGTGGGAGATCCAGGGCCCAGCCCAGCACGGACACCACGCTGCAGTACTACCACCTCTCTCAGCTGGTCTGCAGCAACAGGCAAACCCTAACAAGTAATACATGGAAACCAATGGGCATTCATGTTATTATATCTACATAAAAAGGATGGGACATAGTTGAGTTCTGTTCATTTGGGCTATGAAAGCATTTATTCACTTCCCCTGTTATGGGCATGCACACAAAAATGGTGGAGGGGATGTTGGGTAAGAACATGGCAGACCAGTGCACTAAACATGAACAGAGAAAGTAAACCTTTTAAAATGAAAAAAAAGTGTCTCTTTTGTTTGAATGTTGTCACTTTGGAGATTGCCATACCATCAACCTTTGGATACCCTTCCCATTGCTGAATCAGGTCCCTCACTGATCCCTGATCATGCACTGAGAGCTGGGAATCTCCAGCCTGTGCTTTGGTGGCAGGCTTCTATTTCAGCTCAGCTGAAACTTTTCCATGCACTGCACAGCTGTGCACAAGAGGTGTCTGACTGAGTGAAATACCAGAAAGCGATAGGGCCTCTGGCTTGGTTGGGAACTTGATGAGTAGTTGGAGGAACCCAAATTGGGGAAGGTTGTAAAGGGAGAAAGTGGTCTTGTAGCTGTCAGAAAAATAATGCATTGTTTATATTGGTCTTAGCAATGAGGTTGTTGATTAAAAAATACTAAAGCCAGACAGATAAATATTTTCTTTCTGTTTATACATAAGCCCTTCCTCATAAGTGATTGACATGGAAAATTTGAATGACTTTTCTGGACTGTGCTTTATTCAGCATATGGTTGAGGATGAGGTTGCTCCTTACCTCCAGTAAACATGATGCACCTGAGAAATGTCTCCAAGGGATTCCCATTACTGAGCCAAGAGGATGAATCATTGTATAGCATCCGCACAAGCCCAGCCGGAGATCTGGCCTTACCTGCATGACAGTTTGCTAAAGCCGCCGGCTTCCAAATATAGCCAGGCATTCTGCTCACTTGGATGGTGTGCAGGCCAAGATGTGCCTGCTGACTATCTGTGAATCACCAGTGAGCTCATCTCCAATTGATGATCTGGCCTTTATCTGCAAGCTTTGAACTTCTGCCCTGAATATCAATTATGGTCATTAATTTGATTCTGAAGCCTGGCAAACTCTGCCACAAACTCGCATTACTCCCTGCAATCTAATCCCTTGTCTCCTGTCTCTTCTCGTCTTTATTGTGTATTTGCACGGCCATTATTCTAATAATGTCTGCAGCTCGACTGCTGCCAATTCTAATTCCGCTATTATATTCAATGTTTCTTGAACAACGGAATATGGAAAATATCAACTGCATTGCATTCATTAACTCTCTTCATTAAAGGTGATTATTTACTTTGTCTGTACTGATTGAATTACTAAATTTGGAATGAAATGCACATTTCCTGACAATTTTTATTTATGCTTTGTTGGACACTGAATTATATTCAGGAATTGTTCAAGGACGATCGAGGCGAAAAACCAGAAATTAAGAAGAGCATTGAAGGTCCAAGTATTTTAAAATCTGAAGTTCATAATGCAATAAATAAGATGAAGAAAAGAAAGGCAGCAGGTCCTGATGAGTTAGTAATAGAACAAATTATCGCTCTTGAAGATTAGTGGATTGAAAAACTTACTGATTTAATCAATGACATTTAAGAGACTGGAATAATACCAAAAGAGATTAAAAAAAGTCAGTATTTATCACTCTTCCTAAGAAACCTGGAGCAATAAATTGTGAATTACATAGGACCATAAGTTTAATGAGTCATAACACCAAGGTATTTCTAAGAATTTTGATGACAAGAGCTAAAAGTAAGATGCAAGCTGAAATACGTAAAGAACAATGTGGTTTTGTGAAAGACAAAGGTACAAGAAACCCAATATTGATGTTAAGGATACTATCAGAACGAGCTATTCAAGTGCAAAAAGATTTATTTGTTTGTTCTATCGACTATACAAAAACATTTGATAAAGTGAAGCACAACAAGTTATTTGAAAGATCGCAGGAAACTCTAGATCTAGATTCGGAAGACCTCCGCCTCATCAGAAATCTGTACTGGGAACAAACTGCCGCTATAAGAATAGATGGAGAAGTGAGTCAGTTTACGAAAATCAAGGGAGACGTTTCACAAGGGTATGTTTTCGCCCCTGATTTGTTTAACGTGTACAGTGAAACAATATTACAAAAAATAAGAGATATCTTGGGAATCAAAGTTGGTGGTGAAAACATCAATGATTTCAGAAATGCGGATGACGCTGTGTTAATTGCAAGTACAGAGGAAGAACTACAAAACCCAATTGATATAGTTGTTGAAGAAAGTGCAAAAATGGGTCTATCTATCAATTGCAAAAAGACAGAACGCATGGTGATATCAAAAAAGGAGAGTCCTCTCTGCAGGCTGAGAATAAGCAGGGAGGACATAAAACAAGTAAAGAATTTTTGCTACTTAGGAAGCTGAGTGACATCAGATGGCAGGTGCAACATGGACATCAGAAGAAGAACAGGGATGGAAAAAACACCTTTACAAGAATGAAGAGTATACTGACCAACACTAAACTAGGCATGACAACCTGCCTCAGAGTACTGAAATGTTACATTTATCCAGTTATGTTATATGGCTCAGAATGTGGGACAATATCTAGTAACATGAGGAAACAAATTGAAGCAGCAGAGATGTGGTTTTTGAGGAGGATGCAAAGAATATCATGGATGAAACGAATATCTAATGAGGATGTCATGAACAGAGCAAGCACAAAAAGAGAAATAATGTATGAGATCATGAAAAGTCAATGTAACTTCATTGGACATGTGGTTAGGAAAGAGGGGTTAGAATGCACTGTAATTATGGGAATGTCTCGATCCCAACCGTTAATTCCCCATTTTCTCCTAATTCCCTTTGATGGTGGCACACTTGGTTTTCATCAAGACCTGCAGCATAAGAACCCTGGCTTTGCACCCACTAGTTACCAGATTGTTGGTTTTGCCAGTATGGTAATTAACTCTTCCCGGCCGCTTAGGATTGTGTGTCCTAAGTTTTGCTTCAGTACTGAGGTTTACCTGTGAAACTCAGTCTCTCCGTATCAAGATCAGTTTTCTAAGTTCTACTACAGTTCTGAGGATTACCTGTGAAACCCAGTCTCTCCATGTCAAGATAAAATCCCGCCTGTCTCCTGCCTTCCTGCTCTCCCTCCTGTTTGCCATTCAACGCTCACACCTGCGTCTGCATCCTAACTAAATCTCTGTGCCAGTGTCCTGCATTTGGGTTTGCCTTATTCATTGCAACAGAATGATCTGGCCACAAAGGACCCAGCGGACATGAATACCCTTCAACAAGCCCTCGCTAGCCAGGGTACCCTATTGGGTCTGCACGATCAACTCCTCCTGGAAGTCATGGAGAACCTCCATTCCTTGTCTGCTGATGTAACGAAGATCGGAGACTAGGTACATTGTGTATCCACTCATTTTACCCCATCCAATCCTGGAACCCTGTCTAACCAGCCCAGACAGCCTGTAATGGCAACCCGCTTTGTGTCAGCAACACCCCCGCCAAGAGAGTCTCACATACCTGATCCAGAACACTACACTGGGGATCTGGGGGAGTGCCGGGTCTTCCTTCTTCAGTGCTCCTTGGTGTTCGAACAGCAGTCATCCACAGACTCCACAGAAAAGTCAAAGATTGCTTACATCACGGGGTTGTTGTCGGGAAGTGCCTTAGCATGGGCCACAGCTGTTTGGGATAACCAACTGGATATCTGCTCTTTTTTCTCCACCTTTATCACGGAAATTAGGAAGATTTTTGACCACTCTGTCCGTGGTAAAGATGCCGCCAAGCGTCTACTCACTCTCCATCAGGGCTCACGCAGTGTTGCCGAATATTCCTTAGAGTTCCGGATGTCAGCAGCCGAGTTGGAGTGGAATGAAGAGGCACTCCAAGGGGTATTTCGGAATGGTCTCAGCGACATGGTGAAAGACAAGTTGACGGTAAGAGGTGACACCAACAGCCTGGATTCCTTGATCTCCCTAGCCATCAAGTTGGACAATCATCTCCATGAACACCATAGAGAGAGAACTGGTCGTCCACCACACTCATTACCACCTCCCACCAGAACAAGCCTCTCTTCTCCTCCTGCTCCTAGAGTAGCTCCCAGCCTGACCGTTTCCACCACCTGGGAGGGGAACCCATGCAGCTGGGATGGAACCGCCTTTCCCCCACAGAATGACTCTGGAGATTGAGAGTGGGTGAGTGTCTATACTGCAGCCAGTCCAGCCACTTCCGTGCTACCTGTCCCCTTCGGCCAAAAGGGAAGGCTCGCCAGTAGAAAGGGGGACCGTGGTGAGCCAAATAACATTCTCTTCCATTCCCCGAACCAGGATGCAGCTTCGAGCTAACTTAAGTTACAACCAATAGTCCCTGCCTCTGTCAGCACTAGTAGACTCCAGCACTGAGGGAAACCTTCTGGATGAAAACTTAGCTTCCCGTGCTGGAATTCCTCGTGAGCTGTTGAGTACCCCTCTGGAAGCCCGGGCACTGGATGGTAGACTACTGCCCCAGGTCATCCACTGCACACCACCCCTGTCTTTCATTCTTTCTGGGAACCATCGGGAGCAGATACAATTCAATTTAATTTCCTCTCCTCAAGCTCCTATAGTTCTTGGTTACCCCTGGTTAAGTTGTCAAAACCCCCACATTGACTGGTCCACCGGGAAGATGGTCAGCTGGAGTCCGTTCTGCCACTCCACTTGTCTACAAACAGCCCTTCCCCAGTGGAAGTCGCCGCAACCTTGTCTGCCTCTGAACGCCCCCTGCCCCCGACTTATCCAAGGTTCCAGCAGAGTATCATGATCTGGAAGAAGTGTTCAGCAAACAACGGGCTCTTCCCCTTCCTCCACACCACCCTTATAATTGCACAATTGACCTTCTCCCCAGAGCCCCTCTACCCACCTGTCCCAACCAGAAAGGGAAGCAATGGAGGCTTAGCCAAATGACTGTCTCGCGGCTGGCATTATCCAATGCTCATCCTCCCCTCTAGGCACAGGTTTCTTCATTGTGGCGAGAAAAGATGGCTCACTGCGCCTCTGCATTGACTATTGGGGCCTGAATAGCATCACCATAAAGAAGAAGTATCCACCGCCCTTATCAACTCTGCTTTCGAACCCTTTCATGGAGCCACAATTTTCTCTAAGTTGGAGCTGCGGAGTGCCTAGCACCTGGTCAGGATAAGGGAGGGAGAAGAGTGGAAAACAGCTGTTTTAACTGTTGGTCATTTTGAATATCTGGTCATGCCATTCGATCTCACCAATGCCCCCGTCATCTTCCAAGCCCTGGTAAATGATGTCCTTTGGGACTTTATTAACCATTTCATTTTCATTTATTTGGATGACATCTTAATCTTCTCCCACAGTCTTCAGGAACACACTCACCATATCTGATTCAGGTTCAGTTTATTTTCATTTAGAAACCACAACAGCAATGCAGTTAAAAAATGAGACAATATTCCTCCAGAATGATATCACAAAAGCATATGTCAATAAAGACTACACCAGAAAATCCACGTAACGTTTGGTAATCCCCAATCCAGAGTCCGGAGAGGCTGCTGTGTATTAATATCACACCACTGTCTTAGCGCATTCCCTGGAAAGGAGATCCAAATCCACCAGACAAAACAAGACCAAAAACTAAAGCTACAAGACCTGCACAAAACCACATTGTTACAACATATAGTTACAACAGTGCAAACAATAGCATAATTGATAAAAAAAAACAGACCATGGGCGCAGTAAAAATAGTCCAAAGATGTTAAAGGACTACAAGTTCAAAAGAAATCACCACAGTTTCCACAAGTCCCCAGGGTCCCAACAGACTCACCATCCCACACCGGCGGCAGAAGGGAATACCCCCGCTATGGACTTCCACGACACCACCCGACTCAGCCTCACAGACGCAGCACACACCGAAAGTGACCTGACCACAGTGGACTCCGAGTCCGTTGAACCTCCGAGCCGACGACCATCCCCTCCGGCACAGCTTCTCCGAGCACCATCCTCTGCCGAGCATATTAAGACGGCCCCACCAATGGCCCTCGGCAATGTGACCCCGAAGACTGGGGCCTGTTCTTCCCAGTAGAGTCCTAGACCTCACAGCAGCAGCAGCAATGAAGAATGTCTTCCTGGAGATTTCCCGATGTTCCTCCGTGCTCCCACATCCATTTTCAATCGATTATGATTGCGCAAGGCACCCACCCCATTTCACAAATAACAGATAATCAGTTCCGGAGTGGCCGCTGCAAGCTGCGTTGCACCACCATCTTGGAAATAATATCCGTCAGGTTCTTCAGAAGCTTTCAGAAAACAAGCTATTCGTTAAGGCAGAGAAGTGTGAGTTCCATGTCCATTCTGTCAGTTTTCTAAGGTACATCATTGAGAGCAGGCAAGTGAGGGTGGATCCCGTAAAAGTTACGGCAGTGGCGGAGTGGCCAAAACCCACGACGCTCAAGCCACTCCAGCGATTTCTGGGGTTCGCAAACTTCTACTGTCGCTTCATCAGGGATTACAGCCGGGTGGCAGCGCCGCTTTCTTGATTCACCTCTCCTGCGACCCCTTTTCACTGGATCCCCTTAGCAGCCTCAGCCTTCTCGGAGCTGAAGAGGCGTTTCACCTCAGCTTCCATCCTGGTCCAACCTGACCCCTCTCGCCAATTCACTGTGGAAGTCGACGCCTCTGACTTTTTGGTGGGAGTGGTCCTCTCCCAACGCTCCAGCCCAGACCAAAAGCTCCACCCCTGCACCTTCTCTCGTCGTCTATCCCCTGCCGAACAGACCTACAACGCTGGGAACTGGGAATTACTGGCCATCAAACTCACTTTGGAGGAGTGGAGGCACTGCCTGGAGGGAGCTGAATAGCCATTCATTGTCTGGACAAACCACAAGAACCTCGCATACGTCCAAACCATCAAACGCCTGAATTCCTGCCAAACCCGTTGGACATTATTTTTTGGCTGTTTCAGACTGGAAATGAATACCAATGAATTGATCCATTTGACCCGAAACAGGAGTGTGTGGGCCAAGGCAGTCAAAGCTCAAACTGGGCATGGCACCTGAGATGATAATTATGATATCGCATGAAATTTGTAGTTATGAAGCAGCAGTAAATTGCAATACATAATACTAAAAACTGTAAATTACAGTAAGAAGTTTATATGTTTGTGTGTGTGTGTGTGTGTGTGTTAAATTAAATTAATAAGTAATGCAAAAAATAGTGAGCTAGTGTTCATGGATTCAATGTCTATTCTGAAATCTGATAGCAGAAGGGGAAAAGCTATTCCTGAATCGTTGAGTATGTGCCTTCAGGCTCCTGTACTTCCCCCTGATGTTAGTCACGAGAATAGCGCATTTCCTTGGTGATGAGGTTTCTTAATGATGGATGCCACCTTATTGAGATATTGCTTCTTGAAGATGTCCCAGATGCATATCTGAACCGTAGGAACCGTTATGTTAAATGCTGAGCTGTAGTCAATAAATAATAGTAGTAGTATTGTCCAGGTGATCCATGGTTGTGTGAAGAGCCAATGAGATTGCATCCACTGTGCACCTATAGTGGTGATAGGCAAATTGCACTGGGTCCTGGTCCTTATTTAGGGAGGAGTTGATTCTAGCCATAACCAATCTCTTGAAGTATTTCATCACTTTAGTTGTGAGTGCTAGAGTGTCACTGGATGATGGTCATTAAGGCAGCTCAGCCTGATTTTCGTGGGCACTGGTATGATTGTTGCCCTTTTGCAGCAGGTGGGAGCTTCTGACTGTAGCAATGAGAGATTGAAAATGTCTTTGAACACACCCACCTTTTGGATGGCACAGGCTTTTCAGAACCCTAACGGGTACTCCACCGGGCCCTGCTTCCTTGCGATGGTTCACACTCCTGAAAGCCGTTCTGACGCTGGCCTCCAAGACAGGGATCACACAGGGTCAGGGATCCTCATAGCTGTGGTTTTATTCTCCCTTTCAAAGCATGCATAAAAGATGTTAAGCTCATCAGGAAGTGAAGCATCACTGTCATTCATGATGTTAGGTTTCACTTTGTAGCAATTAATGGTCTGCAAATCCTGCCAGAGTTGACCTGCGTCCAATTCCATCTCTAACCTCAGTCGGGATTATTCTTTTGCTCTTGAGATCGCCCTCCATAAGTTGTACCTGGCCTTCGTGTACAGTCCTGGATCACCTGATTCGAATGCCACAGATCTAGCTCTGAACAGACTGTGAACCTCCTGGTTCATCCACGGCTTTTGATGTATGGTATATGCTTCCACACACTCGTCCACACAGGTTTCAATGAACTCAGTGACCACTGTGGCATGTTCATTCAGACTCAAGAATGAATCCCTGAATACTGTCCAGTCCACCGACTCAAAGCAGTCCTGAAAATGCTCCTCTGCCCCCCTTGACTATACCTTCACGGTCCGCTCTACTGGTGCTATAGTGTTCAGTCTCTGCCTGTACTCAGGGAATAGAAGTACTACCAGGTGGTCAGGCTTTCCGAAGTGTTGGTGTGAGATGGCATAGTAAGCACTCTTGATCACGGAATAACAGTGGTCCAGTGTGCTGGTGCCTCTGGTTTCACTGGTGATATTTATTTAGAGACTTTTAAAAGCTGGCCTGGTTAAAATCCCCCAAAGTGATGGGGAAGGCATCGGGATTTGCCGTTACATTGCTCCATTCATCTAGAGCCTGTTTGACATGGGTCTGAGGTGGCAGAAGATAATGGCTGAAAACTGCCGCAGCAGATAAATTGGACTGCACTGGATCACAAAATGCTCCAGGTCGGAAGAGCAGAACTGTAAAAGAAACACCATGTTTTGTACATCATGAGGAGATAATCAAAAAGCATACTACACCTTGTCTGATTTTGAAGGTCTCTGGAGTCCTATCTTGGCAGTGAACTATGAAGCCATGTGGGGGGAAGAGAGGAAGAAATACAAGGTAGTAATTGGTAGGTGAAACCGGGAGATGGGGAGGGGTTGAAGTAAAGAACTGGGAAGTTGATTGGTGGAAGAGATAAAGGGCTGGAGATGAAGGAACCTGATAGGATAGGACAGAAGGCCATGGAAGAAACAGAAAGGGAAGGAGCACCATATGAAGGAGATGGGCAAGCCAAGGAGGTAAGGTGTGAGAAGGAAATGGGAATGGGGAATGGTGAAGGGAGGGCATTACTAGAAATTTGAGAAGTTGATGTTCACGTCAGCAGGTTGGGGCTACCCAAACGGAATATAAGGTCATGGTCCTCCAACCTGAGTGTGGCCTCATCACAGAAGTGGAGGAGGCCATGGATAGACATGTTGGAATGGGAATGGGAAATAGAATTAAAATGGGTGCCCACTGGGAGATCCTGCTTTTTCTGGCTGATGGAGCGTAGGTGCTCGGCAAAGCAGTCTTCCAATTTATGCTGGGCCTCACTTATATGCAGGAGGCTACACCTATGCAGCGGGTACAGTAGATGATCCCAACAGACTCACAGGTGAAGAATTCCCTCACCTGGTAGGACTTTTTTGAGGCCCTGAATGGTAGTGAGGGAAGAGGTATAGGGACAGGCGTAGCACTTATCCCACTTGCAAGGATAAGTGCCAGGAGGGAGATCAGTGGGGAAGGACGAATGGACAATGGAGTTGTGTAGGGAGTGATCCCTGCGGAAAGCAGAAAGTTGGGGGTAGAGGAAGATGTGCTTGGTGGTGAGATTCCAATGGAGAGGGTGGAAGTTACAAAGAATTGTTTGCTGGACACAGATGCTGGTGGAGTGGAACTCTATCCTTTCCTATTCAGTCAGAAGAGGAACCCTACCCCTGGTAGGTAGCGGTAGGATGGGGTGTAGGCAGATGTGCATAAAATGCAAGAAATGAAGGTGAGGGCAGCATTGATGGTGGAGGAAGGCAAGCCCCTTTCTTTGAAGAAGGAGGACATATCCTAAGTTCTGGAATGAAAAGCCTTATTTTGAGAATAGATGCAGCAGAACAGGGAGAAGGGGATGGTATTTTTACAAGTAACAGATTAGAAAGAGGTATAATCCATGCAGCTGTGAGAATCAGTGGGTTTACAAAAGGTATCAGTAGATAAGCTGGCTCCAGAGATAGAGACAGAGAGATCAAGAAAGGGGAGGGAGGTATCAGAAATGGACCAGGTGAGTTTGAGGGCAGGGTGAAAGTTGGAGGCAAAGCTGACGAAGTCGGTGAGCACTGTATGGGTGCAGGAAGCAGCACCAATGCAGTCATCAATGTAGCATAGGAAGAGTTGGTGAGTGATACCTGTGAAGGCTTGGAACATGGACTGTTCCACGTAGCCGACAAAAAGGCAGGCATTTTGTTTGAAGATACACCTATTGTTTGAAGAAAGTGGGAGGAGCCGATAGAAAAATTGTTGAGAGTGAGAATCCTCTCTTCTGTTGTCATAAGGGGGAACTGCACTTGCCACCGGAGACTACCATCTGCGATTCGTCAACTTCAAGCAGAGATAGATAGAAATATGCCTTAAAATGAGATTGCTTCCTGTAATGTCCATGACTGCAGCTGTGGACAGAGGTCTGAAACAGGAATATTTGAAGATTTCCTTTGGAGCTGCTCTCACCTTCTTAATGGTGCCACTGGTTATTATCATTAATTATCATAGTATGCATAGTTACCATACATTACCCTGAGATTCATTTTCTTGCAGCCATTTACAGGAAACATTGAGAATAGAATTTACAAAAAAACTATACATAAACAAAGACTGACAAACAATTAATGAGCAAAAGAAGACAAAAAAACTGTGCAAATAAAATAAATAATATTGAGAACATGAGTTGTAAGAGTCACTGAAAGTCAATCTGTAGGTTGTACAATCAGTTTAGAGTTCTGTTGAGTGAAGTTATGCACACCAGTTCAGGAGTCTGATGATTGTACAGTAATAACTGTTCCTGTACCTGGTGGGCTCCTATAGCTCCTACCTGATGGTAGTAGTGAAAAGAGAGCATAGACTGGATGGTGGGGGGCTTTTTTGTGTTAGTGCTCCATGTAAGTGTTCTCAGTGGTGTGCAGGGCTTTGCCTGTGATGGGCTTGACTGTATTCATCACTTTCTGCAGTCCTTTCCAATCCTGGGCATTGGTATTTTCAGACCAGGTCATGATGCATCTGCGTGGGATACTCTTCACTATGCATCTTTAGAAGTTTTTCAAAGTTTTTGGTGGCATCTATGCAAACTACTAAGAAAGCAGAGGTGCTGCCATGATTTCCTTATGATAACACTTACATGCTCATCCCAGAGCAGATTCTTTGACATGTTAGCGCCAAGGAATTTAAAGCTAATAACCATCTTCACCATTATCCAAGCATTCCAAATCTGAGTGAAGAACGAATGAAGTGGCATGTGTTGTTGACATGTTGTGATGGTCGGCAAATTGGAGCAGATCCAGGTTACTCCTCAGACGTGAATTGATATGCTTCATGAGCAATCTCTTGAAGTACTTCACAGTGGATGTTAGCTCTTCTGGACAATAATCATTGAGGCAGGTTGCCATGTTCTTCCTGGGTACCAGTATTATTGATGCCTGTTTGAGGCAGGTGGGTAAGTCAGAATGCTGAAGCAAGAGGTTGAGATGCCCCAAAAAATCACTCCATCCAGTTAATTAACACACCTTCAGTGTTCAGCCAGGTAAGCTGTCTGGGCCCAGATGCTTTCTATGGATTCCTCCTCTTGAAGGATGCTCTCACAACAAAGACTCAGATCATAAAAAGGCATTGAACTTATCTGGGAGTGAAACCCTGTTGTCATTTATATTGCTTGGATGTGCTTCATAGGAGGCGATGGTATTGAAGCTCCGCCACAGTTGTTGAGCATCTCTCTGTGATTCAACTTATGCTTAAATTGCCTCTTTGTACGTGAAATGGCTTTCCATGGGTCATTCTTGAATCTTTTGTACATTCCTGGATTGCCATTTAATGCCTGTTAGAGCAATTTTTGGGTTTAGCATGTTTGGCAAATGTGTGATGAATGGCCAAGTGGTTAAGGTGTTGGACTAGTGATCTGAATGTCCTGAGCTCGAACCACAGCCGATGTGACGTGTTGAGTCCTTGAGCAAGGCACTTAACCACACACTGCTCCAGTCCACACAGCTGAAAATGGGTACCGGCAAAATGCTGGGGGGGGGGGGGGGGGGGGGTTAACCTCACGATAGACCTCCTATCTGGGGGGGAGTCTCATACTCTTAGTCGCTTCACGCCGCAGAAACCGGCATAGACTTTAACTTAACTAACGTCTGGCAAATGACTTCAGCCACCAACCTTCAAATCTATAGATTTCAAGAGATTGCAGGTTTAATTCGGTTTGGGGCTGTGTATACTTGTTCCAAGAGCTGCTTTTTAGCATACACGTTTTGTGAGTGTGATGCAGAGGAATACAGCAGGCATCATGAATTCAGGCACACAGAAGTGGCAGATTGCAGAGTACATTCTCTACGCTTTTAAGTATGTGCTGATTAACTGGTACTTGGCATGTGTAGTGTGGGAATTAGTGTGGAGGTATTTCTCCACACCAGAGGTTTGGAAAGGTTTTATCCAGATATATCTGTCAGGATGGCACCTATTGAGGTCAGGCAACATCAGGTTGAGGACCCTGATCATCTGAGCCAGCCCTTGGCCCTGAGTATGACAATTCATAAACCCTTCACCCCTGGGGAGAAACAGAGCATTTTGTCAGAGTTGCCCTCACTTAAAGTGACATGTGGGAATTTGGAATTCTGGCACAGTTGAAATTCACTAGATGCACACTAACGATATACCTGCGCCAGTAAAAGCGAAGTGCCCGAGGAATATATGGGACAGTATGGCCTACATGGGAAACTACCAAGAACATCAACAGTGAAGAAACATTGCTTTTTCAAAAGGCAAGTGAGGCAGCAACTGGGGGGAGGCGAGGGTAACTGGGAACAATAATGGCAGTGATTAAAGAGCTGATGAGACTGTCACAAAATATACAGAGCGTGTAAGGAGTATTCAGGGTTGGATAATCGAGGAAGGGATGACCCAGTCTTCCTGAAAATGATGAAGGAAGGTCTGTGCTCAGCCCACCAGGAAGTTTTAGATTTAGGGTTAGCGATGTGATTGGCCAAATCTGCGGTAGCTTCATGGGCCAGCGAGACAGACCAAAGTAAGATCAAGAGTAATTGTAAAGTGGCTCTTGTGGATGGAGCTGCTGTGAGGGCATGCATTGGGTGCTGGCTGTGCGGGTATGTAGCAATGAACTGTTGGAATATGTGGAAGGGTAAAGAACTTGAAATACTTCAGCTATAGTTTATTGGGACATGGTTGTAGGAAGCAGTTCCCAAAAGAGAGGGAAGAGAAACATGTGAAAGCCACAGCAGACATGCAATCTCTCACCCCATTAGTACCCAGTCTGACCAAACTGACAGTCGATCAGATCACAGAACTGGTGAAGATCAGATCACAGAACTATGTCAGAGAAAGATATAGCAGCGGCTCCCACTGCCAGTGCTGGTACTCAACAGCATTGTTAGGGAACCGGCAAAGCAATATGTTAGCTGACCCAGGGCATTGGTATCAGTAACTAACCTAATCTTGCCACAACCGGACAGGCTATTTATATTTCAGGTGCAGGAGGAAAATGGTGAAAATAGAACCAAGCGAGTCACAGATACACAAAATCAGCAGGGTGCAGTTCCCAGTGTATTTCTGGGTCTTGAATAATGAGAGCTCTATCTTGGGACTAGACATCCTCAGGGAAGCAGGGGCCATTATAGATTCAGGAAAGAGAAATAACATGGACAAGCCGGGGCAGTGAACACGTACACAACATAACCAGTATAGCTACAGCTGCCCCTATCACCAGAGACTGGAGCCAGAATGGTGTCTATGGGTTACTTTGTCAGCAGTTCCCTGCAGTGTGGACTAGACACTGCGGTTGATTAAAATAGAGGGGGCCTGCATAAACCCCATAAGCAGTATCCTATAAAAACTGACACACTGACAGCTGTTCATTAGTCAGTAAGGATGGTACGGGACACTGGAATGAATCCCACGAGCACCATCCTAGCAGAGGGGAGGCACATGAGTACCAAATGGAAATAGAACAGGAAGAAGATAGCTGTTTGAAGGAAACTCCTTTGGAAGGGGAAGCAGGGGGGTCTCAGATGTACATAGACAAGAAGCCATGGAGTGGGTGGGCTGTGGTGAAGGAAACAGGTGAAGAGTTAGTTTCAGGAGCACCGCCGGGAGTTACTGAGCTCAGGTGGTGGAACTGGTGGCCCTGATAGAAGCATTGCGCTACAGTAAAGGCAGACAAATAAATATCTATATATGTATAGACAGCCAGAATGCTTGCGGGGTGGTGCATGATTATCTGACGGCATGGACACGGTGAGGATTTGCAACCTCATCGGGAGCAGATAGTCAGCACTAGCACCTGATACAAGAACGGCTGGAAGCAGTGAGTCTGACAGTAGAGGGGGCAGAATGGTGCATTGGGGGTCACATGATCCATGATCACAGTGAATGGCGGTGCAGGCTCGAAGGGCCAAATGGCCTACTCCTACACCTATTGTCTAATGTCTAAAGCAAAGTGAAAGGACACCAGAGAGGGGAGAGTCGAGCAGAAAGGAGAGGAGTGGGCAGATATCAGTGTGAAGAGAGCAGCAAAGGAATGAGAGGTAATTGAAATTGCAAGTGGCAGGAAGAAATGACTGAAGCCAGTTTAGTAAATCATATGAAGAGGTGGAGGCAGAGGAGAAGCAGAAACTGAGGAGAAAGGGGCAAAGGAGGGACCAGACGAGTGCTGGACACATGGGAGGAAAGAATCGTGGTAGCCCCACCATGTGTTAGACAGATACTAATGAAGTTATATCATGGGGTAATGCATCAGGGAAAGCAGAGCATGATCGCAACCCTCTAGCAGGACAGGTGGTGGCCAGGAATGGGTGGATTGTTGAGAAATTCTGCTGACTTTGTATCATTTGTGCCCAGCATAACTCTGGTAAGGCCATAAAGCTGGCAAACCTGCCATGGTCAGATGGTCTTCACATGGGGGGGATGCTGCCAAAACGCATGAGGAATAGCTACTGTCTAGTAGTAATGGACCACTTCACCCAGCGGATAGAGGCTTTCCCAACAGAGGACTGCACCACCAGAACCACTGCACCAACTCCAGTTCAGGAAAACCTCCCAAGGTGGAGAACTGGTTCAGGTGAATTCAGATTAGGGACCACATTTCACAGAGAAAAAGATGAAGGAAATGTGATGACTGTCAAAGATTCAATAATGGTTCCAAGTAGGCATCGCCAGTCTGAATGAGGAGTGTACACGAATAAGCTGGCCCCTTTCAGCAGATGGGGCCAGTGATCGACTGGGCAGTTTGGAAGTGGGTGCCACTGGGTAGAGGTCCTTGCAGTCATTCAATGGAAACCACCACAATGCCTTTCTGTACGTTTATGGGAGGGCCTGTGAGCCTGAATCACTTACCCCGTAGGTGCCCCTGGAAAGAGAGAGCATTACCTACCAGAGAATGAAGGAGTGAAGACAACGAATGTGATTAAGCTGCAACTGGCCAGCAGGGAAAGAGGCAAAAGATATACAAATGAAGCTGCATTTCTGAAGACTGTTGTTCAAATGTCTGGAAAAATCTCCCTGCTTAGCATTTTGTAGGGAGTGATTACAGATGATAGGGTAGATGTACACCCAAGTAGCACGATGAGTTTCTCATGAAGCATATGTCATCGCCTCTATGATTTTCTGATGCTGCTGTCCAGTCCATCCAGCAGATTGGGAATCCTTTGGTCATTAGCACGGTATGTGGCACATGGATGAGTGAGCCATGTCTCAGTGAAAAAGAGAACACAGCAGTTAAGCTTGTGACGGCTGCAAATAGCAGATTTCAAGCATCGGTTCTTCTATGAATCTTTCTGATGCTTAAGTCTTCCCTGAAGATGAGGTAAGAGAATTATTCTCCATGAATCTTTGGCATGATTTTTTTGCAGATGAAGATGAAGCATTGTTGAAGATCCCTACCACCCATCCCGCAATCTCTTTGATCCACTACCATCAAGGAGGAGTTACTGAAGCACCGCTACTAGCACTACAAGATTGGGTCACAGCTTCCTCCCTCAGCTCATGAGACCAATCAATATCCTGCCACCACTGAGGTCTCGTCACTAGGACAACAAGCTGTTTACTGTTCGTCTGTGTTGCACTTTACTACATGCATTTTGAATTATATTTTGTTAAATTATTTATAGTATAATCTTCAGGTTTATATTCTGTGTGGGTGCACTAATGTCCGGGGAGCATTGTTTCGTTTGGTTGTATATACGTACAGTCCGATGACAATAAACTTGAATTTGAATGTATGGCTTCCTGCTCCTCCTCCTTCCCCTTCTAATAGCTTTGCTATTCTGTGTGGCCACCTTTTGT
The DNA here is from genome assembly GCF_030144855.1 of Hypanus sabinus. Lineage (NCBI taxonomy): Eukaryota > Metazoa > Chordata > Chondrichthyes > Myliobatiformes > Dasyatidae > Hypanus > Hypanus sabinus. Next base: position 48,578,501 of record NC_082719.1, on the reverse strand, counting down.
TTCCTGACGAAGGGTCTCGGCCCGAAACGTCAACAGTGCTTCTCCCTATAGATGCTGCCTGGCCTGCTGCGTTCCACCAGCATTTTGTGTGTGTTGCTTTTGTTTCCCCAGGTACTTTTCAATTGCCAGAGGATCCTTCCCAGCTCATTGACATTCAAAAGTAAAATCAGCATCAGAGACTGTAGAATATTTAAATCTTAACCATCCACAGAAAAGCTCTACAAATACGCACAGCTGCATCAGCAGACTGAAGGAAGAATCCGTTCATGAACCTCTGCCCTGATTCCCTCAAATAGCACAGCATACTGTATAGAAAGCAGGTGGTGCAGATGGGGGATCCGGTAATCTGTTTAATGTCCTATTCAGTTATGGAAGGTTAAGAATGGTAGACCAAAGCATTCAGGTCAAAAAAGACAGTATATATAGTAAGTAAGTTCACGATGTGCTGATGGCATCTGACTCTGTTTTCATTAGAAGCAAACAAGTGAATCTTAAGCACAATTTTAAGTGCCAGAGAGTTATATCAAACCATGTGAAGGACACCAGAGTGCTTGAATTAAATCCTTTCCCCCCAAATCTTATGCTACTCAACAGATTGTAAATTATCTTGAAATATTTCCAAAAACCGAGAAAGATATCCTGTATGTAAAAGTCTAATTTATTGTGAAATTGTGTTAATTTTAAGCCTTTTAGAAACACTTTTGAAGATATGAAAGCATTCAGTTGAAGCTATTTGAATTGATTTCGCTGGAAAACAAATTTTTTCAAAAGTGTTTCTTCCTCAGGATTTTTTTTTTGTTAACTTCTCAACCTCAGCACCATTGATGTAAACAAGAGCTTGTGCATTATTCCACTTCCTGAAGTAATTGTGTTGTTTGATAGCTTTGCTGTTATGGAGGGGTCGATTGTTGTCAAAACAGCAGCTCAGAAACTACAAGTCCAGTAACTAAGGCATAAAGCAGCATTTTTTTTTAGGAAATATTATAGATAGGAGGTAGATAACACTGGACAACATTTTTTTATGAAGTGTTGCTTCCTCAGTATTTTTTTTGTTTATGATAGACTGTTTGAAGATGAACACAAATATAATTTCAGAATACTTGTATCACGTAGGAATTTGGAGAAACAACAAATTAACTTTTATTGAATATAATGTATTTAATTGCATAATGGTGCTGATGCTTTGCAGTAGTTCAACTAAGTTAAAAATATTTTGTTAATGATTTTCATTTGTACTCAGTTTCTGAGGCTTCTCGCTTAGTGTCCAACAATAATTCGCCAGCACTGATGGAATCCAGTTGCCCTGGTATTTTTTTCTCCATGACCACAATGTCCTGGTGAAACCTTTCACCATGCTTGTCACTAACAGCACCAAGATTTGCAGGGAAGAAGTCTAAATGGGAATGCAGAAAATGAATCTTTAATGACATGTTGCATTTCATAGTTTTATATGCTTGGAGCATGCTTTCAACCAGCTGCATGCAGTTTGGTGCTCTGTAGATGCCGAGAAAAATTTCAACAACTTCCTTGAATGCTTTCCATGTGATTTTCTCTGGTTCCACTAGAAATTCTTCAAATTGCCTGTCATTGATTACCTGTTTGATTTGTGGACCAACAAAAATGCTTTTCTTAATCTTGGCATCAGTTATTCTGGGAAGCATCTGTCTCAAATATCAAAATCCTTCACAGAAATTTTTGTGCTTGGTGATAGCAAATTCCGTCCTTACAGTCCTGAACCCAACAATTATTACTAAAACCTGTCCTGCCATGCAGCAGCCGCGCCACCTAAGCATGCCCAAGCTGAACAAGATAGGAAACTTTCCAGCTTAGATTGTAGGCAACATTTTAATTGACTTGAATTATGAATTGAAATAATAAACATAAGTTTATTTAAAAATGGTGCAAAATTCGTAAGATACACCTAAAGGTATTCAGGAAGCAAAACCTTTATTGTGAGGTGTTTTCTTTTTGACATCTGGATTTCTATGTTTTCTTGGATAATGCTGCAGAATTCCTTTAGCACAGAGATGATCATTCCAATGGGAATCAATTGGGCCATTCCCATGTTAAACAGCTCAAGGTGGACAATCAACTTGTGATTTCTACAAACCAAGCTACTTACTTTTTTCTTCCTAGTTGTGAGATGGTGCTGTGCTAAATGCACAAGATGCTCAGCACCCAGCCTTATATGACGTGTTCCCAAATGCCTAACTTCAGAGCCTGAAGTTCAGAATTTGGATACAAATCCATTTGGCCTCCCTTTTGCTGTGAGAGAATGTACTCACTTTTTAACTGGCTTGGGCTAATTTGTCTTCTCCAGTTACAGCTGCTTTGAACTAGACCATGAAACTCGAATTGCTGCTGCTGCAATTAACATTTAAACGAATTTCTGAAGTTAAAATGAGACAGCAAATGACATTTGTGCCTTTACACTTTGTTAACTAGGCATTATAGTTCTTGCAGGTTGAGAACTCATGCCTTTATTGCTGCAGCCAGAGATTCCCCATACCTTCAATGGCACACACTCATCTTAATATCAACATCAGCAATTGGTAGTCTGCCTCCCACAGAATAGGTTCATGTTCGATGTCCCCAATAGGTTCTAGTCATTCAAAAATCTATGTGTTGAGGTATGTCAGGAAGGCTGCAGATATCTGAGGCCAATGTATTTCCAGGCGGGGAGGTAGTGGTTGTGAAATCGGTGTATGTGTGTGTGATGTGATGCAGGAGAATGGATGGCGTACATTGATCAAAGCCCTGACAGACTAACTCTTAGAAGACTTAGCATCTATTTTAATGTGTTTGCTGATAATGTGAAGTGTTGAACTCACCAAAAAGTGAGAATTGAAACAAATATGTCCTGTCATTATCATGGCTTCACTGGTCTGACTGTGGAAGCTAGATATACTCTAAGTTATCCACCTAACAGTGAACTTAAAGAGTTAACAGTCTTAAAGCCTCATTTTACAATCATATCAAATATAGTACACTGAGAATAGATCTGATTGCTGAAACCTATTTCCAATTCACATATAACTTAATGTTGGAAGAATATGGCAAATTTGTTCGTAAAACAATTTTAAAAGCTGCTATTTTTAATGTTACAAAAATGTACCAATGCATTTCCAGTTGAAAAGAGACCCATTTCAGAGTGAATGAACAAACAGATGTAAGCTTTTAAGTATTGTGTTATTTGAGAGGCAGACATATTAAGGCATTCAATTCTTGCCTTTAGTGCCTTGGTTATTGTACCAATAATGGAGTGGTTTAAATTAGAGATGGAAAGAGGCCATTATTAGAAGATATCTAAGCAGACTGCAGGACAGAGAAAGTTGAGGGCTGGGAAGGATAAGAACTTTAATTATTGATGTTTCTTAACCAAAATCTATAACAACTATTACTTCCATGGGTACTGAATTTATGGTAAATGCAACGGTGGCTTTGCTTCTCGAGCACCACAAGGGATAAGTGAAGCAAATTGGTCTTAATGAGCTGGATAGAGGCAAAAGAAATAGTGAAGGCCAGAAACAATGAGTAAAGATTATAAAAACAAAAGCTACAGTACACCAGAATGATCCAATATGTATCAAATACCCTCCTTCATTGCAGAAAAACCAAAGAGAGGTCAGAATTTATAACAGTGTGACAATAGGGATGGACAGAACAATCAGGAGAGCGATGGTGGATGTTGCCTCTGCCCATTCGTGAGCAACGTTTTCTCATTCTTTAAGCATAAACTATCAAAACAATTAGATTAATAAGATGAGAAGTCCTACTGCCCTCCAGTGGTTTAGGTGATTGTGCAACGGTACATTTAATGTCAAGCTTATAAGTCCACTGAATAGATCAGCACAGTGATGATGGACTCACAGTTACATTTATCTTTAATGTTCAGGAGTACAGTGCAGCCAAAAAAGTTCAAGAATTTATCTTAAAATTGAAAGAGAATGGCAAAATTGAACCGGTTTTTAAATTACTTAAGAGGGAAACATTAACAATCGGACAATGGCATGTGGAATTCTCTTCTTGTTATCACGTGTCATCAGATCACTGGTATTGCTGTGTGCATGTTCTGTGAGTTCTTTTAATATAACATGGGAGCTACCAATATAACATGAGTGGGAGAAATCACTAATTTTCTGGTGCATTGACCCTGTGAGAATCAAGGATGGTTTTGAGCTTTACAAATCAATGTATAACCTCTGCAGATACTTCAGGGTCCTAACCACCTCACTTCCATCCTGATCATCCAACCTTCGAAGCTGATGCATCTTATAAATTCAGGTCTGACTTCACCCAGGATAAGTAAGCATGGATTGCGCAGCTGCTATGCTTTTAGTTCTTACTTTTTATATTATTGAAGAGGCCACGAGTTATTTTTAGACAGAGAACAATTAGGCAGCTTGGAGGGAACATTTTAAATCTGCACAACTAAATAAAGCAGCTTCCTCCTAATTTTCTAGCCCTAGCGTCTTCCTTGTTTTGACACAGTGAGCGCATTGAAAGTGTCAAGAAAATGTATCCATTTACCTAAGATATTATTGCAAACCGCTCTAAGCAACTTAAAGTTCTGCAGCTAAGAATTTGTATTCAGATTTCATTGTGCTTATAATCTTGCTGCTCTCCCTTCATTACCAGATCTGCTGCAAAGGGAAATCACTTCATTTCAAATTATTTATGCAGACTCCCTGGAATGAGTGGAACTGTTACAGATAATTCCTCTGCTCACGACAAATATTCTATTGGCTCTCTCTCTGGCTTCCATTTGGCTATTCCTAGAATACTACAATTAGAAAATTGGATTGAAGGAATTCAGAGTCCAAGAAGGAAAGGCTGGCTTTTATGATAGAGTAAGTAATGTTGATATCTCTCTGCAGTTTCTTGCAACCTTGGGGAAAGCCGTTGAAGGGCAACACAACTTGCACTTTCTTAAACATCCTATCAACTTGCATATCAACTTTGATGTATCTATGGACATGAACCCCAGGACCTCTCTGTTCCTCCTTACAGCTAAGAGTTCTACCATTAATCCTGCATTCTGCCTTCAAGTTTGACCTACCAAAGTGAATAATTTCACACTTTTCCAAGTTGAACTCCATCAGTCACTTTTCAGGCCAGCTCTGCATCCTACCAATGCTATATCAGCACCAGGATGTGTGGTGATGCTTGCAGGCTGTTTTCAGCACATTGTTAGGCTGCGTTGGTTGTTGACACAAACAAGGCATATGTTTCAATGTACATATGATAGATAAATATGAATCTACATTGGCTTGGTAAGTGAGAGGACTTCACAGGTGAAATTTTGAGAGTACAGAGTTTGTATGTTCCTGCTAGAACAAAAGGCAAGGCTAACAGGTTTAGGGAACCTTGGTTTTTAAGGGATATTGAGACACTGTAGAACTTTGTTTTAGGTTACAAAGGATAGCAAACCTGTGGGGTCTCAATATTCCTTAAAAACCAAGGTTATCTAAACGTTGTAGCCTTATCTCTTATTGTAGCAGGAACATACAAACTCTGCACTCTGAAAATTTCGCTTTTGAAATTTCAATTTTAAATGACAAACTTCTACATTATCCACAGACAACAACTTTCATGTCATCTGAAAACTTATTAACCCACCTGTCCACTTCCTTATCCAAGTCATTTATGAAATACTGCTTTTTCCCCATGGATGTTGTGCAACAAAACAATGCCCGATTTTAGAGTAGTTTGTTTTTAATTCAGTTGTAACTTAGATGCACTCTAAATAACTCAGAAGTTATCTTACATTTAGTCATTGTGTTTTTAGTAATTGAATTGCCATTTTGCTGCTTTGCATTAAATGTACTACATTGTCCTCAACAATGACAATAAAGCTCTAACTACTAAGAGCAGGGGTTCCAGAGCAGATCTCTGCAGAGCACCACTGGTCATTGACCTTCAGGCAGAATAAGCTCTACCTACTACAACCCTCTGCCTTGTATAGGCAAGCCAGTTATAAATCTAGGTTTCCAAATTTTCTTTGGTCCCATGCCTCCTGATTTTCTGAATGATTCTACCATGAGGACCTTTGTCAAACGGCTTACTAAAACTGATATCCATCGCATCCTCTTCTCTGCTTTCATCAACTTGTATTGTCACTTCCTCAAAGATTTCAATCAGGCTTGTGGGGCATGACAACCCCCTTACAATGTCATGCTGGTGATCAGACTATGTTTCTCCAAAATGCTTGTCAGTCCTGTCTCTAAGAATCCTAATTATTTGCCCACCACCGATGTGGTGTAAGGCTCACTGTTCTATAATTCCCAGCATTATTCCTATTACTTTTCTTGAACAAAGAAATAACATTTGTCACTTTTCAAACCTCTGGTACTACTTCTGTGGAAAGATCATTGCCAAGGCCTCAGCAATCTCTTCCCTCACTTCCTGTAGTAACCTGGAACAGATCCAGTCTTATCCCATGGACTTATCTGTCCTAATGTTTCTCAAAAGTTTCAGCACATCCTTTTTCTTAACATCCACATGTACAAGCATTTTTACCTAATCTACACTCTCCTCATATTCATCCAGGACCCTTTCATTGGTGAACATTGAAGCAAAGTATTCACTAAGGTCCTTCCCTACCATTCGCGACTCCAGGCACCTTTCCTCTTTTACCCCTGATCAGTCCTACCCTCACTTTTGTCATCCTCCTGTTCTTCACATACTGTATGTGTAGAACATCTTGGAGTTTTCCTTAATCCTGCTCATCAAGGGCTTCTCATATCCCATTCTAGTTCTTTTAAGTCCCTTCCTGGCTCCTTTATGGAAGCCCCCTGGTTTCCTTGACTGCGAAAGTCTAGGGAAGACACACTCTGGTCCCGCCAAACCTGTGATTGAGACAGCTCTCCCACCACAAACCCCAGTCTGTGTGGATGGGGTGTAATTTGCCACCCTGTTACAACTCAGTGCCAAGAAATTACAGACAGCACACTGCATATGACTAAAGGAATTATATGTATGAAACTAAAAGGTTTCATAAACTAAAGGGTTAGTAAAGGAAAGAAAGAAAAAAACAAAAAGGGCCCATTATAATTAAACAATGAAATGTGCACAATTTGGAGGTCATTGTGAAATTCTCTGTCACTCACGCACTGGGCCCTCGGTCTGTCTGGAAGCACACACCAACTTCAAAGCATCACTCGCAATCCATCTTGAACAAACAGGTCTCCCACTACGACCAGCTTTCCCCAGTGTCTGCTCTGTTCATCTCCCACCAGACAAAAGCTCCAAGACCAACCTTCGTGACCCTCACTGAAAAAAAACCTCCCCCCAGTTCCACTATCCTAATTGGATGGCACACGTGCCTCATCATCCCATATTTTCAACAATAACCCAAACTGGCTGAAAGCAGAACAGACTGCTCTTACAGAACTGCGAAACATAACGGTAAAGATGTGAACCAGGGCATTACACTTATAACTCTCAAGAGCCCTGTCTGATCTTACTTTCTAAACATTAAGTATGCTTCCTCCTTCTTCTTACTCGCTATTCGACATATTTTATCAACCATGTTTCCTTCACCCTACCATTATTTCCCTGCCTCAATGGGAAAAATTTATCCAGAACTCAATGTAAGTGCTCCCTGTAAAACCTCCACATTTCCATTGTGCCTTTCCTTGAGTACATTATTTCCAATGTAGGCTCGCATGTCCCAGCCTAATAGCATTATAATACCTCCTCTCCCAGTTAAACATTTTTACCATACCATCTATTTCTATTCCATTCAAAGCTATAGTAAAGGACATGGAGTAGTGGTCACTGTCTTTGAAATATTAACCTACTAAGGGATCTATCTTCTGAACAGGTTCATTGTTTAGTATTATATCTAGTATCATCTCTTCTCTTGTTGGCCTGTCCACATATTTTGTCAGAAATCCTTCCTGGACACTGCTAACAAATTCTACCCCATCTGAACATAAAGTACACTGCAGATGCTGTGGTCAAAGCACATGTACAACACGCTGGAGAAACTCAGCAGGTCAGGCAGCATCCGTGGAAATGAACAGTTGTTGACTGTTCGTTTCCACGGATGCTGCCAGACCTGCTGAGTTCCTCCAGCGTGTTGTACGTATTGCTCTACCCCATTTGAGTCCTTTGCAATAAGGAGTGCCTATCAATATTAGGGTAAATTGAAATCACCCATAAGACATAGGAGCAGAATTAGGCCATTTGCCTCATTGAGTCTGCTCCGCCATTCAATAATGGTTGTTCCTTTTTTCCCTTCCTCAGCCCCACTCTCCAGCCTGCTCCCCATAACCTTTGATACCATGTCCAATCAAAAACCTATCAATCTTTGCCTTAAATGCACCCAATGACTTGGCCTCCACAGCCTATGGTAATAAATTCCACAAATTCACACCCTTTGGTTAAAGAAATTTCTCTGCATATCTGTTTTTAAATGGACGCCCCTCTATCTTGAGGCTGTGACTTCTTGTCCTAGACTCCCCCACCATGGGAGAGTTCAGGACTACTGGATGTTGCCGGGACTTGAGAAACTGAGTTACAGAGAAAGGTTGAATAGGTTAGGACTTTATTCCCTGGAGTGTAGAAGAATGAGGGGAGATTTGATAGAGGTATATAAAATTATGATGGATTTAGATAGAGTGAATGCAAGCAGGCTTTTTCCACTGAGGCTAGGTGAGAAAAAAAACCAGAGGACATGAGTTAAAGGTGAAGGGGGAAACGTTTAAAGGGTGCATGGGGGGAGGCTTCTTCACACAGAGAGTGGTGGGAGTGTGGAATGAGGTACCAGATGAAGTGGTAAATGCAGGCTCACTTTTAACATTTAAGAAAAACTTGGACAACTACTTTTATTTTTTATTTTTATTTATTGCTTTATTGTTGCCAAACAATTGATACTAGAGCATACAATCATCACAGCGATATTTGATTCTGTGCTTCACGCTCACTGGAATACAAATCAATAGTAAATATAATAAAGATTTAAATTACAAATCATAAATAGAATATAGAAAAGGGAAAGTAAGGTAGTGCAAGTCAGGTCCAGATATTTGGAAGGTACGGCCCAGATCCGGGTCAGGATCCGTTCAGCAGTCTTATCACAGTTGGAAAGAAGCTGTTCCCAAATCTGGCTGTACGAAGCTCCTGAACCTTCTCCTGGAGGGAAGAGGGACAAAAAGTGTGTTGGCTGGGTGGGTTGTGTCCTTGATTATCCTGGCAGCACTGTTCCGACAGTGTGCAGTGTAAAGTGAGTCCAAGGACGGAAGATTGGTTTGTGTGATGTGTTGAGCTGTGTTCATGTTCTTCTGCAGTTTCTTCCATTCTTGGACAGGACAACTTCCATACCAGGTTGTGATGCACCCTAGAAGAATGCTTTCTACGGTGCATTTATAAAAATGAGCGAAGGTTTTAGGGGGCAGGCCAAATTTCTTCAGCTTTCTCAGGAAGTAAAGTCGCTGGTGGGCCTTCTTGGCAAGGGACTCTGCTTGGTTAGACCAAGTCAGGTCATTTGTGATATTAACCCTGAGGAACTTAGAGCTTTTGACCTGTTCCACCTGCGCACCACTGATGTAGATGGGGTCCTGTAGTCCGCTACTCCTTCTGAAGTCAACAACCAATTCCTTCATCTTGCTGACGTTAAGAGATAGGTTATTGTCTTCAAGTGAAACCCTTGAGACTTGCACTTTTCAGTGGGTCCCACTCTTGTACAGACATCACTCTTGCTACTCCAAAGTGAAGCCAAGTTCAATTGCCTTGAATCAGTCCAACAAAGCAAATATTTTGATGAACTAAATTATCACTGTTATAGTGATATGTATATTCTGCAGTTAACAACATAAAGGAGCAGAGTGAGGCCATCTGTGCCATTCAGCCTGCTCTTCCACCCTCCGTTAATCTTGTGATACCATGGATTTACGCCTTGGGAAGTTTCCAGGGCACAAGCCTGGGCAAGGTTGCCTGTATGGAAGACAGGCAGTTGCCCATGCTGCAAGTCTCCCCTCTCTATGCCACCAATGTTGTTCAAAGGAAGGGCATTAGGACCCATACAGCTTGACACCAGTGTCGTCGCAGAGCAATGTGTGGTTAAGTGCTTTGCTCAAGGACACACATGCAGCCTCAGCCAAAACTCAAACTAGTGACCTTCAGATCACTAGACAAATGCCTTAACCACTTGGCCAAGCGCCAACACTGCCACCCAATAAGATCATGGCTGAATGGCCATGAAAACCTCCTCCCACCCCAGAATTTTCACAGAGTAGTTTATTTGTGCATTCAAATTAATTCCAGGGAGCTGATTGTCATATATGTAATATCAGACATTCTGAGGAAGTCTGTCATCTAGTCTCCAGCTGGCGCCTCTTCTTTGTTGTAAAATGATGGAATTATTACTCCCAGCAACCATAGGAATAGTTCTGCCCTTCAATACTGAGTGATGACCAATTGTCTACTTTACTCACTACAAGATCAGATAAAATAGATATTAAAATGGAATGTACAACACAAGAGGGACATTGTATATAATGGTTGGATGATCCACTGTGGATAATTCTTTACTATCACAATATTTAAAAATCTGCTTCATTGTTTCAGAGATGTTTCTTGTTTCTTGTCCATTCACGAGTTCTTAATTGGAAGATCAATGTTGAGGCAGTTGTGCATGGTGACCATGAATCAAATCCTAGCATGTGCTGCATGTTGGTCAGGCAGTCTCTGCCATTTCCGTGTCATTTGGGGCTTGTGTAGTGACTGCAGTAAATATTTGCTTGAGCTTTCAGTGGACATGAAGATTTGTGCCCTGAAGATCCTAGTGCCCTCAGTGGATGTCAATTACTTGGATTTTCAGAAGGCATTTGATAAGGTGACACACATGAGGCTGCTAAACAGGATAAAATCCTATGGTGTTACAGAAAAGATACTGGCATGGATAGGAGAATGGCTGACAGGCAGGAGGCAGCAAGTGGGAATAAAGAGAGTCTTCTCTGTTTGGCTGCTAGTGACTAGTGGTGTTCCTCAGAGGTCAGTTTTAGAAACACTACTTTTCACATTATTTGTCAGTGATTTAGATAATGGAATTGATGGCTTTGTGGCGAAGTTTGTGGATGATATGAAGATAGGTGGAGGGGTAGGTAGTGCTGAGGAAGGAATGTGATTGCAGCAGGACTTAGACAAATTGGAAGAATAGGCAAAAAAGTGGCAGATGGAATATAGTGTTGGGAAATGTATAACAATGCATTTTGGTAAAAGGAACAATAGTGCAGACTATTATCTAAATAGGAAGAAAATTCAAACATCAGAGGTGTTGAGGGACTCATGCAAGACTCCCAGAAGGTTAATGTACTGGTTGAGTCTGTGGTAACAAAGGCAAATGCAACGTTGGCATTTATTTCAAGGGGAGTAGAATAAAAAATGCTGGGAGATAATGCTGAAGTTTTATACTTACTGGAATTTAGAAGAATGTGGGGTATCTCAATGAAACCTACTCAATATTGGAAGGACTAGGTAGGGTTGATGTGGAGAAGATGTTTCCTACAGTAGGGGTATTCAGAACCAGAGGACACAGCCTCAAAGTTAAGGGGCAACCTTTTAGAACAGAGGTAAGGAGGATTTTTTTTTGCCAAAGATTACTGAATCGGTATAATGTTCTGCCACAGACTGCAGTGGAGGCCAAGTCTGTAGGTATATTTAAAGCAGAACTTGATGGTTTCCTGATTTGTTCAAGCATCAAAGAATATGGCGAGAAACCAGATGTGGGGTGTTGAATGGGATTGGGGATTAGCCAAGATGAAATAGCTGAGCACTCAATGGGCTGAATGGCCTAATTCTGCTCCTACATCTTATGATCTTATTATGGTAAATCGTTAAGCCGTACCATCAAATTCAGACAACCTATATGAAATTAAAGGAAGAAGACTCTCCCAGCTTACTTACAATTTTCTTAGCATTAGAGCAACCTAGAACTTTTCTCTATGTTTTTGAACTGTGACAGGGTGCTCAGTAATTGAAAGTCACAATACTGAAATCAAAGAGTCATATAGCATAGAAACAGGCTCTTTGGCTCATCTGGACCATGCCAACCAAGATTCTCATTAGAACTTATCTATTCACTTGCATTTGTCCCATATCTTTCTAAAACTTGCCTATCCATGTACCTGTTCAAGTGCCTTATAAATCTTGTTAATCAATCTTCTGGATATACTTCTGCTACTGTTCAGCTTTGGATTATGTAATATTGTTATGTTAGGTTATTATTATGCTGCACTCACTTTATAGAAGAAAAGTTGTTTTACCCTAGTGCATCTCTAAAATTAATCACTGGTTGCAATTTAGGGATGAGAACTGGAGATTGCATTGCATTATCAGAGATATTTACATTCATCTTTCTAATATCATCTAATTCCACCCCAACACTACCCCACTCCCAATTTGTTCATCATGCCTTTTCATTTAAAAAGTGGTGAAGCTTCAGAATTAACTAACATGAAGGACAATGGAGAGACACAAACATTAGTTTAATTCAATACAGAGATCAGTAGCCTTCTGAATACAAAGTGAAGGAACGTTTATGAAGACAGTGCAGGAAAATGGTATTGAGCTAGAAGATCAGCCGTGATCTTATTGAAACGTAGAGTTGGCTCCAAGGTACATATGGCCTGCCCCTGCTCTTATGACAGAATCTGGACTAGGATGTATGTATTTCACCATCAACATATGTAAACCTGTGATCAAACTTTGCACTGGATCCTGCTGGAGTTGAGTATCTATGTTATTGTGATTTTTTTTTAATCCAGCATTAGTTTGACTCCATGCTTTTACCACAACTTGCTAAAAGCTGAAGTTATCTTGCACATAGAAAAAATGGAACATTGGAAAGCAGTAGGAATTGGTGATTCTGTGCTGGAGTTATGCACTACCATTAAATACAATCATAGTGTATGCTTTACCCCAACACAAATTTGCCAATTTTTCTCTCAATTCTTGAATGCGGTTTGTATCGCAAACTTTTAGCTACCAACTTCTTCAAAACATTCAGTGATTTGGCCTTCGCCATATTCTGTGAACTCATTCCTCTTCACCTCAGTCCTTAATATTTTATATGTAGATTTTGACTTCTTAATCTGGATCTCCAGCTAGAGGAAGTGCCTTGCCAAAATTTTGTACATTTCCATAAGATTCCCTCCAATTCTCCTTTATACAAAGTATTAACCTAGACAACTAATCTCTCCTCTAACCATATTCCTGTCTTCCCAAAAATCAGTACAGTAACCCTTCACTCCATTCTCTTTTGTGGCAAGTATATTTTTTCTTTGGTAAGGAGATTAAAACACATGATACTCCAGGTGTGGTCTCACCCAGACCCTATACATAGGGCAAAAGCAGCTTCAGGTATCCCCTGAACAAATTAGACTTAAGGATAGAGAAAGAAGGAGGATGATGCATTGGAATCAAACCGAACACAGGAAGAGAAGTAGAGAGAAAGGAAAATTTGTCACATCCACAGACTCAGCTGCAGTGTCTATGCAACCCTGCAATGCACAGCAGATTCGACAACTACACTCGTGAATATGCACATATCAGTTAATTAGTGTTTTGTTATGGCAGTGTTTAACTCCCTTCTTTTCTTGTAGCACTTGTCAAAACTTGAACAAAGCACAGCACTGTTACACTGCATGCTTGCATTCAGCCTTGTCTGAGAAAATGGACTATCTAGTCAGCTGCCACTGGAGACTAGCAGTATTCAGTTTATATTTAGATATTCCCTTCAGCTGCAGTGTTGGCATTTAGTTTTCAATTTGAATGTTTTAGATAAAAGTCCTATTTGGCCTTACATTTATTGTTTTCTTTTCCCTTAAAATCCTGTTTGCAATAATGTCCGTGAACAATCAACCCGCTTCTGTGTGTCTCTCTCCACACTTGTCATATCCAAATGCCGTGACAGAATTAGTGCTGAAGGGATTTTTAAATTTTAATTTGAATATTGTAGAACAATTGCCCACTTGCAGCAATGTGATTCAAATATATAAATTGTTCCCTTATTAGCCATATTAGTAGACTGACATAATTTAATTACCATGTTGTTTAAAAAATATTTGTGCTCTTACATGCAAGATTTGACCTTTAGAAATGAATTTTAAAAGGCAATTAATGAGCAAATTCAACAATTCCATGCATTATGTTACAGGATAAACTCAGTATGATAAAAAAAATGATAATGCTGGAAAAGCTCGGCAGGTTAGTAAACATTTTATTTACAATTAACATGTTTTTATGCAGAGTAAATGATAGAATCACATAACACAGCCAACAGAATATAGAAATTCACAGCCCCTTAACTCATGAACTTATTCTGTGATTTTCTTATTAAAATTATGTGCCTCATTAACTTTGTTTTTCCAGCAAGACCCTAACCAATTTGTCTGTAACCATACCTGTGCTGAACATATTTATGATTAGATTTTAATTAAAAGTCTTTTCAATTATCTTGGGCTCCTGATGGAGCAATATTTTAGGCCATGTCTCACTGGATTGTGTTTCATACTCAGTAAGTCTGCCTGGCATACCCACATTAATGCTCACCCAGTCTAGATGTAAAACACTAATCTCACTAAAACACTAGGTTGCCTCTAACTTTGCTCACTGTAAGAAATACAAGTGAACTTCAAATTTTTTTAAATATCTTTGACATTCAAAAACATTTGAAAACTATTAAAATTGAAGTAAATACAAATAAAACATTTTTAAAAATACCCAAAATGTTAATAAAAACATATTTTCAATAAATGTTTTACTTTCTCTTTAGCCTTCTATCCCAAAATATTAAAGTCCCTATCGAAATCAAAGGAGACTCGCAACTGGTCTAACAAAGTCAAGAATTTGAGAGCTGGTTCCCCTAGTTTCCAGATGTGATGGAGAGATTTGGATAGCAGGTTTGACAATGTAAAAGCCCAGGGCTTATTATTATTTAAATAGCTAAAAAATGGCAAATCCTTTCAGAACCACTGACAAGTGGTAATGAGATGTAATCCACTCTATGGATGGTCATAGCTATACCCCTAACAAATTATTGTTAACTGCAGAAAGCAAAAATAGCTATGATCCTCATGTTCATAATATTCTACCTCTTGTTCCTTTGCAGCAATACATGTTTTCAGATTCATTTGATTTTGTGTAGTGTTGAAAGATTCTTCATGATTTCCACTCCAATTAGATGATCTCGAATCATGTGATGAAAGAGGGATAAACTGAATCACACTGTAAAATTTAATCAAAAACTTCAGAATCAAAGTGAACATTAGAAGTGCCATAATCACTTCTTGTGCATTTCAATATCTAAAAAACCTCAAGAGAAATATGTCTTTTTTATGTTTCAGAGATCCATTGTATACAGCTACTTATTTTGCATTCTAAGAATACTCAAGAAAAGGAAGACATATGACATTTTAAAATGAACTTCCCAAGAATTTAAAAACTCAATTACGTTTCATTCAGAAGGTGATTAATTTCTGTCTGTTCGTCCAGAACTGTAAAAATAATTAATTTAATTAAGATTCTTGAATAAAGTAACTGGGGAAAAGAAACCGACTGCAAGCATGCTGTTTTTTTTTCTCGATTC
Organism: Hypanus sabinus; assembly: GCF_030144855.1. Classification (NCBI taxonomy): domain Eukaryota; kingdom Metazoa; phylum Chordata; class Chondrichthyes; order Myliobatiformes; family Dasyatidae; genus Hypanus; species Hypanus sabinus. The sequence goes on along the minus strand of NC_082719.1, from coordinate 48,562,909 downwards.
TTACCTGTTGCTGTTGTTCAGTAAGATATTATTGCATATGACCAAGCTAGGAATCATCAGTCCAGCTATATGTAAACTTTTCAAGCTATTTCCAGACAACTCTCTCTTACTTTACTCATTTATTTTTCTATTACTCACTGTCGGACTATGGACATCACCAGCAAGACTAGCATTGATCCATCTCTATGTGCCTTTAAAGAAGTGGTTGTAAATTCCCCTCTTGTCCCATTATAAATTGGATGACAAAGGAATTCCCAAAATATAAAGAGTACTACGAATTTAATCCTATACTGATGAAGGAAAGATGATGTCTAAGTCACACATGTCTAATTCCTAATTCCTTTGCCCTTCTATGTTGTGATGAAGGCCATGAACCTGGGAAGTGCAACCAGAACAGTACAACTTTCAACTGCAATACTTCGACCTTATCCCATTGCCATCTTTCAAGTCCTGCTTTTGGAACTATTCTTGGAAGTAACCTTATGCATTTTTTCCAAAAATAATCTCATTACTTTTCCATTTTACACCAAGAAAATCTTTAAGTTCCATCTCAAATTAATTGTCAGAAGCTCAAATTCATCGTTCCCCCACCCCCAACAAAATAGCTTCTCGAATGTTCAATCTGCTTAGTTATTTCATTGTATCTTTAAATAGTCCTCTAATTTTTTCCACTCAATTAACTATTTCACAATCTTGATTTTTCCTCTAAGGATTCCAAATTTAGTCCCTTAAAATCAGGTTACAAGTTTAGCGAATATATTATATGACTGATCCAATCACTCTCATGCCTACTTATAGACGATAGACAATAGACAATAGGTGCAGAAGTAGACCATTCAGCCCCTCGAGTCTGCACCGCCATTCTGAGATCATGGCTGATCATTCACTATCAATACCCAGTCCCTGCCTTGTACCCATATCCCTTGATTCCCCTATCCATCAGATATCTATCCAGCTCCTTCTTGAAAGCATCCAGAGAATTGGCCTCCACCATCTTCCGAGGCAGTGCATTCCACACCTCCACAACTCTCTGGGAGAAGAGAGTTCTCAACTCTGTTTTAAATAACTGACCTCTTATTCTCAATCCATGCCCTCTGGTACTGGACTCTCCCAACATCTGGAACATATTTCCTGCCTCAATCCTATCAAATCCTTTAATTATCTTAAACGTTTCAATCAGATCCCCTCTCAATCTCCTCAATTCCAGCGTGTACAAGCCCAATCTCTCCAATCTCTCTGCGTAAGACAGCCCTGCCATCCCAGGAATCAACCTAGTGAATCTACGCTGCACTTCCTCAATTGCCAGAATGTCCTTCCTTAAACCTGGAGACCAAAACTGTACACAATATTCCAGGTGTGGTCTCACCAGGGCCCTGTACAAATGCAAAAGAACATCCTTGCTCTTGTATTCAATTCCCCTTGTAACAAAGGCCAACATTCCATTTGCCCTCTTCACTGCCTGTTGCACTTGCTCATTCACCTTCATTGACTGGTGAACTAGGACTCCTAGGTCTCTTTGCATTTCTCCCTTACCTAACTCTGCACCATTCAGACAATACTCTGCCCTCTTGTTCCAGCTTCCAAAGTGGATAACTTATCTTCAGTCAAATTATCCATTATTTCTTGAGATAAAGGATAACCTTAAGAACCTCTTCTGCTTAATAATATGCTTCTCAAACTTGAATAGCTCCTCTACTTCTATATTTCTTTATACGTGGATTCTCAGAATCCACCTCTTTTACTTAACAGCCTGCCCTCGTAATAGTTTGGTGTTTATTCTTGTGAAAAATAGTTGGAGCATTTTCCTCTATCAAAGGTTCTGTGTAAGCATTGTTGTTGTTGGCTGCTTTGAAGAAAGCAGAACTATAGAACTGACTGGACATTCTCAAGATAAAGGTCCATAAATAAAACAAATTAAAAACCAAAATGAAGAATTACCCATAAGGTAATTCTCTTGAATATAAAACACCTTTTCCTAATGAATACTACTGACACGGAAAAGTGCAGATTTAAGTTTTCCTAGTTGTTGGTTTTGGAAATCTAACATACTTAATGACTGTTCTGAGCTTTAGCCTTATTCCATCTAATAAAACAAAAATAGTTGCAAATTAGGACAATGCTGTTATATTAAGTGTTTCCATGAACGATGCTTGAAATGAAACAATGATAACTAAGCTAAATTAAAGTCAATATACTTTTATGAGGTCAGTATTTTAATGTCAATTTGATTTAAGGGACCATAAATAAAATTTATAATAAAAAAAAATTAAATTTGAGTTAACTACAAAATGTACACATCTGAGGTAAAAGGGTGGGAGTTCAGAGCTCCCATATATGTATTATCATAGTACATATATGTCACCAGACACAACTCTAAGATTCATTTTCTTGTGGGCCTCCTGAATAGGTCCATCAGGGAATAATAACCATAATATAATCAATGAAAGATCGGACCAACTTGGGTGTTCAATCAATGTGCAAGAGACAAAAAACTGAGCAAGGACAAGAAAGAAATACTAATAATAAATAGATAAACAACAAATATCGAGAATATAAGATGAGGAGTCCTTGAAAGTGAATCCATAGGTTGCAGGAACATTTCAGTAATGGAGCAAGTTCAGTAGAGTGAAGTTACCTCCTTTGGTTCAAGAGCCTAATAGCTGAGGGGTAATAACTGTACCTGCACCTAATGGTGCAAATCCTGAGGCTCTTGTACCTTCTTCTTGATGTCAGTAACAAGAGGTGTGCATGACCAGGGTGGTGAAGGTCCCTGATGGTGGATGCTGCTTTTCTGTGTAGATGTGCTCCATGGTTGGGAGGGCTTCACCATGTTGGTCTGGGCTGTATTCATTACTTTTTGTAGGATTTTCTGTTCAAGGGCATTGGTGTTTCCATACCAGGCTGAGATGCAGCCAGTCAATATACTTCCCACTACACATCTACAGACGATTATCAAAGTTTTACATGTCATGCCAAATCTTTGCAAACTCATAAGGAAGTAAAAATGCTGCTGTGTTTTCTCCATAATTGCACTTACATGCTGGGTCCAGGACAGGTCCTCCGAAATAATAACACCTAGGAATTTAAAATCGCTGACTTTTTCCAATTTTGGTTCTCCAATGAGGGCTGGTTCATGGACCTCTGTTTCCTGCTCCTGCAGTCAATAATCAGCTGCTTGGTCTGCTGACATTGAGTAAGACACTGATATTATAGCACCACTCCACCAGATTTTCAATCTCCTTCCTAGATGCTGATTTGTCACTGCCTTTGATTTGGCCTACCACACAGGTGCTGTCAGCAAACTTGAATATGGCATTGGAGCTGTGCTTGGCCACATGGTCATAAGTACTTAGTGAATAAAGAAGGAGGATAAGCACGCAGCCTTGTGGTGCACCTGTCCTGATGGAGATTATGGAGGAGATGTTGTTGCCAATCCAAACTAAATGGGGTCTGCAATTGAGGAAATCGAGGAACCAATTGCACAAGGAGGTATTGAGACCAAGGTCTTGAAGCTTTTTGATTAGTTTTTGAAGGAATGACGGTATTGAATGCTGAGCTGTAGTTGATAAAGTGCTTCATGATTTATGAATCTTTTCTGTCCAGATGTTCCAGGGTTGACTGAAGATGCAATGAGATGGTATCTATGGTGGAGCTGTTGTATCAGTGGGCAAATTTGATCAGAACCTGGTTGCTTCTCAGGCAGCAATCGATGGGGGGATGTCACCTGATGACGTAGGATCGAGATGTGGAAATCCAGCTCTCCCGTAAAAAACCAGTAAATTAATGTTTAAGTGAAGAAAAGTTAGTAAGTACTTCCTAAAAATTGCTTATAAACTACTCAGGATTGTCCTTAGATTTGCCTCCTAAACAGAAGCAGAAGAAAACTACTACTTTGAAGACAGCATAAGTTGGAAAAGAACCAAGGCTGGCCACCATGATGGAGCCTCGGACACAAGTGCATTTTACCTCTGGCGATACAGAACAGGAAATGGCGGCAACATCAACAGTCTCCAAGAAGGAGCAACAGGAACTGTGCATGCATGCAGGAAGGGGCATGTGCAAACACAAGCAATTTAAACTACAAATCCCAGCTACGATAGGAAGTGAAAGTGAAAGTGAATCCAAGGTGGATTCGGATTCTCTGGACCATACTGATGAAGATGAGGAGGCAAAAGAAGAACAACAGAAAGAGGTTGGAGGTGGAAGATCTCCTGGAGACTTAAGAAAAGCTTTGGTGCAAATAATGCATGAATTAATATAATTAAAAACATTAAAAGTAATAAAAGAAGATTAAAAATATTAAGATTATGTTTGATAAAGTAGTGAAAAAACAGGAGAAAATGGACAAGAAAGTTAAAAAGTTGGAAGAAATAATGGGAGACACCATTGAATAAGATGGAAGATAATATTCTTGCCTGGACGTCAGAAAGAAAACGGTTGTTGGAAAAAGTGGACTTGCTTGAAAATTTTAGCAGACAAAATAATACTAAAATTGCTGGTCTTAAAGAAGGTATAGAGAGAGGATCCAATAATTTTTTTTCAAAAATGGATCCCGGAAAATTTGGAAATGGAAGAGGGAACCCAGTTAATTGAAATCGAAAGGGCTCACAGAGCCTTAAGACCAAAACCTCAACTTGATCAAAACCCATGACCAATCTTGATAAAATGCTTAAGATATCAAGATAAAGAAAAGATCCTGAAGGCGGCTGCCCAATGTGCCAGAAAGAGAAACGGGCCATTGATGATAGAAGGGAAAGCAGTTCTTTTCTATCCTGATATAAGTTATGACCTTTTGAAGGAATTTAACCCAGCAAAAAAAGTTTCATGGGGAAAAGGGTTATAAATTTATATTGCGCCACCCCGCAGCACTGATAATTTTTATGGCTGACGGAAAAAGATTTTTTACTGATTATTGGGATGTGGAGGAGTTTGCACAAGAACTCCCAAATATTCGTTAGACACAGCTAAAGATTTAAAAGTGAAACAGATTAAAGATGAAGACAGGGACAGTGAACAGAGTTGATGGACATTTAAGGACAGAAGAATATTTAAATAAACTTTTAATTATATGATACAGGGGGAGAAAGGTAAAAATTTGAGAAATATTAATCGAGAGTAGTGATATTATTTTTTCTTCTCTTATATATACTTTTTTATGCTATGGGGAAGCTGGGGGGACTTCAGATCGATCACTACGGGATTCACATGTGTAATCATGGCATTTGCCTTGACCCGTACAACGGAGTGGGGTAATATTGCATTTTTTTCATTCACAACATTAGTAGGGGGTATTTTGTTTACTTTTTCTTTATAATCTATTTTTCTTTTATCCTTCTTTCTTTCTCTGGACGATCGGGGAGGAGACACATAGCAACATGGAGAATTTTAAAGAAATTCCCCAAGGTACTACGAAAGTTGAAATATTATGTATTATTATAGATTGGAGTAACCCTGTTAAAAATAATGACTAATTTACTGATTTTTTAAAGTTTTAATGTTAATGGGCTTAATGGACTGGTGAAAAGAGAAAGTATTTTAATATACATTAAGAAAATGAAAATAGATATAGCTTTTTTACAAGAAACACATTTAGATAGAACATCAGAAATTAAAGAGAGATTGGGTCGGAAATGTTATCACAGCTTCATTTAATTCAAAAGAAAGGGAAGTTGCAATTTTGGTTAATAAAACTTTACCAATTAAAATACAAAATGTATTAATTGATTCTGTGGGGAGATATGTAATTATACATTGTCAAATCTTTTCACAACTATGGACTCTTATGAATATTTATGCACCAAATGAAAACAATGTAAAATTTATAAAAGAGGCCTTTTTGAATTTGGCTGACGCACATGACAAATATTAATAGGTGGAGACTATAACTTTTGTCAAGACCCAGTTTTAGATAGGTCAACAAAGGTTGTTACAAAATCAAAAGTAACAAAATTAACTTTATCATTGATGAAAGATTTAAATTTGATTGATATATGGAGAAGAATTAACCCAAGAGAAAGAGATTATTCATTTTATTCAAATAGACATAAAACTTATTCAAGGATAGATTTTTTCCTATTATCAATGAATATTCAAGACAGAGTGAAAAGTATGGAATATGAAGCAAGAATATTGTCAGATCATTCCCCCTTGATAATGACAATGATAATGATGGATAAGGAGGAATTGATTTACAGATGGAGATTTAATTCAATATTATTCAAACGTCAGGATTTTTGTGATTTTATGGAAAAACAGATTCAGTTTTTTTTAGATACAAACTTACATTCAGTTGATGATAAATTTATATTATGGGAAGTGATGAAGGCCTATTTGAAAGGCCAGATAATAAGTTATACTTCTAAAATTAAGAAGGAATACATGGTAGAAATAGATCAATTGGAAAAAGAGATTACAAAATTAGAAAAAGAATCTCAAAGATATATGACAGGAAAAACAAAGACAACTTGTTAATAAGAAGCTACAATATAATACACTTCAGACATACCGAACAGAAAAAGCAATTATGAGAACTAAACAGAGATATTATGAACTAGGTGAAAGATCACGTAAGATTCTTGCTTGGCAGTTAAAAACAGACCAGGCTTCCAAAACGATAAATGCAATCAGAACAAGTGTAAATAATGTTACTTATAAACCTTTAGAAATCAATGAAACTTTAAATTTTTTTATTCTGAACTGTATCAATCAGAATCACATAATGATATTGTTGAGATAGAAAGGTTTTTATCACAAGTAACTCTCCCAAAATTGAACTCAGAAGAACAGAAGGGATTAGATATGCCTTTTACATTAAAAGAGGTCGAAGAAGCTCTAGGATCACTTCAGAGTAATAAATCTCCAGGAAATTTTACAAAAAGTTTAAAGACTTATTATTTCCTCCTTTCATGGAGCTAATACACCAAGCGGAAAGAACGCATAAACTTCCAGAATCTTTTTCGACAGCTATTTTAATAGTATTGCCAAAAAAAGATAGAGATCTTTTAAAGCCAACATCATATAGACCTATTTCTTTGTTGAACATGGACTATAAAATAATAGCAAAGGTTTTCTCTAATAGCTTACCTAAATACTTAACAAAATTAATACATATGGACTGTTACGCCTGTGGCCCCCTCCTTTTTGAGAATCGCAAGATCGCTATTAAGTCAGGGCAGGAGACCCAGGAAATGAGATAGACACGTTTGGAGTATCAAAGCCACGGAAAACGGCCATTGTCTCTTGGAGACGGAATTGTGTATTGAGTACTATGCTTTGTGGAAGCCCTCAGGCAACGTGGGCTGGTTGGGGGATGGCATCCTTCCACCCTGAGTGACATCTGAGACCCCGTGAGTGGGGATAAAAGAGGGTCTGGGGAACAGCCCCTCAGACGCACCAGAAGAAATGCTAGAATTCCTGTAACAGTGTAATAGCGACAGCCGGTGGAAAGCTATGTGCGTCCTTTCCCGTTTGCCTCGGAATTGGTGGGCCTTACCACGGAAGAACGGCTTTAGCTAAAACAAAGGAGAAATCAGTCCCCACCGACTCTCGAAGGATTGACATCATAAAAGGAATGGGCAAGTTTAAACTCTCTCTCTTGACTCCAACCAAAGGCTGCAGCCTGCAGCTTGAATGAACTTGAGTGACTTTTATATTTCCATCGGACAATACATTATCTCCTAGACAACGATAGAGCTATTTCTTATTGATTATTATTATACCCGCGCTTTTAGATTTAGTATTGATGACATATATTATTTGTATGTTTGCATTGATATTATTTTTGTGTATTTTATCAATAAATACTGTTAAAAATTGTACCATCAGACTTCAACGGACCTCTCTATCTTTGCTGGTAAGTGACCCAGTTACGGGGTACGTAACAGGACCAAACAGGATTTATCAAAAATAGACAGTCGGCAGATAATGTAACTCGTTTACTTAGCATAATTCATCTGGCACAAAAGAGGGAAGAAATCAGTGTGGCAGTTGCTTTGGATGCAGAAAAAGCATTTGATAGATTGGAATGGGATTTTTTATTTAAGGTATTGGAAAAATATGGATTAGGAGTATCTTTTATAAAATGGATTAAAACCTTAAATACTAATCCCAAAGCTAAAGTAGTGACAAATGGCCAAATTTCAACATCATTTCTGTTAATAAGGTTAACTAGACAAGATTGTCCATTATCACCTGCTTTATTTGTGTTGGCGATAGAACCATTAGCTGAATTAATTACAACTGACTCAGATATTATGGGTTTCAGAGTTAATCAGGAGTAATATAAGATTAACATATTTGCTGACGATGTTCTGCTTTATCTAACTAACCCATTGCATTTGTTGCGTAAAACATCTTCTAGATTGGAAGAATATGGGAAAATACCAGGCTACAAAATAAATTAGGATAAAAGTGAAATTCTACCCCTTACTAAAGGAGACTATAGTCAATGTCGATTAATAACTCAATTTAGATAGCCGATAAATGGTATAAAGTATTTAGGTATAAGAGTTGATAATGATATAAAGAATTTATATAAACTAAATTATTTGCCATTATTGAAAAAAATTCAAGAGGATCTTGATAAATGAATGCAGTTACCAATAACATTAGTAGGTAGAGTCAATGCTGTAAAAATGAATATATTCCCTAGATTACAATATTTATTCCAAATACCACCAATACAATTACCGCAGAAGTTTTTTCAAGAGTTAAATAAATGTGTGAAGAAATTCCTTTGGAAAGGTAAGATGTCAAGAATATCGTTGGAAAAATTGACATGGAAATTTGACCTAGGAGGGTTACAATTACCACATTTTAAGAATTATTACAAAGCAAATCAACTTAGATTTATTGCATCTTTTTCTGATGAAGAAAAACCGGCACGGATTAGAATAGAATTAGATAAAATAGGAGAAAATATACCAGAAGATTTTATATATAAATGGGAATCTAAATGGATACAGGAAAAGAAAGAATCTCCTATATTAAAACATTTGATTAATTTATGGAATAAGATAAATGTTGATGATGAGATAAAGAAATCTTTATTAGCAAAGAAACCTTTAATTCAAAATAAACTTATTCCTTTTACAATGGATAATCAACTTTTATATAACTGGTTTCAAAAAGGGATTAGATAGATAGGAGACTGTTTTGAAGGAGGTATATTAAAGTCATTTGATCAATTAAAGAATAAACACAAAATATCAAATAACACTTTTTTTTGTTATTTCCAATTAAGGGCTTATTTAAGAGATAAACTGGGGCAAACAATGTTATTGCCGAAACCTAATGAAATAGAAACTTTAATTCAAAAAGGAAAAATTTAAAAAATTATTTCTTATATGTATAGTTTCATTCAAAAACAGGCAATTAAACAAGGAATTCATAAGTCAAAACAAAAATGGGAAACTGATTTGAATATCAAAATTGATGAAACAAGTTGGTCAAGACCATGTCTTGACAGTATGACAAATACAACAAATGTTCGACTAAGATTAGTACAATATAATTTTTTACATCAATTATATAGTACACCACAAAAAATAAATAGATTAAACCCAAATTTATCTGATCATTGTTTTCGATGTAATCAAGAAATTGGTACTTTTTTACACTCTACTTGGTCTTGTTTTAAAATTCAACCTTTTTGGACAAATTTAAGAGTTTTACTAGAACAAATTATTGGAACAAAACTTCCACACAACCCAATATTATTCTTACTAGGTGATATTGAAGGGATAAAACCAAAACCCAAATTGAACAAATATCAGAAAGAATTCATAAAAATTGCATTGGCAGTAGCCAAAAAGGCTATTGCAGTTACTTGGAAATCGGATTTATACTTAAGTATAGATCGTTGGAAGAATGAAATTTTCAGCTGCATTCCACTTGAAAAAATTACTTATAATTTAACAAATAAATATGATCTATTTCTGAAAATTTGGTGCCCTTATTTACAAAAGATAGGATTAAATATATAGGTGCTCCGAAGATAAAATTATTGGTCATCTGGGGAAAGAAATAAATATATATATTAAAGCTATTTTGAACTCCATGAAGCATGTGGGGATCTTCCGATATCCAGGCACTCTTTCTTTCTTTCTTCTTTCTTTTCTTCTTTCTTTTATTCTTTTTTTTTCCTCTTTTTCATATATATAGGGATTGTTAGGGGGAGGGGTTAAGGGGAGGGGGGAGGGCTGATATTATCTCTTTCCATTCTGTAACCTATTTGAAAATTCAATATTTTTTTAAAAAAGGCAGCAGTTGATATGTTTTATTACCAACCTCTCAAAACACTTCATCACTGTGGATGTAAGTGCAACTGGAAAAAAAGTCATTGAGGCAGGTTACCACATTCTTCTTAGGCAGCAGTTTAATTGAATCAGGAGAGTACGTCAGACTGGCAAAATGAGAGGCTAAAGATCTCAGTGAACACTCCAGCTAGTTGATCAACAGAGGTTTTTAGTACTTGGTCAGGTACCCTATCTGGACTGGAAGCTTTTCATGAGTTCACCCTCCTGAAGGCTGCTCACATGTCAGCCTCAGAGACGGAAATCTCAGGATCATCAGGGATTGTGGGAATTCTTGATTCTTCCTCCATGTTTTGATGGTCAACATGAGCATAGAAGGCATTGAGCTCATCTGGAAGCAAAGCCGTGTTGTCACTTATGTTGCTTGATTTCACTTTATAGGAGGCATTAGCTTTCAAGCTTTGGCACAGCTGTTGAACATTCTTTGTTGCTTGACGTTTAGCCCAGAATTGCCACTTGAACAGGCTTTCTGGAGGTTGGACCTGGACCTCTTGGGAACTTTCTTAGTCACAAGTCTTGATGGCCTCTGATCTGACACTCAGCAGATTGTGGACCTCATGTTTTATCAAGGTATTCTGGTTGGGGAAGATGGAATAATTTTGTGGGATCACACATATCCACAAGTATTTTTATAAAGCTGTACAACTAATCAGGAACATTATCACAGCTGCACTCCGAGGGGACATAAATGAGAGCTTGTCCACTGAGTCTATAAGGATAGAATTCACAATTAGCAATGTTGCAATCACCCTGATGGAATTGTTCTGAGACCACCACCCCCACTCCCCCCCACCGCCCCAGATGCCACCAGGACTTTGAGGAAGAGATGTGCAGGTAAATTAAGCAAAAGTGTAAAAACAATAAGGTCATTGTCACAGGGGACTTCTACTTCCCATATATAAACACAGACCTTCTGAGTACAAAAGGTTTAGATGGGGCAGAATTTGTTAGGCATATCCATGAGGTTCCTTAAATCAATATGTAGATAGTCCAACAAGAAGATGTTGGGTAATGAGCCTGGCTAGGTAACAGAGGGTGATCAGTTAGGGAATAGTGACCAGAAATCCTTAAGCTTTAAGATAGCTATAGGTAAGGATAAATACAGGCCTTGTGGGAGAGTATTAAAATGGAGCAGGAAAATTATGAAAGCAATAGGCAGGCGCTGAAGCAAGTTAATTGGAAACAGCTCTTTTAGGGAAAGTCCACATCTGACATGTAGAGGGTGTTTAAAGATGAGCTACGAAGTACAGGACAGTTACAGAATGTTCCAGTCAGAAGGAAGGACAATGATGGCAAGATAAGAGAACCTTGAATGTTAAGAGAGGTAATGTATATAATCCACAGTAAGGAAAAGTATGGGAAGCTAGAATCAAATAGAGCCCTTAAGGATTATAAAGAGGGCATAAAGAACTCAGCAAGGGTATTAGGAAATCCAGAAGTGGCCATGAAATGTTCTTGGCAAGTAAGATTAAAGAGAATCTCAAGACTTTCAAAACATACATCAAGAGTAAGAGGATAACTAGGACCACATAAGGATAAAGGGGGAACCCTTGCTTGGATTTGGAAGATGCAGGTAGGGTCCTTAATGTGTACTTTACATGGGTATTTACCAAGGAGAATGATATGGAGAATAGGGAGATCAGTACCAAGTGTATTGAAATTCCAGGGCATTTTGGGGTAAGAAGAGGTAGAGTTGGGCCTCTTAAAGAACATTCAGACCATGAATCCATAAAATTATAGGGGCAGGGTCAGGCCATTTGACCCATTGATTCTGCTCCACCATTTCATCATGGATGATCCAAATTTCCTCTCAGCCCCAATCACCTGTCTTCTCCCTGTATCCATTCATGCCCTGACCAATCCAGAATCTATCAACCTCTGGTTTAAATATACATAAAGGCTTGACATCCACGGCAGCCTGTGGCAAAGAATTCCACACCATCACCACACTCTGGCTAAATAAATCCCTCCTCATCTCCACTCCTAATTCCCTTTATTCCAAGGTTGTGTCCTCTGGTCTTAGACTCTCCCACCAAAGGAAACACCCTCTCCACACCCACTCTATCCCCATTCAGTGGGTTTCAATGACGTCACCCCTCATTCTTCTGAATTCTAGTGAATACAGGCCCAGAGACATCAGATGCTCTTCATATGATAAATTATTCAATCCTGGAATCATTTTCATGCACATCTTTTGAGCCCTTGCCAGTGTCAGCACATTGTTTCTAAGATAAGAGGCCCAAGCTGCTCACCATACTCTAAATGAGGCCTCATCAGTGCTTTATAAAGTCTCAAGATTATATCCATGCCTTTATATTCTATACTAACATCACATTTGCCTTCCTCACCACAAAATCAATTTGCAAATTAACCTTTAAGAAACTCTGCACAAGAACTCCCAATTCCCTTTATACCTCAGGTTTTTTTTGGTATTTTCTCTCCATTTAGAAAATAGGCACCCTTTTCATTTCTTCTACCGAAGTGCATGACCATACATTTCCCGGCACTGTATTCCATCTGCCAATTCTTTGCCCATTCTTCTAAGCTAAGTCATTTTGTAGTCACTCTACTATCATAAAATTACCCACTCCTCCACCTATCTTCATATAATCTGCAAACTTTCCAGTAAAGCCATCAAATCCATCATCCAAATCATTGACATATAACAGAAAAAGAATCGATCCCAACACAGACCCCTGTGGAACACCACTAGTCACTGGCAGCCAGCCAGGAAAGACTCTCTTTATTCCCACTATTTCCCTCCTGCAATCAGCCATTGGTTTCCCTTGAGGAAACCATGCTGACTACAGTCTACCTCATTACATGTCTCCAAGTACACTGAGATCTCAGCCTTAACAATGAACTCAAACAGCTCCCCAACCACTGAGGTCAGCCTAACTGGCCTATACTTTCCTTTCTTCTGTCTCTCTCCCTTCTTGAAGAGTAGTGCGACATTTGCAATCTTCTAGTCTTCCTGAACCATTTCAGAATCTAGTGATTCTTGAAAGATTATTACTAATGCCCCAACACTCTCTTCAGCTGTCGCTTTCAGATCCTGGGGTGTACACCATCAGGTCCAGGTGATCTGTCTATCTTCAGATTTTTCTGTGTCCCAAGAACTTTCTCTCTAGCAATGGTAACTTCATATGCTTCATGACTCCTGATACCTGGAACTTCCATCATACTGCTAATGTATTCCACAATGAAGACTGATGCAAAATGCTTATTTGTGTCATCAACCATTTCCTTGTCCCACATCACTACCTCTCCAGCATCATTTTCTGGCAGTTCGATATCCATTCTCACCTCTCTTTTACACTTTATATATCTGAACAAACTTATGGTATCCCTTTTAATATTATTAGTTAGCTTACTTTTGTATTCCATCTTTAACTTCTTAATTACTTTTTTAGTTGCCTCTGTTGGTTTTTAAAAGCTTCTCTTTGGCTATTATGTTTACTTTGCCTTGTCTTGTTGGCCACAGTTGTGTCATTTTTCCTTCTTCCTCTTTGGGATCTATATATCCTTTGTCTTATGAACTGCTTCTAGAAATTCCAGCCATTGATGCTCTGCCATCATCCCTACCTATGTTGTTTTCCAATCAATTCTGGCCAGCTCTTCTCTCATGCCTCCATAATTCCCTTTACTCCATTGTAATACCGACTTCAGCTTCTCCTTCTCAAATTTCAGAGAAAATTCTATCACATTATGATCACTTGACCCTAACGATTCTTTTATCTTGAGCTCTCTAATCAATTCTGGTCATTGCACAACTCCCAATCTAGAATAGCTGATCCCCTAGTGGGCTCAAACATGAGTTGCTCTAAAAAGCCATCTCATAGGCATTCTAGAAACTCCCTCTCTTGGAATCCAGCACCAACCTGATTTTCCCAATCTTCCTGCATATTGAAATCCCCCATGACTGTTGTAACGTTGCCCTTTTGCCATACATTTTCTATCTCCCATTATAAGTTGTAGACCACATCCTTACTACCGTTTGGGGGTCTGTATACAACTCCCACCAGGGTCTTTTTATCTTTGCAGTTCCTTAGCTCTCTCCAAAATGTTTCAACGACTTCTGACCTAATCACGTATTTCTACTGATTTGATTTCATTTTCTACTAACAGAATAATACCACCCCCTCTGCCTTCTCACCTGTTCTTTTGATAGAATGTGTATCCTTAGACATGAAGCATCCTGCTATAACCTTCTTCCTGCCATGATTCAGTGATGTCAACAACATCATACATGCCAATCATAAACTGTGGTACAAATTCATCTACCTTATTCTGTTTACTGCGCGCATTCAAATATAACACCTTCAGTCCTTTTCGATTTTGTCTGGCTTTTATTTTCCAACTTACCCTATTGACTGCAATTTTGCCCTATCAACAGCCTCTCCTCTCTACAAACTATTTCTAAGTGTAAACCAGCTACCTCATCGTCATCCGCCTTTCCAATGATAGGTTTTGCATTGAAATATGCACTACTCAGGACATTAGTCGCAACATGCTCAACCTGTTGATTCCTAACTTAAGGTGGATAAGTCCTCAAGGCCTGATGGGATATATCCCTGGTTATTGCAAGAGACCAATGAAGAGGTGTCAGAGGACTGATGAGTAGCTAATGGGTTTCCACTAATAACTATGGAAACTATAGACTGGTGAGTCTCCCATCAGTAGTCAGGAAGTTGAGATAATTCTTAAGGATAACATTTAGGAGCATTTGGAAAGCCATAGCCTAATTAGGGAGAGCTAGAAAGGCTTTGTGCAGTGTCTTACTAACATAATTGAATTTTTGACAAGCTGACCAAGTTGATAGATAAAGGTAGATCTGTGGATGTTTACATAGATTTTCATATACAGTTGACAAGGTCCCTCATGGGAGACTCATCTAGAAGATTAATTTGCATAGGATCCATGGTGAATTGGTCATCTGGATTCAGAACTAGCTTGCTCCTGGAAGACAGAGGGTAATATTTGAACAGACTTTTTCTAGCTGGAGGTCTGTGATTAGTGATGTTCTGTTGCGATCTCTACTGGGATCTCTGTTGTACATGATATATATATATATATATATAAATGACCTGGATGAAAATGTAGATGGTTGGGTTAGTAAGTTTGCAGATGGATGATAGAACCAATAGAATCTGCAATCAGTTGAGAATTTGAAGGGAATAAAATGAGATTAGTGTGAATAGGTGTATAGTAGTCAGCACCTATTTGATGGGCCAAAGACCACTTTGTAACTTTATGATACCAACCCACCCAACTGCTAACAACTACAGTATCTCTCAAGTCCTTGAAAGAAATTATCCCTAATCACCATCACCACCACAATCATATCCTCTTATGATGCTTCAGACATTATGAAATGGAACCTTGAGGTGATCATAGTTTATAGTAAAGTATCAGTAAACTGTATATATCAAACTGCAGGGAAAAAATAATTGTCATTATATTGGTGAGCATAGCTTGAGTTTCTGCATTTTGGTAATGATAAGCATATCTTCCAACCTAATCCCTTGCTGTGTTAATCACAGTTACATACTTGGGCTGGTATGTTAATTCATGCTGAGGGTAAGGTTAATAGGTTTGTTCAGGCAGCAACTAATTTAAAATGCAGAACTAGTGAGCTGCACTCTGATAAAAAAATATATTTTGTAAACTCTCTCGTGACATTCAATGATAAGTAAACTTACTTGCCTGGAAAATGGGTTTTGGTCCTATTTGGTGCCCTCAGGTGGCAATTCATACAGTTGTCAAATCAGAAGTTACAACAAAACGGTGAATCTGGGAGATCCTCACTTTAGAAAGTTATTATTGTGGCTGGTCTGTCTGAAGACATAGAGTCATATAGCACAGAGAGTATTAAAAACTGCCCAGTGCAAGTCTCGGAGCTGACACATCAGTAAAGTTACAGAATATCAGTGTAATGAGGTCATGGTGCATCTTTTTAAATAAGGCCACCTCTGAGTGCAGGTCTGTTTGTCACACTATAAGAACTAGATGATTTCAATAGACAGGGTGCAGAGGACTTTGCCTGGAATGGTTTATATCAGTTCTGAGAAGAAACTGGAGAGGCTGGGATTGTTTTCTTTGGAGTAGAAGAGACTGAGGAGGGATCCTGATGGAGGTACACAAATCTATGAAGTGTATACTATAGATTGAGTAGTTGAGAAGGACCTTCTCCCAAAGTAGATGTTTTCAAAATGAGAGAGAAAGAAATCTAGAGTAAAAGACTTAGAGATGTTCTGAGGAGCATTTTTTTTCATCAGAAAGTTGTTGTAATTGTAATGGATGTCCACAGCCAAGGTCAGTTTTCTAACACAGCACTGGCACATCCAGTAATCAAAGTTGCTTCAGAGTAAATTAAACTGCTAACCAGTATTCTTTACTCAGCTTCCTACCATAAACAAGAACCAGTCTTTTAATATAAATTGCAATATAAATTGTTTTTAATATAAATTGCAAGATAAAATTAGTCTGAAGTTAAAAGGATAGTTTTGCAAACAAACAGCTCTGTCTATAGAGCAGAGGTGGCTAGGTCACAACATGGTGCTGGCTGTTCTCGAGATGCAGTGTGAGACAATGAGGTACGGTAACTGGGCCTGCACCAAACCAGACGACATTATCTAAGTTATTTAGTTTAAGGATTTTTGCAGACCAGACTGATATTATCACTTGTACATCAAATAGCTGATCTTTCAATAGATTGTGTACTCAGAAAGTCAGCCTTCACAGTATTAATTTAGGTTGCTGGGGATCTCTGTTGCCAGAAGCAGTTAGACCATCTGTGTGAAAAGGAACGTGAAAAAATATCTTATTCATGTGAAGTTTCAGAAACAGCTTCTTCCCTTCTGCCATCAGATGTCTGAATGGGCAATAATCCCTCGAATACTACCTCAGTAGCTTTTTATTATTTTTTTGCACTACTTATTTCATTTAATTTTTATATGTAATTCTTATTGTAATTTATAGTTTATTTTATTATTATTATGTATTGAGATGTACTGCTGCCAAAAACAACAAATTTCATGACATATGTCAGTGATATTAAACTTGATTCTGAAGTCACCAGGGAGCAAAAAACCATATAAATGTGAGAGAACAGTCAAGCTTATTAGGAATGGTCAAGAAAATTATAACAAGAATGGCAGAAATTCAGGCTGACTAGAATCCATTCCTCTGCTTTCAATTTCTGTGATGGATGGCTCACTCATCTGCACTTGTTGATATTTCTTTTTAGCTTATAAGAATTGTACCTATGTTTTAGAAGTCTTTTGTGTTTCAGAAATTGCTTGGAATTTGGAAGTCTTTTATCAGATAGAAAACCTCTATGGGTCTTAAATGTGTTTCATGAATGTTACCTAAGTTCAAATGTGCATCAATAAATATTTATGAAATGTGTTTAAACTACTTTATTAGCTGAAGTTAACTCCTCTTTGGTAGGGAGAGGGGACCCACTGCTCAAATAATGTTTTTTACCAGCTAAATTTGCTACGGAAGACAAACGGGGAAGCAATCTAGCCTTTGAATAGTAGGTGGCTGCAGTATCACTTCCCTTTAGGGAAGCTACCTATGTCGGATAGCACTTATGATATTTGTTTGAGTTCAGAACTTTGAGGACAACAAACCTAATATCCTCACATTATCTGGAACTATCTGTGGTATAGCAGAGGTAGAGAATCTCATAACATTTAAGAAGTATCAAGATCAAGGGTTCCCAACAAGTTTATCCCATGGACCTCTACCATTAACCAAGGTCTCTGTGGACACCAGGTTGGGAACCCTTGATCTAGTTGAACATTTGCATCTTCAAGGTTTAGAAGACTGACAGATGTGAATAATATAGCTAGGTAGTCCTTGGTCAACATGGACATAATAGTCTAAAGGGCCTTTCCCTGTGTGGTATTTCACTTTGAGTTTATGATTGTCATTCACAGTAATAGAGTATATACAGCTGACTGGGTGGGTTGAATGATGGCACTTAGAAAGGTCCCCTTGATATAGGTTGATCACGGTAAGACTACTGGTAGCCCTGAGCCCCAGTGAATAGCAGGAACTGCTCACTGATTGAGAGAACATGGACCCAGAATTAGCAATTCAAATATCATCAACCTTTCCAGGGAGCAGCTGACACCAATTTTCTTTTAATTAAAGAGTATGATTTATGCATATCAATTCACACATAATTAGTGCAATGCCCTGTCGAATATCTATAAAGGTTAGAAATCATAAACTATTAGTTCACTTTCTGTTTTTAAGTAATTAATATGTGTTGTGCATTTTGATAACAAATAATCATGCAAGAAATATGAGGAGTAACATACATCTGGTTTAACCGGTAAACTGGGTTTGGGTTTCTTTGTTTTGTGGCTGCATGTAAGGAGACGAATCTAAACTTGTACATAGTATACATAGTTTGATAATAAATGGACTTTGAACTTTGAGTAATTAAGAGGTAATGTTGCAGCTATATAGGACCCTGGTCAGACCCCACTTGGAGTACTGTGCTCGGTTCTGGTCACCTCACTACAGGAAGGATGTGGAAACCATAGAAACAGTGCAGAGAAGATTTACAAGGTGGTTGCCTGAATTGCGGAGCATGCCTCATGAGAATAGGTTGAGTGAACTCGGCATTTTCTCCTTGGAACGATGGAGGATGAGAGGCAACCTGATAGAGGTGTATGAGATGATGAGAGTCATTGATCATGTGGATAGTCAGAGGCTTTTCCCTAGGGTTGAAATGGCTAGCATGAGGGGGCACAGTTTTAAGATGTTTGGAAGTAGGTAGAGAGGAGATGTCAGGGGTAAGTTTTTTATACAGAGAGTGGTGAGTGCATGGAATGGGCTGCTGACCACCGTGGTAGAGGCAGGTACAACAGGGTCTTTTAAGAGACTCCTGGATAAGTACATGGAGCTTAGAATAATAGAGGGCTATGGGTTACCCTAGGTAATTTCTAAAGTCAGTACATGGTTGGCACACCATTGTGGGCCGAAGGGCCTGTATTGTGCTGTAATTTTCTATGTTTCTACGTTTCTAAAACCTGTGAAAAGGTAAATTGCTTCAGGAAATATTAGTCCAATTTCTCAGCGACAACTTTAAAAGGGAAAACATATCTGATACAATTTTTACATTCAATTTATGTATGTAAAAGGTGCAGATATGTTTGGTCACTGGCAATTTCTTCTTAGATTCATTTTGAAATAATCCATTCCTGGTATATGGGTGTTGCTGACAAGACAAAATTTATTACCTGTCCTTTACATGTCCTTAACAAAGCAGTGACTTTTTGAGCTAATCTAGTCCTTGGAGTGAAGTTACTTCCAAGTAGATGCATCTTCAGCCAGTGGAGAACTTTCTCTTTGTTTTGTAATTGTTTTATTTTTATTAAAGTACAGTAAATACAGTGAAACTTTAAAATGTCAAGAGCTGCTGTTCGCACTGCATCTCTTCAATTCAATTCTTTTCACCAAGGCTATAGTTAGTTTTGAAGCTCACTAGTTTTAGTGGAACCTGAGCTGAACACCTCTCAGTTGGTGATTGCAGAGTCAATTCTATCATATTATGACCTCTGCCTCTTAAGGGTTCCTTTACTTTAAGCTCTCTAATCAAATCTGGTTCTTCACACAACATCCAATCCAGAATTGCCTTTTCGCTAGTGGCCTAAACCACAAGCTGTTTTAAAAAGCTGTGACATAGGCATTCTACCAATCCCCTCTCACATGATCCAATACCATCCTGATTCTCCCAGCCTGTGTGCATATTGAAATCCCACATCATCATTGTAGCATTGCTCTTTTTTACACGCCTTTTCTATCTCCTTTTGTAATTTGCAGCCCACATCCTGGCTACTGGTCAGATCTCTGTATATAACTAACATCAGGGTCCTTTTACATTTGCAGTTTCTTAACTCTACCCACAAGGATTCTGCAATCCTATGTCACCTCTTTTCAAGGGTTTGATTTCACTTTTTAGCAGCAGAGCCACCCCACCCCTTCTGCTGACCTGCCTGTCCTTTCAATACAATGTGTATTCTTGGATGTTACGCTCCCAACTATGATCTGCACTACAAGATCATCTACCTTATTTCATACACTGTATGCATTCAAATATAACACCATCAATCTTGAGTTCATTACCTTTTTCAATGTTGTTTTTACGTTACCAGAAATTACATTTTTATTTTATTTTATTTATAGATGCAGTGCAAAACAGGCCCTTCCTGTCCACTGAACCAAGAGGCAGAGAGAGGGAGGAACATAGAAAAGTTGCTTGTAGGAGATGCCAGAATTGAATTACAAACTCTGACATCCAGGCTGTAACATTGCACTAACAGCTATGCTACTGTGGCATCCTAACCCCTTTCTAAGCTTGCTGTCTTTTTTTATTCTGGAGACTTCCATTATACTTTATCCTCACTTTTCAAAGCTGTTGAACCCACTCCCCTACTGTTTAGTTTAAAACCCTATCCACAGCCCTAGTTACATGATTCATCAGGATCCTTGTTCCAGCATGGTTCAGGCAGAGCTCCTTCCTTCTCCTGAACAGAAGTTGGCTACTGTGCTGTGATATTATGGGATGAAGTGTTTATGGGCAGGATCTTCAAGTGATTTTTCACCTTGTCAGGTAGATGTCAGGGTTGTAATTACTAGACACTTGGCTCAAGGTAAAGCTGGATTTGAACTACTGCTTGGACATAGTAGCTGGTCATGATCTAATCCATTGTACTCCAGTATTTCTTGCTTTCAGCTCAATTGAGTTAAGTTGACTATAGACCATTCTTAATAATGGTGGAAAGCTTTTAAGGGATCACTCACATGATGCCAAATGTGCACTAATTTAACTAATATTGCTTTGTTTATAATACAATCAGCCCTCCTTATCCGTGGGTTCCACATGTGCAGATTCAACCAACCGCAGATCAGGAAAACCCGGAAATTCTCTCTCCAGCACTCCTAAACCATACAGTATAACAACTATATACATAGCATTGTATTAGGTATTATAAGTAACCTAGAGATATTTAAAAGTACAGGCAGTCCCCAGGTTATAAACGAGTTCTGTTCCTGAGTCCATCTTTAAGTCAGATTTGAAATCAGAACAGGTACATCTGGTATTATTTAGCGTCAGTTAGTGAAACATTTGTCTGAGGATATAGTATATATTTTACCTTTCTATGCATATAAAACACTTAAGAAACACATATATTTCAATAATTAAACCACTGTATTGCTTAGTAATCATTGTAACTTTCATCAGGGCAAGGACTTTCACATGCTTCATTTAAAATTGTTCCGATCATTGACCGACTGTAGCCTAACGCTTTTCCAATGACTGATGGCATTTCACCTCTTTCCGATTGCTTTATTATTTCCACCTTATTTTCCATCGTGATCCTGATTATTTTCATGAACAGGAACACTGCGGATTCAGAACTACGCTGGGTTCTAAAGTCGTAGGTTAAATAAGGTCCGGGGTTCTGCTGGGTCCTAACCTGCTGGACAGGTTAAAAAAGGGACTTGAGCATCCGTGTTTTTTGGTATCTGCGGGGGGTTCAGGAACCAATCCCCCGCGGATAAGGAGGGCCGACTGTAACTGCAACACATTACTCAAGACGAAATATCGCCGGAAGTATAATTTTGATAATGTACTTGTACACATGCATTGTGCACATTATATATATTTAGTGGCATTTTAATTTCAGTGAATGGGAACTTTTAACAAAGGTTTCTAGAGTGGAACTTTAACTCCTAATCTTTAAATGTGCTCATGGCAAAAAAAAAAGAATTGCTATTTCCAAACTTAATTAGATTTAACAAAAAAACAGAAAGAAGTCATATTGTGGGTCTCTAATTTCAAATGTCCAGTGTGTATCTAGTAATTTTATTGCAGATTGTATAGTTACTATACATGCTTGTGAGAAAAATGGATATAACTAAGAAAAAAGTAAATATTAAATTAACTTTCTAACACCAAGCACACTGTTTAGAGTTAGCCTTGATGAAAAGATAGAGATGAATTCAAATTTGGAGAGGAGTCAAGTGGCAATGTTGAGTCTATGCCAAGAGAAAAAGGTTATAAAGTTAGAGACAGGCTAAGATAACTGTGATATCATGAAACTTAATCGATGGTGCTGAAGTGTAGAAGGCTTAGAATGTGTGCAAACAAACTGGAGAAGACATGGTCTCACCTTACTTCTTCGGCTCCAGAATGCAACAGCTTGTCTCTAAAATGAGAGCCAATTATACTAGAACAAACACTAGTCTTCTGAAATTCTGAAAGGTGAAGTAGTCAAAGGATATCACAGCACGTGTTCAAACTGCACAATTATAAACTGTATTGTGTAGAACATAGCAAGCTGGAGACAATCTCCATTGCCAGAGGAAGAGCAGGACTCAGTCTCAGTGCTTGAGGGACATGGAACAGAGCTCGAAGTCGAGTTATATGCGCAGGTTCATGTATCCACAGGTGCAATGGAAAGCTTCCTTGCAGCAGTATCTCAGATACACAACTTTCACAAGAAAGCATAACTTAGTGACATAAATCGTCAACAATTATCTCAGGAAGAACACAATTAAAACAAAACGAAGTCCATTGAAATGCAAAGTAACCATAGTGTTGGCACACTGAGGTAACAGATAGGGTCTGCAGACTGGTTCAAGAAGCAAATGATTGAAGGGAAGTAGCTGTCCTCAAAACTTGTATTGTAGAACTGCAGGTTTCTGCACCTCCTGCCCATTGGCAGCTGCAAGAAAATAATATGACTTGAATGGCGGGGATCATCGATGGTTGACGTTTCCTTCTTGAGGCAGTGCCTCATGGAGAAACTACTGATTGTGGGGAATGATTTGCCAGTGATGCATTGGGCTGAGTCCAGTACTCTCTATAGCTTCTTATATTCCTGCCATACCAGCCATGATGCAACCAGTCAGGATACTTTCAATAGTACATCTGTAGAAGTTTGATAGAATGTTCAGTGACATGCCAAGCCTCCTTAACCTCCAAAGATGTTGGCATACCTTTCTTGTGAATGCATCTACGTGCTGGGCGCAGCAATGGTAATCTGATATGTTAACGCCCAGGAATTTAAAGCTAAGGAATAGCAGCAGCAAGAAGATCAGGAAGACAAGAAAGGCTCTCACAGGAACGTCCCAGCAGAATACCAGCAGAATACCTCATTTCCCAGCACAGCAGAAGATGGCAGTGACTACATAAGTGAAAAGGCACTCCACGACTTATATTACAAAAGGATATTGCTAAATTATAATTCACAACCTAATGGAAATCCCTAGCATAGTCCATTAGTGCCCAAATAATGTGTAATTATCTCTCACGTCTCCTTTTATAGCATTCCTGGCTTTAATCATAGCACAGAAATAAATGAATCCCTGACCAATTTCTTGCAATTGCTCATCATTAAAACTTAGATGGGCCTTGTTTTAAGGCATGATTCTTGTTGTCAAACAACACTACATTTTTTTTAAACTTTTAGCCAGTTTCATAATTCCATGAAGATCTAACTGGGTGACTGCTCAAAATCCAGAGCATCAGAAATAGGTGATATTCTTCTTGATATGAACAGATGCTCAAAGATTTTACTATTACGGACACATTTCTACATATAAGAATAAAACCCCCCTCGTAAATTCTGTCACCAGAGGAAACCTATTCTTTACATATGCAATTGTCCTGGAAAATTGCTTTATGATTTCATTCATTTTGTATAGATTACTTTTCCATTTCTGCCAAAACACAACCAACTTTTCCATCCATTAATATTTTGGGTCTTGTAATCAGTTAATCTATATTGAATTCTTTCCAAGGTTAACATATTGATTCCAAGGCACTGCATCCAAACTCAATCAGTTTACTCTCGATAGTATACAACAAAGACTGCATAGTTGTAGCTTGATCTCCTCATTCTTCTATCTGAAACATTTAACATAAGACAGGATCAGAATTAGGCCATTCAGCCTATTGAGTCTGCACCACCATTTGATCATGGCTGATCCCGGATCCCACTCAACCCCATACACCTGCGTTCTCACTACATCCCTGACCCTGACCCTGAGGCCCTGACCAATCAGGAAATGATCAACTTCCACTTTAAATATACCCACAGACTTGGCCTCCACAGCAGTGTATGGCTGAGCATTTCAGAGACTCACTACTATCTGGCTAAAAAAATATCCTCCTTACCTCTGTTCTAAAAGGTTTCCTCTCAATTTTGAGCTTGTGCCCTCTAGTTCTGGATACCCCCACCATAGGAAACATCCTCTCCACATCCACCATATCTAGTCCTTTCAACACTTAACAAGAAAGGTTGACATTCTATAATCATTTTGGATTCTATATTTTTAAATTGTTTTTGTTTCTCTGCAGTCCCTGCACAAAAGGCAAACTACACACAATTCTATTTACAAGAGGGACAAATATAAAACATCAAGACTGGGTCAGAACAGAAGGTCAGATGGATCTGTATCTGACCTTCAGAACACTCCATACTTTACACTGCAGTGAAGTGAACCACTGGATAACAACTCCCACAGATCTGCTCAAAAATATTTGAAATATTTTATTGACAACCAGTACACCAATCAAAATATTGGGCTATAAGATGATCTGTCTTAGTCAGTTGAAGAGGAAAAGCAATGGAGTAAAGCATTCAAAAATCTGGTTCAATGCTTTTGGAGGACATTTCCAATGGGGTGATAAGTAATCAAAGATACAATGGTTAAGGGTATAGATATACGCCTGTGTATATCATATATATATATACACACACACATATCAGATACCAAAGGTCATATTTGGGAAGAGCCATTGGTGGAAATGCATAAGCCTCAATTAGATAGCCAGGAGTGAAATAAACCGAAGTCAGTCTAGGGATCTTACCATAAACAAGTGAAAAAATCTTGTTGAATGTAAAGGGCTAAATCACTAGACTAGCTAAAGCTGATAGAAGAGCTACCAGAGGATTGAAGGTTAGCTATTGGTGTTCCACTGTTAAAGAAAGGGTCTAAACATAAAACAGGAAATTATAGGCCAGTGAGTCTGACATCAGTTGTGGGAAAGCTATTGACAGGTATTCCAAGGGACCAAATATATATGCGTTTAGATAGACATGGACAGATTAAAGATAGTCAGCATGGCTTTGTGCATGGTAGGTCATGTTTAATCAATCATATGAAGGTTTTCGAGGAAGTTAGCAGGAAAGTGGATGGTGTCTATGTGGGCTTTAGGAAGACATTTGACAAGGCCCCACGTAGTAGGTTGGTCAACAAGGTTCAGTCACTCAGCATCCAAAATGAGATAGTAACTTGGATTAGACATTGGCTTTGTGAGACAAGCCAGACAATGCTAGTAGATGATTGCCTCTCTGACTGGAGGACTATGACTAGTGGACTGCCACTGAAATCGGTCCATTGTTGTTTGTCATCTATATCAATGATCTGGATGATAATGTAATTAACTGGATCAGCAAATTTGCAGATGACACCAACATCAAGGGTATAGTGGAGAGCGAGGAAGGCTTTCATGGCTTGCAGAGGGATCTGCATCAGCTGGAAAAATGGGCTGAAAAATGGCAGATGGAATCTAATGCAGACAAGTGTGAGGTGTCGTATAGTCGGCCCGCCTTATCCACGGATTCCGTATGCGCGGATTCAACCAACCGCGGATCGGGAAAACCCAGAAGTTCTCTCTCCAACACTCGTTGCATGAGCTTATACAGACTATTTTTTCTTGTCATTATTTCCTAAACAATACAGTATAACAACTATTTATATAGCATTTACATTGTATTAAGTATTATAAGTAATCTAGAAATGACTTAAAAGTACAAGCAGTCCCCAGGTTATGAATGAGTTCCATTCCTGAGCCTGTCTTTAAGTCGGATTTGAAGTCGGAACAGGTTCATCTGGTATTATTTAGCATCAGTTAGTCAAACGTTTTTCTTAGTTGTATAGTACATATTTTACCTTTCTATGCATATAAAACACTTAAGAAACGTATGTATTTCAATAATTAAACCACTGTGTTGCTTAGTAATAATTGTAGCTTTCACCAGGGCAGAGCCTTTCACATTCTCCATTAAAATTGTTCTGATCATTGACCGACAGTATCCTAACACTTTTCCAATGACTGATGGCGTTTACCTCTTTCCGATCATTTTATTACTTCCACCTTATTTTCGATCATGATCATGATTATTTTTGTGAACAGAAACACTGCGGATTCAGAGCTGTGCCATGAGGTCCTAATGTCCACCGCACGGAGACATGTTAAATAATGTCCTAAAGACCACCACATTGACATATGTTAAATAAGGGACTTGAGCATCCGCAAATTTTGGTGTCCGAGGGGAGTCCTGGGACCAATCCCCCGTGGATAAGAAGGGCCGACTGTACTTCAGCAGGACAAACCAGGGTAGGTCTTACACAGCGAATGACAGGGCACTGGGGAATGTGGTAGAACAAAAGGATAGAGGAATGTGCATGCATCATAGATAGATAGGGTCATAAAGAAGGCTCTTGGCACATTTGCCGTCATAAATCAATGCACTGAGTACAGGAGATGGGATGTTATGCTGAAGTTGTATAAGATTTTGGTGAGGCCTAATTTGGAGTATTGTGTACAGTTTTTGCAACCTACCTAAATGAAAGTTGTAAATAAGTTTGAAATAGTAGAGGGATAATTTACAATGATGTTGCTGGGTCTGGAGAACCTGAGTCATTAGGAAGCATTGAATAAGTTAGCCTGAGTTCCTGAGGTATCTTAGAGCACTTGCTCGATTGGACTTTGCCAAATTACTGGAGCTGATGTGATGCCAAAGACAAGATCACTATACTGGAACAGTCCTCTGAGTGTTGGTTGTGGGAACTTTCTGCTTGACTCCTCAATCTCCTTTTGCAGATAGGCTTGTGGTAAGTTAATGTATGAAAAGCTCTCCCAGCCTGCCAAAGATGCAACAATGTCTTCTATCATGGCAGGGGATACTACACAACTCACAGTACAGGGTTGATGTTCACTTTGAGGATCCCACATATGCAAACAATTCCAGCCATCACTTTCTTGATCACCGGGATAATGAGTGTAGCTCCTCAGCCCTGAGGAGAATGCCAGACACCTCCAAGCTCCAAAGTTCTGCATCCACTTTAGGATGCAGTGCGTAAGGCACTGCACACGCTTTATAGGATCTTGGTGTTGCTGCTTTATCCAGTTTAATTCTGTCCTTCATGCCTTTGAATTTACCAATACCCTTCTCAAATGCCTACTCATTAGCATTAAGCAGCTGTGACTGTCTATTCTGATCCATACGATTTTGCAATCTTCATCAGTAATGGAAAGCAGTTCTTGGCATGACAGCTCGCTTTTGTCAGACTCTGTGTTGTCTGGTTCAGTTTCACATTCGGTCACTTTATGCATTTGTTTAGTTTTGTGTTTGAACCTTTTCACTGTGTGTTTTTTTCTCTTTGGTTGTGCTTTTTTGCACACCCTTTCTATGTGGCCTTTTCTATGACATATTCTGCAAACTTCTCCAACATCACAGTACTGGGAAAGTTTGCACAGTTCTGCAATGCATTTAGAAATGCTTTTATCCTTTGACTAGTTCCTTTTGTGAAATCTAAATCTCTCAACTATTCCAAGCAGTTTTGGGCTCAAGTGATTTTGTAAAACTTCAACAATTCCATTGAACATTTTGCTTGCTGGCTTTTCAGGAGTTACTTAGGAGACTGTAGGTTTTAGAATCCATTAAGCTAAGAGGAGACTTTCTTTTCCTCATCCACATTGTTAGCATTACAAAACAGTTCAATTGACTCGATATATGATTCTCATAGCTTTCATCCACTTTCCCAACTAATTCCATGGGCACATTATTTTCACTTCAGCTTTTCTAGTTGTGTGTCTCTCGCTGTGTACTTTTAACTGCCACTAACTCATCCCTGTGCTAGCATCTGTGACAGCCTTCTCTGTACTGGTTCACTCATTCCTCTCGCTGTCTCTCTCCTTTTTTTCCGAGTTCTGTCATCTCATAACTGTCTGTGCAGTTGGTGATATTCACTGACATTCAGGTTCATACTCATCACTACTTTGTTGTGCCTGTACCACTACATATCAAATAAATAAAGGGACGCACTCAGAGGTGTAGTTAACATGAATATTCACTTTGCAGAGAGAGCAACAAATCAATGCAAATGAGTGAGTTATCTGTCAATCATTAGTGCTAAGGGGAATAATTGCACTAAAAGAAATAGATCCTTACACTGCAGGTTAGGAATTTATTCCTTCAAATGTAAAAGATTGACAGGAAATCTGACAGAAGTATACGAAATTATGAGGGGTATAGATAGGGTAAATGCAAGCAGGCATTTTTGGTCCTAGTCCATTTAATGGTCATCAGTTTTGTTGCAAGTGAACTATTGAACATAATTTCAAACATTGTCCTTAATGAATATCAAACTCCAGTAGGCCCTAAAACTGTCAATAAATGCTGTCAACAAATACTATCAACAAATACTGTCAACCGTTTATCACAGAAAACTGAGGGAGAAGATGTAATTTTCATCTTTGGCTTTATAATGCATGTGCTGCCATTGAGGCTCTGCCACCATTTCAGGAAAAAGCCAAATTTAGTATTTATATTCTATGTCACTCTGTCATGAGACAGCGGCTCCCATTTGCTAAAGTTATATTTAGAATCACAGCACCATCATACTTGAGAACTTGACTCATACATGGAAGTGATGAGATGGCCAATTTTGCTCCAAGAAGTGTGGTCACTGGTAAGACAGATGTCAGGCTAACACTCAATGTATTGAGTGCCGTGGTTAACAAGAAACAGCTATGACTCTCATGTACTTCACGTCCTTGTCAGGGACTTCAGTCAGGCTAGACTGAAGAAATCGCTGCACAACTACCATCAGCACAACACCAGAAGACCAAAAATATTTGACAACTGCTATACCACAATCAAGATGGCCTATCACTCCATCCCTTGACTGTATTTTAGGAAATCTGACCATTTGGCTATTTCCTCCTATGTGCATATAGATAGAGACAAATGATGTAGGACAACAAATGACAAAAAAAGTTGTGGCAGCTGGAGATAAATGAGGGGACATATTTTAAAGATAAAAGTATAGGCAAGATGTCAAAGGTAAGTTTTTTTGCACTAAGAGTGGTGGGTATATAGAATGCATAGCTAGGGGTGGTTGTAGAGGAAGAAACTTTAGGGATATTTAAGAGACTGGGCACCTGGGGTGTATGGGGTGTCCACGGTGGGGCAGAACCTCAGGTAAAGGGGCTTGATGTGTCTATTCTGGGGCGGCTCATTCACCGTTGGTCATCAGCGAGCACTGTGTCTCCAAGTAGCTGGCTGTATGCAGCCAGTACCCCACATCGACTGGCAGGTTAAACCAGATGAGGGTAGTCGGTGGGCTCATACCCCAGCGAGACAAGGAACATGCCTGTCCTAGCATGTGAAGTCAGCTCTGACAGACTGGGCGAATAAAATCAACAGTGAGATCCAAAGGCCAGGAAGGTGGTTCTGCAACACTTTGTGGTGAGCAAAGGGCATTACAATGCACAAACTAAATCATGGTCATCCACTGCAACCAAGGAAGACCCCCGTTGTAGACTGCATGTGGACTTCCAAAGTCAAGAGAGTGAAGGTGCCCCTCTGTAATAGTTTTTCCCCTTTTAAAACTCTCCTACACAGGTCTCTTGTCATTGTTGGATATGATAGGCAACTAACAGGTAGGCAAATGGATAATAGAAAAATTGATGGTGATGTGAGATGGAAAGTTTAGGTTGTTCTTGAAGCAGGTGAAAAGTCACCACATCATTGAGGGTTGAAGAGTATGCACTGTGCTGTACTGTTCTAGGAGTGCATACTGGACTGCTTTGAGCTGGTGGACTAGGTCGTGTTCAAGAACTCATCGGGGGACCAGAATAAATATGCCACAGTTATCACCATCTTTATAAAAACGTGTCCCCACAAAATCAATCAGCGGTTTCCACAACCCGAAATCCTGATGACCGAGAGATCCACAGTCTGCTGAAGGCCAGATCAGTGGTGTTTCGGACTGTATGTCTAGGAAAGTACAAGAGGTCCAGGTATGGTCTCCAGAAAGCTGGTTCACATTCAAGGAGGTCATTTGGACTAAACCTGAATCACAGAGAGATGCTCAACAACTGTGGCAGGGCTTGGTTGACATCACCTCCTACAAAGCAAAACCAAGCAATGTAAATGGAATGAGGTTTCACTCCCAGTTGAGCTAGATACCATTTATGTTCCCTTTGACCAGCCAAACATGGAGGCACTTTCACGACCCCCACAGTCCCGGATGACCCTATGATCTCAGTCTCTGAAGATGATGTAAGAATATCCTTCAGGATGCTGAATCCATGGAAATATTTGGTCCAGGCAACCACCTGGCCAAGTGCTGAAGACCTATGCAAATCAACTGGCTGGAGAATTTATGAACATCTTTAAACTCTCACTTCAGCAGTATGATGCAGTCACCTGTTACAAACAGGCACCAATCATACCTGTGCCCAAGAAGAACATGGTAATCTGCCTCAAACTCTGTTGTTCAACACCATTTACGTCCTCCATGATGAAGTGCATTGAAAGCTTGGTCATTTAGTATATCAACTTCTGCCCGAGGAGTTACCTGGGTCTGTTCCAGCTTGCCTGCCTCCACAACAGATGAACAGCAAATACCATTTTATTGGTTTTTCACTCAAATTTGGAATGCATGGACAATGAAGATACATATGCCAGGAAGCACTTCCTTGATTACAACTAAGTATTCCACCCTATTATTCCCTCAAGACTCTTCACTAATCTCTCAGACTTGGGCTTGGTACCTCTCTATGCAACTGGATGCCTAACTTCAGCTAGTAAAGATTGACAACAACATCTTCTCCACACTCAGTATCAGTATAGGTACACCACTGGGATGTGTGCCTGCTTTACTCATTTTAGAACTATAATTATGTGGCTAAGTATATATCACATTCAAGTTTGCTGAACACACTGCTGTTGTTGGCTACATCAAACACAGTGATGAATCTAATTATAGGAGATTGAAAATCTGATTGAGGCATGCCACAACAACAACCTCTCACTCAACGTCAGCAAAACCAAAGAGCTGATAATTGACTACAGGAGGGAGAAGTTGGAGCTCCATGAGCCAGTCCTCATTAGGGAAATGGACTAGTATGCAATTGTCATTACCAGATGGAATGATAACTATATAACAATTACAACACGGAAACAGGCCATCTCGGCCCTTCTAGTCCATGCCGAATGCTTACTATCACCTAGTCCCACTGGTCTGCACTCAGCCCATAACCCTCCATTCCTTTCCTGTCCATATACCTATCCAATTTTACTTTAAATGACAATACCGAACCTGCCTCTACCACTTCTACTGGAAGCTCATTCCACACAGCTACCACTCTCTGAGTAAGGAAATTCCCCCTCATGTTAATGATGGCACCTCTACTTTCTTAGAAGTTTGTGTAGATTAGGTATGTCACCTAAAACTTCTATAACTGGTTGCATCATTGTCTTATATGAAAATGCCAGGAATAGAAAAATTTGCAGAAAGTGGTGAATACAGCCCAGTCCATCACAGGCAAAACCCTCCCTACCACTTGGTACTGCCACAAGAAAGCAACATTCATAATCAAAGGCATCCATACCATTTCCTCTACTCACTACTATCAAGCAGGAGGTGCAGGCGTTATACGTCCCTCATCACCAGATTCAGGAACACTTAACAGCCTATAACCATCATGCCCTTGAACTGGTATGGATAATTTCACTCACAGCCACTCTGAACTGACACAATGACCTGCAGACTCACTTTCAAGGATTCTTTACAACTCATGTTTTCACTGTTATTTTTATTTGCAGGTTGTATTCTTTTGCACATTGGTTGTTTGGTAGTGTGTGTCTGCTTATTTATTATTTTTCATAAAATTCTATTGCATTTCTTTTTTTTTCTGCAAATGCCCACAAGAAAATAAAATCTCAGGGTAGTATATGGTAACAATGCATACTTTGATAATAAGTTTACTTTGAACTTTGAAATTTGGGAAAGAATGAATCTGTCATTAAACATGGGTGGTGCATAGCATACTTATACAACAATCTGCCGGAGGAAGTCGGCTGCTCGAGCAGCATCTGTACAAAGAAAGGAACCGCTGAGATTTAATGCCTATTTTCAACCCAAAATATAGACAATTTCCAAAACACAAGAGATTCTGCAGATTCTGGAAATCTGGAATAACGCATGTAAAATGTTGAAGGTCAAGCAGCATGAGCTTTTTTATGGAAAAAAGGGAGCAGGAGGGTCTCCACCCATAACAAGCAGGTTTCCTGTTGGCCAAACATTTTAATTCCAATCCCCTTTCCTATTCCAACATGTCAGTCCAAGCTTCAGCTACTACCATGATGAGGCCACTCTCAGGTTGGTTGGTCTCATCATGGTAGTAGCAGAACGCGTGGACTCATTATGTTCTTTCTGGGTATCCTCCAACCTGAAAGCATGAAAATCGATTTCTCTAATTTCTGGTAATTTCTTCCTCCTTCTCCTTCTCTCTTTATTCATTGGCTATTTTGGTTCCCCTATTGCTGCTTCTCTTCTTCTTGCCTGCCTATCACTTCTCTCTGGTGTCTCTCCACCTTCCTTTTCTCCCATGGTCCATTCTCCTCTTCTATCAGATTCCTTCTTCTTCAGCCCCTACTTTTTAGCAGCTTCTCACTTCATTTTCCCACCCTCATCCTCCTACCTTCTGCCTCACCTGGCCTCGCCTATTACCTTCCAGCTTGTACTCCATCTCCTCCACCCAACATTCATATTCTGGATTCTACACCTTCCTTTCCATTCCTGATGAAGGGTCTCAACCCAAACATCAACTCTTTATTCCCTTCAAAAAATGTTGCTTAACAAGCTGCGTTCCTCCAACATTTTGAGTGTGCAGCCAATTCCCTCCTTCCCATAGAAGCTGCATGAGCCATTGAGTTCCTCCAGCAGATTGTGTGTTTACCCAGATCCAACATCTGTGTTCTTCTCTCTTGTAATTATGCTAAACATGATCAGAGAAATGCTAAGAAGCTAAAATGTCCAAGAACTATGTCTCTATTCCACTTCCATAAAATGCCAAATTAATTGCTATTACTGTGCTCGGACAGCAGTATTTCTCAATAAAATTAATAGACAAGTTTTTGCAAATTTAGTAAAGACTCTAGTTTTAATTGCTTGGAGGATTGATGTAAACCATATCCCTAAATATATCAATAAAACATTAATGGAATTATAACCCAATATGTTAACAATATGATGAAGAACCCTTTGATTTCTATCAGAATAATATAACAATGCAAAAATTTAATGACTAATAGACATTTGAAATAACTAATTATCCACTGAGATCAATAGCTAAACAAATAATTATCATTCATAATTTGATAGTAAAGTCACGGAAATGTACAGCACAGAAACAGGCCCTTCGACCCATCTAGTCCATGCTGAAACCATTTAAACTGCTTCCTCCCATCAACCTGCATTGGCCCTATCCCTACCAGCCAGGTACCTATCCAGACCTCTTTTTAATGCTGAAATCAATTGCATGCACCAATTGTGCTGGCAGCTCATTCCACAGTCTCATGGCCCCTCATGAAGTTTCCCCTCATTTTCCACTTAAACTTCTCACCTTTCACCCTTAAGGCATGACCTCGGGTTGTAGTCCTACACATGTGTGCATTTACCCTTTCTGTACCCTTCATAATTGTGAATACCTCTATCAAATTTCCACTTAATCTGTGTTCTATAGAATACAGTCCTAACCAATCCAATCTTTCCTTATAACTCAGCTCCTCCAGACCCAGCAACATCCTTGTAAACTTTCTCTGTATTCTTTCAACCTTGTTTAAATCTTTCCTGTATATAGATGACCAAAACTGCTCAAAATACTACAAATTAAACCTTACCATCATCTTATACAACTTCAACATAACATCCCATCTCCTATATTCAATACATTGATTTATGAAAGCCAATAAGCCAATATGCCAAAGAGTTTCTTTATGACCTTATCAACCTGTATGTCACTTTCATCAAATGATGGACCTATATTCCCAGATCCCTTTGTTCTACCACACACCTCAGTGCCCCACCTTTCACTGTGGAAGACCTACCCTGGCTGGCCCTACCAAAATGCGAAATGTTGCACTTATCGGCATTAAATTCCATCTGCCATTTTCAACACATTTTTCTAGCTGCTACAAATCCTTCTGCAAACCGTGATAGCCTTCTTCACTCTCGACTACACCCCCAGTCTTGGTGTCATTCACAAATTTGTTGATCCAGTTACCCACATCATCATCTAGATCATATATGTCAAACTCAAGGCCTGCGGGCCAAATCCGGCCCGCGGTGGAATTATCTTTGGCCCACGAGATAATATCTAATTACTATTAAAGCTGGCCCTAGTAATCGAAGTGCCTATGGTGTATGATATGGCTAATGCTGAGTTTATTCTGGTACCAGGTTTTCAGGGTTTTTAGTGTTTATTCGGTAGTCTTCTTCATAAGAAACGGAATTTGTAAAGTGAAACACTTTGTAGTTATAGCAGAGACTGAGACACATGAGAACAGGCTGAAAAAACAGAGGCAATGAAAGCTGCGTTCGCACGCGTCCGACTGATCCGGCCCGCATGAAGCTGCATTTTGCTCAATCCAGCCCGTGACCTTAAATGAGTTTGACACCCCTGATCTAGATCATTGGTGTGGATGACAAAGAACAAAGGACCCGGCACTAATCCCTGTGGAACATCACTGGTCACAAGCCTCCAGTCAGAGAGACACATATCCAATAAAACTCTCTGGCTTGTCCCACAAAGCCAATGTCTAATTCAATTTACTACCTCATCCTGAATACTGAGTTACTGAACCTTCTTAGCCAGCCTGCCATGTGGAACCTTGTGCAATGCATTGCTAAAGTCCATGTAGACAACATCCACAGCCTCGCCTTCATCCACCTTCTTGCTAACTTCCTCTAAAAACTCCATATGATTGCGTAGACACGACCTACCATGCACGAAGCCATGCTGACTATCATTAATCAATCCATGTCTATCCAAATATTTATATATCCGGTCCCTTAGAATACCTTCCAATAACCTTCCCACAATTGATGTCAGACTCAGTGGCCTATAATTTCCTGATTTATGCTTACAGGCTTTTTTAAACAGTGAGAATTATGTTGGCTACTCTCCAATCCTCTGATACCTCACTTGTCGTAAAGGATATTTAAGGATATCTCTGCTAGGGCCCCAGCAATTTCCACACTTGCCTCCCGTAAGGTCTAAGAAACCACCTTATCAAGCCCTAAGGATTTATCCTTCCTGATTTGCCCCAGGGTAGCAAACATCTCCTCCTCTGTAATCTGTACAGGTCTGCTTTGTCTCACATCTATAGAGTGTGTTTTTGTCTCCCGAGTAAATAAAGATGCTTACACATGGATTATCATCTGGTCTTCTGGAGGACCAATTTTCTTCCTTTCAATTCTTTTGCTTTTGTCATATCTATGATATTCTTAGGATTTTCCTTCACTTTGTCTGCTAGAGTAACTTCATGATTTCTTTTAGCCATCCTGATTTATTTCTTAAGTGTTCTCTTCCATTTCTTATACTTCATCAGCACCTCATTTTTACAGCTTGCCTATACCTGCTGGACACTTCTTTTTTTCTCTTAACCAGGGCCTCAATATCTCTTGAAAACTAAGGAATCCCCACACTTGTTATATTTACTGTTTATTCTGACAGGCGCATATAAGCTTTGTACTCTGAAAATGTTGTTTTGAAGGCCAGCCACTTACCAAATGCACCTTTCCTAGAAAACACCCTGTCCCAATCCACACTTGCCAGATCATTGCTGATACCATCAAAATTGCCCCTTCTCCAATTCAGGATCTCAAACTGTGGACCAAATCCATTTTTTTGCATATTTTTTGAAACTAATGGTATTGAGGTTTCTGGATGCGAAGTGTTCCCCTACATGAACTCCTGTCACCTGCCCACTCTCAATCCCTAATAGCAGACCCTCACACACTGCAGTGTAAAATTACATAAGTAGTTCATGATAGACAAAGTTTTTTGGAGAAAACAACTTGGGTTCCAATAGAATGTCATTTTATTTCCTCTTGTTCACATCTTTTGTGTGTGGACAATTTACTCCCATAGATTTTTCAGGTTGTTTCTGGTCTTACTATTCAATGGAATTACACATAGTTCTTGCAAAAATAGATATTATGATATATTACAGTTTTGTTAAGTTAAGGTGAGTAGTATCACTTTACTTCAATGAACATATATAATTCCAGAAAGCTTTATCAAAATTAAAAAAGCTCTTTAAAGTTAATAATCTAAATGTAGCTTTTAACAGATGACACCTGAATAGGTGTTTGACAACTGAAATGATAAGTTGCATTTTGGACATAGCTTTACTACGAAGGAGAATATTAAGGTCAGTAGGTGAACAACCACAAATAAGACAATTACGTGGCTGCAGGATGGACCCAATTAATGTCTGGCAGGCAAAACTTGCCATTTCATTATGCAGCATACTTTGAATTCTTTGGTCGCACTCACTCAAAGTGATAATTTAACACTGGTCAGTGTGATGACAATCAATTTTTATTAAATGCGTCATGCTGATAATTAAAGCAGCTATTCCTGCTGCTCAGAAGCCTAGGCATGCATTATGAAAATCCAGTAATAGAACATTTGGAATGCTTAAAATACAGTGCTATCCAAAGCACTGCAGCATTTTAAATTAATTTTATGTTTAATAAATTTGAATGCAATCATTATATTGTCATGTGAATTTAAAACCTTCAAAACAGCGGGGTGACATTTGAAATGATGCCATCACTTAATGCCTCTCAGTGTGGAAATGAATTACTTCAGCTCATCACTCTGGGCTTTTAACACGTCATCAGACCATTACTTTCCAATAACTGGCAACCATGCACACCTCCAGCTCCAGATCACAGGCTGATAATCCAGAGCACCTGGAAATAACTTCTTCTTAAAACCTTGAAGGACTTTATTTCTCTTTCAAAAACAAAACCAATACAAGAATTGGCACAACTGAGGTCCTATCTACTTAAGTCTGTAAAGCCTTAAATATATTCAAGAAGAATGACAAAGAATATATCACCAGTGCTCACTAAGGCCAATATTCTACTAGTTATCATCGAATGCTTCACTTCTATTTAATTGTTTCACTTTGTATGCATCGATTTTTAAAGAACAGCTTGTCAGAAGCACATTCTGTTCCATATGTTATTGTACGGATCATCTTTGACTCTCTAGTCCTTGTTCGGTTTAAGCATCTGTTAATGGTTTTCCTAGTTATGAATGTTAATTACACTAGAACCTGCATTAATTTTTTTTTATATCTGTCCAATTAGGAAGTACAACATGTTTTACTGAAGCACAGACTTTGAGGTGCAAGTTTTATCCCAAACAGGAGATTGACACTATGGAAATTAACCAATAGTTAATTCATTGCTCTACAGATAGCATTGCACCCATTTTTGAGATGCCTATCAGTCACCTGAATACTAATGTGAAATGCTCTTACTTAGTATGTGTGGGCAGTGTAGTTAGTGAAGAAAAAAAATTAAATAGCTTGCGATCCCATTTCTATGCACAAGCAATGTGAAAGTAAACGTACAGATGGGCCTCATATTCACTTAAGGAGTCCACTGATAACACAGGTTTTCCAAGAACCACTGTTGCAGGGATAATTGCCTTCAAGAAAATATGGCTAAAAAATGGCCTGAGATTTCAAGGCTGAATTTGCATGCCACTGCCTCCAGTAATGAAGATTTAGGCAAGATCTTCACAACCGTGCATTAAAATTAGACCTAGTTTGACTACCAACATTCTCTGAGTTCCTCACTCTCCTCCATAGCCAATACCTTTTCCTTTCCTAATCATTTTCCTTTCTCTCCCATCTGATTGTTGCCAGAAAGGCAATGACCTATATTTCGGATCCCATTCATGGTCAAACATTCTGCCGTATCAGCAATCAGCCTCATGTAATGATACTTAACAACCAATTTTAGATGAATTCTAGATCAGGGGTCACCAACCTCTTTTGCACCAATAAACCGGTTTAATATTGACAATATTCTTGCGGACAGGCCGATGGGGGGGGGTGGGGAGGGGGGAGGGGCTGGGGTGCGGGTGTTAATCATGACCAGAATATAGGTGATAAGTTAACTATAAGTCATAACTTATAACTTATAAGTGGCTAATACACTCAAATTCATTTCTAAAAGGATTTATCTAACAAATTTAATATTGAACACACTGCACGTATTTTCCTCACATGATTATAGTGATAAGTCAATTATAACTCACTTATAAGTCAATAGCATTGTAACGTTCTCCTTCGCGTGTCACGAACGTCGAATTTAACGTCGAGATAAACCACAGTTAATAAGAACCAGATCGCAGTAAGATTAACCATTTACTGTTCACTCTTCACATTAACATATGG
The DNA here is from genome assembly GCF_030144855.1 of Hypanus sabinus. Classification (NCBI taxonomy): domain Eukaryota; kingdom Metazoa; phylum Chordata; class Chondrichthyes; order Myliobatiformes; family Dasyatidae; genus Hypanus; species Hypanus sabinus. The sequence goes on along the minus strand of NC_082719.1, from coordinate 48,524,001 downwards.
TGAAAACTGTTGATAAAACAATACAAGATTGATACAGTATTTGTTCCTTCCTTAATATCACATTTCAAGTGTAAATACTTGCAAAGGTGACTATAACTACATTACACTAAGGTGCAGTATACAGGGAGAGTTTACCTGCTCCATTGACTACTTTAAATACACTTCCATGCAAACTATCCGCGACTCTTTAACTAACGAAAGCATAAACATTATCTACCGTCGTTACTTCTAACAGGATCGGCATTAACATCTTAGTTCAATATATCGATTATCTATTAACTTACAGCGTTGCTCTCACTGTGATTTCTCATGCCTGCAAAACAACTTCTGCTCGGGTCTGCCTCGTGGTAAGCCCCCACCCTCGCGCTAATTTCAAACCGGTATTTTCCCACAAGACGCGGCGAAACCGGATGTGACGTCATCACATGCCGATATATTTTACATGCAATGAATATACTTTAAACACTTCTAATTCTAACTAGAAAATACTATTGAATGAATTACTAAGCGAAAATATTATAAACTAAATAACTGTCGTAAAGACAGCACACTCCCCGCTTGACCTTCGTAAGGTCACAATGAGCAGAGTACAAACTTAGTCTCTTAATCAGTCATTGGGTAGAAGTAGAATAACTTCTGTAACTGGCCTTTGGTAAATTTTCACATCGCCTTGGTCGGTAGTCATCAATTCGATCTTCCTGACATGTCCATCCCCGCTAGGGAATGTAGCAGTGATTCTGGCCATTGGCCAGCTGTTGCGGGCGATTTGCTTGTCCCTGAGCAGGTCTAAGTCTTCAACTTGAAGATTCCTGCGGGGTTCTGTCCACTTTTGTCTCTGTTGCAACAAAGGTAGATATTTTTGTCTCCAGCGAGGCCAGAACTGATTTGCCAGAGCCTGGACTTGTCTCCATTGCTTTGTGTACAAATCCTTGTCTGAGAAGTCTCCTGGTGGAGGAGGTGCTCCTGCCTTCTGCGTAAGGAGCATTGATGGCGAAAGTATAAAGGGGTTTTCTGGGTCAGAAGACACAGGTAGGAATGATTGTGCGTTTATAATGGCTGTGACCTCTGCCATTAGGGTGCACAGTACCTCATGGGCCAATCGGATGCGTTGCTGCATCTCAGGTTTCCTTTTCTGGGTTTTCCGTAAGGACGTGAACCATTTGACTGCCTGCTCTTTGTTATCTGGTGAGCGCTGGCGTGGTTCTCTGAAAGGCAATGGGGCAACCCCATTATTTGCTTCATCTCTGAAGACCTTGGTGTCTTTGGGTTTTAAAGAAATGGTATCTTGAGCTGATTGTGCAAGTTTGTTTCCGTGCTCGGTTTGAATGAAAACTGACTGACCTAGCGTCTCGTCGGTTACTTTACGCTTGGTAATGTCTTGTTGTGCTTCTTTAGGGTACACCTCAGTGAGGCAGATCTTGGAACAAGAACAGCTTGACTGAGTTTGACTGCAAACTTCTGTACAGTTCGAGCTGACAATTGTTTTCCTGGAGTGAACCTCTCCCTCCCCGCCGTCCTGTTGTGGGGGTGAAGGAGCGTTGTCGGTTCTTTCATTCTTGACTTCATCATGGAGCCGTGAGGGTAAATTTCCTTCCTCGTATGGATGTGATGCAATCGTGACTCTCTGAGGTTCCTCGTAGCTGGGGAAGTTATCGAATACGTATGGAGAGGGGAGACGAGCCTGCCTGTCTATTTGATATTGTACATAGTCGCTTGTGCGTTCCAGTCTGGTCCTTTCTAAAGTAGATCTTACTGCGGTCAGATCACGCGACCCTTCAGCTTCTTCTATGTACTTTGCTTCCGCCATGGCAGCTTCTTCTTCTCTTTCTAGCTGCAGCACTTGCAACTCTGTCGATATTTTTGCCATTTCCAACTGGATTTCGGCTTCTCGGGCGGCCGCTTCGGCTTCTCTGGCAGCCGCTTCGGCTTCTCTGGCAGCCTTTTCTTTCTGGATTTCGGCTTCTCTGGTGGCCTGTTTCATTTTCAAAACTGCTTCTTGTCTGGCGTAACGCAGTCGCACCTTGGCGGCTTCTGCCTTGGCTCTTGCCTGGGTGGACTTACTTGATGTCGGTTTACTGCCCTTGTCGCTGGGCGGCGTCGACTTGATGCTGGATCGAGCTGACATTGCAGCACTTGAAACACCTGATAATGCCGCTTTTTCACTGTAACGTTCTCCTTCGCATGTCACGAACGTCGAATTTAACGTCGAGATAAACCACAGTTAATAAGAACCAGATCGCAGTAAGATTAACCATTTACTGTTCACTCTTCACATTAACATATGGTGAAAACTGTTGATAAAACAATACAGGATTGATACAGTATTTGTTCCTTCCTTAATATCACATTTCAAGTGTAATTACTTGCAAAGGTGACTATAACTACATTACACTAAGGTGCAGTATACAGGGAGAGTTTACCTGCTCCATTGACTACTTTAAATACACTTCCATGCAAACTATCCGCGACTCTTTAACTAACGAAAGCATAAACATTATCTACCGTCGTTACTTCTAACAGGATCGGCATTAACATCTTAGTTCAATATATCGATTATCTATTAACTTACAGCGTTGCTCTCACTGTGATTTCTCATGCCTGCAAAACAACTTCTGCTCGGGTCTGCCTCGTGGTGAGCCCCCACCCTCGCGCTAATTTCAAACCGGTATTTTCCCACAAGACGCGGCGAAACCGGATGTGACGTCATCGCATGCCGATATATTTTACATGCAATGAATATACTTTAAACACTTCTAATTCTAACTAGAAAATACTATTGAATGAATTACTAAGCGAAAATATTATAAACTAAATAACTGTCGTAAAGACAGCACAAGCATAATAACATTTTAAATAATGTTTGGATATTAAACACACAGCGCATATTTTCCTGGTATGATTATATAAGATCATTGCAACACACCAGTGAGAGGACAAGGTAAGGGCCGGAGGTCCCCGTACTGGGGTCTCGGTGGTCGTAGTCCGGAGAGAGCGACCGACCAAGCAAAGAGTGCGACAGGGCAGACGCCTGCCCCCTTTGTAGGTAGGTAGGATCTATCAGCCGACAAAAGTTTGGCTCGAGGGATGACTTTCAGTAGATCGCAGCGCGGTAGCTGCTCTGCTACTTACAAAACCCTGAGCCCGATTTAGGTTGTCTGCAAATATTTTAGCACCGGGTTCCCCACGAGCATACGGTGTGCTAAACAGGTTTAGAGGCGGTGCCCGTCGGTCCGCGCTCCAGGCCAGTAGCATCGGCACTTCTCGCCGGCTGTGCGAAGTGGCCAGTTACCCGAGGCCAACCAGTGATCCCTGGTGCAAGGATATCACTGCATTTAGGTGACTGATGACCTCACGTGCGTAATGACCTTGCGTTGTGTTCAAGTTCAGCAGTGGGTGTGACCGGGAATGAGGAAAGGTGCAGCTGACTCATATCGTTTCATATCGCCAAATCATACCGTTTCCTCGCGGTCCGGTAGCACATGCTTTGTGGCCCGGTGGTTGGGGATCACTGTTCTAGATCATGTCTCTCCACAAAGAATCTCTGTTTCTAATCCTTGGTGACAAGAGATTATTTCTCTGCCATAGAGGCAAATACTAGGCCAAGGTTTGTGCAACAAGTGAATTGCTTGAGGCAATTGTTTGAAGCTATTCCAACATCACTATTTGTCTTAAAATATCTCATGTTGCAGGGACTGAATTCCTAGACATTGTTTATATTGCAATATTCTGAAATGCAAATACACATCATCTGTGCATATATCACAAATGCAGGTTGAATAGAAAAGTAAAAACTGGCATATACATTCTGTGAGAGCAGATTTTTATTCTGTACTTCAGACTTTTAATGTGGTTTAGTATAGGTGACTTTATAATTCCATAAAGGTTACTTTCCATTACATAAACTGCAATAATATGGGGGTCATTTGTATTTCTAGTTCAATAGTATTTAATCTTATCTGAATAAGTAAAGTATTTTCTCATGTTATTGCAAAATGTTGAGAAATAATGTATCCTAACTTCCAAATTTGAAAAGTGTCATATATCAGCATTATATCCTCTCTCCCCCTGAATTTTCTACTTATTTTATCTAGTCTTCCAATTAATATTCTTAAGGAGTTCTTCAGTCCTAATTCCATCATAGAAGTTGTTAATTGGAACGGAATATATAATCCATGAATTGCAGAACTTCAGTAACATTGTATTAAATGCCAAATTATTCTATCTAATTAGCCATAGTATCCATTTAAATTTATTTTGTTTCTCACTAGCTGTAGTCAATTATATCCTGCATCTTCTCATCAGTAGAATGTGCTAAATTATATTGCAACAATTTATAAAAATCATTCTGAGTCCTTCATCTAGGTGTCTAGTTACAAATTACTATATTTTCTGGATAAAGTAACTTAATTGGAATTTTTAAATTTAATTCTCTTGTCCCCTGAATTATAATACAAAAATATAATTTGGATGCCTTTTATTGCACAGAGAAAGAACAGCCTGAAAGAAACAGTTTAGTTGCCTTTTATGGTTGATGTAGTGAAAAGACATTAGTTTCTTTTTGTGAAAACATCCTTAGAAGTAATAGCTAAGAACATTATTGCATTTTTCCTATAAATGTTGGGTCCAATGTCGCAGAGAACTTCTGCTCAGTATTGTTGGTTGACAGCTGTTGTGTGACAAATTCTGGGAAACAGAGGGCCCATTTATCCAGCACAGAGTAGGCACAGACACCAGGAAGAGGAGTAGGTCAATGCACAGGAATAAATCATAAAAGGATTTCAGCGGAGCGGGGAAATTGTTAATTATTTTTCTAACATCTTGGATGCCACAGTAGAATAGCATGACACTATTATAGCTTGCGATGTTGGATGTTTGGAGTTCAATCCGGGCTTTCTCTGTAAGGAGTTTGTATGTCCTCCCCATAGAAAGAGTAGGTTTTCTCCAGGTGATCCAGTTTCCTCCACAATCCAAAGACTTACAGTTTGGTAGGTCATTGTATATTTTCCCATGATCAGGCTAGGGCTAAATCGGGAGTTGCTCAAAGTGCCAGAGGGGCCTATTCTGCACTGTATTTCAAATAAATAAATAGACCTTGGGCTTTACTTTTGAATCCAAACAAGGTAATAGGAAGATAGCAGAAAGTTAAAAGTAGAAAGTTTCATGTAAAGAAGTCAACTCTAAATTACGACCAACACAAACAAAGTGCTGAAGGAGCTCGGCAAATCGAGCAGCATTTATTTAAGGCTAAAACCTTTCGTCAGGGTTGGAAAGGAATGAGGCTGAAGCCAGAGTAATAAGTTCATTGACTGTTCATCAAGTTGGACTTGATACATCCAAGATGGCACCGCATACAGCATCCATGTTGTGTACTCCGAATTTGCATTGTAATTTTCTGCTTACCTCTCTACTCCTTTCTGCACTTCCCTTACAAGAAGCTGAAAATCACATCAGGTATGATTGATTGACTCTTTTGAACACTGGTAAGACAGCATTCAATCATAATGTGCCACCTTTCTACCACTGGAACACCCTGCTCGCACGAACCATAGGAGGTTCATTCACTACACTGGCATTACCGAGGAAGCATTACCAGAGACACGGAAGAAAACCCAGCATCTTGATTAGGTTAGAACGGCATGCTCCTCAGCCGCCACTCCCTAGCACTCTGCAGGCCAACGTACAGTCCCTAGACAATAAGCTGTGTGAGCTGAGAGACAGAATATCCTACCACCAGGAAACAAAGCACTGTGACATCTTACGCTTTACCTAAACCTGACTGTCAGAGGAAATACCAGACCAAGCCACCAAACTCTTTGGATTCTCTGTGTTCCGAGCAGCCAAGTCCAAAGACCTCTCTCGGAAAAGTGTAGGTGGGGGAGTATATTTTATGGTGAACAATGCTTGGCGTGACCCAGGTAGTATGCACTCCCTCAAATCCTTTTGCTCCCCGGATCTGGAGTACCTTGTGCTGCTATGTAGACCTTTCTGGCTGCCTAGAGACTTCATGTTTGTTATTATTACAGCTGTGTACACCCCACCACAGGTCGATACCAACCTGGCTCTCAATGAACCGTACAAAACCATCAACATCCATGAAACCACACACCCAGAGGGTGCTTACAGCATCGCTCGAGACCTTAACCAAGTGTTGCAGACCAGAACTTACCCAAAGTTCTGCTAACACACCGAAGTGAGCACATGGGGAGGAAACGTACTCAACCATTGCTACTCTCCCTTCCACAATGCCTTCAAAACACTTTTCCACTCTCTGTTTGGAAAGTCTAACCATTCCTCCATCTTGCTCCTGCCTGCCTACAGGCAGTAGTTGAGCAGGAAGTAGCCATAGTGAAAACTATCCACTGCTGGTCCAACCAATCGGACTCAGTGTTACAAGAGTGCTTTGAGAGCGTCACCTGGGAAGTACTTCGAGCTGAGAACATCTCCGAATACACAGAGGTAGTCACAATCTTCATTCGGAAGGGCATTGAAGACATTGTTCCCCAAAAACTGGTCCAGGTCTACCCAAACCAGAAGCCTTGGATAAATAATTTAGTGTGTGTTGCTCTCAGCACAAGGGATAAAGCCTTCGCCTTCAGAGATCAATAGGAGCTCAGGAGATGCCACTATAATTTACGTAGGGCCATCAAGGTGTCAAAGTGGAAACACAGGCACAAAATCCAGGCACAAGTCTATGACAACACGTACAGCATAGGAAGGACTTCAAGAGGAAACATGACGGTACAGCCAACAATGCTGCTTTGCTCCCGGACAAGTTAAATATTTTTTACGCTCGATTCAAGGTTGAAAGGACTGAACCCCCAAGGAGAGCCACCTATGAGACCTGCACCTTGGTCATCTCTGAGGCTGAGTTACATGGAACATTCCAACATGTCAACAGCTGCAAGGCAGAGGGGTCGGACGGCATCCTAGGGCACATCCTAAATGTGTGAGCTGAACAGCTGACTGGTGCATTTATGGACTTTTTTAATATCTCCCTCTCCCGATGTGTAGTTCCCTCCTGTTTCAGATCATCCATCACTGTCCCTGTACCTAAGAAAACCAAGGTACATCCCTGAGCGATTGGCGTCCTGTTGCACTCATCTCAGTTATAAGCAAATGCTTTGAGAGGCTGGTTAAAGACTGCGGCACACCGCCACCCAGACTGGACCCTCTACTATTCACCTACAGACAGAACCGGTTTGCCGATGATGCCACAGCTACAGCACTACACCCTTCTCTTCACTATCTACACCTTGGACTTCAACTACAGCACAGAGTCTTGCCATCTTCAGAAGTTTTCTGATGACTCTGCCATAGTTGGATGCATCAGCAAGGGAGATGAGGCTGAGTACAGGGCTATGGTGGGAAACTTTGTCACATGGTGTGAGCAGAATCATCTGCAGCTTAATGTGAAAAAGACTAAGGAACTGGTAGTGGACCTGAGGAGGGCTAAGGCACCGGTGACCCCTGTTTCCATCCAAGGGGTCAGTGTGGACATGGTGGAAGATTACAAATACCTGGGGATACAAATGGTCAATAAACTGGACAGGTCAAAGAACACTGAGGCCGTCTACAAGAAGGGTCAGAGCCGTCTCTACTTCCTGAGGGGACTGAGGTCCTTTAACATCTGCCAGACGATGCTGAGAATGTTCTACGAGGCTGTGGTGGCCAGTGCTATCATGTTTGCTGTTGTGTGCTGGGGCAGCAGGCTGAGGGTAGCAGACACCAACAGAATCAACAAACTCATTTGTAAGGCCAGTGATGTTGTGGGGCTGGAACTGGACTCTCTGACGGTGGTGTCTGAAAAGAGGATGTTGTCCAAGTTGCATGCCATCTTGGACAATGTCTCCTATCCACTCCATAATGTACTGGTTAGGAACAGGAGTACATTCAGCCAGATACTCATTCCACTGAGATGTAACACTGAGCGTCATAGGAAGTCACTCCTGCCTGTGGCCATCAAACTTTACAACTCCTCCCTCGGAGTGTCAGACACCCTGAGCCAATAGGCTGGTCCTGGACTTATTTCCACTTGGCATGATTAACTTATTATTATTTAATTATTTATTGTTTTATATTGCTATATTTCTTCACTATTCTTGGTTGGTGCAGCTGTAGCAAAACCCGATTTCCCTCGGGATCAATAAAGTATGTCTGTCTGTCTGTCTGTTCACTCAGCTGGAGAAGAGGGATGCCTACGTGAGAATGCTGTTCCTGGACTACAGTTCAGCATTCAACATCATAATTCCCTCCAGATTTGACAGGAAGCTCGGAGCCCTCAGCCGGCACCCCATCTTGTGCTAACCTTCTTATCAGATTGCCGACAGGTGGTAAGGATGGGCTCCTTCACCTCTGTTCCTCTGACCCCCAACACAGGTGTCCCCCAGTGTTGTGCTCTGAGTCCGCTTCTCTACTCTCGCTACACCCAAGACTGTACTGCCACACACAGATCCAATCTGCTGATCAAATTCGCAGATGACATGACTTTGATCGGCCTCATTTTTAGCGGTAGTGAGACAACCTCTCCCTCAACATCCAAAAAATAAAAGGGCTGATTGTGGATTACAGGAGGAATGGAGAAAGGCTCAGCCCAATCAACATCAATGGGACTGCGGTTGAGAAGGTGAGCAAATAGTACCGCAGTATTAAAGCCAGGACCAAATGGCAATGGAACAGCTTCTTTCTACAAGCCATTAGACTTGTAAATTCACGTGTCTGTACATTGCAATTAAGTCATAGTGCAAAGATTTTTATTCCCTCACGTTGTAGAATGAATGTAAGATTTAAATTTAAATAAATTCTAAATTTATTTTCAAGAATGCAGATTGCTTAATGTCATTTCCAGTACCCAGAAGTAAAGGAGAATAGAATAATTGTTACTACTGATCTGACACAGCGCAGAAAAAACCTGCAAAAGATAAAAAAAAAACAAAATAGATATAATTACATAAACAAGAGAACATCTGCAGATGCTGGAAATCCAAGCAACACACACAAAATGCTGGAGGAGCTCAGCAGGTGAGGCAGCATCTGTAGGAAGGAATAAACATTCAATGTTTCAGGCTGAGGCTCTTCATCAGGACTGGAAAAAAGAGATGAGAAGTTAGAGCAAGAAGGTGGGGGAAGGAGGTACAAAGTGGTAGTGGTAGATGAAGCCGGGAGAGGGAGAGGGGTGAAGCAAACAGCTGGGAAGCTGACAGGTGAAAGTTCAAGGGCTGGAGAAGGGGGAATCTGATTGAGAGGGTAGATGCACGGAAACAGCATGTGGACTGGTAGACTGATGCTGGTACCGTTGACGACTCTTTGTATAGCCTTCCTGTCTGCTACAATGCAGTTTCCATACCAGGCAGTGATGCAGCTTGTCAGGATGCTCTCTGTTGTGAATCTGTAGAATGTCGTGAGTGTGAATGCGCTAAGATCAGTTTCCTTCAGACTACTCCAAAACCAGAGGCACTGATGAGTTTTCTACACTGTGTAATATGATTTCTGGGACCATGAGAGGTTGTGTGCGATGTGTACTCACATGAGTTTGAAACTGCTTGTTAACATTAAGGAAGAGATTATTTTCCTGGCAACAGGCCTTGAGTTCTTCCACCCCCTCTCTGTAGGCTGTCCTATTGTTGTCGGTGATGAGCCCCACCAGTGTCGTGTCATCGGCGAACTCGACCATGTGGTTGCTCAGGTGTTAGGCCACACAATCTTGTGTGAGCACAGTGTACAGCAATGGGCTCGGCACACAGCCCTGAGGGCACTCGTGTTGAGGGTGATGGGGAAGGAGGAGCAGTTGTGCATTCCGGCTATCTGAGGTCCGCTCTTTAGGAAGCCCAATAACCAGTTTCACAGTGGTGTACTTAGACTGAGTTTTGTTCACTAAGGCCTCCAGGACAATAGCGTTGAATGCTAAACATTCTGATGTAAGTGTCCTTGTTTTCTAAGTGTGTCAGGGCCAGGTGCATGACAGATGCTATGGATCTATCATGGAGCGATTCTGAAGGTGAACATTGTGATGAGAGCCCAATATGGCAGGAATGGATCTGTGCCATTATCAGCCTTTGAAAGCACTTGGTGATGTTTAACATCAGTGCCACAGGGCGGTAGTCATTTAGACCTGAAGGAGTAGAGTTCCTTGGTACAGTGATGATGGTGGCTGACTTGAAGCATGTGGGGTCTGCATCCTGAACAAATGAAGTATTGAAGATGTCCATTAAGATGTCAATGAACTGCTATTCATATTCCTTGATTACTCGGCCTGGGATGTTGTCTGGCCTGACCGCCTTACAGGGGCTGACTCTCTGTAGAGTCCTTCTCATATCTGTTGCTCTTCCAGACAGTGGCTGCTCTCCTGGGAGGGGGGGTAACTTCCGTAACAAGCTTCGAAACAAGCAGAAAAGCTTCAGGGAGGGAGGCATCATAGGTACAATCAACACTAATTTTCCTTGCACAGTCTGAATGTCGTTGATGACCAACAACGTCTGCCAGTTACCACTATCGGACAGGTGTTCCTGAGTGTTTTGTGCATAGGCCGCCATTTCCCTGTTGGTGCTGATGATGAAGTTTATCTTGGCTGCTCTGGCACTGGACTTAAAGGCAGCTTGCCAGGCTTTTGGGAGAGTGCGCAGCTCTTTGTTCAGCCAGGGCTTCTGGCAGGGCTGTTAGAAGACAATTCTTCTACCAATGTCATCTACACACTTTTTGATGTAACCAATGACAGATGAGGCTTATTCTTCCAGGTCTGTGTCTTCCCCATTGGTATCAGCCTCTTTGAACATCTGCCAGTCCTAGAGCATCGAGATTGCCTCATTAGTCCATACAATGATAGTCCTCTTAACTGGTTTCTCTATTTTCAGCAATGGTTGGTATGCTGGGATTAATATTATACAGATGTGATCAGAGAGGCCAAAATGAGGGTGCAGGACCACCTCTGTTTGTATAAACATGGTCCAGTTTATTTGTTCCCCTAGGTCGGGGGTCGGCAACCCGCGGCTCCGGAGCCACATGTGGCTCTTTTACGTCTGTGCTGCGGCTCCCTGTTGCTTTGAGAAATAATTGGTTGTGGCGACCCTTTTCCTGGCACATCCGAACCGACTCACAATTAGATAGCCTACGGGGTTTGCGAGCACAGAGCTTTGGAGCCTCTGCTCCATGGGGGGCCGGTTGAGGGAGGCTTAAAAGTGAGGCTGAAGATTTCGAATAAAGTTTTTTCCTTTGACGGCAGTTACCGACTCCGTGTCGTAATTTTAGCGCTGCGTGTGGCACACCGCTACATGGTCAGTATTTAATTAAAATGTATTTTATGTTAGTTTGTTAGTTTTTGAAATGTAAATCTAAATTTGAAGATTATGGTGATCTTGTAGAATCTAATTAAGACGTTGTGGCGACCCATTTCCTGACACATCCGAACCGGCTCACAATTAGCCAGCGTTCAGGCTAAGGGAGATAGCCTACGGGGGTTTGTGAGTACGTGTCTTTTGCAGCATCCGCGCCCATGGGGGGCGGGTTGAGGGAGGCTGAAAAGCAAGGCTGTTTAGTTCGAATAAAGCTATCTTTGACTGCAGTTTACTGACTGCGTGTAGCAACCGCTACAACGTGTTTTTATCGCTGGCTGTCCAGAGGGAAGGTGCTGAAACGCTTTGTCGCGTGTCTGGAACAAGTGAAAACTTTCCTGGGCAGCAAAGGGCTCAACTTTCCTGAGCTGGAACAGCCAGAGTGGCTGGAAAAGCTACACTTCATGGTAGACATGACAGCGCACCTGAACACGCTGAACACAGCTCTTCAGGGGAAAGGACGTATAGCCCTGCACATGTTGGTGGATGTTTTGGCATTCGAGCACAAGTTGACGGTGCTTGCCAGAGATTTACAGAAAGGCACATTGTCTCACTTCCCCAATTTGAGAGAGTTCAAACAATGTCACGACATGATAAATTCGGAGTATTTACATTTTGCAATCATCACAATGCAAACATCGTTTGGGAAACTCTTCTGTGAGTTCAGAGAGGAAAAAAACACATTATCCTTCCCGGTCACTCCCCTAAGCATCGATCCATCCCTACTGAATACGACTGCATTGTCAGGTGTGAGTCAACCTGAACAAGTATGATAAATATTTTAATTGCCTATTATTTTACGTATATTCATATGTTTTCATTGTTCAGTGAAATAGTCCTTTTATTTTTCAGGTTGACAGCTGGCTGACGTTATTTTTGGTTTGCTGCTGGCGGCAAATTTAAGTTTGGTGTTTTTCATAAATACAAGAAGGACTCAAATAGACATTGAGTATTTTACTTAAAAGTAACCTTCAACCCAACGTCTTTTTTTCGGAGTTCAAAATGTTTTTGTTGCATGCAGAAATGTAATTTCGTTTTCTCTGCAGGAGTTCATCAATTTCATAAATGCAACACATTATAGTTTGTTTATACATAGCATAAAGGCAAAACAAAACTTTGTATGCAGTGTTATTTCATTTTAAATGTCAAATGGGTTTTGCGGCTCCCAGTGTTTTCTTTTCTGTGGGAAATGGGTCCAAGTGGCTCTTTCAGTGGTAAAGGTTGCTGACCCCTGCCCTAGGTGGTGGAAATTTGGGTACAATGTCCTGCAGATTAACATGATAGAAGTCTCCAGAAATCATGAAGGGACTTGTTTTATACAGATGATGTTGATGATGCTGTAAAACTCTCCTGGTGCAACCTTGGCATTTAGGCTCGTAGGGATGTAAACAGCAGCATTGAACAAAATGGTAAACTCCCTGAACAGGTAATGTAGCCGGCATTTAATTCTAAGAGGCTCAAATCTCCAAAATAGTGGCTGCTAACTTCAGACAAGTTTGTGCACTGACCTTTGTTAACTCATACATTGAATCCCCCTCTTTGGGATTTCCCGACAGGAAGAAATCCAAAGGAGAATGAATTGGTTTATACATGAATAAATCCTCCATAGATGCTGCCTGACTTGCTGAGTTTCTCCAGTATTTTGTGTGTATTGCTCAAGATTTTCAGCATCTGCAGAATCCCTTGGGTCTCTGAATTTTTATTTTTTGCTTAAGTGAGGCAAAACCAGCCTGAAGTGGAAGATTTGCATGTAACTGCATATTAGAGATCATAATGTCAAAAAAGAACTTGCACACCATTACTTCTTAGTCACTGAGCTTGGTTTTACAGGAGTTTTATGCAAGATTATAAAAAAATACTTGTATGGTTCCTATGTATGTATACAGTATGTGTTGCCCTACTCCCCTATAAATCATATTGCTAGACCAAGACACTTTGATGTTTCATATTTTCAAATATTTATCTCAAAATTTTAAATAATTTTCTAGCTTTTTCTCTTGAGTAGCCTCTTGCCCATCACCCCCATTGAAGCATGTGCAGCTGACAGTAGCCTGTCAGAGTCCTCTTTCCTGAACCAGTCTTCCAAATTATCTCCAGGTATAGCCCATCTTCCTCTCTCAGTAATGAGGTCTTTGGATCTTCTGTTAGCATTTCAGTAACACTGTTTTTTTTAAAGGATGGGGCTGCAAGCTCTATGTCCAACTCTCTTCCCTTTTGTAGCCAGGCTTGGGACTGTCTATGGCTGAGTCTCCTGCATGTTTAACTCTTAATACTCAACTCCTTCAGCTTTCCATTGACATCAATGGAAATAAAATAAGGAAAAGTTATAAAGCAAACAGCCAAGTCACTATCATCTATTCCACACCATTGCACAAAGTCAATGATGAAGACTTGTCACCCAAAACATTGACTTGCATTCCCTTGTATTAGAAACTGCCTGACCCACTGATCTCCTCCAACATTTTGTGTGTGTGTCTCAAAAACCAACCTATTCTTACAGAACACCAGGAATCTGAGAACTAATGGATTCAGGGGTAGTGAGAAGCAAAAATTGGCTTTCTTATGTAGTCATCCGAGGAATGTTTTGTAATGAAGATAGTTTTACCCATACTACCTTACAGATTTAACCAAGGACACTTTATCTGAGGTTAAACTGGCTATCAACCATCAGCCATTCACCAAACGTAGGGACAATAGTAATTTTTTATCAATGGTTATTTTACTCTAACTTATCACATACTATGTTCACTGATGCAGAGGTTTCAATGTAAATGCCTGAATTGTCCAATTTTTATCTGATTATGTCTCCTTTCCTGCCTTTAAATATTTCAGATATACAACTGAATTACAAGAGGCAGAAGGAAAGTTGCCTTTTACTGAATTGTCAAATTGATTTTATTTCACCAATCTATGATAATAAGTATATAAGCACAGAAGCTGAAGAGATTGTGGAGGCATAGGTAATGATCTTTCAAGACCATGAGAATCTGGAATGGTTCCAGAGGACTGGTAATTTGCAAATGTCGCACTATTCTTTAAGAAGGGAGGGGGAGAAAAGAGGAAATTATAAATGAGATAGCCTTATTTCAGTGATTAGAAAGATGTTCGAGTCCATTGTTATGGATGAGGTTTCTGTGTACTAGGAGGCACACAATAAAATAAGTCAAATTCAGCATAGTTCCCTCATGGGAAATCTTGCCTGTTGGAATTGTCCCCTGCTGGAGCCCCCCAGAGCTGTGTCCAAAGTCTCCTCCTTTCTGGACACCCATGACACCCAATCTGCTAATTAAATTTGCAGATGATACTATATTGATTGGACTTATCTCAAATAATAATGAGGCAGCCTACAGAGAAGAGGTCATCACTCTGACACAGTGGTGTCAAGAAAACAACCTCTCTCTCAATGTCGTCAAAACAAAGTAGCTGGTTGTGGATTACAGGAGGAATGGAGACAAGCAAACCCCTATTGACATTAATGGATCGGGGGTTGAGAGGGTGAACTGCTTTAAGCTCCTTGGCAAACACATCACCGAGGATCGCACGTAGTCTGTACATACTGGCTGTGTACTGAAAAAGGCACAATAGCGCCTCTTTCACCTCAGACAGTTGAAAATGCTCAGCATGAATACCTAAATCCTAAGGATTTTCTACAGGGGCACAATTGAGAGCATCCTGACTGGCTGCATCACTGCCCGGTATGGGAACTGTGCTTCCCTCAATCGCAGGACTCTGCAGAGAGTGATGTGGACAGCTCAGCGCATCTATAGATGTGAACTTCTCACTATTCAGGATATTTACAGTGACAGGTGCGTAAAAACAGTCCAAAGGATCATTGGGGACCTGAGTCATCCCAGCCACTATCTATTCCAGCTGCTACCATCCAGGGAACGGTACCGCAGCATAAAAGCCAAGAATAATAGGCTCTGGGACAACTTCTTCCATCAGGCCATCCGACTGGTTAATTCTCGCTGGCACAATTGTAGCTCTAAGCTATATTGACTATTCTGTGGTATATCTTACTGTACATATTATTTATTACAAATTACTATAAATTACATATTGCACATTCAGATGGGGATGTAACGTAAAGATTTTTACTCATGTATGTGAAAGATGTAAGAAATAAAGACAATTCAATTCAATTCTTTGAGGTAATAAGTTAGACAAAGGAGAGTTAATGGATGTTATTTACTTGGATTTTCTGGAGGCCTTTGATAAGCCGCTACACAAAACACTGCTAAACAAGATAACCATCCAAGGTATTAGGAGAAGAACACTAGCATGGATAGATATTGGCTGACTGACAAGAGGCAAACATTGGGAATAAAGGGGGCCTTTTCTGGCTGGCTGCTAGCGACAAGTGATGTCCACCTGGGGCTGGTGTTGAGACCGCTCCTTTCCATATTATATGCCAATGATTTGGACAACGGAATTGATGGCTTTGTGGTCAGGTTTACAGACGATATAAAGATAGGTGGAGGGACAGTAGTGCTGAAGAAACAGGGAGGCTGCAGAAGGACAGACAGATTAAAAGAATGGGCAAAGAAGTGGCAGGTGGAATATAATGTTGGGAAGTGTATGGTCATCCACTTTGGTAGAAGGAATAAAGGCGTAGAGTATTTTCTAAATGGGGAGAAAATTCAGAATTCAGAGATGGGAGGTTAACTTGCAGGTAGAGTCAGCAGTAAGGGAGGCAAATGTAATATTAGCATTCATTTTGAGAAGACTAGAATGTAAAAGTGCAGACGTAATGCTAAGGCTTTATAGGCAGACCACATGGTGCATTGTGACCTCTCTTGGACTTCATATCTAAGAAATGATATGCTGGCATTGGAGAGGACACAGAGGAGGTTCAAAAGAATAATTCCAGAATTGAAAGGGTTAACATATGATGACTCTGGGCCTGTATTCAATAGTGTTTAGAAAAATAAGGGAACTCAAAGAAACCCATGCAATATTGAAAGGCCTAGATAGTGTGGATGTGGATGTTTCCTATGGTGGTGGAATCTAGGATGAAAGAGCACAACCTCAGAATAGAGGGACTCCCTTGAAAGCATAACACCGTAAGATATAGGAGCAGAATCAGGCCATCTTGCCCATTGAGTCTGCTCCACCATTTCATTATGGCTGATGAATTTTCACTCATACCCAACTTCCTGCCTTCTTCCTGTATCCCTTCAGAGTCTATCAACCTCTGCTTTAAATATATGTAAAGACTTAGCCTCCACAGCCTCCTGTGACAATGAATTCCACAGGTTCATCACTCTCTGGCTAAAGAAATTTGTCCTCATCTCCATTCTAAAAGGAAGCCCCTGTATTCTGTGGATGTGTATTCTGGTTCTGGATTCTCTCTCCACTTACATTCTATCTAGGCCTTTCAACATTGGATAGATCTCAATTCGGTTACCCCTCATTCTTGCAAATTCCAGTGAATATAGGCCCAGAGACATTTAACGTTCTTCATATGACAAGCTGTTCAATCCTGGAATCATTTTCATGAACTTCCTCTGAACCCTTTCCAATGTCAGTGCATCTTTTCTAAAACAAGGAGTCCACAATTGCTCACAATACTCCATGTGAGGTCTCAACAGTGTTTTATAAAGCCTCAACAATACATCCTTGCTTTTATATGCAAGTCCTCTTGAAAAGAATGCTAACATCACATTTGCCTTCCTCACCACAGACTCAATCTACAAATTAACATTTAAGGAGTCTTGCACATGGATTTTTGCGTCTCAGATTTTTGAATTCTCTCTACATTTAGAAAATAGTCTCCCCTTTTATTTCTTCTACCATAACTTCCCGACGTTGCATTCCACCTGCCATTTCTTTATTAAAGTTCTTCTGTAGACTCACTACTTCCTTAAAAATATCTGCCCCGCCATCTAGTTTTGTATCATCTGCAAATTTTGCAACAAAGCCATCAATTCCATCATCCGCATCACTGACATGTAATGTAAGAAGAAGCAGATCCTACACAGACCCCTGTGGAATGCCGCCAGTCACCAGCAGCTGAATAGAAAAGGTTCCCTTCTTTCCACTCTTTGGCTCCTGTCAAATCAGCCACTGCTTTATCCATGCTAGTATCTTTCCTGTAATACCATGGGCTCTTAACTTGTTAAGCAGCCTTGTGTAGCACCTTGTCAAAATCCTTCTGAAGATCCACATACACAACATCCACTGATCCTCTTTTGTCTGCCTTGCTTGTTATTTCTTCAAAGAATTCCAACAGCTTTGTCAGTTAAGATTTTCCCTTGTGGAAACCATTCTGACTAAAGTGTATTTTATCATGTGTCTCCAAACACCCCAAAACCACATCCTTAACAATTGACTCCAACAGCTTTCCAACCTCTTAGGTCAGACTAACTGGTTTATAATTTCCTTTCATCTGCCTCTATCCCTTCTTGAAGAATGGTGTGACATTTGTTATTTTCCAGTCTTATGGAACCATTCCAGACTCTAGTGACTCTTGAAAGATCTGTACTAATGCCTCCACAATCTCTTCAGCCACCCCATTCAGAATGCTGGGGTGTACACCATCTGGTACAGCTGACTGGTCTACCTTCAGATCTTTCAGTTTCCCAAGTATCTTCTCCCTAGTAATAAGAACTTCACACACTTCTGACCCCTGACAATCTTGAACTCATGCATTACTGTTAGTTTCTTCCTCAGTGAAGATTGATGCAACGTACTTATCCAATTCGTATGCAATTTCCTTGCCGTCACCACCCCCCCCCCACCATTACTTCCACTCCAGAGAGAACAACCCAAGTTTATCCAAATTTATAACTCATACCGTCTAATCCAGACAGCATCCTAATAAACCTCTTCAGCATCTTCTCCACAGGCTCTGATGGTGGTGGTTGGCAACTGTCTGTCTCGAAGTACAATGGGTGATCACCATTATCATCATTACAAGCCTGGGCAGAAGGTAAGGAGATCCTGAGGTGTCCAGTCGTCAGGATCCCCCTCTCGGCCTCACCGGTGTAGTCCAAATGAAAGCTATGAAGCAATATGTTCAGCACCAGCTTGGCTGCAGGAGCTGCCGGAAGGATGTTCAATGATGCCCAGCCACCTTAGGAGCTCCACTCTGGATTTGCTGTCTGGGGATACTCCCATACTTTGTCTCTCCCAAGGCTGCCCACAAGGCATTGGGGCTACTTACCAGTAGTTGGGGATCTGGTTTACAAGCACCAGGGTGTGTCCACACACTGATGGGCCTGCTTGCTATGTGTTCAGGAACCAGACCTCTTCCTGTGTCTAAAAGGAGTTCAGTTTCTGTGTGTCACCAGTGAGGAAGTACTACATGAGGCTTACGTATGTATGAAAGGCTATGTACTGGCAGGGAGACACTTACATATTCAGCTCTCTTTTTCACAATACTGCTAGCCAGTGGTGGAAGCTGAAAGTGAGAGCGACAAGCACTACCCACTACACTTTAACACAAGATGCATCAGAACAACAATTTTGACACCAAATCTCTACATCCTTCCTATAATGGAATGACTGGAACTGCAAGACTTCCTTGCTCTTATAATCAACACTTCTACTAATTAAGCAAAAATTCCCTCGGCATTCTTTACCACCTTATCAGCTTGCATTTTACTTCCAGTAAACTATGAATCTGGACTCCAAGATCCCTCCAAATCTCAATACTATTCAGGGACCTACCATTAACTGCATAGTTTCTTCTTCCTTCTGACCTCCCAGAGAGCAACATTTCACACTTGTCTGGATGAAACGCTATCTGTCACTTCTTCTCCTATATCTATAACTCATGTAGATTTTGCTGCATTCTTTGATAGTCCATTTACTGTCTACAACTCCACTGATAATGTGCTCCATCAGCATTAGCAAATGTGCTAATCCACCCATCTATATTTTTGTCCAAATCATTGATATATATCACAAAAAACGGAACGCCCAGTACTGCTCCTGGGAGTATGAACACCAGTCATGGAGAGCCCCCCCAGGCAGGATAACAAAATTCTATCCATGTTCTGTCTTCTGTGGGCATCGAAACTATTCAAATGAATCTGAACTAGTTCTGAATGCTGGACCTGGTGTCTTACACAGAGGTGAAAAATTTCAAGCACCAGAAGAAAGACTGCATTATGAATTCAACAAGGAAGCTTTTGAAATTTTCTGTTCAGTACAATTTCTAAACCATAATTGTGCTTGAACCTGCATTGATACTGTTTGCACTTTTATGACTGATGTGCTTTCAAACTTCTGGCAGTTTTTCAATTTTTCTGTCTCTTTTATCTTACTCATGCTGTTATTCTGCTTTAAGCTCATGATCATAGGCACTAAATATTTATTTTATACTTACAATAATGGCTTGGAATCTGAAGCTGTGACAGTCAAGAAGATGTGCTGGAAGATCAAGGGAGTGACTTTGTTCAGGAGAGGGATATCACAGGTTTTGGTGAATTTAATGTCAGCTGCTGATCAGCATCTCTGGTTTCTAAATCCTGGTTGTAGGCTATAAGATTGAAAGGTTTGTAATTAGACAGTTTACTCTTCAGCAAATTACTAGAAGAAGAATGGTGGGAACGATCAGAAAGATTGCGGCATGCTGGAGCTATGGTTGAAGGAAGAACCATGGCCATGGCTGGGGGTTGGGGGAGTGGGTGGAAGATTCATGGTTTTTTGATCAAGTTTGTGGATGATACAAACAGAAGTGGGAGGTCAGGTAGTGTTGAGGAATCAGACAGTCTGCACAATGAAAGATTAGGAGAATGGGCAAAGAAATGGCAAATGGAATGCAGTGCAGGGACAAGAATAGTTATGCACTTTGGTAGAAGACTATTTTCTTCTACAGAAAGGTGTAGACAATTTTATAAACAGAAAGTGAATTCTGAAATTGGAGGTGCAAAGGGATTTATGAGTCCCAGTGCATGTTTCCCCGAAAGCTCACTTGGAGGTTGAGTCTGTAGTAAGGAAGGCAAATGCAATGATAGCATTCATTTTGAGAGGACTAGAATGTCAAAGCAAAAATGTAATGATGAGGCTTTATATACAGGCCACATTTGGAGTATTTAGGCCCCCATTTCTACTAAAGGATTTGCAGACATTGGAGAGGGTCCAGGGGAGCTTTATGAAAATGATCCCAGGAATGAAAAGGTTCACATATGAGAAGCATTTGATAGCTCTGGGCCTGCACACTCTGGAATTTACCTCCTGAATATTGAAAAGCCTAGATGGAGTGGATGTGCAGAGAATGTTTCAAATAGTGGGAAAGTCTATGACCAGAGTTAAGGACTTAGAATAGAAGGACATCCCTTTAGAACTGAGATGAAGACGAATGTATACAGCCAAAGAGTGGTGAATCTGTGGAATTCATTGCCACAGACAACTGTAAAGTCATTGATATATTTAAAGTGGAGTTTGATAGGTTCTTGATTAGTAAGTGTGTCAAAATTTATAGATGAAGCGAGGAGAGTGAGTCAAGAGGAAAAATAAATTAAATGGGTCAAATAGCCTATTTATACTCCTACCGCATGTCTTATCATTTAATAATAATGGAGTGTAGCTCCTCCTTTACTCCACCATTATCATTAACGTAGGGAATCAAGGAGGAATGAAGAAGGGCAGTAATGGAATTAACTTTTTTCTTATTCGAAATGTGTAATTTGAAAATTCTTCTATGAATTATGTTATTCTTTCAAAATGCTGGAGAAACTCAACAGTTCAGAGAGCATCTACAGAAAAGAATAACAAGTTGATGATTCAAGCCAAAACACTTCATCAGAACTGATTGATAAATAAGTGTAATGTAGAATATGGCAGGTAATGATGATTTCCTACTAAAATAATCTAACTACTGAAGCCCTCACCATTCATATCCTGGGGTCAGTTGGGGTTTGCATTGACCTTAAATCCAACTGAAGCAGCCTCTTTGGTTAACACCTTTTCACCACCCTAAACACTGTTTCCCTTCACCAATAGTGCACAAATTGTGGCATTGTATGTCCTCTATAAAACCCACTCAACTAAGCTACAATACAGCATCTTTCAAGCCTGTGACGGGTGCACGCGAGTAGCTTTCAGCGCTTCCCCCATGCTCCACATCAAGTTAAACAATACTCTGAGTTGGAAGTGCATTGCATTTCCTTTATCATTCCGATTATCAGGGTTAGAATCCCAAAACTTCCTACCCGACAGTATAGTTGGAGTACTTTCAACAGAAGGACAGCAATGTTTCAAGAAGGCTCTTAAGGGAAACTAGGAATGGGCTATAGATGATGGTGATGCCCTTATCACAAAAAAATGAACGCATAAACATATGTACCCAAGTCTTTCCATAATCCAGGACTAAGTCAGTGTTTGCGTGCCATTATAATTACAATCCTTTCACCAACTTTCTTAAAACAGAAAATGATGCAGATGATGCAGCCTCTTGCTCTGCATCTTTATTTGTGCTCAGTTCTCTCTATCTGTGACAATCTCTATTATGTTATCCTACAAAGAGCAAAGAAACGTGTGTGAGAAAGGTATTCACTTGCGGGCAGTTGTATCATGCTTCAAAAGGATTGGAATGCATGCTTGTAGTGAATGCATAAAGAGAGAGGCAATGAAATGCATAGGGAAGGAAGCTGGATGCTGCTAAGGATTCAGTGTGTGGGTTCAGTGAAATGATGCGGTAGGCACAATAAGGTAAAGCGTAGGGAAGCGGAAGTAGTTTTATTGCCTAAAGCACAGTGAGAGTGAAAATTAATTTTGAGCACTGCTAAGAAACAGTGAGTGACCTTGAGAAAATGGAAAGGCATACAGAGTGTAGTCTTTTTAAATGCAATGAGCTCAGATAGTATTTATGCTGCTCCCAGTAGACATCAATCCACAAGGCAAAACTGCCACTGCATTGTCACATTAATTGACATCCAAACGTAGATAAACGGAAGGCCTGTCATACACAGGTAAGTTGTTAGAAGGTTTATAGAATCTCATTATAAGCAAATGTGTGCTTGTACTTGCAAGTGATTGATTGGAAGGTTAAGCATGTTTTGACCATTATTCAATTGAATAGCACATAGGCAGAAATAGACAGCATCGTTCACCATAGCTAATGAATAAATAAAAAAAATCATATCATACCTCTTTTTGATGAAAGACAATGTATTGGTTGATTTAGCAATGTATTTGGCCTTACTGTAGCAATACTTCAGGAGTTATTTTAGCTCAGCTTGCACATTGATTATACATCTGAAAAAGCAAATTTTCCTTAGCAGCGAGTTCATCTAAAGGAGTGACACTAACTGTATGGCTTTTTCAAGGAATCAGGATTTGCTTGTAAGCAAACAGGTGGAGGATTCCATGAATTAAAATCATTTTTTAAGAGTGTAGGTTTTTAATGAAAGGTCAGGGTGTGACATTGCTTTTGTACTGACTATTTCAATTGTAAATAAGTGATAGCAATTCTCTGAAATTCTTAAGACTAAAAATTGTGCCCCTGCCCCCCAACCCTGGCCATCACAACCCTGAACTACTGTATTTAAAAGAGTACAGAGAGAAATACAGGAAATTTCAGGCCTGTATGTGTAACACCAGTCCCAGGGAAATTGGTGGAATCTGTTATAACCAATAGATTCCACCAACAGGGATATTGTAGTCATTACATAAACATGACTAAAGCAGGGACAGGACGGGCATCTAAGTGTTCCAGGGTACAGTTGCTGTATATGCAATAAAGGTGCGCAAAAGAAATCAGGGGGAAGTCACATTTCTGATTAAAGACAACATCACAACAGTTGTTTGAGATGAAATCACTAAAGGATAATCCAGTAAGGCTTTATGAATGAAGGTGAGAAAGAAGGTGATAATCATTGTCTTGGGATTGTACCATAAGCTCCTTACAGTCAATGAGAATTAGAGGAAATGTGCAGGGAGAATGCAAAAAGTAGCAAGAATAGTAGAGTTGTCATAGTAGGGGGCTATAATTTTCCTAACATAGACTGGGTTTGCCATAATGTTAAGGGTTTAGATAGAGTGGAATTAACTGTTAAATGTATTCAGACAATGTTCCTCATGCAATATATTCAAGGTCATGCCAGAGAGAGGACAAAGCTTGACCTACCGCTGGGAAATGGGAAGGACAAGTGACTGAGGTCTCAATGAGATAACACTTTGGGACTAGTGACCAAAGTTTGATTAGATTTATATTAGTAACCCTCTCAGCATGGCTCATAACAAACTTGGCTCATTAGCTAATCCTGGCTAACAGGCACCTGGCTCAGCACTGCATGGGTAATGGTGAGAAGGCCATCGTCAACAAGCAACTCATGTCTAGGGTCAGTATGATTCGGATTCAACCAAACATGAAAGTTGGAATTTTCTGATAAGAGACAGAAATGTGGTGAATCCTGACCTTGGTTCATAACCAGGGCATTACATTAGTTATGGAAAGGATAGATATGGTCCACAGATTCAAGTTTGAAATTGTGGCAAGGAAAATTTTGACAGTACTGGAGAAGAACTTGCAAAAGTTGATTGGAGTAGATTGCTTGCAGATGAAGGGTTTGGCAATGGAGACCTTTAAAAAAAACATATCAGGAGTTTAAAATCTGTATGTTCCCATTAGAGTGAAGGGCGAAGCTGGCAGGAATGGGAACACTGGATAACAAGGGATAATGAGGACCTGGTCAGGAAAAAAGAAGGAGGCATGGATCATGTACAGAGAGCTTGGATGAAGTGAATCCTTTGCAGAGGTTAAGAAGGAAATCAGAAGGTCAAAAAGGGACAGAAAATAGGAATCAGAGCTTGACCTCTAGAATTGATACTACACATCAATAACATGGATGACTATTAAGTACATATTTACATTAATCCTACATTATTCCATTTTATTCTCCTGATACCCCTTCAACATCTTCAAGATTCTTCCTTCATCTACGTGCAAGGAAACATTTACATTGGTAAATTAAGCTACAAACATTTTTGGAAGTGTGGATGGAATCCAGAACAGCCAGAGGAAATCCACATGATCACAGGAAGAACGTGCAAACTCCAAACAGGCAGCACCAAAGGTCAGGGTTCAACTTGATACACAGCAACTGCAATGCAGCAGCTCCACAGGCTCTGTAATACAAGAATTGCAGTTGATAACATAACAGTGGGACCCTCGAGGATGATAATCAAGTATCTCCAACTTCTCTGATCTTTTCATAAGGTCAACCAGCATAAAAAATATTGGCTTATGTTAGATGATGCGTGCCTCCTCTTGCTGAGATACTAGTGTGTGAACAAAAATGCAAACAGGATTAATTACATGGGAATTATCCGCCATGAAATAACACATGGTAAGTCTTCTTCAGAACAGGAATTGAGCATGGAATGTTCTTTTAAAAACAATGCAATGTGAAGTAGTTACTTTGGTGAGTAGAGTGAGATAGTGTCCTAATTTATTAAGGCATTGATACACTTGTCACTGAGTACCTACCTAAACTGACTACTTCATTAACAACACCATTTAGAGGGATTGGGAGGGTGTGGAAATGGAAGAAAGACTTTGGATTCAGCTGGACAGTTGTGTACAAATCTTTATCTATTGGGTGAATACAATTGAAAAGAAAACTGGAGGTACTTATGTCCATCAATGGAACGACGTTAAATAACAGCTTACTATATGTGACAATTTTGTGTGCTTCAATTATTTGATGTTTAAATTTTTGAATGGTTTTGAACTTGTATATGTTATTAAATATTTAAAGATCTATATACACTCAGTGTCCACTTTTAGTTACACTTGCTCATCTGTTCATCAAAGAAAATATCTAACCAGCCAATCATGTAGCAGCAACTGAATGCATTAAAGCATGCAGACATGGGCAAGAGGCTGAGCTGTTGTTCAGAGAAAACATCAGAATGGGGAAGCAATGTGATCTAAGTGACTTTTAACATGCAATGATTGTTGGTGTCAGATGAGATGGTTTGAATATTTCAGAAACTGCTAATTTCCTGGGAGTTTTACACACAATGGCCTCTAGTATTTATAGAGAAAGTTGCAAAAAAATCAGTGAGTGGCATTTCTATGGGCAAAAATGTCTTGTTAATGAGAGAGGTCAGTGGAGAATGGCCAAGAGAGTTTAAAATGACAAGAAGTCAAGAGAAGCACATGTAACAACAGTGATGTGCAGAAGAGCATCTCTGAATGCGCAACGCATTGAACCTTAAAGCAGATGGACTACAGTAGCAGAAATCCATGAATGTACACTCAATGGCTACTAGACATCCAGTGCCCACTATACGGTATAGGAGCCATCTAATAAAATGGCCTCTGAGTGTAATTTGCCATACCAGCATGATGAGATAAAAGAAACCAGATGTAGTTTCCCTGACGTTTTGTCTTTGAGTTGAGTTTTAAACCCCTAAAGTCAAATTATTGGTAACACCGTAAGACAAAGGAGCAGAAGTCAGCCATTCAACCCATCGATTCTGCTCCGCCATTTCATCATGAGCTGATCCAATCTCCCCTTTAGTCCCATTCCCCCACCTTCTCTCCATAACCTTTGATGCCCTGACTACTCAGATACCAATCAATCTCTGCCTTAAATACACCCAATGACATGGCCTCCACTGCTGCCCGTGGCAACAAATTCCACAGATTCATCACCCTCTGGCTAAAACATTTTTTTTTGCATCTCTGTTTTGAATGGGCGCCCTGCACTCTTCAAGTCATGGCATGTCGTACTAGACTCCCCCACCATGGGAAACAACTTTGCCACATCCACTCTGTCCATGCCTTTCAACATTCAAAATGTTTCTGAGGTCCCCCCTCATTCTTCTAAACTCCAAGGAGTACAGTTCAGGAGCGGTCAAATGTTCTTCATATGTAAACCTTCTCATTCCCAGAATCATTCTAGTGAATCTTCTCTGAACCCTCTCCAATGTCAGCACAACCTTTCTTAAATAAGGAGCCCAAAACTACACACAGTATTCCAAGTGGGGTCTTATCAGTGCCTTATAGAGCCTCAACATCACATCCCTGCTCCTATACTCTATTCCTCTAGAAATGAATGCCAACATTGCATTCACCTTCTTCACCATCGTCTCAACCTGGATTTTAACCTTAAGGGTATCCTGCACGAGGGCTCCCAAGTCCCGTTGCATCTCAGAACTTTGAAGTCTCTCCCCATTTAAATAATAGTCTGCCCACTTATTTCCTTTACCAAAGTGCATGACCATATACTTTCCAACATTGTATTTCATTTGCCACTTCTTTGCCCATTCCCCCAATCTATCCAAGTCTCCCTGCAGATTTTCTGTTTCCTCAGCATTACCGGCCCCTCCACCTATCTTTGTATCATCAGCAAACTTAGCCACAAAGCCATCTATTCCATAATCCAAATCATTGATATACAACATAAAAAGAATTAGCCCCAACACGGACCCCTGTGGGACACTACTGGTAACCGGCAGCCAACTAGAATGGGATCTTTTTATTCCCAATCTCTGTTTCCTGCCAATCAACCAACGCTCTATCCACGTATGTAACTTTCCCGTAATTCCATGGACTCTTATCTTGTTTAGCAGCCTCATGTGCGGCACCTTGTCAAAGGCCTTCTGAAAATCCAAATACACAACATCCACTGCATCTCCCTTGTCTAGCCTACTTGTAATTTCCTCCAAAAATTGCACTAGGTTTGTCAGGCAGGATTTTCCTTTAAGGAAACCATGCTGAGTTCTGCCTATCTTGTCATATGCCTCCAGGTTCTCCATAACCTCATCCTTGACAATCGACTCCAACAACTTCCCAACCACCGATGTCAAACTAACAGGTCTATAATTTCCTTTTTGCTTCCTTGCCCCTTTCTTAAATAGCAGAGTGACATTTGCAAACTTCCAGTCCTCTGGAACCAGGGCAGAATCTGTCGACTTTTGAAAGATCATTGCTAATGCCTCCTCAATCTCCACTGCTACCTCCTTCAGAATACAAGGGTGCATTCCAGCTGGTCCAGGAGATTTATCTACCCTTAGATTATTCAGCTTCCTGAGTACTTTCTCTGGCGTAATTGTGATTGCGCATATTTCTCTTCCCTGACAACCTTGAATGTCCGGTATATTGCTGATGTCTTCCTCAGTGCAGACTGATGCAAAATACTCATTCAGCTCCTCCGTCATCTCCTTATCTCCCATTATAATTTCTCCAGCATCATTTTCTATCGGTCCTATATCTACTCTCACCTGTCTTATATTCGTTACATACTTGAAAAAGGTTTTAGTATCCTCTTTGATATTATTTGCTAGCTTCCTTTCATAGTTCATCTTTTCCCTCTTAATGACCTTCTTAGTTTCCTTTTGTAAGCTTTTAAAAACTTCCCAATCCTCTGTCTTCCCACTAATTTATGCTTCCTTGTATGCCCTCTGCTTTGCTTTTACTTTGGCTTTGACTTCTCTTGTCAGCCACGGTTGCATCCTTTTTCCATTCGAAAATTTCTCCTTCTTTGGAATATATCTGTCTTGCACCTTCCTCACTTCTCGCATAAACTCCAGCCACTGCTGCTCTGCCGTCCTTCCTGCTAGTGTCCCTTTCCAGTCAACCTTGGCCAATTCCTCTCTCATGCCACTATAATTTCCTTTACTCCACTGAACATAGAACACAGAACAGTACAGCACATTATAGGCCCTTCGGCCCACAATGTTGTGCCGACCCTCAAAACCTGCCTCCCAATATAACCCCCCCCACCTTAAATTCCTCCATATACCTGTCTATTAGTCTCTTAAACTTCACTAGTGTATCTGCCTCCACCACTGACTCAGGCAGTGCATTCCACACACCAACCACTCTCTGAGTTAAAAACCTTCCTCTAATATCCCCCTTGAAATTCCCTCCTCGTACCTTAAAGCCATGTCCTCTTGTACTGAGCAGTAGTGCCCTGGGGAAGAGGCACTGGCTGTCCACTCTGTCTATTCCTCTTAATATCTTGTACACCTCTATCATGTCTCCTCTCATCCTCCTTCTCTCCAAAGAGTAAAGCCCTAGCTTCCTTAATCTCTGATCATAATCCATACTCTCTAAACCAGGCAGCATCCTGGTAAATCTCCTCTGTACCCTTTCCAATGCTTCCACATCCTTCCTACCTTCCTATACTGAGATGACCAGAACTGGACACAGTACTCTAAGTGTGGCCTAACTAGAGTTTTATAGAGCTGCATCATTACTTCGTGTCTCTTAAACTCAATCGCTCAACTTATGAAAGCCAACACCCCATAAGTTTTCTTAACTACTCTATCTATCTGTGAGGCAACTTTCAGGGATCTGTAGACATGTACCCCCAGATCCCTCTGCTCCCCCACACTACCAAGTATCCTGCCATTTACTTTGTACTCTGCCTTGGAGTTTGTCCTACCAAAGTTTACCACCTCATACTTCTCCGGGTTGAACTCCATCTGCCACTTCTGCATCCTATCAATGTCTCTCTGCAATCTTCGAGAATCCTCTACTCTATCTACAACACCACCAACCTTTGTGTCGTCTGCAAACTTGCCAACTCACCCTTCTACCCCTACATCCAGGTCGTTAATAAAAATCAAGAAAAGTAGAGGTCCCAGAACAGATCCTTGTGGGACACCACTAGTCACAACCCTCCAATCTGAATGTACTCCCTCCACCACGACCCTCTGCCTTCTGCAGGCAAGCCAATTCTGAATCTACCTGGCCAAACTTCCCTGGATCCCATGCCTTCTGACTTTCTGAATAAGCCTACCATGTGGAACCTTGTCAAATGCCTTACTAGAATCCACGTAGATCACATCCACTGCACTACCCTCATCTATATGCCTGGTCAGCTCCTCAAAGAACTCTATCAGGGTTGTTAGGCACGATCTGCCCTTCACAAAGCCATGTTGACTGTTCCTGATCAGACCATGATTCTCTAAATGCCCATAGATCCTATCTCTAACAATCTTTTCCAACAGCTTTCCCACCACAGACGTAAGGCTCACTGGTCTATAATTACCTGGACTATCCCTACTACCTTTTTGAACAAGGGGACCACATTCGCCTCCCTCCAGTCCTCCGGTACCATTCCCATGGACAACAAGGACATCTTTTCCGCAGCTGTAATAGTATCCTGACCAGTAATGCCACCCCTCCTCCTCTTTTCCCCCCTCTCTATCCCTTTTAATGCACTGAAATCCAGGAATATTGAGAATCCATTCCTGCCCTGGTGCCAGCCAAGTCTCCGTAATGGCCACTACATCATAATTCCGTGTATGTATCCAAGCTCTCAGTTCATCACCTTTGTTCGTGATGCTTCTTGTATTGAAGTACACACACTTTAGCCCTTCTACCTTAATACCTTTATACCCTTTATTCTGCTGCTCTTTCCTCAAAGCCTCTCTATATGTTAGATCTGGTGTTACTCCATGCACTTCTTCACTCCTCTATCGCTCCGGGTCCCATCCCCCTTGCAAATTAGATTAAACCCTCCCGAACCATGCTAGCAAACCTACCAGGAAGAATATTGCTCCCCCTTGAGTTCAGGTGCAACCCATCCAATCTGTACAGGTCCCACCTTCTCCAGAAGAGATCCCAATGGTCCAAAAATCTAAAACCCTTCCCCTGCACCAACTCCTCAGCCACACTTTCAACTGCTATCTCCTCCACTTCTTACCATCACTATCACGTAGTACTGGCAGCAATCCTGAGAATGCCACCCTTAAGGTCCTGTTCTTCAGCCTTCTGCCTAGTTCCCAAAACTCACACTTCAGGACCTCATCCCTCTTCCTGCCTATGTTGTTGGTCCCAACATGTATCACGACTTCTGGTTGTTTTCCCTCTCGTACCAGGATGTCAGGCACCCAGTCAGAGACAACCCGGACCCTGGCACCCAGGAGGCAACAAACCATGCGGGTTTCCTTCTCACGTCCACAAAATCTCCTGTCTGCTCCCATGACTATAGAGTTTCCAATGACGACAGCTCTCCTCTTCTCCGTCCCATCCTTCTGCACCACAGGGTCAGACTCAGTGTCAGAGGCTCTGCCACCATGGTTCACACCAGGTCGGTCGTCCTCACCAACAGCATCCAGGACGGTAAACTTATTATTCAGGGAATGGCTACAGGTGAAATACCGACGCATCGGTTTTCGGCTTCTCTTTCTCAAATTTCACAGTGAACTCAATCATGTTGTGATCACTGCCTCCTAAGGGTTCCTTCACTTCCATCTCTCTAATCACCTCTGGTTCATTATACAATACCCGATCCAGTACAGCCGCTCCCCTAGTGGGCTCAACAACAAGCTGTTCTAAAAAGCCGTCACGTAGACATTCTACAAATTCTCTCTCTTGAGATCCAGTGCTGACCTCATTTTCCCAATCCACTCGCATGTTAAAATCCTCCACAATTATCATAACACTGCCCTTCTGGCAAGCCTTTTCTATTTCCTGTTGTAATTTGTAGTCCACATCACTGCAGCTGTTTGGAGGCCTGTAGATAACTGCCATCAGGGTCCTTTTACCCCTGCAATTTCTTAGCTTAAGCCATAAAGATTCTGTACCTTCCGATCCTATGTCAACTCTTTCTAATGATCTAATATCATTTCTTACCATTAAAGCCATGCCACCCCCTCTACCTACCTGCCTATCCTTCCAATACACTGTGTATCATTGGACGTTCAGCTCCCAGAGACATGTATCCTTTAGTCACGTCTCAGTGATGGAAGAATACTTCCATCAAATGAGGAAACTAACAGTTATCACTTCACTTCATGACAGTGCAACCACTTCTAATACCTTACTAAACTGTCCTGCAACACATCATAAGCCTTAACTTTAGCTATCAGTCCTATCTGACAAATATGAGCGTTTAATTGCATGAAGCTATTCAGTTTTTCATGCATTATGTAATGTCTATTTAATGGTTAAGTTGGAGGAGCAAATGCGACAGTTAAATGATACCCTGTAGGTGGACAGGGAAATTGAAATTTTGAGTATCTAAGTCTACATACAGTACAATAGGGATTGAAGAGTAATAAAAGTATAGTACTGTAGTGGTGTGCTACAAGCAGCGCTAAAATTACGACACGGAGTCGGTAACTGCAGTCGAAGGAAAAACTTTATTCAAAAACTTCAGCCTCACTTTTAAGCCTCTGTCAACCGGCCCCCCATGGCGAAGAGGCTCCAAAGCTCTGTGCTCGCAAACCCCCGTAGGCTATCTAATTGTGAGTCGGTTCGGATACGCTAGGAAATGAGGCGCTACATAACCCCCCCCCCAGAACCGGCGATACACCCCCCAATGTCCACAGCCTGGGCCAGAACCTGCTTGGGAGGTCGGCCTCTGCGCCGAGGCGCCGGAAACTCGGCCGGTTGCGCCAGGTCCACATGGGCCGGCTTGAGGCGGTCCACCGTGAAAACCTCCTCCTTCCCCCCAACGTCCAGCACGAACGTGGACCCGTTGTTCCGGAGCACCGTAAACGGCCCCTCGTATGGCCGCTGCAGCGGTGGCCGATGCCCGCCCCTTCGTACAAACACAAACTTACAGTTCCGTAGGTCTTTGGGTACGCAGGTCGGGTGCCGCCCATGCTGTGAAGTGGGTATGGGGGCCAGGTTACCGAGCTTCTCGCGAAGTCTGCCCAGGACTGCAGCGGGTTCTTCCTCTTGCCCCCTCGGGGCTGGTAGGAACTCCCCGGGGACGGCCAGGGGCGCGCCGTATACCAACTCGGCCGACGAGGCGTGCAGGTCGTCCTTGGGCGCTGTGCGGATGCCGAGAAGGACCCAGGGAAGCTCGTCCGCCCAGTTGGCTCCTCGCAGGCGGGCCATGAGGGCCGACTTCAGGTGACGGTGGAAACGCTCCTCTATCCCGTTCGACTGTGGGTGGTAGGCAGTGGTGTGGTGCAGCTGAGTCCCCAAAAGGCTGGCCATAGCTGACCACAGGCTGGAGGTGAACTGGGCGCCTCTGTCGGAGGTAATGTGGGCTGGTACACCAAAGCGGGATATCCAGGTGGCGAGCAGGGCTCGGGCGCAAGATTCGGAGGTGGTGTCGGTGAGCGGGACCGCCTCTGGCCATCTTGTGAACCGGTCCACGATAGTCAGGAGGTAACGCGCTCCGCGTGACACTGGCAGGGGGCCCACGATATCCACATGAATGTGGTCGAAACGCCGGTGGGCGGGATGGAACTGCTGCGGTGGGGCTTTGGTGTGCCGCTGAACCTTGGCCGTCTGGCAGTGCATGCACGTTCTGGCCCATTCACTGACCTG
Organism: Hypanus sabinus; assembly: GCF_030144855.1. Lineage (NCBI taxonomy): Eukaryota > Metazoa > Chordata > Chondrichthyes > Myliobatiformes > Dasyatidae > Hypanus > Hypanus sabinus. The sequence continues at coordinate 48,491,481 of NC_082719.1, read as the reverse complement.
TTTGCGGAGACCGTGCCAAACGAACCTGCTGGAAACCAGCCGGACAGTTGTCCGGATGGAGGGATGCGCCAAGTTATGAATGGAGTCGAAAACACGTCGCCGCCAGGCTGCGGGGACGACCGGACGGGGCTGGTCGGTTGCGACGTCACAGAGTAGGGTCCTCTCACCTGGGCCCACGGGGAGGTCCTGGAGCTGCAAACCAGAGACTGCAGTCCTGTAACTCGGAATCTCCTCATCTACCTGCTGTGCCTCTGCCAGTGCCTCAAAGTCTACCCCTTGGGAAAGGGCATGAACGGTAGGGCGAGAGAGCGCATCCGCCACGACATTGTCCTTACCCGAGACGTGCCGGACATCCGTTGTGTATTCAGAGATGTAGGACAGGTGGCGTTGCTGGCGGGATGACCAGGGGTCGGATGCTTTCGTAAACGCAAAGGTAAGCGGTTTGTGGTCCGTGAACGCGGTGAAGGGCCGACCTTCTAGGAAGTACCTGAAATGCCGGATTGCCAGGTAGAGCGCCAACAGTTCCCGGTCAAAAGCACTGTACTTGAGCTCGGGTGGCCGCAGGTGTTTGCTGAAAAACGCCAGGGGTTGCCAGCGACCTGCGATGAGCTGCTCCAGCACCCCACCGACTGCCGTGTTTGATGCGTCCACTGTGAGGGCGGTAGGGGTGTCCATTCTGGGATGTACTAGCATTGCGGCGTCAGCCAAAGCTTCCTTCGTTTGAACGAAAGCGGCGGCGGACTCCTCGTCCCAGGTAATGTCCTTGCTCGGACCCGACATCAGGGCGAACAGGGGGCGCATGATCCGGGCAGCTGAAGGGAGGAAGCGGCGGTAGAAATTGACCATACCTACGAATTCCTGAAGGCCTTTGATCGTGGTGGGTCGGGGGAAGTGGCGGACCGCATCTACCTTAGCGGGCAGAGGGGCTGCCCCGTCTTTAGTAATCCTGTGGCCCAGGAAGTCAATGGTATCAAGTCCGAACTGGCATTTGGCAGGGTTGATTGTAAGACCGTACTCACTCAGTCGGGCGCAGAGTTGACGGAGGTGGGACAGATGCTCCTGACGACTGCCGCTGGCTATGAGGATGTCATCCAAATAGATGAACGCGAAGTCCAGGTCCCGTCCCACCGCGTCCATTAACCGCTGGAACGTCTGTGCGGCATTCTTCAGGCCGAACGGCATGCGGAGGAACTCGAAGAGGCCAAACGGGGTGATGAGAGCCGTTTTGGGGACGTCGTCAGGATGCATCGGGATTTGATGGTACCCTCGGACAAGGTCGACCTTGGAGAAGATCCGGGCGCCGTGCAGGTTTGCCGCAAAGTCCTGAATGTGCGGCACAGGGTAGCGGTCCGGTGTGGTAGCCTCGTTCAGCCTGCGGTAGTCGCCGCACGGTCTCCAGCCCCCCGTCGCTTTGGGCACCATGTGCAGGGGGGAAGCCCAGGGGCTGTCGGACCGCCGGATGATCCCCAATTCCTCCATTCTCTGGAACTCCTCCTTCGCCAGTCGGAGCTTGTCCGGGGGAAGCCGCCGAGCACGGGCATGGAGGGGTGGTCCCTGTGTCGGGATGTGGTGCTGTACGCCATGCCTGGGCATGGCTGCTGTGAACTGCGGTGCCAGAACCGATGGGAACTCCGCCAGGACCCTGGTGAAGTCGTTGTCGGACAGCGTGATGGAGCCGAGGTGAGGGGCTGGCAACTGGGCCGCGCCCAGGGAGAACGTCTGAAAGGTCTCGGCGTGTACCAGTCTCTTCCTGGGCAGGTCAACCAGCAGGCTGTGAGCTCGCAAAAAATCCGCACCCAGAAGCGGTTGGGCTACGGCGGCCAGTGTGAAGTCCCACGTGAACTGGCTGGGGCCGAACAGTAGCTGCACCTGACGGGTGCCATAGGTCCTTACTGTGCTGCCATTCGCGGCCTTCAGGGGGGGACCCGGTGCCCTGCTGCGGGTGTCGTAACTCGTCGGAGGTAAAACGCTGATCTCAGCCCCAGTATCGACCAAAAACCGGCGTCCCGACCTTCTATCCCACACATACAGGAGGCTATCCCGATGGCCAGCCGCCGTAGCCATCAGCGGCGGCTGGCCCTGGCGTTTCCCGGGAACTTGCAGGGCGGGCGGCAACGGCGGGCTTCTGCGCCCCACCGCTGGTGGTAGAAGCACCAGTGGTCATTGGGCCGGGGGTTAGTGGGCTCTGCGGCCGGGCCTGGACTGGTTTGCTGCCGGGAGCGTGGCTGGGAGATCTGTGCGATGGACGCCCCGCTCACCTTTTTGGCGTTCCACAGCAAGTCCGCCCGGGCTGCCACTTTCCGGGGGTCACTGAAATCCGCGTCGGACAGCAGCAGGCGTATGTCCTCGGGCAGCTGCTCCAGGAATGCCTGCTCAAACATGAGGCCTGTGTGTCCCTCGGCCAGAGACAACATCTCATTCATTAAAGCTGATGGAGGTCTGTCGCCCAAGCCATCCAGGTGCAGTAAACGGGCAGCCCGCTCGCGCCGTGAGAGTCCGAAAGTCCTGAGGAGCAGGGCTTTGAATTCCGTGTACTTGCCGTCTGCCGGGGGCGACTGTACGAACTCCGCGACCTGGGCAGCTGTGTCCTGGTCGAGGGAGCCCACCACGTAGTAGTAGCGGGTGTCTTCTGAGGTGATCCGGCGAACGTGGAATTGGGCTTCGGCTTGCTGGAACCATAGGTCCGGGCGCTGTGTCCAGAAACCCGGCAGTTTCAACGAAACCGCATGAACAGAGGCGGCGTCGGTCATTTCTGGTCCAAAAATCGTTTGGACCGTCGGGGTCACCAATTGTAGCGGTGTGCTACAAGCAGCGCTAAAATTACGACACGGAGTCGGTAACTGCAGTCGAAGGAAAAACTTTATTCGAAAACTTCAGCCTCACTTTTAAGCCTCTGTCAACCGGCCCCCCATGGCGAAGAGGCTCCAAAGCTCTGTGCTCGCAAACCCCCGTAGGCTATCTAATTGTGAGTCGGTTCGGATACGCTAGGAAATGAGGCGCTACAGTACCTTGTAAAGGGAAGGAACTGTAGTATCTAGAACCAACTGTACAAGCACTAAGGAGGTCATCAGATTTAGAAGAAGAACTGTTTGATTGATGCTAAATTATTAGTTGTTTTGGGTTTATCAGTCAAAATCAAAGTAAATTTATTATCAAAGTACATATATCTTACCATATACCACCTTGAGATTTATTTGTTGCAAGCATTTACAGGAAAATAAAGGAATACAATAGAACTTGGAAGAACCTATATGGTACGCAGGAGTCTGGATAACCCGGCCACTGATGGGCCACAGTGTTGCTCTTTGTAAATTCTACTCCATGAATGTGCAAGCTTAAAACAGATTGTATTTGCTAAATCTCAGCAAAAGATGTTAACCCAATTCTTTGATCTGTGTTGTCTATGTCAATCAAGGAGTCAGGGCTTAGTTATGTTGCAGCAGCCCAGGTTATAACTATTTACACATGGATCGTAGTGAATGATTCCTATTATGTTAAAGTTATAATGCTTTGCTAGCATAGTGCATTCAATCCCTTACCAGTACTGCCTGAATACTTCCCATGGACTAAAAATGATCATTGAAATCTTACTTTCCCATGTCACTCATCTTCCTGATTTGGAAAGTATTTTTTTTCTTTTTATTGGTGGATGCAATGGTCCCTGCCTAACGAGGTCATTGGAGAATTTTCACCACGTCAACTGCAGTAAATGAAAAAGAAACTTCACTATTGCCTTCTCATTGGACAATTGATAAGCACTGGTTTGTCAGTGACGCACACATTCTAGCGATCACTGTCTGAAGAGGCCTTGAGATTTCTACTTTTGATGGGTTATGTAAATTACATTAATCCCTAACAGTTTTCTGTATACACTGTTGAACCATTTGGCAGAAAGTAACCTCCTAATTTCACAGGCAATATATAAGGAATTCAAAGAATATCATTAGCCTAGTGAGAATTCATTCTATGTGTCCTAGTTTCATCTCATGGCAAATCCAAATTGAATCTTAAAACTAAATTGTACTCTTGCCTCTATGACTTGATAAAAGCAGCTTTGTATTCCATATAATTTCCTTGTTTAAAAATCAGCAGTGTCTTTTTTTCCAGATTTAGTTCTAGTTTCTTTTAGCATTGACATCACCAGCAACTGACTAGGGTGCTTAGGGCAAAGTTAGCTGCATGCAAAACCTGCAGGAAGCTAAAGACATCAACAATGCATTAACCATTAGGAAATGCAAATTCTACGTTGTGCATCTTCATATCTGTGATATGAAAATGCATTTAATTTCACTTACAGGAGGTCTTACAATTAGGAGTGTTTGGATTAAGCTGCAAGATTGTACGATACCAAACAATATTGTTACATTAAAAGTAAACTATATTTTTCATTAAAGTCTACTTAACCTTTCTCAGATTTTCTTTGGACACATTGGAAATTGTTAAACAGAAGCATGATAATAAATTACAATTATTGTTCTAGGATAGTGGAATTATCAAGGGCTACTGATGCTTAATTTTAGTGTCTTTACATATCTGTAATATCAATCATTCTAAAGGGAACATCTGGTATAGTAAAGGATTAATATTAACTAGATTTAAGCTGTAATCGTTTTAAATGCTATAACCAGATATGGGTGTCCAAGAGTTCAACTCTCAGCAGAAGTATTCAACTATGTGGAAAAGCAATTTGTGAAGTTACTAGAGGTGAAAATAGTAATACACTTGGTGATGATAAATTCTACTACAAAGAGCTCCAACTGCCTGCTTTTCTTAATTAAACTGATATTGTTTATTTTTGCAAAGTATCAGGATCTCCCAAGTGTAGCATTGCTAACATAGATTACTGTCATATGCATAAATAATTAGAAACATATTACATCAGTTGCTACTTTTGTTGAATAATTCATGAATAAAATCTGTGGTACTAGGCATTTGCTACACAAATTTTAATTCTTTTAGTGATGAATGAAACAAAGACTGCTGAAATAAACAGTAGAAACTATTTCTAAGCACTCATCATAATCCTCCCATCTGATTAGTGGCATTGTGTATTATGCGTGCATAAAAAGGCATCTGATATCAGGTGAATAAAAAAATAATCATTCATCTATTTCATTTTCAAATATGGTGACTTAATTCTGACCATATTGAAAGTTTAAAGCGATACTATAAGGAATGCTGTCATCATCCACTGTTAAGCTACAACAATGAAATTCATTAATGAAAATCATTGTAATTCAAGCCAGGCATACAAATGATTAATGAACAATGATCATTTATTGACAAATCACTTAATAGTGCAGAACAAGAATTAAGTATTCCAACATTGCAATTTTGAGTTCTCAATAGTGTCAGATAAAAAGAGAAGAAATTTATTTTTTATTGCATCATGGGTTCAAAAATAAGATTCCAGGAATGATGGAGAGCAAAAGTTAAGCAGGTCAGTCTACAAATCAGGCCCATTTCCACAACCACATCCACCTGCCAAACCACATCCACCTCCTCTCACCAGGATTCACCCATTATCTGCCAGCTCATGCTACTCCCCTTCCCCGTCCTTTTACTCTGGCTTCTGCCCTCTATCTTTTCAGTCCTGATTAGGGGAATTGAACCAAAATATGGACTGCTTATTTCCCTGCATAGATGCCGCCTGACCCGTTGAGTTCCTCTAGCATTTTGTGTGTGCTGCTCAAAATTTCCAGCATCTATTTTCTCTCTTGTAATTCACAGAAAAAAATCCTCTTCAATCAACTTTTAAGGCATATGTTTTTAGTTTTTGTGAAGTACAGTAGTGTCATAACTTTTCCAGTGAATCCAATAAGTTTAGAGGGAGAACAGGAACTAAAATGTTGGTCTGTTTAAAGTGTGTGTGTGGTAACTAGGGCCCCAGTAAGTTTAAAGTGAACATTGGAACTGGGATTGGTGGGCTAAAAGGGCAATTAGTAACTGGAATCTAGTATGACAGAGGAATCAGCACAGTGAGAATGATACTGAATCAGCAGGATTGCCAATCCGATATGGGATTACCAGAGATTTATCTGTAGGAAGTAAGTAATTGATATGGGTTAAGGAAGAAAAGGAGGCAAAGTGTGATCTGTTACCTTCTATAATGAATAAGCGAAAATAGACACCATTTCAGTCCCTTAACATTCAGAAATATTGACTTTGGGAAAGATAGATAAACACAACCCAAGGAAACTGGAATGGGGTAGGCCATCTGTCCCTTCCAGCCTGCACCACCATTCAACATAATAACAGCAGATTTTTGTTGGTATTTTTCTCTCTTATTGGCAGGTTTTCCATAACTCTCAATTCTTTAACCTTGTAAGTACTTGTCTACAGCATCTCCATCTTAAATATGTCTAATGATCTGGTCCCTACCAAGGGCAGGGAATCCAGAGATTCACCTTCTCCGAATGGCAGAGCAGGCTCGATGGGCAGAAGTTTGTATACACCTCAGTTTTAAACAAACAGTGTTATATTTTATAGATGTAGACAACACTGCCTTGCCTTCATCAATTTTCCTGGTAGTTTCCTTGAAAGAATCTGTAAGCTTGGTTAGACATGACCTACCATGCACAAAGCTATGTTATCAATCCTTAATTAATCCATGTCTATCCAAGTGTTTATACATCCAGTCCCTCAGAATTAGCTCTTTTTTGGCTCCACACATTCTGACCTTCTGGATTTTGTCCCAGCAATCCTTTTGCTCTTAACGTATCTGTAGTTTCCTCTATCATTCTCCCTCACCTTTCTCTAGGGCAACCTCATACCTTCCTTTAGCCCTCTTGATTTCTTTCTTAAGTGTTCATTTGGATTTCTTATACTCCATAATCACTCCATTTGTTACTACCTGCCTATACTTGCTATGCACCTCTTTTCTTTCTTAACCATAAGACCAAAAAACCATGGGAAATAGGAGGAGAAGTAGGCCAATCGACCCATTGAGTCTGCTCCACCATTCAATCATGTGCTGGTCCAATTATTCCAGTCATCCTTACTCCCCTGCTTTCACCCCATTCCCTTTGATACCATGGCTAATCAAGAACCTATCTATCTCTGCCGTAAATGCACCCAATGATTTGGCCTCCACAGCCACTTGTGGCAACAAATTCCACAGATTTACCACCCTCTGACTAAAGTAATTTCTCCACATCTCAGTTCTAAAATGACTCCTTCAATCCTGAAGACACACCCTCTTGTCCTAGAATCCCCAACCATGGGAAATAACATTGTCATCTCTAATCTGTTCAGACCTTTCAACATTCAAAATGTTTGTATGAGATCCCCCACCAGCTGCTAGATGTTCCTCATACAGTAACCCTTTCATTCCTGGAATCATTCTTGTGACTCTTCTCTGAACCCTCTCCAATATCAGTATATCCTTTCTAAAACAAGGAGCGAAAACTGCACACATTACTCCAAGTGTGGTTTCATGACTGCCTTATAAAGCCTCAACATCACCTCCCTGCTCTCATATTCTATACCTCTAGAAACAAATGTCAACATTGCATTTGTCTTCTTCACAACCGACTCAACCTGGAAGGTATTTTGCACAAGGACTCCCAAGCCCCTTTGCATCTCTGCATTTTGAATTTTTCCCCATCTAAGTAATAGTTGCCCATTTATTTCTTCCACCAAAGTGCATGACCATACACTTTCCAAATTGTATTTCATTTGCCACTTCGTTGCCCATTCCCCTAAACTACTGAAGTCTCCCTGTAGGCTCTTTGTTTCCTCAACACTACTCACGCCTCTATCTATCTTTATATCATCGGAAAATTTAGCTACAAATCCATTAATCCCATAGTCCATAGCCATACATCGTAAAAAGCAGTAGTCTCAACACCAACCCCTGTGGAACTCCACTGGTAACCGGCAGCCAGCTAGAATAGGATCCCTTTATTCCCACTCTGTTTTCTGCCGACCAGCCAATGGTCCACCCATGCTAGTAACCTCCCTGTAATTCCATGGGGTCTTATCTTGCTAAGCAGCCTCATGTGTGGCAGCTTGTCAAAGGCCTTCTGGAAATTCAAGTACACCATGTCTACTGCATCTCCTTTGTCTACGCTGCTTGTAATTTCCTTGAAGAATTGCAATAGGTTTGTCAGGCAGGATTTTCCTTTCAGGAAACCATGCTGGCTTTGGCCTGTCTTGTTATGCACCTCCAGGTATTCCATAACCTCATCCCTAACAATCGATTCTAACAACTTCCCAACCACTGATGTCAGGTTAATAGGTCTATAGTTTCCTTTCTGCTGCCTCCCACACTCTTAAATAGTGGAGTAACATTTGCAATTTTCCAGTCATCCGGTATAATGCCAGAATCTATCAATTCTTGAAAAATCTTTGTTAATGTCTCTGCAATCTCTCTAGCTACTTCCTTCAGAACCCGAGGGTGAATTCCATCAGGTCCAGGAGATTTATCCAACCTCAGACCACTAAGCTTCCTGAGCACCTTCTCAGTCGTAGATTTTACCACACAAACTTCGCTTCCCTGACACTCTTGAATGTCCGGTATACTGCAGATGTCTTCCACTGTGAAGACTGATGCAGAGTACACATTTAATTTCTCTGCCATCTCTGCATCTCTCATTACAATATCTCCAGCGCTATTTTGTATTGGTCCTATATCTACCCTCAACTCTCTTTTACCCTTCACATACTTAAAAAAGCTTTTAGTATCTTCTTTGATATTAGACACCAGTTTCCTTTCATAATTCATTTTTTCCTTCCGAATAACCTTCTTCGTTTCCTTCTGCAAGTTTATAAAAGCTCCCCAATCCTCTAGCTTCCCACTAGCTCTGGCTTCCTTGTCTGCCCTCTCTTTTGCTTTTACTTTGGCTCTGACTTCACTTGTCAGCCACGGTAGTGACCTTCTTCTATTTGGAAGTTTCTTCTTATCTGGAATATATGTGTCTTGCACTTGTCTCAATTTTCACAGAAACTCCAGCCATTGCTGCTCTGCTGTCCTTCCTGCAATGTTCTTTTCCAGACAACCTTGGCCAATTCCCATCTCATGCCATTGTAATTTCCTTTATTCTACTGAAACACCGACACATTGTATTTTATTTTTTCCCTCTCAAATTTCATTGTGAACTTGGTCATATTGTGATCACTGTTTCTTAAGGGTTCCTTAACTTTAAGCTCTCTTATTGCCGCTGATTCATTGTATAACACCCGATACAGCACAGCCGATCCCCTAATGGGCTCAACAACAAGCTGTTCTAAAAAGCCGTCACGTAGACATTCTACAAATTCTCTCTCTTGAGGACCTGTACTAAACTGGTTTTCCTAACCCACTTACATGCTAAAATCCCCAACGATTATCATGACATTGCCCCTCTGACCAGATCTCAATTTAGCACTATTTTACCTTTGATATGCTTGAGTTTTCCAATACCATCCAGTACCTTCCTTAACTAGCTTTCAGTTGGCATCATTGCAGGGGATGGGGCATGCAAATGGTGGACAAATGTAATTGTCTCAGCCAATCATGACCCCACAGTGCTGGTTCTCATGTTTTCATTACATACAAGGCTTGTTAGTGTTGTATTTCACTGCTGTGAATGTTATTCCCACAGGAGTTATCTTTTCTCCAGTATAGATTCTTGGTTGGAGATTTACAAGCTTCCGTTTAGTATCTTTGAACCATCATTTGAATTGTCATTGAAATATCTCAGCCAGCATCAAATTCCATTTTAATTAATTTGCCATTCATTTCTGGTGTTTCTGGTGTCTATTGTTAGTTTCCACATTGTAAACTTCAAGGTTAGCCTATCCGGTATCACTCTGATCATTATCAGATTTTTCATCAACAGCATGCAAATTTGTGCCTTTTTGACATTTTATCTTTTTCTCTATGCAGTCCTTTTATTTTATTCTCCCTGACATGGTCTTTGTATGTGTTGTTCTTTGTTGCATATTTTGTAAGGTTCACCTTTGTATCTTCATTGATCTGGTGAATGTGAGCACCTGCCACAAGAGTAACACAAATTGCTCAGTCAGTTTCTGTTTAGAGGTTACAATTTTGTCCATGCTTGCTTTCATTCCTGACTGTGACTTAATTGCATCTCTGTCTACTGTTTCAGTTGATTTCAACTGCTGTTTTAAATGTGAGTTGTGCTTTAGTTAAGATTCCACAAACTAAACAATCTTTCTATCCATCATTAAGCCCTTCATTGAACTAAAAATGCTCAGACAATCTCTTCAGTTCAACCATGTATGCTGAAATGGTCTCCACTTCCTTTAGGGTCAGCGTATGAAACCTAAAGTGTTCTACAATCAACAATGGCTTTGGTTCTAAATGTCCCTGCATTACTTTTGTAACGTTCTCCTTCGTGTGTAACGAAACGCCGAATTAAACGTCGAGATAAACCACAGTCAATAAGAACCAGATCGCAGTAAGATTAACCATTTACTGTTCACTCTTCACATTAACATATGGTGAAAACTGTTGATAAAACAATACAAGATTGATACAGTATTTGTTCCTTCCTTAATATCACATATCAATTGTAAATACTTGCAAAGGTGACTATAACTACATTACACTAAGGTGCAGTATACAGGGAGAGTTTACCTGCTCCATTGACTACTTTAAATACACTTCCATGCAAACTATCCGCGACTCTTTAACTAACGAAAGCATAAACATTATCGACCGTCGTTACTTCTAACAGGATCGGCATTAACATCTTAGTTCAATATATCGATTATCTATTAACTTACAGCGTTGCTCTCACTGTGATTTCTCATGCCTGCAAAACAACTTCTGCTCAGGTGAGCCTCGTGGTAAGCCCCCACCCTCGCGCTAATTTCAAACCGGTACTTTCCCACAAGACGCGGCGAAACCGGATGTGACGTCATCACATGCCGATATATTTTACATGCAATGAATATACTTTAAATATACTTCTAATTCTAACTAGAAAATACTATCGAATGAATTACTAAGCGAAAATATTATAAACTAAATAACTGTCGTAAAGACAGCACAACTTTCACAATAGCTGCAAGGCTCATTTCTGCTGCTTTGCTTGGAGTAGTTAAAGCTTGAAGTAAACTATGTGCCTTTAAACCCAAAGCACTCAGCAAAAATGGTACATGTTTCTCATTGGTTAATTAATTTGCTTCAAAATACTGCTTAATTAGCTCAGTATACATGAGCCAGTTATCCATTATGTAATCAAACATCTCAATCTTTCCCATCTAGCCAGTCAATTCAGATTTTATTTATGATTATTATCACCCAGTACTCACTCTTTATGAACTAGTGAATTCTTTCATTTGCTGCCTTTATTTTTAACTCAACTATCTCCGCACATGCTGTGCTGCTTTTTATTTTAATTTGACCATTTCTTGCTGCTCTTTTTATTAACTCACCATTCCTCACTGTGCTTCAGCAGGTTGGTAGCTGTCTCAGGTTTGCTTTCAAAATACCTCATCATCACTGTTATGTTTTGTAAGTTTAAAATATTAATCTAATTCAAAAGAAGATATGGGAGTTCAAAATATGAATTTAACTTTAAGCAAGGTGCACACATATCATGTGGTAGCATCATGATGTATGCAATTCATGTGTTTTACATGTAACCATAATGAAATATGTAAACAACAAATAATACTTTATCAAACAATATATTAACAAGATTATTCAGATTTACTGAAATATTAAATAGAGAACAGCCAGCCTCTTATTCTGTAGCTCTGTTCATGATCACCCATTCATGAAAACATTTCAGATTCTCCCGTCAAGCCCTCTTGGGATCATATATGTCTAAATGAGGACACCAGTCATTTTTCTAAACTCGAAGGAATACAGACCCAATCTGTTTAGCAACTCTTACTTGGCCAACCCTCTCATCCCAGGAACTGGCTTTATGAATCTCTTTTGAACTGTTGTCAAAGAGCAAAATCAAAAATATAATATTTAAAGTCTGAATAATCTCAACCTATGTCAGGAGAATCATCAAGAATTTTGAGTGTAGACTGGTGAATAAAACAAGTTTAATTTATGCTGACGGTGCTTACCAGGCATATTTGATAGGTGATAAGTGAGGAATAAGAAGGAAGAAATTCTGACAAGAAATAGCACTTCATCCAGGAAAGTTAAGATAAAAATTTTTTAACTCAACAGCCATTGTCCTGCCCTGCACAGTTAACTGTGAATTAGTGACATTCCAGAGCTAATGGAGTTTATAAATGTAGTACTTTACCACCTTGAGAAAGAATGATCTAACAATAACCGTGTTTCCCTCTCTGTGGCTGCTGTTTGATCTGCTGTATGTTATGTTTTTATTCATATTTCTATCATTTATTGGACTTTGTTTTCGTATCGTATCATGATGACCACTTCCGCTTTTATTTCCAAACACATTTTGAAAAAATCTCAATATTTGATCTAAAATTGTAAAGTGCTGCATTTTTGGGCTACAGTACCTCATTCCTGACAATATTGTAAACAGTTTTCATTAAACATTAGAGAAAAACAAAGGAAGTATTCCACTGCTGACTGCAACTATTGACATCTGTTAGATGTTGTATTATCCAATAAACACAGGGCTATGACCAGCTGTGATACCTGTACCATTGGCAATCCTACCATCTCACATATTGATCACTTTGATGACTGGTACATAATAAAAGCAGAGAAATTAGAGAAAAAGTATCAGAACCACCTAAGAACCCTCTGCAGCACTTCAAGTAAAATTACACTGGCAATCCAATGAGGAAGTTTTGGAGCACCATTTCATTTTGAAACCTCTATTAAAATTTGAAAGCTGAAAAATGCTGTAAATGCTTTAAGTAGACTAAAATATATTTTTTAACTAGCAATATCATTGCTTTAGTTCCTATCTGTCTTTCATGGAATGACATAAGATGGCAATCTAATCATGCAGAATGGAAACTGAGATTACTTTTTACAGTTATTTTCGAACACGAACTAGATGAATGGGTTCTTCAACTGCTGCAAATGTGATATAGAAAAAATACAGTGGCTGAATGAGCTATTTTGCAGACTCTGAAGTGGAAATATTTGAGTTTCACCTACAAGAAGAATATTTCACCTCTGGCAACAGGCGTTCCAGGCTTGGAAAACTGTGTGATGCTTATTTAAAGTAGCATGCTGATGTACAAAGAAAGTAGTGCAATGTAACAACACCATTTTCCAGCCTGCAGGAAATACTTGTGCGTGGATGCAGTTGAGTCACTGCTAGCTGTGACATTTAATTGCTTGCTGATGGCATTGAACTTATTAGTGTTTTAGCTATCATGATTGCTGGGCTGTCAATTGAAATTTCTGCTGCCTGTGGCCTGAAGCTCACTTCTGCTTGTTGCTAGCTGTTTACTAAAGAAAAAAAAAACAATTTCAAACTGATGTATTTCTCTTTTCTTATTTGTTTCAATTTGAAATCTATTTTTCTCCTCTCCCGAGTCATTTCATCCCAACTACATTGGTAGAGAGAAAGTGATAGCCCACAGCTGTGAATATGCCACATTGTTGTTAACATGAGGGGAACCTTCTTCACTCGAGAGAGTCGTGAGTGTGCAGACTGAGTGGCCAGTGTAAGTGCTTCATGCGGTATTCAATTTCAATGTTTAAGAGAAGCTTGAATAGGTACCTGAATGGTAGGTGTATGGAGGGTGATGGTCTGGGTGCAGTTTGATGGGAGTAGGCAGTTTAAATGGTTCGGCATGGACTAGAAGGGCTGAAGGGCCTCGTTTCTGTGCTGTACTTTTCTATGACTCTGAATAACAATGGGATGTGCAGCAGAATTACTTAAGCTAACAAATCATGTATACTATATATATTTTTACACTATTGTGCAAAATTCTTAGGAATATATATAACTAGGGTGCCTCAGATTCTTGCACAGTAGCTTATTTGTCAATATAGAGCAGGGAACGTATTTGTAAGTCAGGCTGGAGCAAAGGATGTTGGGAATAGTGAGGGTGGAGCGCCGCAGGAGGGGTGTGGAACATGTGACAGTGAGGGAATGCCAGGGCAAGGGGTGGCACAGGTGCAGGCACACCCATCCCTGAGACACCAGGCAAGGTCATTTGATTACCAACAAATGGTTTATTAATCATTACAGAATGTCTCTTTGGCACAGCCCGCTTCCTGCCCTTTCCCTGCCCCCCCTCCCACTCTCAGTACACAACAGAGCCCCATCTCAGAACCAGGTTTATCATCACTCACAGGTTGATGTTTGCAGCAGCAGGGCTGTGCAACACATACAATTATATATATATACACGAACACACAAGAGTCTTAGGCACTCTGGCTATACGTGCATATGCCTAAGACTTTTGCACAGTATTGTATTATGTATAAGCTTTTGCCCTCATCATTGTTCAATAGCAAAGCTTTTCTATCTGAATTCTTATTCCTGTAATTATCAACGCTCATGGTGAAAGTAATTTTAAAAGATTACTTTTAGGCAGTTCATTTCAGATGAAAGCAATGTAATAGTCTATGTTACAAATAATAACACTTGGATTTATAGAGTACCATAGCAGATTGAACATTTTCAATGCACTTGGCAAAACAGGTTTTCTCTGCTTTTCTCCCAGTCCTATTGTGTTAGAATGATGAACTGAACATTGAAAGATAAGGGAGACCATATAAAGAACCAATATGATCATTTGTTTTTTTTCTCCCCATTATATTAAGAAAATATACTAATCCACCAAATATTTGGTCCTCTCAAGGGATCCAAAGTGGCAGGTCATAGCTCCAGGAAACTCATTTTAATCTAGTTACGTGGATAAGTAGACAAATGGCCAATTCACATAAGCAAGTTCCACAGATTTTAAAATGCCAATCTGTGTGCAGCCGATGAATTAATTCCTATCCCACTGGTATATTCCATGCAATATACAGTATATTGCAAAATATTAGAAATAAATTGAAGAACACTAATCAACCTCCTTTAACAGAATCAGTTTAATGTAATTTCATTTTTTTCTCAATTTAAGTAAATTAATCCCTGAGAAAAGAGCATTAAATAATAATTTTAATATTGCTTGAGGGGTGAATTTTGGCAAGGGCAGACTGGAGAACAGTGCATTCATATGGAAGATGATTGACCTGTGATGTCAATTTAGTTTCATTACAGATGATGGTGTTGAATGCAGAGCTGAAGTAAATTAAGAGCATCCTGATGTATGCATCTTCACTGTTCAGAGGTTCCAGAGCTGAGTGAAGAGCCAATGAAGAGACAATCTGCTGTTGTCCTGTTATGATGGTAGTCAAATTAGAGTGGATCCTGGTCTCTCCTCAGGCAGGTGTTCATATGATTAATAATCAACTTTTCATAGCACTTCATTACAGTGGACAAGTGCTTCTAGACGATCGTCGTTGAGGCACGTTATCATATTCCTCTTATGCGCGGGTATAATTGAAGACTGCTTGAATGAGCCTAGATACGTCAGACTACCGAAGTGAGAGGTTGAAGATACCAATAAAGACACCAGCCATTTGATTATCACATGTCTTCAATACTCCATTCAGTACACTCTCTGGGCCAGATGCTTTCTGGGGGTTCATCCTCTTGAAGGATGCTCTCACATTGGCCTCAGAGACTGAAATCACATGGTCGTTGGGGGGCTATGGGATTTTGTGAATTTGACTCCATGCTTTGCCAATTAAAGTGAGCATTATAGTCATTGAAGCAACACACACAGAATGCTGGTGGAACGCAGCAGGCCAGGCAGCATCTATAGGAAGAAGTACAGTCGACGTTTCGGGCTGAGACCCTTCGTCAGGACTATCTGAAAAAAGAGATAGTGAGAGATTTGAAAGTGGAAGGGGGAGGAGGAGATCCAAAATTATAGGAGAAGACAGGAGGGGGAGGGATGAAACTAACAACTGGAAAGTTGATTAGCAAAAGGGATACAGAGCTGGAGAAGGGAGAGGATCATGGGACGGGAGGCCTAGGGTGAAAGAAAGAGGGAGGGGAGCACCAGAGGGAGATTGAGAGCAAGGAAGGTGTGATTGTGAGAGGGGCACAGAGAGAATAAAAGAGAGAAAAAAAGAGTGGGGATAGACAGACAGACAAATAGATAGATAGATAGATAGATAGATAGATAGATAGATAGATAGATAGATAGATAGATAGATAGATAGATAGATAGATAAATAAGGGATGGGGTAAGAAAGGGAGGAGGGGCATTAACCTTGTTTTCATATACAGTATGTTGCTTTGTCAGATTGATAGGGTTCATGCCCTGCCACATCAGTCAAGCATCCTCTGCATTTCAAGTTTGCTCCAGAATTGCCACTTGAAATGCAAGATGGCTTTCTTAGACCTCTTGTACTTACTTTGATCACCATACCTGAAAAACACTGATCTAGCCCTTGGTAGATTGCAGATCATTTCATTCATTTAGGGCTTCTGGTTAGGGAAGACTGAATAATATTGTGGGCACACAGTCATTCACAAGTGCTATTATAATGTCTGTGACAACCGTGGCATAGTCCTTCTGGTCTTCTGATGAGTTTTTCAACATGGCCCAGTCTACTAACTCAAAGCAATACCACAGCCACTCCTCTGTCACCTCAGATAGAGATCATAGTATTATATTATAGCTATTATGTTTGATCAACAGAAAGATTAGCACAAGTTCCAATGCCAGCACATTGTTATCCTTCCTGGTTATGGGCTATTTTTTTTTCTCTTTATAACTCAGTGGGCTCGTTGTTTACAGAGAATACATCAGGGATATTGCAGCATATATTTTTGAGGTGATACATTAAAATCCTCACTAGTAGCTTAGCATAAGCACAGTATTTTTGCCTAAGGGAACAGTTCAAATATTTTATAGCTGATGCCTTTGACGATGTGTCCATGAATATTTACATCAAAACCAAGGCTTAAAAATTTAGCATCTGAGAAGCTACAGATCAGCATATAGCTTTTAGGCATATAGATATAATAGAGAAAACAATCACACACGAGTACTTTTGAGATCATGTACAGAATCCACTAACATACTGTATTTAAAGAACTCATCAAATCTCTGAACTCTACAACTATTAGGGATCTAGCTTTTGCCTGGAGACGTGCAGTAACAGGGAGTTCTAATAACGTAGGGAAATCACAGATATTAAAAAAGGCTTTGAAGAACCCTGTCAATGGCTCTCTTGTGATCACCTTTTTGATTATTGGAGTGCTTGCTTGTGGATATTAATCCAACCTTGTCCAAACTCTTTCCTTGTTTTTTGCACATTACTTAAAATTTGTTGAAATCCCAGGAAACATTATACAACCAGGCAATTCCTGCCAGGTTAAGCCGTTCCACCAGACAATAATTACTTATTTCAAAACAATCTTATTAAAACATCTTTTTTTCCCCTTTATCTATAAGTGAGAAACCAGATTTTCCCTGAATAGGCTTTTATACTGCATACCTGAAGAACATGGGACCAAAATAAAGAATTCATTTACTGACTAACATGATCAAATTTGCATTCTGGATTTGTTTCTCTGGTGTGATTAACAAGGATTTCAGCCCAACACCCCCAATCTTTGTATAATATTTTTCCCAGCTCTTTGATATAATTTCAATACATTTCAAACTCTCCATATTCTAGCCGATAAGGCATGGTTTAAGTAGGTTCAATAGGGTGACAAATGTAACATGGATTTTCTGGAAGAAAAATACAATTTTGACACTTCCCCTGCACTCTCCTTTTGATTGCCTTGTCCTCATTTCTTGAAATTACCTCAGTTTAGCCACTTTGGAAACAAGAAATGCCATATATAAATGAACTAGGCCTTGAGACCCAGTGCAACTTTGACTGCAACAGCTTGTTATCTATTTAACTTAGTCTTGTAATGGTTTTAAGTCAACAGGCATTGACTTTTTAGCTCTTCTAAGGTGTTTGTAATAAAACCAGATATTTGGAGCCCTGAGTATTGCTGTGCAGTAACTTACATTCTATATAATCAAAAACTACAGGCCGTAGAAGAAAAAAATACTGAATCTTTTTAATCTCTCTCTCTCACACTCATTTTCTCAATTGTTTTCTCTTTCCCTTCTCTCTCTCTTCCTTCACATTCTCTCTATCTATTTATATCTTGTTATACCTTCTTACAGCTTCTATTTTTACAAAACCTTGGTTCTTTCATTATATGCTGAAACAACAAGCATTGTTTCTGGATATACGGACTTCAAATTGCCTTTACTGTGAAGTCAACCATTAGCCATATTTTTCCAACAGAGGAGCCAATAATACTCTATCTGTGTGAGAGAAGTTTTAACCCTTCAGAGAAACAGTCTTGATTCATCTATTCTTGCACAGCCAATACCTCACTTGTTAATCTTCTGACCCTGAGCCAATGCAAACCTTCCAGTTGTTTTTTACCAACAGACATGCTCAGTCTTTTCATTTCTGCTTCAGACATTTTTGACAGGACTTTAGTCAATGCATGCATAATGAGCTGTTGTACCACTCCCATAATATGCTGAAAGATTTCAATTGATCGAGCATTTTTAATATTCTTGCCAATATACCACCTTAAGTTTATACAGGGTTGCCCTGCAGACATTCCGCATTCCACATTCCAGTGGCATAGTCTGGCTGACGTTCAACATTCTGAGATAAATACCAGGTCTGCTGCTGGACTTGGACACACACGGTTTTGGACACTGGATGAGCTTTGTTGTGCCCACATGAAGGTGGGTTTTAGGAGGATCGATTCGGGGAAGTCGATCAGTGGCTCTCGCAATGCAGAAAAGTGTGACCGGTGAGGAGTTATTTGTGTGTCCAATCCTTGCCTGGGTTGATAATTCCACCATGGAAGAACGGTCGCCTTTGTTATGGTCACAGTCAGTAACTTTGAAAGGTTTTCGGAGGTCAACAGGAAGATCGATGGCACCAGCTCACCTGAAGACCTACACACCTCTCTCTCTTCAACTCTACTCAACTAAATACCACGAACTGAACTGAACTTTCTTCACATCGTAAGACTGTATCCATTCACCCCTATGTTATAAAAAGCCTGTTTTTTTTCTATTTCCACACTTACATATATCTATAATCATTGCTAACCTGTTTGATATATCTGCATTTATATTACTGTATTGGGTAGTTACTAATAAACACTATTAGTTAATAACAATACCAGATTCCAAAGTGTTTTCCATTTCTGCTGGTTCTTTAACCCGCCACGGGGTACGTGACAATACCAAATCTCTTCAAACTCCTAATGAAGAATAGCATCTGTCTTGCCTTCTTTATAACTGCATTGATATGTTGGGACCAGGTTCGATCCTCAGAGATCTTAACACCCAGGGAACTTGAAACTGCTCACTCTCTCCACTTCCGATCCCTCTATGAGGATTGGTATGTGTTCCTTCATCTTACCCTTCCTGAAGTCCACAATCAGCTCTTTCATCTTGCTGATGTTGAGTGCCAGGTTGTTGCTGCGACACCACTCCACTAGTTGGCTTATCTCACTCCGGTAAGCCTTTTTGTCACTACCTGAGATTCTACCACAATGGTTGTATCATCAGTCAATTTATAGATGAGCTATGCCTAGCCACACAGTCATGTGTATACAGAGAGTAGAGCAGTGGGCTAAGCACACACCCCTGAGGTGCGTCAGTGTTGATCATCAGCGAGGAGGATATGTTATCACCAATCTGCACAGATTGTGGTCTTCCAGCTAGGAAGTCAAGGATCCAATTGCAGAGAGAGTTAAGAGGCCCAGGTTCTGCAACTTCTCAATCAGGATTGTTGGAATGATGGTATTAAATGCTGAGATATAGTCAATGAACAGCATCCTGACATTGGTGCTTGTGTTGTCCAGGTGATCTAAAGCCATGTGAAGAGCCATGGAGATTGCATCTGCCATTGACCTATTGTGGCAATAAGCTAATTGCAATGGGTCCAGGTCCTTGCTGAGGCAGGAGTTCAGTCTAGTCATGACCAACCTCTCGAAGCATTTCATCACTGTAGATGTGAGTGCTACTGGGTGATAGTCATTAAGGCAATCCATATTATTCTTCTTAAGCACTGGTATAATTGTTGCCTTTTAAAAAAAAATATTGAATTTTCAAATAGGTTACAGAAAGAAAAAAAATTATCAATCCTTCCCCCCTCCCCTTAACCCCTCCCCCCAAACATATCCCTATAGAAAAAAAGAGAAGAAAAAAGAAAGAAAGAAAGAAAGAAAGAAAGAGTGCCTGGATATCAGAAGATCCCCACATGCTCCATGGAGTTCATAATAGCTTTAATATGTATATTTATTTCTTTCCCCAGATAACCAATAATTTTATCTTCAGATCACCTATATATTTAATCCTATCTTTTGTAAATAAGGGCACCAGATTTTCAGAAATATTTCATATTTATCTCTTAAATTATAAGTAATTTTTTCAAGTGGAATGCAGCTAAAAATTTAATTCTTCCAATGATCTATACTTAAGTATGAATCAGATTTCCAAGTAACTGCAATAGCCTTTTTGGTTACTGCCAATGCAATTTTTATGAATTCTTTCCGATATTTATTCAATTTGCATTTCAATTATATCCCTTCAATATCGCCTAGTAAAAATAATGTTGGATTATGTGGAAGTTGTATTCCAATAACTTGTTCCAGTAAAACTCTAAAATTTGTCCAAAAAGGTTGAATTTTAAAACAAGACCAAGTAGAGTGTAAAAAAGTACCAATTTCTTGATTACATTGGAAGCATTGATCAGATAAATTTGGGTTTAATTTATTTATTTTTTGTGGTGTAATATATACTTGATGTAAAAAATTATATTGCATTAGTCTTAGCCGGACATTTGTTGTATTTGTGATACTATCAAGACATAGTCTTGACCAATTTGTTTCTTCAATTTTAATATTCAAATCAGTTTACCATTTTTGTCTTGACTTATGAATTCTTTGTTTAATTGCCTGCTTTTGAATCAAACTATACATACAAGAAATAATTTTTTAAATTTTTCCTTTTTGAATTAAAGTTTCTATTTCATTAGGTTTCGGCAATAACATTGTTTGACCAAATTTATCTCTTAAATAAGCTCTTCATTGGAAATAACAAAAAAGAGTATTGTTTGATATTTTATATTTATTCTTTAATTGATCAAATGACATTAATATACCTCCATCAAAACAATCTCCTATATATCTAATCCCTTTTTGAAACCAGTTGTATAAAAGTTGGTTATCCATTGTAAAAGGAGTAAGTTTATTTTGAATTAAAGGTCTCTTTGCTAATAAGGATTTCTTTATCTCATCATCAACATTTACCTTATTCCATAAATCAATCAAATGTTTTAATATAGGAGATTCTTTCTTTTCCCATATCCATTTAGATTCCCACTTATATATCAAATCTTCTGGTATATTTTCTCCTATTTTATCTAGTTCTATTCTAATCCATGCTGGTTAATCTTCATTAAAAAAAGATGCAATAAATCTAAGTTGATTTGCTTTATAATAATTTTTAAAGTTTGGAAGTTGTTAACCTCCCCCCCCAGGTCAAATTTCCACGGCAATTTTTCCAACGATATTCTTGTCATCTTACCTTTCCAAAGGAACTTCCTCACACATTTATTTAACTCTTGAAAAAACTTCTGCAGTAATTGTATTGGTAGTGTTTGGAATAAATATTGTAATCCAGGGAATACATTCATTTTTACAGCATTTACTCTGCCTACTAATATTATTGGTAGCATCATCCATTTATCAAGATCTTCTTGAATTTTTTCAATAAATTTAAATAATTTAATTTATACAAATTCTTTATATCATTATCAACTCTTATACCTAAATATTTTATACCATTTATCGGCCATCTAAATTGAGTTATTAATTGACGTTGACTATAATCTCCTTTAGTAAGGTGTAGAATTTCACTTTTATCCCAATTTATTTTGTAGCCTGATATTTTCCCATATTCTTCCAATCTAGAAGATAATTTACGCAGTGAATACAATGGGTTTGTTAAATAAAACAAAACATCGTCAGCAAATAAATTAATTTTATATTCCTCCTGGTTAACCCTGAAATCCATAATTTCTGGGTCTGTTCTGAGTAATTCAGCTAATGGTTCTATCGCCAACACAAATAAAGCAGGTGATAATGGACAACCTTGTCTAGTTGACCTTGTTAACTGAAATGATGTTGAAATTTGACCATTTGTCATTACTTTAGCTTTGGGATTAGTATTTAATGTTTTAATCCATTTTATAAAAGATTTTCCTAACCCATACTTTTCCAATACCTTAAATAAAAAATCCCATCCCAATCTATCAAATGCTTTTTCTGCATCTAAAGCAACTGCCACACTCATTTCCTCCATCTTTTGTGCCAAATGAATTATACCAAGTAACTGAGTTACATTGATAAATCCTGTTTGATCCATATGTATTAATTTTGGTAAGTATTTAGATAATCTATTTAGATAAAATTTTGCTATTATTTTATAGTCAGTGTTCAACAAAGAAATAGGTCTATATGATGTTGGCTTTAAAAGATCTCTATCTTTTTTTGGCAATACTATTAAAATAGCTGTCGAGAAAGATTCTGGAAGTTTATGCATTCTTTCCGCTTGGTGTATTAGCTCCATAAAAGGAAGAATTAGTAAATCTTTAAACTTTTTGTAAAATTCAGGCAAAAAACCATTTTTTCCTGGGGATTTATTACTCTGAAGTGATCCTAGAGCTTCTTCGACCTCTTTTAATGTAAAAGGTATATCTAATCCCTTCTGTTCTTTTGAATTCAATTTTGGAAGATTAATTTGTGATAAAAACCTTTCTATCTCAACATTATCATTTTGTGATTCTGATTGATACAGCTCGGAATAAAAATTCTTAAAAATTTCATGAATTTCTAAAGGTTTATAAGTAATTTTATTTACACTTGTTCTAATTGCATTTATCATTTTGGAAGCCTGGTCGTTTTTAACTGCCAAGCAAGAATCTTGTGTGATCTTTCACCTAATTTGTAATATCTCTGTTTAGTTCTCATAATTGCTTTTTGTGTTCGATATGTCTGAAGTGTATTGTATTGTAACTTCTTGTTAACAAGTTGTCTTCTTTTTTTCTTCTGTCATATATCCTTGAGATTATTTTTCTAATTTTGTAATCTCTTTCTCAAATTGATCTGTTTCTACCATATATTCCTTCCTAATTTTAGAAGTATAACTTATTATCTGACCTCTCAAATATGCCTTCATTGCTTCCCATACTATAAATTTATCATCAACTGAACGTAAATTTGTATCTAAATAAACTGAATCCGCTTTTTCATGAAATCACAAAAATCTTGATGTTTTAATAATATTGAATTAAATCTCCATCTGTAAATTGATTCCTCTTTATCCATCATTATCATTATCATTATCAAGGGGGAATGATCTGACAATATTCTTGCTTTATATTCCATATTTTTCACTCTGTCTTGAATATTCATTGATAATAGAAAAAAATCTATCCTCGAATAAGTTTTATGTCTATTTGAATAAAATGAATTATCTCTTTCTTTTGGATTAATTCTTTATATATCAATCAAATTTAAATCTTTCATCAATGATAAAGTTAATTTTGTTACTTTTGATTTTGTAACAACCTTTGTTGATCTATCTAAAACTGGGTCTAAACAAAAATTAAAATCTCCACCTATTAATATTTTGTCATATGTGTCAGCCAAATTCAAAATGGCCTCTTGTATAAATTTTACATCATTTTCATTTGGTGCATAAATATTCATAAGAGTCCATAGTTCTGAGAAAATTTGAGAATGTATAATTACATATCTCCCTGCCGAATTTTGTATTTTAATTGGTAAAGTTTTATTAACCAAAATTGCAACTCCCCTCGCCTTTGAGTTAAATGAAGCTGTGATAACATTTCCGACCCAATCTCTCTTTAATTTCTGATGTTCTATCTCTGTTAAGTGTGTTTCTTGTAAAAAAAAGATATATCTATTTTCATTTTCTTAATATATGTTAAAATTCTTTTTCTTTTCACCGGTCCATTAAGCCCATTAACATCAAAACTTTAAAAATTCAGTAAATTAGTCATTATTTTTAACAGGGTTACTCCAATCTATAATAACACCTAATCTTTCAACTTTCGTAGAACCTTGGGGAATCTTTTTAAAATTCTTCATGTTACTATGTGTCTCCCCCCACCCCCCGATTGTCCAGGCAAAGAAAACAAGATAAAAGAAAAATAGACTATAAAGAAAAAAATAACAAAGTACCCCCTTACTAATGGTGTGACTGAAAAAAAACACAACATTACCCCCCTCCGTTGTATGGGTCATGGCAATCACCATGATTACACACATGAATCCCATAGCAATCGATCCAAAGTTCCCCCAGCTCTCCGTAACATGAAGAAGTATATATAAGAAAAAAAATCACTAACCTTGATTAATATTTCTCAAATTTTAACATTTCTCTCCTTGTATCATGTAATTAAAAGTATATTTAAATATTCTTCTGTCCTTAAACATCCATCAGTTCCATTCATTGTCCCTATCTTCATCTTTAATCTGTTTCATTTTTTAAACTTTGACTGTAATTAGCGAATATTTGGGAGTTCTTGTGCGAGTTCTTTTGTATTATCAGTATTTCCCAATAATCAGTAAAAAATCCTCTTTTTCTGTCATCCAAAAAAATTATCAGGGTTGCCAGGTGGCGCAATATAAATTTATAGCCTTTTTCCCATAGAACTTTTTTCGCTGGATTAAATTCCTTCTTTCTCTTCAAAAGGTCATAACTTATATCGGGATAGAAAAGAACTGTTTTCCCTTCTATCATCAATGACCCATTTCTCTTTCTGGCACGTTGGGCAGCCGCCTTCAGGATCTTTTCTTTATCTTGATATCTTAAGCATTTTATCAAGATTGATCATGGGTTTTGATCAACTTGAGGTCTTGATCTTAAGGCTCTGTGAGCCCTTTCAATTTCAATTAACTGGGTTCCTTCTTCCATTTCCAAAATTTCCGGGATCCAGTTTTGAAAAAGATTTATTGGATCCTCTCCCTCTATACCTTCTTTAAGTCCAACAATCTTAATATTGTTTTGTCTGTTAAAATTTTCAAGCACATCCACTTTTCCCAACAATTATTTTTGTTCTGATGTCCAGGCAGAAATATTATCTTCCATTTTATTCACTCTATCAATGGTGTCTCCCATTGTTTATTTCAAGTTTTTAATTTTCTTGTCCATTTTGTCCTGTCTTTTCATCATTTTATCAAACATAATCTTCATATTTTTAATATCTTTTTTATTACTTTTAATGCTTTTAATTCATGCATTATTTGCACTAAAGTTTTTCTTATGTCTCCATCACCTCCAACTTCTTCCTGTTGCTCTTCTTTGTTTGTCTCTTCATCTTCATCTGATTTATCCAGAGTGTTTGATTCCACCTCATCTTCACTTTCACTTTCAGTTCTGATTGTAGCTGGGATTTGTAGTTTGGGTTGCTCGTGTTTGCGCATGCCCTTTCCTTCACACATGCGCAATTCCTGTTGCTCTTTTTTTTCTTGGAAACAGTTGATGTTGCCGCAGTTTCCTGTTCTGTATCACCAGAGGTAAAATGCAGTTGAGCCCGAGGCTCTTTCATAGCGACCGGCCTTGATTCTTTTCCAATTTGTGTTATCTTCAAAGTAATAGTTTTCTTCTACTTCTGTTTAGGAGGCATATTTTAAGAGAATCCTGAATAGTTTATAAGTAGTTTTTAAAACGTATTTACTAACTTTTCTTCACTTAAATGTTATTTTACAGTTTTTTTTACAGGAGAGCTGGATTTCCACATCTCAATCCAACGTCATCACATGACGTCCCCCCAATTGTTGCCTTTTTAAAGCGTGGGAACATCTGCCTGTAGCAGTGAGAGGCTGAAAAAGTTCCACCTTGTAAGGGTTCACCCTCTTTAAAGACAGCTTCACATCGGCCTCTGAGGCAGAGATCACAGGGTCATCAGGTGCATCATGGATCTTGATGCGATGGGCCAATAAATCAAGGTGAGAGCTTACAGCATATGGAGCGCAGGATCAAATCTCGGGTGGACAGCCAGACATAGTCTCCAGGCTGGAGTAGTGTGGCTGGGCACAGCTGGCAGTTGGACTGTCAGTAGTAGGAATTGTGGGCCCAAACTCGACACAATGTCCTGAAGGAAACCATGGAGACAAACTACAGTGGCTGATG
Organism: Hypanus sabinus; assembly: GCF_030144855.1. Classification (NCBI taxonomy): domain Eukaryota; kingdom Metazoa; phylum Chordata; class Chondrichthyes; order Myliobatiformes; family Dasyatidae; genus Hypanus; species Hypanus sabinus. The sequence continues at coordinate 48,465,300 of NC_082719.1, read as the reverse complement.
AATGGCAGTGAAGTGGGCCTCCTTTGAGAACCAGTCCACCAATGCTATGATCACCATGGCTCCATTTTAAGGTAGCAAAACAATGATGATATCCGTAGTGATATGGGCCCATGGGCATCGAGAGACCCATAGGGGCCACAGGATCCCAAAGGGTCGCTGGTTGAAGGAATTGGACTATTGAGAGCATGCAGAGATCAATGTGATGTACATTTGTGATCATATCGGGACAGCAGTACCAGTGTAGCAGAAAATCTAGACTCAGTCATACACCTGGTTGGCCAGAGAGAGGTGAGGAGTGGGATCACTGGAGTGCCTCAGAGTGAACATCAGTGCATGCAATAGGTTATCAGGAACATTGTCTGGAGCAAGCTCATGTTGTGAAGCTTGGCAAATCTGGTTTTCAAGGCAAGGATCTGCAAGGATGGAATGATGCACGGAGGGTTGACATCTGTTTCACCTGGGTCAAGCTGTTCTGACAAGGTACCTGCCTTAGTATTCTTAGAGCTGGATCAGTAGAAAATGGTGAAGCTGAACTCTTCGAAGAGAGTCTGATGTGTGTTGAGTTGACAGGTGTGTTAGTTCTGGCAGTTAGTCTGGATCAGAAATGCACGGTGCCTCCCATCAGCCAATTCTCCATTCCTCCAAGGCCCATTTAATGGTGATAAGAAACAAAATTAAACCAGAGATCAGTGAAGAACAGTGTGGCTTTGTCAAAGGCAAAGGAACATCAAACGCAACTTATATTCTCAGGAGTATTATCGAAAGATCAATAGAAGTACAAGACCTATACTTCTGTTTCATTGACTACACAAAAGCCTTCGACACAGTGAAGCACCAAATCATCATGAAAATGTTTAGAGATATTAATATCGATGGAAAAGATCTAAGAATAATCAGGAATCTCTACTGGCGAGAAAGTGCAGCCACACAGATAAACAACAAGATTGGTGAATATCAGCCAATAAAGCGAGGAGTCAGACAGGGTTGTGTTCTACCAGACCTGTTCTCCCTGTACAGTGAAAACATCATGAGAACCATACAAGACCTACCTGGAATAAGTATAGGAGGATACACTATCAACAATCTCTGCTGTACAGATGATACAGTACTGATAGCAAACAGTGAAGTAAATTTACAGAAACTAGATTCTACCATCAACACAGAGAGTGAAAGACTTAGCCTAACCTTAAACAAAAAGAAAACTGAAGTAACGGTAATATCAAAGAAACAAAACTGTAGGGCTGTATTCGGAAATGAAATCCTGAAACAACTTCACAACTTCAGGTGTCTTGGATCATGGGTAAGATCTGATGGCAAATGTGAAACAGTTGTAAAAGCACGAATAGCAATGGTAAGAACAGCATTTACAGAAATGAGAAACATCCTAACGAACAAAAAAATAGCAATTGACATCCACCTCTCAGCTGTTACATTCTTCTTATATTGATGTATGGTTGTGAGTCATGGACCATCATGAATGCAATGGAAAAAAGAATCAATGCAGCAGAAGTATGGATCCTCAGAAGAATGCTATGCATATCATGTACAGGCAGGGTAACCAACGAAGAAGTTCTACAGAGAACGAAAACAAAATGTACATTACTTTAAAAAAATCAGAAAACAGCAATCAAAATTCTTTGGACACATCGTGCGAAGAGAGACATTAGAACATTTAGTTACAACTGGAAAGCTGGAAGGAAAAAGAAGCAGAGGCTGACAGAGAATGAGAATGATAGATGGGTTAACATCACGGTTAGAAACAGGGGAGGCAACAACTACAATTCGGAGGGTCAGGGACCGTGATGGATGGAAAGACATGATTACCCACACCGAACAGCACGGCACCTGAACTAGCTACGTCCACGAGTGGTGGTGAAGTGTCTCCTGAGGTTCTCGAAAGTGTGGTCTGCGGCGATTTGGCTGTAGCTTCTGATGAAAAGGGGTCAGAAGGTGGAGAAACTTAAGAAGCACTATAGCTATTTGAGGGAGTACAGTCGAGGCCTTCACTGATGGCGCACACTTTCTCCAGCTCTATGGTTGTGCCTTGGAGTGTAAGGACATAACCCAGGAAGCAAATGACTGAGGAGTGGGACTGGCATTTCTCTAACATGCAGTATGATTGGTTTGTGAGGAGGTTTTGAAGCATTGAATGGACATGACAGATACGGTCTTGGAGAAAATGAGAATGTCTTTGAGGTAGACAAACAGATTCCTGTGCAGCATGTCTTGGTGGATCTCATGAATGAAGGCTTGCAAAAAGGCTGGAAAGTCTGAAAAGCATTGCCAACTATTCTTAATTTTCAGTGAGTGTTATGAAGACCACTATCCACTCAAGACCTGGCAGCTGCAGTTCAGGTTATACATGCTCCATTGATCCAATTTGATGAAGATCTGGGCACCTCAAAATGTTTCAAATGCATTATTCTCAAGGGGAGAGAGTAACAGTTCTTAGTCGTGATTTTGTTGAGTCCACAATAGGGAGAGAGACCCCCTCCCCCATATTTATTTTTGACAAAGAAGAATCCTGCACTGGCTGGGGACTGAGATGGTCAAATGAAGCCATGTTGCAGCACTTTAGCAATGGTGACATTCATTCTTGTGCCTCAAGCGGGGACAGGGGGAACAGATGACCTCAGGGAGGGGTAGTGCATGAGAGGAGGTCAATTGTGCAATGGTGTGGTCTGTGAAGAGGCAGGGTGCTGGCTTCCCTTTTACTGAAGGTGATTGCTATGTCGTATTATTCCTGTGAGAGCTTAGTGAGGTTGAGAGTTTCCTCTATATCCACAGATTTACCGGGTGAAATCAATTGAGTTTGCAGGCAGATGGTCTGCCAGGTGGGTCACCAACTCAGCAGTGAACTAGATGACCAGGTGAAGTGAGGTTCATGAGCAGAGAGCGAGGGATGACCCAAGATGAGAGGACTACCGGGTGAGTTGAGGAGGAGGAACTGGACGATTCATGGTGCTCTCCGATACTCATGTGCACAGGCCGTGTGCTCTCTCTGACCATTCCAGAACCCTAAGGGACATCGGGCAAAGGTCATGAAACAGTAAGATCGAGAAGTAAACTCATTGTGGAGTCCAAACCTGCACACAGTACAGTCCAGAAAGTTGCCTGCCACACTGTAATCCACCAAAACCTCCTGTTTGCATGTAGGGCTGTCACAATGACAGAGAAAGGGATTCGGACTATGGTGCTAGAATGAGGGTCTGGCTGAGATTACCAGATAGAAGGCTACTGGCTTTTACCTGCTGGTGTCATTTCCCAGACATAGCAGGCATTTGATGCATGGATAGCTAGCAGCTCTGCAGTAAATGCACAAGTCGTTACCCCACTGATGCTTACGGGATGTTAAGAGAGCTCTCCCTAACTGCATGGGTTCTGGAGATGTTGCTGAAGAGGGTCCTGCAACCTGAAATGGTTCTGCGAATGCAACTGGGGTTCTGGCTGGTGATCTGGAGGGTCATTCTACAAGATCCTTGTCAATATGGAGTGCCGGATGGATGAGACTTTCGAGGCCATTGCATGTCTCACGGACAGACAGCTCATCGATTAAGCACGCCAAGAGGTGGTGATGGCAATGGACAAGCAGGGCTTCCACGTTCCAGCTGCACTCTGCTATGAGGGTCCCAGATTTCATTGTGTCATCTGGCACTGAGCGTGAGCCTTGATACAGGCGAAGCATCAACTCTGCTGCCTGCATTTCACTTTCCAGATGGTGAAAAACTCTACGAATCTTAGCGGTGAGTTCCTCATAATCATTGCAAATGGTGGTTTTGTTCTCCCAGTTAGCAGAAGCCTAGATCAGAGCTTGCCTAGTCAAGAGAAAGATGACAAAGGCAATCTTGACTTGGTCCATAAAATACAGAGCTGGCTGGAGCTCGAAGTGTAAGACACACTGGGACAGGCAGTTGTGGCATCGGATTGGGGTTCAGGCACCGCAATCCCGGACTCTGAGGGAGAAGGTAGCTGAAGGCTAGGAGCAACTGACCAGTTCAATGGGTGAACAAAGGTTGTGGATGAGAGCTGGGTTTAAATTGGCTGCAAGTAAAGCATTGGAAATGAGTGGCAGGTGACTCCTGTTAACTGGATGGAGACTGGGAACAGCCTGCCTCTGCAGGCCTGACAAATATCAATTAGAAAAATAACTTTTAAAACATAAATAATTAAAACATTAATGAAATAGTTAAAAACAGAAAAATAGTAAACTACAATCACCCACCCCACCTCCTCCTCATATACAGCCCTACAATTATTTTTAAATAATAGTTTAATAGTTTAAATAATAGTTTAGAATTGAAAAGGTGATATCCTGGACTAACATTTATTCAAAACTGATAAATACCAGCCAAACACTCCTTAAGTGCTGCCCAATCAATTGACAAAAATGGAATAAATAATCACTGTCTTCACTTCAATTGGGGAAGAAATAACATGTAAAGTATTTTAAGACATTTGCCCTAGTAAGGGGGGGGGGCTGTATTTTGTTTTTCCATTTCTTACACGAAGGCTTAATCCATTCTACTCACCAGTGATAATTATATTTTCATTGACATTGGAAAGCAATCAATACAATTATTTCTGTGTATTTACTGTTTTGATCGATAATGCCTTATATCCGATAAAATACAATCAAAGAGGATAATTTAAAAGGTTTTGGTCAGCTAACCAATATCATGGCCATTGTATAATGCCTGAGGCAGCATTTTCATAAAATAGCACTCTGCTATTTCAAAGAAATTTACATTCAGAAGTGAAATAAATAACGGCAAATGTTCACTCCGGCAGCTGGAATCAATGTGAAAGTACAAAGTGAATAAGGGAAATGACCATGAAACAAATAGAAATCTCAACTCTGGAGAAATTATATTCCTGCTCACATTATAAATCAATAGCTTATCTAGAATGTACATCATTCTTTGAAGAAGGTACTGTTCATCTTCTTCTGAAGGAACAAGCATTTTTTTCACATTGAAGACTCATGCTGTGGTCTCCTGAATGCTGATATTAATGGTGAATTCTGGGAGAACAGTGGTGTTCTGCTTCTTAATGGCTGCAACAATAAAGCAGCCATCCTTACAAAGAAGGGATAAGCATCTATGCATTTGACACACCCTGCAAAACAACTTCCCATGCGATGGGTGCTGAGACTGATTAGTTTCCTCTTCTATTAAGATACACAACCACCAACTCTCCACTGGGACATGACTCTGTAATGCTGTGCCATTCAAATTTTGAGGACAGGAATGCCAAATCCTGACCTGCTTATTCACTTCCTACCTTTATTCCATTATGTTATTTTTAATGTAATCAATTATAGAGTCATAGAGCAATACAGCATGAGCCCTAGGGCCCATCTTGTCTATGCTGACTAGAATGCCCACCTAGCTAGCCCCTATACCTCTAAGCCCTGCCTTGCATGCATCCATCCCAGTGCTTCTTAACTTGTACTGTTGTTTCTGTCCCAAGCAATTCCTCTGGCAACTCATGCCATACACTTATTGCTCTCTCTGTGGAAAAGTAATCGCTCAGGTCCCTTTTATACTTTTCCCCTCTCACCCTAAATTTGCTGTCCCCTACCTTGGGGACAAATCTCTTACTATCCACATTATTTGTGCCTCTCATAGTTGTAAACATTTCTATAAAGTGGCTCTTCATTCTTTTATGTTCCAAGGAATGAAGTCCAAGCCTGGCCAACATCTTCCAGTAATTCAAGCCCTTCAGTCCTGCCAACATACTCTTAATTTTTTTCTGCATTCTTACTAATTTAACCACACCTTTCCTCTAACGGGATGACCAAATTGTAGATAGTACTCAAGTGCAGCCTCAACAATGGCTTATGCAACAGCACATAATATCCCAACTCCTATACTCTATACCCTGGCTGACCAATGACAGTATGCTAGATGCCACTTTCTTCACCCCGCTACTTGTTATGCCATATTCAGTATACTATGCACTGCTACTCCATGCTCTCTCAGATATGCACTTAGAACATACAACAGTACAGCACTGGATAGACCATTCAGCCCATAACATTGTGCCAACCTTGATGTTACTTTATACTAAACATCCTCTTGTGTAACATTCATTCCCCTCTATTCTCTTCCTATTCCAGTTCCTATCTAGAAGATTCCTAAACCCCATGAAAGTACCAACATCCACTACTACCCCTGGAGCTATTCCTTTCACCTACCAATCTGTGCATCACTTTTAAACTTCCCTCCCTCACCTTAAGAGCGTGTTCTCTGGTGTTTGACATTACAGAATCAGAATCAGATTTCTTATCACTGACATGTCATGAAATGTGTTGCAGGTGACAACAGCACTGTGCAGGACATAAAAAATTACTATAAATTGCTATAGATCAATTGATGGATGGATAGATAGATAGATATATAGATAGACAGTGCAAAAGATGAATAGCATCTCTAACAGGGGTAGTGCTAATGGTTTCATGGTTTGCCCAGGGATCCTATGGCAGAGGGGAAGAAGCTTACACTGAGCGTAGGTTGGAGCCTGCACGCGGCACCAACAGTCTGAACCATTGGTGTGGTTCACATACTCATAAGCCATCCACAACTCTTTTAATATGTCCATGCTTTTCATACTGTTAAAACTTCTGTCTGGTCTCCCCTCAGCCTCCAATACACTAGCATGAAGAAGCCAATTTTGTCCAATCTTTCAAAGTCAAAGGAAATTTGTGATAGAAGTAAGTTTATGTCACCATATGCTACCTTGAGATACATTTTTTACAGGCATTTACAGGAAAATAAAAGAGTAAAATTTATGTAAGCTATACATAAACAAAGACTGACAAATAACCAATGTGCAAGAGAAGACAAATTGTCCAAATAAAATAAAAAGAATAATACTGAGAACATAAGAAATAAGAGCAGGAGTAGGACATCTGGCCCATCGAGCCTGCTCCGCCACTCAATAAGATCATGTCTGATCTGGCCATGAACTCATCTCCACATACCTACCTTTTCCCCATAACCCTTAGTTCCCCGCTATGCAAAAATCTATCCAACCTTGTCTTAAATATACTTACTGAGGTAGCTTCCATGGTTTCAGTGGGCAGATAATTGAGCAGAGAACATAAGTTTTAGAGACGTTGATCATGAATCTGTTGGTTGTGGAATTATTTCAGAGTTGAGCAGAGCAAAATTATCCACACTGGTTCAGGGACCTGATGGTTCTGTTTCTGAAAGTGGTGATTTAGGAACTAAGGCCTTCTATCAGATGATAAGTTTGAGAAGATGGCCTAGTTGATTAGCAAACTTGATGATGGATGCTGCTTTCTTGTGACAGCACTTAGAGTAAATGTGCTGAATGTTGGGGAATGCTTTGCCAGTGATGGACTCGACTGCCTCCATCACTTTCTGTAGACATTTCCTTGGTTGGGCATTGGCATTCCATAATGCAAGCAATCAAGGTATTATCTACCGTGAATCTACAGAAACTTGTCAAAGTTTCAGATGCTATGTCGAATCTACACAAACTTTGAAGGAAGTGGAGGTCTTCTTGTGCCTCTTTGTGATGCCACATGCCTTTCCAAGGACAAATCCTCCGATATGATGGCGCCAAAGGATTGAAAGTGACTGATTCTCTTCAGCTCCAGACCGCTAATGAGAACAGACTCATGGACCTCTGGCCTCTTCCTCCTCCAGTCAATCATCTTCTCTTTGGTTTTACTGACACTGAGTGAGAGGTTGTTGTGGCACCATTCAATCTCTCCCTTATATGTTGATTCATCTCCACCTTTGATTCAGCTAACAGTCGTGTTGTCGGCAAACTTAAATATGGCATTAGATCTGTACTTAGCCACACAATGAATGGTATAAAATGAGTAGAGCAGGCCTTATGGTGCATCTGTGGTGATGGAGATGTAGAGGTGATTACTGACTGAGGTCTGTAAGTGAGGAAATCAAGAATCCATTTTCACATGGAGTTATTGAAACCCAGGTCTTGAATCTTATTGATTAGTTTTGAGGGGATAATGGTGTTGAATGCTGGAGTCAATGAAGAGCAGCTTGATGTATGCATCTTTTTTTCAGATGTTCCAAGGCTGAGTGAAGAGCCAATAAAATGTCACCTGCTACTGACCTGTTGTGACAGTAGGCGAATCAAAGCAGATCCAGGTCACTTCTCAGACCTGATATGCTTCATAACTAACCTGGCAAAGCATTTCATCACAGTGGCTGTAAGTGCTACTGGACAATAGTCATTGTGTTAGGTTACTACATTCTCCCTGGGCATAGGTCTGATTGAAGCATGGTTGAAGCCAATGAAAATCTCAGACTGCCAAAGTGAGAGGTTGAAGATGTCCAGAAACACTCCTTCTAATTCATGCAGTGTCTTGATAAACCCCTTTTATATCCTCTCCACTGTCCACCCACCACCCCCACATTCTTCTTATAGTGGGTCAATCAGATTTACAAACGATACTCCAAGCATGGTTTGACTAAAGTTTTATATACTATTGACCCTGACTACAGCATTCCATATGCCTTCTTTACCATCATACCATTTGCATAGCCACGCAGTTAAGTATAGAGCTGGACCTCAAAATCACTCTGTATTAAGGGGCTGACCATTAACTTTGTAGTTTCTCCTTCCAAAGTGCAATACCTCACAAACGCCCAGATTAAACTCCATTTACCATTTCATTGTCTATTTCCATAACTGATCTATTGTAAACCCTGCTGTATTAATTGATAGGTGTTTATACTGTCTATAACTTCCTCAATCCTGATGTAACCCACAAACTTACTTATCTACCCATCCACATTTCCATCTAACTTATTGAAATATATCAGAAACAACAATGGTTCCAGCACTGGTTCTGGCAGATCACTATTGGTCACAGACCTGCAGCCAGAATAGCAATCTTCCACCCCTCTCTCTGACCTTGATGCACCATCAATAACTCTCGGAGACGTGAGGCGAGATAGGCTTTTATTAGCTGGAAGAAAGCACTGTCAGCAGGAAGAGACCACCACACAACATCCTGGAGACTGAGGGAGGAGCAGTGCCTCCAATCGCCTTCATACAGGGGTCTGTGGGAGGAGCCACAGGAGCAGTCAGCGGGGGGGGGGGGGGGGGGCGTGTCCAGACAGGTATATGTAGTTCACCACAGACCTCTTTATCTTTTATGTCTTCTACTTATTCTCTTAGGTCAAATCTGTTTTTGGCATTCATTTTTTGCAGTGGAAATGCACATTTAACAAACTGCAAGTGATGAGGGAGTTTCCAGTTAAGGGAGACTTTTGAACTATTGGATAGCATTTTAAAAGAAGGAACCCCAGTTTATTCAGATGTAAGTTTTCTTCTCAAAGCCCGTGGAATTCTCTTTCACAAGGACAATGGCAGCAGAGGTAGATAGATGCTTGGTTTAGTAAGACGGTGAAATTTTGGGAATGCAAGGTTGAGGTTACAATTAGTGTTGAGCTTATTGAATGGCAGTGTAATATTGAGGGGCGAAGAACTTACACCTGATCCTTATACCTATGTTCACATCAGCATTAATTTTAATCAGAATGAGAAGTTAATGATGCCTCAGTGCGTACTTTACTGGCAGTGGATTAAGACAGAAATAGCAAATTTTCTGATTGATGGCTGGGGCAATAAAAGGAGCTTTACAGTTAACCCAGAGCACCCATATTAAAGAGGGAGGATTTTCCATTTGTTTGAGCTCCCTGAGCATGAACTATGACCAGACTTTGTTGTGGTGCAAATTGTTCACATCTAGTACTATCCTGCCTTTCTTTCTTGTCCCATTAATCATGTGAAGTAATTCTTGCCAAAGAATTCATCAATCACACAGAATTTGTGGATAAAGGAATAAAATAAAGACAGTGTTTTAATGCAGGATTGGTGGTAAAGGATAGCTTTATTTGCTTGTGTTTGCTGTGCATTCGCAATATGCCAATTAACTGAGGAATATTCTTCACAGCAAAATATTATTGCAAGCCATTTCTTCCATTCCTGTCCGTTTAAAACTCCAACATCTTTCCACCCTTTACTTGAATATTGTAGTTTGGTAGGTTTCCCTGATATCACTTGCGAAGATCAGAGTGCACCTTGTGTAGCAGGTAGAAGATTCTTAAATTTGCATTGCAATTACTATGGTCAAAAGTTGGAGTGAGATAAGTTGTTTGAAATAAGCAGGACTGTAAGAACAAAGAGGGAATGAGTTTGAAACAAATAGAACGTTTCTGCTATCTTTGGTGCTGTTTGGAAGGGGAATTGGAACCCTTTATTCTGTGATTTTCTGTGAAGACATGATTTTGATATCAAATTCCTTTCATAGCTTCAGGCCCACTAGACACAGTGAAGGCATGTTAGAAGAGTTTGATATTTCCTTTGGGTATAATTGGCAGCTTACTGCCACTGAGTTACAAGGAATGTGGCAAAACACAAAATACTGGAGGAACTCTGTAGGCCAGGCAACATCTATGGAAAAGTAAACAGCCTATGTCAATGTATCAGGCTGAGACCCTTCATCAGGACTGGAAAGGAAGAGGACGTCAGAGTAAGAAGGTGGGAGGTGGGGAGGAATAAGTACAAGGTAATAGGTGATAGGTAAAACCAGGAGAAGGAGAGGGGGTGAAGTAAAGAGCTGGGAACTTGATTTATAAGAGATAAAAGGTTGGAAAGGAAGAACCTGACATGACAGGATGAGAGACCACAGAAGAAAGGGATGAGAGAGAAGCACCAGAGAGATGTGATGGGCAGGTAGGAAGATAAGGGTAGGTAGGGAAACAGGAATGGGGAATGGCGAAGGGGTGGGGACAATTACCAAAAGTTGGAGAAATCAATGTTCATGCCATCAGATTGAAGGCTACCCAGATTTTCACGAAGTCAATGTGTTCTTCAGGATCTGGCATTCAAATATTGATCACATCCCCCTCAAGCTGGTGACAAATCAAGAATATTTTCTGAGAAAAAGTTATTCCATTCCCTGTGAATGGCAGGAAATTTCACAATCCCTTTGTTTGTTATATTTGATCCTTCCTAAGTTTCGGAAGTCTTCTTAGAGACAATTTACGCAACCTTGCTTTGACGACCTAAGATCTCAAAGAAGTGCAGAGGAGATTCCCAGTCAGGATTCATAACAATGCCATGCTTTCTTCTGCTCCTGTGAATGCTGACTCATTAGTTTCTAACTGATTATCCTTGTCTGTCTGATCAAGTGACTAGAGTATTGCAGTCTGCATACCATTGCCATTTAGAAAGAGCTGTTTTAACAAAACCAAGGAGATGGCCCTGGCTCCAGCAGATCGAAATGAATGGAATGGAGCAAACTGGCAGGAAGAAACATGTTTTACAGGCCAGGTTCTCTCAGAGTAAAAAAAAATCACGTTATGTCCACATTATTTCAGTTTAGACATATTAACTTCCTTCCTATTTTGACAGAAGGTTTTTTTCACAATCCAGCCACAAACAAGAGAAAATCTTCAGATACTGGAAATCCAAGAAACAGACACAACATGTTAAAGGGACTCAGCAGGCCAGGAAGCACCTGTGGAAAAAAAAGTACAGTCGATGTTTCGGGCCAAGACAGCATTGATTTTCCCACATTAATACACTGATGAAGGTAGAGCAGTAGATGTATTGTATATGGATTTCAACAAGGCATTTAACAAGGCATCCCATGCAAGGCTTATCAAGAATGTAAGGAGGCATGGGATCCAAGGGGACATTGCTTTGTGGATCCAGAACCGGCTTGCCCACAGAGGGCAAAGAGTGTTTGTAGACGGGATCATATTCTGCATGGAGGTCAGTGACCAGTTGTGCGCCTTAGGGATCTGTTCTGATACCCCTACTCTTTTGATTTTTATAAAGTGTCTGGATGGGAGGGATGGATTAGTAAATTTGCTGATAACACAAAGATTGGTGGTGTAGTGGATAGTGTGAAGGGCTGTCAGAGGTTACAGCAGGACATTGATAGAATGCAAAACTGGACTGAGAAGTGGCAGATGGAGTTCAACCCAGCTAAGTGTGAAGTAGTTCATTTTGGTAGGTCAAATATGATGGTAGAATATAGTATTAATGGTAAGACTCTTGGCAGTATATAAGATGACGAGAGGCATTGATCATGTGGATAGTCAGAGGCTTTTTCCCAGGGCTGAAATGGCTAGCACAAGAGGGCACAGTTTTAAGGTGCTTGGAAGTGGGTACAGAGGAGATAGAAACATAAAAACATAGAAAACCTACAGCACAATACAGGCCCTTCAGCCCAAAAAGTTGTGCCAAACATGTTCCTACCTTAGAAATTACTAGGCTTACCTATAGCCCTCCATTTTACTAAGCTCCATGTACCTATCTAAAAGTCTCTTAAAATACCCTATCGTATCCCCTTCCACCACCATTACTGGCAGCCCATTCCACACATTCACCACTCTCTGAGTAAAAAACTTACTCCTGAAATCTCCTCTGTCCCTACTCCCCAGCACATTAAACCTGTGTCCTCTTGTGGCAGCCATTTCAGCCCTGGGAGAAAGCCTCTGACTATCCACACGATCAATGCCTCCAATCACCTTATACACCTTTATCAGGTCACCTCTCATCCTCCATCGCTCCAAGAAGAAAAGACCAAGTTCACTCAACCTAAGGCATGCTCCCCAATGCAGGCAACATGCTTGTAAATATCTTCTGCACCCTTTCTATGGCTTCCACATCCTTCCTGTAGTGAGGTGACCAGAACTGAGCACAATATAAGTGGGGTCTGACCAGTGTCCTATATAGCTGCAACATTACCTCTCGGCTCCTAAATTCAATTCCATGATTGATGAAGGCCACTACACCGTATGCCTTTTTAACCACAGAGTCAACCTGTGCAGCTACTTTGAGTGTCCTATGGACTCGGACCCCAAGATCCCTCTGATCCTCCACACTGCCAAGAGTCTTACCATTAAAACTATATTCTGCCATCATATCTGACCTATCAAAATGAACCATCTCACACTTATCTGGGTTGAATTCCATCTACCACTTCTTAACCCTGTTTTTCATCCAATCAATGTCCTGCTGTAACCTCTGACAGCCCTTCACACTATCCACAACACCTCCAACCTTTGTGTCATCAGCAAACTTACTAACCCATCCCTCCACTTCCTCATCCAGGTAGTTTATAAAAATCACAAAGAGAAGGGGTCTTAGAACAAATCCCTGAGGCACACCACTGGTGATCGACCTCCATGCAGAATATGTCAGGGCTAAGTTTTTTACTCAGAGAGTAGTGACTGCATGGAATGGGCTGCCAGCAATGGTGGTGGAGGCAGATACGATAGGGTCTTTTAAGAGACTCCTGGACAGGTACATGGAGCTCAGAAAAATAGAGGGCTATTAGTAATCCTAGGTAATTTCTAAGGCAAGGACATGTTTGGCACAGCTTTGTGAGCTGAAGGGGTACTATGCTATATGTTTTCTCTGTTTCTATGTTTCTATGTCTATTATCTGTGGTTTCCCCAAAAAATTTGTCAGTACATAGCTGTACCAGTTGTCATCACCCAAGTGAATGGGGTTTCTTTGAAAGTAGTTGATGGCTTGAGTGAATAATAATGTTGCCGACAGCCATTGTACATGTATTCTTTATTTCAAGAAGTTATTGTGGAATATTTGCCAGCTGAAATTATGCCACACCATTTACTGAAACACAAAATCTCCCAAAGTCAAAACTACCTTCAATGAGTAAACAACAAGACACCTTTACTTGCCTGAATAATTAAATATATTGCCAATGAGCACTTTCTCACCTCATATTTATTCTCTAATTCAAGGAAGCAAATTCCATTCTTCTTCCAAAAGTTGTGCTGCCTGCAGATGCTGAGTCATCTCTTTCTAACACATTGCCTGGACTGCCTCTACTAATTGAAGTGGTTGGACCCCATATTCTATTTAGCCCAGGCCACTACTCATGGGATATTTGAGGCTGTATTTTACGCTGAGCAGCCTGGCCATTGTTGACATGCTGTCCTGAAGAAGTTGGTGGGAATCAGGAGTCCTGCCATGCTTTGCTATGCTGAAGAACAGAAGAATCCAAGAGACTGAACACCACCCACAATTCTCAATGGGTCATTATCTGCGTCCTCTTTGATCAATGGTATGGTTAGTCAATCGGATCAAACTGCAACCTCGCAGATTTCGCATTTGGGAATCCATGAAGCATGCCATTTCCCTATATGTTCTCTTTGACATTCTGGATGAAGCCTATGCTTCTGCTGATGCTCAGGTCTTTTTCTAATGTCAGTGAATGCTACAGCAATCCTGAATAAAATGTCTGTGACATTTCCATTTTCAACCCCACACAACACTAAGAGAAGTGACGTAACTATATTGTAAGTTCTTCTAATTGTTCCAAAACAAGTTCCAATTCATCTATTTGTGTTACTAAGACCAGATCTTCCCATATCCACTTCCAGTGCACTTAGATCTTCTGTATCTCTTCCTTGCGAACACCTACAAAACTACTTACTGAAGGAAATCGCATAATGGCATTATTTGCCATTCTATCAGTATTTCACAATCTGGATTAATTTTGCACCCCTAAAGCAGTGAAAGTGTCAAATCGTTTAAAATGGAGAAGGTGATGGTGATAAGTTACAAAAAAATACCAGCTTCCATTCAGTCCTGGCTAATCTGAATAAGATAAATAAGCTATTCCCAAAAGATTGTTAAATAAGAATAATATTTAAATAAGACACTTTGCCTCTGGTACCAAAACAAAAAAGCAGGAATAACTCAGCCATTCAAGCAGTGTCTGTGGAAAGAAGAAACAATGTTTTGGGTTAATGATCCTTCCTCAGAAATGGGAGAAGACTGGAGGGTTAACAATACAGAACTAGGGAACGGGTGAGGCATAAGACAAAAGATTATATGAAGATAGGTTAAGATAGTCTATCTGATAAACAGAATGAATACTGACTGTTACCAGGACAATTTTAAAGAAACAGCAATAGAAAGGGACATAAATGTGATTTTGGAAAACAATAAAAAATTTGTTTATACAAAATCCAATAAAAATCAGTATTCATTGCAAAAGATTGCATAATGAATAGATAGAAGATATTTGTCACCTAGACTACAATGGTCTTCACTACGTCATGGAGGAGGACATTGACAAAAAGGAATGGCAGTGGTATTGAGAACAAAAGTACCATGCAACAGGAGGTTCATGGTCATCCCAGCAGACAGATTGCAGGTACTTTGCAAAGCTAACACCCCATCTACATCTGGCTTTGCCAATGTAGAGAACATGCAGTGTGAATAATAAATGCAGTCAATGAGATTGAAAGTAGTACAAGTGAATCATTGCAACACCTGGAACTATTTTTGGTCCAAGGATAATGGAGAGAGAAGGAGTGGAGTGGACAAGTTGAATCAAATATAGTACAGCAGAAATCCACAGTCACAGCCACAGTACTTTAGTGAACAACATTTTTTTAAGATGT
Organism: Hypanus sabinus; assembly: GCF_030144855.1. Lineage (NCBI taxonomy): Eukaryota > Metazoa > Chordata > Chondrichthyes > Myliobatiformes > Dasyatidae > Hypanus > Hypanus sabinus. Next base: position 48,449,842 of record NC_082719.1, on the reverse strand, counting down.
TTAAAAAATCATTCATTCCTCAAAATTGGTGGATCCTTGATGGTAGACTCAGCTTCCATTAAGAAAAAGGAAGTGAGGAAAGTATGCTGAAATGCATATACAATTGAAATGAAGAGCCTTTAAATCTGCTCTCCCAACTATTCTGCTGGTGAATATATAATCCCTGGAAAATAAAATTGAAGGCCTCAGAACAAGTTTGCAGTACCAAATGGACATCAATGACAGCTATTGTGACAAGTTAAAGGATAAGACACTAAAGAACTGTTAAGTTCAAAAATTGTTAAAAACAGTGAAAACACATGATAAAAAGGGCTAAAATACTAACAGGTATTTAATGCATTTCATTGTTTCTTTCATTCTTTATTGTGTAAAGTTAAGTCCTGATAGTATTGTCAGTGATCTGCAGAGTAGCCTTCATCTGCTAGCCTGAGGTCGATTGTTTCTGTCTCCATCCACATACCCAGGAGACATGTGGTACTTTCTTCACTTGAGTAAATTGTCAATGAGCAAAACCACACCACTTCTTTGTCGTGATTATCTCTCCCCGTTTTTCAGGTACACGTAAATTACCGACGCTGTTAAAGGGGTCATGATAACTTCCTATTATGTGTAAGGGGCCAAGAGACTGTTCATGTAAAGTTTGACTAAGTAACAGTAATGTTTGCCGAGTATATTAAAGCGCGTGTGTGAGCGGAGCCGCCGCCATTCTGTGTACCGATACCGCACGTTTTGCTGCTTTGTGAGTTTACATGTGCACCTATGTAAGTGCATTTTACACAGTTGTTTATGTATTATTTACTTAGTAATTTTAAGTTGTGAGAGTTTACTGAGCTAATACTATATATTATTCACCAGTAACAGTAGAAAAAATGTGAATGATGTCTCAGAGAAATACTATGTATTGCTGTAATTTACAGAGGGTATACATTCTGTTGTGACCAATTTGTTCTGAATATATGTTTTTTTGTAATTTGTGTATATTTTGTTCACTTGAGTAAATTTTCAATGAGGAAACCACATCACATCTTTGTCATGATTATCTTTCCCCATTTTTCAGGGGCGTAACACTATGTACTTTGCTACATGGAAATATGGCTCACTCCCATCATTTTGGATACAGCGCTGCAGACCAAGGCCTTCATAAGCCATTGTAAAGACAGTACAACTGAGTGATTTAAAGATCGAGGAGGTGGAGTATGCTTCATCATGGTGCATAAGCAGTAGTGGTCTGTCTCACCCAACCTGGAACATCTAGCATTGAAGCGTCATCCATATTATTTGCTGAGGGAATTTTCTTCCACCATTCTGGTAGAGGTGTACATTCCACCTCAGGCCAACATCGGCTAGGCACTGGAGGAGCTGAGGACCATGATCAGCAGTCATCGATCACGGCACATTGATGTCTTCCCTATCAATGTGGGGGATTTCAATCAGGCCAGCTTGAGAAGGCTCTGAAAAACTAACACCAACATATCACCAGAGGAGTCAACACACTTGACCACTGTTAAACCAGCATGAAGAGTACTTGTTGCACTATCCTATGACTACATTTTAGAAAGTCCAATCACCTGGCTGTTCTTCTACTCCAGGCATACAGACAGAGACTAAAGAACACAGCACCAGTGGTAAGGACCAAGAAAATCAATGATCAAGGGAGGCAAAGGAGTGCTTACAGGACTGCTTTGAATTTGTGGACTGGAAAATATTTGAGGATTCATCTTTAAATCTGAATGAATACACCACAGTTGTCATCACTTTCATCAAGACCTGTGTGGATCTTCTTTATCAAGAAGTCCAGGACGCTATCTTAAGAGTGGAAAAAAACAATTCTGATTGAAGTTACAGATGGAATAAGATGCACATCAGCTCTGGCAGGGCTTGTAGGATATTGTTTCCTACACGGCAAAACCTCAACATCACTATGGCTATGATGCTTCATTCCCAAATGAGCTAAGTACCTTTTATGCATGCTTTGAAAAGGAGAATAAAACTACACCTGCTTGGATCCCTGCAGCATCTGATGACCCTGTAATCCCTGTCTTGGAGACCAATGTCAGAACATTTTTCAAGAGAGTGAACCCTCACAAGCTGTCAGGTCCTGATGGTAGGGCACTGAAAACCTATGCCAACCAACTGGAAGGAGTGTTCAAGGACATTTTTAATCTCTCACTGTTGCAGGCAGAAGTTCCCATCTGCTTCAAAAGGGCGACAATCATACCAGTGCCTAAACAGAGCAGGATGAACTGCCTCAATAACTATCAACATTTGCACGCATATCTACTCTGATGAAATGCTTTGAGAGGTTAGTCATGGACAAAATCAACTCTTTCCTAATCAAGGACTTGGACCTGCTGCAATTTGCCTATTGCCACAATTTGTCTACAGCAGATACAATCTCATTGGCACTTTACTGGGTCTTGGATCACCTGGGCATAAGTAATACTTATGTCAGGCTGCGAATTATTGATTACAGCAAGCATTCAACACAAACATACCCTCATTACTAATCAATAAGCTCCAAACCCTGGACCTCTCTACCTCGGTCTGCAAATGGCTCCTTGACTTCCTCATCGGAAGACCACAATCAATGTGGATCCAAAGTAATATCTCCTCCTCTCCTTTTCGCTGACAATCAACACGGAGACACTTCAAAGATGCACACTTAGCCCACTGTTCTACTCCCTCTACACCCACAATGTTCTGACTAGGCACAGCTGAAACACCAATAAGAATTTGCCAATGACACATCTATTGTTGGCAGAATTACGGATAGTGATGAGGTGGTGTACAGGAGTGAGATAGGTCAGTTGGTTGAGTGGTGTCACAATAAAAACCTTGCACTCGATATTAGTAAGATCAAGAAATTGATTGTGGACTTCAGGAAGGGTAAGTTGAGGGAAAACACACCAGTCCTCATCAAGGGATTAGCAGTGGAAAGGGTAGACAGTTTTGAGTTCCTGGGTGTTAACATCTCTGAATATGGACCCAACATATTGATGTAATTAAAAAGCAGACACAGCAGTGGCTATGTTGCATTGTGATTTTGAGGAGACAATAGACAATAGATAGTAGGTGCAGGAGTAGGCCATTCGGCCCTTCTAGCTAGCACTGTCATTCACTGTGATCATGGCTGATCATACACAATCAGTACCCAGTTCCTGCCCTTACCCCATATCCCTTGACCCCGCTATCTATAAGAGCTCTATCTAACTCTTTCTTGAATGCATCCAAAGACTTGGCCTCCACTGCCTTCTGCGGCAGAGCATTCCACATATCCACCACTCTCTGGGTGAAAAAGCTTTTCCGCATCTCTGTTCTAAATGGCCTACCCCTTAGTCTTAAACTGTGGCCTCTAGTTCTGGACTCACCCATCAGCGGGAACATGCTTCCTGCCTCCAGTGTGTCCAATCCCTTAATAATCTTATATGTTTCAATCAGATCCCCTCTCATCCTTCTAAATTCCAGTGTATACAAGGCCAGTCACTCCAATCTTTCAACATATGACAGTCCCGCCATTCTGGGAATTAACCTTGTGAACCTATGCTGCACTCCCTCAATAGGAAGAATGTCCTTCCTCAAATTTGGAGACCAAAACTGCACACAATACTCCAGGTGGGGTCTCACCAGGACCCTGTACAGCTGCAGAAGAGCCTCTTTACTCCTATACTCAATTCCTCTTGTTATAAAAGCTAGCATGCCGTTAGCTGTCTTCACTGCCTGCTGTACCTGGATGCTTGCTTTCATTGACTGATGTACAAGAACAACTAGATCTCATTGTACTTCCCCTTTTCCTAACTTGACTCCATTTAGATAGTAATCTGCCTTCCTGTTCTTGCCACCAAAGTGGATATCCTCACATTTATCCACATTAAACTGTACCTGCCATACATTTGCCCACTCACCCAACCTGTCCAAGTCACCCTGCATTCTCATAACATCCTCCTGACATTTCACACTGCCACCCAGCTTTGCGTCTTCAGCAAATTTGCTAATGTTACTTTTAATCCCTTCATCTAAGTCATTAATGTGCATTGTAAACAGCTGCAATCCCAGCACGAAACCTTGCGGTACCCCACTGGTCACAGCCTGCCATTCCAAAAGGGACCCGTTAATCACTACTCTTTGTTTCCTGTCAGCCAGCCAATTTTCAATCCATGTCAGTAGTCTGCCCCCAATACCATGTGCCCTAATTTTGCCCACTAATCTCCTATGTGGGACTTTATCAGAAGCTTTCTGGAAGTCCAGGTACACTACATCCATTGGCTCTCCCTTGTCCATTTTCATAGTTACATCCTCAAAAAACTCCAGAAGACTAGTCAAGCATGATTTTCCCTTCATAAATCCATGCTGACTCAGACTGATCCTTCTACTGCTATCCAAATGTGTCGTAATTTCCTCTTTTATAATTGACTCCAGCATCTTTCCCACCACTGACGTCAGACTTGGTATGTCACCAAGACGCGCAAATTCCTACCATGGACAGCATGGTAACTGGTTGTATCACAGTCTGGTATGAAGGGGCTCCTGCACAGGATCAGAACAAGCTGCAGATTTTGTAAATTCTGCCAGATCCACAAGGGGCATTAGCCTCCCCAGCATCAAGGGCACCTTCAAAAGGTGATACCTCAAAAAGGATCTCCATCGCCCAGGACATGCTCTCTTCTCACTGCTACCATCAATGAAGAAGGACAGGAACCTGAGGACACACTTTAGGATCAGCTTCTCCCTCTCTGCTATCGGATTTCTGAATGGACAATGAGCCAAGTATTCTACTTCACTACATGCAGTAGTTATTTTTACTACTTGCTCTCTTATTTAAATATTTATATAATTTCAACTTATAGTTTTTTATTCTTATGTATTGCAATGTACTGCTGCAGAAAACAGCAAATTTCATGACATATGCTGAGATACAAAACCTGATTATGATTCAGATTCATCAGAACAGAATGTCTCATTAATGGAACAAATGCAATGGAGATGATAAATGACCATAACATATAGGAGCAGAAGTAGGCCATTTCACCCATCGAGTCTGCTCCACCATTCAAACATGGGCTGATCCAATTCTTCCAGTGATCCCCACTTACCCCCCTTCTCTCTATACCCTTTGATACCCTGGCTAATCAAGAACCTATCTATCTCTGCCTTAAATGCACCAAATGACTCGGCCTCCACAGCCACTTGTGACAACAAATTCCACAGATTTACCACCCTCTGACTAAAATAATTTCTCTGCATCTCTGTTCTAAATGGATGTGCTTCAATCATGAAGTCGTGCTCTCTTGTCCTAGACTCCACTACCAAGGGAAATAACTTTGCCATATCTAATCTGTTCAGGCCTTTTAGCATTTAGAATGTTACTATGAGATCCCCCTCATTCTCCTGAACTCCAGAGAATACAGCCCAAAAGCTGCCAGGCATTCCTCATATAGTAACCCTTTCTTTTCTGGAATCATTCTTGTGAATCTTCTCTGAACCCCCTCCAATGTCAATACATCCTTTTTAAAATAAGGAGCCCAAAAGTGCACAAAATACATCAAGTGTTGTCTTGCAAGTGCCTTATAGAGCCTCAACATCACATCCCTGCTCTTACATTCTATACCTCTAGAAATGAATGCCAACATTGCATTTGCCTTCTTCACCACTGTCTCAACCTGGAGGTGAACCTTTAGGGTATCCTGCACAAGGACTCCTGAGTCCCTTTGCACCTCAGCATTTGGAATTCTCTCCCCATCTACATAATAGTCTGCCCAATTATTTCTTCCACCAAAGTGCATGACCATACACTTTCCAACATTGTACTTCATTTGCCACTTCTTTGCCCATTCGCCAAAACTATTTAAGTCTCTCTGCAGGGTCTCTGTTTCCTCAACACTATCCACTGCTCCACCTATCTTTGTATCATCGGCAAACCTAGCCACAAATCCATTAATCCCATAGTCCAAATGATTGACATATATCTTAAAAAGCAGCGGTCCCAACACCAACCCTTGTGGAATTCCACTGGTAGCCAGCAGCCAGCCAGAATAGGATCCCTTTATTTCCACTCTCTGTTTTCTGCCGATCAGCCATGGGTCCACCCATGCTAGTAACTTCCCTGTAATTCCATGGGCTCTTATCTGGCTAAGCAGCCTCATGTGCAGCACCTTGTCCAAGCCCTTCTGACAATCTAAGTACACCACAACCACTGTATCTCCTTTTTCAACCCTGCTTGTAATTTCCTCAAAAATTTGCAGTAGGTTAGTCAGACAGGACTTTCCTTTCAGGACTCCATGCTGGCCCACCACTGATGTCAGTGGAGTAACATTTGCAATTTTCCAGTCATCCGGTACAATGCTAGAATCTATTGATTCTTGAAAGATCATTGTTAATGCCTTTGTAATCTCTCCAGCTACTTCCTTCAGAACCCAAGGGTACATTCCATCGGGTCCAGGAGATTTATCCACTCTGAGACCATTAAGCTTCCTGAGCACCTTCTCAGTCATAATTTTCACTACACATACTTCCCTGCCGCTCTTGAATGTCCCGTATACTGCAGACGTCTTCCACAATGAAGACTGATGCAAAATACACTTTTGGTTCCTTTGCCATCTCTGCGTCTCTCATTACAATATCTCCAGCATCATTGTCTATTAGACCTATATCTACCCCCAACTCTCTTTTACACTTCATATAATATACTTAAAAAAGCTTTTAGTATCTTCTTTGATATTAGTCTGGGAACAATTTCTGTTTTCAGATTCCAGCATTTGCTATATTAGTTGTTTTTTATTGCCTTTGTACATGTCAGAAAAATTAGTGGTTGGAAAGAAGTTCAGGAGAATTGGTCATTTAAAAGGGGTGGAAACTAACAGATCTGCTCTTCATTATATCAGAAACTTGAGTACTTTAACTTGTCAATTAATTGTAGTCAGAGTGATGAACACATTGTTAATAATTTCTTGAATTAAATGGTACTCAACTTTCAAAAGGTACTCTATTTGAAGTAATAAATACAATAATATGATTTCATTGAGAGTACAGGAGGAATTAAAAGGGGGCCAGTAAAACTGAGTGAAATGAAAATCGTTACTCACCATGTTAATAGAACGTATTTCAATGACAGCAGATAATGTGCATAGAGTCTAAATTCCGGAGCAACAGTTCAACATGAGATTCATTCATGTGAATCAGAGAAGGAAAAATCTGTTCTAATAGCTGTGCACTGATGAACCTAACCCAGAAAGGCAATATGATCTCACTTTCCATCAAAATACAGAATACAAAATATAGATGGATTTGCTATTTAGTGAACTTCCTGGACAAAATATATACTTCTGCCAGCTCTCGGCTGATATGTGAACTTATGGAGCATTTAGCAACTAATAATATGCAGAGTCAACAGGTATTATGGATATCTCATAAATGAGAAACTCTATGCAATCATGGCATACTTCTCTATCCAGGCTCATCAATGGGATTCCTTGGGTGGCTGACTGCTGATGGAGAGTAAGCAGAAGAGGCCTCCACTCTTCCATCTGACCTTCTCTCTGAACTTCAAATGAAGTTAGTTCTGCTTGTGAATCGTGGCCAGAATTCTGACTCCACTTGCTCAGGATTCGTGTTAGCAAAGGTCAGAATTTTCTGGCTAAGATCACTATGGTTTACTGTAATAGATGTTTCCAAACAGAAATTAAAATGAAAGATTCAGTAATGAGGAATTACTTGCAGCACAAGCATATAATATTATTTTGTAAATGGAGTTTATGCCATTTTTGCAGTATTGTATGCTGGAAAAGGCCCGAGGTGAATTGAACATTTCAAGGTAGGTCTTTTCTGAGCTAAGATTTGACAGAGGCTCAGTAACTGATCACCTGCTCCAAAGCTTCTTTCTCATTTTTAAAGAAATTATAAATTTCCAAATCAGCTAGCATTTATATATTAAAGAAATTCCCAGACACAAAGCAAGAGTATGGGAATAAATGGCCCACTGCTTTCTTGGACTTTGTCTACTTAATGATTTTTAACACTGCCTCCTCATATTTATTTCTTACAATAGATCATTACTTACAAGGCATAACCCACTGTATTTTAAATTGAACCATTAATTATTTGAAATATGACACACAGAAAGCAGAGAGTGAGTCTGAATGAAATTATGAGTAGCTTCAAATGATATGAATGGGTTTTGTGCAACATTTTATGCAGTCTGCATGCAGGTGTGCTTGCAAGAAACAATTAGTTGCTTGGTGGAAAATGCGTTATTTATCTAAAGAAATTCAAGCTAAAGAAATGTCTCTGATGTTTGCATTAAACCCTTTCTGCTCTGAAGTCTCCTTGAGCATAGAGGCCGAGATATTCTACAGTGAAGCTCTCTCAGCCTTAGTTCCAAACACCAGCAAATTATAGGAGATAACACCAACATTTTCACTGTTTTAAATGTAGGCCTTACATTGATCAACACTAGTAGTGAAAAACTAGTCAATCTTGAAAATGCAACACTTCTTATTTCCTTCATTCCTTCAGTTACAAGGAATGTTGAAAACTGAATCAAAGGAGGACTAAATTTATTGTTCTGGGTTAGACAACCATACACCAGCTGGGAATATTTATCTTTATGCTTCTTTGTGAATATCCAGCAGTGTGTCCTAGCATCTAAAAATATAAATGGAGCTTATGGAAAGTCCAGCAAGTACAGAACTGTGTCACAATGAGTTCAGCACTTCCAAAACAGACCTCATGTAAAAATATGCATATCAGAATCCATGTGATCCTTGGAGAAAAATAGACAGTCTGGTTGAAAACATCTGGACTCACTTGAAAGATCAACAATCCATTTCCCCTCATCGATGTTTCTTGACCTATTGAGTTTTTCCAGTTCTTTTTGTGTTGCTCCTGTTACGGATTCAGCAACAATAAATATATAAGTGAGGCAGGGTTTTTTTAATAACAAATAAAACATTTATTAAACACTGAAAAACAAACCCCAAAAGTAAACAAACGACTAACGCAACCGGAAATCAGCTGCTCTGTGGCAGCTTAAACAGTTCTTAAAGGAATAAAGAGAAAACAGTTCTTAAAGCGATGTTGCAAAAACAGTTCTTAAAGCGATGTTGCAAAAACAGTTCATCAAAGTAGTACTGCGAAAGTTCAAAATGCTTACAGTCCATTAAAGGAGAGACTTTTTTAGATGATTTAAATTCTCTTTCACGTCGTGTTGTTGCAGTTCCTAGTCAAACTATACTTTTCCCGGAGAATTTACGAAGATGAAAATGAAACGGCTTAAAGGCACTGACCTTTCTTTGACGAAACTGTACCCAATCCTTTCTGCTCTTATCACAGGGGCTAACATGGGCACAGCCAACGAATTCCTTCCGAATGAGGATCAAACAAGGTCGAACCTGCTTCACCGTTGAAATCGACTTTCCTCGATCTTTTAGCTCCCGAACTCCGATCTTCACTCTCCATTGATTTTTAACTGGCAGTATTATAAAGAAACTGCCAGCAATGACCTTTTAAACTTTAGGCACTAAATAAAACTCCACCTTTCAATGGAACTGTGTCATAATATTGGACCATGCAGTAGCATGGAGTCAAAATGGCAAATCCAGCCACAAACTGCCCCTCCTCACAGGGAGGGGTCCTCCTTTTATACCCTGTAAATAAAACTGTCACATGACCTCTACTGGTGGGAAAATGACATCACACCACCATCACAAGACCATTACCTTCGGTCCAGTATAGCTTCAACACCACAGTCACATGACAAGTACAAGATACCCACGGGTACGTAACACTCCAGATTTCAGATTAGCCAGACTTTTAGCCCACAACTCTTTTTACCAAAACAGAAGATACTGGAAACACTCAGCAGGTCAGGCTGCAATAATGTAAAAGAAAACAGATGTTTTGATCTGAAATGTTAACACTCTTTCTAATGGAACAGACACTTGTTGCCCTGTTGATTATTTCTCATTTTTTTCCCCTTTCTGTATGCTGCCTTTAAATTTTCACCTTCCTACTTCCTAAATTATTAGTTCCACTGTCTGGCATAGCATTAGTTATTCTCCTGGTCAGGGGAATCTCATTCAGTCAAATTTTGTCCTTTCTGTTCAAGATATCACAGAGTTGTTCTGAACCTATCCTTGCAACATTGCTCCATCTACAGTCATCTATATAATTCTTATACATAACCCATCCATCTCCCCAAACTACCACCATCCCTTGTGTCATCCTTCCCATTCTACCCCTTTCCTGTCTAAGATTCTTCGTGTATTTGGATTTCCAAAAGACTCCATGCTAAATATGTCTGAAATGCAGACATACAATTCTGCTTCCGCCTTATCATCCTAGCTGATGCACCATTGGCTCATGTTATATTGTGTTTTTCTTTGATACTTACTGTTGTTCATTAACCATGACTTCTTGAGGTTTTCCAAGGTATTTGAAAACATGGTCCAGGTTGTGCCTGCAGTGCAACACCTTCGTTGCTTACATCTGTGGATGTTCTCTATCTGCTTTGTCTCCTTTCTGCCGCACTGAAAGCTATAACTCTTTAGTAATGACTTTGCCTTGCAGACAGTCCAATCATCTCAGAAATCCCAACAGGCAATGATTTCATGAGAAGTATGGTATCAGTTTTCATACATAAAATAGTAACACCTAACTTTACATCTCTTGTAGAGCCTTCAATCCTTAACCAACTCTGTAATGCCAGTTTAAGTTCATGTGGGGACAAGTCCTAAGTTTGTCAATTTATCAGGAAAATTTAATCTTTACTGACATTGCAAAGAATATTGTTACTCTAAAATCACATTCGGAAGATAATCAGTAAACGCAAGAGATTTTGCAGATGTTGGAAATCCAGGGTAGCGGATACAAAATGCTGGAGGAGCCTAGCAGTCAGGCAGCATCTATGGAAAACAATAAACAGTTAACATTCTGGGCTGAGACTGTTGAGTCCAGATGAAGGGTCTATGCACAAAATGTCAACTGCATGTTCCTTTCCATAGATGCTGTCTGATCTGTTGAGTTATTCTTGCATCTTGTGTGTTACTCATGAATATTGATGAGGTAATCCTCTTCTATCTTTCAAATAATGTCAAGCTTACTTTTAGGGAACTCCTAGGCAAACAAACTGATGGAAGCCTCTTTCACTTCCTGCACTGACCATTTATTCTATTTCCTCTGTCAATGGAGGTGAGTAATCATGTTTAAAGTTTCAATTTTCATTATTCCTAACTTTATTCTGTATAATCCTAAATGAGATTTACCTGAATCCTAATCTCACTATGAAAATTGTATGATTAGGCATGCTGAGTGTTTTCTTTTTTCCCTTAACTCTTGTAATAAGCAGTGGCACAATTTCTGATTGCCTGTTTGCATTTCATAGGAATCAGGAGGACAATCTAAGGACATCCAAATGCACACCATTTTGGCAACTAATAGCCTTACTGGATGCATCATTTGATGAAAAATCAGCAATTTTTCAACCGTACATAATCTTAAATTGATTTTATCATTGCTGCCATGTTAGTTTTTCAATGCAATTCAAAATTTTTCTTTTTTTTCTGATTACCTTAGAACAGTTACAAATGGGTCACTTTCACATTATAGATTATTTCGTTGGAATTAAATCAAAATCAATATCATAGTCATCAATAACAGAGCCAAACATCTGTCTTCTTTGAAGCTTAAACATTAGTATTGATGTTATTCTGATGTAATTGGAGTCATTAGTTAAAATTTTAGCAATAACCCTATCAAGATCAGTAATTCAATATAAGGTTTCATCCATTTGTGTCCAACTATCTTTTTCTTCTTTAATTTCAATGATTAATTGTAGAACTCCATTTTGAACTTATTATTTCATGGAATGTTGTTCTTCTATTAGACTCTTCTGGGAAATCTTGAAGATTATATTTTACTCAGATTCAATATTTAAGGCCCTTGCTGAAAATGAATCCACAGTCACTGAAGCCCAGATTTCCTCTCCAACACTTTTCTAACCATCAGACCTCAGGAGACACTAGCAAATTCTGAAAGACAGGCCTCATCCAAATTAAACTGGATGGAATCACACTTCTTCTTGGCAGCTCGCCAACTGAAAGTGCGGCAAGAGTACTGAAACCTAAATGGAGACCTTAGTGTGATGAATATTTTTAAAGGGCCTTATTTTCCAAGGTTGAAATACTTGGACTAAAGCCATGAATATTCTTGAGGAGCTCACATGAAATTTGAGGGCTCGGTCATTCCACTTCCAATTCAAAGCTGTGGCCTACAGTGGTGTAAGAGCTCCAGGAGCAGGAAGTAACAGCAGAAGAGCTCTGTAATCTAACTCCATCACCTGACCTTCAGTTGATTTATAAGTAGAAAACTTCAGATACAGTTAATATCTGCAACCAGAATGCCCCTACTGCTTTTATAAGAGAGTCACAGATAGAATACTCAAATACTTTTAGGACCACCTAGTTATGTCCTCAGAACAGTACATTCAAACTGCTGGAGGAACTCAGCAAGTCAGGCGGTAACTATGAAAATTAATAAACAGTTGATGTTTCAGGCCAAGAGCCTTCATGAGTCCTGTTGGAGGGTCTTGGCCAGAATCATTGACTGTTTATTCAATTCCAGACATGCTGCCTGATCTGCTGAGTTCTTCCAGCATTTTATGTGTGTTACCCTGGATTTCCAACATGTAAAGAACCTCTTGTGTTTATATCTTCATGCATACAGTTTAAAATACTTCAACTATAATTGGAAAATTATTTTTTAACCAAACTGAATGTAAATTTATAGACGTGTAAAATAATTTAAGATTGTTATGACTTAAAGTTATAGTTATTTATTAATCGGATATTAGTCCTGTGACAATTACCATAAGGTTTGAGTCACAAGAGACTGATGCAGTCTCGACCCAAAACGCCAGCTTTCCCTGATGCTGCTTGATCCACTAAATTCTTTGGGAAGTTTGTGTTTTGTTCCAAAAACATTTAATATCCATATCTAATGAACACTATTTTTCCCCAATTTCTTCTGCTTGATCTCCCTTACTTTTTATTTCCTGCATCAGGTTTCTGGATGCAAGGCATTGGTGCAACATGCAACCACTGCATTGCCTTATTTGCCAAGTTGAACACTCACAGTGACACTGAGGTAAAAATTGTGACTGGAAAGGTAATTCTGCAATCTGTTACCGCCAGCGATAAACTGCCAGCACAGACAAGGAAACAAGAGGACTAAGATGTAATTCATCTTATATCACTGCAGTTAAAACTAGCTACTGTATAATAGAAATAGACATCTCACGAACATGCCCCCAATGAAGCTCAGAAAATATGTGTATTTTTTATAAGGATACTAACAATTAACTCAGAGCTTTTCTTAAGCCTAATATATGCTCCAGCAAAAATGATTTATTTTAGAACATGACAAACACTTGGCACATGTCCAAGAGCAGCAGCCTACATGAGGGAGCAATAAGAGGTAAAAGAAAATCTAAAACAAATTTGCCTGCAGGGGTGAATTACCCAGGGGACTCAAGATCATTCAGTCTGAAATACTGGATGTTCAGGAACAGAAAAGGTTTAATCCTTTTGAGAATGCATACTGAACTTAAAAGCACAGTATGAAGGGAAAAGGTGAAGAATGCAGCCCAAAATTAGAAAATACGATGATATTTTGGAAATATTCTCATTCACTTTTGATAAAAATGTATTTCTGTTTCTGTTTTGCATTAAGCAGTCCTACACCATAGATAATAAATGTTTACATCCTTCCTTTTCGTTTAACTTTGTGTTTTTGTTTATCATTAGATGGGATAACGATTATTACAAATTAATAAAATAACTTACTATGCAAGAATGTCATCAACACAAATAACATTTACAATCAAATTTATATGAACACTATCCAATTTAATTGATAACATAATACTCTACCAAATTATTGAATTGAATAGTTTTACATACAGTATTATAACAAATACACAATATGCATGATTTGGATGAGAAATTTGGTAGCATGATTCGTAAGTTTGTAGAATGGGAAATGTTTACAGACCACCAGACAGTGGTAAGGATGTGGTCTACAAACTACAACATGGAGAGAATACAATATTACAATAGTCATGGGGGATTTCAATATGCAGGTAGATAGGAAAGATCAGTTTAGTGCTGGATCCCAAGAGGAGGAATCTCTCTGGAATGCCTCCAAGACAGCTTTTTAGAGCAGCTCATGGTTAAGCCCACTAAGGGATCAGCTGTTCTGGATCAGGTGTTGTGCAATGAATCAGAATCGATTAGAAAGCTTAAGGTAAAAGAACCCTTATAGGCAGTGACCATATTATGATGAAATTCACCCTGAAATTTGAGAAGAAGAAGCTAAAGTCAGATGCATTATACTTAAAGTGTAGTAAAGGGAATTACAGAGATGTGAGAGGGGAGATGATGAGAATTGATTGAAAAGGAACACTGACAGAGCAACAATGGCTGGAAATTCTGGAATCAATTTGGGAGGTACATGATATATACATCCCAAAGAGGAAGAAATATTCTAAAGACAAGATGACACAACCGTGACTAGCAACAGAAAAAAAAAACAAAGAGAGGGCATATAATAGAGCAAAAAATAGTGGGAAGTTAGAGGATTGGGAAGCTTTTAAAAATCAACTAAAAATGTCATTAAGAGGGGAAAGATGGAACATGAAGGTAAGCTAGCCAATAATATTAAAGAGGATACCAAAATTTCTTCAGATACATGAAGTATAAAAGAGAGGCAAGAATGGATGTCAGACAACTGGAAAATGATGTTAAGTGGTAGTGATGAGGGAGAAGAAAATGGTGGATGAACGGAATAAGTATTTTGCATCAGCCTTCACTGTGTAGAACACTTGTAGTTTCATGGAAATTCCAGATGTCAGGAGTGAAGTTACCATTACTAGAGAGAAGGTTCTTGGGAAACTGAAAGAACTGAAGGTAGATAAGTCACCTGGACCAGAAGGTGTATACCCCAGGGTTCTGAAATCGATAACTGAAGAAACTGTGGAGGCTTCAGTAATTATCTTTCAAGAATCACTAAATTCTGGTACAGTTTCAGAGGACTGAAAAATTGCAAATATAACCCTACTCTTCAAGAAGGGAGAGAGGCAGAAGAAAATAAACTATAGGCCTGGTGGTCTGACCTCAGTGGTTGGGAAGATGTTGGAGTCGATTATTAAGGACAAGGTCTCAAGGCACTTGAAGGCACATGATAACAAAGGCTGTATTCAGCATGCTTTCCTCAAGGGAAAATCTTACAAATTTACCTGTCGGAAATCTTTGAAGAAATAACAAGCAGGATAGACAAATAAGAATTGGTTGATGCTGTGAACTTGGACTTTCAGAAGGCCTTTGACAAGATGACACAATGAGGCTGCTTAACAAGTTAAAAGCCCATGGTATGACAGGAAAGATGTTAGCATGGATAAAATAACAACTGATTGGCATGAGGCTAAGAGTGGGATTAAAGGGAGCCTCTTCTGGTTGGCTGCCGGTGACTAGTGGTGTTTCACAAGGGTCTGAGGTGGAACTGATTCTTTTTACATCATTTAGATGATGGAATTGATGTCTGTGACCACGTATGCAGACATAATGAAAATACATGGAGGGGCAGGTAGTTCTGAGGAAGTAAAGAAGCTTCAGAAGGACTCAGAATAGGAGAAAAGGCAAGGAAATGGCAGATGGAATATTGTGTCGGGAAGTGTATGGTCATGCACTTTGGTAGAAGAAAGATAAGGGTTGACTATTTTCTAAATGAAGAAAAAATGCAAGAAAAACTGAGGCATAAAGTGACTTGGAGGTCTTTGTGCAGGATTCCCAAAAGGTTAATTTGCAGGTTGAGTTTGCAGTAAGGAAGGCAAATGTTAGCATTCATTTCAAGAAGACAAGAATATAGAAGCAAGGATGTAATGTTGAGACTTCATAGACACTGGTGAGGCCTCACTTGGAGTGTTGTGAGCAGTTTGGGGATGTGCTGAGACTGGAAAGGGTTCACGGAAATTATTCCAGCATTGAACAGCTTGTCATATAAAGAGCGTTTGATGGTCTGAGCCTGTATTCACTGGAATTCAAAAGAATGGTGGGGTGAGGTGACCTCATTAGAACCTAGCAAATGGTGAAAGCCCCTGAAAGAGTGGATATGGAGAGGATGTTTTCTATGGTGGAAGAGTCTTAAGATCAGAGGACGCGACCTCAGAATAGAGAGGCATCCTTTTAGAATGGAGATGAGAAGGAATTTCTTCAGCCAGAGCATAGTCAATCTGTGGAATTCTTTGCCACATGCATCTGTGGAGGCCAAATGTTTACGTATACTTACGGCAGAGGTCAATAAATTCCTGATTGGTCAGCAAGGCATGAAGGGATACAAGGTGGGAAATCTGGGCAGACAGGAAAATTGGATCAGCCATGATGAAATGGTGGAGCAGATTCCATGGGCCAAATGGCCTAATTTTGTTCCTATAACTCTTGGTCTTATAACAGCACATTGTTGGCATAGTGCACAGTGAAGAAGTTTATCTGTGTCTAAGTATGCAGATCAGCTGGAAGGTGGGCAAAGGAATAGTAGTTGAAATTTAACTCAAACAAGTTCAAAGTGATGCTTTTGAGAAGATAAACCTGGTCAGGACACGCACAGTAAATGGCAGGGCCATGGGGAATGTGGTTGAACAGAGAGGATGTGGAATATAAGTACATCATTCCCTGGAAGGAGCAACAGGAAGACAGAGAGATGAAGACATGTGGTATGTTTGCTTTCATCGGCATTGACTTTGAGTACAAGAGTTGGGTCATCATGCTAGAGTTGTACGAAATGTTTGTTAGATTGTACTTGGCGTATAGCATGCCATTTTGATCGCCTTGCTATACAAAGGATCTGATTATGGTAGAGAGGCTGCAGAAAGGATTCACAAGGATGTTGTTTTGACTGGAGGACTTGTGTAATAAAGAGAGAATGGATAGGCTGGGCTTGTTGTCCCCGCAGCAGAGAAGACTGAGTAGTGGTCATATTCAGGTTAAGAAAGGCATAGATAGAGTAGATAGTCACAGTCTTTTTCCCATGGTGGGGAGGTTTAAAACTGAAAAGCATTGGTTTACTTTGAGATGGGGAGATTTAAAGGGAACCAAGTGTAAAGCTTTCTCATAAAGTGTGGTGAGTAAGTGCAAAAAGCTCACAGAGGCAGGTGCAATTACAAGATTGAAAAGGCATTTGGACATATAGGTGGATAGAAAGGTTTGGAGGGATACAGGGCAAATGTGTGCTACTGGAATTATCATAGAAAGGCACTTTGGTTGGCATAGATGAGGTAGACTGAACAGTATGTTTCCAAGTTGCAATTATAAAGCTACTTATATACCAATTACCATTCTCTGTGCTGTATCCTACTTACAGAAAATCAGTTTCTAACATCAACTTTTAAAATCCTCTGATTGCCAGAATTGCACCTACCAGCAGATTTTAACACCAGTCCTTGTTTGAAAGTACAGAATAATGTAGTTCATAATAAGAATAAATTCTGGAAGACCCTGAATGGACTCTTAGTTTGACTGCTTATGCTCATTTGGTCATGGCTTACAATTGCACCGTAACCCTATGCATACAGATTTAAAAGACAAACACGAGGAAATCTGCAGATGCTGGAAATTCAAGCAACATACACAAAATGCTGGTGGAATACAGCAGGTCAGGCAGCATCTACAGGGAGAAGCGCTGTCGACGTTTCGGGCCGAGACCCTTCGTCAGCACCGGGACAGGACAGGTCCTGATGAAGGGTCTCATCCTGAAACGTTGACAGCGCATCTCCCTATAGATGCTCCCTGACCTGCTGCGTTCCACAAGCATTTTGTGTGCGTTACATACAGATTTAGTTTGTTTACTTCAAAAAGGCATCCATCTGTGTGCAGAAGGACCTCTTGATATATTTTTCCATTTCTGTCTATGGGAGTGGAAGGCTGAGTGTGGGCAGGAATGGAATGATAGTTTTTCACAGCGATGTTGACTTTGCTGTTGCCCAATCTCTTTTGTCAAACCTGCAGAGGCAGACACCTACCAAACCCCACACATCTAACAGAAATCACCTGCCACTCATTTCTAACTCATCACCTGCAGCCTATTTAAACCCAGCATTCAGCCACAGTTCTTGTTCACTCATTCTCAACCAGTTGCTCATAGCCTTCAGCTACCTTGTTGCCATTTTATGTTAAGTATCTGTTCTCCCTTGTTTTGTAGCCCTTAGTGGCTTGTTAATTTTCAGTTTATTTTAAAAATTTTCGTTCAATGCTGCTCTGTGTTTGGGTCAAGCCTCTTCAACATATCCTGATAGAATGAGTGACCCAGATGAGTATACTTGTCAAAAGTGTCCATCAACATGAACACGGGATCCCAAAGCAGCAGGAAAACATTGACCATCTACTTACCACTCTCTTCCAACTCTCCATCTCAAACTGAAACACTGTGCCTGAAACCTCCTCGCCGTGAGCCGTAGATTCCAGTGGCCAAACACTTCAACGGATCCCCAGCCTGATGCCACACTTTTCTGTCACAGTGCATCTTACACTCTGAACTCTAGCCATCTCTCCATTCTATGGATTATTGTCTTTCTCATCTCTCTTTTGACTGGGTGAGCTCTGACCTGGCTTGCCACTAACTGGGACAAAAAGAACACCATTTACAACAAGTATGGGGAGTTAACTGCTGAGATGTGGCAGGTTTTCCAAACATCCAGGAAGTGAACAGGAGGCAGCGGATCAGATACTTCTCCTGTGTCAAGGCTCACGCTCGGTGCTGGATTACTCCACGGAATTCAGAACCCTCACGGCAAGAGTGCGGCTGGAATGCAGTAGCACTACTTGCTCATCACCTCGGAGTGCTTGAAAAATGAGCTGTCTACCCAGAAGATGCCCACCATCTCCAAAAGCCTTGTCAATCTGCCCCTCATAGAGTCATAGAAAACTATTGACAAGTCTCTTATGGAGCAACATGATACTAGCTTTCAAATCATCGGCCAGAAATCCAGTTCCATTCTCAGAACAATTTCAGGCTGCAGGGCCTTCAACTTTAATGCCTCCAGAACCCTGTTCAGTTAGGGACAGCTTCCTTAATCCCCCTAGAGTGTGAATGTCAGTGGAGAAACAACTTGTGTCCTTACTGCAAAGCAACCAATCAGCAATGTATCAAAATGCATCTGTGTCTTAGAATATGGCACCACCAGGAAGAGACAATGAGCCTTCTATCTGGTAAACTTCACCTCCCTCCCACACCCCAGCCTCTCATTTCTGCACCATAGCCCCTTATTCTCTCCATCCTCCTGCACCATAGGATAGCTCTACATGCACGAGAGGCTCTGGTGCAACAGGCAGCTTTCTGGACCCAGACTATGTGTGCAGCTTGGACTCCCCAATGAATCTACCGCTCAATCTTTCTGCATCATGGCCATTGATGGATGTCCCTTGGGATCTAGGATGGTCAGATCACGCGCATGGCCTATGTCAAAGAGCATCACTAATCCATCCAATTCCTTCTTATTGACTCACCCAGCAGTCCTCTCACTTTGGGTTACTCTGGCTCGTCACTTCACCCTCATCCGGTTCACTGCTAAGTTGCCGACCTACCTGGTGGATCACCCGCCTGCAATCTCAGTTGATTTCACCCTGTAAATACGCAGAGATGGAGGAAACCTGCTGCAAACCACACCTCTGTGCGATCAACTTGCTTCAGGATACCACCACTACCTGAGGTCATCCGTTCCCATCTTCCCTACTGAGGTACAAGCCATGAGTCAATATGCTACAGCATTGCTTCATCTGACCATCCCCATCCCAGCTAGTGCAGCGTTCTAAAAGGAAGATGGGGGTCTTCATCCCTGTATTGACCACAGTGGACTCAACAAAATCGCTATTTTAAGACTAACATCTTCTCTCCTTGATGGATAGCAATTTAAAACAATTCATGGGGCCCAGAGTTGCTTGAAATTGGATCTACCGAGTGAGCCATATCCTCCAGGGGTATGAATAGAAGACAGCCTTCATAACACCCACTATAAATACCTGGCGACACCTTTCGGACTTTCCAACAGCCCAGTAGTTTTCCAAGCCTTCATTGACAAGATCCTCCCAGACATGTTTTCAAGAAGATCTGTCCTCATTCTTCTGAATTCCAGTATGTACAGGCCCAGAGCATTCAATCAGTTCTCATATGGTAACCCATTAATTCCCAGAATCATCCCTGTAAATGTCCCAATGTTAGCATATCCTTTCTGAGACTAAGGACCCAAAACTGCTCACAATACTCTGTGAGATCTTCCTGGTGCCTTAAAAAGACTCAGCATTATGTCCATGCTTTATATGCTAGTCCACTCAAAATGAATGCTAACATTGCATTTGCCTTCCTCACACAGACTGAACCAGCAAATGACCCTTTAGTGAATCCTAAATATGACAGTACGACCCAGCCGAAAAAGAGATTGATCCTCAGCCAATGATTCTATATTCCCAGGTCCTCATCTCAATCATCCTTGAAAGCCAGGTCCTACAGCAGGATCCTGCTTCAGCCGACACACTCCTGATAACCACATGTATATGCCAGTGGCACTCCAGTGGACCCACTCTTCTCTTCTCTCTGGCCATCTAGGCACATGATGGATGTTCTGTGACCCTAGTTTGGGTAGACCATCATGATCACAGATGTGCATCAGATTGTCGCTGCCGGTTCTCAATGTGCCCCAGTCCAATTCCACCAACCAGAGGCTCTCTGGACTCTTGCAGACCCTGCTGGTCCCTCGACCACCGTGGTCCCACTTCAACAAAGTTTTCTTCATGGGTTTTCCAGCCATGGGGCCACAGTGATCACTATATTTGTGGACTGGTTCTCCAAGGCAGCCCCCCACAAACTTCCATCAGCTATTGAGCCATCATATCTGGCTGTCCACCTGAGATCTGCCCTTGCACACTGACTTCTGCAAGCTCTCACCCTGGTGCATTAGCCCTTTTGGAAGAACCCATTGCATCAGTCTCATTGCTGACTATCTCCAGCTGGTACAGTCCCACAGGAATACAACTACCTTACATGCTTCCTGCCTCAAGCCCACATGAGCCTGCACCTCTAGAACCCATGATGGTCCGATGTACACGGTTCACCATTTGATGCATTCCCCTCGTTGTGGATGGGATGGGTGCAGCACCTAGTTGATTGGGAAGGGTACGGTTTGGGGGTGAGGTCTTGGGTGCTCTTCAGTATCATCTTGGATCCTTTGCTCATCGAGGAGTTCCGCCAGGTCTATCGGGATTGTCCTGGGCAATCGTGTGCAGGCTGCACAGGCAGGTATCTTCCAGTCTCCACACAGCTAACAGGAGTCACCAACAACTCACTTCCAACTCATTACCTGCCGATCTTAAGCGCAGTCCTTTGTCACTCATTTGAACCAGCCAGCCCCAACCAGTTACTCTTAGCCTTCAGTTACCTTGTTGCCATCTCGTGTTAAGTATCTGTTCTCTCTTGTTTTGTGGCCACTTGGGGCTTGTTATTTTGGAGCTTATTTTTAAAATTATCACTCACCACTAAAAATTGTTTCTGCTACTCTGTATTTGGGTCAAGCCTCCTCTACATTTCCCAGCATCTTTGACAAATGAAGCAAGAGAGAATCCTAATTGGCCTCATGTCTTCATAGCAGATCACAAAGAGTCTAAATAATAAATATATAAATTAAGCTGAGGAACAACAAGGAGCTATTCATATATTTTGACAAAGTCTCTGAACTGTCTCTGAAAAGAAACTAAAAATTTCAGGGAAATTAGAGGATAAACGGTTATCTTGCCAAACAATATGAGTATTGACAAATACAGGGCACCATACAATAATTTTAAAAAGAGTAAACTGATATATTTCAGTGAAAACAATCTTTATATCTGCAACTGTGAGATCTCCGATAAAATCAATGCGATCATGGATCCCAGTGTGGGGATAACTCAGCAGTAAAGGGAATTATTAGACTTTGTACATGACATTCCAGCTTCTGGATGTCAAATTTGCAGATGCTGTATCTGCAAATGAACTGTCATAATATTATAAAATTCAAAAGTCAAATATATATTTAATTCCTAGGATGAATAAAGTTAGTTCTCCATGTTGATCTGATGTTGGATAATTTTGTGAAGAAGCCAGATAGCTTAGTAACTGGAGACATTACAGAAACAATTATTGTATTATAACTAGTGTCAGTATTATGGACCTAAAAGAACAGAGAATAGTATGGCTCAGGGATATCACATTCAAATATTTTCTCCTTCAGCATAAGATTTAAGAAATGTCATTCTCAAATAGATGGATAAAATTATATCTAAAACAATCATTCAACAATAGGAAATAGTTAAACATATGATTGAACACCTATAGGTCAGCAACATTTAAGGAAAAACATAAAGATTGAAATATGGTTTACGCGTTTGAATATAGATGAGAAATTTTTAAAAAATGAAATTCTAAGAACAAATGGAAAATTAACAAATGAAATCCGTGGACTTGTGAAGAATATTGAAATGCCATTAAGAGAGAGCAAGAAAACATGTAAACAAATTTTAAATAATTAAATCCTGAGAACACTATAAAACCACAAGATCAAAAGATCTTGGAGCAGAATTAGGCCATGTGGCCCATCAAGTCTGCTCCACCTTTTCATCATGGCTGATCCAATTTTCCTCTCAGTCCCAATTTCCTGCCTTCCCCCCATGCCCCTTCAGAGCTGACCAATCAAAAACCTATCAAACCTTGCCTGAAATATACATAAAGTCTTGGCCTCCACAGCTGCCTATGGCAAAGAATTACACAGATTCACCTCTCCCTGGCTAAAGAAATTTCTCCTCATCTCCATTCTCAAAGGAATTCCCTAATTTCTGAGGCTGTGTCCTCTGGTCTTAGACTCTCCCAGCAGAGGAGGCCTTTCACCATTTCAATAAGGTTATTCCTCATTTTTCTGAATTCTAGAGAATACAGACCCAGAGCCATAAACACTCTTCATAATACAAGCTATTCAATCCTGGAATCATTTTTTTGAATGTCCTTTAAACCTTCTCCAGTTTCAGCACATCCTTTCCAAGATAAGGGACCAAAACTGCTCGCAATATTCCAAGTGAGGTTTCATAATAGTGTATATCCATCACTATCACCATCACTATATTCTAATCCTCTTGAAATGAATGCTGACATTGCATTTCACTTCCTCACCACAGATTCAACTTACAAATTAACTTAACCTTTAGGAAATACTACATAAGGATTCCAAAGCCCTTTTGTGTCTCATTTTTTGTATTTTCTCTCTATTTCAAATATTCTCTACCCTTTCATTTCTTCAACCAAAGTGCATGTCCATGCACTTCCTGATGCTTTATTCCTTCTGCCATTTCATTGCCCATTCTTCTAATCTGTGTAAGTCTTTCTGTGGCCTCTCTACTTCCTTAAAATTACCTTCCCTCCATATATCTTCATATTTTCTGTAAACTTAGCAACAAAACCATCAATTCCATCATCCAAACCATTGACATATAACGTAAAAAGAACTGGTTCCAACAAAGACTCCTGTGGAACACCACTAGTCACTGGCAGCCAACCAGAATAGACTCCCTTTATTTCCACTCTTTGCCACCTACCAATCAGCTTTATCCATGCTAGATTCGTTCCTGTAATGTATGTATGTATGCAGGCCTCCGTTAGTCTCAATAGACCATGGATTTGCACCTTGGAAAGTTTCCAGGGCACAAAGCCTGGGCAAGGTTTTATTTTAATAGACGACTGGCAGTTGCCCAAGCTGTAAGTCTGTCCAAGGAAAGGGCATTACTATGTAATACTATGGGCTTGTAGCTTGTTAAGCAGCCTCATGTGTGCCACCTTGTCAAAGCCCTTCTGTAAATCCAAGTACATAACATCAACCAATTCTCCTTTGACTATCCTGCTTGTTATTTCTTCAAAGAATTCCAACAAAATTTGGCAGACAAGATTTTTCCTTGTCTATTTTGTCATGTACCTCCAAGTATGCTCTGACTCCAACATCGTCCTAACCACTGAGGTCAGTCTAATGCCCTATACTTCCTTCCTTCTGCCTCTCTCCCTTCTTGATGAGTGGAGTGACATTTGTAATTTTCCAGTCTTCTGGAATCAATCCAAAATCTAGTGATTCTCGAATGATCATCACTAATCCCTCCTCAACCTCGTCAGCCACCTCATCCATAACCCTGGGGTGTGCACCATCATGTCCAGATGACTTAATGACCTTCAGTCCTTTCCATTTCCTAAGAACCTTCTCTCTAATAATGGTAACTTCGCATATTATTGGCTAGCTTACTTTTGTTTTCCATCTTTACCTTCTTAGTGACTTCTTAGTTGCTATCTGTTGGCTTTTAAGAGCTTCCCAATCTTCTACTTTCCATTAATTTTTGCTGTGTATGTCCTCTCTTTGGATTATATTTGTAAACCACATCCTTACCACTGTTTGGAGGTCTGTATACAACTCTCATAATGGTCTCTTTACCCTTGCAATTCCTTAGGTCAACCCACAATGATTCAATATCTTCTGACCCTATGTCACCTCTTTCTAAAGAGTTCATTTAATTTTTTACCAGCAGAGCAACACCACCCTCACTGACTTCCTGCCTGTCATTTTGATATTATGTGTATCTTTGGGCATTAAGCCCCCAGCTATAATCTTCCTTCAGCCTTGATTCAGTGATACCAACAACATCATACCCACCAATCTGCAATTATGCTACATGTTCATCTACCTTATTCCACATACTGCACACATTCAAATATAATACCTTCAATCCTGTGTTCACCTTTTTCGATTTTGTCCACCTTTTATGTTGCAACTCACCCTGTTGTTTGCAATTTTGCCTCACTACACATTGCCTGTTTGTAAACCAGCTACCTCATCTTCAGCACTATCATCGATTTTCCTACGATACTTCTTGCATTGTGCATTTTAACAATATTTTACTGTGATTTGGTTGAAGAACTTCTAACATTCCAGAAAAATGGCATTAATTCCTATTGTCTCTCATACACTGCTGGAATCATCCTGAAGATCCAGTATAGTCCCAGTGGCATACCGAAAATGATTTTGCAGAAATCTAGTCAAGTGAAGAGTGATATTATTAAAGGACAATGGGTTAACCTTCTGCAAATGGCACAGAAATATCAGACATAATCTGCATATCATTATATATCTATTCACTTCATTGATGTTTGTGAAAGCTAAGTTTCCTAAATTATTGCTGCAGTTACACCATAAAATACTTTATTATTTTTAAGCGATATAGGAAGTTCTACATTCAGAAAAGATTATAGGTTAATGTAGAAAAATCAGATCCTGATGACCTTGACAGAAGCAGAAAAAATTAACAGAGCTCCAAATGACTTTCTTGATTTCTGTGGTAAGGAAAATTATCCAAGTGGACTATAAGATAAACTCCAATTAGTCTGTAATAATTATTAATAGTTTGAAGTTTGACCCTTATCATGATGTCACAATGCGTCTTTATCTGAAAAACCTTACTGAGCTATTGATTCCTCTGGGAGTTATAAAATAACAGAGAATAACTGTTCAAGAAGAAGAAAGTTTAATCAGTTCTTCTCTTCCCTCCAGTCATGGACTTCTGAGGATTAGAGATGACTTTTTTTCTATTACAGTTTAGTCAGTTTTCAGATGGCTGATGAGTTCAGTGTGTGAACCACTGACTCTCGGATTCATAGAGCAGATGCCTGACAGTGAGGTTGAGTAGGCTGTGAGGCAGCATCCTCCTTCTCCTATTAACTAGAGGCTTCCATGAGTTCTCGATGCATGAACTTGTGGGTCTCAATATCTTTCTAATTGTTCCTTCTCTGATTTGATTGTTCATGAGTCAGGGATTTCCATAGAACCAGTGAAGATGTTCTATTTTTTCAAGGCAATTTCAACCACGTCCATGAACCATTTCTTCTGTCTACCTGGTAATTTTTCTTGCTGGGACAGAGATTGGAATATGATGCCTGTCTCAGCAGTCTGGCATTGGACATGTGAGATATGTGTTGTACAGCAGATAGACAAGGGCTTCAAATCACCATGCCTATGCCAAACATTATGTCTACCCCATTTTTAAAAAGGTAGAAATAAGAACATGGAAGGTCCTGAAGACAGGCAGAATATGGGGCCATAATACCCTTGAATAGTGGAGAAAGATGGAGAGTCTGAGTGGTCTATTCCTGCTCCTAGTTCAGGTTGATTGAAATTACGACAAGAGACAATCAGAAGTAAATATAACCTCTGCAACAACATGAGGACAATTCCCAGAATGAATATTTGAGTGTCTCAGCAAAGACTCCGCAGTCTGAGTGACTGTTGCTTTTGATCCCCCTCACCTCACAGTGGAGGTTGCTGTGCTGAAAAGGGTGCTGCTCATGTGAGTTGGCAGCTGCTAAGTCGATGAACAACAAACAGATTACTTACTGCTCTCGTACAGTTTAAGAACCAAAGTCACGTTCTTCACAAAATCATGTCCATAGAGTTTCAAGATAGACCGCACTTACTACGCTCCTAATGTCAACATTTGAATCATGTAGCAACATTACCCAGGGTCAGCTCCAAAGTCTAAGCAAGCTCAGGGCTACTTTTGGAAAACCATTTTGTCCTTGAAGCTTTTTCTCATTTGCTGCTGATATCAGCATCTGATGAGAGTGCCAATTGATCCTAATTATTCATCCGTCAGGGTTAGACCAGTGCTCAATCTGCTGTAAAATTGGATTAAGTCTCCTTTCAGTATTTGATGCACCTTCTGACATCAAAGCAAATCATAAGCTGGCGACTGCCACCCTCTTTTTGCATAACCGTGACCTTTCATGCACATTAATTGTATTCCATTTTATAATAATTCACTGTGCCCTTGATCCTCATTATAGATCAAATGTGAGCAAACTTTATCAGTGCTACCACCTGTCCTTCTACATTTTTTCATGCAAAGTTGAAGGTTATGTTATAGTGATGTTAGGATGTGGAATAGACACTAGTGAATTGTTTGGGGATGGGGTGGCAGAAGTAATTGTGGTGGAATGAAATAAATATATGCTCAGAATCAATAAGTGTCACTTTTGATTGACATTCTTGAAGAACAAAATCAACTAGAACTTTTGCTTGAAGATTTTTTTGTACAATGTGCGTTTTGTTTTGTAATGTTCGCATTTGAATACAATATATTCTTATAGGCACCGTAAAACACCTGTATCGTATTTTAGGGGTAAATGATTAAAATGGTTATTTTCTTAGACACTAAAGTAATTCACAAACTACAATGACTAACTGTAAGAAATTTTACAAATGTTGATATCAGCAGCTCATGGTTGATCCTAATTGTTCATTCATCAGGGTTAAGTCAATGCCTAATCTGATGTAAAATTAGACAAGACTCCTTTTAATATTTAATGCACCTTCTGACTTTCAAGCTGGTCAAAATTTCAAAAAGACTAATAGTGTGCCTCAGAAGTTGGTATTTGGCCTATTGTTTGTCTTCCATATAAACAATCTGGATAAGAATGTACAAGGGATGCTTAGCAAGTTTGCAGATGTTTTCTGATATGTCTATTCATGGCCTCCTCTACTGTCAAAATGAATCCAAACTCAGGTTGGAGGAACAACACAATACCTGCTGGGTAGCCTCCAATCTGATGGCATGAACATTGACTTCTCTAACTTCCGTTAATGCCCCTCCTCCCCTTCTTACCCCATCCCTGACATATTTAGTTGTTTGCCTGTTCGCAATCCCCCTGTTCCGCCCTCCCCCTTTCTTTCTCCCGAGGCCTCCCGTCCCATGATGTTCTCCCACGTCCCTTCTCCAGCTCTGTATCTCTTTCGCCAATCACCTTTCCAGCTCTTAGCTTCATCCCACCCCCTCCTGTCTTCTCCTATCATTTTGCATTTCCCCCTCCCCCCAATACTTTCAAATCTCTTACTATCTTTCCTTTCAGTTAGTCCTGCCGAAGGGTCCCAGCCCGAGACATCAACAGTGCTTCTCCTTATAGATGCTGCCTGGCCTGTTGTGTTCCACCAGCATTTTGTGTGTGTTGTTTGAATTTCCAGCATCTGCAGATTTCCTGGTGTTTGCAGATGATACTATCTGGACAATGAAGAAGGCTGTTAAAAATTACAGAGGGATCTTGATCAGCAGAGTAAATGAGCCAAAGCATGACAAAAAAGAGTTTAATAAGGATAAGGGAGGAGATTTTGGAAAGTCACATTCCGGTAGGACATACACAGTGAATGTGAGGGCCTTGGGGATTGTTGTAGAACAGAGGGATCTTGAAGAGCAAGTACATGATTATCCAGTTTCTAACAGTTTTAAACAGAATAAACAGTTTTAAGAAGTATAAACCAGTTTTTACCAGTATAAACCAGTATAAACTGCTTTTAATGGTTTTTAACCAGTATAATCCGGAATTGACCAGTTTTAACCAGTTTAAACCGGTTTACAGTTTTTAACGTTGAAACTGGTTTTGACTGGTTTTAACCAGTATAATCCGGTTTTGATCGGTTTTAACCAGTTTAAACCGTTTAACCTGTTTAAACCAGTTTTGACCGGTTTTAACCAGTATAATCCGGTTTTAACCAGTTTAAACCAGTTTTGACCGGTTTTAACCAGTATAATCCTGTTTTGACTGGTTTTAACCAGTAACTGGTTTTAACCAGTATAATCCAGTTTTGACCGGTTTTAACCATTAAACTAGTTTTAACCAGTATAATCCTGTTTTAACCAGTTTAAACCATTTAACCATTTTAAACCGTTGACTGGTTTTAACCAGTTTAAACAGTTTAACCAGTTTAATCCAGTTTTGACCGGTTTTAATCAGTTTAAACTGGTGTTGACCGGCTTTAACCAGTTTAAACAGTTTAACCAGTTTAATCCAGTTTTGACCGGTTTTAACATGTAGAAACCGGTTTTAACCAGTATAAACCGGTTTTAATCTGTATAATCCTTTCTTTTTCAATCTTTTTATTGAGTTTCATATATATATATATAAAGAAAAACATAACATAATAATGAATAGGTTATGAATACAATAGACTTGAAATTACATTGGTAATAAGATAATAATATCCTATTAAACATCAACAGAAAAAAGTACATTAATCAATCAAGTCTGTATAACTATATATGAAAAAAAACAAAAATAATCATCAAAAAAGAAAAAAAAAATTGAAAATAAGTAAAAGAAAATGTATATTGAAAAAAAAAACACTAAACTAAACTAACATGGGCAATAATAACAGTTTATAAGTATGTGATAGTGTCAAAAAAAACTCCGGAACTCCATACCTGAACAAGAATAAGCAGAAAGAAGGTCTGGAAAGGGTCAGATTAACTCATATGAAAATGTCGAATAAACTGTCCCCAAGTTTCTTCAAATTTGACTGATGAGTCAAAAATAGTGCTTCTGATTTTTTCTAAACTTAGATATGAAATAGTTTGGGAAAGCCACTGAGACGTGGTAGGAGGATTTACTTCTTTCCAGTTTTGTAATATAGACCTCCTGGCCATTAATGTTACAAAAGCAATCATTCGTCTGATTGAAGGGGAAAACTGAATACCATCCTCATTTGGTATACCAAAAATTGCAGCAATAAAATGAGGTTGTAAATCGATATTCCAAATTGAGGAAATGGTAACAAATATGTCCTTCTAATAGTTATGTAAAGTGGGACATGACCAAGACATGTGGGTCAATGAAGCCACTTCTAGATGACACCTGTCACATTGAGGGTTAATATAAGAGTAGAATCGAGCAAGCTTATCTTTAGACATATAAGCTCTATGTACAATTTTAAATTGTATTAAAGCATGTTTAGCACATATAGAAGAGGAATTAACCATTTGTAAATTTTTTTCCCATTTATCTGTTGAAATATTATATCGAAGTTCTTTTTCCCATTCTTGTTTAATTCTATCTGATATTTCTGGTTGTATCTTCATAATCATATTATAAATAAAAGCTACTAATCCCTTCTGACAAGGGTTTAAGGTAAAAATCAAATCTGAGAAATCCACTGAAGTTGAATTGGGAAAAGATGGTAGAACTTTATGTAAGAAATTTCTGATTTGTAGATATCTGAGAAAATTAGATTTAGGTAATTTAAATTTGTTGGAAAGTTGGTCAAAGGACATCAAAGTACCTTCAAAAAAAAGATCACAAAAACATTTTATACCTTTCCTTTTCCATATGCTAAAAGCTTGATCTGTCCAGGAAGGTTTGAAAAAAAAATTAAGTAAGATAGGGCTATCAAGAACAAAGTTTTTCAGAGTAAAAAACTTACGAAATTGAAACCAAATTCGTAATGTATGTTTGATAACAGGATTAGATATCTGTTTATTGAATTTAACTAAATCAGCAGGAAGAAAAGAACCAAGAACAGAGAATAGAGAATATCCCTTTACCTCGTTACATTCCAAATTTACCCACCGCGGGCACAGTGGTGAATCCAAATCTAATTTCCAATACATTAAGTTACGAATATTATTTGCCCAATAGTAAAATCTAAAGATAGGTAAAGCTAAACCACCATCTTTTTTAGATTTTTGTAATTGCTTTTTACTTAACCTGGGGTTTTTATTTTGCCACACAAATGAGGAAATTTTTGAATCAATGTTATCAAAAAAAGATTTAGGAATAAAAATTGGTAAGGCTTGAAATAAGTATAAAAATTTCGGTAAAATCATCATTTTAATAGCATTAATCCGACCAATTAATGATAGGAATAAGGGAGACCATCTTGTAGTAAGTTGTTGAATTTGATGAAGCATAGGTAAAAAAATCAATCTAAATAAATCCTTATATTTCTTGGTAATTTTTATACCTAAATAGATAAAGTTATCAGTAACAACTTTAAATGGTATCCTGTCATTCAATAAAGTTTGTGCGTTTAAGGGAAATAATTCACTCTTATTCAAGTTTATTTTATAACCAGAAAAGCTACCAAATTGAGCTAACAAGGATAAAATAATGGGAATAGACCTGTCAGGATCAGAAATATATAACAGCAAGTCATCAGCATAAAGTGATAATTTGTATAACTTCTCATTACGGGTAATACCAAAAATATTAGGAGATTCACGAATAGCAATGGCTAAAGGTTCTAATGCGATATTAAATAATAAAGGACTTAAGGGACAGCCTTGTCTCGTACCACGAGATAATTGAAAAAAAGAGGATCTATAATTATTTGTAAGAACAGAAGCAACAGGTTTATAATATATTAATTTAATCCATGATATGAAGTTGGGACTAAAATTAAAATTTCTCAATGTACTAAATAAGTATGTCCATTCAACTCTATCAAAAGCTTTTTCAGCATCTAATGAGATAACACATTCTGAGATTGTGGGTGATGAAGTATAAATTATATTAATCAATTTTCTAACATTAAAAAAGGAATACCGATTCCTAATGAAACCAGTTTGATCTTCTGAAATAATCTGTGATAGTACCTTTTCTAATCTAATGGCTAAAATTTTTGTAAGAATCTTAGAATCTACATTTAATAATGATATAGGGCGATAAGATGCACATGAAGTAGGATCTTTATCTTTTTTAAGAATTAGAGAGATAGTAGCTTCATAAAAAGATTGAGGTAATCTCTTCTTAGCAAACGCATCATTAAAGATTTCACCTAACCAAGGGGAAAGCAAAGAAGAAAAAGTTTTTAAAAATTCTATAATATAACCATCAAGACCAGGAGCTTTCCCTGAATTCATTGATGAGATAGCCTCTCCTATTTCGGCCATAGAGATAGGAGCATCTAACAAGCTACGCTCTTCATCTATCAGTTTAGGAATATTCAAATTGTTAAAAAAATTATCCAGCATGGACAGGTCACCATCAAATTCTGATTGATATAAAGATTTATAAAAATCTTGAAAAGTGTTATTGATTTCTTTATGATCAGTAGTTAAATTACCGTCTTGTTTATGAATTTTAATAATTTGTCGCTTAGTCGAAATAGCTTTTAATTGATTAGCTAACAGTTTACCAGTTCGATCACTATGAATATAGAATTGAGCCCTGGTCCTAATTAATTGATTTTCAATTGAAGAAGATAATAGTAAACTATGTTCCATTTGAAGCTCAACTCTCTTCTTATAAAGTTCTTTGGTAGGAGTCACGGAATAAATCTTATCAATTTCCTTAATTTTATCCACTAATAAAGCAATATCTAAATATCTTTGTTTTCTTTTACCAATGGAATATGAGATAATTTGTCCACGGATAAAAGCCTTAAAAGAATCCCAAAGTATTCCTCTGTCGATTTCTTCAGTATAGTTTGTTGAAAAAACAAGTCAATTTGCTGTTTTATGTAGGTGATAAATTCTGGGTCTTGAAGCAAAGTAGCGTTAAGTCTCCAAGATCTAATATTATTGGAAAAGTTCGAAATCTTAATAGATAACTTCAAAGGTGCATGATCCGAAATAGTAATAGAATCATATTTACAATCAATAACATCCGTTAATAACCAATGATCAATAAGAAAATAGTCAATTCTAGAATAGCTATGATATACATGTGAAAAAAATGAAAATTCTTTATCTTTAGGGTTCAAAAACCGCTATATTTCAGTGATTCCTGAATCAACCATAAAAGAATTAATAAGTAAGGCTGATCTATTCAGAAGAGTACGGATAGGTTTAGATCTATCCATCGAAGGATTCAAACAACAATTAAAATCTCCACCCATTATCAACATATATTCATTTAGATTAGGAAGGGAAGTAAATAAACGTTTAAAAAATTCAGGGCAGTCAAAGTTTGGAGCATAAATATTAACTAGAACCACTTTTCGACTAAAAAGTGAACCAGTTATCAACAAAAATCTGCCCTGTGGATCAGAAATAATTTCATGATGTGTAAACGAAATTGAGGGGTCTATAAAAATAGACACACCCCTAATTTTGGCGGTACAATTCGAGTGAAATTGTTGACCCTTCCAGAACCTAAAAAAACGCTGATTATCTTCCCTCCTAATATGGGTCTCCTGTGCAAAAATAATATTAGCGTTCAATCTATGGAATACTTTAAATATTTTTTATGTTTGATCGGATGATTTAAACCATTAGTATTCCAAGAGATAAAGTTAATAGATTTATCCATCATGCCAATATTAGTTGTGTATATCATAAAAGGTTAAAAAGACACATAACCCATAATTCAGGAAGAAGGAAAATTGATTCAGGAGCAACCGGAGAACATGACACCTCAACAATATTAATAATTTAAAATCGGCCCATAGACTAAAAGCAAAAAAATAAAAATCAAAAGCGTGAAAAAAGATCCCTCCCCCCCCTCCCCCCACCCTTTGAAAGAAAGCCAAGCAGCAGGCGCATAATCTAATACTAACATTACCCCCATTTCAAGATGGCAGCTCCATAAAAAGATTTTAAAAAAACTATGTAACACCCAGATTTAAATATAGGGTTGCGAAAAAAAAATATATCAGTCAGAATGAAAAAACTAATATAATAAAACAAACAATCATCAATAAAAAAAGTATAAACATTAAAATTTAAAAGTGTAATATACCTTTAAAAAAAAATACCATATTCAAATACAAGAAAGATGACGTTTCATAAGCAAAGGCTTATGGGAAGAAGAAATGACATTTTAAAAAGCCATATTACTAAATACAAATGTAAGTTCAGCAACCTATTAAAAGAAATTTAATAAAAAAAGTTATCAAAATAGGATTAAAAAAGGGATTTAATAGACACTACAATATATTAAAAAAAGACCAAAAAATCCAAAACATTCGTCCTATTTCTAAGTACAGGCAAACAAATAAATGCTGACAGAAAACAAAATCTTACGGGAAAAAGAAATGACATCTTGAAAAAAAAGTAAATCATTATTACAAAATATAAACGTATATATCCGAAACAGAAAAAAGAATAAAAAAAAGATATTATAAAAATTAAAAAGAGCATCTATAAACAATGATGATAGTAAAAAAAAACCAGACACGTAGATCAGGATAAGAAGTTATAACCCAGCTTCATAGGTTAAAACTTAAAATGAAATGGCATCCTCTCTCCGAAATCTGTATAATCTGTATAATCCGGTTTTGACCGGTTTTAACCAGTATAATCCAGATTTGGCCAGTTTTTTAACCAGTTTAAACCAGTGTTGACCAGTTTTAACCAGTTGAAACCCATTTAAACCGCTTTTAACCAGTAGAAACCAGTTTTAACCAGTATAATCCGGTTGTGACAGGTTTTAAACAGTATAAACCAGTATAATCCAGTTTATACTGTTTAAAACTAGTTGAAACCAGTTTATACTGGTTAAAAACCGTTAAAAGTGGTTTATACTTGTTAAAGCCTATTTATACAGGTTTATACTGGTAAAAACTGGTTTATACTTTTTAAAACAGTTCGAACTGTTTATACTGTTTAAATCTGGTTGAAACTGGTTCATACTGGTTAAAAACCTTTAAAAGTGGTTTATACTGGGTTAAAACCTGTTTATAAAACTGGTTTATACTGTTTAAAACTGGTTAAAACTGGTTTATACTGGTAAAATTGTAATATGCTGGCCTTCATAAACTGGGAGGTACTGGTGCGGTAGTACATGATACTGATGAGGCCAAACAAGGTATTGTGTCCCATTTTGGTCCATCTGACATGGGATAGGTGTTATTAAAGTGGAAATAGTGAAGAAAAGATTTACAAGGGTGCTGCCAGGACTTAAGTGATTTTATAAGGAGAGGTTGGACAGGCTGGGAATTTATACCTTGAAACATATGAGATAGAGAGGTGATCAGAGACATATAAAATCATGAGGGGAATTGATAAGGTGAATGCAGTCAGTCTTTTTCCTAGAGCCAGGGGATCTAGAACTAGAGGGCATATATTTAAAGTGAGAGAGGAAAGACTTAAGAGGAACTTGGAGGCACAAACTTTTTGACACAAACAGAGATATCTACATGGAATCAGCTGCCAGAAGATGTGGTTGATTGTGTACAATGACAATTTTCTTTAAAAGCACTGGGAAGGGTCCATAGACTGGAAAGTTTAGAAGGTTATGTGCCAAATTCTGGTAAATGGGACCAGCTTGGGTGAGGCAGAACTGTCAGAGTGGACAAGTGAGCCCTGTGTCCATGCCGTATGACCTATGACTCAAGGACACTATAGGTTAATGAATGCTGTGTTCAAAAAGCATGAGTGCTAAAAACTGCAACACACACAAAATGCTGGTGGAACGCAGCAGGCCAGGCAGCATCTACAGGGAGAAGCGCAGTCGACGTTTTGAGCCGAGACCCTTCGTCCTGACGAAGACAAAGACCCTTCAAGATGAAGGGTCTTGGCCCGAAATGTCAACAGTGCTTCTCCTTATAGATGCTGCCCCCCAACAGAGCCACATGAATTGCTCACACTATTAGCAGCCATCATGTTTGAAAGTAAAAATGAGGGGGGTAGATTTCCAACATGTGCTGGATGCTTTTTATTTATACAATGCACATATCCAGAATTCCCTATGCATGAGAGGATTCAGAGCACAGACTATTCAGAAGGTAAATCACAGGTAACGTACAATTCACTGTAAGTCCACAGTTCTCCATTGAGAACTGGATTTCTGAAATGATGGTATGGAACCCACATATTTTTGTTCTATGTAGGATCTTGGAGATCCTATGGATGGTCATCCCCTAGGAGTGGTATCCCAGCAGCTTTTGCTGAGTTCAAACCCAGTCCAAAGGTAAGAAAGTGGGCCAAATATTCCCATTTGTGTTTTTAAAGCAACAATAAATCCATTCTGAAAACAGGTTAATGTGCAGAAAACCCCATTAGAAAAATATCTATAATCTGCGATTGGTGGATAGAAATTCCAAGAAACTGAGCAGACTTCTGACAGAAAGGCTGTTGATTAATAAAATATAGACAAAATTTGCAGTTATTTACACTGATGCACTTTACGCTTTAGCATTATCTATAAACTAACCAATGCTTATAATCTCTGGAGGATGAAATGCCTGAACTATTCCTGCTTTGTTGCCATAATCTACTATAAATGTAGGTGAAATCCCAAGTACTGTATGGGAAATTGCTTTTAAATTTACTTTTGTCAAAAGTATCAAGTACATTTTTGCTTTAGCTTACATCTACTTAAGACAATCTGAATAAGGAATTTTGGAACATTTGTTTGAACTTTCACATTATCTGGCCTTTGATCAAAGGCCTATGAAGCCGTATGCCTAAAATGGATTTTCTTTTTATCATTTTAATCCTGCATGAAACGTGTTTTACTTTTGAGCTGTCTTGGTGGACTCAAGTTCAACATAAGTGATGCTGACATCAGTATTTTATTGGATATATTTAGGCATCTTTGGATCCATTGGATATGTTAGCTTTTTCAAATGACTGTCTATAATTCACAGCTCTTAATATCTTTTGGAAAGCAGAACTGCTAATCTAAGATAAAAAGATTCACAATTAGTTTGACATTAACTGATATTTAAGGAAGAGGGTTCCATACTTATACTACCCATCTGGGTGGAGGTATGTCTTAACTTCAGTACTGGAATAACTGGCTTCAGATCTTGGCCAAAGCAGCAGATGTAGTTTCTTTCTGTTTAACCCATCATATTCCATTAATGCCTAGAACTATGATCTATTCATCCTTCAACCTCCTAAGTAATAAGAGAAACATTACTGTTTGATGTAAACTTTACACTTAATTCTTTAGTCCAGGTATCATATCAATTAAGGTACCTTTCATAAGGTCTGTTGCACAGACATTCTTACAGATCTACCAGGGCTACCCTGGTGGTCTAACCAGGGATTTTCTTAGGTGTATAATTAAAGTGTCATTTTATTATATTTAAACACTAACAAGTTAATGTTGTTTTTGTGCTGTAAATAGATGATACAGAGTTATAGAATCACAGAGCAATACAGCCTGGATATATGCTGTACACTTCATATTGGTGAATGCTTCAAGGTTGAGGGCTCAGATTTAAAGTTTGGAGCAAGTGATTCAAAGAGTACTGTATTGCCTTTATGGCAGTTATTTAGTTCATAATATTTTCGCTTAGTAATTCATTTGTTAGCATTTTAGTTAAAGTCAGGATTGTTTAAAGTAAATTCGCTGTCTGTGATATATCGCGGCATGCGATGACGTCACATCCGGTTTCGCCACGTCCTGTGGGAAAATACCGATTTGAAGAAATGGGAAGGTGGGGGCCACACATGTGCGAGTCCAGCGCAAGAAAAATTGTCTTTCTACGCACTAAGAACATAGTGAGAGCAACGCCGTAAGTCATGAGGTAATCGATATGCTGAATTAAAATGTTAACGCCGATCCTGTTAAAAGTAACGACGGTCGATAAGGTTTATGTTTTCGTTAGTTAAAGAGTTGCGGATAGTTTGTGTTGAAGTGTATTCAAAGCAGTCAATGGCGTAGGTAGATTCTGACTGTATGCTGCACTTTAATGTAATGTAGTTGTAGTTTTACTCTTGCAAGTATTTACGATCTAAATGTAAT
Organism: Hypanus sabinus; assembly: GCF_030144855.1. Lineage (NCBI taxonomy): Eukaryota > Metazoa > Chordata > Chondrichthyes > Myliobatiformes > Dasyatidae > Hypanus > Hypanus sabinus. The sequence goes on along the minus strand of NC_082719.1, from coordinate 48,412,294 downwards.
ATCAAGAAGGAAACAAATGCTGTACAAATCTTGTATTGTTTTATCAACAGTTTTCACCATATGTTAATGTGGAAGAGTGAACAGTAAATGGTTAATCTTACTGCAACCCTGTTTTCATTAACAACGGTTTACCTCGGTGTTTAGTTCAGCGTTCTCTTACACCTGAGCGAGAACACTACAGTGAAAAGGCGGCATTATCAGGTGTTTCAAGTGCTGCAATGACAACTCAATCCAACATCAAGTCGTTGCCATCCAGCGACAGGAGCAGTAGGGCATCATCAAGTAAGGCCACCCACGCAAGAGCTAAAGCAGAATCCACCAAGGTGCGAGTGCGCTACGCCAAACGAGAAGCAAAATTGAAAATAGAAGTGGCTGCCAGAGAAGCTGAAAATTGAATGGAAGAAGCTACCAGAGAAGCCAAAAACCAGAAGGAAGCAGCTGCCAGAGAAATGGAAAAAGCTGCCAGAGAAGCCGAAAACCAGTTGGAAAGGGCAAGAATAGCGTCAGAGTTAGAAATGCTGACGCTGGAACGAGAAGAAGAAGCTGCCAGGGTGGAAGCAGAGTTCATAGAAGATGCTGAAGAAATGCATGATCTGGTTGACGTAAAATCTACTTCAGAAAAGATCAGATTGGAATGCACAAGCGACTATGTCCGATCTCAAATGGACTTGAAGATTCGTTCTTCCTCTCCATACTTATACGATAACGCTCCATGTCATGAGGAGCCTCAGAGAGGCCCGATTGCATCACATCCATACGAGGAAGACAATTTACCCTTGCAACTCCACGATGAAGTCAAGAATGAAAGGGCTGATGACAAATACTTCTCGACACCAAACTTACCAGATTTGGCGAGAAGAGAGGCAAAGGCTGAATTCAGAACAACAAAGTCCATAACAGAGGTACGCCCTCAGTCATATACCCGCCGACATATTTCTCCAGCCCGCTTGCCACTTGCAATTGTATTGGCACAGTATTTAGCACGACGAGATCTCGTCACTTCAGGACTGTACCAGTTTGACGATAAACCTGAAAATTACCGTGCATGGTACTCCACATTCACCAACGCTATCGACGGAATCCAGCTCAGAGCAACCCAAGAGCTGGATCTTATGGCGAAATGGCTGGGAAAAGAATCATGCGAACAGGTGAGACGCATACGTTCAGTGTACGTCAACAAACCCGAACTAGCCTTAAGCAAAGCATGGGAGAGACTTCAGGAGGGCTATGCGGCCCCTGAAATTATTGAAGCAGCGCTATACCGACGTCTGGAAAATTTTCCTAAGGTGTTAGCCAGGGACCACGTTAAGTTAAGGGAGCTCGGAGATTTACTCATGGAGATTCAAGGCGCCAAAGAAGATGGCTACTCAACTGGTCTAGTATACCTAGATACTCCATCCGGGATTAGACAAATCATGGACAAACTTCCATTTGGGCTGCAGGACAGGCGGGTGTCTGTTGCCTCAGAGTACAAAGAAGACCACAGTGGTCGATTTCCTCCCTTTGAGTATTTCACTAGGTTTGTGTGCAAGGAGGCGAAGAAGCGAAACGTCCCTAGCATCATGGGTCCAGGAAGCAGTACAATTTACACCAAGCTGGATAAATCCTCTTCGAATAATTTCAACATTAATAAACCTGTCTCTGTGCTTAAGACTGAAGTCTTTACAACTAACCACGACCCTAGAATAATCGTCCATTGCATAACAAACCACACCCCCTCAGAAAATGCAGAACGTTTAGGGAAAAACCCCTTGAAGAGAGGATGGCCCTTCTCAAGGAGAAAAGAATATGTTTTAAATGCTGTTCCTCGACCTCTCACTTTGCTAGAGAGTGTACGATTGCTGTGAAGTGTCCGGAATGTAATAGCACTAATCACGATGGGGCCATGCATCCCGGCCCGTTACCGCAAACCGACAACGCTCCTTCACCCCCACAACAGGACGGCAGGGAGGGAGAGGCTCACTCCAGGACAACTGTTGTCAGCTCGAGCTGTACAGAAGTTTGTGGTCAAGCTCAGTCAAGCCGTTCTTGTTCAAAGATCTGCCTCACAAGGTGTACCCTAAAGGAGCCAAAGACAAGGCCATCAAAGCCTATGTGATTCTGGATGATCAGAGCAATCACTCACTAGTCAGTCCAGAGTTCTTTAAATTGTTCAACATTGAGAGTGAGCAGTTCCCATACTACCTTAGAACTTGTTCAGGCAACATGGAAACTCATGGAAGGAAGGCAGAAGGCTTCCAGCTCGAGTCCCTGGATGGTAAAGTTGTTATCTGTCTCCCTCCACTCTTAGAGTGCAATGAAATTTTGAAGAACCGCACTGAGATCCCGACACCAAGTGCGGTGCTACACCAGCCACATTTCCGCCACATAGCCAAACACATCCCAGAACTGGATCCAACAGCAGAAATACTCCTGCTATTAGGAAGAGATGTTATCCAGGTGCACAAGGTTAGGCAGCAGGTCAATGGAGCACACGATGCCCCCTTTGCGCAATGCCTGGATCTAGGCTGGGTGGTGATAGGAGAGGTGTGCCCTGGCAATGTACACAAACCGACGGTTAGCACACCTAAGACCAATGTGCTAGAGAGTGGCCGCCATTCAATTTTTCAACCCCGCACAAGTGTCACGTGTATTAAGGAAGCACGACAAGGCTTTAACAAATGTAAAGTAACTGACGAGACGCTGGGTCAGTCAGTCTTCGCTCAAACTGAGCATGATAATAAGCTTGTTCAATCAGCTCAAGATGCCAAGGTCTTCAGAGATGAAGCACATAATGGGGTCGCCCCACTGCCTTTCAGAGAACCATGCCAGTGCTTGCCAAACAACAAAGAGCAGGCAGTCAAGCAGTTCACGCCCTTGCAAAAAACCCTGAAAGGGAAACCTGAGATGCAGCAACGCACCCGAGTGACCCACAAGGTACTGTGCACACTAATGGCAGAGGTCACACTCATTATAAATGCACAACCACTTCTACCCGTGTCTTCCGACCCGGAAAACCCCTTCATACTCTCGCCATCAATGCTCCTTGCGCAGAAGGCAGGAGCCCCCCCTCCCCTTCACTAGGGGACTTCTCTGATAAGGATTTGTACTTAAAGCAATGGAGACAGGTCCAGGCTCTGGCAAATCGGTTCTGGTCTCGTTGGAGACAGGAATATCTACCTTTGTTGCAACACAGACAAAAGTGGACAGAACCCTGCAGGAATCTTCAAGTGGGAGATTTAGTCCTGCTCAGGGACAAGCAGATCGCCCGCAATTGCCGACCAACGGCCAGAATCACTGCCACATTCCCTAGTAGGGATGGACATGTCAGGAAGGTTGAGTTGAAAACTATCGACCAAGGCGATGTGAAAATTTACCAAAGGCCAGTTACAGAAGTCATTCTACTTCTACCTAAGGACTGATTAGAGACTGAAGTTTTGTATTATGTTCATTGTGACCTTACGAAGGTCAAGCGGGGAGTGTGTTGCCTTTATGGCAGTTATTTAGTTTATAATATTTTCGCTTAGTAATTTGATTGTTAGCATTTTAGTTAAAGTTAGGATTGTTTAAAGTAAATTTGTTGTCTGTGATATATCGCGGCATGCGATGACGTCACATCCGGTTTCGCCGCGTCCTGTGGGAAGATACCGGTTTGGAGAAACGGGAAGGTGGGGGCCACACGTGTGCGAGTCCAGCGCAAGAAAAGTTGTCTTTCTACGCACTAGGAACATAGTGAGAGCAACACCGTAAGTCATGAGATAATCGATATGTTGAATTAAAATGTTAACGCCGATCCTGTGAAAAGTAACAACGGTTGATAAGGTTTATGTTTTCGTTAGTTAAAGAGTTGCGGATAGTTTGTGTTGAAGTGTATTCAAAGCAGTCGATGGCGTAGGTAGATTCTGACTGTATGCTGCACTTTAATGTAATGTAGTTGTTGTAGTTTTACTCTTGCAAGTATTTACGATCTAAATGTAATATCAAGTAGGAAACAAATGCTGTACAAATCTTGTATTGTTTTATCAACCGTTTTCACCATACGTTAATCTGGAAGAGTGAACAGTAAACGGTTAATCTTACTGCGACCCTGTCTTCATTAACAACGGTTTACCTCGGTGTTTAGTTCAGCATTATCTTACACGCCAAGCGAGAACTCTACATGTACAGTACTTAAAGAAAAGCCCTTTTTTAATGCAGAGGTAATTACTGCATGGAATTCACTGCATGTAAGGAAAGTGTAAACAGAATCAGTCCTGGATTTTGAAAGGGAATTGGAGAGGTTTTTGAGAGAAAGTAATTTGGGGGGTGGGTGGAGAGAGAATGGAGGAGTAAATCTGACTGGATTACTTTACTAGGCTCTGGGACAGATTTGATTCGCTCAAATTTTGTTGTAATAATTCTATGACTCTGTTATTCCATTATATTGATGAATTTTAATTAGTCCCTGTTATTCTTTGAAGCACTCCAACCATATACATGGACTATGAAGCCTCTTTAGACCACCAGTATGTCCAATCGAATGAATGGGTTAATGTAGCAAATTTCATTATTAATGGCTTAGAACAAAATGGTTGTATAAAAGATTAAAACACTAGCCAAATAACATATTTCCATTATACATTGATGGTAATGGTAGTTTCCTTAAGATATCCCTGTATAGGTGCACCCTGAGCACCTGGAAAGAGTCCCAGTGGAAGTCCAGATATTTGACTCTGATCAGCCTCATCATGAGAATGCTCATTTGAAATCTTCGAAGTAAGAGCTGCTGTTAGTAAAACTGTGCCATTGCAAAGAATAGTCTACCCAAAAGTAACTCACCATTATAGCAAGGAAGTCAGGAGGTATTAACTGGATGAAAAAATCAAAAGATTTTTCTTTTGATTCAAAGCAATTCTAAGCTTTCAATTTTATGTTGAAGTTTTGAATATTTATTCTGAGAATTCCCAGCAGTATCTTTGCTATAGATGAAAAAAGAATTACTGATTTTAGTGGAAAGGTTTACATAATTGGACTGAAATTTAGATATGTAATGATCTTCTTGCATTCTTGACATGAAGCTAATAAAATTAACAGCTTTGAGAAACTGTGGACAAGATTGGGAAATGAAGTCAGGTTTTTTTTTTTGGTTTCCATAACACCAGGATATCAACTTCATCCATTTTCCTGACTGACTCTGATCCAAAAAGAAGTCTTGATGTGGTATTTGATTCTAAAATAAGCTCAGAGGCATACATCCAGACTGTTATTGAGATGCTTTACTACCACTTCTAGACTATCACCTGACCCCAGTTCCCCCCCCACCCCACCCTTAAATAATGCTGTTCTTACTAGCCCATCTCCTCTTAAATAATGCTGGTCTATCTTCTTTGATCTTACTAGAACAGTAGGGAAGTTAGACAATAATAAGCAAGCAACTTCCAGAGAGAAAATAAAGGGGGAAATCCATATCTTAAAAGATTACGGCATTTGTCTTCACAATGCACAATGGCACAACAAATTGTAACTGAAGATGTCATTGGAGCAAAATGACAATATTCAAAGATGGATAGTGTCAATGTAGCTAGTGCTGTGTTGCCTTGAAGAATTGAACATGAGATTAAGCTGTAATAAGACAAGCAAACAAATGCATTAGGGACTATGTGCCATAACTGTGCAATACATCCACCTCCTTCACCCACACCTTCAATGCAACATCAGAAAATCTTGGAGACTGTTCTTCCCTGTGTTGCGGCTTCCCAGTTTGAATGGATCACAGAATCACTTCCAGCATCTGTTGCTACCATGGCAGCAATGGGATAAATGTAAATTAAAATTCAGGCCTGGAGCAGTTACAGGAGAGAAAGAGAGAGAATCAGGTTTATTATCACTGGCATATGACATGGAATTCGTTAACTTAGCAGCAGCGGTACAATGCAATACATAATGTAGAAGAGAAATCAATCAATCAATTATAGTATACATACATAGAATAGATTAAAAATTGTGTAAAAAACAGAAATACTGTATATTAAAAAAGTGAGTCAGTGTCCAAAGGTTCAATGTCCATTTAGGAATTGGATGGCAGAGAGGAAGAAGCTGTTCCTGGACCATTGAGTGTGTGCCTTCGGGCTTCTGTACCTCCTACCTGATGGTAACAGTGAAAAAAGGCAATGGGTGCTAGACGCTGCCTTTCTGAGACACCACTCCCTGGGTGGAAGATGTCCTGAGTACTTTGTAGCATAGTACCCAAGATGGAGCTGACTAAATTTACAATCCTCTACAGCTTCTTTCAGTCCTGTGCAGTAGCCCCATAACAGACCATGATGCAGCCTGTCAGAATGATCTCCACGGTACATCTATAGAAGTTTGTGAGTGTATTTGTTGACATGCCAAATCTCTTCAAACTCCTAATAAAACATAATCGTTGTCTTGCCTTCTTTATAACTGCATTGTTATGTTGGGACCAGGTTAGATACTCAGAGATCTTGACACCCAGGGAACTTGAAACTGCTCACTCTTTCCACTTCTGATCCTTCTATGAGGATTGGTATGTGTTCCTTCATCTGACCCTTCCTGAAGTCCACCACCAGCTCTTTTGATTTACTGACGTTGAGTGCCAAGTTGTTGCTGCGAAACCACTCCACTAGTTGCCATATCTCACTCCTGTATGCCCTCTTGTCACTATGTGCGATTCTACCAACAATGGTTGTATTGTCAGCAAATTTATAGATGGTATTTGAGCTATGCCGAGCCATGCAGTCATGGATATATAAAGAGTAGCACACACCCCTGAGGTGCACCAGTGTTGATCATCAGCGAGGAAAAGACGTTACCACCAAACCACACATTTTGTGGTCTTCCAGTTAGGTTCCAATTGCAGAGGGAGGTACAGAAGCCCAGGTTCTGCAACTTCTCAATCAGGATTGTGGGAACAATGGTATTAAATGCTGAGCTATAGTCGATGAACTGCATCCTGTCATAGGTGCTTGTGTTGTCCAGGTGGTCTAAAGACGTGTGGAGAGCCATTGCATTTGCATCTGTCATTGTCCTATTGTGGTGATAGGCAAATTGCAATCGGTACAGGTTCATGCTGAGGCAGGAGTTCAATCTAGTCATGACCAACTTCTCAAAGCATTTCATCACTGTAGATGTGAGTGCTACCAGGCAATAGTCATTAAGGCAGCTCACATTATTCTTCTTAGGCACTGGTATTATTGTTGCCTTTTTGAAGCAAGTGAGAACTTCTGCCATAGCAGTGAGAGGTGAATACTCCTGCCAGTTGGTTGGCATAGCTTTTCAGAGCCTTACCAAGTACTCCATCAGGACCTTCTATCTTGCAATGATTCACTCTCTTTAAAGACAGCTTAACATCAGCGTCTGAGACAGAGATCACAGGGTCATCAGATGCAGCAGGGATCTTCACTGCTGTAGTTGTAGTCTCCCTTTCAAAGTAGGCATAGAAGACATTGAGTTCATCTGGAAGTGAAGTATCACTTCCGTCCATGCTATTGGGTTTCTCCATGTAAGAAGTAATGTCTTGGAAACCCTGCCAGAGTTGTCGTGCATCTGATGTCACCTCCAATATCATTTGGAATTGTGTCTTGGCCCTCAAAATAGCCCTGCGCAAATCATGCCTGGTTTTCTGGTACAGACCTGGGTCACCAAACTTGAATGATACAGATCCAGCCTTCAGCAGATGACTTACCTCCTGGTTCATCCACGGCTTTTGTTTTGGGAATGTATTTTAAGTCTTTGTAGGCATGGAAAATTTAGCAAAAGTACACACAGATCAGGTAATTTCAATGGCAGCATTCAGGAAATCATGGGAATGTGTACCCATGCAATGGAAACTTCCTATGTATGTTCATTTGTAATTCAGTCTCAAAGTCACTTTGTGGTAGATGGGAGCAACAATTAGAAGTTTCTAATACTGAAATTAGAACAGTGTAATCAACTGCAGCAGTTTATCACAACTGTGAAACTCAGACTGACTAATTAAGGTTAGAGAAAATTACTTCTTTTGGTTTCATTGTTTAGTCTCATTATCCCTTCAACAAGTTTCTCTTATCTTTTATGATCTCATATTCGTACAACATTTAATCAAAACCTTCAGTCCACCAAAGCCACATTGACCATTTCACTAATCCCATATACCTGGTAAGTACCTTCAGCGTTTCATAGAAAATATAGAAACATAGAAAATAGGTGCAGGAGTAGGCCATTCGGCCCTTTGAGCCTGCACCGCCGTTCAGTATGATCATGGATGATCATCCAACTCAGAACCCTGTATCTGCTTTCTCTCCATACCCCCGATCCCTTTAGCCACAAGGGCCATCTCTAACTCCCTCTTAAATATAGCCAATGAACTGGCCTCAACTGTTTCCTGTGGCAGACAATTCCACAGATTCACCACTCTCTGTGTGAAGAAGTTTTTCCTCAACTCGGTCCTAAAAGGCTTCCCCTTTATCCTTAATCTGTGACCCCTCATTCTAGACTTCCCCAACATCAGGAATAATCTTCCTGCATCTAGCCTGTCCAATCCCTTTAGAATTTTATACGTTTCAATAAGATCCCCCCTCAATCTTCTAAATTCCAGCGAGTATAAGCCTAGTCGATCCAGTCTTTCTTCTTATGAAAGTCCTGCCATCCCAGGAATCAATCTGGTGAACCTTCTTTATACTCCTTCTATGGCAAGAATGTATTTCCTCAGATTAGGGGACCAAAACAGTACACAATACTCCAGGTGAGGTCTCACTAAGGTCTTGTACAACTGCAGTAGAACCTCCCTGCTCCTGTACTCAAATCCTCTTGCTATGGATGCCAACATACCATTCACCTTTTTCACCGCCTGCTGTACCTGCATGCCCACCTTCAATGACTGGTGTACAATGACACCCAGGTCTCATTTTTTATTACACACTTTGTTATTACGCACTTCTAAATAATTGTTTATGAAGTCAACTTCAAAGTCAATACTACTTTAAACCCAAACATTCGTAAAAACCTTATTTGGACAAATATAATAATTTTAGGTCTGAATTCGAAAGTGATTAGCTTTGAGATTAACACTATAAATATGTACATCAAACCCTGTTGCACTGAACAGTTTGGAAATGAAGGTGACCTGTACATACCAGAGGTCAAAAGTTTTCCTGTTCATTATGATATACTGCAAGTTAACTCCATGAACATTTTATTATCTGATAAACTTTAAACTTTTCTGTTATTATATATGGTTTTGAAATATTGACTGTTCTATTTAACTTTGTGTCATTTAAGGACCAACATTGTAGAATTTTCTGGAAATCAGACAGTTTGGGAACTCTGGATAAAGATAAGAGTGGAGTGAACTGCACAAAATACAGCAATTGAACAACTGGGAAATTGGTTGTTTTTTTTTTTGGCTACGATCAAGTAAAAGATTAGGTTCTCTTACTGGTAATATTAGGATCCTTGAGGCAATTCTATAAATGGAATTCACAATGGGACACATGGAGAGGAAGAAAATTGGAACAAAGTAATAGAAGTAACTATTCAACCTAAGGATCATCAATTACTTTCATCTCAGATGCTGATTGATTCCCATTCACTATTGCTATGACTGTGCAGGTACTTATTGCTTTCTCTAACTCCATAGAGCTAACCTAACCAAGATTTCTGTACAAACCAGTTACTCCTAGGAATATATTCTCAGTTTTGCTGTACTCTTGGAAGGAACAGTCAGGAAGCAAATTTTTCTTGATGTTTAATGCAAGATCTAGTATGGGTGATTTACCAGGAAGTTTATCTGGGATGACAGGCTTCGAAATGACAGCATCGAGGTAAAAAAAAACATTGTTACTGCTATCATAAAATGAGCATCACTGATTAATTGATATCATGTTGCTCCTTCACTGTGAGGTACCAGCTGGGGATAGCTATCTGTATGTTCGCACCCTCACAAGTCAATGGGCCCAAATTTTGAATCCTCAGTCTTCTGTTCATTGAGGTGCACTCAATCACAATCATGTCATCCTGGCTTATTTGCTGAATATAGAAGTACATTGCATTCAAGTGAAATGTAGATATAAGGATGCAGAAGTCCTCTGGTCTGAGCAGCACTTAAAATGAGAGGCAAAAATCCTTTATTTTGCTACTATTTATGATCTGGATTTGCATATCTATAAACATTTCTGTGATGTATTTAATATTTCAGTAATATTTGGGTAATATTGTAGATGTATTGTTTGATTAAGCATTCCTTGCTTGTCTCAATACTCCATTATGGGTTATATTTAGAAGTACATGAATGGCATACATCATTACGTTGCCACATCATAAGAGCACAACTTGCTTAAAGTAAAAACAAAATTAAGACACATTCTCCTGTGTCCCTTGTTTTTCTTTCATTTAGTTATATATGTTTTGGCATTAGTTTCAATCAAATAGTTTCAATCTACTTTTTCTTCTCACAAATGTCAATTAAACATGTTAATTTCAAATTATGCTTATTGATAATAATTAGAGATCAAAATTTTTTTAAAGTACTTCCATTTTCCTCAGGCTTTTAAGGCAAAATATTTCCTCCAAGTTGTGAAGCCTATTCCTGCAAAAAGGTCTCAGAAGTGACACCATGACCTTTTTCGTAGGGGGTGAGGAATCCCATTGTTGGCCAGGCAGCCCACCCAAAGCCTTGGGAGGGAGTACACCACAGAGCACTCTGACAGGCAGATGGAAAAAGTAGCACAGAAACAGCTTCCAGAGCCAATTACCCAGGAAGTATGAAGTATGGTGGTACTACCAGTTCACACAATACCAAAAGGTGATATGACCCCTGATACTGTGTAAAATTCCCTCATCAACAACCAGTAGGATGGATGGGATGTCCAACTCGTGCATCCAGAAAAAGCTGGGGCTGCCTCAGTAGTTCTCGGACACTGGCCTCTTCAGGAAGCACATGTTGCAGCTGCCACTGATATTTATCAGCCTGGAGTACAAGTAGGAGAAAACCCGGCTGGTTTTTGAGCTGACGGAGTCCACTGACACTGGTGAGGAGTGCCAATGCCCCAGGTCATATTGGCTGTAAGTGGAGAGCTCAAGCTGAAGTAGGCCAGGCCATCAGCTGGCTGCAGCACCAAGGGATTGTCGATAGAGTCCAGGCTGGACATGCAGAACTTGGCTGTGGGAAGGCTGCATGTTTCTGGCCCAAGGCCTCGAGGAAAGAGAGGAAAGTGATGGTCGTGGAAGAGGTAACAGGGACAAAGCAGGAGCACTACAGGGTGAAGGTGGTGGCACAGGCCACCAGGGAAAGCTGGACAACATGGGAGGGCAGCATCAACATGTCATTCAGCTGGTCTGACCTGTGGAAGGTCCGACAAGCCAGACTCAGCTTCCTCATCAGGGCACCCTATCACAACTTGCCCTGCCCCCAAACTCACCAGTGGTTCAGCTGTGAGGATAGCTGTCCACTGTGTGATACTACCAATGCCAACCTCCAACACATCTGGCAGGATCGCAGACTACTCCATCTGAAGGGTGCTACAGATGGCAGCACAACCAGGACCTAAAGAAGCTGGCGGAGATCCTAGAGACCTGCAGGTGGATGCGAGAAGTAGCCTTTCCCCAGCAGGATGATAACTTATCCCATTTGTTAGGCCGGTGAGATGCTGAATGCACTTGCCCAAGAGCTCCTTCAGGAATTCTCACCATAGGCAAGGAGTTGAACATGAGGGCAGATCTTGGCAGACAGCTCACCATGGAATTCACTACCACACCTCTCCACCCGGAGATGATACTAAAGTCTACGGCCACCAAGACAGTCCTCCTCATTGAGTTAATTATCCCGTGGGAGGAAGTAGTGGAGGCTGCCCACAAGTGGAAGAGGCTGAAGTAGTCTGACCTGGCAGCTGAGTGTAAGGGAGCTGGATGGAGAGCCATCATCTACCCTGTAGAAGTAGGGTGTCCAGGCTTCATCGGCACATCGTGACATGCCAGTGACTAGAGTGAGGCTCAGCAGGACCACCAGACTGAAGGGGCAGAAAAGGACAGCTTCTGGCTGTGGCTGAGGAGGAAGGACAGAAATTGGGGAACTAACTAGCCCCGTTGGAAACTGCAGTGGGTGGAAGGGAGTTGTCTATGCCACTGCTACCTGGAGATGTACCAGGGCTAAGGGAGCGAAACATCAATGAACAGGGATCCCAGCTGATCTTCGTGCAGCTGACCTAAGGACACTACAGAAGGTGCAGCAGGTAACAACACCTTCCTGTAAATCTCACTGGTGTATTACAAGGCATGAACAACTTTTTAATTAATCGTTTACTTCATATTGATTATAATTAATGTGATGAGAGTTAATTTTCAGATACCAGAATTGCTACTTTGTACAGCTGCATGGCTTCAATTCTCAATAAGCATACTGGTGGATAATCAAATTTTATCCTGCTTAATAAAGATTAATTAATTAACTTGGTAGGATATGTTAAAAGATACTATTTTTTATTTTTTAATAAATTTTTTAATTGAATTTTCAAATAGTTACAGAAGGGAAAAAAATTATCAACCCTTCCCCCTCTTAACCCCTCCCCCTAACCCCTCCCCCCTAACATATCCCTGAAGGAAGGAAGAAAGAAAGAAAGAAAGAAAGAAAGAAAGAAAGAAAGAAAGAAAGAAAGAAAGAAAGAAAGAAAGAAAGAAAGAAAGAAAGAAAGAAAGAAAGAAAGAATGAATGCCTGGATATCGAAATATCCCCACATGCTCCATGGAGTTCATAATAGCTTTAGTATATATATTTATTTCTTTCCCCAAATAACCAATAATTTTATCTTCGGAGCACCTATATATTTAATCCTATCTTTTGTAAATAAGGACACCAAATTTTCAGAAATATTTCATATTTATCTCTTAAATTATAAGTAATTTTTTCAAATGGAATGCAGCTAAAAGCTATATTTATTTTCATTTTCTTAACGTATGTTAAAATTATTTTTCTTTTCACCGGTCCATTAAGCCCATTAACATTAAAGCTTTAAAAATTCAGTAAATTAGTCGTTACTTTTTAACAGGGTTACTCCAGTCTATAGTAATACCTAACTACTCTCGATTAATATTTCTCAAATTTTAACATTTCTCCCCTGTATCATACAATTAAGAATATATTTAAATATTCTTCTGTCCTTAAACATCCATCAACTTCATTCGCTGTCCCTGTCTTCATCTTTAATCTGTTTCACTTTTAAATCTTTGGCTGTGGTTAGCGAATATTTGGGAATTCTTGTGCAAATTCTTCCGCATCCTGATAATCAGTAAAAGATCTTCTTTTGCCATCATCCAAAAAAATTATCAGGGTCGCCAGGTGGCGCAATATAAATTTATAACCCTTTTCCCATAAATCTTTTTTCGCTGGGTTAAATTCCTTCTTTCTCTTCAAAACTTATATCAGGATAGAAAAGAACTGTTTTCCCTTCTATCATCAATGGCCCGTTTCTCTTTCTGGCACGTTGGGCAGCCGCCTTCAAGATCTTTTCTTTATCTTAATATCTTAAGCATTTTATCAAGATTGATCATGGGTTTTGATCAACTTGAGGTCTTGATCTTAAGGCTCTGTGAGCCCTTTCAATTTCAATTAACTGGGTTCCTTCTTCCATTTCCAAAATTTCCAGAATCCATTTTTGAAAAAAAATTATGGATCCTCTCCCTCTATACCTTCTTTAAGTACAACAATCTTAATATTATTTTGTCTGCTAAAATTTTCAAGTACATCCACTTTTTCCAACAACCTTTTTGTTTCTGATGGCCAGGCAGAAATATTAACTTCCATTTTATTCACTCTATTAATGGTGTCTCCCGTTGTTTCTTCCAAGTTTTTAATTTTCTTGTCCATTTTGTCCTGTCTTTTCATCATTTTATCAAACATAATCTTCATATTTTAAATATCTTTTTATTACTTTTAATGCTTTTAATTCATGCATTATTTTCACCAAAGTTTTTCTTATGTCTCCAATATCACCTCCAACCTCTTCCTGTTGCTCTTTTCTGTTTGTCTCTTCATCTATGTCTGATTTATCCAGAGAATCTGATTCCACCTCATATTCACTTTCACTTTCAGTTCCGATCATAGCTGGGATTTGTAGTTTGGGTTGCTCGTGTTTGTGCATTCCCCTTCCTTCAAGCATGCACAATTCCTGTTGCTCTTTTTTTTTTGGAAAATGTTGCCGCAGTTTCCTGTTCTGTATTGCTGAAGTTAAAATGCACTTGAGCCTAAGGCTCTTTCATGATTCTTTTCCAACTTGTGTTGTCTTCAAAGTAGTAGTTTTCTTCTGCTTCTGTTTAGGAGACATATCTTAAGACAATCCTGAGTAGGTTATAAGTAGTTTTGAAGAAGTATTTACTAACTTTTCTTCATTTAAACATTATTTTACTGGTTTTTTACAGGAGAGCTGGATTTCCATGTCTTGATCCTACGTCATCACGTGACGTCCCCCATTAAAAGATACTATTAACCAGCTACAAAGTATCCATCAAATCTTGGCACAGAGGATTGCCTTTCCTGAAAAACGTCAACCCACAATCCAGCAAGGAATAAATTCACTCACCAAATTTCCCATCAATTTTAATTATTAGAAAGAATTAAATTAAAGTCATTAACAGGTGCGTGTTGAAGTGCTAATGTTCATCAGAAAATACTGCAGATGCAGGAAATCTGAAGCAAGCAGACAATGGCAGAAACAAATATGTTATGCAACATCCATGAAGAGTAAAATAGAGTTAATATTACATGTTTAGGGTTTTGATGATCCCGATTAACTTAAAGTGTTAGATCTGATTCTCTTTCAGCAGAACCTACCTAAACTATTGTGTGTTTCTGACATATTCTATTTTATTTCAAAATGTCATCCAACTCATATCTTCAAAGGATGCCTTACTACAACAGGCCATTTTGATGGTCTAAGCTGAATTTTCTGTTGCTAAATGATGCCTGTGATTTACCTCTGGTTGTTGATCAAATGTATATGCTTCTGTTTATTGTTAATTAAATTGTAATTAAAGCAATTACACATGATTCGTGTAGTAAAATGTACAAACATACAGATCTGCAATGCTGCAGGATACAATTAGATTTTTCCTTTCTAGCTATTACAAATACAATTCCATGATGGTCATGTTTCTTCTAATGTCTGGTGATACTAGCTGTGAAGAAAATTACATATGTAATGTGTTCACTATAATTGCACTGGATATATTAATACTTTAAGGAATTTTGCTTCTGTCCCTAGTTTCTCTGGTAAATAGACAGATTTTACATCAGTAGGATGAAGATCTTTTATCATTAACTCCTACGTAACAATATGAGCCAAGAAATGTACATTAGTTTTAAGATCATAAATTTAACAAGGAGTAGAATGAAAATAATACAACAGATTTCTTTATGACTGTCAACAATGAGAAGAATTTTATCTCATCCTAATGTAAGGAAATTGAATCTGGTTTCAAGAGAGGACAGGTAAGTTTTCCGTCTGCAGCCTTAACTAAATGTTCTCCAAAGCCTCATGTGACATATCAAATGTAGAATTGAGGAAAGATATTGTGAATGAACCAGGGAATGGCAAATCAATGGCCCAATGAACACATGGTCTAATTTAGTTTTGCACTCCAAATTAGTAAAAAAAAGTCTTAGAATTAATTCAAATTACATCCCACAATTCAAATAATAACTTACTTAAAATATATAGGAAATATATTTGTAAATGGAACTCTTGTACTTTCAAGTATTTATTTTGGTAGCATAAATAAGACATATGAACTACAAAAACGTTATCTATTAATAAACATAATCATGTACTGTGAATGCATGTATTGTGGAAAAGTTGCTAAAAATATTTAGCTTTAGAGTTTTTCAGGTGAAACATATTGAAAGGTTATCAACGCAGAAAGTGACCTTCATTTTATTTCTGACATTTTCTGGTATCATCCACAGTATTAACCATTCTACTATGAGTCTGAGGAAATTTAGATAATGGAAACAACTAATGAAAAATGGTTGTGTTTCCTCTATGATCCCAATTCTATTGTTGGATAATGCAGTGGGGTCTAAAATGTGGATGTGTGTTCTTGAAGCCACAGTGCCAGTTCTTGACTGAGTAAGCAGATGATGGATGTATGCACTCATAATACCAGCATTAGCTGGATCAGGTGCCTGATGGGAATTGTCCTTTACCTCAGTGGAGTTGGGAGGAACAATGCTCCACTAAATTACCAAGAGCTGCTGTTCCAGTCCACATCGCCATTCAGACAACAGGGCCTAAACCATAGTAATTGCCCCATTTGGGATTCTGCCACCTGATGATGAGATTCCCTGGACCCAGTGGGTTTTGACTTCCATCATAACTTAGCCTGAAGGTTTACACAAATAGGAGGGACCTTCTGTTATTTGATTGCTACGTTTGGCTGGTTAGTTTTGGGGAAATTGGAATCCAATTGGTTGTGTTTCACTGACATAGCCAGTAAACTAGGAAGTTGTAACCGGACGTTCACTTTTTCTGGAATTCTGCATTATGAAAAGAGGCTACATCGAGTAATTACTGAGTAGTGGAATGTGAAACAAAAGCTGCCTTTCTTACAGTAAGAAATTACTATAAAATTGTTTCACTTCAATTTTGGAATTGCCTAGACTCACTGCTTCAAATACAGAAGAAATATTTGTAAAGATCAAGATGTCACCCTGATATGGACCATTAGATGTAGTAGGTACAGCAACTCATTACATTCTTCCTAAATTATAAGCATTACCTACATGAAAATGTAAACTGATTAAACAATATTAACAGATATAAAATGAAAAAAAAACATTCTGGGAAAGCTTAGCAAGTCAGGTCACAGGCCTGAAATACTGCTCCCCTTTCCACTGATGCTGCCTGGCCTGCATTTTCTATTTCAATATCTGCCATTTTGCATTGATTTTCATAAGCAAACACACTCAGTGCTACTTTTTAGGTTGACTTGCTCATTAGTGAAGATATCTAATCAGACAATCATGCGGTAGCAACTCAAAGCATAAAAGCATGCAGACATGGTCAAGAGGTTCAGTTGATGTTCAGACCAAATAGTCAAATGGGGAAGATATGACCATGGTATGATTACTGGTGCTAGATGGGGTGCTTTGAATATCTCAGAAACTGCTGATCTCCTGGGGTTTCACACATACCATTTTCTAGAGTTTGCACAGAAAAGTGCCAAAAGCAAAGGACATTCAGTGAGCACAGTTCTGTGGGCAAAAATGCCTTGTTAATGACAGCGGTCAGAGGAGAATGGCCAGATTGGTTCAAGTTGACAGTAAATCAAATAACTGCATGTTTCAGCAGCATGCATAACATTGAAAGTGGTGTCACTAATAAGCAGAGTGCTGAAAAAGGCATTTAGCATGCTGGCCTTCATCGGTCAGGGCACCGAATATACACACAGTGGCCACTTTACCAAGTATCTCCTCAAATTCAAAGTACATTTATCTTTGAATTATGTATAAATTATACAGCCTTGAAATTCATCTCCTTACAGGCAGTCACAAAACAAGAAACCCGGAAGAACCCATTAGAAAAAGTCGAATAAATGTCCAATGCGCGGAGAAATTCACAGCAAATATCTAAAGAAGTGAATGAATACCTGTACCTAAAAAAGTGGCCACTGAGTATATGTTTGTGGTGTTCCGCTGCTGTAGCCCATTTATTTCAACTTTGATGCCTATGCACTCAGAAATGCTCTTCTGCACACCACTGTTGTAACATGTGGCTATTTGATGTACTGTAGGCTTCCTGTCAGTTTGAACCAGGCTGGCATTCCCCTCTGACCTCTCTCATTAACCAGGCATTCTTGCCCACAGAGCTGCCCCTCACTGGATACTTTTTTTGCTTTTCACACTATTTTCTGTAAACTCTACAGACTATTGTATGTGAAAAATCCCAGGAGATCAGCAGTTTCTGAGATAACTTAAACTGTTCTGTCTGTCTTCAACAACCATTCTACAGTCAAAGTCACTAAGATCTTATTTCCTCTTCATTCTAATGAGCAACCACTGAACGTCTTGACCATGTCTGCATGCTTTAATGCATTGAGTTGCTGCTACATGATTGGATGATTAGATATTTGCATTAATGAACAGGCACACGGGTGTACCTAATGAAGTGGCCACTGAGTGTAGGAGTTGGGATGTTATGTTATAAGTGGTATTGACAAAAATCATTGGGTGAGGCCACACCTGGAGTACCATACAATTTTGGTTGCCCCATCATAGGAAGAATGTGGTTAAGCTGGAATGAATGCAGAGAAGGATGATGCCAGGACTAAACAACATGAGGTTTACCAAGTTCATTCTTTATTCCTCAGAAGATAGGAGAATGAGGACATGATTAAAGTTATGAAAAGCATAAATAACATGTATGTTAACAGACTTTTCCCTAGGGTAGGGGAATTCAATACTAAGAGGTATAGATTTAGTGTGAGAGGGGAACGATTTCAAAGGGACCGGAGGGATAGCTTTTTCACATAAATGGTGTTGAGTATAGAGAATAAGATGCCTGAGGAGGTGGTTTGGACAAGTATCACAAGAAGCACTTGGATAGGTATATGGATGGGAGGGGCTTGGAGGGATATTGACCAAAATCAGGAAATTGGGACTAGCTGCAGCCAACGTGATCTCATTTGGCTGAGTGGCCTGTATCTGGGCTCTTTTATTCCACGAATATAAGACTCTATGACAGAATTAGCTTAATTTGATGAATCAAGAACCTGATTATTCTACTAAAATTTACCTGAAAACTTGTAGCAGTATTAATAAAAATCAAAAGTTGTACCAAAGAAATTTAGAAAAAGGTGGGTGTCATACTGTATCTTATGAATTTGAATATTTTAAGTTACAAAATCTCCTGAATGTAATGTGAAGAATACTTTATTTTTATTGCTCTCAATATAACACTGCTTTAGGATAAAATACAAAATTTAATGTTATTTCATATTATAACAAGATTGAAATAGTTTGCCTCACAAATAGCATATTCTGAACACCAACTGCATGAAATAATGCCTACATTCCTGAAATGCAATCTAAATAGTTATATTTATAAGCCATCATGGGCTACCATGTAAAAAATTGCAATATTTAGTGAATTGTGCAGAAGAAATAGCTCAGTTGATGTTAAAAATCTAAACATGGCCTACAGAAATATTTCCATCTGTTATTATTTTATCAGTACTTTCAATCTTCTACCAACCTATAGTTGGATCTTGCCACTGTTTCAAGTATCCGTTGCTGTGTTCCCCTGTCAGATATGATGAATATTCCTGCCACTTCTACTTCTATTGATCTAGTCAGCATCTCGTTTTTCTCCTCTTATTTGTTTGAAAGGGCAAGGATTTATTATAAAATTTTCCTTCACAAAAGAGCTGCCGTAAAACTGTTATCAGTCAGGTGTCTCAGCTATCTGACCCCTGGGCTTGCCATTCAAGCTGAAAGGAAATTTATTTCCTGTGAAACTGATGACAATCCACAAGCAATCAATTTGCTGGCAAGACCAGAAGAAGCTGACAATTACATCTCAATGAAGTTTTAATATAAAACAGACTAACACAAGATCTTTGAGATAATGAGTTGCTCAAAGTCTGGTCAAAGTGCAGAATTTTAGTTATAAAACCAACTAGCATCACGTCTTCAACTAATGCATGAACATCCATCATTGTAATAGCAAACTTATTTACCAAGTTATTTTAGCAGGCGTGATATCTACCTCATAATTATTCTGTTTGTTGGAATGGAAGAGGCCTCCGCGGCTTGCTTTTGCAGGAGGGAAAATGACAATGCAAGCTGGGTGCTAAATAATGAATAGTGTATATTCAAGCTACACATTTCAGCTAACCTAATTTTGAATAGTTTATTCATTTTCTTTCCTCTTTCCATTCTCATGCATTATTGGTGAGTTTACACCACAGAAAATGTATATTACATCACAAGAGATCCATTTTAAAGAATTATTGATGCATATTCATTGTATGAGGCTTCACCTGGCAGAGCAACTTATCAGCCTGGCTGGCTTTGTTCTAAACCTACGAGGTTACAGACTACGAGGGGCATTAAACAGTCAGATCCACTTCCATCAACATCAAGATCTCTGCAGGGATCGACATCCAGTACACAGATACGGAACACGACTCAGGTTTATCATCGGCATATGCAGTGAAACTTGTCAACTTTGCAGCAGTAGTACAATGCAATACATGATAAAAAAACCTGAATTACAACAAACATATATACGTAGATTAAATAGTTAAGTAAAGATAAGTAGTGCCAAAACAGATATAAGTAAAAAAGTAGTGAGGTAGTGGTCATTGGTTCAATGTCCATTTAGAAATCGGATGGCAGAGGGCAGGAAGCCAGTCCTGAATTGGTGAATGTGTGCCTTCATGCTTCTGTACCTCCTTCCTGATGGAAACAATGAAAAGGGGATATGGCCTGGGTGGTAGGGGTCCTTAATGATGGACATCGCCTTTCAGAGGAACTGCTCCTTGAAGATGTCTTGGATACTATGGAGGCTAGTACGGATGATGGAGCTGAGTAATTTTCCAAATTTCTGTAGCTTGCTTCAATCCTGTGCAGTTGTGCCCCACCCCCCACCAACCACATACCAGACAGTGATGCAACCAGTCAGAATACTCTCCACGATACATCTGTAGGAGTTTCTGTTTTAGGTGACAAACTAAATCTTTTAAAACACTTTAAGAAATAGAGCCTCTGTCTTGCCTTCTTTATAGCTGCATCAAGTTAGTTCCTCAGAAATAGTGACACCCAGAACTTGAAATTGCTCACTCTCTCCCCTTCTGATCCCTCTGTGAGGATTGGCTTGTGTTCCCTCACCTTACCCTTCCTGAAGTCCACAATCAATTCTTTGGTCTGACTAGTTTTGAGTACATAGTTGTGGTTCAGGATTGTGAACCCCGAAACACTACTGCAAGTTCTGATGGCCCAAGCTTTCTCCTATCCTCGAATAAATTAAATGATGGTGAATCTGTGGAATTCCATGCCATAGCTGGCTGTGGAAGTCAGGTCATTTGGTATATTTAAAGCTGAGGTTGATAAGTTCTTGATTAGTAATGGTGCCAAAGGTTACAGGAGAAAGCAGGGTTGACGGGGATAATAAATCAGCCTTGATAGAATTGTAAAGAGGACTCAATGGGCTGAATGGCCCAATTCTGCTCATGTCTTACGGTCTAACTTCTGAAGTTGTATTATTAACTACTGTGTAAAACAATACCTTTATTCATAAGCAGCTCAGCATTTCAGATAAGTTAAGAAGTTTGAAGAGAATCAATTCTGCAGCTTGTGGAAAATATCCTGCCACTGGACTGAAAATGATAGGAACAATCCTTTGCACTATGATGTCTAACTCCATTTCGTCTCCATCTCATAATCACATGTGCTTTGCTACGAGACAAATGAATGATTGTAGTAAACTCCCTGAAAACATGTTTCCATTATTCATTACCCTATTGGATTATAATACAAAAGAAATGCATAAATCTAAGTTCCCTTTAAAAAATGTAAATAAATCAAAGTTACCTGCATGACTACATTATTCCATGTAGTTACACCCATACAAAGATGATTTTAAAGGTTATTTTTTTCCCTTTTTAATTGAAGAAGAGCTCAAAGATATCAAGAACCAACTTCACTCACCAGATATATTTACATGTAATAGGAATTTGCTGTGATGCGTTGACAAAACATGTAACAAAAATACGTTTTCAAGCCTCTTTTTTACTTAATATGATGCTAAATCTGACCTCTGGCTCAATCCTAAATTGACCAATGGTCAGCTTGACCAATGCTGGTTATTTCATAAGCTGAGACGGCCCTCGTCTAAACATTCCCCTTTAATGCTCTTGACCCTTTCTCTTCTTGTAATTCCTTCTAAAGATTCTACATTTTGTAGACAAGCTCAGCAATACATTTTGTTTGATAATTCTCCTATGAAGTATTTTGGGTCTTTATTTCAATGTTAAAGTCCATATAGGAGAGCTAGTTATTATTATTATTGCTGAAAGGTAGAACATTATATGCTTTTAATAATCCCTGACAGCAAAAGCTGGGAAGGAAACCATGTTATGTAGAAGCTGTGTATTCTGAAGCAACAGAACATAAAAATAAAGTTCTTTTGATATCACTAAATCAAATCTGCAATATTAAAATAATCAAAAATATGTGAAATAAATAGACCCCATCTCTGAACTTTGCTTGAGATAACTCATTCAATTGGTTTAATGCCTTTCACTAATCCAATATTCATACATCACTGATAATTATTATTTTATAAGTACAGTGTGAAATATTTTAAAGGTTTTATTATTGTCGTAAAGACAATAACTTTAAAGACATGAAAACCATCCCTTTGGCCCAATTCGTGGATGGTAACCAAGTGGCCTACCAAAGCAAATTTTATTTGGTTGTGTTTGACCCAATTCCATCCAATTTCATTGATGTGACATCTCAATGTGTCTATCAAAATGAATTTTTTATAACTTTGCTATTTTACCTGCCTCTACCACCTCCTCTGAAAGCTCCATTCATTTACCAAAAAATCCCTTCAAATTTTGAGGGGTGAAAATTTGCCCCTCAAATCTAATTAAAGTCTTGTCTCTCTCACCTTAAAGCTATGCCTTCTGGTTTTAAACTCACCTATGCTTGGAAATTGACTATTTCTACCTTCCCTATCTATTCCCTCCAGGATTTTATAAACCTATCGTATCATATTAACCTGAGGATTTTGATGTGATGTGGTTAGTATCTGATTTACCTGTACTTAAGTTAAGTCAAGTCAAGTCACCTTTTATTGTCATTTTGACCATAACTGATGGTACAGTACATAGTAAAAACAAGATAACGTTTTTCAGGACCATGATGCTACATGAAACAATACAAAAACTACACTGAACTACTTAAACCAACTTAAATAACTTCACTAGACTACAGACCTACCCAGGACTGCATAAAGTGCACAAAACAGTACAGGCATTACAATAAATAATAAACAAGACAATAGGCACAGTAGAGGGCAGTAAGTTGGTGTCAGTCCAGGCTCTGGGTATTGAGGAGTCTGATAGCTTGGGGGAAGAAACTGTTACATAGTCTGGTTGTGAGAGTCCGAATGCTCCGGTGCCTTTTCCCAGATGGCAGGAGGGAGAAGAGATTGTATGAGGGGTGCGTGGGGTCCTTCATAATGCTGTTTGCTTTGCGGATGCCGCGTGTGGTGTAAATGTCTGTAATGGTGGGAAGAGGGACCCCAATGATCTTCTCGGCTGACCTCACTAGCCACTGCAGGGTCTTGCGATCCAATATAGTGCAATTTCTTTAAGAAGATGGAACATTAGGTTACAGCTATATAAGTCATTTGTGAGGCTACATTTGGAGTACTGTGTACAGTTTTGTTCACCCTGACATAGGAAGAATGTAGTTAAATTGGAAAGAATGCAGAAAAGATTTATGAGAATATTGCCATAAATAGAGGGCCTGAGAATGGGGAGAGATTAGCCAGGTTAGGTCTTTATTCCTGGAAACATGGGAGAATGAGCGGTAACATTATAGAAATGTTTAAAGTTGCACAAGGCTCAGATAAAATGGATTGTGACTGTCTTTTCCCCAGCGTAGGAAATTCTAAAACTAGGGGACTTAGATTTAGTATGAGAGGAGAAGATTTAGAAGGGATCTGAGGGGTGACATTTTTAACACAGATGATGGCACATATATGGAATGGCCTGCCAGAGGAGGTGTTCAAGTCAGGTACAACAGTATTAGTTATGAAACAATTAGATAGATACATGGAAAGGAGTGTCTTATAGGCCAAATGCAGGAAATTGGGACTGACTGGGTGAGCACAATGACCGGCCTGGGCCTGTTGGGTTGAAGGCCATATGTCCGTGCTGTACTGCTCTGCAAGACTGTGACTGTAAGTGTGAATGTTTATTCAATTAATGTCTCTGTTGGCTGCTAAGCATAGTTAACTGGTTCAACAGCATGGGAGTTTGATTCTGGAGGGAGACTGTGGTATACAAATACTCTGTTAATTAGGCAGTTTTCATTGCAATCTGTGACATTCTCCTTCAACTGGCTGATCAAACTGTGGCTCTTCTGTGCTCCCAAGCAGATTTTTTAAACAGAGAAGCCACTGGAGGTGTAATTCTGGCTCTTTAAGCCATGGGCTATCAGCCCGTATAAACCAGAGACGGCACAATGCCTGATGAGATCTTTTATCCTTGGTTGGATAGAAAGGAATCAAAGCACCTTTGGAAATGCCGATGGGCATGAAATCTATCATATTGGTTGGGGAACAGGAAGCCTGAAATTATAGGTTGGTTACTGACAGTGAATTGATACCACAAAGAAATTTCAATGCCCACCACCTTATAAGAAATTCCTTGGAAAAGTGAATATGAGACAGTGGAGATTGAACAATTTGGAAACTAGGCAAGGGGAAGCCAAATCTATGTCTATAAACTTAGCTGTGGGTAACTTCTTTTTTAACTTACTGTAAGCATTAGCAGATCTGCTTGATTCCCTTAAAGTTGGCTTCTCTGCATGGTCAGTTTAATGAACCAATGAGCAACTCACCTTTTTAACCCTAGCCTAATCACAGGACAATTTACATTGACCAATTTAGCTACTAACTGGTATGCCTTTGGACTGTGGGAGGAAACTCACGTGGTTCATGGGAAGAACATACAAATTCCATACAGACAACACCGGAATTAAACTCCGAACTTCTTGAATGCCCCAAGCCATAATAGCATTGCACTAACCACTACGCTACAGCAGTTCTCTATTCCACCCATGTGGAATACTGCTTGTTAATAAACCCATGAATTTTAGAAAGATGTTAGCACCAACCAACATTTATTTCACTCTTTACACCACCAGATCTCAATTTACACAATGTCACCTAAGCAGTAAGTAGTCTCTGTATAGAAGAGAGGCACCATTTTTTTTGTAATTTTTTTATTGAAGTTCATCATCAAACATTTCCATAAGATGTATTTCAGACATTGTACATATATATCATATAATCATATATATCACAAATCTCCACAAAGTATTTATCTGAGGTATACACTTATAGAAAAGAGTGGAAAGAAAAAACAAGCAAAAGGGAAGAACTATGTACAAGTAGGTAGTGATATTTTTTTTATAGCAGATTCATTGATTTGTGAGAATAAAATCAGGCCTATGAGGCATTATGTAGTTAAACCATTTTCCCAATATGAATCAAATTGTTCCAGCTTATGATTAACAAATGCTGTTATCTTCTCCATTTTGTAAATGTCCATTGTAATTTCCATCCATGTATTTAAAGTTGGGCTCTCCTGTGATAACCATTTTCTAGGAAGGGTCTTTTTACCAGCCACCAACAGTATATTCAATAAATATTTATCTCTTTTCAACCATTCTTGAGGTATATATCCAAAATGTATGATCTTACTCTCTAAGGGTATTTCATATTTAAAAAATGTCTTGTAGGGCATTGTGTATCCCCCTCCAATAGTTTTTGATAACAGGGCAGTCCCAAAAAATATGATAATGATTTGTACTTTGATTTCCACAATTTCTCCAGCAAACAGGGAGGTTACTATTATAATGGGATTTCTGAGAAGGTGTAATAAAATATCTTATCAAGTTTTTCCATCCAAACTCCCTCCATTTCTGTGAATTGGTACACTTCCATTGATATCTCCATATTGTTGACCATTCTTCCTCAGATATAATTATCCCTCCTTCCTTCTCCCATTTTGTTTTAATGTATGAAGTCGAATGTGTTTTAAGATTTGACAACCCCTTATACATGCTTGAAATGATTCTACTACCATTATCTGAATTATATGCTTTTCTAAAGAGCTCTATCAAGCATGTATTTGCCTTGGTTACATTTTTAAGCGTCTTATTAACATATTGTTGCATCTATAAATACCGATAAAAATCTTGTTTTTCTAATAAGTGTTTCGCACCATCTTAAATGAAATAGTTGTGAAAAGGCAGAAACTAATCTTCCTGGATAAACATTTGAGTTTCATATTTACACCTTGAAGATCAGCAGATTAACTTCTTGTGTGTGTTCATTGAATTGAAAGCAGAACAGCAAGAAAAATAGAAATAGAGAGCCAACCATTAAAAGTTCATTTTGGATGAGTCAGTGAAATATGAGTATACTAGGTACTTGAAGCAGAGAGCATAGTGGGTTAATGGTCTGGTTTTTCTGTGCCCTATGACAATGGGATATTTATATCACCTTGATATATTGATAGGCTGACTGCACCTAGTATAATCTTCTGTTAATGCTTTGAGCAACCTAGCCCACATTTCTCAAGGGTCCAGTGTAGGCAAAACACTGGGATTGATTCTTGTGGGTTCAGAAGGGACAATAAAACTGCCTGCCATATTTAAACCTCTCCCACCCTGTAACAGAATTATCTGCTCTCCTCTCCATAATTCATTAACATTGCAAACAGTCATCTTTCCCTGACTGGTAAATTGTTCAAGATATAATAATGGAAATGAGGTATGAAAGAGAGATAAGATTTTATTTTCAATCTCAAGTAAGCGTCATTTGTAGACACAACATTTATCACTATGAAAGTGCCATGTGAGGTCTAAATTCTGATGATCATCAAGTCTCTAATATGTTATATGTATATTTAGCCAAATAGAGTGTAAACATCTTCTTAAATTTATAGTCAATGCAAGACTATTATAGACTGTATTAACTATTTTTATATAGTATGACAAATGCAATATAAACCATTGATATTAATCTTAAACAGGACTAATTTTGTTTTAATAACTCTGCATGGAATATTTCTGTCCAGCCACATAAAAAGTGGCAGATAAACTCAGTTTACTGTAATTTTTTAGAACATGAAAATGTAGCATGAATTTACTCTAATGATAATCAAAATCTGACAGTTCTCAGCAATTACACAATGACTAAAGCTTGGCAGGTTTGGTACTGCCCTTTGTATATATTTATATGCATGATAAATATTTAATTGCAAGTCAATTACAGCAGAGTAAACATGCAAAGAGATGGAAACATCTCTTAAGTACTTCACTCATCAGATCTCATAGCTAGATTGCCTTCATTGCTGTGTTTTTCTGATCTGATTGATCGAGCTGACATTGGGATCTTCATTATTACAAAGTTCAACAAAACATTGAAGAGTAGAACCTCATCTGTTAAATAGGCACGGTATAACTTTCTAGCCCCAACTTTGAGTCCAACCACATGAGATTACACCTATCAGTTCCATTTTCTCAGAAGTACGGCTGCTGGTAATGGATTGAAGTTTCCCATTTACTGCACTTCTCGAGTCATCTTTTGCTTCTAGTTTTGGCCGTTTACTTTAATTTTGTCTTGAACCATTGTTGCTTTTGTAACTTAAAATATCACGTGGTATCTGTGCAGAAAGAAAACTTGCCAAATCCGCAATCATCATGACAAAAATAAGCAGAAGCTACAATATTAAAAAAATAAAGATGATAAACTGAGAACTTGCTTTTTAATTATTGGCACTATCTATTTTTGTTTCAAGAGCTCAATATATTTTAACCTTCAGCAGGAGAATATGACAAAATGGCACCAAAGAATTTCAATTATATATTTGGAATCAATGTTAGCAGGAATAAAACTGTCTTGATAAGTTAATGGTTATTAGATAAGATTAAGATTCGTTGCATTAATCACTCAGATGTGAGTGATTATTGATATCTGGTTGGAAAATCATTTGTATTTCTAAATTTTATGCAGCAGAAAGTATCTCACTTGTGTTGCAGTCAGGGTATTCTTCTGATGAATATATGTAAAAGTAATAAGCATCTTTTTAGATGAAGAATGATGTTTTATAAAACACGTTACACTTCTTCATATTCCCATGGCAGTTAAGGCTGAATGGATCAAAATTTTAGCACCCTTGATCTTCCATTACTAAAAGACATTTCTTTCACACAATATAAAATCATGGTTGATATCTTTACATTGTGGCGACCCACTTTCTGCGCAGGCGAACCGGCTCACAAATAGCCAGCGCGTGGGGGGAGACTTTGGTAATGCACCTCTGACGTCATTTCCGCCCGGAGAGGGTGGGCGCTAGGGATTAAATGCCAGTGCCGTGAAGTTTGAATAAACCAATCTCCACACGACTTACCAACTGCGTGTCGTTATTTCAGCGCTGTGTGTAGCACATAGCTACAACATGATCATTTCTCTCCATCTATGTAGTACTTTTTGACATATGCCAGATACATTTCTTTTTAGCAATTTATGTGAACGATTTAATGGAGTAAAGGAAATATTGAGACCATAAGACAAAAGAGCAGAATTATCTTAGTGAGTCCATTGAGCCTGCTCCACCATTCAATCATGACTGATTTATTATCCTTCTTAACCCCACTCTAATGCCTTCTTCCTGTAACTTTTGACACCTTGACTAGTCCAGAATTGACTGATTTGTGTTTTAAATATACCCAATGTCTTGGCCTTCATAGCCATCTGTGGCAATGAATTCCACAGAATTTCTACCCTTTGGCTAAAGAAATTCCTCTTTATCTTTGTTCTAAATGAACATCCCTGTATTCTAAGGCCATGCCCTCTGGTTGTAGACTCCCCCATTATAGGGAACATCCTTTCCACATCCACTCAATCTAGAAGACCTTTCAATATTTGATAGTTGTCAATGAGATTCCCCCTCCCCCATTCTTCAAAACCCAGTGAATACAGGCACAGAAAAATCAAAAGCACCTCATGTTAACCCTTGCATCCCTGAAGTAATCCTCATGAACTTCCTCTGAATTTTCACTTATACCAGCACCTTTTCTTAGATAAGAGGCCAAAAGCTGCTCACAATACTTCAAGGGCAGTCTGACCAGCGCCTCCTTTTAAAGCCTCAACATTACATCCTTGCTTTGATTTTCTAATCCTCTTGAGATGAATGCTAACATTGTATTCGCCTTCCTTAGCATGTTAACCTTCAGAACCTCCTGCACGAGGACTCCCAAGTTCATTTGTACCATTGATTTTTGAGTTGCCTCCCCATTTAGTAAATGGGAGTATTTAGTAATTTCCTTTATCAAAGTGTATGACCACACACTTCCCTACACTATATTCCATCTATCACTTCTTTGCCCATTCGCCCAATATGACTAAGTCCTGCAGACTCCCTACTTCCTCAGCACTACCTGTCCTTCCTCCTACCTTTGCATTGTCTGCAGACTTGGTCACAAGGCCATCAATTCCATCTTCTAAATCATTAACATATAACATGAAAAGAAGCAGTCCCAACACTGTCTCCTGCAGAACAGGACTAGTCATCAACAACCAACCCAGAAAAAGGTTTCCTTTAGTCCCACCCTTTGTCTCTTGCCAGTCAGCTAATCTTCTATCCAGTTAATCTTTCCTGTAATATCATTTTTCTTATCTTGTTAAGCAGCCTCATGTGCAGCACCTTGTCAAAGGATTTCTGAAAATCCAAGTACACAACATCTATTGACTCTCCTTTGTCTATCCTGCTTGTTATTTCTTCAAGAATTTCCAATAGATTTGTCAAGTAAGATTTCCCCTTTAGAATTTCCCCTCATGTGCCTCCAAGTACCCAAAACCTCATCCTTAATAATGATCCCAATAGGGTTCCAACCACTGAAGTCAGGGTAACTGGCCTATAATGTCCTTTCTTCTGCCTCGCTGTCTTCTTAAACGATCCTCTGGAATTACTCCAGAATCTAGTTATTCCTGAAAGATCATTGACAATGCCTCCACAATCTCTTCAGTAACATGTTTCAGAACCTTTGGTGTAGTCCATCTGGTCCAGTTGACTTATCTACCTTCAGACCTTTACAATGAAATCTGGAAGTTTTGTAAGAGAAAGAAGTGTGGTTTAAAATTATTTTCATTTCAGTTATAAAAGGAAGATTGATATGATCAATGCTAGTATATAATATTAAATTATAAAATCTGTTCAGAATTAGAATTAGGTTTAATATCACTGGTTTATGTCATGAAATTTGTTCACAGAGAGCTCTTTGCATTTATCAAATTATTGTCGGAGTACAGGTCCTTGTGTCAGATCAGAATGTTCTTTAACCACAGCAAGCACTTTTTGTGAACATGCTAAGCTGTTCTAGCAACACACACAAAATGCTGGTGGAACGCAGCAGGCCGGGCAGCATCTATAGGGAGAAGCACTGTCGACTTTTTGGGCCGAGACCCTTCGTTAGGACTAACTGAAAGGAAAGATAGTAAGAGATTTTTGGCTATTCTATTATGTTCTTGAATCAACAACAGTTTATGTAAATTTCTAGCAGCACTTAGGAAAAATTCAGAAAACTGTCTACATAACCTCAATGATGGAATTTACCTTTACCTGGGAAAAGTATATTTTTAAACAAAACAAATTGCAAACCGAATATACAATCATCATTAAAGCAGAGAAAAAAAGAAAGTTAGGGAGGAGTAAATAATCAATTAAATGATGATATATTAGTGAATGAGAAAGGAGTTTAAAATTATACCCCCAAGGAAGCTAGGTATAACTCCACAAAATGGATGGATAAGGTGTCCACAAAATAGACAGGATAAATCTTACATACTTATTCATCCTTAATATCATTAATTCCATTATTTGTGCCAGCTGAATACATCCAAAGTTTAAGTACGAAACTTGTCAAGATTATTAAGTTATGACACCCCATTAATGTTGCTGTTTCCTAAATATTGTTAACAGTAGTCACTGATTGAAATAAGTAGCTACTTGAAAGCTATTATCCTCATTGATGCTAGTATTGAATTGCTTTGTCTAAACACTATTCATAGTATGTTAAAACTCAACCACTGTTGAGAAAACTGAACCCTGTCTGTGAGGTCAATGAGGTGCACGACAAAGCTTGCAATCTAAGGTTTTTTAACTCTCATACGCAACAAGCTCTCATCATCAGCTGACAAAACGAGGATGCTTTGCATATTTATGATTTTATTTTTGTCAGGGAGACAAGTCTTCAAAGCCATGGATAGAATGATAATGTTAATTGATATATGGAAATCGGTTCTGTCTTTTTAAGGTTACTTGTTACAAAGATGCATGTGAATAGCATAAAAAAAATTTCAATAATCGATTGTTCTCTTTTCATTCTTGAATATGCAGCGTAAATAAA
Source organism: Hypanus sabinus (assembly GCF_030144855.1). NCBI lineage: Eukaryota > Metazoa > Chordata > Chondrichthyes > Myliobatiformes > Dasyatidae > Hypanus > Hypanus sabinus. The sequence goes on along the minus strand of NC_082719.1, from coordinate 48,381,135 downwards.
TCACATTTTTCTGTTTTCAAAAGTCATAGCAAATAACATGCAATAGATTATGCACCTCAATCTGTTCCAGGTGTTAGGCACTTTAAAAGCCTTTTCAATTTAAAATACTAAAGTTCTAAACACCTTATACAATTGTTTGCAAGTAAAGGGAGTTTCCTATTAAAAGCCTGAAATTTAGTGTATTGTACATCTTTTGAGTATTAAATTTAAAGTTTTATATCAAAGAGAACAAACACTTAGTAGAAAAGTTAGTGTGTAGGAAGAATTTTCAACACAATTGTAAATAGCTCATTACATATATAAACACATTAATATTTCTGAAATGGTAAACTGTAATCTGCATTCTACCTGATTATTCATGATGTAATTATCCATTAATTTAAAGCAATGTATTTAAATGATCTGAAATAGGAATCAGCCCAGATAAGTAATTAACAGAAATTTTAAATTAAATAGCTTTGAACTGAGTAAATCCCAATGATTTAATGTGCTTGCAGTATGAGATACACAATGATGCATCAACATGAAGATTAGGAGACATGTTATATACTGTATGCTGTAGATTGGCTGAGTAAAGCAAGGTCACCCAATCCTGCTGACGCTAGAAAAAATAGTCTTTGATCTCATGCCATTTCTGTCTGCACAGGTTAAATCTGTTAAAGTAGGGTTAAAAAAAAACTTAGCTAGGTTTTAAAGTTTACATTTTGATCAAGAGTGACAATTCTGTGTGCACATTTATTACATGATTTCTTCAAACCATCTCTTCTGCTAATGGCTACCTATCTGGCTCTTTCTCATGATACATGCCTCCATTTGGAATATGAACAGACACTATGTTACTTAAATGGACGATACCAGTCAGGAAGGCCTTTCATCTAATATTATTTTTTTCACATTCCTTCCAAATGTGTTTAGAAACTAATCTTTAATTTCCAAAGGCCACAATCAAAGTCTGTCATAAACTGTCTCCTAATAAGCTAATCACTTCTGCCTTCCTCACCAGTGGTACTCTGCACAAACCATAAATGATTAATTTACTTAACCATTTCTTGTCCTTTACTGAAGGACTCGTTGTTAACACGTTTTCAGACAGGCACATTCGTATTCATGAGAAATGTTGGGTTTGGCTCTCAGCAGGAATGCAGTCAACCTGTGGAAGTATTAGCCATTCCCAATAGTTCAAGAAGTTGTGGACTTCCAGACAAACATGAAGGTGAGGGCCCAGACTGGTGTTCAGCAGGGTTTTATTGAAAACATTTCACTTCTGGTGTACCAATTCCACTCATTACAATGGAGGGAGCCAAAAAAATAAGCTTCAGGTAATTTACAATTCACAGTTTTTTGCATTAATTCATTTAATTGTTTTAATTGTTCTTAAGAGTTTACAAATGACTTAAGTGTTTTGTTTCACATATTATTTTAAAACAAGGTTTGCTAGATTTAATAGTTTTAAAATGTTGATAGTTTATACATGCATTTAAACACTTCTGAATGTCAACATTTGTGCACATTTAATTTGTTTTAGCAGCTTTGCCAATTATATAAGCTTGGGAATACAACTTCGTCAGCTGTCAGCTTTTGTTCTCAGTATTTTTGTAAGCTTGGCTTATTCAGAGCTTCTCATGTCTAGTATCCTTTATATCCAGTACCTCAAGATGAAGTTCCATTTTAATTGCAATTCAACCATACCAAACATCCCACCTTCTCCCGGAAGTTCTGGGAGTCTCCTGCAAATTGATAGCGGCTCCCTGACACCCGCAAATGATATACAATATCACGGAAATCGATTTTTGGGAGAGAGTGAGAGCATGGGAGCAGGAGAGTGAGAGGGAGAGGGGAACTTAACAGGCATCATTCATTCATTAGTATAACTAACACTATTTAAACTAGCTGGCTAGCTGCTAAGTAACTACTCTATTGCAGATATCCCACCCCTCCCGAGAGTCTCCCGCAAATTGATTGCGCTGCGTCCCTGAAATGAGTTTTTGCAGGGCGGGATGTCTGCTATACATTAATACCCATGAATACAGCCAAAAGAAGCAGCAGGGTTTTGCACATGGAAAGTCTGGCTTGACAAACCTTATTGAGTTTTTTGAAGAAGTTACCACAAAGGTTGATGAGGATAGAGCAGTGCATGTTCTCTATTTAGATCAAGGTAGATTCAAAATTATCACACAGGTGGTAGTTGAAGATTGTTTCTCAGAGTAGAAGCAAGTAACTAGTGGTCTATCACGGGGCAATCTTGAGACTGTCGTTATTCATTACTCTTTTCTTTCTTTTTCAATCTTTTTATTGAGTTTCATATAAATATAAAAAAACATAACATAATATATTCATTACTCATATAGATTTGAATGTGGATGCACATGGTTGATCAGTACGTTGTGGATGACATGAAATTAGGAGGCATTGTTGATAGTGATGAAGCAGGATTAAAGAGAGGAGGATTAGCTTTATTTGTCACATGTGCATTGAAACTGTTAGTGAGTATACTGGACTAATGTGCATCTAGCAGACATTAATTCAAACAAGAACAAGTCTTCAGTTCTTACTGTAAATCTAAATAAGTTCAAGATCTTTCAATTGGCCTCAAATCTTATTGTATTTTTCAAGCAGAAGATTGATGTTAAACTGGTCCAGAGTCTAAAAGTATGCATATGCAATAGCCTAATGTTAAGACAATGGGGTTGTGTTAATTGGATTGCATCAAAGCAGGCTACATGTCTAAGTTATTTGAACATAAGAACATAAGAAATAGGAGCAGGTGTAGGCCATTCAATAAGGTCATGGCTGATCTGTCCGTAAACTCAGCTCCATCTACCTGCCTTTTCCCCATAACTCTTAACACCCTTACTATGTAAAAACCTATCTAACTGTTTCTTAAATATATTTAGTGAGGAAGCCTCAACTGCTTCCCTGGGCAGAGAATTCCACAGATTCACCACTCTCTGGGAAAATCAGTTTTTCCTCATCTCTGTCCTAAATCTTCCCCCCTGAATCTTGAGGCAATGTCCCCTAGTTCTAGTCTCACCTACCAATGGAAACAACCTTCCTACTTCTATCTTATCTATCCCTTTTAAAATTTTGTATGTTTCTATAAGATCCCCTCTCATTCTTCTGAACTCCAGAGAGTATAGTCCCAGGCGACTCAATCTCCCCTCATAGGTTTACCCCTTCATCTCTGGAATCAACTTTGTGAATCTCCTCTACACCGCCTCCAAAGCCAGTATATCCCTCCTCAAGTATGGAGACCAGAACTGCACACAGTACTCCAGCTGCAGTCTCACCAGTACCCTGTATAGTTGCAGCATGACCTCCCTGCTCTTGAATTCAATCCCTCTAGCAATGGAGGCCAACATTCCGTTTGCCTTCTTAATAACCTGTTGTACCTGCAAGCCAACTTTTTGTGATTCATGAACAAGCACTCCCAAGTCCCTCTGCACAACGGCATGCTACAATCTTTCACCATTTAAATAATAATCTGCTCTTCTATTGTTCTTTCCTAAGTGGATGATCTTGCATTTACCAATGTTGTATTCCATCTGCCAGACCTTGGCCCACTCACTTAACCGATCCATATCCCTCTGCAGACTCTCCACATCCTCTGTACAATTTGCTTTTTCACTCAGTTTAGTGTCATCAGCAAATTTTGCTACACTACACTCAGTCCCCTCTTCCAAATCATCAATGTAAATGGTAAACAGCTGCGGGCCCAGCACCGACCCCTGCGGCACCCCATTCACCACAGACTGCCAACCGGAGAAACACCCATTTATACCAACTCTCTGCCTTCTATTGGTTAACCAATCCACTATCCATGCCAATACACTTCCTCCAAGTCCATGCATCCGTATCTTATTTATTAAGTATCTTGTGCAGCACCTTATCGAATTTCCTTCTGGAAATCCAAGTATACGACATCCACCTGTTCCCTCTGTGCACTGCACTCATTATGTCCTCAAAGAACTCCAGTAAGTTTGTCAAGCAGGACCTGCCCTTTCTGAATCCATGCTGTGTCTGTTTAATGGAACCATTCCTTTCTAAATGTCTCGTTATTTCTTCCTTAATGACAGCTTTAAGCATTTTCCCGACTACAGATGTTAAGCTAACTGGCCTATTGTTGCCCGTCTTTTGCCTACATTCTTTTTTAAAAAGTGGTGTGACATTTGTTGTCTTCTAATCCACCAGGACCTGCCAGAGTCTAGAGAATTTTGATAAGTGATAACCAACGTGGCTACTATAACCTCCGCCAATTCCTTCAGCACCCTGAGATGCATCCCACCAGGACCAGGGGACTTATCGACTTTCAGGCCCCCTAGTTTGCTCATCACTATCTCCTTAGTGACAGCGATTTTACTCAGGTCCTCACCTCCCATTTCATCCATAACATCCTTCTGTGGTATATTAGATGTGTCCTTCACTGTGAAGACCGACTCAAAATAGTCATTCAATGCCTCAACCATTTCCTTATCCCCCAATATCAATTTCCCCTACTCATCTTCCAAGGAACATACGCTGACTTTAGCCACCCTCGTCCGCTTTATATACTTATAAAAACTTTTGTTATCTGTTTTTATATTTTGTGCTAATTTACTTCCATACTCTAACTTCCTTTTCCTTATTTCTTGTTTGCTTGTTCTCTGTTCCTTTTTAAAGTTTTCCCAATCCTGTTTCTGTTGGGGAGGGTTTGTCAGGGAAATGGGAAACTGAGTGATAGGGCTGAGGATGGGACAGTTGGTATACAAGCAGAGACAGTGTGTAGTGAGACTGTGAGGAAGGACGGTTAGATGAAAGGGCAAAATTGCAGTCCATGGAAAGTTGCAGTGTAACGGGTACAAAATCAAAAATGGTGATGAATTCAGGACTGAAGGTGGTATATTTGAATGCATGCCTTATACAAAATAAGGCGGATGATCTTGTAGCGCAATTAGAGATTGACAGGTATGACATTGTGGGCATCACTGAGTCGTGACCGAAAGAAGTTTATAATTGGGTGCTTAACATCCAACGATACATATTGAATCGAAAGGACAGGCAGGTAGATAGAGGGGGGGATGTGGCTCTGTTGGTAAAAAATGAAATCACCTTAGAAAGAGGTGACATAGGATTGGAAGATGCCGAATCCTTGTGGATAGTTAAGGAACTGCAAGGGTAAAATGATGCTGATGGGAGTTATAGGCAGGCCTCTGAACTGTAGCCAGGATGACACAACCATGGCTGACAAGGGAAGACAAAGTCAATGTAAAAGCAAAAGAGAGGGCATATAATACAACAAAATTTAGTGGGAAGTTGGAGGATTGGGAAGCTTTTAAAAAACAATTCAAAAAAGCATAAAGATGGATAAGGTGAAATATGAAGTTAAGTTAAACAATCATATCGAAGAGGATACCAAAAGTTGCTTCAGATACATAAAGAGTGAAAGAGTAGTGAGAGTAGATATTTAACCACTGGAAAAAGATGTTAGAGAGTTTGTAATGGGGAACCAGCAAATGGCAGAAGAACTGCATAAGTATTTACAGCAGTGTTCACTGTAGAAGATTCTAGCAGTATGCTGGAAGTTTGAGAGTGTCAGGAGGCAGAAGTGAGTGCATTGCTATTACTGGGAAGAAGAATCTTGGGAAACTAAAAGGTCCAAAGGTAGATAAGTCACCTAAACCAGATGGACTACACCCAGGGGTTCTAAAAGAGATAGCTGAAGAGATTGTGGAGACATTACAAATGATCTTTCAAGAATAACCAGATGCTGGCATGGTCCAAAGGACTAGAAATGCGTAAATGCCACTCCACTCTTCAAGAAGGAAGGAAATTATAGGCCAGTTAGTCTGACCTCAATGTTTGGGAAGCTGTTGGAGGCGATTGTTAAGGATGTTGTTTTGGGGGCTCTTGGAGGCACTTGACAAAATGGGTCAAAATCGGCATGGTTTCCTTAAGGGAAAACTTTGTTAGACAAATCTGTTGGAATTCTTTGAGGAAACAGCAAGCAGAATAGACAAAGAAAAATTAGTGGATGCTGTGTACTTGGATTTTCAAAAGGCCTTTGACATGATACCACACATGAGGCTACTTAGCAAAATAAGAGCCCATGGTATTACAGAAAAGACACTAGCATGGATAGAGCATTGGCTGATTGGCAAGAGGCAAAGAATGGGAATAAAGTAAATCTTTTCTGATTGGCTGCCAGTGACTAGTGGTGTTCTATAGGGGCCCGTGTTGAGACCTCCTCATTTTACATTGTGTGTCAATGATGTGACGACAGATTGATGGCTTTGTGGCCACGTTAGCAGACAGTAAAAAGTTTGGTTGGAGGGGCAGGTAGTGTTGAGGAAACAGGGAGGCTGCAGAAGGACTCAGACGGATTAGGAGAATGGAGAAAGAAGTGTTAGATGGAATATAGTGTTGGGAAGTGTATAGTCATGCACTTTAGTAGAAGGAATAAACAGACAGAAATTTTAAAAATCAGAGATGCAAAAGGAATTTGGAGTCCTCAAGCAGGATTCCTTAAAGGATAACTTGGAGGTTGAGTCAGTGGTGAGGAAGGCAAATGCAATGTTGGTATTTTTGAGAGAGCTACAGTATAAAAGCAAGGATGTAATGCCTCACTTGTAGTATTGTAAGCAGTCTTGGGTCCCTTATCTAAGAAAGAAAGCATTGACCTTGGAGAGCTTTCAAAGGAGGTTCATGAAAATGATTCCAGGATTGAAAGGCTTGTCATATGAGGAGTGTTTTATGACTTTGTGCCTATTCTTTGGAATTTAGAAGAATGAGGGGAGATTTCATTGAAACCTGTTGAATTTTGGAAGGCCTCAATAGAGCTGATGTGGTGAGGATGCTTCCTATATTGGGGGAGTCTAGAAACAACGGGCACTACCTCAGAACAGTGGGATGTCCTTTTAGAATGGAGATGAGGAGGAATTTCTTTAGCCAAAGGGTGTGAATCCATGGAATTCATTGCCACAGGTAGCTGTGGAAGCCAAGTCATGGGGTGTATATAAAGCGGAGGTTGATAATTTCCTGATTAATCAGGACATGAAGGGATACTGTGAGAAAGCAGGAGAATGGGGATGAGAGGGAAATGTACCAGCTGTGATCAAATGGCGGAGAAGTCTCGATAGGCTGAATGGCCTAATTTTTATGGTCAGTAACATATAGTCACACAAAAAATATAGTCCAAGGTCCTGACTCCATGAATGCTGCAGCAGTCTGCAGTCAAACACAATATGGCTTGTCTTCTGCTGAGAGAAGACTTGGAGGGCAGAACAGATTCCAGCTTAGACACCATGCTATACTGCACCCAGCACACCAGTAAAGTACATCAACTCCAACACCTCTCTCTTGGATGCCAGCTTGGAGAAAATTACCATTGGAAGATTCCCTCCAGCTTAAATGGGACTTTAGCAGTTTGTTGAATGAAGTGCATGAACAGTTTATACTTCCCAGGAGTTCTGGACCCTTCGTATATTTATTTCTTTGGCACATTTGCTCAGATCTTTTCTCTAAATTGTGTTCCCTTCATAAGGCTATAAGGTATATGAACAGAATTAGGCTCTGTGGCCTCTCAAATTCGTTCCATCATTCCATCATGGCTGAATTTCTTTTTCAACTCCATTTCTTCTTCCCATAACTGTTAACACCCTTACTAATCAAGAATCTATCAATCTCTAATGAATTGGCCTGCAGGGCCCTCTCCAGCAACAAATTCAATAGATTCAATACCATTTGACTGAAGAAATTCCTCTTCATTTTAGTTTTAAAGGGGCATCCATTCATCTGAGGCTTTGCTCTCAGATCCTGGAATTTATTGAATTGAATTGACTTTATTACTTACTTTCTTCATATATATGAGGAGAAAAAATCTTTACATCTCTGTCTAAATGTGTAATGTGCAATTATAGTAATTTATAATAAATATTATGTACAACAGAATAGTTGATATAACATAGAAATACAGTTGTATCAGCATGAATTAATCAGTCTGATGACCTGGTGGAAGAAGCTGTCCTGGAGCCTGTCGGTCATGGCTTTTATGCTGTGGTACCATTTCCAAGATTGTAGTAGCTGGAACAGCTATTACTTTACTAATACTATTAATTTACTATTAATGGAAGCATCCTCTACCCATCCACTCTATCCTGGCTTTTCACTATCTGGTCGGCTTCAATGAGATCCCCCTTCATATCATTTTTCACTTTCCTTTTTATCTTTAATAATGCCATGCCCTACTTGGCTGAGATAACACTCCACTCAAGATTCTTCCTTGGGCATATTTGCTTTCTAAGTTATCTGACTGTATTAGTACAAGTCATTTTTCAGGTTTGATGCAATCTCACTTGTTGTATTTATTCACATATATTACCTAACTCTCCAATATTTCCAGCATTTTCAACTGAGCATAACCAGATTATTGTCAGGCAGAGAACTCTATGAATTACATCCCTAAGTTTACAGATTTCCCAACGTAATGTGTTGAACTACCTATGACAGTTGTGAAAGCCTGCTTTCAGAAATTACTGTTTGTGGAGCCAGCACTGGACCAAACTGGCAAAAATGTTGGTTGCCATTTGAATGATTAAGGTTGAGAATAATGTTCTTCAATAAATTGAGAGCTAGTAAACAGGAAACAGAGTCGGAATAAACAGATTATTTTCTGAGGAAAGGCCATGACTGTGTGGTATTGTAGCGGTGTGCTACACGCAGCGCTAAAATTACAACACGGAGTCGGTAACTGCAGTCGAAGGAAAAAACTTTATTCGAAAACTTCAGCCTCACTTTTAAGCCTCCCTCAACCGGCCCCCCATGGCGCAGAGGCTCCAAAGCTCTGTGCTCGCAAACCCCCGTAGGCTATCTAATTGTGAGTCGGTTCGGATGCGCCAGGAAATGGGTCGCCACAGTATCATAAATTTCCAAGAAACCCATTTATTCACAATACATTTTAACTATTTAAATCAGGGAACTAAATATAGTATCTCCAAATGTCCAGAAGAATGTCTTCTCCAAAAGAAAACTAATCTGAATAGGAGAAAACCATAGGGAGGATGCCAGAGGTAAGTTGTGGGTGAGTGCCAGGGATGGTGATAGAAGCAGATGCTCTTAAGTAGGCACAGGGATAACAAAAAAATGGAGGGGGGAATAGTTAGATTGACCTTGAAATGGGTGAAACATCAGCACAATATCATGGACCGAAGAGTCCGTACTATGCTGTAATGTTCTAGGAGTGGCTACAGGACTACTTTGAGTTACTGGACTAGGCCATGTGCAAGGACTCATCGGGGGACATGAATGAATATGCCATGGTCATCACAGACTTTCGAAAAGCATGTGTGAATGACTGTGTCCATACAAAACCTATCAAAGTCATCCCCAACTAGAAGTTCATAATGAACCAAGAGATTCACAATCTGCTGAGAGCTAGATCACTGGTGTTTAGGACTGTTGATCTGGGAAAGTACAAGAGGTCCAGGTATGATCTCCAGAAGTCCATCTCACATGTAAAGTTGAAGCTTGAGCTAAACCTGAATCACAGGGTGAGACTCATCAACTCCGGCAGGGTTTGAATGCCACTAGCTCCAACAAAGCAAAACCTAGCAACCTTGTGACCAATCATTGAGTAGGAGTACAAGAAGAGAGGTACTTTTCATTAAAGTTTGCCCTCAGGATTAAAAAAGGCAGAACTTCACTGCAGTTTATCAGAGTTGAACTGTGACCAATCACTGAGTGGCAATCATAAGAAAGAGCAAATAAAAATAAGGCAGGCGCAAGAGGAGTGGCCATTGTAGTAAACAGGACAGTGTTTGGATTGGCTTTGGCTCATCGGGCTTAGGTGAGATCAGGCTTGAGCAAGGTAAATACCTGGTAAGTTCCCCTTTTTCTTCTCATTTCTTCATTCTTCACCTGTTAGAGCAGAGTTATTGCAGTGAGAATGGCTTCAGGGGCAGTTCTTAGTTCTGTGTGTGAGATGTGGGAATTCTGGGAGTCTTCCAACCTTTGAGATAATCACATCTGCACCAGGTGTCCTGAGCTGCAGCTTCTGAGAGAAGAAACTGGACTGCAACTTGATGATCTTCAGATCATATGGGAGAATGAGGAGGTGATAGACAGGAGCTACAGGGTGGTAGGCATCCCTAGGTTGCAGGAGACATGTAACTGGGTGACTGTCAGGAACAGGAATGGAAATAGGCAGCCAAAGCAGAGTATCCTTATGGCCGTTCCCCTCAATAAGTAGATCACCTTGGATGCTGTCGAGGAGAACGAATGCCCAGGGAGAGTCACAGTGACCAGGTATCTGGCACAGTTTCTGGTGCTGTGGCTCAGAAGAGAAGAGAGGTGAAGAGGACTGCAGTGATGATAGGAGATTCCATAGTCAGAGGAACAGAGACGAGTTTCTGTTGACATGATAGAGACACACGAGTGGTATGTTGCCTCTCAAGTGCCAGGATCAGGGAGTTTGTGCATTTGGTCCATGGCATTCTAAAGGGGGAGGATGAGCAGCCAGAAATCTTGGTACATATTGCCATCATTGACACACAGGGAGGTGGGAAAGGTGAGGAGGTCCTGAAGAAAGATTTTATGGAGCTAGGTAGAAAGCTCAAAAACAGGACCCCCATGCTGATATTCTCTGGATTGCTGCCTGTGTCACATGCCAGTGAGGGTAAGAATGGGATGATTTGGCAGATTAATGCATAACTGGTGCAAGGGGGCTGGGGTTCAGATTTATGGATCATTGGGATCTCTTCTGTGGAAGGTACAAACTGTAGAAAAGGGGCAGGTTACATCTGAACCCAAGCAGGAACAATATCCTTGCAGTCATGTTTACTAGAGCTGTTGGAGAGGGTTTAATTTGGCAGTGGGGTGGGAACAAGACTAATCATGCTGAGCATGAGGTAGGTGGTTTATAAGCAAAGGTAGTGTGTAGTGGGCAAGGAGAGGCTGATGATAGAGCAAAATTGCTGTCAACTGGATGCAATGTAAAAGATGAACAAAATCAAAAAGGGGGAATACAAGGCTGAAGGCATTATATTTGAATGCACTCAGTATACGGATTAAGGTAAATGAACGTAGCACAGTTACAGATTGTCACGTATGATGTTGTGGGTATTACTGAATCATGGCTGAAAGAAGATTATAGCTGAGTGCTTAACATCCAAGGATACACAATGTATCAAAAGGACAGGGGGATGGCGTGGCTCTGCTGGTAAAAATCAAATCAAATCATTAGAAAGAGGTGACATAGTGTTGGAAGATATTGAATTGTGGGTAGAGATATGGAACTGGAAGGGTAAAAAGACCCTGATGGGAGTTATATACAGATTCCCGAACAGTAATAAAGATGTGTATTACAAATTACAACAGGAGATAGAAAACACATGTCAAAAGGGCAATGTTACAGTAGTCTTGGGGGATTTCAATATGCAGATAGATTGGTGCTAGATCCCCAGAGGGGGATTTTCTTTAATGTCTATAAGTTTAATTTTGAGAGTTTCTCTTGGTTCAGCTATTCTGGATTGGGTGGTGCGCAATGAACTGGAAGTGATTAAAGAGCTTAAGGTAAAGGAACCTTTATGAATTGGTGATCATATGATAGAATTCACCCTGCAGATTAAGGAAGAGAAGATAAGTCAGATGTATCAGTATTACAGTGGATTAAACAGAATTACAGAAGCATGACAGTGGAGTTGGCCAAAATTGATTGGAAAAGAACACTGGCAGGGATGACGGCAGATTAGCAATGGCTGGAAATTCTACAAGCAATTCAGATGGCACAGGATATATACATCCAAAAGAGGAAGAAGCACTCTTAAAGCAGGATAACACAACTGTGGCTGAAAAGAGAAGCAAAGCCAACATAAAAGGAAAAGAGAGAGTAAATAATAGAGCAAAATTTAGTGGGAAGTTAGAGGATTGGGACATTTTTAAAAACCAACAGAAGGAAACTAAAAGTCATAAAGGAGGAAAATATAGAATACAATGATAAGCTAGCCAATAATGAAAAGGATACCAAAAGTTTCTTCTGATACACAAAATGTAGAAGAAAGAGATGAAAGTAGATATTAGATCACGGAATAACGATGCTGGAGAGGTGGTAATGGGGGACAAGTAAATGGCAGATGAACTGAATATGTATTTTCCATTATTGGAGTATTGGAGTATAAAAATATTATGGAGTATAAACCTTGTATCATTTGCTGTGTAACTAAAACTATGTAGTCAGCTTGCAATGCATGTACCCAAGATGAAATCCTAGGAATGTAGAAGACAATGGTATGTTAATGAGAGGTAGCTAAAGAACTAAAGAAATGTAGATTAAGAACGTTGCTCAGTTCTGGTGAGTTTATTATTTGCTATTCAGGTACCCAATTTGGTAGAAGACTGAAGTCTTAGGAATGTAGAAGACAATGGTATGTTAATGAGAGGTAGCTAAAGAGATGTAGATTAGAACATGATTAAGCCAATTGATAGGAACAATAGGGACGTGTAGTACGTGTAATACGCAACTATAGATCGATTACATATGCTAATACAACTGGACAAATACTATAAAAAATGCTGTGTCCAGAGATCGGTGGGCAATCAGCGACTAGCTCAAAGACTGACTCAGCTTTGATTTGCAAATTAAAGTTTAACCCTTCTTGAAGAATCTTCTGCGTCTCTTGGTCATTTGCGAGGCACAAAAACCACAACATTATGTAAACTAAAAGTCATAAAGGAGGAAAATATGGAATACAATGATAGCTAGCCAATAATGAAAAGGATACCAAAAGTTTCTTCTGATACACAAAATGTAGAAGAAAGAGAGATGAAAGTAGATATTAGATCACGGAATAACAATGCTGGAGGGGTGGTAATGGGGGACAAGTAAATGGCAGATGAACTGAATATGTATTTTCCATCTGTCTTCAAGGTGAAAGATACTACCAGTATACCAGAAGTTTGAGAGTGCCAGGGGGCAGAATCGTGTGAAGTTGCCATTACTACGGAGAAAGTTCTTGGGAAACTGAAAGCTCTGAAGCTCGATAAGATATCTGGACCAGATTCAATACACCACCCCAGGGTTCTGAAACAGGTGGCTGAAAAGGTTGTGGAGGCTTTAGTAATAATCTTTCAAAAACCAATTGTTTCAGGTATAGTCCAAAAGAATGGAAAATTGCAAATGTCACTGCATATTTCAAGAAGAGAGAGAGGTAGAAGAAAGGAAACTATAGGCCAGTTAGTCTGACCTCAGTGGTTAGGAGATGTTGGAATTGATTGTTAAGAATGTGCTTTCAGGGTTTTGCTTGAGGGAAAATCTTGCCTGAAAATCTGCTGGAAGTCTTTGAAGAAATAACAAAGCAAAATCGGTGGATGCTGTGTACTTGGATTTTCAGAAGGCCTTTGACAGGGTGCCCCACATGAGGTTGCTTATCAAGATATGAGCCCATGGTGTTACTGAAAGGTACTTGCATGGATAAGTCATTGCCTGATTGGCAGGAGGCAAAGAGTGGGAATAAAGTTTTGAAGAAGTAGATTGGCTACAGAAGGACTATGACATATTAAGAAATGGGTTAAGATGTGCAGATGGAAAACAGTGTCTAAAAGGGTATGGTCATACACCTCGGTGGAAGAAATATAAATGCAGACTTTTTCAAAATGGAGAGAATATTCAATAATCTGAGATACAAAAGGACATGGGAGACCTCTTACAGGATTCCCTAAAGGTTGATTCATATCATCACTAGTGAGGCCTCATTTGGAGTATTGTAAGCAGTTTTAGGCCTGTTATTTAAGAAAGGATGCACTGACATTTTTTTCAAAGGAGGTTCATGAAAATGATTCCAGGATTGAAAGACTTGTCATATGAGGAGTGGTTGACGGCTCCAAGCCTCTGCTCAGTGGAATTCAGAAGAATGAGGGATGGCCTCATTGAAACCCATAGAATGTTGAATGGTTGCGTTAGAGCTGATGTGGAAAGGATGTTTCCATTGGCTGTAGATAATGGGAAACTCTGTCAATATCTGAAACGTGGAAAGTGTTTAAAAACTAACTGTGCAGTGTTCAGGACAGGTATTTTCCAGTAAGAGGGAAGGAAAAAATGGCAAAGTAAGGGAATATTGAATGTCGAGAGATGTGATGAATTTAGTCAAGAAGTAAAAAGAATCATCTTTTAAGTTTAAGATGATGGAATCAAATGGAGCTCTTGACAATTATAAAGAAGCTAGAAAAGAATTTAAGAGGGAAATTGGGAGAGCCAGGTTCAATCATGAAAAGTCCCAAGGTATTTGATATATACATAAAGAGTAACAGGATAACTAGGTAGAGGTTAGCACTTCTCAAGGATAAATCATGGAACATGTGCTTCAAGATGGGGATGTGAGCAATGTCCTAAATGGGTACTTCACAGTAGCATTGACCAAGAAGGATGTGAAGAATGCTGAGATCAGAGTGGAATATGCATTATGCTCAGGCATTTTGAGATAAAGAAAGAGTAAGTGATGGGTCTCTTAAAATGTAAATGTGAATAAACCTCTGAGGTGGTAGGCAGGACAGAGGATCGCCACAGGACCCACTCTAATCCTAAATCTAAACCCTGTATAAAGGAAGCAGTTATGGTAGTTGACTCATTTATTGGGGGTTGAGAATCAGGTGTGTGCTGACAAGGAGTCTCTTATGGTGTGTTGCCTACCAGGAGACCTCCCTGGATGAGTAGATAAGCTCCTGTCCAGAGCTGAGGTGGATCTAGCCGTCATTGTCCACATCGGAACAAGTGACAAATTGCAGGCTGTCAGTTCTGCAAAACAAATGAGTAAGATGCGAAGCTTAGGGACAGAAGTGATAAGATGGTCTTCTTGGAAGTTCTGCCTGTGCCACGTGCCAGTCCACGTAAGATGGAGGAGACTGGAAGATTTAACTTGTGACTTAATCATGGTGTAGGTTAGACGGGCATATGTGTATGGGTCATTGGGGTGCCTTTAGGGAGAGATGGACCTGTACAGCCAGGACGGGTTGCATTTGAACCACAAGAGAACAAATGCACTGAGAAGGTGTTTGCTTCAGTCCATTGAGGACTGCTTAAACTGGGGAAAAGTGGGTAGGGAATTTAGAACAAGTCAGGCTCAACTTTTTAAACACCTTAGCAGAGAATAACATATTAGGTCATAAACTGATTATAGGCTTTAAAAATGTAAAAATGGGTTGGAATAGGATGAAAATCATCAGTCATAGACTAAGGATAGCCTGTATAAATGTAAGAAATATTAAGAATAAAATAAATGAGCTGGAATTATATGCAGTGAGTATAAGTTTGATATATTAGCAGTAACTGAAACCCAGCTGATCTCAAAGGACAATGATGAATATTGTATTCAAGGATACAGTAAGATAGGTAAGATCATTAAGGTGAAGAAGTAGCCATATACATAAAAGAGAATTTAACTGTGAGGCTGCTTATGATAGAAGATGAATCGACGCAGTGTAGATAACTGGGTGAGAATTGAAATCTATAAGGATAAAGGAATAACATTGGGTGTATGTTATAGACCCCCTAATACTGACAGCGATTTTAATAAACAACTCAATCAGAATGGTTGCCACAAGAGGACACAGGTTTAAGGTACTGGGGAGTAGGTACAGAGGAGATGTCAGAGGTAAGTTTTTTATGGAGAGACTGGTGAGTGCATGGAATGGGCTGCCGGCAATGGTGGTGGAGGCGGATAAAATAGGGTCTTTTAAGAGACTTTTGGATAGGTACATGGAGCTTAGAGAAATAGAAGGCTATGGGTAAGCCTAGTAATTTCTAAGGTAGAGTCATGTTCGGTACAACTTCGTGGGTGGAAAGGGCTTGTATTGTGCTGTAGGTTTTCTATGTTTCTATGTAATGTTGGAAAAGCAAGTCCTGAGGGCAATGTTAAAGTTATGGGTAACTTTAATTTCCCAAATACTGGGTCGGAGAACCTGGAGACTAATGGATTACAAGAACGTGAATTAGTTGAGTTATTGAACGATTATTTTCTGACCCAGTATGTTAATGCACCACCAAGAGGGGAGGCATGTCTAGATTTGATATTCTGAAACAATCGAGATAGAACTTTGAGTACACAAGTTGTTGAGCTTTTAGGAACAAGTGATCATAACATTCTTGGTCTCAAAGTTTTTTTGGGAGAGCGTATCAATAAAATCCAAAGCCATTAAATTGAATTTCAGAAAGGCAAAGTTTGTGCAGATGCAGCAAAGACTTCAGAAGGTAAACTGAAAGGAACTGCTTTATGTTGAGTCAGTTGAGGAACAATCGGGTTGATTTAAAGAGGAAACGCACACAGTGCAGAAAATGTTCATACCTAAGGTTCGGAGAAGCAATAGAAACAATAGATCAGCCACATGGCTGAATGAAGATATACATCAAAAAATTACTGAAGGAAAGCAGCTACTGTATATAAGGAATGCAAAAAAATCGTAATGATGTTAACCACAGGGCAGATGAAAATATGAGAGCTATAGTCAAGAGAGAAATTTGGGTTGCCAAAAGGCAGGTTGAGAATGATATTGCTGATAATGCTAAGACTGACCCTAAGAAATTTTTCAAGTCAAGGAGAAAGTAAAATGTATTAGGAATAATAGTGGGGTGTTAAATTATGCAGAGAAGGACATAGTGGATACTCTTAACTCGTATTTTGCTGACGTATTCACCCGCAAAGACGTTAGCAATATGCCAGTAAGTGCAGAAAAAATTAAAATTGTTTTAAGTGACTTAGAGACCTTAGAAAATTAGGTCCTGTTTCAGCTGAAAAGGTTGAAAGTTAATAAATCTCCAGGGCCAGCCAGCATATATCTAAGAGTACTTAAAGAGGTATGTGATTACAGTATATATATATGAACCCATAATATCTATTTTTCAAAAGTCATTGAAGACTGGTAAAATCCCTAAGGATGGAAATGGGCTAACATTGTTGGGTACAAAGGGTAACCATACTGACCCCGCTAACTATAGACCAGAAAGCTTAACGTGCATCGCAGGCAAGATAATGGAAACAATAATAAAGAATAAGCTGGAAAAGCAGCTGATAAGAACAGGCATGTTAGCAGAAAGCCAGCACGGG
Organism: Hypanus sabinus; assembly: GCF_030144855.1. NCBI lineage: Eukaryota > Metazoa > Chordata > Chondrichthyes > Myliobatiformes > Dasyatidae > Hypanus > Hypanus sabinus. The sequence continues at coordinate 48,364,072 of NC_082719.1, read as the reverse complement.
TTCAGAAAGATGAAATCATATTTTAGTAATATGCTGGAGTTCAATGAAAAGGCAATAAAAGTTATAACAATAGAGCAGTTGATATCATTTACTTGGAATTTCAGAACGCTTTTGACAAGGTACCCCACGAAAGGTTAATAATCAAATTACAAGGGGAAGGGATTCAGGGTAAGGTGTGTAAATGGGTGCAAAATTTGCTCAAAAACAGAAAATGAGTTATAGTGAGAGGATCAGTTTCACACCTAGAAGATGTTAAAAGTCAGGTTCCAGAGGAATGAGTTTTGGGGCCACTGCTGTTTTTAATTTACATTAATGATTTGGATAAGCACATAATAAATAAAACTAGTAAAGTCTGCAGATGACACAGAATTAGACGGACAGGTTGATAACATTTAGGCAGCAAAATCAATACAGTTGGATCTAAACAAAATCCAGATGTGGGCAGGTAAATGGCAGATGAAATTTAATGTAAGGAAATGTAAATAAAGGAAGTAGAAATATTAGGTATAAATACACAATGGGGGGTCTTGAGTTAGAAAGTACACTGTGTGAAAAGGATTTGGGCATCCTGGTGGACTCATCACTATCAACGTCTAGACCAGGGGTCAGCAACCTTTACCACTGAAAGAGCCACTTGGACCTGTTTCCCACAGAAAAGAAAACACTGGGAGCCGCAAAACCCGTTTGACATTTAAAATGAAATAACACTGCATACAACGTTTTGTTTTGCCTTTATGCTATGTATAAACAAACTATAAAGTGTTGCATTTATGAAATTGATGAACTCCTGCAGAGACAATGAAATTACATTTCTGCATGCAACAAAAACATTTTTACCTCCGAAAAAAAGACGTTGGGTTGAAGGTTACTTTTAAGTAAAATACTCAACGTCTATTTGAGTCCTTGTATTTATGAAAAACGCCAAACTTAAATTTGCCACCAGCAGCAAACCAAAAATAATGTCAGCCAGCTGTCAACCTGAAAAATAAAAGGACTATTTCACTGAACAATGAAAACATATGAATATACGTAAAATAATAGGCAATTAAAATATTTATCATCCTTGTTCAGGTTGACTCACACCTGACAATGCAGTCGTATTCAGTAGGGATGGATCGATGCTTAGGGAAGTGACCGAGAAGGATAATGTGTTTTTTTCCTCTCTGAACTCACAGAAGCATTTCCCAAACGATGTTTGCATTGCGATGATTGCAGAATGTAAATACTCCGAATTTATCATGTCGTGACCTTGTTTGAACTCTCTCAAATTGGGGAAGTGAGACAATGTGCCTTTCTGTAAATCTCTGGCAAGCAACGTCAACTTGCGCTCAAATGCCAAAACATCCTCCAACATGTGCAGGGCTGTACGTCCTTACCCCGTTGAAGAGCTGTGTTCAGCGTGTTCAGGTGCGCTGTCATGTCTACCATGAAGTGTAGCTTTTCCAGCCACTCTGGCTGTTCCAGCTCAGGAAAGGTGAGCCCTTTGCTGCCTAGGAAAGTTTTCACTTCTTCCAGACACGCGACAAAGCGTTTCAGCACCTCCCATCTGGACAGCCAGCGATAAAAACACGTTGTAGCGGTGTGCTACACGCAGTCAGTAAACTGCAGTCAAAGATAGCTTTATTTGAACTAAACAGCCTTTCTTTTAAGCCTCCCTCAACCCGCCCCCCATGGGCGCGGATGCTGCAAAAGACACGTACTCACAAACCCCCGTAGGCTATCTCCCTTAGCCTGAACGCTGGCTAATTGTGAGCCGGTTCGGATGTGTCAGGAAATGGGTCGCCACAACGTCTTATTTAGATTCTACAAGATCACCATAATCTTCAAATTTAGATTTACATTTCAAAAACTAACAAACTAACATAAAATACATTTTAATTAAATACTGACCATGTAGCGGTGTGCTACACGCAGCGCTAAAATTACGACATGGAGTCGGTAACTGTAGTCGAAGGAAAAAACTTTATTCGAAATCTTCAGCCTCACTTTTAAGCCTCCCTCAACCTGCCCCCCATGGCGCAGAGGCTCCAAAGCTCTGTGCTCGCAAACCCCCGTAGGCTATCTAATTGTGAGTCGGTTCGGATGTGCCAGGAAAAGGGTCGCCACAACCAATTATTTCCCAAAGCAACAGGGAGCCGCAGCACAGACGTAAAAGAGCCACCCCCGGTCTAGACAATGCACAGAAGCTATTAGAAAGGCTAACAGAATATTGAGCTATCTATTGCATTCAGCGGAGTTCAAGTCAAGGTGCATTCTCCTTAAGCTGTATAATGTGCTTGTGAGGCCATCTGTGTACAATTTTGGTCTCCATATTGTGTGAGGGATGTGGAGAGAGTTCAGAGAAGAGTGACTAGATTCATTCTAGGTCAGCGGGGTATGAGCTATAAAGAAAGATTGAAAAAATTAAATCTTTTTCTCCTGAGTAGACAAAAATAATATAAGACATGATAGAAGTGTTCAAAATCATTAAGGGTATAAGTAAGGTGGATGCCAGCTGCTACTTCAAAATTAACCCATTGTCAAGGACACAGGGCCATAGGTGGATACTGGTTAAGGGGAGATTTCAGACTAGCATCAGGAAGCATTTCTTTGCACAGCAAGATGTGGACAAAGGCACAAACTACCAAGTTGTGTAGTTGAGAGTAGCAGACTTAGAGACTTTCAAACTAAACACACTACTATTTATTTCAACACACTATGTGAATAAGAATTTGGCATACTTTGTTGGGCCAAATGGCTTGTTCATGTTAGACACTTTCTAATGTTCTAAAGTCCACAAATTTTGGGGAGGTAAGAAATAAAATTGCTGAGGCTTTGAGCAAGATCTTTGTGTTCTCTCTAACCATGGGTGAGGTCCAGAGGGCTGTTTAGTAGCTAATGTTGTTCCATTATTCAAGAACGGAAATGGTAATATTCCTGGAAGCTATGGGCTGGTGGGTCTCATGTCAGTAGTAGTGAAGCTGTTGGAGTGGATTCTTTAGTGTAGCTTTATGCAGGACAAGTCATGCTTTACTAACGTGATTGAGTTTTTTAAGGAGTTGACGAAGGAGATTGTTAAAGGTAGAGCTGTGGATATTGTCTACATGTTTTTTTTTATTAAAGGGTTTGACAATGTCCTTCATGGTAGGCTGATACAGAAGATTATGATGCATGAGATCCATGGCAACAAGTTCATTTGGGTTCTAAATTAGTTTGCCCATAGGAAACAGAGGGTTGTGGTCAATAGGACTAATTCTAGATGGAGGTTTGTGGTGTTATACAGGGATCTGTGCTAGGATCTCTGCTGTCTGTGCTATATATAAATGACCTGGATGAAAATATGGATGGGTGGATTAGTACATTCGCAGATGTTAAGAAGATCGGTGATGTGGCGGAGTGTAGAAGATTGCCAAATGATATAGGGGAATTAGATTAGTTACAGATATGGGTGATAAAAGTCAGATAGAGTTTAATCTGGCCAAATATGAGGAATTGCACTTTGAGGAATCAACTGTAAAGGGACAGTACACTGTTAATGCCAAGACTCTTAACAAGATTGGTGCAAAGAGGGATCTCGGGGTCTAAGTCCATAGCTCCCTGAAACTGGCTGCATAGGTAGATAGCGTGGTAAGGAGGGCATATGGAATGTTTTATTAGCTGAGGTATTAAGATTAAGAATGGGTATCTTATGTTGCAGCTTTGTAAAACTCTGGTTGAGCAGAATCTGGAGGATGACATTTATTTCTGCTTGCTCTTTTATTGGGAAGGATGTGAATGCCTTTCAGAGAGTTGAGAAAAGGTTTAACAGGACACCATTTGAATTAGAGTGCATGTGCTATGAGGAAAGGTTTGACAAACCTGGCTTATTTTCTCTCAGCAACAGAGGCCAAGGGAAAACCTGATAGAACTACATAAGAGTATGAGAGACATAGATAAGCAGCTTGTACAGTATCCTTTTCCTAGAGTTGAAATGCCTAATACCAGATGATGGGGGAAAATTTAAAGATGTGTGGGACAGGTAGCACGGAGGGTAGCAGTTGCCTGGAATGCACTGCCAAGGGTGCTAGTCAAAGCAAATATTGTAGAGGTATTGAAGAGACTTGTAGATAGGCACATGGATGCTCAGGATATGGACATTGTGCCAGTAGAACTGATTAATTTGGTTGATATTAATTACTAGTTTAATAAGTTTGGCACAGCTTTGTGGGTGAATGGCCTGTCACTGTACTGTACTGTTTTATATTCTATGTTCTATTATAATGATTGACATATCCACCATTTTGAATGCAGACTGCTGGGAACTACCCATAGTCCTTTGTCTTCTAGTACTTAAACCTACATGATGAACTTACAGAATGCATCCAAGTACAGGATGAATTCAAAGAGACTTACTTTACATCCTTCACTAATGATCCTCTGAAGCAATATCTTGTACAGGAGAGCTGCATCCATACGCATCCATCACCACACCAAGTCATGAAATATTGTAGTTCCAATTCCAATGACTGAACAGATCATGATGCAAACCTTGTAGTACATGCCTGCAAGTACAGTTCAATGCAGATCTTCATTCTGTCGAAGTGCCTCTTGATGCTACAAAGGAGGTGTTGAGATGAACAATGATAATCTTCTTAGTGCCTTTCTCTGGGGAAACCAGGGATGGAATGGTTGCTACCAGGAATCAGCTGGTAGTTCATGCCTTTGCTCACTGATTGTATCCCCCCCCCCCCACACCCGATCATATGCACATAAGGACAGAGAAATATATGAAGCTTCATTTCTTTTATTTAGAGTCTGAACAGGTACTTACAAGTTCACAGTTGCCTTTTCTAGTTTTAATGTCTTTAATCTCTTCTCACTAGACCACACAGGTTTCATCACCGAGGTTTTGCCATCCTGCTATGGATTAGATACTCTTAGTCAACAATATCTTCCTTTAAAGAAAAGGTCATAAAGTTAACTGAGATGGGGGAGGCCACCTCTGTTGATTTTATCATCCTATAAAAATCTACCAGTCATTTGAATCATTGCAGGATATTTAACACCTTCATTCCAAATGGACAACCTTTGCAGAAATTATTTACTTTCTATTGAAGAAATATTGTCTGACACCTATCTACTTAAAGAAGAAATTATGTCTATTTAAGCATGAATTTAGTGTGGGACTTGAAGCAATACTTACTAATAACCTTGAGGTACTTGGTATAAAAAGGTTTTTATGTTACTGCCACGACACCTGTGTTCTTAAATATTGAGTTGAAACTTATTTACAATTAATAACTTAGTATAAAATAGTTATTTTCAATAAATGTACATTTCTTTATTTTTGTATTTACTGTATACAATTCTATGTTGCAGAAGTCTTAGTGACTAAAGACTAACGTAGAGTACAGTAATTATTTTACGTATTTCAATGTAATGCTGCCAAACTAAATAAAAAAAAGATCATGACGTATGTGAGTGATGATAAACCTGATGCTGATATGCTGATATGAGTCTCAATTGTGGACTGAGGGTGGGAAATGGACAGATAGAGAGGAATCAGGTTTGGGAAAAGGAGAGGGGGGTGGGGAGTGAGTAGAAAGCACCAGAGGCAATGAATTCCACAGACTCTCCACTCTCTGGTTAAAGAAATACCTCTTCATCTCCATTCTAAAATGATGCCCCACTGTTCTGAGGTTGTGGCCTTTAGTCTTAGACTCTCCCATCATAGGAAACATCCTCACATCCTCTCCACATTCAGTCTATAAGGCCTTTCACCATTTGATAGACTTCAATTAGGTCACCCCTTATTCTTCTGAGTTCTAGTGAATACAGGCCCAGAACCATCAAATTTTCTTTATATGACAAGTCATTCAATCTTGGAATTATTTTTGTGAACCACCTTTCAATCCCCCTCTCAAGTTTCAGCACAATCTTTCTAAAGGGGCCCAAAACTGCTCACATTACTCCTTGAGGCCTCATCAGTACTTTATAAAGTGTCAATATTACATCCTTTCCTTATATTATTGTCCTCTTGAAACACTGCATTTGCCTTCCTCTCTACAGACTGAACCTTTTAATCAAACTTCAGGGAATCCTGCATAAGTCGCTTTGCACCTCAGTTTTTTGTACTTTCTCTCCATTTAAATAGTAGTGACCATACAGTTCCTGACCCTGTATTTCTTTGCCCATTCTCCTACTCTGTTCAAGTCTATCTGTAGCTGCTCTACTACCTCAAAACTATCTGCCCCTTGACCTTTCAATCTGGCGATTCTTGCAAGATCATAACCAATGTCTCCACAATCTCGTTAGCCACCTCTTTCAGAACCCTATGGTGTACACTATGTGAACTTATCTACCTTCAGACCTTTCAGTTTTCAAGAACTTCCTCCTTAGTTATGGTAACTGGACATACTTCATGACCCCTGGCACATGGAACTTCCACCATACTGCTAGCGTCTTTCACACGTTGATGAAAAATACTTAAACAGTTCGTCTGCCATATCCTTGTCCCTCATTACTACCTCTCCAGCATTGTTTTCCCATGGTTCAATATCCACTCTCACCTCCCTTTTACACATTATGTATTTGAAGAAACTTTTGGTACCTTCTTTAATATTATTGGCTAGCTTACTTTTGTATTCCATCTTTACCTGCTTAATGACTGTTTAGTTGCCTTGTGTTCGTTTTTAAATTCTCTAACTTCCCACTAATTTTTGCTCTATTTTATGTTGGCTCCTACTCTGTTTAAGTCCATCTGTAGCCACTCTACTTCCTCAAAACTATCTGCCCCTTCATCCATCTTCATATTGTCTGCAAACTTGGCAAAGAAGCTTTTATGTTGGTTTTGACTTCACTTGTTATCCACGGATATGTCATCTTGCCCTTAGAATACTTCCTCTTCTTTGGGATGTATATATCCTGTGCCTTCCGAATTGATTCAAGAAATTCCAGCATTGCTGCTCTGCCGTCATCCATTCCAGTGTTCTTTTCCACTCAATTCTGGCTAACTCCTCTCTCATGCCCCTGTGGTTCCCTTTACTCCACTGTAATACTGATACATCTGACTTTAACCACTCCTTCTACAATTTCAGGGTGAATTTGACCATATTTGAATCACTACCCTAAGGGTTCTTTTATCTTAAGCTCTCTAATCAATTCTGGTTCATTTCACAACAGTCAAACCAGAGTAGCTGATTCCCCATTAAGCACAACCACGAGCTGCTCTAAAAAGCTATCCAGACTCTCCAGATAATCCCCCTCCTGGAATCCAGCACCAATCTAATTTTCTCAATCTACCTGCATATTGAAGACCCCCATGACTAGTGTTAACACAGCACTTTCGGCATGCATTTTCTATCTCCCATTGTAATTTGGAGGCCACATTCTTAGTATTGTTTGGGGGTCTGTACAACTCCCATCAGTGTCTGTTTATCTTTGCAGTTCATTAGATCTATCCACAATAATTCAACAACTTCTATCACCATGTCACCTCTTTCTAATGACTTGATTTCATTTTTTCACCAACAGAGCAATGTCACCCCTTCTGGCTTCCTGTCTGTCCTTTCAGTATAATGTGTATCTTTGGGAATTAAGCTCCCAGCTATAATCTGTAACTGTGCAACATGTTCACCTATGTTATTCCATATACCGTGCGCTATTAAGTATAACGCCTTCAGTTCTGTATTTGGCCTCTTAGATTTTTACATTGCAACCCATCCTGTTAACTGCACTTTTACCCTATCAACAGCCTTTCCTCAGTACATATTCCCTCTATTTGTAAATCAGTTACATAATTTTCAGGCAGATGGGGCTTGTCAGCCATCATTGGCAGCTTATCCAGGAGAAGGAAAGATATCATCCCAAACCTCTGCTGCCTTTGGGCTATACCAGGTGTCGGCAACCCGCGGCTCTGGAGCCGCATGCGGCTCTTTCAACCCTGTGCTACAGCTCCCTGTGGCTTTGGAAAATAAATGATGAGTATTTAATTAAAATGTATTTTATGTTAGTTTGTTAGTTTTTGAAATGTAATTCGGAATTTGAAGATTATGGTGATCTTGTACAATCTAAATAAAACGTTGTGGCGACCCATTTCCTGGCACATCCGAACCGGCTCACAATTAGCCACCGTTCCGGCTAAGGATGATAGCCTACGGGGGTTTGTGAGTACGTGTCTTTTGCAGCATCCACGCCCACGGGGGGCAGGTTAAGAGAGGCTTAAAAGCAAGGCTGTGTAGTTCGAATAAAGTTATCTTTGACTGCAGTTTAACCACTCCGTGTCGTTATTTTAGCGCTGCGTGTAGCACACCGCTACAACGTGTTTTTATTGCTATTAATATACGTCACCAATGCCAATGCCTGACACCCGCCAGTGTGCGATTTCTTTTAATTTTTCGATCCAAGGTAGGCTAACGATGTAGTAACCTTCAACCCAACGTCTTTTTTTCGGAGTTCAAAATGTTTTTGTTGCATGCAGAAATGTAATTTCATTTGCTCTGCAGGAGTTCATCGATTTCATAAATGCAACACATTATAGTTTGTTTATACATAGCATAAAGGCAAAAAAACCGTTGTATGCAGTGTTATTTCATTTTAAATGTCAAACGGGTTTTGTGGCTCTCAGTGTTTTATTTTCTGTGGGAAGCGGGTCCATATGGCTCTTTCAGTGGTAAGGGTTGCCGACCCCTGGGCTATACCCACTCTCAGGGAAGGCTTCGGGAGTAAACCCAGAGTGAAAAATCCAGAGTTGGAGTCCCTAAGGTAGTTGTACATTGTGTTCAATGCTGACTGGCAACTCTTGCAATGCAACTCATACCAAACTGTATCAGTCTCTGCCGTTCCTTTGGGTTCATCAGTTGCATGCAGAGTGGGAGCTTGCTACACAGGCAACAGCTTGCACTCCATATCATACTTCACAGGTCTGTGTATCTAGAGAGCTAGGATGCATTATCCATGCTCGACGGAGGCCTCAGACTGATATCATCTTCAGCACTATTATCTGCCTTTCCTACAAAGTTTCAGCATGGTACTATATATCTAGCAATGAAAAATGTTTAAACTTTCTAAAATAGTGCAGGATTTTGATAACTAGTCTATGGTACTGATCATTATAATGGTCAGATCATCATATTCTCCAATACCGGCTCTTTAAAATGTCATCCAGAAACCCCTCTAAACTAGGAAATCAAACCCAGAAGTGAAAACTAAAACAGCAACAGGATAAACTTAGGACTGGGTAGTTTATTCCTCAAACTCTTTCATGGTGAAATATCAACGGTGGGTTCATTTGATTATTTATTTCCCTTACACTGCACAATCTCCTCATGTATCTTTCCATGCTGAAATCAATCAACATGATGCAAAGCAAACAGCTCGACAGGGCATCCCTTACATTGCTAATATCTGTCATCATAACTTCCATTTTTATGAGAGGTAAATCCTACAAGAAAATTTGCAAAATAAAAATTACTTAGATATTGTATTTTTTACACAATATCATTATGAAGAATGAACACCACAGGATGAACAATATTCAGAAAGATTAATCAGCACACTACCTGAAATATATTCATCACGATAAACAATTATCTTATCTTCCCATTATTGTAATCCTATTAATATTTGCTTTGATACTGTTGATTTTTTTAAACTAGAAAAAGCAATGCCTTGAATACAAAGTAATATAGATTGTGACGAGAATGCTTCATTATTCTTTGCTGGATAATTTTACCTATTGAGAAATACTGATAGGTGAAGGCCAAACTAATATACGTAGTTTCTTCTCTGGAATTTTTCACTAGCCATCATTGTTATGGGTGAGGGATCAGAGGTACTAATTACAATGGCAGATCACAACCATGATTTCAACCAGTTTTCAACGTAAATTAAAAGGTCAAAATACAAACGTTTGTAGTTAACAAAGGCAAATAGTAATGAACTTCTATGGAAATCTATAGTTGAAATGGTCCCGTGCAGCCGATTTACTATTTGAAACAATAAAAAACTCAATGGTCAGTATTCCAGTTCAAATCAAACCTTCTCTACCTAATACCTGATTATTGAGGCAAGGTCCTGACCCAAAACATTAACAATCACTTCTGCTTGACCAGCTGAGTTCTTTCAGTAGTTTTATTATTTTATTATTAATATGTATTTGCTTATGGTTTGGTGATGGCTTTGTTTTAAGGAATCTCAGTATTACTCTCAATTTGCTTTAAACCTCCTTATCTCTGTTACTTCTTCTTGCTCTACAATTGTCACGTATTTTGTATTTTCCCAGTTTTGGAAAACCTGATTAAACCAGGTTGGGAATTTGATAACATCATCAGGACTTAAGATCAATTTTAATTGTGGCCTTGGTTGAGATAGTTACAGCTTTCCTACTGGGGCTATTAGGTTTTAAAGACATGAATCAAACTGTTAAGTGACACCAAGCTGAATTAATATTCCTGACTGGACAGTAAAAAACGACTCTGCAATTCGAAACCTGACTGTATCAGCAATCCCAGCAGGAACTTGCTCTGGGCAAGTCTGCCAGCAGGGGTGCAGTTAATAATGTTGATGTTATCTCAACCTTGCAACCTTAATCTTTCAGTAACATGTATTAACTGAAACATCCAAGTGAAATTCTTTTATATGGCTAATTACACACTTAAGTGTGAGTTGAGAAAATTGTTTAGATTCTAATTCCACTCTGTAATAAATATACCAATCTTTGAACAAGATCTTCATGATCTCCCATTCTTAAACTTTTAATATTTTCATAATAATTTTACCTTTCTATCATACAGCAAGCACAAAAACTGGGGCTTTCCAATAAGTATTATTGTAACACCCAATGTAAACAATATGAAAGCAAACAAGAATTAAAACAAAGTTGATCAGGAACTAGAGGACCCAATCTACAACTAGAAGGCACAAGTTTGAGGGCGGAGGGGAGAAATGTAAAGGAAATCTGAGGTGTAAGTGTTACACAAAGAGTAGTGAAAATCTGGAGAAAGGTGGGAGGTAGTAGGGGCAGAAACAAAAACAAGGCATTTGGCATTTGGACAGATACATAGATAGGAAAGGCTGAGGAGACAGACCCCATGTGAGCAAATGGAACAGGCACAGACTGACAAAATATTCAGCAGTGATGAAGTGAGTCGAGCGGGCCCTTATTTGTGATGTACATTTCAATGATTCTATTATTCTGAGAAATCAGTATGGGAATATTGATGAATTCTCCACCTGGTGCATGTATAAACCAAAGGGTTAAGTGACCTCATTTTCTTACGTAATAATTCTATAATTTAATGATTCATATTGACTATTTACTCTGTTCATTAGACACGTTGTGTACATGGATTGTTTCTGTGCAATAACCAAAGGTGCTTCCATTAAAATAAGCTTAAAGCCAAATTTATTCCCAGCCTTCTGGCATCTGAATTGTCATCAGATTTAAATCATATCAAAAATCTCTCCTGTCATTTCCTCCATATTCCACACCCTTTCACAACATACCTAAGTGAAAAAGGTTTTCTTTAACACCTATTTCTATATCTGCAAGAGGTGGCAGACCAGAGTTGCAGTCTTCCATTGTAAAGGTGATATACATGAAAAGGTTTGAATATAAATATTGCCTGTACACTGTCCAAAAGAGACGAGCAAGATCTTAAATTGATTTTTTTTTGCATTTCTATTTATTCAGGAGACACTCACAGAGTCTATACAAGTGAGGCAAAGATGACGTGAGGATATGGACCATATAGAAATTACAAAGGAGGTGTTTGCTGTCTTAAGGCAAATTAATATAAATCCCCAGGTGCTGACAAGGTATTCGCTCGGACCCTGTGGGAGGCGAGTGCATAAATTGTAGGGACCCTGGCAGAGATGTTTAAAATATCCTTAGCCAAGAGTGAGGTGCAGAGGACTGGAGGATAGCTAATATTGTTCCGTTGTTTAAGAAATTATAAACCAGTGCGCTTGACATCAGAAGTGGGTAAGTTATTGGAAGGTGGTCTAAGAGACCGGATATATAAATACTTAGATAGACAGGGACTGATTAAAGATAGTCAACATGACTTTGTGCTTGGTAGGTCAATTCCAACCAATCTTATAGAGTGTTTTGAGGAAGTTACCAGCCAAGTTGTTGAAGGCAAGGTTGTGGACGTAGTCTAGATGGACTTTAGCAAGACCTTTTTCAAGGTCTCGCATAGGATGTTGGTCAAGAAGGTTCAGATGCTTGGCATTAAAAATGAGGTAGTAAACTGGATTAGACATTGACTTCATGGGAGAAACCAAAGAGTGGTAGTAGATGGTTGTCTCTCTGACAGGAGGCTTGTGACTAGTGGTCTACTACAAAGATCGGTGCTGGGTCCATTGTTATTTGTCATCTATATCAAAAATGCAGATGATAATGAGGAAACGGGATCAGCAAATCTGCAGACGACACCAGGATTGGTGCAGTGGGATCTTGACCAGTGAAGAAATGGGCTGAAAATTGACAGATGGAATTTAATCTAGTCAAGAGTGAGGTCTTGCACTTTGGGAGGACAAATAAGGGTAGGACTTACATGAGGGCACTGATGAGCATGGTAGGACATACAGACCTGGGAATACAGATTCATAGTTCCTTGAAAGTGGCATCACAGGTAGATAAGGTCATAAATACATTTTACATAAAAATTAATTTTGGCATTAGCCTTCATGCATCAAACTATTAAGTACAAGAGTTGGGATATTATGTTGAAATTATATAAGACATTGGTGAGGCCTAATTTGGAGTATTGTGTGCAGATTTGTTCACTTAACTACAGGAATGATGTAAATAAGACTGAAAGAGTACGGAGAAAATTTACAAAGATGTTGCCGGTACTTAAGGATCTGAGTTATAGGGAAAGGTTAGGAATTTTTTCCCTGGAGTGTAGAAAAATGAGGGAAGATTTGATAGAGGTATAGAAAATTATGAGGAACACAGATATGGTAAATGCAAGCAGGCTTTTTCCACTGAGGTTGGGTAAGACCAAGGTCATAGATTAAGAGTGAAAGGCGAAATGTTTAAGGGGAACATGGGTGGGGGGGAGCTTCTTCACTCAGAGGATGGTGAGTGTATGGAACGAGCTGCCAGCAGAAGTGGTGAATGTAGGTTTGATTTCAACACTTAAAAGAAATTTTGGTCAGTACGTAGATGGAAGGGGTATGGAAGACTATTATTCAGGTGCAGGACAATAGAACTAGTCAGATTAATAGTTTGCCTCAGGCTAGATGGACTGACGGGTCTGCTTTTGTAGTGTTCTATGACTCTATGTAACTAATTTCAGACAAAAAGTTAAAAAAATGCAATATTAAAAAGGTCATTGATTACATCTGTTCCTGTGGCACAAAGAACATACCTTAATAATACCTTCTAATCTAATACCTTAATTCTTCCTGTGCGTAAAAAAATTAACACAATTATTTTTTCAAGGTACTGACATGGGATGCTACTTGATGGACTATGTCAAAAGAACATTTTTAGTGATCCAGTTTTGCTTACATCTGCACTTAAATATTTAAATATATTTCATAATGTTAATGTTACAATTTAATAAAAAGAATTACATTCTTCATTATACATACTCTGGAAATCACATGCATAAAACTGCTCTATAAATCCTATCTTATACTGCTGGTATCAAACATGTTAATGTGTTCAGTGTGCTGTGGAGATAAATGACTATCATCAATATGCAAATCAGATTTATTGCTTGTACTGTGCAGTATAATTTCAACTCTTGAGGTGGGTTAAAGAAACACTAAAAGTTAAATCAGTAAAAAGAATTAAATTAACATCAGCAAAAACCTAAACATTGTGGTTGAGTCTATTTCATTAAAAATGTACTATGATTATTTAATTTATTTGTCTTTTTATTTCAGGTTGCTTCAAATCTCAACAAGAAAGAATTAATAATGGAAAAGGCAAATTATGTTATCCACTCCGATTTCAACATACAGTTGTAATAATTAATTATCTATAGATGCTTTCTAGCTGATGCCACACTGGAGAGCTTTACAATAGGAATCAGCAAAGATTCATTGGCAAACATTCCCAACATTCAGATAAAGTTCAGCTCTGTTAAGATTCAAGTGTATCTTTAAAACTTCTTTTAAAAAATGAATATTCCCACTGGCTCTTGGAAATCCACAGAATAGAAATTCTTGGAGTGGAGAAAGAACTTTCGAGATAACACTGAGATCCTTGAATCAATTTGTTGATTTTACATGGAAACCTAACACCAGAAGGAATGCACTGCCTTACAAACTCAAATTGCAAAGAATAAGGTGCTGGTCCTTAATATCTAGATATGTGGTAGAAGGGCCCTACCAGCTTGCAGGACATAATAATACCTCAGTTTGAAACTACTAATTTCAATGCATGTAAAGATCGGGAACTGGAGTGCATAATAGGACAGAGCAGGTCTTGTGTGGCACTATGGAACATTACAGGAAATCTCAATGAACAATTCAAACTCTTCTAAAGGAAGTTACTCTAGAGCCAGATGTGCTTCAAAATGGTGTAGGAATAATTTACTGTAATATTTTACAGTACTGAATGGATATTTGCTGATTAATTGAGTTGCTATTGACCTAGTGATGTCAAAGCAATGATGTCATGACAAATCAATAAAAATGACATAAGAAATTGAAGAGGGTAGAACAGTGAATATGAGCAAAGCAGCTGACAAGCTTCCACATAGTTGAGTCATTCGGAATGTCGGGAATAATGGGACTTAGGGAAGATTGGCTGTATGGACTCAGAATTGGGTGGAATGTTGTAGTAGATGGAGTATATTCTGCCCGGAGCCCACTGACCAGTGGTCAGCAGGGATCTGTTTGGGATCTTGCTGTGGGTGTGCTGGGCAGAGAATTAGCAGATGGAGCCAACCCTGAAAAGTGTGAAGTGTTATACTTTGGAAGGTCAACTTGATGACAATGCACAGGGTTAATGCCAGGAATCTTAGCAGTGTGCAAGAACAGAGGGAAATTCAGCTTCACATCCCTTAGACCACTAAAAGTTGCCATGCAGGTTGATATGGTTGTTAAGAAGGCATATGTTGTGTTGCGCGACTGAGCTCAAAAGTCATGAGGTAATGTTGCAGCTTTATAAAACTCTTGTTACACCACACTTTGTGTGTTATATTCAGTTCTGGTCATCTCATTATAGGAAGAATGTGGATGTTTTAGAGAGGATGAAGAGAAGATTTACCAGGATGCTGCTTAGAGTAGGCGACATGTCTTATGAAGATAGTTTGAGCGAACTAGCTAGGACATTTCTCTCTGGAGCAAAGGAGATTGAAAGGTGACTTGGTAGAGGTGTGCAAGATGACAAGAGGCACAGATTAAGTGGCACGCCATTGATTTTTTCATTGAAGTGTTGCACCTTGGTAAGTCAAATTTAAAGAGATAGGACACCAATAAGGGTAAGATGCCTAACAGGGTTGATGAGCAAAGAGATTTTGTGGTCCAAGTTCATAGCTCCTTGAAAGTGGCTGCAAAGGTTGATAAGGTGATTAAGAGTACATTATGCTTACCTTTATTAATCGAGGCACTGAGTTCAAAAGTCAAGAAGTTATGTTGCAGCTTTATACAACTCTAGTTAGGCTGCTTCCCAGAGTATTGCACACAATTCTGGTCACCCCACTACACAAAGCATATCAAGGCTTTGGAAAAGGTGCATAAGAGGTTTGCCAGGAGGCAGCCTGGTCTAGAGGGAATGTGTTACAACAAGAGGCTGGACAAACTTGAGTTGTTTTCTGTGGAGTGGCATAGACTGAGGGAAGATCTGATAGAGGTTTATAAGATTATGACAGGCATAGATAAAGTAGAAAGACAGTGCTTGTTCCCAGATTACAAAGTCTAAGGACATGCATTTAAAGTGAGAGGGGGGAATTTCAAAGATGTGAGGTCCAAGTTTTCTTACACAGAGAGTTGTGCATGCTTGGAATGTGCTGCCTAGGGTGGGCATAGAGGCAGAAACATTTAGAACTTTTAAGAGACTTTTAGATAGCCACTTGAATGTGAAGAAAATAGAGGGATATGGACATTGAGAAGGCAGAATAGTTGTTGTTTAGTTAGCTATTTGATTACTAATTTAATTGGTTTGACAGAACATTGTGTGCCGAAGGTGGTCTGCACTCTGCCATTTTATGTTCTATATATACATTAGGGACTTATAAGAGATTCTTAGATAGGCACACGAATGAAAGAAAAATGGATGGCGACATGGGAGGGAAAGGTTAGATTGACCTTAGCAACATACACAAACTGCTGGAGGAACTCAGTTGGTCAGGCAGCATCAATGGAAATGAATAAACAGTCATTGTTTTGGGCTGAGACCCTTCATGAGTCTGAATATCTTTTATAAGACTATCAAGTCCTATGACTATCTTGACTTCATTTCCACCACATCTTCCCAGGATTTTGTTTTCCTTTTCAGAACATGAGAGGTGCCTTCCTTCATCAAAGTATGGAGTTTCCCTTCCTCCACCACTGATGCTGCCCTCCTTGTATCTCCTCCATTTCCCTGACAACTGCGCTCACCTATCTTCCTGCCGCCTTAAGGGGCAAGGAGTTCCTCATGTCCTCACCTTACACACCAAGAGCCTCCACATACAACACATCGGCAACTTCCGCCATCTTCAACAGAACCATACCACCAAACACATCTCCACCATGCCCCCGCTCTCCTCTTTCCACAAAGATCACTCCCTCCGTGATTCCCTTCCCACTAATGACTCACCTGTCACTTATTCCTACAACCACCATTCACCTCCTCCCTTACCTCCATTCGGAGCCCCAAATAGTTCTTGTACGTGAGCCAACCCTTCATTCACCTGTGAAACTATTGGGGTCATTTACTGTATCTAGTGCTCCCTATGCAAACTCCTCTACATCGGTGACACCTGAAGTTGAAAGAGCAGGGAGAAAGATAGTCTTCACTGAAGATGGCAAAAATTGAGAAATTATGATCTGTTAAATATGAAGACAACTTGGCGTTCAAAGTAAGAACCAATGGAATTGGTCTTGCTGTGTCTTGGACAGAAAGGGGCGAGAACATACATGTATGAAATGAATGAGATACGTTCAAAGACTCTGTCAAAAAAGCTACAAGAGAAGTCAGGATTAAAGAAGGAGAAAGAATCTCAGAGGCACATGTGTGGAAAGACCAAAATTGCAGAAGATAAGCAAAGACAGAGGAACTGTGAAAATGGAATGGAGGCCTTACAAGTGGAATGGGAGAAGATTTAGTTGAGATGGTTATTGGAATCTGTGGGCTTGTGACAGAATTTAGTCATCAGCCCATCCCTGAGCTGGAGATAAAGAAATTCAGAAGAGGAAATTGGACAGTGAAGCAGAATCCAGGGTAGAATTGAAATGTTCAAATTCTTTAGGATTGCAGAAAACAGGACTAAAACAATTATCAAAATACCAGAACAGCAGTTGAGGGAAGGACCCAGCGGGACTGAACTAGTTCTTGTATTAAAAGTCTGCTTTAACTTCACTTAGAACAAAAAAAAACTTTAACAGAAACCTAGCAGCTTCTCTCCGTCAACACACACATTCATATGGTTGAAATCATTCTCAGTTTAAATAACTACTCCTTCAACCATTCATTTCTTGCAGAAAAAAAATAGGCATCTCCAGCATTTACTACTTTTTGTTTTGATTTTCATGTATCATTTTTCAGTTCCTATAGTTAAAACTTAATGGAAAAGTCTATCAAGAAATTAGCCTCCTCTGCATTGGATCTGTCTGTATTTCCCACTGCCTCAGGAAAGCAGTTAACTTA
This sequence comes from Hypanus sabinus, assembly GCF_030144855.1. Classification (NCBI taxonomy): domain Eukaryota; kingdom Metazoa; phylum Chordata; class Chondrichthyes; order Myliobatiformes; family Dasyatidae; genus Hypanus; species Hypanus sabinus. The sequence goes on along the minus strand of NC_082719.1, from coordinate 48,346,302 downwards.
ATTATAGATCCCTCCCGCTTCAGTCTGACTCTCTCCTCCATTCTATCAGGTTTAAGAAACAAAAGCTTGAAAATATGTACTACCAGGCTCAAGGACAGCTTCTAAGAGGTTGAATCAAGCTCTTTTATGATAAATTGTATTAAAGATTAACCATAGATCTCTCAACCTATCTCTAGATAGCCTCAGTACTTTACTTCTCTACCTACACTGCACTTTCTCTGTAACCATAACACTATATTCTGACTTCTTGCACTAAGAAACAGTTCTTACTCTGACTTCTCATCTGTTTTCTCTCCAGTCCTGATGAAGAGTCTTAGTCCGACACATCGACTGTTTATTCATTTCCGCAGACGCTGGCTGCCCTGCGGAGCTCCCGCAGCATTTGTTTGTGTGTCACTATATTCTGCATCCGGTTGCTACTTATCCCTTTGTACCATATTTGATTATCTGTCTGAATAGTAAGCAAAACAAAGCTTTTCTCTGTACATGTGATAATAAATTACCAGCGTTACTCACCTATTTAATCTGAAGCAGTGGGTTATTCAGTGACAACTAATTGTGGTGGCCTTGAATATTGGAGAATATTGGAGATCAGCAAGGAATAAAAAAATGAAAAGAGAATACAAGTATAAAGTAGCAAGAACTATAACAAGAGCTTCTAAAAGAATATGAGGAAGACGGCAGCAAAAATAAACACTTGTGTGATTGAAACCGAAACAGGTGAATTAAAAATGAGAAAGTGGCTATTGCAGCCTTACTGTGAATCAGTGGTTGATGGTCAGTATAGGCATAGTGGGTTAAAAGACCTGCTTTTTCAGTTGTATGACTCTATAACATTACTCAGAAAATGTCTATAGAACATTTACTGTATGACTACAACATAATTAGAAAGAGTCAGCATCATTCTATAAAAGTGAAAACGTTTCATAAATCTGATAAAGTTTGCTAAGGACATAACAGGCAGGAATGGTAAATGGTATATGGTTGCAGTATTTTTGGTTTTCTCAAAGAAATTTAATAATATGCCTTATAAAACATTACTTCAAGATCAAGGGATCATGGAGCTGAGGGTATTATTTTATAGACAGCGGCTTGGTTAATGGACATAAAACAATGACAAGAATAAAATCATAACTTTCAAATTGGCAAACTGTAAAGGTGTCCATTGGAATTAGAGAAAACACCTCAAGTATTTAAGTCCATTTTAATAACTTTGAAGGGACCATGAATATTATTCTGTAGATAAGTCCAATAATAATATGCAACAAAAGGGGAAAATAAATTGTGTGGACATTACATAGATTCTGCAAAGGGACATGGACAGGTTAAGTGAATGGGCAGAGTATAATGGGGGAAGTACAAAGCTATTTCATTTTGATAGAAAGAATAGATCTGTTTCCTTGCACAAGAAATGTTCGCCATTATTGCAAAAGCGATGGAGTATAAAAGGTGGAAAGTTTTGATACAAATTACAAGACATTTTCAAGCCATAAAATGGACTACTGTGATGATGATCTCTTTATTTAGAGATTTTGGTTGTCTTAGTGCAGCAAAGATTCTCAATGCTGATTTTAAAGATAAAACAGTGTTCTTATGAGGAAAATTTGACTTACTGAGTAACTCACTGTAGTTTATGAGTGAGAGTTGTTGACATTGAAGTATATTAGATTTATTATTATTTCTTCATATAGTTTTCCACTGGTCAGAAGTTTAGCATGGGGCTGAGGACTGGGGAATTGGGACGGAACATTAAATTAGGAGAAGGAGTTGTACTGAAATAAGAAGAAATTTCTTCACATGTGAATCTTTGGAATCATTTATCAAAAAAATACATTTAAGTGTGTAGTAAATATATTTTTAAATGATTGAGGCCTCATGATCTACTCTTTATCCAATTTCTTTTTATTTTATACCAGTTAAACAGATTCTTTCCCTTTAATGTCTGAAGAAGTACATTATTTCCTGCAATGTTCCATTCAAAAGACTTTCAAACACCTGGAACATACACGATTAAATAAAACTAGTATGATTTGTAGAAATTATGATGAGATCAGATTGAACCATGGGGAAACATCAGCCTGCTGCATAAAGAAAAGATTAGACTAACTGAGTCACCCTTAGGGAACAATGAAAGTGAACATTATAATTTAAGAGTAAGCTACAGCACATGCTGCAAGCTGGTCTGTAGCCAAGCTTCAGAGCAGGTGTGCCTCTCAAGGTCAGTTCATCCATGATGTTTCTTTCTGCAGACTCGTTCCAGACTTCCAGAACAACACAGTGTATAGGACAGATGTTTTAAACAGGTAGCTTGGATGTTGGTTGCCAGAAGAGGCAATTTTATCACTTCCCACCAGACAACTGGCAATAAGAGAAGAGCGATGTGCTACTGCGTACATTGGAGAAGCATCTATTAACTCCAAAGGACACCATCCAATCAATGTGTATCTTGAAATCACTGGTACAACATCAACACTCCCCTTTGTTTTAATTCTATTGAAAGAAACCAGCAGGTTACTAAAAAAGACCTGACTTGAGACAATAATCTCTGTTGATATCTCAGCCTCAAAGATATAGTTTTACTTTCTTTTTAATTTTAGGTTTCCAGAATTTAATTTTAATTTTTATTAGTAAATGGGAGCCTGTCACCTAACCATTGGGATCCCACATTAAATAATCAAGGGCTAAGTGTGGGAGTGGCATGATTTCCAGATGTTTTCCCTATGCTATAAGTAAAGCAGCAAAAATTGTCTCTTCCTGCACAGCAGTGATATAAATGTCATACACACATTTTCATGTACAGAAATAAGAGGGCAACAATTATTAGTAATCACAGTATTTACATTGACTAGGGAAGACTTGCAACAAATGCAAGACATAAGAAATCTTTTGATAGAAAATCTATAACACGGTCCTTTTATATCACTACCTTTAAGAGCACAAAAGGTTGAAATAAGCATGTTTCTCACAATGATAGAGCTGTGATAATTTCAGCAGTGGGAAAGCTTCACCTCATAGTCAACACATTGTATGTTTATATCTTTTTAAGACAATCTGCAATATTCTTTAAAGTAAGCAATTCTTTGCACAACAGCCTCAAATGAAACACTGACACAAAAATTCATTTTAATTCTGGGGAAAGCTACTGAACATTAGATTCTGCAGTAGGGAAGGCAAAAAGGAGAGTTGCCCTGTATGCTTCTCTATTAATTAGTAGACATCCATCAAACATTACATGGAACACTACGGAGCAAGAGATCAAAACATACCTCCTGAAGTCCAGAGATTAAACACAGCTGCTGTGAGGATCCTCAGAGAAAACATAAGATGTGACTAGCATACAGTTTGGTTGTATCAATTCTTCCCTGACTGTCTTTTTATCCTATTAGGAGAATAATAGGCAACTCACACTCTTCCTTTGTACAAATCTAGTCTTTTTTTTGTGGAATGTGAAATAATTAATTAGCAGAAATAAAGCACCAATTAGGGCTATTGTTGCAAAAGTATTAATGACTACAATACTATATGCAAAAGAAAAAAACTCTTCATGCAAAATATTGGGACAGCTGTGAATCCTAGCCCTCAGCAATCTTGCACTGGATATCAACAGGACTAAGGAACTGATAGTGGACTACAACTAAAGGAAGTCAAGAGAACACACAGCAGTCCCCATTGAGAGATTCATGGTGAAAAAGATAAGTAGCTCTCCTTCATTAAGAGTTTGAGGAGGCTTAGCATATCATCAAAAATTCATGCAAGTTTCCATAGATGTACAGTGAAGAGCATCTTGACTGGTTGAATCACTGCTTGGCTAGAGACACTAATGCATAGGATTGCGAGGGGTTGATATGTTCTTTAGATTCAGAAAGCTCCATCAGAGGCACAATCTTCAAGAGGCAGTGCCTCAACAAAGTAGCATCCATCACTAAGGAGACCCTCCCTCTAGGACATGCCTCTTCTTGTCACAGTTTCTTCCCCTGTGTCATCAGATTCATAAAACCATGAACACGGCCTTTTAGATCTTTTTTTTTACATTTTTCATTTGTTTTGTAATCTAGAGTAATTTTTACATCTTTGCACCACATTGCTGCCACAAAACAATAGTATTCATGTCTTATAATGATAAGGCATGATCAGGAATCAGAATCAATCTGATTCTGAATCTACTTTGTTTTGATCCCTTTCACCCACTACTCATGTTACTTGTGCTCAATTGGACAATCAAGCCTATCATAACAAATGCTACTGGTTTTCAATATGGGGAAATGTCAAGCTAAAACCAGAAACTGTCCCAATTCAATGAAATTTCTCTGGATTCCATGTTTCCTTGTGTACAATTATAGAGATTATTGTTGTAAATTTTTCTGCTTAGTAATTCCCTGGAGACAATCTGATGCTTTGCCCAATGCCAAACTTCCTAGGTCATTAGTGGAATTCCACCATGTGGTGCAACCAATTCTTTTTATATTATACAGGTATGCGCCACTTAACATCCATTCGGACAAAGTTCGATCGCATATGTGTCCGTAGACCCGATCGGATAATGTGACGTAGCGGATGCGCATCTCTTGAGTGTAGTAGCGTTATCTCTCTGTTTAATTTTCTTTCGAAAAGATTACTGTAAAGTGCATCATGGCTTCCAGGTGCAGCAAAACCACACCTAGTGATAAAAGCAGCGAGAGACAAAGGAGAAGTATTGATTTGGAAGTGAAACAAAAGGTTATTAAACAATATGAAGGTGGAAAACCAGTGAATGCTATTGCTCGGGATTTAGGCATGACGAAGAAAATATTCTCGAAGTTGTTAAAGGATCGACTTCACTGAAAACTACAAGGCTCACGAAAATGTGAGAGGGACCTGTATTGGATATGGAGAAAATGCTTAGTATATAATATGGTGTTCACACAACGTCCAAATCACATAATGTCAGATTTCACAGAACGTATTGTGGATGTTAAGCGATGTATACTGTGCATTATATATCAAAGAGTTGGATGATGGAATTGATGGCTTTGTTGCAAAGTTTGTAGATGATGTGAAGATGGTGAGAGGCCAGGAAGTAGAGAGGCTACAGATTAGGAGAATGGGCCAAGAAATGACAGATGGAATACAGTGTTGGGAAGTGTATGGTCATGCACTTTGGTGGAAGAAACAAAAGGGTTGACTATTTTCTAAATGGAGAGAAAATGCAAAAAAAACTAAAATGCAAAGGGACTTGGGAGTCAATGTGCAGGATTCCCTCAAGATGAATTTGCAGGTTGAGTATAGTGAGGAAGGCAAATGCAATGTTAGCATTCATTTCAAGAGGACTAGAATATAAAAGCAAGGATGCAATATTGAGACTTTATAAAGCACTGGTGAGGCCTCACTTGGAGTATTGTGAGCATTTTGGGTCCCTTATCTCAGAAAGGCTGTGCTGAAATTGCAAAAGTTTCAAAGAAGGTTCATGAAAATGATTCCAGGATTGAATGGCTTGTCATATGAAGAGCATTTGAAAACTCTGGGCTTATATTCACTGGAATTTAGAAAAATGAGAGGTGACCTCATTGAAACCTATTGAATGGTGCAAGGTCATGGAAGAGTGGATGTGGAAAGGATGTTCTTATGGTGGGAGAGTCTAAGACCAAGGGACACAGCCTCAGAATAGAGGGACATCCTTTTAGAATGGAAATGAGGAGGAATTTCTTTAGCCAGAGACTGCTGAGTCTGTGGAATTCTTTGCCACAGGTAGCTACGGAGGCCAAGTTTTTATGCATATTTAAGGCAGAGGTTGATAGATATTTTATTGATCCAAGGCATTTGAGGGATATGGGGAGAAGGCAGGAGACTGGGGCTGAGAGGAAAATTAGATCAGCCATGATGAAATGGCAGAACAGACTCGATGGGCCAATTGACCTAATTCTGCTCCTATATCTTATGGTCTTATGATCTTATAGCTGTGTTCATTGAGTCCAGAAAATAGATGTTCCTAATTTATTTAGTAATTCTTTTTAATCTGTGTCCTGAAATAAACCTATGCTTCTCTATTTTATCTGCTTTTCTACTCTGATGCATCATGACAAGAGGGTAGGTTTTCACTTCAGTGACCTTACAAGGTAATGGAATTGCACATTCTTTTGAAAAAAAATTCCTCTGGGCTTACACAACTTAAAGAATAAATATTGTCGTTACCTTTTGGCCTTGATTTGCACTCATCAGATTTTAGTCAACATCCCAAACTGTCATTTCTGCATCTGGCGTACTTTTGCAGAATATTTAAATCCAACAATTCCAGCTATTCTCTTCTTTACTCATTGATACAAGACATTTTATTGTATAAATTTTCTTTCCTGCAATTAGGTGGAGATTAAGCAATGTCACAATTTAATTTTAGTTTTCTAAGTCTGTCATTGCCAAAGCTATCCATAGAAGAAAGGTATTCCATCAGCTCAAGAATATGTTGCTGTAAAATTACAAGTGCATAGGAATATTTTTTAACTAAACAAAAGAACATTACAAGAAAAACAGGAATAAATTATTCAGTCTTCCATGCCTGCTATGCTATTCAATATGATTTTAGCTGATCATTTTTGTCAGTTCCATTTTTATGCACAAACCTTATATCTCTTAATTCCTTTAATAGAAAATCTATCTATCTTGTCTTAAGTACACTCAGTAGTTGAGCTTGCACAGAACTCTTAGGTGGAGAATTCCAAAGATTGACTGGAATCTGAGTGAAGAAACTTCTTATCTCTATTCTGAAAATGCTGATCTTATTTAGAGATTTAGAAATGCTGATCTAGAACCCTGGTTCTAGATACCCAATATGAGAAAAGGTCACCTCCAACCTGCCAAGCATTATGAGAACTTTGTATATTTCAAGGAGCCCCTTAAAACATTATATTAATAACCAATATTTGTATTTACACTTTGGCAGTAATTGAGGCAGGAATGTATCTCAGTTGGTGAGCAAAGACGTTTAGTACTTGTATTCCAACACATCCTCCTCTATCTTCTCCCCTTCCATTCAGCTCAATGTGTTTTTGTCTAATAATAAGGGAGCGCAACTGATAATGTTCTTGTGAATTCAGTTCTTCATTCTGTGATTCAGATTCAGATTTATTTATCATGTTACATATCCCGTAACTGGGTCACTTACCAGCAAAGATAGAGAGGTCCGTTGAAGTCTGATGGTACTATTTTTAACAGTATTTATTGATAAAAATACACAAAATAATATCGATGCAAACATGCAGATAATATACGTCGTCAATACTAAATCTAAAAGCGCGGGTATAATAATAATCGATAAGGAATAGCTCTATCGTTGTCTAGGGGATAATGTATTGTCCGATGGAAATATAAAAGTCACTCAAGTTCATTCAAGCTGCAGCTTTTTGGTTGGAGAGAAAGACGGAGGTTTAACTTGCCCATTCCTTTTATGATGTCAATCCTTTGAGAGTCGTTGGGGATTGATTTCCCCTTTGTTGTTAGCTAAAGCCGTGCTTCCGTGGTAAGGCCCACCAATTCCGAGGCAAAATGGAAAAGGATGCACGTGGGCTTTTCCACCGGCTTTCGCTATTACGCTGTTACAGGAGTTCTAACATTTCTTCTGGTGCGTCTGAAGTGGCTGTTCCTCAGACCCTCTTTTATTCTGACTCATAGGGTCTCAGATGTTAATCAGGTTGGGATGATGCAATCCCTCCACCAACCCCCCCTCGTTTCATTGCCTGGGGGCTTGGATGAATCTTACAGTGTTCAATACACAATCCCGTCTCCAAGAGACAACAGCCATTATCAATGGTTCCGCCTTTCAGAGGCCAGTACACATTCCAAACTCTTTGTGGATTCTGCATGTCTTTCTCTCATTTTCTGGGTCTCCTGAACTGACTTAATGGTGATCTTGCGATTCTCAAAAAGGAGGGGGCCACGGACGTAACAATCACATGTACATTGAAACATAGAGTGAAATGTGCCATTTGCCTTAACTGCAAACATACCCAAGGATGTGCTGGGAGCAGGTGCACATTCTGGCACCAACACAGCATGCCCGCAATGATTGCCAGAACAACACAGAACGCAACAAAATCAAACTCACTAGGCAACACCAGCGAGGAGAGCCCCATTCCTCCCATCCATGCACATATACGGGCCATGCCGACTTTGGCCACCAGCCTCCAGCAGACTGATGGATTAGCAGACCCAGGGCCCTGACTTCCCCAGAACATTCATAGACTAAGGCTCCAGCTGTTTGGCTTCGACTTCTGAAATTCCCATGGACCTTTGTGCTTCGATCTGGACCTTCAATTGCACTTCAAGCTTTGATATGAAACTCCAATCAACCTTCGGGCTTCAATCAAGTTTCTGATCAGCCTTCAGGATTCAATCTTCAGTATTGACCCAGAATTTGCAGATGATCCTAGATGAAGTTTCAAACTCCAGGCTGTGAACACCAGTCTCACTGACGATGGGACTGGCCCATCATCTGACCACCCCATAATGATGGCCTTTGAACGTGTAGCAGAGGCATAGGCTCCGGTCAGTCCTCCATTTCCCCCACATCCCTATCCCTAAACCCAAATCTGGCACGTAAGGCTCCTTTCTGTCTCTAAAACCATCCCTAAAAACCTAAAACAAAACTAAGTCTGGGCCGCAAACTCGATGGAGACTGCAGCTCAGAGGCATGTTAAATGGAAGTTGATTGATTCCTATGATAGATTTCATGGCCTAATTTCCAATTACATCCATTTGAAGGTTTAACATATTAGGTGAACAGCCCTTTGTCAGGCCATTTGAATTGTTAGATTTAAAGTTCAACATAAATAAAAACAGAAAGCACTAATTTACATGACTATCAATCTACAGTGCGTGCTTGCTGAGGTCAGTGTAATGCGGCAGTCTGGTGGTGCTTTGTGGTTTGGTTATTGTCAGCCATTGCTCCTCATTATTCCTTTTCACATTCACTAAAAGCTATTGTACTTCCTCGAACAATTAAATATTAAATGTCTGTCAATTGCCAAAGGTTTCTATTGTTCCTTCTCTTGAAGCATCAAAAACACCTGTTAAATTTTCATTGTTTTATGCTCCTACATGGCACTTTGCTCAGTTCTATGAATATTGGTGCTGCACACATTTTCCCTGGTTAATCTTGAGCAAATGATACACAGCTTCTCAATTCAATATTCAAATCAAGCACACTACATTTATTTCATCCTTTATGGTCTATAATGCTGTTTGTTACAGCCTTTCTCCTTTGGGCTTGTGCTTTGATGTCAATATATGTGCCTTGAAATTCTATTAAGTTTCTAACATTTGCCTCTTGTTGTTCTGGCAGGAATCACCGTGGAATGGTATTTACACCTTTTCCCTTGAAATTATACTTACCTTCGACTAAAGTTGCAAAGGTAGAACTTCATGGCTTGCAGTGCTGTTTGCAAAGACTGTTCACTGGATTCATAGGGGTTCTATCCTTTGTCCAGTTCTGGTGTGATTCCCTTGTTTCCCCCTCCCTTCTTGTTCTATTGACAATTGTGCAATGAAGAATGGATTATTGTATTATATTTTGTAACTATAGAAACTAATCAAAAGAAAAAGCACAGGAGCCAGGGTTAACATGTTGCTTAATGTTACTTTGACAATGCATTCACATATGACATGGTGGCATAATGACGTATGCCATTCACATACTTTTACATCTAACCTATAATGAATTATGAAAGCAAATAAAGAATGATTAGTCAAACAATATATTTACAATATTACTCAAATATTACTGAGATATTTAATACACAATACTCCTCCCTCCTTAGCTATAAACTCCAACTCAATATAGAATGTATTTTAACTCAACTATGTAACAGATTGTTCTCTTGTTATCAAGCAGCATTCTCACAGTGTACTATATAATACAACTACTATATAGCTATTCACAGTTTAGTAAATTTTAAATTGTCCCATTCAGGCCTAATGATTTAATAGCTGTGGAACATTTCTTACTTTTGTGGGGTAACATTTTTTCTGATAAGGGGGAGTCACATTACCTGCCTGGTGAGACTTATGGCTGTGAAACAATCTCAGATTCTGGGGGTCTCTCCATGGTGGTTGTATGAGTTGACTCCAGGACTAGAGGAAGTGGTTTCTTACAGCTCTGGACACACTTCTTCTCTATCAATTGACTCTGATTTTCTCAACTGATCAATGTGTTGTCTTCAGATGACATCAGACACCATCTCCTCTGTGTAAGAGAGTGGTCCAGTTCTGTCCTTAATATTTCCAAGTTCCCACTATTGATCACCTCTGTAGTCCCTCGCCAGGACTGTTTGTCCAGGAGTGAAACATTGAACTTCAATTTGTCTCAGCTGCTTGTCTTGCATACTCGCTCTGAGATTGGGTTCGAGCAGAGTGCAGTCTGAGTGCAAGGGACGACCCAGGAACAGCATAGCTGGTGAGTTATAAGTTGTGGAAATACACCACTAAGCCAACCCAAGTACATCAGCTCAGTTTACAACCCATTCTGAGGGCATAGTGGGGAAGACAACGATTTGCACACACTCAGTGCAGTGACACCAGAATGATGAGGCAATATTTGTGTGTGTGTCAAAGGAGTGCATTTACTGTGTGCTCTCTGTCATAGCCACCAACCACACCAGCACCTATCCCCTCCCTCACCCTGCTCTACTCATCCCCAATCTATTAATCTGGTAAACAATATAGAAATTATTACAGTGTTGGCAATTTGTCACCTATATTTTCTAATTATGATGTAACTAATTGTGAAGTGCTCTCATTAAAAAAAAATACCTTTTTCGCCATTTTAAAATAAAATTACATGATTGGATTACATTGCTTGGCACTGGCATTTACCAGAATATTTTTACATCTGTAGCTGTGGCAGTGGTATTAGTTGTGGAGCTGTATCAGGCAACTTAAGTTGAGCAGATCTGAGTGTTAACACATTTCAGCAAATCTTGTGTATCCTGAAAGCCATCATGTTTTGGTCACTAACTCTTATGCCTGTAGCTTTGAGTATTTCTGGCAGGCAGAGCGAGTGGCAGCCCCATAAAGTAGGTGACTTGCCCTCTCATTCTTTACAATAGGGAATCCAGACCCTTAGCCTCGATTCTTTAATTAGAAGCAGCTGCCTCAGTTTTCCCAATACTCTGTAAAATGTACAAATGATTCCTTCTTGCATTTTAAATCTAATTTGCATTATCATCATCTTCTGCCAATTCACTGGATGGACTGCACTTATGGGCACTAAATCAAAAGAAAATTAGCATAGCAGCCAGAAACAGTGAAATAACGAACTGATTAACCAGGTTAACAAGTTTGCAAAGAAACTAAATAATATTCAATTAATCCCTCAACAGTACTAAAACAATAATTTCTTGGCTATATTTCTTTGATCAAAATTTAATTGGATAGTAATGTCAACCAACCTTCAAAATGTAAACAGCTTTATTTTCATGAGATATGCATTCAGCTCCTGTAAATATGGTTACATCTCCTCATTATGTTTTGGTTCCTATTCAGTCTGTCAGAATCCAACATTCATGCAGCTGTGACTCTTGCCTTGATTGCCCAGTCTCCTGTATAAGCAAGCATTGTCAAGCTTTCTAAAATTATTCATTACCATTAGCTTTCTCAATAATCAAGCCAGTTTCGGATTGCATTCAGTTTTTTTGTGACCAACACATTATGATGATCTGGCATGAGACTTCCATGTTGAAAATCAAACAAAATGCCTCTTACAATTCAAAAGAAATATATCAGATACACTTTTGCAACATATTTGTGGTCTCACTACGACTTAATTTAATAAGGTGAAGCAACATGTAAGAGCTTACATTATGTTTAAATGTTCATTTGCATAATGTTAAGACCTAGACCTTTAAACCTCTTTGTGCAAGTGGATCCTCACTCACAGGCCCCTATCCTAATGGGTTGGCAACAACAGCTCCTCTACGGTAACCATCAGAACAGGTGCACCAATAGGAAGTGTACTTAGCCCACTACTGTACCCACTTTATACCTGTGAAGTTAAGTACAGCTCCAACACCATATTTAAATTTGTTGATGACATCACTGTTGTTGGCCAAGTCAAATATATAAAATACAACCATGGTATATAGACATCACAGAATAGTAAATTTTAAATTGCCCATTCAGGCCTGAAGATTTAATCGCTGTGGAGGGTTTCTCATTCTTGTGGGATAACATCTTTCCTGACAAGGGGGGGAGTCACTCTGCTTGGCAGGTAAGACTTGTTGTAATGATGAACTCAGGCTGGCAAACCCAGGTGTGGAGTAACTGAAGACTCAAGTATAAACCACCAACCAGAGTTTATTCACAGAGGAATCAACAAAGACCCACAGGTCACTTGGAATTAATTTCACCTCGGAAAGGCTAGTTCTTGACTGAGCAAAAAGTGTTCATGTAACCTGGATTAATTGAACCCGAAGATGTAATGTTAGAAAGCACTACCTGCGAACGGAACTTGAAAAAAATAACTACGCGAGAACAAGGTGTGGTTGATGCAGATGTGGGAAGCAACAGAAACACAGCAAACTATTAAAAACAAACTAAAGATAAAAATTGTTAGAATCTCTGCCCTACTTACAGGAAATCCTCAGGATGAAACCCCTGGAGGAGAGATAATATTGATAAGAGATTTATTGAAGCCACTGCTATAATGACCACCAGCGATAGTGAGACAATATCGGCAGAGTCGAGTGTCCAAGATCTCTACTGGGAATTAGTTCTGTTAAATCATACCAAGGGATTTGATGAGTTAAAACTGTTCTACTGTTCCGAGTGTATAACTTGTGTGTGAAATATGTTCACTAGTGTTGTAAATGAGAAATGTTTGAAAACTATACTATGATATTGAGATATTTTGAAATAGAAAATAGAATGCATCTAAGAATTTACAGATTGTAATCCTGGTGTATACAGGTCAGGGTTTTTTTGTGTAAGCATTGTGAATTGACTTTCCGTGGATGACCACTATTTCATCCAACGAGCCAAGGAACAAGGTAGTGAGCCACCCAAGTTCGAAGAACCAGCCCAGGAACGAAATGTTTCAAGACAGAGGATTTAATGTGGTTAAGTTTCTCATTCAAATGATCTGAATTTGATTTTCTGGAAGAACTGATTATTTTCACAAAATCTTTGATAAGTTACTGAATGGAAGTTGTGTTGTTGGAGATTTTGTTGTGAAAGGAGTTAAGCTGTGTTTATGTATTTTCATGTTGAATTTCAATTTATAGATGTACTAACCTGAACTAAAACTGAAGTTAACCATAACACTGTCAGCACCTCCAGTTGAACTTTGTCTTTTTGTGTGTTTTCCCCCTAGCTATCAGTCTGTGGTTTTGTATTGCCATGCATTCTTGTTTATTTTCATGCCCCATGTGCTCCTGTCCCTGCTCCTGCTCTTCTCCGGCCCCTGTATTACTGAGTACTTCACCTCATCTGTTTCTCATTATTACCTGTTTTGCCGTCACTTCTTCTCATTGTGCTCCACCTATCATCTGCCTCTCTGTTTAAAACTCAGTGTATTTTAGTCTTGTGTTTTCACCTGTTTGTTGACAGATTATGCCAGTGAATTTTCCTGAGCCTTTACAGCATTCTTATCTGTACTTTGTCCATCTGTACTTTGCCTGTTTCCTGAATCTGGTCTTTGGATTGCTCTGGATGTCTTGATCTCTGCCTGAACGTTGACACTGACTTTGTTTGCACCTTGGGATTTGTTACTCAATTGATATCACTCTGTGCACAGTACTGGGTTTGCGATTGGATCCCTGCTCCAGCATCCTGACAAATACTTAGATATTAGGAATTCAATTAGTTTCCTAACTAACTAGGGATAAATATAAAGGCAAATATTAGTCTCATAAAGTGTGTGGCGACCAGTCACACGAGACAAGACAAGCACTACATAAGTGTAGTGTAGTTACATTCATCCCATGTAACTTAAATAGTCCAAAATCACACAAGAAGCACACAATTACCAATAAATAACACAAAAAATCTTTGGAGAGCAATTAACAGCTAAAACAAGCTACAATTAGGTAAATTAATAATATTCAGATGAAAATACTGAGGTCTGGAGCCCTCGGGGGGCCTCCTGCTGATTGAATGGGTTCATTAAACTTGTGGCTGTGAAATAATCTTAGTTTCTGGGGCCCCCTCCATGGTGGTTGTAGGAGTTGACTCTGAGACTGCAGGAAATAGTTCTGACAAATCTGGACACCTTTCTTCTCTAACAATTGACTTTGCTCTCCTCAACTGATCGATGTGTCCCTACACTTTACATCTGATGCAATCTCCAAGAGTGAGAAAGTGATCCCGTTTTGACCTTAACCTTTCCAAATACCAAATGATCATCTCTGTAGTTCTTCAGCAGGACTACTTGTCCAGGAGTGAAATATTGAACCTCCTTGTTTGACAAGCCCTCACTTTGTCTCAACTGTTTGTTCCTCATACTCCATCTGAGATTGGGTTTGAAAAGATCCAAGTATGAGTACAAGGGCTGACCTAGGAGCAGCACAGCTGGTAAGCTGTTGGTTATGGAATGTGCTTCACTGTGAAGTGCATGGAGGAAACTGGCTAACTTCTGATTCAGTGTCAGTGTAGTATGCTCTGCTGACATTGCTTACAGAGTCTTTTTTAGACTCTGGACAAAACTTTCAATCAAGCCTTTTGTAGCTGGGTGCTACGGTGCAGATGTTACATGACTTATTCCATTCATTTTCAGGAATGGCTGAAACTGCTCCACAACAAACTGTGACCCATTGTTATTGACTGAATGTTCTGGAATGCCAGTCCTTGAGAAGTGGCTTGTCAACACAGCAACAATGAGTGAGGCTGCAGTGGAGGACACTTTATAGCTAGGTCCACCAATCTCCAAGAAATTTATGCCCATAACTGGTCCAGCAATATCCACATTAATCCTCTCCCAGGGCAATGTTGACCATTCCCAGGGATGAAGAGGCACTGTTCTTGCATCTTCTGGTTCTGTTGACATCCCGAGCAGTGGTGAACTACTCGATCTGCTGATCTATCCTTGGCCTCCATACGTAGCTTCGAGCTTTCATTTTGACCACGCCTATATGACCAGCATGTAGCTCCTTCAACATTTTTTATCTCAGCTTGAATGGTAAACCAGTCAATAATCACAAAAGACAAGCCCTGTTAAAGCCCTGTTTATCCAGGCTTCGGTCAAAATGGGGGAACTGGGATTTCTTTTACAGATTCCATCCATTTTGGGTGGCTATATATCCCTGAGACAGTGTGGGGTCTTTTCTCATTTTCTCTTAGATCATCTCTGCCGTAATAGGCTCACTTTTGATTTCCATTAGGGAGAATACATCAAGACAAGTGTCCTCTTTTGTAAATTTTTTCAGGTATTTTCGTGTCCATTCAGAAATCTGATGGCAAAGGGGTGATTTATATGTGGATTTTCCCCAAACAGCTTTTGAAAGTGTTAATATTTGAATCATCCCTTGATTAAAATCAGTTTTCAATCTTTCAGAATGCCGATAAACCCCCCCAGCTTTTCACTATTAAAGCTATACCCTTGAGATAATAATCAAACATGGAAACAGAATGAGTGTTAACACAAAACAGAGAAAAGTACAGCATGGGAAGAGCTCCTCACTCTCTGACACTGATCCAATATAATTTATCCCATCTTAGTGCACATGGTTGTCATCTCTATTCCCTGCTTGTTCAGGTCCCTGTCTAAATGCTTCTTCAATTTTCCTATCATATCTGCTTCTAGCACCTCCATCATAGCATGTTCCAGGTACATATCACCCTCCATATAAAAAGCTCGCTTCACAAATTCACTTTAAATTCTACCCCCCATTTTCACTTTAAAGACCTTCCCTCTATTACTTGACCTATCTATCCTGGGAAAAAGACAGTCTATCATATGAATGCCTCTCATAATTTTATGTATTTCTATGATGACAATGGACTCAAGGACTTACAACCAAAGAACAGAATAAAGATTATCAAAAGGGTGGGGATTAATAGTCAGGGTTTGTATCAATTGAATTGTCACCAGCATGATTTTTACTTCCCAAGTAAGGAATGTTGAGGGCAAACCTAAGTACCTTCTGAAGGAACTGTGCTCAGAATTGATCAGCTGTACACATGGGAAAAGATTTGTCTGAGTAATTACTGTGATTTTTCAAAGTCAAGTTTAATTAAAGAGGACTGCAGATATGTCCATAGTTAAAGGGAATACTGCATTGAAGAGAGAAAGATGCTGCTGTTTAGAAATACTATAAACAATTAAAGGGACAATGAGATCTGTTGCTTCGAGAAAACTTTACCCAACCTAGTCAGGTTCAGATTAAATTCAAGTCACTCAATCTATATATGTGCGAGGAATCCAATGAATGGGAAAAGACAGTGGATAAAGAAATAACTATTTTTAAAGAGAAATCTGAAAATAGCACATAAAGTAGTATTCTGAGCAGATCCTCTAATCAAGAGAAACAGCAGATGTGGTTGCGCAAAAAGGCATGGATAAGGCTGCTACCTCTCCAGTTAACATCACATCCACTAACTACAATCAATGCTGTCCAAGGGCCGAACACGTATGGGATGTGAGCCACCAACCTGAGCAATGTTTAAGGTACTCTCGGAAATTGCAGGGTCAGCTCATTCCCTGACAGAAGGAAGTGCACCAGAATAGTTGAGTATTAGAGAAGCCCTTGTAAAAAAGAAAGGTCCCTCCAGGTTATAACTCCCACTGAGTGCATTTGCAGAAGTGCCCCCAGATTAGTCGGAAAACGTTAAATAGTATATACTTCCCCAATGTCAAGCACTTTTGGCATCTTTGATATAGTGGTCTTAGAGCTGGTCCATTTGTCCATGCTAATGAGTGCCATTGTCATCGGACCACATCTTGGGCAACCACAGATTACTCTGGCTGAAGATGTTTCCCTTTCTGTACTAAGGCATTGGGTACATTAGATAAAAAGGAGATGTGGCTTCAGAAAAGTTTGGTACATTTTAAGCTTATTTGTAACAAAGATAATG
The DNA here is from genome assembly GCF_030144855.1 of Hypanus sabinus. Classification (NCBI taxonomy): domain Eukaryota; kingdom Metazoa; phylum Chordata; class Chondrichthyes; order Myliobatiformes; family Dasyatidae; genus Hypanus; species Hypanus sabinus. Next base: position 48,329,271 of record NC_082719.1, on the reverse strand, counting down.
AATCTGAATAAATTCCATTTTACAGGTTATTTTATTATAGATTGAAATTACATGTCATTATTGCCAGACATGTGGCCGTCTAAACGTTACTTCAATGTTGTGATCATATCTGCTATTATATTTCCATTAGCTTAATCAGCTCTCCCTGAGATTCTACACATGCACAGAATTTTGTATAGTCTTTTTTTATTTTTATCATCTAAACTAGAAGAATGTGAAATGTATTTTACATCAAAGGTGATCATTTCATTCTGTGAGTGTAATGTAAATATGCATTTAATTGACTTAAAATTTCCACAAATATTATAATATTTGTTGAGTATTTCTAGTATTTCCAATTTGATTTTTGATTTCCAGCATCTGCAACCTGTAGCTTTTGCCCACTGTTTAACTTAAATAGCTATTTTGTCCTCAGTTGTTTTCAGTTGCAAAGACATATGTGGGTGCAGCAGATCAGGAGTTCTCACAGTAAGTTTCTGCAATGTGTTGTGCTGTTCTGGATCTTCATGGATCAAAGGAGTTATACTTCAATTAAAACATGAAGAGTAACATAATCTATTTTAGTAATATACTCACAGCTAGATATGTGAATTTACAACTAGCAACACATGAAGTGCTTTACATTAACTTTATTATTTTTAATAATTACTACAAATATAATTAATGATCATTTTAAGGTAATTATTGCATGTTTAATTAACATGCATTTACCCAATATTTGCTTATACTTTGTTACGATCATCAATCAACTGACTCACCACCCACCAAACCAGTCTGCCCAAGTCACCGAAGCTGGCCTTCCACCCTTCAAATGCTCACATCCCCATCAATCACTTAATCTGTCTCCACCCACCTATCACTCTACCCAACTCTCCACCCACCTATCACCAAACCCAACTGTCCAACAACCTATCACCGAACTCAACTCTCCACTCATCTATCACCGAATCCAATTCTCCACCCAACCATCATCCAACCCAGCTCCCCACCCACCTATCACCCAACCCAACTCTCCACCTACCTATCACTCTACCCAGTTCTCCACCCACCTATCACCCAACCCAGCTCTCCGTTCACATATCACTCAAACCAACTCTCCACCCACCTATTACCCAACCCAACTCTCCACACACCTATCACCAAGCCCAACTCTCCACACACCTATTACCCAAACCAACTCTCCACACACCTATCACCAAGCCCAACTCTCCACACACCTTTCACCCAAACCAACTCTCCACACACCTATCACACAACCCAGCTCTCCACCCACATACCACCCAACCCAGGTCTCCACCCACCTATCACCCAACCCAACTCTCCACCCACCTATCACCCAAACCAGCTCTCCACCCACCTATCACCCAACCCAGCTCTCCGCCCACCTATCACCCAACCCAACTCTCCACCCACCTATCACCCAACCCAACTCTCTGCCCACCTATAACCCAACCCAACTCTCCACCCACCTATCATCCAACCCAACTCTCCACCCACCTATCACCCAACCCAGCTCTCCACCCACCTATCACCCAACCCAACTCTCCACCCACCTATCACCCAACCCAACTCTCCACCCACCTGTCACCCAACCCAACTCTCCACCCAACCCAACTCTCCACCCACCTGTCACCCAAACCAGCTCTCCACCCACCTATAATCCAACCCAACTCTCCACCCACCTATCACCCAACCCAGCTCTCCACCCACCTATCACCCAACCCAGCTCTCCACCCACCTACCACCCAAACCAGCTCTCCACCCACCTATCACCCAACCCAGCTCTCCACCCACCTATTACCCAACCCAACTCTCCACCCACCTATCACCCAAACCAGCCCTCCACCCACCTATAATCCAACCCAACTCTCCACCCACCTATCACCCAAACCAGCCCTCCACCCACCTATCACCCAACCCAACTCTCCACCCACCTACCACCCAAACCAGCTCTCCACCCACCTACCACCCAAACCAGCTCTCCACCCACCTACCACCCAACCCAACTCTCCACCCACCTATCACCCAACCCAGCTCTCCACCCACCTATCACCCAAACCAGCTCTCCACCCACCTATAATCCAACCCAACTCTCCACCCACCTGTCACCCAACCCAACTCTCCACCCACCTGTCACCCAAACCAGCTCTCCACCCACCTATAATCCAACCCAACTCTCCACCCACCTATCACCCAACCCAACTCTCCACCCACCTATCACCCAACCCAGCTCTCCACCCACCTATCACCCAAACCAGCTCTCCACCCACCTATCACCCAACCTAGCTCTCCACCCACCTATTACCCAACCCAACTCTCCACCCACCTATCACCCAAACCAGCCCTCCACCCACCTATAATCCAACCCAACTCTCCACCCACCTATCACCCAAACCAGCCCTCCACCCACCTATTACCCAACCCAAACTCTCCACCCACCTATCACCCAACCCAGCTCTCCACCCACCTACCACCCAACCCAACTCTCCACCCACCTATCACCCAACTCAGCTCTCCACCCAACTACCACCGAAACCAACTCTCCACCCACCTATCAACCAAACCAGCTCTCCACACACCTATCATCCAACCCAACTCTCCACCCACCTATCACCCAAACCAGCCCTCCACTCACCTATCACCCAACCCAACTCTCCACCCACCTATCACCCAAACCAGCCCTCCACTCACCTATCATCCAACCCAACTCTCCACCCACCTATCACCCAAACCAGCTCTCCACCCACCTACCACCCAACCCAGCTCTCCACCCACCTACCATCCAACCCAACTCTCCACCCACCTATCACCCAACCCAGCTCTCCACCCACCTACCACCCAACCCAGCTCTCCACCCACCTACCATCCAACCCAACTCTCCACCCACCTATCACCCAACCCAGCTCTCCACCCACCTACCATCCAACACAACTCTCCACCCACCTATCACCCAATCCTACTCTCCACCCACCTATAATCCAACTCAACTCTCCACCCACCTATCACCCAACCCAGCTCTCCACCCACCTATCACCCAACCCAGCTCTCCACCCACCTACCACCCAAACCAGCTCTCCACCCACCTATCACCCAACCCAGCTCTCCACCCACCTATCACCTAATCCAGCTCTGCACTTTCTCTCCATCAATCATTTAATCTGAGCACCCACCCACCAATTTACAAAACTGGTCTTCCACCCACTAATCACCCAATCTAGGCATTTAAAACCAAATCTTCATTACCCATCACCCAATCTATGTTTTTGTCCACCCAGCGAATGGTCAAATTTTTGAGATTCAGAATCAGGATTAGTACCACTGGGAAATTTTGTGAAGTGTGTTGTTTTGCAGCAGAAGTACATTTTAATATATGAATTACAGTAAGTAATATATATACAAGTTAAATAATAGTGCAAAAAGAGAGCAAATAAAGTGAGGTCATGTTCATCGGTTGGTCCATTGTCTGTTTAGAGTTCTGAATATGAAGGTGAAGAAGTTGTTCCTAAGATGTTGGGTGTGTTTCTTCCGTCTTCTGTATCTCCTCCTTGATGGTAGCAATAGGAAGAGGTAATGTCCTGTGCAATAGTGGTCCTTAATAATAGATGTCGCCTTTTTGAGATATGGAAACACCAAAGCCCTTAAAGCAAGGAACCTACAAAAAGTAGTTGATGCAGCCCAGTCCACCATGGGTAAAGCTCACCAATGAGCATATCTATAGGGAGTGCTGTCACAGGAAAGCAGCATCCATCTTCAACAATCCCTGCCACTCGGGCCATGCTCTCTTCTCACTGCTGCCATCGGGAAGGTGGTACAGGAACTTCAGGACCCAGATCACCAGGTCCAGGAACAGTTAATGCTCCTCAACCTTCAGGTTCTTGAACCAGAGAGGATAACTTCACTCTTTTTCATTCACCCGAACACTGAACTGTTCCGACAACCTCTGGACTCCCTCTCAAGGACTCTTCATCTCATGTTCTCAATATTTATCGCTTATTTATTTATTTATTTATCTATCTATCTATCTATCTGTCTATCTATCTATTTATTTATTTATTTATTATTTCTTTTTGTATGTGCACAATTTGATATCTTTTGCACATTAGTTGGGGGTGATCCTTCATTGATTCTATTATGTTTCTTGTATTTGCTGTGAATGCCCCAAGAAAATGAATCTCAAGGTTGTATATGGTGACATACAGTTTATTGTTTTTGATAATAAATTTACTTTGAACTTTGAACATGGTAGTGTGTGTACTGTGGCTTCTGTGCTTTCTTCTTGATGGCAGCAGTGAGTAGAAAGCATAGCCTGGCTGGTGCCTTCCTGCAACAATACTTCACGTAGACGTGCTCAGTGATGGGGAGGGCTTTTCCCGTAATGGACAGGGTTTTGTAGGCTTTTCCATTCAAGGGCATTGGTGTTTCAATAGCAGTTTATGAGGCAATCAGTCAATATACTCTCCAGTGCATATATATTGAAACTTGTCAAAATTTTAGATGACATGCCAAGTCTCTGCAAACTTCTAAGAAAGTAGAGTGCACTGCCTTGCTTTGTTCATAATGGCGCTCATGTGCTGGATCCAGGATATATCTCCAGAAAGAATAACATGGAGGAATTTAAAAGTGCTGACCCTGTCCACCTCTGATCCCTCAACGAGGACTGGCTCATGAACCTCCAGCTTCCTCCTCCTGAAGTCAATAATCAAACCCTTGGTCTTGCCGACATTGAGTGAGAGTTTGTTACTGTGGCACTGCTCAGCCACAATCTCCCTCCAATATATTCATCACTATATTTGATTCAGCCAACAACAGTAGCATAAAGCTAATATAATCCTTACTTTCTTCTATTCACTATATTTGGAGGTGGAGCTTAGGAGGTATAATGGTGCCTAAAGGCAACTTCTTTGCTTGCATCTTTGGAAATGGCTCTATTCCTACCTTTAATATCTTTATTTTTCCCTTTTAGTGTTCTTTTGAAGACCCTGACCTGGAGTTACACGCAGGCTTTGGTTCTTTGCGGGAATGGGAGGGACCTGTTCTCGGGTTTCCACGGCTGGCTGTTATTCAACATGCCAAGGGTTTGGCCTGAGAGTCTCGATCGTTTTCAGAAGCCTAAGATCTCGGGGCTCTGGAGATGGGTGGATCGAGGGTTGGTGTCATGGCAGGAGACTTGTGTGTCGTCGGGGAGGCCAGAAAATCCTTCACTGTGGGCCCAAATACCCGAGGTCTTTGCGATCTTCAGATACAGAGCTCGAAAAAAGCGACAAAATGGACTTTTAACATTGTAAACCAGTGGGTTGTTGTTATTTCTCCCACTCGCTGTGAAAATGGGGGATACCTCCCTCTTCCTTGCCAGGGAGAGGTCGAAACTGTAGTTTGTCGAATGTCGGATGAATATGAAGACTTTGGGATAACTTTGGTCTGTGTCTTTGCTATTGCTTAGCACACGCTTGGGCCCGGTGATGGTACTGAAGCACATTTTTTTTGCTGGTGGGGGAGGGGATCGTAGCTCGCTGCTGCTTACTCGCAGGAGTCGGGAGCTAGGGGAAGTTTAGTGTTCTCATATTTAACTGTCTTTCATTCTTTGGAGTACTTCTGTTTTTGTGGATGTTTGCAAAAGAAAAGCATTTCACGATGTATATTGTATACATTTCTCTGACATTAAATTCGACCTTTGAATCTTTAACCTTTGAACCTTATCATCAGCTGACTATCAATATATCCTTAGCTATGAAACTAATGTTCATGGATTTTCCCTCATCACCAGCAGCATGAATTACTGTTGACCAACCCACCTGTTTGGAGTTGATGTTTCTCTGAATGACTTTCATGTTCTTAGTTTCATGGCTATCTAGAGAAGACAAATCCCAGTATGTATATGGATACATACTTTGATAATAAATGAGGCGTTGAACATTTCAACCTTTGAACTCTGCAAATTTGTGGAACTGTTCAAGATCTTGAGCTTCTGGAACCTGTGTTGTTGCAGCACATGAAAATACCTAATGTCTGAACCTTATTAAAACTCAATACTATTGGCCAACACGCAGTAAAAAATCTTTAATGCAGGAAGCATTTTAATTCAAAGACATTCCAAAGCTTTTACAAATTAATGAAACTATAAAAACACAATGGATTCCATTTAATTGGGCTATTGGTTAATTGGGACAGCCACTTATTTATGATAACTTTTAAACAACAAAAACTAATCCAGAAAATAGTTTCGTTTATTTGGGAGACAATGCTGTGTAATTGGGGTAGAAGATTGTTGCCAAACAGTTTCTAACTACCGTCAGATGCAGGCACTTGTGTGGCTGTTAATCATTACAATGTACTTAGAGCAAACAGTTTTCAAATCATGTGCTTGTGTTCAGAAAACAATGATTTTTGTCACCGATAGCTGGCAAGACATAAGCAGTAAGATAATTTTGATCACTGCGTTTTTAAGCATTCAGGCTTGGAGACACTAGAAAGGATCAAGAGTGAAAATGAAATGATTTCACTACTTCAACAAGTTTGGTACTATGACAAATTTGAAGGTATTGACTATTTGCTTGAATGTTACAATGAAAATGAAGATTTGGAGGATGGAATCATTGATATCATTGTATGAAGACAGTCCATTATTTGCACTAGGTGTCTGTACTGATTTTGTTTATTTACAGTCGATCAAAAGAATAGCAACATACAGGTGCACTGGATGAATTCCTCCTCCAACAACAATTAGGAACGAATACACGGATTTATAGTATGCTAATAGCATTGATAGTGTTCTAATTTATTCTGTATTTCATTTATATGCTTCACTTTATTACTCAGTTAAATGGTAGCTTGTCTTTTCTATACCTTTTTAACTAATTCTCTGAAACTTCAGCTAATTGGGGCAGCTGCTTAATTGGGCCAAAATGCACTGGCCCTGATGTGTTGCAAATAACCAGAATCCACTGTATATAAAAATAAAGAGATGTTAAAAACTATATATTAAAGAGGTAAAGCACCATAGAATATAAATAAACTTTAAAATCTAATCATTATATCTAAACTTATACTTTTCCCTCTCAGCTGTTTCTCTTCTTATAAATTAGAAGAAAAGTATACTCTGCACCAAGTCTAACCTGACACAACATCTTTGAGCAGATCATCTGGTTACAATAAAGAGCAATTGTAGACTTGTCACAACTCACTCCACATCACTGAATTCCCCTTGGATGCTTACTTAGAGCCACAATAGGAAATTGCTGGCAATCAACTGCCAACTACTTTCACCCACCAAATGTGGTCACTTAGATTCAAAATTCAAAGATTGAAAGAACATTTCTTATTAAAGAATGTATAAATTATACAGCCTTGGGATTTGTCTGCTTACGGGTACTGCAATGCAAGAAATCCGAAAGAACCCAATTAAAAAGATAAAGACCAATCCCTCCAATGCTCAGATAAAGAGAATAAAAAAATCATACTAACAATAGAAGTGAGCAACAACAACAGCATTCCAAACCCAAATGAGCCCTTAAATCCAAATTCCCGGTGCAGCCTGGAGTAGGCCCCAAAAATTTGGTATTAGTGGGGAAAATCACTGCAGAGTTCACAAACACAAAGCACAGCAGCCAGCAACAGTCTCACAGTCTCAGCGTGGCAGACAGAGGAGACCCCTGTCTATCTGGGCTGGTGTTTAAATTGTCCTTGTATTAGAACCTGGGCTCAGCCAGAGACAATCGCTCCCAGCCAAGAACACGCCATTCAGCAACTCGCTTAAGGCCCAGATTTTGCTGCCAAAGAAACCATTCCTGAGCTCTCCAAATTGACTCGGTGCTTAGAGCAATCCAACCTCACTTGACTCTCAACACACTATCCATCCGCTCTATCTGGGCCAGCATTTAAATTGTCCATCCAGCAGATCGTGGCTCATATTAGGACCTGGGCCTCATTGCAGCAAATAGCTCCAGGCCTAGAACATGCTTCCCAGCTATTAGCTTTGGGCCTAATTTCTGCTGTCAAAGAGGCCATTCTTGACCTTTCCAAGTTGGCTTGGCACTTAAAGCAACCCACCCTTGCACCCAGATTAGTTGGACAGGCAAAGGAACTTCACTGCCCCAACTTCTCTCTCTGAATCATTCATTCCAACCAGCATGGCCCTAACTCCAATTGCGTCGATTTTGCAGTTCACCAGTACAGCACGCCTCTTGAATTTGCTTCGCATTTGCCCAACCTCTTCATTATTTGCAGAGATAGTTTACCCCAATTTACTTCAAAAAAAGGTATTATTAGTAATGTTTTTAACCTGATTTCTTTGTTTTCAATCTGCCAGGATGCAGTTGCTCACCTTTGGCAGTGCCTTCTCACCAGTAGGAACATATATTTGGGAATTGCGAGGATTACCCTGTAAAACTTGGTTCAGAGCTGTATGAAATAAACATTGTATTCCATTGAAAATTGTTGTGCATGTTTGCTGTTAACCCTATGCATCAATTGTAAGTTTTCTGTAACCTAGGGTGTGAGCTGACAACAGAGGAAAACGCTATTGATCAGATAATCTAATTGCCTTGTTTCATCACTGGAATAACACTTAGTCATTTAGGCATAGGATACTGCAGGATAAATGATGCTGTTCCAAGGCTTATCAGTTTGCCAGGACAAAGCTAAATATATTCTCTTGCAAAGCATATATAGCTTGAACATAAAAACAAGAGATTCTGCAAGTGCTAGAAATCTAGAGCAACACACAAAGTGCTAAGAGAACTCAGCAGGCCAGTCAGCATCTATGGGAAGAAGCACTCTTCATCGTAAAGCATCTCAGCACAAAATGTCAACTGTTTATTCCCCTCCATGCCTGACCTGCTGAATTCCTCCAGCATTTTGAGTGTTGCTCTATAGTTCTGGCTGCACCATGTGAATTACTCACATTGTGCAGAATGTCTTTCCTCCATCTCCTTGAATAGAAATACAAATCAATACAGACGTAAAATAGGCTGTCATTACACTATCAGTTGTAAAATACAAGGTCAAAATGACATCCAACGCATCAAAGTCCAGGAACAAGAACCCTTTATATATGCACGGTAATTTTATATCACACATTAAATGTAATGAGAATATGTTTATGATTTTGTGACACACTGCACACAGGAAATTGCCCCCTTATGTGTACTCTTGACATTGAAGCAGAACATCTACCATCTGCTCATTGGAAGCTATGTTCCTTTACAGCCTTTAGTTAAAGACAAAGAATAAAATTCTACTTCTCTGAACCAGGTGGAATAGGAAGGAGGATATGAGTAACAGGGCTGTGGAATTCTTTACCCCTACAAAATCTGGGATTTTTGTCACAGAACAGAAAATTCATACATGATCAGAAATAGGCAGTGTTATAGCATGGGCTGAAAAGCTCTAAGAACAATATTATTCCATGAGTTATTCTTGAATCTAATACAATTCCAAGAAAAGAAAAAAATTTAATCTACTATTATACCATGAATTCACTCGTTTACTGACGCTGCTGACTTTTATTTCAGGTTTGATAGATCGTACTTCAAAAATAGAAGATAGAATTCTCCATTTGGGCTCATCTACACAGACAGTACCATTCTAACTGGTGAATAATTATTATAGCACCTTCCCTACATATTCAAATTCTTGTGATGTTAAAGCAGTTAGTTTGGTTCCCTGACCAACAGCCAATAAATTGCACCTAAATTTCACATACTACAAAGATTGATGAAACAAGTTAAAAGCTATTTTAAGAACAATGAGAGCTGATCTCTTTCTTCAATCCCTGCATCTATTTATCAAGTACCATTAAACTTAATTTGTTAAATCCCTTTACATAACAAAACTTGTGATGACTTGTCAACTCTGATAGTCTTTTCCTGTATTCGTATCAGCAAAATATTTCCAATGGTAACCGATTCTAAATAACAATAACAGTGAATGTTGCTGCATAACTTGCACTGAGAAAATCCTGCTGGAACATATTGCCAGTTAAAGATGACTAGCCCATTTTTGTACTGGAAAACACATAATCAGTCTGGGATATGGTCAATAGACACTGGCACCAGTACCTAGTCAGTCAAGTCAAGTCAAGTCAAGTCAAGTCACTTTTATTGTCATTTCGACCATAACTGCTGGGACAGTACATAGTAAAAATGAGACAATGTTTTTCAGGACCATGGTGTTACATGACACAGTGCAAAAACTAGACTGAACTACGTAAAAAACATAAAAAGCAACTACACTAGACTACAGACCTACCCAGGACTAAATAAAGTACACAAAACAGTGCAGGCAATACAATAAATAATAAACAGGACAATAGGGCAGTAAGGTGTCAGTCCAGGCTCTGGGTATTGAGGAGTCTGATAGCTTGGGGGAAGAAACTGTTACACAGTCTGGTCGTGAGAGCCCGAATGCTTTGGTGCCTTTTCCCAGACGGCAGGAGGGAGAAGAGTTTGTATGAGGGGTGCGTGGGGTCCTTCATAATGCTGTTTGCATTGCAGATGCAGCGTGTAGTGTAAATGTCCGTGATGGCGGGAAGAGAGACCCCGATGATCTTCTCAGCTGACCTCACTATCCACTGCAGTACCTATAGCTCATTCTTTATGTCCCTTGAACAGAACGACTTACTCTCACAAGCCACTGAATAATTAAACATAAGCAATATCATTGCAAGTTTTGAGTCACATAAGGAGCAGACCTAGTAAAGTCATCAGATTCCCTTCCCTAAAAGGCATTAGTGAACCAGATGGACTTTCATAACAAGATACTCATTTCAGTACTGATACTGACAGTCTTTTGTAGAAGTTAGTAATTTATTTAATAAAATGAATTTAAATTCCCTAGTTGCTCTGGCATGATTTGAACCCATGTCTCCATATCATCAATCCAAACTTTTGAATTTTTATACAGTAACTAAACAAATAATAGAGTTAAATGTCCATATGAAGGTATCCCTAACCTTCCTGAGACTTTTAATCTCTGACTATCTGCCAGCTGAGTTTGAAGCCTACATAAAATCTATTTTACGATTTTTTAGCTTTTTAAAAATGTCTTCCTTCAAATTTGTGACCAGTTATACAGGGCCAAGTGGAAGTGGAATTACACTCTGAAGTGGAATTATAACATTTGGCAAACTAAAGTATTGCTTTGAACAGATTTGTGTGTGGGTGGGAGGGGGGATGGCAAAATAAATATGGGTCTTGCTTAATGGATGATGGGAATCCTATGTATTCAGAAAACTTAACACTATCATTGATTGGGTGTATCTAGGAGACATGTGGGGCCATATTTAATGTAAGCTGGAAACAAATGTGTGAAGTAGGATTTCCCCCCTTACTTTAATTATCTAATCTTGTATGGAACATGTTTGGACCACAAATTCCACTACCATCCCTGTTTATCCATGTGTTGGTTTTGAGTAACTATAGCTTCACTTTGAGCACTCTGTAGGAAGGTCAGACTACAAAATATTGTAAGCATTAACTTGATTTGCAGTGTGGTAGATGTATGGAAGTGGTGTGAAAATTCACACTCTCAGCAGGTCTCTCTGAGGTTATTCTGCCAGAAGTTTAGCACACTGGCCAGAAAGTAGGTTGTGAGAAAGATGCCCTGGGGTACCTCTTTCATTTCCAGACTTTTGTGAGAACCTATTTGAACAAGAATCTCTAGGTGAGGCTATATTAAAAAAAACTCAGTCTAATTTAGAAACAATATCTCTGGGATATATTATCTTTGAGAAACATATTTCAGTTAGCTGCAGTGAATGACACATATATCATCCAAAACGCTAGCTACACTTTTTATCAGTCTGAACATATTTTCATGGATTTAGTGCCTCTTTGGATTATAGAAGAAAAACAATAGAATGCAAACTATAGCTGGTTTAAACAATAAATTATGAACTCATTGCCCAGGATATTTAAAAGATAAATAGTGGTGAAACCATCAACATATTAGACCATAAGACTGTAATACATGAGAGCAGAATTAGACCTTTGAGTCTTAGTCCACCATTCAATCATGCCTTATTTATTATCCCTCACAACCCCATTCTCCTTCCCTTTTTTCCATAACCTTTGACACCCTGGCTAATAGAGAAACGTTGAGCCACTGCTTTAAATATACCCAATGACATGGCCTCTCCAGCAGTCTGTGGTAAAAACTGCAACAGATTCACCACCCTCTGATGGAAGGAATTTCTCCTCATCTCGGTTCTAAATGGACATGCCTCTATTCTGAGGCTGTGTCCCCAGTCCTCGACTCCCCAAGCCTCTCCACATCCACTCAATCTAGAAATTTCAATGAGATTTCCCTCCCCCCAACCTCCATTCTGCTAAACTCCAATGAATATAGGTAGGCCCAGGACCATCGAACACTCCTCACACATTAACCCCTTCATTCACAGAATCATTCTCATGGATCTCCTCTGGACCCTCTGCAATGCCAGCACATATTTTCATAGATAAGGGGCCCAAAACTGCTCAAGGTACTCCAAATGTGGTCTGACCAATGCCTTACAAAGCTTCAGCATTAAAACTTTGCTTTCATTTTCTAGTCCTCGCAAACATTATGTTTGCCTTTATTACCACTGACTCAACCTGTAAGTTAATCTTTAGGGAATCCTGTGCAAGGACTTCATGTCCCTTTGCACCTCTAATTTTGGAATTTTCTCCCTGCTTCTGCACCTTTATTCCTTCTATCAAAGTGCATGACCATACACTTTCCTAAACTGTATTTTATCTGCCACTTCTTTGCCCATCCTCCCAACCTGTCTAAGTCTTTCTGCAGATGGTTTGCTTCTTCAACACTACCTGTTTCTCCACTTGTCTGCAAACTTCATATTGTCTCCAAACTTAGCAACAAAGCCATCAATTTAGTCAGCCAACGTTGACATATATATATCATGAAAAGAAGTGGTCCCAAGACTGACCCCTGTGGAACACCTCAAGTCGCCAGCAGCCAATCAGAAAAGGCCCTCTGTATTCCCGTTTTTTGCCTCTTGCCAGTCAGCCAATCTTCTATCCATGCTAGTATCCTTCCTGTAATACCATGGGCTCTTATCTTGTTAAGCAGCCTCTTGTGCAGTACCTTGTCAAAGGCCTCCTGAAAATCCAAGTAAAAAGATCCACTGACTCTCCTTTGTCTATCCTGCCTGTTATTTTCTCAAAGGATTCCAACAGATTGTTCAAGCAATATTTCTCCTTAGGGAAGCCACGCTGACTTGAACCTATTTTATCATATGCCTCTCAGTACCCCAAAACCTCTTCCTTAATAATGGATTCCAGTACCTTCCCAACTACTGACATTAGTCTAACCGGCCTATAATTTTTCTGCCTCCCTTCCTTCTTGAAGAGTGGAGTGATATTTGCAATCTCCAGATCTCCAGACCATTCTAAAATCTAGTGATTTTCAAAAGCTCACTAATAATGCCTCCACAATTTCTTCAGCTACCTCTTTCTGAACCCAGGGGTGTAGTCCATCAGGTCCAGGTGACTTACCTACCTTTAGACCTTCCAGCTTCCTAAGCACCTTCTCCTTAGTAAAAGCAACTATATTCACTTCTGCCCCTGGACACTCTCAAATATTCTCTTACATTTACAATTTAGTTACAAATTTATGACCAAAGGAAACATTGCAGTTTCATTTACCACATGGCCACACAGAAGCAGGAGGAATGCTGACCCTCCACATGCTTCAGCAGATATAAATATGTTGCATTTTCTATAAATTCAAGAAAAAGCTATCAATATAGAGAATTTTCATTGTGGATCTGTTGAAAGCATTTTGCAGACTCTGATGGATCTTGTCTGCCCTCAACTGGACTTGGAACCATGCATGGAACAAAGAATTGCTTTTCAATCGGTTGCTTAGGTAAGTAAAATTTTAACTTATATCACACATATAGTAAATGAGTATCATTAACAATTTTGTCTTTGCAAGTCAGTTGGACTACTCTTTAGATATATTGAAAGCAATTTAATTTTGTGTATAGATTTCTGAATTGCACAGTCAAGTGTCAGCACTGAGTAAGTGAATCAAATCTTAAATAGAACCACCTTCTGATTCAGAGGCTTAAGTGCTGGTACTGAGGCCTTATAATATGTTGTGGAGAATGGAACAGATATGACAAGAGATGAATGGTTAAAAGATATGAAAGTGGTTAAGTGAGGTAAGTCTCAGTGGAAAACCCATTTGGAGTTCATCAGAGATTCAGAGCATGTTGTCGATGATGCAAGGGGAGGACAAGGATCAGCAGCAGTATAATTAAATCACTGAAGCAGCCATTTGAATAAAAGGTAGGGGTGATAGGAGCTTTCAATTATTAATGCATAATGTCGACAAATAAGAGCTGAGAGACAATTAATGTGGCAAACAATGATTTTTTTAAATTAATTCTACATGTCGAGTAAAGCTAGTTTAAACAATAAATTATGAACTCATTGCCTGGACTTTTAAAAAAGGAATTGTGGTGAAAGCAACAACATATTAAGAATATAAATGCAAATTAAGCCACAGTGAACTCGGAATATAATAATACATTGGGATAGAAATTTGCCTTGATTACTGGAGTTAAGTGGTGCTACTGATAGAAGCCTATTGGTCATACTCGAGACATTTTGTTGCATTGATTCGCATCATTCACCAGATATTCTTCAAAATCAAACAGATGTGATTTAATCACTTATTACAAACATAATACTCATTTTTAATACGAGTGAGTTAGCCATCTACGAAACCTCATTGAGGGCCAAATGCTGCATATAATGAACAAGTACATTGACCACGCAAGATTAGTTTGGCAATCTGCATTCAAAATGCTATATCCTAAAGCTTATAAGATTAGTGTTTTTTCTTTCAAACAAGGGATAACATGAAAAATAATTAGTATAAAGAGATAAGGATTTTGGCAAAATAAAATGCTTCTGGAGAATAGAAGAGCCACAGAATAATAAAAAGCTTTTGAATTTTTTGTTATAAGTGCTAGAATAACTCTTTTGGAGTTGTAGTGTGATTTTGGTGACTTTGATAAAGATGAGACAGGTGCAGGTACTTTGTGTTTATGTTTACTGTGAGCTGATTGGATCTGTGCTTTCCATTGCAGACAACATTGATACTTCAATAGATTGCTTGCACAGCTCAAAGAAAACGATGTAGGCTAAATTAATAGGAGGCCTGGTCCAGGTAGCTCCACAGTCAGATTTAATTTCTTCTAGGATTTTAAAGAAAGTAGCAGAGACTTCGAGTGATGCCCCAGTAAATATTTTAATTTGTTCAATAGGAAGTGTGTGATGATTCGATGAAGCCATGTGGAATGACCTGTTTTTCAAAAAATGGTTTAAAAACTCAATCTGCAAGTTGTAGAAGTGCAAGCTTAAACACTTGAGGGCTGTTGGTGGTCGACATCAGGAGTGGTGCAATTTGATATCAATTAGGATGCTGGGATAAGTTATTCCCATTATGATTAGATAAATCTAATAGCTGACATCAAGGGTGCTGCAAGGCAAAACTATAAAACTAAGCTTACATCAGCAAAGATGCTGAAGGGATCATATTGAAACTCTCATATTCCTTCAACTCTGAGAAGCACCTTGCTCAGTCCCTAAGAATACAATGTGGCATGCAAGAGCTTTCCTATTGTTCAAGTACAAAAGGCCAAGAAGCAACTGAGAACCCAGATACATCAAAATCTCAGTAGAGTCAAATTCCCAGGACAGATCAGATAGAACAGCTTCAGGTTTAACAATTTAGAATGGACTGCTCATAAAGTGTTTGAGTTGGATAATATCTGTAATTTTAAAGAGACCTTTACCAAGATAATAAATTGAATAATGTAGATAATAGACTGTATCCTCTGCTTTTGAACTCTGAGACTGGGCTTATGGTCTGAAGCCCAAAATTCCTGCAATTTATTTTCTTATCTCAAATCTGAGCCACTGCTACTGGAATCAAATATTTTTCAAGCTGCTATATAACTTCAAGTATGACTTTTTTTATGAAATTCCTTCAGTCAACTTTATTGACTTAGTATATATTATTATAGTCCGGCTGGTGGCACAGTGATACTAGTGCCAGACTCCGGAGCAAAGGTTCCCGAGTTCGAATCCAGTCGGGCCATTCCCGGGCATGCTTTCCATCCATGCAGGGTTGAGTGTCGAGCTCGCAACTTGGTCTCATAAAAAAACAGCTGCGCTGTGAGAAGGATGTAAGAGACCACTCACAGAATCTTTCCTCCAAGACAACTACTTGAAAAAAGAAGTGGTCGCCAAGGCTCTGGCAGAGTATGACACACTATATATTATTATAGAACCCATTCTTGGCAGATGTTCAGACTGTACACCATTTCCAGTTAATATGTACTCAGAGGCCACTTTGTTAGATAGACCTGTACACCTGCCAGTTAATTTTATATATCTAATCAGCTAATTACATGCAACTTAATGCATAAAAGCATGCAGACATGGTGAAGAGGTTCCGTTGTTGTTCAGACCAGACATCAGAATAGGGGATGAATGTGATCAAAGTGACTTTGATTGTGGAATGATTGTTAGTGCCACACAGAGATGACTGAGTATCTGATGACCATCTGGAATTTTAATGCACAATGATCTCTAGAGTTTACAGAAAATGGCACAAAAACAAAAACATTCAGTTAGTGGCAATTCTGTGGGCAAAAATGCCTTGTTAACAAGAGAGAAATGGGCAGAATAGTTCAAGCTGTCAAGAATTTGAGATTAATTAATTGATTTATTTACTTAGCAATATAGTGCAGAGTAGGCCTTTCTGGCCCTTCAATCCATGTTGCCCCAGCAGCTCCACAACCCCAAATAAACTAACCCAATCAGGGGACAATTTACAATGATCAATTAATCTAGTACATCTTTGGACTATGGAAGAAAACCAGATCACCTGAGGAAAACCCACACGTTTCATGAGGAGGTTGTACAAGGACTCCTTATAGAATGATGCTGGAATTGAACTCTAAACTCTGGAACACCCCAAGCTGTGGCTGCTGACTGCTATGCAAACAGCACAATTTGTCAACTACTGAAGTTTGTTTCCTTCTGTATTTCCTTTCAAAATGGCAGGCAGTGACTAGTGGGGTGTCACAAGGCTCAGTGCTGGGACCACAGCTATTTACAATATACATTAAAAATTTAAATGAAGGGATTAAAAGTAACATCAGCAAATTTGCAGATGACACAAAGCTGGGTGGCAGTGTGAAATGTGAGGAGGATATTATGAGACTGCAGGGTGACTTGGACAGGTTGGGTGAGTGGGCAGATGCATGACAGATGCAGTTTAATGTGGATAAATGTGAGGTTATCCACTTTGGTGGCAATAACAGGAAGGCAGATTACTATCTAAATGGAGTCAAGTTAGGAAAGGGGGAAGTACAACAAGATCTAGGTGTTCTTGTTCATCAGTGACTGAAAGTAAGCATGCAGGTACAGCAGGCAGTGAAAAAAGCTAATGGTATGTTGGCCTTAATAACAAGGGGAGTTGAGTATAGGAGCAAAGAGGTCCTTCTGCAGTTGTACAGGGCCCTGGTGAGACTACACCTGGAGTATTGTGTGCAGTTTTGGTCTCCAAATTTGAGGAAGGACATTCTTGCTATTGAGGGAGTGCAGCATAGGTTCACAAGGTTAATTCCTAGGATGGCAGGACTGTCATACATTGAAAGATTCGAGTGACTGGGCTTGTATACACTGGAATTTAGAAGGATGAGAGGGGATCTGATTGAAACATATAAGATTATTAAGGGATTGCACATGCTAGAGGCAGGAAACATGTTCCTGATGTTGGGCAAGTCCAGAACCAGAAGCCACAGTTTAAAAATAAGGGGTAGGCAATTTAGAATGAAGTTGAGGAAAAACGTTTTCACCCAGAGAATTTTGGATCTGTGGAATGCTCTGCCTCAGAAGGCAGTGGAGGCCAGTTCTCTGGATGCTTTCAAGAAAGAGTTAGATAGAACTCTTAAAAATAGACAATAGACAATAGACAATAGGTGCAGAAGTAGACCATTTGGCCCTTCGAGCCTGCACTGCCATTTTGAGATCATGGCTGATCAACTACCATCAATACCCGGTTCCTGTCTTGTCCCCATATCCCTTGATTCCCCTATCCATAAGATACCTTCTTGAAAGCATCCAGAGAATTGGCCTCCACTGCCTTCTGAGGCAGTGCATTCCAGACCCCCACCACTCTCTGGGAGAAGAAGTTTTTCCTTAACTCTGTCCTAAATGACCTGCCCCTTATTCTCAAACCATGCCCTCTGGTACTGGACTCTCCCAGCATCTGGAACATATTTCCTGCCTCTATCTTGTCCAATCCCTTAATAATCTTATATGTTTCAATCAGATCTCCTCTCAATCTCCTTAATTCCAGCGTGTACAAGCCCAGTCTCTCTAACCTCTCTGCGTACGACAGTCCAGACATCCCAGGAATTAACCTTGTGAATCTACACTGCACTTCCTCTATAGCCAGGATGTCCTTCCTTAGCCCTGGAGACCAAAACTGTACACAATACTCCAGGTGTGGTCTCACCAGGGCTCTGTACAAATGCAAAAGGATTTCCTTGCTCTTGTACTCAATTCCCTTTGTAATAAAGGCCAACATTCCATTAGCCTTTTTCACTGCCTGCTGCACTTGCTCATTCACCTTCAGTGACTGATGAACAAGGACTCTGAGATCTCTTTGTATTTCTCCTTTACCTAACTCTACATCGTTCAGATAATAATCTGCCTTCTTGTTCTTACTCCCAAAGTGGATAACCGCACACTTATTCACATTAAACGCCATCTGCCAAGTATCTGCCCACTCACCCAGCCTATCCAAGTCACCCTGAATTCTCCTAACATCCTCATCACATGTCACACTGCCACCCAGCTTAGTATCATCAGCAAATTTGCTGATGTTATTCTCAATGCCTTCATCTAAATCGTTGACGTAAATCGTAAACAACTGTGGTCCCAATACCGAGCCCTGTGGCACCCCACTAGTCACCACCTGCCATTTCGAGAAACACCCATTCACCACTACCCTTTGCTTTCTATCTGCCAACCAGTTTTCTATCCATGTCAATGTCTTCCCCCCGATGCCCTGAACTTTGATTTTACCCACCAATCTCCTATGTGGGACCTTATCAAATGCCTTCTGAAAATCGAGGTACACTACATCCACTGGATCTCCCCCGTCTAACTTCCTGGTTACATCCTCGAAAAACTCCAACGGATTAGTCAAGCATGATTTACCCTTGGTAAATCCATGCTGGCTCGGCCCAATCCTATCACTGCTATCTAGATATGCCACTATTTCATCCTTAATAATGGACTCTAGCATCTTCCCCACCACCGATGTCAGGCTGACAGGTCGATAGTTCTCTGTTTTCTCCCTCCCTCCTTTCTTAAAAAGTGGGATAACATTAGCCATTCTCCAATCCTCAGGAACTGATCCTGAATCTAAGGAACATTAGAAAATGATTACCAATGCATTCGCAGTTTCCAGGCCCACCTCCTTTAGTACCCTAGGATGCAAATGGCGGAGTCCAGGGATATGGGGAGAAGGCAGGAACGGGATACTGATTGTGGATGATCAGCCATGATCACAATGAATGGCAGAGCTGGCTTGAGGGGCTGAATGTCCTACTCCTGTACCTATTGTCTATTGAATTTCTGCCTTCTTTCCTTTATGTCTACATTAAGCATACAAATCAGTTGGTAATAGGTAATGCTATCAAAGGTTTTATTTATTATAAAACAGATTATTTAATCTCACAATTCTTCTGCGGGATCTTGTTTTGGACAAGTTGAGTGACATATTTCCTATGTTACAATTGGGTCTGGTATTCAGAAGTACTTTATGCACTGTTAAGTACTTGGCAATAAAGTGCAAAGTACAAGAAAGATGCAAATGTTCCTTTCTGTCACACATCCTTACAACTGTGGTGCACAACAATGAGTCTCATTTGCCCTGAGTTAAAGAGAACAGATGAGAATATTTCTTGGGGAAACATTATGGAAGTAGTTTTCTTCTTTACTTGGGACACATTATTCAATTTTTAAGCAGTCAGCTGCTGGCACATTACCTCAAAGCAGCTACAACTCATAACTTGATTCATTATATGCTACTAATTCCTATATTCAGTTGAAGATGAAGCTCCCAGATTTCCAGCAAAATTCTGTGCTGGGTGAAGTGCAATCAAGGGACACATTATTCAATTTTTAAGCAGTCAGCTGCTGGCACATTACCTCAAAGCAGCTACAACTCATAACTTGATTCATTATATGCTACTAATTCCTATATTCAGTTGAAGATGAAGCTCCCAGATTTCCAGCAAAATTCTGTGCTGGGTGAAGTGCAATCAAAGCTGACAAGTGAAATCACAGCAGCCTGCACTGTTGATTTCTCATAGAGGATAACTATTCTAGTCTGAAGATGTGCAATTGGATGGTTAAGCTTATAGATGGTACACTGAGAAGAAGGGAACAGGCTTTGAGTTAGTAATAACAAAACTATTGGTATCTCCTGTCAATTGCACCAGGAACAACAGAAAGATTAGAGAGTTTTGTCTGAGCTTAAGTTTAATGGAGACATCATGAAGCTGTTTCCTGATATTCTGCATTTCTCCACAATTTGCACTGGGCTATTAACTGATATCCTGGATTCCCAGGGAATTGTCAAAGTGACTAAATTTTGTATACTTCTGAACTAACCTCTGGACCCTAAAGAACTGTCACACATCAGTATTATAAAAAATGTCATTTTTTCCTTTGTAAGACATTTATAGTATTGCAGATTTTACCTTTTTTTGACAAAATCAACATTCTGTCTTCTGTAGAATATCTAAAATACCAACCAAATATATTTTCCTTCCTATTATACTTGACTTTGAAAAGTCTGTTCAGTGATTGGCATTTCAACGCTGCAATCCTATAAATTTGAAGCTTAGCAGCAATAGTCAATGAAAAATGGAAAGTTCATATCACAGAAATTGACAGGTATTGATGGGCACATTTCCTTAAGCTCAAGGGCAAGCTTGACTACTTTACCATTGACTGCAAAATCCAAGACTCTCTATACGAATAATAACAATTCATGTTTTTCTACAATTTATGTGCAAAAGTCATTAAATCGGAATCAACTTTTGATGAAACTGTTATAGAACAATATATTCTGGATAAAAATGGTAATAAATGTATCACACTGCCATCTCTATAAAACACTTTGGTACTTTTTGCTTTTTGATAGTTATGTTGTAGAAACAGCACAGAATTAATAGCAGTTAAAGAATCAAAACACGATGGGTTACAGCTTGCCCTGCCCTGTCTACAGTTTCTTTCTTTTTACAGCAAACATGCCTTTTAAGTATTAAAAACTCATTAAAATATTATAAACGTAATGTCATCTAAAACTTTGACAAACTTCTGTAGATGCGTGCTGGAGAGTATATTAACTGTTTGCATCACCGCCTGGTATGGAAACACCAATGCACTTGAACAGAAAGGCCTGCAAAAGAAAAAGTGGATACGGCCCAGTCCATCATAGTTAAATCCCTCCCCACCATTGAGCACATCTACACAAAGCGCTGCTGCAGGAAAACAGCATCCATCATCGAGGACCTCCAGCATCCAGGCCATGCTCTCTTCTCACAGATGCCATCGGTGAGATGATACTGGAGCCTCAAGACCCAAACCACCAAGTTCACAGCAGATGTTACTCCTCAACCATCAGGCTGTTGAACCAGAGAGGAAAACTTCATTCACCCATCAGTGAACTGCTCCGACAACACTTTCAATGGCCCTCTATCTCATGTTCTTGATATTATTGCTTAATTATTATTATTATTATTTCTTTGCTTTCTCCTTTTTGTATTTGCACAGTTTGTTATCTTTTACAAATTGGTTGTCTCTCCATCCTATGTGGTGTCGTCTTTCATTGATTTTATTTTGCTGCTTGTGTTTACTGTGGATGCTTGCAAGAAAATAAATCTCAGGGCTGCATATGGTGATATACTGTATATATACTTAAAAATAAATTTATTTTTGAATTTTTCAATCCAGTTTATAAAGGTCTGATTAGTTAATAAACTATTTTATAGAAAGTGGGAGCAATATTTCGGTTCTTACTAATTCAAGGAATCAAAGCTGCCTCATCCTTTTTTTCTCATTCCATTCTAAATCTGTAACATTGTAGCCTCTTCTACAACATATGTCAATTCATTGCTAAACTCGGGAAAACTGCTGTTGCAAACTATTAATTTATTCATCCTGCTCGTAATCTTCCTTCCCAGGTAATACTGTTTAAGATTTTGTTTGTTGTTTCTTTGTTACTGACATCATCACTTTTAAAGATTTCGAGATTTCCAAGTTAATTGCCAACATTTAATTTACAATCAAACAGAAATCTGAAATAATTTGTTTATTAGAACATAGAATATTACAACATAGATAAATCAATAAGGGGAAAAGAAGATCAGCCATGATTGAATGGCAGAGCAAACTTGATGGGGCAAATGGCCTAATTTTGCTCCAAGTCTTATGGTCCCAATCTAATGCTTCACTCCCAAGAAGCCCTCCATTTTTTGTTCATTTACGAGCCTATCTCAGAGTCAAGGTAACACTGCAAAAAAAGCTACCTTTGCATATATGCAACAAGACAAGTTAGGCTGGGTTTTCCATAACTGTCATGGACTACAGACCTTTAACGGTGCGCTGGAGCTTAGGTATAATCAAATAGAGTTATAGAGCACTCTAGCACAGAAACAGCTTATTTGGCCCATCTATGTGTGTGCCAAGCTTAGTCCCATCACCACCGTACCTGTCAGATCATACGCCCATACACTGGCAATCCGTTCCACACCCGCTCACCCTCTGAGTGAAGAACCTCCCTCTCAGGCTCCCCTTAAACATTTCACTTTTAACCCTTAACCTATGACCTCAGATTCACGCATGCTGCGTAATTAACATGCATAGACTAGAGGAGTAGGTGACAAATCCAAAAAGATTATAAAATCCAGAGAGATGAAACCATGACCATTGTGTTTCTTGTCTCCATCCCGACCGTGATCTAAACAGAAGGAATGTGTGAAGCAGCAAGATGGACAAAGTCATTAACATACAACAGCAGTGAGGCAGACAGCTCACACAAAAGCTCAGGGCAATTTTACGCAGCATGTAACAATTCAAACCTGTAGCTCCCACTATGGTGGCAGGGCAGACGGTTCAAACAGAATCTCATGCCAAGTTTATGCTGCACGTTAATGTTCAAAATTCAAAACTCAGGATTCAAGATTAAAGATTGTTTATAGTCATTCTTCAGTATACGAGTGGAAAGGAGAACAAAAAGTTTGCTATTCCAGATCCAATACAACCTAAAAAAAAGCTAAAAAACACAATAAAAAATAAAGCACAATAAATATAATATAAAAGAAATTTTATATAACAGTGTACAGGCAACATACACAGAATGCTGGTGGAACACAGCAGGCCAGGCAGCATCTATAGGAAGATGTACAGTCGACGTTTCGGTCCAAGACCCTTCGTCAGGACTAACAGAAAGAAAAGATAGTAAGAGATTTGAAAGTAGGAGGGAGAGGGGGAAATCCAAAATGATTGGAGAAAACAGGAAGGGGAGGGGTGAAGCCAAGAGCTAACAGGTGATTTGCAAAAGGGAAACAGAGCTAGAGAAGGGAAAGGATCATGGGGCAGGAGGCCTAGGAAGAAGGAAAGGGGGAGGGGAGAGCACCAGTGGGAGATGGAGAACAGGCAAAGAGTGATTGTGAGAGGGGCAGCGAAAGAAGAAAAAGGAGGGGGGAAATAAATAAATAAGGGATGTGGCAAGAAGGGGAGAAGGGGCATTAATGGAAGTTAGAGAAATCAATGTTCATGCCATCAGGTTGGAGGCTATCCAAATGGAGTATAATGTGTTGTTCCTCCAACCTGAGTGTGGCTTCATCTTGACAGTAGAGGAGGCCATGGATAGATATATCAGAATGGGAATGGGACGTGGAATTAAAATGTGTGGCCACTGGGAGATCCTGCTTTCTCTGGTGGACTGAGAGTAGCTGTTCAGTGAAATAGTCTCCCAGTCTGCGTCGGGTCTCACCAATACATAAAAGGCCGCACTTGGAGCATCAGACACAGTATACCACACCAGCCGACTCACAGGTGAAATGTCTGTGGAACTGAATGGTGTTGAGGGAGGAAGTGTAAGGGCAGGTGTAGCACTTGTTTCGCTTACAAGGATAAGTGCCAGGAGGGAGATCGGTGGGAAGGGATGATGGGGACAAGTGGACAAGGGAGTCGTGTAGGGAGCAATCCCTGCAGAAAGCAGAAAGAAAGGGGGAGGGAAAGATGGGCTGGGTAATGGGATCCTGTTGGAGGTGGCGTAAGTTTAGGAGAATTATATGTTGGACCTGGAGGCTGGTGGGGTGGTAGGTGAGAACAAGGGGAACCCTATCCCGAGTGGGGTGGTGGGCGGATGGAGTGAGAGCAGATGTGCGTGAAATGGGAGAGATGTGTTTGAGAGCAGAGTTGATGGTAGAGGAAGAGAAGCCCTTTTGTTTAAAAAAGGAAGACATTTCCTTCATCCTGGAATGAAAAGCCTCATCCTGAGAGCAGATGCAATGGAGATGGAAGAATTGCAAGAAAGAGATGGCATTTTTGCTAGAGACAGGGTGGGAAGAAGAATAGTCCAGGTAGCTGGGAGAGTCTGTAGGCTTATAATAGATATCAGTAGATAAGCCATCTCCAGAGATGGAGACAGAAAGATCAAGAACGGGGAGAGAGGTGTCAGAAATGGATCAGGTAAATTTGAGGGCAGAGTGAAAGTTGGAGGCAAAGTTAATGAAGTCAACGAGCTCAGCATGCATGCAGGAGGCAGCGCCAATGCAATTGTCGATGTTGCGAAGGAAAAGAGGGGGACGGATACCCGTATAGACTTGGAACATGGACTGGTCATGAACATGGAGTGTACACACAACTTTGGGTGTGTTCATATACAGCATACACAAGCTCAGTGTTTAATGCAGCTGATTCTTAAATCTTTCACATTTACCCCTTTTGTCACATAATCTCTCCTGCATTCAACTCTGTTAGTCTCCTATCCATTGGCTTCCCCCTCCTTTATCTCTCTGCATATCAAAATCAGATTCATTCTGACTTTTCCTAGTTTAGATGAAAAGGCATTGGTCTAAAACATGAAGTTCCAGTAAGATGGTGGCACTTCGAGTCCAACCAGTGGAATAATTGTGCAACCTTAACATCTTTTCAATGATTGCAAGACACTGCTGTATATTAAGAGCATCTCGTACCACAGGTCTACCCCACTAGCAAGTTGCGGCACTGCGATGGAGTTCAGCATGCGCTGCGTTGTCGCCAGCTACAAAACCCGCGAAGAAGGCATTGGAGATGGTGCACACCCAACAAACAGCACAAATGATTGTCTTGGGCGTTTCTCATGTGATCAATGACCTTGTTGAAATTGGTAAAGTAAAATACTGCAAGTTGGACAATCCCTGTCAGGGCTGTGCAACCAGAGCTATCGTTTAATCAGCAGGGAGATCGAGATTTTGAAGGCGTTGTTTTCTGACAGTTTCTTCGAGTTGAGGAGCAACCAATCAGTAAGAGGCAGTGTGTAAAAAGAGCTACCTTTCAGTCAAGTCCGTGTTCAAGATTTAACAGCAGAGCTCCACACCAGTTTTCTCTGAGTTAGACAATCCACATCAGAGCTGCGTAAAAAGAGTTACTTTTCAGTCAGGAGGGTGAATGAGATTTTAAAGGCAGAGTTTTGCCACAGTTTCTCTGAGTTGAGGAGCGGCCAATCAGCAAGTGCATTACAAAGGGCCAATCAGTGCAAGCATTTGGCGTGTGCCAGTGTTTAGAGTGGCTTTGGCTCATCAGGCTTGGATGAGATAAGGTCTGGGGGAGGTACATTGTCTTGTAAGTTACTCTCTCTGTCCGTATTTCTTCATTCCTTTTCTGCTTGGGCATAGTAGATTGGTGAGAATTGCTCCAGGCGCTGTGTTTCATACTCTGTGTGGGATGTGGGAAGATAAACACATCTGCACCAGGTGCACCAAGCAGCAGCTCCTGAGAGAACGTGTTGAGGAAC
The DNA here is from genome assembly GCF_030144855.1 of Hypanus sabinus. NCBI lineage: Eukaryota > Metazoa > Chordata > Chondrichthyes > Myliobatiformes > Dasyatidae > Hypanus > Hypanus sabinus. The sequence goes on along the minus strand of NC_082719.1, from coordinate 48,303,171 downwards.
TGGAGCTGCTGTTGGATGACCTTCGATTCATATGGAGGAGGTGATGGACAGGAGATTCAGGGTGGAAACCACACCCAGGTGGCAGGAGACAGGTAACTGGGTGACTGGCAGGAGAAGAAGGGAAAATGCACAGCCATTGCACAGTACACCTGTGGCCGTTCCCCTCAATAACAAGTACACAACCTTAGATATGATTGATGGGGACGATCTAGTGGGGGGAGCCACAATGACTGGCTCTCTGGGATGAGTCTGGTGCTGTGGCTCAGAGCAGCAGAGAGGTTAAGAGGATTGCAGTGTTGAAAGGAGATTCCTCAGTCAGGGGAACAGAGATGAAGATCTGTGGGCATGATAGAGACATCCGAATGGTATGTTGCCTCCCTAGCACCAGAATCAGGGATGTCTCAGATCTTGTCCATGGCATCCTCAAGGGTGAGTATGAGAAGCCAGATGTCTTGGTACATATTGGTACTAATGACATAGGTAGGCAAGGTGAGGAGGTCCTTAAGAGAGATTTTTTGGAACTAGGTAAAAGCTGAAAAACAGGACCTCCAGGGTAGTAGTCTCTGGCATGAGCTACGTGCCAGTGAGAGTAAGGATAGGATGATTTGGTAGGTGAGTGCAAGGGCGAGGGTTCAGATTTACGGCTCAATGGGATCTCTTCTGGGGAAGGTATGACCTGTACAAGAGGGATGGGTTATACCTGAATGCGAGGGGGTCCAATAACCTTGCGGCAGGTTGGCTAGAGTTGTTTGGGTTGGTTTAATCTAATCTGGCAGGGGGATGGGAACTGGATGAATAGTGTTGAGGATGGGGTAGTTGGTTTACAAACAGAAGCAATGTGTAGTGAGACTCCTAGCAAGGAGAGGTTGCTGATAAGGAAAAACTGCAATCAATAGTATGAGTTGCAATGTAAAAGATGGACAAAATCGAAAAGAATGAATACAGGACTGAAGGTGTTATATTTCAATCTGCGCAGTATATGGAATAAGGTACATTAGACGAAATTGTAGCACAACTATTGATGGGCACAACTATTGTAGGTATCACTAAATCATGGCTGAAAGAAGATTATAGCTGGGAGCTTAATGTCCAAGGATACACATCGTGTCGAAAGGACAGGGAGGAGGGTAAAGGGGGTGGTGTTGCACTGTTGGTAAAAAATGAAATTAAATCATTAGAAAGAGGTTACATAGGATCAGAAGGTGGATAGAGCTAAGGAATGTAAGAGTAAAAAGACCTCAAACAGTTGTAAGGATGTGGTCTACAAAATACAATGGGAGATAAAACCTTAAGCAGCAAGTGATCATAATACAATCGAATTCACCCTGCATTTTGAGAAGGAGAAACTAGAGTCAAATGTATCAATATTACATTGGAGTAATTCCAAAGTCATGAGAGAGGAGTTGGTCAGAGTTGATTGTAAAAGAAGACTGGCAGGAATGATGGCAGAGCAGCAAAGGCTGGAATTTCTGGCTGCAATTTGGAAGGCACAGGATATATACATCCCAAAGAGGAAGAAGTATTCTAAAGGCAAAATAACACAACCGTGGCTAACAAAAGAAGTCAAAGCTGACATAAAAGCTAAAAAGAAGGCGTATAATAGAACAAAAATTAATGGGAAGATAAAGGATTGGGAAGTGTTTAAATACAAACAGAAGGCAATTAAAAAAGTCATCAAGAAGGGGAAGATGGAATATCTTAAGCTATCCAATAATATTAAAGAGGATACCAAACGTTTTATCAGATACATGAAGTGTAAAAGTGAGGTGAGAATGGATATTGGGCTGCTGAAAAATGATTCTGGAGGGGTAGTACTGGGGGACAAGGAGATGGCAGACAAACTGAAGAAGTATTTCACATCATCTTTCACTGTGGAAAACATTTGCAGTATAGTGGAATTCCATTGGTCAGGGGTCATGAAATGTGTGAAGTTACTATTACTAGGGAGAAAGATGTTGGGAAACTGAAAGGTCTGAAGGTAGGTAAGGCAGCTGGACCAGATGCTATACACCCCAGGGTCCTGAAGGAGATGGCTGAAGAGATGGTGGAGGCATTAGTAATGATATTTCAAGAATCAATGGATTCAGGCATAATTCCAGAGGAATGGAAACTGCAAATGTCAGTACACTCTTAAAAAAGGGAGAGAGGCCAAAGAAAGGGAATTATAGGCCAGTTAGTCTGACCTCTGTGGTTGGGAAAATGTTGGAGTCAATTGGTAAGGATGTGGATTTGAGGTACTTGGAGGCACATGATCAAACAGGCTATAGTCAGCATGATTCCCTCAAGAGAAAATTTTGCCTGACAAGTCTGTTGGAATTCTTTGTAGAAATAACAAGCAGGGTAGACAAAGGAGAATCAGTTGATGTTGTCTATTTGGATTTTCAGAAGGCCATTGACAAAGTGCCACACATGAGACTGCTTTACAAGCTACAAGCCCATGGTAATACAGGGAAGATTCTAATATAGATGAAGCAGTGACTGACTGGCAGGAGGCGAAGAGTGGGAATAAAAGAAGCCTTTTCTGGTCAGCTGCCAGTGACTAGTGGTGTCCGCAGGGATCTGTGTTTGGATTGCTTCTTTTTACATTATATATCAATGATTTGGATGATGGTTTTGTTGCAAAGATAGCAGATGGATACAAAGGTAGGTGGAGGGACTGGTAGTTTTGATGATGCAGAGATGCTACAGGACCTAGATTAGGAGAATGGACAAAGGAGTGGCAGATGGAATATAACGTTGGGAAGTTTATGGTCATAAACTTTGGTAGAAGAAATGAAAGCGTTGACTATTTTCTACAGCCAATTGAAAGAAAATCCAAAAAAAAATGAGGCACAAAGAGACTTGGTAGTCCTTGTGCAGGATTCCCTACAGGTTACTTGGCAGACTGAGACTGTGGTGGGGAAGGCAACTGCAATGTGTGTTTTCAGTTCAAGAGGACTATAATATAAAAGCAAGAATGTTGAGACTTCATAAAGCATTGGTGAGCTGTCACTTGGAGTATTGTGAGCAGTTTTGGGCCCTTTATCATAGAAAGGAAATGCTGAAACTGGAGAGGGTTAAAAGGAGGTTCACAAAAATGAATCACAAGTTTGATTAGCTTGTCATATGAAGAGCATTTGATGGCTCTGGGCCTCTACTCACTGGAATTCAGAAGATTGAGGGGATGACCTCATTGAAACCTATCGTATGGTGAAAGGCCTTGATAGAGCGGATGTGGAGAGGATGTTTCCTATGGTGGGAGAGTCTAAGACCAGAGGACACAGCCTCAGAATGGAGGGCCGGCCTTTTAGAATGGAGGTAAGGAGGTTTTTCTTTAGCCAGAGAATGTTGAATCTGTGAAGTTCATTGCCACAATCAGCTGTGAAGGCCAAGTGTTTATGTATATTTAAGGCAGATGTTTATAAATTCTGGATTGGTCAGGGTATGAAGGGATACAGGGAGAAATCAGGAGATTGGGGCTGAGAGGACAAATGGATCAGCCATGATGTAATGGCAGAGCAGACTCGTTTGGACAACTGGCTAATTCTGCTCCTGTGACTTATGGTCTAAGTCTGGTCCATTGGTTCATTGGCGAGACCGATAGGGGTGAGCAGCAGACCAGGTCCTCGTGCCGTGGCATTGCTCATTGTAGCCGTTCAGGTCAGCTGGCAACCCAGGTAGTGTTGGAGAGAGCAGAGGCACGGCAGGTGCACTGGAGTCCACCCTGAGTTGGGTGCTGTTCCCTCCAGTCGGTGCTGCACTGCAGTGTTCGTTCCCAGGGAAACGACTGGATGATGTTCATCTGTGGCTGCACTTGAGCACGATGAGGACTGCTTCATGCTTGTTCTTGCAGAAACAATGCACCTGACCACCATCAATCTTCAGGCCAAGCCGTTCAGGGACTTGGGCTATATCACTTTTTGTGACTGTATGAGTTTCTGCTATATTAACTACAGTGTATGTACTATGTGCTGTGTGTGACCGTTAGTACAGCTCACTGTTTCAAAGTTGCAATCGGTAACATTGTTTATTTTGACAGCAATGTACACTGCTGTCTCAATTTTCAGTATTTTCATTATTTTCGGTTTTATTTATTTACCTCCTATATTGTACTTTCCTAAGACCATATTTATTAGTTCAAGGACTTGATATGAACTATTCTGTCTCATCATCTCTTATCCATATCCATGACTTGTTTAACTCACCATCCTAGTTTATCCATCCTTTGTTCAATAAATCATATACCTCACCATCCCATTAAGATCAGAGGTAAATCATGGAACAATTCATGATTCGTTTCTTTCAACAAAAATTAACAACATGAAAAGAAAAGCTTGCAATATCCCTTCAAGGATATTGGTTTCTCATTATAGTTATAAGCAGCAGATACAAAGTTTTATCGATTTGACCTCCAAAGTACAGTTTCCAGGATGGCAAACTATGATATGATGTTCCCTATGCCACCTCCAGGTTGGAATGAAGCTGTTACATTAAAGAAAAGGGCCAGAGAGTCCACGTTCAAGTGCTACTGTAGAATTGTGCAAAGCTGGAGTTTGATTGCAGATTAGATTAGAGGATTTTAATTTATTAATCACATTTAAATCAAAACATGAGGATGTGCAGGGGTCGCTCCATAACTGTTGCCACACATTCTGGTGCCAACTTGGTATAACATAACTATGTTCAACAGAACAACATTCAACAAACAACAACCACAATCCAAATCCCTTTCCCAGCCATCCCACTGCACACGCAGACTGGCCTCCAGCCACATGACAGGCGGCCCCTGGGCTTCCAACCTCTAGAATGAGGCTTGGGGCCTGCAGACATCAGGCCTCTGTGGTCTGGAGAAATTGTTCTTCTCTGTGCAGCAGAGGCATCTTCTACACTCCTGCACCCTGGAACTGATTTACAAGGAATGATTTCTGAAGAGCTGCTGTGATGTGGTCACCAGTACAACAATCCCATCTCCCATTTTGCCTATTCCCACATCTTCTGTTGTATATGTATATTAATGTTTATGGTGGTAGTTTAAGGTAGCTGTGGATGCTGTTACCTCAAGAGACTGCATCGGTTCAGTAGACCAAGTTGCCTGCGGGCAAAGGATCATTGGGCAAGTGGGAAGTTTATACAAGTGAAATATTAAGAATTGAGGCTCTTGGTCAGGAAAATGGAGTTACGATTCAGGTGCAGGCATTTGGGATCAGGAGCATCCCTGGAGGAGCCTAGGGGTTGCAGGAGTATGCTCAAGAAGAGAAAAAGATGGGTATGAGATTGCTTTAGCTTAGAAGATTAAAGAGAATCCAAAGAGATCTGATAAGTAGAGTAACTGAAAAGAAGGGGGCAACTCAAAGACCAAAGTGGACTTCCTCATGTGGAGCCAAAGGATATGGGCTAGGATTTTAATGACTATTCCTTCTCTGATTTTACTATGGAGAAAGACATGAAGACATCGAAACTTGAGATAACTAATGGGGCTGTCTTGCTGATAGTCCAGGTTACAGCAGAGGAGTTGATAGATGTCTAAATATGTATCAAGGTAAATAAACTTCCAGAGCATAATCAGATGTATCCTGTGGGAATCTAGAGAAGGAATTGCAGGAGCCTTAGCTAAGATATATGCATTACTATTAGTGACAGGTGAAGAGGGGGAAGACTACATGGTATCTAATTTTGTGCCTTTATTGAAGAAGAGTTGTAAAGCAACCCCAAGCAAGTATAGTAAATAAGTAACTTTTGTAATATAGTAGCAGGTAAGTTAGCAGAGGAGATTCTGAGGATAAGATATAGATGCAATTGGAAAGATGAGGTTTGATTAGGGATAGTCATCTCGACTTTGCACATACTTATGTGGTTACACATAAGTACTTTGATAATACATTTCCTTTGAACTTTTAGGGCAGGACGGTAAACATAAGGGTTCTGATGGGGTTCCATATGGTAGTCTACTATGCAGAGTTGGGATCCAGAGAGATAGCTCACTAATTGGATACGTAAATGGTTTGATGGTAGGAAGCAAAGGATGGTAATGGAAAGTTATTTTTTGGATCAGAGGCCGTGACTAGTCGTGTTCTCAAGGGTTTACACAGATCCATTTATGATAGCATCAGATAGGCAGCATTCACATGAAAAATTATATTGAACATAAATCAATCACTATTTCTACAAAAAGTAAAACAACTACAACAAACAAGTTCCATTTTAACACATAATGATCAAAGTGATCATAGTCTTGCAAAACTTGAGGAAAGACAACTGCATTTTAATATGGATGAGTGTGAGATATTGCATCTTGGGAAGACTTATGACAGTAGACTTTTATAGTGAAGAGTTCAGCCCTAGGTTGTGTTGTAAAATAAAAAAGGTTTAGGAGCACAAGTACATGATTCCCTGGAGGTGGTGTCACAGGTAGAAGGGGTGGAAATGAAGATTTTTGACATGCTGACCTTCATGAATCAGAGCATTGTTGTTGGGATGTAATGTTGTGTTGTTCAAGCTGTTTGTGAGGCTGCATTTAGAAGATTGTGTTCAGTTTTGGTCAGCTTACTCTGAGGTTTAGGGTGACAGAGGAGGAAGTGGCTGATGCAGATACATTAACAATGTTTAAAAGACAGATTGATAGAGACGATCTAGAGCGATATACGTTAAATGTGGATGTATGAGATTAATTTGGGCAAAAGTTGGTTGCATAGTGTAGATCCCCTTTCGGAAATGGAAATTGCTAGAAAGACTTGACAAACAAGGCTGCAGCTGTGGGGAGAGAAACAGTTATTCTTTGAAATCAATGACTTTACAGATACAAGGTCATATCTTACCAATGGTAGCCATCATTTGCAAGCTTTATATCTCTGCACAGATTGGTCTGATCAAAGGAGCAGTCATCAAAGGAGTGATCTGAGGCAGAGTGATAGGGCTTTAGCTCATCTGGGCTTCTGCGATAACGGGTTGAGGCGAGGTAAGTTACCTGTGAGGAATAGAAACAGGAAGTATGTCTGCGAGGCTGGTGTTCCGTACTGGGTGTCGGATGCGGGATGTCCGGGAGACTCCCAGCCTCCTGGACAGCCACCTCTGCACCAGGTATGTCGAGCTACAGCTCCTTAGGGACCTGGTTATGGAACTGGAGATGCAGCTCGATGACTTTCATCTGGTCAGGGAAAGTGAGGAGACGACAGAGAGGAGCTATACGCAAGTAGTCACACTGGGGCTTAGGGAGACAGATAAGTGGGAAACAGTCAGGAGAGGAAAGGGCAGGAGTCAGATGCTAGAGAGTACTCCTGTGGATGGCCCCCTTAACAATAAGTACTCTTGCTTGAGTACTATTGGGGGGGGGGGGAACTGCCTACCTGGAGGAAACAATAGTGGCCGCATCACTGGCACAGAGTCTGGGCTCAGGAGGGTAGGGAAAGGAAGAAGGCAGCAGTAATAGGGGACTCTATAGTCAGGGGGTCATACAGATGATTCTGTGGACGCAGGAAAGAAAGTGGATGGTAGTTTGCCTCCCAGCTGCCAGGGTCCGGGATGTTTTTGATCGCGTCCACAATATCCTGAAGTGGGAAGGTAAACAGCCAGGGGCCTTTGTACATATTGGTACCAACGACATAGGTAGGAAAAGGGAGGAGGTCCTGAAAACAGAGTGTAGGGAATTAGGAAGGAAGTTGAGGAGCAGGACTTCAAAGGTAGTAATCTTGTGATTACTGCCTGTGTCACCTGACAGTGAGTAGAGGAATAGAGGGAGGTGGAGGATAAATGCGTGGCTGAGGGATTGGAGCAGGGAGCAGGGATTCAGATTTCTGGATCATTGGGACCTCTTTTGGGGCAGGTGTGACCTGTACAAAAAGGACGGGTTGTACTTGAATCCAAGGGGGACCAATATCCTGGCAGGGAGGTTTGCTAAGGCTGTTGGGGAAAGTTTAAACTAGGACTGCTGGGGGTGGGGGGGGTGGGAACTGAACTGAAGAGACAGAGGAAGAGGCAGTTAGCTCATATACAAAGAAAGCTTGGAGACAGTGTGAGAGGGAGGATAGACAGGAGATAGAAAAGGGATATGCTGATGGTTTGAAGTGTGTCTATTTTAATACAAGAAGCATCATGAACAAAGTGGATGGGTTTAGAGCGTGGATCAGTAGGAGCAGTGACGTTGTGGCCATTACAAAGACTTGGAAGGTTCAGGGGCAGGAATGGTTACTTCGAGTGCCAGGCTTTAGGTGTTTCAGAAAGGACAAGGAGGGAGGCAAAAGAGGAGGGGGCATGGCACTGCTGATCAGAGATTGTGTCACGGCTGTAGAAAAGGAGGAATTCATGGAAGAATTGTCTACTGAGTCTCTGTGGGTGGAAGTTAGAAACAGGAAAGGGTCAATAATAACTGTACTGGGTGTTTTTATAGACCACCCTATAGTAACGGGGACATCAAGGAGCAGATTGGGAGACAGATTCTGGAAAGGTGCAATAATAACAGGGTTGTTGTGGTGGGAGATTGAAATTTCCCAAATATTGTTTGGCATCTCCCCAGACCAAGGGGTTTAGATGGGGTGGGGTTTGTTAGGTATGTTCAGGAAGGTTATATATAGATAAGCCTACAAGAAGAGAGGCTGTACTGGATCTGGTATTGGGAAATGAACCTGGTAGGCTGTCAGGTCTCTCAGCGGGAGAGCATTTTGGAGATAGTGATCACAATTCTATCTCCTTACTATAGCATTGGAGAGGGATAGGAACAAACAAGTTAGTAAAGTGTTTAATTGGAGTAAGGGGAAACATGAAGCTACCAAGCAGGAACTTGGAAGCATAAACTGGAAACAGATGTTCTCAGGGAAATGTCTGACAGAAACGTGGCAAAAGTTCAGGGGATATTTGTGTGGTGTTCTGCATAGGTATCTTTCAATGAAAAAGGGAAAGGATGGTAGGGTACAGGAACCGTGGTGTACAAAAGCTTTGAAAATCTTGTCAAGAAGAAAAGAAAAGCTTAGGAAAGGTTCAAAAAACTAGGTAATGATAGAGATCTAGAAGATCATAAGGCTAGCAGGATGAAGCTTATGAATGATATTAGGAGAACCAGAAGGGGCCATGAGAAGGCCTTGGCAAGCAGGATTAAAGAAAACCCCAAGGCATTCTATAAGTATGTGAAGAGCAAGAGGATTAGGCATAAGAGAATGGGACCAATCAAGTGCAAAAGTGGAAAAGTGTATATGGAAACAGAGGAGATAGCTGAGGTATTTAGTGAATACTTCGCTACAGTATTCACTACAGAAAAGGATCTTGCGATTGTAGGGATGACTTACAGTGGATTGAAAGGCTTGACCATATAGACATTAAGAGGATGTGCTGGAGCTTTTGGAAAGCATCAAGTTGGATGTGGAAGTGGAAACTATAGAAATGGTGCAGAGGAGATTTACAAAGATGTTGCCTGGTTTAGGGTGAATGCCTTACGAGAAGGGGTTGAGTGAACTTGGACTTTTCTCCTTGGAGCGACGGAGGATGAGAGGTGGCCTCAGAGAGGTGTATAAGTAGATAAGAGGTGTTGATCATGTGGATAGTTAGAGGCTTTTTCCCAGGGCTGAAATGACTATCAATTGAGGGCACTGTTTTAAGGTGCTTGGAAGTAGGTACAGAGGAGATGTCAGGTGTAACTTTTTTTAAAAAAATGCAGAGAGCGGTGAGTGCGTGGAATGGTTTGCCGGTGATGGTGGTGGAGGCGGGTACGATAGGGTCTTTTAAGCGTCTCCTGGACAGGTACATGGAGCTTAGAAAAATAGAGGGCTATGGGAACCCTAGGTAATTTCTAAAGTACGTACATGTTTGGCAGAGCTTCGTGGGCCAAAGGGCCTGTATTGTGCTGCAGGTTTTTTATGTTTCTATGATAATCTCTGTATCTATTTCAGATTTTCAGTATTTGTTTATTCCAATTTTGAAATTATCTCACTTAAAGCTTGGATCAGGAGTCCAATGTTTCAAGGCATATATTAAGTATGATTCCAAAATATTTTAATAGCTGTGCCCTACATACAAAAATACTTCTATTCTAAAATTTTGATGTTTATATTTCTGCAAATGAGTTTATTCATAATTATATTTTCTACCAAGCTTAGTTAACACAAAAATATCTGGAAAAGGCTGTTAGTGGAAAAGGAAACAAGATGAGATTACAGCAAAGGAAGAGCATTTCCTGCAGACACTGTTCTGAGATCACATGACAGTCAAGATCTTTGAAGCTATCCCAGGATAATAATCCCAAATATCAGAGTACACTGTAAAAATGTAATGCTGTTTTTGAGAAAAAAAATGACATTTATTCTCAAAATGTTGAACCTTATCCACTTGGAACATACATTTATAATATTGACCTTATTATATATGACACGCATAAAAGTAATGATGCTTGAGTATATTTAAACCAGAGGTTGACAGGTTCCTGATCAGTCAGGGTGTTAAAGCTTACAGGGAGAAGGCAGGGTATTGAGATTGAGAGGGATAGTAAAACAGCCACAAAGGAATGGTAGAGCACATTCAATGGGCTGAATGGCATAATTCTGCTCCTATGTGTTATGATCCTATGATCTAAAAGAGAAAAACACACCATTAGAGGGAGGAAAAAATAAACTGCTCCATAAATTAAAATGCCATAAACTAATTTAGTAAGAAAATTACACCATATGATATATGCACATGATCAGTTTTGACAAAGGTTTTTGTGGTCCATGCAGACTAATATATATAACATAAGAGGAACTCAGGTTCCTCATTGCTTATTCAAGCGTTCTTCATGGACCGCCTCTGGAACTTTCTACACATATTGCTGCAGCCCAGAGAAAGTTAGTTACAGCAAACAGTTCTTAAAACGTTTCCTGCTGTGACTGTTTCTTTCCATTCATAGACTTCTTGACAACCACAAAGGTGTCCACGTGTTGTTTACTTCTAACACATAGCAGCTGGCCTCTCTGAATTGATACATCTGAACTGAATGATTCCCATTGAAACAGTAAAAGCATTTCCCACCAGAAACTACTTCACAGACTATTTCTTCTGGTGACTTGGAGCCAACATCAGAGTTTCTGCCATTATTTCTGAGATTGTTCCTTTGTCTATATTTACACTGACGATCTGTGTCATTAATAACTGATCACTTGTTGAAAGGCTTTCCGCATAGCTACGAGACTGTGGTTGCTGGAATCTGGAACGAAGAGTAAATTGCTGGAAAAACTCAGCAAGGCAGGCCACATCAGTGGAGGCAAAGGGATGTTCCACCTTGAAGTTTGAAACCCTGTATCAGGGCTGAGAGTGTAGAGAGAAGGTGGCCAATATATTGATGTGAGGGGAGTTGAGATAGAGCCTGGTGGATGGGAGGCCAAACACAAACTAAAAGGAAAATGTCTCTTGTTCTACTTGGGTAGCTGAAAACTCAATGCTATGATCACTGTATTTTCCATTTTTGGGTACATCACCACCCCTGCTCTCCCTTCCACTTCCCCCAATCCTCCCAATGTTTCTTTCCCTTTCCTATTCCTCACTTCCAACATCCATTCCTCTTCCCCAACATGGTTCCATCAACTCAACACCTGGCACCTATTCACCTGGATTTCTTCTCTCCTGGTTCACCTTTCCTATCCCCTCCACCATCTAGCTCCATCTGTCTATAATTCCTCCTCCTCATCTGGTTTCACATCTTTCTCATGCCTCCCCCTCACTTCTACATACTCACTGTCTCCCTTCTAACTCCTAGTCCTGATCCAGGGTTTCGACCTGAAACATTGACTATCCCTTTGCCTCCATAGATCCGTCTTGACCCTCTGAATTCTTCCAGCAGTTTATAGTTCACACTAGCTAGTTGGTATGTCAGTTGGAAAGTTAAGAGCTTGTTTGTTTAGAAACTGGATAAGCTCATCATTAAGTCTATGCACAAACTTACCTTGGGGAACATGATTCAAAAACGTACCAAAATTGCAATGTTGTGGCAGAATGTTAGGAATGACTATATAATCACTAAATGTGTGCCCTGACCTTTGGTTACGGTTTCTAAACTTACACATCTCCTGCATCACCAGTGACATTAGGTTCAAGTACTTTGGCAGCTTGTTCCTATTAATTTGTTAAATGGAACATTGATCATTCTGTGAAGCAGCAGCGAGCTTGTCAATATCGCGGAAGCGGCTGACCCAATTGCAATGAACATGATCACATTGTTGCATTCACCTGTGCCTCTTTCTGAACATTTCTTGCCTTTGCCCCTGAAAAAATCACTACCCGTTCAATGTATGGATCGACGAGATTCCTTACTACAACTACCAAGATTTTGAATATAACCAGTATAGGGTTGGATTGCTTTTAAAACTGACTTCCACTTCAATAGCTACCTTCTTTCTCATAACAAATTTGGCAGACACTGCTTTATTCCCCCCTGCCCATGCTAAGACTGCACTTCTCTTACCACAATCAATCAAGAGCCTGTCAGACTCATTCTAACAATAAATGTGTGGTCACTCATCATTCTTGTTGCCTTTGTCACTTAGTGTGGATGTAATTCCTTCCCATCTGTCCTTGATGTAATTCTTAAGGAGTTCTTATCGCTAACAAAGATGATCAAGCAGTATAAACATTAATACGCAGGAGAGACTGGGAGCTTAAACAAGGTAGGTACATTTTACTCAAAGGCCTTTATTTTACAATCCTTAAAGGATTTGTAGCCTTAAAGCAACAAATGTTGTTCATAATTACATGTATTACAAAACCTTTTCATTCAGACATTTAACAACAAGTACTTAGAATTGTAACTTATTGTAATCCATTTCAAATCTGAAAGAACAGTGACTTCATCGAAAGAAAAAGTGGGAGTTTGAGAGCAAGATCGTTAACCAAGTGTATAGTTTGTACTGCTATATGTCTGCTTGAAGCAAATTAAGTCAAAGCAGAAAAATGGTTTCAACAAGGCTCTAAACAACTGAGACTAGCAAGCAGACAAAGTAATGTTCCAGAAAAAAGTAAACTGAGAATTTACTGAAACAGGTAATTGATTCATGGCACTTAATACCAGTAAGAAGAATTAGGTAGTTATTTTTACTTCAACATTTGCTCAATGATTTATTCAATCTGATCAGATCCAAGAATGACAGTAAATTTCTCAAGAGAAAAATAAAATTCTGAAATATGACTTGCACACAAAATGGTCTCTTCAAAATGCTAAGATGAATGTAAATAACTGGTGACTTTGAGTAACCATGTCATTATCAATCACACCTGCCTTCCATATATATGACGTCTATTAATAGGCAGCAATTTGAGTGCATTTCTTATATAGCCCTTCATGCACAAATAATAACTAATTAGCAAGATATCAAATAGCAAACTGTTAAACTCAGCAGATAATCAATGTTCTCGGGGGAGGAAGAGAAAATGGGAAATATATGAAGATTTCAAATAGGATGTCAGAAATGTCTGCTCACTTGACTGGAACAATTATTCAAGGTGATAAAATATCTATAACCTTAATATGTTCCTCAATGTGATATCACCGAAGAATTTTAGGTTATTGATAGTAAGTGAAACAGATGTTCTAAACAATTGTTGATTCACACTTAACATGAAGCAACACAGATCTCAAATCACCTGATCAGGATGAAACATCACTTCTTTATTCAGTTAACTACTTATTATAAGACACATCCTTTTGAGGATACATTTCGTTAAATCACATAGGACAGAAGATGTTTCAAATTACAACAGTAATTATGTTTATAGAAACAGAATATCATCTTTGGGAATAATTTGAAGAATAATTAAGAAAGAACATAGACCAATATGATGCTAGGAAGAAGTCTTTGGTCCATGAAGTCTGTGCCAACCCAGAAGCCAACTTAAAATAATCCCAACTGCCTGCATATTCCGGATTGTGCTTCCATTACTTCTCATTTTAGGCATTTAACTCTCTCTGTGTAAGATAAAATCTCACCTTACGTATTTCTTTTAAACTTTCCGCCTCTCCCCTTAAATCTAGGCCCTCTAATAATTGACATTTTAAATCAGGGATATAAATTCTGACTGTCTACCCCGTCTATGCCCCTCATAATTTTATACACTTCTATCAGGTTGCCCTTCAGTCTCTGATGTTCTAGAGAAAACAATTCAAATTTGTCCAATCTCTCCTTATAGCTAATATTCTCTCAACCAGACAACATACTGGTAAGCCTCTTCTGCACCTTCTCCCGCAAAGGCATGACCAGAACTGTGCATGACTTCCAATTTTTATGCAGCTGCAACTTGACTTCCCAACTTTTATATTCAACACCATAACTGATGAAGGCAAATATGGCGTCTGGCTACTTAATTTTCTTGATGCAACTTTAGATCACTGTCTTTGTTACCATGAGTCCATCTGGTCAGCTAGTGATGTGTTCACTGAGCTGAAGATAGTTCATTTCTTTTACAGAAATGCTCACATTGGTTTGGATTTATGACTTCATTCAGATTTTCTGATAAGTCTTGCAAACAAGCTACTGATTGTGCATTGTTGTCTTCTTTTGCCTTGTGACAATATAATGATCTGTAGGCCTCGGAGGCTACAGGATTACATTGCCATTTCTGAAGAAGTTGCAACTAAATAGGGAGAAAGGTTTTCAGGAGTATAGCAAACCCTAGGGGTAGTCATCTTTCTTCTCGTTAGCCTTTTACCATAGTATAACATAACACACAAGAACTAGTAAGACAGATTGGTTTGAATTTCAAAGTCAAAGATATAAACCATGATGGTATAAAACCATCATAAGCAGGAATAACCAACATATTTACAAAATACATTATGTAAAGTCTTCAGAACTATATTATATAAGAAGTCACTCTTGTTAGAAAGTAAATAAGTAATATCCAAATAGGCAAGTGAAAGATGTTTGTAGGCCCCATCTTTCCATTGAATTGTGTTATTGGACCAATTATTCATGACAGACACATCCCAACTCCCCCGTCGCCCTCTTAAAGATGAGGCAAGAAACACTTATATCGGTATGCAAATTTAATGATCAGGACTAGGAAAAGGAGAAGAGAAAAGATAACATGATTATGGTGCACCCTACTTAACACTCACTCAGGGTGGAGGACAAACCAGAGGAGTAGGTAAAAGGTGAGTACGAGGCAGTCTTACAAGAGATAACCCACTGCAGTGTAGGTAGGGTATTGAAGCTAGCGAACTCTTATGAGTGGAGGCAGCAGAGAAAGGCAGAAGTCGCCAAACTTAGGTCTTTGCAAACTTCAACGTTTCAGCAGCAGGAGCACTATAAACATAACAAAGTAATTCCAATGGCTAAGAGTATTATCATTGGAAAATTGCAAAAAGAACCCTTAAGGTAGTGCTAATCCACCCGGAAATTGCACTCAATGCTGCGGAAGATAAATTGGCAATGTTTTAGCTGTTGTTTCAGCTAGAACATTAAGCCAGTCTGGTTCTTGGTATGGGTCTGCAAAGGAAAATTGTGAAATGAGGTGCCTTGTTCAACAGATCATTTCAGTAATATTATAATTAGTAAAAGTGACAACTAATCTGGTAGTGTGCACCTGGATTTGAAAGCTAATTAAAACTGAGATCTCAGAAGTACAAAGATGGAGATCAGAACATTTGATTTCAGCGGCTGCTGGCTGACCAGCTTTTTTCAAGTGGAAGCTTCAGTGATCGGTATCTTTGTGAGGTGTAACACCCCACACTCAAGGAGTGAGGACACAGGGCCCAGAGCGATAGGAGGTAGCAATGATTCCATAAAATCAGTTACCAAAACCACGAATACACTTGTAATCTCCAAACCTTTCACACCCTTCTGTACAATTTTTTATGCAGCTGCAACATGACTTCCAATTTTAATGCACAACTCCATAACTGATAAAGGTAGGCATGCCTTTTTTGCCACCAAATCTACTTCTCTTGTCACTTTCACATAGCTACTGGCTTACACCCCAATATCCCTCTGTATAACAAAACTCCTAAAGGTCCTGCCATTTACTCCCAATCTTTATCTCTTACATTTTGCCTCCCAGAATGCAGAACCTCACACTTGTCTGGGTTAATCTCCATCAGTATTCCATAATGAATTGTAGATAATATATTCTTGCATTTATCAAATAATTCAAAAGTTAATGGATGTTTTGTATGTTAATTTATAGTTGAATTAACTTAAAGCAAATTTTTCATCATAGCTGTAAAATTCTCTCCTAAGGTAATGGGATACAGTTCCACTGTTCCAATGGACATGAATTGAATGGTCATTTTCTTCAAGTTAAAACAGTAAAAATTAGAGGCTACTTGATATAAGGCAGCAAACTAGATACAAAAATCAACTTACTCAAAAATGGCCCTAATGCAATAATTACTCTCGCAATGACTAGGAATTCACACTGCTGCCTGTAAGGAGTTTGTACATTCTCCCTATGAATGCATGGGCTTCCTCCAGGTGCTGCGGTTTCCTCCCACAGTCGAAAGATGCACCGGTTCGTAGGTTAATTGGTCATTGTGAATTATCCCATGATTAGGCCAGGATTAAATGGGGGGATTGCTGGGCAGAGCAACTCAAAGGGCTGGAACGACCTACTCTGCACTGTTCCTCAATAAAAAAATAAATAGATGGTGCCCTAGTTAGAGGAAGTGCTGATTCCAGAAACAACTAGCATTTGATGCTTGACTTAACACTCATTTAAACTGAGAAGTAGAATGCCACGGACTGCAGGCTGATAATTTCCCAGTCATCGGTGCAATACACACCACGCTGTCCATTGAAAGAAATAATTCAACACACAGGTAAAAGTCTGAAGGGAGATACAAGTGATAAAACCGTAAAGTTAAATATCTTCAGTAGTCTGAGACATGCCTGACAAATGTAAGTCACTTACAATAAAATTGCTGTGTCCTTGCTATTGAGGAATGACTGACTTGCTTTGCATTTTTAAACCACCAATTGCACCATATCTTCTCTTGTACGGAAAATACAATTAACTATCTTGTTTTAGAATTACCTAGATCTATAGGATCTTTGTTCTTTGTATCATTCTAGACCAGGGGTGGGCAAACTTTTTGACTTGTGGGCCACAAACTGTTCTAAAATTTGACAGGGGGGCCGGACCAGGAGCAGATGGACGGAGTGTTTTGGTAATACACCTCATAAGAGAAAATAAAGTATCATGGGATATGTAGAAAACATGTGCTTTAATTTCAATTGAAAATGAACAAATGCATTACAACAAAATATCTGTCTTTGAAGACCCATGGTATTTAGCTATTTATTGAAATGACTTTTAAAACACTGAAAATTAAATGAATAAAATACAGCTTTTTTAATAATAACAGTTATTATTTTAAAGCACTGAAAATTCTGTTATCCTTCAAGATATTATCATCATCACTCTCCTCCTGACTGTCTTGATTTCAAAAACGGTAGGAGATGCAGTTCTACTTGTCCTGCTCCTTCTTATTCAATTGTCCCCTGTGCCAAAACTCAACAACGACCAGCACAAAGACAGAACAGTGACAGCGCGCCAATATGCGGAGCGCGTTCATTGATCTGGAGCGCATTTTTTTTGAGAACGTACGTGCACCTGTGCACTACTCATGTCCATCACTTAACAGAAATGATATGTAACATATAAGGCTTATTGAAAAAATATTTTCAAATGCATTTTATACATAACACAACGAAGAATCTTATTTTTAATTTCAGTGGGAACAGTGTTGTTGGTCTCCCTTTTTAGCCAGCGCATCAAAATCTGGATTTAGTTTTGTTGTGACGATTCTCAGGATGGATCTGAGGTGTTGGTCAGTTAACTTGGATCTGTGGCTGGATTTGTTGATGTTCATGACGCTGAACGCCTGTTCACACAAATAGGTCGAGCCGAACAAAGAGTAAAGCGCAAATGTGGAGTAATACGCTGCACCTCAACAAAGGTCAATGTATATAGAGTGCGTCATCTATTGGGAAAACGCCAGAATTGCGGGGAAAAAAACTAACAAGGTTTATTAATATGAAGTTCTGCGGGCCGGATTAAAAAGCTTAACGGGCCGCATATGACCCCCGGGCCGTAGTTTGCCCATGCCTGTTCTAGACAGATGAGCAGCAAGACAACTCACATTACACTTGGTCTTTTAAGTTCCGCTTTGCAGAGCCAATCTTCCCCATCTATTCCACTGCCCTCATCTCTCTCTCTCCCACTCACTCAAAGATCTCTGAAGACATACAAGATCAAGATCACCAAGCATACAGCCCCAGATAGATATACAAGCATATATACACACACAAATTGTGTGTGAATTTATAATAATTGAATATTTACATCTGTTAGAAAATAAACAAATAAAATCTGCTATCTATTGTTTTATCTACTGTTCTCATCCAATTTCCTACTCCTCACTCACCAAGGCATCCCACACCCAGAACATGTGAAGGTGTTGAATTTCCTTCTGTTTTGTGTATCCATTCACAAAGATTCTCCCCATCCACACTCAGCTCTCTCTGTCCATTTCCCTCTTACATCCTTCATGTAGATGTAACACACCTCCTGATCTTTCTAATCCATTTTAGTACTTCCTGTATGTCAACACATCACCTAAACCCAACAACTGTCAGCAATTAAGAGTAAGAAACTTGGCTGCAATCTCCTCTCCCTAAGAGAGCTAAAACTACTTTTATAACTTAAGATCTTAGAACTGTTGTCTTAAATAAACTTGGAAATTCCATATTAGCAATTATGTCTCCTTAGTGGGAAGGATCGTGTGCTGATGTAATCTCTCTGAACGACTGTGCAGAGTCTTGAAAATCACATTGGACATACTGCACAGAAACAAATCACTCTGCAAAAATGCTACTGTCCTCCTCTCAAGACCCTTTCACTTCTTAAATATGATATATACTGTTCTATTGTTGGTAGAATCTCAGGTGGTGACGAGAGGGCATATAGGAGTGAGATATGCCAGCTAGTAGAGTGGTGTCGTAGCAACAACCTGGCACTTAACATCAGTAAGATGAAAGAGGGGATTGTGGACTTCAGGAAGGGTAAGACGAAGAAACAGATACCAATCCTCATAGAGGGATCAGAAGTGGAGAGAGTGAGCAGCTTCAAGTTCCTTGGTGTCAAGATCTCTGTGGATCTAACCTGGTCCCAACATATTGATTTAGTTATAAAGAAGGCAAGACAGTGGCTATACTTCATTAGGAATTTGAAGAGATTTGGCATGTCAACAAATACACTCAAAAACTTCTATAGTTGTACCATGGAGGCATTCTGACAGACTGCAACACTGTCTGATATGGAGGGGCTATTGCACAGGACTGAAAGAAGCTGGAGTTACCATTATGTAGGAGGTACAGAAGCCTGAAGGCACAGACTCAAAGATTCAGGAACAGCTTCTTCCCTCTGCCATCCAGTTCCTAAATGGACATTGAATCTTTGGACTGTACCTCACATTTTTTAAATATACATTATTTCTGTTTTTGCATGCTTTTTAATCTACTCAATATATGCAATTGATCTACTTTTTATTTATTATTATTTATTTTATTTATTTATTTTTCTCTCTGCTGGATTATGTACTTCAATGAACTGCTGCTGCTAAGTTAACATATTTCATGTCACATGCCAGTGATAATAAACCTGATTCTGAATCTGTTTTGTTATCAAGCTTTTTCTTATTGTACCTCTGTTATTTACCTCAACCGCCTCTATTGGCAACACCTGTGTTTTTTTTTACTTCTAACCAATATCACAAGTAAACAACATTCATCGTTGAAGACCTCCACATCAAGGCCATGTCATCTTCTCACTACCACCATCAGGTAGAAGGTGCAGAAGCCTTAGGCTCCATACAGCCAGGTTGAAAAACAGTCATTGTCCTACTACCATGAACCATCATGGATAAGTACAATTATTTCTATTCTGAACTGATTCTACAGCCTACAGATTCACTTCAATGACTCCTTACAACTTGTTAATTTTTATTTATACAGTTCACCATTTTTTTTACACAATTGTTGGTAGATTTTGTCTATTTATTGTTTTTTTGTAAAATTATATTTTATTTCTTTTTTTCCTGTAAATGCCACAAAGAAAATGAATCCCACGGTAGTACATTAGGTACTTTGATAATAAATTTACTTTGAATTTTGAACTTATATTTATTGTCCCTGTGAGCTGAAACATCCTCTCAATCTTTGCAATTTTTCCCGCAATTTTCCGTATTCATTCCTGGGCAACATGATTCCACAACAGTTAACACTGCTACTCACTGATCCAGGACTAAGGTATGAACCCCACCCCCCAAACTCAGATGCTGTCTGGGCAACTTTACATGTTGAATGTCTGGGTTTTCACCATCTACTCTGGGTTCCTCTCAAACTGCTAGGTAAATTGGCCACTTTAAATTCTCCATTAGTATTAGATAGCAGAACTACCAGGTTGATAGGCATGTGAGAGAGAATGAGGGGCAGAGATGCTGAGCGGGGCTGATCTTATCAAGGTATGTAAAAATATAAGTGGCATATTTAGGGTCAATGCATAGTCTGGTCTCCCAGGACTGGGTAATCAAGATCTCGTGAGCATAGTTTTAAGGTGAGAGGGGATAAAAACCAGCGACAATGGAATGAGCCGTCGAAAGAAGCAGCTAAGACAGGAACATTTAAGAAGTGGAACATGGAATAGTATGGCACAGTACAGGCCCTTTGGCCCGCAATATTGTGCCGACCTATTAACCAACTACAAGATCAATCTAACGTATCCCTCCCAGAAAGCCATCCATTTTATTTCATCAATGTGCCTATCTGTCTTTTAAATATCCCTAAAGTATCCATTACTTCCGCCCGGTAGTGCATTCCACAAACCCACATCTCTCAGTGTGAAAACTTACCCACCTCTGATATCCTCCCTAAACTTTCCTCCAATCATCTTAAATTATGCCCTCTACTGTTAGTCATTTCTAACCTGAGACAAAGTTGCTGGCTGTCTACTCCATTTGTGCTTCCTATCATCTTATACACTTTATCAAGTCATTTCTCATCCTCCTTCACCCCAAAGAGAAAAGCCTTATCACTCAACCGTTCTTAAGAGTTGATCTCTTATCCAGGCAGCATCTTGGTAAATCTCCTAAAGATTCCACGTCTTTCCTATGAAGCCACCAGAACTTAACACAATCCTCCAAGTGTGGTCTAACCAGAGTTTTGTAGAGCTGCAATATTACCTTGCAACTCTTGAATTCAGTCCCCACCCCCTACTAATGATGCCAACATAAGATATGCTATCATAACCACCCGATCCTCATAAGCAGCAACTTTGAGGGGTCTATGGACATGGACCTCAAGATTCCTTCACATTGTTAAGAATCCTGCCATTAACCCTGTACTCTGCCTTTGTTTGACCTTCAAAAGTGTATTACATCACACTTCCAGATCGAATTCAATCTACCTGCAAAACAAAGTTGCAAAGACCAGAGCTTGAGAGGATGTTTCTGTTTATGGGGGATAAAAACATTTTGATAGGTACATGACTAGGAAAGGTTTGGACCGTTATGGGCCAAATGCAGGAAAATGAAACTAGCTTAGAATGCAATAATTTTTGGCATGGACCATTTGGGCTGCACAGTCTGCTTCCATGGAGGACTACGTGGAAGTGAAAAGGGGGGCATTGAAATGCTGTAATTGTAGTGCTGGGGCCCAACATGGACCCTATGAGTGAATGCCCTCCTGCCATTGTGGTCTTCTCTATTCCAGAGAAAATAGCCCAACAGTATTCAAGATGCCTTTATACTTCAGCCTTGAAACATCTTTTTGGTACCTTTCCCATCATGTGATAATATTTAGATGAAGCGCGAATGGAATGGAACAGTACGGAATCATCAGCGAACAGTCCCATATCTCTGTCTTTGGAATGATCCAATGGGAAACAGATTTAGCCAAGGGCACTGCTCTGAAGAACCTCTCTAGAGAATGCTTGCATCTAACTAATGGTCAGCCTGACTGGAGCTGCTGAAAGGTTTGTTCTTTGACTTCGTTTAACCTCAGTTTTTCACACCAGCTCATGCCAAATGTTGCCTTGACATTAAGAACAAATGCTTTTCCCTCTTGTCTAACATTCACCTTTGTGTAAATGCCTGAAACAAGGTTGTAATTAGGTCTGTTGCTGAGTGGAACTCTGATCTCCAGAATCTCATTAACAAGCTCACTCAGGATGGAGATTGACACTATTTTTCATTACTAAGTTTGGATAAAATCCAGAACTCTGCCAGCTAAGAGCCGAATGAGGCACAAAAAGCAATTCTTGTCATGAACACAATGAGCATATCAAATACCATGCTGGAAATAAGTCTTTAAAGAAACACATAATTCGATAGTTTCAGGACTCAATCTGCTCACAGCCGCCTTAAACTAAATTTGATTGTGGATGTATATTTTCACCTTAAATAGTAATAGCGGACTCATTGGAGAGACTATTTCAGAGCCATATATTTGAAAATATGATCAGTGTAGCCTAACAACTTTTTTTTTTGTTAAATCTCTTTTTTAGGATTTTTTCTTATCTTCATTCTATTTATAATATGAAGATTATAAGATATCAATCACTTTTGTATAAATAATGTTTCAACTTCAATGTATCTGTCCAATTTCTCAATTTGCATTGCTGAAGTTTTTCAGAAGTCATCAGATTACAATGACCACCCATAGCACTATCAGTACAAGTGGTGGATATCCTGTTACTTTTGGGCAGCACAGTACATCTGCAAGTAAAATGGCTGTCTCACAGCTCCAGATACTCTGACTTAATTTGACTTCAAGTACTGTTTGTGCAGAGGTTGTACATTTTTCTGATTGAGTTTCCCCAAGTTCGCTATCTCCACTAATATTGCAAAGAGACACAGGTTATTAGGTTAGTTGACCTTTGTAGCAGGAAGGTGGCCAGAAGATGTCTGTTAATGGGTATATAAGAGAGAATAGGTTAGAGGGAACTAAATGAGAGTGGGATCGATTGGATTATTCACTGAGAGCTGGCATCTTGATGGTTGAATGGTCTCATATTCGTCAGAAGGAAATATAAAGTATACTGTACGTTTCCTTGACAATAAATCTCAATCAAGAGCAACAGACACTTACACAACATTTGTAAACAGGCTGCTTACATATAGCACAGACATTAACAAGTAGTAGAGAAGTAAATAGTAGAAATAACTGCCGGAGATAATACTTACAAACAAAGGACACTCTCTGTAGTATGTTGTCTTCTTTACGGCATGACACACACTGTGAATAGAAAATGCAGTAGTCTTTCAAAAGTTGATGTACAACAGGGAGACTGAGCCTCATTTGGTGAAACAAAAATGAAAATGCTGACAATTCTCAGCAGGTCAGGCAGCATCTGTGGAGGGGAGAAAACAGCGTCACCGTTTCAGACCAGCGACCCTTTGTCAGCGACCCTTTCTCCCTCCACAGAGGCTGTCAGACCTGTTGAAATTTATTCTATTTTTATTTCATATTTCTGGAAGTTTATTTTTTAACTTTTACTTTACTTTGGTGAAAGCTGCCG
The DNA here is from genome assembly GCF_030144855.1 of Hypanus sabinus. Taxonomy (NCBI): domain Eukaryota; kingdom Metazoa; phylum Chordata; class Chondrichthyes; order Myliobatiformes; family Dasyatidae; genus Hypanus; species Hypanus sabinus. The sequence continues at coordinate 48,279,672 of NC_082719.1, read as the reverse complement.
GTACTTACAATAGAACTGAGCAGAGCAGGAAGACTGGAGATATTGCAGGAGGATATCCAATAACCTTAGATCTGAGTAGAGTGCTTCTGAAGGACAGTGTGGGTGCAAGGAGAGGCAATGGAGAAGGCCAATGCAATTTCCTATATTGTGATAAACTCTGCAAAAAGTCTTCTAAGGACATTTACAATAGAATACATGTACTGTTGAATTATTTAATCATACTCCACAATCATTTAAACGTCTTTAAGGCATAATCTTTGATACAAAAAGGTTGTTAAAGGTTTACACCTGAAAAGCTAACATGCCAGTTCTCTTCACAGATGATGCCCGTGACTGAAGGGTGTTTGAAGCAATCTTAGCTTTTAGTTTCAGATTTTTAATCCCTGAAACATATTTTTGGAGAAGTCAAAGTGCTTGATATTTGCTTGCAGCAATTTTGTGTCAGCTTGATCACAAAGCTTGCCAGCACTTTACTTGGAGCTTTGACCTGGTATGAGTATCTGTTTAGCAGCTGTACAATGCTGGCAATTTTAAACGCTGACATTTTCTGTCATGTCTCTTCATAGCTTTTAGATACTGAGGCATTATCTTTTGCTATTACCTCCGCAGTCTAGGGTAAGGCTCAAAATGGTTGAATTCTCTTGAGGTGTAGCTTGTATAGCCTCATGTGCACCTGTCCCTCTGCCACACTGAGGCTCAGCTACATGACTCTTCCTTTGATACCAAAGCTTTTGCTTTCTCTTTGACAAACTTCTGCTTTTCATCCTATCTGTATTCTCATCTGGGAAGCGTTTGAACAGGAAGCAACAAGAGCAAATAAAGCCTGACATTTTTATTAGAATCAGAATCAGACTCAGCTTCACCAGCATATGTTGTAAAATGTGTTATCTTTCAAGCAGCAGTACCATGCAATACACAATATTAGAAAAAAAAACTTGAATTACAGCAAGTGCATATATCAGTTAAATTAACTAAAACATGCAAAATAAATCTAAAAATGTGTTCATGGGTTCAATGTCCGTTCAGAAACTGGACGGCAGAGGGGAAGAAGCTGTTACTGAATTATTGAGTGTGTGTCTTCAGGCTCCTGTACCTCCCTCTGGATGGTAGCACCTTTTTGAGGATCAGCTCTTGAAGATGTACTGGATACTATGGAGGACAGTGCCCATGATGGGGCAGACTAAGTTTTGAGCTCTCTTCAGCTTATTTCGATCCTGTGCAGTGCCCTCTCCCCATCCCAACCTCTATCAGACAGTGATTCAGCTAGTCAGAATGCTCTCCTCAGTAAATCTGTAGAAATTTGCCTTTTCGTTGGAATTTGCCATTCCAAATCACCTCAAACTGAATGAAATATAGCCACTGTCATGCCTTCTTTGCAGCCTCATTGGGCCCAGGTTAGAGCCTTGAAGACATTGACACCCAGGAGCTGGAAACTGCTCACTCTTTCCACTTCTGATCCCTCTATGAGAACTGATGTGCGTTCCCTCATCTTACATCTTCTGAAGTCCACAATTGTTTCTTTGGTCTTACTGATGTTGAGTGCAAGGTTGTTGCTGTGTCACTGCTCAATTAGCTGATACATCTCATTCCTGTACACCTCTCAATCGCCATTTAAAATTCTGCCAACAATAGTTTTATGCAGGCATTTATAAGCCAGGGCAAAGGTACTGATGTTTCAAAATTTCAAATTACATTTAATATCAGAGTATGTATACATGCAACTTGAAATTCGTCTTCATGGAAGTCCAGAAAACAAAGAAACCCCATTGAAGGGCAGAACCACCTAAGCCCCAAAACCCCCCCTTCCCCTCCCGTTTCAGAAGCATCGAACCCCATACCCACTTGTCAGCAGAAGTACCAACCCCGTCCCCACCCCAGCAAAAGCACCAAATAATCCCTTGATCCAGAATCCATCAAACTACCGTTCACAAACCGGCACTTTGGTATCTCAGACAGGCTCTCACTCTCCAACGAAGGAGAGAGAGAGGTCACTCCTGAGAGCAGACACCAGCAACTTGCTGTTCTGGTGATACAATATTCCACTTCATTTTTCCAGACCCCTTCATGAGAACTGACAGGCTCTTGCCTGGTAGGAGAGGGGAGAGAGAGGGGGGAGGGGAGGGAGAGACAGAGAGAGAGAAGGAGGGAGATAGATGGAGAGGGGGAGAGATGGAGAGGGGAGAGGTAGATCATTAAAGTACAGGGGCCTTTCTTTGACAGCAGCCAGCAATTATCAAAAGTACCGCCTGCTGTCTCGGTGTTTCAATCTCGATGTTTCAGTCTCCCTTGTTGCTTTAGTTGGCAGAATCACCGAGGAACCAGGTCACCAATGGGGCTGCCCCAGACTTCAACCTCCAACCCCCAAGGGCGCACGACTTCCAGGCCATTCCTGCAGATAGCCAAGCACTAGGCCGCACAGACGGCCTGAAAACCCACCACTTGTGAAAAGCCATACTTTGAACTGTAGATCACAGACTCCAACAGAACTGCAACCACCTTGAAAAGAAAAGAAAGAAAAATAAGCAGCTTCATGGACAAAATGGAAGAAGTCACATGGTCTGCAGGATCCATTGTCACCACCTTTCCTCAGTCCTCCCCTTCCACTGATAATTACACTATTTTAGAACTGTGCTGCTCTGAAGTATATTCTCTGCCAGCCAACACCTGAGTGAGAAAGCAATTACCTGTGCCTCCACCAACACTGCTTCCTACAGGCAAATCCAGGAAGGTCACAAACCATTGCTCTTGTATTTGTCATGTGGAACAATGCAGCCACACCAAGATTTTGGCTCTTCATACCTGATACCTCTGCTTGTTTCCTCACTGTGACTCGCCAGATTTGGAACTAGTATATGATTGGTATTTCAGTGCACACTCTCAACAGTGGCAAAGCATTTAAAACTTTATCACCAGTGAGGTCTGGTCTGAGGAACGATAGATCTAATTTACACATTGAACAACTAGGATTTACCAGCACCGTCTCATCTGACAGTGTGCTATTTATTGGACAAAGACTCAACTACAGCAAGGTTCTTCACAGTTGTAGTTGTGCTCTCCCTTTCAAAGTGTGCATAGAAGGCATTGAGTTCATCTGGTAGTGAAGCATCACTGCCATTTATGCTACTGGGTTTTGCATTGTAGGAAATAATGCCTTGCAAGCCCTGCCAGAATTGTCATGCATCTAATGTCACCTCCACCCTCGTTCAAAATTGTCTATTCTCTCTTGAAATAGCCTCCACAAATCATACCTGGTTTTCTGGTATAGGCCTGGGTCGCCAGACTTGACTGCCACAGATCTAGCCTAGAGCAGATGACGTACCTCCTGGTTCATCCACGGCTTTTGGTTTGGGAAGTACAGCAAGTTTTTGTAGGCACACATTCATCCACACAGGTTTTAATGAAGTCGGTAACTACTGCAGCATAGTCGTTCAGGTTCAAAGACGAATCCCTGAATACAGTCGAGTCCACCAATTCAAAGCAGTCTTATAGGCACTCCTGTGCTTCCCTTGCCCATATATTCTTGGTCCTCTCTACAGGTGCTGCAGTCTTCAGTCTCTGCCTGTACTCAGGGAGTAGAAGTACAGCCAGGTGATCAGACTTCCTGAAGTGAGGGCATGGAATAGCACAGTTGGTCAGGACTAGACTGAACTCCTGCCTCAGCAAGGATCTAGACCTCTTGCAATTTGCCTATCGCCACAATAGATCAATGGCAGATGCAATCTCTTTGGCCCTACATGCGGCTTTAGACCACCTGGACAACACAAACACCTATGTCAGGACTGTGTTCATTGATTATTGCTCAGCATTTAAAACCATCATTCCCAAAGTCCTGATAGAGAAGTTGCAGAACCTGGGCCTCTGTACCTCCCTCTTCAAATGGATTCTTGACTTCCTAACCAGAAGACCACAATCTGCATAACTGTGTGGCTAGGCATAGCTCAAATACCATCTATAAATTTGCTGATGATACAACCATTGTTGGTAGAATCTCAGGTGGTGATGAGTGGGCATATAAAAGTGAGATATACCAACTAGGGGAACGGTGTCACAGCAACAACCTGGCGCTCAACGTCAGTAAGAGAAAAGAGCTGATTGTGGACTTCAGGAAGGGTAAGACAAAGGAACACATACTGATCCTCATAGAGGGATCAGAAGTGGAGAGAGTGAGCAGCTTCAAGTTCCTGGGCGTCAAGATCTCTGAGAATCTAACCGGGTCTCAACATATCAATGCAATTATAAAGAAGGCAAGAGAGAGGCTATACTTTATTAGGTGTTTGAAGTGATTTGGTATGTCAACAAATACACTCAAAAACTTCTATAGACAAACCATGGAGAGCATTCTGACAGGCTGCATCACTGTTTGTTATGGGGGGGGGGGGGGGCGGGGTAACAGCACAGGACCGAAAGAAGATGCAGATAGTCAGCTCCATCTTGGACACTAGCCTACAAAGTACCCAGGACATCTTCAGGGAGTGGTGTCTCAGAGCAGCAGTGTCCATTGTTAAGGACCTCCAACACCCAGGACATTCCGATTCCAATTCCAATTTTTCTCACTGTAACTATCAGATAGGAGGTACAGATATTTAATCTAGTCAATATACGTATACTGTATAAAGTATACTGGATAAGATTTACTTATTTATTTTTCCCCCTTCTATTTTTTGTTTCACATTGAACTGCTGCTGCTAAGTTAACAAATTTCATGTCACGTGCCAGTGATAATAAACCTGATTCTGACATCCTGAAGTCTGCTGCTCACTCTTGCATTAAAAAAGCCACCCAAGCACGGTTCCCGGACAACTTATCCTACTTTTCCTTTAGGCCCCAGGCCCAGGCGGAATGAGGAGTGACATTTATTTTCATTGTAGGTTTCCCCAAAGCGTAGGCATTTATGAACTACACTCAATACCTTAAAGACTTCCTTGTCAGTTTCCTGTCAGGAGCACCTGCTTGTAGCCCTAGAGTACTCCATGACCCTCAACCAAAGGACAATCACTATTATTTCATCAGTCCTTCCAGGACTGTATGAACACCCCGCAGGCCCCACCGCACCCTCGGAGACACTTGCTCAGCCTTTATCATTGCTGTGGCATCAATTCATTCGATTACCTATAGCCATCTGTAGTTGGAAGAATGGTTCTTGTACTTTGCCATGTTCATCTCACAGCTGGTTCTAAACACCGCAGCCATGAGGTCAGGTGGAAAATGTGAGAACCTGCAGTAGATCAATAGGAGTCAAAGTAAAATACCAGGCTGAAACTTCTGCCACAATTGAAGATCTTGATCTTTAAGCGTCTTCCACGAGGTGAATGATATTTCAAAACTATAAAAAGGCAGTGAAAAAATTTCGAGGAGGACGACTGTCTTACTTGTTCTGGATTCTGCCAATTACATATTGTAATGGACTGGTACTGATGAATTACATTTTCAAGGATTTCAGAGAAAAAAAAGTAATGAGACAACTAAATTTTAAATTTAAGTGTTCTCAATACTGAGCCTGAAGAGTAATTTTGCCATCAGACCAAGAAGCTGCCATTGGCAACCTGATTTCATAAAATTGCTCTTTTAAGCCTCTGGCACATTTAATCAGGTGTATGATCGGCTGCTTAATCCCTGATTCATAAATTCTTAAGAAACATAAAAACTTAATCTAACACAAAGTTATTATGATTTTTGTTATTGCAGAACAGAATGTAAGGACGTTCTTTAGCCAGGGGAGGGAAAATAAAGCAGAATCTAAATCATGAAGATAACTGCAGGAGTCAGTGACAAACGAGGAGTTAGGTAGATAAAGTTATGCCTTATAATTTTCTTTGTTCAAAATGGCCTTGGATAATTTATCACATGTAAGCTCTTGCTGAACTTAAGATGATTTACCGAAATTATAAGTAATTGCTTCTGGAATATACAGTATGGCACATTATAATTGTAATTCCTGTTGATTATGCATGATTTATTGTAGCATTACTGAGGGAATCATCAGAATAAGGACTTGAGGTTGTTGGCAAAAGTAGCAGTCATGTTAAAGAGAAACAAGAAAGCTACCACGTTAATGCAGTGGAGCTGTGGAACAGACAATTATAGAGCAATGGAGAAAATCGCAATCCTCGGTTCAACATTTGTCTGAGATTTTTGCTGTAAAGATTAACTGGTGTTCCAATGTAGAATGTAAAGAACATTTAGGTATAGAATTAAAACCTGAGTCATCTTGTGTTCCTATAGAGTAAAATAATTCTAGTTTGAAAAATTAAATGTTAAATACTTATCAACAGTGATTCAGCTGAATAGTTAGAACCTTCACATTGTGCATGTTTTAATGCTCTATGAAATTATTTTTGACAGCTGAAATATTTCTCAGTATCACATTTGGAAGTACATCTTTAATCAGCAAATCCAAAATTATGATGGATGATGGAAATCAGAAGGAAAAAACAGTAAACTCCTCAGACTCTGGATACAGGGAGAGAGAGAGACAGAGATTAACAAAAGCTGATGACAGCCAGTGAGCATCAAAAATACCATTGATTAAAGATTTAGGGGAGGGAAGGGGCAGAAAGAACACAAATCTTGATAGCATGGAAGAGGACAGGATGTTGGCTCGTGTAGGAGAAAACAGAGCTAGAAATCATTATGTGAAATTAATTAACTCAGAATTATATATATGGCAGCCTTATTCAATATTAGCCAACTTCAACCAGGATAAGCATCTGAGAATCTGATGTACAAGGGCAATCAATAGGCCAGTTATTGCAGGTTAGTCATCAAAATCATACTATTGAGAAGGCAGCACATATTTCATGTTTTACCTGAACCAGGTCAAGTGAACACAGGTAAACCTTACATCATAGTTCTAGGGAAAGTACCCAACACTGTTCAGTTTAGACCATGTAGTTAGTGAATGCTTGACAGTGAAGGGATTAAGGGAAGGGGATGGGTGATGGCAGAAGCTGGAGGAATATAGAGCTCTGGGAGTTTTAAGGCTGAAAATGGTTTATGGGAGGATTTCATTTGACATTCCCAACTTTTGTTCCCTAGTGTTGAGATGTTGAGAACAAGTGTGCAAGCTCAACCAGCAGAATGGAGGAATGCAGTGTTGTATTACTACCTGAATGAGCTCAGTACTTGTTGGGATCTAGGTTTGTACTGTTATGCCTCAAGTTCTTTTTTTCTTCTCTATAATTCTCCTTAACCTGAACATGTGATCACTTTGAGTAAAATGACTTTGGGTTGTGTGATGTCCATCAAGAATTCAATAGCTTGTGGAAAATTCTAGTTTCAGTTTAACGAGATGTGCTCCATAGAAAGTTCTTTCTATAGCCTTTCTTCTTTCATGAAAAGGAAGTGTACCCAACTTAAAACTTATTATTTTCTTGTCACTCTGCCTGCCATGAGTATAGCTGATTGGAAATACACTTGAATATTTACTTTTAAGGTTCATATTTTACAATTACTAATGCTTGTCTCTCACTGAATAACTAAAGCACTGTCTCAGTGAAATGATTAAGATTTATCCCATGTTATGCACAAATTTGATAAGTTACAACCAGGCTTTACACCAGTCACCAACTTAATCAGCTGACCGTGAGTCAGATGGCAATAGATGTTTGAAGTCACTACTTATCTATTCAATAACCATATTATAGTTCTGTAATTTGTTTCCCATGCAGGATAATAGACACTCAGGCCAAAAATAATTTATAAAATCTAATTAATAAATTATTTGGTATTGATCTTATAATAACTGATAATTAAACAATTCACAGAATTCTTTAAAATCAAAATTTATCTGATTAATTTATATTTAATTACATAATTTTATTAATTAAAGCTAAGGTCTTGCAAGCTCCACGTGTATATGCTAGCTAATGATAACAATATATCAATATTTTATTTGTTCAGTTGAACCGAATTTTGCAAAATGATGGAGAAATCCATCATTGCATTATGAAGAATACTCTTCTTCACTCTGGATAGAAAGGTACATTGGAGCATGAAATCATTAGATGTAGGAACAGAATTAGGCCATTTAGCCCATTGAATCCACTATGCCATTCAATCGTGGCTGATTTATTTTTACTCTCAATCCATTCTCCTTGTAAAGTTTGACACACATACTAAAACAAGAACCTATCAACCACTGCTTTAAATATACCAAACAACTTGTCCTCCACAGCCACCTGTGGCAATAACTGTCACAGATTCACGATTTTCTGGCTAAAGAAACCTCTCATCTCTGTTCCTAAGGGAAGTCCATTTGTTCTGTGGTTGTCTTCCATGGTCTTAGAGTCTTGCACTTTTGGAAACATCCTCTCCATATCCACTATTTAGGCTTTGCAAGATTTGCTAGGTTTCAAGGATATTCTGCTTTATTCTTCTAAACTCCTGTGAGTACAGGCCCTGTGCCATGCTGCTTATATACTAACCTTTTCATTCCTGGGATCATTATCATATATCTCTGCTGGACTCTCTCTAATACTGGTATATCCTTTCTTAGATATGGGGCCTAGAACTTCTCATAATACTTTAAATGTACTCTGCCCAATGCTTTATAAAGCATCAGCATTATATTGTTGCTTTTATAATTTAGTCCCCTTGAAATGAATGCTAACATTGTCAGACGATGTTTGTCAGAAGTTCCAGGAGTCTCCTGCATATTGATAGCAGCTCCCTGATGCCCACAAATTATGTACAATACCCAGAAATCGATTTTTTTGAGAGTGAGCAGGGATGGGGGGGGGGGGTGAAGAGAAGTAGGAGAGAGGGTGAGGGAGAGGGAGAGGGAGAGGGAGAGGGAGAGGGAGAGGAGAGAGAATCAATCCTAATTGGTCTCTCTTTGTGCTAAGTAGGCCTATCAGTCTTCTCTGTGAGTGGGATTTCTAGTCGACCTCTCTCGCTCTTTCATTGTCCATCAGTTCAGTTTAGTGTCCTGCAGTGCCTTGGCAGAGTGTTCCAAGAAAAGAAAATATAAAACGTACTTCATCCCAGACTACACTAAAGTGTACCCCTACCTAATAGGGGTCAAAAATAATGACAGTATTGCTCACTACACTGTTTGAAACAGTGACTTTTCTGTTGCCCATGGTGGGTTAAATGACTGTAAAAAAACATGTAGAGATGAGTTTACAGGTGTCATTTGTTCATTCATGTACTGAGAGAACAGAATGTTCAGGAGGTAGATGTGAGCAACCCTGAAATTCGCTGCCCAGATGAAGAGCTTTTTATTGGGTACCTGGCAAGGAAGCAGTTGCTAGGCAAGGAAGCACAAGAGATCCCCCCTTACAAGACAAAGCAGATCTCCAAAGATGCCAGAGCATTCTATGTCAGATGCTTTCAAAAAATCTTGGAGAAGTTCCCAATGAGAGACCAAATCTTGAAAAATCTGTCAGCGGTCAATACAGAGAGCCAAGATGAGGTGAATACAGAGCAAATTTTGACTTTGGCAAAGAGATTTCCGAATGTGATCAAGGCAGATGCAAGAGAACAGCTCCACTTGGAAGTCCTGGATTATGTCTCAACTAACCTTGAAGGACTGGTGCCAAACTACAAAAGTTTGTCAGTTGATGAGTTCTGGGGGAAGCTATCCAAAGTAAAATCTGTGAGCACAGGGCAGGTGAGATTCAAAGACCTCTGCCAGTTGATGAAGCTACTTTTGGCGCTGCCAAATTCTAATTGTGATGAAGAAAGGGCATTCAGCATGGTGCGTCACATTAAGACAGAATTCAGAAGTCAGCTGTCTCACAAAACACTTGTGAATCTGATGTCTTGCAAAATTAACAAATTCATTGACACAGACTGCTATGAGGTTGAGACTTCCGGCAAAATGCTCAAATCTGCCAAGCAAGCCAGATCACAGTACAAGGAAAGTTTGTAAAAGAAATAGAAAAGCTGTTTGCATCAGCATTTAACTATTAGCATTGAGACTGCCAACAAAATATTCAACAAGGAATATATGTATATATGTGTGTGTGTGTGTGTGTAAATAGTTTCAATATGTGATCAAATAAATTGTTGAGTTCTTCCATAATCAAATGTCCTGTTGTTTTGGAGGTCAACCAGGGGGGATGGATATGGGGTTGTGGGGGGCAATGGTGGTGGTGCTTCTTCCCTGAAATGAGTTTCTGCAGGGTGGGAAGTCTACATTGCATTTCCTTTCCTTGCTACTGACTCATCCAGCAAGTTAACCTTCAGGGAATCCTGTATTAGGGCTTCCAGGTCCCCTTGCACCGATTTCTGAGTTCACTCTCATTTAGAAAACAGTTTACATCCTTATTCTTTCTTCCAAAATGCATGACCTAGATGACCCACATGATCTTACATCTCCCTACACTGTATTCCATCTGCCACACTAATAGGCATGTACTTAATGCAAATAACATGCATTTCTTCTTAGTTATCGACTTGAGTGCTGACAACAGGCTTGCAGCTTGTGGCTCTATAAAATGAAATGCTTTTCTCATTAATTCCAAATAAGATTGGTTATCATTTCTGCAATGGTGCTGTTTAGATTTCCAAATTCAACAAATGACATCCACACCTATTCAATTAGTTAAGCACATTTATGTTCAGATAATGATCCATACTAAACGATTGAACATGCTACACTTGAGATGCAAGGGTTCTACAGTTGGATCTGATTGACTTTATAACAGATTGTTCATATGGATCATTAATTGTTGTGTCAGGGCAATCAGTTTGAATGAGATCTCTAGAGGAAGAACTCAAATGAAGGAAAATTATTAAAAATAACCTGGTATCTGAAAATAACATCAGTAGCTAACAGTTAAGGTCAAATCCAGCTGCATGATGAGGAAAAAAATCATAATCTATCATTTCTTTAATTATGCTTGTATGTAATGAGATCCCAATGTATTTCTCAGAACAGTGAGTGTTCAGCAACTATGAATTCAGCTGTGGACTCTGTTCTTCAAAATACTACAAGAACAAGACTGGACACAGTTGCCAATGTTTGCAATAGATGGGCAGGGATTAAAAGTACCTGAAACAACTTACTGCCCTGGAAGAAGGTAACCATTAGCCATTGCAGAACGTATAGTTCCAGTTGTTACCAAGGCTAGATACTCCATGCTCATTCTCACTGCTTCAGTTCATTTTGACCCACAGTTGCCTCTGAATTACAAGATGCACAATTCCTCACCCCATCCTCCTACCATAATCCTACTTCAGTCCTTTCTCTTTCTGGATGACAACTGGCCAAGCAGATACAGGCAAAGGCCTAGATAGTGAGGAGAAAGAAGGTACTCATTTACCTCATCTAAAATGCTGAGTCATTAACAGACATCTGGGTTCAACAGAGATCAGCTTACGAAGAAATATGCATGTGGTGGGTTACAGGGGATAGTGAGTTGGAGCCAGTAGGTGATACTGGGCAGTCAAGATGCCATCTCCATGGAGGACAAGTTTGCACACAAGTTCCACAAACAAAGATTCAGATGTACATCTAGATGCAGGTCCATAGAAATACTGATAGAGGAACACAGTGACATAGTTGATATATTGGCAAATCTGGCTATGTGCAATGTCAAAAAGCAGAGGGAAGTTCAATGCCTTTTTTCAATACCTGAGCCACCAAATGAGAAGAAATGGCCAGCTCTATTTTAACACAAGCAAGCCCAGCCAGCTTGTAGCTGATGAAGGTCATTGCTTCAGATTCTATTGCAGCTGAAGTTACCCAGTATCCAAGTTCTACAATTAAAGCTCAGCTTACTCCCATTATATGTCTGGACACCAATAATAGTCAAGGCTTTGACCTTCTTACATCAGTCCAGCAACATGTCCACCATCAAGATTGCTAAGGTACCTGTAAAGCCAGTGAGGGACAGTCAGTATCTCTACTGAGCTTAATTTGCTGTACTCCCACAGGAATGTAACATTTACCAATTCTTCAAAGGTGTATGCAGTAATCAAGCCACTTTTCGTTCCAGAAAATGGCAATTCAGAGCTGGGCCTTTTATGGTTAAAATGCAGGTTCAGGCTATAACTGTTCTCAGCCCCTCCATGCATCTGCCAATCATCTCATTGAAACCAGGATATTCACTGAGACTTACGTCTTCTCTAGCCTCCATCATTTTAAATCAGGAGACTTCCACAAGCCATTCTGTAGTTATGAGGTATCATTCTATTAAAGAAGTGGGCAGAGAAAGGTGTAGAGGAAATAGACACTAATGGAATGCAAATGATTGATTATTACCATTTCTTGATTCATCAACTAGTTTTGGTATTCTCATGAGCGTTTGGCTCATTCTGGCATTGTAATGGATGCTGCAATGAAAAGCAGCCAACAGCAGAGATGAGAAATTGTTACTGAATAAGGGATGATATCACAATTTCTGAATTGGGCATTTGGATGAGTCAGCCTGAACCCCAATGAATTGCAAAGCTACACGTCACCCATGGTATAATGAAAGGTATTTTACTACACCAATGAGCCAGGCCATCTCTATGTATCATCTGTCACCCTTTGACCACCATTTGGCTTGTTGCTATGTTCAAATGGACTTGTGAGCTGTTAAGATAGCAGGAGTTTAAGGCATTAAAGTCTATGGTCATGGGTAGCTGGTTACATCTTCAGTTGCTGAAGATGTTGTGAAGATGCAGCTGCAAGTGGAGAAACTCAGGGTACATAGCTGCCTGAAGATTAGACTGAACTCCCATTTCTATGAAAATTATGAAACATGATTAAAAATCTGCTGCAACTCTGATTGTTCTCTGCCTCTCTGTGCTTCTGCAATTTAACTTGTAGAAACCGGGAGATGCAGAGCGAACGATATCCCGTGAGGTGAAATTCATCACTGCAAGCAATGTGCAGGATTTTTATCTGGAATGGACTGATGCCTGCTATCTGCGCGGTACCAGTGATGAAGTAGGCCTTAAAAGCATTGACGCCAACTGCTTCTGTGTGAACATTAATTGGGATAAATCTACACAGAACACATCCCAGCACTGTTAACCTGACTTGGGGAAGTCCTCTTTAAGTTATTTACTTATGAGTTCTTCATTACCACACCACTCTACCTCATTGTATCTCACTCACCAACTCAGCACTCACTGTTCACCTGATTCGTCCAACCTCCTAATCACCTGATCACTGTTCACCCTCAAAAAATAGAGCCCAACTCCCACACCCATTGCCTCCGACCTAGCCTTAACCAATTACTTTTCTGCTGTCTGCATTGATACAACATAAAAAAAGAAAGTTTTTGTTGGTTGAAGTTTGCTATGACACTGTCTGCTGCCTGGGTCTTGACTGTTGATGAATTTTCAGGCAGTAGCCATGAATACTGCACCACCCAGTGAACCTTTGAGAAAAGATGCTCACTTGGGAGAAATGCTCCCCAAACATCCTGGGTGGAACAAACTTTCAACACAAAGCTCTGACCTCCACCTGTACCTGAACAGAATGGAATTCCACAAGATTTTCATTCCTGATGCAAGGTTTCATCCTGAAATGTCAACAATTCCTTTCTCCCATGCAGATGTTGCTTAGCCCACTGAGTTCTTCTGGCAGTAAGTCTGCTGCTTTTCATTTTTATCTCTCGCTGCTACCCTAAACTGGAAAGCTTGCAATCTTAACTTTAAACCTTTGTTGTTCTTTATGATTCACTTACAGGAATCGGACATCGTAGTAAAGGCCGGCTCTTATTACCTATCCATAACTGCTCTTGAGAATACAGTGGTGAGCCACATTGGACCTTCAGGAAAAGTACTCGCACAATACTGTTGGTGACAATGTTTCAGAATTTAGACCCAAGGGCAATGAAGCATCAGCATATCAGGAAGCTTGGAAGGGGACTTGCAAAAGTGTTGATGTTTTCAGGTGTCAGATCTGTTCATATTCTTGGGAGTAGATGTCACAGTTTTGAGAATGATAAACTGCACTGCATGCATTTTGTTGATGGTGCACACTGCAGCCACCACAAAGAACACAGTTAATTAACTTCCATAGCCTGTTATCAGCCCCAAAACTTTCTGTTAAATAAGTAATAATAACTTATTGTTCATTTATTCTAGTAGATGTCAACAGCAGCAATAAAGTGCAAATTGTTGCCTTTGTCCTCTGTACAATGATTGGCAGAAACTCAGTTTGGATTGACACAATTCTCAGCTCCTCTAGCAATTTTTATGTTTGTTTCATTTGGTGATACATAGTACTTGGTTTGAGCCAGTGAACAGAAAAATTACCGTTTATATCGGGAAATCTTTGTTTTTATTGAAGAGGATCCTTAATGATTACTGTGAGGAAATGCATTTCAATGACACTTGTCAAACACTCAGGCTATTTTCTCTGAATGAAGAAGTTTTAATAAATGGGTGTTATATTATTTTTTTATTCCATAAGATTGGTTAAATGGAACTGTGCTAACTTCATGAGCATGGAAAAATGAACTTAACACTGAATGACACAGCTTATGTTTTCCCATTATTCAATGCTTAGAATAAACTACTGTTGCGTCCAAATGAAGTAATGAGGCAACAACCTAAAATAACACACAAAGCCATGATCAGTGATACTGGAGTTCTATTTTCTGAGTGGCATTGTTCCTCTGATGGGAACTATGTCTGCCAAATGTAGATGGAAGCAAAGAACTTGCAGACTTCTCTCTTCTCAGTCCAGATGTTACATGCTCTACCAGGGACTTTTCTAAGTTCATTGGAATTCCTGAGTTAAAAACTATGGTGGAAAAATCAAGGCACGTTATATTAGAGCATTGTTTCATGAGTTTGCACTTGTAATGTGGGATTTCTGTGTCCTCCAAACACGAGTCCCCAATGGGCATAGACAGGGATGGAATACACTGGTCTGGAATTTATTCAATGCTGGCATAAAGTTCTTGGTTATATCAGTCAAAGGAGCAGCTGTAGGTCATTCCTTGGATTACAGATCCAGGTTTCAGCCAAAAGATCAAAAACCATTTGAAGAACGTACAAAGATTGGGAAAATGAAGGAATAAACATTCTGTAATGAGACATTAAATGACAAAAAAAGGTTAATGATGATGCAAAACAAAAAATAAACAAAACACACCAAGAGAGAAAGGGTGTAGCCGGAAAAAGGGAAAATGCAATATCTCCACAGCTATTATTTGAAAAAAGATGGAACAGCAAAGATTTCCAATAAGATATTGATAGGATTCCAATATGATAGATGCTGGAATCTGGAGCACGAAACAAACTGCTGGAGGAATTTGACAAGGTCTCCTGTCCATTTCCCTATAAAGTTGCTGTCTGATCAGCCCGAGTTCCTCCCACAGATCTTTTTTTAAAATAAGAAATTAGCTACCAACCTCCCAGTCAGATTAATTTATGTTGACTTAAACTAGTGGTGGTCACATTCAAGAGTTGTGTCTCAGTTTCAATATCATGCTTATACCAGACAGTCAATGCTAACCAGTGTGTTGCATGCCTTAATACTCATATATATACTTCACCCTACGGGGCATCCAGCAACAGCTGCAATCAACTGGCAATAACTGCAGGGAGGCCAGCACCACTTAAAGAAGAGATGGCTTTTCAATGCAAATAGTGGAAGCTATTCCACAGATCAAACACTGGTCCAGAACATCTGACAATTATAAAATGAGTCCTCCTGCTATCCATTCTCCAACATGTGATCTGAGACACTGGTGGACAAGGAGGAAAGGAAGACTATCTAAAGTGTTGGATTGTTCCATAGAGAATTACAAAGGGAAATGACGGCAGAGAGACTGAACATCAGAGGTCTGACTCCAAGGACATAAATCCAGTCACTGTCATAGGAAGTAGGGAGTAAGACAAGGGAAATCACTGGAGTAAAAATTATACCTCTCTACCGATGCAACATGGTTGATTACTTTTTTTTAGCCAAACCATTAAAGGCACTTCATTTAAAAATAAAACAGATTTATTATCATTTAGGTAGCGCAGTTATTGAAACAAAATTCAAATTTGGCAAGGTCAACAGCAGTATTGGACAGGTATTTTCACATTTACTTTAGGGTAGTGAATTGAGGGTACAGAACTCAATGGAAATCACATTGCTGCCTTATGTTCAAAGAAGGTTATTCTTTAGCAGTGAGAAGAAAAGTTAACATGAATAAGTTAATAGCTTGTACAAGAATATTGAAGAAAACATCCTTCCATACAGGATATGACGAAACAAGAACACAGCAAAAACAGTTGGAAACCTTTTCCAAAGAGTGAACGCGATGGTGACTGGTGAATAAAATTCAGTATTTATTAGACTTCTGTTGCCCATGTTTATAGTAACAACTATACTGAAGTTAAATGCGCAATATTTTTGAAAGGTTCAGGGGGATGAATACATAGGTGGAGTAGGATCTGCTGTGATACTTCTGCTATGTGCAAAGCACAGCCAATAGGCCTTTGCTAGGTTACAAATGCCCAATTTAAGGACACACCTACTGTACGTACCATCAAGCTCCTACAGCATTATTAAGAAGTCTGAGGTATCTACTAACGTTTGTTCCTCTGAATGCAGAACTGGTTTCCTCTCCCTTTCTCCACTTTTGGTAATTGTTCTTTCTCATCAGTCTTTTGTGCTATTTTTGCCATTCATTATAACACCATAGAGTATGGTCACTATCTCACGGATTCTTCTGTATGTTTCAATTAATGATGTATGTAAAAATGGAAATCTTTCATTACTCTTTTATTTTGTAGGAAAGGCAGATGAGCTTAGGTCATGGATCAACACAAGAAATTAAGATACTGTAGCCATTAGTGAGACTTGGTTGCAGGAGGGGCAGGATTGGCAACTCAATATACTGCGCTTCCATTGTATTACATATGAAAGAGCATGAAAGTGTTGAGAGAAAATTTACAATGATGTTGCTGGAGTTATAAAGAAAGATTGAATGGGTTAGAACTTTATTCGTTAGAACATAGAAAATGGAGGGGAGATTTGATACAGATATACAAAATTATGAAGGGTATAGATAAGGTAAATGCAACCATGCTTTTTCTACTGAGTTTGGGTAAGACTACAACCAGAAGTCATGGGTTAAGGGTGAACAGTGAAAATTTAAGAGGAACATGACGGGAAATCTCTTCACGCACAGAGTGGCGAGAGTGTGGAATCAGCTGCTACAGCAAATGGTGGTTGCAATTTCAATGTTTAAAAGAAGCTTTTGTTAGGTTCATGCATAGGAGGGGTGTGGAGAGCTGTGGCCTGGGTGCAGGTTGATGGAACCTGGCAGTTTAAATGGTTCAGCATGGACTGGATGGGCCAAATGGCTTTTTCTGTGCTGCAGTTTTCTATGACTCTAGTACTCGAAAATGGTCTGTATAATCTTAACAGCTGATTTCTGCAGAGAGATTTCTGGTGCCACTGGGATTATTATTGTGACCATGCAGACTCAGGGTAATAGGAGTCATTGTTTTTATTACTGTGCTGTGACCTATGCGTTGTTTTTGGAGCTACAGCACTGTGGTTAGCCATCTTCCTCTATCTTAAGGCACAGAATGCTGCAGTCAGATAGATAAGATCAAAGGTGCCATGTTGACCATTGATGAACCATCAGCTGCAGATAAAACTCCAAGAATATTACGTTTGTACATAAAGTGTAACACACTGAATGCTAACCTAAGGCTTTTTCTAAAATAATTGTCAATTGCTGCAATAAACACAAATATTGAATGATCTTTGTGGAAATCCTATCATGATCATCACTCTTATATCTTTATCTATGCATGAAGATTTCAGGGAAATTCTGTCTCTTGTGGGACATCCACTTGGAATTAATATACTAATTTTAATGAGTTACAAAGCCCAATCATGGAACTCATTAAATGAGTGACTGTCTGACATATAGATGGAACCCTCTTGAGGATTAGAGATTTATTCTTTTTTAGGTACCTTACTGTTGATGTGCATGCAAATACACGGCCTAACATCTCATACAATGTAGACCATTCTTTTCATTCTGTGCACCAACCACAGTCACTTGAGTAAGGACATGAATTCCCCTATGTTTTAATACTCCTGACTGGGTGAGCTCTGACCTGAGCACAGCTAACTGGGACAACAAAACCATCATTTGCAATACAGATGAGAAATTAGCCACTGAGATACAGTGAGTTCTTGACCATCCAGGAAGTGAAGCCGGGCAGTGTGTCCAGGCTCACACTCAGAACTGGATCACTCCGTGGAATTCAGACCCCTGCGTGATCATTCAACCAATAATTTTTGCTGAAGAATTGTGAAAAGGAGATATTCTAATCACAGTCAGTTATTGTCCCAATTATTGCCACCTTGACTGGTGAGAAGCTGGTGAAATGAAGTCCTAAGGAAAATCTGTAGTGAATGATGTGATTTGTAACAGCTTGCTGAAGGCAAGTTTCCCTTCATTTCTCTTTGACTTCATGCTCATCCTCTCCCTCCTGTTGTTACTGTGGCTGTACCTCCTTCCCATGCTAGAGATCACTCAAGCAAAGGCTGTATACTCTCATAATGCATACAAGGACTTTCCTAATCTCCTCTGAAAACGTAAAGGCAGGGAATACTGGAAATACTAGCAGGCTAGCCTAAATCTGTGAAAGGGAATCAATGTTTCAACTTGATGGCCCTCCAACAGAACTAGGGAAAGGAAGTAAAACAGGTTAGTTTTAAGTTGTAGCAAGGTTGTTGGCGGGTGGGTGGGGTTGATGGATAGGACTCTACAATGGTGAGGACTGGACTAACATGGTTATAAACTATTGGGGAAGTCATTTGGTTGATATCAATGAGGACAGTTAGAAAAAGAGAGAAATAAAAAACAAATTATATATAAAAGCTGTGAAGGGGGAACTTCTTTACTCAGAGGGTGGTAGGTGTGTGGAACGAGCTTCCAGTAGAAGTGGTCGAGGCAGGTTCCATTTTGTAATTTAAAAAAAAATGGATAGGTATGTGGAGAGGAAAGGAATGGAGGGTTATGGGCTGAGTGCAGGTAGGTGGGACTAGGTGAGAGTAAGTGTTCGGCACGGACTAGAAGGGCCAAGAATGCCTGTTTCCATGCTGTAATTGTTATATGGTTATATAGTTATATGAAGTACCAAGTTAGAGCAGTAGGAAATACCCAGTAGACCAGAGAGCATTAATGGAGAAACGAAAGCTCAGGTGAATAACCTGAACAAAGCTGTTATCTTACAATTAGAGGAAACAAATGAGTTGAAACAGTTGAATTTGATTTCAAGTCCAAAAGATGACAGTATGTGCAGAAGGAAGATGAGAAGTTGTTCTTCAAGCCTAGGCTGAGCCTTATTTACTCAATGCAGGAGGCTATAGACAGAGTGGCAGTGGGATGGAGAATTTAAGGGACAGGCTCAGGGATATCACTGCAAACTGAATGCAAGTGCTCCTTAAAGAAGCGGTTTCTCCAATCTGGAGAAACCCACAATGTGAATACTGAAGGCAATTTGGAAGAGGTCTAGCTGAATTGCTGCCTCATCTCTAAATATTATTTGGGTACCTGGATAGAGGGAACAAAACAGATAAAAATACATCTCCTAACCAGGTCTATTGTAGGTTGTTCTTCTGTAATGTTAGCCAATTTTTATCTCACCACCAACACTACCTGATCTGTTGATTGCTTATTAAACCCTTGACCTTAACCACAGATTTTTTTCTGTCTTTTGTGTAATGCCTTGGGTAAGATTCCACTGCAAAGCTGTGAGGTCATTTTATTTTAGCGGTTTTTTGTAAAAGTAGTGTGACCTGCTAGTATGAGTGTGTTGGCTTCTGCTAAAGATAAGAGGTCAAGTTGAATGTGGTATCAGCCAGTTGGGGTTGCCTTTGTACATGTTGTAACCTCCTGTCCAGTAGAACATCAGAGAGTGCTGGGTGAGATCAGATTTCTAAAGGGCAGTAGTCTGATTTGGAGTAATTTTGGTGGGAGCTGCAGAGTTGGGCACAAAAGAAGATGTTGCAGAGTGCCATTTGAAGGAGAGTCCCCTTTGTAAGAAGTGCTTTGTGTAGATAAAAGGCTACAAGGAGGAAGGATTAATACTCCTGAGAGAGGCAGTTTGTTCGATAGTCTTCAAAGGAAATTTGGACTGTGGCAGGTGCCTTCACGCAGACCATGGGTTCAGCATGTAAGGAAAGTGATGCACCCAATTACTCCAGAAATGAGCTCCAATGTTTATGTGCACATGTAGACTGGTTTAATGGACCCTTCTAATTTTCTTTGCTTTTTCTGTAATTGCTTGAAAATTTAGTAAGTTTATTTATTTTGTAATTTTATGCTGGTGTACGATCTGTAAATTTTCTAATGAACGATAACTTTACATGGAGCAGTGTTTACACAACATTCACTACAATTCATGTTCCTCCCCAGAACATCTCACCTATCCTGTTTGATTACACCCCAAACCAACCCGACCCTAGACGTATACTGCTTATGAATGGAGGCCTTCTCATTGCTAGATCACATGGCTGTGAGCAGAGTTAGCTAATGAGTCAACTTTGTATATGAGCCAGGTGAGAGGATCGCATTTGTTTGTATTCTCACTCTCTCACTTTGATAGCCATCATTAATGTATTAAACAGATTGCCTCAATCTGTTACACCATGATCATGCTAGCTTTGGAGATAATTTCTTTGTTACAGCCATTCCAGCCACATAGCATCCCCACACTCACCCTTTCTACAACTCCAATCTGTCTTTGCTCTTTCCAAGTTCTGATGAAAGGTCAGCCTTTAACCTACCCCATCAATGAAGTATGGCTATAACGTACCTCAGGGCATCTAGCAGTTCAAGCTGGCAGGTCACCACCACCTTTTCAAAGGCAATTAGAGCTATGTTGACTCAGCCTGCAAAGACCACATCCCTTGAATGATTAAGGGAATATAAAGGTGTTACAAAAGGTCTCCAAGCATATGGCACTGACCAGGAGAAACTCTCCTCCTGACTCAGCAGAATAATAAGTTCCCTTGGGGGCCTGGTCTGTCAGATCAGAAATCAACTACTTCCTGTAAACTTAAGAAGACTGCAAGCCTTACAAATCCACCTTCCCATTTCTCTCAATAATAGCAAATTGGTAAGCATAATGTCGTGGAATACCTTGGAATAACCTGGCATCAAAGCATTTTGGGGAACAAGGACGGGCCTTTACAAGAAGAGCAGTGTAATCACAAGCATTTGCCTGAGGGTCACAAATGTCCAATATCAGCAATTCTGAAAACACTAGCTTTTGGAAACAGTGCTCCTCAAATAGCAGGAGATAAAGCATAACTTCAACAAACTTTCTGAAGTTAAGGACTTGCTGTTCTGAAGAACTCGTCCATGTCTGTCCAGCTGCTGATACCAGATCCACACTCCCAGTGGGACCATTGAAGCATACACTGCCAGGGCATAACAAACAGCAAACAGCAAAATGCCTCATCAGCAGTGTTTACAGCAGCTTGTACTCTCTACTTATGCAGTCCTTGTTTTTAATTGAAGCCAGGAACATGCTCAATTTGATTCAGTGAATGTGCATAGTTTTATAATTCCCTGTCAACTCATGTCAGAACATGAAAAATTATTTCTACTGATCAATGCCTTGCATCTGGAGAGTATATATATAAAACACATTTATTCACAGCTAGTCTGCTGTGCCCCCCATAACTCATAACTGAGAGTGTTCACAGGGAAGTTTTTGCTTGGGGCAAGCATGAACTAGTCACAGGTGCTGCTGCCGTCGGATTGACTCCATTCAAAACATATTCCAGAAACAACATACACATAGAACACTGGAATGTTTTGAGCAACATGATAACTATCTTTATAACAAAAAAATTACATCACTGCACAGCACAACAGAATTTCTCGGCTCGATCTTTACTTAGAGATGTTAGGAAAGAAACATAGATACACTTCATAGTAATAGGGATGAAGAAATTTGGAAATATCTTCTCAAAAGACATTGAAAACTGCATTAGTAACAATTTCTGACACTGTATAGGTGATCATATAAAAAGAGCCAAATTGAGACTCATAACCTTAAAAGGATTGCCAACCAGGCCAAAATAAATTAGACAAGATAGAAGCAAAAGTTAGATATATCAGTGTTACAGTGGAATAAATAGAATTGCAAAAGCACGAAAGGGAGGTTGGCTAGAATTGACTGATAAAGAACACTAGCAGGGATGATGGCAGAGTAGCAATGGCTGGAATTTCTGGAAGCAATTCGGGTATAGCACAGGGTATATACATCCCAAAGATGAAGAAGTATTCTAAAGGAAAGACGACACAATTGTGGCTGACAAGAGAAGTCAAAGCCAACACTTAAACCAAAGAGAGGGCATATAATAGAGCAAAAATTAGTGGGAAGTTAGAGGATTGGGAAGCTTTTAAAAACCAACAAAAAACAACTAAAAAAGCCAGTAAAGCGGCAAAAATAGAATACAAAAGTAAACTCACCAATAGTATTAAAGAGGATACCAAATGTTTCTTCAGATATATAAAGAGTAAAAGAGAGGTTAGTGGATATCGGGCTACTGGAAAACAATGATGGAAAGGTAGTATTGACAAACAAGAAAATGGCAGACAAATTGAATAAATATTTTGCACCATTCTACATGTTGGAAGACACCAGCAGTATGATGGAAGTTTCAGGAGTCAGGTGGCATGAAATGTGTGAAATTAACCATAATTAGAGAGCACATTCTTAGGAAACTAAAAGGTCTGAAGGTAGATAAGTCACTTGGACCAGATAGTGTACACCCCAGAGTTCTGAAAGTGGTAGATGATGAAATTATGGAAGCATTAGTAATGATTTTTCAAGAATTACTAGATTCTATACTATAGACCAGTTAGTTTGACCTCAGTGGTTGAGTTGATTTTATGAATGTTGGAGTTGATTGTAAGAATGAGGTCTCAGGGTACTTGGATGCATAAGATAAAGCAGGCTGTAGTCAGTATGGTTTCCTTAAGAGAAAATCTTCCCTGACAAATCTGTAGGAATTCTTTGAAGAAATAACAAGCAAAGTAGACAAAGGAGATTTGGTTGATGTTACGTACTTAGATTTTCAGAAGGTATTTGACAAGGTGCCACACATGAGGCTGCTTAACAAGCTACAAGCCCATGGTATTATAGGAAAGATTCTAGCATGGATAAAGCAGTGGCTGATTGGCAGGTAGCAAAGAGTGAGAATAAATGAAACTGTTCTCAGTGGCTGTTGGTGACTAGTTATGTTACTCAGGGATCTGTCTTGGAACTGATTCCTTTTATGTTACATGTCAATGATTTGGATGATAACATTGATGGCTTTGTTGCAAAGTTTTCAGATGATATGAAGATAGTTGGAGGGGAAGGTAGTTTTGAGGAAGTAGAATGGCTACAGAAGGACTTACATACATAAGGAGAATAGGCAAAGAAATGGCAAATGAAGTACAGTGTCAAGAAGTGTATGGTCATGCACTTTGGTAAAGGAAATGAAAGGGTTAACTTTATTAAAAATGGAGAAAAAAGACAAACAAAGGGATTTGAGAGCCCTTGTGTTAGATTCCTTTAAGGTTAAGTAGCAGCTAGAGTCTGTGCAGAGGAAGGCAAATGCAATGTTAGAACACAGAACATCGAAATGTACGACACATTACTCTCCCTTCAGCCCACAAGGTTGTGCTGACCATGTAACCTACTCTAGAAACTGTCTTGAATTATCCTACCACATAGCCCTCTATTTTTACTAAGCTCCATATACCTATCTAAGAGTCTCTTAAAAGACCCTATCGTATCCGCCTCCACCACCACAGCTGCCAGCAATTCATTCCGCACACCCAACACTCTGTATGAAACACTTATCTCTGTACCTATACTTCTAAGAACCTTGAGACTATTCCCCCCTTGTGTTAGTCATTTCAGCCCTGGGTAAAAGCCTCTGGCTATCCACACGATAGTCTTCTTGAAAGAAGACTAGAATAAAAAAGCGAGGATGTAATGTTGAGTCTTTATAAAGTAGTGGTGAGGCCTCAGTTGAAGTATTGTGAGCAGGTTTGAGCCCTTTATCTTAAAGGAGATGTGCTGAAACTGGAGAGGATTCAAAGGAGGTTCACAAAAATTATTCCAGGATTAAATGGTTTGTCATATGAAGAGCTTTTGGTGGCTCTGGGCCTATATTTGTTGGAATTCAGAAGGATGAGGGGTGACCTTATTGAAACCCATCAAATGGTGAAAGGTCTTGATAGAGTGGATGTAGAGAGGATGTTTCTTACAGTGGGAGAGTCTAAGACCAGAGGACACAGCCTCAGAATAGAGGAACGTCCTTTTAGAATGGAGATGAGGAGGAATTTCTTTAGCCAGGGAGTAGTGAATCTGTGGAATTATTTGCCACAAGCAGCTTTTGAGGCCAAGCCTTTATGTATATTTAAGGCAGTGGGTGAAAGATTCTTTATTGGTCAGAGCATGAAGGGATACAGGAAGAAGGCATGAAATTGAGGCTGAGTGGAAAATTGGATCGGCCATGATTGAAATGATGGAGCAGATTCTACGAGTAAAATGGCCTAATTCTGTCCTATATCTCATGATCTTATCATGTTAAAAGAACTGATTGGATTATTTCAGTTCCTTTTAATGTGTAGGTATTATCTTAATTACCTCAAATAATCATTAAGATTCAAATCAATTAAAGAATGTGCAGCAATTCACCAATTATTTCCACAAGATTTAAGATCATGACTAACTCAGTCACAGAGCCGTTCCAGGATTTCCCCATCCTGAGATAACACATTAATGAATTACAAAATGATCTGAGGATGATTCTGACAGACTGCAGCATTGCAACACTTTCATCAGTATCATTTTCAATAATAATTCAATGTATAGATCCTCAAAACATCAGTAAAGATATTTTATTCAATCTTAAATGGAAGCATTTCAATTTCATTAGTCACAATTGGAAACATACTCTCAAAGAGAAAATTTTCTCTACTCATTATGTAAGCCAAGATTAAGTATCTATTCCTTAGAAAGGAATCTATTACTTTGCTGTATTGAGGAAATGGAGAGATTTCTTTACCACAGCTTTAATCTGCAGAGCATTTATATTATTGCTGCTCTTATCAATAGAATTTTTATTCTTCCTCAATTAGCAATGCAGCACAAATGAGTCTTCCAGTTTCCATTCATAACAATATAAAATTATTTATCTATGTTGGTTGCTGCCATATTCGACCATTGGATTACCTCTTCACTCTTTGATTTTTGTTTTGTTAATATTAAACATGTTCAGCCCTTTTCAATGTTATTAATGTCACTTCATCATGTAGCAATGAAACTTTTTAATTCCATATGAATTTCACGTTCTTCAAGAAAGCATAGAGAAAATAGCCACCTGTACATCCAGTAATCAATGTTTCACATCATCTTTGTTCATTGAAGTTACTGCTTTTAGCTGTCGCACTAGGTTTCACTCCAACAAGCTTCATTTGCATTAATACCATTAGCATTAATCTTCTTTAAAAACCGTCAGAAGATCCAAAAGATTTATATACACTGGATAGCCCAAATCCACCAGTTTAATGATGCCCTTAAAGAATTCTAGCAGATTTGTGAAATATGATCTATTGTTTCTAAGTTCATGTCTACCATTCCTGACATTTAGAATAAGCATTGTGTAAAATTTTATCCAGTCATCTAATTCCGTAAAATGGTGAGGAAGGTGTGTTCAAATTCTTGCAATTAATCTTACTGTTTGTATATTCGGTTTATACTCATCAGTTCTGCAGGACCTCTGAGCATACAAATCAGTTTGTGTCCTCTAAACTCTGAAAGGAGAAAAGGTTTTCCACTCAAAGGATCATATCTTTTCGACTGAATTTATATTAGTGGCAGTGACCTCATGTCTAAGTGTATTATATTTTCTAAGTAATAGATGTGTTTGTGGAATAAGACAAAACAGTTGGGATAGGGATGACTAATGCAGGTTGGAATGAATAGAAACCTACCCTTTTTTTGTAATTTCTTTAATGGCTCCTGTTAAGTTCTCATAGTTAGGTTAATTTAGCCTGGACAGTGGTTTTCAGCTTTATTTAAATTTCCAATGATTAAATGATATACTGGAGTCTAATTTAAATAAAGAGAAAAAGATAGCATTATTTCATATTTGCATATAAATGGAAGAGTATTAGATTATATCTGGATCCATGTTAAACATTTGTTACTTGATTGCTAAAGGTTTACAAGAAATTTTCATCATGTCAGAAACAGGTATTGGTCATCCTCTATCCAGAGCTGTTAAATTATCTGAAATGAATGGAAACATCACATCCAGCATTTATGCTTTCCTCACCACAACATCACCATGCCCCCTTCAAATGGGCAGATTATACATCATCTAGACAAAGAAATGTATTGTCATGACTCAGGTCAAATACCTAGATGTTCATACCCATCATCATTGGAGGAGGAACCCTCACCACATGGACTGTGACAGTCCATGGAAGCAGATTCCCATCAGCTGCTTAAAGCAGGGAGGTGAAATGTGATGGCTTTGCCCGCATCATTCATAAATTATATCTGGAAGAAGGAAAGAGTACATCATTGCAAAATGTTAGTGTTTCGGATCTGCATAAACACCCAACTCACTTTTATAAACATAACATTCTTTCTTTTTCAGTTATTTACAATAATTACTCTCTACATCAATATTACAAGGGATTAGAGTCCTATTTGATTTTACATCTTATCACAGCTTCTTGTACATTAATCGTTCTGTCTCCTCCTAAAAGTATTAACTTCTTTTCTGAATCTATTTGTCTTATGTAAATATTTATGAACATAACTTTAGGTCACTCTAGTAGCTAGAAATGTTTTCTGCTACTGAATCAGACAAATTCAAGGTTAATTTAATAGAAATCAAGAGATAACAAGACTCCATGGGCCAAATGGCCTACTTTTGCTCCTATATCTTATGAGATATTATTGTTTTCTATTTAATTTATCAGTGAGTAATGAAATTATTCATCTTAGATAAGTGAAGGTATTTTTACTGAATCCTGCAACTGGATTAAATTCTAATTCTTTGAAATAAGAGTTAATTTAATCAATATTGTTACCTTGTTCCATTGAGCTCTTCACAAGTGTGCCTCGAATAATGAGTGTTTTTCAGGACATCAGTGAATACTATGGATAAATTCTATCTATCACTAATAATGGAGAAAATTGACAAATACCTCATGAAAAATTAGTAAAGAGATACACAAGGGAACACATGCCAGTCCTCATCGAGAGATCAGAAGTGGAAAGAGTGAGCAATTTCAAGTTCTTGGGTGTCAACATCTCCGGGGATCTATCCTGGGCACAACATATCGATGCAGTTACAATGAAAGCACAGTAGTGACTATATTTTTCATTACGAGTTTTATGAGCTTTGGAATGCCAACAAAGATGCTTGCAAATTTCTACAGATGTGCTGTGGAAAGCATTCTAATTGGCTGCACCACCATCTGGTCTGGCGGGGCAGGCACTGCACAGGATTAAAATTAGCTGCAGGAAGTTGCAAACTTACTCAGCTTCATCATAGGCACTAGCCACCTCAGCATCCAGGACATCTTCAAGAAGTGATGCCTCAAAAAGGTACCATCCATCATTATGGATCCACATTACCCAGAACGTATCCTCTTCTCAATGCTACCATCAGGGAGAGGGTACAATAGCCTAAAGTCACACACTTAATGATTCAGGACCAGCTTCTTCCCCTCTGCCATCAGATTTCTGAATAGACATTGAACCCGTGAACACTCCCTCACTATTTTTCCCCTTTCCTTTTGCCCTACTTATTTAATTTAACTTTTAAAATATATATTTTACACACATTTTAATGTAACACATATACTTACTGTAATCCAGTTTTTTTTTATTATGTATTGCAATGCACTGCTGCCACGTAACAACAAATTTCATGTCATATGCTGGTGAATTTAAACCTAATCCAGATTCTGATTCTGATATCATTTAACTATTTCCTCATCAGCTCATCTTTATTATCAAGTGTAGATAAGCTCAACAATGACTTCAATGGGTCAAGGTGCAAACAGTCTTTAAATAGATCCAAGGTTGGTAATAATTTTTTGCTAATAATCTTCACTGATAAATGTGTTAGTTTACAATTTCATTGAGAGATAATTGATCAAAAGCTCTCCAAACATCACGGAAGATTGGTTTATATGAGTTCTCATCATCCACTAATGATTTTTACAGAGAGTTCAGTCAAATCAATGGAACAAGATTTTCATTTCCAACAAGTGCAATGGATGTTATTGACTGTTACAGACTGTAGAAATATACAACTTCCTAAAATCTGGAAGGGAGAGGTAATGCCAGCTTGTTTAAAGCCAACATACCACAAGGGTGCTGAGATTTTTTTACTAATAATTAAGCAGAAAGGGAAGGGGAAAGGGAGGGGAAGATGTTCAATGGCTTCTACAGTAACTGGAGAGAGATACAAGATTGTAGCCAGGAATAGGAATGACTGATATTGACTAAATAATATGATTATTCTTTACATAATCAATAAAGCAAATCAATATTTATATTTTCAAAAAATCCATCTAATCAGAATCGGGTTTAATGTCACCAGCTTACGTTATGAAATTTGTCATCTTTGCAGCAGCAGCAGTACATTGCAATGCATAGTATTAGAGAAAAAAATCAATTACAGTAAAATACACACCCCAGGTGTGCAAGACAGCTAAACATACCCTGGGATCCGACAGGCACATGGAAGCCACTATGAGGACCCAAGGAAGGCTACAACATCCAGGTACTTCCATAGAGTGAGACAGGTTTCTAAAAAGCCAGCTGAATGGGGAGAACAAGATCCGAGCCATCTACACATTCACCCTACCCAGCCCCATCAGATAATGCAGCTGCAATAGTGTGCTGGCCAAGGAACAAACTGGAAGACATTGACATCAAGACCCAGAAACTACTAACAATACATGGAGGATTGTGTCAAAAATCCAACATCGAGCAACTGTATACTCACCAGAATAAAAGAGAACAGGAGCATGGAAGTGTCAAGAATACAGTCCTGGAGACAATGTGAGACTCCACGTGTATGTCAGGAAAATGGCCCCTAAGGATGACCTGCTAGGAGGATACGTCAGACAGCAGGCAGGGGACATGGAAATGCAAGTGGGTGAAGCAGAGCCAGAAGACCAGAGGCCTTGGCAGGAATGTACAATTCCTTGGCAGCCACTGCACGGAATGTACGATCAGCAGGTATCGGAAAGAACTACCAATGGCTGAAGATGGCAGGGCTGAGGGGCCTCACAAAGCTCAGGATGTCGGGGTTTGGTGTTCACTTACAGTGTGAGCAAATTCGTACCTTCCTTCTCATGTGCGCATACATTTCCTCTGGTGCTCTGGCTCCCTCTTACAGTCCAAAGACATGGTGGTTAGTAGGTTACTAAATGAATTTTCTGAGACGAGTGGCTCACAATACCCATGGCAAAGCTTCTGGCCATTTACGCCCACATATTTTGGAGCTTCCATGCCTTTGGCAATCAATTGACCAACTTGCTTACTGGTGACCTGTCTATAGTTCCTGTAAAAACTTGCTACAAAAAAAATACTGCGCAATTCCCAATCCTCAAAAATAAGGACAAAGCCTATATTCTTACGAAATGGACCACAATATAGACTACCATCATTACAGAGCAGCAAAATAGGTTGATAATTAAAATTGAAACAATATTAGTGAGTTTGCTTGAAGATCAGATGCATTGCTGAATTTTAGTTAACCTGATAAGTATTCAAGAAAAAGCAAAAAGCCTGTTCAAAGATTTAAAGAACTTTGCACTTTTAGTAGAATTATGCACTTTACTGAAAATGCATAGGCTTAAAGTGCAAAGGGAAGAGCAAATGATGATCATGCTACAGCCACCACATTTCCTGATATTTTAGTTCAAATAATTAAGGAGGGAGGTAACTGTGCCTATGGATGAGATAGGAAATACAGTGGAAATATATGCCTCAATGTACTTATATATCAAGGGAGGAATAATGCCAGGGACATAAACCTTTGAAAGAGAGACTATTGATCATATTAACACATACAAGATGCTGGAGGAACTCAGCAGATCCTCCAGAATATTGTATGTGTTACATGACCTGCTGAGTTCCTCCAGCATTTTGTAGGTGTTACTTGGATTTCCAGCATCTGCAGATTTTCCCTTGTTTGGTAGAGATGCTATGGGAGCTTCAAAACCTAATTTTCTCCTTAATTATCTGTCCAAGAACTCTTAGACTTTTAAAGGAATTTGGAAGGTATTCATTCATTTTGAAGACCAACAAAATGGCTAGTGTGACTTTGGCCTTTATAAAGACTGGTTTGAGAATTACTTTGCTCCTGAGGTGCAGAGGTGCCACCATTCAAGGAATTAATTTTATTGGTTCTTGATAGTGTCACTGGGCATTCTGCATTTTTGGATGATTATCATCCGAAGGCCAAGGCTATGTAACCCATTGAACACAAATGGGTGTTTTACAACCAGTGGATCAAGATATAATTGTAAGTTATAAAGCATACCGTCTCCTTAAAATAATTTATTGAACTATAACGATAAGTAATGCAGCATAAGGCACAACTTTAAGAGAATTTTGGAAATCACACAACTTTGGAAAATTAGTTAATAGATTTATTATTGTTAAATGTACCAAGTTACAGTGCAACACTGTTTGTCATCCACCCATACAGAGCATAGTATCACTGCATTGAGGTGGTAAAATGGAAAATAATAACATAATGCAAAATAATGGGTTACGAGTTACAGAGAAAGTACAGTTCAGACAGACAATAAATTGCAAGGGTATAGTAAGGTAGATTGAGAGTTCTCGAGTCCATCATATTGTATGAGGCAACCACTTAATAGACATTTTACAGAGGGATAAAGGTGTCCTTGAGCCTGGAGGTACTTGCTTTCAGCCTTTTGCATCTCATCCTGATGGGAGGAGGGAGAAGAGATAATGCTGGGAATTGGTGGAGATTTTGTTTATGTTGGCTTCTTCACCAAGGTAGTGAAAAGTGTAGACAGAATCCATGGAGAGGAGACTTCTTTCCTTGATGTGCTAAGTTGTGTCCACAACTTTCTGCAGTTTCTTGCCATCTTGAGCATGCCAGTTGCCATATCAAGCCATGGTACCTGGTGTTTTTAAAATGGTGCATCAATAAAATTAGTGCAGGCTAAAGGGGACAGACATGTCAAATTCCTTTGGCCTCCTGAGAAAGTAGATGTGCTGCTGTGCTTTCTTGACCATGGCACCTTTGTGGCTGAAGCAGGACGTGCTTTTCTTGATGTTCACTCCTAGCAACTTGAATCTCTCAACTTCTCAACCTCAGCACCATTGATGTAAACAAGAGCTTGTGCATTATTCCATTTCCTGAAGTAATTGTGTTGTTTGATAGCTTTGCTGTTATGGAGGGGTCGATTGTTGTCAAAACAGCAGCTCAGAAACTACAAGTCCAGTAACTAAGGCATAAAGCAGCATTTTTTTTTAGGAAATACTATAGATAGGAGGTAGATAACACTGGACAACAATTTTTTTAAGAAGTGGTGCTTCCTCAGTATTTTTTTATATGATAGACTGCTTGAAGATGAACACAAATATAATTTCAGAATACTTGTATCATGTAGGAATTTGAAGAAACAACAAATTAACTTTTATTGAATATAATGTGTTTAATTGCATAATGGTGCTGATGCTTTGTAATAGTTCAAATAGGTTAAAATATATTGTTAATGATTTTCATTTGTACTCAGTGTCTGAGGCTTCTCACTTAAGTGTCCAACAATAATTCACCAGCACTGATGGATTCCAGTTGCCCTGGTATCTTTTCTCCATGACCGCAATGACCTGGTGAAACCTTTCACCATGCTTGTCACTAACAGCACCAAGATTTGCAGGGAAGAAGTCTAAATGGGAATGCAGAAAATGAATCTTCAGTGACATGCTGCATTTCATGGTTTTATATACTTGGGAGCATGCTACCAACCTGCTGCATGTAGTTCAGTGATCTGTAGATGCCGAAAAAAATTTCAACAGCTTCCTTGAATGCTTTCCATGTGATTTTCTCTGGTTCCACTAGAAATTCTTCAAATGGCCTGTCATTGATAACCTGTTTGATTTGTGGACCAACAAAAATGCTTTCCTTAGTTCTGGGAAGCATCTGTCTCTAGTATCAAAATCTTTCATAGAAATTTTTGTGCCTGGTGATAGCAAATTCCATCCTTACAGCACTGAACCCAATAATTATTACTAAAACCTGTCCTGCCATTCAGCAGCCGCACCACCTAAGCATGCCTGGACAAGACAGGAAACCTTCCAGCTTAGATTATA
This sequence comes from Hypanus sabinus, assembly GCF_030144855.1. Taxonomy (NCBI): domain Eukaryota; kingdom Metazoa; phylum Chordata; class Chondrichthyes; order Myliobatiformes; family Dasyatidae; genus Hypanus; species Hypanus sabinus. The sequence continues at coordinate 48,247,362 of NC_082719.1, read as the reverse complement.
GGCAACATTTTAATTGACTTGAATTATGAATTGAAATAATAAACATGTTTCTTTAAAAAAAGTGCATGATAGGGAAATTTCATGGAGATTTTCATGATCAGTAGCACAAAATTCATAAGATACACCTAAAGGTATTCAGGAAGCAAAATCTTTGTTGTCCAGTGTAATTAAAGATTTCCTAAAGTTTTAGATTTAGGACATGAGCTTGACTCTTTGGAATTTAAAATGTAACGTTTAAATTATTTGAAGAGATAACTTCACTTTAAATCCAATTTCTATTCCAAATGAAATTTCATGCAATTACTCTACAATGCCTGTGATCACCAACCAGGGTTCAATTCCTGCTGCTGTCTGTAAGGAATTGGTACGTTCTCTCTGTGGCAAAGTGGGTTTCCTTTGGGTGCTCCAGTGTCCTCCCATATTCCAAAAGTGCACAGAGAGCAGATAGCAGCCTGTTTACAGTGTCAGTGATCACTGTTCAGGGTTTGAAATCCACCTCTGTCTGTAAGGAGTTGGTTTATTCTCCCTATAACTGTGCTCCAGTTTCCTCCCACATTCCAGAAGTGTATGGTGAGAGTTAGTGATATGTAGGATTGCTACTTTGGATCAGAAGTATAGTGACACATCTGGGCTGTTCCAGCAAAATGCTTGGACAGTGCTGGTTGTTGATGCAAAAATAATACCTTTCACGATATGTTTTGGTATTTTAATGCAACTGTGACAAATAAAGATAATCATTACTCTTTAATTCTGTACTCTGATTCCTTGCTATTTGAGTTTCGGCCCAGCACAGTGGTATTATCTGCAAACTTGTAGATCAAGTAAGAGTAGAATCTAGCCATGCAAACTTAAGTGTTTAGGAAGCAAAACAGGAGGCTGAGGATGCAGCTTTGGGGGGCACAAGTGTTGAGGGTAATTGTTGCAGAGGTATTGCTGCATCTCCATATTGATCATACTGTGTTGGTCAAGAAGTCAAGGATCCAGTTACAAAGAGAGGTGTTGAGTCTTGGAGTTCGAAGTGGGTTTGCTTAGAATTGTAGTACTAAAGGTGGAGCTCTTGTCAATTAACCATAGTCTAATGTAGATATCTACAGTCCAGATTCTATAGAGATGAGCATAGGGCCAAAAAGATGGCATCTGCAATGGCCCTGCTCCAGTGGTAAGCAAACTGCAGTGGTTGATTGGGAGACTGGAGTTGATGCGTGCGATGACCAGCCTCTCGAAGCACTTCATGATGTGTATGTATGTCTTATCTACGATGCAATGAAGAATATTCCAGATGATTTGGCTAAGACAAAGAAAACAAATCTGAACTGTGCCTGGGAGAAACTTTGACCTAACCTTGTTCATAGAGTTTTTTTTTCCAAGACAAGAGAAGATGTAAAGGAGAAAGTGATGGCAATTGGTAATGATTTTCATCATGGTTAAGGAGAATGATGCCACTGACATCCTTGATTCTCATTCTGCAGACTTAAGCAATGAAGGCTGAGTTCATTGCAACTCTTAAGCAAAGAATTAAGCTATGAGAAGAATTGATATAGTTTACTTTGTATCGTTTACAGTCATACCACTGTGGTAATTTGTTGATTGTAAAGTGCAACAGCTAGCATCAACATTATCCTGCATGGCTACAAAAATCTCACATCTTGGGAGAACAGACTTACGTGAACTGCACTATGCAAAAACTAGACTCCCAATTCCCTCGGAGTGATGTTCCAGAAGTGTGGAAAGGGGGCAGTTTTGCAAAGATAGAAGCTTTGCAGTAATGCAATCAATTAGCCAGGAAGGTGAGCAGAGCTGTCCTTGGTCCTGATTTTACAACCCCTGTGATTATGAGCTTAGTGAAATGCATGATCCCAGTGGGAGGCTCAGAAATAACACAAACCAATTCGCTATGAACTTTGATGTATTTGAAATAATTATTGATAAGTCCCATAGGGATAACAGATTAACAGCATCAGAAATAGTTCATCACTCATCACCAAGGAGTATTCGAGCTTAAGGCAGCACCTTATCATTCAAACTATTTCAAGAAGATAAACTTGCATTTAAGATTAACCATATCAACACATTTTAGAAAGTGGATGGACTCATATTGGCCTTTCTTTTCCAAGAAGCAATTTTGCATATCAGTTACATTTTGTACATATTTAAGAGTCCTGATGCAGAGTTGGCCCAAAACATTGACTATTCCTTTGTATCTACAGATGATGCCTGTCCCATTGATTTTCTGCATAATCAAATAGCTGCAGTTCCCTTTGTCCCCTACAGTTATTTAAATAAAAGCAGATAACCTGCTTTACATGAAAAAATGCCCTGATAGCATCAATGCTAATTATATCCTAATGTTGACAATGCACAATAATTTACTTGGAGCAATGAGCTTCCAAGAAGTTTGAAAGGTTTTGTTCTTACTTGTGAATTTGTTTACAGGTATATGGTCCCATATGGAAACGTGGATTTAGATGACAAGCTCAAGTACCACATTTGGGTGGGAGTTCACCTGTAACTTGAACAGGGGAGCTGTAAAAAAAAACAGCAAGAAAAGCTCTTAATACAAAATCCTTTACTGCAATGTACTCTGCAAAGAAAGGTTTGAGACAAAGGTTTTCCTGAATCTAGTATATCTTTCCTGAATCCTGAATCTTACAGATGCCAGTACCGTTCACTTTGAAGCAGAGAAGACTAAAAGGATATAAAGTTGTAGAAACTCAAAACGTGTTTAGAAGAGGCTGGGAGAATCTGTTTAGATTGACAAGAAGGCATAGAAGAATGAGGGGTGACTTCATTAGAACTGATCGAATAGTGAAAAGCCTTGATAGAGTGGATGTGGTGAAGATATTTCCTGTGATGGGAGAGTCTAAGACCAGAGGACACAGCCTCAGAATAGAAGGCCATCCTTTTGGAATGGAGATGGGAAGGAATTTCTTTAGCCGGGGAGTGGTAAATATGTGGAATTCTTTGCCTAAGGCAGCTGTGGGGGCCAAGTCTTTATGTATATTTAAGGCAGAGGTTGATAGATTTTTGATTGGTCAGGACATGAAGGGATACGGGGAGAAGACGGGAGATTAGAACCAAGAGAAAAATTATATCAACCACGATGAAACGGCAAAGCAGACTTGATGGGCCAAATGGCCTAATTCTTCTCCAATACCTTATGGTCTTATGAATCAATGGATACAGAGTGCATAGAGATGCAGCAGATTATGCTGTTATCCAATAGATCCAGCAACTAAAATTGATCCCAATCTCTGGTGCTGAATGTGTTAAATGTTCTCATTCTCCTTGTGACTTCATGGGGTTTCACTGGGTGCTCCACTATACCCTCACATCCCCATTGTAAGTAATCATCATGCTAAGTAAGCTACAAAGATATCATAAAGAACAACTTAAGTACATGAGTGAGTAAATTGCTAGGTTAGAGGGCAGTAGTAAGAACAGGAGAAATGGGATTAATACAATTATTCTCCTGGGATCTGGCATGGACAGACTGGCATAACAAATAAATAGGGAAGGGCTGAAAAAGGATCCAGGGATGACAAGAAGAGGGAGAAAAAGCCACAGATTTAAAAAGTTAAGATTGGAATTAATTGCCCAAAAATGGGCTTAAGTGCACGTTCCATTTAAGCTTTCAAAAGGAAATTGCATGAATGTTTGACAGAAATACAAGATATTCAAGGCTTTTTGGAAGAAGCAGGGACATAGAGCTGACTGGATTATTCTACAATGAGTGACTCAAGCCTGTCCTCTGTGTTGTAGATTTTATCATTGTATGAGAATGTTTGGATATTCTAGACTCTAAAGGATATCCTGCAAAAAATATCACCCAAACAGTGCAAATAAATTCATTATCTTCCAAATAAGTTCAGACTCATCTGGAGAATGTATGCAAATAATCAGCAGTGTTATTTTACACACTCTGACAGAACTTAAATAAAGTAAACATGAAGTAGATATCCTGCTTTTTATGAAAATAAATTGTCATTAAACATTGTGTAAATGTATAACTTACTCTTCTCATCCATAGAAAGATTAAGCAGTTATATTCTTTCACCAATAACGGATAAAAGATTTATAAACCTTCCACCTTCTGTAATAATACACAGTAGGCACAGGCTGTATTTTACTCTGCATACAGCTGCTTCCTTTAATTGCTTTTGCTCTCCAAAGGCTAGATTTATTTAATGTGATTACGCTGACTCACATCTGTGCATTAACTGCCATTTGACACTATCAACAACAATCCAATCATTATATACTCTAGAGTTCCTGCTTTTCTGGTAGCTTCCATTTTAATAGTTGTTCAGTTCCATTTTGAAGAAATGTACATACTAGTATTCAGAACATGCTTTTCAGCTTGTCTCGATATATGTATTTCACATGGCTGTTACAAATATGTCTGTTGGAATAGTTTAAACTTCAAAGTAAATTTATTATCAAAGTATATGTATGCCACCATATATAACCTGGAGATTCACTTTCTTGCAGGCATATTTTTGATTTCCTCACTTGCAGACCCCAGTCAGTTCAGATTGGCAGCAACAATAATAGAATCAGACAGACAGACAGACATACTTTATTGATCCCGAGGGAAATTGGGACCAAGGCATAAAAGACAACAAAACTGTGCAAATACAAAAAAAATAATAATAAAGAATAAATAAGCGATAAATATTAAGAACACGTGATGAAGGGTTCTTGAAAGTGAGTCCATAGGCTGTGGGAACAATTCAATGATTGGGTAAATTGTTGAGTGAACTTGTCCCTTTTGGTTCAAGAGCCTAAAGGTTGAGGGGTAATAACTGTCCTTGAAGTTGCTTTAGTGAGTCCTGGAGCTCCTGGACATTCTTCTCCTGATGGCAGCAGTGCGAAAAGAGCATGACCTGGGTGGTGGGGGTCCCTGATGATCGGTGCTTTCCTGCAGAACGCTTCATATGGACGTGCTCAATGGTGTAGAGGACTTTGCCCATGATGGACTGGGCCGTATCCACTACTTTTTGTAGGATTTTCCATTCAAGGGCATTGGTGTTTCTTTTACAGGCTGAGATGCAGCCAGTCAATTAACTCTCCATTACACATTGATAGAAGTTGGTCAAAGTTTTAGATGTCATGACGAATCTTCAAAATCTCCTAAGGAAGTAGAGCCACACTCATGCTTTCTTCATAATTGCACTTACGTGTTGGACCCAGGACAGGTCCTCCAAAATAATAACACTGAGGAATTTAAGATTGCTGATCCATAATGAGAACTGGCTGATGAAGCTTAGCTTTCCTCCTCCTGAAGTAAATTATGAGTTCCTTCGTCTTGCTGACATTCAGTAAGAGGTTGTTGTTATGGCACTACTCAGCCAGATTTTCAGTCTCCCTCCTATATGTTGAATCATCGCCACCTTTGATTCAGCCTACGATTGAGTCGTTATCAGCATTTGAGCTGTGTTTAACTACGCAGTCATAAGCATAAAGAGAGTAGACCATGGTGCTAAACACACAGCCTTGGGATGTATCTGTGCTGATGGAGATTGTGGAGGAGATATTGTTGCCAGTCTGAACTGACTAGGGCCTGCAAGTGAAGAGATCGAGGATCCAATTGCACAAGGAGGTATTGAGGCCAAGGTGTTGAAGCTTACTTTGAGGGGATAATGGTATTGAAGGCCAAGCTGTAGTAGATAAAAACATTCTGATGCCTGCATCTTTGCTGCCCTGATGTTCCAGAATGAGTAACAGCCAATGAGATAGCATCTGCTGTGGACCTGTTAATCTGGTAGGCAAATTGGAGCGGACCCAAGTCACTTCTCTAGCAGGAGTTGATATTTTTCATCACCAACCTCTCAAAACACTTCATTACTCTAAATGTAAGTGCTACATCGTTACGGCAGGTTCCATGTTCCTCTTGGGCATCGCTGTAAGTGAAGTCTACTTGAAGCAGGTGGGTGATCAGACCCCAGACTGCTAAAGCAAGAGCTTAATGATCTCAGCCAACACTCCAGTTAGTCAATCAGCTCAAGCTTTCCGTGCTTGGCCAGGTATCCCTTTGGGGCCATGTGCTTTCTGTGTCTGCACATCAGCCTCAGAGTCTGAAACCACAGGATCATTGCGGGCTCTGGGAGTTCATGATGGTTCCTCCATGTTTTGATGTTCAAAGTGAGCACAGTAGACATTGAGCTCATCTGGAAGCAAAACCCTGTTGTCACCTATGCCAGTTGATTTAACTTTACAGAAGTAATAGTATTCAAACCCTGCCATAACTATTGCCAAGTAATGTAAATGTATCCAGACAGAACAGCCTCAATTTATTGCTTAGGCCAATGCTAGATTTGAAATAACAAGATCTTGGATAATGCAGTCAGGAAATTTAATTATGCTCTGAGGCAACCAGATAATAAGCAAGACGTTCTCTACACATCATGTAGCACCAAGGGGGAGAGTAAGGTATGTTCAACATTTTAGTAACTTGAACTTTTGGCTGAGCTTGGAGCCATTACAGATGAACAAATAATCAAGAGAAAATCTACTCATTTGTACACTCACTTGATTAACAGAAGGTATGGCCCTAGCATGTTAGCTTGAGCTTCCTCCCTGCAGATCTTTTCTTACCTGCTGGCTGCCTTCAGGATCTTCTGTCAATGCTAAGTTTTCCAGCACATCAGTAATTTATATATTCAATGCATTTGTTGCTCTGCAGCTTCATTAGAAATCCCACTTCTACCAAAGTGTCACTGATGCATTGACAAAAACATTAAGGAAATTCCTAGAATCAGAATGGGATGTTAATTCAAGACTTTATGGCATAATTTAATCCGAAGTTTCACAAAATGATTTAAATCGAAGTCACTGTTACTAAGATGGCTGTATAAAAGGAGGAAGATTCATTTAATATCCAGCCCAATATTTTAATTGTGTAATCAACATAAAGCTAAGGATTTGTAAGGCATTGGTCATACTGCATTTTGTGTATTCTGAGCAGTTTTAGACCCCTTACCTAAGGGACGTGTTTGCATTGGAGAGGGTCTAGAGGAGGTTCATAAGAGTGATCCCAGGAATGAAAGGATTCATGTGAGAGGAATGTTTGATGGCTCTGGGTCTGCTCTCACTTGAGTTTAAAAGAATGATGGAGGATTTCATTCAAATCTATCAAATACTGAAAAGCTTAGAGCGGATTTGGAGAGGATGTTTCCTATAGTAGGGGAGTCTAGAAATGGAGAGCATAGCCTCTGAATATGCAGATGTCCCTTTAGAACAGAAATAAGGAGGAAGTTCTTTAACCAGAGGATGGTGAACTAGTGGCACAGATGGTTGTGGAGGTGATAGTTGAAGTGGAAGTTGATAGGTTCTTGATTAGTAAGGGCATCAAAGATTATGTGGGACAAGCAGGAGAAACAATAAATCAGCCACGATCGAAAGGCACTGCAAACTCAATGGGCTGAATGGCCTATTCTGTTCCTATATCTATGGTCTATTATTGTTAAATACTGACCTCATAACTTTCTCCTTACGGTCTCAAATTAATTATTAGATTTGTTCATAAACATCTGTGACTTTGATATTCAGTGGCTCTGAAGTGTTCTAATCCACCCATGGTCAAGTTAGCTTTTACTAAATGGCTATAAGTTCAACCAATCAGATATTAATTGTACATGCTTTTCTGAGCTTACGTGAAAAACTTGTGGTTAGAAATTGAGTTTTAGTGCTTTACTTAATGGCCTTCAGGCTCAGCAGAAAATTCTCAGAGATTTTATTTTAACTTGCAGTTGGGTTAGGACCTTAAAGTTCAAAGTGAATTTATCATCAAAGTACATATAGGTTACCTTGTACAACCTAGAGATTCATTTTCCTATGGGCATACTCAATAAATCCATAATAGAACAATAACAATAAGAGAAACAATGAAAGACCACACCTGGGCTTCCAATTGGTGTGAAAAACAAGAAAGTGTGGAAATACAAAAAGAAAATAATAAATACATACATACATACCAAAAACATGAGCTGAAGAGTCCTTGAAAGTGAGCCAACCTGTTGTGGGAACATTTCAATGATGGTGCAAATGAAGTTGAGAGAAGCTATCCCCTTTGGTTCAGGAGCCTGATGTTTGAGGTGTTCCAGGGTGAGTAGCAGCCAATGAGATGGGTTCTGCTCTGGACCTATTGCTCCAGCAGGCAAATTGGAGTAAATCCAAGTCACTTATAAGGCAAGAGTTGATATATTTCATTACTAACCTCTCAAAGTACTTTATCGCTGTGGATGTAAGTGAGACTGGATATTAGACATTATGGCAGGTTACCACTTTCTTCTTAGGCATTGGTACGAGTGAAGTCTGCCTGAAGTGGGTTGGTACCTCAGACTACCGAAGCGAGAAATTAAAGATCTCAATGAAGGTCTTTAGAACTTGGTCAGGTACCATTTCTGGGCGAAGGTTTTTCATGGGTTCATCCTTGTGAAAGTTGTTCGCCAGTCAGCCTCAGAGTCTGAAATCACAGGGCTATGGGAGTTTGTGATGGCTCCTCCATGTTTTCATGGTCAGAACAAGGACAATACATTTTGATTTAATCTGAAAGCCAAGCCCTGATGTCCCCTATGTCACTTGATATTACTTTATAAGATGTGATGGTATTCAAGCCCTGCAACAGCTGTTGAGCATCCTTCATTGATTCAAGTTTAGCCCAGAATTTCCACTTTGCCCATAAGATAGCTTTCTGGAGATTGCACCTGGACCTCTTGATAATTTTTTGATCATCAGACTTGAATGGTTCTGACCTAGTCCTCAGCAAATTGCGGAACTCATGGTTCAATCGGGGCTTCTGGCTGGGGAAGATTCTGAACGATTCAAACATCTATAATTGTTTTAATGAAGTCCATGACAACCATGAATCATTCAGATCCACAGATGAGTCTGTGAACATGGCCCAGTTCATCAAATTGAAGCAAACCCATTGCAGCTCTTCTGCCTCTCATGACCACCTCTTTGTTGTCTGAATCTCTGCAGCTCTGCTCTTTGTCCTCTGCCTGTATGCAGGTTGGAGAAGAACAGCCAAGTGATCATACTTACTGAAATGCACACTGCGCACGGAACGGTAGGCATTTCTTATCTTAGTATAACTGTGGTCTAGTATGTTGGGACATCTGGTGCAACAGGTTATATGCTGATGGTAATTGGACAGGGTTTTCTTTAAGCAAGCTTGGAACACAAGAATCTCTCAATTCCCTCCAAGACAGAAATCTTGCCCTCGTAGGCTTACATGTATCACATGGGTCTGGAGAAAGCCTAGCTTTTAATGACAAATGGATCAGGATATTTTCTTATTACAAACATATAGATTTGACATTTTTGTTTATGTTTCTTTCTGTTTTAAAGGGGAATGAATTAACATATGTCAGGTCCTTGTTCCAGTCCACACCTTCTCTCATCACTTGTTCATAACTCCAGAAATTGTGTATGTAGAAATTGTAAACATTGAGCAGTCTGCTAAGTACAATATTCTTATGCTGTGTTTTTATGAGTATTTATAAACAATGGATATTACTTAATATGTTTCCATGGCTCTAAACAGAATGGGAATTCCCTGTCTGCAAAGGCGAAGGAAATTTGAGTGACAATGCCCGAAGATGACCTGAATAGAACCATAATGAGATAGTAAGCAGGCCCATCAGTTAAGCTCACCAAGGGAATTATGTAGAGTTTGTAAGAATAACTCACTGAAAAATACAGCTGTTTTGAAGAGAAAACATGTATGTGGTTATATAGTTTCATGGTTAGCTGCTGGAAATCTTGTTGCTATAGTACATTGAATTTTAACCAATACTTATTTGCAATGGTTCTTCCACAAATCAACCCTACTTTTTTGTGCTTTGTGGTTTTTGAAATAAGAATTGGCCCAGTAGAGAATTAGAGCCCACGACAATACGTGTCCATTCTCATGTACGATACACAAGCAGTAGGAAATGAGTTCAAATATTTCAGCTAATAATTTAGCTATTTTCATTACTCATGACCATCCTCCTGTTTCTTTACTTAACTCATTACCTGCTTATTTTTATTACATGTTTTATCTTGCACATCCATCCCTTTAATCTCCTTTCTTCCAAACTTATACCAGCTGTTCTTTCCTCTTTCAACTTTCCATCTTAAAACTCATTCTTGGTCTGGTCTTGACCAAGTTTTTGAACTAAAATAGTAGTTCCCTTCAAATCTCCTGGCTACTATATTTCTAATACATCTTACTTTTACTTGGATTTTTACCATTCACGGTACTTTGCTTGAATTCTGTAGTTATATCTTTAGAACGTGTTCACTTCCATAATGAATTTCTGCACTTGTCAGCAAAACTTCTTGAAGAACTGCTGGCTTGACTGCTCTGTACCATTTATATGCAAGTGCCACTTTCCATTAATTAATGTAATTCCCCAAATGAAATCCATGCAGCAATAAAATACAATATCAATAAAATCATACATTAAGTGCTTTGCATTGTAACATTGAAAAGTTCCATGTAATGCTCAGTTAAACTTTGAGCAAAGCAACCTTTAATTGCTCGCTGTAAATTCATCAATTAGAATAGAGATTCCCGCCTTGATATTCTTGGTGGCTGATATTTCATTAAAATACTAAAGCCTAAGCTTTATTTACAACAAAAACTGAATTTATTTAGCAATGCAGCATGTAGTAGGTCCTTCTGGCCCTTTGAGCCAGACTGCCCCGGCAACTCCCTGAATTAATCCTAACATAATCCTGGGACAATTTACAATTGCCAATTAGCCTACCCAGTTCATCTTTGGACTGTGGGAGGAAAACAGGGCACCCGGAAAAAACCAGCATACTTCACGGAGACTCCTTACAGACGATGCTAGATTTGAACTCTGGCACCGTGAGTTCTGATAGTGTTGCATGAAACATTACACTACCATGGCACCCTAAGTGAAGAGTATAAATGTTTTATGGGTTACAGATTTACATATTTTCTACATAACTGATTTTGTTAAAAATATACCTGTCCCACAAATGCTAGCTTTCTGCTTTGCTGGCTGCCTAAAGTAACGTGACTTAAAACTAAAGAGGCAGTCTCCATTTTAAGTATAGACAACTGAAATGGTGAGGTTTTCACAATAACAGCTTTGTGAGATACATTATGAACCAGAAACAATGATCACATAACTACATGAGAAATCTTTAAATAAAAGCAAATTTACCCACCAGGAAAACAACACAATAGAAAGTATCTATTAGGCAGTAGGTAATACTGGTCAAGCTGTGTATACTAGAATGTAAAAAGGCATAGACATATTTCAATCAGCATTAATACTTCAAATAACAGTCAATATATAGTTAGGATATATAATGCATGGCAGGCAAAATTCACATATTCACTTTAACATGAATATAAGCTCATTGCTGCAGTAAAAATAAGATAAAGAGTCATTTTGTAGAGAACTAAACTTCATATGCATTAAAGAGATGAATGACTAGTTCATCTTCTTAATGAAAAAGGAATGTTGGCCTGGATATTAAGAGATGTTTTAAATAAAGTCACAGAAAGCAGTGGCCACTTTATAAGGTTTTGATGTGTTATGCATTTAGAGCTGCTCTTCTGCACATCACTGTCGTAATGCATGGTTATTTAACTTGCTGTCACCTTCTTGGCAGCTTGAACCAGTCTGGCCATTTTCTTCTGACCTCTCTTATTAACAAGGTGGTCTCACTCAGAGAACTGCCACTCATTAGATTTATTTTTTTTCTCACCATTATCTGTAAATTCTAGAGACTGTTTTGCATGAAAATTTCATGAGATCAGCAGTTTCTGGGATACTTAAACCACCCTATCTGTCACCATTGATCATTCCATGGCCAAAGTCACTTAGATCACATTTCTTCCCTATTCTGATGTTTGGTCTGAACAACAACTGAACCAGTTGCATATCTGCATTTTTTTTTTGCTTTGAATTGCTGCCACATGATTGGCTGATTAAATATTTTCATTAATGAGTAAGTGTACAGGTTTATCTAATAACGTGACCACTGATTGCACATGACCTTTGGTTGATGTCTCAATTAAAAGGTAACCTGTATGTAGTACCCCTGCCAAATGTAGTTGAACTATTACCATGAATTATATGCTTCATGTCAAAATTCATAGTTTTATGGTCAAAGTGAATGTATTATCAAAGTACCCATATGCCACCAAACACAAGCCTGAGATTCATTTTCTTGGGGGCATTTGCCGAAAATACAATAAACATCACAGAATCAAACCGCAGAACAGGCAAACAACCAGTGTGCAAAAGACAACAAACTGTGCAAATACAAGAAGAAAGAAAGAAAGAAAGAAAAAAATAACAATACTACCAATACATAAATAAACAATAAATATTGAGGAAATGAGACAAAGAGACCTTGAAAGTCTGTGGGAGCAGTATAGAGATGAGGCGGGAGAGGTTGAGTGTAGTTATCCCCTCTGATTCACGAGCCTAATGGTTGTGGGGTAATAACAGTTCCTGAATCTGGTGCTGTGGGTCCTGAGGCTCCTGCATCTTTTTCCTGATGGCAGCAGCAAGATGAGAATATGGCCTTGATGCTGCTTTCCTGCAACAGCGCTCCATGTAGATGGTTGGGAGGGTATTATCCGTGAGGGACTCGCTGTATATACTATTTTATGTAGCCATTTCCAATCAATGACATTGGTGTTTCTATGCCAGGCCATAATGCCACTAGTTAAGCTACTCTCCACCACACATCTATAGAAGTTTGTGAAATTTTCAGACATCATGCCAAATCTTCACTAACTTTGAAGGAAGCAGAGGCACTGCCAGGCTTTCTTTATAATTGCACTTACATGCTGGACCCAGGACAGATCCTCTGAAATAATAACACCAAAGAATTTAAAGCTACTGATCCTCTCCACCGCTGATTCCCCCATTGAAGACTGGCTCGTGGAGCTCTGATTTCCTCCTCCTGAAGTTAATAATCAGCTTCTTGGTCTTGTTGGCATTGTATGTGAGATTGTTGTGGCACCACTCAGCCTGATTTTCAACCTCCCTCCTATATGCTGATTCATCACCACCTTTGTTTTGACCAATAACAGTGGTATTGTCAGTAAACTTAAATATGGCATTGAACCTGAGTTTAACCTCATAATCATAAGTATAAGATGAGTAGAGTAGGGGGATAAGCACACAGCCGTGTGGTGCATCTGTACTGATGGAGATTGTGAAGGAGATATTGTTGCCAATCTGAACTGACTGGAGTCTGCAAGTGAGGAAATTGAAAATCCAGGTGCACAAGGAGGTACTGAGGCCAAGATCTTGAAGCTAATTAATTAGTTTGAGGGGATGATAGTACTATATGCTGAGCTGTAGTCAATAGAGCATATTGATGTATGCATCTTTATTGTTCAGATGTTCCAGAATTGAGTGAAGAGCCTATGAATTGGCATCTGCTGTTGACCTGTTGTTCGAGTAGCCAAATTGAAGCAGATCTAAGTTGCTTCTCAGGCAAGAGCTGATATGTTTTATCAGCAACTTCTCAAAACACAATCACCATGGAGCTATGTGCTACTGGTAATTGTCATTGAAGCAGTTTACCATGTGCTTAGGCACTGGAATATGTGAAGCCTGCTTGAAGCAGGTTTGTACACCAGACTGCTGAAGTGAGAGATTAAAGATATTGGTGATTACTCCAGCCAGTTGATCAGCACAGGACTTTAGTACTTGGCTAGATACCTTGTCTGGACTGGATGCTTTCCATGGTTTCTCCCTCTTGGAGAATGATCTTTTGTCAGCCTCAGAGACAGAAATCACAAGGTCACTGAGGGCTGTGTGAGTTTGTGAAGGGGCCTCAATGTTTTGACGGTCAGAGCGAGCTCACCTGGGAGTGAAAACTTGTTTTCACCTATGTTGCTTTGTTTCACTTTGTAGAAGGTGATACCACTCAAGCCCTGCGATAGCTGCTGAGCATCGTTCAATGATTTACATTTGGTCCGGAATTGCCACTTCATGCATGAGATGTCTTTCCAAACTTCATACCTCAACCTGTTGTACTTTACTTAGTAGCCAGACGTGAATGCCACAGATCTGGCCCTCAGCAGATTGTAGATCTCATGGTTCATGCGGGCTAACTGGCCGTGGAAGACTCTGAATGACCTTATGAGGATAAACTTGTACATGACTGTTTATATAAAGACTGAGGCAACCATGGTTTATTCATTCAAATCCTCTGATGAGTACTTGAACACGGTCAAGTCTACTGACTCAGCACAATCCCATAACCTCAAGGAGACCAACTTTTAGTTGTCCTTATCTCTGAAGCCTTGATCTTTAGCCTCTGCCTGTATACAGGTAGGAGGACAGTCAAGTGATCAGACTTCCCAAAATGTGGTCTAGAAATAGAACCGCAGGCATTCCTAACAGTACTATAGCAGTGGTCGAGTGTGTTGAGACCCCTGACGCTGCAGGTGATAAGTTGATAATAATTCGGCAGAGATTTCTTCAAACAAGCATAAACGAAGCCCTGAACAATGATTTGAAAGGCATCAGGGTAAGCTGTTTCCTGTGGCAGTCAATATCTCGAGTGCCTGCTCAACATCAACCTTTGGCAGTATATAAACTATGCTCAGGTTCATGGAGGGGAAATCCCATTGTAAGTTAAATGGTCGACACTTAATCATTAGATGTTCCAGGTTGGGGAAACAAGAGTGTGACAAGAATGCTGCATCTGAGCACCATGAAGAGTTTATCATGAAATACAGACCACCTATCCTTTGCCTGCTGCAGAACAGCAGTCCAGTCCATCCTGTGTATCAAGAAGCGCTCGGGACTTACTGACATATCCAATGAATCTGGAGTGAACCATGTCTCTGTGAATCAGAGAACACAGCAATTCCTCATTTCCCTCTGATACAGAAATCTTACCCTTAGGTCCTCAATCTTGTTCTCCAGCAACTGTACACTTGCTATCAAGACACCAGGTAGAGGAAATTTTATACCCCTTAGTTTTAGTCTGACTTGGAGTCCTCCCCTCCTCCCTCTCTTTTGGCCACAGTGATGTACTTTGTCCGCTTAAAGGTACCACACCTACAAGCTTGAGAGTTAAGTCTGCCAAGTCCTTCAGAAGATGGTGATGCCACTAGTTCACTAAGGCGGTTCAAAAGTGCATTACATAAAGGGAAGATACAGGCTGCAGGCTACAGTGAGAATTGTTGCCCATAATGTGTCATTTTTCACCAGCACTGTCTCGAATCGTGTCCTCCTGAGATGGTTGATGGGCTATATTTGAATAACATTGCCTATCTCTGACTTTCAGCGCTCCATCTGAATCACATTTTAATGCTTTAATTCCTGGTTAGCAAACCTATGACTATTGGTGAGAAGAGCAGGTAAGTTCTCCTTTTGGCCTCTCAATCAATTTCATCCAACGTCACCAGAACTAGTTAGTTACCTAACCAGTGTTTCTCAAATTATATGAAAGCAAACCAGCTACTATGACACTTACTAGTGACAGCATGACAATATTAGCATTACTGTAATATACAGTACTTCTAAAATGTACTGTAAGAACGCTGTTGTGTTCTTCCTAAAGCACTTCATAATATCATCCATCACATCACAGTTTGGGCACATGCTTGGAGGGAAAAGTAAGGACACAATTAACTCTTACAGGTTGAGTTGCTGATATGATCAGATTTAAAGCTGATTTTAAATATAGCATAACTCTATTCCCCATTAATGTTAATGGTGAACAATATTTGATGGAGTGTATATCTGACTTCTGGCTGCATGAAAACTAAGAGATCCCCTGCAATTTTAGGCTGCTGACAAAAGTTGTCAGAGCTCAACAGGATTAAAGCAAGAACACAGAAAATGAGACAAGAAATGAGGAAAGGAGAGAGGTCTGCAATTGGGAGGGCAGTCGAAGAGATTAGACGACAGAAATAATCCAAAAGATGCAAAAGTAGGTGATTATGAGGCCTGAATAATACAAGAGGCCACAGGAGAAGAGTAGAGGAGTAGTGAGTGGAAATAAAAGGAAGGAAAGCAACAGTAATAGCACTGGGTCGAAGCTGATAAGAGCATAGGACCATAAGATACAGGAGCAGAATTAGGCCATTTGGCCACTGAGTCTGCTCCGCCATTCCATCATGGCTGATCTATTTCCTCACAGCTCCAATTTCCTGCCTTCTCCCCATATCCCCTCATGCCCTGACTAATCAAGAATCTGTCAACTTCTGCCTTAAACTGTATTCCACCTGTCACTTCTTTGCCCATTCTCCTAATCTGCTTAAGCCCTTCTGTCACCTGTCTGCTTTCTCAACACTACATGCCCCTCCACCTATCTTCATATCGTCCACAAACTAGGCCATCCATTCTGCCATTCAAATCATTGATATATAACTTAAAAGAAGAAGTGGTCCGAGCACAGACCCATGTGTAACACCACTAGTCACTGGCAGCCAATCTGAAAAGACTCCCTTTGTTCCCACTCTTTGCATCCTGTCAATCAGCTAATGCTCTATCCATGGTAGTATCTTTCCTGTAATACTATGGACTCATATCTGTGGCACCTTTTCAAAGAAATCCAAGTACACAACATCCACTAGTTCTCCTTTGTCTATCCTGCTTGTTATTTCCTCAAAGAATTCCAACAGATTCATCAGGCACAACTTTCCCTTAGGGAAGCCATGCTGACTTTGGCCTACTTTATCATGTATCTCCAAGTACCCCAAAACGACATCCTTGCAATCGACTCCAACATCTTCGCATACACTAAGGTCAGACTTACTGGCCTATAGTTTCCTTCTGCTTCTCTCCCTTTTAAAGGGTAGAGTGATATTTGCAATTTTCTAGTCCTCTACAATCACGTCAGAATCCATTGATTCTTGAAATATCATTGCTAATGCCTCCACAACATTGTCAGCCACATTTTCAGAACCCTGGGGTGTACACCAACTAGTTTTGGTGATGTATCTACCTTCAGGTATTTCAGTTTCTCAAGCAACTTCTCCTTGGTGCTGGCAACTTCACTCACTTCAGCACCAACACTCTCAAATTTCCGTCATTCCGCTAGTGTTTTCCACAGTGAAGACCATGGATAGAAAATACTCATTCAGTTTGCCCGCCATTTTCTTGACCCCCATTACTACCTTTCAGCATTACTTTCCAGCAATCTGATTTCTATTCTCACCTCTCTTCTACTCTTTATATATCTGAAGAAACTTGGTATCCTCTTCAATATTATTTACTAGCTTACTATTGTATTCAGTCTTTTCCTTCTTTATGACTTTTAATTACCTGTTGGTTTGTAAAAGCTTCCACATCCTCTAATTTTTTGCTCTATTTTATGGCTTTTATATTGACTTTAAATTCTTTTGTCAGCCATGGTTGTGCCATCCTGCCTTAGAATGTATCATCCTGCACCTTCTGAATTGCTCCCAGAAACTCCCACCATTGCTTTTCTGCCATCAACCCTGCTAGTGTTCCCTTCCAATCCAATTTGGTCAGCTCCTCTCTCGTGTCTCTGTAATTCCTGTTACTCCTCTATAGTACAGAAACACCTAACTCTAGCTTCTCCTTCGCAAATTGCAGGGTAAATTCTAACATATTATGATTACTGGCCCTTAAAGGTTTCTTGATATTAAGCTCCTAATCAATTCTGGTTCATTGCACAACACCCAACCCAAAATAGCTGATCCCTAGGTGGCTCAACCATAAGCTGTTCTTTAAAGCCATCTCATCGGCATTCTACAAAATCCCCCTCTTGGGATTCAACACCAACCTGATTTTCCTAACCTCTCATAACATTGCCCTTTTGGCATGCATTTTCTATCTCCCTTTGTAAGTTATAAACCTAGTTATTGCTTGGGGCTCTGTATGTAACTCCCATCAGGGTCTTTTTGTCCTTGCAGTTTTTTTGCTCTATTCATAATGATTCTACACCTTATGATCCTATGTCACAACTTTCTAATGATTTGATTTAATTTTTTACCAACAAAGCCACCCCACTCCTTCCACTGACCTGACTCTCCTTTGGGTGCAATGTGTATCCTTGGATGTTTAGCTCCCAGCTGTAATCTTCTTTCGGCTATGATTCATTGATGCCCACAAAGTCATATTTGCTGATTTGTATCTGTGCTGCAAGTTCATCTACCTTATTCTGTATATTGCAAGCATTCAAACATAACACCTGATCTTTTCAGTACCAAAAAAATGTTATCAATAGATAAGTGCAGACAAGGATCAGTCTTGTGATTATGGTTGAAATGCCCTGCTGCTTTTGGGAATTTTATTAGAAAGAACCATTGATTAAAAAAGTTAGAGCTTTTCACAAATGAAGTGAAAAAGAACTTCTATTCACAAATGATGATGGAAATTTGGAAGTAATGTCTTCTTTAATTGCTAATTTTAGATTGAACAACATTACGACCATTTTGAATCATTTTAGTTTTAATTGCATTTTTCCTTGTAAAAATGGGATATTACTTATGTTCATGTTTTTTCTTGTGAATGCTGCTTATTTGATGCTATGTGCCTGTGATCATGCTGCAAGTAAGTTTTTATTACACCTGTGCATAGAAGTGTATGGGATTTGAGGGGGTGCGATTTGATCAAAGATTGGAAGCTTGAGAAGATGCAGCTCATGCTGGTTCACTGATTGAGCAGAAGAGGGAGCGATTTGCGGCTATTTGTTGCTCTGAGGAGTGGCCAAACAGCCTTCAGGATTGATTAACAGGAACAAATTGAAATAAAACAGGAGCAAATGGAGGGGCTGTCCTTGGAGTGGTCGAAGTTAGAGTGGAGCTTTTGAGGCTTTAGCTCTTCTAATTTTCAGTTTGAGAAGACAAAAAAAGCTGTTGATAGAATTTTATTTTCTCCCCCACAGTTTATTGTTCTTCCTTCTTTATAGTTGCTCAGCTAGTAACAGTAGAGATGCCAGGCCGGATAGAGGAATGCTCCTCTTGTGGGATATAGGAAGGCAGGGAAACTGTCAGAGTCCCTGATGACTACACATGCGGGAGTGTAAACAGCTTCAGCTTCTAACATTCCAGATCATTCAGGAGGCTGATAGAGTAACAGATCAGGCATATAGAGGGGTAGTTACACCCAAGTTGCAGGACACAGGAAACTGGGTTACAGTCAGAAAGGGGAAAGGGGTTAAACAGCCTGTGTAGAGTACCCCTGTGGCCATCCCCCTCAACAACAGGTATACCACTATGGATACTGTTGGCGGGAGGATGATCTAAAAAAGGAAAGTCTTTGAGTCTGGCTCTGTGACTCAGAAGAGAAGGGGAGAGAAGAGGTGATCTGTGGTGATAGGGGACTTATTAGTAAGGGGAAAAGAAAAGAGGCTCTATGAATGAGAAACTAATTCCCAAATAGTATGTTGCCTCCGGGACATCTTAGATTGAGTCCATAGCATTCTTAAGTGAGAGATTCAACAGCCAGAAGTCATAGTCCATGCAAGTACCAATGACATAGGTAGGAAGAGTGACGAGGTTCTGCAAAGTGAGTTTGGGGAGTTATGTGTTAAGTTAAAGGGCAGCACCTCCAAAGTTGTAGTCTCAGGATTTCTACCCATGCCTCATGCAAGTGAAGCCAGAAATAGGAAGATTTTACAGGTTAACACGTGGCTAAAGAGTTAGTATAGGAGGAAAGACATAAGATTTTTGGATCATTGGGCTCTCATCCAGGAAAGATAGAACCTGACAGAAGAGGCAGTTTGCACCTGAATGGGAAGGGAATTAATATCCTAGTGGGAAAGTTTGCTCGTGCTACACAGGGGTTTAAAACTGGAGTTGTAGGAGGATGGGGACCAGAGTGTCAGGACAGACAGTGGACTGGTTGAGGAGACAAATGTTGTTAAGAACTCAGAATCAAAAGACCATTAGATATAGGAGCAGAAGTAGGCCATTCAGCCATCGAGTCTGCCCTGCCATTTAATCATGAGCTGATCTAATTCTTCCAGTCATCCCTACTCCCCTGCCTTCTCCCCATACCCTTTGCTAACCTCGCTAATCAAGAACCTATTTATCTCTGCCTTAAATGCACCCAATGACTGTAAGGTCTGAAAGTAGATAAGTTACCTGGACCGGCCAGAGAGGGAGGCAAACAACTTGAATTTATAGGCTGGTTAGCCTGATTTCAGTGGTTGTAAATATGTTGGAGTCCATTATTAAGGAAAAGGTTCTGGGGTACTTGATAAAATTGACTAAAATCAAGGTTGTTTCCTTAAGAGGAAATCTTGACTGATAAATCTGTTGGAATTCGTTGTGTAAGTAACAGTCAAGATAGACAATAGAGTGACAGAGGATGTTGCTTATTTGGATTTTCAGAAAGCCTTTGACAAGGTGTTGCACATGAGGCTGCTAAGTGAGATTGGAGCCCCTGGTATTACAGGAATGATACTAGCATGGATAGAAGACTGGCTGACTGGCAGAAGGCAAAGAGTGGGAATAAAGGAGGCCTTTTCTGTTTGGCTTTCAGTATCTAATGATGTCCTGAAGTGGTCAGTGTTGGATCCACTACATTTCACATATGTTAATGATCTAGATTGTAGAATTGATGGCTTTCTGGCCAGGTTTAAGATGATACAAAGATAGGTGGAGGAGCAGATAGTGTTGAGGAAGCAGGAAGTCTGCAGAAGCACTTGGACAAATTACGAAAATGGGCTAAGAATTGACAAATGCTCAGGCACTTTGGTAGAAGGAATAAAGGCGTAGACTCTTTTCCAAACAGGAAGGAAATTCAGGAAAAAAATGAGATGCAAAGGGACTTGGGAGTCCTCATGCATTTATCCTAAAGGTTAACTTGCAATTTGAGTCAATAGTAACAAAGGCAATATTTTAAGAGGACTGGAATATATAAGAAAGGATGTAATGCTGAGGATTTCTAATGTGTTTTCAGACCCAATAGATCAAATGGCCTAATTAGGCTCAAATGTCTCCTAGCCTTATGCTGTGGTCTGTTGTTCTCCTCCACACAGGAGGCACTCAGTGTAGATTTGGTATTCACAATCTTCAGTTCACAGGAGTGAGTGATCCCTAGTTTCTTGTTGCCTGTCACTTTAATTCTCTATCCCATTCCCAGTCTAATCTTGCTGTCTGTCATCTCTTGCTCAGTTACACTGAGTCCTGATATAATTTTGTGAAACAAAACCTCCTTTGCCATCTCAAAGCAACACACACAAAGTACTGGAGGAACTTAGCAGGCCAAGCAGCATCTATGGAAAAGAGCAAGCAGCCGATGTTTCGCACTGAGACCCTTCACCAGAACATCTCTCTTTCCATCTGAGTACACTGCAGCTTTCTGAACTAATAGTGAATTCTCCGAATTTAAGTGACTTGCCCCTTCATTATGCCTGCATCAAAATTGGCCATTTATGCTTGTTACACATCTGTGATTTTCTCTTTCTGTTCGTATAGTCCAGCCTGCTTGATACATCCTGCAAGCTAACCATGAGCAACACATTACATAAGGAAACATAACCTGGTTTTAACTGTGACTGGGAAAAATACAATTATTTTAGTGTTTTAACTTATTTAACCTTGTTCTATCAGGGATACTTACTTTGTTGTAGCCGTCCTTCCCCAGGCTTCTCTGTTCCTGAAAAATAACTTACACTCTTTCTCAGTTCTGATGTAGAGTCTAGGACCTGATACATTATTCTTCTTTCTACAAATGCTGCCTGACCTGCTCAGTGTTTACAGCTTTTTTTTAAATTCAGATTGTGCAGATAGATATATGTGTTCTGCTGGGTTTAAATCATTCCCTCAGCTGAGCCCCTGCTAGCTAATTGATGATGCCAAGGTGCCTGAGGCAAACATTTTTTTAGTTTCTAGCATTAAAAGGGTATGGGAACTGATATGTTGTTTGCTGGCTCCCACTCATTGAGCTCTGCTGAAGTGAGCATAACCCAAGTGCAACCAATATTTAAGTCTATAGTCAACTGCGCTTCCAGTACTAATAACCAAAACACAAGTCTGTGCAACTTTCTCTAAAAGAGAAAACTTATTTGATATTCAAAGTGATCACTTGAGGCAGTGAACCTTTTCTTTTCATTCACAATTTAAGTCCATGGAGATAGATCAATTCATGCGCATACTGAGCCTAATGTCTACTTTTGATCTGTTTAGATGTCATTATCCATTCCTTGTGTGTCCAGTTTTCAACACTGAATACTGCCCATTGGCTCCAGAAATGATTTCAGTAAATGTTTTCAGTGCATTCACAGTCTGCCCTGCAGTTTTTAATGGTGTTGCCACAAAAATGTGTGCAAGGTTTAATTCCAACATGACAGACGAGTTTAAAACATAAAGTTGTAAATTGTTGTACAGTCCATTGATTTGAATCCTTTCCTTTAACTCAGAATGGTGCGCAGCTGTCATTTAAGAAGAATGGACTGATGCTTAAAAAGAACAACTGCAGTATATTTATGCTCAGCTCATGCCATCAGCATACATATTGCATATAAACAGTGTCAGTAAACTGAAAAGTGTGGAGAGAATCACTTTACTCTCTTAATATTTCCTCATAATTTATTGACAGGGGAGTTGATCTTTTGGCTCTTCATTACACTGCCTTCATCCCTTGATTGTATCATCTTTCACTCAACATCTATAATGTAACATTATAACTGAGGGTCTAACTGGAGCGCAACATAATTATCAGTATTTCATTGATTTATCTGATTATCTATTGGTCATATTGATTGTGGTGTATGCCTGTTAAGCAATGAGATTTCTAAATGTTAATGGTGTTAACATTAACACCATTGGCTTCACTTGATGGCGTTGGAACTGAAATATAAATGAATCTGAACAGTGTATGAAATAACCAACAGACTGCCAGTTCATTTGAGAAATCTATATCCCATTCTTTCTACCAATGAATACTTCTTTACATTTGTCGACATTAAATTTGTTCAGCTTATTTTTAATTTCTGAACTGTCTCTTCCAATTCCATTTCTCCTCTTTGTTAGACATCTCATGGGATATTAACCATCTTATATTGACTTACCGAGGTCGTGATCTTTATACATATGTTTCAATCTCATGCCATTTTTGAGATTTCTCAGCAGATTAGTTCTTTCACAGACCTTTCCAGTTAAAGATCAACATTTATCATAAGTATCGCTGATGGAATGAATACTGTGATCATTTTCTGAACTCTGAATAAATTTGAAAATTAGATTCATTTCTAGCTCTTGATTTGACATTATTTTTTAAGATTTCACTAAGCCTCAGCTCGCTTCAGTTATAATCCTGGCTCCATGTGGAAATTACAAGCCATTGCCAACCAAAATTCACCACGTCACTTGCTTCTTCCACTGGATGAACACTAAAGCCACAGCCTCTGTTTAAGCCATCCATCTTTCCACTACCCCCAGCATTAATACTTTGACCATAGACTTCCTGCAAATCTTTGATTTTCAACCACAGCTTGTTTTTTCTGTACAAGTGAGGTCAGAGAGATTTATTGTCTAGTCAGGATACTTTTTGGTCCTTGCTATAGTTTCAGACCATACTCAAATCCAGGTGCCTCTGTCAAGGTCTGTGCTTGCAGGGCTGAACCCAGGGGCAAAAGAACAGCAGACTCTCTCTATCACAACAACCCGGGGGCAGAGGAAGATGGCCACGGTCATAGAAGCGCTGATAATAACTTCCATGGAGTGCAGGGCAGCAGGTGCCCCATGAAGAGATGGAAACTAGAAGTTAGACATTGGAATACCACCAGAGCCTCGGAGGAAGAACTGAATGACACCGTCCATTCTCTCCAACACAGTGACTCCTCTAAGGCACTAAAGAAGAGTCGTCTTTAAATCATCACAGAAAGCAGGGAATGCCGGCCAGCCACAATTAACTTGACAGTATTTAAACCAAAAGCAAAAGGGCTCAATGACTCTCGTTAAGATAAGAGTTAGCAAATACAGGTGCTCAAGAAATATAGAAGATCAACAATCTACGGCATGCTGCAGGGGCTTGCAAGGCTTATGACATTATCTTATCTCAAAAATCTCTAACATTAATACAGTTGCATAAACATTATTTTTATTTATTTCCCTTCTTTCTTTAAGAGTCATTTCAATTGCTGCTTGAAAGGCACATATAGTTTCCACCTATAAAACAGCCTGCGTCTATACACACTCAGCCCTGAAAGTTTTCACTTCCAGTGAGAAGTAGTGAGAGTATTGGTGTCTTTAAAGTAGAAAAGTAATCAATGTATTTTGAAGAGACACGTGGAAAGGAAAAGGTTCAGAAACGATAATGGAACTATTAGGAAGTTGACCAAAAGCCACTCAAAAAGATGGTTTCACTGACTGCTAAGGAAGGAGATATTAAAAGGTTTGATGAATTTAAAGCACTATCTGTTGAGGACAGTTGTCACAATTACACAAAGGGAAGAGGAAATTCCCAAGAGACATGTGCAAATCAAATTACCTCACTATTCAATGCCCATTTCTGTTCTGTCATAGACCAAAATGCCAAGTTCCCTATTACATGGAGTAATCACATCCAGGTTAGAAGCATACTGAGTGTTTGTTGCTTCTCTTGCTAATGCCGAGAGACTACACTGGGCAGCTCTAGAACTGATTTCAGGAAGCTCAGATACCTGAGCACAATAGGAACTGCTGCTCACACTGATGATGCATGACTGTGCTGGTACACCTGGCTCCAACCACAACAGTGGTTGGCTTCATCAGCAATAATGATAGGTCAGCATACAGAGAAGAGGTAGAATGGTTTGGGGACTGTTGCAAACACAACAACTTGAGTCTCAATGTGGACAAGACTAAAGAGATGATTGTGGATTTTAGGAAGGTGCAGACTGACCATCCTCTACTGTATGTTGACTCTTCTGTGGAGAGAGTCAGGAGCACTAAGGTTCTTGGAGTGCATATCATGGATTAGCTCAGCTGCTCCCTCAACTCCACCCTCTGTAAGTCAAGACAGCACAGCGTCACCTCCACTTCCTGAGGAGACTGAGGTGGGCAAGCATCCCCACCCCCGTTCTAACCACATGAAATCAGGCCACCATTGAGAGAGCGCTGACCAGCACTATCACCGTCTGGTGTGGGAATTGCAGGGCATCTGACCAGAACACCATGCAGTGGTTTGTGAGGAGTGCTCGGTGGATCACCAGGATCTCTCTACACCCCCTCCCCCTGCCCATACAGGGTATTTACCAGAATCTCTGCATCCACACAGCCCTCAGCATTGTCAAGGAGGCCTGTCATCTGACCCACAATATCTCTGACCTCCTACCATCCAGCAGAAGGTACCACAGCATAAGAACAAAGATTATTAGGCTGAGTAACAGCGTTTTCCCACAGGCTGTGAGTATTCTGAATACCCCACAACCGTCTAATACACATTATTTATCCAGAGCCTGAAGCATTAAACTGTTGTATATTTAACCACTGTACACTGCATGTTGTATATATACTTTGTCAGCTTATACAGTACATCTATAAAATATTTTTATTACCTGCTAACATTATTGTGTTAGTATCATCTTACGTATTGTATGTGATAAGTGCACTGTGTTTTGTACCTTGGTTCGAGAGGAACATTTCTTCATTTGGCTGTGTACATCTGTACAATTGAATGACAATAAACTTGAACTTGAATGAGATACCATATATAAAAGTACCAGAATGATAGTAGAATATGGTATGTCACTTCTTAATGAGACTCTGATATATACGTACATATCAATCTAGAGCACCTGGCAGTAAATGCCAAGCAGATGTGCAGGGACTTCATTATCGTCTGTTGTGTGCTTTACAACCTCTCCAAGGGAAGAAAAGCAAGGAGATACAGAGCAGCAGGACCATGAAAAGTGGGAGCAAGGAACAAGAAGACAAAGGAAAGCAGAGCAAATGACTGGAGTCAGCATTACCCAGCAAGGGAGGCAGGTAATGGCCTCACAGAATGTAAGAAACTCTGTGATAGACCGACACGATATGAAAGAAAATTCAAAATATAAATCTAAATGCAGACTATTCTACATGCTATTCCATAACAAAAGCATATTTTATCAATAATCAGGCATCAATATTCCCTTGCATGTTACCTCCAGCTTTAATGACATTGTTTAAATCACATGAATGAATGAATCACTGATCTAATTACTGAAATGGT
Source organism: Hypanus sabinus (assembly GCF_030144855.1). Taxonomy (NCBI): domain Eukaryota; kingdom Metazoa; phylum Chordata; class Chondrichthyes; order Myliobatiformes; family Dasyatidae; genus Hypanus; species Hypanus sabinus. The sequence continues at coordinate 48,221,242 of NC_082719.1, read as the reverse complement.
TTGCTTCAACATTACTGTATTTCTTGATGAGTAGTACTTATCAGGAAGATTGAAGAGAGTTTTGATTTCAAAGAAAAATACACTGTCTTTGATGCATCTGCAAGTGAAAGCAGTGGTCAAAAGCTTGAATACCTTATAGCATCCAACATCGATTTTGGCTTATATCCATTGCAGAAGTGCAATGTGAACTAATAGATTAGTAGGGCTGATGCATGTTGGATAGGAAGATTCAATGAGAGCCCAACATTTCAAGGAAATGATATTTCCACTCACTCAGTGATGAGAAATCCTTCACAGAATTCCAACAGACCACTTCAGGGTATGGAAAAGCAAACAACTGATAAATGCTAGTAGTAGAAGCATCACAATTAGATCCAATCAATGTAATGTCCTCTTTCCTGTATAAGTAATCACTTTTCTCTAATGATCTCTCTCACCACTTTGTCAGATTCAACCATCTGCACGAAAGATGGTTGCCTGCGAACCAGCAAGAGAGAGCATATGTGGCATCCTTCCATGCTTGTTTACCTCAGCTTTCTGTGGGATTCCTCCTTCTGAAATTTCCGTGATTAATAGCGTAAGAGCAAACCAAGCAGGAAAGAAGACTCCCAAGTGCAAATCAATGTCATGTTGAAGGTCACACTCATTCCTTGCCTGGATTTTATGACAGCAGTGGCATAACTCACATTAATCCGCAAACATGTACTCTACTGCAGTGAAGTGAACCATTTTATTTGAAAACCATCCATCACCGGCTAATGGTAATTAAGGTTGACCTCAAGCCAGTTAACTGAAAATGTGTGATGTCAACAGAGGATGCCAGCAATACCAGTACTTGGCATACCACTGAGCCCTCGTACAGACACTGAAGTATGTCATTTTCTAAAATCCTGTGACTTGACCGTGGAGGATGGAGATGGTGAAATGTAAATAGTGGAATGAATGCAAGAGAGGGTGAGCAGGGAGTGAAAGGTTAGTGTGTGTGGGTGTATATCAATTAAAGAGACATATGTATTCAGTAGTCTGTGGTTTTCTCGGACATAATGACCTTGTGAGAATATGTAATTTATTTCTGTGCCAATCTTGCTGTCCCTGTCTATGACCCACTAGCTACTGTCTCCCAATTCCAACCCTTGTTATTCCCTCACATGATTCAATCTGATCAACATCTCCCCCGTTGCCAGATTCCACTCACTGCCTACCAGCTCCTGCTTGACCTCTCCCTCTCAACTCTTTTTACTGGCTATCTCTTCTCTAAAGATTAGCTTTATTACCTTTATTTTGTTACATGTACATCAAAACATACAGTGAAATGCACCGTTTCCATCAAATCAGATCAGTGACGATTATGCCACACTTCTGGCATGGACATAACATGCTCAAAACTCAATAATCCAAACGTACACCTTTGGAATGTGGGAAGAAACCAGAGAATCCAAAGGAAATCCATTCATTCACAAGGAGAACATAAAAACTCCTTACAGACAGCAGTGGGAATCAAACCCTAATCTTAGAGCTGATGTTGCTATAGCTTTATGCTAACCATGATACTACTGTGTATTTTACATTACACTACACTACACCCTCACACCGTCTCTTTGTCTCTCCACAAATGCTGTCTGGCCATTTGAGTTTCTTCAGCAACTTGTTTATTGCTCCAGATTCCAGTGTCTGCAGTCATTTTAATTTTCCTTAAATGATCATAGGTGATTTTAACTTTCCAAATATTGACTGCATCGCCCGCACTGTAAAAGGGTTGAATGGGATAGAGTTTGTCAAGTGAGTTCAGGAAAGCAAAGAAGCTTGATTAAAGAAAATCAATGTATAGAGGACCCAGTTATGTGATACTGGATCTCCTATTAAGGAAGGAGATAGGGACATGACAGAAATGTATTTAGGGAACACTTTGCATTTAGGGATGATAATGCCATTAGTTCCAAGATAATTATAGAGTAGAATAGGTATGGTCCTCAGGTTGAGATCCTAAACTGGAAAAAATCCAATTTTGATGGGATCAGAAAGGATCTAGCAAATGTTGATTGGGACGAGTTTTTTTTCTGGCAAAGGTGTGCTTGAAAGGTGGGAGGCCTTCAAAAGTGAAATTTTGAGAGTTCAGAGTTTGTTTGTTCCTGTCAGAATAAAAGGCAAGGCTAACAGGTTTATGGAACTTTGGTTTTTGAGAGGTATTGAGGTGATGGTTAACGAGAAGAAGGAGGTGCATAGTAGGAAGAGGCAGCAAGGAACAAATGAGGCACTTGAGGAGTATATGAAATGCAAGAAAACGCTTAAGATGGAAATCAGGAGGGCTCAATGAGGGCATGATGCTGCTCTAGCAGGCAGGGTGAAGAAGATTCCAAGACTGTCTACAGATATATTAAGAGCAAAAGGGAAAAAAATTGGTCTGCTTGAAGATTAAAGTGGTCATCAATGCACAAAGCTTTAAGAGATGGAGGAGATCTTAAATGGATTCTTTGCATCTGTATTTACTTGGGAGATGGGCTCTGAGTCTATAGAAGTGAGGTCAAACAGAAGAGAGGTGATGGACTGTGAGCAACATATTGAATCGTGAGAGGAGACTACACAAGGATGGGGGAAGGATGGAATTTAAAAAGAAGTGAAATGGGCTTCTGGCTTTTTCCAGTGGCCCATTCAAATTGCCATTCATTAGCAAGGCTAAATAAAAGTAAGGTAGGGACAATCAAAGTGGACATTGTTGCACTGGTCCAGTGTTAGAGTGGGAAGGCTTTGGCTCTACAGACTTGGGCGAAGTAAGTTTCTTCTTCATTCCTTATCTGTTAATGCACAGTTAGTGCGGTAAGAATGGTTCCAGGGGCTGTGTTATGTTCTCTGTCATATAGTTTGTTATGTACCTGCTTATGCTTCTTGCATTCTTCTTGCTGCTACCCCACCAAACTATCCACAGTAAGAGTATTGTTTCCCAGGGTCTGCTTTCTCTCCCACTCATATGCCCTAATTCCAGTAACACATGTGAAACTGTCTCTGGGAGTCGACACTGTCTACGTTCACCTGAAGTATGTTTACCAAGTCCAAACAATCTGGCAACTAAACTAGTGTGGCCAAGTCTAAGACGGGTAATTATAACTTCCTCCCTTTGGGCCCTCCTCTCCGCCAAAGTGAAGTAAGCTTTTCCTGAATTCCATCCAAATGTCTCCCCCTCAACTGTGTGTCCTACAGTCCCTGTCAGATTGAGAGAACATAGTCCTTAAGTAAAAACTTTGCCTCCCCTCTACTTACAGGAATATCAATGTCAATAGCAATGACCTTCAGGAATTGTTTAGCCAGCCTATTGACTACCTTCTACCCCTACATGACCTGGGATACACATAAAGCAGATGTATACTCTGAAATACTGCAACTGTATCCTACTCCGGGATGTCATCTTCAGTTACCTGAGGTAACTGTAGCCTTTGACCAGGAGCAGATGTCGTAAGGTGGTGCCCAACCTTCATAGAGTGTTTCGACCCCTAACCACTACTCTCTCCAGTTGGCAGGTCAGCAGTAGTGGCCAAGTCACTGCCCAGCTGCTCTGGACTTCCAGTTCAACTCCTCTCTCTTGCTCCATATCCAGCCAAGTGTTCTTTCTGCTTCCTCCCCATCCTGCTAGCTGCTTGGTTCTTGCTATCTTCATGAAAGCCCAGTGCAGCCAGTGCCCTCCATGCCGACCTTGCTGGGACCCCTCCACAGCCACTCTCCACAGGGCATAGCCATGTCTGCCATCCTTTGATCCTGCACTCCCAGACTAAAGGCTGGTACTTCAGGGCCTTCCTCTACTGAGCCTCCTCACATCATTCATCCCTGGTGCTGTGAGCTCCACCAGGATGATTCTCTTGACCTTGGTGGACCACAATAAGATGCTTGGTAAACTGTAATGTACATCTAACTTCCAACGAAACATCTGGACAATTATTGGATACACATCTTAAGACTACACAATACGAAAAAGGAATCGAACAACAGAACAACACAGTTAGCCTCTACATCCTCTATCCACTGCAATTGAAGAAGGATTGCCAGCATTTCAATAATATAAACTAAAAGTTTATTAGATAACCTTTTTACTTACTGACATCCGAAATTCTGGGATACAGAATGCTGCACTGGTGTTTGGATACAGTGTGTCTTTAGAGCCATCTGCAATTAGGAATGTGCAATAAATGTTGGCTTAGCTGGCGACGTTCACAAAATTAAAAAGAAAATACCAAAAAAAAAAAATACTGGAACCATTCCATAATATTGACGATGCACATATAGAGATGCCACTACCAAATCAGTAAACTGCAAAACTTGGGTCAAAAACCCTTTGTGCAATTGTATCCTCACTTGCAGTCCCCAGTCAGTTCAGATTGGCAAAAATATCTCCTCCACAATCCCCATCAGCACGTACACTACAGAGCTGTGTGCTTAGCCCCCTGCTCTACTGGCTTTACACCTCCGACTGTGTGGCTAAGCACAGCTCCAACAGCATATTCAAGGTTGCTGATGACAACACTGTTGTGAGCTGTATCAAAGGTGGTGATGAATCAAAATCAACATAGAGGAGGGAGACTGAATATTTGGCCGAGTGGTATCATTAGCACAACCTCCCCTCAATTTCAGCAAGACCATGGAATTGATTGTACACTTCAGGAAAGGGAAAGCAGGGCCAGTTCGAATCCAAGGATTAGAGGTGAAGAGAGTAAGTAACTTTAAATTCCTGGATGTTACTATCTCAGAGGGATCTTTCCTGGACCCATCACATAAAGAAAGCATGACAGCTCCTCTACATCCTTAGTAGCCTGTGGAAGACATCTATAGATGTGTAGTGGAAAGTGCAAAGACAGGCTGCATTGTGGCCTGCTATGGTAACACTAATGCCTTTGAATGGAAAATCCTACATAAGATAGTGGATTCAGCCCAGTATTTCAAGGGCAAAGCCATGAGCACATCTACCTGAAACACTGTTGTATGAAAGTGACATCCATCATCAAAGATCCTCACCACTCAGGCCATGCTCTATTCTAGCCACAGCCATCACGTAGAAGTTGCAAGTGCCTCAGGACTTACACCACCAGGTTCAAAAACAGCTACTTCCCCTCAAAAATTAGGCTCTTGAATGAAAGAGGATAACGACACTCATCTATTGAGAGGTTACTACAACAAATGATCTCACTTTATTTTGTCATTTCATGTTTTCGTAATTTATTGCTATTTGTTTATATTTGCATTTGCAGTTTGCTTTAAATATCTCTGCTAGGGCCCTAGCAGTTTCTGCACTTGTCTGCTATAGAGTCTGAGGGAACACCTTGTCAAACCTTGGGGATTTATCCACCCTGATTTGCTTCAGGATAGTGAACACCTCTTCATCTGTAATCTGTATAGAGTCCATGAAGTTGATGCCACCTTGCCTCACTCTGCATCCATCTGCTGTTGGGTGAGACTAGAACTGGGGGTTATGGGTTAAGGGTGAAAAGTGAAATGTTCAAGGAGAAGATGAGTGGGATCTTCACTCAGAGAGTGGTGAGAATCTGAAATAAGCTGCCAGTGGAAGTGCTGGATTCAGGTTCAATTTCACCATTTAACAGAAAGTTGGATAGCTATATGTACAGGAAGACTATGGAGAGCTATGGTCTGTGTGCAGGTTAACGGAACTAGGCAGAATAATAGATTAGCATGGACTAGATATGCTGAAGGGCCTGCTTCTGTATTCTACGACTCTCTAACTCTATCCAGCAAGAACTGCATAGAATGGCGTAAAATATTAAGAGGATAACTCTTACGTTGAGCTTATTACATTTATGATTGCTGACGACATGTTTTAACAGCAACTTAAGTTTTCAATGACGCTCACCCTGAAAGGAGATGAGGATCTACTCAACATCAAAAGGTTATGGCCCATCGTTAGTACTGGGATGTAACAGTGTCAGTGGATATATTGAACTCCTATCATGGTATTCACACTGGCAGAGTTGTTGACAACGGAGTTATAGTAAACATTAAAAATGAATCCTTTGGGACAAAATAACTAACCTTCCAAAGCAGTATCACTAAGATCTAGTAAGATTTTTGTCACAAATAAATATTTCCTGTCTAATGCTACAGAAAATGCTTTCCTCTGCAGTAAGTATGCAGCAAATCCTGTCTTCCTATTTAAAGTAGATCATAATGAAATCACTTAATATGGGTTTAATGTTTTGCACTTATGGTCCCAGCATGGAACTTGCCATTTTAGAAAACATACTGAGAATTCAACATACATTTGCCATAATCATCCAGCCATTAAAATTATCATTTTATTGCAGTATCATTACAAGCGGATTCAATACAAAATATCTTAAAAATAACAGTGTTCTATGCTTCACTTCAGAATTCTCAGCTAAATTACTTTAATTGACAAAAAAGTTAGAGCAATTTGTTGCTTACGAAATATACCGAGCAGATTGATGGGGGAAAAAATCCCACCCACTGTGTATTTTCTTTAAACCCTTAAATTACAATTCAGCTTTGATTAAGCATTAGCTACTAAGAGACATTAAAGATTAGTCCTCATGCAGGACACCCTAAAGGTTAATTTGCAGGTTGAGTCGGTGGTGAAAAAGGCAAATGTGATGTTAGCTTTCATATCGAGAAAACTCGAATATAAAAGGAAGGATGTAATGTTAAAACTTTATAAAGCACTGGTGAGGCCTCACTTGGAGCATTATGAGCAGTTTTGGGCCTCTTATCGAAGAAAGGATATGCTGACATTGGAGAGAATTCAAAAGAGTTTTATGAAAATGATTCTGGGATTGAAAGACTTGTCATATGAGGAGAATTTGATGGCTATGGGTGTCTACTCACTGGAATTTCAAAGAATGAGGGGTAACCTCATTGAAATCTGTCAAATGTTGAAAGGCCTGATAGAGCGGATGTGGAAAAGATGTTACCTATGGTGGGAGAGTCTTGAACCAGAGGACACAGCCTCAGAATAGAGGGACATCCATTTAGACTGGAGATGAGTAATTTATTTAGCCAGGAAGTGACGAATCTGTGGAATTCATTGCCATATCTAACTGTGGAGGCCAAGTCATTAGGTATATTTAAGGAAAAGATTGATACATCCTTGATTAGTCAGGGCATGAAGGGATGTGGGAGATTAAGCCTGAGAGTGAAAATGGATCAGCCATAATGAAATGGCGGAGCAGACTCAATGGGCCAAATGGACTAATTCTGCTCCTATATCTTATGGTCTTATCATTTTATTATCTCTTTCTAGATAATAAGAGTTCCTTGCTGGAACTGTTGGGAGTGGTTTAAACTAATATGGCAGTGGGATGGGAACCAATACAATAGAGCTGAGCTGTGCCAGCAGGTTTACAAGTAGATGATGTAATATGTAATATGAATGTAAGGAAGCACAAGCCAATGATTGGATACAACTGCAGAAAGAGCAAAGAGTTAAGTTGTACCACAGAGGCAAAATTCTAAAGGGCAAAGAATGCAGGAGTGAAGGTGCTGTATTTAAGTGCACATACAGTAGCTTTCAGAATATGGTTGCAATTAGAGATTAGTCAGTACAACCTTGTGGACATCACTGAGTTGTGGCTGAAAGTAGGTCATAGTTGGGAGTTCAACATCTTGTATCAAAAGGACAGGCAGGAAGGCATAGGCAGTGGTGTGGCTCTGTTGGTAAAAGAAGGAATTACATCTTTAGAAGGAGGTGACAGAGAGTCAGAAAATGTTGAATCTTTGTGGGTGAAGTTCAGAAACAGCAAGGGTAAAAAAAACCATTATGGGAATCATATATAATCATCCAAATAGTAGCCAAGATGTGGAGTTGAGATTGCAAAGGGAGCTGGAACGGGTATGTAATAAGGGTAATGACACAATTGTAACGGGGGACTTCAATACGCAAGGAGATTGGGAAAATTAAGTTGGTGCCAGATCACAAGAGAGGGAATTTGTTGAATGCCTATGAAATGGCTTTTTAGGGCAGCTTGTGCTGGAGCCTTCTAGGGGAAAGGCTATTTTAGATTGGGTGTTGTGTCATGACCCAGATCTTATTACTCAGCTTATCATAAAGGAACCCTTAGGAGGCAGTGATCATAATATGATTGAATTCATACTGCAATTTGATAGGGAGTTGCCTAAGTCACATGTATCAGAATTGTAATGGAATAAAGGGAATTACAGAGGCGAGAGAGGAACTTGCCCAGGTGTATTGGAGAGAGATACTGGTGAGGATGACTGCAGAACAGAGGTGGCTGAAATTTGTGGGATTAGTTCAAAAGGTGTAGGATAAATATATCCCTCAGAAGAAGTTGTTCTCAAATGGCAGGGCTAAGCAACTGTGGCTGACAAAGGAAGTTAAGGACTGCATAAAAGCCAAGAAAATGGCATATAACGTAACCAAAGTGAGTGGGAAGCTGGATGATTGGGAAGCTTTTAAAATCCAACAAGAGGCAACTAAAAAAGCTATAAGGGGAAAGATGAAATACGAGGGCAAACTAGCTGAAAATATAAAGCAGGATACTAAAAGATTTTCAGTTATGTAAAGAGTGAAAGGGAGGTGAGAGTTGATATTGGACCGCTGTAAAATGATGCTAGTGTGGTAGTAACAGGGGCAAAGAAATGGCAGATGAACTTAATAACTATTTTGCTTCAGTCTTTACTGTGGAAGACACTAACATTATGCCGGATGTCTGTAAGTGTCAGGAAACAGGAGTGAGTGTCATGGCTACTACAAATGAAAAATTGCTAGGCAAACTGAAAGGTCTTAAGGTGAATAAGTTATCTAGACTAGATAGACTACTTCCCAGAGCCCTGAGAGCGGTTGCTGAAGAAATAACAGATGCATTGATCATGATCTTTCAAGAATCACTTGATTCTGGTATGGCCCTGGAGGACTGGAAAACTTCAAATGCCACTCCACTCTTTAAAAAGAGAGGAAGACAAAGGAAATTATAAACTAGTTAGCCTAACCTCAGTAGTTGGGAATTTGTCCATTATTAAGGATGAGGTTTTGGGGTACTTGGAGACTAATGATAAAATAAGTCAAAGTCAGCATGGTTTTAGTAAAGCAAAATCTTGCCTGATAAACCTGTTAGAGTTCTTCAAGGAAGTAACAAGCAGGGTAGATAAACGAAAGGTCATAGATGTCTTTTACTTAGATTTTCAGAAGGCATTTGATAAGGTGCCTCACATGAGGCTGCTTAACAAGATTACATCCTATGATGTTACAGGAAATATACTGGCATGGATAGAGGAATTGATGACAGGCAGGAGGCAGCGAGTGGGAATAAAAGGGGCCTTTTCTGGTTGGCTGGCAGTGACTAGTGGTGTTCTTCGGGTCAGTATTGGGGCTGCTAATTTTCACATCGTTTGTCAATGATTTAGATAGTGGAATTGATGGCTCTCTGACAAAGTTTGTGGATAATATGAAGATAGGTGGAGGGGTAGGTAGTACTGAGGAAGCAATGCAATTGCAGCAGGTCGTAGACAAACTGGAAGAATGGGCAAAAAAGTGGCAGATGGAATACAGTGTTGAGAAATGTCATTGTCAATAGTTTTGGGCCCCTTATCTCAGAAAAGATGTATTGTCATTGGAGAGAGTCCAAAGAAGGTTTACAAGGATAATTCTGGGAATGAAGGGGTTAACATATGAGGAGTGTTTGGCAGCTTTGGGCCTGTACTCACTGGAATTTAGAAGAATGTGTGGGGATCTCATTGAAACCTACCGAATGCTGAAATGTCTAGATATGGTGGATGTGCAGAGGATGTCTTTTATGGTGGGGGTATCCAGAACTAGAAGCACAACCTCAAAACTGAGGGGCGACCTTTTAGAACAGAGGTAAGGAGGAATTTTTTTAGTCAGACAATAGTGAATCTGTGGAATGCTCTGCCACTGACTATGATGGAGGCCAAGTCCATAGGTATACTTCCAGTGGAAGGTGATAGATTCCTGATTGGTTGGGGAATCAGGGGATATGGTGAGAGGGCAGGTGTATGGGGTTGAATGGGATTCAGGATCAGCCACAATGAAATGGCAAAGCAGAGTTGATGGGATGAATGGCCTAATTCTGCTCCTATGTGTTATGGTCTTATGGTCTCTTTCTCTGTGATATTGCCTAATCTGTTGGATGCTTTTGCATTACAGGTTTTTATTTAAGATTTACAGCAGTCTCAGAGTTTTACTTCTGTTTTACTTTAAGTTTGAAAAATTAGTTAATTCTCAAGAAAATCATGAGAAATTCTTGACATTACTGTATTGAAACAGAATGAAAGAAGCAGGCTGAAATTATATGTTATGTTTGACATATAGAATGTTACATTGAAATAAGTAATACTTCCAAAAATTTACAATGTATTCCATACATTCCATCAAATCTTTCACTTTTTCTTCCACCACGCCACTTTAATTCCTCTGCTCATCATTGCTCTGCTTCCATTGTTTGCCTCACACTTGATAAACCAATCAGTGATCTTATGATTCCAGTCTGATTTCAGTAAGCTTGAATGTCTCTATAGTATGCTCAGCATTAAAACCATTGCAGTGCTTGACCAAGTAACTTGGAAGTAAAACAAGATGGATAGAATTTCACCCCTGGTGTATTTCAGTGAAATTATTTACTAAGCAAAATGTTGGGCAAATATTTTTGTAGTGTTCTCGCTTGGGTGTAAGAGAACACTGAACTAAACACCGAGGTAAACCATAGTCAATGAAACCAGGATCGCAGTAAGATTAACCACTTACTGTTCACTCTTCCTCATTAACGTATGGTGAAAACTGTTGATAAAACAATACAAGATTTGTATAGTATTTGTTTCCTTCTTGATATCACATTTACATCGTAAATACTTGCAAAAGTAAAACTACAACAACTACATTACGTTAAAGTGCAGCATACAGTCAGAATCTACTTACGCCATTGACTGCTTTAAATACACTTCAACACAAACTATCCAAAACTCTTTAACTAACGAAAACATAAACCTTATCAACCATCATTACTTTTAACAGAATCAGCATTAACATTTTAATTCAACATATCGATTATCTCATGAACTTACGGCATTGCTTCACTATGTTTCCAGTGCATAGAAAGACAACTTTTATCACGTTGATCCTGCACATGTGAGCCCCCTCCTTCCCGTTTCTCCAAACCGGTATTTTCCCACAGGACACGGCGAAACTGGATGTGATGTCACCACATGCCGCGATATATCACAGACAACGAATTTACTTTAAACAATCCTAACTTTAACTAGAATGCTAACAAATGACTTAATAAAGCGAAAATATAAACTAAATAACTGCCATAAATGCAACACAATTTTGAAGGAAAGAGTTAAACTTGATTACTCTTTAGTTGATGCTAAAATGTGTAACAGAAAATGGAAGTTTAGAAGATGAAATGGTGTGGTAAATTGCCTGAAAGCACATCTTTGAGATAAAGAAGAATGTTTTCTTCCTTGCAGACATTCTGTCTCTGTCTCTATGTTATTTGCCTAGGCCGAAGGTCACAAAAAATAAGTAAGTGCAGTCGGGTACCACCAGGGGATGGAAAAGTACTGGGGGTAAAAGTTATGTTAGATTTTAAAAGGTATAAAAAGGAACACCTTCTTGATACAAAGAAGAATCTTTTCTTATTCTGGGTTGCAACTAGTGCTAAGACCTAGAAACAGAGACAAGGACATCGAGAGAGAGAGAATGACTGGAAAAGGTGTCAGACACTTGCAGTCCCCTCCAGCTGTCTGTGTTACTTGATAAGTATAATTTTTGTCTCTTTTACTACTTCATTTGCCATTATTTGTTCCTGTATATGTGCATTATTTTACTCTAATAAACTGATTTCTTATAACCTTGAATACATGTGTCTAATGGCCACGCAAATGCTCACAACTGATGCTAGTTAAAAACTGTTTGGCTACAGTCCCTTGTCCCAATTGACCATAATGTTCCAGATAACTGAAGGGAATCCTGGCTGTTTACTCAATTAGTTTTATTGTTCTTTAAGAGTTGTCCTAATTAAGAGACTATCCCAATTAACCAATGGTCCAATTAACCAGAGTCCACTGTATTGTAAATTTAGAGTTGTAGCAAAGGTATCTTATCTCCTCCAGAGAGCAAAAAGCATTATATCAGAAGTTTATAAACAACATTCAAAAATTCAGGAAGACCTGAAATCCCCGCACTTTATCACAGTTTTTCGTATTTTTGTCCCACTGATTTCAAAAAAGTACTGCTCATATTTAGTGGTGTTTTTGTACATTATTACAAATTTTGATGAGCATCTGTATTGTTTATGTGTAATTGATGGAGGCCATTCCACAAGCCCAGACAATATTACATGGAACATGCTAGCCAGCAGATTTAGAGTCCAGGAATTTTCATTCCACTGAAACTCATTGTTCAATAATTAAGTAAGTTCTTTAGCAAGTGAATCAAATTTTTAGGTTTTCACCCAAATAGCAAAGCTCAAAATGATTCCAAGAAATGTTAACAGCAGTAGACAACGCAATGAGTAATTTATTGATCAGACTAGAAATTGGATAGTTTGCAATTGCACTTTAAAGCAATTTTACCTAGTGTAAATCAGGTTAGTCATTCCCTTTGGGGTGAAAACATGACCATCATATATTGCTATTCATGATCTACATAGCAGACATAAAAGAGATATCTGAGGCACTGAGATAGGTCAATTGATCTGCTGTCCCACACGTGCAGGCGATTATTGCGGGAAAGCAGCAACATGAGGTATGTAACACACACAAAATGCTGGTGGAATACAGCAGGCCACGCAGCATCTATAGGAAGAAGCACTGTCGACGTTTTGGGCCAAGACCCTTTGTCAGGACTAACTGAAATAAAGGATAGTAAGAGATTTGAAAGTAGGAGGGGGAGGGGGAAATCCAAAATGGGGCGGGTGGGGTGAAGCCAAGAGCTGGAAAGGTGATTGGCAAAAGGAATACCTGCTCCGTTCCACCATCATTTTGTGTGTGTTGCTTGAATTTCCAGCATCTGAGGCATGTCCTCTGTTCTGTGTATTACAACTTCCATGTTATTTTGTCCAGCTTCTTTTGTCGATTTGCAACAAACCATCTTCAGGAGAATCTCAGAAGTTCAAGCAACATCTGTGAGAGGAAAAGAATTGAAAGCAGTTTGAGTTGAGACCCGATATCAGGTAAAAAAAACAGATGTCTTTATCCTATCAGAAACACCCACCCTCCCTGCAGCTTTACAAACTTCTTTTGTCTCTTTATCAGTCTTAATGAAAGGCCGTCAACATGAAATGTTTATAGTTACTCTTCCCATAGCTGTGTCCTGATTTGCTGGATAGTTACAGAGTTTTCTGTTCTTGTTTTAGTTTTCCAGAATCTGTGAGTTTTTTTTTATTTTGATTTTCATTTGTTTGCTCCCACCTTTCAAAGGTCTTCCCTGCTGTATCCACCAAACATTTCACCAATAAAGGTCAGGTCAATAAAAGTCAGATTAATGAAGGATCAGGACAATAAATATTTCTACAGAAATTTCTCAAACTATTTTCTTATCTTCAGATGGAGGTTGGCAGAAACACAAGTGAGGAAATGTACAATTATCCATGTGCTGTTTTTGGGATTTCCACACAAGTTACAATTGAATATTGGAATGTCACTATTGAAATACTCTACCTATAAGCCATGTTTTCAAGTTTAGGTCACTGGTTAGCAAACAGAAATGGCCAGTTGACCATTTCAATGGCTAGCTGCCTTCATGAATGATAACAAGCTGCTGGGCATCAAAGTAGTGTTCAATTGCAACTTGTTGGATTTAAACCCAGGAACCAGTTCATTAACTACAAAACAGACACTACAGTTATTTATCAGGCTCTCATGTATAACTCTGATGGACCCCAGAGCAGACCCCACCATTCTCCTGGTCTGTGGAACTAATGAGAACCTGGGTAGTACTGACTCTGAACTTTTACAAGTGAAAATGGTGGGTTGGGACCCTAATGACACTGCTGGGAGCTCTTTCTGAATGAAGACAATGCCTTTAAATTGTTAATTTGGTTTATCATTGTCGTATGCACTGAAGTACAATGGAAAACTTTATTTTACATGTCATTCCATGTAGATCATTCATCATGTCAGTGCATTGAAGTAAGAGACAGGAAAAGTAATAACAGAATGCAGAATAAAGTGTTACAACTACGGAGAAAATGCTGTTCAGGCAGACCATATGTTGCAAGGCAACAATGAGATAGATTATGAGGTTAATTGTCCATCTTGTCAGAAGGGAAGGAAAACTACTGAAACATTTTAGAAATATTTTCGTCCTTTTGGTGCCAGGTGAAGGCTGAGGGGAGCAGTTCTTTCTTAATCTTTATCTGCATCATTGTTTATGCTCTTAATTTACATTTTTCCAACAGCAAACTAATAAAGTGGCCATTGAGAGTATTTGTGTTCTTCTGTTGCTGTAGCCCATCCACCTCAAGGTTCAAAGTGTTGTGCATTCAGAGTTGCTCTTCTGCACAATGTTGCAATGCAGTTTTTTTTTTGAGTTACTGCCACGTTCTTGTCAACTTGAACCAGTCTGGCCATTCTTCCCTGACATCTCTCATTAACAAGTTATTTTCGCCCACAGAATTGATTGTCACTGGATGTTCCTCACATCATTCATTGTGAACTCTAGAGACTGGTGTGTGTGAAAAGCCTAGGAGATCATCAGTTTCTGAAATGCTCAAACCACTTTGCCTGGCAAAGTTATTTCTTTCCCATTCCGTTGCTTCGACTGAGCAGCAGATGAACCTTTTGACCTTGTCTGCATGCTCTTATGAAGTGAGTTGCTGTCACATGATTGGCTGATCCGATTACTGCATTAACAAACAGGTGTAATTTTATGAAGTAGCCAATGTATATACTTATACTGTACCTGAATTTACCCTTTATTTTCTTGTACTAATTTTATCATGTAATCATTTACAGCCTCAAGCTGTGGACTTCATTATCCCACCAGATCCACAAAACCCCTTTCACTGCCATTAGATTTATTACTCTAAGTAAAACACTGAAGTGTTTTTTCTGACTTCTGGTCTTCTGGAAGAAACTTGGGTCATCTATATGAACTTCATGATGGTAAAATATTCTCTTCTTTCATTCTATGGTGGTCATTCTGACCAGGGATTGGTGGCTCACTCAAAACTAAATGAGGAAGTCAATTCCAAGACACAAAGCCTCACAAAGCAATTGTTCTAATTTAGTGAGAAATAATGAGGCTTTCTTGTATATTGTGGTGAATTCTGAGCATATTAATTTTGGAATGAAAAGTTTAAAAAGAAATTGTAAAGTGGGAAAGTAGCAAATATTAGTATGCAGAAGGAACATCTGTCTGCTTGCATAGATGTACAGAAGTTAGCATGAACCAACAGCTAGGAATGCAAAGGGTATACTGTCATTTATTACAAGTTCAGTGAAGTACAACATCAAAGAAATCGTGATGCAATTGTGAAAGATTTTAACATGCTATTATCAATTTACCTCTACACTCTCCTCTTTCCAAGTCACTTCTATCTGTTGATGGTTTTCAGGCCCTATTTCATATATGATTAGGGTTTCTGCACTCCTGGACTCCTCAGATTTTAATCCTTTTCTTGGTTGCTAGTAATGCGTACTCACCATAGCTGTCATACAAGCAAAACCTTGTGTGTTCAAGACTTGATGCATCCTGATGAAGTGTCTCAGTCCGAAACATCAGCTCTTTATTCCTCTCCATAGATGCTGCCTGACTTGCTGAGTTCCTTCAGCATTTTGAAACATAGAAACATAGAAAACCTACAGCACAATACAGGACCTTTGGTCCACAAAGTTGTGCCAAACATATCCCTACCTTAGAAATTACTAGGCTTACCTATAACCTTCTATTTTATTAAGCTCCATGTACCTATCTAAAAGCCTCTTAAAAGACCCTTCCGTATCTGCCTCCACCACCGTTGCCGGCAGCCCATTCCATGCACTCACCACTCTCTGAGTAAAAAACTTACCCCTGACATCTCCTCTGTACCTACTCCCCAGCACCTTAAACCTGTGTCCTCTCGTGGCAACCATTTCAGCCCTGGGAAATGTTTTGACCGTGTTACTCTGGATTTCCAGCATCTGCAGAATCTCTTGCGTTTATGCTTAGCTTATGAGGCTTTTGGGCTTCAGCAGGTAACAAGCCATTAATTTTAAACCTACTGCTCTGTCAACTAGCATGTGAGTATTTAATGAAGAACAGGAGTACCAGTTAAATGTCAGAGCTTGCTTTATCTTTCTTGTTATAGAACACTGTCCACAAAGTTACTCATGGAGAACTCCTTTCAGACATTAAAATAAATTTATCTCTGAGCATAGTTTACTGGGTTGTGCAAACTTTACTGTAGGAGTAAAAGTAATCTCTTCACAAACACATTATGCTATAATAGCATCGTAGAGTAATACAGCACATAATGATTTCATAAGAGCATACTTTTTTAAACAGATGCATTTGCCTCACACCATTGTTCTGCTATAAGCAGAAGTAAATTGGAGTATTCAAGTTAACATTACATTCAATATATTTTCACTTGGCAGGATTAATGATCTATTTTTGCTGACTGCTCATATTCAGTAGTTATTTTTAAGATAAATGGTAATTAGTTCTTTACTAATAAATGCAGGTAATGTTATTGGTTTAATTACAATTTATTACAAATTACAATAAAATATAACCACATTTCAGCCAATTAATGTATACCCAAATTAGTTTTATTTGTTTATAGAAAAGTAAACAATCATTCATTTGTTCTCACCATATTGTAGGTTTTCATAAACACAAGGATTGTTATTGTAAGTTCAGAAATTCAACGTGAGGTTTAGCACATCCTTGGAGAGCACAGATTGACATGTTATGTGTTTGTGTATATTTCTTTTACATGAGTGGAGAGAATCAAAACTTTAGTTATATGTGACATGTGTCTGATGTGTGAGCAAAATTGTTCTCACACGATGAATAGTAGAACAGAAAAAAGAGAAAATCTGCAGATGCTGGAAATCCAAAACAACACACACAAAATGCTGGAGGAACTCAGCAGGTCAGGAAGTACCTATGAGAAAGAGTGATAGTACGAACTGATGTTTTGGGACAAGACCCTTCATCAGGACTGCATGAAGGGTCTTGGCCTGAAACGTTGACTGTTAACTCCTTTCCAAGAATGGTAGAAATGTAGAATTCTCTTCTCCCAATATTTAAGGATGCAGGGTCACAGGAAATAACCCTTTTCTTCTTCCTATCATTGTCTGTGTGAACAAGACGCTGCCTGACCGTCTGAGTTCCTCCAGCATTTTGTGCATGTTGCTGGGATTTCCAGCATCTGCAGATTTTCTCTTGCAAGTACGTTTATGATTGCTGTATGTGTGAATGTGAGAATGCATGAATGTGTGAGCACATGTACAACCATGCAGGGTTGTAACTAGGTTGTATCCAGGTGGCAAGAAACGACTGAATATGATGTTCACTATACAAGTCAGATGGAACCAACGTATTTTAATCAAATAGAAAACCAACAATTCTCTCAACTGTCCCACAAATGAACACACTGGGCTCTGTCATGGCACTTTTCATTTTCTTTGGAAATCTCTAGACCTTTTGCGAGAGCCAGCCTAGAGATAAACCTGGGCAGTTCCCTAGACAAAGCTAAATCTAAATCTTAACAATGAAGATGATGTGCTTCACAACCTGATTCAGTCTTAGTGAGTGCCCTAACTGTTAAGGTTATATTGATTTGTTAAGGGAACTTGAGCTGTTACTTTTAACTATTGTATTTTTCTCAGCTAAATGCAATGATCAGGGACTCTTATATTGACAAGCTCTGGAAGCAATAAAGCTCCTGAAAAATTGGTGATGATTTAAAGCATTTTCTTGTTCTGCTTTACTGATAACCTCATTGAAGAAAGTCTCATGAACAAGTTACTGAACCAACAGTGAATGGAAATTGGATTAGCAAGCACACTGTAAAAAAAAACTGAATTCAATGAAGCACACCAGATATTGATTATATTCGCTCATTTTAATTCAGCTCACAATTTACTAAACTGAGTGATTCACTAAAGTTATTCTCTTCTATGCATTCACTTTATAAAAACAAATTTAAAATAAATACAGAAATGACTGGAAAATATTAAGACCAACACATCTTTTTTGTGTGGCTTTTTATTTTAACCACTGAGAAGTTTTCCAAAAATAATGAAGAAATTGGAGAAAAGCTCTTAAAAATACTGCTGTGTTGAAATAGCCATGTTTCTTTTCTTAGCTCTCCCAACGTGTGTAGGTAGACAGAGAAAGATTAGCATTATACTATTGTCTAGACTTCCATCATTACAGAACTGAGTGCAAGTATAGGTCTTATGCCAAAAATCTACAATGTGTGGGTGCTAATTTGGGGAAGGATAACGTCACAAATGCGCTTTTACCCAGCTTTGTGTGTCCACTGAATATCTGCAGATGAAAAAGTACAGATATTCAGAAGCAATATTCCTTAATAATGAAGTTATAAAAGCACTAATAACTTATAGTGTACTTCTTGTAAAATATACTTGAGTTATGCATTATCTGTGCTGGCTTCGTGGCATTACCACAAGGAATGCAAACTATTGTCATGCTGAACAGGAAAGGATAGATCAGGTGAGAGGATTATACTAAATTCCAGGTGATTTTCTCTTCCAGGTTAGGATTTAACACCATCTTCAGTGACTATACCATATAAAAGGAGGAGAGCAGGCACATTTGACACTACCACCACCAGAATGTTTACCTTTAAATCATACAGCATCCTGGCTTGGAAAGATGTTGTTATTCATTCTTTATCAATGGGTCTAATTAATAGTTGTCATCCAAAACCATGTCTCTTCTCACAGAGGCTACTTTCAGTCTAGTTGTTGCCCATATTTCCATCTGTCTAACATAACTAAGAACTCCTTCCACCCAGTCATTCTCTCCTCTCTCTTTCCACTGGGTAGAAAGTGCAAAACCCTGAGAGCAGAAAGTACCAGGCTCAAGCACAAATTCTATCCTGCTGCATCAGACTCTTGAACAGGCCTAACATACCTAAATGATAATTTGGATCTCTCATTCTACCTTGTATTTTATTTGTCCCTGGCTGACTTCTCTCCACATCCCCCCCCCACCCCTTCTTTTCCAGTCCTGATGAATGGTCCGAGCCTGAAACATGGACTGTTTAGTCTTTCCATACATATTGCCTAACCTGCAGAGTTCCTCCAACATTTTGTGTGTTGCACTTTATTTCCCTGCATGCTCTTTCTCTTTAACTATAACAATACATGCCCAATCCTATTTTCCTTTTCACTGTCGTGATGTGGCTATATATGAAATGATGGTGTCTGCATGACACACCAATGAAAGCTTTCAATGTATCTCATAACATGTGACAATAATAAACCAATTCTATTTCCAACCAAGAAGGTGACTCACCACCAGATTCAGTCATCTTGAACAAAATGGAATCATGTGTATTAGGACTCCTAATACACATGACACAAGAGAATCTGCAGATGCTGGAAATCTTGAGCAACACACCAAGAATTCTGGAGAAACTCAGCAGGTCAGGCAGCATCTTGGAACAAAATAAACAACCAACAATGTGCAAAGTTCAAAATTCAATTGTAAATGTATTATCAAAGTGCTTATATGTCACCATTACAACCCTGAGACATTTCCTTACAGGCAATCATAATACATACAAGAAACACAATAAAATCAATGAAAGACCCCACCCAACAGGATGGACAGCCTACCAACAAGCTAAACATAACAAACTGTGTAATACAAAATGAAAGCGAAATAAATAAACAAACAAACAACAACAACAAATAAGCAATAAATATTGACAACATAAGATGAAGAGTCCTTGAGAATCCATAGGTGTGGATATAGTACAGTGAAAGAGCATGTGAAATTGACTGAAGTTATCACCTGTAGTTCAAGAACCTGATGGATGAGGGGTAATAACTGTTTCTGAACCTGGTAGTGTGGGTCCTGAGGCTCTTGTAACAGCTTCTTGATGCAAGAGAAAAGAGTATGGTCCAGATGATAGGCATCCTTTATGATGGACGCTGATTTCCTTCAACAGTGCTCTCCATAGATGTGCTCAGGGTGGGGAGGGTTTTACCCATGATGGACTGGGCTGCATCCACTACTTTTGTGTAGGCTTTTCCATATAAAGGCGTTGGTGTTTCAAAGGTTTCAAAGGTACATTTAATGTCAGAGAAATGTTTACAATATACATCCTGAAATTCTTTTTCCTCGCAACCATCCACAAAAACAGAGGAGTGCCCCAAAGAATGAATGAATGACAGTTAAATGTTAGAATCCCAAAGAAACCCCCAGCTGCCCCCCATGTGTAAGCAGCAGCAAAACAACGATCCTCACTCCCCCACCAGCAAAAAGCATCAGCACCCCCCCACCAAGCACCCAAGCGTGTAGCAAAGCGTCAATAAATCCGCAGTACACCAAAGACTACGCGTTCAACTGGTCATTCAACATAGTACAGGCTCTCTCTCTCTCCCCAATAAGGGAAAATGAGGTGTCTCCATTTCACAGCAAAGGGGGAGACATAACAAACAACTCGCTGATTTACGACGTTAAAAGTCCGTTGCGTAGCTTTTTCCAAGCTCTGTGACCAAAGTACTTGGGTGTCTGGGCACACAGCCGGAGATCTGCCATCTCACACGACACACCGAATTCCTGCAGAGGCACTGACCCGGAGCCCGCCCACCTCACACGATGCACCGATTTCCTGCAGAGGCACCGACCCGGAGCCCGCCCACCTCACACGACACACCGATTTCCTGCAGAGGCACTGACCCGGAGCCCGCCCACCTCACACGACACACCGATTTCCTGCAGAGGCACCGACCTGGAGCCCGCCCACCTCACACGACACCGATTTCCTGCAGAGGCACCGACCTGGAGCCCACCCACCTCACACGACACACCGATTTCCTGCAGAGGCACCGACCCGGAGCCCGCCCACCTCACACGACGCATCGATTTCCTGCAGAGGCACCGACCTGGAGCCCACCTACCACACACGACACACCGATTTCCTGCAGAGGCACCGACCCAGAGCCCGCCCACCTCACATGACGCATCGATTTCCTGCAGAGGCACCGACCCGGAGCCTGCCCACCTCACACGACACACCGATTTCCTGCAGAGGCACCGACCCGGAGCCCACCCACCTCACACGACACACCGATTTCCTGCAGAGGCACTGACCTGGAGCCCGCCCACCTCACACGACGCATCGATTTCCTGCAGAGGCACCGACCCGGAGCCCACCCACCTCACACGACACACCGATTTCCTGCAGAGGCACCGACCCGGAGCCCACCCACCTCACACGACACACCGATTTCCTGCAGAGGCACCGACCCGGAGCCCGCCCACCTCACACGACACACCGATTTCCTGCAGAGGCACCGACCCGGAGCCCACCCACCTCACACGACACACCGATTTCCTGCAGAGGCACCGACCTGGAGCCCACCTACCACACACGACGCATCGATTTCCTGCAGAGGCACCGACCCGGAGCCCGCCCACCTCACACGACACACCGATTTCCTGCAGAGGCACCGACCTGGAGCCCACCCACCTCACACGACACACCGATTTCCTGCAGAGGCACCGACCTGGAGCCTGCCCACCTCACACGACACACCGATTTCCTGCAGAGGCACCGACCCGGAGCCCGCCCACCTCACACGACACACCGATTTCCTGCAGAGGCACCGACCCGGAGCCCACCCACCTCACATGACGCATCGATTTCCTGCAGAGGCACCGACCCGGAGCCCGCCCACCTCACACGACACACCGATTTCCTGCAGAGGCACCGACCTGGAGCCCACCCACCTCACACAACACACCGATTTCCTGCAGAGGCACCGACCTGGAGCCCACCCACCTCACACGACACACCGATTTCCTGCAGAGGCACCGACCTGGAGCCCACCCACCTCACACGACACACCGATTTCCTGCAGAGGCACCGACCTGGAGCCCACCCATCTCACACGACACACCGATTTCCTGCAGAGGCACCGACCCGGAGCCCACCTACCACACACGACACACCGATTTGCTGCAGAGGCACCAACCTGGGGCCCGCCCATCTCACACGACACACCAATTTACTGCAGAGGCACCGACCTGGAGCCCACCTACCACACACGACACACCGATTTCCTGCAGAGGCACCAACCTGGGGCCAGCCCACCTCACACGACACACCGATTTCCTGCAGAGGCACCGACCTGAAGCCCGCCCATCTCCAGAGCCATGAAATCCTGGGACTCCGAAGGTGAGGTAATCTTCTAGGCCGCATCCTTGGTATATCGAATAACAGCCAGTCGTGAGACCCCAAGAGTGGGTCCATTCCACAAAGAACCAAAGTCAGCATGTAACTCCAGGTCAGAGTCTTCAAAAAAACCCTGAAAGGGAAAAATAGAGATATTTAAAGACAGCTGTTTCTGAAGATGTAAGCAAAGGAGTTGCTGTTAGGTGACATTGCCTCCGAAGCTCAACTCTTTCCATACCAGGTCGTAATGCAACCAGTCAATATACTCTCCACCGCACATCTACAGAAGTTTGTGAAAGTTGTGGATGACATGCTATGTCTTTGCAAACTTTAAAAACAAAGTAGGGGCTTTCATTGTAATGATACTTATGTGCTGAATCCAGGACAGATCCTCTGAAATGATAACACTGAGGAATTTAAAGTTCCTGACCCTCTCCACCTCTGATCGCCGAATGAGAACTGGATCATGAACTTCCAGTTTCCTCCCCTTGAAGTCAGTAATCAGTTTCCTGATCTTACTGGCATTGAGTGAGAGTTTGTTGTTGTGGCACCACTTTGCCTGTTTTTCAGTCTCCTTCCTACATGCTGATTCATCACCACCTCTGATGTGGACAACAATAATGGTGTTGTTAGCATATTTAAATATGGCATTGGAGCTGTGCCACAGTCATAAGTGTAAAGCAAGTAAAGCAGGGGGCTAAGCACACAGCCTGTGGTGCACCTGTGTTGATGGAGATTGCAGAGGAGATGTTGTTGCCAATCTGAGCTCACTGGGGTCTACAAGAGAGGAAATCAAGGATCCAGCTGCACAAGATCCAAGACTGTTCATTAGGAGTACCATATAGTGCTGATCGGATTCCCTCACCAGCTCACCCTATTGATCTGCAAACATGCACGAGTATCTGGTCTCAGCAAATGGAAGAACATCACATAACCAACACAGGTCCTGCATTTATGGGACCCTCAGTTACTTGCAGCTTTTTCTCCAATGTGACTAGGGAGTCTGCATATTCAATATAGACGTACGATGAGTGTTTATTTCATTATGTCATCTGAGACATTAAGGGATCTCCTGAATTGGAATTCCCATTTGACTGGGTGGTGGTGTAGATGGTCTAAAGCAAAGATAGCTCAACAGAAGAGACAGCTAGAGAACAGTGGCTGAAAAGGTCTCCAGGCAGGAGGACAAGTGCTGCCATGATCAATGTGCTGTGACCAGGGAGGTCACCAGGCTGGTTCATCCCACCACTACACAAAGCCGATGGGGAATGTTTGCATTCCTCTCTATAACTGAATACTGTTCAAGGAATCCGAGCTTCAACAACCAGAACAACCAGCAACCAATCTGTTACAAAAGGGGCCATAGAAATGCTTGTTACATATTGGACACCATCAATGGATTCATGAAACAGAACTTTCAGTGCCTCTGCATGTTAGGAGGTACACTGAACAGGGCACATTTCCCATCATCGTCATTGCTGCTTCCAACATAATTTTGCCCTTGTATCCATGGCTACATAGTCAGCAAAGAAGCAAGACAGGTGACAACATGGTATTCCTGATTCTGAAGTTCAATCATTGTGAATCGAAAAGTTTCCCATTAGTGCTGAAAATCAGGTCAATTCTCAGTGTGTTCAAGGTGTAGTACAATATTGCTTGAAAAAGATTGAGCAAAGTGTCTAAGCAATGATGTAACGAGGCAGAGCGAAGTTAAGACAGCGCTAAATGGCGACTCTTTGGCTTGCATCTTTGGAAACAGCTCTATTTCTATCTTTAATATTTTTATTTTTCCTGTTCAGCATTCTGAAGATCCTGACCTGGAGTTGTATTTATGCTGACTTTGGTTCTTTGCGGGAATGGGACCCGTTCTCGGGGTTTCAGGACCAGCTGTTATTCGGCACACCAAGGGTTCAGCCTGAGAATCCAGCTCGGATTGAGGGTCGGTGTCATGGCAGGAGACCCTTGTGTCATCGGGGGAGTCAGAAAATCTACTGCTGTGTACCCCAAAGACCCAGAATCTTTGAGATTTTTAGGAACAGATCTTGGAAAAGATAATGTAACTGATTTTTAACGTCATAAGCCAGTGAGTTGTTTGTTACGTCTCCCCACTCGCTGGAAAAAATGAGACACCTCCTTCTCCCTTATTAGGGAGAGAGAGAGAGAGCCTGTGATATGTCGAATGCTGGGTGAAACGTGAAGTCTCTGTCCTTGCTCACGTTTGAGTGCTCGGTGGTGGGTGCCAATGCTTTTTTTTTTGCAAGTGGGGAGGGGATCATTGCTCACTGCCACTTACGCACGGCAGGGAGAGGAGCTGGGGGCAGCTTTGGGTTTCTTACATTTAACTACCGTTCATTCTTTGGGGCACTCTTCTATTTTCATGGATGTTTGTGAAAAAAGAGCATTTCAGGATGTATATTGTATACATTTCTCTGATATTAAATTGGACCTTTGAAGCTAGTATGACAGAAGTTGCATTCTGAATGGACCTGATGATTAACACAGCAGTGAGGACTCTACTGAGAAGCAAGCACAAGCTGGATATGCATTTCAATGAGCAGAAAATTTTGCCATTTTTATACCTTGAACATTTTTGCCTTGAATAGAAAAGGCTTCAAAAAATAATGGATATAGCCCAGTCCATCAGATAGCCTTCCTCACTACTGAGCACATCTACATGGAGCACAATTGCAGGAAAGCAGCATCTATCATCAGTGACCCCGCCATACAGGCCATGCTCTCTTCTCACTGCTGCTATCAAGCAAAAGGTACAGGAGCCTTAGGATCCACACCACCATCTTCAGCGTCAGTTATTACCCCTCATTCAACAGGTTCTTGAAGCAGAGTGAATAACTTCACTTAACTTCACTCACCCCAGCACTGAACTGAACACAACCTATGGACTCATTTTCAACTATTCTTCATCTCATGTTTTCAATATTTAATGTTTAGTTACTATTATTATTTTGGTTTTGTATTTGCACAGTTTGTTTTCTTTTGCACATTGGTTATTTTTCCATTTTGTTCTGAGTAGTCTTTCAGTGATTCTGTTGTTTCTTTGTGAAAGCCCAGAAGAAAATTAATTTCAGGGGTGTATATGGTGACATATATGTACTTTGATAATAAATTCATTTTGAATTTTGCTGAGTGCTAGCTGGTGCTAGTCCCTGCATTTTCTTGGTGTTATTCCTGCATTTTTCTGGATATTGTCCCTTGGTGAGGGTGATATCCAATGTGCCTCTAATGGACAAGAACCACGCTGATACTCAGGCCCAATAGAAGAAGTAGCTGAGGTGGATGATAGCAGAAACTATCCTTGTGCCAGGCACATGTCTGTAGTTACCACATTGAGTCTTGTCTCCTTTCTGGAGGACAGTCATGATTACAGCATCTCTGAGGTCATCTGGTATATGCTGCTCTTCCCAGGTGTGAATGATGAGGCTGAGAATGCATGAATGATGCTTTTCATTGCAAAGTTTTAGAACTTAAGACCACAAGACCATTAGACAGAGAAGCAGAGCCCATCAAATCCGCTCCACCATTCCATCATGGCTGATCTATTATCCCCCTCAGTCTAATTTTCCTGCCTTGCCCCATGTAACCCATGACAAATCAAGAATCAATCAACCTCCGCTTTAAACATACTCAATGATCTGGCCTCCACAGCTGACTGTGCGAAAGAATTCCACAGACTCACAACCCCCGGCCAAAGAAATTCCTCCTCATCTTTGTTCTAAATGGATATTCCTCTATTCTGAAGCTGTGTCCTAACAGGAAACATGCTCTCCATATCCACTCTATCTAGGCCTTTCAATATTCAATAGAGTTCAATGATATGCCCCCTCTATCTTCTAAACTCCAGTGAGTACAGGCCCAAAGCCATCAAACATTCCTCAAATATTAGCCTTTCCATTCCCGGAATCATTCTCAGGATTTCCACTGGACCCTCACCAATGCCAGCACATCTTTTCTGTGATAGGGGACCCAAAGCTGCTCAAAATACTCCAAGTCTGGTTAAGACCATGAGACCTTGGGAGTTTTAATCATGGATAGCCTTGATAGCAAATCACCAGGCCTCCTGTACTTCTTCCACTCACCAACTCTTCTGCTGAATCTCTAGCCCAACAGAGTGATAGAGCTTCCAATTCACCAATGCTGTATGTCTGTGGTTAATTACTTTCTAGGTCTCCTGGTCTTTCTCACTGAACCAGTTTTGGTTCTTCTTCATAGAAAGCCATGAATCCCTTTACGGGTGCCAAAACTGATGGACTTCAATACAGATCATAAATTTAGCAACATTTGTAGTTCTTTTAGGATGGGAGTAGAGAGGTTGTCTGAGCAGTGCTGCCTTGTGCAATACTCCATTGTGCAATTGGGTCCTGGATTTCCTCATTTGTAAGCCCTGGTCAGTTCAGATGAGTAAAAACATCTGTATCAGTACAGGAGCACCACAGGGTTGTGTGCTTAGTCCCTGTTCTGCTCACTTTACACCAAAGTATAGCTAAGTAGAGCTCCATCACCTTATACAAGTTTGCTGATGACACTGGGGTTGTGGACCATATCAAAGAGGGTGATGAATCAGTATACATGAGGGAGATTGAAAATTTGGCTGAGTGGTGTCATAACAACAACCTCTGACTCAATGTCAATAAGACCAAGTGACTGATTGTAGGCTTCAGGAGAGGGAAACCAGAGGTCCATGAGCCATTACTCACACTTGCTACCACTTATCTATAGAAGTGGAGAGGGTCAGTAATTTGAAATTCCTGGGTGTCACTATCTCAGAGGGTCTGCCCTGTACCCATCATATAAATATAATTGCAAAGAAAGCACAACAGTGCCTCGACTTCCTCAGGAGTCTGCGCAGATTGACCGTATCAGCAAAAACCTTGGCAAACCTCCATAGACATGTGGTAGAAAGTGTGCTGACTGGCTGCGTTATGGCCTAACATGGAAACACAATACCTTTGAGTGGAAAATCCTACAAAGGGTAATGGATTCGCCCCAGGATATCACAAGTAAATCCCTCCAAACCATTGATCACATCTACTTAAAACTCTGTCGTAGAAAAGCAGTATCCATCATCAAAGAGCCTCACCACCCAGGCCATGCCCTTTTCTCACTGCTGCCATCAGGTAGAAGGTACAAGTGCCTCAGGACCCACACCATCAGGTTCAAGAACAGTTACGAGCTCTCAACCATCAGGTCATGAACAAAAGGAGATAGCTACACTCATTCTATTGTTGGTGTTCTCACAACCAATGGTCTCACTTTAAGGATTCTTTATCTTGTTATTTGATGCTCATTATTTATTGCTATTTATTTATATTTGTATTTGCACAGTTTGTTGTTCATTGATTCTGTTTACAGTCACTGTTCTACAGATTTGCTAAGTATGCTCCCAGAAAAAGAATCTCAAGGTTGTATGTGCTGACATGAGCTCTAAAAATAAATTTTACTTTGAACTTGTGAACTTTGACATTGATCTTCTTGTGACAACACTTGTAAAGTCTCTGATAGTTTGGAATCAGATTGATGGGGTTTATAGATTAGACAGTGAAGTGTTCAGCTGTGATGCCTTTCTTTGTGGTCCTTCAGTTGACTAATTATATCATCTAACAAGTGTTTGTGTTTGGACTAACTTTGTTGCCTTGAGATGTGGTGCTTGTCTCTGATGAACTAAGATTGAGCTCCTACCGTTGAGATAGAAAGTTATGAGTTTAAGCCCCATTCCAGTTATTTTTACAAATAATACATCACAGACACTGTGCCTGGGTCAACCATTAAACACCCATTACGCTAATCCTACATTACCTCTCTCAAGTTTCACAGCAGCTCTCCCAAGTTTCTAGCATCCACCTATACCCTGGGAGACATTTGCTGAGGCCAGTTAACCTCTGCTTGTCTGTAGATAAGGGAGGAAGCTGGAGCATCAGGAGAAAATCGACACAGTTAGAGAGAAAGTGCAGAAGCTCCACACAGACAGCACCAGAGCTCAGGGTTGAACCCAGCTCGCCAAGCTGAGACACAGCAGATCTACTGACTGTGTCACTGTGCCATCATAAAGCTCAGCTGATACTTCAATACAGTACCAAGTGTATGTGAATTCTCAGAGACCCCATCTCACATTAGTGTAGCTTCTAAAGCGCTTGAAGTATTTGATTCAACCAGGATGAATCAGCCCACTTCGTCAGCACCTAACTCCCTACCTTAAACATTGGCTATATCAATCCATTCAAGTTCCCCACACCCAGTCTTGTCTGGTGTGGGCTGAAGACCCAGCTTCTCTAGCCTGTTCAGTTGTCTTGTTTAAGCAGCTATACCACTTCCAGTGAAGAGGCAACAAAGCTCACAGGTATGCTTGATGGGGCAGCTAAATGTAATATTTAATAGGTTTTTATATCTCAGTGTGACTTTTAAATTAACAAAAATACATTATTAAATGTACAGAAAGAAGTAACATTAGAGTGCTCAGAAGCAATTACATTAAACTGAAGCAAAATAATTTATTAAAATGTTCCTTACCTTCTTGTTTGCCTCTCATCCAGAGTCTGAGAATCCCCATTGAAATAAAGGGAGTGGATTCTACAGTACATTTGGCATGGGATAGGATGCCAGCCATCTAAATAGTCAATGACAGCTCATGCTTGTATGTCCTGATTAGGTTAAGCTAGTGGGATTGAACTCAGTGACCCTCCCCATCGCTGCCAAACCATGGGTGCAGAGAGACCTTCAACAAAATACACTACTGGAATCCACCAAGTCTTTTTGTGCAACACCTCCAAGACCTGTAACCTTTTCAGCCCGCAGGGGCAACAGCCACACAGGAACATCACTGTATATGAGTTCATTCCAAGCTAAACCACCAGTCTGACCTCAGCATGGATCACTGTTACCTTATTGTCACGTGCTCCAGCGGAATCCAATTTCTCCCCATGGTACCTTATAAGTCAGCAATTGTTCTAAAACTAGCAACCTGATGGCACTTCACAGCTATTTTCAAACTCATATGTTCCTCCCTAGGTGAATCACTGCTCATTACTTATCAGCCAAGTTCTGAGTAGGGAGTCAGAGCAACGGCAAGGGCTGCATAATAAGCAAGTGATTCAGCTTCAAACAACCCCTCAGAACATCTATTTTGAGGCAGAAAAATAAGCATAATGATTATAATAAATACATAAATCAATCTAAATGCAGATTTCTGCAGGCTTATCTGGAGCTAAATTTAAACCTTATTGGAATAAGAAAAGAGACAATACTGCACATCTAACCATACAACTAGGTTTTCAATTGTTGCCATTTTTAGTTCCTAAATAATTGAAGAACATTCCATCAGAAGTTCCTGTGAACCACTCTTTCTCCTGTTAAAGCTATATTTAACAGAATAACAAGGTAACTAACCTGTTCATTTGCCATATCAGCTAAACTCCTGTGTATAGTCCAATCATTATTCAGTCTTCTTTTTTTTCCACACATATGTTATCTGCTGTTCAATCAGCATTATATCCATATGGATGCATAGACTGGGACAAGTTTGCTGTGTATTCATCAGTTCTGGAGCATCATTCAATCCTCAGGTTGTCCTGAGTTAGGTGAACTCATCCCGGCCAATTAAGGGGTCATTGAAGAATTAAACTTCATTAGGATGATTCAGATGGGCAATGGAGAGATGGAGCAAGATAGGGATGGTACAGATACAATGGAGGAGTGGGAGAGGGTGCAGAGAGGATGGTGCATTCTTCCAATGATCCACTATAAGTTCTAGAACTTTAGAAAAACAGCTTCAGGATAACACTAATGAGTACTGTGGTTCAGTTAGCAACTTCCAAGTCACCATGGAGTTCAGAGAAAGCACAAAGGACTAAGGTGTTGCACCATTACAGTGGTGAAGGGCTGCTCTGACTTTGGAAGTATTGATTCTCACATAAGATAGTAAACCACAGCCCTTTCTTTACCCTCAGGGAGAAATCTAAGATCCCATTGCACAACTTCAAAAAAGAACAAAGAGATACCCTTGGTCATTGGTCATGTTTTCCGTCAAACAACATTTCTTAAAACAAAAGAGTAACTGATCATTTCTGTCTGTGGGAAACTCTCATGCAGAAATTGTTTCCTAGAACAATGGCTTCACTACAGAAAGCATTGTGAGCTGAGAGATCCTTTTGAAGGGATGTGAAAGGCATTTTATTAATATATTTCTGTTCACCGCAGCTCCTCTGCACTTACAATAAGCTTAAAATATACAGTTTAAATTGTGCAGGAAGTTTCTTCTCTTGGGATAAAGTTGCTCCTTAAAATGATGTGCGAATAAAGAGAAGTCTGATGATTTCTGACTTTAATTATGAACAGACTCTTTGGTGAAGCAAAATATGAAGTGTGCCTGAGCTGCTTGGAGCCTAAACTGTGCCCAAATCATCACCCTCGCTAGACGTAGAGAAATCAGAAGAAACCAGTCTAAATACAAAAAGCATTCTTGGTGCAGAGGATGTTTTCTTTGATTTTTCTACTTCAGTGGGGAGTGGAGGTTCTGTTCACTCAAAACGACGCTATGACGTCTCAGGGTGTTCCAGAGTTCAATACTGCCACCATTCTGTAATGAATCTCTGTACATTCCCCGTGGAGTGCATGCATTTCGTCAGGGTGCTCTAGTTTTCTTACACAGCAGTCCAAAGACATACTAGGTAGGTTAATTGGTCATTGTAAATTGTCCAGTGATTAAGTTAGGGTTGACTGGGGCTGTGGGGTTACTGGGGCACATGGCTCTTAGAGATGGAAGGGCGTACACTACACTGGATTTGTGAAATAAAATAAGTAAAACATGATAGATTTCTGGATACTAGTAGAAATAGGAATATGGGGATACTTCCGGAAAAGGGTGCCTAAGTAGAGGAATGATAGAGAAAGCCTATGGATCTTATTTTTTTATGTTTTTATATCCTTTGGCATTCAGTCATAAGCTTTCTTGCAAATAACAATATAAGACATTGGAGATAACCAACCAATCTGATTCTAGAGTTGCCTCCCTAATACGGGCTCTGGTATGCCACTGAGCAACTTCAGAGATTACTGAGCAATGAGAGTGAACAAGGCTAATGTTCCCATTGGATACAAAGGTACTAAAGAGGGGGTAGATACATTTTTGGATAATTGAGAAATAGTCTGCTTTGTGAAGCTGGCACAAGGACAGATCAGACAAGATCATATTAGACCATAAGACATAGGAGCAGAATTAGGCCATCTGGCCCATCAAGTCTGCTCCACCATTCAATCATGGCTGATTGTTTTTTATTTTCTTCTTTCTCTGCTTCCTCATCCCCTGTTCCCCGCCTTCTCCCGGTAACCTTTGATGCCATGTCCAATCAAGAACCAATCAATCTCTGCCTTAAATATACCCAACAACCTGGCTTGCATGGTTGCATTTGGCAACAAATTCATCACGCTTTGGTTAAAGAAATTTGTCTGCATCTGTTTTGAAAGGGGACCCCTCTATCCTGAGGCTGTGCCCTCTTCTCCTAGACTCTCCCACCATGGGAAACATCCTTTCCACATCTGCTCTGTCTAGGCCTTTCAATATTCGAAAGGTTTCAAGGAGATCCCCCATCACCCTTCAAAATTCCAGCAAATACAGACACAGAGCAATCAAATGTTCCTCATATGATAACACTTTCATTCCTGGAATCATCCTTGTGAACCTCCTCTGGACCCTCTCCAATGCCAACACATCTTTTCTAACATGATGGGCCCAAAACTGTTCACAATACTCAAGGTGAGGCCTCACTACTGCCTTATAAACCCTCAGCATCACACCCGTGCTCTTGTAATCTAGACCTCTTGAAATGAATGTTAATATGGCATTTGTCTTCCTCACCAGACTCAACCTGCAAGTTAACCTTCAGGGTTTTCTGCATTTCAGATTCCTGGATTTTCTCACCATTTAGAAAATAGTCTGCACATTTATTTCTATTACTGAAGCGCATGGCCATGCATTTCCCAACATTATATTTCATTTGCCACTTTCTTGCTCATTCTCCTAATGTGTCTAAGTTATTCTGCATCCTACCTGTTTCCTCCACACTACCTGCCCCTCCACCATATTTTGCAAGGGTGCTGCTGGGAGCAGAGGACCTGAGAAATAAGGAAAAATTGAATAGGTTAGGACTTTATTCCTTGGAGTGTAGAAGACTAAGAGGCAATTATGAGGGGTGTAAATAAGGTAAATGCAAGCAGACATGTTCCATTGAAGTTGGGTGGGACTACAAGCAGTGGTCATGTGTTAAGGGTGAATGGTGAAAGTTTTAAGGGAAATATGAAGGGGAACTTCTTCACTCAAAGGGTTATGAGTGTGCAGAATGAGCTGCCAGTGAAAGTGGTGCTTGTAAGCTTGATTTCAAACTTTAAGAGAAGTCTGGATAGTTATATGGATGTCAGGGATATGGAAGGCTCTGATCCTGGTGCCATAAGACCTTAAGACATTGGAGCAGAATTAGGTCACATTCAGCCCATCGAGTTTTCTCTGCTGTTCCATCAGGGCTGATCCAGATTCCACTCAACCCCATACACCTGCCTTTCCGCAAGAACCCTTGATGCTCCGACCAATCAGTGATCTGTCAATTTTTGCTTTAAATTTACCCACTGTCTTGGTCTCCACAGCTGTCAGAGGCAGAGCATTCCACAGATTCACTACTCTATGGCTAAAAAAATTCCTCCTTACCTCTGTTCTAAAGGGTCACCCCTCAATTCTGAGGCTGTGCCCATTAGTTCTGGATGCCCCCACCACAGGAAACATCCTCTTCACATCCACCTTGTCTCGTCCTTTCAACATTTGGTATGTTTTAATGAGAGCCCCCACATTCTTCTAAATTCCAGTGAGTACCAGCTCAAAAATGCCAAACATTCCTCATATGTTAACCCCTTCATTCCCAGAATCATCCTCATTAACCT
The DNA here is from genome assembly GCF_030144855.1 of Hypanus sabinus. Lineage (NCBI taxonomy): Eukaryota > Metazoa > Chordata > Chondrichthyes > Myliobatiformes > Dasyatidae > Hypanus > Hypanus sabinus. The sequence continues at coordinate 48,187,952 of NC_082719.1, read as the reverse complement.
CCTCAGGGCTCTCTCCATTGACAAAGCATCCTTTCTGAGATATGGGGCCCAAAACTGTTGACAATACTCCAAGTGCAGCAGCCTAACTAGAGTCTGATAAAGCCTCAGTATTATCTGCTTGTTTTCATATTCTGTCCCCCTTGAAATAAATGCCAACATTGCATTTGCCTTCTTCACCACTGACTCAACCTGTAAATTAACCTTCTGTGAGTCTTGCACAAGGTCTCCCAATGTCCTTTGCAACTCTGATGTTTAAATTTTCTCCACATTAGATAATTGTCTGCACTATTGTTCCTTATACCAAAATGCACTATTGTACATTCTCCAACACTATATTCCGTCTGTCGCATTTTTGCCCATTCTTCCAATTTGTCTAAGCTCTGCTTCAATTGCATCGCATCCGTAGCACTATCTATCCCTCCACCTATCTTCGCATCGTCCTCAAACCTTGCCAGAAAGCCATCAATTCCTGTTTCCAAATCATTGACAAACAATCTGAAAATTAGCGGTCCCAATGCTGACCCCTGAGGAACACCGCTACTTTCTGGCAGCCAACCAGAAAAGTCCCCCTTTATTCCCACTTCCTGCCTCCTGCCTGTCAGCCACTCCTCTGTCTATGCTACTATCTTTCCTGTAATGTCATGGGATTTTATCTTGTTAAGCAGCCTTGTGTATGGCACCTTATCTAATGCCTTCTGAAAATCCAAGTAAATGACATCCACTGCTTCCCCTTTGTCCATCCTGCTGGTTACTTCATTGAAGAACTCTAACAGATTTGTCTGGCAAGAGTTCCCTTGACAGAAACTATGCTGACTTTGACTGATTTTATCATTCATCTCCAAATACCCCGAAAACTCATTATTAGGTCAATGGTCCAGTAGCACTCACATCGACAATGATGAAATGCTTTGAGAGGTTGGTCATGACTAGACTGAACTCCTGCCTCAGCAAGGACCTGGACTCATTGCAATTTGCCTATCGCCACAATAGGTCAATGGCAGATACAATCTCAATGGCTCCACACAGCTTTAGACCACCCAGACAACACAAACACCTATGTCAGGATGCTGTTCATTGACTATAGCTCAATATTTAATACCATCGTTCCCACAATCCTGATTGAGAAGTTGCAGAGCCTGGGCCTCTGTACCTCCCTCTGCAATTGGATCCTCGACTTCCTAACCAGAAGACCACAGTCTGTACAGATTGGTAATAACATATCCTCCTCATTGACAATCAACACTGGCACACCTCAGAGGTGTGTGTTTAGCCCACTGCTCTACTCTCTGTATACACATGACTGTGTGGCTAGACATAGCTCAAATACCATCTACAAATTTGCTGATGATACAACCATTGTTGGTAGAATACCAGGTGGTGACAAGACGGTGTACAGGAGTGAGATATGCCAACTAGTGGAATGCTGCCGCAGTAACAACCTGGCACTCAACGTCAGTAAGACAGAAGAGCTGATTGTGGACTTCAGGAAGGGTAAAACAAAGGAACACTTACCAATCCTCATAGAGGGATCAGAAGTGGAGAGAGTGAGCAGCTTCAAGTTCCTGGGTGTCAAGATCTCTGAGGATCTAACCTGGTCCCAACATATCGATGTAGTTATAAAGAAGGCAAAATAGTGGCTATACTTCTTTAGGAGTTTGAAGAGATTTGGCATGTCAACAAATACACTCAAAAGCTTTTATAGTTGTACCTTAGAGAGCATTCTGACAGGCTGCATCACTGTCTAGTATGGAGGGGCTACTCCACAGGACCAAAAGAAGCAGCAGAAGGTTGTAAATCTAGTCAGTCCTGGGCACTAGCCTACAAAGTACCCAGGACATCTTTAGGGAGCGGTGTCTCAGAAAGGCAGCATCCATTATAAGGACCTCCAGCACCCAGGGCATGCCCTTTTCTCACTGTTACCATCAGATAGGAGGTACAGAAGCCTGAAGGCACACACTCAATAATTCAAGAACAGCTTCTTCCCCTCTGCCATCCAATTCCTAAATGAACATTGGAGCTTTAGACACTACCTCACGTTCTTTTTTTTTAATATGCAGTATTTATGTTTTTCCACATTTTTTAAACATCTATTTAATATATATAATTGATGTACTTGTTTATTATTATTATTATGTTTTATTTATTTTTATTAATATTATTATTTTTTCTCTCCGCTAGATTATGTATTGCATTGAACTGCTACTGCTAATTTAACAAATTTCACATCACATCAGATAAAGAATCTGATTCTGATTCTGATGGGAGGTTGCAGTTTAAATGGTTCAGAATGGATTAGATCGGCCCAAGGACCTGTTTCTGTGCTATAATTCTATAACTCTGTCTTTCCCCTGACATTTATATATGCATATATATACATACATACATTCATACATATGTATACATACACACAATATGCATGCCCATGCACGATCAGAAAAAAGAAAAGGGAGAGGAGCTCTTCACTCTTCCAGGGTTGAGGACAAACCTGAGGAATAGGTAAAGAAGCGAGTGTGAGGCAATGGAAAGCAACGCAGTCATAATCATATGAGAAATGACTATGACTAGTGAAGATTGAGTGCAGGAGTTAACAAAGTCTCTGGAATGAGCCAGTATACAAAAAGCAGAAGTTACACTTCCATCCTTGCAGACTTCAATGCTTCAGCAAAAGAGAGCATTATAAAAGCACACCAATAATTCCAGTTGCTAGGGGAGTTGTCCATTAGGAAACTGCAAAATGAAATCTTCAATACATTTTAAAGTTGTGCCAATTCACCCAGAAACTATATTAGCCACTGTGGAAGCTAAATGTGCAACAGCTGGAAGGGTCTTAACTATTGTTTCAGTTAGAGCTTTACCAGTCAAGGGGTTAGTATGAGTCTACAAAGAAAACTTGTGAAGGAAGGTGCCTCACTTGTCTGATGATGTCAGTTCTGGTACTCTCGTAATATACAAAGATATATTCTTCATTTTGACTGAATTTCTTCTTGCCATTGTTGATGAATCTCAAGCCCTTTTAGAGCTTCCTTTGTTGCATCTATCATAAATCATTCCCTAAAACTGGATTTGCATTTCTGTTTCAAGATAATCAAAATAGATTAAATCATTAATTTGGTCCAAGAGTCATTTCCTCTATAAACCATAATGAGTGTGTGATCCTCTGACAACAGTATGTCTGAACAACTTCTTCATCAGAAACTTCCATCTTCTGAATAAACCAAAGAATCACATCAGTGCTGTTATGAGAGTGAGAACTATCAAGGCACAGTGGACAAGCAGTATTACTCTAACATTTTTTTAAAAATCATGAAATTGTTTAGGGCAAAATCATTTTTTTCTCTGCCTGTTGGCGATAGCACCATGCGACTGAATACACATCAATAATTGAAGGTTTGTCTGTGTATGCAACAATATCTATTTAAGATGTAATGTTACCAGCGTAAGCCAAAAATTTAGCTTGATCAACTGGTCTCAACAGTAAAATTTGTGATAGGCTTGTTCTTCTGTTTTCAACTTACAGTGGATGTCTATCTGAGGTATAATGGAATTTGTAAGGACACCAATAATTCTGAATCAATTTTCACTACAAGGTATTATTCGCACCACAGTATGAACTATTCATAACAATTTGATTGGAGAGGGGAGGAATTTCTTTAGCCAGAGAGTGATGAATCTGTAGAATACATTGCTACAGGTAGTTGTGGGTGCCAAGTCATTGGGTATATTTAAGGCTGAGGTTGATAGGTTCTTGATGAGTCAGAGCATGAACAGATAAGAGGAGAAGGCAGGAGATAAGGGTTGGGAGGGAAAATGGTTCAGCTATGATGAAACAGCAGAGCAGACTCGATGAGCCAAATTGCCTAATTCTGCTGCCATATCTTATGGTCTTTGTGGTGAACTACATATACCTGTCTGGACATGCCCCCCCCCGCTGACTGCTCCTGTGGCTCCTCCCACAGATCGTGGTTCCTCCCATGGACCCCGGTATAAAGGCGATTGGAGACACCGCCCCGGCCTCAGTCTCCAGGATGCAGTGTGGTGGTCAATTGCTGCTTGTTCTTTCTTCCAGCCAATAAAAGCCTATATCTCGCTTCACGTCTCAGAGAGTTATTGATGGTGCATCAGTCTTATTAAGGGCAAATAAGAAATCTGTGTAGATACAATAGTCTATGGAATTAAAAATCTCTAAAAACTTACTGGATTTATCAATTTCAGTTGACCAGGGAGAAAAACAATTCTGTTTTATCTCAGCTTCTGCTTCACTGAATCATTTAGAGCATAACCCAAAAATGCAAAAAATTGTCTGTCACCATGACAGTGGGGTGAAATAGTGGCCATAATTGTAAAAATTGAAACATCCAACATCTTTGTAGCAAGTATGTACAAATACTTGTTGATCATGAAGAGTACAAAGTACAGAGTAAATGTGATTATCACAGTACATATATGTCACCATATACAACCCTGAGATTCATTTCCCTGTGTGCATGCTCAGAAAATCTATAGAACAGTGATTATAACAGGATCAATGAAAGAGAAAGTGCAATAAGATATCTGTCTAATAAAGAAGTTCATAAAAAATAGGGTTTTTCACAATCTTCTGTAGCAGTTTCAATATCTATTTTCCATGTGTGGGACCATTCAGGGACATAACAGAGTCTATAATTTTCTTCAAATATAGAGGGATCCATGTCAAGGGATTCCTCTAATTGTTTACTTTCAATATCTGGGCTTGAATCTTTCAGTTTTGTTAGGGTGTTATTAATTGTTTCTACAAATGATACTTTGCCTTCCCAGGATTCTATGTTTATTTCATCTGCAATGTGATCAGAGTGAATGTTTTAAGTGGACAGAAACAGTCACTTTGCCAGAGGCAAGCATTAAGGGTTCCAGTGTATTAGTTCATATATGACCATGAGATAGGGGCCATTTGGGGATATTTAAATTATAAACGTTTGTAGAATCAACATTCCTCACAGATCCCCTTAATCTGATATTCTCTGAATCATTAAGTTTTAGTGGTGTCCAAGCTGGCTGAGATAATTTCCATAGCAAATGCAACATCATCTCTGAATAAGCAAATGGCAAGTAAGGCAACACTGAGCAATATTGCTACAAGCATAAATATTAAGAATAAAATATGGCAAAAGCAACATTTCTTCCTGGAGTTTGAGTCTGTCTTACTCTGAAAATAACAAGACATTTTTAATGTATAATCCATGGAGCGAAGGACCGATGAGATCTTCCTCAAGTGAACAGGATCTTTTTGTTACTTTTAAGATCTTAATCTAAGGATTTTTTTAATACTTCGCTTCCCCTCCCCATCAGGGTGTAAGGGTTTTGTGATGGACCCATTACTGATCTAATATTGGGGTTCCATTCATTCAGGGGGGGATAAATCCTGCTGGGGTAAGTTTGATTTTATCTGTGGAGACAGTTCTACTTACGGTCTCAATTCCCCTCCCAGTCTCGATTACCACAGTCCTGCCATTGATCACCTAGGTAATGAGACGAGGCTGTAATGGAGTGTAGTACTCCATTTAATAAGTTCACACATGACTTGAAGGATGTTACCACTGAAGAAAGACCCTTGGTTGGCACTTATGCAGGCAGAGATGGCAATATATGGGAACATGGAGTTTTACAGTGCAGTGGAGGTTGTGGTCTCACTGCAAGAACTTGAGGGAACTAACCATTTATATCCTGTACAAAGATCAATTATCACAGGACTACACTTATTAAGGTTTCTGATAAGGTACGTTGCCTTGTGATGCCAGAAATCGGACTATATCGCCACACCTGCTTGGTCTGTTTGTCTTATAGGAGCTGGTCTTGTGACAGCTCCTTTATTGTAGGCCAGACATGCTTCACTATTTGTAACAAATCACTTGCAATCACTCCACAAGGCTGTGTGCATAGCCTCCTGCTCTACTCACTTTTCACTTATGGCTGTGTGGCTAAGCACAGCTCCAATGTCATATTCAAGTTTGCTGATGACATCACTGTCATAGTCTGAACGAAAGGTGGTGATGAATCAGAAAGGAGATTGAAAATCTGGCTGAGTGGTGCCATAACAATGTTAGACCAAGGAGCTGATTTACAAATAAGAGAAAATCTGCAGGGGTGGTGGAAATCCAAGCACACACACAAAATGCTGAAGGAACTCAACAAGCCAGGTAGCATCTAGGGATGGTCGTAAGGGTCCCTGTCCAAAATGTCGAACATTTACTCTTTTCAGTTGATAGTGCCCGGCCTGCTGAGTTCCTCCAGCATTTTGATAGTATTCCAAGGAGCTAATTATTGACTTCAGGAGAAGGAAACCAGGGGTCCATGAGCCAGTCCTCATCAAAGGACCAGAGGCGGAGCGGATCAGTAACTTTAAATACCTTGGTGCTATTATTTCCGAAGAACTGTCTTAGGCCCAATAGGTAAGTGCAATTATGAAGAAAATGCAGAAGTACTATATCTCTACTTCCTTAGGAGTTTGCAAAGATTCAGCATGTCATCTAAAAATTTGATAAACTTTAATAGATGTTTCAATAGGTGTGTAGTGGAGAGAATATTGACGTGCTGCATCACAGCCTAGTATGGAAGCATCAATGTCCTTGAAGGGAAAATCTTACAAAAGGTAGAGGATACAGCCCAGTCCCTCATGGGTAAAGCCCTCCTCACTACTGAGCACATCTACACAAAATTTGCAGGAAAGAAGCATCCACCTTCAGGGATCCCCACTACCCAGATTATGACCTCTTTTTGCTGCTGCCACCAGGAAGAAGGTACAAGAACCTCCAAACTCACATCATCAGGTTCAGGAACAGTTACTACTCCGTGACTATTGGCTTGTGAAGCAAAAAAATAATTTCACTCAACTCTTGCCTATCATAGAAATGTTCCCAGAACCAATCTTTTCACTTTCAAGGACTCTTTGTCTCATGTTTTCAATGTTTATTTCTTATTTATTTATTTTTATTATTTCTTTCTCCTTGTATTTGCAGTTTGTTTTCTTTTGCACACTAGTCAGATGCCCAAGCTGGTGCAGTCTTTCATTGATTCTGTTATAGTTATTATTCTATAGATTTATTGAACATGCTCACAAGAAGATGAATCTCAGGGTTGTACATGGTGCACATATGTACTTTGACAATAAATTTACTTTGAACCTTGAGCATTGAATGTGTAAGGCCACCAATATAACATTGCTAATTTTGTATAAGTGGATTGTCCGCCACCATGATCCGAATCCTTCTTGAATCAGTGTCTCCCACTTGTGGGCAGGAAGTATTTTCTTCTTATCCTCTTTTAAGGTGGCATACCCAACCCTTACCTCCATCATCAGCTTCATATTTGTACTGGTTTGGAAATCTTTTGGGAATTGAGTTCGGTAGTATTTAGGAGAATTCTTAAAACATCATCCTGGTTATATTTTATTTGTTACTTAGTTACTACCAAAACCTGGCCTCCCTTACCATAGTAAGGTTCATCCTGACAGTTTATTTTGCTTGTTTAAGTAGTTCTCTGCCATAGCTGTGCAGAAGGCTTGCAGAATGTCCCAGGATGTGTAACACCTGTACTAATAGTCCAGTCAATAATAATTCTTCCACATTGTCAAGTGTAGAAGGTGCTTATCTCTGTGTGTTCTCCAACCAGTAGTAGACCAGATAGGAAAAACAAATTTCACAATATTGAACCTGATTCTAATTCTGATTCATCTCTTTAGTGCAAAAGTATTAGAGGTTTAGACAGGGCAGAATTTATTAGGTATGTCCAGGAAGGAACGCTGGTCCAACATGCTGACCAGAGGAGAGGCCATACTGCATACAGTATTTGGTAATGAAACTGGTCAGGTAATAGATCTCTCAGTAGGTGTGACAATGACCACAATTCCTTCACCTTTACCATAGCTTTGGACATGGATAAGAGTAGACAGTATGAATAAATATTTAACTAGAGAAGGGTGAATTATGATGCTATTCAGCAGGAAAGTGGTAATATAAAATTGGAAAAAGATGTACACAGGAAAATGTACAACACAAATACAGAGGTTATTTAGGGAGCACTAGCATTTGGTTCTGGATAGGTTTGTCCCATTAAGGCAAGTAAAGGATGGGAGGGTGCAGAAACCATGGCTGAGAAGAGAAGTGGAACATTTCATCAAGAGGAAGAAGGAGGCCTACTTAAGGTTTAAGAATAAAGATCAGTCACAGCTCTTGAGAGTTATAAAGTAGTCAGGAAGGAGCTTAAGAAGGGACTTGGGAGAGCAAGAAGAAGATATGAAAAAGTCTTTGTAGTGGGATTAAGAAAAATTCCAAGGTATTATACATAAATGTGAAGAACAGGAGGATAATTAGAGTGAGAGTAGTGCCAATCTCGGATAAAAGCAGAAGTATGTGCTTCAGATGAGGTAGGGGAGGTCCATAATTAATGGTCTGCTCCAGTATTCACCAGTAAGAGGGGCATTGATGATTATGAGGACAGCATAGAACAGACTAATATGTTGGAACATGTCAATGTTAAGAAAGAAGATGTGCTGAAACTTTTGAAAATATTAAGGTAGATAAGTCCCCAGGGCCAGGCAGAACATAGCCAGGTTACTACAGGAAGCAAGGGAAGGGATTGTTATGCCTTTGTGAAATTCTTTGCATCCTCACTGGCTACATGAATAGTACTGTAAGATTCAAGGGTGACAAATGTTATTCGCTTTTTCAAGAAAGATAACAGGAATAATCCAGAGAATTTTAGATCAGTGAGTCTTACATCAGTGGTGGGCATACTGTTCAAGAGGACTCTTAGAGACAGGATTTATGAGAATTTGCTGAATCATAGTCTGATTAGGGATAATCAGCATGGCTTTTTGAGGAGCCAGTTGTGTATCGTGAAACTTTGAGGTAGTGACAAAGCAGGTTGATGAAGCTAGAGCAGTGGATGTTGTGTATATGGACTTTAGTAAAGTATTTGTTAAGGCTCCCCACAGAAAATCATTCAGAAATTCAGAAGGCATGGGATCCAGAGAAACCAATATGCGTAGATTTAGAATTGGCTTTCCAACAGAAGGCAGAGGGTGGTTGTAGATGGGGTTTGTTGTGCCTGATAGTTGGTGAATATCAGTATTCCACAGGGATCTGTACGGGGAACCCAGCTCTTTGTGATTTTTATAAATAACTTAGATGAAGAACTGGAATGGTGGGTTAGTAAGTTTGCAGATGACATTAAGGTTGGTGTTGTGGAAAGTGTTGATGTTGCAATAGGGTTACAATGGGACATTGACAAGATGAAGAGTTGTCACAGATGGACTTCTATCTGGAAAAGTTTGAAGTGATACACTTTGGGGAGTTTAGCTTGAAGGTAGAGTACAGGGTGAGTGGCAGGATTCTTAGCAGTGTGGAGGAACAAAAGGATCTTTTGGTGCACATCCATTGATCCCTCAAAGTTGTCATGCAAGTCAATAGGGTTGTTAAGAAGGCATATCTTGTATTGGTCTTCATTAGTTTGGGGGACAGAGTTTAAGAGCCAAGAAGTAATCTGCGGCTCTGTGAAACTAATTGGACCACACTTACGGTATTGTGTTCAGTTCTGCTTGCCTCATTATATGAAGCTCTAGGGACGGTGTAAAAGAGAATTACCAGGCTGCAAGTTGGACCAGAGATCATGTACTATAAGGAAAGATTGAGTAAGCTAGGGCTTTTCTCATTGAAGAAGTGACTTGATAGAGTTGTATTAAATGAGAGGAGGCATGAGAGTAGACCAGCCAGCACCCTTTTCCCAGGACCGCAATGGCTATTACAAGAGGGGATCATCTTAAGGTGACTGGGGGAAAGTATATGGTGAAGGTCAGAGGTAGTTTTTTTGACATAGTGAGTGGTATATGCATGGAACATACTGCCGGCATGGCAGAAGAAACAGGTACTTTAGGAATATTTAAGAGATTCGTAGATAAGCTTTTGGATGAAAGAATAATAAAGGGCTATATGGGAGGGAAGGGTTGGATTGAAATTGGAAATGGTTAAAAAGTCAGCACACCAATACTGTGCTGTACTGCTCTATGTTCTATAGACATGGTAATCTAAATGGCATTTTATTTTTGCAATAAGTCCTCTTGGTTCCTGTGAATCAGGTTCACAGCCATTGTTGAAACATCCTCACAGGCTCAGCAGAGTGTACCTTGGATTTGGCTTGAATGGAGAGTGAAAACGGATAAAAAGTAAAATAGAATAAAAATAAATTAAACTAAATAACAGAAGTGTTTTTATTAAAATGTTTTCTTACAATGTTAAATATACTTTAACTCATTGCTGGATATTCTTTGAACATTAAATTTTAATGAAAGTGTTTATCTTTGAAGGCTGGAAATATTTTTGAGTCTTTTTAAAAGCAGAACCACCTACGACATCATTTTCTGTTTAAGTAACTGGAACACAATTTAAATAACCTTTTCCCTTACAAATTCATATGGTAATTTTATACAAACTAAGAAATATTAACGTAATATCTTCACATCAAGAATTAGTTGCTGGGCAAAACCTGAAAGTAGTTCAGTGATGGATGTCAGTGAGTTGCAAAATACTGGCTGGTTAGTTATGGCAGGAACTGCCAGGAAACTTCCCCCTTTGAGCCTGCTGTTTCACATTGTCAGGAGTCTTGAATGAAGGCTTCAACCTCTTGGCTCATTAGGAAGATAACCATAGGATAGAGGCTAAAGTCCCATGAGCACCATTGAAAATGTACTGCCAGTTAAATATTTCTGTGAAATGCTTACTCTTTACAGACCTTCATGGCAATACTAACAATGGTCAGATTGCAAAAACTGTAATTACAACATATATTTAGTAAATGGGCCATACTGTATATCGGAATATTGGATCCAACAATTTGAAATGATAAGGTTCCTTTCACACTAGGGTGATAATTTACTGAATATTCATTTTAAAATATCCAATGTGAAACATGGGAGAGTTTCTGCTGTAAATATATTTCCAGCAATTCATGTTTATGGACATCATTTTCATTTTACATCACCGTCCATCAATAATGCAAAGTAACAAACAACTAAAGAGAAAATATTTTTATTTCTATTTGTTTTCCCACAAATAAACATGAGCAGATGTGAACAAAATGAAATGATATTATGTATGTTCCCACAGAGCAGGTTTAATAATATGATAATTAATCATCAATATTTGTGTCATGTAAAATCACTGTTTCTCAATAATAGTTTAAACAAAGCAATAAGCATCTCCGTGGAATTCAGTTTGAATAGTTAAAACATTGTGAGCCATGAAGTGAAATTGAAGATTGACTTACGCAGCTCTCCTATAAACTGATTGAAACTGATTAACCTGAAAAGCCTCAAACTTGTTCTATTATTACTGAAAGTAAGAGCAATCTTCCTGTATGATCCTTTCCTGGGTAATCATAATGAAATGGTTCAGGATTCATATATATATTTTCCCTGCATATATATCCCTGTAATGTGGATAATCCACTGCACATTTGCTACATTTAAAGGATGCTTTTGTATTTGATCAGATAACCAGGAAGCAATACACAGGAAAATTCTCATATGATTCTGCTCTTGGTGTGGATGTGATATTCAATCAGAAGACAAGTCTTCTGTCAGATGACTCGAACAGTCCAATTTCCTTCCCAGCTGTCATATTACAATTCTCAATGCTTCCATGCTCTGTACAAATGTAATGGCAAAGTGTGTTTGTAATCCTCCTGATGCTCCATAATTGGGGGCTTTTGGAGGCTGAGCGACTAAAACTGAAGCAGTGAAAACCAAACGAAAGATGAGCTAAAAGAGTTTAGAAGAGATGGATAAGTCCTGGGGTAAAATGGCACTTACCTGTGAGCTGTGGGATTGATCCCAGAACTCTGGTTCAGAACGTTAAAGGAATCCATCAGCAGAGCAAGAGTTGCCTGGAAATTGGCTGACAGCAACCATCTGCCATGAGTGGAGTGTGGGGAATAAGATACTGCAGTCTGACAAGCTACACACGTCTACTGATGCCTCTGGCATCTCAACGACTCAGATCTCAAATACAGGCCTCAAGGCTGATGCGGACAGACGCAGAAGGGAGAGGTGATCATCAGGGTCAAGGACTGATCCTGTAGGGAATGAGAAAAAAGAATTTAAAACACTCTAACTTTCTAATCCCTTTCAATATAGCAAGTCACCATGTTATAAAGTGACAGATGACCAGTTAATCCATAGCCTGATCATCAATGTAAGGACATATAAAGGAAGTTACTAGAAGGGAGCTCCAGATTCCAGATTTTAAGGGCCTTGGTATCATAAGGCATAGACATATAGGTAGAATGATTAAAATCAGGGATAATCAGACAGACAGATTTAGAGGATACAAGCCTTATGAAAGTGGTTGGAGGAGATTAAGAGAGAAAGAAAGGGCTCTTTGGAGGGAATTGAAACCTAGGAGAAATCTAAAATGAAGCATTATTTGCTGGAAGTATATGCAGGACAGCAAGTAATGGGAGGATGAGAGGTTGGAATGTGTGCAAATTGAGACATGGGCAGTAGAGTGTGGGATGAACTCATATTTGCAGAGGGTAGGAGGAGGGAGGCAATTATAAGAGGAGGGACTGTAGATTGTCCTGCCTAGAGGAGGTAAAGGCATAGATGACAGTTTCAGCAGCAGACAAGATGAGGTAAGAAGAAAGACGATGTTACAGAGATGGAAATGGATGATAGCTGTGGTGAACTACGTGTGCCTGTCTGGACACGCCCCCTGCTGACTGCTCCTGTGGCTCCTCCCACAGACCCCTGTATAAAGGTGACCAGAGCCTGGGCCTGGCCTCTCAGTCTCCAGGATGTAGTATGGAGGTCACTCACTGCTGGTTCCTTCTTCCAGTCAATAAAAGCCGATATCTCGCCTTTACGTCTCAGAGTGAGTTATTGATGGTGCATCAGTAGCAATGATGAGAGGAATATGTTGTTGAGAGCTCATGTCAAACATGGGGAAAAAACAGCTTGGCTCAGCTTCAGATAGATAACCAGGAAAAGAACAGAGTCACAAAGGAATCAAAGTCAATAGGTCTGGCCTTCCCAATGTCTAAATAAAGGATGATTTTGCTCACTTAATAATGTAGTTTGGACAAGTAGTCAATTATCATTGATATACTCTATGAAAGTTACAAGTGAAATAGTGTTGAAAATAATAAAAATGCAGATGTTCTAAATCAGTGGAAAAAGCAGAAATAAGAGATTTTTGATTTGATCAAAACCAAGAACATTGTTTCTCTTCCCAAAAATGCTGCCTGACCTACAGAATTGAGTGAATTTTCTGTTTTTGGTTAACAGGGGGACCTAGTTTACATGTGAAAACTGAGAATGTATTCAGATGACGTTGCTAAGCAGCAGAACCCAGATGAGAAACAGAAGGTGGCCAAAGAATGCAGAGAAGACTTTGAGGATAGATACAACAGAGATCTGGTGTGTGCATCCTCATCTACCAGGATAATGGCAGATAAGAAATGGAGTAGGATGTTGTGGGAAACTGTATCAAAGATGGCAAATGAATCGAGAAGAAAGAGGAAAGGCAGTTTACATCCGCCATAATTCTGTAATGTGACAATGGTAAAAATCGTAAGTGTTTCAGTATTTTGGAAGGGCCAGAGCACCGAAAACATTTGAACAAGAATCCTAAATAACTATGAGGAATGGACTCTCCCCCAGAAACCTATGCCCTTTAATCTTAGACCCATATACAGGTAAATTTCTCTTTGCTTTAAGGAGAAAACATTGGATCTCATTGGACAGTGAAAAGATGCTTCACCATCTCTTCATACTCATGACCCTCTATCCTGTATCAGCTAGTGCTGCTGTGCATGTTCTCATGGTCACCTCTCACTCTTCCTGCAGACAAGGGGGACCCTCAGAAATATGGCCTCATCAGTTGTCCTGATGATCATATTTTGCCCAGGTGATTCCTATGAAATGTTTGTGCTCATTGAGTCTTTAACCTGAATGAAGATCCTTGCAAACAAATAGCTGTACGACACTTCATCCAGCAGAGCTGAACCTTTGGCAAGTGTGTCCAAGATGGCACACACATAACCTCCGTTGGCACACAGCATATGGTTGCCCTGCAACTCTTTAAACCCTACTCATAAGAAAAAAGATACATAATGGCTACCTCTAGTACCAGAGGAAGCCAGGAATAATTTTTACCATTTAAGAACAGTCAGATGCTTTCACAGGAAACATCTCAAGCTGGCTTGTTGCCTGCTAGACAATTGCAAGAACATGTGATGATGGGTGATACTGGTGTATCCATCAGTATTTGGATAAAAAATGGCTGGGCCAGTGGCATTGTGAGTGATAATGATAATAATGGTAAATAGTGGATATCATAGGACCCCATGAATATTTATTTTTTTTACCTATAAGCATATTTTATTTACATTAGTAGAAGTGTATTACTTAGATTTATTGGTGAGAGATTTTCAAATTGTGTTTACCCTTTTCAGTTTGTTCAGAATATCAGATGCACCAGGAAAGAAAAAAAATGTTTAAAGCAGCAGAGATTTTCAAGACTGGAGGATAGCTAATGTTGTTCCATTATTCAGGAAAGGCTCTAAGAATAAGCTGAGAAAGTATAGTAGGTAAGTTATTGGAAGGATAATATATACGACTATTTGGATAGACAGGGTCTGATTAGAGATACTCAATATGGTTTTCTCCATGGTAGGCTATGTCTAACTAATCCAACAGTGTTTTTCAAGGAGGTTATCAGGAAAGTAGCTGAAGGCAATGGATGCTGTATAGATAAATATTAGCAAGGCCTTTGACAATGAGAGGCAGGTCAAAAAAGGTTGAGCTGCTTGACATTCACCACTAGTGCACCTTAGGGGGGTGTGCTTAGCCCACTGCTCTACTCTCTATATACCCATGACTGTGTGGCTAGGCATAGCTCACATACCATCTATAAATTTGCTGACCATACAACCATTGCTGGTATAAATTTTGTTACAACCCCATGACTAAATGATCACATGACACAATAATTAAAGGGACATGAGCATTACAGTCACAGCCAATGACCAATTGGTTTTACAGAACCAAAGTTGCAAAGGTCAACATGACACAGGTGTACTCCTTCGAGAATTTTCAAAATAAATGTTGGTGAATACAGTGAATTCCAATTAATTAGGACACATTAGGACCAGTATCTTTTGGTCCAATTAAGCAGCAGCCCAAAAATTAGCTATAGTTTCATGGAAACAGTTAAAAATGCATTAAAAAAATACAAAGTACTTATTATCAAATAACTTACTTTAAATGAAATACAGCATAAATTTGAACATTATTGTATATTTAATATTTTAGTAATATTTGAGGAATATTGTACATATATTGTTTGATTCAGCATTCTTTGTTGTTTACATAATTTATTATGAGTTATATGTAAAAGTAAATGAATGGCATACCTCATCATGCCACCATGTCATAAGCGCGTCATAAGGAGTTAGAAAAGATAACAGTGACAACAAGGTAGTTTTAAGAGAAACCCGAAACGACTACCTATCTGTTAAAGTACAGTAAGATACTGGAGTTAAAAATAAGCAGAACAAAATATATACATACATACACACAGATATATGTTATATATGTACAATATATGGTGTCAAGATGGTTGATGTTACTCGTCTAGTGTGGTAGTGTAATGGGTAGTGCTTGTGGCTCTCAGTTTCAGTTTCGACTGCTGGCTAGCATTCTGGAGAGCTGAATGTGTAAATCTCTCCGTGCCAATACATAGCCTTTTCAACAGCAGGTCCCTCCTCGCTGACGACACATGGAAACTGAACTCCTTTCGGATTCAGGCTGAACTACAGAGGGTGGGGAGGAGGTCTGACCCCTGCACACATAGTACGCAGGCCTACTGACACGCAGACATGCCCTGGTGCTCGTGAACCTGATCCCCAGCTATGGGTAAATAGTCCTGCTGCCTTGTGGGCAGCCTTGGGGAGACATGATGGCTATGGGAGTAAACTCAGACAGCAAATCCGGAGTGGAGTCCCTAAGGTGTCTGGACATCATTGAACTACCTTCCGGCAGCTCCTGCAGTCAAACTGGTGCCAAACGTATTGCTTCACGAGCTTTCCTTTGGACTACAAGCTGAGAAAGGGTCCTTGATGACTGGGCATCTCAGGATCTCAATACTTTCCACCCAGACTTGTGATGATGATAATGATGATCACCCATTGTCCCTTGAGAAAGATAGATGCCAACAAACCATATACAATATATAAATATATAGCTGACTAGGGAGCAATACGTTACATATTTGAGTTCAGATGCGTTCTATATTGAGTTTCAGTTTATAACTAAGCAGATAGGAGTGTTGTATATTTAATATTTTTAGTAATATTTGAGTAATATTGTAAATATATTGCTTGATTAAGCTATAAGTGCTTCTCTTATACTGCTTCAGAGACCAAACTGTTTATCAGTGTATCCAACATGCTCAATAGTAATTAGTGCATCAATAAGAATACAAGATGCATCCTTATAAACTATTCTCACTGTAGGATATCATGAAATTGTCATGCTTTGCTGCATTGTATAGTGATTTCTTAATGTATTTAATCTTTAAGTAGTGGTAAGCAAAGTCAGTCAATTTTATGCACATGGATTATAATTTCCCTAGAGATATCTTACAAAAGTTGATTGCTAAATAATAAAAACAAAATTTATGTTTTCAGTTTTATCTTTCACTTGCATGTAATATTAATCTCATATTCTTCTAAGATTTATTCCATTCTGTATTTGTGTACCTTGTAGCGGTGTGCTACCCGCAGCGCTGCAATTACAACACGGAGTCGGTGAGCTGCAGTTGCAAAAGAGATTTATTCAAACTTCGCAGCCTCGCTTTAAAGCCTTCCTGATCCCACCCTCCCCGGGCGGGAATGCTGTAGGGGGCGCGTATTCATAGTCCCATCCCGCGCGCGGGCTTTTCCCCTTGCTAGTGAAGGGGGCTTGGCGCCCTCTTTGGAACCGACCTCAATGCCGGCGCGCGCCACTTTGTGAGCCGGTTTGAGTGTGCTGGGAAGTGGGTCGCCATATAACCCCCCCCCCCCAGAACCGGCGATACACCCCCCAATGTTTACAGTCTGAGTCGGACTCTGTTTGGGAGGTCTGCCTCTGTGTCGCGGTGCCTGAACCTCGACCGGCTGTGCCAAGTCCACATGGGCTGGTTTGAGTCAGTCCACCGTGAAAACCTCCTCTTTCCCCCCAATGTCCAGTACGAATGTGGACCTGTTGTTTCTGATCACTGTAAACGGCCCCTCGTAGGGCCGTTGTATCAGTGCCCGATGTCCGCCCCATCGTACAAAAACGAACTTACAGTTTCGCAGGTCTTTGGGTACGCAGGTCAGGTTCTGCCTATGCTGCGAAGTGGGTATGGGGGCCAGGTTACCGAGCCTCTCACCTAGTCTGCCCAAGACTGCTGCGGGATCTTCCTCTTGCCCCCTTGGGGCTGGTATGAACTCTGCTGGGACGACCAGTGGTGCGCCATACACCAACTCGGCTGACAAGGTGTGCAGATCTTCTTTGGGCACTGTGCGGATTCCGAGCAGGACCCAGGGAAGCTCATCCACCCAGTTAGGCCCTTTGAGGCGGGCCATGAGAGCCGACTTCAGGTGACGGTGGAAACGCTCCACCAGTCCGTTCGACTGTGGGTGGTAGGCAGTTGTGTGGTGCAGCTGTGTCCCCAAAAGGCTGGCCATAGCTGACCACAGGCTGGAGGTGAACTGGGCACCTCTGTTGGAGGTAATGTGGGCCGGTACTCCAAAGCGAGATACCCAGGTGGCAATCAGTGCCTGGGCGCAAGATTCGGAGGTGGTGTCGGTGAGCGGGACCGCCTCTGGCCATCTTGTGAACCGGTCCACGATAGTCAGGAGGTGCCGCACTCCTCGCGACACTGGCAGGGGGCCCACGATATCCACATGAATGTGGTCGAAATGCCGGTGGGTGGGGTGGAACTGCTGTGGCAGAGTTTTGATGTGCCACTGCACCTTGGCAGTTTGGCAGTGCATGCGCGTTTTGGCCCATTCACTGACCTGCTTGCGGAGTCCGTGCCAAATGAACCTGTTGGCTACCATCCGGACAGGGGGGTGCGCTAAGTTGTGAATGGAGTCAAAAACGCGCCACCGCCAGGCTACCGGGACGACGGGATGAGATTGGCTGGTGGTGACATCACAGAGTAGTGTCCTCTCACCTGGGCCTACGGGGAGGTCCTGAGACTGCAGTTCTGTAACTAGGGATCTCCTCATCTGCCTGCTGCGCCTCCGCCAGTGCTTCATAGTCTACCCCCTGGGACAGGGCTAGGATGTTAGCATTGTCCTTACCCGCGACATGCTGGACATCTGTCGTGTACTCGGAGATGAAGGACAGATGTTGCTGCTGGCGGGACGACCAGGGGTCGGATGCCTTCATGAACGCAAAGGTAAGCGGTTTGTGGTCCGTGAACTCGGTGAACGGCCTAACTTCCAAGAAGTACCTGAAATGCCGGATTGCCAGGTATAGTGCCAACAGTTTCCGGTCGAAAGCACTGAATTTGAGCTTGGGTGGTCATAGGCGTTTGCTGAAAAATGCCAGGGGTTGCCAGTGACCCTCGATGAGTTGTTCCAGCACCCCACCGACTGCCGTGTTAGATGCGTCCACTGTGAGGGCGGTAGGGACGTCCATTCTGGGGTGCACTAGCATCGCGGCGTTCGCCAAGGCTTCTTTTGTTTTAATGAAAGCGTTGGCGGACTTGCCCGGACCTGACATCAGGGCGAATGGGGGCCGCATGATTCGGGCTGCTGAAGGGAGGAAGCGGTGGTAGAAATTCACCATATCCACGAATTCCTGAAAGCCTTTGATTGTGTTGGGTCGGGGGAAATGGCGGACCACGTCTACCTTAGCGGGCAGGGGGGTTGCCCCATCTTTAGTAATCCTGTAGCCCAGGAAATCGATGGTGTTGAGTCCGAACTGGCATTTGGCTGGGTTGATTGTCAGGCTGTATTCACTCAGTCAGGCGTAGAGTTGATGGAGGTGGGACAGATGCTCCTGACACCTGCTGCTGGCTATGAGGATGTCGTCCAAATAGATGAATGCGAAGTTCAGGTCGCATCCCACCGCATCCATTAACCGCTGAAACATCTGTGCGGCATTCTTTAGGCCGAACGGCATGCGGAGGAACTCGAAAAGGCCAAACGGGGTGATGAGAGCCATTTTGGGGACATCGTCCGGATGCATCGGGATTTGATGGTACCCTCAGACGAGGTCTACCTTGGAGAAGATCCGTGCGCCGTGCAGGTTTGCTGCAAAGTCTTGAATGTACGGCACAGGGTAGCAGTCCAGTGTTGTAGCCTCGTTCAGCCTGTGGTAGTCGCCGCATGGTCTCCGGCCCCCTGTTGCTTTGGGTACCATGTGCAGGGGGGAGGCCCATGGGCTGTCGGACCGCCGTATGATCCCCAATTCCTCCATCCTCTTGAACTCCTCCTTCGCCAGTCAGAGCTTGTCCGGGGAAAGCCTTCGAGCACGGGCGTGGAGGGGTGGTCCCTGGGTCAGGATGTGGTGCTGTACGCCGTGCCTGGGCATGGCCGCTGTGAACTGTGGTGCCAGAACCGAAGGGAAATCCGCCAGGACTGGTGAAGTCATTGTCGGACAGCATGATGGAGTCTAAGTGTGGGGCTGGCAACTGGGCTTCACCCAGGGAGTACGTTTGAAAGGTCTCGGCATGGACCAGTCTCTTCCTTGGCAGGTCGACCAGTAGGCTGTGAGCCCGCAAAAAATCCGCGCCCAGGAGCAGTTGGGCTACGGCGGCCAGTGTGAAGTCCCACGTGAACTGGCTGGAGCCGAACTGTAGCCGCACCATACAGGTGCCGTAGGTTCTTACTGTGCTGCCTTTCACAGCCCTCAGGGTGGGACCCGGTGCCCTGTTGCGGGTGTCATAACTCGTCGGAGGTAAGATGCTGATCTCGGCTCGGGTGTCAACCAAAAAGCGGCGTTCCAACTGCTTGTCCCAGACATACAGGAGGCTATCCCGATGGCCAGCCGCTGTAGCCATCGGTGGCAGCTGGCCCTGGCGTTTCCCTGGAACCTGCAGGGCGGGCTACAGCGGCGGGCTTCTGCGCCCCACCACTGGTGGTAGAAGCACCATTGTTCGTTGGCCTCCTCACCCCTGCCTCTGGGGTTAGCGGGCTCTGTAGCCGGGCCTGGTCTGGTTTATTGCTGGGAGCATGGCCTGGTGATCTGTGCAACGGACACCCCACTCTCCTTCTTGGCGTTCCACAGCAAGTCCGCCCGGGCTGCCACCCTCTGGGGGTCGCTGAAATCCGCGTCGGACAGCAGCAGGCGTATGTCCTCGGGCAGCTGCTCCAGGATTGCCTGCTCAAACATGAGGCAGGGCTTGTGACCTCCAGCCGGGGACAGCATCTCGTTCATCAAAGCCGATGGAAGCTTGTCTCCCAAACCATCCAGGTGCAGTAAGCGGGCAGCTCGCTCGCGCCCTGAGAGTCCGGAAGTCCTTATGAGCAGGGCTTTGAATTCCGTGTATTTGCTGTCCGCTGGGAGAGACTGTATGAACTCCTCAACCTGGGCCGCTGTTTCCTGGTCGAGGGAGCTCACCATGTAGTAGTAACGTGTGGAATCCGCAGTTATCTGCCGAATGTGGAATTGGGCTTCTGCTTGCTGGAACCACAGGTGAGGTCACAGCATCCAGAAGCTTGGCAGTTTCAATGAAACGCATGAACAGATGCGACGTCAGTCATCTCCGGTCCAAAAATCGTTTGGGCCATTGGGGTCACCAATTGTAGCGGTGTTACACACAGTGCTGAAATAATGACACTGAGTCGATGAGCTGCATTTGCAAAAGAGATTTATTCAAACTTTGCGGCCTCGCTTTAAAGCCTTCCTGATCCTAGTGAATGCTGCGTATTCACAGTCCCATCCCGCGCGCGGGCTTTTCCCCTTGCTAGTGAAGGGGGCTTGGCGCCCTCTTTGGAACCGACCTCAATGCCGGCGCGCGCCACTTTGTGAGCCGGTTTGAGTGCGCTGGGAAGTGGGTCGCCACAACCTGTTGTTTTAAGAGAGTTTATTCTGCAATGTGATTCGTTTACAGCTCTATATAATGTTAAAAGTATTAAATAAACATTGTGTTTTTCTTTCGTGATATCTGGCCTGTGAGAGTCCCTTAATGATAATGCTTCCTGAGCTAATTTGATGGTGTCATCATAACTGCATATCAGGGTTAAGTTTGATCAGACAGTTGAGGGCAACAGGATTCTGGAAAGTCTTTAGGGAGATCATTATGAATAGTTTTTTTTTGTGATGAGTACTGTCATTTTATCATTCACTTTTAATACCAGGCTATTAAATCCTAGAACTCCTTATTCAAACTCAGTGATTCCAGCAAATGTGCAATGAGTTTCCCATTTACATGTGTTCCTTCCATTCTTCTGTTGAATTTACTATCAAAAAGTTGGAGTTAATCAAAAAAAGTTCTAAACTTCGGTGTCTCATAGGCAATATTGTGTATGGTCGTTTCTAAGCTTGATGCTAACTACTCAGAGGAAACATGAGGAAATCTGCAGATGCTGGAAATTCAAACAACACACACAAAATGCTGGTGGAACGCAGCAGGCCAGGCAGCATCTATAGGGAGAAACATTGTCGACGTTTCCGGCCGAGACTCTTCGTCAGGACGGAAAGTCTCAGAGGAAAGTTACTTCTGAAATCTCAGTGCACTTTATGTTTGTTAGGAATTTTATGAAATTGTAATGACAAGCTGAACTGGGTCTTTAGTGGTCATGAGATTTATGTAATGCAACATATTGGCCCAGCAGACAGCTCCTCACACTGCAGTAATGACACCAGAGTTCAGAAGCAAGTTCAGTGAACTTAACCATACCAACCATGCCTTTGGTGAATGTTCATTTTCAGTAAAAGAGAACAATACAGTAGAAAATAACTATTTTATGCAAAAGGTGGAAAAAGAGGAAACTTGCACTGGCAAGTGTTCTGACTGCATTTGGAAATTATTTCCCAGGATATATGCCAAGCAGCCCTAAAATAACTAGTTAATTGGCAGAACACAGCAGTTCCAGCTCCTCATACAAGCCATCGTAATGCTTCACTGAAGTTTGCTGAGTTGAGGCAGACCAAATGAAAACCTCTGGAGAACATTCCAGATAGTGCATGTGTAACTAACAAAAATAAGACAACAATTTTATTTGTGCGTTTATATCACCACTGATATTTGAAGCATGCACTGATTTTTTAAAAACAATAAGCACCAGGGAGTGATCGTAAAATCCGATACGTTGGCGTCTGCAGTGTAGCATGTGAACGCAGATACTATCGGGCAGATTTTTCACTTGTTATGCTAGTTCACAATATACCGGAACTCTGCAGTGGGGAGCTTCATGTAGACAAAGTCACATGACCTCTATGGAGTTCACCTGCTTGTCAGTTCAAACAGATGCAAATATGTTACTCCACCCAGACTGCTGTGACTAGACGATCCCTTAAGAACTTGTGCAATAAAATAAACTGCCCTTGTGCTGATGTTACATTCCTAAAGAACATCCAATAATACAGCACAGTAGAGGATCTTTGGCCCATGATATTGGACCAACCTTCATAAACCTGCTGCACATTCTCTTACATAGCCCATAGCCTTCCATTTTTCTTTCACCTATGTGCCTTTCTAAGATCTCTTAAATGTCCTTAGTATATCAACCTCTGCAATCACTCCTGGCCATGCACTCCAGGTATCTACCACTGCCCCTGTAAAAAACCTACCTCTGACATCTCCCCTAAACATACCTCCACTCACTAGAACAGCATGGTCTCAAGTATTAACCAGTGCCAACCTGGGTAAAAGGCGCTGGCTGTCCACTATCTATGCCTCTTATAATCTTACACACCTCGATCAAATTGCTTTGATAGTAATACTAATATTGTTTTCCAATGCAAAGAAGATAATAATTGGGACTGTTTGCAAACATTTGTTAGGCTGCAATTGGAGTATTGGATGCAATTGTAGTTGCCACACTTTCTGAAGGACGTTGTTGTGCTGGAGAGGGTGCAGAGGAAATTCATCAGGATGTTTCCTAAATGGGATAACTTTTGTTATGGAGAGAGATTTTAGGCAGGGCTTGTTTTTTCTGAGAGGAAATAGACTGAAAAATAACTAGATAAAGATACAAAAAAATCATAAAGAGAATTTTATGCACCTTTATCTAGTAGAGTAGATAGTCAGATTCTTTTTCATAAAGTAGCATTTAAGGTGAGGGGTAAGAGTTGATGGAAATTGACTGCCGGATTGATAAGTAACTAACTTACTTCCTTGTGTACCAACATGTCAATGATTTCTTTAATACAGATTTAAATTATACGTTAAGGCCTGTAGGTCACCAATGTAACCATCTGCTCTTTTTGAGAAATTTCATCAAAGAAGTTTGATCTGAGGAAAGGTTTACAATAGCCACACCATGTACCCGCAGAAACCTACAATTTGTGGGACTTCAGCACGGATTTTGTGTAAATCAATAACTGTTGTAGCGGACTGGCACAGAGTACAGCATCATTATTCATTTGTCATTAGGGTTAATAAACTTAACCTGCTTGGCTCAATTCCAGGCTATCATCTGCTGAAGAACTGATTAATTTTGAACTTTGTCACATTCCAATAAAATTACTGCTCATAGAACAGGTCCAAACTGTTAGCTTTAGCACATCCAGAAATCATTGGCTGGATCTTTAATTCATCACCATAACCCCAGTTGTACAAATGCTACCATAGTTCATTGAATCTCCTGTGTGGGGCATGTGCACACATATTTAGCTTTCCTCATGTCATCAGCCAAATTGGGAAGGACATAGTCTCATGCAATGCTCTTGCATAATGTGAGAATAATCCTGTACATGGATTGGTTGGAGTGTGATGCCATTCAATATTCAATGTTCTGTAACAGGAATGATCCCATGAGTATGCCATTTGAAATAGCTTAAGCATCAGATGCAGATTGATTTACAGAGTGTTGGGTGGTGTGGGTTGCAAGACAGTCTTCTCTAAGTTTTCAGAGTCATTTTAGTAGTCTTATTAACTGATTTAGCAGAGGAAAGGGAGCACATATTGATGACAATCGTGAATGAAATACTAATACTCTCAGGCATGGGTGAACTGGTGACAATTCCCCAGGAATAGGAAGAAATGAGCGAGGACTAGCAGTGAAGGGCAGCATGCTCAATAAAGGAAGAACAGTGAGTGAAGGTGCCTATACCAGAGAACTATTAACAACGGGAATGATTCTTCTGATCTGCACTTCAGAAAGGAACAATACTCTAAGAGGACCAAGATCCACAAACAGGACGGTCTTGATAGGCCTATTGTTTCTGTCTGCTATTGACCTCATGAATTTATCTCCTCATATCTTGACTTTATCCTGACTCTCTTTGTCCAGTGCCTTCCCAGCTACTCTCAGGTCACCTCATATGCCCTCTGTCTGATTCCATTACCTCCCCCACCTCAACTTCACCATGGGCATCTAGTCTTTATACACCTTCATACTCTACCAGGAAGGCTTCAGAATTCTCCCCTTTCATCAACAAAGGTCCAACCTTTTCCCCTCCACCAGCACAATCATCTGCTCATCTGACCTTGTTCTTACCCTGAACAACTTCTCATTTGTCTCCTCTTGTGTTTAAATGTTTAGCGCTCATTTTAGGTAAAGCTCCATTACTTTTTTTTCCCAATGGACGAGAATCTGGGCCATCTTTAT
The DNA here is from genome assembly GCF_030144855.1 of Hypanus sabinus. NCBI lineage: Eukaryota > Metazoa > Chordata > Chondrichthyes > Myliobatiformes > Dasyatidae > Hypanus > Hypanus sabinus. The sequence continues at coordinate 48,163,169 of NC_082719.1, read as the reverse complement.
GTTCTGCCTTAGCTACCAAAATTTGAGCTTGTGGCCACAACCATCAGCTTCGTGATGAAGTGTCTTTTTGGTGCTATTGCTTAATGAAGACAAGAGTTCCTGGTATGAAGACTAAAGAAACTACAGGTGTTGGAATCGGAAACAAAAAAATAACAGAATGTGCTGTTTCCACAGACACAAGTCACCCCGGCTAATTTTTGTTACATACCTCAGCCCCTCTGAGCCAGATTCCCCTACACTTTCAGGTAGACAGACCTGGTGGTGTAGGTGATATTGGCCAGGAGTCTTGCTCTTCCTTTGTTTGACTCAGACCCCTGAACCCAAGTACTGGTGGCAGGTACTGATCAATCTGTGAACACACCAAAGATCCAAGCAGAAAATGTTGAAATTGCCTTTTGCCATCACAGTGTTTGAGGGTGAGTCGGGTCACAGCTTAGCTGAGATTGACAGAGAATATTGTTTGGTGAGCAAGAGGGATGCATAGCATTGAGCTGTATGTGAAATTAAATGCTGCGATTTGTTCACACTTTTTGCAAAAGGATGGTTCACTAAACCACTCCTGTCAGTAATCTTGTTAATAACCTCTTCCTATTTGTAATTCATGACAAATAGCCTCTAACTTCATGTAAGACAAGACATCAAGAACCATGTTTCAAGGACGTTGGCAAACTTGAACATTGGCAAACTAGGTTTTAATGAGTAACAGATTCATTGTCATCATTACTGATGACTGCTTTTTATAATTCCAAATCTATTTAATTAACTGAATTTAAATTGTTCTGCTGATGTGGTACGATTTGAACTTAAGTCTACAGATCATTAGGCAAGGACTTTGGATTACTAGTCTCATTATATAATGATTCTACAACAGCTCCCACTATGTGACCTACACCAAGCCAGATTGACAGAGGCAAATGCACAACATGATTTCAGTGCACTTTTTTTCAGCATGAGACAGGCAGGTAAGTAAGCTGATCAAAGGAGGCTATAAAGGGATACAGATAGTTTAAATGGGTGGGCACAGATCTAGTAAATGAAATATTATGTGGAAACATGTGATACTGGCAGAATAATATGTAAAGGAAGCATATTATCCAAATGGCTGAGTGAGCAATTTGGGTGCCCTTGTGCATTATTTGCAAAAGGCTAGCAAATATTTGGAAAAGATATTATTTATTGCCATGGAAATTAAAATAAAAATAGACAGCAACTTCAGTGTGCACTTTGGAGTCTTCAAGGCCCAGAGAGTGTTTGTTATAAGGACAGTCTAGTGGAACTGGTTTTGTTTACTTTGGAGTAAAGGAGACCAAGAGAAACATATCCAAAATTACATGAATCCCAGTGCATTCCATGAAAAGGACTTAATTCCCTTAACCGAGTAGTCAACAACCAGGGGATGCAAGTTTAATATCAGATGGAGGAGATGAGAGTTAAAGGGAAAAAATCCATTCAAAGAGTGAAGTGCATCTGAACCTCGTTTCCTGAAATGATAATGGACCCCATCCTATTAAAAGACTAAATGATAATTTCTTGAAGGGCCGTAATCCTCAATGGAACAGAGAGTTGAAAGTGAGATCAGTCTAAATGGCTCTCCTTTAATCATTTTCTTTCTATGATTACAAATAATTCACCACTTGAAAGCTCTGAATTGGCATCTATGAATGCAGTCTGTCACTATCTGTGCTAACAATTTACCCAAGCCTTACTCCTGACATGTTGAAGTTCCTCTTATTTCTCCACATACTTTGGCAATCTCCAGTTGAAGTTACACTAAGTAATTGGGATAATGACATGCATGGAGTGGTTAAGTTAGAATTAAATGAAGATTGTCCTGGTGTGTCAAAGAATGGAAAGAATTTAGGAAGTATAAATATTTGTTATTAAACAAAAGCAAAATGAATACTAAAGCCAGGACTTTAAAACACAATAAAAATTAGAATATATAGTGTGACATGTATCCCCTCCGGACAATATGTGTGTCAAATTAGAAATTTGTTACATAAGGCAAGGAAACAAAATCTTACCTTCAGATAATTCAGAAATTCAATAACTACAAAAGGGTTAAATATTCAATCTAATTCTTTCAAGATAAAAACCTAAAGAAAAGATTATTCAATCTTAGGCATGCAGACTTACTGCACCTCCTGAGCATTAAAAGAATCTTCTGTTTCTATTTTCAAAAATGACTGCATGTGTTCTCGCATATGTTAACTTTATTGCACATTAATTTCAGAATTTTTCATGCCAGGCTTTGAGCATGGCATTCATCACAATCAGACAATTTGTACTGGATGCTACGTGACATCAGTGTATTTGTAGTCATTAGAGCTGTCGCAAAAATAATGTACAAAATATGTTTCTGTCTCAACTAATTAAAACAGAATTCTGAGGCATACTAGGGATTGTTTCCAATTGAAGGGATCCCTCAACCAATATATCTTTGTGATTGAGTTTACATGATGATAAATGAAACTGTCTCATCTCTTGTAAAGATCAACATTGCAAGTTGCCTCACTACTAAATAGCAGTCACATCTGAAAATGTCACCAGGCTGTCTAAGAGCTACAGCAAAAATTGAGCTTTAATGTACTGTATAGACAAAATCCCAGTAAAACACATGACGGAAAATACTTCTGTGAAATGCAAGACAAATATCCTCAAGCATGCAAACATGAGAAAAAGATAAATACACTTGAAATCTTTAAAATTTTATTAGCATCTGATGGGATGGTATTGTCAATTTTCTTGAGTCTCCGTGGTAGAGGTTTGCCCTGGTTACAAGTACCCCTTTTGGTTCCATTTGTTCAACTGAATTGCAGCTCTCTGCTACATAGTGGTGACCACCTGGTCAGCACAGGAGCACAGAATGATAAACGCATCCAGGTTAGATGTATGCAGGCTGACATCCAATGATATAATCCTTTGCACAAGGCTGATTTGGCTTCTGTGCTGCAGATCAGACGGTACGGTTGAGCTAAAGCATCTGCTAGTCAATCCAATCCCATCCCTCCCAACCACCAAAGGTATCTTCAGTGAATTACAGATTTGTTGATTAATTAAAAGTAAAGTTGATTAGAGAAAATGTGTAACAAGGAGAAAATATTTCAAACTTATTGCGGTTTCCACCCAAGTTAAGATTCTGTTTTAAGATTATGTTATTGAGTGCAGTTCTAATCACTCCTTTACAGAAAGGATGTGGAGACTTTGGAGAGGGTGCAGATGATGATCACCAGGATGCTGTCTGGACAGAGTATTAGCTATCAGATGAGAAAAACTTGTATTTTCTCTGGAGTGCCAAAGGCCTTACAGAAGTTTATAAAATTATGAGAGGCATAGATAAGTAGTCAGAGTTCTTTTTTACCCCCAGGGTAGAAATATCAAATAAAATGCATACCTTTCAGATGATAGGGGAAAGGGTTAATGAAGTTATACCCAGTAAGATTTTGCACAAAGAATCATACATGGCTGAAATATACTTCCAGTTCAGTGTTATAGGCAGGTACAATAGTGGAGTTTAAGATGAATTTAGACATATGCATGAACATGAAGGAACAGAATGATTTGGTTCACATGAAAGCTAATGGCATAAGTTTAACTTGACACCATGATTTGACAGACATTATGGCTGAAGGTCCTGGTCCCATGCTGTAGTGTGAAATGAAGGCTCAAAGACAATAGAGGCAGCTTAGCTTGTGCCTCTGGTTTGCATTATCCCCGTGTCAAGGTCACTGCAGCCTGGTGATTGAATTTGTAGAGACGTTCAATATTGGGGCAAATTGCTGGAGTCCCAATGGCACCTTTAACCTTTATACACTGAGCCATATCAGCGTCAGTCAAAATGCTGACCACAACTCTTGATTCCGAATGCAATTACAATGCAAGTGGAGACATTGGCCACCAGATATTTTCTCTTGACTAGGCCCATGCAGGTAGAATGGAACTGGCCACCACTTCCATGTCAGAAGCAAAAGGCTGCAGACATCATCCAACATGGTAATCAAACAGGAACAATATTCTACCATGCCAATTGAAATTCCATGCCTGTGTTCAAGCAGGCTTGCATGTGCACCATTTGTTGTGCTTGCCTGCCAGACTTCCACAGGCTACCTCCCTGAACTCCACATCTGAGTTTTGGGAGCATATGTATAGTGTGAGATTAAATTTCATTGAGCAGGCACCTTTATCCCCTTGATTCATTGTCCATAGACCCTGTCTATAAAATGGTCTCTAATGCACTCCAAAGAAAGCATTTTGTCTGCTGGCTGAGACGGGCAAGTTGAAGAATGAAGTGAGTGGGTGTGAGTGGTGATGGAGTGGGGTATTATTGGTTCCTTTATCTTTATTCTTGCTACTTTCCCAGCCTATAATTTAAAAGAAGATAGCAGAAGTTATTTTTTCAGATATATAAAGAATAAAAGAGGCGAAATTGGATCCTGGATCGCTGGAAAAATGACGCAGGTAGTAATAGGGGACAAAGAGTTGCAGACGAACTTAATGAGTATTTTCTGTCAGTCTTGACTGTAGAAGACACTAGTAGTATGCTACAAATTCGGGCATGTCAGAGGGCAAAAATGAGTGCAGCTCCTTTTACTAAGGAGGAGGTGCTTGGGAAGCTGAAATGTCTGCAAATAGATGAGTCATCTGAACCAGATGGACTACACCCCAGGATTCTGAAAGAGGTAGCTGAAGAAATTGTGGAGACATTTGCAATGATCTTTTAAGAATCACTAGTTTCAGGAATAGTTTCAGAGGACCAGAAAATTGCAAATGTCACTCTATTTTTTAAGAAAGGAGGGAGGCAGAAGAAAGAAAATTATAGGCCAGTTAGTTAGACCTCAGTGGTTGGGAAGATGATGGAGTCTATTATTAGGGATGAGGTTTCAGGGTACTTGGAGGCAGATGATAAAATAGGCCAAAGTCCTTAAGGAGAAATCTTGTCTGACAAATCTGTTGGAATTTTTTGAGGAAATAACAAGTAGGATAGACAAAGGGGAGTCGGTGTATGTTGGTTACTTGGATTTTCAAAAGGCCTTTGACAAGGTGTCATTCATAATGCTGCTTAAGAAGATAAGATTCCATGGTATTACAGGAAAGATAATAGCCTGGATAGAAGATTAGCTGACTGGCAGGAGACAAAGAATGAGAATCAAGGGGGCCATCTCTGAGTGGCTGCCAGTGACTAGTGTTGCTCTGCTGGAGTCTGTGCTGGGATCAGTTATTTTTACGTTGCATGTCAATGATTTGGAAGGCAGATTCGAAGACTTTGTGCTGACACAAAGATAGGTGGAGGGGCAAGTAATGCAGAGGAAGCAGAGAGTATGCAGAAGGGCTTAGACTGATTTGTAGAATGGGTGAAGAAGATTCAGATGGAATATAATGCAAGGAAGTGCATGTTCATGTCCATGCACTTCGGTATTGGAATAAAGGTGTAAACTATTTTCAAAATGGGGAGAAATTTCAAAAATCAGAGGTGAAAGGAGACTTGGAAATCTTTGTGCCGGATTCCATGAAGCTTAACTTGCAGATTGAGTCAGTGGTAAGGAAAGTAAATGCAATGTTAGCATTCATTTCAAGAAGACTAGAATATAAAGAAAGAATGAAACATTGATCATTTATAAGGCATTCTCCAAACCACACTTGGAGCATTGTGAGCAGTTTTGAGCCCCTCAGCTAAGAACAGTGGTCCTAGCCTTGTGGAGAGTCCAGAAGAGTTCATGGGAATGATTCTCGGAATGAAAGGGTTCTTGTATGGAAGTATTTGATGGTTCTGGGCCTGTGTTCACCGGTGTTTGGAAAAAAGAGAGGGGATCTCATTGAAACCTATCGAATGTTGAAATGCTTAGAGAAAGTAGATGTGGAGTAGTCAGGGAGTCTAGGATCAGAGGGCAAGCCTCAGAATAGAGGGGTGGTCATTTACAACGGAGATGAATAGAAATTACTTTAGCAGAGCATGGTGAATCTGTGGAATTAATTGCTGCAGACAACTGTGGGGACCAAGTAATTGGGGATATTTGAAGCAGAGGTTGATAAGTTCCTGATTAGCCTGGGTATCAAAGGTTACAAGGAGAGGGCAGGCAAATGGTGTTGGGGGGGTAAACCAGTCATGATGGAATGGTCTAATTCTGTTCCTGAATCTTATGGTTTTATGGTCTTATGCTCATACCTTGTCTTCCTTCTTACAATTTTATTCCAATCATCCGTTAACTCAGCTCTTGGGACAATAACAAACCAATTTACCAGTTTAATTTACAAGCCACAGTCAGTATTGCCAGTTCTTTCCAATGTCCTTCACTATCACCTTGTCCTTTACATTGTTTTTTTCAGTAATGCTCATCTTGCTGGTGTGCAGCAGAGCGTAACGCCTTGAGACCATAAGACATTGGAGCAGAATTAGGCCACACACTGGATTTGCACTACTATTCCATTATGGCTGATATATTATCCCTTTCAACCCTCCTGCCTTCTCCCCATAGCCATTAACTCCATGACTAATCAAGAACCTATCAACTCTATTTGTAGAGACTGCTTCATGAAAATTGTTTACGTTGGAGGTGAACACTTTTGATAAATGGGTATTGAGAGCTATGCAGATCTGGTGCAGAGGAGTAGATCAGTCATGATTGAGTTGAGTGGTGGGGAGAGGTTGAAGGTGGCATAATCCTGCTACTGTTTTCTTGTGTCTGTATACTTGTTGGTGTTAGGACCAATAATGTAACATCTTCATCAGCAAGTGAGAAGAAGGTGTGTCCGTGACTGTATTGTAATGTGCTGATGTGACATGCATTTGATGGCTAAATATATTACAGAGTACAAAGCTAGAAAACACGAGCGTAAGGTTCAGAGTAATATCAATTGTGTGAGGACGAAGATGTTCAATGTCATGTAGGAATCCTGACTGACGTAATCAGGATAAGAAGTGGAAGCTTGAATTTTGTGTATATTTTGATCAGAACAAAAAGATAAAGATGCATTTTGCATCCTGATCCCAATTCTCACTCTCCACTAATACCCTATTCTTAAACCATAATTAGTGTACCTTTTCATAAGTCATTGTTCCGGAAGAGGTAATAGAGTTAACCAGGTAAATGAAGGTAAACAGATTATACATTTATTTAGACTGTTTGCCCTCTGTAGCTACCTTCTGATTTCATTTAAATTAGATGCCAATACTTTTGCTGCTTGGGACTTGAAAGTACCCATTTCATTGAAAGGTCAACAACAGCCATTGCAATTATATAGCAATTTTAATTCTGAAGAATGTCCCAAGACACTGTACAACATCATTATCTGGAAAAATCTTACACCAACATTCATAACATCTATAAAGAGTTATTAGGACAGGTGTCTAAAGGCTTTAGTCAAATCAGTTAGTTGTAAATCTGGAAGCATTTATAGAGATTAGGTGGGGGGTAAGGTCATAACGTTTATCTGAACATAAATGTAAAATACAGAAGCAAGATATTGTTTAGTGATGTGTGACTGGAACATCATGTCAGTTGAGCCAGTTGCAGATAAGCTTTGTCTGAGTTCATGTTTACAAAGGGTGCATGTGGAGAGGATTACCTTGATATAACAAGGGTGTTGAACAACATCAGGAATAAAAAGTCAAAAATTAAATTATTTCCTTTCAAGTATTTTCTTGCATTATGCACATAACTCACTAAATTAGTAAATTGAGGGCAAGAAATTGCATTGAAAAAAGTACTTGAAAGACTACCAAGCCAGTCTCAAGCTCCAGTTAGAAATGTCTTACAGGTCTTGACATGCTCGACACAGGAAGGATGCTTTCCCTGACTGAGAAGTCTCAGAATAAGTTTTAGGCTGTTTAGGACTGAGCTAATGAGAAATGTCTTCACTCAGAGAATGGCAAATCTGTGGATTTTCTCCACCTGAAGGTTGTGGAGTTTCTATGATTGATTTAATTCATAAAAGGGTTCAATCAATTCTATATATTAAGAAATCAAGAGAGATATGATTTGGTGACCTGAAATGCTAACTCAATGTCTCCTTCCTCCGATGCTTGGATGCAACTAGACTTGCTGAATTTCTCTAGCATTTTCTGTTCTTATATAAGGGATGTTGGAATAGTGCAAGAACTTTGCATTGAAGCAAAAGATGAGTCTTGAACTTGTTTAAAGGTGGAATGAGCTCAAAGGGCCAAATCACCTACTTCTGCCTCTATTTCTTGTACTCTTACGTAACAACTACTGTAGGCTAAATCATGTTTTCTCAATGCAAAAGAAAATCTTAATATTACTTACTCTTAAAAGTGCCCGTGACTATATGTATTAACACATCTGTTTGACACTTTGTTTATGAAGGCTAAAACTTTGGCAAATAAAGCAGTTTGGGAGCATGGCTAATCAGAGGTCAAGACTATCAGCAACCAAGGATGAAAGGTCAACTGGTAACCACAGGCAAACATGGATTGAAGTTGAAGGTCAATGACCGGGTCAAGTCAAATGCCAGCAGGGAGAATAATAATTTAGGAAGTTGGTAACTGAGGTTCTGCTTAATTTCATTTCAGGAAGAGCTGTTGGCTGTTCAACTACATTCTATTTTATTGCAGACAATTCCTGGGTTTGAGCTGTTTGAATGTGATCACAGTATCATTGACGTCCCTAGGGCAATCCAGTGCTGGAGAAGTTCCTCAAACAGGTTGTAACCTCACCACCCATCTGCAATTTTGCCAAGTTATTCAGGACACCTCCTGCTTTTCTTCACCCAACACAGCATTTACTCAGCACATTTCCAACAAGAGATTTGAATCGTACCCACCATTTAACTTGGTCGGAAATGAAGATTTAAATGATACAGGACCATGTCCCCAGATTAGATTAAGACTTGAAATTTGTTCTGTCGTTACCGGTCTACTCCCAGTGGGAAAATAGTTTATAAAATTGTAATCATGGTTAAATATCTGCATTATATTTCTAGATCCAAAATTACTTTTTGTTAAAGATATTATCCAATCATTCATAGAAAGAAAGTATAAAGGCAGTGGGGTAATTTTATTATTGTCACATGTATTGAGATACATTGAAAGGCTTTTGTTTTGTGTGCCATCCAGACAGATCATGCCACATATAATTGAAGCAAAGTAGTAAAAAGAAATCAAAATGTAGAATTGTCAAAATTGTCAAAGAGCTTTCTTTACAGGCAACATATTGAAACAATGGTGTTCCTGTACTTGGGATTTTTTTTATCTTCTGCCTGATGAGAGAGGGGAGATGAGAGAATAAGTAGGTTCGGAGAAGTCTTTGATTACTTTAGCAGCTCTCTAGAGGCAGCAGAAAGTATAGAATAAGTCATCTGAGGGAGGTTGGTTCGGTTTATGGACTAGGCTGTATATACAAATTTCTAGCGGCCATGGGCAGAGTAGTTGCTATAACAAGCTAAGATGTGTCTGGACAAATGCTCTCTTGGGTGCATCTATAAAACGTATTAAACAATGTAGAGGAAATAGAACCATTGGTGTGATTTTTTTGGCAATAAAGTTCTTCCAGGTGGACATAGACAAATTATATTATATGGTGATATTTCCACTTAAGAATGTGGATATCTCTCCTAACTCCACCAAGGCATCATTAATACAGAGAAGGACATGCATCTTACCATGCTTCCTGAAGTCAATCTTGAGGGAAACGTTATTGTCTTGACAACATGCCACTAGACTCTCTACCTCCTTCTTGTTTTCTGTCTCATCATTGTTTGAGACACTACAAGAGTTAAAACACACATCACATTTCACATACAACTTGAAAACATGACACAAAAAAATCAGATCAAATTCTATTTATATCCAGCAACACTGTTGTTCAACTGAGTTTTAAAGTGTAGACTGGTCCTTATGATCTGTCGAATTTTGATAGTATCTATCAGTCAATGGCAGCACATTATTTTGCTACTTGTGGGCAAATAGCCATCTTAAAATAACAAAAATTATGTAAATTATTTGTGTTCTTTTCAGATTGAGCTTAGGGTGTTTGCATAGGCATCTCACAAAGAAGAAACTTCACACATGTTAAGCCACAAGAAAAAACTTTATTAGAAGTAGCACAAGTGCAATACAGAAAGAAAAAAAAAACATATGCCTATGGTAGTAGCAGTACAGAAATCAAAATAATACTTATCGTCAGCAAAACAAGCTCTGCACTGTCAGAGAGAAGCAACACACCCGACAATCTTTCACACAGTCTGTTTGTCTATTTGCTAACAAATTTTGTCAACTTTGACAGACTTCTATACATGCATGGTGGAGAGTATATTGACCGGCTGCATCACAGCCTGGTATGGAAACACCAATGCCCTTGAACAGAAAATTCCACAAAAAGCAGTGAATATGGTCCAGTCCATCACTGGTGAAGACCTCCCCAGTATTGAGCACATCTACATGAAACACTACCACAGGAAAGCAGCAGCTATCCTCAGGAACCCCCACCACCCAGGCCATGCACCCTTCTTGCTGCTGCCATCAGGAAGGTGGTACAGAAGCCTCAGGGCTCACACCACCAGGTTCAGGACCAATTCTTACTCATCAACCATCTGGCTCTTGAACCAGATGGGATAACTTTGCTCAACTTCACTTGCCTCATCTCTGAACTATTCTTACAACCTACAGACTCACTTTCAAGGACTTTTCTTTCATGTTTATGATATTTTTTGCTTATTTATTATTAGTATTACTATTTCCTTACCTTTTTTCTTTCTCAATTTGCACCCTATTGGTCATATCTGACATTGATTTTATCATAGTTATTGGATTTATTGATTATGGCTGCAAGAAAATGATTCTCAGAATTGTATATGGTGGCATATACAGTATGTACTTTAAAAATAAATTTACTTTAAACCTCTCGCTCTCTCCCCCCTCTCTCTTTCTCATACAGTTCCTATCTTTGCACTAACACCAACTGTGATCTAGCCTAACTGAGACATAGCTCCCCAGCTGTATAAAACATCCCTTTTTATTCCATTTAAAGCTCCTTACATTAGTATTTCTTCATCACTTGGTGGTACCAGCTGCACCCCCTTATCTCTTATGATCTTATGATCTTTAGCACAGACACCTCTCCCCACTATTATAGCTGTAGACCTCCCTGCCTTTCTCAAAACAATCTCACTTGAAGTTAGTACTATTTTGTCTTACAACTTCCATTTTATTTTAGTACCAAAAAGGAATTAGATTTAACTCTTTCCTTACTCTTGGGAATAAATTAACACTTAAACTTATGCAGAAGAGAAGCTGTTAAAACAGTATGGTATTGGTATGCTGTGCTTTTTTTAAACTCCTAGGGATGGAAAAATATCATGTGAAATGCAGGAAGCTGTTCAGAGCCTTCTGAAAAAAAAACACAAAACAAAAATCTACTTGGCAAGTTATCTTCAAAATGCAAATTGCTTCCAATGTTTGAAAACGAAAGCAAATATTTTTGGACATTTTAGTGAAACCTATTTCCATGAAATAAGGAATTGGAAGTTGAATGGTAATGCTTGCTCAATCTGAGTCACTGCTGTAGGTTTATTTCAGTAAAAAGATTTATTTTGAGATCCATTATCATAATGAATTGTTTTTAACTGTGGTAGATCACTTGTCTTAATGAAATACTGTGCTTTACACAGGTGTAGCTTATTCATAGCATAGTTAAGGAAGTGTGGATAGACTAGAGAAATATTTCTTCTCCAGTTACAATGTTATCATTTATGACAGAGTGCCTTTTTTAATTTTCTTAAGTGCATACATCAACAACTTTTAATCTTCTATACAATAACATTGAGAATTTGAGTCAACTCAAATTCATATCCTTGTCCCAAGAGTCTTGATGCAGGCACTCCAATTATTTTGGCCTCTTCTTTTGTGCATAAATAGCTTTTACCAAGTTCACAAACATACTCAATAGCTAGAATAAACTTCATTTATTCCTCCACCACATTCACTCTCCAAGTCAGTCCTTGCAGCCTTTGTTGTGCAATCCTGCACCGAACGTTTCTACTGTTTCCATTTGATGGAAGCAAACTTCACTGTTTCTTTCTTTCATAGCTTGAGGACTTATTTATTTATTTATGTTTCTGGACCTGGGCAAGGGTGGCAAAACCAGTACGTATTGCCTTTCCCAATTGCCCTTGAACTAAGCCTCTTGATGTCCATTACAGAAGCATATCAAGGCCAACAAAAGTATTGGGCTGGAGTCGCAAGCAGGACAACTCCAGGTAAGGATGTCATAAATCCTCCCTGAATGATATGAATAAACCAATCTATTATTTACAGTATTACAATAATTTGTAATCATCATACAAAATTAACTTTATTTTTAATCTTCAGCTCATTTGCTGAATTTAAGTGCCACAAATGCCATGCTGGGTTTTGAACTAAGGTCTCTGAACCTTTAGATATGGGATGGATAAATCTTGTAGATGGTAACTATCTGCCAACTTACAATGAGAACCATTTTGGATTGGTCTTTCTGATGGGTCAGTATTACCTTGGGTTTTACCCAAGACCTCAGTTTTTTTTTTCTAAATCTATCTTTTTCCTTGAGTGACATTGTCCAAAAAATAGAATCAGTTGCCACCACAATGAAACAGCAGCTCCCCCTCATCGCCATCCCACTTCAACAGTAGAGTGCAAAATGTTAAATAAACTAAAAATTACAATAAGAAGTAAGTATTGCAAAAAAGGTGCAAAAATAGTGAGGTAGTGTTCATGGGTTGGTTTATTGTCAATTCAGAAATGTGATGGTGGAGGAGAAGAAGCTGATGGAGCTGCCTGAGTTTGAAGGACTCTGCAGCTTGTTCCAATCCTGTGCAGTGGCCCCTCCATACCAAATGGTGATACAACTAATTAGAATGTGTCCCACGATAAACCTGCAGAAATATGCTGGAGTGATGGCATACCAAATCTCTTCAAACTCCTCATGAAATATAGCCACTAACATTTCTTCTTTGTATGAAACATAGAAACATAGGAAACCTACAGCACAATGCTGTGCCAAACATGTATTTACTTTAGAAATTACCTAAGTTTACCCATAGCCCTCTATTTTTCTGAGCTCCATGTACCTGTCTAGGGGCCTCTTAAAAGACCCTATCATATCTGCCTCCACCACCATCACCGGCAGCCCATTCCATGCACTCACCACTCTCTGAGTAAAAAACTTACCCTTGACATCTCCTCTGTACCTACTTCCAAGCACCTTAAACCTGTGCCCTCTTGTGTTCGCTGTGTTATGGTATGGTATCAATGTGTTGGGCTTAGGATAGATCCTCAAAGATGTTGACACTTGAACCTGCTCATCCTTTCCATTGCTGATCCGGCAATGAGGACTGGTGTGTGTTCTCTCGACTTCCCCATCTTGAAGCCCACAATCAGTTCTTTGGTCTTATTGACATTGAGTGCAAGGTTGTCATTGTAACACCACTCAACCAGCTGATCTACCTTACTCCTGTACTCCTCCTTGTCACATCTGAGCTTCTGCCAACAACAGTGGTGTCAGTGGCAAATTTACAGATGGCTTTTGAGCTGTGTCTAGCCACGCAGTCAGGGAGTCAAAACAGTAAAGCAGAGAGCTGAGCATATATCACTGAAGTGTGCCACTGTTGATTGTCAGTGAAGAGACAATGTTATTTCTAATCACACTGACCGTGGTCTCCTGATGAGGAAGTCAAGGATCTAGTTGCAAATGGAGGTACAGAGGCCCAGGATTTGAAACTTGTTGATTAGTACTGAGGATACGATGGTGTAATCAATAAACAGCAGCCTGACGTAGGTATTGCTGTTGCACAGCTGGTCCGTAGCTGAGTGAAGAGCCAGTGAGATTGCATCCCCTGTAGACCTATTGTTGCAGTAGGCAAATCGCAGCAGGTCCACATCCTTGCTTAGGCAGGAGGTAATTCTAGCCATGACCTAGCTCACAAAACACTTCATCATAGTAAAAATGAGTGCAACTGGACAATAGTCATTGAAGCAGCTCACCTTGCTCTGCTATGATTGACGTCCTTTGGATGCAGCAGTGAGAGATTGAAGATGTCCTTGAATATTCCCACCAGTTGGCTGACACAGGTTTCAGTGCCCCTCCAGGTATGCCATTGGCCTGACTTCTTGAGGGGGTTCACCCTCTTGATGGGTAGTCTGACGTCAGCCTCTAAGACAGATCACAGGGTCACCAGGTTCAGCAGGAATTCACACAAATGCATAAAAGGCAGTGAGCTCATCTTGGAGTGAATCATCACAACCATTTATAATGTTAGGTTTTGCCTTGTAGGAAGTGATGGCTTGCAAATCTTGCCAGAGCTGATGTGCGTCTGATTCCATCTCTAACTTCAATTGGAATTACTTTTTTGATCTTAAATTAGCCTTCTGTTTGTTGTACTTAGACTTCCTACATAATACTGGATCATTGGTCTTGAATGCCACAGATCTACCTGTCAGCAAACAGCGAATCTCTGGTTCATCTGGTTTGGGTATGTCTGGCATGATCTGAAAGACACACACTCATCTACACAGGTTTTGATGAAGTTGGTGACAGCTGTTGCATTATCAATTCAGATCCGTAGATGAACCCTTGAATATTGTCCAGTCCATTGGTTCAAAGAAGTCCTGTGTAGCATTAATGTGACTCGGACACCGCAGTGTTAAACACATACGTTTATTCACCAGACGTCCATTTTACAAAACCCCCGTGTTCTGATGTCATACGCACTCTGACCTACGAATACTCACATAATACATTACATCCTGTAAGCGCTCCATCACCTCCCTTGATCTCCCTTTGTGGTCCTCACCACTGGAGCTGTGGTTCTGAGTCTTTGTCTGTATGTTTGGAGTAGAAGTACAGCCTGGTGATCAGATTTGCCAAAGTGTGGGTGTGAGATGGGACAGTAAGCCTTCCTGCTGGTGGTGTGACATTATTCAAGTGTGTTGACTCCTATGGTTCCACAGGCAATATGTTGGTGGAAATTGTTCAAAGACTTCCTCTAGCTGGTTGAAATCCTCCTGCAAAGATTGAGAAAGTATTAGGGCACACTGTTTCATGACTGCAGCTCAGAGTGTCCACCTGGCATTGGCCGGGGTTGAAGGTACACTGCTACCAAGATGACGATGGAAAAACTCCTCGACAGATAACATACAGAGATGGATATTTAAAAATCTTCTTGAACTCCCTTCTTCAATCAGAGGGATCTTGGGGTCCAAGTCCATAGGACACTCAAAACTGCCGAGCAGGTTGACTCTGTGGTTAAGAAAGCATACGATGCATTGGCCTTCATCAATAGTGGGATTGAGCTTAGGAGCTGAGAAGTGGAAGGAAGGAGGGGAGCTGGGGAGGACTTCAGGGTTCTTAAGTTTATCTGTCACTCATTCTTTGGGGCACTCCTCTTTTCTCATGAATGCTTTCGAAGAAAAAGCATTTCAGGATGCATATTGTATACATTTCTCTGACATTAAATTGGACCTTTCCACCTTTCTATCACTTTGAATATCACTTGAAGTGTACTGAGGTAATTCACTGCTCTCGCAGTTCTATATCAATGTGGATCTTTGCTGTACTTGTTTTGAATCAGTTACAGCTTTTATATTGGTCATTTAGTACTTCCAATTGGGATGAACCAATTTCATGAGCTTATGTGTAAAAGCATGTTTCATGAATGGAGACCAAGAAACCACAGTTGCTGGAATCAAGATCAAAACACCATAACCTATTGGATGAACAGCAGCCCCTGTGTAGACAAAGAAATGTCAGCATCGTGGGTTAAGACCCTACACCAGAACCATTGATAAACTGTGAATCATTATAAATCAAACTGTATGACACATTAATATACAAATTAAAGCAAAACTCACTCAAAATAATTAAACCTGGCCAATAATTTACTTAATTAACACTGACAATATATTAGTTTCCATCCTATCTATACTATCACAACAGAATTTCAAATAGATTTCCAACAAAGATATGGTAACTGTGCTGAGTTTAATTCAAAACTGTTAATGAGCGAAGAAATTTGAAAATCTTAATGAATTTAATGTAAAATATGTAATGTGCAATGCATTTTGACAACAACTAAACACCAGCACTGAGCTAATAGAAATGAGCTTAATAAATTTATGACCGTCAAATCCAACTGCTGCTAAAAATTCTCTCCGAAGATTGCACATGGTAAAGCAGATTTTATAACTACCTCAATTTTTAATTCCAACAACTTCATCAAGATGAAAAGGGCAGGTAAGTACGTTAGACTGAATAAATGAATAACTTGCTCGAGAAAGGCATTTTCTTGAAAATGATTTTAAGAAAAGCCTTCCAAAGGTTGCCTGGAATACAACATCAGCTGTGTGCTCACAGAAACAATCTTGTTGATGTCAATGATCAGTCTGCATTCCTGATGTATGCTTTCACTGCACATCACCAAGCTGTCACATGCCAGTTTGTAATTTCCCATCCATTAGTTACAGAATTTTAATCGTATAAAAACAAACACAGTTGTGTTTGCTAATTCCACAATTTATGTTAAGGTATTATGTTTTAATAACTCCTGAATTTCATAGGCTCTCTTCAAATTATTACAATCACAGAAGTGATTATAAAACAAATTATAGAAATTTCAGTGTACACCAGCATGTCACAATTTTGTACTAATTATCATGATGCTTCTTCGGTAGTAAGAAGTTAAGAGGCAATTCTGTACTCTCAGCAGGGAGCTGTGAGCAGACATCGTGGAAAATGAGGAGTACATTCTTATTCTACCTGGCTGGCTATGCTTTTCTGTATGTCTTCTCTACAGGTTGGAGAGGATTATAGAATTACTAAAATGGACCATTAAACTAAAAAATTGTCACCTTCATTTTACCTCAAACTAAATCAATATAAAAATAGGTCCAAAATTCTTGGATATTGGCAAGCTGCCCAATACACTGATCAGAATACTAAAGTCTATATTTGTGTCTCCAAAGAACAATCTACTGAATAAGGCAGCTTCCATTCTCAGCATCAAGATTTAAGACGTAACATGACCTTGCGTATTGTAAATCTACCATCAATCAGTTTAAGTAGTATGGGAGGAGGATCAGTGAATTTGAGAGGTGTTCGGGGGGGGGGTCGCAAAATGCACCCCATCCACAAGATCAACATCATTGTTTTAACTGGCTGTCAAAGCGATCAAAACTTCCCGTTTCAGTTTCTGACATTGAGGACCCTTCCAAAACATTCCAGCACAGTTAAAAATTAAACAAGCTATTAAAATAAAAAAAAATAAACATGATTCAAGACAAAAATTTTAAAAATAGCTAAAACGTCTTAAATAAGCTAAAACGTTTAAAACAGATGTAAATCAATAAACATTTTGTCCCTTGCAGCTATTCTTCTGTATTCAAGAGAAGATATTGTTGTTCCTAAGCTACTAGAGAGGAGCGAGATTGAAAACTTGGTTGAATGTTGCCATAACACCTCCCACTCAACGTCAGAAAAACTGAAGAGCTAATTATTGACTCTAAGGTAGCAACTGGAGGTCCATGAGCCAGTCCTAGATTGGAGTGGAAAGTGTTAATAACGCTAAATTCCTAGGCATTTTCACTTCAGATCTGTCCTGGGATCAATGCATAAGTGCTATTACAAAACAGGCATGGCAACACTGCTGCTTTCTTAGAAGATTGAGCAGATTCAGCATGCCATTCATCTAAAACATTGATAAACTTCTATAGATGCACAGTGAAGAGTATCCTGACTGGTTCCACCACAGTCTGGCATGGAAATAGCAATGCCTTAGAATGGAAAAGCCTACAAAAAGTAGTGGATACAGCCCAGTCCATCAAAGGAAAAGCCCTTCCTACTATTGAGTATATCTACAAGCACAAGCACATCTGGTGCCACAAGAAAACCACATCCACCTTCAAGGGCCCACACCATCTTGGCCAAACTCTCGTCTCACAACTGCCAGCGGGCAGAAGGTACAGGAGCCTTAGTTCCCACACCATGTTCAGGAACAGTTATTACCCTTCAACTATCAGGGTCCTGATCCAGCGTGGATAACTTCACTCACCTCCACACTGAATTGATTCCACAACCTATGGACTCACTTGCAAGGACTCGACAACTCGTGTTCACAGAATTATTTATGTATTTGCTTGTTCGTTTGTCTTTGTTTAATATTTGCACAGTTTGTCTTCTTTTGCACATGGGCTGTTTGTTAGTCTTGGCTTGTGTATAGTTTTTTCCTGTATCCTATTGTATTCATTTATCTGTGATATTTCATTTTCATACTGTGAACGCCTGCAGGAAAATAAATCTCAAAAGTAGTATGTGGTGACATAAACATATCTTGATAATAAATCTAAGTTCAATTTTAACTTTGAACATACTGTGAAGAGCAAGACGATGAGGCATGTGAGAATAGGACCAGTAAGGTGCATGGAGTTGGAGGAGGCAGTGGAGGTGCTTAATGAACACTTTGCTTCACCTTGGCAATTGTGGGGATTACCTACAGCAGACTGAAATGCTTGAGCATATAAATATTAAGAAAGAGGATGTGCTGGAGCTTTTGAAAAGCATTAAATTAGAAAAGTTGCCGGGACCGGATGAGATATACCCCAGGCTACTGTGGGAAGCAAGGGAGGAAATTGCTGAGCCTCTGGCATTGATCTTTGCATCATCAATAGGGTCATGAGAAGTATTGGAAGATCAGAGGGTTGGAATTGTGGTTCCCTTGTTCTAGAAAGGGAGTAGAGATAATCCAGAAAATTATAGACCAGTGAGTCTGACTTCAATGGTGGGCAGTTGCTGGAGAAGATCCTGAGAGGCAGGAAGTATGAGCATTTGGAGAGACATAATCTGATTAAGGATAATCAGCATGGCTTTGTCAAGGGCAGGTCGTGCCTTATGATCCTGATTGAATTCTTTGAGGATATAACTATCACACTGATGAAAGTAGATCAGTGGTGTTACAGCCATATAAGTCCTCAGTCAGTCCGCACTTAGAGTACTGTGTTCAGTTCTGATCACCTCTCTACGAGAAGGATGTGGATACTGTATAAAAGAGGGCAGAGGAGATTTACAAGGATGTTGTCTAGATTGGAGAGCATGCCTTATGAGAATAGGGTGAGTGAACTCTGCCTTTTCCCCTTCAAGTGATGGAGGATGAGAGGTGACCTGATAGAGGTGTATGAGATGATGAGAGGCATTGATCATGTGGATAGTCAGAGGCTTTTCCTCAGGGCTGAAATGGCTATCATAAGGGGGCATAGTTTTAAGATGCTTGGAATTAGATACAGAGGAGATGTCAGGGGTGAGTTTTTCACAGTGTGGTCGGTGCCTGGAATGCACTATCAGCAATGATGGTGGAGACAAATACAATAGGGTCTTTTAAGAGACTCTTAGATAGGTACATGGAGCTTAGAAAAATAGAGGGCTATGCAGTAGGGTAATTCTAGGCAGTTTCTAGAATAAGTTACACGGTTGGCACAACATTGGAGGCCAAAGGGCCTGTAATGTGCTGTAGATTTCTATGTTCTGTGGGCAAGCAGCCAGCAAAACCTCTACACCGCACCTCTACAGGCTGACAATGTGGCCTCCACCCATATCTCTGACACCGCTCTACGAGTTCCTGATATTCAGCTTTCTCACACTAGAAGACCTACTCAATCCAGTCTTCCCAAGGCACTATCATTTCCACCAAGTCCACCTGCCTCGAGGTTTCTGACAAAATGACCATGTCAGGCCTCAGTGATGATGATGTGATGAAGTCAGGGAATTCTAAGATCGACATTCAGTTGCCAGTCAGACACTGTAGTGAACAAACCTGCTGGTGATCTGGGCTGAGGCTGTGGTCGGTCTCCAGCTTGAACTATGGAAAGACTATGGTCTTTCGGAGTTGATGGAGATGGCTGAGGATATTTTTTTTGCCAATGCCTTCAGCACCTGGTCCTGGCATGAACGGTGGCTTCCTTCTCCTAGAGTTTTTGGGTAGCTGCTGAGTCCCTGGGTCCCTCTGGCAGGGCAGAAAGGACATGACTGTGTTTCAGTTTTGCCCTAAGCAAAAATGTCCGGTAGACTAGGCAGGGCAAAACCTTCTGGATCATGAACTTAATGCGCTGGGGTTCTCCCTGCCCGATGTTGAAACAGGAGCTCTTCCGCTTCAGAGCACCCTCCCCCCTTGTCCAACCTCTCTGCTGCCCCATTCTTACCACCCTTGTGGTATGCACTTCAACAGCTGCTCACAGCTCTTTCTGGACCTTTTGCTTCTGCCCCTGGCCGGGGACCTGCCGAAGTGAGTCGAAGTGAAGCTGCCTAGCACCATCTGACCAGACACCACTGTGGTGAACTATGTGCCTGTCGGGACACGCCCCTGCTGACTGCTCCTGTGGCTCCTCCCACAGGCCCTGTATAAAGGAGGTCTGAGGCCTGACGCTCGGCCTCAGTCTCCAAGACATTGTATGATAGACACTCACTCCTGGTTCCTTCTTCCAGTCAATAAAAGCCGATATCTCGCCTTACGTCTCAGTGTGAGTTATTGATGGTGCATCAACCACTGACCCTCCAGACGTGACTCAGCCATCTCTGCCGTGTCCTGGACCTTCCACTTCCTGCCTGTCCGACCTCAGTGCCGGCTGTTGAGACTGTGGGGTTGCTGTGATCTCTGTGCAACAGCAGTTCTCTTAGGTAGGAATCTATAAACTCCTCCTTCTGGCTACTGAAGGAAGCTGCAGCCAATGCCTTTTCCCACACACAGCAATACTGCTCAGAGTACTTGGGAGGCCCAGCCATCTTCAAAGGTTGCAACTGATCTTTTTTCAAAACCTCAGCTGTTGACATGGGCACCTCGTGTACCAGCATTGGCTAAAGGATTCAGGGGAGGATGCCATCCTGGTAGATGCAGGCCTGACACATCCACACACGTGAGCTAAACTTCTAACTCCTTAATGATCTGGCTGGCGGCTGCATCTCTTGACTGATTTCTCAGAGATGGATGGGATAACAATACCATCCAAGGAGAAACTAAACTTGTGTTCCAATAATTTATTCCAGTAAAACTCTTAAATTTGTCCAAAAAGGTTGAATTTTAAAACAAGACCAAGTAGAATGTAAAAAAGTACCCATTTCTTGATTACATCGAAAACATTGATCAGATAAATTTGAGTTTAATCTATTTATTTTTTGTGGTGTAATATATACTTGATGTAAAAAGTTATATTGTACTAATCTTAGTCGAACATTTATTGTATTTGTCATACTGTCAAGACATAATCTTGACCAACTTGTTTCATCAATTTTAATATTCAAATCAGTTTCCCATTTTTGTCTTGACTCATGAATTCCATGTTTAATTGCCTGTTTTTGAATCAAATTATACATACCAGAAATATTTTTTTAAATTGTTCCTTTATGAATTAAAGTTTCTATTTCATTAGGTTTCGGCAATAACATTATTTGACACAGTTTATCTCTTAAATAAGCCCTTAATTGAAAATAACAGAAAAGAGTGTTATTTGATATTTTATATTTATTCTTTAATTGGTCAAGTGACATTAATATACCTCCTTCAAAACAGTCTCCTATATATCTAATCCCTTTGTGAAACCAGTTATATAAAAGTTGATTATCCATTGTAAAAAGGATAAGTTTTACTGGAACAAATTATTAGAATACAACTTCCACATAATCCAACATTATTTTTACTAGGCGATATTGAAGTGATAAAATCGAAATCCAAATTGAATAAATATCAGAAAGAATTCATAAAAATTGCATTGGCAGTTGCCAAAAAGGCTATTACTTGGAAATCGGATTCATACTTAAGTATAGATCGTTGGAAGAATGAAATTTTTAGCTGCATTCCACTTGAAAAAATTACTTATAATTTAAGAGATAAATATGAAATACTTCTGAAAATTTGGTGCCCTTATTTACAAAAGATAGAATTAAATATACATATTAAAGCTATTATGAACTCCATGGAGCATGTGGGGATCTTCTGATATCCAGGCATTCTTTCTTTCTTTCTTTCTTTCATTCTTTCTTTCTTTCTTTTTTCTTCTCTTTTTTTTCTATAGGGATATGTTGGGGGGAGGGTTTAAGGGGAGAGGGGAAGGGTTGACAATTTTAAAAAACTAAACTTGTCGATGAGTCTGCCTTTCTTTAAAACCAGATCTCTGGATTTCTCTGGTTTAAAGCTCATCCTTGCCCACACAAGAATCCTCTCTAGACGCTGGAGGATCCATCTGCTACATGGAAGTGATGTAGTTGTCATCGTGATGTCATCCATGAAGGCTCTGATTGGGGGCTGCCACATGCCTGCCTTAGTCAGTGGCCCTCTACACTCCACTGTGGCGGCCTTAACCAGCATATTCTTTATCAGGGAGAAGAGGATCACTGAGATTGTACATCTGCTTATAATACCCTTCTCAAGCTAGTGCCAGTCTGATGTGGCCATCCCTGAGGATACTCTCTATCTGAAGTTCCCGTAGCAGTCAAGGATGAGGTCCTTTATCTTCCTCAGGACATGATGTTGGTTCAGCGCGATCTCCACCAGCTTATGTGACAATAACTCATACATGTTGGCAAGGTCTAGCCACAGAATGACTCGGTCTCCCTTTCCTTTGCACGCTTCCCAGATTAGATGGGACAGTGCACATGTGTCTCAGGCACCCTGGCAAATGAATCTCAAAGCAGTATAGGGTGACGTATATGTTACCTTGTTAATAAATCTACTTTAACCTTTTACCTTTAAATTTACTGGAAACCTGACTTGAACTGTTCACATAAATTCAGCATTAGTACCAAAAAAATAACACAATTATGTACTTTGCATCTGGACTCCTAAACTATCTGACACTAACTGAAGTTAACGAAATTTAATTTCACAAACTTGAGAGCATCCTGATTGGCTGCATCACTGCCTGGTATGGGAACTGTACTACCCTCAATCACAGGACTCTGCAGAGAGTGGTACAGACAGCCCAGCGCATCTGCGGATGTGAACTTCCTACTATTCAGGGCATTTATAAAGGCAGGTGTGTAAAGAGGGCCTGAAGGATCACTGGGGACCCGAGTCACCCCAAACACAAACTGTTTCAGCCGCTTCCATCCGGGAAATGGTACCGCAGCATAAAAGCCAGGACCAACAGGCTCCAGGACAGCTTCTTCCACCAGGCCATCAGACTGATTAATTCATGCTGTCACAACTGTATTTTTATGTTATATTGACTGTCCTGTTCTACATACTATTTATTATAAATTACTATAAATTGCACATTGCACATTTAGATGGAGACATAACGTAAAGATTTTTACTCATGTATATGAAGGATGCAAGTAATAAAGTCAATTCAATTCAATTCAGTTCCTGCTTATCCTGCATACAAACTGCTCAGCCTTTCTGTAATGCAAGCCTGTGACTGCACAGTGAGCCAGATATTATGGGATAATGGTAGTTTTGCTCTGCTGAGTTCTTCTCCACAAAATCTAATCTTCAATGTGTTCACAAAGTTGCAGTACAGACAAACTAAGAGTTTTAATTGCTAATACATAGGAATATGCCTCTGCTATCTTAATTATTGTGTTCCCCATACAGGTTTTTCATTAGCATCAATGATGTGAAATGGAACTTGCTGTATTCATTTCCTTAGTGAGTCACGAAGTGTCTATTTATTGATGACAGTAGAACCTTAGGAAACCACTAGACAAGTTCATTGACATTAAACATATACATGTGTATAGCTAAATAAAACATCATTTGTCTGGGGCTAAGTTGAAAAACACAGTACTTATAATCACACACAGCACATTAGATATGAACCAGTTCATATTGTCACAAAATAATATTAGCATAGACCCTGAAGTTTGACAGGTTGACATAAAACATGATTATGATTATAGTCGTGATTATGTTAGACAGGATAATGTTACTGGCACTATTATAATAACACAAGCAGTAGTGTAACTAGGGGAAATAGCAGTAATAAAAGATAAAATGTGACTAGTGGGACTGGGGAAGGGGATATGTGGGTGGGAGGCATTCAGTAGAAGCCATGCAGCCTATCCACAGGCAGTCTGATTTCTCTCATCAAATATTCTTTCTCACTTATTTAATCTACTATCATTGACTAAAACTTAGCAATACTCTTCTTATCTTACATCTCCCCTTGCCACTGGCGATCCTTCACAGAGAAAATAGTGCGGCAAAGTATTTAAGCTTCATACTCTATACCTAGCCATTCAGCTGTGTTCTTAACAAAATTTTTGACTTGTTCAAGCTTGAACAAGTCAATACAATATTAATTACTTTAGATAGGAACCTGATCATTTTAGTTTTTATGTAAGGGAAAAAAAACAAAAGAATGTTTGACAGAATTTTACAGGTTGATCACACTTCATTCAAAATGCTTGGGCCCAGAAGTGGTTTGGATTTTGGATATTTTCGGATTTTGGAATATTTGCATCTACATAATGAGATAGTTCAGGGATGGGACACAAGTCAAAAACTAAAATCCATTTAAATTACATATACAGCTTATGCATATAGGCTGAAGGTAGTTTTATATAACATTTTAATAGTTTTGTGCATTAAAACTGTGATTGAAGCATTAGAAAGGAAAGCAGCCCCTCTTCAACCACCCGGGTGGACAGTCAGTGGCTGTTTGGTATCACCATCATTCCCGACTCTGAATTTCTGTGCTTCTGGTAAGCAGTCTTTGCCTTACACTTGTTCATCACACTTATGTCCATTATCACATACCATTAATAGGACAGACATAATGGCAATGGTCAGTGTAGTGTTCTCACACAGGTGTAAAAGAACTCTGAACTAAACACCAAGCATAAACCAATCAATGAGGCGGTCCCAGTAAGAGTAACCATTTACTGTTCACTCTTCTACATTAATGTGTGGTGAAAACTGTTGATAAAAACAATGCAAAATATATACATTATTTGTTTCCTTCTTGACATCACATTTACATCATAAATACTTGCAAAAGTAAAACTACAACAACTATATTACATTAAAGTGCAACATACAGTCAGAATCTACCTACGCCATCGACTGGCTTTAAATACACTTCAACACAAACTATCCGCAACTCTTTAAACAACAAAAAACATAAACTTTATCAACCGTCATTACTTTTAACAGAATCAGCGTTAACATTTTTAATTTAACATATCGATTATCTCATGAACTTACGGCGTTGCTTCACTGATGTTTCTAGTGCGTAGAAAGAAAACTTTTCTCGCGCTGATCCTGCACACATAAGCCCCCTCCTTCCCGTTTCTCCAAACCGGTATTTTCCCACAAGACGCGGCAAAACCGGGTGTGACGTCATCGCATGCCGCGATATATCACAGACAACGAATTTACTTTAAACAACCTTAACTTTAACTAGAAAATGATAACAAATGAATTACTAAAGCGAAAATATAATAAACTAAACAAATGCCTTAAAGGCAACACAGTCAGGACTAAAAGTAAGATAACTAGAATGCTCACACAAACAATACTGACCAGGGAGGCATTCATTGCAAAGTCCGCAAAAACATTGAAGGCTTCAAAATCCAGCAGGTCCAGCTGGGGAACAAAGACGACTCAGGTGCAACGCATGGACTCGATATCCGCTGAGACGATGGAGAACTCCAGCCAGGAAACACCCCTCAGAGCCGAAGCTCCCTCTGCTCCTGAGCCACCCCTGTGCCAAAGGAGAGACCAAATGACTGCCCCCTCTGACATCCTAATCCATTCATCGAGGCAAGAGAGGATCAGATGGCCTAAATTATTAGACAATGTATCTTAAAAGCAGTTCAGTGATGACCTGGATTGCATCTTGGGAGCTACATTAGTAGGATCTGCCCACTGGAAAATCAACTCTGTTACAGTCATTGGATTTAACTTTGCTATAGAGTGATTCGGGCCAGTGGAGAAGAAAGGGGATCTTAAACCATCACAGCAACCAAACAGGAGGGAAAGGGAGATTCGCCACCTGAGAAGTGAGATAAAACCCTGAACAAACAATTCAAAAACAGTTCACACGTCGAAAAAGGAGGTGTCAAAGATCTAACCAGCAATCTGAGGGAACAGCTGCGAAAGTAAAGAAGGGAGAAAGAGAGAAGAAGAGCGCAGTTTGTTAAAACCCCATTCAGGTTCACCAGGGCTCTTCTCAGCCAGAGAAAATCTGGCACCCTAACCAGCTCAAAATATGAAGTGGAAGAATTTCTGTGGGAATCACATAGCAATCCCTGTAGGAATCAGGGACTAGAATTGAATCCAAAAGACCTCCAACCAAGAATCCCAGAAACTGGTCTGAACGTTGCTGAGCCCACTTGGCAGGGGGTCCAAGATATAATCAAGAGAGCAAAGTCATCTGCTGCCCTAGGATCAGGTGGTATACCCTACAAGATATATTAGAAATGCCCAAAGCTCCTCCAGAAGTTGTGGAAGGTAATGACGAAGATTTGTACCAAAGGCTCTTTTCCACCAAACTAGAAAATGGCTGAAGGGTGCTTTGTTCCCAAGATTCCTCTACAATCACCCAGTTTAGGACAATCTCCTTCCTAAGCATGAAGTGCAAGATATTCTTCTCGTGAGAAAATGGAGCCTTTACTTAATGGAGAACCACTATACCAACACATCTGTCCAGAAAGACGGCATCCCAGATTTTTCACATCAATCAGCCAATTGGTCCATGAGACCAGGCAGAAGGAAGGTAGCCGAACAGTTGTCTGGTTAGTTGTAGCCAATGGCTACGGATCGATTCCACGCAACCTCATCCAGGCTGGCCTGGACCACTATCATATCCTGCCTGTAACAGAGACCATGATCACCAGCTACCTAGGAGGATTCAACCTAAACTTTGTTTCAGCCCACTTTACAAGCAGGTGGCAAGACCTGCAAAAAGGGATTCCAACCTGTTGTACCATCTTCCACATCTTGTTTGTCATGGGCATGAACCTCCTCATATCAGCAGCAGCAGACGTAACCTGAGGCCCAGTGTTGGAGCCCAGCATCCGACAACCTGCAATTCAGGGGTTCATTGATGACTTCACAGTCAATACTGCAACCCATGCCCAAGCAAGATGGGTATTGGAAACTCTGGACAACACAGCAACCTGGGATAGGATGACTTTCAAGGCCAGGAAGTCCAAATGCGTGGTGATCAAAAAGGGCAAGGTTACTAGCAAGTTCAGTCTTCAAGTACAGGGAGAAGTCATTCCAAATATCCATAGAGGACAACCCAGTAAAGTGCCTTGGAATAAGAGTAAATCTGCAGATGCTGGAAATCCAAGCAACACACACAAAATGCTGGAGAAACTCAGCAAGCCAGCAGCATCTATGGAAAGGTCTCTTCAGCAGGACTGGAGAAAAATAAAGCTGAGGAGTAGATATAAAAGGTGGGGGGAGGGGAGAGAGAAATACCAGGTGATAGGTGAGACCTGGAGGGGGAGGGATGAACTAAAGAGCTGGGAAGTTGATTGGTGAAAGAGACAGAAGGACACGGAAGAAAGGAAAAGGGGGGAAGAGCACCAGAGGGGAGCAATGGGCGGGCAAAGAGATAAGGTGAGAGAGGGAAAAGGGGAGACCCGATGTAGATTGGGAGACCACTTTGCCAACCATCTGCACTCTGTCCACCAGAACGAGTGAGATCTCTCAGTGGCCACCCATTTTAATTCCACTTCCCAATTCACACATCGGTTGGAGGAACAACACCTTATATTCCATTTGGGTAGTCACCAGCCTGATGGCATGTACATCGATCTCTCAAACTTCTGGTAATGACCCCCACCACCCACCCCCTTCACCATTTCCCATCCCCTTTTCCCTCTCTACTCCTAAATCTACCCCTCTGCAATTCTCCTCCAGTCCTGCAAAGGGGTTTCAGCCCAATACATCGACTGTACCTTTTTCCGTAGGTGCTGCCTGGCCTGCTGAGTTCCTCCAACAAAGTGTCTTGGAAAGTAGTTTGATACAGCAGTGATGGACAGCACCAATGTTACGAACACTGTAAAGCAGACTGAAGAAGTTCAACAAAACCAGACTCCCTGGTAAATTTCAGACATGGCTATACCAACATGGTCTTCTACCAAGGCAGCTCTGGCTTTTCACAGGGTATGAGTTCCCCATGACCATCGTAGAAGGCATCAGGAAGAAATCAAAAAGCAACTGCAGAGGTGACTGGGATCTCCCCAAGTTTATCTTCAGTGGGGCTCTACATAAGATCAGGCCAGCTACAACTCTCATTATTGTCAGTAGTGGAGGAGTTCAAGGTGGCAAACTGTAGAGTTGTGTTAACACTGAAGGACTCCAATGATAAATTAATAAACCAAATAGGAGTCACAACAAGATCAGGCTGAAAGTGGGATGCCAACTCAGCCATAGACCAGGCAGTGAGCTCCATGCAATTGAGAGACATCATTGGCAACCCATGCCTGGGACAGCAAGGCCTCGGCTCTGCACACTTCCAGTGATGGGGGGAGCAAGTGCAAGGGGTAGGCGTGACATGTTCCAGGCAGAGGTATGGAACCACAAGGACGAAAGGCAGGTATTGAAGGCAGTGGAGTTGAGGTCACAGGGTGCCGGGGCAAAATGGGATCTTCCCAAGTGTAGGATCACTTGGGCAGAGCTTTGGACACTGCAGCCCTTCCACATTCCTTCCCTCCTGTGGTCCATGCATGGCACTCTCCCTACACTATCGTAGCTGCACACATGGGGCTGAGAGAGGACCCTAACTGCAAGCTTTGAGGTCAGCAGGGTTCACTGGCACACATGCTGTCAGGATGCATAAAAATAGCTTTAACACAAGGACAGTACAGGTGATGCCACAACAAAGTCTTGCTGTCCCTTGCTGACACACTGGAGTGGGAGAGGCGTGAAAAGAGCCCATCTGGTAGAGGCAAACAAGGCAATCGTTTTCATCAAGGAGAGGGCCACACCAGTCATATCAAGAAGACCTAAATCCAATCTACTGCAAATCATGGGAGTTGAGGGTCAATGTGGGGAGGAAGCTGTAGTTTCCAGACGTGATGCAAACCACACTTAGACCGGACATCATAGAGTGGTCCTCCGAAGACAAGAAAATCATCCTGGTGGAGTGTCAAGCTAGCAACTCGACCTTGCGCACACGCGCGCGCACACATTCACACACGCACACGCACGCACACGCACACACACACACACACACACACACACACACACACACACACACACACACACACACACACACACACACACACAATGCATACAGGGTAACAAAAGCTGCACAACAGTATCAGAGAATATCTGAATCGGTTGTTGAACAACAAACAATGGCAGGCTTTCAGTCTCTACCTACAATACTGTGTTTTGATTAAAAGATTCCACAGTACATGGTAATCATGGTAACCACTGTGAGTAATATATTAAGTAATATATTAATATATATTAATATACTATGATGACTACTGAAAACAAACTACCATTAACAGGGTCCCACTCGGGGTATGTGAGGTCAATTCACAGAACGGTTTTGTGCGCAGAGTCCGACACATCACCTGGGAAACTTTCCAGCACCCTGTTGAAATTCCTCTTGTGGCATCAGGTCAGTGCTAAAAGATTTCGGAGGTTTTCAGATTTTGAATTTTTGGATAAGGGGTGCTCAACCTATTAACGTTCAATGTTAACTCCAGTAATATTTTAATAATGGCAAGAAAACAAACATAATATTTCATTTAACTATGCTGTAGTCAGAAATAGATCACTGAAGAAACTGTAGTATATCCTAGAAAATACTAACCAGTGAGTCTTCTGTCGTTTGTGGGCAAAAAAATTGGAGAGTATTCTTAAGGCAGAATTTATGAGCATCAGAGAAGCATAGTGTGGTAAGTGATTGCAAGGCTTTGTGAGGGGCAGGTCATGCCTCATGAGCCTGATAGAATTCATTGAGGAAGTAACAAAACAAATTGATGAAGGCAGAGCAATGGATGTGGAGTATATGGATTTTAGTAAGGCCTGTGACAAAGATCCCAACAGTATGGCCATTCAGAAAACCAGAGGAATGGTATCCATAGAAATGTAACTGTGTGGATACAGAACTGAATTGCCCATAGAAGGCAGAAGGTGATAGTAGGTGGAGAGTATTCTACTATTCTGCAGGGATTTGTTCCAGGACCTCTGCCCTCTGTGATTTTTATAAATGACTTGGTTGTGTTAGTAAGTTTGTAGATGACTCGTTGTTTGGTGGTATTGTAGATAGTGTAGGAGGTGGTCATAGGTAAAAATGAGACATGGCTTGAGAATTGTCAGGTTGACATCAAGTGTGATAGGCAGGGCAGCAAAATGACAGGTATAGTTCAGTCCAGCAAAGTGTGAAGTGATACATTTTAGATGGTCAGACTTGAAGGCAAATGCAGTGTTGATGGCAGGATTCCTAGCAGTGGGAAGTAACAGAGGGATCTCTCAAAGTTGCTGTGCAATTTGAGCTGTTAAAAACGTGTATAGCATGTTGGCTTTCAATAGTGGTGGGGGGGGGGGGGGGACAGGATCAAATTCAGCAACTCAGATTTCTAGTATCTGCATTTTTTCTCTTTTCAGCCTAAAGTTCAACACAGGTGCTGATGAGTATAATACAATGTTGGAATTTTCCATCAGCCTTACCCTAGCACTCAAAAATATTACCACATTTAAAAAGAGGGCATGGTTTATTAGATATAAAATGGAAACAGACATGGAATTACAAGTAATCAATCAAGTCAAGATACTGAGAAAGAAGTAACTTGAATAATAATATATGTCATTAGGACTGTTTCAGTAACCTTCACCATATGAAGTTATACAAGGCAACTTGAAGTGACTAACTATGAAGTTATAACCTTCATGTATATTCAGTGGCCGCTTCATTTGGTACACTTGTACACTTGCTCATTAATTCAAATATATAATCAGCTTTCAATGTATAAAAATATGCAGACATGTTCAATATATAGAAATGAGAAATTCTACAGTTGCTGGAAATCCAAAGGAACATACACAAAAGACTAGAGGGATCAGCAGGCCAGGGGCATCTAGACTAGTGGTC
The DNA here is from genome assembly GCF_030144855.1 of Hypanus sabinus. Taxonomy (NCBI): domain Eukaryota; kingdom Metazoa; phylum Chordata; class Chondrichthyes; order Myliobatiformes; family Dasyatidae; genus Hypanus; species Hypanus sabinus. The sequence goes on along the minus strand of NC_082719.1, from coordinate 48,132,142 downwards.
GCCAACTCATTGATCGCGATCGACTGGTCGATCTTTGAGACTTTCCCAGTAGATCCCAAAAAAAAAGAAAAAGAAATACATAAATACTGTTGAGAGATTGTTTCCGGATTGCGAGGTTTTAGTTCCATTCTTTCTGCCCAGTGCGCATGCGTGTATCTCCCCCGGCCATGCACTACACAGTGTACTTCAGTGGTCCCCAACCACCAGACCGCGAGGAAACGATGTAATCAGCTGCAGCTTTCGTCATTCTCTGTTGAACTTGAATACATGCGAGGTCATCAGTTGCCTAAACGCAGTGATACCCTCGCGCCAGAGATCACTGGTTGGCCTGGGGTAACCAGCCGCCTCAGGCAGCCTGCGCCGTCACTAAACCAAATGTTCATGGGGAACCCGGTGCTAAAATACTCACAGATGACCTAATTCAGGCTCGGGGCTCTGTAAGTAGCAGAGCAGCTACCTTGCTATGATCTACTGAAAGTCATCCCTCAAGACAAACTTTTGTCGACTGATAGATCCTACAAGGGTGGCGGACAAGCGTCCTGTCGCACTCCTCACTCGGTTGCTCTCTCCGGACTGCGACCACCACGGCCCCAGTACAGGAACAGCCGCACCTGGCCAAGGCATCTGGCGGTGGGCAGGCGGGAGGCTGTCTAATGAGGCAATGAAGCCCTCAAAACTGCTTCAGTACTCTGAGTCCAAGCACCCCGCACTGAAAGACAAGCCCGTATGAGTTTTTTTCCAGCGGAAAAAACGTGAGCAAGCTGGACAGCAACTAAGTGCTGAGAGCCATGAAAACTAAATTGGGGAATAGACTGGACATAAGGAACCTGTATCACTGTATTCCGGTCGTGTTTAACACCCCCCCCCCATTGTCAGCCAGTCCACAAGAATATTGTCAATATTAAACCGGTCTGTGGTGCAAAAGAAGGGTGGTGGCCCCTGGTGTTCATGCACTATTTCTACTTCCGGGTTGCGGGGTTTTACTTCCAGTCTTTTCTGCCCCGGTGCGCATGCATGTAACTAATCAATTTGGGGTCAATCTTGCCTTTCTCTAAGGCCGAGGTAGGAGATCTTCAGCTTAAAAAGGTTGGTGACCACTAATCTAGGGGGATGAATAAACAGTAGATGATTCGGGCTGAGATCCTTCATTGGGACTGGAAAAGAAGGGGAATTCAACAGAATCTAGAGACATAGTCAAGAGGTTCAGCTGTTGTTCAGACCAAGCATTAGAACACCAAACAACATCAAACATCTCCTGGGACTTTCACACACAACAGTCTCTAGAGTTTACAGAGAACGGTGCAAAAAAACAAAAAAAATCCAGTGAGTGGCAATTCTGGGGGAAAAAACTGCCTTGCTAATGAGAGAGGTCAGAGGAGAATGGTGAGAATGGTTCAAGCTGACTGGACGGTGACAGTAATTCAAATAACTTTGTGCTACGACAGTGGTGTGCAGAAGAGCATCTCTGAATGCACAACATGTTGAACATTGAAGGGGATGGGCTACAGCAGGAAAAGGCCATGAACGTACGCTCAGTGGCCAATTTATTACGTACAGGAGGTACCTAATAAAATGGCTACTAAATGTGCAAGCTTATTTCCATCCAGGTTCTCTGCCACCCAGAGAACAAAGACACATGAAGGATGTATTGAGAAAAACTGGAAAAATAATCTCTGGTCTGTCCTCTACACGGCAGCACTTCTATTTCCTTAGGAGTCTGTGGAGAATTGGCATGACTTCCAAAACTTTGACAAACTTTTATAGACGTGTAGAGGAGAGTATATTGACAGAATGCATCATGGCCTGATATAGAAACATCAAAGACTTTGAACAGAAAATCCTGCAAGAGATGGTGGATTTGGCCCAGTACATGACAGGTACAGACTTTCTCACCATTGAGCACATCTACATAAAACAGTCATCGGAAAACAGCATCCAACTTCAGAGGTCCCTACAAACCAGGCCATGCTCTCTGCTCAATGCTGCCACCCAGGTTGAAGGTATAAGAGCCTCAGGGCTCACACCACCAAGTTCAGGATCAGTTACTACCCCTCAACCATCAGGCTCTTGATTAAAAGGGGTAACAACATTCATTTGCTCCAACAGTGTTATGTTCCGACAACCAATTACCTCAGTTTAAGGATTCTTTATCTTATTATCTCATGTTCTCAATATTTATTTACATTTGCATTTGCACAGTTTGGCATCTTCTACACATTGGTTGATCCTTCACTGATCCTGTTATAGTTACTATTCTACAGATTTGCTGAGTATGCCCACAAGAAAATGAATCTCAGGGTGGTATACGGTGACATATATGTACTTTGATAATAAAACTTACTCTGAACTTTGTACCTGCAATAAATATCTCCCTGTATCAAAAACTAATTGTATCAAAGTTATCTGCAGGAATTTAAATTGATTACTTTTTAGAGAGGCACTTTTAAACAAAAACATGTTCCTATTTGCATACACCCTTCTTAATGGTACGTAGGGAAGCCTTTGTTCCTGCAGGGCACTCGGTGTGTATACCATATATTGGATATTAGACACGTTTGCTATGGACTGTCACTCAACTAACCAAATCTTCTTCTTAATCATCCTGCTTTCTTCTGTTGAAAGCCCTGTAACAGTATAAATGTCTGGAGTGCTCTCCCCACCACCCCTTCAGAATGACCAAGTTAGAAAGTGTGGTCAATTATATATGTAAAAAAATCATTATATCCACTTTCAAAGTTAGAGGAAGGGAAAGGGGTGGATGGAATAAGGATCTATTTGAAGAGAATCTTCTAGAAACATCTGATCAGAGTACAATGCTTAGGGCAAATAGACATGCTGAAGCAATAGATTACGATGCTGGCTACGTTTACATTCATTGTATTCTATTCTCACCTCTTTTACAGTGACCATTACCTATCAATTCTTAATATATCAATTCTATAGTACTTCACTTGAACTCTGGTCATCAATGTATCTTTGTTCACTAGGTTTTAAATCCTTCAGCATCATCAGATTAAAACTGTGAAACTATACTTTTATAAAAGCTCATGCCAAACAAAGGACCGTGCAAGGGACCTGGAGCCCATTTCATCCAGCTAGGCGCAAACACGAGGAAATCTGCAGATGCTGGAAAATCAAGCAACACACACAAAATGCTGGTGGAACGCAGCAGGCCAGGAAGCATCTATAGGAAGAAGTACAGTCGACGTTTCGTCAAGACCCTTCAGCAGGACTAACTGAAAGAAGAGATAGTAAGAGATTTGGGAGGGGGAGGGGGGAGGTCAGAAATGATGGGAGAAGACAGGAGGGGGAGGGATAAAGCTAAGAGCTGAAAAGTTGATTGGCAAAAGGGATACAGAGCTGGAGAAGGGAAAGGATCATGGGACGGGAGGCCTAGGGAGAAAGAAAGGGGGAGGGGAGCACCAGAGGGAGATGGACAGCGGGCAAGGAGTGATTGTGAGAGGGGCAGAGAGAGAGAAAAAAAGGAGAGTAAAAAAAGGGGGGGGGGGGGGAATTAATTAAATAAATAAACACATAAATAAATAAATAAATAAATAAATAAATAAATAAATAGATAGATAGATAGATAGATAGATAGATAGGTAAGGGGTGGGGTAAGAAGGGGAGGGGGCATTAATGGAAGTTAGAGAAATCAATGTTCATGCCATCAGGTTGGAGGCTTTCCAAACAGAATATAATGTGTTGTTCCTCCAACCTGAGTGTGGCTTCATCTTGACAGTAGAGGAGGCCATGGATAGACATATCAGAATGGGAATGGGATGTGGAATTAAAATGTGTGGCCACTGGGATATCCTGCTTTCTCTGGCGGACCAAGCGTAGGTGTTCAGTAAAACAGTCTCCCAGTCTGTGTCGGGTCTCACCAATATATAAAAGGTCACACCGGGAGCACCGGACACAGTATACCCCACCAGCCGACTCACAGGTGAAGTGTCACCTCACCTGGAAGGACTGTCTGGGGCCCTGAATGGTGGTGAGGGAGGAAGTGTAAGGGCAGGTGTAGCACTTGTTCTGCTTACAAGGATAAGTGCCAGGAGGGAGATTGGTGGGAAGGGATGGGGGGGGGGACAAATGGACAAGGGAGTCGTGTAGGGAGCGATCCCTGCAGAAAGCAGAAAGAAGGGGGGAAAGGTGTGCTTGGTAGTGGGATCCCGTTGGAGGTGGCGGAAGTTACAGAGAATCATACATTGGACCTGGAGGCTGGTGGGGTGGTAGGTGAGGACAAGGGGAACCCTATCCCAAGTGAGGTGGCAGAAGGATGGGGTGAGAGCAGATGTACATGAAATGGGAGAGATGTGTTTGAGAGCAGAGTTATGGTGGAGGAAGGGAAGCCCCTTTCTTTAAAAAAGGAAGAGATCTCCTTCATCTAATGAAAAACCTCATCCTGACAGCAGATGCAGCAGAGATGAAGGAATTGCGAGAAGGGGGTGGCAGTTTTGCAAGAGACATTGTGGGAAGAGGAATAGTCCAGGTAGCTGTGAGAGACCGTAGGTTTATTGTAGATATCAGTAGATAAGCCGTCTCCAGAGATGGAGACAGAAAGATCAAGAAAGGGGAGGGAGGTAAATGGACCAGGTAACTTTGAGGGCAAGGTGAAAGTTGGAGGCAAAGTTAATGAAGTCAACGAGCTCAGCACACATGCAAGAGGCAACACCAATGCAGTTGTCAATGTAGTGAAGGAAAAGAGGGGGACAGATACTTGTATAGGCTTGGAACATGGACTGTTCCACAAAGCCAACAAAAAGGCAGGCATAACTGGCACCCATACGGGTCCCCATGGGTACACCTTCGGTTTGGAGGAAGTGGAAGGAGCCAAAGGAGAAATTATTGAGAGTAAGGCCTAATTTTGCTAGACGGAGGAGAATGGTGGTAGAGGGAAATTGGTTAGGTCTGGAATCCAAAAAGAAGCAGAGAGGTTTGAGACCTTCCTGATGGGGGATGGAGGTATATAGGGATTGGACATCCATGGTGAAAATAAGACAGTGGGGGTCAGAGAACTTAAGATCATTGAAAAAATGCAAAGCATGAGAAGTGTCATGAACATAGGTGGGAAGGGATTGAACAAGGGCGGGATAGAACAGTTCTGAGGTATGCAGAAATGAGTTTTGTGTGGCAGGAGCAAGCTGAGTCAATGGGTTTACATGGACAGGCAGGTTTGTGGATCTTGGGTAGGAGATAGAAATGGGAAATGTGGGGTGTGGGAACTGTGAGGTTGGTAGCAGTGCATGGAAGATCCCCAGAGCTGATAAGGTTGGTGCTGGTGTGGGGGACAGTGGCCTGGTGCTCCTTAGTGAGGAAATGATCGAGGGGTAAATAAGAGGAGATATCAGCGAGTTGTAGAGGTCAGTACGCCGGACTACTACAGCCCCCCCCCCCCCCCCCCCATCAGCGGGTTTTATAGTAAGGTTAGGATTGGTGTGGAGGGAGTGAAGAGCAGAGTGTTCGGAAGGAGTGAGGTTGGAATTGGAACAAGGTGTGGTGAAGTCAAAACAGCAGATGTCCCATCAGCAATTAGCGATAAAGAGATCCAGAGTAGGCCTAGGGGAGGGAGTTTTGATATCTGTCGCTGTGCCCTTGCCGGGCTTCATGCACAGAGTCCGCTGGATCTCAGGTCTTCTGCACAGTGATGCACATTAATGAAACAGGAACATACCAACCATAACCCGTCACAGCTGGAAATCCCAAAATGGCAGTTCTCAGGAGAAATAGCTGCCAGGGATAATGTGCTGATTTGTTGTGGTGTGTTGTTGTTGAATCATAGAGTCACAGAGTAATACAACAGAAAAATCTGCCTTTCGATCCAAGTGTCTCTTCACTGTTGTTTTTGTACTGCATCAAGCACTTCCAACTGCAGCTCATTCCATTTGTTCATCTCCCTTTACATGAAGAAGTTGTCCCTCGTGTCCCTTTTAAATCTTTCCCCATCTCTTTAAACATAAAAACCTGGTTTTTGATTCCCTTTCTCTAGTAAAAAATATTGTTTGCATTCACAATGCCATTCACAAGGCAAGACAGTGACGATACTTCATTAGGAATTTGAAGGGATTTGTCATGTCAACAAAAACACTTAAAAACTTCTATAGATGTACCATAGAGAGCATTCTGACAGGCTGCATCACTCTCTGGTATGGGGGGGGGGGGGGGGCTACTACACAGGACCGAATGGAGCTACAGAGGGTCATAAATGTAATCGGCTCCATCTTGGATACTAGCCTACAAAGTACCCAGGACTCCTTCAAGGAGTGGTGTATCAGAAAGGTAGCGTCTATTATTAAGGACCCCCAGCACCCAGGGCATTTTCTCACTGCTACCATTAGGTAGGAGGTACAGAATCCTGAAGGCAGACATTCAGCGAATCAAGAACAGCTTCTTCCCCTCTGTCATCCGATTCCTAAATGGACATTGAACCGGTGAATACTACCTCACTTTTTTTATATATATTATTTTGGTTTTTGCACAATTTTTAATCTATTCAATATATGTTTACTGTAAATGATTTATTTGTTCTTTTCCTCTTCTATATTATGTATTGCATTGAACTGCTGCTGCTAAATTAGCAAATTCCGTGGCACATGCCGGTGATAATAAACCTGATTCTGACAATGTCTATGCCTCTCATGATCTTATTCTTCAGCTGTCTAAGTTCCAATGAATAAAGTCATAGCCCACCCAAACTCTTCCTATAATTCAGCCCCTCAAGTCCTGGGAATACTCTCATAAAAATTCCTTACACTTTGGCAGGATGAATGAGAGAAAAACGTTGGTCATAGAGAAAAATGATCTATTGCTTTCTTGGCATATATGACGCATAAACTCTTCTAGGGCTTCCAGCTGGGTAGAGATGTCAAATGTTAACTGATGTTTCGACGATAAACCCCAACTTCATGAGGGATAGAGAACTTGGTGGCAGTGATCTTCTGGGGAGGATTAAGTTAGTCACAGGTTCCAAACAACTGAACATTTTGCAGAGTGATGTCAACTTTTGAAGGTGAATGCACAATTCACATCAAAAATTAACTCTCCCATAGGAATGTCAATGAGCCCTGTCCCTTTAAAGACTGCAAGAGAGGGCTACTTTAAACGGGTCGAAGCATTCATTGTTTTGTTGACACAAATTCATGCTCCAGTGTTGCAACAGCAGCATCAAACGTGCATTCCACGAGCATCCAGATGCTCTGCGTGCTCATTGTGATGCTGTCTCAGGTGCAGGTAGTGTAACCGGTGAATTACCCTTCAATTCAATCATGTACCATATTAAACAAAAAAAAAACATGTGTTGTGCATTTGGATTTCTGGGTCATCAAATCTGGAGTGATGGATGATGTTTTATTACCCAGATGCCCATTGTGGAAACCAGTACGTAATGTCTATATTAGTGTGGTGTCAACAACTAACATCTTATTTACAGCACTGTATTAGACTTACCTATAAGATGTCCTCCCTACCTGAATGGACACCCCCAGGTAAGAAAACATCATTGTTCACTTTGGAAGAGATGACCCAGAAATCCAAATGTACTGTGTATTTTTGTAAATTTTATACGGTAGACTATTAAATTGAAGTGTGAAGTCAATCATCGGTTGAAATTAACACTTCCCAGATTACACTGCCTGTACCTAACAGAACATTAAAGTAAGTTTACAACCCACTCAAGTGCCATAGATGCTGGGAAAGCAGCAGCAGTAAGGTGGTGGAGTAATTTCAGGTTTCCCTATTGCATGGATCTCAAGTTATCTGGACTCAAAATCAAAGAACTATGACAACGACACTACCTGAGCTGGCAGTCAATGTAAATCTTACCTGCGTTTTGACTTAAATCCATTTACATTTTACCCTACATTCTTTAATATATTTTGCCTATCAAAAAACTCAATATCAAATTTAACTTACCAACTAATTCAAGTGTATGGAATAGAATTCCAAGTTTCCATTGCGCTTGCCATGTTAAAATGTTGTCTCATTTTATTCCTGAAAGTCCTAGCTCTCCTTTTAAAAGCAGGTTCCCTGGTCCTACATTCTCCTTCAAGCAAAATAAGTTTCTCTCTACTCCTAAAACCACTATTCTTTCTTCCAAATACCTTTTAGGTTCCCTTCTTTCTGTAATTATCTCCCCTTGTTTTCTTTGTAATTTAACAAATGAAGTTTGAACCTAATCCTGGGAAATTCTCCTCTGAAGACCGTACACCCTTTCCAATGTATGATGCCCAGAAGTGCTCAGAGTAATGGATAACCAAGCATGTGGGCAACTATAGTGTAACTTCTGTTTGGCCTGAAGAACAGTATTTCATTAGGTGAATTGATTTTTTACTTTTCCTGTCCATAACACTTCGATGCTCAATACACATAGATCTCTAACGCTTTGGACTTGAACTTTTATTTTCTCACCAACTAGAGAGTACCCTGACTAATACATTTTAGACCCAAGGTGGGTGATTCCACATTTATCTGCAATGAAATCTATTTGGAATGGTTTTGCCAAAGACATTAATCTATTAATACCATTCTATAATATATGAAATAGATGAAAACATCATCAGTCAAAATACTTCTATCTGCATTGATTGCAATGTTACCTTTCTGTGCCATTCACAAAGCTAGGTATGTGATTTCCCATCCCATAGTCTGTCACTTTTAACCATACAACTTATAGAAATCATAGGTATTGTACAAATGTGATTTAAAATAATAATAAATTAATAAAAAGTTCAAATATTTTGCAAGGGAAATTGTAGATTTTTTTTTAAATTCTTTTTAAAATAATAGTTCAACATGCCAGTGGATCTCAATGTCCTGGCAGACTGTAATAATTTCATGATGAACTGAAACAGCTTTCAAATGAATATGTGACAGTTAAGTTATGTGTATTTTGTTGGATTGTTTAAGACAAATGTTTTTCCTCAGGGAATACCAGCAGCAGAGATTGTAGGATGGTGGTAGGGAGGTAATAAAGCAAATGGAAAAGATTACAAGGACAATGAATGTTCAGGAGGTCGATAGCTTTTGCAATAACTGAGGCATTAGATGGGTCTCTAGCACATTCTACCAGCTTCATTCTGCACCATCATCAAGTACAACTGTTTCTCCCATTCGAGATTAAGCCTGAGAATAATGCTGGGCAACAGAAAGGGAGGAAAGATCCAACACAGAAGGCTACCACCGCTTTCTTCTGCTTTATGTCTATAGACTGAACACATCTATGTACAAAGGAATGGTTCTCCGCTCCCCCTTGGCTCGAGACAGTGTATATCATCTAATAGCTTTGATACATTTTCACTGTAGATATCAATTTTACACACAGCAAGATCTTTAATAGTTTTATACTCATCTCTTCTACAAGAATGTCCAACAGCAACATTCAGATACTAATGATTCAAAGTTTATTCAAATTGCAAATTAAAAAGTCCACTGATTTCCTCAATACTTGTATTGTATTAGGCACTTATATATAGCTAGAGTGCTGAAGATTTTTGCACAGTACTGTAATTTAAATTTGCTGCTTGCGATTTACAATTTACATTAAGATCTGAAGACTGGTTCTTGCTTGAATTAATATCTGTAATACTCACATAACTCCAGAATACTCCCTAAAAGCAAAAATAAATTCATGAACCATATCAGGGAGCAAACCTCATTGCCATTTCCAGTACTGTGCAAAAGACTTGGGCACCCTAGCTATATATATGTTATACATATGTCTAAGACTTCAGTACGGTACACTAGCTTCTAGCAATACTGGACTATGCCAAGTAATTAACTAATTCCCATGTGCTGTACTTAAAGGAAATAGTCACAGGCGATGTTGACTGGGTTGGGGGACATGTTTTCTCTAAAGAAAAAGTCAGTACTGAATAGGAATATACAATTGCAGAGTTAATTGTAAAATGGGATATAGTTGAGGGAAGTTTGGAAGAATTATATTACTTATATTGTTAAAGTAACTCATTCATTTCTAATAGTCATTTCAAGCAATGAATTACTTTTGCAATGTAGTTGATCTTACTAATGAGTTACCACATAAATAGTAGCTAATTCTGTTCATACATGGCTCATTTCACTACAGGATAATATAGAAAATGGCATTTTTACTGTAGCCACTATTGGTTGAAAGAAAAATATTAACTAGGGCACAAGATCAACAAACTGTTCTTCTTTACTTATTGGAGCAACTTTTAGAAAACTAGGTCCAATAACAATCTGATTACACTGGACTTTTCCTGAATACCCTTGGGTGTCTCATATGGATTTCGGGCTTTTGATCATGAAAATCACCATGAAATCTCCCTATCACACACTATTTTTTTTGAAATTGTCAATATTTACTATTTCAATTTATAATTCAAGTCAGAATAACTGATGCCAAGATTGAGAAAGGCATTTTTGTTGGTCCGCAATTCAAACAGGTCAATAATGACTGGCAATTTGAAGAACTTCTAGTGAGATCAGAGAAAATCACATGGAAGGCATTCCAGAATGTTACTGAAAATGTTCTTGTAAATTATAGTGTTGGTTCCAATTTCTCATTCCTAAGGTAGGGTGGTTTGGGTTGTTAGATTATAGATCAGTTTGGGCCTACCTTCCCCTCAAACTCCACACCACCACCTATCCCATCGACTTTGCACCACTAACAACGACAAAACTACTTTTGGTCAACAGCTTTATGTTGTGGAACTAAGGGCAAACTGTCTGAACCATGGGCAGTTTAAAGCCAGAATCCTGAAGCTACTGTTGGTGACCTCACATACGTTCATAGCATAAACCACCCTGAAGCCCTACAGCCTTCTTTATGACAATTAAATAGAAGCCACTTGAACTGAAGTGACTTTTATGTATCCTTCTAAAATTTATTTACATGATATCATTGAAATTTGAAGCCATTTACTATAAATTATCCAGAGAATAATTAGTTTTATTAATACAAAATACAATTTCTACCTATGACTATTTTAAAATATAATGACTGTCAAAAGAGATGATAAATGGACATTCATTTATATTTCTTGAATCAAACATGTATTTTTCAGATTTATTTAGCATTTTGTATGATGTTTTAAGCATTGTTCCAGAGTTTGCTACTGTAAGAATTATTTAATGGGATTGTCAAACTGGATGAACAGTCAATATTACAGTTAATGGGCACCAGGGATCCAAATGACTGAAACTTGACAAATGGAGTGGTTGAAGTTCTTACTGCCAGATGTTGCTGGATCTTTGAGGATCTCCATTTCAGCTCACCGAGAATCACCATCCATTCATTGCTTGCTGCAAATTCTGGGTTGTTATAGTCTACATACATTTATAGGCTAAAGCTTTATGTAGAAGCAATAAACATTACAGTGTAGAAAAGCCTGAAGCCAGAATCCTTAAACTGACATTTTGTAATGTGAGCAAGTAAATTATAGTGTCCTTTCATGGTCTCTGTTTCCTGCAAGGTGAGTAGTGTTTCACTGGGGAATGCAGATCTGTGGATTTGAGCCTCAAGTACTCCCAGACCACAAATAACACAGTGAAATGCAGAACAGAGCTCAGTGCACTCTATCACAGTAAGAAGGCTGAGTTCTGAAATAACAGAGATATTTTCTCCCTCATGACTGAAGGCAATTCCTTGTGTTAGTTTCCTTTTACATGAAAAGAGCCTGCTGATATTAACTGCATTTCTCTATTCGTTTAAACTTGAGGCCATCGGCTGCACTGTCTAATTTACTTCTGCTCCAGAGTTGTAGTCCCTTTCTGTTTATATAATAGGTCATAACATGTTCCCTTCTCCTTCGTGACAGCAAATTCTCATCTCCAGTCTTTCCCCATAACTCACTCCTTGGACCCCAGGGAGATGCCTGCAGGTTTGATGGCAGGAGTGCAAAATGGACAAGATGAAAGATCAGTTAATAATAGAAATATAATCTAGCCAACTCAGTGAAAATCCCTTTAGACAATAAAAACAGCTAACGTTGAATGGAGCAATGAAAGAAAAGTAGCTTTTACATGTTCTCAACCATTGACAACGATATCTCAAAAATAATTAGGCTGTTTTCAGAAATTGCAAAAATACTGGAGCTAACATAATGGCTGTCGCTCATGAATATTGCTGTGTATTTTCTATAAACTAGGCTGATGTCTTGAGGCAGTGGAAGGAAGTTAGAGAACTATTTGTAGATCACTGGTGCAGCGCAGCCTAGCTTTTATCTGCAGCTGTCAGGTATAAATGACGAGTCACCATTTTTGAGAATCTAATAAGGGAAACCTTGAAAGCTTTGAAGCTCTTTATAAAGAGAAAGTGTGAAAATACCAATTAATACTCAGGCAAAGGGGCAATAGGCTGAAGAGCATAGAAGTGAGAATAAGGTACAGAGAACAGCTGAACAATTTCAAAGAGTGCTGATAAATGCATCAGCCTGACAAGATAAATACATTTGAGAATAAGACAAAATGAAATTTTATTTTATCATAAAACACACGGGGATACAAAGGAAATGAAAGCAAACATTGAAAACAAAGATGAGACTGGAATAGACAATTTTGAAATATTTAAGCAAAAGCATGGACAGACAAACAAGAAGGCGGGCGGTCAATGAGAAAATCAGTTTAAAAATGTGAAGACTTGAAACCATAAACTAGTGGATGTGCCAGGTCGACAGAAGAACCAGAACACACAAAATGAAAGCCATCTATTTCTCAGCTGTTTTGCACAATTACTTAATTTCCATTTATTGGACCTCTCAACTATATGTCAGCGTGATTCCCTTGTTAAATCAGTTATATTGTTAGGCCCTTTGAAAATGGTTTACCTCTTTGAAATAGACATTCAGTTGAATCTGCTCTCCTGCTACCAAATAGATAGCGCATGGGTATTAACATACAAGCTGACATGGGTCCTGTATCCTGCACATGGATGCAATCACACGGAAAGTGCACAATGTTTTTACTTTCTTAAGAAGTTAAGAAGGTCCAGCTTGTCACTAAACAGTCAAACAAGCTGCTGCAGATGTACTATTGAAGTGTCTTGACTGGTCACATTATGGTTTATACAATAGTTCATTGTACAGGAACACAAAAAGCTGCAGATGGTAATGGATTCTGCCCAATAATTCCCAGGCACAGCTCTCCCTTCTGTGTGTAGTGTCTACAGGAGATACCGCTTCAAGAAGGTAATGCCCATCATCAAAACACAAGAGATTCTGCAGATGCTGGAAACCTGAACAAAGTGCTGGAGGAACTCAGCAGGTCAGGCATCATCTACGGAGAGGAATAAACAGTCCACATTTCAGGTTGTCTCTCTTCATAAGGACTAACTCTCAGTAGCACAGTCATAAAATTTACTTAGTTGCAAGAAGCACAGATCAATGTTTCCAGCTGAAATCCTGGACAGTGGGAGGAGAGGAGCAATGTGTTGAAAGCTCCTCACAGATCTAATGGAAACAAGAGGTTCTGCAGATGCTAGAAATCGTGACCAACACATACAAAATACTGGAGGAGCTCAGCAGATAAGGGAGTGTCTGTAGGCAGGGACAAACAGTCGATATTTTGGACTGAGACCCATCATCAAGACTGGAAAGGAAGGGGGAAGAAGTGAGAGAAAGAAGGAGGGGAGAGGGGAAGGAGCTTGCAGGTGATAGGTGAAGCCAGGTGAGGGGAAAGGTGATTTGAATCAGGATGGTGGATGAAGTAAAAAGATGGGCGGCGATAAGTGAAAGAGGTAAAAGACTGCAGAGAAAAGAACCTGGTAGGAGAGGACAGTAGAGTAATTCTAGTCCGAGACTTTCTAATTAGGATGCAGAGTAATTCCACCTCTCTTAGATTATTACATGAAAACACAAAAATCAATGCACAATCTTCAATTTCAATTAAACTCTTGAACCAATAATATAGTGCTTCCAAGTTTGCATGAAGCCTTCCAACAGCAATTAGAAGATAGCTGAGAAGATTTACTATAATGGTTTCAAGGATGAATGATTCCAGCTCTAAATTAAAACTGAAAGGCTGGGATTGTTCTCCTTGGAGCAAAGACATTTGGAAAGAGATTTGACGGAGTGATACATACAGTATTCATGATAGAATACGTAGAGAGATGCTCTTTCCATCAATGAAATGGTTCAAGAATCAGAGTACATAAGGAGCAATGCGATAAAACACTTTTTTTTCACAGAGCAGTTACGATGTGAAATATAGAAGAAATAGGACAACACTTCAACAAGAAGATATGTGCACATATTGGGAAACAATTAGACAAACGGATTAATGATATTTCTTTGACTTGAGCAAAACAATGTTAATGGGTCGATGACTGCAGATTCCTCTATTTGACTGCAGCCTCATAGAATCATCACTTTACAATAGGTAGAAATACCCTTCAAAAACGCCTGGCTATTTACACACTATCCTTGTTTTGAGTTAGTTACCTAAAGCTTTTGTTAGAATTTAATATAAGTTAAAATGACCACAAGAGCTCTCCTGCTAATTAGCCACAATATCAGTGAATCAGACCGATTAACATTTATCTGTTGCTCATAAGCACTTCCACCAAAGTTTAGGTATATAAGCAGAACATCTTTGAAGACCCAAACTTGTTATTGTAGTAGTTCAAAAGTGCATTTAATATTCTAAAATAATCCCAGAGTTTTCAGCAAGAGTGTAATAAGGGGAAAAATTAAAACTAGGCTATTAAAGAAGATATTAAAATGGTTTAATTAAAATGTACTCAGAGGAGCATTTTAAATATTTATTAAATGAAGAGATTTAAGCAGATTTTTCATATTATACGTGTAGGGAGATAAAGGCACATTTGCCCATAGTAGAAAGTCTTAGGCGCATGCAAGAAGATAGGAATAGAGGAACATACCTCTATCTGAGTCATCCTCCAAACCTCGGTGGATGATGGGAATGGAAGTTACAAAGACTGGGAAGAGGAAGTCTGTGCAGGTACTTGCAAACAAAGATGGACAGCTTTAAGTGTAGTTCTGGAGAGTAGTGCTCCTTACCCTGGCCAATCCCTGCCTCCCATGGCAGAGTGGCTTTCGATGTGCAGGTAAGTTAAGAAACTTACTGCAAGAGGGGGTATTAGGTGAAAGCAACTTTTGTGAGTAAAGAAGTAGATGGCAACATCTTGGAAGGGCTCTAGTTTGCAGAGAATTGTAATTGTGAAGTCAGCCAGGAGGATATTGGGATGGAACAAAGTTATGACTGAGATTTTCAGTAATAAATATGCCGAAACACAGGAAGAAAGAAGAAACATTACAAGCTCTCATCTGACTGAAAATATGTGGAGTCTGAGGCTCAGTCTTTGTTCAGGGAGGTTAATTCGCTTCCACGTCGTGCAATGAGATGCAGATGGAAATAGAATTCCTGACGGGAGAGTCATAGCTTCAATTTTCCTGATATTTATTTGGAGAAAGTTTCTGCTAATTCTGTGCCAAGTGTTGGTCAGATTGCTCAAAGGGAAGTGAAGGAAGGTGGTCATGAACAAGAGTCGGGACTCACTCAGTATGCACGGAGATCCTGATATATTTACCAATGATGTCGGTGACAGATGATGACAAATAGGAATCAGTGGAATTCATTGCCACGGGCTGCTGTGGAGGCCAGGTCTCTGGGTATATTTAAAGCAGAGGTTGATAGGTTCTTGATTAGTGAAGGCATCAAAGGCTACTTTGAGAAGGCAGGAGAATGGGGTTGAGAGGGAAAATAAATCTGCCATCATGGAATGGCTGAACAGACTTGATGGTGTGAATGGCCTAATTCTACTCCTATGCCTTATAGATCTTATGGTAAGACATAAGAACAAGTCTTTGACGACCCCAAAGGTAACAGTGTGACATAACTCCAATTAAAGTGCACATAACCTATGATTTACATGGATACTCAAGAGACTGCAGATATTGGAATCTGGAGCAACAGATAAACTGCTAGAGAAACTCTGCGGATCAGGCAGAATCTGTGGAGGGAAGTGGACAGCCGACCTTTCAGGTTGAAGCCTTCCATCCTGACTCATGTTACATGTTCATAATGAATTATTGTTCAGTGAGGAAACATCTTAGAACAGATAAGTGGAATCAAGGCAGAATGACAACTCTAGGGTACCAAGTTACAGAGATGAGATGCAGTGATTACATTACAGGACACTTATTTCAGAGGTTCCATTAAATAATCAGGAGAATGTGGTTCATTTCTCATCACCACTGTTTGAAGCTTTGTGGTTAATTTAACAAATGGAAGTAAGTATCTAGCATTACTAAATTGGTTAAAGTAAATCCTGTGTCTTTTAAGGAAAGGTAAAGTAACACAGATGAAGTCATAGAGAATTTTACCTGAGCCGGTTAGTGCCTTTTGACTGTATTCCAGTACAGATGATGATTCCGTTGGTCAAGAACCTCAGGGACTCTTAGACTAAATCACATGCTTTCCTATGAATTTAGTAAAGCTTATCAAGTATGTCAAAATAGCAATGGACTAAGCCTGAGGAACTGATCACAGAGAAATCTGGATTGAAAGAGAAGCAGAGAAAGCACATGATGGACAAATGAGGGCCTTTGACTTCCTGTGGTGTTTGGAAATTACTAATTCTGACAGCTCATCTTTCCTGCTTAACCACAATTCTCAAAGAGGAAAGTGTGCACTAAGTAACATTCAAAAGATCAAGGCACTTCACCTTTGTCATAAAAGCTATGATAACCTAAATTACATTGTCTCCCAAGAATGTTCTGCACTGTGTAGTTTAATCACTTCATTCAGCAATATGCATGTAATAAAATTTATGAAGCTGCGCACATAAATTTTCGTATAACTCTATGTCCAAATAGCACAGTTTCACCTCATGATTTCTATTTAAAGCTGATGGCATTGTATGAGAAAATTCATATTTGAATTTTGCACACCGTCCTCCCGCCAAAAAAGAAACAAATCTGCTTGATAACTATAAATTCTGCAGTAGTGGAAGCTTTTGAAAACATGAAGCTAATCTCAGTACATTACTTTGGGCATGAGAGTTGATAAGAGTAGCAATTACATGAAAATGGAGTTAGGTGCATTACCACCATTAAGACCATTTCAGTGGGCTGGCTCTATTTTATAGAAGGTCTCCCACCATACTTTGAAGAGGCCCACTTGATATAATGGATGGACTCATTTAAAATGGAAATTAGGTTTTTACAGTATAAACAAACATAATTGCAATTTTAGGTTGGAATTAGTAAGATACAGTATTTCCACAGGTCATTAGAAACAACTAATGTAGGTGTTAAATTTCTTTTTGTGGGCTTCAAAGGAGGAGATGTAATTACATTAAAAATAATATGGTTTGGAGATGAAAGCATTTCTGATTGCTGTCATCTGTCCCTCTGGGAATATACTTCAACAGTGTAATTGAATTAGTGAGTGCTAGGATTTATATGAAGGAATATTGATCTACTTTTAAGTCAGGATGCTCTGTGGAGAGGTAGCCAGGAAATTTTTACTTCTTGCTGCCTCAGTAAAGCTGCCAGCATAACCTAAGACCCCTCCCACCCTTGACATTCCTCTTCTTCTCTTTCCCATCAGGCAGAAAACACAAATGGCTGAAGAACATACCAACAGTCTCAAGGACAACTTCTACTAGCTCCTTAGCATAATAAAATGAACTTTTTACCTCAGAATCTACCTCACAATAAGCTTGCATCTATTTTTTACCTGCACTGCACTTTCTCTGTAGCTGACACACTTAAATGCTGCATTGTTATTGTTTTAGCTTGTTCTACAGCAATGCACTGTGTAATGATCTGATCTGTATGAACAGTGCACAAGACAAGCCCTTCACTGTCTCAGAATATGTGGCGATAATAAATCATTTAAAGCAATTCCAATTTCAAGGGTCGAACAGTTGCAAGGTGCTGACATACTATCCTTTTTGTTTAAATGACTTAATCCGTTTTTCTGATGATGGAAAGGTTGAATCTTTAGGTGCTTGAGGTACCAGTCAAGTGGGCTGTTTTGTCCAGAATAATGACAAATATCTTAAGAGTTGCACTCACCCAGAAAAGTCAGCACAATCCTGCTTTGCACCTTGTATGTTTTGGAATAGCTTTGGACTATTAGGAGGTGAGTTAGTCAAAAGATTACTCAGTCCATGCTCCCATCTAGTACTGTGAAACTGTTAATATAAGGTGTTGTATTCTATCTGGGTAGACTCCAACCTGATGGCATGAACATTGATTTTTCTAACTTCCGTTAATGCCCCCCTCCCCTTCTTACCCCATCCCTATTTATTTATTCCCCCCTCCTTTTTCTTCTCTCTCTGCCCCTCTCACAATCACTCCTTGCCCGCTCTCCATCTCCCTCTGGTGCTCCCCTCCCCCTTTCTTTCTCCCTAGGCCTCCCGTCCCATGATCCTTTCCCTTCTCCAGCTCTGTATCCCTTTTGCCAATCAACCTTCCGGCTTTTAACTTCATCCCTCCCTCTCCTGTCTTTTCCTATAATTTCGGATCTCCCCCTTGCCCCTCACACTTTCAAATCTCTTACTATCTCTTCTTTCAGTTAGTCCTGATGAAGGGTCTCGGCCTGAAACTTTGACTGTGCTTCTTCCCATAGATGCTGCCTGGCCTGCTGTGTTCCACCAGCAGTTTATGTGTGTTTCAGTAACAACAAGGTAGCTTTAAGAGGAACCCGAGACGACTACCTACCTGTTAAAGCGCAGCAAGATACTCAAGTTAAAAATAAGTGCAGCGAAATATATACATGCATATACACGCACATATCTGTTATATATGTATAATATGTGGTGTCAAGATGGTTGATGTTACTCGTCTAGTGTGGTAGTGTAATGGGTAGTGCTTGTGGCTCTTAGTTTCAGTTTCGACTGCTGGCTAGCATTCTGGAGAGCTGAATGTGTAAGTCTCTCCGTGCCAATACATAGCCTTTTCAACAGCAGGTCCCTCTTCGCTGGTGACACACGGAAACTGAACTACAGAGGGTGGGGAGGAGGTCTGACCCCTGCACACATAGTACGCAGGCCTACCGACATGCAGACATGCCCTGGTGTTCGTGAACCTGATCCCCAGCTATGGGTAAATAGTCCTGCTGCCTTGTGGGCAGCCTTGGGGAGACATGATGGCTATGGGAGTAAACTCAGACAGCAAATCCGGAGTGGAGTCCCTAAGGTGTCTGCTGCGTTCTACCAGCGTTTTGTGTGTGTGGCAGAGACCCATAGAGTTTGGCATAAGCAGCGTCACAGGAGTTGCCAGTCGGCACTAATCTCAAAATAGGACTGCCTTAAGGAATCCAGCTCCAGAATTTTCCTCAGGGTTTACTCCTGAAGCCTTCCCCATGAGTGGCTATAGCCATAAGGCAACGGAGTTTTGAGATCAGAGTTTTCCTTCTCCTAAATGAGCTGCCAACCACAGCTGACAAGCCCCATCTGCCCAAAGCAGCTGGTTTTAAGGCTCCAGTAACCTTCCTTTGCCCCTTCTCCTGTCAGTAGAAGCTGTTCCGCTGGGCTTAGTGTCTAAACCACGTGAAGACCAGGATCTAGATCTGGTTGTCAGAGGCCATTTGATATGCACGTCATTGGGAGCATTTAATAGGTAGTGGAGCTCATCCCCACTACCACCTCCCCTCCCCACTGCATCCCCTGCTATGACAACCTTAAGGAACCAACTATCAACCATCAGTGACAAAATCACTGCTTCTCAAACACAAGCACACACAACTCATGCTATTGTGCTCTAAGTACAATGTAATGTCTAACTGCCTCAAAAGTGCATTCATCTAATGCTAGTTAAAAACTATTCAGCAAAATCTCCTGCCCCAATTAAGCAGCATTGGGCCTGATGCACCATCAATAACTCACTCTGAGACATAAAGGCGAGATATCGGCTTTTATTGACTGGAAGAAGGAACAAGCAGTGAGTGACCACCATACTACATCCTGGAGACTGAGAGGCCAGCCTCAGGCCTCAATCACCTTTATACAGGGGTCTGTGGGAGGAGCCACAGGAGCAGTCAGCAGTGGGCATGTCCAGACAGGTATATGTAGTTCACCACAGTGCCTCAAATAAATAAAGGGAATCCTGACTATTTTTTGATTAGTTTTTGTTCTTTAAGAATTGTTCTAAGTAAGTGGCTGCTTGGATTAACCACTGGCCAGATTAACCAATGACACTTTCAACCAGAGTCCACCGTATTGGCAGAGTATTTATATGGTTTTCTGAAGGAATCCTGAATGGAATTAAATAATATAAAATCATCAACAAACATCTGCAATTTTGACCTGATGATGAAAGGAAGATCATTGATTTAACAGAAAACATGCATGGGCCTGGAACTCTGGCAGTGATGTCCTAGGGGTGAAATAATTTACCTCCAAAAACCACAATCATCTTTTTTTATGGGGCATCTGACTTCAAACACTGGGATGTTTTCCAGATGCCTACCTATGAGTGTTTTTCAAGATCCTTAATTCAACACTTGGTGATGTTGTTTTGATGTCAAAAGCTCTCACATCAGCTCTGGAAATCAGTTCTTCAGACCACAGATGTGTCCCATAACAGCAGTCCGGCAGTTTATAATCCCAGACCCTCAGGTTTCAGAAACATGACTCCACCCACACAACCAAACCCACCAGTGGCTGCATTAGTTCAGTACCAAACATTCAATCCAGCCATCCGCCACCATAACTTACTGACTTGATACCAATGAATGGCAGCACTACTTTAACATTTAATACTGAAGAGGCAGTCTATTTAAAAAGATAAACAAAATACTTTAGACAGGTTAGGGAAAATAAACAGAGAGCTTGAATCAACTTGGAAGTATTTCTTGGAGGGAATAATTGGAGGCACTATTTAAGAGAGTTTCCTTACATAGACCAAGTATTTGGATGGTAAAACCTTTTCTTAGCCAAGGACAAACAAACATCTTTAGCTCCTTTAGAACTCTTTCATTTCTATAGTGGATGTCTTAAGCAGTGTCAACCGGTTTCTTTCACTGTGGAATCAGCTACCTTCTTGGTGGAATATATCCTTCCTAAACCTTTGCTGAGGCTCATGGAGAGTGCCAGGCCCTTACAATTCTGTGGTTCAATCAGCTGATACAAGTCTTTGCTCTCTTGATGTGTAAGTAAGAAAATCTAGTATTACATTGCAGACTGAATGGTGTTCCTCTCTTATCAGGGAGCACTACTGTAATTTGGTTTTGACAGGAAGAATGCTACTGGGGAACAGCTACAGAAGTATTCAGAGTCAGAATTAGAATTAGGTTATTATCACTGACTTATATGACGTGAAATCTGTTGTTGAGCAGCAGCAGTACAATGCTAAAGGTGTAAGGTGCTCTTTCCCTCTGCTCGCCTGCAGGTCAATCTTGGGCAAGGTGTAACCTGCTTAGCTGCTTGATCAGGGCCGCATGAAGCCACAGGAGCAAGTGGTGGGTGGTCATATGAGCAACTGGTGCATATCACATCTCCTGGTTATGCAACCACTAATGCCAGGAAGACAGTCTCTGAAGAGTATTGATAATGGCTGAGGTCACCTGCCTTGTAGAGACACTGCCCAGAAGAAGGCAATGGCAAACCACTTCTGCAGAAAATTTACCAAGAACAATCATGGAGACCATATCACTCACATCATGTGAAATAATGATGGCAATGGGTACAGTGCAAAGACATAAAAATTACAATTAAATACCCAAAAAATAAATAACTAGTGCAAGAAATGGAATAATGAGGTATTGTTCGTGGTTTCACACTGAGGAACACAAGATAATATTTACGCAGAGAAGGAAGTAGAACATTGGTAATTTTGCTAACTTAAAGATGCTATATAAATGCATGGCCTTCCTGTTGAATTCTCTTCTCATTCTAAACATAGGTTCAGATTTTAGAGAAAAGTACAATCTACATGCTTACAATCCAATTATCCAGTGGCAGGTAATATTTCAAGGTCTTTTATCAATGTCAGCCACTTTTCAATGCTGTATCAGAAGTCCTATCAGCCATCGCTGTAATCTCAGTGTAGCAGACACTTTACATGTACACGCCAAAATTCTCTGACATGATTTAAGTGATGATAGTTAGAGCTGTATGGTGACTTGAGTATTTCATTTTGAACTATTCTCATGGATTCTTCCTATTTGTTAAATAAATACAAATAATACACGTTAGGTTAGCAGTTAGCATTAAGCCTTTTCAGTGCCAGTGATCCAGCTTCATTTCCACCGCTGCCTGCAAGGAGTTGTATGATCTCCCTGTGGCTGTGTGCGTTTCTGCCCAGTCCTGCAGTTTCCTCGGATATTCCAAAGATGTATGAGTCAGTAGGTTAATTAGTCACTTGGAGATAATAGGGAGGCACAGGCTCATTAGGGCAAAGGGCCGGTTACCACAATGGATCTCTAAATAAATAAATAATTGAACACCTGGGCCAATTAGTCACAGAATTAACAAAAAGTATTTTGTGATACGGCACTTACTTTTATCACGTGGTATCTTAGGCAATCATTATTTATTGCCTTAGCTACAACACTTTGAGTGTTAAGTGTGAGATGAGCCAGTTACTTGATGTTTGATGTGTGAATAGTAGCTGGAAAAAAATTAGTTCAAGAAAGCTTGGTGATGTAGGAAGACTTAGAATGGAATAAAACACAGATGATTAATTCATAGATGCATACCATTCTTTACTCACTTCTAATTTTGTGCTGATACACAACAGTGGGCTATGTTCATTAAAAAAAAACCCCAGAAACAACTAAAAATTCTCAAAGATCAGCCAGAATGTCCAAAGAAAGAGGATTAGCATTTCAGGCCAAAGTACGCTGGGTGTTTCTAACATATTCAACAAAAAAAAATCTGCTGGAAGAGCCCAGCAGGCAGAGCAGTATTTGTGGGGGGAAAGAACAGTTGATGTCTCAGAAAGAAATTCTACATCAGAACTGAGACTGGAGAATTGTCCTGCTACAGGCAAAATGTATTAAACTAGAAGGAGTGCAAAAAGAGATATGCCAGGATGTTGCTTGGACTTTGGGGTCTGAGTTACAAGGAGAGGTTGTAACGACTAGGACTTTATTATCTAGAGTGTAAGAGGTTGAGGGGTAACCTGTTAGATTTAATTAAGATCACAAGGTCCATAGACAGGGTGAAATCACATGGTCTTTTTCCAGAGAAAGGGTCACTAAATTTGGTACCAGAATCAGGTTTAGCATAACAAGATTAGTGTTGTGAAATTTGTTATTTTGTGATAGCAGTACAGTGCAAGTTACTCCAATTAAAATAAAACAAAATAAATACTGCAAAACATGAAGAGTAGGGTGATGTTCATGGGTTGATTAACAAGTCTCAAATCTGAAGGCAGCTGGGAAGAGGCTGTCCCTAAAATATTGAATATGCATCTTCAGTATAGATTGAAGACACTGCCTCCTGAAGATATCTCCATGGAGGGGAAGCATGTGCCTGTGATTGAATCTGCAGCTCTCTGCTGCCTCTTATGAGACTGTGACATACAGTAACTAGTCAGAATGCTCTCTACCGTACATATGTAGAAATTTGCAAGGGTCTTTAATAGCATACCAAATCTCCCCAAACTCCTAATGAAGAGCTGTTGGTGTGTCTTCTTCATTATCACTATACATCAATGTGTTGGGCCCAGGACTGATCCTCTGAGATGTTAATGCCAAGGAACTTGAAGCTGCTGACCCTTTCCACATATTCTTGTGAATTCTCCTTCCTGAAGTCCACAACAATCCCTTGGTCTTGCTGATGATGAGTGCAAGTTTGTTGTTGAAACCAGATGATCTGTCTCACTTCTTCACACTTGCAGTAAACAATCTGAGATTCTGCCAACAAGTGTAGAGTCATCAGCAAATTCATAAAGGGCTTTTGTGCTATGTCTAGCCACACAGTTGTATGCATAGGGAGGGTAGAGCAGAGGGCTGAGCATTCATCCTTGAAATGTGCCTGTATTGATTGACAATGAGGAAGAGATGTTATTACTGATTCATACTGACTATGATTTCTTGACAGGGAAATTGAGGATCCACTTTTGGAGGAGGGTACAGAGGCCAAGGATTTGAAACTTGTTGACTAGTAGTGATGGAATATTGTGTTGAATGCTGAGCTGTAGTGGCTGATATAGGTAATACTGTTGTGCAGGTGATCCAAGGCCGAGTGGAGACCCGATGAGATTGCATTCACTATAAACCTGTTGTGGCAGTAGGTAAATTGAAGATGTTCCTGGTCTTTGCTTAGGCCATAACCAACCTCTCAAAGTACTTCACCACAGTAGATATGAGTGCTGCCGGGCAATAGTTGTTGAGTCAGCTCATCATGCACTTCTCGGTTGCCTTTTTGAATCAGGTGACAACCTCTGACTACATCTGTGAGAGGTTGAATCTGCCCTTGGTAGGCACAGGTTTTCAGTACCCCACCACATGCACCATTGGGGCCTGTACCTTGTGAGGATCATCTTGAAGGATGGTCTGACATCGCTCTCCAATATAGAGAGCACAAGGTCGTCCTTTAAGCATCCTTTGAAAGAGAGAATCACGCTAAGGTGAATCCCACAGAGATTTGCACAGCATTTATATTACTCACCTTACAGAAAGCAAAAATAAGAGGGCATATGATTAAGATTAGAGGTGAAAGAATTCAAAGAGTCATCATGGGCAGCTTCTTCATGCAAAGAGAGGTGTGTATTTGGAATGAGCTGCCAGAAATAGTGGTTGAGGTGAACAGATCAGCAAGATTTAAAAGCCATCTAGGTTAATACATAGATAGAAGAACTGTAGAGGGATATTTGTTGAATGTAGGCAAATGGGTCTAGTTTGCTGGGCAATGCAGTCAGCATGGATGAGTTGTACCAAAGGGCTTTTTTGCCTGCAGAATGACTCTATTACTCTTTGATTCTGTATGGCCAGTTTTCAGTTTTTATACCAGAATTCCCACATGTGTATTTTTTTTTAGGATTTTGCCATATTCCCTTTTTAACTGCAAAGGTTGAATACCTGCCAGGATTTTGCATATAAAGTTATTTTACCTTTGGATGAAATTCATGCTTGACATTTTTTCTTCAAAAAGAATTGATTCCGAGGACTCAAGTGATATGAAAATGAATTGAATTCATTTATCAAAAAGGTCACAAAAGCAATATATGCTGCTGAGAATTGTGAAAAAACTTAACGTACATCACTAACCTGACGGAGGATGAAAGTTACAGTAGTTAATTTTCTTCAAATCAGTTAGATCTTCAAATTGCTTTCATCTGCATGTAGTTTATACCTTAGTAAAAGATATCTAGAATAAGTTTCAAAGGACTTATTAAAGTTGGGTATATTTCAAGAATGAAGAATCACAATCCAGACCACCTACGAGTAAACAATCAAGGTTCATGAAGTTCACAGGCCTTATATTAGACTAAAATGTTCAAAGATATTTTCATCTCCAACTTTCACTTCTTTCAAAGGACTGGAAGAGAAATGAACACGTTGTTCATATATTAGGATTCCACTATAATTATAATGGGAGATCGTGAGATCCAACATTTTCCCATCAAATCAGTGGAAGCTCTGGGTCCACATGCTAATTCCAGCTTCTGCCATAGTATAAGAAAACTCAGCCCTTCTCCAGACCAGAGAATGCTAGGTAACTGGATATTACTGTCCATAGACAAATCAAAGTCAGTCTCATGGGTTTCCAGGCTACTCTGTAAGGCAGGAGTGCTTCCGACCACCCAGGAGGGAA
This sequence comes from Hypanus sabinus, assembly GCF_030144855.1. Classification (NCBI taxonomy): domain Eukaryota; kingdom Metazoa; phylum Chordata; class Chondrichthyes; order Myliobatiformes; family Dasyatidae; genus Hypanus; species Hypanus sabinus. The sequence goes on along the minus strand of NC_082719.1, from coordinate 48,106,437 downwards.
CATGGCATCTGAGCAAGGGAAAGCATTTTAACAAAGGGTCCCAGGCATGAAATATTTATTACTTCTCCTTCTACAAATGCTATTTGATTTACTGAGAGTTACCAACAACAATTGTTTTGTTTAATTTCCAACATATGCAATTCTTTTGATTTTCTCACCTTTTACCTTCGTTTTAGAAATGCCACCAGGTGATACCAGGTTAGCCTAAAAATGGCATTCATATCCTCATGATGTCATAGATGCTTTAAAATAACCTGATACCTGAATCCAAGCAGATGGCAGTTACCCTGGAGTGAGTTCGGTGTGTGAGGTGGTGACTTCTAACTCTATATGTACTGTAACTGAAAAGAGCATGATTTCAGCAAAATTTTACAAGTAAGAATATACTTAGATAGAAGCACAAGGAGAATTTTATAAATGCCGATTATGTTCCTTAATGGAATTTTACAACTTTCCCAATCTACAGGATGCTTTGCCAGTTGGTATAACAAGACAGAAATTCAGTGGTTGGAAACTGCGTACATGATTTTCAACACAGGTTATTAGTTAGGGGTTAGGACAGAGATGATAGGACATTACATCATAAAATTAATCCTGATATTTCAAGCCTAAATTACAATTGGATACAGGAAAATCCCTTGAATATCTGAATTACTATACAGGAAGTGAACAGTGGACATGTGAATACATTTCCTACAAAACAACGGAATTTCCTTATAAGATGAACATTGTATATCTTAATGCAAATTGGACACAAGTGAAAATCAAGAACAAAATTGTAGATACTGGAAATATGAAATCAAAACAGAACACCTTAGAAATAACTTGCTGGGTTAAGTAACATATCCAGACGGAGAAAAGAAAAAAGTGGCAATGGTGGAAATCAAAATTGAAAACAGAAAATGCTGGAAATACTGAGCAGGTTTGGCTACAGTATATCAGAGAAACAGAGTAAAATTTTCAGGCTTAAAATCTTTCATCAGAACAATTCTGACAAAGACTATCTGATATCAAGTATTAATGCTCTTTCCACAGATATCCACCTGTCCACTCTTCACTTCATTTCTGCTTGACACTGCTGACTATTTCAGCTACTAAATTATGATTTAGTTCATTATCAGATTGTCATCAAACACTATTGAAGTTAAATCCCATTTCTCTGTACTCGTTCAAAGATTTCTGACAGTATCTTATTTGTCACTTGCAAGAGGCCATTCAGTGTATGAAGTAAATGCTACTTTTAAAGCGATCACATCAATCCCATTCCCCCATTTGTATCCCTATAAAATATTCTCTCTCACATATCAGGCAACTTCCCCAATTCTCCCGCCACTAACCTACATCAGGTACAATATAGCAGCTAATAATCTTCTGAACTAGCTCATCTTAGAACCCTGGAATGAAATCAAAGCATCTGCCAGAATATTCAAACTGCACGCAGACAGCAGCAATACTCAGAATCAAACTTGGATCCTTAGAACTGGGAGGTGAATCATACCGTAGACTTTGATACCACCAAGAACTCACACAATTTGGCAAATTCCAGCACTGTGCTCAAATTTCCTCATTCTTCAGTCACTCAAGTGAGCAGTTGTAGCAGTTGAATAGCTGCTACCTCCGAAGGTTTTGACAAATTGACGTAATTTCAATACTTTACCTGCAGAAGTGTCTCCAGTCCAATTCATAAGTGTTCGTTTTTTTAATTTATAAAATTTTAGAAATTACAAAGAATAAATGTAATAGTAAAAAAGTAGGAAAGATAATACTAACCCTCCCCCCTCCCCTTAACCCTCCCCCCCTTAACCCTTATCTAAAGAGATAAAAAAAGAAAGAAGAGAAAAATTGCTTGGATATCGGAGGATCCCCACATGCTCCATGGATTTCAAAATAATTTTGATATTTATTTTTTACTTTCCCTAATTACTATAATTTTATCTTCAAAGGACCCATGTATTTAATCCTATCTTTTGTAAGCATGGGAGCCAAATTTTCAAAAATATATCATATTCATTTCTTAAATTATGTGTAATTTTTTCAAATGGAATACAACTATGTATTTCATTATTCCAATGATCCATAGTTAAATATAAATCAGATTTTCAACTAACTGCGATAACTTTATTGGCTACTGCCAATGCAATTTTTATAAATTTTTTCTGATTATTGTTCAATTTAAGTTTTGGTATTGTCCCTTCAATGTCTCCTAATAAAAATTGTAGTGGACTATGTGGGAGTTGTATTCCAGTAATTTGTTCCAATAAAAGTCTTAAATTTATCCAAAATGGTTGAATTTTAAAACAAGACCAAGTAGAATGTAAAAAAGTACTAATTTCTTGATTACATCAAAAACATTGGTCAGACATATTTGAATTTAATCTATTTATTTTCTGTGGTGTTATATATAATTGATGTAAAAAATTATATTGTATTAATCAAAGTCGAACATTTATTGTATTTCTCAAACTATCTAAACATAATCTTGACCAGTTTTTCCCATCAATTTTAACATTCAAATCAGATTCCCATTTTTGTCTTAATTTATGAATTCCTAATTTAATTATTTGCTTTTGAATCAAATTATACATACAAGATGTAAATTTTTTAATTCTTCCTTTCTGAATCAATATTTCTACTTCACTAGGTTTTGGCATCAACATTGTTTGTCCCAGCTTTTCTTGTAAATAGGCTCTTAATTGAAAATAACAGAAAAGAGTGTTATTTGATATTTTATATTTATTTTTTAATTGATCAAACGACATCAATATACCTCCTTCGGGGATTGGAAGAATATGGGAAAGCATCAGGCTATAAAGTAAATTGGGATAAAAGGGAAATTTTACCCCTTACCAAAGGAAATTATAATCAATGTCGATTAGTAACTCAATTTAGATGGTCAATGAATGGGATAAAATATTTAGGTATTAGAGTTGATAATGATGTAAAAAATTTATATAAACAAAATTATTTGCCATTATTAAAAAAAAGAGGATCTTGATAAATGGATGATGTTACCAATAACATTAATAGGTAGAGTTAACGCTGTAAAAATGAATATATTTCCTAGATTGCAATATTTATTTCAAAATTTACCAATACAATTACCTCAGAAGTTTTTTCAAAAACTGAATAAATATGTAAGGAAATTTCTTTGGAAGGGTAAGATGTCAAGAATATCATTGGAAAAATTGACATGTAAATTTGATCTAGGAGGGTTACAACTTCCAAATTTTAAGAATTATTATAAAGCAAATCAACTTAGATTTATTGCGTCTTTTTTTGATGAAGAAAAATCGGCATGGATTAAAATAGAATTGGATAAGATAGGAGAACATATACCAGAAGATTTTATATATAAATGGGAATCCAAATGGATACAGGAAAAAAAAATCTCCTATATTAAGACACTTGATTGATTTATGGAATAAGGTAAATATAGATGATGAGATAAAGAAATCTTTATTAGCAAAAAGAACTTTAATTCAAAATAGGCTTATTCCTTTTACGATGGACAATAAACTTTTACATAATTGGTTCCAAAAGGGGATTAAATATATAGGTGATTGCTTCGAAGGAGGTATATTGATGTCGTTTGTTCATAATGGTTCTTAATGAGCTCTTGCAATCTTGAAATTAAACAGTTTTTTTTTATTAAACATGCATTTCTGTACAACACATCCGAGGGATTAGAAAGAGCTGTCTGATTTTATTGAAGCATGTTGCTTTGAGGAGCATACTAATTTTAATAGCTAACAGAAATCTTCCAAAGTGTATCAACTATTAATCACAGTGTCTAAGTCAATGAATGTATTACCTTAGTTCATCTCTCATTGGCAAATTATAACCCCTCCCCCATTACTTCTGAACATAACTACTTATCCCAGATTCCCCCGTGCTTTTCACCACAATTACTGTACGTAGTATCAGCACTCCAAATGCTAATGCTAACTAGACTAAGATGCTCCTCCCAAATTAGTCTATCCCTTTGACAACTTTACCTTCACAATTCCCTCAATACTCCTCAGTGAAGGGAAATATTTTTTCAGCAGTAATCAATCAAAGCAACAAAATCTTGAATCAGTGCTATTCTTAGCCTTTCAATCACAAGCGAGAGAAAATCTGCAGATGCTGGAAATCCAAGTAACAGACAGACAGACAGACATACTTTATTGATCCCAAGGGAAATTGGTTTTCGTTACAGTTGCACCAACCAAGAATAGTGTAGAAATATAGCAATATAAAACCATAAATAATTAAATTATAATGTTAATCATGCCAAGTGGAAATAAGTCCAGGACCAGCCTATTGGCTCAGGGTGTCTGACACTCCGAGGGAGGAGTTGTAGAGTTTGATGGCCACAGGCAGGAATGACTTCCTATGACTTTCGGTGTTGCATCTCAGTGGAATGAGTCTCTGGCTGAATGTACTCCTGTGCCTAACCAGTACATTATGGAGTGGATGGGAGACATTGTCCAAGATGGCATGCAACTTGGACAGCATCCTCTTTTCAGACACCACCATCAGACAGTCCAGTTCCACCCCCACAACATCACTGGCCTTACAAATGAGTTTGTTGATTCTGTTGGTGTCTGCTACCCTCAGCCTGCTGCCCCAGCACACAACAGGAAACATGATAGCATTGGCCACCACAGACTCGTAGAACATCCTCAGCATCATCCAGCAGATGTTAACAGACATCAGTCTCCTCAGGAAATAGAGACAGCTCTGATCTTTCTTGTAGACAGCCTCAGTGTTCTTTGACCAGTCCAGTTTATTGTCAAATCATTTCCCCAGGTATCTGTAATCCTCCACCAAGTCCACACTGACCCCTTGGATGGAAACAGGGGTCACCGGTGCCTTAGCCCTCCTCAGGTCCACTACCAGTTCCTTAGTCTTTTTCACATTAAGCTGCAGATGATTCTGCTCACACCATGTGACGAAGTTTCCCACCGTAGCCCTGTACTCAGCCTCATCTCCCTTGCTGATGCATCCAACTATGGCAGAGTCATCAGAAAACTTCTGAAGATGGCAAGACTCTGTGCTGTAGTTGAAGTCCGAGGTGTAGATGGTGAAGAGAAAGGGAGACAGGACAGTCCCCTATGGAGCCCCAGTGTTGCTGACCACTCTGAACACACAAATAAAGCTAGAGGAACTCAGCAGGCCAGGCAGCATCCATGGAAAAAAGTACAGGCTGAGTCTCTTCAGCAGAACTGAAGAGTAAAAGATGAGGAGTAGAGTTAAAAGGTGGGAGGAAGCCTGCTGAGATCCTCCAGCATTCTGTGTGTGTTGCTATTCTTTGCCTTTTCTTCCCCAGTGAACTAGTCCCACTACATCAAATCTTTCTTCATAACCAACTTCTTAGTAAAGAAATCATGCTAATAATGTTCAGTACTTGAGATAGAAATTCATGTCCATTTTAAAGAGCTAAATGTTTGACACAGCAATGGCAACATACTCTATTCCATTTCTGTAAGTTGGCAGCATTGAATCTAATTGATGTATGCTTATTAATACCTATACCTTTAAATTTCCTTCTATAATGGGACATTCCAAACTATGGTCCAATGATCATATTTACATGTATACATTCTCCTTTGCTATTTAGTAGCTGACCTATGGTATAGTGTCATCAGCAATGGAATTTGAGGCAAGTGATCCCAGGTTCAAATCGGCTGGCTCCTAGCACACTGTCCATCCATGCTGGAGTGAGCATCGAGCTAGCAATTCAGCCTTGTAGAAAACACTGACAAATGCTAAAGAAACAGGAAGGTTGCCGCCTGATGTGCCACAAGAGGAACTAATTTAGTATTTAATTAGCATTATTAAATATCTGTGACAGCAAGGAATCTCAATATCACAGCTTCATGAAATGATTGCCATTATTTCACTTAATTGAATCTTTTTTTTATATTTCAGAACAGTTTAAGGAAAGATGTACTGAACCTTTAATTTGTGATTCATCATTGTGCCTCAATATCAATAAATTCTGGACGTAATCTTATGGGCTTATTCTTCCAAAAGTGTATTCTCCCAGGCATTACTGTGCCTGTCAATGAACACAATATGCCCACTAGAACAATGTGCTGAATATGAGTCAAGCCTGCATTATTTTGCCATATTTGATATGCAGTTTATAAAGTGCTAGACCACGCATCAATACTGAAAATTACACATAATTTTAAGACAGCCATAAACAACTTGCAATTATTATATTCTTCTCATGAACATTATCAAAATATTCAAAAATAAAGTCATAAAGAAAGAAACTGAGCAAATGACAAATCTTAATTTTAAGAATTATATTTGGGATAATGAAGGAATGGCAAGGAACAAAAGAAAGAAGGGCAATTGTGATAGTGAGATTTCAGGTGGTCATAGATATTCAAATAATGTTACTTAAATAGCAATAATGAACACACAAAAATGGTAGTATATCTTTGTTAGACAAGTCTCATATTTAAGAAAAACATTTAAATATATACTTGTAGATGTCAAGAAATCAAGAGATGAAGCTACAAGTGCTTGAGATCTGGAGTGTTGAAGTCATGTCTAGATGCTCCCATTGAAAGATAGTCAAGAGGCCAGAATTGGAAGTGCACAGTTACTTCTGATAGCAGTAGTGGAGGGAGAAGAGTGTAAACATTCATGCCAATAAACTGCCATCAGAACTGAAAGGTCCATGAGCATAAAGTGTTAACTTTGATTCTAGACAAATGTTGAGCAACTACTAAACATTTTTGATATTTCTTTTGTTCTTATTTCATATTCCCAGCCTCTGTAGTATCTTTCTTTGATATCTTGGAAGGCTGGAGTAACAGGGAGGAGTGAGGACATAATGGAAACAAGGATAAGTAGTTTAACATTGATGCACTGTTTGTAAAGTGATCAATCTCTTTTACTACTACAGCTTTTCATCTTATTAAATGAAGCCTCAAAATCAATAGCTCTGTTTTAAAATAAGGTGTTTTTCTTATAGCTCTGTGGATGACCAATTATTTTGCCCCCAAATACTGATGAAATAATATAGAAAATGCTGGGGGTATTCAGCAGGTCAGGCAGCATCTATGGAGAGGAAAAAGTAGTTAACCTTTTAGCTTGATGACCTTTCAATGACCGTTTAATTTCAGATTTGCAGCATCAATAGTATCTTGCTTTTGGTTCAAAGGTCATTTTGTACTCCTTCCAAAGAAGAGGATTGTACGTAGCTATCCATTGGGAGACTGCACATCTGGCTAATGAAATAACCATGTGAAAGGTACTCATTCCATGTTATTAGAGTTTAGACTGTTATCAACGAAAAATTGTTGACTTTAAATATACATTTCAGCCAGCCAATGATGTAGCAGTATCCACATTGGACTTTGAGGCAAGTGATCCTGGGCTTGAATCTGGGACCAGGTCAGCTCCTTGTGTGCTTTCCATCTGTGCTAGGTTAAGCATCAAGCTAGCAATTTGACCGCATTAAAAAAAACAGACAAATGCTAAAGAAATGCAAAACATTGCTGCCGATGCACCACAAGGTGCAGAAAGGAACAACTACAATATATAGTTAATGTAAAGATTTACTTAAGCCTCAGTTGGCAGCACCAAACATTCAACTGGTGAATGTTGCTCAATTAGAACTGCAGCCACTACTACCCGCCCGCATTATTGGCCAACATGATCTTTTGGTTTAGGATCCAGAACTTTTGATCGCACACTTAATGCCACCACCAATCCCATTTTCATTCTCAAAAGGATTAAATTTGTGCCATAGGGGAGATAAAGAAAGCAGTTTCTGAGTCAGTGGTTGCAGGAGCTAGAATGGAGCTGATTGCAACATATTCTCAATGCCTGCTCAGCTGTAGGAAAGCAGAATTAAGAAATGAGGAAAAAATTCCAATGGCAATAATGCATAAACTTTGTATGGTTGAATTAAATATTATAGCAATCTGTGGGATGAGGAAAAACTTGTGTTAAAACATACTTTAGGTAGTTTCATAGATAATGCATTATTTTTGAAACCTGTCATTGCTATTCATTAATGATATGGATCAACCATCAACTTGTTTATCTCATTTTTTCACAGTTCTTCTATTTGTGTAGACATGGATAAATTTGTTCTGCTTTTCTACAAGGACCACACTAGAGTCAAAAAGCATGACCGTGGGGATTAACACTAATATTACCAGCCATCCTGATACCCTAGTGTTATAGTGGATGGGCCTGTTGTACTGAATAGATGGAAAACAATAGCTTAAGGCAGTTTTCAAAGTAGTAGACATAAAAATGCAGTTTAAATGGATTCTTCACAAGAATGAGGAGGATATCATCAGACTATAAGACATAGGAGCAGAATTAGGCCATTTGACCCGTCGAGTCTGCTCAACCATTTCATCATGGCTGATCCAATTTTCCCCTCAGCCCCAGTCTCCTGCCTTCTCCCCATATCCCTTAATGCCCTGAACAGTCAAGAATCTATCAATCGGGAGCCGGGCCGGGCAGGCGGGTGGGAGGAGGCGGCGGTGGCGGCGGGCGCACGGACGGCGCGGGATCCGCCATTCGTTTCTCCTGAGGGGGAGCCGGGGGGGGGGGGGGCGGAGGCGGAGGGTGGGGACTTTTCCGTCCGCGCTCGAGCCATCGGCGCCCCGGAGGTGGAAAGGAAGCCCTTCGAGTGCTCGGCGCTGCCCTCCGGCTGGAAGCGGGAGGAAGTGATTTGAAAGTCGGGTCTGTCGGCGGGCAAGAGCGACGAGTATTACTACAGGTTGCCAGTACATCACGCACCATTCCCTGGCCAAAAGGAGAGACAGGTGATCTGCTACCAGGCCTCTGCCAACGTAGCTCTTGAGCTGTCCACTAGGAGCCCAAGTGGAAAGAAGTTCAGAAGCAAGCCGCAGCTTGCACAGTATCTGGGGAATTCAATGGACCTGAGCAGCTTCGACTTCCGAACAGGAAAAATGCTCATCAGCAAATTGAATAAAAACCGACAGAGGCTGCGCTTCGACTCTGCCAACCAGGGCAAGCCAGACCTGAACACTTCGCTCCCTGTTAGGCAGACAGCTTCAATCTTTAAGCAGCCAGTTACTAAAGTTACCAACCATCCCAACAACAAAGTAAAAATGGATCCGCAGAAAGCTGTTGAGCAGCCACGGCAGTTATTCTGGGAGAAGAAACTTACTGGATTGAATGCCTTTGATATTGTGGAAGAACTAATTAAGACTATGGATCTACCTAAAGGTTTACATGGAGTAGGGCCTGGATGCATTGATGAAACCTTGTTGTCTGCTATTGCAAGCGCTTTGCACACTAGTTCAAATCCTATCACTGGCCAACTCTCAGCAGCAGTAGAAAAGAATCCTGGTGTATGGCTAAATACCTCTCAACCTCTCTGCAAAGCTTTCATGGTCACTGATGAGGACATTAGAAAGCAAGAAGAACTCGTACAACAGGTGTGGAAGAAGTTGGAGGAGGCACTGATGGCTGATATGCTGGCACATGCTGAAGAATCTTGGAAAGAATTGGATATAGTACAAGATAAAGAGGATGACGTATAGCCAAGGTTGTTAAATGAATCCAGTGTTTTTCAGGGAAGTGTGGACAAAGAGAGATGAAAACATTTGAAAAAATGAGAATCAATGAATAGTTGAATCATTTTGGAATCTCCACATTCAAGCTGGTTTATATGTTTGAAGAACCATTTTTCCAGTTTGTAAAGTGCTTTTTGTCAGATGGAAACGGTCATTTGTGATGGGCATGTAGACCATTGCCAGTAATCATTTTTAAACTTGATTTGTTTTTATATGCATATTTTTTAAAGCTATGTAAAATATTGTAAAAATGATATGAGCGAGTTGTCTAGCAATAGGTACATCCTAATGTTTGTGATTTAATTGTGAAATAAGCATACATCTTTAGTGACTCGTGCACTGAAGAATGACAGTATTTCTAGTTTTGTTTGTTATATTTCTAGAGCATTGCCTCATTAAAAGATTAAGAAAGCATTCTCAACCCAGAAACTGCATTCATGCATGTTCTGTGAAATTTGTTTGAATTGTTTTATAATGCATGTCTACAGTTCCTCCCACCCTCGGTAAGTGTACATTATGTGTAGTGGAATTAAACTGTAAAAGTTGGAATATCTTGTCAATAAAATCTTGTTGCCATATGTTTTCTATTAAAACCAGTAACATTTTGAAATTATTGTGAATGAGCTTGGATTTGCGGTGATATACAGCAATGTTCTGTTTTAGATATGGGTGCAACCAGTGTATTTAACTGCCAAAGGCAAAGGAAAGCTAGTTTTTGTATAAATAAAGGCAATGTTGAACTTGTGTTTTAAACAACAACAAAAAAAAGAATCTATCAATCTCTGACTTAAATATACATATAGACATGGCCTCCACAGCTGTTTGTGGAAACAGGTTCCACAAATTCACTGTTCTCTGGCTAAAGAAATTCCTCCTCATCTCTGTTCTAAAAGGACACTCCTCATTTTGGAAGATGTGTCTTTTGGTCTTAGACTCTCCCACCATAGGAAACATCCTCTCCATATCCACTCTATCAAAGCATTTCACTATTCGATTGGTTTCAATGAGGTCACCCCTCATTCTTCTGAATTCCGGATAAAACAGGCCCAAAGCCATCAAACGCTCTTCATACAATAAGCCATTGAAACCTGGAATCATTTTCGTGAACCTACTTTGAAGCCTTTCCAGCTTCAGCACATCCTTTCAAAGTTAGGGGGTCCAAAATTGCTCACAACACTCCAAGTGAGGCCTCACCAGTGCTTTATAGTCTCAATGGTACATCCTTGTTTTTATATTCTGGTCCTTGTGGAAGGAATGCTAATATTGCACTTGCCTTTCTCACCATGATCTCAACCTGCAAATTAACCTTTAGGAAATCCTGCACAGGGACTCCCAAGTCCCCTAGCACCTAATTTTTTGTATTTTCTCTCCATTTAGAAAATCCTATGAAAACCCTTTCATTTCTTCAAACAAAATGCATGACCATATACTTGCCAGCACTGTATACCATCTGCCACTTCTTTGCCTATTCTCCTAATCTGTCTACGTCTTCTGTAGCCTCTCTACTTCCTCAAAACTACCTACCTCTCTACCTATCTTTGTATCATCTGCAAACTTTACAACAAAGCCATCAATTCCATCAACTAAATTATTAACATATGATGTAAGAAGAATCTATCCTGACACAGACCCTGTGGAACACCACTGGTCACTGGCAAACAACCAGAAAAGTCTTCCTTTATTCCCACTCTTTCCCTCCTGCCAGCCAGCTGCTGCTTTATCCATTCTCGAATCTTTGTTGTAAACCCATGGGGTCATAGCTTATGAAGCAGCCTCATGTGTGACCCCTTGACAAAGGCCTTCTGAAAATCTAAATACACAACATCAACCAATTCTCCTTTGTCTATCCTATTTGTTATTTCTTCAGAGAATTCCAACAGATTTATCAACAAGATTTTCCCTTGAGGAAAACATGCTTTCTATGACCTATTTTATCATGTGCCTCCAACTACTCTGAAACACATCCTTAACAATCGACTCCAACACCTACCCAACCACTGAAATGAACTAACTGCCCTATAATTTCCTTGCTCTGCCTCTCCTCCTTCTTGAAGAGTGGGCTGACATTTGCAATTTTCCAGTCTTCCAGAATTATTCCAGAATCTTGTGATTCTTGAAAGGTCATTACTGATGCCTCCACAATCTCTTCAGCCTCCTCTTTCAGGATCCTGGGGTGCACATCATCTGATCCAAGTGACTTATCTACTTTCAGACCTTTCAGTTCCCAAGAACCTTCTCCCTAGTAATGGTAACTTAACACACTTCACGACCCCTGACACCTGGAACTTCCACCATACTGCTAGTGTCTTCCACAGTGAAGACTGATGCAAAATACTTATTCAGTTCATCCGCCATTTCCTTGTCTCCCATTACTACCCCTCCAGCATAGTTTTTCAGCAGTCTGATATCCACTCTCACCTCTCTTTAACACTATATGTATCTGAAGAAACTTTTTGTATCCTCTTTTTATATATTGCCTGGCTTACTTTCATTTTCTAGCTTTACCATCTTAATGACTTTTTAGTTGCCTTCTGTTGTTATTTGAAAGCTTTCTAATCCTCTTCTTTGCCTTATAATTCATTAAAAAAGGATTAAATCTGACCCAGCATTAATTTTGATTTTTAAAAGCGATTTCAAACACCTGTCACCTTTACTGTGTAGAAATGCTTTCAAGTTTCACTATTGAAAACACAACTATATATATTGAAATAATGATCCCACAGTTTAGAATGGTAATAGTGTTCTGTGCTTTATCCATGCCCAATAGTTGCCTTCAAAGCTTTGGAACTTAAGAGAAATAACTGCAATTAAGTAGCAGTCTTATCAGGGCATTAGATAATTCCTTTGCATTTCAATACTCCAGATATGAAAAGTCAGCATTTCAATATTCTTTTCAATGCTCTTTGAATCCATTTAATACCAGTGACCTATGAGCATGGACTTTTGAGCCTCCTGAACCCCCACTGTTTCAACCAAATGTATCATATCATCCAGAAACCATTATTTTCTTTTAAAATACAAAGTTGATGATTTCATTGAAACATATACCCTCATCCCATTACTTGATCTAGTAATTTGTTGTTTTAAGTTGGGTCCCCATCCTAAGGCAACTTGTGTGACAAGCTCTGGGCCATTTGGTTGAACTTATTCTAAACCCTGAGGATGGAGTTAATTTATTCTCAGTAGAAGGTACAACTACAGTTTCTGCAGCTCACCTAGAGAGACTGGATTTTTATGCACCAGCTTGTATGATCCAAAACGTCCTGTTGGAGGTGCTTGATGTTGCAGAATCTCACATGGCTTTCAAAGTAAACGTGTTAGTGCATTTAATGTGGTGAGATATGCAGGGATATAGGGAGTGATCTGAGAAGCAAAACTAAGCACAGTGGTACAGCCGGTAGAGCCGCTGCTACACAGTTCCACAATCCCAGATTCAATCCAGACCCCTGGTGCTGCCAGTGTGGAGTTTGCACTTTGTCCCGGTGGCCACGTATGTTTCTTTCCACGTGCTTGAGCTGCCTCCCACATCCCAAAGATATTGCAGGTTGGTGGGTTAATAAGTTGCTTCTAGTGTGTGGGTGAGTGGTAAAATCTGAGAAAAGTTCATTAGAATGGAAGGAGAGTAACATAGAACAAATGTAGGACAGTATAAATGGATGCTTAATGGTCCACACAGACACAGGCTTGTTTTCAATCCATATGACACTGGCTTGATTTGAATAGCTTGTTCAGCTCTCTGTACAAAGTGATTCTGTGATTCACTTGAAGTCCACACTGCAGTGAGGTCAAATATCGAATAGTTCTAAATATCAAGTAATTTCATACAGTGATGTCAAGCTGTGCACATTTTTGATTTCAGGTGCAATATGACAATTTATTAGTGGTCTCCATGCATCAAACTCCAGGATGTCTGATTAAACAGCAAATTGCTTTGCACAATACATTAGGTGCACTAATGGCATTTCCACTTTTATTAGCCGAGCAAAATTGATCCCAGTTTAACAATATTTAGTGCTCTTCAGCAATAATTTGTGCAGCTTGTTTGTTTTGTATTTTTGATGTACTATGAAATTGCTCTGAAAAGCTACATAAACTGAAGTTTCAGATTTGGAAAATATAAATCACACTGTAGCAGATATCACATTAGGACAGAAACATAATAATATCAGAAAATGCCATTCAAGCGGAACAAAATTAAATTGCTAGTGAGGGAACTTTTTCATTATTAAAGATGAAGGTATTACTGTAATTTCTTAAAGCTGACAGGTTTGGAATAGACACTGTGGTCAGGAAATCTCTTAGAGCTGTTCTTTATCTGCTGGCATTTTATCATGCATATGATCAGATTCTGCAAAGTAATACATCTAGCGCAAGAGTAGACTAGAAGAAATTCACTATATGGATGTCTGAATTCTACAGCATTTCTATTTTTGTTTGAAATTCCTGATAAATATTCAGAAAAGATATTTAAATGTGTTGGCCTAGAATTTAAGCATGAAACGTTATTCTTCCAGCACTCCCAATGGTCCCCCATGTCCCAAACAAACTTCAGACTCCCAGCTTATATCCCAATCAGACTTCTGATGTGGAGTCAAGCTGCCATCACAGATCCTACTCTGGGAATTGTCTGCTATTTTTCTTTACATATTCTACTCTTTAGTTCACAGCCACCATGCTTTTAATGACATGGTTCACAGCACTTGAAAATAATAAAAATAAGATTAGGCAGAATCAAGGGTAATGTAAGGTAGATCAAAGTCTGGCAGATCTGTGGCGGTTTTGAGATTCTAACTAGAAGAAATGATTAAGACCAGCCAGTGGATAGAGTGTTTACACATTCAAAAAGTTTTTGTTAAGTGTTCACTGAAGTTATGAAGCAAAATTATAGCACATGATATTGGGGATGTAAAACCAGCATTGATTGGGGATTGGTTAAGGTCATAGATTAAAGTCCCTTTGGCCCATCTAGTCTGTGATAAACTTCTATTCTGCCTTATCCCATCAACTTGCAACAGGAGCATAGCCATCCATAACCCTTCCATCCATATACTTATCCAAACTTCTCATACATGGTGAAATCAGTTACACATTTACCACTTCTGCTGGCAGCTCATTCCGCTCTCTCACCGCTTTCTGAGTGAAGAAGTTCCCCCTCATGTTCCTCTTAAAGATTTCCCCTTTCACCCTTAACACATGGCCTCAATTTATATCAGTAGCTTAGATGAGGGAGCTAACTGTGATACATCTAAGTCCTCTGAAGGTAGCAGTGTGATTTGTTGGGGCGGAGGCATGTACAGCTAACAGTTTGGAACTAGCATGATGAAACTCAAAATAGTTTAGTTCCTGGCTTGTTAACCTTGAGGTATTTTGCATTAATGATCTGCTCAGTCTGATTGATGGATTCACTGTTCCTTGACCACCCATCCCCTCTAGGTTTTATGTCTGAAAGTCAAGTTGGGATATTGGAAATCAATGGCATAGAGCATACTAAATCTTTCTTCAATATCTGCATTGTGAAACATACTTTCACCACCAGCTAGAAAGTCCAAATCAATCTTGATAGTTGACAGGCAACTTTTTTGATTTCTTCATATCCTAGTCCTAAGTCTAGAAGAGAAGAGCATGATTATAAATGAATGATGTGTTGAATAGCTACTGAGGAAGATATTTTAGTGGGTATATATTTTTTTCTCTCTATTTTGAAGCCAGGAACAACCAAATAGAACTGAAAGCATACAGAACTTTCATAGCTGAGTATGCTCCCATTTGCATTTAAATATAAAATAGAAAGGAGCAAATGCAGAGTGGAAGAGTATTCAGATCAAAGAGTTGGTGCTATAAAACCAATGAAATTCTATATCCTGGAAAATAGTTTTGATTGCAAAGTGCTTTTTTTCATCACTTTGCAATCAAAAATCTATTCTACTCTCTGTAAGAGCTATCAGTATTTTTGGATGAAATCAAAAAAATGGTCTGACTTTTGCAGTTGTGCATGATTATTTAACTTAGTGCTCATGCATTTGACATTTGCTGGTATCAGCCATGTATCTAATGATGTCACTATTCACAGTGCCATAAACTATAATTCCATGCTACATCCTTTATGGAGTTGTCTTGCTTGAAGCTGAAGAAATTTATGATGAATTATTGTGTTTTTCTTCTTTATAGGAAAAATCTATTGACTTTGGGTGACCTGAAAAGATAGCCCCAGGTTGTTCTGACATCTTCCTTAGAATGTTTCTAGCAACATTGAGCTGTTGAGATAGTCACTCAGTTAGTGCCTTATAGACATAGCAGGTAGCAATCCTTTAACAAAAGCAATGGAATGGCAATATTAAGCTATGGTGGGTGGATCTAGGACTGAAGTGCCTACTCTCAGGGAGCTTCAGAGATATCATATCTCTGAGACATTCCATAGGAAGGCATGAACCTAGATCTCGTCCCTAGAATCCCTTCTGTTTGGGGGAAAAAAAATCACTGTTGCTTTCAACATTCTAGCCATAGAATCTTTTCAAACAATCTCCTCCAACTTGCTGCAAGGTCACTCAGAAACTGCTTTATGCAGAAATCATCTCATCTGCTTTGATTCTGGTGGCAAGTGCTAGGTTAGCCTAGCAAGCTAGCAGTATTGCTGACTTCTCACGAGTGGAAGCAGCCAGGCTGTAATATAGGCTTCCATAATACCTTGGATGTATTTTTTTTAATGAAGAGAAGATATTTCCTCTCACTGTGAAAGTCATTATGGATCGCAAGAAGAATTACCCGATGGTAAGCGTTATGTTTCTGGGAAGCCCAAGTGTCCCGTTCATCCTGAGGGTGTCCATCTTCCAGGGCACTTACAATTGCTGCCACTGCCAAGCAGGATGGATTATGGAACCAGTGGATACAGAATTTAACATCTCAAGAAATAATTCACCAGCCCTATAAATACCTTGATACACAATATCAGTATTTTCTTGCTTAAGCAACAGTGAGTTCTATCCAAGATAAACTTGCCCCAAGTCAGCACCACACAAAGCTGTATCTTGAACTCTTTAGAATGTTGCCAGCAGCAATGAAGGCTAATCACCATTGTAATCAATGCACAAAGCAACATAATTGAAAGGGTAGGGAGATGTATTGAAGGGCCAAAATTTCAAGTTGACACACATACGTCCAGCAGTGAGAAATCCCTAATGAAACTCCAAATGAATTAACTTTAAGTCATGCATCAAATGGGCATTTGAAGATTCACATTGGGGCATAACTAATGAAAAATAAATTTTGTAAGATCCGCATTGCAGTCAGCTCGCTATTGTATGTGATCAACATGGTGTCGTCCTTTACTGCACAAGCAATCACTGTCCCTCAATGCACTCTCACCTAATCACAAAATCATAGAATCATGTAGACATACAGCATGGATACAGGCTGTTGGGCCAAATGAGACTGCGTTGTTTCTCAAAAACATGTTTACATTAATCCTTCTTTATCCACCCACCCCTATTTTCTTCACCTCCACATTAGGAGAAATTCTGGGAAATGTAACCTAGCAACCCAAACGACCTTGCCATGAATGAAGAGACTGGAGCATCTGAGTGATGTCCATAAAGCCACAGGAAGAACATGAAAATTTCACATGCTCAGCTCTGAGTTTGGGATTGAAGTCGGGTATTTGGGACTCTGAAATAGCGGCCCCAGTAAATGCACCACCACACTGCTCAATTCCTCTTGCTTTTGATCCCCGTGTAGGGTCATACAGAGCACATGGTTTATCTCACCATGTGACTTCCTTCATACCTGCCTTTCTCTTGGAGGAGTGCCTCACTCAGCAGTGGAAATAATAAATATTGTAAGAGCAGAATAGAAGCAGGGGAGAATAATGATCAGATTCTAGTGATCAGGGTAAGTATTCATAGCCAAAATGACGTGGCAGTTACGGCATGAGTCCAATTATTTCACAATCACGAGCTTCACTGTTGTGAGGTTGCAATTTTTGAGGGGAAAGCCACACTTCATATTGAGTCATTAGTAAAATACAGTGCAAACACCATCATATGACACACATAACATCCACAACCTTTCTAGATGAGGCTTTGTAGAATATACAGTAATTCCAGCAGCTGCCACACCAGTCTGACTTGCCTAAGCACGTTGAACTCTGTCACCTGGATTAAACAGAGCACATTTAAACAGTGGTAGTGAAAATTCATTATGCCAAAGCACAAACAAGTAATACAGAATACTGTTGCATTTGGAATGTGCATTTTAAAACCTCTATGGAAATAAAGCAGCATAGATGTAGCAAGAATGGCTACTTTTCGTCAACCCAAAGGCAATGCAGTAATTCCAGTGAATGATTTTTATTGAGTACACTTGCCTGCTCAGGTACAACTGCTGCTCAAGAAAAGACGTGCCATTCTTTGATATTTCTACCCCTGTGGAAGCAAGCCCTGCTGAAGCCTTGTCTTTGCAAGGGACCTCTCCTGCAGGAGTGGCTTTTTAAACCCAAATGGCGAGGAATTATTCTGACTGAGCTTCCCAGTAGCCTTTCTTTGTGTGATTGATCTCTGCATGAGGAAAGAGGTTGTATATTCGAGGTAGCAGGAGGAAGGAGATTCTGCCTTTCACCTCCACATAAGGTGAAATTTACAGCAGGCAATGTAAAGAGAGGCATATTTGTGTGCTAAAGAATGATGCCGATGCACCATCAATAACTCTTGGTGACGTGAGGCGAGATATAGGCTTTTATTGGCTGGAAGAAAGAACAAGCAGCAACTGACCACCACACTACATCCTGGAGACTGAGGCCGGGGCTGTGTCTCCAATGGCCTTTATACCGGGGACTGTGGGAGGAGTCACGGTCAGTGGGAGGAGCCACAGGAGCAGTCAGTGGGGGGGTGTGTCCAGACAGGTATATGTAGTTCACCACAGATGCCTTGGCAGAAGAACAGATACTTCATTGAGGTTAATAAAACAAATCACTCTAACAAAGACTAACAAAAACACAAAAAACTGAATTGAAAAATATGAAACTCATCTAAACAGGTGAAAAACTTTGACTTCTTTCAAGACTTTAATGTAAAAATACATTACAATCATATAAATTCTGAATTCATTCTGGCTTGCATTATGAACTCATTGTACATTCAGTATTTTCATCAAATAACTTTGTGATTATTAAAGGCAGAGATTAACAGATATTATACATATGAATTTTCTAGAATTCCGTTTAAAAATCTTCTTCTTTTTTGTTTCTCTCTGTGCCTTGAGGCAAACAATAGTTAAGAAGAGCAGGTCTTCTTTCTTAGGTTCTGCATTAATACTATTCTGGATCTTATTCCCTCACTTTCAATATCCTCCCTCAAAGATTGATAGTGAGACAGTTTCTTCAACTGGGGAGAAGTATAAAATTGAAATCCCTACGGTTTTGAACAAGAATCACTAATTTCCTTGGTTATTCAGGATTCAGTTTTCAAATCTTGAGAAGTCAAAAAAGTTGGAGACCTAATGAATGGTGAAAAGCATTGTAATCAACTTAGGAGACAGAGAACGACTGGTGGAATGGCCAGGTAAAAGGCAGATAAAATTAAGTACTGAGAAGAAACTGTTACATTTTGGTCCTGGGTGTCAAGATCTCTGAGGACCTAACCTGGTCCCAACATATTGATGTAGTCAAAAAGAAGGCAAGGCAGCTGCTATACTTTATTAGAAGTTTGAAGAAATTTGTCATGTCAACAAATACACTCAAAAACTTCTATAACTGTACTGTGGAGAGCATTCTGACAGGCTGCATCAATGTCTGGTATGGAGGGACTACCGCACAGGACCGAAAGAAGCTGCAGAAGGTTGTAAATCTAGTCAGTCCTGGGCACTAGCCTACAAAGTACCCAGGACATCTTTAGAGAGCAGTCTCAGAAAAGCAGTGTCCATAATTAAGGACCTCCAGCACCCAGGGCATGCCCTTTTCTCACAGTTACCATCAGACAGGAGATACAGAAGCCTAAAGGCACACACTCAGCGATTCAGGAACAGCTTCTTTCCCTCTGCCATCCAATTCTTAAATGGACATTGAAGTTTTGGAAACTGCCTCACGTTTTTCTGCTTTTGCACATTTTTTAAAACTCTATTCAATATACATAATTGATTTACTTGTTTATTTATCATGATATTTTATTTTATTTATTTTTTTCTCTCTCTGCTGGATATGCATTGCATTGAACTGCTAACAAGATAACAAATTTCACGTCACATGCCGGTGATAATAAACCTGATTCTAACTCTGATTCTGATTCTGGAGAGAAGATTGAGAAGAGGCAATATAAATGAGAATTTATTATTTTCAAAGGAAGACAAGTTCACAAGGATCTGGGATATACTGTATTTGCATAAATCATTATAGATGGCCTTGGCTATTTGAGAAAGTGATTTAAAAAAATTGGGATTTTCCTTAAAAAATGTCTAAAGCACAAGAACAAGGAAATCTTGATGAACTTTTGTGAACCCTTTATAAGCATTGACAGGAATATTGTGTTCACTTCTCACCACCAAACATTTAAAATGCTGTATGCTCTTTACAGAGGATGCAGAAAGTTTACAGGGATGAGGGGCTTTTATTCTTTGCTTAGAGAAGTGAGGTTGTAAACCTTGGAATAGAGGTGGTCTTGAGGGGACTTAATAGAAGATTTTATAACCATAAGGGCAAGAGGCAGGATAGATAGAGAGAAACTCTTCTCATTGCTGAAGGGAAAAAGGATTGGGAAACATAGAAAGAAGATGATTAGCAGAATAATGAAAAGTGACAAGAAGATAAATTGTTTCAGCAAGCTAATGGATAATGGTCTTAGATACACTGTCTGGGATAATAGAGGCAGAGTTGAGGATTCATCCAGAATCTAGATAATTTTTATTTATTCCAAGACAAAAACTTCAAATCTCTCCAATCTATCCACTTTAACAAAATTTCTCCATCAATGGAAGCATTAGTCGAGCTGTAGGGGGAGAGCAGCTGAGTAGGACAAGCCACATTTCTCTTGCATAGATGCATTACGAACTCAGTAGGCTAGATAACCCCTTCTGTGAGGTAACCTTTCTGAGGATCTATGGTTGCATCCAGCTCATTGTGTGGAGTCCCTGTATGTTTGATTAGAATCTCCTAAGGTTACTGTTGTCATTATGAAATTGCCATGTAAGGAAACACAGGCAAAAAAAAAATCGCAGAGTGCAAGTTGATTGTACTGTTGGAAGTTAACTTAATTGATGAAATGCTGCTGATTAAAGTCAACAATATAGAACAGAATGGAGAATAAAACAAAGTAATTGATATGGAACATTAATTTTCAATTGATACTCATTGATTAAATATAAAATGCTGTCAAGCCCTAAACATTTTGCTTAGTGCACATCTGTAACAACACTTCTTGAGTTGATTTAGTAGCTCAGCGAGAGAAGAGAAAAATGCGGACTCCATTTCTGAAAAAGTGAGATTCTTTGGTGATCATCTAAATGATGAATAGTTATTTGATTGTTCTAAGGAATTCAGAGCATCGGAATGGATTGCTACATTTCAAGATCTGGCAGTTTGGTGTGTTGCATATCATTATCTATACAGGTTTATTATTAACATTGGGCATTTTTAACTAGACAGAAGACTATAATTTTAATTCCTAGTGGGTCATTAAGGGTGCTGAGTTCAAAATTCTATAAATCACCTTAATTTGCTGCAACTCCCAGGCTTCAGTTAAATGCACATGAATAACTTCCCTACTCATAAGTGCTCATGAAGGAATTAAAACTCATCTTTTGTAAACATGGACATCCCAACTCACAGCAGCACACCAAGCAACACAATTCGATCAAAAACAGCAGAGGAGCAGGACCAATACACAGTGTGAACTCCTAACAAGTTTTAATACCTTAACAAGGCAGGAGTCATTCCACAATATATTCCAGGCAGTCCATGACTTTTTCTAATATATTTATTTTTTCAGGATGTCAAATTATTTGCAAGCCCAATATTTGTTGCTCTTGATAAAGCAGCAATGAGTCAGCAGCTTGAATTGCCTTAGTCCATCTGATAAATATACTGTACTTCCTAAGTGATTTGGAGTAGATTGTTCCATGATTTAGACACAGAGACCATACAGAAATGATTTTCCAAGGTTGAGAAGTTGAGGATGAAACATATCAACTACTGCCCGAGAAGTGACTTGGATGAGCTCCAATTTGCCTAAGGGCACACAAGATCCACAACAGATGTAATTTCATTGGCTCCCCACTCAACCCTGCAACATCTGGACAGCAAAGATGCATACATCAGGATGTTCCTTATCAACTACAGCTCAAGATTCAACACGATTATCCCTTCAAAACTAACGAATAATCTTCAAGGCCTCGGCCTTGTGTAATACATCCTTGTGTAATTGGATCCTTAATCTCCTCACTTGCAAACCCCAGTCAGTTCAGACTGGCAACAACATCTCCTCCACGATCTCCATCAGTACAGCTGCACCACTAGGTTGTGTGCTTAGACCCCTGCTCTACTCACTTTACACTAAGGACTGTGTGGTTAAGCACAGCTCCAATGCCACATTCAAGTCTGCTGATTACATCACTGTCGTAGGCCAAAACAAAGGAGGTGATGAATCAGCATAAAGCAGGAAGATTGAAAATCTGGCTGAGTGATGCCACAACAACAACCTTTTATTCGATGTCAGCAAGACCATTGAGTTCAGGAGGAGGAAACCAGAGGTCCATGAGCCAGTCCTCATTCTGAGATGGATCGGGTCAGCAACTTTAAATTGCTGTGTTATCTTTTCAGAGGACTGTCCTGGGCCCAGCATGTAAGTGTAATTTCGAAGAAGGAACAGCAGCACCTCTACTTCCATAGGAGTTTGCGAAGATCTAAAACTCTGACAAAGTTCTATAGATGTGTGGTGGAGAGTATACTTACTGGCTGCTATGGAAAAGTCAATGCCTCTGAATGTAAATATGACCCAGTCCATCACGGGTAAAGCCCTCCCCACCATTGAGCACATCTACACAGAGCGTTTTCTCAGAAAAGCAGCAGCCACTATCAGGGCCTCAAATATCCATGTCCTTTCTTCTCATTGCTACCATTAGGGAGAAGATACAGAAGCTACAGTAAGGCTACCAAGTTCAGGAACAGTTATTACCCCTGGACCAGAGAGCATAATATCATTCAACTTTACATGCCCCATCACTGTGATGTTTCCACAACCTGTAGACTCACTTTCAAGGACTCTTCATCTCAAGTTCTTGATATTTTGTTTTATTATTAACACTTCTTTTTTTTTGCACTTTGTGCTGTCTTTTGTACAGTGGCTATCCAACAGTTGGTGAAGTCATTCATTGATTCTATTATGGTTATTGAGTATGCCCACAAGAAAATAAATCTTAGGGTTGTATATTGTGACATATACAATGCCTATAAAAAGAGTTCACCATTCCCCCCTCCCCCCGGGAAGTTTTCATGTTTTATTGTTTTACATTGATTCACAGTGGATTTAATTTGTCTTTTTTGACACTGATCCATGGAAAAAGACTTTTGTGTCAAAGTGGAAACAGGTGTCTACAAAGTGATCTCAATGAATTACAAACATAAAACACAAAATAATTGATTGCACCCCTTTAATATGACACGCCAAATCATCACTGGTGTAGCCAATTGGTTTTACAAGTTACATAGTTAGTTAAATGGAAATCACCTCCACATCTCTAAATGAAATGTCAAGATGTTTCAATTGATTGTAGTAAAAATACACCTGTATCTGGAAGGTCGAACTGCTGGTGAGTCCGTATCCTGGCAAAAACTAGACCATGAAGACAAAAGAACACTTCAAGCAACTCTGCGAAAAGGTCATCATAAAGCATGAGTCAAGGGATGGATACAGGAGTATTTCCAAGTCACTGAATAACCCTTTGTGCAACACACACAAAATGCATCAGGGTCTCGGCCCGAAACGTCGACCATGCTTCTTCCAAAGATGCTGCCTGGCATGCTGTGTTCCACCAGCATTTTGTGTGTGTTGCTTGAATTTCCAACATCTGCAGATTTCCTCATGTTTGCAAATATCCCTTTGTGTACAGTTAAGTCAATAGTCAAGAAATGGAAAGAATATGACACAGCCGTAAATCTGCCTAGAGCAGGCCGTCCTCAAAAACTGAGTGACCGTGCAAGAAGGGGATGAGTGAGGAAGGTCACCAAGAGAATAGGCATTACCCTCAGCCCAGGTACCCAGCCTATCCACCCGCAACCCCATCACCTGGCCCTTGCCAACCGCCAGGCAGCAGAGCTGTGAATTAAAGAGGTGGCAGCAGCTGGCCTCATCAAGCCCTTTGACAGAGTGTGGGCAGGGTGAAAGACAGATCATAGCTGTTTGTGTGGACTACCACTGCCTCAATGCCATGGCCCAGAAGGACTGCTACCTGCTGCTCTGCCCTGGACTGTATCACGGGTTTGATCTGGTTCAAACTCCACAGTGGATACTGGCAGGTCAAACTGGCCCCGGAGGCCCAGCCCAATACCGACTTCACCATTGGTCGAGGGCTGTGGCACTTCCGGGTAATGCCATTTGGCCCGTGTAATGCCCTGGCCACTTTTGAGAGGTTGATGGAGAGGGTGCTGGCTCACATTCTGCGGAGTCGCAGTGTCATCTATTTGGACAATCTCCTGGTGCACGGCACTGTTTTTGATAATGCCCCGCGGAACATGGAAGAGATCTTTGCCGCCATCTGCCAAGCGAAGCTGCACCTCAACCCTGCAAAGCGACGCCCGCTGCGCCACCAGACAGAGTTCCTGGGGCGAGTGCTGAGTGCCGAAGGAGTGGCAACCAACCCCAAGCAGGTGGCAGCCATCAAGGAAAGGCCCCCGCCCTTCCCTGCGATGCTTCCAAGCTTCACAACTTCCTGGGACTGGCATCACATTACCAGCAGTTAAGGACTTTGCCACCATTGCCAGTTCCCTGTATCAGCTCTTCGCCTGGACTGACAGTTGCACAGCCGCCTTCGATCGGCTCTGGCCTGTGCTCAGTCAGGCCCCAGTGTTGGTGTATCCCGATCCAGCCCGGTGTGCTGCTGTGGCAGGAGGGTGACCGAGGTGAAGGCAGTGTGGCATACTTCAGCCTCCTCCTTAGCTGCCCTGGATGGAACTGTTGTTTCACCCGCCGGGAGCTCTTAGGCATTGTCCACGCCCGCCCCTACCTCCTGGGCTGACGGTTCCTGCTTCGTACGGACCACGCATTGTAGACCTGGCTGTTGGGCTTCCACGGTCCCGAGGAGCAGCTGGCACAGTGGTTGGAGACTCTCCGAGACTACAATTTTGAGATACAGCACCATGCCGGAAGGCACCACGGCAACGCTGATGCCCTGTCTCACCATCCCTGTGAAACCACCATATGTTGCTACTATCAACACCTCAAAGGGCAGTGGCGGTAGCGGTGCTTCAAGTGGCAGCCGTCAGCAACCTCCCCACCATGAACCTCCAGCAGCTGCACAGCGAGCAAGTGAGTGACCCCGTGCTGGGGATGGCTGAGCGTGGGACGGTGGCTGGAGAGGGAGGAGATCACCCCCCTGGATCCAGAAACCAAAGCCCCATCCTGTCAGTGGGGCATGCTTCCCGAAAGCGACGGACACCTCCTGCAGCTGGTGGTCCCCCTCAGGGGTCTGTGCTGTGGTTAGCACACAGGAGGCTGAGAGCTAGTCACCTCAGGGTTGCAAACTCTGTGAACAGTTGTGTTGGCCTGGGCACAGGCCAGAAGTGGAGCTGTTTGTGCACATCTGCGATGTTTGCACGCACTGATGCTGGGAACCACTACGTTCGCATGGCCATGGATTACTTTCTGAAGTGGCCAAAGGTGTATGTCGTCCCGGACCAGAGCGCCATCACCACTGCTAAGAGACTCGTGGTATTTAGGCACCCCTGAGGAAATCCACCGTGACCCGAGGTGCAACTTTGAAACGGGGGTGTTTGGTGAGGTCTGCAGGTGGCTAGGATTTGCCAAAATGCGGATCACCCCCTTTCACTGGCAAAGTGGTGGGCTGGTAGAGCACTTTAACCCCACCCTGGCCACACAGCTTGCCATCCTTGTTAGCCAGCACTGGTACGATTGGGATCGCCACCCACCCCTAGTACCTTGAGCATATTGGACAGCAGTTCAGAAGCGCACCAAATGTACACCGGACGTGCCCATGTTTGGGCGGGAGCTGCACACGCCAGTAGATCTAGTGTTTGTTCCCCCTCCTCCTGAGCCAGAGGTTCCTGGGGCAGCCGGGATGAAGTAACTACAGCATCTCAGGGGGCACACAGCGGCTGTTCACGATGCAGCTCGGCAGGGCCAAAGCGCAGCCAGCGGCCGCCAAAAACAGACATGGCGCCTGCAGCTGGGGACAAGCTTTACTCGGGGGAAGAAGTATGGTCTACTGCCCCTCGCAGAAGAAGGGAAGCCCCTGGAAAGTGCCAGGAGAGGTATATCATGTGCAGTTGCCTGAGCAGTGGAAGGCAGTCATGCTGCACTTGGATCAGCCGTCACCAT
This sequence comes from Hypanus sabinus, assembly GCF_030144855.1. Lineage (NCBI taxonomy): Eukaryota > Metazoa > Chordata > Chondrichthyes > Myliobatiformes > Dasyatidae > Hypanus > Hypanus sabinus. The sequence continues at coordinate 48,080,342 of NC_082719.1, read as the reverse complement.
ATCAGCCCTTCACCTCCACCAACACAGCAAGGCTGAAGGAGGGGACACTCTGGGTGCCTTGGCTCTTGCCCCGCCAAACAGTGTCTCCCCAGGAGGGCTCCAGACACCCCCCAGTACTCCAGCCAGCAGCATCGACCACCACCAGGACTCTTGGATTTGTTATGGATTCTGGGGCTGCAGTGGACGGCTGACACCTCAGGTGAAGCAGTGTGGCACTCCGGGGTTTGGGGGGCATGGTCGACAGCTCGCCCCAACACACCAGGTGGACAGCGCCATCTATTATTCTGTTCTTAAAATGCATTAGTGGAAGTGATGGTGGGATGTTCAAGTTAATTTATTGTTACAGGTTATACAGTTATCCGCTTGTGTGTTTGTGGATCACCCTGACTGTAACCAAGGTGTGTGATAATCATCTCCACTGAGCGCCTGATCTGCTTTTCTGCTTATCCCAATAAAAACAGCAGCTGAGTTAAACAAGTTTTTCTAATCTGTTGTCATGCAGCGTTGCTCACAATAGATTTCAATGAGATCCCCCCTCGTTCTTCTAAACACCAGTGAGTTCAGGCCCAGAGCCACCAAATGATAATCCTTTCATTCCCAGAACTATTCTTGTGAACATTTCTCTGAACCGTCTCCAATGTCGGCACATCCTTTCTTCGACAAGATGTCTAAAACTGCTCACAATGCCACAAGTGAGACCTCACCAGAGCTTTTTAAAGTCTCAGCATTACAACCTTGTTTTTATATTCCAGTCTTCAAACTTGGTGGAACTTATTTTAGGTGTCAAATCTTTTGCAGAACTTATATGATGTCTTTTGAAAATTTGATTTTACCACGTTTATAGGTTCTTCCTCCTCTGAAGTCAAAGTCAAAGTAAATTTATTATCAAAGTAAATACATGTCATTGTGTATTACCTTGACATTCATTTTCTTGCAAACATTCACAGGAAATTAAAGAAATACAACATAATTTATGAAAACTATACACAAACAAAGACTAACAACCAATATGCAAAAAAAAGCATAAATGGTCAAACCTAGAAACATAGAAAACCTACAGTGCAAGACGGGCCCTTCGGCCCACAAAGTTGTGCCAAACATGTCCCCGCCTTAGAAATTACTAGGCTTACCCATAGCCCTCTATTTTATTAAGCTCCATGTACCTATCTAAAAGCCCCTTAAAAGACCTTATCATATCTGCCTCCACTACTGTTGTTGGCAGCCCATTCCACACACACACCACCCTCTGCATAAAAAAACTTACCCCTGACATCCCCTCTGTACCTACTCCCCAGCACCTTAAACCTGTGTCCTCTTGTGGCAACCATTTCAGCCCTCGGAAAAAGCCTCTGTCTATCCACATGACCAATGCCTCTCACCATTTTGTACACCTCTATCAGGTCACCTCTCATCCTCCGTCGCTCCAAGGAGGAAAGGCCAAGTTCTCTCAACCTATTCTCATAAGGCATGCTCCCCAATCCAGGCAACATCCTTGTAAATCTCCTCTGCACCCTTTCTATGGCTTCCACATCCTTCCTGTAGTGACTTGACCAGAACTGAGCACAGTACTCCAAGTGGATTCTGACCAGGGTCCTATATAGCTGCAACATTACCTTTTGGCTCCTAAATTCAATTCCATGATTGATGAATGCCAACACACCATATGCCTTCTTAGCCACAAAGTCAACCTGCACAGCTACTTTGAGCATCCTATGGGCTTGGACCCCAAGATCCCTCTGATCCTCTACACTGCAAAGAGTCTTATCATTAACACTATATTCTGCCATCATATTTGACCTACCAAAATAAACCACTTCACACTTATCTGGGTTGAACTCCATCTGCCACTTCTCAGCCCAGTTTTGCATCCTATCAATATCCCGCTGTAACCTCTGACAGCCCTCCACACTATCACAACACCCCCAAACTTTGTGTCATCAGCAAATTACTAACCATCCCTCCACTTCCTCATCCAGGTCATTTACAAAAATCACAAAGAGTAAGGGTCCCAGAACAGATCCCTGAGGCACTCCACCGGTCACCAACTTCCATGCAGAATATGACCTGTCTACAACCACTCTTTACCTTTTGTGGACAAGCCAGTTCTGGATCCACCAAGCAATGTCCCCTTGGATCCCATGCCTCCTTACTTTCTCAATTAGCCTTGCATGGGGTACCTTGTCAAATGCCTTGCTGAACTTCATATACACTACATTTATTGCTCTGCCTTCATCAATGTGTTTAGTCACATTCACAAAAAATTCAATCAGGCTTGTAAGGCAATACCTGCCCTTGACAAAGCCAGGCTGAATACTCCTAATCATATTATACCTCTCCAAATGTTCATAAATCCTGCCTCTCAGGATCTTCTCCATCAAATTACAAACCACTAAAGTAAGACTCACTGGTCTATAATTTCCTGGGCTTTCTCTACTCCCTTTCCTGAATAAAGGAACAACATCCACAACCCTCCAGTCCTCCAGAACCTCTGCCGTCCCCATTGATGATGCAAAGATCATCACCAGAGGCTCAGCAGTTTCCTCCCTCGCCTCCCACAGTAGCATGGGCTACATTTCATCCGGTCCCAGCGACTTATCCAACTTGTTGCTTTCCAAAAGCTCCAGCACATCCTCTTTCTTAATATCTACATGTTCAAGCTTTTCAGTCGGCTGCAAGTCATCACTACAATCACTAAGATCCTTTTCCATAGTGAATACTGAAGTAAAGTATTTATTGAGTACCTCTGCTATTTTCTCCAGTTCCATACACACTTTCCCACTGTCACAATTATAAGTCCTATTCTTTCACATCTTACCCTCTTGCTCTTCAAATATTCATAGAATGGGGGCGTCACGTGATGACGTAGGATCGAGACGTTGGGAATCCAGTTCCCTTGTAAAAAGTAATGAGATAGGTAAATGAAGAAGAGTTAACAAGTACCTACTAGAAACTATTTATAAGTAACTCAGGATTATCTTTTGATATGGCTCCTAAACCGAAACAGAAGAAAGCTACTACTTCGAAGACTGCGCAAATCGGCAGGGAAAAAGACCTAACCGTCTCAGTGCAGCCTCGGACTCAAGTTGGATCTCCTCCCGGCGAAGTGCATGGCACTTCTGATGATGTGGGACAGGAAGTTGCAGCAATGTCGGCGGTCTCTAAGAAGAAACGGCAAGAACAACGCATGCATGAAGAAACAAGTATGTATGAACAGATATTAACAAAACTACAAATCCCAACTATGGCTGGAAGTGAAAATGGAAGTGAATCGGAAGTGGAGTCAGACTCTTTGGGAAATTCAGAGGAAGAAGAAGAGGAAAAAGAAGGAAGAGATTAAAGGAGACATAAAAGATATCCTGATATATATTTTGAATGAATTAAAAGCTATAAGAAGGATGCAGAATACACTCGATAATGTGGTGGAAAAACAAAAGAAAGTGGATAACAAAGTTAAAGAGATGGAAGTAAAAATGGAAGAAAACACTGAAAGAATAGATAAGATAGAAGACAATAATCTTGCCTGGACAATAGAAAGAAAATGGATGTTGGAAAAAATAGATGTGCTTGAAAACTTAAGTAGACGAATTAATATCAAAATTGTTGATCTTATGGAAGGTACAGAGGGAAAAAATCCAATAAAATGCTTTCAAGAATGGATTCCGAAAATTTTGGAAATGAAAGAAGGAAGCCAAGTAATTGAAATTGAAAGAGCACACAGAGCTTTAAGACCAAGACCTCAACAAGATCAAAATCCAAGATCAATTTTGATAAAATGCTTAAGGTACCAAGATAAAGAAATTATCTTGAAGGCAGCTACTCAAGATGCTAAAAAGAGAAATGGGCCATTGATAATAGAAGGGAAAAGAGTTTTTTTTTATCCAGACATAAGTTATGATCTTCTGAAGAGGCGGAAGGAATTTAATTCAGTGAAAAAATCTTTATGGGAAAAGGGCTATAAATTTTTATTGAGCTACTCAGCAAAATTGATCATTTTCATGGATAACGAAGAAAGAAGATTTTTCGTTGACTACTGGAAAGTGGAGAAGTTTGTTTTTACCTGATGTCCATGAAGAGAAGTAAAGAATTATAGAAATGAAATGGACTAATGATGAAGACTGAAACAAGGTTGGACTTGACGGACATTTATAAAAAAAAATAGTTGAGGAATATTAATTGGGAGTAGAGACATTAATTATTTTTTTTCTTCACTAATATATTTTCTGTTTTTTTGCAGGGGAGCTGGAGGAGCTCCTGATCGATGGCTGCGAGTTTCACGTGTACAATCATGGCGATTGCCATGGCCCATAAAATGGGGGGGGGGGGTAATGTTGTATTCTTTTTATCCGCAACATTAGTGGGGGGTACTTTGTTTTTTTTTCTTATATATTAGTTATCTTTCTATTTTTCTTCTTTTTTGCCTGGATGGTTGGAGAGAAACTCTTAGCAACATGGAGAATTTTAAAGAGTTCCCAAGGTATTATGAATGATTAATGTACTTAATTTTTAAAGTTTTAATGTTAGTGGAATTAATGGACCTGTGAAAAGAAAAAGAGTTTTAACATATATTAATATAACAGAAACAGAACATAAGAAATTGGGTTGGAAATGTCTTTGTAGCTTCATTTAATTCAAAATCGAGAGGAGTTGAAATTTTGGTTAATAAATCTTTACCAATTAAAATACAAAATGTAATAATTGATTCTATGGGGAGATATGTGATTATACATTGTCAATTTTTTTCAGAATTATGGACTTTTATGAACATTTATGCACCAAATGAAAATGATGCAAAATTCATACAAGAAGTTTTTTTTGAATTTGGCTGATGCACATGATAAAATATTAATAGGTGGAGATTTTAATTTTTGTTTAGATCCAGTTTTGGATAGGTCAATTAAATTAACAGGTAGAGTTAATGCTGTAAAAATGAATATATTTCCTAGGTTGCAATATTTATTCGAAACTTTACCAATACAATTACCTCAGAAGTTTTTTCAAGAACTGAATAAGTATGTAAGGAAATTTCTTTGGAAAGGAAAGATGTCAAGAATATCATTGGAAAAATTGACATGTAAATTTGACCTAGGAGGGTTACAACTTCCAAATTTTAAGAATTATTATAAAGCGAATCAACTTAGATTTATTGCGTCTATTTTTGACGAAGAAAAACCAACATGGATTATAATAGAATTAGATAAGATAGAAGAAAACATACCAGAAGATTTTATATATAAATGGGAATCCAAATGGATACGGGAAAAAAAAGAATCTCCTATATTAAGACACTTGATTGATTTATGGAATAAGGTAAATATGGACAATGAGGTAAAGAAATCTTTATTAGCAAAAATAACTTTAATTCGAAATAGACTTATTCCTTTTACAATGGATAATAAACTTTTACATAATTGGTTCCAAAAAGGGATTAAATATATAGGTGATTGTTTTGAAGGAGGTATATTGATGATGTTTGATCAATTAAAAAATAAATATAAAATATCAAATAACATTCTTGTCTGTTATTTTCAATTAAAGGCTTATTTACGAGAAAAGCTGGGACAAACAATGTTGATGCCAAAACCTAGTGAAATAGAAATATTAATTCAAAAAGGAACAATTAAAAAATGTACATCTTGTATGTATAATTTGATTCAAAAACAGACAATTAAATTAGGAATTCATAAATTAAGACAAAAATGGGAATCTGATTTGCATGTTAAAATTGATGGAAAAAACTGGCAAGATTATGTTCTGGTAGTATGAGAAATACAATAAATGTTCGAACTTAGATTAATACAATATAATTTTTACATCAATTATATATAACTCCACAGAAAACAAATAGATTAAATTCAAATATGTCTGACCAATGTTTTCGATGTAATCAAGAAATTGGTACTTTTTTACATTCTACTTGGTCTTGTTTTAAAAATCAACCATTTTGGATAAATCTAAGACTTTTATTGGAACAAATTACAACTCCCACATAGTCCAGTATTATTTTTATTAGGAGACATTGAAGGGACAATACCAAAACTTAAATTGAATAAGTATCAGAAAAAATTTATAAAAATTGCATTGGCAGTAGTCAAAAAAGTTATCGCAGTTACTTGGAAATCTGATTTATATTTAACAATGGATTGTTGGAATAATGAAATACATAGTTGGATTCCACTTGAAAAAAATTACATACAATCTAAGAAATGAATATGATATATTTTTGAAAATTTGGCTCCCATACTTACAAAAGATAGGATTAAATACATAGGTCCTTTAGCGTTCTCACTCAGGTGTAATGAAACGCCGAATTAAACGCCGAGATAAACCACAGTCAATGAAACAAGGTCGCAGTAAGATTAACCATTTACTGTTCACTCTTCACATTAACATATGGTGAAAACTGTTGATAAAACAATACAAGATTGATACAGTATTTGTTCCCTTCTTGATATCACATTTACATTGTAAATACTTGTAAAAGTAACTATAACTACATTAAATTAAAGTGCAGTATACAGGCAGAATTTACCTACACCATTGACTGCTTTAAATACACTTCAATGCAAACTATCCGCAACTTTTTAACTAACGAAAACATAAACATTATCGACTGTCGTTACTTTTAACAGGATCGGCGTTAACATTTTAATTCAACATATCGATTATCTATTAACTTACAGCGTTGCACTCACTAGATTTCTAATGCTTGCAAACAACCTCAGCTCGGGTCTGCCTCGTGCGAGCCCCCACCCTCGTGTCGATCTCAAACCGGTATTTTCCCAGAAGACGCAGCGAAACCGGATGTGATGTCATTGCATGCCGATATATTTGACAGGCAATGAATATACTTTATACACTTCTAATTCTAACTAGAAAATACTAACAATGAATTACTAAGCGAAAATATTATAAACTAAATAACTGCCATAAAGGCAACACAGGTCCTTTGAAGATAAAATTATAAAGTAATTGGGAAAAGTAAAAATAAACATTAAAATTATTTTGAACTCCATGGAGCATGTGGGGATCCTCCGATATCCAGGCAATCTTTCTCTTCTTTTTCTCTTTCTTTAGATAAGGGTTAGGGGGAGGGTGGAGGGTTAGTATTATTTTTCTCACTATTTTATCATCACATTTATTCTTTGTAATTTCCTAAAATTTAATAAATTAAAAAAAAACTCATAGAATGCCTTGGGGTCTTCCTTAATTCTGCCTGCCAAGGCATTCTCATGGCCCCTTCTGGCTCTCTTAATTTCCTTCTTAAGCTCCTTCCTAGTAGCCTTATGATCTTCTAGATCTCTAACATTACCTAGCTCTCTAAACCTTTCGTAAGCTTTTCTTTTCTTCTTGACTAGATTTATTACAGCCTTTGTACACCATGGTTCCTGTACCCCACCATAACTTCCCTGTCTCATTGGAACGTACCTAAAAAGAACTCTACACAAATATCCCCTGATTATTTGTCATATTTCTTCCATACTTTTCCCTGAGAACATCTGTTTCCAATTTAAGCCTCCAATTTGCTGCCTGATAGCTCATAATTCCCCTTACTCCAATTAAACATTTGTCTAACTTGTCTGTTCCTATCTCTCTCCAATACGATTGTAAAGGAGATAGAAATATGATCATTATCTCAAAAATGCTCTCCCACTGAGAGATTTGACACCTGACCAGGTTCATTTCCCAATACCAAATCAATTACAGCCTCTCTTCTTGTAGGCTTATCTACATACTGTGTCAGGAAACCTTCCTGAACACACCTAACAAACTCCAGCCCATCTAAACCCCTTGCTCTAGGGAGATGCCAATCATTATTTGGGAAATTAAAATGCCCCAACACAACTCTGTTATTATTACACCTTTCCAGGATCTGTTTCCCTATCTGCTCCTTGATATCCCTGGTTCTATTAGGCGGCCTATAAAAAACACCCAGTAGAGTTATTGACCCCTTCCTGTTCCCAACCTCCACCCACAGAGACTCCATTGACAATCCCTCCATGGCGTCCAACTTTTCTGCAGCCGTGGCACTATCTCTGATCAACATTGCCACGCCCCCACCTCTTTTGCCTCCCTTTCTGTCCTTTCTGAAACATCTAAAACCTGGCACTTGAGGTAACCATTCGTGTCCCTGAGCCATCGAAGTCTTTGTAATGGCCACAACATCGTAGCTCCAAGTACTGATCCACACCCTAAGCTCATCCGCTTTGTTCACAACACTCCTTGTATTAAAGTAGACACATCTCAAGCCTCGGTCTGACTGTATCCCTTCTCTAGCACCTGCCTATCCTCCCTCTCGCACTGTCTACAAGCCTTCTCTATTTGTGAGCTAACCTCCTCTTCTCCAGTCTCTTCAGTTCGGTTCCCACCCCCCAACAATTCTAGTATAAACTCACCCCAACAGCCTTACAAACCTCCCCACCAGCATATTAGTTCCCCTGGGATTCAAGTGCAACCTGTCCTTTTTGTACAGGTCACACCTGCCCCAAAAGAGGTCTCAATGATCCAGAAATCAGAATCCCTGTCCCCTGCTCCAATCCCTTATCCATGCCTTTATCCTCCACCTCATTCTATGCCTATTCTCACTGTCGCGTGGCACAAGCAGTAATCCCAAGATTACTATCTTTGCAGTCCTGCTTCTAAACTTCCCTCCTAACTCCCTGTAGTCTTTTTTCTGGACCTCTTCCCTTTTCCTACCTATGTCATTGGTACCAATATGTACCACAACCTCTGGCTGTTCTCCCACCCACTGTAGGAATATCTTGGACACGATCTGAAACATCCTGGACCCTGGCACCTGGGAGGCAAACTACCATCTGAGTTTCTTTTCTGCTTCCACAGAATCACCTGTCTGACCCCCTAACTATAGAGTTCCCTATCACTACTGCCTTCCTCTTTCCTTCCCTACCCTTCAGAGTCACAGGGCTAGACTCTGTGCCGGAGGCACAGCTACTGCCACTTCCCCCAAGTAGGCTGTCCCCCCCCCAACAGTACTCAAACAGGAGTACTTATCAAGGAGTACAGCCACAGGGGTACTCTCTAGTACCTGACTCTTCCCCTTCCCCCTCCTGACTGTGACCCACTTGTCTGTCTCCCATGGCCTCAGTGTGACCACCTGCCTTTAACTCCTCTCTATCACCTCCTCACTCTCCCTGATTAGGTGAAGGTCATCAATCTGCATCTCCAATTCCCTAACTTGGTCCCTCAGGAGCTGCAGCTCGACACACCCAGTGCGGATATGGCCGTCCGGGAGGCGTGAAGACTCCAGGACCCCTACCACCCCCCACCATTCTGACACTGAGCACAGAAAACTGGCCTCACACGCATAGTTCCTACCTCACCTCATCCTGTTACCACCTAAGCCCTACCACTCTGCTGCCTCTCACTCCGCTGCCCACTGGATATAGCGGTCTTCTTTTTAAAGCTTTCGTGCTCTATAGGCAGACTACACATGCCAGCGCAGAGTCACCTCTCTTTAATCCAAGTAGAAAAACTCCCTTTGCTCCAAAAAATCAGCAGTTCACTCGCAGCCTTCTAAAAACCATTGAACATTCCTTGCCTTTTTAAACCTTTTGCGCTCTACTGGCTGATGTCACGCACCTGCGCAGTCTCGCCTCGCTTTAACCAGAGAAATAAAATAGTCCCTTCACTCCGAAAAATCAGCAGTTCACTCGCAGCCTTCTTGCTCCGTTGTATCAAATTATTTTAAAATAAATAAATAATACTGAGACCGTGAGTTGTAGAATACTTGAAAGCAAGTCTGTAGGTTGGGGAATCAGTTCAGAGTTGAGCTGAGTGAAGCTATCCATGCTGGTTCAGGAGCTTAATTGTTGTAGGGTAATAACTGTTCCTGAACCTGGTGGTATGGGAACCAAGGCTGCTGTGTCACCATGGTTTGGATACGGCCCAAGTGCAGACTGAGAGACACTGAAGCGGGTCAATAGTTCACAAAACTTTAATGCGAACGGTGTTCAAATGAAAATCAAACAGTAAACGCTAGGCCAAAATAGGGCCATTAACTAAAACTCTCAAACAGGAAATGAAGCCTACACTGCGGTTTTGCTAATGATGGGCTGGTTGTATCCACCACTTTCTGTAGAGTTTTCTGTTCCTGGGCACTGGTGTTTCCATATAAGGGAATGATGCAACCAGTCAGGAATCTCTAGCTTTTATACCTTGAAAAACTCCCCATAGATTTGTAAAAGTTGGTTTTTCTTTCAGTAAATTATGTTGATCCTGTCCAATCAAAATTGTTTCTAAGCACCTTACTTTCAAACCCTTAATGATAAATATCCGCACATTGTTGCCAATTTAATTATGCAGCCTGTTCTTTAACTCTGTCAGCATACTTATTAATTAGCTATGTATTCCATGTGCATTACAAACTTCTAGGTCCATTCCATAAACAGATGAATTTTGAAAAATCATTACTCATGCATTTTCTTTTTTGCCATCTCTATTTATAGGACATTGAGATAAAGACAAGCAGATCCAGAGGATTTGTTTGGTTGCTATTTTTTCTAATTGATCTAATACTTTCTCTTTGTTGATATCAATTATTCAATGTTCTTCCCTTTCTTTTTTTTGCATTGAGTTCAAATATAAAATATTTCTTTATTTCCCATTTTTATTTCTCGACATTACCTCTAAAGAGCACGCATTTATTTCTGCTAATCACATTCCTCTAACATACTGTATTTGTAGTTCCTACAAACTTTTTTCCACCATTTCTTGATGACTAATCTTATATTCACTTTTTTTCAATTTTCTTTATTACTGGGTGTTCTCTAAAACGTTGGGCGCAATGGTAGTGTAGTAGTTAGCACGATGCCATTACAGCTTGACGCATCAGAATCTGAAGTTCAATTCCAACGTAATCTGTAAGGATTCTACAGATGTCCCTGTGGAATATGTGGATTTTCTTCAAGTGCTCCAGTTTCATCCCATAGTCCAAAAGCCTACCAGTTAGGTAGTTTTCTGTTGTCCGATGATTAGGCTGGGGTTAAATCGGGGTTGCTGAGCATCATGGTTGCTGGAATGGCCTACTCCACTCTGTATCTCAACAAGATAAAATAAAAATATAACTCTTATTGTTTTCATGCTTACTAGTTTTAAGCCCCTTATTTAATTCTAGCCCTATCTATAACCTGATTAGTCAGTCTTAAATGGATCAACTGGAATGGTATAAAATATCTTTTAAAAATTTACATAGAGATAGCCCTTCAAAATATCTTTGCTAGTTGTAAAACATTTTGGAGTGTACTCATAATGTAAAAGGCACAATATACAATAACATAAAATTGCACACAGAGTTGGTAACATTTATCATTTCTGGTAATATAAAGTGGACCATGGTGAATTGGCACTCTATTTCAAATTCATCAAATATTCTCTTCATTTAAAATGTTGCCCCAAAGGATCTTAAACTAAATTGCTGCTTTGACAAATGAAATAAAGTAACTTTGGTCCTTTTGAATTTCAAGATATACAATTAAACTATTTGAATAATTCCCACTGGATGAAGCCTGAATGACGAAGTGATAACCAGCAAATCTCAGTCTTTTATATTTTAAAGATTCAAAAATTTCATCAGTGCACAAATTATAATTCTTTCATTACAATTTTGTAATCAATAAATCCTTTGAAAAAAATCTGATTCTCTTTCAGAGAATTATTTATTGTTTAGTATAACAATAACTGTTACCAGAATACCTTTTATAAACACTTACAAAAGACACACCAGGCTTTTTTATTTCCCCAAGCATTCATGCTTTTAGTTATTGTCTGTTTCATAAAAGGTTTAATTATGCCATTCCAAATAACTCTAACTTGCACATTTTAATATATGGTTCAAATGCAGTGAACATTTGGACGTATTACTATATTAACATTTACCAGAATTTCTAATAATTTATCCAACTAAATATAAATATGATGCTTTGGATTACTATCTCCTTTGAATGCTCTCATCAATATCCTGCTTCTTACTGTATCTCTTTCTTTGAGTATCCGTGTCTAAGAAGTCTTCACAGTGGACTGAATACTGCCAGTTTTCTTCTAAAGTTTTTAAGTTGATGTCAGTTATGTTGTCTTGGATATTTTTCTGGCACTCACAGCACAAAGCCTGTGTGCTGACAGAAACATTGAGGGAGATAGAAGGGCTGCAAGTTTCTATGCTCCAATGAATAAAGTCCCAACCTGCTCAACCCCTTTTGCCTCATCCTGGAAACATACTTGTAAATCTTCTTTGCACTCTTTTCAGTTTAATAACATACTTACAACAGCAGAGTGACCAAAATAAATACAGTATTCCAAGTTCACCAATTTCTTGCATAATTGTAACATAATATCGCAGCGATGACTGATGAAGGTCAGCATTACAAATGACTTCTTCACCAATCTCTCTACCTTTGGGAACCTTGTACTTATACTTTTAGAATCCTCTGTTGTACAACACTCCTGAGGGCCCTACCTTTCCCCAGAAAGTCCTATCTTGATTTATTTAGGGATAAGCTGCAGAACAGCTCTTTCCGGCCCAACAAGCCACACTGCCCAACAACCCACTTATCTTTACTCTAGCCTAATCACAGCAAAATTTACAATCAGCAATTTACCTACTAACTGGTAAGTCTTTGGATTGTGGGAGGAAACTGGAAGAAACCACACAGTCATGAGGAGAACGTAGTAATTACTTACAGATGGTGCCAGAATTGAGCTCCGAACTCCAATGACCTGAGCTGTAATAACATTGTACTGACCACCACACTACCTCAAGGTCAGCATTATTTGTCACGTACATTGAAACATACAGTGAAATGCGTCACTTTGCGTCAATGACCAACACAGTCTGAGGGTGTGCTGGCGGCAGCCTGCAAGTGTCACCACGCTTTCAGCACCACCATAGTATGCCCACTCCCCACCATGTGACTTTGGGATGTGAGAGGGAATCGGAGTGCCTGGGGGGAACATTTACATTTACAGAGAGAACGTACAAGTTCCTCGTAGACAGCGGCAAGAATCAATGGTCGCTGGCGCTGTAAAGTGATTGTGCTATGTCGCCATGCCACCCCATAATTAGGTTAGCTTTACTTGTCACATGCACGTTGAAACATACAGTGAAATGTGTAATTTTTATCAACGCCCAACGCAGTCTGGGTGGATTAAGTGTTCTGGTATCAACATAGCTTGCCCACAACTATCTAAGCCCAACCTGTACACCTTTAGAAGGTGGATGGAAATGGAAGACCCAGTGAAAACCCACACAGTCACAGGGAGAAAGTATAAACTCCTTACAGGCTGCAATGGGAACAGAACCCTGATCGCTGGTGCTATAAATCATTGGCTAATTGCCACACAACCATGCTGCCAAAAACACAACAGCCCATACTTAACTAAACTGAATTCCATTTGCCATTCCTTGGGCCACTTACCCAGTAGATCAAAATCCCTCTGTAATCCCTGAGACCATCTTCACTGTCTAAAACACCAGCTATTTTTAATGTCATCTGCAAACTTGCAAATCACACTTTGTACGTTCTTATCCAAATCATTAATGTAGTTGACAAACAGCACTGACCGCTGAGGCATAGCATTAGTTATGGGCTTCCAGTCTAAAAAACAATCTTCCACCTTCACCCGCTGCTTCCTGTCATCAAGTCAGTTGTGTGTTCAATTAGCAGCTCTCCTCAGATTCCATGCAATTTAACTTTCCATAGCAGCTTACCAATAGGAACTTTATGAAAGGCCTTACTGAAGTCTGTAAAGACTACATCTGCTAATTTGCCCACATCAATCTTCTTGAATACGTCATCAAAAAACACAATTAAATTCATCAGACATTGGTGTTGTTGTTTTATTGTTAGTTAAGTCTCATGCTGCTCCCAGCATGCCCTTCTTCTCTTCTCATTGGACCAGGATTAGTAGCTTGGCTTGATAGTTTAGGAATTCTGTACTCTATATATAATTCACATTGATTGTTCATTCAAATTAAATTAAGGCCATTGAACTATACCACAACTGCTAATTTAATATCTTAGTACTGATTTGAAAATTGCTTACAAATTTGCACTCCCTCAGACTCACTTCCAACTATGAATTTGTCCCATTTTATCCTTTATTTTAGCTCATATTATGTCATTTAGTAATCTATTTCACATTAAATCCTTGCGTGCACCCATGGTTATCTCCTTAACTAAGTGTGTCCCTCGCCACTCCTCTTTATATTCTTTCTATCTCATCTAAAAACTCTATTACCACAGAACATGAGGCTTCCATTACTGCTTTTCTTTAAATTTTAGTTCTTTAGTAGTCACAATGTCATATGCATGCCCTATTTATTATATACCTTGTACTGAGTTCATTTCAGCTTTTTTCTCCATTTCCCATCTGACATTCTCACTAATTTTCTGCTATCCACTTGCATTTCTGCTTTTCTCCCATCTGAACATCTCCTCAGTTTCCCAGCCAATCTTCCTTTCCTTTGAGTGTTGTCAGGAGGTTTTCATTAGAACGGGAGGTTAAAAATACTTCTGAGCAGACATCACTATTCTTGCAGGAATGCAGTAAAATGGTGGATGTGTTATTTATTGATAGACTGTAACAAGAAGACTTGTCATGGAAGGAACCAGCTGAGACAATGAAAGGCAAGTTTTGCAGAACAAGTAATAGAGCTGGAATTAGCACAAAAATGTATGGATCTGCTGAGGAAACAAAGAACTGAACGGCAGAGTTGACCACCTTCTGAGTGACGCCCAGGATAAGAATCTGCTGAGCCTACCCATGTGATGCAGGTAGAGCTGTATATAAAGCAACTGAGTTTTCAGTCAGCACGGTTGGGAAGAAGAGGAGCTTTTCAGAACAGATCAATACCAACTGTGGTCGAACATTCTGATTCGCTCAAAGTAGATAAGAAGTCAAATAGAAGTCAAACAATAAATAGAAGAATTCTTCCGCCCATACCACCTGTCCAGAAAGGTTTCGTACACAGGTGGCTGTTGCTTATTTTTAGATGATGCCATTTAACTGATGTGATAGATCCGTACATGATCAGACAATGTCAGCTTATCTTAACAGCAGGTCTCTGACTGTGTTAAGTGCAACAGTTTACCATACTGGAGAAATCACACCTCCAGTAACAATAAAAAAAGGACAAATGCTTTCTCTCCTCAACCACAGTCCCACGCCTTAAGGCAGGTGAAAAGAAACACAGAGGATTACCTAGCCCCCACACCATAACTCTGTTTCTTTACAGTCTATCTGCCACTCCTCCCCCTACTGTTCCCACCTTCTGCATTGGTTCCATACTCCCTCTCCTATGAGATTCAATCACCTGCAGTCCTTTATTGCATCCACCTACCAGCTCCCAATCTCTGTCACTATTTCCACTCTTCCATCCTCTATCTGCCTACCACCTCTCTCTGCACCTGAACCCACTTGTCACTTGCAGACTCTTACTGCGCCCCTTCCTCTCACCTCTTTATGTTGGCTATCTCCCCTCTACCTTTTATAGACAATAGACAATAGGTGCAGAAGTAGACCATTTGGCCCTTCGAGCCTGCACCACCATTCTGAGATCATGGCTGATCATCTACTATCAATAACCGGTTCCTGCCTTGTCCCCATATCCCTTGATTCCCCTATCCATAAGATACCTATCTAGCTCCTTCTTGAAAGCATCCAGAGAATTGGCCTCCACTGTCTTCCGAGGCAGTGCATTCCACACCCCCACAACTCTCTGGGAGAAGAAGTTTTTCCTTAACTCTGTCCTAAATGACCTACCCCTTATTCTCAAACCATGCCCTCTGTGACTGGACTCTCCCAGCATCTGGGACATATTTCCTGCCTCTATCTTGTCCAATCCCTTAATAATCTTCTATGTTGCAATCAGATCCCCTCTCAATCTCCTTAATTCCAGCATGTACAAGCCCAGTCTCTCTAACCTCTCCGCGTAAGAGAGTCTGGACATCCCAGGAATTAACCTCGTGAATCTACACTGCACTTCCTCTACAGCCAGGATGTCCTTCCTTAACCCTGGAGACCAAAACGGTACACAATACTCCAGGTGTGGCCTCACCAGGGCCCTGTACAAATGCAAAAGGATTTCATTGCTCTTGTACTCAATTCCCTTTGTAATAAAGGCCAACATTCCATTAGCCTTCTTCACGGCCTGCTGCACTTGCTCATTCACCTTCAGTGACTGATGAACAAGGACTCCTAGATCTCTTTGTATTTCTCCCTTACCTAACTCTACACTGTTCAGATAATAATCTGCCTTCCTGTTCTTACTCCCAAAGTGGATAACCTCACACTTATTCACATTAAACATCATCTGCCAAGTATCTGCCCACTCACTCAGCATATCCAAGTCACCCTGAATTCTCCTAACATCCTCATCCCATGTCACACTGCCACCCAGCTTAGTATCATCAGCAAATTTGCTGATGTTATTCTCAATGCCTTCATCTAAATCGTTGATGTAAATCGTAAACAGCTGTGGTCCCAATACCAAGCCCTGCGGCACCCCACTAGTCACCACCTGCCATTCTGAGAAACACCCATTCACCGCTACCCTTTGCTTTCTATCTGCCAACCAGTTTTCTATCCACGTCAATGTCTTCCCCCCGATGCCATGAGCTCTGATTTTACCCACCAATCTCCTATGTGGGACCTTATCAAATGCCTTCTGAAAATCGAGGTACACAACATCCACTGGATCTCCCTTGTCTAACTTCCTGGTTACATCCTCGAAAAACTCCAATAGATTAGTCAAGCATGAATTGCCCTTGGTAAATCCATGCTGGCTCGGCCCAATCCTATCACTGCTATCTAGATATGCCACTATTTCATCTTTAATAATGGACTCTAGCATCTTCCCCACTACTGATGTTAGGCTGACAGGATGATAGTTCTCTGTTTTCTCCCTCCCTCCTTTCTTAAAAAGCGGGCTAACATTAGCCATTCTCCAATCCTCAGGAACTGATCCTGAATCTAAGGAACATTGGAAAATGATTACCAATGCATCCGCAATTACCAGGGCCACCTCTTTTAGTATCCTAGGATGCAGACCATCTGGACCTGGGGATTTGTCAGCCTTCAGTCCCATCAGTCTACTCATCACCATTTCCTTCCTAATGTCAATCTGTTTCATTTCCGCTGTTACACTATGTCCTTGGCCCATCCATACATCTGGGAGATTGCTTGTGTCTTCTTAGTGAAAACAGATCTAAAGTACTCATTAAATTCTTCTGCCATTTCTCTGTTTCCCATAACAATTTCACCGAATTCATTCTTCAAGGGCCCAACATTGTTCTTAACTACCTTCTTTCTCTTCACATACCTAAAAAAGCTTTTGCTATCCTCCTTTATATTCCTGGCTAGCTTGCGTTCGTATCTCATTTTTTCTCCCCGTATTGCCTTTTTAGTTAAGTTTTGTTGTTCCTTAAAAATTTCCCAATCATCTGTCTTCCCACTCACCTTAGCTCTGTCATACTTCTTTTTTTAATGCTATGCAATCTCTGACTTCCTTTGTAAACCACTGTGGCCCCTTTCCACCCTTTGAATCCTTCCTTCTCTGGGGGATGAACTGAATTTGCACCTTGAGCATTATTCCCAAGAATACCTGCCATTGCTGTTCCACTGTCTTTTCTGCTAGGCTATCCGTCCAGTCAACTTTGGCCAGCTCCTCCCTCATGGCTCCATAGTTTCCCCTGTTCATCTGCAACACTGACACCTCCGAGCTGCCTTTATCCTTCTCAAATTGCCGATAAAAACTTATCATATTATGGTCACTACCTCCTAATGGCTCCTTTACTTCAAGATCGCTTATCAAATCCTGTTCGTTACACAACACTAAATCCAGAATAGCCTTGTCCCCGGTCGGCTCTCATACAAGCTGCTCCAAGAATGCATCCCGTAGGCACTCTACAAACTCCCTATCCTGGGGTCCAGCACCAACCTGATTCTCCCAGTTCACCTGCATGTTGAAATCCCCCACAACTACTGCGACATTACCTTTGCCACATGCCAATGTTAACTCCCTATTCAACTTGCACCCAATATCCATGCTACTGTTTGGTGGCCTGTAGACAACACCCATTTGGGTCCTTTTGCCCTTACTGTTCCTCAATTCTATCCACACAGACTCTACTTCTCCTGACCCTATGTCCCCCCTTGCAAAGGACTGAATCTCATTCCTCACCAACAGGGCCACCCCACCCCCTCTGCACACATTTCTGTCCCTACGATAGCACGTATACCCTTGTACATTCATTTCCCAGGTCTGATCTCCCTGCAGCCATGTCTCCGTTATCCCAACAACATCTTAGTTACCCATTTGCACCTGAGCTTCAAGCTCATCCACCTTATTTCTGACACTTTGTGCATTCAGATATAGAATTTTTAGCCCATTTCTCCTCTCTCTGTTTAAATCGCTGCCTATTGTGCTTAACCCAGCTCCCCGAACTCCCATTGGGCTATACGCCCCTTGAATTTTGTTGTCCTTCCTAAATTTACTAATTCTTTCTTCACATTTAACTCCATGTTCCGTCAGACCATCCCTCTGTACATGTGTCCTCCTTATAACTTGTTCCGCCTCACCTTTCTCTACTACACACTTAATATTTCGGAACCATGTAGTCCCCACCTGTCCTTTATTCTTCATCTCGCTATCCTCTCTCACATTCTGGATCCCTGCCTCCTGCAAATTTAGTTTAAACGCCCACGAGAAGCACTAGCAAACTTTCCTGCAAGAATGTTAGTACCGCTCCAGTTCAGGTATAAACTGTCCCATTGGAACAGATCCCACCTTCCCTGGAACAAAGCCCAATTATCTAAAAACCTGAAGCCCTCCCTCCTGCACCATCCTCTCAGCCACATATTAATTGGTATAATCCTTCTGTTCCTTGTCTCACTTGCACTTTTAGTCCAGATAAAAGGTCTTGACCCAAAATGCCGGCTGTTCATTTCCAAGATGCTGCCTGACCCACTGATTTCCTCTACCATTTTGTTTTTTTGCTCAAAATTTCAGCATCTGCATTCTCTTATGTCTGCAAATCTAAGTAATTTGAGACTGAGAACCCAAGTTACTTTTTTAGAATGAACTCAATTTTCCAATCCTTAATTGTAATGAATTAAAGTATAACATAGAGTAGCCATCCAATATGCAACTATCTTGTCAATGTAGGGGAAACTTCATCATAACCAACAAAAGTTTTACACTGAGATGCAGGAAGTACATATCATTGTTTCTGGCTGGGACTCTGGAAAGTGAGAGGAGAGGAGGGACGTGTTGAAAACTGCTCATTGGTTTAATAGACAAACAAGATGTTCAAAATCATGCTCAAGAGAACTCAGTATAGCTCAGGCAGCACCTATGGAGGGAAATGCATTGTCGACGTTTCATTCTGAGACCCTTCAGGACTAGAAACAGAAGGGACAGAAGCCAGAATAAAAAGGTGAGTGAGGGGAAGGAGTACAAGCTGGCAGGTGATAGGTGAGACCAGTTGAAGGAGGGAGAGGTGGGCAGAGGAAGGGAAGTGATGTGATAATCTACACTATGGGAGGTAATAGGTGGAAGGGGCAAAGGTTTGAAGAAGAAGGAAACTAATAGAGACAGACAGTGGAACATGGAACATGGAACATGGGGAACCAGATGGAGGTTATAGGAAGATCATAAGTGCAGGGGAAGAGAAGATAAGGGGTGGAAAGGATGTCCATTTAAAACAGAGATGTGGAGAAATTACTTTAGCCAAAGGGTGGTGGATTTGTGGAATTTATTACCAAAGGCAACTGTGGAAACCAGGTCGTTAGCTGTATTTATGTCAGAGCCTGATAGGTTCTTGATTGGACATGGCATCAAAGGTTATGGGGAGAAGTCTGGGGTGTGGAGCTGAGGAGGGAAAAAAGGATCAGCCATGGAGGAGCAGACACGATGGGCCAAGTGGCCTAATTCTGCTCCTATGTCTTATGGAGAGAGCAACTAGAATGCGGAATGGGAAAAGGGTGAAGAAGGTTGGTGGGGGTAGGGGTGTTAGGAAACAGTGGAGAGTGATTACTGGAAGTCAGAGAAACCAAAATGCATGCCATCAGCTTGGAGGCCACCCAGATGGAATACGAGGTGTTGCTCCTCCAGCCTGAACTTGGCCTCATCGGAAAGTTTTATCCTGAGAACAAAGCTGATGGAGGTGGAAGAACTGAGAGAAGGTTACACCCATCATCTACCTGTAAACCTGCTGGCTCATCCTCAGCTCCCTGCCACCCCCAACAGCTCTAGTAAAGATAACAGTACAGCCAAAATGACTGTGACAGTCAGTTGATTTGTAAAAGATATCAGTAGGTAGACTGCCTCCAGAGATGTACACAGAGAAATGAGAAAGTGAAGAGACGTATCAGAGATGAACCAAGTAAATCTGAGAGCAGGATGCAAATTGGAGGCAAAGTTAATTAAATTGCCAAGCTCAGTATGGATGCAGAAAGCAGCACCAATGCAGTCACCAATGTAGTGGAGAAAAAGTTAGGAAGTGTTATTAGTGTATGTTTGGAACATGGTCTGTTCCATGTAGCCAACAAAAAGGCAGGAATAGCAGGTCTAAACCACACAAGTCTAAACCTTTGGTTTGGAGGACTGAAAAGAGAAATTGTTGAGGGTAAGAACCAGTCTTGCCTGATAGAGATTGGTGATGGTAGATGGAAACTGGCTATGTATGTTAACTAGAAAGAAGTAGAGAGTATCAAGGCCTCCTTTCGGTTTAACAGATATTGGAAATTATTATGGATTATTACTCATAAATTATTAAGGAAATAACTGGATGGGCAGCTATTTTATGCTGAAATATTGGACAGGTAGACTTTACCTGCTGGAATTTAGAGGACCAAGGAGAGAATTAATTTAAATGCATAAGATTCTGATATATCTTGAAAAGGTAGATATGAAGAGAATCTAGAATATGTTGCCATTGCTTAAAAGAGAGGCACCTTTCTTGAAAGAGGTGAATGGATTTTATTTTTCTCCTCAGAGATCCAACCTTTTGAATTCAGTTCTTCCACGACTTATTTTTACATCAGAGGTAGATAAATTCTTAATAGGCATCTGGGTGAAAGGTTATCGACATGAGATGGGACTGTGGAGCTGAGATTACAATCAGATCAGCCATTGAGTAGTGGAGCTCATTACAAAGGCCAGAGAGTGCTGCACATGATTAATATATTTGCTTGTATAATGTTCATAATGAGGCACTGGAAGATGCTGGGGGAAGATGTGCATGAGCTTGGAGATGCATCAGAGTGTAATGGAGAGAAAGATCCCTTCTCAAAAAGGAAGGGAAGGAAGTTCATGGTGGCATCACAGTGGAGGTAATAGATAACCCTCTGAATGTGAAGACTGCTGGTCTGGAAAGTGAGGATGATGAAAGTACTGTCCGGGAAAGGTAAAGTGGAAATAGGATCATTTAACAGACTTGGAAAATACATCAGAGGTGAACACATGCATAATATCAAAATAACCCATCACAGGCTTCTTCGGATATAAGAAATGGAAGAGGATTGTTAGGATATAGTATGAGTGACATAATTAGAGTGCGAGACTGTGGAACTAATAACAGGAAACCAATGAATGATAGATAAGTTAAATCAATACTTTATATCAGTCTTCACAGTGGAGGACACTGAAAACAAACCAGTGTTACTTAATGGGACAGTTTCAAATAGGATGGCAAAAATTAATTCACTATCACAAAGGTATTGGAAAAAGAAATGGGACACAAAACAGGCAAGTCTCCAGGTCTCAATGGCTAACACCAGATGAAAGTAAATGGTTTCAGATATTGTGGTGCCTTTGTTTGACGTTTTATTTTGGTAAGGTGCCAATGGATTGGAAAATTGCAGATGTGACTCCATTGTTCAAGAAGGGAAGAAGACGAAAAAAAAAGGTAACTACAAAACTATTTGCTTAATATCTCTTGTTGGCAAGATGCTGGAGTTTATAATCAAGAAAGAATCATCTAGAGAGCTCAATGTAATCAGAAAAAATCAATATGCAAGGTAAATTAGCTTTGATGAATTCAAGAAAGCAACAATTCAGTCAAGGGAGCCTATAAATGCAAAGGTTTTGGATTTCTAAAAAGGCGTTTCACAATGTGCCACATAAAGGTTGAAGACAGCACCGGCGAGCAATGAAACCATTGGTGACATCCTTCAGACAGTTCTTGAAACTACTTCTTTTACTTCCTCTACTTCTACTACTATTGGAGCCAGTGATCTACATTTTGATGTTGTGTTTTTGGGCCAATTAATCAGTATGGTGCTTTGCTGTCTCCGAGGGAGCTCGGCGAGGTTTTGAATGAATTGCACCAAGAAGCCTAGAAACAGGGCATGAGCCCTTGACCAACTCCATTTCTCACTGATCCTGTACATAAAAGCACAAAGCAAGACTGGAATCAATGAGGTCAAAAGCGGATGGCATGTGTGTGTCAAGACTCAGCTGTATCTTTACACCTAAGGAACAAAGAATATTCCTTTGATGATAAAAATGTTCACATTTTGAACAGGGAGGACAGGAAGTTTGATAGAGGGGTTGAAGAAACCACCTTTTCCAAACTGGAAAATCCATCCTTGAACAGAGGGGGTGGGGTATGACACCGCCTATCAGCTACTTACAATGCAGTCCCAACATCTCTATCTCAGCATCTCCACGACAGTTCACACCTCCATTCATGCAAAGATAAGAGTAATGACCCTTTCATTACCTCTACAACTCTTAATAACCCTCACGTGATTGCTGTAGCCTTTATACAACTCAGAGTTTATAAGCCGGAAAACCACCTGCCATGGATCAGAACTGAAGAAGCCTCTCGGATGAGTGATGAAACATTTTCTGGACAACTCAGCGAGTCCAGTTGCCTTGATTTACTTCTGCTTGATATACAATGACCTGAGATCCTTCATAGACATATTCAGGCTCAAGGCTTTAGATGTTTTCAACTTCCCTAGATGCATGCAATATTTCCTCAACATTATATAGGAAGCAGTGACCTTTATACTACATTATCATGATTTACTGTGGGGTTCAATATGTAATACTAATACCAATGAGATTACTTGATAATCTATCATAACTATCAAAAAAATCAGATGGAAATCATTCTCCTTGCTTTGAAGGCAAAATTAGAAAATATTTTTTGTTTATCCAAAAGGATAAAATTCAAATTCTTCAAACCAGTAAGTTGAACACATTATAAAGTCTTTGAAAAGTAGTGAAATGCTTTTAAAGGAATTAACTGGTTCCATTACAATTCCAACACAGTAGTAATCTTAGAGATAGTGGTTTCAAACCAGAACTTAATTGCTTTCAACTTTAACACATGCACCACTTTTGAAAGCTGTCACTGGAAAAGAAAGAGATGGCATTTCTGTGTCTGTAATGATGATTGATCACTTTGCTGTAAAAGTCTTTGCCCATAAGTGCGTGGTATGGTAGTGTAATGCCATTATAGCACCAGTGACCTGGGTTCGATTCTGCTGCTGCCTATAGGGAGGTTATTCATTCTTCCTGTAACCCTGTGGGATTCCACTGGGTGCACCAGTTTCCTCCCACATTCCAAACAGGAAAGGGTTAATGTGTTAATTAATCACTTGGCTGTAATGGATCAGTGGCGGCTCATTGGGCCAGAAGGATCTGCTTTCTAAATGAATAAGATACCCTGCAATGATTTTGCAAGGAAAGGAGGGAAGATAGCTTATTAGGCCTAATATGTGGATGTCATTATTAACAATATGAATCCTAACAGTAGCTGTTCAAAGCCTGCCTTTCAGGCCAAAATCAGTAACACAAATGCATTTAAGTTTCCTTCTCCCAGTCACCATGACAACAGAACCATACCAGCCTCTGTATTGCATGTACACCTGATATCAGCATTCAAAATCAGGCAAAAATGATCTGTATGACTCACTGTACTAACAAAATAATTATGTTATTAATGTTCAGATTGAAAGATATCCTAGCAGTAGCTAAGGGAATCCATTGAAGAAGCTGTAGAGCAAATATTCTTAACATAAATTCAGACTCTTTCACATTAAGAAACACAGGAAAGTTTATGAAATTCATGGGTCAGAAGTTTCAGAATTAGTGCTAAGTTTGAAGCTATTGATAACTGATGAGAAGGCAATTTGACCATGGATAACAATGCAATCAAAGTATGTCAATGGTCCATTACACAACGCTTTCAACGTCTGCTTCCAAGCATAGAATGTAAATACAAGTAATGATGAAATACACAAACTGGAAGTCTAAGGCAAACATACAAAATGTGAGAAATTGTTGTAATATAACAAGAGCTGTTTTCTGAGCAGAGGAGGGAGAAGGTTGGCTCAGAGGAGTTTTCTCAGGTACTTTAATCGATACCATGCTGATTTTAAGGTAGACACCCATCCCTCCCCTTACAGGAGGCTAGTGTGACTGACTACCTTAACGTTCAGTCAGGCGAGAAGCACTTAGAGATCATGTTGGGGTTTAGGGACAGGAATGTGGAGGAGTTAGTGGTAGGGCCTCCACTACTCACTCAAAGTCCACCAAAATGGATGAGTAACAAAAGACTTCCAATGTCTAGGCCTCCACTCCATGCTCCTAGGCCAGCGACATGGACCCGTGTAAATGAACATCCATGGATTTTGGTCTGTCTCAGCTCAGTGGATCCTGGGATCAGATATCCATGTGAGCAGGAGGCACAATGAGGCATGAGGCCTGGTTAGCCAGCATGTCTAGTGTTCGGAGTCCCATCATCAGCTAAAGTAGAGCTCCCTAACAAAAGACTGGAGCCAGAAGGTCGATCGGCAGTACCGAAATCAAAGCTTGATGGCCAAAGCATGGAGGCTGGGGACTGTCCTTGTACCTGAGTGGGTGGGAGAGAGGAAGGAGACTCATATTGCCATTGTTGATCTCCTTTGTTGGGTTCTGTGTTGTCCTGCTGAGCCTTATGGACATGTTATGTTGGCACCGGAATGTGTGGTGATACTTGCGGCCTGCCCCCAAACACATCCCTTGGTGAGCTGGTTGTTAACCAATCGATGCATTACTTATGTTTTGATGTACATAAGTAAACCTGAATCTGAAGCACATCAGGTCAGGCTGCACTCAGTGCTAAGAAACCGTCAAAAGCAGTGATAGAGCAAGGAATTAGAAAGTTACATCTGACCCTACTGAGATTTTAATATTTCTACAACTCAAAGTTCTGAGTTAAAGGTTAATGCAGGGTTTTCAACAATGTTGAGGAACAGTGGGATCTTGGGGTCCAAATCCACCGATCCCTCTAAGTTGCCATGCAAGTTGATTTAGTGGTTAAGAAGGCATATGCTGTCTGGCCTTCTTGACCCAATGGACTGGGGCCCAGCGTGGTCAGGTGATGTTGCAGCTGTATAAAACTCTGGTTACACCACAAGATTATCGTGTTCAGTTCTGGTCATCGCATTATAGGAACGATGTGAACATAGAACATAGAAATCTACAGCACATTACAGGCCCTTCAGCCCACAATGTTGTGCTGACCAGGTAACCTATTCTAGAAACTGCCTAGAATTACCCTACTGCTATGTACCTATCTAAGAGTCTCTCAAAAGACCCTATTGTATCCGCTGCTACCACTTTCACTGGCAGTGCATTCCACGCACCCACCACTCTGTGTGAAAAACTTACCTCTGACATCCCCTTTGTACCTACTTCCAAGCACCTTAAAACTATGCTGCCTCATTTTAGCCACTTCAGCTCTCGGAAAGAAGCCTTTGACTATCCACACAATCAATGCCTTCTGTCATCTTAAACACCTCTATCAGGTCACCTCTCATCCTCCATCACTCCAAGGGGAAAAGGCCAAGTTCACTCAATCTATTCTCATAAGACACACTCTCCAAACCAGACAACATCCTTGTAAGTCTCTTCTGCACTCTCTCTATAGTATCTATATCCTTCCTGTAGTAAGGTGACCAGAACTGGAAAATTTAGAAGGGGTGCAGAGGAAATTTACCTGAATGCTGCCTGGATTAAAGAGCACATCTTACGAGGAAAGGTTGAGAAATTCAGGGTTTTTCTCTTTAGTGAGAAAGAGGATCAGAGATGACTGAACAGAGGCGTAAAAGATTATGAGTGGCATAGACAGAGTGGACAGTCAGCATCTTTTCCCAAGGCTGAAAATGCCCAGTACCAGAGGGCAATTGTTCAAGGTGAATGGAGGAAAGTTCACAGGAGATATCAGGGGTGGTTGTTTTACGTTGTGAGTTCTAGGTGCCAGGAACACTCTTTTTATATTTAATTCAGTCATCTTAATCCATCCTTGAGAGTTAAAATTCATCCCACCATGTCATTCAAAATCCTGGATGGTAGCCAATTTATTGTTATTTTTAAATGCATATAATGTTTTACAGGTGGATTATTGACTGGTACATGCACATATTTGTATATACATTCTTTGCAAAACTGATTACCTGAATTGGAATTCTATTATCAATACAATGTAAAAGCAATTACTGTTCGAGCTTTTCATTGAAGATTCCAGCAGCTCACTGAAATGCTGACCCCTGTACAGCTAAAATGGAGAATGAGGGTCATTCCTCACTATTTCCACAAATCACCTTGGCTTTATAAATTGTTTTGACTTGAAAGTGTTTTTAGGTATTTCAATTCAACAACTAAATGCCTCATGGCCATCAGTGAGGTCTTAAAAGATATTTGGTTTGTCATTCTGTGGTGACACCTGTTCACTTCACTTTCACAGAATCCAGGCTGAGCAGTCTGTGGTTTCAAAAAAAAAATCTAATTACTTGTGCTTTGTCCAGAAGGATAAATTGTTAGACAAGTTTAGTTCTGTTTCTGAAGAAGCTCAAGATTACAAGATAGGAAAGCTGCGTGGTTCATCCCACTCAACTATCCAGAAGGTTTCTCCGTTATCTCTTTTGCCTTAAATCATAATATCTCATTGTTCTGTTTCCCCTTAACTAACAGCAAAACTGTTCTATGGGAAATTCTAAATATCAACATTCAATTTGTCTTTCAAATCCAAGTCCAATCCTCATGATTTTATTTAATGTTATTTATGGATTTATTATCTTCAATCATTTTACTTCCATAAGCTCATAAGACATCAGAGCAAGAATTAGGCCATTTGACCTGTCATGCCTGCTCTGCCATTTGATCATGGCTGATTTATTTTCCCTCTTCCTGTAACCTTTGAAACTCATACTATTTAAGAACCTATCAACCTCCACTTTAAATATACTCTATGATTTGTTCTCCACAACCTGCTGTAGCAATGAATTCCACAGATTCTCCATCCTCTCGCTGAAGATTTCCTCCTCAACTCTGAAGCTGTAATCTGAGGCTGTACCCTCTGATCACAGGCTCCTTCATTATTGGAAACATCCTCTCTATGCCCACTCATTCTAGGCTTTTCAAACTTGATACATTTAAATGAGATGCCTCCTTCCCCCCTCCCCCAACCTCATTCTTCTAAGCTCCAGCGAGTGCAGGCTCTTCCTATATTCACCCTTTCAATCCCAGGGTCATTCTCATGAACCTCCTCTGGACACTCTCCAATGCCAGCACACCCTTTCTTAGATAAGGGCCCAATATATACTTCCTCATATAAAGTCACCTCTTTTAAGCACAACTATTCTTATCAGTGAGTCATTTGATCATAATAAGTCTCAGGGCTCTTTGTCAAACATCTCCCAAGATTTAAATAAGCCTTATGTCTTGGAGACAGAGCACCATATTCATCCTCTCTTGATTTTCTGGTGATGGCTGTTTAGCACTGACTGTGTCAATCAGATAGTTGATCAAAATCTCCAGACCTTGTACTTTTATTTTTAGTCACTTCAAGATCACTGATGGTGTATTTATTTAATTCATTTCTTTTTCCACTACCAGGATTTCACATTGTTTGCATTAAACTTTAATGAGCTCCATTCTAATTTTATTATTTATTTTGTACAAGTCATTTTGTACTTTCTGAATAGCTTGCAGATTCAGAGATTTAATCAAATGATTTTGTGAACTTTCTTACTCTACTTATACACGGTTCCATTGTTGAGGGGCAAAGCTTCAAAAAGAAAAAGCCCAGTTCATCAAATCACAGTTTTATTATCTGCAGCCATGCCGCATCCTGTGACTCAAAACTAGCCAGGTGGTTTCCAGGAGAACTAGCTTACTTTCAGATAGCAGATAAGGAATTATTTTCAATATCCCTTTCTGTTGCTTTTCTTTCTCCTGAGTCTGAATTTATAATTTGGAAATATGACCCTATACTCACTGCTGAAACCTTACAGCTGGGCCCAGATGAAATTCTGTGGCTGATTTTAAAACAAGGACTGCCAAACAATGCACATTTGGGATTGAGCCAGAATTTACTGTTTTGGCTTGAGATTTATCAACAACCGAGCCCATTCTCCTAGACTATCCCTGTCAGGTAGCACAATGCCAAATAAGCTGACCTTTTGAGTCAAAGTAGGTGAATTTAGAAACTCTTCAAATGGATTGTTACAAATATAACCACCTTAAAATACTGACAACAACTAAAATAAAAGTAAAATAACTCGAGTTTACCTTGACTTACCCACTTCCACAGGATCTGTGACTCCACTCAAGTGGATGGGACTCCAGAATGGAAGTATGTACAAAGTTCTTTGATTCCCCCTCTCTAGCTCATCATTGCTGCGGAATCTAGTGGTGGGGCAAGAGGTCAGATGAAAAGTATGAGACGATCTGAGACATGATGACTGATGGTTCTCTAGAACTAAGAGCTGTCACTCAACTTGATTAGATCTGGAAGCTTAAGGAAGTCTGGGGATATTATGCCGTCACCTGTTGGAGCAACATTACAGGCCAAAATTATTCTGGAAGGTCAAAAGAGCTTCTTAGGTTATCAGCAGAACAGGAAAAATAAATGTATTTGTTTTTAGTCCCAGTCCAGTTATCCAGCTGCCAAGTTACAGAATCCATTAACTTTGATTCATTAAATTCAGACAGGTTTCATGTCATGCAGGGAAACACATCAGGAAGTGTCAGAATCAGCATTATGTTTATTGTCACACATACATATGCCATGACATTTGTTGTTCTGTGACAGTAGTACAATGTAAGACATAAAAATTACTATATAGTAAAATAAAAATATATGAATAGTGTAAAAGAAGAACAGTGAGGGAGTGTTCATGGGTCCATTGTCCGTTCAGAAATCCGATGACAGAGGGAAAGAAGCTGATCCTAAAACATTGAGTGTGGGGCTTCAGAATACTGTACCTATTCAGATAAATACTGGATTCAGATTTGGATTGGGTTATTGCCATAGTTACCAGGGTGCAATAAAATTCCTTGCTGGTGTGAAGCTCACAGAATAAACACCATAGATGGTAATAATATTTACAACAATAAATGCAGTGGGGAGCACAGAACAACAAAATGATGCAAAGATATTATGAAGCTGAGCAACAATAATGGAATTAATAATGGAGGTAGAATTAAAGGGTCTGCGAAGATGGCAGCACCAGCTGGAAGCAGATATGGAAGAGGTGAATGGTTCAGAATTCTGAAAGC
Organism: Hypanus sabinus; assembly: GCF_030144855.1. NCBI lineage: Eukaryota > Metazoa > Chordata > Chondrichthyes > Myliobatiformes > Dasyatidae > Hypanus > Hypanus sabinus. The sequence goes on along the minus strand of NC_082719.1, from coordinate 48,050,773 downwards.
CCTGTAAAGAAGTTTTCTGAAGACTGGTCATCCAAGCGTTTAAGCTCCTGCATCATTTCCCAGAAGGTGGAAGAGAGAACACTAAAGGGAAAGGGAAAGAGAGCTTTGAAGATACTATTAGCCTTCCTGAAGTAACACATGGCAAAAATAGACTGTCTGGAAGGAAGTAATGAGCCTGTGATGGAATGGGCCGTATGCAACAAGAAAATAAAAATAAAACTATTTAAACCATCCATTGTATTTACTAGTATTGATATATCCAAAAACAAATGCAAGTACATGGCTGAATTATGCTTGCTATTGCTTTAATTTGGAAAACACTTTTGCTATTTTCTTCAGAGATTTTCTAGCAAAAAACATTTGTGCCACTTAAGCTATGGGATCTCAACTGTTAAAAAGCAAAACACTCATTTATAAACTGAAAAGATTCTAGGATCAATTTTAAATGAGGGCATGTTTTGAGCAGATGGTGGCTGGGTAGTTTAAGAGCCCAGTGGAATTCCTGAGTAAGCCTGCGTCATTGTAACTACTGGATCTTGTTTATATTGGTTGGCATTGGAGGCCAGGGTGGACATGACATGAAAGCTAGAGAGTGAATGCAGTAAATCAGATGAAAAGCTGATCTACTGGGGATGCAAGGAATGGTCAACTGTACAGTTGAATTTTCAAACTTACTTTGATGTGAGAGGTTAGTGCGCAATATTAAAGCCTGCTTGATTGGAAGTAATATATTGGCATGTATTGCAAACTAGTTGATAGACAAGAAACAGATAGTAGGAATAAATGGTTTCCTTTGGAGTGGCAGGCAGCAACTAGTGGTATACTACAGGGATCAAGGACTCTGCTACTCACAATATATATCAATGATTCAGATGAGGGTCCAAATGTAATATTTCTAAATTCATTCACCGCACAAATCTGGGTGGAACAGACAGATGTGAAGATGTTGCAAAGTGGTTTGAAATGATTTAGGCAAGTTGAATGAGTAGGCAAATGCATGTGATGTAACTTAATGTCAATAAATCTTAAGTTATCAATTTTGCTGACTGCTATTTAAGTAGTAAACGAGTGGGAAATATTGATGTACAATGGGATCTGTACATCAATATTTCAGGATTGCTTGCTATTTAAATAACAAAACATCAGTCACTAAGAGAAAACATGCACTTGTGACAATTAGAAAGGTACAGTGGCACGCAAAAGTTTGGGCACCCCTGGTCAAAATTTCTGTTACTGTGAATAGCTAAGCAAGTAAAAGATGACCTGATTTCCAAAAGGCATGAAGTTAAAGATGACACATTTCTTTAATATTTTAAGCAAGATTACTTTTTTTTTTCCATCTTTTACAGTTTCAAAATAACAAAAAAGGAAAATGCCCGAAGCAAAAGTTTGGGCACGCTGCATGGTCAGTACTTAGCAACACTCCCTTTGCCAAGTACCACAGCTTGTAAATGCTTTCTGTAGCCATCTAAGATTTTGAAGTGTGTTTAGGATCATTATCCTGTTGTAGAAGCCATCCTCTTTTCATCTTCAGCTTTTTTACAGATGGTGTGATGTTTGCTTCCAGAATTTGCTGGTATTTAATTGAATTCATTCTTCCCTCTACCAGTGAAATGTTCCCCGTGCCATTGGCTGCAACACAAGCTCAAAGCATGATCGATCCACCCCCGTGCTTAACAGTTGGAGAGGTGTTCTTTTCATGAAATTCTGCACCCTTTTTTCTCCAAAATTACCTTTGCTCATTGCGGCCAAGAAGTTCTTATTTTCACTTCATCAGTCCACAGGACTTGCTTCCAGGAACTTTTTCATAAAGAGGAATGGCTTCTACAACAGGATAATGATCCTAAAGACACTTCAAAATCTACAATGGACTACGTCAAGAGGCGGAAGCTGAAGGCTTTTCCATGGCCCTCACAGTCTCCCAACCTAAACATCACCGAAAATCTGTAGGTAGACCTCAAAAGAGCAGTGCATGCAAGATGACCCAAGAATCTCACAGAACTAGAAGCCTTTTGCGAGGAAGAATGGGTGAAAATCCCCCAAACAAGAATTGAAAGACTCTTAGCTGGCTATAGAAAGTGTTTACAAGCTGTGATGCTTGTCAAAGGGGGTGTTACTAAGTACTGACCATGCAGGGTGCCCAAACTATTGCTTTGGGCCCTTTTCCTTTTTTGTTATTTTGAAACTGTAAAAGATGGAAATAAAAAAGTAATCTCGCTTAAAATATTAAACAAATGTGTCATCTTTAACATTTTGCCTTTTGGAAATCAGGTCATCTTTTACTCGCTTAGCTATTCACTGCAACAGAAATTTTGACCAGGGGTGCCCAAACTTTGGCATGCCACTGTAAGTGCTATGTGGGCCTACATTGCAAGAGGTTTCAAGCACAGGAATAAGAATGTCTTATTACAAATTGATAGAGCTACAATGAGCACACACCTAGAACAATGTGTACAGTTTTAAATTCCTTTCCTAAGGAAAGATGTAGTTGTTATATGGGGAGTGAAATGGTCCTCACACCGATTTCTGAGATGCAAGACATAATCAACATATAATAATCCACAATTAACAGGATCTCAGAGCTGAGATAAAACATACCTCTCTATTTTGCTACACACATTAAGTTTTGATTTGGTGCCAAAATTTAGCAACCTAAAATCAGCCCTCAACTAAAATAGGCACGCTAGTTATACATATGGAATGAATAGTAAGAAGGAAAAGCTATACACATGACACTATAATTGTTGAACTCACTGAAGTCACTGGCTTCAGTATGTGACAGGTATAAATGTGATATTAAAAAGAGGATGCACTTTCGAAGTTCATTTGTTTTTTCAATTAGGCTTACAAATGCTAAGAAAATTAATTATGCAAACACAAGGAAATCTGCAGATGCTGGAAATTCAAGCAACACACACAAAATGCTGGTGGAACGCAGCAGGCCAGGCAGCATCTATAGGAAGAAGCACCGTCGAAGTTTTGGGCCGAGTCCTGAGGGTCAAGGCCCGAAACGTTGACAGTGCTTTTTCCTATAGATGCTGCCTGGCCTGCTGTGTTCCACCAGCAAAATAAATTATGCATGCTCATGCATTTATATAGTTAGTTTTGCTCTATGGAGAGATATTTGACATGGTTTCTTCTATTAGTTTAGTTTTGGACTATGTAATATTGTTGCTAAATGATGGAGCAGTGAGGTCAACAATTAAATGGATGCTTAATAAGTAGAGAGTTCGAAGAGAGGCATTTTCATACCCAATTGAATGAAGCTTCAAACTGGGGTTTGATTAGACCATATGTAACATAACTACTCTTGCTCTTAATTCTGTCTATGCAATATGTAAATATTATTAATTTCCTAGCATAAATATCCCTCTGTGGTTAAACCAAGCAATTTATAAACAACTGTATTTTAAAACTTGTTTGCATTTGGTTACAAGTCTCTACTTAGACAGGAAAAACTAAAATAAATGAAAACTATGCACCTCCATGGTCTGACAATTAACATCTGAGAGATATGAACAGAAAGACAAAATCTGCAGATTCCTTTTTGGTCAGCCTCACTAAATATAACTCCATGGAGTCTCCACTCCAGCAATTTTTCCCGTGGTACCCCACTGACAACCAACCCACAAACAACAGCTCAGGCTAACATTCTGCTTTACTGATAGACATACACTATTCATGCCAATATATTACCCCCTCGGTCTCTCTTGTATCATTCAGTCACACTTAAGTGGTATCTAATTAGATGTCTTCTGGAAAACCATGTACTCTGTATTTGCATGTGCATCTTTGAATTTCAAACTTAGTTGGCTAGACCTTCTCTTGTTGTAGGGGTTAATTGCCTGACACGTTCATTCTGTTGATGGTTCCTGCTGTAAGTCAAATCAAGGAGGCTTAACTCTCATGATCATTTGCAAATTACCTGCTGCAGACTCAGTCTGGCAGGCATATCCTTCAGGACATACTGGTGATGGTAACTCTATCCCAGTGTTGATGATGGACATTGAGGGCCTCCATTTAGATTACATTCTGTGCAATAGAGTCATCGAGTCATAGAGCACTACAGCACTGAAGTGGGCTTTTTGGTCTAAATAGTCCATGGCAAACTGCTGTTCTGCCTAGGATATCCCTCCAGTCAAGATGGTGCTTGCATACGATACTTCTTCGGTTGATATCTTCTGGATAGATCATGAAACCATGTATTTCACTTGTTTTCTGTCTTTTAAGTTTGTTTTTCATCTTGAGTGTGATTCTAGAACTGTTACAGCCTGTTACCAAAAAATCAAAAATCACGGAGTAAGATGTTAATATCCCTCATGCCAATGGGTTGTGAGCACTTGCTCGAGACTGCCTCGATGTTGGGAATGGCACAGGGTTGACATACAGGGGTTGTCAAGTGGCACCCTCTGTCCTCAGTTTCATCGATTAGCCCACTACATCTCCAGAAGCCTCAACGATGACTTTGGGCTTCCCAGCATCACACCCCACTGTGCCTTCCTACTCTTTTGCTGCTATCTTGGAGCTCAGGAGAGATCTCTTCACTTGAGCCAAAGCTAGTGACTGCTTCTTTCCACTGTCTCTAATGTGGCTCTAATGGTTTGCCGTACAGTCTGGCAATGGATCCCCAGCTTCTTCAGCAGTTTCATGGTGGATGTGTCTATAAATCCCCTACAACGCTCTTCCATGGGACAAACTTTTGTTTTTCAGCCCCGCTGAGCTTCAGCTGTTAGTCCTGCATACCATAGCCTCTTGTGCTCATATGCGTCAGCCACTGAATCCTCCCACTGGACTTTGAGTTCCATAATATAGACGATCTGTAATGAATTGGACCAGAGAGACAAGTCCGGTTTAAGGTTGGTGGAAGCAATTTCCAGTGAAAAGGTGAGTTGTTTATTGACATCCACCAGCATTCTCCAGTCGCAGGCCATGGTTATCTGTCCTGTTTCTGGCTTAGGAGGGAGATTAGTTGGTCATTGCCCTCCCTCCTGGACAAATGCTGCTGGTGTCAGAGCGTTAGTCATTCTAGGCAGCAAGGAGTTGGTTGCTATCCTCTTGGTCTCGATTGCCGCTGCCAGACTCTTCAAAACTGCGTTGCCTTGTGTGAGGCTGGTTTTGCAGCTTGCCAGGATATGCCTGAGGGTTTCTGGAATCAGGTAGGGGGCACCAGTTGGGTCCTCACTGAACCACAGGCGGAGGTTTTTTGTGATGGATACTCATCACGTGTAGCTCTCATGAGAAATCTACGTCTGTTTGCTTCCATCTCCCATATGTCCTTTCAGCTGATTTTTCTTCTCTCACTGCTCTCCCACCACATCCATTGCCCCTGCCTAGCCAGGGAGACACCCTTTGCGCTTCTGTCTGACTCTTCTTGTTGCCGCACCTCCTCGACAACTATCTTGCTTCACTCTGGAACTGTGGCCTTGTGCCAGGTGGATCCGCTTGCTACCAGACCAAAGCTAATCCCCTCCTATTGGACTTGCTCCACCATGTCTCTGTGCCTAAGGACTGCTGGTGCTTCCTGCATCAACATGGTCCACTTCTGCCCTGTTGATAAGGTCCGTGCAGCTTCTCACAAGAGTCTTTGGGTGTCATCTGTACAGGCACCTTAGAACACATGATTTCCTCCGTAAGGCCAGTGAACTCCTTTACCAGAGAGACTGATGTTTTTGATACACCTTGCTGCACCGAGCCACTTCTTTAAGAATGACATGACGGTTCCCTCGAGTTTCTAGTGGGACCTCGTAGGCAGTGAGTGGCCACATCACCTGGGCTGGGAGTCCAAACTGTAATAACTGTGATTTCTGGGGATCTTTAGGGTATTTCAGTGCTCTGCAATCTCCGAGAGGAACCCGGGAGGCAGAGGCAGCATGCACGAACCTCGTGGCAGGTGACTGCAGGACAGCCGCGGAGCGTGAGCCGATGTTCAACTCCATTTTGCTGATTCAATCTTCCATTGTTTGCAGATTAAAGTGATAAGGGAAATCAAAACATCCAGGCGAATGCGGAAGGTGAGCACCTGCTGCCTGCCTTTTGATTGGTGGTGAGATTGCTCTGCTACTGGAGAGGGAGACTGCCTTTTGATCACTGGGGGGTGGGGGAGAGGTACTGCCTTTTGATCACTGGGGAGTTGTTCTGCTACCGGAGAGGGGAGACTGCCTTTTGATCACTGGGGAGTGAGGGGGGTGGAGATTGCCTTTTGATCACTGGGGAGTGAGGGGGGTGGAGATTGCCTTTTGATCACTGGGGAGTGAGGGGGGTGGAGATTGCCTTTTGATCACTGGGGAGTCATTCTGCTACTGGAGAGGGAGACAGCCTTTTGATCACTGGGGAGTGAGGGGGGTGGAGATTGCCTTTTGATCACTGGGGAGTCATTCTGCTACTGGAGAGGGAGACAGCCTTTTGATCACTGGGGAGTTGTTCTGCTACCGGAGAGGGGAGACTGCCTTTTGATCACTGGGGATTGGGGGGGAGATTGCCTTTTGATCACTGGGGATTGGGGGGGAGATTGCCTTTTGATCACTGGGGATTGGGGGGGAGATTGCCTTTTGATCACTGGGGAGTCATTCTGCTACTGGAGAGGGAGACAGCCTTTTGATCACTGGGGAGTTGTTCTGCTACCGGAGAGGGGAGACTGCCTTTTGATCACTGGGGATTGGGGGGGAGATTGCCTTTTGATCACTGGGGAATCATTCTGCTACTGGAGAGGGGAGACTGCCTTTTGATTGGTGGTGGGATTGCTCAGCTGCCACAGAGACAAAGGCCTGCTGCTGTGCCAGATAATGTTACCCAGCTTTTCTACATTTGGACTATAGACTATTTCAGTCTTATAGTTTTTTACATACTATGCTTTTCACCCAATCTTTCTCATTTTTTGTGTGGACGAGGGGGATTTGGGGGTTGATGTGCCTGTTCCATTTTTGTTCACTTTTGCTTGGGGTGGAGGGATTTTGGGGTCGATAATCGTGGTGCTGTTCTTTTCTTTCTTGGTTTTGTGGCTATCTGGAGAAGAAGAATTTCAGAGTTGTACACTTTGATAATAAATTAACCTTTCAACCTTTGAACCATTGACCTACACCTGGACCATATCCATATATATTCCACCCATCCCTATATTTTCTAAAGTTCTCTCAAATGCTGCAATCAAACCCACATCCACCTCTTCCACTGGCAATTCATTCCATACTCTGCCCATTCACTGAGTGAAGACATTCCCCCTCAAATACTCTTCAAATATTTCAGTTTTCACCCTCAACCCATGACTTCTAGTTCTAGTCTCACCCACCCTCAATGGAAAAATTAAAACCTGCATTCATTTAGAAGATCCTTACCAATCAAAATTCTATGTAAAACTACCAAATACTTCCTCATTCTCCTACGCTCCAGGGGAAAATAGTCCTAACCTATTCAATCTTTCCCTATAACTTAGATCTGCACATCCCAGCAATATGTTTGCAAAGTTTCTCTGTACTCTTTGAATCTTATTGATATCTTTTCTGTAGGTAGGTGACCAAAACTGCACTTAAATCACTAAATTTGGCCCACCAACAACATCTTATACAATTCAAACATAACATTCCAATTCTGGTACTCAGTATTCTAATTTATAAAAACCAATATGCCCAATTCTCTCTTTGTGCCCCTATCTGCTCTTTACCACACTCTTTAGTGGCCTACCATTCACTGTGTAAATCCTACCCTGGTTTGTTCTCCCAACTTGTGACACCTCGAACATGACTGCATTAAATTCCACCTGCCATTTTTCAGCCTATTTTCCATCTGGTGCAGCTGCTGATGCAAGCTTTCATAGCCTTCCTCACTGACCACTAAGCATCCCAATCATCCGCAGATTTGCTGATCCGGTTTACCACATTATCATATCAATCACTGATGTAGATGACAATCAACAATGAACCCAGCATGTCTGTGGCACACGTCGAGTCACAGGCCTTTGTCTACTACCACTCTCTGGCTTTTCCCATGAAGCCAATGTTGAATCCAATTTACTACCTTATTCTGAATGCTTAACAATTGAACCTTCTGGGACATTGTCAAAGTATTGCTGAAGTCCATTAACATAAAATCCACTCCTGTCCCTTAGAATACTTTTCAATAAATCTCTCCTACTTGCAGTGCCATTTCCAAATACTGTTCAATATGAAGGAAACACTGAACCATTAACAAAAGGATGATGGCAGGCAGCAATCAGGAGGAGGTTTCCTTCAGGTTTGACCTGATGGCATGGGGCTTCATGAGGTCTGGGTCAATCTTGCAAGTCCCAGGGGCCAAACCCTCATCTCTGTATGCTCCGTGCTGCTCCTCCTGTAGTCTTTCTTGCTTGAAGGTTTGGATGTATCCAGAGATTCTGATGGAGGATTCTGGAATATTCTCTTTAAGTTCTGACTCTATGAGGATAACTATGTTAGGCTGATGTTTAACATGTAAATGAAACAACTCTTCCAGTTTAGACACCAGTGCTGAGGTGTCTGTGAGAAGGAATTTATAAGGCTAATTGGACAGTGTGATTCCTGTTAATGCCCAGACAACAAAAAAAGTTTATCTTTTGTTTAAATAACTTTTCTATCAACTTTACTATCAAGTTCAATACACAAGGGACACCACCTTTTCATCCCAAAATTCCCCTTTTTCCTCCAGCTAGCACGCACTTAACAGGGAAAGTATGCATGCCTACTAAATACTTACATAGTCCAAATAAACAGAACTCAGCAATTCCATGGTGTACAAATTCAGTGGCTAAATCAATTCTAGATTGTTTGTCCAGTCTTGTGAACCATTGGTGAGCATGTGCATACGAATTGATGATGCCCTGTGACACAGTGGGAACATTATTCACAGGGAGGGAGAAGAATCAGAGACTGGGAAAATAGTAAATGCTGATAAATATTCCTCTGCCAAAATTGACAATAGAACTTTTATTAGAATATCCTCTTTATTTCAGATCCCACCCAGCAGCTGCAAATACTGATAGATTGCTTGACGGCTGGGTGAGAGGTCTGCTAAATTCATAATCTTCCCAGTTCTTTATCTGCCTTGAATAGAATAAGCAATTTCATTATAATCAAAGGTGACAGGGCAGCTATCAAATACAGCAGAGGATTTGGCAAGCCTCTCAAAACTATACCAACTTTTATGACAATATAAGATTATCTTCTGATACAATGAAATTAGAAATGGATTGCTTCTCTGGGAAGATGGTGAATGTATTGCTACCAGTAACACTAGCGCAATAATAATTGTTGGAAGTCTGCACTCACCAATACAACACAGCAAGTCATTTTGTATAATATCCTGTTGTACTCATTTGATGTTGTAATATTGTAGTTTATGTTCTATGTTTATTTATTTAATTTTGCTATTATAAGTCAGTGAATAGTAAACACCTTTAATGATAAGTGAGTGAAAGGCAGAGACGGGCATTCTGCTGTAGTATTATGCTCCATTGGTGCTTTCAATAAACAGCAGACCGAGGCTAATTCCATTGTCTGAAGAAAGTTCGATTATCAGGTCATTCAATTTGCTGTTGCAGCCACCAATTCATCAGTACAAGAGATTTTAATATTTGGAGCATCTTTGATTCGTCTAGTAACAGTTAAAGCAATTGTTTGTTACAATTCTGAGTTCACAGAAAAGAGTATTTGAGCTAAAAAGGCTTCAGAAAGGTAAAAAGAACAATGCTGGGAAATTTTAATTCTCAGGTGAACCCATGGTCAGAAAATAGACTCTGTATATATCAAGTAGTGGGAGAGAGATTGCCTCAGCATTGGGACTGCAGAGTTGAGAGTTCATGGGGATGAGGGATCAGGAGATCACGAGGCAGGGGAAGAAATTACCTTTACACTTGAGGAGTGAAACATTCCTGCTGTTCCTGGCTCGCAAGCAGTGCAGAAACACACTCAGAAGTGAGGGCTGGTAGTTTTTACCTCCATTCTGCTTTCCTTCAGCTGATAGTGCTAGTGAATCATGATAGTCCTTTTATATAAATCAGCTGCGTAAGGCCCATTGAGACCCACCTGCGATATGGCATGGTGATTTAAAGTTGGCTTCACTCAGTTTCACACTTTCCTACATGCATTAGTGAAAATGATAACCTGTAGCGGTGTGCTACACGCAGAGCTAAAATTACGCCATGAGTCGGTAACTGCAGTCGAAGGAAAAACTTTATTCGAAATCCTCAGCCTCACTTTTAAGCCTCCCTCAACCTGCCCCCCGTGGCGCAGAGGCTCCAAAGCTCTGTGCTCGCAAACCCCCGTAGGCTATCTAATTGTGAGCAGGTTCGGATATGCCAGGAAATGGGTCGCCACAAACCTTCATTTCATTCTCTATATTTGCCAGAGAAAACAAAGCTAAAAATCCTTACACTGTTCTCTGGAAATTAGAAAAATCAGCATATAATCTCATGATAATCTCAGGATACTTGGTAGTGTGGAGGAGCAGAGGGATCTGGGGGTACGTGTCCACAGATCCCTGAAAGTTGCCCCACAGATAGATAGGGTAGTTAAGAAAGCTTATGGGGTGTTAGCTTTCATAAGTCGAGGGGTAGAGTTTAAGAGATGCGATGTAATGATGCAGCTCTATAAAACTCTGGTTAGGCCACACTTGGAGTACTGTGTCCAGTTCTGGTCGTCTCACTATAGGAAGGATGTGGAAGCATTGGAAAGGGTACAGAGGAGATTTACCAGGATGCTGCCTGGTTTAGAGAGTATGGATTATGATCAGAGATTAAGGGAGCTAGGGCTTTACTCTTTGGAGAGAAGGAGGATAAGAGGAGACATGATAGAGGTGTATAAGATATTAAGAGGAATAGACAGAGTGGACAGCCTGTGCCTCTTCCCCAGGGCCCCACTGCTCAGTACAAGAGGACATGGCTTTAAGGTAAGGGAAGGGAAGTTCAAGGGGGATGTTAGAGGAAGGTTTTTTTCACTCAGAGAGTGGTTGGTGCGTGGAATGCACTGCCTGAGTCAGTGGTGGAGGCAGATACACTAGTGAAGTTTAAGAGACTACTAGACAGGTACATGGAGGAAATTAAGGTGGGGGGTTATATGGGAGGCAGGTTTGAGGGTTGGCACAACAGTTTGGGCAGAAGGGCCTGTAATGTGCTGTACTATTCTATGTTCTATAAATATATCTTAGTTTCTATATAAGCCAATTTATTTACTGCTGAGATACATAATATTCCAGAGAAATTACATGAATTTTCTTCATACTGTACTCTAAACCTCTGTTCCTTATGTGATATATAGAACGAAAAAGATGCCCTGATATTCATTTGCCTCATTAGTCATTCATTGGACTTAACGACACAAATTGTTCACCCCAAGAAAAACATTACCTGTTATGGAGCTGTTCCAAGGGACCAGAAATGGAGTTTGAGATGTTCATGCATGTTTCGCAGGATGCCCTTTGTATTTGAACAGAGAAATGAATGATGTTCTTCGGTCACATATGAAGCAGACAATCTCAGAAATGGTTATCCCTTAGAAATCCAATTCCAACCACTCTGAATATTAAGTGTAAACACTTCACATATTCTCCACCACTGCAGCAAGACCCCTGTTCACCCAGACCTTTGAATTGCACATCCAAAACCACACTCAGGCCCCCTGACTCCCTACCAATTACCAACTGTGGCCATACATGCTGTCAGCTGGGAGCACGTTTACCTCTGAATCAGAAGGCTGTAGCCTGCCATCCTCAGTGGCATAGCAAAATGGTGTGGTATATTGTTAAGAAATCTATATGGCTGTATTAGGCACTGTCATTCCTAGGAGGTGATATATTTTGTTCGAAACTATAGAACAAGATTCTGTCTGCTCTCTCAGGCAGACTCCAAGGAACTGTTATACATCGAACCTAACCCTGGTGTACCAGCTAATAGTTACCCCTCGGTTGACATCTATAAAATAGATTATTTGGTCATTACCACACTATTGTCTGTGAACATGAAGCTGACTGCTGTTTTTCCCAACATGACTATAGAGACTAGTCCCTTAAAAAAAAGTATTTCAAAAGCTCCAAAGCTTTTTAGGATTCTGTGAAAGGAATGTTACATTTTGATTATAAATAAATAAATACGTGGCTTTCTTTTTTTAAAATAACATGTGCCAATGTTAGAACCTTTCCACCTGCTCACCCACCAGATACAGATCATGTTCTTTCAGAGCATCTGGTCATCCTACAGCCTAACTCTATCACTTGGAAATGGGAGCACCAGCAGGTTTGGATTGATAGCATAGGACAGCTTTTGATATGACAAGCCCACGGCTCCTCAAACTTTATCATTAATTCAGAGCTGGTGAGTTGCCCATAACAGTAGGTTAATAGGAAAGTTAGTGTTCGCATAATTAAAAGCAACCTCACAAGTTTTTTTTACTGTAGTTTCAATTTCTCACCTTTTCTATAGTGAAGAACAACGATTGGATTTAACAAGAACAGTGACAACATGTAAACTTTTCACAGTCTGTCATTCCATCTGTTCTTCCACTTAAAACTCGGAGTGAAAAAAAAATGTTGACTGGAATAAGGATTCAGATTGTTACTGATGCCTCATTTATGGTTGTGTTGAAATAAAAATCAGTTTTGGTCCAGATGGCCAGTTTGAGCGCAATCCCCGAGAGTTTATTGGTGAGATTTGTCCTGCATCAGTTCATGCTGCAGCAGGGATTATCTCATCGTCTTCAAATAAGCTCTGATTTTTGATTAAAATTTTCAGTCTGCAGGGGATTTGCATCATGTGTCTCTGATAATGTGTTGCCAGACCCTTGTTATATGCCACTGTGATGCCAATTTCTTGCTGTTCAACTTGGGCTGGATCAACAGGTAGTATTTTGGTCATGAGTTTTTAATTATTGTGTGTGATTCTAACCCAGCATGGAGTATATAATTAATGCTGCAACAAATGTTGTAACAGAGTAACTGATAACCTATCAGAAGAATTCTATATTCCAAAATACTTACATCAAATATAGCTATTGTAGGAGGGAGATTTTCCTGTCAGACGGAACTATTGTATTTTTGAACTATTCTATCCACCCAGCAGAGGAATAAACTCAGGCCAGATATCTGTTTTACACTCTGCCCAATTTTACAATCCAGCTGATTGAACTTCAAACAGGTATTCAGTTCAAATTTCCTCAGAGTTCAATCAGAACTGAAATAAAATTCAGTTTGCTAACTTTGTAACAACGTAGATAATTAAAATGTATCAAAGTGGCGAACGAATACAATGCCTTCCCTAACTTGGATTTCAATTGACCATTCTATAAACCTGAGAAATAACTCCTCCCATCCTGCTTTCCGTAAGGATACATTCTTTTTACTTCAAATTTCTCTCTCTGTCAAATCTGTTCTCAAGATGAAGCCTACTACTCCAGAGCTTCTGAAATGTCCTCTTTCATTGGGAGGTGTGGTTTTCCCTCCACCTCACTGATAGACCCTTCACACTCATTTCCTCAATTTCCTGCATGTCTGCTCTAAAATCCCATCCCCCACGTCCTCCCTCCAGACAGAAGAGCAATAGGGTTCCCTTGGTCCTCATCTTTCAGCTCACCAATCTGCGTGTCCAAGACATCATCCTCCACTATTTCCACCAATCCCAACATGACCCCACTATTGTTCACATCTTCCCGGCACACCCTCCCTGCCAACCCTTCGACTATCCACACAGACCACTCTCTTTCTGACTCCCTAGTTTGGTCTTCCCTCTCCACACACCCTTCCTTGTCCCTTACAACAGAAGTGACTGCTTTATAGACAGCCTATGCTCTGTCCGCAAAGGCCATCTTGAGCTTCCAGTTGGATGTAATTTTCTCTCTCCTTCCCTCCCACACTAACCTGTCTGAGCTGGATCCTCTCCATTGCTACAAAGAGGTCAGCTATAAATTGGAAGAACAGTATCTCAGATTCTGTTTGGGTAGCTTACAATTCAATGGTGTTAACATTTAGTTTTCCAGTTTCAACTAACCCACTCTCCCTGATGCTTTGCTGCACGCTTGAGTACTCGGTGGGGGGTGCTGATACTTTTTTGCTGGTGGGGGGTGGATTGTTGAATTGCTGCCATTTGTGTGTGGGGTGAGGGGGGCTTTGGGGTTCTAACGTTTAACTTCCATTCATCCTTTGGGGCTCTCTGTTTTTGTGGGTGTTTGTGAAGAAAAAGAACATCAGGATGTATATTGTATACATGTCTCAAATATTAAATGTGATTATTGAACTAGCAACTGTTTTCCTCCCAAACAAATCCACCCTTCTCCCTAGTTTATTTTTCCTTCTCTTCATTTCTCCCATATTCCTCTTCCACCTAGTTCTATCTGCCCTCTCTGTCTGGTTCCACATACAAGCCACTATCCCACTCTTGGTACATAGAAACACAGAAATCTACAATATATTATAGGCCCTTCAGCCCAAAATATTGTGCTGACCATGTAAACTACTCTAGAAGCTGCCTAGAGTTTCCCTACCGCATAGCACTCTATTTTTCTAAGTTCCATGTACCTATCTAAGAGTCTCTTAAAAGATCCTATTCTAAGGTAGTGGGTCGTGGTGGAGGGAGTACATTCAGATTGGAGGCTTGTGACTAGTGGTGTCCCACAAGGATCTGTTCTGGGACTTCTACTTTTTGTGATTTTTATTAACGACCTGGTTGTGGGGGTAGAAGGGTGGGTTGGCAAGTTTGTAGATGAACCAAGGTTGGTGGTGTTGTAGATAATGTAGAGGACTGTCAAAGATTGCAGAGAGACGTTGATAGGATGCAGAAGTGGGCTGACAAGTGGCAGATGGAGTTCAACCCGGAGAAGTGTGAGGTGGTTCACTTTGGAAGGACAAACTCCAAGGCAGAATACGAAGTAAATGGCAGGATACTTGGTAGTGTGGAGGAGCAGAGGGATCTGGGGGTACATGTCCACAGATCCCTGAAAGTTGCCCCACAGGTAGAGAGGGTATTAAGAAAGCTTATGGGGGTGTTAGCTTTCATAAGTCGAGGGATAGAGTTTAAGAGACACAATGTAATGATGCAGCTCTATAAAACTCTGGTTAGGCCACACTTGGAGTACTGTGTCCAGTTCTGGTCGTCTCACTATAGGAAGGATGTGGAAGCATTGGAAAGGGTACAGAGGAGATTTACCAGGATGCTGCCTGGTTTAGAGAGTAAGGATTATGATCAGAGATTAAGGGAGCTAGGGCTTTACTCTTTGGAGAGGAGGATGAGAGGAGACATGATAGAGGTGTACAAGATATTAAGAGGAATAGATAGAGTGGACAGCCAGCATCTCTTCCTCAGGGCACCACTGCTCAGTACAATAGGACATGGCTTTAAGGTAAGGGGTGGGAAGTTCAAGGGGGATATTAGAGGAAGGTTTTTCACTCAGAGTGTGGTTGGTGTGTAGAATGCACTGCCTGAGTCAGTGGTGGAGGCAGATACACTAGTGAAGTTTAAGAGACTACTAGACAGGTATATGGAGGAATTTAAGGTGGGGGGTTATATGGGAGGCAGGGTTTGAGGGTCTGCACAACATCGTGGGCCGAAGGGCCTGTAATGTGCTGTACTATTCTATGTTCTATGTATCACCTCTACCACCTTTGCTGGCAGTGCTTTCCATGCACTTACCACCTCTCTTCTGTGTGCAAAACCTACCTCCGACAACCACCCTGTACCTAATTCCAAGCACCTGAGAATTACACCCCCTCATTTTAGCCATTCCAGCCCTGGGAAAAAGCCTCTGGCTATCCACATGATCAATGCCTCTCATCATCTTATACACATCTATCAGGTCACCTCTCATCCTCTGTCGCTCCAAGGAGAAAAGGCTGACTTCACTCAACCTATTCTCATAAGGTATGCTCCCCAATCCAGGCAACATCCTTGTAAATCTCGTCTGCACTCCTTCTATAGTATCCAAATGCTGGCAGCTTCTCCTCCTCTCCCTCAGTCCTGCTGCAGGGTCTTCACCAAGAATGTTGACTTATGCCTTTTGCCTCCACAGATGCTGCTTGCCCAGCTGAGTTTTTCCAGCATTGGTTTTTAGTACAAAACTTAACCATTTATCCTGGAATTCTGTGTTTCCATTCACCCCTGGTCTTACTAACATACCTGCAAGTAGAATAATTAAATGCATATCTGAAATAAGCAGTTACACCTTAGCAACAGTCCAAGAGATATTCTTTCTTTATTGATTTCAGTTCATTTGCAGCTGAAGGATATTTATTTTTATTTAAGATAAAATGTTCTTTCAGAGTTAAGGAGTCCATAGTCTACTTAAATACACAGCATATTGCTGTGGGACAAATATACCTCCAAAGGCAAAATAAACCGCAGTCACATTATTCTTTTCAATTTACAGATCCATCAACCTTAGTGGTTGATAGAGAGCTCTCGAATAAGGCACATCGGGCTGGCAGCCACTGGGAATAATTGGTGGTATACTCTATTTGTTCTGCTGATGTGAATCCACTACTATAGTTACTGCTTCAGGCTAAAAATCCTCTCACAAAAAAAGCCTTCTAAAGAAGATTTCATATCTACAATTCAAAATCTCTGAATGAGATGCAACTTTTCCCTTGGAGCCAGAGAAGAAAATGACTTTTCAGGAGTTCGACTTATCTTTGCTTTCAGTGTTTGTCATGCTTGCACCAAAGCCCCAAGGCCTACGGTGGTATTTTTTCTGTACTGAATGACAAGAAGAATTGTGTTTTTCAGTGTATCCATAAATTACTGGCAGAAGCTTGTACTTGGGTTGTTTGTGCACTGTTCAATAAAAGCAAAAAGCAAGACATTAAGCTTCTGAATCTGGCTGTGCATCATTTCAACTCCTTGAAACTATGTCCTTTGATCATTCTTAGATGTGATACACTCTCATAGATATGTTGATTAAACTAAGTATTAATTGTCATCAAACACAAAGACAATTAGAAGGCAGACTTAATCATTATAAAGTTGATTTCTGTTACACCTACTACTTAGCTACCTGTATATTGTATGTGGATTTGGAAGGAATTTTGTGCATAGTGTGATTGAATATTCTTAATATGTCTATCCTGTTGTAACATTCATAAAGTGCTGGAGGATCTCAGCAGGCTAGGCAGCATCTACAGAAAGGAATAAACAAAGTTGATGTGAAACGGCAACTGTTTATTCCCATCCACAGATGCTGTCTCACTACTGAGTCTCTCCAGCAAGTTGTACATGTTACTGTGGGTTTCCACCATCTGCAAAGTCCCTTCTGTCCCATTATTTTGGTAAGAGAGTTCTTAGTAGCTGCAATCCAGTCTGCCGCTATGAGGAGGAGAAGGGTACAGAAGGTCCTAAATGGTCTTCCTAAGTGATCCTGCGCTGGGATAATCCAGTTTTGCACTTTGCTGTCCTATTATGAATGGCAGGTGTACAGGTTGGTTAATCACCAATCATCAGCATACACACTGGTGAAGTGACAGCTGTAGATCACGAACAATATTGTACTGAAAGAAGACAGCTTATTCATTTTCCATGTAGCCACTGCACAACCCTAAGGTGGTTCTTCAACAGTTCTATAAATGCTTATAAAAATGGATTGCTGAAAGATAATCATATCCTCAGATCTCTCGAAACATTGCCATCCAGATCTATGATGCATTGTATGAAAGAAATCAAAGCTTCCACTCTTGCTCAGATATGTTGATGGCTTCTCCCTGTGCTGAGACCTTAGCCATCATTTGCTGGTTGATGACTGTGTCCACAAATTTGGAGATGATGAGTTCCAAACTCTGTACAAAGTGCAATCTACGTGGTCCAATGGTTGTTTGCATTCCAGACAGAGCTGCCAGTGCACAAGACAGCTTGTGCCTATGCACAACAATCTTTGTTTATAAGTTCCAACATCATAGTTTTTTGGAAGGGAATTTCAGCCTGATGTTGCCATTCAGGGAGTCGGTCGATGGACCACCCTTTTCTCCTTGCCTGCTGCAGGCTTTGACTCACCTCCATATGAATCACTGTCAACCGTACAAAGAGAGCTGATATCTGTGCCAGTGACTGCACCTGCCAGACAAAGGGGCACTTTTTCTTTTTGCTATCTTGTTGCTCAGCAGCTGAAGAGCAAAGGGGAATACTCCTGGCTGTCTGAAAGAAGAAAGACATTGTTGAAGTCATGGCAAAGGAAAGATTCAAAGGAACAGTTTATGTTTTGGCTCTAGAATATCTGAGGAGCTTGTGGGAGGAAGAGTAGGTGGGCTATGAGAATGAGAGTTAGTTATCATCACACTTATCTTCAACTGACTAATACATTGCAAATCTAGCATTTGTTTCCCAATGCAGGATAATTTCTTGCCCATTATAATACATATGATGAGCTAAACTGTACAAAATACCTGTGTGCTGAAATACATTGTTGTGGAAGAACATGAGCAGGTGGAAGGTAAAAGACAGCTGGTATCACTCATCTAGCCCAGGTCTAACCAGAGGCATACCATATAGTTGTCTTTTATTCTAAACAGCATCATCACACACCCTTGGATCCCAGTCTAATGGTTACTTGTCGTATTCATTTTGTGGGGTACATATTGTTAGGATCTTGCATTCCAAGTGCTTGTTCATTCTGTTTCTTACAATATGTCACTGTTGTGGCTTGGCTAGGAAAAAAGAATAGACACATCTGCATCCCTGTTGGGAACTACTGATTAAAATTTGCTAACATGAAAATGTCACTGAGTCGAGTCTGGTTCAGGTTTAAAAATTTCTCAGCATATCACTAGGGGACAGAATGTTCCTTATGGTTGCTGTAACTCAGTATGGCTTGGATTTGCAAAGTGAATCCTATTAATCTCACCATAACAGCATTTATTCGTATTCTGCAGCAAATGACAAACCAAACTATTAAAGATTTTAATGGATCATAACAGGTGGTCATCTCACTGGATGAAGCAATGTTGGATCATTTCCTGAATGCGTATCAATTCCTCGTGAGCTGAGGACTGGAAGGCAGCCCCTACAGAATCCAGACCAGCAATCCTGAGCTAAATTCATTCCAGTTCTCATTCCTGCGAGGGCACGAATCCGTGTAAATTGTACCTCAGCACTGAGGCCCCAAAATCAGCTATGAAAACAGGTTGTCAGGCAATGCTTGTGGATTCAGACTGAGCTGCTGATCACGTTGCCACACTCAATTCTGCTACATAAATCTGCATAACACACCGCACAAAGCCTGATTCCAATTATCCATGCAAATTAAATGACAAGTAAAAAATGTCTTGCCTGCTTATCTGCACCTGCTGTGACTGTATCAGTGCAGAAACTGGAATGGATTCCCTCACCTTGTGATGTTTAGTTAACTGGAAACCAAATTAGGTTTCAGGATCTTATGTACAGTGGATGTAACCAAAAGCAAAGGGTTTAGAAATATAAAATGTGCCTTTATTAATATAGAAAATTATATTCTTGGATCCATGTGATGTAGATAAAGCTGCAAAACCAGCAGTAACTGATATTGCTCTGAGATGTAGAATAGAATTTTAATATGGAATAGTGCGTGGGAGAAGGCAAGGAGATTAAAAGCAAAGGTTCTGCCAGCAAGTTAGGAAGCCAGTGTCAAGAACTGACTTCTTTATTTCAGATTGCATACACAGAGTAGCTCTGGGAGAAGCAGAATGCTTATTTCCATTGGCTAATTGTTCAGTTTAGTGGATTTCAGCAACATTTCATTTTAAGGTCATGTCCATATGTTACATGGGCTTTCTGAAAGTCAGCAGGGAGACTAAGGGAAGTATGGGGTGGATACCCAAGGGGCCAAAAATTCTTAGACAGAGTTACCAATAGTCAACAAATGCACATTGTTGCTTTCTGACCCACACACAAGTTTTTATTCTCCATGCTTTTGTTGGGAAGTTACAGTATCCATATCAGGGGTGCCTTCTGCACTGGAAGTTTGCTCCAACAGGATAGTTAACTTCATTGTCATAGCTTGGGTTGCAGATGAAGACTAGGTTGATCAGTGATGGCAATTCCTAGATAGCTTCTGTACGGCAAAGGCTATTATGCCCAATATGCTGACGTGTAGTTACAGATATAGATAAATGTTAATCTATTATCATAAACACCAGGGTGAAGCGAAGTTCCTTGATCAAGTGACTCTCACAGAGTAGATAGTGTAGATGGTAATAATAAATACATTAACAAATAGGGCAAAGAGCTGAAAACAACAGAATGATGTAAATTATAGTCATGCAAACTGGGGTTGTGCAAAATGAAAGCTTAAGTGATAATAATGGAAGAAGTAGAATTAATTTATTTTCAGCCTCCTTGAAAACCTACTGCCCATCAGATCTGGAAGCTATGGATTTCTGGTGATGGTCCAAGTTACAAACACTCCTTGCTTTTTTTTTTACCTCTGGACCACCTCAGATCATGACCTTAACATTAGGCAAACACAGAAGTATAGAACAAGTTATAATTAAACAAGCAGATTGGTAGAAGGTGCAAAATGTTTTTCCACCCACAAGGAATAGGTTTTGAGTTTGGTTGTAGGCACTAAACAACATTTCTGAAATTTGATTCCATGGACCATTTCAAGTGATTTCATACAAATCTTAAGGGTTTAATATCGTGAAAATGTTTCCAGTTGTGAAGGGAGATCAAAACTAGAAAAGACACTTAAATCTGTGTTGATGATGTTGGTTAGTGAAAGTGATTCTATTGGTGAAGTAGCTATTGGTGACAATGTCTCTGTTGGTGAAGGTATCTCTGTTAGTGAAAGGGTCTTTGTTAATGAAGCGGCTCTATTAGTAATAGTGTTCCTGGTGCTGATAGGGCTCCTATTGGTGGAGCTATCCCATTTGAGGATGCGGATCATCACACAGTATCTAACTAGGAGCCAATCTATTGTTGAGGTAATTCAAATGAATATTGAAAGTTCTATAGACCTTATTGAAAGTCTGTGCCTCTTTCTGCTCTTTATATGAAGCAAAGAACTAAACTAGATATATGCCATTTGCTGCTGATGAAAACTGCTGCCATGCTGTTAGTCTTTGAGACATCGTGACTAATAGCTTACAATTTCATTGTAGTTATATTACAACTACAATTGCTACATTTAAGCTCCTTTATGTAATAACCAGCAAATTGGATCAAGTTGTCTTTAAAACTTTTATGGAAGCCAAAATCTCCTGTGACCCTATGTTATAGATTTTGAGCAGGGTGTGGGAAATAGTTCATCAAAAGTTTTAAACTCTACTTGCAGAAATTTTCATATCCCGTGAACAAAATACTACAACATAATAAGCTGCCTGATCAATGCATAGTCTTGAGAGTATCCTTTGGAAATACGATTAATGTAAAAGTAGGAAAATTTTGCATTTATATATACCTTTAAATTCATACCTGAAAGTCATCCCATTGAAATTAATTAAACTAACTCAGAGAGTAAAATGCGCTGCCACAAAAATATAATTAATTTACTGTAAATTAATAATAAATGAATGTCCAGGCAGCAACAACTTTGAGTAAGCAAAGAAGTGTTGCATCTAATGAAGTACCTTTAGTTGTAGTTTCTATTATAAAAACAGTAAATGCTTGGAATGTTCAATTTAAACAGATGGCATCTGCAGTGAGAAAAACAATGTTCATCTATTGAAAGTTTTTTTTCAGTTGAAAGGCTAACTCTATCTAGCTTCAGACATATGCAACTGAAAATTTTCAACAGTTTCTGTTTTTTATTTCATATTGCTGGCATTCATTGTATTTTGTAAATGTATCCCTCTGTTAGGTAGGAAAAGGTAACATGCAAATTGCTTTCTGCGGAATCTCACAAAGTGCTGCAATGAGCACAATGGTGACAGGGCGTGGTGCATGTTATGAAAGCTTTACAAGCGCCTTTGAGCTCGTAGGTTTTGAGTATGATTCACTGAATCACTACAACAGCTGAAATCCACAGTCACAGCCATAGGCACTTCAATAAACAACATAGTCTCAAGACATTTAAAAAATGTAGCAATCTTCAAAATTGGCAGACTCCGGGCATCAGACCACCCAGATAGCGAGTGCAGTATCCCTTTAAGTCTGGGCTGCTGGGCAAACTGCATTGCAGGACCCTGAGGCTCCCACCCCTATCATCCTCCTGGTTAATGAATAGCCTCTGGAAAGACAAAAACTGAAGGCTCAGAGTAAGATTGCAGTAGCAGACGTACAGCAGGGACTGTTGTGTACAGAAGCATGGCTCACCTCAACTGGTTGAGTGGTATCACAATCACCACCTTGGTCAGCATCATTGAGACCGAGGAATTGATTGCGGACTTCAGTAAGAAGAAATTGGAAGAGCACACAGCAGTCCCCATCGACAGGACAGCAGAGGAGTGGCTGAGCAGTGTCCAAGTTCCTGAATGTCAAAATCCCAGATCTTTCATGAGCCCAACATATTGTTGCAATCGTAAAGGAGGCACACCGATGGCTATACTTCATTGGGAGCTTGAGGAAATTTGGTATGTCATCAAGGACTTTGGCAAATCTCTACAGATTGCATCAACATCTGGTATGGAGATGCCAAAGCACAGGATCACGAAAAGCTGCAGAAGGTTGTAAACTCAGTCAGCTTCATCACAAGTCTCCCCAACACTTTCCTCCACACCACTGAAGGCATTTTTAAAAAAAGGAAATGGTATCTGTCGTCATTAAATACTCACTCCATTCATGACAAGCCCTCTTCTCAATACTACCATCAGAAGGGAAATACCAGAGCCTGAAGGCATACACTCAATGTTTTAAGAACAACTTCTCCCCCCCACCATCAAAGTTCTGAATGGTTCATGAATAGTTCTCTTTTTGCACTATTTATTTACTGTTTTAATATATATTCAGACAGTAACTTACAGTGATTTTAATGTATTGCACTGTACTGCTGCTGCAAAATAATGCACCTCAAGACATGTGTCAGAAATAATAAACTTGGTTCTGAATCTGATCTTGGTAGAGAAAGAAATTGCCTTTTATTCATTTTACTGATCAAACTTTCTTAGTAGAAAAGAATAAAACTTACCTACCACCCCACCAGCCTCCAGGTCCAATGTATAATTCTCCGTAACTTCCGCCACCTCCAACGGGAGCCCACTACCAAGCACATTTTCCTTACCCCCCTTTCTGCTTTTCGCAGGGATCGCTCCCTACGTGACTTCCTTGTTCATTCGTCCCCCCCCATCCCTTCCCACCGATCTCCCTCCTGGCACTTATCCTTGTAAACGGAACAAGTGCTACACCTGTCCTTACACTTCCTCCCTCACCACCATTCAGGGCCCCAGACAGTCCTTCCAGGTGAGGTGACACTTCACCTGTGAGTCGGCTGGTGTGGTATACTGCGTCCGGTGCTCCCGGTGTGGCCTTTTATATATTGGTGAGACCCGACGCAGACTGGGAGACCGTTTCACTGAACACCTACGCTAGGTCCACCAGAAAAACTAGGATCTCCCAGTGGCCACATATTTTAATTCCGCATCCCATTCCCATTCTGATATGTCTATCCATGGCCTCCTCTACTGTCAAAATGAATCCAAACTCAGGTTAGTTGGCATGAACATTGACTTCTCTAACTTCTGTTAATGCCCCTCCTCTCCTTCTTACCCCATCCCTGACTTATTTAGTTGTTTGCCTGTTCTCCATCTCCCTCTGGTGTTCACCCCCCCCCCCTTTTCTTTCTCCTGAGGCCTCCTGTCCCATGATCCTTTCCCTTCTCCAGCTCTGTATCACTTTCGCCAATCACCTTTCCAGCTCTTAGCTTCATCCCACCCCCTCCGGTCTTCTCCTATCCTTTCGCATTTCCCCCTCCCCCCACCACGTTCAAATCTCTTACTATCTTTCCTTTCGGTTAATCCTGACTAAGGGTCTCGGCCTGAAACGTCAACCACGCTTCTCCCTATAGATGCTGCCTGACCTGCTGTGTTCCACCAGCATTTTGTGTGTGTTGTATGAAGAATAAAACTTGTCTTGTTTGGACATAGTTGAGACTCTCCTCAACTGTGGTTGAAAGATGTTCACCTAATGCTACATTACACTGGTTATTTTTCTTTACTGAAACTCTTTCTGTCTATGCTGTAAGTTTGAGTGTCATCCCTCCAGTACAATCTTCAGCAGTACTGCAGTTAGTACAGACCGGAATAAATAGTAGATCTTGAAGGGAGAAATATTTTGATTTCAAATTTACTCAAGAACATCGAGACATTTCGGAGCTAACTGAGGAGATAAACTGTTCCAACAGGCCAGTTACCTACTTTAGGATGGCTTCCATTTATTATCATCCATTTCCACAGTTCAATGAAATTCATTATTCGGTAGACCTAGCCTTAAGGGAAAAAAAGAGAGTAAGAAGGGAATTAATCCATCCCCTACTACTAATTTTCTCCAAGTTGCAGAGAAAATTCTAGTCTAAATGGTGGGGCAAGTTTGTCTCACAGCCTGGTATTTATTTCATTGTTCATCTTTGAGATTGCACTAGAAAACTCTTCCTCCTCTGTGGTCAAAGGCAACCGATTAAGCCCAGATATATATTGATATGGAGACACTAACTTCATAGAGAAGAACCATTTTTATAGCATACTTCTGAGAAGTATAGTTAGTGTAAGTTAGCAAATCGTAATTAACTGTCAAAATGATGAGGAAGCTGACGCCATTCACCATTATTTATGTGCAAAATCTACAGCAACAAATGCACAGTTAAAATCAAATATCTGAATGCTGGTAACTGGGTTCCATTGCTCTACCATCAGCTCCACATAATATAATCTAAATATTCCTCTTACTGTTGTAATGCAATAAATGCCATGAAACTGATTTTCACACTAAATATAAACAAATCTCACCACAGCAAGTCATGTTTTGTTTACCTCAGTCTAACACTTAGGTGACAAATTATAATTATTGCCACTCAATGTCTCTGATACTGAGAATTATGTAGTATAAGAGACAGAGACTTATTCTTTTGAAGAATTTTAATTGTTTATAAGGGTCACATAAATTGATAAAATTGCAATCTTTATAACTTGCGTTTAGTTTTCTTTCTGCTTTTTCTCTCTCATAAATAAATCTTACATTTCTCTCCACTGCTCTTTGTATACATGATTTGACATTGAATTTGCTCTCTTGAATTTGGAGTTTCTCCTCAGTCCTTGTGCTTCTAATTTTCTATTTTTTTTATTTATCTGAACGGATTTTATAACTTGCTCTGATATTCTTGACGTGGCTGATCAGCATCACAGTTCCAGCAAGCTGTCATATAAAAACAACTAAGCTTGCTGATGCCAAGCCAAATAATGGTCACTCTTTGGTAAATATAATTAAAATGAATTACGCATGGTTTTTGGAACTGTGGCATTATTAGATGGATTGTGATGAAATAAAACTCAAGCAAAGAAAGTAAGATTTTAAACAGAACTTGCCATATCTTCAGGGTATCCCAAAAAGATAGGGATGGCACTCACAATTACAATGTAGGACTCTGTAACCATCAGAGAAAGTAGACTTTCATCTATCAATCTGAGCTGTATTTGAACTGGTGTTCCCTAGATGACTGTTCCCATCCTAACATTTGGCTTTGTTCTTTCTGTCTCTTTCTCCTTTGTTCTTTTTTTTTTAAACTTAAAATTTCAAAATATTAAAGCAATTGAAATTAAGAATCCTTCTTTAGCCTCATGTCTTTCATCAGACACATGGAAAGCTTAAAATATTTGATCACTCTGGCCTTCCAAGCACTTTCAACCATTGACTCACATTGCTTCACCACAATTCAAGCAAATTATAGTAATGCTAATGTGAAAAGTATAATCTGCCATATGTTACAATAATTTTGCACAATACAATTAAATTCTAAAATGAATCTGACAGGGCACATTGAATTAGAATTTGTTCCTACAATGCATGGTGTGTAAACAGTATTCTTCCCTTTGTCTTTCAGTCTTCTCAATCTGCTTAGATATCATAGTCATAGTCCAAGAATCATACATCAGTTGAGGCCCTTCAATCCACCATGTCAATGTCAGTCATTTTGCCCTGCTGCCCAAATCCTGTATATCTGCATGATGACCCTATCTGTTTATCCCTTGTCTATTAAGTGTCTGTCTAAATAGACCTTGAATATAATGATGATAACTGATTCCCCACCTCCTCTGGCATTGAGTTCCAGATATTCAACATGCTCTGCTTAAAATATTTTCTTCTCATACACCCTTTATATGTCCTTGGTCTCACCTTTTTTTTTCATGCCCCTATCATGGGGAAGAGATTCTATTTATCCTGTCTAGGCCTTGCAGTTGTATTTATCTCTCAGCCTCCTTCAATCCAGGCAATAGAGCCCAGCCACTCTAGTTTCTCCCATTAATTAAAGTCCTCCAATCCAATGACAGACTGTCAAACCTCCTCTGCTCCCTCACCAGCACAACCACATCCTTTTTAGGGCACGATGACTAGAATGCATACAATATTCCAAATTACACTTAACCAGTGTTCTGTAAAGTTTCAACATACTTCCAAATATTTATATTCTATGTCCAGTCTATGAAAGCAAGTCTGTCTTATGCCTCCTTCATTACTTCATCAATCCATGTTTGCCATCTCAAGGAACTAAGGACTTGAACCCTAAAGTCACTCTATTTTTCAACATTTCTTAGTGCTCTAACATTACCTGTATATGTCTTACTCTTTTTTGACATCACAAATACATTACCCTGCACTTGTCAGGATTAAATTCCGTCTGCCAATGCTCTTCCATTCTTTCTAGCTGGTCTACTGTATATCCTGCTGTAAACCTAGATAACCACACCATTTTTCTTGCCATTCACAAACCTACGAAGCATATCTCCTCAATTCATATTTGAGTTGTTAATGTATTTCGCAAACCCCAAGGATCCCCACACTGGTTCCTACAGTGCACCACTAGGCACAGACAGAAAACAGAAAAGCACCCTTCATCCACTATCCTCTGCCTCCTATTTGGATGCCATGTACAATGCATTATTAATGGAGCTATGTCATTGTTTCTCGAAATGGCAGGTGGTGACTAGTGGGGTGCCACAGGGCTCGGTATTGGGACCACAGCTGTTTACAATTTACGTCAACGATTTAGATGAAGGCATTGAGAATAACATCATCAAATTTGCTGATGATACTAAGCTGGGTGGCAGTGTGACATGTGATGAGGATGTTAGGGAATTCGGGGTGACTTGGATAGGCTGTGTGAGTGGGCAGATACTTGGCAGATGACGTTTAATGTGAATAAGTGTGAGGTTATCCACTTTGGGAGTAAGAACAGGAAGGCAGATTATTATCTGAATGGTGTAGTTAGGTAAGGGAGAAATACAAAGAGATCTAGGAGTCCTTGTTCATCAGTCACTGAAGGTGAATGAGCAAGTGCAGCAGGCAGTGAAGAAGGCTAATGGAATGTTGGCCTTTATTACAAAGGGAATTGAGTACAAGAGCAAGGAAATCCTCTTGCATTTGTACAGAGCCCTGGTGAGACCACACCTGGAGTATTGTGTACCGTTTTGATCTCCAGGGTTAAGGAGGGGCATCCTCGCTGTACAGGAAGTGCAGCATAGATTCACAAGGTTAATTCCTGGGACATCTGGATTGTCTTACGCAGAGAGGTTAGAGAGACTGGGCTTGTACATGCTGGAATTAAGGAGATTGAGAGGGGATCTGATTCAAACATGTGATTATTAAGGGATTGGACAAGATCGAGGCAGGAAATATGTTCCAGATGCTGGGAGAGTCCAGTACCAGAGGGCATGGTTTGAGAATAAGGGGTAGGTCATTTAGTACAGAGTTAAGGAAAAACTTCTTCTCCCAGAGAGTTGTGGGGGTCTGGAATGCACTGCCTCGGAAGGTAGTGGAGGCCAGTTCTCTGGGTGCTTTCAAGAAGGAGCTAGATAGGTATCTTATGGATAGGGGAATCAACGGATACGGGGACAAGGCAGGAACCGGGTATTGATAGTAGATGATAAGCCATGATCTCAAAATGGTGGTGCAGGCTCAAAGGGCTGAATGGTCTACTTCTGCACCTATTGTCTATTGTCTATTGACTCTTGGTCTAAAGAAAGCTAAGAGGGACATTCCAGAATATTCTCCCATGCTCTGTTATCAATGCTGCAAATAAATTGAGGTCATTGGGAATTAGAGAAAAAAAGTTTTTAATTTGAGCAGAATCATAACTAACAGAAAGAGAAATGGTTGAAGATATTGGAGGTCAATCACCTCCAAGCTATTATTGTAAAGTTTCCTCAAGACAATGCCCTAGCTATCTTCCGGTCCACCCTCACTGATTTTCCTTCTATCGTAGTGGCAGGACCAGGGTCCCAGGTTAAATCCTGATCTGGGTCTATCTGCATGTTCTCCCTGTGACCACATGGCTTTCATCAGAGTGCTCGAGTTTCCTCCCACATCCTGAGCAGGATTGGCTCAGGGTATGAGGTCAGCTGTTCAGGACTAAGATGAAATACAACTTACTTAAGCAGAAGCCATAAATCATTGGGATTCATTACCCTATTTTTCTGGACTGTGGATAATCAATCATGGTAGAGTAGTGTAGCGCCATTGCTTTACAGCGTCGGTGATCGTGGTTCAGGGATTGATTCCCATCGTTGTCTATGAGGAGTTTGTATGTTCTCCCTGTGACCTCAGGGGTTTCTTCCTGACATTTTGGTTTCCTCGTGCGTTCCAAAGACATACGGTTAGGGTTAGTGATTGTGGGCATGTTACACTGGTGCCAGAGGCACAGCAACACTAGTGAGCTGCCCAGTACAGTTCTCGGAGTCTGTTGGTCATTTCACTGAACGTTTTGATGTTTTGACATGCATGTGACAAATAAAGCTAATTTTTATCATTATTCAAGGTTCAGAATGAAAGCTTTTAGACACTAGGGAATTTGGAGACTGGGTAAGAAAATAGAAGAGACACTGACCCTATGGCCTTAAGGCTCAAGGATCAAATTGTCCTCTCCATTATCTATTCCTTATTTTCCTTCAAGAGGAAAATCTGGATGGTAATGGACAACTCTCTGTTTACTGTTCCTACAGGATAGAAGATGATTCCATCCGTATTTAGTTAAACCAGTTGTAGCCATGACTTCTTCTCCTGTTAACAAATCATTCATTATGATGTCACACAAGGATCTATCCTTGGTCAGTTCATCTTTATCATCTATATACTACTGCTCAGTAACATTTCAAACTACCGCCCCAATTTCCATATGAACCGATTATCCCAGTTCAACCTCATCAAACATTTCACTTCACTTCTTGCTAAATTCTCAGACTGTTTGGCAAACACCAGATTTTTGAGCTATATCTGTTTTCAATGCTGTTTTTGGGCTATATCCTGGAAATGTGATTGAACTAGAAGGTTCACAGTATTGGCACCAAATTTGACTCAAGCCAAGGATTCCAATTGAGATTTATCACATGCACAGCAAAACAGAAAATGAAAATGCATCACTTAACAACCAACGCACCCAAGAATGTGCTGGGGGAAGCCCACAATTGATGCCAACATAGCATGCCCACAATGTTCAGCAGCAACAAGTCCACCATATCTGTACCGTCACTAAGATTAGCTCTGTGAATGCTTGCACCTGTTGAAGCTCCACACACAAAATGCTGGAGGAACTCAGCAGGCCTGGTGAAGTTGTTTCTTTTTGCTGAAATCTTCAGGTGAAGCCTCTTCAATCTCACCAGATGGATATAACCTTATCATGTATGTACTACTGAAAGAAGGCCAAGGACGTTGTCCTGTTCATTACTTTTCCCTTCAACAAGCTTTGTTTTTTGCTTTTAGATGCTTGCTGAAGGTAAATTAGCATCACCAGTTGCTACATGGTAACAGATACTGTAAAACAAAAATACTGCTTTGGCTGTTATGTTCTTAGGGAATGAGCTGAGCTTGTGAAAAGCCCTTGGTAAATACAAGTCCCTTCTTTGTCACAAATGCATCACATCTGAGATTAACTATGCTTTTATCTAAAGTCCAGGGCAGGACATCTTTTAGTACAAAATTGTAGAAAAGGGGACAGAACCAATTTCGGTGACTACCCTGCCTTTCTTAATGTGTGTGAAACACATGTTATGGAAGTTTAAAAGGATTTTGTAAGTTGCTAAATTTAATCACTATCTTAAGACAAATGCATATACCATTAAAACAAGTCAAAGGCAGAAAAGTATAATAATTTATCAAAATGTTTCAGAGAATCAGTGATGAACAAATCAACAGGAGCAAATAGAAGCTGGGTGGGGGGGGTCCAATACACTCTTATATTACCTTTGCTAATGGTGCCACCTGCTGGCATGCCTTATAACCCACTGACCATTTTTCAATATTGCGGGGTTTGTATTATTTATATTCGTGTTCAAAGATCAAAGTAAGTTTATTATCAAAATACACAAGTGTCTGCATATACTATCGTAAGATTCATTTTCGTACAGGCTTTCTCGGTAGAACAAAGAAATAAAACAGAACCATTTAAAAACGACACACAGACACAGTCTGGCAAGCAAAACAAGACAAGCTGTACAAATGAAAAAGAAACAAATAACAGTTTCAAATGAAGAAATAATATGAGAACTAGAGTTGTAGAGTCTTTGAAAGTGAGTCCATAGGTTGTGTTCAGTGATCAGTTCAGTGCTGAGATGAATGGAGTTATCCATGCAGGTTCAGGAACTTAATGGTTGAGGGGTAATAACTGTTTCAGAACCTGGTTGTATGGGTCCTGTACCTCCTTCCTGATGGCATCAGTGAGAAGAGAGCATAGCCCAGATGGTCAGGGCCCTTGGTGATGGATGATGATGAGTTCTTATGAACGTTCTCAACAGTGGGAGGAGGGCTTTTCCTATGATGGACGGGGCTGTATCTAATAAATTTTGTAGGCTTTTCTGTTCATGGGCGTTGGTGTTTCCATACCAGGTGGTGATGCAACCGGTCAAACACTCTCCACCACCTATCTTTAGAACTTTTTCAAAATTTGAGAAGCCATGCCAAATCTGCGCTTACACCTAAGGAAGTAGAGGTACCGCTGTGCTTTCTTGAGATGGCACTTACATGCTGATCCAGTGACAGATCCTCTGAAATAATAACACCAACGAATTTAAAGTTACTAACCCCATCCACCATCAATCCCCTAATGAGGACTGGCTCATGGACCTCCAATTTCTTACTCTTGTAGTCAATAATCAACTCTTTGGTTTTGCTGATGTTGAGTGAGAGATTGTTGTTGTGGCACCACTCTCCTTCATGTATGGCGATTCGTCACCACCTTGATTCTGCCACCAACACTGGTAATGTGAATGAACTTAATCATGATGTTGGAGCTGTACTTAGTCTGACGGTCATAAGTGTAAAGCAGTATGGCAGGGGGCTAAGTACAAGGCCTTGTGGTGTAACTGTGCTGATGGTGATTGTGGAGGAAATGTTGTTGCCAATCCAAACTGACTGGGGTCTGCAAGTGAGGAAATCCAGGATCCAATCGCATGAGTTACAAAGATCCAGATATTGGAACTTATTGATTACTTTTGAGGGGTTCATAGGTTTAATGTGAAGTCCTCAATTTGTGATGTCAGTTAACAAAAGCTTCCAATTTATTTGCTGAGTACTGAAAGTGACCGAAGTCCCAGAACACAGCAAGCCCTACAAGTCCGTGATGAACTGTTATTCCGCCCAGCCCCATCAACTCACACCTAGACCTCCATACCCCTTCCAGCCAAACCACTCTTAAAAATTGTAATCAGATGCACATCCACAACCTCCACTGGCAGCAGATTCCACACTCGCACCACCCCCTGAGTCAAGAAAATCCTCCTCCAGTTCCCCTTAAATATTTCATCTTTCACCCTTGACATATGACCTCTGGTTCTAGACTCAACCAACCTCAGCAGAAAAGTCTAACATATCAACGTGGCCATGAAGAAGGCAAAACAGCGGCTATACTTTATTAGGAGTTTGAAGAGATTTGGCATGTCAACAAGTACACTCAAAAACGTCTGTAGTTGTACTGTGGAGAGCATTCTGACAGGCTGCATCACTGTCTGGTATGGAGGGCTAGTGCACAGGACCAAAAGAAGCTGCAGAAAGTTGTAAATCTAGTCAGCTCCATCTTGGACACTAGCATACAAAGTACCCAGGATATCCTTAGGGAGCAGAAAGGCAGCGTCCATTATTAAAGACCTCCAGCACCCAGGGCATGCCCTTTTCCCACTGTTATCATCAGGTAGGAGGTACAGAAGCCTGAAGGCACACAATCAGCCATTCAGGAACAACTTCTTCCTAAATTCTGCCATCTGATTCCTAAATGGATATTGAAGCTTTGGACACTACCTCACTTTCTTAATATACAGTATTTCTGTTATTGCGCAGTTTTAAAAATCTATTCAATATATGTAATTGATTTACTTGTTTATTTATTATTGTTTTATTTTATTTATTATTACTTTTTTCTCTCTCTCTCTCTGCTAGATTATGTATTGCATTGAACTGCTGCTGCTAAGTTAACAAATTTCATGTTACATGCCGGTGATAATAAACCTGATTCTGATTCTGATTATACCCATCATAATTGTGTATATCTCTAGCAAATTTCCCCTCTGCCTCCTACACTCAAGAGAATAAAGTCCTAACCTATTCATCTTTTCCCTGTAACTCAGTTTCTCAAGTCCCAGCAACATCCTTGTAACGTTTATCTGCACTTTTATAATATGTTTGCTATCTTTCCTCTTGGTAGGTGACCAGAACTGCATACAATACTCCAAATATACTGTAGCTTCACCAAAGTCTTATACAGTTTCAACATAACAGCTCAGCTCCTCTATTCAATACTTTGATTTATGAGGGCTCACTTTATGACCCCCATCTACCTAGGATGGCACTATTATGGGTCTATATTCCCAGATCACTCTGTTCTACTGTTCTAAAGAGAGTGCTTTACTGTTCACTCTCTATGTCCTACCCAAGCTTGTTCTCCCAAAGTGCAACACTTCACACTTGTCTGCATTAAATTCCATCTGTTACTTTTCAACCATTTTTTTCCAGCAGTTCCACGTTCCACTGAAAGCTTTGATAGCCTTTCTCGCTGTCCATTACTTATCCAATCCTGGTGTCAACCACAAACTTGCTAATCCAGTTTGCAACATTAATCATCTAAATCATTATTGTAGATGACAAATAACATTGGACTCATCACTGATCCTTGCAGCAGCCTACGAGTCACAGGGCTCTGGTCAGAGAGCCAACCATCTACTACCACTCTATGGCTTCTCCAATTATGGATCGGATTTACTACTGTATCCTGTATGCCAAACTACTGACCTTCTTAACCTCCTGCCCCACAGGACTTTGTCAAAAACCTTGTAAAATTCATGTAGTCAAATTACCAAGCCCTCTGGACCCATCCACCCTAATTTGCCCACAAGACAGCAAGTGCCTCCTCTTTTGTAATCTGAATACAGATCATGGACTCATGCCTCAGTTCTATAGATACTATGTCCACCTCCTGAGTAAATACAGATGCAAACAAACCATCTGAGATCTCCCTCATCTCGGATCCATGCTTACGTAGGTGACCATTTTGATCTTCAAGTGGACAAATGTTGCCCTTTGCTATTCTTTTGCCCTTATTATATCTATTGGCACGTGGCCTAGTGGGCAAGGCATCAGACTAGTAACCTGAAGGTCACTGGTTCGAGCCTCAGCTGAGGCAGCGTGTTTGTGTCCTTGAGCAAGGCACTTAACAACACATTGCTCTGCGACGTCACCGGTGCCAAGCTGCTTGGGTCCTAGTGCCCTTCTCTTGGACAACATCGGTGGCGTGGAGAGGGGAAGGCCTGCAGCTTGGGCAGCTGCCGGTCTCCCATACAACCCTGCCTAGGCCTGTGCCCCGGAAACTCCAGGCGCAGATCCATGGTCTTTCTAGACCGACCGATGCCACCACATTGTATCTGTAGAAGCCTTTGGAATTCTCCTTTACCTTGTCTGCCAGTGCAATCTCACATCTTCTTTTAGATTTCCCTTCCTGATTTCCCTCTTAAGTGCTGTCTTACATTTCTTATACTCAAGTACCTTATTTGTCCCTTGCTATTTGCATCTCCTTTTTCTCCCTAACCAGGTCCTCAATATTCCCCAAAACCAAGGTTCCCTAAACCTGTTACCCTTTTCCTTTTATTATAACAGGAACATCAAACTCTGTGCTCACAATATTTCACTTGGCAAGCATCGCTTTGCCAAAATACGACCTATACACTGCACACTTACCAAATCCTTTCTGATACCATTTGAGCCTTTTCATTTAAGAATGTCAGCCCAAGGACCAGAACTATCCTTCTCCATAACTACCTTTAAACTGATAGAATTGTGAACACTAGATCCAAAACAATCTCCTACCAACATATCTGTCACTGCCATGTCTCATTCCATAACAGAAGATCCAGTATCACACTCTTTCTAGTTAAGAATGTCTATATACTGATTAACAAAACTTACCTAACCACATTTGACAAACTGTATCACATCCATTCCTTTTACAATATGGGAGTCACAGTCCATATATGGAAAGTTAAAATCACCTACTGTAACAAACTTATCTTTCTTGCAGCTGTCTGCTATCTTTCTACAAATTTGCACCTCAAAATCCTGCTGATTATTGTGTGATCCATAATATAACTCCACTAATGTGGTCATCCCTTTATTCCTCATTTTCACCCATATATGTAGCTTCAGTGGACTCGCCCCCCTCCCCCCCGTCTGTCTTGTCTGAGCAATGCTATACCACTTTTCCTCACTATTAATGCCACCCTCCCTCTTTAACACCTCCTGCTCCGTCACTTCTAAAACAGTGAAACCCCAGA
Source organism: Hypanus sabinus (assembly GCF_030144855.1). NCBI lineage: Eukaryota > Metazoa > Chordata > Chondrichthyes > Myliobatiformes > Dasyatidae > Hypanus > Hypanus sabinus. Next base: position 48,015,937 of record NC_082719.1, on the reverse strand, counting down.
ACAATGAGCCGCCAGTCCTGCCCCTCATGCAGCCAAGTCTCACTACTGGCTACAATAAATAGCAGCTATAAATTGAATCATACAGGTACAATCTAACCACGATGCTTTGAGAATGTATTTTGAATGCCTGATATCTTCAATATGAAATTCCATTTGTAATGATGCTGTGCATTATAGTCCAACTGTAAGGGGATTTCTTCTTTTTTTTGTTACTGCATATGTTAATCAAAATGGCTTCTTTGTTTTGTTGAAAGTAGGAATGCTTCTTTGTTATGATAAGTGGTTTCTCTCGTAGCTTGTTTGGGTTAAAATTACTGATAACGAGAATTGTATTCATTTATTAACCAATTGGGATAGAGGTTATTCTTCAGTTGGGTCTGTTAAGCAAGGATTGTTGGCGGGCTTTTGGGGAGTTGGTGTGAGGGGGTGAGAGAGAGAGGACGTGATGCTGTAAGCTGGGCGACGGAACAGACCCCGAGCGGGGGTCCAAGGCCAGGATTTTCGGCGAGGAGAGGAGACGAAGACAGACGTGCCGGGGGTGTTTGGTTGATCACTTCGGGTGGTCCTGAGCTGCGAGTCGAGGAGGTCTGAGGGGATCGAATGGTGCCCAGAAGACTTCGTTAATTGAGCTCCAACGGTTGTGCATGAAGTGGTTTGGACTTTGATAAGTTTCGGTGCCATTTTCTTTATTTTCCTTCATGTATATTGTATCGTTATTAATCACTTAGTTTAAGTAATCTCTATAAAATATAATCATTTAATCGCATATGGTGTACTGTCTGTTTTTGGGCGTGGTGGGGACATCACACAGTATCCACACAAGCTGATTACCCAGTTTGGCGGGGCCGAAGGCTCTCCCGATAGACAGAAGTGAGCTGAGCGAGCCTGAGGCTTACCGAGGGTTACACAAGGAAAGATCAAGACCTAGAAATTTATTTAAGTCAGTCTGCAAGTACTATATTTAATAAATAAATGGCCTTCATGACTTCTATGTACTAATCCTGAGGTGCTGGTCCTTGTTCTGACCATGCAGGAACGTCACCTGACTGAAGAATTGGGTTCTGGGCAACATGCCTTGCCAGGAGTGACACTGACTGAAGTGCAGGTGGGAGGGTGAAATGGAACAAGAGGAAGGGAATCAGGCATGATCAATGTGAGGACTGGAGAACTTCGAGAACCACTTGTTCAGACTCTGAATCCAGATGAATTTAAGAATAAAATGCCGTTTTGATGGACAGTGAGAGCTGAGCAGCATCTCAGGGAGACTGAATATCCAGAAGGGTACCTAAAACAGACTCCTCATTGGAGTATGCAAAAAGCTGGGAAGTTTCACTCACCTATCATGGTTATTTCTTATGAATTGCATGACCTGGGTTTTTGTGGTGTCCTTGGATTGTAGAATATAGGTCCCATATGGACACCCATTTTAATCCCCAGAAATACTGCTTTAATTTTTTTATTGACTAAAGAGATTTATTCTTCACAAATAACCCTGGAATTGTACTAAAATAATGAACATACTGTATAAAGTTCATATGAAACTTGTTTCTAACTATATCAGAGCATCAGATTCAGAACATGTATTTTCAAAGGGACATATCGCCATCTAGTGGTATAGTAGAAAGTTGCAATTACATAGTGCCTTCAGCACAGAAATCATCACAAAACATTTGGTAGAAATTTATTTTCTTAATCATTCATTTTGGAAGCTGCAGAAATTGCCAACAAGACCAGAGAAGGTGTGGTGCAGCCAATGCAGTCTTTCTGGTGAGGACATTTCTTTATATTGTTCCATGAGGAATTCCAGGATTCAGAGCAAGTGAGGGTGAAAGAATAGACTTCCCTATCCAACAGTGTTCCCAAACCGACAGCAGGGCTCATCAGAATGGTGTGCACCTTGCTGAGAAAGATCCAAAACCATTGGTATTTGTAAAAAATTGGATAGAAAATATTTCCATTACTGTTCAACAGTAAGTTCCAGAACATTGAGAGTACATATTTTAATAATGGTAGTCTCATTAGTCCCAAAAGCAGAACTCTCTTTTATGAGATATGATAATTTCTTGGCTTTTGTAGGGTAAATACTTAGACTTTTATCAGTCCATTTCTGAACATTTATGAGGAATTGTGAATGGAATTGAACAAATGCAATCATCAGCAAACATCTTCAATTCTGACCTTATGATGGAACGAAGCCAAAAGAAGAAGTTGAAGATAATTGGACTCCTTCAGGAACTTCATGTTATATCCTAGGACTGGGATGATTGGCCTGCAATAACAGTCTTCCTTGATCACGTTGTCTAGTTCACCAATGACATGACAGTAATCAGCAACAGCAATAAGACAACCTACAAAGAGTAGGTAAACGAGCTCGTGGTCACTTGCCAGGAAAATAGCCTCCTCCTTCATGTCAACAAGACAAAGGAAATGTCTATCAACTTCAGAGGAACTCCCACAACTCAGATCAGCAGCACAGCAGTGGAAACTGCACACGGTTTCAATCTCCTAGGAGTACACATCACACGCAACCTTTTCTAGTCCCACAATACATCCTACACGGTTAAGAAAACTCACCAACACCTCTGCTTTCTGAGGAGTCTGAATATAGCTGGACATTTGTCATTCTACAGATATGAAGTAGAGGGCGTCCTGACGATCTGCACCACAGCTTGCTACGGAAAGTGGCTAGGAAGGCTTTAAAATGGGTAATCAAAACTGCCCAAAGTACCACTAGCACCAGCCTACCTGCCAACAAGGACAAATGTACAGAAAGGTGTCAGAAAAGGGCCAGTAATATCATGAAGGATCCCATTCACCCGGTTCATGGACTGTGTGGCCCATTCCCATCAGAGAGGAGACTATGTAGCATCCATGCCAACCATCACACTGAAAAACACGTACTTATCCTAAGCAGTAAGGCTGATCAACACTCCTACCCACTAACTCCACCACTATTATTTCCTGTCAGTCACAGCGTCATTTTCTGGATAAACAATCAATCTAATAACATAAAACCATAAGATACAGGAGCAGAATTAGGCTATTTGTCCCACCAAGTCTGCTCTGCCATTTCATCATGGCTGATCCATTTTTCCCCTCAACCCCAATCTCCTGCCTTCTCCCTGTATCCTTTCATGTCCTGAACAGTCAAGAATCTATCAATCTCTGCCTCAAGTACACATGAAGACTAGGCCTCAGCAGCTGCCTGTGGCAACAAATTCCATAGATTCACTACTCTGGCTAAAAAAATCCCTCCTCAACTTTGTTACAAAAGGATGCCTCCCTATTCTGAGGCTGTGTCCTCTGGTCTGACTTTCCCACCAGAGGAAGCATCCTCTCTGCATCCACTCAATAAAGGCCTTACACCATACGATAGGTTTCAATGAGGTCACCACTCATTCTTCTGAATTCCAAAGAATGCAGGCCCGGAGTCATCAAATGCTCTTCATATGACAAGTCATTCGATCTTGGAAACATTTTCATGAATCTCCTTTGAACTCTCTCCAGTTTCAGCACATCCATTCTCAGATAAGGGACTCAAACCTGTTCACAATGCTCCAAGTGAGGCCTCACCAGTGCTTTATAAAGTTTCAACATTACATCCTTGCTTTTATATTCTAGTTCTCTTGAAATAAATGCTAACATTGCATTTGCCCTCCTCACCACAGATTCAACCTGCAGATTAACCTTTAAAGAATCCTACAGAAGCACTCCCAAGTCCAGTTTTTTTTGTATTTTCACTCACTTAGAAAATAGTCAACTGTTTCATTTCTTCTCCCAAAGTGTATGACACTTCCCAACACTCTATTCCATCTGCTATTTCTTTGCCCAATCTCCTCAACTGTCAAAGTCCATCTGTAGCCTACTTCTTCAAAACCACCTGCCCCTCCACCTACATTCATATTGTCTGCAAATTTAGCACAAAGCCATCAATTCCATCATCCAAATCATTGATATATAAGGTAAAAGAATTGGTCTCAAAACAGACCCCTGTGGAACACCACTAGGCACCAGCAGCAGGCCAGAAAAGGCTCTATTCCCACTCTTTGGCCCCTGTCAATCAGCCACTGCTTTGTCTAAGAGAGAATCTTTCCTATAAACCATGGGTTCAGAGCTTGTGTGGCTCATGTCTGGCTTCTTGTCAAAGGCCTTCTGAAAATCCAAGTTAATGATAAGGGCACAAAAGCACCTCTTTCACCTCAGACGGTTGAGAAAGTTTGGTGTGGGCCCCCAAATCCTAAGAACTTTCCACAGGGGCACAATTGAGAGCATCCTGACTGGCTGCATCACTGTCTGGTATGGGAACTGTACCTCCCTTAATCTCAGGACTCTGCAGAGAGTGGTGTGGACAGCCATAGCATCTGTAGTTGTGAACTTCCCGTGATTCAGGAGACTTACAAGGACAGGCGTGTAAAAAGCGCCTGTAGGATTGTTGGGGACCAAAGTCACCCCAACCACAATCTATTCCAGCTGCTACTATCTGGGAAGCAGTACCACAGCATAAAAGCCAGGACCAACAGGCTCCGGGACAGCTTCTTCCATCAGGCCATCAAACTGATGAACTCACACTGATTTGAGTGTACTCTGTATTACACTGACTGCTCTATTTATTATAAATTACTGTGATTGAACATTGCACATTTAGATGGAGACGTAACGTAAAGATTTTTACTCCTCAGGTAGGTGAAGGATGTATGAAATAAAGTCAATTCAGTTCAATCAACCAATTCTCCTTTGTCCATCCTGCTTGTTATTTCTTCAAAGAATTCCAACAGATTAGTCAGGCATGATTTTTCCTTGAGGAAACCATACTGACTGCAGCCTATTTTATCATTGCCTCCAAGCATCCTGAGACCTCATCCTTAACAATCAACTCCAACATCTTCCCAACCACTGAGGTCAGATTAGCTGGCCTATGGTATTCTTTCTTCTGCCCTCTCCCTTCTTGAAGAGTGGAGTGCCATTTGCAATTTCCAGTCTTCCAGAACCATTCCAGAATCTAGTGATTCTTGAAAGATCATTACTAACGCCTCCATGATGTCTTCAGCCATTTCTTTCATAACTCTGGGATGTACATCAACTGGTCCAGATGACTTATCTACCTTCAGACCTTTCAATTTACCAAGAACCTTCTTTCTAGTAATGGTAGCTTCACACATTTCATGTCTGCTGACACCTGGAACTTCCACAGTACTATTAGCGTCTTCCACAGTGAAGACTGATGTGACATACAATATCATTGTTCCTCAGTATTACCTCTCCAGTATCATTCTCCAGTAGTCCGATATCCACTCTCGCCTCTCTTCTGCCCTTGAAGAAACGTTTGGCATCCTCTTTAACATTATTGGCTAGCTTACTTTTATATTCCATCTTTGCCTTCTTAATGATTTCTTAGTTCCCTTCTGTTGGTATTTGAAAGTTTCCCAATCCTCTAACTTTCCATTAAATTTTGCTCTATTATATGCCCTCTCTTTAGCTTTTATGTTGGCTTTGACTTCTCCTGTTAGTCACGGTTGTGTCATATTTCCTTCTTCCTTCTTGCTCTTTGGGATTTATATATCCTGTGTCTCCTGAATTGCTTCCAGAAAATCCAGCCATTGCTGCTCTGCCATCGTCCCTGCCAGTGTTCTTTTCCAATTAGCTCTGGCCAACTCCTCCCCCACGCTTCCCCAATTCTCCTTATTCCACTCTAATGCTGATACATCTGTACTATACAATGAATACATAAGCTATCTTATGCATTTATAATTATTGTGTTTTTTATTATTGTGTTCTTTATCATTTCTGGTACTTTTTGTGCTACATCTGATCCGGAGTAACTATGATTTCATTCTCCTTTACACTTATGCACAGTAATTAACATTAAACTTGAACTCACATTCAGACAAACCTTAGAAGGATTAGGAAGGATTGTAATTGCTTCATCAAAGCAAATGGATTTACAAAGGCCTTAAAGAAAAGAAGAGAACTGACAAAGAAAGATATTCCAAGGGGACTACAGAATTTAGTTTCAAAATGATAGCCAATACATTATGCAATGATGTGCTAAACAGCCAAAGAACTGGGGAGAGGGGAGAGAAACAGATTATTCAAGTAAGATAGTTTGATGGAGAATATTTAAGATCCATTGATCTATATGCCCTTTCTCCATTATCTTACAATATACTTGCTTTTAACAAAATTCTGTATTTTTTAAATTATACTGATTCAATGTCATCTCTAAAGAGTTGTTTTTCAAATAATGGTTTTCTGTATGTTACAAATATGCTGATCAAAATTCAGAGTGTTTCTAATTATACCAATGACAAATATCAACAGCTTCGAAAATGCTGGGGTAGAGGCAGAGCAGGTTATAATCAGTGACACGTGGAAGCTGACTCCACATCTCATGTCAAAAGCCAGTATACTGATGAAGAAGGCTTCTTACAAGGCAAATCCATCTTCAAAATCCAAGCAACTCAGTTCTATTTTTATCTTTATTTTTGATTTGCTGATTTCTCCTGTTTGTGTACAGTCGCCTTGGAGATCTGAAAAAAGCTATTTTTAGTAATGTTGCATATACACAGATGAAGCCTAAATTAGAACTCCGTGTTGTGTTAATGTAAGGCCCACTATGGGAAAAAGATTTCATATCCTGTGTATTCCCTGAATACTCACTAACAGTTCAAAGACAATGGTCTAATTCTCAGAATGGCTAGGATTTACCATTGTCATTTCCCATATTTCTACTTGGCTGACCTGTGATTTCTAAACAATGCATGAAGACACAGCAAACATATATCTAAAGAGGCAGAGGTTTATTTTAAAGTCAGCACATTTATTATTTATATGCTGAGGGTTAAGTTGTTGATGTAAATGGAATAATTCAGATTCTCTGAAAGAGTTGTATACTGCAGTTTAAGAAGGTACATCACATGAATCAGTTACGCAATACAATTGCCATAGATACAGAGAAAACAGTTGAAAGGTAATCACACTTTGGTCCCCTTTATACAACAACAATGAAACACATTAATATGTAAATTTTTATAGGAGGAGATTTACTAGGATGCAGCCTGGACTCGGGGGAATGCCTTATGAAGATAGGTTAGGCGTGTTAGGGCTTTTCTCTTTGGAATGAAGGAGGATGAGAGTTAGCATGAAAAAAGTGTACAAGCTGACAGAAAAATAGAAAACCTACAGCACAATACAGGCCCTTCTCCCCACAAAGCTGTGCCAAACATGCCCTAACATTATAAACTACCTAGGGTTACGCATAGTCCTATATTTTTCTGAGCTCCATGTACCTGTCCAGGAGTCTCTTAAAAGACCCTATCGTATCTGCCTCCACCATCGTCGCCGGCAGCCCATTCCACGCACTCACCACTCTCTGTGTAAAAAACTTCCCCTGACATCTCCTCTGTACTTACTTCCAAGCACCTTAAAACTGTGTCCTCTCGTGCTGGCCATTTCAGCCCTGGGCAAAAAACCTCTGACGATCCACATGATCAACGGCTCTCATCATCTGATACACCTCTATCAGGTCACCTCTCATCCTCCTTTGCTCCAAGGAGAAAAGGCTGAGTTCACTCAACCTATTCTCATAAGGCATGCTCCCCAATCCAGGCAACATCCTTGTAAATCTCCTCTGCACCCTTTCCATGGTTTCCACATCCTTCCTGTAATGAGGTGACCAGAACTGAGCACAGTACTTCAAGTGGGGTCTGACCAGGGTCCTATATAGCTAAAACATTACTTCTCTGCTCCTAAACACAATCCCATGATCGATGAAGGCCAACTTATGCCTTCTTAGTCACAGAGTCAACCTGCACAGAAGCTTTGAGTGTCCTATGGACTCAGACCCCAAGATCCCTCTGATCCTCCACACTGCCAAGAGTCTTACCATTAATGCTATATTCTTCCATCATATTTGACCTACCAAAATGAACCAGTTCACACTTATCTGGGTTGAACTCCATCTGCCCCTTCTCAGCCCAGTTTTGCATCCTATCAATGTCCCGCTGTAACCTCTGACAGCCCACTGCATTATCCACAACACCCCCAACCTTTCTGTCATAAACAAACGTACTAACCCATCCATCCACTTCCTGATCAAGGTCATTTATAAAAATCACCAAGTGTAAGGGTCCTAGAACAGATCCCTGAAGCACACCACTGGTCACCGGCCTCCATGCAGAATATGACACATCTACAAACACTCTTTGCCTTTTGTGGGCAAGCCAGTTCTGGATCCACCAAGCAATGTCTCCTTGGATCCCATGCCTCCTTACTTTCTCAATAAGCCTTGCATGGGGTATCTTGTCAAATGCCTTGCTGAAATCCATATACACTACATCTACTGCTCTATTTTCATCAATGTGTTCTATTTTCATCACATCCTCAAAAAATTCAATCAGGCTCATTAGGCATGACCTGCCTTTGACAAAGTCATGCTGACTCTTCCTAATCATATTATGCCTCTCCAAATGTTCATAAATCCTGCCTCTCAGGATCTTCTCCATCAACTTACCAACCACCGAAGACTCACTGGTCTATAATTTCCTGGGCTATCTCTACTTCCTTTCTTGAATAAAGGAACAATATCCGCAACCCTCCAATCCTCCAGAACCTCTCCCCTCCCCACTGATGATGCAAAGATCATCACCAGAGGCTCAGCAATCTCCTCCCTCGCCTCCCATAGTAGTCTGGGGTACATCTCATCTAGTCCCGGTGACTTATCCAACTTGATGTTTTCCAAAAGCTCCAGCACATCCTCCTCCTTAATATCTACATGCTCAAGCTTTTCAGTCCACTGTCAGTCATCCCTACAATCCTTTTCCATAGTGAACACTGAAGCAAAATATTTATTAAGTACCTCTGCTATTTCCTCCGGTTCCATACACACTTTTGCACTGTCACACTTGACTGGTCCTATTTTCTCATGTCTTATCCTCTTGTTCTTCACATACTGGTAGAATGCCTTGGGGTGTTACTTTATGCTGTTCAACAAGACCTCCTCATGGCCCCTTCTCACTCTCCTAATTTCATTCTTAAGCTCCTTCCTGCTAGCCTTATAATCTTCCAGATCTCTATCATTACCTATTTTTTTGAACCTTTTGTAAGTTTTTCTTTTCTTCTTGACTAGATTTACAACAGCCTTTGTACACCATGGTTCCTGTACCCTACCATCCTTTCCATGTTTCATTGGAATGTACCAATGCAGAACTCCATGCAGATAACCCCTGAATATTTGCCACATTTCTTTTGTACATTTTCTAGAGAATATCTGTACCCAATTTATGCTTCTAAGTTCCTGCCTGATAGTCTCATAGTTCCCCTTACTCCAATTAAATGCTTTCCTAACTTGTCTGTTCCTACCCCTCTCCAATGCTATGTTAAAGAAGACAGAATTGTGATCATTATCTCCAAAATGCTCTCCCACTGAGTGATCTGACACCTGACCAGGTTCATTTCCCAATACCAGATCAAGTACAGTCTCTCCTCTTGTAGGCTTATCTATAGATTGTGTCAGGAAACCTTCCTGAACACACCTAACAAACTCCACCCAATCTAAACCCTTCGTTCTAGGGAGATTAATTCCCAAATCGATATTTGGGAAATTAAAATCTCCCATCACGACAACCCTGTTGTTACTACATCATTTCAGATTCTGTCTCCCTATCTGCTGCTTGATGTCCCTGTTACTATTGGGTGGTCTATAAAAACACCCAGTAGAGTTATTGAACCCTTCCTGTTCCTAACTTCCACCCACAGAGACTCAGTAGACAATTCCTCCATGACTTTCTCCTTTTCTGCAGTCGTGACACTATCTCTGATCAACAGAGTCACGTTCCCAATGATAAGAGATATTGATTGAGTGGATAGCAGGAGATTATTTCCCAGGGTTAAAATAGTTAGTATAGGGGGTATAATTTTATGGTAATTCGAGGGAAGTACTGGGGGGATGTCAGAGATATGTCCTATACACAGAAAGTGGTGGGTGTGGGGAATGCCCTGCCGGTTTAGTGGTAGAGGCAAATACATCAAGGGACATATAAGAAACTCTTACATAAGTATATGAATGACAGAAACTGGAAGGCTATGCAGGGGAGATTAGATTGATCTTAGAATAGGTTAAAAGGGTGGCAGAACATCATGAGCCAATGTGCCTGCACTGTATTGTTCTATATTCTGTATCTCACACACACACACACACACAACTTCATCATCAAAATCCTGGAACTCTCCAGCTAATAGGATAGTGGGAATAGCCACAGCTCAAGGACTGCATCAACTTATGAATGCAGTTCACCACCATGGACTTATCTCTACCTACCTGCCTTTTCCCCATAACCTTAATTCCCTTAAGTTTCTCCAACCGTGTCTTAAATATGCTTACTGAGGTAGCCTCCACTGCTTCATCAGACAGAGAATTCCACAGATTCACCACTCTTTGGAAAACGCAATTCCTCCTCATTTCCATCCGAAATTTACTCCCCTGAATCTTGAGGCTATGAAGGGCAATTATAGGGACATACCTTGAATTAATAAAAACATGACCAAATATAAATTTAGTATTGTAACTGTTGTGTTTTGGATTCTTCCTGCTATCAATAAGGTTTAGGTATCATATCAACTTTTGAACTGTTGCTTCTGAATTTGACCCAAAGGTATTGTTTCTTTGCTTTTATATAATGGATTTCATTCTTCACTTCCTAAAGCCAACTCAGATACAACTTTATAATTGTATGGCTTTCCAACAGTCATCTCAGCTTTTGCAGGTCTATGAGAACATTTCAGAGCTTGTAAAAAAACTCAACCAAGTTTTTCTTGGTTCTACAAATCTTTATAATGGCTCCTCCCTTCTACTTGTATATGCTCAGCTTGCTAAAAGGCTAAAGCATTAACTCTATGATGACAAATTCTTCTCCTATTGCAACCTATCCTACTCCTTTGGAAAAGAATTCTTATATCCCACCTATGATCCCATCTCACATCTTCAGTACTCCTCTTCCTCAACCTTTTCATTTCCAGTTGCCAATGTGACATCATCTATCCTGATTTCCCCACTCCCCTCACCCACTCGAACCTTACCCCATCTGAACACCATCACAACCTCGTTATCAAATCTGTATACAAGTTGTGATTTGGTAGATTACATTTGCAGAAGCCAAATGGCAGCTCTTTCACACTTTTTTATACCTGTCCCTGGAACATAATCCATCATTGAACACCAGGCCACTGCCTTCCAGACCCTCCTAGCTCTCATCACATCAGATCAATGCACCACAGCCTCCAACATAACACTCCAACAACCTTACACTGCATGCTTCTATCTCTTACCCAAGATCCACAAAAGGACTGTCCTGGAAGGTCCATTGTTTCTGCCTGTTCTTGTCCCACTGAACTGATCTCTATCCTGTCTCCCCTTATCCAGTCCCTTACCACCCACGTCTGTGATACCTCATATGCTCACCATCAGTATGACAACTTTCAATACCGTGGCCCCCGCTGCTTAATTCTCACCGCAGACATTCAATATACCTCTAACCCCAGTCAGTAAAGTCCGAGGACCCTCTGCTCCTTTCTGAAAGAGGTGCAATCGCCACCTGTCTACTAACACTCTCATCTGCCTGGCAGACCTTGTTCTCACCCTGAATAACTTCCCTTTTCATTCTTCTCACTCACTACGAATTAAAGACGCAGCCGTGGGCACACACACTGTTCACCTTTTCCTAAACTATGTCAACAGTCCTCATTCCAAATCTACTCTGACATCACTCTCCAGTTCTTTCTCTGCCACATTAATGACCGCATTGGTGCCAACTCCTGCACTTGTGTGGAACTCATTAGCTTTATCACCTTTATACTTCCATACCATCCTCAAGAAAAAGATCTCAAGGGTTGTATGTGGTGACATGTATGTACTCTGATAATAAATTTTACTTGGAACTTTTTTGAAGTTCACTTGTATCATTTCTAACAGCTTTCTCCCATTTCTGAATTTCTCTGCCTGCATCTCAGAAGACAAACTATCCACTGCTATATACGGTAAGCTCACTGACTCCCAGAGTTACCTTGACTACACCTTCTCCCACCTATTTTCCTGTAAGAATATCATTCCTTTCAGGTTCTCCAACTCCACAGAATCTACTCTCAAGATGAGGCCTTCCATTCCAGTCCTTTTTTCCGAACGTGGCTTCCGTTCTACTGTGGTTTATAGAGTCCTCAATTGCATTTCCTCCATCTAATCTATCCCTTGGCACCTTTCCCTGCAACTGTAGGAAGTTCAGCACTTGCTGCTTGTTCACCACCATCCAGAAACACAAGCAGTCAGATTCACATTCTCCTCCTCCAACATGCATACTGTATTTGCATATCATTGTTTCCAGATCAAAGGCATAATGCAGATCAGAGTGCTGATGAAAGGTCTCAGCCTTAATCAATGACTGTTAAAAATTCAAAGTTTAAAGTAGGTTTATTATCAAAATACATATACAACCTTGAGATTCATCTCCTCATTGGCAGCTACAAAACCCAGTAAAAAAACCTGTCAAACACTCAATGTACAAAAAATGAACAAATCGTTAAAACAATAAAATGTTTACAAATAACATTCAGAACAAAAGTGAGTTCAGAGCCACAAAGCCAGTCATTGCTGATCCAGGAGTCTGTTAGCTGCAGGCAGGCCGCAGTCTCAGTTCAGCGCAGAACAGGTAAACCTTGCCAAGCAGTAAGCTGAACACCAGCTTGTCCCTCACTTTTGGCCCCAACACCTTGACCTTTTCAATCTGACCCTGCACTTACAGCATTTATACCTCAGCTTGCTCTTCGCTCTCAGACCCAGGCCCAGCTGCTTCGACGTGCTCCCAAGTCTGGGCCCCGCCACCTCAATTTGGCCTGTACCCCATCTTTCTAATTTGTCCCAACACTTAAATCAGTCAAACATCAGTTCGTCCCTCGTTCTCGGCTACAGGCCCTGATGCCTCAAATCTGCCTCCCATTGCCTTGGATTCACCACTTCAATTCAGCTCTAAGTCCACTTCAGCATTAGCCATATGTTAGCTTATTCCCGTCTTGGGCCCAGGCCCCATTGCCTCGATTCGGTCTGTATATGCCACGCCGCAATTGTCCTGCCTCTTCAAGACTTCAGTCCACACCACAAGAATATCAGGTCGTATAGGCAGTTCAAAAGCTCGCCCCCAAAAAGGAAGTCATAGGTCAATGTAGTGGCATCAGCACCAGACTTTGAAGCAAATAGTCGCAAGTTCAGATCTGGTTGGCTCCTTGCAGGTTTTCCTTCCGTGCTGGGTTGAGCTTCGAGGTAGTAACTTGGCCTCGTTAAAAAATAATCAAAAGCTAAGGAAACCACAAAAATGCTGCCTGATGCGCCATAAGGCGTGAACAACAGAAGGGAAGTTACAGGCTATTGATTGCAGTGATCATTTTCCAGAAAAAGCTTGATCAATGAAGTAGTTAGTAGTTCTGTTTGTTGCAAGTCATCGCTGTGATTCACCAGAAATTTCCCTCCATAGATGCTGCCTGACTTGTTGATGGAATTCACCACATTTGGTGCACTTTGCACTCAATTTGTCTTTGTGCCTCTAGAATTTCAGCAGTCTAGGTAATCAGTTTGAGGGACTCTCCATCAAAGGTAAATTGCTCAGCATCGAGTAAGGATCTTGACTCATTGCGGAGATCTCAGCAGCAAAGTTCCCTCTAAGACAGTGTGCGCAAAAATCTTACATTGTGCAAATTTTTTTCCTGTGACAAAAGTATGTGCGGTCTGAATGCGCACATGACACGGTTTATGTAGGTTTACAAAATATTTGACATAAAACTGCGCAGAATATCAACAAAATCATTTTGAATTTGACATAGTGAATCAATATTTTTTCAATAAAAACTTAGTAAGCCAGCTACAGGATTTAAAACAGATCTTTGTAAACTTTACGATATGAACACTCTCCGGCAAAGATGGCTGCTGCCGTGATGTAGCTGTACAAACCGGAACAGGAAGGGTGAGGTGACGTAAATTAGTGACGTGCATTGTGGTATTTCAAAAACCCACTAACTGGTTAACAGAAACATTTAGCTAAAAGACTATTTTCAATAAGTATAATTATTAATTACTACATTATTTTAGGTAACTAACCTTTTATGGCAAGTTAATTTCCTTTGTGCGCTGGTTGAAACTGCACTCAGGAACAGCCTAGAGGGAACATAGCTCAGCAGTGTTAATTTGTACATCAGTCCTTTAGTTCTTACTCAACAGCTTGTCTCAGCAGAGTGTCTATTTGCTTCTATTGCTTAAGCCATTAGCATTCTGTGATTCTTTCGCATCATGGCCTGAATAACCATATAACAATTACAGCACGGAAACAGGCCATCTCGGCCCTTCTAGTCCGTGCCGAACGCTTACTCTCACCTAGTCTCACCTACCTGCACTCAGAACATAACCCTCCATTCCTTTCCTGTCCATATACCTATCCAATTTTACTCTAAATGACAATACCTAACCTGCCTCTACCACTTCTACTGGAAGCTCCTTCCACAGTTACCACTCTCTGAGTAAAGAAGTTCCTCCTCATGTTACCCCAAACTTTTGCCCCTTAACTCTCAACATGTCCTCTTGTTTGAATCTCCCCTACTCTCAATGGAAAAAGCCTATCTATGTCAATATCTATCCCCCTCATAATTTTAAATACCTCTATCAAGTCCCCCCTCAACCTTCTACACTCTAAAGAATAAAGACCTAACTTGTTCAACCTTTCTCTGTAATTTAGGTGCTGAAACAAAGGTAACATTCTAGTAAATCTCCTCTGTACTCTCTCTGTTTTGTGACATTTTTCCTATAATTCGGTGACCAGAACTGTACACAATACTCCAAATTTGGCCTCACCAATGTCTTGTACAATTTTAACATTATATCCCAACTCCTATACTCAATGCTCTGATTTATAAAGGCCAGCATACCAAAAGCTTTCTCCACCACCCTATCCACATGAGATTCCACCTTCAGGGAACTATGCACCATTATTCCTAGATCACTCTGTTCTACTGCATTCCTCAATGCCCTACCATTTACCATGTATGTCCTATTTGGATTAGTCCTACCAAAATGTAGCACCTCACACTTATCAGCATTAAACTCCATCTGCCATCACTCAGCCCACTCTTCTAACTGGCCTAAATCTCTCTGCAAGCTTTGAAAACGTACTTCATTATCCACAACGCCACCTACCTTAGTATCATCTGCATACTTACTAATCCAATTTACCACCCCATCATCCAGATCATAAAATGTCAAAGTACTTTATATTTTCTTTTTGCATTGTCTTTGATTTTTTTTCTTTTTTTTTACTTATTTTACTTTGGATCTGCAGGCTGTTAAAATGTAACCTTTCTTTTGGTGATGGAAATAATTTACTGTACTAAATTGTCAGGACGTGATTGGTAATCACTTCAATTGTGAAACTGTGTAACACAAAAAGCCTTGATAGAGTGGATGTGAAGAAGATGCTTCCAACAGTGGGAAAGTCTGGTACCAGGGCTTAGAAAAGGACGTCCCTTCAGAATAGAGTTGAGGAGGAATTTCCTTAGCCAGAGCATGGTGAGCCTGTGGATTTTACTGAATGGTTCTGCACCGGTATATTTCATTCTGTTTTATTGCCCAGCTCTGGGCTACAGTCTCTGAAAGTATGGAGGTTGAATTTGTTCATATACCAGCCCACACAGACTTATCACACAAGGAGTGTCAAAATCAAAGGAGAACATGTCCAGAAAACAACACTACAATTAACACATCTACCTATAAATGAGACAAAAACAAGCACCAAATTGTAAAAAAATGAGTTTTCAGCACTAATCTCCATGATACACTAAACTTTACATTTTGATAACCAGAAGAGGACCCATTTCCACCTGCCCCAACACCTAATCAAATACCTAGTCCCGTATTGACACCAATATCAAACTTTCGATATGACGAGTCTTTATTTTCTGGAATAACCTTTGACAAAGCATGTTATTTGTAAATTTCCTGGTTATCCTTAAGTCACAGTATATTACATCTAAGAAGTCAAATATATTGGTTATGTTGATTGGTCATTTCACAAATCAATTACCTTAACTTTATTTTTATAAACACTCAGCTATATCTTTAATGATAGCATCTAATACTTTATCTTTTACAGATGCTAACTGACTGTAGTTTCCTGTTATTTGGGAACTCAGTGGGCCCAGACCATCCGTCCTCTTTTGTGAGATATGCAGAACAGCCCTTGTTTCAGTCTAAATCAGGCTACTTTCCTCAGAAACTGGCTCTGTTGGTGTTGCTTCCTATACCCATGCAGAATCTGAGCATTTCCTACCAATTTCCAGCTGAAACGTACATGCTCTCAAATTCTAAACCTGTACTCTTCATACCTCCAAGAGGACTACAACCTTGTGTGCCTCAATGACTCAGAGAGCTATGTTGGCTGGAGTCAGGGCCTTGTGCTTTGGCTCTTGGTAGGGTTACCCATGCAAAACAGGTCAAAGGGTAGAGGCCAGACTAAGGGTGGTTCACCAGTCTTCGAGGTTCAGCTTAGGGCTAATTCCGACTGGTCAAAAAACAATTGTTACAGAAACAGCAGTGAAGAATCCTTCTATACAAGCAGAGGTGGAGGGCCTTCATTGTTGCCCTAAACGCCAGCAGCGTAACAGGAAGTAAGCAATAAGTATTCTTTACACAGGTGCTGGTCAAGACAAGTTTTTTTTAGATATTGTAAAGATATTGCAACACTTGGAGCCATAGCAATGCAGGACAGTCCCTACCCTGAGGCAGTAAAATTAATGCTGGTAATCCCTTGCAACTTCCCGAGCAAGCACAAAATAGCCGCAGGACAAAATTTGCTCAACTATTTACCCACAGAGTATACAACTAGGAGCATAGTCAGAGAATAAAAGTTCTGTTATCGAGATTCTGCTTAAAATTTTATTCACAAGGTTAGAGATCCCCAAAAGGAGCAAGAATATAGTCACTTGTTTGTTAAGTAGATTAAAAACTCTGACACCAAGAGAAGTCCAGAAAGTCAATGCTCAGCCATGACCTTCTTCAACATAAGGGGCTGCAAATCAGTAACCCAGCATGGAAACGGATCTTTCGGGCCAACGTATCCCTGCCAACCAAGGTGCCCACTAACTAATCATATACATCTCCTCCTAGCCGGTACTTATCCCAGTCTCTTTTCAACTTTCTTATTATACCTGCCTCGACCACTTTCTCTAGCAGCGTATTCTATACAAGGGCCAAGTTTTGAGTTTAGATCCCGCTCAGGTCCCTTTTATACCTTTTACTAATGAAGCCCAGTTTTTAGTTAAATTTCCCTGAGAGAAGGTCTATGCACATTCCCGTATCACAGGTATGCAACCTGAACAGTCTTGCTTCTCAAGTAGTTACATGAGCAGGGAGGAAAAGCAAAGCTTTGTTCAAAGAAGTGTACAGTATTGCTTTTTCCTTCTGCGAAAACCCCGCTCCGGGATGCAGCCGGCTAAGCGAGGGAATGCGCATGCTCACAGGGCTCCAGTCAGGCGCGGTGTTGGCCCCGCCCCTTTTGCGCCGCCATGCTGATTCCGTTCAGCCGGCTGCCGCTTCCAGCTGCTGCTCGCCGTATTCTGCACATCAGCCGGAAGCGGCGGCAGTGCGGACCGAGGGCAGCCTCACGGGGCAGCGGAGATCAGACTCCAGAAAGAAATCATCTACAGCGGGAAAAGGTGACTGGGAACGTTCATCGCTGCCCTGCGGCCAGCGGCCAGCGGCCAGCGGCGCGAGCTCCGGAGCCCCACCATCGTCACAGTAACGTCATCCTTTATTGTGACGTCGTCAGTCCCGGGGTCCCGTGCTCGTTTGGTTCCCCTGCAAGTTTGTACTCCCGGTGGCAGTTTTCATGAGTAAATTGTCATTCGTGACCGTGAAAATCCACATTTCCTGGGATTGTTGCAATAAGAGCAGACAGTTTGGAGAAGTATTTATTTGAGTGGAGGACGAATTATGATTCTATTAGACAGAAATTTGGGAGTGTAAACTGGAAACATTATCTCAGAAAAGATGAGGAGGAAGAGTGAGGGGACAACAGAGACTTTTTCGCAGGGTGGAAATAGCTAATATGAGGGGGCATAATTTTAGGGTGAGTGCGGGATGTCATAAAGTGCTAGTTGCATGGAATATACTGCCAGGAGTGGTTGTAAGAGGTGATATAGTCGGATCATTTAAGAGACTTATTAGAGAGGTACATGGATGAAAAGAAAAATGGAGGGCTAAGGGGCAAGGAAGGGTTAGATCAGTCTTGGAAGTAAGTTGCAAAATTGGCATAACATTGTGGGCCAAAGAACCTGTACTTTGATCTATTGTTCTGTGTGCGCAAAGTGTGGATTACAATGACAGCTTTCCTCCATTGTAGTTATATTTAAGGAATGCAAAAAGAGCGAGCTAGCGGAGGGAAGTTATGATGCATTACAGAGGGCTTAAAATGAATATGCAGAGAAAGTAAAAACCCATCACACAAAGTGCATTTTGAAAGTTCATGCTTAGTTTGTGAAATGGAGTACATTTTTGTACCTATGCCCCACAACTTTAAAACTGCAGCTTCAAGATCTGGTGCTGAATGTTGTGTTTAACAGGATCTCCATAATTATTTATACAGCCTAAGGTGTAGATCAGCTGAAGTTGTCAATAAAAGGTCAAATGGTGCTTTTTAAAAAAAAAATCAATGCACAACAGATGCAGCATTACTCAATGTCTGCTTAAATTTGTGCAGTTTGCATTTATTTATTCTGAATTGATAAAAAGGCAATGTACATCCATGGTAGTTATGCTTCGGCAGCCTGGGCTACAATATAGGAGCTGGAGAAACAAAATTACTTCCTTAAGCCTCCATTCCTCATTTAAAATTTTCTTTAATTATTACCCAAGCGTAAAGAAAGACAACTAAAAGAGATCATATTGAAAGGTATTGGTCAGGTCACATTTAGAGTATTGAAAGTTGTATTGGGACACTTTTCTAGAAAGGGTGTGCTGGCATTCCAGAGGAGGTTCATGAGAATGATCCCAGGGCTAATGTAAGAGGAGTGTTTGATGGCTCTGGGCCTGTACTCGAGTTTAGCATAATGAGGGGGGGGGATCTCATTGAAACCTACCAACCATTGAATGGCCTGGATAGAGCGGATGAGGAGAAGATGTTTTTCAATGGTAGGAGCGTCCACGACCAGAGGGCACTGCCTCAGAATAGAATATTCCTTTAGAACAGATATGAGGGGGAATTTCTTAAGTCAAAACGTGGTTAACCTATGGAGTTCATTGCCACAAACTGCTGTGAAGGCCAAATCATCGGGTATATATAAAGCAGAGGTTGATGGGTTCTTGATTGGTAAAAGTGTCAAAGGTTACGGAGAGAAGGCAGGAGAATAGGATTTAGAGGGATAATAAAGCAGCCTTGATTGAATGATGGAGCAGGCTCGATGGGCCAAATGGTCTAATTGTGTTCTTGCCTTATAGTCTAAAATCACAGGACTTCACTTTTATCTTGTGGTTATAAATTCATCATTTTTTCAGGATTTTGCTTCACCGTATTTATTGGATATGTTCTCATTTTGCTTCACAAAGCATTTTTTGCTATGTTCTCAAAATCTATTCTTGCAACAGGTTGGTGATTCCTCTCAATAAGATGAGTAACAGTGAGGTTGGTCTGTGCTGTATTTAAACAGCTCAATAGAAAATGGTTCCATCCCTCATTATTTTAGTTGAGTTTAAATAATCGGAGCCCATGTAAATAAATATACTTAATTTATTAACAATAGAAAACAAGGAACCAACTAATTTTGTATTTTTGGAAGAATTATTCCCTTTTTATCTCACACACAGTCATAATTGCCATAATCTTTTCCAGGAAAACTACGACCTGTCTAAATTTCCGGTAGAAAATATTAGAAATTTCAGCATCATTGCACATGTAGACCATGGAAAAAGTACACTCGCAGATAGACTCCTGGAAATAACAGGTACTTCTTTTTTAGTAACACATACAGCAGTGAAATCCACTTCATAACCTTTTTTGAAAGCACATGGAATCATGGTGTTAAGTGTCATTTTCCTTTGGTTCTTCTCTGATCTTTTATAATTATTTTAACCAGTTGTTCCCTGCATTATGGACAACAGGTTGGTTTTGCACCTTGTATTTATTGAAAAGTGGCCCTTACTGTCTGAATAATCTGTAATGATTTCAAGTAGGGAACATATCCGTGTAAAGGAGCCAACTATCCCTGTAAGTGAATGAAATAATATAAAAGTAGGTTTAATATTGGAATGCATAGAAAGCAAACATTTTTTAAAGTAAGCATTTTGCGTGTGTTGCTTGTATGTCCAGCATCTGCAAATTTTCTCTTGCTTATCTTTAGAAGTAAAATTGACAGAAATAAAGTTCAGTATGAGGGCTGGTCACTTTATTGAAATGTTTGAAGCTTTAACCTTAAGTTGAGTCATAGAGCACTACAGCTCTGAAGCACCCTTCCATGCAAACTATTAATCTGCCTGACCTGTACCTGGACCATAGCCCTCCATACCGCACCCATCCATGTAGCTATGCAATGTTTTAATGTGGAAATCGAACCTGAATCCTCCACTTCTACTGTGGTTCATTCTACTTTCTCACCACCCTGTGAGTGAAGAAATTACCCCTCATGTTCCAGTTAAATAATTCACCTTTAACTTATGACCTCTAGTTCATGTCTCACCCAATCTCAGTGGAAAATGTCTGCTTGCATTTACTCTACCTATACCCCTCATAATTTTGTATACCTCTGTCATTCTTCTACACTGTAGGGAATGAAGTCCTAATTTGTTCAACTTTTCCCTTTAACTCAGGTCCTCAAGACCCAGCAATATCCTTGTAAGTTTTCTTTGCACTCTTTCAATCTTATTGGCATCTTTCATGGAGATGGGAGACCAAGACTGCATGCAATACTCCAAATTAGGCCTCACCAATGTCTTACACAACCAGTATAACTTCCCAACTCCTGTTTAATGAAGGCCAATGTGCCAAAAGCTCTCCTTATGAACCTGTCTATCTGTGACGCCACTTTCAAGGAATTTTGGATCTGCATCCCTCTGTTCTACTGCATTCCTCATTGCCCTACTGCTTAGCACACAAGTCCTACCCTGGTTTGTCCTCCGAAAGTGCAAAACCTCACACTTGTCTACATTAAATTCTATCTGCCATTTTTTTTTAGCCCATTTTTTTCCAGCTGGTCTAGATCCTACTTCAAGCTTTGATAGTCTTCTTTGCTGTCCACTGTACCCCAATCTTGGTGTATTCAGTAAATTTGTTGATCCAATAATAAGCACATTTTAGCTGAATAACTACATTTTGACTCATTTAAGGTATGTTGGCAAAGTTATATATTGACTTGTGTTGAAATGTACTCTATGCGTTTTGTTTGTAAAGATTTTTTTTCTCCTCTCTAAATTGGGCCATATTGAAAACAGTAGCATTTTTATCTTTTCATTTTCTATAGTATGGTATTTGAAATATGTCTGATTGGGGAAGAAAATGTCTTAATATTTTAACTGATACATTTTCAGGGGCAATTATCAAAACTGGACACAACAAACAAGTACTAGATAAACTGCAGGTGGAGCGTGAACGAGGTATTACAGTGAAAGCACAGACAGCAACTCTGTTTTATAGTCATGCAGGAAGGACCTACCTCTTAAACCTGATTGACACACCAGTAAGTTCAGAACAACCCTCTTTGTCATTATCTTCTTCTTGAGGCCAGGAAGTTAAGTGACTGACCTTAAGTTGATCATATATGAGCACTTTTGATGAAAACTGTCCTGTTGTTTAAAAGTGTCCAGACAGTCGCCCATAATCCTGATTTTCCATTGCTCTGTTAGTGTTGGAATCTCACATAACTGATTGCTTCAAATCAGTTGAAGTCTTTTGCTATATTCCTAGTTCAGGGAAAGATACTCTTGAGTTTTGGTGGATTTTTATATTTCAAAGGGGACATATTGGCAATAATGTACATTGGCTTGGGTTTACCATATCTTCAAATATGCTTTATGTTACTCTCTGTTCATAAATAAAAACTATACATTTACACTCTAAAGTGAGTCTTTATTCAACAAGAAGTTTTTCATCTCTGTATTTTTCACAGGGTCATGTGGATTTCAGCTATGAAGTTTCTCGTTCATTGTCTGCTTGTCAGGGTGTGCTGTTGATTGTTGATGCCAATGAGGTAAATTACTCTGGTGGGCCTTTGATTACTCTCTTATTGGTGCAGAATAATAAAAAAATCTAATATGCAAATATTGTACGATGGGAATTAAGTGACCTGGCCTCCACAACCCTCCAGGGTAGGGAACTTGAGAAATTCATCAGCCTGTGTGAGAACTTCCTGTGCACCTCAGATCGATGACTGCCCCATAATCTTATGGCCATTAATCTTGGTTCGAGATTCAACTGCTGGAAATATCGCGATATGAACTCTGTCATCCTCATCTATGTTTGTTTTAAATGTATTTTTACCCCCCTTAGGGCATTCAAGCACAGACTGTGGCAAACTTCTTCCTTGCCTTTGAAGCTCAGCTCATGATAATTCCAGTGATAAACAAGGAAAGTGTTTATTTTTCTCTTTGTGCTTGTTTTGTTGTATTGTCCCATAATAGTTCCAAACACATCCTGCTTTTGTTCTCAACACCGTGCCAATTAAAAACAACGCAAAGTATTTGTCTGATTTCCTCTATAGATTGATCTCAAGCATGCAGAACCTGACAGGGTTGAAAAACAGATTGAAAAGGTCTTTGATATTCCTAAGGAAGAATGTATCAGGGTACGAATCTTGCTTGTTTTCTTCTGTGTTCAATGACACTTCTTGGTGAGGAACTGCAGTTTGCCCTCATTAATTTCATCAAAACATGTCTATTAATGTTATTCCCCAAGGTTGTGTGTTTCAGTACATACTATAACTGTTTAGTAGCTGTTCCGTTAATCAATAGTTCATATTTTACAGACTAAACATGTTTGTATAAAAACAGATGCATTCAAAATTTATGGTACAGTAACATTTATTTGTTCCTCATTTTACCAAAGTAAACTTCTAAGGTATGTTGATATCAATCATTGAACATAGAAAACCTACAGCACAATACAGGCCTTCGGCCCACAAAGTTGAGCCGAACATGTCCCTCTACCTTAGAAATTACTAGGCTTACCCATAGCCCTCTATTTTTCTAAGCTCTATGTACCTTTCGGCCTCCACCACCGTTGCTGGCAGCCCATTCCACGCACTCACCACTCTCTGAGTAAAAAAAACTTACCCCTGACATCTCCTCTGTACCTACTCCCCAGCACCTTAAACCTGTGTCCTCTTGTGGCAGCCATTTCAGCTCTGGGAAAAAGCCTCTGACTAGCCATATGATCAATGCCTCTCATCATCTTATACCCTTCTATCTGGTCACCTCTCATCCTCTGTCGCGCCAAGAAGAAAAGGCCGGGTTCACTCAACCTGTTTTCATAAGGCATGCTCCCCAATCCAGGCAACATCATTGTAAATCTCCTCTGCACTCTTTCTATAGTTTCCACATCCTTTCTGTAGTGAGGCGACCAGAACTGAGCACAGTACTCCAAGTGGGGTCTGACCAGGGTCCTATATAGCTGCAACATTATCTCTCGGCCCCTAAATTCAATTCCACGATTGATGAAGGCCAATACACCATATGCCTTCTTAACCACAGAGTCTACCTGTGCAGCTGTTTTGAGCGGCCTATAGACTCGGACCTCAAGATCCCTCTGATCCTCCACACTGCCAGGAGTCTTAACATTAATACTATATTCTGCCAATTGTATTTGTCCTACCAAAATGAACCATTTCACACTTATCTGGCTTGAACTCCATCTGCCATAATAAACATTTTCACGTATGTTATTTTACTTCAGTGTTCCAAAATAGAACTCAATTTATGCTACAACCCTGTGACAATATAATAATTATAGATATTGAAAGTCAGCACCATTGCTCAAGTAAGCTAAAATAGAGGTCAGAATTTGTCTTGATCTATGAACTGTACCATAATCTACGTTACACAAAAATAGCTGTAGACTCCAGTTGATTGCATTTAAAGCTAAGAGTTTGATTTGACTGAGAAGCACAGTGTTCAGGAACTCTGAAAGTGGTTTGCAATATCTTTAGTGAAAGTTCTAACTTGTAACTTTTTTTTTACAGATTTCAGCCAAATTAGGGACAAATGTTGATCAAGTTTTGAAAGCAGTTGTTGAAAGAATTCCCCCGTAAGTATGGCTTAAGCCATTTCATTTATAATAGTTCACTTTACGTGTCTTTATTGCTGAAGTGAAAATGGGACTCTCATCATGATAGTAAATTCTCACAATGTGGATTCTCAGCAACAGGATTGCTTTCAGAATGTCTTGAAATCTTGAACCTGAATCTGCTGTGACCATATTTTAATAGCATTGTAATATTTGATATCTCAGCAGATTGTGTTCCTTGTAATCAGTATGACTACACCAATTTTCTTAAATATAGCTAAACTATCAGTGAGGGCAGCACTGTGCTCCTCCCAGAAGGTATATTGATGGATTGTAAACTTCATCTACTCGCACACTATTCTTGCATGAAATAGCTTAGTACAATTAAGAAAAGGTTGAGTTGTTACTGTCATAATTATCATTGGACAATCTCATTGGAAAACTACTTACGACAGGGTTTCCCAACCTGAGGTCCATGGATCCCTTGGCTACTGATAGGGGTCCGTGGCATAACAGAGGTTGGGAACCTTTCAGCCTTAAAGTCTCATACCCACAATAGAAAAAAAAATAAATGGCAGAACTTTAATAAAACTGAAAGAAATTCTTACTCTGATATTTTTGCTTTTTGTTAACTTCAGGATTAAAAAGATCTGTATCCCCTTTTCTGTATGCTTTGCCCTCAGTAATATTTTTTTAATTTGATAGGCTGATTAGCATGTCTCTCTTGTTACTGAATGTCTCAGGTCATTTCTAGAAAGCTGCACTTGAAAACATTGGAAAAGGTCTACGCACCCAGCACCCAACAATATTTTGTGTATTCCTTCAATCAAGGTTTACAGCAAGCCTCATTCCTGTACTGCTGATAATTATTCTTTATCAAGTGATCTGATGCAATGTGTGATTTAACAACAGGAAAACCTCATTCAGCAGCTCTGAGTCTGTGGCTGTCCTAGTTTTGTATCTCTATGATTGATACAAATACGTTTCTTATTTTAGCATCTTAATCAAAATTGAATAAAATAACTAAAAAGTTTTTTTTTCATTTCAGGCCACGTGCAAACATTTCAGATCCAATGAGGGCGCTGGTGTTTGACTCTATCTATGACCATTACAGAGGAGTCATAGCCAACATTGCACTCTTTGATGGATGGGTGCAAAAGGGAGACAGAATTATGTCGTCTTACACAAAGAAAGTGTATGAAGTCAATGAACTCGGAATTCTGAGGCCTGATCAATACCCAGTAGAAAAGCTGTAAGTAATTTACTGTATCAATTTCATGTTTATAAATATAGGTAATTTTATAATTAGGACTAGTTGGGGTGGATGTGGAGAGGGTGTTTCCTATGGTGGTGGTATCCAGAACTAGAGCGCATTGCCTCACAGTTGAGGAGTGACCTTTTAGGACAGGTAAGGAAGAATTTTTTTAGCCAGTGAGTAGTGGACGCCAAGTCCATGGGTATAATTAAGGCGGAAGTTGATATTTTCCTGAACGGTCAGGGCATCAAAGGATACAACAAGAAGGTAGGTGTACAGTGCTGAGTGGGATCATTGTACACTGTGTGTAAGAGCAAGTACACTGCTCCTATGTCTTATGGTCATATAAAAAGATTTGCTTTATGTTGTGCCTGTTATAACCTTGAGGCATTGTAATGTAGGAGTTGAAGTTCCTTCAAAGGTAATAAAGTGATCATTGTCAGGTGATGACTTCTAATGAAGTTAACTACGGTATTAATGTTGGCTAGGTCATGAAGGGTCTCCCTTGCTCTTTTTTGTAATGCTGCCACTGGATCAGATTTACCTAAAAGAGCAAAAAACATTAAAGTCACATCTAAAAGTATTTCTGAAATAAAGGTTCAGCTAAGTAACTATTCTGGAATGTGGTTTTGATACCCCTTGCAACTCAGTTGCCAGAATGATGTCAACAGATCCACAGTTCTGTAATCATGCTTTATTGTAACTTGAAGGTGTGCTGGACAAGTGGGCTATTTGGTAGCTGGAATGAAAGAGGTAAAGGAGGCAGAGATTGGAGATACCCTTCACTTACAGAAACAACCTGTGGAGCCACTAGCGGGGTTCAGACCTGCCAAACCAATGGTCTTTGCAGGTATGAAAACTGATATTTCTGCATCATAACCAAGAAAGTTTAAATGCAACAAATGCATAAACTTCCATTATAGAATCTCTTATTAAAATCAATGGCTCTTCTTGCTTATTAAAAGAGTCAGTTGTACTATGCATTTGACTGTATTTTTTAAAACAATTAATACTTTCAAACTAATTAGTCACTGAGTGTTTGTAAATGTTAAGCACAATAACTTATACCTTGAAAGCCAATGAACCTAGGGGACCAGACTTCCCCAACATTCAAACAATTTTGAGAATGCATCAGACTGGCCATGTTGTTCTGGGTAACTGAAATATTAGAGCCATGCTCAAACAAACAGCACAACAGAGTAGCAATTGACCAACAGTTGTCAACCAGTGGAAGTTCTGCTGCAATATATTTCACCCAGAATTTTGCTTTGATATATGATGGTCAGAAATAATGTTCAGGTACTTTCTTTAGATGGATCTCCCAATTAACAGACAGTAAGATCATTTTAAAGGAATAAAATAGTACAGGACACTTGTGTTTGGATTTCTGAAAGTATTAATTAAAAGAAAAGTTACCAAATGTTATATGTTGGTCAGCAACTGATTCTCTAAAGCACAACAAATCCAATTAATCCTACCTTTTTGTACCACACATTGGTTGGGCCACATTTAGAGTACATACTACAGGAATGATCTGGTAGTAACAGAGAGCATACAAAAGGGATCCACCAGAATATTACCTGGTGTAGAGAGCTGTCATTATAAAGAAAGATTGATTAAGCTGGGTTTATTCTCACTGGTACGTAGGAGGTTGAAGGATGACCTTATAAAATTATAAATTTATAAAATTATGAGGGGCATAGATAGGATCAGTACTCCTGATGAAGTGTCTCAGCCCCAAACATCGTCCCTTTATTCCTCTCCATAGATGCCTAACCTATACTGAGTTCTTCCAGCATCTGCAGAATCTTTTGTATGCATCAATAGTAGTATTTTTTTGTTTGCAGAGTAGGGGAATTTAGAACTGGAGTAGACTAGTTTAAAGAGAGGTGAAAATTTAAAGGAGAATTACACCTGTCAAAGTTCATTTTATTGTTATATGCACAATAAAGGTCAAATTCAATGATCATTCAGCTATATATATGATACAGCTCAGTGAAACAGTGTTCCTCCAGGACCAAGGTGCAAACGTATCACCAGTAGCGCACAGCACACTGCACATAGCACAAATAGCTCATATGGTTACGATTTCAGAAAAACTTAACAGACACAAAGAAAAAAGCTCAATATAACCCAAGTCTCTGAGTGGCATGACTGTAGAATTGTTGGCCAGGTCCTGCTTGTTCTTCCACTGAGCGAACACCAGAGAGCAGCAACAACAGAAGGGGCCAGCCTCCGACTCAAGTACAGATCCCAGTGTGCCCCACAGTGACTCTTCCACACTGCCTCGTTCCTCCTCTCCTGCTCGACTGCAGCAGATGACATTGCGGCCTCGGCCTAGTACTCGCCACAACCGAGGCGATGAGTTTCCCCCGCTGTCAGTCTCATTAATGAATCAGTGAGCCGGACCTGCAGTGTTCTGTTGCTAATGTCCAACAGAGTCTTGTGATCACAATAAAAATGTTCAGGACAATCACTCGCACTGCTTTCCGCCCAGTAGTACGTGGTAAGTCCAGGCAGCAACACAACAACACTTTGCAGTATGTCCAGCTCCATTACTTTCGGCAGCTCACTGATGGGACAGTCCTGCAGTACTTGATGTTGTTAGTATCCAGCAGTGACTACGACATAATTAAGACAAACAAGATGAGCAAATGCACCTTAGATTGGACCCGGAGTGCTCTGCCATCTTACTGTGCAAGCACAGGTGCAATGAAAAACATAGTTGCAGCAGCTCACAGGCACACTGCATCATAAAAACAACATTCACAAGAAACAGTCAGCTAGTGGGGACTGATACAATCTCAAAATTGTAAAATCATTTGGATAGGATAAGTGTATACTGTGGAGGGATATAGGTCTATTGTGGGCAAATGGAATTACCATAGATAGACATCATGGTCGGCAGAGTGAAGCTGGACTTACAGGGCCTGTTACTGTGTTGTATGTTTCAGTAATTATATTGAGAAACATTAGTATGTGATTCACCTTTATGCACTTAGAAACAGAAAAAATTACAGCACAATACAGGCCCTTCGGCCCACAGTTATGCCGAACATGTCCCTACCTTAGAAATTACTAGGCTTACCCATACCCTCTATTTTTCTAATCTCCATGTACCTATCTAAAAGTATCTTAAAAGACCCTGTTGTATCCACCTCCATCACCTTTGCCGGCAGCCCTTTCCACACACTCACCACTCTCTGCAGAAAAAAACTTACCCCTGGTATCTCCTCTGTACCTACTTCCAAGCACCTTAAACCCGTGTCCTCTTGTGGCAGCCATTTCAGCCCTGGGAAAAAGCCTCTGACTATCCACATGATCAATGCCTCTCATCGTCTTATACACCTCTATCAGGTCACCTCTCATTCTTCGTTGCTCCAAGGAGAAAAGGCTGAGTTCACTCAACCTGTTTTCATAAGGCATGCTCCCCAATCCAGGCAACATCCTTGTAAATCTGCTCTGCATCCTTTCTATGGCTTCCACATCTTTCCTGTAGTGAGATGACCAGAACTGAGCACAGTCCCTCCACACTGATCCTCCACACTGTCAAGAGTCTTACCATTAATACTATATTCTGCCATCATATTTGACCTATCGTGTTCAGATCACTCAGAAAAATCATTCATACTGCAACATATGAAAATAAAACAGGCAGCTGAAGGTTCCAAGAGTACGTTCTTCAGCCTTTGAGATTTCTCAGTTATTTTGGATAATTGATTTCTAAACAAGCCATTGCAGTGTGCATTGTGATGATTTGAAGCACTTGTCAATCCACAGATCCAGAAAAACACACACTATGGTCTCACTATTCGTTGTTCTTTTTTCCTTTACCTGTAGATGGAAGCTGTATTCTGTTCCAAGACAATAATGCAAATCTTTATCAAATGTCTATGCTTTAATATCTGATTTTTGCTGCTGTAGAAATAAGTTATAGAACTTAATAGCATTTTTTTTATAATTACTGTGTTGACTGTTGAGGTGACATTTATTGCAAAAAATGTGTACCTCCTGTACCTCTAATAAATTAATTCAAGTCATTTGAATGAAGAATTGAGTTAAGTATTTTTAACCCCGTAATGGTTTAATTTCCAAGGCATGTACCCTACTGACCAATCTGAGTATACCAACTTAAGGAAAGCTGTAGAGAAATTGACACTGAATGATTCCAGTGTTACAGTTCACCGGGACAGCAGTCCAGCCCTGGGAGCTGGCTGGAGGTAAGTGACAAGATTATATGCCAATTACTGGTTTTCATGATTTTCAATTCAATGGTGTTCTCTTCATTTTATTGTGCATGATGTCCAGTATTTACTTAGGCTGCAAGTGCTTATCAATACTAAGAAATGAAGAACTAATTTTGGGTAAATTGAAAATGAACAGAATTTTTGCACTAAAGCATTTTGGATTTTTGTTTTCAAAGCATCCTCTTAATCTTCTATTGATTGGACAGTCTCTTTCTCATTCATTTAGAACAGTAATTATGATTTGAAGAATAAATGACTTTGTATTATGGTTCTTATTCAAATTTTATGGAATGAGCAGTTTTTCCCAGGCCCAAATCATTATTTTATTTGAATTGAATTCAGTTGAATTGTGGGACCGGACAGTATCCCAGGGCGAGTACTCAGGATGTGCACGGCACAACTGGCAGGTGTGTTACATTTTTAATCTCTTCCCCCTCCCAGTATAGAGTGTCATCATGCTTCAAAACATCTAACATTGTCCCTGTACTTAAAAAAGAAAAAGGTTACAGGTCTGAATGACTGGCGTCCTGTTGCACTCACCTCAATAGTAAGCAAATGCTTTGAGAGGCTGGTCAAGGATTACATCTGCAGCATGCTGCCACCCACACTGGATCCCCTGCAGTTCGCTTACCAACACAACCGACTGACCAGACTCAATAGCCACAGCTCTACACACTGTCCTTACACATCTGGAGAAGAGGGATGCTTATGTGAGAATGCTGTTCTTGGACTATAGTTCAGCATTCAACTCCATAATCCCCTCCAGGCTCGACAAGAAGCTCAGAGCCCTCAGACATACCCTACCTTGTGTAGCTGGATCCTGGACTTCCTGTCAGATCGCCGGCAGGTGGTAAAAGTGGGCTCCCTCACCTCTGACCCTTAAAACAAGTTCCCCCTCTGGGCTGTGTACTAAGCCCCATCCTTGACTCTCTGTATACCAATGACTCTGTCGCCACCCACAGCTCCGAACTGCTAATTTGCTGACGATACTACCCTGATTGGCCTAATCTCTAATAATAATGAGGCAGCCTACGGAGAGGGAGTCATCACCCTGACACAGTGGTGTCAAGAAAACAACCTCTCCTTCATCGTTGCAAAAACAGCAGAGCTGGTTGTAGATTACAGGAGGAATGGAGACAGGGTAACCCCTATAGACATCAATGGATCTGGGGCTGAGAGGGTGAACAGCTTTAAGTTCCTCAGCATAAACATCACCAAGAATCTCACGTGGTCTGTACATACTGGTTGTGTGGTGAGAAAGACACAACAGCGCCTCTTTCACCTCAAATGGTTGAAAATGTTTGGTATGGCCCCCACAAATTTAAGAATGTTCTATAGGGGCACAACTGAGAGCATCCTGACTGGCTGCATCACTGCCTGGTATGGGAACTGTACTTCCCTCAACCACAGGACTCTGCAGAGAGTGGTGTGGACAGCTCAGCATATCTGTAGATGTGAACTTCCCACTATCTAGGACCTTTACAGAGACAGGTGTGTAAAAAGGGCCAGAAGAATCATTGGCGACCTAAGTCACCCCAAACACAAAATGTTCCATCTGCTGCCATCCAGGAAACAGTACTGCAGCATAAAAACCAGGACCAACAGGCTCCAGGACAGATTCTTCTACCAGGCCACCAGACTGATTAATTCATGCTGACACAACTGTATTTTCGTTATATTGACTAGCTTATTGTACATAATATTTATTATAAATTACTTAAATTGCACATTGCACATTTGAATGGAGACATAATGTAAAGATTTCTACTCCTCATGTATATGAAGGATGTAAGTGATAAAGTCAATTCAATTCAATTCAATTCAGTTCTACTAATAGCAAAACTAGTTTCCACTTGCTATTTAATACTTGTTCTTTCTGATCAGTTTTGGGTTTTTTGTTATTAATTACAATACTGTGGAGATATGGTTGCCATTTTGATCTATTTTTGTTTGTTTTCTGACTCGTGCTTGTAAAAAGAGTGGGGATAAAGGCCTGTATTACTTAAACAATGAGACATTGTAAATTATTGTTGCTCAAAGGGACCTGAGTGTTCTTGCATACTTAAATCACTAAAAACCAACACATAGGTACAGCATGCATATAGAATGGTGGCCTTTTTTACAAATTGATTTCAGTACAAAAGTAGACTTGTTACTATAATTACATAGTATGTTTTCAATGCAGTAAGCACCCTTGTAGTTTTTTACAGTTTTGTCTCCATACCTGAAATAATATATACTTGTTATGAAGAAGGGTAGCAAAGACATGTTCTGGGGATTTTGGGGTGGTACATAGAGCAGAGACTGAGTAGGCTCAGCCTCTTTAGAGTTTAGAATAGAGAGAGGTGATAGCATTGAAATGTGCTTTTTACATATAGGACTGAAATGATATTATCCTGGCTGAGGAGTTTAGAACCTTGGGCCTTTGTCTCAAAATTAGTATTTAGGACAGAAATTAGAACTTTCTTTTGGCAGTGAATCCTAGCAATTTTCTAAAACACAGAACCTTGTTGATTGTATTCATAACTGAGATCAATAGGTTTTGAAATATTAGTTGAATCTTGAGATACAGAGATAGGACAAGATTGCTATTTCCTTCATTATGGAATTTTTTCACAGTCATTAAATGACAGAGATTTTAAATGCCTTATGGCAAGCATGGAACAAAAGAATTACCTCTTGCCTAGTGTCTATGACCATTGAAGTAACTTGTTGATGCAGAACTATCATCAAATTTGTATTTCCACACTGCTCAAAAAACTTAATGAGAATTATTATATATTTTTCTGTATTTTGGATAAGAAAAATGTTTCGTTTTCCTTTATAACTTCTAAGTAAGCTATAACATACTGCTGTGATCTTGTTGTTACTAAGGTCAACATTAAACCAGTTATAGTTATTGTGGAACTTCCTTTAGCATCAATAGCATTGCATGTATGAAGCTGGATAGCCACACGTTAGTAATGTGTTATATATAACCATTCATTTGCGTAAGTGTTTTTTCAGGGAAACGTTACTGGAAGAAAACCATGGATTAAAGCACTTAGAATTCATATCCATTGAATCCTACCAGTTCAATGGTTCATTTAGTTAAAAACTAAATGTAAAGTGCCTTGATTCATGGCTATGTTTTTTTTTCTAGATAATTAGCTGAAGGTCATACAAATCCTAATATTTATAATTTGCAAATATGGTTATATCAGTAGATATTACACCAAAGTTGAAGGTAAATTAATGGTTCTAATTGCCAGGTTAGGTTTTCTGGGACTTCTGCACATGGAGGTATTCAATCAGCGTTTGGAACAAGAATATAACGCATCAGTCATTCTTACTGCCCCTACTGTTCCATATAAGGCGATTCTATTATCCAGCAAATTAATTAAGGTAGTGTGTCTATAAATCATTTTTCGCATTGAATACTTTGAAGTTTGAGACCACTGTGAAATTATTTATGACTGGTTTGCTTTTATTAATAATGTTTGTGAAAAGCAAAAGCAATTGATGCAATATTTTTCCTATTTTAGCAATATGGAAAAGAAGAAATTATGATTTTAAATCCATGCCAATTTCCTGATAAGCACCAAGTTAAAGAATATTTGGAACCAATAGTCATTGGCACTATCCTCAGTCCTGATGTTTACATTGGGGAAATAATGTCCCTTTGTCAGGTACAATCAATCTTTTGGAAAACAGTAATCTTTATTTCATATAACATATTTATAATCAACACATTATTCAGAACTGTTATCAGTTTTTTGTATTATCGTAATAGGTAAATACTGGCTTTGAGAAATTGCAAATGGTAGTAATATTGAAATATAGAATAAACTTAAATTTGTATATTCATTGTGAGGTCCTTTCTACTGAGTTCTCTAATTGTTCTGTGGTGAACTGGTGAATGCCAATGAAATTCACAGCTGAAATTTTTGTACGCTGATAATAACGGCTTGCTCTTGTAATTTTCCACATTTAAGGTCACCTGCAGTTTTTTTCCCACTTCTTCCATAGAAGTGTCTTGAGCACTGTTTTGTGCCCTCCTTTGGATCTGGGCCTTCAGATCAGATCAGTTTATTGGTATAAATGAAGTCTTAAAATGTCTGCAGAATCCACTGCAGGCATAAGTAGAATGAGATTAAAGTTAGTGGTTAAAGAGCAGGCAGTTAGAAAATTAATCAACAGGAATCTGGTGAAATAGCAGCAATAGGCATAGAAAGCTTAGAATGTAGAAAAATAAGGATGTTATGGGAAAAATTATGAATCCTAATGGGGAGAAAAATGATAAGTTAATGATGAAAGCGTTGGACAGGAAACCTGTGAGACATAATTGCTAATACGTGAATGATTTACAGAAGAAGAATGGAAGGCTACAGTTTGCTACAAAAATGAAGAGTTTGTTGCTAGGCTAAAGAGGATCAAAAGACAATGCTTTATTGAGATACACGCTCATTTTCGATATCAGCAACTGGTTTCACTACTCTTCATTGGCAAGAGGCCCAGAGGTTAGACAGTAATATCCCTCCAAAAAATTCTGGAGCAACTACAATTGTTCCCTTCTTTCTGCAAGTGGATATAAGACCATAAGATATAGGAGCAGAGGTAGGCCGTTTGGCCCATCGAGTCTGCTCTACCATTCAATCATGGGCTGATCCAGTCCTTCCAGTTAACCCCACTCCCCTGTCTTCTCCTCATACTCTTTGATACCCTGGCTAATCAAGAACCTATCTATCTCTGCCTTAAACGCACCCAATGACTTGGCCTCCCCAGCTGTTCGTGGCAACAAGTTCCACTGATTTACCACCCCCTGACTAAAGTAATTTCTCTGCCTCTCTGTTCTAAATGGACGTTCTTCAATCCTGAAGATGTGCCCTCTTATCCTAGACTCCCTGACCATGGGAAATAACTGTGCCATATCTAATCTGTTCGGGCCTTTTAACATTCGGAATGTTTCTACGAGATCCCTCCTCATTCTCCTGAACTCCAGGGAATACAGCCCAAGAGCAGCTGGACATTCCTGAACATCACTTTCCTGCTCTTATATTCTATAGCTTTAGAAATGAATGCCAACATTGCATTCGCCTTCTTCACCACTGACTCAATCTGGGGGTTAATCTTTAGGGTATCCTGCGCAAGGACTCCCAAGTCCCTTTGCAGCTCTGCATTTTTGAATTCTCTCTCCATCTAACTAATAGTCTGCCTGTTTATTTCTTCCACCAAAGTGCGTGACCATACACTTTCCAACATTGTATTTCAATTGCCACTTCTTTGCCTATTCCCCTAAACTATCTAAGTCTCTCTGTTCCCTCAACACTATCCCACTGCTCCATCTATCTTTGTATCATTGGCAAATTTAGCCACAAATCCATTAATCCCGTAGTCCAAATCATTGACATACATCGTAAAAAGGCAGCGGTCCCAACACCAACCCCTGTGGAACTCCACTGGGAACTGGCAGCCAGCCAGAGTAGGATCCCTTTATTCCCACTCTCTGTTTTCTGCCAGTCAGCCAATGCTCCACCCATGCTAGTAACTCCCCTGTAATTCCATGGGCTCTTATCTTGCTAAGCAGCCTCATGTGCAGCACTTTGTTAAAGGCCTTATGAAAATCCAAGTTTAGCACATCTATTCCATCTCCTTTGTCAACCCTGCTTGTAATTTTCTCAAAAAATTACAGTAGGTTAGTCAGGCAGGATCTTGCTTTCAGGAAACCGTGCTGTCTTTGGCCTATCTTGTCATGTGCCTCCAGGTACTCCATAATCTCATCCCTAACAATCGATTCCAACAATTTCCCAACTACTGATGTCAGGCTAACAGGTCTATAGTTTTGTTTCTGCTGCCTCCCACCCTTCTTAAATAGCAGAGTAACATTTGCAATTTTCCGGTCATCCGGTACACTGCCAAAATCTATCGATCAAGTTCATCGTTAACGCCTCCACAATCTCTCCACCTACTTCCTTTAGAACCTGATGGTGTATTCCATCAGGTCCAGGTGATTTATCCACCCTCAGACCATTAAGCTTCCTGAGCACCTTCTCAGTCGTAATTTTCACTATAGATGTCTTCCACTGTGAAGACTGATGCAAAATACACAACCAGTTTCTCTGCCATCCCTGTGTCTCTCATTACAATAACTCCAGCATCATTTTCTATTGGTCCTATATTTACCCTCAACTATCCTTTACCCTTTATATACTTACAAAAGCTTTTAGTATCTTCTTTGATATTAGTCACTAGTTTCATAATTCATCTTTTCCTTCCTACTGACCTCCTTAGTTTCCTTCTGCAAGTTTTTGAAAACTTCCCAATCCTCTATCTTCCCACTAGCTTTGGCTTCCTTGTGTGCCCTGTCTTTTGCTTTTACTTTGGCTCTGACTTCACTCGTCAGCCACGGTAGTGTCCTTCCATTCAAAAATTTTTTCTTATTTGGAATATATTTGCTTGCACTTTGCTCATTTTTCACAGAAACTCCAGCCATTGCTGTTCTGCTGCCCTTTCTGCTAGTGTCCCTTTCCTGTCAACCTTGGCCAGTTCCCCTCTCATGCCATTGTAATTTCCTTTATTCCACTGTAATTATAACATATTGGAATTTAGTTTCTCCTCAGACTTCAAAGTGAACTTGGTCATATTGTGATCACTGTTCCCTAAGGGTTCCTTAACCTTAAGCTCTCTTATCACCTCCGGATCATTGCATAATACCCAACCCAGCACAGCCGATCCCCTTGTGAGCTCAACAACAAGCTGTTCTAAAAAGCCATCCTTTAGACATTCTACAAATTCTCTCTCTTGAGGTCCAGTACTGACCTAGTTTTCCCAATCCATTTTCATGTTAAAATCCTTGACGATTATCAGAACATTGCCCTCCTGACACGCCTTTTCTATCTCCTGCTGTAATTTGTAATCCACATCCCGGCTGCTGTTTGGAGACCTGTATGCAACTGCCATTAGGGTCATTTTACACTTGTCATTTCTTAACTCAACCTATAGAGACTCTACACCTTCTGATTCTATGTCATCACTTTCTGATAATTTAATATTATTTCTTATACACAAGGCAACACCGCCCCCGCTGTCTACTGACCTTTCTTTCTGAGACACCGTATATCCTTGGACACTCAGCTCCCAATGACAGCCATCCTTTAGCCAAGTTTCAGAGATGACAATGTCATACTTGCCAATCTGTAGCTGAATTTCAAGATTGTCCATTTGATTTCTGATGCTGCTTGCATTCAAATATAACACTTACAGTCCAGTATTTGTTGCTTTCTGTTGTAACTGCACCACACCTCTATTGTCCTGTAACTCATCCTATTGGCTATGATTATGCCCTACCTCCTGCCTGTCCTTTCTATCATATCTGTTACATGCTATTTATTTCTGTTTTCCCCTTCCTCAGCCCAATCACTCTGGTTCCCATCCCCATGCCAAATTAGTTTAAACCTTCCCTAACAGCTCTATTAAACCTGTTTGGTAGGATATTGGACCCCTTTGGGTTCAGGTGTAACCTGTCCTTTTTGTACAGGTCGTACCTCCCCCAGAAGAGGCCCCAATGATCCAGGAACCCAAAGCCCTGCCTCTCTCAGCTGTGCATTAATATGCCTGATTATGCTATTCTTGCGCTTGTTAGCTCAAGGCACAGGCAGCAGTCCTGAGATTACTACCCTAAACTTCCTGCTTTTCCGCTTCCTACCCAACTCCCTGAATTCTCTCTTTCTATCTACTGTATGTCTTTGATACCAACGTGTACCAAGACTTCTGGCTTTTCACCCTCTCCCTTCAGAATACTTTGTACCCAATCTGAGACATTCCATACCCTGGCATCTGGGAGGCAACACACCATGCAGGTGTCTCTATCAGGCTGACAGAACCTCCTGTCTGTTCCTTCACTGTGGATTCCCCTATAACTACCACATTCCTCATCTTCTCTCCCTTCTGCACCATGGAACCAGACTCAGTGCCAGAGACCTGATCGCCATGGTCGTTCTCTGTCAGGTCACTCCCTCTCAACAGCATCCAAATCGATTTAATGATTACTGAGAGGGATAGCCACAGGGGCGCTCTGTACTCTCTGAGCTCTTCCCAGCCCTTCCCTGACAGTCACCGAATTTTCTAACTCTTGCAGCCTCGGGGTGACTAACTCCTTGTAGTTCCTATCTATTTTCTGCTCACTGTAGGTCATTGAGCCGCAGCTCCAGATCCCTAACACAGTCTCTCAGGAGCTGCATCTCGGTGCACCTGGCACAGATGGGGCCATCTGGGAGACTGGAAGATTCCCAGGATTCCCACATCTGACACCCAGGACAAAGTACTAACCCTACAGACATGCTCTCTATTCCTCCAAAAAAAAAAGGAGGAAAAAAAAATCAAAGTCCACTTACCCACCTACTTTGCTGAAGCCCAAGTGAGCCAAAACCCTACCACTGTGCCTCAGACCACTCCTTTGATGACAGCTCCACTAGGCAGTGTCTCCCTTTTATGCCTGAACCTTCCCTGCTCTCCAACTGACGATTGGTGTTCTAGTTATAGCCGAGCTCCCACGACACTTTCCCCTTTTAAACTTTGCTCCCAGACTTGTAATTAGAGATTGACTTTCAATATTGAGGCATAATGTAATCCTGGAGTAGAGAATCAGAATCAGGTTTAATATCACCAGCATATGTCGACATGTGTGCGTGGCAATTGAAGAGGGTTACAAGAAAAAATGGGATAAACTCATTTAACTACTAAATTCTGTGATAATGTCCCAAATATAAACCATGAAAAACATTAAATGTTTATTGGGTTTTACCTATGCAGGGCAGAAATTGAATTATATGACATATAAATTAAGTTTGTGTTTTCCAAATAATGGTGTCTCAGCATTCCATCACTAATGTACTTCTGATTTAGTATTGTTACTCACACAGGAAATGTTCCTCTAGAATTCACTGAGTGAAATTTGGTTTTCCAGGTGTCTTTTGTATTTAGTACATCTGTACTTTAAAACTCCAATTCAATTGTATTGCAATATGACAGGTGGTAGCATCAAGCAATTTATTCTAGATTTTTCAATTTTACTGCACTGTAACAATTTTCCTATGTGATAATGTGGTTCCATAAATATTTTTAAAATGTGGATCAATCTTTATAATTAGTAAAAATTAATGCCGATATTTTAAAATAAACTCTCTTTGAGGGTATTTCGGATCCAATTCATGAGCTTTGAAATGTAATGCTTGCTTACTGCACACTGGCTTTTTTAGGGTCGAAGAGGTGTTCAGAAAAATATGGTTTACATTGATGATCAGAGAGTTATGATACAATACCAATTTCCATTAAATGAAGTTGTGGTAGACTTTTACGACAGTCTAAAATCTCTTTCTTCAGGATATGCCAGGTGAGATTATAATACTCATTTTCTCTCTATAAAGTAGAAACAAAAATCCAAGGAGGAATTATTAGTTAAGTGGAAAGGACATGTGCGCATCAATTGATGGCAATGCTGGGAGAATGGAGGAATAAAATGCAGCTATTACTGATTTTTCAGCAGATTGAAGACATTGCTGAGCAAAACAGATGGAGCAAAAGTTTAAACTGAGCTAAAAAATGAATTAATTTTAAAATTCCATTAACCTCTTTATATACATACCACTAGATTTTACCAAGTATTGGATTAAAGTCCAAAATTATTGTTCTCATCCACATCCCATAACCTCTTGCAGTTCAGAAAATGATCTTGGGTTCTTTTTATTAGTTCTCCAATACATGGTTTCACAGTTTCCTATATTCCGTTGCCGGATTTTCCTGTTCACTTATTTTTTGCTGCTTCTTGTTCCCAACTTCATTTACTGCAGCACTAGATTTGGTATTTAAAGAACAGTGCAATATGTCGAGCCTTGTTGAATACCTCTTGGAAATAGGTACAATATCGATTGGCATTCCTTTATTTATAAAATCTGTCAGCTTCTCAAGTATCCAATTATTCTCACTGCTGCCTGCAAGGAGATTATATGTTCTTTCCATGAATGCGTGGGTTTCCTCTGGGTGCTTTGGTTTCCTCCCACAGTTCAAGGCCATACTGGTTGGTAGTTCATTGTAAATTCTCCTGTGGTTAGGCTCAGATTAAATCCGGGGATTGCTGGGCAGCACAGCTCAAAGAGCTGGGAGGGGCTATTCTGTGCTGTATCTCAAGAAATAAATGTATGTTCAATGTGCCCTTTAGAAATCCATGCCAGCTGTTTCTGATTGGATTATTTGAAGCAATATGTAAATTAAGTTTGTTCTCTGAATATCGTTTGATCACAGTTTTAAAATTAGAAAGTACCTATTTAATGTAAACCACTGGAAACTATTTTTGAAAAAATGAGAACCAGAGTACACTGCTTGAAAGTAGCAAATTAAAAACGTATCCATAAAAATAATATTTTACTCTGTGAAAGGTGGGGGGTGGTCACAGGTGGAGCTGCTCTTATAGGAGATGGCCTGGATCCAGTAGGATGAATGACTTGCTTTTGTACAGTAATAAGTAAACAAATACTTAGAGGAACTCCCCATGGATATCCTGGGAAGAAATTGTGTTGAGTTATTTGAATGGAATTGTAAACACAAGAGATTCTGCAGATGTTAGAAATCCAGAGCAACACACACGCAAAATGCTGGAGGAATTCAGCAGGTCAAGCAACATCTGCGGAAATGAATAAACAGTCCACAATTTGGACCATCAGGACCATCATCAATTTGGCCTTCATCAGGACTGGAAAGTAAGGGTGAAGATGGCAGAATAAAATAGTTGGAGGGAAAGGAGGACAAGCTAGGTAATGGGTGAAGCCAGGTTGATGGCGGTGGGGGATAAAGTAAGAAGCTGGGAGGTGATAGGTAGAAACAGCAAAATACTGGTGAAAAGGAATCTATAGGAGTGGAGTGTGAACCGTGGAAGAGAGGGAGGAGAAGGAGCAGCAGAGGATAACACCTTGAGATAAAACACATGCAATTGTGATAAGATGCAGTGTACACGCTGGGGCATGTAAATCCCTGTATACACGTGCTGTGTTTTATCATCATGTTTTCCTCTGAATCCTTAATCTTTGTTGTTTCCCCTTTCATAATATACAAGCCTTTTGTATGTTAATTGCTCTGGATTCATGATAGCTCTTTCTTTGTGTTATTCCATAAAGTAAGCATTGTTTTACACAGATTTAAACAGACCAGTTTAGGGAAGTTGAACAATTTTTTTCCTTAAACCCTTCTATTCTTACACCTATCTATGATATCCTTTTATTCCTGCTGATGGTTGGGACATCTATAAGTGTTCACCTCTTTTGTTTTGTTTCTAAATTCCACACATATGGTCTGAGATTACAACCTAGAGGTCCCACACTTAGCTATCTGCTTTACTACCTACTACTGTATGTTCACTTTGCAGGACCTCCTCTTTCTTCCTGCTTAAGCATAATGATCTCTGGCTGCACCCACACCATCTTGGAGCCTTGTTCATACCCACAGAAACTGTTTCCCTGACTACCGAGTTTCCTATTGCTATCGGTCATCAAGACTTTTTCCTTCTCTGTTAGTGCCACTGATCTGGCTGCTGCTGGTGCTTTCTTCTGCAGGGAACTCCTGTAGTATCTGCCTGCCTTCAGATCTCCCCTG
This sequence comes from Hypanus sabinus, assembly GCF_030144855.1. Classification (NCBI taxonomy): domain Eukaryota; kingdom Metazoa; phylum Chordata; class Chondrichthyes; order Myliobatiformes; family Dasyatidae; genus Hypanus; species Hypanus sabinus. The sequence continues at coordinate 47,974,526 of NC_082719.1, read as the reverse complement.
TAGTCATGTATAATCTTGCTGAATTTGCACTTTGAACTCCTGCTGAACTTCCTATCTAATCACCCAATGCCTCCCTTGTCATTGAGTCCAGCTGCCACAATATGGTGCATTGCACTTCATTAATTGTGGGATTGAGTTTGGAAGCCGAAAGGTAATGTTGCAGCTATATATGACCCTGGTCAGACCCCACTTGAAGAACTGTGCTCAGTTCTGGTTGCCTCACTCCAGGAAGGATGTGGAAACCATAGAAACAGTGCAGAGGAGATTTACAAGGATGTTGCCTGGGTTGGGGAGCATGCCTTATGAGAATAGGTTGAGTGAACTTGGCCTTTTCTCCTTGGAGCGACAGAGGATGAGAGGCAACCTGATAGAGGTGTATAAGATGATGAGAGGCATTGATCATGTGGATAGTCAGGCTTTTTCCCAGGGCTGAACTGGCTAGCGTGAGAGGGTATACTTTTAAGGTGCTTGGAAGTAGGTACAGAGGAGATGTCCGGTAAATTTTTTTACACAGAGAGTGGTGAGTGCGTGGAATAGGCTGCTGGCGACGGTGGTGGAGGCGGATAATGATAAGGTATTTCAAGAGACTCCTGGATAGGTACACGGAGCTTAGAAAAACAGAGGGCTGAAGGGCCTATATAGTGCTGTGTGTTTTCTATGTTTCTATGTTTCACTTCAACTGATCTTTGTGATCTGGGTGAAGCTACAGCTGGACACAATTCACCAGAGATAACTGACTTCTCAATGAACATTACATATTATGAATAAAATATTTGGTTTTCAGCTGTGAATAAAAGTATTGTTTTGCAAGATGAGATTACTTAAACCACCTCTTTAAATTTTATTTTGTTCTGTAGCTTTGACTATGAAGATGCAGGATACCAGGCTGCTGACCTGATTAAATTGGATATTTATCTAAATGGAAAATGTGTGGAGGAGCTCACCACAGTTGTGCACAGGTTTGTTGTTGTTTGTAGATGTATAGATGTTGTAATGCATGCATTTTTCTCTGTAAAATATAGGAATAACAGAAAATAAATTGAATAGTTTTTCACTTTGAAACGATGGATGATAGACTAATGATGGATGGACCATTGTTTTTAAGCTGTAATCAGGGTACAAAGTCAGCAGAAGATAAGAGGGTTCATACATGGAAATATCAATAAGCCATCACATTTTACAATTGCAATACAGATCAAAGCAGCAATTCAGTTAAGATTTCATAACACCTCTTGAGATAGAAAATTATCCAGAATCACAGATTAATTAACTAATAAACTGCATTTTCTAAAGCTAAAAAATTTTCAAAAGTAAAATATATTATCAGAATACATACATGTTACCACATACTATGCTGAGGTTCCTTTTTCTGTGGGCATACTTAGCAAATCTATAGATTAGTAACTAAACAGGATCAATGAATAACAAACTGTGTAAATGCAAATATAAATAAATATCAATAAATAATGAATATGAAATGAAAGAGTGTGAACTAACAATATAAAGAGACCTTAAAGAGAAACCATCGGTTGTGGAAACACCAGAAATAGAATGAGTGTAGTTATTCCCCTTTTTTCACGAGCCTGATGGTTGAGGGGTAGTAACTGTTCTTAAACCTGGTGGTATGAGTCCTGAGGCACTTGTACCTTCTACCTGATGGCAGCAGTGAGAAAAGAACATGGCCTGGGTGGTGAGGATGGATCTTTTGGTGACAAATTCTGCTTTTTTAAAGCAACATTTCACGTAGATGTGCTCAATGGTTTTGAGGACTTTACCCATGATGTATGGGACTAAATCCACTACCTTTTGTAGGATTTTTTTGCTCAAAGGCAATAGCGTTCCCATAACAGGCCATAATGCAGACAGTCAGCACACTTTCCGCCAAACATCTATAGAAGTTTGCCAAGGTTGTTGATGACGTGCCACATCTCTGCAGACTCCTGAGGGAGTAGATGCGCTGTTGTGCGTTCTTTGCTATAATATTTATGAGATGGGTCAAGTACGGGTCCTCTGAGATAGTATAGGAATTTAAAGTTACTGACCCTCTCCACCTCTGATCCTCCAATGAGTACTGGATTATGAACAACTGGTTTCCCTCTCCTGAAGTCTACAATCAGTTCCTAGGTTTTATTGGCATTGAGTGAGAGGTTGCTGTTATTACACCATGTAGCCAAATTTTCAATCTCCTTCCTCTATGCTGTTTGAACACCACCTTTGATACAGCCCACAACAGTGGTGTCATCAGCAAACTTGTATATGGTGTTGGAGTTGTACTTAGCCACACAGTCATAGATGTAAAGTGGATAGAAGCAGGGGGCTAAGCACACACCTCTGTGGTGCTCCTAGGCTGATGGAGTTTGTGGAGAAGGTGTTTTTGTCAATCCAAACTGACTGGGGTCTAGACTGAGGAAATCGAGGATACAGTTGCATAAGGGTGTATTGAGCCCAGGTCTTGGAGTTTACTGATTAGTTTTGAGGGACGATGGTATTAAATGCTGAGCTGTAATTGATAAAGAGCATCCTGATGTATGCATCTTTGCTGTCCAGATAGTCCAGGGTTGTGTGAAAAGCCAATGAGATGGCATATGCTTTGGTAAGCAAATTGGAGTAGATCCAAGTCACCACTCAGACAGGAGCTGATGTTTCAATGCCAGCCTCTCAAAACACTTCATCTCTGTGGATGTAAATGCCACTGGGCAATGGTCATTGAGGCAATGATTAAAGCCTGCTTGAAGCAGAGGGTACCACACACTGCCAGAGCAAGAGGTTGGAGATATTAGTGAATGCACCAGCCATTTGGTCGGCAGGGGTCTTCAGTACTCAGTCAGATTCGCCATCCAAACTGGATGCTTTCCTTGGATTGACTCTCCTGAAGGCAGCTCGCAATCATCATGAGGTACTGAGAGCAACGGATAATAGGGAAACATGGGAGTGCGCGATGTTTCTTCCCTGTTCTGATGGTCAAAGTGAGCATAGAAGTCATTGAACTCATCTGGAAGTGAAGCTCTGCTGTCCCCTGTGTCACAAGATTTAACATTGTAGGAGTTTATGGCATTCAAACCCTGCCTCAGCTGTCAAGCATCCCTCATTGATTCCAGCCTAGTCTGGAATCTCTGCTTGAGATGGCTTTCCGGAGATCATACCTGCTCTTCTTGTAGCATTCTTGATCTTTAGACTTGAATTCCTCTAATCGGGCTTTCAGCAAATTCCAGATTTCATGATTCATCCAGGACTTCTGATTGGGTAAACCATGAATGTTTGTGGGGACGCACTCATCCACAGCTGTTTTTATGGCCCTGGTGTAGTCATTCAGGTCCATAGATGAGTTCTTGAACACGGCTCAGTTCACTAACTCTAGGTAATCTTGTAACCATTCCTCTGCCTCTTGCAACCAGCTCTTAGTTGTCTTGATCTCTTCAGCCTTGCTTTTTAAGCTCTGTATGCAGATAGTAGGAGTACAGCCAAATGGTCCAATTTGCCAACGTGTGGTCTCAGAAAGGAAAGATAGGCATTCCTTATCATAGTGTAGCAGTGATCTAGTAAGTTAGGACTTCTGGTGCAATAGGTTAGGGGGTGGTGAGATTAGGCAGGGTTTTCTTCAAACCAGTCTGGTTAAAGTCACTGACTATCATTTGAAATGCATCAGGATGGGTTGTTTCTTACCTGCAGGTGACTTTGTGCAGATTCACAGGTATTTGCTTATAATCGGCTGGCTGCTGGTGGTACATAAACTGTAGTCAGAATTATGTATGAGAACTCCTGAGGCGAATAGAATGGTCTACATCTAATTGTTAGGTGTTTTAGGTTAGGGGAATAAGTGGTTAACATAATCCCAAATTCCATATACCAAAGAGAATTCACTAAAAATTCCATGCGACCACCTTTTTCCTCACCAGAGCTCGCAGTTCAATCCATTCTGAAAATCATAACATCTTCTAGTCGGATGACTCCGTATTGCATATTCACTTTTAACCAAGTTTCGATGCAACAAACTATTGAGATTTGCATCTGCTACAGCAGCCTTGCCCTGAGATCATCAATCTTATTTTCCAGCAACTGTTCATTCACCAACAAATGTTGGGTAGAGGAGGCCTCGTCCCTCTCTGCTTTGGCCTGATTTAAATACTACCTCTCCTGACGTGTTTTCGGCCATGGCGTTGACCCTTAAAGGAGCCATGCTTAACAGCTCCACTGGAGCTCATGGCTTCTGTACCACATTCAATCGGTCGTGAGATCTAAAGATTACTGATGTAATTTTGTAATCTGTTGTTAAGTGGAAATTTACATGCTAGAAGTTGTAGCAAAAGTAATTCCAAGGAAGTATATTTAAGAGGAAAACTGATACAATTTTCTGCAGCCTGCAGTGAGTCACTGATGTACACTGGTGCCATCTTAAGAACTGGTTGATTTGAAATTTGTTAAACATTAGGTAGCCTTCCTATGTAAGCTCAAAGTAAAATTGATTACCGGAGTACATACATGGCACCTTATAGAACCGTAAGTCTTATTAGCCATGCAAACAAAGTGACGTTGAAAGTTACCAATACAAATACTTTATTGTCACCAAACAATTGATACTAGAGCGTATAATCATCACAGTGATATTTGTTTCTGCACTTCACGCTCCCTGAATTACAAATTGAAGTAAATATAATAAAAATTTAAATTATAAATCATAATTAGAAAATAGAAAAGGGAAAATACGGTACTGCAAGTCAGGTCCAGATATTTGGAAGGTGCGGCCCAGATCTGGGTCAGGATCTGTTCAGCAGTCTTATCACAGTTGGAAAGAAGCTGTTCCCAAATCTGACCATACGTATCTTCATGCTCCTGAACCTTCTCCCAGAGGGAAGTGGGACAAAAGGTGTGTTGGCTGGGTGGGACTTATCCTTGATTATCCTGCCAGCACTGCTCCGACAGCGTGTGGTGTAAAGTGAGTCCAAAGATGGAAGATTGGTTTGTGTGATGTGCTGGGCTAGGTTCACGATCTTCTGCAGCATTTTCCTGTCTTGGACAGGACAGCTTCCATACCAGGTTGTGATGCACCCTAGAAGAATGGTTTCTACCGTGCACCTATAAACCTGGAACATAATGAATATTATAACAATAGATATATAATATATATACATAATATATATCTGGAACAGAATGAAACCACAGGCAGAAAAAATAATCGCCAAAGAGCAGGCTGGATTCAGAAGTGGAAGAAGTACAACAGAACAGATATTCAACCTCTTGAGTACTGTGCGAGAAATACAACCAACATCAAGAGGACATTTTCATGTTCATAGACTTTGAGAAGGCATTTGATAGGGTGTGGCATGATGCACTCTGAGCCACAATGAAGAGTTACAACCTGGGCCAGAAGCTGATACAAGCCATCAAGCGACTCTACAGCAAATCTAGCAGTCTGGTACTTGTTGAAGGCACAGATGGAGGATGGTTCCACACATCAGTTGGAGTCGAACAAGGCTGCCTCCTTTCACCCACACTGTTCAACATTTTCCTGGAGCAAGTAATGACAAATGTCCTGGAAGACAACATCACCACAGTCAGCGTCGAAGGACAGATCATAACCAACCTCAGGTTCACCGATGACAATGACAGGAAGTGAGGTGAACTTGCGTGCCTTGTGAACCATCGGGACAATACATCTACCAGATATGGCACGGAGATGAGCACAGAGAAAACCAAGCTGATAAGAAACAATGAGGAGCCAATCACAGTCAGTGGACAAGAACAAGAGACTGCCTTTTTGCTGTTTTATCACTGAACTGGATTCATCTTTGTATCCCTGTGGGTTCTTACTTCATATAACAGGCAAAAGAAGAACATTTCTAGGAACATTACAAAATGCTGCTTTCTAAACTCTGAGAAGTAAATAGCTGAACGCAAGTAAAAATGTTGAACTCTGTAAAACTTATCATCCAGTTTCGTCTCAGTCTGGTACAATGAAAGAAAATAACAGTAGGGAGGGTTTTTCCTCTGACTGAAATGACTAAGTTCCTCTATGGCCTTAACCAGATTTCTAAGGCTTTATTTTAATAGTTAAACATTGGATCCAATTTTACTGAGCAGTCATAACATGTGAATTGCACCTACCATTCTTATTGGTACAAATTACTCAGCCGCTTTCATTGAAGAAGTAGCAACTTATTTTACTGCAATTCACTGCAGGTTGCTGGCCAAATTCAAGCAGTTCACTGTGCAAAATCAGTACCTTGCAATGTTCACAAAGCTACTGCATTTACTACCTTATTGCCCTTAAAAATAATTCTAGCAAAACAAGTCTAATGATCAGCATAACTCTACTTAAGTAATATTTGTAATTGGTGGTCAGCTTCTCTTTGAAAAGATACAACTATAGTTACGGTGATACAGCCTTTCAAGTTATGTATTCTTTTAGGATATTGTGTCAGTCAGTGAATTGGACCCAGGATGGAACTGACTGAATGCACAGCTGTACAATAACCAAAACCAACTTACTCAGAAAACGATGTTTATTTAAAGACCTTAGGAAGCAGAATATATGGTAGCAAATTTTCCTATTGAAAGCAGAGAAATATCCCCAGTAAAATGTAATGAGTGTCATATCATAAGACCATAAGACAAAGGAGCAGAAGTCAGCCATTTGGCCCATCGAGTCTGCTCCACCATTTTATCATGAGCTGATCCATTCTCCCATTTAATCCCACTCCTCCGCCTTCTCTCCCTGACTACTCAGATACCAATCAATCTCTGCTTTAAATACACCCAATGACTTGGCCTCCACTGCCACCCGTGGCAACAAATTCCACAGATTCACCACCCTCTAGCTAAAAAAATTTCTTCGCATCTCTGTTCTGAATGGGTGCCCTTCAATCCTTAAGTCATGCCCTGCCATACTAGACTCCCCCAGCATGAGAAACAACTTTGCCACATCCACTCTGTCCATGCCTTTCAACATTCAAAATGTTTCTATGAGGTCCCCCCTCATTCTTCTAAACTCCAAGGAGTACAGTCCAAGAGTGGTCAAACGTTCCTCATATGTCAACCCTTTCATTCCCAGAATCATTCTAGTGAACCTTCTCTGAATCCTCTCTAACGTCAGCACATCCTTTCTTAAATAAGGAGCCCAGAACTGCACACAGTATTCCAAGTGAGGTCTTACCAGTGCCTTATAGAGCCTCAACATCACATCCCTGCTCCTGTACTCTATTCCTCTAGAAATGAATGCCAATATTGCATTTGCCTTCTTCACCACCGGCTCAATCTGGAGGTTAACCTTAAGGGTATCCTGCACGAGGACTCCCAAGTCCTCATTTTATATAGTCTCCAAATCTCAGTCCCTAAATCATTGCATGTAGATTACGCACATAAAATCATTTCACTGGTTTGATTGATAAAGGAATTGTCCAATCATCTTACTGCCATCTGGGAACAGTATTATCACAGTGTGTCTTTTATCAATGCAGAGTTATTAATATTTACACATTTACTTATTTTACCTCTGTTTCCTCATTTTTGCACTTGATTTGATATTCAATTTATTTACTCTAATCCATCCTTCTCCATCCATTGTTTATTTCTCAGACTTTTGATTCAGGTGACATATTCCTATAGTTCACTAATATGATGCTTTGTCATTTGTGTCATTATCAGGTACCAGTTCCAGCAAATTTTCGTGTAAAAACTTTTATGGTATGAATGTACTCAAAACTCAAGGCATTCCTTGAGATATAATCATTCTAAAAAACCTGGCAAAGTTTTCTCATTTTGTTCTTTAATTGGACATTCCACAGTGTAACACTTTGAATTGGATGCATGAAATATGCACCTGATTTAATATCTCTTGCACATTAATTGTAAGACTACTGGTGGTGTGATTAATAACAGACAGACAGACATACTTTATTGATCCCAAGGGAAATTGGGTTTTGTTACAGTCGCACCAACCAAGAATAGTGTAGAGATATAGTAATATAAAACCATAAATAATTAAATAATAATAAGTAAATTATGACAAGTGGAAATAAGTCCAGGACCAACCTATTGGCTCAGGGTGTCTGACCCTTCGAGGGAGGAGTTGTAAAGTTTGATGGCCACAGGCAGGAATGACTTCATATGACGCTCAGTGTTACATCTCGGTGGAATGAGTGTCTGGCTGAATGTACTCCTGTGCCTAACCAGTACATTATGGAGTGGATGGGAGACATTGTACAAGATGGCATGCAACTTGGACAGCATCCTCTTTTCAGACACCACCGTCAGAGAGTCCAGTTCCACCCCCACAACATCACTGGCCTTACGAATGAGTTTGTTGATTCTGTTGGTGTCTGCTACCCTCAGCCTTCTGCCCCAGCACACAACAGCAAACATAATAGCACTGGCCACCACAGACTCATAGAACATCCTCAGCATCGTCCGGCAGATGTTAAAGGACCTCAGTCTCCTCAGGAAGTAGAGACGGCTCTGACGCTTCTTGTAGACAGCCTCAGTGTTCTTTGACCAGTCCAGTTTATTGTCAATTCGTATCCCCAGGTATCTGTAATCCTCCACCACGTCCACACCGACTCCTTGGATGGAAACAGGGGTCACCGGTGCCTTAGCCCTCCTCAGGTCCACCAGCAGCTCCTTAGTCTTTTTCACATTAAGCTGCAGATGATTCTGCTCACACCATGTGACAAAGTTTCCCACCGTAGCCCTGTACTCAGCCTCATCTCCCTTGCTGATGCATCCAAATATGGCAGAGTCATCAGAAAACTTCTAAAGATGGCAAGACACTGTGCAGTAGTTGAAGTCAGAGGTGTAGGTGGTGAAGAGACAGGACAGTTCCCTGTGGAGCCCCAGTGTTGCTTACCACTCTGACACACAGTGTTGCAAGCGCACATACTGCGGTCTGCCAGTCAGGTAATCAATCTATGACACCAGGGACAATAATATGAACCCTACAGATTAGACCTAGGAAAATGCAAAGATTACTTTGATTCCAAATTTGACTCATTCTGACAGTTGTTTGTTTAATATGTCTTTGTTGAAAGTTTATTAATCTGACTTCTCTGCCTATCCCTCCCCTTCCTCAGATCCCTTCTGAGTATTTCCAGTATTTTCTATTTTTATTCCCAATATTATTATAAATTTTGCAATTTATAAATTATTTCATTGTTTATTTCAGGGAGAAAGCTTATTCTTCTGGAAAAGCAATAGCTGAACGTTTAAAAGAAACAATACCACAGCAACTTTTTGAAATCGCCATTCAGGCAGCTGTAGGTAGTAAAGTTATAGCAAGAGAAACGTGAGTATCAAAATCCTTTGCTGCGGTGGTCCTTTTAGTCAAATGATGATAAATTAGAGGATCATTCATTATGTTAATAATTATGTAAAGAATGAGAAGTTTCTCCCCAAAAAAATCATTTAACCTGTTAACTAGTCACAAAATGCTGTACAGTAATTCTTCAGCACTTTATATTGTTCACTAATATCAATACATAATAAACTAGTTATTTTGGAATTGACTTTCCAAAGTAGTGAGTTTAATTAGATTTATTATAATTTTAAAGAACCGGTATTTGTTTTAAATTGGCTTTTCTTGGAAACCCTATAGCTAAAAGTAAGAAATTAAAAAAAATACAATGAAAGAAACACTCACCAGGTCAGACAGCATTTGTTTAAAGAGAAACAGAGTGAAATGTTTTGGGTCAGAACATTCAAGTGACAAAGGGTCATTCATGTGAAACATTAAATTTGTTTCTCTTTACACCAACACTGCATAACCTGCTGAGTTCCTATATCATTTTCTGTTTTTGATTCAAACTTTCAACATCTGTAGTTTATTGATTTCCATTTATTGAAGCAACAAAGAATTTTCTATAAGTTGCATTTATATTTTTTGTTGCAAAGTAAATTTTAATCATTAAGCAGTCTGGAGTAGATAATTTTCATAATTTAAAGTTTTACATGATGAGTTCTAGATGGCAGTAAATCAACAAGCTGCTGTGAGTGAAACAATTATAACACTGTTCATAGAAAGCTCTTTTTTCAGATTCAAATTCACAGTCTCACTACTTTCAAACACATCATTGACTCAGATTCCCAATGTATATTTAGGATATGTCTGCCAGACATTTGTTAATTGATAATGTAACTACTTGAAGTTGATCTGTAGTTTTTAATCCAATTTTTGTATTCTGTTATCACTCACGTTGGTTGAATTATTTAACATAGATTCTCAAGTATGTGTGTTACTTTACCTCATATATTTATGCAAAAACTTTTTTCCACCTACAGGATTAAAGCAGTGAAAAAAAATGTATTGGCAAAATGTGTAAGTAATTACTATTTTCCTATGTAAGAGAATTATTTTTATGCAGTTGAACTCTTGTCTATCCTATTTCTCTGGAATATTTATTAATTCGTACAGTTCAGAATTGTGGTGTAATTCACTGTGGTGATGATGTGAGAAAAGTTGCATTCTTGGCACATGGTAAATCCTTTAGCAGAATCAAAATGGCTATGATGGTGATCATCAAATAATCCCATTCGGAACTACTACAGCTGAAATTCACAGTCACAGCCATGGGTTTATCAGTAATCCACATTGTTTAAAGACATTTTAAAAATCTATTGATTAAAAAGGATGGCAGTTGACTGCTAGATGATCTAGGTTGGATGAGCAGGACTAAGACATCGTGGCAGTCAAATGTTGTCCTTTTTTTCTGCCGAGGGAATTTTCTGCCATCATCCTGGTAGCAATGTACAAGCCACCTCAGACCAATGTCAAGCAGGCACAGAAGGAGCTAAGCTCCGTAATCAGCAGGTACAAAGTAGCACACTCTGAATACTTTACCTATTATTGGGGCGGAGTTTCAGCGAGGCCACCTTGCAGAAGTCTCTGAACAACTACCACCAACATATCTATGGAACCAGAGGAGCCAACACATTTGACCATTGTTATACCACCACCAAGAATGCTTACTGTGCCGTCCCATGCTCGGAAGTCCAATCACCTGTCCCAGCATACAGGCAGAGGCTAAAGACCTCAGCATGAGAGTGAGGACATAGAAGATATGGTCAAGGGGGGCCGAGAAGTGCTTACAACACTGCTTTGAATCAGTGGATTGGACAATATTTAGTGATTCATCTTTGAATCTGAATGAAAATGTCACAGTTGGTATGACTTTATCATGACTGTGTGGATGAGTGTGTACCTATTAGACCATACCGGACAAACCCAAACTAGAACCCATGGATGAACCACGAGATTCATAGTCTACTGAGTACTACATCTGTGGCATTCAGAACTAGTGATACAGAAATTAAGGTACTATTTTAAGAGCAAAAAAATACACTTCCAATTGAGGTTAGAGATGGAATGTGTGCATGTCAGCTGTAGCAGGATCTGCAGGCCATTACTTCCTACAAAGCAAAACCTAACATCACGAATGGTTGTGATGCTTCACCCCCAGACGAGCTCAATGCCTTTTATGCATGCTTTGAAAGGAAGAACAAAACTACACCTGTGCAAATCCCTGTAGCATCTGGTGACCCTGTGATGTCTATCTTGGATGCCGATGTCAGAACACCTTTCAAAAGGGTGAATCCTCACAAGGTGTCAGGCCCTGATGGTGTACAGGCAGGGCTCTGAAAACCTGCGGCAGCCATCTGGCAGGAATGTTCAGTCACATCTGCTGCAGTCGGAGGTACCGCCTTCTTCAAAAGGACGACAATCAAGCCAGTGCCACAGAAGAGTAGGGTGAGCTGCCTCAATGACTATCACCCAATGGCACTCACATCTACTGTGATGAAGTGCTTTGAGAGGCTGGTAAGAGCTAGAATCAACTCCTGCCTAAGCAGGGACCTGGACCCACTGCAATTTGCCCTCACTATAATAGGTCCATAGCAGATGCCATCTCACTGGTTCTTCACTCAGCCTTGGATTACCTGGAGAATAGCAATACCTGTGTCAAGCTGCTGTTTATTGATTACAGCTCAGTTGTAATCAACAAGCTTCAAAACCTGGTCCTTTCTACCTCCCTCTGCAACAGGATCTTTGACTTCCCCACTGGGAGACCAGAGTTGCAGGTCGGAAATAACACCTCCTCCTCACTGGCGCACTTCAGGGGTTCGTGCTTTGCCCACAGCTCTACTCTCTTTACACCCACAACTGTGTGGCTAGGCACAGCAGAAACACCAACTATAAATTTACTGATGATAACTATTGTTGGCAGAATTTCAGATGAGAAGGTGTTAGATCTTGCACAATCTTGCACTCAACGTCAGTAAGACCAAGGAATTGATTGTGAACTTCAGAAAGGGAAGTTGAGGGAACAATCACCAGTCCTCGTCAAGGAATCAGCAGTGGAAAGGCTGAGGAGTTTCAAGTTCCTGGATGTCAGCACCCCTGACGATGTATACTGGTTCCAACATTGATTACAAAGAAGGCATGACAGTGGCTGTATTTCATTAGGAGTTTAAGGAAACTTGGTATATCAACAATGACGCTCACAAATTTCTACAGATATACCATGGAGAGCCTTCTAACTGATTGCAACACTGGTATGGAGGGGCCAGTGCATAGTATTTGAAAAAGCTGCAGAAAGCTGTAAATGCAGCCTGCTTCATTATGGGTACTAGCCTCCCCAGCACTGAGGACACCTTCAAAAGGCGATACCTTAAAAAGGCGGCATCCATCATTAAAGACCCTCATCACCCAGGACGTGCCCTCTTCCCATAATGAAGGAAGTAGAAGAGCCAGAAGACACATGCTCAACATATCAGGAACAGCTTCCTCCCCTCCGCCATCAGATTTCTGAACGGATAGTGAACACTACCTCACTATTTTTTTCTCTATTTTTATACTGTGTATTTAGTTAAATTTTTATATGTATACAGGGGAGTCTGGTTAATTGGGGTACATTAGGACCACATTGGGCACATTTTGGACCAATTATCCAAAGTTTCATGGAAATAGTTAAAAGGTATAAAAGAGACAGCTACCATTTAACTGAGTCACAAATTATGTATTAAATGAAATACAGAACAAATTAGAATACTACCAATATTACCACAGTGCTGTAAAACTATGTATTAGTTTATAATGGTTAGTGACGGAGGAATTCATTGAGTGTACGTTGGCGTGTTCTTTTGATTGACTAAACAAACAAGATCAGGGCAGACACCTTGAGCGGATAATGGGCTGCCTTCAATGTCTTACTGCATAAAGTGATATCGTAATCCAACAATAAATTTCCTGATTCCATATCCATTGGCTGCACCAAGGATGTTGTACTGGCAGGCAGAAATTCCAGCTGGATGTTTCTCATCAACATTAGGGTTGATGAGAAATCTTAATTTTCTCATCAACTGAAAAGTTTTGTTTGATTTCTGCTCCATATCCGAGCTCATCTCTTTAAAATTTCTTTAAAATTTCGGAAGTCATCCATGCATTCTTATTAGCATATTGCTCGATTGGCAAACTATCCATTCTTAGCCTCTTAAAGCATCGAGGTTTAATGCTTTTCCCAATAACCAACAGTTTTTTTTATCAGTTCCTGATGTGCTTGGACAACATAACAGTTATGCCATTCATTGCTCTCTTTGAAACCAATAGTGTTTATAGTCTTTGTAGCAAAGGAAACCGTCTGGCATGTCATGATTAAAAAAAAGCCCTGTTTCATTGGCATTGTCCTTGTAGATGTCATCGGCACAAAATTTTTGTAGTTAGTCTGTGAATTGTGTTGATTTCCATATATCTGCACTTGCAGCATCAGCACTATCTTTCATGCCGTGTGCTATCTTGAATTTAACGTACTCCCCACATTTCCATTGAGCAACCATCTGTTGCTTTCTTTGTGACCCAGCTTCTTAGTTAGCTCCTCTGCCTTGTTTTAATCAATTTTCCACTGGCATGCACGTTTCAATGGAAAGCCATTGATTGAGAGCCTCTTCAACATCTGGATCCTTATCTTAACGCTTTTGTCTATTGGATGTTTCCCGTTGACCCGTGCATAATGCCCACTCTGATCACAGTTAATCTTGCTGATCTATCAAGTATGCAATTGTAGATTTCATTCATTTCTTACCAGTTGACAATGAGTGCTGTTAGGTGGATGACCTCTGATTTGGACCATTAGGGTAATTTTTTGTGGCTAGCATCAAAGCTTCCCATGGCATCTTGGCAAGGTCTCAAAAAAAATTTTAAAAAAGAAAACTATCAAAAGTCTATCAATCAAAATGGATAATATAGCACAAGCACACACAACTGACACAACTGTTCACTCTATGCATGGGGTAGTGTCACACAAGTGCACGTGTTGACCAACTGTCTTCTGTCCCAATTAAACAGTATTGTGTACCAAATAAGCAAAGGGAATCCCTTTTCTCGGTTTGTTTTGTTCTTCAAGAGTAGTCCCAAATAATTTATTGTAATTTATGGGTTTTTTTTATTATGTATTGTAATATACTGCTGCAAAAGTCAAGGTTTATGACATACGGTAGTAATATTAAACCTGATTCTAATACTCTTTCTGCTCCGCATCTCTACATTGTGGCACAGAAAGCAGTGCTTAATATGGCACAATTAGTTTAACAAACTGCAAAAGTTTAGATGAAAGTTTCAAAAATATCATTTGAAAAATTGAATTAGATCACTAGATTTATAGGGTTATGCTTTCAAAAATACTTCGGTTTAACTCCTGCAAATGTATTTTGAAGACTGCAATTCATAAAAGGTCCACAAGGAGACACCTGTGCTATTTAAATAATTTTTAATCAGACTGGCTAACTTCCACAGAGGGACTGGGAACACATACTAGTGAGATACTGACCTCAGTTATCGATGCATGCATGCAGTTCTGTATGGAAATGTAAGCATTCACCTGTGTAGGTTGCAGTTAGCATGATGTTTCCATGAGAATACAGCAGTTTAGAATTTATTAGTTGATCTTCACGTAATTTTTTGGCCATGCTTTGCCAGTAAATTCATAACGAGTTCAGCTTTGGAGAAGGAACTTGCTGAAACACCCCGAAATTTCCCCTGGGGAAACCTGTACACAGGTTCTATACTGATTTAGAATAAACAAGTAATCCATGAGCTCATTCAGGTCATTGGAGATTTCATGTTTGCCAAAAAAAAATCTTTTTTTCTGTATTTTGCAGTAAGATTTATATATATATATATATATATATATATATATATAAGTACGTCTCAAGATTATTATTTTTATTTTTAAATTTTAACATTTTTTAAAATTTCAAACGTAGGGGCATGGTGGAGCTTTTGTGTCACTTTAGTGGAGTTTGCATGCTATCTGTGTAACCACATGTGTTTCATCCAGGTGCTCCAGCTTTTCTCCATGTTCTAAGGACATTCAAGTTAATTGGCCATTGTAAATTGTTCCAAGTATGTAGGCCAGTCGTCGGACCTGGGAGTGTTGATGGAATATATTGCATTAAAATTAGTGGGTGGGAATGGGATTGCTCTAAAGGCAGCAGAGCAACTTCTATGTCATAATGAAATATGAAAGTTTTTTTTTAATTCTGCTTATGTCAGTTCAGAGAATTTGAAAGATATTGCAAGTTTTAAAGGAATTTCCAAAGGTTAGCATAGCTAGAAATTCTTTCATGGATTTTTTTTCTTGAATTTTCATTGTTATAAAAACTAAATGAATTTTTTTTTGTCCAAAGTATTGCTTATGAACGTGTTAAAATATTTTGGGTTTTTTTTTGTCCAAAGTATTGCTTATGAATGTGTTAAAATATTTTGGGTTTTATTATTTGCATTTAGCTTTTCTTACAAACTACACTGAAACAACAAAGATCATTCCACATTCCTTTTTACTAAAGGGGAAAGTATTATGTTGAATTTGTGTATAGACATCATAGATACATGTATAAATGCTGTTATTTCTCCATCTTGCCTTATCTTTTTGTGTTTGGAGACTTGACTGGTATACAAGCAAAAAACAGGTTCTTCAGTTTATCTCTGCAAATATGAATAGAAAGTATGCACTGTTCATTCTGATACACTTAGGAAAGCACATTTTCCTATTACGGGAAGTTTACAGCCCAAGGAGCACATCTTATCTGTGCCAATTGAAAAGAGATTCCCAGCTTAATCACACATTTCATTGCTAAATCTGTAGCCCTAGTAGTCATGGCTCTTCAAAAGCACATCTATGTGCTGATTGGGTACACAGGAGGTTTTCACCTCCAACTTCCTTTCTGGCAGTCAGCCAACTCTTCTACCAGTTAATTTAAATCTGCTTCTTCCACCCATCTTTTCAGCAAAATAGGTCCTTCCTATTTATTCTTTCTTAAGTTTCTTATTATTATGTATTACTATTTATGCATCAAAATTAACTCTGTACTCAGATTACTGAAACAAAAAAAAACTACGGGAAACAATCCCAATAAACATAGTGTCTCCTCAACACCCTGTCAGTGCAGTCACATGTTTGCTGTAAAATGGTGACCAGAATTATATGCATTACTCTCACGAGTGTTGTATAGGGTTCTAACATAACCTACTTGCAATTGTACTTTGTCTTGGCTACTGAAGGACAACATATTACATGTCCCTAGAAATTACTTAGTTGTTGGTCCTATGTCCTTTAAGGTTCTATGGATTTACATTCCAATGTACTACTTCTCCTTTGCACCTCTCAGCATCCTCTCATATCCTCCATTGTATCTCCCTTCAACTTTCATTTGCCCCTAATCGGTCCATAGATATCTTGTGGGCTAAAACTTGTCTCCTATTGTCAGTCATATTTCTTTGCTTCATGTGTGCTCAAAATCCTTGTTTTCAGTATGGTGGGGACATTACTCGCAAAATGAAGCTTCTGAAGAGACAAGCTGAAGGTAAGAAAAGAATGAGGAAGATCGGCAAAGTGGAAGTACCAAAGGATGCCTTCATAAACGTACTAAAAAGACAAAAGGACAAATAAAGTAGATGGTAAGATGTTTTTCGGCACATGCAGCAAAAAGATGAAGAGCCAAGCTTGTCAAGTGAAGTGGATTCTTAACATATTTCTTACCAGTCACTGTGCTTCGAAATCAACATAATTTTGATACATAGGTATAATGGTATGCATAATCATTGTTGTAATGTGGAATATACTTAGCCAAAAGCAGTAATAGCATTATTTATTTGAAAGTTTCCTATTGTTAATATCTTATAGGACTTACTGAAGTATTTCAAATCATTGTCAATAATTAACATCATTCAGAAAAAACTCAATGTCAATTATGTAATAAGGATGAATTTTTCAAAAATATTTATTTTTTATTGTAAATACATTTGTTACATGGAATTAAATATACTTTGTAACATAAATAAAGTGTTAATGGTTTGATTGAGGATGACTTGCTGCCACTCCAGTTCTAAATTGCCTGATGAAGCCAAGTGGGATAGGAGGTGTTGAATGAGATGGGCAGTAGTTTGGGAAGTAGGCTGCTGCCTCTGAAGATAAGGCTGGTCTACATGTGTTCCTACCGCGTGGTCATGAGGTTCTCATTGCCATCCTAAAACTGTTTTCTCCACATTGAATGGTTATGGGCCAGAGATTTTCAAGAGTCAATAGGGACCTTGCATTTTTCATGGAAGCTTTGAAAGCAACCTTCAAGCTTGCAGTTCGATATGAAGTATATGATTGATGAGGCCTGCTCAGAAGAGCCTACTGAGTCCACTTAAATCCTCAATCATGCAGATGTTGCTCCGTTTGTCCTTCCAATGGATTTTAAGATTTTCCAGGATGTGGATCAGTGTTATCTGTCCTATGAGATATCTGCTGGAGGCAGTCCAAGTCTTAGAAATGGTTTCAGTGCCCAGTAGATCATGATTTCCGTGTTAAGTTGATGATGATTTTCAAACATCCTTTTTCAAGGCTGCTTACATGCTGAAGATGATGGTGAATTTCATTGCTGACACCTGCCTTCTCTGAGACATAGCTCCTGAGAAATGAATAGTGGTCCACATTTTTCTAAGTCTGTCAATGCCTTTTGGAGGAAAGTGTACACTGGAGTAAACCTAGAAAAGCTACAGCACAATACAGGCCCTTCAGCCCACAAACTTGTGCCAAACATGTCCCTACCTTAGAAATTACTAGGGTTACCTATAGCCCTCTATTTTACTAAGCTCCGTGTGCCTATCTAAAAGTCTCTTAAAAGACCCTATCGTATCTATCTCCACCATCATTGCCGGCAGCCCATTCCACACACTCACCAAAAAAACTTACCCCTGACATCTCCTCTGTACCTACTCCCCAGCACCTTAAACCTGTGTCCTCTTGTGGCAACCATTTTAGCCCTGGGAAAAAGCCTCTGACTATCCACACGATCAATGCCTCTCATGTATCTTGTACACCTCTATCAGGTCACCTCTCATCCTCTGTCGCTCCAAGGAGAAAAGGCTGACTTCACTCAACCTGTTCTCATAAGGCATGCTCCCCAATCCAGGCAATATCCTTGTAAATATCCTCTGCACCCTTTATCTGGCTTCCACATCCTTCCTGTAGTGAGGCGACCTGAACTGAGCACAGTACTCGCAAGTGGGGTCTGACCAGGGTCCTATATAGCTGCAACATTACCTCTCGGCTCCTAAATTCAATTCCATGATTGATGAAGACTTAATACACCATACGCCTTCTTAACCACTGAGTCAACCTGTGCAGCTGCTTTAAGCGTCCTATGTACTGGGACGCCAAGATCCCTCTGATCTTCCACACTGCCAGGAGTCTTAAAATTAATATTATATTCTGCCATCGTATTTGACCTACCAAGATGAACCACTTCACACATATCTGGGTTGAAATCCATCTGCCATTTGTCAGCCCAGTCTTGCATCCTATCAATGTCCCGCTGTAACCTGACAGCCCTCCACACTATCCACAACACCGCCAACCTTTGTGTCATCAGCAAACTTACTAACCCATTCCTCCATTTCCTCATCCAGGTCATTTATAAAAATCACAAAAAGTAAGTATCCCAGAACAGATCCCTGTGGTACTCCACTGGAAACTGACTTCCATGTGGAATATGGCCCATCTACAACCACTCTGCCTTCTGTGGGCAAGCCATTTTTGGATCCACAAAGCAATGTCCCCTTGGATCCCATGCCTCTTTCTCAATAAGCCTTACATGGGGTACCTTATTAAATGCCTTGCTGAAATCCATATACACTACATCTACTGCTCTTCCTTCATCAATGTGTTTAGTCACATCCTCAAGAAACTCAATCAGCGTCGTAAGGCACAACCTACCCTTGACAAAGCCATGCTGACTACTCCTAACCATATTATACCTCTCCAAATGCTCATAAATCCTGCCTGTCAGGATCTGCTCAGTTAACTTACCAACTACTGAGGTAAGACTCACTGGTCTGTGATTTCTTAGGCTATCTCTACTCCCTTTCTTGAATAAAGGAACAACATCTGCAACCCTCCAATTCTCCGGAAACTCTCCCATCCCCATTGATGATGCAAAGATCATCGCCAGATGCTCAGCAATCTCCTCCCTCACCTCCCATAGTAGCCTGGGCTACATTTCGTCTGGGCCCAGGGACTTACCCAACTTGATGCTTTCCAAAAGCTCCAGCACATCCTCTTTCTTAATATCTACATGCTCAAGTTTTTCAGTCTGCTGCAAGTCATCATTGCAATCACTAAGATCCTTTTCCATAGTGAATACTGAAGAAAAGTATTCATTAAGTACCTCTGCTATTTACTCCAGTTCCATACACGCTCCCCACTGTCAGCATTGATGGGTCCTATTCTTTCACTTCTTATCCTCTTGCTCTTTACATACTTGTAGAATGCCTTGGGGTTTTCCTTAATCCTGCCTGCCAAGGCCTTCTCATGGCCCCTTCTAGCTCTCCTAATTTCCTTCTTAAACTCCTTCATATTAACCTTATAATCTTCCAGATCTCTAACATTACCTAGCCCTCGGAACCTTTTGTAAGCTTTTCATTTCTTCTTGACTAGATTTATTACAGCCTTTGTACACCACAGTCCCTGTACCCTACCATAACTTTCCTGTCTCACTGGAACATACCTATATAGAACTTCACACAAATATCCCCTGAATATTTGCCACATTTCTTCTGTACTTTTTCCTGAGAACATCTGATTCCAATTTAAGCTTCCAATTTCCTGCCTGATAATTAGCCTTACTCCAATTAAACGCTTTTCTAACTTGTCTGTTCCTATCTCTCCAATGCTGTTGTAAAGAAGACAGAATTGTGATCATTATCTCCAAAAAGCTCTCCCACTGAGAGATCTGACACCTGACCAGGTTCATTTCCCAATACCAAATCAAGTACAGCCGCTCCTCTTATAGGCTTATCTATAGACTGTGTCACTAAACCTTCCTGAACATATCTAACAAACTCCAGCCCATCTAAACCCTTTGCTCCAGGGAAACGCCAATCAATATTTGGGTAATTAAAATCTCCCATCACAACTCTTATTATTACACCTTTCCAGGATCTGTTTCCCTATCTGCTCCTCACTATCTCTGTTACTACCGGGCAGCCTATAAAAAACACCCAGTAAGGTTATTGACCCTTCCTGTTCCTAACCTCCATCCACAGAGACTCCGTATACAATCCCTCCATGGTGTCCACCTTTTCTGCAGCCGTAACACTATCTCTGATCAATAGTGCCACACCCCCACCTCTTTTGCCTCCCTCCCTGTCCTTTCTGAAACATCTACAACCCGGCACTTGAAGTAACCAATCCTATCCCTGAGCCATCCAAGTCTCTGTAATGGCCACCACATAACATCTCCAAATACTTTAAGCTCATCCTCTTTGTTCACAACACTTCTTGTGTTAAAATAGACACATCTCAAACCTTTGGTGTGAGTGCGTCCCTTCTCTATCACCTGCCTATCCTCCCTCTCGCACTGTCTACAAGCTTTCTCTATTTGAGCCAACCTCCTCTTACCCTGTCTCTTCAGTTCGGTTCCCACCCCCCCCCCCCCCCCAACAATTCTAGTTTAAATTCTCCCCAGAAGCCTTTGCAAACCTCCCTGCTAGGATATTGGTCCCCCTGGGATTCAAGTGCAACCCATCCTTTTTCTACGGTCACACCTTCCCCAAAAGAGGTCCCAATGATCCAGAAATCTGAATCCCTGCTCCCTGCTCCAATCCCTCAGCCACGCATTTATCCTCCACCTCCCTCTATTCCTATACTCACTGTCAGGTGACACAGGCAGTAATCCCGAGATTACTACCTTTGAAGTCCTGCTTCTCAACTTCCTTCCTAATTCCCTACACTCTGTTTTCAGGACCTCCTCCCTTTTCCTACCTATGTCATTGGTACCAATATGTACCATGACCTCTGGCTGTTCTCCCTCCCACTGCAGGATATCTTGGATGCGATCCAAAACATCCTGGCACCTGGGAGGCAAACTACCATCCAAATTTCTTTTCTGCGACAACTGAATCACCTGTCTGTGAAGGTAGTAAAGGAGCCTCAGGAATCACACCAGGTTCAAGAACAGTTATTAATCCCCCCACCCCCCCCGCTACTCAAGTCATTCAACTTTTCTTGCCCCATCACTAAACTGTTCTGTGGACTCACTTTCAAGGGCTCTTCATCTCATGTTCTCAATATTTATTTATTTACATTTTTTCTTTTGTATTTGCATAGTTTGTTGTCTTTTACACATTGGTTGTCTGTTGGTTTGCATTAATTCTATTATGGTTATTCAATTTGCTGAGTACGTTAGCAAGAAAACTAATCTCAAGGCTGTGTGTGGTGTCACATATGTACTTTGATAATAAATTTACTTTGAACTTCAATTTTGATTTGTACCATTTTTGTCATTTTTCTAAGAATATTTTTAAAAATAGCAAATGCAACCAAGTTAGAACAAGGTAATATGCCTTAATGACTACCGCTTGGTGGCTCTGACATCCACCATCATGGAGTGCTTTGAGAGGTTGGTCATAGCGCACATTCCCTCCAGCCTCCTGTATAACCACTGCAATTCATTTAATGCAGTAATAGGTCAATGGTGGATGCCATTTCCCTGGCCCTGCAATCATTTCTGGAGCATTTGGACTGGAACATTAGACCATTGTTTATTGACTATAGTGCCATGCCTTCAGAACTAGAATTCCAAGCAAATTCATCTCCAAATTCTTAGACCTGCCACCCAACAGCTCCCTTTGCATCTGGATCGTAGACTTGCTGACTAACAGACAAATCAACAAGGATAGGCAGCAACACATCTGACATTATTCTCAACACTGCTGCCCCACACAGTTGCATCTTCAGCTCCCTCACTCTACTTGTATGCACTCACAACAATGTGGCCACATTCTGTTCTAATTCTACCCACATGTTTACAGATGATTACCACCATGGTGAGCCATATCTCAAATAACAGTAAGATTACAGGAAGGTGATAGTCTAGTGACAAAGTGTCATGATAACAATTCCCTAATTTTCGGCAAATCAGAAGAGCTGGTCATTGACTCCAGGAAGGAGGATGGAACCCATGTTCCTATTTATATCAATGGTGCTGAGTTGAGAGGGTTTAGAGCTTCAAGATCCTGAACATTACCAATAGTTTCTCCTGCTCTGACTATGCAGTTACCACAGGCAAGTAAGTTCACCAGTGCCCCTACTAGCTCAGGAAGCTGAAGAAATTTGCCATGTATGCTTTGACCCTCTCCCTTTTTTATGGATGCCCCATAGAGAGCGCTCTATTCATTATATAATGGCTTGGTATGGCAATTGTTCTATCTATGATTCCAAGAACTGCAGAGAGCTGTGGACACAGCACATGATGAAAACCAGCCTTCCGTCTATTTCTACACTTCTTAGTGCGTCAGTAAAGCAGCCTGCATAATCAAAGAACTCATTCATGCCAAGTATTTTCTTTTCCCAAACCCAAGGTGCAGAAGATAAAAAAGGTCTGAAAACATATACCATCAGGCCCAAGGACAAAAAGACTTGAGTAAATCCCTAGTATGACAAGATGGATTCATCTTCACACTCTACCTCATTGTGGCATTGTAATGCTCTTACTCTGCAAGTAATACCTCATTCTGCATTTCGATATTGTTTTAATTTGTACTATCGCAATGTACTATTGTAGTGAAGTTATTTGTAGAGAAAATATGCAGGATGTGTTCTTCACTGTATCTAAGTACATGTGACAATATTAAACCAATTTATCTATTTAGCCTTTGATTAACCAAGTTAGCTAAGGTCATTCATGGTAGTGGTTTAAAGTTTTTTTTGTTCAGACAATTCACTGCACACCTAATAAACTGGTAATAGGTTACATTCAGATTGTGGTGCCTGAATAGGTTTCTCAATAATCCACTGCAGTTGGAAATGACCTACTTAAGCATAAGGCCAAGTATATGAAAAATAGTGCTGGTATAAGAAAAAGTAGAAAAAAGCATAATATTATAAACATTGACATGATAAATGACTGGGCAGAAGAATTGCAGCTTGTAAAACTTGGGCTACTGCCTCTTCAGATGGATAATTAGCTTTGGAAAGAATTCAGTACTTAACACCAAGATCAATTTTGCGGTCTTTTGAATATGTAACTTTCAGGGAAATGACTTCACTTAAAGAACTGCAGTGGTTCAAGAAGGTGTACCTGCGCCATCTTCATCAATTAGGAATGGACAATGAATGTTAGCCATGTCTGTAATTCCCAAATTGTGAAAATTAATTAAAAAGATTGAGAGTTTTAACTGTAAGGAATCCATATGTGTGTTGGAAATGTTTCTGTTACAGGAACTTACCAGAATGTGGTGAAAGAAAAGTTTCTGCAACTAAGAGAAGACCTAGCCTGAAAACCAAAGGCATAATATTCACAACCTTAAGAAGCACCAGGGATAATGTTCAAATTGTATTTTCTCCAACAAAGCTATATATCATATATAAAATAAAGATATGAGAGAAATAGACTTTTACTATCCAAGGGCATTAGGAGTTAATGGGCCTAGACTTGCTGATAAAGCTAGAATGATCAGCCAATTCCTCCAAATTTGCTGAGGGCCCAAACTAACCTGTTTGGAACATTAATACAGCAGTTGGCTTTTAAGTTCCTTTCAGTAGAATAGACACAAGCAATTATATCCTATCCCAGTGCCTTTCCAATGTAAATTACTTAGAGGTGTTTTAAGAATAAATTGACAAGTCTTTATCCAATAAAAACCAGTCTTGGATTGCTACTGTGTCTATAATTATGTGGAGTTAGCAGATTGCAACTTCATTTTAACTAGAATGACTTCTGGTAATACATAATTCCACTGCATTGCCTACTAGTTACTTAGAATTAAATTAATATCACAACATGAAGTAGTCATCCAGCCAAATCACTGCACTATCATTTGATGAGGGCTGCTGTTGTCTTGTTCAAGCTGATGGATGGCTCCACGACGTGTCATCTTCCATCAGTTTACAGGCAATGACACAAGGGACTTGGACTACCTTTTTGTTATTTATTTTTCTGCTATCACAATTATATGTTCCATGCATTGTGTGTGGCTATTAATACTGTATTTTGCACTTTGGACCTGGAGGAATGCTGTTCCATTGCATTGCATTCATATGTATGGTTGAATGACAATTGAACTTGAAATTGATATTCATACAGGAGTCCCTAACCTCATTTTGGATTGCAACTCATGTGCAACTCATTCTTTTACGTTCAAAGCCCTTAATGATTTTGACCCGTTATAATGAGTTAGACTTTGTTTGATGAAACAGCTCCCAATGACCTTTCACATTCCTACAGTGAACAGAAATTTAATTGCCTTTAATAAAAACTTCAAATTTTATAGCATCGATGTGGGGTAGAAATCTAAAGAAATCTAAAGAAAACCCTAAAATAAATCAGATTGCGTGATGGTGATAATGTCTTTATTTTGATTTTGTAGCCTGGGTAAAAATACACATGCAGGACAACCAATACTTTTTTGGGTCTTAATTTATTTTATCTGTTTTAGATGTTTTATAGCAGAAAGAGGATATCAAAATAAAACGACAAAATAAATTTTTAAGAAGTTTCTGCTACTACAAGTCCATGAGCCAATAGGGTTGGTCGATATCATCTGAGGGGAATAATGCTCATAGTGATTTTTGCAAAGATATACATCTCTAGAGTCAGAAAATATGTGATAGCATTGCACCAGTGGTAGCTTTATGTCTCCGGTTTGACCATCAATTCTGGGGAGAGGTCCCATTCCTGACCCAACTCTAAGAATGTGTCTTGAGTTTCCCTGTTGTTTTAGGGCACTTGTCTTCCCTTTGCCTGCAAAAGCACTTACAGTGTCACATCCTGTATATGCGTGCAACCCAATGAGAGCCCTACAAACCTCTTTGCCAACAGTGGCAGCAACCTTCGTGATATCTACAAGCCTTGTACGGGTTCTAGTGTCACACTTCTGGAACAATGATGCCTCAATCTTGTCACAAAATGCTAAAGACATGATAAAGACATCTGTGTCTTCTGAGCAGATCACTACAGATTGGTATCCCTCTCTTGTGGCATGGGCAGCATGGAAAAGTAGGCGGCCATCTGCTTCTTGTTGACACTGAAGAGCTGACACCTCCTCACTGTCTTGAGATGTGATTCTGTAACATTTGTCATTCACAGTTGCATACAGAATCTTCTCCTGTAGCTTTGCTCTGTACTCCACCTTCCTCCATTCATGGACTATGGAGCTAATGAGTATTTTTGTTACTGACTTTGGTCAGGAAGCTCCTCCACTGCCTCACCATCTGTGTGCCTGTGATACCTTGCAACTCGTGACCAGTCTCTTCACCCCATAGAGATCTTTCACTATTCTTGATAGAGTTCTCCTTGTACATGTCGAACACGACATCTATTTTGCTACTCTGACTGCCTTCTCTCAGAGCCATACCCAGAATTGTTGTGGCAACATCTCTGAATGGAATGTGATCACCTTTCACTCTTTGGACCAAGTTCATTCCATCAACCACTGTAGCAGAGTTTCCTGGGAGTTGCTCTTTCACTGCTACATTTTATGCAAGGTTGTGGCTAAAGTAGCTTTATTTGTCTTTCTCAGTGATCCTTCTAGTGTGGATAGGGCTCAGGGCAATAGTCCAAGGGGATGAGAAAGGATATCCTCCATATGTAGACTGCGCTCTTGTGCCATCACTATGATGTGTCCAAGCAAAGACCTGTCTGCTTTCAAGATGATCACCCTCCCATTTGATTTCACTTCTCTCTTCTTACACTTATCACTGAACGTTTTCAGCTTGTTGGTTATCATTGGGTCATGGAATTTCTTTGTTGGTGGATCTTCCTCTACTCACTCATCCTTGAAGGTTGCATAGCATTGCTCACCAATCTCATATGCCTTCATCAGGTTGGAGGCAATGTCCTTGGGGGCTGCCTTTGCCGTAGAGATGCTAATGAGGTCCCACTTCTCTGCAAATGCGTTGGCCCATTCATGTATGAGGCTAACCACTGCTGAAAATGCTTTCTCATCACTTTGTTCTGTTACGCCTGTGCCCAGCTCTGAGGGGCCAAAGGGTCCCAAAGTAGCCCCCTCCTTTTTGAGAATCGCAAGATCGCTATGAATTCAGGTCAGGAGACCCAGGAAATGAGAGAGAGACGTTTGGAAGGTCCTGGACCCTCAGCGATACAAAGCCACAGAAAACGGCCATTGTCTCTTGGAGACG
The DNA here is from genome assembly GCF_030144855.1 of Hypanus sabinus. Classification (NCBI taxonomy): domain Eukaryota; kingdom Metazoa; phylum Chordata; class Chondrichthyes; order Myliobatiformes; family Dasyatidae; genus Hypanus; species Hypanus sabinus. Next base: position 47,947,866 of record NC_082719.1, on the reverse strand, counting down.
GAATTGTGTATTGAGTACTGTGCTATTTATTTGAAGCCCTCAGGGAATGACCAAAAGTGGGCTGGTTGAGAGGAGGCATTCCTCCACCCTGATTGACATCTGAAACACTGTGAGTCAGGATAAAAGAGGGTCTGGGGAACAGCCCCTTCAGACACACCAGAAGAAATACTAGAAATCTCGTAATAGTGTAATAGCGACAGCCCGTGGAAAGCCCACATGCGTCCTTTTCCATTTGCCTCGGAATTGGTGGGCCTTACCACGGAAGAACGGCTTTAGCTAAAACAAAGGAGAAATTAGCCCCAACGACTCTTGAAGGATTGACATCATAAAAGGAATGGGCAAGTTTTAAACTCTCTCTCTTGACTCCAACCAAAGGCTACAGCCTGCATGAACTTGAGTGACTTTTATATTTCCATGGGACAATACATCATCCCCTAAACAACGACAGTGCTACTTCTTAGTGAATATTATTATACCCGCGCTTTTAGATTTAGTATTGACGACGTATATTATCTGTATGTTTGCATTGACATTATTTTTATCAATAAGTACTGTTAAAAATAGTACCATCAGACTTCAACAGACCTCTCTATCTTTGCTGGTAAGTGACCCAGTTACGGGGTATGTAACAACTTGGGGTTCTCATCCCGGGATTTGGCACCAAATTGGGGAGCCAGTGAATTGGGCTTGTAAGTCCAAACTTGGATCTGGTACGCGGGTAGCCAGACGGGAAACCAGCAAAGATGGACGTGGATAAATTTATAGAAAACCCGACTCTGGAGGCGCTAGAGGCGGCCACCAAATCAGACTTGGTAAATTTGGCAAAAGGGCTAAACTTCGCAGAGGTGAGGTTGTCAATGAAAAAGTGGGAGGTGCGAAGGGCCATAATTCGGTATTATATTGAGAAGAATATGTTCACAGCTGAGGTATTGGAAAATATCCCTGAAAAGGTATCAGTCAGTGGGATGGCTCAGTTAGAGTTGGAGAAATTAAGGTTGGAACATGCAATTAAGTTAAAGCAGCTAGAAGCAGCTGAGAAGGAAAAAGAAAGGGCCGACAAACAAAGGGAGCATGCGCTCCAGCTAAAGGAGTTAGAGGTGAAATGGTAGCATGAGCTCCAGCTAAAGGCTTTAGAGGTGGGACAAGAGCAGGACTGGGCTGAGAAACAAAGGGAGCATGAAATTCAGTTAAAACAGCTGGAAGCAGCTGAAAAGGAGAGAGAGAGGGCCGAGAAAGAAAAGGAAAGAGCCGAGAAGGAGAGGGAGGCAGAGAAACAGAGGCAACATGACTTGGAGATGGAGAAGTTAAGGCAAGAGGGAAGAGCTCAGGGGTCAGACCAAGAGGAGTGGTTTAATGTTAGTCGGGAGTTGAGGTTAGTACCTCCATTCGAGGAGATGGATGTTGATAGTTATTTCTTGCTTTTTGAAAAGGTGGCAGTGAATCAGAAGTGGCCCAGAGATCAGTGGGTGGCGCTGTTACAAAGTGTGTTAAAAGGGAAGGCACAGCGGGCATATACGCCGTTGGTCATGGAGGAGGGAGAGGAGGAGAGTTATGACAAAGTAAAGGCGGCCATTCTCCGGAGTTATGAGTTAGTACCTGAAGCGTATAGACAAAAGTTCAGAACTTTAAAGAAAGGGTGGAATCAGACGTATACCGAGTTTGCCTTTGAGAAGGGTGTGCTCTTGGATCGTTGGTGTACAGCAGAAATAGTGGAAGAGGATTTTTGGCATCTCAGGAAGTTAATTCTGATTGAGGAAATTAAAGGTTGTGTTTCGGAGGATATCCGGATGTATTTGAATGAGAAGCCGAATAAGTCCATCTCTGAATTTGCTAGGTTCACAGATGAATATGCCCTAACCCACAAGACAAAGTTGTCCTCGAATAAAAGTTCCCAGAGAGACCGTGGGAACGATAGAGAAAGCCCGCCGGCTGAGGCAGAGGTCCCGCTGGGAGCTAGTGGTAAGATTGAGGGGGAGAGGCAAGACGGCCAGAGATATCCGGGCTTGACCTGTTTTAATTGTGGAAAGGAGGGACATATTGCATCTAGGTGCTTTGCTCCGAGGAAGGAGACAGGAAAAGGGAAAGCAGCAGTCCCTATAGGATGTGCCGTGGTAATCAGTAAATCGACAAGAGAGCCCCAGGTAGACAGAGTACGAGAAGGGTCTGAGACTTGTATGTCCAACGGAACCGTGTCTGTGAGGGAGGGAGACCCACCAGTTCCCATGTGGATCTGTAGAAACACAGGAGCTGAACTGTCATTGATTAGCAGCAAGGTACTGGATTTTGGTTACAAGACGGGAATGGTAGCTATGAAAGGAATAGGAAAAGGGACGGAAATGGTGCCCTTGCATAGGATCATTATGAATTGTGAGCTGGTATCTGGACCAGTGGAAATGGGGGTGCAATCAGAATTCCCGAGAACTGACGCGGACGTCCTTCCGGGTAGTGATTTAGCCGGTGGTAAGGTATGGTCAGCAATGACACTGACGGGACAGCCGGTGGAGGTCCCGCCCCTAAATTCCAAGATCTATCCCACATGCGTGATCACTCGCAGCATGTCAAGAAAGGCAGCTGAGAACAAGAGCAGTTTAAATCCGGCCAGTATCGATTTGGCTGAGATGTTCTTACTGACCCTGTACCACGAGGGTTTAGAGGGGGATAAAACGAAGAGTAATAAAGTGAAAGAGAGTATGGGAGAGGAGGTAGACCTGCCCTTAGCGAGGAGAAAAGTTCCAGAGGCACGAAATAAAGATGAGAAACAGATAGAGCTGTTAAAAGGTCCAGAGTTGGACATGGATGGTTTGGCAGAACTGGTTGAAGAAGTTGAAAATTCTAAAGGTGTCCCCGATAATGAAATGAGGGCAGTCCTAGATGAAGAGGGTGCCCTTACGTTGAAGAGGTCTGCTGGGTTGGCAGATGTGGTTGTTTAAGCCCGCGGGGTTGAGTTTACTCCAGAAGGGAGTTGCCCAGAGAGTAGCTGAGAGGATCAGGGGAATTTAGAATTTGAACAGAATACGGGTATTGAAATCCTGGAAGAGGCAAATGTCCTGTTTGAGTGTGTCCAAGATGTGGATGCACGTGGTACTGAAACTAGTAATGGAGCTCAGAAAAAGTCTGAGGTATTTGATTCAGTTGAAAAGGAATGCAGTCCTTGTGGGTCAGATGGACTTGGTTCAGTGAAGAAAGGGTTAACCTTGGTAATAGTGGGAAGTGAGAGTTCCCAGGTGTTTGTGCTCGAAGGTGTGTTAAAAGTTATTGTGGAGATCAAAGGTGGTGAGGTGAATATTATGATTGAAGGAAAAGGAAAATGTGTAGTTCCCAAATTGAGTGAAGAAAATTTAAAGGCTGGACTGATATCAGAAGCAGCAACCAGGCTACAGAGACAATGGCGTGGTACCACAAAGCCTGTGAGTCAATTACAGGTTGAGTTGGAAGGTAAAGGGGCCCCACACGCTATTGTTATTCCAGAGTGTGGTGTGAAACCACAGAATTCGAAATGCTGTTTGAACAAAGAGGGATCGCTGGCATTGAGAACTGATAGCCTGAAGGGTCCTGAAGAGAAAACTAGCACCTTGCGTAAAATTAAAGAATTGTGTGGAAATTCAGTAGATGGTCTAAGTTTGGAACACATTGTTGATAAAATAACTCCTATGAAAGGAGCGGGTGAAAGCCTATTTCACCAGGGTGCACAAGCTCCCCACGTGGAAATTAACCGGAAAAGAGGCGAGGGTTAACGGGACGCCAATTTTAAATAGCAGAAGCCGGTTTTACAGGATTTCGACAAAGCATATGAATAAAAAAGACAACCCCATGGAAGCTTGACTGTTAAGTTTGAAAGTAACATAAAGATTAGTATTTACATGAACTTTTGTAGTATACACGTAAGCTAAGATCACAACTCTTTAGTTTTTGTTGGCTGAAGGGAAAAAAATAGGTGGTTATTAAATTGAAGTCTGATGCTACAAGACTTTAGTAAGGTACAAGATGTTAGATATTAAAGGAAGTGACAATGTAATCGTTAACTGTTTAGATGCTGAATTGAATGTATAACCGTATTACTCTGTAGTGAAAAAAAATTGTATTGTGTTAGATTCTAAAATCCTGTAAGACTCTGTATTACTTTGTTTTTACCAATGGTAAAAATGCGTTGAAGAAAGGGGGCGTTACGCTGTGCCCAACTCTGAGGGACCGAAGGGTCCAAAGTAGCCCCCTCCGTTTTGAGAATCGCAAGATTGCTATTAATTCAGGTCAGGAGACCCAGGAAATGAGAGAGAGACTTTTGGAATGTCCTGGCCCCAGCGATACAAAGCCACAGAAAACGGCCATTGTCTCTTGGAGACGGAATTGTGTATTGAGTACTATGCTATTTATTTGAAGCCCTCAGGGAATGACCAAAAGTGGGCTGGTTGAGGGGAGGCATCCCTCCACCCTGATTGACATCTGTGACCCTGTGAGTCAGGATAAAAGAGGGTCTGGGGAACAGCCCCTTCAAACGCACCAGAAGAAATGCTAGAAATCTCGTAATAGTGTAATAGCGACAGCCGGTGGAAAGCCCACGTGCGTCCTTTTCCATTTGCCTCGGAATTGGTGGGCCTTACCACAGAAGAACGGCTTTAGCTAAAACAAAGGAGAAATCAGCCCCAACGACTCTCGAAGGATTGACATCATAAAAGGAATGGGCAAGTTTTAAACTCCCTCTCTTGACTCCAACCAAAGGCTACAGCCTGCATGAACTAGAGTGACTTTTATATTTCCATCGAACAATACATTATCCCCTAGACAATGACAGAGCTATTCTTAGAGGTTATTATTATACCCGCGCTTTTAGATTTAGTATTGACGACGTATATTATCTGTATGTTTGCATTGACATTATTTTTGTGTATTTTTATCAATAAATTCAGTTTAAAATAGTACCATCAGACTTCAACGGACCTCTCTATCTTTGCTGGTAAGTGACCCAGTTATGAGGTACGTAACAGTTCAAACTAAGGGTGTAGCCATGGGCACCCATATGGGTCCCAGCTATGCCTGCCTTTTTGTCGGCTTTGTGGAACAGTCCATAATCCAAGCCTATACGGGTATCCGTCCCCCACTTTTCCTTCGCTACATCGACGACTGCATTGGCGCTGCCTCCTGCACACACGCTGAGCTCATTAAATTCATCAACTTTGCCTCCAACTTCCAACCTGCCCTCAAATTTATGTGGTCCATTTCCAACACCTCCCTCCCCTTCCTTGATCTCTCTGTCTCTATCTCTGGAGACAGCTTATCTACTGATGTCTTCTATAAGTCCACAGACTCTCACAGCTACCTGCACTATTCCTCTTCCCACCCTGTTCGTTGTAAAAAATGCCATACCCTTCTCTCAGTTCCTCCGTCTCTGCCACATCGACTCTCAGAATAAGGCTTTTCATTCCAGGAAGAAGGAGATGTCCTCCATTTTTAAAGAAATGGGCTTCCCTTCCTCCACCATCAACTCTGCCCTCAAATGCATCTCTCCCATTTCACACACATCTGCTCTCACTCCATCCACCTGTCACCCCACTAGGGATAGGGTTCCTCTTGTCAATAGACAATAGACAATAGGTGCAGAAGTAGACCATTCAGCCCTTCAAGCCTGCACCGCCATTTTGAGATCATGGCTGATCATCTACTATCAATACCCAGATCCTGCCTTGTCCCCATATCCCTTGATTTCCCCATCCATAAGATACCTATCGAGCTCCTTCTTGAAAGCATCCAGAGAACTGGCCTCCACTGCCTTCCGAGGCAGTGCATTCCAGACCCCCACAACTCTCTGGGAGAAGAAGTTTTTCCTTAACTCTGTCCTAAATGACCTACCACTTATTCTCAAACCATGCCCTCTGGTACTGGACTCTCCCAGCATCTGGAACATATTTCCTGCCTCTGTCTTGTCCAATCCCTTAATAATCTTATATGTTGCAATCAGATCCCCTCTCAATCTCCTTAATTCCAGCGTGTACAAGCCCAGTCTCTCTAACCTGTCTGCATAAGACAGTCCTGACATCCCAGGAATTAACCTCGTGAATCTACGCTGCACTTCCTCTACAGCCAGGATGTCCTTCCTTAAGCCTGGAGACCAAAACTATACACAATACTCCAGGTGTGGTCTCACCAGGGCCTGGTACAAATGCAAGAGGATTTCCTTGCTCTTGTACTCAATTCCCTTTGTAATAAAGGCCAACATTCCATTAGCTTTCTTCACTGCCTGCTGCACTTGCTCATTCACCTTCAGTGACTGATGAACAAGGACTCCGAGATCTCTTTGTATTTCTCCCTTACCCAACTCTACACCGTTCAGATAATAATCTGCCTTCCTGTTCTTACTCCCAAAGTGGATAACCTCACACTTATTCACATTAAACATCATCTGCCAAGTATCTGCCCATTCACCCAGCCTATCCAAGTCACCCTGAATTCTCCTAACATCCTCATCACATGTCACACTGCCACCCAGCTTAGTATCATCAGCAAACTTGCTGATGTTATTTTCAATACCTTCATCCAAATCGTTGACGTAAATGGTAAACAACTGTGGTCCCAATACCGAGCCCTGTGGCACCCCACTAGTCACCACCTGCCATTTCGAGAAACACCCATTCATCGCTACCTTTTGCTTTCTATCTGTCAACCAGTTTTCTATCCATGTCAATGTCTTCCCCCCCAATGCCATGTGCTTTGATTTTACCCACCAATCTCCTATGTGGGACCTTATCTAAAACTTATCCTTACCTACCACCCCACCAGCCTCCATGTCCAACATATAATTCTCCATAACTTCCGCCACCTCCAATGGGATCCCACCACCAAGCACATCTTTCCCTCTCCCCACTTCCTGCTTTCTGCAGGGCTCGCTCCCTACACGACTCCCTTGTCCATTCGTCCCCCCCATCCCTTCCCACTGATCTTCCTCCCGGCACTTATCCTTGTAAGCAGAACAAGTGCTACACCTGCCTTTACACTTCCTCCCTCACCACCATTCAGGGCCCCAGACAGTCCTTCCAGGTGAGGCAACACTTCACCTGTGAGTCGTTTTGTATGGTATACTGCGTCTGGGTCTCCCGGTGTAGCCTTCTATTTATCAGTGAGACCAGACGCAGACTGAGAGACCTTTTCACTGAACACTTACTCTGTCTGCCAGAGAAAGCAAGATCTCCCAGCCGCCACATATTTTAATTCCATGTCCCATTCCCATTCTGATATGTCTATCCATGGCCTCCTCTACTGTCGAGATGAAGCCACGCTCAGGTTGGAGGAAGAACACCTTATATTCTGTCTGGGTGGCTTCCAACATGATGGCATGAACATTGATTTCTCTAATGAAAAGCCTCATCCTGAGAGCAGATGCAGTGGAGATGGAAGAATTGTGAGAAGGGGATGGCATTTTTGCAAGAGACAGGGTGGGAAGAGGAATAGTCCAGGTAGCTGTGAGAGTCAGTAGATTTATAGTAGATATCAGTAGATAAGCCATCTCCAGAGATGGAGATGGAAAGATCAAGAAAGGGGAGGGAGGTGTCAGAAATGGACCAGGTAAATTTGAGGGCAGGGTGAAAGTTGGAGGCAACGTTAATGAAGTCAATGAGTTCAGCATGTGTGCAGGAGGCAGCATCAATGCAGTTGTGATGTAGTGAAGGAAAAGAGGGGGACAGATACTTGTATAGGCTTCGAACATGGACTGTTCCACAAAGCCAACTAAAAGGCAGGCATAGCTGGGACCCATACAGGTACCCATGGCTACAGCTGTGGTTTGGAGCAAATTGGAGGAGCCAAAGGAGAAATTCCTGACAGTAAGGACTAATTCTGCTAGATGGTGGTAGAGGGGAACTGGTTAGGTCTGGAATCCAAAAAAAAGTGGAGAGCTTTGAGACCTTCCTGGTGGGGGATGGGGGTATATAGGGACTGGACATCCATGGTGAAAGTAAGGCAGTGGGGGCCAGGGAACTTAAAATCCTTGAAAAGCTTTGAAGTTCAAGAACTGTCACAAACATAGATGGGAAGGGATTGAACAAGGGGGGAATAAAACAGCGTCAAGGTATGCAGAAATGAGTTTGCTGGAGCAGGACCAAGCTGAGGCAATGGGTCTACCTGGACAGGCAGGTTTGTGGATCCTGGGTAGGAGGTAGAAACGGGAAGTGCGGGGTGTGGGAACTATGAGGCTGGTGGCAGTGGATGGGAGAATCCCCAGAGCTGATAAGGTTGGTGATGGTGTGGGAGACAGTGGCATGGTGCTCCTTAGTGGGGTCGTGATCGAGGGTAAATAAAAGGAGGTATCAGCAAGTTGTTGCTGTGCCTCGGCAAAGTAGAGGTCAGTATGCCAGATGACAACAGTACCCCCCTTATCAGTGGGTTTTATAGTGAGGTTGGGAATGGTGCAAAGGGAGTGGAGAGCAGAGTGTTCAGAAGGAGTGAGGTTCGATTTGGAACAAGATGTGGTGAAGTTGAGACGGTTGATATTCCGTTGGCAGTTAGCAATAAAGAGATCCAGAGCAGGCAGAAGACCAGAGTGGGGTGTCCATGAAGAGGAGGAGGGTTCAGTGCACTGGAGATCTGGGGTCTCGGTGCCGGTGATTATCCATATGGTGGTTATTTGTCAGTGAAGCTGGAGCTCTCGGAGGCTGATGTGGGAGTGTCTGAGGTCCTGGTACATTGGTGCTGATTTGTCCGGACCCTGTTGAGAAAGGTGGCATTTCAGTCCTGGTGGGGGACCAATGCTTCTCTGGTGAGGAGGCTCATGGGGACTGCAAGGAGAAGGCTGGGAACAAGATTTCCTGGAATGCCTGAGGGCAAGGCCCTCTTAGTGGACGCTCTGGAAGATCATGAGGGGGCGTCGAGATTTCCTGCTGGGGTACTGGTGAGGCCCGAATTGCAGAAGCCCTCGGTTGTACAGGCGAGCAGGATGGCAGTGATTGTCAGGAACACTACGAAGAGGGAGGACACCCTCAAGCGGGGGATGCCACTGTTGCATCTGTTCCTGGTGACGGTAATGTCTAGCATCCTGGTGAGACAAGCCAGGGAGAAACCCTCTGCAAAGGGGAGAAAGTTGACCGCTAAGTCATTCAACTTTGGGGACTCACCGGCACCTGCGGGTTGGAAGATGAGGTAAATAAGATGTTGAAACTGGAAGGGTTCTCTTCCATTGATGAGTTTGATGTGGGTTATTCCAAAAGCACTCGTCACACTATCCACGTGACAGAGGACACCCCGTTCAGAGAAAGGTCACGGCGACTGGTCCCTGCAGAGGTGGAAGACGTTCAGCAGCATTTGTGTGAGTTGAAGGAAGCTGGGATCATCACTGGGTCCCGTTAGCCCCTATGCATCCCCATTAGTAGTGGCCAGAAAGAAGAATGGAAAGGTATGGATGTGTGTGGACTACAGGACTCAGAACAGGTGAGAGAGCATTCCTGCCCCAGAGGTGAAAGCCATGTGTCAGTTTGCCATCAGTGTAGGCAGACAGAAAGCAGGGGCAGGGGAGCTTCTGATGAAGCCATTCCACAAGTTCACTGTAACCTGACCGGTCTGAAGACAAACCAGTTACTGGATTTGAGTTCTGGGGAAGTGGCAGCTGCTCAGCAAGATGATCCGGGCATCGGTACCATCTGGTCAGTGGTTGAAAAGGGAGACGTGGCTCAGGCGGAGAAGACAAAACACACTTTGGTGCCTCCATTACTGAGAGAATGGCCCCGGTTGGAGTTGAGGAACCAGATCCTATACCGGGTCACGTCACCTCTGGACTGACCTCAGCGTTCCCAGCTGGTTCTGCCGGAGAAGTATCAGAGGATTGTGTTGAAGTCACTTCATGATGATTCTGGACATTCGAGGGTTAAAAAGACCTATGGATTGCTCAGAGACCGGTTCTACTGGCCCCGAATGAAGTCAGAAGTTGAAGAATACTGCAAGTCATGCAATTGATGCATAAGGAGGAAGCCATTGCCTACGTGGGCAGATCTGTCGTCCCACTTGCAGACTGCAGGGCCCCTTGACCTGGTGTATATGGATTTCCTGTTAATAGAGCCAGATGCCAGCAACACGGTGAATATCTTAGTCTTCGTGGATCTCTACACCAGATATGCGCAGGCTTTCCCTACCAAGGACCAGAGGGTGTCCACGGTGGCCAAAGTATTTATTATGGCTTCCCTGTTGGATACACAGTGATCAGGGTCGGGATTTTGGGAGTAAGCTCATCCACAAGTTGCAGGCTTGGAGTTTAGAAGTCGAGGACTACTTCCCATCATTCACAGGGCGATCCCCAGCCTGAGAGGTTTAATCAGACCTTGTTAGACATGCTTGGGACCTTGGAGATCAGCAAGAAGAGCAGATGGAGTGAACATATTGGACATCTGGTCCACAGTTACAACTGTACTCGAAATGAGCCTACCAGGTACCATACTATCTGATGTTTGGGCGTGAGGCGAGGTTGCCCATTGACCTTTGTTTTAGGACTGATGTGGGTGAGCTACCACCGAAGACTTATCTGAAGTATGTGTCTGACATGAGGAAGAGAGCTGAAAAAGGCTTATGAATTAGCTGAGGCTGCAGCTGCCAAGCAAAATCAAGGAAATAAAAGGAGGTATGATCAAAGTTTAGGTTCTTCCAACTCCCACTGGAGACAGAGTCCTCAAAGAATTTGGGGCTAACTGGGAAGCATAAGTTAGCCAACCACTGGGCAGCCACACCCTATGTGGTGGAGAATCAGATGCCAAACATACCAGTTTTCTGTGTGAGACCAGAAGATGGGGATGAGCCTGTCAAGGTTCTCCATCGGAACCACCTTCTGCCTCTGGGACAAAAGGTGCGGGTTGATCCAGAGCCCGATCTGGAGCCTGCACCTAGTAAGGGGACTCTGCGGCAACGTGGGGCAACTGCAGGACTAACAGAGGGGAGATTAGGCCGGGCCCTGTCCCTGAGATGGATACTAATTTGGAGGATGAGGACATGGAGGTGTGGCACATGCTGCCTTTTGCTAATTCCCCACTTACTAAGGAAGAGACGCCCAGCCCTTCTCCGGCTGAGTCAGGTGAAATTGGTGGGGGGCAGTGGGACCCTGCCAGGGATGAAGTGTGGCTTAGTCAAGGGAAAGAGGGGTCAGAGTTTCAGGTGAGTTTGAGTGATAGGCCAGGGAAGACCTTGCCAGATAGACCAGAAGTATCCCCAGTCGTGTCAAAACCTGAAGAGATAGATGAGGGGAATGGATGTCTCACAGAATCAGGAGACCACTGGATAGGCTGGCCTATGTAGCACTGAGGGAACAGAGTGTGGCTCCTACCCTTGTGGGGAGCTATGTCACTGGTTTTTACACCTGGGTTGGACTTTGTGCTTTGCAGGAAGGGTTGGCAAATTATTTCAGTCATGAGGACGTGACTAAATTTGGTGGGAATGAAGAGTGTAATGCTCTGTAAGGTCTCACTGCTAATGTAATGGCTTCTGTGTAGCAGCAGTATTTGGGTTATGACTGGAGATAACTGGCCTTTGGAATGGGCGCCAACCAATGAGGGGAGTGTTATTTGTTTCTTGTGTGTCTGAGAGGAGGTATTTGCAGTCATTTGTTGGCAAGAGATGATGAGAGAAGACATGAGGAGCAAGCTGGTAGACCACTGGGCGTAGTGGACTTGCAGTGAGGGTCCAGGAGTCAACGACACTCGGAAAAGGTCAATGGGGAACTAATGGATGGAAAACCGTGAGCTCCAACATGCACATAAGACTGTTTCATTAAACTGGGCCCTTTTCTTTTTGTTGTCTTTACTAACCTTATTGTCAAATTAAGAATTATAAAGCTCAATCATTTAATTGCATATGGTGTACTGTCTGATATTTCATGGTACCGAGTTGTTACAGGGAAACACATCACGCAGCATCCACATGAAGAAGATTTCACCAGGAAGACAGTGGAGACTGTCTTTCCCTAGACTAACACCACCAGCCGACCTAAGGGTTACACATGCTTTTTCCAACATAGTATTTCATTTGTCACTCTTTTGTCCATCCTCCTAATCTAAGTCCTTCTGCAGCTTACCCATTTCTTCAACACTACCTGCCCCTCCACCAATCTCCATTATCATCTGAAAACTTGGCAATAAAGCCATCTATTTCATCATCTAAATCATTGATGTACAGCATAAAAATAAGTGATCCCAACACCGACCCCTGCAGAACACTAGTCACTGGCAGCCAATCAGACAAGGATCCTTTTATTCCCACTTGCTGCCTCTTACCAATCAGCCAATGCTCTAGCCATGCCAGTAACTTTACTGAAATACCATGGGCTTTTAACTTGTTAAGCAGCCTCATATGTGGCACCTTGTCAAAGGCCTGCTTGAAGTCCACATACATAACATCCACTGCATCCCTTTTATCGATCTTACTTGTAAAATCAAGGAATTCCAACAGTTTCGACAGGCAAGATTTTCCCTTAAGGAAACCATGCTGACTTTGTTCCACTTTGTCCTGTATCATCTTAACAATTGGCTCCAATATCTTCCCAACCACTGAGGTCAGGCTAACTGGTCTATAATTTCCTTTCTGCTGCCTTCCTCCTATCTTAAAGAGGGGAGTTACAATTTTCCAGTCCTCTAGCATCATGCTAGAGTCCAATGACTTTTGAAGGATGCCTCCACAACCTCTAATGCTAGCTCTTTCAGAACCCTAGGCTGCAGTTCATCTGGACTGTGTGACTTATGTACCTTCAGGTCTTCAGATGTTTAAGCACCTTCTCCCTTGTAATAGTAATTATACTCAATTCTCTTCCTTCACACAAGACAACATCTGGTACACTGTTGGGGTCTTTCACAGTGAATTCTGATGCAAAATACTTTTAGTTCATCTGCTAACTCCTTGCCCCCATTATTATTTCTTCAGCCTCATTTAGCTGTCCTATACTCACACTCATCTCTTTTATTCTTTTTACGTACTTGAAAAAGCTTTTACTTTCCCCTTTGATATTGTTTGCTAGCTTGCTTTCATATTTTCCCTTCTAATGATTCCTTTGGTTGCTGTCTGTAGGTTTTTGAAAGCTTTCCAATCCTCTATAGTCCCGCTAATTTTTGCTTTGTTGCATTCTCTTTCTTTTGTTTTTACATTAGCTTTGACATCCCTTGTCAGTCATGGTAGTACTATTTTGCTATTTGAGCATTTCTATTTTTGAAATACATCTGCCCTGCAACTTCCTCATTTTTCCTAGAAACTCATCATTGCTGCTCTGCTGTCATCCCTGCCAATTTACTTTAGTCAACTCCTCTCTCATACCACTATAAATATTTCCTTTACTCCACTGGAATACTGCTGTCAGACTTCACTTTCTCCCTATCAAATTTCAAATTGATCTCAATCACATTGTGATCACTAAGAGCTCTTTTACCCTAAGCTCCCTAATTGTCTCGGTTCATTACTTAACACCCAATCCAGTATAGCTGATCCCCTGGTAGGCTTATTGACAAACTGCCCTAAAAAGCCATCTCCTTGGCATTCAAAAAATTTACTTTCCAGATCCATTACCAATCTAATTTTCCCAATCGACCTGAATGTTAAAATCTCCCATAACATCGCCCTTTTGACACGTCTTTTCTCTGTCCTGTTATAATCTGTGATCCACATATCAACTACAATTGGGAGGCCTGCATATAACTGCCATCAAGGTCCTGTTACCCTTGCATTTCCTTAACTCAAGGATTCAACACCTTCCAAACTTGTCACATCTTTCCACGGATTTGATGCCATTCTTTACCAGCTGAGCTATGCCATCCCTCTGCCTACCTTCCTATCCCTCCGATATATGTAATCTTGAACATTTAGCTCCCAACTACAACCATCCTTCAGCCATGATTCAGTGATGGCCACATCATACCTGACCATCTGTAATAGTACAACCTTATTTCTTATACTCCGTGCACTGAGATGTACTGAGTGCTGTATTTGCTACCCTATTTGATTCTGCATCCCTAATTGCTGGCTGCAATTTTGTCCTGTCATCTGCCTGCCCTTCCTGGCAGTCTGACTGCAAACTATCTTTGCTACTCATTTTTTAAAAAAACATCCATCATATCCCAAGTCTCTTCATTATGCTTCCCAACCCCCTGCCAAATTAGTTTAAACCCTCACTAACAGCTCTAACAAACCTGGGTTCAGGTGCAACCCATTCTTTTTGTACAGGTTATATCTCCCCCAGAAGAGATCCCAATTATCCAAGAACCTGAAGCCCTGCTCTCTGCACCAACTTCTCAGCCACGCATATCTGCCAAATCAACCTGTTTCTACCCCCACTAGCACATGGCAGAGGTAGCAATCCAGAAGTTACTATCCTGGATATCTTGCCTCTCAGCCTTCTGCCTAGCTCTCTAAAGAGAGATCTTTATACAATTCCCATCAGGGTCTTTTTACCTTTGCAATTTCTTAACTCTATCCACATGATTCTATATCTTCTGATAATATGTCACCTCTTTCTAGATTTGTTGCTACCCCCTCTGCCTACCTGTCTGTCCTTTTGATACAATATGTATCCTAGCCTAATCACAGGACAAATTACAATGACCAATTAACCTACTGACTGGTACACCTTTGGAATGTGGGAAGAAACTAGAGAACCCAGAGGTAACCCCCAGGAAATAATATACAAACTCCTTAGATGACAGAATTTAACTCCAAACTCCAACACCCCAAGCTGTAATAGTGTCACACTAACTGTAAACGCTACCATGGCACCTTACCTTCTTCAGGGAGTTACTGAAAGGCTGCTCATAGAATTAAGAGGTTACAGTAGGTAACAGTGAAGGGTGAAAATAGGCTGTGGAAGGGATGGGGTTTGTGTGAGGGAAAGTAGCCAAAAAAGTGGGTGTGGGTAAGAATAGACATGGCTAGAATATATCCCCAATGTACTTGGAAGATAGCCAAGCTGTTTTTTTTTGTATGAGCAGTTATGGGTGCAGCTTCATATACAGTATCTGTGTGTGCAGCAGCCACTCCACTTTTAAAGTAAAATTCAGTATCTGCAGTCTCCTCAGGAGGACAGGAATTAACATGAAGACAAAAATAAAACAGACTTGTTATCATTTGCTGAATGGAAAATATTAAGAGTTTATCAATGTGCATAGAGTCTTGATTTTCCGGATAAAACTTTATTAATGTTTTGGCTGGAAGAGAAAAGTGCTTGAAAAATCAAATCAATCAAGTGTTATATAGTTTTATTTATAGTTTTAATTCATGATCTTTGGATCCATAACAAACATTATTAACTAAAACTTATAATCAGGTCTTGACACTGGGTCCAAGTCAAAATGATAAAGGAAAACTCTGCCATGGAAGCTCCTAAGCCCAGATGCAAAAAGGAGGAGGGTTGGGCATCCATCTCATAAAAACCCAGTGCTACAGAAATGCTAACAAAAGCTCCAAAGACATCTCTGATCTATGCCTAGAAAAGTCATATGGTGAAAGTGGAAGCCATAGGATTGATCAACCTTCAGCCCAAGACAGATGGCCACAGAGAGCTATTGGCTGCCTATGCCCCAGTGTGGTGTGATGGGCTTAAGAGGAAGAAAGACCAGGAACGGTTAGTAAATAATAAAAAATTGAAGAATAAAGTGAAAGAAAAAAAAACAAGTAAATTCAGAGAGGAACAGTTCTCTGTCCACATATTTAAAGTAGGATATTATAGTTATTTATAGTGATAATTAAGTTGTCACTGAAGCTCATTAAATTGTCATTATAAAATAATGCATGGGAGTTATCCAAAACCTCCCATATCAAAAGAAAAGTGCATTGTATTAAGTGTCCATCGACTTCAACGCTGATGGTCTCAGCAATCGTAGAATGATTTTTTTCTCTGGTGATTAATTTCAGTACTTGGTACAATGAACCACCCTTGAAATGCAGGCAGTATTTGTCAGATTGATTCATTAATGAAGAATGTCACTTTAAGTTTGAGAAGGCCCATTATTAATCATGAATGAATGTACACAGTAATTTATGCACAAAGTATAAGACTGCCATTAGCCTATGAAATCATTCACTTGCATTGAATAACTGATATCTCACTGTATAAAGTGTCAACAAGAGCATTTACTAATGGACTTAGCTGTGTGCGCACAATTAAAATCAGAATTGCTATTTTGAACTAGTGTAATTGCCACTAAATACATCTTAGATTTGAAATAACATTGTAATTTGATTGCAAAATGCATATTTAAAAAGTTACAATAATTGCAGAAATTTTGTGCTTTTGAATTAACCATTGCTTCAGTACAACTACAAATATGACAACCCCCAGAAATGGAAAATTCTAGTACTGCATCCTCAATAAGTAGATTAAGTCCAATTCACTCAACTTCATCTTTACATCATTGGACTTCTTCAGTCTATCATAAACATCAAGGAAATGATAGAAAATGCCGATAATACTCAAACTGCTTTTCTGTCAGAACCTATTAGTTGTAAACCTTATCACAACCTGCATCCAAGCAAAGAACCAAATTGCAGAAGGAAAGCAAGATAATTGTTTTTGATATCAAGGTGGTATTTAATGTAAGATGAGTGTAATTCATTCCACTGGCTGGAATGAGGCTGATTCTGCTTATTACCTGCTTCTAATTGCTCATTAATCAGTTTATTGGGCCATTAAGAGTCAACCACATTACTACTACACATGGGGTCAAAGCCCAGATTTAAAAAAGATGGCAGATTTCCTCCCTGAAGAATGCTAGTGAACTAAAAAGGTGTTTGATAACAATCCAGTAGTCTTCTGAAAAAATAGACTAGATCTTCGTACTGGTCCAGCAACTTAACAATTGCACCATCATATCAGTATTTCCTTTCAAGCTGATGTGTCCATTTTGTAGTTAAACAATTCTGAAAGCCTAACTTTGTTCTGTTACTACATTATTCTGCAGTTACTTTTCCTCCCATGTCTGTCCTGGATCTCCTTTTACATCAGTGAGGCTATACCATCTACAGGAGGACGTCTACTTTTCATAGTGGAGATAATTCAACTGGATGTCCGGTTCTTGTCAAGGTAACTGTTCAGTACAACTTCTGTTGTAAAGCAATTTGCTGTGCTTTATTTCCCAGAACCAGATCAATCACCACCTTCTTTGTGAGCTTAGAAAGATATTGGTAAGGTAATTTCCCTGCACCCAGATAAAAGTCATCTCATATTTTTCCTACCCACATTAAAATCACGAGTCTAACATTATAAATTTAATATTGTTACATATCCTTTTTAGTATTAGGAAGAATAAAAATTCTGATAAATAGGTCAGAAAAATTATCTTCCATACAAAAGCAAGCCTGCAAATGAATCTTTAGCAGCTACTAATATCCAAATGGAATGAATAAGTTATGGGGAACCCAAGAAACAAAAATATTATGTCCCAGAGTATAATTCTACACAAACCATGAGGGAGCCACAAAATATCAGCCTATAGATCTTTCAGATATATCAATCTTCTAACAGCAATCCAAATACAACGTTTAGGAGAAGCTAAACAAGTTCACTCTTGATAATCAGCAAAATCATTTTAAGTACTTTTGCCCACATTCAAAGCCACTGTATTTGTGCTGCTCAGGCAACCATGTTAGCATGACATTTGGCAGTTTTGCGTACACAACTTACTACAAAGTGGTCAAAATACTCACATCGCTTAAAGATCTTTCCATATTTCTGCACTTTTCTATACACTACAAATATCATCTCGTATATTTTAACCATTTGTGTAATTATATTGATATTGTTAAATTTGTCTCTCATTTATTTAAATCACTATGCCGTAATTGCTCATAATCTCTAGTATTTATAAAACTTCAGTTCGTCCCAATTCTGTGGGGACATCCTGCCCCACCTCCAGATGCTGCTCAACCTGAGTCCTTCCAGCAGATTATTTGATACCATAATCACTAATGACTGCCAAAACCTGTGACCAAATAAATACATTTCTGTTATAATTAATATCGCTACACAAGTGTAAAAGTGGCATTAATAACTCTGTTTGGTAATAAGCAAGCTTTCCCCTAGCAACCACGAACTGCCAAGTAGTCAACCTATTAAGCTTTCATTTCAAAGAAGGTTCAACTAGAGGCCCCACCTACCTTTTCAGGCAATGAGAGGGCAGATTACATGAAAATGCTATAACATGAAGTGTGGCCTCCATACACAGTCTTCTCCAATGTCACAAACAAGTGTTCAGTTCAACATACCATTGACACTGGTAGATCTTGGCAAAACCTTATGACTGTTGAGTTTCTAAAGTATCCAACGTATGTCATGTTTTCCCAAATTCTTTACAGCCAGAGTGCAAAGAGCAAGATCAATACAAATTCATTCCAGCAAGAATTTAATGTAAGAGTACAGAACAAATGTTATTGAAAAGGTCTTTGAGATCATACATAAATCAGTTAAGGTTATTTAGATTAAGGCATAAAGCTACTGTGTTTTGATACACAACTTTGACATCCAGGTAAAGCTGCTAATATAAATGAAAATTTAACATGCAGATCTACAACATCATGAAGCAGCAATTAGTGCAGCATTTGTATCCTGTACAATTTATGCACCTTTTGGGAATCAAATAGCCATAGCATTTAATTAAATGTGTGAAATATTCTAAATTAGGATTTTTTGCAATAATACTTTTGCAAGTAAACACTTAAGCTACTAATATTTCTGAAGACATTTTTTTTATAAACAATAGAAATAGAACCAGGATAACTTTTTTCCCTACAATTCCCATGATTAAAACAATGCAACATGATCTCATTAATTGCACTTTATAATACTAAATACACACAGGAAAAGCAAAGTACTGGTTAATACCATGTCATGAAGTAGTGAAACAATAAACATGAAAAGCGCAACAGGATATTCATACCAGAAAAAGTTTAAAATCACAGCAGTATAGTTTCCCAGTTACTTTGCAAAATAGATATATTCTATGATCCACTTAGCTACATATGAAATTTCTGACTTTGTTATTAATATTAATGCTTAATATTGTGTAAACAATGTGCCATTGTTTAATAGGGGAGAGCCATAAACATAAACAAAATTGTATTTCTTGGGTTGGTTAGATTGTGAAATAATCAAAACAATTGAAATGCTTTTGAAATTTGATTACATTCTTTCTAAAACTCAGCAGATGAAGATGAAGACATTACTCATTTAATATTTCCACAGATGCTAACGAAGCTTACAATAACAGAAACTTTTACTTCAGCATGTTGGTCCTTTGTGTGCACATTTTAATTCCTAGGTACTGAATGGAAGCAAAAAATACTGAGGTAATTGAAATCTGGAATCTTTTATGTAGTAATCTGTAAACATAATTGTACTTTGCAAGTACAGGAGTTACCCAGGTAATGGATAACATGACTTTCAGAAAACTGCAAGCAAATTTTCTCAGGTATAGTTTTTAAAAAATAAACATAGATAGGAAAGTTATAAAATTGAAAACTAGTGCAATGTAAATGAATACAAAAGTGGGAAGCAGTGTCTATATATGCAGTCACATTAGTAGCACAATGCAGGTATCAGCCACATTGACTCATAATATTGAGAATAATCAACTTTATCTGCATTGTAATAATGAGATTAAAGTGATAAAGTAGTAGCAAGAGTAATGGTCCTTCTCACAAGAGTAAAGTGATTGATTTAAAGCAGTACAAGTATGAAGGAGACAGAAAAGTTCATTTCATCTCATACAAGCTTTGTCTCACTATCTCAATACTTAAAGCTATTTAAAGATAAGGAATATAGAAAAGGAACATGTAAAAGTTTTGGCATCTTTAAAGTCAATTGTGATAACAAAGCAGTGATCAGGTGCTGTGAGATGAAGAAGTTACTTTATAGCTGGAAGATCACATTTAAGAGAGAGCATTCCACTTTGCCCAAAGCTGATTCAAGATAAAAGCCAGAAGTTTTTCCTAAGACTTTGATGATGCTGATCTCATCACCAGTCATTGTCTGTTGACTAGACAAGACTTGTGCTGATTCACAAAATATGAAAGTGTGTAGCAAGACTGTCAATACTGATAGAAAGGCAGAATTGTTTCCTGATATATCTAAAAAAAAATACATTGGAGGTTACATGGCACAGCAAATTTTTAATCTGGGATAGAACTTTACTTTTCCAAAGAGGGGGAAAAATGCCTAGTTTTGAGGATGCAAAAAATCAGCTCATCCTTTTGCTTGGAGGTAATACCATTTGGAGTACCCATGAGTATTTAACCATATCAGCAATGTGACCTTACCAATGAATTTCCATGCAAATACAAAGGGTTGAGTCCCATTAGCAATTGGGAGGTGGTCCATGAATCGATTATTCTTGAAATAGCAAATACTGCAGAGAATAGGACATCCCATTCAAGATTTTGCTGTGGTTAGTAATGCTCCTGGACACTAGCACATTCACAAGATTGTCACAGGAATGTAAAAGTTACATTTCTTCCATTAAACACAACTTCACTTGTCTATACTATGGTGTGGGGAAGGGGTGGTGAGCTTTTGATAAAAGCTTCCAAGCTTTTATCATCTTGGTAGAATCTTTGCTATCAGAAAGATTGACTGGATATTTACAAATGATAAAACATTTATCAAGGCATCCAGAACACTGATGAGGCCTAAGTAGGGGTTACTGAATATTTTTTGAATATGGTATGGAATAAGCTGTGCCTCCAGTTTGTAGACAGCTTTAAAAGGTTTCCAGAAAGATGAAACTTACAAGATGACAGATTGAGAAGCTTGCCAAACAGCCTGAAGTGGAAATTGATGCTGAGAGTGTCATGAAGCTGAACTTTCAAAAGATGATCTGGTGGAATGTGAAGCACGAAAGGTGGCAGAGATGAAACAGATGAAAAAAAATCACAATGTTCCAACAATAAGAAAATGACAATGCATTCCGTGAAATTGTGTTGGCAATGTCATGATTTGAGAAAATGGACCCCTTTTTTATGATTCTTTAAAGGTATGAACGAGACACTGGTCCATTATGGATATGGTAGCAATATTCCATCCAGTCATCTTAAGGAAAACTGAACAACCTGCACCTTTCTCATTTCCACTATCTTCTACCTCCTCAGCTCCCTATCCACTTCATTACTGTATCTACTGTATTATTCTGTGTCCACTGATATAATACGGGTAGCTACAGTAAACAAGTTTTTGACTTGTAGACAGTTCTCAGAAATATAACCTTGGGACTGCCTGTGGATGATTCCCATCTTTGCTTTTTTCTTAAACTTATTCATTGTAGCAGTTAATCTTGAACAGCTAAGCATTCATAGGTTATGGCCTCCCAAGTACTAAGAACACTGTCATAAAACAAAAGAATTTTTGAATACCCAAGAGCAGTTACTAAATTACTTCACAATCACTGTGTAGTTTACATTAACTCTTCAATATATAAAAAAAGGTTGCATAGAATCCAACTTAGCAATTCCCTTTTCAGGTTCCAGTCAGCTGAATTATGGGAAGTTTTCTCTTGCTTTCTTCAGTCATTGTAACTTTTCATACTGTGCAATGGCTTCACAAGTTTATTATGAACATGCATTAAACCTAACAAGAAAGAACAGCCTCATTAGTGGGCAGGATTCCAAAATCACATTAAACCATAAACTACATGTAGTATCTTCTATTAAGGCACAAGCTAAATTAAAATCAGGGCACACTACAATACAAAGTACCACCATTCACAGAATAAAAAGCAAATCAGAACAAATGGTCTGGCGGAACACCAAATAAGCTAAAAAGCTTAAATGAAAACCCAGTACAGTCAAATTGAGGAATTCCAATGAGTGGATTATTTAAATGGAGATGGTTATGTTAATGATGATATGGTCAATGCTTATAAGATTCCGCAAAATCACAAACAATAATAAACAAAGTAGAATTCCATGGTTCTTGATCTGCATTAGGATGGGTAAATCAAATGATAATGGACATAACACTGCTCAGTTCAATTAAAAGTCAGTGTATAATATGTATTATGTCTATGTTTGCACAAGAACAGCACAGTTCCCGGTTCGAAACACAATGGTCACTTAACATATTTCTGCACTTGAAAAGTTAAAGGATCAAACTTCATAAAAACTACTGTGTTTACCTGCAATAATTATTTCATGAAATATACAGAGTTACACTCATGTTATCAAAAACAGAAATAGCTTAAATAAGAGGTGCACTTCTGTAACATCCAACCCAAATAGAACACAGGATTTCTGTAATATGGTTTGAGATCATGCATCGAGCACTGAATTCTTTCAAATGAAAACGGCAGATGAATCTGGTTGAGGTGGGCATTTTTTTTTATTAACAGATGGTATTTTGAAGAACTAGTCTGGATTAGTTTAAAATTACATAAAAGGATTGAAGAAAAAAGAATGTTGTGTTTTCCTCCAATTACCCCAAGATATTTTGACTTTGTTCTTGCCTCTTGCAATGACTGCATTATGAGATGGAGAGGGCTCAGTGAATATAGTCATGTGACACACTGACCATAAATGAATGAAGGCTGTTAATAGCCTTAAAAATGGTCAATAGCCATGTAACATGTAGCACAGTAACAAATTAGAGTAATTCCTTGAAATATATACGGGTTTCCCCCACTATTCGAAGGTAGAGCATTCCTATGAAATGGTTCGTAAGCCAGAATGTTGTAAAGTGAAGAAGCAATTACCATTTATTTATATGGGAAAATCTGTGAGCATTCGCAGACCCAAAAAAATAACCTACCAAATCATGCCAAATGACAAGTAAAACCTAAAATAATAGTGTAAAGGGGTTTTTTTTCTTTGTTACTGTGTATGTAATCAAAAGGGCTTCTTTTGTTTTGTTAACTAGCAGGAATGCTTCTTTGTTGCGAGAGAGTGCTGGGAGAATTGTATTCCTTTGTAAACCAAATGGGGATTAATGTTCTTTCTTCTGAGTCTGTAAGCTTTTGTTGGCGGGCTTTTGGAGAGATCGGCGTGAGGGGGTGAGAGAGAGGACGCAATGCTGTAAGCTGGGCGAGGATCGGACCCCAAGCGGGGGTCCGAGGCCGAGAGGTACTCCGAGGAGGGGGGGATGAAGCTAGATGTGCTTGGTTGACCACTCAGAGGGTCCTGAGCTGTGAGTCGAGGAGTTCGGAGGGGATCGAATGGTGGCCAGAAGACTTCAGTAATTGAGCTCCAACAGTTATGCACAAAGTGGTTTGGACTTTGATAAGTTTGGCGCCTTTTCTTTATTTTTTCTCTTCATATATACTGTATCGTTATTAATCACTTAGCTATAGTAACCTTTATAAATTGTACTCATTTAATCGCATATGATGTACTGTCTGTTTTTGGGCGAGGCGGGGACATCATACAGCATCCACACCAGCTGATTACCCAGTTATATGTTACAATAGTAACATATAGTAGAAGTAGGAATGATCTGATAAATACACAGCCTATATAAAGTAGGAATACTTTTCTGCAATTATTGCAGCACTATCCACCGTAGCCAAAATCTCACGCAAGCACTCTCGGCAGAAACACACGGATCTCATCGTCGTCTGCTGTGGCTGATGTGGAAGGCTTGAAAAATGACAGTATGCTCGACTGCATAGTCTTGTGCATTTTTCCATCATACACTTCTTTGAAATCACTCAAATCATCCTGCAAATATGCCCTAAACCTACGTACCCTTTCAAAATTAAGGCACATTTTTCCGCAATCATTGCAGTGTTGTCAATCGCAGCGAAAATCTCACGCAACTGCTTCACGTTCAGTTCCTGGACGACTTCACTTTCGGGCCGTTTGCTACTGCGCTCGGCTTCAATTGTTATCCTTTCCTCTTCATCTGTCAGTTCTTGGTCATGGGATGCCAAAAGCTCTTCAACATCATCTTCATCAACTTCCACAAACCCTTAGCTAAACTCACTATATCCTTACTTCGTTCACCTTGTTCGAAACGTTTAATTGTGTCTAGTTTCACGCTAAGTGTAACACCCTTACATGCTCTTTTAGCTTTTCCAATACCCTACAACTCATCTTGCTAATGGATGCAGATAATAAATCGACATAAAGCACAGATGCTCACAGGTACGCGCGCTGCCTTTTTTCACGCGCTACGTTTTTCGTGCACTGCCTTTTTTTGTAACAGTGGAAACACCTTCTGTTAGCGAAAACGGGTAACTAATGTAGGTCTTTCGTAACAGTGAGGTGTCGTAAAGCGAACATTCGAAAAACGGGGGACACCTGTATTCAAATTAGAGGTATGAGAGCATACTGTTAAAGAATGATTGCCATCTACATAAAAACATGCAAAATAATTTATAACAGTTAAAAAGGCTGAGAAACTTTGCATTTTAAACATCTTGATTTGAAAAAAAATGGCAACTACCAATATAATTAAATTCACTCTATTACACCTAATTTATTAAACACAAGCAGCATACAAAAGAAAAAACATGCAACATGTAAAGAATTCTGGAAACCCCAACAGATCAGGCAATGTCTTTGAAATAGAACTGGGAAAGAAGAGACAAGAGTGTTTTCAACCAGAAAAGTTATCTGTATTTCTCTTCCATAGATCAAATTCCAAATTTATTAACAAAAGACATATATGCCACCATATACAACCCTGGGATTCATTTTCCTGTGGGCAAATGGTAAATATAAAAAAATACACAATAGATTTATTGAAAGATTGCACCCAAGAGGACAAACAAATGAACAATGTGCAAAAGACAACTGTGCAAATACAAAAAGAAATAATATTGATAATAATGAATTTGGGATGAAGAGTCCTTGAAAGGGAGTCTATAGGTTCTGAGATTACTGCAGTGATGGGGTGAGTGAAATAATCCCCTCTGGTTCAGAGATGATAACTGTTCCTGAACCTGTTGGTGTGGGTCCTGAGGCTCCTGATATTCTTCCTGATAACAACAGTGAGAAGAGAGCATGGCTCAGATGGTGGTGGGGGAGTTCCTTGATGATGGCTGCTGCTTTCCTGCGGCAGCGCTCCATGTAGATGTGCTCAATGGTGGTGAAGGTTTTACCTGTGATGGACAAGGCTATATCCACTACTTTTTGAAGACTATTTCTTACCGGGCCAGATGCAATCAGAAAATATACTCTTCACCATACATCTATAGAAATTTGTCAAAGTTTTAGATGCTATCTGACCTGGTGAATGCTTCAGCATTGTAATTTCAGATTTTCAATTTCCACAATTTTTTTTTTGATTTACCAATCTAATTTAGTTTTATTTTTTGAAACAATCAAAACTGCAAACATCTCCAATCAGGAGTAGATGGACATCCAGCTCCCACAGAGAAGAATACAGATTTGTTTAGCTATTTGTAACATCAATTCATCAGCCTCAAATGCCAATACTGGCACTCTCACTTAAGACTTTGATCAGTTATGACATCAAGTAATTTATTTTCAACTTGAGCAAACTCTAAATTTCCAATGTGTATTCTTGACATATAGAACTCAATGCCAAGGGCCCCACAATGAATATGACTTTCACCTCACTGCCCTTAGCTTCAATCACTATAGCTGTTATTTTTTTCCACATCAAATTGAATTTACGACTTAAAATAAACAACATACCTTGGAAATATTTCACAGTTTTAACCTTAAGCTCCAAAGTAGCATCCTCATCACAAACAAAGATTGTTCGTGGGTGCTGCTGGAAGGCAGAAACGGTCCACATATGATTGACACCCTCTTCTATTGCCTTGTACAATGCAAATGCTTTGTGAGCTCCTGTGATGAGAATCAGTACCTATAAAATAAATGTTAAAGCCAACTTAGTGAGCTTAATCTTAGATACTTTCACCTTGAAGCAACTGATATTAACAACGTCTGATCAATAAATGTAGACTGAATATTTTCAAATTTAAACGTTTCCACTTTCCAAATAAAAATTAAAAGGTGTACATCTTAAAACCTCATCTCTAATTCCAAAATAAATTGAATTAGATTTTGAAAAGGAAACTGAACAGAGAAGCCAACAGCTTCACAAGGTTAGCGTGACACAATACGGTATTGCTCTACAAGGAGCTTGCATGGACTCAATAGGTCAAATAGCCACCTCCTGTTTTATAAAGACTCAACACAACATTTTCAACTCTTCTCTCATTTTATCCATCCCTGCCAAGATACCTATCCTCAGTTTGCTGTGATACAGCACATAGCTGACCTCACAAGTAACTGTTCCGCAAAGCATAGTCTGGTATGCATGGAATTATTCTGAAAGAGGAGAATCAGCTGGGAATGGCATGAGTGCAACTTGCACTGCTGCTAAATCCAGTGCAAAAGACCCAGGGAGAAAGGCTTAGCCCTTCTTTCAGCTGTAAGTAAGCCTATATATGTACAGCAATTACACATTACTATCACGGGGGGACAACCTACAAGGGAGAAGCAGCAGCGATCAGGTCTCTGGCACGGAGTCTGGCTCTGTAGCTCAGAAAGGAAGAGGGAAAAGAGAACTGCAGTCGTGATAGAGGATTCCATAGTTAGAAGAGTAGACACAGGATTCCGTAGGTGCAAGAGACACACAGATGGAATGTTGTCTCCCAGGTGCCAGGGTGAGGAACTTCTTGCATCAGGTCCACAATGTTCTAAAGGGGGAGGATGAGCAGCCAGAAGTATTGGTATATATTGGCACCAATGACAGATAGGAAAAGGGAGGAGGTCCTGAAGAGAGAATTTAGGGAGCTAGGTAGAAAAGTGAAAAGCAGAACCTTCAAGGTAATATTGCTGCCTGTACTATGCGTGACTGTAAGATTAGGATGATTTGACAAATGAATGTGCGGCTGAGGAAATGGTACAGGAGACAGGGTTTCAGATTTCTGGATCATTGTGGGAGGCGTGACCTGTACAAAGGGGATGGGTTACACCTGAGTCTGAGGGGACCAATATCCTTGAGAGCAAGTTTGGTAGAACTATCGGGGAGGCTTTAAACTAATTTGGCAGGGGCTTGGAAACTAAGTGGTAGGGCGGAAGATGGGGCAGTTGGAATACAAGTTAGATGCAGTGAGGCAGATGATAGGGCAAAATTGCAGTCAGTGGATTGAATTGCAGTGTAATGGGGGACAAAACAAAAAGGGTGATGAATATAGTCCTGGAGATGTAACATCTGAATGGACACAGTATACAAAATAAGGCAGGTGAACTTGTAGCACATTTAGAGATTGGCAGCTATGACATTGTGGGTATCACTGAATCGTAGCTGAAAGAAGATTACAATTGGGAGCTTAACATCCAAGGATCCACATTGTATCGAAAAGACAAGTGGGTATACAGGCAGGGTATGGCGCCTCTGTTAGTAAAAAATGAAAACAAACACTTAAAGAGGTTAACCAGGACCAGAAGCATGCATTTACAATGCAAACAGTATTATAAAAGTGGTTTGAAGTGTTAACAGTGCAGTGACTAAGAAAATAGATGGGGGTCTCGGGTGGCTTGCTTACTAGAATGATTGATCAGATTAACTGCTTAGGGGAAGAAATTCTTAAAATGGCATTGTTTTTGTTTTAAAAGTCCTATTGTGCTCTCCAGAAGGGAACTTTTGGAAAAGACAGTTTGCTGAGTGGCTAGAACCCACAATCATTTTACCTGCCCACTTCTTTGTCCTGGACACATACAAGTCCCGCAGTGATGGTAAAGTGCAGCAATGACCCTTTCAGCTGACAATGTAAAAGACTGTGAACCTTTAAAATACTATAAAGAACAAAGGACAACCAAACTTTTGAATATTTTTTTTTGAACACACAGAATTTTATGTTCTGGTCTTTTAATGTCACGTGCCTCCACTGAAACTTAAATGTTTGGACTAAACCTAGTACATGTTCAAAAAAAAAAAAAAATGACAAGCATCCTGCAATTCTAAACCTGTATTCTTTCAGATTCAGAAATATTACCTCTTTAGCATCCATCACTGTTCCAACACCAACGGTTAATGCCATAGTAGGTACTTTGGACAGATCACCATTAAAAAATCTGGCATTAGCAAGAATGGTCTCTTTGGCTAATGTTTTCACCCTTGTTCTTGACACCAGGCTAGAACCGGGTTCATTGAAAGCAATATGCCCATCAGGACCAATGCCTACAAGGAAAATGTGAACAAATGTTACAAATTTTAGACTGAATTATAAAACTTAAACAATATTTACTTCCAGTTGATGATTAAAGCATATACCAAAATTAACCAGAACTTTAAAGCTATAAACCATGCATCAGTAAGCTTCTTAAGTATATAATGATAACCTTTACTCTTCTATGAAAACAAAAGACTAATTAATATTCACCTAATTACCATATAGAAAAGTAACAGGCGAGGAAAAAAAAAAGTTATGGACATGATGGCTAAGAGAAGCTATTTGGGTCAATATATTCTGACAAATACTTGAGATATTGACCTTGTTTTAGAAAACTGTAATTTAGGTTTGTTTGTAGGCTTAATTCAAGACTAAACTGGCTCAAACAAAATCTCTGTCACTAAGGAAGCCTTAATGCAGGCTGTCCCCAAGTAAAAAAATCAGGTTCTTAATTTACAAATGGCCATAAGTTGATTTTTGTCTTCAAGTCAGAAAACAAGCAAAAACAAAAATAATTTGACACAGTAAGCACAATCTTCACAGCACTCGAATGAGTGGAACCAAAAGCACACAAGACTGATAACAAAAACAATTCTGGCTGGAGGCTAGAGATAGGAACTATTATTGGTCAGACTTTTGCATTTTATATTATGGGCACTTGCTCATAGGTGTCAGTTAGTTGGGCATCCGTAATCCAGGGATGATATATAATTTTTAACCTGAAGCTGAAATTAGAATGAATATTAGTAATGAAAATATCACTAAAGGTAGTTTCCAACTAAAGTGCACAAATTGTCAGTTTTCATGATTTAAATAGCAATTCACTGTTGCATACTTTATTTTCAGAAAAAGCATTAATACTTTAGATGTGGATAATTAATTGGAAATAACCAAACAATGGCTTTCTCCCTTTTTTACTTAAAATAACACTAAAAGCCGGTTATTAGAAATATCACTTCCAATTGCTAAATTAACCAATTGAGGCATGGTGCAGGGGAAAATGCATTTTCCACATGCTCACTAAACCCGTATCATTCACATCTGAATCATTTCCTAAATTAGAGTAGAGTCAAACTTCTGCTCAACTACAAAAGCACAAATAACATCTCAGTCAACTGCACATTTCCAGAAAAATTGGTGTCCCTTTACATCTTACTGTAATACTTAAAATTATTACAGACAATGCAATAAACATGTAGTTTTGTTTCAGAATAAAACACCTGCCTCCAAAAGGTCTGACTGAATTTGAGTACACTGTAAAAGCTTTGCACACTGTTTGTCAGCTGCATGGTTTTAGCTCAATGTGTATCTTTTTATTTTATAGTATCTATGTAATGCTTTATCTTAAATGGACACAAAATATACCTCCGACAAAGAGCTGAATTCCTCCGGCATCAGCAATTTTCTGTTCAAATGCATCACACTCTGCTTGCAGATCTGGTGCATTACCGTCAAGAATATGAGCATTGTTCGGATCTATGTCGATGTGTTTAAAAAAGGAATTCCACATATAGGAATGGTAACTTTCTGGATGATCCCTTGGAAGTGCTAAACAGCAAAATTAAAAACAGATTTTAAATCCAAATAGAATATTGATTTTCAAATGACTGCAAGTAGATTGTTGCAGATACATAGTTCACCATTGTTGGCAGAATTTCAGATGGAGATGAGAGAGTGTAGAGGAGCGAGGTATACCAGGTAGTTGAGTGCTGTCGCAGCAACAATCTTGCACTCAACAACAGTAAGACCAAGGAGCTCACTGTGGACTTCAATAAGGGAAAGATGAGGGAACACAAACCAATCCTCAGAGGGATCAGAAGTGGAGCGAGTGAGCAATTTTAAGTTCCTGTGTATCAATAATTCTGAGTACCTAACAAGGATGCAATATATTGATGCAGCTGTAAAAAAAAAGGCATGGCATCAGCTGCATTTCATTAGAAGTTTGAGGAGATTTGCATTGTCAACTAAAATACTTGGGAACTCCTACGAAAGTGTCATGGAGAGCTGTCTGATTGGCTGCATATCCATCTGGTATCGGGGGATTACCGCACAAGAATTAAGTTGTAGAAGCTTATAAAATTATTCAGCTTCATTGCGGGTATTAGCCTCAATAGCATCTAAGGCATCTTCAAGCAGATGCCTTCGGAAAGTGGCATTCATTATTAAGGATCCCCACCACCCAGGACATGCCCTCTTCTCATTGTTACCCTCGAGATGGAGGTACAGAAGCCTGAAAGCACACACACAGTGACTCAGGAACATCTTCTTCCCCTCTGCCATCCAATTTCTAATATTAATATATACATATACACACACACACACACACACACACACAGACGTATGTAGATACACATACACTTATTGCAATTCAGTTTTTCTCTGTATTTATTGTACTGCTGCTGTAATGATTAACAAATTTCATAGCATATGCCAGTGATTTTAAACCCGATTCTAATACAAAATCACTCAAGCTTTTATCTGCATTAGCCCCAAACTTCAGAATTATACTCTACATACACAGTGCATGTATCTTAACATCAGCTATCTGAAAGAATTTGATATTTGACCTAATGCAATACTACTTCATAGGACACATTTAATATCTTAAACTAATATTCAAATGATCCCAAAAATAATTTTCTTTACCCAGCAGTCTGCTCTGACAGATGGATACACAGTAGGTTCCTGAAAGTGAATTAAAACTTCAATATGCAGAAGCTATGTAAAACTTGTTTTTCTCTAATACTGTTCCTCAACTTTTTTTTTAAACTGCTGAAATGCTGACAAACTCATTTCACGTTGTGAATCTCACTCAAAGCAACTCACCAACATATTCGTCCATGTTAAACGTCTTCACATATTTAAATGAAAGATGGCCACTTTTATAATATTCAATCAGCTTTTTGTAACATCCAGAAGGTGTGCTCCCTGAATAAAAAAAAAGTCTAATTTATATGTAAACATCAACTCATGCAACACTTACATGGCTTATTATAGCAACTTTTCACAAAACTGACAACAGTTAACATACAGTGCAGCGGCATTCAATTCTGATTGTATAATAGAAGTGAAGGCAGCATTCAACTGAAATCATTCAATGCAAGTGAAATCTAGGAGGAGGCATACTTCAGACTTTTGAAGTTCCTCCCGGGGGCAGGACTATCATACAAAATCCAAATCCCAAAAATGTTACTTCTGAAATGATAAAGCATAGGTTCTAAATCAGACACTTACAGCTGGTCAGTTCATGTAGTCTATCATTTGTATGATAGCTACCTGATCTATAACTAGTGAGTATAAAGGCAAACAGGAATTTGGCAAAAAAGTGCAGGTAACAGCAAAATGAAAATAAACATTCATAGAAACATAGAAAATAGGTGCAGGAGTAGGCCATTCGGCCCTTCAAGCCTGCACCACCATTCATTATGATCATGGCTGATCATCCAACTCAGAATCCTGTACCTGCTTTCTCTCCATACCCCCGATCCCGTTAGCCACAAGGGTTATATCCAACTTCCTCTTAAATATAGCCAATGAACCGGCCTCAACTGTTTCCTGTGGCAGAGAATTCCACAGATTCACCACTCTCTGTGTGAAAAAGTTTTTCCTCATCTCGGTCCTAAAAGGCTTCCCCTTTATCCTTAAACTGTGACCCCTCGTTCTGGACTTCCCCAACATCGGAAACAATCTTCCTGCATCTAGCCTGTCCAATCCCTTTAGAATTTTATACGTTTCAATAAGATCCTCCCTCAATCTTCTAAATTCCAGTGAGTATAAGCCTAGTCGATCCAGTCTTTCTTCACATGAAAGTCCTGCCATCCCAGGAATCAATCTGGTGAACCTTCTCTGTACTTCCTCTATGGCAAGAATGTCTTTCCTCAGATTAGGGGACCAAAACTGCACACAATATTCTAGGTGCGGTCTCACCAAGGCCTTGTACAACTGCAGTAGAACCTCCCTGCTCCTGTACTCGAATCCTTTCGCTATGAGTGCCAACATACCATTTGCCTTTTTCACCGCCTGCTGTACCTGCATGCCCACCTTCAATGACTGGTGTACAATGACACCCAGGTCTCATTGCATCTCCCTATTCAATCAAATTAGAACACTTGTTATTAATTTCTATTAATCTGATTAAGGATCCCCAATTCAAAAATTCACACACCGGTCGGGGAGTGATAACTATTTGACCCAGTGCATTAATGTTTATCAACAATAATAAAGGGAGAAAGATTTTCAAGCCTTGTAGATTGGGTTTCAAATACTTTAAAACTCAATTAAGATATGTGCTGCTACGCTTTTTAATTTCCATGCCCTTTTGTCCTTAAAGTGGCAATTTTCCAATGCTCTAATTCTCTGCAAAATGCCTTGAAACTACACTATGCCCTCTGCCTTTAGACTTCCTCACCAAGACAGAGCTGTTTTTGGAAAAACTCAGCTTTGTACTCAACTAAACCTTCCCTCAGGCGCCCATTCTAAATGCAGTATACTCAAATAAAATTCCCGTCTGGAAATGTTCTCAATTCTATACCACCTGCAATTCAATCAAGAGAAACCACAAGTTAGCACAGATATATTATGAGAGAACTCAAGTCAATGGAGAGGTTTCTGATATGAAACCCACTACTCTGCTCTCTCTCTCTCTCTATACACATGGCTGCGTGGCTAGGTACAGCTCAAACGTGATCTGTAAATCTGTCCATGACACCACAGTTGTTGACAGAATCTCAGATGGCAATGAGATGTGTACAGGGGGTGAGACAGGTCAGCTGTTGCAACAAAACACTCCACTCAATGCCATCAAGATCAGGAATTGATTGTGGACTGAAGGAAGGGAAACCTGGGGAGCATACACAATCCTGCTCGAGGGATCAGCAGCAGAATGGGTGAGCAGCTTCAGGTTTCTGGGCAACAACATCCAGAACTAACACATTAATGCAATGACGAAGGCATGCCAGTAGCTACGGTATACTTCATTAGGCATTTGAGGAGATTTGGTATGTCACAAAAGAGAACATTCTGACTGGCTGCATCACCATCTGATATGGAAGTTCCAATGTGCTAGAATGAAAGTAACTGCAAAGGGCTGTAGATTTAGCCAGCGCCATCATGGGCACAACATTCCACATTATTTAAAACATGTTCAAGATGTGGTGCCTCTAGGAAGTATCATTCGTTATTAAGGACCCTGACCACCTGGGATATATCCTTTTCTCATTACCACCATCAGGAAGGAGGTACAGAAGCCTGAAGACCACACAATGCTTTAGGAACAGTTTTATTCCTCTGCCATCAGATTTATGAATGGTCCATGAACACTATCTCATTATTCCATGTTTGCACTATTTATTTTTTGTAACTTATAATTTTTGTCTTTCACCATACTGCTGCCACGAAACAAATTTCATGACATGTCAGTGATAATAAACCCAGATATGATTCCAAGACAGGAAGCCTTAATGTTGGAAGGGAAGGCAAGATGAATGAAATTATTTAAAAAAATACCACAAACACAAAACACCTCTAGAAAGAGGGACAGATACTGTTCATGCCCTAACTTTTCTCTTAGCTGTTTCTCTTACCACAGATGCTTCCAGACTTGCTGGGTACTTGCAGCATTTTAAATTTTTATTTCAAATAGCCAGCACCTACAGTTACCTTGATTTATACTGAATATAATTACAGAGCAGAATAAATAGTAGAGCTTGGAGGGATGAGGGCACGAGTTATTTTTCAAAGTCATAAGATGACCATCCCAGGACCACAAAGAACAGAGAAAGGTTGGCTAGGATTTAGTGGGGGACTGGATATGCACGTTTGTAGTATCATTGGATAGTACTACCACTTTTGACTGCAAGATTCCCAACAGTGGTATTCACTCATCACAAAATGGTTAAATATCTGAACAAAATAATCTCATTTGAGCGGAGCAGAAATGCATACCTGTAGGCAAACCCAAAGTGAAGTAGCGATCTGGGCCTGGCTTGAATTGAACAATGGAATTGCAGATGTAACTAGCTGCCCATTCACTGGCCTTGTCATAGTCATCCAGAATAACCAAACGCATTGTAGTGAATAACCTCTTTCCCCCTCTCCAAGGAAAGATTGTCAATCTCAGTTTGATCTGAAAACAAACCGATTCTATGGTCAATGTTATAGCTAATCTTTCAGCAGCTAAGATGTTTCAAGCATCTGTTTTACCTTAATAACTTAAAATGAAAATTTTCAAGTACAAGTATTAACAAATTGATTATGGAAATAATTTTTTTGCTACAGGTTAAATTCTATCTTTAGTTCTCCATTCAATTCCTGAACAAAAAATATCACACAAAAAAAAACTTAGGACTCATTAGTGTTCCAGATCCAATTTTTAATCCTTAATAAACCTTTCAACATTATGTACATGCAAAATCTTTTAGGATTTACATCATTTTCCTTAGGGTCACCAAATTCAGATAACATGACCATAAATTACACATTTGCCAAATTACTAAATGGTGGCTGGCATCCGTCTCAAAGGACAGTGGGTGATGATCATCGTTATAAGCTTGGGTGAAAAAAATTAGTAAATACCCATTGGTAAAAACAGGATACATTTAAAATACTCTCATTGTCAACTACTAGATACAATCATTAGATGACTGAGTCAGGTATAATTTACAGAGAACTGTCATCTGGCCTCAAAAATTAGTCCAAGTGACAAGTGGAACAGCAAGAATTAAAACTGAATTGTAATTGAACAATTCTATTCAAGTAGAAGAGTACCCAAAGATAAAGACAATATACCAAAAAAAACTAAGAGTATCAGGAAAATGTGAAAAATTACCTTGGCAGCTATTAAAATTATGGTCAGGTAATATAGATAAAATAAAATAGAGCTGGAGATTTTCAACAGATCAGGTAGCATACAGGAGAGGAACTTCTCTCTTCATATATGCTGTCTGACCTACTGCATTTAGTGCTTTCACTTTTCTTTCTGCTTTTCATTTAATAATTTCTCAGTTTCGAGGAAGTTATGATCCAATATCAGGATCTTTCACTTTAATGAAGGGAATTGGCAATGTTGTTTGATTCAACTGCAAGTCAGAATGAAACAATGGAAGTCCCTGGGTAGGCCAGATTGCAGTACAGTTGAGAGCATTTGGAAAGAAAACTGCCTCCAATGTGAAACTATCTCGGCCACAAGGAAGCACAGTAGATCTGAGTAAAGTTTAATATCACTGATATAGGTCATGGAATTTGTTAACTTTATGGCAGCAGTGCAAAGAAATACACAATATAGAGAAAACTGAATTACACCAAGTATAAGCAACACACAAAAAATGCTGGAGGAACTCAGCAGGCCAAGTAGCATCTGGGAAAAGAGTACAGTTGCCACTTCAGGCCAAATCCTTTAAAACTTTGACAAACTTCTACAGATGTGTAGTGGAGAGTATGCCACTAACTGGTTGCATCATGGGCTGATAATCGAAACACCAAAGCCCTTTAATGGAAAAGCCCACAATAAGTAGTAATTTAGCCCAGTCCATCACGGGAAAGCAGCATCCATCATCAAGGACCCCCACCCCACCATCTGGCTATGCTTTCTTCTCATTGCTGCCACCAGGTCAGGGGTACAAGAGCTCAGGATCCACACTACCAGGTTATTACCCCTCAACCATCATGCTTCTGAAGCAGAGGGGTAACTTCACTCACCCCAGCATTGAACTGTTCCCTCAACTAATGGACTCACTTCCAAGGACTCTTCATCTCACTGTCTCAATATTATTTATTATTCTTATTTTGTTTTGTACTGCACAATTTGGTGCTTTTTGCACATTGGTTGTTGTCCATCTTGTGTGCAGTTTTCATTGATTCTATAGTATTTCATTGTATTTACTGTGAATACCCGCAAGAAAATAAATCTCAGGGTTGTACATGGTGACAAACACTTACTTTACTCTTGCTCCATTAAACAAACTTTTCAAAACCTAGGAGTGATCCCTATTGGTGACAATAATTATGAAACTAAAATGTAATTACATGCACAAAAAAGAATCTCTGGTATTTTGGACTCTTGCTTCACCCAGGGTATCTTTCTGAACTCTTTATCTAATCACTTTTGAACATTTTCAAAGGAGCAAATAAAATTAACAAGTTAGCAAGTAGACACATTGTTTCAGCTTGTACCTGCCCCACTGTACTCATATCTGCATACTCAACTCAGTTTTATCTCCCTGGTTCAGTCCCTTCCTATCTACATCAGTGACATGTGGCATGCTCTTGATCTTTTCAATGAGTTCAAGTTCTCTTATTTCCTATCTTTTTTTCACCATGGATGTCCAGTCCCTACACACCTCCCCCCCCCCCCCCCCCCCACCTGGAAGGCCTCAAAACTCTGATTCTTTCTGGAAACCAGACCTAACCAGTTCCCCTCCACCACCACTCTCTTCTGTCTAGCGAACGTCCTCACTCTCAATCATTTCTGCTTTGGCTCCTCCCACTTCCTTCAAACGAAAGGTGTAGACTGAGCCATTCACACTGGCCTCAGCTATGCCTGCCTTTTTGTCAGCTACATGGAGCAGTCTAAGCTCCAATGACTGCACTGGTGCTGCTTCCTGCACCCATACAGTGCTCACCGACTTCATCAACTTTGCCTCCAACTTCCACCCCACCCTCAAATTTACCTGGTCCATTTCTAACACCTCTCTCCGCTCTCAGTCTGTCTGCTTCTCCTGACACAGCTTGTGTTATAAACCCACTTACTCGTACAGCTACCTGGACTATACTTTTCCCCACCCTGTTACTTGTAAAAATGCCATCTGCTTCTCTCAATTCTTGTCTCCACCACGTCTGCTCTCAGGATGAGGCCTTTCATTCCAGAATGAAGGAGATGTCCTCCTCCTTCAAAGAAAGAGGACCTCCACCATGAATGCTGTCCTCAACCGCATCTCTCCCTTTTCGCGCACGTCTGCCCTCATCCTCCTCCTGCCACATCCACGTGCCTTCATGTCTAGCACACAATTCTGCATAATCTCCAACGGGATCCCACCACCAAGCACATCATTTCCTACCCCCATTTTTTGTTTTCCGCAGGGATCGTTTCCTACACAACTCCCTTGCACATTCATTCCTCTCCACTGATGCTCGAACTGGCATTTATCCTTGCAAGCAGAACAAGTGCTACACCTCCTTCCTCACTACCAGGATCCCAAACAGTCCTTCCAGGTGAAGTGATACTTCATCTGTGAGTCTGTTGGGGTCATAAACTGTGCCTGGTGCTCCTATATATAGGCGAGACCCGGCGAAGATTGTGAACCTCTTCACCGAGCAGCTATGCGCCATCTGCCAGAAAAAGCAGGATCTCTCATTTTCATTCCACTTCCCATTCTGACTTGTCATTCCGCGGCCTCCTCTACTGCTGTGATGAGGCCACACTCAGGTTGGAGGAGCAACACTTTATATTCCGTCTGGGTAGCCTCCAACCTGATGGAATTAACATCGATTTCTCAAACTTCCGGTAATGGCTGAGCCCCCCCCCCCCCCATTTCCTATCACCTTTCCCCTCTCTCACGTTAACTCCTTGCCTGCCCTGGCCTCCCCCGGTGCTCCTCCCCATTCTTCTCTCTTTCATGGCCTACTAACTTCTATTAGATTTCCCCTTCTCCAGCTGGGAATCTCTTTCAACAACCAACTTTCCAACTCTTTACTTCACTCCTCCTGGTTTCACCTACCACTCTGTGTTTCTCCCTCCCCTAACCCTGATTCCTCGTCTTTTTTGCTCCGCTTCTGCTGCAGGGCCTCAGCCCAAAATGTTGTCGACTATACCTGCTGAGTTCCTCCAGCATTTTGTGTGTGTTACTTGGATTTCCAGCATCTGCAGATTTTCTCCTTTGTGAACAAGTTAGTACTGTATAGTTATTCCTGCTAAAAGTTATACAATCTGAGATACGGGAACTGGGGATGGGATCCTGTCAAACTGGGCACCTCCTCTAAAACCATAAAATCTATCTATTGAGATAAGCCATTTGAGCCACGCCACCCGTCAACTCTTGACTGAGCCCTAGAGTAATCACAGGACAATTTACAATGACCAATTAACCTATAAGCCTTTGGACCGTGGGAGGAATGCCATGCTGTCACAGGGACAACATACTCCATACAGGTAGCGGTGGGAAATTAACCCTGGTGGCTGGTACAGTAAAGCGCTGTTCTAACCACTACACTACCGTCTGATGGGAAATGAACCCTGGTCATTTCCACCCATTACAGTTAAATGTCAAATGAGACTTTTCAAATACACAAAATTGTGTTTCGCTCAGGACAGCTGCATCCCAATCAGCAGATTTTCTCTTGTTGCCTTCTCCCCAAAACCTCTGACACCTTTACTAATTAAAAGCCCGTCATCCTCTGCTTTAAATACACCCAATGACTTGGCCTCCACGGCTGTTTGTGGTAATGATCACCACCCTCTGCCTAAATTTGCTGTTCTTAAAGTACATCATTTTGTTCTGAGGCTCTGCCCGTTGATCATAGACTCTCGCACTATGTGAAATATTCTTTCCACATCCACTACATCTAGGCCTTTAAATATTCGATAGGCTTCAATAAGATTTCCACCTCCTCATTCTTCACTATAACTCACTCATAATGAAGGACCTCATCCACCCTGGATATTTTCTGTTCACCCCTCCTATATCAGGTAAGCCTGAAAGCATGTACCACCCTTCTCAAGGCCAGCATCTACCCTACTGATACAAGACTATTAAATACTTTCCAGCATGAGCTTCCCAGCGGGAGGTCTCAACCTCACAATCTACACGGTTATGATCTTGCACCTTATTGTTTACCTGCAATGCACTTACTCAGTATTGTCAGTATTTCACCTTGGATTACTTGAACATACTATGTATTGAACCGATCTGTACGAACAGTAGGCAAGGCAATTATTCTCAGTATCATGATAATAAACCAATTCCTAACTATTTACTAGGCTTTCCGCATTCCCATTCCTTGCCCAAGCGCGTCTGCAACCTGCTATTAATACACACAAATTGCCAACCTGGGTGCGAGGTCAGGAGCCACACATTACCCCCTTTAGTGCCAGGTGGCAAACCTGCTCGCTGGATAGGAACAACTCGATGACAACCCTCCGACCTGATACCCCCGCCGCCCCCTACAGCACCCCCTCCCATCCAATCTCGGGGGAAGGGGGGGCACGATCCCAACAGCCTTTCCCACACCCCTGGGGGCCGCAATCAACCTGACCTGCGCCCGATGCCCCTCACAGCTCACCCTCTGCTCGCTCGGTACACCTGGATCACGAGACGCAGCTGTCACATGATCACACACCGACAAATGACAACCCCGGGGCTGAGCTGACGTCACCTCCGGCCGGAAGACGCGGAACGCTTGAAATTCGCTTTGCGCTCTCGTTGGTTGTGAAAGGGGGGTTAATTTCTTATTTTAAAACTGCAGCAGCGGTAATTTGGGCAGACGGTGCAAAGTGCTGTCTGTTGTGCAGACAGCTAGTGGCAAAATCGCACTTAATCGTAATATTGTTATAAAGCAGCCAATGGGAATTGAGTTCAGATTCGTTGTGAAGGAGGTTCCAGGGTAATTGTGGTTCTTGTGATGTTGCTCCTCCTTTCTGTCAAACTTCCGCGAAAGTGGGGTTAAAATTTTCAGAACTGCAACTGCCCTCCAGAACACCGTCACTGAATGCGAAGTAATTGAACAGACGAGACGATGAGCACAAGAGATTCTGCAAATGCTGGAAATAAGACCGCAAGACTAGGATCATAATTAGGCCATTTGGCCCATTGAGCCGGCTCCACCATTCATTCAGGGCTGATTTATCATCCCTCTCAACCGCATTCTCCTGCTTTCTTCCCTGTCTAATCGAGAACCTTTCAAAGATTCAAAGTACATAGGCAGTGTGGGATTCTTCAGTCTGGTTTATATACACTCAATGACTTAGTCTCCATAGCCAATAAATTACAGATTCGCCACCTTCTGGCTATAGAAATTCCAACTCACCTCGAATGGGATGCTCTTGTATTCTGAGGTTGTGCCCTCTGGTCCGAGTCTTACCTTCTATTGGAAACATTTTCTCCACATCCACTCTATCTAGGCCTTTCAATATTCCATAGATTTCAATTTCTACCCTCATTCTTTTAAACTCCAGCGAATTACAAGCCCAGAGAATCAACCACTCCTCAGACGTTAACCCTTTCATTCCTGGAATCATTCGCATGAACCTCCTCTGGACCTTTTCTAATGCCAGTACACCCTTTGTAGATATGGAGCCCAAAACCGCGCACAATACTCCACGTGCGGTCTGAGCAATGCCTTATAAAGCCTCGGCATCACATCCTTGCTCTTACATTCTTGACCTCTCGAAACGAATGCTAATATTGCATTTGCAATGTTGCTCAAATCTTGAGCAACTCCCACAAATTGCTGACTGCACCATATGTGTTTGGAGTGTGGGAGGAATCCAGAGCACCTCGTGGAAATCCACACAGTCACACGGAGAACACAGACTCATTTTAGACAGCAGCAGGAATTGAACCCAGTTTACTGCTCGCTGGCATTGTAGAGCTATGCTACTGTGTCGCCGCAATGTGATCATGGCTGATCTACCTATAGAATCATGTATTAAGGACCGAGAACCTGGAGTACTCCAGTAGTTACATACCTTCAGCATAAAGTAAACCGATTTAATCCAACCCTCTTTTCTATGTCTATGCTTACACACTTACCTCAATATTCTCAGTGAAAGCAGATACTGATGATGAAATTTGCTGTGTCAGCATAGCATGGTATGGATTGAGGAAAAGTGCATTGGGAGATCAAGACCTTGTACCTGGACCAAAACATATGGTCTCCCAGGCAACAGTGCTCTCCTGATCTCCTTTACACTTCTGGGATGTGTACTGCCTGATGCATGCACCTTAAGGCACTTAAAAGGTTCAAGCATTTATTTCTTTGCAAAAATCATCAAAATTGCAGGAAAGGTCAGTGACCCAATGTTAGTGGCCTCTCTGGCATCTTCAGCAATGATGCTCAAATTCCTCCCAGTCTGCTCCATTGGAGAGGCACAGGATTTGCATAGCCAACTCCAGAATTTCAAAATTGACACTATTCTAAACTCTATTGTTGAATAAGATTACCTGGCAGACAGAAGAAAAGATTCAAGGGTGTCTTCAAACCTCATTGGAAATACCCCAAAGGGGAGGAGGAGCTTTTGTGATGGGAATCTTAAGCTGCACTGGGACTATACATAGATTGTAAAAAGCGGAAGGAATTAATCAAGAGAAATCCTGCAGATGCTGGAATTCCATGCAACACACACTAAATGTTGGAGGAACTCAGCAGGCCAGGCTGCATATACGGTAGTGATTCCCAAAGGGAGTGGTATTGCCATTCAAGGGGGCGGGTACGTGTCCTAAAGGCGTGTTAGGGGAAATAGAAGTCATCGGGGGCGTTCGAGAATCTTGAGGGGTGGAGGTGGTAAGTGGCACCCTAACTTGAGGCATGAGACCTGACTGACTGTTAGTAGAGCAGGCATTTCCAAAACAACAGGATTAGGCACTGAACACAGGAACAGCCATAGCTCTGCTGGTGGTGAGCACTCGTCATCATAATGCATCTGAAACTTGACAATTTCATCTGACCTTACCAATCAAACAGACATTATTGGAGATGCATAAATTAGCAACCAGGGTGCCTAACAGATCCCTTTGATTCACGGCACGGATCAAGTTCATGCAACTTAATTGTTGGTAAGTCAAGCAAACCCTCTTAACTTCCTCTACAGAACTATGGATAAGAGGTCACACAATTGGAACCAAACAGTGAAATAGAGTCAATCAGAGAACCTGCCAACCCCGAGGATTCCTCTTGAGGTGTTCCAAAGCGACCTTGGTTTTATATGCGTGGTCAACCCCCACCTTTGGGGATTATGAGACCTTACGTGATTGGTCAATCACACTAACTGGAATAGTGTAAAGGTAACTTGCCCAGCACCAGCTCTATGCTGACTAACATTCAGATTCCAATCTGAATCCTTGTCAACGTAATTTTTGCTGTGGTGATCATCTTCATCTTCGGCTCACCATTCCTTTACATGCTGCTACCATTGTTTCAACCATGTCAACTCACTGCTGTCATCAACATCTGATAGGCATCCTCAGTTTGTGTTCATTTTTAAATTTTAATTTAGCCCCATTAATGATGCATAAATACGTATGGTTTGATCTCTACAAGTCTGAGGGTGTTGAAGCCCCGAATTTTAATCCTGTAAAGAAACAGAAAGTGCATCAATACAAACTTACATACCTGGAGTGTGGTTTTAGTCCATTCCTGGTGGCTCAGCAATGCCCCATGTGTCCCATTTGTAATATTGAAATGTCTAATGAAGCCATGAAACCATCAAAATTGCAGAGAGCATTTGAAAAGCATTGCACACTCAAGTCATTGGCAAAGTAAGCTAAAAGTTACATTGATAGTGGTCTTGTTGCTTCTTATAACATTTCCAAAATTATAGCAAAGTGTGGAAAATCTCATACAATTGGTGAAAGATTAATAATGCCTGCTGTATCAGAAGTGCTCACCACTGTTCTCAAAATGGATTCCAGTATTTTAAAATCAATTTCCCCGAGTAATAACTGTCATTGTATTCACAAAATAAGTGAAGACATTGAGTATCAACTATGCACAGAGCTACATAAAACAAAATTTGGGCTACAACTGGATGAGTCAACTGTGCAAGACAACAAGGCATTGCTAATGGTATAGGTACAGTTTATCAAAAATGTTAAAGTTTATGGAGAGATTCTCTAGTAAGAAGTTAAAAGCAAATATCAATAGAGAATCAATCTACAATGAGCTTAAAATGTATATTGAGGATAAAAGTACTTTGATTGGGAATATGATTTCTTGTGCAACAGATGAAGAACCATATATGACAGGTCACCATGCTGGTTTAGTGACATTTATGAAAAAAGAAATTCCAAGTCTATTTGCAATCCATTGTGCAATCCATCATCAACATCTCCTTGCCAAAAACCTCAGCCAGTGACTCCTCAAGCATGATTCTTGTAATATCTGCCATCACCAAAATTAAAGCTCATCCATCAAGTAGCAGAATGTTTCACCAGTTAAGTCAAGATAACAATGAAGAGTTTTAATGCTTGTTTCTTCACACTGAAGTGCATTGGCTGTCAAAAGGCTGCTGCTTATAACATTTCTTTGATCTTTTTGATGCTGTGATTGCATTTTTGCTCAAAGTCGACAAAAACTTGGGAGACAAGATTGAACAACGTGGAGTTGTGGCATACCTAGCTGACCTATATGACAAAATGAACATTCAAGGTATGAAACTACACAGTGAAATTTTCCATTTTATCCAGACAAAAAGTGCAGTGTCTACTTTTAATGGAAAACTGGACATCTATAAGCAAAACAAGAGGAGAAGAATGTTCTCACAGTTTTGCTGCATGGAAAGTATGACGCTCTCATTCACAGACGGTGATTTGCAAGAGCACTGATTACACCTGCAGACATTGAAGAAGGATTGATTCAAGGATTTGAACAATTTGGAAATTCTGGACTTAGTAATTAAGCCATTCCTTTGTAAGGTGGAAGAACAGGAAGAAAGCCTGCAAAGAGGAATTATCGAAGCTCAGAATGATGAAGGAGCAAAAATGCTTTTCAAAAATATTGGCTTTTGTGGTATGTTGCTATACTGTCATACGAAGTTTCCTGGTCTTTGGAGAAGAGCCAAACTGTTCTTCATTCCATTTCCATCCTCCTACCTTGAGGAAAGAAGCTTCAGTGCAGTGAACCACATACTCACAAAAAACAGAAACCACTTGGACATTGTTATGCATGGGGACTTAAGGCTTTTACTTTCACAAGTTGAAACCTTGCTAAAAAACCATCAAGCTCAAGGATCACATTGATATCGAAATTGCTGTACAGGTACTGTGCAAGCTAAGTTCAAAGACAAATAAAAATTTAAAGCAGAATAATTTTTCTCATGTTAGCATATGGTGGACAAGTTTTTACACTATGGGGATGTTGGAAGTATATTATGCCCCAGAAAGGTGTTGGCAAGAATGAAAGTGCTTTGGGGGGTGTTGGGCTAAAAAGGGTTGGGAATCACTGATCTATGGAAAAGAGAACAGTCAGTGTTTCAGGCCGAGACCTTTCATCATGACAGAAATGATGAAATGATAAGAAT
This sequence comes from Hypanus sabinus, assembly GCF_030144855.1. Lineage (NCBI taxonomy): Eukaryota > Metazoa > Chordata > Chondrichthyes > Myliobatiformes > Dasyatidae > Hypanus > Hypanus sabinus. Next base: position 47,903,571 of record NC_082719.1, on the reverse strand, counting down.
GGCTGTGGAGTAATCAATGGGTGGGCTAATGAGTGGAGGTGTTCATCAGCTTATTGCTTGGGAAAAGTAACTGTTTTTGAGTCTGGTAGTCCTGGGTGAATGCTATGTAGCCTCCTCCCCGAAAGGAGTGGGACAAACAGTTCATAAGCAGAGTAGGTGGGATCCTTCATGGTGTTACTGGCCCTTTTTCAGTATCTTTCTGTGTGTATGTATATATACACACACACACACACACACACACACACACACATATATATATATACATACATACATATATACACATATATATCTTTAATGGCTGTTGATGCGTTGGGCAGTTTTAACTGACTGTTGTAGAGCTTTCCTGTGCGCCACAGTTTAGTTTCTGTATCATGCAGCGATGCAGCAATTTAGGATGCCCTCTACAGCATATCTGTAGAATGATGTGAGAATAGATGTGCATAGTCCAGCTCTCTTCGGCATCCTCAGAAAGTAGTGGCATTGTTGAGCTTTTCTAATCGTGCAGGATGTGTTCTGGGGCCATGAGAGGTTGTGTGTGATGTGCATTCCCAGAAAAGTGGGAAAGAAGAAGCTGAAACCACATTGCTGAAATGTAATTGCTATATATTTACTAAACTTGGCAGTATGAGTGCTATGCATTCTATGAATTTAGTAATGTGTTTACCTTAATGATCTATAAAGCTTCTCCCTTGAAAGGGGGCCACTGACATTATGCTTAGCCCGAACTCTGATTACCACAAGTGCAGCATCAAAGTTGTTCCAATTATTGTCACATCAGGCGATTACACTCTTTTTAAGTTAATAGTAGAACTGGTAAAATATAGGCTGCTAATATTTTTTGCCTCACCACCATGAAATAAAATCTTTTGGACTTTCTACATTTGCCATATTCCCATCACCACCCTCTGTACACTGGTATAGTCACTTTTTTTTAGACTGTACAACCATGCAAGAGTTTGGTAATTCCTCACTTGATATGCTGGAAATGTATTGTGTCGTATTGCAACCCATCCCACACCACCCTCCCCTCCATCCACAACCAGTGGCCAGCAGCTATCCCCAGCCAGAGCTCTAAACGAGCACCAAGAAGAAAACTTGCTGAGACTGTCATCATGGTGTTATGCCTATTGTCTGCAACCGCAAAGGTGCCCTGAAGCTTCTAAGCACAGACTTGCATAGACTTGCAGTGTTCAAATTGAGGTTGATAAGATGATGAAGGAAAACAATTGCGTTCCACATGACAATTTGTTCACATTAAACAGTAATGAGAATCAAGAGCGTGATGATTTTTCAATTTTATAAAGCAAGATCTGGGTTACGAAAGAGTTAGATTTTGGAACAAAAGTATTTCTATCAAGACCAAGCTGGACCAGACTCTAAACATAATAGATTCTGCTGATGCTGAAAATCCAGTGCAACACACACAAAATGCGGGAGGAACTCAGCAGGTTAGGTAGCATCTATGGAAATGAATAAGCAGTTGGTATTTTGGGAGAAGACCCTTCCTCAGGATGTAGAGGCTCATGCAGTGGAAAGTGAGAACAAGAGGAACTGTATCATTGTTAAGGTGGTGGGAAGATGGGATGAGTGCAAATGCCAGGGAAATGGAAGAATGCGTGTGAGGGCAGTGTCAATGGTGGAGGAAGGAAACCCTGTTCTTAGAAGAATGAGGATATCTCTGATGTTCTTGAAAGGAAAGCCTCATCCTGGGAACTGACGTAGTGGAGAAGCAACTGAGAAAAGGGAATGGCATCTTTATGGGAGACAGGGTGGGAAGAGGTGTAGTCAAGATAACCATGGGAGTCAGTAGGTTTATAAAAGCTGTCAGTAGAGAGTTTGTCTTCAGAGATGGAGACAGGGAGATTGAGGAAAAGGAGGGAGGTGTTTGAAACAGACCAATTGGATTTAAGGGCAGGGTGGAAGTTGGAGGAAATTGATGAAATTGTTGAGCATGGCATGGGTGCAGTTGTCAATGTAGCACAGGATGAGTTGTGGAGCACTACAGAGCCAATGAAAATGCAGGTTTCGCTGGGGTCCATTCAGTGCCCATGGCTACCTCTTGAGTCTGGGGAAAGTGTGAGGAGCCAAAGGAGAAATTGTTGAGGGTGAAGACCAGTTCTGTCAGATGGAGGAGGGTGGTAGTGGGGGGTGAACTGGTTGAGTCTTTTGTTGAGAAATAAGTGGAGAACTTTAAGGCCTTCTTGATGGGGGATAGAAATGTACGGAACTGGACATCTATAGTGAATATAAGGTGGTCAGGGCCAAGGAACTGAAAGGTGTTGAGATCGAGAGCATGTGAAGTGGTATGGATGTTGGTGGGATGGGACTGAACCAAGGGGGAAAGAATGGGGTTGAGGTATTTGGACACAGGTCCAGTGGGATAGTAGCAGGCAAAGACAATAGGGCTACCCAGTCAGTCAGGTGTGTGGATCTCTGGCAGGAGGTAGAAAGGAGCTGTGTGGGGAAGGGAACTATGAGTTTAGTGGCTGTGCATGGGAGTGCACTAGAGTTGATGAGGTCGGTAATGGTTTTGGAAACAATTTTCTGATGGTCCAGGGTGGGGTCCTTTACAAGAGGTAGGTAGGAAGAGATGTCTGAGAATTGCCATTTGGCCTCAACAAGGCAGAGGCCAGTTCACCACACTAGAACAGCACCTCTTTTGCCTGTAGGGTTGATGGTAAGGTTGGGATTAGTACAGAGAGAGTAGAGGGCAGTGCATTCAGAAGGGGTAAGGTTTGAGGAGTGAGCGTTGCTGAAGTTGACCCAGTTGATGTCTCATCAGCAATTAGAAATGAAAAGATCCAGAGCAGGCAAAGAAGCAGAATAGACAATAGACTGTAGGTGCAGGAATAGGCCATTCGGCCCTTCTAGCCAGCACTGCCATTCACTGTGATCATGGCTGATCATACACAATACAGAATGGGGTTCCCAAGAAGAAGAGGAGGGTTGGAGATGGATAAAGGGGTCATTCGTGTGGGGTAAGGAATTCTTGCCAAAGAAGTCAGAGTCAGAGGCAATGGAAGAAGAGCTCGGCGTCATGGCAGGTGTGGAACTCACTGAGATGCCGTCAAAGAGGAACCAAGGTAAGGGCCTTGCAGAGAACAAAATTTTCTGCCTCAGAGAGGGGAAGGTCAGAAGGAGTGGTGAAGACGTGGCTATTGGATCAGTTTCTGTTTGGAGTGGATATCAGGCGTGGACCACAGAACTTAGGCTAGAGTGATTGCTAGGATTTGTTTCAATCATCATTATTTTACAAAATAATTTCCCTCTTAGACTGCATGAATAAAGTACATAATATTGGATCCCTTGCTGAGTTGAACAGGGATACTGCATTATCTCAACTGCTGATAAAGTGAAAGGTGGAAGCAAGAAAGAAGCAGTCAGCATGTTTTGTGATAGGATGGTACTGTGGGACATTAAATGAGCAAAGTTGTGATAATACAAAGTAACAGAAATCTGAAAAAGATGAAAATGTACAATTATCTGAAATGAATTTGATGAACCTGTGTTGTACTCTCTTTATCACAACTCAAGTACAGAGACTGAACTTATATATAATATTCCTGGTGTTGCCTCACCAGAGCCTTGATTAATTGCAATGCGACGTACTTAATCTTTTACTCAAATCATCTTGTAATTAAGGCCAACATGTTAGTTGTTTTCTAATTGCTTGAGTGTCTGCACATTATTTTACAGTGATTTGTGTACAGGGACACCCACATTCCTCTGAACACCCACACTTGATAATGACTCACCGTTAAATAAAAAAACTCCTTTCTTTTTTGCCGAAGTATATGGGCTCTTATTTTTTCCACTTTATGTTCCATCTGGCAAGCTCCTAGCTGTTCACATATAGTCCCCACATTTTACTCCCATCAGGAATAGCGCTCCAATGACTCACAGCCCCTTGAGAGAAAACAAAATCCTTATCTCTCCTTTAAAGGGCTGACTCAACAGTGCCCCCTATTCTCCCACAAGAAGAAAAATCTTCTCCACACCTACCTTTTTAAGATCCCTCAGGATCTTAATCGATTTAATTTGTTCACATTCAATTTTCTCAACTCCATCAGATACAAACCACAGCTGTCCAACCCTTCCTCATAAGATAATCTCTCTATTCCAGGTGAGAGTCTACTAGATTTTCTCTGAACTGCTTCCACATTCATCCTTAAACAAGGAAATCATTCTTATCCATTGTTCTTCTGATGTGTGGCTGAACTGATGTATGGCTTTCCTACGAATGGTATTCAATTCCCCTTGTAATAAACAATAACTTTCCATTGGCTTTCCTATTGTAATGTTCTGATTAAGATTTTTATTTTATCAGTTTTCTACAAAAGCAGCGTGTGCTGCTAGAAAGAGTGTTTTGGCTTCAGCCAAAGATAAGCAGCCACGCTGACCATCTTAGGGATGTTGTATCAGCCAATATGGATTGTCTTGGCAGTGGGATGCCATGAAACATTCGAGAGAACCAGGTGGATCAGATTTCTGAAGGACAGTAGTCTGGTTTGGGGTCTTTTGGTGGGAGCTGCAGAGTGGGGCACAAGGGAAGATGCCTGCAGAATGCCACTCGAAGGAGAGACCCCGTTGTAAGAAGTGCTTTGTGTAGACAATTGATTCCAAGGAGGAATTGCCAATTTTCCTGAGTTAGCCAGTTCATTTGAGATGGTCTTTGAGGGTAGTTCCGACTGTGGCTGGTGTTTCACACAGGATGTGGGTTCAGCACTGTGGTGAACTACGTATATCTGTCTGGACACGTACCCTGCTGACTGCTCCTGTGGCCCCTCCCACTGACCGTGGCTCCTCCCACAGACCCCGATATAAAGGCGACTGAGGCCTGAACCTGGCCCTCAGTCTCCAGGATGTAGTATGGTGGTCAACTACTTCTTGTTCTTTCTTCCAGTCAATAAAAGCCGATATCTCGCCTTCACGTCTCAGAGAGAGTTATTGATGGTGCATCAAGCACATGAGTAAAGTGATACACTCAACTACTCTAGAAATGAGCTCCAATATTTATGTGCACATTGGTCTAGTTGAACTGTAATGGGCCCTTTTATTTTTCTTTTCTTTCTCATTTAGCTGTTTGTTAAAGTTGAAATGTTGGTCAGTATATTTCCTTTGTAATTTTATGTCTGTGTACAATCTCAACTTTCTAGTGAACAATAACTTTGCATGGAACAGTATTTACACAGCATTCACTATAATCAATGTTCTTTCCTGGAACATTTCAACTCTCCTGTTTGGTTGAACCCCAAATCATACCAACCTTAGTCATACAGTGCTTATGAGAGGCAGCCTTCTCTCCATTGAGTCACATGGCTGTTAGCAGAGTTAGCTAACAAGCCAAGTTTGTATATGAGTCCAGTGAAAGGTACAGTGTATTTGTCTTGAAAGTCATGCACTTGGACACAATTTGCACTTTTTTCAGTTTTACAAGGGGCCCAATATTCCCCAATTAATATAAGATATTTTCTGTTCTTCAAATGAAACATCCCAGTTTCCTTGGCTGCATAAGTCTAGGGAAGACAAACTCTGGCACGCCAAACTTTAGAGATTGAGGCACAATGGATCCCATCCCAAACCTCAGTTTGTGTGGATGGTGTGCCATTTGCTACCCTGTTACAAATTAATGCCACAAAATAACAGACAGTACACTGCATATGATTAAAGGAATTATATTTATGAATCTTTACTGAAGGGTTAGTAAAGAATAACAAAAAGAAAAGGGCCCATTCTAATTAAACAGTCAAATGTGCACAAGTTGGAGCTTATCTTGAATTTCCCTCTCACTCACATGCTGGGCCCTTGGTCAATGTGAAAGCACACACCACCTTCTGAACGTCGCTCGCAATCCATCTCGAACAAATGGGTTTCCCACTGGATCGTGCGCTATGACTGGTTCTCCCCAAAGTCTTCTCTCTTCATCTCCTTTTGAACAAAAGCTCAAGACCAACCTTATTGTCCCTCACCAAGAAAAACCTCCCGCTAATTGTTTGGCACACATTCCACATCATCCCTTATCTTCAACAATAACCCAAAGCGGAACAAACAGCTGTCTGAGTGTGTTTGTAGGTTTGAAAAGCCTTGAAAGCTGTGGTTAATCTGACTGGACCTTCATCAAGACAGCAGCAAAAACTAGCAGGGACATCAGACAGAGGAAAGGAGCAAAGCAGAAAGAAAAACATAGTCACCCCATATGTAGCTGAGTTCAAGAGAAACTCAGAAGGATGTTCAACAAGCAACAGATCCCTGTGTAATTCAAATCTCCAAACACACTCTGACAGAAACTCGTCCATCCCAAGGATCCTACACACAGGCATAAACAGCGCAATAATGTATATACTATCCAATGTAATGAAAACTGCACAGATCTGTATATTGGCATGACAAAACAGCCACTTCAGAAATGGATGGCCCAAAATAGAAGGGCTAACACCTTAGATTAAGACTCGTCTGTATATTTACACCTAATGGACAAGGGATACTCCTTTGATGATAACAATATGCACATTTTGGACAGGGAGGACAGATGGTTTGAAAGAGGGGTTAAAGAATCCATATTTGTCAAACTTCAAACCCCATCCCTGAACAGAGTGGGTGGGGTATGTCACCTATCAGCTACTTACAACATAGTCCTAAGATCTTTACCCCAGCGTCTGCACAATAGTTCATACTCCATTCAAGCAAAGATAAAACAAATGACCTTCTCATTATCTCTACCACTCTTAACAGCCCTCATGTCATTACTATATCTTTAAACAACTCACAGAATTTATAAGCCGACAAACTACCTACCATGGATTAGAATGGAATTAGCCTCTGAGATGAGTGGCAAAATGTCTTCCACACAACACAGCAAGACCAGTTGCCTGGATTTACTACTGCTTGGTTTACTTATATAATTCATACATAAAAGCAAGTGAGTGATGTAATAGAAATTTGAAACAATCATCTAAGTGATTTGAGTGTAATAATATATCAATGGTGCTAAAGCTGCAAATAACATTCCATGTTAGATTTGGATGCCAGTTTGTCTATGGCCTAAAATTAGAACTTATATATATAGGTCTTGTTTTGCACTCAGTGATTGGTCATATTTAGGCACTGTTTGTTCACTGTCCTTCTTGATACTGCCAAGAAAAGGATTCATTCGTGCTAGGTGTGATCTTCTGCCTTATTTAAGGTTTGTCTTATTAACAATTTCACAACAGCAGAAATTACACTTCTTTAAAATTTAGCTTTTGATCTAACATTGACAATTAAAGTGGGCATGGTTACTGTTAATGGAAAATATCAATGCCAGTAACAATCTCTACTTATAGTAGATAGCAAACAATCGTTAGATACCTTCTTCTGAATTAGTTTACCACCAAACTGTATTTGTGAAGACTTAAAAGGTGAAATGAAAATAGATTACTGAACATAAAGCAGCTTTTAATAGACTTCTATGCATCAAGATTATAATTATCTGTTAAGTAGTTAATATTTGTTTTGGGTATGGCTTAGTTGCATTGATTGGGCCTATGACCTGTGCTGGCCTTGTTGGTAAAATCAGGTGTTCCAGTTTAAGGAGTAATATGTTTCTCCAAAACAGACAGTCCCTAATGTTGACAAAGCTAGGCTTATTATCAAAACAAGAATTATTTCAAATCTCATCTGACCAAGGTTAATTCGAGGTAACTGTCCTCAACATTTCTTCAAGATGGTGGTGTGACGCAGTTTGCAGTGGCCTCTCCGGAGTTGATATCTGTTAATTGTCAAGCGGGGTGCTGTGCACAATCCTAATCTGATGAAAAACGGATGTGGGAGCACAGAGAAACATCTGGAAATCTCCAGGAAGGCCTTCTTCGCTGCTGCTGTTGTGAGGTTTGGGTCTCTGCTGGAAAGAACAGGCCCCCAGTCCTCAGGGTCGCGTGGCCAGTGGCGGGGGCATCATAGTGCGCTCGGCAGAGGATGCTGCTCAGAGAGGTTGTGCCAGAGGGGGTGGTCGGAAGCTCGGAGTCTGCTGCGGTCGGGGTGCTTTCATTGTGTGCTACGTCTGCGAGGCTGGGTCTGGCAGCGCCGTGGAAGTCTGTAGTGGGGGTATTCCCTTCTGCCGTGGAAGTCTGTGTGGGATGACAAGTCTATTGGGACCCTGAGGGCTTGTGGAAACTGTGTGATGGTTTCTTTCATACTTATAGTCTTTTAACATGTTTGGACTATTTTTACTGTGCCCATGGTCTTTTTTTAAATCAATTATGGTATAGTTTGCACTGTTGTAACCATGTGGTTTTGTGTAGGTCTTGTAGATTTAGTTTTTGGTTTGTTGGGTGGTAGAGTTGGTCTCCTGACTTGGTGTGTCAGGGTCTTTCCGGGGAACACACTAAGATATTAATACGCAGCAGCCTCCCCGGACTCTGGACTTGGGGATTGGCAAATGTTATGTGGATTTTCTGGTGTAGTCTGTTTTGTTGTGTGCTTTTGTGATATCATTCTGGAGAAACATTGTTTCATTTTTTAACTATTGTAGTTGTGGTTTCTAAACGACAATAAACCAAAATTCAATTCAATTCAATTCAAATTCAATTCAAGTGTGAGTAAGGAGGAATTTGATGACACAAAGCAGAAGCAAGTCCCAAGAACTAGACAGTTTCCATTCCAGCATTTTAAAGGAGTAAGCTAAGAATATTGCTGGGCCACTGATTTTACCACACTGTTGTCATTTCAAATAATTAACTTATTCTGAAAATTTCTGTTTATTGATTTTCTATGAACATAAGGAAGGAGAGCCAGCAAACTATCAGGCTGAACCGAACTTCATTAAGCCTGAAACCCAAATTTCCCTTTGAAAATGGAGAGGGATGACTGAACTAACCCCATCCCTTGCACCCAAAAGGCATCCAGCCATGTGTAAAATGGCCCTTTACACCATTTATGCCCTGGGCAACCTACTGACGAAGCTGCATCTCTGAAGCACATTGCCAACCTTCAGCTAAAGGAAAAACTGAGGTCAGAGCTTCACTTTGTATCGAAGTCTATAATGCTTAGGAACAGTTTCAAATTGCACCTGATATAAGAGCTATTCAGATTGATTATAATAATTTAAAAGTTCAAAGTAAATGTGATTATCACAATACATATATGTCACCATATACAACCCTGAGATTCGTTTTCCCGCAGACATACTCAGCAAATCCATAGAATAATAACTATAACAGGATCAATGAAAGGTCAAGTAGAGTACAGAAGACAACAAACTGCAAATGCAAATATAAATAAATAGCAATAAATAACAAGAACATAAAATGACAAGATAAAGAGTCCTCGAGGTGGGATCATTGGCTGTGTGAACATCTCGTTGGATGGGCAAAGGAATGGAGTTATCCCCTTTTGTTCAAGAGCCTGATGGTTGAGGAGTAGTAACTGTTGGGCCACTAAATGTAAGAATGAACCATTAGAAATTAAAAGATTTGAAACAAAATAAAATACAAATAAAATGAACTTTCTTCAACTACCTTCCTAAAAAAAAAACCTACAGGGCCGGAAAAGTCCATTCAAATTAATAGTCATAGCTTAGTGCCATGATTTTCTGGGCAACACCAACACAATTGAGCTTTGTTGTAACAACCAGAGCAAAGCGCCCTGGTACAGGGATTAGTGCTGTTGTCTGATAGACGCATGGACCTGGATTTTTGCCTGATCTCAGGTGTTTTCTCTATGGAGATTGTACTTTCCCCCATAACCACACTGGTTTTGAAGGTTTCCCAAATGTTGTCTAGTAGGCTAATTGGTTTCTGTAGGATACTCCTCAATCCAGGTTGATGGGGAAAAAGAAACAGTGGGGAATTGGGAGAGAGAGTAAATTGGAGGGCACCAAGAATTGAGAGGGGGAATGAGACAAGTAGGATTGACCCTCTGGAAACTGTCATGGACAGAAAGGACTGGATAGCCACTTCCATTGTTGTAAGCATAAGACTGAACAGAGTGACAAATGTGCCCACATCTGGCATGTAGAACACTCTGGATATATGGCTGTACTGTGGAGATCCATGGTTTAATTACTAGTGAGCAACTCAGTTCAGCCCTTTATTTGTAGAACATCTGTTGTTGGGATTTTGCTGGGATTTGTTTTGTTGAGTTAATCTACAAATAGTACAAGAGCAAAGAAGCATGATCATTAACATGGGGGTCAAATATAAAAAGTAATTTAAAAAGCCAATGGAATGCAGCCCTCTAATGCAAGAGGGTGCAGAACTGCAAGGGCTACAAAACAAAGGGGTGCAAGTTATGCAACCATACAAGCCTTGAACTGCAGTATTTAAAGCAGTTCTGGGCACCACAACTTTAGGAAAGATATGTTAGCCTTGGAGAAGGTGATAATTGGAATAAAAGAGTTCATTTGTAAGGAGCTACTACACAAACTAAGATTGAATTTAGAAGATTAAGAGGTAAAATGATCAAGGTATCTAACTTATTAATGAGAAATGATAAGGTAGATAATGGACAGCAAATTGCACAGTTTTGCAAGTCAAGACTAGGGGGCACAGTCTAAAGGTTGGAGTCAATCCTCTTTCAAAATATATCCCTACACAGAAATAGTGCCATAAGTCTTTGACAGAGGTTAATCATTAATTTTAAAACAGATTTATAACTTTAAGGGCTACAGCACAAAAGAAGACAGACAATTAATTCATGGATACAGAAAAGTTTTACCAAAAAAAAGCCAGGATGAGGGACAATAATTAGAATTGGTTTGGAAAACCTGTGTTGTCCACCTGGAAATAAGAAGCTGGGAAGAAACCTGATAGAGGTATTTAAAATTCTGAGCAGTCTTGGCAGAGTATAGAGATGGACATGATTCTACTTGGTAAGAACAAGGAAAGATACAGTGACAAAGATTCAGATGATATAATAATGGTTGGGCTGCAGTCTACTGGGTACCTGTGAAAATGGATTCAATTGCAGTGTTCAAAAGGGGCCTGGATAAATATAGTATATCAATGGAAAGAATCTTCAGAATGGTGGGGAGAGGGCAGGAAAAAGGGCACTAGCTGGATTGATCTTGCAGAGAAAAGATAAGGAATGGACAGGTTGAGTGACCTTGTGTGCTGTAACCATTCTGTGATTTAGATATAATCTCAGTGAATAACAAGGCATAATCAAAAGGCTCTCTATTGACCCTCTGCTCCATTTGTGTATTGGCTCTACTTCTCTCCTAGAAGATAGGACATTGAACAGTGCAGCAAAGGAACAGCCCTTCAGCTCAAAATGTTGTGCCAAACCAATTAAATTAGTAATCAAATGGCTAACTAAACTAATGTCTTCTGCCTATACAATGTTCGTATCCTATTTTTCTCACATTCATGTGCCTATCTATATGACTCTTAAAAGTCTCCAATGTTTCTGCCTCTACCAGCACCATAGGCCGTGCATTCAGGCACTCCCCACTCTGTGCAAATCACTTGCCCTTCCCATCTCCTTTGAAATGACCACCTCTCACCTTAAATGCATGTTCTCTGGTTTTACTCATTTTAATCCTAGGAAAAATATACTGTCTGTCTCCTCTCTCTATCCCTCCCATAATCTTATAAACCTCTATGATATCATCCTTCAGCCTCCTCCACTCTGGAGAAAACAACCCAAGTTTGTCCAACCTCCCATTATAGCACGTGCCCTGTAATCCAGGCATCATCCTAGTAAACATCTTCTGCGCCCTCTCAAAAGCTTTGACATCCCTCCTCTAATGGGGTGATCAGAAATGTATGCAATACTCCAGATGCAGTCTAATTAGAGTTTTATAAAGCTGCAACATAACTTCCTGACTTTTGAACTCAATGCCTCGATTAATAAAGGCAAGCGAGCCATATGCCTTCTTAACCACCCTATCAAACTGTGTAGGTATGAACATGGACTCCAAAATCCCCCTGCTCAGAATCAGAATCAGGTTTAATATCACTGGCATATATTGTGAAATTTGCTGTTTTGTAGAATGATAATAAAAAACTATAAATTACAATGAATACATATAAAAGTTAAATTTAATAACTAGTGCAAAAAGAGAGTGGAAAAAAATTCTGAGGCAGACACTGTTAAGATCTTGCCCTTAACAGTGCACTACCTCTTGGCATTTGACCTACCAAGGTGCAACACTTCACATTCAGCCAGGTTAAACTCCATCTGCCATTTCTCTGCCACTATCTGCAACTGACCTATATCCCATTGTGCTCTTTGCCAGTTTTCTTTTGCTATCGACAATACCACCGATCTTTGCATCATCTACAAACTTACAAACCCACCGGTCTACATTTACATCAAGGTCATCTATGTATAAACAACACAAAGAGCAGAAGTCCCAGTACACCAGTAATAACAGATATCCAGGTACAATAAATCCCTTTGACCACTATCCTCTGACTTCTGGGGACAAGCTACTTCTGAACCTAAATGGCCAAATCACTATGGATCCCATGTATTTTAATCTTCTGGATGAGCCTCCCATGAGGGACCTTGTCACATGCCACCTTGAACATCCACAGCTCTGCCTACATCAATCACCCTCACCTCCTTGTCAAAAATCTCAATCAAGTTATTAAGAAATGACTTGGCCCACACAAAGCCATGCTAGGTCTCCCTGAATCAGACATGGTTTTCCAAATGCTTACAAATCCTATCCTCAGGAATTTTCTCCAGTAATTTTCCTGCTGATGTGAGACTCACCAGTCTATAGTTTCTATGCTTATCCCTTGTTTCCTTTTTGAACAATGGGACAGCATTAGCTACTTGCCAGTCCTCTGGGACCTCACCTGCAACTAGAGTGGATACAAGGGTCTGGGTCCATGGCCCAGTGATCTCTTCTCTTTTCCCTGTCAATAGATGAGATAGATAGATAGATAGATCCCATTAGGCCCTGGGGACTTACCCACCTTAATTCCTTTTTTAGAGACCCAACACAAAGGACGTCCTTTTCCTCAAAATACCCTAGCATATCAATACTGATCTCCCTGTCCTCCATGTCCTTCTCCTTGATAAATACTGATGTAAAGTACTCACTATGGACCTCACCCACATCCTCTGCATCGAAGTAAATGTTCCTCCCTTTATCCTTGAGTGGCCCTGCCCTCTCCCTGGTTATCTTCTTGTTCTTGATGGATGTCTGGAAAGCGTGGGATTCTCTTTAAACCTACTTGTCAAGAACTTTTCTGGTCCCCTCCTGGTTTTATTAATTCCCCTCTTGATAATCCTCAAGGCGTCTATTTGATTCTAGCTTCCTTAATGTGACATACTTCTCCTTTCTCTTCTTGACTAAATTCATCACCTCCCTCGACATCCAAAGTTTTCTTAGAAATAATTCAGAAAATGTGTAGCTCAGGTGATGGATGAATGCTTTCAGAGGACGCACTGCAATTAACAGTGCACTGTTGATGTCTCCTTGTATGAGAAAAAATCAGGTATGAGCTCAGTCTAGCCAGGAATATAAAAGGGGATAGCAAAAGCTTTTTTAGCTATGTGAAGAGAAAGAAGATAGTTAAGAACAATGTTGGCCCCTTGAAGAATGAATTGGGAGAAATTGTTATGGGAAACAGGGAAATGGCAACAGAATTTAATGCATACTTTAATCTGTCTTCACCAGGGAGGACACAAGCAATCACCCAGATGTATGGATGGGCCAGGGTCATAAGATATCAGAGGAATTGAGACAGATTGACATTAGGAAAGAAACTGTGATGAGTAGACTGGTAGGACTGAAGGCTAATAAATCCCCGGGTCCAGATGGTCTGCATCCAAGGGTTCTAAAAGAGGTGGCTCAGGAAATTGAGGATGCATTGGTAATCACTTTCCAATGTTCCTTAGATTCAGGATCAGTTCCTGAAGATTGGAGAGTGGCTAATGTTATCCCACTTTTCAAGAAGGGAGGGAAGGAGAAAACGGAGAACTATCGCCCTGTTAGCCTAACGTCAGTCGTGGGGAAGATGCTTGAGTCCATTATTAAGGACAAAATAGTGGCACATCTTGATGGCAGAAATAGGATTAGGCCAAGCCAGCATGGATTTACCAAGGGCAAATCATGCTTGACTAATCTGCTGGAGTTTTTTGAGGGTGTAACAAGGATGTTAGACGAGGGTAAGCCAGTGGATGTTGTGTACCTAGATTTTCAGAAGGCATTCGATAAGGTGCCACATAGGAGATTGGTGAGTAAAATCAGAGCTCATGGCATTGGGGGCAGGGTTTCAACATGGATAGAAAACTGGTTGGCAGATAGAAAGCAAAGGGTAGCAGTGAATGGGCGTTTCTCGGACTGGCTGGAGGTGACTAGTGGGGTACCACAGGGCTCTGTATTGGGACCACAGCTCTTTACGATTTATGTCAATGATTTAGATGAGGGCATTGAAAACTATATCAGCAAGTTTGCTGACGATACTAAACTGGGTGGCAGTGTGACATGCGAAGAGGATGGTAGGAGAATACAGGGAGACTTGGATAGGCTGGGTGAGTGGGCAGATACTTGGCAGATGTCATTCAATGTGAATAAATGTGAAGTTATCCACTTTGGAAGCAGGAACAAGAGGGCAGAGTATTGTCTGAACGGTGTAGAGTTAGGTAAGGGAGAAATGCAAAGAGACCTAGGAGTCCTAGTTCACCAGTCAATGAAGGTGAATGAGCAAGTGCAACAGGCAGTGAAGAGGGCAAATGGAATGTTGGCCTTTGTTACAAGGGGAATTGAGTACAAGAGCAAGGATGTCCTTTTGCATTTGTACAGGGCCCTGGTGAGACCACACCTGGAATATTGTGTACAGTTTTGGTCTCCAGGTTTAAGGAAGGACATTCTGGCAATTGAGGAAGTGCAGCATAGATTCACTAGGTTGATTCCTGGGAAGGCAGGGCTGTCTTACGCAGAGAGATTGGGCTTGTACACGCTGGAATTGAGGAGATTGAGAGGGGATCTGATTGAAATGTTTTAGATAATTAAAGGATTTAAAAGGATTGAGGCAGGAAATATGTTCCAGATGTTGGGAGAGTCCAGTACCAGAGGGCATGGATTGAGAATAAGAGGTCAGTTATTTAAAACAGAGTTGAGGAAGAGCTTCTTCTCCCAGAGAGTTATGGAGGTGTGGAATGCACTGCCTCGGAAGACGGTGGAGGCCAATTCTCTGGATGCTTTCAAGAAGGAGCTAGATAGATATCTGATGGATAGGGGAATCAAGGGATATGGGGACAAGGCAGGGACTGGGTATTGATAGTGAATGATCAGCCATGATCTCAGAATGGCAGTGCCAAATGGTCTACTTCTGCACCTGTTGTCTATTGTCTATGGTGCCAAGTAACTTGCCAAGATTGGAGAACAACCAAAGTTCTCTTACCTTGCCATCCTAGTCCTTCTTTCTGACTAAAGCATACCTGTCCTGGACTCTGTGCAGTCGGTCTTTAAACACCTTCCACACATGAACTTGCCAAAAACAGCTGTTCCCAATCAATTCTCCCTTGTTCCTGCCGAATCTCTCATACTTTCCCCTTCTCCACTTTAATACTCTCCTGCAAGGTCAATTCTTATCCTTATCTATAGCAATCTTAAAACTTAAGCAATTGTTGTCACTGTTCCCTAACTGTTCACCTACTGAAAGATCAGTCATCTGTCCAGGCTCATTATCCAACACCAGGTGCAGTACAGCCCCTCCTCTTGTTAGACTACCTACACATTAATTTAAGAAACCCTCCTTGATACATCAAACAAATTCTACCCCATACAAACCTCTTAAATTCTACCCACATAGATTCAATGAATAAGCCCTCCATTATGTCCCCTCTGTATGCAGCTGTGATATTGTTCCTGATTAGTAAAGTAACTCTCCCACCTCTTACATTCCTCTCTATCTTTTCTGGGATGTTAAGCACCCATTCCTGTCCCTCTCTCAGCCAGGTCTCTGTGATGGCCACAGCACTGCAGTTCCATGTACTGAACCATTCATCAACTTAACCCATAATACTCCTTCAAACTATCTGTCCTATTGTATCTATTACTTTACTCCTACCTGCTTTTACTGGCCCTGACATCTATGTTCCTCTGCATGCCTCCAATTTCTGAGTCGGTGCTCTGTTCCCATCCTCCTGCCAAACTAGTTTAAACCCTCTCAAGTCACACTAGTGAACCTCCTGGCCAGGATATTAGTTTCCTTCCAGATTAAGTGTGATCTGTCCCTTTAGTTCAGGTCACCTCTGCCCCAGAAAAGGTTCCAATTATCCAGAAACCTGAAACACTGCCCCTCTGCACTGGCTCCTCAGCCACTCATACGTCTGTACTATCATTGCAATCCTGCCCTGACTAGCATGTAGCTCTGGGAGTAATCTGGAGATTACCACATTGAAGGTCCTCTTCTTCAGTCTCTTTTCTATCTCCCTCATCTCACTGTGCAGGACCCCTTCCTCTGTTTTACCTAAGCATTTGGCACCAATGTGTACCACAACTTCTTGCTGTTCACCCTCCCTCTTCAGAATATTCTGCTGTTGTTCTGTGGAATCCTTGACCCTAGCATCTGGGAGGCAACACACCATGACAGCGTCTCTTTTGCAGCTACATAACCCCCTGTCCATCTCCCTAACTATTGAGTCTCCTATCACTGTCACTCTACCTGACTTTACTGTTCCCTGCTGAGGCTCGGAGCTGGTAACTGTGTCACTGGCCTGGCTGCTGTCCCTGTGCCCTGATGCATCACCTTCCCCAGCAGTAACCAAAGGGGGATACTTGTTGCTGAGGGAATGGCCACTAACAGCTGACTTCCCTTGCTTCTCCTGGTGCTTACCCATCTGGTATATGCAGCTTGCACTCTGGATGTGACCACATCATAAAAGGCTCATCTTATTTGCAGCTGTGTTAGTATGTTACAACCAATTTCTTACAAATTAACTAGGATTTATTGGATAATCATTGCTTATATTGTACAGGTCTATCTTCAGAGGAATTTAGAAGGTTTACAGGTGACTTCAATAGTGATTACAAAATAGTAAGGAAAATTGATCAGTTAGATAGTGGAGTACTATTTTCACAGTTTGGAGAGTCTATAACTAGAGGGCTAAAGAAATGTCATATTGGATATTTTTGTTCTTTCAAAGTAAATCCATTTTTTGACCTTGAGACAATTGGTGAAAATTGTTGATACTGTGGATGCTGTTGATTTAAAGTAACAACAGAAAATACAGGGAATGGTTGCTCAGTCAGTCAGCATTTATGGAAACACAAACAGCTCATTCCTCCCCCACCACCCGTCACCTTTCCCCCACCAAAAGCTGCTGTGGCCATGTCAGACCCACTTGAATTGTAAGATAGTTTACACCATCTCCATCCTGGCTATCACAGACTCACAAATGGACCATTGGCAATGACTGCTATTTCCCCCCCTTACCATACCACCTTAACCCCATCTCATCCCAAGAAAAATAGACTATTAAAAGAAACCTAAAGGCAAAAACAATAAGAGAACCAATTATTGTTATCTTGTCCATTCAGTAAAAGTCTCATCCCCTTACCCAATGCCAGTTATCTAGGCAGGTGGTCCGGGTCACCCGAAAAGTTAATTGTTTTCCTCTTCCTACAGACATAAGCTTGCTTTGTTTTTTACCCTTTATTATATTTTGTGACATAAGTGAAATTGAACAAGATAGGCATAATTTTATTCAAGTTCCCCTTGAGCCCTAGACTCCCATATTCTGGGACTCTAGATGTAGGATTATATCTCATCTTAATGGTTTGTCCATTGGAATGGTGACAAGCCTTTGTAGCATGATCTGCTTTAACACCTTTCAGGTACGACATGTAGTGGCCAACCCAGAATACTTATGCTGACTGGTTTATTGGCATAAGGGGAAGTGAAGGGTTAAGTAGATTGTTATTCCTGTAGTTGACCATCCAGTACTTTTAGAGTATAATCTTGCTCCAGTCAAACTCAGTGGGGTCATGCCAATGCAAGCTGACTTCCTAAAAATTAGGAGAATATCCAAAACAGTAACAAGTTTTAGTAACAAAAAGTTCTGCAGAGGCTGGAAATCCAAAGCAACACACACACACACACACAGTGCTGGAGGAACTCAGCAGGTCAGGTAGTAGCCATGTAAATGAACAACATTTCGGGCCGAGACCCTTCTTCAGGACGGGAAAGGAAGGGGGAAGATGCCAGAATAAAATGGTGGGGGGAGGGGAAGAAGGAAAGCTAGAAAGCGATATGTGAAGCCAGGAATTTGGGAAAGGTAAAAGACTGGAGATGAAGGTATCTGATAAGTGAGGAGAATGAACCATGGACCAAAGGAAAGAATGAGGGGCATGGTGGGGGGGCATGATAGGAAGGTGAGGAGAAGAGGTAAGAGGCCAGAGTGGGAAATAGAAGAAGGGAGAAGGGGAGGTAAAAATTGCCAGAAGAAGAAATCGATGTTCACGCCATCAGGTTGGAGGTACCTAGACAGAGTAAGAAGTATTGCCCTTCCACCCTGAGAGTGGCTTCAATGTGGCACAAGAGGAGGCCATAGACCGACATGTCAGAATGGAGTGGGAATTGGAATTAAAATGTCGGGTCACCAGGAAGTTCCGGTTTTGGCGGATGGAGCAGAGGTGCTCCATGAAGCGGTCTCCCAATTTACGGCGGATTTCATCAACATAGAGGAGGCTGCATTGGAAGCACTGGATACAATAGATGACCACAGCAGATTCACAGGTGAAGTGTTGCCTCACTCGGAAGGACTGTTTGGGGCCCTGAATACAGGTGAGGGAGGAGGTGAATGGGCACTTTCAGAGGTAAGAGCCAGAAGGGAGATCAATGGGGAGGAATGAATTGACAAGGAAATCATGGGGGGAGCAACCTCTGTGGAAAACAGAGAGGGAGGAGTAAGGTAAAGATGTGTTTGGTGTTAGCATCTTATTAACTGTTCCCATCTCCATTACCATGAATGCTGCATCTGCCAAAAATTCTATATTTTACTTCATCTGGAGATCTTGCGGTTGATTCTTGAATTTGCCATGCAAGATTAATTATATTATTGTTTTGTAGCATTTTTCCAGGATGTCTGCTTTTGATCAATTGAATCCAGAGTTTTATCAATCAAATTATGATATTAATGGCCAAGAAAACACATCTAATGACTATGGAGGCAGCAATAGTCAAGCAATAAGGGGGTAAGCCATTTTATACAGACTACCATACATTAATGATGTTTGACGCTTGATGTTAATGCATTTACCACACAAGTGTAAGTGAAAATAAAATGGTAACAATTTGTCTTTGTTTGCAAGACTGAGCATCAAGCCCAGCTGCCAGCTCCTGACATTCAGTGGCATTACCATCGCTGAATTTTGCACTATCAATATCCTGGGGCCTACCATTAACCAGAAACTGGAGTAGTCACATACTCAATAACAAGTCAGGAGTATGATAGAAAACTCTCACCTGCCTGGATGAGTGCAGCTTCAACAAAACTCAAGAACCTCAACATTTTACAGCAGCCTACTTGATAAGCATCCCAACCACAATCATTCACTCACTCCACCATCGATGTACTATACCGTCACAGCCGTTAGCAGCATCGACCGGAAGCACTGCTACAATTCACCAAGACTCCTTGTACAGTATCTTCCAAATCCATGACCTCTACCAGTCAGAAGTTCAAGGGGCAACATAAATATAAAAACACCACTGCATGGAGGTTACCCAAGTCACAGACCATCCTGATCTGGAAATAGATTGTTGTTCCTTCACTGTTGTTGGATCAAAGTCTTGGAATCTTCTCCCTAACAACGTTGTGGGTAAAACCACACCTCAATTACTGCAGCAGTTAAGAAGGCTGTTCATTACCACCTTCTCAAGGACATCTTGGGAACGGGCACTTAAATGCTGGCTCAGCCCACAGTGCGCTCATCCCAAAAGTGATGGTGTGTGAAGTTAATGAATTAAACTTTAGTGTAGGTTTTGACGCAGGTACATCACTATATCATGTGTCTAGCAAATGCATTTAACACCTTTCCATGTTTTGCAGATCAGTTCTGTTAAAACCTTAAGGGAATTTTTATAATGTTTCCAAAAGAACCTCTATCAGATCACCTTCAGGGTTCTATTTTCTACTCCCCCACGAAGACTGTAATCATTTTAAGCACCCCATATGGCATAACACAAGTTATACAAAAGCTTAAGATAAGTTCACCATTTTAAGTTTAATCCCTGCAGTGGCTTGATTGCTTTTATGGCCCAGTGAACTTTGCTCACCTTGATTAGAAAGCTGCAATGCAGCAGAAAATTGCCATCCTGGTCTCCAATGTTATTTCAGTGATGGGTGCCAAATATGCTTCAGAGATACTGTCGACACAACAAATGTGTGACACAACAAATGAATACACTGCTGATTCTGTGCAAACACCTAATATGTTCTTTGATATTAAGCAATAAAATTTGTGTCAATGTCTGCTTTGAAACATGTAAAAATCAATCTTTGAATAATTCACTATCAATAAATTCTAAGCTGAGTTTTCAGTTTGATTTGCCCATGGATATTAAATCCTGTTTATTTGTTTTTTTTTAAACAGTCACATCATCACAGAGGAATTCTTTTTTCTCCCACAGATCTGTTAACTTTATTAATACCTTGCAATGCTATTATGATTTTGCTTTAACCTACACAGTAAAGGAAAAATGTAGCATTTGAATAGACAGAAAGATAATGTTCACACTATGATTCTGCATAGGTTAGGCAAAGTGGATGCTTACTTCATGGGTTTAGTTGGCAATTAGGCTGAACAAGTAGGACTGAGCAATAGGTTAAGAAGTGGCAGAAAGGAATGCATTAATATGGTGCAATACCATCTAATTTAAAAATGGCAGTAATTATAGTTGGAATTCAATTAGGATCTGTGTTGATGTAGAGCACCAAAATAAAACAGGAAGAAAGCAGATGAACAATGGCAGACACCAGAAGTAGTGGTAGAATTAAATCCAAGGATATATATATATATATATCTATTGGCTAGAAAATCAACAAACATGAGAAGATTTTATGATTCCAAAGGAGGACAAATGAATTAATATAAGAGGGGAAATAGAATATGAGAGTAAGCTTGCAGGGAACATAAAAACTGACTGATAAATTTTCTATACATAAATGAAGAGAACAATAATAGATAAAGATCAAAGTAGGCCCCAAGAGTTAAAAAGAGAGGAATTCATAATGGATAATAAAGAAACAGCAAATAGAAGAAATACTTTGTTCCTACCTTCACAACAGAGGACACAAGTAAACTTCCTGAGTTTGCATCCTGAAGTATTAAAGGAAATGGCTCCAAAAATAGTACATGCATTGGTGGTCAATTTCGAACATTCTACAGACCCTGGATAACTTTCACTGGATTGGACTGTAGCTAATGTAACAGCAGGATTTTTTTTTCTGTAGAAATAAGAGGGAAAAAGAAAAAAGATATTATTATTGGGGAAAATGTTAGAATTCATAATTAGAGATATAATATGGAAAACAGTGACAAGATCAAAGTAAATATGGATTTATATAAAGGAAATCCTGCTTGACAAATTTTCAGGAATTTTCTAGGAAGGATATAATTAGGTAGGTTGTTAGAGAAGAAAAAACATTAGGTGTGGTGTATTTAGATTTTTAGGAAGCCTTTGATGAGATCTCATATTAGACCTTAGACTGGTGACAATTTAGTGACATGGATATCAAATTGATTTTAGACAGGAAGTGATCAGTATGAATAAAGGGGAACTTTTCCAAGTAGAGGGCAGAGATTAGTGGGGTACAACAGAGTGCTTGAACTACAGACCACAGGTATCAAAGTCAAGCTTATTATCTTGCAGAAGTAAATGAATGTGCAAGTATTATGTAAACCTACTTGTGGCAATACTACAGGCACATAACATCAGATATGCAACATTCACAAGAAAATCATAAATTAGACATGAATTAGACCTTAAGACCATAAGACATAGGAACAAAATTAGGCCATCTGGCCCATCGAGTCTGCTCCGCTGTTCAATCAAGGCTGATCCTTTTTTTCTCTCCTCCTCAACCCCAGTTTCCAGTCTTCTCCCCGAAACTTTTGTTGCCATGTCCAGTTAAGAACCGATCAATCTCTGCCTTAAGTACACCCAAGGATCTGGCCTCCACAATTGCATGTGGCAAAAAAATTCCACAAATTCACCACTCTTTGGCTAAAGAAATTTCTCCGCATCTCTGGTTTGAAAAGGTGTCCCTCCATCCTGAGGCTGTGCCCTCTGGTCCTAGACCCTCCCACCATGAATAACATTCTTTCCACATCTACTCAGTCTAGGCCTTTCAACATTCGAAAGGTTTCAATGAGATCTCCTCCTCATCCTTCTGAATTCCATCGAGTACAGACCTAGAGCCATCAAATGTTCCTCATATGATAATCCTTTCATTCCTGGAATCATCCTTGTGAACCTCTTCTGTACCCACTCCAATGCCAGCACATCTTTTCAAATATGAGCGGCCCAAAACTGTTCACAGTACTCAAAGTGAGGCCTCACCAGTGCCTTAGAAAGTCTCAGCATCTCTTCCTTGCTCTTGTATTCTAGACCTCTTGAAATGAATGCTAACATGGCATTTACCTTCCTCACCACCGACTCTACCTGCAAGTTAACCTTCAGGATGTTCTGCACAAGGACTCCCAAGTCCCTCTGCATCTCAGATTCCTGGATTTCCTCCCCGTTTAGAAAACTGTCTGCACATTTATATCTACTACCAAAGTGCATGACCATGCATTTTCCAACATTGTATTTCATTTGCCACTTTCTTGCTCATTCTTCTAATCTGTCAAAGTCCTTCTGCATCCTACCTGTTTCCTCAAAACTACCTGCCCCTCCACCAATGTTCACATCATCTGCAAACTTGGCAACAAAGCCGTCTATTCCACCATCTATATTATTTATATACAGCATAAAAGGAAGTGGTCCCAACGCCGATCCCTGTGGAACACCACTAGTCTCTGACAGCCAACCAGAAAAGGAACCTTTTATTCCCACTCACTGCCTCCTACCAATCAGCTAATGTTCTAACCATGTTAGTAACTTTCCTGTAATACCATGGGCTCTTAACTTGGTAAGCAGCCTCATGTGTGGCACCTTGTCAAAGGCCTTCTGAAAGTCCAAATATACAACATCCACTACACCCCCTTTATCTATCCTACTTGTAATCTGCTCAAAGAATTCCAACAGTTTCTTCAGGCAGGATTTTCCCCGAAGGAAACCATGCTGACTTTGTACTATCTTGTCTTGTATCACCAAGTACTCCATCACCTCATCCTTAACAATTGACTTTAACATCTTCCCAACCACTGAGGTCAGACTAACTGGTCTATAATTTCCTTTCTGCAGTCTTCTTCCTTTCTTAAAGAGTGGAGTGACAATTGCAATTTTCCAGTCCTCTGGTACATGCCAGAGTCCAATGATTTGTGAAAGATCATTGCTAATGACACTACAATCTCTAACACTACCTCTTTCAGAATCCTAGGGTGCAGCTAATTTGGTCTGGGTGACTTATATGCCTTTAGATCTTTCAGCTTCTTGAGCACCTTCTCTCTTGTAATAGTAACTGCACCCACTTCTCTTCCTTCACACACTACAACATCAGGCACACTGCTAGTGTCTTCCACGGTGAAGACTGAAGCAAAATACTCAATTTATTTCACCAGCTATCTCCTTGAAGCCTGTTATTATTTCTCCTGCCTCATTTTCTCGTGGTCCACTGTTGGGAGGCCTGTATATTCACCCAGCACAATTCTTACAATACGTGCATTTAGATACAACACCTTGAGTACTATATTTGCTATCCTTTCTGATTCTGTATTCCTAATGATTTGATACTCAGCCTGTTGGCTGCAACTAAATCCCATCACCTGCCGGCCCTTCCTGACAGTCTGACTGCACGCTATTTTTACTTTTTTACCATCCGTCCTATCCTGAATCCCTTCACTCCGATTCCCATCCACCCCCCCACCAAATTAGTTTGAACTCTCCCCAACAGTTCTAGCAAACCTGTCTGCGAGAATATTGGTCCTTCTTGGGTTCAGGTGCAACCCATCACTTTTGAACAGGTCATACCTCCCCTAGAAGAGATCCCAATGATCAAGAACATGAAGCTCTGCCCCCTGCACCAGCTTCTCACTCACGCACTTAACTGCCAAATCATCCTGTTTCTACCCTCACTGGCACGTGGCACAGGCAGCAATCCAGATATTACTACCCTGGAAGTCCTGCTTTTTACCTAGCTCTGTAAATTCTCTTTTCAGGACCTCATCGCTTTTCCTTCCTATGTCATTGTTACCAATATGTACCGAGACATCTGGCTGCTCCCCCTCCCTCTCCAAAATGCTGTGGACACAATCTGAAACGTCCCTGATCCTGGCACCTGGGAGGCAATATACCTTCTGGGTGTTCCATTCTTGTCCGCAGAATCTCCTGTCTGTTCCCCTCACTATCGAGTTCCCTACCCCTACTGCTCCCTTCTTCTCTCTCTTTCCCTTCTGCAACACCGATCCATGCTCAGTGCCTTTAGCCTGGTCACATTTGCATTCTCCCGGGATATCATCTCCCACAAAAGTATCTTAAACGGTATACTTGTTTCTGAGGAGAATGGCCACAGGTGCTCTGCTCTAACTGCCTATTTCCATTTCTCCTGACCATCACCCAGCTACTTGGCTCTGCAGCTTTGGGGTGACTACTTCCCTGTAACTTCGATCAATCATCTCCTCAGTCTCCTGTACAAACCAAAGGTCATCCAGTTGCTGCTCCAGATCCCTAACACAATCTTCAAGGAACTGCATCTGGATACACTTCACGCAGATGTACTTCCCCGGGAGACTCTGGGTCTCCCAGTTTTCCAAAATTCAGCATGAAGAGCACACCACAGTCATTTAAGAGGTACAGTAAGAGAGGGAAAAAAACAAAAAAAAGGAAACCTTAACAGACGCTTTACACATAGCCAACATCTCTTCTGGGCCGAAGCCTCCTTTGAGCCAAAGCCTGTCTCTTCTACTCTCACCACTGGCCTATTCCCAACAATGGCCACTCTGCTTATCCCTTCTGTACTTTTATTTAGTTTGTAGAGCTCTGTTGACGCCACAGATAGGCCCCATACAAAGGACAAATGCTTGTGAAGCACTCTTTTTAGATAAATGCCACTGACCTGTGAGAAGAACTTCTTCATAGAGCTCTGTTGATAGGCCCCATACAATGGGCCAATGCTCATGAAGCACTTGTTTTAAATAATGGCCGCCAACCTGTGAGAAATACCTCTTCAAAGAGCTCTGTATTATACACAATTATTACAAGAGAAAACACAAGTAAGACAAAAGAAAATCAAAAACAAGAGAATCTGCAGGTGCTGGAAATCAAAGTAATACACGCAAAGTGCTGGAGGAACTCAGCAGGTCAGGCAGCATCTACAGAAAAGAGTAAACAGTTGATGATTCAGGCCAGGACTGGAGAAAATAAATTAGATCAGAGTAAGAAAGTCGGGGGGAGGGGGGCGTTACAAGGTACAAGGTAATAGGTTATAGGTGAAACCATGAGGGGGAAGGGGTGAAGTAAGGAGTTGGGAAGTTGATTGGTGAAAGGAAGTGGGAATCTGATAGGAAATGACAGAAGGCCTTGGGTGAAAGGGAAGAAAGAGGTAGTGGACAGGCAAGGAGAAAAGGAGAAGGAGAATGGGGAGGGGGCAATTATCATAAGTTCAAGGAATCAATGTTCACACCATCAGCTTGGAGGCTACCCAGATGGAATATAAGGTGTTGCTCCTTCAACCTGAGTGTGGCCTCATCACGGCAGTAGAGGAGGCCATGGACAGACATGTCAAAGTCAGGGTACATTGTAGTGCAAAGTAATCAAATTGTCATGGGGTGGCTATACTGAGGTACTGATTGGTGCTATGCAGGTTGGTTCAAAATCCAATTAGTTAAGGATCATAAGACCATAGAACATAGGAGCAAAGTTAGACCATTCAGCCCATCAAGTCTGCTCTGCCATTACATCATGACTGTCAAACCCATTTTCCTGCCTTTTTCCCTAACCTTTCATGCCTTTAATAATCAAGAACTTATCAACTCTACTTTAAATATCCCCAATGACTTAGCCTCCATAGCCATCAATGGTAATGAATTTCATTGATTCACCATCCTCTGGTGAAAGTAATTCCAGTTTTAAAGTGATATTATTCTGTTCTGAGGCTGTGCTCTTTGGCCCTATGCTCTCTCACTATCAGAGTGATTAATTCCATGCCAGGTGCAGAACAATGCCGAGAAATGTGTGGTCACTGACTTTGGTGGCAAAAGCAGGACGGCAGGTCATTATCTAAATGGCAATTGATCAGGAAGGGGGTGGTGCAATGAGATTTGGAAGGGTTGGTATACCACTCAATAAAGTTAATCATGCAGCTGCAACAGGCGAGTGGTATTTTGACCTTCATATGGAAATGAATTGAGTACAGGGGATAGTGAGAGCACACCTTCAGCATTGCGTGCAGTGTTAGTCTCCTTATCTTTTTGTTTTGGAGGACGTGTAGCAAAGAATCATTGGACTGGTTTATGAAGAGAGAATGGAGCAAATGGACTGGTAACCAGCGGGGTTTAGGAGAATAGGAGGGGACCTCACTGTGTTTATAAAAACAAGATGGGACAGAACAGACATTACAGGAAGGATTATTTCAGTGATGGGGTAAAATGGGGTCACAGACAAAGATTACACCTGAGATTAGAAGAAATGTCTTTACTCAAAAAGTTTGAAGCTCTGGAGTACTTTACTACAAAAGCAGTTGAGGCCAAATCATTGAAATTTATTCACAAAAGAGTTAGATATTCTTCCAAATACTAAAGAAATCATCAGAGATTCGGAGAAAGCATGAATTGGGTACTAACTAGGATGATCAATAGGATTGTACTGAATGATGGAGTAGGACAAAGGGCTGAATAGATTATTCTTGCTCCTGTTTTCTATGTTTCAATGTTTCTAACAATATTTGTCATCACCAGAAAGTTCACTAGCTACCTTTTAAAAACTAGACAGTGCAGTGTGACTTAAGGGTCGTATTTTAACAGCTGTTCAGCTGTTTTCCTCCCTTTTAAACATGTGAAGTCTGCAAATGCTTCCAGCATTTCTGGTTTTATTTTGGATTTTACTTAACAGGTTAAGGAGATGTTTACTAACCATCTATCCATTCTAGTGTTTTAGATTACATCAAAACATTTCTCTAAAAACTTATTTTCTCATAAAGGAGTCTTACATTTTCTGTCCAATTTTCTAATGTATTGTCCTTAAGTTATATTTCATCAATAAACCAAATTTATTTTGGTATATCCTTTTAAAGCTATTTACTTTATGAATAAATTATTAAAGGTGTTTGAAATTTCATCCTAATATGAAATGCTTATCCCTTATTTTATCTTGCAGTGAATTTGGGGATGGTCATGCACAGCCCAAAATATTTATTCCTTCAGCAACGTCAAAGACTTCACAACTGTACGCAGGACAGATCTTCCAGCCATCTGAAACCTACAGTCAATTTGGCCAATCTTCTGCAATATTTGGAGGCACTGATGATGAGCCACCACTTTTAGAGGGTAATTTTTTGAAAATGTGTCATTTGGAATTGGATCATGGCATCTGTACAAGTGATGAAGGGTTCCTAGTGTATTTCCCCGGGCACGGTCACTGATTTCACACTTGGCATTGTCTCCATCTCAACCACTATCTGAAGGATGATCGTCTGATAAAGGTTACCATAGGTAACCTTTAATTAGTAGTTGTTTGTGCAATCAGAATTGTTGATGTGGCGAACTCCTGATATTGTTTCCTTTAAAGAATTTCGCAAGTTTGATGTCTGGGCTTCTTCATTGACCTAAACCCAGCTAAACTGCCCATTGATGGGGATATTAAAACTATTTTTCATGGGGTAAATCACATAGGATGTTGGTCAAACATTCAAAGTCTAAATATTTTATACCTACAGGAGCTTGAACTGGAATCAGGCTATGAAGGAGTAGACAAAAAAAAAAAATCTGGTTTCCACCATTACCTATATAAGTGTACCTAATCCTTCATCAGATTAATTTCCAATGGATGGCACAAGCAAATTACTTTACAAGGCCCACATACATAATTTATATTCATGCAGTTGCAGATATAATTTTTGCCTTTATATGTCCAGATTCTGTCATTTATTAATATAAATCATATTCATGATATATCTTCCAATTTAGTGCTATAGGGAAGGGCATTATAGCTCAAACCACTTTTCATGAATAGTATATTTGGTCTAAACAACTTTTCGTGAATGATCTCTTTATCCTGCAAGAAGCATTCACATATATTTAAAATCAAATCATGGATCTGGCAGCTCTGTCATTGCTATGTTCCTTATATTACAACCCTGATATCCAGTAAGAGCACAAGGAAAGGAATTGTGTTATAAATTTAAACTCGGGGTTCCAATAAAGCATTTATTTGGGTGGTAGCTCCATTATGATTTACTTTATTAAACTCTGACAGAGGGTGCACTGTGCTCTGAATATATATTTGAAAACTTTGACATTGAGAGCCTTGTAGTTTCACTTACCACTGTAACATGCATGGAAACAAACAGAAGAATCTAGGCTGTCAGCTCTATTTTAATTCAGAATAAAATTAAAATGTGAAGGCAAAAATTATTCACTGAAAGTTTTCCTCAAAGGGTCTGAAGCCCTGTACACAGTTATGTTCAGACCAGTATATGGAGTTTCAGACAACACTTGACTTGAGTGGTTTGAAAATATCTTTTCTAAGTTTTTCGTGAATATCGGAGAAGTAAAACTCAGAAGCAATTAGACCATGAAGCATAAAAGCAGACTTAGTACATTCAGGCTGAATTTGGGTGATTTGAAGAAGAAGAAGAAGAAGAAGAAGAAGAAAGCCTTTAACTCCGAGTGGAGTCATTGGGATGCCGTCATGATTACATTTTTTTAGCAGGCTTTCTTGTTTTTACAAGGCTGAGTTGCTAGCTCGACGGTCAACCCAGCATGGATGGAAAGCGTGCAAGGGAGAGCCGGCTGGATTCGAACTCAGGAGCCTTCACTCTGAAGTCTGGCACCGATGCCATTATGCCACCAGCCAGCCCTGATCTCGCTGATTTACTTTGATTTTATTTTGCTTTGATTACGGTTGATTTATTTTCCCTCTCAACCGCATTCTCTCGCCTTCTGCCTTCTGTCTGGAACCTTTGACACCCTTACTATTCAAGTTCAAATTTATTGTCACCTGACTGTATGTTTATACAGCCAAATTAAACAGCATTCCTCTGGGGAACGCTGCACTCAAATACATATGTCACACACAACACATAAAACAAAATACGACCTCAATTAAATTAATAAAATATGATTCAAAATACATGTGGAGTGCACAGCAGAACTAAACAGTAAACAGCTCACTGTCCTAGTGAGAAGATGTCGGTGGTATTCATTAGTATCACAGCCTGGGGTTAGAAGTTGTTACCCAGTTTGACAGTCCAAGCTCTAGTACTTCTTTCCTGATGGGACAAAGACATTGTGGGATTGCTGGTAGGGATTCTCAACAATACTTTTGATGCACCATCAATAACTCACTCTGAGACGTAAGGCGAGATATCGGCTTTTATTGACTGGAAGAAGGAACCAGGAGTGAGTGTCCATCATACTATGTCCTGGAGACTGAGGCCGAGCGTCAGGCCTCAGATCGCCTTTATACAGGGGCCTGTGGGAGGAGCCACAGGAGCAGTCAGCAGGGGGCGTGTCCAGACAGGCACATAGTTTACCACATTCACCCCCCCTTTGTTTGAAAGAGTCCCCATGAGGCGAAGTTTCTTACAAGTCAAGTCTATCAGGTGGTCGAATCTGTCGCTGCGATCTACGTAGCACCGGCTGAGATCGCATGGATGCCGGCAACATTGGTGATTGCACAGGGGACGGAGGTTGCGCTTGTTCCTGCCCACTAGGCGCCGGTGATCCCTCACGCATGTGCGAGGTGCCTGGTATAAATGCGTACGAAACGCCCGGTATACAAGTGTCGTGAGGAGTCTGTGTAGGGCCTGGTGGGCACGGTGTCACCTCTGGTGCAGGGTTCATAGTTACCGGAGAGCCTTCAGGGTAGTGGTCTGCTGCACCTGCGGGTGCCAGGTCGCGGATGGAGACCGTGTCCTCCCGCCCATCAGGTAAGACCACGTAAGCATACTGGGGGTTCGCATGTAGAAGGTGAACCCTCTCTACCAGCGGGGAGTATTTATTGCTCCTCACATGTTTCCGGAGCAGCACTGGCCCCGGGGACGTCAGCCAAACTGGTAGGGTGGTCCCAGTGACAGACTTCCTGGGAAAAGAGAATAGGCGTTCGTGAGGAGTGGCATTGGTGGATGTACATAACAGAGAGCGGATAGAGTGCAGTGCCTCAGGGAGGACCTCCTGCCATCGAGAGACCGGCAACCCTTTTGACTTGAGGGCTAAAAGTGTGGTCTTCCACACTGTGGCATTCTCCCGCTCCACCTGGCCATTACCACGGGGATTATAACTCGTGGTCTAACTGGTAGCAATGCCCCTAGCTAGCAAGTACTGGCGCAGCTCCTCATTCATAAAGGAGGACCCTCCATCGCTGTGGATATAGCAGGGATACCCGAACAGAATGAAAAGCTGGCGCAGGGCTTTTATGACGGACGTGGCAGTGGTGTCGGGGCAGGGGATGGCAAAGGGGAACCGTGAGTACTCGTCGATAACACTGAGAAAATAGACATTGCGGTCAGTGGAGGGAAGGGGGCCCTTAAAGTCAACACTCAGTCGTTCAAAAGGGCAGGCGGCCTTGACAAGTTGTGCCGTGTCAGGACGGTAGAAGTGCGGTTTGCACTCAGCGCAAATTTGGCAGTCCCTGGTCATCGTCCTGATGTCCTCCAGAGAGTATGGCAGGTTCTGAGCTTTCACAAAATGGTAAAATCGGGTGACCCCCGGATGGCAAAGTTGTGCATGAAGGGTGTACAGCTGGTCGAGCTGTGTGCTAGCACATGTTCCCCGGGATAGGGCATCAGGGGGCTCATTGAGTCTGCCAGGCCGGTACAGGATATCGTAGGTGTAGGTGGAGAGTTCTATTCTCCACCGCAAAATCTTATCATTTTTGATTTTGCCCCGCTGTTGGTTGCTGAACAGGAACGCAACCGAGAGCTGGTCGGTCAGCAAGGTGAACCTTTTGCCAGCAAGATAGTGCCTCCAGTGCCTAACAGCCTCCACTATGGCCTGGGCTTCTTTCTCCACCGCGGAGTGCCGAATTTCGGAGCCTTGGAGGGTGCGAGAAAAGAATGCTACTGGTCTGCCTTTCTGATTGAGGGTAGCAGCCAGAGCGAAATCGGAGGCATCACATTCCACTTGGAAGGGAGCGGTCTCGTCCACCGCATGCATCGTAGCTTTGGCAATGTCCTCTTTAATGCAGCTGAAGGCCGCACGGGCCTCAGCAGAGAGGGGAAACGAGGTAGACTTGACCAGGGGGCGTGCCTTGTCTGCGTAATGGGGGACCCATTGGGCGTAATAGGAAAAAAAACCCAGGCACCGTCTGAGGGCCTTGAGAGTGGTGGGAAGAGGGAGTTCTAACAGGGGGCGCATACGTTCGGGATCAGGGCCAATAACCCCGTTTTCCATGACATACCCAAGTATAGCAAGGCGGGTGGTTCCAAACACACACTTGTCCCTGTTATAAGTAAGGTTCAGAGCTGCGGCCACTTGGAGAAATCGTTGGAGGTTGGCGTCGTGATCTGGCCTGTTGTGACCACAGATGGTGATGTTATCCAGATAGGGAAATGTGGCCTGCAGTTGGTACTGGTCCACCATCCGGTCCATTTCCCTCTGGAAGACAGAGACACCATTCGTGACACCGAAAGGGATGTGCAGGAAGTGATAGAGCCTGCCGCCCACCTCGAAGGCGGTGTAGGGGCGGTCCTCTGGGCAGATGGGGAGCTGGTGATAAGCGGATTTCAGATCTATTGTCGAGTACACCTTGTACTGAGCAATCTGGTCGACCATATCCGCGATGCGGGGTAGGGGGTACACGTCAAGCTGCGTAAACCTATTGATGGTTTGACTATAGTCTACCACCATCCTATTTTTCTGCCCAGTCCGAACAACAACCACCTGGGCCCTCCAAGGGCTTGAGCTTGGCTCAATGATCCCCTCCCTGAGCAGCCGCTGCACCTCCGACTGAATGAAGGCCCTGTCCTCCGCGCTGTACCATAAAATTGATGCACCATCAATAACTCACTCTGAGACGTAAGGCGAGATATCGGCTTTTATTGACTGGAAGAAGGAACCAGGAGTGAGTGTCCATCATACTATGTCCTGGAGACTGAGGCCGAGCGTCAGGCCTCAGATCTCCTTTATACAGGGGCCTGTGGGAGGAGCCACAGGAGCAGTCAGCAGGGGGCGTGTCCAGACAGGCACATAGTTCACCACAACTTTATACACAATGTTAATGGTAAATATCACAAATAAGGGGAAAGGTGACCCCCTAGTGAACCTCTCGGCGGTTTTTACTGTCCTCTGTAGTGTCTTGTGGCCGGATACCTTGCAGCTTCTATCCCACGCAATGATGCAGCCAGACAGGACACTTTCAAGGGTGCATGAAACAGAAAATGTTTGCATGCAAATAGAGAAACCAGTTTGGAAAACAAATGGCATATTGCACTTTATTGCAAGGTGCTGGAGTTTAGAAAGAGAAGAGTTGTTACAAGTGTAGACATGTTGATCATGCTGGGAATACTATATGCAACTTAAATTCCATTACTTAGGAAAGGATTCAGTAACATTGGAGGCAATCTACAAGAGATCCACTCATCTTATTCCTAGGTTGAGAACGTTGTCTTATTAAGAACACAAAAGAAAGATCCATATTTTCCTTTGAGTTTAGAACAATGATGTGATCTTACTGTTTACACGATCCAAAGGGAGACGACGGAAGCAGAGAATTGGTGTATTTAATCTATTTTTTGTGAATCCTAAACCACGCTCTTTTTCCCCACAGAGATTGGGATCAATTTTGATCACATCTGGCAAAAAACGTTAACAGTTTTGAATCCGATGAAACCAGCAGATGGCAGCATTATGAATGAGACTGATCTGGCAGGACCAGTCGTCTTCTGTTTGGCATTTGGAGCCACCTTATTGCTGGTGCGTGAAAATGAGAATATAAAGGACATCAGAAAAAAATATTTAATTTACCTCTAGAATTTGCTTCCTCTTTTAAGTTTTATCATATATAATATGAATTTAATTTGCCACACCATAAAAATCACCAGAATAATTTTCTTTATTTTCCCAGGAATGTCACTGTATGCCCAAGATAACTTATCACAGAAAGATTATTGACTTGATGGCTCATGTAATTCATAATGACTGGCTAAACATTTTTAAAAAAATTGTGCATGTCAAGTTTTGGCCTGATTCACTTTCAATTCTTTTTAAAAGGAGAGAAAGACAAATAAAAGGTAGCTGCATTTCAATAAAATGGCGGTTAGTTTTCCAATGCACCATTATATAGAAACAGTTTGTATTTTATTAGGGTATCCCAGTTCCTCCCATTTCCCAATGATGTGGGGTTGGTGGGTTAATTGGCCACTATAAATTGCTCAGAGTGTGTAGGTGAGTCATTGAATGTGAAGGAAGTTGATGAAAATGTGGGAAGTATTAGAGGAGGATTAGTGTGAATGGGTGCTTAATGATAGTAAAGACTCAGAGGGCTGAATGGGCCTTCTTCCGCACTGTTATTCCAATACAAGGTGATTCGCTCTTGACAACATTTCCATAAGGCCTTTGGTAAAATATCATGTATTGATTCCCCAATAAAATGAGATTGTATGGAGTGAAGGACCATGCATCAGAACGGAGAGGGCACCAGCTATAAAATGGGAAGCAGCAATGGGATTGGAACTGGTAACTCACAGCTGGCATAAACTCATATATATAGTAATATGAAATATGGAAATAAGAACAGTGTGTGTGATCATTTTGGAAGAACCCAGTTGTCACCATTTACATAAACAATCTGGATTCAAAATTCCAAAGTTTACAGATGGAAAAATTAAATATGGTATAGTTGATGTAGAGGAGGGCTGTGACAAAAGGTAAGACTCGATAGATATCCTTAAGGTTATGCAACTGTTTTATGTACATAGAGAATATAGTTAAGATTCTAGATTCAAGATCATTTAATATCATTTCCAGTGAACATGTGTAAAAGAGAACACAATAATTCTTACTACAGATCTGACTGAGTTCAAAAACACACAATTAGATAAAGAATACAATAATTAAAAAAAAATATAAATGCATAAACTGGCATAAATAAAGGAGACTATGATGGTATGAGAGCGGAATTGCTTAAGATGGATTGGGAAAATAGATTAAAGGGTAGATCGGTACTTGATCAGTGGTGTATATTTAAGGAGTTATTTTATAACTATCAAGAAAAATATACTTCACTGAAGAAAAAAGGGTGTAAAAGAAAAAATACTTATCCGTGGCTAAGTAAAGAAATAAAGCAAAGTATATGACTAAAAAGAAAGTTATATAAGGTAGCTAAATCTAGTGGGAAGATTGAAGATCGAGAAGGTTTTAAAGATCAGCAGCAAATAACAAAAAGATTGATTAAGAAGGGCAAGGTAGATTATGAAAGTAAATTGGCGAGAAACATAAAAGCAGATAGTAAGAGTTTTTATAGTTACATAAAAAGAAAAAGGGTGGCTAAAGTAAATGTTGGTCCCCTAGAAGATGAGACCGGGAAATTAATGGTAGGGGACATGGAGATGGCGGAAACGCTGAACAAATATTTTGTATCAGTTTTTACAGTAGAGGACACTCAAAATATCCCAACACTGGATAAGCAGGGGACTCTAGGGGGAGAGAAGCTAACTACGATTCAAATCACCAAGGAAATGGTACTTGATAAATTAATGGGACTGAAGGTGGATAAATCTCCTGGACCGGATGGCTTGTATCCTAGGGTCTTAAGGGAAGTGGCTGTCAGGATTGTGGATGCATTAGTGATAATTTTTCAAAACTCGCTGGACTCGGCAATGGTCCCGGCAGATTGGAAAAATGCTAATGTAACTCCTTTATTTAAAAAGGGCAATAGACAGAAGGCTGGGAATTATAGGCCAGTTAGCCTAACATCTGTGGTTGGCAAAATGTTGGAATCGATAATTAAGGAAATAGTAACAGGGCATTTGGATAAACATAGCTTAATAGGACAAAGTCAGCATGGCTTTACAAAAGGGAAGTCATGTTTGACAAATTTGTTGGAGTTCTTTGAGGACATAACATATAGGGTAGATAAAGGGGAACCAGTGGATGTGGTGTATTTGGACTTCCAAAAGGCATTTGACAAGGTGCCACACCAAAGATTATTACTTAAAGTAAAAAATCATGGGATTGGGGATAATATTCTGGCATGGGCGGAGGATTGGCTTTCTAACAGAAAACAGAGAGTTGGGATAAATGGTTTATTCTCAGACTGGCAGTTGGTGACTAGTGGTGTTCCGCAGGGGTCGGTGTTGGGACCCCAACTCTTTACAATCTATATTAATGATTTGGAAAAAGGGACTAAGTGCAATGTATCGAAGTTTGCTGATGACACAAAGATGGGAGGGAGTGTAATGAGTGCGGAGGACATTGAAACCCTGCAGGGGGACATAGATAGGCTGAGTGATTGGGCAGACATTTGGCAGATGAAATATAATACTGACAAGTGTGAGGTCTTGCACTTTGACAGGAAAAATAATAAGCAAGTTATTATCTAAATGGGGAGAAACTGGAAAGTGCTTCTGTGCAAAGGGATCTGGGGGTCCTGGTGCAGGAAACACAAAAAGTTAGTATGCAAGTGCAGCAGGTGGTCAAAAAGGCCAATGGAATGCTGGCTTTTATTGCTAGGGGGATGGAGTATAAGAACAGGGAGGTCTTACTGCAGTTGTACTAGGTATTGGTGAGACCACACCTGGAGTACTGCGTGCAGTTCTGGTGTCCATATTTAAGAAAGGACATACTGGCTCTCGAGGCAGTGCAGAGAAGATTCACTGGGTTAATTCCAGGGATGGGTGGGTTGATGTATGATGAGAGGTTGAGTAGATTGGGACTCTACTCATTGGAGTTCCGAAGAATGAGAGGCGATCTTATTGAAACATATAAGATTGTGAAGGGGCTTGATCAGGTGGATGTGGGGAGAATGTTCCCAATGATGGGTGAAACTAGGACTAGGGGGCATAATCTTAAAATAAGGGGATGCCATTCCAGGACTGAGATGAGGAGAAATTTCTTCACTCAGAGGGTAGTGGGGCTGTGGAATTTACTGCCCCAGAGAGCTGTGGAAGCTACTACACTCAATAAATTCAGAACGGAGATAGACATTTTCCTGGATAAAAATGGCATTAGGGGATACGGTGAGTGAGCAGGTAAGTGGACATGAGGCTAGGTTTAGATCAGCCATGTGATCTCCTGGACCAGTTTTCGATAGCCTGGATGGGTCGGAGAGGAATTTTCCAGATTTTTTTCTCCTCAATTCGCAAATCGTTTTTTTTTCCCTGGGTGATCACATGGGTTTGGGCAGGATGAATAATAAAATAAAATGGGCGGCATGGTGCCCTGTTGGTTGGCACTGTTGCCTTGTGGGATTCGGTGATAACTAGAGTTAAGATTGGATCAGCCATGATCTTGTTGAATGGCGGAGCAGGCTTGAGGGGCCGATTGGCCTACTCCGGCTCCTATCTCTTATGTTCTATGTTTATACACATTGATTGATTGTATGTCCATAAGGTGACGCTAGGAACAGGAGTTTCTGTGCATAAGGTGATTCTGACAGTGCTTGTATCAGACATACCAGAAATGTGATTTCATCAATGTGAGCATAATTTTCTGTACCTTATTGTTCATTGTTCAAGCCAATTAGTATTTACTGTCCACTGTTTCTTAAGTGAATTTTTCATGATGAGAAATACATTATTTGGAAGCAGGAGCATCAGGTACTTTTTAAAAAAGCAATTGCACATGAAGTTAAAAAGAAAATCAATGTCAGGGTAATGAGGAAATAGCAGGGGAGCGGGATTAATTGAATAGTTCTTGCACAACAGGCTCTTCGAGTTCAAAGACATCCTTCTGTGCCCTATACTTCTGTAACTTATTAGGTATTTGTAACTTTCTTCCTTAGGCAAAAAGCAGATGAAAGGAAAAGAAAATTGGGAACAGTACAAAAGAGATGAAATCCTCAGCATCCTCTTTTGTTGCTTAGAGATAAGTGTTTAAATTATTGTAGTTATCAATCCAGGGAGTCTCTTCAATCATTAATTATTTGGGGACTGTTCAAAATGTACCCAATTTAGTCTTTGCATGTGTAGCATGTTTAAATTCTCACTGAAGCTCATCCCTGATTGTTCATTTCATTTGCTTAGTTTGCTGAACAAATAGAGAGTTTCATGCCATCAATTTAGTCTGGATAGAAAAGAGTAATTTCTAACTCTCTGAAATGTGCAATGTCTTAATACAATTTTTAAAATATTTCTGTTAGTCACCATTCAATTCAATTTTAATATCTTGCAGGTCAACAGGTTCACTGAAGTAGATCTCAGGTTAGCCTGATGAATAACTTGTCTCTAATCATTTCTGTTCCAGGCTGGTAAAGTACAGTTT
The DNA here is from genome assembly GCF_030144855.1 of Hypanus sabinus. Taxonomy (NCBI): domain Eukaryota; kingdom Metazoa; phylum Chordata; class Chondrichthyes; order Myliobatiformes; family Dasyatidae; genus Hypanus; species Hypanus sabinus. The sequence goes on along the minus strand of NC_082719.1, from coordinate 47,865,890 downwards.
GGCTATGTTTATGGAATCAGTGTCTTTGGGTGTCTGGCAATTCACACACTGCTGAACTTGATGAGTGTCACAGGAGTCTCATATGGCTGTGTCGCTAGTGTCCTGGGATACTGTCTCCTTCCAATGATCATTCTTGCTGGCATTGCCGTTCTCTTTTCACTCCAGTAAGTGTGCCAATTAGTAACTGTAGATATTTATAAGAGGCTGTTATAAACCTCTGTCAAACTAGTTGTCGAGATCAAAATGCAAGGTGCTAAAACTTCCCTGCAGCGGCACTAGATGGTGCTTTTAACTGTTCTGTCAGTCTTGTAAACTGCAAGAAAGTATCATTTATCCTGATCCATTCTAAAAATATACTTCATAGGTTAGCAATAAATCTTCTTTCAGCCCCGACTTTTCAAATGGAGACTGTCGCAATATATTAAATCTCTCTTTGTAGATATTTTCCATCCTGGACATGATCTCTGTGAATCTACATACATCATTCATTGGGGCGGAGTGGGTAGTGGGAGATAAAAGTGCAGATTATGTAATTCTAGTTATGGAATCAAGTTGAATTTCTGTTCCTAGTGTCTGAACTACAAAGGTAAAGAACCCCATTAAAATGAAGCTTTCAAGGCTTCGTGGAGTTCAGTCATTCCATGACTTTGCAAGGCATAGCAGGTTTGTCAGCGTATTTCTACAAACCTTAGACAGGATGGCTTTAAAATAATTCACAATTCACAATCTTGTAAACTGAAGGAGCAAAACACCCAAAAATGCAGGCACAACATATGGAACATAAAACAGTATTCACTTTCCTACATTACTCTCTTGTTGATCAAAAGAAAAATCTACAATTATCAGAAAAGATTTATCGTGTAGGGACTCTACATTTTGGTCAAAACTAAGAGACATCTGTTGAGGAGGGCATTGACTGAAAATGTTTTCTCTGTTTGATACAACTATTATTAGTTGCAGGACCAAAGTGGGCATTTGGAATTTACATAATTTGCTTATGATAGCATGGGGATTTGAATGATCTGTTCTCATTGTAATTGCAAAATTCTGTTTTTTATGTCAAAATAAACATAACAATCTCTTGAAAGTAGCAACATTGGAGGCCATTTTTCATTAGCTCATGAGAAGTTTCCTTTAAAAACTAATGCTGCTTCAGATTTAAAACCATTCCAAATTTTTGACGTAATTTCTGGTATGCATTAGTGTTTTCATTAGGACACAGATCAAGGAAGCAAACGGTCCATCTTCCCACATACATTACATATATAGTCTGTGTAGTCCATGCTATTGAAAGTGAAGAATTTTCCTGTTCTGCTGTAGAGTTAGCCTGTTCTGTATTTTTGGTACTGAATCTTAAAATGCTTCTTACAGTGTAATGTGTTGCACAGCATACTTGGTTGTCAAGAGAACTGCCGAATCCATTCTGTGGTATTTTATACATATATTTGAAATATTTATCATCAAGATAGCAGATAGTGAAACAGCGTTCTCCCAAAATCTTAGTCAGAGTTCTTTCGTATTAACAAATTAAGCTGTTCTCATGCATGTAACTGCACTGTATTAAATCATATTGAATTAATAATAAGTCATTAGGTGATTATTTATTTCTCTAAATATGTCCCAATAAAATTCAAGATCACTCAATTAATCCGTGAGTCAATGTAAAATACTGAGGGGAAAATAGGAGGAAAAAACTAACGAGATTTGTTGCTGCACATTTGAAAATGAAATCAGCATTGCTTCCTGTAGGTGCTAATCTACTTTAAAACTATTTTGTGGTCTTTAGCACATTGTCATGTTGAATATGTAGATCCCTGTAGTCAGGTTAACAGGAATAAAATGTAGGTAAGCAAGGTTCCCAAGGTTATCTGGATTATATCTCTTCGCACCCTATTTCCTGTAAAAATGCCAATCCTTTTTCTCAGTTTCTTTGCCTCTGCCGTATCTGTTCCCAAGATAGAGCTTTCCATTCCAGGAGAGCTGTCATCCTTCTGTAAAGACCAGCATTTCCCTCCCTCTACTATTGATGTTACCCTCATTTGCATCTCCTCCATTGCCTGTACACCCGCACTCACCTCATCTTCCTGCTGCCTTAAACCTGATAGAGTTCCTCTTGTCCTTACTAACCATCCCATCAGCCTCCACATCCAATATATTATCCTCTGCAACTTCCACCATCTCCAAAGGGATCCTACCATTATAGATATCTTCTGCCGGGATCGCTCCGTCTGTGATTTTCAGGATCCATTCATCCCTCCTCACTGATCCCCCTCTAGGCATTTAACTTTGCATTCAACTTAAGGGCTACACATGCCCGTACACCTCCTCCATCACCTCCATTCAGGGCCCTAGACAGTTCTTTCAGGAGAGGCAACACTTTATATCTGCTGTGCCAGTCGATTGTATCTGTTGCTCCCAATGCGGCCTCCTCCTCATTGGTGAGACCCATCATACATTGAGGGCCTGCTTCGTTGAGCACCTCCACGTCATCTGCTACAAGTGGAGCTTCTCAGAGGCGAAAAATTTTAATTCCAGTTCCTATTCACGTTCTGATGTGTCGCTCCATGGCCTCCTCTTGTGCCAAGATGAAGCTACCTACAGGGTGAAGGAGCAAGAGTTTATGTTCCATCTAGGTACCTTCCAATCTGATGGCATGAATATCAATTTCTCCTTCCGGTCAACAAATTCCACATCCCCTCCCCCCATGCTTCTTTTATTCCCAAATCTGAGCTTTTACTTCTTCTCACCTGCCTATTACTTCCCCATGGGTCCCATCCTCCTTTTCTTTCTCCTACGTTCCACTCTCCTCTGCTATCAGATTCCTTCTTCTCCAGCCCCTGACCTTTCCCACCCACTTGGCTTTACCTATCACCTTCCAGCTAGCCTCCTTCCCCTCCCTCCCCCCACCTTTATATTCTGGAATCTTCCCCTTCCTTCTCAGTCCTGATGGAGGGTCTCAGCCTGAAACATTGCCTGTCAATACATTTCATCGCCTTTCTATTCACTGGCTGACCTGTTGAGTTCCTCCAGCATTTTGTGTGCATTCCTTTAGACAAGCAACAGTCTTTTGCTGTTAATGAATTCAAAGTGAAATTGCACTTAAATGGTCACTTCTTACAGCTTTCTGTGATGTACAAAATAAGAAAAATAGCTATCTTTGCTCGGTACCCATACATTTACTGTTTTTTCAGCTTGGTTCAGTAGTGTACAGCATAGAACAGACCATTTGGCATAAAGTGTGTACACTGGCTATTTGCTGGAGCAAAGCAAAGCCGAACTTACTGCCCTGTTCTCTCCCCATAGACTTGTATTTTCCACAGTTTAATGTATATATTTTATTTTCCCTTTGAAGATAAAATGGTGTCTGAAACATAGAACCATAGAAAACCTACAGCACAATGCAGGCCTTTCAGCTCACAAAGCTGTGCTGAACATCTAATTACTTTAGAAATTTCCTAGGGTTACCCATTGCCCTCTATTTTTCTAAGCTCCTGTACCTATCCAGGAGTCTCTTAAAAGACCCCATCATATCCGCCTCCACCACCATCGCTGGCAGCCCATTCCACACACTCACCACTCTGTGTAAAAAACTTATCCCTGACATCTCCTCTGTCCCTACTTCCAAGTACCTTAAAACTATGCCCTTTCATGCTAGCAATTGCTCTGCATTGTCATTCCTGTGGTAAAGTTTTCCATATTCCAGCAACCACTTAGCCAGAGAGACATTTCTCATAATCTTTCTGATCATTCTCCTAGTACCAATTTAAAATTGATGACTTCTCATTTCTGTGTCCCTGCCAGATTGTATTTATCCTGATACACTCTGAACATCTTTTATTTGATAAAGTAGTAATAAATCCCCTTTCAGCCTTGTCTTCTCAAATTAATCCTCTCTTTCTAGCTACAATTCCCACCTTGAACATCATCCTTGTGAATCTACATCATTCTCTGGGGGGGGGGGGAAGTAAAAGGAACAAATTTGATGATTTCCGGAAGTTCAATTGTTCCAGGGACTTGCAAGGCCTGGCAGGTTTTATCAGCTTTTCTCTTACAAAGGTTATTTTAAGAAAATTGAACCACTTCCCAATATCTTTACATGTTCTATATCAGGATAGCAATTGCAGAAGAAAAGGAGCTTCTATCCAATGGGAATGTTTTGGAAATGTTGTAGCTAACCTTCATATATTCCAAATCCTTCCAAATTAGTGAAAAACTCCAAGCTATAAGGATATAGTTGAATGTGTTTTTTTTAAAATTTGTATTGGAGTATAACGTTGCTAATACCATTTAGAGAGAAGTTTCCAGAAAAATCGGTCAGTCTGTAGGAGGAGGTGTCTGCCTGTCTATGCATGGTAGGCATTTAGCAGATAGTTAATCTAAATCTCCTGTAAATTCCTTTATGTAATACAACTTTGTTAGGTTAAATTGCTAGCTGTCCTCCAGTATCTTAGGAGAGAGGAGAGAGAGATACTGAGACAATACTTGAAATGGTATCAATGTACCTTATATATTTTTTTTTTAAATCAGCTGATTCAGGAAATAGGACTATTGTGTAAGGAATGCACACAAAATGCTGGAGGAACTCAGCAGGCCAGGCAGCATCTATGGAAAAGGGAAAGCAGTCGATGATTTGGGCTGAGACCTTTCATCAAGACTGGGAAAAAAAAGATGGGAAGTCTTAATCAGAAGGCGGGGGAGGGGAGGAAGGAGTACAAGGAAGTAGGTGATAGGTGAAACCGGGAGGCGTGAAGGGGTGACGTAAACAGCTGGCAAGTTGATTGGTGAAAGAGACCAAGGGCTGAAGAAGGGATCTGATAGAAGACAGAAGGGCATGTAAGAAAAGGAAGGTGGAGGAGCACCAGAGAGAAGTGATGGACAGGTAAGGAGATAAGGTGAGAGAGAAAAGGGGGAAATGGGAAATGGTGAATGGGGGGGGGGCAATTACCAGAAGTTTGAGAAATTGATGTTTGTGCCATCAGGATGGAGTTTGCCCAGACAGAATATAAGATGTTGTACAATAAGTTATTCAAGTTTCTCAATTTGAACAAAACCTTATATTCTGTCTGGGTAGCCTCCAACCTGATGGCATGAATATCAACTTCTCAAAGCTCCATCAATTGCAGACCCCCTCCCCCATGACAATTGTATAAAATTAAGTTAATTGGTAGAACAGTAAGATAGCTTGTTAAAAGGTAGTGGGAGTTCTGGATCTCACTGCAGGAAAGGATTATATAACCAGAAACTGTTACCACATTGTAAAGAAAGCTGGATGGACCCTTTAAGAGCCATTACCTGCAGGACACAGAGCTTGGAAATGTAATTAACAAAGTCCATCCATTGTTGACCCAGATGTGAACTGAAGAGCCCCCTTCTCCTTCATAAACTCATATGATTCTACGAGAGAATTTTTTTTAAATTTGTGGAATTGAAACCTTTGGAATTCTCTCCCCCATCTGGCTGAGAATCCTTACTTGCTGCATGTTTTCAGGATGGAAAATAGTAAGTTTTGGGGCATCCAAGGGAATTGGAGGATTTGGGAGTGGTTAGGAAAGTGGAACTGAAGCCTAAGATCAGCCATCATCTTACTGAGTGGCCAAGTACCCTTGAGGAGCCACATGGCATTCTATTCACACACTTCCAATAACTCAGCTCAAAATATATTCTAATTAATCCTCATCAATACTTGTTTCCCATTAGCTGAAATATGAAGAATTCTCCATGGTAATTTTAATGCATCTCAGTCAATACACGCTGCTGCCACCTGAAATGTAGGCTCAGCATGACTAAACGAATGAATCTGAGAAATCCTTCCAACTTATCCCCTGATTTGGCCAACTTGTGGCACAAGACTGTAAGTGAAGTTCAGTTTCCAGGCTGGAGATGAGCCTTGAATATTTGTTGTAATTCTATAAAGGAAGTACAAAGTGTAGTATTAAAAGAATTAATAGGACATGTCAGTGAAATTACTGGTATTCTGGTCTGAAAGTCTTCAGACAACAGATTCCAATGAGAAATTTCACTTCCACTTTCAAATGTCTGGTGTAATAGTTACTGCTGAGGAGTTTTGGCAGGTTTATATACCCCAAGGATGTATATCAACTTTTTCCATCACTTCAATAAAACCTACCTCTTCCAAAATTTTGTTAGCAAAGTTTCTCCCACACTTCAAGATATATTGCACATTTAATTTCCTCTCCCAAGTGGAAAAAAATTGACTTTGGTCTCAACGGGCTGCCAAAGAAGAGGACAAAAGTACTCTTTTCTCCATCTGTTATGGAGACACCAATGCATAGGACTACAAGAGGGTTGTAGACTCAGCCAGCTTCAGCATGAGCTCAAGCCTCCCAACCATCGAGGACACCTCAAGAAACTGATGTTCATCATAAAGGACCCTCACCATCTGGGACATGCCTTCTCATTACATCAGGGAGGAGGTGCAGGAGATTGAAGGCACACTCTCAATGTTTCAGGAACAGTTTCTTCCCCTCTGTTATCAGACATCTGAACGGTTCATGAACACTACCTTGCTATCCCTCGTATGCACTATTTATTAATTTTTAAAAATATTTTAACTTCTAGTAATTTGTTATTCCTGCATTGTACTGCTGCTACAAAGCAACAAATATCATGAATTATATCAGTGACAAAAACCTGATTTGGAAAAGTTGAAACAACTATTTTGGTTCAAAGCAAACATTACTATTTAGGTGAAAGCCCTAATTTCAGTGAAGGATGATCTTTTTTGTGCTTTCCAATGTATATTGTGATCATTTCTAATTAATTTCTGATATGATACCATAACCAGATACATCTCCCTTCTCCCTACCCTTTCAGCATTCCTCAGCATTCCATCCTGGATGCTGAGTTACCTCTTCCATGTCTACCAATACCCATTCCTCTTCCACTGGCTCCAAGACAACTATACCTGTCTTGTTAGTTCCTCCCTTTTTTGTTGTCCAGCTTCCTAAACAATCTTTACAGTTGAAGCAATTATATACTTGCACTCATTCCAATTAAGTGCAATGTATTCAGTACTCAGAATTTTATCTCCTTAACATCAGATAAATCCAACAAAGATAAGTAACATCTTAGCAGAACAACTCCATTTAGGCTTTACCTGAAAGTTCTTGGTTGATAGCATGAAGGTGATCAAGTATTTGCAGTGCAGAAAATGTGCTCACTTTATTTTGGTAATGGAGATCTCCAATTTCAAATGTATATTGTAGTTGGATTATGACCAGTTGTTCATGAACGCTGCATGGAGAAACTACTTCTCAAAGTTGTCTGAGACTAAATGGTGGAACCCTGCATGCTGGCTCTCCTGTCATTCTGCTTCCAAACATGAGCCTGCAGCACCATCAGTGACCTCCAAGCCACAAACCCTGATCATTTCTTTATCATTGCTGACAATTTCAACCATATTAACTTAAAAACAGGCTTGCCTAAATTCTATCAACATGTTGACTTTGCTACCAATGGTGAGAACACGTTAGACCTGGTTTATATCAACATCTGCCGTGTTTACAAAGCTGCTCCCCATCCCCACCTTGCACAATCTGACCATCTATCTACTATCCTAATTCCTGAATACAGACCACTGATTAAATGAGAAAAACTGGTTCAAAGGGAGATAACGACCTGGTGAAAAGGAAGGACCTCAGCATTACAGAACTGCTTTGAAAACACGGACTGGAGCTGTTCAGGGAAGCGGCCACATATGGCCATCACATTAGCATCTATGAATATGATTAATCTGTAACTGGCTTTATAGAAAATTGCTTTGAGGGTGTCACCATTATTAAATACTTCTCTGAGAGGGAAAATCAGACCCCATGATTGACAGCAGAGGTCCACTGAGAACTTGCAGTGGCTGCTGAGAGATCGGGATGCTGCCTTCAGATCAGGGAATAAAATGGCTCTTAGACCAACAAGAGCTGTGCTCCTCTGGGCCATCAGGAAGACAAATTAGGATTATTCACAGAGAATTTACAGTAATTTTCGTGACACTAGAGGCACGAGGTTGATGTAGCAGTGCATTCAGACCATAACAGAACGTAACTCCACCTTGTGCATCAATGACAGTGATGCCTTTCTTCCAGATAGGCAGAATGTCTTTCAAGATTGAAGGCCCAAGGTACATTTATTATCAAGGTATGTATCAGTATACAGCTTTGCAATTCATCTTCTCTGGAAACAAGGAAGACCATGGAAGTTGTTCAAAGAGAAATATCAACTTCCACCCCCACATATGCCAAAAAAAATAGCGTAAATGGAGAGAAATGGAGTCAATTATGTCTGTGCATCATCGCTAAGCTCGTGACCACTTACTCTGTGGAATCTTCGAGGAGACATTACAGTGCCAGTTTGCTAAATCGATCTTCAAGCTGTAGATCACAGGCTCTAACACTACCAGAAACACATTTGAAATAAAAAGATGTAGAAGAAGTGAAAGAATCAGTTTTGTGGACTATCTGGAGGATGTCGTCTGGCAAGGAAAGCCTCCCTGAGGAGCAGGCACTCTGTTTGGCCGCAGCTGACGTGAGGGGGACCCTTGCCGGGATCAGCCTCTGTAAAGCTGCAGGTCCGGATGGCACACCTGGTTGGCTGCTGAGAGGGTGTGGCGCCCCGTTAACAGAGGCTTTAACAGATATCTTCAACATCTCTCTGGTGCAGTCCACTGTCTGTGTAGGCTTCAAGGAAGTCACCATCATCCCAGTGTCCAAGAGGGAAAAGGTAACCTGTCTTAATGCTGCTGATCTCAACAATAATGAAGTGCTTTAAGCGGCTGGTTATGGACCACATTAAACCTTCCTGCAACATTGGACCCTTTCCAGTTCACCTATCGCTCAATCCGTCCACCTTTTTGGTTGATGGATTATCATTTGTAGATATTTTCTTATTCACTGTTACATTATCCACAAAATAGATAATTGTTAATCATTACTCGAGGTAATTTTCTATGCAAGGTTAGTGACCAGTAAAGGAAGAAATTGGATGATAGCAATATAATTTACTAACATAGCATATGAGATAGGTAATCTTGAAACTGCTGTATTTAGGAATGCCAGGTTAATACAGATCAGTATGCTTTCCTTTAAACTCAAGGCTATTCATTGCTTGGCTCAAAAGATTCCAACTGAAATAAGTAGGTGTAGTTTTTGAAAAATGTGGGTCCAGTGCTGAAGAATACAACAATTCACACAAATCAGCAGAAGGGTGGCACTCCTTGGCACTTCTGTCTTCCATTTCACAAAATGGATGCAAACAATTACTGGTGACTTCACATACCAATAATCCTTTATGCTTTTTTCACTTTAGTGCAATATTCAGAATGAAAATGAGAAACATGCTCTTTTTTTAGAAATTAATAACAGCAGGGAAGTGATGGTTTTAAAAGCAGTTGTTAAATTGTTATTAAAATTGTATGATGAATAAGGTATCAGTGATTTGAACAATAGAATGGTCTCCAAGGTCACCTTGCTGCTTTAATGCTAATATCAGACTGTTGTACCCAAAATTTAGATGGAGGTGGCAAGATATTTAAAACAAGGATGTTGTAATCTCCATACATTGTGTTAGATATTCACACAATAATGTCTTTCCAGTTTTAACATGGGAACTACTAATCAAGTTTTATTGATAGAACAGTCTCCTATTTTGAGTGAACTTATTTTGGTTTGTGCACAATTGACCAAAGACTGAAAATAGAACTCAAAATCTTTATCATCCCTCCAGTCTAAATTAGACAAACGTATACTCGTCTCCTTCAGATGAATTGGAGGTAGATTTCCAAGAAAGTCATGTAATCTTGGAGGATTTATTAAATATTTGACATTGCATTGCTGGTAATAATTTGCAGTATGATGTACTCTCATGTTCTCAACCCTAGGGGAGTACTTGGAGTTCTGCTTACTTTGGTTGTCATTGGATGGTGCAGTCTGTCAGCTTCAAAGATGTTCACTTCTACTTTAGCAATGGAAGGACAACAACTTCTTGTCGCCTATCCTTGTGCCTTACTCTATGGGATCTTTACACTTCTGACTATTTTCTAAGTGTTTTTCTTTCAACATAAAATGAGTACCTCAAATGTATTTTAATTGGACCTTACAATTTTCTTGATGTGATTTTGGGATTCAGTAAACAATAAAAGAATGGCCACATGTACATAACTGCTATAGATGCTGCTTTATTTTGTACTAACTGTATAAACTGGCATCCATCACCAAAGACTTCCACTCCACAATACTAAGAAATCTGCAGTTGTTGAGTTCTTGTTTGCCTGATAAGGAGTGAGCAGTTTCTATTAATAAAAATCTTTTTTCACTCTCCTGAATCCAAACAATTTAAGCATAGCTTGACATAAGCTTTCTCATAAAATCAGTGTAGTGGCCTATTGCATTCTAATTAGTTAAAGTTACCAGCAAATGGCACTTCCTGATACTTGTTCATCCAATATAGCGCTATTCCTCATATAATGTTTTCCAAATGGGGCATGATTTGCTGTACCAACGTGTCTGCCATTCATTAGATTGTCTCAATACTCTTCAGTTCCTCACATCGTTGATTTCTCAACTGCTGGAAGGGAATCCAGTGAATAGGACAATCAACAAATTAGCCCAGAATTTGGTGTCAGTGGTGAGCAGATTCACCTGTTACAGACCACCCTGTAGGGAGTAACCAACCTGGTGCCTGCCCCCACTGTAGAGTTGCTGCTTGAACTGACGTGGATTTCGCATGGCAATACCCTACCCTTTAACAGGGCCTCTACAAAGTAATGGGAATATGCAGTAGTTGTGGTTAAGTAAAGTTCTATCGAAAATAAAATAATCATAGCTTTAACAACTGGCTAAGTCATAACTCCTGGTTTGTGATTTAGCCAGGAGTCATGACTGTCGCATACAAGAACATTGTATGCAAGAACCTTTCTGACATTCACAGAAACATTAACTTTTTTTAAAAAAAGTGTCTGATAAAAATAAAGAATAATCAAGAGAAAAAAATTAAAATTTATCATTTCTAAAATCTGAAACTTTCAAACGATAAAGCCAAGTTCATTTAGCATAAGAGTTAAATTTTGGTTCAGTGGAAATTGGTGCTCAGTAGCATACATCTGCCCCGAGCTTTGGATTCATTAATGTCAATATTTTACACACAAATCACGCGCAAAGCACCTTAACCGAGGTGAGATTGCACTCACTATCATTTCCAGATTAAATTACACCCATCTGTAATGTGCTCTGCCCTTCTCAGATGTACTTACAAAAAGGTTATTTCATCCACATTAATTTCAGTGACAATCAGATGCCCATCTCAAGCTCTGGGATTTGCCAGCATTGATGGCTTCCCACAAGCAAAGGCAGCCAAAAGCTGTTTTCATCTGCCCCTATTAATAATCTACAACTTCTCATCAACGTCCCTCTATGTCCAGATGGTTACTGATTATCATAACAGTTGTCTGATGATCAAGGTTATGTTCTTGGGAAGAGTACATGCAAGAATCTTGTTCATGCTCTAGGAGTCTGAGCTGCAAGACATTTACAGGACTAGCACTGCCCAGAGGTATGGATCCTGGTGGACAAGAATTCTCTTTTACTTCCCTGGTTCCTGACACCAGTTTGCAACCCTGCCTCAGATACTGATCATAGCCGCGGGAGCTACAACAGGATCAGAATCATCACAAAGAACACCAGTGGTCTTCTGAAAGTAAGGTTCATATTCCTTCATCTGTCTAGGACACCAAGCTTCACACACCTAGCTGGTGACAGGACTTCAGGATTGTAAGCAACCTGGCAATACAAGACAAGAGCTAGTGCTGGAGAAAGAGCAGAACACGGATGCTAGGTGCAGGTTGAAGAGTAACAGGGACAAAAGGACCATGGGGCTGAGTTGCAAGCAGTATGTGGAATTGGATTGGTTTATTATTGACATATGTCCCAAAATGCAATGAAAAGCTTCTTTTGCATGCTGTTCATACAGATCAAAACATTATACAGTGCATTGAGGCAGAGCAAGATGAAATAAAAACAATGCATTACAAAGTGTAAAAGCTACGGGGACAGTGCATTGCAGGTAAGCATTAGGGTGAAGTTCATACCAAGGTACACGGTGAAGTCAAGAGTCCATTTTATCATACTTGGGAGCCACTTAATAGTCTTAGAACAAAGGGTAGAAGCTGTCCTTGATCCTGGTGCTAGTACTTTCAGACTTTTGCATTTTTACCCAATGGAAGCTGGGAGAAGAGAAAATTTCCAGAACGAAGAGAAGCTAACAACAGAAAGGTAAAGCTCAAAATCTGATGATTAGAAACCCATATTAATTTGTAACTTACTCCTTCTCTGAGGTTGCATGCATGTAGTATACAGAATAAGGTAGATGATCTTGTAGTGCAGTTAAAGACTGGCAGGTATGATGTTGTCAGCATCACTGTGTTGTAGCTGAAAGAAGATCATAGTTAGGAGCTTAACATCCAAGGATACACATTGTATTGAAAAGGCAGGCAGGTAGGCAGATGGAGTGGCTCTGTTCATAAAAAATGAAATTACTGGTGAGTGGGAAAACTAGCCAGTAATATAAAGCAGGATACTAAAAGTTTTTCAGTTATATAAAGAGTAAAAGGCAGGTGAGAGATGATATTGAACCTCTGGAAAACGATACTGGTGAGGTAGTAAAAGAGGTCAAAGAAATGCCGGATGATTGCAATAAGTAATTTGCATCAGTCTTTACTGTGAATGACACTAACAGTATGCTATTGGTCCATGAGTTTGGGGGGCAGAAGTGAGTGTAGTTGCTATTACTAAGAAAAAGGTGCTTGGGAAACTGGAAGTTCTGAAGACAACTGGACCAGATGGACTACACCCCAGGGTTCTGAAAGAGGTACCTGAAGCGATTGTGGAGGCATTGTTCTGGAGGACGGGCAAATTGCAAATGTCACTCCACTTTTTAAGAAGGGAGGGAAGCAGAAGAAAGGAACTTAAAGGCCAGTTCGCCCAATCTCAATGCTTGGCAAGATGTCAGAATCAGTATCAGAGTCAGGTTTATTATCACTGTCATGAGTCGTGAAATTTGTTAATTTAGCAGCAGCAGTTCAATGCAATACATAATATAAAATAAAAATAAATAAATTGCAGTATATGTATATTGAATAGATTAAAAATTGTGCAAAAACAGAAATAATATATTTAAAAAGTGAGGTGGTGTTCATAGGTTCAATGTCCATTTAGGAATTGGATGGCAGAGGGAAGAAGCTGTTCCTGAATCGCTGAGTGTGTGCCTTTAGGCTTCTGTATCTCCTGTCTGATGGTAACTGTGAGAAAAGGGCATGACCTGGGTGTTGGGGTCCTTAGTAATGGATGCTGCCTCTCTGAGACACCGCTCCCTGAAGATGTCCTGGGTATGTTATAGTCCATTGTTAAGGATGAGGTTTCAGGATACTTGGAGACACATGATAAAACAGGTCAAAGTCAGCATGATTTCATTAAGGGGAAATCTTGCCTGACAAATCTGTTGTAATCTTTGATGAAATAACAAGCAGGATAGGCAAAAGAGAGTCAATGGATATTGTATACTTGAATTTTATGAAAGCCTTTCATCAGGTGCTGCACGAGGCTGCTTAACAGGATAAGCATCTGTGGTATTACAGGAAAAATACTATCGTGGATAGAGTATAGGCGAATTGGCAGGAGGTAAAGAGATGGAAGAAAGGAGGCCTTTTCTGATTGGCTGCTGCTGTTCCACAGGGGCCAGTGTTCTGATTGTTTCTTTTTACGTTGTATGTCAATGATTTGGATAATGGAATTGATGGCTTTGTGGCTATATTTGCGGATGATGTGAAGATAGGTGGAGGAGCAGGTAGTGTTGAGGAAACAAAGTCTGCAGGAGTACTTAGACAGACTGGGAGAATGACACTGCCAGATGTAGGGAAACATATGCTCATTGCCTTTGATGGAAAGAGTAAAGGAGTAGACTATTTTATGACCAGAGAGAAATTTCAAAAATCGGAGGTGCAAAGGGACTTGGGAGTCCTTGTGCAGGGTTCCCTAAAGATTAATTTGCAGGTTGAGTCTGTGGTAAGAAAGGCAAATGCAATGTTAGCATTCATTTCTAGAGGGCTCGAATATAAAAGCAAGGATGTAATGCTGAGGCTTCATAAGGCATTGGTCAGACCACAGCTAGAGTATTGTAAGCATTTTGGGCTCCTTATCTAAGAAAAGATGAGCTGGCATTGGAAAGGGACTAAAGAATGTTCACATGAATTATTCTGGGAATAAAAGTAGTCACCCATGAGGACCATTTGATGGCCCTGGGCCTGTACTCACTGGAATTTAGAAGAATGAAAAGGGATTTCTTTGAAACCTTTTGAATATTGGAAGATCAAAATTGAGTGGATATGGAGTGTATGTTTCCTGGAGTGGGTGAGTCTAGGACTAGAGGGAACAGCCTCATAATAGAAGCGCATCCATTTAGAACAGAGATGAGGAGGAATTTCTTTAGACAGAAGGTAGTGAATCTGTGAAATTCATTGCCACAGATGACTGTGGAGGCTAAATGACTGTGTATACTTAAAGTGGAGGTTGATAGGTTCTTGGTTAGTCATGGAGAAAGCAAGAGAATGGGGTTGAGAGGGATAATAAATCAACCATGAGAGAATGGTGGGCTGAATAGTCTAATTCTTCTCTCATGGTCATTCAGAGGGTGGCGCAAGTGTGGAACAAACTAAGAGTGGAAGTGGGGTATGTGGGTTCGATTAGAGCAGTTAAGAGAAGTTTGGATAGGTACCTGGATGAGTGTGATATGGAGTTGCTATGGTCCAGGTGCAGGTAAATGTAACTAGGCAGAAAAAAACAGGCCGGCAGGGACCCGATGGGCTGAAGGGCCCATTTCTGTGCTGTACTGCTCTATGACTCTATGATACCATTCATAGGAACTCAGTTAGGTAGCCAAGGAAAAGTTGGAGTTATTTTCCTTCAAGCAAACAAAAGATTTCAGAAGTGATGGTTTTCTTACAGCATAAGTTAATCAACAAAATTAACATGCAAGATGAGTGTTTTAAAATTTAAGAGGAGTGTGGAATCAGAGTATCTATCAAGGAGAAATGACACAACTGCCTGAAAAGTAATACAGTGCAAGACTGAAGGTAAGATCTAAGGGAATTGGGTTGATAACCTAACACTTTCAAACAGCTGCTATAAGGAGATGAAATCTATGACATTAGATTAGGTGTTTCTATGATCAGGAAGGATTAATATCAGAGAAATATATTATATAACACTCCTATAATCTGGTATCAATTTTTGTCTAAAATCTGTCTCATTCATTAGCCTGGAGTCTGATGAGTGGATATGGCTCGGGATGGGAGCCAGACTGTGGGTTGCAAGAACCAGGGTTGGGATTACCTGCCATAAGGTATGTGGGTTGTTTTGCTGCAACAGCAGGGGTCCAGAGTGCTTCTATATTTCCAGCTCCCTTTAAATTCAGAAGAACTTTTATTATACTACTGTGTGACTGGTGAAAATTGGGGAAATAAACATGTGTTTTGTATTAATAGATGAAATTATTAATACCAGTCTGCCAGTCTGGTGCCACCAAAGTTCCATGATAGCTGGATTATTGAGCTTTACTGTAACATCAAAATAGAAAATAATCCATAAAAATGCATGCCAATAATAAACTCAAAAGAAATTTCATGACTTTCCTCATGCTTTGGCTATTGATTGAACCCTTTGCCAGATGGTATGGGTCATAAAATCAACAATAAACCAATGTCATTTCATTCCACGTTGTTTCATTGTACATTAGGTGATTTGGACACTATATTATTTGTGGAAACAATGTCATGAATACTCATTAGCCATCCTATTAGAAACAGACTAAATTCTCAATGAGTGTTGCATGTGTTTCTTATATTGGCATTTTAAACTTTCGCATTCTCATTGACAATGTATAGGAATCAATATTACTGATCATGTGATCTTATGCTACTGTCTCTCCAGTCCCTGGGACTGTACTCGCATGACTCTATTCTCTTCTATCTCTTAGTCCACATAATAAGTATTTTTCTTTCTGTGCGTAGATTACAATTTCTGAAGTCTTTCAAAGATCATTCTTGAAAGCCTCTGCTTATTTTTAATGTATTCCTTCCACAGCCCTGTCAAGATCATCTACAAAAGGCAACGAGTATCCATGTGCACAATAATAGCATGCACATCTGCCACTCCACCCACTCTTGGATCATCAGATATTTCTCCAATGTCATTTTGCAAGCCCACAGTAAAATTACTAGAGGATTCACAGTGAATACTGACATGGATTCCTCCTTTGGCCATAATGCTGTGTGATTTTCTTGTCACTTGTGCAATATCTGAGATCTTGTATTGAGCCTCTATGCTTGTTTAGATGATAACAGTAATTATTCTTCAAAAATAACACATTAGTTTTAAAGCTTTTATATCTATGCAGACAAGCAAACTACTACCTCCCTGCAACAGAAATAAACATTTGGTTCTTGTAAAGATAGTTTGTCACTCCCTGACGTAAATATTTAAATTGGAAATTTAAACTTGTGCCCGAATTGCAATAACAGACTCATAAGCAAATGAAATAAACAAATTAATAAAGATGTATTAAGAGAATCAAACCCCACAGTTAATGTCCCTAATAACTCCAGCAGAACCCAAAATGCATCCTGCAGTAGGTCAGGCTAAATAAAATGGTGACACGCATTAAGGACAGACTGGACCCGAGGGTGGTCAATATTGCATCTGAGTCTCATGAAGTCTCACAGCTTGATGGACCAATTAGTTTCTACTATCCATCCTTTGCTAACATACCAGTAATTCTACACGGTAGATTACTTGGATGAAACATTGACAGTATTTATTTCTATCATAGAGCATAGAATAGTACAGCACATTACAGGCCCTTTGGCCCACAATGTTGTGCCGACCCTCAAACCCTGCCTCCCATATACCCCCCCACCCTACCTTAAATTCCTCCATATACCTGTCTAGTAGTCTCTTAAACTTCATTAGTGTCTCTGCCTCCACCACTGACTCAGGCAGTGCATTCCACACACCAAACACTCTCTGAGTGAAAAACCTTCCTCTGATATCCCCCTTGAACTTCCCTCCCCTTACCTTAAAGCTATGTCCTCTTGTACTGAGCAGTGGTGCCCTGGGGAAGAGGCACTGGCTGTCTACTCTGTCTATTCCTCTTCATATCTTGTACATATATACATATCTTGTACATTAATATCTTAATGTCTCCTCTCATCCTCCTCCTCTCCAAAGAGTAAAGCCCTAGCTCCCTTAATCTCTGATCATAATCCATACTCTCTAAACCAGGCAGCATCCTGGTAAATCTCCTCCGTACCCTTTCCAATGCTTCCACATCTTTCCTATAGTGAGGCGACCAGAACTGGAGACAGTACTCCAAGTGTGGCCTAACCAGAGTTTTATAAAGCTGCATCATTACATCGCATCTCTTAAACTCTATCCCTCGACTTATGAAAGCTAACACCCCATAAGCTTTCTTAACTACCCTATCTACCGATGAGGCAACTTTCAGGGATCTGTGGACATGTACCCCCAGATCCCTCGGCTCCTCCACACTACCAAGTATCCTGCCATTTACTTTGTACTCTGCCTTGGAGTTTGTCCTTCCAAAGTGTACCACCTCACACTTCTCCGGGTTGAACTCCATCTGCCACTTGTCAGCCCACTTCTGTATCCTATCAATGTCTCTCTGCAATCTTCAACAATCCTCTACATTATTTACAACACCACCAACCTTTGTGTCGTCTGCAAATCCACCCACCCTTCTACCCCCACATCCAGGTCATTAATAAAAATCACAAAAAGTAGAGGTCCCAGAACAAATCCTTTTGGGACACCACTAGTCACAACCCTCCAATCTGAATATACTCACTCCACCACGACCCTCTGCTTTCTGCAGGCAAGCCAATTCTGAATCCACCTGGCTAAACTTCCCTGGATCCCATGCCTTCTGACTTTCTGAATAAGCCTACCGTGTGGAACCTTGTCAAATACCTTACTAAAATTCATGTAGATCACATCCACTGTACTACCCTCATCTATATGCCTAGTCACCTCCTCAAAGAACTCTATCAGGCTTGTTAAGCACGATCTGCCCTTCATAAAACCATGCTGACTGTCCCTGATCAGACCATGATTCTCTAAATGCCCGTAGGTCCTAACTCTAAGAATCTTTTCCAACAGATTTCCCACAACAGGCATAAGGCTCACTGGTCTATAATTACCCGGACTATCCCTACACAAGGGAATAACATTCGCCTCCCTCCAATCCTCCAGTACCATTCCCGTGGATAAGGAGGACATAAAGATCCTAGCCAGAGGCTCAGCAATCTCTTCCCTCGCCTCGTGGATATCATCAATTGTGGATCAGTAGCAATCACCACTGAATGAAATGAGACATTTTGGCCCATAATATCAACTCCATTGATGCAGCCTGACCTGCTGAGATCCTTCAACACTTTGTGAATGAAACAATGAAGCATTTAAGGATACGTATACAGTACTTGAAATATTAGGTGAACAAAGCGACAGGAGAAGGATACATACTTGATTTAGAGCTCCTGCTAACTTGTTGCAGATGCCTATCTCTGTAAGAGCTTTATTTTGTGTGACTGCCACACTCTCACTCTGGAGAAAAAGACCTGCTTCATCCACATCTACCAACTCAGTAATGGGCCTTCAAAAGCTGCAGCCACGAGACCTGTAACCTCCTGCCCAGCATATCCCACATGTAGCCATTTCTATCAGATCAGGAGACCAACCCTGTTTGAGGAAGAATTAGGAATGCACATTAAGAGCAGCACAAGCTGACCCTGGAAGTCACAGTGTCAAAGGGTCTTAAAGCACTACATTACAGAAATAAGCCCTTTGGCCCATCTAGTCAGTGCTGAACTGTTATTCTGCCTAATTCCACCAATCCACACCTGGACCATAGCCCTCCATACACCTCCCATTTACATATCCAAACATCTTTTAAGTGTTGCAATTAAACCCACATCCATTAGCTATCCTCCAGTCCTCTGGCACCTCACCCCTATTTAAGGACATTTTATGTAACTTTGCCAAGGCCTTTGTAATCTCCGCATTAGCCTTATTCAATGTCCGAGGGGCACCTTGATAGGCCATGGTGACTTAACCTCCCTAATTTTCCTCAACATAGCAAGCATTTCCTCTTCTGTAATCTGGGTATAGTCTCTGACCTCCCTACAGTTTGCCTCAGTTCTATACATTCTTTGTCCATCTCCTGAGTCAATGGAAATGCAAAAAAATCAATTTAAAATTCTGCCGTCTCTTTTGGCTCCATGCACTGATTCTCAAGTGGACCAGTTTTAGCCCTTGTTATCCTTTTGCTCTTAACACATTTGTAAAAACCCTTGGGATTCTCCTTCACCTTGTCTGCCAGAGTAACCTCATACCTTATTTTAGCTCTCCTGGTTTACCTCGTAAGTGTTCTCTTGCATTTCTTATATTCCTGAAACACTTCATTTGTTCCTTACTGCTTATCCCTGCTATACATGTCCTTCTTCTTCACCAGGGCCTCGATATCCACTGAGGAACAAGGCTCCCTAAACTTGATAGTCTTGCCCTCTATTTGAAGAGGAATATATAAACTCTGCACTCTCAATATTTCACGTTTGATGGCCTCCCATTTACTAAGCATGCCTTTGTCAGAAACAACCCATCCCAAACCACAGCTGGCAGATCCTTTCTGATGCCATCAAACTTAGTCTTTCTCCAGTTTGGAATCCCAGCCCCAAGACCAATCCTCTCCTTCTCCATAATTGTATTGAAAACAATCAAATTATGATTTCTAGATCCAGAGTGTTCCCATACAAACATTTCTGTCAACTCCCCTGTCTTGTTCCCTAATAGAAGTCCAGTATTGCACTCTTTCTAGTTGGGACCTCCATATATTTATAATATTGAAATTAAGAAAACTTTTCTAAACCCGTTTGGCAAGCTCTATCTCACACAATCCTGTTACATTATGGGAGTCCTAGACAAAACATGGAAAGTTAAAATCACATACTCTCACAACCTTATTCTTCTTGCAACTCAGTTATCTCTCTTCAAATCTGATCCTCCAAATTCCGTGGACCATTGGGTGTAATTTTTCTTTCCTAAGCTTGGTTGTCCCCCCAATAGAATCCAAAACAACATGCTTGTTATTGAGGAGTATAGCCTCAGGGGTAACTTACTCTGGCTGTCCATCTCCTTTCTCTTTCATGATGATCATCCAGTTATCTGTGTCCTGCACCTCAGGTATAACTAACTCCCTGTTTCTACTTTCAATAACATACACAAAATGCTGGAGGAGCTCAGCAGGTCAAGTAGCATCGATGGAAATGAATGAACAGTCGATGTTTCCTGATGAAAGGCTTTGTCCAAAATGTCAACTGTTTATTCACTTTCATTGATGCTGCCCGACATGTTGAGCTCCCCCAGCATTTTGTGTGAGTTGCTCTGGATTTCCAGTATCCTCTTGTATTTATGATCTACTGTCAATAAACCCTTCATCCAGCTCCAGTTTCCTAAAGTGGTTTGTAACAAGCAGCAGCTGTATGCACTTCTTACAGGCGTAGTAATCAAGGACACTGGAGAACTCGCTGTCTTCCCAAATCATGCAGGAGGAGCATTCCACTGTCTGGACTGTTATTCCCACTGTTCCAGCCATTCAATAAGAAAGAAAGAATAAACTTACCAGAAACTTCGCTTAGCCTCTTCCCACCAAGGCCTTTTGAGTCAAAGCCTCAGCTCCCCATTCTAACCCCTGACCTACTATACAATATTCATACCAACAATGGCTGACCACTTAAATCTAACATCTTTTTATTGAGAGGAGCTAAGGATGGCATCAGAGGTGTTTGTAGACCTGGGTGATTTCTCTAAGTTCATCCACAAAACAGTTTAAACTCTTCTGTTCCATGTCTTTTTGTTTTCCTTTTCAAGGTGGCTGTGGCCCTGTCAGAGTCCATGATCTACAGCTGAACTCAAACTACGTTCTTTAAGGGCAGTGGCTTCTTGCTCTTTGGAACTCACTGAGCAGCATGCACTTTGGTGTCCCTGGAGTGGGTTGGAAGATGAGCACCTTTGGGGTGTGGTCCTTTGGAAGAACCGATTCCTCACTGACGTTGCCGACTGAAGCGTTGTGGGAGATTGAAACATTGAGACAGCTGTCAGAGGCTTCTGCTCTTGAGGATCTCTTTCTCTCTTTCTCTTGATGGTGAGGGAGAGTCTGCTGATTGTCGAGTTGTGGGAATTTGAAGAAGCAAAGCTGCAGACTGTAACATGGAAGCAGCGAGCTGTTGGCCTTTGTCCTCGCTGTGGCAGGAATGATATCGCTCTCTCCCTTGTTAGTAAGAAACAGGGCCTGTTGAGATGTCAAAATGGTGGGATGGACAATAGTTTTTGATGGATCATGAACGATGGACTCAAGGGGCATGCTATTGCTTGCATGGTGGGTGGTGGAGAGGAGTTGTTGCTTTGTACTGTAACAAGTGGGGGAGGAGAAGGGGGAGGTGGGAGAGTGTCTTTGGGGTTCTAACATTTTTCGGTCATTCAATGTTTTTTTTTCCACTCTGTTTCATGGATGTCTGCAAAGAGCAAGGATGTCAGGTTGTATACTGTATACATTCTCTGACATTAAATTGAACTATTGGCTCTTGCCGAATGCTTAATAAACCATGCAATCCCAATATCATGGAAACCCCGACAGGCTCTGATCAAAGTCTTTTTCCACGGCGTAAAAGGTTGGTGTTGGTGGTGGGGTGGGAGGAGAAGAGTTTGAAAGTAACATCAGAGGCAAGTTTTTACGCTGAGAGCAATAGGTAAAGATAGTTGTGTAAGCAAGCAGTTTGGTGGATCTTAAGAAGGTTTTAGAAAAGCACATGTATGTGAAGGGAATGAAAGGACATGAATAATACACAGGAGGAAGTTATTTAGTATGATTTGCCATCAGCATTGACACAAAATTGCAGGCCAAGTGGTTTGCCCATTGCAGTATTGTTCCATGCTCTGTGCTTTAAGCAGCTAGACATTTTTTCATACACTTTTCATAACTCATAATTTACAATGAGCTGAGAACAGATTATATCTTACATTTTTGCTCTTCAGGATAATGCTATATTAATTAATTAATGCATTTTCCATTAAAAAGAAAGTTAATAATATAGCAGTATGCTGAAGTATACTCTTGCAATAGTATAGTTTGGCTAATTTGCCTGGTAATGACCTTAAACCAAAATGTGGGCTTGAATATTTATTGCATCATGCTCTGCTCTATGGCAGAAACTCCTAGCTCTATAAATTATATCCCTGGTGATCATGCTATTTCACTGCTGTACCATTCAAAGATTCTATAAAGGGAGCATGAATAACATTACGGTACAAAACAATAAATGAAGGCAGCCTTAAGAGTCCAATCTCCTCTCCATTATTTAATAATGCAGGGCTTTAATTTCCTCTGTTGATATTATACTGTGGAACATGTTTCTTTTTGTGCTCTTTACAAAAATCTGTTAAACAATTGAACTGCACTAGGAACTAAATTCCATTGCTAAAACTTGCCAAATTGATTTGGTTAGGTTTTCCATCAATGATCAAGTAGTAATTAACCTGCAAGTAGGGAGATCGTATTTGATGCAGGCAATAAATAGAAATAATTTAAAATCATTGTGTATTTCAAATAACCATTACATCTGAGGATGTGAAATTACTTCTCCACCTTCAGCTCCCTGGATCCTTTCCCTCTTCAGCTTTTGTTGCTCTTGGCTCCTACACACACTGTTATCAGTAAAGTTGTTTACCAGCACGAGTTTGTAATTTAAAGACTGCTACATCTTAACAAATTACCGTAACATCTTAACAGTTTCTGCCCTCCCAGTTATCTCATCAATATCCTTTGTTGTTGGCACAGGTAGTCTTCTTATCTGACCTTAGTTGTCCCAATAAGTTTTAATGGGCTATTTTCTGAACCACCAAATAATGGTTTGATAGTATTGAGTGGATTTATTTTTCAATGGTGGATAATGCTTCAAAAACAACTTCAGTACAGCAATGGAGTGAAATAAAGCCCAAATGGAAAAGAGCAATCAGATTTCTTCCATGATACATGATTGTGATTCAGCTGGACTTTTGTGATTTCCCACCAGTTTTTTGTCACATCTATTAGCACCAATATTGGTTCTTCTCCAAATTCCAAATAACCTGAATTTTAATTCCCTGACTGCCATTATTTGTATTTGAATACGCATTCTCTTCCACACACCCTGCACCTCGGAATTACTTTCAGTCTTCTGTTCACTATTTTACCCAGCCTCCCATTTCCCTCTCCATGACCCTTTCCTTGCCGTCAGAATGGACAAGGTTTCTACTGAGCATTAGGAAAACTGACTCTCTAGTTTGCAGTAATAAAAGTAAATTCCACGGTCTTGATATTGGCCTGAAATTCCATTGTGTTCTCTAAATATCCTTTTGCAAGCCTGGTATAAACTGTTGGATCTTACTAAGTAAATAGCTGAAACCTGGAACAATTTGTTTGATGATCTACTTGAGGGTTTCTCCAGTCTCTTGCCGCAGTTTTGATGAGAAACCAGCAACTTTCCCAGATTTTGAGGGCCTCCTCCTTGATCCCTTGCTCTGCTTCCTTACTCAATTTTAACAAGACAAAAGGTAATGCCCCAGAACTGAGCTTCAGATTCTGCATTCTCCCTATCATCCAGACCAGAACATTATTGTTGTAAGTGATTGTTTTCACTAACCATCAATAAATTCTTACTTGCCCAAAATGTTCTGATTACAACCTAAACGAAGCATTATTCTTCAATTATTTCTGCTTTTCTTTTCAGCTTTATTTTTTCATCCTGTGTTTCATTAACTGCGGTGTTAGGAGACACTAAAGAAGCACAATTATTGAAGTCTTTTGACTGGACAGGCCTTTATAAAGGTAAAGGTCACCAGCAGATTCTGTACCTCAAAGAACCGAAGTAGGGAAATTCTTACAACTAACATCTTCCATTATTCTATGATATATGTGGTTGATTCTGTTATTTAGTATTAGATCTTTCATCTTTTATATACTATACCAAGAAGAAACAGTTGGTCTAGAAAGCTAAGCAGGTAAACTATGTCATATCTCATCCTGAAAAAGTTGATGCTGAAAGTGACAACCTTCCACCTTATACACCGCATGCCAGTGGTGTATTTTTTCTATAAAATTGCTTCATTTGATGCCTGTTCCTTGCCTTCAATGTGGAAGATGGTTGAATTGTGCAAGGTGAGATAAGACCATAAGACCACAAGAGATAGGAGCAGAATTAGGCCATCTGGCCCATCGAGTTTGCTCCGCCATTCAATCATGGCTAATCCTTTCTTCCCTCTCCTCAGCCCCACTCCCCAGCCTTCTCCCCGTGACCTTTGATGCCATGTCCAATCAAGAATCTATCAACCTCTGCCTTAAATACACCCAATGACCTGGCCTCCACAGCTGCCTTTGATAATGAATTCCACAAATTCACCACCATCTGGCTAAAGAAATTTCTTCACATCTCTGTTTTAAATGGACACCCCTCTATCCTGAGGCTGTGCCCTCTTGTTCTAGACTCCCCACCATGGGAAACATCTTTTCTACATCTACTCTGTCTAGGCCTTTCAACATTTGAATGGTTTCAATTAGATCCCCCCTCATCCTTCTGAATTCCAGTGAATACAGACCCAGAGCTATCAAACGTTCCTCATGTGATAACCTTTTCATTCCCCGAATCGTCCCTCTGAACCTCCTCTGAACCCTGTCCAATGCCAGAACACTTTTTCTTGGATGAAAAGCTCAAAACTGTCCACAATACTCAAGATGAAGCCTCACCAGTGCCTAATAACACCTCAACTTCCCTGCTCTTGTATTCTAGACCACTTGAAATAAATGATAACATTGCATTTGCCTTCCTCACCACTGACTCAACCTATAAGTTAACCTTCAGGGTGTTCAGCACAAACTCTCCCAAATCTTTTTGCATTTTTGGATTTTTTTCCCCCATTCAAAAAATAGTCTGAACATTTATTTCTACTGCCAAAGTGCATGACCATGCATTTTCAACATTGTATTTCATTTACCACTTTCTCGCCTATTCTCCTAACCTGTCTAAGTCCTGCTGCAGCCTACGTGTTTCTTCAACATTACCTGCCCCTCCACTAATCTTTGTATCATCTGCAAATATGGCCACAAAGCCACCTGCTCCATCACCTAAATCATTGACATACAGCATAAAAAATGTAGCCCCAATACCGACCCCTGTGGAACACCACCGGACACTGGCAGCCAAACAGAAAAGGATCCTTTTATTCTCACTCACTGCCTCCTATCAATAAGCCAATGCTCTAACCATGCCAGTAACTTCCCTGTAATAATGTTCCTGATGTTTTGTGGTCATGCTTTATCCTATTACTGAAACCTTATTATTAGGTGTAAGCAGGATTACTGTTTACTGGGGACTGAATTATAAATGGATATTTTGGCCAATTACAAAATAAATTCATCCATTTTTTTCTTGTATGTAATATCTTGAACTCATCATTAGAATAGGATAGCTTTACTTTTCAATCCAACTACTTATGATAATCTTTCCCACCAGAAGAGCAAAATTTAACAATTGAAAACTTAGTAATACACGAAATTGAACTGAATTATTGAAGGACAAACAGAAAAGTGCACCACAAAGCACTGCATGTATTTTTACTTTAATTTGTTCCTTATTGAGTACTTGTCAGCTTTAGAGGAGACACAAAGCTAATGGACATGTCTGGATTGTTTACACATTTCACTATTCCTTTCTTCTGAAGTTATTGAAGATGTTATGCTTGCGCTGAAGATCAAAGTTAACTCCTAGAATTTATTCTGATCTGACTCAATATATTTAATATCTAGTTGCACCGTTATATACACTTTGTTGTGCCATTACGATGCAGGCAGCAAAGTCAATGCTGCCATACCCACTCAGACAGATGCGTTATAATCAACTCACCTCATCCGACCACATTCCACGTTATCATGTCAATACTGCGGTTGTCTTTACACTACCAGTTGCCTTGCTGGTTTACATTGACCACTTAAATAGAGCAGGAAAGAAGATTTTCCTGTTACATTAGTAAGTGATTCCAATTTGGATATATTGATCCGAGTTAAATTTGAACCATTTCACATTTATGCAGCACTTTGTCTTAGAACCATGTTGCAATGGATGGTATCAAATTGCAAGTTCAATTCACAAATATTGCTTGCGAGCTGATGTTTACCCGCAAATGGATTTGAACCAATCGTGCACGTTTCTGTTACACTTGCTCTGTTGTCCTTTCTCATTGATCATTAATTGTTCGTTCTGTTTACCTTGTCATGTGACACAGGCAAGGACACTTGATTCTAAACAATTGTCTTATTGATCATTACAGAATGTCTCTTTGGTGCTTTCCACTCCCTCCCCTCTTCTTTTCCCTTCAATGATTCTCCTCTCCCTGCTGCCTTTCCACTCTCAGTCCACAATATCTACATACATATCTACCATAAAATATTCTGTATATAGTCTCTCCAGTTAATTAAAAGTCCTGGATTCTCATGAGATTTAGGAAAGTGGATGGGTGGGGGGGAACACCTGGGAAAGGGTGTGAGCATGAATGAGTGAGATTAATTGAGTAATCTCAGTGTAACATACTAAATCCTTATGGAGCCTGGCAGGATAGATGCAAAAATGATCTTTCCCTGTCTCACACCATCTCAAAATAAGGGATCGATTATTCAGAAATGAGATCAGTAAATCTTTCTTCATGCCATAGAGTAAGTATATTAAAGATGGAAATGGGAAAAACATAACAGTACAGCAGTATGAGTCCTTTAGTCCATGATGTTGCATCGACCTACTCTGTGATCATTCTAACCCTTCCCTCCTATTCAGCCCATAACCTTCCTCTTTTTTCCAACATCCTTGTGCCTGTTTGAGTATTTTTAATGACCCTTTTGTTTCCGCCTCTACCACTACCCCTAGCAGTGCATTCCAGATACCCACCACTCTGTGTAAAAAAAGCTGCCTTTGTCATTCCCCCTAAACTTTCCTCCATTTGTCTTAAATGGATGTCCTCTGATATCGGGTATTTCCACCCTTAAGGAAAAGGAACCGACTGTTCACTCTGTCTATGCATCTCATCACCTTATAGATCTCTGTCAAATAATCACTCATCCTCTCCTGCTCCAATCAGAAAAGCCCTAGATTGTTCAACCTTTCCTTACAGGACATGCTCTCTAATCCAGGCCGCATCCTAGTAAGTCTCCTCTGCACCTCCCTTATGCTTCCACATCCATTTTATAAGGAGGCAATCAGAAATGAACAGTATACTCTAGAACGAGGGGTTACATCCAGAACGAGGGGTCACAGTTTAAGGATAAAGGGAAAGCCTTTTAGGACCAAGATGAGGAAAAACTTCTTCGCACAGAGAGTGGTGAATCTGTGGAATTCTCTGCCACAGGGAACAGTTGAGACCGGTTCATTGGCTATATTTAAGAGGAAGTTAGATATGGCCCTTGTGGCTAAAGGGATCGGGGTTATGGAGCGAAAGCAGGTACAAGGTTCTGAGTTGGATGATCAGCCATGATTATACTGAATGGCGGAGCAGGCTCGAAGGGCCGAATGGCCTACTCCTGCACCCATTTTCTATGTTTCTATGTTTTCTAAGTCTGGTCTAACCAGAGTTTATAGAGCTACAACTCTACCTTGTGGCTCTTAAACTCAAGTGAACGCCAGCACACCACATCCCATCTTAACCACACTCTCAGCTTGTGAGTAACTTTGAGTGATCTATGAACTCGGACCCCAAGATCCTTCTGTTCACCCTCAATGCTAAGAATTCTAGCACTAACCTTGTACCCGTTCCCAATTCACATTCCCATGTTCCTAATACCATAGTACAAACGTTTGGATTTAGCCCTTCCCAATTAAGTGCTTTCCCAGATAATCTGTTTCTAACCCTGTCCACAGCAATGGCAAAAGCCACGGAGTAGTGGTCACTATCTCCAAATTGCTCACCTACTGACTAGGTTCGTCCCAGATCTGGTATGGCCTCTCCTCTAGTCAGCCTGCCCACATACAGGCTGGACACACAGAACAAATTCTGCCCCATCTAAGCTGTTTGCAATAAGGAGGTGCCAATCAACATTATGGAAATTTAGCCATGACAATAAGCTTGTTATTTTTGTACCCTTGGAAGATCTGCCTACTTATTTGACCTGATGGCTATTGGGATGGCCAATAGAATATCCCCAATAGAATCGTCGTTCCTTTCCTGTTTCTGACTTCCACCCACACTGATGGTCCCTCTTGGACTTCCTCCCTTTCGGCAGCTGTGATACTATCCATGATTAGCAATGACACTTCCCCCCCCCCACCTCCATCATTTTACCTCTCCCCCTGTCCCTTTTGAAACAGCTAAACCTCAGAACATCAGACAGCCAATCTTGCCATTGTGATAGCCAAATCTCTGTAATGGCCACAACATTGTAATTCCATGTATTAATCTATGCTCTACGTTATTCACCCTCATTCTTAATACTTATCATATTAAAGTAAACAGATTTCAACCCATCCAACTCACTGCTTTTATGCCCTATCGCACGTTGGAGCTCACGATTTTCCAGTCCGTTCATCTCCATCGATTTCACATGGGCATCGTCGACTCCCGACCCCATTCCACATCCACTCAGTACAACAGTCTAGGGCCTCTCCGTTCTGGCATCTTCTCTCTCCATGTTCCGCTGAACAAAAGCCCACGAGTACCTTCCTCTCGGGCATACGAGAAAGAAAAAAACTCCCCTCATTAGATGGCGCACATTCCAAAGCCCCCGTTATCTCCAGCCATAACTCAAACACTGCTGCTACGGAGAAACCATTACAGAAGCAGTGAAACCTTTCCCAGGGCATTACACTCTCCCCCCACCAAATTTAGTCATGTCCTCATGATGGTGAGATAATTTGCCAACCCTTCCTGCAAAGCACAAAGTCCAACTCAGGTGTAAAAGGCAGTGACATAGCTCCCCAAAGCAGGAGGGGGCACACTCTGTTCCCCCGGTGCTACATAGGCCAGTCTTTCTGGTGGTCTCCTAATTCCATGAGTCCTCCACATCCCCTCTACTTCTTCATGTTCCAACACTACTGGGGATACTTCTGGTCTACCTGGAAAGGCCTCCCTCGGCCTATCACTTGTGCCCACCTACAACTCGAATTTTTGGCATGAACATTGAATTCTCCAACTTCCAGTAATTCCCTCCCTCTCCCTTCCCCATCCCAGTTTCACTCTGCCTCCTCCTCCAGCTGCTTATCACCTCCCTCATGATTCTGCCTTCTTCTACTACACATCGTGCTTTCCCCTTACATTCCTTCTTCACTTTTCCTGCCCATCCCCTCCCCCCACCCCTTGATTTTTTTCTTCATATTGGTTTTTCACCTGGCACCTACCAGCCTTCTCCTTCCCACCCTCCTTCCACTTTCTTTATAGGGCCCCTGCCCCCTCCTCTCTTCAGTCCTGATGAAGGATCTCGGCCCAAAACGTTGACTGTTTGTTTCCACAGATGCTGCCCGACCTGCTGAGTTCATCCAGCTTGTTGTACGTGTTGCTTTGATCAGAGCATCTGCAGTGTACTTTGTGTGCAACTTGGACCCCTCTGTCCCTTGGCGGAGCTTGGCTTCATCCCTTGCAGGGTCTCACCGTGATTCAGATAGCCCCCCAGATTTTGCCTAACTCGGCATGAGAAGGGTTGGGAGTCTCTTCCTCAGTCAGTGCGGAGTTAGCAAAAGGCAATGTACCACACCTCCATGTCCTCATCCTCGAATCAGTATCCCACTCAGGGGTGAGTAGCCGGTGGCTTCATTTTGTGTACAGTTGTAGCAATGGACCAGATGTCCAATATGTTGACTCCACCTACTCTTGTTGCTGATCTCCAAGGTTCCGAGCATGACAAGCAAGGTCCGATTAAACCACTCAGGTGCAGATCACTCTGCGAGTGATAAGGAGTGGTCCACGACTTCTCGACTCCGAGCATGCTCAGTAACTCATGGATGAGCCTGCTCTCGAAATCCTGTCCCTGATCACTGTGTATCCGATGGGGGAAGCCATAATGAATTAAATACTTCTCCCATAACGCTTTGGCCACTGTGGACACCCTCTGATCCTTGGTAGGGAAAGCCTGCACATTTCTGGTGTAGTGATCCATGATGACTAGGATATTCACCATGTTGCTGGCATCTGGCTCTATTGATAGGAAATTCATACATATCAGTTCCGGGGACCCTGCACTCTGCAAGTGGGACAAGGGAGTTGCCCTCGTAGGCAGCGTCTCCCTCCATATGCATTGAATGCATGACTTGCAGTATGCCTCAACCTCCGACTTCATTCGGGACCAGTAAAACTGATCTCTGATCAATCCATAGGTCTTTTCAACCGAAATGTTCAGAATCATCATGAAGTAACTTCAACACCATCCTCCGATACCTCTCAGGCTGAACCAGCTGGGAATGCAGAGGTCGGTCTGGGGATGACGTGACCCGGTATAGGATCTGGTTCCTCAACTCCAACCGGGGCCATTTTCTCAGTTATGGAGGCATTGCAGCGTGTTTGCCGGGTCTCCTTTTTTGACCGCTGACCAAATGGTACCAGTGTCCGGTTCATCCCGCAGAGCAGCTGCCACTTCCCCAGGACTCAATTCCGGTAACTGGTTTGTCTTCAGAGCAGTCAGGTTACAGTGAACTTGTGGAATGGTGTCCTCAGAAGCTGCCTTCACCACAATGGCAAACTGGGACATGGCTTTTACCCCCGGGGCAGGAACGCTCTCCCACTCCTCGTCCCTGACCAGTCCCTCATGCGCCCATTGGGACAAAGCATTAGCATCAATGTTTCTGCTTTCCAGCCGGTAGTTCAGGCTGAAATCATAGGCAGACAACGCTGCCCACCAATGGCCTGTGGCATCCAATTTCACTGAGGTCACGATATAAGTTAGGGGGATCATTGTTCGTCCTCACCTAAAACTTGGTACCACAGAGGTAGTCACACAGCTTATCCACCACCACCCATTTCAATGCCAGAAACTCCACCTTGTGCATGGGATAATTTTTCCCAGAGGGTGAGAGACTCCGGCTTACAAATGCAACAGGTTTCAACCCAGTGCACTGATCCTGATACAGGACGCCCCCTAAACTCTCAGCTGGCATTTGTATGCAGTACATATGGCAATCAGGGTCTGCAAAAGCCAGCACAGGCTCCTTCAGTAACTGAAAGGTCTCTTCACATATCCAAAGAGCTAAGATACTCTTTACCCTCCTTTCCCTTTGTCCTCCTCCCTTTCTTCCCCAAGGGAGGGTAACTGCACAGAAGCTGATTTAAACTCACTTTCGCATAGCCCCTCACGAACCTCAGATGGTACAGAACCCAAGGAACAAGCGCAAAACGCTCCCAATCTGGGGCCTTGGCCAGGTGGTCATCACCCCTATCCAGCTACTCTGTCCCATGAGATAGCTGACAGACGTCTTGCAGAACTGGCAGTTGTCCGGGGAAAGTTTTAAGCCTTCAGCTTTCAGGCGGCCCAGCACCTTCAGTGGCCTTTCTTCATGCTCTTACAAGGTGGACAAACACTTATAAGTCATCCAGATACACCAATACCTCAAGCAAGTTCATATCCTCCACCGTTTTCTCCATGACACGCTGGAAGGTTGCAGAGGATCCCGATATACCCTGGGGCATCCTTTTGAACTGGAAGAATCCCAGGGGACATGTAAATGCTGTCTTCTCTTTGTCAGCCTTGCTCATGGGGATCTGGTAATATCCACTCCTCAAATCCAGCACACTGAACGACTTCGAACCGGTCAGACAGGCCAGCACATCTTTGATCCTCGGTACTGTATACTGTTCGGGGAAGGTACGCCTGTTCAGAGTCCTATAGTTCACACATATCCATACCTTCCCTTTCTTCTTTCTGGCCACTACTATTGACGATGCATAGGGGCTTCGGGTTTCGATGATGATCCCAGCTTCCTTCAACTAACACAAATGCTGCGGAACATCTTCCACTTCTGCAGGGGCCAGTCGCCGTGACCCCTCTCTGAATGGGGTTTCCTCAGTCACGTGGATAGTGTGATGAGTGCTTTTGGAATAACCCACATCAAACTTGTCAGTGGAAGAGAACCCGTCCAGCTTCAACATCTGCTCTTCCAACCCCGCAGGAACCGGGGAGTCCCCGAAGTTGAATGACTCAGCGGTCACCTTCCCCCCTTTTCTCCCCGTCTTGCCCCAGGGTCACTAGACATTACCGTCACCAGGAAACAATGCACCGGGGCATCTGCAGCTTGAGGGTGACCTCCCTCTTTGTAGTGTTCCTGACAGTCACTGCCATCCTCCTCACCTGCACAACCGAGGGCTTCAACAGTTTGGGTGTCACCAGTACCCTAGCAGACACTCCCGACTCCTCTTCAGAGGGTAACCCCCGGTAATCCTCAGGCTCGCTCAGCTCGCTTCTGTCTAGGGGGAGCAGCCTTCTGCCCCGCCATACTGGGCGATCAGCTTGTGTGGATGCTGTCTGATGTCCCCAACATGCCAAATAACAGACAGTACACCATATGTGATTAAATGATTACACTTTATACAGATTACTAAAACTGTGATTAATAACGACACAATATATATGAAGGAAAAGAAAATAAAGAAAAGGCGGCAAACTTATCAAAGTCCAAACCACTCCGTGCACAACCGTTGGAGCCAATTAACGAAGTCTTCTGGGCACCATTTGATCCCCTCAGACCTCCTCGACTCGCAGTTCAGGACCACCCGAAGTGATCAACCAAGCACCCCCGGCACGTCTGTCTTTGTCTCCTCTCCTCGCCGAACCTCTTGTCCTTGGACCTCCATTTGGGGTCCGTTCCGTCGCCCAGTTTACAGCATCGCGCCCTCTCTCTCTCACCCCCTCACACCGACTCCCCAAAAGCCCGCCAACAATAGTTTACAGACTCAGAAAAGAGAGAGTAACATTAATCCCAATTGGTTAACAAATGAACACAATACTCATTATCAGTAAATTCTAAACCTAAACAAGCTGCGAGAGAAAGCAGTTATCATAACAAAGAAGCATTCCTACTTTTAACAAAACAAAGAAGCCATTTTGGTTAACATACGCAGTAACAAAAGAACCCCCTTACACAAAAAAAGAAACCCCCTTACAATGGTCTTCCGCAGAATCCATCACGAGGGCCTCACCCTCAGGCGTTCTGGAAAATTTGGGGTTTCCCATTACTCTCACTACTTCCCTGGGCCATAACATGATTGGCTTGGACTGGGTGAACCACTCGTTATCCAGCCCACTGCAGCCATGCACTTCCTCAAAAGCAGTTTGAAGTACCGGGTGAACGGACAGTGTTCTCAGGAGGGTCTCTCCAGCTTTCTCCTTGCAGGCTCCCCTGAGCCTCCTCACAACAAGAGTGCTGGTCCCCACAAGAATTCAAACTCAGCCCTTCTCCATGGGGTCCAGAGAAACCAGCGCTAATGTATCCAGGGCCTCAGCCACTCCACATCGGCCTCCAAAAACTCTAGATTCACTGACAAGTAACCATCACATGGATAATCACCAGCACTAAGACCCCAGATCTCTAGGGCACTGAATGGCATTGATGGTAAATATGTCAAATACTGATTGTAAAATGAACGGTACAGCAAAGTGACCTGCAACCCTGTGTCAAGTATGGCTCTAGCATAAATACCCAGTATCTGTAGTGATACACTGGAGCTTGGCTTCACTAAGCTTTCAGGAATATAGTTCTTTTACTTTAGAGTGTTGCTTGATATATTGCTGGGAATGTGTTCCCCCCCCCCCCACCCCCGATACGCCAGGCCATCCCCTCACTGGGCCTCTTTTAAGTTTTCCCCACAACTCTCTCTGCTCAGTTACCCGGGAGCTCACTCTCTGAGGGGTTTCCCATTGTTCACACTCCCGCCTGAAGTGTCCCTCTTTACCACGGTTATAACAGACGATACCGGCCACTCCCCTTCTCGTGTGATACTGGCTGGTAGCAGCCCTCCGCATAGTCCATCCCCTGAGAAGATCCAGCTCCCTATCAGTTCATCATATGGGTGCGGGGGGGGGGGGGGGTGGTGGTCACTTCCGCTGATAACAACCGGGACATCTCAGTTCTCAATTCTGCCACAATATCCCCTACCACTGGCTATCTGTAGTCACCTCACCACAGGGGACCACTACCGAGGAATGTACCCTGGTGAGGGAGGCCTCCCGTACCTCTATGCAGTTTCCTCCTCTCGTACTTCTCTGATCAGCTCAACAAACAAGGGAGGGGTCGCGTCTTACGAGCCTGTCGGAGACCCCAAGTGATCAGGTCCTGGGACTGGGCAGCCTTCGCTATCTGGTCCACCTCAGCAGCCTGAATGACCCCTCTGTGCCGCAGGCAATTTAACTGCCTCTCCAGCTGAAATATGTAGGCAGAAAGCTTCTTCCCCTGCTGCATGTTCTGAAACCCTGCCTTGAGCCCCACTGGGCTTCCTGTCGTGACAAAGGCCTCTTCCAGTGCTCCCATGTAATCGACAGATTTAGCTTGGAGGTACCGGAGCCTTTTGGCTCTCCCCACATCAGCAGCCCGCCCATTCAAACTTTCAACCAATCTCTGTTGCTTTACATCATCAGAGCTCTGCCACTCAACTAACAACTGAGAGGTCTGCTCCGCCCAAGTCTCATACTCCTCTTCCCTTTAGTGGTGGGCGTTATTCTCAAGATTAGATGGTGCCTACCATAGCAGGGACTTTGGACCTGGGCATTTTTCCATCTGTTCACCAGAGAGGCAAGGTGAATACCAGCTCAGGATTCTCATTCTTCCCTGGGGGATGGGGACTCATTAGACATTCCAAATCCAACCACTCCTCCCCCTCACTCCTCAGAAACGATAGAACCCTGTTTTCGAATTCTCCGCCCCCAGCTACGCAAAACTCGACTTGTGATTCAGCCCACTCCACTGCTGTTATGTCAGCGCTAGTCTGCAGTAAAACGAGGTCTGTGCCTGCCATTTTATCAAATCTCCGCCCCACAATCGTAACTTTGCTGGCAACTGTAACAGTACTTAACAACTCGTCCAAATTATGAAAATCTACCCCACTCAACACGCACGCATTAGTTACCAGTAACCCCCATGGATGAACACCACCACTCCACCCAGGCAGCACAGACTTAAACACACAACCTACTGGTTCAGTGCTCAGGGCAATCACACAGCATCCAACAAAATCAATCCTGGAACCATATCCCCACAACTGTAACCCACCGGTTTGGTTGGCGGCATTAGTCTAGGGGAAGACTCTATCTGGCCCGCCAAATTTGTGAAATCTCATTTGCGTGGATGCTGCATAATGTTTTCCCCTGTTCCAAAGCAGTACCATGAAATGACAAACTGTACACCATATGCAATTAAACGATTTAGCTTTATAATTCTTAACTTGACTAGAGGCTTAGTAAAGAAAACAGAAAGTAAAGGGCTCATTTTAATGGAAGAGTGTAATGTGCACATTGGAGCTCACGATTTTCCTGTCCATTCAGTGTAGTCGACTCCCAACCCCCATTCTGCATCCACTCAGCCCTGCAGTCTGTGACCTCTCTGTTCTGGCATCTTCTCTCTCCATCTTCTGCCAAACAAAAGCCTGTGAATACCTTACTCTCGGACACACCAGAAAGAAAAAAAAACCCTTATTGGATGCTGCACATTCCAAAGCCCGCATTATCTCTAGTCATAACCCAAGCACTGCTGCTACAGAGAAACCATCACATTAGCAGTGAAATCTTTCCCAGGGCATTACAGGGGATTTGATCACCAAAATCTTTTGCAAATTTCTCCAGACCTACAGTGGAGAGCATTCTGGCAGACTGCATCATCGCCTGGAATGGAGCCTGCAATGCACAGGATTGTGAGAAGCCGCAGAGGATTCTAGACACAGCCAACTCCATCATGGACAAAACAATCCCTATTATTGAGGGAATCTTTGTGAGGTGGCGTCCATTATTAAGGACCCTCACCATCCAGAACATGCTCTCTTTTTCATATCACATCAGGGAAGAGGTATAGGAGACTGAAGACTCATACTCAAAGATTTAGGAATAGCTTGTTTCCCTCCATCATCAGATTTCTGAATGGTCCATGAACCTATGAACACTCACTTTTATTCCTATTATTTTGTACCATGTTTTCATTTTGTAATTTATAGATTTTATGTCTTTGCACTGAACTACTCCCACAAAATGATAAATTTCATATGATATATCAGTAATAATAAATCTGATTCTGTCATTAATAGATTTTAAAGAAAGCAAAATCTGATTTATAAGCACAAGAAGCAGATGCTGGAAACATTGAGCAGTACACACAAAATGTAGGAGGATCTAAAGCAAGTGAGGTAGCATCTATGGAGGGGAAGAAAAAGTCAATGTTTCAGGCCAACATTCTTCATCAGGACTGGAAAAGAAGGGGGTAGAATCAAGAATGTACATTTATCAGAAGTTGCCAATTAACCTCAGTTTGCTGGATGCATTTTTTTATAACTTGTGAGAGAGCAAGATCATGCATACCTGATAGGGCAATACTCTCTTTAAATTTCAAAGATACTTTTGCAATTTGACGAGAGTTACCATAATGGGAGTGTCTGAGGAAGAAGCTGGTAAGCTTGAGATGGGCTATGAAATTGCAGAGAGCAGGGAAACTCTCTGCAAGCTCCGCTCAGCACCAAAGAGATTGCTCTATATATCATGTGATGGGCCTATTAGCATAAATCATTCCGATATATATGTCATGGCAAATGCATTTCCAAAATATGTATTGTCGTAAAATGAATTAATTATTGTTGTGTGATTTGCAAAGTAATAGTAATGTATTTGACCAAAGGAGAATAGAATTACACAGGCAATTTTAAATTCTACACAGGGGAAGATCATTTCACTATCTTTATGTAAATGTTTTTGCAGCTACATAGATTTTCACTGAATTAATGGAAAATCCATAACTGCTGGAAACTTAATGCAGAAAGGAAGTAGCATATGCAATGCAAATGGAATATTAATTGTACATTGATGGTGCTCAAATGAACGCATTGATAAGCTCAAAGTTTCCATGTTTGTAGGAAAATCGTTCTGAATGTGTGGTGAAGTGAAAACTGCTCATCTGCAGTATCTAAATTAACATAATTTTATACATATTTATAAAAAATAAAATGGATGAACATATTATATAATTTTAATATTACTGTTTTATTTCTCAATATGTGAACAATTCAGATCCTTTAGGAAAAGACAAGGATTTTCAAGCCTGAAGCATCCTGTTCATATTGCTGTTCAGTTATTGCTCCATTTTCAAAATACTCAGAAGATGAAATGCACTGATTCTGTTGAATACAACAAAAGCAATCCAGTGAATTATCTTTTGTATAAAACCACTATTCCAGGACTCCAGGAAACAAAGGCAAAAAGAACAAGATAAATCGGAGTATATTCAAATTCATCTTTGAATATAAACTAAAAGAACTAAATGAGTTTAATGTTATTCACATGGTTCTTTGATAGTTAATTTCCTGTTGTACACAGGCACCTAATACTGTCTAAATTCTCCCAGAATAAATTCACTGTGCCATAGAGCTCAACAGCTCCAAAACCAGCCTGTTTGAGTGGTCGGAACAATATAATCAGACCCACTATTTCAAGAGGTAAAAATCAGCAAGGATACCTATTCTCATTGAAGCAGCTGGCATCTAGAAATACTCCACTGGCTTTCACACAGTGTGCATCCTGAGATTGTAGAAGTTGTTATATCAATGCATCTATCTCAATACTAGAACAATTCTAACAGTCCTGCTGTATGTGTTCATGTGTGCAGCTTGGCTGATTTACTGATGTATTTTCTGATGCAGGCAAAGAAGACTATTGGCATTGAAATACTGGGCTCTGTCAGGGAGTATCCCTGCAAAACAGTTAAAGCTTGAAGAAGAGAGGACGAGAAAAGAGTAGTGAAATTTTTAATCATCGCATTATATTATATTGTTGGTAAGCTTGATTTTAGAGATATTAAGGTAATAAAGAAATGCATGATGTGCCCCCTGTAATTTGTTTTGGTATTTTACATTCTTGTTCTGTTTTGTGATTTGCACCCATAGTTACAGAGGGAATATTATTTTTTCTCTCTCTGAATCTTTCTAAATATTGTTTACGCAAACACAAGAGATTGTGCAGATGCTAGAAATCCAGAGAAACACACTCAGTGAAACAGCCAGAGGAACTCAGTAAGTCAGGCACCATCTACAGAAGGGAATAAACAGTTGATCATTTTGTGCTGAGAAACTTCATCAGTTTCCTTTATTATCAGTCAAGTAACTAGGATCCATGGCAATTGCCAAAGTATGCATTCATAGGTAAAAAAATGAATTGCATATCTTATTTTCATCTTATTTTAATGATGAATGAAAGTATTCTTCATCATTATAGACAAAGAATCTTGAAAACTTCGAGTCTTTCTCAAAAGTTAGTGAAACCTTATTGTTATCCATCATTAGTTATATTTTGTTTGTGGTGTCTGCTAAAGTTTTTGTGCATTTAAATAAAATTGGAAAACTATTATTTTTGATTTAAAAATGGCATTTAATTTAGTAATGGTTGAGTAGTACTGAAAATGTTATATCCATTTCTCTTTTTACTGAGGCTGTTTCAATAGTTGAATATTTTAAACAGTTTCTTTCAAAATGTCAGGAAGTCTTAGGTTAGACTGTGAAAAGAAAAATGATTAATGCTTCTCTTTCTCTAGGATGTCCCTCCCTCTGCCGGACGCCATTACCAATGTTTGCTCTCCAGGTTCCATCCACCTGTAACACCCAGTTCAACCAGGGGCTTCTCCCCGCCCGATGTGGCTCTGCTTCCACCAACCTAATCACTTGCTTATCAGATTCCAGCACTGATAGCCATTTGTCTAAACAGAAAATATTCCGCAGGTGTTGGATATCTTGAATAAAATTCTGGAGGAATTTAACAGACTTTATGGAGTGGAGTAAATGGTGGACACTTCGAGCCAAGATCCTTAACCAGGACAGAAATGGAAGGAGGTGGAATGAGGTGGGGAGGGGAAGGAGTATAAACTGGTAGATGATAGGTGAGATCAGATGAGGAGGAAGGCAAGTGGGTGAGGAGAAAGGTTGTGATAGGGAAGCAAGAAGCTAGGATGAGATAGGTGGAAGCGATAAAGGAGAAGGAATCTGATAGGAAAGTTCAGTGGACTATGGCACAAAGGGAAGGAGGAAAGGAACCACAGAGAGGCGATGGGCAGGTGAGGAGAAGGGATGAAAAGGTAACCAAGATGAATGGAGAATGAAAAAAAGAGAGAAAGTGGGAGGCAATGAAATTAGTAAAAGATAAAGAAATCAGTTCATAGAGGCTCCCCAGATGATCAATGAGGAGTTACTCCTCCTACCTGTTTGGCTTAATCACTGCAGTACAGAAGGCCACGAACAGACGTGTCAGAATAGTGAAGGAAAACCAAACCGAAGAAAGATTATTATATATAGGAGCAGAATTAAGCCATTTTACCCATCAAATCTGCTCTGCCATTTCACTATGGCTGATCCATTTTACTCTTATCCCCAGTCTCCTACCCTCTCCATTTCCCTTCACGCCCTGACCGATAAAGAATCTGCCAACCTCTACTGGAAACTAATGAAAAGGGAACACCTCTTTTTCCCCTCATTAGAGAGAGAGAGAGAGAGAGCCTGTGGTATGTTGAATTACCAGGTGAATGAGTAGTGTTTGGGATACGGAGTCTTAATTGATGCTTTGCTGCACGCTTGAGTGCTCGGTGGAGGCTGCCGATGCCTTTTTGTTGGTGGGGGAGGGGGTGTAATCACCTTGCTGCTGCTAATGCGTGGGAGGGGGAGCTGGGGGGGCTTTGGGGTTCTAACATTTAACTGTCATTCATTCATTCTTTGGGGACTGGCATTCATTTTTTGGGACACTCTGTTTTTGTGGATGCTTGCAAAGAAAAATAATTTCAAGATGTATATTGTATACGTTACTCTGACATTAAATGTACCTTTGAAACCTATTGAGATGTACTCAATGACTTGGCCTCCACAGCCGCTTGTGGCAATGAATTTCATAAATTCGTCACTCTCTGATTAAAGAAGTGCCTCCTCATCTCTGTTCTAAATGGATGTCTTTCCATTCTGTTGTCTACTCTGGTCTTAGACTCCCCCACCATAGGAAACATCCTTGCCATATTCACACTATCAAGGTCTTTTAACATTCGATAGGTTTCAATGAGATCCCTCCTCATTCTTCTGACTTCCAGACACTGCA
Organism: Hypanus sabinus; assembly: GCF_030144855.1. Classification (NCBI taxonomy): domain Eukaryota; kingdom Metazoa; phylum Chordata; class Chondrichthyes; order Myliobatiformes; family Dasyatidae; genus Hypanus; species Hypanus sabinus. The sequence goes on along the minus strand of NC_082719.1, from coordinate 47,825,447 downwards.
GTCCCAGAGCCATCAAATGCTCCCCATATGATAAGCCTTTCAATCTCAGAGTCATTTTCATGAACCTCCTCTGAACCCTCAACAATGACAGCAAATCCCTTCTTCAATAAGGGACTCAAAACTTCTTACAATACTCCAAGTGAAGCCTCACCAGCACCTTATAAAACTTTAACTTCATATCCTGGCTTTTACTGTATATTCTAGTTTTCTCAAAATGAATGCTACAATCACATTTACCTTCCTAACCATTGTCTCAACCTGCAATTTAACCTTTAGAGAATTCTGCACAAGGACTCCCAAGTCCCTTTGCACCTCAGATTTTTGAACTTTCTCTCCATTTAGAAAATAGTCTACGCTTTTATTTCTTCTATCAAAATATATAACCATATACTTCTCAATACTGCATTCCATCTACCACTTCTTTGCCCATTCTCCAAAACGATCTAAGTCCTCCTGCTTCCTCAACACTACCATCCTCTCCACCTATCTTTGTATCATCCACAATCCTCGCCACAATTCTGTCAACCAAATCATTGACATATAATGTAAAAAGCAGTCCCAACACAGACCCCAGACTACTAGTCTCTGGCAGCCAACCAGCAAAGGCTCCCTCTCGTCCCACTCCTTGCCTCCTGCCAATCAGCCAGTGCTCAATCCATGTTATGTTCTTTCCTGTAATACCATGGGCTCTTAACTTGCCTCATGTGTGGCAACTTGTCAAAGGCCTTCTGAAATTCCAAGTAAACAACATCCACCAATTCTCCTTTATCTCTCCTGCTTGTTTTTTTTCATCCAATAATCCCAACAGGTTTGTCAGGCAAGATTTTTCCTGAAGGAACCCATGCTGACTTCAGCCTATTTTATCATCTTCCTCCAAGTACCCTGAAACCACATCCTCAACAATCAACTCCACTATCTTCCCAACCAGAGGTCAAGCCTAAATGGCCTCTAATTTCCTTCTTTCTTCCTCTCTGCCTTCTTGAAGAGTGGAATGACATTTGCAATTTTCCAAAATCCATGCCAGAACACACAGATTAAGAGATTAGAATCAGAATCCGGTTTATTGACTTCTCTAACTTCTGTTAGTGCCCCTCCTCCCCTTCTTACCCCATCCATGATTTATATATTTCCCCCCCCCCTTTTTTTCCTCTCTCTGCCTGTTCTCCATCTCCCTCTGGTGCCCCCCCCCCCCCCGGTTCTTTCTCTCTCCCTCGGCCTCCCGTCCCATGATCCTTTTCCCTTCTCCAGCTCTGTATCACTTTCGCCAATCACCTTTCCAGCTCTTAGCTTCATCCCACCCCCTCCGGTCTTCTCCTATCATTTTGCATTTCCCCCTCCCTGCACTACATTCAAATCTCTTACTATCTTTCCTTTCAGTTAGTCCTGACGAAGGGTCTCGGCCTGAAACGTCGACAGCACTTCTCCCTATAGATGCTGCCTGGCCTGCTGTGTTCCACCAGCATTTTGTGTGTGTTGTTGTTTGAATTTCCAGCATCTGCAGATTTCCTCGTGTTTGATAATCTTAATAATGATAAGTATGTTTTTCATGTTTGCTAAATTTGATTAAATCCCTAGGATGGGGTCAAAGGTAGATTTTAAAAGTAGGTAATAGAGAAAATAATATCTGAAATAGATACATTTCAGACAAGGATGTTTTTTATTCCACAAATTTAAATAAATAGATATTTGAGATGTACTAAGTCAGAATTTTCCAGACTCTAGTTTCAGAAACTATGCCTTCAGATAGGAATATCAATTATTATTGCTTCTTTATTTACTAAAAGAGTAGTAAGAGAACAGGTAACTACAAGCATACACCTTTGGCTGCTCAGCAGGAACAAAAGAAAGAATTGAATCAAACACAATTTTTGCTAGTGAAGCAGAGGATTTCCTGGCAGATGTCAGCTGCAGAGTGGAGGTTAATTACATTCAATCTGAAGGGATTCCGTGTTAAAATCACAATCAGATTTAGTATCATTGGCATACGTTGAGAAACTTCTTGTTTTGCAGTAGCAATATATTGCACTACATTTTATATATATATATATATATATATATATATATAGAAATTTGTGTGTATGTTTGGTGACATAACAATTCTCCACAAACTTCTAATGAAGTATCGCCTTCTTATAATTGCATCAATATGCCTGGCCTGCTGCGTTCCACCGGCATTTTGTGTGCGTTGCTTGAATTTCTGGCATCGGCAGATTTCCTCATGTCAGGTATATTATCACTGGGATGTGTTGTGAAATTTGTTAACTTAGCAGCAGCAGTTAAATGCAATGCATGATAAAGAAGAAGTGGGAAAAAATAATAAATAAATAAGTAAATCAATTATAGTATACATATATTGAATAGATTAAAATCATGCGAAAGACAAAATAATATATATTTAAAAAGTGAGGTAGTGTTCTTGGGTTCAATATCCATTTAGGAATTGAATGGCAGAGGGGAAGAAGCTGTTCCTGAATTGCGGAGTGAGTACCTTCATGCTTCTGTATCTCCCATGATGGTAACAGTGAGAAATGACTTGGATGGGTGCTGCAGGCAGATTATTACTAGTATCTTCACAATCTCTTTCAGAACACTGGAGCATAGTCTATCTGCACCAGATGACTGATCTACATTCAGTCCTTTCAATTTTCCAAGAACCTTCTCCCTAGTAATGGCAACTTTACTCACTTCTGCCCCCTGACCCTCTCAAAATTCTGGCATACTGCTAGTGTCTTTCACAATGAAAGCTAATGCAAAACACTTATTTAGCTCTTCCGCCATTTCCTTCTTCCCCATTACCACTTTCCTAGTGTCATTTTCCAGCCCCCCGATGTTTACTCTCCCCTCTTTTTTACACTTTATACATCTGAAGAAACTTTTGGTATCCTCTTCAATATTACTGGTTAGCTTACATTTGTATTCTACCTTTTCTTTCCTTATGACTTTTTAAAAATTGTCTTCTGTTTGTTTTTAAAAGCTTCCCAATTTCTAACTTTCCACAAATTTATGCTCTGTTATGTGCCCTCTCTTTGCCTGTTATGTTGGCTTTGACTTCGCTTGTCAGGCATGGTTGTGTCATCCTGCATTTAGAGTACTTCTTCTGATTTGGGATGCATCCATCTTGCGCTTTCGAAATTACTCCCAAAAGCTCCAGCCATTACTGCTCCGCCATCATCCTTGCTAATGTTCCCTTCGAATCATTTGTGGCCAACTCCTTCCTCATGCCTCTGTAATTCATTTTACTCCACTGTAATACTGACTTTGATCTTCTCAAGTTGCAGGGTGAATTTTACCATATTATGCTCACCGTCTCCTACTAAGGAGTCCTTTACCTCAAGCTCTCTAATCAATTCCAGCTTATTGCACAACGCTCAGTCCAGAATTGCCGACCCTCTAGTGGGCTCAACCACGAGCTGCTCTACAAAGCCATCTCATAGGCATTCTAGAAATATCCTCCCCCCCCCCCAGAATTCAGCAGCAACCTGATTTTCCAAATCTACCTGCATATTGAAATCCCCCACGACTATTGTAATATTGCCCTTTTGGCTTGCATTTTCCGTCTCTCGTTGTAATTTGTAGACCACATCTTTGCCTCTGTTCACAGGCCTGTAAATTACTCCCATCAGGGTCTTTTTACCCTTGCCGTTTCTTGGCTCTACCCAAAATGATCCTACACCTTCTGGTCCTACATCACCTCCTTCTATGCTTTGATTTCTTCTTGTTTCGAACAGAGCCGTCCCACCTCGTTTTCCTGCCTGCCTGTCTTTTCGATACAATGTGTATCCTCGGGCATTCAGTTTTCAACTATAATCGCCTTTCAGCCACGATTCGGTGATGCCACAACGTCATGCATTGGGTAGGTGCCCGGAAATCCTGGCTTTGGCGTTCAACCTTTTGTCTTCCTGCTAAACTCCAGCAGCTGTCTTCTCATAATTAGCTCCAATTGCCCCTCATTTTTTTTTCTCTCAGTCTGCCGTCATCTATCATTCAGCTGCCACTGCCTCCCAAATCCACTTCCCCACTTTATGCAACCTGTCTGTTATTTTACACGAGTCCTCAGTCCACCAACCACATCTGACTCTTGTCTCGCCGGCCCCTTCTCTTTATACAAGCCTTGTCACTCACGGTGCTGACCCGAAACGTCGACGAATACTTTGCTCTCACAGACGCTAAGTTGAAGTTCGTCCAGCATTTTGTTTCAGTATTTTTTCCATTTGTAATATTTACTTAAATTATAACATCGTAAGTAATATCGACAGCAGTAAAATCGAAGCGAAAGAACGCCGTTTTAAATAATCAGGGTGAAAAAAAGTGATACTGCAAAGTAAACCAAGGATTAAACACGAGTCCTGTGTCACCCACAGATCAAAATGACAGATGTTTTCCGTGTAGTATAATTAAACAAAATCTGTCTTATAAATTTTAGCGTGCATATTTGTGTTTCGAAACATCTCCACGAAAATATATTATTTCTTTCATCCCCACTCTTCGGTTTTCCAAATCGCATAACCTGTCAGTTAGTTAGTTCCGATTGGTGTTGTTCTAAACGCGGACGCTAAGAGGCGCTCCAGCGCAGCTTCGCGAGAATTACCCGCTGCTCTGGAATCGACTGCACGTCTATCCACAGAGAAGAGTGACTAAAACCATGTGCAACCAAGAACTCTTAACTGAAAGGATAACCTGCTCGTGGTGCAGATATGATTCCTGTGGTGGATTACTTCTGGGTTGCAATGACTCCAACGGATTATGCTGATTGACTCCCCCCCCCCCCCGATGTCTTCAATTTCACTGTTTCTCAATACTTGTAAATTATTTAGCATAGTAAGCAAATCATTTATTTTGGACGTTGACAAATGTGAAATATTTGTGTTTAAAATGTATTGAACAATGTCGGTTGGATCGGCAAATTTGCGCATCCATACATATAAACAGGTTACCTATACTGCTGAAATTTGGAATCCAAATTGCGATGTTGCTGTTTTGGAATGTCTTAAACCGCAGACAATGTAATGGCATGTCTACATTACTGGAAATGAACAAGAAATAGCATATTTAACCCAACACATTTATATCCCGAACTATCAATTTCCATCCACCGAGTATTTTTGCATTCACACTCTGGCGATTTCTATTAAACTTCTTAAAACAGTTTGCTCTCCCAGGAAGATTTCCCCGCTTCATTTGATTTAGTGAGACAATAGTATTCACACAATTTAAACTTATAATAATCCTCAAGGCTTCAATCTTAAAAAAACCCCTCAAAAACCAATAGAAAAATTATCTATTAAATTTCAATGGGAATGACAGAATATGATATTCAATGCAGAATTGTACACATTTATTGCATTAAAAACGCTGCTTTACAACCTGCAGTGAGAATCGACTCTCTTTCGTATACTTCTGTGGCTACAGTTGTAGTGATCGAGGTATTTTAAAATTGGGCGCAGTCACGTCGCAGTCTCGAAATAGAACCGGGGTGATAAACCGTAACTTTGCAAAGTTGTTTTAAAATATCTGCAAACTTAAGTCGGCAGGAGAGGCCCTGTCTGGTTACCGGTCTGTCAGTGCGGAGCTGTCTCGGCTGGGAGTCCGTTCGAGGAAAGGGGCGCTGCTTGTAGTTGACGTGACGTCAGGGAGCTTTCCTAGACTCGGGTATAGTGTTGCCGGGAGTTGGTCGACGCCGTTCTGCGAGGTTCTCTCTCTCACCACACACATGCCCCCGTTCTCCGCCGCCTTGCCGTCGCCTTGGGCTGGTGCCGCCGCGCCGCGTTGCAAGTGAGCGATGAGCAGAGCGGTGCCTCAGGGCTGAGCCCAGTGTGCTACTCCCAGACCCAAAAGGGTCTCGCACGGAAAGGATTTTGCCCAGACCATGGCTGTCCGCGACAGCATCCTCCCCATCAGCGAGATGCCGGGCACCTCGTTCCCCGAGGTGGTGGAGCTGAACGTGGGAGGACAGGTGTATGTGACCAAGCACAACACCCTGGTCAGCGTGTCCGACTCCCTCCTGGCCAACCTCTTCTCCAGCAGCAACGTCAAGGTCCTTCCCAGGGACAACAGGGGCCGGTATTTCCTGGACCGGGACGGTTTCCTCTTCAGGTACATCCTGGATTATCTGAGGGATAAACAGCTGGTGCTGCCCGAGCACTTCCCGGAGAAGGAGAGGTTGCTCAGGGAAGCTGAGCACTTTCAGCTGGGCGAGCTGATCAGAGTCCTGGCCCCCAAGGTCACGGTCAAGCAGAGCTCGGTGGCAGACGAGGCAGTACACAGCGACGCCGAGGAGAACTCGCAGGGGAGCGAGCTGGTGGCCAAGGGTGTCCCGTACTCCGGCGGGGCGGATAAGAAGGCTGGCTTCATCACCCTCGGCTACCGCGGCTCCTACACCCTAGTCCGGGACAGTCAGGCGGACGCCAAGTTCCGCAGGGTGGCCAGGATCATGGTGTGTGGGCGCATCGCCCTGGCCAAGGAGGTGTTCGGGGATACCCTGAACGAGAGCCGGGACCCCGACCGTCCCCCTGAAAAGTATACGTCCAGGTTTTACTTGAAGTTTACATACCTGGAGCAAGCGTTCGACCGGCTGTCGGAAACGGGCTTCCACATGGTGGCTTGTAACTCCACGGGCACGGCCACCTTCATCAATCAGTACAGGGACGACAAGATGTGGAGCAGCTACACAGAGTACATTTTCTACCGTGAGTTACAACCTTTGCGTTGCGGTTTTCCATTTATTTAACCGCGGCATCTTACTGAACACCCGTAGGTCGAAACACCGAGTGATACCGCACCGGAACGAACCCTTCACCCCGTCTCCTCAATGCCGACCAAGTTGCCCACATAAGCGAGTCCCATTTGCTCCCGTTTGCCCCATATCCCTCTATGCTTTTCCTATCCGTGTATTTATACAAATATCTCAGCTTCCTTCTCTGGCAATGTGTTCCATTCATCCTTTGCATGAACTTGCTGCCCAAGGTTCCTTTTAAATCTATCCCCGCTCATCTTAAACTCGTGCGCTCCAGTTTTTGGTTTCTTTTCCCTGAGAAATAGGCTATGTTCATTCACCTTATTTAACCCTCTCCCCATAATCGTCTCCTACGTTTCAAAGAATAAAGTCCCAGCCTTATATAAACGGACCCTCCATTCCTGCTTACAGGCTCGTACATCTTATTTGCACTCTTTCCAGCTTATTGATGTCTTCTCTAACACTGTACACAGTGCTGCAAGTGCAGCCTCACTAACGACGTGTACAGTACTAATATAGAACATGTTCTCACCAAGCCACATTATCAGCGGGAGCGCAGTTATTGATAGTTATTCCACAACCCCCTCCCCCTATTGCACCTGAAACTCATTTCCGACGCTTGTGCAGTTCGGACCACAGTAAATCACAGGCAGCAGTTCTCGCTTCCTTGGCCTTTTGAGTCAATTCATTCATTCAGCCAAAAATCTCCGCAAGGGTTCACTTCAGAAAATTATACAGAACTTCCTGATCTTCAGCTTCGGCTGAGGCGTGATAAGCAACAAAAATCTTTGGAAATGGGCGAATCTCTCGGTTGTTACAGAAAGGGGCCACACATTGATAGGCAGAAGTAAGGGCGGATCTCTCCTCTGTTCCCCAGCATTAGTACTTTTAATTAGTTGGGGAAGAGTTCGTCAAATTTCTAAACTTCAATCGCGTTGTTATTGTATGCAGAAACCTAGTTACCTCTAGTTAGGAGCTTACCTCTGCAGAAACTGGCGGCAGTCGATCGATACCAATAATTCTGGACTTCAGACATTGATTTGATTAGTTTCATTGTAAATCGAATTTTGAGGTGATGAAGGGCCTCGGACTGAAGCGTCCCTCATGAGGCGCTGCCCAACATGCTGCGTTCCTCCAGCATTTTGCCTGTGCAACTAATACAGATTAGAGGGTGCGAAATCTTCGCAGGAGTTTAGACACATTTACCGGCAGGTTTAGAGAGAGGTTAAATAAGTTTGGACAGAAATGTTTCTCTGAATCTCCCGCCTTAGATTGGACAAGAGGGTACAGCACAACCTCTGGGACGTCGGTACAAACATTAAGGGAGTGTCTTGCGAATGAATCACTAATCTTTGCCAGGAAATTTCATTCCAATCAGAGACCAATAGTGAACAAAACTAACACTTTGAATAGATTAGTGTATTTATAGAATCGGAAGACCCTAATGCGGGTTATCTTACCAGTCCGTTTTTGCAGAGTAGCAGCAGTCACTGCCTTTCTGTTTGTTTTTATTCAATTCAAGTGTAGTTTTTTTAAACCGGGTGATTTATTCGCGCCGTCCTCACAGGGCGCACGATGAATACGCTTCTAATAGCGTCGAATTCCTTACTGCCGACAATAAGCAGTTGCCAAGTTAATTACAATCATGCAGGCAATTGCAAATAAACAAATCAGTCAAGCATGCAATCCGATAAACTCCCTGTTTGTTCTGTACATATGTGTATACCCGACATACAAGGGTAGCTGACGGGCCTCATACCCAAGTTGGATATGGTCATGCTGTTCTCGCAAGCGAAGTCAGCTCCAGCTGATTGGGCGGATGAGATCCAACGGCCAGGAAGGCGGTTCTACATCGCTCTGGGGAGAACGAAGGGCAAAGCGAGCCACGGAAGAAGTCATGGTCATGCAGTGCACTCAAGGAAGACGCCAGTTTTGACAAACACTGGACCTGAACTTCCGAAGTCGAGAGAGTGGAACGACCCAGTGACATTTCCACTTTAAAAACTCCCCAGCTCAGATACTACGGACAGCCATCATACCCAATATATGAGAGAACAAGGGGCAGGACTCCATGTGGATTGTGGAAAATCGCAAATCTGAAATGAAGCGATACCGTGACTTTGCCTCACTACTTGTATTTAAATTAGCTGTAGGAAATGTTAAGGTAATGATAATAACCAAACAATGATGCAGTTGATAATAAATCGGAAATAAAATCAGAGAAATCAGGAAGGAGTTACAAGAGCCATAGGGCCAATACCACCAGGTTCAGGAGCAGTTATTACCCCTCAACAGCAGGCTCGTGAACCAAAGGGGATAACTTCTCTCACCTTCGCTCAACCCAACCCTGAAGTGTACTAGTAACCTATGGACTCACTTTCAAGGCCTCTTAATCTCATCTTCTCCATATTTATTACTTACTTATTATTACTAATTTTGTTTTTTTATTTGCACAGTTCGTTGCCTTTGTACATTAGTTGAGTGTCTTGTGTGTGGTTTTTCATTGATTATTTGCATTTACTGTGAATGTCCACAAGAAAGTAATTCTCAGGGTTCTATATGGTTACTTTGATGATAAATTTATTGTGAATTTGACTTTGACTTCAATAGGTTAATCAGTATCAGAAATGAAAGGTGTTTGAAACTAACAATTTCGGGTGTAAATTCAATCATCAGTTACAGAGGGAGCTCTATTCCACGTTTATCAACCGATCTGATCACCAACCCTCATTTTTTTACCATTTTATCATATAGTCAGTGTTCCATTTGTGCTCTCCTCCAGTTACCTTTGTGAAGATGTTGTCCTACATTTCTAAGCTTTTTGTTGTTGTCTCTTTTTATTGCCTAGATCCTAGATTTAAAAAAATCAACACACACAAAATGCTAGTAGAACACAGCAGGCTAGGCAGCATCTGCAGGGAGAAGCGCTGTCGACATTTCGGGCTGAGACCCTTTGTCAGGACTAACCAAAAGGAAAGATAGTAAGAGAATTGAAAGTAGTTGGGGAGGGGAAATGCTAAATGATAGGAAAAGACCGGAGGGGGTGGGATGAAGCTAAGAGCTGGAAAGGTGATTGGTGAAAGTGATACAGAGCTGGAGAAGGGAAAGGATCATGGAACGGGAGGCCTCAGGAGAAAGAAAGTGGGGGGGGGGGAACACCAGAGGGGGATGGAGAACAGACAAACAACTAAATATGTCAGGGATGGGATAAGAAGGGAAGGAGGGGCATTAACGGAAGTTAGAGAAGTCAGTGTTCATGCCATCAGGTTGGAGGCTACCCAGCCGGTATATAAGGTGCTGTTCCTCCAATCTGAGTTTGGATTCATTTTGACAATAGAGGAGGCCATGGATAAACATATCAGAATGGGAATGGGACGTGGAATTAAAATGTGTGGCCACTGGGAGATCCTGCTTTTTCTGGCGGACCGAGCGTAGGTGTTCAGCGAAACGGTCTCCCAGTCTGCGTCGGGTCTCACCAATATATAAAAGGCCACACCAGGAGCACCGGACACAGTATACCCCACCAGCTGACTCACAGGTGAAGTGTCACCTCACCTGGAAGGACTGTCTGGGGCCCTGAATGGTGGTGAGGGAGGAAGTGTAAGGGCAGGTGTAGCACTTGTTCCATTTACAAGGATAAGTGCCAGGAGGGAGATCGGTGGGAAGAGATGGGGGGGACGAGTGGACAAGGGAGTCACGTAGGGAGCGATCCCTGCGAAAAGCAGGAAGAGGGGATTTTTATTATTATTTATCCAGCTATTTGATCTTTGGAGAAGTCTTTTACAATCAGCTTTACTTTTCATCTTTAGTTGTTTTAAAGTAATTTGGTTTTAAGGGAAGAAACTGTTGTGAGTTTGGGGAAATGATTCTGGTTTGTTAGTAACTTTATATTCATTTGGAACTTTGTTCCGGGAAGCCTCTTACCTAGACATGCACTCCCCGAGGGAACAATGAGCTCTCTTCTTTTATTTATATCTCAGAATAGATCATGATATAACATTTCAAATGATAATGTTTATTACCCACTGTAATTCAGGCTAGTTACTCTTCTAGATATTCATATTCCGGTTGTAATTGTTGTGATCATGACTTTCATGTTAAAACCTCTTCTGAACTCCAAACAATATCCTTTTTGCTATTATAATTATTGTAAATTATAACTGGTAAGAAACTCTAGTCTAGAGATGATTGCTCATGTAAAACCTACTGCAATGGTAGGGCATTCCCTTATCCACTTCTAAAATAGCAGTAAGGGTAATAGATTTAAATGTCTTTATGCTAATATCAAAAATGGTGATTCTAACAAGTCTAGTACTAGATTGAATTGAAAGAAATGCAAAACATTGTACATAATTTTTCATATCAGAGGCAATGTAAATCAAGAGGTGGAGACGGTATCAGTAGAAATTCCAAACATGAGGCAGAGAAGGAGAATGGGGAAAAGCAGGACACAATTCAATACTAAAACAACATATTATCACTCATTCATCTTCCTTTACTGTCTTTCTGCCAAGACTTTCTTTGGGATCATGCAACAGATAATCAAAATAAGTAAATTGCATATATAATGTGTAACTTCATTAACATAAACTGTTGTAAACAATAAGGAATTATATGAGAAATCTTACTGCTGAATGCTTGTTTTTGGATTTAGTTGGAACCAATAAAATCCAGCGACAAAATTTTTAACCTGTAAAGTAATATGCTAAAATTTTACACTGAACATTATATTTTAAGAAAATGTACTTTGTTTGCATATTTATACAATCATTAACTCATGAGAAACTGCACAGTTAACCTCAATTATGAAAAATACCCTGAAATTTAAAACATTCATTCCAAATTAATTATGATAAAAGTTATTGTTCTGGTCAAATTTGCAAACCTAGTTAACAATATTGTCTATCAATAGACTCAATTAGATCCAGAACTTTAACTTAAAAACTCTGTTTTTGTTTATATGTACCTTTGATAATCTACCAAAAATTCATCTATCGTATCTCTTTGGAAACCACTTCTCCCATGTCTGTTGGAGTGTGAAACTGGGGCAGATCTGATAGGCCTGGCAATATGTTTATCATACCTCATACTTAATTTAAATTTACAAGTTTTGGCAATTAAAGGGCTGCTCTTTCACCTACTCTTCAAATTCAGGCTTAGCAATGTGAAGTATGTTGTTGATGAATCCAACTGTTTCCTTCTCAGTGTCCTGTGAGCTAATATTCATTGTACAGAAAATTTCATTAATTAATATACATTTTTCTTGTAATTTACCACACTGCACTGTTTCCATTGAAGAGCTTTTCTGTGGATTGAGATGTCTCCAGAAGAGCTGCTTAGGATTCAGTAAACATTAGAACTTGCTAAGTCCCATGATAGTTTACATTTGTATCCATTTCCTCATGATAATGTGTTGGTGATGTAAACTTCTTCACTGTCTCATCTATCACTTCAGCCAAGCCACAATGATAAATTGTATTAAGGTAACAATGGAATTAATTTTGATAATTAACAGAGGTCTAGTAGGGTTTTGTGTGAAATTCCATTGTCAGCAAAATCTCAGCAATGGTGAGAAAATGTGTAGGATGCCACTGTAGCTTTTCATCCGGGTGTGTGCTTACATTTCCTGAGGCTAAATAGGAATAGTGGAACCTCAAGATAATTTCCTTTTGTTTTATTATTTTTCCATTCCAGTAGGACTTGTTTGTTTTCTATCTTGTGTTCTGGGCAATATCTATCCCCTAAACAACCACTAAAACCAGCATATATGGTCATTATCTTGTTTCCTATTGCGAGACTTTGATGAGCACTTTTCTGTTTGACTTCTTAACTACTCTTAAGAAGCATATGACTACATGTAAAACTCATTAGCATGTTTGGTGGACAAAAATAGCACTATTTCATTGAAAATGTGTTCTATTTTCAGGAACTTTTTAATGAAACAGTGTTTTAAATAGCATTTTGATCATTTATATAGATTGAAATCCAACATTATTCAAAGAGGAACATAATAAATAAGAGCAAGAGTTGGCCAAGAGGGCCCTTAAGTCCTCTGCCATTCAATACAATCATGGCTGATCTAATCTTTAGCATTAGTTTCATTTTCGTCCTGGTCTTGTAATCTTGGGTTTCCTTGGAGTCTAAAGCATATCTATTTCAGCCTTGAAAATATTCAACAATAGATCCACATACTTCTCTAGTAAAGAATTCAGAATTCAGAATCAGAATTAGAATCAGGTATATTTCCACTGATATAAGCCATGAAATTTGTTGTTTAAAGGCAAGAAAATCTGCAGATACTGGAAATCCAAGCAACACACACAAGATGCTGGAGGAACTCAGCAGACCAGGCAGCATTAACGGAAAAGAGTAAACAGTTGACATTTCGGGCTGAGACCCTTCATCAGGACTGGAAAAAAAGATGAGAAGTTAGCACAAGAAGGTGGGGGGAGGGGAGGAAGAAGGACAAGGTAGTAGGTGATAGGTGAAAGCGGGAGAGGGGGAGGGGTGAAGTAAAGAGCTGGGAAGTGATAGGTGAAAGGGCTGGAGAAAGGGAAGTCTGATAGGAGAGGGTAGAAAACCATAGTAGGAAGTGAAGGGGGAGGAACACCAGAGGGAAGTGATGGGCAGCTAAGGAGATAAGGTGATAGAGGGAAACAGGAATAGGGGAATGGTGAAATTGGTGGGTGGGGCAATTACCTGAAGTTTGAGAAGTTGATGTTCCTGCCATCCGGTTGGAGGCTACCAAGATGGAATATAAGGTGTTGCTCCTCAAACCTGAGTGTGGTCTCATCACAGCAGTAGAGGAGGCCATGGACTGTCATGTTGGAATTGGAATGGGAAGTGCAATTGAAATGGGTGGCCTCCAGGAGATCCCACTTTTTCTGGCAGGTGCTCAGTGAAGCGGTTTCCCAGTCTACATCGGGTCTCACCGAGGTACAGGAGGTCACACCAGGAGTGCTGGCTACAGTAGATGATCTCAACAGACTCACAGCTGAAGTGTTGCCTCACCTGGAAGGACTGTTTAGGGACCTGAATGGTAGTGAGGGAAGAGATGTAGGGACAGGTATTGGCAGTAGTACAGTGCAGGCATAACAAATTACTCTGTTAGAAATATTCATTCCAAATATTTACAGCAGAAGTTACCCCTCATTTCACTCAGAAATGGTTAAACAACAGACAGAGCATTAACCACACACCTACTCTGTCAAGTCATTGCAGAGTCATCTAAGCTTCCAGGAGGTCATTTTCATTCTTTTATACTCCCGAGAATGTAGGCTCATTCCACTCGTTCCTTCATTTCAAGAAATGAGTGAACCTTTGCCACACTTTCACTCAGCTTGTCAATGTAATGCTGTAAAATTTCTAACATAATTCCAAATACTATCCTCATATTAATATGTCATTCAGCAGCATGATTATGACAGATTGCAATGTTGCTCTGTGCTGCCATGCAATGTGGCTTCCCACAAACTTTTCCTCTGTGTTTGACAGTAAGAATGGAACCAAGCCAACTCTCCAAGGACAATCCTTTAGCCAATGTTCTTGCTTCCTGTATATAAAAACAAATGGTAAAGAACTGAAATAAGAGAGACTGGAATATAGGCGGCTAATGACGCATTTTGAAGTGCATTATTGCTATCATGTAAGGAACACAGCAACAAATCTGTACACAGCAAGGTTCCAGAAACAATATCCAGTCACACAAAATTCATAACATTACTCACAAGAACATAGAAGTGCCATAAATAAAAGATGGCTTTCACTGAGACCCTTGCATAACAAAATCTGTACGTACAAAATCTGATTATGATTTATTACACGCTGTAAAGAAAACTTCCAGAATTATTCAACTAATATTCTAATAGCAATACACATAGCATATTATGAGAATTATAGAAATTTAGTAAATGAGGGGAAACAAATTAAAAATTCTAGCTTACATGTACTTAAACATGAATGGATGAAAACATTGTATGTATTCAGCATTTTACATGATCACTGGATTTCATGTGTACATATGCTCTACAACAACTTCACAGTGAAAGATATGAAAATAATGCCAAAAAATTGAGGGAAGAGGAATTTCTATCATTATCTTTAACGTTATTAATGGGAAAATATGGACATAAATGAAAATCTATAGGACCTGATGGTTTTCATCCTAGGATCCTCAAACAAGCAACTTTAGAAAAAGTGGATTACCCTTCCAAAGATCCTCAGCTTATAGAGAAACAAGGATCTTTGGAAAAGTGCCAATGCAATAGCTTGATTCGGAAAGGGTGGAGGACATACTCAAGTAATTTATGGCTCGTTAGCTATAATCAGAAAAATAGTCAATTATTAAGAATTAATAATGAAATATTTGGAATGTTAGAATCTGATTAATCATGGTCAGCATGGCTTCATAAAGTGAATACCATGTTCCATAAAGTTGGTAGAGTTGTTTGAGGAGCTACCAGGAAGGAGACAGATTAATCAGTAGTTGTGAAATACTTGGACATTCAGATGATATGCAGTAAGGTGCCACACAAAGGTTACTTTGCAGGATAAAACCATGTAGTGTGGGAGGTAATATATGATGCATCATCAATAACTCTCGGAGATGGGAGGTGAATGATAGGCTTTTATTGGCTGCATGAGCCCACGATCAGCAGCAAGAGACTACCACACAACATCCTGGAGACTGAGGGAGGAGCAGTGCCTCCAATTGCCTTTATACAGGGGTCTGTGGGAGGAGCCACCGGAGCAGTCAGCAGAGGGGCATGTCCAGACAGGTATATGTAGTTCACCACAATATATTAACCAGGATCGATAATTGGCCAACTAGAAGGAAGCTGCAAGTACGGATGAGGGCTCCACTTTCAGATTGATAACTGCAACCAATAGAGCACCACAGGGATTAGTGCAGGGACCACACTTGCCTACAATAAATATTCATGATTTAGAGGAAGGAACTGAATGCAGGAGAATCTTACTGCACAAAGCACTAATGAAGACGCATTCAGACCACTGTGTATGGTAGAAATATATTTTTTTAAAGCAAGATATATTTTCATTGGAGTAAGTTTAGAGAAAGTTCATCAGGATGATCTTGGATAAGTGGGATTGTCTTATGAAGAAAAGTTGAGAAAAGGTGGATTTTTATTCACTGTGGGATTCAATGGCTATGTGGGGATGACATAAAAGTGGGAATTTCAGGAAAGTTAGGTCAACTATGCTTTAGGAGGTTTGAGGAATAAGTACAAGGTCTGCACACAGGCTGTGAGCAGTGTCTAACCTGGAGGACCTGTGATACAGCAGTCTTACATCCTCTTAGCCAATGATGTCCTTTAGAGATTCATCACAACCAAGCAGAACGCTAGCTCTACATTGTAGGGATAGAATCATTGCATGTCATATAAAGCATAGGTTTGTTATCTTTCTGACCTTGATTGTGTTATAATTATGGCCACTCGTTGCTGTTAAAGGCCAAAATCATTTTTGTCAATGTTCCTTATTTGCATTATATGATTATCGGTGATATGTGCTTGGCGCCATGCAACAGACTTGCTTTGTAATACTCTGCTGCTATCTCCAGAATGTTATTAATTACTTAAAAGCAGTAAAATATAAAAACAGTTATGATCCACAATGAAAACTAGAGTAACAATGAATCTAGTTCAGTTAGGCTAGGTTGATGGGTTAGCCTGGTTCATCATCCCAAAACATTGACTGTTTATTCATTGCCAAGCATGCCGCCTGACCTGCAGAGTTCCTCCAGCATTTTATGCATGTTGCTCTAAAACTAGCTCGTTTAGGTAGGAAATAATCACTTCAGAATGTTCTGGGTCTTAATTGTTATCCAAATTTCTTCATGGCTTAAAAAAAGACAGAAAACTGATGTGGTACATAGTAAAATTTTCACCTTATGATCACTTATTATTAGTATAAAATATTAAAGAACAATTTATTCTAGTTATTACAGAGATAAATTAGTTATTCAAAGTAGTTTGTTAAAAAATTAGTATTTCTGCATCAGTTTCATTTAGAAACCCCCTGATGCTTTGGTTTCTGTTATTGTACTTCTGGTCCATACATTAGACAATTAACTGGACTGCTCTATAGGGCAGTCATCCTTCCTCCATTATTGTATTGAGGTGAATCTTGGATCACCCACTGCAGACATCTGAAAGCCCTGGAACAATTCCACCAAAGAACCTTAGGAAAGATTTTGAGGATCAGCTGGAAGGACAGGCACACTAATACCAGCGTGAACAGCATTTCCACCATAATAAAGCAACACCAACCCTGATGGATAGCTCGTGTCATTTGGATACCTACATCACGTCTCCCCAAACAGATCCTTTACTCCCAGTTAAAAGAAGCCCCTGATGGGCAAAGGAAATGCTTCAAAAATAACATCGAAAGCAGCCTGAAGAAATTTAATATTACAACTAAAAGGTGGGAAGTCATTGAACTGAACAGATGCACCTGCAGGAAATCTGTTAACGAGGGAGCTGTTCTACAGGAAAGTGACCTCTGTGCCAAAGAGAACAAAAGGGGAGAATGAGCAACAAGAAGACCTAGCCATTAAACACAGCCACCACTTACTAAGGCCCACACCGCAGCAGAATATACGGATGTCGGATCGGCCCCTACAATCACCTGAGGACCCACCAATGGATAAAAATGACTGGGCATCAAAGGGTATGGGGAGAAGGCAAGGAAGTAGGGATGACTGGAAGAATTGGATCAGCCTATGATTGAATGGCAGAACAGACTTGATGGGCCAGATGGCCTAATTCTGCTCCTATATCTTATGGTCTTATGGTCTTAACTCCTTAGTAGAACATCTTACTCCTTGACTTGAGTAATTGCACCACCACCATTACATTAACTGATGTCTTTATCCTGCTCCAGAGCAATATTGACAGTATAGGGGGCTTTATCTCTCTAACTTATAACACAGCAGATTTTTGCAATATATGAAGAATACTGTTATATATAAAAATATCTGCAATTCTATAACTGGGATGTTTACTTTTGAGTTTCTTCTTTGAGGTTAACTTCAGATTAAGTTCTTCATTTTTTTATATAGGTATAGTTAAATAGATTTGTGGAAAAAAACATTACTCATAATGAAAGTACAGGTTACAAAGGTGAAGTTGGAAATGGCTATACAACTAGTATTTATGACCTTATAATTTTCAATCAATATCCCAATAACTTCTCTTCCCCCACACAAATTTAAATGTTTATATTTAATTATTTTTGTATCTCTTACTCAAGATTTCATTCATTTATCCCCAGAGCTTGATTTAATTTTTTTGTATTCCCTCCTTTCTGGTTTGGTCTTCTACCTTGTCATGGAATTAATCCCTGCTGGTCAAATTTCTGTCTCATAGTCATAACACAGAAAACCTTACTGGGTTAGTTTGACTTTTGATGGTATGAACATATCCAAATAAATGGAAAGTGCAGATCTAATAGCTGATTATGTAATCTGATGACTGATCCAGAGAGCCTGCAGTGCCCTGGGCTGCTGCAGATCAGTAACTAATCAGGCTGATTACTACTTCAACACAGAGGGGGATTCTATCAATAGGGAAGTTTGAAATGTTCACATTTTGCTGCAGGTTATAGATAAACTTTCAAGTAGTGTATTCACAATGGAGCAAAGAAAAAAAATCCCAGTAGTCTGTGCTGCCTAACTGTATGTTTCAGTTCAGTTTTTGATAATCATATTTATTATGCGATATGCAAAATTTAGGTCAAAGATTGGGTAAAATCTCATCGAAAGGCTAAATACCCTCCTCCCGTTCCTGGTTCCTCTGCTCTTTTGTTAAACTCAAGCAACATTCACTGGTGGATACTGTCGGAAACTTGACTATTACTAACTTGTGACCAACCTCTGGGTAAGTGGCCCAATCTGAGTGAATTGTCGTATCGTTATAAGGGAGTGAGAATTACACAGTATGGTAGATAAATAGCCTGAATCTGAATTTGAAGTATATGAAATGCAAGATTAGTTACCTGCAGGTGTGAGCCATCTGCTAAAAGGAATACTTAGCTGGAGGAATATTAGTTATAATAACAGCATTATTCCCATAAACAGTGCTATGGGGTTTACTGGATATTAATTAGTCAAGATCTTCTGGAAAGGAGAGTGCTACTGCACTTTACTCTAACAGTGCTATAATTGCTGCCTTTATTTTTCTACTTCATAGTTGGATAGTATGCAAGTCAAATCATGAGGTTGAGTAAAGAACAAGCAAGTACAAAAGAAGTCATATATCTTTTTCTTCTTTGTACAGAGTATTCAGAATTCAATATTTGATTATATTCTTTTCCTTACTGGCATTAGTCTTCCCACTCTCCTATTCAGGTACCATTAAAAGACCATTCAACTTAGCAGCATTATTCATACTACTGAGTCTTTGTTGAAAGAAATGTATTCTGCTTCTATTATAGAGATGAATTAAAGTACCCCTGGATGTGTTTGTATCGGTAAGTCATCACGGTATAGCTGAGAACAGAAATGGATTTTCTTTCACAGCTTTTCACTGTTCCATGCATTGCTGTTGCACAGTAAGAGAGCTGACATGTTGGAATCTGTGACCAGAGCTGGATTTAGTGAAGTCAAACGACCACTTCTGTGCTAATTTCTGAAACTGTATGGGAGCATATTTTCTGATTCTCCAGGGCTTATTATGTATGTTTTTGTGATATCATAAAATTGAAACTGAAGGGATTTTATAGGTGATTTCTCTGAGGCCCTTTACTTCATATAGTTATGAAGCAGTGCATCTGAGAAACGACCTCTCCCGTCTCCCTTTGTTTGGGCCTCAGAGAAAATAAATGAGCTAATCTAGCACTGCTAGGAGGTGATAATGTGATTTTTATAAAATAATCCTCTTATCATCCATACTGGTTATGAATCTTATTCCGTTAAATAAATGACCAGACAAGGACAAAGGTAAAGGTCACTCAATAGTGTAGATACAGTGAGGAATGTCTCTATAAATACAAATATAAAAATACTTATTGAACTCTGTGGGATTGATTCATAACCTGTTATTTCAATGGTGTTCAATTGAAACAGAGGTGCCACATCTAAATCACAACCAATAAAAATGATTAAAGTATCTATAAATAGCATATCCAGACCATCTTTTCACTTTCTAATGGTGCATTTTCATATTTCTTCATACCTAATTTATAGAATTTAATTCAAATATTTTGGGGGAAATGTGACAGGATTTTAGAGTGTTGCTACCATTTTGTATGCTGAGCATCCTCCTGTAAATTTTGCCCAACATATTCATTTATTCTCCATCGTTTCAGTCTCCTGCTGGTGATCTTCTATTTCAGTCCAGATAAACTCTTTCCTATGGCTAGTTACTACCCTATACCACACAATCTGGTATCCTGTCACATCAGCATGCTGTCCTCTGCTAGTAGGGCTGGTTTGCTTTGCTTGTGTTTGCTGTCTTAAGCTATTATGATATTTTGTCAATTGCATTATGCCCACTTTGCTAATCCCCAATATTTAATGTGATTTCTACTGCTTCCATATCTTCCTCCAGGAGCTTCCCCACTACAAGTGTACGATGTGTGATAAACACCCCATGTTAGAAGAAATCACAATAAGCATTTTCACCCTTAACTCTAATAGAAACAAGTGATCCTCCATTCCAAGGTACTGCCTAAGATGAGAGTAGTCTACAATGTGATGGAAATTCTGAAAGAACCTCCTGAACCTTGAGGATTTCTAGCAGGTGTAGAATGATTGGAATGATTTGTGAAGGAAGGATTTAAAAAAAAATCTATTTATGTGATATGAGCAATCAATGACAAGATTGATATTTATTTCCCATCTTGAATTAGCCCGACTTGCTGGACCATTTCAGCTGGCAGCTCAGAATCCTTCACATGGATCTGGAGGCATATGTAGACCAGACACTTTAAGGATAGCAGTCTTCCTTCCTTGAAGTGCCCATCAAAATACCTTTTAAACATTGTTCTCGAATCTGTCTTCACCAACTCCTCTGGCAGTGCCTTTTAAATAGAGTCATATACACCATAGGAATTGGCCTTTCAACTAGCCCGTGCTGACCACGTTGTCTTAAAAATATATCTACCTGGAATGAAATTCACTTGGGAAATTCTGCATTACTCAGGAAATTCACTTCAGCATTGAGAGTCAATCTTGTGGAACTCATTCATATTCAGTGTCAGGTGTGTAAGATATGATTATGCCATTTCTTGTACAATATTCTCTTTGGAGATGAGCCTAAGTATAGGCAGGTTGGAACAAATGAGGTGCTTATGGAGTATAAGAAGTGCAAGAGAACATTTAAAGAAATCAGGAAAGCGAAAAGAAGGCATAAAGTTGCTCTGGCGGAGAAGGTCAAGGAGAATCCTAAGAGATTCTACAGATATATTAAGACCAAAAGGATTTCAAGAGACGCAATTGGTCCTCTGGAAGACAGAATGGTAATCCATCTGTGAAGCCAAAACTGATGCGGGAAAACTTAAATAATTTTTTTGCACCTATATTTACCAGGAGTTGGACACAGAGTCTATAGAAGTGAGGCAGAGCAGCGTCAACTTCATGGTGTTTGCTACCCTGAGGCAAATCAGGGTGGATAAGTCCCCAGGGCCTGACAACATGTTCTCTTGGGCTCTAAGGGAGGCAAGTGCAGAAATTGCTGAGGCTCTAGCAGAGGTATTTAAATCATTCTTAGTGATAGAAGAGGTATCAGAGGATTGGAGGATAGCCAATGTTGTTCTGCTGTTTAAAATGCCTCTAAACATGAACCAGGAGATTATAGGCTTGTGAGTCTGACATCAGTTGTGGGAAAATTATTGGAAGGTATGCTAAGGGACCAAATAGTAAGTATTTGGGTCAACATGGACTGATTAAGGATAGTCAACATGGCTTTGTGCATGGTAGGTCATGTCTAACCAATCTTGCAGTCTTTTTTTAAACAATTTATGAGGAAAGTGGATGAAGGCAAGGTAGTGGATGTTGTCTACATAGACTTTAGCAAGGCATTTGACAAGGTCCCGCATGGGATGTTGTTCAAAAAGGTTCAATAGCTCAGCTTTCAAGATAAGGTAGTAAATTGAATTGGACATAGGCTTTGTGGGAAAAGCCAGAAGTGGCAGTAGATGGTTGCCTCTCTGAAAGGAGGCCTGTGACTAGTAGAGAGCTGTAGGGATCTGTGCTGGGGGTCCATTGTTGTTTGCAATCTATGTAAATAATCTAGATGATAATGTGGTGAACTAGATCAGCAAATTTGGGTGACACCAAGATTTGAAGTGTGGTGATCGTTATAGAAGGCTTTTAAGGCTTGCAGAGGGATCTGCATCAGCTGGAAAAATGGGCCAAAAAATGGCAGATGGAATTTAATGTCGACAAGTGCGAGTTTGTCACACTTCGGTAGGACCAACCATGGTAGGACTTACACAGTGAATGATCAGGCGCTGAGCAGTGTGGTAGATCAAAGGGATCTGGGAATACAGGTACATAATTCGCTGAAAGTGGTGTCACAGGTAAATAAGGTCGTAAAGAAAGCTTTTGGCACATTGGCCTTCACAAATCAAAGTACTGAGTACAGCACATGGGATGTTACATGGAAGTTGTTTAGGACATTGGTGAGGCCTAATTTGGAGTATCGTGTACAGTTTTGGTCACCAACCCATGGAAAAGATGTAAATAAGGGTGAAAGAGTACAGATAAAATCTACAAGATGGCTGCCAGGTCTGGAGAACTCGAGTAATAAGGAATGATTGAACAGGTTAGGTCTGCCTTCTTTAGAATGTAGAATATTGAGTGAAGAGTTGATAGAGGTATACAAAATTAAGAGGAGCATTGGTAGGGTATGTGCAAGCAGGCTTTTTACACTGAGGTTGGGTGGGACTACAACCAGAGGTCATGGGTTAAAGGAGAAAGGTGAAAGGTTTAAGGGGATCATGAGGGACAACCTCTTCATTCAGAGAGTGGTGAGAACGTAGAATGAACTGCCAGAAGAAGTGGTGCATGTTAGCTTGATTTCAACACTTAAGAGGAGTTTGGATAGGTACATGGATGGTCGGGGTATGGAGGTCTTGGTGCAGTTCAATGGGAGTAGGCAGATTACATGGTTTCAACATGGACTAGATGGGTCAAAGGGCCTATTTCAATGCTGTACTTCTCTTAGCAGGATGTCACTCCTAATGTATGTAACCTAGGTCATTATCTGGCCATTCACTGTGCTTCTGTTTGGTTAGAAGGATTAAAATCATCCTACTATTTTATCATCTGTTCAGATATATTCACCTTTTCATTAAAGTAACTAATTAACATAGAACATAGAATAGTACAGCACATTACAGGCCCTTCAGCCCCCAATGTTATGCCAACCCTCAAATCCTGCCTCTTATATAACCCCCCACCTTAAATTCCTCCATGTACCTGTCTAGTAGTTTTTTAAACTTCACTAGTGTATCTACCTCCACCACTGCCTCAGGCAGTGCATTCAACGCACCAACCACTCTCTGAGTGAAAAACCTTCCTCTAATATCCCCCTTGAACTTCCCTCCCCTTACATTAAAGCCATGTCATCTTGTACTGAGCAGTGGTGCCCTGGGGAAGAGGCACTGGCTGTCCACTCTGTCTATTCCTCTTAATATCTTGTACACCTCTATCATGTCTCATCTCATCCTCCTTCTCTCCAAAGAGTAAAGCCCTAGCTCCCTTAATCTCTGATCATAATCCATACTCTTTAAACCAGACATCATCCTGGTAAATCTCCTCTGTACCCTTTCCAATGCTCCCACATCCTTCCTATAGTGAGGCGAGCAGAACCGGACACAGTATATGTAATGCTGCATCACTACATTGCGTTTCTTAAACTCTATTCCTCGACTTATGAAAGCTAACACCCCATAAGCTTTCTTAACTACCCTATCTACCTGTGAGGCAACTTTCAGGGATCTGTGGACATGTGCCCCAATGTTATGCCGACCCTCAAACCCTGCCTCTCATATAACTCCCCACCTTAAATTCCTCCATATACCTGTCTAGTAGTTTCTTAAACTTCACTAGTGTATCTGCCTCCACCACTGCCTCAGGCAGTGCATTCCACGCACCAACCACTCTCTGAGTGAAAAACCTTCCTCTAATATCCCCCTTGAACTTCCCTCCCCTTATCTTAAAGCCACATCCTCTTGTACTGAGCAGTAGTACATCCCTCTGCTCCTCCACACTACCAAGTATCCTGCCATTTACTTTGTACTCTGCCTTGGAATTTGTCCTTCCAAAGTGTACCACCTCACACCTCTCCGGGTTGAATTCCATCTGCCACTTGTCAACCCACTTCTGCATCCTATCAATGTCTCTCTGTAATCTTCAACAATCCTCAACACTATCCACAATACCACCAACCTTTGTGTCATTTGCAAACTTGCCAACCCACCCTTCTACCCCCACATCCAGGTCATTAATAAAAATCACAAAAAGTAGAGGTCCCAGAACAGATCCTTGTGGGACACCACTCGTCACAACCCTCCAATCTGAATGTACTCCCTCCACCATGACCCTCTGACTTCTGCAGGCAAGCCAATTCTGAATCTACCTGGCCAAACTTCCCTGGATCCCATGCCTTTTGACTTTCTGAATAAGCCTATGTGTAGAACCTTGTCAAATGCCTTACTAAAATCCATGTAGATCACATCCACTGCACTACCCTCATCTATATGCCTGGTCACCTCCTCAAAGAACTCTATCAGGCTTGTTAGACACGATCTGCCCTTCACAAAGCCATGTTGACTGTCCCTGATCAGACCATGATTCTCTAAATGCCCATAGATCCTATCTCTAAGAATCTTTTCAAACAGCTTTCCCACTACAGATGTAAGGCTCACTGGTCTAGGATTACCTGAACTATCCCTACTACCTTTTTTGAACAAGGGGACAACATTCGCCTCCCTCCAATCCTCCGGTACCATTCCCGTGGACAACGAGGACATAAAGATCCTAGCCAGAGGCTCAGCAATCTCTTCCCTTGCCTCATGGAGCAGCCTGGGGAATATTCCGTCAGGCCCCGGGGACTTATCCATCCGAACGTATTTTAACAACTCCAACACCTCCTCTCCCTTAATATCAACATGCTTCAGAACATCAACCTCACTCATATTGTCCTCACCATCATCAAGTTCCCTCTTAGTGGTGAATATCGAAGAGAAGTATTCATTGAGGACCTCGCTCACTTCCACAGCCTCCAGGCACATCTTCCCACTTTTATCTCTAATTGGTCCTACCTTCACTCCTGTTATCCGTTTGTTCTTCACATAATTGAAGAATGCCTTGAGGTTTTACTTTACCCTACTCGCCAAGGCCTTCTCATGCCCCCTTCTTAAGCTCCTTTCTTGCTACCCTATATTCCTCAATAGACCCATCTGATCCTTGCTTCCTAAACCTCATGTACGCTGCCTTCTTCCACCTGACTAGATTTTCCACTTCACTTGTCACCCATTGTTCCTTCACCCTACCATTCTTTATCTTCCTCACCGGGACAAATTTATCTCTAACATTCTGCAAGAGATCCCTAAACATCGACCACGTGTCCATAGCACATTTCCCAGCAAAAACATCATCCCAATTCACACCCGCAAGTTCTAGCCTTATAGCCTCATAATTTGCCCTTCCCCAATTAAAAATTTTCCTGTCCTCTCTGGTTCTATCCTTTTCCATGATAATGCTAAAGATCAGGGAGTGGTGATCACTGTCCCCCAGATGCTCACCCACTGACAGATCTGTGACCTGACCCGGTTCGTTACCTAATACTAGATCTAGTATGGCATTCCCCCTAGTCAGCTATTATATTCAGTTATTTTGGAAATGGAATCTATTTGAACAAGAATATTGACCTGTGGATAAATACTTTGTTCTAGATTAGCCAAATATTCTAGGATTAGTGCTTACTTCTGAAAGAAATCCCTTTTTATGGTGAGCAGAAAATCTAATATAACTGCTCATCCTGAAATTTAAACCCAAGTAGTGATTATTGAAAAATGGAAAACAGTTTTGATACTGACATTATGAAAAAGGAAAGTTTTACAATAATCAGCGACAAATGATTTGCACAATTATTTCTAATGTAAAGCAGACTAGCCCAATACTTCCAACAGCAAAGCTGATACTGTTTCAGGATAAGATAATTTGATGAGAAAAAGAGTTGCAAGTCTTACATTTGATAAAGTTCTAACTGGATAACATTATTAGATTGTGATAAGATATTTATTATAATTCTTCATGTAAACTGGCTCTTAAAAGATTTATTTAGTCGTCTTTTATTGTTACATGAATAAGATCTTGGTATGAGGGACTAAGATATTCTTCTGGTTCCTGGATGGATACTATTGTTTCTTCAGACCCCATCTGAAAGTTATAGTATTGCTAACCACTGCATAAAAAGTGGCTGCCAATTTAACATTTGTGACCACCTTTGCTGCAGTGTCAGCTGTTTATAAGGAGATAACACACGTTGTTGTAGGATCACATTATGATGCTTTGCCGCCTTGTACCTGCTATGAATCAGAATAGCCAGAATTCAAAAACCAAAACACAAGTATTTAGGTGGCACCACAGAGCCTAAACGATTTAGCAAAGATCACGGGACACTCAGATTTTAAGAGAACTTTGTTAAAATTAAAGGAGGGGAAACTAGAATGGGATCTAAAATAACTTTTTATTTACATAACAATCATGATTAAATAGAGCATTTTGTCTGTGTTGCTTAGATTTCCAGCATCTGCAGATATTCTCTTGTTTGTTATTTTGTTAAAAATGGTTGATTTTGAATCATGAAAACTCAATCATTTCATTAACATTTTGCCCGAAATAATGCACTGGATTGATCATAACACTTCGGAAAAATTCTGAGGAAATGTATGGTGCCAAAATAAAGAAAACAATTTCTAATATTGCAAAAGACTTACCAAAAATAAACAGAATCATTACTTATCAGAAGAAAGACACATGCATGTTCTTTAGCCTAAAGTATTAAATCTATATCTCTTTAAGATCGTAATTAAGTCATTAAGTAAGAGAAATATATTTCGTTAACATTGTTAATAATTGTTTTTAATATTGGAATTACATCAGCTGTGATGAAGGGTGTTATGAGAGAGCTGAAGTAACTTTTCCTGCAGTGCATCAAGAAATTGAAATGAGATTCTCAAGGTTTGCATGGATGTAGCTCAGGAATTTTACTTTATGTATTGCAAATGTACTTCAATAATTAATCTTTTTTATTCTCATAGTTATATTACTTACAGAAATAATTCTAGTGCAATAAGTCGAAATCATGGCTCAAACTTAACTGAACGGAAATAGCTAATAAAACAAATGATTTTGAAGCATTATTATCATAATTTTCATAATAACAATTCTGAATTTGATGTACTTAGGAAAGGGTAAACTACTGATATTTTGTCATACTAACACAGTATTTAATTAGCTTTTGTTAAAGAGTCACAGGCTATATTTTGATCTAAGGGATTTCAGTTTGTGGCTTTTTCATAGATGCTAATAATAATAATGTTCAGGATAAAACGCTGACAATTGTTTTTCTAAAATCCCATCTAATGTCCAAATGAGTGCTTCCTAATGCTGGAAATAGTTAGAATACCTGGCCAACTCTTGGATTTTATTCAGTGTGTGTAATCTAACTCTCAAATAAAAGCCTCAATGGATTACATAATGCATTCCTCTCTGCACTTATAATATTGTCCCTGCTGTGTTGCAGGGGTTGGATTTGGGGTGTCGGTAGCATAACAATCCTTTTACTGGGACTTAAAATGGGAAGGTAGTTGGAAAATAGAGGAAGCATGATAATGAAGAAATAAACACTCTTCTGATTTGGAGAAGAAAGTAGAAACATATTAGATTAATATTAACTTATTTGTTACATGTGCATTGCAATGTACAGTGAAATGCATTGTTTGTGTTAAATCAAATCAGCGAGGATCGTGCAAGTATTGCTTCATTTCCAATGTCAATGTAGCATTTGCACAGTTTACTCAGGTTGGATGTCGGAGCATTTTGGAGTGCCCACAAGCAAGTGTAATGCCACCATTTAAAAAAAATCGGCTCATCAATTTGAGCCGAGTGCTGCAATGCTCCTGAATTGCTGCAGGCATATCCATTCTGAACTGTTAGTGAGCATTTGAAGCAGTTTGTGTAATTTAACAAGGGGACACTGAATCCACTGATTGATTGGTAAAATTTAACCCTGTCAATCTGATAATAGTCAAAAACAGAATGAAGTTTGTTATCTCTGGAATATGCCATGAAATTTGTTGTTTTCTAGGAGTGATGTAGTGCAAGACATAAAAAAAATAGTTCAGAAGCAGAATAGTGAGGTAGAGTTTATGGGTTCATGGGCCATTCAGAAATCTGCTGGTGGAGGGGAAGAAGCTGTTCTTAAAACACTGAGTGTGGTCCTTGAAGCTGTTTTATCTCCTTCCTAATGAGCAAAAGGCATCTCCCAGATATGGCAGTCATCTCCCTCACTTCAGCTTAGCAACTGCTCTTCACATTATTGGATCCTGTGCCTTGTAAAATCGAAATGATGACAGGTTGTCTATTGCCGCTTCTTCTGTTTAGTGTCTCTTGGTGCTATGCTCCAACTGGTCAAAGTTTCCAGTGTTGGAAGGATCGTACTTGAACCAGTCTGCTGTCTGTTCCCCACCTCCCCCAGTGAATGCACGTTTCTCAATCATTGCACTTAATCTTTGCATCCCCACTGCAAATTGAGTTTGAGGTCTTGCTGCTGCATGTTACAGCTGTTCCTTGAGGTCATGAGCTAGGCTCAGATGCTGATCTTAAGGCCTATACCCAGACTGCTCTGATAGCATATTGAAAGCTTACTGCTCTAAGAGGCCTTTGAATTGCTTTTAAATGATAATAAAAGTTCAAATGTAGTTGAGAAGGATATGCATAGTTTACCAAAAGGCATGAAAATATATTCCCATGCTAAAAATAGTTTAAAATACTAATATTAATAAAACAGAAAAAAGCACACCGCTTACTTTGACTTACATTTTCAGTTAAGTTCAATGATCTTATTTAAATGAGATCATGGAACATCACTGAAACACAGGTTTTTTCCTCCAGGGTTGGGGAATCAAAAACTAGAGGCCATAGGTTTAATGTGAGAGGGGAAAGATTTGATAGGAACTTGAGGGTTGACATTTTCACCCGGAAGTTGTTCTGTATATGGAATGAGCTGTGTGAGGAAGTGGTTGAGGGGACAATACCACCATTTGAAAGGCTCTCGGACAGATACATGGATGGGAAAGGTGCCATACGTGGGCGAATGGACTAGCTTAGATGGGAATCCTAGTTGACATGGACCATTTCTGTGTTGTATGACTCTGACCTTATAACTGAATGTGATCACACATCCTAGACCAGATGCCATGGTGTGCAGCTCAGGAAATAGTGCCCTTCTTGCACACTGCTCCCTCCTGCACTGATCCTCAATTCAGTGCCTGATCCTAGACCAGCGTGGGCAGTCAGATTAGTTGACACTTGGCTTTCAGTTTATTTCGGGCCTCCATATAACAATGATTGACAGGGAAGTCAGGAAGAAGTTGTCCAGCATAATACAGCTGCTTTTCTACAGGACAAGTGACTGATCAGCAGCACAGTCAAAGCGTGTTAGTAATGGGTCAGTAATTCACTTGAACATAGACGCTGTGGAGTGAAATAATCTAACAATCAGGGAGTGCACAAATACTAAATGTTTTTTGTTCAAACTAGAGACAACTGGAATTGGCATAGATATATACAGTATTTGTTCATAATGGGCGACAAGATTTTATCCAAGTTCAGATGGAAACATACAAATAGAACAATCTAGGAATGAGAATTGGCTATTCAAACCTTTGAATCTGTTTAACTGGTCTCTGATAATATGGTTGATCTATGACCTAACTCAATTTTTGCTTCATTGTTCCATGTTGTCTGATGACTCTGGTTAACCAAATCTACTAATCCCAAAATTAACTTCGGATGTTGAATCAACTACCACTTAGAGAAGGGTCTGTCCTACACTTTGTACATGCCATTGTTCCCTGATTTTGCCCCTGAAAGGTTGGGATTGACATTCAGACAATGCCTGCTTTCCTAAACTCCCCAGTCTGCAGAAGTAGTTCCTCTGCATCTGCTCTATCATTTCTGTTTAATTTCGTGAAAACCTTGAAAACCTAATTTTCAGGAAATAGAACATAGAACAGTACAGCACAGGATGTACAATGTCCTTCATTGTACAATGTTGTGCCAAACCAAATGTATTAGTAAATAAATGGACAACTAAACTAATCCCTTATGCCTACACAATGTACATAATCTTCTATTCCACCACCCCAGGCAGTGCATTCCAGACACCTATCAACCTTTATTTGAAAAACATGCTCCTAACCTTGTAACTTAACCTTTGGAGTCCAGATAAATTTGTATAGGTCTCTGTCAAATAGCATTATGCCTTTCTTAATGTGTGATGCACATTAAAGTTTTGTGTAATTGCAACTGGACCAAATATACTGAGCAAAACGGACAAAAGACAAATTAAATATAATGTAATTCTTCTTGACAAATAATTATGAGTGCATGGAATGGGCTCCAAACAAAATTACTGGTATTATTTATGAAACAGATGGATGTTGCAATATAAAGATCATCCTTTTTTTGGAGAATTAACTTGCTTTGTTCAGCTGTGTCTATCCTTGACCATCTCGTGATCAATACCACATCAGACAGGATTATAAGAAATGCCCCAAAGCTGAAATTGGAAGCAATATTTTAAAGAATTGCTACTCTTTGAAGAGTGCTTTCTTTGGAGTTTTCTAGCAGTGGTATAGTGCAAGACATTGATGCAGCATCAATAACTCTCCAAGACGTGAGGCAAGATATAGGCTTTTATTGGCTGGAAGAAAGAACAAGCAGCAATTGACCACCATACTACATCCTGGAGACTGAGGGCAGGGCTCAGGCCCCAATCGCCTTTATACCAGGGTCTGTGGGAGGAGCCACAGGAGCAGTCAGCAATGGGGGCGTGTCCAGACAGGTATATGTAGTTCACCACAGACATATAAAAAATAGAAGTTACAAAAAGTAAATAAATATGGCCAAAGCAGAATATTGAGTTAGTGTTTATGGGTTCATGGACTGTTCAGAAATCTGATAGCTGAATGGGGGAAACTGTTCCTAAAGTATGGATTGTGGGTCATCAGGCTCCTTAACCTCCATCCTGATGGTAGTAATGAGAAGAGTCACCTTCTTAATCTGTAGACTAAGTACTGAGATATACTGATTGGAAAGTAGGAAAAACAGTATTATGGACTTTGACATTCAGTCTTATTATTGGGAGAATATAAGGGTATCAGATTAGTAAGTGCTCTGTTTCAATTCCTAATGATCTAGCTGTATTAATTTTAGCTTTGGGCAATCTCTTCTAGAACTTCTTGCAGAGCTTGTGCAGAGCCAGCCATGACCTTTCCTGTCTTCCTTTAGTGATGTGAAAGTCCCAATTCAGGATCAAGTCATGGTGTATTAAATCTCAGAAACAATTTGCATTCACATAGTACCTTTATAGTTGAAAAGTTCTTTGGCTCTCCCCAGAGGTAGATGCTGAACAATAATATGAAATCAATTGCAAGATGTGCAAATGAATGCTGGATGTTCCACCTTTAGAGTATTGATCCAAGAGTGAAGATGGAATAGAGGCATGAAACACTGGAAAGAATGCCAGAGCAGAGTTTGGATATCATGGTCTTTTCTTTGGCTCATGTACAAATTCCAGGGCCAAGCTGTGAAGTGAATTTATGGCAGCTAAAAAGAAAATGTTTTCAGTGAGATAATGGCTTGTTCAGAGTCTAGGCAGAGGATTCAGCTTCTGTCTTTATCTAAGGTCACAGTGAGGCAGGAACCTAGCAGCTTGCATCTCTAACAACCAGTTATTGGAGCTAGATATGTGTTTAACCCATTGTCAGGATGAAGCTTTCAAGTTACTTATACATTTGTTCTGATGCTTCCTATCTGCAGATTAATGGCTAGTCTTCCTGGGGAAGAGGGGAAATAAAATATATTCTTTCTGAGTCAAGATGATTTCATTGGGGCACCACTAGCAATAGCCAATAGCAAAAACGTTAGACTTGGTAATTTGATGACTGAGCTGGGCCTGGAGAGTGGTGCTGATTAGTGATGAAGCAACCAAGGGTTCACTGAGGGTGTTTGAAACAGTAACCTCACCCATGAAAACATGGCTAGCTCTCATATAAAAGTCAATGCTTCCACAGAACATCCTATTATTGTTGTGTGCTCTATGTTGAAATGTTATGTTAAGCTCCACCAGTGCCCTTTAGATTTGAGATAGCTGTTAAATTCAGAGATTGTCTATCTGTTGTATGGCATAGATAGCTTCAGCCTTTAATGTCTAGTCTGTCAATCCAGCCAAGGTGCCTTGAGATAAATGAGTTCGCTCTTTCAGTTGAACTTAATGTGCAGGTGGATGTGATGTTTGACTCATCATGGAGGTTGCTCTTCAGGTTATCTGCTATCTTCCATTTGTGAAGCACATGCCATGTGTGGTCTCTTTTGAGAACTGAGCATTGTCTTCAGAGTAAGTCAAAGTTGGGGACTCCTGATGTGTGATCAGTAATGAGGTATTTATTCCCCGCAATGCACCTATCCCACATTTCTTTCCAACAGTTTTGATGGCTGTATCCATAAGCACACTCTTTGGTTGGAGTTTTCCAAAATTATTTAAAATGTTTTTGTATAGATTTAAAGGTGGGAAGATTGGTTTTGCCCGTTGTGTTTTCCATCTTGTAGAGAACATTGGAGTCATTGTGACTTGCAGGCAGAACAAAGTGAGTGAGCACCAGGATATACTCAGCTAGAGTAGACTGAAGTGTTCCTGTCACCATCTAGATGATGGCTTCCCACTAACACAAGAGATTCTCCAGATGCTGGAAATCCAGAACAACACTTGCAAATGCTGGAACAACTCAGCAGGTTAGGCGGCATTGACGAAGGGGAATAAATGACGAAGGGTCCCTGCCCAACATGTTGCCTATTTAATCCTATCCATAGATGCCGCCTGACCCACTGAGTTCTCTGGCATTTGGTGTGAGTTAGCAGCATCACTGGACATTTGTGATCTTTGCATTGAAGGCTGCAGGGCTGAGAGTGATTTTATGTAACAGTCTGTTCAAGGACCAGTGTGGTGTGGCACAGTACTCTGTTTAGTCCCCTCTGTGAGGTTCCAGCCAGTTTCCAGAAGGGATATGTCTGAGAAAAACAAAGTACTTTTTCTTGTCAGATGATGAGGTTGATGCTCTAGTGTTGGCTTCAATGTAGAATCCACTGATTGGAAGCGTGAAAGGTGTTTGCACTACATTCTACTATTTGTACATTATGCTGTCGAAGAACTTGTGTGATTTAGGCATTCCCTATTGGTTATTATTTTGTTGCATTATAGCTGGATGGGGATCGTGAAACCTTATTTCAGAGTGTTTGCATAAGCACACTCATGTGGTGAATGAGTGCCTAATTTTAGCACAAGGGTTAACCCATTTGAAACAAACAAGCTGCTGTTTCAGCATAGATACCAGATGGAAGTACATTGTGGAAAGCATCTTCATGCTTATCCACTAACAAAATCAATATTTATTTACATGATAGACAGAAGAAAGATTCACCCCTCATCTCAAAGTTGTCACTAAAATCTGGTGTGGGAAACTAATACTATATTTTCATTTATCCTGTTGAAATTCTATCTTTGTCAAATTTTGCTTTCCTAGTGAACAAACTTTTAATTATTTTGTTTGATAGAAGGACTCTTATGAAGGTACTGGTTACTGTTACTGTTCTATTGGTTTGAAGTGTCCTTCATCCTATCTCTAGGACTGAGCTTGCAAGTATTTAAGTCAATACTAAACTTAAATACTTGAGTGAATTCTAAACTTGGGGAAAAATGCAAACAAGTGTGAGCATTTATTTTTACCTTGTTTCCAACACTAGATATCTGGATGGAAATTTCTCCTTCTAATTTTTAACAAGAAAATGTGGTCCAAGTAGTATCTCTTTGCAGAATACAAAATAGGAGCCTAAAACTGATGCAGTTAATTGCAAAAAGGTAGATTTGTGTTGGAGACAAAGTAATCAGTTGTTCACAGTGCACAGCTTATTGGAACAGGACTGCTACTTGGATGTTGAAGACATGAAGTTCCAGCTGGCAGGAGGCGATTTGATGAATCGCCCTGCTTGTTATAGAGGCTAATGGAGTCTGGCTAAGGAGGTGGCAGAGGCTGATACAGTTACAGTGATTAAAAGGCATTTGTGCATAAACTTACTGGGAAAGATATAAAGGGGCCCTGGCCTAATGAAGGCAAGTAGGTTGGGTGTAGATAGGCATTACTAATGGCAAGAATGAACTGGGCTGAAATGGCATGTACCTGTTCTTTGTGAGTCTATGAACCATTGTCACTGAAAACGGAGATGCATGCTATAAGGTAGGAACTTGCAAATCAGATTGATCCAGGTCTCTGGAACATGTCAGTCTTGGTAAATCAGAATCAGAATCACGTTTGATATCAACAGCATATATCGTGAAGTTTGC
Source organism: Hypanus sabinus (assembly GCF_030144855.1). Classification (NCBI taxonomy): domain Eukaryota; kingdom Metazoa; phylum Chordata; class Chondrichthyes; order Myliobatiformes; family Dasyatidae; genus Hypanus; species Hypanus sabinus. The sequence continues at coordinate 47,791,058 of NC_082719.1, read as the reverse complement.
TAACTTTATGACAGCATTAAATGCAATGCATGATGGATGTAGAAGAAAATCTCAATTACTGTAAGTATATATATATATATATATATATAATATAATATATATATTAGTTAAATTAAAATAAGTAGTACAAAAGTAGAAATAAAAAAAGTAGTGAGGTAGTGTTCATGGGTTCAATGTCCATTCAGAAATCTGACGGCAGAGGAGTACAAGCTGTTTCTGAATTCTGGGTGTGTACCTCCTTCCTGATGGTAACAATGAGAAGAGGGCATGCCTTGGGTGGTGGGGGACATTACCGACAGACGCTGCCTTTCTGAGCACCACTCCTTGAAGATGACTTGGATACTATGGAAGCTGGTAACATTGATGGAGCTGACTAACTTCACCACTCTCTGCAATTTACTTCGGTCCTGTGCAGAAGCCCTCTCATAGAAGACGGTGATGCAGCCAGTCAGAATGCTCTCCACAGTACATCTGTAGAAGTTTTCAAGGACTTTTGGTGATGAACCAAATTTCTTCAAACTCCGAATGAGATATAACTGCTTCTTGCATACTTTGTAGTTGCTTCAATATGTTGGAGCCAGGTGAGATCCTCAGAGGTATTGCCACCCAGGAACTTGTAATTGCTCAGTCTCTCCACTTCTGATCCTTGTATGAGGATTGGTTTGTGTTTCCTCATCTTCCCCTTTCTGAAATCCACAATTGGCTCTTTGGACTTGCTGATGTTGAGTGCAAGGTTGTTGCTGCAACACCGCTCAACTAGTTGATATATTTAACTCCTTCACACCATCTCATCACCATTTGAGATTCTGCCAACAATGGTTGTATCATCAGAAAATTTATAGATGGCATTTAAGCTATGCTTAGTGATGCAGTCATGGGTATAGAGAGAGTATAGTGGGCTAAGCACACGTCCTTGGGTTGTGCCAGTGTTGATTGTCAGTGAGGCGGAGATGTTATCACCAATCAGCACAGATTATGGTCTTCTGTTTAGGAAGTCAAGGATCCAGTTGCAGAGAGAGGTACAGAGGCCTAGGTTCTGCACCTACTCTGAAAGATTTTATTTTATTTTTTATTTTAGTAATACAGCACAGTAACAGGCCTTCTGGCCCAATGAGCCCAAGCTGCAAAATTACACTCAATTAACCTAATAATCCATATGTTTTTGGAATGTGAGAGAAAACCAGAGCATCTTAAGGAAACCCACAATGGCATTGTGCTACTGTGCCATTGCTAGTGTCTTTCCTCCTGCAGGAGAAGAGGTAATCAGGTTTGAAGTAAATTTCTAAAGAACCAAAAGTCCTTTCCTCTTCCAATGGCCTATAAAAGCTGCATCATTTTGAGTATCTCTTAAAACTCCTTGAAGGTGAACAATCCCAGCCTCCCTGCTCCCCAACCGAAGTCTTGTCTGGTGATGTCATCCTGAATCTGTGTAAGCAGGTCAATTTTGATTTTGATCAGAGAATTGAGTTTTTTCTAAATGAAGTTGGCTCTCCCTGAAAGGACACATAATCTGATTCAACAGTGATTTTCAAAAGGGAAATCAATATATATTTTGGAAGGATACATTTATAGGACCATGGAAAGGAGCAGGGAAGTATAATTTCCAAACATCAAAAGAGGCACACAGGCCTAAACAGCCTCCCTTTGATAAGTGTTGTATGTAACTAAAGGACAATTATGTTCCTCCTTCCCTAAAGCAATATCACAAAGAGAAACTGTAACCTTACATTCATTCACAAAGAACAAATTACATTTGACAGAGATTAACCCTGCAGCCCATGGGCTTGGCTTATGTTGACAATGTTGCTATGTCCTACCAAGAGAATCCAAATAACTTACATCAAAAATTCCAGGCACGTTTCATTATTTTTCTGCTGTAGTTAGTTGACAGCTTCAAGTAAAGAGGACATGGAGGCTATCTCCTACAAAGCTGATTTATCCCCTTTCTTAGCCAGACGTTAAGGTGCAGTGAACAACTACATTGAATGCACAAAGACAATGGCAAGAAAAACTGATAGTCAAGTTACCTTGTGATCTACTGTCTAAAACCAATTTAATTTTAATAACAAATAAGAGAAAATCTGAAGATGCTGGAAATCTGAGTAACACACACAGAAAATGCTGGAGGAACTCAGCAGGCTAGGCAACATTTTGTGTGTGTTGCTTAACTTTAATAATACCATTGCAATCACATGCAAGTAATAAGACTGAATATGGTGCAAAGATGTCACAGTTATAATTGGTAAATAAGCTAAAGTATCAATAATATATACAAAAATACTACAAGAAATTCAATCATAGGCATCTGACAATGTCAAGCATCCACATAATAGTTCACAGTGGTGCAAGAGTCTTCCTAAAATCTAAGCTTTGAAATGCTAATCTCCAAGTTGCATCATTCATTGCACATTAATACAACTTGCTACTTTTTTCAAAAATGTGTCAGTAACATTCTCTAAAACACTTATAGGAAAATACAAATGGTTGGACTTCTGTGGGACTCTGTAAGCCATTAAGAATACTGATAGAGGCATTGCGGGAGCTTGGTGAGTTTACGTGAGAACAGTGTGACATCAATTGACTGTGAAGGCAGAGTCAACTGCATCTTGGCCATTTCTCCTCATCGGCTGTACTTCGGCTACCATTTCTATGCCATAGAGGATGAGCTCCTAGAGGTATATGATGGCCTGTGCAAGATTGATACTGCCTTGTGACAGTGCATACAGATTTACAATTTCCTATTGTCCATACCTTCACTTTGGAGGCCAATGCCCTAATTAGAATCATCTGCAGCTGAACATGACTGACCTTACTGTATGGGGAATTTTCATCCGTGCTGTCCTTTTACACTGATTAGCAACATGACTCTCAAAACCAGTGACGCATCACATACAGACCCTGACTCTTGGTTGCCCTTTAAGGCAGTGTATGTTTAGAATTTAGAATTCATTTAAAATCTTACATGCATCCCGCAACGTAAGGGAGTAAAAATCTTTGCATTATGACTCTGTTGCAGTGTACAGACTTGTGAATTTAAAAGACTAATGGCTTGTAGAAAGAAGCTGTCCCGTAGCCTGTTGGTCCTGGCTTTAATGCTGTGGTACCGTTTGCCAGACGGAAGCAGCTGAAGCAGTTTATGGCTGGGGTGACTGGTGTCCCCGATAATCTTCCAAACCTGCTGCTATAGATACCCTCAATGGAGGGAAGTTCACACCGGATGCACTGTGCTATCTGTACCACTCTCTGCAGTGCCCGTGATCAATGTTGGTGCAGTTCCTGTACCAGGCAGTGATGCAGCCAGTCAGCATGCTCTCAATGGTGCCCCTGTAGAAGGTCTTGAGGATTTGGGGGCCCATGCTGAACCTCTTCAATCACCTGAGGTGCGAGAGGTGCTGTTGTGCTTTTTTTTTGGCACAAAGCCAGTATGTACAGTCAAGGTGAGATCATTGGTGATGTGTGTACCAAAGGACTTGAAACTACTCACCCTCTCAACTGCAGACCCATTGATGTTGGTTGGGCCAAACGTATCTGCATTCTTCCTGTAGCACACAATCAGCTCTTTTGTTTTTTGGGCCTTGGGAGAGAGGTTGTTATCCTGGCACCACTGTGTCAGGATGTCAACCTCTCCTCTGTGGGCTGCCTCATTACTGCTAGAATGACGCTTAGGCTGAAGATCTTGTTGTTTTCTGTAACGTGTGTAAGGGGGTTTCTTCTTTTTTTTGTTACTGCGTGTGTTAATCAAAATGGCTTCTTTGCTTTGTTAAAAGTAGGAATGCTTCTTTGTTATGATAAGTGGTTTCTCTCCAGCTTGTTTGGGTTAAAATTACTGATAACGAGAATTGTATTCATTTATTAACCAATTGGGATAGAGGTTATTCTTCGGGTGGGTCTGTTAAGCGAGTAGTGTTGGCGGGCTTGTGGAGAGTCGGCACGAGGGGCTGAGAGAGAGAGGACACAATGCTGTAAGCTGGGTGACGGAAGGGACCCCGAGCGGGGGTCTGAGGCCAGAATTTTTGGTGAGGAGAGGAGACGAAGACAGACGTGCCAGGAGTGCTTGATTGATTACTTTGGGTGGTCCTGAGCTGCGAGTCGAGGAGGTCTGAGGGGATGGAGTGGTGGCCAAAAGACTTCATTAATTGAGCTCCAACGGTTGCGCACAAAGTAGTTTGGACTTTAATAAGTTTTGGCACCTTTTCTTTATTTTCTTTTCCTTCATATATACTGTATCATTATTAATCACTTAGTTCTAGTAAGATCTATAAAGTGTAATCATTTAATTGCATATGGTGTACTGTCTGTTACTTGGCATGTTGGGGACATCAGACAGCATCCACACAAGCTGATCGCCCAGTTTGGCGGGACCGAAGGCTGCTCCCCCTAGACGGAAGCGAGTTGAGCGAGCCCAAGGTGTGCCAGGGGCTACAAGTGCAATGTTTGCATACCTTGTGGGGTCAAGTGATGTAGCTTTGTTTTCAGTGGTCCTGATTGCCTGGTAAAGGAATGAACAGCAGGGCTGGCCCTGTGATCTGTAAATGAAAAGAGACAGTGGAATCAGAATACAGCCTGCATCAGAAGCAATGGATACGGGTCAATCACTTATCGTCCATGTCCATTACTGACAGCTGTCCAACTTATCCTCCCAAAACTAACAACTCTAGGAAGAGCAACAATGAGAGAGCTCTTAAATAAAACAAAAACTACTTGGAAAACACAGCAGGTCAGGCAGCATCTGGTGTAAGAGAGAAAAGAATGTTTCATGTCAATGATGTTTCATTGGAGGATTTTTGTAGTGTAGCATCTTGTGAACAGAAAGAAAGCAACTGCATCATTTTGAGTTGATTATCATCTGTACTCTGAAGAAAGTTAGCTGTGCTTAAATTGTCAAGTTCCTGTTATTCACACAATTACTGACTATTAAGGATCTGGAACCTATATCCTAAAAAGAGAGGGCCGAGAAAAGGCACTAAATTGCAAATGAGTTAAATTGTGGGGAAATTAACGACAGTAAATTCTTTGAGTGATTGAAATAAAGAGCAGAAACTAGAAGAATCATCAAAAATGAAGTACTGTAACTTGATTTAGAAGGTAGACGCTGATACGCTACATGAATGGCATTGCAACTGAGTGCCTGCATATTCTTCAAGTGAATATCACTGTATGTACTATAGCCGTTTGTAAAATTGATAATCGATGTAAGTTGCCTTATTATACAATAGATTTTTAAAAATTACACTGGAACACAACGTAGATATTGAATAACAAGCAATAAAAAGCCTATGCACCACTATAGGATGCCTTGGCAGTAAAATTATTACTGGAAATTATTTCCTGAAATTACGTGATGTAGTGTATTTAAAATAATTGCTATGCTTTAGCTAAAAAGTAAAATTAATTGGCTTCAGATGTCATATCACCAAAGCTTAGGGCTTCTAGAAGGTAAACTAGCTTAGTTATAATCAATTGAAATATCAAATGAATAAAAAAATTCAATGAAGTGAATGTATTAAGCAGTAAATTTTACATTTTTTGTTGTGCATATATGACTTTGTGGAACCCAGCAACTACAGTTGTGAATATGGATAAATCTTGAGGAATTGCAGCCTAAGTGTTGAGCTAGACCTTAAAGTGCAGACAATATGTGCCCTTAGAAAGAGAGAGAAAGGAAAGAAAAGCTGGATATTTGATCCATTTGGTAGGAAGTCAGATATTGACTGAGATACTGGTAATGGTGAGGAACAGAAATGTGTGACTTTGATGGAAATGTAGGCTGTAGTTTTGCAAAAGCCTCATCTTTTCTCATTTATTAAATAGATGCTACCAACATGGAAGTAAAAAAAGATGACAGACTAGGAGGGGAATCTGAACATGGTATGTTGGAGAGTGAAAAATAATGTTCGATTGATATGCCATAGCATATATGGATGATTGAAAATGCCAATGCACACTTACTGTATATCAAGTAAATCAATCTTACTGTTCCAAGACATATCCCAATTTTTTTCACTTCACCTTGCTTCCCATAAGCTTCCTGCTAGAGTAGAACTAATCGAGAGAACAAATAGGAAACTGCTCAACATCGGTGACCTCCACTCCGGAATCAGTCATCCCAGCTCATTTGAGCTGCCGTATGCAAACATGTACCCGTTTGGAAGCCAAGCTCCAAGTCATCCTTGACTAGTTGCTGAAGTGTGTGAAAGGATGGGCTTACACTTAACACAAATTGAGTGTTAAACTGCCCATAGTGCACAACAGCATAAACAACTGTAAGGGTCCACCACAAGACCTCAGAAAACATACACTGCATTTCATATCATCAGAGCTCTCTCTCAACAACTCAACAGTGGTGATGTAATTCATTATTGCCTTCAGTGTTGTCACTTGAGGAAAAAAAATGATGTGATCAAGCTCAATCCCAGGGTAAAATTCGGGGATCTGCTGGGTATTAGTGATCCCTTCTGCCCTATATGTTTTTGAATCATGAATCACTTTGAGCAGATACATTGAAAGCAATGAAGAGATACCACTTGTGTAATAACTGGAAAATCTTCCAAACCCATTGATAGGATAAGCAAAACAATATTGAACTTCTCTCTTCGGCTGAAATTGCTTTCCACAGAAAGGATTGTATGTTCCTTTAAGTTTCCTTTTTAGTAATAAACACTAAACACAGTGTGCCATATTCAGTCTGCTATCTTATTTAACAGTTTCAAAGATAAAAGGTTGACAGCCATTCGCTGCAGTTTTCCGATGAACACGAATTGAAGTGGATAGGTAGCCAGATATTTTTAACAATGACTGATGCTGCTCTGACATTGTTTCTGCAGTGTGTAATCATAGAATAGCAGTCTTTCTACCCTCTCAAAGTGCTCTGCAGTGTTAGATATACTGCTCCTTATGTGCACTAAGAAAGTCCTATTCACTGACTCCCTGTGGTGCGCAACTTTTGCTGATTGATAAGAATTTACTTGCTATTCTGCTGGTTGAATTGAAAAGCAGTTATTTGTGTTGCTAGCTGTCTGTCTGAAATGAAGTGCATTATATGGCAAATGTTGTTCCCCAGCAGTGGTCTGATGACTGCCAATAAAAAACAAAAAATGAATGAAGACTAATTCTTGATGCTGCTTTTGTTAGGTAGTAGTACATGCTGGAGACTCAGTAATACCTTCTGAAATTTGTGCATTAAGATTCTCAGTTTGATTTGAACTACAAAGATACAGCAAAAAGGTATTTCTGTGTTCATAGAAAGTTAATCTTACAGTCCAGTGATGCAAAGCCATCACTTTTAATTTTAGTGATTACTAAACAATCAAAAATTAAGGTTAATGTTGCTAGTGATGAGAAATAGAATAAAGAAAATCATTTAGTTTTTGAATCTATCACTTGAACCTGCAAGGCATTTCACACTAACAGCTGCACAATATATCTTTGATTTGCCTGCCCACTTATTCTTGAATTCAGTTTTAGTTTTGAATCGGGCTGTCACTGGGAATATTTTATCTGATATTGAAACCTCCACTTGCAATCTCCAAGGTTATGGAGTATTAATATTTGCTTTCTTACCCTTACCCATTGTATGATGATTACTGCATGGTTCCAGCAGAATTTATTAAGCACCAACAAAGTTCAAAGTAGAATTTTCTCCAGAAAACTAACATGTATCTGGAAAAGTTATATTCACATCTCTAATTACAATCTGAAAATAGATTTAGGGGTTAAGAATCAGTGATTACCTTAATGAATGATGGGAGAAGATCTAAGAGACTGAATCACTCATTCCTGTTATTTTTATTATAACCATGATAGAACTTTGTACTTTTGGGAAGATTCAAAGAAAAAGCAGAAAAAGTTACAAGGGTACAATGCAAAGTATGCGCTTCATTGGTTCTTTGTGCATTCTTGACGCCTCGAAGAGCTACAATAGTTCAACCTGTTTCTGCTCGTTGTGCCTTTGCAAAAGCCAACCATAATATGAGCTCTTTGACTCTTATTCCATTTCCTTGCTTCTAGCCCATTATTTGTTCTTTGGTCATTGTAAATTGTCCCGTGATTAGGCTAGGGTTGAATCAGGGGTAAATCAAGGGTTGTTTGTTGGTGCAGCTTAAAGGGCTGCAAGGGCCAATTCCACGCTGTATCTCTAAATAAAATATTTATTCAAGTCATTAAATAGAGACCCAGAAATTAAATTACCTTACACAATATATTTGTACAATATGTATTCTAATTTCTGTACAACAAGAATCAGAAAGGAAATTTTTGGACTTACTGTGAGCTCTATGAAGCTTGTTGCTCTCTCTCCTGATCCTGTGTGCCTCTGATGTGTTATTGTTCAGTAGAACTAACTGATGCATTTGTGACATGTGACTTAAAGGTAGGCAACACGTCTGTGTTTTAACCTGATGAGAGTCCATGCCAAATGGACAATGCATTTATTTATGTTGATACTAATCTTGTGAGACCTTCTGGCTCAGCAGGTGCTAAGCCACTATGAATGAACCACTAATAGTTCGCTAACACTCGTCCCAGCCTCTTCTCAATAACTTTTTGCCTGATTCTTTGTGTTGAAACCACAACTGCTGTGTTGTCCCAGTCTTTGGCAGCAATACTTCTAGCATTTATCCACAATTATAATGTGGAAAATATGATGCTATATTTGCTATACAACTGGTAAGTAATGCAAGTTTGTTCCACTTTTCCACTTCTGCCCATCTCACACCCGTATGATATGGATTCAGGCTTGTCTAATTTCTATTGTGCATTCCAGTAGAGATAAGGGAACAAAAGAAAATCTTTTAATGTGTAGTCTTGGCCCACATGTACTACAAAATTTTTTAACAATAAGCTGGAAGACTGTTTCTCTGCACCTCCCTGGAGTACAATGCAGTAGCTTCACACTTGATCAAATGCTTCCATGTGCTGTGATCCATCAATATGCATTCCATAGCCATACCAGCCACTATCCTCAGAGAAAGACCAGTGGTCTTAACAGTGAGCGGCAGACCTGCATCACTGGTACAAAGATATAAATATTATTTGAGGCAACACACATAAAATGCTGGAGGGACTCATTATGCCAGGCAGCTTCCATGGAAACAAGTAAACAGTTGACATTTTGGACCGAGACCCTTCAACGGGACTGGAAAAAAGATGGGAAATGCAGTCCTGATGAAGGATCTCGGCCCGAAACATCGACTGTTTACTCTTTTCCATAGACTCTGCCTGCCCTGCTCTGTTCTTCTGGCATTTTTTTTGCATGTCGCTTTGGATTTCCAGTATCTGCAGATTTTCTCGTGTTTGAAAATAATCTTTGAGTCCGCTGTGGTGTTTGTGGCCACCCGATCTGTGGAGCGCTGCTATCATCACCTGTTCTCACTATTGTCAGCCGGTCTTTACCGGCTTTCAGGCTCAGGAGTTTATGCCAAAGGCACTGTGGACAAAGAAGGCAGTTCTGTCGTCACTCCTCTCCTTCACACGGCGAACACCCACACTCCAGACATACACTTCTCATGAATCAGAATTCACTTCCAGTATTCACATTCACAAGGTTGTTATCACTACCTCATCTGGCATGAAATCTGCAGTTTTGCAGCTCAGTATAGAATGAAGACATACAATTACTATAAATTACAAAGTAAATAAATAGTGCCTAAGAAAGGAAAAATGAAGCAGCGTTCATGAGTTCACAGACAAGCAGAAAACTGAAGGAAAAGGGCAAGAAGCTGCTTCTGAATCATTGAGCATGGGACATAAGGCTCCTGTACCTCCTCCCTGATGAGACGAGCATGTTTCCTATGCTGAGGGTCTTTAGTGATGGATGCTGTCTTCTCAGGGCTCCAGCTTCTGAAGATGTCCTTGATAGTGGGGAGCATTGTTCTTGTGATGAAGCTGGTTCTGTTCTCCCATTGCTGAACATTATGTTCATGGTGGGGATTAGCTCACACAACCACCATTGTTATCTCTTTACTTAGACAACTCCAGGCTCTTCTCCTACACATTACAATTACTCCCTTATTCCATCCTGAGCTGCATTATCCTGAAGTCACTACCCTTGTAACGCTGTAGGTTCTTCATGAGTGCTATTGTGCAAGACAAGTAACAAGTTTGTCTTTTATTAATGGTGAACAATATCCAACTAGCTGTCATGGTTGATACAACACTGCATCAGGTTCATACCACATAGTGCATATATTTCTTAAAGATGTATAAACACAACATGTGATATACTAGCTAGTCTTTGAATTATATATTAATTTGAAGGAAGAGTCACTGTAATACAAGGCTAAAGAAAGCAACAGAGAAATTAGAGAAATTGAGAAAACCTGAGTTAGAATGAACCATAATTGTTAATAGTATAGCAGGGAGGGAATGCTGAAAGTGAGAGATACTTCTGTGGCTTTGAGATTTTGGGGGCAATATTATACAGGTTGAGTACCCCTTATCCAAAATTCCAAAATCCATAATTTTTTAGTGTTCACATGATGTCACATTTGGAAGATTCCACATGGTTCTGGCAAGGTTCCTAAATGATATGCAGGTTTCTGTGCATCATAGATACCCCTAAGAAGTATTCTCACATATGTAATGAAAAAAAGTTAATGAAAATTTTTTTAAAAACTGCATAAAGCGAAAAGTGAAGATCTCGTTCATGTATTGAAAGAGTTGATTCATCTGCATTGGAGTGAACATATGCTGCTTAATGGTGTGCTGATCATGAAATAAGCAAAGATCTATCATGACGAACTGGAAATTGAAGATAATTGTGAATATTCAGCAGGCTAGTTGTAGAAATTTAAGAAAAAAGCACGACATTAAATTTTTAAAGCCTCTGCTGATCATGAAACAGCTGAGAAATTCATTCAGGAATTGGCCAAGATTGTCGCTGATGAGAAGCTAACACCAGAACAAGTCTACAATGCTGATTCTTTTTATAACTTACATTCAACCAAAAAGAAGTAAAATTCAAATACAATGTACTACAACCTTTTAATAAAAACATGAGATTGTAGGTGGAGACTGAAAGCCTGACATTGTTTATTGTTGTTCAGCAGCTGACTGAGGTTTTCTCTGATGCTGATGAGCTCATTTGTTACTCTGCACACATCATAGTTTCATGATATTAATGGCATGTAAGAATTTATACTGTTATGTACATACCTGAGATGAACACGTGTAAGACAAAAATTGCTTATCAGTAGTACATAAATTCAGAGTCAGAAATTATGGTGATCCCAAGCTATCACATTATATATTCCAAAATCTGAAAAAAAATTCAAAAACCAAGAACAAAGTGTTATAATGTTAGAATCAGCTAAGTCATTAAGAAGTGAATTTGGGAATGATTTGTTTGTCTTGCAGAAGAAATTTTAACTTTCTACTAAATGGCAATGAATGCTGGATTAGGAGAAGCCATTAAGATGAAGGTAGAAAATATTGATTTATAAAGATATCGAAGAATGTGAACAAAAATCTTTTCAGTGATAACCTGATGGGATGGGCATGTAGAATTGAATGATATGCTCTTGCAACAAGATGGGATCTCACAAGTACTGAAACTGTGTGTCATTAGCAGTAAGTAGTCTAAAGTAAAACCAACAGATAACTAGTCTGTTCATGATACTGTCCATAAAAGACAACCACAGGATAACTCAGCTGAGCGACTGTTGAGTTTTGTAGAATTTGATCATCACTGACCCAAATATATAGTGTCAGATTTGCATCAATGTTTAGCTTGCATCTGTGTTAAATCGTTGAGAATTGTTTCCTGCTGACTCTGTGCTATGGTTTATTTGTGCCTTTTATTGATTTACAGACAATATGACAGTGGCTATATCTAATGAAAATTGAACAGCTGAATGAAACTGTACACATAGTCAATATGGTTCTTCAGTCAATAGATAATTTTAGATAAAATATAGTACATACAAATAATCTCATGGACATAATGAATTTATCAGGTTTTTAAACCAGCTTTTTAATTAGATAGAAGTAACAAGAGCGAAGAAGGATTTGGAAATTCATCCCTGGCAGAAGCAGAATGTTGGGCTGCCCTTTTGAAATCACTTTTGTTACATTCTTCAGAGACAGAGAGTAGTGTGTACTGTGTTGTCTATTTAGCACTTCTAGCCAAGGAGTAATATCTAGACACTTTGATTGTTGAGCTTAATCTATATATAAACAAAAAATGAGATAAGACTTGCATCTACATGAGAACTCTAAAAGTAAATAACAAAAACACCAGCATTGAACTAAATATGAATCACACGAAAAATTCTCGATTGACTACAATAATACCAAACCATAAGGAAGACATCTGTGGTAGTTGAAGGCTGGCATCCCAGTTCCGGCATATCTCTTCTGGAATTATGCTGGGCTGTGTCCTAGGCTGGGCAGAAGGTACAGAAGCCAGGTACCAGGTTTAAAAAAAAGCTACTCTGCTTCAGACATTCACTTTATTGAACCAACCCACAGAACCCTCATCACTACCTCAGTACAGCAACACAAGAGTGACTTAGTTCACTTTGCACTGCAGTAGACTTCTTTTGTTTATTCTAATTTTTAGTGTTGTATAACTTGTATAATTTATGTTTTCCTTATGAATATTGCGTAGCTGATGCAATGTGCCTGTGATGTTACTTCAGTTTAGTCTTTCATTTTATCTGTGCATACAGGTCCAGGACACCAAGCTTGACTTTGACTATGATGTCACTACAGACTGAATGATGATGTCACTTACTTGAATGATATCCCATCCATCACTTTGCTTCCTCCACCATCAATACTTTCTCGTTACCATATTTACCATCCACAGGTTTCTTCAACAGGACTTCCAACCTAAAGATTTCATCACCAAAAAAGAAAAAAATATCACCAACTAATTGCTTTCTTTTAAGTCAGACCCACCTTAAACCTATAATAATTGGACTAAAATTATGGCTCTCCCTTAGGTGTGGTGAGGACCTTCACCACAGGTCTGTAGTAAATCAAGAAGGTACTTCCTCCTTCAAAGAACATTTAGGAATGTACAACAAATGTCCTTCTTAATGGTGTGCAAAAGAAAAAGGTAAGTTATAATATTAAAATTATCTGAACTCATAATCTGACTTTATTTTAAAATGATTATTCGTCTAATTTAAACTATACCAGTCAGTCAACACGGATTTTCACATAAAATGCAGGAGCCAACTGTCTCACCACAAAATGCTGTAGGAACACAACAGGTCCAGTGGCATGTCTGGAAGGAAATGACCAATCTTACATTTTCTAGATTTCAAGCACCTGCAGAATTGTGGACCCACCTATGCTTGCCCAGAGGAAAATGTCATAATCATGTTCTGAGAAAGGCTGGCAAACACCTCTGTTGGATAGTTTACCCAGCCTCAAACAACTACAAACAATATGCACAGACAATTTTCAGGTGCCACTCCCTAACTTCTTTAATATGATATTACTATCTAAGCCTAGCCCAAATCTCTGCAAAAACCCCAAATATGCATAACCATTGCTTCCTGAAAGATAGTAACTGGAGCATACAATATACTGTTTGGATAGCAGATTATTTTCCTTGAAAAACTGTATTCCTAGAAAGTATCAGGAGCAATTTTGCAAGGCATCCATACTTGTCAGGCAATCCAATCACAAACAGGGGAAAACCTGTAGATGCTGGAAATCCAAGTAACACACACAAAGTACTGGAAGAACTCAGCAGGCCAGGCAGCATCCTGACTGGCTACATCTCTGCCTGGTATGGGACCTGTACCTCCCCTTAATCGCAGAATTCTGCAGAGAGTGGTGTGGACAGCCCAGCACATCTGTACTTGTGAACTACCCATGATTCAGGGCATTTAAAGGACAGGTGTGTAAAAAAGGCCGTAGGATCATTGGGGATCTAAGTCATTCCAACCACAACCTATTCCAGCTGCTACCATCTGGGAAGCGGTACCACAGCATAAAAGCCAGGACCAACAGGCCAACCGGGACAACTTCTGCCACCAGGCCATCAGACTGATCAACACATGCTGATTTGAGTGTACTCAAAAATACATAAACTTACATGAAAATTTCAAACCATATGATCTGATCATTATCATAATGGTTTTTTATTGTAGTTTATTCTGTACAAATTAGCTTCCATATTCCCCACTTGCCAACACTTAAAAGGCTGCTCTGTTGTCTATAAGATATTTTGGTAAGTTTTGAGTTAGTAAAAAGTCCAACATAAAGCTTTGTTTTTTAATCATCTGTATTTAAATGTTTCAATTAGGATCATTAGAAGGACATACAATTGAAGCGAATTGCACATTTGAGGATTAAATTGAACTTGCCTTTATATGTGTCTGTAATAACCTCCTCATGTCTCAAGTGTCCAGCAGCCAATGAAGCAGGTTAATACCATGTAGAAAACATACTAAGTTTTTTGCACGCATAATGTAGTTATAAAATTAAAGAGCGTCTATTGTTAGCTGTTTATGGATCAGCAATGGCTAAAACTTGGGGACAATTGATTCCTTTGAATAAAGCCAGCAAACATTATTTTTTCCTGGTGGTGTATATGTGATTTAGCTTTAACTTAAAACCAGCTTGGATGGTGTGATAATCCCATCTCACCTCATGCCCCATTCCTCTGAAATGTTGCACACTGATTAATATGTTGACCCTTAACATAATCTTTTAAGAATTTTGTCATCTAAATTTCAGATTCACAGGCAACCCTGTGAGTTGCAGATGTTGACTCTTTTGCTGTTTCATGGTTGATATGTCCTTGGATTCCCCAGTGGTTCAGATGATTACAAGATCCATGTTGTTTCTCTCAATTTTGTACAGATCTCGAATAATGTCGGGTGATTTTGCAGGCTGCAGATACATTGCTGTTGCTCTGCCGGTCTACCTGTCGGTACAATGGAATATTACAATACTCTGGTGGTGTTTTTGTAACTGGAAACCTGTGAGCAGAGGTGTTCCACAAGGTGCCATGTATTTAAAGACTGCTTTGGAGACTGCATAGTTTTCATTGAAATTCCTTGGAGCAGCAGACATTGAGGGGTGACCTGAAAGACATAAAGTAAACTATTCAGGGTTGATCATAGGTAAGTTTTCCCTATGGTACAGGTGTCTAAAACTCAAGGACTTTGGTCAAGAATAGGGGTAAGACTTTCAAAAGGGATCAATCAAAGAATTTTTTTTTAACCAGACTGTGGTTGAAATTGTCTGAGTGGGTGCTGACACAGGTATTTCCACAACATTTAAGATGTATCTAGATGAGCACTTGAATTACCAAGCAGAGTAAGTCACGGACGAATAGGATCAATGTAAATGGACACTTGATGTCAGTATTGATTTTGTGGATCAAAGGCTTTATATCTGTGCTGTATGACTCTTACTTAATAGCAATAACTCGACTGGGGTGTGGCACAAGTTACATTTAAAAATGTGTTTGCTTAAGTGTTTTAGTTACCTAACGTTATTTCACTTACTTTCTTAATTTTCTAGTTTTTTGAATGTTTTCAAAACATTACAGCCATTAAAGTTTTTGAGCGCTGCTTTGCTCCTCACTAGGTTTTGTAACGAGTTTGTGAGTGACACTTGCTCTGGCCAAGATTCAGTTTTTACTTCAATAAGTCACCATGAAGAGATCCACAAAAGGTTGTCAGAAAATTACTGGTAAGCAAGAGTGGCTTAATGCTGTCACAGAGTTCCATGCATCCCATTTGTGTTCTTTTTATCTTCTTTTAAGGAAAAAAGGTTGCATTAACTTAGAATCTTATATATTCCTTTCAGAGAATTCTAATTCTGCTCCTAAGACTTTTGCACAGTACTGTGTATTGGTTAAAATAGAAAGCTAACTGGGAAACAGAAATAAGAGTGTTCAGCTTTGTCTTAGCTTAGTAGTGTTATTTGGTATCTGGAAATACATAACATACATAACATGTGCAAAGGTCTTGGGAACTCTAGCTATATATGTGTGTTTAAGACATTTGCACAGTAATGTCTGCCTTATGGTCTTAAAAGCAGTTGTAAGGTGCAGTACTTGTTCTAAGCTAAAATGAGCAGTGACCAAACAAGCAAGTCAAGTTTCACATTCATTGAGTTTATTGTCATATCCACAAGTACCGGGTAAATGTACCATGAAAGTTTGATTACAACAACATCATTGACATGTAAGTTCAGACAATACCAGAATGTAAATATAGCTAAATTGTTATTACTTTATACCAGATAGCAATGTCATATAATAATTGGAGATAAGTGAGCTTGTTCGAGGAATTAATGTTGGCCACAGCACCTGGAATCACTTTTCTGCACTTTTTAAAATTGCATCTTGAAATCTTTTGTGTCTTGAGAGAGCAGAGAGGATCAAGTTCATCTACAAGATGTTACTACTGACTGCAGCATTTCCTCGGTGGTACACTGAAGACTCATACTGGAATTCCCTGCTCATGATTCAAGCTACAATTGAAAACATAGTACAGGAAAACTACAATGAATCAGCACGGCTGAGAATATTTGAATAGTTAATGAAAGCAATTAAATGTGAATTTTTAAATTAACTTATATACCATTCCAACTGTGACATTCATTAACAGACTTGATTAATGAACAGAAGATTCTTTATAATACGGTTTTGTGAGCTCTACAATTATATTGCCATAATGAAGTGAATATGTAGTTCAATCAAATCAATATGTACAATAATTATTTGTTAGGCAGGTGTTAAGCAAACATGTAATGGAAATGTCTTATCTGTGGAAACTGTCAAAGCTATTAACTTTAATCTGGTGGATTCTGGATCATAACAAGGTCTTGAATGCCGATGCACTCTATCCCCCATCAAGAAGGCCTCAAAGCTCTCCACTTCTTTCTTGACACCAGAACCAAACAATTCCCTCACCCAAATTCCATCTGGCAGAACTGGTCCTCAACCTCAAAAATTTTTTTCTTCCCACTTTCTCCGAAGTCAAGGGGTAGCCATGGGCACCCACATGCACTCCAGTTAGGACCTGCCTCTTCGTTGGCAACTTAGTACAGTCATTGTCTGAAGCATTCCTCTGTAATGCTCCCTAACTCTTCCTCCACTACATTGACAAGTACATTGGTGTTGCTTCATGCACCCCTGCTGAACTCATCAATTTCATCACCTTTGCCTTTAACTTCCACCCTGCCCTCAAATTCACTTGATCCACCTCTGACACCTCCCTTCACTTTCTCGATCTCTCTGTCTCCACCTCTGGAGACAAATTATCAAACAACATCTTTAATAAACTTACTGATTCCCACAATTATCTTGACTATAACTCTTCCCACCCTATCTCCTGTAAAAATGCTATTCCCTTTTCTCAGATCCTTCGCCTCTGCTGCAACTGTTCCCGGGACGCAGCTTTCCATTCCAGGACATCAGCGGTGTCCACTTTCTTCAAAGAATGGGATACCCTCCCTCCACAATTGATACGTCCCTCACCAGCATCTCCTCTATTTCTGTGCTAATCCCATCTTTCTGCCACCTTAATAGTGGTAGAGTTCCTTTTGTCCTTACCTACCACCCCATCAATCTCTGTATCCAACACATCATCCTATATAACCATATAACAACCACAGCATGGAAAAAGGCCATCTCAGCTCTTCTAGTCAGTGCCGAACACTTATTCTCACCTAGTCCCACTTATCCGCACTCACCCCTTAACCCTCCATTCCTTTCCTGAGCATGTACCTATCCAGTTAATTTTTAAAATGACAAAATCGAACCTGCCTGTACCACTTCTACTGGAAGCTCGTTCCACGCAGCTACCACTCTCTGAGTAAAGAAGTTCTCCCTCGCGTTACCCCTAATCTTTTGCCCCTTAACTCTCAACTCATGTCCTCTTGTTTAAATCTCCCCTACTGTCAATGGAAAAAGCCTATCCACGTCAACTCTACCTACCCTTCTCATAATTTTAAATGCCTCTATCAAGTCCCCCCTCAGCCTTCTATGCTCCAAAGAATAAAGACCTAACTTGTTCAATCTTTCTCTGTAACTTCGGTGCTGAAACTCTACCATCCTCTGTAAACTCTACCATCTCCAAAGGGATCGTACCACTAAACATATCTTTCTCTCTGCCTTACTCTCCGCTTTCCACAGGGGTCACTCCCTCTGTGATTCCCTTGTCCATTCATCCTCCCCACTAATCTCCCTCCAGGCACTTATCCTTACAAGCAGCCTGAGAGCAACATCTGCCCATGTACCTCCTCTCTCACCTCCATCCAGGGCCCCAGACAGCCGTTCCAGGTGAGGCAACACTTCACCTGTGAATCCGCTATGGCTATTGATTGTGTCTGGTTTGCCTGATGTGGCCTCCTCTACATTGGCATGCCCCAACTTAAATTGGGAGACCACTTTGTCGACCACCTCTGCTCCACCCACAACAAGCGGAACTTCCCAATGGTCAAAAGTTTTAATTTTGATTCCCATTCCCATTCTGACATGTTAGCCCATGGCCTTGTCCTATGCCAAGATGAGGCCACCTTATTTTCTGATTGAGCAGTCTCCAACCTTATGGCATGAATATTGATTTCTCCTTATAGTAATAAAAACTCCACCCCCCATTGCTCTATTCCCCATTCTGAACTTTAACATCTCCTCACTTACCTATCACTTCCCCTGGGTCTCCTCCTTCTCTTTTTCCAATGGTCCACTCTCTTCTCGTATCAAATTCCTTCTTCTTCAGCCCTTGACCTTTGCCACCCAGCTGACTTCACCTATCACCTTGCAACTAGCTTCCTTCCCTTCCTCCAAACCTTTTTATTCTGACAACTTCCCTCTTCCTTTTCAGTCCTGAAGAAGGGTTTTGCCCTGAAATGATGACTGTTTATTCATTTCCATAGATGCTGCCAGACCTGCTAAGTTTCTCCAGCATTTTGTGTGTGTTGCTTCAGTTGAAAGTTGACTTTCAACTGTTTGAGCTTGGCACAACATGAGCCTTCCCCACCCCCCCCCCCCCCCCCCCCCAGCCCAGGAAGCAAATATCCATCCCGGAATACAGTTGCTAAGCAAAGATTTCTAACCCAGTTTCTTCCTATAGATATCAGCTTTGAGATTAAGACTCCTCTTGGGAACAGACTATCACTCGTCCAACTGTTTCAGTAGATTACCAGTGCTAGAAAAGGCTCTCTTCCCTCCCATGCCCAAAGAACTCATTGAGCACTTCCCACTATGGGGGTTTCTGTGTGATTTTCTCTTTAGAGTATTCACCTCCCCAATCTCTGTTGCACATGTTTCCAAATCTCAAAGAAATCTCACCATTATAAACAAGTGACAACATATCAATTCCATATCCGTTCATCTTCAAGATCTTTTTCCACATAAATAATTCTTGCCATTACCTTGACGCAAGTTTGAATCACTGCCTCTCCTGCCATTAGCTCATTAGGTCAGCTGGCAATGTCTCACTTAGCTGAGAATAGTTCATTTCTTTCACAGGGTGTTTGAATTGCTTTTGACGTGGTGCATGACTTTACTCAGGTTTACTGAAAACAAGTCTTGTGAACTGATTGTGTATTTCTCTCTTCTTTTGTCTAAGGATTGGTCATCTCACATTTTAGTTATAGAAAATTATATCCATCACGATTTTGCGATATAATAGTATGCATAAAAGGTGAAACATCTACAGAGTACAGTTCTACTGTTGTGGTTTCTGTCTATACTTTCAATTCTAGGCTCCCAGAAGAAAAAAAGATGTCAGAACATAGGGGTTGGTTATGTCCCTCCCATGGGTGAACTCCCATTGGTGTAACATTCTGACACCACCCATATCATCTGCATAAGTTTCTCCCCATGTTGGTGTTGTGGACATAATTGTTTAGACCTTCCCCCAATGTTTTGTTATGGGTTGGGCCTAACTGGGAAGAATTGGCACATCATCCCAACTTTTGTGTTTTTCCAGAAAGTTTTACCTGAGCAAGTCTACTCAGTCTGTTCTGTCAGACCATGGGAATTTATCAACCAAGTATACAAATTGTTTGAGTAACATTAAATATAACACTCATATCATGGGAATTAGCTTGTTCCCATGAGTGCAATCATTGAATGATATAACAGTGTCTACACTTCTCTTCAAGTGTAGAAGTATCTATATCAAGGGATTCCTCAATTAGTTTACCTTCAATATCTGGGCTGGAATCTTTCAGCTTTGTTACGATGTTATTAATCATTTCTGCAAATGATCTTTGCCTTCCCAGTTTACTATGTTTATTTCATCTGCAATGTGGTTGGAGTGAATGTTTAAGTGGACGGAAACAATCACTTTGCCAGAGGCAAGGATTAAGGGTTCCAGTATATTATTTCACATGTGACGAAGAGATCAGGGCCATTAAATTTTGGGGGGGGGGGTGGGTGCAAGACAGATGAGACAATTTCTATAGTAAATACAACTTCGTCTGCGATAAAACAAATGGTGAGTAAGGCAGCACTGAACAATGTTATTACAAACAAATAATAAAAGCAAAATACAGTAAAAGCAACATTTCTTCCTGGAATTTGAGTCTGTCTTACTCTGAAAATAACAACACACACTCTATGTATTTTCACTAGGGAATGGACCAATGAGATCTTTGCCAAGTGAAGAGGAATTTTTTTCTCACTTTTCAGATCTAAATATGTGTTTTATCTGTTCATTACATTTCACCCCACTTCCCGTCAGGATGTACAGTTCCATGGTGGACCCATATATTGGTTTAATATAAGGGTTTCACTCATTATGGGGGAGGGAAGGCATTAATCCTTTTGGGGTGGTTTTGTTGTTATCTATGGAGACAATTTTACTTACAGTACTGTTTCTCCTCCTAGCCCCATTGACTACAGCCCTATTATTGATAACCTGTGTAGTGAGACAAGGAGATTTCCACCTAGGATGGAAACTATGGCTGGAATTATTTTTATGAAATTTCTTTTCTTAGACCCAGTCCCCCTTTTATGGTCTCCAAACTTCCTTGTCAGGTTTCTTTGCTTTCTCTTGAATTCCCATAAACTCTGCTGAGAGGAGTTATATTGAGTGTAGGCAATGGCTGGCCGAAGATAGTGATCGGGGTGCATTTAGGTGGACATTGACATTCAGAAATATAGTGTAACATTCCTGTGTATTCCTAATTTCAAAATAAGAACTTTGTTCACAGACGTTTACACTTCAGGGACAAGTGTAGCCTAATTCATCTCTAGAATTGACCGGTTTTGTCAGGCCTCCTTAATCTCTTGATTCATTCACTCCACCATACTACTTGGATGCAGCTGGAATGGACTCCACTTGTACACCTCTTTGTTCACACATGGCTTGAAAGCCTTTGACACTGAAGGAAGAACCTTGGTTGATGTCTGTGCAGACAGGGGTGCCAGCAATGGGAACATGGAGTGCTGTGATGGTTGTGGTCTCACTACAAGAAGTCATAGAGTATATCTTGTACAAACATCAGTTATCACAAGAGTATACTTATTAGCTTTCTGAAAAAGTGTGCTGCTTTGGGATGCCAGAAATAGGACTGTATAATCAATTTGCCTCACCTGCATTGCCGTAGTTGGCTTTGTTTTCCTTTTAAGAGGCAGTGTTGTGACTGCTCCTTTATTATGGGCCAGACATTCTTTACAATTTGAATGTTTATAGTCACTCAACATGTAAGGCCACCGGTATCATATGTCTAATTCTGCATGAGTGTCTTGTCCACCACCATGACTGTATCTGGATCCTTGGTGAGCTTCTTGAATCAGTGATTTCCACTTGTGGGCAGAAGGTATTTGCTTCTTATCTTTCTTAGGGCGCATAGCCAAACCTTACCTTCACCATATTTGTACCATGTTGGGAATTCTTCGAGATGGGGTTCATTCGTATCTAGGAGCATTCATAAAACATCATCCAGCTTATATTTTATTTGTTACCTAGTTACTACTGAAACCCCGGTCTCCTTTACTGTAATAAGGTCCATCCCAACAGTTTATTTAGCTTGTTTATTACTACAGCTGTGTAAGAGGCCTGCAGTATGTCCCAGGATGTGTAACACCTATACTAATGGTTTAGTCATACATGTTCTAAATATTCTTCCACATGGACAAATATGGAAGCATTTTACCTCTACGTGTTCTCCATCCGGTAGCTGACCACATAGGAAGATCCCTTTTTACTGCGTTCTTGCTGGTTTGCGTTGCTGCCCTTGGAGGGGCCACTGGGTCCTGATGCCCTCGGAGATGTGATCAAATTCTGAGATTTATGGATTGGACTGTAGTTGATAACAGCCTCTTTTAGTTCTATGTTTTTCTTGTGTTCTCACCCAGTCTTTCTTGTTGCCAATCGGTGGGCTAGGGTTTTAGGTGATCTGTTGGTTTTTGTGGGAGGGAGCAGTTTGGGATTCGTGAGTATTTGTTTCTTTTTCTTGTCATTCGGGGAGGATAATAACTAGAGGACGAGGAGAGATTGATGTCTTTCTGTCATCTACTTCCATGGTTTTCTGTATGTTTTGGCTATCTGGAGAAGACAAGTCTCTGTGTGGTATTTGGCATACATACTTTGATAATAAAATGAACCTTTGAACCTTTGATTCCTAACATTATTAGAGTCAGTATATATCGAGACTGGTTCTGTTTTATTTACTTGTCTTAGACATAATTCTAGGGCTTTAGCCTCTGCAAATTAAGCTATATAATTTCCTAAAGGATGTGCTTGCAACTCATGTGGTTCAAATTCAGTTTCTGATAATGTCTTTCTTTTTATAATCAGGAGCAGAGATTATAATTGAGTGGATCCATCTTTATGGATTGTAATTACTGATCTGTCACAGTGCCATTCTTGTGAATAGTCCTCTAAAGATATTGTGCTCTTTTGCGTCATAGGGAAGATAGTTTTGCATCATCCATGGAAGATAATGATGGTAAGTCATAGTTCTCATGAACATATTCGCTTTGTGAAAGTATTTGCTATTCCACATAATCAATTATGGTAGTTCTTGGTTCCTTTGTTGATAATTTGTTAATTTTTTTAAGCTGTAAATTCTGCTTATATAATAATTGACTTGTCCCCTTGCAATGGTCTAACTGCAATAAATATATGGAATACCATGGTATGACATCTAAGGCAGCAAGTTTCTGTTCTGTTGGGGTGAAATTAGATGAGCCAGTGTATGGGGGGGCTTATATTTCTTCTCCCTCATTATAGCAGATAGCTACAGCCGATTCTGGAGAAACAGGAACTGGCAGAACAAGACATTTTGTTAGGTTTCTTGTCTACTGCTTGCTGAACCGCGTCTATCAATTTCTCCAATGCCTCATAATCTTCTGAGGTGAAAATAAGCGGTTTTTTATTTGTTGGTTTACATCTGTTGTAGAACGGTTTTGATAATTGAGTACAGTCAGGCATGAAAGCTCCAGCATAATTCAATAATTAATGGCAAAGCATTTAAGGTCTTTGGATATCCTACTCAAGAGACTTTTTGTCTAAGTTTTTTGATGTTGATTATATAGCCTCTGTGACTTTCAAGAAGTGGGTGTGACCAGAAGCTGTGAGCCAGATCTTTGCAATATTTATATTTTTATACAAGTAACAGGTGATAACTCAAACAGAATAATAAGAACATAAGAAATAGGAGCAGGGGTAGGTCATCTCGCCCGTCGAGCCTGCTCCAACATTCGATAAGGTCATGGCCGATCTGACCACCTACCTGCCTTTTCCCCAGAACCCTTAATGCCCCGACTTTGCAATAATCTGCAACCTGAGAGTGTCTTCATCATGGCAGTAGAGGAGTCCATGGACCGACAACAGCTCCTCCTGAAACTCAGGAACTATTGTTTCTCAGCAGCTGCTTCTAAAACTCAGTGTCAGTGCCAGCCCTTACCTTGCTGGGGCTCCTGGTTTAGGGATTCTCGATTTCACGGATCGTTGATACTTGTTGATCTATCATCAACTGCATACAAGTACAATGCAAAGAGACACCTTTGTAATAGATGATGTAAAATCACATTATTGAGTATTGCCTTCTTACTAGACTGCAATGGCTTTTGACTGAATCTTGACTGTTGTTCTGGCACAGCTCCAGCATTGCCCTGCCCATGGCTAATCAATTGATAAATTGCCAGATTCTGCTATATCAGCAGTGAGATAAGTAGGATATTAATGTTGCGGTCAAAGTGTACTCAGGAAAATGCTAACAGCATAATTTTTGTCCATTAACAATTTCTTCTGGAAGCTGAGGCGGCAATCAGAAGCCACAGAGAACATTCTGTTTTTTATAAAAGTAAGTCAGAATTTTAAAGAAAGTAAGAGCCTCAGAAGGTCTTAAAGCACTTTACAGAAAACACTGCTGACAAGCAATTGCTACTGAATGTAAGAAGCATAGCAGCTGATTTGCTAACAATGTGCTCCTACAGATTGCTATAATCTAGAGATCTGCTTCAGTTATTTATTTGAGTGATTAATACTGGCCAGAACACTGGAGAGAACCTATCCCCTCCTCTCCACCCCACATACCATAATTTCAGTTAATTTATTTTCTCCGATTATTTTAGAACTGACTAGCTTTATTGTAAATTACACAGTAAATGGCAGAACATGGAGAGTGTTGTAGAACAGAGAGATGTAGAAGTACAGGTGCATAGTTCCCTGAAAGTGGCAACAAAGGTAGACAGGGTGGTGAAGAATGCATTTGGCACAATTGCCGTCCTTGGTCAATGCAGTGAGTACAGGAGTTGGGACAGCATTTTGCAAGTGTACAAGATGTTGGCAAAACTGCATTTGGAGCATTGTGCACAGATCTGGTCACCCATCTATAGGGAGGATGTGTATTAGCTGGAAAGCATGTAGAACAGATTCACAAGAATGTTACTGGGACCGGAGAGCCTGAGTTATAAGGAGAGGCTGGATAGGCTTGGATCTTTTTCCATGGAGCGTAGAAGGCAGAGGGGTGGCCATAAAGAGGCACGTAGAATTATTAGGGCTGTAGATTTAATGTTTTGCCACGGTCTTTTTCCCAAAGTCAGGGAATCTAAAAGTAGAGAATATTGATTGAAGGTGCTAGAAGGAAGGTTTAAAAGGACCATGATGGCTTACGTTTCACAGAGTGGTAGATATATGGAACAACCTTCCAGAGGAAGTTGTAGAAGTGGGTGTAATTATAATACTTGAAAGACATTTTGATAAGTAGATGGATAGAAAAGGTTTGGAGGGATATGGGTCAAAAGTAGGAAAATGGGACTAGCTCAGGATAGATATCTTAGGCAGTGTGAGTGAGTTGGTCTAAAGAGCTTGTGGCTGTGCTTTCGAATTTCATAACTCTAAATTTGCACCACCTCTGTGTGAAAAAAATTGGTATAGCTTTATGACTCTACCACTGCGTAACATTAGCCC
Source organism: Hypanus sabinus (assembly GCF_030144855.1). NCBI lineage: Eukaryota > Metazoa > Chordata > Chondrichthyes > Myliobatiformes > Dasyatidae > Hypanus > Hypanus sabinus. The sequence goes on along the minus strand of NC_082719.1, from coordinate 47,765,715 downwards.
AATTTTTCGCTCTTAAGTGATCCTGCATGATTGGGTGCGGTTTTCCTATAGCTCTGTCCTACATTTCATACTTGCATATATTTTGTCTGTTTACTTTCTTGCTGCCTGTTCTCCTGATTGACTACAAACCTTCACAAGCCAACCAGTCAAAGTAATGGGGTTGTTGTAGTGTGTGACTTAGATTCAGAGGCTTCAATAGGTTGTTTTCTCTGGAGTGGTGGAGTCTGAAGGTGAGAGGAGTGAACAATATGTAAATTGTTCAAAAAGTGAGGGGGATAGATGAGATTTTTTTGGGAAATGAGCTTTGTTAGATGATTGGATTTTCAGTGGGAGAGCAGTTTGGGAACAGTGATCATAACTTCATAATTTTTATTATGGGTAGGAGTAAAGGCTGGACCTTGGGAAAGGTGTTAAATGGGGAAAGACGAAATAGAACAGTATTAGGCTGGAGTTGGGAGAATACACTTGGAGAAGCTGTTCTTGCGTATGTCCACATATGGCATCTGGAAGGTGTTTAATGTTCAGCCAGTCAGAATTCAGAATTAACAATTTTATGTGAGGGAGAAAGACGGTGATGGCAAGACCATGGATGTTGAAATACTGCAGTATCAGTCACAAAGAAAAAGGAATCATGTGCAAGGTTAAGGAAGCTGTAAGTGGGTAGGACTTTGAGGAATATAAATGAAGTAGGAAGTTAAACAATTAAAATGGCTAAGAGGAAGCCATGAAATGTCCTTGGTGAGTAGGATTAAGGAGAATCACAAAGCATTTCATGATACATTAAAAATAAGAGGGCAGAGAGAGAGAGAGAGAGAGAGAGAGGGTAGGGAACTCAAGGGCAAAGGAGACTTATACTGGAGATAGGGGACATAGGTGAGGTAGCAAAATGGTATGCATTAATATTTAACAAGGAGAAGGATATGGATGATAGTGTGATTAGGGTTGGGGGGGGGGGGTAAGATGTATTGATATTCTAAGGCATGCTGAGATCAAGAAGAAATATGTGTTGGGATTCTTGAAGAACATTAAGTCCCCAGGGCTTGAAGGTATCTATTACTTGATATTAAAGGAAGCAAGAGAGAAGATTGCCAGGTCCTGAACAGAGATCTTTAAAATGGCAGCTTTCTGCGGGCTGCATGAATTTGTACCAGCTTTCCTCTTAAACATACTCCTTCTGAACTACTTTTGCTGCAATCTGCAGCTTGTAACTTTCTTCTTAACAGTGGACTATGAATCAGAAGCCTTGATGAACAATGAAATCCAAAACCTGGTGAGAGCCAGATGAGAGGCGTTCAAGTCTGGAGATCGAGAATGCTCCAAGAGGTGCGGGTATGGTCTCCGGAAAGCAATCTGTCAGGCGAAGTGGAGATTCCAGACTAGACTGGAATCAACAAGGGATGCTCAACAGCTGTGGCAGGTATTCAATACCCTAACCTCCTACAAAGCTAAATCTTGTGACTACAGAGCTGCTCGTCCCCATGAGGTCAATGCCCTCTGTGCTGACTTTGACCACCAGAACAGGGAGGAACTTTCATGTCTCTTGATGATCCTTTGGTCTCAGTATCTGCAGGCTGCCTTCAAGAGAGTGAATCCAAGGAAAGCACATGGTCTGGATGGAGTAACTAACTGAGTAGTGGAGATCTGTGCTGACCAACTGGCTGGTGCATTCACGGATATCTTCAACATCTCGGTCTAGCAGTGTGTGGTATCCAACTGCTTCAAGCAGGCTTCAATCATACTGGTGCCCAAAAGGAGCGTGGTAACCTGTCTAAATGACTTTCACTCAGTGGCACTGACATCCACAGTAGTGAAGTGTTTTGTCTTGTCTTGTCCATACTGCACCAACCACCGCCACTGGGCTGTAAACGTGCAGGAGCAGTGTGTGGTTAAGTGCCTTGCTCAAGGACACACAAGCTGCCTCGGCTGAGGCTCGAACTAACGACCTTCAGATCACCAGCCCAAAGCCTTAACCACTTGGCCACTTGAAGTTTGTGTTGAAGCATATCAGCTCCTGTTTGAATGATGACTTGGATCTGCTCCAATTCGCCCACTGAAGCAACAGGTCAACAGAGATGCTAACTCATTGGCTCTTAACATAACCCTGGAACATCTGGACATCTAAGAATCATACATCAGGATGCTCTTTATCAATTACAGCTCGGCACCTCAAAGCTAATCAGTAAACTCCAAGATCACTTGGGCAATTGGATCCTAGATTTCCTCACTTGTAGACGCCAGTCAGTCCGGATTGGCAAAAAAAAAATCCCTTCAACAATCTCCATCAGCATAGAAGCAGCACCAGGATGCCACTGCTCCTGCTCTACTCACTTTACACCTATGATTGAGTGGCTAAGTGCAGCTCCAACACCTTGTACAAGTTTGCTGACAATACCAGTGTTGCGTGGTGAATCAAAGGTGGTAATGAATCAGCATACAGGAGGGAGATTGAAAATGTAGCTGAGTGGTGTCATAGCAACAACCTCTCACTCAGTGTCAATAGACCAAGGAACTGATTGTAGACTTCAGGAGAGGGAAACTAGAGGTCCATGAGCCCCTATTCATCAGAGGATCAGAGGTGCAGAGCATCAGTAACTTTAAAGTCCTGGGTGTCACTATCTCAAAGGACCCGTCCTGGACCCATCATATAAATATTATTGCAAAGAAAGCACAACAGTGCCTCTAATTCCTCTGGAGTCTGCAGAGGTTTGGTATGTCATCGAAAACTTCTATAGACGTGTGGTGGAAAGTGTGCTGACTGGATGCATTACGATCTGGTATGGGAACACCAACATAATTGAGTGGAAAATCCTACAAAAAGTAGTGGATTCATCCCAGTACATGGGTAAAACCCTCCAAACCACTGAGCACATCTACCTGAAATGTTGCTGTAGATAAGCAACATCCATTATCAAAGATCCTCACCACCCAGGCCATGCTCCTTTCTCACTGCTACTATCAGGTAAAAGATACAAGTGCCTCAGGACTCGCACAACTAGGTTGAAGAACAGTTACTACCCCTCAACCATCGGTCTCCTGAACAGAAGGGGATAGCTACACTCATTTAAGGACTCTGTTATATTGTTTTTTCATGCTCATTATTTATTGGTATTTATTTATATCAGCATTTGCACAGTTTGTCTACAGTTAGTTAACAGTACCTGATGCTTCAGCTTACAGTTACTGTTCTATAGATTTGCTAAGTATGCCCGCAGAAAAAGAATCTCAGGGTTGTATGTGGTGACATGTATGTAATCTGATAATAAGTTTTACTTTGTACTTTGTACTTTCTATCCTCTTTTGTTATAGGCAAGATCCCAGTAGAGTTGAGAATAGCTAGAGTTGTCCATCTGTTTAAGAAAGGCACTATCATCGTTGGCAAGGAAATAACTGGGGAAGATTCTTAAAAATGTGACCTACTCAGGTTTGGAGGTGCATAGATATATTAGAGATAGTCAGCATGCCATTATTTGTGGGAGATTAAGTCTTACAAACTTGATGAGTTTCTAGAGGAGTTGATGGTGATGATTGATAATATGGGGCAGTAGATGTTGTTTACATGCATTGTAGCAAAGCTTTTGATAAGGTCCCTTACAGTAGGTCTATCCAGAAGATTAAATCACTGAGGGGTCCAAGGATACTTAGTTAAATTCAAATTGGCTTGGCCAGAGATACCAGATGGAAGTGGTGGCAGGGTATTATTCTGTCTGGGGGTCTGTGACCAGTGGTGTTTCACAAGTATCAGTGTTGGCATCTCTGTTGTACATGACGTATAGAAATGAAAATGTAGCTGGGCTTAGTGGCAAGTTTGCTGATGATCCAAACACTGGCAGAGTTGTGGATAGTGGGGAATGTTGCCAAGGATGCAGCAGGATGTAAATCAGTTAGGAATAATGTCAAAGAAATGGCAGATGGAGCTTAAACAATTTTGGGATTTCAAATGCAATAGGAAGATGCAGAATAACTGGCAGGACCCTGGGGAGCATTGACATATGGAGGATTCTTAGGTGCAAAGCTACAGCTTTCTGAAAGCTGCAATTCAAGTAGGTAGGGTCGTAAAATTGGTGCGTGGCTTACTTGTCTTAATTGGTTAGAGTGTAGACTACAGAGGTTGAGAAGTCATTTTGCAGTAGTGTAGAACTTTGGGCCAGCCACTGGTGTTGTGGCATCAGCACTGGACTTTGAGGTGAATGGTCCTGAGTTCGATTCTGGCCTGGTCTCAACCTGGGCAGCATTAGTGTCTGTGCAGAAGAAAGGCCTAGCAACCTACTTCTGTATCTTGCCACCAAAACCCTATGGACAACAACACTATCTACAGGGTTGCACTCAACACCAACAACATAGTACTGTGGTCAGGTCACGTTTGAAATTCTGGTCTTCACTTTACAGGAAGGACATGAAGGAGAAAGTGCCCAGAGGAGCATGTATTAGCCATAGAGACACTGGAATAACTTGGATTGTTTTTTTCTGGATTGTCAAAAGGCTGAGGGGAGACCCACTTGAAATGGAGAACATTTTCTCTCTTTAGTTTAGAAAGACAACTATGATAGTGACATTTAAGGGATGTTTAGACAGACACATTGATGTACCATCAATAACTCTCGGAGACGTGAGGCGAGATATAGGCTTTTATTCGCTGCAAGAGAGCAGTCAGCAGCAAGAGACCACCATACAACATCCTGGGGACTGAGGAGCAGTGCCTCCAATCGCCTTTATACAGGGGTCTGTGGGAGGAACCACAAGAACAGTCAGCAGAGGGGCGTGTCCAGACAGGTATATGTAGTTCACCACATTCATGGATAGGCAAGGGACAGAGCGATACAGACCATGTGCACACAGATGTGACTCACTCAATTGACATCATGATTGACACAGGCACGGTGGGTTGAAGGACCCATTTCTGCACTATTATTCCATTTTTGAAGTTCTATGTACTAACATGAACATGACTAGGATCATATAATGCAATCCTGAATATGAAATATGAGCGACACACACAAAATGCTGGAGGATCTCAACAGGCCAAGCAGCATCTATGGAAAAAAGCACAGTCAATGTTGCAGGCCAAAACCCTGGAGAAAAATGCTGAGGAGTAGCTTTGAAAGGTGGGGGAAGGGGAGAAAGAAACGGCAGGTGATAGGTGAAACTAGGAGGAGGAGGGATGAAGCAAATACTAGGGAGTTGATTGATGAAAGAAACTGAGGCTATGGAAAAAAGAAAAAGGAGGGAGGGTAGGAGCACCCAAGGGAGGCGATGGGCAGGAAAGGAGATAACATGAAAGAGGGACAAGGGGATGGAAATGGTGAAACAGGGGTCATTATTGGGTTTGAGAAATCAATGTTCATGCCATCAGGAGGCTACCCAAATGGAATATAAGGTGGTGTTCCTCCAACCTAAGTGTGGCATTATCACGACAGTGGAGGAGGCCATGAATGGCATATCGGAATGGGAATGGGAAGTGGAATTGAAATGGGCGGCCACTGCGAGATCCCACTTGTTCTGGCGGATGGAGTGTAGATGCTCGGTGAAGCGGTCTCCCAATCTATGTTGGGTCTCTCCGATATTCAAGAGGCCATACCAGGGGCATTGAACACAGTATATCACACCAGCAGACACACAGGTGAAGTGTTGCCTCACCTGGAAGGACTGTTTGGGGCTCTGAACGGTAGTGAGGGAGGAGGTCTAGGGGCAGGCATAGCACTTCTTCCGCTTGCAAGGACAGGTGCCAGGAGGGAGCTCAGTGGAGAGGGACAAATGTACAAAGGGGTTGCATAGGGAGCGATCCCTGCAGAAAGCTGTAAGTGAGAGGAGAGGGAAAGATGTGTTTGGTGGTGGGATATGAAATACGAGTGGAATCTGGTAAGGTTAATTGACTGACATTTATGAAATCAAAACTGGCTTCCATTATGTAATTTGCAAGGGAAATGGTGTTACTTTGATTTCTCCAGAGGATGTATGTTTCAAACCCTGATAAAACATTTGGAGATCATATTTTTCACACCATGTGCATGAGCTTTCGCTAGGGCCTGATATTTAGATGCAAAAGGTCACATTCCATTTTATTGTCAAGAGCACAACTTCTGACATAATGCTGTTTAACAAGTTTAAATGATTGAGAAATGGTAGAAACCTCACGTCCATGAGTCCGTTTATAATCAAGTTTTCCATATAGTTACTTTGCACCATTATTCATAACTGTGCCAGTGTAGAGAACATATACAATGATAAGAGTCGAAGATATTGTTTGTCTGTGCAAGCTGAGAAGAAACAGGTAACTAAAAGGAAGTGTATGATTGAGGCAAAACTTTCTCACTGCCTATGGAAGGGTGAAAGGTCATCTTAATCACACAAGATTGAACCTTAAGCAAATAAGGGGAAAATGATGATGAGGGAGCAGGAGGTGGAGCAGACTCAATGGGCTGAATGGCCTAATTCTGCTCCTACTTCATAAGGTCTTAAGGCCTACAGCTGAGCCCCCCGTTAACAGGTTGATTTGAATGGAGCTCCTTGTGTTATGGATTTGTGAAAATCCATTAGCTCCAAATGGTTAAGAACGGAGCTGAAGTGACTGATGATGGACTGCTTTTGATCCAATATTGCATAGTCTTTTAATCATGATTTATTGTGACTGGGGTCATTCTTTACAAGAGCTTACAAGAGTTGAGCATCAATAGCAAGGTGAATTTTTAAAGCTCATTCCCAAAAGGCCTAGAACCAAATCATTGTTGTGATAAAGATACACTGTACCTCAGGAGAACTATGATAGTCCAGGCCAGTATGGTGTGTGGTGTAGATTGAGCTTGTCAGTTGTGGTCAATGCGCTTGCTGTCCTTAAACTTTAAAGTGATGAAGTGAAGAGTTGTTGAAGAATCTTCATTGTGTTGGTGCAAACACTGAAGCTCCAGCGGGGAGGGGGGGGCAATCGATGTTCAGGGTGGGGAATGAGTGCCAGGCAAATACATTTCTTTGTCGCGGATGAAGTTGCTGTTAGAGCTACACTCATATGTAAATGCAGAAAGTATTCCACCGCATCTCAGTGCGTCTTGTAACTCGTGCAAAAGGCTTGGGGAGTTAAGAGGTGAATCATTCTCTCCAGGATTACTATCTTTAGTTATTATATCATCACAACAGAGCTGACTGAGTCTGTCCTTACCATTAAATACCCATTGCACTAATCCTATCCTAATCCCATTTTACTATTCAGTTATAGACTCTTTGGCCTATCTAGTCCATGCCAAATTGTTCTTCTGCCTGGTCCATTTGACCCACACCCAGACCATAGTCTCCATACCCCTCCCATCCACGTACTTATCCAAACTTCTAAACGATAGTACCTGCATCCATAACTTCTCACTGGTAGCTCATTCCACACATGTACCAGCCTCTGAGTGAAGAAGTTCCACCTCAGGTTTCCATTAAATATTTGACCTTTCACTTTTAACCTATGACCTCCAGTTCCAATTTCACCCAACCCCTTGCCATTAACCTTATCTAAACCCCAGATTATTTGTATACAGTATCTCTATCAAATCTCCCGTCATTCTTCTACAAGTACTTTACAAGGAAAAAAGTCCTAAATCTTAAATTTCATATTTCACCAAACGTGCCGTTTGATGCACCATCAGTAACTCTCGGAGACGTGAGACGAAATATAGGCTTACATTCGCTGGAAGAGAGCAGTCAGCAGCAAGAGATCACCATACAACATCCTGGAGACTGAGGGAGGAGCAGTGCCTCCAATCACCTTTATACAGGGGTCTGTGGGAGGAGCCACAGGAGCAGTCAGCAGGGGGTGTGTCCAGACAGGTAAATGTAGTTCACCACATTCACCCCCCCTTTTGTTTTAAAAGAGAGTCCCCGTGGGGCGAAGTTTCTTACAAGTATATTTACAGGTTAAGTCAATCAGGCAGTCAAGTCTGTCGCTGCGATCTACGTAGCCCCGGCTGTGATTGCACAGGTGCCGGTGGCAATTGCACCGGAGACGGTGGTTGTGCTGGTTCCGGCCCGACTTGAGGTGTCGGCCCATTAGATGTCAGTGATCCCTCGTGTGTGTGAGGCGCCCGGTATGGGAGTGTCGTGAGAAGTCAGTGTAGGGCTCGGTGTGCATGGTGTCACCTCGGGTACAGGGTTCGTAGTTACTGTGGAGTGTTCGGGGTAGTGGTCTGCTGCTCCCGTGGGTGCCAGATGGAGACTGTGTCCTCCTGCCCATCAGGTAAGACCACGTAGGCATACTGGGGGTTCGCATGTAGAAGGTGAACCCTCTTGACCATTGGGGAGTATTTATTGCTCCTCGCATGTTTCCAGAGCAGCACTGGCCCTGGGGGCGTCAGCCAAGCCCGTAGGCAGACTTCCTGGGAAAAGAAAATAGGCGCTCATGAGGGGTGGCGTTGGTGGACGTACATAACAGAGAGCAGATAGAATGGAGTGCCTCAGGGAGGACCTCCTGCCATCGAGAGACCGGCAACCGTTTTGACTTAAGGGCTAAAAGTGTGGCCTTCCACACTGTAGCATTTTCCCTCTCTACTTGTCCATTTCCCCAGGGATTATAGCTCATGATCCTACTAGTAGTAATGCCCCTAGCCAGCAGGTACTGGCGCAGCTCATCACTCATAAAGGAGGAACCTCTATCACTGTGGATATAGCAGGGATATCCGAATAGAGTGAAGAGCTGGCGCAGGGCTTTTATGACGGACGTGGCAGTGGTGTCAGGGCAGGGGATGGCAAAGGAGAACCGCGAGTACTCGTCGATAATGTTGAGAAAGTAGACATTGTGGTCGGTGGAGGGAAGGGGGCCCTTAAAGTCGACACTCAGTCGCTCAAAGGGGCGGGTGGCCTTGATAAGTTGCGCCTTGTCAGGACGGTAGAAGTACGGTTTGCACTCAGCGCAGACTTGGCAGTCCCTGGTCATTGTCGTGATTTCCTCAAGGGAGTATGGCAGGTTCCGGGCTTTCACGAAATGGTAAAATCGGGTGACCCCCGGGTGGCAAAGATCTGCATGAAGGGTGTATAGCTGGTCGAGCTGTGCGCTGGCACACGCTCCCCGGGATAGGGCATCAGGGGGCTCATTGAGCCTTCCAGGCCGGTACAGGATATCATAGTTGTAGGTGGAGAGTTCTATTCTCCACCGCAAAATTTTATCATTTTTGATTTTGCTCCGCTGTTGGTTGCTGAACATGAACGCAACTGAGCGCTGGTCAGTCAGCAAGGTGAACCTTTTGCCAGCGAGATAGTGCCTCCAGTGCCTAACAGCTTCCACTATGGCCTGGGCTTCTTTCTCCACTGCGGAGTGCCGAATTTCACAGCCTTGAAGGGTACAAGAGAAGAATGCTACTGGCCTGCCTGCCTGATTGAGGGTAGCAGCCAGCGCGAAGTTGGAGGCGTCACTCTCTACTTGGAAGGGAATGGTCTCGTCCACCGCATGCATCGTTGCTTTGGCAATGTCCCCTTTAATGCGGCTGAAAGACGTGCGGGCCTCGACTGAGAGGGGAAATGTGGTGGACTTGACCAACGGGCTGGCCTTGTCTGCATAATAAGGGACCCATTGGGCGTAATAGGAAAAGAAGCCCAGGCACCGTCTGAGGGCTTTGAGGGTGGTGGGAAGAGGGAGTTCTAACAGGGGGCACATACAGTCGGGGTCAGGGCCAATGACCCCGTTTTCCACGACATACCCAAGGATAGCGAGTCGGGTGGTTCCAAACACACACTTGTCCCTGTTATAAGTAAGATTTAGGGCTTTGGCCACTTGGAAAAATCGTTGGAGGTTGGCGTCGTGATCCGGTCAGTCGTGACCACAGATGGTGATGTTATCCAGATAGGGAAATGTGGCCTGCAGTTGGTACTGGTCCACCATCCGGTCCATTTCCCTCTGGAAGACAGAGACACCATTTGTGACACCGAAGGGGACGTGCAGGAAGTAATAGAGCCTGCCGCCCGCCTCGAAGGCAGTGTAGAGGCGGTCCTCCGGGTGGATGGGGAGCTGGTGGTAAGTGGATTTTAGATCTATGGTCAAGTACACCTTGTACTGAGCTATCTGGTTGACAATATCCGTGATTTGGGGGAGGGGGTACGTGTCAAGCTGCGTGAACCTATTGCTGGTCTGGCTATAGTCCACGACCATCCTATTTTTCTGCCCGGTCCAAACAACAACCACCTGGGCCCTCCAAGGACTTGTGCTTGGCTCGATGATCCCCTCCCTGAGCAGCCACTGCACCTCCGACTTAATGAAGGCCCTGTTTCCCGCACTGTACCTCCTGCTTTTAGTTGCCACAGGTTTACAGTCAGGGGTCAGGTTGGCGAACAGCGGTGGGGGAGGGATCTTGAGGGTGGAGAGGCTGCATGTGGTGTCAGTAGCGCAGCTGTCAGCATGGTGCAGGGTGGGATGTGTGGGTCGGTGTGTGTGTGTGGTCAGTAGCGGGGAATATGATGAAGTCCCACAAAACTGAGGATTCCTGACAGTGAGTGGTGGGAGGGGCCCGTCATATGCCATAGTCACACTTTCGAGGTGGCTCTGGAAGTCCAGCCCCAATAGCACAGGTGTGCACAGTTGATGCATGACCAGTAGCGCAAAGTCCCGATATTCTGTGCCCTGCACCACCAATGTCGCTACACAAACCCCCCAGATGTCTGTGGAATGTGACCTAGAAGCCATGCTGACCCTCTGGCTTACCGGCTGTGTCACGAGTCCACAGCGTTGCACTATGTCCGGGCGAATAAAACTCTCAGTGCTGTATGTGTCAAACAGGCAGCTAGTCCTGTGTCCCTCCACCAGAATGTCCATCATTGACCTTGCAAGCTGATGTGGGGCGCTTTGGTCGAGGGTCACGGAGGCCAGAGTTGAATCGCCGTCTTGGTGCCCGGTAAGCACCCATGGGTCGGAGGCGGGGCGAGGTGGCACCGACAAAGATGGCCGCCCCATGCCTCACACGAGGCGGGCAGGCAAGATGGCGGCGACCAAGATGGCCTCCCCCATGCCTCGCACGAGGCGAGCAGGCAAGATGGCGGCCCCCATGCCTCACACACGGCGCTGCTTGACCCCGCTCGTGGTTCAGACTTACAGACCTTGGCAAAATGGCCCTTCCTTCCGCAGCTGGAGCAGGTAGCTTCTCGGGCCGGGCAGCGTTTTTGGGGGTGTTTTTCAAGTCTGCAGAAGTAACACTGCACGGACTTGCGACTGGCAGCAGCCATGGTCGATTGCGGGGAGGGTTGTGGGGAGTTCACGGACTCGCGAGTGGCAGCAGTCATGGTCGATTTGCCGGCGGGTGGCGGGGTCTGCAGCATCTGTGGGACTGGCGGGAGCTCGCGTGGCTGGACACCGTCAGCATTGTGCAGAGCAGCCTCCAGCATGTCGGCCAGCTCGATCACCAAGCGTAAGGTAAGATCGGCGTTTTCCAGCAGCTGCTGGTGCACGTACACTGACCTGATCCCCGTAACGAAGGCGTCTCGTACCAGGAGCTCCGTATGCTGTTCCGCCGTCAGTCCCCTGCAGTTGCAGGCCCGCACAAGTGTCTGTAGGGCCTGGACAAACTCAGCACTCGACTCTCCGACCCGCTGCCGCCATGTCGCTAAGCGATGTCTTACGTAGACGGTGTTCGCCCGCTGCAGGTACTGTCTTTTGAGGGTGTCCAGTGCCCCTTGGTAGGTCGGCAGGTCCCTGATAAGGGAGAATACCCGCAGACTGACTCTGGAGAGGAGGATTATGTGCATTGTGGCAAGCTCAGTCACGGGAATCTCTTCCAAGTGTGATTGGAAGCATGCAAACCAGAGTTCAAAGGCAAGAGTTGCTTCTGGAACCTGAGGCTCCAAGTCCAATTTTTCCGGACGTAAAATGCTCTCCATGTTTTAAAACTTACAGCGAATAAAATTGATGCACCATCAATAACTCTCGGAGACGTGAGGCGAGATATAGCCTGTTATTCGCTGGAAGAGATCAGTCAGCAGCAAGAGACCATCATACGACATCCTGGAGACTGAGGGAGGAGCAGTGCCTCCAATCGCCTTTATACACAGGAGGAGCCACAGGAGCAGTCAGCAGGGGGTGTGTCCAGACAGGTATATGTAGTTCACCACACCGTTCACCTCAAATGTTTCTCAATACTGTATACTATAACCCTATCACTTGTTCTATTAAACAGGATTCACACACTTAATAATGATACAAACACTGTTCACAACTTGCACAGATTGGCAGCTCATTCTCCCCACGTTCTCATCAACTCCTGTTTAGCACTCATCTTAAAGCTGCCTTCATTTCACCTACATTCAAAAATCAGTGCTCTCTTCCATGTTCAGGCCAAGCTTGTAATGTGCCCATGAGATGAAAGGTTCTGGCAAAATCAGAACTCACCACAGTTGAGGACATTGGAGGGTAAATTCCACATAACTGCTCTGTCAACAGATCAATAAACTTCCTGTTCTGACAGAAGGTCAGCAACCTGAAATATATTCTCAGCAGCAACTTTCATCACTTTTGCTGTTAATTGAGAGTAGATTGTGTGGGTGATAAACAGGCAGATTAGATCAGTCCTGTTTTCTGGAGAGAAGGTGTGTTTGATTTGATAGCTTTTGGACTGATGTTATGGGTATTATTTTCTGGGATTTGGATATAAAACACCTCTCATATTATCTGTTTTGCCTCAAACTTTAACCACATCAGGAAGTACACTCTGGAAAGTCCATTGATGCTACAAAACCCAATGGAGCAAAGGGAAAGAAATCAAATGACATAAGAAAGTGAAAAATCTATAACGCAAATAGCTTTGATATTATTTCATTCAAGTTCAAAATCTTAAACTCATTGTGATGAACTACGTGTGCCTGTCTGGACATGCCCCCTGCTGACTGCTCCTGTGGCTCCTCCCACAGACCCCTGTATAAAGGCGATTGAGGCCTGAGCCCTGCTCAGTCTCCAGGATGTAGTATGGTGGTCACTCACTGCTGGTTCCTTCTTCCAGTCAATAAAAGCCGATATCTCGCCTTTACGTCTCAGAGTGAGTTATTGATGGCGCATCACTCATTTACACATATTTCAGTACAGGTAGTACCCTGTTTGATTGTTGCCTGTGGGGCCTGCTGGGTGAAAATGAGATGGAAACTGTAATTGCCTTGGGTTGCAATTATTATGTTCGAATGACACACCTTTTAGTTTCACGTAGGAATCCTTTGTACCCATCCTTTCACATTAGAAATGCAAACACGAGGAAATCTGCAGATGCTGGAAATTCAAACAACAACAGGACCCTTCCTTCCTGACGAAGGGTCTCGGCCTGAAATGTCGTCAGCGCTTCTCCCTATAGACGCTGCCTGGCCTGCTGTGCTCCACCAGCTTTTTGTGTGTGTTGTTATTTACATTAGAAATGCATCCCTTTTGCACTAAATGCAAACACCTGACATTACACATCTGAATCATTCCTCTGGAATTATCGTCAAAGAAATAATAAAGCAAAGTATTACAGAGGTGAGAACCGCTTTTTTGGGTCATTAGATTGAAAAGAAAAAAAATCTGCAGACTCTGAAAATCTGAAATAAGAATTGAAAATGTTGGAAAGACTTGGCAGGTCAGGCAGAAACTGTGGAGGCCTGAACAGGGTCATCAACCTTACCTTTTAACAAAGGGTCAACAAGATGAAATAAGATGCTGCCTGACCTGCTATTTTCAGCATTTTCTGTTTTTGAATCCATTAGACATTTGACTTATGTATAATGCTTTCTCATGATTGCGCTGTGGTGGGGAGGAGAGGCATGTGAAAGCAGTTCCAGCTTTTCATCTGACAGTAACCACAGCTGTTTCCTCAGAAATAAGACCATTTTCTGAGGATACTAACAATTCTGCTGCTCTTTCTGATTAAACTGGAAATTGGGATGAACTTCCATGAGGAACCCAAAAGGTTTTCATTGTTCAATCCTTGCAAGTGTGTGTTGCCTCTCACACTAGGAACATTAACAGATGAATAAAGGAAATAACACTTCCATTCACTATAATTTTCTAATTAAACAAAAATAAACAGAGCAATATTGTTGTTTGGAAAAGGAGTTGTCAGCTTTGCATTTTCAAAGTCAGATAGACACATGCGGTACATACTCTGAATGTAATTCTAAAATCAAATTCTAGTTTGATAAAAGCAACTTTGAATACAACAATGTCTTTTCCAAATCTTTTGTACAGTTTTGAATTTTGTTTAATTTGTCTGGAATAATACTGATAATTCATATTACACGGCCAAGGTTATTATTCATTGTGAGCATCGATTTTCAGATATCAAAATGAAAATTACTCATCAAAGTGGAGTGCAGATTAGTTGTAGCAATACAGAGTATCATGTATCTGTAGGTTATTATTAACTATAAAAACATATTTTTCCAAATAAACTTTTCAACTCAGTGTGCATTTCATTTCACACAACACTCTCCTTTTTTTTATACATCATATTCTTTGAAGTGCTCAGCAAATGTAAAGGGCAAGGGCTGAATAATCAGCCTGCAATTCAAGGATGTTATGGAAAGCCAGAAAGAACAAACTTGATGGATTCTTGCAAATAATTGTTATGCTGAGGTTTTCAAAGCAGAACCTATGCAGGGATCTAATTTAGCATTTGCTTTCATTTCCTGTATGTTCAGCATCATCTGACTGTTTCACATAATTAACATATTCATTCAAATCTCTCCAAAAAAGCATACTTAAAATTAATGTGATTGTTGACTTTGTTGGTAGTGTTCCTCGCACTGAAATCCAAGATTGCAATCTACTGTCCTCCTAGAAGTACAGGGGCTCTTTAGGTTACAAATAACCTGACTTACGAGTATCTGACTTTATGTAAATTTTCCCATACATTTTAAAGCATTTTTCAAATTAGTAATAAAATGTTTCATGGTATTCATTAATGACTGAATACAGTATGTACATTGGTTTAATTATGGCTCATATTAGGGTGACTAATAAATGATGAGAAAAGTATAGAGGTTTCAGTATGTCCCAATCGTTTTATGTTGTCAGCGAACCTGCACATAAACTGCATTAGGTTTCTATCAAGTTTATTGTCATTCAACCATAAGCATTTATGTCACTCAATAAAACAATGTTCAAAGTAAATTTATTATCAAAGTACATGTATGCCATCATGTAAAACCCTAAGATTTGCTCTCCATATTGTACTGCCAGGCTTGCGTATTGAGACAGCTAAGGTGCAATATCAATGGTCAATTCCAATCGATGGAGGCCCTCACCACACTGTACCTATGGCCATATGCCCATATTCCATTCTGAAGGACACCAATGGAAACTATAACCCATCCCATTCCACCTTTTCATAATTTCACAGGAAGACTTAATATCATTTCATAATCTATTGTGCCAGAATGCACTTGTGTCAAAGTGAGGGTATATTTGAGTTAATATTCTCCCCTTTTAATGCTCCCATCTATTCAGAGGAATGGTGTATCACCTTTAAGGTCTTCCATTTTGGAAGGAAATTGCAATGGCAGTGGAAGGAACTGACAAATTTGGACTGACGTTGGGGAGGGTCTTGTCTGTGAGTGTCAGCTGTCGTGGGTGGAAGTGGAGGCGGAGGGTAATTTTGGAGAAGTAGTGTAGGTTCAGGGAGGCCGGAGTATGGGGAAAAGGAACTGAAAATGGAGGGTTTGGGAGGTTGGAATGAAGTTGAATCTAGATCTGAAAAATAGAAAAAGAAACATAATATTGGAATGATTTCAAGTGCTGAGAGAAAGAGTGGGATACAGTATTTTGAAAAAAAGAAAAGAATTCAGGGTGTTGTTTAAATTTCACCTGGAACAGCCTTCTATCAATCCCATTAAATTAACTACAGGGTTAAGGCTAGCTATAGGGAATATACATTGTGTTTGTACTTTAAGATGAGGTAATAACCATATATAACCATATAACAATCACAGCACGGAAACAGGCCATCTTGGCCCTCCTAGTCCGTGCCGAACCCTTAATCTCACCTAGTCCCACCTACCCGCACTCAGCCCATAACCCTCCACTCCTTTCCTGTCCATATACCTATCCAATTTTACCTTAAATGACACAACTGAATTGGCCTCTACTACTTCTACAGGAAGCTCATTCCACACAGCTATCACTCTTTGAGTAAAGAGATACCCCCTCGTGTTTCCCTTAAACTTCTGCCCCTAACTCTCAAATCATGTCCTCTAGTTTGAATCTCCCCTACTCTCAATGGAAACAGCCTGTTCACGTCAACTCTATCTATCCCTCTCAAAATTTTAAATACCTCGATCAAATCCCCCCTCAACCTTCTACGCTCCAATGAATAGAGACCTAACTTGTTCAACCTTTCTCTGTAACTTAATTGCTGAAACCCAGGTAACATCCTAGTAAATCGTCTCTGCACTCTCTCTAATTTATTGATATCTTTCCTATAATTCGGTGACCAGAACTGCACACAATATTCCAAATTTGGCCTTACCAATGCCTTGTACAACTTTAGCATTACATCCCAACTTCTGTACTCAATGCTTTGATTTATAAAGGCCAGCGTTCCAAAAGCCCTCTTCACCACCCTATCTACATGAGACTCCACTTTCAGGGAACTATGCACAGTTATTCCTAGATCTCTCTGTTCCTCTGCATTCCTCAATGCCCTACCATTTACTCTGTATGTTCTATTTGGATTATTCCTGCCAAAATGTAGAACCTCACACTTCTCAGCATTAAACTCCATCTGCCAACGTTCAGCCCATTCTTCTAACCGGCATAAATCTCCCTGCAAGCTTTGAAAATCCACCTCATTATCCACAACACCTCCTACCTTAGTATCATCGGCATACTTACTAATCCAATTTACCACCCCATCATCCAGATCATTTATGTATATTACAAACAACATTGGGCCCAAAACAGATCCCTGAGGCACCCCACTAGTCACCGGCCTCCATCCCGATAATGTGTTAATTGTTTGTAAGGATAAGAAACTGTGTAAGGAAGGTATTGTGTTTGAAGACTTTATTTGGCAAAAAGATAGTGTCTATGTTGCCTAATGAAAATAGAGGTATTAGAAGAAGTTAAATCTCATTTATTGGGAGGCAAGGTTAAGGAGATAAAAAGATTGTAATTAGTTAGAAATGAGGAATGGGTGGATTGTTTATCTATATTGGCAAATTTTGATGAGGTGAAGCTACCTGATAAAGTTGGTTTGGGGTATGTTAGTTATAATGTATGAGCTTGTATTCCTTCTCTGCTTAGATGTTAGAAATTTCAGCAATTTGGACATACTATGTCATGGGAAACTAAGGTGTAGTAAGTGCGGTGAGGAACATAAGTAAGAAGATTGTGAACGCTTAAGATTTAATTGTTGTAGTTGCAGTGGAGAACATAGTTCAGCATATAGAGAATATGAAGTGCTTAAGAAGGCAGCTAATATTCAACAGGTTAAAGTTCATCTTATGCAGAGGCCGTGCAAAAAGTTAAACTGAAAGTTGATAAAGTATTGCCAGTCAGAGAACAGTATGCAAAGTCAGTGGCTATATGTCAGCGTCATAGTTCTCTTACAAAAGATATTTTACCAGTTGATAAAATGAAGTTTTTGATGTTTATAATGGATGTGGTGAATTGTACTGCTCAGAGATCTAATCGTATTGAGCAAGTTAAAATTACTGTGAACACTGCTGAAAAGTACCTAGGTATAACCGTGGGAAGCTATAAATTAGTGGTCACCAACCTTTTTAAGCCCAAGATCCCCTACCTTGGCCTCAGTGAAAGGGGAGATCGACCGCAGATCGATTAGTTACACGCATGCACACCGGGGCAGAAAAGACCGGAAGTAAAACCCCACAACCCGGAAGAAGAAATAATGCATAAACACCAGGGGGGCCACCCTTTTTTGCACTGCGGACTGGTTTAATATTGACAATATTCTTGCGGACTGGCTGATGGGGGGGAGGTGTTAAACATGATGGCAATACAGTGATACTCAAAGCAGGTTTCTTATGTCCAGTCTATTCCACAAGTTAGTTTTTGCAGCTCTCAGCACTTAACTGCTGTAACGTGCTGCTCACGTTTTTTCCTCTGAAAAATCTCAGCGGGTTCATCTTTAAGTGCAGCGTGTTTGGACTCAAGGTACTGAAGCAGTTTTGAGGGTTTCATTGCTTCATTAGACAGCCTCCCAGCCCAAACTCTGGCCTCTGCCCGCCCGCCGCCAGATGCCCTGGCCAGGTTCGGCTGGTTGTGGGTGGGGTGAGAGGACAAGGACAGGGCCGGAGGTCCCCGTGTCGGGGCTGCAGCAGTCACAGTCCGGAGAGAGTGAGCGAGGAGGAGTGTGGTAGGGAGTGCGCCCGCCCCCCTTGTAGGATCTATCGGCCGACAAAAGTTTGTTTCAGCAGATCGCAGCAAGGTAGCTGCTCTAATACTTATGAAACCTTGAGGCCAAATTAGGTCGACTGCGAATATTTTAGTACTGGGCTCCCCATGAACATCTGGTGTGCTAAACATGTTCAGAGACAGCGCCCATATGTCTGTGCTCCAGGCCAGTGCAAACGGCATTTCCCGCCGGCCACGCTCCAGGCCAGTAGCATCGGTACTTCCCGTTGGCTGCGCTCTGGGACGGTAGCAGCGGTGGTTCTTGCTGGTCATGCTCTGGGCCAGTAGCAGCAGCAATTCTTGCCGGCCGCGTGAGGCAAACACTGGCACGGGGGTATCACTGCATTTAGGCGACTGATGACCTCAAGTCCAACAGTGGCCATGACAGGGAATGAGGAAAGTTGCAGCTGACTCATATCGTTTCCTCGCGGCCCAGTGGTTGGGGACCGCTGAAGTACACTGTGTAGTGCGGGGGAGCTACACGCATGCGCACTGGGCAGAAAGAACGGAACGAAAACCCCGCAACCCAGAAACAATCTCTCAACAATATTTGTGTATTTATTTTTCTTTTTTTCTCGGGATCTACTGGGAAAGTCTCAAAGATCAACCAGTCAATCGCAATTGATGGGTTGGCGACCATTACTATAAATGAAGCTCTGATGGGTGGGGTATCTATATTTCAGTTTCCTTGTGAAGGTATTTTGGGTATAAGAATATTGCAGTGGAATGTGAGAAGCCTGATTTCTAAAGGTCAAAAGTTTATGAAGTTTATTTCTGATGTATGAAATCCACCTAATACTATATGTATTCAGGAAACCTGGTTGTTACCACATTTAAGTTTTTCATTGCAGGATTATATTGTAATTAGGTGTGATAGCTTAGTTGGTAGAAGGTGTGGTGTTGCAAGCTTTATAAGGAAAGGAATAGGATATAGAGTTGTGCATGTGGGTGAAGTATATGAATGAATGAAATTAATTTGTTTTGGTCAGTACAAACATAACAAAAAGCTTCATTTACAATGATGATTTCACAGGACAAATTACAACAAAAAACATAGATTTTCTTTAAATAAACAGACTGAAAGGGTGTAGGCTGAAGCTACAGCTTATTACGCCCACCCCCCTTACTTATACAACAACGTATTTGGCATCAATCGTCACATCAAAAACAAAAAAATTCATAATCTTTTAACACAAAATCCAATTCCAAGCATCATTTATTTACATTACTCGCATTCATTTTAAATCATGTATTTTATATTTGTTCATTAAATAATTTTTTAACTTGTTAAGTGTTTTTAAATTCTCACTACATCTGTTCCATAGATTCACCCCTCTGAATGAAATACAATGATTTTTTGCATTTGTTCTTATCCTTTGTTTTTGAAATATACATGTTCCTCTCAAACCATGTTGACCTTCTCTGATTTTAAACATTGGATACTTTGTGGTAGCTGTCCATTTTTTATTTTATACATAATTTGTATTATTTTAAAATCTACAAAATCTCTGAATTTTAAAGTGTTTAGTTGAATAAATAGTGGGTTGGTTGGCACATAATAACTTTGCTTATTTACAATTCCTATGGCTTTCTTTTGGAGTAGAAAAACCGAGTTTGTATTTGTTTTGTATGTATTTCCCCATACCTCTACACAGTAAGTCACGTGTGGGACTATAAGTGAACAGTATAATGTATACAAAGATTCCTGATTTAAGAAATCTTGTGCTTTGTACAGTTTTGCAATACATTTTGACATTTTTGCTTTGGCATAATTTATTTGTGGTTTCCAGCTTAATTTACTATCTATTACCACCCCTAAAAATTTTGTTTCAGATACCTTATCAATTTCAACATAATTTATTCTAAGTTTACTGTATGTGTTTGGTATACAGTTTCCAAATATTATGAACTTAGTTTTACTTAGATTCAGTGATAATTTATTAGTATCAAACCCCATTTCTTTATAATTTTTAGGTCTTTCTCCACTGTATCCAAAAGTTGTTTCAGATGTTCCCCCACTACAAAATCATCAGCAAATAATATACATTTTAATGTCTGAGAGACCATACATATGTCGTTTATATACAAAATGAACAGCAATAGACCAAGCACTGAACCTTGTGGAACCCCAGAAGTTACCCTCAAAAGTTAAAGAATATGAGGCACCTGTAGAAGTATTTGATTCAACAGGTAGGGGTATTAAAGTGGTAAATTTTTACAACACTTGTGGAAAGCTTTTGATTGATTTGTTAGAAAGTATATGTAGCTCTAGCTCACTAAGGGCTGTATGGTATGGGGATTTTAACATAGTTCACTGTAGGGTTGTTTGTTAAATGATGATAATGGTTTGATTATAGAAGAATTTTTAGGTATTTCCCATCCTGTGCGTCCTAATGATGGGAAAGGTATTAGACTTAATGTTGCTAATAGTTCCGAAACTGCTATAGATTTAACTTTAGTTTTGAACGTTCAGGCTGGAGTGAGTGAGTGGGATGTCATGGGAGATAAAACACTGGGGAGTGATCATTTTCCTTTATTTATAAGCTTGAGTTTGGAGTTAAAGAGGGGACAGGAGGGCACTTCTAGGTGGTGGAATTTTGGTAAAGCAAATTGGGAGAAGTTTAAGGCTTTATGTGATGAACATCTGTCAGGGCTGAATGTTGAGGATGATATGGATTTCTGCAATGAAAGGTCAAGTCACGTTATTCATCAAACTGCGTGGAAGTGATTCCAATTAAAAAAGGCATTAATAGGAGGAAGGCAGTACCATGGAGGACAGGGGAGTGTGCAAAGGCTTCAGGGTGAGAAACAAGGTGTTTAGGAAAATTGAGATGTATCACTCCCTGAGTGAGTATAAAAGGCACAGGCCATGGTGAGAAAAGTGGTGAAGGTTGCGAAAAAGGTTTGTGCAGGTCATATTGTGATAATATTAGAAGGAATATTAAACATGGAGGTGTTTGCGGAATGACTAAGAAAATAGGGGAGGGATGGATTCATAGAGTTAATAACATTCCAGTATTGATTAATACTGGAATTGATTTAATTCCAGCATTGATTAAAGAACATTCCAGTATTGATGCTTGTTACTGAAATAGAGAAGGTTACGTTACTGGCTCGGTCATTTGCTGCAATTCAATATCAAGATAACTTAAGTAAAGAAGCTGAACGATGTAGGGGTAAGGTTCTAAGCTCCGACGTGTTGGAAGCCAGCTGTAGCAATGATAGGATTAGTGATGTAGAGTTTTCTTTGTGTGAATTTAAGAAGGTCAGACAGCTGCAGGAAAGGATGATATATGTAATTGTATGTTTAAGCATATGGCTGACAACTATATTGAGATAACATTAAAATTCTTGAATCATACTTGGAGTTTAGGCTATCTTCCCTCCTCGTGGAAAATGGCAGTAATAGTGCCTATTCTAAAACCTGGAAAACCCCTGGTGGATATGTCTAGTTATAGACCAATATCACTAAAGTCCCATTTGTGTAAACTTGTGGAACATATGGCAATGGAGTGGTTGAATTACATTTTGGAAAAGAGAGGTGATGGAGCGTTTTATTAGCACAGATTTTGAAAGGGCAGAATGACATTGGATTCAGTTTTATGTTTGGAAGATGGTATTTAGGAAAGCACAGGTAAATGAAGAAGTTTAATAGCAGTATTTGTAATGTGGAAAAAGCATATGATATGTTATGGAGTGAAGGACTTTTGATTAAGTTATGGAAATTAGGAATAAGAGGAAGGTAAAATAACTTATTCTGAGTGTTTTATTTGGACAACTGTGCAGGTAAAGATAGGTAAGGTATATTTGGAGTTCTATGAGATAGAAGGTGGGACGCCACAGTTAGTCTTTGAAGCCCTTTATTGTTTAATCTTCTGATATTTTCTCTGTATTATGTGGGTAAATCACTTTTTGCAGATGATGGAGCTTTATTGATTAGAGGTAGAAATTTCAGTTTGACTCTATATAGGATGCAATAAGCGATTAATAAGTTTAAACAGTGGGCAGGTAGATGGGGCTTTACACTTTCAGTAGCTAAAACACAAGTTGTGTGTTTTACAACGAGGATCGATAGACCTACACTCAATTTGAAATTATATGGTCAAACCCTTGAAGGGACAGTGGTAAGTTTCTTGGCATGTAGATGGAGAATATGCTGGCATGGAAGCACCACATCAGTAAAATAATTAGTAAATGTAAAGGGGCATCAGATATCCTTGGGTATCTATGCGGGTATCCTTGGGGTGCTACATGAAAAGCTTTATTGAACATTTATATTTATTTACTTAGATCTGTACTTGATTATAGTTGTGTGGTTTATAGATCAGCTTCATCTTCAAATTTAAAATGTTTGGATATGCTTTAAGAACAAGCTTTAAGATTGTGTTGTGGTGCAGTAAGGTCGTCTCCAGTTTTGGCTTTACTGGTTGAAATGGGACAATTATCTTTAAAATTGTAGAGGTTGAAGTTGTTGCTAACACGGTGGATTAATTTGAGGGGGCATAGGAATGATCACTGTGTTAAAAGTGTGTTGGAAGGCTTAGGAACATCACAAGAAGAGTGTTTTTAGTTTTGGGTGGCTGGGTTCTTAAATGCTAGGAATATGGGTTTGCTGGATTATAAAATATGTTCCACTGTAGCTTTCTCAGTAACCCCATGTTGTTTTTTCCAATGAATTTAGATGATTTTAGGCTATGTGATTTAATGAAGTCCAAGGATCCTGATATGCCTGAGAGTCCGTTGGTTCATCAATATGTTAAAGAAAATCATTGTGATATGTTAACCATTTTACTGATGGATCAAATCATAATCTAACTATTAATGTTGGTGTGTCTGTTTTGTGCCTGAATTACAGGTATCAATAAAGAAATATTTTGCTAATCATCTATCAGTATATACAGCCATCATTTTGGGCTACAGTGGGAGGAGGAAATTTGTCCTTGCAATGTTTTAATTTGTTCATGTTCTTTTTCAGCTTTGACTAGTGTTAAAACAGGTCATACTTACTTAAATACATACATACATCTGTAGGACATACTTACTGCTGGAAGCTCTTCAAACTTTATTGGTTTACATATCCCCTTCTTATGGGTCTCTGCACTGCGGTGTTCAGGGGAACGAGCAAGTTGATTGTTTGACCGAACCAGCTGTTGAAAGCTCTTCTGAGGTTATTGGCCTGACATTTAATAAATCAGAAGTGAAGGGCTAAGAATTAGGGGATTATGACAAGACTTGTTTGAAATTGGGCATAAGGAGAGACACCTTTACAAAATACATAAAACTGTTGGATTGATGGGAGAAGGGGGTAAAACACAAAGGGAAGGAATTATATTGACTTGACATAGAACTGGGCATACTTTACTTAATTATTCCTTGTATTTTGTTGGAAAACATCATTCTGCGGTCTGTAGGTTTTGCCATCATTATGACACAGTTGAACACATTCTATTACAATGTGAAGCATATAAAGTTGAAATAAGTCATGCAGGCTTCACTACTATCTTTGGGGCTGATAGTTCTAGTTTAACAACTTAACTAATTATTGGAAGTGACTTTAATTTAATTCACAATATTGTCTTTCATTATTTACAATCTATAGGACTTTTTGGGGCAATTTAGTTTTCATTTGACAAAGAACTAGTAAGAGTTTATTTCCAAATCTCTACACCACACTCCAGTCCAGTTGGTGGCAGTAAGGCACCTTTAAGTTGGGCTGCCAACCACCATCAGAAGTCAGAACAAGAGGAAGATGTGAGGCAGTTATACTTCCGTGGCAGGGGGCCATTGGTGATCAAGAAGGCTGAGGTGCCAGGGTGAGGCTATCCCATTCCACTTTGGGTGTGCTGACACCTGCAAAATCCCTAAAGACAAGATATTGAGGTTTATGATGTGCTTTGGAAGTAAGGGTTGTTGATATAACTGGAAAGTCTTGGGCTTGGTGGATGAATGCATAATTGGATTAAAAATCTTTTGTTTCAGAGTACCATACATATGTTGTAGGGAGCATAATGGTACCCCACAATGGAGTATTTGTTGCCTGCTCTGTTCAATAATTATGATAAATTATCTTTTCTAAAATTGATCCTGGTAGTTCTAAGTCCTTGTATGCTGATGATGGGGCTCTATGGAAAAACAGCAGGAAATTTGTAAATTTTGTAATAAGGTTCAGCCTGCTGTACAGGAAGTGGAGAAATGTCATGAGCAGTGGGTGTTAAATTTTTCAGTGGCAAAGACAGCATATCTGTTTTGGTAAACGGATCGATAGGCCCAATTGTTGGCCTTCGACTGTATGGACAGGTGTTAGAACAGATGTCAGTAATTGAGATCCTCGGTATGTGGATGGATTTGAAATTAACACGGACGCATCATGTCAATAAAGTACTTGCAAGATGTAAGGCTGTCCTAAATGTGCTTTTGTGTTTGGTGGGGTGGCTAATAGGGTATCTATGATTACTTTGTATTATGCATTGATTAGATTATTGTTGTAGTACATATGGGTCTGCTGACCCCTCACTTCTGAAATTGCTGGATGTTATTCAAGCCCTGTCTTTGTCTGTGTCATGATGTTGAGTCTTCTCCTGTCTCTGCTCTGCAGTTGGAGGTGGGTCATATGCTCTTGTATTTGTGACGATTGCAGATTCCTATGAATAGTTGGGTACACCTCAGTGGACATGAGGATGATCATTCAACTAAGAATATATTGAAAGATTGTTGGGCTCATAAGGATTGCAAGATTTGCAGTTTTGGGTAAGAAGGAAATGATGTGGCAGAGAACATGTCTAATATGACCTAAGCTCCTAGTGTGGCTTTATCCATTATTCCTCCCTTGTTATTTCCTTCACCTAAGGTAGATTTGACTCTTTGGGAGAGGCTGTGAGAACATACCTAGTATGTATCTGAAGTGGTAGTGGTGATGCTATTAATGCATCATCGATATTATGGAATGGATCCAGTGCTTACAGATGGCTCTAAAGACCCGATGTTTCATAACATCGGTGCAGCAGTCTATGTCCCAGAATTTCAGGTGTCAATTAGAAAACAGTTATCTAATAAGCATTCAGTTTATATTATTGAAATGGTGGCAATCTTTCTTGCATTGCCGTGGAAAGAGAATGTATGGGCTAACTGTGTTGTTCTCTGTTTGATTCCTTCTCTGTATTGTGTAGTCTTGGGGGGGGGGGGGTGTTCAATAGTAGTCCAGATGTTTTGTTGGAAGTTAGACAGACATTATAATGGCTGCAGTAGTTAGGAGTGCATGTTTGATTCTTGTGGATCCCAGCTCGTGTAGGGTGGAAGGTAGTCAATAGGCTGGCAAAGCAATCTAGGAAGGTATTCCACTAATTGAGAGGGAGGCAAAGTTTTTACTTAAGGACCATGTTCTCTCAATCTGACAGGGACTGTAGGACACACAGTTGAGGGGGAGACATTTGGATGGAATTCAGGAAAAGGTTACTTCACTTTGGCGGAGAGGAGGGCCCAGAGGGAGGAAGTTATAATTACCTGTCTTAGACTTGGCCACACTAGTTTAGTTGCCAGATTGTTTGGACTTGGTAAACATACTTCAGGTGAACGTAGACAGTGTCGACTCCCAGAGACAGTTTCACATGTGTTACTGGAATTAGGGCATATGAATGGGAGAGAAAGCAGACCCTGGGAAACAATAATCTTACTGTGGATAGTTTGGTGGGGTATGGGCAAGAAGGACGAGAGAAGCATAAGCAAGTATTTAAATTCTTGAAACTTGGTGGGTTGTTTAATGTAATTTAAGTTAATAGTATTGGGTGTTTATAGATTTATACTTATTATTATCCTTTTTATTAGAATTTTTTCTTCTTAGTGGAGGTGGTATGTGTTGGGATTGCTCTCCTGAATCCTCCTCACACTCCAGTTCAGCAGGTGGCGGTAACACAGCTTTATTTTAGTTGGTCTGCCAACCACCAATAAAGACCAAAAGATGATGTGAGGCAGTGAACACTTGTGAAAGGTTAACACCTGATATATTGGACAGTGTGGGTGGCAATGGGAAAAATCAAGTCATATGGTGTGTGTGTTTTATGCTGATAGTATTATGTGCAGTTTATGACATAAATGTGAATGGGACTGTGATGGAGGTCTTTCAGAAAGTCTTTCAGAAGTGTTTAGTGTACATGAATGATGGTACAAGGATAAATCCATTTAACAACATTGTTTTTGCTATAGACCTTACACTGGTATCTGAGGAGAGAGCAAGGGTGTGTAACTGGGGAGTGTTTAATGATACAACAGTGGGAAGTGATCATTTTCTTATTATCTGTGCCATGGGAATAGATGTGCGTCAGAGAAAAGGTTCTCATACCTACAGATGGAATTTTAAAAAGGCAGATTGGGATGTATTTGATTTATGTGAAAGTAGATTTCCTGATCATATGGTTTTGGAGGATATCAAGTTGAGTATTAATACCTCATGCTCTGTACTCAATAACTAAGAAAGCAATTCTCAGATTGTTGGGAGAAAATAAAAGGAAATCTGTTCCCTGGTGGATGGATGAATGTAAAAGAGCTGTGAAGGAGTGGAATAAAGTTTTAAAGGAAGTTAGGCAGTGTTACTTCTATTCAACTTCCATGCAATATCAAGGAGCTCAAGCTGTAGATAGGGAAGCAGTGAGAAGGGCAAAGAGAATGTATTGTGATAGCACTGGGAAAGACGATCAGGTAGGGAAGTTTGGGGTATGATAGGGAAAGTTAAAAATCTTGATGTATTGCTGGTTTTGTATGATGGGATGAGGATTAGTTACTGACTCTAAAAAACCCAGTATTATTAACAAAAACGTATGTCAGAATACAGTACATAATTTGGTTAATTTAAGTAAAGAAGTGGGGTCTCGTAGAGAAACAGTTTGGTAAGCAATCCTCGGACTACTGAGGAAAAAATGTTCCAGTTCCTGCATAGGTGATAAATTTATTTTGTTTGAACATGAAAGAGCTATTAATAGTGCTGGTCAGACCTCATCTTGGAAAGATGATATTTGTTATAATGCTTACCTGGTTTTTGGATTCAAAATTTGTGTTGGTTTTGGAGTTCTTTAATATAATATGGGTAGAAGGAAGACTTCCTGCTTCCTGGAAGTAAACTGTTGTTATCCCTATACACAGACCTGGGAAGGATCAATCAGACCCTTCTGTTTATAGACCTATTTCACTAACTTTACATGTATGTAAGATAATGGAATGAGTGGTTATAGCAAGGCATTCTTGTATTGTGGAAAGTGGTAGAAAATTAGTTGTATATCTGTCGGGATTTTGTAAAAGGAATAATAACAATGGACTGAGTATTAAGTTTAAAATCTGAAATTTGTAAGGCCCAAAATGATAAAGCATTAGTGGTCGCATTTTTCTCTGATGTAGAGAAAGCTTATGATATGTTATGGGTACAAGGGTTGCTACTTGAACTTGAGAAAATGGGAATAGGTGAACAGATAAAAGTTGGGGTGGGAACAGAATTCTCTGAGGAGTACGAGATGGAGAATGGGACTCCACAGGGCGAATGTATGTAGCCCACTCCTTTTTAATATTGTGATTAATAAGGTTTTCTTAAATGTTGGCTCAGACATTTCAAAATTGTAATATACTGAAGGTGCAGTGTGGACAAGACAGAAATATAACTTATATATTTAGGAGCATGCAGGCAGCTATTAATGAATTAGAGGAATGGGAACATATGTGGGGGTTTAAAGTTTCTGTAGCATAGGCCTGAATTATTTACTTTACTAAATGGAATGTAACACCCTCAGTTGATCTCAGGTTGTATTGTAAATTTCTTAAACGAGATTCAGTAATAAAGTTTCTAGGTATGTGAATGGACAAAAGGCTAACATGCAAGGAACCTGTGAATAAAATTTTAGAGATGTGTACAAAAATGACTTTAATGTGCTCAGTTGGGCATGATAGGGGTGCAAGTAAGAGGTCACTTAAACAAATGCATATTGCTTTAATCAGATCTGTCTTTGATTACGGATGTGCTGCTTATGGGTGAGCCTTAAAAGATGACTTCAGGCCCTTAAAGTTCAAGCTCAGTCATTAACGTTACGTTGTGGTGCTATTAAATCATCCCCAGTTTCAATATTACTCATAAAAATAGGTGAAACACCTTTACATCTGTGCAGGTTACAGTTAGAAGTGGCTTATTGGGATAATGCAAGAGGATATAAAGTTCATCAGCCAATTTTGGCAATATTTGTATTGGCGGGTGCAGTGCATTCATAAGCACTTCAGTTCTGGGTGAATGGCAAATGAATGGGCACAAAATCTTGGGTTGCTTAATGAGGAATATGGTGCCATTGTACCTCTTTCTGTCACACCTCCATGGTTTTTTCCTTTGCCTGTGTTGGATTTGAAAAGATCACGATGAAGAATGATTGTTTATCAGTGGCACAGGTAGTTCAGCAATATATGCAAGGCAAGTATTATGGCTTCTTAACCATCTGTTAAGACATTTCATAGATCCAGTGACAGGTAATTCAGCTGTTTGTTCCAACATCTCAGGTGACCATTAAGAAAAGATCATCAGACAAAATATCAGTATTCATATCTGAGATAGTTGCTGTCATTTTAGCCTTGGAATGCATCAAAAAGTGCGCCTTGATTATGCACTCTTGTGCTTTGATTCATTCTGCTTTGACACCTATTAAAACAGGTATTTTAAATTGTAGGCCTTGCATTCTCCTCGAGATTGGACAAATCTGTTGAGGTTTCAGGGTCTAGGCTTTTATGGGCCCCTGCCCATGTTGGAGTTGAAGGAAATAAGGTGACAGACATTCTAGCTAAGCAATCATTTAAATTTAAGGATGTAAATGTAGTGGTGACTTTGCATAAAAGGGAGATAAAAGCTGCAATTTAATAAGTCTATTTGATCACTGAGGCAACAAAATTTGGATAAGGAAAAGAAAGTACAACATTTATATAAAATTCAAAGGACAGTGGGAACTTAACTGGGAGATGGGTATAAAAGGAGGAAAGAAGTTATACTTGTACATTCATGTACTGGGCATACTAGGATGAATAATTCCTTGTTCAAAATTAATATGCATAATAAGGGCATTTGTAGGAAGTATACTTGTCAAGAAACAGTGCAGCATATATTGCTTGAATGCAGTTCTTAGGTGCAAAGGAAACAATTTACTTGCTAAATTAAAATCAGACACCATTTAACAAGAAAAGTTTGCTAGATTGTCACTGCCATCATAATATATACAAGTGCATATCTGACTTTCTGAAAAGCATTAGGGTTCTTGATATTATTTGTGGTTTTTATTGGGGGGGGGGTATTTAGTAGGTATACTTCCTGTCTCTTTGCTCTCCACTCCAACTCAGTAGGTCCTGGCATTGTATCTTATGTTAGTCCACAACTGTCATTAAACTTTATAAGTGAGGCAGTTGAAAAAAGTGTTTGTATTAAGGTAATGCTGCTTGTAGTGTGGGTTGTAGAGAAGTGTGGTTTGAAGGAGAAAGATGGTTGTGAGATGATATAAGTGTGTGGGGAAGGCTGGGGTGCCATCTCCAAATGCAAAGGAGAGGCCAGCCAGCACAGAGTCTGCACAAAAGGGCATTGCCCAACGATTCAGCTGGATGCTTAAGCGCAGGAAATGCTGGAAGTATTCAGTAAGTCAGACAGTATTTGTGAAACGAGAAGCAGTTGACATCAGTCCTGAGTCTGTCTGTCAGATCTGAGTTGGATGGTTGAATTAAGAGAACAATAAGGCAGGATGAGAGCTGGGGCTCTACCAGCCAATAATCTGTTTGTCTTGTGCTACGGGGGAAAAGAAAAGGATCAGCTTCTAGAGGATGATATGGAGGTGCTGCATTGCTGGTAGCCTTCCCCTATAGGCAAAGATCAAAGGACTTTGTCCTGGAGCTATAGGACAATGCTATCTTCCCACATTGAATCTGCACATCCTTGCTGATGCAGGTACTTTGAAGAACTGACAAGAAAGCCAAGGCACCATATGTAAATGTTTGGTAATATATCTTGTTAAGCAGATGCTTCAATATATTTATAATTTCTGGAAGATATTTCATTAAGGAAACAAATGCTAAAATCCTGCAAGTGTCTTAATAAAATAAATTCTCCATAATAGGGATTCCAAACAAAGTCTTAACAGAGTCAAAGCCTCCAATGGATCTGATGATATATCTTGCCATGCTTCTCAGTCTTAAAAGTCTGGTTGCATTCTTGTACAGACAGCCTTGAGGTTTAATAGAGCAGTTGATTTTTCAAAATGAAAAAAGATAATGAACAAGGATAGAAAAGTTAGTTTTGAATCATTTAGTCAAGAATATACCACTAAAATGTTTTGGGATTTAACGTGTTGTGAAAGGCTCTATGTAGATGTAAATCATCTGAAGGAAGAGCAAAATGATATCGATGGGGAAAGAAAACAGAAAATGCTTCACTTTAATTCCGAAAGCCGGATCCATTGATGTAATAATTGAGGATGCTTGCTGTGCCCATTTACATGTTTGCCTTCCCCATTGACTCTTGCCTTACTGCTTTTACACATTTTATATCAGTGGAAATTAAAATTAACTCCCCTATTTTGGAATGCATCTTGGTGGATGGATTTTAGGATCAGTGGAAATTTATTATATATATCTATTTAGTTTGTAAATAATGGCAGCCGAGTATCAGAGGTTCAAATCTGCATGATGTTCACCCGTTCATTTTTGCAGAAGATCGCTGATACATTGTCTCACTGGTTGCACCAGTTACTGGTGGAACAAGATACTGTTGGGAAGCAATTTATCACCAGTCTATTGATGTAAATCAGCAATATGATAAATGAATAAAGGGTCGAAGTTATGGATAAACTGTTCAGTAATTTTTTTTTCTCTCTGTACAGAAAGTAAGAGCTTATCCATGCCTTAGTATATAAAATAACTTAGAAGCACAACTTTTGCTTCACCAAATGACTACAAGTCTGAGATATTCTTTTGAAGATCTGGTATAGATGAAATCCAGAAATAGTTCAGGGATGTAAACCATTTCTTATTCAGTCTTGAGTTATTTTCATTCCTGCAAATAAGGTTAATTGCCCCCAGGACACTGAGACTGAAAGTCAATACTCTTTAGATAAGTTATTCCTAACAGGGGTGGTACTACCCACAGTTACATGTCCTAAGGGCGTGATAGGCGAAATAGAAGTCATTGGAGGGCGTTCAAGATCCTTGGGGAGTGGGAGGGTAAGCAGTATCCTAACTTGAACCACAAGACCTGACTGACTTTTAGTAAAGCAGGCACTTCTGAGAAAGAGGATGAGGCACTGGAACTCAGGAAGAACTGTAGCTCTGCAGGCGGTGAGCACTCATCATCACAATGCATCTGAAACTCGGCAGTTTCCTCCGACCTTACCAACCAAACAGGCATTATTGGGGATGCATACATTAGCAACCTGGGTGCCGAAAAGTTCCCTTTGACTCATGGAACAGAACCAGTTCATGCTATGTAACAGTTGGTAAGTCAACTGCTCTTGACTTTCTTTAAAGATCGCGCAACAATACAGCGCTGGCCAGAACCAAAAGGTGAAATAGAGCCAATAGGTAAATCTGCCAACCCTGAGGATTCCTCGGCATACAGTGCGATTTCTGTCAGTCTGAACACTGTGAAGCCTTGATTTCTAATCTTGCTAATTAACAGAGACTATTGAAAGTGCGTCAATACAATATTATATACCTGAAGTATGGTTTTATTCTGTTCCCGTCAGATCAGCAATGCCCCATGTGTGTCTGTCTATTTGTAATACTGTACTGTCTGATGAAGCCACGTAACAATCCAGATTAGAGGAACACTTCCATAAAAGACACTCTGAAAAGGCTACTTAAGGTATTAACTCAGTTCCAGAAGATTAAAAAAAAGCATTTGAAGAGTATTGCACACTTGGGTCATTTGCCAAGAAAGCTAAAAATGACCTTGATAGTGGTCTCATTGCTGCTTCTAACATTTCCAAATGATAACAAGATGTGGAAATTTTCATTCAATAGGTGAAAGATTAATAATGCCTACTGTATTAGAAGTGCTCACCACTGTTCTTAAAATAGATACCAGTATTTTAAAACCAATTCCCCTGACTAATAACTCTGTAGCTCCTCTTATTGATGAAATGAGTGAAGACATTGAGTATCAACTATGCACAGAGCTATGAACACAGAATTTGGGATACAGCTGGATGAGCCAACTGTGCAAGATAACAAGGCATTGCTAATGGCATACATATGTATGGTTTATCAAAAATGGAAAAAAAAAATTGTAAAAAGTTTAAAAACAAATATTAAGAGAGAATCATGTTATAAGCAAAACATTGGGAGAAACATGTTCTCAGTTTCCCTAAATGGAAAGTATTGCCCTCTTTCACGGAAGGTGATTTGCTTACTGCTTACACCTGCAGTCACTGAAGAAGGATTTTCAGAATCAATTCAAGGATTTGAACAATCTGGAAATTCCAGACTGGGTATTTAACCCATTTCTTTGCAAGGTGGAAGAACAGGAAGAAAGCTTTCAAGAGGAAATTATTGAAATTCAAAATGATGAAGAAGCAAAAATGCTTTTCAAAAATGACAGCTTTTGCGTTATGTGGCTCCACTGTCATATGAAATTTTCTGGTCTTGGGAGAAGAGCCAAACTGCACTCCATTGCATTTCCCTCCTTCTACCTTGTTGAAAGAGGCTTCAGTGCAGTGAACCACACACACAGAAAAATCAGAAACCACTTGGCCCTTGTAACGCATGGGTACTTAAGGCTTTTGCTGTCTCAACTGGAACCAGATATTTCAACTCTTACTAAAAACAATCATGCTCAAGGATCACTTTGATATTGAAGCTGCTGTACATCACACAGGTACTGTGTAAGCTGAGTTTAAAGAAAAATTAAAAATGTAAAGCAGAATCACTTTTCTCATATTAGTATATGGTAGGCAGGTTTTACACTTTAGGAGTGCCGGGAAGTATATTGTGCCTAAGAGGTGCATTGCAAGTATGAAAATGCTTTGGGGGGTGTTGGGCTAAAAAAAGGTTTGTAAACACTGGTTTTGATAACATATAACAGTCAATTGGCTAATATTGAAATATCACCGTTATTTACAAATAATTAATTCAAGTTTTTTAATGAACCAGATTGGATACTCCCAGATGAAGAATCAGTTTACATAGAATGAAACTGAAGGACATTAAACTAAAATTTAGAATGGAGGAAGTAATTAAAACAAAGGGAGTATTGGCTATTTTTGTATAACAAGGGAGTCGAAAAGTGGGGAAGTACTGCAACTGTGCAATACCTCAAATAGGATGTAGAGTTTTGGCTTTGTTTTTAAGAAATGTTTGTGAAATGGAGGCAGCTCAGAGGAGGTTTGCAAGGCTTCTTCCTGGGATGAAATGTCTTCTGAAGAAAAATAGCTGTTGTATACAATACTGATTGAAATTTTGGAAAAAATAAAGACAAGAAATCTGATGCTCAACATTTTAGGGATAGCTTCTTCACCTCCACCATCGGACTTCAGAACAATCCATGAACACCACTTCATTATTCATCTTGAGCAGTATTTCTATATTTTGTAACTTATACTAATTTTTATGTGTAGCACTGTGCTGGTGACACAAAATAATAAATTTCATGGCATATGTCAGTGGTAAATAATCCGATTCTGAAACCTGTAAGATACTGAGGGGTAATGATGTGGCTGATACCGAGAGAATATTTTCTCTTTTGAGGAATCCAGAACTTCAGAATAAGGTGGTAAATAATTTTTGTTCGCAGGGCATGTAGATCGTTGAAGATCTCAGTTCTGGAGAGCTGTGGAGGCTGAACCCTGTTCAAGGCCAGGATAGACGGAGTGTAGGACTAGAAGTTTAGGAGTTACAGTGGGCCATCATGATTTTATTGAGAGGTGAAGCAGCGTCAAGAAACTAAATGGTCTACAGTTACTCATGTTCTGAATTATCACTGCAAATCATAAGCACATAAAAACCCTAATCTATTTTGACACCTAGTTGTATTCTTTCTATTGTGTTATAGTTTTATTTTCATAATATTTAGGTTTCTATCTTCCATTTTAATACTAGTGTAATATTCTTCAACTTTTCTATTTCGTGCATATTTTAAGTGTTGAGTGATTTCAAAAGCACGGCATCTCAAAATGACAATTTGAATGCAGTGTTACATAACTAGTAGTTTAGACTGGAACTGCAAATAATAGTATGTGGCAGCACCTTACTTAACACCAAGAAATTGTACAATAAATAGTTTGAAAAAAATCAGAATGTATTTTGTAACAAAACATTTCATTCAATTAACCTCACATAAATATAGCTTTAATAGAAAAAGCCTATAACTCAAAAGTACCAGAAACAGTTGATTCAGAAATATGCATGGTTTTGGAATACAAACACTTATAATTTTTTTGAATCTTAGAATATGTATTTATCTATATAGTTAGTTTTGGAAAACACTTGGTCAATTTAAACAGAACAGTTTCAATGAATGAATTTATTGATTCTATTAA
This sequence comes from Hypanus sabinus, assembly GCF_030144855.1. NCBI lineage: Eukaryota > Metazoa > Chordata > Chondrichthyes > Myliobatiformes > Dasyatidae > Hypanus > Hypanus sabinus. The sequence goes on along the minus strand of NC_082719.1, from coordinate 47,730,864 downwards.
GTTTCTTGTTCTTACTGTGACTGCCAACAAGAACATGAATCTTTGGGTTGTATATTGTGTCATATATGTACTTTGATAATAAATTGACTTTGAACTTTGAAACCTAATGTGGTTTCAGAAATCAGGCATTGTTTTAGAGTTTCAAGGAAGTGGTAAATGCAGGAATGCAATCAAAATATAGCTTGGCTATCAACGATTTAGTGAACAAATTGGATTTTAATTTAGTAGAAAAGCTTCAGTTATGAACCATTGGATGACACTTAGGAAATGAACCTTAAATCCTCAATTATTCTATTAATTCCTCTTTTTGAATACTGCTGAACATCCCTGTGTTAAATAATCTTCTGTAAGCCTATGAATTTCAAACTGAGTTAATGAAATAGATCTATCATAACATGAAAATCAAAATATGATTACATAGACAAAAATGGATCAAATAAACTTATTTGAGCAGCATATTTGTTAGTAGAGGTATTTAGGGAGGCATTGTTTCACATTGTAGAATGACAAGCTGAATTTAATTGTCCTCCCAAATATAAATAATCAAAAAAGTCCAGATAGGAGGGTCCCTGCAGCATCAGGTGACCCTGGCCAGATATGAGGTTCTTTCAGGAGGTAAACCCTTGCAAGACAACAGGGTCTGATAGAATAAATAGTTAGGCTTTGAAAACTTGTGCCAACCAACTGATAGGTGAGTTCAGAGACATTTTCAATCTTTCATTGTTATGGTCAAAAATTCCCACCTGCTTCAAAAGGGCAACAATTATAGCAGTGCCCAAGAAGAGCTGTGTGAACTGACTAACTGACATGTTGTTCTATAATACACACATTTACAGTGATCAAATACTTTGAGAGGTTGGTCACGGCTAGTATCAGCTCCTGAATAAGTAAAGACCTGACCCTACACAATTTGACTACCACCACTATAGATCTACATCACACATGAGCTCATTGGCTCTTCATGAGACCTCGAATCACCTGGACAATACAAATACCACTGTCAGGATGTTATCCATTGACGATAGCTCAATGTTTAATGTCATCATCCCTACAGCTCTGACTGAAAAGCTACAGAACCTGGGCCTCTGTACCTCCCTCTGCTAACTGGATCCTTGACTTCCTAATCAGAAGACCACAATCTGTGCAGATTAGAAATAACATCTCCACCTTGCCGACACACCACAGGGATGTGTGCTTAGCCCACTGCTCTACTCTCTACAAGCATGACTGTGAGGCTCGGCACAGATCAAATGCCATTTACAAGTTTGTTGATATTACAACCATTGTTGGCAGAATCTCAGATGGTGATGAGAGGGCGTACAGGAATGAGGTATACCAGCTAGTTGAGTAGTATCATAACAACAATCTTGCACTCAACATTAGTAAGACCAAAGCGCTGATTGTGGACTTCAGAAAGAGTAAGATGAGGGAGTACAAATGAATTCTCACAAAGAAATTGGAAGTGGAGAGAGTGAACAATTTCAACTTCCTGGCTGTCAATATCTCTGAGGATCTAAACTGTTTGCAACATATTGATGCAGCTATAAAGAAGGCAAGATAGCAGCTGTATTTCATCAGGAATTTAAGGAACTAGTTTGTCACCTAAAACACTCAAAAACATCTACAGATGTACCATGGAGAGCATTCTGAATGGATGCATCAATGTCAGGTATGGGGAGGTGGGGGTTATTGCACAGGATTGAATAAATTGCAGAAAGTCATAAAATTAGTCAGCTCCATCATGGGTGCTAGTGTCCATAGAATCTTCAACATCTTCAAGGAGCAATGCCTCAGGAAGGCAGCATCCATCATTACGAACCCTCACACCCAGATCATGTCCTCTTCTCATTATAATTCAGTTTTTTTATATGTTTATCATAAGATATAGGCACAGAACTAGACTATTTGTCCAATCAAGTTTGCTCTGCCATTTCATCATGCCTGATCCAGTTTTTCTCTCAGCTCCAGTCTAATGCCTTCACCTCATATCCTTTCATGCCCTGAACAATCAGGAATCTATCAAACTCTGCTTTAAAAATACATAAAAACTTGGCTCCCCAGGCAATGAATTCTACAGATTCGCCACTCTCTGGCTGAAGAAATACTTCCTTGCCTCTGTTCCAAAAGGACACGCCTCTATTCTGAGACTGTATTATCTGATATTAATCTCTTCCACCAAAGGAAACATCTCTCCACATCCACTCTCTCAAAGCCTTTCACCATTCAATTGGTTTCAATGAGGTCAACCCTCATTCTTCTGATTTTTAGTGATTACAGACCCAGAGCCATCATGCACTCTTTATATGACAAGCCATTCAAGCCTGGAATCACTTTCATGAACCTCCTTTGAACCCTCTTCAGTTTCAGCACATCCTTTCTAAGATAAGGAACCCAAAGCTACTCACAATTCTCCAAGTGAGGCCTCACCAGTGCTTTATAAAATGTCAACATTACATCTTTGCTTTTATTTTCTAGTTCCCTTAAAATGAGTGCTAACATTGCATTTGCCTTCCTCACCAAAGACTCAACCTGCAAATTAACGTTTAGGGAATCTTACGCAAGGATTCCCAAGTCCCTTTGCATCTCAGTATTTTCTATTTTCTCTCAATTTTACAAATAGTCAACACTTCCATTTTTTTCTGCCAATGTGCATGACCATACACCTCCCGACACTGTATTCCATCTACCATTTCTTTGCCTATTCTCCTAATCTGTCGAAATCCTTCTGTAGCCTCCCCACTTACTGAAAATTACCTGCCCCTCCCCCTATATTTATATTGTCTGCAAACCTTGTAACAAAGCCGTCAACTCTATCATTGAGATATAACATAAAAAGAATTGGACCCAACACAGAACCCTGGTCACTGGCAGCCAGCCAGAAAAGGCTTCCTGTATTCCCACTCTTTGCATCCAGCAATCAGCCATGGTTTCGTCCATGCTAGAATCTTTTCTGTAATACCATGAGTTCATAGCTTGTTAAACAACCTCATGTGGCACCTTGTCAAAGGTCTTCTGAAAATCCAAGTATTTCACATCAACCAAATCTCCTTTGTCTATCCTGTTTGCTACTACTTCAAAGAATTCCAACAAATTTGTCAGGCAACATTTTCCCTTGAGGAAACCATGCTGACTACAGCCTATTTTATCATGTGTCTCCAAATACCCTGAGACCTATCCTTAATAATGAACTCCAACATCTTCTCAACCACTGAGATCAAACTAATTGGCCTATAGTTTCCTTTCTTCTGCCTCTCTCCTTTCTTGAAGAGTGGAGTGACATTTGCAATTTTCCAATCTTCCAGAACCATTTCAGAATCTAGTGATTCTTGAAAAATCATTAATAATGCCTGCACAATCTCTTCAGCCACTTACTTCAGAACTCTGGCTGCGCACCATCTGGTTTAAGTGACTTACCTACTTTCAGACCTTTCAGTTTCCCCAAGAACCTTTTATTAAGTAATGATAACTTCACATACTTCATGTCCCCTGACACCAGGAATTTCCAGCATACTGCTAGTGTCTTCCACAGTGAAGACTGTTTCAAAATGCTTATTCAGTTCATCTGCTTTTTTGTTAGTCCCTATTTTTACCCCTCCAGCATTGCCGCAAAGTTAACAAATTTCACGGCATATGCCAGTGATATTAAACCTGATTGTGATTCTGACAATGTGTGGCAGCTGTAATATGGATGTATGATTGTCGATCTTAATAATCATCAATGGCAAGGCCACCTTGCTCTTTGTGGCTTTGTAGTGGATACAGGGTAATACAGGAGATTAATAAACTTTATGATATGGAACTGGAATCACAACAGTAATCTTTTGCATTGTAACTGTTTTGAACACCAATGGAAAGTAAATTCTGCCTTGTTCTCATGCTGTTGAAGTTTCTGTTTCTGTACAGGGGAATGATAAATTAGCTCACCAATCTTCTTTGACTGAAGTATGGATAAAAGGCGGACCAAAGGTTTCACTGAGAATTCTGGAAGACTGACTTAAAATGGAAGTAATTTAGCAAAAGCTAGTCAACAGTTTTATAGAGCTGACAAAGTTACTGTTGAATGCTTAACAAGCCCATGGGTAACGTTCTCATAACACATGAAGATGTATGATAACACTGGAGGATAAAGCCAATGAGAAGAGAATATTACAATTTATTCTGAAGATATACACAAATTGTTATTATATTGGCACTGAAGGGAATGTGAATGGTATGAGATTTATTTTCTGAGGAGATAAAGTGGTATATAGCCTCTGAGGAGCTTTAAATTTTTCACATTGAATTTTGTTTTCTATTTTAAAGCTTATATAGGTTGTCTTTCACCTTGAAGATCTGGTGATACTATAATATATTCAAAAAAAGTAGCTGAAATTTGACCTAAAGGGATTAATGACCTCTGATTGAAATAGCTGAGAAATGAACATCATGCTGGCATTTTAATGTGTCTTTTACCATTTTTTGCAAACAGTTATTTATTTTAAATATTCTTCCAACTTGTCAAATTGCTTTTGACAAGTTTGAAGAAGCAACTTTCTATTGGAAAGTTGCTTCTCTAAAAGGCATCACATTCTGCAATCATTTCTTTTTAATAGTATACTGAAGATAGTTGTTTCCATGAGCAGGAATGGAGAGTAGACTGTAGTCTTTTCAGTTGCAGCTGACAGATTGCTCCAGCCAAGTTATGTAAACTGTTAAATTCTTATTGATTATTGATGTCAGTACTCTAATTGCCTTTGTGTTCTGATTGATATTCCAGCTCTTCTCACCTGTCACTTCACAGACACAGAAGGCCCTCAATTACGTGTTTGATATAGATGGATATGGATTAAACATAGGCATAGAAACATAGAAAACCTACAGCAAAATACAGGCCCTTCGGCCCACAAAGCGAGACCAAAAATGTCCTTACATTAGAAATCACCTACGGTTACCCATAGTCCTCTATTTTTCTGAGCTCCCGTACCTGCCCGGGAGTCTCTTAAAAGACCCTATCATATCCACCTCCACCACCGTCGCTGGCAGCCCATCACTCTCTGCATAAAATAAACTTACCCCTGACATCTCCTCTGTACCTACTTCCAAGCACCTTCAAACTGTGCCCTCTCGTGCTAGCCATTTCAGCTCTGGGAAAAAGCCTCTGACTATCCACACGATCAATGTCTCTTATCATCTTATACACCTCTATCAGATCACCTCTCATTCTCCGTCACTCCAAGGAGAAAAGGCCGAGTTCACTCAACCTATTCTCATAAGGCATGCTCCCCAATCCAGGCAACATCCTTGTAAATCTCCTCTGCACCGTTTCTATGGCTTCCACATCCTTGAACAAATGGCAAGTGACAAACTCACAGAACATGTTTGGGCACCCTGACTCTTGTACAAACAGATTTAATTACTCAAAAAAATATGGGATACTTGATTTTTTAATAATCAAACTGAGATCATCGCTATTTTAAACTGCTGTTAAAATGCAAACTCCAATTCCATGCTGAAAATGTCCATTTACATTCAGTGCATCATTCATGAAAGGAAGCATTTTGCACTGACCAATTGTAATTAATTTTGAAGAAAGCTAATTTTTGTATGGACTAACTCAGACAATTGCTCTGGTAAAAGAACTAGGTTACAGTCTAGAAAATTATTTTTCACATGCAGCATTGTTGGGGACCAATGTATCCAACACTGTAGCTAGGTTTTAACTTCAAGTTCGTATGTTGGCTGAGAGTCACAAAGTGGATGGTAAACCTGCAGATTTCAGGGACTTAGAGGCCCTTCAAACTTTACTTCTTCCTGTACTCTTGTCTGAACCCAGTCAGGTATATTGGACTGGATCATGCTAGTGTCTTGCTGGTGGAGCTGTAGAGAATTGTTGGCTGGCATAGTGCGTGGATCTATATTTCATGGGCTTTTGTGCCAACACACTGCAGCAAGGGATAATGGACACAGTGGCCGTCAGGTATTTCATCTGACCTCCAGGCTCTGTGCTGTGCTGAGGGGCTGAATACTCTTCATGTCTGGCCCTAGTTACTCAGCCTTAATTAGCACATCTAATACTCCAACTTTCACTTGAATAGTTTACTGACCTGGACTATAAAGTTTTCTTTCAAACTTGATTAAAACATTAATATGAATTAAAAATAAATGTACATATTGGGTATGGTTTCAAATTAATTATATTTATTCTTTTTAATGATTTAATAGTTTTTAAATGTCTATGATCATGAGATATTTAGAAATACAGTAGTGTAAAGGTTTTCTGTCAGGCAAACTGTCAGAAGGCCAGCAGAATGAGCCATTGTCACAGCTCCAGGAACCTGGGCTTGAATCTGACTTCTTTTGTTTCACTAATAATAAATAAATAAGCAATTAATAGTGAGAACACGAGTTGCAGCATTCCTTGAGATTGAGTCCCTAGATAGTGAAATCAGTTCAGTTTAGGGTTGAGTTAAGCTGAGTGAAGTTATCCATTCTGGTTCAGGAGCTCGATCGACTATCAAGTCATGGTTACTTGACAAGTACTTACAAATACTGAGGCTACTGCATGATGGCATGTCAGCCACAGTACTAAGCAAATCGGTGTTGAATCAGAACCCTTCTTTGTCTAGACAGGAGTCAAGCAGGGCTATATCGTTGCACCCACCCTATTTTCCATCTTTTTTGTTATCATCCTTCACCTCATTGGACAACAGCAGCCACAGGTCACCAAACACAACCCTGAGATTCATTTTCTTTTGGGCATGCTCAATAAATCCATATAGAATCAATGAAAAACTGCATCAGCTTGGGCATTCAACCAGTGTGCAAAGAACAACAAACTCTGCAAATACAAAAAGACAAAAATAATAATAAATAAATAAGCAATAAGTATTGAGAGCATGAGATGAAGAGTCTTTGAAAGTGAGTCCTTAGGTTGTGGGAACATTTCAGTGATGGACCAAGTAAAGTTGAGTGAAGTTATCCCCCTTGGTTCAAGAGCCCGATGGTTGGAGGGTAATAACTGTTCCTGAACCTTATGGTGTGAGTCCTAAAGCTCCTGTATCTTCTTCCTGATGGCAGCAGTGAGAAGAGAGTATGTCCTGGTTGGTTGGGGTTCCCATAGAATAAACAACAGTCTTTTCATCCTCAACTAGTTAAAGGCCAAGAAGAAGGTCAGTACCACCACTATCATGGAGCTTCAATACATGGATGACAATGCCATTGCATCATTCTCTGAGGAAGATTTCCAATGTACCTTAAATGCCTTTGCTAAGGCACATAGGACCCTAGGTCTTTTATGAATATAAAAGTGGCAGCGATCAGCCACCATCCAGCCAACTACTTATCCAGCTCTCCATCAAAGTCGAGAGTATTGTCCTTGAAAATAGAAACCACTTTCCCTACGTTGGCAGCATTCTCTCCTCAAAAGCAGACATTGACTCAGACGTCAACCACAACCTGAGTAGTACTAGTGGAACCTATGCAATATTAAGGAAAAGAGGCTTTGAAAACCACAACCTCCAGATCCAAGTATAACCTTTGGTTGTCCTTCCAACATTATTGTATGGAGCAGGATCATGGATCACCTACTGAAGACACCTGACAGCCCTGGAATAATATCACCAAAGAGCCTTACGAAAGATTCCGAGGGTCAGCTGGAAGGACAGGTGCACTAACACCAGCATACTAGAAGAGGTCAACATTAAAAGATTCACCACCACAATAAAGCAACACCAACTCCGATGGATGGATCACATCATTCAAATGACTACCTCATGTCTTCCCAAACAGATCCTTTACTTCCAGTTGAAGGAAGGTCAGCGAGCCCCTGGTGGGCAAAGAAAATGCTTCAAATATAGCATCAAATTCAGGCTGAGGAAATTCAATATAACATCTCGAAACTGGGATGACATTACACTTAACAAATGCATTTGGAAGAAACCTGATCAAGAGGGAGCTGCGCTATGCCACAGAGAACACATGGCAACTGTGAAAGGAAGGAATGAACAACCTAAAGACCCAGCCACCACTTACTCATGGCCACACTGCACCAGAATATATGGATCCAGGATCAGTCTGCACAGCCATCTGAGGTCCCAATGATAGGCAACCCCTTAGGAGATCATGTTACTGGACTGAAGCGATCACACCATATCACTACATATAATGACAGAACGATGTTAAGATTAGGGGAACAACCGGAGGGCAATAATGATTGATCTATTTTCCCTCCCTGTTTTCCATGAGTGGTTTGTAGTTGATGAACGATTAAAATCCAGGTAACAGGAGCAACAGATATAATAAGATAAGTGGAGATAAAATTTTATTTATCCCAAAAGGAAATTATTGTTGCAAGGTTGCTCAGTCAAAAATATATACTCTAAAAATACAAAATGTAAACATTAGGGTACAAAAAATACAGAATATGCATTAAAAAGTAATAGTGCAAAATACAGATGTGCAATGAAACCATGTACTTAGATACTTCGGAAGGAGGAGTTGTAGAGTCTCAAGCCACAGGGAGGAAGGATCTCCTGCGGTGATCAGTGGAATCAGCCTGTAACTAAAGTCGCGCCTCTGTTTGTCTAGTGTGACATGGAGAGGGATTGTCCATGATGCTCTGTAGCTTCTGCAGCATCCTCCTCTCAGACACAACCACCAGAGAATCCAGTTCCACCCCCAGCACAAAACCAGCCTTCCTGATGAGCTTATCAACCTTCTTGGCATCAGCTGCTCTCACTTTGCTGCCCCAGCAGACTACAGCGCAGATTAGAGTGCTGGCCAGCACTGAGTCATAGAACATTTGCAGCATAGTACTGCAGATGTTGAATGACCAGAGCATCCTCAGGACGTACAGTCGGCTCTGTCCCTTCTTGTACAGGACCCTTATACTTTTAGTCCAATCAAGTTTATTGTCTAGGTGAGTTCCAGATATTTGTCATTCTGGATGACTGCCAAATCCATTCCATTGATGGAGATGGAAATATAGGGTGTTTTCACCTTTCTGAAGTCCACCACCAACTCCTTTGTCTTAGTGATGTTGAGCTGCAGGTGATTCAGCCCACACCACTCAAAAACCTTTACCCATCAAATGCATACTGACCTCCCTTCAGCTGGGACCTAGGTAAGTAGAAACTCTGCTATATCAAACTTGTGCATAACCTTCAGTGAGAGGAAAACACTGTTAGTCCCTTGCAATAAATCTGGTCGGTCCAGCCAATTGTCATTTGTCACTTCTAACTGAACTAATTAATAGCCTCCAATTCTTGTGGTGAAAACGAGAAAAGATTTCTGGTTTAAAAAAAACCTGATAAACTGGCAAAAGGGATAAAAATGCTGACCATCAGCTTTGCAGGCTGATGCAAATTCATCATACCATGGATGAATGAAATAAAAATAAAAAGTGCCGCAGGTATCTAGGTATGAGATGCAATGTCCACCTCATCATCATTTCAGTTGTAATATTTCAGAGCTAACAAACTCTAAGATGCAGAGGTAGGGATGGGAAAGTGGGAACAAAGGGAATGGTTCAAGTTCAAATTTATGTTAGTGGTTTATACCCTGCATATAAATGTCATGCAAATTAGCTTTTCAGAAGCATTGTACATTACAAACATTACAAATTTGCATAAACTTAAATTAGCATAAATCATAATTTACATGTGCAATATAAGCTACAAAATAAATGTAACAGCACTGGTAAAAGATGAAGGCAATGAAAAAGGGATATGATCTAAGGTGGTAAGGTGCTCAGGTTGGCTCCAGAGCCTGATGGCAGTGGGAAACCAGCTGCTGTTGAATTTTGAAATGTGGTACTTCCTGTCTGATGGCAGCATTGAGAAGAAGGAATAATCTGAAAGGTGAGGATCCCTGATGATGATTTTCACCTTTCTGGGACCTTTCCTCTTGTAGCTTTCTTTGATAGTGAGGTGCACAGTCCCAGTGAAGAAAATTTCTGAGTCCACCACTCTCTGTAGCCTCTTGTACTCCTGTGCACTCATAACAGAACTGAATGCAGAATATATTAGGTGATAAAACGCATGATGGTGTAAGGCCATAAAACATGATCATGGAACACCTTATATTCTGTCTGCATAGCCTCCAACCTGATAGCATGAACATCAATTTCTCAAACTTCCAGTAATGCCTTCCCCCCCACCATCCCCCATCCCCTTTTCCCTCTCTCACCTTATCTCCTTGCCCACCCATCGCCACCTCTGATGCACCTCCCCCCGTTCCTTCTACCATGGCCTTCCATCTCTTACACCAAACAACTTCCCATCTCTTTACTTCATCCTTCCCCCTTCAGATTTCACCTCAGACCTTGTTTTTCTCTTTCCCCTCCCCCCACCTTTTAAATCTACGCTTCAGCTTTTCTCCCCAGTCCTGCTGAAGGGTTTCAGCTTGGATCATCAACTATACCCTTCTAGATGTTACCTGGCCTGCTGAGTTCCTCCAGCATTTTGCCTAAGAATATAAGGATGTGTCAAGAGATGCTGGGCTTGGAAATAATAGCATCATCATCAGAAATTGTTGGACTAAGGGTTCCTCCAATGTGCCTGTTGACAAATGGCTTTTCCACATTTCTCACTTTAATTTACAAACTAAATGTTTGCACTTAATTCTGTCAAAGCTGGAACTATTGTAACAGCTTGATTGGGGGGGGGGGGGGGAAGTATTTCAGGTTCTGTAATTGAAAACCTAAGTAGATAACTGAGTGAAAAGGAGATTGAGAGAATACCAAGCTATCCCAGTGAACAAATGCTCCAGACGTTTCAGCTATTCACTGTGGTTATTTGTGCACATCAAGAATATTGTTAATGTTGTTTTGATTAAAGATTGAGACAGTAGGGTTGAATATGTCCAGTGGTTTTTGTTAAAATATGATATTGCTTTGGAAATCATTATGATATGAACACAAATAACGAAATTGACATGCATTGATATAAGTGGCAATTTTCTCTTGTCAGAAGGCATTTTTTCTTGCTGTGATTGTGAATGTGAAAAATTGCTTTTGTTATATCGTGAATACTGGAAGCAATCCAAAGCATTTCTCTGATGTGCAGAGAAGTGGACAGAATGCCTTTACAGATGGTTTGTGAGAAGTGACTGAAGCATTATTGAAGGGATGCGTGTTAAGGTATAAAGGTAGAAAGATGGAAGGATTTCAGAGGCAGTTACAGGAATATGTTGAAGTGTATTCCAGTATATTGGATGCACTGAAGTGGACAAGTATGAGTGAATTATTATACTGAATTATGAGAGATATATTTTGGTTGTTTTGCTGAAACTTATGAAACAAAATGTGGTAAACAAGTTGTTTTCAAAAGAGAAGTAAGCTGAAGTCTAATTCTGCTTCTCCAATTTGATCGTTAAAGAAGTACATTAATGAATCCGTTGATTTTGAAAAGAAAAATGTGATACTTGGCATGATTGTCTCCTCTGTGTTGGTGCTGAAAGGGAATCAATCCCAGTAAAGTGCTGAAGCCTAAATATTTCTGATTTAATAACCTGAGTTAATATCCTGTCTGTATAAGTGACAGCAAAACATTTGAAATAAGATGAATAATAAGATTTGCTGATGCATTTTTAACACACTTTGGAAGATACAAACATACGGTCGGACGTGATTTTTGGAATCTTTTCTGAGGTATTTTAGGAAATGCTTCATGAAATTCATGGACATTAAGAGAGATTAGATTGAAGTTTTATTGTGTTAAACACTTGAATAAGATTGTGATCGAGATGAGAAGTCCCATAAACAAAATAAAAACATGAAGCTGAACAGATGGAGGAAGCAAGCTTCAAGGACTAAGATGTCACATTGAACTAAAGCCCATTCAAAGTTGAAGTTTCTTCTTTCTCTCAACAAAGAAGGTGAGCAGGGAATTCTGGAATATCCACCTACAACAGTTGACTTCAGAACATTCCGACGCTATTCACTCTTCATCTGAATTTACCTGCTTTCCTCCCATTTGCTTGCTGCTTCTGAGATCATTTACATACACTCCTGTTAACTGAATTCTGATATCTGACTCAATGGTGCAATTAATTATGCTGGTCATTATATCTTTCAGGTTAAGATATAAACAAAGATTCACAGCCTTCTCAGTGAAGTAAGTTCTTCTCATTTCAGTCCTGAATGACAAATGACAGTTTAAGATCTTGCTGTACAAAATTTGGCCAATATTAATTGCACAGGTTTAGGTTCCTATGATTCTTGACATAAACAGACCTCTTCTATTTTCCTGCTCTACTCTAACAAGTAATATTGTCAGCAATTTTTTCAATTATTGTATACCAATTTCCTTCTGATAAAAAGTAATCTTTAAATAATTACCTTCTCAAAGTACTTGTATTTTGGGGCTGTGCTCTCGGGTCCTAGGACCCACCCCCCCCCCCCCCCCCCCCATATAGGAAACATCCTCTCCACGTCCACTCTATCCAGGCCATTCAATAACTGGTAAGTTTCAGTGAGATCATTCTCTAAACTCCAGTGAGTACAGACCCAGAGCTATCAAATGATCCTCATAGATTAACCCTGTCATTACAATGATCATTCTTGTAAACCTGCTTGGTTTACAACCTCTCTAGTGCCAGCATATCCTTCCTTAGATATGGGGTTCAAAACAGCTCACAATACACTAAATGCGGTCTGACCAACAACTTACATCTTTGCTTATATATTCTAGTCCTCGCAAAATGAATGCTAACTATGCCTTCCTTACTACTGACCAAACCTGCAAGTTAACCTTTAGGGAATCCTACACTAAGATTCTCAAGTCTCTTTGCACCTGCAATTTCTGAATGTGTGCCCCATTTAAAATATAATCTATGTCAGATAGTATTCTGGTTGTGGCCTACTTGCCATTATAAGTGAAGCTAACCCAAGGCTCTGAAGCATAGAAACAGTCTGAAAGCCTGAAATTAGACCCCAGTCTAAGTTAACACAACAGTGGGTTGTGGCATTTACTCAATGAGGCTTTGAGAGCATCCTTAAAGATTTTTGTCTGTCCATTGATTGTTACACGGCTTAGAGTGGAGTCTATTTCAGAATCTATTGAATGGGATGAACACGTAGAAGAAAGGAGCAGCACAGGAGATTAGAAGTGGTACTGCAGCATCATTGATGTAAGCTCAGGATTTTAAGTGATACTGATCAGGCACTCAAGGGGTGATCTGCCTTTTATTACAACAACATGACGATATGGATACTTGAGGGTTAGAATAAGAGTGGTGAAAGTGATTTGTGTTAGGACATTGATCCTATTCAATTGGTTGCAGCTCATGGTAATCCATTGTAATGTAACCTGCTAAACTGTTGAGGCTTGGCAAGGTAAATCAGCAGATGATATTTACCCCATGACTAGGATATCCAGATCTTCAGGGAAGTGCCTCAAAATTAGGTGTTTGTCATTCAGGACTGAAATGAGAAGAACTTTCTTCACTGTAAATCTTTGAAATTCTCACTTACTGAGTATATTCAAATATTTGGATAGTAAGGGTCTCATGATCTATGGGATTAGTGCATTAAAGTATATTATGGTGACCCTGACCTGGAGTTACAAGCTGACTTTGGTTCTTTGCGGGAATGGGACCCACTCAGGGGGTCTCACAACTGGCCGTTATTCAATAAACCAAGGAATCGGCCTAGAAGTTTAGCTCAGCTTCGGAGTTTTGGGATTTCATGGCTCCGGAGACAGGCAGACTCATGGTCGGTGCCTCTGCTGGGATTCAGTGTGTCGTGGGAGACCGAAGATTAAAGGCAGCAAGCTGGCTGTTGGCTGGGTGCCCGGACACCCAAGTTCTTTGGGCACAGAGCTCAGAAAAAAATGATGCAATGGACTTTTAACATCGTAGATCAGCAAGTTGTTTGTTATGTCTCTCATCTCTCTGTGAAACAGGGGACATCTCTTTCTCCCTTATCAGGGAGAGTGGGAGAGCCTGTGGTATTTTGAATACAGGTTGAACGAGTAGTCTTTGGGGTACTGCAAGTCTGTGTCTTTTATTGATGCTTTGCAGCACGCTTGAGTGCTTGGTGGGGGGTGATGTTGCTTTTGTTGCTGGTGGGGGGGTTGGGGTCATTGTTTTGCTGCTGCTTACGCATGGGAGGGGGAGCTGGGGGGGCTTTGAGGTTCTAACATTTAACTCATTCATTCTTTGGGGCACTCCTCTGTTTTCGTGGATAATTGTGAAGAAAAAGGTGTCTGTTGTATACATTTCTCTGACATTAAATGCACCTTTGAGACAATCCACAGTATGTATGTGCAGGTCGAATTTTAGAGGAATTGATTGGTCTGTGTGAGAATAATTACTGAGGGAATAGAGCTGCTTGTGAGTGAGCTGACAGATTCCATGGTTTGATTAAAAAAGAAACTACACTTTGATTCCAAGTAGCATAGGGACTGACTTTGCTGCTCTGGAAATAGAAGAAATTTTAATTGTTAAAATTAAATTAAAGAGAAAGTTTACGCAATGTTAGATGCACCTTATGTGAACCAACATGACAGAGTTGAAGATCTGCTTAGGATTATTGAATTATTATGGATCTTTCCTTCCATATTTAAGCATCGTACTGGACCCTGAGTTGCAAGGCAACGTGGAAGTGGACTAAGTGAAAAAAAACTGTGTTCTGTGTTCATCACTGAATTCACAAAATTATGAAGTTTTGCTGCTGTTTTGCAAAGCATCTGCTTACAGCACTGGTATAGTTTAGATATATCATATGATGAATGTAAAGGAGTGTCTCATTGACTTTTATCAAGAGACAACCAGGCAAAGAAGCTTTTGGTACCAGACAACTTAGTGACAAAGTACGACAAGAACTTTCCGATCTTTGTAAACCATCATTTGCAAGGTGCATTAGGTGAATCCAGGGGAATAGCTCCAATGGCATCAACTTATGGCGCTGACCAAGCAAACTTTAGTCAGGGATTTTGACAATTTATTAATTGGAAAAATGATCTTTATCAGAATAGGTCCATGATCAAAGACAGTTGAATAGCTGTCAAGGATATGTCTACAACTCCAGGAAAGATTTCAGGTTTGAAATATGATCTTAGCTAAAGTTTGTAAATGAGTGGAATCAACTTCAGTAGCTAAACATATTGAACATATTGACTGGAGTCCTGTATTTGTGCTCCAGATAACCCAGCAGGTAAAGGGGTTCATGCTTTGAAACTCAAACTGACAAAGATGAATGTGGGTGAATTTAAGACTTAAGTTGCTCCTGTTTTTGCTGAGCAACAGCAATCTCAATCTCAATACTGAACATAGATTCAGAGTCGCTGAGCAATACAGCACAGATACAGGCCTTCAGCCCAACAAGTCTAAGCCAGCCATAGTGCCCACACAATGTCACAATTTCTTACATTTAGCCATAGCCTTCTCAGACTTGCCCCTTATCAATGACATGTCAGAATGCATGTGGCCAGAGCTTAATGACTCTGCCCACCACATTAACATGAATGATCCTGTGCTTGTACAGAATACACATGAGGATTTCATTGGGCTAGACTATCTGAATTGTAGATCACCTGGATGTTGGTCACGAGTTAATGTGTCATACCTATCAGCTAAGTCATCGTACCCCTCAGTCATCAGCACACAGACGTTTCCTCAGCTGTGTCAATCTGACATAGTGAAGAAGATGCTACCATCTACCAGCGATATTCCAGCATATTCAAGGAAGCCATCAGATTAAAAATGTAAACATGAAACATATTCATTATGAAAGTACAAATAGTTCCTGTTGAGTGATGATGATTAAGTTGTGAGGCTAGTTTACCCTGAGCTTATAATTGCTGCTTTAATGGTTCACCTGTCATGTGCATTTTGACTATTATATTTTGACTGCTGCATGATATTTATCAAGTTAATAGGAGGAAAAGGATGTGATAACCTCAGTGCTTTTGGACTTTGCTTATGGCTATACTACTAAAGAATATGGAATTATACTTGGATTAGCACTAACTAGTTTGTGATGGACTATTCAGTAATAAAACTGACAGTTTACACACAGTATGTTCAACCACATCATGATGAATCAGGACTTTATTGTTTCTATAGTTATTGGATCAGTTGAACGATCTCATTTTGGGTATTTACTACATGATTAAATGACATTATTTTCAAACAAGTAATTAGGATGGTGGTTGTGAACTATGACCAGATAATTTAGTGATAATGGGCCTCCTGGTGCTTTGTGAACTCCTAGATTGTTTAGATTGTTTCTTGCATTGAGTCCCAGATGTCTATTACTCTCTGCTGAAATACCATTCAGAGACAGCTATTTTGTAGTTTGTGTTACAATGAAACAATATTTTTGCAATATTACCAGCTACTTCAATTTCGTCAAACCCAGAGGAGAACAGAAATCAATTTAAGCTCAAACTCACTCTTCAATACAAGGAATACAGTTTTGCAGTAGTATAGTTTTAGTAGTGGTTCATTAGCAAACCCAAGAGGATATGGAGTCTATTATGTTAAAAATAGCTGGATTAGTGTATGGCTCCTTACCAGGTCATGTTAATCAAAGATTCATTAAAAATATTACTGCTTTAGAGATGCATACAGCATATCCTACAGGAACTGAAAGTCCATTTTTTGTAGTGCTTAAATTCCCTTTATGTCTGAAGAAGTCAAATGATTTCCTTTTAGCGTATCTGCTAATAATATATTATTTGCTGAGAAGTTGCATCGGAATCTCTTCAGTGGACTGTAATACATTCTTGAGACTTTGACATTTTATCAGCAAATAGGATGTGATGATAGTTTGATGTGGTATTCTTAAATGTACTTTGCTTTTTAGAGGATTGTAATTGACTTTTAATCTGAGCCAGTTTTACATTTAATGGAGTTGTTTGAGGATGTGGGGGAACTAATGGATGTAGTGTATTTGGATTTACAAAAGGCTTTGATTAGGTGCAGGAAGGAATCTGTCAACCAGGTTAGTAATGTGGTAAATAGGATTTGGGAACTGGTTATCAGACAGAAAGCAAAGAGTAGGAATGAACAGATCTTTCTCAGGTTCACGTTAGCCTTCCAGATTGGTGCTTAGTACCACTATCCCCTTCCTATATGACTGTTTTGGCTAAAGGGAACAAATATCACATATGAAAGTTTGCTAATAATACAAAACCAGGTGGATTTATAAGTAGGGAAGAGGAGATAAAGCAGTTATGGATAACATGGGTGAGGGTGCAAGAACATGGTGGAATAATGTGAGACAATTTACTTTGGTTAACAAAACTGAAAAGCAGCATATATTTTAAATGGTGCAATATTAATATTCAAAGGGATTTTGTGTCCTTGCATACAGGTCTCCAAAGGATAACATGCAGGAACAGCAAGCTATTAGGAAGACAAACTGTTTTTAACCTTGTTTACAAGAGTTTTGGAGTACATGCGTAAAGATGCCTTACTGTGTTTATAGGACTTTGGTAAGATGCCACCTGAAAACACAGAATTTATGTTTCACTTTCATGAAACATTCACCTCATGAAATATTGACTTTATTTTTCCTCCACACATGCTACCTGGCATTTGAGTATTCCAACAATTTATTGTTTTTTTTATTTTAAATTTAATCATAGACTACTTTAGACTGCAAATGCCATGGCAAGGAAATGCAGAATGTAAATAGTTACATATTTACAAAGCAACAGTGCTGGAACTGCACAGATTTTTGGCATTTGAAAGAAGAAGAAACATGTTCAAACAGAAACAAAGTGATGTACATTGAGTGGTAAATAAATACTATTATTTCACTTCTTTTAAACATGACCTCATGGAGCTCCAGTTTATAAAAGTATTATTGAAACATTGTCAGAGATGGGTATTGCTTGCCCTCTTCAAAGGATAATGGTTCCCAGGCTTCCAGAATTAAAGAAAGTTTAAGGGTTCCCTATTTAAATGCACCTCCTCATCCTTGTTTTGAAATGGTTGATGTCATGGGTTTAGTCTAAAGCTCTGCAGACAAATTTGGTTCTTTTTGTTGTCATTAAGGTGAACATAAGAACATAAGAAATAGGAGCATGAGTAGGCCATCCGCCCATCGAGCCTGCCCCATCATTCAATAAGATCATGGCTGATCTGTCCGTAAACTCAGCTCCATCTACCTGCCTTTTCCCCATAACCCTTAATTCCCTTACTATGTAAAAACCTATCTAACCGTTTCTGAAATATACTTAGTGAGGAAGCCTCAACTGCTTCCCTGGACAGAGAATTCCACAGATGCACCACTCTCTGGGAAAAACAGTTTTTCCTCATCTCCATCCTAAATCTTCTCTCCTGAATCTTGAGGCAATGTCCCCGAGTTCTAGTCTCACCTACCAATGGAAACAACTTTCCTACTTCTATCTTACCTATGCCTTTCAAAATTTTGAATGTTTCTATAAGATCCCCTCTCGAGAGTATAGTCCACTTGGAAATTATGAAGATTTTCACTTCAAACAGCAGTTGAGTTGTTAGCATTATCATAAACGTAAGAGATTCTGTAGATATCCAAGACTGTAGAACATAGAAGCTCCTAACATTCAGTGACTAGCATTGAACCTGGAATACTGATTGCTGGTGCTGCTTACTGCTGTGTTACAATGCCAGCCTGCTGTGCCTCCTTGCATTCATTCCTCCCACCCCCTGGTCAATGACCAGCATTTCTGTTTCGCTGTCATTGAGGGAAAAGTTGTCACGACACCATACCACTGTGCTCTCTAACTCTCTCCTGCATTCTAGCTCATCACTATTTGATTTTTAGCACATGGCAAAGGTATCATCTGCAAACCTGTAGACAGAGTTAGAGCAAAATCTAGTGATGTAGTCATGAATGTACTGTGAGTAGATAAGGGGGCTGAGGACACAGACTTGTGGAGAACCAGTGTTGAGGATAATCATATAATATAATAATATTATATTTTGATTAATATATAATCAAAAGTCTGTTGCTGCCTATCTTTACTATCAGTTGGTCAGTAAAGGATTCACTTACAAAGAGAATTATTGAATCCCAGGACTAGGAGTTTGGAAATGAGTTTGAAATTATAATATTGGAAGTAGAGCTGTAGTCAATACATAATAATCTAATGTAGGTGCTTTTACTGTCCAGATGGTCCAAGTTGGGTGTAGGGCCAGGATATGGTGTTTGCCATAGACCTGTTCTGGTGGTAGGCACATTGCAATGGATCAAGGTTGTCTGGGACTTTGGAGTTGATGTGTGCCCTGAGCACCAGCTTCTGATAATTCAAGGTGGGTGACCTGGTACAATGGCAGCTCACCAGAATCATTTCACAAAGCTTCCAGTTACCATACGACCTGAAGATTTGTATAGAAAAGACTAAACTAAAAATGGCCTTTACAAAAACTACACTGACAGATCAAAAAATTTATGCATTTATACATAATGATATAAAAATCCTATGAAAATTATGCCCTTTTAAATTGTTTTGCAATTTGTTCTCAGTAAGTGTCATTTTAAATAACCTGCTTTTATAGGCATTAGTTGCTACATTTCTTCAAAATGCATTCTTATTATCCATGGTTGAAGTAATGATTTTCCAGATTTTATGCAATAATGGTGGACAGTAATAGTAGACCTGTGGAGGATTACAGACAGGTTAATAAGATTTTAAATCACTGTTCTGTGATGGGTGAACATTTTTGAATATTTACAATAAATTTTAGCTCCATGTAGGAAAAAAATCCAGTTTTTGTTTTTGGTTCTATTATTTTCCAGTATTGTTTTATGCTTAGTCTTAATGAAATTCATTAGATTATCTTTTTTATCTCTTTTATACCACCCATATCCAACAAACCTGCAGTTATATTACCCATTAACCTTTATCAAAATCCTAATGGAAATCTTTGTATTGATTTCCATGAATTTTTGCATCAAATTACTTTCATGGCAGTTTCAGCAGATCTGATTGACAGACAATGCATTGTCCATTAGAAGTTCTTTAAGCTATCCTTTCTATTGTTTGCTTGTTTATTTTTGCACTGTTATCTGATCATTTGTTTTTGCAATATTCCAGCAGTTATTATGTTATCCTCTGATACAGGCCTTGTAGTTTTATTTCTTGTTGCAAAATTTCCTTCCTTGCACTGGGCATTAATCTATCTCTTGCCTCACTTGGTTGTAGTAATCCAGAAGTAAATACAAGCACAGTAGTGTGTTTGAGAAAGAGAGAGAGAGAGAGAGAGAGATTTGTAATATTGGAACAAAAATGAGTGGAGAGGCATTTTTGAACCATTTTTCTCCAGCTAACCTATTTTATTAGGTTCTGCATACAGGACTATCTTTTTCTGTTTAATTGATTTCCATTTTGTCATAACTTTATTGTGTTTACTTGTATTGCATTTGGGATCCAATATGTAACCTGCAGTTCATATATCTCCATTTTTGTGATATTGTATTGTTCTTCTCCAACTATTTTTTTCTTCTATTGTAGACACACACACACACACACACACACACACACACCTTTCATGTTATATCCCCTAGTAATAGGACTACCATAATCCTATCACCTCTTATGAAAACTGCTTCTTCAGGATATCTGTGGTTTAGCATCAATGGTCAGCGATGATACTCCTCATTCCATTGGCCTGGACATTATAAGTAATGCCCTTTCTCACTGTCTCTGTGGCTCTGCATGGACCACATCAGCAGACATCAGTACTATCTGTGGGTTGATAGTCCACTCTTACAGGAGTACAGGAAAACCCACAGATATCCAGAACACATTCATAGTCCCTCTCATTTCCTTGAATAAGTTCAGTAGCATTCCTCTTTTCACATTTCTTTGAATAAATTTTATAGCCATCTTCTTATTCCCTTGAACCAAACCAAATTGGTTGTAAGTGTTTCTCCTGGGAGTGGATATCGGACACCCACTGAAATAGAATGTCAGAAATATACCATAATGCACTGTAAAGAAGCAGGGTGAGGCCATTCAGCCCACCATTCGATCATTGCTGATTTATTTTCTCTCCATTCTCCTGCCTTCTCCCTGTTATCTGTGATACCCTAAGACAGACAGATAGATTGAGAGAGAAAGGGAAATGGACTTTTTGCTACGGGCTGTATTTTCTTCAGAAACAAACCTGAAAAGCTAGTTACATGACATTATTGAATTGGTATTGAATTCTGAGTTAAATGCATAGTTTAAAGATATGACGCTGTCCTTCGAGGTTAAAACTTTTTTTTGAAAAAGTGGAAGAGAGCAAAAATGGGGAGGTCAGAGTGGAAGTGGGTAGAGAATTAATGTGACATACCACAAGATGACTCAATGAGGCCAGATACACACAAATCTCTGATTCTGAGATGAAGGCAAAAAAAAAAGCATTAGTTAAGTACAGTGTTTGGGGGAACACGTAAACTATTTTTGTTTAAGTCATCCATTTCAGCTTTTTGTTTTCCTTTGTTCAGTACATTTTACTAGCCCTGGAGCTGATGAGAATTAAAGTCATCCACTTAACTGAAATCTCATTTACGGATATGTAGAACAGTCATTCTGCTTCAATATATGTGCCCTAAATTTCTTCTTAGCAGCATGCAACCTGAGCCACCAGTTATCTCATTAAATTCACTTATCTGGAGCAGAAATGCTTTGAACACTTGTTAAGTTCAGCTCCCAGGCTGAGCTGGCTGCCAACTGGCTTTGAATCTCTCTGATGTCCACAAATATACAAAACATTCAAAACATATTAATAATAGAACAAAAGCTGCTGGAAACACTCAGCCAGTCAAACAGCATGTACATGGAGAAAACAGGGTGAATGTTCTGAGTCATTGATCCTTTATCAGAATGTAAACGTCAGAATTGATTGAGATGGTAACTCTGCCTCCCCTCCATACTGAGAATATTTTTAACAATTCCTGTTGATTTTTTTATTCTCACCAGTATCCAAAATAATTGTGTTTTTCATTTTAGAGACATGGAGATGAGCAGGATAAACACAGGTCCTTCAGACAACTGTGTCTGTGCCAATATCATGCCTATACATAATGCTTTCATTTGCCTGCATTAATTCTTTATTTCTCTAGGCCCTGCTCAGTCAAATATCTGTCCAGATACCTCTTAAATGTTGTAACTGTTCTTGACTCCACTAGTAACTCTGGTAGTTCATCCCAAATCCAATTAATTCCTGTGTGAAAATTTTACCCTTCAAATCCTCTTTAAACTCTCTTTCTCACCTTACATCTATGCCTGCTGATCCTTACTATGTCAACTTATTCAGGTTAATGACCACACAAATCATTGATTCGAACTTTCAACTTTATCATATCAACTTTATTGTATATCCACAAATATCCACAGAAATTATTACCATCCTGTTATGTTTGTTCTTTAACAAAGCTTGTGTGGGTAAAAATGCTATTTTATTTATGGATTTACAGAGTGGCTCCAACCTGATCACATTTTACTCAGGACCAGCTCACCAAAAGCATGTGTGACACCCCCCCCCCCCCCCCCCGATGATGATGTCATCCATCATGGTCTCGATACCAGGTGTGTCCTCAAAGATCATGTGGATGGTTTTATGGTAGACCTCTGAAGCGGACAGGATCCTATATGTTAACTGAAGAAAGCAATATCTTCTCTCTGATGTGTTAGAAATGCACAGTCTAGAACTTGCCTCATCAAACTTAGCCCAACCTCATCCAAACCTCATCCAAAGCCCAGACGATGCTTCGAGTTTGCTAAATCGCTTGGCACCTGCCAACCAAGTCATGATCTCCTCCCATGTAGCAATTTAAAATGCTCTCTCTTGATGGCTTTATTAAGATCTCTTGGGTCTAGACATAACTACTATGCTCCATTTTCTCTTGTACAATAGCCATTGAGCTCATCCAGCCTGTTGGTTCTTCCATTTCTTGGATGACCTTTATCCATTCTATGCATGCTAGTTCTTGTTTAACTTTGTTTCTAAGTACAAACGGGACTTTCCTGCATTCATGGACAACAGATGCTACTGTCACATCTATGTGGGTTTTATGATTTGTGTGTACATAATAAAGAACTTCAGTTCCCAATGGGAAATGCAGATGATACACCTGGAACAGCAAGTGACATTGATGAATGGGTCACACATGCTCTTGGTGGGCTGGATGTCCTGAGTAAAAGGTGGTCAAGCTGAAGCCATTCTGTAAATGTTTAAATGAAATAGTTTGAGTGCTTTTACCCATGCATGTTTGTCTCTGTTAAAGAACAAACATATATGGTGTCAGATGTCAGCGTGAGGTCTGTACAAAGCAGAACTGAATACAGGGAGTGACAATGAAAGAGGCACTAGTTGCGACAGGGGAAAAAAATGTTGCAGCACAGTGAGGGCCAACAAGGTAACAGAGCACATTGTCCAAAGTTCATCGGATTCACCAAGGGAATACCAGAGAGAGAGCACAAAAAGACCAATCATGTATAAGCTAAGTCCTCCCGCACCTATGCAACTTACCAGAATACTGGAAACGCTTCAAACAGCGATTCAATATCTGTTTAGTGGCAAGTAGAGCCAGGGGAGGCAAGATGAAAATTTGAAGCATCTATCTTCATACATGTAATTGGCAAAGAATTTTTGGACATCAGTAACAGCTTTCACATTGATGAGACAGACTTTAAATTGGATGACAAAATTTGAGGAGTATTTTGTCCCAAGTAAAAGCATCACATTTGAGAGATACAAGTTCTTCTCCTGTGATCAGAAACAAAGTGTCAGTTTTGACCAATTCTTAACTGAGCTTCACACACTGAGTAAATCCTGTGAGTCTGGAAATTTGAGAGACTCACTAGTCAGAGACAAAATAGTTTCTGGAATCCCAGATAATGTTCTCAGAGAAAGATTGTTCTGTGAAAAGGATTTAATGCTAGAAAAGGCTGTGAGTATGTGTAGGGCAGCAGATACCACATGAGCATAAGCTAAGGAGTTACACAGGGCAGAAACAACTGCCCATACTGTGAGAATGGGGGCAGAGCACTAGGTGTTTCACAAAGCAACTGCAAACCAAAGAGATAAGCTCAAACAGTAAATTCAACAAATGTGGAAGTAGGCATATTTTAACGATACGTCCTGCTTATGGAAAGTCCTGCAATAATGTTAGGAAGAAGATTAATTTTGCAAGGTGCTGCAAAGTTGAGACTACCAAGAGAAAGGTGCACATGGTTGCTGAGAAAATGGAGGAAGATTTTGTAGATTCTCTACAGACTGCTGGTGCTAGTAAGACAGAATAAATTATTCCAGTGACTTACTAAGACAATAATTCCATTCAAGTTTGACACCAGGGCCCAGGCAAATCTGTTATTTGTGGATAATTACAAGACTCAAAATAAAGAGCAAGATTTTCCCAGTGAAGAGAGAAGTGATTAGCTATACTGAAGAGAACATTCCAGTAAAAGGAGACTGTATAATGACCTTGAAGTATAAGGGACAGTACCTAAGGGCACAGCTACTGACTGCAGATAAATGAGTACAGCCAATATTAAGTCCATCTGCAGGTGAAAGGCTCTGTCTGACGGATAGAGTTTTTGTAGTGGCTTCACAGACCCATGTTGACTAGGCAACACACAACAAAGAGTATGCAGATGTCTTTGAGGGGCTGGGATGCTTACCCAATGTAACTTGAAAAACTCAGATCAGCATCATGAGAGATCCAGAGAGGTTATACAAGAGAAGCGCAGGAACTCCATCTTCCATTGACATCCATACCAGCTACACCGGCATGACTGGGTTCCAGTGCAGAACAGAGTGATCATGATGAAGAAGTCACATTCTTGCTTCCACATCATGCAGCTATGGTTCAAAATCTGTCTTTCATCAACTTCCAATTAGAGACCGGAAATCAAAAATATCTCCAGGATCCTCTCCAAAGTTGAAGAGGAAAAACTAAAAGGAAGATGACGAGACCATGCAATCCCCAAGGTCAGACCAACAGCAAACCAACAGGGGGAGTTGCTATCTATGATAAACGACCAACAGATGGAGCTCTGCAAACTGAGACACACTCAGTTGGAACTTGTGCAAAGACTCTATGAGCACATGGATGTATTTCAGGCTGCATTATGAGGCATATGGAGCAAATTATGATCACGCAGCAAGAACAAGAACAGAGACAAACAGATAGGATCCTGGCAGAAAGATGTGAAAACTTTGAACATGAATATCTGAGTTCTCAAAAGGACACTGCAATTAACCCAGCAAAAGAAAACAAGACATCCGTGGAAACAAATAGCAGTCAAAAAAGGATCATTAAGCCACCAAGGAGACAGATTGAGAGTGGCTGAGTGTATGACAGATTGTATTTACTCATTACAATTGAAGTTAATATTGGAAAGTCTTTATTGGAAAGCTTTATTGTTTTTGCAGGCTTATGAGGACAAACTATTGTGTGTTTTCTTTAAAGTATAGCTTTTTCAGTGTAGCTAATCACTTTTTACTTCACTGGGAGAATCGTGCTCTTTATTTTGAGTTTTGTAATTATCCACAAACAACAGATTTGCCTGGTCTCTGGTGTCAAACTTGAATGGAATTATTGTCTTATTCAGTCACTGGAATAATTTATTCTGTCTTACTAGCACCAGCAGTCTGTGGAGAATCTACAAAATCTTCCTCTATTTTCTCAGCAACCATGTGCACCTTTCTCTTGGTAGTCTCAACTTTGCAGCACCTTGCAAAATTAATCTTCTTCCTAAAATTATTGCAGGACTTTCCATAAGCAGGACGTATCGTTAAAATATGCCTACTTCCACATTTGTTGAATTTACTGTTTGAGCTTATCTCTTTGGTTTGCAGTTGCTTTGTGAAACACCTAGTGCTCTGCCCCCATTCTCACAGTATGGGCAGTTGTTTCTGCCCTGTGTAACTCCTTAGCTTATGCTCACGTGGTATCTGCTGCCCTACACATACTCACAGCCTTTTCTAGCATTAAATCCTTTTCACAGAACAATCTTTCTCTGAGAACATTATCTGGGATTCCAGAAACTATTTTGTCTCTGACTAGTGAGTCTCTCAAATTTCCAGACTCACAGGATTTACTCAGTGTGTGAAATATAATAAAGAACTTCAGTTCCCAGTATGCAATATGCATGGTCCACCCTGAATTGGACGTGACGTTGGTGAGTGGTTCACACATGCTTTTGGCAGGCTGAAGTTCCTGAGTAAAATGTGGTTGAGCTTGAGACTTTCTGCAATCTGTAAAAAAACATTCTAATGTTACGAACATAACATGTGAATCACCACACAAAACCTAGTTAATTCATACTTTCAGCTTTATTGTGTCAAAGCATATATCCACAGAAGTTATGTTCTCCCTGGGTTAATGACTTATAGCACTGTGCAAAAGCCTTAGGTACGTATATATAGCAAGGGTGCCTAAGACTTTTGTACAGTACTGTATTTGTCAATGTGGGGTGGAGAGTGAGTTTGTAAATCTGACAGGAGCAAAGAATGTTGGGAATAGCACGGGTAGAGTGCCATGGGAGATATGGGACAGGTGGCAGGGAAGGAATGCTGGAGCAGGGGCCGAGGTGGGGTGGGGGAGGGGTACTTGGTGTGGGCACCCAGCCCTGAGACACCAGGCAAAGTCATTTGGTTCCAAGCAGTTGGTTTATTGATCATCTTAGAATCAGTTTTATCATCACTCACAGATGTCATGAGATTTGTTTTTATTTGTGACAGCAGTACAGGGCAATACATAAAATTACTACAGTACTGTGCAAAAGTATTAGGCACCTTAGCTACATACTGTACATATGTATCTGCCTAAGACCTTTGCACAGTACTGAATGCTATTGTTACTTATGTACCAATACTCACCCAGACCCTTGCTGCAATTTCTCCAACCTGTAACAAAGAAGTAGGGGATCTCTTGTTGGCCAAATGACTCTTATCCCTGCACCAAGAATGGAAGTCTTCCTTGCAAGTTAATCTTCAGAGCTCTTGCTCATTACACATCCAAAATCCTTCACTTTTATTGTCTTCTCTTATCAGTTCTGAACCATTGTACTTCAGTTCTGTTGGTTCTGCCGAATCAGACCAGCCTGTGTCCAATTTTCTCTAGCCCAGAAGTACAGTTAGCATTACTTCCACTCAGTGATGCCTGTGATGTCATTTTTATCTTTTCCCTGAATCCGGCCATTTCAAACCAGTTGCAGCTACCTCACGTCAGATACTGGACTCAGGTTATTTCAGTTCATGGACACTTACTATTCTTGTAAGCCTGTGTTGATTCAGCTACATAATCAAAGAGCATCTCATAAGTAAATTATTCGGAAATGATCGCATTTTCAGAAGTCTGTTGGTAGGGCCTTGTTACTTTAGTCCAGGAAAAGTTTGTTCAGAATACCGGATCACAAAATTCTCAAGAATCATCTCACCAATTGATAGCCAGCACTTCTTCCACTACATAGCAAAAACAAAGACATTGTCCACTGCCCTAGTCTTGTTCCAGCTAGCTGTTTCACAGACTTTTAATTTCTTCAATTCAATGACCCTATAGTTTTAGGTACCTTTGCCATGGGAAGCAGAATCTGGCTCTCTACCCTATCTACTATTAAATTTAATATACCTCTATCATGTTGCTCCATGGAAAATAATTCAGTCTATCCAACCTCTCCTTAAAGCTGAGCTGTCCAATCCAAAAAATATGTTTGTGAATTCTTTTTATACCCTCTCCGGTTTAATTACATTCAACCTATTGTGCAATGACCAGATCTGCACATAATACTCCAAGTGCAACTAAATAAGGTTTTGTACAGCTGTAACATGACAAACCAAATCTTGTTCTTGGCACCTTGGCTGATGAAGGCAAACATGCCATGTACCTTCCTTGCCACCTGGTCTACCCATGTTCTCCTTTCAGAGAACCATGTATGTATACTCCAATATTGACTGTTCAACAACAATTCCCAGGGCTTTGACAATCATTGTGAATATCCTGCCCTGAATTAACTTCTGAATATGCATCACTTTGCTCTTGTCAGATTCCAATTCCATCCTGCTGCAACCTTAGACAGTCTAAAGTTTGGCTTCAATTTGTCACATGCGCATAAAAAAAATCAAAGCATGCAGTGAAATGTGTCATTTACATCAAATCAAATCATGGAGCATTGTACTGGACAGCCTATACTTCTGATGCCAATGTAGCATGCCCACAACTGACTAACTCTAACTTGTACATCTTTGGCATGTGGGAGGAAACCGGAGCATCTGGAAAAAACTCTCGTGGTCAAGGGGGGAATGTGTTAATTCCTTACGGAGAGCAGCAGGAATTCAATGCCGAATAGTGATCACTGGTTCGTTACGGTATCTGCTACACTCTTCACTGTCGGTTAAACCGCCAATGCTGATGTCAATTGCAAATTTTCCATTCATGTCACCCTCATTCTCATGCAAAATATGACAAACAACACTAGTGACCATAGATTTCTAATAGGAATAGCAATCCTCCACTACTACCATTTACCTGCAAATAGCAAGCCAATCAATAGCTATATTTTTAACTCGTCCAGGATCCCATGTGATCTAACCTTCTGGACTAGACTATTAAGCAGATCCTTGTCAAAGTTTCTCTTGATCACTTCTTTAAAATAAATTATATAAAAATAATCAGATAAGTAAAAAACAAAGGATTGTAACAAATCTATTATTTTTAGAAAGCTAGCAAACATTTAAAGTCTAATTAATTTAAAATTAATTCAAATTAGTAAAAAATGCATAAATTACCTTCTGCATTTGCAATGGCCAAGGGACTGACTTTGACAGCACAAAAAGACTGCGCCACGCCAATGGCTTTTGAGACCACTTGGTAACGGAAGCCATTGAAATAAAACTAGAGGAAAAGAATTTTAACAAAGATGATGGTCTTGCTCTAAGTAAGAACTGGAATTCGATAGTAAACAAGGAGGGAGAGTGGAAACCTGATTGGATAAGGACTAATCAATTGGGAGGGACAGACGACAGGGGTATAAGTACCATCACACTAGACAGGCCCAGACATCATCCCTGATGAAGATGACAGAGTTTGTCATTGTAACATTCATTGTAGTTGACACCAGTACCCGGCTGGAAGACTGGGAAGTGTTTATTCATCATAAGTGCTGGGAAAACCAAGATCCTTTTTTTTTTACCCTTTCTTACTTTTCTCTGAGGTATTCTTCTTTTTAGGTAGATTTCTCAGAGTGAGTACTGAAAAGCTGCAGAGGCTATGTGGAGATTTGGGGCTTGGTCAGGTGTCCCACACTCCCACACCATTGGTAGAGCTAATAGCTAGGATTTCAATGTGAAACTGATGTTGATAGGAAGTTCAGGCTGATATATACTGACTGTAGGTGTGAGTATTCAATCAGATGTTAACTTTTCAATGAAACATTCTGCTGTTATTGTAAATGAATATCAGAGATCTAGACTGCTATATCTATAAAATATTTCCATTATGATTAAGCCTCATTTGTTGCATTCTAGTTGTGTGTGTCTCATTGAATAGTACTTTACTATACTGAATTCCCTTGGAGTACTGCAAAAGTCTGCTGATCCACCGAGTGTATTTGGTTTGTCATGCCATATGGTGGGGAGTAGACAGATTGATTTTCCAGCCTTTTGGATGTTATTCCAATACCCTAAAATTTAATTCTCTTAAATTCATGGTAGTGTAATTAATTTTCCAGTGAAGACAGTGAATTTACAGGAAACAGGGCCCAGGTTAGTTGGAGGACCTGTTTCCATTTAGTTTCTCTATATGACTACAACTCCATGAATACATATTGGACCCTCAACTTTATGTCATAGCTGACACAGTTACAGCAGCCTTATTCAATTTGAATGTTTCACTGGGGTTGCCTAACTTCACTATGATGGTAAATTAAGTTAAATGGTTTGTTTTTAATTTAGTTTCATTAGTATTTAATAGGTTTACTTATCAACAAGTTTAAGATATTATGTTTAAATTTTTACTTTTGTTGTAATATCAAATTTTGTATTTTCTACTGTTTGTGAATGTCAGAGATGTGAGAAAAAACGAAAAAAGGCCTTTGACAGATGGCCATTGGACTGATCTATGGGCAAGGCCTTAACTTCCATTACCCGTGGCCTAATAACTGCTGGTGGCCTACTCCGATTTGTGAAAAGGACATGACAAAATTATTGACAGCAGTGAAAGATAAATGAGGGAATGGGTCCAGTGTGAAAGGTATGACTAGAAAAAAATACTAGGCAAAAGTACAATCTAGCATGATCCTGTGTGGAATTGAGCTACACTTAAGTCATATTATGCTGAGGGTGGTTTTACAAACTGATTTGATTTTCTGAATGACAAGGACAAATTTTATGTATATTGTCACAAATCCATCATGATAGAGTTTAAGTTCAGTCTTTAGGTTATAAGTGCATAGCTTAACATAGTGAACATGAAGCATTTTTATAATCATCATTCTCTCAGTGCTAACCAACAGGCTTCAAAACGTGGGCTGCTGTACCTCCCCCCAAAACTAGACACTTGACTTTGTCATGAGGAGAGCACAGTCAGTGTGGATTGGGAATAACATCACCTGGACTCACGCATAGCCCACTGCTCTTCTCTCTCTACACTCATGACTATGTGGCTAGGCGCAGCTCAAACACCATCTATAAGTTTACCGATGACACAACAGCTATCAGTATTTCAGATGACGATGAGGAGGTATGCAGAAGTGAGAGAGATTAGCTGGTTGTGTGTTGTCACTCAATGTCAGTAAGACTATGGAACTGATCGATTTTGGATCTCAGGCAGTAGAAATTGTGAGAGCACACAGCAGTTCTCATTGAGGGGGTCAGCAATGGTAAGGGTGAGCAGCTTCAAGATCATGCATGTCAACATCTCATAAAATCTATCCTGGGCCCAGCATATTGAAGCAGTTACGAAGATGGCATGCAAGTGGTTATATCTCATAAGGAGCTTGAAGAAACTTGATATGTCACAAAAGACTCGAGAAAATTTCTACAGATGTAGCATGGAGAATATTCTGACTGGTTGCATCACTGTTTGGTATGGAGGCACCAATGTACAGGATCAGAAAGAGATTCAAAGGGTGTAGATTCAGCCAACTCCATCATCGCCATTCACCTTCCCACAATCAAAGACATCTTCGAAAGGCGTTGCCTTAAACCAGTGGCATGCATCATGAAGCACCTTCACCATCCAGGACATGCCTTCCTCTCATTATTAATGTCAGGGAGAAGGTACAAGAGTCTGAAGGTGCACAGTAACATTTTAGGAACAGCTTCTTCCCCATCGCCAGTATAATTTTGAATTGTCCATGAACATGACCTCACTATTTTTCTCTCTTTTTGCACTATTTATTTATTTGTTATATAATATATGTATTTGAATGTATTTCACATTTCTGCTGCTGCAAAATAACAAATTTTATGAAGTATGTCAGTGACAATAAATCTGAATCTGATGCTCATTTTAACATTGAATTTTTAATTTTGGCATGTTTTTCATGATTTGAATGAAGCTGTAAGAATTTCATACAAATGTGGATTATCATTTGTGGTTTTAGCACAATATCTTCTTTTAGAAATAGGAGGTAATGAATATGCTGTTTAAAGTTAGGGTGCATTAAAAAGACTAAATAGATACATATTTTTACCTATATGTTAAGCCTATTTCACAGATATAATTGGTGAGTAGTGTACATCACCAGTATTATGATTTATAGTACAGATTTGTTTACAGTTTGAGATTCTCAACCTCGCTTTGATTTGATAATATTTGGCAAAAGCAAATATTGTAATGTTTATCTCTGTTATAAAACTAATTGTAATCAAGATGCAACAACTGAAGACAGTGGATTAGTAAAAATTATGTATTTAAATATCTGGTGAATTGAATTGGTTAATATTGCAATGCATGCTGGACACAATTTTGTGAATTGTACCCAAGTTTTCTGTTTACACCCTGAGGAAAACTGTAAAGTCTGGTGTAGAAGACAGAAATGGCATCCTTAATTTATGATGTTTGCTGCAATATGCATACAAAACAGATTGAGCAATGGGACCATACGGCGGAAGCATGTGCCAGATGCAAAAGATAATCATGACTTTCTCTGCTTGTTGTGCTCAGCAGTCCCAGTCATACTTTGAATAGCAGAGTCTGGGCTGGCCATATGGGAAATAATATTTCCACATGACAAATTTTGTACTGAAGAATGCCCCAGTCACAAAAGACTTACAAAGGCTTATTTTGATGGCAAGGACATTTTTTTTAAAGACATGTAGAAATAGATATCATCAAGGGGAGAATTGAACTTCTCCAAAAAATAAACATAGTGAGGTCTCAGATAATCAGATTCAGTTGCTGGGTAGCTGTTTCAATTCAGTGTTTAGTGAGAAGCATTAAAGGAGCTTGGAAAATTGATGGATGCTTTTCAATATTACTATCTGTACAGTGCAATTGCAAAATCTTTGATTTTCATTTCCAAGGTTCACTCACTTCTTGAATTTCTCACTATCCTTTTGTTACGACATTATATGGCTGTCATCCCATTTTGGATGATTTACTCTTTCCCCCAAGCTAATTATCAGCAGGATCAAAGTCATTGTTTTCGAGCCACTGAATCCCCTTTTGGTGTGTGCCTCATGCTGAACTAGTTATTTGTAATTATCATGTTTTTTAATGGAATTTCCAAATGTAACCTTTGATGGAAAAGATATGGTTCCTGAACATTGCCCCCTACTGCTGCTACACCATCTCTGTTGACAGTTTCCAGCAGCAACTCTCTCATCTCAAGATATGACATAGTTGCTTCTTGAAAGGTGTCCTATTAAGCAAATACTTTAAATAGAGTATCCAAAGATCAATTGGTTGTAATTTGAAGCACCCTTCCAACTGCTCTCCTCGTTCACACACGGGCATTTAACTCTCTCAAATAACAAGTTTACAATTAATGTATTTGTGTTTAAATCAATAACTTTCAACTGTGACTTCCCCCAGCTCACTGTCCATCACTGGCCCACACTCCAGTAAGGTACAGAGTAATCAGTGAAGCAGACATTGCACTAGGTACCTCAGATGCACACAGGCTGCAAGCAGTCAAGGAAAATCAGGGAAGATGTTTCAAATACCCTAACCATTGTGTATGAAATTGTTACCAGAAGTGAGGCCCATTAATTGACTTCCCAATACAGTATGCTCCTAGTGAATTTTAGGAGTGTTCAGTCAAGATTATACCAAATAGCTCCAGTTTGTGTCAGTAAAGGAGAAAATATATGATTTATGGCATGTGATATGTTATAAAGTACCCATTGATGCAAAAATTGGTCAGACGTACTGAGATAAACTGTGTTCTAGTTTTCAGACAGGTGTTATATAACCTAGAAGTGCTCATTGGCATAAATGTGGTTTGTAGGTTACATCTGAGACTTGCATGTGAAAAATTAGCACTAATGAGCCTACTTCCTAAACTGTTAAAACTTCTGCATTTGGAATTACTCCTTCCCATTTTGAAATCTACATTCTTTCTTCAAACTACTGGCCATGCTGACAATAGCATCATAAATCTCCCATGAAGCATCAAAAAATCTCGAGACCCTCTGAAGGTCAAAATAATCTCACAGTGGGCGCAACCATATTGTGTCTTGTCTCAGGCTGAGATTATGTAACACAGATTACTTTAAGTGATATGCTGCTCTCTTTCGTATCTCCCCATTGAGGAAGGCAGCCCCCTGAAGCACAATCATTGCTGGCTGCACACAATGATCAGGAAAACCTGAACCCAGCATGAAGTCAGCCTGTTCCTGGCATCAAAAGTAATGGTTGAGAGTTAATCCTGCATTGCAATTACAATATCCATTTTCAAGGACTGGTTAATTTAGTTCCTGGAAGCTTTTGTTATTTCAGCCAGGAATTGTTACCATCGTTTTATTTTTGCTTACCATGCTGGAAATGTGTGAACTGGGCAGAATGACAAGAGAAATGGTGTAATTTCCCTTAACCCATTCCCTCATCTGACTTTTATAATCTGCATTTGAGCCCAATGGGAAAATGATCCTGCATCTCTCCGGTAGTAGGTAAAAGACAGACAACAATAAAATGAAATACAGACATGACATCGGAGAAAATGTTGGCCATATGACCCCTAAAGCATGCTCCCCCATTCACTAAGATCTTGTTTGACCTAACCTCAACCTCATCCCCATTAACTCTCTGCTCCCCATAACCCTTGACTCCCCTTTAATCCAACAATCTATCAAGTCTGCATTGATCAGCTTCTACAAAAAGATCTCACAAAGATTCACAACCTCACCTATCATAAACTGGTAACTTATTAAATTGAAATAGTGCCCATGAGTCCTAAATTCCCTCACTGGAAAGCATTGAACCTAACAAGGCCTGTTTGAAATATTCTCTAGGATCAGCTTCTCATCTCCAATGAATATAAACAATCACAACTTGAAGGGAAGTTTAGAAGCAGGATATTTTAATGAAGAGCACAATTAATATGCAGGAAGTCATTTTATGGAGTAATCCATTGATTGTAGTTTTCACAAAAGGTGTTATGCATAATTCCTTTAGAATGTATATACATAGAGATAAGGATATAAATAAGGAGAAAGGATTATATTGGAATTAGTGTGAAGTAGTAATGAACATTGGTAAAGAAGCAGGTAAATGCAAAATGTACAAAATGACCCCCCAGGAGGAACATAAGTTCAACTAAAGCTGATTGGCCTCCTTCTGTGTTAAGGTTCTGGGTATACATTTCTATTGCTACCGGATTATACACTCTGCTATAAAAGAAGATTGTGTAAATACATTCCCTGTTGTTCATACAAGGATGCAATTTTTACAAAAAAGGATTGCAATCAAAGAAAGACTTTTAGGTCATTCCCTATGTAATGATATTCTCTTTTGTTAGTGGCATGGGTGCTAGCTACCAGATATTGTGCTTAGAGTTAATCACTACCGTGTTCCTTCAGGTACTGTTGAAGAGTTTTTTGAAATGCACAGACAAATCAAGAGAACAGAGCAGAGAATAATCGTAGTGACGTTATTTTCTTTTCTTCAGCCATCAGCTCCTGCAACAGATTGAACCTATCCTATCTTTTTTTCCTTTGTATTTTTCAGTCATCTGTTTTCAGAACTGGTTGATTAAAGTGATGTTTTTATCTAACACTAATCTTTTACAGGGTTTCTCTCTCTCTCTCTCTCTCTCTCTCTCTCATTTTGATATCAAAAGCATAGCTAACAGTGTCAGTGAAGTAAAGAGAGCATCATTGTTGAGTGACGTAGAAATGAAACTAAATAATGTTTGTGGTGAGTATGATAGTGGTTTAAAACCCAGATCACCTTCCGTTGTGGTGCATTCAGACACAGCGAACTCTCAGAGGACAAACCAAAGATTCTTTTTCGTTATTAAATGTGTTTTTTTATGATTGCGGAACTATACTAGACTCCACAAACTTCGGGTACAGCTGGTCTAATATTCCAGTGATCTGCTCATTGACCAGAGTAGCTGGCCCAGGAGTTAGAGCAGCTGACCTGGGTGCACACCATGTTGCTGCCTGCTACTCAAAGGCATCATAGTTGGTGCAAAAAGTCTGCATCCAATGTAGCAGTGGGTGATTGTCTTGACCACTTCTCTTACGATCACATGACCCAGTTGGACTGTGACAACGTAAGTTGCCGCAGGCCTATTTCCCTTGTTTGATGGTGAGGCAGGCAGTGTGGGAGCTGTTTAGCCTCAGTTGAAGGGAAGATTAGGCCTCAAGCCATGGGGTTGCCTGCTGCTGCTGTCCAGGTGAGGAGATGCTGGAGGCGGTGCAGCGTGTCATTCTTGCTTGGTTGGGGGCTGGCCTTTCCCATTTGGTGCTGCTCTCCAGTTTTCAGTCAGTGGAATGACAGGATGATTTTATGGGAACTGTAACATCAATTTGTGGGTCATGTCATTCAGGGTACTGGACTATATATATATGTTTTTTTTTGTGTGACTATGTCTGTTTTTGATCATTATTTTCAATGTGCTTGTATGTTTTGCACCTTGGCCTCAGAGGAACACTGTTACATTCAGCTGTATCCATATAAAGTTGAATGATAATTAACCTCAATTTGATTGATTTGATTTGATTGCCTCATTAGCCTTGTACTGGTTAGTAACTGGATTATCTTTGCAACAGGTGATTTCCTTTGTTGAGTAAATAAAATGATCTTTAAAGTAATTGTCCAGTCTTTATGTCAGGACCTACAGCTGATGGAACCTTGTTGATTGAGGCAGTATGGCTGTTGGACATTGGGAGATTTAACAAGAGCTCAGACACTCAACCCCTTGAGCTGATACTGTTATTTAGTTAAATTATGGCTGATGGAAGTCCATCCAACTTCTTTGATTCACTTAAATAACCTTCCCAACAAATGTACATCATTTTCAGTTTGATAGGTTAATTTGACCTAGTCTGAAGAAATTTTATGGGCCAGAGCATTAAACCTAGCTTTATTTCATTTAACTTTTAATTGGCTTAGTTCTGGCTATTACGTTATGGTCCTTGTTGTATATTCTGCACAATGGTTTTTTCCCATTCTAACGTGACTTCTTTCATGAAAACTTGGCATAATTTGAGGATGCTCTGAGATGGCATCCATCTTGCCAGATACTTAAACTGTCTTGGTAATCCTTCTGCTTACATTGGCAAAACCCGATTCTGAATGTAGCATTTGTCTTCGAGCTGCTTTGCATTGATCTTGATCCTGCCTTATATCCAAATTGCATCAGTATTTTATTAACATATTTTTGATTACACAACTCTTTCGATTTTCTTATGCGTTTGTGCATCTGCCTTGAGGCATCACTCAATTGGAGTCATACTCTCTTGATTTACCACTGTTTCCCAACTAAGAAACCGTAGTTTCCCAACCTAATGTGCAGAGCCGTCAGGCAAAATTTGGCTCAGATCTTATTGAAATGATCCATTGTTACATCTATCACAATAGAGAGATATATCCGAACAAAAACGAGATAGCTTATCCTTAGTTATGTGGGCCCTATGGACCAATTTAATTTGTAGGAGGGAGTGGCGAGCACATAACAATGAAGTGTTAACCTGTTTAAAAGTTTCATTCCAAGTTTCCTCAGAAATTGAAGTCTGTAAATCTTGTTCCCAGAGATTTTTAATTTTGTTTAAAGGAGCATTTCTCATTCCCAGCAACATGCCATAAATATTAGATACTGAACCGTTATAAAAAGGTTTCAAATTATAAATTACATCTAATAAGTTCTTATCAGGACTTTTAGGAAGTGTATATAATTGAGATTGCAGAAAGTGTCTAATTTGTAAATACCGAAAAAAGTGGGTTTTTGGAAAGCTATATTTAGCTGAAAATTGCTCAAACAAAAAGAGACTTCCTCCAACAAACAAATCCTGGAAGCATTTAATACCCAATCTATCCTATTCTTTAAAAACTAGATCAGACATAGAAGGTTAAAAAATAATTAGAAAAAATGGGACTTGAAAGAGAAAATCTCAATAAACCAAAGTATTTTCTAAATTGTACCCAGATCCTCAAAGTATGTTTAACTACCAAATTGTCAGTTAATTTACTTAAAGATAAAGGAAGTGAGGATCCAAGAAAAGAAATGATAGAAAATTTATTAACAGAGTTAGCTTCTAAAGAAACCCATACCGGACAGTCCACACGGTTAATATAATATGAGCAAAATGTAAGATTTCTTATATTAACTGCCCAGTAATAAAACCTGGTAAAGCTAGACCTCCATTCTTTTTAGCTTTTTGCAGTTGAACTTTATTTAGTCGAGAGTGTTTGTTTTTGCTTCACTAATTCATATGTTTTGGACATGTCTGAGTCTTGAAAAATACTGGAAGGAAGTATTTCAAACTTTTGCTGTACTTTTCAAAGTAAATTTTAAGCTTAACTCTTTAAATGTCTCATTCAGTACTGTTGGAGGAAAAGATATTATTTTGGAGACATCTGATTTGCATATTTTAGCTTTTATTTCTCTTTTAGCTAGGAGGGTGCTCTTGCTTAAATGGAAGGTCGTTGTTCTGCCTACTCACACTCAATGGTTACATGATGTTATGTCATGCTTAAATTTAGAGAAGATCCATTGTTCAATTTCTGAATCTAGCCAAGACTTTCAAACATTGTAGGGACCATTTGTGAACTATCTTCAAAACCTTTGATCTGCTGTTAAAGTACAGATGTTGAATAATAACATATTTCACTATATGATAAGGATTTTTTTCACTTTTTTTTCTTTACCAAACAGCTTTAATCTTGGTAGTGGGTTTAGATTTTTTTTGTATAATTATCAGATTTCAATATTACGATTTAATGTAATTTACATGAATATAGGGTAATGAGATTACAAGTGTGACTCAAATATAATGTATTTGGTATTATTTTATCTTTTTTGACTTATAATATATATCTTCTTGTACTCTGTATTCTTCTATGTAGAAATGATCAAAAATATTGAAAAAGAAAGAAATGATCCATATATTGCCTTCCCAACAATGACTGCTAAAATAACTACAACAATACATGAACATTGTTAAACTGGGTTGTTTCATTCCCAGGCACAATTTTCATTCCATCTGATGCAATTTAGATTGAAAACAAGTAATATCAACCAGGTTTACTCATGAGCTAGACCAGAGCTGATTAGCTGTGATCTTTCAGCTAATGGTCTTGTCTGAATATTCCCCCCAAATCAGTGGGACATTCATAACATTAGGTTGTAAAGTTGGCATCAGAAGTGGGGGGGGGGGAGGGCTTTACATTCTGTTGTAATGAGTTCCCTCTGGAATAGAGGTTCCCACCTTTTTTATATTATGGACTCCTACTGAGGGGTCTGTGGACCACAGGTTAGGAAACTCTGCTCTAGACCCCCATTGGAACTGAAGCAGTTCCAAAAGTGGACCGGAACAATAAATTCTAAGTGTTTTTTCATTCTTAATCTTTCATTTGATCTGGAGAAATAGGAAGCACTTAATCACAAGGAACTCTTAGGCATCCCCTGATATACGTCTGACAGTAGATCATTCCTCAGAATCAGAATCAGGTTTATTATCACTGACATATTTAATGAAATGTGTTGATGTAAAACATTAAAATTACTATAATTTACAATAAATAAATAGTGCAAAAGGCAAATAAAAAGTAGTGTTCATGGACCATTCAGAAATCTGATGATGGAGGGGTAGAAGCTGTTTCATAACTTTTGAGTGTGTGTCTTCAGATTTCTGTACCTCCTCTCTGATAGTGGTAATGAGAAGATCGCATGTCTTAGGTGGTGTAGGTCCTTAATGATGAATTTTGCCTTCTTGTGGCACCAGCTTTTGAATATGAGCTTGAGAGTGGGGAAAGTTGTGCCTGTGATGGTGCTGGCTGAGTCAACAACCCTATGCAACCTCATTTGATTCTGCACATTGGAGCTTCAGTACTAGCTTGGTGATGCATCCAGTTAGAATGCTCTCCTCAGTACATCATAGAAAGTTGATACTGTCTTTGGTGATATATTAAATGTCCTCAAACTCCCAATAAAGTAAAGCTGCTGTGTGTCTTTGTAATTCAATTAATGCATTGGGCCCAGGACAGATCCCTTGAGATGCTGACACCCAAGAAGTTGCTCACCTTTTCCACCACAGTCACTTTAATGAGGACTTTCTGGTGTGTTCACCAGACTTCCCCTTCCTGAAGTCAACAATCAGCTACTTGAATGTACAGCCATTCAGTACAAAGATGTTGTTGAGACACCACTCAACCAGCCAATCAATCTCGCTCCTAAACGTCCCCTCGTCTCCATCTGAAATTCTATCAACGACAAAGTTATAGATGATGAAGTTATAGATGGCATTGGGTGCCATAGTAATGTAGCAGTTAGTGCCACACTGTTACAGGTTTGGGACGTTCCAGAGTTTGAAGTTCAATTCCAGTGCCATTCTGTAAGGAGACTCTGTATGTCCTCCCTGTAGAATGTATGGGGTTTCTCCAGGTCCTCTGGTTTTCTCTCAGAGTCCAAAGATGTACTGGGTAGATTAATTGGTCATTAGGTTAGGGTGTTTGTTGGCAGTTGCTGGGGCAGCAATCGAAGGACTGGAAGGGCCTGCTCAATTTGAGATGTGCATAGCCAGACACTCATCCCTCAGGATGTCAGGGAGGAGAAGATATTATTTCCAATCCAGACTGACTCCGGAAGTCAAGAATCTAGTTTTAGAGGAAGTTCTGGAGGTCCGGGGTTTGAAGTTTATTGATTGGTACTGAGGGGATTATGATTGTAGAAATGTTTCACTTTCTCTATGTAACCACCATGATAAGGTATGGACTTGTAACCTAGAGAATGAGCATAAAACTCATCATTATAAGTTTGTAAAAAACTCTGAGCGTAATATCATTTACATACACGTGGGTCAATTCAACACAGGATCTTGCCAGATTGCACTTGTGCCTTGTATTCTTTCTAGTAATACTTTCACATTGGACCCATTGCCTCATTTATCTTCTGCTGCTGTCAGTAATATTGTCATGGACCTTTCACAAAGCAGAGTGGGCTGCCAGCAGCAATTAGGCCACGGGTAATAGAAGTTATGGCCCTGCCCATAGATCAGACAGATGGCCATCTGTCAGAAACCTTTTTCATTTATTTCTCATATCTCTGATACGCAAAGACATTTAGAAACAGTAGGAAAAAAAACCAAAATTAAAACAAAATTAAAAACACTTAAGAACTGATAAGTGAATCTATGAAATAATTTTAAAATATTAATGTTAATTACACTTAAATTAAATAAAAATATTTAACTAATGAAGTTACCTAACCCTAGTGAAATATTCATATTAAATAGGGATGCTTAAATATGTTAGCCATGGCTGAGGGTCCAATGGGTATCCATGGAGTCAGGTCAGACAGAGAAACAACATGGAAACAGGGCTTTCATCTAACCTGGGCCCTATTTCCTGTACTCCGGTTAAATACACTGGCTTCACTGGAAAATTATTAAGAGAAGGAGGAGACGTTATTACCGATTTGCACTGACTGCGGTGTCTCAGTTAGGAAGTCGAGGATCTAGTACACATGATACTGTGACAGTTTCTCTGAGCCGAATGGCTGAATTGGTGAGACGGTGTGTCAGGAAAAGACTGTAAGACAGAGGAGCAGAATAGGATTCATCATGAAAGACTCCTAGAAGGTTAATTCACAGGTTGAATCCATGGTAAGAAAGCAAATACAATGTTGGCATGTATTTCAAGGGGAATAGAATATAAAAGCAAAGAGATAATGCTGAGACTTTATAAGACACTAGTCAGGCTGCACTTGGAATATTGTCAACAGTCTTGGGTCCCTTACCTCAGAAAGGATGTTTTATCATTGGAGAGAGTCCAGAAGAGGTTCACAAGGATGATTCTGGGAATGGATGATTAACACGTGAGGAGCGTTTGGTAGCATTGGGCCTTACTGGAATTTAGAACAATGTAGGGGGATTTCATTGAAAGTTGCCAAATATTGAAAAGACTAGATAAGATAGACGTGGAGAGGATGTTCTATCTCGTGGGGGTATCCAGAACTAGAGGGCACAGCCTCAAAATTGAAAGACGACCTTTTAGAACAGAAGTAAGGAGGAAATTTTTTAAGCCATTGAGTGGTGAATCTGTGGAGTACTCATCTCAGACAGCGGTTGAGGTCAAGACCGTGAGTATATTTAAAGCAGAAGTTGATAGATTTCTGATTGGTTGGGGCATCAAAGGATATGCTGAAAGGGCAGTTGTATGGAGTTGAATGGGATCTGGGATCAGCCATAATGAAATTGTGAAGCAGATTCAATGGGCTGAATGGCCTTTTTCTGCTCCTATGTCCTATGGTCTTATGGTGTTATGGTTTCAATGAGAGCCCCTCCCTCTGATTCTTCTAAATGCCAGCGAGTACAGCCTCAGAGCCACCAAATGTTCCTCATACACAAACCCTTTCATTCCTGGGATCACTCTTGTGAACTTCCTCTGGACCCTCTCCAATGCCAGCACATCTTTTCATAGACGAGGTGCCCAAAACTGCTCACTATACTTCAAGTGAGGCCTCACCAGTGCCTTATAAAACCTCAACATTAATTGCTTGGATACTCAAGTCCCATTGAAATAAATTCTAACACTGTATTTGCCTTTCTTACCAACAACTCAACCTGCAAGTTATCCTTTAGGGCGTCCTGCACATGGTCTTCCAAATCCCCTTGCACCTCTGATTTTTGAATTATCTCCCCATTTAGAAAATTGTCAATTTATTCCTTCTACCGTACACTTCCCTACACTATATTCCATCTGCCAATTCGTTGCCCCTTCTCCCAATCTATCTAAGCCCTCCGAAGACACCCTGCATCCTCAATACAAGCTGTTTGTCCACGTATCTTTGCATCTTCTTCAAACTTGGCCATAAAGCCATCAATTCCAAATCATTGATGTATGATGTGTGATACCACAGGCTCTTGTTAAGCAGCTTCATGAGTGGCACCTTGTCAAAAGCCTTCTGAAAATCCAAGTAACCAACATCCACTGATTCTCCTTTGTCTATCCTTCCTGTTATTTCCTCAAAGAATTCTAACAGATTTGTCGGGCAAGATTTCCCATTAAGGAAACCATGCTGACTTTGGCCTACTTTATCATGTGCCTCCAAGTACCCTAAACTCTCATCCTTAATAATGGACTCTAACATTGTTCCAACCACTGAAGTCAAGTTAAATGGGCTATAATTTACTGTCTTTTG
The DNA here is from genome assembly GCF_030144855.1 of Hypanus sabinus. Classification (NCBI taxonomy): domain Eukaryota; kingdom Metazoa; phylum Chordata; class Chondrichthyes; order Myliobatiformes; family Dasyatidae; genus Hypanus; species Hypanus sabinus. Next base: position 47,688,151 of record NC_082719.1, on the reverse strand, counting down.
CCTCCTTCCCTTCTTAAAGGGTGGAGTGACATTTGCACTTTTCTAGTCCGCTGGAACCATTCCAAAATCTATTGATTCTTGAAAAATAATTACTAATGCCGCCATAATCTCTTTAGCTACCTCTTCCAGTTGTGTGTAGTCCATCTGGTCGAGGTGATTTATCTACCTTCAGACCTTTCAGTTTCCCAAGCACCTTATCCTTAGTAATAGCAACCATACTCACTTCGGTCCCCTGAAACACTCAAATTCTGACACACTGCTAGCGTCTTCCACAGTGAAAACTGACACAAAATACTTATTAAGATTATCTGCCATTTCTTTATCCCCCATTACTTCCTGTCCAGTGTCATTCTCCAGTGATCCAATATCCACTCTTGCTACTTATTTACTGAAATAAAACATTTGGTATCATCTTTTATGTTATTGGCTAGCTTACCTTTATATTTCATCTTGTCTCTCCTTATGGATTCGTCAGTTGCCTTCTGATGGTTTTTTTCAATCCTCTGACTTCCCATTAACTCTTACTAAGTTATATGCAGTCTCTCTTGTTTTTATGCCGTGTTTGACTTCCCTTGTCGGCCATGGTTGCCTATTCCTCCTTTTAAATTACTTCATCTTTAGAATGTATTTATCCTGTGCCGTCCAAATTGCCCTCTGAAACTCCAGCCTTTGCTATTCTGCCGTCATCCCTGCTGTGTGTCCCCTCCCAATCAATTTTGGCCAGTTCCTCTCTCAGGCATCTGTAATTCCCTTTACTACACTGTAACACTGATACATGTAACTTTATTTTCTCTGTATCAAGCTGCAGTGTGAATTCAATTATATTATTCAATCACTACCTCATAAGGATTCTTTCACCTTAAGCTCCCAAATCAAATTAATTCATTACAACCCAAAATTGCCTTTCTCCTGGTGATCTCAACCACAAGCTGCTCTAAAAAAACATCTTGTAGGCGTTCTGCAAATTCTACTGTTTTGTGATCCTCCAATCGCCTGATTGTTCCAATCTACTTGCATATTGAAATCCCCCATGACTATCGTAACATTGCCCTTATTACATTCCGTTTTTATCCCCCATTGTAATTTATATCCTACATTCTAGCTACTGTTTGGGAGTCTGTATATAACTCCCATCAGGGTCTTTGTACTCTGTGTGTGTGTTGGTCTTTTTACTTATGCGGTTTCATAACTCTACCCACAAGGATTCTACATCTTCCAATCATATGTCTAAGGATTTGCTTTCAGTTTTTAACAACAGAGCCACCCACCTCATCTACCTATTTGCCTATCCTTTTGATACTAAGTGTTAACTCCCAATCATGATCTTCATTCAGCCATGACTCAGTGAAGAACATAATGTCATACCTGCCAGTTTTTAATTGCACTACAAGATCATCTACCTTATTCTGTATACTGCTTGCATTCAAATATAATACCTTCACTCCTATATTCATCACCCATTTTGAATTTGCCCCCATATTACACTTCACAGTGAGACATCTCACTGTCTGCCTGTCCTTCCTGACAGTCTCACACAATACATCAGCTTGAAAACCAATTGCCCTTCTTTTTTATTGACCCCTGCCGAGTGCCCGAAAGATCATTATGATTGTAGCACACCAAATAGTTCTGAAACACCCTGATCTCTTTTTAAACCTCACACAGCCTCATCAAAGAACAACCTTTTGTGAAGATTATAGCCTGTCAAGATGGGGTGTTAACATTTACATTGAGTTTCCTAGCACACTTCTGAGTTAGAACTTGGTAAAAGAGAGACAGACAGACAGAAATGGGCTCCTTGGGTCAATTAAGTCCAAATCAGCCATCAACTACCCATTTAAACTATCCCTACTATAATTCCATGTTTTATGCTCAATTCCCTATGTGCTTATTAACTACCCCAGATTGTATCACTCACCTGCACACTAGGTTCCGTTAAGAAGTGATCAAGTAACCTGACAAGGAAATAGACTTGAAATGATTTCTGTCATATATTCTCTGCACACTCCCATCAACTTCTGAAAGATTCTGTGATTCACTTATACACTAGGAGGCAATTTAAAGTGATCAACTAATCTCATCAACCAAGTAAATGCTGTATGCTCCATCAGTCCTCTCCATAATCTCCCACATCCTCTAATTTCTACCTCAGCTTCAACTACTGCACAGAGTCTTGCCATCTTCAGAAGTTTTCTGATGACTCTGCCATAGTTGGATGCATCAGCAAGGGAGATGAGGCTGAGTACAGGGCTACGGTAAGAAACTTTGTCACATGGTGTGAGCAGAATCATCTGCAGCTTAATGTGAAAAAGACTAAGGAGCTGGTGGTGGACCTGAGGAGGGCTAAGGCACTGGTGACCCCTGTTTCCATCCAAGGGGTCAGTGTGGACATGGTGGAGGATTACAAGTACCTGGGGATACGAATTGACAATAAACTGGACTGGTCAAAGAACACTGAGGCTGTCTACAAGAAGGGTCAGAGCCGTCTCTACTTCCTGAGGAGACTGAGGTCCTTTACCATCTGCCGGACGATGCTGAGGATGTTCTACGAGTCTGTGGTGGCCAGTGCTATCATATTTGCTGTTGTATGCTGGGGCAGCAGGCTGAGGTTAGCAGAAACAAACAGAATCAACAAACTCATTTGTAAGGCCAGTGATATTGTGGGGGTGGAACTGGACTCTCTGACGGTGGTGTTGCATGCCATCTTGGACAATGTCTCCTATCCACTCCATAATGTACTGGTTAGGCACAGGAGTACATTCAGCCAGAGACTCATTCCACCGAGATGCAACACTGAGCATCATAGGAAGTCATTCCTGCCTGTGGCCAACAAACTTTACAACTCCTCCCTCGGAGTGTCAGGCACCCTGAGCCAATAGGCTGGTCCTGGACTTATTTCCACTTGGAATAATTTACTTATTATTATTTAATTATTTATGGTTTTATATTGCTATATTTCTACACTATTCTTGGTTGATGCGACTGTAACAAAACTCAATTTCCCTCAGGATCAATAAACTACGTCTGACAATAGACAATAGACAGTAGGTGCAGGAGTAGGCCATTTGGCCCTTCTAGCCAGCACCACCATTCACTGTGATCATGGCTGATCATACACAATCAGTACCCCGTTCCTGCCCTCTCCCCATATCCCTTGACCCCGCTATCTATAAGAGCTCTATCTAACTCTCTCTTGAATGCATCCAGAGACTTGGCCTCCACTGCCTTCTGGGACAGAGCATTCCACATATCCACCACTCTCTGGGTGAAAAAGTTTTTCCGCATTTCTGTTTTAAATGGCTTACCCCTTATTCTTAAACTGTGCCCTCTAGTTCTGGACTCACCCATCAGCGGGAACATGCTTCCTGTCTCCAGTGTGTCCAATTCCTTAATAATCTTATATGTTTCAATCAGATCCCCTCTCATCCTTCTAAATTCCAGTGTATACAAGCCCAGTCGCTCCAATCTTTCAGCATATGACAGTCCCGCCATTCCAAGAATTAACCTTGTGAACCTACGCTGCACCCTCAATAGCAAGAATGTCCTTCCTCAAATTTGGAGACCAAAACTGCACACAATACTCCAGGTGGTGTCTCACCAAGGCCCTGTACAGCTGCAAAAGGACCTCTTTACTCCTATACTCAATTCCTCTTGTTATAAAAGCCAGCGTGTCATTAGCTTTCTTCACTGCCTGCTGTACCTGCATGCTTGCTTTCATTGACTGATGTACAAGAACACCTAGATCTCATTGTACTTCCCCTTTTCCTAACTTGACTCCATTTAGATAGTAATCTGCCTTCCTGTTCTTGCCACCAGTGGATAACCTCACATTAATCCACATTAAACTGCATCTGCCATACATTTGCCCATTCACCCAACCTGTCCAAGTCACCCTGCATTCTCATAACATCCTCCTGACATTTCACACTGCCACCCAGCTTTGTGTCATCAGCAAATTTGTTAATGTTACTTTTAATCCCTTCATCTAAATCATTAATGTATATCGTAAACAGCTGCGGTCCCAGCACTGAAACTTGCGGTACCCCACTAGTCACAGCCTGCCATTCCGAAAGGAACCCGTTAATCGTTACTCTTTGTTTCCTGTCAGCCAGCCAATTTTCAATCCATGTCAGTACTCTGCTCCAATACCATGTGCCCTAATTTTGCCCACAAATCTCCTATGTGGGACTTGATCAAAAGCTTTCTGGAAGTCCAGGTACACTACATCCACTGGCTCTCCCTTGTCTGTCTATCTGTCTGTCTTCCCACTTCTTGTCAGCTCCCAATCTGCTCTCCAACTGATTTTGAAATTGATGAAGCTTGAGGTAAAAGGTAAATACTTGCCTTTAGGCTTACAGTCTTGGCCCTCCTGCAGGATGGAATTATACTGGCAGGACACAGAGTCATAGAACATTATAGCACAGAAACAGGCCTTTTAGTCCAAGCAGTACTATTATTCTGCCAAATTACATCAATCTGCAGCTAGGCCATAGCCTGCCATACTCCTCCCATCTATGGATCTATCCAAGCTTCTATTAAATGCTTCAGGTGAATAAATATCCACCACTTCCGCTGGCAGCTTGTTCTGCAGTTGCATCACCCTCTGAGTGAGGAAGTCCCCACTCAGACTACCCTTAAGTATTTCATCTGTCACCTTTAAGCTATGAGACCTCCACTTGTAGTCTCAACCAACTTCAGGGGAAAAACTTGCCAGCAGTTACTCTAGTTATATCGTCATACTTTTGTATATCTCTATCAAATCTCCCCTTATTCTCCTACGCTCCATGAAATAAAGTCTTAACTTATTAAACCTTTCCCAATAACTCAGGTCCTCAAATTACATCCTTGTAAATTTTCTCTGCACTTTTTCAATCTTATTGACATCATTCTTGTAGGTAGGTGACCAAAAGTGCACACAATACTTCAAATTAGGCCTCACGAATATCTTATACAACTTTAATGTAACATCCCATCTCCTGTACTCAATACTTCGACTCATGAAGGCCAATGTGCCAAAAGATTTCTACCTGTGATGCCACTTTCAAGGAATTATGGATCTGTATTCTCAGATCCCTCTGTTCCTCCACAGTCCTCGGTACCCAATCTCTCACCATGCGAGTCCTACACAGATTCTCTTTCCAGAGCATCACCTTACACTTGTCGGCATTAAATTCCATCTGTCATTTTCCAGCATACTTTTTCCAGCTGATCCAGATCCTTAAATATTCTTCCTCACTATCCACTACACCCCAGATCTTGGTGTCATATGCAAATTTGCTGATCTATATCACCACATTATCAACCTGATATAGATGACGAACAACAATGAACCCAGCGTGATCCCAGCACTGCTAGTCAGAGACTTCCAGTCAGAGAGGCTTTTATCTACTACCACTGAATGCCTTCTCCTACTATACCAATGTTGAATCCATTTCACTACCTCATCCTTTTGGACCAGCCTCCCATCAGTGACTTTGTCAAAAGTCTTTCTAAACTCCTTGTAGGCAATGGCCACTTCCTTTCCTTCATCATCTTCCCTGGAAACCTCCTCAACAAACTCTGTAAGATACTTTAGACGTGATCTATTCCATACAAAACCATGCTGACTATACCAAATCCATCCCAGTCTATCCAGATACTTATATTCCTGTCCCTAGAATGCCATCCAGTAGTTTACCCACTGCTGACATCAGGATCACAGGCCTATAATTTCCTGGCTTATCCTAAGAGCCTTTTCTGACCAATGGAATAACATTAGCTACTCTTCAGTCCTCCAGCATCTCAACCATGGTTAAGGACATTTTAAACACCCTTGCCAAGCCCCCTGAAACTTCTGCACAAGCCTCCCATGAGGTCTGAGGGGACAACTTACCAGACCCTGGGGACTTAGCCATCCTAATTTGCCACCTCCTCCTCTGTTAGTTTCAACGTGGTTCTGGCATCCTTCCCCTTCCTTTCTAATGCTGAAGAAGGGTCTCAGCCCAAAACATTGTCTGTTTATCATCTCCATGGAGGCTGCCTGACCTGCTGAAATCCACCAGCATTTTATGTGTGTTGCTTTCAATTTCTAGCATCTGCAGATTTTCTTGTGTTTATCATTTGTTCCTTGCTGCCCTTAACTGCGATGCACCTCCTTTTGCTTAAGCAAGGCCTTACTATCCCTCAAAAAGTTCTGTGCATTGCACCAAACTGACATCTATCCCAATAAATGCACATTAGAACATATTTTTGGGCACGGTTCACTTTCTAGATCAATACCTTCCTTGATACATTTTCAGGTGTCCTGATATTTTGACCTAGAACTTGTGTTGGGCCTGTGGAATGATGACATTTTGATGCAGGGTTGAGAACATTGCCACCAAAGCATAACTAGCAGCTTTATCAATTACGCTCTCCATTGTATACATCCACAAAGGACTGTGTAACCAATAGTCCTCACTAATTGAATTATTTACATACCAATTTGGCAGTGAAAATATAACATAGAATAAGAACAGATTTTCACAATCTTTATCTATAATTGTATTCACAGTTATGCTCAAAAATTAACTCCAGCTGCTTTTAAAAAGGACAAAAAATATTTATGGAAAGTAAATTGAGTGAACTGTTCATAGGTATTCACACCACTTTGTTTACTTGATAGTAACCTATTATTTTAAAGGAGTTTTACCAACCAGCAGCATTCCTTGTTACAATTTTTCAAACCCTTCCATCATCATTACATGGGGATATGAACATACTTAAAACCTTCAGTCATGTAACAGCTTTAATGAATAGATTACCAGGAAGGAAATCATTTTAGTTACTCGATATGCATTTCTGGTGTCAGGTATTGGTGGTGCTAGCAGATGGTAAAAAAAAATGAAAGAATCTCAAAGAGGATGTATAGTGCCAGATGGTTTAAGAGCTGGCAGAGAGACATGGTGCACAATATGCAACTGGTCAGTGGCCAATGGAAGAATGAAGGATTGAAGTGGAAAATGCTACAGCACAGCCCAGTGAGGATCAGGTGTTTAACTCTCATTTTCATTCTGTGCTCATTATTAGTGACATCAGATAATCACATGCAGGTTATGACAGCAGGCTAACTAAGGCGAACTTCATCAAGATATATTGCTTGATATCCTTATGGTAATCAGCTTCAAAACTATCAGAGCTCATTAAATAGTAACATTCTGAAAGACACAAATATAGAATATTCACTTTAGACTGAAACATGGTTTCAATTCAGTAATAAGATATTTTTCATGTGAATAATAGCAATATGAGTTTGAACATGATTGGCAATATTTAAACATCCAATCTGGGAAGTCATTTATAGATGTTTTAACTGCTTTATTACAATTTTCCTTTTTAAATTTAAAATAAAAGCAGTAATAATAACTGATTTACTGTGATATCAAATTAACTCTTTGGCTAAAATATCCATTGGAAATATTTCTAAAACAGATTTCCAGCCATAATGTATATAAACACATGGCTTATTAGACAATGCAAATAATTGCTGCTGAGTTACTCAGGCCATGACAGTGTTTTACTATCTGAATTATCTGGACTTTGTCAGTCTGACCTTGCTCAACAATGGGAAAGCATTGGCCTCAATGCTTCCTGCCCTAGGGAAATAAAAAGTTTGATCAAAAGCACAATAATTAATAAACTAAGGATCATGCAGTCACTACAATTATAACTCCAGATAATATAGCTCATTTTGCTGTTTTCTCAAATATGGAATGATTTTTGTTACACCTATTATAATAATCATGAGGCAGATGGACTTTTGATCCTTTTGAAGTAATGAAATGTATGCTACATTATTGTAAAATCGTATTTTATGATTAGAGCTTGCTGGTCAATTTATCGAGAGACTTGAAAGCCAAAATCATATAAAACTTTGAAACTGCTTGCTTTAATCTTCTTAAAGCAACAGTTATTGGTCCTGAGTATTAATAATTTGTATTAAAGATATAAATAAACTAACGTTGTTTGGAATGAAGCTAGTTTGACTTACTCTATCTTCAATTAGCCTTTCCATTGACTTCAAGATAGTTTTGTGCTGATGAAAGTCAGTTATGTGTTCTGCTTTGGGAAACACTAGGTAGGTACCTGTAATGGTATTTGTTTAAAGAAACTTCATTAAATTTTACTGTCTCCATGAATGAACTAATATGTTTGTTCTATAAAATATTATACTGTTCCCTCCCCCCCCTTCTGCTTTCTGCCGGGATCGCTCCCTATGCGACTCCCTTGTCCACTCATCCCCCCCATCCCTTCCCACCGATCTCCCTCCTGGCACTTATCCTTGTAAGCGGAACAAGTGCTACACCTTCCCTTACACTTTCTCCCTCACCACCATTCAGGGCCCCAGACAGTCCTTCCAGGTGAGGCGACATTTCACCTGTGAGTCAGCTGGTATGGTATACTGTGTCCGGTGCTCCCGGTGTGGCCTTTTATATATTAGTGAGACCCGACGCAGACTGGGAGACTGTTTCGCTGAACACCTACGCTCTGTCTGCCAGAGAAAGCAGGATCTCCCAGTGGCCACATATTTTAATTCCACATCCCATTCCCATTCTGACATGTCTATCCATGGCCTCCTCTACTGTCAAGATGAAACCACACTCAGGTTGGAGGAACAACACCTTATATACCGGCTGCGTAGCCTCCAACCTGATGGCATGAACATTGACTTCTCTAACTTCCGTTCATGCCCCTCCTCCCCTTCTTACCCCATCCCTGACATATTTAGTTGTTTGGTGTTTTTCTCTCTCTCTGCCCTTCACTCTGCCTGTTCTCCATCTCCCTCTGGTGCTCCCCTCCCCCCTTCTTTCTCCCGAGGCCTCCCGTCCCATGATCCTTTCCATCTCCAGCTCTGTATCACTTTCGCCAATCACCTTTCCAGCTCTTACCTTCATCCCACCCCCTCCGGTCTTCTCCTATCATTTCGCATTTCCCCCTCCCTCCCACTACTTTCAAATCTCTTAGAATCTTTCCTTTCAGTTAGTCCTGATGAGGGGTTTCAGCCTGAAACATCGACAGTGCTTCTCCTTATAGATGCTGCCTGGCCTGCTGTGTTCCACCAGCATTTTGTGTGTGTTGTTTGAATTTCTAGCATCTGCAGATCTCCTCGTGTTTACTGTCTTTATTAACTTGTTTATCCACAAGCTTGGGCTACAAAATAACGCTAAGGAATAGTAACATAAAAATTGTTCTATTTTAGTCTGTAGCTCCACTCCCACTATGTTTAAAATGTTTAAAATGAGGTGTTTAAAATGAGAGACCATTTCCAAAAAAGGTTCCAATTTGAGAAATTCTGAGAAAAGCAGCTAGAACTTGTCTTGAACTTACTGGAAAACCATCTACCAAGGCAAAGTTATTGAAATTAAGGGATTTGTTTTGGCGGCTTCCGTTAAACTCTTGTTCAAGGGCTTTTAGGAAATAGTTTTTGTGAATAAAGTTTCTGTGACCAAAAACACAACTTCCATGATGACGTTGGCTAAATAAATCATGCAAGTTCAGAGTCAGGAAGGGTTAGGAAGGAGATGTGAAAGCAAAACAGATGTGAAAGATGAGACCAAGGACAAATGAAGGGGTTAAAAACAAAAAAAGTTAGATACAGGACATTTAAAATAAGCATGGAAATTGCAGCAGGTCAGATGGCATCTTTGGAGAGAGAAACACAGTGAGTGTTACAAGTCAAACTTACAATAGAACTTCAGGTCAATGACCCTTAAACTGATCAAAAGCCATCAAACTGGAATGTCAACTCTGTTGAGGAATGCAAATAACTATCCCTGGAGAGTTAGCATAAAGTTGACATGCTCAATGGCCTCCAGCGTTGTTTCAAGTATAATGTATAAAATAGAACTTGGGTCTCAAAGTTAGTTTAAACTCAGGCTTAGGAGGGCAAAGGTAATTAATAAGAAACCAGCCATTCCTCTTCCATGGCTGAAGCACCAAAAGGACTGGAGGATAGCTAATGTTGTTACGTTATTCAAGAAAGTTGTGGGGGGGGGGGGGGTAAATATTGCTAGCAGGGTTAATGTTGCTTTATTACAGCTGTTCTTGTTAGCTAAATTATAATGGTAATGCTGCTTGAGTTTCACCCAAAGAGTATGCTACAGAGAATTGCAAATTCAGTGAGATATCTTTTCTTTAGACTTTTATTTAGAGAAATAGCATCCTTCGAGCTGCTGCAATCTGAAACCCCCAGGCCTAATCATGAAACAATTTGTAATAACCGATTAACCATCGAACCGGTATGTGTTTGTACTGTGCGTGGAAACTGGAGGAAGTCCACACATTCCATGAGGAGGACGTACAGACTCCAGCAGATGACATCAGAATTGTACTCCAAACTTGGACACCCCAATCTATAATCACATTGCACTAACTGCTACACTACTGTGATGCCCTTACTTACTGGCAATCAAGGTGTTAATGGAAACCTATTGTAATTTTCTGTTAACAAGACTAATGAGTGTTGGCAGGAAGTGAAACAATAGTTAATTGTTAAGATTGGTTAGTTATTTTGCCCTACATGGATGAATAAATAGCAGGGTAGATTTTATGATGCTACTCTCCCAGCTGGCACATGAATTCCTGAATTTAACTGTTTCACACTAAAATAATTAAGCTATTTGTCTTGGAGTCAAGGGTAGGATCATTCTCAGACGAAGAGCTGCTGTACGAATTCCAGATAGACTACCTGATTTATTGTGCCTCATTCCAAATCAAACTCTTGGGGATAATAGACTGCTCACTCATACACATTCTCATTTTCTTTCTCTCTCTCTCTCTCCCTCATTCCCTCTGTACCTTTAAAAAGAATAGTTGTAAATCTGAAAAAGGGATCAGATGTTAGAACTGCTCTATTGTCAGCACACAGGATTTTTAAAAATTTATTCTACTGTATTGGTTTTTTCAATGCACATGGGAATGGAATGGTAACTGTTCTCACTTCCTGCAGATTATAAATTCAAACATGGTGCAAAAGATCTGCAAATCATTAATACAATCGACAGAAATTGAACACAAGGACATTGACTACTGCTTGCAGTAAAACTAGTCAATATGCAACTTACATTGTAGCACAGTGGTTAACTTACTGAACTTGTGTCCAGAGGCTCGGACTAATGGTCCAAGTCACGAGTCTGAGTCCTACCAAGCCAGCTGGTGAATTTAAATTAGCTTAATTAAACAAATCTGGAACAAATAGCCAGTCTGAGTAGTTGTAACGTGAAGCTACTGGATTGTCATAAAAAGACATCTGGTTCACTCACTCTGACCTTCGGGGAAGATGGCCCTCCGTCCTCACCTAATCAAATCTGTTTGTGACTTCAGACCCACTAATGTGTTTGATTCTTAATTGACCTCTGAAGTGTCCTTTCCAGAGAGATTTTGGGAAGTCCAACGCATACTGGCATAGCTTGTGGCCAATGTTCCCTCTCATTTTTAGTAGTCAGTGTGCGCAAAAATCTTACGTTGTGCAAATTTTTTTCCTGTGACAAAAGTATGTGCGCACTGAATGCACACATGGCACAGTTTATGTAGGTTTACAAAATATTTGACAAAACTGCACAGAATAACAACAAAATAATATACATATTAAGTCACCTAATTATTTTTTCTCTCTCCTGTCTTTGGCAGTTACCCATTCTTTGTAAACTCTATCTAGACTAACAAAAGTATAATTATTAATTACTACATTATTTTAGGTAACTAACCTTTTGTGTGCACACTAATTTCCTTTGTGCGCTGGTTGAAAAACGTGTGTGCATGTGCACACGCGCACAGCTTAGAGGGAGCATAGCTTGTGCCACCTACATCCCAGGGACAAATAAAACAAAAGTGAATCCTGATTGACATGTAGTATATTGCATTTTCAAGATTCACTCCCTCTGCCACTATAAACAGACAGAAATTCGTAAAAGCTTTGTTTTTGGTGGCCCCTTGAGGTGATGGATGATTTAATCTGTAAAACACTGCAATGACTCCTGAAGGTCTTTTCAAAAGCTCTTTATAATTACAGGGAAAAAATGCCATAAGTGAGTGCAGAGCTTCGAGACACAGAGGAAGGACAAAGACAGAAGGCACGATATTTACTGGTGCCTCTTTTTCAGTGAGTACCTCCAAATAGAGAGGATGGCACTTAGTCTTCTGCAAGCGATAGCAGAGAATTCCAAGGACCCCTTAGTGATTTTATTCCATGGTCCCATTAACAAAGCGGGTGACTTGTGAGACAGTGTATGTAGCACCACTGCTCTACATGCGCCCACAAGTACAATTCCGATCTTCTTTGATGAACCTCATTTTCTCTGTCACCACCGGATATAACCAAAGCCACGGGTGCTATTTCTGACTGCCTCCCCACCTCCCCCTGTCTAACATTACACTGGGGCTCCTGTTTTAAAACCAACACACATTTTATTTGTTTGTAATGGTTAATTGTAGTTAAAAACAAGTTGTGAAGATTTATAAAATAAAATTTTCAGTGCATCATTGCATTTGACTATCAGAATAAGATTTAATATCACCGGCATGAATCGTGAAATTTGTTAACTTTACGTCAGCAGTGCAATGAAATAGATAATAAATAAATAATAATGTAGTTGGGAAGTGTTCATCAGTCAATTGAGAAATCTGATGGCAGAGGGGAAGAAGCTGTTCCAGAATCATTGCGTGTGTGCCTCCAGGCTTCTGTACCTCCTTCCCGACGGTAACAGTGTGAAGAGGTCATGTCCTGGGTAGTGGGTATCCTTAATAATGGACACCATCTTCCTAAAGCACCACTCTTTAAAGATGTCTTGGATACAATGGAGGCTGGTACCCATGATAGAGCTGGCAAGTTTCTGCAATTTATGCAGGATTCCCAACCTTTCATACATCACTGGACTCTAGAAATCAACTTCTTACCCCAAAACTTCTGGCCACTCATACAGTGTCTTTCTGTTCCTTTCCAGAAAAATCATTCTGAGCAAATGCAAACTGGTAACTGCTTTATTTATGTAAGATGGAGTCTATGAAGTGTAATATTGACCACTGCCACATTATTTTGCTCTTTTTACACTGCTTATTTAATTTATTTTTATATTTACAGTATATATTTCTCATATAATTTATAGTATATTTCATGTATTGCAATGTTCTGCTGTCACAAGATAATAAACTTAATGACATACATCAGTGATAATGAACTCGATTCTGATTCTTTTCCGATGTTTCAGCTTGGTCATTCCTTGATTTTGAAAACAAGATTGCAAATAATATTTTGACATATGAAATCAGACAAAAGAATTATCATTCAGACACTGCTTGAGAAAGCAACTTTAATCCAATTGCATTCCAATTGTTCTTCATGTATCCATGTGCAACATACACAATGTGGGTGGAATTGGTCTTGGCAGAGGGAAAAAAGTGGCAGGAAATTAATAGCCTATTTTATACCCACTCCATTACAGTATTAAATGAAGATCACCTTCAGTGTTGCTTGTCTACCTTGCTCATTTCAGAGCAAAAAGTGATTTATCGAAAAAAGGCAGTGAAGAACAAAGGACAGTCCTTTACCACAGCCTTCACTTATCCCTCTCATTAGATGTTAGCTTTGCCTTTCTGTCTTCTGACTTTCACTTAACAGTACAAAACTTTAATATCATGACTTTAGTTACAACACCTGTAAAATCAATATTACGTCCAACACCCTTGTAAAGAATGGGATATTATCATGTAAAAAGCTGCAATTGTTATTGACAAAACTCATTAATATTGTCAGTATTCCATATTGTTATCAAACTAGCCAGGTATCAACTAACACGTACAAAATGCCGGAGGAACTCAGCTGGACAAGCAGCAACTGTGGAAAAGAGTAAACAGTGTGTTGCTTGGATTTCTAGCATTTGCAGATTTTCTCATCCAGGTATTTACTGACATTTGTTTTACCTGAAGCAAAACCCAACAATGAAGGGAAGAGAACCAGAAGTTAGATCTTAGATTTTAACATGTTATATTGGCAGTTCAAAAATTCCATTACTTTGATATTTAGTTGACATCTTTGGGAACATCAGTTCTGATGCAGTTTATTCATATAGTTTTTTTAAAGATCTGATTTTTTACATATCAAGTACAAAATTGTGGAAAATCGGTAATCCATGTTTGCTTTATGACTATTCCTGTAAATTGATCACCAGACAAATACATACATGTACTGAAACAGGCTTCAGTTATTTGTTTTTTAATTTCAGTTTGGTTTATAAGATCAGCTCAAAGATTTGTATATTTTACATTTCTTTTCCTTACTTTTTGTGTACCCTTATCTGTTTCTATGTATTCTATACTTTGTAGCAAATATTAGGGATATTAAGAATATAAAACACTAGGAAATGACAAGAGCTGTTCATGACAATCGGGCACTTCCCTCAGGGGGGAAATATCCATTCAGATGAATTTTATTCCAGGTTTCCAAAGTTTCTTTTCACATTGGGTATAGGAGATCAGCTTGTCCTTTTATAGATTATTTGCTGGCATTTCTCTTTTTGTGCTTTTGCTCTGGTTGCAGGAAAACCAGAACAAATTTGGGAATAATACTCAGGAGACAGAAAAGTTTAGGTTGCGAAAAGCAAAAGTGATGATGAATGAGATGAAAATTGATTAGATTGAGGAGTAATGCTCAGAAGATAGTAGGATTAGTATAGATGCATCTGTTGTTGGCAGAATGTCAGATGGTGGCCAAGGAGTGTTTGGGAGTGAGTTATATCAGTTAGTTGACTGGTGTTGCAGCAACAAAATTGCACTCAACATCAGCAAGACCAGAGTTGATTGTGGACTTCAGAAAGGGTAAGACAAGGTAACAGAAACCAATCCTTTTAGAGAGATCAGAAGTGGAAAGAGTGAACAATTTCAAGTTTCTGGGTGTCATTAACTCTGAGGACCTAACCTGGACACAACATATTGATGCAGCTATAAAGAAGACAAGACAGCTGCTGTATTTCATTGGGAGTTTGAGGGGATTTGGTTTGTCAACTAAAGCTCTTGAAAACTTCTTAAAATGTATTGTGGAGAGCATTTCTGACTGGCCATGTCACTGTCTGGTATTGCGGATTACTGCACAAGATCAAAGTAAGCAGCAGAAATTTGTAAAATTAGTCAGCTCTATCATGGGTACCAGCCTCCATAGTATCCAAGATGCCTTCAAGGAGCAATGGCTTAGGAGGGTGGCATCCATCATTAAGGATCCCCAAACCACCCAGGACATGCCCTCTTCTCATTGTTACCATCAGGAAGGTGGGACTGTAGCCTAAAGGCACATACTCAGAGATTTAGGAACAGCTTCTTCCTCTCTGCCATCTGATTTGTAAATGGATTTGAACTCATGAACACTTCCTCACTACCTTTTTATTTCTGTCTTTCTTTGCACTACTTATTTTAACTAAACTAATTAATAGACATATATGAGCTTAATATAACTCATCTTTTCTCTATGTATTTATTTATCATGTATTTCATTGCACTGCTGCCATACAGTTAACACATTTCACAACCTGTGCCGGTGATATTAAACCTGATTCTGACTCTGAAGTTTCACTAGCGAATGGAAAATATTTATCCAAATAGTTTCTTTAGTGGAGCGGTGGAGACATGTCTCTGTAAGGCACTCCTTCGCTCCACCTTGGGCAAGGTGCAGTACCTCTGGTCAGGGTCCTGTGAAGCCATGGGAGCAGGTGGTGCATATCACCAGTCCTGGTTATGCGACCATTGACGCCCAGCAGATAATCTCTGAAGAGCATTGATAATGACTGGGGTCACCTGTATGTACACTGCCCAGAAGAGGGCAAGGGCAAATCAGTTCCGTAGAAAAAAATTGCCAAGAACAATCGTGGTCATGGAAAGACAACGGTCACCTGCATGATATACACGCACATAGTGCCGACAAGTCTCTTTTGAGACTGAATGCACCATGTGGTCTGACTCTTGATATACTCTTACACTTCACACCGCCATTAGTTGGGAGTTTACTACATCAATACGGAACATTCTGTTGGTAGCTCTTCCCCTAGTGTTTTCCTTTGCAGATGACAACATTGTGGCTTTGCACAATGCAATACCAAATTCTTTCTTCAGATGCTTTTAGCTGACCAGATTTTGTGGCGGACATTAGAGTCTCTTCCTGCTGGAGCAGCTTGGATGAATGAATAGAAGGAAGGCCTTTGGATTGTACATCCTCATCTATGTTGTCTTTGTCGCTTGTTCAGATGTGCCAGTGCTTTAGTTCTGTGCATTTCCAACGGTTGGAGTATGATAAAAGTGAAAGTTGTGTTGGGCTCAGTTGTCTAGAGCCCTGCTCTAGACCATAGCTAAACTTACGAATTTTTTTATCTGTTCCAGCATATGCGACTAGATCTTACCCCTAAAAGGAAGATAAAATATCTGAGAGATTGGTACAAAGAGAATATAAATGCAAAAATATTATTAATGTAAATTACTCTAAAGTAAGAAATGTTTTGAAATAATGTATCATTTTATGGTGGACTAATGGAATTCCAGAAATGTTGTGTTGTCATCGCAAGCTGCAAAATTGTTCTGCGTAGTCAGTTTTTAATTGTGTGTCAATAATGTAAGAATGACAGAATTTTCAAATGTATCTCAAGATTGTGTAAGTTCTACATTAGACAGAATAAACGAGTGAATGTGTAATCCCCAAATGAGATCTCATTTCTTCTGCAATGTGGTTGATTCACTTAAATAGAGCAGCTACTGTATTTTTAATGTTTCCAAACTTATATGGGCTACCAATCTAATGATAACATCTCACTCATCTTGAATACAGCCAGCTGGTGGTGTAGTAGCATCAGCGCTGGACTTTGGAGCAAAGGCTCCTGAGTTCAAATCCAGCTAGCTCCCTTGCACACTTTCCATCCATGCTGGGTTGAGCATTGAGCTAGAAACTCAGCCTCGTAAAAGCAAGAAAGCCTGCTAAAAAAAAATGCTGTCACAATGGCGTTTTCTTCTTCTTTCCATCTTGAATACCTATTACTGACCCAACTGCAGAGGACTGCAAACTCAGCCAGCTCCATCATGGGCATTAACCACCATCAAATTCATCGTCAAAAGGAGGAAGTACCGAAGACTGAAGGCACACGACTCAGAGTTTTAGGAATAGTTTCTTCCCCTCTGCCATCAGATTTCTGAACAGTCCATGAATCTATGAACATTACCTCACAATCATGTTCTCTCTTTGCACTACATATTGTGCTTATTTTTTATATTAATTATTATAACTTACAATATTTTTATGTATTGTAATGTACTACTGCCACAAAACAACAAAGTTAACAGCAGGTCAGTGATAATAAACCTGAATTTGACCACTAAAGATGTGGAGATTCATTTACATTGTCCAGCATTTCCACAATCTTATCTGAATAAATATTTTGACCAGTTTATGATATAAATCCAAGAGATCAATTCTCTTCTGCTGTTTGAAAGAATTGGAGAAATTCATAGAAGTCTCAGTGTAAAGTTAGTGAGCCTTAACAACAGCCTTTCTCTCTCTCAAGGAAAGATAAATTACCTCTGAAATTTTACTGTTAAATCATAATCTCATATTATGATTAGAACCTGAAGACGCATACTCAATGATTCAAGAATAGCTTCTTCCCCTCTGCCATCAGATTTCTGAATAGTCCATAACTTCATGTACACTATCTCATTACTGGTATTCCTTTTTCTTTGAACTATTTATTAATTTTTGTAATGTATGATAATTTTATGCCTTTGCAAAACAAAAAATCTTATGTCATAAGGTTTGTGATCATATTAAGTGATAATGAATCTGACAGAAGGGGAGGAAGGTTGCTACACAGAAGGACAGAAAGTGGAACTGGAGAGCAGGATGTCCTCTGCCAGAGTTGGGAATATCTAATTAACAACCAAAGTAAATAAATATCGGTCTTTAGCTCAGCCACTTTCCATGACTTTTGCCAAGATCACAGCCACATTCTGCTGATTCCTAACTTATGCTTGTTAAAAATTACCTGAAATTCCCATGTGCAAAATTAGGAGACGTAGATTGAACTGAAACATGTCTTGAGTTTACTTTCATGAGGTGATTATCATAAAAACAATATGTACCTTTTCTGTGTCCTCTCCCCTACCCCTACCTTTGGGCCTTTTATAAATGTTGGTCCTGTCTTCAGAAATCGAGCTTCATTGATTTCCACACAGCCATGATCAGCTGTTTATATTTTACTGTGAATTTTAATCAAGTTCACAGCTGATCCAGTAACATAGAAGGAATATGACACTTCAGCTTTAGGTAAATCTCTGAAATTAATCCTTTTGATATAATTCATTGCTTTTCATTCTGGATTTTTATACAATAACTTGAAGGAAACACAAATACTTTAACATTTGGATGCCCAGTTATCCCTTTCTTTGTCAAATATTTAAACTCTTAACCTTAGGCAAATTTTAAAAGTTAGCAGAATATCATTACCATTCTTCTAAATTCCTCTCCATTTCCATTAAGCGGTACTACAAGGAAATGTCAACTATTGGTTTAATGACAATAAAGATTACTGATGATGAAAAGTGATGTCCTATTCTATAATGCCCAGCTTGTTCTCGCTGTTTTATGATGAACTTAGCATTTTGTTGGATATGATTGTTCAATTCTAATCTTAAGCCATTTAATTCTTATTTTCTTTACTGTTTAATGATTAGATATCTGCTTGTATTTTATATAATTACCTATATAGGTTAATACTTATTATGATTCCTAGTGGCTGTATTATGCACATAACAGTTTAATATGGCTGTAGCAGCTATACAAAATTTAATTCTGGAAAGCTCTGGAAGTTTCTTTGTTTTGCATTCAATGTATAAGCATTTTCTCATTGGTTAACGTGGTACTATAGTACTGAGTAAATGCTTTCTAATTAGTTTATTTTTATCCATAGATTTGAATAGAATTTTCCTTATTTCTATCGTTATGAAATTTCTAGGCAGAAAGCAGTGCCATCTTAATCTTCTTCAGTTTCTCTCTCTTCCCCAAGTAGTAAAACACTTTGATTGTTTGCTTCAATTTCCCTTGTTCTATTAGCTCTTTATAAAATGATTGTGAAGCAACAAGTTTTATGCCTTGCTCATGACTTCTAAAAGAACCTTGGATTAGACCACAAGACCATAAGATAATTGGAGCAGAATTAGGGCATTTGGCCCAACGAGACTGCTCTGCTTTTTCTTCATGGCTGATCCAATTTTCCTCTCAGCTCTGATCTCCTGCCTTCTCTCCATATCCCTTCATGCCCTGACCATTCAAGACTCTATCAACCTCTGACTTAAATATACATAAGGCCTTGGCCTCCACAGCTGCCTGTGGCAAAGAATTCCACAGTTTCACCACTCTCTGGCAAAAGAAATTCTTCCTCATTTCCATTCAAAAAGGATACCCCTCTATTCTGAGGATTTGTCCTCCGGTCTTAGACCCTCTCAACATGGAAAACATCCTCTCCACATCCACTATCAAGGCCTTTCAGCATTCAATAGGTTTGTATGAGCTCACCCCTCATTCTTCTGAATTCCAGTGAATACAGGCCCAGAGCCATCAAATGCTTTAAACATCAGCTATATGTAACAAAAACTCTTCTTAAAATTCTCAAGAAAATATGTACCTGCATTCTCTGTCAAAAAAGTTACCATTTCATGTAAGGCCTGTCAGAGGCTTACCCATCACATTTAAATAGGCTTCAGGGATATGATTAATCATTTTATTCCTCCCCTTCCTGTCCTATCAAAATCTATCCCAACTTATTACCAACACTATACAATTAGCTGTGGAAAATTCCTCAGGGCATCTGTGCACCAGTTGTTTTGTGTGCAGCTTTCTAAGTTGAATGTCATCTTCCCAGCATACAACTAATTTTCCAACTTTTGATGTTTTCCAATATACTCAGTGCTAGATAAGAAATTGCTTTGCATTCTGAATATATGGACTCTTTAGGCCAAAGAGCCTAATCCATTCTATTTTGCTTCATGACTCCAGAGACCTGTCAATGAAGTAGGTTCTGTAATTGTTTTGGGAAGCTAGATGAAGATGTGAGAATCCTTATATGACTGTATCCTCAGAGCTAGCGATCTCTTTCCCATGAACAGATCCTTGGTTTGCTGGGTCGACAGACACAGAAGGTCTTACTTAAGCATTTTCCCCATAGCACAAGAAGGGAGAGAAAGTGGAATTCAAGTGTCAGACATCTTCTACCAGCGTTGCAAATGCCCAGCCAGTAATAAAGAATGACTCACCAATCCATTCTCCTCTTTCACCTCTTTTAAAGTTCTTTTCCCTCTGATGACTTCTACCAAAGTTATTCATAAGACAGCTTCAAAGGTTGAGAGTATGCAGAGAAATGAATTCTGAACACAGTGCAGTACGTAAGTCATCTCCTTTTCATACAGTCATATCAGAATATATGTTACATTATGTTTGAGTTCTAGTCATCCAACCAGTTTGCAGCCATTCCTTCATCTGTGTATCCTGTTTAACAAGGTTCTTCATTGAATTTCTCACCTCTTCCATTCGCCCTCTCACTTTTTATATTGTGAATTAATTATTGTTTACATTGCATCCTTTATTTGTCTATTGAGTCATACATATGAGTAATAATTAATGGCTCTGAATATGCTGATTTTATTATTCTATACCTTGAAATATTGAATAAATTTTTATAAAATACTTGTTAATATCCCACAGTGTTGCTGTCCTAAAATAAAGGGGAAGTTTTCTTGCACAATAAGTTCTATGCTTCTACATCAATTCTTTTTGCACACTTCTCTCTGCTTATCCTGCCTTCATTTTCTTTTATTCCTCTTATTTTTTTCTCCTACATATTTTTGTAACTGGAGGTTAGTCTTCAATAATAAGTCTTCATACAAGCTTTTCTTTGTATGCTTCTCTGTACATTCATCTATCTTTCCTGCATTCTGCATATTACACTCAAAAAAGAAGTTATTCTGTCTGTCCTGCTCAATGTTTGTATAGAACGCTGTGATCAAATTTTCTTACAGAATTTTGGCTTCTAGCACTATATCATTTATATACTGATCAGACTGTGTAAAGAAGTTCTTGCCGGGTTAAGTCCTGACTTTGCCTTTGCCAGTCAATAGTCAGATAGCAGATGTACGAGCCCACAGCTGAGAAGATGAGAAGAGGACAAGCACTGAGCTCAGGGCAATGACCCTGAAGGTCTAGAGACTGTAGCGGTAATAAATAAATAAATAGGCACATCATGAGTAGGTGCATATTGCTGTTTTTATTTCATTTTTAACCATTATTTGTATAACAAGCTGAAATAACTCTGCAGCCATATGCATTCACTGTTGCCACGTGTGAATCAATATATTGCCTGAGCTGCTGAGTGTTTATAGTTGTATCCAAAATCATCCCAGCCATGATTGAGCATCACACAACAGAGATAGATTGTAGTTGCATTAATGTGCGCTCAGTGGCACTTTATTGGTACACCTTGGGACCCAGTGTGGTCTGCTGCTGCTGTAACTCATCCACATCAAGGTTCAAGGTGTGGTGTTCTTCTGCACACCACTGTTGAAACACGTGGTTATTTGAGTTAAAAGTTGCCTTCCTGTCAGCTAGGACCAATACGGCTATTCTTGTCCGACCTCTATCATTAACAAGGTGTTTTCACGCATAGAAGTGCAGCTCATTGGAATTTTTGTTTTTGTATTTTGCACCATTCTCTGTAAACTCTAGAGGCTTCTATGGTTAAAAATCTGAGGAGACCAGGAGTCTCTGAGATACTTAAACCACACTATGTGACACCAAAAATCCTTCCACAGTCAGTCACTTAGATCACATTTTTACCCCATTTGACATTTGGTCTGAACAACAACCACCTCATATCATCTTCTTGTAACTTTTATCAGCAGTTGGCAGACCATCATCAGATGCATTACCACCATCTACTGATTTGAAATGTGGAGCCAAGAGACAGGAATGTCACCCACTAAATTCTCTCTCCCGATAAAGCCTCAAATAATTTCAATATGTCTAATGCTTTACAGAAAGTCAACTACACACTTATATATTACAATGGCTGTGATATCCTAATAAACTTTCCATGTTAAACTGTCTGTCCCAAAGATCCCATTGTAGCAATTAGATGTTTTCTTTGCACCTCATAGGAACTGCATTTAAACACCAGTTCTTGACATGTGTGCTCCCTAGCACTGCCAGTATCATGCCAATTAATTCTGAACAGGAAATTACTCAACCTAGAATGTCCAATATAT
Source organism: Hypanus sabinus (assembly GCF_030144855.1). NCBI lineage: Eukaryota > Metazoa > Chordata > Chondrichthyes > Myliobatiformes > Dasyatidae > Hypanus > Hypanus sabinus. The sequence continues at coordinate 47,665,855 of NC_082719.1, read as the reverse complement.
AAATATGCAAGTTTAACACTTTTCTCTTTACACTCATCTCCCAGCTGAGCTCCCACCTCTCTCTGAATTTTATATAAACTCCATCCTTTCCTTATCCCAAATTTGTTGCCACAGTGATGGAATAGATGTTTTATTAATGGCTTTCACCTTCTCCTTATGCAAAGGCACCACTACATTTATATCCTTAATGTTGTGATTTCTTGGCAAAAAGCACCTCGGGGAGACTCGTGTAGCAGCAGAACTTTCAACAGATATGATTAAATATTTTCATTTCAGCCTGATACGGCTAAAAACTACAACTGCTTCCAAGGTCAGTACATTCAACAAAGATGTCTTAATGCATTTAAATGAACTATCATTGCTTAAAACTGACGGAAACAATGCTGATTTGGCACAGATTTGTCCTCGTAGGATTCCATGCAGGAAATGTGGCTGCAGGTCAGGGATACAAGTGCATTTAAGGAAATGGGGTTTTAAGCTCCCAATACTGACTATCTTGCTACCAAACAGGTAGTCTCTGGTGAATAAAATCAACAATCTCAGAACCAGGTTGTTGAATTAGGGGGATATTAGGACTGCATATGTCCTTTGTTTCCCAGAATCCTGGTTAACCCCTTCCGTACTGGATGCAGCAACTCAAATCGACAGGTTTACTATACACATGTCAGCATAGATCTATGGAGTCCCTCAGAAGCAGAGGTGGAGGAGTCCACCTCATGATCAACTCTTCTTGTGTACAACTATATCAGTGCTGTCCCAATTCTGCTCACCAGATCTGGAATATCTAGCAGTTAAGTGGTGTTCTTTTTACCCACTGCGGGAGATTTCTGGGATCGTTTTGGTAGTGGTATACATTCCACCTCAGACAAATGTCAATCGGGCTTTAGGTGATCTGAGCATGGGATCAACATGCAAGAAACAGCACACACTAATGTCTTCGCCATTGTTTTGGGAGATTTTAACAAGGCCAGTCTGAAAATATCACTGAGCAATTACCATCAACAGATCACTTGCAATACCAGAAGAAACGACACACTGGACCGTTGCTACATCACCATCAAGAATGCCTACCGTGCCCTCACTTTGGGAAGTCTGATCACCTGGCTGTACTTCTACTCCCTGAGTATAGGCAGAGACTGAAGACTGCAGCAACAGTAGTGAGGACCAAGAAGGTTTGGACAAGGGAAGCACAGGAGCACCTACAGGGCTGCTTTGTATCGGTGGACTGGACTGTATTCAGGGACTCACCATCAAACTTGAATGAGTAAACTGCAGTTGTTACTGACTTCATTAAAACCTGCATGGATCAGTGTGTGCCCACAAAGACGTTCCCAAACCAAAAGCCATGTATGAACCAGGAGGTTTATCATCTGCTGAAGGCTAGATCTGTGGCATTCAAGTCTGGCAACCCAGAAAACAGGGTATGATTGCGGAGGGCTATTTCAAAGGCAAAGAGACAGTTTTGAATGAGGTTGGAGGCAACATCGGATGCATGACAACTCTGATTGGGTTAGTAAGACATTACATTCTACAAAGCGAAACCCAATAGCGTGAATGGAGGTGATGCTTCACCACCAGATGAACTCAACGCCTTCTATGCACGCTTTGAAAGGGAGAACACAACTACAGCTGTGAAGATCTCTGCTGCACCCGATGACTCTGTGATCTCTGTCTCAGAGGCTGATGTTAGTCTGTCTTTAAAGAGAGTGAACCTTCGCAAGGTGGAAAGTCCTGATGGACTACCTGGTAAGGCTCTGAAAACCTGTGCCAACCAACTGGCAGGTGTATTCATGGACAGTTTCACCCTCTCACTGCTATGGGCAGAATTTCCCACTTTCTGCAAAAAGGCAACAATTAAACCAGTGCCTAAGAAGAATAATGTGGGCTGCCTTAATGACTAGCCTTAATGACTAGCACTCACATCTACAGTGATGAAATGCTTCGAGACGTTGGTCATGACTAGGCTGAACTCCTGTCTCAGCAAGGACCTGGGCCCACTGCAATTTGCCTATTACCACAACAGGGAGCAATGTCTCAGAAATGCAGCATCCATTATTAAGGACCTCCATCACCCAGGCCATGCCCTTTTCTCACTGTTACCATCAGTTAGGAGGTACAGAAGCCTGAAGGCACACACTCAGTGATTCAGGAAGAGCTTCTTCCCCTCTGCCATCGGTTTGGACATTGAACCCTTGAACACTACCACATTTTTAAAATATATATTATTGTTGTTTTGCATGATTTTAATCTATTCAATATATGTATACCGTAATTGATTGATTGATTTATTTATTTATTATTATTATTACATTTTTTCCCTTCTTTTATATTACGTATTGCATTGAACTGCTGCTGCTACGTTAACAAATTTCACGACACATGCTGGTGATAATAAACCTGATTCTGAATATCTGCTGTTACGAACCCCATAACTGGGTCATTTACCAGCAAAGATAGAGAGGTCAGTTGAAGTCTGATGGTACTATTTTTAACAGTATTTATTGATAAAGGGGCACAAAATAAGATCAATGCAAACATACAGATAATATACATCGTCAATATTAAATCTAAAAGCGCGGGTATAATAATAATCAATAAGAAATAGCTCTATCGGTGTCTAGGGAATAATGTATTGTCCAATGGAAATATAAAAGTCACTGTTAGTTCGTTCAGGCTGCAGCGTTTTTGGGTTTGAGAGGGAGACGGGTTAAACTTGCCCAGTTCTTGGATGATGTCAATCCTTCAAGTCTTTTGGGAGTTGGTTTCCCCGTTGTTAGCTAAAAGCCGTTTTTCCATGATAAGGGCACCGGTTTCCAGGGCAAAATGGAACCGAACGCACGTGGCCTCCCCACCGGCTTCCGCTATCACGGGATCGCTAGTGTTTCTTCTGGTGCGTCTGAGGGGCTGTTCCCACAGACCCTCTTTTATCCTGACTCACAGGGTCGCAGATGTCAATCAGGTTGGGGTGATGCAATCCCTCCACCAACCAGCCCACTTTGCCTGAGGGCTTACACATAGCACAGCGTTGTAATACACAAGTTCGTCTTCAAGAGACAATGGCCGTGTCCCGTAGCTTTATATCGCCGGGAGAACGAGACATTCTGCACATCTCTCTCTCATTTCCTGGGTCTCCTGACCCAAATCAATAGTGATCTTGTGATACTCACAAAGGAGGGGGCTGCAGGCATAACACCCCCTTTCTTCAACGCATTTTCACCAGCGATTAAAACGAAGTAGTACAGAGTCTTACAGGATTGTAGAATCTAACACAATACAAAAGCTTTTCCTTTTCACTACAGAGTAATACAGTTATACATTCAATTCAGCATCTAAACAGTTAACGATTACAGTGTCACTTCCTTTAATATCTTAACATCTTGTACCTTACTAAAGTCTTGTAGCATCAGACTTCAATTTAATAACCACCTATTATTATTTCTTTCCTTCAGCAAACAAAACTAAGGAGTTGTGATCTTAGCTTACGTGTATCTACAAAAGTTCATGCAAATACTAATCTTTCTGTTGTTTTCAAACTTAACAGGCAGGCTTCCATGGGGTTGTCTTTATTATTCACATGCTTTGTCAAAATCCCGTACAACCGGCTTTTGCTATTTAAAAATGGCGTCTCCACTAACCGTCGCCTCTTTTCCGGTTAATTCCCACGTGGGGAGCTTGGGTACCCTGGCGAAATAAGCTCTCGCCCGCTTCTTTCATAGGAGTTATTTTACCAACACCATGTCCCAAACTTAGACCATCTTCTGAATTTCCACCCAATTCTTTAATTTTACACAGGTTGCTAGTTTTCTCTTCAGCACCCTTCAGGCTATTAGCTTTCAGTTCGAACTCTTTGTTCAAGCAGCATTTCAAATTCTGCCTTTTCACACCACACTCTGGAATAACAATAGCATTGCCCCCCCCCCCCACCCGTCATCTTCCAACTTAATCTGTAAGCGACCTGCAGGTTTAAATTTTCTTCATTCAATTTGGGAACTACATATTTCCCGTTTCCTTCAATAATAATATTTATCTTCCCACTTTTGATTTCCGCATTAATTTTTAACACACCATCGAGCACAAACACCTGGGAACTCTCACTTCCCACTATTACCCTTTCTTCACTGAACCAAGTCTATCTGACCCACAAGGACAGGGGTCCCGTTCAACTGAATCAAATACCTCAGACTTTTTCTGAGCTCCGTTACTAGGTTCAGTACCATGTGCATCCCCATCTTGGACACACTCAAATGGGACATTGGCCTCTTTCAGGCTTTCAATACCCATATCCGGTTCAAATTCTAAATTCCCCTGATTCTCCCAGCTACTCTCTGGGCAACTCCCTTCCGGAGTAAACTCAACCCCGCAGGCTGAAACAACCTCATCTGACAACCCAGCAGACTTCTTCGAGGTAAGGGCACCCTTTTCATCTAAGATTGCCCTCATTTCATTATCGGGAACACCTCTAGTATTTTCAACTTCTTCAAACAGTTCTGCCAACCCAAACAGATCATCCAGGTCCAACCCTGGACCTTTTAACAGCTCTAGCTGTTTCTCATCTTTATCTTCTGCCTCTAAAACTTTTCTCCTTGCTAAGGGCAGGTCTATCTCCTCTCCCTTACCCTCTTTCACTTTACTACTCTTCATTTTACCACCCTCTAAACCCTCATGGTACAAGGTCGGTAAAAACGTCTCGGCCAAATCGAAACTGGCCGGATTTAAACTGCTCTCTGTCTCAGCTGCCTCTCTCGACATGCTGCGAGTGATTGCGCATGTGGGATAGATCTTGGAATCTAGGGGCGGGGCCGCAACACTCACCAGCCGGCTTGTCATCGGCATTGCTGCCCAAACCTTACCACCTGCTAAATCGTTACCGAGAAGGACGTCCACATCAGTTCTCGGGAAGTCTGATCTCACCCCTATTTCAACTGGTCAAGACACCAGCTCACAATCCATAATGACCTTATGTAAGGGCACCATTTCTGTCCCTTTGCTTATTCCTTTCACAGCTACCATTCCCGTCTTGTGACCAAACTCGAGTACCTTACTGCTGATCAACAACAGCTCAGCCCCCGTGTCTCTCCAGATCCGTACTGGAACTGGTGTGTCTCCCTCCCTCACAGACATGGTTCTGTTTGACAGACAAGTCTCAGACCCTTCTCGTACTCTGTCTACCCGGGGCTCTCTTGTCGATTTACTGATTACCACGGCACATCCGATAAGGACTGCTGCTTTCCCTTTTCCTGTCTCTTTCCTCGGAGCAAAGCACCTAGATGCAATATGCCCCCCCCCTTCCACAATTAAAACAGGTCAAGCCTGGAAATCTCTGGCCGTCTGGCCTTTCCCCCTCAACCTTACCACTAGCTCCCGTCGGGACCTCTGCCTCAGCCGGCAGGCTTTCACTATCGTTCCCACGGTCTCTCTGGGAACTTTTATTCAAGGAAAACTTTGTCTTGTGGGTTAGGGCATATTCATCTGCAAACCTAACAAATTCTGAGATCGACTTATTCAGCTTCTCATTCAAATACATCCGAATATCCTCCGAAACACAACCTTTAAATTCCTCAATCAGAATTAACTCCCTGAGACGCCAATAATCCTCCCCCACTATCTCTGCTGTGCACCAATGGTCCAAGAACACACCCTTCTCATAGGCAAACTCGGTATATGTCTGATTCCACCCTTTCTTTAAAGTTCTGAATTTTTGTCTATACGCTTCAGGTACTAGCTCATAACTCCGGAGAATGGCCGCCTTTACTTTGTCATAACTCTCCTCCTATTCCTCCTCCATGGCCAATGCCATATATGCCCGCTGTGCCTTCCCTTTTAACACACTTTGTAACAATGCCACCCACTGATCTCTGGGCCACTTCTGATTCACTGCCACCTTTTCAAAAAGCAAGAAATAACTATCAACATCCGTCTCCTCGAACGGAGGTACTAACCTCAACTCCCGACTAACATTAAACCGCTCCTCTCGGTCTGACCCCTGAACGCGTGGCTCTTGCCGTAACTTCTCCATCTCCAAGTCATGTTTCCTCTGTTTCTCTGCCTCCCTCTCCTTCTCAGCTCTCTCTTTCTCTTTCTCAGCTGCTTCCAGCTGTTTTAACAAAAGTTCATGCTCTCTTTGTTTCTCAGCTCTTTCCTGCTCCCGTTTCACCTCCAACTCCTTTAGCTGGAGTGCATGCTCCCTCTCTCGGCTCTTTCATTCTCCCTCTCTCTCTCGGCTCTTTCATTCTCCTTCTCAGCTGCCTCCAGCTGCTTTAACATAATTGCATGTTCCAACTTTAATCTCTCCAACTCTAACTGAGCCGTCCCACTAGCTGGTAGCTTTTCAGGGATGTTTTCCAATACCTCAGCTGCAAACACATTCTCCCCCATATAATACTGAGTTATTGCCCTTCGCACCTCCCCCTTTTTCATTGACAACTTCACCTCTGTGAGGTTTAACCCCTTCGCCAAATTTATCAAGTCTGATTTGGTGGCCGCCTCTAGTGCCTCCAGAGTCGGGTTTTCTATAAATTCACCCACGTCCATCTTTGCCGGTTTCCCGTCTGGCTACCCGCGTAACCAGATCCAAGTTTTGGACTTACAAGCCCGATTCACTGGCCTCCCAATTTGGTGTCAAATCTCGAGACAAGAACACCAATTTTGTTACAAACCCCGTAACCGAGTCACTTACCAGCAAAGATAGAGAGGTCCGTTGAAGTCTGATGGTACTATTTTTAACAGTATTTATTGATAAAGGGGCACAAAATAAGCTCATTGCAAACATACAGATAATATACGTCATCAATATTAAATCTAAAAGCACGGGTATAATAATAATCAATAAGAAATAGCTCTATCGGTGTCTAGGGAATAATGTATTGTCCAATGGAAATATAAAAGTCACTGTTAGTTCGTTCAGGCTGCAGCATTTTTGGGTTTGAGAGGGAGACGGGTTAAACTTGCCCAGTTCTTGCTTGATGTCAATCCTTCAAGTCTTTTGGGAGTTGGTTTCCCCGTTGTTAGCTAAAAGCCGCTTTTCCGTGGTAAGGGCACCGGTTTCCAGGGCAAAATGGAACCGAACGCACGTGGCCTCCCACCGGCTTCCGCTATCACGGGATCGCTAGTGTTTCTTCTGGTGCGTCTGAGGGGCTGTTCCCACAGACCCTCTTTTATCCTGATTCACAGGGTCTCAGATGTCAATCAGGTTGGGGTGATGCAATCCCTCCCTCAACCAGCCCACTTTGCCTGAGGGCTTCCACATAGCACAGCGTTGCAATACAGAAGTTCGTCTTCAAGAGACAATGGCCGTGTCCCGTAGCTTTATATCGCTGGGGGAATGAAACATTCCGCACATCTCTCTCTCATTTCCTGGGTCTCCTGACCCAAATCAATAGTGATCTTGCGATTCTCACAAAGGAGGGGGCTGCAGGCGTAACACTGCCACCTCAATTCCTTCAAGCCCATTATGGCAGGGACCTATAAGAAGTGGATGCACAAGCCTAGACCCTGAAACCTCAACAGATGTTATCCAATCCCAAGAAGAATGTGAGGCCTACAATTTGGAAAATATGTTTTCATAGACATCAAAACAGAATGAGTCCGAGCACATAACTAAGGAATACTTCTTCGACCTATTCCAAGGCCAAAACAATAGCAACCATTTCAGATATGAAAAGTGATACTTTTCCAATGATGATTTCCGAATAATCACCTGAAACTCTAGAACAATCAACTAGGCAACCTGTCGCTGGATCTTTTGAACCATCTATGTAGATATGCTAGAATCCATATCTGCCTTGCATTTATTGCTGAACTTCCTGTGCTATTCATAAACAATCACTCACCTTGATCTTTTCCTGAAGGCCAAATCAACTACAGGGTAAAGGAAAAACCATGGAGGAGTGAGATGGGGTAGACTGGCCCCATAATCCACATTAAGCAACCCCAAGATCTGGTGCTCAGTCATTTCCCATCCATTTAGATCTGTAGACCTTATGAATACAGTGCTCCCAACACTATACTAATGTTGTCAATATTGAATGACCAACCTTATGTCCGCTTACATTATCCAAGAAGCCAAAACTAATTATAACATTCGTAGATGTAAAGGTATTTCACTCATTTCTACCAGTAATGCCAAAATTTAGGATGTATTAATAGGACCACAACATCATCTCAACACCTGAGCTTGAACTTTTTCGTGGGGCTTTAAGAATGCTAGTGATACTGACTCATAACATCCATTATCAAAGACAGATCAAACAGATTGGATTAAAGCAATATATATTTGTTTAAGTGACCTCCTACTCACAGCCAATCACACCGAACTACGCACTTGAGCACATTAAGTGCTTTTTTACACTTCTCTAGAATTTTATTCACATGCACCTTCTTTATTAGCCTTGTGTACATCTAAATACCTAGAAACTCTACCACTGCACCTTGGTTCAGAGATTTATGATACAACTTAAGATCAATTGTGGGGGTAATGTTCTTTAACTTCAATAAAATCAAACAACTTATGTCTTTGCCACAAAATATTTAAAACCCCACTGACATCCCTATTTTCTACTTCATTAATAGCTGCCTGCATTTTCCGAACTACATAACTTATATTTTTGCTCTCTTCCATGCTACCCAGCATCAGCAAATTACAATTTGGACTTGTGTGAGCCAGCATTTAAGAAAATTTCATAAATCATATTAAAAAGGAGTAGGCTACTCATAATCCCCCCTGTGGAGTCTCATTCTCCACCTCAATGTTATTCCCACCCCAATTTGTATCTTCTTTTCACATAAAAAATCTTGAATCCTGTTGAACATTCTATCGCCTATTCCCATCTTTTCCAGTTTAAGCAGCAATCCTTGTGGACATAACATCAGCTTTCTCCACTTCAAGAAGAACTGTGGCTATTGTTTCTTTATTAACTTGGCCTTTAGGAATATCAGATTCCAAATTTAATTTAACCCCAAGTCCCTGGTCCTTCTCTCTTTACGAGGTATAGATTGGTATACAGTTTATTTCCACTACTTTCCATGAAATAAGTGTGCCTTCTTATAACCATTCATTCCAATATCTTACATACATGTAAAGCTTGCAGACAGGTCTATAACTGGAAGGATCAGATAGATTCTTACCAGGTTTAAGAATAGGGATAACAACCGCTAATTTTCAGGAAGCATGAAGTTGTCCTTCAACCCATCTTTTATTAAAGAATTTCAAAACCAACACGTTTCAAATCCAATAACTGTGTAAGCATATTATAACAATTATTTATCTCAGGTGATGTCTGACCAGTGCCATTAATAGACCTTTTAAGTTCAGGCAATGTAAGTTTTTCATCCAAGCAGGCAATGGAACATTCTATTTTCTCAGCAATCTGAGGTAGCTTGCCAAAACTGTTTCTCTACAGGACCCCTCTTCACTTAAATTGTCTGAACAGTTTTATTCTGCTACTTCACAGCTCTTTTCCATTCATGCATTCACCAGGGAACGGATTTCCTTTTATCATCTCCCAACAATCTGGAAATTGATTCCTTAGCTATTGAGTTGAGTACAGAGCGCAAGCTATTATTACACAGCTCAATATCCTCTAAAACCAAATAATCAGGAAATCTACCTTCACACATAAATCATCAAATACATCCCAATTTGCCTTTTTAAAATTCCAACTGGAGATAATGAGATCCTTTCCTCTGAAAGACATCTATTCCCATTGCACAGACAATCCCCACTGTTGTATCATTATACACTTCCTAGTTACACACTTTTGCTATATCTTCAGATACTAGCACAATGTCTATAGCACAAATAGTGTTGTTAAGTTGATTTATCCTTGTATTCCTACCATCATTCAAGCCCATTAAACTTAGAGGAAGTCTTTCACTACAATCACATTCTCATTTGTGTCACTACAACATCATATTTGTGTCATTAACCCCGTATAATACTATGAGCGTTAAAATTCCCACACCATATGACCTAATTTTTCTTAGTTTCACCCACATTTTCCAATATATCAGGTGTTAATCTTTCACAAGGATCATAAAAAATTATTATCTGTATTTTACTATTCCTTTCCCAAGTTTCAATGCAATCTCCCAAACTGTCTGCTATCCCATAAAGTAGCCACTCTTTATGGTCCTCTCTTATATCAACATAACCTTGTATCTTAAAACTTAGGCAAGATTTCAACCAGATTTCTTGTACACATAAGATAAGGTTTATTTGTTAAATCCTTAATAAATGAAGTCTTGACCATCAGCTAACAGGCTTGCATTATCCCATTGTAAGTTTAGAAAAATCATTAGCAACTCTCCTTTGAAGTCTGAACATTTACACCTCCTTGTCAGGCAACATTAATAACTTCTAGATTTACTGCAAGCCTTCTATCTCTAGATGTTTTTATACAGCTTTTAAAATAATTTTAATTTTTTATGTCCTACATTTAGTTTGTGTTGCACAATTTTCCACATCTGCCATTTAACTTTAGTTTATCAACAATTAGAGAATCCTTTGTCATCCAATTATGTACTTCACACAGTCTTTAAACTATCTGTATTCAGAAAATTAATAGATCTCATTGACACTGTCTTCTGTACTTTTTGCAGAGCCACTGGATATGATATACTTTCTTATATGTAGGACTCCCTACATAAACAGAACTATGTACTCTTTCACAGTTGCTACAGTTTAGCCTAATGCCTTCTCCACAATTGCCATAATCATTTTCTCTACTACACCACTTTTTACCCTTACACACAGCTGCTACATGACCAAACTTTTTAGAGGGGACAGCACACAGAATCAATCCAGTTAACTCTTATAATCTAAATTAATCCTATCTAGCAACCTTTTTTCCATCAAATTTAATCGACACTGATAAGGCATCTGTTCTGACTCCACCATAAATCCTTTTTAAATGTTTAGCATCCACAAATTTTCCTCAACTAAGTTTTTTCAACTTGTCGATGGATACATCTAGACAGAGGCACTCTAGAGATTGCTCCCCAAAGCCACTAGCAAATTATGAGAGCATGGAAACTTTTGTACAATTTCCTCTTTTGTTGTGTTTGGTTTGTTGCATAGGGCCATATAACACAGGCAAAGGGGCTTCATCCCATGATATGTGCACTGACCATGATGCCAATCTGAACTGCATGTCTGACTACACGTCATAGTGCTTCATAAACATACCTTGCACAGCCTCCCATTACCGCATGTTCCAGACACTTCCCACTCTCTATATGGGGTAAAAAAGAACTTGTCCTGAAAACATCCATTAGATTTCCCTTCTCTCACCTTGAAAGTGTCAGAAGTGTGTTCATTAATGATTAAATTGGACCACTAGTCCTTTTAAATGAAGACTGTTGAGGTTCAGGTGACTGATTTTAATTGTGTGGTGGTGATCAGGAGAATGTATTAAGATGATCCGTGGAAGCAGATCTCTTTGGAAATGCAAACCTTTGGGACCTTTGGAAGTAGACTGTTTGATTAATTCAAATATGAATCGGATTATTTTCAGTGTTAAAATATGCTGGAATGCAGTATATGAGTTAGTTGAGGTAAAATGATGGGGAGGTGTATTAATCTTGGGAGAAATATATGAACTTGACCCATATACGTTATAACTTCACTATTGCTTTTGCATCCATACACTGGGTCTATTATGCAACATTTGAGAGCACTGTCCAGTTAGAAATTCTAGAGCTTTCATGAGAAGACAATCAATTTCTAGATTTGTCCAGCAGTCCTGTTGTTTCCACAGACAGGAAACTTTGACAGCAACTACTTGCTTCCTGCTCTGTACGTTAACTTGTGCAATCCTCTCAATCTGTCTAGGTTTTCCTCATTTTTGCAATGAAGGGGTGTTGAAATATAGAAACACATACAACAAGCTGGAGGAACTCAGCAGATCGGGCAGCATCCATGGAAATGAGCCGTTGAAATGTAGAACATCCTTCTTGAGCACAGTTGACAATATGCTTGGTGAATTCCTACAAAGGCAGAATATTGGATGTTGGCTGCAAGCCACCAGTTTGATCTGTTTTATTTGTGTAAGAGTGGACAAATTGGTGCTGTGTAAGAATTGATAAATGTGACTGACAGCACGAAGAGAGCAGGCAAGAGAAAGTCATTATACTACCCTTGATCTACAAGATGACCTTAGTTTCCCTGTAATGATGGAAAAATCTTTAATAATTCTCAGTGTAATGCTTTTCATTTGCAAGAGACTTTCAAAGTTGAATCACACAAACTGTGAGATTTGGATGTCTGTCTTGGCGACTCTCTGATTAATGAAACTTTCATGATCGGTATGGGTTTTGTTAGAAGTTTGCTTTGTGGTCTTACCTTTTCAAATATTAATGTAACAAAACTGGCAGCCTGAAGTTACAGCTATTATATGAGCCCTTCTGCAGTTTGGGATAGTTGGGATGTTGGATAAAGAAAATTTCTTTAAAATTTGCAAGCTAAACTATTTATTTTATTAGCTGTAAAACAGTTTTAAGCATGTTGTGGTACTGGAAGGAACTGCATCCAGCAAGTCTTTTTTATGGGTTTACTGGATGCAATTCCTCCAAGCTCAATTTCCAATTTGTCTGCTGCATCAGTTAGAATTACATAGGCTTCTTGTTCATCTTATGTCAAGTGGAATGTGTTTGCTACTTTGGGAATGGCAGTTTTTGGAGCAGTACATAAGAATGGGCATTATAGTCCGAAAATTACTCTTCAACTTTCTCAAGTCAAATGAAACCAATTCTGTAAAATAGCATTTACAGCCTATAAGCCAAGCAGTTTTGCAAAATGTTCTTGTCTAAACTGCCAACAAGGTCTGATTTGCAGGATCTGAATGTTTGCTGCTTGTATTTAATGAAGCCAGTGCAATGCTACCATGTGGGTCCAATGCACCAAATTTCAGTAGTATGGAGATCATGATGTCATAAAATGTTGCTTAAATACAGAAAAGAAAATGAAGCTGTCTCCAGTAAAATAATTAACTGGGATAGCCTTTGGTCAGGCACAGTATTGTGTAAGTGAAAGTTAGCAGGCATAGCTGCAAGAGACCAATTTTCTTCAACAAGGAGATTGTTCAGGCACCAATGAGGCATCATCTCAGTATGGACAAAGGAAAGACAAGCAATTGCAGAACCATTTGAATGGCAAAAGAGGTATTGAGAAAGATAAAGTAAAAGAAAAGTCTATAGACAATATATCAGATTATGAGTACCAGTGAGAACCATGCTAATCATGAAAGAACCAGAGGGTAATTGCAAATAATCAGGAAAGATAAAGCAAATATGTAAGAAGAGATCTGATGCCCACATAAATGTGAATCCATGGGCATGTAAATCGTCAATGATCAGTACATTGAAGACTGGGGCACTTTAAGAATAAAAATGGGAAACTTGCACATGGATGCTAGGGCCTCTTTTAAGTTGCTAAATGTACTTTGCATCTCTCTTCTTCAGGGAGGAAGATACGTACAAAGTAATAGAAACTAGATATGTTGACTTTTCACAGCATGGAGATGTCAGAAAAGTTGGCTGAACTTAACAGTCAACCAGGCTAGGTGACATATATCCAGGATGTTGCAGGAAATTTGTAAGGAAGTTAGAGGGACTGAAGAGTAATGAATATTACTTCTGTGTTCATAAAGGCTGTAGGTTATGTTCACTAGCTACTGGGTAATCAGCTAAGCGATGGTGGGACAGCCTTTAGAAACACAATTAGTGGTCAAATGGAGGAACCCAGATTAATTAAGGAATGCCAGTACAGATTTGTTTTAATAATGACAAAAGCAGAGTAGCAGTGGTGGAAGGTTGCTGCAACAGACAGACGTACGCCAGGTGAAGTTTAATGCAGAGAAATTTGAGGTGATGAGCTTTGGCAAGAAGAAGAAGAAAGACTATACAGAACAAAGAATACTGTTCTAAAAGGGGTGCAGGAACAGAGGGATTTGTGCAGGTGTGCACAGATTGAAAATAGCAGCACAGGTTGAGAAAATAGTAAAAAGGTGTACAAAACTCTGGGTTTTATCAATAGAGGTATGGACTATAACACGTTATTCTTCGTGCCTCAGAACAAATCTTTATAAAACTCTGGCCCATCCTTAAAAGGAGAATTGCACTTAATTCTTGACACCCTGTTATAAGAAGGATGTCAAGGCATTAGAGGAGGTGCAGAAGAGATTTAGGAGAATGAATCCTAGGAGAAGGGGTCTACAGTTACAAGATTAATTAGGCAGGTAGGACTGCTTCCTTTAGGGAAGGCCGAGGGGCTATCATTAGAGATGATTGAAGGCTGAGGGGAGTTGATTTATATATGAACAGGCAGAGAAATTACAGAGCAATGAATGGTCTTAAAGGATGAGTTTATATTCATTCATAGCACCTGTCCAGAAAAGAGATCAAAACTTGGAAACTTAAGTGACTGCAGATGCTAGAGTCAGAAGCAAAAATCAAGCAGTTGGAGGAACAGCTGGAGGAACTCTACGTGTCAGGCAGCATCTGTAGAACAGAGCCTCATGCATTATGTTAGAAATGAATGTTGGAGCAGATGGATTTTAAAAGGGAACTATAATGGGTTTGATGTTGATTCATAACAGGAATTAGAGTATTGACTCATGGGGCACAAATGGAACATGATGACTTTGTAAAAGGTGAATAAGAGGAGATATTATTGAAACTTATGCCTCTCAGAGGACTTGACAAAGTAGATGCTCAGTGACATTCCTGGTTAGAGGCTCAAGCATAGTTTCAAGAAACATTTTCAGTTGCTTACAATTGAGATGAGAAAGCATTTTGTCTCTAAAGGTAGTGACATTTAGAATAATACCTCGACAGGTCTGTGGGTGAATTGTCATAATCAAGGTTGAGACTGATGGATTTGTGCACTCCAAGGAAATCAAGGGATTTGGGGATTTGGCAGGAAAGTGCATTGAAGTAATCAACCATGATTTAAATGAACAATGGAGCAGGCTGGAGGGACTAGGTGGCCTACTCTTACACCTGTTTCTTTTTATTATGCATAACAGATGTACCATAGAAAATGAAACAAGAGCTAGGTTAGTAATAAAGCATAGAGAGGAGAGGGGCAAAGACTGAAAACTGAGAACAAATAAGGTAGCAAACCTGAAATGGAATTTGAGGTCCATTTCAAATATATTGACAGCAACAGCGTTGTCAGGTAAGGAGCTGATTAATGCCAAGGAGAAATATTGGTAGATGCAGAAAACACAACAGTTATTAGGTGTGAATTGTAACAGAGTTTGCCAATGAAGGACATATTATCAAAGTGATTATATCAAAAAAGGTGTTTAGGAAACAATGAATATATCAGAACTGGCAGCATTACAGTGGATAAATCTCTGGCTCTGTGTGGGAAGCATTCTATATTGATGAGTAAAATGAGATTTCAAATTGTTGAGGAGCCCTGATCTCCCTCTGACTTGGGAACATTCAAACCTTCAACTTCTGCTAGTAGTTACCTTTCAAATGATTGCCAAAGGCTCATACAATGAATTTACTTTCTGATCAACATTGGTGATTGTTGTGACTGTGATCAAAGTAATCTGAGAAACACTGAAGCTGGTGATATATAAGTTTTTATTCATCATGATAAGGATGCATTCTTCTAGAGAACCTCTAGACAGAGTCCCACAAACTCAAAGTACATCACATTTTTATACCCTTAAGATCAAAGGTAATAGTAGGTAATTCAGAATCAGGTTTATTATCAACGCCAACATGTGCCGTGAAATTTGTTAATTTAGCAGCAGCAGTTCAATACAATACATAATCTAGAAGAAGAAGGAAAAATATGTAAAATAATAATAAATAAATCAATCAATTACAGTATACATGTATTGAATAGGTTAAAAATTGTGCAAATAAAACAGAATATATGTAAAAAAAGACTGAGGTAGTGTTCATGGGTTCAATGTCCACTTAGAAATCAGATGGCAGAAGGGAAGAAGCTGGTCCTGAATCACTGAGTTCTGCCTTCAGGCTTCTGCACCTGATGGTAACAGTGAGAAAACTGCATGCCTTGGGTGCTGGAGGTCCTTAACAATGGAATAATCCAATACAATTTCAATAGTTACAAAGACATCGTTGACTTCAGTACTGTGGGTTGCATATGCTTTCCTTTGACTTACATATATACCATGGGAGATACCTTTGAATGTTCAAAGACCTTTGTTGTAACAAAGTAATTCGCACATATAGACTAAAAACTTCTGGGGACAGAGATCTCAGACACCCAGAACTATTGATATTTCAGCTATTTGATGTGCTAAGTGATAGTATCAGTCTTGTCTGCAAGCTTCTTTGAACTTGTTTACAATGGTGTAGATAACTTAGCCGTGTTGCCTGGTTTGATGTAAGCCAATTAACACAACCCCATTGTCTTACATTGTAGCTCTTGAGCCTCATGCTGAGGGCCACCTGTCTCTACTGACTGTGTTGCTTATTTGCAACAAAGTGCTTTTAACTTCAAATTATTGCTTGTAATTTGCAATTTACATCAAGAACTAAAGACCGGTTCTCATTTGAATTACTATCTGCTTTATTCACATAGCTCCAGAATATTCCCTAACACTGGGCTCTATCCATAATGCACTGAAAACTTACAAAACCATACTCTATCTAGACAGCCGCCAAGGATACAAGTGCCAAGTTGTTACATAATTCATTGGCCTCAAACCATTGTGATAAAGTAACAGAGCTGTTTAAAAGAATACTACCTAGCAGGAGAAGAAGCAGATTTTGGTGGACTGAAGAGCAAAATGTTTTCAGTAAATCAGCATTAAAGATCAGTAGACAGACCTGGAATAAAACAAAATACAGCCTTTAAAGAAGAGTTACTTTTGGGTTCATCCATTGTTATTAAATCAATCACAAACATTCAAAAATGTGCAAAAAATGTTGAAAATTAGTAATATTTAAGTTAAAAAATAGAAATTCTGGAAGGCAATTAAAACAAAAAGAAACACATTTAAATCAACACTTTTTTTGAATAGCTTGCACTTAGCTTTCTCTGTCTCGCTGAATTTCTCCATTAAAATCAATGTGTGTGCTGGACTACTGCCAAATTCAGTTAGCAAAAATCCAGTGGGAAATTCTCCCAGCTTTAAGTGCTGAGAAAAAAGTCTGGACATTTGTGCTTTCACCATTAGATTTCATAATATGTCCAACCATGGAATTGGCAGAACTGCCATTTTTTAAATAAAAGATCTGTGCTAATATTACAGACCTTCTTGGATATGAGGCTCCTTGGATATTCTGGTAAGATGACATTGTGCTCAGACGCAGTGGCCTCAGATACGGTGCTTCCATTAAGGTGGCAGTACACTTGGATGTAACAACCACTCTGGGTCCAATCAAGGGTGTAACTGATCTCCCTTTATTTCTCCTTAATGATCACAAGGCACTGCCGGATAATAAAAACACCAGGGACTGCAGGATTATCCCATCAGCAAGTTATGGTGATGGAGCTGGACTTATTGCATACCACTATTGTGATGTCTGGAATTGTTGGGTATCACTGTTGTGCTGAGGCAGTGTACAGTGCGATTAACTGCCTTGGACATTTTTATTGTGATGGCAAGACCCAAATGGACATCAGTAATGAAGAATACTGCAAGTCTATTTCACTGGTTTATTGGAGAGACTGATGGAAGAACAAGCTGGACCAGGAAAACTGACCATCAATCTCCTGGCCATGTCACTCAGGGACTAGGGCTATATTGCACAGTCTTTGTGATTGTATGCTTTTCTGTTATCATAAGTAAGTATGCAGATGATACTAAGGTAGGTGGAGTTGTGGATAATGAAGTAGGTTTTCAAATTTTGCAGAGAGATTTAGGCCAGTTTGAAGAGTGGGCTGAATGATGGCAGATGGAGTTTAATGCTAATATGTGTGAGGTGCTACATTTTGGTAGGAATAATCCAAATAGGACATACATGGTAACTGGTAGGGCATTGAAGAATGCAGTAGAACAGAGTGATCTAGGAATAATGGTGCATAGTTCCCTGAAGGTAGAATCTCATGTGGATAGGGTGGTGAAGAAAGCTTTTGGTATGCTGGCCTTTATAAATCAGAGCATTGAGTATAGTAGTTGGGATGTAATGTTAAAATTGTACAAGGCATTGGTAAGGCTGAATTTGGAATATTGTGTACAGTTCTGGTCACCAAATTACAGGAAAGATGTCAACAAAATAGAGAGAGTACAGAGAAGATTTACGAGAATATTACCTGGGTTTCAGCACCTAAGTTACAGGGAAAGGTTGAACAAGTTAGGTCTTTATTCATTGGAGCATAAAAGGTTGAGGGGGGACTTGATAGGGGTATTTAAAATTACGAGGGGGATAGATAGAGTTGACACTGATAGGCTTTTTCCTTTGAGATTCAAACAAGAGGACATGAGTTGAGAGTTAGGGGGCAAAAGTTTAAGGGTAACATGAGGGGGAATTGCTTTACTCAGAGAGTGGTAGCTGTGTGGAACGAGCTTCCAGCAGAAGTGGTAGAGGTAGGTTCAGTCTTCTCATTTGAAGTAAAATTGGATAGGTATATGGACAGGAAAGGAATGGGCTGAGTGCGGGTCAGTGGGACTAGGTGACAGTAAGCAATTGGCACGGACTAGAAGGGCTGAGATGGCCTGTTTCCGTGCTGTAATTGTTATATGCTGATATGGTTATAACCATGTGTGCTATTTGTGCTATGTGTTGCATGCTGTTGGTAAAGTGTTTTGCACCTTGGCTTGAGGACCGCTGTTTTGTTTGGCCATATTCATGTATGATTGAATAATAATTGAACTTGAATTGGGGCCTAAAGACTCAACTGTTATACATTGCTTAAAAGAAGGGCAATTATATTCCTGCCAGATTAACATCGAGAATGTTCAGTGAGTTGGAAGGTGGCACAAAGCTTTACAGACTAACTCAGAAGAAAATTGACAACCTCTTTAACAAGACTACATTAAAATGTTGGTGTTACTTGAGGAAAGTTATTTTTGACTAAGATCTTTAAAAGCAGTCAGGGAGTGGGCAGTGATATTATTATAAATACTGATTTTCAAAAGGAATTTGATAAAGTGTCATATAATAGACCACTTAGTGGAAATGAATCCCTAGGAATCACAGTGTTGATACAATAGGTTTATGGTGACTGGTTGTTTTTGACCATGTGTAGTAATGAGAATGGGGTGTGATTTCTTCATGCTATATGTGACACAAATTAATAAATGATGGGAAATGTAATGATGCACGAAGGAGACAATAACCGGCAAAATACATACATTTATGGCAAACAAAATTCAATGCAGATGGATGTGAGGTGGTTGACTTCAATGGAAAGGAATTGAAAATGGGTAAAAGAAGTCGGACAGTCTAATTTTGAACAAGGTGCAAGAAAATTTGAGGATGTTTCTATAATTTTTTAAGGTGATAGAAATAGCTAACAAAGTAATTAATAGTGATTTGGTATCCTGGGCTTTATGACTAGAAGCAAAAGAGGATAAAGACAGAACTTTATGCTATATCTGTATAAGACTTTAGTTTGTTCCTAGTCTAATGAAAATATCATGTACAGAAGGTGAAAGGAATCAAGGGATCCTGAGTAACACTGCATTCAGTAGTAGTAAGAGCATCAGATGTTGGGATATTTGTATCCATTTCTGTCCATCGCATTGCAGTATTTTCTTGGGGGAAATACAGTAGATGTTGAATAATACCAATCAATAAATTGAAATTATAGGTATGTTGATACACTGGAGAAATGAAGCAGGGTAGGCTAAAATTAAAATTGATAAGTATTTAAAATTGTAAGCTGTTAGATAAAAAGACAAAGAGAAAACTCTTACAGTACTTGAAGTGTTAATAAGCAGGGGGCACAAATTTGAAGCTGACCAGCTCAGGGAGTAAAAATACTAGAAAGTGCTTACTTTTATGCACTGTGATTTGAATTTGGAATAGACTGCCATAGGAAGTGATGAAACAAGTTGAATTAAAATGGAATCAGATAAATAAATGAAGGAAAAAATACATTGCAAATAAATTGCATGCAAGATCAACTGCTATTGTATGCACTTCTGGTCACCTTGCTATAAGAAGAATGTGTACAGAAAAGATTCATCAGCATGTTGCCTGCACTGGAGGGCTTGAGCTAAACGAGATTGGATAAGCGGGGACCGTTTTTTTCAGGAGTGAAGAAGGTTGAAAGTGACCTTATAGAGGTTTAGAAAGCATAAATATAATGTGATGGTATTCGATTTGCTATCCATAATGATTTGAACTCAAAGATTTTAAGCCCTATTTGATACAGATAGCTTTAGATACCCTCACTAAAAGGAGATTATAGTGTAGCCACGTACTCTTCAAAGGCTAGATCACTTTTCTGTTTATCCTTCCACTTCCTACCAAGGAGGAGATATTTACAGCAAGCAATGTAGTTTAAAAGTTCATTTATTTTTAGTGATACACATTTCAATTCAGATAAAACATGAAAGTTGCCTCACAGGTAGATAGGGTAGTTAAGAAAGCTTATGGGGTGTTAGCTTTCATAAGTCGAGGGATAGAGTTTAAGAGATGTGTTGTAATTGTGCCACTCTATAAAACTTTAGTTAGGCCACACTTGGAGTACTGTGTCCAGTTCTGGTCGCCTCACTATAGGAAGGATGTGGAAGCATTGGAGAGGGTACAGAGGAGATTTACTAGGATGCTGCCTGGTTTAGAGAGTATGGATTATGATCAGAGATTAAGGGAGCTAGGGCTTTACTCTTTGGAGAGAAGGAGGATGAGATGAGACATGATAGAGGTGTACAAGATATTAAGAGGAATAGACAGAGTAGACAGCCAGCACCTCTTCCCCAGGGCACCACTGCTCAGTACAAGAGGACATGACTTTAAGGTAAGGGGTGGGAAGTTCAAGGGGGATATTAGAGGAAGATTTTTTACTCACAGAGTGGTTGGTGTATGGAATACACTGCCTGAGTCAATGATGGAGGCAGATACACTAGTGAAGTTTAGGACACTACTAGACAGGTATATGGAGGAATTTAAGGTGGGGGGGTTATATGGGAGGCAGGGTTTGAGGGTCGGCACAACATTGTGGGCCGAAGGGTCTGTAATGAGCTGGACTATTCTATGTTCTATGTTCTAAAACACATTTAAAGCTCACAGAGGATTTCCAAATTACAAACTATTTCTAAAACACTAAGGATTTCCAAAACACAGGTACAATTCCTGTAAGCTAAATAGTCATATCAACTGGTTTCAGAGAAACAAATCAACATCACAGAAATCAAAGGCAGTTGGATGGATTCTAATCTCTCTAGATTCTAGTCTTTCTATTATTCCTCTCATCATTCCTCATCTATTCCTAACAAGCTTGACTGCTCTTTTACATTTATACTGTTTATTTTTCACTGCTTGGTGACTTTGTAATCATGATAGTTTTTTTCTAGATACCTTTATTGAGGAATTTACACATATGGTCTAAAAGGTTCTTGGGGGGCAGAGATCCCAGACACCCAAAACTGATGCATGAGGGCCGACTCTCTGAGTACACAAACCTCCCAACAGATCAGCTATTTGATGTGCTAAGTGATAGTATCAGTCTAGTCCATAAGCTTCCTTGAACTAAATAACCTAGCCAGTGTTGTCTGGTTTGATGCAAGTCAAATTAAAATCACCCTATTGTTTTAGAACTGCATCTCTTGACCAGTCAGCCCCATGCTGTTTGTTTGCAAAGCTGTCCTTTTAACTTCAAGCTGGTTATTGCTTGCTATTTACATTAGGAACTGAAGACGGGCTCATGCTTCCCAAAGAAAGCTGAGCAAGGAATATTGATTACGAATTTAACTCACTCAAAAACAACCCTTTGATCTCTGGAAGTGTCAGCTGTCGTGTTAGAAAGTGGAGCACTGCGAAAAAGGTACCCCAAGCCCTGGACAGTGAATATCTATAACAGGAGTGGATAGTTGCAAATTTTTCCCAGAGACGGGGAGTCAGAAAGCAGAAGACACAGGTTTAAGGTGAGAGGAAGTAGATTTAAAGGGGATGAGAAGGACAAGATTTTCCTGCAGAGGATGGTGGGTGTATGGAGTGAGCTGACATAAGAGGTAGTAGTGGTAAGTATGTATAAAATGTTTAGAAAATATCAGATGCATGGATAGGAAACATTTAGAGGGATGAAGGTAGACAAATAGGATTAGCTTAGACAGGTTTCTTGGTTAGCATGAATACATTGAGCAAGAAGACCTGTTCCCATTCTGTATAATTCTAAGAATCTATAGACTTGATGGGCAGAATTAGGTTCCTTCAATGTTGTCCAGTTGCATAATTCAAAATCATAAATTTGGACATCATTGTCACTGAAGTAAAATGGCAAGCAGTATAATCTTAAATTACATTTTCATCAGCAACCTCTATTATCCTTACATCAGTGATGACTGAACAACAATTTTTCTTGTCATTCTAATTCCCTTCCCATTTAAGTTAAATCTAACATGGTACAAAATGTTCAAAAACTGTCCTGAAGTGCTGCAGAGAGGATGTTGCCGCCTCGCTATTGGCCCTAATAATTACCGTGGAAGTCAGAATCTATTAGCTGTGAGTGAATACAACATGCTGTGCATTGTCCTATTTTTGAAATGCTTCCAAATAATAATCACATAAATTATGTTCAGAATCCCTCTTGGTCTCTCCCCCGAATGTATAGTGAGCAAACAACTTGCTTTCATATACAGTAGCAAAAACTTTAAATATAGCAGAACTTCCCAAGATTTTTCACAAGTGCAGAGGCAATGCCTTGAAGATATTTAACACAAAAATGATAATCCTACTCTATATCTGATGCTTCGGCATGTTAATGTAGGAGAGCAAGTAAAAGGATATTGAGTGACAGAGAAATTACGTACATCAAGGTTAAAAGATGAAGACTGGAGGAGGTGGGAATGGATTAGCTGAGGCTGGCATTAAGAATGGCGGAGATGGATACCATATAAACAGAAGAGTAGTTGTATTTTATGCAGAGGATATGTGGACGAAACAGAAGCTCAGCTAAGTAGAATATGAGGTTTCAAACAATTACAATTACTTTAATCTATCAGCTTAATATTTAATATGTCTCAATATTTGATTCTTCTTGTTCACTGATATGACTGCTGAGTCTCTCAGGATCCCATCATTCCTTCCTTTTAGTTGACAATTTTTTTGCCTATATTAACTTCTACCTATTATCTGTCTGCCCAACTTCCGAGAAGATTCACTTAAGGATGTTTTAGATGAAATGAAACAAGAAATTACAATGTTGGTTGCAGTGGAACCTCGAGCTCACCAGATAATTGTTATGATGCACAGTCCATTTATCAATTTAATTATGTACAGTGCCTATTTATCAAATACTTTCTCAGATTCACACTTCACAATCAATACTTGGGGAAGTTTTTTTTTTGGATATATGTGACCTTTACATTGATCATACAAGTTTAACTAAGTTTTTGGTTAATGCCACTTCAAAAAATTGCTATAAGTTTCCATTTTGTTAATGTTAGACAACAGTTGGACAATCATTGCTCACTGATTTCTTTTACCATCTGCCCATTTTACACATTGTTCATTGGACTTAACTGACTCCATGTTAAGAAATTTGGCCATTAACTACTTGTGATAGATCAAATCTTGCACCATTCTCACACAGTTAACCAAAAGCATAATCTATGCAGTAAAATAAGCATGGCTTGTCTGTGCATGGCAATATTTTCAAAGCAGCAAGAGAACTGCAGTATTTAACCTCGATAAATAAATTAGTGCTTGTAATAAATTATTTATAATGCAGTACTTTATCCCAAACAGCTTTATTTCAAGTCCCCACTAACAGAACTGAAAAGAAACAAGTACTGTATACAGGAACACATCAAGGAAAGTATTAAAGGTTGTAATGCATATGTGAAGGTTGTAGAACAATATTGAAGATAACTATTGGTCAGTGAGTCTGCAAACCTAAGCTAAATTAGCAGGGAAGTTCCTGGACTCTGCAAGCTCATTAGTGAAATCCTTCAACTGAGAACTATTCTAGGCTCACACCAAGGGCCAAACGCATTTATCAGACTTGATCCCTGCATGTCTGTACCAGTATAATTATTATTATATTGTGAAATGTATGGTGCATCTGCATAAAACCTGGCATATTATACACACATCTTGTACTGATGAGAAAGATACAGTATCAGTAGAGTTTTAAACCAGTGTCCACTCAAGGAAGTCAGGCTGGAAAGTGAAGTTATCAGCCATCAATAGGACTAGGAGGTGAGACTATCTTGTCTCCCAACGCAAGTTAGAACTTTTAATTCTTCATTCCAGATACTGCAGTGCTCAGCAAGGATTGTTTCAGTTCATTTCTGTCCAATTTACTGAGGAAATAAAAATCAATGTAATGGATTGAATTGATGCAAATTGTCCACTCAACTTTTATGACTTTTATTGATTGGATGGACCCTAATCAAGAAGTTTGTAGCATCATCCTCAGTCTGTGATGAGTTAGTGAAGGGAGTTAAAGGATGTTCTTTGTTCCTGGATACCACATCTAAATTAGGTTAATGCCTGTTTTGGGATTGCCCTGACATATTTGACAAAACTGCTCTTGATCAGATATCCATCAGGGGGACTTGGTAGACCATCTAAAGGACAGGTGATTTTCTGCTCCAATGATCTTTATCTGAAGCCAACAGGAGGCAGGATTGGCACTCCAACCTTCGGTGGATCAAGAGGACACACTGCTCAACAAGCAGTATTATATCATTCACTGATTGCAACTATTGAAATTGAAACCTAAATCTGAGTTTAAAGCAGGTCCTACCCCTTTCAGGTGAACCAACCATAGAATCATACGGTCACGGAGCACTGCAGCACAGAAACAGGCCCCTTGGTGCATCTAGTCCATGATAAACTGGACTAGATGAACTCCATACTTCCATCAACCCACCCCCAGACCAAACCCCTCTATACATCACCCATCCATATACTTAACTAAACTTCTCTTAAATATTGTAATCAAACCCATATCCATCAGTTCCGCTGACAGCCCGTTCCACTCTCACCCATCCCTCTAAACAATGAAGGTCCCCCTCAATTTCCCTTTAACCATCTCACCTTTCACCCTTAGCCTATGACCTCATTCTCCTGCAGTCCAGGGATAAAAAAACCTCACCCACTAAAGCATTCCCTGTAACTCAGGTTCTCAAGGCCCAGCAACATCCTTGTAAATTTTCTCTGTACTAACTCCTTTAATCTTATTGATATCTTTCTAGTAGATAGGTGACCAGAACTGCACACAATACTCTAAATCTGGCCTCATCAAAGTTTTATACAATGCCAACATAACATCCCAAATTCTATGCTTGATACTCCAACTTATGAAGGCCAGTGTGTCATAAGCTCTCTTTACAACCCTATCTACCTGGGAACCACTTTGAAGGAATTATGGATCTGTATTCTCTGATCCCTTTATTCTACAATGTTCCCCAGTGCAATACTGTGTAAATCATACCCTGATTTGGCCTCCCAAAGTGCAACATCTCGTTATTGTCTGTATTAAATCCATTGGCTATTTTTCAGTATATTTTATGCACAAAACTGGTCTTCTTTTTCCCAGGGCCATCTATCTTTGTATTTCCGGCGGTTTATTTGCCACCTCTGTGATTCACACTAATAGAACATAGGTGGAACAATATACTGCTCAAGCATTTTTACTGTGTTTTCTGCTTTTTAAATGAGCTTTGAATCTACTGTTGAATTGAAATGCAATATATCAGAGTTGCAAACAGATACTGGAGTGAAATACATTGAAGATATTCTGACCAAATTTCATGATCTTTTAAAATGGTTCATATATTTCCAGTATTGCTTGCCTGGCCACAGAGATTTGAAAAAAAAGCCATTTGACTTCACCAAGTACAACGGACATGTAGATTTTCCATTTGAGCCATTCTACAGAAATTGTTTAGCTTGCAGGAATGTTTTCTGGAATTATCAAAGAGCAGTTGACTTAGAACTTCACCAAAGAGAGCTCAGAAACCCCAAAATGTTTGCGGCAATAACACACTCTGCAAGTTCAGAATCAACACAGGCACCACCAGTTCTATTTCAAAGTTTGAAGCAGTTCAAAGAAGAGCGAACCAGTTCAATTTTACATTTATAAATATTGCTATATTATTTTAGTGTACTATATATGAAAATAACAGAGAAGTCACTGCACTACATTTTTGATCATGTGTCTATCATTTTCAACTTGTGTGAACATATTTCTAGAGCGCTCCATCTCCAGCATCTTTGATTGTGCCCTGAGCTTCCTGTCGTATTTACAGTACACAGATTCAATCTGATAAACTAGTCCTGAAGCACAACACATCTACTTTTGTCAGTGAGTCCTGCTTATTGTTCACAGCCTTCAATTCCTTGTCACACTTGTATTACTACATTGCTATGGCTGCCTCTTAGAGTAATAGAGTTATCGAACACGACAGACCAGAAACAGGCCCTTCGACCCATCTTGTCCATGTTAAACTATTAATCTGCCTAATCCCATCGACCTGCACCTGGACCATAGCCATCCATACACCTTTCATCCACTTGCAAATACAAATTTCTCATAAATGTCGAAAGCGAACACACATCCATCACTTCTGTTCGCCGCTCGTTCCACACTCTCACCACCCTCTGAGTGAAGATGTTCCCCCTCATATTCCTCTTAAACATTTCAACTTTCTCCCTTAACCTGTGACCCCTAGTTCTAGTCTCACCCAACCTCAGTGAAAAAAGTCTGCTTACACCTACCCTATCTTTATCCCTCATAATTTTTTATACCTCTATCAAATCTCCCCTCAGTCTTCCACAGTCCAGTGAAAAAAGTCTTAATCTGTTCAACCATCCCTTGTAACTCAGGTCCTTAAGTCCTAGCAAAATCCTTGTAAATTTTCTCTGTACTCTTTCAATCTTATTGATATTTTCCTGTAGTAGAGGGAAGAACTGTACACAATACACAAAATTAGGCTTCACCAACATCTTATACAACTTCAACATAACATCCCAATCCCTGTACTCAATGCTTTGATTCATTACGGCCAATGTGCTAAAATCTTTCTTTATGACCCTCTCTACCTGTGGCGGCACTTGCAATGAATTATTGATCTGTATTCCCAGATCCCTCTGTTTTACCACACTCCTCAGTGCCCTTTCCCTCACCATGTAAGTCTTACTCTGGTTTGTCCTCCCAAAGTGCAACACCTCATCCTTGTCTGCATTAAATTCCATATACCATTTTTCAGCCCATTTTTCCATCTGGTCCAGATTATGCTTCAAGCTTTGATCGTCTTTCTCACTGTCTACTACACCCCAAATCTCAGTGTCATTTGCAGATGTTGAAGCAGTTTACCACATTATCATCCAGATTGTTGATATAGATGACAAACAACTGATCACTATGGCATACTACTGATCATAGGCCTCCAGTCAGAGAGACAATCACTTACTACTACTATCTGGCCTCGCCCATGAAGCCAAAGTCTAATCAAATTTATTACCTCATCTTGAATACCAAGTGACTGAACCTTCTTGACCAACCTTTCTTGTGGGACCTTGTCAAACACCTTGCTAAGGTCCATGTAGATAAGATCTACTGCCATACTTTTATTAACTTTCCTGGTAACTTCCTCTAAAACCTCTATAAGTTTGATTAGACATGATCTACCTTGGTGATTATCCCTAATAGTCGCTATCTATCTAATACTTATATATCCAGACGCTTAGAATACATTCCAATGACTTTTCCACAACTGATGTCAGGCTCACCAGCCTATAATTTCCTGGCTTATTTTAAGGCACTTCCAAAACAATGGAACAACATTAGCAATCTGCTAATCCTCCGGCACCCCACCCATGGCTATGGACATTTTAAATATCTATGATAAGGCCCCTACAATTTCTGTACTAGCCTCCCACTGGGTCTGAGGGAACACCTCAGTAGGCCCTAGGGATTTGTCCACCTTATTTGCCTCAAAACAGCAAACAGCTCCTCCTCTGTAATCTGTGTATGGTCCATGACCTCATTGCTGTTTTGCCTGAATGCTGTAGACTCTCTACCCATCTCCTGAGCAAATACAGATGCAAAAACTCCATTTCAGATCTCCCCCATTTCTTTTGTCTCCATGCAGAGAAGGCCACTCTGATCTACCAGAGGACCAGTTTTGTCCCTTACTGTCCTTTCGCTCTTAATATATTTGTAGAAGGCCTTGGAATTCTCCTTCACCTTGACTGCTAGAGCAAATTTGTGTCTCTTTCAGCCCTCCTGATTTCCTTCTTAAATGTCCTCTTGCATTTTTTTAGACTCCTCAATACCTTATTTGCTCCTTCCTGCCTCTACATGGTATGTACCTCCTTCTTTTTCTTAACCAGGGCATCAATATCCCTCAAAAATCGAGGTTCCCTGAACCTGTCATCCTTGCCTTTTATTCTGACAGGACCATACAAGCTCCGTAATCTGAAATTTCACTTTTGAAGGCCTCACACTTACCAAGTACACCTTTGCTGGAAAACAACCTGTCCCAATCCACAATTACTAGCTCCTATCAAATACCATTAAAATCAGCCTTTCTCCACTTTAGAATCTCAACCAGAGAACTAGACCTATCCTTTTCCATAGCTACATTGAAAATAATGACATTATGATCACTGGATGCAGTGTCCCCCTACACAAACTTCTGTCACCTGCCCTAACTCATTCCCTAATAAGAGGTCTAGTATCGCACTCTTGCCAGTTGGTATCTTAATGTACTGACTAAAGTAACTTTCTTGAACACATTTGACAAACTATATCCTATCCAGCACTCTTACATTATGGGAATTGCATTCACATGTGGAAATTAAGAGCACCTGTTATCATAACCTTATGCTTCTTGCAACAGTCTGCGAACTCTCTACAAGTTTGCTCCTCTAAATGCTATGAACTCTTGGATGATCTTGTTAACATGGCCATTTCTTTCTTATTCCTCAGTTCCATCCCATATGGCCTCAGTAGGTGAGATCTCCACTCTGTCTTGTCTCAGCTCTACCGTGACATTTTTGCTGACTAGTAATGCGGCACCTCCTCTTTTAATCCATCCTCTCCATCACAACTAAAACAACAGTTACTATTCCTGCCCTTCCTGCAACCAAGTCTCACCAATAGCTACAATGTCATAATTCCATGTGCTGATCCCTGCCCTGAACTCATCTGCCTTTCTTATAATACTCCTTGCATTGAAATATACACAACCTAGAACTTCAGTCTCACCATGTTCAATCTTTCTATTCCTGACATGGTATGTAGGCTTAACACTGTCTTTCCCCACAACAACTCCACTACCTGTTCTGGCACTCTGGTACCCATTCCCCTGCAACTCTAGTTTAACAACCCCCTTTTCCCTGTGCAGTTTTGGCAAAACTTCCCATAAGTATATTAGTCCCCATCAGGTTCCAATGCAAGCTGTCTCTTCTGTACAGGTCCCACCTTTCCTGGAAGAGAGCCCTCCCTTCTGCACCAACTGCTTAGTCATGTACTAAACTGTATGGTCTTCCCAATTTTGGCCTCACTAGCACATGGCGCAGAGATTACAATCATGAAGGTTCTGCCATTTAACTTAGTTCCTAACCCACTGAACTCACTTTGTAGGACCTCATTACCTTTCTTACCCGTGTCACTGGTACCGGCATGGAGCATCATCTCTGGCTGCTCACCCTCCCATTTAAGAATGCTGTGGACTCACCCAGAGATATATTCATTTAAAAAAGAATTATTTTTATTTAGAGATACAGTGTAGAATAGGCCTTTTCGGCCGTTCGAGACACATTACCCCAGCAACCCCTGACAAACCCAATTAACTCCAACCTCATCACAGGACAATCTACAATGCCATATTAAGCTGCCCAGTACATAGTTGGATTGTAGGAGGAAACTGGAAGACCCAAAGGAAACCCATGCATTCCTCGGGGACTCCTTACAGAATGGTCCAGAGACTCGTTACAGATTGGCCCTGGGATTCAATTACAAACTCTGGAATGGATTGCGCTGTAATTGTACTGCACTGACTGCTAATCAATCGTGATGCCCTGGCACCCAGCAGATCACATACCACCCAGGATTCTTGCTCTCATCCACAGAATTCCCTGTCTGTTCCCCTAACCAATGAATTTCCTATCACTACAGCTAACCTTTTATTCCAGCCCTTGCCCTTCTGAGTCAGACAGCTCGACTCCATGCCAGAGGTCACTTGATCACTGTGGCTTGCTCTGCTAGGTCCTCCCCCAGACACTATCCAAAGTGCTAATGGGGGTGGGGGATAGCCACTGGGGTACTCTACATTGGCTGCCTATCTCCTTTCCCCCTCCTAACCATCACCTAGTTTCCTGTGGCCTGCACCTTGAGTTTAACTAGCTCACCGTATTGCCTGTTGAATGACTCGGAGTTCGTTCAGCTCCAGCTCCGGTACCTTAACACAGTCTGAAAGAAGCTGTACTTAAATGCGCTTCCTGTAGGTGTAGTCATCAAGGATACTGGCGGTCTTCCTGCCTTTGTTACTTCCTTTTATTGGCTCTTGTCAAGTGCCTAACTATGCACAATCTAACATCTCCAAAGGAACCGTGGCATGAAGAATACCCCAACTGCCCCCACCTCGCTTCCTTTGAACTTTCTATCCGAAGTTTCAAAGCTCAAAGTAAATATGTGTCACCATATTCAACCCTGAGATTCAGTTTCTTGTGGACATTCACAGTAAATACAAGAAACACAATAGAATCAGTGAAAGACCACACCTAACAGGATAGACAAACAAGTCAAAGTGCAAAAGACAACAAACTGTGCAAATACAAAAAGAAAGAAAAAAATAAATAATAATAATAATAATAATAATAAATAACTAAGTAATAAATATTGAGAACATGAGATGAAAAGTCTTTGAAAGTGAATCCAGAATTTATGAGAATATTTCAATGTTGGGGTAAGTGAAGTTATTCCCACTGAATGTTTGAGGGGTAGTAACTATTCCTGTATTTGGTGCTGTGGACCCTGAGGCTCCTGTACCTTCTTTCTGATGGCACCACTGAGAAGAGAGCGTGGCCAGGATGGTGGAGGTCCTTGATGATGGATGCTGCTTCCTGCCTGTATGCAGGGAGGAGGACAGCCATTTAGTTTGATTTCCTGAAATGCATTCTAGGCATGGCATAGTAAGCATTCTTAATTGTAATGTGACAGTGGTTGAGTGTGTTGGGGTCCTTGGTTCTGCAGGTTATACGTTGATGATAATTGCACAGTGATTTTTTTTCAAATGATCCCAATTGAAGTCCCTGACAATGATTTGAAAGGCATTGTGCTGGGCTGTTTCTTGTTTGCTGATGGCAGCACTCAGTACCTCGAGTACCTGCTTAACATGGCCTTTGCTGGTATGTAAACTGTGGTCAGGATCATGGAGGAGAACTCTGTTGGTAAGTAGAATGGTTGGACTTAATCATTAGATGTTTCAGGTGAAGGGAACAAGAGTATGACAAGACCATTGCACCACAATAAGAAACCCTCTGGTCTCAGTGATGTATCTGACATTTCCAGAGTGAGCCACGTTTCTGTGAAGCATAAAACACAACAATTCCTCATTTCCCTCTGATACAGCAGTCTTGCATTTATTTCATCAATCCTCTTCTCTACTGATGGTGCATTTGCTAACAAAATACTGGATAGAAGAAGTTTCATAGCCCTTCATTTTTGTCTGGCTTGGAGTCCACCCTTCCTTCTCTTTTGGCCATGAAGATGTAGCTTTATCTACTTACAGGGTGCTATACCTGCATGCTTGAGCGTTAAGTCTGCGGAGTCCTTCAGAATATTGTGAAATTGCTAGTTCATTAAGATGGTTCAAAAGTAGGTCACTTCAAGTGAAAATACAGGCTGCAGATTGCAGTGAGAGTTGTTCAGAAGTATATTTAGAAGTTTTGTAAGCTGCCCACAATGTGCCTCTCTGTTTCACCGCGCTATCTTGCTAGCTTTCCCACTCATTCTTTGCGCGATCCAATATCTTCAAGGGAATCTGGATTACCATTGGATTGACATTCCTCAAGAATGTTCTGACTGCCCACTTGCTTCTTTTGACATCTTTCCGCTGATATGCAATCAAATGTCTCAAGGGAACTGTGGCAAGAGTCTCTTTGCACCACAGCTGCTCTCCATTCATTTTCGGGTTCAACCCAAGTTGCTGCATGACCTGCTGTAGACTTCCAGCACATTGCCCTGAAGTTCCAGCATCTGAAATCTCCCTTACCTTTCCTATAACCACAATCCACTTCTCTGACCTGCCTTCCTCGTCACCCAACCCTTTACCGAGCAACTTATTACCACTCCCCAACAATAGCATCATTCGGGAATTTAACACATACAGCAGGTGTTTTGACATTGTGTTTCTTTTGATAGCTCCTCACAGAGTGGTTTACGAGTCTGGAGATGGCTACTTGTAGGAAGTACCTCTTCCTTCTGTGACCTGGTTCTTTCTTGTAAACCTGAAAGGACATTGAGCCAATTGCATTTGATGAGTCAGTACCTGACAATGTTAATATCTGTGGGAGAATCAGGTTTATTATCACCAGCATGTGAGGTGAGATTTGTTAACTAAGCAGCAGCAGTTCAATGCAATACATAATCTAGCAGAGAAAAAAAGTAATAATAATAATCAATAAACAAGTAAATCAATTACGTATATTGAATAGATTAAAAGACATATAAAAACAGAATTAAAGTATATGAAAAAAGAAGTGACATTGTATCCAAAGATTCGATGTCAATTTAGGAATCGGATGGCAGAGGGGAAGAAACTGTTCCTGAATCACTGAGTGTGTGCCTTCAGGCTTTTGTACCTCCTACCTGATGGTAACAGTGAGAAAAGGGCATGCCCTGGATGCTGGAGGTCTTTAATAATGGATACTGCCTTTCTGAAACACCGCTCCCTAAGGATATCCTGGGTACATTGTAGGCTAGTGCCCAAGATGGAGCTGACTAGATTTACAACCTTCTGCAGCTTCTTTCGGTCCTGTGCAGTAGCCCCTCCATTCCAAACAGTGATTCAGTCTGTCAGAATGCTCTCCACAGTACAACTATAGAAGTTTTTGAGTGTATTTGTTGACATTCCAAATATCTTCAAACTCCTAATAAAGTGTAGCCACTGTCTTGCCTTCTTTATAACTACCGGTATATCGATATGTTGGGACCAGGTTAGATCCTCAAAGATCTTGACACCCAGGAACTTGAAGCTGCTCACTCTCTCCACTTCTGATCCCTCTATGAGAATTGGTATGTGTTCCTTTGTCTTACCCTTCCTGAACTCTTTCTGTACTTTTTTCTATTTTCTGACATTATTGTGAAAGGAGAATATCTTGAAGCACCATTAGGAAATATGCTTCTCTGATCTTGTGCAGTTTATTCTGAGGATTCTGAAACCCATTATCTGTAAATTAACATTTTATATTAATGCTACATAGCTCTGCTGAAAGCCAGCTGCTCTCTCGTGGGTCCACTCCATCTCCCTGTCTTTTCCCTTCTGCCTTGCTCTTCCCCAGCATCAATCCACCATCATCCATTGCACGCTTCATTCTAAGATTCAGACACTGAGTACTGCCTGAGGATTTGATCTACCAGTCTGACATCCATTGTTCCCCACAATCATGCTCACCTCCTTGCAATGAAGCTGGCAAGTGGCACAAGCAGAGTTTTTTTCTTGCAAACTTACCGAGAACATGATGTATAAAAATCAGTTCAAATCCATCTCTGAGCTTTTTGATACAAAAATTGTTTGAACAGTGGATGTTGAATATCATCTCAAGGAAATATAGACTTAGATGCTGGCTGGTGTGATCTTTGCTGAATTGAAGTTGTGCAGCTTTTCTGCGGGTGATTTGTAATTGGCCATTGCTGGATTGATACACTTCAAGAACTGGTGGATGTCAGAGAGCTGGGCCCTGAGCTGGCCTTCAATATGAGAACGAAAGGTAAAATAGATCCAATATATCTGGAGTGCAAGATGTTACAATGGACAGAGCATTACACACACAAGAAGAGTTTAAAGAGGTACTAGAGATGCAGAGAAAATGTGTTAAGAGACTCCTGTACTAAAAAAAAACAAAACATGGGTGACAGCAAAACTCAAGTGTGTAATAATTATACAAAAAACAGAATGAAATTATTGTTGAAGTCACAGGGTCAGTGTTATGTTTTAGATAATAGTTGAACACTTAATATAAATTATTTGACATTGCCTTAAAATGGTGCAAACATTGTCAAACACACCACACATCTTGAAAGGATAATAATCAGAACTTCATGCAGGCAGTCCCTCCTATCATCTATACAAAGGAATGCCGTTGTCCTGGCATTCACTTAGACTGACAGGTGTGTCTCATGCAGTTCTTCAACTGATCTATCCCTTGTTGACTCGCTTATAGTTGCTGCTAATTCTAAAGCCCTGGATTTAACAGTTCCAATTGTGGTTGACTCAAGAGATTCCGCAGATGCTGGAAATCCAGAGTAACATACACAGAATTCTGGAGAAACACAGCAGGTCAGGCTAAAGGAATAAACATCAACACTTTGGGCTGAAACCCTTCATCAGGCCCTGATGAAGTGTGATGAATCCTGATGAAGGGTCTTGACCCAAAACATCAACTGCTTATTCACCTCCATAGATGCTGTCTAACCTGCTGAGTTACTCCAGCATTTTGTGTGTCAATTATGTTTGAACGTATTCCTTTTGGTTTGATAGCCTGTGGTTTGCTCATTAGACAGGAGCTTGTTAGTTACAAGCCTCTTGACCAAATAGTTTACAATTTACTTACACTGCAGTGTGTCCGCAGACTTTGACCACTTACAAAATTTACCTTTGAATTTTATGGTCCGATTACAGATGAGGCTAGGTAGTTATCATTTTCTCATCCAGAAAGGATTAGAGATTTAATAAAAGATTATCTTCCACCCCCATGTTATTGAGCAGACCTTCATCAACACAGCAAAGGCCATTCGTACTCATAGTTATTATCACTCGAGGGGTAAATTGACAGGACTGATACTATGATGTCAGATTTATTGGGGTTACGCACAGGATTTAAAAAAAAAATCTTCAAGCAATTTTTCCAGGGCTGGTGTGAACAAACGATAAGGTCCTTGTCTTCCTCCTTTGTTAAGAGACAGGCTGCATCATATCTCAAGGGATGGCTGATCAGTTGCTCACCCTTTTCCGTAACCCAGGCCTGAGAAATTCTTCAATAACTAGATGTAGGACCTCAAAGGATTATAATTATTGAGTGTTTTCGGTGAGTGTTTCACTCAATTAGAGATCTTGACATTAGAATGTCTCAGAGGTGTTCATGTAGATGTAGCCATGCTGGAAGTAAGGCCAAGAAGCTGGCCTCACTAACAATTTGACCCCAGAGGTTCGGCACAATATTCTCTTCACTTTCCTTTCGTCTTAATGAGGCAAACTTGGTATTAGAAAGATCTTATTTCCTGATGGGAGATCTTATAGAGATATACAAAATTATGAAAAGTATAGGTTGTTTGAGTGCATGTAAACTTCTTCTCCTCAGGTTGGGTGAGATTAGAACTACAGGTCATAGTTTAGAGTGAAAGGTGAAATACTCAAGGTATAAGCAGCCAGCAGAAGCGGTACGTACGGGTTCAATTGTAATATTCAAGAGAAGTTTGGATAGGTACATGGATGAGAGTGGTTTGGAGGGATATGGTCAGGGAACATGTAGTTGGGACTAGACTGAAGATTGGGTCAGCTTGGACTGGATGGGCCAAAGGGCCTATTTGCTGTAGTACTCTATGACCCTGTAAGTGCAAGGCTCTATGACTCTAGTGTTATGAAAGATACAATTGTAGCAAAAGAAGATATGACTTCAATGTTAAACAAAAGAGACCATGAAAATAAACATGTAATTGTAGTTTTAAAGAAAGACACTACATTAAAGATACCCCGAAGTAACTTGGAGTGGCTCTGGATTGTTGTGCAAAAGTTTATTTAATATATTAGCAACTTTACAGGTGATGATAGGAACAGAGTTCAGGTCCTATTTCTTCACTGAGAGAACTTCTGCACTTAATGCCATGCCATGATTGAATAGTTCCTCATCATTTTCCTAAACCCAGGTCTGAGAATTTCTTGTGTAACTGGGTGTTAGGCTTTGAAAGTGATTGTAATTCATGCACATTTTTTCTCAGGTGGTTGTGAACTATTTATTAGGGTGTCGTGCCACAGATCTTCCACATCTTGCCTTAGTGACTCCAAAAGGAAGGTATAGTTATGTTGTCTTGTACCTGTGCATGATGCAGTGAAACAAAAGTAATGGGGATGTCTGTGAATAATATTTTGTTTTACCAGCCCTGTTCTGAATTTGACAGGAGGATTTCAAAGGCCAGCCTCGCCGAAGTCTGAGTGTGAGAGCAGAAAACCTGACAAGGCCGAGAAAGGAATGGAAAGTGGGACTTCTTGCAACGAGCTCTCCACCTCCAGTTGTGAAAGCCAGTCAGAAGCCAGCACTCCACAGGAGAATGGTGCTGCTGCATCGCAGCCCACACCATCTCAGCCTAATACCTTGACGCTGGATCGGCCTTCCAAGAAAACCCCCGTTCAGTGGTTACAACAGCCTGACAAACGCAGAAACAGTGAACTTTTTCAAACACTGATGAACAATTCCCGTGAATCGAGCCTCTGCAAAAAGAAAATTAATGAGAAGTTGAGCGTTGAGGATGAAATGAAGAAATGCATCCAAGATTTTAGGAATATCAAAATTCCCGTGCAGTTTCCCGAGCGCAAGCGCCCATGGCAGTCTGAACTTTTACAGAAGTATGGACTTTAAAATTTAGAAGAAGGACTTGCTGCAGCTTTGAGTTATGTTTGAAATTAAGGATTTGTGATTTTTATTCATCTGCTATCTGTCTAATAATTTCTGTCTTACTGCGATAAACTGCAATAAGATTGCAAAGAAAATGTTGGGAAGAGCTTATCGTAAGGAATTACAGTTTATAACACCTGGTTATGCATAAAAATAATACATGGATTAACTTATAAATTTTCTGCGGCACAATAGTGTCTGATAAATAACAGTTGCAAAACTAATGGATTCTCCACTAGTGTATTGATGTGTCAGAAATGGTTATTCATGGGCTTAATGATTGGATGTGATTCATTTCTGGAGAAACTCAAAGGTTATGTTCCGTGTCACCTCTAGGATCAGATGAGCCAGTGCCAGTCAACTACTTCCCATAAAAAACAAGTAATTAGAGCTGCCAATCCTTTTTAAAGCTGAAATCCGCAACTTGCTGCATAATTTTTTGAATAATAATACTTTAGTAATCGATTGTGCAGTTTGAAGAACAATAGACAAAATGCCAACTTTTAGATTTAAAATACATTTGAAGAAATCACAAGATTTATTTTAAGTTTTAGCAGTAACAAGGTTAAAATAATTAATATTTGTGGTTCTTTTTAACTACACTTAATTCCTTAGTTGTTCACGGTGAAAAGTAACACATTTCAAAAATTGCTTACTTTGGAATTTGGGTGCCTTGGTTGTAAGCACCGATATGTTAGGGGAAAAAAATTACCAAATCTGATTCCACATGCAGTGGATTCCCTTCAAATATAAAAAAATTATCGTCATTTTCAAAATCATCTGCGACAAAGCCCATGAGCCTTCCTGTGTATTGCAGCCCAATCCAGAAAGTTTGTTTACAAATGCATTCCAACCTGTGCAAGCCCTGGTTCCTTGTATTCCTACAAAAGCAAAGTACTGCAGATAATGGAAACTCGTGTTTAAAGCAAGAAAATTCTCCTAATATTCAGCAGGCTTGGATGTGTATGTGGAGATAGAAACAGTTAATGTTTAATGTTGATGTCTTTTAACCTTCCCTGCCTTCTATTGTTACACATCCCATCCCTGTTGTTCATTCCTGCCCTCTCCCTTATCTCTGGATTTTGAAACTTGTTTATCTCAAACTTTTCCCAGTTCTGATGGAGATTCATTGTACTGTGTATGTGTAAGTATGCCTTTGAGAACTGACTGTACCATGTGGAATGACCTTTTAATACATTGTCATGCCAGATGCTGCTGTTTAGTGCTGTCTTTAATAAAGGATGTTGTTTGTAACTCCACCACCGCTTAATTACTAATGTCTACAAAAATATCACAGTCCACAGACACTACCTCTGCACTTTGTGATATGTTTGAATGAGAGTGCAACAGAACAGTGATTGAGTGTGTGGAAAATGGAGAGCAGTGTGGTTAAAATAGAACAGTGTTATTAGCAGCATTTGGATTGGTGGATACATCAGGGAACTCAAGTGGTACAAACAGATTTTCCATTCAGTCATGTAAGAATTGAATGCAATGTTCCTGAGCGTGAACACCACTATTCAAATGCTAGGATGACGTAGGGAGACACGGTGAAATGTCAGAAGAGGAAGGCAAGGCCAGAGACACAAGAAATGGTCTTGAGTCCAGTAGTACCATAATCTGCTAATGAGATCTCTCACAAAGGTCTGGCGAAAGCCTTTAAGGGACATTTCAATCCAGCACAGTCAAAAGTGACAAATTTGACAAATGCAGTAGGGGCCCAGAGGAGAGGGTTACTGATGAAGAAAGGAGTGATAAGACATACAATTTACTTCAGAGAGAAAGGACAGTGTTATCAACTACCCTTCCTGGTTTACCACATACGAGAATGGGAAAATAAGTGGCAGGTGGAATATAGTGTAGGGAAGAGTATGGTCATGCACTCTGGTAGAAGAAATAAAGGCACAGACTATTTTCTAAACAGGGGGCAAATTGAGAAATCAGAGGTGCATTGGGGACTTGAGAGTCTCTAATTCTCTAAAAGTTAACTTGTAGGTTGAGTCAGTGGTAAAAAAGATAAATGCAATGTTAACGTTCATTTCAAGAGGACTGGAGTCTAAAAAATAAGGATGTAATGCTGAGGGTTTATAAGGTATTGCTCACACCAGACCTGGAGTATTGTGAGCGATTATCTAAGAAAGTACATGTTGGCATTGGAATGGGTCCAGTGGAGGTTCATGAGGATGATCCTCAGAATGAAAGGGTTAACATGTAAGGAGTGTGGATGGCTCTGGGCCTGTACTCACTGGGGATCTCATTGAAAACTATTAAATATTGAAAGGCCTAGGTGGAGTGGATATTGAGAGGATGTTTCCTTTAGTGGCAGAGTCTAGGATCAGAGACCACAGCCTCAGAATAGTAGAAGGACAATCCTTTAGAACAGAGGTGAGCTGGGATATTTTCAGCCAGAGGGTAGTAAATCTGTGGAATTCATTGACACAGATAGTTGTAAGGCCAAGTCATTGGGTATATTAAAAGCACAGATTTGATAGGTTCACGTTTAAAAGGGTATCAAAGGTTATGAGGAGCAGGCAGGAGAATGGGGTTGAGAGTGATAATAAATCAGCCATGACTGAATGGTGGAGTAGATTCGATGGGCTGAATGGGTTAATTCTACTCCTATGCCTTATGGTCTTATAGTCTGAAAAATGACTGACCGGAAATTCCTGTGTCACAAGGAACTGGTGGGCAAGATGGTGTAAAACGATCGTAGAGGGGTGTTCCTTGGGTTCAAATAATATCAGAGCACCAGAAGGCCCCAAGAATTAAGAATATATTCAACGCCATGGTTGTGAGCTAACAGCAATTTGGAGATTAAAGTATCATGGTGGTTACTGCTTGTCACTGAAGAAGGCAATTGTTACGGCTGTGTGGATCATTGTTAATGGGTCATGAAGATGTGAGCAAAATTCAGTTCAGCTGGATCACAGAACTGCTGAGCTGTTACATAGGCGTATCTCAGAGAATCTTGCAGATTCCTAGGGAGCTGTCATGTGTGGTCAAGTTCAAAGGCTTGGATAGAGCTGCCAGTGATCATGATCATGTTAGTACAAGATGACTGATACTAATGGAGAAGGATGGCAAAGGGCACTGGACTTCACCAATGTCACAATTCATAGTGTCACTATGGCACCTAAGGGTCTGTACAAGTTATTAGCTCAGTATAAACAGGCTTGTATAGCTGCAGTGTTCACATTCACATTTATCTGGAAGAGAGATCCAATAATTTTTTACCATGACTGATTCATTTTGTCCTTATGTTGCAGCTGGAGGAGGAACTGTTAGAGTCAGAAAATAATTGGATATTAGGGAAGGTGCAATGCTTCAGCGATATTCACCCAAACTGACAAAAATGAAAAGTTTACATGGGGACTGCAAGGAATATTAAGCAGAACTCTTTGATGATGGAGTGTCCAATGGCCAGGTCACAAGTTTTAGTTTTATTCACAGTATTTTTTGCACCCTCAATACCTGGGCAAGCTCGATCAATATTATGCCTTAGCATAGTTAGGTATTGACTCAGGGTGTCAGGGCTACTTGACGATTAAAGTGCACAAGGATTTTATGCTTACAAGTGACTGTATGTCAACCACAGGAATATTACAGTTAGTGACAGAGAAAATGTTGCAAGGTATCCTCCACACTACAAGGACCTGAATGTGCTCAAGAAGGTCAATTGTCCTGTTCAGATGGAATGCACTTACATAATCAAAAAATCATCTACCTAGGTTCATAATTATCAAGTACAGGCAGATATCTTTTTGCAAATAGTGGTCATGTTGAGTTCAAAGGGAGCTGACTAATGTTGCTAAGCTTCCTTGGGGTAGAGACATAAAGTTGTAGCATAGAAACAGACCCTTCAGCCCATCTAGTCTGTGCTGACCTGGTCATCTGCCTAGTTCCATCTACCTGCACCTGGACCACAGCCCTCCATGCCCCTCTCATCCATGTACCTTCCCAAGCTTCTCAAATACTTCAGTATGACTCAAAAAATTTCTACTGGAGTTGGCTATGACACTGATTGTCCTTACTGCACACATTGGAGCCCTGGTTAAGATAATTGGCTGCTGCCATGGTGGTTGTTTCTGATCACTCCTGGTGTGTGGCCGCTGACATTATTTGCCACATAATGGAATTAGGAGACACAATAGATTCTGCAGTCCATAAGACCATGAGACATTGGAGCAGAATTAGGTCCTTCAAGTCTGCTTGACCATTGGATCATGGTTGATCCCAGGAAGGAAAGGGTTAATGAATGAAGTGTGTTTGATGTCTATTCTCTTGCCTTCTCCCTGTAACCTTTGATGCCTTTACTAATCAAGAGCCTATCAGCACCTGTTTTAAATATACCCAATTACCTGGCCACAATAGGTATAGAAATACATTCTATAGATTCACCGCCCTTGGGCTAAAGAAACTCCTCCTCATTTCAGTGATAAAGGGACAGCATCCATGGTCACTGCCGGTTGCTGAATTCCTCCAGTATTTTGTGTATGCTGCTGATGGAATCAGATGGTGAACTGCAGTTTCCTTATGCGACCCAGATTCTCAGTCTGAATGAGAAAACTACATGCAGGTTGATAAAGCGGCTTCAATGCACACCAACTTGTTTCACTAGGGGATGGAACATTTCAAACCACCACCCACCCCCCCCCCCCGACTGACGATAAGTGTTGCTATTGAGATATGCATCTCTAAAGAGCACACTTCAGAGCTCTGTGGTTAGTTCCTCCATAATGCAGGCCTAATGTGGATCTACATGTGTTTTCGACTATTGTACGTAGTTCGTATCAATGCAGTTTAGTAAATTCTTTACTTCAATGGGGTTTGCTTTAGGTTAGGGGAAGCTAACAATTTGTCAGTAGGTTGTGGGGGAAACAATGAAAAAAACTTGCTGGACAAGAGTTCCTACAGTCATTGACTGTCATTGTAGTTTCTTATCTCCATGATTATTCCTGATTCCACCACAGGTCAGCCCCAGCCGAACTGCTGGTTGTGGACCCAACTGAGCTCATTGTTGTCTGATTGGAAGGACAGGTGGAGGAAAGAAAAAGGAGAAGGTGGGGTTAGCAAACATTATGAGGGAGATTCAAATGGAAGAGACCGTAAATGTGCACCAACCATCAGACCATGTAGGAATTTTGAGGTGGAGGTGTCAGTAGAAAATACCAGGAGGCATGAAGTGAAAAGGGACAACAAAATGTTCTTGGAGATGTGTGTGTGTGTGTGTGTGTGTGTGTGTGTGTGTGTGTGTGTGTGTGTGTGTGTGTGTGTGTGTGTGTGTGTGTGTGTGTGTGTGTGTGTGTGTGTGTGTGTGTGTGTGTGTGTGTGTGTGTGGATTCTTGGCTAGTTTGTAGGAGGCAGCCATCATTGGACAGGGCATGTGTCAGGAGGTACAGAAGACTGAGAGCAAAGTGAATTACACATGGCTTACCGATAGAAGTAACTCACCTGAATTATAGTCACCTGGTGTATACATCTCATCCATAATACATGTCTTTGCAGCTAAGGTAATCCCAGAGATATAAAAGAAGATAATTGTTGAAACTATAACTGTGTGCATGTGTAAATATTTAACCTATTGTACAACCTAATGTGTGTAAAAACTGATGGTTTATATGGATTTTTAAAAATGGCGATCTTTATTATAGCATCAGAGTCATACGGCATGGAAGCAGACCTGTGTTGTGAATATGTGTAAGGACTGAGTGTACATGACACTGCTGTTAGATGAGACTTACCACATTCAATAAAGATTGTTCTGTTTAAAGCTCTGCCTAACTGCCTTTGCTTGCACATTATCAAGAAATACGCAGACTCTACATCCATCAACTTGACATGTTACATCAGTATCCTTCACCACAGATATTGCCTGACCTGATGAGTATTTCCAGCATTGACTTTTGTAATTTCCTTTTATGTTCTTCATGAGGAGTTGACAAATTTGTTTCAATTGGGAAATAATCTCCTAGAGGCCAGGCAGGCGGCATCTGTGGGAAGAAAAACAGAGGTGATATTTCCATTGACAATGCAGGACTGCACTGATGGCAATGAGCTGTCTGCTTTCCTCAGGAATGTAGCAAAAGCAAAAAAAATGTGAAACATAATCATTTTTTTAACTGCAAAACCATTGCTAATATTTTCTTTTCCCAAGTTCAAAAAGCTGCCCCTTCACTTTTTCGTACTATTAAGGCACAGCACAATCAAAGCTCTAAGATTATATTTTTGCTAAAATCACAGTCTGAACTGTCAACGGAAACAGGACAGTACAAAGCCCAGGGTTATGAGCCCCTTTTAAAGTTGCAAGACTGGGATCTCTAAGGGATTGGTGGCAGCCTGCTTGGTATCAGCTTGCTCAGGCTTATCAGAAATAGCTGCTCCTGTTGGCTCTCAGGCAGTGAGAGGTTTGCTTCCAACTTCCACCCGACCCCCAAATTTACTTGGTTCATTTCTGACACTTCCCTCCCCTTTCTCAATCAGTCTGTCTCCATCTCTGGATATCATCTATTGATATCTCTTATGAACCCACTGATTCTCACAGCGACCTGGACTATACCTCTTCCCACACTATCACTTGTAAAAATGCCATCCGTTTCTCCCAGTTCCTCTGTCTCCACCACATCGGCTTTCAGGATGAGGCTTTTCATTCTAGTACTAACGAGATGTCCTCCTTCTTTAAAGAAAGGGCTTCCCTTCCTCCACCATCAACACTGTCCTCACCCACAACTCTTCCATTTCATACACACCTGCCCTCACCACTTCCTCCCGCTGCCACACCAGAGATAGGGTTTCTCTTGTCCTCACCTACCACCCCACCAGCCTCCATGCCAAGCACATAACTCTCTGTTACTTCCACCATCTCCAACAGGGAAAGCACACCTTTCCCTCCCCCCACTTTCCACTTTCTACAGGGATCGCTTTGTCCACTCATCCCTCCTCACTGATCTCCTCCTGATACTTATCCCTGCAAGAAGAATAAGAACCATACCTGCACCTACACCTTCTACCATTC
Source organism: Hypanus sabinus (assembly GCF_030144855.1). Lineage (NCBI taxonomy): Eukaryota > Metazoa > Chordata > Chondrichthyes > Myliobatiformes > Dasyatidae > Hypanus > Hypanus sabinus. The sequence goes on along the minus strand of NC_082719.1, from coordinate 47,621,901 downwards.
AGGGCCTCAAAACAGTTCTTCCTGGTGAGGTGATACTTTACTTGCTTAATCTGTTGGGGTTACCTACAATGCTCCCGGTGAGGCCTCCTGTGCATTGGTGAGGCCTGACATAGATTGGGAGTCTGTTTTGCTGAGCAACTATGTTTTGTCCACCAGAAAACGTGGGATCTCCCCGTAACCACTCATTTCAATTCCACTTCCCATTCCCATTCTGACATCTCAGTCCATCTACTGCCACTCCTCCACAGTCACCCCTCTACTGCTACAATGAGGCCACACTCAGGTTGAAGGAGCAACACCTTATATTCAATCTGGGTACCTTCCAACCTGGTGGCATGAACATCGATTTCTCGAACTTCTGGTAATTGCACCCCTCCCCTTACCATTCCCCATTCCTGTTTCCCTCTCTCACCTTATGTACATACCTGCTCATCACCTCCTTCTGGTGCTCTGCCACCTTCTCTTTCTTTAATGGTCTTCTATCCTCTTCTATCAGATACCCCCTCTGCCAGCCCTTTACCTCTTTCATCACTCAATATCCTAGCTCTTTACCTCACCCCCCTCCCAGTTTCACCTATCACCTGCTACCCTGTACTTCTTCTTCCCCTCCCTGCACCTTCTTACTCTGACTTCCCCCCATTCCTTTCCAGTCCTGACGAAAGGTCTCAGTCTGAAACGTCAACTGTTTACTCTTCTCCATGGATACTGCCTGGCCTGCTGAGTTCCTCCAGCATTTTGTGTGTTGCAGTTTCCCTGAGGTCATTTAAAGGAAAATGATATAATATCTTCTTGACCTCTACCCTCATAAAAAGAGCTTTGGAAAACAATGGCACAAAGATACAGGTTGGAATCCAGGTGCATGCTGCTGATGTCCTATTTCTTGTTCCAAGCTGCAATTGTATTTATGTGTATAATAGTTAAACTGATAGTGGAAAAATATGCAGTTAGAATTTCTAGGCTTTCTAATTCTCCCCCCCATTACAGCCCTGGTGGAAATTCAGCAAGAACTTTCAGGAACGAGCAAGTTAGGCAGTGCTATTATCTATCATCTTTTAAAGCTACATTTTCACATTTGGAGTTCACTCATGGAAACTCTGGCCCCCGATGTTCTTTTTGGAAACTGGCTTCAGAAAAAACATGGCTACAAGTTTAATCTTTATAGGCAAAAATTAGCATCGTTAACAAATATTCCTATGGCTCTGTGTAATAACCAACATCACTAAAAAACATAGCAACTGAGTTTTTTTACATTGCTGTTTTTGGACGTTTGCTGTGTTTTACTGGCTCTGACTTTTCCCGCAACAGTTAGTACACTCAATCATTTATTGGCTGAAAAGTTCTTTAGAATGTCCTAAGATAATGAAAGAGGTTCATAAATGCCAATCTTTCTTCCTTGTACAGATTATTATCATCTTTAAATCAAGCTTAATGATTCTCAGATAGTGATATTATTTACAATTACATAGTTTATTTACTGTACAGTAGCAGTGTGAAGTCAGGTGTGATTCACTAGGATATTTCATGCTTCAGTATTATGCAAGATAGAAAATGGAACTTATCCAGAAGTTGGCAGGAACTCTGGAGGCAAGCTGGGAATTATTTTTGAGTATGAATTGGAAAAGCTAAACATGAAACATGATTTTAATCTGGCTATCAGTGTCGTCAAATTCTGGGCCACAATTTATGACTCCGTCACTTTACAAGAAAGAATAGGATTGGTCTCCAATGGATTTTTGTGAAAATATAAGAATATTGTAATTTACAATAAAGACAAATTTACCAGTCAAGATGCAAAATATATAGCCATTATCTCTGTTGCTGTGTTTGTTGTCTGTAATGTTCCTAATGTTTGGCTCTGTTTGATGCTATTTTTAACCTCAACAGTTTGAAAATGGTTATTTTATTTTAAAGGAAGTTGGATGTGTTCTGCTTAAGATGGAATTATATAGTTTTAGAAGTTAAAAATGTATTTAAACCATTTATGTTTTTTTTTGTTTTTTTAATCTTTGAACTTCCAAAACAAAAATAAATGTTAATTATAGCATCTTTTAGTTGAATTGGAGGAGTCAGTAAAGTGTGGGAGGTGTATTATTCAATAATAATTCAGTTTGCTGAAATCTCTTCAAATAGCATAATAGCTCTGATAATGAAATAGCCAAATTATGTTCGGTTGAAGAGATTTCCTACAGTCATAAGCAACAATGAAGAAAAGCCTGCCATAAAAGGAGAAACTATCCAATAACTCCTGGTTATAGAGAAGTTTTACCCATAGGATTTCATATTTGTGTGATCTGTTGATGTTAGATAAAATCATAAATATATGGAACATCAAAGTCCAGTTCTTATGTCTGAAAGCACTTTGAAATGCAATCTTCTTAAAGGTCAAGTTTAACAGCTCCTTCAAAAAACATATAATTCCTTCAGCATCATGAGCATTTGAATAAAACAGAACTAATGATTTAGCTCGTCAGGCAAGTTGTGGGATAGAATTCATTAAACTTATCTGAAATGATTTTGATAGCAATTTCTTTTTAATGGCCCTAAATGGGTGACACAGTGGTGTAGCAATCAATGCTGCTATTGTACAGATTTGGTTACCTGGGTTCAATCCTACCATCTGGCACTGTCTGCGTTGATTTAAAAATGTTCTCAAAAATATACCAGATGAGCCAACTATATTAAAACACATCTTCAATCTGTTTCATACCTTTTGAACACCATTTTTTTTTCATTTGATGCCTGTAAGATTCCAACTGATTTTCTAATCAACAAATAGAATTGTCTTTTAGAACTTAATGCAAGTATTTTGCTGAGTTTTATGGCAATATGGTGATTATTTTATGTCATTCTCAGGGTAATATCCAGTTTCAGTTGAATATTTTCATTGACAGATTAAAGTTGGACATGTTGATAGGAGGAACTCACAGCCATTCAACTTGTTGCTCAAATTTATTCCTTTACAGTCCAGTGAAGACTTGAATTCATTGTTAATAAGAACATTTTATTTAAAAAATTACCACTAAATACAGATAACTGTGACACCTTAGATGGTGAGCTTTTTGAGTTTTAGGATAAAATTTGTGCCTGCATGACTAAGCTGATAACCTGGCAAAGTAGATCACATGTTAGTTGTAGATCCCAACTAATTTTCATTGAACTAACTATATCAAGCATACATAGAAAATAAACATGATACTGTAACAAACCATCAGATAAATTGTTACCTGAAGGGCCAATAAAACTTCTAGCCCATTTGAACTGTCTGTGGAATAAGCTGCACCGTTGCATAGTTTGCTGAGGTATGAGCCTCTCCATCAGTAGCACAACAAAGGTATATTTATGAAATGCTTGTATTGAATATGCCAGCATTTTATTCAGGAGACAAAAATATTGGACGCTCTTGCATTAAAGATCCAATGACATTGGACTGAAGAAAAGATGGTCAGTCATTCCTTGTGCTCCACAACAATTTGTTCTATATTCAACATCGTTTAAAATCTGGTTATTTGTTCATTACCTCAATATTTGCAAGACCTTGTTGGGCTCAAGTTGACTGGTGTGCTTTCTTCCTTCCAAACGCGTAACCACACGACTAAACTACTTGATTAGATGTAAAGCTATATGGTATATCCTGTGATTTCCAGAAGGCACTATACAAGTTAACTTTCCTTCAGCCTTGTGAAAAGAGAAGAGCATTTCACCCATGCTCGTTAATTGAATGATTCCATGCATGAGTGGAATTATAACAAACCTATAATTATAATTGACTTAAGCTTGAACAAAGTACATCACCAATGCTGCGATTTGTTTTGTCAGTGAGTTATCATTTGTTTCCTTCCTCAGTTGCTTCATGCTTATAAAACCAGAATTTAAAACACCAAGCCTGGCCAACATCAAAAACTTAGTTTTTACTTCCAGCCTTCCCAATAATTATTCAAACTTAAAGTGCTTTCTCCATATTACTAACTATCCTGGTAGAGCAAACTATCAATTAATTGTCTGCAATGAATTGCCACACAATTTCTCTGATTTTTTTTTTTTTGTTAACTGAGGGGTGAACTGCTACAATTTGTCTTTGCCACTGATCTGTATGCATGTGGACAGCTGAGAGCAACGTAGTACCTATATCAAGCAATTTAGGGAACACCTTGGAAATGCCAATTAATGAGGTTGTTTCCAATCCCAAAAGACACCTCAGCAGTAAATTAAAAGAAACAAGAGAAAAAAACATGGAGACAATGTAGGGGCTCAGTGATGTAGAAAAGGATAAGACTTATTCAGGTTTTTATTATGAAATGTAGTCCTCACGAATTTTATTCTGATTGCTCTGCCGACTTTCATTCTAATGGCACTGCCACCTTTAGACTTGAAATTCTAGTTGGAGCATGTGAGGAGTGCAGCTATTTTGTTTGGTGGGGGTTTTCAGTCAGACAGAAGCAAAATTACACAATTTTGCATTGTCTGTCCTTTGGTTGTGCACCATAAATCATTGACTTTTTATTCTTACTCAGTTATATGTATGTGTCCTGCACAAATAAAGTACCTGGAGCTTAGATGCTATGTCCTGACTACCATGGTCAAGTAAGTGGAGTTTTGTTTACTGCTGAATTGTGTACTTCCTACTTCATACACAGGGAGAACAGAACAAGTCTTGGAAGCAGTGGGCAAATCAGAAGGCTGTAGAAATAGACATGGTATTGCAGGGGCTAGGAGCTTTATTGATTGAGCCAGAAGGTGACCTGCTATTTCAGTACTGATGAGGCTTAATCATTATAAGTGTGAGTCCAGCAGAATTTCAAAACCATCCCCAAAGAACGGTATTCTGCAATGAGGAACAGAGAATTGTGTGGATGGCTATGGAATGAGAACAAAATGAAATATAAACCTTTAGACAATTATATTTCTTGCTTGGTTTCCTTTTTTTTCACTTCACCCACAGAATGTCATGCATTTTGATTGAGAAAGTTAATACACTTGAAAGCAGATGTGTATGGAGAATTACAATTTCCTGTTCACATTGTTCTAGGTAGCACGTTGAATCTGTAGTAGGGTGTTGTCACAACAGTTCAGACTTGTACATGATAAAATTTATACAATACCTTGTTTCGAGGGCCTGAAAATGGGCACATCTGACACCACTTGCAGACAGTGAGCAACTTTTAAAGAGGAACTGCAAACAAGCTGAAACATTTCTGAACACATGACAGATGTGCAAACTGGACCTTTAAGTTTGAAGCTGCTATCACGCAGACTGTTATTTTGTTCCCTTTAGGTGCTGAAGATGCAGGGGACCCTTTAACATTTTCTGTAGATTTACGCTCTGGATAACTTTAAATGATTGTGTGCAACACACAGCCTGCAAGGATGGTGAAGCAGGTTCATTCAGAGCTTTCAGAATTGAATGCATACTTGAAAAGGAATTTTAAAAACTGGTGTCTATGTGAAAATAATGAGTCCTTGAACCAACCAACAACTTTCAGATCAAGTGGCCTCCTAATTTGTCTACCTCCAAAAGCAGCCACATTTGAAAATGGGCTTGGGTGTCTAAATCCAATATCCTTTGAGCAAATTGAGGCAGCATAGCTGATTGTGTAACTCAACCCTCAACTTCTGTTTGCTCCCATCTCCCATATTGACAAATTTGGTATCAATTTTGTTCCTAAAAGTGATGGGTTCATCAAATTCTAGGCTTGTATGTTTTTAATAATTTTGTTATACTTTGGTTATTTGTTCATATCATTATCTCATGGCTTTGATTATTTCTTATTTTTTACTTAAGGTTTAATTGTATTTTTTAGACTTAAATAAATTTAAACTAACTTTTAAAAAGTATAAGATATCAAAAGCTAATGAAAACAGCATACAAAGTACATTGGTCTCATCTGTTCAATGATTCCTACAAATAAAGCAGAATTCATTCCAGAACATTAAAGGATTTCATAAAATTGTGTACTCCACAAATTTTCCAAAATCTTTTCATCCCATCCAGTCTTAATTTTCAAGCAAAGATAACAAGCTTGTGTTGTCATTGTTATGGAGATCTCAGAGCACCGTGTCCCAAATACCAAAACATCCACGACAATCAGGTAACAAAAATAACTCCAAGAATCCGATCCTTTCCTTCAAAATATCCTTTTACATGTTTTTACTGTTTTATTTGTGGTGATCTGCTTAGGAAATAAAATGTGTTTTTGATCTTTGTGTCACAATGGACATCAAAGGGAAAACACACCAATGATTGGTGTCATACAGTGTCTCACATGAAGAAAGGTGGAGTTGGTTGCTGGATACCAATGTTATTAGACCTGTTTCTTTCTCCAGTGACCACCTTTCCATCATAAGGCCAGAAGTATTGACGACTGACAATTGCAGATTTCAATTCCACGGGCAACCCCTAGAAGATCAAAGCATGCATAGCTGGCTGGATTTCACCATTCATACAAGAATTAATCAGTAACAATGGGATAGGACAAGTCATACAGAAACCATCTGCAATTTCTCAGTCAGAGGAGACCATTACCAAGAAACTCACCCCAGCTCGAGAGTACTAAACATGCTACATCATTGCATGTTCCATTGAACAAGTAAAAAGGACTGATGTATCACATAGTCTGAAAATGAATTTCCTGGACCCAGGGATAAATCAGAAGGACCTCTCAAAGTCAAAATTAGGTCAAATTTGAGTTTATTGTCAGACACCTATGTACATGTATGTACAGGAGCAATGGAAGAGTTACTTTTGGCAGCATACATAGCATCATATATGCAGCATTCACAAGAAGGACATAAATTAACCATAAATTCTTCTCAGTTTTTACAAAGAAGAACTCAACTAGAACACAAAGAAAAACAAAGTCTGAGTGCTAATTGGTTATAATGTTGCTAAACTGTAAAGATCAGGACTGTGCCAGTTAGTTCAAGAACCAAAAAAGTTGAAGGATGGGAGAAGATTGGTAGTTGATCCATACATCGACTATCTTCACAGCCACCTCTTTTAAGAAAATAAGAACATAAGAACATAAGACCATAAGACACAAGAGCATAATTAGGCGATTTAGCCCATCGTGTCTACTCTGCCATTCCATCATGGCTGATCCCAGATCCCACTCAAACCCATAAGTTGCCTTTCACCATATCCTTCGATGTCCTGACCAATCAGGAAATAATCCACTTTTGTCTTAAGTATACCCACAAACCTAGCCTCCACTGTAGTTTGTGGCGCAGCATTCCACAGGTTACTACTCTCTGGTAGAAAAATTTCTCCCTACCTCTGTTCTAAAAGGGAACCCCTCAATTTTGAGGCTCTGCCCTGTACTTCTGCATACCCCCACCATAGGAAACGTCATTTCACATCTACCCTATCTAGTCCTTTCAACATTCAGCAGGTTTCAATGAGATTCCTACGCATTCTTCTAAATTCCAATGAGTACAGGCTAAAACCTGCCAAATGCTCCTCATATGTTAACCCCTTCAATCCTGGAACCATCCTCATGAACCTCCTCTGGAATCTCTCCAATGACAACACATCTTTTCTGAGATGGAGGGCCCAAACTGTTGACAATACCCCAAGTGCAGCCTGACTATTGTCTTATAAAGACTCAGCATTATCTCCTTGCTTTTATATTATATTCCCTTTGAAATAAATGCCAATACTGCATTTGCCTTCTTTACAACTGACTTAACCTGTAAATTAGTCTTCTGGGAGTCTTGCATGAGGACTCCATTGTGCCTCTGCACCTCTGATGTTCGAACCTTCTCCCCATTTAAATAATAGCCCAAACTATTGTTCCTTTTACCAAAGTGCATTATCATATATTTCTCAACACTGTATTCTTTTATCTTTTCAAATCTTTTAATTGCATTATAATCAGTTAAATGAACATATCAATAATAACAATATCAAGAGAACAGGATTACAATAAGAGCTACAACACATAAATATAAGTTCCAAATATCATATCCAGACATGTCCACCCAATCTCTTCATAACGGAAACAGGAAAAAGTTCAAAAGATTTGTTCCGAAGGAAAAAAAAAACAAAAAATAAACAAAAATCCCCTAAACTAAACAGAAAATAAAAAAAAAACTGGGCTGCAATATCTCAGTTATCTCTTCAGCACCCTCTCTCAGGACTCTGGGATGAAATCCATCTGGTCCAGGTGACTTATCCACCTTAAGACCTTTGAGTCTGCCTAGTAATTTTTCCTTTGTAACAGCAATGGCACACACTCCTACCCCCAGACACTTAACGGACCTCTGGCACACAGCTAGTGTCTTCCACAGTGAAGACAGATGCAAAGTACTCATTAAGTTCATTTGCTTTGCCATTGTCCCCTATTACTCCCTCACCAACATCATTTTCCAATGGTCCAATGTCAACTCTCATCTTCCATTTACTCTTTAGAGAACTGAAAAAAAACTTTTGGCTTCATGTTTTATATTATTGGCTAGCATTGTTTTCCTTCTTATAGCTTTTTTAGTTGCCTGTTTTTTGAATTTAAAAGCATACCAATCCACTTCCCACTCGCTTTTACTACCTTATATGCCCTTTCCTTGACTTTTATGCAGTCCGTAATCTCCCTTGTCAGCCATGATTTCAATGTAGGCCATCGGGTCCTTGGGTTTATTTGATTACAGTTCCATTAACCAAGATTATATTTTAAATAACATTAATTTCAGTTAGCTTCCCATTCATTCTACAAATATCATTCACTAGTTTCTATTTTCTCTTAAAATTCAGGTGTGCAGATTAGCTCTGTATTCTTTTAACCCCTCTGTTGAAGGGCCAGTGAAGAATTTCTGCTATCTGCTTCACACAGCAGCACTTTGTTCAAAGTTTTGGCACAGAAGGAATGTATTTCTTCTTCTCCTTCAGCGACAGATAAACTCGGGATGCTGACTGTAATGCTCCGCTAGATTTTCAGTGTACTGTGTGGTGACACAAAAGAATCATGGACTGAAAATTAGTCATAAGAAATTATAAAACTTAAAAAAATATTTTTTTTTCAAGGTTGCAGAATAATCCTTTTCCATTTTTGCATTGGGAGAAGTGATCAGTTTAATCAACTTTTTAGAGATTGTTAAATCAAGATTTTTTAAATGTAATAATCATTTTTATTTACTATTCTTCAGTTTGTCCTTTCTTTGTGCAGAGAAATTTGGATGAAGTTTTGACAGTGAGCTCATTGTGGGGAAGATTATTTAAAATTCACCATTGCTAACAGGGAGCTGAATGCGATAGTGACACCCACGGTTACATTGTCTGACTGAATGGGCATTAATGCAGCTGCTTGTTGGTTACTATTTACCACATCAACTGAAAACAAGGTGAGAGGTGATCTAACAGTCTGGGAGATCTTATTTTTCTCTAGTAAACACCCATGTTGCACAAGGAAACACATGCACAAATCATCCCCATATATGTGTTAGTGATTATAAGGTTATAATTAAATTGGACCTGGAAGAAAAAGGATCATTTCCTTGACTGTGCAGATCTGAATTGTGTTGGGATACTATAGCAGGGAAAGTCAAAGGGTCCTTTGTTGAGAATGAGTTTGTGCCGGAATCAGAGTAGTATTCTTAATACTTACGCACCTTATGGTAAAGCAGCCAGCTGACTGCCTGTATTTATCTTTAAAAAACTGTAGTTTGCCAAAAACTGGCACCAACCATACTCTCAGCCCCCAAATAACAAAGTTCTATTCCCTCCAGCAAATGAAAAGGTTTTCAAGAGAGAACATTGAGGAAAAGTTCCTCAACTATATACAGTATAGGCCTGAAAATTCCTGTTTCTATCCTAATCACCTTCTGTAACTGATGAAAGCAATCTGAACCTGAAATATTGGTGTAACCGTAGCCCCTACATTATTGACTATTTCAATTATGATAAAAGAATAAGGTTTATGCTTTTAATATTTCATATTGAACTAAGGTAAAATCATGCTAACTATTTATTCCAAAAATACAGTAAATATACAATTTACAGTTACAAAATATAGTGTCACTCAGCAGAGAAAGCTGAAATGCATCAGGTATCCCAGGTCCCGCTTAACATCAACATTACCCAATGTATACCCTATAAAAAATACTCTGCTTTACTGTTTTGTACACCAGATTGAAGTACTTTGCATGGTCCACAGTTTACTCCATCTGCCATGTACTTGCCTATTCACTCCGCTTGACAACATCCCTTTCTAGCTTCTTAACATCCTACTCCCCACACATGAGCTGAAATTCAAAACTGAGAGGAAATTTGATTGATGCATTTAATAATAATAATAACATTTAGAAAGAACTTTCCATACAAAGTTCAAAGCTCACATTACATTTTTATGTATAAATTATACAATCTTGAGATTCATCTGCTTACAGGCAGCCACAAAACAAGAAACCCGAAAGGGCCAAATTTATAATAATAGGCCAACACCTTATGTGCAGAGAGAGGAAAAAAAAACACAAATCATGCAAACAGTAAAAGCAAGCAACAGCATTTAGACTGAAATTAAATCCACAGGCCCGGAGCTGGAGCAGACAAAGCAGGCCCATTGCCCCAGTCTCAACTCATTAACCGCGGGGCAAGTTGCTGCAAAGTTTGGAGATACAAAACCTGGAGCAACTGCAGCAGTTTCACAGCCTCAGCACCACAGAGAGAGGAGTAAACATCACAGAAGGGCGAGAAGGATCAGCTCAATTTTCTACTCCAATCCTGACTGTTGTAATGTGAGTATTATTAAAAGTAACCTAATATGAATCGGGGAGCTGTTGGTAGCAAGAGGCGGGATTTGGGGTTGGCGGGGTCTTTACTTACACTCTTTTACTCCCAGTATGCATTGTATATAGTTCCTCCACCCATGCCGCACGAGGTACATGGAAGCCTCTGTATTGTAAATATCATTTGCTGTCCCAGATAAAAATGCTCTTTTGGCCATCAAGTTGTCGAGTGGTCTTTTTGTAAAGTAGAAGTTACCAAACTGACATTCTGGCTTTTCAATTTATTTGGGCCAACAATGTCATTCCAAGTGCTTACAGTGGGATATAGTGTAAACATTAAAATAAAATAATAAATAAATTACATACATATTTAAGACATCAGTTAAAAGCAATAGGCTTTGCACAGGTACTTAAGTGCCCAAGAGTCTGTGGATTTAGGCAATGTGGATACAGAGAGGATGCTTGTAGGAGAATCTAGAAGTAGATGGTCACTGATTAAAGTTAAGGAGCCTTCCATTTATAACAGAAAAGATGTTAAAGCTTTTCAAAGTTAAGTTTATTGTCATATGCATATGTACAGGTAGGCACAGGGGCAATGAAAAACCTGCTTACAGCACATGACAGGCACATAATGATGAATCAGAGGAATTGAATCTGCTGTTGACCTGTTGTGGCAATAAAAATTGGGAGTAGATCCAGGGAGCAAGGAACTAATTCATGACATAACCAGTCTCTGAGGCAGGAGTTAATTTGTGCCATAACCAATCACTTGAAGTACTTTTCATTATGGTTGATGTAAGTGTTGATGTATTGTAGACATGGCGGCCACGTTCAAGAGTTTAAGTATGCCTGTAAACACATCAGCCAATTGTTCTGAATTGATCTTTTCTACATGGACACATACATTGTCCCAACTGGAAGCTTTTCATGGATTCACCCTCTTAAAGGAAGCCTGGATGTTAGCCTCAGTGACTCAGAAAGTTGAGGGCGGTTTGGAAATGTGGAGGATCTTCAGGGTGTATCATTGGTCTCCCAGTCAAAGCATGTATAAAAGGCATTGAGCTCATCCAAGAGTGATAGGCATTTTCCATTATGCTACTCAAACTCACATTGTAGGAAGTTATACTGTGCAAGCCCTGCCACAGCTGTCAAGCATCAGTCTGTTATTTAAATTTAGTGCAGAACTACCTCTCTACTTGCCAGGACTTTCTGGAAACTGTATCGGGACTTCTTATATGATTCTGGATCACCAGCACTAAGTGTCACAAGTCCACCCTGCAATGGATTATGAATCTTCTGAGTCATCCAGTGGTTCTGGTTGGGGAGGGCTCGGAATGTTTTTGTGAGTACATAGTCATCCATGCATGCCTTATGAAGTCTGTGATGATTGTAATATGTTCATTTAGGACTGCTAATGTATTGTTGAATACGACCCTGACCACTAACACAAACCAATTCCAAATTTGTTCATCTGTCTCTGCCATACTTTTTTTCATAGTACTCTTCACCCGTGCTTTTGTCCACGCAGGCAGAAGAAGCATCGCCTGGCTGTCGGCTTTACCGACATGCAGGCAGGGGATGGAACGGAAGATGATTTTGATAGTGGTGTAATAGTGGCTGAGTGTGTTGAGTCTTCTAGTGTTTCAAGGTCACTGTAGAGAGTCATGACTCAAGTCAAATTCATTGTCAAAGGCAGTGGGACCAGAATCTTTGAATATGTTCAAGAATGAGGTAGGTAGATGGATAGATAGGTAAAAATCTTGATGTGCAAGGAAGTTAAAGGCTGATGATTCTGGTCAAGAATACAGAGTCAGGGCTACAATCAGATCTGCTATGGTCTTATTAAACGATGGAGCAGGTTAGAGAGGCTGAATGGCCAACTTCAGTTCCTAGTTTGTATGTTCATATGCCTGACCTTACGACCAGAGTAATCACACAGGATAGGATATGCTCGGCAGGGCATTTTACAGATTACCTACTGATTAGTCTTCTTCTTGAATAACTCAAAAATATAAACTTCTAAGATGATGACAGTGGTTGAAAATTTTGCAATAACACACCTGTTATTTGAAGATCATAAATGTATCTCCTTAATAATAAGACTGAAGAATTGAAAAAAGATTGGACTATAAAGGAGAATGATGTGTGGGTGGAAGTGTGGGCTTGAATGTCACAACAAGAGCAGAAAGAGAAGCAACACAAAGGGAAGAAAAAGGAAGTGAGACAAAAGAGCAAAATGGATAAAGTAAGAAGAAGAGTTAAATTCCATATGTCTAATTGTCCAGAGAAATTAAAAAAGAAATCGGAGTAGGAGTAGGACATTAATTGTCTTATGCTGTTCCATAAATCATAACTGAACATTTATCTTCGCAGTATTTTCTCATATGCCTTGACTCCTTAATATCTAAACCTCTATTGACCTCTGCCAACAATATATCTAATGAAAAACCTCTTAACCCAGGAAACAAGCTGTTGAACCTTTTCTATATTGTTTTCCTTAAATAGCAGTTAAGATATAGTCACAATATTCCACACGCGGTCTCATTGAAGTGATATATATTGTAAGCGCACTTACATAAAGAACTTCAGTTCCCAGTGTGCAATGTGGGTGGTTCACCGGGTACCAGCAGTGAACATGGGTGAGTTGAGAACACATGCTAAATTGTGGAGCTGGAAGCCCATCACTGGAGGTTCTTGTTAATAAATGTGTTAGCATTTAAATCCACGCAAAGTTTGTCTTTTCTCAAGAACAAACATAACATTCATTAATCTTGCACTCAGATCTATTTGCAATAAGGGCCCATAAAGTTGATTAGGAAACAATAACAATTATTCTTCTTTGAAAAGGTTTTGATAAATGGAAGAGATACCGTTAAGAATAATTGTGAAATGTTTAAGTAACATGGGCATAAAGAAGTTCATAAGAATGCAAAAAGAATAATGACAAAAGAAACATCAGTGTTAATTGTAAAAATACTTTGTCTCAAATCAAAATCTTCTGAGCTATTTCAAGTTAACAAATTGCAATAATAAATGAGTTGTGTGGGGATGTTCCAGACAGGGGAAAAATAGATTTTACTCAAACACTTAAGCAACACGAAATTTCTTATGCTGCTCTAAGATTCTGTTTTTCATTCCTATCATGCAAAATGGTATTTTCTTCACTTGCTAAACATATTTTAGCTTGTAATAATATTACATTCAAACCATTTGCTATTGTCTTCAAAATTACTCATGATAGCTATTCTAAAACTCACATTGTACTATTCAATATAATTTGATTCTTTCTTCACTTATTCTCTCAAAAATCATAAATTAATACAACTGAAGTAATTGTCTAATATAATACATTTTTGACTAAGAATCGTGATCTTTGATTTTTCATACAGTGCTCTTCAAAAAGTTAATACTCCTAAAGATAGAGGGGAAGTAACCTTTAATTCCCAAATTTTAACTTGCCAAGTCACAGGGATACAAGCTATTGCAAAAATCACTTGACACCATCAAGAGTTATTCAGTACAACAGTTAATTTTAGTTATTTTCCTTTAATATTTCTCTTACTTTTCCTTTAGCTCATTATGGACTGTGATGTAGAATTTAATGTCATATATATGCCATTGTAATAATTATGTATTTTTCACATTTCTTTGCGGAGCAAACTACCTCCCTATCTGCTGAACTTCAAACTTGGAAGTTAAAACTAATTTTAACTATGGTAATGAAGAGAGAGAGCTGAATTAGCAGTGTTATTAGACTAGCAAAGTTGCAAAGTTTCAATATCTGTAGCAGTCTCTAAGCCTTATATGGCATACCTTAAGTCTAATCAGTGATTTCTCTACGTGGCCTGAATGATCCTCATGAAGGAGGTTGGATCAGAGAACAAACAGAAATCTCAACATTATAATCTGTCTGCTGAATTCACTTCTTTTTCAAAGAGAAAAGAAACAAAATGTTCTTTAACTAAATCTCCAAGGAAAATACTCTAATGTGTATCTAGGATGTTCTCATCCCAAACTAAGGGGACACTTAGAAATTGAGTAAATGAACATTGCCATCACTTGCCACAGTAAAATGGGAAGCTTGAGCAATTAGAAAGTTCATTTAATAAAATAAGTTTATCAGTGCCTTTATAAAATACCCAATAGATTAGATATTCAACCAGTTTTAAATTAATTTGCATAAAGGCACTAAATTCAGTTTGAATCAAGGTGACATAACATGACTTGTGTACTTGCTAGAATGTTTCATTAAGTAACCCGGCATAAATAGTTTTGCTCACATGGATATTAAATTAAGGATTTGGGGAGCAGACAAATTAGAACTTTGTAAAAATCAATGTTGAAATCTAAGTATTTCACTTTGATCTCATAATTATATAAAATTACTTAATATCATAATGCCACTGCCACTGTCTGGTATAGATCAGGATTTGTGCCCTCTGAAGTGAAACATTGCAGACTCCACAGGGAAGATGAGCATTGATCGGTGCAAAGTGTTTCCTGTTTTTCCAGTCTCAGAACACATTGAGTTGTCAAAGTGCATTTAATAAATTTAACTTGTCAATCTATTCATCATTTTCAAGCATACTTCCCAACAGTAAACGATGTGCCAATAAATTCTCCGTAACAATAACAGGACTATTTTTGCTGCAGTTGATGCACTGTAATTATTTAGTGATATTTGAGTGAAACATCATATATTTTTTTGGAGGCTAAAAGGAGTTCAATTTACTTCACTAATTCTTCTTTAACATTCCAGATTATTTACTTTTGAATGGAACAGTTCTTCTTAAAGTGAAACAGCACCTGAATATGTAAACACAAACACGAGAAAATCTACCGATGCTGGAAATCCAAGCTACACACACAAAATGTTGGAGGAGCTCAGCAGGCCAGGCAGCATCAGGACTATTGAAGGGTTTTGGCCTGAAACGTCAATTGTTTACTCTTTTCCATATATGCTGCCTGGCCCACTGGGTTCCTCCAGCATTTTGTGCCAGAATATGTAAATATTTTTAGATCTTGGGCATCACTTTAAATACAGATTTAATATTTTGGATGTACAGTAGATAAAAATGTAAATGTAATACTCCAGCCAGAACTAAACAGAAGCAAACAAGTTTTGATTTAGCCTGTCCACAGCCCATGAAGAACTGTAAGGAACTGTAAGGAACTTAACAGCCACTTCACATCGCAGAGGGAGGATCTGCCTCTCAAGGAAAGGACAACTCAATATAATATTATCAAATGGGTTATTTTTAGCTTGATATTTTTCTAGCTTGGCAGCCTAAAAATCATTGTAATTTCTTTACAAAGGAATAGACATCTTGAAGTTGCCTGGCATCTTTCACAAGTCCTGGAGATTGTAAAGTGCTTTACAGACATTGGAATGGTTTTGAAATATACGAGCTGACACAATTTAAGAAAAACAGTGCCAATGTTCAAGAATCAGCAATGAGTTGCATTTGATTTGACTGAGATTATCTATTCAATCGTTCTGAAGTGTTCAGTTCCATTAACAACCGAAGTCAACCTACAGGAGGAACAGGTTAACATCCAGACTATTTAATTGATCTTTTTTACCAATTCAATAAATTGTGTCCACCATTCATAATGTGGTCTTTTCTACATTGTGGAGATCAAATTTAGATTGAATCACTTCTTCGCAGAACACCTCCATTCAATCTTTAAGGGCTTGGCTGATTATCACTTTACTTCTCCATCCCATTCTGACCTTCCTGTCCTTGGCCCCACATAAGCCTGATGTTTATTGATTACATCTCAGCATTCAACGCCATCATATCCTCAGTACTAATCAAAAGACTCCAAAACCTAGACCTTTGGACTGCCCTCTGCAACCGGATTATTGACTTCCTCATTGAAAGACCACAGTCAGTGCATATAGGAAATATCATCTCCTCCTCGAAGATAATCAACTCTGGCACACCTCAAGGATGCATGCTTAGCCCACTTCTCTACTCTCTTGATATCCATAACAGTGTGGCTAGGCACAGCTCAGATACCATCTATAAATTTACCAAAGACACAAGCATTGTCGGCAGAATTTAACTTGGTGACAAGGAGATGTATGAGAATGAAATAGATCAGCTGGTTGAGTGATGTCTCAACAATTACTTTGTACTCAACATCAGTAAGATGATGGAATTGATTGTGAATTTCGGGAAGGGGAAGTCAAGGGAACATATTCCAGTCCTCATCGAGGGATCAGCAGTGGGAAGGGTGAGCAGTTTCAAGCTCTTGGGTGTAAGCATCTCTGGTGATCTATCCTGGACTCAACATATTGATGCAATTATAAAGAAGGTACAACAGTGGCTATATATCATTTGGACCTTGAGGAAACATGGTAATGTCACCAAAATTTTACAGAGCATTCTAACTGGTTGCATCAATGTCTGGTATGGCGGTGAAGGGTGTATACTGCTAGGATCAGAAGAGGTTGCAGAAAGTTGCAAATGCAGCAACTTCGTCTTGGGCACTCACCACCTCAGCCTCATGGACCCCCCCTCACACAGGACGTTCCATCAGGGAAGAAGTACAGGAGTTTGAAGACATACACTTAAAGATTTAGAAACAGCTTCTTCCCCACCACCATCAGATTTCAAATGGACGGTGAATCCTGGTACACTACCTCACCTTTTTTTCTCTTTCTGCACAACTTATTTATATATATAGTTTATCATAATTTATAGTTTTTTATTATGAATTGCAATGTACTGCTGCTACAAAACAACATATTTCACGACACCAGTGATGTTAATGAGGATTCTGATTCTGATTCCAGGTTGCTTATGTTGTTCCAGAGACGCTTAGACCATGTTCAGGGTACAACATCTTATCTTCCAATTAAGCCTGTTATGTCCTTCCAGACTCAACATTGATATTAAAAATTCCAAGCAACAATTCTCCCAAAACCCGTGCAAATCATTATTTTCCTTGCATTTACTTGTCCAAGTTCTATTCTGTTAGCTCTTCCATTATTTCTCTTGTCACTTAGTCTGTCTCATTTTTTATCCAACAAAGAAGGACCTCACTTATCTTCCTCCCCCACCATTTACTGGTTCTGTACTGGTTAGTTTAATGCTTTAGTTTTTTCTTCATTTTGATAAAATATCTTTAAATGTTTCTCATTAGATTCCACTAATGCTGCTGATTATTTGTGATGTTTCCTTATTTTAACTTTCTCATTAAAGCTAGAGGTGCAATAAATGCAACTTTACCATCATCATTCTCAACCAGGATGTAAAATGAATTATAATTGTTTACAATTGTTTACTTCTCTAACTTCCGTTAATGCCCCTCCTCCCCTTCTTACCCCATCCCTGACATATTTAGTTGTTTGCCTGTTCTCCACCTCCCTCTGTTGCTTCCCCCCCACTTCTTTCTCCTGAGGCCTCCCATCCCATGATCCTTTCCCTTCTCCAGCTTTGTATCACTTTCACCAATCACCTTTCCAGCTCTTAGCTTCATCCCACCCCCTCCGGTCTTCTCCTATCATTTCGCATTTCCCCCTCCCCCCACTACTTTCAAATCTCTTACTACCTTTCCTTTCGGTTAGTCCTGACGAAGGGTCTCGGCCCAAAACGTCGACAGTGCTTCTCCCTATAGATGCTGTCTGGCCTGCTGTGTTCTACCAGCATTTTATGTGTGTTGTTGTTATAATTGTTTACATCTTTTTTCTAACCCATAAATTCCCCTGGTGTTGGGAAACAATGCAGCATTGACTTGATAACTATTAGGGGATGAAACACACAAGCGGATTTGAAAAAGTCTTATATAAAAAGTCAGTTCACAGAATTCAAGGGCATTCACGATCACAAATAAAATCAAGCTGAAAATATCCACACATAACTTTTACTTTCCGATTAATTGCTATGAAACCTATTTTATCTAATGACCTATTCAATTCTGCAAATTGTGAGTAGCTGAGAGAGAGCAGTGCAAAGGACACTTCCTAGTATCCAAATACCAGGTTCTTAGTAAACACTTGATTTATAACATTAGCTTTACAGTCACAATCAAATCTGATAGCAGCTTTTCAAGTTAGCATTGCACAAGGATTGATGTCACAGTCTCACATGTTTCTGGTCTTCTGAATTTAGTACACAGCTGTTTTCAATATGTGAATGTATACATAAATATAGGTCCAGAGAAGCACCTATAGTATTCCAATAACTAATGCTACAGAATCTATTTTCATTTCACGTTATTAAGTGTACTGGGCCTCTCTAATAGCTACTGCAATTCAATTTCTTATCAATAGTTTATATTGTAACATTGCTGTTACATATTTACTCAACACAAATTAACATTTGGAATCATTAAGATTTTAGCTGCATAGCTATTAACTTAGGGAAAGTTGTGATGCAATTAAGCAAATCATAATATCCATCTTTGAGGTTTCATTAACAGATTAAGATTTAATGTTATAATACATTTGTATTTCAATTGATTTGTTGAGGATTAAGATATGTAATTCATGCACAGTTTGTTGCATAGTGCTTGAAGAATCATGCATTTATTTATAATTAAGCTTCTTTAAAAAAAAACAGTTGCTTCAGCCCATAACAAAGGCCTAACTATCAGATATGCTTAATGATGTATGTAATAATCAGGATGATATCTGTGTGATAGATGGCAGGATCTTGGAGCCAAGAAACATTGTGGCTAACTTTGTATATATGGAGTTGTTACAAGTGCTTCAATTTTGCAACAGGGTTACCATATTACAATATAGAATCAGAATTTTGCAGCATTGTTGGAAGCTATTTAACTTATTGGATCTGTACCAAATCTTTGAAAAAAATGGTAACCAATTCCTCAAACATTTACGTACATTTTTCTTATTCAAGTATTAATTCACCTCACTTGTAGTAAGTTGTTAGGAACTCTGCTTCCACTGCTATATCCAACAGCAACCTAGGAGACTTTGTAGGATAAACATTTTCCAATCTGTCTGCCAGGAATTGTTGAAGAGGTTTGACCCAAAAGCAGAACACTGGGCACAATTTAGCAGTAAATGTTACTTTATTAATAAATGCCAAAATAACAAGCCACAAGGGGCCACAAAACAAGAGAGAACAGATTGTAAACACAACATACAACAAGGTAACTGAAAACTGGGTGGTTCAATGGGTGAATAAAAGACCGTGGATGAGAGCTGGGTTTAAATAGGCTGCAGGTGATGAGTTGGAAATGAGTGGCGGGTGACTCCTGCAGGTGGTTGGAGACTGGGAGGTGCCTGCTTGTGCATGACTGACAGGACCTCCCCCCTCCCACCCCCCCCCCCCCAGCAGCTAGCACCCGATGGCCCTGGATGATCTGGATGGGTCCAGTTGAACACCTCGATGAGCGAAAGATCCATGATGAAACTGGATTGCATGACAGATCTCTCCTCTGGGCTGTATCCTTCCCACTTGACTAGGTACTGCACTTTCCATCAATGATGGCATGAATCCATCAAATGGTGAGCTCTGTTCACTGGGCCATCTTCTACCATCCTTGTTTCTGGTGGTGCAGGCTCGGTTGGGCCGTGGGCTTGAAGCAAGTTATATGGAAGTTGGGTGTGATCCTGAGAGCTGGAAACCATGTGAACAGGTTGATGCAATGAGTAAGCTTAAAGTAGGGCACCAGCCTGCAGTAGTCAGTATGCGGGGGCAGATTTGGGTGGACAGCCAGACATGGTCTCCAGGCTGGAGCTATCTGGCTGGGTGCTCCAAGCCCTCGTCCAAACATTCTGTCAGGGGTAAACCAAGGTCCTGGTGGGTGGGACCTCCACATTTGGTTCCTCCTTGGGGAACAACAGAAGTTGGTAGCCATGAAGCATTTTAGAGGAGGTGTGTAGATTGTGGGGCAGTTCGGCCTACGGAAGATATTTCTTCCCTGTGGAAAGGACAGAAGCAGAAAAGCATCACAGGATCTCCTCCACTTGCTGACTGGTTCTTTTGGATTAACAGTTGGTCTGCGAATGATAGCCGGTGGACAAACTCACTGAGGTGTGGAGGAGAGAACAGAGGCTCGTATAAGTGAGAGACCAATGTCCTGAGGGAAACCATCAAGGTGAATTACATGTCAGAGAACTAGGCCCACCATCTTAGCGGCTGACAGAGGTTTGGGGAGGACAATGAAGTGGGCTGCCTTGGAGAACCGGTACACCACCGTCATGATCTCTGTGGATCCCTTGGAATATGGCAAACCTGTGATGAGGCAGAAAATCTAGTGTCCATTGTGTGCCTGGATGGTCAGAGAGAGGTGAGGAGTGGCCCCACTGGAATGTTTCAGAGTGTATGGCTGCCAGCCATACGTGTGTCCGTCAGGTGTGTCGGCTGGAGCAGGCTCAGCTGTGGGGCCTGATGGATCTCGTTCTCAAAATCTCAAACGGTCGGGGTGCAGATCTGTGAGGATGGAATGGCAAGTTGAGGGTTGATCTTTATTTTTTGCTGTGCCAAACTGTCATAACAGGGCGTCCACCTTAGTGTTCTTGGAGCTGGGTCAGTGGAAGAAGGTGAAATTGAATTGCTCGAGGAAGAGGGCCCAGGAAACCTCATGTGATTAAAGTTGGCAAGCCTATTCTATGGATATGAGGTTCTGCTGGTTACTCTAGATCAGGAAGGGCTTGGTAATTCCCATCAACCAATGTATCCATTCCTTCAAGGTCCATTTAAAAGACAGGAGCTCCCTGACTCCTATTCTATTATACACTGTGTAGAGTTGAACCTGCGTGAGAAGAAGGCATAAAGGTGTGTTTTCCCGTCCGGTCCCTGCTGGGACAGGATGGCCCCAGCACCCATTTCAGAAGTGTCAACCTCTACCAATACAGAGGGGTTCAGATGGCAGAGAATGGGAATGGTGGTGAATGATCTCCCAAGCTAGTCAAAATTTTGGACTGCTGTGGCAGACCAGGTTATCTGTAAAATAGGTGATTTGGTGATGGAGGTGAAATGATGGTAGAGGTTGGAGAAGCCCAAAAAATGCAGTAGCTGTTTGAGGGGCCATGGATGGATACATGCAATAGTGGTGTGTACTTTCTCTGGGTCCGTGATTATGCCTTGAAGTGCAAGGCCATAACTCAAGAAGGAAATGACTGAGTTGTGGAACTGGCATTTTTCTAACTTACACTACAGCAGGAGATGCTGAAGGACTGAATGAATGTGACACATGTGATCTTGGGGATTCCTGGAAAAGTTGAGAATGCTGTAGACATAGATGAACACATACCTGGGTAACATGTCTCAGAAGTTCACTTTGTTGAAGGTTTGGAAAATGGCTGGACTGTTGGAAAGTCTGAAAGGCACTCATAGTGGCCAGTGGATGTTACAAATGCCATCTTCCATTCATTCCCCTGGTGGACGTGGATCAGGTTATGCGTACACCATGGATCTAGTTTGGTGAAGATCTGGGCCCCGTGGAGTGTTTCAAATGCATTATCTATCAAGGGGAGATGGTAGCGGAACGTAATGGTGATTTTGTTCCATCCACGGTAGTTGATGCAGGGATGAAGATCCCCATCTTTCATTTTGACAGAGAAGAATCCTACACAGGCTGAGGTATAGGATAGTTCAATGAAGCCATGATGTAGTGCTTTGACAATACATTGAGTCTTAGTAGGGGAGAGAAAGAATAGATAACTTCAGGGATGGTTGGTGACCAGGAGGAGGTCAATTGTGCAGTTGTATAGTTTGTGAGGTGGCAGGGTATTGACTTTCATTTTACTGAAGGCAATTGCTAAGTTGTGTTATTCCTGGGAGTTTGGTAAAGTCAAGAAGTTCCTCCGTCTTCACGTAATTACAAGGTGAAGTCAGCTGAAGTTGCAGGCAGCTGATCTGGCAGGTGGGTCCCCAACTCTGCAGTGAGCCAGTTGACCATCTACTTGTATATGGATTGTCACCACACAAAACATCAGTGTGATGGAAATATCATCATTACTATTAATCTTGACACTTCCTAATTTTGCTGCTATAGTGTAGGATCTTCTTTGGAAATAATGAAAACAAATATCAAATTTCTAAAAACACACAATAGGCTTTAATTGTGTCTGGAAATGCTAAATGGGTATTTGAACATTTAAATTGCTAGTTTTTTGGATTCAGATTCAGAATTATTTGTCACAATCACATCAAAATATACTGTGAAATGCATTGCTTGCATTATCAACAAACACTCCCAAGGATATGCTTGGGAGAGCCTGCCAGTGTCACCACACATTTCAATGTCAACATAACATGTGCACAATGCTCTGCAGAACACACAGAACACAACAAAACAGAATATATCAAACAGCACAGTAAGAACCATGAAACAGTCACACTATAGACTCTGTCAGAGACCAAATAAATGTGTTGCAGTGGAAGCTCAAACATCTTCTGATGCCCTATAGCTTCTTGCAAGCCACAGTGATAGATCAGATAGTTATTAAGGCAACTTTTGAAATGGTGGGTAAAAGGACCTTGCAGAATATCTTAGCTATCCATATACCTTCAATAATCAAATCACTGCTCTGGTTGGACAGAAGTCCAGAGTTAATGAATAGGTGGGAACCCCTCTCCACTTGGTATTTTGGTTTTTTAATGTCACATGTATTAAGCTTGCCATCCATACAGATATTTCATTACACAGTGCATTGTGGTAGTGTCAGGAGTGGACATGGAATGGACCCAAATGCAGGACGCAGGCACTGAAGTACTAGGGATAGGACAGGATGGGGATGCCATGGCACACAGGGGGTAATGCAGGCGGGGCTGGATCCCAGAGGTCAGGCGAGGCAGGAGGATCCCAGAGTTCAGGTAGGCAGAAGAGCCCCCTGGGACAGGCAAATAACTCCTGGGCAGGGCTGCCTCCCAGGCAGGAACACAGAGGCTCAAGCAAGACACGGAACCCTGGGCAGGTGCGGACACAACCCGTAGGGAGCAATGGGTGGACCGCCTCCGAGGCAGAGAAACAGAGGCCTTGGCAAGGTGCGGACACCTGGGCAGGTGCTGGGCACAACCCATCTGAGGTGAGGGGTAGGAAGGGAACAGAGTCCCTCCACCAGGCAACAGCAGACATCCTGGCTTCCCCAACAGAGGCAAGAGGCAGAAAGGGGCAGAACCTACCCAAATGGTAATGGCAACAGCCTGGCTTACCCAACAGGGGCAAGGGACAGAACCACATAAGGGGTAACGGCAACAGCCTGGCTTACCTGACAGAGGCAAGGGAACAGAAGGGAGCTGGGTCCAGGGTGAGCAGCAGGACTACCGTGATACATTGGTAAATTGGGAAAAGCAACCGACAGTGTGACAGCCCAGGCAAGGCGAATAAGGCAGAACAACAGGACCAGCGCAGACAAGAGAAGCAGGGGAACAAGACCAACCGGACAGAACAGATGCAGAGCAGGGTTCAGAGCCAGCAGACCAGGTACTGAGCAGGTTAAAGCAGCAGAGGAGGAGAACACCCCCCACAACTAGGCTCAGTCCCAGAACCCCTTATAAACACCTGCCCCCTAATAGGCGACAGGTGTACCTCCTTGAGCCAAGATGATTCAATGGCTCTGGGTGACAGGAGGGCTGGCTGCAAGGCCCAGAGTCCGGAGTCTGTGGGCCGGAGCAAGACCCGGAAGGCGGGCTTCGGACCGGACCCTAACAGGTAGCACAAGGAATACGATAAAAGAATGCAAATAAAACGTTACTGTCACAGAGAAAGAGAAATAAGATGCAAGGATATACGGAAGTAAATTGTAAAATCTGGGGACAAGGGTTCTGTTCAGTAACAGTGGGATAGAAGCTATCTGTGAATATGGTGGTACATGCTTGCTTACGTTTTTATCTTCTGCCCCGTGGAAGATAGGAGAAAGGAGAATGCCTGAGGGGGCTGCAGTGTTTGATTATGTTGGTAGCTTTACAGTTGCAGCGAGAAGTCAGACAGATTCCAGAGTCACAAGGCTGGTTCCCATGACATGTTGAGCTGTGTTCACAAGTGTTTACAAGTTCACACTGTCACAGGCAGACTGGTTACAAGACCAATCCATGGCGAATCCAGGTAGGATGCTTTCTATCACAAACAAGAGAAAATTTGCAGTTGTTGAAAACCCGAGCAACACACACAAAATCCTGGAGGAACTTAGCAGGCCAGGCAACATCTATAGAAAAAAGTACAGTCAATTTGTCGGGCCGAGACCCTTCATTAGGACTGGCCCTAATGAAGAGTGTTGGCCTGAGACATCAACTATACCCTTTTCCATAGATCTCCACGGATGCTTTCTATGGTACATCAATAAACATTGGTTTGGGTCAAATATGCCAAAAATCTTTAACCTCCCGAGGAAATAGAGGTACCAATTCTCTTTTTTGCCCGTGGTTACTGTATGGTCCGACCAGGATAGCTCTTAGGAATTTGAAGCTCTCAGTACTCTGAACATCAACGCCATCGATGTAAACAGCAGCATGTGCTCTGCCCCACTTCTTGAAGTCAATGATCAACTCCTTTGTTTCGCTCACATTGAAGAAGATGTTGTCACAACACCATTTCATAAAGCTATCTCCTTCCTGTACGCTGACTCATCATTATTTGAGATTCATCCCACTGTGATAGTGTCATCTGCAAATTTGTAGGAGTTAGAGTAAAACGTACACTTCCCAACGTTTTTGCTTCCTTCATTTGTCATAACTTGTCTTGCAGTTTGGGAATCTAAGTCTACTATGGCGAAATGTTTGGAGTGTAATATTGTAGCTCAATGAAGCACAGCCCAGGAATTGAGTGACCATTACACCAGATAAATTCTTTAGTGTTACTCTATATTCTGACATCATTGGTTAACACTTCTTGAGAAAGACCACTGTAAATTCATGGAATTACTAAGGTATACATGAAAGAACTGAAAGTGAGAAACAAGCTGTGGGAGGAACTTGGTGAGTTAAACAGTGTACATGGAGGGAAATGGACAAGTTATATTTTGAGCCAAGGCCCTTCAAACCGATAGAAAATTGAGAAAGAAGATACTGAGTGTAAGGGTGTGTGTGTGTGTGTGTGTCTGTGAGAGAGAGAGAGAGACACAAGAGAGAAGAGCTAGCAAGCAATAGGTGGATCCAGGTGAGGAGATTAGCAGATGAGGTCAGTTGGGGGAGGGAAAGGTGGAGAGACAGAGGCTGGAAGGTGATGAGTGGACATAAAGGGTCACAGATGATGGCATCTCATAGGGAAGGAAGATAAAGTGTGGAAGTAAAGAGAGGAACTGCGGGGAGGGTGAGGAAATGAGGGACCCAGTGGGAGGTGCGTGAGCAATGGGCAGATGGAATAAGGGGGGAGAGGAAAGAATTTGGGCAATGAGGATCTGAGGAATGTTTTTTGAAAAATGGGTATATGTGGGAGGACTCAGTTGGATAAAAAGCTGAGAGAGAAAGGGACAGAAGGGGAGCAGGTTACATGAAATTGGAAAATTTGATGTTCATGTTATTGGATTGATGACTACTCAGGTGAAATATGGGTGCTGGTCTCCTAGTTTGTTTAGCTACTCCCTGGTAGTGGGGGAAGCAAAGGATGGACAGAACAGTGTGGGAAAAAGAAGGGGATTTAAAATGGCTTGCAGCTGAGAGTTGCAGAGGGCCATTGCAGACTGAGCACAGGTGTTCAGCAAGTCAGATGCTTAGTCTGTACCAGTGTGAAGGAAGACATATGAAGAGCACTGAATGTAATAGATTAGTTGGGATAATCTACATGTGAATCTCTGTTTCATCTGGGAGCTTTCTTCACATAGAAAAAAGTATAGGACAGAATAAGAAGAGGGCCTTCAGTCCAGGATGTTGTACCAAACTAATTAAATTAGTCATCAAATGCCCAACTAAACTTCCTTCCCCATTCTGATATTTGGTCTGTACAACAACTGAGCCTTTTGATCAGTTCTGCATGCTTTTATGCATTGAGTTGTTGTCACATGACTGGCTGATTAGATATTTGCATTAAGAAGCAGGTGTACTTAATAAAGTGGCCACTGAGTGTATATCACAAACAGCAGAAGTCCTTACAGAACACCACTTGCCACAGACTCCCAGACAGAATAGACAACTGTTTAGGTCTCTGGTTGGTGCCAAAGGAGGAGATGAAGCTTATGGTTGAAGGGGAAAGTGGTTGGAGAGGAGGACCTTTGTGTAGAGAGGGATGAATGAAACAGGGAGGCAGGAAGAGAGTGAGTCCTGAAGAAAGTAGATAAGGATTAGAAGGGAAAGATGTGATTGGTGGGAACGTTACAGAAACAAAAATATCAAAGGACTTCAGAAATAGAAACAAGAGTAAGCCATCTGATCCACCAAGCCTGCTCCATCAAAGAATGATGTACTTGATAAGGATGGGTGGGTGTAAGTTAAGAATCAATAAACTCTTTCCTTATTCTGTCTGGAGCTGAGAGTAGCAAAGAACTGCAGTTGCTGGAAATCTGAAACAAAAACAGGAAATGTTGGAAATAAAAGTATGCCCGGCAGAAGCAATTCAGAAACAGCTTCTTCCCCTCCGCCATCAGATTTCTGAGAGGACAGTGAACCCATGAACAGTACTTTAGTATTTTCCCTCTCTTTTGGCACTACTTATTTAAGTTATTTTTATATATATTGCTTATTGTACTTTATAGTTTTTAGCATTGTATATTTTAATGTATTGCTGCCACAAAGCAACAAATTTCATGACATATGCTAGTGATATTAAACCTGATTCAGATTCTGACAATCAGCATTTCAGACGAAGGATCCTTCATCAGACCGGAGAAAGAGGGAAAATTAATACTAATTAAGGGAGCAATGAAAAGGGGGTGAAACCAGGAGAACGTCTCTGTTAGAATGAAGACTTGGCAGGTGGGATATGCCTGGGCAATCTGTTCCCAATTTTACTCCGGCACACTGCGACATACACAGAGAGCAAAAGGAAGAAGGATGGCAGGCAGGAATAATTTCCTCATACAGACAGGAGGAAATAACATGCTTTCTAAATGGTATTAAATCATGTGTTGAGCCTGGATGGTTGCAAAGCTCCCTAGCAGAAGATGAGGTGTTGACTTTCAAGCTCGCAGTAGGTCCTGTTTTCGCAGTTTAGGGAGCGCTGGCAGACCGGGAGTTGGGCGGTGAATTGAAGTGACAGATGACTGGAAGTTCGTGAGCAAGGTGCTCCACAAAGTGAACACCCAATCTGTGCGCTTTCTTCAACATTAGGGGCAGCCCGGTAGCATAGTGGTTTGCGCAACATTTAAAGTGCCAACAGTAAGATGGGAGTTTGTACATTCTCCCTGTAACTGTGCAGGTTTCCTTCCATATCCCAAAGGATGTACGGTTAGGGTAGGTGAGTTGTGGGCATGCTACGTTGGCACTGGCAGCCTGGCAGAACTTCTGGGCTGCCCCCAACACAACCTTGCAGGTTTAATTTGATGCAAATGATGCATTTCTCTGTATGTTTCAATGTACATGTGACAAATAAATCTAAGCTTTAATGTAGAGGAAGTCATATTGTGAACACTGAATACAGCACAAAATAGTTCAAATGAATTGCCGCTTCATCTGGAAAACTGTGTGGATAATTTGGGGGGGAAGAGGTAAGAGCACATGGATTGTGTGGGAGGGATAAACAGGGATGAGAAAGCAAACAAGGGAGTTGTGAAGGGAGCGATCCCTACAAAATACAGATAAGGTAAGCAAAGGAAAATTGTGGCAGAATCTTGATGTAGCTGGCAGGATGATATAGTGATGTGAAGACTGGTGAGTTAATAAGTGAGGATCAGAGCAACTCTGTTCATGTTCTGTCCAGGACAGAGGGGAGAGAGCAGAGACAAAGGGAAAAGATGAAATGCTACTAAGATAGAGGAATTGCCATAGTTAAGGAAGAAGAAAGGCAGTTTGGAGGCACTCTTACAGAATGGCTTAATATTGGAACAAATGCAATGGATACAGAGAAACAGTATGAAGGCTAGATAGAAGGTAGGGGAAGGGGAATTACAATTAAGATAGCTGTGAGAGTTGGCTTGTAGTACATGTTTGTTTATAAGGAAGAGTCAGAGATGGATCTTGTGAAATTGACTGCTAAAGTGATGAAATTTTGAAGTTCTATATAAATGTTGCGCCATTGGAGTTGTCGATGAACTGGAAGAAGGATAGAGATCGTGGGCTAGAGTGGGACTGAAAATAAAACAGTCTTCAACATATCCTGCAAAAGCACAGGTGTAACTTAAGCCCATAGCTACACCTGATCTAGATAAAGTGGTGAATAAGTTAATACTTTTAACAGTCGTTGATTTTATTCATTCTGACTGTTTAAATTGAAGATCCATTTGGGAAATTAGTGGAACTGAGATATTGGAAAATTATGCTCTGAGTGGAACAGGTGGAAGAAATGGTTAAGAATACAAAAAAATAGGAACAGGAGTACGGCCTCTCAAGTCTAACTCACCTTTCGAAATGACCATGGTTGACATATACTGGCCTGAACTGTTCTGTGCCAGTTTTCCATAACTGTCAATTCCCCAATTATTCAAAATAGAATCCTCACCTTAAGTGCTTCTAATGATCCAGTGTCCCAAATCCTGAGGGGTAGACAATTCCAGGGATTCATCATTTATTGTGGAAAAAAAAATTCTCTGCACCTTGCTCCTTATCCTGTAACAATGTCTCCTCATTTGAGAAATTCCCACTAGTGAAAATACCTCAGCATTTTGACTCAGGATCCTACAGTATA
Organism: Hypanus sabinus; assembly: GCF_030144855.1. Lineage (NCBI taxonomy): Eukaryota > Metazoa > Chordata > Chondrichthyes > Myliobatiformes > Dasyatidae > Hypanus > Hypanus sabinus. The sequence continues at coordinate 47,592,492 of NC_082719.1, read as the reverse complement.
CCTTGTATTTTAAACAGACGAAATTTGCTTAATCCCTCTTGAAAGGGCAACCCTCTCTTCCTGATGAATTTCCTTTAGATTAATTTTGATTTTACTGAATCCTTTATTAGCTAAAACAGGGCACCTTATCCACCCGCACCATGTATAATTGTAACAAAATAGATTTGGTCTTCCAGAATTTGATCTCCATGACTTGTCCAGGAAGAATGTCAGAAATACAACTGTCTAACAATTATCAGAATGAACAGCGTACAGCAAATAGCCAACAGTCTGAAGTTCTTCTCTCTCACCTTTCCCTCTTTTGCCAGTTATTTCACATTTATGGGACATGAACATAACTAGCACAGCTGAGACCTTGTCCTTTTCCACAAACTTGCGATCAATGAAAACACCTTGGCTGGTCATTTGGTGGGTGTGTGGTCTACAGCCACAGTGCACTGGTGGCCCAGTGAGTGAAACTGCAGTGTGAAGCTGTTTTATCTTGGCTGCTGTTGTGCTTCATGACAGTTGTCAGAGCAGCAATCTTCAGGCATCAGCAGAACATCCCATCACGCTTTTGACATGCAAATTTATGGTGAGTCAGGAAGTATCATTCAACATATGATACATGGTCCAATTAAGTTTTGTTTCAATGGTAAAGCCTAAATGAATAATGTAATCTTGGAAATAGTAACACCTTTGAATATCAAGAGGATTTGAGCTAGTAAACTACAATGGTAATTGATTTATTCTTGTCAAATGTACGGTGCTATGAATGCCATCTATACAGATAATTTCAAAACGTAACTACACCAAAGTAGTCTCTAGATGAAATCGCAGAAAATTTGCAAATAAGGTTTGGTAGAAGACCTGATTATGTATCCAGGAAAATCTCTATGCCACAAATCATCCTATTCAAATGGAGACAGTCAGACAATCTCCAGCAACATGCAAACTGCAAAACAGATGTGACATCAGTAATATTTATCAACTGGTTGTTGTTGGTTACTAATTGCAGCACCAGCTAGAAAAAATTGTGTGGATTCTCCTTTATTGTGTGTTTGGTGCCAATTAAATTACTCAGAGATTTAATGATTCTCGAAGTGTTTGTTACAACAATGAGCTTCAAATCATTTGCCAAAATAATAGCTTGCATTAAAAGCCAGCTAACCAGACAATGCAGCTCATGACTTTATCTTAATCACCTTTGGAATCTTTTAATACCTAATTAACCAGAAGAACATCATCACTTCCAGATTTTAATTTCATTATATTGTGTTTATTTGCTAATTTAAAATTGTTGTGCTGTTTTTATTACTGGGCCATAAGATCATAAGAACATAACACGCAGCAGACTTAGGCCATTTTACCCATCAAGAATTCTCCACCATTCCACCATTCCTCTCAACCTCATTTTCCTGCCTTCGCCACGTAACCTTTGACATCATTACTAAGCATGAACATATCAGACTTTGCTTTAAATATACTCAATAACCTGGCTTCCACAGCCACCTCTGTCAATGAATTCCACAGATTCAACGCCTTCTGGCAAAAGCGATTCTTCCTCATTTCTATTCTGAGGTTGTGCCCTCTGGCCCTAGACTCCTCCACCACAGGAAACTCCTACTCCACGTTCACTCTATCTCGGTCTTTCAATATTCAATAGGTTTCAATGGAGCAACATTTTCAGGTTTTTCAGTCATTTTTATTGTTCTCCCATCAATTATAACAGGGGAACTATGCCAGAAATTCAGATCTAGCATCTTATTTAAATCAGTTCACCAGTGTATATGAACTTGGCTCAGGTATTCTGCAAAACATTGAATGGAGACTGCAATGACACTGTGCAGGATGTCGATCCTAGTTATTCGCATGGCTGTGAGGGCAGATTTCCTTGTGTACACAATTGGCTTTGAGTTATCTGCGAGTTGTGTGACAATATACAATATGTGGCAAGAAGCACAAATTTACAAGTAATCAGCCGAGACAAGAACTAACCATTCAGCTCTTGTTCAAGCAGAACTTCCCTCCAATAAATCCTGCTTTTCCACTCACACACAAGTACTTCCTTCAGTGGATATATATATCTGAGTCCTGAACAGTGACATCAACATGGTGATTGACCTCACTGCTGCATACACTTTGTGTGAAAATAAAATATCACACATGCAAGGATGCACGATTTTTTATGATCAATTTTCAGCTTCAAATCGACCACGTTTACATGACAAAGTTTGTCTTGTGTCTCGTCCTTAAAAAGCTTGCTCACTTCTCTTCATCTCTGTCAGACCAAAGACTATAAAACATAGGAGCAGGATTTTGCCATTTGGTCCAGTGAGTCTGCTCTGCCATTCCATCATTGCTGATTTATTACCCCTCTCAGCCCCATTCTCCCCACAACCTTTGACCCCCTGAACAATCAAGAACCTATCAACCTCCATTTTAAATATACCCAATGACTTGGCCAGCACAAATGTCTGTGGCAATGAGTTCTACAAATTCATGACCCTCTGTTCAAAATGGACGTCCCTCTGATCCTACACTTCCTCACTATAGGAAACAGCATATCCATATCCATTCTATCTAAGCCTGTCAATATTCCCTCTCTGCCTCCTGCCAGTCAGCCAATCTTCTATCCATGCTAGTAACACCACAGGCTCTTATCTTGTTAAGTAGTCTTATGTGCAGCACCTTCTCTAAAGCCTTCTGAAAATCCAAGTCAGACTTCCACTGAGACTCCCCTTTGTTAATTCTGCTTGCTATTTCCTCAAAGGATTGCAACAGATTTCTCAGGCAAGATTTCCCATAAGAAAACCATGCTGACTTTGGCCTATTTTATCATGTGCCTCCTGTACCCCGAAACCTCATCCTTAATAATGGACTCCAACTTCCCAACCTCTTAAGTCAGATTGACTAGCCTTTAATTTCCTTTTCTCTGCTTCCCTCCTTCATGAATTGAACTGTGATGCCCTGAGCTGTAACAGCATTGCACTAGATACAACACTGCCACGGAACCCCAACTTCTACCTTCAAACCTTTCAGCTTCTCCTTAATAATAGCAACTACACTCACTCTGACTCTCTGGTATGCAGCTAATTTCTTCCATAGTGAAGATGACACAAAATACTTAATAAATTCATTTGCCATTTCTTTGTCTCCCATTACTACTTCTCCAGCACCATTCTCCATCGGTCTGAAATGCACTCTTGCCTTGATTTTATTCATTATATATCCAAAAAAACTTCTGGTATCCTCTTTTATATTATAGGTGTGTTACAGTGTCAACCCATCTATCCCTAGACACATCTCAGTGGTTGTAATCTGAGCATGTATCTTTGATACTGACATCGGTCTATAATACGTGTGACATGTTATCAGACTCATTATATATAAAGATATCATAGCCACCTCATACCTCCTCAGAGGATTATTGAAACCCTACTTAGGTATGGAAGGGTCTCTGCCAGCCACGTCCCTCATCCTGATAGCTTTCCTGTGTCTAGGCCACCTGAGTAATATTCTGAGTAATATATTTAGGTTTGCAAGGTGAAAACAACTGAAGTGGAGACACAATTGTCTGCAACAAACTGCCCAATCAGCTGACCGTCTATTGGCCTCTATTTCCAGTAGAAATGTGACATAAATTGTGGGTACTGTTATCAATTGCATTATTGATTGCTCAATGTTGATTGCACAGGCTTTTGGGCCTTTTAAATTTAAAATGAGCCATACACCAATAACATAATGAATTCAATGTCAGAGGCAAACAATCATCACCGCTGCCTGGAGAAATTATGGCACAAATAATGATATAAACGATGGATAGTCAGTTTGAAACTATTTACATATTTTCTCAGTATAGCTGCCTATATATGGGTGTCTGTCTTGCAGGCACTCCATCATTTCTGGGTAAGTAACCCTAGAAAAGGTAGGGGACTGTGTAAATGAAGCTCTGTAGCAATTTCTTAAACACATCTATGAAAGCTTTGCTGCTTTCCGGTGTATTTTCAGCTCAAAACTATCCCATTACATCTAATCAGAGCTGAGGAATAAAATCATACATTAATCATTATGTCATATCAATACACTGATATGGTATAAACATAAAAGGAGACGATGCAGTTTGTACCCAATTTATTTATTAATTGCTAGTTGCTTTTTCCCTCCCTCAGAATACTCCACATTTTTCCAATTTGTTATTCCTCACCTGAATGAATTTTGTGAAGGGATGTGGCTTCAGGGAAACTAAAAACTTTCTGGGACCTTACAGAAGAGACGATTCATCATATCTTAGCCTTGGGTGGAATCGTTAATGAGCTAATTAGCAGAATGGGGGAAAATAACATCTTGAACCTGCAATTGTAAGACATAAATTTATATATTATTTTCTTAAAAGTTCACAGTACGGCAACCATAAGCTGGCAATATAGCTGGCTTTACTCCCTGACATTATTGTATTCTACTTGTCTTAGGTGGACCCTGTTCTCCACTCCAGTCCACTCTAGTTCTATGGCATGTGAGGTGATTGATGACATCCTTTTTGGTTCACAAACCGAGACAATGTGTGGTGAGACTCCTAGCAAGGAGAGGCTGATGATAGGGCATACTTGCAGTCAACAGGATGAGTTGCAGTGTATCAGATGGACAAAACCGAAAAGGGTGTATGTAGGATTGAAGGTGTTGTATTTGAATGCACACAGTATAGAGAACAAGGTAGATGAACTTGTAGCACAGTTACAGATTGGCATGAACGATTATATAGGCATCACTGAATCATGGCTGAAAGAAGAATATAGCTGGGAGCCTAACATCCACATTGTATCAAAAGGACAGGCAGGAAGGCAAAGAGGGTGGCGTTGCTCTGTTGTTAAAAAATGAATTCAAATCCTTAAAAAGAGGTGACGCAGGGGTGGAAGGTGTTGTTTCATTGTGGATAGAGCTAAAGAACTGCAAGGGTAAAATGGCCCTGATGGGAGTTATATACAGACCCCAAACAATAGTAAGGATGTGGTCTACAAGTTACAATGGGAGATAGAAAATTCATGCAAAAGAACAATGTTACAATCATCACCAGGATTTCAGTATGCAGGTAGTTTGGGAAAATTAGGTTGGTGGTGGATTGTAAGAGGTTGAACTTCTCGAATGCCTGCAAGATTGCCTTTTAGAGCAGCTTGTGTTTGAGCCAACTAGGGGATCAGCTATTCTTGGTTATACAATGAACCAGAATTGACTAGAGTGTTTAAGCTAAAAGAACCGTTAGGGGCAAATGATCACAATTTGATCAAATTCACCCTGAGATTTGAGAAGGAGAAGTCATATGTATCAGTATTACAGTGGAGTAAAGGGAATTGCAGAGGCATCAGAGAGCTTAAGTTAAGTTAAAGTCGGTCCCGAGCCTTATAGGCTCATCAGGCCAGTGCTTATGCTGGTTTCCGTGGCGTGAAGTGACTGAGAATACGAGACTGCCCCCCAGATAGGACGCCAGTCTATTGCAAGGTTAACTTCCAGCATTTTACTGATACCCATTTTCAGCTGGGTGGACTGGAGCAATGTGTGGTCCTTGCTCAAGGACATAACACACTGCCTCGGTTGGGGCTTGAATTCATGACCTTCAGATCGCTATTCCAATGCTTTAACCACTTGGCCACGCACCACACATGCATCAGAGAGGAGTAGGCCAGAAATGATTGGAAAATAACACTGGCAGGGATGACGGCAGAGCAGCAATACTGGAATTTCAGGAAGCAATTTGGAAGGCACAGGATATATACAGTACATCCCAAAGAGGAAGAAGTAAAGGCACGATGACACAACCATGGCTAACAAGAGAAATCAAATCCAACATAAAGCCAAAGAGAGAGCGTATAATTGAACAAAAATTAGTGGTGTTAGAGGATTGGGAAACTTTTAAAAACCAACAGAAAGCAACTAAAAAGTCATGAAGAAGTTGAAGATGGAATATTAAAGTAAGCTAGCAAGTAATATTTAAGAGAATAGCAAAAGTGTAAAAGAGAGGTGAGAATGGATATTGGACCTCTGGAAAATGATGCTGAAGAGGTAATAATGGGGTACAAGGAAATGGTGGACAAACTGAATAAGTATTTTGCATCAGTCTTCACTGTGGAAGACACTAGCAGTATGGTGGAAGTTCCAGGTGTCAGGGGTTATGAACTGTGTGAAGTTACCATAACTAGAGAGAAGGCTCTGGGGAAACTGAAAGGTCTGAAGGTAGATAAATCACCTGGACCAGATGGTGTACACTCCGTGGTTCTGAAAGAGATGGCTAAAGAGATTATGGAGGCATTAGTAATGATCTTTCAAGTATCACTAGATTCTGGAATGGTCCTGGAAGACTGGAAATTTGCAATGTCGTTCCAATCTTCAAGAAGGGAGGGAGGCAGAAGCAAGGGAATTACATGCCAGTTCATCTGACCTCAATGTTTGGGAAGATATTGGAGCCGATTGTTAAGGGTGTGTTTTTAGGTTACTTGGATGATAAAATAGGCTGAAATTAGCGTGGTTTCCTCAAGGAAAAACACTGCCTAATGAATCTATTGGAATTCTTTGAAAAATTAACGACCAGGATAGACAAAAGAGAATTAGTTGATGTTGTGTACTTAGATTTTCAGAAGATCTTTGACAAGGTTTCACACACGAGGCTGCTTTCCAAACTATGATATTACAGGAAAGATACTAGCATGAATAAAGCAGTGGCTGATTGGCAGGAGACAAAGAATGGGAATAAAGGGGGCCTTTTTTGGGTGGTTACCAGTGACTAGATGTGTTCCACGGGGCTGTGTTGGGCCAATTATTTTTACGTTATATGTCAGTGATTTGGATGATGGAATTGATGGCTTTGTTGCAAAGTTTGCAGATGATATGAAGCTAGGAGGAGGGGCAGGTAGTTTTGAGGAGGTAGAGAGGCTACAGAAGGACTTAGACAGATTAGGAGACCGGACAAAGATGTGGCAGATGGAATACAGTTTCGGGAAGTGTATGGCCATGCACTTTGGTAGAGAAAATGAATGAGTTGACTATTTTCTAAATACAGACAAAATACAAATATCTGAGGTTCAAAGGGACTTGGGAGTGTTTGTGCAGGATTCCCTAAAGGTTAATTTGCAGGTTGAGTCTGTGATGAGGAAGGCAAACGCAATATTAGCATTCATTTCAAGAGGACTTGAATATAAATGCAAGGATGTAATTTTGAGACTTTGTAGGGCACTGGTGAAGCCCCTTATCTTGAAAAGGATGCTGTGAAATTGGAGAGGATTCAATGGAGGATCATGAAGATGATTCCAGGATTGAATGGCTTGTCGTATGAAAAGCATTTGATGGCTCTGGGCCTGTATTCTCTAGAATTCAGAAGAATGAGGAATAACCTCATTGAAATGATTGATTGGTGAAAGACCTTGATAGAGTAGATGTGAAGAAGATGTATCCTATGGTGGGAGAGTCTAAGACCAGAGGACACATCCTCAGAATAGGGAGGTATCCTTTTAGAATGAAGATGAGGAGGAATTTCTTTAGTCAGAGTATGGTGAATCTGTGGAATTCTTTGCCACATGCAATTGTGGAGGCTAAGTCTCTATGTACATTTAAGGCAGAGGTTGATAGATTCTTCATAGGTCAGGGCATGAAGGGATATGGGGAGAAGTTAGGAGACTGGGGTTGAAAAGAAAATTGGATCAACCATGATGAAATACCAGAGCAGACTTGATGGGCCAAAATGGCCTAATTCTGCTCCTATATCTTTCATAAAATCATTATGAATTTACACCTAAACTTTACCATAGTGGTACAGGATGTTCTTGGAAGGGATAAGTTAGGAAATTCTCAGCTCTTCTGTTACTTATGTTCCCTATACATGGATTCAGGGTACAAAGTAGCAGCCTGAATGCTCCTTTTCCACTTTGACCAGTCCAAGGATAGCTGGTGGAGAAGCTATTTTTTTTTTTAATGAGGCTTTGAAGATGCCCTTTTCTTCTCTGAACTCAGTAGGCTTGGAATGACATATTTGGGAATAGGTGCCTGATTTAGGAGTCTGTTGACAGGTGTGGCATGTCAATTATCATTGACTGGGTGCAGCGAGTGCTCTGAAGCTAGAGATACTGGTTGAAAGAGGAACAAAATGTTGTGTTGTTTATCTCACCAGTGGATTTGGAGAATCTTACAAAGCCATTGCTGGTATTATCTCTCCTGTACTCTAAGGTGCATGCTGTAAGAATAGAAGTATCTAGTAGCAACAGGATTACTGCTGACTTGAAGACCATGGGCTTTGTGCTGGGTTTGAGATCAGAATCCTAAGACAGCATTTTCCTCACACAGTCAAAGGTTGTGATAGTATTCTGAATGATGACACATTTCATTAGATGCCTGCCTTTGCTGAGAGGCAGCTCCCATGGTACAGGATGAATTTGATGTTTTCCAGGATTTTGTCACAGGATTCTGTTGAAGGATATTGTACTGTATTGGGGGTTCATTTCCAAAGACCCTGCAATGTTGAATGTGAAATCCACCCTCTCGTATGCTTCAATGAATGAATTGATAATAATTTGGAGCTCAGTCTTTATACTGCAAGTGTTATTTTCAACAGGCAACTCACCTACTGGATTAGCATATCCTTCATTCTGGACTGTAGGCAGCTGAATGGTTTCATTGATTAATCCACACTGCAAAAGTCCTCTTGAAAGTGAGCTGCAGCATTGCAGAAAAATTGAGAAAGGCTTCACGGGAATGGCATTGCATTGCTGAACACAAGCCTGGATCTGCTCAGCATGTATTGGTTATAATCATGGCGTGCATGTCATCATGATGCAAGCTAAAGAGGGAGAGGAATTTCTTCAGAGAGTACTATTTTTGGACAAAGCTCTACAGTACCTGTTGACCAATGGAATCTAGAGCTTTAATGGGGTGACAAAAAGCCTGTATAGTGGTTGGTACTGCTCCCCCCATTTTTCTGGGAGTTGTTGAAGAAAATGTCCACTGTGCCTCTAGAAGGATGAAGTCCATTCTGTTATTCAGAGAACAGAAAAGCAGCCACTGGAAACAAGAAGGACACCCGTGATGATATTTTGTCTCTGCTGTCAATGTACTTTCCACTATGTATCTATGGAAGTTTGTCAAAGGATTAGATGTCAAGCCAAATCTTTGCAAGGTCCAAAGGAAGTAGAGGCGCTGTTGTGCTTTCCTTGGAGTTGCACTTGTGCTGAGCTCAGGATAGGTCTTCTGAAATAATAATACCAAGGAAGTTACAGTTCCTAAACTAAGGAGGGCTGGCTCATGGACCTTAGGTTTCCTTCTCCTGTAGTCTATAAACAACTCTTTGGTCTTGCTGACAATGAGTAAAAGGTTGTTATTATGACACCATTCAGTAAGATTTTAAATCTCTCTCCTACACACTGATTCATCACGGTGATTGACTTGGACTATGACAGTGGTGTTGTCAGCAAACTTAAATATGGCATTGGAGCTGTGCTTAGCCACACAGTCATTACTATAAAGCAAGTAGAGCAGGGGGCTAAGCACACAGCCTTGTGGTGTACCTGTGCTGTTGGAAATCATGGAGATGTTGTTGCCAATCTGAATGGACTAAGGTCTGCAAGTGGGTAAATCCAGGATTCAATTGCACAAGGAGGTATTGAGGCTAAGGTCTTGGAGTGTATAGATTAGTTTTAAGGGGATGATGGTATTGGAACGTATAAAATTCTAAAGAGATTGGACAGGCTAGATGCAGGAAGATTGTTTCCGATGTTGGGGAAGTCCAGAATGAGGGGTCACAGTTTAAGGATAATGGGGAAGCCTTTAAGGACCGAGATGAGGAAAAACTTCTTCACACAGAGAGTGGTAAATCTGTGGAATTCTCTGCCACAGGAAACAGTTGAGGCCGGTTCATTGGCTATATTTAAGAGGAAGTTAGATATGGCCCTTGTGACTAAAGGGATCAGGGGGTATGGAGAGAGAGCAGGTACAGGGTTTTGAGTTGGATGATCAGCCATGATCATACTGAATGGCGATGCAGGCTCAAAGGGCCGAATGGCCTACTCCTGCACCTATTTTCTATGTTTCTATGAATGCTAAGCTGTAGTCGTTAAGGATCATCCTGGTGTACATATCTTTGCTGCATAGATGTTCCAGAGGTGAATAAGGAACCAATGAAATGTTAAAGTTATCAGTGAATACTCCAGCCAGTTGATCAGCACAGGTCTTTAGTATTTCATCAGGTACTCCATCTGGGCTGGATGCAGTTGTTCTGATGTACATTACAACCATAGTGTATTCATTCAGCTCCCTAGATGAGTCTTTGAACATGGCCCTGTCCACTTGGAGCAATCCCATCACCACTCCTCTGCCTCCCACAAACTCCTCTTTGTTGTCCTAATGTCTGGAGCTCTGCTCTTTAGTCTCTGTCTAATTACAGATAGGAGGACAGCAACGTGATCAGATTTTCCAAGATGTGAGCTGAGCGTGGAATGGTAGACATTCTTTATCAACATTGGCTTTTCTCCAATTTAGAATTTCAACCAAAGAACTAGACCTATGCTTTTCCATGATAACTTTGACTAGATGCAAAGTGTTCCCCTACACAAACTTCTGTCACCTGCCCTGTCTCAATTCCTAATAGGAGATCACACACTCTCTCATTGGGATTTCTATGTACTGACTAAGGAAACTTTCCTAAACACATTTGATAAACCTTTTCCCATCCAGCCCTTTTATGGTATGGGAGACCCAGTCAAAATGTGAAAAATTAAAATCACCCGCTATCACTGTTTCTTGAACAATCTGTGATCTCTCTATAAAGTTGCTCCTTTAAATCCCATGGATTGCTAGGTGGTCCATAATAAAATCTCATTAATGTGGTCATATCTTTTTTATTCTTCTGTTTTATCCATAAAGCCTCACTAGGTGATCTCTCCAGTCTGTCCTGACTGAGTACTGCCGTGACATTTTCTCTTAATATTAATGCCACCCCTCCTCCCCTGCTCGGAAACAATGGAACCCCTGAAAATTGAGCAGTCTGTCCTGTCCTTCCCCATGTACCAAATCTCTCTAATGGCTACAATGACAAAGCTCCTCATGCTATCATATCCTAAGCACATCCACACTTCTACAATACTCCTTGCATTGAAATATATGCAGCTCAGAACATTAATTCCACCATGTTCAAGCTTTTGTTTCCTGACTTTGCATATAGCCTTATCAACATCTTTCTCCACAACATTTCCACTATCTGTTCTGGCGCTTTGGTTCCCATCCCCCTACACTTCTCAACCCCCTTGTGCAGCACTAGCAAACCTACACACAAGGATATTAGTCCCTCTCCAGTTCAGATGCAAAATGTCCCTTCTGTACAGGTCCCATGTTACCCGAAAGAGAACCTAAAGGTCCAGAAATATGAAGCCCTCCCTCCTGAACCAACTCCTTAGGCAAGTGTTAAATTGTATGGTCTTCCCGTTTCTGGTCTGACTAGCAAGAGGCATGGGTAGCAGTCCTGAGATTATATCCCTGAACATCCTGTCCTTTAAATTAGCACCTGACTTCCTGAACTCACTTTGCAGGACCACATCACCCCTCGTACCCATGTAATTGGTACCGGTGTGGGCAACAACCTCTGGCTGTTTTCCCTCCCACTTAAGAATGCTGACGACTCAATCTGAAATGTCCCTAGCCCTGGCGCCAAGAAGGCAACAAACGATCCAGGAATTTTTTTCTCAAATTTCCCCTCCTGATGGTCACCCAGTTACCCCTTGTCGTGCATTTAATAATTCAGTGATTTTGAATAACATTGTAAATATATTGGTTGATTCAGCTTTCTTTGTTGTTTACGTAATTCATTTTGGCTTTAATGTAAGAGCTCATGAATGGCATGTTAGTACGTCACATTGTCATATGTGTGTATCTCACAGAAGTAAGAACTAAAAGGCTACATGCTATCCCCAGCTCTGTGTTTTTCTTTCGATTAGTTTATGTTTTGGGTTTAGCTACCTCCCTGTATGTCCTGTCTATCAACTCCTCTGTCTCATGAATGATCTGGAGTTCATCCAGTTCCAGCTCCAACTCCTTAACACAGAGCGGTAGAAGCTACAGATGGATGCATTTCTCAAAGGTGTAGTCATCAGGGACACTGGTGGTCTCCCTACCTTCTCAATTCTTGTAAGATGAGCTTTCCAGTATCCTGTCTAGCACTCTCACTGCTCTGAATGTGCAATCAGAAAGAAAGAAAGAATAAATAATGAATTTTAAAATTTACCCACAGCCTATGCCACTCCTCAATGAAGCCTCGAGGAGCCAAAGCCTCAACTCGCCACTCCAACGTTGGTTCATTCATGCAATGGATATTACCCACAATGGCTGCTCTACTTAAACCTAACTTCTTTTTATTGGGCCTTGAAAGTGCCTAATTATACACATGTAACCCTCTCACCGTAGGCTTGTACTGAGTTAGGTAGTACTGTGAATGTAAACTAACATAACTCGACATTGCCTCAAGGTTTCGGGAGAAGATTTAGGACGGAGATGAGGAGAAACTGTTTTTCCCCAGATAGTGGTGAATCTGTGGAATTCGCTGCCCTGGGAAGCAGTTCAGGCTTCTTCACTAAATATATTTAAGATAACAGTTAGATAGGTTTTTACATAGTAGGGGAATTAAGAGTTATGGGGAAAAGGCAGGTAAATGGAGCTGAGTTTACGGACAGATCAGCCATGATCTTATTGAATGGTGGGGCAGGCTCAATGGGCCGGATGGCCTACTCCTGTTCCTATTTCTTATGTTTTTATGTTCTTAGCCTACTCTGTGCACATAATCTTTGCATTATCAATCCAGTTTGCTTCACTTCGTTTATTATTGGCACTGAACAATTCTGCCTAGGCACAGTCCAAATGAAACATTAATAAATATCAAAGGAATGTCCAAAGACAATCATCGAACTGTCTCCAAGGCTGTGTGATAAGTAGCTAACTGGAAGTTATCTGCACGTTCTCTGTGAGACCATTGTCTTCATGAGGATATTCTGACAGTGGTATCTGTCCTTCCAAGTGAGTTCATGTTCTTCTGCTACATTTGTTGTCCATTTCCATTTCCATTTTCCCTTTCTCCTTCTTCCTCAAAAACCTCTTGCATTCTCTCCAGAAAAATGGCTACTCACCCCCCAACCGCATCCCTCTAGAATGTTCTGGGGCAACTTATTGTCCAAAAAGAATGACAAAGCTTATTGACTATTTCAACAAACCTATCTGAATGAACTGAATTATTATCTTAAACAGTAAAATAAAAGAAATACTCGATTGTCCAATGCAGTGAAAGGAACAAACTGCATTTTGAGAAAATCTGCAGAAAATAAAATGTCCAACAGCATAACTGTATTAATGAAATAAAGTATGATCTTAAACCAGCATATTACACACAACCCAATGTCTCCTCGGGAACTGTGATGCACAAAATGTGCTGACTGCTCCTGCTCACTTCTTTTAATCTCCTTTTTCCTCTACGCAGTCCGGTGTTTTCTTGGGACTGTGGTGTGCAGAATGTCCCTCAGGACTGTGACTCACAAAATATATTTACATTTGTGTGCAACAAATTTCACTAGAGGCCTCTCTGTGTCTTCACCAACTGGTTCACAAGCAAAGTGGTCAATGACATGTCACCATTTATCACTGACCATTTCTTACTGCTTTCACCATCTTGATGTTTTGTGTATTCAATGTATTAGCATTTGAAAGCATTAATCTGAAATTCTGCTGCTGGTTAATTTACTGAAGGTTCTAACACATTTAATAGATGCCATTTCTAACCACTTTCATTATACTAATTATACCTTCAAGGAAATGTTTCTTTTACGCACAGTCTGCCAATGTGTAAATACCCAAAGTGACAGAAGCATGGGGACCCAAAAGCTACAACTTTAATGATCTATTCCAACCACAAATGCTAGCAGACTAAATTGAGTAAAAGCACAGATATTCCAGCATGTTTAGTAAGTTAGTGCTGCCAGACCTGCAGATTTTCTATAGCTTTGGATGCAATTACAAATAATACTCCCACACCATTTTAATTCCCTTTGTTTATCAATGTTATATAGAACAATAGGTTAATAAATATTCCTGTGAACTCAGTAAGTCTTACAAGGAAATTGGAACAGAACCATATGATTTTCAAGGAAGGGCAAGAGCCAGGGCTTGGAGTGTGGGCATCAGGACCCATTGATTTGGTCATGATAACATTGAAGTTTTGAATATTTAGAGAGCAGATTACTGCAGCTTTACTCTACGTTATGTGACAGGCCTGTCCAATGCCCACATTCAAACCTCATGCCTGGACCCCTGAAAATAGCTGCTGCTTTGGTGTCACTTCCTTCTCTCAGCTTGCCATGATCCAAAGGAAATGAAATGCCTGTAACCTATCTTCCTCATGATGTGTGTGTCAGCTATTTCACTTCTATTAAATGAGCTAACTCAACCCTGGGACCTTTGGTGGGTGCAGAGATCAAGTTTACAGATGAGAACCGCTTGCTATCCATCATCAGTTCTCTATGTTTTCCAGGATGATAAAGAGGAAAAGGACATCAGGAGACCTTCACTTGGGCTGTGCCAACACTGGAAGAGCTGCTCATTTAATGCCCTTCCTCTGTACTTTTGTCAGATAACATCAATGTTTTATTACAAAAGGCACTGGCTCGGATGACCCACACACTCTCTTCCTTCACCTGTCCACAGGTGGCAAAGCTGCCTCAGCCTCTATTCCTGTAACACCTTTCTGAAGTCCCTCAGCCTGTATTCTCCTGACTCCAACTTAGAAATGTTTAGCTTTTCCATCCCATGTAAAGTTTCCAAACTTTACAGAGATGCATATGATTTCCAGAAGATGTTTAAATATAGTATTTCCATAAGATCTATATATCAACTTGAAGTCATTGAGAGATACAGCTCATAATCAATCTTCACTTACCATCTGTCTTGGCCATCAAGCACCTATTTACACTAACCCAACTCCCATTTTTATTCTCCCTACTTTTGCATCAACACCTTCCTCCCCCCCCCCCCCCCCAGATTTTAACACTCACTTGCACACTAGTGGAAATTTACAATGATCAATACCTCACAGTTTTGGGATTTAAGACAATGGTGTTGGGGGAACAGGAGAAACCCACACAGTCACAGGGAGAACACACAAGCATCATGGAGGAGACATCAGAATTGAACCCAGGTCTCTGACAGTCTGAGGGCACAGCTCGATTGGCTGTACCACTGTGCCACACTCAGTAAAGAAAAACAGACTGAAATATTGGCTGTATTTGTCACCTGTCCATCACAGCATACGGTGAAATGCATCGTTTGCATCCAATTAAATTAGTGAAGAACGTGCTGGGCAGCTCACAAGTGTCACCATGTTTCCGGTGCCAACTTCACATGGCCTAACTCACTAACTCTAACCATACATCTTTGGAATGGCTCCCAGAGGAAACAACATGCCATCACCTAGAGCGTATTTCACTGCTCTACTCTAACTGCACCAAATTGAAAGCTAAAACAAGTTTTAACTCAGAGATGGCAAATGTTTTGTATTTAATATTTCAGTAATATTTGAGTAAAATTGTAAATATATTGTTTGATTAACCATCCTTTGTTTGTTTAAATGGCGCTATGCTCTCCATTCTCCATTGCATCCACTCACCACCCCTCCTATGTCTGAACCATAATCTCCTGCCCCATGATTGGTCACTGATCAGAATTCCATCGGGAAGAGAGAGGAAGCTAATGGTGACCGCTTGGGTTGGTGAGAGACTGGCACTTGCGTCAGCCCAGGGGTGTGGAGACTGAGGCCTACAGAGGGAGACACTGCCATGGCGTTCCCTTTTCCTCTGAACTCTTTCCCTCTTTACCCATCCCATCCCTTGATAGATTGGCTTCGCTCCATCCTCAAGCCGCTAGTTACTCTGAATATAAAAATACAAGAAAGAGGAGTAGGAATGGACCACATGACCCTCTTACTTGCTCTTCCATTCAATAAAATCATATCTGATCGTTCACTTCTGTGCCACTTTCTTCAGTAACATTATATCCTTTGACATGGATTTAGCCCAGATCCCTATCTTTCCCCCCCAAAAAACCTTAAGAGAATCCTCAACCCCTACTCGGAGCTGCCTTATGTTTCCTCTTGCTCTGCAGCTGGGGTGGGTGATTGATGGGCACCTGTGTGCTGTTTCCTAGACTATTGACATGCATCATCCTGTGACAATGGGAATACCATTACCATCTTTAACTAATGGTATTACCAGTCAGTTTAGACTCACCTTATACTTAAATAAATAGACAGGTTTATGATTGAAGCATTTTGATGATGGTGTCTTTCTTCAGTGAATTGCTGCACACTGCATTATTTTCTTAGATGTTGCACGAGGACAGTAAAAGTGTAAATGCTTTTTTTTATTTGATATTTACCTTTCAGTTTACAAAGATGCCAACATGCAAAATGAATTAGCTTCAAAAATAGTTTTGCAAAATATATTTAATCTATAATCTATGTTGGTATTGTTTTAATGAAAAGAATACAAAATGTGATCTGAACTTCTCATTTAAAAGAAGTATTTTTTATATAACAAGAAACTAGAGAATGATTATTTGCAACCAAGGTAGACTATTTCACAACTCAATGGCTTGTCAAAAGGCTAACATTCATCTCCAGATCTCTGATAATAAGCTATTCATCTCTTTTCTCAAATAAGGACTGTTTACTGAAGAAAATTTCTTCTTGATTGGTGCTGACAGCTTGTCTCTGCTGATGAGCAGCTGCTGCCAGGCACACAGTGAACTCCTTATAGTGGAGGTATGACTACAGATTTTTATACTAATTGTGATTGTATCACACAGAACCTGATCTTTTTTTGATGGATTTGAAATGAATGCTCACTCCCCACATACATGTACTGAAAAAAGCAAGATTTTGAAGCCATTACTGCAGTTAAAACCATCTTATGACTGTAATATCAAACAAATTTCAAAATTTGGAAGTGCTGCCATTTTCACTTTCAAGCATTTGCCATTTTACGTTACAGTTTTTATGTTTTGAAATAAACATACTTCCAAAAGATTTCTAGCTTTTTTATTCCAATCTGCATTCACCAGTTTGTTATGCAATCTAAAGGAAATTAGGAAACTGATTACTGAAGTTCGTATGTAGGAAGATAGCAGAGCTATAATGAGTGTAAAGAAAAGATGCACAAGGATTATGTCATTAAAACAAGGCAAACAAAACCAAATTAACACAATTTCTAAAGGTTAACACATTTAACCTCTAAGGTTAAATGGAAAACTGATTGCGGTATATAAAGTAATTTAATAAGATGACCAAGAGGAAAATTCATTCCTACTAATCAAGTATTCAGGAACTAAAACACACAATTTTCAAATATTGACCTAAAAAGGGAAAGCAAAATTAAAAGAATTACGTTAACAGCTGCAAATACTGATACTATAAGCTTCTGGTTAAAAGTCAAATATTGATCCTGTCAGTGAGTTTTTAAGTAATTACTTGGATGAACTTATCGAATTGGTATAAATTACGTACTTAAGAATCCTGTTAATATAGTTTTGTTTGTGAAATTAATCTGCTTTTACCGTGAAATGTTGTTGCTTTGGAAATTAGTTCTATTTAGCGCAGAGGCATTGACATGTACATTCAATCACAGAGCAGATGAATTTTTATATGAAAAATTATTTCTTCCCTAGCACAGAATTAGATTATACAACTGAAAACATTCATGCCTATGAAATATTGTGTTTTTTTACAAAGCATTATTGAAACAGATTTGAATAGATAACTGATCCCAATCAGACCTCGTTTGCTATAAAACAGGCTGTTTTTATGAAGATGTACCATAGTTTCCATCCTTTCTCATCGACTTGCAAAGTGATGTCAGTATCGCTTAATATTTTTATACTAACCATTCCACGCGTGTCTTACCAATAATAAGACATACATAGGTAGAGATACATAGTCCGAGGATATGCTGAGGCAGACCATAAGCGTCACCATGCTTCTGGTACCAATATACCACGACTTACTAACACTAACCTATATGTCCTTGAAGTGTGGAGGGAAACCAGAGCACCCATAGGAAACTCATAGAGTCTCAGGGATAGCATATAAACTCCTTACAGTAGCGGGAATTGAATGTTACTCTTCCGATCAGTAGCACTGTGAAGCACTGTGCTAATATGTTAACCACAATATTACCGTGCCCCCTCACAGCTTAGAGATCCAGGTTCAGTCCTGAGCTTGAGTTCTGTTTGTATGCGTTGTGTATTTGGTATTTCAATAATATTTCAGTAATCTTTTGTATGTTCACTTTTGTTTCATTTTTGATCACTTAAATAATTAGTTACAGGTTATATGTAAAAGTACATTAATTGTGTATGTCATCATACTATCATGCTGACACCTCACTGAAAGTAAAGAGGAAGTTAGACCTGCATTTTAAACTCCCTGCATCGTCCTTTGAACTAATTTAAAGTTTAGAAGTTACAGAACATAACAATGGTGAAATTATTTTTTAAATTGAACCCAAGACGGCTACCGACCTGCTGAAGCACAGTGAGACGCTCAACTAAAAATAGCAAGCTCTGTATATGCAGAGAGGGGTTGAGTTTTAAGAACAAATGGTGGTTTTTGGAAGGAAAGACAAGATAGAGATTTCTTTTAAAACTCAGAAGCCTGAAGAATTCAGGGTTCATAAACTGTGAGTAGAGGGTGACAATAACCATTAAAAATTCAGAAGTGGCTGCCTACATCAGAAAAATTGATTAACTTGATTATAAACTGGTTTATGTAAACTGAGCTGTTGGAACAATATTTTCAAACAAATGAAATAGACAATGAAAAGCAAGTGCCAATCTTGCTGAGTGAATTGAGTTTAAAGGCATACAGTTTGCTTTGAAGTTTGATGGCTCCAACCAAACCAGCAGAAATGAGCTTTGCAGATATTGTAAAAGTAATGCAGGGACACTGAGAACCAAAGTCATTGCTGACTGCGGAATGCTTCAGGTTTTGTAAGTGTAATCAGAAAGAAGGAGAGTCCATTTCAGCATACGTGGGGCTCAATTGAAGAGATTGTCTGAGCTTTGTCAGTTTGTAAGGGTCATAATAATGCAATAAGAGATCATTTGGCTTGGGGACCTTAAAATAAAGCATTCAAAAATGCTTCCTAATTGAAGTACAGCTTACATTTAAAAGAGCAGTCAAAATCGCATCTTCAATGGAAACCATAGACAGAGACACAATTGAGTTGTTGTCATGAATGAACGCGAGTTTGAACAAAATTGTAACATCTAATCAGAAACCAACCTGGCTGAGCAAAGTGTGTTACTGTTGTGGCATGGGCTCACATATGTCAGGTCCAGATATAAAGGCTTAACTTGCAGGAAATTCAACAAAATGGGACATATACAACGAGCATGTCATGAAATTTAGTGTGAAAATTAATAATAGAGAAACAATGTAGCTTATGCCAGAAGTGAACAGCAAGTGAATTAAAATAGATTTGGACACTAGCTCAGCTGTTTCAGTCATTCCACAAAATTAGTTTGAATGGCATTTCAAAGATACCAAACTGCAGTTATCCAACTAAGAAGTTATACTGAAGAAAAGGTGATTCCTGTGGGAATGACATTTGTAACAATGAAATACAACAACCAACAAGCCACATTGAGATTGTACATGTTAAAAATGGGAGGACCAGCATTGTGGGTGTGCGATTGGCTGAGACCACTATAACTTGATTGAAGATCAATTCACAATTTGCATGACTATGAATCCATATGAAAGCAAATTAAGGAAGGTACTGGATGATATCACAGCTGTCTCCATGCCAAACACCACGAAACATTGCCCAGCAGAGAACAAACAGGTGTTCGAACTACCCTCTGTGCTTGTGGTTGGAAAGCTTATTGGACCAAGGAAGGACCATGCTACTCAGAGGAATCATGAAAGTGACAAAAGCAATGGTCGGACTACAACTGTCTTTGCAGTTAACATATCTGAGAAAGCTTCTGATATGTTAATCAGGTAGTTACTTGTGAAGTGTGGTTATGTTTTAAGCTGGAGGATAGTTCAGAAAAGTTGTAAGCATTTGGCTTTTGTGAGTATGAAGAGCCAGAATCTACTCTGCATCCGTTAAAGTTATTGCATGAACTTCAAGCAGGAGAGAGATAAAGCTGCTTGTAGAAGTAGATGCAAAGACCAAGGCCCAGCTGGATGAATGGAAGGCCGACAAGAAAGGAGATACAAAAACAGTGGATTCATCAGATGATGTTGTGGATGAGGAAACCAAGAGGAAAGAACAGATAGTAAAGGGATCACTAAGAGAATTAATAAGAGAATACTCCAGTGAACTAAACACACCTTCCCAGGATAAAGACACACAAACTAGAAGACAAAGGAGAGAAGAGATGGAGAGAAACAAAGTCAACAAAAAAGTAAATGGGGTGAAGGAGCAAACATGAGAGAATCTACAGATGCTGAAAATCCGAAGCAATAGACTAAATGTTGGAGGAACTCAGCAGGGCAGGCAGCATCTATGGAAAAGAGTAAACAGTTGACCTTTTGAGTTAAGACCTTTCATGTGAAAGAGAGAAGGAACATGAGAAAGAAAAGGAAATAGATGGAAGTAGATTTAGAGTAAGGAAAAAAGAAAAAGAAGTGATGAGAGCCATCAGAACCATTTCCTGCAGTCTCAGTGTCAACTCCTGGTTGAAGTAGGTACAGAGGAGATGTCAGAGGCAAGTATTTTACACAGAGGGTGGTGAGTGCGTGGAATGGGCTGTCGGTGATGGTGGTTGAGCCAGATATGATAGGGTGTTTAAAGAGATCCCTGGATAGGTACATAGAGCTTAGAAAAATAGAAGGCTATGGGTAACCCTAGGTAACTTCTAAAATAAGTGCATTTTCAGCACAGCTTTGTGGGCCAAGTTGCCTGCATGGTGCTGTAGGTTTTCTATGTTTCCTACAACCACCATAGAGGTGGTTCAAGAACCTGAAATTGTTCCACAGACACAAGTCTCACTTGCCAAGCAGAGTGATCCCCTTGTTAAGAAAGATATTACTGCATAAGTGTAAAAAGTCCTCCACAGCAATTAAATCTTTCAGCCTGGATGGGACAATTTAATGTTTTCTATGCTGTGGATATCTGTACATAGTAGTTGCATTATGTAATATCCTGTATATATAGTTGAGATACGTTCTGTAATGAGTTGGAGTTTATAGCTAAGCAGGGAGGGGTGTTGTGTATTTAATATTTCAATAACATTTGAGGATCTTGTAGATATGTTGTTTGATTAAGTACTCTTGTTCAATTAAGTAATTAATTACAGGCTATATATCAAAAAAAAGTACACTATCATTACATTACCACATGATATGTGTGTGCCTTGCTGAAAGAAAAGATGAAGTTAGACCTGCATTTCAGTCTCCCTAAGTCTTCCTTTGAATTAGCTTAATGTTTTGACGTTACAAAACACAACAGTATGGAATTCGTGCATTCTCATCTGACCGTGTGTATTTCCTTTTACATCACAAATTCATGGCGGTAGGATAATTGATGAATGTATTTTGCTCCTGAAACGTAAGTAAGTGGTAAGTGGACCATGGTTACTGAAAGGCACGTGAGAAACGTTTTGCAGAGCTGTTCCGGAAAGGGACCTATAGCATTTCTCTGCAAGATGGTTTGAAGTCAATTGGCTGAGTGGCCTCTATCTTTAAGTGAGCAACTAATAGATGAGTAGACAAGGGAGGAAATATTGTGCAGCCCTGTAACAAGATAAGAAACAGTTCAAATGCCAGAAAATGAATAAGCAGGATTGACTTAGAATGATCGACAAACAGTATAAAGATGCACATCAGTTGGATTTTACCTCTCTTAGAGGCTTGTGTTTAAAATAAAATGCCATGATAACATCACTTCGGGAAAAAGAATGAGAAAGAGAGAAAAGTTTTAAAAAAAAGAATAATAGGATCTATTGGATCCAGCTTCTGTAAGCAGTGCTATTGGCTTTTCAGATGCTAACCTCAGATCTGGCATTACTAAACAGCAATTTAGCTATCTCTATGAAATATTGAAAAGCAACGCATGATCAATCACATGTTCCAAATTGCATTAATTACTAGCTGCTATTTCTGCTAATTGCTCAATGTTTCACCAAAAATATTCCATTAATGGTTGGCTATATTTTGGATTGCTTTCTCAAATCAGTCATATTAATACCTGAAGAAGTTACTTTTCTTCCTTGTTAAATAATTAAAGTAGATTGGAAGTTATTTCTGTTTGTAAGTGGCATTGGTAATAAGGTACATGAAGTCACAGCTAAAATAGTAACATAAGAGTTTGATCTGATTGGTGTGACACAGACATGCGTTCTGGATGATGAGGACAGGGAACTTAAAGATCCGGGGTTGACTATAATTCTAAAATAATGGCAAAAAGGAAAAGGTGAGGGGGAAGTAGCTCTGGTAATCAAGCTGGATATTAGTATAGTGCTAAGTAGTAATATGGATACAATAGATAATGATACAGAATCATTTTGGGCCCCTTATCTAAGAAATGATGTGCTGGCATTGAAGAGGGACTAGAGGAGGTTTATGAGAATTATTCTGGGATTGAAAGGATTAATGTATGAAGAGCATTTGATGGCTCTGACCCTGTACTTGCTGGAGTTTAAAAGAATGTGGGGGGGGGAATCTCATTGAAACTTATTGAATATTTACAGGCTTAGAGTGGATGTGTAGAGGATGTTTCCAATAGTGGGGTCTATGACCAGAGGGCATAGTCTCAGACTAAAGGGATGTTGCTTTAGAACAGAGATGAGGAATTTCTTTAGCAAGAGCATAGTGAATCTGTAGAATTCATTGGCACAGATGGTTGAGGAAGCCCAGTCATTGGGTTTATTTAAAACAGAGGTTGACAGGTTCCTGGTTCATAAGTATTCAAAGGTTTTGGGGAGAAGGCAGGAGAAATGGGTTGATAAGGACAATATATCAGCCATGATGGAATGGAGAAGCAGATATTATGGGCCAAATAGCCTGATTGTGCTCCTGTGTCTATGTTCTTATTGTTTTAGTGGCAAAAGGATGGGTCAGTGGATGAGCAGTGACAGATACTTTAAAAGAAGCTATTCATAATGCTCAGCTGAATTTTATCCCAATCAAAAATATAGATTTGGGTGTAAAAATGAATTATCAGTGGTTAACACTGTATGTCAGGAAAAATATTAAATCAAAAATAAAGATTAATTCAAAGTAGTAAGGGCTTATGTGTTATTATGTATATCATATGCACATCTAGGAAAAGGACATCTAGGGTGAATGTGAGATCACTGGAGTTTGAGATGAGGAAAGTAATAACAGGAAATGATGGATAAGTTAAATTATTACTGTTTTAGGATCCTTGGTATAGTCCCTGAGAACTGGAAATCTTCCCTTCAATCTGTGAAACAATCTAATGCATGATATTACTTGTCTGCCAACCCATTCTGTACTGGCAGTGGGGATATGTAAACAAATGTACACAGTACTCGGCCACTGAGGCCCTGCAACCCCAGTTTGATTGTAACTATTACTGTCTATATGCAGTTTGCCCATTTCCCCTGTGACTGTATGGGTTTCTTCTGCACGCTCTTGTTTCTTCCGTCATACTGGTTGGTAGATTCATTGGTCACTACAAATTGCCCTGAGTGTAAGGAGGTGGCATGGTAATCTGGGATCAGGTGGGGGTGGGAGGGAGAGAAAGGAATGTTAAGGGGATGGAAATGGAAAATTGAATTAATAAGGATAAGCACTTGAAGGTTGGGTGTTGGCTGTTGCCATGCTGAATGCCTTCATCGCTATGACAATGTAATACTTTGGAAACAGTGAAATGGAAACCTGTGGTGTATTTTCTTCTTGAATATCTAGTTCTCCCCTTTACAGTTCTCCCTTTTTCAGGAATTATTCTTTCAATGATTTAATCATTGAAAAGCGATTAGTATGATGCTTAATCCTTTCAGGTGCATTCGATTCATTCATCTATATTGCCATTATAAATTTCTTCAGAAGATGGAAATCTGGAGCAACGTTGAAGGAACTCAGCAGTTCAGGCAACATCTGCGGACGAAAATAAATAGTGAATGTTTCGGGCTGAAAACCTTCATCAGGTCTGAATGGCTGATGAAACTTGGTAATGCATTTTATGAAGTTAACCCAGGGCTGGTGAGTGTTGAGCAGAAAGATCCTGGGGTCCAAATATATAGCTTCCTGAAAGCAGTAATACAGATAGACAAAGCATAAAGAAGGTATATGGTGTTCGGGCCTTCATCATGGGACATCATGTTATAGTTGTATATATCATACTATATAGCATGTTGTAGAATATTTTGTGCAGTCCCTTCACTGTGCTATAGGAAAAATGTGATAGTGTTAAGAGACATTTTAGATGCACAGGATTGCTGCCTGGACTGGAGAGCTTAAGTTATAAAGAGATTAGATTGGCATGGATTGTTTTCCCTGGACGCTGATGTGTAACCTTATAGAAGTTTTTTTTATTGTTATGAGTGGTATAGATAGGGTAGATAATCGCAGTTTTTTCCCCCAGGGTAGAGGAGTCTAAAGCTAGAGACCATAGGTTTAAGATGAAGGGGAAAAGATTCAAATGGGATGGAAGGGAAAGAATTTCACACAGCAAAGGATGTGTATGTGAAGAAGGTGAGGGAGGCAGGTACAATTATAATGCTTAAATGACATTTTCACAGTTTATGGATCAGAAAGTTTGAGAAGGATATGGAACAAATGCAGGCACATGGGATAACTTAGATAGTTATTTTGGTTGGAATGAACAAATTGGGCCAGAAGGCCTGTTTTGATGCCGTTGAATTTTATGCAACTGTGAAAATGAATCTTCTCATAGTTCTTGGCCTTGAGATCCCACAGAACCTTGAGAAAGCCACCAAACCATAAAGTAATTGCAGTAACTGGGAACAATTGGTGGACAGTGGGGCTAGGCCCCACCCTCCCTCCAGAGTATGAATTTGTGCATACAATTCTGGATCAATGCCCTTAACCTCGACAAGACCATTTATGTCCCAAAGCAGCTAAACCCAACACAGAGTTAGTGGTTTTGATATCCCAAGTAGATCTGGTCATCTCCAATTTATATCTAGTGTACATTATGGGCTGATGGTCAACTAATATACAAATGGAATTGAAGGATCTTCTCCCAGAAGGTGATGATGGTGATGGAGAGGAGACCATGGAATACAGAACTAGTGCACAATCTAGAAACGTGAAAGTAATATTAAAGTTGACACTCATCAACCTACGTGTAATTCCTGGGCTTTACCATCTATGTCTTAAGTTATAATTAATGTTCGATAAAATAAAAAAAGAGAGAGAGGCCATGGGCCATATCTTTGATGATCTTCTACTGTGTTTCAGCAGAATGCCCAATAGAATTTCAGGCTTCATATCTTCCTTTAAATTGAGCTCCTTAAACAAATCTGTTTTCCTTAACATTCTTATTTTAATTGCATTATGTGCCAGTTTTGTATATTTTAAGATAATGTTTCTCATCTTGTTTTTAAACATGATCTTTTTCTGAAAGAACATGCCTCCTTTCACTTCTTGATAATAACTTACGTGGTGAATCGATGTGCCCAAGTTTGCAGATGATAGGTGGAAGTACAGGTAGAGTTAAGCAAGCATTAGTCTGCAGAAGAACTTAAACAGATTAGAAGAATGGGCAAAGAAGTGGCAGGTGGAATAACCTTGCAGAGAAATGTAGGGTCATCCACTTTGGTAGAAAGGCTAAAGGAAAGACTTTTATAAATGAAGAGCAATTTCAGAAATTGGAGGAGCAAAGGGTGCAAGATTCCTTAAAGATGAACTTACAGGTTGAGTTGGAGGTAAGGAAGGTAAATGAAATGTTGGCATTTATTTTGAAATGACTAGAATATAAAAGCAAGGATGTAATGCTGATGCTTCATAAGGCATTGGTCAGAGTACATTTGGAGTTTTGTAGGCAGTTTTGGGAACCATATCAAAGAAAAGATGCGCTGCACTGAAGAGAGTCCAGAGAAGCTTCACAAAAATAATCCTGGGAATGAAAGGGTTAACATCTGGGGAGCATTAGGTTTACTCGCTAGAGTTCAGAAAAATTAGATGCGGGGAT
Source organism: Hypanus sabinus (assembly GCF_030144855.1). Taxonomy (NCBI): domain Eukaryota; kingdom Metazoa; phylum Chordata; class Chondrichthyes; order Myliobatiformes; family Dasyatidae; genus Hypanus; species Hypanus sabinus. Next base: position 47,566,324 of record NC_082719.1, on the reverse strand, counting down.
GGATCATGATTGAAACCTATCAAACAATGAAAGTTCTAGATGGAGTGCATGTGGAGAGGATGTTTCTAATAGTGAGAGAGTCTAGGACCAGAAGGCACAACTGCAGAATAGAAGGATGCCCCTTTAGAACAGAGATGATGAGGAATCTCTTTCGCCCAAGGGTGGTAAATCAGTGGAATTCATTGCCACAGATGGCTGTGGTGACTAAGTTATTGGGTAAATTATAAGTGGAGGTTGATAGAGCCTTGATTAATAAAGGTGTCAAAGGTTATGTGGAGGACGCATTAACATGGATACGTCTCTGGGACCTGATGAGATATACCCCATGTTATTAAGAGAGGCAAGAGAAGAGACTGCTGGGGGCTTGACCAATATTTTTGTGCCTTCTCTAGCCACAGGTGAACCACAACCCTAAAGCAAAATCTGCCCCCAAGCTATCCACAAGCTACCAATTATCACACCGTCTGCAAACGTACTATCTCATTCATCTACATTTCCATCCAGGTCATTTATATACTGTACATTATAAACAGCAGAGGTTGCAGTACAGATCCCTTCAGACCACCACTAATGACAGACTTCCAGCTGGAATAAGTCCCTTTAACTACTATGAGCAAGCCAGTTCTGAATCCAAATGGCCAATTTGCCAAGGATCCCATGTATCTTAATCTCCTGGATGAGTACAGGTTCAAAGGGAGCTACCAGCATTTGGCTGCTATTAGGCAAGTAAGTCACACTTAGTCTGTGATGAGCTGAGTGAAGGATGCCAGTGCACTGGTTATCTCTACATCACTAGACCCTACATGGAATACCATGACAGAGCCTGGATGTCTAAGGATTTTCCAGCATTATATTCTGCATTCCTATACCAGAACAATCCTGATTGTTATTTGCTTTGTTTTATTCATATTGCTTTAATCATTTCATCACTTCTTAGTATGTTCATGATTTCTTTTATTTTTTAAAAATATTTGTCAATATCTCAAAGTTGTTTTCAGCAATTTGAATGGTCTTTAAATGTCTCTAAGTTTCAGCTTGGACAGGAGGTAAGACTCCAGTCCCAACTTTGGCTCTCATCAGAGGTTGTACAGAAGCTCTGGGGGCAGGATTTCAGAGGTACACTGCTTGAGGTCCAGTTACTATTGAGGCCTCGCTGCTTGATTTCCTGGGACAGAGAACCAACTCATTTAGTCCTTTGCATATGGATGCAGTGGCAGAAGGCAGTGGGCTGAACCCAGTTTGTTTTGACCCGATATGTTGTCTAGGTGATACATGGGACCTGCTGGACCAGATGGAAGAATGCTTCAGGTGTGTGCATGGGGCTCTCATCAGTCTGCTGCCACCCCTCTCCCATTCCAGGATATCTGAAGTGAATCAAACCACAAGGCTTCCTCCAATTTTGTGGAATGCTCTTGCATGCTTGCCCTCAACGGTATCTCCCATAAGAAAAGGCCTTGGGGTGACAGGTATACCCACTCAACATTGCTATCATGAACTGAAGTTCATCTTCTGCAAGAAGTTAATATCAGTAACATTATCCATCAAATCTTCTTTGTATTTCCAGTTTGCATTCATCGATAAATATAAGTGAAGGAAATATATCGATAATATAAGGAAATAAAGCAGCTTCTTTTTGGATAATAAATACGTTTCTTCAGCTGGTCGAACTTAACGCGGCAAGGCTAACTTTCTCGCCTATGACTGGTTAACCAGAGTATGAAGAGCTAGCAAGGAGAAACTTTGAGAATGGAAGTCTACGACTATAACGTGCCTCACAAACACCTACAATCAAACTTCCAGAAACAACAGAATCATTTCATGTAACAACCAATGTAATAATTGACCATCATCTGTTTCTTTGTGATTTTTTGCTTTTAGTGACCATGACAACGCCAACTACCAAGCCTAAAGCAGCCAATTATGGAGCGCTCGGTTGTCTAGTACTTCTGGAAGTGAGAGTAAATTGCAGGGTGAGCCATCGAGAAGTGCTTCCAAGCTGGTTTCAGAGCACTTAGTGACATTTTTTTTTGGTTTGCCAGTAAGGTACATCAAAGGGTGAAAAACAGCATTAAGGTGTGTGCCAAAGTAACTTAAAGCAGGATTTGTCTCTCCCACAGCTGAATGTCATAAAGCATCAACAGATGAATATAAAGACCTTTCTTTTCTAATATTCTATCCAGCTAATGATTGTTCATTAATGATAACTCTGCTCCCCACATACCAGCATTAAATGTGAAAATCCAGAAGATGCTGTCGGATGTATTCTGCTCTTCCTGAGGAAACTGCCACAGTATCTGGCCCTACTAATAGACAGGGCTCTGAACTCACTACACTTGCATGAACTTGAATTACTTACCTCCAGGATTCCCCATTGATTTTGCCAGAAAAGTTTAGGGCTACATCAGTCAAGATGAATATTTAATGGTATGATAAACGATAACGGCTTCATGTATGAATTCACATGTGTGGAGTTTCAGTTCCTCAAAAATTAACTAGTGTTAGATCTTTTAAACAATTAAACCTACTCTATTTTAGTTCCACCTGTCTTTGTTTCTTTGAACCTTTGTCTCACTTGTTGTACATGATTACAAGCTAAAGCTGCACACTTTCAAACTGAGAGCTCCTTCTATATTCTGTATTCCAAGCGTGACAGCTCTCACCTTGAATTAACTTTGCCATTACTCATGGTACAACGTGTCCTTGCAAGTGGATAGTTCTGTGGCTTTCTCCTGCAACTTTCCTTCCTTTCAGTGTTCCACCACAACACTTAGGTCATTGTCTGAAAATATAGGGGCCATGTTCCCTCTCTTCCATAACCTCTCTCCCTGTGTATACTTCTAAAATAAACACCAGCACATAGAGCTTGTTGCAGTGTGGTGACTTGGGAAAGACAGTCATTTAAGAGCAGTAATCTTGAGGTGATTTTCTATAGCAAAATGATGGAAAGTGCATTCATTTCAATGCTTAACTGTAACTACTCAGAGTACTTGTTTTATATTGGAAGCTCTGACCAGTTAGATTGTAACTGTGCTCTTACACAAGAATAGCAATGAAAAACTGTGACTCCCCTAGACTGGAATGAATTGGCTTGGTTGAACCCAAAAGCACTGGACTCAGCTCCGTCAGAAATTGTTAGATTTCTAGCCTGTAACCTACTACTTACATGAAGTTTTTTGAGACATCCAAAGCAAAAACAATGACACAGAGATGGCAGAAAGTTACTGCACATTAACAGGTTACTCCTTTTGAGAATCATCACTTTTGAGAATGCTCCTGTTTTGGGGGCAGATTTTGCTTTAGGGTTGTGGTTCATGGTAGATTTTTCAGCTGATTCTTGGTGTATGCCCATAATTGGGCAAAAGTCTCATGAGTTGCAATATGATGCATAATTAGAAAATTGTTCTCCTATACTGTAGTTCACATGAAACTGGAGCGGGTATCCTAATAATGAGAAAATCTGCAACTGTTGGAAATCCAAGACTACACACACAAAATATTGGAGGAACTCAGCAGCTCAAGCAGCGTCTATGGAAAAGAATGAACAGCCGATGTTTTGGGCCAAGACCCTTCATCAGGACTTAGTAGTGGGTATTTCTTCATGTTTACATGCATTCTCCAGAGTTGGTAAAGAATAAGCAGTCGACATTTTGGGGCGAGACCCTTCATTAGGACTGGAGAAAAAAGGTGAGGAGTCTGAGTAAGAAGGTTGGAGGGTGGATGGGGGCAGGAGGAAGAAATACAAGGTAGTAGGTGATAGGTGACCAGGAGAGGGGGAGGAATGAAGTAAAGAGCTGGGAAGTCCATTAGTGAAAGAGATAAAAGGCTGGAGAAAGAGGAATCTGATAGGTGAGGACAGAAGGCTATGGAAGAAAGGGAAGATGCGAGAAAAGGTAGGAGGAGGGGCACCAGGGTTAGGTGATATGCACCTGAGAAGAAAAGAGTTAAGAGAAGAGCAAAAGTGGGAAATGGAAGGGGATGAGGAAAATTACCAGAAGATAGAGAAAATGATGTTCATGCCATTAGGTTGGAGGATACTGAGATGGAATATGAGTTTTTGCTCCTCCAACCTAAGAGCAGGCTCATTATGCCAGGAGAGGAGTACATTGACTGACAAAAAACCAGTTAGTACAAAGAAATTCCTCCTCATCTCGGTACTAAATGGATGTCCCTCTATTCCGAGACTATGCCTTGGGTTCTAGACTTCCCTACTATAGGAAACACCCTCTCTGCACCTTTCTATCGAGACCTTTCAATGCCTGCTCATTTTCAATGGAAAACTGAGATTCCCCTCTCAGCTTTCTGAATTTCAGCAAGTGCAGGCCTAGAGCCAAAAATTGACCGAATCTAAAATAAATCAACCTGTAATACTGGCATTTGGAAAACTACGGAATGAAAATGTCATCACAGATAATTGGATACATTTAGAATGTAACATGAAGGGGTCTTATTTTATTGGGACCCCGCTCCAATGAAAACTGATATGCAAACTACTCTCTTCCTAATGTTCACTCTTGCTATTTTTAAGCCAGCTGCTACTGGATGTATGGAGATATAAGAGGTTGTGGATGCTAAAATCTTGAATAACACACAAAATGGTAGAGGAACTCAGAGTCAGGCAGCATCTATGGAGGGGAATGGATGGTCAATGTTTCATTGAAGCTGGATTGATCATAGAGGGGAGTCATAAGGAGGTTGAAGGGTAGAGCAAGAGCTGCATCATTAGATGGACACAGGTGAGGATGTGTGATAAGCAGATGTGGCAGGGAGAATGGGAAAATCACCAAAACCTATAATCCCAAAGGTAAGTGGAAAGGACAAAAGGCTGATGATGATGGACTCTGACAGGAGAGGAGGGTGGAGCATGGATTCAAGGGAGGAAGGTGAGGGAGGGGAACCGGTGGGAGGAAGGTGTGGGTGATGGGGAGATGGAGAGAGTGGAAGAAGGAAAAGAAACATGGTGATGAGCTAGGTAGATCAGGTGGAGAGAGAAAAGGAACAGAAGGGGAGCAGTTTACTGGAAGTTGGAGAATGTGATATTCATGCCATCAGGTTGAACGTAAGGTCCTGTTTACCTAGTCTGCACTTAGCCTTGTGTTGGCAGTAAAGGAGGCTGAGGACAGAAATGTCAGTGTGGAAATGGAGATGGGAACCAAACTGGCTGGAAAACAAGGGGCTTACACAACGACAGTAGATGGAGTGCAGGTGCTTGATGAAGCAGTTGCCCCAGACTGTGTCTGAATTCACAGATGTAGAGAAGCTACATTCGGAGCAATGGGTGCAATAAGTATTGCCAGAGGACATGCCTGAGAAAGTCTGCCTCAGCTGGAAGGGGTGATAGGGCCTCGACGGTGGTAAGGGGTGAGTTGTTTTACCTCTTACAGTCGCAGGGTGAGTGCTTGCAGAGAGAGATTTCTGAATGTATCACTGCAACCAATGAATTGCTCTTAGATTCTTGACTGGAGATATATGCAACCTTTTTTGTGGAGTGATACTTTTTCGTAAAATAATTGAGACAGGACCTATACAATTTCTGATTGTAGAACTCTGGACTGTCTTACTATGAGTGACTGTAGTATTCAAACTCAAAGTGCCCTGGAACAGAAAATTTCATTGGGTTCGGAACTTCTGTCAGGCAGCAGCGAAATATGCAACTATATCTCATTCCCGCTACAACCTTTCAAATGACACAAATTTTACATTATACAATTATGTAAAATTTACAATGTAGATTCAAATGATTCACTTTCAATGACTCTTTATCTCATGTTCTTAATATTTATTACTTATTTGTTTATTATTGTTATTCTTACTTCTTTTCTTTTTTTATTTGCACAGCTTGTCGTCTTTTGCCCATGGATTGTTAATCCATTCAGTTGGGCGTGGTCTTACATTGTTTCTATTGTGTTTCTTGTATTTACGGTGAATGCACACAAGAAAATGAATCTCGGGGTTGTATATAGTGACATAAATGCACTTTGATAATAAATTTGCTTGATCTTTGAACTTTGTAATAAAAGAATGCTTAAGTTAGCTGCTTACAAACTTGGATTTGTGAATGCATTGTATTCACATAAAATGTTCCTTTAGTACTGTGTGCACTCATTAAAATGGATGAAAGTTATTAATGTGATATATGTTTCATTATAGCTCATTGTTAGCATTTCAAAATAATATTGCAGTGAAAAATAAACACTTTCCCTTTTAATTGTAAGTGTTAATATAAATGTAAATGTATACATTTATCTGTTAAGAAAATCCATCACATTCCCTCATTTGTGTGAGGGCTAACTGTAATTAGTCACCATAAAACTGTCTGTGGTAGTTACAATAATTCATTAGTTGTGGAAAAAAATTTCCAAGACTGAACATTACAATAAAATGGCTATTGAGAGTTTAATGTCTGAAATAGATACTCCCACAATTATGAGTGGGGTCTGTACAAAAATGGAAAAAATACATCCACTAACTTGAACTTCTTCCATTCATATTCTGTTTTAACAAAAGAATGTTCACTATTTGCCCAAGCTACTTTACCCTACCATTAGGTAAAAATTTAACTTTCACACCTTTTTAATGCTGTACGTCCTGAAACTAAATTAACCATGCATATGTTACAGAATGTAAATTTCAATTATTACCAAAATACTGGGGGACATTTTTTGTCTGAGAACAATGCACATAATTATTGTTTTAACACTTCACGGAAATGACAATTTAAAAATGTAAATTTTAAAACATTTACATTCTTTAGTTTGTTTCCTTTGTTTATCATTTCCTCTCTATGTGAATCCAATATTTTATTTTTCTTTTCTGTATCTACTTTGACACTGAATATACCCTTTCTGACTCGATCTGAACTCATTTCAGTTCACAGACCTTTATTCTCATTAAGGAGATGAACTTTTGGTCCCATCAATACCCAAATGTCCCACAACTCCCACTCTGCTGTCATCAGCCTTCACTTCAAACAATTTACTTTGCAGGAAATGGTGGCAGTGCAAAGTTCATGAAAAAGTCACACCAACTGGGCAAAATGTCTGACTCCAGCAAAATCTGCTCTTTGTTTAAAATAGTCTAATTTTAGTGCATTACTTTTCACTTTGATGACAATAAAGTTACCAAATATCTCAACTTAATAACAGCCCGCATTAAACATTACAGTCCCCTTTGCAATGACTTTTGCAATCAGTTAGAATTTGTTAGAATCAGTTAGAAATTCTAATTTTTCCTCCCTTCAGTAACTTACTAAGGGTTTAAGTTTAGGGAGAAATAAAATGGGCCCCACACAAATGCTGGAGGAACTCAGCAAGGCAGGCAGCACAGTTTCCAACCTTTTTTAAGCCGTGGGCCAATACTATGGACCCCAGATTAGGAACCCCTGATCTAGAAAGAGAAATAAACAGTCAATGTTTCCAGGACTGAAAAGGAGGGGGAAGAAGACAGATTAAGAAGGTGGGGTTGGGGGAAGCAGTATGAGCTGGCAGGTGACAGGTGAAACCAGGTGAGGGGTAAGTTGGGTGGGTGAGGGAGACCAATGAAGTGAAAAGTTAGGAGGTGATAGGTGGATGAAAAAGAAGGAATCTGATAAAAGAGGTGAGTGGACTATGGAAGAAAGCAGAGGAGATGGGGCACCAGAGAGAGTTGATGGGTAGGGAAGGGGTAAGAGGGGAGCCAGAATGAGGAATGGAAAAAAGAGAAAAGAAGGGGGAAAAATTATGTGAAGTTCGAGAAATGGGCAGTTTACTTGCTATGACCTTATGCAATGGCCTTACATGCACCTAGAAATTAGAATGTGTTTGCCATTTATTTTTTGTTCAAATTCAATTAAAAAACAAATCAATTGTTAATGAAAATCATGGGACTTCCTGCATGTTGTCAGAAAACCATCTGGTTTCTCCATGCATCTGACTTGCAGAGGCACAAGAGAGGCTTGACAAGCATAATGACGGCCAACAAGTGTGACACATGCCTGGACAACACTCTTGAGAATTCCTTTTTGTGCGTGAACAGCCTGTGAGCAGTATTCAGATTGCACATTCAGAAATAGGTCTTGGCATGCCGGAGACTGTTGCTTCAGCATTATTTATACTCACAGTGTCGTAGAGCAATGCAGTACAGATACAGACCCTATGGCTCAACAAGTCCATAGCAACCAAGGTGCCCACCCAGACAGTCCCAACTTCCTGCTTTTGACCTATAGCTCCCTAAGCCCCAACTCTCCACGCATCTATCCAAGTGCTTTGCAATTGATACCAATGTAACTGCATCAACCACTTCCTCTGGCTGTTTATTCCATAAATTCACAACCTTCAGATCCCTTTGAAATCTTTCCCCTCTCACCCTAAATCTATGCCCCCCAGTTGTTCAATCCCCTACCCTGAGGAAATGATTGTTATTGATAAATAAACACTTCCATTTCTTACTTAGAGTGAGACCTTCAACTTTGTTAAAATTCTTTTCCTCTAGTTTTATTTCAATAGCTTTTTCAACAAAGATGAAGGTCTCACTCTAAGAACTGGAATTCGATTATAAACAGGGTGAGAGAGCAGAAACCTGATTGGATTAGGATTAACCGATCAGGAGGGGTGGACGACGGGGGTACAAATACCACTGGACTAAACATAGCCAGGCATCGTCCCTGATGAAGATGGTAGAGTACGTCATTGAAATGTTGGTTATAATCAATATCTGTATCCAGCTGGAAGCCCAAGAAGAGTTTATTTGTCATATACACTGGAAAAGCATGAGATCCTTTTCCAAGAATGTGAAATGTCCATCTTATCAATACCACTCAGAATTTTAAATATTTCTGTGAAGTTGCCCTCATTCTCCTACATTCCAAAGAATACAACCTATCTTGGCTGACCTCTTCCTAAAACTCAAGCACTCAAATCCTGGAAATATTCTCGTAAATCTTTCTGCTTTCTTTCCATTTTAGTCACATCTTTCCTATAACAAGGTGTGCAAAATTGTACACAGTACTCAGTGTACAACCCCAGCAGAAACATATGCAACAACAACCTAATACCCCAACTCCTAAGCTCAGTGCCCTGACTGATGAAGGCCAACATGCTAATCACTTTTTCATTACCCTGTTTATTTGTGACACCATTTTCAATAAATTATGAACTTGTACTTTTAAATCCCTCTGTTCTATTACATTCCCTAGTGCAAGTCCCATTCTGCTTTGACTTTCCAACATCATCACCTCACCCTTTTCTGTTTGAAACCCATTTGCCACTCTGCCCACTGATCAAGATCCCTTTGTAATCAAAACCTCCTTTCATGTAATCCACAAATTTACTGATCAAGCCTTATTTATATTATATCAGATGGGGTTCTTGAGAGTCGTAAGTAGTCAGGAAGGTACTTAAGATTAGATTCAGAAGAGGTAAAATGGGACACGAGGATGCCTTGGCAGGTAGGATTCTACACAAATGTGAAGAACAGGAGGATAACTAGAATGAGGGTAGGACAACTAAGGAGAGAAAAGGAAACATGTACCTGGAGTTGGAGAAGATAGGAGAGGTCAATGAATACTACTTCAGAATTCACCAGTGACAGGGATATTTGATGAATATGAAATCAGTGTAGAAAAGCTAATAGACTGAAACAAGTCAAAATTAAGAAAGAGGATGTGCTGGAACTTTTGAAAAACATTAGGATAGATCAGTCCAATTGGCAAGATAGGATTTACTGCAGATTACGACGAGAAGCAAGGGAAGAGATTACTTCACCTTAAGTGATGATCTTCATGTCCTCACTGGAGACAGGAGTAGTACCAGAGGATTGGAAGGTGGCAAATGTTATTAAGACGTTAATATTATTATTAAGGACGTTAATATTGTAAAGGTGATAATAATGGAGATTATGAATGAGTCTCATATCAGTGGGAGGGAAATTATTGGAGAATATTCTTTGAGATTGGATTTACAAGCGTTTGGGAAAGCATAGTCTGATGAGGGATAGTCAGCATGGCTTTACGAGGTGCAGGTCATACCTCATGAGCTGATTGACTTATTTTAGGAAGTGACAAAACAAGTTGATGAAGGTAGAGTGGTGGTCATAGTGTCTCTTTGACCACACCCCCTACCCCAACCATCAGGCAAGAGGTTAGTATTATAGCAGGAACTGTTAGGATGGAAAACAGTTTCTTCCCCCAGGCTGTGAGATTACTGAACCCCTGTCACCACACAGGTCTCATCACATTTGAAATGCTAATTATGATATACTATTTACTTTTTAGCTTGTGTTGCAAATGTACCTTATGCTGAATGTCAATCTTCTGGAATATTTGTTAATTTATTTGTGGTAATGTTACTTTATGTATTTTGTGTGAGTTATATGTACCGTGTTGTCCATCTTGGTCCAGAGGAACATTGTTTAAGCTGGTGGACGCATGTATACAGTCGAATGGCAATTAACTTGAACTTTAACAACAGGACATTGATGGATACAGAGCTGGGCCGAGTAGTAGCAAATGGAGTTCAGTCTGGAAAATGTGTGAAAACATACATTTTGGAAAGTCAAACATGAAGGCAGAGTACAAAGTTAATGGGAGGATTCTTAGTAGCCTAGAGTATTAGAGGAATCTCGCGGCCTATGTCCATTGATCTATACAAGTTGATCGTGTGGTTGTGTATGGTATGTTTGCCTTCCTTAGCTGAAGGAATTGAGTTGAATGGCTGCAAAGTAATGTTGCAGTTCTATAAAACTCTAGTTAAATCACACAGATTATTGTATTTATTTCTGGTCACCTCATTATAGGAAGGACGGGGGAACTGTAGAATGGGTGCAGGGGAGATTTACCAAGATGCTGCCTGGATTAGAGAGCGTGCTTTATGAGGATAGGTTGAGCTAGTTGGGGTATGGAAGAAAATGAGTGGTGATTTGACAGAGGTGTATAAAAATGATAAGTGGACAGCCAGCATCTTTTCCCTAGGGCAGGAGTGTCAAACTCATTTTAGGTCACGGGCCGGATTGGGCAAAATGCAGCTTCATGCGGGCCGGATCAGTCGGGCGCGTGCGAACGCAGCTTTCATTGCCTCCGTTTTTTCAGCCTGTTCTCATGTGTCTCAGTCTCTGCTATAACTACAAAGTGTTTCACTTCACAAATTCCGTTTCTTATGAAGAAGACTGCTGAGCAAGCATTATTTTTATGATTGGTATTAACTTACAATCATAGGCTTCATATCACCGGGCCATTATTAATTAAAATAATAGATCTATCTAAAATGATCTCGCGGGCCGGATATAATTGTACGCCGGGCCGGATATGGCCCGCGGGCCTTGAGTTTGACACCTATGCCCTAGGGGAACAATGGCTAATAAAAAAGGCATAATTTTAAGATGATTGGAAGAAAGGGTGGGGGGTGTCAGAGGTAGGTTTCTTTACAGAGAGTGTGGTAAGTGAATGGAACACACTGCTAGGGATGTCAGTAGGGGCAGGGATACCTTAGGGATATTTAAGAGACTCTTAGGTAGACACATTGATGAATGAAAAATGGAGTGTTCTATGGGAGAGAAGAGTTAGATTGATTTTGGAGTAAGTTAAAAGATCAGCACAACATCATGGGCTGAAAAACCCACACTATTCTGTATCACTCTAGGTTCTATATTCTATATCAATAACAAATAGCAAAGCTTCCAACACTATCCTGTGACATACCACTTGTGACCAACCTCCATTAAAACTAACAGCCTTCAGCCATCACTTACGGCTGCCTATTTCCAAGCCAATTTTGAATACCAATTAAATAATTCTTGTTGAAGATCTAGCAAAAGTTCAAATAGACAACATTCACTGTCCTACCCTCTTCTGTCTTTTTGGTCACCTCTTCATAAAACTCCAAAAGGTTCAGCAAGCATGAACCTGGTCAGGTCACAGATCTGCCAGTGGGTGAGCATCTGGGAGACAGTGACCACCACTCCCTGACCTTTAGCATTATCGTGGAAAAGGATAGAATCACAGGAAAATTTTTAATTGGGGAAGGAAAAATTTTGAGGCTATAAGGCTGGAACTTGCGGGTGTGAATTAGGATGATGTTTTTGCTGGGAAATGTGCTATGGATATGTGGTCAATGTTTAGGGATCTCTTGCAGAATGTTAGAGATAAGTTTGTTAGGATGAGGAAGATAAAGAATGGTAGGGTGAAGGAACAATGGGTGACAAGTGAAGTGGAAAATCTAGTCAGGTGGAAGAAGGCAGCATACATGAGGTTTAGGAAGCAAGGATCAGATGGGTCTATTGAGGAATATAGGGTAGCAAGAAAGGAGCTTAAGAAGGAGCTGAGGAGAGCAAGAAGGGGGCATGAGAAGGCCTTGGTGAGTAGGATAAAGGAAAATCCCAAGGCGTTCTTCAATTATGTGAAGAACAAAAGGATGACAGGAGTGAAGGTAGGACCGATTAGAGATAGAGGTGGGAAGATGTGCCTGGAGATTGTGGAAGTGAGCGAGGTCCTCAATGAATACTTCTCTTCAGTATTCACCAATGAGAGGGAACTTGATGATGGTGAGGACAATATGAGTGATGTTGATGTTCTGCAGCATGTTGATGTTAAGGGAGAGGAGGTGTTGGAGTTGTTAAAATACATTATGATGGTTAAGTCCCCGGGGCCTGACGGAATATTCCCCAGGCTGCTCCACGAGGCAAGGGAAGAGATTGCTGAACCTCTGGCTAGGATCTTTATGTCCTCGTTGTCCACGGGAATGGTACCGGAGGATTGGAAGGAGGTGAATGTTGTCCCCTTGTTCAAAAAAGGTAGTAGGGATAGTCCGGGTAATTATAGACCAGTGAGTCTTGCGTCTGTGGTGGGAAAGCTGTTGGAAAAGATTCTTAAAGATAGGATCTATGGGCATTTAGAGATTCGTGGTTGGATCAGGGACAGTCAGCATGGCTTTGTGAAGGGCAGATCGTGTCTAACAAGCCTGTTAGAGATCTTTGAGGAGGTGACAGTCATATAGATGAGGGTAGTGCAGTGGATGTGATCTACATGGATTTTAGTAAGGCATTTGACAAGGTTCCACATAGTAGGCTTATTCAGAAAGTCAGAACACATGGGATCCAGGGAAGTTTGACGAGGTGGATTCAGAATAGGCTTGCCTGCAGAAAGCAAAGGGTCATGGTGGAAGGAATACACTTGGATTGGAGGGTTGTGAATAGTGGTGTCCCACAAGGGTCGGTTCTGGGACCTCTACTTTACGTGATTTTTATTAATGACCTGGATGTGGGGGTAGAAAGCTGGGTTGGCAAGTTTGCAGATGACACAAAAGTTTGTGGTGTTGTGGATAGTGTAGAGGATTGTTGAATATTGCAGGGAGACATTGATAGGATGCGGAAGTGGGCTGAGAAGTGGCAGATGGAGTTCAACCCAGAGAAGTGTGAGGTGGTGCACTTTGGAAGGACAAACCCCAAGGCAGAGTATAAAGTAAATGGCAGGATACTTGGTAGTGTGGAGGAGAAGAGATCTGGGGGTACATGTGCACAGATCCCTGAAAGTTGCCTCACAGGTAGATAGGGTAGTTAAGAAAGCTTATGGGGTGTTAGCTTTCATAAGTCGAGGAATAGAGTTTAAGAGATGTGATGTAATTGTGCAGCTCTATAAAACTCTAGTTAGGCCACACTTGGAGTACTGTGTCCAGTTCTGGTCGCCTCACTATAGGAAGGATGTGGAAGCTTTGGAAAGGGAACAGAGGAGATTTACCAGGATGCTGCCTGTTTTAGAGAGTATGGATTATGATCAGAGATTAAGAGAGCTAGGGCTTTACTCTTTGGAGAGAAGGAGGAAGAGAGGGGATCTGATAGAGTTATACAAAATATTAAGAGGAATAGACAGAGTGGACAGCCAGCGCCTCTTCCCCAGGGCACCACTGCTCAGTACAAGAGGACATGGCTTTAAGGTAAAGGGTGAGAAGTTCAAGGGGGATATTAGAGGAAGGTTTTTCACTCAGGGAGTGGTTGGTGAGTGGAATGTACTGCCTGAGTCAGTGGTGGAGGCAGATAAACTAGTGAAATTTAAGAGACTACTAGACAGGTATATGGAGGAATTTAAGGTGGGGGGGAATTATATGGGAGGCAGGGTTTGAGGGTCTACACAACATTTTGAGCTGAAGGGCCTGTACTGTGCTGTGTTGTTCTATGACTTCCCATGTTCAAACCATGCTGACTCCTCCTAGTCAGACTCAGTCTATCTAACTCCTTTCCCTCAGAATTCCCTCCAGTAACTTCCCCAATACTGATGTCAGGCCAACAGGCCTGTAGCTTCCTCGTTTATCCTTGCCACTCTTTTTGAACAACAGAACAATATTAGCTACTTTCTAGTCTTTTGAAATGTCACTGGTGATTAATGATGAAACATATACCTACGTTAGGGCCTGTGCAGTTCCCTCTCTAGCCTCTCACAACATCCTAGGATGTAGTCAGTCAGGCCCTGCAGAATTGTATTACCTTAATTGCTGCAAATATCTCCTCCCAGGTAATATAATTGCCTTCTAAATCATCTCCATTTGTTTCCCTTATCTCTCGAGCAACTATGATTTTCTCCTCTGTAAACCTCACCCTAAGGCAAGACTACAAGCTCAAGACTAAGGCAACCCTGCTGATTACTAAGGGAACCTACCCTCTCCCTAGCCACCATTTTGCACTTTTATTTATAGAACCTCTTGGGATTTTCCTTGACATTATCTGCCAGATCCAGCTTATACTTCTCTTTGCCATCCTGATTTCCTTGTTAAAAGTACTCCTAATTTTTTGATAGTCATCATGGGATCAAATCATTGCCAACCTCCTAAATACAATGCATTTTGCCTGCTTTCTCTCGACCAGCACAACAATATTTTGCATCAGCTAAGGTTCCCGCAATTTGCCATGGTTAACTTTTACCCTAACAGGAACATGCTGCTCCTGGATACTTGATATTACACTCTTAAAACCCTCCTTTCCCTTCAAAAGGTTCACCTAATCGACCGCTGTAAGATCCTCTCCAATATCCCAAAAGTTAGCATTGCTCCAGTTTAGGATCCTGATCTGTGGACCTGTCCTACCTTTTTCATCACTATCTTAAAACTAACAGAATTATGGTCCTTCGAACTTAAGTATTCCCTGACTGCCACTCCATTACTTGTCACGCCTCATTCCCAAAGGGAAGTTGCAGCAGTGCACCCACCTGAGCAGGACACTTTACTTATTGACTCAGGAAATATTCCTGGGCAAATCAGCACGAGAATATTTCCTTGCAAGGATATTGCTCACTTTCTGGTTCAAGTCCAACCTGTCCCTCCTGTACAGGCTGCTTCTACCCTAGAATGGATCGCAATGGTCCAAGAACCTGAATCCCTGCCACCCTGCATCAGCTCCTCGGCTACAAATTCATTTGGCCTATCCTTCTCTTCCTGGCCTCACTAGTTCATCAGGGTTTCTCTCCCCATCCACTCAGGACACACATCAGAAACCCTGCATGCACAGTGCATCCAGCATTGTCAAAGACCCCTCCTAAACTTCCCACAATCACTTTGAACTCCCTCCATCAGACAGAAGGTATCATAACACAAGAACCAGAACTGTCAGGCTGGGTAACAGCTTCTTCCCCCAGTAGTTATACTTCTTAACAACCTGCTGCCACCCAGCACACATGTACACCCTGCCTATGGATCCTCCACCGCTTCCCGCTCCCCTGACTCCCCAACTCACATCCGGCACTGGTCACTTTCCATCTTTTATTGCTGCTGTTCACATATTTACACGACTAGTTGTTTTGTTATAATAGTGGCAGTAACATTATCCTGCCTCACATAAACGTGCACCTTGCACTTCTTGTCAATCTTCAGGGCCCTGTGTCAATGTTATTTTGTGAGTGTGTGTGCTGGGTTGTAACTAAATGTGCCGTGGGTGACTGTATGTACCGGGTTATGCACCTTGGCCCCAGAGGAATGATGTTTCATTTAGCTCTATACATCTGAATGTTTGGATGGCAATAAACTTGAACTTGACCATGAGTGAGTCAGGACCTCGTCAGATCTCACTCTAGCTTCAGGTGGTCCCTTGCAAAATTTACAGGCAGATGAGGAAACTAGTTATTATCACCTCTACTTCAAAGTGTGTTTTGATTTCTTGCCAGGGATATATTGGAAGATCAGTAGATTTCCTCCTTCTCCACAGAATTGTAAGCGTATTTCTTGAACCTGCGGCACTGCAATATTATTATGATTGCTCTGTTAATGCATGTATATGGTGATGCTAGGATTGATGACTCCCTGTTAGATAACCATGCTCACAAAGAACGTGAGTCAGAGCGCGGGAGTTTCAATGGAATCCATTCAAGGAGAGCCGTTGTGCTATTTAATGTGCCACATCAGGCTAATTTCTTCTCACCGGAAGCACTGGCCTTCCATTCAGGCCAGCCTTCGTTTAAAGGTCTGTATATAAGCTCATCAATGTAGTTCACCATTAATTGTCACAATGCTGCTGTTCGGCTGCACTAATTGTAGATGAGGCAGGTACTTTACTGATTCCAAATGAAATTACAGTGTGACAGTAGCATCACGAGTGCACAGATATACAAACATTAGAAGAGAAATAAGAAAGAATAAAAAATAAGTTACATCAAACTGTCTAACAAGAGGGGGTCATCACTTCCCCAGCTAAAGTTTGGCTCATTATAGAGTCTAATGGCCGAGAGTCAAAATGACCTCATATAGCGCTCTTTGAAGCAGTGCAGTTGTCCTAGTCTATTACTAAAAGTGCTCCTCTGTTCACCCAGGGTGACATACAGAGGGTGAGAAATATTGTCCAGGATTGCCAAGGTTTTCCATGGGGTCCTTTGTTGTACCTCAGCCTCCAGTGTGTCCAGTTTGACTTCTATAACAGAGCCAGCCTTTCTGATCAGTTTATTGGGCCTGTTGGCATCACCCATGTTGATGCCCTTGCCCTAGCACACCACCACACAGAAGATTGTATTGACAACCACAGGCTGGTAGGACACAATAAGGAGAGGCCTGCATACTACAAAGGACCTCAGTCACCTCAGGAGGTAAAGGTGACTCTCACTCCTCTTGTGCACAACCTCACTCAAGTCTGTTATCCAGGTGCACACTCAGGTACTTGTAGGTCCTCACCACGTCCACATCCTCACCATCAATAGTAACAGGGAGCAGTGCAGACTTAGCCTTCCTAAAGTCCATCAGCATCTCCTTTGTCTTACTGATGATGAGCTATAGATGATTCAGCTTGCACCATTTGACAAAGTCCTTCACCAGGGCCTGTATTCATCCTCCCATCCTCCCTTTATACACCCAAATACTTCCAAGTCATCAGAGGGTTTCTACAGATGACATAACTCAGTGTTGTATCTGAAGTCTGAGGTATACAGGGTAAACAGGAAGGGAGCCAATGCAGTCCCCTGTGGGGCCCCAGTGCTGCTCATAGCCATGCCTGACACACAGCTCTGAAGCTGCACAAACTGTGGTCTGCCAGTCAGGTAGTCCATTATCCAGGAAACATTGGAAGCACCAAACTGCATTGAATGGAGCTCTTCCCCTGGCAATGAGGGCTGCATGGTATTGAAGGCACTTGAGAAATCAAAAACATGATCCTCACAGTGCTGCCCTGCTAATCCAGATGGGAGTAGGCTCTATTCTGCAGGTAGATGACAGCATTTCAACTCCAATGTGCTCCTGGTGGGCATACTGCAGGGGACTGAGGGCTAATCTGACCAGAATCAGAATCAGAATCAGGTTTATTATCACTGGCACATGGCATGAAATTTGTTAACTTAGCAGCAGCGGTTCAATGAAATACATAAAATAGAAGAAAAAATAAAATAATAATAATAAATAAGTCAATTGATTACAGTATACATATATTGAAAAGATTAAAAATTATGCAAAAACAGAAGTAATATATATTAAAAAAGTGAATTAGTGTCCAAGGGTCCAATGTCCATTTAGGAATCAGATGGCAGAGGGGAAGAAGCTGTTCCTGAATCACCAAGTGTGTGCCTTCAGGCTTCTGTATCTCCTACCTGATGGTAACAGTGAGAAAAGGGCATGCCCTGGGTGCAGGAGGTCCTTAACAATGGACACTGCCTAACAATGGTGCAGCCTGTCAGAATGTTCTCCAGGGTAGGTCTATAGAAGTTTGTGTGCGTATTTGTTGACATACCAAATCACTTTAAACTCCTAAGGAAGTCACTGTCTTGCCTTCTTTATAACTGCATCAATATGTTGGGACCAGGTGAGGTCTTCAGAGATCTTGTCACCCAGGAACTTGAAACTGCTCACTCTCTCCACTTCTGATCCCTCTATGAGGATTGGTATGTGCTCCTTCGTCTTACCTTTCCTGAAGTAAAAGATCGGCTCTTTCGTCTTACTGACATTGAGTGCCAGGTTGTTGTTGCAACACCACTCCACTAGTTGGCATATCTCACTCCTGTATGCCCTCTCATCACCACCTGAGGTTCTAACAACAATGGTTGTATCGTCAGCAAATTTATAGATGGTGTTTGAGCTATGCCTAGCCGCACAGTCATGGTATATAGAGAGTAGAGCAGTGGGCTAAGCACACACCACTGAGATGCACCAGTGTTGATCATCAGCGAGGAGAAGATGTTATCACCAATCTGCAGAAATTATGTTCTTCCAGTTAGGAAGTCGAGGATCCAAGGATCTAATTGCAGAGAGAGGTAAGAGGCCCAGATTCTGCAACTTCTCAATCAGGATTATGGGAATGATGGTATTAAATGCTGAGCTATAGATCAGGGGTTGGAGGTAAAACACAACCAGCCTCTGCAGGGTCTTCATGATGTGTGAGGTCATGGCCACTAGATGGTAAATTATTCAAGCTTTTCGGTTGGCCCTTCTTGGATATGTACTGGGACCACACATGATGACTTCCACCCAATCGAAACCTGGTAGATGGAATTGTTGGGGCCTTGGTAGCTCATGTCTACTTCTTCATTCAGAAACCTATAAATGTTCATTTGGTTAATAATCACTCTCTCTTCAACAACCAACCTACAATTGCAACATTTAAAAGACATTTCAATAGGTACATGGAGAGGAAGCACCTAGAGAGTGATGAGCTGAATGCAGGCAACAGGGACAAGCAGGGAAGATGCAGTGACTGGCGAGAGCCAGTGTATCGAAGGGCCAGCTTTTATACTCTCTGACTTTATAGTTCCACATCATTAAAAGACCAATATTCTACATTTTAAAAAATGCATATTTGTGTAACACAATTTAATAATTCACTGTAATGACTGATGACATGTATAATTTTTAAATACAGATTTTTGTTTAGGCAATGCAAAAATAACAACCAATCATATCTGTAATAAAAGCAATAATCCATTAATGTCTCAACCAATTATCAACACATAGATTAGCTGAACTGATGGACTTCTGGTTTTTGCCAAAAAGACATGAGTACCCGAGTAATAAACCAACAAAATAAGTCGCTATGTGTGCAGCCCCTGCAATGTGGCACAGAGATAACGTGAATGGAATTGGAGAGCTTACATAAGTAAAGAGAAGCATCAACCATGCAAATGAGTTACTCGCAGATTCTAGCCAAGTCCAGCCACTCAGACAATTCCAGTAAATTCCATGTAAAATTACTCGAGTTTCAGAGAGCCACAAAGTCCAGACTTAAGTGCAACTGTGATTTAGCAGCGCAGGAATGTAACTGATCCTGCAGTAAGTGCACACTGAGCTACAGCATAACAACATTAAAGGGGCTTGGCAACTGTGTGATACAGGCAGTGTTGCAGTCTACTTATACAAAAACGGATCAAACTGAATATGCCAGCATTCTGTGAGAAAACAAAGGGTTCTGCCATGAACCTCAAGAGATCAAGTTGTGAGCAGAAGGAAATGTGTGATGAGCTGACAGGTACTTGTTGAAGTTTAGCAGTTTGTGTCCCTCTCTGAAATGATGTTGTCCGACTATCAACGAGTCAATGCATAAACAGCAAATGTGGTTCCTTCGAGTTGGGACTTGTTCTTATCAGATTAACTCCTGGACTTATAAGTGTAATGGTCAAGATGACACCAGTGTACAATGCTCCGTTGATCAACATCCTCCAGATAGCACACAAAAATAGCCTTTTTACTTCTTTTACATCTATTTTTCACTTTGAATGTGTTTCTGAGACTGCTAGAGGCTGCAATTTACAGTTTAGAGATTGTTTGAGTGATCCAGTGCTTTAACCGTTTCAGAGAAGATTCTAAGAAGCAAGCATGTACTCCGTTGGCTTGATGTGAAGAAACTTCGGGACAGGGCATGAGCCAATGTTGGACTCCATTTCACCGGTTAAAGTGTCCATTAATCGCTGATTAAAACATCAAAGAAGATTGAGACATCGAGGTGAATTGTGGAAGGCAAGTGAGAGTTCAGTGCTGACTGCCTTCCTGTTGATCGCTGCTGAGAAGGAGACTGTGAGTGGCCTATCGCTGTGGTACACAGGTAGGCCTCTCTTCCTCATTTGGTGTCCCTCTCTTTCGATGAATGTCAGTGACCTCAGAGGATGATATCATGGTTCTGCGTTTATGGATTAGACTATTGCCTTTATGGACTGTGGGCTTTTTCAGACCTATGATTTTTATGTTCTATGTTTTTATTGCCCATTCCTTTTCCATTTTTTTTGTGTGAGGTGAGGGTGTTTGGGGGTTGTGTTCTGTTAGTTTTTTATTGTGCGGAGGAGGAGTTGTTTATTGGGGGTCCTTTTCCATTTTGTTTGGGATGGTGGGCTTTGGGGGTTAATGATCAGGATGCCATTCTTTTTTGTGCAAGAGGTGTGTTTGACGTTTCTCTCCGAATGACTTTGATGGTCTTTCTTTGTTTCATGGCTACCTGGAGAAGATGAATTTCAGAGTTGTTACGGATACATGCTTTGATAATGAATGAACCTTTGAACAAACAGGATGAAAATGGTACCATGGTTAGCAACGTTAGTTGTGTACAGACAGACATGGAATGTCACCCAATACAGTTTTGCATATGGGGTGTAACAATTATAAATCTGTTATCTAATGAAATTATATGAAATTACATAAGGGTAACACAAAAAACAAGGACATAGAATCATTGACAGATACAGGACGTTTGGATTACTAAGCCTGCAGGGACTATCAACCTCCCACTTACACTCATCCATACCCAGAGTCACGGAAGGAGCTACTGGGAATGTTAGCCAGAGATCAATAATGAAGCCAGAAAGAACAAACAATAATAGCTTGCAGAGTTTGGAATTAAATCAATGGTGCTCAACTATGAACTATGAATAGAAAATCCCCACAAAATGTGATGGTCCATCATCAGAAAATCTCTCCTCACCATTGGGGGGTGATGCCACAAGCAAGTAGCCTCCATTGTCAAGGACCCCTACCATCCAGGTATGGTCTCTTCCTGCTGCTCTCCACTACCAGATTTAGGAACAGTTATTACCCTTCAACCATCAGGGTCCTGAACCAGTATAGATACTCAATACAACAACCTATGGACTCACTTTCAAGGACTCCATAACTCAAGTTCTCTGTATTATTTATTGGTTGTTTGTGTATAGTTTATCATTGATTTTATTGCACTTTCCTGTTCTACAATGAACGCTTGCTAGAAAATGAATCTCAAGGTAGTATATGGTGACATATACCACATACTTTGATCATAAATTGCTTTGACTTTGACTTTGATTATACAGACACCTGGGGGAGAGAATGGTGATTGGCCATGAGACTGACTCCCAAGATGGCCCTGAGTATCTAGAGTGATGCTTGTAATCTAGAGAGTGAGAGCGACAGAGTTTCATTCATTCTGTTAAATTATTGTAATCTCTCAACACACCTGATGCTCAGAGCCAAATGATTTCTAAGGTTGGGGGATGTGAGGGAAAAAGATGTTGGAGCCTATGCACTGTGTAAGGTTTTGGGAAATCCTTGACATCTATCATTAAAAAACTTAATTAATCATTGAATATAGCACTCAATCTTCACAGAATTTATACTGTCAGTTCATTGCTATATATTTTTTAAACACGGCATTTAACAAGAGTTGACAAGATATTAGAAACAAACTTCTTCAACTCAGAACTCAATAATAATTCTAAGTTTAACTTCAAATCAGATGTTTTTTTTATTTGCAATTTGAGTTGTTGATAGGAAAAGACCAGGATAGATATTACCTTTTATTAGGTGAGGGCACTTTTGCTGACCTTGGTCTTACTGCCGCATTGTGGACAAATTGATAGGGAAAGAGAGAGACTATCAAAGTAACTGAACTGGACTTCTCATTAAAGTGTGTGGAGAATAGATCCTGTTGGAAGAGAAAACCTGATGAAAAGAAGACATAAAATTTGATGTTGCATTTTTATCTTCTGTTACCAAGCTTGAGATGGAATAATATAATCCCCACAGTTCAGCTAAAGGAAAGATGCAAATCCAAGATGAGTAACAGGTACACATCTTGTTATGAATAGCTGAGAGTTTGAAGCACAGCATCTTGGATCTTAAAAAGAAAATTGCTGAGAGGAAGATGAAGCCAGTAGGAGAGACAGTAATCTGATGAACTGCTTTGTCTTTTATGATGTTGAATGCTTTTGCATTCATTCAGGAGTGGAATCAGAATCCAGACTTGAAACTCCTAAATAGGCTTGAGGCTGTTCGGGGCTGAGCTGCTCATCACAGAGGCTATCATCTGCTCTTTTGAGTTTTAAGATAGTAATTACAAATGGTGTGAATAGTGCCTGCTGATTGAGAATAAAATCTCAGGGATTATCTCACTTTCAGAAGGGCAATACTTGGGGCCAACCACTAATAAATCACCTGTGGGTAGAGCCATGCTGCACCATGCGACAGAAAGCAAGTTTGCAATGAAGCAACCAAAATGTGGTTTGATTGAGGATGCTTCCCAGAACAACCCCAGCATTTACATCCCAGGGCTGTGATGACTGTCCTCCTGAAACATCTTAGTACCAGCCTGGATCCAAGCATTAGTATTCCATTTGATTCCAACTGACTTGGGTTTTCCGAGGATTCTGAAGGTGAATACTTACATGGTATCAACTGCAGCTGTCTCTCACTAACTCTTTATCATTCACTTCTTTTCTTCATTGCACTCTTTCTCTCTCTTTTTGTCTCCCTCTATTTCCTTTTCTTTCCAGCCTGTTTCTTTTTTGTCTCTAGGCTACAGTTCTGCCCCAGATTTAGGAAGCCGAAAAGCTGCCTGATGAACTGGTAATGCAGACATAAAATAAATCAACACTGAGTAGGAAAAGGAAGTGAAATGAAAAAAATAGATCATAGTGATTGAGGGCCAGGAGAGATTATCTAGTTCCCTAGCCAATAGTCAGCCCTCCATCATCATTACTAAAATAGATGATTTAATTATTCAAATAAGTAATTACATGGTGTATGTGGGCATATGCTATATGTAAGTTGGTTGTTGTATTTTTGGCACTAGAATGTGGGTTACACAATGGAAATATTTTGTTAACAGTGGAAGTGAAATAGAACTGCAAGTGTATACATGTATCCAGTAGGACACAGGCAAAAGGTAGACAGTCAGTTTAGGTTTATTATTACTATTTTACATCATGAAAATTGTTTTGTTCTGTGGCAGCGCAAAGACATAAAATTATTCAAAATTACAAAATAAATAGTGCAAAATTAATGAATGATGAGGTGTGTGTGGACCATACAGAAATCTGACAGGAAAGGGGAAGAAACTGTTTCTGAATCAGTGAGTGTGGTTCTTCAAGCTCCTGTAGCTCCTCCCCGATAGTAGTAACAAGAAGAGGCCATGTTTTGGATGGCAAAGGTCCTTAGTGATGGATGCTGCCTTCTTGAGCTATCGGCTCTTAGAGATGTCCTCAGTGCTGTAGAGGGTTGTGCGTGTGATTGAGCTAGCAGAGTCAACAACCTCCTGCAGTCTCTTTCAAACCTATGCAATGGAGCCTTCGTACCAGACGGTGATGCAACTTGTCAGAATGCTCTCCACCATACAGCTATAGAAATTTGCAAAAGTCTTTGGTGAGATACCAAACACCCTATGAAGTAGAGGAGCTGATGCACCTGCTTCATGATTGCATCAATGTGCTGGGCCCAGGACAGATCCTCGGAGAGATTGACACCCAGGACCTTAAAGATGCTCACCTTTTCCGCCTCTGCCCCCACAGTGACAACTTGTGCAATAGTCTCCAGAGTAGTTCTCCTTCCTGAAGTTGCACAATCAGTTGCTTACTCTTGCTGACACTGAATGTGAGGTTGTTGTTGCAACACTACTAAACCAGCAGATCTATCTCACTCCTGAATGCCTCCTTGTCACCAAATGAGATCTTACCAACAGCATACCTACTTATATGTAAGGTGTATACAAAAGGAAACTAACATATATTTGCAAATAACTTTTAGCATAAATGGAGATTGTAAATGTGGTAAACTATGTGTATACCTGTCTGGACACATCCCTCTGCTGACTGCTCCTGTGGCTCCTCCCACAGACCCCTGTATAAAGGCGGTTGGAGGCACTGCTCCTCCCTCAGTCTCCAGGATGTTGTGTGGTGGTCTCTTGCTGCTAATCGTGGTCTCTTACAGCTAATAAAAGCCTATTGTTTGCCTTCCGTCTCCGAGAGTCATTGATGGTGCATCAATTTCATTAGCTGCAATTTTAAAACATGGAGACCATTTTATGACCAAATAAATTGGACATTGATCCTCAATCTCCTGAAGCAGCCATTGCCTTTGAACTCTGGCTTGCATGCTTCCAATCGTACCTGGAAGAGATTTGTGTGATTGAGCCTGCTATCGTGCACAGAGTTCCCCTCTCCAGAGTCAGTCCGCGGGTCTACTCCCTGATCAGGGACCGGCTGACCTACCAAGGGGCACTGGGCACCCTCAAAAGACAGTACCTGTGGCCAGTGAACACCGACTACGCAAGACATCGCTTAGCGACGCGGCGGCAGTGGGCAGGAGAGTCGAGCACTGAGTTTGTCCGGGCCCTACAGACACTCGTGCGGGCCTGCGACTGCAGGGGACTGACGGCGGAACAGCATGCGGAGCTCCTGGTACGAGACGTCTTCGTTACGGGGATCAGGTCAGTGTACGTGCGCCAGCAGCTGCTGGAAAACGCCGATCTTACCTTACAGTCGGTGATAGAGCTGGCCGACACTCTGCACAATGCTGACGCTGTCCAGCCACGCGATCCCCTACCGGTCCCATGGACACTGCAGACCCCGCCACCCGCCGGCGAATCGACCACAGCTGCTGCCACTCCGTGACTTCCCCGCAACCCTCCCCACAATCAACCACGGCTGCTGCCACTCGTAAGTCCATGCAGTGTTACTTCTGCGGACTCGAAAAGCAACCTCGAAAACGCTGCCCGGCCCGAGAAGCTACCAGCTCCAGCTGCGGAAAGAAGGGCCACTTCGCCAAGGCCTGTAAATCTAAACCACAAGCGGGGTCGAGCGGCGCCACATGCGAGACATGGGGGCCGCCATCTTTGTCGGTGCCACCTCGCCCCACCTCCAACCCATGGGTGCTTACCGGGCACCAAGACGGCGATTCAGCTCTGACCTCCGTAACCCTCGACCAAAGCGCTCCACTCCAGCTTGGAAGGTCAATGATGGAGGGGTACAGGACTAGCTGCCTGTTTGACACGGGCAGCACTGAGAGTTTTATTCACCCGGACACAGTGCAACGCTGCAGACTCGTGACACGGCCTGTAAGCCAGAGGATCACCATGGCTTCTGGATTGCATTCCACAGACATTCGGGGGGGTTGTGTAGCGACATTGGTGGTGCAGGGCACAGAATATCGGGACTTTGCGTTACTGGTCATGCCTCAACTGTGTGCCCCTGTGCTATTGGGGCTCGACTTCCGGAGCCACCTGAAAAGTGTGACAATGGAGTATGATGGGCCCCTCCCACCAATCACTGTCAGAAATCCTCAGTTTTGTGGGACTTCGTCATATACCCCGCTACTGACCACACACACACACACACACACACACACACACACACAAACCCACACATCCCACCCAGCACCATGCCAACAGTCACGCTACTGACAGCACTTGCAGCCTCTCCACCCGCAAGATCCCTCCCCCACCGCTGTTTGCCAACCTGACCCCCGACTGTAAACCTGCGGCAACTAAAAGCAGGAGGTACAGTGTGGGGGACAGGGCCTTCATTAAGTCAGAGGTGCAGCGGCTGCTCAGGGAGGGGATCATTGAGCCAAGCACAAGTCCTTGTAGGGCCCAGGTGGTCGTTGTTCGGACAGGGCAGAAAAATAGGATGGTCGTGGATTATAGTCAAACCATCAATAGGTTCACGCAGCTTGACGCGTACTCCCTACCCTGCATCATGGATATGGTCAATCAGATAGCTCAGTACAAGGTGTACTCAACCACAGACCTGAAATCCGCTTACCATCAGCACCCCATCCGCCCGGAGGACCACCCCTACACCGCCTTCGAGGCGGGCGGCAGGCTCTATCACTTCCTGCGCGTCCCCTTCGGTGTCTCGAATGGTGTCTCTGTCTTCCAGAGGGAAATGGACCGGATGGTGGACCAATGCCAACTGAAGGCCATGTTCCCATATCTGGTAACATCACCATCTGTGGTCATGACTGGCAGGATCACGACACCAACCTCCAATGATTATTCCAAGTGGCCAAAGCCCTGAACCTTACCTATAACGGGGACAAGTGTGTGTTTGGAACCACCCGACTTGCTATTCTTGGGTATGTCATGGAGAGCAGGGTCATTGGCCCTGACCCCGACTGTATGTGCCCCCTGTTCGAACTCCCTCTTCCCACCACCCTCAGAGCCCTCAAACGGTGCCTGGGCTTCTTTTCCTATTATGCCCAATGGGTCCCTCACTACGCAGACAAGGCCCGCCCCCTGGTCAAGTCAACCGCATTTCCCCTCTCAGCTGAGGCCCGCGTGGCCTTGTGCCGCATTAAAGGGGACATTGCCAATGCAACGAGACCATTCCCTTCCAAGTAGAGAGTGACGCCTCCGACTTTGCGCTGGCTTCTACCCTCAATCAGGCAGGCAGGCCAGTAGCATTCTTCTCTTGTACCCTTCAAGGCCCTGAAATTCGGCACTCTGCAGTGGAGAAAGAAGCCCAGGCCATAGTGGAAGCTATTAGGCACTGGAGGCACTATCTCGCCGGCAAAAGGTTCACCTTGCTGACCGACCAGCGCTCAGTTGCGTTCATGTTCAGCAACCAATAGCGGGCAAAATCAAAAATGATAAAATTTTGTGGTGGAGATTGGAACTCTCCACCTACAACTATGATATCCTGTACCGGCCTGGAAGGCTCAATGAGCCCCCTGATGCCCTATCCCAGGCAGCGTGTGCCAGCGGGCAGCTCGACCGGCTATATGCCCTCCATGCAGATCGTTGCCACCCGGGGGGGGTCACCCAATTTTCCCATTTCGTGAAAGCCCGGAACCTGCCGTACTCCCTTGAGGACATCAGGATGATGACCAGGGACTGCCAAGTCTGCACTGAGTGCAAACCGCACTTCTACCTTCCTGAAAAGGCACAACTTATCAAGGCCACCCGCCCCTTTGAGCGACTGAGTGTCGACTTTAAGGGCCCCCTTCCCTCCACTGACCGCAATGTCTACTTTCTCAACATAATTGATGAATACTCGTGGTTCCCCTTTGCCATCCCCTGCCCCCATACCAGGGCCACATCCGCCATAATAGCCCTGCGCTAGCTCTTCACTCTTTTCGGATATCCCTGCTATACAAACAGTGATAGAGGGTCCTTCTTTATGAGTGACGAGCTGCGCCAGTACCTGCTGGCTAAGGGTATTGCAACGAGTAGAACCACGAGCTATAATCCCCGGGGGAATGGACAGGTGGAGAGGGAGAATGCCACGGTGTGGAAGACCACATTCTTAGCCCTTAAGTCAAAGGGATTGTCGGTCTCTCGCTGGCAGGAGGTCCTCCCCGAGGTGCTCCTCTCCATCCGCTCCCTATAAAGCATGTCTACCAATGCCACCTCTCATGAGCGACTCTTTTCTTTTCCCAGGAAGTCTGCCACTGGGACCACCCTACTGGTTTGGCTGACATCCCCAGAGCCAGGGCTGCTCCAGAAACATGCGAGGAGCAATAAATACTCCCTGATGGTCAAGAGGGTTCACCTCCTTCATGCGAACCCCCAGTATGCCTACGTGGTCTTAACTGATGGGCGGGAGGATACGGTCTCCGTCTGCGACCTGGCGCCCGCAGGAGCACCAGACCCCTACCCCGAACACTCCACGGTGACTATGAACCCCGTACCCACCGAGGTGTATACCCACAACACACCACGCACACCAAGCCCTAAACAGACTCCTCATGACTCTACCATACCGGGCGCCTCGCATGAGGGATTACTGACACCTAATGGGCTGACACCTTGAGTCAGGCCGGAGCCAGCACAACCATTGTCACCGGTGCAATCACCACCCGTGCTACGTAGATCGCAGCAACAGATTCAACCGCCTGATAGACTTAACCTGCAAACATACTTGCAAGAAACTTCACTCCCTGGGGAACCTTTAAAACAAAGGGGGGGGGGTGAATGTGGTAAACTATGTGTATACCTGTCTGGACACGCCCCTCTGCTGACTGCTCCTGTGGTTCCTCCCACAGACCCCTGTATAAAGGCGATTGGAGGCACTGCTCCTCCCTCAGTCTCCAGGATGTTGTGTGGTGGGCTCTTGCTGCTAAACGTGGTCTCTTGCAGCTAATAAAAGCCTATCATTCGCCTCCCGTCTCTGAGAGTTATTGATGGTGCATCAGTAATCAAATTGCATCATTCTCAGAATCACTGCCTTGACCATCATTTAATAGATTAACATTAGGCCGAGATGGACTCTTGACCTCACAGTCTCCCTCATTATGGCCTTTCACATTATTGCCTACTGTCACTGCACTTCCTCTGTAAAGGTTACACTTTATTCTGCATTCTGTTATTGTTTGCCCTTGTACTATCCCAATGCACTAATGTCCAGGAATGGTCCGCACGGCCGGTATGCCAGACAATTTTCATTGCACCTTGGTACATGTGACAATAATAAACAAACTTACCTTATCAATCTGCATAGGACATGACTGGCAAGTTGTAAAGATAAGATGCCACTGGGAAAAGTCCGAGATGACCCTGGCCCAAGATTCAATTATGGTACAAGTAGTTCTCTTGCTCCAGAAGGAAATGTCAATAAAAATGTACACTCAGTGTCCACTTTAGATACACCTGTAAACCTGCTTGTTAATACAAATATCTAATCAGCCATCACGTGGCAACAACTCAATGCATAAAAACAAGCAGGCATGTTCAAGAGGTTCATTGGTTGTTCAGATCAAACACAATGGGGAAAAATGAGACTTTGATTATGCAATGATTGTTGGTACCAGATGGGGCGGTTTGATTATCTCAGAAAGTACTGATTTCCTGGGATTTTTATGCACACCAGTCTTTGAATTTACAGTGAATTGTGTAACAAACAAAGAACAGCCAGCAAATGTCAGATCTGGAGGCGAAAGTGCCTTGTTAATGACAAAGGTAGAGGAGAAGGACCAGACTGATTCAAGCTGACAGTAAGTCGACAGTTGTTTGCAAAACCTTGACGTGGATGGGCTACAGCAGCAGAAGACCACACTGGGTTTCACTCTGTGACTACTTTATAAGCTGTTTATATTGTTGTGCTCAAGCAGGAGTTAACTAACACAAATAAACCTCAAGGAGATGTATATCATTAAATAGAATCTTTAGTAAGTCTCAGTTATATAATCTACTATCACAACTGCTTTAGTTTTCATTTCAGGTTATGCTTAGTAAGTTCATTTGATTTAGTTTTACACATCAACAATTCATTAATGAATTCTGAATAAAATGTCAGTAATTATCTTGTGAGCTGAGATCAAAGACAGGCTGAAGCCAGAAGACTTTTTTAAATATTGCCACAGCCAGCAAAGGTAATGACTATATATAACCTTCAATCTCTCTTATTCAATTGAATTTTTTTGATGTAAATGTTATACACAATCAACATCTTGCTTCAGTTGATTGAATTTTTGGTGTAAAATGACACATTGAGTCTGGCTTCAAATTAGCCCTTAAAACACTTTTCCTAGCTGAATAAATCCAAAGGGTAAACATACCAGACTTGTGGCACTTGGCCTGTCATTGGGAAACAGGCATTACCTATTATCTGTTTACAAAATTCCACAACTGCCCTTTAACCTATACTAAGTGAGATACAGTAAAAGAACATCAGTTACTGCACATCAGTTTACAGTAAATGTCCTAATTAAGCACATAAATGAACTGTAAATAAAGCCAGAGACTGTTCAGCAGCTGTATGGTAACATAGATCATAACGTTATTAGAACATAATGAGAATGGAATGTGTTAATTAAACAGAAAATATATTATGTGCTGTATAAAAATGATTGGCCACAGAATTTCCATTAGTTGTGTCAACTGATGTTGTCAAAACCTTCCTTATAAGTAACTGTCCTCTTACCTACAAATGGAAAAGTGTCACATTCCTCAGTGCTTTCATGAAACTGGCTCACTGGTTAGTGAGGTATTGTGTGATGCTTTATTGACAAAATTGATGTTTGCTTTCTTGAAGTGTTATGAACCCCGTAACTGGGTCACTTACCAGCAAAGATAGAGAGGTCCATTGAAGTCTGATGGTACTATTTTTAACAGTATTTATTGATAAAAATACTCAAAAATAATATCAATGCAAACATACAGCTAATATATGTCGTCAATACTAAATCTAAAAGCGCAGGTATAATAATAATCAATAAGAAATAGCTCTATCGTTGTCTGGGGATAATGTATTGTCCGATGGAAGTATAAAAGTCACTTTAGTTCATTCAGGCTGCAGCCTTTGGTTGGAGTCAAGAGAGACAGATTTTGGAACTTGCCAGAGTTTTTCCTTTTCATGATGTCGATCCTTTGAAATGTCATCGGTGTCCTTTTCCTTTTGGCTAAGCCGTCTTCCGTGGTCAGTCCCGCCAGTCCCGGGCAACGGGAAAGGACGCACGCGGGCCCCACTGGCTGTCGCTATTAAACGCTGTCACGGGATCTCTAGCGTTTCTCCTGGTGCGTCTAAAGGGGTTGTTCCCCAGACCCTCTTTTATCCTTACTCACGGGGTCTCAGATGTCAATCAGGTTGGGATGGTGCCATCCCTCAACCCAGCCCACTTTGATCATACCCTGAGGGCTTCAAATAAATAGTAAAGTACTCAATACACAATTCCGTCTCCAAGAGACAATGGCCGTTTCCCGTGGCTTTGTATTGCTGAGGGGCCAGGGCATTCCAAACCCCTTGTGGATTCTGTGTGTCTCTCTCTCATTTCCTGGGTCTCCTGACCTGAATTAATAGCGATCTTGCGATTCTCAAAAAGGAGGGGGCTACTTTGTACCCTTCGGCCCCTCAGAGTTGGGGCACAAGCGTAACAGAAGATGATCACTGTTGTACCATCTTCGGGTTCTCTGGGCATCCTCTTCCCAAATTTGCAAAATAAGATTCTGAATATGTGACTTTGAGTTTCTTTTTGATTTGTTGGTCAGGAATAGTGTTAAGGCTGGGCCAAATAAACTGCAGTGGGATGGGATTCAAGAGCCTTATATCAAGCACAGAGTGTGGATGAAGATGTCTTTGAAATGTTACTTCTGGCAGGCGTAGGCTCCCTTACTGTGTCACTCACTAGCAGAAGTATATTTTTAACTCACTGAAACCTTTAACTTATCAGCTGAGTGGAATTGGGCAGCACTCTCCTCAAGTTCAGCTGTCCACCGAAATTCATGCCCATCTTACACTTGCTTCATTATGGCATGTCAGTCATGGCTCTAACCAACAGAACAATCCCAATGAAGCAGGGCTGCATCATTATCCCAACACTTCAGTCAATCTTTCTCACCACAATATTCAATCTCACCTTCAACAAACCTCTCGATGATGCTAACCTTCAGAACTAATGAAAAACTGATTATCCTACGGCAGAACCAAGGTCACCTGAGCCATAGTTGTCAAGCTGCAGTGTGCATTTTGTGGGAGTGGAAACACGTCATAGTCGATCCCAAGGGATTCTTTAAGGAAAACTGACAAAACGATAGCAATTAGTATTGTCTCTTTTATCAGCATGTAGAACTTACAGAAAGATTTTTAATGGGGAAGTTATGGTTTCTAGGTTACATTTGCAGTAGTCTGAAAATTAGCCCTGAGGAAATAACAGACTGGCCTCATCTTCAATGTGAACTTCAAGAAATTACTTGCTGCACAAATATCAGCTTCTGCTTCCAGCAATTTTCATAGCAACCTTGTGTCAAGCTGAAGGTTGAAGGAAAAGCATTACTAATGTGCTCCGTCTCAAGATTCCCCACCCCCATATCTGCCCGACAAACTCTGGACTATTGCGCCTTTGCATCCCAGCACAAAAGGTTTGCAAACTTTGATTTGATTTCCCTGCAGTATATTAACTGTTTGGTCAATGCAGCTATATTAGCTTTCAGTAACCTTAGTGTCTCTTCAGTAATTACAATTGCAGATTTTTCTAGTTCAGCATTTCAGTCATTTGGGATTTGTGTAAAAGTACCACAGCCAATGCTTTCACAGAATTGTCATAGTTCCCAAAAGACATTTGCCTCAGACTAATGAGGCAGTTAAGATTGATTCAGCAGAAAAGAACCATTTGTTGAAATTCTGTGTCCTAGATTTTTCTTCATGTTGATGTTCATCCCAGAAATGCATTGTTCCGTGACTCCTGAACAATGTCATGACCCAGCTCTGAAATGCCATATTCCTTGTCACCCAGGTCATTACTTCACTCAGGGCTGGGCTCCCAGAGCTACTAGAACTCACTTTAAAGGGTATAGTCTGGAG
The DNA here is from genome assembly GCF_030144855.1 of Hypanus sabinus. NCBI lineage: Eukaryota > Metazoa > Chordata > Chondrichthyes > Myliobatiformes > Dasyatidae > Hypanus > Hypanus sabinus. The sequence goes on along the minus strand of NC_082719.1, from coordinate 47,533,437 downwards.
ATAAAGAGGGCAGTAGTTGTATCTATTCTGTACAGAGTCCACACAGATGTGTCACTAAAGCGATAGACTAATATTACCTTCTTGGAGATTTGAGTACTGCTGGCAAGGCTGGCATATATTATCCATCTCTAATTACTCTTAAATAAGTAGTAGTGTGTGATCTACTCAAATCATTGCAGTTTTTTTAGTGAAGGTACACACACTGTGCTGATGACGAGGAAGTTCCAGGATGTGATCAAGAAATGTAATATATAATCAAATTAGAACAGCACAACTTGCAGGGAGGTATAAGCACTCCCAAGAAGCTGCTCTCCCTGTCTTCCATCATCATACAAATGCACTAAGAAGTCCCTAGATGAGTAATCGCAATGCATTTTGTAGACAATGTATACAACAATCAAAGTACACCAGTGGTGGAGGGATGAGGGTCTGGGGTTCTGAAAGACATGGCTGGAGAGATTGTGGAGACATTAGTAAAGTTTTTCAAGAATCAATAGGTACAGAAGACTGGAACAATGCAAATGTCACTCCACTCTTCAAAAAGGGAGGAAGTCAGGAAACTATAGACCAGTTATTCTATGGCAGAACCAAGGTCAGTGGTTGAGAAGATGTTGGAATCAATTATAAAGTTTGAGGATTCAGGGTACTTGGAGGTGCTTGATAAAATAGGCCACAGTCAGCATGGTTTCCTCAAAGAAAAAAAACTAGCCTGTTGAATCTGTTGGAAGTCTTTGAAGAAATAACAAGCAGGATAGACAAAGGAGAATCAGTTGATGTTACCTACTTGGATTTTCAGATCTTTGACAAGGAGTCACACACGAGGCTGCTTAACAAGCTACGAGTCCATGATTTTATAGGAAAGATCTAGCTTGGATAAAGTAGTGGCTGATTGGCAGGGGTCAAAGAGTGGGAATCAAGGGAAACTTTTCTGGCTGGCTGCTGGTGACTAGTGGTGTTCCACAGGAGTTGGTGTTGGGGCCAATTCTTTTACATTATACATGTAGCGTTCTTAGTACTATTAACTGTGATGTTAACTGTTAAGACTAACAAGATGGCTTCTCTGTATTGTTACAATGAAATGGCTTCTCTGTAATGTTATTTAATGCTGTAATGGGTTTCTGTAACCAGAATGTTTGGGTTATGACTGCAGATGGGGAGGGGGGGAACTAACCAATGGAGAATTGTTATTCTATCTTGTATGTGTGAGCTGAGCTGGAGTTTGCGATCTTTTCGGGAGCAAGTGAAGGGGATGAACATGTTAGGAGCGGACAGCAGTTCCAGGGTGGCGGATACTGGAAGTCGATGATTCGGACAGTGGCCGAAGGCTCGGGAGGTTGTTGTGGATGGAACCAGAGGCGTGAGCTCCAACGTATTAAAATATTATGTGCACAAAACTGATAAACTTACTGATTTGGCACCTTTATTTTACATGTTTCTACTAACCCATCACTATATAAAGTTGTAGTTATTTACTCACCTTTGGTGCATTGACTGATATTTTGTGTTGCGAGCTTGTACTGGGGTGCATCACACTGTATCCAAACCGAAGTGATTGCACTGTTGGCGGGGTCAATGGCAGTTCACCCTAGGTGAGTGGGGTAAATTGGGGGCACAGACACTACATACATCAAAGATTTGGATGATGGAATTGATGGCTTTGTTGCAAAGTTTGCATACAATATGAAGATAGGTGGAGGGGCAGGTAGTTTTGAGGAAGTGGGCTACAGAAGAACTTAGACTGATTGGGAGAATGGGAAAAGAAATGGCAGTTGGAATACAGTGTTGGGAAGTGTGCAGTCGCACAGTTTGGGAGAAGAAATTAAATGGTTGACTATTTTCTAAATGGATATAAAATTTAAAAAAAACTGAGGTGCAAATGGACTTGAGAGAGCTTCTGCAGGATTCCCTGAAGATTAACTTGTAGGTTGAGTCTGTGGTGAGGAAGGAAAATGCAATGTTAGTGTTCATTTCAAGAGGAAGCGAATATAAAAGCAAGGATATAATATTGAAACTTAATAAAGCACTGATCAGGACTCACTTGGAATATTGCTAGCAGGTTTGAGCAGGTTATCTCAAAAAGGATGTGCTGAAGCTGGAGAGGATTCAACGGTGATTCATGAAAATGTTTCCAGGATTGAATGGATTGTCATATAAAGAGTGTTTGATGGCTCTGGGCCTGTATTCACTAGAATTCAGAGAGTGAGTTCATTGAAACCTATCAAATGGTGAAAGGCCTTTATAGAGTGGGTGCAGAGAGAGTGCTTTCTCTGGAGGGAGAGCCAGACCAGAGGGCACAACCTCAGAATAGAGGGGCATCCTTCTGGAATGGAGATGAAGAGGAATTTCTTTAGTCAAAGAGTGGTGGATCTGTGGAACTTATTGCCTTAGGCAGCTGTAGAGGCCAAGTCTTTATTTATACTGAGATGGGGTTGTTAAGTTCTTGACTGGTCCGGGCATGAAGGGATATAGGGAGAAGGCAGGAGATTGGGGCTGAGGGAAAAAAAAATGGATTAGCCATAATGAAATGGCAGAGCAGATTCAATGGACCAAATGGCCTAATTCTGTCCCTATATCTTATGGGATGCTAATGATGTGGATTACGTACGATGAGTGACATTGAGGTTCTTGAGAACCATTGGAGTTCCACTCATCCATGCAAGTGGAGAGTATTCTATCACACTCCGGGTTTGTGCCTTTTAGGTATGGACTGGCTTCAGGAAATCAGAAGATACTGAGCCTCTGACCTACAGAAGGCACAAATGAGTTTATTGGTACAGATTATCCACAGAGGTGGTTGCCAGGCTGGGTTGAACTGGGTTTATTGTGGTGAAGCTCCATATTTTTAACCTGTGGATTAACAGGAGAGACTTACACCAAGTGGACCCAAGTGCAGAAGAGACCAGAGACAAGGATGGAGTTGAACAAAGAACCCTTACTTGAGGATTGTTTGTAGAGAACACAGACTAGAATTCACAGATCACTACTCACAGTGTAGATAAACTCAAGACTGACCAAAGGCAAAGAAAACAGACAGAATTAAATAGAGAAACAAAACAAGGTACAGGTTCACTGATAACTAAAATGATACACAGCTAAAAATAATCCACTAGCAATCAAGGGAGGAGGTGTGTTTGAGCCTGGAGGACACTGGAGCCCCTGGTGATCAGACTGAAGCTCAACCAGACACCCCACCCCTGCGACCAGCACCTACTGGCCTAGGGCAATCTGGATGGTAACAGTGGGCATCTCTGATCAGGTTTGGATCCAGGATGTTACGGGAGGGAACTCACTATCTTTCTTCTGGGCTATATCCCTTCCGATTCACAAAGTGCTGAAGCCAGCCATGAACCAAATGGGAGTCCAGAGGCCAATGAACAGTATTCATCAGCTGACTGTAGATGGTCTTAGGACTGCCACTAGTGGACTATACAGAAGGGGTTTTAGATGGGAAACATGGAAGGTGAGGTTGAGCTGCATGGCCTGTGGCAACTGGGGATGGTAATTGATTGGATTGACTCGACAGAAAACCTTGGACTCTCCAATGTAGTGTGGCACCAGTTTCAGAAACTCATCATGCAGAGGAAGGTTTCTGGTGGAGTGCTAAACCATTTGACCAGGACTGAACCGCCCCAGCTGTCGTCGATGGTTGGCATGCCACATTTTTGCAGAAAGGCATTCAGCAAGGCTGCCCAAGCTTTTTTCTGCTTCTGCCAACAACAACAGACCAGCTGTTCAGCAGATGGGACTTTCACCTCGGAAAACAGAGGGGAAGGATAAACAAAGTGACATTTAAAAGAGAAGAGTGGTGTAGAGTGTTATGAGCAAACACTGCCCAGAGCAGATGATCACTACAAGTGGATGGATTGCCCGACACTAGGTGCCTCACGGTCTTCTGCAGGTCTTAGGACCTTAAGACATAGGAACAGAATTAAGCCATTCAGCCCATTAAGTCTGCTCTGCCATTCCATCATGGCTGATCAAAGATCCCATTCAACACCATACACCTGTCTTCTCACCAGATTCTTTAATGCCCTGAACGATCGGGAAACTATCAATTTCCACCTTAGGTATACCCGCAGACTTGGCCTCCACCAGTCTGTGGCACAGCATTCCTATTTCAAATTCACTATTGTCTGGCTAAAACAATTCCTTCTCACCTCTGTTCTAAAAGATCACCCCTCAATTTTGAGGCTGTGCCTCCACCAGAGGAAATAACCTCCCCATATCTAGTCCTTTCAACATTCAGTAGGTTTCAATGAGATCCCCGCACATTCTTCTAAATTCCAGTGAGTACAGGCCCAAAACTTCCAATACTCCTCATGTGTTAACCCCTTCATTCCTGAAATCATCCTTGTGAACCTCCTCTGGACTCTCTCCAATGACAACACATCCTTTCTTAGATATGAGGCCCAAAACTGTTCACAATACTCCAAGTGCAGCCTGACTAATGTCTTATAAAGCCTCAGCATCATCTCCTTGCTTTTATATTCTATTCCCCTTGAAATAAATGGCAACATTGCATTTGCCTTCTTTGCCACAGATTTAATCTGTAAATTAAACTTCTGGGAGTCTTGCATGACAACTCTTGTCCCTCTGCACCTCTGCTGTTTGAAACTGCACTCCATTTGGATACTAGTCTGCACTATCATACCTTTTACCAAACTGGTTCTCAGTTGGCTCTCACAATCTGCCCTTTGGACTAGGGTGAAGTCCCGATGAAACACTGACCACAGCTCCAACGAACCAACTGAAAACCAACTGAACTGGGTGGTAAACTGAAGGCTTCGGTCAGAAACAATGTCCCGGGGAAAACCTTGTGCTCTAAACATGCGTTGCAACCTAAGACTAGCCGTCTCCCAAGCTGAGGGAAGCATGGCTAGGGGCAGAAAGTGGCAGAGCTTGGAGAATCCATGCACCACTGTTGTTGTCAAGGTGTTACCTCACAATCTTGGCAGACCAGTAATGAAGTCTGTGGGGATATGGGACCAGGTGAGAAGGAATGGGCGGTGGGTGGATCAGCCCCTGAGGATGAGACCTGAGCTCCTTGTCGTGGACACAGATGTGACAGGCTGCCATGTATGATTTAATATCCCCATCTATGCCCAGCCACCAGAACCACCTCCTCATCAGTTCCACCATTTCAGAAGTTCCCAGATGTCCTGTGTCCCACTTGGTAGCACAATAATATCAGCACCGGACTCCGGAATGAAGGTTTCCAAGTTTGGATCCAAGTTGGGTTGAGCGTTGAGCTAGCAACTTGGCCTCGTAAAAACAAGAATAGCTTGCTAGCCAATCACCATCAAAATGACGGTGCCCTGATAACTCCACTGCCCAGTTAAGGGCTATTCCTCTTCTTCAGATGTCCTGCAATACATGATGAATGTCTCCACTGTATCACATCTTAACGGACAGAGTTAGGGATGAAATGGCAATCCAGTTGGTAGATCCCTGGGTCTGTTTTCTGCTGTTGTGTCTTCTGACAATAGTTTCAAACTCCCATTAGACCATCACCAACAGCCTGGACCTCTGGAGGATGGTTCTGGAACAGTGACCATGTCCGATTGCTCAGACAGCCTGGAGAGGGCATCCAGCTTCTGATTCTTCAAGTGTGGACGGTAGGTATGATAAAATCAAAACAGTTAATACAGATCACGTATGTCACTGCTTCGATTCTTGAATTTAGACCAAGTTCTTATGGTCACTCCAGACAACAAGTGGCTTATTGATCTCCTCTAGCCAATGTCTCCACTCACCAGGGCAACCTTAACCAGCAACAACCCTCTATTCCCTATGTCAGAATTCTCTGCAGGAGAGAGCCACTGGGAGAAGAAAGCACAGGGATGGAGTCTCTGATCAGACTGGGATTGATGACAGAGAACAGCCCCAACCCTCAACACTTGACATGTCAGCTTTAACAATGAATGGCAGCTCTGGGTCAGGGAGAACAAGGTCAGGAGACATACTGAAGTAACGCTTCAATTTCTGGAAAGCTACCTCAGAATTCAATTGTGTAGTCAGCCTCCCTACAAGTACCATGACAAAATTGGATGAGTTGGTTAGCCGCCTCTTGTACACTGACTAGGTGGTCAAACACTCGCTTCATCTCCCTGGTGAAGAGCGATACGTCTGCACATTTCATAAGATTTTTTTACCAAGAGCACTATAGCCCAGGCAAGAGCCTGGCCAGAGAGGGGACAGGTGAAATAGGCCACTTGGCAATGGTCAGAGAGGAACTTGGTGGGTTGTTGCTCAAAAGCCAGATAATACTAAGTAAGAAACCCTCTACCAATCCCAAGCTTGGCACCGGCAGGATCGGAGAATTTGGAGTTGGTGTGGCAGCAGGGGTTTGCTGGCTCAGCCGGATGATCTCAGTGAGCGTCTGCAGGATGGTCAAGATGAGCTGGAGCACACACTCATGTCATCCACTGTGGCTTCCTGGTTGGCTAGCACTGATCAGAGGTGCTCACAACTCTTGCTGCATCTATGTTTGGCTCAGTCTTGCTATAACGGAGGTGGCTGGGTTGAACTAGAGCATAAGAACATAAGAAATAAGAGCAAGAGTAGGCCATCTGGCCTGCCAAGCCTGCTCCACCATTCAATAATGTCATGGCAGACTCATCTCCACCTACCTGTCTTTTCCCTTAACCCTTAATTCCCATACTATGCAAAAATCTATCTGACCTTATCATAAAAAAGTTTGCTGAAGTAGCATCCACTGCGTCATCGGGCAGAGAATTCCACAGATTCAACACTCTCTAGGAATAGCAGTTCCTTCTCATCTCCGTCCTAAATCTGGTCCTCTATATCTTGAGGCTATGTCCCTAGTTCTATTCTCACCCACCAGTGGAAGCTGTCCAGCCTCTATCTGATCTATCCCTTCCATAATTTTAAATGTTTCTATAAGATAGATCCCCTCTCATTCTTCTGAATTCCAGCGAGTACAGTCCCTGGCGACTCAAACTCTCCTCATAGTCCAACCCCCTCATCTCTGGAATCATACTGGTGAACCTCCTCTGCACCACCTCCAAAGCCAGTATATCTCTCCTCAAGTAAGGAGATCAGAACTGCACGTATTACTCCGGATGGGGTTTCACCAGTACCCTATGCAGTTGCAGCATAACCTCCCTGCTCTTATTACAAACCCTCTAACAGTGAAGGCCAACATCCCATTTGCCTTCTTGACAGCCTGCTGCATCTGTGAACCAACCTTTTGTGATTCATGCACAGGTACTCCCACGTCCTCATGCTGCATTTTTTTTCCATTTAAATAATAATCTGCTCTTCCATTTTTCCTTCTAAAGTGGATGAGCTCACATTTACCAACATTGTATTCCATCTGCCAGCAGCTAGGGTTGTTACACTGAATCTCCATATCTTTAACCCGTGGGTTATCAGGGGAGATGTAAACCAGGTGAGCCCAAGGAGACCAGAGACAGTGATGAAGTTGAATGAAGAATCCTGACTTGAAGAATGGCTTGTAGAGAACACAGGCTAGGATTCGAGAATCAAAGTTCAAATTCAAAGCAAATTTATTTTCCAAGTATATATATGTTACTATTTAATACAATTTATTGTTATATATTACCATTTCTTCATCACGTCCTGGAATTTCCTTCTCATCAGCATGGTGTGTGTACCTTCACTAGAAAAAATGGCAATGGTTCGAGTAGGTCACCGATTACTACCTATTCAAGGGTAATTAGTGATGGGTAATAAATACCAGCCTTGTGAAGAGCACTGAAATCTCTAAGAATTAACAGCTGTCAATCACTTTAGTAATAACCTGGGTGACAACAACTATGGCAGGTCAGAACTGGGTTATGTCACTGTGCCAGGCTTTAGATATTTCAGAAAGGTCAGGGAGGGAGGTAAAAGAGGTGGGGGCATGGCACTGTTGATCGGAGATAGTGTCACGGCTGCAGAAAAGGAGGAAGTCATGGAGGGATTGTCTACTGAGTCTCTGAGGGTGGAAGTTAGAAACAGGAAGGGGTCAATAACTCTACTGGGTGTTTTTATAGACCACCCAATAGTAAGAGGGACATAGAGGAGTAGATACAGAGACAGATTCTGGAAAGGTGCAATAATAACAGGGTTGTTGTGGTGGGAGATTTTAATTTCCCAAATATTGATTGGCATCTCCGCAGAGTAACGGGTTTAGATGGGGTGGAGTTTGTTAGGTGTGTTCAGGAAGGTTATATATAGATAAGCCTCCAAGAGGACAAGCTGTACTTGATCTAATATTGGGAAATGAATCTGGTCAGGTATCAGGTCTCTCAGTGGGAGGGCATGTTGGAGATAGTGATCACAATTCTATCTCCTTTACCATAGCATTGGAGAGGGATAGGAACAGACAAGTTAGGCAAGTGTTTAATTGGAGTAAGGGGAAATATGAAGCTACCAGGAAGGAACTTGGAAGCATAAATTGGGAACAGATGTTCTCAGGGAAATGTGGCAAATGTTCAGGGGATATTTGTGTGGCATTCTACATAGGTACGTTCCAATGAGACAAGGAAAAGATGGTAGGATACAGGAACTGTGAGCTACAAAGACTGTTGAAAATCTAGTCAAGAAGAAAAGAAAAGCTTATGAAAGGTTCAAAAAATTAGGCCTTCATGTGCTGGATTAAGGAAAACCTCAAGGCATTTTACAAGTATGTGAAGAGCAAGAGGATAAGATGTGAGAGAATAGGACCAATCAAGTAAGACAGTGGAAAAGTGTGTATGGAATCGGAGGAGTAGGCAGAGATACTTAATGAATACTTTGCTTCAGTATTCACTACAGAAAAGGATCGTGGCGATTGTAGTGATGACTTACAGTGGATTGAAATGCTTGACCATATAGATATGAAAGAGAATGTGCTGGAGTTTTTGGAAAGCATCAAGTTGGATAATTCTCCAGGAGTGGACAAGATGTACCCCAGGCTACTGTGGGAGGCAAGGGACGAGATTGCTGAGCCTCTAGCATGATCTTTGCACCATCTATGGGGACAGAAAAGGTTTCACAGGATTGGAGGGTTGCAGATGTTGTTCCCTTGTTCAAGAAAGGGAGTAGAGATAGCCCAGAAAATTATAGACCAATGAGTCTTACTTCAGTGGTTGGTAAATGTTGGAAAAGATCCTGAGAGGCAGGATTGATGAATATTTGGAGAGGCATAATATGATTAGGAATAGTCAGCATGGCTTTGTCAAAGGCAGGTCATGACTAAACACACTGATCAAGGTAGAGCAATAGATGTAGTGTATATGGATTTCAGCAAGGCATTTGATAAAGTACCCCATGCAAGGCTTATTGAGAAAGTAAGGAGGCATGGGATCCAAGGGGATCTTGCTTTCTGGATCCAGAATTGGCTTGCCTACAGAAAGTAAAGAGTGGTTGTAGACGGGTCATATTCTGCATGGAGGTGTGCCTCAGGGATCTGTCCTGGGGCCCTTTCTCTTCATGATTTCTACTAATGACCTGGATGAGGACGTGGAGGGATGGGTTAGTAAGTTTGCTGATGATCCAAAGGTTGGGGATGTTGTGGATAGTGTGGAGGGCTGTCAGAAGTTATAGCGGGACATCGATAGGATGCAAAACTGGGCTGAGAAGTGGCAGATGGAGTTCAACCCAAGTAAGTGTGAGATAGTTCATTTTAGTAGGTCAAATATGATGGCAGAATATAGTATTAATGGCAGTGTGGACGATCGGAGGGATCTTGGGGTCCGAGTCCATAGGACACTCAAAACTGCTGCGCAGGTTGACTCTGCGGTTAAGAAGGCATATGATGCATTGGCCTTCATCAACCGTGGGATTGAGTTAAAAAGCTGAGAGGTAATGTTACAGTTATATAGGGCCCTGGTCAGACCCCACTTGGAGTACTGTGCTCAGTTCTGGTCATCTCACTACAGGAAGGATGTGAAAACTATAGAAAGGGTGCAGAGGAGATTTACAAGGATGTTCCCTGGATTGGAGAGCATGCCTTATGAGAATAGGTTGAGTGAACTTGGCCATTTCTCCTTGGAGCAACGGAGGATGAGAGGTAACCTGATAGAGGTGTATAAGATGATGAGAGGAATTAATCATGTGGATAGTCAGAGGCTTTTCGCAGGTCTGAAATGGTTAACACGATATGTCACAGTTTTAATGTGATTGGAAGTATGTAGAGAGGAGATGTCAAGAGAAAGTTTTTTACACAGAGAGTGGTGAGTGCGTGGAATGGGCTGCCGGCAACGATGGTGGAGGCAGATACGACAGGGTCCTTTAACAGACTCCTGGACAGGTACATGGAGCTCAGAAAAATACAGGGCTATGCGTAACCTTAGGTAATTTCTAAAGTAAGTACCTGTTTGGCACAGCATTATGGACCAAAGGGCCTGTATTGTGCTGTAGGTTTTCTATGTTTCTATGAATTTGTTGACTTTCTGCCTCTGAGCCTCTGATTAGGACAGAGTCATAGAGTTCCAGTTTCCTACTCCTGTACTCAGTAATCAGCTCTTTGGTTCTGCTTTCATTGAGTGGTTCAGTGCGAGGCTGTTGTTGTTGCTGCTGTTGTTGCACAAGGTAGGTAAACTCAAGACTGAGAAAAGACAAACAAAAGAGAGGGAACAAATAGAGAAAGAAAACAAGGCATGTGTGCACTGATAATTAAAATGAGACATAGATAAAAATAATCAATTGATCATCATGGGAGGAGGAGCATTGGTTCCTGGAGGACTCTGGCACCCCCGGTGATCAAACTGAAACATGACACACCCAATATCAATAATGACAACTGAGTGAAAGTGGTGCATTGAACATCAAGGACAGATGGTTGTCCATGTCCAAATGGATTTGAATATTGTACAGAGATCAGAAAATTTTCTGACTTCATAATGGTGACGATGAAGTAGATGAAAATTTGTGGGCTGAGAACACTGAGCTGAGAAATTCCTGCAGCAATGTACTAGGAGTGGAATTATTCATTTCCTACATCCTCAGCGATTTCCCACTCTGGGAGACAAAGCTCTGACCATCGTAGAATGCTTCCTTTGATGCATGTAGATTTCAGTTATAGCAGAACACTTTGATTTCACAGACAGTCAGGAGTTGCCTTGATGTCCAAGGCGATCACTCCCCCTTCACCTTTGGAATTCCCCTTTTTGCTACACATTTGAACTAAAGCAATGATAAGGCCAGGAAATGTACAATCTTGGCACATGCAGGATGTGTACTGATAAGCAGATTATTAGGAGTAAATGTCATTGATATTGCTTGCGATAACACTTTTGTCACTGATGATTGTACATAAACTTAATAATAATTTGCATTTGTTCTGTTTTTAATATACAGGGTACAATTAGACAATTTTCCATTTGACTTGTAAGCTAAGGCTGACAAATTCTGAACAAAAGGAAATGTACTAGCAACAATCTATTTAGTGCAGTTTTATTCCTCCTGATACAGTCCAGGATGTCTCTTTGTTGTTTGAAAGAAATTGGTTAACTAAGCTTCTTCTGCCTGCTGACAGTTTTCATATATTCTGAATATGTATGGTACTTGTGCATCTAATGATTAAATAGACTTTGGGTTTAATGTGATGTCATGTGATATGGAAATTTGGATATTTGTGAGATTTCCATCTATCCTTGCTGGACTTCAACTTGGTTTGTTATTCAATGAAGAGTCTCAGACTGAATTGTCGACTGTTTACTCTTTTCCATACATGCTGCCTGGCCTGCTGAGTTCCTCCAGCATTTTACGTGTGTTGCTTGGGTTTGTGATGGTGTTTATGTTGACTATAGTTCCTTATGACACATTCACTTCTGTAGTCAGGGGGCTGCAAATCCAAAACTAACTCCAGTGACACAAAGTACTTTCCAGGCTGATTTGCCTGTTGCAGTACTATACTGCTAGTGATACTGTTAGTTTAAATGCAACGTTAATTTTGGTTCTTGTTTGCTTCTTCATTTTGCCGTATAAAATCCAGCGACACATACCATTGGATGGTATGCATCATTGAATGAATACATTTTCTAAAATTACTCCAAAAATTGCTCTTCAACGTCATAATTGTCAGGTGCAAAAAAAAGTAGCCATAGAGATCGATTGCTTTTTAGTATCCCCGACCACTACCAGAAGTAGTTGAGGCTAGCACATGAACAACATTTGAAAGGCACTTGGACAGGTACATGAATAGGAAAAGTTTTGAGGTACACATATGGGTTAAACACAGGCAAGCAGGACAAGCTAGGGTGCGAATCTTGGTCAGGACAGATCACTGTGTGTCTTTACAACTCCATAAAGGCAGTTTCTGTTGGACTGGAATCTCCTCACAGTTGAAGAATAATTTGTAATTCACAAGATAATTGCAGAATTCATAAAATGTACCATGTCTAACTTTTCTGTTGGCAAACATTCACTTTGAAGCACATGCTAAGAAAACAAAGAAAGGACTTGCATTTGGATACCCAGGTAATGCTCTCCTTTTAGACTGACTGCAAATCAGCACAGATTATTCAGTTGATCAGACACCTCCTCTAGTGTACAATGAAAAGCAGGTGCTGTGAACAGTCAGAGGAGCGGGTTGACTTGTCAGCCCCTTTAAGCAGTAGATTTAATGTGAGCTGACGACCTGTACAGAGCAACGAGGTAGTAATTTGAGGATGTGTGACTACAGCTGTTCGAGTGATCCATATGGTCGTGATAGCCTGTGGAATGTGCAACTCAAAACTGCATAAGGTGATTTATTTATACAATCAAGCCATATGTCTCATTATAAATCGCAGAGTCGTAATTTTATAATGCTGCATAGTCTATGTTTCTAAAATCCTCAGGACATAATTCTTATGGAGGAACTAACTATGTGACAAGGTGCACAATTGCAAGATTCATGCTTTCTAAGTAACTTGTGATTCAGTTGGGTTATTACAACAGCGGAGTTTTCACTTGATGTTTGACACTTCATACAATGGACAAGAGCAATCAGTAATAGCAGGCACAGCAGTGGAGAGTCTACATCAGCAACTCTCCACGCTCTGTTCAGTTAGCTGCAGATGTTATATTCTGTGGGTAGGGCTGGGATGGACACGTTGATGGAAAGAATAATCATCTTTAAACAGCAGAAAATATATGATATGCTGACAGCCTATCATAAACACAGCAAGAACAGAGGATGACAGCTCAAGCGTGAGTGGGATGTTGTCAAGTGTCATTTCATAGGGAAACATTGGAAGTCTCAGGAAAAGCTTTTCAAAGAAACAAATGAGTCTCTGCTCATACTTTCCATGACTTACGAAACGTCAGCTTTATTTTACATTGGTTTATACATCTGATTGACGTTGTAGCTTACTAATAAATCCAGCTGACCAATTTCATATCAAACTAATGGGAATCAACACAGTACCATTTTGTTCTGTATTTTTCAAAAAGTTCAAAGTGCAAAGTATATTTATTATTAAAGTACGTATCTATCACCATATATAACCATTTTGCAGGCATTCACAGTAGGTACAAACAAACACAATAGAATCAAGGAAAAATTACACACAAACAAAGATGGAGAGCAGCCAATCTGCAAAAGACAACAAATTGTACTAATAAAAAAGAACAAAATAATAATAACAGACAAATAAGTAATAAAGGATATAGAGAACATGAGGTATAGAGTCCTTCACAGTGAGTGAGTTGGGGGGTGTGAAGTTATCCACTCTGGTTCAGGAGCCCGATGGCTGAAGTGTACTAACTGCTACTGAACCTGGTGGTGTGGAACCCAAAGGTCCAGTTCCTTCTTCCTGATGGCAGCCGTGAGAACAGAGTATGGCCTGGATGGTGCGGGTCCTTGATTATGGATTTTGCTTTCCTGCGATAGCATACCTTGTAGATATAGAGTCAGAGAGTCATAGAGAAAACAAGAAGTACAACACAGAAACAGGCCCTTTGGCCCATCTAGTCCATGCCAAAACCAATTAAACTGCTAACTCCCATTAGCCCTCACGGGGACTATAGCCTTCCTTACCCCTATCATCCATGTACCTATCCAAACTTCTTTTAAGCATCAAAATCGAGTTTGCATGTACTGCTTGTGCTGGCAGCTCATTCCACATTCTCACGACCTTCTGAGTGAAGAAGTTTTCCCTCATGTTCCCCTTAAGCTACTCACCTTTCACCTTTAGCACATGGCCTCTGGTTACAGTCAATCTCACTGGAAAAAGCCTGCTTGTATTTAACCGATCTGCACCTCACATACTTTTGAATATCTCTATTTAATCTCCTCTCAGTCTTCTACATTCTGAGGAATACAATCTTAACCTAGTAAATCTTTCCTTATAACTCAGGTCCTCCAGACCCAGTGACATCCTTGTGAATTTTCTCTGCACTCTTTCAACCTTGTTTACATCTTTCCTGTAGATTGGTGACCAAAAGTGCACACAACACTCCAAATTATGCCTCACCAATGTCTTACACAATTTCAACATAACATCCCATCTCCTGTACTCAATACATTGAATTACGGCCAATGTACCAAAAGCTTTCTTTATGACCCTATCTACCTGTGACACCATTTTCAATGTATTATGGACCTGTATTCCCAGATTACTTTGTTCTACCTCACTTCTCCATGCCCTGCTGTTCACTGTGTAAGACCTACCCTGGTTGGTCCTACCAAAATGCAAAATTTCACTTTTGTCTGCATTAAATTCAATCTGCCATTTTCAGCCCATTTTTCCAGCTGATGCTGATCCCTCTACAACCAATGATGGCCTTCCTCACTGTCTACTAGACTCCCAATCTTGGTGTCATCCACAAATTACTGATCCAGTTAACCACATTATTATCCAGATCATTGACATAGGTGGTAATCAACAAAGGACACAGCTCTGATCCCTGCAGCATAACTCTTGTAACAGGCCTCCAGTCAGAGAGGTAACCCACTCTCTGACTTCCCCCACAAACCCAATTTATTACCCCATCTTGAATGCCGAGTGACTCAACCTTCTTGACCAACCTCCCATGCGGGACCTTGTCAAATGCCTTACTAAAGTCCATGGAGACAACTTGCACTGCATTGCTTTCATCCATTTTCCTGGTAACTTTCTCAAAAAACTCAATAAGATTTTTTAGACGTGACCTACCACGCATGAAGTCATGCTACTGTCCTTAATCAGTATACGTTTCTCTGTCACCAGGTTTGGTTATGGCCCAAGTGCAGAGTGAGAGACACTGAAGTGTGTTGACTATAATGCGAACAGTGTTAAAGGGAAAAGAAAACAATAAACACTGGGCCAAACAGGTCCGTTAACTAAGCTCTCGAATGGAAAACCAAGTCTACACTGAGGCTGAAAAGAACAACTAAGTATAAAACAAATCACACTAGTCTTCAGAGTCGGTTGACTCGACAGTCCAATTCCTCAGGTAAGGCCAAATGCAAACAGGCAGCGAAACATTACTGTGCTGTGTCCAAGTCTCGACAAATGCTATGATGGAATGAATGGAGTTAAAATCTATCTCAATTAAATAATAATTAGCTAACGCGTGCTTATTCACGAGAACAATTGCTGTATCTACTGTGCTTCCAAATCCGTGGTTGTGACACTATCCAAGTACTTACATATCCCTTAGAATACCTTCCAATAACTTTCCCACAACTGTTGTCACACTCACCTGTCTATAGTTTCCCAGTTTATGTTCAGAGCATTTTTAAACAGCAAAACAACATTGTCAATCCTTCAATCCTCTGGTATCTCTCCTGTCGCTAAGGATATTTTACACTTCTCTGCTAGAGCCCCAGCAATTTCTGAACTTGTCTCCCATAGGGTTTGAGGGAACACTTTGTCAAGCCCTGGGGATTTACCCAACCTAATTTGCCTCAGGACAGCAAACACCTTCTCCTCTGTAATCTGTACAGGGTCCATGAAATTGATGCTCACTTCTATAGACTCTGTGTCTACCTCCTGAGTAAATACCGATGCACCATGACAAAAGTAAATATAGCATTAAGACACAAGGTAGTCATTCTGCATCAGCAAGGTCGCTCACAAGCAGAGATTTCACAGGAGACAGAAGTTTTAAGATATGCTTTCCAAGCTTTTCTGAAAAAGCATGAAGAAATGGGCAAGGTTGAGGACCAGAAATGCAGTGATCAGCCATGGAAGCTAAGAGCAGAAGATGAAAGATGCATCAAACTTTCATCCCTTCTAAATTGGAGAAGTCTGTCACAGATATCAGCTCTGAACTCACAGAAACTACTGGAACCCAGTGCACTCCTCGACAGTCCAGAGAAGTCTTCTCACAAGCAGTCTTCTTGGAAGAGCTGCTGCCAAAAAGCCATTCCTCTGAAGTGGAAACTGAAGATTCACCTCTGCGCAAAAGCCCAAGGCCTGGGGTGCAGAGCAATGGCAGCACATGTTATGGGCAGACAAGTCAAAATTTCAATTTTTTTGGCTCAATTAGGACACAGTTTGTCCATAGAAGAGCTGGAGAGAAAAACATAGATGAGTGTCTGCAGCCAACAGTGAAGCACGGAGAAGGTTCCCTGCAGGTTTGAGGCTGCCCTTCTGCAAATAGAGTTGGTGAACTGGTCAAAATTAATGGAGTTTCCAATGCAGAGTACAAGCAGATTCTTATCCATCATGTAATACCATTAAGGAGGCATCGGTGCGGTCCCATCTTCATTCTGCAGCGGGACAATAACCCCAAACACATGAACAAGGCCGTAAAGGACTATATTTGGTGAAAAGAAAAACAAGGTGTTTTGCAACAGATGGTGTGGCCTCCACGGAGCCCTGATCGCAACATCACTGAGGCTGTCTGGGATTGCCTGGAGACATAGACACAAGCGAGACAGCCAAAGTCTGCAGAAGAACATTGGCAAGTTCTCCAAGATGCTTGGAACAACCTACCAGCTGATTTACTTATAAAATTGCACAAGAGTGTATTTAAGAGAATTGAAGCAATTTTAAAGGCATAGGGTTGTGACACTAAATATTGATTTGATGTAGTTTTTTTTTACTGCTTACTGCTCTTTATAGTAATTTTATGATATTTAGAAACTTTTGATTTCATTATTTTTGAAAGGATCTTTACTTTACAAATTTTTTACATGTTCCTAAGACTTTTGCACAGTACTGTACATGTGACAAATAAAGCTAATTGTTATTCTTCATCTTTACAATTTCATGAACTTCTCTGCTAATTCTTATTGGCAGAACCTCAGACTTGGTTTTGTTGGTCGATGAAGCTAATGTGTGTAATGCCCTGGATAAGATTTCCACTGCGATGCTGCGAGGTATTTTTATTTTAGCAGTTTTTGTAAAAGCCGTTTGTCCTGCTAGTAAGAGTGCTTAGGGAAGTTCAGACTGAGGTCGTTGCCTTCACACAGACTGTGGGTCCAGTGCTTAAGTAAAGTGATACACCTAACTACACCAGAAATTAGCTCCAATGTTTAGACTGGTTTAACTGTAATGTGGCCTTCTAATTTTCTTTTCTTTTTCTGGAACTATTTGTTACAGTTAAAAATTTAGTAAATATATTTCTTCTGTAGTTTTGGGCTGGTGTACAATCTGTTAATTTTCTGATGAAGCACACATGGTTCAGCCAGATGGGCAGATCGATGAATACCTTGAGAAATAGTGTAGTCTCTCAGCCAGTCTTATCACATATACCACCTTTCACCTCAGAGTATTTCTCTGGAGTGCCAGCACAAAGCTTGTTGCTAAGTCACTTGGATGAGCCTTGAGTCCACAAGCACTTCACTTGGGTAACAGTTGAATTTAGGATCAGCTTAGTTTCATAAAAAATTGTGCAGCACAGAAATAGGTTGTTCCTCCTGCCACAAGGAACCAAAGTGTTTGTCTATCTACAGTCATTCATCCTGCCCACATTAGGTGTCTATTCTCTGAGGATTTTCAAACGCTTCAACAAAGAAAGGAATCTCAAAGGAAAACACAATTGTGGTGAATGATAGAAGTCCTCCCAAAAAAAGTTCTACAAGCCTCCATTGAAAAGATTTGTGCAGACAAAGTCACCAAATTCTCTGATAATGTTCTGTTACAAATTCATTTTAAATTCTCTTTAGATTACTCAGCAACACTTAACATTGCTGGTATTCTCAGTTTCAATGCTATACTTCATGAAAATAGGCCTTTCTGTCCTACTTGACCAGGTAGCTCACCTGAGCTAGTCCTGTTTGCCTGTGCTTGGCCAATAGCTCTCTGAACCTTTCCTATCCATGTACCCATCTCAATCTCTTTGAAAGGTTGAAATTGTATCCATCTCTAGCAGCTCATTCTATCACACAGTGTTAGAAATTGTCCCAAAGGTTCGCTTAAATCCCCTTTCACCTTAATGTTTTAGACTGTCCTTCCCTGAGAAAAAGATTGTGATCATTCACCTTATCTACGCCCTCCATAATTTTATGAACCTCATACACTCCAGAGAGAAAAAAACTAGCCAACTCATTCTTCCCTTACAGCTCAAGCCCTCATGTCCTGGTAAAATCTTCTTTATATTAAATATAAATATATGCATATTATATCTTAATAAATGCATCTATATATTTTGTTAAGGACTCTGAAGCACTGAAGTCTTACTTTAGGTTAGGTTTTCTGATGGTGACAGATCACAGGCAGAGAGAAATTCAATCTAAGATATTGTAGGCCTATAAAAGTATATCAATGGACTTTGCACACCTTTGAGGAAAACTGGGGTGATGTTAGAGAAATTGTCTTCCAAACAGGTGAAAGAGCTGATTTTAGTTCAGAAAGTGTAGTAAAACTCGCATAGATTATGATGTCTAGGTTAAGAATTCTTTACAATTCAAGAAATACATGACAAGATGGCATCACCTGAGCCTGTCCTGCACATGTTGTAACGTTATAAAGGAGATGATGATAACATTCCAATATCTTAAAAAATCTTATCACATCATGTGGTGTGATGGTAACATATCAAACAGTATCAGTGCAACTAAAGGTGACAACTTTCCACTTGGTTATAAATGACTGCAAGAATTATAACTCAGCACTGAAGCTGTTTTTCTTACCCTTGGGAGCTTAACGACTTGTCTGGCTCGAGTCTCTGCCTCATTCGCTCATCCTGGGCATTCTACTAGAGGTCAAAGCTTAACCATGTATACGTAAAACAAAAGCATCTATTCCATGCAGACTCTATAAGTTTAGATTAAAATGCAAATATGAATGACTTATATAGTTATTACACTTCGACCATTAGGCTACTAAACCAGCATAGATAACTTCACTCACCCCTACTCTGAACTAAATCCAAAAATCTATGGACTCACTTTCAAAGACTCTACAACTCATTTTCTCAGAAGTATTTATTAATTAATTTATTTCTTACTGGTATAGTTTGTCTTTGGGTGTTTGTCAGTCTTTATGAGTGTGAATTTTTCATTGATCATATAGTATTTCTCTGTTCTACTGTGAATGCCTGCAAGAAAATTAACCTCAAGGTGGGTAATGAAGGAAATACAGCTCTCCAGCATGATGTCCTGTGAAATAGTGATGCCTAGAAATGGGAATGAAACAGTGCTAAGTGTAGAGTTGTTGATCATGAGTGGGTGGAGAAGAGACACATTTTTCCTAAAGTCGATATGTACCTCCACTGTTTTGAGGGCATCCATCTCCATTTTGTTGAGATTGCTTGTTTACTTCTGGTGGTACATCGATTCATTGCTTCTGGGAATTGGTTCAATGACAGTGCTATTGTCTGCAAACTTTATCAGTTTAACAGACAGATTACTAGAGGCACAGGCATTGTTATGGAGAGAAAATAGGAGAGGGAACATAGACGAAGGTCTCCTTCTAAGTAAGAACTGGAATTCGATTATAAGCAAGGTGACCTGATTGGATGAGGACTAACCAATCAGGAGGGACAGATGACAGGAGTATAAATATCATTGGACTAGACATGCCCAGGTATCATCCCTGATGAAGATGGCAGAGTCTGTCATAAAATCCAAGCTGGAAGCCTGAGAAGAGTTTTTTAGTGAAAAGCTTGTCTGACATATTTCTCATGCAGGTGAAATCATTACACGGAGTAATGAGGTAAAACAAAAGCAATGCAGAATAAAATGTAACAGCTACAGAGACAGTGCAATGCTGGTAAAGTATGACATCAGAACAAGATAGGTTACGAGATCAAGAGTCCATTTTATCATAGCTGGGAACCATTCCCTAGTCTTATAACAGCGGGCTAAGAAGCTACCATTGAGTTTGGTGGTCCATGCTTTGAAGCTTTTGCATCTTCTGCCTGATGGGGAGGGAAAGGGAGAGTGTCTGGAGTGAGTGGGGCTTTGACTGTAAAAGTCTACTTGCGTTTTTGAATATATGTAGTGACATTCACAAAAGTTCAATTTCCTTCTCACCTGTGGCAGTCAGTAAACCTGTGGGCAATGCTTAGCCTCCTCTGATATGGTGTGGGACTTTCCAGAGCCAAATTAAAATATCCCGTTCTGCACTGTTATTCAACATTCAACTGGAAGTTGACTTCAATGGGAAAATGGGGGTTAACAAGTCCTACCTATCTGCCATATCCCCACATGGTACAAAGTAAAAATAAACTTTTTTTTGTGTTACATAATTAAGATTATAGGTTAACAGAAATCTCCTGAAATTTGAAGCATAATTTGTAATGCACCAAATGAATTGTGTTATATTTATTACTGTTGTATTATTTTTTGTTAATATCAATACCACATATATGGTTTACTCTGAATTTCATGTGAGCGAGGAATTTATTGCTTCGTGGTGTATATGCCAATAAATCAACCTAATCTGGAACTAATAAAGCTTGTTAAGGCTGATTTATTTAAAAGCAAATGTTTACACTGAAGCCTAAGGATGTAGTTTTACATGATAAGGTAACACTGAAAGGACATAGTGATGGACAAACTCAAGTAGGTTGAGATAGTATGAAAGTAATAGCAATAACAGAGCACAGAATACTGTCTTGAATTATAGGGAGAGTGCTGTTCATGTGACAAGGCAGATTGAGAGATCAACAGTTCAGAATCAGAATCAGAATCAGAATCAGGTTTATTGTCACCGGCATGTGACGTGAAATTTGTTAACTTAGCAGCAGCAGTTCAATGCAATATGTGATAATATAGAAGAGAAAGATTATAATAAATAAGTAAATCAATTACAGTATATGTATATTGAATAAATTAAACAACATGCAAAAATCAGAAATACTGAATATTAAAAAATGTGAGATACTGTCCAAGGGTTCAATGTCCATTTTGGAATCAGCTGGCAGGGGGGAAGAAGCTGTTCCTGAATATCTGAGAGTGTGCCTTCAGGCTTCTGTACCTCCTACCTAATGATATCAGTGGGAAAAGGGCATGCCCTGGGTGCTGGAGGTCCGTAATAATGGATGCTGCCTTTCTGAGACACAGCTCCCTGAAGATGTCCTGGGTATTTTGTAGGCTAGTGTCCAAGATGGAGCTGACTAGATTTACAACCCTCTGTAGCTTCTTTCAGTCCTGTGGAGTAGCAAACCCCCATCTCCATACCAGACAGTGATGCAGCCTGTCAGAATGCTCTCCATGGTACATCTTTTTAAATCTTTTTATTAATTTTCAAATAAGCATAATAAGAAAGCATCGAATACAGAGAACTTGAGAGTACATAATTAATAGGTTAAAATACAAATACAAACAGTTAATAATCCACATATAATAGCCTCCCAAACTCATAGTAGGTTGCAAAGAATAGAAAAATAAGGAAAAAAAAAACAAAATAAAAACAAAAAAACACAACTAATCTAACCGACATGGGCTATTGTAATATATAAAGTATATACAGTAGTGTCAATAACTCCGCATCTCTATCCAAATAATTAAAAATGTTAAGAATAAGATTTGGGAAAGGTCAGTTTAACTCATATGAAAATGTTGGATAAATGGTCTCCAGGTTTCTTCAAATTTAACGAAGGGTCAAAATGACACTTCTGATTTTTTCTAAACTCAAACAAGAAATAGTTTGAGAGAGCCACTGAAATGTAGTTGGAGGATTAATTTCTTTCCAGTTCAATAGGATAGATCTTCTAGCCATTAATGTGACAAAAGCAATCACCCACCGGGCTGAGGGGGATATACGACTATTATCCACCATTTGTAAACCAAAAATTGAAGTAATAGGATGAGGTTGCAATTTGATATTCAAAACTGTTGAAATAATACCAAAATTATCTTTCCAGTAATTTTGTAAACAGCGGCAAGACCAAAACATGTGAGTTAATGAGGCAACTTTAGAGTGACATCTGCCGTAGATTGGATTAACATGAGAATAAAATCAAGAAAGTTTGTCCTTGGACATCTGAGCCCTATGTATAACCCTGAATTGTATTAGGGCATGTTTGGCACAAATGGAAGAGGAGTTAACTAACTGTAAAATTTTCTCCCGCTGCTCTGTGGGTAAAAGACAATGAAGTTCTTTTTCCCATTCCTTCTTAATTTTATCTGGTACCCCAGTTGTATTTTCATAATCATATTATAAATGACAGCTACTAAACCCTCCTGACAAGGATTCAGAGCTAGTATTTTTTCCGTAATATCCATTGGACATAAATTCGGAAAGGATTGTTACATATTATTCAAAAAATTTCTAATTTGTAAGTATCTGAAAAAATGGGTTTTAGGCAAATTATATTTATTGGACAACTGTTCAAAGGACATAAAGGTATTATCTAAAAATAAATCACAAAAACATGTTATACCTTTTGTTTTCCATAATACAAAGACTTGGTCCATAAAAGAAAGCTGAAAAAAGAAGTTAGATATAATAGGGCTTAATAAGATAAACTTATTCAAACCCAGGAATTTACAAAATTGAAATCATATTCATAATGTATAATTAACTATAGGATTAGTTATTTGTTTATTCAATTTAGATAGAGCAAAAGGAAGCAAAGATCCTAACATAGAAAACAATGAAAAGTTTTGTACAGATTTGTACTCCAAACTTACCCTTTGTGGGCTTGGTAAAGTGACCAATTCTTGTGTCTGAAATATTAAATATCAAATGGTAACCGCCCGATAGTAAATTCTTAGGTTTGGCAAAGTCAAATCACCTTCCTTCTTAGGCTTCTGTAAATATTTTTTACTTAATCTAGGATTTTTATTCTGCCACAAATACGAGGATACTTTAGAGTCAATAATGTCAAAAAAAGATTTAGGAATAAAAAATTGATAATGCTTGAAATAGATATAAAAATTTAGGTAAAACTATCATCTTAATAGCATTAATTTGACCAACAAATGACAAAAATAATTGGGACCATCTAGTAGTAAGTCGCTTGATTTGGTCAATTAAAGGTAAAGAGTCAACTTTATATAAATCCTTATGTTTCTTGGTAATTTTAAAACTCAAATAAGTAAAGTTATTTGTGACAACTTTAAATGGTAAGTGTTTATAGATTGGAACTTGCATATTTAATGGGAATAATTCACTCTTATTAAAATTCAGTTTGTAGCCAGAAAAGCTACTAAACTGAGCAAGCAAGGATAAAATAACAGGAATAGATGTCTCAGGATCAGAGATGTATAGTAATAAATCATCAGCATATAGTGATAGCTTATAAGTCCCTTCCCCATGGCTAATACCAATAATATTAGGTGAGTCACGAATAGCAATGGCTAAGGGTTCCAAAGTAATATCCAATAGTAGAGGACTGAAAGGACAGCCTTGCCTCGTACCACAGAACAGCTGAAAAAAGGGAGATTGTTGATTATTGGTAAGAACCGAAGCCAGAGGTTTATAATATATTAATTTAATCCATGACATAAATTTCGGGCTGAAATTAAAATTCTGCCCCGTATTAAATAAATATGGCCATTCAACTCTATCAAATGCTTTTTCAGCATCTAAGGAACATCTAACGGTATATCAATAGGAGTTTTTGAGTGTATTTGTTGACACACCAAATCTCTTCAAACTCCTAATGAAGTATAGCCGCTGTCTTGCTTTCTTTATAACTACATCTATATGTTGGGACCAGGTTAGGTCCTCAGAGATCTTGAAGCTGCTCACTCTCTCCACTTCTGATCCCTCTATGAGGACTGGTATGTGTTCTTTCATCTTTTCCTTCCTAAAGTCCACAATCAGCTCTTTCATCTCACTGACGTTGTGTGCCTGGTTGTTGCTGCTGCACCATTCCACTAGTTGGCATATCTCATTCCTGTACACCCTCTCGTCACCACCTGAGATTCTACCAACAAAGGTTGTGTCATCAGCAAATTTATAAATGATATTTGAGCTGTGCCTGGCCACACAGTCATGTGTATATAGAGAGTAGAGCAGTGGGCTAAGTACACACCCCTGAGGTGTGCCAGTGTTGATCATCAGCGAGGAGGATATGTTATCACCGATCCGTACAGGCTGTGGCCTTCCGGTTAGAAAGCCGAATATCCAATTGCAGAGGTACAGAGACCCAGGCTCTGCAACTTCTCAATCAGGATTGTGGGAATGATGGTATTAAATGCTGAGCTATAGTGGATGAACAGTGTCCTGACGTAGGTGCTTGTGTTGTCTAGGTGGTCTAAAGCCGTGTGCAGAACCATTGAGATTGCATCTGCCATTGACCTATTGTGGTGATAGGTAAGTTGCAATGAGTCCAAGTCCTTGCTGAGGCAGGAGATCAGTCTAGTCCTGACCAACCTCTTAAAGCATTTCATCACTGTTGATGTGAGTGCTACCGGGCAATAGTCATTTAGGCAGCTCACATTATTCTCCTTAGGCACTGGTATAATTGTTGCCTTTTTGAAGCAAGTGGGAACTACTGCCCGTAGCAGTGAGAGGTTGAAAATGTCCTTGAATACTCCCACTAGTTGGTTTACTTTTATTGGACAAGAAGTCTATGGAATGTGGGTCTTTGGTTATGTTGGCTACTTCCCAAGGCAGTGGAAAGTGTAGGTGGTGTGAATGAGGGGTGGGGGGGTACCAAATTTCGCGATAGACAAGGCCTTGTCCACAATTCTCTGTAATTTATTGCCGTCTTGAACAGAGCAATTGCCATATCATGGCCTGGTGTATCCAGCTAGGATGCTTTCTGTGATTCATCTACAAAAATTGGTGAGGATCATCTGGGATGTGCCAAATACCCATAGGCCTTCTGAGGAAGCAGAGCCACTGCCAAATTGTGGGATATTATATAAAGGAGATCTCTAAGGAACAGTATGACTTTTTTAAAACTCTAATCTAATTATTTATTGTGTGCTGGTGCTGATGGTGCAGTATCCCTGTTGTAAAGGAAGTATTTCATGAGACATTCTTTACAATAATTTTAAGTAATATAACTCACACCTCCTCACATCTGTCAGCATCAGCCTTAAGCAACAGTAAAAGAAAAACAGAAAGCTGAACTGCAGAAACCCAACAATCAGGTTGCAAAGCAGTGAGAATTATTTCGAATATATTTGCCAGAGAAGCTCTCTGTGAAACCAAACTGTCACAACATTTCACAATGAGAGAACCTGTGAAGATTCTTTTTTTCAAATCCTTTGAAGGAAAGACCTCGTTCACTTTGATTTTGAAGAAGTTTAATTTCCTGTTCTAAAATCCTTTAGTTACACTTCAGTGAGTCAACAGCAAACATATCAGCAGAGACCGGGGAGGCATCCTCTTACTTTCCTTCAAGCACTGTTCCTTTTCATTGCTATCGTCAAGCTACAATATTTCATATGAAGTCTTCTGACATTGTAGCAGTTGATTCCAGGAAAATGGCAGTGATTTAAAGATCACGTGTAACACTTGGATAACTTATGAAGAGGAAACGCATCCTTCCTTTCACCCCATTCACCTTGGGAAAATACGCCAGAAGCATGGCATCACTCTGTGGGCGACCCACAGCACAGTACTCAGAACGTGTTGGTCATTGACTCAGAATGCTGTAATTCACTGCACGTTTCGATGTTTCACTGTACATACGACAAATATTGCTAATCTTTACGCACTCTGTCTGTGGTCTTCTGGCTGTCCCAGTAAAGCAGACAGCATAATCAAAGATCCCACCCTGGACATTCTCTTTTCTCCCTTCTCCAATGGGGCAGAAGATACAAAAGCCTGAGCACTCCTCTATGCTGCCCTTGTTCATGATAAGCTGGTCTAATTCCATACAGTTCATGCAGGGCCAGCACGGTAGCATAGCAGTTAATGCAATGATATTACAGCACCATCAGCCCTGGTTCAATTCCACTGCAATCTGTAAAGTGTTTATACATTCTCCCTGTGACTATGCAAGTTTCCTTCGGGTGCTCTATTTTCCTCCCACATTCTAAAAACATAGAGCTTGGTAAACTAATTGGTCACATGGGTGCAATCAGGCAGCACAGGCTCATTCGGCCAGAAGGGCTTGTTACTATTCTGTATCCCTAAATAATTTTGTTTTAAAATAATTTAGCTCGGGTTCTATACTGGTTTCTGAGATGAGGACACCTCCAAAACATAAGCGAAGCCACCGTAAATACACCACTTCCCACCGGGAGATAAGGAAGCAGTAGCTTCTTCCGATCTTCTCCTCACTGACCATCTACACAGGTACACCTCAACAATGCGTGCTTAGCCCCTTACTCTACTCTCTATACACACATGACTGTGTGGCTAAGCACAGCTCCAGGACTATATGCAAATTCGCTGCAGACACAACTGTCGTTGGACAAGTCAGCCTACCAATAAAGTACTGCTGGTTGAGGGGTGCCACAACAACAGCTTCACATTCAATGTCAGTGAAATGTGAGTACTAATCATTAATTTCAGGAACGGGAGGGAGGACAAGCATGTACCTGTATTCATTGGTGGATTGGCAGTAGAAAAATGTAGCAGTCTTGAATTTCTAGTTGTTAACATATTGGATGACCTATCTGGGGCCCAGCACATTGATGCAATCACAAAGAAGTCAAGTTAGTGCCTTAAAGGCTACCTCCTTAAATATTAAGAAGATTCAGCATGTTACTGAACACTTTGACAAACTGATGGTCTTTATGTCTAAAGCATTCAATTCAACTCCTGGGTAGGTATGGTTCTAGTTCTAGCTTTATACTGTGTTGGTTGGGAGTCCATTCTGTATTCCCACTCTTCCACTGGGAAAACATCTAACTTAATCCCCAGTTTCTCTCAAAGCTTTTTAATTTCATGCTTATGCTCTCCAGCTCTTACTTATGGTTCAGTGGGATGCTTTCAGCATTCAGAATCCAGCACCTCCAGCTATGGTTCAGCTCCACTGATGTATATTAATCCCAGTTTTATGAGTGTGACATTTTTTTCCATTTCCCACTGCGGCCATTTTTATAATCTTTTTGACTGTGTTAAAATAAGCCTGTAGTTTAGGAGTGTGATCTCTGTCTGATGCACCATCAATAACTCACACTGAGACGTAGGCGAGATATCGGCTTTTATTGACTGGAAGAAGGAACCAGGAGTGAGTGTCTATCATACAAGGTCCTGGAGACTGAGGCCGATCTTCAGGCCGCAGGTCTCCTTTATACAGGGGCCTGTGGGAGGAGCCACAGGAGCAGTCAGCAGGGGCGTGTCCCGACAGGCACATAGTTCACCACATTCACCCCCCCTTCGTTTGAAAAAGTCCTCATGTAGCGAAGGTTCTTACAAGTCAAGCCGATCAGGCGGTCGAATCTGTCGCTGCGATCTACGTAGCACCGGCTGTGACCGCATAGGTGCCGGCAACATTGGCGATTGCACAGGGGACGGGGGTTGCGCGTGTTCTTGCCCACTAGGCGCCGGTGATCCCTCATGCATGTGCGAGGCGCCTGGTATAAATGCGTACGAAACGCCCGGTATACAAGTGTCGTGAGGAGTCTGTGTAGGGCCTGGTGAGTACGGTGTCACCTCTGGTGCAGGGTTCACAGTTACCGGAGAGCCTTCAGGGTAGTGGTCTGCTGCACCTGCGGGTGCCAGGTCGCGGATGGAGACCGTGTCCTCCCGCCCATCAGGTAAGACCACGTAAGCATACTGGGGATTCGCATGGAGAAGGTGAACCCTCTCCACCAGCGGGGAGTATTTATTGCTCCTCACATGTTTCCGGAGCAGCACTGGCCCCGGGGACGTCAGCCAAACTGGTAGGGTGGTCCCAGTGACAGACTTCCTGGGAAAAGAGAATAGGCGTTCGTGAGGGGTGGCATTGGTGGACGTACATAACAGAGAGCGGATAGAGTGCAGTGCCTCAGGGAGGACCTCCTGCCATCGAGAGACCGGCAACCCTTTGGACTTAAGGGCTAAAAGTGTGGCCTTCCACACTGTGGCATTCTCCCGCTCTACCTGGCCATTACCCCGGGGATTATAACTCGTGGTCCGACTGGTAGCAATGCCCCTAGCTAGCAAGTACTGGCGCAGCTCCTCACTCATAAAGGAGGACCCTCTATCACTGTGGATATAGCAGGGATACCCGAACAGAGTGAAGAGCTGGCGCAGGGCTTTTATGACGGACGTGGCAGTGGTGTCGGGGCAGGGGATGGCAAAGAGGAACCGTGAGAACTCGTCAATAACACTGAGAAAATAGACATTGCGGTCAGTGGAGGGAAGGGGGCCCTTAAAGTCAACACTCAGGCGTTCAAAAGGGCGGGTGGCCTTGACAAGTTGTGCCGTGTCAGGACAGTAGAAGTGCGGTTTGCACTCGGCACAAATTTGGCAGTCCCTGGTCATCGTCCTGATGTCCTCCAGGGAGTACGGCAGGTTCCGAGCTTTCACAAAATGGTAAAATCGGGTGACCCCCGGATGGCAAAGTTGTGCATGAAGGGCGTACAGCTGGTCGAGCTGTGTGCTAGCACATGTTCCCCGGGATAGGGCATCAGGGGGCTCATTGAGTCTGCCAGGCCGGTACAGGATATCATAGGTGTAGGTGGAGAGTTCTATCCTCCACCGCAAAATCTTATCATTTTTGATCTTGCCCCGCTGTTGGTTGCTGAACAGGAACGCAACCGAGCGCTGGTCGGTCAGCACAGTGAATCTTTTGCCAGCAAGATAGTGCCTCCAGTGCCTAACAGCCTCCTCTATGGCCTGGGCTTCTTTCTCCACCGCGGAGTGCCGAATTTCAGAGCCTTGGAGGGTGCGAGAAAAGAATGCTACTGGTCTGCCTTCCTGATTAAGGGTAGCAGCCAGAGCGAAATCGGAGGCATCACACTCCACTTGGAAGGGAGCGGTCTCGTCCACTGCATGCATCGTAGCTTTGGCAATGTCCGCTTTAATGCAGTTGAAGGCCGCGCAGGCCTCAGCAGAGAGGGGAAACGAGGTAGTCTTGACCAGGGGGCGAGCCTTGTCTGCGTAATGGGGGACCCATTGGGCGTAATAGGAAAAAAACCCCAGGCACCGTCTGAGGGCCTTGAGAGTGGTGGGAAGAGGGAGCTCTAACAGGGGGCGCATACGTTCGGGATCAGGCCCAATAACCCCGTTTTCCACGACATACCCAAGTATAGCAAGGCGGGTGGTACCAAAAACACACTTGTCCCTGTTATAAGTAAGGTTCAGAGCTGCGGCCACTTGGAGAAACCGTTGGAGGTTGGCGTCGTGATCTGGCCTGTCATGACCACAGATGGTGATGTTATCCAGATAGGGAAATGTGGCCTGCAGTTGGTACTGGTCCACCATCCGGTCCATTTCCCTCTGGAAGACAGAGACACCATTCGTGACACCGAAAGGGATGCGCAGGAAGTGATAGAGCCGGCCGCCCGCCTCGAAGGCGGTGTAGGGGCGGTCCTCTGGGCAGATGGGGAGCTGGTGATAAGCGGATTTCAGATCTATTGTCGAGTACACCTTATACTGAGCAATCTGGTTGACCATATCCGCGATGCGGGGTAGGGGGTATGCGTCAAGCTGCGTAAACCTATTGATGGTTTGACTATAGTCCACCACCATCCTATTTTTCTGCCCAGTCCGAACAACAACCACCTGGGCCCTCCAAGGGCTTGTGCTCGGCTCAATGATCCCCTCCCTGAGCAGCCGCTGCACCTCCGACTGAATGAAGGCCCGGTCCCCCGCGCTGTACCTCCTGCTTTTGGTTGCCACAGGTTTACAGTCGGGGGTCAGGTTGGCGAACAGCGGTGGGGGAGGGATCTTGAGAGTGGAGAGGCTGCAAGTGTCAGTAGCGCAGCTGTTGGCCTGGTTCTGGATGGGATGTGTGTGTCCGTGTGTGTGTGTGGTCAGTAGCGGGGTATGTGAAGAAGTCCCACAAAACTGAGGATTCTTGACAGTGAGTGGTGGGAGGGGCCCGTCGTATACCATAGTCACACTTTCGAGATGGCTCTGGAAGTCCAGCCCCAATAGCACAGGTGCACACAGATTAGGCATGACCAGCAGTTCAAAGTCCCGATATACTGTGCCTTGCACCACCAAAGTCGCTACACAACCCGCCCGGATGTCTGCGGACTGCGACCCAGAGGCCAAATGGAACCTCCGACTGACCGGCCGCGTTGCAAGTCCGCAGCGTTGCACTGTGTCCGGGTGAATAAAACTCCCAGTGCTGCCCGTGTCAAACAGGCATCCAGTCCAATGCCCCTCCACCTGGATGTCCATCATGGATCTTGCAAGCTGGTGTGGGGCGCTTTGGTCGAGAGTCACAGTGGCCAGAGTTGGATCGCCGTCGGGGTACCCGGTCAGCATCGGAGGGTCGGGGGCGGGGCATGCTGACGCCGACAAAGATGGCCGCTCACATCCGGGGTACCCGGTCAGCATCCGAGGATCGGGGGCGGGGCGTGCTGACGTCGACAAAGATGGCCGCCCACATCCCGGCATGCAAGATGGCGGCCCCCACGTTTCACCCGCAGCGCTGCACTCCGCTCGAGGTTGAGACTTACAGACCTTGGCGAAGTGGCCCCGCTTTCCGCAGCTGGAGCAGGTCGCTTCTCGCGCTGGACAGCGTTGTCGAGGATGTTTCTTTTGGCCACAGAAATAACAAAGCACGAGTTTCTTACGGGCCACAGCCGTGGTCTGGGTCGGGGAGCTCGTGGAATCGCGACTGGCGGCGGCGTTGGCGAATTCGCTCCCGGGAGCCGGCGGTGGCGGGGTCTGAGGCGTCCACGAAACCGGCGGGGAATTGCGCGACTGGACAGCGTCGGCGTTATGCCGCGCAGCTTCTAGAGCGTTGGCCTTCTCTATCGCCGAGCTTAAGGTAAGATCCGAGTTCTCCAGCAGTCGCTGGCGCATGTACACTGACCTCAGTCCCGTCACAAAGGCGTCTCGCACCAGCAGCTCCGCATGCTGTTCTGCCGTGAGCGTCTTGCAGTCACAAGCTCGGACGAGTGTCTGTAGTGCTCGGAGAAACTCAGCGCACGATTCGCCAGGCCGCTGTTGCCGGGTAGCTAAGCGATGTCTTGCGTAGACGGTGTTCACCGGCCGCAGGTACTGTCGTTTGAGGGCGTCCAGTGCCCCTTCGTAGGTCGGCAGGTCCCGGATAAAGGAGTAAACTTTGGAGGAGACCCTCGAGAGTAGGATTCTGTGCATAACGGCGGGTTCAGTCGCACGAAGCTCCGCCAAGTACGATTGGAAGCATGCAAGCCAGTGTTCAAAAGCGAGAGCTGCGTCAGGGTCTTGAGGGTCCAAATCCAACCGGTCCGGACGCAAAACGGGTTCCATGTTTTAAAACTTCCAGTCAATAAAATTGATGCACCATCAATAACTCACACTGAGACGTAGGCGAGATATCGGCTTTTATTGACTGGAAGAAGGAACCAGGAGTGAGTGTCTATCATACAAGGTCCTGGAGACTGAGGCCGATCTTCAGGCCGCAGGTCTCCTTTATACAGGGGCCTGTGGGAGGAGCCACAGGAGCAGTCAGCAGGGGCGTGTCCCGACAGGCACATAGTTCACCACACTGTCACAGTACTGTATGTTTCTGACAATTTGTGTGGAGGGATATAGTGGGCTGTGTTCTAGGGGGTGCGGATCAGGACCAGGGGGTGTGTTGACTACTGCAAACTCTGTAACATGAAGCTCTGCCTGCAACCCACAGTAATAACATATCGACTCCATAATGCCAAATTTGTGGCAGATGCCCAGCTTTACGAGGAACCAGTCCAAAACTTGCTAAATTCAAATATCAAAGTGTAAGGGAAAGCCTCTCTTCACCCTTAGAGTCTGCTGCCTTCTATCTACAGTCTTAATGTTACACATTTCTTCATGGTTCCAGAATGTGGCAATGTCAGGAACAG
This sequence comes from Hypanus sabinus, assembly GCF_030144855.1. Lineage (NCBI taxonomy): Eukaryota > Metazoa > Chordata > Chondrichthyes > Myliobatiformes > Dasyatidae > Hypanus > Hypanus sabinus. The sequence goes on along the minus strand of NC_082719.1, from coordinate 47,501,306 downwards.
ATGGTAAAAACCCTACCTGCTGGATGTTGCATTGGGAAAAGCAGGACAAATGGTTTAAAAATAGCCAGTGGATCAACAGGAGGTGACATAAGGTTGCAATGGGTAGGCAATGTCATTCAATTTTTCTTCTTTTTAAAAATTATGTGTCCCAATTTCAGACAAAAATCACAGAGTAAAATTTCGGCCATACCATGACAGTTACACTCCAGACAGGACAATTGTGCTACAAAGAAAATAACCAGCTGGATATCTTCTGGAGGTGGCTGGGTATTCTTTCACAGGCAGTTTACTGTGCATGAAATGGTAGGTTGTAACCTTTAAGAAAATAGCAAGGGTAATGGAGGGCTTGTTGGAAATCTGTGGAATAAAAAACTGACTAGTTCTACAATAAGTGAATGATTTCCTGCTCCAAATTACTTGCCCAGACACAAATGGTAATGTGGTGATATTGGATTTGTGTTTTTTAAATTCTGGAGTATTGCAAGCTTATGGAGAGTGAAAATTCTGTATGATTTTAAAAATTACTTATTCTCATCTTTGATTATGAAAAAAAAATTATCAGTATGTTAGGCTATAAATCAGGAAAATGTTTTTACTATAAAATGGTGAATATAGAAACTAACTCATATTGTTCTGACTATCTGCTTCTAAAATAACTTGAATGATTAATTATAGAGACAAAAGCAATGAGAATGGATGAGTAAGTATTCCATGCAATATAATAACTAGATGTCTGTTCCAACCATAAAGAGTGAGATCTTTTACAAAAGTAATGATTAATTTGCGTGTGTCAATTATCAGTACTTTTTAAAATCCCTAATTGTCAGTTCTTTTGATGTAAGCCAATATCAAAAACATTTGCATCAAACCAATGAATTATGTAGATATTTGATGTGGTGTTTTTCATGTAGATATTCAGTGATGTTCGCCGAGCTTGGCAATTAGTTTGCAGGCATTTTATCAGCAGTTGAGGTGACATCTTCAGTGTACAGTTGTTGGTGTTTCTCTCAGGGAGTGCTCACATTTATATAGGGCTCCATTCACCTGCCTCTGTCTGTGGTGATTTTGTCATGGTTACTTGAAATGACCTGGAGACACAGACAATTCTTCAAGAAAATTAAACCTTTATTTGCAAACAAAGGCTGAGGCAATCAATGAATTTGACACCGAAAGCCTGCCGAGCTCCAGTGTACAGCATTCTTTATAGTAATTTCTTATCTCAGTTACATTTCAGTTTCATCAGCATACCCAATCAATTTTTAATTGCATATCATCTATATATTAACTAATCAATCGCTCTTGCCTAGCTCTCAGTGTGCCACCATTATATTTCACCCGATCGCATTGGGGCCCCATTCCTGGCCAAGATTATGTTTTCCAGACAACCTCCCTCACATTACATTCCTGCTCGCACCATCCTGTCCGCCACCGTTATCTCGTACTAAACAAAGGCTGAGTGTAATACATGGGGTACATTTCAGCTAATAGTGCTGCTAGCTAAACAGGTGTTCTGTAAGTGCCACAGTATGCAGCTAAGAGAGTACAAAGTATCTAGTTAAAACAACACATAGCAAAATGTGTCTAGTAAAATAATACATATTAATATTCAGTACCTAGAAGTGATTACATAGTATAGTAAATAGCTAATACATAATGATTATATTTCAGGTATATATAATGATTATGTCAGGTATATTTCTCAATAATATCACATGTAAGAACGTGATTGGAGAAAGTTCTGAGCATGCGCAGAAATGATAGACAGATCTGGAAGCATGGCTCTGTAAGACGTGTGGTTGTTGCTGTTAAATAAAAGTTCTATTACTTCCAGAATATGGTTCTTTATTGAAACCCACGGAATGTATTAATATAAAGAACACAACACGGTGTCAGAAGTCATTCTGGAAGAATAATATGTTACCTAACACGGGAGAATCAAAGATAATCGAAAGGAGTTCGAACTGTTTTGGGATTTGCTAACAGTTTTGCAATTGGAAGGGCTGCAACCTCCACCAACACTTCAATTGTCTGGGAATGTAGCTGAGAACTGGAGAAAATTTAAGCAACATTTTGAACTTTATTTGTCGGTGATCGGAGCAGATAGAAAACCAGAGAAAATGAAAGCTGTGCTTCTACTCCATGTAATAGGTGATGACGCAGTTGAGGTATATAACCATTCTACTTTTAAAAATGGAGATAATTTAAGCTTAAAATTGATAATGGACAGATTTGAAGCATTGTGTATACCGAAGTGTAATGTGATGTATGAGCGGTATAATTTTTTTACATGAGAGCTGGTGAAACTATTGATCAATACATTACCGAGTTGAGAAACCAGAGTAAAACATGCGAGTTTGGAGAACTGACAGACTGTCTCATTAAAGACAGAATTGTTTGTGGCATTCCGGATAATGGACTGTTAAGAGAACAAGACATAGATTTGGAAAGCAAAGCTTTGGAAACCGTTAAATCACAGGCTAAAGAACTTTTCATTGAGAACTGCAATGTAGACACTGTGAGAAAGCACAAACATATTAGAAAAAAATAATAAAACGGCAACAAAACTGACAGAGGGCAAGATGTCATCTGAAAGAAAAAAGCTATGTGATTGCTGTGGGCAGCAGCATCGGACAAAACAGTGTCCAGCATATGGGAAATTGTGCAACGACTGCAGTAAGAGTAATCATTTTTCACGCTGTTGCAGAAGTAGAAAAGAAATAAAGCACATAAATGCAGTGCTTGAAAATGATTGTGAGGAGTTTTATATCAATGTGCTTTGTGAAAATAAACAAAGTAAGAATGACTGGACTATTCCATTGCATTCCATTCCATTAAATCATTATTCTGTTTAAACTGGATACTGGAACATAAGTAAATAGTCTTGCAGAATCTGACTTTAATGCATTAAAGCCAAGATCAAAGTTATAACAGACAAATATAAAAGTGACCGGGTATTCAGGTGCAGACATTCTAGTTAAAGGACCATGTGTGCAAAAGTATCACACAAAGATATGGTGCACACGCTTTCATTTGTGGTGGTGCCAAGGAATGTACAGTCAGTACTGGGTGTATCTGCCTATGAGAGACTGAGTTTGGTGAAAAGAGTCTTAGTCCTGGACAATGACACAGAGTCAGAATACAGTGACTTGATGACATGACTTGTTCATAGGGCTTGGTTATCTTCCAGGAGAGCACACGATTAAAATTGACAACACAGTGTCACCCATAGTACATCCATGTAGAAAAGTGCCTTTTGCACTACGCCATTAACTGAAAACAGAGCTTGACAGAATGGAATGGTTAGAAGTCATAAAGAAAGCTCCCTGACCCATCCCTTTGTTACCAGCATCTGACAAAGCATTGACACCAAAACCAGCATTGCCATTTTGCCCTCTGGAAGTAACGCACATGCATCAATGGGCCATGCACTCCATCACAATCCCACTGCAGGAGGACAGATGCCAAACTTGCCAGTACAGTATAATACTGATCTGAAACCAAAGAGTGACAAGAATCAGGATCCAATTGAAGAAGTGAAAGCACAAGTGAAGAAATTGAGAAGTTTTATTGAAATGATGAAGTCTCAGCATAAAAAAGCAATTACACAGTTAGTGAATGAATTAGATAAAGAAAAGGATATTCATATTGCATTACAAGTGGAAGTGGAAGGAATTAAGAAGTACAACCCAGATCATACAGGGTCCAAACAGAAGAATGGGCAGTGTTAAGAAGAAATTGCAAAGACCTTAAGAAAGAGCCAGCTTCAGAGTTTCCGTTAACTGATGCAGACCAGACAAAACACGGAAGTAACAACGAAACACAAGAACCGCGTGAACCACTTAGAAGGTCTTCTCATGTTCATAAGCCCCCAGAGAGAATGACAGAGTCATGTTAAATTATGCATTCGCTGTAATCAATGTTGCTAATTGTTCTTCTTTTTAGGGAAAGGAAGATGTGGTGATATCATGTGTAAGAACGTGATCGGAGAGAGTTCTGAGCATGCACAGAAATGATAGAAAGCATCTGGAAGCATGGCGCTGTAACACACGTGTGGCTGTTGCTGTTAAATAAAAGATTTATTTCTTCCAGAATATAGTTCTTTATTAGAAACCCACGGTACATGGTAATATAAAGAACACAACACTGTCCTGATTGGCTACTCCTTCTCAGCTTGTTTATGGGAACACCAGCTGGTGGTACAGAGACATGATGCACTATCACTGATCTCAGTACATGAAGACCCAGAAGGATAGCACTTTAACTGGAACACTGTGGATGTGCTGATGCAGGTAAACATGAAGAAAGTGTGAGCATTTTTAGGAATGTGGTTCTTTTCTGATAACTCAGTCAGCAAATTTATTGAAATAAACACCACTTATGAACCTCTAAGAGCCAAAGAAATGTGAGCCAATAGAATTCAAAGGTCAACTGAAGGAGTAGCTGATCAGGACCGAAGCAAGTGAACAGGACCCTACTGAAGCATGAGCACACCCAGAGAGAAACACCAACTGAGGATGTCAATTCAACTGGTGGTGAAACATCTGCAAGCTAATTGCCAAACTCAGCAAACACCACAACATCAAATGCCTCAACACGAGCTACCTATATTCATCACTATCCTAATTACATAGATATGCCCACCTATGATATTCTGGGGCATATTAATTTCTGTGGAGAACACTGGCCAACAGCATATCTATGGCTATCAATGCCAAAGCCATAATATTTTAACTCATGCTTCAGTAGCTTATAATCTCTAACACCATAGAATGAGGCTATTCATCTGTTAAGTCTATGTGGCTCTCACAGAATTCCCATCATGCAATTTTCTTCCCTGCAACCTCTCCTCTCTCGAGTGCATGTAACTTCCACTCATATTCTGCTCACACTGGGGTAATTTATATTGTCAATTAAACCCCCAGGCACAATTTCAGGGTTTGGCGGGAAACAGAACATTCAAGGAAAACCTACAAAGTGACAGGGAGAATGTGCATACTCCACACAAACAATACTCTGGATTAGGATGTCACTCACACTGTGAGAGACAGCACTAACTGCTGTGGCACTGTGGTCCCCAGGATTATAGCTGCATTCTGATTTACAAAAATGGTTTTTGCAATATTTACTTGATAACTTGTAGGTATGTCAGAATATGTTCCAAGGGATATATGAAAACTGCTCAGACAAAACCAGCTATTTATTTCCAAAAAAGGGGCACCCATTACAGAATTATTCCACTCAGGGCTACAGGTACTATTTTAATGATATAGTCAGTGTGTAACTCTGAACGTTTCAGTTTAAAGGACACCAGGCACAACAGATGTAGTCAGGACTGAGAAATGCTGTCTGAATTCTCAATTAGTTCAGTTATACAAGATTATTTTCTGTCCAGTAGATGGAATAAATGGAAGACCTAAGGGATATCAGCAAATCATCAATGGGCTGTGATTATGTTCCCTAATGAATTAGTGAAACCAATACAATCTTCTGCCTTTAATCTGAAATATGGAACAACAGTATTCAAGATCACCATAGGTCTGGTTTTGACTTCAGGCAGTAGTGTAATAGCATAACATTGGAAATACTCATGTGATTTCCATTGTATAACAGCCCTTGTTTTCACTTCTATTAGCTTTACTGCTCTGTGGCAGCAATCTCTGTTGCACCAGTTATCTAAAATGAGTTATTTGTCATACTAATACTTCCATATTATAGTAACAAGTAACTAATTGAAAAGTAAACATTACAGCATGAGTCAGAATGGATTGTCAACACATGAAGAGAAGAAAATTGTGAATTCAGAATAACCCAGATGTTTATTATTTTGTTGGACACATCCACGAGCAACAGAATAAACATCCATATGGATATGAGGCTTGCCAATTTTTGCAGTTCTGCCACTTTTGTTTTATTTTAAATGATAGGCACAGGGTGGCCAGCTGCTGCCCAAGCTCAAACAACAGACCCAAAGGTTTCAAATTAAAAACTATTTTTTTTTAATACAATCTCCCAGACAACAGTTGAGTGAAGAAGGGGAATTGACAGTCTTAATAGTTTCAGTCTTAATATTTTGATCTGATGACCCTCTCAGTGGGAGATGGGGGAATGACTGAGCATTAATGTCATGGACCAGCATGGGTGAGAGGTGATACAAGCATATATAATTTATGAGCCTCAAAAGCACATCTAAATTCCTGCTGGGAGTGACAAATACATAGATGAGCACATTATAGTTATATATAAGCTTGCAATATAATTGAGAGATCAGTTTGAGTTTAATTGCTCCCAAGTGCTCATTAACAGAAGTTTCAACCCCAGATCTGTTTAAGGGTCTTTGACCTGAAACAGTGACTCTGATGCTTTTCCCACAGATGCGGAGTGTTCTAGCTTTCTCCATTATTTCTTTTATCCCTGCCCCTAACTATGGCCCTCACTACCCCCCCCCCCAGATATTTTCTCTTTTCCCCTCTTCCATCGGGCAGAAGATACAAAAGCCTGAAAGTATGCATCACAGGTGTCAAGTTCAGCTTCTACGCCACTATGATAAGACTATTTAATAGTTCTATAGTACAATAAGTCAGACTCTTAGAGTTATAAAGCATTACAGAACAGAAGTAGGCCCTTTGACCCATCTTCCATACAAAGTTGGCCTTCTGCCTAGTTCCATCTACCTCCCTCCATACCTCACAATTTTGACTTCATAATCTACCTGATCTTGCACCTTATAGTTTATCTGCACTGCACTTTAATTCTGCAGTGCTATTGTTTTACCTTGCCTATCCTCAATTCACAGGGTACTGATCTGTATGTATGAGCAGAAGGCAAGAGAAGCTTTTCACTTTATCTCAGTTCATGTGATAAACACCTTTTACGTTTTGCCATATCCCTTCCCAAAGGCTGTCCCCATTTGCACTGTCCAGATGTTGTTGACTGTGAGGCTGGGAACTCATCTTCTGATTTGGGAGGATATCTGTCCCTCCATCCTAACAGACTCAAAACCCATTTTCAGTCATCCCCAACTCAAGTATCAGAGCAGAGAGGCCTGACAATGGGAGCCACAAGATGGTTGCACTTGATTACGATGTAAGTGGGAGGAGGTTCACCCTACAATTAAGACAATGGTGGGCATTAAACTACCAGACCTAAAATTTCCAAGTTAAGAATGTTGTCCAAGGAAGCCAGACAGTGAACTTAAAAAAAATCTCATGAACATAATGAGAAAGTGAAATAAATACTTGCTGCAAAATGGATAGAATTAACTCTATTTTTAATCCATTATGGCTTCTATCATGCTGTTATAAGACTATTGAACAGTGTCCTACTGCACTAAGATGGACTCTTGACTTCACAATCTACCTCATTATTGTCTTGCACTTATTGACTGCCTGCACTGCAATTTCTCTGTAATCTGTAACCTCCTATTTTGCATTCTGCTATTGCTTACAGTACATTTATTATCTATATACAACCTTGAGATTCATCTCCATAGAGCCAGCCACAAAAGAAAGAAACCTAATAGAACCCATTCAAAGGCAGTCAAACATCCAAATGCAAAACAACAGAACAAATTAAGCAACAAGAAAAAGCAAGTAACATTCAGATTTCAAGTTCATGAAAGTGAGCTGACAGCCATGAAGCCAGGCATCACTGATGCCAATCCAATAGCCCTTTAGTTGCAGGCCACAGCCTCAGTTCAGCATAGAGACAAGTAAACCTCACCAAGCAACGAGCTGAACGTGGGACCGTCCCTCACCTTCAGTTCTGACACCCTGACCTTTTAAATCTGAACCTGTGCTTAAAAAGGCCAAACATCAGCTCATCCCTCTCTCTTGGACCTGGGTCCTGCCACTTCAAGATGCTCTGGGGCCTAGGCCCTGTTGCCTCAATCTGACCTGTATCCAGCCTTTCCAATCATGCCTGGTGTTTAGATCAGTCAAACATCAGCTCATTCCTCACTCCTGCCACCTTGACTCACCTTATGTTAGATCTGCCGCTTCGAATCAGCTTCAAATGCGTTCCTGCAATGGCCAACTATTGGCTCAGTTCTCTCTTGTGGGTCCATGCCCACTGCCCCAATTCGGCCCAAATGTGCCACGCCACAACCATCCTGTACCTTTGAGACTGCAAAAATGCCAGGTCATACAGGTGGTCAAAAGCCCAACTCCTAAACGAAAGTTACAGGCTATTGATTGCAGTGATGGGCTGTCTAGAAGAAAAATGTGATTAGTGATTAGTGTGAAAATCTGATTAGTAGATTTGTTTGCTGCCAGTGAGGCATCGCTGTGTTTCACCAGGGTGTTATTACTTTCCCTTGTACTACCTCAATGCACTGTTGTAATGGAATGATCAGTATGGATGGTAGGAACACAAAGGTATTCACTATTCCTCAGTGCAATAATACGTGAATTTACCAACTTATAATTTTTAATATTTCACTGAGTTATCAGTATGTTGGAACACTGGTGACCAATAAATGAAATGTTTATTAACGTGTGCCTTCTCTCATAGTGGTATGGAGCTTGATGCCAGCACAAGATCTACTTAACACAATGATTATGATAGAGAAAGTTAACAAAAGACAATTCTTATTCTCAAAGCCACACAAAGAATGTTTCCTCAAATCATAAAGCTTATAAAAGGCTTTGTCAAAGTGTGAGTGTGCATGAGAAGGTGAGGGGAGAGTGATGGAGAAGGGGAAGAGAGAGAATCAATCTTAATCTTCAACAGGCTTAATCTTGTCATGGATGTGAATGTGTGGATGCATGAGTGAATGTGCTAGTAGCGTCTGCACACATACAAACTGATAAGTTTGTATTCGGTATTATTTCCACCAAGGTTTAGAAATCACAGTATTAAAAGTTACACAAGTAATTCCTTTTTCATTAAGTAGCACAGAATAGTTAACAGTTGGATATTGCATGTGCAAAACTTTCTCCTTTAATCTCTAAGGCATTTCACTCAATTTCCAGAATTTATATGGAAATTGAACGATTGATATTGAGACATATCAAAAAACAAACGCTATCCATTGCCATCAGCTCATACAAATTAAAGGAAGGCACTGCCAGTATTATAAGAATGCAAAACTAAGTCTCTGTTTGTCTGTGATCAGATTACCCATCCATCTCTGTACTTCCAAAACTCCAGCTTCTCAAGCATTTCTTAATTTTGATCATGCCCATACGCTGTTGCAAAGGTCCAAAATGCTGAATTCTCTTTTCACATATCTCCATGTCTGTGTCCACCAATAAAATGCTTGCGAAGTATAACTTGTGGATGAAGCTTTTGATCCTGTGTCTTACAATATCATGAGTGCATTGGGATTATATTTTATTTGATATTGCTTATATGCATGACACCAAAGTGTTAAAAATCAAAATTGTTGTTGCATTCATCCACTTCACCTATGTCTCATATTCATTCTTTAACCTCCCACCACTCTGTGTGCCAAAGAGAGTGATGGAATACTCACCAAGCATCTACTTAAGTGCAACCTCAAAAGCACTGATGTGGGAGCAATTTCAGATATGACGTATGGTTGTTAACCTGAACAAGGGTTTTGTTTTACTCCCTCCACAGATGATGTCCGAACTGCTTAACATTTATAACATGTCCTGCTCTTCATTTGTTCAAGAAGTTGGCTCCTCAACACCAATCTGGACAACTAAAGATGAATACTGTTACTGTACCCACGTTTGTGTTTTCATTTCAACTACTTATAGTTTTAATTTATCAACACAAAACATCGTAGAGCTAATTGCATTTGGCAAGACCAGATTATTGAACATATGCTGTTTGTAGAGTTTCTATTTTCAGAATTGAAGGCCATCCAGATTTAGATTAAACACTCAGCTTTTGAAATGAAACAGACCAGAATGCAAATTCTGGAATTTAAGTTAAAAAAGTCCTCTCCACCTGAAACAGCATATGCATTTATTGGTATCGAAGTGAAAAGAAAGGCAAAGTAACGGGTCTTCCTGTCCACATTTATTTCAGTATAAAACACTCAAGGTTAGTCACCTAGGGATAGCAATCTGTTTTCAGCTTGTTCCCAATGCCAAATCTAATTGATAATTTCTCACTGTTGAATCCTCAGCCGCTGGAAATAATAGGGCAGATTTTGCATCAACCAAAGGACAAATGGCTGCTTGCCTTTGGGTCTTGCTGTTTCTTCCAGCATGGCCCTAGGTACTGACGTATGCTGATATGACAGGTCCCAGCTCATTGGCTTGGTGCAGCAATACACATGGCAGGGTGCCCCCTCAGTAATAGTGTCTGGCTGTACTCCCTAAGACCTTGAAAGTCAGTGTGACCCTTTTCCCAGTCTCACTAGCTGTCAAAAGTTGAGCATCTTTGATTTTCACTAATATTAACAAATATGCAAGGAGTAAAACTAATAGCAGAAATCAAAATTATTCCAAAAATGGTGCATGCAAGCAAAATTACTTAAATGCATTTAAACATATTGACTTAAATCAAATAAAAATATTTCTTTCCTATATTTCCACAGACGTTTCTTGTCAGTTACTTCAATGTGGTTATTGACTCTGAAGGCAGACCTCCAAGTTTCCAAGCCACATCACAGCCATGGCCTCTCAGAAAAGGAACTACAAGACAGTTTCTCATCAGGCTACATTGACTATTGTACAAGTGGGAAGATTTGCTTCTTTTATTCAGGACTCTGAAGACAATTGTTTACAAACCATAAACTGAGATCTAGTTGTTCAATAAAACCTGAAGAAATGCAAATTTCTTTTAAATAACTTGATACAAACAACGAGATAATGAATGGATAGAAGTTGTTACAAATTAGAAAGAAATAGATTTATTTTTTACACAATTACAATGTCATCTTTAATATTTCACTGTGAGCAATCCATTATTTTTGATCAATGGTCAGCACTAACAGAAATTTCTGATTATTATTACTTTATGAATGCCTGCTTAAATAAATACCACACAGGAATTTGTACAAAGAAAGTCAGGCCAGTCCAGCAGAAGTACTGGCAACTGGCTTGAAGGTATGCCTTCTTTTTTTTTAATCTTTATTTTGTCATCAAAGCATTCATGCGTGAAGCAAAATTTCAGATTCCAATAACTCAGTTTCAGAAGCTCAAATTTCTTTAAGTCAAAAGTCTGTTGCCTGAGCAAAAGTGAAGTGGGAGGATGAGTCTTCATTATATCAGAAACCATTCCTAGAGAATATTCTAGTAATCATTTTATCCTTTAGTTCCATTTGATGGTGCTGACTAGTTCATGCAGCTCCGCGTGATCTGATGGAAATTCATTGATCTGAAATGTTTGCTTCTCTCTCTACAGATATTTCCTGACCTGCTGAATATTTCAAGCATTTGTTTTTATACTAGATTGCTTCTGTATGTTACTGTTGTATGATAAACTGCAGCGAGGGCTTTTTTGGGGAAGGAAGTAACAAAAAGGGAGTGAGGCAACTGTACCTTATTTTTTTTCTTTGCACAACACAAAAGAATGGTAACATTGACTTTTTGTCACAGAATTGCTTTCTTATTTTCTTTTCCTGTTATCTCAGAGAAGTATTTTACTCATTATACAGTATTCCCTATAGTAATCACATTTCACTGTGAGGATTTGAGATCATGGGGGAATGCTTGTATTTAGAGTGGTCGACTTGGAAGACAAGAAAATTGTCATCATTGTAATAGGTCTGTGTTTATCTTGCTGCAAAAAGGTATGTTTGCAAAAATTTACACAAGGCTGATCTGGTATTTTCCTACCTTGAGCCTTCTCTCGCTCACCAGTAAAGCACATTTATTATCAAAGTATGTATACAGTAGACAACCCTGAGATTCATCTTCCCACAGACAGCCAGGAAACAAAGAAAACCATGGAACACATTCAAAGAAAACCATCAACCTCACCCCTCCTCAGATGCAAAAAGACATATTGCTCAAGCGGTAACAAGAACATCATCCCCCCACCCCCCATCGCATGCTAAAAATCTAAAAATAAATCACGCCAATGACACCAGGGAAAAATGAGTAAAAACACAGAATATAGAACACAAAATCGAAAGAGTTCATGTTCATTTCAGCTCAGCGTTCATTATCTGAAAGTCACCCCAAAATAGCAAAATAGCTACAGAAAAAAGAGTGACCAGGAACTACTATTCAATCCAGAAATCACAGAACTAGAACTTTGGTGCCATCTTCCAACAGTATCAAAGGAGAGAGAGACCGCAGAGGTCTTCCCTCAGGAGCAGGGAGTTAGAGGGAGAGAGAAACTGTCACATACAGACACCTTCCTCTGGCAGCAGTGAGTGAGAGGCTGGTAGACAGCACTGAACACTCATTCGCCTTCCACAGTCGATTTAATGTTGTCAGTTTCTTGACCACTTAAATTGGCGAGATCAGTGAGAAACAGAGTCAAACGTGGCTGCTAAGCTTCTTGGTTTCAAGGCTGCTCACCTTCAAGGAACCTTCTCAGACACAGCAAAACACCCTAATTGGCCCGAAAATACACCAACAAGCTGTAGATTATTGGCTCCAACAGCACCAAAACCACATTTAAAACGCCCGAGAACACACCAACAAACTGTAGATCAGGGGCTCCAACAGCACCAAAACCACATTTAAAATGCCCGAGAACACACTAACAAACTGTAGATCAGGGGCTCCAACAGCACCAGAACCACATTTAAAATGCCCGAGAACACACCAACAAACTGTAGATCAGGGGCTCCAACAGCACCAAAACCACATTTAAAATGCCCGAGAACACACTAACAAACTGTAGATCAGAGGCTCCAACAGCACCAAAACCACATTTAAAATGCCCGAGAACACACCAACAAACTAGATCAGAGGCTCCAACAGCACCAGAACCACATTTAAAAGAAAAAAAAGACATAAAAAAGTGAAAGGAACAGTTTCATGGAGAATTTTACCCATGGTAACATTGTTCTCTGGTGTCATCTTCTTCTGGATTTAGTAAAATGACATATCTGTTGTTGCCAGTGCTTCCAGTGGAACGTACAAATAACCTGCTAACTCACGAAAACCACTTGGTTCATTGTCTTAGTCCAAACTTAGACAAAAATGCATAATTCAGAGATGAAATAAAGGTGACTTCTGCCAATTTTTTCTCAATGAGAAATGGGTGGAAACCATTGCATTTGTTGATTGCTGGAGGTTAATCATTTCAATTTTGGGAATCGCTGCAGGACGATGTCTGAGGCTTTCCCACCATCATAAGTTCATAAACGTCAGGATGACATTCCATTCATTGTCTTCAAGAAATGAAGCCACACTGTCAGCATTCAATGATGGACGAAAAGTGATTTGAGATAGCTTATTGTGTCACGTGTACGTGGAAACGTCAAAGCATACACTGAGTCAATGACAAGGATATTGCTGGGTCTTGAGGACTTGAGTTATAGGGAAAGGTGAATCAGTAGGACCTTTTCAGAAGTACAAGAGAATGAGGGGAGATCTTATATAAAGTTACGAAGGATATAGATAGGGTTAATGCAAGCAGACTTTTTCCATGGAGGTTGTGTGAATGTAGAACTAAAGTTCATAGGATAAGGGAGAGAAGGGCGAAATATTTAAGGGGAACCCAAGAGGGAACTTCTTCACTCAGAGGATGGTGAGAGTATGGAATGAGAAGTGCTGAATGCAGGTTTGACTGCAAAATTTAAGGGAAGTTTGGTTGAGCACATGGATGGGAGGGGATAGAGAGAGAGATGACCTGGAGGCAGGAAGGCAGACTGATTGTTCAGCATGGTATAGATGGGCTGAGTGGTCTGTTTCTATGCTATAGTGCTCTAAGACTCTATGATTCTATGACCAACAAAGTCTGAGAAAGTGCTGGTGGCAGCCCACAAGTATCGCCCTGCTTCTGGCACCAACAACTTACTAACCCGAACTGTCACATCTTTGTGTGGAAAGCCTCACTGTCACAGGGAAGGTGTACAGACTGTGGCAGGAATTGAACCTCAATCTTCTGATCACTGGCTCTGCTGACTTCTCTGCTACCATGCCACCACAGCAAGTTAACTACCTGCTACACAACAGCCAGATTGTGACCGTCTTGAATGGCAGACAGATGATATACTTAACATTCAAAACTGTGGACATTGTTGAGGATCCTGGCCTTCATAGTTGATAAGAAACAGAGCTGGGTCAGACACACAATTCGTGCAGCAAGGAAAGCTGGTCAGAGTTTGGTTCTGTTGCAGTGAGTAACCTACCTCTTGAATCTTGAAACTATTGCATCATTTGCGTCAAAAAGCCCAACACCATGCAGACCATGTCGGTGATTTAATTATAAACCTATTGCAATCTGAAAGATTCATTCTCTCAACCACCTGCTGACCATGGCTGAAGCATGCATTTTTTTCTATATTTACTCAAGGAATGCAGGCTTTGCAGGCTGACCCAGCATCTAATTGCTCATCCTGGGTTGATCTTGAGATGATGGTGGTGAACTGCCTTCTTGAATTGCTGCAGTTCTTAACATATGGTTATATCCACAATGCTGTTTGGGAAACCCTGTAATGGTGAAGTAATGGCAACATACTTCTAACTTAGGATGGTGTGTGGCATGGAGGGTAACTTCCAGATGGTGGAATTTGCAAGGTTCTTCTGCCTTAGTTCTTCAAGGTGGTAGAGGTTGTGGGTTTGGAAGGTGCTGTGTAACCTACAAGGTGCATTGCAGTAAATCTTTGGAAAACCTAAATGAACAGCACCTAATGTTTATTCCTCCACTGAGCAAATGCATAGAAACAGCACAACCTACAAGATCCTCTCCAAGTCAGGCAATACACAAATTTAGAAATACATCAACATTTTACCATTGGGAAAGGCTCTCACATTAACAACATAATGCAAGAACCTCTACCGCATGGACTGCAATACTTGAAGAAGACAGTTTACCTTAACCATCTGAAGGGCAATACAGGGCACGTGATATGGGCTGGACTCTGCAGCTTCACCTATATTCCATGAATGCTTTAACAATAGACAATAGACAATAGGTGCAGAAGTAGACTATTCTGCCCTTCGAGCCTGCACCGCCATTTTGAGATCATGGCTGATCAATCACTATCAATACCCTGTTCCTGCCTTGTCCCCATATCCCTTGATTCCCCTATCCATAAGATACCTATCTAGCTCCTTCTTGAAAGCATCCAGAGAATTGGCCTCCACTACCTTCCGAGGCAGTGCATTCCAGACCCCCACAACTCTCTGGGAGAAGAAGTTTCTCCTTAACTCTGTCCTAAATGACCCACACCTTACTCTCAAACCATGCCCTCTGGTACCGGACTCTCCCAGCATCCGGAACATACTTCCTGCCTCTATCTTGTCCAATCCCTTAATAATCTTATATGTTTCAATCAGATCCCCTTTCAATCTCCTTAATTCCGGCGTGTACAAGCCCAGTCTCTCTAACCTTTCTGCGTAAGACAATCCAGACATCCCAGGAATTAATCTTGTGAATCTACGCTGCACTTCCTCTACAGCCAGGATGTCCTTCCTTAACCCTGGAGACCAAAACTGTACACAATACTCCAGGTGTGGTCTCACCAGGGCTCTGTACAAATGCAAGAGGATTTCCTTGCTCTTGTAATCAATTCCATTTGTAATAAAGGCCAACATTCCATTAGCCTTCTTCACTGCCTGCTGCACTTGCTCATTCACCATCAGTGACTGATGAACAAGGACTCCTAGATCTCTTTGTATTTCTCCCTTACCATTCACCTTACCTTACACCATTCAGATAATAATCTGTCTTCCTGTTCTTACTCCCAAAGTGGATAACCTCACACTTATTCACATTAAATGTCATCTGCCAAGTATCTGCCCACTCACTCAGCCTACCCAAGTCACCCTGAATTCTCCTAACATCCTCATCACATGTCACACTGCCACCCAGCTTAGTATCATCAGCAAATTTGCTGATGTTATTTTTTATGCCTTCATCCAAATAACATAAATGGTAAACAGCTGTTGTCCCAATACCGAGCCCTGTGGCACCCCACTAGTCACCACCTGCCATTCCGAGAAACACCCATTCACCGCTACCCTTTGCTTTCTATCTGTCAACCAGTTTTCTATCCATGTCAATGCCTTCCCCCCGATGCCCTGAGCTTTGATTTTACCCACCAACCTTCTATGTGGGACCTTATCAAATGCCTTCTGAAAATCGAGGTACACTACATCCACTGGATCTCCCCCGTCTAACTTCCAGGTTACATCCTCGAAAAACTCCAACAGATTAGTCAAGCATGATTTACCCTTGGTAAATCCATGCTGGCTTGGCCCAATCCTATCACTGCTACCTAGATATGCCACTATTTCATCCTTAATAATGGATTCTAGCATCTTTCCCACCACCAATGTCAGGCTGACAGCTTGATGGTTCTCTGTTTTCTCCCTCCCTCCTTTTTTAAAAAGTGGGATAACATTAGCCATTCTCCATTCCTCAGGAACTGATCCTGAATCTAAGGAACATTGGAAAATGATTACCAATGCATCCGCAATTTCCAGGGCCACCTCCTTTGGTACCCTAGGGTGCAGACCATCTGGACCTGGGGATTTGTCAGCCTTCAGTCCAATCAGTCTTCTCATCACTGTTTCCTTCCGAATGTCAATCTGTTTCATTTCCTCTGTTACCCTATGTCCTTGGCCCATCCATACATCTGGGAGATTGTTTGTGTCTTCCTTAGTGAAAACAGATCTAAAGTACTCATTAAGTTCTTCTGCCATTTCTCTGTTTCCCATAATAATTTCACCCAATTCATTCTTCAAGGGCCCAACATTGTTCTTAACTATCTTTTTTCTCTTCACATACCTAAAAAAGCTTTTGCTATCTTCCTTTATATTCCTGGCTAGCTTGCGTTCGTACCTCATTTTTTCTCCCCGTATTGTCTTTTTAGTTAAGTTCTGTTGTTCCTTAAAAACTTCCCAATCATCTGTCCTCCCACTCACCTTGGCTCTGTCATATTTCCTTTTTTTTAACGCTATGCAATTTCTGACTTCCTTTGTCAACCACTGAGACCCCTTTCCCCCCTTTGAAACCTTCTTTCTCTGGGGGATGAACTGATTTTGCACCTTGTGCATTATTCCCAAGAATACCTGCCATTGCTGTTCCACTGTCTTTTCTGCTAGGCTATCCGTCCAGTCAACTTTAGCCAGCTCCTCCCTCATGGCTCCATAGTTTCCCCTGTTCATCTGCAACACTGACACCTCCGAGCTTCCCTTATCCTTCTCAAATTGCAGATAAAAGCTTATCATATTGTGATCACTACCTCCTAATGGCTCCTTTACTGCGAGATCGCTTATCAAATCCTGTTCATTACATAACACTAAATCCAGAATAATCTTGTCCCTGGTCGGCTCTCGTACAAGCTGTTCCAAGAATGCATCCCATAGGCACTCTACAAACTCCCTATCCTGTGGTCCAGCACCAACCTGATTCTCTCAGTTCACTTGTATGTCGAAATCCCCCACAACTACTGCGACATTACCTTTGCCACATGCCAATATTAACTCCCTAATCAACTTGCACCCAATATCCATGCTACTGTTTGGTGGCCTGTAGACAACACCCATTTGGGTCCTTTTGCCCTTACTGTTCCTCAGTTCTATCCACACAGATTCTACTTCTCCTGACCCTATGTCCCCCCTTGCAAAGGACTGAATCTCATTCCACACCAACGGGGCACCCCACCCCCTCTGCCCACATTTCTGTCCCTACGATAGCACGTATACCCTTGTACATTCATTTCCCAGATCTGATCTCCCTGCAGCCATGTCTCCGTTATCCCAACAACATCATAGTTACCCATTCGCACCTGGGCTTCAAGCTCATCTGCCTTATTTCTGACACTTCGTGCATTCAGATATAGAATTTTTAACCCATTTCTCCTCTCTCTGTTTGAATCGCTGCCTATTGTGCTTAACCCAGCTCCCCGAACTCCCATCGGGCTATATGCCCCTAGAATTTTGTTTTCCTTCCTAAGTTTACTTATTCTTTCAACACATTTAACTCCATGTTCTGTCAGACCATTCCTCTGTACATGAGTCCTTTTTATCACTTGTTCCGCCCCACCTTCCTCTACTACACACTTAATATTCCGGAACCGTGTAGTCCCCACCTGTCTTTTATTCTTCCCCTGGCTATCCTGCCTCACATTCTGGATCCCAGCCCCCTGCAAATTTAGTTTAAACACCCCCCCCCCCCAAGAAGCACTAGCAAACTTTCCTGCAAGAATGTTAGTACCGCTCCAGTTCAGTTGTAAACCGACCCTTCAGAACAGATCTCACCTTCCCTGGAACAAAGCCCAATTATCTACAAACCTGAAGCCCTCCCTCCTGTACCATCCTCTCAGCCACGTATTAATCTTTATAATCCTTCTGTTCCTTGCCTCACTCGCATGTGGCACAGGTAGCAATCCTGAGATTGCTACCCTGGAGGTCCTGCTCTTCAGCTTCGCACCTATCTCCCTGAACTCCCCCCTCACTCATCCTACCCACGTCAGTGGTCCCTACATGGACCAAAACATCTGAATTCTTGCTCTCCCTCTCGAAAATAACCTGCACCCAATCTGAGATGTCTCGGACCCCGGCACCAGGGAAGCAACATACCATCCGAGACTCCCGATCTTCCCCACAAAATCTCCTATCCGCCCCCCTGACTATAGAATCCCCTATCAATACCGCTTTCTTCTCTTCCCTCCTCCCCTTCCTAGTCAAGGGTCCAACCTCAGTGCCAGAGACAGGACCACTGCAGCTTGTTCCTGGTAGGTCATCCCCACCAACAGTATCCAAAACAGTATACTTATTGTTGATGGGAACGGCCACAGGGGTACTCTGCTCTCTCTGTCTGCTCTCTTGCCTCTCTTGACTGTCACCCATTTGCCTACCTCCTGTCTTTTCAGTGTGACTGCCTCCCGATAACTCTTATCTATCTCTGCCTCTGCCTCCTGAATGATCCGTAGTTCATCCAGCTCCTGCTCCAATTCCCTAACTCGGTCTGATCGGAGCTGCAGCTGGATGCACCTATTGCAGATGTGGTCATCAGGGACAACTGTGTTGACCCTGACCTCCCACATACTGCATACGGAGCACAACACTGCTCTAACCATCTCCCCCATCACCTGATCCCAGATTAGTCAGAATAAATGAAAAGCAGGCTTCTTGCCGAAGCCCACTGAGCCAACGCCCAGCACTCTGCTCCTGCGCACTCCGCTGCCCGCTCCTGAAAGTGGGCCGCTTTTTAAAGCCCGCGCTCGCCGCTGACATCACCCGCGCTTGTGCAGCTTTACCTTCCTCCTCAGGTACTCTCCAGGTAAATCCAAGGGACTCGGCCTATCTACAACAGCTGATCCTCCGATCCTCCGATCTCCAGTCGTCTGTCGATCACGAGCACTCCTTACTCCCACTCCGCTGCCCGATCCTGAAAGTGGGCCGCTTTTTAAAGCCCGCGCTCGCCGCTGACGTCACCCGCACTTGCGCAGCTTTACCTTCCTCCTCAGGTATTCTCCAGGTAGGTCCGAGGGTCTCGGCCTACCTACAATGGCTGATCCTCCGATCACCAGTCGAATGTCGATCACGAGCACTCCTTACTCCCACTCCGCTGCCCACACCGACGCTCACATTCAAAACCACACACAACATTAAACAGGACAGTCCACTGATCAAACTTGCACATATTCACCCAACCCAATGGGTATCTTTATGATATTTCAAAGTATTAAATACACAACAAGGCATTACCTGCAGAACTCATCGACACAGGCAGCTGTGGGGACCAGGTCTGTGTGCATATTAAAGACGAGGTTTGTAGATTCTTGATTAGTCAGGGCACAAAGGGATACAGGGAGAAGACAGCAGATTGGGGCTGAAAGGGAAAATGGATCAGCCACAACGAAATGGTGGAGCAGACTCGATGGGCCAAATGGCCTAATTCTGCTCCTATATCTTATGGTTTTATGGGCTAAGGCATATTCCACATCTGGGCCATTTGTTAAAACCAAATTCTGAAGAAGAGCCAGCATCTAAAGCATTACCTTTTATTCTCTCTTCTGTTTGCTGCAAAATCTCTATCGTGACTCTTACATTTTCTGCCTTTCTTTTTAGATTTCCATTTTGCTCAGTGGAACAAAGAAGCAGGTAGAATATAAGCATGGCAATCGATCCACTGCTGGTAATTGGATGGAAGTATAGGAAATCATCATGTTTGGTGGTTATTCCTTCTGTTTTATTCTAATTGATCGCTTTGCACTACATTACCGCAGCTTCCAAAATCTCCACTTATAAAAAGTATGCGAAAGAAAACGAATGTCTCAAATAATACAAAATAAACAATCTTTCCTTCCACTCCTAAAAAGCTTATAATCAATTTTGAACCATAGTGTCAAGCAGCAAGCTAATGGCAAAGAATTTTGTTAGATGGTTTCTAAAGCAAGTAACTGTTTTCTTTAATTTGAATCTGTTTAGAAAATCAATTGACAAAAGCAAATTTCAAGTCTGTCGAGACCTAGAAATATTGCCAAATGAGGACATTTCAGCCCCTAAACAATTATATTGAAAATCATACTAGCTGCTAACTCGATCTGTTAGAAGTTCTTTCTGTAATTTAATTCTCAATCTTAAAAGAATCTCCCGTGAAATGTATTTTAATTGCAGCTTAGTTATGTAATGTATCACTCATCCCATGCAGCAATCAAAATCCTCTTGAAACATTTTCTCTGTAAAATCTTTGTCAACAATCTGTCTTGAGAAAAGGGAACATTAGTACAAGTGATTTTATGATATCTTTCAAATAATTATTTCTTGAACCTGTACAAGAAATAGAGGAGGAATCACTCTGACATTAATTCAAATAAGGACATCTGATATTTTCAAAATTAATTAATATAATGCCAGTCAAGGCCAAAGTACAAACTTTGTGCAAATGGTAAGACATGTGCTGTTGAATATTCCATTTGATGTTCTGCAGTTGATTTTAAGAAAAAGCCGACAAAGCACAGAGTGAACTTGTTCTAAGTTGTCAAATATATCAGGCTTCCTCAGAAAAAAAGCCCATCTAAAGTGTCATGTTCTATAAACTAACATTTTAAAAATACATGTCCAATCAGATGAATTGAAGCAATGCAATTTGAAGGGTATAAGATGTCCACCGTCATAGATATCTTCAAAAGGCAAAGATTCAAAAACGTGGCTTCCAACATTAAGGAACTTCATCACCCAAGACATGCCCCCAGTGCTTTAGGAATAGTTTCTGAATGGACATGAACTCACGTACACTACCTCAATTTTAATACACTACTTATTTAAGTTCTAATATTAAATTTCTTACTGTAATTTATAGATTTTGTTTATTATTACGTATTGCAATGTACTGCTGCCACAAATCAATAAATTTCAAGACGTACTGTATTAAACCTGATCCAATTCTAATTCAAATTCTACCACTCGCCAAACATGAAAGGCAATTGACCTATTACTCTGGGTGTGGGAGGAAGCCAGAGAACCTGGGAGAAACCCACTCAGTCAGTCACAGGGAGAACAGGAAAACTCCACAGGGACAGCACCTGAGGGCAGGGTTTATCCAGGGCTGCTACAACAGTTTTCCTGGCTGCATCCCCATGCCTCCCATATATGCTTTGATGCAATCCTTTTTCAGCAGGTTTTCCATTGGTCACTCCAATCCGAAATATGTTCTGCATATTTTCCACCATCACCATTCTCCAAATATTGAGACATTGAACATGGAATTGCAACTAAAATGGACACAATGTGTTCTAGACACAAGAGATACTGCTGCTGCTGGAAATATGGAGCAATGCACACAATATGCTGGAGCAGTTCGGCAGGTCAGGCAGCATCTAATAATGGGAATAAACAGTCAATATTTCTGGTTGAAACTGATTTGTTCTAGTTTCTCATTAGTATGATAATCTCTTTTGGCATTGAACAGATGAGACAAGCTATGGTATTGTCAGATTCAAGTGCAAGTCAATTTTGCTCTGCATTTCCCCACAAGAACAAAGTAATGGAACTGTACGAAAACGTGTGTAAGCAAATGTCTTGGGCTACACAGATTTAATACAGCCTCATTTTAAAGTTAAACATGTTCTCCAGTGTTTCGTCAAAAATGTGCTGCGTGCGTAGTTACCACAAATTAAACAGTCATTTAGGAGCTCTCTTCTGGATATGTCTCCAGAGTGACACACACTTTTTTAGATGTTTCTTAGAAACATGATAAGAGTTATTCAAGAACATCAATCGATATGAGCCATAAGCTATGACCTGCTGGTCATAATCTTTGACGGGAAAGCACATATCCATCAGACACAACAACACACAGAGGAAGGTAGCAATCCTACACCTTTTATTTTTACATTATTGCTTCCACACAAAATGCACTTGGGAAACTTAATTTACGCTGAATAGTATAACTTCATATGAAGGAACAATCAAGAGAAAATTGTACAGCTGGAGTTCCACT
This sequence comes from Hypanus sabinus, assembly GCF_030144855.1. Lineage (NCBI taxonomy): Eukaryota > Metazoa > Chordata > Chondrichthyes > Myliobatiformes > Dasyatidae > Hypanus > Hypanus sabinus. Next base: position 47,478,812 of record NC_082719.1, on the reverse strand, counting down.
TCCTTAATTTATCCAGCTGTAGGCAGCAACAGCACTTGTGATGTTAAGGGCTGCACGTTGTCTCCCAAATGTGAAGCAAATTTGTAAAGGGGTTATTTAAAGGTGTAAGCATGATGTTGCTACATATAAAATACAGAGAAAATATCCTGGAGAAAGCTGTTTTTCAAGGAAGTACATTGTCTGTCTTATAACAATAAACTACCATTTGAGGGTTACTTACGTTTAATGGCATCTGTATTGTTCACAGTAGAGTTTCTTTATTCTGCCTTCCTTAACCAGATTTATAAGTGTACTAAAGCATTCTATTTCTCACATATTCGGCCTTTTACTAGGTATAAGTATAAGAGACTGAACGATATACATGATGTTCAATATGTTTAAATGTAAATTGTGTAATGAAATTGATAAGCCCCAGGGTAGATCTGTAGTTGTTCAGCTTTCTATTCCTCCCTTAGGCATTTTCTCCAACCAGTTTTACATCTTACTTTGCAACACTTTGTTATTTAATTATAAACAATAAAATAATATAGCCTGAAGTGTCAATAGAATGTTTAAAGTGTGGCTGCCTACTGCACAGACTGAACCATGTATTGCTGTCCATCCATGCTTCATTGTACTGCATGGACCAAGTTAGATCTTGACTTTATTCCCATGCAAGGAAATTTGAGCTGGGTAGCCAGAGATTGGCAAGGATTGAACATATACGTGAAGGGAAAGGAAGTAATCTACTTTAATAAGCAAAATTTGTAAAATACAAATTCTGGAAATCTTAATCAAAAAGTGAAAATATACAAAATCTCTGCAAGTATCATTGCTGCAGAGGGAAGCAGAATGATACTTCAGCTCAAGGACCTTTCATCAGTACTGGGAAGAGAGAACTGAGAAGGCACAATGGTACAGCTACTAGAACTATGATCTTACCACTCCAGCAACCTGAATTCAGTCCCAAATTCTGGAGTTTTCTCCGTGAAGCTTACACATTATCCCAGCGACCACACGGGTTTCTTCCAAGTTATCAATCATTCTCACACATTTCAAAGATACACAGGCCATGAAGCGCAGGTCAGAGTAACTGCCTCCCAACTGCACTCTTTAGTACTTAACATCTGTGCTGATTTATAGAAGGTGATACTTTGTGACTCTTGATTATTGTTTCATAAAAATGAAGCAAGTCCAGTAGTAAAATGATAAAAAAATGTATGTTGAGAAGTGTTATAGATAATTGCATTTAGTATTATGTGTAGAACATAAATAAAACTTAAATTTATGCATTGATTTCACACCACTTTTCTGAATATTTCAAAGTTCTTCACAGTTAGTTAACCATATTTGAAGTATAATCATTATTGTAGTGCAAGAAATGGAAGAAAAATCTTTGGCACAGAGAAGCTTACGCAAACGCTATGTGACAAAATCCAGACACGCTGTTTTCAGTTTTGTAAACTACAGGATAAATATTAGCCTGGAGATGTTAAACATACAGTTTGCCCACCATTTGTGCATTGTGGTTATAGTGTGTATCATCTGCAAAATGCACTGCAGCTGTTCATATTGACCATACTTAATGTCACACACATGACTTCTACCCTCAAGGAGGACAAGGGTTTTAGGTGCATGAGAAAACCACCAATTGTAAGTTCTCCTTTAAACATCCAATAATATGGCAAACTTCCCATACTCCTCACTCCTGTTATTGCAACCACCTGGAGCAATTTCCCGAAGAAGACTCCTGATCAGAACGTGCTTTGGTGCCCAGAGTCCTCACCCTGTGAATAGCAAACACACCCTCAGAAATCCTGTGACAGCTGCTTGCTCTGGGCCTACTGGCTGTCAAAGCACATCTTTGATATTTCATATCAGTTAAAGCACTTGAAATCCATTAAAATTCATTACTTTTTGAATTATCACAAAACCTTAAAATTTATCAAGAAAAAAATGCCATATGCCACTATTTGAAATTTAATTCAGTGAATATTAAATAAAAATAAAACGCTGGATATGCCTCGTTCTCCCTAGTAAGCATTCAACTCAGTTGAAATGACTGGAGCAGCTGAACCTGGACAAGATCTGCTCTTCCTGGGCAATAGCAGACAGTTCATGTGCATCCTCTGTATTCTAACATTGGATTCTGGTGAGAGGACCTGTGAAACAACTTACGACTTCCACCATCGGCTGGGTGGGCCACAGAATTGAATCAGATTGTGATCTTGAGCCTCCTTATAAAAAATGTTGTGTGATGGTATTGATACCTTTTGAGAGAACAGACAGTTTAATACCTCACTTGAGAAGAGTCAGACTCCTTCAATAGTGCACTGCTTCAGTACAGGACTGGAATAGTTAAGATTATTGTATTTGGTGCTGTGGAATAACATGGAGGCCTGAATTCACTGACTGTTGGGTAATAATATATACCTCTGGGTAAAGATTTTAAAGGTTAGATTCCTATTTTTTTGCCTGGTAATGAATATTACGTGCTGAAAGGAAAGCCAACTGGAATATTAAATAGCTAATAGTATTCCTATTGACATAACTTAGCTATGGAATTTTCCTGAAAAAAATGCATTAATGGTGAATTCAATGGACCAATTCAACAGTCAAATCTATGGAAGGATCTTTTTAACACTGTATTGGAGTTTTGAGAGCAGATTTGTAAGCACGACCAATCCTCAAACATAAGGGAGACAAGAAAAATAAGTTGCCAATGAAATTGTTCTGAGGAAACTGCAACATGTTCAGAATATATTAAGATCAATGTGACGCAGTGTTATAAAATATATGTAGAAATGTTAAACTATTAAAGGTGTGAAGAAAGAAACACAAAATTGCACAAGACACTATTTAAAAAGGTTTTTTTTTAATGTTATATATGTAAAAATGGGAAATATGGGAAAATTTACAGTGGAAAATTTCCTTAAGTGCTATTTTTGTAATCATTTCATCAATCTCATGGTCACAGGCTACACACAGATCATTATGGACATTATACTAGACAACATATGGTAGAACTCAGATATGAAATAGTTTAGAGTTACAAGGAAGAAACCGAATTGAGAAAATCTGCTTATCTTTGAACATACAAATAAAGAGATGTACTTGACAGAGTTTCAAGTATTTGAAATAGACTCAATCAGGAGCACACACTGAAGAAGATTCTGTTGCAGAGATTAAAGTAAACAACTCATTATAGAACCAACTGGCATTCTGCAGGATCCTGCTCCTCCTGAGTTCCATTGGGATAAGAAACTCAACAATGTAATTGCACACAGTAGCTGATTAGGGTCAAATATAGTGGAAGCTGGTCTATAAGGCAAAATAGCTCTCTGCGCAGCACTCAGGACAGGGTTTTTCAGGTGAAGGAAACACTTTCTAGTTGTAGATTAAACCAAAGTGCTAACATTAAGACATAGCTCTCCATTTGGCACTGGCAATTTTAAGAGAGAAATTGCTTCAGAGTGACTCACAGTTAGTCAAATTTTCCAAAGTAAAAATATTTGAGTGACAGCTGTTTGAGAAAATAAATGATTTAAAAATGTTTTATAAAATAATGTTTACAAGGGCAGTGGTGTGACTATAGGGGCAGCCTGTAAGAAGTGACCAGTAGGAGCTAATAACTAAGATGGACCCAACATGTCAAGCTCCCAACAGAAACAAGTGACATTGAAATTTTCCTTTGGAGGAACTTATTCCCATCCTAGAAGATCTGAATAATATCAACCACTGGACCTTTTGTCCTCTGAAGTGATATTTCATCAACATCATATAATGCCAAAATCATATTTCAACATTAACAAATTGCTGACAAAGACATAGAAGGAACAGGAGCAGAGATTCCTGGTCAAGATCATAACTGGGAGCTCCGAGAGAACCTAATTATTAAATTTAATGAAGGGCCAACTCTACCTCATCACCTTATCACCGAGTCATTCCAGCTGGATGGCTTAAGACAATAATAGTCAGAAACATTGTCCTGTCCTGTGGCAGACACCTGGAACAGGCCTGAACCTTTCACTTCAGCAGGTTCAAGTTGGATTGTGGACATTAGTGTCCAACTGCAGAAATCAAAGGAAAGAAAAGAAACATTTTTTCTGTCAGAGGATGGATGCAATCTGAAAATTGTAGCCTGTTTAAGTGATGGAAACAGTACTCTCAGAACATCTGAACAAGCACTTAAATTGCCAACCAATATTAAGCTATGGAACAAGCACTGGTAAATGGTATTAAGTATTGATTGGCATATCAGTGGTGGGCTGAGGGGCCTGTCCTTGTGTTACATGGCTGTTTGTCTGCATGAGCAAATCCTTTCATCTTAATGCATTCTTTTTAATAGCATTTATTGCTCTAAGAAAAAGAAAGGGAGCACCTCATTTATGATTTGACAATGGTTGTCTTTATGAGAAACAGATTTATTATCACTGAGATATATTACAGCATCCAGGACATTCCCTCTTCTCAGTGCTACTTTCAAAGAGGGGGCATAGCAGCCTGAAGAGACACACTTAGCATTTCAGGAACAGTTTCTTCCCCTCTGCCATCAATGAATCCACAATCACTAACTTGCTATTTTTTTTTTGCTCTCTTTTTGCACTTCTTACTTAATTTATTTTTTTCTATATATTTCTTCTGGTCATTTATAGTTGTTTATTATGTTTTGCGTTTTACTGCTGCTGCAAAACAATAACACACAAAGTATGCTAGTGATTTTGAAGCACCAACTTTTGTCCTTGCTGGTGGGGAGCCCTGTGCCCATGACAGAGAAGGCTGAGTCTGCACAGGAGATATCTTAAGGTACAGTCAGAAAATTCAAAGTTCCAGCTTTTCCGCTGGAAACAAAATATCCAACATCCAATTTTTTTTTTAAACAGAGCAACCAGCTGGAAGCCAAACTGACAGATAGCCTTGGTTCCCAGTGATTTAGGGAGAAATTTGAAGTTAATGACAAAAGCAGCCATGCGGCCTCTGACTGGAGGATGGGAGGGGAAGTGATGTACCCAGTGGAAGGAGTGAGTTCCTGGCTTGGCCTAATCAAAAGGAGGCCCTGATTCCCAATCCAGGAAGGATATACCTTTGGATGGGGCCATTGATTACAAAGGAAGTCAAAAAGGAAAGAAAAGCAGGTAAACTGCTCAGTTAGGAAGAGTGAAGACCCAACCTTCTCATCCTGAAGCAATGCTGTCAAAGATCACTCCAAAACTTCTCCTGCCTGCATAAATTTTGCAGCTTTCCATGGCTCTCAGATTCTGACTATTGTACGGCAAACTAGTTAAACAAGAGGCACAAAACATTCGTGGCTCAGAACTTGTTTCAGTGATAGGTTGACCTCAGGTGGTGCTGCCCTACAGGGAGAGATTCTACTTACCCCATGGGGATCTCCAAAATTCTCTTGACCGAACAAAGGCTATCCTTTACTATCACAGAGCCTTTGAAGTATAAATCGCAACATATTAGACACCAAAACAAGGCCAGCTCTTAGGACTACTGAAAATAAGTAATATGCTGAGACTGACTCCAAAGCTTAGCCAGCAACCAAAGCCGTCATGGTTGTTTCTAAATAATTTTGAAATTCAGATTTATTTAAAATCACTCAGAAATAAGATATGATTCTGTGAATGAAGAAGTGAGGCTGAAATACAGTTATCACTTAACTGCAACAGTTGATTATTGTCATTGGCTCTTGGGAATCGTTACTCTCCAGGTGTATCATGCCTTACAACATCTTATATCCAAATCCATAATGAGACCTTTGTCCTTACAGAGACTGGGGCTCTGCTACTATTGTTGGCTCCTGTTGAAAGGCATATAGCTAGGTAACTGATGAAACAGAATCTCGGTTTGCTCCCTAATGATATTGACTGTAAGAAGCAGGCAGCCAAAATCTAAAGGAGTGAAGATCTTTGCTGTCATAATGCTGATATGTGTTTGTTGTTTCATCCGCCTTGCCCTGGTGGCATGTCTCAGCTGCTTTTAAACTATGTCTCCTCATGCAACGGACCTCAGACGTGAATAACTTAGCATAATTGCTAAATGAAATGGTTCCCAACAAGACATATACTTATATCCATTTCTCTGTGAATTCATCTCCTCTGAGACCATGGCTAGTACCTTGGTACTCTCATCAGAAACACCAATGCATTACTCATTTCAAAAACTGCTTTTGTGATACATTGAATTATTCCTATTTGTTAAACTCACACCATGTCTGCCTTGAAGTTAAATATTCATCATTTGTTCCCTCAGCTGTGTAACTCTTCCAAAATTCTCATGATTAATCTTTAACAAGATCATGAAAAATTAGAAATCACCTTCATCCAAACATTTAGCCTGTTTTATGGCAATACTAATCAGTAGACTCAGTCATAAAGGACTGAAAAACATGGCACCACAATTTGTTCATGTTTGCCTATTAGTTAGAATTAGTGAACACAAAACTTGTTATCTTCAAACAATATTGTGAACACACATGATAGAATTGTATTCTAGTAGTTAAGGGAATTGTAGTGCTGCAAAGGAATTCAGATATGCATTTCTCTGCTGGAAACCATGATGTATTGCCTCAGGCTTTGAATCCTGAGAAGCTGATTACTTGTGAGTTGCTGCTATGTGTGCCAGCCATTTAATAATTATTTTACTTAGCTGCCAGGATAGATGCATCCATCTAGAACACATTTGCAAGAGTCCATCCTAAGAGAGAGAAACTCAGACTTTACAGAACACTGACAGTTCCTTAAACAAGCCAGTGTACAAAATGGTTAGTTTATTTCACCACCCCACCATTTCCCTCTTTTTCCATTCCTCGTTCCGGCCTCTTACCACTTCTCAGCTGCCTATCACCTCCCCCTGGTGCCCCTCCTTCTTCCCTATCTCCCATGGTCCACTCTCCCCTCCTATCAGATTCCTTCTTCTCCAACCCCTTACCTTTCCCGCCTACCTGGCTTCACCTATCTCCTTCTAGCTAGTCCTCCTGCCCTTCCCTTCCACCTTTTTATTCTGGCATCTTCCCCCTTCCTTTCCAGTCCTGAGAGAAGCATCTCGGCCTGACTTGCTGAGTTCCTCCAGCATTTTGTGCCTGTTGCTCTGGATTTCCAGCATCTGCAGAACCTTGCTTGTGTATAGTTATTTTTTGTTGTATCTGTCTGTTCTGTATGGAGCACAGATATGTGGATAAAAATTCATCACAGAGCAAGAGAAAGGAATGAGAACCAAATCCTTTACAAATTCCCTATTCCCCCAGATTTAATGTGATCTGTCACAGGAATCAGTAATGCGTGATCACCTTGTTCCAAGCTCATTCTCGTGCTCAACAATAAGTTACAGAAACTGAGGCTATTTTCCAGAAAACAAAGAACCCTATTTCATTAAAAAAAATTAAAAACAGAGAAATAGAAGCAGACAAATGATAAAAAGAGTTCATCTGTCCTGACAAGACAAAATTACATTTTGTTCTGAATATGTTAACCTTAAGGTAAGTACGGAGTGGATGCTGTAAATAATCTCACTTTGGGCATAATTCATTTGTGTGAAGGGCAAATGAAAGCTGTGAAATATATTCAGAAATGATTACTTCTGTGAGCAGCTTCAGATGTTGAAGGATGTTGAAGTCTGGTGGCATTTCTGTTATTTCTGACTTTGATGTGATGACAAGTGTGCATAAAAATATATTCTTTAAACCATTTATTTTTTAATGTCAGAATCTCAGCAAATGATTTCTTGTCCATCTCAGTAAAGTAAAAGGCCAAAAGATTCCAAGACCAAAGGAAGCAAATGAATTCTGCACTTGCTGGGCATTTAAACTCTGCTCAGTTTATCTAAGGTTTAGACAGAATGCTGGATGAAGCATTACATGGCAGCAAGGTGTTGCAAGCTGCTGTCTGTTCTTCTCGCCAGATGTTAGACTCCTGGGAGACCCAGAGCCTCTCAGGGAACTACATCTGCATGAAATGCAGGGATCTAGAGCAGCAGCTGGATGACCTTTGGCCTGTATCAATTGGAGTTACAGGGAAGTAGTCACCCCTAAGTTGCAGGAGGTGGGTAGCTGGGTGACTGCCAGGAGAAGGAATGGAAAGGTGAATAGGTAATTAGCGCAGAGCAGCCCTGTGTCCATTCCCCTCAATAAAAAGTGGACTGATTTGGATACTGTTGTGGGGGATGATCTCCCAGGGGAATGTCTTGGAGACCAGGTTACTGGCACGGAGCATGGATCCATGGAGCAGAAGGGGAAGAGGGAGATGAGGGGAACAGTAGTGATAGGGGACTCAATAGTCAGAGGAACAGACAGGAGGTTCTGTGGACATGAATGGGACACCTGGATGGTACGTTGCCTCACAGGTGCCAAGGTCGAGGACGTCTTGGGTCATGTCCACAGCATTCTGCAGCGGAAGGGAGAGCAGCACATTTGTACCAACGGCATAGGAAGGAAAAGCAAAATGATTCTGAAGAGAGAATTCAGAATGTTAGGTAGAAAGCTGAGAAGCAGGACCTCGAGGGTTGAACTTTCTGGACTGCTACCTGTGCCACGTGCCAGTGAGGGTAGAAAAAGGATGATTTGGCTGGGTGGCTGAGAAGCTGGGGCAGGAGGTGTGGCTTCAGGATCTTCGATCATTGGGATCTCTTCTGAGGGAGGTCTGACCTGTACCAAACTGATGGGTTGCACCTGAACGTGAGGTAGACTAATACTCCCATGGGCAGGTTTGTTCGAGCTGTTGGGAAGGGTTTAAACTAATTTGGCAGGGGTGGGAGCCTCAGTGAAGTGACTCAGGATAGGATGAATAGTAAAAAAGCAAAGTCGGTGTGCAGGCAGGCAGACTATCAAGAAAGGTGAGCAGATAATAGGACAAAATTGCAGCCAGCAGAGTGAGTATCAGTGCATCAGGGATGCGGAATCAAAAAAGGGAGCAAATACAGTCCTCAAGGTTTTATCACAATACACAGAGTACAAGAAATAAGGTGGACGATCTTGTTGCCCTATTACAGATTGTCAGGTATGATGTTGTAGCCATCATTGAATCATGGCTGAAGGAGTGTTATAGTTGGGAATTGAACGTCCAAGGTTACACGTTGTATCAGAGGGATGGAAAGGTAGGCAGAGGAGGAGGCATGGCTCTGCTGGTAAAGAATAGCATCAAATCATCAGAGAGGTGATTTGTGCCTAAAAGTCCATGGACCTAAAAAGACCTAGCCAATATGTCTGAACGACCGGCATCCAGTTGCACTCAACTCAATAATAAGCAAATACTTTGAGAGGTTGGTCATAGACTACACCTGCTGCATGCTACCACACTGGAACACGCTGGAACCCCTAAAATTTGCCTAACAACACAACCGCTCGAAAGATGACACAATAGTCACAGCTCCTCACATTGTCCTTGCACATCTGGAGAAGAGGGATGCTTATGTAAGAATGCTGTTCTTGGACTACAGTTCAGCATTCAACACCATAATTCCCTCCAGGTTTGACAAGAAGCTCAGAGACCTTGGCTTTTATCTCGCACTGTGTAGCTGGATCCTGGACTTCCTGTCAGATTGCAGGTAGGTGGTATGAGTGGGCTCACTTACCTCTGACCCCCAACACAGGAGTTGTGTTTAAGCCCCCTCCTTTACTCCTATATACACCATGAATGTTTCGCAACCCACACCTCCAAGCTGCTAATTAAATTTACAGATGATACTACTTTTATTGACCTTATCTCAAATAATAATGAGGCAGCTTACAGAGAAAAGGTCATCACCCTGACACAGTGGTGTCAAGAAAACAACCTCTCCCCCAGTATCAGAAAAATAAAGGAGCTGGTTGTGGACTATAGGAGGAACAGAGACAGGCTCACTGCTATTGACATCAATGGATCTGGGGTTGAGAGGGTGAACAGCTTCAAGGTCCTCGGTATACACATCACCGAGGATCTCACTTGGTCTGTACGTACCGGCTGTGTGGTGAAAAAAGCAAAACAGCGCCTCTTTCACCTCAGACGGTTGAAGAAGTTCGGCATGAGTCCCCAAGTCCTAAGGAGTTTCTACAAGGGCACAATTGAAAGCATCTTGACTGACCGTATCACTGCCTGGTATGGGAATTGTACTTCCTTCTAAAGCAGGACTCTGCAGAGAATAGTGCGGACAGCCCAGTGCATCTGTGGATGTCAACTTCCCATTATTCAGATCATTACAGCATCAAGCGCGTAAAAAAGGCCCAAAGGACCATTGTGGACCCGAGTCACTCTAACCACAAACTGTTCCAGCTGCATCTCGGACAACTTCTTCCACCAGGCATCAGACTGATTAATTCACACTGACACAATTTTATTTCTAAGCTATATTGACTGTTCTGTTGCATATCTTATCGTACATACTGTTTATTAAAAATTACTGTAATTTGCACATTGCACATTAAGACAAAGGCATAATGTAAAGACTTTTACTCCTCATGTATGTGAAGGATTTAAGAAATAAAGTCAATTCAATTCAATGTGACACAGGATTGGAGGATTTTGAGTCCTTGTAAGTTGAGTTAAGCAACTACAAGGGTAACAGGATCCTAATGGCAGATATATACTGGCTACCAAACAGTAGCTGGAATGTGGACTATAGATTACAACAGGAACTAGAAAAGGTGTGTCAAAAGGGCAATGTTATGACAGCCATGGGAGATTTTAACATGCAGGCTGATTGGGAAAATCAGGTTGGTAATGGATTCCAAGAGAGTAAATGTCGACGAAATGGATTTTTTAGAGCAGTTTTCATTGCACCTACTACTAGATCAGTTATACTGGATTGGGTGTTATGTTATGAACCAGAGGGAATTAGGGAGCTTAAGGTAAAGGAATCCTTAGGAGTCAGTGATCACAATAGGATTCAGTTCAACTTGAAATTTAATAGGGAGAAAGTAAAGTCTCACATAGCAGTATTTCAGTGGAGTTAAAGAAAATGCAGTGGTATGAGAGAGGAGCTGGTCAAAGTAAATTGGAAAGAGATGCTGTCAAGGATGACAACAGAGCAGCAATGGCTTAAATATCTGTGAAAAATGTAGAAGGAGCAGAATAGATGTACTGCAAAAACAAATAAATACCCAAATGGCAAAAAAATCAAGGTGATTAGAAAAATATATAAAAATAAGAATATAAAAAATAAAAGAGAGATGAGAGTGGATAGAAGTCCACTAAAAAATGAGGGCAGAGAAATAATCACTGGGGACAAAGAGATAGCTGATGAACAAATTCAGTATTTTGCATCATTCTTCACTGTGGAAAATACTAGCAGTGTGCCAGATGTTGAAGGGTGTGAGGGAAGAGAAGTGAGTGCAATTACTATTACAAGGGAGAAGGAGTTCAAAATGCTGAAACACCAAAAGGTACACACCTGAACCAGATGGACTGCCCTCTAGGGTTCTGAAAGAGGTCGAGGTTATTAGTGATCTTTCAAGAATCATGGTTCCAGAGGACTGCAAAATTAAAAATGTCACTCCGCTCTTTAGGAAAGGAGGGAGGCAACAGAAAGGAAATTATAGACCAGTTAGCCTGACCCCAAAGGTTGGGGAGATGTTGGAGTCAATGTTAGGGATGGGGTTATGCAATACTTGGTGACATGGGACAACATAGGACAAAGTCAGCATGGTTTTCTTAAGAGAAAACCTTGCCTGGCAAACCTGTTGGAATAGTTTGAGGAGACTACAAGTGGGATAGATAAAGGCGATGTAGTGGACATTGTATATTTGGATTTTCAGAAGGCCTTTGACAAGGTGCCACTCATGAGGCTGTTTCCCAAGTTAAGAGCCCATGGTATTACAGGAAAGTTAATGGCATGGTTAGAGCATTGGCTGATTGGTAGGAGGCAGTGAGTGGAAATAAATGGATCTTTTTCTGTTTGGCTGCCAGTGACTAGTGTGTTCGACAGGAGTTGGTGCTGGGACCACTTCTCTTTTATGCTGTATATAAATGATTTAGATGATGGAATAGATGGCTTTGTTGCCAAGTTTGCAGATGATACAAAGAGGGGCAGTAGTGTTGAACAAATAGGGAGGCTACAGAAGGACCTAGACAGATTAGGAGAACGGGCAAGAAAGTGGCAGATGAAATACAATGTTGGGAAATGCGTGGCCATGCACTTTGGTAGAAGAAATAAATGTATAGACTACTTTCTAAGCAAGAAGAAAATCCAAAACTCTGAGATGCAAAGAGACTTGGGAGACTTTGTGCAGATAAAAATAATAAAAAACTCTGTAAGGATTGAAGTAACTTTCATAAGAAAATCATCACAGTTATGCATCACTCATTTTTTTGCTTCCTATTTTGCTTCTTGTCCTTCAATGCTCTACTAACCTCAGACAAGTCTAATTCATCACAGCTCTATGTTTAGATTGAAATGAGCTGAATATTAAAACATCCACTCTATGCCCGATATGTTACAAATGATATTTCTAAGATATTTGGAGAGATGCGTGTTTGGCAATGACTTCAAAACATTTGGTATATGAAAAGATTGTGCCCCAGAAATTATAATGCAGAGGATTGTGTGCTGTATGCTCATTGCTCACCTTTAGGTCTGTTTAGCTCACCTTTGTTTTATAGCCCTTGCATGCTGAAGAATGCACAAAGATAACTTTACCATTTTAGGTCAAGGTTCCATCCAGCAGTTCAGTGAAGTGATCTGGGAAGAAAAGGCTTGTATCTGGGGTCCATGTAATGCCAATGAGAATGATGGGTAGTGAGGTATTGGAGTAATGACAGGTTATTCAGTTCAGTCAACAGAAAGAGCGAGTCAGGAAGTATTGGAAGGTTGATATTGGAAGTTAAGGAGATCGGGTCAAATGGATTTAATTCCGTGGCATGTAAACCCCAACAATAGAAGATAAATAACAAGACTCATTGAAGCCCCAGTTCAGCTGAGTCAGCCTAGTTCAGTTGGTCAAAGGTGATTGTTTTGGGAGAGATCAGCAAAATCTGTTTGCCCCAACGATATTCACATTGTGTGGTCGATATTGAACCAGTATCAACTGCACAAGGGCAACTCACGTTTGGAAGCTCCCATTTGAATTTTCAAAGTAACCTGTAATGATCTGGATAGGCTCATTGTAGAATTTTGCTTTGGAAAATAGCAATTTCAATTTTATTGCACAGAGATAAACAGGGTTCTATTGTTGAATTTTGAGGCCTCTATGTTGTTGACGCCATGTGTTATCACGTGAAGGCAACATTGATTGTTTTCTCTCAACATGGCAGCAAGTACATTTTTTTTTAATTAATGATCTCTTATCTAGTGAATAAATTGTTTACAGGATTTATGGTCAGGTAAGAGAGAAGACAGAAGGCCTCTCAGCCAGTTTCAACACCAGTCCCAGCCCCCCATATTCCCAACTTGATCACCAATATTTGTCAAGTATGAACAGATACATTTGTGGAAGTTAGAGAATCATACAGCACAGCTTACCTCATCTATGCCAACTGAATTAGGCCTCAAATCCTCTATGCCTTTTCTATCTAGGTACCTGTCCAAATGCCTTTTAAATGTTGTATTGTACCAGACTCTAACATCTCATCCGGCAGTTCTTTCCAGTTAACCTCCACCTTCTGTGTGAAAATCTTACCCCTCAGATCTCTGAGCCGGTAAGGTGGCAGTGCACTTGGATGCAGCGGCCTAACCTGGTCCAACCAAAGTTACTATTGTCTTTTCTATTGCAAGGCAGTGCTGGATATCAAGAATTTCAAATACTGCAGGTCCACCCCATCAGCAAATTGCTCAATATCAGGAGAGTGGGAGGCACTGGATTTAATATGGACTATGTTGCTGCCCGCTGCAGAAAGGAATAGGAGTCAGTCCACTAGGGCAGTTGCTTGGATGTTTTTTATTTTGATCGCATGACTCCTTTGGACATTCATAATGTAGAATACTGCAAATCTAGTTTACTAGCAAGACATACGGCAGGGGAGTTGTGTGGCCTTGGTTGTAGAGGACTAGGCCTCACGCTGCAGGATCCGCTGTTGCAGCCACCTGGGAGGGGAGACACCAGAGGAGGTGTGGTGAGAGATCCATGCTGGGTCAGGAGCTGCCGCTCCTGTTAGTGCTGATCTCTGGTGTTTTTTCATGGAATATAAGCTGGATTGTGTTCATCTGCGGACTCCTGCGGGTTCCTTCTTGCCAGAACAACCACGCACCATCAATCCACAGGACACAACACTCAGGGACTTGAGCGATTTATATTTTTTCATGTGACTCTATGTTTACTGCTAACTAATATGTGCTATATGTACCTTGTGCTGTGTATGACTTTTGATACTGCGTTTTGTACTTTGGCCCCAGAATAATGCTGTTTCATTTGGGTGTATTCATGTATGGTTGAATAACAATTAAACTTGAACTTCTCACATTAACCCTGCTCCCCTTAGTTTCAGATTCCTCTGACATGGGATAAACTCTCTGACTATCTATCCTGTCTGTGCCCCTCAATAAACTCAGCCCATCCAATTTCTCCTTAGAACTAGAGTCCTCTATTCCAGGAAATATCTCTGCCCTCTCGATGTTGTTACCTTACTGTGGTGCAGAGACAATACTGATTGCAATCTAACCTTTGGTTTGTACAGGTGCAGCATGACATCCCAACTCTTATACTCAATGCTTCAGTCTATGAGGGTATGCATAGTAAATACCTACTTCACTGCCCTCTCCATCAATGTCTCTGTTTTCAGTGAGCTTTGGACTTACACTACGAGGCCAAGGAGTCAGCCATTTTGGATATGGCCCAAGTGCAGAGTGGGAGACACTGAAGCAGGATCAATAGAGCACAGACTTTAATGTGAACAGTGTTAAAGGGAAAGAAAACAATAAATGCTAGGCCAAACAGGGCCATTACCTAAAACTCTCAAATGGAAAACAAAGCCGACACTGTACTGAAAAGAACAACTAAGAACTAAACAAATGCCACTAGTCTTTAGATTCAGTTGACTCAACAGTCCAATTTCTCAGGCAAGGCAGAATGCAGGAAGCCAAGTGTCTCTGTGTCCAAGTCTCAACAAATACCGCCACGGAATGAATGGAGTTAAATACCATCTCAGTGAAATAATAATTAGATG
Source organism: Hypanus sabinus (assembly GCF_030144855.1). NCBI lineage: Eukaryota > Metazoa > Chordata > Chondrichthyes > Myliobatiformes > Dasyatidae > Hypanus > Hypanus sabinus. Next base: position 47,463,762 of record NC_082719.1, on the reverse strand, counting down.
ACAGGTGAACATTCACAAGGACAATTGCCGAATCTGTGATTGTGACAGGACCCCCCTCTCTAGGCACAGCTCCTGAGGTGCCGTAGACGCCTGTCCGCTAGAAGTCCCAAATGACAGACTTGTCCAAGATGTCCCTCAGTGATGCTGGTAGATAAGAGCCACGGTGTCCACTGTCAATACTGGAGCCAAAGATTTCCACGTAGAGACAGAAACAAGAGCTTAGACAGAGATAGTTCGACCAAGTGACACCGTGAGACAAATCATACTCAAAATGAGGACCCTCAGAAAACACCAGGAAATTACATTACAAAGAGCGAGTCGCTCCAGAAAAACACAAGAAACTCTAAAATCATTAATAACTGTAAAGCAACAAATAACCAATTCAGGTGCTCTAAAAAACCTCAGAGCCCAAAAGCTCTCTGATACCCTGCACAGGACCCACCTCCCTATAGCTGGCACCTGATGGCCCAGGAAGACCTGAAACCTCGAGAGACATAGGGAAGTTGAGGGAGAGGCATGGGAACCCCAACAGACTGAGAGACTGGGGAACCCTGAGGAACCTGGAAGCCCCAATAGAGAGAGATCAAGAAACCTTGGTAAGGCCAAGGGGGAGGCTTAGAAGTCTGAGATGGGGAGTACATTGAAAAGCCCTAAACACATTAAGCCTTGGAAATGTTCAGAAAAAGAAAACCCTGGGAACATAGAGAAAGGTCCTTGGTAAGCCTTGAAACCATGAAACTTGAAACCTAGAGAAGGAACCTTTTCATATCTTGTTCACAGTGTTTTATCTTTCACAACTTTTTTTCCAGAGACAATTAGGAAATACTCTTAATTTTACAGATCAAGTCAGCATAGACAGGTTTCTTTCATCACTAAGCTAGGTGGTTCTCTGTAGATCTGTTTACTTTTCTACATGAAAGTTCAGTTTTCCCAATCTGTACCATGACTTTCATCAAGGGGTTAAAAATTGTCTTGATAGGGTTACTTTACTTGTGTATTTGCACACTCCAGCCAGGGATCAACTTTTGGAGTAGGGCTCTTCCAGAATTTACACTATTGACTTGAATAATGATTTGTTGAATCAATTGATAAGCATTGTTTGAAGCACTCATTTGTTATGCAGATCTGAGTCATGGGACCATAAAGCTGGGAACCTGGGTACTTATGATTTGAAAAGCTTGGAATGGATACCGGAGAAACTTGATGTAGACTGGAGAAGCTCAGTATGTAGTCTCGGAACTCTCAGAATATAGAGTCAGGATATGCACTGAGAATAAAGGCAGCCTCACCTTAAGCCACCAATGTCAAAACATCACTGTTCAAACTTTGCTGGGTCCATTATGTGGCAAGATCATGCTGGGGACAGAAACTGGAGTACATACATAGGAATTCATACGGAACATTGTTGCCCTTACGAATCGCTCTGACCAATGAATCTCATGGCCAAGGTCAGCTGCTCTTGCTCCGCTGGGTCCATCTTTGCATGGTCAAGATTTGCTATCACCCGGTTGACCAGCTTCTTTACTTTCTTAGAAGTTTAAGAAGGTTCAGGCGTTACCAAACACTCTCACAAACTTTCACCAATGTGCCATTGAAAGTATCCTGTCTGCAACGCAATTCAACTGCACAGTAATGTAAATTGCAGTGTATCGTGGTCCCAGTTCAATACAGGTCATACCATCTTCTCACAACTACCATTGGCAGAAGGTATAGAAGCCTGAAATCCAATATCATCAGGTTTAAAAACAGTTACTTTCTTTCAACTATTCAGTTCTTGAACCAATCTATACAACTCCAGTCACCATCTACACTATAACCACTTAACACTACAGTAGACTTGGTCTTTTTTGTATTCTACTTGTGTTCTTTCTGCTATAATTTTGAATAATGTATGTTTAATTTAGTTTTTCTTTTGAATGCTGCACCTCTAACGCTATGTACCTGTGATGCTGCTACAAATAATGCACTCAATGCACTTGTGCATTCATTCACTTGTACATATGACAATAAATTCAACTTTCTGACATAAGATTCCTTCTTTTCTTTGAATAAACATTAAATATCACTTGTTAGCCTAAGTTCTTTAAACCTTAAATCTTACATTTGCAGGGACATGTTGAACCTGACTCTTCCTATCTCAGTTTTAAACTATCTCTGTTTTTGTGGATGGTTGCAAAGAAAAAGCATTTCAGGACATGTATTGTATACATTTTTCTGACATTAAAAGTACCTTTGAAACCCCTTTTGAAATGCTACCCACTTTGCAGATGTTGCATATCCTTCATGTATTTGCTCCCATTTTATTTCTGCCAGGTCCTGTGTTAACCGCCAAATCAAAAAAAGAGCAGACATTATTTTTTATTTGCAACCTATGGCTATTACCATGAAATGTTTATCATGCTTTTTACCAAGCTAGCTTGTTTTGATTATTTTGACTTTCAAAGTCAATTCCCTCAGTCAGGGCTTCCAGCTCATGAAGAGAAATAAATTCTACTCTTGGACAAAATGATAGCTGATACAACTGGACCATTCTTACCTCAGCAGGAATGTACACCATGATGTATACCTAATACTCCGTGGACGTTTTCCCCATTAACGATTTTATGTAAGTGCACAATCTGAGTTTTGTTATTGTTAAATCCCCAGCTGTAATATTCGCTATTTCAGCAGCAGTAGTAAAATGAGTAATTTGTGAAGTGATTCATCTTAAAGATTGGTATTCATTGCTTTTCATTAATCTAAACTTCTTCATATTCAATATATTTGCTTCAGAAGCAAAATAATTCTTGAAAATTGTATGTTTTTATGACCTAATAAGTGTCTTTGTGCCCAATCCAGTCATATTTCCAAATATTCCAATGCTGGAAATAAAGGTGCATTCAGAGAAATTTTATTTCCCCTTGGCTGTGTATTCTGCAGACATTTGTCCCTCAATTAAGAGTGCTGTGTGCTGTATCTTATTGCCTTGAAACTACTGGACCTATTTTAAGTGCCCTTGAACATGTTTGCACAGAGTGTCATATCTAACCAGGAGCCCCACAAGAATATAACAAAATTGGGTGAATTCCTGCCAAATGGTAAAATGGGTCTATGTGGTTCTGATGAAACAGGCTCAGTTGAATACAACTCCTGATATGTGCTGCACAGCAATCAGAGACGGGTGTCAATCCTTAATGGGTAGCTCCCCTTGGCATCCCTGCAGCAGTATAACACCTTATAGCCATCATGAAACTACGTGCTTGAGCAGTGATGTTTGAAGAAAGGTTGTTTATTGTCATTGCTGTATAGAAAAAGGAGAAATTCACTTACTGAAACATCTAAAGTTCTGAATGTTTTTTAAAAAGAAAGAATTGTTGCTCTGCTGGGCGTATCTAGATGTCGTTTCAGAGAAAGATGCTGGTCATTTCCAATGAAGATGAGAAGGAATTCCTTAACACAGGAGGTTGCAAATCTCTGGAACTCTTCCTATCAGAAAGCAATGGAATCACTGAATGTATTCAAGGAAGAAATAGATATTTAAATTATGAGAGAGACAAGAATGTGACCATTGAACAGCCTCCTAGTATGATAAGGTATACGCTTGACCTCACAGTCTGTCTTGTTATGGCCTTGCACCTCTTTGCCTAATTGCACAGCACTTCCTTAGTAACTATACCACTTTATTCCGCATTCTGTTATTGTTTGACCATATACTACCTCACTGCATTATTTTAATGTAATGATCTGTGTGGACTATATGCAAGACAAGTTTTTCACTGTGTGTAACAAAAATAAACCAATTTGCTAAATTACTCTTCTTTGTCCTTGAGAAAGTGGTGGTGTGCTGCCCTAACGTGTGTGCTACACCCACAATGCCACTAGGGAGGAAGTTTCAGGATTTTGACGTACAAAAACAGAAGGAATGGTAATATATTTCAAGTCAGGATGGCATGCGGCTTGGAGGGCAGATTCCAGTTGGGGGTGCTCCCATATTGCTTATTTTGCTCTTGTCCTACTATCTGGTACAGGTCGTGGATTCAGAAGGTGCTCTTTAAGAAGTCTATGTGAGTTTGCTGCAGCACATCCTGCAGATGGTACAACACCTCTGACAAACTTCCTGTGGGAGTGGAGCTAGTCTTCAGAATTAATGCCTATAGTGACCACATCCCAGAAAATTAGTCACTCCAACCTCAGTGGATATACTACATTGTCAAGTTCTGAGCCATGTGTTCACTGAAACACGCAAGATAATTTATTTTATGTCAACCTGCACAAGACCAGATCCACTACAAACTTTCTCTACATGGAACAGCACAGTCTTTTAACAACCACAGTTCTTGACAAGACCATGAAAATCTGGACCATTTCTCATACTTCAGGAAACCCACCTTCCAACAAAGGCAGACATGTAAGGTCTTTGTTATATGTGCAGTATATTTTTAAGAATTGGCACACACTTCTGATTGCTGTACAGCAGTGAGATAGCAAATGCATTAAGTTGAGCCTGGATCCATCCAAACCATGTGTATACCATTTTGCCACTTGTTCAGAATCTAAATCAAGATGAGACTCTTTACCGCAATCAATGCATCAGCACTGTTCTTGATCCTTGAGGAGAACTTGAAGAGCGAAACTTCAGATCCTGCACAAAAATCGCAGACCTTATAGCAACAAGAACTAAGAAGTAAAAGAGAGGGGCCAGATGGACAACACCCAGGGTTCAAAAAGATTGTGGAGACATTAGTAATGATCTTTCAAGAATCACTAGATTCTGGCATGGTTCCAGAGGACAGGATAATTGCTAAATGCCACTTCACTCTTTAAGAAGGGGGTGTGGAAATCATAGTCCAGTTAGCCTGACTTCAGTGGTTAGAAAGATGTTGGGGTCCATTATTCAGGATGAGGTTTTGGAGTACTTGGAGGCACTTGACAAACTAGGCCAGAATGGTTTCCTTCAGGGAAAATCTTGCCTGATAAGTCTGTTGGAATTCTTTGTGGAAATATCAGGCAAAATAGACAAAGGAAAGTCAATGAATGTTGTTTATTTGGATTTTCAGGAGGCCTTTGACAAGTGGTGCATATGAGGTAAGAGTCCATGGTATTACAGGAAAGATTCAGCACAGAAAAAGATTGGCTGACTGGCTGGAGGCTGAAAGTAGGAACTTTTTCTGGTTAACTACCAATGACTAGTTGTGTGCTGCATATGTCAATGATTTGGATAAAGGAATTGATGACTTTATGACCATGTTTGCAGTCAATATGAAGATAGGTGGAAAGGCAGGTAGTGCTGAGGAAGCAGGGTGGCTTCAGAATGACTAAGACAGACTGGGCGAATGGGCAAAGAAGTGGTAGATGGAATATAATGTAGGGAAGTGTGTGGTCATACACTTTAAGGAAGGAATAAAGATGTGGACTATTTTCTAAATGGGGAGAAAATTCAAAAATCAGAGGTGCAAAGAGACTTGTGAGTCCTTGTGCAAGATTCTCTAAAGGTGAACTCAAAGGATGAGTCAGGCAAACACAATGTTAGCATTCATTTCAAGAGGACTGGAATGTAACAGCAAGAATGTGATGCTGAAATTGTATAAGGCATTGATCCAATTGCACTTGGGAGTATTGTGAGCAGTTTTGGGCCTCTTATTTAAGAAGGGATATGTTGGCATAGGAGAGGGTCCTGAGAAGATACACAAGGATGATTCCAGGAATTAAATGATTAACAATGAGGAATGTTTGATGGCTCTGGGCCTCTACTCACTGGGATCTAGAAGAATGAGGGGATATCTCATTGAAACCTATCCAATAGCCTAAATAGAGTGGATGTGGAGAATATGTTTCCTATAATGGTGGAGTCTAGGACCTGAGGGCACAGCCTCAGAATAGAAGGGCATTCATTTAGAACAGAAGTGAGAAAAAATTCTTTAGCCAGAATGTGGTGAATCTGTGAAATCCATTACTACAACTGGCTGTACGTGCCAGGTCATTGGGTATGTTTATGGCAGAGGTTGATTGGTCCTTGATTAATCAGGGCATAAAAGGTTATGGGGAGGCAGCAGGAGAATGGCTCGAGAGGGATGCTAAGTCATGCATGATGGAATGGTGAAGCAAACTCGATAGCCCAAGTGGATAATTCTGTCCTATGTCATATGGTCTTCTGGTCTTTTGTAAATGGTCAATATTTATCCCTCAGCCAGTGTCCCACACCATTAGGGAGGTGACTGTGTAGTGACCAGACTGAAATAGCTTGGTTTTGAGAAGCACAGCCTAGTTTGGGAGCGCTGGTCTCTAGTCTCCAGTACTATAGATGGAATATTGCACCTAATTCTCTCTTTCACTTTCCCCCACACCCTCTCCCTTCATCCCCTTCTCCCTTCTTCCCCCTTCTCTCCCTCCCCAACATTCCTCTCTCTCTTCACCCACCCTCTTCCCTTTCCCGCCCTCTTCTCCTCTTTTTCCACTCTTTTCCCCTTCCACTCTCTCACCCACCTTTTCCCCACCCTCTCCCCCATCTTTCTATCCTCTCTTCCCCCTCCCTCTCTCACCCCCTTGCTGTCTTCAGGTGATGGTTACATGGTGGAAGACTGCAGTGTTGGGACTGTTGACCTTGTGCTCCATGATATCAAGCAGCCACCAGGGACGCTGATGGAACTCTACAAAACTTGAGTCTACTCCCAAGGGCATCTGTGTCTGGGGAGGAGGGTGCTGTGGTGAGATGGATGAGAGGCCCAGGAGACAGGAGCCTGACACTCACTTCCCACACGATGATGAGAGGCTCAGACTAGGAGGCCGGTGCCAGCCAATCTCTAGTTTGGTTTTGGCCTAGTAGCCGCTGACTTTCCCAGTGATCTTCTCACCCGTTGTTCTAGTGGGCTGGATCCAGAAACTCACATTCAATGAAGAGATGTATAAACGTCTAAATGTTGGAAGGAGTTCAGACTCTTTCATGAATAGAAATTTTTTTCCAGTCCTCATCGTGCTGGATATTGTGATGACAAAGGGAATTTTCTTGCAGTGAACAGCTTGCTCTTGGAAGGTCATACAACTTGCTTACCCACTTCAATAATCACCTCATGTCCTATATAAGGAAGAGTCCGCAATTTCTTGATTAGCCTTATCAACCACCTCTGAACTCAAAATCTGGAGTGAAAGCAAGTAATCCTTGATCCTAAGCAATTGACAACATAATGGAAAAGGCGATTTGGCTTGCATTGGAAGGCATCAATGGTATGATTCTTACAACAATCAGTTTTCTGTTATGGTGTCCCTTAGATCTTGACTTTTATGTTAATCCAAGGCATATATTGGCAGCCATCTCTTTCCCTCCAGCTCCTCCTGCTCTCTATCTCCATTCATTCCTCTTGGGCCTCAGGTCACCTTGGCCTTCTTCCCTGGAAGGAGACACTCTCCTTGATTAGTGGAAATAAGCAGTAGATGGCAATGAGCTCAGTATAGCTCAGCATGTACCTCAAGTCTTCATTATTCCAGCTCAGGAAACCTATGGCACTTTCCACCACAGTCTTTTGGCTCTTGTTTTATTTGCATTCAGTTGTTTATTATAGAGAGCACACTGATGAGGGAAGCGGAGGGTAACTCCTCACTAATGGGTCCCCTCATCTGGGCAGAGCAGGTTGTTGAAAGTCTTCGGTAAAGTGGTCTCCCCACAGAATGAAGGATCACGTGACCTTCCTGGAAACATGGCTTTGAGTATGAAGAGATCCTTATTCAGGTTCATGTTGACCTGAACATGAAGAGAGCAGGAAATGTTCCTCTTTGCAAAATGGTGCATGTAATTAATAGCAGCCCTTATGAGTGCTGTATATGGTTGCATACCCCACACATATCAGCAACACTGACAAATCCCATTGCCTGAAATGCCACCTAGTTCCAGTTAAAATTCAAGTACACAAAATCATTTCTCTTGGAATATGGTGCTTAGGAAACCTCTCTGCTTTTATAGTGAGCAGCAAACCAGGAAGGTTTTCAGAGAGCTTTTGAGGTTGACAAAGTTCTTGAGGTGAGAAAGATGCGAATAAATATGACTTAACTCCTCAGAGAGAGTAGTCCAATTATGTATGCATCGTAGTCCTGCAGCATATCACGTATCTTATAGAGGCTCAAGAAAATGTTTGCTAGACTTTTTGATGTTGAGGGCATCGGGGATACGGAGAGGCAGAGAGGTCTTTTGATTTGGCAGAATGGGCATCATGGCCTGAATCCTGTTTCAATTTCTTATGCTCTTTTGCACATTATCATTCTGACAGCAGTGATGGAAAGTCTGAACTTGTGAGTGCATTGTCTATTGTAGATGTTGAGGGAAGTGATGTCAGTAAAAATCCCATGGGAGAAGACATTTCTCTACAGGCCTGACTTTGCTCCACACCTGAGTTCCCAGACCCATTCTGAGTTGTCAGTGGATTTTGGAAAAGCACCTCCTTTCAGCCTGTAAATTCTGGAGGGTACCCCAAACACGAAGTACACTGCAGATGCTGGGGTAAAAGCAACACATACAACAAGATGGAGGAACTCAGCAGGTCGGGCAGCATCCGTGGAAATGAGCAGTCAACGTTTTAGGCCGAGGCCCTTCATCAGGACTGAAGAGGGAGGGGGCACAGGCCCTATAAAGAAGGTGGGGGGAAGGTGGGAAGGAGAAGGCAGGTAGGTGCCAGGTGAAAAACCAGTAAGAGGAAAGATCAATGAGTGGGGGAAGGGGAAGCAGGGTGGGGACAGACAGGAAAGGTGAAGAAGGAATGTAAGGGAAAACATTATGGATAGTAGCAGAATCATGAGAGAGGTGATAGGCAGCTGGAGGAGGAGGCAGAGTGAAACTGGGATGTGGGAAGGGAGGGGGAGGGAATTACCAGAAGTTGGAGAATTCAATGTTCATGCCAAGGGGCTGGAGACTACCCAGAAGGTATATGAGGTGTTGCTCCTCCAACCAGAGTTTGGCCTCATCATGGCTGCAGAGGAGGCCATGTATGGAGATATCCGAATGGGAATGTGAAGGATATCTGAATGTGAATGGGAAGGTACCCCAGCTGCTTTCAATCACTTCCAAAGAAAGCCCTTTAAATATCATCAATAGTGTTTTGTTACCTAACAGAAACAGCAAGAAAGAAGCAGAACATGTTTCAAAGTCTATTTCAGCTGTTTCACCCAGTTTTATGACCCAATACTTGGCAGTAATTTTGTTAATTGATGTTACATCCTTTGGCAAGACCAGATGTTCCCACCCCTCCCTGTAAGGTGTTTGTACATTCTCCCTATGACCACATGAACGTTCTCCAGGTTCTCTGGTGTCCTCCCACATTCCAAAGGTTAGTAAATTGTGGGTATGCAATGTTGGTGCCCACAACACATATTTGGATTATGTTGGTGATTACACAATGTTTTGATGTAAATAAATAAAGCTAATCTTTATCTTTAATGTAGTCTTGAAAAGTCCCGTCCAATTTAGTACAATTTCACTTAGAAACAGATTACCTTTCTAATGCAAAAATAGTACGGAGTATCCAAAAACATGGGTGGCTTACAATCCAATTTCCATGTCTAGATCTTTAATGTTGATTATTCCACAATCTCACCTGCTGACTGGTGGAAAAATCCAACTCTTTTACAAACACTTAAATAAGGTAGACTGTAAGCCAATTATATTCACAAGTTGCATGATACTTTTAAAATATATATTGAGATTTATCTTCAAAGCTTTAGATGCAGTAATGCAATTGATAATATATTTATTTCTGTTTAATTTCATTTATATTTCTAAACACTTGTTTCTAATGCTTGCTTCAAACTTTATATATTCTGGTAATCAACCTACTCCTTCAATTTGTCACTAATTTCTTCATGACAACCAGCTCCCCTGGGGATTTTAGGGATGAGTGGAAAAAGTCCATTTTTTTGTTGTTCTTTAGTAGCTTACCCAAGAAACACTTTAATCCTGATCAAATAGAATATGAAAACTCAGAAAAGTTGCTACCATTGTCCCATCCCGACCTTGCTTCAAAAAATATTTCTGACAACATCAGCAACATCAGCTGGGCTGCCCACTTAAGCAGCTTTTCTGATTGCCTTGGCTACAGAAGACAATGGTGCTGAAAATTTAGAATATTGTTGAATGATTGGATGATCAGTGGACAGGCCAGCTTTGCATGACTGATGCTATTATCTAAAACAAAATTAGATGAACTCTCTATTCAAATAAATTGTTGTTGATAAAGAGCCCCGACTGACTTTCTCTTTCAAGTTTCAAGAACTTGCATGATGAGCATTACTTCCATTTGTAGTTTTATATTACCCGTTCCAGATGTAACAACTTCTAAGTCGCTGGAGCAATTGTCTCCATTGCATTGGTAAGTTGGTTTTTACTGTCACATGTACTGAGGTATAGTAAAAAACATTGGTTTGCATGCTATCCAGATAGATCATTTCATTACAATGGCACATTGAGTTAGTACGAGGGAAAACAAGAACAAAGTGCAGAATAAAGTGTTCCAGCTACAGAGAAAGTGCAGCACAGGTAGACAATAAGGTACAAGGCTATAACTAAGTAGACAGTGAGGTCGAATCCATTTTATTGCATTAGGGTACTGTCCAATAGACTCACAACAAGAAAATAAAAATTATCCTTGAGCCTGATGGTGATACGTATCTGACAAAGAAAATAATAAGCAAGAAGGCAGAGGAACAGTTAACTAGGAAAGGCAAATCCCATACTATAATACATCTAAGGGAAGTCTGCATTTGCAGACTATTAGAAATGAAACTAGATCACATTAAACATATGTCATATCCTTAATAGGTATAAAGATATATTATACACTCACTTATGTTATTCTGTGAGCTTTTAATATGTAAAAATTTATTTTTATGAAAATTATTTGTTCATAAATATTACATTCGGGACTGCTATAAAACAATCCATTACCAGCCTTGGTGAGATCTCTATTTATTTTGTCAGGAGTCTGGTTAAATGTTGAGTGTGAAAATCATTAAGGGGCAATTATTGAAACAGAACTCATTAGTAAAGCTGCTTAATTCCAGAATACAAACTCCTTTTTCAACTAAAAGACCAGTGGGTAAAAGAACACTTATGATAACATGAAGGTGCTTGCAGTGAAAGGCACCTTGAAGAAAATGTAAAATACTCATTAGTTAGACTTACATTTCTACTGAAGGATTACTCATGGTGTTGCATGTTGTAAATATTTTTACTACAATACTATTTAAATTGTTAGACCAGGAAATGCAACTTTTAATACATTTCCTTGAATTTATTTCAGAAATTAATAAAGGCTTCAGAGATTTTGAAGTCTTCCAAAGAATTTAAATAATGTTCGAATTCCTAACTCCATTCTTGAAGCTAAAGGTATATATAAATAATCACTTGGAAATATAATTCCTTTTAGGAGCAGAAGTAGGTTGGAAATTTGGGAAGTTCCCCAGAAGGCTTTGAATAAATCAGAATCCTTTTCCTCCAATTTAGACACTGCTAGGGGAGTGGAGGGGAAATGGCTGAAGGGAAAGATGATGGGGATATGTTTGCAAATGGTGAAGTTTTATACTTACCACCATTTGATGAAATACCAGTTTAGAAAGATGCTACTTGAGAGGTTCAAATCTGTGTTACCTTAGGAACCTCATCAGCTTTTCTTGAGTAAGGACTTGGAAGATAGACTTACTGATAACTACCTCCGAGTAACGTAAATGCAAATCCAAAATTTGCCAAGTTGGTGACAATAAGGTTTGAGATAAAATATCGTCTATCCTTAATACTATCCATTCTGGTTTGAGATTGCACCCTGTCTCCTTTTATCTACCTTAGAATTTATAAAAAAAAGAAAGAAAATTTTGAATTCATAAAACTATTTTTCATAGCTTCAGGTCACTCCAAGGTATATCACAATCAATGAAAATCTTCAGAGACATTGCCTCATTTGTAATGAGGAAAATATTAGGGGTGATTGATAAGTTCATGGCCAAAGGTAGAAGGAGTCAATTTTAGAAAACCTAGCACATGCATTTTTCCTACATTTACACACAGTCTGGTGGTCGTGGAGCATACAGATCCCTTCTTTGTAGAAGTCGGCGTCTTGGACCTCCAGAAATGGTCCACAGCATGGGGTGTTTGATAAGTTCGTGGCCTAAGTTAGAAGGAGATGAGTTATTAACTTCAAACCTTCTGCATTTTCACTCAAAGAGTTGAACTGCATGTGCATGTAATGAGAGCTGTATAATTCATCTCCTTCTAACTTAGGCCACAAACTTATCAATCACCCCCGCTGTGGATCACCTGGAGGTCCAGGACGCTCTTGTTACAAGCATGTGCGGCTCAACTCTTTGAGTGATAATGCAGAAAGTTTGAAGTTAATAACTTAAATCCTTCTACCTTGGGCTACGAACCTATCAATCACCCCTGCTGCAGACCATTTCTACACAGAAGGGATCCATTTGCTCTACAACCGCTAGACTAAGTGTCTAGATGTAAGAAGGGACTACTTTGAAAAATATAAGTGCTGGGTTTTCTAAAATTGACTCCTTCTAACTTTGGCCACAAACTTATCAATCACCCTCGTATATTGCCAATTTGAACAGAGTAAGCTCCCATAACTTATGTGATAAATCAGGATGTTAGGAATAATTCCCTGCTCTTCTTGAAAAGTCTTCTTTTACTTAGGCTTGGCAGAGCAGACATGATCTTATTTTATTCAAAAGCAGCATCCTGGATAGTCCAGTGCACCCTCTATAAAATGCTGACGTGTTTAGCCTAGTTTTAGGAGCTCAAATTCCTGAAGTGGAACTTGAAATTATACCTCCCTATTCCCAAAAGTAAGGGTACTACTCACTGAGTTATAACCCACTCTCCAGTTCAGGGATTATGTACAAATTATACCAAGAACACTGAACTTGGTTTTCATTTATTGTCTTCTATGGTTTTGTTACAGAAATAATAAACACAAACTAACAAAAATTTCATAGGGCGAAGAACTGTTCATTGCTCAAAAATTTTCATAAGGATTAGACACTCCAAAGGTAAGCATAGAGAGTGAATGTGAACTTGGAAAATCCCTCTGGTTTGCTGATGAGGCAAAAGTTATTAAAAGAGGTAGTGCAGCAACATACGATAGAGAGAGAAGAGCCTAAGAGACTTTATCAACTTTAGGCCATGTAACTAGAAGTTACTGAGAGACAGCATTTAATGACAATTGCGGTTTGGCAGAGAAGTTGTGATAGTTCAATGCCAAATAATGTAAGAAGATTTCCACCATGGAATTGAAAATCCAGGTACCACTTGCATGTACCCCTTTTATGACTGCTGCTTAGTAATCAACAGCAGCAGCAACAGAAGCCAAAATCAGGAAGGATGCCAACAGTAAATTGCTACCAACCTGAATGGAAGTTACAACCTCACTAGAAGTAAGCTGACCTTCAGTAATGGGGCTGCTTGTCCAACTAGACAAAAGTTTTAGACCTCTTATTGATTTCACCAGATGGGAAAATCACTCACTTCAATTGACTGAATGGCCAAATTGCAAGGGGACTAAGAATCAAAGGTGGGATACTTTTGTAGAAAGTACCATTTTACCTCGGAATGGCTTACTTTGAAAATGTTTGTACATTTATTTTGAGGCTCTAAACTGATCTAAAAAGTCTTCATTAAAATAAACGTTTTTGAATTCAAAAGAAGGAAGGGAAGTTGCCTCTCGGGGATGCCCAGTTTATGATTTCAGTGTTGTGGAGGAGGAAGAGTCACAAAGGATGGCAAGAGACTTTGTTGTGATTTGCACCATCTGCCACATAACCCGACAGAAGAAATGCAGTGCACTCGTGTGGCTCTGATGCTCTGTAAGTGATTGTCATTACATGCCAGGATCAATTAGGTTGTTGTCAAATATCCCAGAAGCCAGAGACTCATCAACCCTGAGATTCCACTCAAGTGCTCATGCTCCTCCTCCCACCCCTGCCTCACTGACTTCACCAGAAGTTTGACACAATTCCAAGTCCTTTCATATCCATATTCCAGCTCCTTCACAGGCATAACATTAAACTTTCAATTCTTCAAAGGGGACTGTGGCACTAAATTCATCAGGACCCAGAGTGCAACGGCTGCACTGGATAACTCATCTGTGCCCACTGATCCTGCAAGCAAGCAGATTTAATGTGGCTCATTCATTTTAAGGATCTTAGCACGCAGCCAGCACTGGCCGCTTTGCAGGTTGACTGGGCAGGTGAGCAGTGGGTCAGAATTCTAGGAGACTGTATCCTTCCTTTATTTTCTTTTGCACTTAAATCCCTTACTTCCAGCTTCTTATGGTTAAGATTTATGGTTTTGTTAATGTGTAAACATATTATAGATTAGGTAGTGGGCAACATACCTTCTTTTTATAAATACAGCTCTGTGCTGATACAGTTCTGATTAACTTTTTTATATATCGTTAGGTTGGCTTGGTTGGGCAATGGGAGGGTGGGGTGATAACTAACTTTATACGATTCTACTGTGGGTGCTTTGCTTAATATGAATTGTACTTTGATATGTTTGTCTTGCACTATATAAACCTCTATTTTTTATTGTTTTTTTTTGCTTTGTTGTATTATAAAAACATTAAAAAATTAATTCAAAAAAGAATTCTGGGAGACTAACTTTGCTGAAGCCGACTCTATGCCTTTAAAACTGAGTTGCTGTGGGGCTAGAGTGGTTGTTCACAGCCATTCACGAAGATAATCCAACCCGGGAAGCATTAAGAATGGCTGAGAATAGTTGAGAGCAGGACATTGCATTGGTAGCTCCCTGGATTACGTGTAAAGGGGAAGGGGCACAAGATTTAAACTGCTTCAATCCCATCTCCGAAGCAACTCGCTGATGCAACTTCCCTTCTCTTATGCAACAAGGTTGGAAATAACTAAAACAGACATGGCCACATGCACCAAGATGGTACTGCACATTATTGTAGTGGCCATTGCTAGTGCCAAGGGTGAACGTGAGAGCATCCTCACATCTTATTGCTCTTCTCACTTCCCAGTTTCCTTTCAGCACACTCTCACTTCTAACGTTGATCGTGAGGGCCTTCACATCTCACTATCTGTACTCCTACCCACCGCACGTCAAAACCATCAACCTTGTCCCCTTCTCACTCTAATCATCCAAGAGCAGCAAACTGGCCAGAAAGTGAGGAAAGAACAAGAAAATAGTGACCAGTGCTACTCAAATCAACAACTCAGCTCAAATACTGATTCTGCATATAATTTAGCAGATGGTATAAAACCAAGATCTGCATCTGTCAGGACACTGGGACAAAAAAGGGCAGGGTGGGTGGTGGTGATGGATAGTAACCTCTGGCTGTTAAATGAGGTCTCACACTTGCCAATCAACTCTGGGCTCAGGTGACAGTTTCAAAGCAGTATTAAATAGAGTATGCTTTGTGGGAACATATAATAAAATGCCTGATATATTAGCAAGTTGGCCAGAAATTGTACTTCCTCAATATGGGTAATACACAGCAGTCAGGGCAGTGGCAGAATGGCAAGGGAAGGTAATGAATGCTGACTGGCAACCTTGGAGTGGACGGTAAGCTAACGTAAAACTGGGCTGCTGCAAAATGCCATGTGGCGTTTCACCAGCCTGTTGGAGAACATGTGGTAGAACTTTGGCAACCCCTTTAAAAGCTGGAATCCAGAACTCTTATTGGATCAGCCTAAACATATGTGTCTTTGGTCAAAGCTTCCATTGCTGCAGTCACAGACAGTTGGATATAATCCTATAACTGACATACAGTAGCAAGTTGTGAGTACTACACTGCACTGACAGCAAGGATTGAAGAGCTTGTTCACAGTCATCTTCTGGATGGCAGCTCAAGATGGGTAATGAATGCACCCTATGCCAGAGAAACTCATAGCCCAAAAATATTTTTTGTCGAATAATTTCTGAAGATTATAATACAGTAATTCAATTTATGAAACTCTTAGGGCCATTAACTCTTAGAACCGTGTGTTTTTATCATGTGATTTATGACACTTTTTCTCAATGATGATTACTGTGTACTGTATGTCTCTGTATAGCGATACAGAATACTGAAATACTTACATGCATTTTGCCCGGAATTTTCTCACTTAAAAGATTTTCCAGTTATACATCAATTTAGTAAATCAAGGTATGACTGTAACTAGCCTGCTATTAAGTGTTTGAAAGCTCTCAGTAGTATCCATCAGAACCCTGAAAACCAGCTGGACCTGAAAATTAAGCTAGGGTTAAATTGGGGCTTGGGCAGCATGGCTCAAAGGGCTGGAAGGGCCTGTTCTGTGCTTTATCTCATAATAATAATAATAATAATAATAATAAATTTTCAGAATGGAAAAGTTCAGCATAGCCAACTCCAAAAGCTTGTGCAGCCTATACTATTTTGTTGTAGCACAAGTAAAATTTGTATTACAAGCCAACCCTATAAATGGCATCATGGCCCATTTCATTTAAAAGTAAACAGATGTCTCATCCCCTACAACCTCCTTTCCAGATACCTCTGCCTTGCTTAGTGCTCTTACACAACACCATCCAATGCCTTGTACAGAATGCTACAGTCCCTGTTCAGACAACTGGTGTGAAAAGCCTGTCTGCTGCTGTATTCTTACAGGGTATTATAATAGAGTAGATGTCCAAAATATATATGCGTGTGAGAAGTTCTTTTCAGCAATTATCTGTGGACCCAGAAATTTGAGGAATTTTGTACACAACTGATCCCAACGAGATCTCCATTCCATGATGTATCTACTCTGTGCATGCTTAGAATCAAACACTCCTTTTCCTACACCACTCTCTATTTCATCTCTGAATCCTATCAGAATCCCACCCACAATAACATTAGGGATCCCCCCGCATATTATCTCTCAGTCCATCCTTTCACTGCCATCTCCATCTGATCACGCAGGCTATAGCATTGTGCGACATGCTATTCACCAGGATGACCCCAGCTTTAATCAGGCTGCTGAGGTTGTAAGTTCAAATGGGGAAAAATTATGGGTGCCCTGCTATTTGCCTCAACACTCCTGCAGAAAACTCTATATCTATACATACTACTGCCTTCGGGAAAAATCCTACATTTTGTTTTCATGTAGATTTATAAATGCACCTTATCTCTGAATTTCAACATGCAGTAGCTTCAAATCATATACAACATTCCACACCATTAGCATTTCAAATATAATTGCTTCACAATTATCTTCCTGGATTTTTTTTTGGAGAAAAAATTAGCAGAAACTTTATCTGCCAAGACTAATTCACAGTTGATGCAATTTTTATGGTTGACTTAAAATAGTTGGGCAAGCAGCTTCTGCTCGCGTACACCACTTAAACAGTTTGTGAAATACTAAACAGTAAACAATTAGTGTGGGCTGTGTTTTTCAATGCAAGTTCTTTGTAAATTGGTAAACAATTTAAAGCTTTACTAATTAGACTGTTCTCCAGCCTACAAGTGTCACTTTGATTGAACACATATACCACCCATGTAGGTATCTAAAGATTTTCTTTCTCAGCAGGCTTTTCAGACAGTTGTTAGCATTGTGAAGCATAAAGGATCCTAGAATATGTTGAGTCCAGTAGACTTCAATACAGTAGTGATGACATTGATATTAGTGCTCCTGAGCTGAAAAAGTAAATTACAAATTAGATTTGGGACTTTCTCCAATCACATTTCAATGCCTCTTGGTCTTTCCAACTCTCCTTGTTCCGTTGATAATTATTTAGCCTGTTCATATGTTCAAGCTTATTTAAATTTGATTATTGACATTTGCACATGTGACTGTTCTGCTAATTGTTGATTGTCCATGGCCATTTGTACTATACCTAGTAAACTGTTGGTTGCTAATGTATTATCTTTTATAGTATTATTGTGTGTTTTATGCTTGGCAATGAACCACAATCAATTCTGGTATGTTTCACATACTGGCAATACAGTGATTCTGATTCATACTGGAAGTGAAAACACTTTAGCAGGTCTAAGCTGGAGTTGTAATATTCCATATGGTTCAACAATTAGATAGGAAGCAGTCGTTATAATCACCAGTGAGGCTACCTGGGTGAGGACATGGGACACAAGATGAGAAATCACCCCTCTCCTATTTAAAGCTACCATTCCTCTGTTACCCAGTTTTCATGAAGGGTATTCAACCTGAAATGTTAACCCTGTTTCTTTTTTTACAGACATCACCTGAGCTGTGTGTTTCTCTGATTTCCTCCAGCGTTTGGTGTGTATTGCTTGGATTTCCATCATCTGCAGACTTTCTGTTGTTTGTGAGTGTTTCCAACTTTATCCAACTTTTCCATTTGCATTCTCCTGATCTACTCAAGCCTGCTGCTAAAATCATTTCTGAGTAGAAGTGGTAATATGTATATCAAATTTATCCTATTGAGGGGGAATTGGCCATGGTTCCAGGGTGTCATGTGCTGAAAGGCATAAATGATGTAAATCTAAGGAGATGTTTTAATTTGGACAGAGGGCAGAAAACTAGAGGATGTGAGAATGTAATTAAGAAGCTTCAAGCAAGTCCGGCAATGAGAAGCTCTTTAGCCCCTGAAGAGAGAGTGGATATTTCATTCTGTGTAGCTTCACTATTTCTGTCCCAATTTATTCCTATATCCTTCAATATCAATCCTAATCAGAAAAGCAACCATTTTTTTCTGATTAAAAAAACACCATTAGCTGTAAGTCTCCCCGTGGATAAATTTGACTTTGTGTGTGATAACATGAAAGAGCTTAGCATAGGTTGGAAGCTCACATCTCAAGTTATTTATTTCCATTGACTTCAAAGAACAAAAATAATGTAAACCATGTTGTTGATCTACTGTGATCAGAAACTGCATTTATAAAATGTTCTTGATGTAATAAAGTATTCTAAGATTTTTCATGGGAATAAATATTTGTCACTGAAGTATATACAGAAGTATTGATAGCCATGACCAAAAGCTTGCTTGAAGATCAAGCTTTCAAGTGTAATAAGAAGGCAGGGGAATAGACAGATTTAAAATCAGGAGGACACAGAAATCTTAGAAGGTTAAAGTGCCAGTGTGGATTGCAAAGATAGAGAGGCAAATCCATGAAGGGATTGAAATCTTACACTGACAGTTTTCAAGTACAAAGCTGATGGGTCAACAAAGCTTAGAGCAAGTAATGCAAAAAATCCACAGTTTTTGTGGAACCCATTTTTGTTGACTGTACATATATTGGGCAGACAGGCATGACAACACTGTAATAGACAGCACAAAATAACAAGGCAAGGAAAACATAAGATTTGGAAATAGGAATACACCATATGCTACACATTCCCCAACCCCCATCCCACTTCCCTCCTTGCTGTCTTTGAATCGCCACGAGAAATGTTAGATTATCTAAAATGAAGCCCTGAGTGTTGTTCTCATTTCCAGGGTAGATTGGAAAATTGTGGCATTCCCATTAATATTGTCCTATAAACTTCAGAATCATCTAATTCACAGAGAAATTGCTAGCATTTTCTTTATTATTGGTACCTCCCCTTTAGTTGATGCAGCATCCTCTTGTTATTCTTTAGCGATACAGCACAGTAACAGGCCCTTCTGGTCTCATCGATCGCATATGGATGCATTAGCAATGAAACAAAGAACTTGGTTATGTGTATCTAGTTGTGGGCATTCTGGTCTAGAAAGGAATGGAAGGAAGTAAAGAGGTTAAGCAAAGCAGCAATCACAGTTACAGAAAGAAGGTGGGAGGGTAGGGATTGTGGGGCAGTAATTTTCATGCCCATGAGTCCCGGTTACTCTCTTATTCTAGATTTCCTCTATCAAAACTTCCAGGATTACCTCAAAACCCATGTGCATCCTCTCTCTTATCCCTGAGACATCCTATGTTACAGTCAGATGACACCACATTCTCAAGGGGTGTGGATACCAGCAGCTTCTCTATACTGCTTGATACATTCTTCATTGAAAGAAGAGCCTGTAAATTTATGGTTTAACATCACCAGGCAAATTCAAATACAAACTAAAATTCATCATCCAGACTTTTAAAACAGTATGATTCATTGACATAAGCACATGACTAATAAAGGAGAAGCAAGCTAGCTGATGAGAAGATACCCATGTCCAGATTCCAAAGAAATTTTGTGGATGCTTTCTTCATCATTCCCTTTACAATTGGAGCAATGCCACTGTCTGCTCTTAAGGCTACACACATACTGTAGATTGGTATCACCTCTTAAACTCAACATCTTCTGTCTCTTCCCATATCTACTGATGTTCTCATTCTTGGTATCTGAAATGAAGAAGAAGCAAGCATTAAGGAAAGAGAAAGTCATATGTATTCCCTGTTAGGCACTGCTTATGAATAAGAAAAGACTGTGCAGTAAGAAGAGGATATGCAGATAAGCTGTGACAGTGCACTCTTAAAAGAAACAAGTTCCTCTGGTTATTCATCATTTGGATGTGGAAACCCTCTTGACAAGAAAACACATGAAATAATATTGATAAGATAGGGATATTATATCTTGCTATTATAAAGCAAGATTTTTTCATTCTCTGCTGTAATCAAGTCAATATATTGCAGTAAAATAGATGCTGGAAATACTCATCAATTCAGTCAGAAACACAATGACCTGAAATTGTTACTCTATCCACAGACACTGCTTGTCGCACATGTGCATGCATTTTGCCCTTTGGGATGTCTAAGAGTTGATTAGCATATAAAGTCAGAGTCATAGAACACTACAGTACTGAAACAGGTCCTTAGGTCCAGCTAGTCTAAGCCAAACTATTATTCAGGCTTGTCGCATTGACCTGCATCCATAACACTCCCATCAACGTCCTATTCAAATTTCTCTTAAATTTTGAAATTGAACCTACATCCTCCACTTCCGCATTCTCACCACTCTCTGAGTGAAGAAATTCCCCCTTAAGATCCCCTTAAACATTTCAACTTTCATCCTTAACCCATGGCCTCTAGTTGTAGTTTCACCCAACCTCAGTGGAAAAATCCTGATTGCATATACCCTATCTGTACTCTTGATTTTGTGCACCTTCTATCTCTCTCATATGTGGGTGTGCATTGCTGAGTTTTTTTGATCTGTCACCCTGAGATGATGTCTCTGTTTCCAGGGAGGATGAAGCATCACTGGTCTCCAGCACTTCCTTATCTCTAGTTTTCACATAGAAAGGCCGTGAAGAATTTTCCTCTGCCTAATTCTTTATGCTGCGCTCTCTTATAAAATGGGCAAGAACCTACTCAGGAATGTCTGAAAAAATATGTGTTTACATTGTGGATTTTGTGTGAATAGCCATCTGAGCAAGGAGTGGAATTCCATAAGGAATAGTGTGAGTAGCGGTGATGAATGGTTAGGATACGAGGAAATGGATGGTGAGAGAAAAACAGAGTACCTGCAAGATCATGGAAGGAATTATGTGAAGGAATCATTGACATGGAAGGATTATGATGAATGTGCAACTGTTCATAACTTTCATAATCAGTCTACATTTTTAATTTTGAAAACATTCCCCTCGCTCTGATGCTTGAGTGCAGCCAGTAGCCTAAACTAACAAGACAAGGTTACTTATTTTATAAATGCTTAAAGATGCTTTTCTTACAATGGCTTTGTTTACAGAGATATCCAAGCTTAAACTTTTACAGATTCTGGTGGAGAATCCCAGTAAGTCCCTACATTGAAATATTTACTCAAACAACATTTGAAGAGAAGTTGGTCACATGCTACATGTAAAGTTTACATCATATACATTTTAAACTACTGCACAGCTCATCTTTTGGCTGACTGCTCCCTGAGCCATCTCCAACCAAACCCTCATGATGGAACAGAGTTGTTTGCTAGGATAGGCTATGTCTCTGCCTCTCACAGCTACTGCACTGCAGAAAAATGCTCCAAAGCACAAGAAATCTGGGTTGAAACTCCTTGTAGTCCCAAAGAATGCACTGCAGGTGCCTTTTACTATTCAGTGACCACTGTGACAATTCATTGTCATTTGGTTCAAACTAGAGATCAAAAAATTCTATTTTATGGAACACCCCTTTAATTACTGGGTTGTGGTAATGTCACACGGTTCCTCATCGTGTCCACCACTGGGTAATTATACCAGATCAGGAAGTAAAGACTAATGTGATGGTTGGATTAAGATTCCATTGCTTAATATGCTGAGTTTAGGTTTCTGTCTCTCAAATTCCTCCCCAGGCAGCAAGCCTCCGAATAGGGTCTTGCCACCTACCATCTGATGTATACTGCCACAGCTTTCATTCTTATTAAAGCATCATTTCAGTTGTTCTGACCATCTGGAGCATTCATCTTGATGGAACACCTGTAATTTAATTTTTGGAAGTTTCCTCCTTCGTTTTGTGAATTGTTCTCATTATGTCCTGTCGTTATTCCAAACATTATTTTACTCCAATGATACATCCTTTTTCTGTGTGTTACAGTGTTTTGGTCACCTCATTTAATGTCTGCAACATGTTAAAACACATTGTCATTTAGTAATTTTGTATTATGTACTTCATTATCAATACTGAATTTAATGCTGACTGTGTGATGATAAATATTAACAACAAAATCAATATCAAGAAAGTTAAAACAAATCGTAGTGAGATTCCAAACACCGTCTCTGAAGCTGCTCAGTGATGGTGTCAATAAGTACTTCTTTCTTTTCTTGCAGTGATTTGCTATCAAATTTCCCGTTAAATTTCAATGGTCAACAATATGACGAGTGTATCTTTGCCATTCAGTTTGACCACTAATTGTAAAAGAAATTAAGAAAGGAGTTTTTAAAGAGTTTTCACTATCATGACTTTGGAAAAAATGGTAACAAACAAGGTTGCAACAGCAAGAATATTGTAACAACCAGGTTTAATAGAATTGGTCAAGGAATCAGATTTAACTCATTTGTCTTCACTAACGCAACACTGGAATGGTAGATCAAAGCCTCTAGATTTAACCTCATAAATCTTCTGAAATCAAGCCCACAAGTGAACCATGCTGACTGAGGTCAGTATTAAACTGTGTGTTTCCAAATTAGAAGAACAATTGCAAACCTTTTTGAATATCATTGATTATGTTATTTAAATGTACACCATCAAAAAGGTCATTTAAAATTCATATAATTACCTTACTACAGAGCAGAACAGTGCAGGAGCATTCATTTTGAATCCATTGCTACACCATTCTGGTCCATGATTATCCCCTCCAAATTATCTCTCACCAGTCTTGATCACCAATTTGTTCTCTGCACTTCAGACTCCCCCAAACAATCTCTCTGCTTTCCCAGGATCTGGTGTCAGACGGAAAGAAGTTGAGTGTGTGTCTTCAGGCACTTGTACCTTCTCCTTGATGGTAGCAATGAGAAGAGGGAATGGCCTGGGTGATGGGGATCTTTAATGATGTTTGCCACCTTTTTGAGGCATCGCCTTTTTGAAGATGTCTATGAAGCTGGGAAGGCTGGTGCCCAAGATGGAGCTGGCAGAGTCTGCAACTTTCTGCCACGTGTTCCCAACCTGTGCAGTGGCCCCTCCATACCAGACCATGATGCAACCAGTTCGAATGCTCTCCACGGTGCATCTGCAGAAATTTCTGAGAGTCTTTGGTGACATACCAAATCTCTTCAAAATCTAATGAAATATAAGCTGCTTTTTTGTAATTGCATCAATATGTTGGTCCTGACATAGGTCTTCAGAGATGTTGACACCTAGGAACATAAAACTGTTCACCCTTTCAACTGCTGATCCCTCAGTGAGGACTGGTGTGTGTTCCCTCGACTTCCCCTTCCTGAAGTCCACAATCAATCTCTTTGTCTTAATGAAGTTGAGTGCAACACTTCTCAGTTGTTACAACACTGCTCAACCAGCTGATCTATTTCAGATTTCTGTGCTTCCTTGTCACCGTTGGAGATTTTGCCAATATTATTTGTGTCATTGACAAATTTATAGATGGCATTTGAGTTGTGCTTAGCCACACAGTTGTAGGTGGAGAGATAGGGCAGTGGGCTAAGCGCACGTTCATTAAGTTGTTTTGACTCAAAACTCACCAGTGTCGATGTTAGTGAGGCTGAGTTGTTACTTCCTATCTGTATTCACTGTGGCCTCCTGGTGAGGAAGTCAAGGATATAGCCAGATAGGGAGGTACAGAGGTGCAGGTTTGGAGCTTGTTGCTTAGTATTGAGGGTATAATAATGTTGAACACTGAACTGTAATCTATAAATAGCAATCTGACATAGGTATTGCCATCGTCCAGGTGATCTGTGGTGGGGTGAGATTGCTGCTGTAGACCTGTTGTGCAATAGGCAAATTGCAGTGAGTCCAGCTCTTTGCTTAGGCAAGTGTTGATTCTTTTAAGTGGAGGGCTGCTCAAGCTGATGAAATCCTGCAGCTCACCAGCATTACACCCGTGATGTCTGAGACCCAACCCTGGGTGAGTCTTGGTCTTTCAGCTCCTGAGTGCTCACTCGGTACAGCAGGTATTTCATGCTCAAAAACGTTCAAAACTAATTTCCACCCCCAAAGCCTCTATCGTCAGTTGCATTTGTTTATAATGGAGAAACCCAGCAAGAGAAAATAAATGCTAAGCGGCACCAATAATGCTCTTATCTACAACCACAGAGCTGTTTATCCTTGCTGAAGGAAGTCAAGCTTCTGGCGATGTTCTTTACAGTCTAAAGCAGATGTCTTTTAAATTAGGTGATGCTCTTCTGTGCAATTTTAGGGGCCTGTTTAAGTAACTTAATAGCTTAATTTTGATTCTTTAATCTGCAGATTTGATTACATTGTCTCCTTTGACATACTTTCATGTAACATCTCACTTTTAAAAATATAACAGTACTGGTATGTCAACTCCTAGAGATAAGGTGCATACACCTTATTAACGCACACTCCAGGAAAAAGACAGGCATCAATAATGGAACTGCAGATATACTGTATAGGTACCAAAAGACGATAAGACATAGAAGCACACTTAGGCCTTTTAGCCTAGTGAGTCTGCTCCGCCATTCCATCATGGCAGATCCCGGATACACCTGCCTTCTCGCCATATCATTGATCCCCTGACCAATCAGGAAATGATCAGCTTCAACCTTAATTATACCCATGGACTTGGCCTCCACCAGAGTCTGTGGCAGAACATTCCACAGATTCACTACTCTCAGGCTAAAAAAAATCCTACTTACCTCTGTTCTAAAAGGTCACCCCTCAATTTTGAGGCTGTGCCCTCCAGTTCTGGACACCTTCTAGAAACACTCTCTCCACATCCACCCTATCTAGTCCCAGCAACATTCAATAGATTTCAATGAGATCTGCCCCCCCCCCCCACGCATCGACACACTCTTCGAAATTCCTGTGAGTAGAGTCCCAAAGCTGCCAAATATTCCTCATATGTTAACACCTTCATTCCCGGAATCATCCTCAAGAAACTCCTCTGGGCTTTCTCCAATGATAATGCATCCTTTCTGAGACACAGTTGTCAATACTCCAAGTGCAGTCTTACTAGTGTTTTATAAAGGCTTAGCATTTTCTCTATGCTTTTATATTCTATTCCTTTTAAATAAATGCCAACATTGCATTTGCCTTCTTTACCACAGACTCAAACTGTGAATTAACCTTCTGGGAGTCTTGCATGAGGACACCCAAGTCCCTTTGCACCTCCCTTTGAACCTTCTTCCCATTTAGATAATAGTCCACATGATTGTTCCTTTTACTAAAATGCATTATCATACACTATATTCCATTTGCCACTTTTTTGCCCATTTTTCCAAGTTGTCAAAGTCCTGCTGCAATTGCATTGGTTGCTCAGCACTACCCACCCCTCCACCTGTCATCATATCGTCAGCAAACCATGCCACAAAGTCATCCATTCCATTATTGAAATCATTGACAAGCAACGTGAAAAGTCGCAGTCCCAATACCGACCCCTGAGGAGCACCATTAATCATCAGCAGCCAACCAGAAAAGACCCCTTTTATTCCCACGCACAGCCTCCTGTCAGCCATTCCACTGACAATGCCAGCATCTTCCTGTAATGTCACAGGATTTTATCCTGTTAAGCAGCCTCATATATTGCACCTTATCAAATGCCTTCTGAAAATCCAAGTAAATAGCATCCACTGCCTCTCCTTTGTCCACCCTGCTTGCTACTTCCTCGAAAAACTCTAACAGATTTGTCAGGCAAGATTTCACTTGACAGAAACCATGCTGACTTAAATTTATTTAATTATCAGTATTCAAGTTCCTCAAAACCTCCTACTTAATACTAGGCTCCAACACCTTCACAGCCACTGAGGTGAGACTAACTAGCCTATAATTTCCTTTCTTTTGCCTTCCTCCCTTCTTAAAGAGTGGACTAACATTTGCAATTTTCCAGTCCTCAGGGACCATGTCAGAATCAAGTGATGCTTGAAAGATTATGACCAATGTATCTGTTATCTCTTCAGAAACCTCTCTCAAATCTCTGGGATGTAGTTCATCTGGTCTGGGTGACTTATCTGCCTTTAGACCTTTAAACTTGCCTAGCAATTTTTCCTTTGTAATAGCAATGACACTCATTCCTGCTTCCTGACACTCACCGACCTCTGGCACACTGCTAGTGTCTTCCACATTGAAGTCTGATGCAAAGTACCCATTAACTTCAGCTGCCATTTCTTTGTTCCCCATTACTACCTCATCAGAATCATTTTCCAGTGATCCAATGTCAACTCTCACCTCCCTTTTACTACTTGTATAACTGAAAAATCTTTAAGTATCCTGCTTTATATTATTGACTAGTCTGCCCTCATATTTCTTATTTTCCTTTCTTATAGATTTTGCAGTTGCCTTCTCTTTGATTTTAAATGCTTTTCAATTATCCAACATCCCTCTCACTTTTGCTACCTTATATGCCCTTTCTTTGGCTTTTATGCAGTCCTTAACTTCCAGTGTCAGCCACTGTTGCCTATCGCTTTCATTTGAGAACTTCTTCCTCTGTGGGGTATATCAGTCTTCCACCTTGTGAAATATTCCCAGAAACTTCAGCCATGTCTGCCCAGATGTTATTCCTCCCAGTACCCTCCTATAATCCACCTGCGCAAGCTCCTCTCTCAAGCCTCTGTATTCCCTTTATTCCATTGTGATACTGATACATGTAAGCTATGCTTCTCCCGCTCAAATTGCAATGTGAACTCAACCATATCATGATCACTGTCTCCTAAGGGTTCCTTTATGTTAAGGTTTTGAGGGATATTATACTGATGTTTTCTTCTGAATAGGCTATTAAGCTAATATACCACTGCCCTTATAGTTCATTACAAAAGATCTTTCTGTGGAAGAGTAGGGGTTTCTCTTTATGTACTGCCATTTCTCAAAATTACATTACCCAAACAAGTTGCATGATCATTTATATTGTAGTTGTTTGGAAGTAGGGCAGCATGGCTCATCCAGCAGAGCTGCGGCATATAAAAGGAATTTCACCCTGGCAGGAATCATCTGGTGTGTGTAATTACACAGCACATCATGCAGCTTCAGAAGTTTCAGCCATCATGACGAAGTGAAAGGAGGCTATTAGGTGATGAATGCTCTCTGCTGGTGACTTAGTGATACACAAGTGCCAAGGGTGGCACAAACACACAGCTAGGGATGTAGTGGCAGATTTGTACTCTCATCTAAAATCAAATATTTATTTGAAACTAAGTGCATTTAGGGTTCCCGAGGGTTTGAGCAGTTGTTAAGGAACGGGGACTCTCTCAAAGAGCAGACTAGCACCTTTTCCCATCAATTCCCTATCCAGCAGATCCACTGGAGGCCTTCTTACTTGGAAAGTACTGTGGAATTGAATGGAAATGCAATTAAACCTACCCCATCTTTATACCCGATTGGCCCACCCTGAAGAAAGAAGAGGTGGATCCAATGCCGGATTAACATAAGCGATGAAAACAGAAGTTAATTCCAACATCGATTCCCAATGTAGTCGTGACAATGTGTTTCTCAAGACTAACAACACTAAAAGCATTATAGAAGTAGTGAAAAGCCTGATAAGACTATTATTTTTATTTGGCTTCAAGGCTATCTTTACTCCTTTGCTCAAAAGGACTCCTTCCGCTAATCCATTGACCCTGATTACTCTGATGAACTAAGGCCCCTGAACCGTATCTGGTGTTACCATTTGGCTAAGTTGTATGGACCCTGGTTTTGTTTTCTCCAACAAGTTAAACATTCTTCATAATTTTTCCTGAAACATATCAAATGAAAATATCACCACGATTCAGAAAAATGAAATCGTTAGATTGTTCTCTGAATCCAATGACTTTTTATGGAAGCTTCTCCATCCAGATCCCTTTGAATATCATAAGGGAATTAACAGATATAGAGAGAGAGTCACAGAGGTGTATCCTTTGGCACACCCAGTCGACACTGACCATCAACCATCCATCTACTCTTCACCTACATTAGTCCTACTTTTTATTCTCTCCAGATTCTCATTAACTTCCCATTTAAATTCTACTGCTCATCAACAAACAATAGGACCTATGTACTTACAGTGGCAAGTTGACCCATCTATTCATATGGTTTTGAGATGGGGGAAGTATCTGGATCATTTGGAAGAAACCCCCATGCTCATAGGAAGAACGTTCAAACTCTGCCCAGATGCCAACAGAGGTCATGATTAAAATTGGGACTCTAGTATTGTGAGGCATCAGCTCTGTTTGCTGCCCTGGGGAAGAGGAGCTGAGGATGAATTTAAACCAGTATCTTAGCAGTCCAATGATCTACTGCTGGTCTGAGTTCAGCAGGTGCTCAAGAGGAAGCACTGACCTACATGAAGACTTTACTGCCAACTTGGATTTGACTTAGGAATATTAATACATGCTGACTGTATTGAAAACTACACCATTATATGTAGAAGTGTTATGCAGAAATGAGAGCCAATTGCTCCAGCCAGGAACTTGTTTTAGAAAAATGTGACAGTTTGTGACAGTCAAAAAAAAAGTACTTCAGTTGAAGAAAAATGTCAAAATGATGAATGAGATCCAGCTCAAAAATGTTCTTGCCATTTACATAAGTTATAATTAAAATCAGAGCAAGAAATGGGGCCTCTTGCTCACTTCGTACATTTGAGTGTATAGTCTCAGTAATGGAAGTCTTCAATGATCAACATGGGAAGCCAGAGACAATCACCTGAGCAGTTGTGGCAGAAAAAAAGGGTCAGGATTTTTATCATTACACCTGCAGATGACCCAGAATGATGATAAACTTATATAGAAAGTCCTACACCCTTGTGCATGAACTGGATTGCATTATGTTTTATCAGCACTAATTGACAGAGGATCAATTTAACCAGAGTAATTTGCATTTGCAATTCTTTCCTGGTCAAATTATGCAAACTTAAAATCAATCAGACCTTTCACTCCTGAGATGCCTAGCAAGTGCAACACACCCTCCTCACTGGGGATGTGAGTTGGTTTGTCATTCTCCATGCAACATTCCTAGACTAAACTGGTTCATAGGCTGTCATGGGGAACTTCCAGAAACAAAATGGTCTATACTCTGTTAAAGCAGTGCTGCAGATAACTGGCAATTTTTTCAAAAATTGCTGCTCTCCCATTCTCTTCATGGTGAAAGGATTCACAATGCCACTGATATCCTACCCTTCCCACCCCCAGTATTACACAGGAATGAGAGACAGTCGCAGTACCAGGAAATTGACTTAAACTTTTGCTTAACTCTGGGGCAATCAAAGCAAAGGCACTTAAATTAAAGGAACTCATTTAAATAATAAATGAGATCAAGCATTAAAATTGTAGCTTGATAGATATGAGATGATAAGAGTTATGATGCCAACCTATGGGTAAGAAATGAGACCTCTTTCTTCCTTTCACTCCTTCCTCTATGTTTTGCCTTCTGACATTATCCTGACTCCTGACATTAACCTCCTCACTGCTGCAGCCCAGCTTTCTCATGCAGTTTCTGTAATGTATGGATCTATTTCTTTTACAGCAATGACTCCCTTTAGCACTATGTATGAACTGATAACTTACCAATGTGCGTTAATCTGTCTACACGTGCTCATTGAAAATCTCTCTCTCTCTCTCTCTCTCTCTCTCTACTTCCCCCCCCCTCACTCTTTCTCTTTCACTTTTCCCCTCCCTCTCTCTCGCTGCAATGTGAATACACCAATTAAAGCCATCTCCTACATTCATGCTTTCATTTAATTGACATGCAGTTGTACAGGCACAACAAATTGGTGATGAGTACAAACCTGTATGTCAGTATCACTAACTGCACCGACAGTTACAGGATGATTACGGGATGAGACAGCGAGAGGAAAGACTGAAACTGTGTAGAGTCGGCCATCGTAGATGCTATTAAAGGGACGAGTGAGAAACTGTATCATACTCAGTAAAAAAACGCCCAGCTAGCAAAGTTAAAGTGAAAGTAACATGGTGATGGCTTTAGTTGGCAATTTGGCAAAATTGCTAGTGCTAATGAAGGTTGGGAGTGGTATACTGAGAGGGTTGAACTGTATTGTAAGGCAAATAGCATGGATGAGGAAAAGAAAGACTTTCCTAGAAGCCCATTCTTATGACGTAGAGTTCAAGGGTACCAAACAACAGCACAACAATGCTGACTTCTTCCATTGTTGGCAACTGAAGAAGAGAAGTCTTCATACTGTGACCCAGCAGAAGTGCTCCACACAGCATTGGTGGACCAGTTGGTGGTAACAAATTCTGAAATACAAAGAGAAACAAGGACTGACCCAACATTGTCAAAAGCCTATAAAATCACCATGCCAGGATGGCCAGCTCATGGTAACCCTATGTTTCCACAGTCTTCAGTGAGACGAGACCACCTGCCTGTATGTCAAAGAACACTGATGTGTGGTTCCATCTAAACTGCCCACCAGAGTGTTAGAGAATCTGCATGAAGGACACCAGGATACAGTCAAGATGAAGAGTCTTACCCAAAGCTATGTGTGATGGCCAGGAATTGATAACCAGATTGAAGACTTGGCCTAAAGCTGATAGGGATGCCAAAGTTCAAAATGCACCCCCACATTACACCCATGGTAGTGGTTGTCTTCACCATGGCAAAGAATACATATCGACTTTTCTGGGCCATTCAGGGACACCATGTTTCTGATTGCCGTGGATGCTCATTCAAAGTGTCGAGTGTTTATACCAATGAAATCAACCACATCAGGAAAGACTGTCTCCACTCTGAGAACTATCTTTGCCAGAGACAGCTTACCCAAACAAATTCTGAGTGACAACAGACTACAATACACATCAGAAGAATTCCGACTATTCATGAAGAAGAATGGCACCAGTCATTTCAAGTCAGCTCCTCACCACCCAACAACGAATGGATTATCCAAAAGGTTTGTCCAAACAAACCCTCAAGAAATCCATAAAAGCTATGGGCAAAGAGGACGTTTCTCTACAGCACAAGGTAGACAATTTCCTTTTTGTGTTTGGAACTCCGTTCATGTGATGACAAATCAAACACCTGCAATGCTGTTCAAGAACAGGAATCTGAGATCTCTGGAGGGAAGTTCAGTCAGTTGCAAAGTGAATCCGCAAGGAGCTTTGAGATTGGACAGGAAGTCCTAGCACGTGTTTACCAAGAAACCAAGTGGACACCCGGTTGGATGGCTACAAGAACGGGACCACTGGTGTACACAGTGGATGCTGGAGATTAGACTCAGATTAGACCAGATACTGGAAGCTCAACCGAAGAACACACCTGAGTCAACTGTATCCAACAAGATGGACATATTACAGTCACTGGACTTACCTCTCAGTGATGATGTCATTGGAAGTAAAGTGCCACCGGCAACTGAAAACGTTGTCTTTCATGAGACACCTGCCAAACCTGATGCCACTCCACAGGCCCAGAGACACTATCCTGAATGAAACAGAGCTCCACCCAATAGACTGAATCTTTAGTATAGTGAAGTTTGTTACGGACCATTATTGTGAGAGCATGTTTATTTGGAATATGGTTTGTGAAAGGGAAATTGAATGTTTTATACATATACAGTTTTATGTTGCATTGATCAGAAGGGGAGGAAGTGTAGTGTATGGATCTATTTACTTCAGACAATGACTCCCCTTAGCACGACATATGGATTGATAACTTACCTGTGTGCATTGATCTCCTCTCCCTCTCCCTCTGTCATGTGAATATACCAGTTAAAGCTAACTCCCTTGTGTGCGCTTTTATTTAATTAATGTATAGTTGTACGGAGACAACTGTTTCCATGCCTGGCCCAGTCTCAATCCACCCACCCATGCTGTGCTTGGGCACCATCTTCCTAACTATCTACTTCCCACAACCACGCTCCAACCCCACCCTCCCACCCCACCATCAATTCCTGAGTGCAAGCACATTCTTGGACCTTGGTTGCCAATGAAATTTGATGGGCTAAGATCATTACTGCTGCAAATCAATCTGGTGAAAAACTAGAATTGAGTAAATTGGTTTCTAATAGCCACATGTACTGAGGTACTCTGAACATCTCTGCTTTGTTATTTTTCATCACATCAGTACATTGAGGAAGTACGAAGAAAAAGCAATAACAGAATGCATAATAAAGTGTGACAATTACAGAGAAAATGCAGTGCAGGCAGACAGTTAGGTATAAGACTACGGCAAGGTAAATTGTGAGGTCAAGAATCTATCTTATTATACAGGAGGTCCATTCAATAGGCCTATAGACGCAGGGTAGAAGTTGTCCTTGAGCCTGGGGCACCTCCTTTTAGTGTGTTGTCTACTGGGGGGGATGAACAGAAGACAGAATGTCTATCATGGGAGGGGTCCTTGATTATGTTGGTTGTCGTGTCAGCAAGAAGTGTAGACAGGATATGTAGATATCAGTAAATGAACCAATAATTGACCAAGCAGAGTATGCTCCTGAAGGAGATCCCCCGTCAATATGAGCACATGATCCAGAAGCAGCAGAAAACCATTGACCATCTCTCTTCCAAATCTCCGTTTCGATACAGCAACCCCTCGACAGTCAGCCTCCTCCCTTATGGTGCTGAACTCTGGTCTCTGAAAGCGTTGATGAATCCCCAGCCTGACACCGCAACTTCCTGTCCCAGTGCATCGTAGGTTTTGAGCTCCAGCCATCGCTGCATTCGATGGACCAAGCCAAGATTGCCTTACTCATCTCTCTTTTGACTGGGCAAGCTCTGACCTGGGCCACTACTAAATGGGGCAACAAAACCACCATTCGCAATAAAGGTGCAGAGTTCACTGCTGAGCTGCGCCGGGTTTTCAACCATCCAGGAAGTGGAAAGGGGTGTATGGATCGGATATTTTGCCCTTGTCAAGGATCACGCTTGGTGCTGAATTCAGGATCCTTGCAGTGGAGTGCAGCGCAGCTGAAATGAGGAAGCACCACTAGCCCATTACCATCACGGCCTCTCAGAGCACTTGAGAGATGAACATCCTGACTTATCAACCAGGGTCAAAGAACCAGAAGCTAGATGCCCTGTCCTATCAGTTTGATGAACCAGAATGAGAAGAGCAGCATATCACCAGTTTGCCCCAAGCCAAGTTGGTAATGCAAATTCATTAGGGGAATCAATGCTCTTGTTTGCTGGGCCCAAGCGCAAGGGGAGATTCGAATGAATGATCCCCCAGGTCGGCTGCTCGTCCCAATTTCTGTCCAGTCCCAGGTACTCCAATGAGGACATTCATTGAGAATGACCGCTCACCCAGGGATTGCCAGGACCCTCGAGTTTATCAAGAGAAGGCATTGGTGGCCTGAAATGACAGAAGTCGTTCCACAGCACATACAGTTGTCAGATGTGTGCAGCTGGAACAAGGAGCCCAATACCAAACCTCAAGGGCTTCTCCATCCTCTACCTGTTCCAAACAGACCATGGGCACACATCTCCGCAGACTTTGTCACTGAGCTTCTTCTTTCCAAGAGGATCATTGTTGTCATAGTAATTGTGAATCATTTTTCAAAGGCCTGCAAATTCATCACCTTAGACAGACTACCCCCGGGTGGAGACAGCCAATATTGTCCTTTACCAGATCTTCACCATCCACGCAGTTCTGGTGCATCACATTTCTGAAGGGTGTTTTGCAAGCTGATTGGGGCAACAAGTTCTTCCTTTGGGTTTCACCTGCAGTCCAACATCCAGACAGAGGGGTGAACCAGGATATGGAACGTACCCTAAGGTGCCTGGCCTCTGAAAGACCAGACGAGTGGAGCGACTATTTAATATGGGCAAAGGTTGCCCATAACACTTTACGGCATTTGGCGCAGAGGATGTCCCCTTTTAAATGCCAATTTGGGTATTTTCCGATCATAAACAAGAGAAAGTCTGCAGATGCTGAAAATCCATGCAACAGACCAATAATGCTGGAGGAACTCAGCAGGCCAGGCAGCATCTATGGAAAAGAGTACAGTTGATATTTTGGGGCGAAACCCTTCATCAGGACTGGAGTAAAAGAAGATGAGAAGTCAGATGTGAAGATGGGGGATAGGGTGAAGAAGCACAAGGTGAAAGGTGAAACTGGGAGGGGGAAAGATGAAATAAAGAGCTGAGAAGTTGATTAGTAAATGAGATACAGGGCAGGAGAAGGAGGAGTCTGATAGGAGAGGACAGAAGGCATGGAAGAAAGAAAAGGGGGAGGAGCACCAGAGGGAGGTGAAGGGCAGGTAAGGAGATAAGGTGAGAGAGGGAAATGAGAATGTGGAATGATGAAGCAGGGGGTGGCATTACTGGAAATTTGAAAAATCGATGTTCATGCCATCAGGTTGGAGGCTACCCAGACAAAATATAGGGTGTTGCTCCTCCATCCTGAGTGTGGCCTCATTGCAACAGTAGAGGGGGCCATGGACTGACTTGTTGGAATGGAAATGGGAAGTTGGATTAAAATGGGTGGCCGCGGGGAGATCCACCTTTCCTGATGGTAAGTGCTCAGCGAAGCAATCTCCCAATCTACGTCAGGTCTGTGAAGTTCATTAAATGAGTACCTGAGTAGGTCATCATGGTGGGAAAGATGCCATAGTTCTGAAAGATAGTTGTATTTGCCATTGATCTCCATTAGGTGATAATGGGGCAACAGCTACCTCAGATTATGATTGGCACCTGTCACCCTGAGAACACTTGTAATGAGGCTAATTGCCTTTTGAAAAAGCCTACTGCCAGGCATCCAAATCCCCACCCTGTGTCCGGTGACAGTTCCCTTTTTATAGGACAATGAGAAACTTACATGTGAATGGGAGGTACTTTTCTGGAGGAGGACTTGTAGGGATATAACAAAGATAACTGTTGAATTTACTAGTATTCTCCAGAGGGGTAGAAGTGATTTTCTGGGATCCACTGGCTTTACCTGGACCATTATTGACCAAGAACCTGTCTAACTTGACTGTTTTCTGAAAGTTAACTTCCACATTTAATGTGTTTAAGACAAAAGAAAAAAACAGGAGCCTCTTCAAATTTTTAAAGAAGTGGAAATCTAGTTGATTAGCCAAAGATTGGAATACCCCCTGGCATGCTCCCAAGTCAGTAGTACTTTGTTAGGAGAAGGGATTATATGATATTTATGTCTTATCATTGCACAAGATTTTATCAAATGAACTAGACAAAATTAGTCATAATTAAAACTCTATCTGTTCACTGCATATGAAATAAATCAATTCATCCTGACAAATTGTTCACTGAATACACTTCATATAAAGGGATTGATTATCCATTCAAGGACACAAACAAGTGTCTTACGCTACTGTGGGATTAGTTTAACCTCATAAATAAGATACTCAGCATTTGTCCCTGGTTACTTATATTAAACACTCACCAGTATAGTGGTTGCTTCTTGCATTCTACTTCCAAATTCATGTTTATCAAAGTCAACAGAACTAAAACATGAAAATGAAGAACAAAACTCAGTCTTTACCTCATTATATATTGGATGCAAGTAACAAAAGATGAAAATCTACTCCAAGTTATTTTGAATTTCTAATTGTTGCTTATAATTAATTTATTAATGAGGAGGGAGAAATTGTTCTTTAGTGGTGAGCTAAACCACTTTGTACTCCTCTGCCTCTTATTTGGATAACTCATTCTACTTAATGGTTGGATATAATTTATTCAGCACCAAGATGAACCCCAGTTACTCAGGGATAAACTGGCAAATGCCTGATCTTGCCAAGCCTTCTCGTAAGAAAGCCTGACAGAAAGAGTTGAATGCAGTTGCCTTTGCTACAAGTGAAGTGCCAGTTGCTTAGTTGTTGCAGTTCTGGTTTCAGAAGATAGTGGAATTTATCAGTGCCAATTTAAAGTGTCTTTATTCACGAGTGCCAACCATCCTAATATAATTATACGTCATCAAGATTGAAATAACTACTTCCATGGTCTGATCATTCGTGCTTTAATGTTCCCTCTTGACATCAATGGATCCGGGGTTGAGAAGATAAACAGCTTTGAATTCCTCAGCATCCACATCACCGAGGACATGACGTGGTCTGTACACATCAGCCGTGTGGTGAAAATGGCACAACAGTATCCCTTTCACCTCAGATGGTTGAGGAAGTTTGGCATGGGCCCCCATGTCCTAAGATCTTTCTACAGGGGCACAACTGAGAGCATCCTGACTGGCTACATCACTGCCTGGTATGGAAACTGTACCTCCTTTAATCTCAGGACTCTGCAGAGAGTGGTGTGGACAGCCCAGCACATCTGTAGATGTGAACTTCCCATGATTCAGGACATTTACAAGGACAGATGTGTAAGAAGGGCCTGTAAGATCACTGGGGACCCAGGCCATCGCAACCGCAATCTATTCCAGCTGCTATCATCCGGGAAATTGTACTGCAGCATAAAAGCCAGGACCAACAGGATCCGGAACAGCTTCTTCCCCCAGGCCATCAGACAGATTAACTCACACTGACTTGAGTGTACTCTATATTACACTGACTGTTTAATTTATTATAAATTATTATAAATGACTATGATTGCACATTGCACATTTAGATGGAGACGTAACGTAAAGATTTTTACTCCTCAAGTATGTGAAGGATGTAAGAAATAAAGTCAATTCAAGTTCAAATAATTGCAATGTTCCTTGCAATGATTTGCTGTATCTGTTAATACTGTTTGCTACATTAACGTATTGCCACCTTGATAAGGTTCAAAGGTTCATAAATCAAATTTAATATCAGAGAAATGTATGCAATATACATCCTGAAACGCCTTTTTCTTCATAAACATCCATGAAAATAGAGAAGTGTCCCAAAGAATGAACGAGTTAAGCGTGAGAACCCCGAAGTCCCTCCCCCAGCTCCCCCCTCCCACATGTAAACGGCAGCGAGCAACAATCCCCCCTCCCACCACCAGCGATAAAAAACGCACATCGGTACCATCACTGAGCCCAAGTGTGCGCTAAGCAACAGCAAAGACACAGACCAAAGTTACCCCAAAGGCCTTGCATTTCACCCGAAATTCAACAAACCACAGGTTCTCTCTCTCCCTGACACCAACCCTCAATCCACCCGTCTCCAGAGCCCCAAAATCTTAGGCTTCCGAACACAATTGTGATTCTCAGGCCAAACCCTTGGCACGTTGAATAACGGCTAGTCATGGAACCCCGAGAACGGGTCCCATTCCCGCAAAGAACCGAAGCCTGCGTGTAACTCCAGGTCAGAGTCTTCAAAAGAACCCTGAAAGGGAAAAATAAAGGTATTAAAGATGGAAATAGAGCCGTTTCCAAAGTTGCAAGCAAAGGAGTCGCCGTTAGGCACCATTGTCCCCTTAAGCTCCGCCCCTCCATAATGGGTTATTAGGGGTTATTTTGCAAAATGAACTGAATTCTTATTATGCTAAGGAATTTAAAAAGCAAAAAAATATGTTTGCTACATTTGGAGTGGATTTTCCTGAGTTACTTTAGAAGGTTTGTGTAAAAAAAATCCTAATTGTGGTTACTGAACCAAATTAACACAAACTTGCTTTAAAAGAGAAATGCTCTCAATAGGCCATGCAGCATATGTGAAAGGAAACACTGTTAATAGTCACTGAAGAACAAATGTCTGCATGTTTGGAACATGTGTTAAGTTTGAAATCCAAAGAAAATGGAAATGTGAGTTTTGTTTTAAGGGAATAACTTAAGCTTTTCTCAGTAACAGGCAATATTTGTGTAGCTAGATGGTGAATATTTTCTTATTTATCTGACACCAGGACTCTCGAGGAGAGGTCAGTTTTTTTTCTCATTTCATTGTGCTGACAATGTTGTTCAATGAATAACTTCAGAGATACTTGAGGAACAGAAGTCGTACTGATTTAAGTATAATGGATCAAATAGGAGATGAGAAAATATCGGGTAGAGGTAAGAGTATTTGTAAAGGGTAACCTTAAAGAGAAAAGTTGATTGTAAGTAGAAAAGTAATATTATTATTAACGGTGTAAAGAATGACCAAGTACTTCTAATAGATGTAAATAAACTGATGAAATCTAACAAATTAAATTTAATGCAGACAATTTGTGATGATATACAGTACTGTGCAAAAGTCTTAGGCACATATATATAGCTAGGGTGCCTAAGACTTTTGTACAGTACTGTATTATGAAGCAGAACATGAAGCAGAGAGCAAGTTTGTAAATCTGGCAAGAGGAAAATATGTTGGGAATATTGAGGGTGGATCACCTTGGGAGGGGTGTGGGACAGGTGGCAGAGAATGAGAGCCAGGAGCAGGGATGGGTGCAGCCTCGAGACACCAAGCAAGGTTATTGGTTATTGGTATTTATTTACTTGTTTGTTTATTTATTTATTTTTGTATTTGTGTCACTTATTGTTCATTGAACCTGTTTACAGTTACTGTTCTATAGACTTGCCAAGTATGCCTGCAGGAAAAAGAATCCCAGCGTCGTTTGCGGTGACAAGCATGTACTCTGAAAATAAATTTTACTTTGAACTTTGAAGGTCATTTGATTCCAAACAATTCATTTATTGATTATTACAGCATGCCTCCCTGGTACTTCCTGATCCCTCCCTTCTCCCTTACCCCTTTCCCACCATAATTGCCCTCTTCCTGTGCTTTTCCCACTCTCAGTCCTGATAGAGACCCAAATCAGAATCAGGTTTATTATCACTCATATATGTCATAAAATTTGTTTTTTTTTGTGGCAGCAATACATAAAATTACTACAGTATTGTTCAAAAGTCTTAGGCACCCTAGCTCTACATAAGTGCCTAAGACTTTTGCACAGTACTGTATTCTCATCAAATGGAAGCAGTAAGACAATTTAAGGTAAGCAAAATTGGAATAATTTTCAACAAGATGTAAGAATACATGTACCCAAATCTTTGGCCAAGTGAGAAGTCTTCAAAAACAAATCCATGGAAGCCTAAGTATTGGTAATTGGGCCATTGAGCATTAAGACAAGATTTTGGAAGACACTGATTAGTCCTCAGCTGGAATTCAGTTCTGAATAGCACACTTCGGAAGGATGCCAGGGAAAGCATACAGGGATAATGGCTGCTATTGCCCCCAAGAGCAGGAAATGCTGATGAGGAGATTTGCTTGAAATGCTCACATTCATAAGTGATTTTGATAGAGTAGGGAAGAGAAAACTGATTCCAGTGCAGGAAAATTTTACAACTAGAGAGAATGCAGATTGAAAATGATTGGGTGGCAAAATGAACAGAGGTAACATGAGGAAAATATTATTTTTATGCAGAATGTTGTGGTGAAGTTCATTACAGTAATGTTAAGGATGATAAAGGCAGATCAATATAAATTTCAAAGGAAACTGGATTAGAACCTTTCTGTAAAAAAAACAGAAAATGCTGGTAGAACACAGCAGGCTAGGCAGCATCTACAAAATTACATGCCTCTCATTATCCTGCTCCATGGGAAAAACACAAGCAGTGTCAGAGCAGACACTGTTGGGCCACCTTGGGGAGGATGTCTAGTGATTAAAGGCCCAAAACACCTGATGATCCAAGGATGCATTACTGACGATGTGCCCCAGGGCATACCCAGTTCGTTGAACCAAGTGGTGTCGGATCACGATAATGAAAGTCATGGGCCAGATTAGCCTGGCTTCACCATATAAGCCTATCTGCCATAGCAGTTCATACATCACCACTCAAAACTCTGCAGCGAGGCCTCCCGTCCCATGATCCTTTCCTTCTCCAGCTCTTTATCACTTTCGCCAATCAGCTTTCCAGCTCTTAGCTTCATCCCACCCACTCTGGTCTACTCCTATCATTTCGCATTTCCCCCTCCCTCCTCTACTTTCAAATCTCTTACTATCTTTCCTTTTGTTTAGTCCTGATGAAGGGTCTCGGCCCAAAACGTCGACATTGCTTCTCCCTGTAGATGCTGCCTAGCCTGCTGTGTTCTACCAGCATTTTGTGTGTGTTGTTGTTTGAATTTCCAGCATCTGCAGATTTCCTCGTGTTTGCTCTGTAAAAAAACAGAATGTATTTTTAGAGGCTGTGTAAATCACAGAGGTTTTCTGTTTTAGCATGAAAATTAGCACTGAAACATATTTTCACCTCTTTGCAAAATAATCATTAAACATTCCTGAATTTAAAGAAGAAAAAAAAACAACACTGGTGGTTTCTATATTAATTGTAGATTAGTATCTCTGTTATCCAGCAAAACACATTGGCAGCCCATTTACTTGAGTGTTACAGATTTTGATAGAAAGTTTAAATTGGTCAGGAAGCAACTGTATTAGAAAAAACATTTTGCATCTATACCACTTGAGAGGAGTTCAAGGGAATCTATCAAACCTGAAATGTGAAAAGAGGGAGGAAGCCAGCAATTGACTGGTTTCAATCAAGATTTGCTGTCTCTTCGAAGAAGTCATCTAAAACTAACATTGTTTTTGACACCTTTCACAGCCAACACTGGCAGTGTGAATTACTCCTTGTCATTAGAATTGATTTAACTTCAAAACAGCTCAGTTCTCCTGGTTCAGAAAGACAATTTGCTGGATTTCTGCAGACTGCTGCCAGAAAACAATTCCTGTGGCCTGAAAACTTATCTTAAAAATGTTCCCATAATTTGAAAGTGCACTCATGTAGGAATAGGCACTCTTACTAATTAAGTTAGGCACAGCCTAGTATTAGTGCAAAACTATCAAAGGGAATATCCTCTCGTATTGAAAGCTGACAAAATCTCCAGTAAGTCGGGAGAGTTCAAAGTAAATTTCTAGTGTAAATTCTTTTCAATGTGATGTACAAAAACTGACTGTAGTAGAACGTAAGAAGCAGTTTCACAGTAGTTATTTAAGTACCCACACTGTTAATAAAGTACCCACTCTCTCTACCAAGATTGAAAATTTGCAGCAAATATGAACTGCATGCAACTCAGAAACATGAAAACAAAGAAAACCTACAGCACAATAAAGGCCCTTCGGCCCACAAAGCTGTGCCGAACATGTCCTTACCTTAGAAGTTACCTCGGGTTACCCAAAGCCCTCTATTTTTCTGAGCTCCATGTACCTGTCCAGGAGTCTCTTAAAAGACCTTATCTTGTACTTCAGCAACTCAGCAAATCTTTGTTGACCAGATCTCCTGACCAGTTTCAGTACTTCCTAAAAATATGACGGAA
The DNA here is from genome assembly GCF_030144855.1 of Hypanus sabinus. Lineage (NCBI taxonomy): Eukaryota > Metazoa > Chordata > Chondrichthyes > Myliobatiformes > Dasyatidae > Hypanus > Hypanus sabinus. The sequence continues at coordinate 47,422,239 of NC_082719.1, read as the reverse complement.
TTAGATTCTCTTCTAAGTCACCTAATATCACTATAACACCAGAAGACCGTAAGATATAGGAGCAGAAGTAGGCCATTCAATCATGGTCTGATTCAATTCTTTCAGTCATCCCCACTCCCCTGCCTTCTCCTCATACCCTTTGATGCCCTGGCTAATCAAGAACCTATCTATCTCTGCCTTAAATGCACCCGATGACTTCACTTCCGCAGCCGCTTGTGACAACAAATTCCACAGATTTACCACCCTCTGGCTAAAGTAATTTCTCCACATCTCTGGTCTAAATGGATGTTCTTCAATTGCAAAGTCACGCCCTCTTGTCCTAGAATCCCCTACCATGGGAAATACCATTGCCATATTTAATCTGTTCAGGCCTTTTAACATTCGGAATGTTTCTATGAGATCCCTCTTCATTCTCCTGAACTCCAGGGAATACAGCCCAAGAGCTGCCAGACGTTCCTCATACGGTAAAACTTGGATTTCTGGAATAATTCTCGTGAATCTTCTCTGAACCCCCTCCAATGTCAATATATCATTTCTAAATTAAAACTGCACATAATACTCCAAGTGTGGTCTCATGAGTGCCTTATAGAGCCTCAACATCACATTCCTGCTCCTGTACTCTATACCTCTAGAAATGAATGCCAACATTGCATTTGCCTTCTTCACCAACGACTCAACCTGGATGTTATCCTTTAGGGTATCCTGCACAAGGACTCCCAAGTCTCTTTGTATCTCTGCAGTTTGAATTCTCTCCCCACTTAAATAATAGTCCGCCCGTTTATTTCTTCCATCAACGTGCCTGACCATACACTTTCCAACATTATATTGCATTTACCACTTCTTTACCCATTCCCCTAAACTATCTACGTCTGTCTGCAGGCTCTCTGTTTCCTCAACACTACCCACTCCTCCACCTATCTTTGTATCATTGGCAAATTTAACCACAAATCTATTAATCTCATAGTCCAAATCATTGATATACATTGTTAAAAGCAGCGGTCCCAACTCCGACCCCTGTCGAACTCCACTGGTAACTGGCAGCCAGCCAGAATAGGATCCCTTTATTCCCACTCTCTGCATTGTGCTGATCAACCAATGCCCCACCCATGCTTGTAACTCCCCTGTAATTCCATGGGCTCTTATTTTGCTAAGCAGCCTCATGTGTGGCACCTTGTCAAAGGCCTTATGAAAATCCAAGTACACCAGATTTACCACATTTCCTTTGTCTACCCTGCTTGTAATTTCCTCAAAAATTGCAGTAGGTTAGTCAGGCAGGATTTTCCTTTCAGGAGACCATGCCAGTTTTGGCCTGTTTTGCCATGTACTTCCAGGTAGTCCGTAATCTCTTCCTTAACAATCAATTCCAAAAACTTCCCAACTAACAGGTCTATAGTTTCCTTTCTGCTGCCTCCCACTCTTCTTAAATAATGGAGTAACATTTGCAATTTCCCAGTCATCCGGTACAATGCCAGAATCTATTGATTCTTGAAAGATCATTGTTAATGGCTTCACAATCTCTCCAGCTACTTCCCTCAGAACCTGAGGGTACATTCCATCTGGTCCAGGAGATTTATCCAACCTTAGACCATTAAGCTTCCTGAGCGCCTTCTCAGTCGTAATTTTCACTGCACAAACTTCACTTCCCTGATACTCTTGAATGCCCGATATACTGAAGACGTCTTCCACTGTGAAGACTGTTGCAAACTACACATTCAATCCCTCTGCCATCTCTGCACCTCTCATTACAATATCTCCAGCATTATTTTCTATTGGTCCTAAATTTACCTTCAACTCTCTTTTAACCTTTATATACTTAAAAAAGATTTTAGTTTCTTAAAAACATTATTTAATTTCAGCATTATCCTTTTTCAGAATTCCAACCTTTTGTATTACTTTAAGTGTCAGTTTTGAAATCTCTACTCACGTGTACCGGATCTCCAGCTATTGGGATTCTGGAAGGAAAAAATAGGATAGGTAAGGAGAAAGAAAATATTGTTTGCCTACCCACAGCCTGGATTTGGGAGTTAGTTTATCCTTTTGACCTCTTCATTGTTTCAAGTCACTTGATAGAGGAATTCACTGGTTAATTTGTCCAACCAGGCTGTTTGAAAACAATGTGTACATATTGTGACGTGAAATTGGAAACAGCTTTCAAAAATTGTCTTTTCCAACCATTAATTATGAAGGAAAATATACTGAGGAAAGGCAAAGGTAGCTGTTTGGATCAAAGTGTAGAAATATGGCCCTGAAGTATGTCAGCTATGGCTTCTGACATACTTTGCACTGTGAATTGCTGTATAACAGCTGATATTTTGATATAATGATGCCTAAAAGTCAGGTTCATTATGGTAAACTAAGATTAATTGTAGAGTAATTTAACTAATATTATTCTGTAAGTAAGGATATACATCAAAATATTCTTTGAATATAAAGCTGATGCATCTCCTGTATCATTGCTTTGAAATTGTACTAATTCTGTGGTCCTATGAATTGAATGTTATTCAAGTAAAATTTTTGTGCACTTTTCGTGAATTATCAGTTCAATGCCATGCTGGAAGATGGCACAAAATAGGGTGGGTGCTAAAGGGCTAAAGAAATCAGTAGAACTCTTTAAGGAGTTAACTGTCCCCTGAGAGAAGCTTTTTAATTTTATTTCTGAATAATTCCTTCTTCAATATTTGTCGCCAGCTTCTTTTCATAATTCATTTTTTCCTTCCTAATGATCTTCTTAGTTTCCTTCTGCAAGTTTTTAAAAGCTTCCCAATCCTTTATCTTCCCACTAGCTCTGGCTTCCTTGTACGCCCTCTATTTTGCTTTTACTTTGGCTCTGACTTCACTTGTCAGCTAGTAGTGTCCTTCTTCCATTCAAAAATTTCTTCTTACTTGGAATATATCTGTCTTGCACTTACGCCATTTTTCACAGAAACTCCAGCCATTGCTGCTGTGCTGTGCTTCCTGCTAGTGACTCTTTCCAGTCAACCTTGGCCAATTCCCCTCTCATGCTATTGTAATTTCCTTTATTCCACTGAAATACCGACACATTGGAATTTAGCTTCTCCTTAACATATTCTCCCTAGTGCAAATTGAAGATCTCCGTAGTACTGCAGAGGTGGTCCAAAGGGAAACCAGAAAAGACCTCACACTGTCTCTGGTCTACAGGGCCACCCAAGATGGCTGAAATGTTCAGCAGAATTTCTAGTTCCACTATTTTTACCTGTGCTGGGGTGAACTTGCCCTTGACAAAGGTTGCCTTATGTGGGGATTGGGAGTTGTTGTATCATCCAAGCTAAGAGCTCAAGTGTTGGAGAGGCTACATGCTGGTCATCTAGGTGTGATCAAAATGAAGGCATTAGCTGGAAGCTTTGTCTGGTAGCCTAGGATAGATCGGCAAAATGAGCAGTTCACCATGAACTGTTCAGGATGCCAACACATTTCAGAAGATGCCACGAGCAGTGCCTCTCTGTCCCTGAAAATTTCACTTATATAATATAGCGTAGTGTGCATATAAATTGAGATGCATTCTATATTGAGTTGGAGTTTATAGCTAAGCAGGAAGGAGAGTTGTATATTTAATACTTCAGTAATAATTGAGTAATATCGTAAATATATTGTTTGATAAAGCTTTCTTTGATTATTTAAATAATTCATCATGAGTTATACGTAAAAGTACATGAATGACATACATCAACACTCCACCATGTCGTAAGTGTGAACCTCGCTAAAAGTATAAAAAATTTTACACACACCTCTTGAGCTCCCTTGTTTTTTTTATCTTTCAATTAGTTTTGTGTTTTGGAGTTATGAAACATAAAGGTAAGAACATTAAAGATTACAGAGAGAAGCTAGGAGAATGGGGTTGAGAGGGAAAATAAATCAGCCATGATGGAATGGTGGAGCAGACTTGACGGGCCAAATGCTCTAATTCTGCTCCTATGCCTTATGGTCTTACGCCATTATAACAACATTGAATAAGTACTTTTCCACATGTGCAGTAGTTGGTCAAGAAAGCAACCTATCTTCTCAAGAAGTCTGGGTGAACCATGAATGAGATTGTCTTACAAGTGGCAATGGTATCTGTTAAGGGTCCTGCAGGAGGATTTCGGCCCAAAACAATGAATGTTTATTCATTTCATTTACATTGCCTGACCTGCTGAGTTCCTCCAGCATTTTGTGTGTGTTGCAATGGTATCTCTTGTTAGGAAAGGAATAGTGAGGGCTAGTAACTAGTAAACAGGGATGTGGGTTGCGCTAATATGATAACAAAGAACCACAGACAAAACCTAGAGGTGGAGACATAGAATGCGGCAGTGATAACATCCAAGCTTCAGAAATTCCATTAATTATGTTATAGCATGCACTCTTCATTGTAATAGAAAATTGAATTTACTGTTAGACCTACTGATTATCATTGTAATCAGGTCCCAGTATGTTACTTAATTAAGTCTTCCTGTAGCCACCATTCTGTTATCAAAATGTAGCTCTACTGGTAATCTCAACAACTGAGAATGTAAAAGCTCTACTGTGGTGAACTACATACACCTGTCTGGACACACCCCTCTGCTGATATTGGAGTATGAAAGTATAAATTTTGCTGTGTAACCAAAACTATGAAATCAGCTTTGAAACTTGCTATTTGCTATGCATGTACCCAATTTAGCAGGAGAATGAAATCTTAGGAATGTAAAAGACAATGGTGTGTTAATGAGAGGCAGCTAAGAGATGCAGATTAGAACATTGGTCAGTTCTGAGTTTGCTATTATTTTGCTCAGTTCTGAGTTTGCTATTTGCTATGCATGTACCCAATTTAGTAGGAGAATGAAATCTTAAGAATGTAGAAGACAATGGTGTGTTAATGAGAGGCAGCTAAGAGATGTAGATTAGAACATGATTAAGTCAATGGGACATACGTGTGGTACCTGTGAAACTGGACCAGGAGATTGCTATAAAACATGCTATGTCCAAAGGATTGGTGGGCAATCAGCGACTAGCTCAAAGACTGTCTCAGCTTTGATTTGCAAATTAAAGTTTAACTCTTCTTGAAGAACCTTCTGCGTCTCTTGGTCATTTCTGAGGCACGAGAAACCACGACAAAATTGGCGACTACGGCAGGACCGGAAAGAGACCCGCAGAAAGGAAACGGCAGATTGGGGACGCTTCCCAGTCCTCCAGGGACCCCCACAAGGCTAACAGAATTAAGGGTGCACCCAAACAAAAGGTAAGCGCTTTTTGCGACAATTTGGACTAAGAATTCTGTTGGTTTTGGGGAGGTCTTGGAGTCTCAGAAGTGTGGAACCACTGCCGAAGGCTCTCTCCCGTCCAAAGAATCTGGCAGAATTGGAGGTTAACAGAGAAGGCTCAGAGGATTGATCAAGAACACTGCAGTGAAGGTAAGTACAAATAAGTTAATAAGAAGTTAAGTTAAGAAAAAGTCCACGTGGTATTGGTAAATCCCTGTGGGTACTGCTTCGTATGAAACGAAGGGCTGAACGGGCAGGGAAAGGAAAATAGAATAGAATTAGAGTAGAAAATCCTCGTGGATACCGCCTTAAGAGATAAGGGTCTGAACAGGCGAGGTGTTGGTAAATCCCTGTGGGTACCGTTTCGTATGAAACGAAGGGCTGAACGGGCAGGGAAATGAAAATAGACTAGACGTAGAATTAGAGTAAGTTTAGTTAAGAAAAAGTCCACGTGGTGTTAGACTAGGAAGAAAAAGTCCACGTGGTGTTAGACTAGCACTAGGTGTAGAATTAGAGTAAATAATATTATCCAGTAAACAAACTGTGAATCTCTGAAATACCTTAAAAAGAGAGAATAACATGATTGGTAAAGGAACGGCAGTAGAGATTCTGAGCAAAAAATTCCCGTTAATTAAAAATGAGATTACAAAAACTTCAGAAAAATGGGAAAAAAGAACCAATAACCTGGTCACAAAGTGGCCAAGAGAAGGAGCGTTTGATGTAAGTTTGTACAAAGAAATGGAGGGACTAATTAAAAATTACAAACCAAAAGATAAATCTAAGAAAAGAGGGCAAAAAAGAGAACGAGAAATGGAAGTGCTAAAACTCTTTAGAACGGAGGGAGAAAGGCTGAGGACAGGTAGAATATTGATTACAAGCGAGGAAGACACTAAGGTGCTGGAGAAACAGCCTGTTAGAGAGAGAGGAGGGTACGGTGAGAAGCTGGCTTCGGCTCCATACCCAGATGCGAAAGAAACAGAAAAGCCCCCTCCCTATAATGAGGAAGGAACCCCTAAGCAGTGCCTCTTGCTAACGGGTACAGTAAACATGCAGGGAGAAGTCCAAGTTTGGGATAATGAGGAGGAAAAAAAACAATACGAGAAGGAAAAAGCGGCGAGATGGAAGGAGATACAGGCAGAAAGGATAAAGATAGAACAGGTACAGAGAGAAATGGGAGAAGAGATTGAACGGATGAAATAGTTGAGAGAGGAAAAGGAGTATGAGGAGTATCGGTTATACCATAGAAATCAACAGACTAGAAAAGGAAGTGGCTCATCAGGGCAGGAAGAGCTGAGGCATTCAAGAGAAAGTGGAAAAAGATAGGAGATGAGAGTCTTGGAGAAACACAAGAGAGAAGGGTATCAAGCATGAGTAAGGATCATGAGGAGCCCCTGCCACAGGTGTACAGACACGGACAGGAAGAAAGAGAAGATGACTCATTGGAGGAGCAAGAGTTAAGTGGAGAGAGAGAGGATGTGAGAATTTGTGGGGAAGAGGTAGGAGGCAGAAGCCTAGAAGAGCAGAAGGAGGCGGTAGGGGAGTGACTTGCGGAAGTAGAGAGAGAGCTAGATAAGTTACTGAGAGGGGATTGCCAGAGGAGATGCTGAAAATATTCCAGGGGCCAACCAAGTATTGAATCAGGACAGAAAGGAAGGACTCCACAGGGAGACCGAGGGAAGAAGAGGACCCCAGAGAAATTTGTGTGGGAGGCAGTAAAGACATACCCTGAGACAGATGGGGAGGCAGGTGAGGAGGAGAGCCAGGGCAGGTGGGAAGAAGGAGGAAGAATGATGCCATTGTTAGTTAAAGGATCAGGACAAGTGCAGTACATCCCTTGGGGATCCCAGGTGCTAGAAGGGCTGAAAAACACTCTGCCCAATCTACATGAAGGAGCAGGGAAATGGATTAGAGCCTTTGAAGAAGAAACGGCGGGATGATTATTGGCTATGGGAGATTTGAAGGCACTGTTGATAAGGTTGATGGGAACCTCCAAATTTAACGAACTAATGGAAATGGCTGGCATAGTAAACTCGAACGACCCGAGAACTGATGGAGACAGGTTTAACAGAGTGAGGCAGAGGGTATGGCAGGCCCTCAGGAAGCTTTATCCACCCAAAGTGGACCCCAAAGCCTTAAAAGGGGATCCACTGGGAGACACTGAAAACCCAGCAGCCTACGTAGAAAACCAGTTGAAAAGGTGGAGACTGGATGAGCAAGAGGTGGAGAATAGCTTATTTATGACCTCACTGTTCCGACATAGCATTTTGGATGCAATGCCTCCACAAGTAAAATCCAAACTGGAGGGAGAGGTTGGGCTGACGTCAATGACCCCACAAGAATTTAGCGACCATGTAGTCCATGCGGTTGAAAAATACCGGAAAGACAAATGAAGGTTGGCTGAGCTGCAGGACGAGGTGCAAAGAAAGTTAATATAAATGCAGCTCGAAGAACTCAAAAAGAAGGAAAAAGAGAAAAACAAAAAGATGCTGCCAGCAACCACCGGTCCGAGTACAGCCATCGAACTGGACAAAGCACTGCTATATGGAGGAACCGATCATACTGTAAGACAAGGGCTGGAAAACCCCATGCCAATAATCGTCTTTGAGGGTGCATTCCCACAAATGCCCTATCAGGAACAGACTAAATTCAAACAGCCCAGACAGGACTGGAAGTTCCAAGGAGGGGGACAGAGGAGCTATGAGCAGAGGGGACCAGTGAGGAAACAGGGGGAAAGAGAGGTAGAGAGATTGTGCTGGGAATGTAATCAGCCAGGTCACATGAGAAGAGATTGTCCGTTTACACTATGGCCTGTCAAACACCAGCAGGAACTGATAACAAGTGAACTAAAGTTTAGCCAAGGACCAGCCCCCACAGGCCCAAGCGGACCTGTGAACCCCTATGCGAGGTATGAGGGGTGCCCCGAGAACTCGAGTGGGAAGGGACATTACCCAATGATAACAAGGGAGGCAGACGAGGAACCCATTGTTCAGGTTATGTTAGAAGGGCAACTGACACCAATGATGATAGATACTGGAGCCACGTACACTTGCATACAGCCACAGTATGCCCTTCACCTTCCCATGTCAGGAAAGTTTATTAAGACGGTGGGGTTCTCGGGGAAAACACAGTTGACACAGGGCACAGATCCAGTGCCGCTGAGAATGGGAAATAAAGAAAATGTTTTGCCGGTGCTAGTATTTAAAGGAACTCCGATTAATTTGTTAGGCAGAGATGCCTTATTGAAACTGGAATTAAAATTAGAATGCACCAGAAATGGGCTGAGTGTGGAAAGAGCAGGGGCTCAATTGATAGTGCGAGAAGACAAGAAGGCTAATGTCTTTTGGATAGGGGACATTGCAGGTCAGATTCAGGAAACCTGGGAAAAATGGAAAAAGGGTGTGCAGGCTATATTACCCAGGATTGTAATGCCCAAATCTGAGCTACATTGTACAGTGATTTTTGACGAGACTCAGAACAGGGAGTTAGAGGAGAGATGGCACCTGGAGGTGGCATGTACCCAACAGCACCTGGAAGGGGAGGCTGTGATAATTGGAAAGCAAGGGGCAGCTTTACAAGTTAAGTGCAACACCTTTTTAGAAAAATGGTACTGGATACCGGAGGCTGCGCCCCACATAACGTTGTTGGTAAATATGGGATATCAGACTTAGGACCCTTAGTTAAGAGTATTGAAACCGTAACAGTGTGGAGGAAAATCACGCCAGAGGTGTGGATATCAGAAGACAACAATTGCATTAAAATAATGGTAAGTGTAGATATGGTAGGGACAGTGAGAGAGGTCGAAATAACTCCCCAACCACACCTGCCCTTGCTGGGAAAGCAAAGAGGCCAGCAGAAAGATAAAAGGTTAGATGAGTTGCCATCTATTCTGTGGTCACAGCATGACACGGACGTAGGGAAAATAAAAACAGCTAGTCCGGTGGAAATAAGGCTGAAAAGTGGAGCAATTTCACCCAGGAGACCACTATACCCTCTAAGACCAGAAGCAGAAGAGGGAATAGCATCGACAGTGCAGGGGTTGCTTGAAATAGGAGTGCTTAAAAGAACAAACAGTCCATGCAATACCCCGTTGCTGCCGGTCTTAAAAGCAGATAAATCTAAGTGGAGATCGGTGCATGATTTGCGAACGGTAAATGATGTGGTAGAGGTCTGGCCAGCGGTAGTCCCCAACCCACACACGCTTTTGACTAATGTTCCACCAGAAGCAAGTTACTTTTCAGTGATTGATTTGTGTTCAGCTTTCTTCAGCATTCCTCTGGCCGACCAGTGTCAGTATGTGTTTGCATTTACTTACAGAGGTGCTCAGTATACCTATACCAGAATGATGCAAGGATTTAAACATTCACCACACGTTTTTAATCAGGTATTGAAGGCAGACCTAGAGGGCATGTCATTGGAAAGTACATTGTTACAGTATGTGGATGACCTGTTGATTTGCTCCCACAGCGAGGAACAGTGTGAGCAGGACACTATAACTCTGTTACAGAAGCTGGCGCACAGAGGACATAAAGTATCCAAAAAGGAACTGCAATTTTGCATGCAGAAAGTGGAATACTTAGGCAGGGTAATATCCAAGGGAGTGAAGGCAATAGCACCAGATCAGATTGAGGCAATAACTAAGGCCCCCAAACCCCAGACTGTAGGGCAGATGATGACGTTTTTGAGAATGGCAGTATACAGCTCAGATTGGATAGGAGAATATGCTGAGATTGTGGCACCTTTGAGAAAGATAATGAAAGAAACAGGACATACAAATTTGAAAAACGGCTTACAGTGGAATGGAGAGGCAGAGATAGCTTTCAATACTATTAAGCAGGAATTGCAGTCAGCACCAGCATTAGCTTTGCCTGACTACGAGAAGGTTTTTCATTTGTATGTATCCAACAGACAGGAGGGTTATGTCACAACGGTTCTAACACAGGAGGGTTATAACACAAGAGACAGGCACAGGAAAAGCAAAGCAGCCGATAGCATACTACAGTACGAGACTAGATGAGGTGGCTCAGGGGTATCCACCCTGTTATCAGGGATTGGCGGGGCTGTACTACGCATATGAAAAGGCATCATCTGTAACCCTGGGCTATCCTGTGACTCTGTACACACACCACAAAGTAGCAGAATTGCTGGAAAGAGGGAAATTTGTGCTGACGCCAGCCAGGATAGCAGCATATCAGATGCTATTGACATTTCCAGATATAACCATACAGAGATGCACTACCAGTAATATAGCTGATTTTGTCCCTTTGGGTCTGAAGGAGAACCCCATGATTGTGTAGGGAAGATGATGGCATTTGCCAAATTGAGAGCAGATTTACGGTCAGAACCACTAGAGGATGCAGATAAAAAGGTTCTGTTCGTAGATGGCTCTTGTTATAGAGATTATGATGGAAATCATGCAGGGTTCTCAGTAGTACAGCAGGATCAGTTGAGCTATAAGATTATTAGGATGGAGTCCTGTCCCCAACCGTGTTCCGCCCAACTAGCGGATATCAAAGCCCTGACAGCTGCGTGTGAAATGATGGAAGGTGAGAAAGTAGATATATATACTGATTCGGCATATGCTCATGGAGTATGCCATTTGTTCGGGGCAGTGTGGAAACAGAGAGGTTTTAAAAAAAGCTAATGGAGATCCCATACAACATTGTCAGCAAATTCTAGAACTAATAAAAGCCACAATGAAACCTAAAGCATTGGCTACAGTAAAATGCCAGGCACATAAAAAGGGAAATGATGTAATAACAAAGGGAAATCAAGCTGCGGACGAGGCAGCCAGAAAAGCCTCTGGATGTACATCAGCTGTCATTGCCCCCCAGGTAAGCCTAACTCCAGAACCTGAGGTAGAGGACCTAATTGAAATACAAGGTAAGGCAACTTTGGCAGAACAGACAATGTGGAGACGAAGGGGGGCCAAGCAGAACCCGGAAGGCTTGTGGAGCACGGAAGACGGTTTGTTGGTAGCGCCCTCCCCTCTACTGACGATTCTGATTTCAGAAGCGCATGGGATGGACCATTGTGCAAGGGGGGGGAAGTGATAAAGAAAATAAAGAAGGATGGTTTTTGGTCACCTTATTTACAGGCTTCAGTGGACTTTGTCTTGTCACAGTGCGAGGTATGCGCACAGAATAACGTTCGGAAGGGAATTACAACCCCAATAGGCCACATTCCTGTACCTGAAGGACCATTTAAACATCTAGTGATCGATTACGTAGGCATGATAAAGACAGTGAGAGGGAAAGGATACATGCTGGTAGTAATTGATCGATTTCGCAGATGGATGGAGGAGATACCTTCAAGAGATCAAGGGGCAAAGACAGTGGCAAAATTTCTGACAAATGAAGTGATCCCAAGGTTTGGAATACCTACAGAAGTTAGCTCAGACAATGGTTCAGCTTTAATCCAGAAAGTGGTCAAACTGGTACTACAGGCGCTGAGGATAAAGCAAAGGTTTGGATGTGTATACCACCCTCAGTCGCAGGGCATGGTAGAGAGAATTAATGGAACTATGAAAGCCAAACTAAACAAAATTTGTGCAGACACTAAACTTAATTACCTTTACCTTTAGCATTGATGAGTTACCGCATGCAAACTAATTGAATGACATGCCTGACACTGCATGAGTTGCTCACTGGGAAGCTATCATACCTGTGATAGGGGTAAGCAAAAATGTTGAATGGATAAACTATATATACTACAATCAACAGAGATTCATCACTACACCGATGATGCAGTGGAGGCCTTAGGGCAACAGCTAGATGCAACTAACAGGATGGCGTGGCAGAACAGACAGGTACTGGATTGGCTTTTGGCAGAAAAAGGGGGTGTGTGTGTAATGTTTGGAGAAGTGCTGTACTTTCATTCTGAACAATACTAGCCCAGCAGGGTCTTTCACCAGAGCAATGAATAAATTAAAGAATCTGCGGACAGAGGTCAAACCGAATGCAGGATTTGAACATCAGTTCTTTGATTGGTTAGAAAGTAGAATTGGAGGATGGGGAGCATGGCTGACTAAAATAGCAATAACTGTCAGTATTATATTGTTGAGCTGTGCGCTTGTGCTGTGCTGTTTTCTTCCTTGTCTCAAGTCTCTTGTAGTGCGTGCTGCAACCAAACAATTTCCGATGCTCGTGGCAATTACTGCTCAGTGGAGAAAGAAACACCGAAAATTTATCGTTACAGCCTACAACACCTGCAGGATGAACAAGAGCGCTGAGTTTGTCCGGGCCCTACAGACACTCGTGCAGGCCTACGACTGCAGGGGACTGACGGCGGAACAGCATGAGGAGCAGCTGGTACGAGACGCCTTCGTTACTGGGATCAGGTCAGTGTACGTGCACCAGTGGCTGCTGGAAAATGCCAATCTTACCTTACAGTCGGCAATTGAGCTGGCCGACATGCTGGAGGCTGCTCTGCCCAACACTGACGCTGTCCAGCCGTGCGATCTCCGGCCAGTCCCATGACGCTGCAGACCTCGCCACCTGCCGGCGAATCGACCACGGCTGCTGCCAGTCGCAAGTCTGCGCAGTGTTACTTCTGTGGACTTGAAAAGCAGCCCCAAAAACGCTGCCCAGCCTGAGAAGCTACCTGCTCCAGCTGCTGAAAGAAGGGCCACTTTAACAAGACCTGCAAGTCTAAACCACGAGCGGGGTCGAGCAGCGCCGTGTGCGAGGCATGGGAGTCGCCATCTTGGTCGCCGCCATCTTGATTGCCCGCCTCGTGTAAGGCATGGGGGCGGCCATCTTTGTCGGCGCCACCTCGCCCCGCCTCCAACCCACAGGTGCTTACCGGGCACCAAGATGGCAATTCAACTCTGGCCTCCATAACCCTCGACCAAAGCGCCCCACACCAGCTTGCAAGGTCAATGATGGACATGCTGGTGGAGGGACACAGGACTAGCTGCCTGTTTGACATGGGCAGCCTTGAGAGTTTTATTCACCTGGACATGGTGCAACGCTGTGGACTCTTGACACAGCCAGTAAGCCAGACAGTCACCATGGTTTCTGGATCGCATTCCACAGACTTCCGGGGGGTGTTGTGTAGCGACATTGGTGGTGCAGGGCACAGAATATTGGGAATTTGCACTACTGGTCATGCCTCAACTGTGTGCCCCTGTGCTATTGGGGCTCAACTTCCAGAGCCACCTGAAAAGTGTGACAATGGAGTATGACGGGCCCCTCTCACCAATCACTGTCAGAAATCCTCAGTTTTGTGGGGTTTCGTCATATACTCCGCTACTGATCACACACACACACACACACACACCAACCTGCACATCCCACCCAGAACCATGCCAACAGCCGCGCTACTGACACCACTTGCAGTCTCTCCACCCTCAAGATCCTTCCCCCACCACTGTTCGCCAACCTGACCCCCGATTGTAAACCTGTGGCAACTAAAAGCAGGAGGTACAGTGCGGGGGACAGGGCCTTCATTAAGGCGGAGGTGCAGCGGCTGCTCAGGGAGGGGATCATTGAGCCAAGCACAAGTCCTTGGAGGGCCCAGGTGGTCGTTGTACGGACAGGGCAGAAAAATAGAATGGTCGTGGACTATAGCCAGACCATCAATCGGTTCACGCAGCTTGACGCGTACTCCCTACCCTGCATCATGGATATGGTCAATCAGATAGCTCAGTACAAGGTGTACCCGACCATAGAGCTGAAATCCGCTTACCATCAGCTCCCCATCCGCCCGGACGACCGCCCCTACACCGCCTTCGAGGCGGACGGCAGGCTCTATCACTTCCTCCGCGTCCCCTTCGGTATCACGAATGGTGTCTCTGTCTTCCAGACGGAAATGGACCGGATGGTGGACCAATGCCAACTGAAGGCCACGTTCCCAGATCTGGATAACATCACCATCTGCAGTCATGACAGGCAGGATCATGACACTAACCTCCAACGATTATTCCAAGCGGCCAAAGCTCTTAACCTTACCTATAACAGGGACAAGTGTGTGTTCGGAACCACCCGACTTGCTATTCTTGGGTATGTCATGGAGAGCGGGGTCATTGGCCCTGACCCCGACTGTATGCACCCCCTGTTCGAACTCATTCTTCCCACCACCCTCAGAGCCCTCAAACGGTGCCTGGGCTTCTTTTCCTATTATGCCCAATGGCTCCCTCACTACGTAGACAAGGCCCGCCTCCTGGTCAATTCCACCGCATTTCCCCTCTCAGCCGAGGCCCGCGCAGCCTTCAGCCGCATTAAAGGGGACATTGCCAAAGCAACGAGACCATTCCCTTCCAAGTAGAGAGTGACACCTCTGACTTTGCGCAGGCTGCTACCCTCAATCAGGCAGGCAAGCCAGTAGCATTCTTCTCTCAGACCCTTCAAGGCCCTGAAATTCGGCACTCCGCGGTGGAGAAAGAAGCCCAGGCCATAGTGGAAGCTATTAGGCACTGGAGGCACTATCTCGCCAGCAAAAGGTTCGCCTTGCTGACCGACCAGCGCTCGGTTGCGTTCCTGTTCAGCAACCAACAGCGGGGCAAAATCAAAAATGATAAAATTTTGCGGTGGAGAATAGAACTCTCCACCTACAACTATGATATCCTGTACCTGCCTGGAAGGCTCAATGAGCCCCCTGATGCCCTATCCCAGGGATCGTGTGCCAGTGTGCAGCTCGACCGGCTATACGCCCTCCATGCAGATCTTTGCCACCCGGGTGTCACCGAATTTTACCATTTCATGAAAGCCCAGAACCTGCTGTACTCCCTTGAGGACATCAGGACGATGACCAGGGACTGCCAAGTCTGCGCTGAGTGCAAACCGCACTTCTACTGTCCTGAAAAGGCACAACTTATCAAGGCCTCCCGCCCCTTTGAGCGACTGAGTGTCGACTTTAAGGGCCCCCTTCCCTCCAGTGACCGCAATGTCTACTTTCTCAACATAATTGATGAATACTCGTGGTTCTCCTTTGCCATCCCCTGCCCCGATACCACTACCACATCCATCATAAAAGCCCTGCGCCAGCTCTTCACTCTGTTCAGATATCCCTGCTATATCCACAGTGTTAGAGGGTCCTCCTTTATGAGTGACGAGCTGTTCTAGTACCTGCTGGCTAGGGGCATTGCTACTAGTAGGACCATGAGCTATAATCCCTGGGGTAATGGACAGGTGGAGAGGGAGAATGCCACTGTGTGGAAGGCCAAATTCTTAGCCCTTAGGTCAAAGGGTTGCCGGTCTCTCGCTGGCAGGAGGTCCTCCCCAAGGCGCTCCACTCCATCCACTCCCTGTTATGCACGTCCACCAATGCTACCCCTCATGAACGACTCTTTACTTTTCCCAGAAAATCTGCCACTGGGACCACCCTACCGGCTTGGCTGATGTCCCCAGGGCCAGTGCTGCTCCGGAAACATGCGAGGAGCAATAAATACTCCCCGATGGTCCAGAGGGTTCACCTACTTCATGCGAACCCCCAGTATGCCTACGTGGCCTTACCTGATGGGCGGGAGGATACGGTCTCCGTCCATGACCTGGCGCCCGCAGGAGCACCAGACCCATACCCCGAACACTCCACGGTGACTATGAACCCTGTACCCATGAGACACTGCGCACACCAAGCCCTAAACAGACACCTCACGACACTCCAATACCGGGCGCCTCGCACACGCATGAGGGATTACTGATGCCTAATGGGCTGACACCTCGAGTCAGGCCGGAGCCAGCACAACCACCGTCACTGGTGCAATCACCACTGGTGCTACATAGATCACAGTGACAGATTTGACCGCCTGATAGACTTAACCTGTAAATATACTTGTAAGAAACTTCACCCCATGGGGACTCTCTTTTAGAACAAAGGGGGGGTGAATGTGGTGAACTACATATACCTGTCTGGACATGCCCCCCCTGCTGACTGCTCCTGTGGCTCCTCCCACAGACCCCTGTATAAAAGTGATTGGAGGCACTGCTCCTCCCTCAGTCTCCAGGATGTTGTGTGGTGATCTCTTGCTGCTATTAGTGTTCTCTTGCAGCTAATAAAAGCCTATCATTCGCCTCCCGTCTCTAAGAGTTATTGATGGTGCATCATCTACCAAATTTATGCTCAGGTAGATCAGCTTTGACTGGTCTCCTGGTGCGCAAAAGTTTTTAATAAATCGCCCATTATCTTGGAGGAGCAAACTGAAACATTGCATGGAGCTGGTGTTCAAAATAATAAACGATTTATTAAAAAATGATGTGCACCAGGAGAACACTCAAAGCTGATCTACCAGAGCATGTATTTGGTAGAGCACAACCCACATCTGTATTTATGAGTTACTAACCCTTGCTATTCTTTCCCCTACAACAGTATCCAAAGTATTAAAGGAAAATTAATTTTTAAAATGTGTGAATCATATTCTCTGTTTATATTGCTTGAAGTCAGAGATTTATGCTATTGTAGCTTATCATTTCGATTTGTTGTTCTTCTCCACGCCTTTCAGCACATCAGGCAGCAACTGAGTTGCTAGCTTGATGCTCATCCAGCACAAATTGAAAGCATGCAAAGAGCCGGCCATATTCAAACTCGGGACCAGTCTCCTCAAAGTCCAATGGGGATGCCACTTGTTACGGATTCAGCGACAATAAATATATGAGTGAGGCAGGGTTTGATAACAACCAAAACGTTTATTAAACACTGAAAAACAAACCCCCTAAAAGTAAACAAACGACTAACGTAACCGGAAATCAGCTGCTGTGCAGCAGCTTAAACAGTTCTTAAAGCGATGTTGCAAAAACAGTTCTTCAAAGTAGTATTGCAAAAGTTCAAAATTCTTACAGTCCATTTAAGGAGAGACTTTTTAAGATGATTTAAATTCTCTTTCCGTTTCACCGTCGAAATCAACTTTCCTCAATCTTTTAACTCCCGAACTCCAATCTTCATTCTCCACTGATTCTCAACTAGCAGTATTATAAAGAAACTGCTAGCAATGACCTTTTAAAGTTTAGGCATTGGATAAAGCTCCATCTTTCAACTAAACTGCATCATAATATTGAACCACGCAGTGGCATGAAGTCAACATGGCAAATCCAGCCACGAACTGCCCCTCCTCACAGGGAGGGGTTTCCTTTTCTCCCCTGTAAAAAAAACCTGTCACATGACCTCTACTGGCAGGAAAATGACGTCACTCCACCATCACAAGACCATTACCTCAAGTCCAGTATAGCTTCAACACCTGTCATGTGACAAGTAGACCACTGTCACGTGTCATGGGTATGTAACACACTGCACCACCAGATGGCATTACTGCTTATAAATAACCCAAAAGGATGATGGCATTGGTAAGCAATTATATGGTCCAGCAAGAAACAAAACTATGCTAAATAGAACCATAGAACACTACAGCACAGAAAACAGGCCATTCGGCCCTTCTAGTCTGTGCCAAAATTTTATTCCTCTAGTCCCATTGACCTGCACCCAGTTCATAACCCTCCAGACCTCTCCCATACATGTATTTATCCAATTTATTCTTAAAGCTTAAGAGTGAGCCCACATTTACCATGTCAGATGGCAGCTCATTCCATACTCCCACCACTCTCTGAGTGAAGAAGCTCTCCCTAATGCTCCCAGGAAACCTTTCCCTTTTCACCCTAAAGCCATGTCCTCTCATATCTATCTCTCCTAATCTAAGTGGAAAGAGGCTACTCGCATTTGCTCTGTCTATACCCCTCATAAATTTGTAAACCTCTATCAAATTGCCCCTAATTCTTCTACGTTCCAAGGAATAAAGTCCTAACCTGTTCAATCTTTCCTTGTAACTCAACTCCTGAAGACCTGGCAACATCCTAGTAAATCTTCTCTGCACTCTTTCAATCTTACTGATATCCTTCCTATAGTTAGATACCAGAACTGCACAAAATACTCCAAATTTGGCCTCACCAATGTCTTATACAACCTCACCATAACATCCCAACTCCTATACTCAATACTTTGATTTATGAATGCCAGGATGCCAAAAGCTTTCTTTATGACCCTGTCTACCTGTGACGCCACTTTCAGGGAATTATGTATCTGAACTCCCAGATCCCTTTGTTCCTCCGCACTCCTCAGTGCCCTACCATTTACTGTGTATGTCCTACCTTGATTTGTCCTTCCAAAATGCAACACCTCACACTTGTCTGCATTAAATTCCATCTGCCATTTTCTGGCCCATTTTTCCAGTTGGTCCAGATCCCTCTGCAATCTTTGAAAGCCTTCCTCGCTGTCCACAACACCTCCAATCTTAGTGCCATCAGCAAACTTGCTGATCCAATTTACCACATTATCATCTAGATCATTGATATAGACAACAAATGACAATGGTCCCAGCACAGGTCCCTGAGGCGCACCACTAGTCACAGGCCTTCAGTCTGAGAATCAATCATCCACTATCACTCTGTCTTCTCCCACACAGCCAGTTTTGAATCCAGTTTACAACTTCTCCATGGATACCTAGTGTCTGAACCTTCTGAACTAACCTCCCATGTGGGACCTTGTCAAGGCCTCACTAAGGTCCATGTAAACAGCATCCACAGCCCTTCCTTCATCTACTTTCTTGGAAACATCCTCGAAAACTCTACAAAATTCATTAAACATGATCTACCATGCACAAAGCCTTGCTGACTATCCTTAATCAGCCCTTGGCTATCCAGATACTTGTATATCCAATCTCTCAGAACACCTATGTGAAATGCGAACTTGTAAATGTTAATATAATAATAATTTACCTACTACTGATGTCAGGCTCACTGGCCTGTAATTACCTGGTTTACTTTTTGAGCCTTTTTTAAACAACGGAACAACGTGAGCTACCCTCCAATCCTCCGGCACTGCACCCGTGGCTAAGGACATTTTAAATAAGCATCAGAGTGAAGAATTCTCCTGGTCAAGATGACCTGCATCGCAGCAGCAAGGCCATGGTGTAATATAAGGTCTTGTCACAATCTTCTAACCTTCTCCAGATAGGTTCTGATACCCTTGTTTGAGATGGACTACATGGGCTATCTTTGTAACTACGGACAAATCAATTAACATTGATAAGTGGATAAGAGTTTACAAACAATCATTGGAAAGCATTCATGAAGACCCGGTGAGGTTTAATTAAAGAGACCTGGCAAGGAATTTGTTGAAGGCAGATTGTGTTCGAGTAAACTACTTAAATTTTTGATAAATTATGAAAGAAATGCCTGGATGTTGTCTGTAAAAATATTCAAAAAGCAATTGATAAAATTCTGTATAAATGTCTAATTAATAAAACTGGGTTTCACAAAATAGGAGCAGCTTAGATTAAAAAGTGGCTTAAAGATAAAAATGATCAAGGTCTGCTTTTCCGACAGAAGAACGTCAGACAATGATGTTCATCAAGGATTACTGATAGAATCATGTTTTTTTAAGTATGACGGATATTGATATGCAGAGTTACATTTCAAAATTTGCTAATGATTGGAAACATGTGGGGGAGGTGGCTGACAGTAGCAATTAGTGAAGATATGACTACTGGATTGCAGTACAGTCAACCTTCACTAATCCAACTACCTGTAATCCGGTTCCTTCGATAATCTGGCACTGATTTTAAATTTTCCGCGCAACTATAATTTCAAATTTCTTGGGCCACCGCACCAATCTGCTGCGCATTGTTTTGGTTGCGCTAGATCTGTTCATGTCATTGCTCTTGTAAGCACAGACGGGTGATTCCTGCTTGTTTTCCTGCATTTATAAATATAATTTGAGTGAGGTCTGGTCTCCTGGCACCCGCCCATCTCACCTGCCAGCGGTGGGGGATCTGGCGCATGTTGGGTCAGTCCGTCCATCGTTAGTCGTGCACTGACCTCTGGCATCGCCCGGCCTGCACTCCGTTCTCTTCTGCCTACGACCTCAGATCATACGTGGCAACCCACTGAATTCAAGCATATTACTATGCGGAAGAAAAGAAACCAAAGAGGATTCCGTCAGTATCTGCAAGTGAAGAGGGAAGAGCCCAGCGCCGAATCCCTGGGGTCGCGTGAAATGTGGCGTGTAGAAGACCTCCTTTCTCCAACTTCTGCTTCTGCTCACCCGGATGTGCCGCCGCCAACATCAACAGTTTATGAAGAAACTGCTGTGCCAGTTTCAGCACCAGTTCCTGATGCTTCACTCATTTTTCAAGATGAAGATGTTGATGATCCTGACAACCCCACACTTGCAGACATGTAACTTTGCCTGGAGGGATATTAAAAGTCTCACTTTAGAAGCGGAAGTGCTCAACTGTTCTGTATAAGTTCATTCTTGTACATTCACCTGTACCCTTTATCTTATCTGTGCCTGTACAGTATATTACTTCATTAAAATTTCACTTGCTACTCATTTAATACTTCTGTTTCATTATTATCTAACTTGTACTGATGTACATGATATTTTAAAGGTATGATGAGGTGGTTAGCTATTGCTTAATGTGATCCTTCAGTAATTGGGCATCTTCACTAATCTGGCACTCCGCAGGTCCCAGTGTTGCCGGATTAGTGAAGGTCGACCTGTACAACTAGCAGACTGGGCAGACAGGTTAATACAAAGACATGCAACATGACGTATTGTATCAGAAGGGGTGTGGGAACCAATATGGACTTAATTGTACTGTTCAAAAAGTGTGCAGAAACATAGAGACCTCAGATCCATATACACAAACATTTGCAAATGGTGCATCATACTGAGAATACTTAGCAAAGTATATTCAATTTTACACTTCATGAGTAAAAATTTTGAGTGCTAAAGCAGGGAAGCTTTCTGAATATTCAGTAAGCTCTAGTTAGAACACAGGAAAAGAATTGGCCAGGTCTGGTCATCCCAGTTTAGGAAAAATGAGAATTTTCCTTGAGAAAGTCCAGGGGAGATTCATTGTGCTTCCAGGGATGTAGAATCTATAAGATTTAACTGAAAGATCTAGGGTGATTCTCTTTGCCACGCAGATGGTTACAGGGTCACATCATAGAGATACACCCTATCCTCGTTATATGCAGGGGTTATGTTCCTCTCAGTCAACACATATTGTGAATAATTATTAAAATGGGAAAATAGGGATGAGTTCCAGAGGGCTTCCTAAATGTGTTTTATCTGTAATTTATTCACATTTTCACACCAATATGACACAAAAGCAGCACCACAAGGCAATATCCATATTATATTTCATCAATTTAAGGTAATATTCAATGTAATAAATCACAGAAAGTTAACATACCAGGATGTACAGTACTCACCAACAATGGCAGGTGTGTTCGCTCCGGGAGGTGAGTGGTTGTTGTGGTGTTGGGCAGTTTTACATGGATGAGGTGGATGGTTGTGTGTCGGGATCATACCAAGCACAGCAAGGGGTAAAGGAAGACTCACAGAACTCTTAGAACTGCCGGCAGCAGGAGATGACACCGGTTTGAAGAAAGTGGTGAGGGTTGTTTGCTTGGCAGCATTTTGTTTTACAGCATAAATTTGCTTGTAGGGAAGAAGGGTTGATGGCAGGGAATGACTGAAATGCTGACTCTGTTCTAAACTTGGGTAGATGTCCATCGCCATTTGTGCCAAGTGTTCCGACTTCCACAATTCCCTCACTGTTGGTAAACTCCTGGGATTTCAAAATCGTCTGTTGCTTGTTGTGTCTGAGAGATAGTTTGCCGTAAAAAAAAAACGCCTTGAATGTGGATCACACCTTGGTCGAGTGGTTGAATCAGCGATGTTGTATTAGGTGGCAGGAAACGCACTGATCCATTAGGATGAATGCTGTCCAAATGTTTAGGATGGGCTGGCACATTGTCAAGCAACAAAAGAACTTTAAAGGCAAGATTCTGTTCCCGGCAGTAGCATCCCAGAGCTGTGTTACCTTCACCTAATGCTGAACTGTTTATAACTTCCAACATTTTTTCAAGTGTTAAAGCGATTCTCTGCTGCTCGGCTGATGGCCCAGGACATGACATTGGATGCTTAGGAGGCATAGTTAACTATCTCAAGCACAAAATCACTGCACCATAGGTAAAATGAACAAAAGTTTAAGAGCATAAGATTGCACATCCACACCTTGCCAAAACCAAAGCAAGACTGGCAGGAGTGAGATTGTGAGGCGCACGTACCTGACTTGTATTGGCAGGAAAGCAGTGCTTCTCGTCCCAACATTGAGACAGTGAGGCGTGCACACATGACTTGTATTGGCAGGAAAGCAGTGCTCCTCACATAACTGTGAGTTTTGGATGCATATGAGGCGTTGGTAGAAATAGGTTCCTCGCATAACTGTGAATCCGTATTGTCCGAAGACGCATATAACGAGGAAAGGGTGAATTAAAAAATACTGTTCCAAAAGACTAGGGGCCACAAATTTAAGATTTTGGGCAGTGGAACATTGGTACAGGAGGAAGAACAACATTCTGCTTTGTGTTGTAATGACCTGGAACTTTCTGACTATATGGTAGTGGAAGTGAAACGTTCAATGTTTTCAAATGAAGCACTTGAGGAAAATACATCTGCAGGACTAGAGGAATAGGGGAAATGGAAGGAACTGACTGGATTACTCAAAGGGCCAAATATTCTCCTATACTATTGTGATCTTCCATATCCTGCTCTGGGCAATTTTTGTGAGGCAGTGAGAAAGCATCATGCACAAAGACCACACCCTAAATATTCAACATTATTTCACAATAGTGTTTTGTACGGTGCATTTGAAACTGATTCCATCAGCTTTATTTGAAAAATGTTTCAGAGATGGAGCACAACATGTTGAAGCAACAATATGGTATGTTTAACCATACTGATCAGAGATAAATTCCTAGCTGCATAGTTTTTCCATACACCCCAATTTTGTGGGTTTTTAAGACAGTAATGTACTTTCTTTAGATTGATGCAGTACAGGGTAGCAAGCAATAGAATTTACATTCAGAAGCTAAGAAGCAGTCAGATAACGCTGCAGAGTATGTTCTACATCAGTGTCTGAGTTTTCCAAATGCCTTCCCAACATGCAGAGTTCTCCAACAGATAATACGAAACACTGCAGTATCCTGATAGCTATACGAGTTAACATATGCAAGAATTCAGGCAAATAGCAGATCAGCAATTATTTAATCGTCCTTATATTCAAACAAGAAGGGCAGGTGATGGAATATTGAAATGTGTTAACGTTTTCAGTTGTCTGATTTTATTTCAACAGCATTACTAAAAATTCCACAATTGAAACAGTAGTGTTTCTTTTGGTTCCTTTGGTGAATTATTTACTGAACTTTGGTTTTTAACTGTGATCTATGCTTTACCTTCTCCAAATTCTTAAACTACAAGCATCCTGCTAATATTGTGCCAATAGTTCAACTTCCTTTACTGTTGAACAATCAGAAATATTTCATAGTATACTGTCACAGGCTGAATCTTTCTCCGTTGTAAATTACAGGATGTGTCAACAATTGCCGTTGTTTGTGCACTCACTTTGAATTTGAAGGCTCTGTATTCATGTCCTATTTCAGACATATGAGAATTAAAATGTGGACTGACACTTTAGTGCAGTAGTGAGTGAGTGGTGCATCGCTGGTAGTCAGCAATTTATATAAGTCATTAAATCAAGGTCTTGTCTTTCAAGTGAAAATCACAGATCTTATCAGACTAATGTAATGAAAATGGTAGTGATGTCACTGATGTTCTTGCTGATATTGATCCCTAATCTGTAACATAAAAACAATAGTTAATTTGGCCACTATCATTTTGCTTTTGGTGGGAGAAGTCTGCATGTAAATCAATCCCTGTTTCCATATCACAACACTTTTGAATTGTCTTTAAGTTATTCTGTCAGGTCTCAAAAAGGACGTGAAAAGACTTACATAAATGCAACTCCTACTAAAAAAAAGACAAATATAGGAATAAAAATCGCAACAGAAGCAAAACAGTGAATAAAATAAAACAATTTTAAGTGAAACTAGGAACAAAGAAGTTATTAGTTTTACTGGGATATACAATAATGAAAAGTCACCTATTAGAGCTAAAGGGAGTAAAAAAAATGGTGATTTTATCACAGGCCAATGTTAAATTTAAAAATAAAGATGAAAAAGTACAGTATTTGCATTTTTATGACTGGATCATTTTGACCAATTTTAGTTTTTCTTTAGAAAGAAACATTGAGTTCATGCCAATGCTGCCTGACCTGATGATTATTTTCAGCACTTTCTGTTTTAAATTTAACATAGTTGGCTATGAGATTTGGTCGGATCACCAGTGAGCACTGGAGTCCTCCAGACTCTGACTCGACTCCTCCCTGATTATTAGTTGATTATTTTCTCCTGTGTTCACATAGGTCATCAGCTCACCTATGACTTGTTTTGTTTCTCCATTTGTTTGATCTGTTTTGTTTGTCTTTGCTCGGTCTTGAGTTCACCTTCCCTGTGTGCAGTGACTCTTGTGCTTCACAAACCAGTCCTCAAGTCAGGATTCTTTCTTCAACTCCATCCTCATTCTGCTCTCCTGCTCTTCTGGGTCCAGCTGTCTAATCCTCTCCTTGTCGTCCACTGGTTGAAGGTGCAGAACTTCACCATAACAACCCCGGATCAAACTCCCCCTGTAGCAGCAAGACGGAGCCTCAACATGTACCCAGCAGAGTATGAACATCTCTTATCAGAGCTGGCCAGCCAGGAGGTCACGCTGAGTGGACATGAGTGTATCGTCCAGCAGATCTTCACCTCCCTGCAGACGCTCACTGAGCTGATCAGGCTGAGCCAGCAAACCCCTGCTGCCACCCCATCTCTTGACTCCCCAAACCTGCCAGTGCCCAGGTGATTTCTGGGCAACAGGGACCCGTAGAGAGTTTCTTACTCAGTATTTTCTGGCTTTCATGCTGCACCCAGCACATTCCTCTCCGACTGCTGCAAAGTGGCCTAAAGTGCCCTATGTCACGCCTCTCTTCTCCGGCAAAGCTCTCGCCTGGGTGACAGCACTCTGGGAGAAGAACTCTCCAAATTGTGCAGTCAAATACCTCTTCACCAGGGAGATGAAGACAGTGTTTGATCACCAAGTCAGCAGATGAGAGGCAGCCAACCGACTCGTCAAACTTTGTCAGAGTACCCATAGCACAGCTGAACCTACAATTGAGTTCTGTGCCTTTGTAGTAGAGAATGGTTGGAACATTAAACCCTGACAGCCATCTTCCACTATGGGCTAACAGATGAAATTAAAGCTGAATTAGCCACCAGAGACTCGCTTGAAAATCTTGAGACTCATCAATATTTCCATCTCGGTTGACAATCATCTCCAGGAAAGGAGAGGACAGTGCCGCAGTGAGTCCTTTAGGAGTGTCAGTTTCTGAGCCTTTCCAACCGCATTGTCTTCGCTGTGATCACGTACAACTACAACCTCCCCAAGCTCCCCTCATTTCCCAGAGGAGTTGAAGCTGAATGAATCTGGAGAACGAAGGGAAAATGCTGCCTCTATACTGGTGAGCTGGGCCGTTTCCATTCTGCCCATCCAGAGTTCTCAGGAAAACATCCAGACTCATCCAGAGAAGGGAGGTCAATAACAGGTTCCACCTTTCCTCCCAGGTCTGCTACATTCAAGCTTGTGCTGTCTCCCTCTCACTCCTGGAGTGAACAGCATGTTTAGCTATAGCTATGAACAGCTATAGATTCCAGCGCAGCAGGTAATTTCATGAACCTCGTGTTAACAAGACATCTCCAAGATCCCTAGCCCATCTCAACTAACAGGTCATGATCATGGCTTTGGCTGGAAGACCTCTGGGCCCAGGTAGGATCTGCCACCTTACTGCTCCCATCCGTTTGCAACTAGAACAGCATACTGAGACTACTCAGTTTCACCATATTCATTCTCCTGTGTTCCCCTTGATCATAAGACACCCCTGGTTGGCCCTCTACAACCAACAAATTGACTGGTCATCGTTCACTGTACAGATGATCTTCTCGCTACTGGGCCACCTGCCTATCCCCCTCCGGCAGGCTGCATCCTGCCTCTCTAAAGCTGTCCTGCATTCTGCCCAAGTATGCAGATTTGTTAAAGGTCTTTAGCAAGAAAAGGGCCACAACATCCCCACCTCATCGACCCTATGACTGTGCAGTTGAATGGATGCCTGGAACCTGTCCACTCTGAAGAAGACTCTAGTCCCTCTCACCTTCAGAAAGGATGGCCATAAAGAAGTTTATCCATGATGTCCTCGCATCCAATTTCTTCCACCCATCCACATCCACTGCTGGTGTGGTCTTCCTTGTGGGCAAAATGGATGGTGAACTCTGACCATGTATAAATTAATATGGTCAACAGGATCACAGTGAAAAACCAGAGAACCTTGCCACTGATGACCACAGCTTTCAAGTTACTAAACTGGATCTTAAAAATGCATGCAACCTATTCTGCATTGAGGAGGGTCATGAATGGAAGACCGCTTTCAACAATGCCACAGGATCCGATGAATATCTCGTGATGTCATTCAGTTTAATCAATCCCCAAGCCATCTTCCAGGCCCTTATCAAATATGTTTTCCAAAAGACACTAAATCATTTTGTCTTCATGAACCTGAATGATATTCTCACCTTACCCAAGACCTTCCACAGACACATCCAACATGCTGGACTGGTCCATCAGTGTTAATTCCAGAGACAAATATTCATCAAACTAGAAAAGAATGAGTTCCACATCTCCAGTCTCTTTCCTCGGGTATCCTGTCTCTCAGAGGAATCTGCAGATGGAACCTAGAAAGACCCAGGCCATCAGGGATTGGCTGTAACACACCACGATCAAGTAGCTCCGGCAGTTTCTGAGGTTCACTGATTTTTACCGGAGATCCATCTGCAATTTCATTTCCATCGCAGAAACTCTACTGCTTTGACAAATGGATCCTCTGCCCATTTCGTGTGACCCTGGAAACCAAGGTAGCTTTCTAGGAATTGAAGCATTGGCTCTTGTTCTCCTCCACCTAGAGCAGGGGTCGGCAACCCACGGCTCCGGAGCCGCATGTGGCTCTTTCATCTCTGTGCTGCGGCTCCCTGTGGATTTGGAAAATAAATGATGAGTATTTAATTAAAATGTATTTTATGTTAGTTTGTTAGTTTTTGAAATGTAATTCTAAATTTGAAGATTATGGTGATCTTGTACAATCTAAATAAAACGTGTTATTTGTCGCTATTAATATACGTCACCACTGCCAATGCTTGACACCCGCCAGTGCGTGATTTCTTTAATTTTTCGATCCAAGGTAGGCTAACTATGGAGAATTCTAAAAAAAGAAAAGTGACTGAAGAAAACAGAACGTTTAATGATACGTGGGCAGATTCATTTGCTTTCACTGCTGACGAGACTGGTTTACCGGTATGCTTAATATGCAATGAGAAACTAGCAAACAACAAAAAGTCAAATGTCGCAAGACATTTCCAGAATAAACATGCAGCCTTTGCTCAAAAATATCCGGATGGAGATGAGAGAAAAAAAGCCGTTTTGGAACTGATGCGGAAGGTTGATCTGAGCAAAAATCATTTCAAGAAGTGGATGAAGTCTGGAAAATCAACGACATATGCTAGTTTTGTTGCCGCTCAGGAAATAGTCAGGCACGGGAAGCAGTTTACAAATGGTGAATATATAAAAGAATCTTTCATTAAGATTTCAGAACATCTATTCACGGACTTTAAAAACAAGAGTGAAATTGTGCAGAAAATTAGGGATATGCCCCTCTCTGCAAAGACTTTCAAAGACAGAACCATAAAAATAGCAGAAGACATCACAAGACAGCAAATTAAAGACATCAATTCAGCTGTGGCCTACTTGATTGCCTGTGACGAGTCTAAAGACAAAGGTGATATTGAACAAATAGCCCTGTTCTGCCGGTATGTAAACTCTGCCAGGCCACAGGAAGAAATGATTGAGTTGATACCTCTAAAAGGCCAAACATGGGGGGGGGGGAGGATATCTGTGAGGCTTGAATTGTTTAAGAGCCAAAGGAATAAAGACCACCCACCTGGTGTCAGTAGCTACTGATGGGGCACCAAGTATGACAGGAGCACACAAGGGATTTGTGGCTTTACTGCAGAAGTCGCTGGACAGAAAGCTACTGACTTTTCACTGCATCTTGCACCAAGAGGTACTGTGCGCTCAAACATTTCCTCTGGAATGCATAGAAATAATGGATGTTGTCATTCAGATTGTCAATAAAATAATGGCAAAGAGTTTCAATCACCGTCAATTCTGTTTGTTACTGGACGAACTGGAAAGCGCATATTCTGATCTCCTGCTGCACAACAAAGTCCGGTGGCTGTCCAGAGGGGAGGTGCTGAAATGCTTTGTCGCGTGTCTGGAAGAAGTGAAAACTTTCCTGGGCAGCAAAGGGCTGGAAAAGCTACACTTCATGGTAGACATGACAGCACACCTGAACACGCTGAACACAGCTCTTCAGGGGAAAGGATGTACAGCCCTGCACATGTTGGAGGATGTTTTGGCATTCGAACGCAAGTTGACAGTGCTTGCCAGAGATTTACAGAAAGGCACATTGTCTCACTTCCCCAATTTGAGAGAGTTCAAACAAGGTCACGACATGATAAATTCGGAGTATTTACATTCTGCAATCATCGCAATGCAAACATCATTTGGGAAACGCTTCTGTGAGTTCAGAGAGGTAAAAAACACATTATCCTTCCCGGTCACTCCCCTAAGCATCGATCCTTCCCTACTGAATACGACTGCATTGGCAGGTGTGAGTAAACCTGATCTTGAGATGAAACTGGCCGACATAACCAACAAAGACATATGGGTGTCCAAGTTTAGATGCTTGACAGCAGACCTTGAAGATGTTGCCCGTCAGAAGGCTGTTCTTGCTCAGAATCACAAATGGAGTGATATTAAAAACCTCCTCAAACCGGACAAACTTGTGTTTGAAACATGGAATGCTATCCCCAACATTTATGTAAACATTAAAAAGTATGCGCTTGGAGTCCTGTCGATCTTTGGATCCACATATGTATGTGAGCAGGTGTTCTCCAACATGAACTTTATTAAAAACAAACATCGCGCACGCCTCACAGATGACAGCTTGCGATCCTGTGTAAAGATGAAGGTGACGTCATACAGCCCTGATGTGCCGACGCTGTGTGCTGAGGTCCAGGAGCAGAAATCCCATTAACCAAGTATGATAAATATTTTAATTGCCTATTATTTTACATATATTCATATTTTCTCATTGTTCAGTGAAATAGTCCTTTTATTTTTCAGGTTGACAGCTGGCTGACATTATTTTTGGTTTGCTGCTGGTGGACATTTAATTTCGGCGTTTTTCATAAATACAAGAAGGACTCAAATAGACATTGATTATTTTACTTAAAAGTAACCTTCAACCCAACGTCTTTTTTCGGAGTTCAAAATGTTTTTGTTGCATGCAGAAATGTAATTTCGTTTTCTCTGCAGGAGTTCATCGATTTCATAAATGCAACACATTATAGTTTGTTTACACATAGCATAAAGGCAAAAAAAGCGTTGTATGCAGTGTTATTTCATTTTAAATGTCAAACGGGTTTTGTGGCTCCCAGTGTTTTCTTTTCTTTGGGAAACGGGTCCAAATGGCTCTTTCAGTGGTAAAGGTTGCCGACCCCTGACCTAGAGCATCCCCTCATTCTTGAAAAAGAAGCCTCAGGCATTGGAGTTGGGGCTGTTCTTTCACAACAACCCCTGTGTAACCAGAAACTCCATCCTTGTGCTTTTTCACTCCTGGCAGCTCTCTCCTGTGGGGAGGAATAACCACAGAGAATGGAGAATTGGTTGCATTCAAAGTAGCCCTTAAGGAGTGGAGACATCTTGGATTGACCACCAGATCCTGGCCTATATTCAGGAGGTCTCCCTTATGTTATCAGTGCACTGTGCCTTGTTTTGTTTCTCTATTTCTGTTCTCTCTGTTTTGTTTGTCTTTGCTTAATTTTGAGTTATCTACCCTGTGTGTCATGATTATTGAGTTCTCTACAAACCAATCCTCAACTAAGGATTCTTTGTTCAACTCTCTTCCCCTTGATCTCCATTGCACTTAGATCCACCTGGTCCAAGTTTCTCCTGGTGGTGCACTGGTTGAAGATACAGAATTTCACCATAACCATCCCAGGTCAAAACCAGTCTGGCATCCACCCCTGTTACAAGCTCAGGTGGAATTATAAAATTAAATTGAACCACTATTTCTTGCACATTTTCATAAGAAACATAATATTGGAAAATTTAAAATTAAAGTATGAGCTACTTTGATAATGCAATCCTTTGAAATCCTGCAATGTGACCAATTAGATCAACTATGCAATTGTGGTATTGTGGATTGGATTCTGATAAAAAAACATTGGTCCATAATTGGTTGTAATCACTAAACATTTTTTGTGAGCACAAAATGAAATCTTTAGGCAATTTCAAAGACAGTATCAACAATTTTATTGCTCATGGTGCTCAGAGAAAACATTCCCCAGTAATTTCAATGATTCATGGAAGAATTAGGTCTTTTCCATGGAAACTGTGAAATAAGCAAAACAAAAAGAAAGCAATGTGACATGTTTTGATCTTATTCAATTCCTTAGGGTTATTTCATGTTGGCATCCTGTTGCTGTCTGCATGTTAACATTTTTAGCTGCACAATGAAAACCTTCCAATGGTTTACATTCTGACACTTGATCATTCAATGTCCTAGAACAGACAAATGCAGGCTTCTCTGGCTTATGTGCTTTCACTGTGTGTTTGGGTGAGTGCATTACCTGCTTAACGATTCTAAAATAGATAATGTTCAAGACTATATGAGGTAGGAGCAGAATTAGGTTCCTATAAGCACATCAAGTCTGCTCTGCTATTCCATCATGAGTGGGGTGCCACTCAAACTCACACACTGGCCTTCTTGCCATATCATTTGATGCCCTGACCAATCAGGAAATGATCAACTTCCGCCTTAATCATACCCATGTACTTGGATTCCACCGCATTCTGTAGCAGACCATTCCATAGATTCACTACTCTCTGGCTAAAAAAAAATCCTCCATACCCCTGTTCTAAAAGGTCACCTCTCAATTTTGAGGCTGTGCCCTCTAGTTCTGGATACCCCCAACACAGAAAGCATCCTCTCCACATCCACCCCATCTAGTCCTTTCAACATTCGGTAGATTTCAATGAGATCCCCCCATTCTTCGAAATTTTAGTGAGTACAGGACCAAAGCTGCCAAACACTGCTCATGTGTTAACCTCTTAATTCCTGGAATCATTCTCGCGTATCTCCTCTGGACTCTGTCCAACGACAACACATTTTTTCTGAGATATGGGGCCCAAAACTAGTGACAATACTCTGAGTGAGCCTGACTAGTGTCTTATAAAGGCTCAGCATCATCTCCTTGTTTTTATATTCTATTCCTCTTGAAATAATAGTGTCTTCCACAGTAAAGACTGAAGCAAAGTACTTCTACCATTTCTTTATCATCAGCATCATTTTCCAGTGGTCCAATATCAACTTTCACCTCCCTTTTACTCTTTATATAAATGAAAACACTTTTAGTATCCTACTTCATATTATTGCCTAGTTGCCTTCATATTTCATCTTTTCCCTTCCTATAGCTTTTTTAGTTGCCTTTTGTTGGATTTTAAAAGCTTCCCAATCATCAACTTCCTACTCACTTTTGCTACCTTATATGCCCTTTCCTTGGCTTTTATGCAGTCCTTAACTTCCCTTGTCAGCCGTGGGTGCCTACCCCTGCCATTTGAGAACTTCTTCATCTGTGACTTATCTATCCTGCACCTTGTGAAATATGCCCAGAAACTTCAGCCATCTGTGCTCTGCTGTCACCCCTTCCAGTATCCTCTTCCAATCCACCTGGGCAAGCTCCTCTCTCATAATCCTGTAATTCCCTTCATTCCATTGCGATACCGATACACATGACTTATGCTTCTCTCTCTCAAATTGCAGTGTGAATTCAATTACATAATGATCACTGCTTTCTAAGGGTTCCTTTATATTATGCTCCCTAATAAGATCATGGTTATTACACAACACCCAATCTAAGACAGCCTTTTCCTGAATTGGCTCAAGCACAAGCTGCTCTAAAAAGCCATCTCATAGGCATTCAACAAATTCCATCTCTTCAAGTCTAACACCAACCTGATTTTCCCAATCCCCTTGCATATTGAAGTCCCCCATTACAGTTGTGCTATAACCCTTTTTACATGCCTTTTCCAGCTCCCTTTGCAATCTCAACCCTGCATCTTTGCTACTATTTGGAGCCCTATATATGATTCCCATAATGGTTTTTTACCCTTGCAGTTTCTTAACTCCATCCACAAAGATTTGACATTCTCTGATCCCATGTCATCTTTTTTTAAAGATGTAATTCCATCTCTTAGCAATAGACCCCACCACAGCCTATGCCTTCCTGCCTGTCCTTTCAATATAAAGTACATCCTTTGATGTTAAACTCCCAACTATGTCCTTCTTTCAGCCACAACTCAGTGAAGTCCAGAACATCATACCAATCAGTCTTGCACCACAAGTTCGTCCACCTTATTCCAAATGCTACACACATTTAAATACAGTACCTTCAGTCCTGCATTCCTCACTCCTTTGAATTTCTCCCACTCAAATTGAAGTATGAATTCAATCTTATTATGATCACGGTTTCTTAAGGGTTCCTTTACATTAAGCTCCCTAATAGGTACTGAGTTATTACATAACACACAACCTAAGATAGCTTTTCCCCGAGTAGGCTCAGTAGAATTTAACTCTTTGTTCTGTCTGCATTTGTACCCAATCATTGGCTTTATTTGTCATACGTATATTGAAAGATCGAAACGAACAGTGAAATACATCAATGTATCACAGTTTTGTTTTGCAGTGTACTGGGGGGAAATCCACAAGTGTCACTAGGTTTCTGACACCTGCATAGCATACCTGCCACACACAAACCCTAACCATACATCTTTATTGAAAGGACGACCCTGGGGGAAACCAACACAATCATGGGGAGAGTGTACACACACCTAACAAACACAATGGGAATCGAACTCCGAGTAATGATCGCTGGCGCTGCAAAGCAATTACTTCAACTACTATGCTAGCATGCTGCCCCATTCTGATCATGGTCATTCTGCTGTATGCCTGATCCCCACCTTTGAGCCAGTTCTTTGCTGTTTAAAATAAGCCCATCTGATACCTTTGGGATACCTTCAGTGTGGCACGGTAGCATATTGATTAGCACAGCACTTTACAGTACCAGCAACCCAGGTTCAGTTCTTGCCATTGTCTGCACGGAGTTTGTACATTCTCCCCGTGACTGCATGGGTTTCCTCAGGGTGCTCCGGTTTCCTCCTACAGTCCAAAGATGAACTGATAGTTCTGTCAATTGGTCATTGTAAGTTGTCCCATGCTTAGGTTAGGCTTAAATCAGACATTGCTGCTAACTACAGCTCAAAGAACTGGAAGTGCCTATTCCACACAGCATCTAAATTAATAAATAAAAAGATATCTCAACTGCCCATCTCAATGAAGGCTGTATGAATCTTGGAACATCTAAACATGGATTGATGTTAAACAAGCTTTTAGGCTCCCAGAGATACATTAACATATTAACTTAGGCATTATCTTAACCAATAAAATAGTGCAGATTAGATATAAAGCACGTTAAAAGCTCTCAGATAGAGCATCATCATATTCTGGATCTGCTTGAGTTTAGCAAAAAGCTTACTAATGGAATTCATAACAGGAAATAAGGAAATGGCAGATGAGTTAATTCAATACTTTAGAGAATAAAGGCTATATTTCTGGCAAAGCTCTTTGTTTAAGTTGAAAGATATAATGGTTGAACATCAGGAGTGGAGCCGACATCCACCCTCACCAAGTAAATGGCATCCGTTCAGAGGTAAGAGAGGTTACTGTATCAGAAGTTACCACTTCTGTGTCTGAAACATACATTGAAATACCTTTGATGATAGGATTCCTTATGATGCAAAAAGGAAATCCTCAGCACTATCCTCAGTGGTTTTGAAGGTCCTGGGGTTCAATCAGAAAAACATGAAAAAATACCACAACATATTATTTCAAGTGGAGACCAGCCAGTAACATTGTGAGTTGTAAATTACATGGTCTCAATTGGCCAGGTAGGTGGGAAGATTCTAGAGTTCTCTTCATGCAGGACAAGAGAGGAGAGATGTAGTTTATTTCTCAGTTTCTGTCATTGGATGCCTGTCATCCTCTATCATTGCCAATTATCAATGTTAACTCATCCTGGCTGATAGCTTATCACTTTTAATTTGGCAGCACGTTGCTTACCTACGTTTTCTGATATCTCCCGAATAACACTCCAGCTCCTTCATTCCTCATGCCAGCTCCTCTCTTATCCCTTCTCTGCTCCTCACCTGCCTATCACCTCCCACTGATGCTCCTCCTCCTTTCCTTTCTCCCATGGTCCACTTTCCTCTCCTATTAGATCACTTTTTTGTCAGTCCTTTACCACTTCCATCTATCACCCAGTTTTCACTTCACCCCCCCCCCCCCCAACCTTCCACCTCACCTGGCTTTACTTATCACCTGCCAGCTTCCTTTTGCACCACCTCCTTATCCTGACTTCTTCTCTTTCCTTTCCAATCCTGATGACAGTTCTTGACCCAAAACATTGACTGGTTATTCATTTCGGCAGATGCTGCCTGTCCTGCTGAGATCTTCCAATATTTTCTGCGTGTTGCACCAACTCCTTCACCAATTCCTGTTTCCTCATCATCCTCTTTTTCAAAAGCTGCTCGTATCTTCCCAGCAAGGTGGTGGCGCGTGCAAATGCAGGGGCTTCGCCGGGTCCTTCCAAAGGTGCTTTTTTACTTTGTAAAACTTTATGATCCAAAGACAATTCTACTCCAAGAATATCATGTACTGCAGGTCTACTCTCTCAGTGGGTTGTTCATAGATCGGAGTAGCTAGACTGGTGTTGGTGGCGGAGCTGGCCAAGGCCAGGATGGTGGAGAAGGAGCCAGTCGAGATATCAGAGCAGCTAGTCACCATATCGGAGGAGCCTGCTGGGATGTCAGAGGAGCCCGCTAGGATATCAGATGCATCAGAGGAGACAGTCTGTGTACAGAGGAGCTGACCTGACTGCAGACAGTGTTGCTGCCCGCTACTCTGAAGCATCGAAGTTGGTGCAGTATAACCGTGGGAGAATGTCTCAGACATTTTCCTTGCGATCACAAGACTTTATTGGAAAGTGATCATGTAAGTTGCCACAGGCCTGCTATCCTTGTCTGGTGGAGGGGCAGTGGACATGGAGGCTGTGTAGTCTGAGTTGTATAGAGAACTAGGCCTCAAGCCTCAAGTTCGCCTGCTGCTGCAGACCAGGTGAGAGATGCGGAAATGCTACAGTGTGGTTGAGCTCAGCTGGGGCTTGGCCGCGCTCACCGGTGCTGTCCTCCTCTATTCAAGTGGTGGAACGACAGGATGAATTGCATGTGTCTGTACTCTATCGTCGATCGCTGGACATTGTAGTTAAGGGTCCTGGACTATATATGTATCTTTTCAAGTGAATGTGCTGTTTTTGCTTGATAGTTTGAATTATGTTACTCACTATTTTTGAATGGTTGTTTGCTATTTTGAGTGTATTTCACTTTGGCCCTGGAAGAACGCTATCTTGTTCAACTGTATCTATGTATGGTTTGGATGATAATTAAACTTGATTTAATTTGATTTCAATTTAGATGAAGCACTTTCCCTGAAAACCCAACACTTTTTTATTTCTGTGCAGACACCAACTAATTTATTAAATGGTTTTCTGTTTCATATCTCTTTTGTTTGCAGTGTTTTATTGCTCAGTATGTGATTTTCTGGCCTATTTTGTTGTATGTTAATATGTATTTCAGAATCAAAGGGCTTGTTTCACATCAAGCCATGTTTAATTGCTCCAAGATTCGTCCAGTGAGTCGAGACAATGTGCTGCAGATCAAGTAAATTAAAATTATTAATGTAAATTTCTCACTGACTTGGTTGGAGACAGTTGATTTCTGTGCAGATTAAACACTTGACTGACTTCAAAATGAATTGTTCACAGGCATTTGAGAAAATATAATTGCCAGATTGACAATGAAATGCCTGTGATTAAGTGCTGCAAATATCAACATTTGACTGGTTATAAAAGAGTGCATTTCCCCATTAATGTTTGGAAACAATCAGTGCAATAGTTAAAAATTATAATTCATCATTAGATTTTCCATTAATATTATGCACCTGTAAGATGTCATAAATTCAATAACATTTTGGAAGGTATGATTAAAATGTTTGAAACACTTTAAAAATTGGTTGTGAAATGAGCCATCATTTCTGGTCTCTGAAGCTGTTCTTGAAACATATTATAATAATTGATTTTTGTTGTTCTTTGGAGTGAAACAACATGAACACTTCTTTTAGTGCCTAAGCGTTCATCATATCAGTCATAGAATTACAGCATCTTCTCTGGGACAAGAGATACTTCAAACCTAAAAGAAAGCAGTTAAGAACTTAAACGCCTCTCAACAAGATTCTAGCTCTTAATGGATTCTCCAAAAGATGCCACATTTATTCTTATGGAATGTGCACCAATGGAGTATGAGATTTTTGTAACAGTGAAAGAGGATTCTTACATCTCGTGCTGAGTTTGTATTCTGTCATATTTCATGCATGTGCCATCTGGTGACACTGACTGAATTCTAATGGAAATCATCCTGTACTTTGCAAATATCGATTGTAAAGCATTTTCGTCTGAGACGGTCTTCTATGCAGAAATGTCAGACATTGCACAATGGGAACAAAATGCTCATTCCATTGCTTCTACTTAAGTGGGATTTGTAGGCAGTTAGCCATAAATTTGAAGGCCTGGAAAATAGACACTCGTCCTGAATTTCCAGAGGACTCGTCAAATTTCCTCCAGGATATGTCCTTTACATCATGTTATACATTTCTTCGAGCATTCCATAAAGATTCCAGCAGTCTATCAGTTGTACAAATTGGTAACTGAGTACATTTCCAAAGGAGTGATTAGTGTGACAATGGTAAATCAACTAATTATCCAACAATATTTAACAACATGAAACTGTGAATTGACTTTTTGTTGACTATTTGTAGATGAGAAGAGTTTCCACACATGCTGCTGTCTAGAAGAGTTCGCCTGGCCAAGAGTCACTTTGTCACTTTATCATTTCCTGTTACAGTCACCTTTTGTACAGATACTCCTGTACCTAGTGTCACTTATGTGCATACAATTTTATATATATACACACACACACTTGTGCAAAGAAAAGTTACAAGAAACAACCTTAAATCACGAATTAGTGAGGAACCTCATTTCTAACAGCAAGATAATATTAAAATAACATTGGCTAAAAGAAAGACTATTGAAAAAATTAAAATTACGGAAGAATTGTGGGGCTTCAAAAGCATTATGCTTCTTATTTGGATAGTGTGTGGACAGAATGGAGTTATACAAATTAAATGCTCTGACCCAAAATAGAAAATGTAAATGCCAGAAATGTTTATAGGGTCCACTGAAGTTTCTTGTATTCATCCTCTTATAAAATAGCATTCAACTTTGCTTTAATATTCACGTGGTGAAAATAAAGCAGCTTCTTTAACATTAGCTTAATCCTAATCTTTCTGAGGCACATAAGAAGTTAAAAACAAACTTTATTTAGAGAAACTTACACAAAATGCTGGAGGAATTCAGCAGGTCTGGCAGCATCTATGGAAAAGAGTAAACAGTCAACATTTCAGGCCAAGACCCTTCATCAGAACCCCAAAACATTGACTGTTTACTCTTTTCCATAGATGCTGCCTGGCCTGCTGAGTTCCTTCAGCATTTTGTGTGTGTTTCTTGGATTTCCAGCATCTGCAGAATTTTCTCCTTATTTAGAGAAATCTTTTCCAGTTTAAGGTAATACATCATTGTCTCAACTCTTTATCAGGATTTATCTATTGATTTATGGAGAACAGGCCCTTTCGGCCTTTACAACTGTGCATCCCAGCAACCCACGATTTAGCACTAGCCTAATCAAAGGATAATTTACAATGACAAATTTACAATGACAAATGATTAATCGACCAATCAGTATGTCTTTTGACTGTGGGAGGAAGCTGTTATGAAGATCTACCCCTTAGTAATAATGATGAGAGAGGCACAGAAGGAATCTGTATTTACCAATAAGTAACATTTATTGTCTCAACAAAAAAAATACATGGGTTCACAAACTAACTACACACCCACTAGGATTCCCTGACCCTCCATGGACAGTCAATGAAGAGAAAAGGTATTACCCAGGAGAGGAGTCTACACTGGCCAGGCGTTCCTCATGGTCTCAATCTCCATGTGTCCGTGGTGTCCTCCTCATCGGTGATGGTTGGTCTCTGGACATTTACTGTATTTGAAGCTCCTGACCCTGACAGTGTTCCTCATCAGTTCAACGAATGCATCTCCATCCCATAAACTCAAGGTCACCTGACCTACATGGGTGACCTTCTTACTGGCTCTGATCCAGGGCTACAACCAGCAATGTTCTGTGGTTTCTGCAACTCCCCACCCCAAGCCTCATTCCTTTGTTCCTTTTAACTCTGACTGTTCAAACCAATTAGACTAGGTGACCCAGACACAGAATCTACAGATGGCTTATCTGACAAGCCTGCCACTTTACATAATAAATAGTTACTCGTTTGAGAATGGTCTCAGGTTTAGCAGGTCATCAGCTGAAAGTCCTTGTATCCACATTCAATTGCTCCGATTAGTTTATCCCAGAGCAAGACTCAATTCAGAGTTCACAAAATGGGAGGGGGGGCTGCAAAGCCAGTCTCACAAAATGGCCATCTCCATCTCCTTCAAGCTCAAGGCTAGGACAAAGACAATTGGTTTGTCTACTACTTCCACTATCCTTGATTCACTGGTTTGTAGACTGTAGTTCTTTCTGGCCAACAAAACCCACATGGTCATGGGGAGAGTGTATAAACTCCTCAGAGACAGCAGCCTGTGTCGCTGGATACTGCAGCGTATTGCACTAATCACCACTCTATCGTGCTGCCTCATTAGTTATGTTAACTGAGGCAGGAATTATGCTAATGAGTTTGATGCAAAAATACTGCTTGGCTTGTAAATATATGCACTGGATTGGCAATCAGTCTTTCATAAAATTAAAACTATTTAAATTTGTGAAAATCATTTGGAAGTATTTAACACATCTCACTTTAAAATTACAACAATTAAGCTGGTGCTTTCACAGAAATTTTATTGATTGGAGCTTTTAAATAAAATTACATTGCCTCCATAGTTGATGTGAATAGTTCTTTCTCAACGAAACACTATTTAAAAAATAAGGGTGGCAGGGAAGAACTTCATCACTACCAAAGGAGGTGTAAGGCATTCCTTTCCTCCACCAGCCACCTGGTCACCCTTGGGCAAGGCATAGCACCTGCTTAGCCCCTGATCACGGTCACGTGAAGCCATGTGAACAAGTGTGGGATGGTGGTATGAGCAACTGGTGCATATCACAAGTCCTGGTTATGCTACTACTGACACCAGGCAGACAATCTCTGAAGAGTATTGATAATGGCTAGAGTCACCCATCTTGTAAAGACACTGAACATAGAACATAGAATAGTACAGCACATTACAGGCCCTTCAGCCCACAATGTTGTGCCAACCCTCAAACCCTGCATCCCATATAACCCCCCACCTTAAATTCCTCCATATACCTGTCTAGTAGTCTCTTAAACTTCACTAGTTTATTTGCCTCCACCACTGACTCAGGCAATGCATTCTATGCACCAACCACTCTCTGAGTGAAAAACCTTCCACTAATATCCCCCTTGAACTTCCCTCCCCTTACCTTAAAGCCTTGTCCTCTTGTACTGAGCAGTGGTGCCCTGGGGAAGAGGTGCTGGCTGTCTACTCTGTCTATTCCTCTTAATATCTTGTACACCTCTATCATGTCTCCTTTCATCCTCCTTCTCTCCAAAGAATAAAGCCCCAGCTCCCTTAATCTCTGATCATAATCCATACTCTCTAAACCAGGCAGCATCCTGGTAAATCTCCTCTGTACCCTTTCTAATGCTTCCACATCTTTCCTATACTGAGGTGACCAGAACTGGACACAGTACTCCAAGTGTGGCCTAACTAGAGTTTTATAGAGCTGCATCATTACATCACGTCTCTTAAACTCTATCCGTCTACTTATGAAAGATAAAACCCCATAAGCTTTCTTATAGATAGATAGTTACCCTATCTACCTGTGAGGCAACTTTCAGGGATCTGTGGACATGTAACCCCAGATCCCTCTGCTCCTCCACACTACCAAGTATCCTGCCATTTATTTAGTACACTGCCTTGGAGTTTGTCCTTCCAAAGTGTACCACCTCACACTTCTCTGGGTTGAACTCCATCTGCCAATTCTCAGCTCACTTCTGCATCCTATCAATGTCTCTCTGCAATCTTTGACAATCCTCTACACTATCTACAACACTACCAACCTTTGTGTTGTCTGCAAACTTGCCAAACCACCTTTCTACCCCCAAATCCAGGTTTCTGCAACATCACTAGTCAGAACACTCTAATCTGAATGTACTCCCTCCACCACAACCCTCTGCTGTCTACAGGCAAGCTAATTCTGAATCCACCTGGCCAAACTTCCCTAGATCCCATGTGTTCTGACTTTCTGAATAAGCCTATCATGTGGAACCTTGTCAAGTGCCTTACTAAAATCCATGTAGATCACATCCACTGTACTACCCTCATCTATATGCCTGGTCACCTCCTCAATGAACTCTATCAGGCTTGTTAAGCATGATCTTCCCTTCACAAAGCCATGCTGACTTTCCCTGATCAGACCATGATTCTCTAAATGCCCATAGATCCTATCTCTAAGAATCTTTTTCAACAGCTTTCTCACCACAGGCGTAAGGCTCACTGGTCTATAATTACTTGGACTATCCCTACTATCTTTTTTTGAACAAGGGGACAACATTTGCCTCCCTCCAATCCTCCGGTACCATTCCTGTGGACAACGAGGACATAAAGATCCTAGCCAGAGGTTCAGCAAACTCTTCCCTCACTTCATGGGGCAGCCTGGGGAATATTCCGTCAGGTCCCAGGGACTTATCCGCCTTAATGTATTTTAACAACTCCAACACTTCCTCTCCCTTAATATCAACATGCTCCAGAACATCAACCTCACTCATATTGTCCTCACCGTCATCAAGTTCCCTCTCAGTGGTGAATACTGAAGAGAAGTATTCATTGAGGATCTCGTTCACTTCCACAGTCTCCAGGCACATCTTCCCACTTTTATCTCTAATTGGTCCTACCTTCACTCCTATGTGGGACTTTTTCAAATGCTTTCTGGAAGTCCAGGTACACTACACCCACTGGCTCTCCCTTGTCTGCTTTCATAGTACATCCTCAAAAAACTCCAGAAGATTAGTCAAGCATGATTTTCCCTTCATAAATCCATGCTGACTCGGACTGATCCTTCTACTGCTATCCAAATGTGTCGCAATTTCCTCTTTTATAATTGACTCCAGCATCTTTCCCACCACTGACGTCAGGCTAACCGGTCTATAAGTCCCTGTTTTCTCTCTCCCTCCTTTCTTGAAAAGTGGGACAACATTAGCCACCCTCCAATCAGCAGGAACTGTTCCTGATTAGAAATAGTCAGCATGGCTTTTTCAAAGGCAGGTTGTGCCTTACGAGCCTGATTGAATTTTTTAAGTATGTGACTAAACACATTGATGAAAGTAGAACAGTAGATGTAGTGTGTATGGATTTCAGCAAGACATTTGATAAAGTACCCCGTGCAAGACTTATTGAGAAAGTAAGGAGGCATGGGATCTAAGTGAACATTGCTTTGTGGTTCC
Source organism: Hypanus sabinus (assembly GCF_030144855.1). Classification (NCBI taxonomy): domain Eukaryota; kingdom Metazoa; phylum Chordata; class Chondrichthyes; order Myliobatiformes; family Dasyatidae; genus Hypanus; species Hypanus sabinus. Next base: position 47,380,209 of record NC_082719.1, on the reverse strand, counting down.
AGAACTGGTTTGCCCACAGAAGGCAAAGAGTGGTTGTAGACAGGTCATATTCTGCATGGAGGTCGGTGACCAGTGGTGTGCCTTAGGAAACTGTTCTGTGTCCCCTGCTCTTCGAGATTTTTATAAATGACCTAGATGAAGATGTAGAGGAATGGGTTAGTAAATTTGCTGATGACACAAAGGTTGGGGGTGTTGTGGATAGTGTGGAGGGCTGTCAAAGTTTACAGCGGGACATTGATAGGTTGCAAAACTGGCCTAAGAAGTGGCAGATGGAGTTCAGCCCAGATAAGTGTGAGGTGGTTCATTTCAGTAGGTCAAATATGATGGCAGAATATAGCGTTAATGGTAAGACTCTTGGCAGCTTGAAGGATCAGAGAGTTCTTGGGGTCCGAGTCCATAGGACGCTCAAAACTGCTGCGCAGGTTGACTCTGTGGTTAAGAAGGCATATGGTTCAATTGTGGGATTGAGTTTAAGAGCCGAGAGGTAATGTTGCAGCTATATAGGACCCTGTTCAGACCCCACTTGGAAAATAGTGCTCAGTTTTGGTCACCTCACTACAGGAAGGATGTGGAAACCATAGAAAGGGGGAAGAGGAGATTTACAAGGATATTGCCTGGATTGGGGAGCATGCCTTATGAGAATAGGTTGAGTGATCTCAGCCTTTTCTCCTTGGAGCGATGGAGGATGAAAGGTGACCCGATAGAGGTGCATAAGATAATGAGAGTCATTGATCATGTGGATAGTCAGAGGCTTTTTCCCAGGGCTGGAATGGTTAGCATGAGAAAGCATAGTTTTAAGGTGCTTGGAAGTAGGTACAGAGGAGATGTCAGGGGTAAGTTTTTTTTACACAGAGAGTGGTGAGTGTGTGGAATGGGCTGCTGGTGATGGTGGTGGAGGCAGATACAATAGAATCTTTTAAGAGACTCCTGGACAGGTACATGGAGCTTAGAAAAATAGAGGGCTATGGATAACCCTGGGTAATTTCTAAGGTAAGGACATGTTTGGTACAGCTCTGTTAGCCGAAGGGCCTGTATTGTGCTGTAGGTTTTCTATATTTTTATGTTTTACTATTCTTTGTTATAAATAGATAACAAGTTACACTATTTTACTTTAAATCAGTATTGATAAGTAAGTTTCCTCAATTAAAGAAGGAATTTTCTCTTTAAAGGCCATTTCTTGGAAAGTGACAGCTTTCCTATCCTAGCAACACACACAAAACGCTGGAGGATCTCAGCAGGCCAGGCGACATCTATGGAAAACAGTACAGTCGATGTTTTGGGCTGAGACCCTTCAGCAGGACTGGAGAAAAAATGAGGAGGAGCCAGAATTAAAGGTGAGGGGAGGGGAGGAAGAAACACAGGGTGATCAGTGAAACTCACTATACCAAAATTTTTGATCCCCAAACCTAATTTTTTTCATTGTTTGCTTATTTCACTTAATTAAATATTGTCAGAAATTGATTTAGAACCGTGCTTAAATTTAGTAACAAATTTATTCTGAAGATACAGATCATACTTTTTCCTTTTTCTCTTCTGATATTCTTGACTTGGAAATAGCTCACCTAACATCTGTCTGTGAAGAGCTACTGGAAAACCATTGAAAGTTAGATTCAGGTGAGTTGAAGCAGACTACAGCACGCAATTACTTTTCTCTACCTGAGTGGTCCCTGAGGGAGGTGGATGATTTGCTCATATTCCAACGTTGTAGACACTGAAATGGCTTATTTAGCCAATGTAGGGCAGAGGATGTTTGACAGGATAAGTGAATAGGTAGTGTGGAAGATGTACTCCTTTATACATATTTTGCTGCACTTCTGTATATACAAACTCAAGATTCCAGATCCTACCCGGGTCCTAATTCTCCATATGACAGACTGCTGGCCAATGACTTCCACAAGTCAGAGAAGATGTCACATTTTTTCAAGGAGGCTTAAAGGACATCTTTAAAGATGCTTCTCTACTCCTGTGTTGCCCTCTTGCCTGTTTCATGCTTCAAATACAGCCCATCCAGTGGAGGTGCCTGCGTACAATCAGAGCTTTGATGCTTGGGTCGTTGCCCTGGAAGGACAACACTGATGTATTGGGAGCTCTTTATGGAGGCACCATTGATGGTGCATCACTAGGGCTCCACATCTACAGGGGAAATAAGAGGATGGAGATTACTGATGCCCAGCGTCAGGTGCAGAGTGTGGGTAGCGTGAAGGTTAGAGTAGCACTAAATATCCTCAGCACAGTGCCCGTGGTGTATCCAGATTAAATCAGATATGCAAGAATGCCAGAAGCTCAAATACTTTAATGGGTATTCTTAACAGGCTATGGCAGCAAACTTTCTCTTTAAAACCTAAAAAAGTGCTCTGGTATAGGTGAGGACAGTCACTTTCCATCGATAATGCAGCTATCAGAGGAAAAGTATCTTACATCCCTTAACATTCATCAATAAAATTGACTTATGATCTATTATGTTCCAGTAAGACATTTTAAAGATAACCAATCCATCTTGGCAGTTCTAACCATATTTAAGCATCAGTTAAAGGCACATTAGTGTTGGCTACTCTCACTCTGGATGATTTATTTGTTATCATAAACTTAATTGAATCTAACTTATCTCGTCATCTTTGACTCGGACTGACAATCAGCTCTTGGCAGAGCTTTGTAAAATCCAAATTTTAAAAAAGGCAGATCATCCTACAGGTCATAATCAATTTCAATCCAAATGTCTGACCATGGAATTTAGCAATGTTATGTATTTATAACATTTGATCGTTTTGGATTTTTAAACAGCACACAGTTTATTAGATTATGTTTGTAGGAATGTATTTGTATGACTTAGAGTGATACATCAACTTTACTCCCTATAAGAAGATTTAGTGACATGAGCTATGAACACATTGGACTGGAATTTTTATCCTCAAGGAAAATAAGCAACTAATGGGCTGGAGAACTACTCAAAGTAGAAATCCATTGGAGAATTGATTGGCATGAAGTCAGTACATAATGGTTGTAATATTCAGGAGATACATAGAACTGGAATATGGTCTGTAAAAGGATTACAGCAGAACAAGGCAAGTGTTGAGATAAGGATGGAGATCAGGAGAACTTCCTGGCTTGTGCAGTTTTTGGAGTTCTCTTCTCCAAGAAAACTGAGAATAGCCTGCGTTTGAGTATATTCAAGGCTGATGATGATTGATTTTTGGAAACAAGGGGAATCCAGTGGTATAGAAATAGGATAGGAAAATAAACTTGTACAGTGGTGGAGCATGTTCAAGGGGAGGTATACTCTAACTCCTATTTAGAAGCTGGTTGGAGACCAGCAAGTATTTATAGAACTATAAATGAATCAGCCAATTGACTTCCAGCCCACGTGGCTAGGAATCTGTTTATGTTTCTCTCTGGAGTAAGATCCAAGAATGGAGAATCAAAGGAAGCAGAAGCCAGAAGCCCTGCAATTTCACCAAGGATGAGAAACAGGGAAGAGATGGATATTTGTAGCAGTAAACAGATCAAGATGGCTATTTGTAGAATGTAAAGGGAGGCACTGAATATCAACCCTGACACCATCAGCACCACAGAGCTGCCTTGTGAAAAGTCAAGTTGACTGACCAGCACAGGAAAGTGAACACATCAGACATTCTCCCTTTTCTCAAATGAATTCCCAATCATGAACAGCTACAACTAGCATTTTTAATACAGAGAAATAATCTTCACAGTGAAAGCTGTAGGGACCAATTTGAAGTCCAATAAGGCACTATATGGGTAAATGTCCACTTCAGCCAACATAGGTGGATGAAGCAAGAGATAGAATCATTAGCAAAAGTACAGTGATTGTGTTGGGGAAAAATGCAGTATTGCATCTGAGGTTATCATGGAAAATAAAGGCTCTTAGTGCTGGGAATTGAAAACAGAGAGTAGGCATACTTAGCTCTTTTTCTGTTGGTAGTTTTATTTAACAATTGATTACAGCGATCAGTGCCAAAACCTTAACAGCTTACAATTTTAATTGAATTCTTCATGTACATGAAGAGTAAAAAATATCTTTAAGTTACGTCTCTATCTAAATGTGCGATGTGCAATTTATAGTAATTTGTAATAAATAGTATGTACAACAGGACAGTCAATATAACATGGAAATACAATTGTATCAGTGTGAATTAATCAGTCTGATGACCTGGTGGAAGAAGCTGTCCATGTTGGTCCTGGCTTTTATATAAACAATTTATATTAAAATGAGAAGGAAGCTAGATTTGCTGACGGAACAAAAAAATGGAAGGATGAAAAAGAGGACATGAGGATACAGAGGACTATAGTTAGCTTAACTGAGTTGGCAAAATCTGGCAAATGGATTATAATTTGAGAAAATGTGAATTTGTCCATCATGTGAATTTCAGGAGAAAATGTGAGCAAATGTGAGCAAATGTGAGCTCTGGGATGTGGAGAGACTTGACTGTCTCATGAAGACGGATTGCAGAAGCTAAGCTAGAATCCACTGGATATTAGTAGAATGAGAAATGGCGTGATTGAGATGTATAAGAAACCATGGAACCCAAGCAAGATGGATATGGGGAGGAGATGAAACAGAATTAACTCCTCTCCGAAGACCGTGTATCTTTGAAAGTCAAGGGGCGGTGGAAACAGTGACTTTGAATATTTTTAAGATAGAGTTCTTGAATAATTACTGAATATAGAGCTGAAAGGTTACCAAAGAAGAGTATAGAGTTCAGATTACAATCAAATAAACTTCTACCTTATTAAATGCCAGAGCAAATCTGAGGCATTGAAAAACCTTCTCCTGTTCCAAATTCATATTTTCATAAATTGGCACAGGAATTTCAGAGCCTTACCAGATACACCATTAGGGTCTGATGCCTTGCGAGGGCTCACCCTCTTCAAAAATGTTCTGATATCAATCTCCAAGACAGAGATCACCGGATTGCCAGATACCGCAGGGATTCATACAGGTATAGTGTTATTTCCCTTTCGAAGTGTGCATAAAAGGCATTGAGCATATCTGAGAGTGAACCATCACTGCCATTCATGATGCTAGGTTTTGCCTTGTGGGAAGTAATAGCTTGCAGACCTTGCTAGAGCTGACATGCATCTGACTTGAATTGTTTTTTCACTTTTAAAATAGCCTTCTGTAGGTCATAGCTGGACTTCTTGAATAGCTCTGGATCACCAGTCTATAATGTCACAGATTTAGTCCTCCACAGACTGTGAATTTCCTGATTCATCCACCGCTTTTGGTTTCATATATCCAGTATGTTCTCAAAGGCTGACACTCATCCAAACAGATCTTGATGAAGGCAGTAACACTGTGCCATGTTCATTTAGCTTGGAAAATAAGTCCACTGATTCAAAACAGTCTTTTAATCACTCCTTTCTCTTCTCTTACCTTCGTGGTCCTCATCACTGGTGCTGTGGCCTTCAGTCGCTGCTGTACACTAGTAGTAGAAGAACATTTGGAATAGCTGGTGCTGGAGTAAATGGAAGCTTACGGAAGTGAATGAAGTATCAAGCAAACTGTTTTGCCCTGGATGGAGTCAAACTTCTAAAGTGGAGCTCAGTTGACTGCACCACCATATCCCTTACTTGTGCATTACATCTAGTGGAATGGCTTTAGGGCATTAGGATTTGAGTCACCTCTGATCTGCTCTTGGAAGTACAATATTAATGTCTAGTTGCATTTCTGGTCAATGATAACCATCATGATTTTGACAGTGCAAGAATCAGTAGTGAACAGACCATTGGTCACATTCTGTCTTTTTGGAAAAGTTCATTGCTTGGAACCTTGGTCACATGACCAGCATATGCTCTTGCGAGAATGCCATTCAGATCTGTTCCATTTGTCAAAACATTGTGAATGGTATTGAACTTTCTGCAATCATCATCAAATGTCCCCACTTCTCATCTTATGAAAGGATGTCAATCAATGATGAAGACAGTTGGGTCTGTTTTCACCAGCTCATTGATCCCACTTTGAAAGAATCAAATTAACTGAAGGCTGGCTCCTGTAACGTTAGAGGAAGCCAAGATGAATCATTCCCTAAGTGAACATGATTTTGAATTCTTCACCCTTGCTTTAAGTACTCATCTACTGAGCTGCACTATGTTCTTAGAGTACTTAACTGCTAATTGCCAATTGTCATAGAAACATAGAAAATAGGTGTAGGAGTAGGCCATTCAGCCCTTCGAGCCTGCACCGCCATTCAGTATGATCATGGCTGATCATCCAACTCAGAACCTGCTTTCTCTCCATACCCCCTGATCCCTTTAGCCACAAGGGCCATATCTAACTTCCTCATAAATATAGCCAATGAACCGGCCTCAACTGTTTCCTGTGGCAGAGAATTCCACAGATTCACCACTCTCTGTGTGAAGAAGTTTTTCCTCATCTCGGTCCTAAAAGGCTTCCCCTTTATCCTTAAACTGTGACCCCTCGTTCTGGACTGTGGAGAACGCCAGACTTTGGTCTGATTCATTGACTGTGGTATTGTTTCACTCTATAATATGCCATCTTTGTCATTTGCATACTTGAGGTCCTGTGTTACAGCTTCACGTGGTCAGCAGCTGACACTTAGACACTGTATCTGTCAATTTTTTTCCCAGTCACGAGAATGCTGGAAATTCAATCAACACACACAAAATACCAGTGGAACGCAGCAGGCCAGGCAGCATCTATAGGAAGAAGTACAGTTGACGTTTTAGGCCGAGACCCTTCGTCAGGACAAACCTTTCCCAGTCTTCGTTTAGATAGGGTTAATCTCCAGGGTTGCTGATCATGATAGAAAAAGGAATATTACTGGCCCCTGAAGTTACAGATTATGATACCAGTAAAACTCTGATAATCCAGCACCCTTGGGAACTTATTTATTTAGTTATTAGTTATTGTGGTACAGTGCTGATTAGGTCCTTCCTGCCCTTTGGGCCATGCTGCCCAACAATCCCCTGATTTTATCTGAGCCTAATCATGGAACAATTTGCAATCACCGATTAACCGGCCAACTGGTGTACCTACCGACTGTGGAAGAAAACTTATGTGGTCAAAGAGAGAAACTTCAGACTCCTTACAGGCTAGTGCCGGACTAGCAGATTTTCTGAATTATTGGATGTCACTACATTAGTACCCAAATGCACTTTTATTTCATTTCTTTAGATGCTTCACTGTGGTATAACACATTTTCCTGGTGAGTTCAAAGGGAGTGAGAAATATTTAAGTATTAGAAATGGCCTTGGCTCTGGCTACAAACTGTCTACATTACTGCCCCCTGGTGTTCTGAATCCCAACCTGTCTCCAGCCACACACTCCTTATCCTTGGCTCTGGACATGCACTGGTTTGCTCTCTGGACTCCAGAATCAGAAACCAGACAAATAAAGGAAGCAGGTGTCAAACCAGCAGAATTGTTGAACAACTGGATGCCAGATTAATGGAGATTTACATGTGAACATTTCTGCTGAAGCAGGTGATTTATGAAATCTCGTGGAAGCCCAGATTAATCACATGAATATTGAACTATACACTGAAATGCATCATTTGCATTAACAAACAACACAACCTAAGGATGTGCTGGTGGCAGTCCGCAAGTGTCACCACACATTCAGGCACCAACTGAGCATTCTCACAATGCTTGGCAGAACAAGACAGAACACAAGCATGAAAACAACAGCAAAACAAACCCCTTTCCTCTCCCCCACGTACCCATACACCCACACACAGAAATCCGCTAACCCCCAGGATGGGCCTCCAGGCCTCCAGCCTTGAGAAGACCCTTGGACTTGCTGACAACAGGCCTCAGTGGACTTCTTGTGGAATATGCTCAGAACAGGCTTGTGGGGACAAATCTGGTCTGAGGATCTACCATTTAATATGAGTATAGTTTTACACTGCACAAGCTACCTTTGCTGTGAGCTGGGATTTTCTCCACAACTGTAGAGTAGCTACCATTGGCAGGGTCCCATCTTTGCTACATAGATATGTTAAAGACCCATCTGCTCCCTCAGGTGGGCATTAAAGTCTCACTGCTTTCATGAGGTTTTATCAGGACATGGTCAAGTGGGTTTATATCTCACTGACCCAGCATGGCAGCCATGTCCTTCAGGACTAGTCCAGCTCAGACTATGGTGATGTTTTTGAGCCTCCTGGAGTACATTCTTCCCCTTGTTATTTCCCATGCTTCTTCCAAATACTGTTCAACAGAGAAGAAGCTTAGATCTTAAATGTATATGTGTAACTGATGCTTTTAATGGATTTTTCTGCTGCATGGTTCATTGGGTCCTTTTCTTTCATTTCAAACAACACAACTTCACTTCTATATGTTTTGTCTAATTTTGAGGAATTTGCAGAGACTGTCCTAATATTGAATGATCAATCATACAAAATAGATATACAAAAAAAGCTGGATGAACTCAGCAGGTCGGGCAGCATCCAAAATAGATATATGTGCATGTTACTGACATAATTTCTTAGATGACTTTGCTGAGGAATTAAATCAAATGAAGCAAATACTTCAAAAATTCTCAGAGAAAAATTAACTTCAGCTTTGGCAGAATCAACAAATTATCTTAGACAATGTGTATAATGGAGAAATAAAAGGACTCTTGAAGCTGACGGACAAAATTATGCAGAGTTAATGTAAGGCAACAACAGTCTGCTATTCTACTCATGAGTAAATAACAGCAAGCAATAGCTGGAAAAAAAACCCCTCCAAGGACAGAAATTTATGACATGGCAACATCATTTTCCTGGCATAATGTGATGACATTAATACATCAGAAGTTAAATGATAGCCTATCAAAGTAATGGTATTGTTTAGTATATATGCATTTTGAAATATATTTTAAAACTTCTCATTTATAAAGGTGATGGCATCTATTGGATATACTCACAACAAAAAAAATTAAATTGAGGAAAAGATAAATATCTGAAAAGAAATGCACTATGTTCCTGTTGTCATCATAGATAAAACACAATACAAATACAAAGAGTATGAGAAAGAACTTGCATGTCAATAGCATTCGTCATAAGCTCAAAAAATAGAAAGTTTTTTGTAGTCAGCACAGTAGTTGAGCTATAGTCCCCATGGCAACACAGAATGTAATGACTGCTAATTTGCTAACTGTGTATGTTATATAGACGATTCACTGCTCGCACTCTCCAGCTATCCCCAAGCAAGGTAAGAAATTAGAGCATCATGACCTCCAAGTCAGACATCATTCTGAAGTAGACCTAGTACCATTCCTTTATCAAAGTGGGTCAGAATGCAACTGTGAGACATTCAGGTCTAAGCTAATAATCCAGAGCTAAAATGAGACAATACAGCACAGCCAGAGGTGTTGCCTTCCTGTGGGATGTTAAATTAAAGCCCTATCCGCTCCCTGAAGTGGACATTAAAGATACATTGGCTTCAAGATTAATTGCCAGTGGTCAATCCTCCAGTCAAATCAGTAAAGGAGCATATATGGCCATTAACATTTCTACTGAATGATGGGAGATGTCAGACATTTTATTTTGACACACTATCACCTTGGCTTAGGGTCTACTGTCTCCAGGGGTTTGGGGCTGCAATGTGATTGCAGCATTCCCCCAGCTGCTGATTTACCCTGGGGCATGGAGGGTAGGTTCATGGAATATGACTCTGCTGAACTCTCTAACTAAAGATATTTATGCTTCTTTCCAGCAATGCCCCCTCACCAGCCAGTTTACTCAGACTCATAGTGAGCATCAGGGGTAGGACCTGTAAGCTTGTTCACTCTAAGTCAGCTGAAATTAACTAGCTTGCATTGTGTGTCATGATTCACGCAGAAATAGATACTCAGATTTCATTAACAAAGGGTGTTTGATAATTGATGTCAGCTGAAGGTCTGTTTCAGTATGAATCTTTCTATGCATCTAGAGGAATGGCAATATGAGAAAAAATCGTAATAGGATTATAAGATTATTTTCATTCATTTTCACAGAGGTGGTGAGTAGCTTATAGTTATTGCTTACATCTTTGAGAATGAGGGAAGACCCCTATCCTGTCCAACTGCATTGCTGGGTTCAGGTAGCTTTGACAATGGAGAGGGACACCTCCATTCGCCAAGTGCACTGAAAAGGAAATGTAGTTTTTTTCACTTGAGGACTTCATAGAGCTTGAAACAATCTTAGTTATTGTTACCTCTGAATAAGTACAGGTCTCTTCTTCATAACTGGAATTATTGATGAATCGTTCCTTCCACTGTGGCTGCAGAGTTTACCGTTTACAAATGCTGTGCTACTGTTCGTTCAACCCAGTCCAAGAGCAGCTCCCCAAACTATGACCTCCACCAAGAAAAACTGATAAAATCCCCTCGCCAACAACACTCAGAGCTCCTTCACCAGGTGGACTGCTGTGGTTCAGGAGGGAAGCTTACCATCTCATTCAAAAGGGTCATTAGTGATAGGGAATGGCTACTGGCCTTGTCAGTGAATATTAAAAATGAATGACAAATAACCCAATTCATTCATAGCCCATACTACAATCCTTCCTTAAACGTTACACTGCAGCATCTGATACTCTTTTAACCAGTGAAGGAGCAGACTTTTTTTGTTGTTCAAGTCTGACTTCTGGTGCATGGCCCACATGCAGTGACATAATTGCATTTACACAAAACAATTCCAGCAAAGAAATCTCATTCCTGTAATGCACGTGAAGAGGTATCACTCCTTGGCACAGTTCATGCTTCGAGTTTGTGTGTGCTTAATACAAATTGAAATGCATCACTGTAAGCCTAGTAATGTAATCTGAGACTGTCACATTAATCACTTGATTTTATGTTATTATTCAATGCAATTCTGCTTTTCAGAAAGAATCTCAGCCACTCTCTGGCCAATCTATCCCACATTATCAGAACAAACACACATATTCAAAAAAAAAAACATGGCAAACTACAGGTACTTGTTATCTCCCTTAGTTAAAGGTAACACGGAATATTTAAAATATAAACATGAGAAAGCCTGCAGATGCTGGAAATTTAAAGCAATACACACAGAATGCTGGGGGAACTCAACAGAATAGACAGCTGCTATAGAAATAAATAAACAGTCAATGTTTTGGCCTGAGACCCTTCTTCAGGACTGAAAAGAAAAGGAGATAATGCCAGAATAAAAAGGTGGGCGGGTGGGGGGAAGGAGGACAGCAAGAAGGTAATAGATGAAGCCAGGTGGGTGGGAAAGGTCAAGGACTGAAGAAGAAGGAATCTAATAGCAAAGGAGATTGGACCATAGGAGAAAGGGAAGGATGAGGGGACCCCAGGGTGAGGTGACAGGCAGGTGGGAAGATGTAAGAGGCCATAGTGGGAAACAGAAGAGGGGAGGTGAATGGGGAAACCTCTTTTTTTAACCGGATATTCATACCACCAGGATGGAGGCTACCCAGGCCGAATATGCACGCTGATTGTGACCTCATCTTGGCACAAGACGAAGCCATGGACCGATACGTCAGGATGAGAATGGGAATGGGAATTAAGGTGTTTTGCCACTGGAAAGTTCCAGTTTTGGTGGATGAAGCGGAGGTGCTCGATGGAGGTCACCCAATTTACAACAAGTCTTGCTAATGTAGAGCAGGCTTCATCAGGAGCAGCAACTAAAACATGTTTTCGAGGCTTTAGAATTTAAATCCTGGCTGATGCTAAGTCATAGCAAGTTGTTTCATCACTGGCTGGAGCAATATTTGAAGAACAAAATTCAGTTTAACTCCAACTGTCACCCTTCTATCTGATGATTTAAATCCTTCAGCAGATTCAGCACTGGAAGAGACAATGCCCACAAGCCACAGTTTAAAAGGGCATGAAATTTACATATAAGGTATATCAAGCCCTTTTACTAAATTCTCATTCAAAGTCAGCTGTACTTTTAATTCCCTACAACATCTATTCCTGCAAAGGTACAAAATTACCAAATGAGTCATTACTAACATATTAGCAGTGGCAATTTTTTCTTGGCTTAAATTAGAAGCTGAAGAACAGTTACAAATGGTACAGTAGTCTGTAGTGGAAGAAAGTAACATTCCACAGCAATGTCTTTTCCTTTGCATCCAATATTTTGACGGATGCCCATAATCAGAGACAATGAAATACCAGACTGAAGAATATATCTCTGTGGATCTAACCTGGTCCCAACATATAGATGTAGTTATAAAGAAAGCAAGACAGCGGCTATACTTCATTAGGAGTTTGAAGAGATTTGGCATGTCAACAAATACACTCAAAAAATCTTGGGCACTAGCCTACAAAGTACCCAGGGCATCTTCAGGGAGCAGCATCTCAGAAAGGCATTATTAAGGACCAACAACTCCCAGGGCATGCCCTTTTCTCACTGTTACCATCAGGTAGGAGGTACAGAAGCCTGAAGGCACACTCTCAGCGATTCAGGAACAGATTCTTCCCCACTGGCATCTGATTCCTAAATGGACATTGAAACCTTGGACATTACCTCACTTTTTTTTTAAATACACAGTATTTCTGATTTTTGCACATTTTTTATTCTACTCAATATACATGTACTGTAATTGATTTACTTTTTCTCTCTTTTCTATATGATGTATTGCATTGAACTGCAGCTGCTAAGTTAACAAATTTCACATTGCATAATAAACCTGATTCTGATTCTGATATGCTGTAGATTCAGACATCTGACAGCATGCACAATTATTTCTGATCAACTGTAATACAGAGAACTAAGCTTAAACAAAACCATCAGAGATTTATGGTAACTTTGCACTGGGAGCTACAATCAGAAATGTTCATAGGTGAGAGGTGCTTGAAATTTTCCAGTAGTTCAGAAAGAATTGCTAAATGGTCATGCTACGCTACAATAGAAATAATTGTGGACTATATACCCAGAAGAAGACCAAAAGTTGTTTGTCCCAACTTGCCATGTGAAAGCTAAGCTTCACAAAAATACACAAACTGTGAGAAGAGATATGCAAAGTGATGCACCATCAATAACTCACACTAAGATGTAAGGCGAGATATCGGCTTTTATTGACTGGAAGAAGGAACCAGGAGTGAGTGTCTATCATACAATGTCTTGGAGACTGAGGCCGAGCGTCAGGCCGCAGATCTCCTTTATACAGGGGCCTGTGGGAGGAGCCACAGGAGCAGTCAGCAGGGGCGTGTCCCGACAGGCACATAGTTCACCACACAAAGAAAGTATTTGTTAAATTTAACCCTGTTTTTCTCATCTAACCCTTTGTTCTTTTTTGACTATCCACAAGTCTTCCGATGGTATTCAGTTTCCTGACCGCAAAGATACAAACTCAAATGAAGATTTTAAGCCCTATTGGATATGAATAGCATTGAGTACTCTCACTAAAGGAAGATAATGCTGTAACTACCTAATATTTAAAGACTAATTTACTTCCTCATTTAATCTCCATGGCCAGTTTAACTGCCAATATCCGCTATCCGCTATCCCTGCCAATATCCCTGCTAAAGAGGTGACACTTTCAGCTAACAGTGGTTCAAAACACAATGCATTTATTTTTAGTGATACACATTTAAATCCACACAATCTAAAAACACCTTTAAAAATCACAGAGAATTTCTATCTTATACAATTCCAAATTACAAACTGTTTCTAAACATAAAACATTTCTTAAATGCAAAGGAGAAAGCACAAAACATGAGGTATTTCCAAGACACAAAGCACAATGCATTTAGAATTAAGGATTTCCAAAACACTTGTACATTTCCTATAAACTATGAAGACATACCAATGGAGTGGACAAACAAATGATCTGTCATAGAAACTGAAACTAAAGGAATGGATTCTAATTCATCCCATGTTTCTCCCATGTCTTCTTGACGTCCTTTATCCCAGGACTGAGGAGGGGGAAAAGGATCATTCATGATTGAGCGGCAGAGCAAACTTGATGAGCCAAATGGCAAAATTCTGCTCCTGTCTTATTATTGCTAATAAGCCTAAACTGTTCTCTACACATACCTTTTTCTCCCAATTGGATGACTTCACAAGCATATAATATTTTCTCAAATATCTTTTTAACACAGTGTAACACTCCGGTCTATCAACCCACATTTGTCTAGCGGAAACTGCCGTCTGCCCGCCAAACTGTGTCTCACGTTTGCGTAGATGCTGTGTATGCCCCCGGCACAAACCCACAACGTAAAATGTCAGTCAGCACACAATGTACTATTTACAGGTTACACTTTATAAATCTTACGGGAACTATGTAATTAACAGAGATACAATATAAAAGGAAAGAAAAAGGCGCCAAACTTATCAGAGTTCAACCAATTCATGCACAATCATTAGAGCTCAATTAATGGTGTCTTCTTTCCACCATTCAATCTCCTCCGACCTCCTCAACCCATCACCTAGGACCAACCACAGTGGTCGACCAGAGTGTGTCCAGCTCATCCTTCCTCTTCGGTTCTCCTCCCAAAAAGCCCCCCTCACTGACTCAGGTTCCCACACATACAGATAGAATAACATAGCTTCCATTGGTTAGTTCCTCCATTATCTATAATTATAACCCAAACATTTCAGCTAAACAGGCATTACCTCATCAGCTAACATACAGAGAAGCCATTTTACATATGCAGTTAACAGTTAACATTACAGTTAATAATCTGAGAACCCTACAACAGTCTAAAAGCATTTCAGAGACATACTGCAAACCTTAGAATTATGTTCACAGCTCCCAATTAATACTGTAAAGCTAACTTCCCTGAGCACATAAAACCTTTCAACTATAAATACATCAGTCATTGATATGTTAAATGATATTTTCCATCAGTTCTGCAAGTTTCCTTGAACTAAGCAACTTAAAGTCAACTAGAATCTGATTTTCAGTTTGAAACAAAACAAATTAAATAACCCTATGTCTCAAACTCTACTCTTGAGCAAAAGGATGGAACTAGCACCTGCTCTTCACGGACAGAATGTCTTCTAAATACAGAGCTTGTTTACAAAGTTGTTCTATAGAGAATGCTTTTTAACTTCGAACTGATTACTACTTTCCACTTACATTTTAGGAACTGAAGGACTAACTTCCTTTTACGACCAGAAACTAAAATTATTATTGATTGTAAGCTTATTTATGTCTGTTTTTGATCTTTTATAAAGCAAGATTTAGCAAACATAGCCCAGGAATGACTATCCATTACAGCCTATAATATTCACAATATAATAATGAATAGATGCTCTATGTGCTTGAGTTTTGCACCCAGCATCTTTTGTAACAGATGCTATTGGGTTAAAAACAAAATATAAGTAAGAGTATCTCAGCTAAGCAACCATACAAATAGGTATCATAATGGAATTCTACTGTGCTTCTGGAGAAATTATTAGTTTCTACGTGGGATTTCATATAACGTGAGCTTAGTTTGTTTCAACAGAAGAATCAAGAGTCTACATTTTGAGTTTGTATTTTCCCAGCTAAAATAACCAGCTAACCCTATCATAAATATATAATTTCACTGAAATGTCTTTCTGCTTGAAATTAAACCTAATTATAAATGTAGCATTTTTAAGCTCTTTGAATTATTTTGGCTATCTACAATATAATGTAATTCAAAAGTGTGATTTTAATTCTTAAAATAGCATCCAACTTCTTACACATATACTTGACACTAGACTGTTATAAACAAAGCTAGGTAGGAGAGACACCAGTCCCAGAGAGAGGAACAGTTGAAGCAGCAGGGTACTGAGGAATTGAAAATGTGTAGTGAAACAATATGACTTATTAAGGTTTAGTGTTTGACAAAGCATGAGATATCATGATGCCATCTACTAGTGATGCCACAGTGATAAAACATTGCAAAGAATGTAAGTGTTGATATAATGGTTGGATATAGAAGCTCAGAAAGCACAAATTGGGCATCAGTGATAGCTATGTTTTAAGTAGAGAAGACTGGCTCATATGCCACCAATTTCACAATTCCTGAGAGTTTTATTTTCCTTATGGCATTTGGCTAGGAGAAAATTATCTTATGGTAGCATTCATGCAAGTAATCACTTGAATCAATTGCACCCTGCACTTTGCACAATCTCCTGATTCTCTCTATTCCTTGATCACCATTCCTGCCACAAGTTTCTCCTTTTCCTTGTGACTCTCCATACTCATCATCCTTTATCCACTTCACCCTGAAAACCCTTCCCAAATCTATTTACGGAATAATAATAATGGAGAGAATGGTGGCCTCTACACAAGGCTGCTTCTGTTGCAAGGATGACAACCTTTCATTAAATCAATCGAATCTCATCATTTCTACTTTAATTAAAACAATTTGGCCTTGTGTATTGGAATATTGCTCCCAGGAGGCTTCACATAAACTGGCTCATGCTTAGTTCCAGCATGTAGTTTGTATGCTAACAAACAAGATAAAATTTGTTGGGCAGTTTCAACAAGTACCTTTAAAATACTATTGTAGTATAAAAAGATGCAGGGCTGGATGGAGGGAGTGATGGAGTTAAACTCATTGGAATATTCTTCAAATGAGCTGTCACTGTTCCAATAGCTCAAAGAGTAGCCTGCTATGCTGTCCCAGTATTTTAATTTCATCTAAACCTTATTTTCTTAATTATAAATTTAGTGGCAACTCCATTTATAAGTGAGGATTTGGCCAATAATTATAAAATTAATAATGACTAAACAAAAGAAAATCAAGTAAACTTATAACCAACAGGCTGTTTGATTACTCTGAAATTTTTAAACTCTTTCCTTTTCCCACCTCATTTACTACAAAACAATTTGACCCAAAACATTGCAAACAAGAGAATATCTGCAGATGCTGGAAATCCAAGCAACACATATAAACTGCTGGAGGACTCAACAGGTCAGGCAGCATCTATGGAAATGAATACAGTCGACCTTTCGGGCCGAGACCCTTCGGCAGAACTGGAGAGAAAAAAAGATGGAGTAAATTTAAAAGGTGGGTGGAGAGTTCCTGGCCTGTTGAGCTTCTCCAGCGTTTTGTGTGTTGCTTGGCCCAAGAGGTCCAAACTTTGTTCCTGACAGAATAATCTTCTACTCTTTCTCCTTATAACCTTGTAGGTTATTTTCTCTCATATCAACTTCTCTTTGCCACTCACACTACCTGTACCAAAGGGAAATTTATAATAGCTAACTTGCCCACCCACATGGTTTTATGATGTGCCAGGAAACTAGAACTCTCAGCAGAAACCCATGCAGTTACCAGAAGAATGTAAAAACTTCCCATAGTTGGAACCCGAGGTCAGGATTGAACACAGTTCACAAGGCCTCAGTACTAAATGCTACTTCATCATGTTGCTACCCTTACTGTTACCTAAATGAAAAGTTAGTTAAGTTAAAGTCTGTCCCGAGCCTTATAGGCTGATCAGGCCGGTGCTTATGCCGGCTTCCGTGGCGTGAAGTGACTGAGAGTACAAGACTGCCCTCCAGATAAGACGCCAGTCTATCACAATACCTAAATCAAGACTGATTATATATCTCTGTCCAAAACTTCTAAACTGTGCATACCACTCACACTTTCATATTACGTTCAAAATCTTATCAATTGTTTAACTCATTCTAATCAAATTGGCACCTTTGGTTGACCACTCTGATAACTATTACCTCCATTATTATCTCAATTCACACAGAAGCAGATGAGTTGCACATATAAATGGTTTAGATAAAAAACTTAACATTATTACTTCAGTACTTTTGACACTTAAGTGGATGAAAAAATATTATCTAAGATGTTCATATTATTGTCATCAACGCTTGTCACAAAAATTTCATTGCATTCTTCTAAAGTGTGGTTTTCCAGCAGATAATTTAAAAATAGTAGATACCAATGCTCCTAAATAACAAGATTTGCAGAATCTTATCAGATCAATTTGTGCCTTCCGTTCTGTTTTAATCATATCAATTTTTGTGAACAATCACAATTAATTGCAGTTTGAAAATCTCTCTCAATCAACTAACATTTGGGAAGTCAGACCTATATAGGACTGGAAGCTGAAAAAAAGAGAATTCTTTTGGAGATGTGAAAAAAATGCTGCTTCTCATCGCTGAGATTGCAGGCAGCTGGTTCAGTGAGCATGATAGAAACCATATGATGTGTTCTTCTGTCACCTCAGTGCAAGAACACTTGATAACAATACAATAACTCATTAAATCTACCCCACCAGAACCAGGTTTATTATCACTGACATATATCATGGAATTTGTCACTTTGTGGCAGCAGTACAGTGCAAGACTAAAAAAATTACTATGTCACAAAAATAATAAATAAACAAACAAATAAATAAATAGATTATTTAATTAAGTGATAGTGTGAGAGCTGAATAGCTCAGTAGCATTTATGAGTTCATGGACCATTCGGAGATGTGATGACAAAGAATCTGTGCCTAACACACTGAGTGTGGGTCTTCAAGCTCCTGTAGCTCCTCCTTAGTGGCAGAAATGAGAAAAAGACATGTCCCAGGTGATGAGGATCTTTGATGATTGATGCGGCCTTCTCGAGGTGCCGTCTTCTTGACAATGTCCTCAATTCTAGCCATACAATTTATTAGGTATCAGTGAATGAGCAAGTGGATATTTTAACATAAGGAAGGAAAGCATGTGTTTTTAGCACACTGCCTGCTCTTTCAGAATGTCACAGAGCACTGTACTGCCAATGGAGTTCAGTTGTGTTGCCGTGTCTGTTGTAATGTAAAGAAAACAGAACACAGTGTGCACACAGCAAGCTTCCACATATGGAAATATGACGATGGTAAAAACATCCACTTTCTCAAAACTGTTCATTGTTGTATAAGAATCAGAAGCACATTATAATAACAACACAGCTTTTTTCAATGAGACTAACTGCAGACACTATTCTTTATTTAGAGATTCCCCATAGTAACAGGCCTTTTCAGCCCAATGAGCCTGTGCTGCCCAATAACACCCTTTGTGACCAATTAATCTACTAACCGATACACCTCTGGAATCTGGGAGGAAACCTGAACACGCAGAGGCAACTTGTGCATTCATGGGGGAAAAGTTGCAAACTCTTTACAGACAGCCGCACAATTGAATGTGGGTCGCTGGCAATATAATAGCATTACGCTAACAACTACATTACTCTGCCATGCTTGAGGGTAGGTCGAAGTACCGTTAAACATCTCATCCAAATGGTAGCACATGCAGCAGCAGCGCACGTTCTGAGGAGCGTTTGCCAGCATTCACAAGTTTCAATACTAGAGTGCAGCTCGAACCCAGAATCATGTGGATCCGGGATGAGCTTCAGTGATGTTACCCTTCTGGTTTTCATACTTCCATGCCCATTAAATTACTCCCAACAAACTCAGCCACACATTGAGAGAATTAAACCAACTTCCATTTGAAATTTGGGAGAGGTTGCATATGGTGATGTCCTGTCAATGAGCTGTCTGCTGAAATTCTGATAAAAGCTCATCTAACCTCCAGGTTCGGTGGGCTGCATTAGTCTAGGGAAAGACACTCTCCGGCTTGCCAAACTTATGAAATTTCAGTTGTGCAGATGCTGTGTAATGTTTTCCTCTGTTACAAATCAGTACAACAAAATATTGAACAGCACACCATATGCAATTAAATGATTTAGCTTTATACTTCTTAATTTGATGAAAGGGTTAGTAAAGAAAACAAAAAGAAAGGGGCCCATTTTAATGAAATAGTCTAATGAGCACGTTGAAACTCACAATTTTTCTGTCCATTCGTTCTTCAATGATTTCCACCTGGCATCGTTGACTCCCAATCCAATTCCACGTCCACTCAGTCCTGCAGCCTACAACCTCTCCATTCTGGCATCTTCTCTCTCCAACTTCTGCTGAATCCCTTCTCTCAGGCCCCCAAGAGAAAAACAACACACCTCTCACTGGATCACACATTCAATGCCCCATTATCTCTAGGCATAACCCAAACACTGCTGTTACAGAGAAATCATTACATTAGGAATGAAACCTTACAGAGAAACCATTACATTAGCAAGTGTTTCACTCACAAATCTGAAACTCCCTCCGGATGGATCATGTTTTACCTTTGAGTACCTTCGTCACTTTCTGAGTGCACTTCGAATTTCCAGCGTATGCAGTGATTTATTTGAGTGCTGAACTGTTCAAGTTGGTTGGCAACATGGATACAGGGTTTTGGAGGAAATAATAGTGTGTCAATTAGGTTATTAGATGGCACATCTATCCAAAAGAAAACATTAAAAATAGCCTCCCATGTAAGTAGTTAGATTGATTTAAACATTTTTGTATTGGCTGCCTACCTCCAAGGGACATTCAAAAGACAATCAAAGGGTTGATAACTCAGCATATTACCTTTTGGGATCATTTGTGCTGACTCTTTCAGTACATTCACTAATGCCCTCGGGCAGAATAATACCAAAGAAGTGTAATGGAATCTGCTGTGACTTTACATTTGAGATAAAGATTTTGGCTTAACAGTGCTTCATATAATCAGGTTCTGTAAATAAACTGTCCTATAAACAGGTTTGAGTAAAAGGATTCTATAGGTAATTGGCTACTTCAACACAAAGGTAAGCACTTGCTCAACAAAGCAGGAGAAGAGATATTCTGAGAGTGGATGTTGTTCTGTTCTTCAGATGAAATAAAAAACATAATGGTCACAGAAGCTAATAGAGTTTGATTCTGGCTGCTGATTGACTGGGATTCCTGCCCAGTAGCATCTGACCAACTGAGTAGGACAGCACAGAACCAAGCCTCCTCATCTGACTGTGTCAGTCTGCCAAAGGTTTCACACAACACATCAGAAAGGCAATTGTTGTTGCTAACTAAGTTGTAGAGCTATTAACTCCATTGTCTAGTTGTTACTGGCTTAGTGATGCCTGAAAATGGATTCCTTGGTGCAACGTCCTTCCCATAAAAAAGCTTGAGAATAAAGCAAGACATAGAAAATAACCTGAGTAACACACTCAAGATGCTGCAGGCACCCAGCAGGTCGGGCAGCATCTATGGAAAGGAATAAAGAGACAACGTTTCAGGCTGAGACCCTTCACCAGGACTGGAAAGGAAAGGAAAGGGGAGAAGAATTTAGAATAAGGGTAAGAAGGGGGAGGAAGAGGAAGGAGTACAAACTTGAAGGTGATAGATGAAGCTACGTGAAGAAAAAGGCAGGTGGGCATTGGAGTGGGTGAAGAGAGAAGCTGGGAAGAGATGGGTGGAACAGGTAAAAGGCTGAAGAAAGTGGAATCTAATAGGAGAGGAGAATGGACCATGGGAGAAAGGGAAGGAGGAGGGACCCCATAGAGAGAGGTGATAGGTAGGTAAGGCAAAAAGTGGTGAGGGGGGAGCCAGAATGGGGCATGAAAGAAGAAAGAAGGGTCTGGGGAGAAATTACCAGAGGTTAGAGGAATCAATGTTCATGCCATCAGATTGGAGGATACCCAGATGGAATATGAGGTGTTGCTCCGCCACCCTGAGGTTGGACTCACCTCGACTGCTGAGGAAGACATGTTGAAATGGGAATGGAGATTGAACTTAAAATGGTTAGCCACAGGAGGTCCTGCTCATTGCAGATGGAACAAAGGTGCTCAACAAAGTGAACCCACGATCTACATCACAGATATAGAGAAGGCCACGTTGTGTGCACCAGATACAGTAGATGTACCCCCCACACACCCCACCTTCTTATTCTGGCTTCTTCCCCTTTCTCTTTCCAGCCCTGATAGACGGACTCTACCTGAAACGTCAACTCTTTATTCTTCTCCATAGATGCTGCCCAACCTACTGAGCTCCTCCAGTATTTTGCATGTGTTACTCTGGATTTCCAGCATCTGCGGAATCTCTTGTGTTTGCGAAAATAAAGTTAACAGCGCAACTCATTGAAATGGGAATCCTTAAAGATGAAACAGAAACATATGAAAATGCAAGCACTTTTAAAATATATCAATATGCGCAAGCTTAAAAACTGGAATTCACCCTGAGGTGGTGTGCTTAGTGAGTTTAGTGAGTCATGCACTAGGTGCTCATTAAAGGGATCACAAAAATATGCAACTTGGAAAATTTACTTGTAACAAAGCTATTCAACCATAAGACCGTAAGATATAGAAGCAGAATTAGGCCATTTGGCCCATCGAGTCTGCTCCGCCATTTCACCATGGCTGATCCAAATTTCCCTATCAACCCCAATCTCCTGCATCCCTTCATGCAATGACAAGTTAATAATCTAACAACCTCCAGAGCTGCCTGTGGCAATGAATTCCACAGATTCACCACTCTGTGGCTAAGGAAATTTGTCCTCATTCCATTCTAAATGGATGCTCCTCTATTCTCAGGCTGTGTCCTCTAGTCTTAGTTGGACTCACCCACCGTAGGAAATACCCTCTCCACATCCACTCTATCAAAACCTTCCACCATTTGTTAAGTTTGAATGAGGTCACCCATCATGAGGGGACCAAAGCTGCTCACAATACTCAAAGTGAGGCCTCACCAGTGCTTTATAAAGTCTCAACATTACATCCTTGTTTTTATATTCCAGACCTCTTGAAATGAATGCTGACATCACACTTGCCTTCCTCCACACAGACTCAACTTGCAAATTAATCTTTAAGGAATCCTGCACAAGGACCCCCAAAGCCCTTTGAGCTTCAGATTTTTGTATTTTCTTTGTACTTAGAAAATGGTCAGTCCTTTCATTTCATCTACCAAGTGCATGACCATACACTTCCTGACACTGTATTCCATCTGCCACTTCTTTGCCCATTCTGCTAATCTACGTATCTAAGTCATTCTGTAGCCTCTCTACTTCTTCAAAACTGGCTACCTCTCCACTTATCTTCATATTGTCTGCAAACTTTGCAACAAAGCCATCGATTCCATCATCTAAATCACTGACATTGAATGTAAGAAGAATCAGTCCTCACGCCATTAATCACCGGCAGCCAAACAGAAAGGCTTCCGTTGTTCCCACTCTTTGCTGCCTACCAATCAGTCATTGCTTTATCCGTGCTGGAATCTTTCCTGTAATACCATGGACTCAGAGCTTGTTAAGCAGCCTCATGTGTGGCTTCTTGTCAAAGGCCTTCTGAAAATTCAAGTACACACCATCCACCAATTTTCTTTTGCCTATCATGCTTGCTTTTTCTCAATGAAATTCCAATAGATTTGTCTGACAAGAAGGAAATCGTGTTGACTGTAGTCTATCTTATCATGTGCCTCCAAGTACCCTGAGACCTCACCTTTAACAATTGACTCCAACATCTTCCCAACCATTGAGGTCAGTCTAAGTGGCCTTTAGTTTCCTTTCTTCTGCCTCTCTCCTTTCTTGAAGAGTGGAGTGGCATTTGCTATTTCCAGTCTTCCAGAACCTTTCTAGAATCTAGTGGTTCTTGAAAGATCATTACTAATAACTCCACAATCTCTTCAGTCACCTCTTTTTGAACCCTGGAGAGTACACTATCTGGTCCAGGTGACTTATCTACTTTCAGACCATTCAATTTCCCCAGAACCTTCTCTATAGTAATGGTATCTTCACATACTTCATAATCCCTGACACCTAGAGCTTCCATCATACTGCTGGTGTCTTCCACAGTGAAGACTGATGCAGATACTTATTCAGTTCACCTGCCATTTCCATGTCCCTCATTACTATCTCTCCAGCATAATTTTCCAGTGGTCCTATATCCACTCTCACTTCTCTTTTTCACTTGATGCATCTGACGAAACTTTTGGTATCCTCTTTGATATTACTGGCAAGCTTAGTATTATATTCCACCTTTACCTTCTTAGTGACTTTTTTCTTTGCCTTCTGTTGGTTTTTAGAAGCATCCCAATCCTAACTTCCCACTAATTTGTGCTCTATTGTATGCCCTCTCTTTGGCTTTTATATTGGCTTTGACTCCTTTGTCTGCCACGGTTTTGTCATTTTGCCTTTAGAATACTTCTTCCTCTTTGGGATGTATATATCCTGTGCCTTCCAAATTGCTTCCAGAAATTTCAGCCATTGCTGCTCTGGCATCACTCCTGCCAGTGTTCTTTTCAAATCAATTCTGGCCAACCCCTCTCTCAAGCCTCTGTAATTCCTTTTGCTCCACTGTAATACTGATACATCTGACTTTAGCTTCTCCCTCTCAAAATTCAAGGTGAATCAATCATCTTATAATCACTTGCCCACAGGGTTCTTTTGCCTTAAACTGTCTAATCAATTCCCGTTAATTGCGTAACACCCTACTTGGAATAGCTAATCCCCAAATGCACTCAACCACGAGTTGCTCTGAAAAGCCATCTCATAGGCAATCTAGAAATTACCCATCCAACCTGATTTTTCCAATCTGCCTATATATTGAAATTCCCCCATGACTATCGTAACATTGCCTTTTTGGCATGCATTTTCTATCTCCCATTTTAATTTGTAGTTTTGGGTGTTTGTATACAACTCCCATTAGTGTTTTTCTACTCTTGCAGTTCCTTAACTCTATCCACAATGATTCAACACCTTCCAATCCTATGTCACCTCTTTCTAATGATTTGAATTAACTTTTTACCAACAGAGCAACAGTGTCCCCTCTGCCTTCCAGCCTGTCCTTTCAATGTAATGTGTATCCTTGGACATTAATCTCCCAGCTGAAACTTTCTTTCAGCCATGATTCAGTGATGCCTACAACATCATACCTGCCAATCTGCAACTGTGCTACAAGCTCATCTACCTTATTCCATATACTGTGCACATTTATATATAATACCTTCAGTTCTGTATTCATCCTTTTTGATTTTGTTCACCTTTTACATTGCAACTCATCCTGCTGATTGCAGATTTCCTCTATCATCAGCCTTTCCTTGCTAGGAGTCTCATGACACATTGCCTCTGTTTGTAAACCAACTACTTGATCTTCAGAACTATCACTCCAGTTCAAATCCACCTGCCAAATTAGTTTATACACAACTCTGAACAACTCCAGCCAAACTTCCTGCAAGAATAGTGGACTCTTGGGCTCAAGTCATACCCTCTCCACAAGAAAACCCAATAACCCATAAATCTGAAACCCCTGTCCCTGCACCAGTTCTTCAGCCATGCATTTATCTGCCAAATCTTCCTATTCCTATTCTTCCCCTCACTGGCACATGGCACAGGCAGTAATCCAGAGATAACTACCCTGGAGGTCTTGTTTCTCAACTTTTCACCTACCTCCCTAAAATCTTCCTTCAGGACCTCCTCACCTTGTTTATGTCACTAGGCTTGGATATGGTCCAAGTGCAGAGTGAAAGACATTGAAGCAGTGCAATAGTTCACACACTTTAATACAAACAGTGTTAAAGGGGAATGAAAACAATAAACGCTCGGCCGTTAACGAAAACTCTCAAATGGAAAACCAAGTCTACACTGCGGCTGAAAAGAACAACTAAATATAAAACAAATCCCACTAGTCTTCAGAGTCAGTTGACTCAACAGTCCAATTCCTCAGGTAAGGCCGAATGCAAACAGGCAGCAAAGTGTTGCTGTGCTGTGCCCAAGTCTCGACAAGCACTACGACGACAGGTATGGAGTTCAATACTATCACAATGAAATAATAATTAACTGACACATGTATATACACAAGCACAATTGCTGTATTTACTGTGCTGCCAAATTTGTGGCTGTGACAGTTTACTTATGTCATTGGTGCCAATATGGACCAGATTTCTGGCTGCTCTCCTTCACCCTTGAGAATGCAATCCAGTGCATCCCTAACCCTGGCGCCTGGGAGGCAATATACAATCTGTGTGTCTCTATCACACCCACAGAAGCTGTCTACTGGGGTAGATTTCACCCAGATTGCTGCATTAAACCACAATGTGGCATTTCCCAACTGCAGTGTAAAACAGGGAACCTAGATGCCATGTGTTTGTGGCTTGGAGTACATCTCAACCTTAAAGAAAATACTCACCATGGCAGCCACAGTACAGAATGTAAAACTAAGGGCCACTGCCTCAAAATAACAAGCATGCTATTTAGGACTAAAATGAAGAGAAATTTCTTCACTCAAAGGATGGTTTATGTTTGGTCTCGTGGATAGTGTGGAGGCTCAGTTATTGATTGCAAACAATAGCTGAGATTGATAGATTGGAAGCATTGCAGAGAGTGAGGAAGGTTGTCATAAGATACAGCAGGATATAGATTAGTTGGATATAGGGGCAGTGAAACAGTAAGTGGAATTTTATTCGGTTAAGTATGAGGTGTTGCTGTTAGGGAACGGCCACGTGTAAGAGGAAAGGATACAATAAGTGGCAGGATCTTTGGGAGCATTGATGTACAGGGTGCAAGTCCCATAAGTAGCAACTTCAGGTAGATAAGGTGGTAAAGAAGGCTTGTCATCATCAGTCAGGATGCTGAGTGAAAAAGGGGGAAGCCATGTTGCACATGTAGAAATCTTTGATTAGGCATGTTTGGAGCATTCTGTGGTGCTCCGGAGTGTCATAGTCTGAGTGACAACCTGATAGAAGTTTACAAAATTATGAGAAGCATAGACTGGGTAGATCAAGTCATTCTCCCCAGGCGGAAATATCAAATACCAAAGGGGCTATCTTTATGGCATGAGGGGGAATGCTTGATGAACATTCACAAGGCAAATTTCTTTACACAGAGAGAGGCAGGTGCCTGGAATACTCTGCCAGAAGAGAACAGACACAATAGTGAGTAAATACATTCTCTGTGATTTTGTGTCAGTATTGCTTAATTTTTATCAGTCCTTTATGTTTTGCTTAGTATGGGAATTAGTGTGGAAATATTTGAGTGAGAACTATACCCAGGTATATCTGTTGGGATGGCACCTATTGAAGTCAAGTCGAGAATGCTGATGACCCAAGCCAACCCTTGACCCTAATTACCACCTCCTTGACCCTGATTACCACCCCCTTACTCCCAGGGAGAAGCAGAGCATCTTGTCTGCGTTGCCCTCACAAAGTCAGTGTGGGAATTCATATTTGGCACAACCTTGAAGAAAATGTTTGAAATTCACCAGAAGCACCCCAAGGATATACATGTGTCGGTTAAAGCAAAATACGCAAAGCATATATGGGATAGTATGACCTGAGGAGTGTTGTATGGTACATGGGCAACTAGCAGGAACATCAGCAATGAAGAGCACTGTTGTTTCTTTAAGGAGAAGTGAACCAGCAATTAGAGGAGGTGAGAGCAACTGGGAATGATTATGTCAGTAGCCCAGAGAGCAGGTGAACTTGCCATGGATTATGCAGAACATAAATATCGAACGTATGAGGAATACTCAAGGTGGGTCATTCCACGGAAGGATGACGTACTCTTCCTGAAAATGCTGAAGAAAGGCCTGTGCTCATATCATCAGGGAGTTTTCGATTTGGAAATAGCAGTGGGGTGGTGTAATGGGCCAGGGAGATAGACCAGAGAAGGGGAAGAGAAGTTGTGAAGAGCCTGTAGAGGATGTAGCTGGTGTGAAGACACAGAGAAGTTGCTTTGTGAGCTGGCAACCAAGACACCTAGCAAAGGAGTGCCAGAGCGGATGTGATTTGTAATGCACCATCAATAACTCTCTGAGACAGGAGGCGAGATAGCGGCTTTTATTGACTGGAAGAAAGAACAAGCAGTAATTGACCACCATACTACATCCTGGAGACTGAGCAGGGCTCAGGCCTCAATCGCCTTTATACAGGGGTCTGTGGGAGGAGCCACAGGAGCAGTCAGCGGGGGGGGGGGGGGGGGCGTGTCCAGACAGGGATATGTATTTCACCACAATTTGTTATCACTGTTTCCTCTCAGGCCATCGTTGGAGACAGGGTCCTAATAAAAGAAGGAAGCAAGGTCTTGGCTCAAACTGTCAACTGGTTGTTCATTTCCATGGATGCTGCCTGAACTGCTGAGTTCCTCCAGCAACTTGTGTGCGTTGGAAGGTGTGAGAGTCACTCACCAAAGCAGGCAGAATTCACAGCAGCACCCTTTCTGTCCGAATGGACTGCTGAGCAGATCAGAGAGCTGGTGAAAACAGCATTCAGGTCGGACAAACAGCTGACAGAGCATCCATTGTCAGTATTGGTCACACACGGATATATACAAGAGGTTTGTTGGGGACAAGCAATGCGAAATTTATGTTGACACAAGGTCATCAAAATCAATAACTGATCTACCCTTGCTGATGACTGGAGAGGTGATGTACAGCACTGTGCCTAAGACATTTGAACAGTACAGTATATTACATCTTTTCAGATATCAAGTAACACTTAAATACTCTTATTTCTGTTATGTGGTACAATACCAGTGAAGGGGTGGAACAATGAGGGCAGAGAGAAGTCAGACTCAGGTACCTGAGATTGAGGGAGTGCAGCCTCCTATAGATTTTTGGGTGTACCCAAACAATGAAGGCACTATCCTGGGGATAGACACACCGAGTAAGACAGGTGCTATCATAGACACAGGAAAGGGAGAAATGACATGGACAAGGCAGGGACAGCCTTGTATGATCACCAGAGTAGACAACATAGCCCATGGAGAGACAGCAGCCCAAGTTAGGGACAGTACTCAGGACAATGTGTGTAAATCATATCAGGAGGTCCCAAGCGTAGTGGCACAACATAGACTAGAACTGTCAGCTGCCTGCTGAGGTAACAACAATTAAAGTAAGCAATTAAATTAACAGCAATTAAGGTAACACCAGATCGAGGAGAGTATGGCACTGAAAGGGAATAAGTGTGCAAATCACATGGCAAAAAGAGAAAAAGAACATGAGCTGATAGATATTACAAGTGTACAGGAAGAAACTACAATTGCCAATTCAGTAAAATTATTTGGGAGCATGAAGGACCATTGTAACCAAGGTAACACACTGAGGGATCGCACAAAACAATAGTGACATACTGCTGACAGGAAGAAGTCAGAGGGAGAGAAGGGAGTCCTCCCACAGCCAGGACACCAAGTCATGGTAAGGGAATTGAGTGAAAAGGCATGGCTCGCTCCCAGGGGGATGGGACCACAGCTGGTGCTTCTGACAAATGACACTTGTGTTCTGGTGCAGACCTAGCGAAGCACTAGTGGAAACACTGGACACAGGTTAAGTCGTATATCTGAGCTTCTTGTTGCCCTCATAAGGGGAACAAGGGATCAAGTCCGCACATTAACAGCGTCATTATGGAGAATCTAAGTGATGAACACCAGCCTGCTGTGTCATGTTTGATCACACCTGTTGGAAGTAGACCCACAGATGAAAGAGAATAGAAATGCAAATACAGAAGACGGAGACAAAGAGCTAGTCAGTGAAGTTTCAAGTGTAACACTAGCTTTACTTTGTCCTGAAGCCTGGTTGTTCTAGGTTAAAGATTCCTTGCACAAATCAGAGTAGAAAAATTTTGGGGAAGATAGATGGAAAGGGATTTGAGTCAAGGCTGAGGTATTAAGTTCCAAAACTTTGATGGCAAGGCTGTCCAAGAAAGAGAGAAGAAATCACAAGCAGTGCCAGAGCACAGCCACCCTAGCTGAATGCAGAATGAACACAAATAAGCTGGGCCCTTTCAATGGTTGGGACAGCAATTGAAAGGACAGTCTGAGAGGGGTCAGTCACTGGGGCTATTCGAGTATAGTCCACCCCAAACCCTGCTGGAGGCCAATCAAAAAGACTGTTGTCTGATAATCCTGTTATGGCATGGAATGTGAACTGTTGCTTGTGAACCGTAGCAAAGTTACCTTGCTGTGACCCTGCCTGCAGAGTAACTACTGACAGCCACTACTGATCGTTTTAGCTCTCAGAGTTTGAGGGGGCAAAGATAACGTGATCAAGGTTGTGCAGAGTTTTATTGCCATCTTTGTGCAGTAGTGTAGAAAGTCAGATAGGGATGTTAGATAGTGTAGAAGTGGGAATACACAGATTAGTAATTGGAAAAGGGATCAGAGGTAAAGAGCACTTTTGCTACTTAATCAAATCCTCCTTAAAATGTAGTCATCCTGAGACAGAGGGCAGAGGGCAAGTTCAAAGTTCAAAGTGAAATTTATTATCAGATTATGCTACTACATATAACCCTGAGATTCTTTTCTCCTGCGGGCATACTCAGCAAATCTAAAGAACAGTAACTGTAAACAGGATCAATTTCTGCCTCCATTCCAGAGGAGAGTATGTTAGAGAGCATTTGGGTATTATGAGAATTTAGCAGATATTAATTGAAACAAGAACCAGACACATAGAAACATAGAAATACCTACAGCACGATACCGGCCCTTTGGCCCACAAAACTGTGCCGAACATGCCCTCACCTAAGAAATTACCTAGGGTTACCCCTAGCCCTCTATTTTCCTGGGCTCCATGTACCTGGCCAGGAGTCTCTTAAAAGACCCTATCATATCTGCCTCCACCAATATCACCAGCAGCCCATTCCACGCACTCACCACTCTCTGCGTAAAAAAACTTACCCCTGACATCTCCTCTGTACCTACTTCTTAACACCTTAAAACTGTGTCCTCTCATGCTAGCCATTTCAGCCCTGGGAAAAAGCCTCTGATTATCTACATGATCAATGCCTCTCATCATCTTATACACCTCTATCATGTCACCTCTCATCCTCCGTCACTTCAAGGAAAAAAGGCTGAGTTCACTCAACTTATTCTCATAGGACATCCTCCCCACAACATGCAATATCCTTGTAAATCACCTCTGCACCCTTTCTATGGTTTCCATATCCTTCCTATAGTGAGGCAACCAGAAGTGAGCACAGTAATCCAAGTTGGGTCTGAACAGGGTCCTCAATAGCTGCAACATTACCTCTCGGCTCCTAAACTCAATCCCTCAATTTATGAAGGCCAATGCACCGTATGTTTTCTTAACCACAGAGTCAACCTGTGCAGCAGTTTTGAGTGTCCTATGGACTTGGACCCCAAGATCCCTCTGATTCTCCACACTGCCAGGAGTCTTACCATTAATACTATATTCTGTCATCATATTTGACCTACCAAAATGAACCACCACACACTTATCTGGGTTGAACTCCATTTGCCATTTCCCAGCCCAGTTTTGCATCTTATCAATGTCCCGCTGTAACATCTGACAGTCCTTTACACTATCTACAACATCCCCAACCTTTGTGTCTGCAGCAAATTTACTACCCCATCCCTCCACTTCCTCATCCAGGTCATTTATAAAAATCACAATAAGAAAGTGTCCCAGAACAGATCCCCAAGGCACACCACTGGTCACTGACCTCCATGCAGAATATGACCCATCTACAACCACTCTTTGCCTTCTGTGGGCAAACCAGTTCTGGATTCACAAAGCAATGTCCCCTTGGATCCCATGCCTCCTTACATTTTCAATAAGCCTTGCATGGTGTACCTTGTCAAATGCCTTGCTGAAATCCATATACACTACTTCTATTACTCTTCCTTCATCAATATATTTACTCACATCCCCTCTTTGTCCCTAAAACTATCCTTACAAACGTACAAAACAATTAAATCTGACCTGTGACTCAAGATTGCAGCCTGGCGCCATTTTGTTGCAGTCAAAAAAAGATGGTTACTCTTCCACAGTAACTATTTAAGTCAACTATTTTGGATATTACTGGGCTTCCCTCCAATCAGGAAATTAGACTCAGGTAAAGATATCTAAGTGCTAGCTGACCCAGTTTGAGGATGAAGGAATTTCAGCAACTGAGAGCAGGAATATTCACTCAGGTAGAGAGCCATCAGTCTTTTTACAACCTATTGCTTCTCTGTAATTAGACCAGCCAGAACCAATTCCAGCCTGAGGTTGCAATGGAATGAGCAGTGATTTTGACGGAAACAGTATTTAAGAAGTGTAAACCACAGTCTGATTACAAGAGTTTCTAAATTGAGCTTTCTCCTGTGCCTGAACATTTACTTGCAGCAGCATTAATTAGAAAGACATGTTTATTCATCCACTTCCAGCTGTATTGAAATTTCATTTAGGTGAAATTTTGTGATGAGAACCATCACAAAGAAAAGCCATAAAGTTGTAGTCTGTTTCTATGGTTCACCAATCTTTGCAAATCATTCATTTGATATTTGAAATTCAAATTCTTCTTCTCTATTGGATTGTAGCTTCTTAAAGGTTATTCCACATTATTCCAAGGATAAACTTTGATTAGGTTCTTAGTAAGAGGATTTGATAAAGGTACTTAACTTGTGAATTGTACAGGCAGCATAGATTGAGAGAAATTGGCAGAAGTGTTCAGACCCAAAGGGTGTGAAATGAAGATAATAGATAATAGAACCAGAAATAACATGAGGTCCATGAAATACAATTATAATATTCAAAAGGGAGCATGTTAACTATCTGAAAGAAAAAAAAATCATGGAA
Organism: Hypanus sabinus; assembly: GCF_030144855.1. NCBI lineage: Eukaryota > Metazoa > Chordata > Chondrichthyes > Myliobatiformes > Dasyatidae > Hypanus > Hypanus sabinus. Next base: position 47,347,973 of record NC_082719.1, on the reverse strand, counting down.
TAAGCAGGAGGAGGGGGGACAAGATGAATTGCACGTAGTGCAATAAGGTGCCCATTTTCCGTATAACGAAGCACTGATAATCTTGATAACATTTGGAGTTTTATACAAGACTGATATGTTTCAGATGGCTAACTTCTTACATGAGAGTCACTGGTGTATCTTTTTGTCGACACATAATTTGTTTCTGCAATAAAAATATGACTGTAATCAAATGGCGCTCCATTCTGTTTATTGGAATTCACAAGTATACCTTTGGGCTAGTCAAGTGCATAATTTAAAATGAAAATAACTATTGTTGTGGTTCATTATTAATCAAATAACCATGAAATCATTACACTATAACTGGTCATAATTATGACTCTACATAATTAGTGCTTGTTTTAGCCCATTTATTTTACCTGATTTAATCCCAGAACCTGTCCTTGCCGTAATCAAATGACACCATTATCAGTCCTGTCCTTATTTGTAGCTAAATATTCCGTTTGCATAAATCTTCCACTGAACTGTCATAGTGAACTATTTTAAACGCACACCACAGGCGTTTAAATTCCTTGCCTTTCACACTAATGTCAACCCGACAAATTAACTTCTCAGAGTGAGTTAAGTGGGCCAAATTGATTATTTTGTCAGTCTTTGCTGGCTTATTAACACCGACTGGTGTCATTTATATAACCTCACATATTCTCCTAATGAACCTGACATTTATGTCAATGGGCAAAGCAGCAGGGTCCCCATTTCAGCAATTCTATTTGATGGGACCTGTTGCGGTGCTTATTTGCTTTCATTACCATTTGACAATTTTCTTCAGGAAGCAAGAATTAACATTTCAACAGTTAACATTCCCATTTAATCAATAAATTGCTAAGTCTTTGCTTTAAGGCGTTGGAACAATCAATAATGCTGTCACTTTACAGAGGATGTGACATATGACAATCGATTTACCTAGTTACAGGATAATACTTCATTTACCAGAAATGTATTCCAACATCATTTTGTATGGAAATCTAATTCAGCAGGGAAAAGAAAAGTCAAACAAAACAGATTTAAATATTTTTCTGCAGTTCCCATTTTTTTCTCTTTCTTGTGAATACTGGAGTTCAACAACAATAATAATCAGGTGCAAAGGTAACCACTAGAAATGTGGGACCAGGTTTTAGGTATTGTTGTGATTTGAATGTGCTCTTGAACCTGCAGGACCAAAGCCAGCTCAGAAATGTTCAGTGAACCTCATTTGAATTACCTTGGCATGCTACTCCTTTCCAGCTGCACCTCCATAAGTGATTCACATCCTGGCATGAGGAAATTTCAGGTCACATTCTTTTCTTGCTTTTTCAAATGTGCTTTTGATTTTCAGTCACCTTTTACACCTCCATTTATTTTTGTATCTCTGCAAGGACTCCTTTCTTCTCTCTGGGCAGCTTGCAAATAAATTCTTTACCATACATTTTCCCATTGCCTGAGTCTTCACAGAAACTATGCACTCTCTCTCCCTACTTGAGGTTAATGCTTGCCAAGCATTACTGGAGGTCATACTGAGATACTCAATAATGCTATTCTGAGTCACCAAAGAGTGAATTTAACAGTCTTTAACAGACTAAAAAAATCAGTCTCTATTTTTTTAGACTGATGCAACAAGCAGAAGGCAGCTGCATCTTGACTGTGACTCAGTGGAAACAAGCAACTGCAGATCCACACAGGTTTTGTTCAGTTTATCTATTCACTTACATGGCCATTGTTGGAACTGCAAGTATTTATTTTCCATATCTAATTGCCCTTGAATTGCAGAAGTAACTAATTGTCAACCACAATTTTTTGGGTCTGGACTTACGTGTAAATCAAACTGGATAAAGATGGTGGACTGACTTTCCTTAGGGACGTTACTGAGCCAGGTAGACGTTTAAAATAGTCTGATAGGTTTTTTTATTCTTTATTTCTTAGGCCTCAGGATCAAGGATGGCTTGATTTGACGTCATGGTTGAACTTAGAGCGTAGAACTATAAAATATAGCACCCTATGTTGTGCCGACCTTTAAACCTACTCCAACCAATGAAACTCTTCCCTCCCACGTAGCTCTCCTCTTTTCATTATACTTATACTTATCTAAGAGTCTCTTACATGTCCCTAATATATCTGACTCTACCACCACTCCTGGCAGTGCGTTTCATGCCCTTTCCTTTCACTGTGCTAAGAAAAACTATCGAACTCAGTCCCTCAACTAATTAAGGCCATTACACCATACGCCTTCTTAAGCAGCCTACGAACATGAGCAGCAAACTTGAGGAATTTAAGCATATAGATCCCAAAATCCATCTGTTTGTTCACACAGCTGAGAATGCTACAATTGACACTGTACCCTACCTTCAATTTCCACCTTCCAATGTTTATCAGTTCATACCTTTCTGGATTGAACTATATCTGTCTCTTCTCAGCCCAGCTCTGCATCCTATCAGTGTCCCATTGTGACCCGTGCAATGCCTCTCCGCTATCCGAAACATCACCAACTTTCAGGTCATCTGAAACTTGCTAACATGCCCTTCCACTTCCTCATCCAAGTCACTTATTAAAATCCTAGAACAGATCCACATAGGACACCACTAGACACAAACCTCCAATTACACTCCAACTACTCCAGTTTCTGCCTTCATTGTAGAGCCTTCCTGTTCACCACAGTACAATTTCCAAACCATGCATGCTCTCTATTGCACATCTGTAGAATGACGTGTATACTTGTGCATAGCCCAGCTCTTTTCAGTCTCCTCAGAAAGTAGAGGCGTTGGTGAGCTTTCTTGATTGCATAGGATGTGTTCTGGGATCGAGAAGTTGTGTGAGATGTGCACTCCAAGGGGTTTGAAATGGCTCGCAGTTTCCACTGCTGTGCTGCAGGTGTAAAGCGAGGTGTGAGTGGTATGAACTCTCCTGAATTAAACAACCATCATCTTTGTCTTTTTGATATTGAGGAAGAGGTTATCTGCCTGGCTTCTGGCCTTGAGCTCTTCTACATCCTCTGTGTAGGCTTTCTCATCATTGTGGGTGATGAACCCCACCACTGTCATGTCATCAGTGAACTTGACAATGTGATTATTTGGGTGTTTGGACAATTACATATGGATGTAGCGTATTACTTACTGATGTATAATGCCCAGGGTTATCCCTAATACATTTCTTGAATGAAGGATTGACTTTGCCACCCTCCAATCTCTTGGTGCCACTCCAGTGGCCAATGAGGACACAAAGATCATTGCCAACGTTGCAGCAATCTTTTTCATTGCTTCACATAGAAACCTGGAGAATATCCTGTCCAGCACTGGAAACTTACCCAGCCTAATGTTTTGAAACACAAGGATGAATGAAGTACAGATGAACAGACACTGCCACAGATGGGACAGGAGATGTTTGACAGGTTGGCTGGGCATTGCCATGCTGATTGCATTGTAAATCGTGCTTTCCTGCCAATGTACATGTGGGGAATTGGTGGGCTCCTGATGAACGGACACGAGGTTGTATTTTGAGCAATCTGGGCCAAGGATTTCCATGAATTTCTGGGGTTGTTTCACATTTTCAAAGCAGTTTTGTGAGCATTTTTTAAAATTTGATGCTGAACATGCAAACATCATGACGTGCCTTTTGGAACTGACTCAGTGTCATTGGCCTCAGTTATAGAGACCTTAACTTGCCACTGGGTTTGGAGGACTTTGCAGAGAGGGTTTTTGTGAAATCTCTCCAGTGTTAAATTCCTGGTTAAAAATTTTAGCGTTTGTATTGCCTTTACAGTTGCTGATTATAAATAACAATGGCAGAGCTGTCAGAAAATATCCTTTATTGGAGGAAATAACTTTCAAGTAATGGCAGTATCCGGAACAACTATGTATCAATAGCCATAGGATACATTAGTTCTTAAAAGTATTGTTCCATACTTTGCAGAAATAATATGCTGTCACAGCCACTGTACATGTGGTTCTGCAATTTTTCAACTAAAATCTTGAAATAATATTGATTAGAGCTTTGAGATGATGTTGGTATTTCCAATAAATGAAAACATTAAATAGACTTAAGTTATACAAGATACTATAATTCAAGTACATAGTGACATAAATGTTGCCTTTCAGCTTTTTAATAGTTTCAATAAATTTTCCCTCCCAAAAATTTGAAGCCCATGGCCTGAGGAATCTCAGGGTCAGCAAAAAGCAAAAGAGCCAAGGTCTGGTTTTTAACATTAAAAAGTCTATTAAATCAAAGGAGGGTCAGATGCCAAGAAATTCAATCTTATTGTGCCTATTTTTCTACTGCAGGACTGAATTGCAGTGTGAATTCAGCCATAGAACCTTCTAACACTGCATATGATTTGATTGTTGATTGAGTGCTGGTATCACTCACCCTTCCAATGACTTTCAATGGACATCTTTGGAATAATGTGAATCTGCTAGACAAAGCTGGGTAGAGATGGTTGCCAAGTAAGCGAACCTCTTACTGACATTCTCTGTCAGTATCCCCACTGTTCTGACACTGAACCATCTCCCCTGCTTCCTATCTCAACGTTAATTCTGCGCACAAGCTACAGATCTTTACACACTCCCTCCAAAATCCAAGCACTGAATTTCTCCCCAACAAACCTCACAATACACCAGAGACTTCCCAACAGCATTGCAATCCACAGTTGATGATGCTTTCCTCTATTCCTCCCCTACCCCACCTCTGATCTCCTCCAAGAGGTGGTACTGAAGTAAACAATAAACAAACCCAGGAGGTCAGGCAGCATCAGTGGCAGAAAAGCGAAGACCAACATTTTCTTGTCAAAACCCTTCGTCAGGACTGAAAGAAGGAGGGGAAGATAGGTTGTATGAGAAAGGAATGGGAGAAGCAAGAGCGACATGAGGAGGAGTGAAAGGTAGACAGAGGCAGAAAGAGTGGAAAAATGACAGGGGCCAGGAGGTGATAGGTGGAGGCAATAAAGTATGATGGAATCTGACAAAAAAAGTGGAGCATTGAACCAAATAAGAGGGTAGGGGTGGTAGATAAGAACAGTAGGTGGGAAAGGAGTGTGTGGATGATGGGTGATGGATTAGCTAGAGGAGGGAAAACAAACAGAAAGATGAGGGCTAAGGGGGTAAACACAAAGTACACTGCAGATGCTGCGGTCAAATCAAGACGTACATACAAGCTGGGTGAACTCAGCAGGTCAGGCAGCATCTGTGGAAATGAGCAGTCAATGTTTCGGGCCGAGACCCTTTGTCAGGACTGAAGAAGGAGAGGGTGGGACCCTATAAAGAAGGTGGGGGGAGGGTGGAAGGTGCCAGGTGAAAAACCAATCAGAGGAAAGATCAAGGGGTGAGGGAGGGGAAGCAGGGAGGGGATAGGCAGGAAATGTGAAGAAGGAATGCAAGGGGGAAAGCACTATGGGTAGTAGAAGAAGGCAGAATCATGAGAGAGGTGATAGGTAGCTGGAAGAGGAGGCAGAGTCAAGTTGGGATGGGGGAAGGGAGAGGGAGGAAATTATCGGAAGTTGGAGAATTCAATGTTCATGCCAAGGGTCTGGAGACTACCCAGACGGCATATGAGGTGTTGCTCCTTCAACCTGAGTTTGGCCTCATCATGGCAGTAGAGGAGGCCATGTATGGACATATCCGAATGGGAATGTGAAGCAGAGGTGAAGTGGGTGGCAACCGGGAGATCCTGTCTGTTGTGGTGGACGGAGTGGAGGTGCTCGATGAAGCGGTCCCCCAATCTGCATCGGGTCTCGCCGATGTAGAGGAGGCTGCACCGGGAGCACCGGATGCAATAGATTACCCCAACAGACTCACAAGTGAAGTGTTGCCTCACCTGGAAGGACTGTTTGGGACCCTGAATTGTGGTAAGAGAGGAGGTGTAGGGACAGATGTAGCACTTACGCTTGCAGGGATAAGTACCAGGTGGGAGATCTGTGGGGAGGGACGTGTGGACCAGGCAGTCGCGGAGGGAACAATCCCTGCAGAAAACAGAGAGAGATAGAGAGGGAAAGATGTGCTTAGTGGTGGGGTCCTGTTGAAGGTAGCTGAAATTGCTGAGGATAATATGCTGGATCCAGAGGCTGGTGGGGTGGTAGGTGAGACAAGGGGAACATGGTCCCTGTTGTGGTGATGGGAAGATGGGGTGAGGGCCAAAGTGCAGGAAATGGAGGAGATATAGGTGAGGGCATCATTGATGACGGCAGAAGGGAAACCACAATTCTTAAAGAAAGAATCTCTCATGATTCTGCCTTCTTCTACTACCCATAGTGCTTTCCCCTTACATTCCTTCTTCACCTCCCTGCCTATCCCCCACCCCTTGATCTTTCCTCTGATTGGTTTTTCACCTGGCACCTTTCACCCTCCCCCCACCTTCTTTATAGGGCCCCACCCTCTCCTTCTTCAGTCCTGATGAAGGGTCTTGGCCCGAAAAGTTGACTGCTCATTTCAAACGATGCTGCCCGACCTGCTGAGTTCACCCAGCTTGTTTGTAAGGGCTAAGGGGGTGTTGGTTGGGCTGAACGTAGGAAGATCTAGGTGGACATAGATCACCTGAGGTTGAAGAATTCAATGCTCATGTGGTGAACTACATATACCTGTCTGGACACGCCCCCTGCTGACTGCTCCTGTGGCTCCTCCCACAGACCCCTGTATAAAGGCGATCAAGGCCTGAGCCCGGCCTCTCTGTCTCCAGGATGTAGTATGGTGGTCAACCACTGCTTGTTCCTTCTTCCAGTCAATAAAAGCCGATATCTCGCCTTTACGTCTCAGAGTGAGTTATTGATGGTGCATCAGCTCATTCTCTCTGTCAGGTTGTAGACTAGCCAAGCAGAATTCTCATCACCACTCCTGTTGTCTTCACTCTCACTCCAGTTGTGCCAGAGTCTTCACCCTCACCCCATTCCAATTCACTCCAGCACTGGCATTTCTTCACTCCCACCACACACCATTAATGATGCTATCTTTGCCCCATCACAAACCACTCCAGTAATACCCCTGCATTCACTCCCAGCCTAAGCTAATAGTAATGGTGACTTCATGTCCCTACCCCTAAGCATACCAATCCACTTCACTCCTGCAATGATACTGGAGAGTTGCTTTGGGGTGGTGAGCTGTGGCATCTGACAAGATCAAGTAGAAAAGAATGAATGATTGTGGTAAAGGGTGGGGTCAAGCAGGCTTTCCAGATAACCCCATCCCAAATGTGGTCTGCAGCTGTTGGTGGTGCTTTCAGCAATCTCTCCACATCATGTCAAAAAGTCAAAAGAAGGCAGAAAGATATAAAATCAAAAGCAGAAATAAAGTGGCAGATAGAGACAGAAAATACATATCAAATGAAATAATTTCCCATTTAACCTATGCATCAATACACAAATTAATTAGATTTTAATTTAACACCCATACACCAAATTGCATGTTTAAAAATATTATAACATAGTAAACAGCAAAAAACGAAATTAAAGTGTTAATTCTGAGAAATAATGGCAAAGGAATTGCTGATATTTCAACAGCTAATGACTTGTACAAAAGGAGATTTACTTCATATGCTTGCTTTTTGAAATTGATCTGAATGCATCAGACAGTGTAAATTCGAACACTTTGTACTGTGACAGACTTTATTTACAGCCAGCACAGAGCAGCTGAAAATTTATCTTCTGCATAAGGAGTTACAGAAACCTTCCACCAACACGGTTAATGCTAGATATCATGAAAGGGAATGGCTTTCACCTCGTGTTTGGTTTAGAAGTCAAGTCGGTTGTCGTGTGTGCACTCACACTCACGGAGAGATACAGGTACAATGAAATACTTGCTTGCAACAGCATCACAGGTACATCAGCACAGCCAACACACAGGATATAAATGATACATTATACGTAAAATTACATCATACAGTGAAAAAAGACAGCAAAACTACGACCCGAGTGCAAAAACAAACACTTAATTACAGAAGAGTCCATGGTAGTGCAAGGAACTTGAGGCAGCGACTCCAGCAGACAACGTTCATAGTCGAGAGGGCTGTGCCTGTGAAACAGGACATACAAGCCTCAGACTTGCCATGCCATTCCATATGATCATGGTCTATCTGTCCCAGCCCCATTTTTTGCAGTCAGAAACTTATTAAAATCTCAGTTTTAAATGATTATCTCTTACCTTATATCACATTCTCTCATTCAAGTCTTTCCTACAAATTGAAACATCTCGACACCTGGTTTGTTATGACAACTAAAGTTCTTGTATATAAATGAGATCACACCTTATACTTTAAAATTCAAAGAATATAAGACTGCTTTTTCAGCTCTTCATAGGAGGAAATCCTATATATCCCAGAAAAAAGGCTTATTGAACTTCTTCGAGGCTGCTTCCAATGCTGATATATCTCATCTAAAACTGTACACATTCCTCCAGATATTGCCTCACCAACAAACACCCTGAGCATTTGTAATAACAATTCTCTACTTTTAAGCTCCAATCCCCAACAACCGTCCACTATTTTTTTGTTCTTGCCTGCTAACTATTTTTTCTGTATTAATGGATAAGAACAACTAGATTCCTTCTTGGTCCATTCATAAGGCCATATGACATAGGAGCAGAATTAGGCCATGTAGTCCATTGAGTCTACTCTGCAACTTCATCATGGCTGGTTTATTAACCCTCTCAACCCCATTCTTCTGCTTTCACTTGTTGTATTTCTCTATAAAAATGATAATCTGTTTTTTACTTCTTCCTACCACAACATATGACTAGACATTCCTGCATTAAACTCCAAGGTTTTCCCACTCTCTCAGCCGTCTATTGCCTCTTATAGGTACTAAGTATCTGTATTCTGATATGTTCTTCCATTTGTTTTAGCATCATCAACAAATTTGTATATTTTACACTCTGCCCCACCCCCAGTACATGAATATAAATCCTAAATAATTGAGAGGTAAGAACTGGGAGTATTCTCTAGTTACATCTTTCTGATCAGAAAATGTCCCATTCATTTTGATTTTCTATCTTCTGTGAGATAATCAGTCTTCATTCTGTGTTGACACACTTCCCACAGTGCCTGAGGTCTTTTCTCATACAACAGCCTTTTACATGGCATCTTATTGAATGCCTTCTGGAGATTCAGTGTACTATATCTACAGATTTCTTTCTATTGATTATGCTTGTTATAACCTCAAAACACTCCAGTAAATTTATCAAAATGACTTCCAATTAAAATAAAACATACTGAGTTTGCTTATTGCATTAAGCTTTCATAAATGTCTGTCTTTTTCTTCCTTGAAAATAGACTCGAGCACCTTTCTAACAACTGATCGGAAACTGTCTCAGCCCAGTTGAGTGTCAATGATTAAGTGCACCAAGATATGTACTACACTTTCACGGGCCTTTGCAGTGGCTGTATCAAGCTTGAGTGGGTCATTCAGTATGTACTCTTGTGCCTTGGAATGTTTTAAGCAGCAGCCTTCACTTGTGAATATCTCCTTACACGGAGAGACCAAAGACAGGCTTTCGCAGAGTTGATGATCTTGTAACAGCAGTTGATATTTGTCTGAATATGCATCCTTGCAAACTGTCATGGATCACAGAATCATTTCTAAAATTGCAGCTCTGGGTCAGCTTTAAGATAGAAAATGTTAATGAAGTTAAACCCTAATGGAAAAGTTCTGAACCATTATCAAGTTTGTCACCCTAGTTTGCCACCGTTTCTACCAATGAATCTAGGAATAAACATCTGAAATATTGCTTTCATAGATACTGTAGGTTCAAATTTACCTATTTTAAGTGCTATTAAGTACCTATTGTGTTAAAATTTACTGTATCATCTGATTTCACAGTTCTTAACAAAGTAAAGGATTTTCCCACATGTTATTCATCAACCAATCCTTTTTGAATATCCAAATAGCCATGAAAGATGCAAAATGCACATCTGCTGAATTGTTTACTGTTATCTCCTCCTTGTTTTGTGGAAATATAATACTGAATTCTTTTTAATAATTGATTTCAAATGAAGCAACACTGGCAACAGGATTTCAATTTATCACAGCGTAAAAAATCTTTTAGAGTTCTATCTCGTATTCAAGCAAGACAATGTCTTGAAAAAGTACCACATTGCATTTCCGATATGTTATGCCCCTCTGTAGAATCCCGAGAATAATTTGGATGCCTAATCTCTAAGTAGCATGATGTATTGGCTCTGGGAATGTCAAACTATGAAAAAATATTTTCACTGGAGCATGTACTAACATGCTATAATGATAGCTCAGGGCTATGTGCTAGCACTTAAATGTCACATTCAATTATGGATTATCTCTGTCTGCCCAATTGACAACACGGAGTGGTTCTGTCTTAAGGGATATTCTAGTCTCTTTCTTACTTCACTTTTATACAATTTCCTTCTGGATAAGAAGCATTTTTAAACTGGTTTGTCTTCTTAAATCATCTTACTGCATTACAGTATATGTCTTGAAAAGGTGGCAATGGAAAGTTTTGCATCACATATCTTCTCATGGTTTCTCCTACTATTCAGAAGGTGATGTAGGTCACATTTTGGCTGAAAGGAAATAAATTATTTATATTTGTCCTTCCTCAAGATATCTTCCTCATTTGCAGGTTTGATATTATTGCTTTTTCAGAATTGTATTATTGTAAGTACTACAACTAGTATTAGCAGCTTTTAGGTCACTCAGAAGTGATTATCACATGTAATATGTAGCTAATTGCAGGTCTAGTTGTATTATCAATTTGCAAGAAATTCTACAAGGAATAAATGTTACCTCTCCCCATCTGTATTTAATTCTTCATGGGGTCATTTCATAGTAACTGGGCTTAGGTGAAACCTCCAAAATGCACATAAGCCAGCCATGAACTGCTTTACTATGGACATGCAAAAATCATCTGTTTGATCAACCAAATCATGAAATCCAGTTTACAGCAATGCATGAAAGTACTGAGTATCACCTGACAAAGGATAGTGCTAAATCCACATCCAAACCATGGTGACTGAAGGAAGGGAAGGGCCAAGGTTTCTGAACCCTTCTTCACAGGAGCAAAGGCCAGGGCACATAATAATAGATTGACTGACCACACAGCTGAGAGATCACAAAAAGTCTGGATTCACATGCATGGAGGGAACATTAATTAAATTTGTAAGTCCAAAAGAAAACATGATAAAAAACATTGGTATAAAATTAAGAAAATCACAGATATGTTGTATGAATAGAAGTCAACTGCAAGTTGACTGCAACTTAGGGGTTTTAGTGCATCTATATTTGTACATTGGACTAGCATTGCAGTCAGGCCCAATGTCCATATCTATCTCATGCATCTTTCTATAGATTTCAGTTGGACTGAAATAGTTGATGTTCAGGACCAAGGCTTGGCTGAGTCAAGTAAGCAGTGCCAGTGAGAATGGGAAGTTACCAAGTTTGAGAACAGGGCAATGAATATTGTTAGGTATCTGAAATCCACTGTTTGAAAGAGAAGAAGGTGCATTTAGGAAGTGCATGGATAAACACAGGACACACACAATTTTTTAAGCTGCAGATTAAGAATTAGGATTAGGTTGGCTAGGACACTTTGGATTGGCATGGAAATGATGGGCTGATTGGTCTCAAGCCCTCTATGTTTCTATGATTCTCTGAATTATCTATAATTCCATGGTTCAGCTGATTGGGAGAGATTCCGAAACACACAGCAAAAAATCAATACACTGGATTATGTCTCTCATCCAGCATGCATTATTTTAATAGTTTGGCATAGATTAAAGAAGTTGGGAGGTGGGAATATAAAAAGAGATAAAGTGCAAAAGTTGGCTCACCCCTCTGCATTCAAGGACACTTAGCTTCAGCGTTAGGATGGGAAAAATTCCAATGCCCAGTGAACGTCTCCATTAGTGAGCCAGGCTGGCTGCAGATGTGTTTGCTTTAGCTATTGGATTACTGAGACTGGCGTGTCATCTTGGAGCCTCCACAATCCCAAAGAGATATCATTCCAACATTTATATGATCATATTTTAAATGCCTATTAACTATCCTGAGGTCATTAACAAAGGTTACTTCAAGTAATTTTTAGATCATTAAAATGTTCAAAATATTTAAGTGAAAGGAACTCCCTTAAATAATACACTTACATAAGAGAAAAAATATATATGAAATGGTGTAAAATGCCTGTACTTTAAAAAGAGTGATCTGTTGTGCAAATTAAAACTATATATCACATAAGCTGAAGAGTAAAAAAATTACAAAAGATTTCCAAATATGATCAATATAGGATACTACAGTTCAATTTTGGTGAAATTTGCATCTTTGCAATCCATAATAATGTTTAAATATGAATCAACAGCACATTCAAACTGTGAATCAAATGACAAACAGTAAAGTGAATATTAAATGACAATCAGTGCTCGGTTTTATTCAGAGATAATGAGTTTATTCCAAATTAATCATATCTACTCTGCACTTAGGCACAACTTCAGAGGGAGATGTGACCAGAGTCCTTGACAAGAATGGCTTGGATCCAAATGCTGGGTTCAAGATATGGTATCAGACTGGATCAGAGCACTAAGCAAACACTAGATGATATTACTGGTAAGCTTACGATTGAGCACTGAACCTATGTTCAGGTGTTCCTTAAATACTCAATTCTTGGTGCCATCCTAAATCCTTAAAGAGGCCTTGCCAGATATCCAAACTCCGGAGAGTTAGAGCATTAAACCTCGGAAGCTGGTGTGGTTGGGAGCATCTTGTAACAGGAGATTCTAGAGTTAGTTTGAGTGGTAGGTGCCGAGAATGCACTACCAGGGGTGGTGGTAGAGGCTGATAAAATAGGGAAATTTAAGAGACTCTTAGATAGAAACATGGATGTATAGTAGGTAAAATGGAGAGTAAAGTGTTCTGTAGGAGGGAAAGGTTAGATTGATCATGGATAGTTTTAAACAAGTTGAAAGGCCCATACTGTCCAGTATTGTTCTGTGTTCTATGTTCTAAATGTCAAGACGTGTCTAAAACAAATGTCCTGTACACAAACAAGCATTTAGTACCAGCAACCAATGTTCTCTCTTAGAGATGTGTCTTCTGAAACCAATTCTGAAACCACAACCAATGTGTCTTCTGAAATATAAGTGTTAAGAAATCAGTCAGTTTCCAAGCAGACCAGAACAGCTGTACTTTTGTTTCTGTGGAAAATCTCCACATGCCCAGGTGCTTTTACTTTGGTTGTTGAAGTTAAGATTAGATTTAAAGATTGGGTCAAGTTTATTTTTGGGACTTATATTGTGTTTAGGTTAAGGGTTTGATTCAGAGAAATTATCCAGAACTGGAGTTAGATCCAGGTGTGTAGATAAAATCACTTTTTTGCCATGATTTTTTTCAATGTTAAGACTAAGGTTCACCTGAGGGCTAAAATTAGGGTTGGGTTAAAGAATGAGATTTTGGTAAAGATACACAGTTTTGATTCAAAGGAGAATAGTTTAGTAGGAAAGAAAAAAATATTAAATAGGAGGAAAGTTGTAAAAAAGTAAGCTTAGTAGAGTCATGAGGAGTATGTCAAATTGTACAGGGGAGTCAAGACAGAGGGTCTCAGCCCGAAACGTCGACTGTACTCTTCTCCATAGACGCCTGACCTGCTGCATTCCTCCAACATTTTGCGTGTGTTACTTGGATTTCCAGCATCTGCAGATTTTCTCTTGCAGGTAATTAAGCTGTGCCCTCTGGTTGCATTTCAGGGAACTCACTAACTCAAAGTTGCCTGCTTTTTGAAATAATTTCATCATCCTACAAGCTAATGCTGCTTTATTGATTGCCCGGACACATCAACATGAGACAACAATCTGAATGGGTAATAGAAGTGGAAGCTGGCCAGGCTCTCTTAAAAAAGGAACTGCAGTGTATCTGGAGCAAGCATTGGCAATAATCTACAAATGAATCTGAACCTCGAAGTAATGAGTAATAGCATAACATAGGAGGGAAAGAGATTTAGGTGTTCATCTCTGTGTTTAACTTTCCACCCACTGCACTGTGATTCCAGGTTTGTCAAGATTGTCACCTTTACCATGAGAAATAGGCCCAGCCTATCCAAATTCTCCTGATGACTCAAGCTGTCTAATCCAAGCTATATTCTTATGAATTTATTCTGAACACTCTCCAGATTAGCCAAGGCACCAGACCAAAGGAATAAATATCCTTCCACAGGAACCTGGGTTTTCTGGTCTCCACCTGGGAGTATGGGTTTGGATCACACTACTGATGTCTGCTGATTTTTGATGGGGGAAGGGGTGTGATGGTGGGTTGGGAACAGCATGGTAGTGTAACAATTAGTGCATTGCTTTACATTGTCAATGACATGGGTTCAGTTCCCACCGTTGTCTGTAAGGAGTCTATATGTTCTCCCTGTGACCGTGTGGGTTTCCTCCAGGTGCTCCCACAGTCCAAAGATATATCAGTTAGTTGTAAGTTGTGCTGAGATGCAGCTAGTGTTAAACAGCTGGGCTACCAGGCAGTGTGTCTCACTGGGCCAGAAGGGTCTGTTCCATGCTGTGTCTCTCAATAAAAGTAATGGAATCTGTACCATTATCCTGCTCTCCATATCCATCCCTCTTGAGGAAGGAGGCAGCCGGCTCAGTCACAGTGGCCTCTCTGCATCCAAACAAAGGTGTATTTGTTCCTCCGTTTAGTATCTTCCACAATCACAAGGCTCTACTAGATATTGAAAACATCACCACCTGCCCTTCCACCTATCTTCGTGACATTCACAAACTTGGCCACAAAGTCATCAATTGCATCATCCAAGTCATTGACACACAACATGAAAAGAAGTGGTCCCAGCTCCAACTCCTACAGAACACCACAAGTCACAGATATCAATCAGAAAAGGTTCCCTTTATTCTTACACTTTGCCTTATGCCATTCAGCCAATATTCATCCATTCCAGTATCATTCCTGTAATACCATGGGCTCTTAACTTGTTAAGCAAGCTCATGTGTGGCATCTTGTCAAAGGCCTTCTGGAAATTGAAGTACACAACATCTAATGATTCTTTTTTCTATCCTGCTTATTATTTCATCAAAGAATTTCAACGGATTTCTCATGCAAGATATTTGCTTAAGGAAACCATGCTGAATTTGGCTTATTTTATTGTATACTTCCAGTTACCAGGAAGAGGTGATTAACAATCAATTTCAACATATTCCCAACTATTGAGATCAGGCTAACTAGCCTATACTTTCCTTTCTTTTGCCACCCCTCCCTTCTTGGAGTGACATCTGCAAATTTCCATTCCGCTGGAAATATGCTGGAATCTAGTGATTCTTGAAAGATCATTACAAATCTCTCCACAATCTCTTCAGCTATTTCTTTCAGAATGCTGGGATGTAGTCCATCTGATCCAGGTGACTTATCTACCTTCAGATCTTTCAGTTTCCCTAGCATCTTCTCTCTAGTAATTCTGTTTCCACTCGCTTCTGTCCCCAACACTCTCATACTTCCAGCATATTACTAATATCTTCCACAGTGAAGACTAATGCAAGTTACTTATTTATTTCATCTGCTATTCCCTTGTCCCCCATTAATACCTCTCCAGCATCATTTTCCAGCAGTCCAATATATACTTTTAATTCCCTTTTACTTCAGTTCAGCATTCAACACAATCATTCCTCAGAAACTGATTGGAAAGCTGAGCCTACTGGACCTGAACACTTCCCTCTGCAACTGGATCCTAGACTTCCTGACTGGGAGACCTCAGTCAGTCCGGATTGGAAGCAGCATCTCCAACACCATCATACAGAGCATGGGGGCCCCCCAGGTCTGTGTGCTCAGTCCACTGCTGTTCACTCTGCTGACCCATGACTGTGCTGCAACACACAACTCGAAACATATCATCAAGTTCACCGATGACACGACCATGGTGGGTCTCATCAGCAAGAATGATGAGTCAGCTTACAGAGAGGAGGTGCAGAGGCTAGTGGACTGGTGCAGAGCCAACAACCTGTCTCTGAATGTGAACTAAACAAAAGAGATGGTTGTTGACTTCAGGAGGGCATGGAGCATCCACTATCCGCTGAACATTGAAGGCTCCTCGGCAGAGATCGATAACAGCACCAAATTTCTTGGTGTCCAACTGGTGGAGAATCTCACTTGGTCCCTCAACACCAGCTCTATAGCAAAGAAAGCCTAGCAGCGTCTCTACTTTCTGTGAAGGCTGAGGAAAGTCCATCTCCCACCACCCATCCTCATCACATTCTACAGTGGTTGTATTGAGAGCATCCTGAGCAGCTGCATCACTGCCTGGTTTGGAAATTGCACCATCTCGGATCGCAAGACCCTGCAATGGATAATGAGGTCAGCTGAGAAGACCATCGGGGTCGCACGACCAGACTACATAACAGTTTCTTTCGCCAAGCTACCAGACTCCTCAATACCCAGAGCCTGGACTGACACCAACTTACTGCCCTCTACTGTGCCTATTGTCTTGTTTATTATTTATTGTAATGCCTGCACTGTTTTGTGTACTTTGTGCAGTCCTGGTTAGGTCTGTAGTCTAGTGTAGTTTTTTTTTTGTGTTGATTTAACGTAATTCAGTGTAGTTTTGTACTGTTTCATGTAGCACCATGGTCCTGAAAAATGTTGTCTCATTTTTACGGTGTACTGTACCAGCAATTATGGTTGAAATGACAATAAAAAGTGACTTGACTTGACTCTTTATATATCTGAAAAAAACTTTTGATATCTTCCTTGATATTGTCAGCTAGCTTATTTTCATACCTAATCTTTCCCTATGGCTTTTTAGTTGCCTTCTGTTGGTTTTAAGAAGTTTCCCAGTCCTCTAAATTCTCACTAATTTTTTGCTCTATTATATGCCCTGTCTTGTGCTTTTATATTGGCTTTATATAGTCATGGTCACGTCATCCTGGCTTTCGAATACTTCTTCTTTGGGATGCATCAATCCTACACCTTCTGAATTTCTGCTAGAAAATCCAGCCATTGCTGTTCTGCCATCATCCCTGCTAGTGTCCCCTTCCAACCAATTTTGGTCAGCTCCTCTCTCATGCGTCAGTATTTCACTTTATACAGTAATACTGATACTTCTAACTATAAGCTTCTTCCTCTCAAATTGCAGAGTGAATTCTATCCTATTATGATCACTTCCTCCAAAGTGTTCCTTTCCCTTAGCATCCCTAATCAAATCCTGTTTATAACACACCATCCAATTCAGAATAGCTGATCCCCTATTAGGCTTAACCACAAGCTGCTGTATAAAGCCATCTTGTCGACATTCTACAAATTATCTCTCTTGGCACCCAGCACCAACCTGATTTTCCTAATACTCCTGCATATTGAAATCCCCCATGACAATTGTAATATTGCCCTTTTGACAGGTCTTCTCTATCTCCCATTGTAATTGGTAGCCCACATCTGGACTACTGTTCAGAGGCCTGTATACAACTCCCATCAGAGTCTTTTTACCCTTGCAGTTTCACTAGTTCATTGGTGAAAATGACAGTGGGAGAGATGCATTTCCTCAGCTGCTGCACAGACCAGGCCCTCGTGCCTCAGTGCCGTATGTCTCTGCTGCAAAGGACAGATTTGCTGTACTTGCTGTGTGCCATTGGGTTCTGTGCTGAGTAGGGGGCTGGCCTTCTGGTCATTGCTGCTCTCCAGGGCTTGCTCGATAGAAGACAATTTGGATTGCATTTCTCTGCAGCTGCACTTGCATGAGTTGAAGAACTGCTGCTTCATTTGGTTGTATTCATCAGTATGATTGAATAACGATTAAACTTGAACTTATGAGACAAGCAGAACTGCACAGAATACTCCCAAATACTGCAAGTGTAGCCTAACCAGCATTATGTACAACGTAACATGATGTCCAAACTTTTTATCAGTGTCTCAGCTGTTAAAGGAAAGCATGCCATGCACTTTCTTACTTTGTTGACACCTTCAAGGAACCATGCACCTGTATCCCTAGGACTTCTATTTCAACAACACTCCTCAGGGTCCTGCCATTCATTGTGTATGTTTTGCTCTTGTTTAACTTCCCAGACTGCATCATCTGTACTTGTCTGAGTTATATTCCTCCTACCATTCTTTTGCTTATTTGAGCAACACACATAAATAATAAGGGAACTCAGCAAGTCAGGCAGTATCTACTGTATATATTTCAAGATTTCCAGCATCTGCAGAATCTCTTGAGTTTATCTTTGGGTTATTGTTCCAGTTGATCAATATCATCTTGTAATCTTAGAAACCCTTCTTGTCTGTCCATCCTCCATTAATTTAGAAGTCATCTGAAAACTTACTGATCATGTCACTTAAATCATTATTCAAATCATTAAAATATATGGTCCTCTGCTTCCTATTACCAAGCCAATTTTATATTCATTTACTTATCTCACCTGGATCCCATATGTCCTAACCTTCTGAACCAGTCTACGTGCGGAACATTGTTAAAGGCATCACAAAATGCAGAGAGCATGCCCTGCCTTCATCAATCTTCTCAGTCATTTCAATAAGCTCAATCAATTTCATCAGACGTGATTTCCCATACACAACACCATACTGACTATCTCTAACTAGTCCATGCTTTAACAAATTCATGTAGGTCCTGTCTCTCAGTAACCCCTCCAGAAACTGTCCACTATTGATGTAAAGTTCACTGAACTGTAGTTGTCTGGCTTGTCTTTGCTGACCTTCTTAAATAAAGACACAACAGTAGCTATCCTCCAGTCTTCCGATACTTCGCCTGGGGCTAACAAAGTTACCCACTCACCCCCTCTATCATGCACTGTAAACTCTTCACAGCACTTTTTACAATATGTTTACATTGTTGATACATGCTGGTATTTAGGTACTTCTGCACATTTTATTCCATATCCATACTTTAATTTTATAATTGTTGAATACTGTTTTATGTTGCATGCTGCAATCTAACTAACACATTGCAGCAAATTCCTAATGCATGTGAGTATATATGGCAATTAAAGTGGAATCTTGATCTTTGAAATGTTCGGCCAAGGCCCTGGTAATCTCCCTTGCCACCCATAACATTGATACACTTGATCTGGCCCGAGGGATTAACACATTTTAGATCCTCCATCACTTCTATAATGTTCAGAATATCATCATACCTTCCCTTGAACTCAGTAGCCTCCATGCCCTTCTCAAAAGTAAGTACAGACGAGATGCATTCATTGAAGGTTTTACCCTGTTCTCATAGCTAAACCCAGAGGTCACCATATTGATCTTCAACAGTGACTTAATGGGCAAACTGAAGAGAGAATATTAGTCCGAAAGCTGCATTACGATTTACCTACAAACATGGGGACACAAAATGTGGATGCTGTTTCATCATCCTCCCCCAAAAATAAGCAGCACCTGTTCTTAAAAAGTTAGGTTAGGAAATCTCATTAAATCCTCATTTGGATGTTTTCATTTAAATTTATTTAAAATGTATTTTTCCCTCATCAATTTAGGTTCTTTTAGTTCAGTACCGAGTGCTGATTAATCCTCTTTTGCAAAAATACAAGGACTGATAAAGTATTATTGCATTTTTAGAGACAACTTCATATTTCCCTAATTCCCATGTGCTACTGAATAACCACTTAGCTGTATTTGTGGAATTGACGTTGTTTAATATTTTGTGGAGGAAGAAAATGAATAACGTCCGTTGTACAATGGATAAAACAAACCCCCAATGAACGTGTGACAAAGCCTGAGGTCAGCATTTAGTTTGGCTGAGAACAACCTTAACACCCTTTGGTTTGTGTGTGAAATTATAGTGCCAGGATAGCATGTTTTGGGGCTTTTGGAACATATCAGTCGACTTTATAAAAAGAGGAAACGAAGGGGAAGAATGAACTAAGGTTCAAAAGCTGCTCTGTCAAATCATTAAGGGAAATTGAATAAGCATGCAGTCCTCCACAACATTTTTATTTAATCAATGAATCCTGATTACCATAATACTCAATATGCTGTGCGTTAGCTGCTGTGTTAGATTTCAACAGTTGTAAATTACTTGAGAGGAACTCAGTTCTAAAATGCACAAAATACAAGTTACTATTTCCATTTCCTAAAATTCTTCAAACTATCATTCCATCTCACCTTCTTTTAAGCTGAATTTTTGGCTTTCTTAGAATGGAGTACTCCTTCACCACCATTTGAATGGGTAGCCTCAAGAAGCCCCACTGAAAACTCTGGACAACAAAGATTGTGTTTCCTGAACACTTTTGGGTGTACCTAATGGATTTTGAGCTGTTGATCATGAAAATCACTATGAAATTTACCTATCATGCATAATTTTTTAAAAAAAGTTTGCCTGTATTTGTTATTTTAATTCATTATTGAAATCATTTAAAATGTTGCCCACAATGTAAGCTGAAAAGTTTTCTATCTTATCCAGGCATGTGTGAGTATGCTTAGGAGGTTGGATGCTGTATGGCAGGACAGGATTTGGAAAGACTATATGAGGGGTGATTGATAAGTTTGTGGCCTAAAGTGGAAGACGTCAATTTTAGAAAACCTTGCACATTTATTTTTCAAGACAGTCCCTTCCTACATCTACACACTTAGTCCAGCAGTCGTGGAGCATATGGATCTTGTACCTCCAGAAAGTGTCCACAGCAGGGGTGATTGATAGGTTTGTGGCCTAAGGTAGAAGGAGATGAGTTATTAATTTCAAACTTTCTGCATAATCACACAAAGAGGTGACCAGCATGTGCCTGTAACGAGAGCTGTATAACTCACCTCCTTCTACCATAGGCCATGAACTTATCAATCACCCATCTGTGGACACTTTCTAGAGGTCCAAGATCTGTATGCTCCACGATTGCTGGACTAAGTATGTAAATGTAGGAGGGGACCATGTTGAAAAATATCTGTGCTAGGTTTTCTAAAACTGATTCCCTCTACCTTAGGCCACAAACATATCAATCACCGCTCGTAAGTTTCCGTGAAGGATTTCAATATCTGAGAGAGATGTTTCTCAGAATAACTGATGCTAAGATTAGGGAAGGTATTTCTGTTGGTCCACAAGTTAAGCAGGCCATCAATGATAGGCAATTCAAAGAACTTCTAGTAGGACCGAAGGAAATCACATGGAAGGCATCCAAGGATATTGTTGAGAATTTTCTTGGCAACTACAAAACTCCAAACTACTGGTTGAGAACATGCTTCAAGTATACAAAACCATGAAGCGCAACATGTCACTAAAGATTCACTTTTTGCATTCCTATTTAGACTTCTTCCCTGCAAATCTTGGCCTGGTCAATGATGAGCAATGTGAAAGGTTTCACGGAGAAATTGTAGTCATGGAGAAATGGTATCGGGGCAATTGGAATCCATCAATGTTGGCTGGTTATTGTTTGAACTTAAATAAGAAGCCTCAGACTCTGAGTACAAATGAAAACCATCAACAAAACATCTTAGTTTAGTTGAACTATTGCAAAGTGTCAGCACAGTTATGCAATTAAATGCATTATATACAATGAAAATTTCTTGTTTTTTTCAAATTCCTGCGTGATACAAATAGTCTGAAATTATATTTGTGTTCAGCTTTAATAAGTTTATCATAATCAAAAAGAATTTTGAGGAAACAACACTCCCCAAAAAATTGTTGCCCAGTGATATTAAAAACTTGCAGAAAATTATATCCACTGTATATTTTTCTTCCATCTTAAGGTGTAGTTTGAACCAGGAAATCTGGCTGCTTTTCCATCAAAGGCTTTGAGGCTAAATAAAACAAAAAATGCTCCTGATGCTGAAAAACAGAAACAAGAACAGAAAATGCCTGGGAAGTTCAACAGATCAAGCAGCTCCTTCAGAAAGGGAAACAGCTAATATGTTGGGTCTGCAATCCTTCATTTGTACTGAGAAAGAAAGAAATCCAGTAGATTTTCAGTGGATGGTAAAGAGGTACATAGAACAAAGAGAGTGGCTGTGCTAAGATGAGCTGAAATGACCTAATGGGGATAGTTATCAGCACATTATGCAACTGTGGCTGAGTTGTTAATGTTAAGATAACAATAATTGCTATCTAGCTAAACTTATGTGTTATAAATGAAAAAATTAAGAAGGTCAGAAAGAAAAGCAGTTAATGTTGTTCCATGGAAAAGTTCCCGGAACAGTTCTTGGAAGGTTAAAGAAACAGCAGAAATATATATTTTTTTCTTACTTTGGAAAGATCATTTACTGAATTGCAGAAATTAACAGTAGAAAAGGAGGCCATTCTAGCCCTTGTGTCTGTCTGCCTACAGACTCTCACAGCTACCTGGACTATTCCTCTTCCCACCCTGTCTCTTGCAAAAAGGCTATCCCCTTCTCACAATTCCTCCGTTTCCGCCGCATCTGCTCTCAGGATGAGGCTTTTCATTCCAGGACGAAGAAGATGTCTTCCTTTTTTAAACAAAGGGGCTTCCCTTCATCCACCATCAACTTTGCTCTCAAACGCATCTCTCCCATTTCCCGCATATCTGCCTTCACCCCATCCACCCGCCACCCCACTCGGGATAGGGTTCCCCTTGTCCTTACCTACCATCCCACCAGCCTCCAGGTCCAATGTATAATTCTCCGTAACTTCCACCACCTCCAATGGGATCCCACTACCAAACACATTTTTCCCTCTGCAGGGATCGCTCCCTAAGTGACTCCCTTGTCCACTCGTTCCCCCCATCCCTTCCCACTGATCTCCCTCCTGGTACTTATCCTTGTAAACGGAACAAGTGCTACACCTGCCCTTACACTTCCTCCCTCACCACCATTCAGGGCCCCAGACAGTCCTTCCAGGTGAGGCGATACTTCACCTGTGAGTCGGCTGGTGTGGTATACTGTGTCCGGTGCTCCCGGTGTGGCCTTTTATATATTGGTGAGACCTGACACAGACTGCAAAACCGTTTCACTGAATACCTACACTTGGTCCGCCAGAAAAAGCAGGATCTCCCAGTGGCCACACATTTTAATTCCACGTCCCATTCCCATTCTGATATGTCTATCCATGGCCTCCTCTATTGTCAAAATGAATCCAAACTCAGGTTGGAGGAACAACATTTTATATACCAGCTGGGTAGCCTCCAACCTGATGGCATGAACATTGACTTCTCTAACTTTTGTTAATGCCCCTCCTCCCCTTCTTACCCCATCCCCAACATATTTAGTTGTTTGCCTGTTCTCCATCTCCCTCTGGTGCTCCCCCACCCTCCTTACTTTCTCCTGAGGCCTCCCGTCCCATGATCCTTTCTCTTCTCCAGCTCTGTATCACTTTCGCCAATCACCTTTCCAGCTCTTAACTTCATCCCACCCCCTTCGGTCTTTTCCTATCATTTCGCATTTCTCCCTCCCCAACTACTTTCAAATCTCTTACTATCTTTCCTTTCGGTTAGTCCTGACGAAGGGTCTCAGCCCGAAATGTCGACAGCGCTTCTCCCTATAGATGCTGCCTGGCCTGCTGTGTTCCACCAGCATTTTGTGTGTGTTGTTGTTTGAATTTCCAGCATCTGCAGATTTCCTCGTGTTTGCTCAAAAAATAACCATTTGGTCTGATCCCACTTCACAGCTCTTGCACCATCACCTTGCAAATTAAGGCTCTAACTTAAAGACATTCAATGTTATGACTGTTTTTATCTCCACCATCTTTTCAGACAGATAGTTCCGGGCCATCAGAACTCCTTTCTATTCATTTTATTAACATATCAATATGCAACATTTTTATTGAGCTGTCTTCTATGGCCCTCTCTAGACCTCCCATAAATTTAGACACCTCAATTAAATGTCCCATCATTAAACAGCAGTTGTAACAATTTCTCCTCAGAACTAAAATTGTCCAGACCTGGCAACATCTTTATAATGTCCTCTTTTACTCTTTTGAGTGCGATAACAATCTTCCTACAGCATGTATGGAGCCAATGTTTTACAACTCTGAAATAATCTACCCGTTGCTCAGTAGGTAAAAACAAGTATCCTCCTTAGTACACCTGCTTAACCACAACTTTCCTACTTACTGTCCATCTTGTGCTGGTGTATAGGACAGCAATGAAAGTCCTCCATATCTGGCGGAGTTCAGGGCTTCCTTCATCATATCAGTATCTTCCTCTCTGACTAACTGTCAGTCATGCAGGTCCTGCGTGGAGACTCAGGAATGCCTTCACCTTTAGATGTAGAATGATTCTTCATTAATGTGCCTGTAACAATTTTGTCTTACCAGTCAGGATTGTTAGCTCTGAGCTGAAACCTCGAACCTCAAGGGCAGGTAGACCACCCTTAGTATGGCTCCTACCCTTTGACCTATTTTTCATGGGTGATCCTACCAAGAACCAAAGCATAAAGCCCTGACTCCAGCCAACATAGTTCTCCGTGTCATTGAAGCATGCAAGCCTCCAAACCACAGCAAGGCTTTGGTCCTCTTAGAGGTCCTTAACTACATCATTTAAATATTCTACTACCTTCAAGGATCTGTTGACATTCCAGGATCCTCATGCTAAGTTGGCATTTGTCATGTGTTCCCTCAAAATGTTTGTCCTTTGGCCTCCTGAATGGATTATCTTACTCGAGAGTTTTCCTGGCGTATATGAAAAATATACTCTTCTTAGGCTTGTAGCTGGATACATTTTAACCAATGTTTCGATGACTAACTTTGACAGT
This sequence comes from Hypanus sabinus, assembly GCF_030144855.1. Lineage (NCBI taxonomy): Eukaryota > Metazoa > Chordata > Chondrichthyes > Myliobatiformes > Dasyatidae > Hypanus > Hypanus sabinus. The sequence continues at coordinate 47,323,381 of NC_082719.1, read as the reverse complement.
CTTTGTTAAAATTCAAGGAGCACCAGTGGTATATCTGTTTGGTTTACCTGAAGAAATTGGCAGTAGCAGAACATTGCATTCACAGTGGCTATCAGATTGACTTTGACGGCACAAAACTACTGTGTCATGCCAGTGGCTTTCGGGACCACCCAGTGAAGGAAGCCATTGAAATAAAACTGAAGGGAAAGAATTTTAACAAAAGTGAAGGGCTCGTTTTAAGTAAGAACTGAGATCTGATTATAAACAAGGCAGGACAGCAGAAACCTGATTGGATGAGGACTAATCAATCAGGAGGGATGGATAACAGGGGTATGTATACCACCACTTCATCCCTGATGAAGATGGCAAAGTTTGTCATTGAAACTTTGGTTAAAATCAATATTCATCTGGAAGCCTGGGAAGTTTTTATTCATTATTACTTCACTCCTTTCCAGATAGAACTCCATTCATCAGTTTTATGTTGACTTGTGCAAAAACTCAGCCAAAAAGGTTGTATATGACATTTGTTTCAAATAGTTCAATAACAGCAGACTTGTAAATTGTCTCCTCAAATCCACATGCGAGTTTTAACAAGAAATGTATAAGGCCACACAATTGATGTAAAAATGACTTTTATAATTTATTTGATCTATTTATTTTGAGATACAGCATAGTAACGGGTCCTTTTGGCCCAGTGAGCCTGTGCCACCCTATGTCATCAATGTGATCAATTAACCATCTACCTGCATATCTTTGTAATGGAGCATTCGAAGGAAGCCCATGCAGTCATGAGGAAGACGTACAAACTCCTTACAGACAGCATCGGAATTAAACCCAAGTTGCTTGCACTATAATAGTGTTATAAGAGCATGAGACATAGGAGCAGGATTAGGCTACCTGGCCCATCGAGTCTGATCTGCCATTCAATCATGAGTGATCCTTTTTCTCTGTCTCCTCCTCAACCCCAGTTCCCAATCTTCTCCCCATAACCTTTGCTGCCATGTCCAATCAAGAACCTATCAATCTCTGCCTTATATACACCCAATGACTTGGCCTCCACAGCTGCATGTGGCAACAAATTCCACAAATTCACCACCCTTTGGCTAAACATATGCTAACCACTCTGACCCTGTGCTGGCCAAAGACAAGTTGAATGAACTCTGAATATAAACATACTCTGGGGTAACCCGTCAATGACCAATGTATGAAATCATTGTCATTTGCCTATTTTTTCAGATAAGTACATTTAGTTCGGTACAAAATAAAATGTACTTATATATTCTTTAATAAATGTAGACTAAATTAAAAAAATTGTGAGAACAATTTAAAGCATGATGAACAGAGTAAATGTCTGATAGTGTTTAGTCATCATAAAGGAACAATTTATAAAATCTACTGTAAGTGCTGACAGAGTGTTAGAATGAAAGGTTTCGGACTGAAACATTGACTACACATATTCCTTTCTATAGATGCTGTCTAGTCTGCTGAGTTCCTCCAGCATTTTGTGTGTGTTGCTTGGATTTTCAGCATCTGCACATTTTCTCTAGTTTGTGGCACAGTAGTAGAATATGTTTTATAGAATAAATGAATGTTAAAGGTACAGGTACATGCTAATAATAACAGCATGGTTTTCATCCTTCCTTGTGCTAAATAATAATAAGGAAGGTCCTATATTGTGCAGAAAATTGTAACTTGCTTTAAGCACTGGTACAAAAAAAAAATGACACTTGTGAGAGTGCAATGTCCCCTATTTCTGGACTAAGTTCAAGGCTCTGGAGTGGGATTTGCATCAACAACCTTTATAAAGGTAAGATGATGTACAAGTTACACATCCAAAGCCTCGAACACAAAATTATTCACAATGCTTCTTACTCCTGAGAACTTCTCCACCTGAGGTCTCTATTTAATGGTGGCATGACATCTTTGCTTACTGAGGAGTGTTGGCAATATTAAAGAAATGAGAATGGTATGAGTACCCACTTTCCACCTGCTGAGAGATGGAAATTGTGAGTGCATAGTCTTAGCTTCACTCATGTTGGTCAACCTGAAAACCTATAAGATGTACTTTAGGAGCAGAAGTAGAACATTTGACCCAATTCTTAATGGAGAATTATAGCCTTAATGGAGAACTACACACTCAAGTGCTATCTATAAACAATGAGAAAAACAGACAGATTTAAATGCATAGCTTCTAGCAATACGAAGTTCGAAATAAATATATTAACAAAATGCATATATGTCACCCTGAGATTCTTCTTGTGGACAATTCACAACAAATAAAAAGAAACACAACAGAATCAATGAAAAACAGCACACAAGATGAACAACCGATGCACAAAAGGCAAAATCTGTGCTGTGCATAAACAAAAAGAATAATAACAATAAATAAGCAATAAATACCAAGAACATGAGATGAAGAGACTTGTGAGTCCTGAGGTTGTGGAAACAGTTCGGTGTTAGGGTGAGTGAAGTTATGCCCTCTCTTCACGAGCCTGATGGTGCATACACTATTGATCATGGACTATATTCCCTTGTAGGTAATCAGCAGGATATCTCCTGACGACTAACGTGCATACCACTTGTTCGGAAATACCAGCACTAACATACTAAGCTGTTCACTTTGGATATCAATCCAAATAGGTTTGCTGGGTGATCTACTGTTTCTTATTGAATTTCTGCTACTTTGAGTTGTGGGATTTAGTGCTGTTTTGAGGGGGACCTCCTGTGCTGTCTTTACGACAGTTATTTAGTTTATAATATTTTCGCTTAGTAATTCATTCAATAGTATTTTCTAGTTAGAATTAGAAGTGTTTAAAGTGTATTCATTGCATGTAAAATATATCGGCATGCGATGACGTCACATCCGGTTTCGCCGCGTCTTGTGGGAAAACACCGGTTTGAAATTAGCGCGAGGGTGGGGGCTTTCCACGAGGCTCACCTGAGCACAAGCAGTTTTGCAGGCATGAGAAATCACAGTGAGAGCAACGCTGTAAGTTAATAGATAATCGATATATTGAACTAAGATGTTAATAGTGATCCTGTTAGAGGTAACGTCGGTAGATAATGTTTATGCTTTCGTTAGTTAAAGAGTCGCGGATAGTTTGCATGGAAGTGTATTTAAAGTAGTCAATGGAGCAGGTAAACTCTCCCTGTATACTGCACCTTAGTGTAATGTAGTTATAGTCACCTTTGCAAGTATTTACACTTGAAATGTGATATTAAGGAAGGAACAAATACTGTATCAATCTTGTATTGTTTTATCAACAGTTTTCACCATATGTTAATGTGAAGAGTGAACAGTAAATGGTTAATCTTACTGCGATCTGGTTCTTATTAACTGTGGTTTATCCGGACGTTAAATTCGGCGTTTCGTTACACCCGAAGGAGAACGTTACACCTCCCTTTCTAAGCAGGTGGAGGCACAATTACAAAGTCATCTAAGAAAGCAATAAGTGGGAATGGAGTGGTGGTGGCAGATGCAGCAGGGAAGTCTACCAGAAACCTACGGATGTAATGCTGGTAACCTGACTGAAAAAGGGTGAAAAAACCCTGTACAAAGGGAGCTTGGACTGAAAAAGAAGGTATGCAGAAGATGGCAGTGAACGTGGTTCCACTTCAAGAACTCAGGTTCTATAGATCTTGGACCAAAGGGCAGAGCCTCAGAATACTGGGATGCCCTTTTAGAACAGAGATGAGAAGGAACTCCTTTGGCATAAATCTGTGGAGTTTATTGCCACAGACGGAAGGCCAAGTCATTGGTATATTTAAAGCGGAGGTTGACAGGTTCTTGATTAGTAAGGCTGTCAAGAGTTATGGAGCAAAGGCAGGAGAATAGAGTTGGGAGGGATAATAAATAAATTAGCCAAGATTGAATGGTGGAGCAGACCCAATGGGCCAAATGGACTAATTTTGCTCCAATGTCTTATGGTCTTGACCAATGTGAATGAAGCTATGACCATACATGCACAATTTTCATCTCTCAACAGGTGGAAACTAGGTATCCATGCCACTCTCATTTCTTTTACATTGCTAACTCTCATTACATGGGGATCTGAACTGGAGAAGTTCTCAAGAGGAAGGAGCACCATAAATAATTGTGTGCTCAAGGATCTGGATTTGTAACTTGGGATCAATAGTAAGTAGCAAGACCAGACGGTAGCAGGAAATTGGCAAAAGCTACATCTTCTCAAAAAAAAATTATGAAACTCCAGTGTTTTTGTTTTGATGTTTTGTAACAACTAAGGGCTTAATTGGAACTACATTAAGGGTAATTGGCATTAGGAATTTCCTCCTGATTTCCTTCTGATCTGCAGATCAGAATACAAAAATGAACCAACTTAATTTTCATGCCATTGAAGACAGAGGATGAGGATCAACTGGTGCTGTGAATTGAATTGAATTTATTTAAATCTTACATCAGTCCCACAAGGTGAGGGAGTAAAAATCTTTGTGTTATGATACTGTTACAATGTACAGAGATGTGAATTTACAAGTCCAATGGCTTGTAGAAAGACGCTGTCCCAAAGACTGTGGTCCTGGCATTAATGCTGCGGTACCTGTTGCCAGATGGAAGCAGCTGAAATGGTTGGGGTGACTGGTGTCCCATATTATCTTCCAGGCCTTCTTTAGGCAACTGATAGGCACTGGGCATGACCTGCCAGAGAACTGCTGATATGATGAGTATAGAAGCCTTCCCCAGTTCTTCCCATCCAAGTAGTATTGTCTCTTAAGCTGCCTTAAAATGACAGGCCATTTATTCCCTCTGTGCAGTTTCAGAGGCTTGGTAACTGCCAATGACCTACAGCAATTCCTGCAACTTAACCATTACTACCTCATGTAACCTACCTTCTCCACAAGGTGCAGTGAATGAATAGGAAGGATTTATGCTGCCTGGAAAACTGAGCTCAAATTATTCCATAGTACCACAGTAAGAAGGTGTCATCCCTCTGTGGGAATTGAGCAGCGAGCATCTTGGGCCAATGAGCTTAGAGCTTCAGGTTGTTACAATTAATTTTCATAAATTAACTATTGCAAATAATGTGGGGTTTTGATCCTTCTCCACCAATCATTAATATTCCGTAAGACAGCCAACAGCGGTCTGTTCCAATTCATTTAGAACCATAGAAGCATAGAACATTACAGCACAGAAACAGACCTTTTGGCCCTTCTTGGCTGTGCCAATCCATTTTTCTGCCTTGTCCCACTGACCTGCACCTGGACCATATCCCTGAATACACCTCTCATCTATGTACCTGTCCAAGTTCTTCTTAAATGTTAAAAGTGAGCCCACATTTACCACTTCATCTGGCAGCTCATTCCACACTCACACCACTCTCTGTGTGAAAAAGCCCCCCCTAATGATCTCTTTAAACTTTTCCCCCTTCACCCTTAACCTATGTCCTCTGGTATTTTTTCTCCCTTAGCCTCAGTGGAAAAAGCCTTCTTGCATTCACTCTATCTATACCATTCATAATTTTATATCCTTCTATCAAATCTCCCCTCATTCTTCTATGCTCCAGGGAATAAAGTTCTAACCTATTCAACCTTTCTCTGTAACTCAGTTTCTCAAGTCCTGGAAACATCCTTGTAAACCTTCTCTGCACTCTTTCAACCTAATTAATATCCTTCCTGTAATTTGGTGACCAAATTTAAAAAAAATTAAGATCTGTCTTGATTGTATATCTATGGCCCTCTGGAGTGGAATTTACCATGCATATACAACTTCTTGAATTAAGTAAATTAGCCTAAAATGTTAACTCTATTTCTCTTTCCAAGGTTGCTTTCTGACCTACTCGATGTTTACAACAACTTTTGTTTGTTTTCTAAGTAATTTCACTTCATCTCAGTGCTAAATGACCAATTCCTTACCCAAAGTTGGTTTGAGATTCTTGATCTAGAGGGAACATCTTGTCAATTCTTCGCAGAATTTTTGGTACTATCTACTGCTTCATTTACATGGGGCATATTACAGGTGAACTTCATATTCATAGCTTAGACTTAGCAGTGAATATTAAAAGCTTGCTCCATGCCTTAGTACGTGCATATCAGCAAACACTGCAGACTGGGGGAGTCTAATAAATGCAGTCCATAAACCATGTATGAAAGATAAGGCACAAGTGAGTATTGAGAAGCAGAGAGACATGGCTCTACAATCCATAGAAACCAAAGGTGTCAGAACAGGTAGATAAGGTGGTGAGGAAGGCATACAAGATACTGGTTTTTACTGGTTGGTATATAGAACAGAAGAACATGGAGGTCATTGTACAGCTTTATAAGTCTTCAGTTAGGCCATAACTGGATTAATATGTGTGTTTTTTGGTGGCACACCATAGGAAGCAAGTGAATGCTTTGTAGAAAGTGGAGAAAAGGTTTGTCAAGAAATTTCCCTCATTTATGTGGGGAGCCTGAATAGATTGAGTTTGGTTTTCTTGGAACAAAGGAAATGGAGGGGAAGCTGATGGAGGTGGATGCAATTACGAGGGGAAAACATGTCTATAACCAGAGGGTATGGGTTTAAGTAGAGGGATAGGAGGATAAGAGGGGAACTGAGGTTTTTTCCTCATCCAGAAAGCTGGTGCAGTCTGGAAAGAACTATCTAAGTGGATGATAGAGGCACGTCTCTCAGAATATTAAAAACATATCTGATGAGCAGTCAAATCGCCAAGGCATAGAAAGCTAGAGAGCAATTGATGGTAAAAGAAGGGTTGTTTTTTTTAACTTGAGTAATTAAGACTAGAAAACATAGGAGAAAAATTACCATTCTGTCAAGGCTGATTTATTATCCCTTTCCACCCCATTCTCTTCCTTGATCCCTGTAACCTTTGATGCCATGATTAATGAAGAAACTATTAACTTAAGTATACCTAATGACTTGTCCTGTACAGCTACCTATGGCAATGAATTCCACAGATTCTCCACCCTCTGGCAAAAGAAATATTTCATGATCTCTGTTCTAAATGGACATCATTGAATTCTGATGCTGTGCCTCGACTCTCCCACTATAGAAAACATCCTCTCCACATCTACTCTGCCTAGGCCTTTCAATATTCGATAGGTTTCAATAAGAGTGCCCCTCATTCCTCTAAACTCCAGTAAGAACAGGTGCAGAACCATCAAACGCATCTCATATATTAACCCTTTCACTCCCGGGATCACTTTCATGAACCTCCTCTGGACCTCAAATCTGAGAATACATAACAACTAATCCAGAATTGCAGTTACCCTAGTGAACTCAACCTCAATCTGCTCTCAAAAGCCAAGTCAAAGGCATACTACAAATTCCCTCTCCTGGGATCCATACCAACATGATTTTTGCAATCTACCTGCATATTGAAATCTTCCATGATTTCATACCATTTATATATCCCATTGTAATTTGTAGCCCAAGTCCTGGCTACTCTTTGGAGACCTGTATATAACTCCCATCAAGGTCTTTTGACCCTTCTAGTTTATTTACTCTACCCATTAGGGGTCTACATCTTCTGATCCTATGTCACCTCTTTTTAAGGATTTGATTTCATTTTTTTTTACCAGCAGAGCCACCCCACCCATAAACCTACGGGCCTTTTGCTACAATGTATATCCTTGGATGTTAAGCTCACAATTATGATCTTCTTTCAGCGATGACTCAGATATGCCCATATCATCATACCTGCCAAACTCTAACTGAGCTACAAGATCAACCACCTTATTCTGTACTCTCCATGCATTCCCCCCATTTAGAAAATAGTCTATGCCTTTATTCCAGCAACCAAAGTGCATGATCATACATTTCCCTACACTATATTCCATCTGCATCTAGTTATATACCAACTGCCGCATCCTCAGCCTTATCATTCTGGCTCCAATCCCCCTGCCAGATTAGTTTAAACTCTCCCCAGCAACTCTCTACAGACAGACAGACAGACAGACATATGTTATTGATCCCGAGGGAAATTGGGTTTCATTACAACCACGCGAACGAAGAATAGTGTAGAAATATAGCAATGTAAAACCATAAATAATTAAATAATAATTAGTTAATCATGCCGTGTGGAAATAAGTCCAGGACCAGCCTGATGGCTCGGGGTGTCTGACACTCCGAGGGAGGAGTTGTAAAGTTTGATGGCCACAGGCAGGAATGACTTCCTATGACGCTCAGTGTTACATCTCGGTGGAATGAGTCTCTGGCTGAATGTACTCCTGTGCCTAACCAGTACATTATGGAGGGGGTGGGAGACATTGTCCAAGATGGCATGCAACTTGGACAGCATCCTCTTTTCCAACACCACTATCAGAGAGTCCAGTTCCACCCCCACAACATCACTGGCCTTACGAATGAGTTTGTTGATTCTGTTGGTGTCTGCTACCCTCAGCCTGCTGCCCCAGCACACAACAGCAAACATGATAGCACTGGCCACCACAGACTCATAGAACATCCTCAGCATCGTCTGGCAGATGTTAAAGGACCTCAGTCTCCTCAGGAAATAGAGACAGCTCTGACCCTTCTTGTAGACAGCCTCAGTGTTAGACAATAGACAATAGGTGCAGAAGCAGATCATTAGGCCCTTCGAGCCTGTACTGCCATTCTGAGATCATGGCTGATCATCTACTATCAATACCGGGTTCCTGCCTTGTCCCCATGTCCCCTGATTTCCCTATCCATAAGATACCTATCTAGCTCCTTCTTGAAAGCATCCAGAGAATTGGCCTCCACTGCCTTCCGAGGCAGTGCATTCCAGACCCCACAACTCTCTGGGAGAAGAAGTTTTTCCTTAACTCTGTCCTAAATGAACTACCCCTTATTCTCAAACCATGGCCTCTGGTACTGGACTCTCCCAGCATCTGGAACATATTTCCTGCCTCTATCTTGTCCAATCCCTTAATAATCTTATAAGTTGCAATCAGCTCCGCTCTCAATCTCCTTAATTCCAGCGTGTACAAGCCCAGTCTCTCTAACCTCTCTGCGTAAGACAGTCTGGACATCCCAGGAATTAACCTCGTGAATCTACGCTGCACTTCCTCTACAGCCAGGATGTCCTTCCTTAACCCTGGAGACCAAAACTGTACACAATACTCCAGGTGTGGTCTCACCAGGGCCCTGTACAAATGCAAAAGGATTTCCTTGCTCTTGTATTCAATTCCCTTTGTAATAAAGGCCAACATTCCATTAGCCTTTTTCACTGCCTGCTGCACTTGCTCATTCACCTTCAGTGACTGATGAACAAGGACTCCTAGATCTGTTTGTATTTCTCCCTTACCTAACTCTACACCATACAGATAATAATCTGCCTTCCTGTTCTTACTCCCAAAGTGGATAACCTCCCACTTATTCACATTAAACTTCATCTGCCAAATATCTGCCCACTCACTCAGCCTATCCAAGTCACCCTGAATTTTCCTAACATCCTCATCACATGTCACACTGCCACACAGCTTAGTATCATCAGCAAATTTGCTGATGTTATTCTCAATGCCTTCATCTAAATTGTTGATGTAAATCTTAAACAGCTGTGGTCTCAATACCGAGCCCTGTGGCACCCCACTAGTCACCACCTGCCATTCCGAGAAACACCCATTCACCGCTACCCTTTGCTTTCTATCTGCCAACCAGTTTTCTATCCATGTCAATATCTTCCCCCCAATTCCATGAGCTCTGATTTTACCCACCAATCTTCTATGTGGGACCTTGTCAAATGCCTTCTGAAAATCAAGGTACACTACATCCACTGGATCTCCCTTGTCTAACTTCCTGGTTACATCCTCAAAAAACTCCAATAGATTAGTCAGGCATGATTTGCCCCTGGTAAATCCATGCTGGCTCGGCCCAATCCTATCACTGCTATCTAGATATGCTACTCTTTCATCGTTAATAATGGACTCTAGCATCTTTGACCAGTCCAGTTTATTGTCAATTCGTCAACTCTAGCAAACCTGCTGACAAAGATATGGGTCCACCTCAGGTTCAGTTATAAACTGTCCTTGTTGTACAGGTCACACCTTCCCCAGAGCAGATCCCAATGATCCAGAAGCCTGCAATGCTGCTCACTGCTTTAGTTACTCAGCCACACATTTATCTGCCAATTTGTCCTATTTGAGGGTCAGCGTGGGTACTGTGGGCCAAATGTCCTTACTCTACTGTACAACTCTAAAACTATGACTTGCTGGTGTTGCTGTTAATTGGTAAATGTCTACATCAAAATTTTTGTTATTAAGTGTGCATTAGTCAATCAAGTGTGGATCAATATATTAATCAAGAGGCTGGGCTTCTTTCTCTTGTATCCCAACTCTGTTGTAATGAACACCAACATTCCATCAGCCTCTCCAAACACAACTGTGCCTCAAAATCCACTTAATCATTTCATGACCTCAGACTCAACATTTATTAATCCCTCACCATTTATGATGTATTCTGTTTTCTGTTGCTATTTCACATGATAGAACAGCTGGATGAGTAAACAGCAATGAAATGAAATGGAAATGACAAAATATGTCATTTTGTAGTTAGTCAAATAATTAAAGGATCCCTAAGGAATACATCTAGCTGTGGGACAGTCTTCAACTCCAGTTTTCAAACCAAATCTGGGTGTGGTAGACAACTGCAGATCTGAAAATGGGTGAAGTGACACTTCTGCAGGTAGCTGACCTAGTGATCATCACAAAAATTCCAGACGATCAGCCTTTTGGGAACATAAGAATTTTATAGAAATGAAGAAAACAGTCAGGGCAATAATTTTGTATTTATTTGTTTGATTAACTTTGGAAGTTAATTAAACTTTAATTTAACTTTGATTAACTCCTGTGGACTTTATTGGCAAACAAAAGATGATTTTCCATCTTTTTTCCTGCTTTTAAAATCTTCCCCACTGGTAGCATTTAGTAATAAGTTGCATAGTTCTCCAAGCATCTAAATTAATGGATAGATAATCAAGTCTTGCAGTTTCAGGCAGTGATCCCAGTGGATCACTGAGAGTGTTTGCTGTCTTTAAACATTTGATGCAGTTCCTAATTGGCCATTAAGTGGTGTAGTCATGTGCTTTAGCCCCTTCTGGTTAATGTATTGTAATTGCATTCTTCTTGACTGAGATTCCTGATGCAACCTTATGGATGATGTGAAATTGACACCAGGTAGCCACTTACGGCACTGGTGAGAGAGTCAAGCAGGCAGTCAGTATTCACTGCCAAGTGGAAAATTAAAAGCAGGAAGTGGAAGCACACACGCAATACTGTCCATGTAACTGAAAAGGAAAATCAAATACGTACATAATGCACCTTGAGTAAAGTGAATGCAATTATAAAATAAGTTTTATTTCTTAATTGCATCCTCTTGATAAGAACAGCAAGATTTAATTTTATGATTCTGGTCCCTACTCAGGTCTGCATTTATGTGGGTCTCACTTATGCCTCCCATTCTTCCAAATGAGATTCCCATCAAAGGACCTTATTCCTCAGAAGTCAGGACATTCCAGATAAGATCAAGTTTTGTTCACAATCTTAGCCAAGACCCAACATAATTAGATTTCATATTAGTTCCCTTGGCAATATGCAGGTAACTAATGCCATGAGTCCATATTTGGCGCAGCAGGATCTCATGGCTTTTATGTGTTGAAAAGGTGGAATGCTAAGTAAAGATACAGTTTCACTTTTTGCATACTCAATTCTTAATTTGACATGGAAATTTCCAAAAAAATATATAAAACAACATCTGCAATTATAATAGTACATTTTGTTATAAAGCATGCTGAAAGTAAAATAGTTAACTGTTTGCGGGTAACAATATATGCCTGTAAAAAAGCAACATCACCTCTGGGCTCAAAACAGAATGTACATCATAAGCAGTAAGACAAATAGACGGTCATTTGAAGAAGTGGAGCTCTGTTTAGTTTTTCAAATGGTATACATCAATACAGAAATTGGTAAACATCCATCATAATGAGTGAGATTTGACAGTTCTGATAAATTATCCAGAAATTGCAGTAAACCACTTAGAAACAGTAGAAAGCAATGCAGTTGTAATCCAGTAATTAGGTTCTAGCTGAAAAAATAAGTAATAGCAGCTCTGCAATGTGTGAGGAGATCATAAATGTCGGTGTGACACCAGGGTGGTGGAGTGTGCAAGAAAGATAAAAAACCCACGAGCCATTGCTTGAAGGTGCATCCAATTTTTAAAAATATTGGATAAGTATAAAGCGTGCTGGATTCTAACTTTCATTGCTGATTTACAAACTATTCATTTCAAGTATACACCATAGGATTTTATTTTTCTCATTTACACAGCCATTATTTCAGGGGACTTCCCACTAGTTTTAATTTTCCACTTGGCAGGGAAAGTTAAAAGCCTGCCCTGCTGTTCTTCAACATTTCAACATTCACCAAAATATTATCACTGATTCAAATAACCTGACTGAAATGTAGACCAATAAGATCCAGTTGACGGAAGCACTCAAACTAAAGGGAGTTTAATTGTAGAAATGAAACAAATTTGTGAGTTGACTAGCAGAGCAGCTGCATAAAATCAATAAAATGTTTAATCACAAACAAAAGAAAATCTGCAGATGCTGGAAATTCAAGCAACACATACAAACTGCTGGATGAACTCAGCAGGCCAGGCAGCACCTATGAAAAGAGAAAACAGTCAACGTTTTGAGCCGTGACTCTTCAGATCCTCCAGAATAACTGGCTTTCAGTTTACAGACTTATCTAGTTATTTCATGTCAGTGTGCAGATCTTATTCTGAAACAAAAACATGAATGAATAATAGATTTCAAAATACTGCTCTTCTTTATTTTGTTTAGATTGATCCTGAGAATTACAAACTTGATGACTCAAGCACAAAAGAAAAAAAATTAAATCCAACATTTTAATCTTTATTTTTCATTCAATGAAGTATAGATTACTTGTATGAAAATAGTCACAATGATAATAAAATTCAAATAACTGTCCAATGTGCTAATGAAAAAAAATAAGAATGAATCTATTTTAACATGGCTGGCAATAAATTAGCCAGGCAATGCCTGGAATGAACTCTTCAGCCAAGCAGAAATACTATATGACCTTCCATGTTGATACATGTTGGTTGCACACCCATTAGATCCACCTGTGCACCGGTACACTCCTTCTGAAAGCAGCCATGAGCCAGCCCAGAATAAATTATCATCGTTGTGAGCCCTTGAACCCAGGCCTCCACTCATAATTCACAAATTCAACAATGCATCTGTATGGGGCAAAATTGATCAAAGCTCATGGGCAGTACTATTCAATATTCTTTAACTATTATATTTATAATCTACTATTCCCTTCAACAAACTGTTTTCATCATTTTTAAACATTACTCAAATGCACAATTCTCTTCAACCCTTTGATCATGAACAATATACAATCAGTCACTCAGAGAATCCATGCCTACAGTCTCCTTTCAAGTTTTTAAAGATTGTCACTGAACATCGTTTACAAAACAAAATCTTTACGTCTGTGACATTTTGATTGAAGCTATCCCTTTATCTTATTGTAATATCCTGATCCTGCCTGTTGATGCAGTCCACAAAATTGGTCAATTTAATGGATTAGTCTATTGTCATCAAAGACAATGCTTGGTCATTATCACAACGAAAAAAATGTTTTAATGACCAATAAACTCCATGTTGGCCTGTAAGCTAAACAACTGCTGTGTGCTTCTTTATCTGAGTCACAAGTTTGATGTTTTAATACTTTCAGAAACAGTTGCGAACAAGCCTGCTGACAGCTGGACCACCAGAGTTCAGTGAAGGAAGAAAACAGATGAAACCTAATCTGTTTTAATATCACTGGCTTATTTCATGGAATGTGTCACTTTGTGGCAGCAGTACATTACAATTCATAATAATAATAATAAACTATACATTACAGTAAGAATCATATGTATGTGCATGTCCATTACCAGTGATGAGAATCATTGACATCCTTGGCTGGGTGTGTTTGTGATGTTGTGACTTGCACATGAGTTGAATAAAGTCAGTGAAAGGTAGCGATAAGTAATATATACAGTATCATCATCATTATTACGTGCCATGTTGTATGACATAGGTGATCATGGTCTGTGACCATGATTGTTCTTGATCATAAGACCATAAGACATAAGAACAGCATTAGGCCATTCAGCCCATTGAGCCTGCTCCACCATTCAATCATGGCTGATCCCAGATCACACTCAACCCCATACACCTGCCTTCTCACCATATCCTTTCATGTCCTGTTTGATCAGGAAATGATCAACTTACACCTTAAATATACCCATGTACTTGACCTCCACTGCAGACTGTGGCAGAGCATTCCACAGATTCACCACTCCCTGGCTAACAAAATTCCTTCTAAAAGGTCACCCTTCAATTTTGAGGCTGTGCCCTCTAGTTTTGGATACCCCACCAGAGAAAACATCCTCTCCACATCCACCTCAACTACTCCGTTCAACATTCAGTCAAGCCATCAATTCCATTATCCAAATCATTGACAAACAATATGAAAAGCAGAGATCCCAATACTGACCCCTGAGGGACACCACTAGTCACCGGCAACCAACAGGAAAAGGCCCCTTTATCCCCATTCACTGCTTCCTGCCTGTCAGCCATTCCTCTATCCATGCTAATATCATTCCTGTAATGCCGTAGGATTTTATCTTGTTAAGCTGCCTCACATGTGGCACCTTATCAAATGCCTTCTGAAAATCCAAGTAAATGACATCCACTGCCTCTCCTTTGTCCATCCTGCTTGTTACTTCCTCAAAGAACTCAAACAGGTTTGTTAGGCAAGATTATCCTTCACAGAAACCATGCTGACTTTGACTTATTTTATCATTAGTCTCCAAGTACCCAAAGCCTCATTCTTATTATTTCCCAACCTCTAAGGTTAGGCTAACTGGCCTATAATTTCCTTTCTTTTGCCTTCCTCACTTCTTAAGGAGTGGAGTGACATTTGCAATGTTCCAGTCTTGGCAAATTTTTCTACAGAAGTATTTTGCCATTGCCTTCTTCTGCATAGAGTCTTTACAAGACAGGTGAACCCAGCCATTGACAATACTCTTCAGAGATTGTCTGTCTGGCATCATGAGTCGCATAACCAGGACTTGTGATATGCATCAGCTTCTCATTCGACCATCTGCCACCTGAACCTGTGGCTTCACGTGACACTGATTAGGAGGCTAAGCAGGTGCCACACCTTGGACAAGGGTGACCGCAGGCTAGTGGAGGGAAGGAGTGTCTTACACCTCCTTTGGTAGGGATGTATCGCCATCCTGCTACTCCATATATAATTTATAAAGATTAAATTAATAAGCAGTGCAAAAAGAGCAAAAAATAGTGAGGTGGTGTTCATGGGTTCATTGTCAGTTCAAAAGGACGATAGTGGAGGGGAAGAAACTGAAATGTTGAGTGTATGCCTTCAGGCTACTGCACCTCTTTCCTTGATGGTAGCAACGTAAAGGAGGCAGGTCCTGTCTGATGGTAGTCTTTAATGGTGGATGTCCACTTTTTTGAGGCATCACCTTTTAAAGGCGTCCTCAATGCTGCTAGGGGCTGGTGCCCATGATGGAACGGACTGAGTTTACAACTTTCTGCAGTTTTGTCTGATCCTGCTTATTGACCCCTCCATATCAGATGGTGCTGCAACCTGTTAGAATGCTCTCCATGATGCATCTTTAGATACTTTGGTGACAAAGTATTACCTTGAGTAAGACTTTGGTGACACACCAAGTCTCCTCAAACTCCTAATGAACAAAGGCACTGACATGTATCCTTTGTAATTGCACCAGTATGTATGGACCAAGATAGATCTTCAAAGATATTGGCACCCAGGAACCTGACACTGTTCACCCTTTCCTCTGCTGATCTGACTGGTGTGTGTTCTTGTTGCACCATCAATAACTCTCGGAGATGTGAGGCAAGATATAGGCTTTTATTTGCTGGAAGAAAGAACAAGCAGCAAGTGACCACCACACAACATCCTGGAGACTGAGACCGGGGCTGTGCCTCCAATCGCCTTTATACCGGGGTCCATGGGAGGAGCCACGGCCTGTGGGAGAAGCCACAGGAGCAGTCAACAGGTGGGCATGTCCAGACAGGTATATGTAGTTCACCACAGTTCTCTCAACTTCCCTGTCCTGAAATTCACAATCTATTCCTAGCCTTAGTGATATTAAGTGCAAGAATGTTGTGTGACACCACTCAACCAGATCTATGTCACTCCTGTACAGCCTCTCTTCACCCGATGAAATTCTGCCAACAATAGTTGTATCATCAACAAATTTATAGATGGCTTTTGAGCTGTGCCTAGCCACACAGTCATGGGTGTAGAGGGAGTAGAGCAGTAATTATGATGGTTATATTTATGACTGATAACTGGAATGGATTTTTTGTCTAATGATGAAACATTAGATAGAGTTGAGCCTGTACCTGTTGGAGTTTAGAAGAAGGAGAGGAACTTGACTGAAATATAAAATAGGAGAAGTTTTGACATGGTGGATGTGGGGACCATGTTTCCTCTTGAGGAAAAATCTTGAAATATGATGTTAATACCAAAAATCTCATATTTGTCCAAATATGAAATGTAATTATTTCACTCAGAAGATTATGAGTCTTTGGAACTTTCTTCCTGAAATGGTGGTCAAAGCAGAGTGTATAAATAGTATTATGATCAATAGACAGATTCTGGATAACCAAGGAAGTGAAAAGGTTCAAGCAGCAGTGGAATACAGAGACACAGTTACATTCAGATGAACAGAGCAGAGCAGACTCAAGGGGAAAGTGGCTTTCATCCACTCCTAGACGTTACAGAACAGCCATCTGACCTTTTTAATGTTAGTTTATTTTACACTAGTTGTGTTGTTGCTACTTATTTGACTGCAGCTTGACCCTGTCAAGCTCAGTGAAATCCCAATAGATTGCACCTTGTACTCCAATTGATGCTACTTCAGTGCAGTGGTTTTCAATACAGCCCTGGTGATCACGTTATTACCTTTATACAGTATCTCTTGGTTATTATGTTTATACTAGTGTTACTCTGCAGTTCCTGTAGGTCGTGGTTAGGGACAAATTGTCAGTTTGCATAAACATTGTTTCCCCATTCAAATGCAGAGTTGCTTAATTGCACCTAAATGAAAAAAAAAGGAAATATCCTTCCTGATTTCCACCCCCACAAGTTTTTTAATAATGTACTAATACCTCAAAGACAAATAAACATCATGATGCTACTGAATGTGCTCAGTTATTGCCACATAAGAAGTACGTTGTTGGGGTGATAGTTTTGGGCTTAATTATATTCCAGCTATATGCGATTGGTTAATTTTTCAACTGAAGATGGTATTAGCAAGACATTAGAGACACAACTGGTGGAAATTACACCAAAAAATTGGCTTGGGGGTTGGGGGGGGGGGAATTCTGATACAGTGTAACCTCAGCCAGTCTCCTTTATTTAGAACAGACAAGATTTTAATATTAAAAATATATTCTCAAATGAGCAATACCCACTGATATGGCAAAAGTGAGTTCATCTTAATAGTTTACTTGAGATGTTAACTTCCAATCTTGGATTTGAAGCACAAATTCAGATCCGGATCCTGCAAACCTGAATGTGGTAGATTAGCATGCAATCTCAAATTTAAATCCCTCGAGTGCTCCTATTAAATTGTATAAACCACACACATGATCATCAACTGCTATTGGTCCTTCTTAGTCATTAATTGTAAATTTAATCTTTATATCTCCCTCCGTTTACAATAAAAGATAGACTGAGAAAGGACAGGCAGATGATAGGGCAAAATTGCAGTCAATAGGATGAGGCGAATTGCAAAATGGGGGCAAAATTAAAAGGGTGATGAACACAGGACTGAAGGGGTTATATTTGAATGCACACTGTATACAAAATAATGTAGATGACCCTGTAGCACAGTTAGAGACTGGCAGGTATGATGTTGTCGGCATCACTGAGATGTGTTGAAAGTTGATCATAGTTGGGAGCTGAGGAAGAATGGGTAAAGAAGTGGCAGATGGATTATAGTGTAGTGAAGTGTATGGTCATGTACTTTGGTAGAAGAAATAAAGGCACAGACTGGTTTCTAAATGGGGGAAAAGTTAAAAAATCAGTTGCGTAAAGGGACTTGGAGGCTTTGTTCAGGAATCCCTAAAGGTTGTGTTGAGTTGGTGGCAAGGAAGGCAAATGCAATGTTAGCATTTATTTTGAGAGAACCAGAGTATAAGAGCAAGGATGCCATGCTGAAGCTTCATAAGACCGTAGATCATAAAGCATAGGAGCAGAATTAGGCCATTTGGCTGATCGAGTCTACTCCACCATTCAATCATGGCTGATCATTTATTCTCCTCCTCAACCTGGCCTTCTCCCCGTAACCTTTGATGCCATGTTCAATTAAGAACCTATTAATCTCTGCCTTAAATACACCTAACAACCAGGCCTCCACAGCTGCCTGTGGTAACAAATTTCATAAATTTACCACCCCCTATGCAAAATTTCTCTACATCTCTGTTTTAAATGGACACCCTTGTCCTAGCCCTCTTGTCCTAGACTCCCTCACCATGGGAAACATCTTTTCCACATCTACTCTGTCTAGGCCTTTCAACATTCGAATGGTTTCAATGAGATTCTCCCATCTCTAAATTCCAGCAAGTACAGACCTAAAGCCATCAAATGCTTTTCTTATGATAACCCTTTCATTCCCAGAATCATTCATGTGAACCACTTCTGGACCCTCTCCAAAGCTCGCACACCTTTTTTTAGATGAGGAGCCCAATATTGTTCACGATACTCAAAGTGAGGCCTCACCAGTGCCTTATAAATCTTCAACATCACATCCCTGCTCTTGTATTCTAGACCACTTGAGATGAATGGAATATGGCATTGATCAGATTGCACTTGGAGTGTTGTGAGCAGTTTTGTGGCCCTTATCTAAGAAAACATGCATTGGCATTGGAGAGGATCCAGAGGAGGTCCACAAGAATTATTCTGGAAATATAAGGGTTAATGTATTAGGATCATTCGATGGCTCTCTGCTTCTGCTCATTGGAATTTAGAAAAATGAGAGATGGACTCATTGAATATTGAAAGACCTAGATAGAGTCGATGTGGAGAGGATGCTTCCTAGAGTGGGTGAGTGTATAGGATCAGTGGACACAGCCTCAGAAAAGAGAGATGTCCATTCAGAACAGAAATGAGAAGGAATTTCTTTAGCCAGAGGGCGATGAATTTGTGGAATTCATTGCCATGGACAGCTGGGGAGGTCAAGTCATTGAGTATATTTAAAGCAGAAGTTGATCAGTTCTTGGTTAAGCAAGGCATCATAGGTTATGGGGAGAAGGCAGGAGAGTAGGGTTGAAATGGATAATGATTGACAAACATCCAGTCCAGATGGTGCCTGCATACAATGCTCCTTCAGTCAATATCTTCTGGATAGATCATGAAACTATATACAGAATTGTGCTTCTTTTATGTCTTTTGCAGTTGCTTTTCTTCATGGATGTGATTGTGGAACTATTGAAGCCTGTGGTTTGCTGTTTAGAAATCATTTGGGTGTTCCAGCGCTCTGCAGTCTCTGAGAGGATTCTGGCAGGCAGAGGCACCATCTGGGAATCTCATGGCATGCAGGCTGTGATCCAATGCTCAACTCCATGTCACCAGTGAAAACTTCTATTGTTTGCCGATTAAAGCAATGAAGGAAACTGAAACGCCAAGGCAAATGCGGAAGTATGGAGATCATGTGGTTACTTCAGTGCTCTGTAGCCTCCAAGAGGATTCTGGGAGACAGAAGCAGCATGCGCAGACCTCATGTTGTGAAGGCTGTGGGGAGTGAGCCGTTGTATGACTACTTTTCACCATTTAAAGCTTCCATTGTTCACTAATTAAAGCAATGAGGGAGATTGAAACATCAAGGCGAGTGCGGATCCTGAGTGCAGGCTCCAGAGAGCGAAAGGTCTGCTGCTGGGCCCAGAGAGTGTTCCTCAGGTTTTCTGCATTTTAGATGTGGACTTGAACTATAGATTCTTTTCAGTCTTATAGTTTTTTTTATGTTCTGTGTTTTCACCCAATCTTTCTTGTTCTTTTTGTAAGAGGATGCAGGATTAAGGGGTCAATGTAGCTGTTCTGTTTTTGTTTGTTTTTTGTGTGGGGAGGGGTGTTTCTGGGTTGCTGCCTTTCTTGGTTTTGTGGCTACCTGGAGAAGAAGAATTTCAAGTTGTATATTTTGACAATAAATTAACCTTTGAACCATTGAAATCAGCCACGATGGAATGACGGAGCAGACTTGATGGGCCATGTGGCCTAATTCTGCTCTTACATCTGAAACACTCTTATGGTCTACCATATCTTTCAGAGTTCTGCATCTACATGCAATCAGAATTCTTCCTCTTGTTTGTGTCATGATAACTGAATAATCTGCAATGCCTGAATTGCAGTTTTATTGTGTTTCACCACACAATATTTACCTACTAATCACATGCACACACTCAGGTGTCCCAGCATTAGGCCACATGTGTCACCCACCCCAAGTCATGTTTCTGTTTAGAGATAGAGTGGAGTGAGTATAGATATATTGACTTATCCTATCTCATTGATTATAGTATGTCAGGAATGGACAAATTATTAAATTGTGTATAAGCAAGGCTACAGTATTGAATAATAATGTTGTCAATCTCCTATTTTTATTGTATTTTCTTGATATTCTTCAAAACATATTTGTGTGTCTACCCACATCTTCCAAAAGCAATCCTAGATTTTATCTGTTAATATGTTTCTTCAGATCTATTTTATAATTTCTTCAATTGCATTGTAAACACCACCTTCTTTCAAGAATCCTGGAAGAATTTTACTATTGACCACCCTATATGCATCATTTGTGTATTAAACAATGAGCACGCCATTTCGTAATCAAATTTAAAATGAACATTTCAATGAACGCTTGAGGATTGTTTCCTTATACTCCACAAGCAGCTTAATTGAAGATTGTATTTGTCCATCAAACCCTGGACATGTCTTCCTAGTAAAGCACAACTTCTTAAAAAGTACCAAACCAAGTGCAAAATTTGGCATGATAGTAAAGGTCTACCTCTGCCTGCCTGTTTTTTTGTTCAGAAACATGAAATGGAATTTGACATTTTTAATTTACTTCATCATCTGGGAAACATTTTGGATGTGTGGGTAGATGTCTTAAATTTTGAAGTAGTGTTTCCTCTGGCTAAAGAGTCTTGAGCTAACAAATACGTTCAAGATAAGGGTTTGTGTATTTGGGAATATTATATGAAAAATTCCTTTACTCGGAAGTCATTATTTTTGAAATACTCTAATTAAATTATTGTGAATGGCTGAGAATATGCAAGACCAAGATCAATAGACCGTAGGATACCAAGGGAATTTGAGGAGCAAGAAAATGGACATGGTTCCACATCAGCTTCAATCGCAAAGAATGCTAGAGTAAGCTCAAGGGCTATAGCCAACCCCAGCTCAGATTCTAATTGCTTGCCATCTCTTAAATACTGTAATTCTCAGAGATATTCTTTTGTAATGTAGTGATATAAAATGTTCTTTCTTTTCAAATATTTGATTTATGTTCTAAAATAACTATTTTGCTCATTGGGGGTTTTTAATTGGCCTCATTTGCTCCTGAATCTTCTTTTTCATTCTGACCTGCTCAAAGTGGCTGGTGCCCAATGATACTATAAATTTCTGAGTTAGCTATTTCAGATGCCAATTCAACCAGTTTCCATTATAAGATCAAAAAGGTCTCATCCACCCTCTTAATCCCTTGTTTCAGCTCTGCATGGCAAAGCTCTAAAACAGTAGTACATCATTTTAGACTCTTTTCACTCCTTGGGCACTCTCGTAGAATGGTACAGAGCTTCACTGATTTAAAACAATGTTATTTTTATTGCACCTTCTATTACTTCCCATTCTCTCAGAGCACTTTACAGCCATTGAAGCATTTGTGCATTGTTATCATGTTTGTGGTACAGAAGACCCACCTGCCAAGTTGTACACAGAAAAGTCACACCAACTAAATGTCATGATGAACAGATGATCTGTCATAGCGGCCGAGGGACAAGTATTGAGTTTTCTGCCACATGTTTGTTGCAGATATATAGTGGAAGTGGCTTTGTGAAAACTTCCATCCTTAATTTTCTCATGTATTTTTAGCAGTGTTACAGCAAGCAGCCTATTGTACCAGAAACAATAAGATGCAGAGGAGATTACCTTGTTTGTCTGCCATTTTGATTCTGTGACCCTTTGGATGGGAATAGTTTCCTGGCGTTGCCATGTGGAAATTGAAATTCATTAACTATGTTTTCATTCTAGCTGGAAACTGAAACTGTGCTGTGGCTGTAAGAAGTTCAATTCTAGTATTGTGCTCAATGACAAATTTTCCTTTTGCTAAAATTTCTGTGAAGCAGAATCTATTCCAATCAAGTTTAACTTTGAAATGGATTGACGTGATGTTTTATTACACAATATCTGATAAAATCTCAAAAATTAACACTTCACGTGTCAATAAACTGCAAAATTATTGAAAAAGATTGCAGAGCAGAAGGCAGTGAATGCTTTGTAAATTTAGCAAGCTTTTTTTCTCTGACAATTGCAGTAGGTTGTTAACTCTAATGAGGCTTCCCGACATGGTAGTTGCCTGAAAAATGCTACCTTTTTCCCCATGCCATACTTCTACTTTACAAAAATTATACACTCAGAAATATAATGCTTGTTTTTTTATTTATATTTAATTTTTTTGACTTCAGGCTATATATCTTGAAATTCGAAGTAATTTTGAAACAGTGTTTTATTATATTACTATTGAAAGATTGATGGGACTTCACAGAATATACTGTTGGAATACTTAAATGTAGTACTTCTAGATCTACAAAGAAATTGAATTGAATTGAATTGACTTTATTTCTTACATACTTCATATACATAAGGAGTACAAATCTTTATGCTATGTCTCCATCTAAATGTGCAATGTGCAATTTAAAGTAATTTATAATAAATAGTATGTACAACAGGGCAGTCAATATAACATAGAAATATAATTATATCAGCATGAATTAATCAGTCTGATGGCCAGGTGGAAAAAGCTGTCCCGGAGCCTGTTGGTCCTGGTTTTTATGCTGCGGTACCATCTTCCAGATGGTAGCAGTTGGAACAGTTTGAGGTTGGGGTGACTCAGGTCAATGATCCTACTGGCCCTTCTTACACACCTGTCTTTGTAAATTTCCTGAACAGTCGGAAGTTCCCATCTACAGATGCGCCGGGCTGTCTGCACCACACTCTGCAGAATCCTGTGATTGAGAGATGTACAGTTCCCATACCAGGCAGTGATGCAGTCAGTCAGGATGCTCTCAGTTGTGCCCCTGTAGATCTTTGGATCTGGGGGCCCAGACCAAACTTCTTCCAATCATCTGGGGTGGAAGAGGCTCAATTGTGCCTTTTTCACTACATAGCTGGTATGTACGAACCACATGGGACCCATGGCGATGTGTATGCCAGGGAACTTAAAGCTGTTCACCCTCTCAACCTGAGATACATTGATGTCAATAGGGGTTAGCTTGTCTCCATTCCTCCTGTGGTCTACAACCATCTCCTTTGTTTTTACAACATTGAGGGAGAAATTGTTTCCTTGACACCACTGTATCAGGGTGATGACTTATTCTCTGTAGGCTGACTCATTATTATTTGAGATTAGGCCAATCAGTGTGTTGTCGTCAGCAAATTTAATTAGCAGATTGGAGCTGTGGGTGGTGACACAGTCATGGGTGTACAGAGAGTAAAGGAGGGGGCTTAGTACACAGCCCTGAGAGACACCTGTGTTGGGGGTCAGAGGGGCAGATGTGAGGGAGCCCACTCTTACCACCAGCTGGCAATCTGACAGGAAGTCCAGGATTCAGCTACACAAGACAGGATGAAGGCCAAGGTCTCTGAGCTTCTTGTCGAACCTGGAGGGATTATGGTGTTGAATGCTGAAGGCAATAGAATTGATTTTATTTAGTGACTCACAGTACAGAAAGCCACAGAAGCACATCCATCTGTGCCAGAAGAGGTGGTGGAATCAGATACAATTAAGAGGTATTTGGTCAAGCATTGAAGTAGGCCAAGACACAGAATGATGTATAGATGGGCAGAAAGGTCGACATGGACACGAAGGGACCATTCTGTGCTAGACAGCTCTATGATGCTTTGATATTTTCCCCAAACTGAGGGAGTGGAAGAGTGAAACAAAAACATTTTTACTATTAATCCAAAGTACTTTCAGCAAATACTAGGGTAACTCAGTTTCTCAGCTGTTGTGCTCACGTAAGAAGTGACTTAAAGTGGCAGAGCCAATGTGAGGTGAGCAGAGGTGAGGCAGAGTCAAGGCGAGTCCTGGGCCCGAGAGGAAGGGAAGCCCCAAGATTTAATCGGCTGAACTGGGAAGGTAGTGTATGGGCTGAAAAGAGGTGGCGAGGCTCAGGTCCAAGAGCATATTATGGAGGCAAGGCCCAGGTACAAGAGCAAGCAATGACACGAGGTTGGAACGACTTAAGCACCGGGTCAGACTGAAAAGATCAGGTTGTCAGGCCTGGAGGCAAGGGATGGGCCGGTTCAGCTCACTGTTCTATGAGGTTTCCTTATATATGCACTGAACTGAGGCTATGGCTCCTGAATTGGTTGCTATGATGCCTGGCTTCATGCTTCACTTCCAACTCACTGGGAACTCACCTTCATGAAGTTCAGTTCTGAATGTTATTTGCTTACTTTTTTTTTCTTTGCACAATTTGTTTTATTTTCTCTCTACATAATGTATGTTTGGTTTTTTAAGGGTTACTTTGGGTTTCTTTATTTTTTGATTGTCTGTAAGATGAACCTCCAGGTTGCACAAAGTATACACGCTTTGATAATAAATGTACTTTGAACTTTGATGTAGTTCACTAAACTAAAGGAAGTCATTCATTCTAGTCATGTATAGTTGAGTTAAGTGGATTGAAATTTTGTCACAAGCTGAATATTGGCACAAATCGAGTGTGCTGAAGGCAATTGGAAACTGTACATTGTGCATCACTGCACCATTACTGGGAAGCTGTACTCAGTAATCCCATAACAGCCAGAATAATCATGGGCCTTAGCACATCAGAAGTTGCTGGAATTCAGGAGAATAAACAGAGGTGATCATATGTGGAAAATGGGTTAGCACTACCCTGTCTCTTATTCAGCAGACGTAGAGTGCAAGCTTTATATCCTTACAGTGTTCCCTTAAGGTTACTTGTTAAATACTCTCAGGTATTTGAACAAAAAGCAGCATTTTTGAATTAGGGCAATTAGATGCAGCTGACACACAGTATTAATTTAATTCTCATAAACATCTTGGGTATTTTTATGCATCAGTTTCCTCTTTCAGAAATTTTATTTCTTTAGACAGGTATGTTATCTCACACAAATTGCTGCAATTACTGTCAAACTAGAAAAAAGCATGAATGTTGCATCTATGATAAAAACACAACAGTTACACCAGGACAAACTCAACATTGTGTACGCCCTTGGAGAGAATCAATTCTTAAAAATAGCACTAGGGGAAAAAAGCATTACAGTTGCTGTAAAGTGTTTATTTTCTTGTCCTTATAGTTGGAAATATCCTATTTAAATTATCAAAGCAATACCTGCCAGTGATAGCACCCAGGCGTGCTTTGTTTCAGTGAGGTTTGTGGTGATTTGAGGATGGTAAGATCAACAGTTAGCTTCTTAAATGCTCTGTTAACTCTATCTTCAGTTTTAGTTTGCCGTGAGATACTTAGGGATAAAAATCATGGCTAATACCTCACAGCTCAAGTCAGTTTTGATCTTCATCCTTTTCCCTGACTGAGAATGACCAGGTCAACAATGTTTTGGTATCAAAGTAAACATTTAGGACCTATATAGTCCAATCAGAAAAAGAACTTGCAATGACTTGGTGGCTTTCATTAACTAAGGAGTTTGCAAAGTATCTTTCATTTAATGCAGTATGGATCCACTAACTAAAACATACACATTGAAAACAGGCTGTCACACAAGGCAAGAGAGATAGCAAATTAAGCACTTCCATTCAAGGCAATTTCAGGCACAGGATATAAATTACAATGAAAGATAGAAAAGGCATGTAATAAGGGCAATACTATAAAAGACATGGGAAATTTCAATATGCAGGTAGATTGGGAAAATCAGGTTGGGGCTGGATACATAAAGAGGGAATTTGCTGAATGCCTGCAAGATGGCTTTTTAGAGCAACTTGTGGTTGAGCCAACCAGGGGAAAGATAATTCTGGATTGGGTGTTATGTAGTGAACCAGATTTGATTATGGAGCTGAAGGTAAAGGAACCCTTAGGAGGCAGTGATGTGATAAGAAAGAATTTACTGCAGTTTGAGGGGGAGAAGATAAATTCAGATTTATCAGTATTACAGTGGAGTAAAGTGAATTACAGAGGCTTGAGGGGAACAGGCCAAAGTTGATTGGGAAAGAGCACTACAGGGATGAGAACAGACCAGTAGTGGTGCATTTTCTGGAGGTAATGCAGAAGGCACAGGATAGATACATCTCAAAGATGAAGTAGTATTCTAAAGGGAGGACAATGGATGCCAAAGACAGCATTAAAACAAAAGAAAGGTCATGATATAGCAAAAATTCATGGGATGTTAGAGGATTGGGAAGCTTTCAAAAAGTGACAGAAGGCAACCAAAAAAATCATAAGAGATAATTATATAATATGAAGGTAAGCTAGCTAATAATATAAAAGAGGATTTTAAACATTTTTTCAGATGCATAAAGAGTAAAAAGAAAGGCAAGAATGGATATTGGACCATTGGAAAATAATACTGTCACAGGGGGACATGGAGACTGGACCCAAATACAGGACACAGGCACTGAAGTACCAGGGGCAGGACAGGAACAACTAAAGGATAGAACAAGGTGGGGAGACCATGGCATTCAAAGGTGATCTTGGGGTTCAGAGAGAGTTCATAGCAAGACTAGAGGATGGGTCTACGGATCAAGGAATGCTGGAAGGATAGCTGCCAAGCAGGCCACATAACTCCTGGGTAGGCCCAGCCTCCCAGGCAGGAACACAGGGGCCTGGGCAGGTCACAGGGCACTTGGGCAGGATGCAGGGCACAACCCATCAGAAGCAAGGGGAGGAAAGGGTTAGAGTCCTCTGGGCTGGTTACATAACTTCTGGGCAGGGCCCAGCCTCCCAGGCAGGAACACAGGGCACCTGGGCAGGTGCAGGGCACAACCTATCAGAAGAGAGGGGTAGGAAAGGGTCAGATTCCCCCACCAGGCAACAACAGCCCAGCCTGCTTACCCAACAGAGGCAAGGGAGATCAGTCCAGGGTGACTATGAGAGCAGACTTACAGAACTAGATGATTAACAGTGTGTACTCCAAGCCAGGATAAACAGATATACAAAACAACACCCCAACTAGACTCAGTCCCAGAGCCCTTTATATTTGCCTGCCAATCGATAGGCATCAGGTGCACCTCCTTAAGCCAGGATGATCCTATTTGGGCTTCACCCAGTGGTTGAAAGGAGGGACAGCTACAAGACCCAGAGTCTTCAGTCCGCAGACCAGATCAAGACCCGGAATGCGGGCTCCGGACCGGACATTAACAAATGCCTAAGAGATAGTAACGTGAGCCAAAGAAGTGGAGGACAAACTTAATAAGTATTTTGCATTAGTCTTTAAAGTGGAAGACACTTGCAGTATGCCTAATATCCAGGAGTGTCAGGGAGCAGATGTGAGTGTAGTTGCTATTACTAAGGAGAAGGTGCTTGGGAAACTGAAAGGACCAGATGGACTACACCTCAGGGTTCTGAAAGTAGTAGCTGAAAAGAATGTGAAGAGATTATTAATGATCTTTCAACACCCAGTATATTCTAGAATGGTTTTGTAGGAATGGAAAGTTGCAAATATCACTTCACTTTTTAAGAAGGGAGGAAGGCAGATGAACAAGTAAAAGCCAATTCACCTGACTTCAGGGTTGGGAAGAAGTTGGAGTCCACTATTAAGTATGAGATTTCAGAGTATGGCAAAGTAGGCCAATGTCAGTATGGTTTCCTTAAGGGGAAATCTTGCCTGACAAACCTGTTGGAATTCTTTGAGGAAATAACAGGCAAGATAGACAAAGGAGAGTCAGTGCATGTTGCTAACTTGGATTTTCAGAAGGCTTTTGACAAGATGTTGCACAGGAGGCTGCTTAACAAAATAAGAGCCCATGGTATTACATGAAAGATATTAGCATAAATAGAAGATTGGCTGACAGGCAGGAGGCAAAGAATGGGTATAAAAGGGGACTTTTCTGTGTGATTACTGGTGACTGTTGGGGACTCTTCTTTTCTCAATATATGTCAATGATTTGGATGACAAAATTGATGATTTTGCAGAGAATACCAAGCAGGGTGTAGGCACAGGTAGCGTTGAGGAAGCAGGGAGTCTGAAGAATGACTTAGACAGATTGGGATATGGGAAAAGAAGTGGCAGATGGCAGTATGGGGAAATGTATGGACATTCACTTTGGTAGAAGGAATAAAAGCATAGATTATTTTCTAAACAGGGAGAAAATACAAAATTCAAGGGTGCAAGAGGGCTTGGGAGTCTAGGATTCCCTTTGGTTTAACCTGCCAGTTGAGTCACTGATAAGAAAGGTATATGGAATGTTAGCATTCATTTCAAGACGACTAGAATATTCTGTAAGAGCAGAGATGTGCATGGGTTAGACTGCATGGAGCATTGTGAGAAATTTTGGGCCCCTTATCTAAGAAAGGATGTGCTGGCATTGGAAAGGATCCAGAAGAGGTTCAAGAGAATGGTTCTGGGAATGGAAGCATTAACAAATGAGGAGTGTTTGATGGCCCTGGGCCTGTATTTGCTGGAGTTTAGAAGAATGAAGAGCGGAAATCTCATTGAAACCTATCAAATATTAAAAGGCTAGATAGAGTGGATGTGGAAAAGATGGTTCCTATTGTGGGTTAGTTTGGGGCATGATGGCATAGCCCTAGAGGGATATACATTTAGAACAGAGATGATGAGGAATTTCTTTAGCCAGAGGATGGTGAACCTATGGAAGTCATTGCAGTGGACAGCTGTGGAGGCCAAGTTATTGGGTATACTTAAAGCAGACACTGTTAGTTTAATGGTTGTTCAAGGCATGAAAGATTACAGGGAGAAGGCAAGAGAAAGAGTTAGAGAAAGAGAAAAAGAGAAAGAGAAAGTGCATAGTTCCCTGAAAGTGGAGTCTCATGTAGATAGAGTGGTGAAGAGGGCTTTTGGAACGCTGGCCTTTATAAATCAAAACATTGAGTACAGAAGTTGGGATGTAATGCTAAAGTTGTACAAGGCATTGGTAAGGCCAAATTTGGAATATTGTGTGCAGTTCTGGTCACCGAATTATAGGAAAGATATCAATAAATTAGAGAGAGTGCAGAGACGATTTACTAGGATGTTACCTGGGTTTCAGCAATTAAGTTACAGAGAAAGGTTGAACAAGTTAGGTCTCTATTCATTGGAGCGTAGAAGGTTGAGGGGGGATTTGATCGAGGTATTTAAAATTTTGAGAGGGATAGATAGAGTTGACGTGAACAGGCTGTTTCCATTGAGAGTAGGGGAGATTCAAACTAGAGGACATGATTTGAGAGTTAGGGGGCAGAAGTTTAAGGGAAACACGAGGGGGTATTTCTTTACTCAAAGAGTGATAGCTGTGTGGAATGAGCTTCCTGTAGAAGTAGTAGAGGCCAGTTCAGTTGTGTCATTTAAGGTAAAATTGGATAGGTATATGGACAGGAAAGGAGTGGAGGGTTATGGGCTGAGTGCGGGTAGGTGGGACTAGGTGAGATTAAGGGTTCGGCACGGACTAGGAAGGCCAAGATGGCCTGTTTCCATGCTGTGATTGTTATATGGTTATATGGTTAAAGAGGTTGAGAGGAATAATAAATCTTCCAAGATGGAATAGTGGAGCAGACTCTATATGCCGAAAGGCCCAATTTTGCTACTCTGTCTTATGGTCTTAAATGTTGATTTGAGCACACTACTAAAACTTAAGACTGTTAACCACCCCAGTGAACTTACCTACATTCTACTTCTAACAGCCACATTAGCTAGATTAAGTCACTGTCTACTGGCAATGGCAAAGCATATTGGCCATATTAGCAGACATGAGGTGTGAAGACTTGAATAAATGTTCAGATTCTGAAATTGGTAAATGAGGAAATGTGTTATGATTCCTGATTTTATCCCGACTCGCCAACATCAAGTCCATGTATGTTCTTATTGGGGACACAGTGCACTGGAGTAAATCCCACGTGTGCCCATGGGACTTGGGCTCTTTGGCAAGTGCTGACCAAGCCAACTTGAGACATAAATGTATTTGTTCTTGTCTTCTGAAGATAAAAGTCTTCTGTCAGTAAAGCGTTAGTAGGAGACTCTTTCAGAGTGTGTTAAATAAGAAAAATCAAAGCAGATCTAGCAGCTCAAAGCTGCAAGTTTATGACAAACTTCTGGCCATCACCAGCAAAAGAATTAAATTCCACTACAGTCTGTAACACTACGGTGTACCTCTCTATCTGTTGTTACTATCGAACTAGAGAGCAACTCTGATAAAACAAGGGATATAGAAGACTATGCTAAGAAATCAGTCATACCTAAAAGTAATGTGCCAATCTGGGGGAGTAATGATACATGGTAGCAGAAGAGGAAAATAATAGATGAAGTGCTTCTACAGCCAATAAAATAAATCAAAGCAGCCTGCTGTCCAGCTCCAATTGTTCTTAATGAGTGTGATACCCAGCACGTGACAAACATTTGACTGAGGTGGTTAGACTGACTCACAGGTAGACGTGTAATTGTAATTGTCAGTCACCTGTGTCACCATACGTCTCTGCCATAGGACACTGTGGCACAGATATCCCGATCCTTCCACTGTTCCGCTTCTTCATCACAGATCATTCTCTCCGCGCTGGGTCAAAATTGGGATTGATTACCAATAGTTACACTTTTCCATTCATAATACCACATATAATGAAGCAGTCTGTGCCATAATGTAGTAGTTAAACAGAATGTTCAAACCTGAGCTAATAAGAGGCAAGTAACTTTTATGTCACAAGAGTGCCAGACAATGACTACCTCCAACAAATGAGAACCTAATTAGTGCCCTGTTTCCATCATTAAGATTCTCTTTGGACTGGCTACATAAATATTATAGTTTCACAAAAGACTAATGTTTGGATTCTTGCAATAAGTGTTTTGTGGCTTCCCAAAGTCTTTCTGCCACGTGAATATAATGAAATATTCTTCCCTTGACTGAACAAGTACAGATCTGCCAACAGTAAAGAAATTCTGCATCATTCAAACCTGTAGATTAACAACTAATTTGTATCATTCACTCCATCTACTGCTAGCATAGTGTACCTCCAACATGCACAATCCACAAAATCAACCATCTCCTAAAGCAATTTGTGAAGGTTTCCTCAACACTGTTTCCACACGATATCAAGGAGATGGTATAGAGGAAATTTTAGCAAATCTGTATTTCCATACAAGCTGCTTGGAAATTTTAAAAGTTGCATATTTTCTTCCAAGTCCTATTGCCTTCTCACTTGGAAACATTGTATAATTGTTAATATTCAAAATTCAGAACCACCCTGAGAACGTACTCTCGTCACAAGGACTGTGGTGTTTGAAGAAGATGACTGATTGCAATCTTTTACAGGACAATCACAAATGAAAGATATATGTTGGCATTGCTAGCATTACCCACATCTTGTGAATCGTTAACAATAATTAATGCTCCTTTTAACAAAATTAGTAATACCCGGCTATTTTGTATTCTAAATGCAAACCCATCCAATTCTGTAGACATTTGCAGGCCTGCCATACTTCGTCAGCAGGTTTAATTCACATTTATAACATCTTCTGGCAATTGTAACTGAAATAATTTACATTTTGCATTAATTCATTATGTTGGATATTGCTTGAAGAGGGGCAATCAAATTTGCAGGAGAAGGTACTGTATTCTTTCAGCGGTTCTGATTACTTTTGAAATTCAGACGGTTAATATGGCGGGAGAAGTGATGGATCTAATCTACATTACAGAGGTAAATCAGTTTTGTTAATGCAGCATTTCAGATTTATTAGTAAGCATTGTGAAAGAACTCATATATAAACAGATCATTAAAAATTTATAGAGTGTTAAACTAAACTCAGCTGCAGAAAACAAAACTTCAGGAGGCACATGTCCTTTCACTCCTATATTTTTATTGATAGGTGACAATAGCGAGATGGGAGAACTTCACAACTAAACTAGAACAAGGAAGATGGTGCCAGCAAACAACACTACCAAAAGTGACATCCTCAAGATGATCACTAAGCAATTCCTTTCTCTTCCTTTACATCTTTTTTATTTTAGATATGGGTCTGTTACTGTTACAGCCTGTTACCTACATGCTGGCGGTGTGATTTCAGGCAGATTGGGTGACCTAGCACTTTGCTTTCTCCAAGAAGCTGAGACCAAAGCATGTGGCATGGACATCAGGAAGCCCAGAAATGGGGCGTAGGGTCCACGAGCAATGCCATCTCTCACTAATTTCAATGATTGAAGCATGGAGGAGGATTGCAGTCACTGAGCTGGTTGCAGAGGGCAGTCGAGTGTTCAACATTGTCTACCAGCTTCTCACTCGCTGTTGACGGAAAAGGTGTCTGCGTATGATAATCTCTCACTTACTGGTCCTGAGGGTGGGTCCTTACACTTGGATGGTCTCTCTCCCTCAATGCTGTCGGTAGATGGGTCCAGAGCAGAGTTTAATTGATGCAGATTGTAGATTTGGACCCTAATTCAGTTTTCAAGTGTCTTAGTTCTAGTTCTAGTTATGATCACTCTTTTTTTGTTAGTTTTTGGCAATTTTTGAATTGGTGCTGCCTGTAGATAATGAACACTGAATTGAACTGAACTGAAATATGCCTTCTGATTTTGTGTTTTATATTCTGTATGTACCGTTCTATAATATTTCACTGCTAATATAATGTTTTCTCTGTAGCAGCAGTGTTTGGGTTATGACTACAGAGAATGGAATGTCTGCCAGAGGTGTGTTGTTTCTTTCTTGTGTGTCTGAGAGAAGGTATTTGTGGTCTCTTGTTGGTGAGAGATGAAGAGAAAAGACACGAGTGGAGCATCAATGACGCTTGGAGGAGGTTGATGAGGAACAAATGGATGGACAACTGTGAGCTCCAACGTGCACATTAGACTGTTTCATTAAAGTGGGCCCTTTTTATTTTTATTTTCTTCACCAACCTTATAGTCAGATTAAGAATTATAAAGTTCATTTGTTTAATTGCATATGGTGTACTGTCTGATATTTTGTGGTACAGATTTGTAACCGGACAACACATCGCGCAGCATCCATGCGAGTGAGATTTCTCAGATTGGCTGGGCCGGAGGCTGTCTTCCCCTGGAGAAACTCATGCTGGCCAAACCTGATGGTTAGATGTATTTTTACTCATTTCTTTTGTTGCAGTTTGCTGTGTGTGTGTGTGTGTGTGTGTGTGTGTGTGTGTGTGTGTGTGTGAGAGAGAGAGAGAGAGACAGGGTGGGAGGGTGGGTTGATGTTTAATTTTTTTCTTTGAACAGGTTGGCTCAATGGTTCTTTGTTTTGTGACTGCAGGGAAGATGAATTTCAGAATTGTATACTGTATAAGTACAAAGTACATAATAAATGTAGTTTGAATCTTTGAATCTTGAATCTTTGTAGCTTGAGGTGAATTGGAGATTCTGAAGAAATCTATATCAGTATTTAGCACCATAACATCCAAATGTTTCTTAAATGGTCTAAACCATAGCACAGAATGTAATACCTGAAGTAAATTTGTTTTTAAACCTGTTTGTTATTTTAATGCCCTTTAGTCTGCCTAGCAACAGACTACATTGGCCATAATGAACAAAGACATGATATATTTCATGGGAATAAACTTTTTATCTAGTCTTTCATATGTGCTCCTGTGATAACAAAAACATCAATGCAACCATTATTCTTGCATTGTTCTGTAAGGATCAATTTGAAAGCCTCGATTAGAGATGCAAGTGTGCTTTCAAAGCTTTTTTCTCCTTAATTATGGAGCTTTGATTTGCTTGAAGCTTCAAAAGAAATGTGAATTTAGAAGTTCATTAAGATAGAATTTTAAGTGGAGTATTTTTCTTTATGAATATACAAGCTGGAACATAATACAGATAATGGATTTTCCTTCCTTGAATTGATCATTTGAGACAAGGGAGAATAATTTCTTGGAAATAAAACTGATAACAAAAGAATGGAAGAAATTCTTATTTTCATTAAGGATACTGTAAAGTTAACTATCTGGCTGAACTGTGAATATACTATATTACTCTTTATGAAAATCAAATTGAAATAGCTGCATTCATGATTTGAATAAATTTGTTCCAAACAGTTATAAAAGGATTAATTATAATACAATTGACCTTTGTATATAATCAATTCATATTTATAACTCATGTTAATATTAGTGCACATATCAGTGTAGCATCATATTATTCTGATATTTAAGTTAACAGTCTTTTATGGTGATGTTATCATGTCTGATCTTCGGCTTTAAATATTTGTTACATTTTCAACATAGCAAAACATAAATTACAAAAATTACTTTTCATTGGTTAATTGTACATTAGTAGGTTACTGATGTTACAAATGGGTTGTCCATTGCTTTCTACAAAAATTACCATCAATAGTGTTATAATACACAAATAAACTGATTTAGTCATCCAAAGATAAGAAAGAAATGACTTGATTTGTTTGACTTACGAAAGAGAAACTTTGGGAAAAGTTGCTTGCTTTTGCTGCTCTAAGAAGTTAGAACTTGGTAACCTGGCTTATCAGCAAAATAAGACTGTTGCTCATTGGGTTGCAGATATTGTTGCAAATTTGATGTAAAAACAGAACATATTAATTAGTCTTCGTATGTGGTTAATAGAGGGGAAAGGTACCAAGTTAAAAGATCAGGTAGGATTAGCAGAGCAGGTTGCTATTTGTTGTAACTCCAAAGTATAAAAACGCATTGAAAGGAAAGCAAGAGAGCCAGGAATTAAGTCTAACATTGTTTTTTATTTTAACTTTAAGCGAGGCATGCACGTATAATATGGCATAATAAAGAATGTCATTTACATACTTATGCCGATAACCAGCAATGTATTATGTAAACAACAAAGAACGCCTATTCTATATATTTACAATGTTTTCTCTAATATGACTGAAACAGTAAAATACCCAACATTCCTTCCTGCTCCAACACAATATCAAATGCATCTCAACTATATGCACAGTATACTATATAATACAACTACTATATAGACATCCACAGCACAGTAAATTTTTAATTGTCCCATTCAAGTCTATAGATTTAATCACTGTGGAGGATTTCTCACTCTTGTGGAATAATATCTTTCATGAGAAGGGGTGTCATTTTGCTTCACAGATGAGACTTGTAGCTGCAAAAACAATCTCAGATTATTTGGTCCTGTCGTGACGATTGTAGGGGATGGCTCTGAGATTGCAGGGAGTGGTTCTGACAATTTGTTTCTCCTTTTCTCAGCTTTACTCTCTGGATCTACTTCACTCCTTGCTTCTCTTGCGGTCCCTATCATGGTTTCAAAGTCTGGATCCCATCCTTCTTCTTTCTCACGTTAATTCTTTCTTTCACACCTTTCTCTTTCTCGTTCATGTTCCTTCACTATATCTCATTTTTTTCAACTACTTGTCCTTTCTACAGATTACAGAACCTGCCGTCTCAAACGCCAGCAGGCATAGATTATTCTATACTGCAATCACTGCTGCCGACCTCAATGGTTCTAACAACCCTGAGC
This sequence comes from Hypanus sabinus, assembly GCF_030144855.1. NCBI lineage: Eukaryota > Metazoa > Chordata > Chondrichthyes > Myliobatiformes > Dasyatidae > Hypanus > Hypanus sabinus. The sequence continues at coordinate 47,287,542 of NC_082719.1, read as the reverse complement.
AGGTTCAGAACCCTCGCCTCTCCCCCAATACTACTAAACTCTTCTCCCCTCCGATTCAAGCTCTCATCTGTGCTGGGTCTTTACTATCCCCTTTGATTTTCCTCTCTCTGAGACAAAACATTTTGTCCTCAATAAGGGCCTCACCTTTGTACCCACGCACCCACATCTCAGTGAGATCCGCACCCGCCATGACTCTGAGCTCTTCTTCCGCTGTCTCTCCCTCTGTGCCTTCTTCTTTGGCAAGGACTCTCCAGCCAGCACTGCTGACCCCTTCTCCCATCTTCAACCCTCCTCCTCTTTCTGGACATCCCAGTCTGGTCATCTGCTTGCTCTGGATCTTTTCATTGCCAACAGCCAACGGAATATCAGCCGTCTAGACTTCAACACTCTCCAATTCCAACCTCACTCCTTCCAAAAGCTCTGCTCTCCACTCTCTCTGCACTAATCCTAACCTCACCATCAAACCCGCAGATAAGGAGGCTGCTGTAGGAGTCGGGTGGACTAACCTCTACCTTGCTAAGGCCCAGTGACATCTGTCAGACACCTCCTGTTACTTACCCCTTGAACAGGACCCCATGAAGGAGCACCAGGCAATTGTCGTCCACAGCTTCACCAACCTTATGAGCTCTGGGGACCTGCCTTTCACGCACTCTGCACCACCCATTTCTAACTCCTACCCAAGATCCACAAACTTCCATTTCCACGTAAACCCATTGTTTCAGCCTGTTCCTGCCCTAATGAACTCAAACCTGCTTATCTTAATTCTGTCATAGTCCCCCCCACCCCCACCCGCCAGTTCAGTCCCTTCCTACCTACACCCATGACACTTCACATGCTCTGGATCTTTTCAACGATTTCAAGTTCCCTGGCCTTAATCATCTTATTTTCACTATGGATGTCCAGTCCCTTTATATCTCCATCCCCACCAAGAAGCCCTCAAAGCTCTTTGTTTCTTCCTGGAGATCAGACCCAACCACTTCCCCTTCACCACCACTGTCCTCTGTCTGACAGAACTTGTTCTCACTCTCAATCATTTCTCCTTTGGTTCCTCTTTCTTCCTACAAACAAACAAAAGGGGTAGTCATGGTTACCCGCATGGGTCCCAGCTGTGCCTGCCCTCTTGTCGGCAATGTGGAACAGACTATGTTCCAAGCCTACACTGGTGTTACTCCCCCACTAGTTCCTAAACTACATCGATGACTGCATTGGTGCAGATTACTGCACCCATGTGAAGCTCATTGACTTAATCAAATTTCCCTCCAACTTCCACCCTGTCCTCAAATTTACCCAGTCCATTTCCAACACCTCCCTTCCCTTTCTCGATCTCTCTGTCTCCATCTCTGGACACAGTTTATCCACTGATGTCCATTACAAATTCACTGACTCTCACAACTACCTGGACTAGACCTCTTCCCACCCTGTTTCTTGTAAAAATACCACCCCCTTCTCTCAGTTCCTCCATCTCTGCCATATCTGCTCGCAGGATGAGGCTTTTCGATACAGAACTAAGGAGATGTCCTCCTTCTTCCAAGAAAGGGACATCCCTTCCTCCACCATCAATGTGGCCCTCAGCCAAATCTCTTTCATTTCACATAGGTCCATCCTCGCACCACCCCACCAGGGATAGGGTTCCTCTTGTCCTCACCTCCCACCCCACGTGCCTTCACGTCTAACACATAATTCTCCACGATCTCCAATGGGATCCCACCACCAAGCACATTTTTCCATCCCCATCCACTTCTCCAACTTTTTGCTTTCTGCAAGGATCCACTCCCTATGCCCTTGTCCATTCATCCCTCCCCACTGATCTCCCTCCTGGCACTTATCCTTGCAAGCAGAACCATTGCTAAACCTGCCCCTACACCTCCATCCTCACTACCATTCAGAGCCCCGAACGTTCTTCCAGCTGAGGCGACATTTCACCTATGAGTGTGTTGGGGTCATACTGTATCCTGTGTTCCTAGTGTGGCCTCCTGTATATCAGTGAGACCGACACAGATTGTGAGATCACTTTGTCAAGCACCTACTCTCTGTCCAGCAGAAAAAGCAGGATCTCCCAGTGGCCACCCATTTTAATTCCACTTCCTTTTCCCATTCCAATGTGTCAGTCCATGGCCTCCTCTACTGCCACGATCAGGCCACACTCAGGTTGGAGGAGAAACACCTTATATCCTTTTTGTGTAGCCTGATGCCATGAATTTTGATTTCTCAAACTTTCGGTAATACCACCACCCCTCTCTCCTTCACCATTCCCTATTCCCATTTCCTTCTCTCACCTCTCATCCCTCTGGTGCTTCTTCCCCTTTTCTTTCTTCTATGGCCTTCTGACCTCCCATATCAGGTCCCCCCTTCTCCAGCCATGCATCTCTTTCACCAATTAACTTCCCAGCTCTTAATTTCACCCCTCCCAGTTTCACCTATCACCTTGTGTCTCTTCCTCCCCTCCCCCACCTTCTAACTCTGAATCCTCATCTTTTTTTCTCCAGTCCTGATGAAGGGTCTCGGCCAGAAACATCAAAAGTACCCTTTTTCATAAACGCTGCCTGGCCTGCTGAGTTCCTCCAGCATTTTGTATGTTTTGCTTGGATGTCCAGCACCTGCAGATTTTCTCTTTTTTGTCTTTTTTTATTTACTTTTTTTCTTCTTCTAGTGTCTTGTGAGTATCTCTGAATTTGCTAATTTCTCAAGTAATTGGGTCTTGTTTATCTTCTTCCATTTCAATAGCACATGTCTTCCTCCTCTCTCTTTTTTTCTTTTTCTTCTTACTAGGGTATGCCTCTTGAACTTGGAAAAGTGCATTTAGTTCACTAGAATATTCTCTTATTAATCCTTCTATTGTTTCCTTCACTATTTGATCCCTCCTCTTGGTTTCCTCATCCACAACAACATCTGATAAATCTTCTGTTTTTGTATCTCCATTGACTCCGATCTTTTTAGCCTTCCATTCATCCAGCTGGGCTTTAGTCATTGTATGTACTTTTTCTTTTTTGAATTAGTTTTTTTATACATTTTCTACATCGCTATAGATAAAAAAAAAACCCAGATCGAAATGAAGAACATTAATACAGTGCAAAAATAAACATACAATAATAATATAATACAAAAGAAGATAATTGAGAAAGCACCCAAATTGAAGACATGTAAAGTTAGCAACAAAAAAAAAAACTCCAGACCAACCACAACACAATATAGAGAGAATAAATCAGGACATTCAAACCCCCAAAACTGTAAATACAGTTGAAAACAGAAGATAATAATGCCTACTACCAAAAAAAAAGGAGCTGAAAGCAAGGGACCGAAAAAAAAAACCTTAGTTAAGGAGAAGGTTATGAAAGTACTCAATAAAAGGTCCCCAGACCTTATGGAACTTTGTATCCAAATTAAGAACTGAATAATGAATTTTTTCAAGGTCTAAGCAGGACATAATATCGTTAAGCCATTGAGCATGCGTGGGCGGGGCAACATCTCTCCATCTAAGGAGGATTAAACGTCTAGCCAGGAGAGAAGCAAAAGATAATATTCGACACTTAGTCGAACTCAAACGTAAATCTGTCTCACCTAAAAAACCGAACAAAGCAATTAAAGAGTTAGGTTCTAGGTGGTGATTCAGAATATAAGATAACGTTATGAAGACGTCTTTCCAAAATTTCTCCAAGCTAGGACAAAACCAGTACATATGAATGAGAGAGGCCTCACCCCTTTTATCACAGAGAGGACTACTGTTAGGGTAAAATCAAGATAGTTTAGATTTAGACATATGGGCTCTATGAAAAATCTTAAACTGTAAAAGGCAATGGCGAGCACAAAGAGAGGTTGAGGTAACCAATTTGAGAATCAAGTCCCAAGTCTCATCAGATAAAGAGATATTTAAATCATGCTCCCAAGCCAATCTAATTTTATCCACAGGGGCACGCCGTAAGGATGCTAATTTATCACGAATAAATGATATTAAACCTTTACCTAGTGGATTAATAGAAAGAAATAAATCCATAACATTTTTCTCAGGCATTTCAGGGAAGTTAGGAATTAAAGGATTAATAAAGTGTCTAATTTGGAGATATCTAAAAAAAATGAGCATTGGGCAGATTGAACAGCAGAGAGCTGTTGAAAAGATGCGAAGCGATTATCAATAAAAAATCTTCAAAATGTCTAATGCCCTTCCTATACCAATCATGGAATGCTGAATCATACATAGTAGGTAAAAAAAAGGTGATTATGTAAGATAGGGCTAGAAAAGGAAAAACCATGGAAACCATAAAATTTCCTAAACTGAGCCCATATATGCAAAGTGTGTCTAACAAGAGGATTAACAATTAATCTAGACAAACTACTAGGGAGTACAGAGCCAAGAAGTGCAGAGATAGATAAATCTTTAGTGGAACTCAACTCTATTGCCACCCAATTAGGGCACTCGGGTTGGCCATGGAAAAAAAAACCAAAAGGTAGCACAATGTATATTGGCTGCCCAATAATATAAACGAAAGTTAGGTAAAGCCATGCCATCCTCTTTTTTAGATTTTTGGAGATAAACTTTATTAATTCTAGAGCGCCTATTCTTCCACAGATATGACAAAATAATAGAGTCTAAGGAATCAAAAAAAGATATAGAAATAAAAATTGGGATTGATTGAAATAAATATAAAAGTTTAGGGAGAACATACATTTTAACAACATTAATATGACCTACCAAAGACATAGATAGAGGTGACCGTTGTAACAGACTCTGTTTTATAGTATATGAAAGATTGGCAAAATTTTCACCAAAGAGATCTTTAAACTTCCTTGTGACTGTAATCCCAAGAAAAGTAAATTGATTATGAACTACTTTAAAAGGGAGATCACGAAGTGTTAATTCTTGTGCTTCTTTATTAATTGGGAAAAGTTCGCTCTTATGTAAATTAAGTTTATAGCCAGAGAACTGGTTAAACTGATCAAGAAGTGAAAACATTGGAGGTAAGGATGTAGACGGATTTGAAAGAAAAAGTAATAAGTCATCAGCATAAAGAGAAACTTTATGCTCAACACCCCCTCTCCAAATCCCGGTCAATTCAGGACAATTTTGAAATGCTATCGCCAAAGGTTCTATAGCCAAATCAAAGAGAAAGGGACTTAAAGGGCATCCCTGACGGGAAATCCCAGTTTGAGGTTAAATAACTGGGATTTCTGAAAATTAGTCAAAACAGAGGCAGTAGGACACAAATACAGCAATTTGATCCAAGAGATAAAACTTTGACCGAAGTCAAATTTTTCTAAAACTTCAGAAAGGTAGTTCCACTCTATACGGTCAAATGCTTTCTCCACATCGAGGGAAATAACACATTCAGGAATCCCAGTTGGAGGTGAATATAAAATGTTAAATAAACGCCGAATGTTAAAAAAAGGAAAATGTTTTTTAATAAAACCAGTTTGATCATCAGAAATAATAGAGGGAATAACAGTTTCTAGTCTATAAGCCAAAACTTTGGCCAAGATTTTAACATCAACATTAAGCAAAGAAATCGGCCTATAAGAGGAACACTCTGTTGGGTTTTTACCCTTTTTTAATAAAAGAATAATAGATACCTCATTAAAAGAGGGTGGCAATTTACTGTAATTAAACAAGTCAGATAATACTGAGAATAACTGAGGAGAAAGAAGTGAAGAGAATGATTTATAAAATTCTACGGGGAATCCATCAGGTCCAGGAGATTTCCCTGAAGACAATACAGAAATTGAAAAAGATATTTCTTCTGATGATATAGGCGCATTAAATTTGGCTTTAAAATCAGATGAAAGCAAAGGAATATTCAGACTATTTAAAAAAATGATCAACAGAGATATTGTCATTCAAAGATTCAGAGGAATAAAGTCGAGAATAGAAATTTTTAAATGCGTCATTGATTTCTAAGTGATCCGATGTAAAGTCTCCATTCTCCTTCCAGATCTTTGTAATATGTTGTTTGGCTTTGGAACGTCTCAGCTGATTGGCTAGAAGTTTACCAGATTTGTCACCATGAATATAGAAGTGACTCTTACTTTCAAGAAGTTGGTGTTTGACAGGTTGAATAGACAGAAGATTAAATTTAGTTTGAAGTTCTACACGCTTCTTGTATAATTCAGGATTCTTAGTTTGAGCATACAGTTGATCCAATTATTTAAGCTGATTAATGAGGTCTAACCGATCTGCACTGGACTTTCTATTAAGATTTGCTGTATAGGAGATTATTTGACCCCTCAAATATGCTTTCATGGCATCCCAGACAATTTGGGATGACATTTCAGATGATGTATTGGTGTTAAAATAAAAGGTTACCTGATCCTTAATAAATTTTAGAAAATCATCATCTGATAATAAAGTCGAGTCAAAACGCCAGTGTTTATTCCTCTGAGGGAGACCAGGAAAATTTAAAGACAAAGTAATTGGGGCATGGTCAGAAATCAGTATACTCTGATAGTCACAAGAATAGACAAATGGAATAAGTTGATTATCGAGTAAGAAGTAGTCAATTCTAGTAAAGGTGTATGGTGAACATGTGAAAAAAAGGAATAGTCTCTCTCAGTAGGATGAAGGAAACGCCATATATCAGAGATACCATAATTAGAAAGAAAAGAGTGAATAGCTAAGGCAGATTTAGTAGGTAGTCTAGTAACAGAGGACGATCGATCCAGATTAGGATCTAACCAACAATTGAAATCGCCACCCAGTATAAGAGAGTATGAGTTTAAATCTGGTAGTGAGGAGAAAAAACGCACAAAAAAATTAACATCATCAAAATTGGGAGCATACAGGTTTGCTAGTACAACTTTAGTATTGTATAATTTACCAGAAACAATAATAAAATGGCCATTTGTATCGGATATCTTATTATGGAATTCAAAAGGAATATTTGATTAATAAGGATGGAGACCCCCCCCCCAGCTTTGGCGGCAAAGGATGAATGAAAATGCTGACCCGCCCACTTTGACAGAAGCCGAGAATTATCAAAACTACGAATATGAGTTTCTTGAAGGAAAGCAATGTCAGCTTTGAGTTGTTTAATATGCGAGAAGACCTTCCTTCTTTTAACAGGATGATTCAATCCCTTTACATTCCAGCTCACAAATTTAAGTGAATTAACCGTTATCAATTGTTAGTGCATAGAAGGTAGCAGGCATATAAAAAATCAAGCAGTACAATAACAGTCTGGGAGCAAAAATGTAAATATAGATCCGTAGAATCAAAATAGAGAGATGTCCTGAATAACAAAGGAAAACAAAAGAAACAGTGAGTTTTGTTGGAACTGGAGAACCCCCACCCCCCGCAACCCAAAATTAAATGGCTACCTAAAAAAGCAGCTAGCTCTACCAAAAAAATTAACCCAAGTATGACTTCCAGTTCTGTGTCATTAACAAAAGTTCCGCATAAATAATATAGCAAATAATAACTAATTTATGCACTAGAAAACAGAATTACAAATAGGAACAACTTCAACAGAAGTATAAAACTTAATACAAAGAAAATCAGAAGAAAACCAACACGAACCTACCCGCGAAAAATTATAAAAGATTAAAAGAAAAAAAAGGGAGGGAGAAAAGGGGGAAATTATAAAATTCAAAGAGAGTCCTTATCAATCATTTACAGAAAAAAAAGCAAAACTTAAACTATGAATCAACCAACAGGGAGGCCTTCAATAAAAACTCCAAACCTCCAAAACAAGTTAAAGACAATTGTAGTTCTCTATAGATAAGGTTATATAAAAATAAAATAGATTACACAGGTAAAATCTAAAAGTTCACAGGGTAACATTAAACTTAAATTATCTATTTAGAAAAAACGCACCAAGTCCAGGGAGAGATTGACTACAGCCCTTAGAGTTTCAATAGATAATGACTGAATTATTCAAGTAAAGTCTGAGTTTGGAAACAATAGTTTTACTTCGAGAAGTACTTATCAACTATTTTAGAAGGTCAGGCCGGTTCTAAAGAAGACGAGGTGGCTGGAAGACTTCCAACAAACACTTCAGCCTCCTTCACTGATTTAAACCACTTATAATCTCCTGTAGTAAGCGTAATTCGAAGATCGGCTGGATTTCGGAGACAGAGTCTGAATCCGCGATCAAAAAGCACTTTCATTACACCTTTAAACTCAGCACGCATCTTCAGAACCTGGGGGGAAAATCCTCCACAAAACGAATGACCGTGTTTTGAAAAGCAAAAGTACCTCTGCGGCGTGCCTCCATCATCAAGCAGTTTTTCACCTGGTATTGATGAAAGCATAAAATTACCAGCTGTGGACGGGAACCCAGAGTTGCTCGAGGAACATCCTGTGTGCCCTTTTAAGCTCAGGTGGAGTCGGAAGAAATTCTTTCCCGAAAATCTCACAGAGAAACTTGGAAAAAAATTCAACGGGAGAGCCCTTTTCGGTGGCCTCTGGCAAACCAAGAATTCGTAGATTGCAACATCTGCTCTGATTTTCAAGATCCACCAGTTTTGAAAAAAGTTTACTGTTCTTCTCCTCCAGGTTGGAGCAGAGAGTTTCAAGATATTGAACACGGCGTTTTAAATCTTCAGAAGTTACATCAATGCGAGATAAATGTTCAGCATGTTCATCCACTCTAGCATTAATCTGATCCAATTTGACATTCAGCTGGTTGAAAGAAGTTCTAAATTCAGTTCTAAAATCCATTAAAGTATCTTGTCTATGTTGTTCCAGAACAGCGAGAATGTCAGCCAGCAAAGCCGTAGAAGTTTCCTTTTTCCCGGTTTTAGTACTTTTGGTAGCCATTATAAGATAGATGTGTTCGCAGGCAGGTAAAAGAGAACTAATAAAATACCTAACTAAGGTTTAAGAAGGGAGACATATAGTGCAAAGGTAAGTAGAATAACGGAGCAACTAAACAATCGCCATCTTAACGGAAGTCCCTGTATGTACTTTTTCAAGCAGCTTTTCATTGCCCACTTGAAGTTCATGCAATAACCTTAATGTACGCAGAGAACATTCTGGTTCTTTATACTCACAAATGCTGAATGCTCGCAACCTTCCTGAATCTCCTTGATCTATCTTCCAGCTTGAAACTTAAACACATTTCACAAATAACTGCTTGATTAACATATCAGAAGGTTTCTCAGATATGTTGCCTACAAAATCTGTTGTCACTTCTTTCATCACTTTCACAATTCCTCTGAGCAGCATGGTCCTTCCTTTGTCCATTACGTTTTTCAACCAGATGCACAGAGGCTGGCACCAACACCTGTTTTCCCTCTGATGGCAACATTTCATCATGTACAGCATGGTAGCAGTTGTGGCATCATCCAGTACTTTCCTTAACTCAACTTCAGTTGACTCTATTACAATGATTGTGGCATGCAAACTGTGGATGATCTCCAATCAAGCTGTAATTGTTTCAGCCAATCCAGCCAATCTTGCTCCCACAGTGCTAACCCTCCTGAATTTACCGCATAAAAGCCCAATGTGGCTTGTTGGTTGCTGTATTTCTCTGTTACAAGTATGATTCCTACAGAAGTCATCTTTTCTCCAGTATCACTTCTTAGTTGGAATTCTGCAGACTTCAGTAGAGCATCTTTGAAATACTGCTCAAAATCATTTTGTGGAATGGCTGAAGCAGCCAAGCCAGTATCCAATTCCATTTTAATTAATATGTCATTCATTTCTGGTGTAAGCTACATTAGTTGTTTGTTCTTAGTTTTCACATTTTAATTATCAAGGTTACCCAGTCCTGTATCACTCTCATCATTATCAGATTTTTCGTCAATGGTATGCAGATCAGTGCTCTTTTTGAAACTGCAACCTTTTATCTTTTTCTCTTCCCCATGCAGTCCATTTATTTTTGTCTGCTTGACATACTTTTGTTAAATGTTCTATTTGTTGTATTTTCTGTGCAAGTTTCACCTTTAAACCTGCATTGGTCTAGTGCACATGAGCCCCTGCCACAGCGGTGACACAATTTGTTTGTTCAGGGAGGTTTCTGTTTCAGCGTTGCAATTTTGTTTACCCTCACTTTCATTCCTAACTGCACCTCAATCTGCTCTTTCCATTGATACAGCTATTTCAACAGCTCTTTTAAATATATGTACTTCAGTTAGGGGCAATTTTTGATTGCTTTTGTGTAAGATTGCACAAACAAAGCGATCTCTCAGTGCACCATTAAGCCCATCACTGAACTGAACTCAGCCAATCTCTTAAATTCAGAAACGTAAGCTGAAATGGACTCCCCTTCCTTTCGATTCCACTTATTAAAGCCTAAAACATCTGTAATCAACAATGATTTCAGTTCTAAATGTTCCTGCGTTACTTTCACAATATCAGCAAAGCTCATTTTGGCTGGTTTGGTTAGAGTAGTTAAATTCCTAATCAAGCTGTATGCCTTTAAATCCAATGCACTCAGCAAAGCTGGCACTTGTTTCTTAATGGCTGTTCAATTTGCTTTAAAAAAAACTACTTGATATATTTTGTATACACATTCTGGTTACCTTTTGAGTAATCAAATGTGCCAATCTTCCCAATGTCGCCAGCCATTTCTGCTTATTTATTTATTTATGATTATTTCACCCAAAACTCACTGTTTATGAACCCATGAGTTCTTCCATTTTCTGCCTTTTTTAATTCAATTGTCTTTCCCTTTGTGAGGAAAATGTGCAGATCTTTTTTTTTAGCTGAACTGCTTCTCACTGCATTTTATTTAACTCGAACAGCTCGCTGCACTTCAACAGGTAGGTATTCATCTCAGGTTTGTTTTAAAAATACCTCATCACAACTGTTATGTTTTATAACAACTAATTGGAAGAAAACAAGAAAGCCAGGAATGACATATGACATTGATGTACTTTTACAGATAACAGCAATGCATTATGTAAACAACAAAGGATGCTTAATCAAACTATATTATCGAATTATTACTGAAATATAAAATATACAACACAGGCCATGTGTTCTTTTTTCTCAGCCCTGATGCAGACTCTTAACCTTTTGTGTCAACAATTACTTCCTCTTATAAGTTGTTATTCAACCCATTAAATCCCTCCAGCAGTTTGCCTTTTGCTACAGATTCCAACATCTTTTGTCTCTTGTGTCTTCAATGTCACATGCTTATTTCATTTTAATGATACCTATCAAGCTAAAACATAAACTTTGTTTCCCGCTACACAAATGCTGACTGATCTCCAAAGTACTTCCAGATTTTGTATTCTTTTTTAATAGTAATTTTTTATGCATTTCTACAATAACTACAACAAAAACCCAACTACAAAATAAGAGATTAATACAGTGCAAGTTAAACATACAATAATATGGTTCAAAATAATGATGAAAAAGCACCCAGAATAAAGTCATGTAGAGTTAGTATCCACCCCCACCATACAGAAAAAATACTCCAGACCAACCACTGCAAATTGTAGGAAATATAAATTGGAGCATTCAAACGCCAAAACTGTAAATGAAAATAAGAACAAAAGATAATAATGCCTACTACCAGGGGGGAAAAAAGCTGAAAGTAAGAGACTGAAAAAAAACTTAATCTAAAGAGAAGTTATGAAAATATTCAAGAAAAGGTCCCCACACCTTATGAAACTTTATATCCGAATTGCGAAGTGAGTAGTGAATTTTTCGAGATCTAAACAGGACATAATATCATTAAGCCATTGAGCATGCATGGGTGGGGCAACATCTCTCCACCTAAAATGAATTAAACGTCTAGCCAAAAGAAAAGCAAAAGATAATGTTCAACGTTTAGTCAGACTCAAATGTATATCCGTCTCACCCAAGGTACCAAAAAGAGCAATCTGAGGGCTAGGTTCTAAGTGGCAATTAAGAATATGGGATAAGGTTAGGAAAGCTTCTCTCCAAAATTTCTCTAGACTAGGACAAGCTCAGCACATATGAATAAGAGAAGCCACTTTTACACTTACACAAACAGGACTAATGTTAGGGTAAGTTCGGAACAATTTAAATTTGGACATGTGAGCCCTATGTACAATCTTAAACTGTAAAAGACAGTGGCGAGCACAAAGAGAGGTTGAATTAACTGACTTGAGAATTGAGTCCCAAACCACATCAGATGAAGAAACATTTAAGACATTCTTCCAAGCCGTTCTAATTTTATCAAAGGTCGCACGCGATAAGGGCACTAATTTATCATGAATAAAAGATATTAAGCCTTTACCCAGTTTACCCAAATTAATAGAAAGAAACAGGTCCTCAATGTTTTTCTCAGGCATCACTGGAAAGTTGGGTAATAAACGATTAATGAAATTTCTAATTTGGAGGTACCTTAAGAAATGGGCATTAGGTAGATTAAACTTAGCAGAAAGTTGTTGAAAAGTTGCAAAACGATTATCAATAAAAAGATCTTCAAAATGCCTAATGCCCTTTCTATACCAGTCATGAAATGCTGAATCATGCATAGAAGGTAAAAAAAGATGATTATGCAAAATAGAACTAGAAAGGGAGAAACCATGAAGACCATTAAATTTTCTAAACTGGGCCCATATTCTCAGAGTATGTCTAACAAGAGGATTAACAGTCGGTCTAGGCAAGCGACTAGGGAGTGCAGATCCAAGACGTGCAGAAATAGAGAGTTCCTTAGTAGAATTCAATTCCATTACCACCTAGTTAGGTCAATCAGACTGGCTATGAAAAAGGATCAGAAGGTAAGACAGCGAATATTAGCTGCCCAGTAGTATAGACGGAAGTTAGGTAAAGCCAAGCCAACTTCTTTTTTAGATTTTTGGAGGAAAGCTTTATTAAGTCTAGAACGCTTACTATTCCATAGATAGGATAAAATAATAGAGTCTAAGGAATAAAAAAAGGTTTTAGAAATAAAAATTGGAATAGATTGAAATAAGTATAAAAATTTAGGAAGGATATACATTTTAATAACATTAACACGACCTACCAAAGACATAGATAAAGGTGACCATCATGACAAACTCTGTTTTGTAGAGTTCAAAAGGTTGGCAAAATTTTCACGAAAAAGATCCTTGAAATTCCTTGTAACTGTAATACTAAGATAAGTAAATTGATTATTAACTACTTTAAAAGGGAGGTCACAAAATGCTAATGCTTGTGCTTCTTTATTAGTTGGAAAAAGTTCACTCTTATGTAGGTTAAGTTTATAGCCAGAAAACTGGCTGAGTTGATCAAGAAGTGAAAACATTGGGGGTAAGGAAGTGGATGGATTTGATAGAAAAAGTAATAAATCATCAGCATAATGAGAAACTTTATGCTCATCACCCACCCCCACCCCCACCCCTAGATCCCTGTCAGTTCAGGAGAGCTTTGAAATGAATTCGCTAGTGGCTCTATTGCCAAATCAAAAAGGAAGGGACTTCACAAGATCCCAAGACAAAGCAGCAGAAGTAGGCCATTCAGCCCATCGAGTCTGCTCTGCCACTCCACCAAGAGCTAAACTATTCTCCCATCTAGTTCCAATTTCCGGCTTTTTCCCCATGTCCCTTGATACCCTGACTATTTAGATACATATCAATCTCCTCCTTAAACACCCTCAATGATTGGGCCTCCACAGCTGTATGTGGCACCAAATTCCATAAATCCACGACCCTCTGGCTAAAACAATTTCTCCTCATCTCTGTTTTAAATGGGTACCCTCTAATTCTAAGAGTGTGACCTCTTGTCCTGGACTCACCCACCAAGGGAAACAGCCTTTCCACATCAACTTTGTCCAACTCTTTCAACATTCAAAATGTTTCTTTGAGATCCCCTCTCATTCTTCTATACTCTAGTGAATACAGTCCATGAGCCGACAAATGCTCCCCATATGTTAGTCCCTGCATTCCAGGAATCATGCTGCTGAATCTTCTCTGAACTCTCTCCAACATCAGCACATCCTTTCTAAGATAGGGGGCCCAAAACTGCGCACAGTATTCCAAATGAGGTCTCACCAGTGCCCCATAGAGTCTCATCAACACCTCCTTACTCTTATACACTATTCCTCTTGAAATAAATGACAACATAGCATTCGCTTTCCTTACTGCTGATCCAACCTGGTGGTTAACCTTTAGGGTATCTTGCACTAGGATCCCTTTGCACTTCCAATTTTTTAATTTTCTCCCCATCTAAGTAATAATCTGCCCAATTGTTTCTTCATCCAAAATATACAACCATACATTTCTCAACATTGTACCTCATTTGCCATTTCATTGCCCACTCTCCTAAACTGACCAAGTCTCTGCAACATTTCCATTTCCTCAACACTTCCTGCTCCTCCACCTATCTTAGTGTCATCCACAAACTTAGCCACAAAACCATTTAATCCACAATCTAAATCATCGATATACAGTGTAAAAAGAAGAGGCCCCAACACCAACCCCTGCGGAACACCACTAGTAACCGGCAACCAACCAGAATAGGATCCCTGTATTCCCACTCTTTGCTTTCGGCCTATCAGCCAATGTTCCACCCATTCCAGTATCCTTCCTGTAATTCCATGGGCATCCTTGATGGGTGCCACTTTTAAGGCTAAGCGACTGGGATTGCTGAGAGTTACTAAGAACAGAAGCAGTAGGACATAGGTATAACTTGTATTCTTATGTTAGGTTTCCACCTATCAAACATAATTCTATAGTCTAAATCATATACTTGCTTCCTTCTCATGGTATAGGCAGGCAGGTTGAAAGGCTGACTGGCTCACAAATAATCGTCGTGATCAGGCTGCAGCCAGGTAGCAGAGATGGAGATAGAACACAGATCAGAGGCTGTATGTCAGAGGTTCCCAACCTAGGGTCCATGGACCTCTCAATTAATGGTAGGGATCCATGGCATAATAAAGGTTGATAACCTCCTACCCTAGATGAATGGGAGGACCTGGAAGCATATCGAGTTGATTAGAAAGATGGGTGGGGAGATTTGGAACCATGTCATGGAACAGCTGATATGTCAGAAACAGCCAAGATACTATAGGACTACTGGACACACTGATAGGGCTGGAAAAATATTGGGGTCAGAGAGACATCAGCCAGGCTAGGGACACAATGAGTTAAGTCAACATTGAGTAAGAGAGGGAACAGGGTTAACATGTGGAAATCTAACGGGATGGGTGATGGGGCGATCTGAGTGGCTACAGATGAGATCAGAGGCTGGGAAAAGTGGTAGAATGGAAGGGAACACTAAGTCGGTGAACAGTCAGGTCACAGATAGAATGAAACAGTTAAAAGCAAATCTAGTGGACAACCAGAAAAGACTTTAATATTGCTTACTGATCTAACTGTTCCTGCTTCTCTTTAACTGAGTTAACCTCAAGATCATGTACAAAACTCATGTGGGCTTTGACAGGATTGGTGTCATGATGATTTTTCCCTGGCGAGGAGTGTCAGATGAAAAGATCAAAGCCTCAATATAAGCAGCTGGCCATTCACTACTGAAACAAGAAGGAATTTCTTAACCCAAATGTAGGTGAATCTTTAAATACTTGAGCTAAGACAGCAACGGATGTGCTTATTCAAGCAGAGCTTCAAATCATTCTAGAGATTGAAGCAAATGAAGAATATAAAGTTGATGCAAACAGTGATCCTGTGGTAAACAGACAGCCATAACTTTATGAAACAGTAGATCAGGTACAATGACCTGAATGGCAGAGCCTGCTGGCTGGCTTACTGCTGGGGCACTGCAGGGCTGGAGTACACTTTGGAAGAGGAGGATAATATTTTCATTAAGCTGTTTGCTTCTTGACATTGTGAATTCAGTTCTTTTGATGTAAGTGTTGGAAATGGAACTTGAAAGGCCAAGTCTTCCTTTTATTTCTTATTATTTTTTGTGATGTAACTTTTCCTTTGGTGGTGGGAAAGAAGTTTTGACAAGATGCTGGCCATCGATATAGTTTCTGGCACCACTGGAGTCCGGTGTCAATATGGGGATGTAGTAAAACTTAAAGTGATTAGTGAGATTGTGGTGCAGTGAGATGCCCTGTGCTGGCTTTCATCAATTTCTTTGGAGATGCCCTCATGGTGGCATGCTGAGAGCATTCTGTGCACCTTCTGTGAAGGATATAATCTGGGTAAAACAACCGCTGCTTCAAGCAGGCGGCATCTATCATCAAGGATGTCCCCCGTATACACCATGCCCTCTTCTCTCTGCTAATGTCAGACAGATCTTGCAAAGAGAGAGTGAATAAATATTTATGACCATTAGCTCTCAAAGTTGACTCCAAAACTCCAACTATAAAATTATATAAAATCATGTAAAATTACTTAAAGTTGTGTAAGTGGGGCAATGTTGGAGTGAGGAGCTGAGGCTGCTGCTTACGGCTTGAGGATGTCATTAAGGAAGAAATAGCTAAACATTTAGAAAGGAGTGGTTCCATTAGACAGGTGCAGAATGGATTCAGAAAGGGCAGGTCCTGTTTGACAAACTTACTGGAGTTCTTTGAGGACATAATTAGTGCAGCAGATAGAGGGGAACAAGTGGATGTCATAGACTTGGATTTCCAGAAGGCATTCGATAAGATGCTGCACAAGAGACTTATAAATAAGATACGGATGCATGGAGTCAGAGGAAGTGTATTGGCATGGATAGTGGATTGATTAACCAATAGAAGGCAGAGAGTTAGTATAAATGGGAGTTTCTCCGGTTGGCAGTCTGTGGTGAGTGGGGTTCCGCAGGGGTTGGTGCTGGGCCCACAGCTGTTTACCATTTACATTGATGATTTGGGAGAGGGGACTGAGTGTAGTGTAGCAAAATTTGCTGATGACACTAAACTGAGTGAAAAAGCAAATTGTACAGAGGATGTGGAGAGTCTGCAGAGAGATACAGATAGGTTAAGTGAGTGGGCCAAGGTCTGGCAGATGGAATACTACATTGGCAAATGTGAGATCATCCACCTTGGAAGGAATAATAGAAGAGCAGATTATTATTTAAATGGTAAAAGGTTGTAGCCTGGTGTTGTGCAGAGGGACTTGGGAGTGCATGTTCATGAATCGCAAAAAGTTGCCTTGCAGGTACAACAGGTTATTAAGAAGGCAAATGGAATGTTGACCTTCATTGCTAAAGGGATTGAATTCAAGAGCAGGGAGGTCATGCTGCAACTATACAGGGTACTGGTAAGGCTGCACCTGGAGTACTGTATGCATTTCTGGTCTCCATACTTGAGGAAAGATATACTGGCTTTGGAAGCAATGCAGAGGAAGTTCATCAGGTTGATTCCAGGGATGAAGGGGTTAACCTATGAGGAGAGATTGAGTTGCCTGGGACTATACTCTCTGGAATTCAGAAGAATGAGAGGGGATCTGATAGAAACATACAAAATTTTGAAAGGAATAGATAAGATTGAAGTAGGAAAGTTGTTTCCATTGGTAGGTGAGACTAGAACTAGGGGACATTGCCTTAAGATTCAGGGGAGAAGATTTAGGACGGAGATGAGGAGAAACTGTTTTTCCCAGAGAGTGGTGCATCTGTGGAATTCTTTGCCCAGGGAGGCTTGAGGCTTCTTCACTAAATATGTTTAAGAAACAGTTAGATTGGTTTTTACATAATAGGGGAATTAAGGGTTATGGGGAAAAGGCAGGTAGATGGAGCTGAGTTTATGGAAAGATCAGCCATGATCTTATTGAATGGTGGGGCAGGCTCGATGGACCGGATGGCCTACTCCTGTTCCTGTTTCTTATGTTCTTATATTCTACGTTCTTATCAAGGCTTCGGGGAGGAGAAGCATAGGCCAGAGGTACATTTTATTTTTGGTATTTATTCTTTCCTTCTTTCTTATTGGACATTTAGAGCAGTGAGGATACCAGGGAGGATAGTGGAATGTGGGAAGCAGGGAGAGCTCCAGTTCATTGATGACTACAACTGCTAGAAGTGCATCCAGCTGCAGCCTCTCACAGACTATGACGAAGACCTGGAACTGAAACTGGATGAATTCCAGATCATTTGCAAAGCTGAGGGACTGATGGATAGGACATACAGGGAAGCAGTTACACCCAAGATTCAAGACCTGTAACTGGATGACCATCAGGAGACGAAAGGGGGATAGACAGCCAGTGAAGAGTAACCTGTGGCAGTTCCCCCAACAACAGATGTACCACTTTGGATATTGTTGGGAGGGATGACTTAGCAAAGAAAAGCCACAGCGGTCAGGTCTCTGGCGTTGAGTCTGGCTCTGGCTCAGAAGGGAAGCGGGGAGAAGATACAAGCTGTAATTATAGGGAATTTGTTGGTTAGGGGAACAGAAAGGAGGCTCTGTGTATGAGAACAAGAATCCCAGATGGCATGTTGCCTCTCAAATACCAGGGTCAGAGACATCTCAGATTGAGTCCACAGCATTTTAAGTGGGAAGGTGGGCAGCTAAAGGTTGTGGTCCACATCAGTAGCAATGACATAGTTAAGAGGGGTGACATGATCCTGCAAAGTGAGCTCAATGAGTTAGGTGCTAAATTAGAGTACAGGATTTCAGAACTGCAGCCCATGTCACGTACTAGACAGGCCAAAAATCCTACTGTTTAACATGGCTTAGGAACTGAGGCAGGGGGAGGGGTTCAGATTTTTGGATCATTGGGCTCCCTTCCAGAGAAGGACCAGTTTGCACCTGAAATAGAAGGGGACTAATATCCTCATGGAAGTTTTTCTATGTTGCTTCAGGATATGGGGGGGGGGGGGTTACTTTAGTTACACTAGACTTCCAGAACAGATGGTGGTTGTGGAGAAAGGTATCGTTAAACCTACATACAAAGTCAGGAATCAAAAGGTTAAGTCTGGAGGGACTAATGTCCTGAGCTGCAAATATTTCAATGCAAGAGGTATTGTAGGAAAGGCAAAAGAGCTTAGAGGATAGATCAGCACATAGAATTTTGACATTGTAGTCATTAGTGAGATTTGATTTCAGGAGAGCCAGGATTGGTGCCTCAGAGTTCCGGGGTTCCATTCTTTTTGATGTGATGGAGTGGGAGAGATTAAAGGATAATAGGATACTAGCCAGGGAACGGAGAGTTCGTCTAATGAGGATTTATGGGTACAACTGAGGGATAAAAAAGATATGACCACATTAATGAGATTATATTATAGACCACCCAACAGTTTGTGGGATTTAGAGGAGCAAATTTGTAGAGAGATCGCAGACTGTTGCAAGAAACATAAGATTGTGAGAGTAGGCGATTTTAACTTACCACATATTGAGTGAACGCTCAAAAGAATTTGTCAAATGTGTTCAGAAAAATTTCCTTAATCAGTACATGGAAGTCTGAACAAGAGAGAGTTTGATACTAAATCTCCTATAACAGAATGAGACAAGGCAGACTGAAGAAATTTGTAGGTGAACACTGCATATATTGATCATAATGCATTAGTTTCAAGGTAATTATGGAAAAGGATGTGCTTGGTCCTCGGATTGAAAAGCTAAATTGAAGAAAGGCCAATTTTTATGGTATCAGAAAGGATCTGGCAATATGGATTGGGACAGGTTATTTTCTGGCAGAGGTGTACTTGGTAAGTGGGAGGCCCTCAAAAGTGAAATTTTGAGAATTCAGTGCTTCATGTTTCTATCAGAGTAAAAGGCAAGGATAACAGGCTGTGGGAAGCTTCTTTTTGAGAGAAATTGAGGCCCTGGTTAGGAAAAAAAAGCAGGTATAGACAGATAAGAACAGATGAGGTACTTGAGGAGTATAAGAAATGCAAGAGAATACTGACAAAAGAAATCAGGAAATCTAAAAGAAAATGAGGTTTCTCTAGCAGACAAAGCCAAGGAAAATCCTTAGAGCTTCTACAGATTGGTTAAGCGCAAATGGATAGCAAGGGACAAAATTGTTCCTCTGGAAAAATCAGAGTGGTAATCTATACATGGAGCTGAAAGAGATGGGGGAGATCATTGAGTGAGGTCATGGACCCTATACAAATTACAATGGAGGAGGAGTTTGCTGTCTTGAGGCAGAGTAGGGTGGATAAATCCCTAGGGTCTGACAAGGTGCATCCACAGACCCTGTGGGGGGCTAGAGCAGAAAGTGCAGCAGCCCTAGACATCCTTAGCCAAGGATGAGTTGCCAAAGGAGTGGAGGATAGCTAATATTAATCTGTTGTTTAAGAAAGGCCTCTTAAAGTAAGCCAGGAAATTATCGTTATTGGAAGGTTTTCTAAAGGACTGGATGTATATACATTTGGTTGTTAATGGACAGATTAGGGATAGTCAACATGGCTTTGTGCATGGTAGGTCATATCTAACCAATTTTATAGAGTTTTTCGAGGAAGTTGCCAGGAAAGTTGATGAAGGCAAGGCAGTGGATGTTTTCTACATGGACTTTAGCAAGACCTTTGATAAGGTCCCGTATGGGAGTTTGGTCAAAAAGGTTCAGTCATTTGGCATTCAATATGAGGTAGTAAATTAAGACCATAAGATATAGCAGCAGAAGTTAGGCCATTTGGCCCATTGAGTCTGCTCCACCATTCTATCATGGCTGATTCTTTTCTCTTCTTCTCAGTCCCACTCCCCATCCTTCTCCCCATAACTTTTGATGCCATGTCCAATCAAGAACTGATCAGGCTCTGCCTTAAATATCCAAAGACCTAGCCTCCACAGTTACCTGTGGTAATAAATTTCACAAATTCACCACCCTCCGGCTAAAGAAGTGTCTCTGCATTTCTGTTTTAAACGGACACCCCACTATCCTGAGTCTGTGCCCTCTTGTGCTGGACTCCCCTACCATGGGAAACATCCTTTCCACATCTACTCTCTCTAGGCCTTTCGACATTCAAAAGGTTTCAATGAGATCTCCCTTATCCTTTTAAATTCTAGTGAGTACAGACCTTAAGCCATCAAACGTTTCTGTATGATAACCCTTCCATTCTCAGTATCATTCTTGTGAACCTCTTCTGAACCCTCTCCAATTCCAGTACATTTTTCTTAGATGAGGAGCCCAAAACTGTTCAAAAATCTCAAAGTGAGGCCTCACCAGTGCCTTATAAAGTCTCAGCATCACATCCCAGCTCTCATATTCTAAACCTCTTGAATTGAATGCTAACATTGCATTTATCTTCCACATCACTGACTCAACTTGCAATCTAACCTTCAGGGTGTTCTGCAGAAGAACTCACAAGTTCCTTTACTTCTCAGATTTTTGGATTTTTTCCCTATTTAGAAAATAGTCTGCACATTTATTTCTACTACCAAAGTGCATACATTTTCCAAAATTGTATTTCATTTGTCACTCTCTTGCCCATATTCCTAAACTGTCTAAGTCCTTCTGCAGCCTACGTGTTTCCTCAAAACCTCCTTCCCCTCCACCAATCATCATATCATCTACAAACTTGGTAACAAAGCCATCTATTCAATCATCTAAATCATTGATATACAGCATAAAAATAAGCGGTCCCAATGCCAACCTCTGCAGAGCACCACTAGTCACTGGTAGCCAACCAGAAAAGGATCCTTTTATTCACACTCACTGCCTCCTACCAATCAACCAATATTCTAGATGCCAGGAACTTTCCTGTAATACCATGGGCTCTTAACTTGGTAAGCAGACTCATGTGTGGCACCTTGTCAAAGGCCTTCTGAAATTCTAAATATACAACATCCACTGCATCCCCTTTATCTATCCTACTTGTAATCTCCTCAAAGAATTCCAACAGGTTCATCAGGCAAGATTTCCTTAAGGAAACTACGCTGACTTTGTCCTATCTTGTCCTGTATCATCTGTCACAATATGGCAAAAATTAATATAGAACTGAGACAGGTTTTTTAATGCAAATAAAACATTTATTAAACACTGCTAAGAAAAAACCCAAAAGTAAACCAACGACTAACTTAACTGGAAGTCGGCTGCTATACGGCAGCTCGAACAGTTCTTAAAGTGAGAAATGCGAACTCAGTTCTTTAAAGTAGTGGATGCAAAAGTCCAAATGATTTACACAGTCAGTTAGGAGAGACTCTCCCCAAAGTAATGAATTCTCTTACGTGGCGTTACTGCTGATCCTAGCTGAAGTGTGCCTTGCCCGAATGATTTACAATGTAGGAAATAAAACGGCTTAAAGACACTGACCTTTCCTTGGCGAATAACTCACTGCCCCAGTCCTTTCTGCTGTTATAGCAGGGACTAACGTGGGTGCAGATTACTAATTTCTTCTGAAGGAGGATCAAATAAGGTCGAACCTGTTTACCACTGACACCACCAACTATTCTCGATCTTTCAGGTTTTCCGAACTTTGATACTTCTTCACTCTCCAACTGGACTTTAACTGGCAGTGATTTTCAGAACTGCTGGCATTACAATTCTTACAGTAGAAATTAAAACTCCACTTTTAGAACGAAACTGCATCATAAAATCAAATACGCAGCAGAACAGAGTCACTGAAGACTTAAGCCACGAACTGACCTGCGTCACAGGGAGGGGTTCTCCTTTTATACCCTGTTGAAACAGGCCATCACGTGACCTCTTACTGGTGGAAAATTACATCACTCCACCATCACAAGACCATTACATCATGCCTCAAATACATCCTGGTCATGTGACAGTCACAAGATATCCACGAGTACATAGCACCTCCCTCCAAAAAATTTTTTTTTGATCTGTCAAGAGCAAAAATTTAACAATTATCTATTTACAAACGTAAAATGCAAATGTATAAAATTTACAACATACACAGTATACATAGTATTATTATACAGCATCTTACAACTTACTATACAATAGGAGTGTTATAAATGTTAAAATATCACTCCAAAAAAAATTACATTGTACATTCAACATCGAGATAGACAATCAGCAATCACATGATCTTTATCTTTAATATGAGTTACTAAAATATTGTACTCCTGTAACATTAAACCTTTTGTAACTAAATTGGAGTTTAATGTATTTCCTTAACCATTTTCATTAACTAAGCCCAGACCTATAACGTAACTAAGGTAAGTCACAGTGGCATTTCCAAATTCACTTTTAGCTAGGTTAGTAAAGTTAGCTTTTGAAAGCCTTTCAAATAGTTTCTCCTCTGCAATAATGTGTGATTCCCAGGTATCATTTCTTGTAACTACATCATCAATATAGGCATCTTCAACATCTACAATATGTGAAGCTATCATGGTTCTTCTAGGAATGTCTGAAAATAAATCTCTATATTTTAAATTAATTGCTTCATCTGCTGCTTCTGTTCTGGCTGTAAATGTAATAATTTGTCATTAATATTTTCCAGAATGGTTGAGTTTGGTAATCTGATAGAAACAACATTGGATTTCAGATGAATCATCCATTATGTTCCTAGTGAGATCAGACTCGTTATTATTGACCGCAACAGTCATAGTAGCAGACTGTTTCTCATAATATGGTTTTATCATATTTATATGGCAAAGTTGTGTTGGCCTTCTAAGATCTGGGGTTTTTGTCATATAATCCACATCATTAATTTTAGACACAATTTCATAAGGACCATGACATTTAGCTTGTAAAGGATTTGTTTGCACTGGGAAAAGAACCAACACCTTATCTCCAGGCTTAAATGTCCTCATCCTAGCTTCTTTATCATACCAGGTTTTCATTTTCTCCTGAGCCGATTTCAAATTTCCCCTGGCTAAGCTACAAGTTTTATGTAATCTGTCTTTAAATTTTAAAACATAGTCAAGCAAATTAGTGTGTACCTCTTTATTAATCCATTGTTCTTTTAATAAGGCCAAAGGTCCTCTAACTTTATGCCCAAATACAAGTTCAAATGGACTGAAACCTAATGATTCTTGTACCAGTTCCCTTACTGCAAATAGAAATGTATACCCTCATCCCAATCATTTTCATTTTCCACACAATATGTCCTAATCATATTCTTGAGGGTAGAATGAAGCCTCTCCAAGGCACCTTGCAATTCTGGATGGTATGCAGATGAAGTGATTTGATTAGCTCCCAATTTATAAACTATCTGTTAAAACAATCCAGACATAAAAATACTGCCTTGATCAGATCGTATTTCCTTAGGCAACCCAAAATAAGAATTTTATAAGAGCCTTTGTTACAGTTTTAGTTGTTATATTCTTAAGTGGTACTGCCTCTGGAAAACTAGAAACAGTGCATGATAGTCAACAAGTACTGATAACCAGTTTTTGTTTTTGGTAATGGACCTACACAATCTATAATAATCTTGGAAAACTCTTCACCTGGAATAGGTTGCACTGGGACCACTGGAGTAACTTGATTAGGTTTACCCACAATTTGACAAGTATGACACATTTTGCAAAATGTCGCCACATCTTTTCTTAAACCAGGCCAGTAAAAATGTTTTAAAATCTTGTCTACAGTTTCCCTCACCCTTTGATGTTCACCCAAGGGCACACTATGGGCTAAAGTTAAAATCTCATTTCAATAAACTTTAGGAACAACCACCTGGTGAACAATATTCCATTCATCACTTGCAGGAATCATAGGCGATCTCCACTTCCTCATCAATACTCCTTTCTCAAAATACTATCCTACTGGCACCTTAACAATTTCACTATCCAGAAGAGCTTGTTCTTTTAATTCGGTAATCTCAGGATCTCTACTCTGCTCTGCTCTGCTATCATCTCCTTCCGAGAGAGAGAGACAAATCTTCATGGTCAGAATTACTCCAAGAATCTTGTTCAAACAATGAAGGTAAGAAAGTTTCTGACACATCTTCAAAACTCGAATCCTGAGTTGAACAGTCATGGGTAACAACCTCATTCTGCATATCAAACTTTTTAGCCATAGCTCGAGTTACAACACAGGAGGAATCTGTGTTAGAATCCATCCGTGGTTCCTCTGACTTTATTGTCAAATGCACTTCAGGAAAAACTTGCCCAACTGCCAAATCATTTCCTAACAATAAAGAAATATCCTTCACAGGCAAACTAGGTTGTCGTCCTACTTTAACAAGTCCTGTAACTAACCCTGACTTTAAATTTACTTTATGCAAGTATGTACAGGCATAAGAGCACTCCCAATACCTTGTATATAGTTTACCTCACCAGTGTCAGACTCATCATTAAACTTTAACACACTGTCTAACATCAGTGATTGAGAAGCTCCAGTATCCTTCTTTCAAGGATACAAACCCTTCAGTTATAAAATGATCATATCCCTTCCTAACTTGGTCAGACTCTAGCAAAACTTCATTAGTGTTTATCAAACCCTGTGTATTTACAGGTATTTCAATATGTTGCACACAAGCATCTGGGACTGCTTCATTTTCCTTCCTCTTCAATCGGAAACAGTTAGCTATTACATGACCAGGTTTCTTGCGGTAATTACAAATGAGACCAAACTGTCTTTCCTTCACAGGTTTTCCTTCCTCCTTACCTTTCTCACTAACTTCCAATTTAATTTCTGGTTTACCTTGATTCACTGTGTTATTTTTCCTTTTAAAAGTTCTGCCCTGAGGAAATTTATTCTTGTGGATTAAAGCATACTCATCAGCTAATTTAGCAGAGTCCTGCAATGTAGCAGTGTCTCTCTCATTTAAGAATGTCTTTACTTTATCAGGGATAAGTCACCGGGACTGGATAGGATGCACCCCAGGCTACTGTGGGAGACGAAGGAGGAGATTGCTGAGCTTCTAGCAATGATCTTTGCATAATCATTTGGGCTGGGAGAGGCTCAACAAGATTGGAGGTTTGCAGATGTTGTTCCCTTATTCAAGAAAGGGAGTAAAGATAGCCCAGGAAAATATAGACCAGTGAGTTTTATTTCAGTGGTTGGTAAGTTGATGGAGAAGATCCTGAGAGGCAGGATTTATGAACATTTGGAGAGGCAAGATATGATTAGGAATAGTCAGCATGGCTTTGTCAAAGGCAGGTCATGCCTTACGAGTCTAATTGAAATTTTTGAGGAAGTAACTAAACACATTGATGAAGGAAGAGCAATAGATGTAGTGTATATGGATTTTAGCGAGGCATTTGGTAAGGTATCCCATGCAAGGCTTATTGAGAAATTAAGGAGGCATGGGATCCAAGGGGACCTTGTTTTGTGGATCCAGAATTATCTTACCCACAGAAGGCAAAGAGTGGTTGCAGATGGGTCATATTCTGCATAAAGGTCGGTGATCAGTGGTGTGCCTCAGGGTTCTGTTCTGGGACCCCTACTCTGTGATTTTTTAATAAATCACCTGGATGAGGAAGTGGAGGAAGTGGTTAGTAAGTTTGCTGTTGACACAAAGTTTTGGGGTGTTGTGGATAGTGTGGAGGACCATTATAGGTTACAGCAGGATGCAAAACTGGGCTGAGAAGTGGCAGATGGAGTTCAACCCAGATAAGTGTGAAGTGGTTCATTTTGGCAGGGCAAATATGATGGCAAAATATAGTATTAATGGTAAGACTCTTGACAGCATGGAGGATTAGAAGGATCTTGGGGTCCAAGTCCATAGGACACTCAAAGCTGCTGCACAGGTTGACTCTGTGGTTAAGAAGGCATATGATGCATTGGCCTTCATCAATTGTGGAATTAAGTTTTGGAGCCGAGAGGTAATGTTGCAGCTATATCGGATCCTGGTCAGACTCCACTTGGAGTACTGTGTTCAGTTCTGGTCACCTCACTACAGGAAGGATGTGGAAACTATAGAAAGGGTGCAGAGGAAATTTACAAGGATGTTGCCTGGATTTGGGGAGCATGCTTTATGAAGAAAGGTTGAGTGAACTTGGCCTTTTCTCTTTGGAGCAACGGAGGATGAGAGGTGAACTGAAAGAGGTGTATAAGATGATGAGAGGCATTGATTGTGTGGATAGTCAGAGGCTTTTTCCCAGGGCTGAAATGGCTAGCACAAGAAGGCACAGATGTACGATGCTTGGAAGTAGGTACAGAGGAGATATCAGGGTTAAGTTTTTTTACGCAGAGAGTGGTGAGTGCGTGGCATGGGCTGCCAGCGACGGTGGTGGAGACATATACAATAGGATCTTTTAAGAGACTTTTGCATAGGTACATGGTGCTTAGAAGAGTAGAGGGCTATGGGTTAGCCGAGGTAATTTCTAAAGTAAGTACATGTTCGGCACAACATTGTGGGCCAAAGGGACTGTATTGTACTGTAGATTTTCTGTTTCTATGTTTCTATGGTGTGACATTTTCAATTTTCCAGTCCTCTGGCATTAGGCTCATTACTAATACTTCCACAATCTCTGTCTCTACCTCTTTCAGCATCCTTGGGTGCAGTTCATCTGGCCTGGGTTTCTTATATACCCTTAGTTCTTTTGGGTTTTTGAGCACCTTCTCCCTTGTAATAGTAACTGTATTCACTTCTCTATCTTCACACCCTTCAATATCTGTTGCACTGCTAGTGTCTTCCACAGTGAAGACTGATGCAAAATACTCATTTAGTTCATCTGCCATCTCCTTGGCTCCTGTTATTATTTCTCTAGCCTCTCTATTCACTCTCATCTCTCTATTTATTACATATTTGAGAATCTTTACTATCCACTTTGATATTGTTTGCTAGCATGCTTTCATATTTCATCTTTTCCACCTAAAGATTCATTTAGTTGCTCTCTGTAGTGTTTTAAAAGCTTCCCATTCCACTGTCTGCCCAATAATTTTTGCTTTGTTGTATGCCCTCACTTTTGCTTTTACAGTAGCTTTGAATTCCTTTGTCAGCCACTAATGTACTATTTTGCCATTTGAGTATTTCTTCAGTTTTGGAATACATCTAACCTGCACCTTCTTCATTTTTCTTAGAAACTAGATTAGATTAGATATTGGCTTTGCTGGAGAAGCCAGAGAGTGATAGTAGATGGTTGTCTCTCTGATGGTACACTTGTGAAGAGTGGAGTGCAGAAGGGATAGGTGCTGGGTCCGATGTTGTTTGTCATCTAGATCAATGACCTGGATGATAATGTGGTAAATTGGATCAGCAAATTTGCAGTTGACACCAAGTTTGGGAGTATAGTGGACAGCAAGAAAGACAATCAAAGCTTGCAGTGTGAACTGGACCAGCCAGAAGAACTTCAGATAGAATTAAATGCAGACAAGTGCAAGCTGTTGCACTTTGGTAAGACCACCCATGGTAGGTCTTACACCATGAGTGGTAGGACACTGAGGAGTGTGGGAGCAGTAGGACACAGAGGAATCTGGGAATACAGATTCATAATTCCTTGAGAATGACATCACAGGTGATAATGTCATAAAGAAAGCTTTTGGCACAGTGATCTTCATAAATCAGTGTATTGAATACAGGAGCTGGGATGTTATGTTGAAATTGTATAAGATGTTGGTGAGGCCTATGCAGTACTGGTGAGTGTTGTGTGTAGTTTTTGTCAACCACCTACAGGAAAGATTTAAATAAGACTGAAAGAGTACAGAGAAAATGTGCAAAGATGTTGCTGGGCCTTGAGAAATTGAGTTACAAGAGAAGTTGTATCAGTTAGGACTTTATTCCAAAGATTGAAGGTAGAGATTTGATAGAGGTATACTAAATTATGAAGGGTATATATATATAGTAAAAGCAAGCAGGCTTTTTCCACTAAGGTGGGCTGAGGCTACAACTAGAGGTCATGGGTTGAGGATGAAAGGTGAAATATTTAAGGGGCAGCTTTTGCACTCAGAGGGCAGTGAGAGTGTGGAACAAGGTGCCAGCATAAGAGGTAAATGTGGGTTTTATTTCAGCATTTCAGAGAAATTTGTATAGCTGCAAGAATGGGAGTAGCATGGGGGACTATGGTCTGGGTGCCGGTTGCTAGGATTCGGCCGGTTAATGATTTAGCACATACTGGATGGGCCAAAGGGCCTGTTTTGTTGATATGGTGTTCTATGACTCTATCAATGAAGCTTAGAATACATAGCAAAGGTATATAATCTTAAAGCTGAAGTCAAATTACTCATAAGGAAAATTGGGAAACACTTTATCCCACATGGCATGGCAGAAATTTGGAACTCATCCCACAAAGAGTTGAGGATTTTGGTTTATATAAAAGCTTCAAACTAAGATAAGATTATCTTTATTTGGTAAGAATGTCAAAAGATCTGGAACAATGACTACAAAAGAGAACTAAAGCCCAGATTTTCCATGATCTAGTGAAATAGTGGAAATGTGCAGGATATGAAAATGAAGTTCAAATTTATGCAATTTGCACAGTGAACACCAGCAGTCAGCTTTGTTCATTTGAATTCACAAATTAATTCAAACTAAGAATTATCTTTTCTATGAAGGCAGATTACAAAATGAGCATGTGTATGGAACGTTTCTGTAAATATGAAGCATTTGACAAATTATGTAAAATGACACATAATTTTCATGTATTATATAAACATCATTTAATTGCATTAACGTGATAATACCCTTCGTTGATTTTAAAGAAAGTAATGAAGGTCCCACAAAAATTCCAGTTGTGAGAATGTGCTCAAAATTCAACAGAAAGGAAATGATTGTCTGGTTGCTGCAGTTGTTGCAGGCAGATGAATCTGGTAATGTTTATAAATGATGATCTCCTTTGTTTTATATAACTGAAGCCATATAATTAAGAAGCAGCAGAAGTTAAAGGAGCCTATCTTCTCGAGTGCTAATACTGCATGTCTGGTGTTGATAGCTTATCAGAAAGGACCAGCCTAACCACTGGTGCTAGCTACAGTATACATTACGTGTTGTTAGAAGAGCCTGTAATTCTGCTTTGAAGAGCAGGCTTTCGAACTGGAATTTTAAAATCTCTACCAGTAGTCTGATATTTGTTTCATTTTAAGACTTGCAGCTTGTTTGTAAAAATAACAATGTCACCTGTCACATAAATATTCATATCAAATTTAATTAAATCTATAGATGTGAACTTCCCACTATTCAGGACATTTACAAAGACAGGATCATTGGGGACCTGAGTCATCCCAATCACAATCTATTCCAGCTGCTACCATCTGGCAAATGGTACAGCAGGATAAAAGCCAGGACCAACAGGCTCCAGTACAGCTTCTTCCACCAGGTCATCGGACTGATTAATTCATGCTGACACAATTGTATTTCTATATTATATTGACAGTCCTGTTGCACCTGCCAATTATTATAAATTACTATAATTTGCACATTGCATACTTAAACAGAGACATAACTTAGATTTTTACTCCTCATGTATGTGAAGGATGTAAGTAATAAAGTCAATTTAATTCAATTCAAAGTAAATTTATTCAATCAAAATAAATGTCTTATCAAAGTATATATGTTTCCATATACTAATTTGAGATTAATTTCCTGGCAGGCAGTTTCAGGAAAATAAAGGAATGCAATAGAATTTATGAAAAACTATACTTAAGCAGATTGATAAACAACTAATATGCAAAAGAAGGAAATTGTGCAAATAATGAAAAAGTAAATAAATAATACTAAGAACCTGAGTTGTAGAGTCCTTGGAAGTGAGTGGATAGATTGTGAATTCAGTTCAGCTTTGTAGTGAGTGAAGTTATCCATGTTTGTTAATATTTGTCTGATAATTGTAGAGTAATAACTGTTCATGAACTTGGTGGTGTGGAACCTAAGGATCCTTTAACTCCTGTACAATGTTAGTAGTGAGAAGAGATCATGGCCTGCACAATGGGGGTCCTTGATGATGGATGCTCCTTTCCTGTGTGCTTAGGGGGTGGGGAGAGCTTTGCTAGTGGTGGACTAGGCTGTATCCACCACATTGTGTAGATTTCTTCATTCCTGGGCATTAGAGGTTCCATATCATGTAACCAGTCAGGATACTCTCCTTTGTGCATCTATTGAAGTTTGTCAAAGATTTTGATGGCATGTCAAATCTGCAGAAACTTCTAAGAAAGTCGAGGCGCTGTCATGCCTTTTTTGCTTTGGCAGTTATGTGCTGGATTGAGAGCAGATCCTCTGATACAGTTACTATTCTGTATTTAATATTAATGTTTGAGTAATATTATAAATATTGTTGATTAAGCACTCTTTATTGTTTACATAATTCACAATAGGTTATAGAAAAAGTATGTGAATGCCATACGTTATCACGCCACCACATTATAAGTGTGCACTTCACTAAAATGTAAAACGAAACTAAAGCACATCCTTCTGTGCTTGTGTATTTTTCTTTCAATTAATTTTAAGTTTTGGAGTTTAAAGAACATAACAATGGTAATGAAAAAAATTTAAAACAAACCTGATATGACTATCTATCACAGTGAGACAATTGAGTTTTAAAAAAAAAGCAGAAAATTATCAAAATTCACTAGTTCATGAATTATCATCACCAGGTGATGATAATACTAAATAAATAAAAGCATAAGTGGCTGGCTACATCAGAAAGATAGACATGTTCAATTGCACAGAAGATAACTGGTTGATGTATTATATACTGAATTAATTGAACAGTATTTTGTAGCAAATCTAATAGCCAATGAGAAGCAAGCATTGAGTTGCTGAATGTAGTAGGAGGAAGAGCATATGGTTTGCTTAGAAGTGTGGCTACTCTAATGAAACCAGCTGAAAAGAGCTTTGCTGAAATCTTGAAAGCAATGTCAGAATACTTAGAATACTTCCTATTGTTGATTGCAGATTACTTTAGATTTTATAAGCAAATCAAAAAGAAGGGGAGTCCATTTCAGTGAACATGGCTGAATTGAAGAAATGGTCCAAGCATTGTTAGTTCAATGTTGGGGTTAATGATGCACTGAGAGATTGCTTAGTTTGTGCAATCTGACAAGAAAGCATTCAAAAACAGTTCCTAATTGAAGCACAGCTTCCATTTAAAAGAGCATTTGAAATAGCTGTGTCAATAGAAACAGTAGCTGAGAAGCAATAGAATTGCAGTCAGGAATGAAAGTGAGCGTGAACAAAACTGCAGTATCTAGATGGCGGAAAGGTTGTCTGAGCAAATCATGTAACTGGTGAGGCAGAGGCTCACATACAACAGACTGATGCAGATTTATAGGCGCAACTTGCAGAAAATGTAACAATGCAGGAGACACGAAAAGAGCATGCGATGTAGGCAGAAATAAATGGACTGGACAGGGGAGAGAAAAAGATAAAAGTTAAGTTACAGTTTGAAAAATAGCACTAATCTGCATGCTATTGATGAAAAATCTGATAGTGATGAGAGTGAAACAAAACTAAGTAGCCTTGAGATTTACAATGTGAAAAATGAAAGGAGACAAGCAATATGGCTTACAACAGAAGTGAACAGCAAATTAATTAAGAAGGAATTCGACACTGGCCTGTATGTTTCAATGAGTGTGAACAGCATTTCAAAGATATTGAACTGAATCCTGCAGATGTCCAACTAAGAACTTAAACCAGAGAAGATGTAACACCTGTGAGAATGACATTCATAACAGTGAAATACTGTTTGTACAACCGCCAACAAGCCACATTGAGTATGTATCTGTTAAAAAAAAACAGTAGGGCTAGTATTGTGGGGTCATGATTGGCTGAAACAACTACAACTTGATTGGAGATCCATCCACATCCCTTACAATATAGTCAGCTGGAAGTGAATTAAGAAAGGTACTAGATGTTGCCACTGGAAGACAGCACTGAAAAACTCAAATATATTAAGGGTTAAAATATATTTTTTATATATATATAATATATATTTAAG
Organism: Hypanus sabinus; assembly: GCF_030144855.1. Lineage (NCBI taxonomy): Eukaryota > Metazoa > Chordata > Chondrichthyes > Myliobatiformes > Dasyatidae > Hypanus > Hypanus sabinus. The sequence continues at coordinate 47,255,128 of NC_082719.1, read as the reverse complement.
GGTTAATATTTAGTGTTAAATGAAAATGCTGCACCCAAGTTTTACTGTGCCAGTCTGGTTCCTCATACCATCTGTGACAAAGTAGTCGTGAGCTAAATTACATGGAGACTGACGGAATTGTTTACAAAGTTGAGTGCTACCGATGGGTAATATCACTGGTCTCAGTAGCCAGGAAGAATGGGTCTATCAGCAACTGTGGTGATTTTAATGACACCATCAATCCAGTACTGAGAGTAGATCAATATGCTCTGCTCAGGATAGAGGATATCTTTGCAAACCTTTCTGGATGGAAACACTTCAGCAAAGTGGACTTTGCTGAAGCTTACGTATAGATGGAGATGGAAGAAGAGTCCATAGTGCTTCTCACCATAAACACACAAAGGCCCTTCAAGTCAAGTCAAGCTGAGTTGCTTTTTAGTGTCATTTCAAACATAACTGCTGGTACAGTTCACAGTAAAAATTAAACAATGTTCCTCCACGACCATGGTACTACATGAAGCAACCCAAAACTACACTAGACTACATGAAACAATGCAAAACTACATTAGACTTCAAACCTACACAAGACTTCATAAAGTGCACAAAACAGCTCAAGACCGTACGATAATTAATAAACAAGACAATAGGCACAGTAAAGGGCAAATTACAATATAATAATTAATGATGCAAATGTAAATGTAAACAATGTTTCAGCAGGAATTGAGAAAGAAATGAGCAAAAATTGCAAAGGGAGTGGAATGGTGTGTGTGTGTGTGTGTGTGTGTGTGTGTGTGTGTGTGTAGGTTGGTGTCAGACTAGACTGGGTATTGAGGAGTCTAATGGCTTGGGGGAAGAAACTGTTACACAGTCTGGTCATGAGATGGCAGTAGGGAGAAGAGTTTGTGTGAAGGGTGCATGGGGTCCTTCACAATGCTGTTAGCTTTGCGGATGCAGCGTGTGGTGTAAATGTCTGTAATGGCGGGAAGAGAGACCCTGATGATCACTTCAGCTGACCTCACTATCCACTGCAGGGTCTTACGATCTCAGACAATGCAATTTCCGAACCAGGCAGTGATGCAGCTGCTCAAGATACTCTTGATACATCCTCTGTAGAATGTGGTGAGGATGGGGGGTGGGAGATGGACTTTTCTCAGCCTTCGCAGAAAGTAGAGACGATTCTGGGCTTTCTTGGCTATGGAGCTCTTGTTGAGGGACCAGGTGAGATTCTCCGCCAGGTGAACACCAAGAAATTTGTGCTCTTAGCAATCTCTACAGAGGAGCCATCGATGTTCAGCGGAGAATGGTCACTCCATGCTCTCCTGAAGTCAACAACCATCTCTTTTGTTTTGTTCACATTAAGAGACAGGTTGTTGGGTCTGCACCAGTCTGTTAGCTGCTGCGCCTCTTCTCTGTAAGCTGACTCGTCGTTCTTGCTGATGAGACCCACTACTGTCGTGTCATTGGTGAACTTGATGATGTAATTTGAGCTGTGCGTTGCAGCCCAGTCGTGGGTCAGCAGAGTGAACAGCAGTGGACTGAGCACACACCCCTGGGGGGCCCCCGTGCTCAATGTGGTGGTGTTGGAGATGCTGCTCCCGATCCAGACTGACTGAGATCTCCCAGTAAGGAAATCTAGAATCCAATTTCAGAGAGAGGTGTTCAGGTCCAATAGGCTCAGCTTTCCAATCAGGTGCTCTGGAATGATTGTGTTGAATGCTGAACAGCATTTATCATTAATCTTTAGCATTTAGCATTAATCTATGAACAGCATTTATCGCTATAATAGGCTTATTTTTGGAGTAGTGTGTGTCTGCACTCTAGAAGAAAGTTACGGACCAGGTGGTGCAAGTCTGGATGACATTGTTGTTACCGATGAGGATGACAAGGAACATCTCCAAACTCTTGAGACAGTGTTAAAATGATTAGAAGATTATGGGCTCAGAGCACAATGCTACAAGTGTGAATGCTTTAAACCAAGCATCACTTACTGTGGTCACACTATCGACACATAAGGATTACACAAGTGTGCTGAGAAAAGTTAAGCAGTGGTGGGTGCTGCAAGGCCAAAGAATGCATCACAGTTGTGGTCCTTTTTAAGATTTGTCAATTGCTACAACTGGTTCCTGCCAAACCTAGTTATTGTGCTCCAACCCTTGAACTCTTTACTACAAAATGGGAAGAAATTGCAGTGAACAAAGTAGTGTGAGGTAGTTTTCCAAAAGGCAGACACTGTTCTGACACTTCATGATCTACATCTTTCATTGAAGCTTGCCTGTGATGCCTCGCCTTATGACAACATGTCACATGCCCTAAGCAATAGAAGTAAACACCCCTTAGCCTTTGCATCATGTTCCCTTACCGCTGCAGAGAAAAATTATGCATAGATTACCAGAGAGGTCAGGAGTCTGGTTTGGCATGTAAAACATTTCAACCAGTACTTGTATAATAGACAGTTTACCCTCATTGCTGATCATCAAACACTAGCGTCCAATTTCAATCGACAGGATGGTGTTCTACTAACATCAGCAGCATGAATCCAGAGTTCTGTTTCTTGGAGGACAGTTACAAGATCAAATTCAAGAGGGGAAATAATCATGGAAATGCTGATGTATTGTTCCTTTTACCCTTGGAAAAGAAAATATCTTAAAAATTTACAAAAGTGGCCACTCCTCTTGATGTATTCTCCCTAATGCAAATTGAAAGTCTCCCTATTATGGCAGAAGTGATCCAAAGAAAACCTGAAAAGACCCCACACTGTCTCATATCTTCAATGAAACCCAAAATGGCCAGAATGTGCAGCAGAAATTCCAGTTCCTCCATTTTTACCAGCGCCCAGATGAACTTACTCTTGACAGAGGCTGCCTTATGGGAGGATTGTGTGTTGTTGCTCCATCCAAGCTGACAGCAAAAATGTTAGAAGAGCTATATGCCGTTCATCAAGGTATGGTCATAATGAAAGCTTTGGCTTGTAAGTTTGTCTGGTTGCCTGGGATAGATTAGCAGATCAAGCATCTTGCCATGCACAATTTGAAATGCCGAGAGCACCACATCTCAATCACAGGGAACGGCCGGCATTATCCTGGCAGAGGAGTCATGTGGTGGTTTTCTGGACCATTCATGGGTACAGTTTTCTTGGTAGTAGTGGACGCAGTTACAAGGTGTTCCCAATAGCTTCCATTAGAGCCTCGCACACAGTTGATGTGTTGAGAAGCCTCTTCTCAAGGACCGGTGTTCTAGAACACTTAGTCAGTGACATGGACCACAGCTTGTTGCAGACCAGTTTCACTCATCCTGAAAAAGAAGAGAATAAGACATATTACATTGGCTCCATACCACCCAGCTATGAATGGCTTGGTAGAAATGTTTATCCAGTGTTTAAGCAATGTCAGCAGAACACACTACACTAACACTGAATCAGAATCTCGCCAATTTCCTCCTTGCATATCACAATACAGTGCACTCCACAGCCAGCAAATCACCAGCTGTGCTGTTGCTGGATCATTCCTTGTGCTCATGCTTTGATCTCCTCAAACCCAACCAGAAGAAAAAGCAGGACAAACAGCTGCAACTAACTGAGGGGTCCTCAAAAAACAAGGTTCAATGTTTCACTCCTGGAAAAGCAGTCCTGATGAGGGACTACAGTGGTGATCAAAGGTGGGTACTTGGAAGGATTAAGGACAGAACTTGATCACTCTCTTACACAGTAGAGTGTACATCTAATGTCATCTGGAGACATTGTTCAGTTGAGATCAGACTCAATTGCTAGATAAGAAAGGTGCCCAGAGATGTCTGATCTAATTCCTGCAATCCCGGAGTCAACTCCTACAACCACCATAGAGCAAGTGCCAGATCCTTCCTGCCGATCCTGGCCTGAAACGCCAACTGTACTCTTTTCCATGGATGCTGCCTGGCCTGCCGAGTTCCTCCAGCATTTTGTGTGTGTTGCTTATTTCACAGGCACAAGTTCAAACTGCCAAGCAGAGTGACCCTTCCCCCCCCCCCACTCACCTTGTCAAGAAATATGTTTCCCACAAGAATCAGAACTCCACCACAGTGATTAAATCTTTAGGCCTGAATAGGACAATTAAAAATTTTACTACACCGTGGATGTTTATATAGTAGTTATATTGTATATTAGGAGTCGATCTGTTCTGACATCAGCCTCAGAAACTGATATTATCCGAGGCTCTGAGGATTTGTGAAGGTGCCTCCATTTACTGTCAGTCAAAGTGAGCATAAATTGCATTGAGCTCATGCGGGAGCAACATTTATATCGCTTACTCTGTATTTGTAGGCCTTCAAGCCCTGCCACAGCTGTTTCAAATCATAATAAAACATGATGAAAAATATGGAGAGGGGCATCTTATCATTGATTTGTCTTACCCTCTTGCACTTTGCTTCACTGAGTTTCAAGGTATATTTTATTTTGTCCAGTGTAAATAGACAGTATGTTAATTATTGGAAGAATGACTTACATTTACATAGCATCTAATACATTGGTTTCAATGCACTCAATAAAGTACTTTTATGGTATTGTAATGTAATTAATAGAGCAGCTAATGTTCTCTCACAGTCAAGTAAACTGCTTCTTTCAGCTTATGGTAATTGTAAGAGAAAGGTGGCCCTGGCCACTAGGATATCTCTTTTACAGAGACATTAAAGACTATATATAGATGATGGATTCTGGAGTAATACACAAAGTGCTGGAGGGTCTCAGTCGGGCAACATCTATGAAGGGAAATGAACAGTCAACATTTGAGACACTTCAACTGAACTGAAAAAAATTGAAGAGAAAAAGCCAGTCTAAAAAGGTGGAGGGTGTTTCTTCTATAATTCTTCAAACGGGTGCAATGGAAGAGTACACAAGTAAAGTCCTGTCAGAGTACAGCCGCTCAGACCATGCAGCGGTCTATTTTTTTTGTTTTGATCTCTAGAACATAGCAGAATTCCCTAGATGTGAGGTAGAGAAGAGCGCCAAACCATTTCTTCTTAACAGAGTATTAGAATCAGAGAAATGGATGGGACTTTAGCAAAGAAAGCAGGTAAGTCTGGAAAACCATTGGATTACAGAATAACAGATCCCATAGGTCACAGAATGGCACAACGCAGCATCAGTTGGTGCTGTTGCTTCACAGCTCAGCAACTTGAATTCATTCCTGACAGCTCCTGTCTGTGTGGTGTTTACTCATTCTTTTTTTGGACCACTTTGGAATCCCCGACTCTCCTCATTTTACCCCATCTCTAGTGCTCTAGTTTCCTCCTGCATTCCAGCAATTTACTGGTCAAATAAATTGCAACTGTAATATACTCCAAATATTGTTAAGTAACAAAATTAAATCTAAAGAAAGTTGATTGGTATTTAAGAGTGAAGGAATTACAGAAGGAATAGAATGGGTAGGATTGCTTGATAGGAGGTTGCAATGACCTCATATGCAGAAAATTCCCTTCTGTTTCATAATGAGTAAGAATAGATAAAGTAAATTTAGATCATTACATCAGCCTATGTCAAGTTATTGCAGAAAGGAGTCGAAATTTCATTTAATTAAAACATAGATTTAGAACAGATGGTGAAAGAACAACTTCTTACAAGTAACATACACAAAATGCTGGAGGAACTCACCAGGCCAGGCACATCCAGGGAAGTGAACAGCCAACATTTCCATGGATGCCGCCTGACTTGCTAAGTTCCTCCAGCATTTTGTGTATGTTGCTTTGGATTTCCAGTACCTACTGAATTTGTTGTTTTTTTCTTCTTTCAAGTCATTGATTACATTTAAAGCAGGGATTGATTGGTCCTCGATTAGTAAGGGCATCAAAGGTTACGGGAAGAGTGTAGGAAAATGGGGTTAAAAAGGTTATTAAATCAGCCACGATGGAATGGTGGTGCAGTCTTGATGGACCGTATAATGAATTCTGTTCCTATGTCTTATAGTCTTATGGTCTTATAAGCTTATATCAACATGTATCTTTGAGTAAAAACTTCTAGTTTCATGAAAGAATCAGAGGAGAGATTAGGGAATGGAAATATTTATATTCTGGATTAATAAAATAATGAGTTCAGCTACCTCCTCTTTCAGATGAGCTACTAACAAGATTTGCAATTAACACACCCAGCTGAGTGAATCCTTTGGGAAACTGGAAACACACGATCCATAATTTTTCATACATTAAAATGAACACTTGGAAAAACAAAAACTAAACATAGCTGCTCAGTTCCCTGCCAAGCACTGCCTGTGGGTTCCTGTGTTTTATGGTAGTGACAAGTTGCAGATCCAGCCTTATAGAAAGAAATAAAGATACAATGAAAAACATTAAATATTGATTGTAAAGCTGTTCCCACAGGAACTGGAGCTGGAAACTGAGCTGGCCAGGTCATTTTATAACCCAACAACATTACTGTGCCCTAATGGTCTATGTTCTAAAGTCAATCAAGCATAGTTGTACTGATTTTTAATTCACTGAAGTGATAGTTGCTTGAGAACAGATCAAATAGATGCATAATTTCTAAAAATACAGAAGAAAACTATGAGGGGTGATAGATAAGTTTGTGGCGTAAGGTAGAAGAAGTCAATTTTAGAAAACCTAGCACATTTATTTTTCAACATTGTCCCCTTCTACATTTACACACTTAGTCCAGTGATCATGGAGCATATGGACCTTGGACCTCCTGAAAGTGTCCACAGCAGGGGTGACTGATAAGTTTGTGGCCTAAGGTAGAAGATGTGTTTTTTTTTATTAATTTTTTTATAAGTTTCTACAATACAACTAAAAACATAAACAAAATGGAGATTAATACAGTGCAAAACAAACGTGTCTAATATATAATTCATAACAATAAGGAAAAAGCACCCAAATTAAAATCATATAAAGTTAGTATCCCTTCTGCCCTCTCACTACAAAACTCCAGGCCAACCATTATAATACGTAAAAGAAAAATTAATTGGAGCGTTCAACCCCACAGAGCTGTAAATATATATATAAAAAATATAATGCCGACTACCAAAACTATAATGTAATTCCCATCAAAAAAAACTGTAAAACTTACAGGAAAAAAAACTGAAATTAAGGGATTATGGTACAGAAAAAAAGAATAAGGTTAATCTAAAGAGGAGTTATGAAAGTATTCAAGAAAAGGTTCCCACAATTTATGAAATGTTATGTCTAAATTGAGAAGTGAATAATGACTCTTTACAAGTTTTAAACAGGACATAATATCACTAAGCCATTGAGCATGACTGGGTGGGGCAACATCTCTCCACCTGAGAAGAACTAAGCATCCAGCCAAAAGAGAGGCAAAAGATCATGTTCAACGTTTAGTCGGACTCAAATGCATGTCTGCCTCATCCAAAGTGCCAAAAAGGGCAATCAGGGGGTTAGGTTCTAAGTGGCAGGAGGTGAGTTATTAACTTCAAACATTCTGCATAATCACTCAAAGAGTTGAACTGCATGTAACAAGAGCTGTATAACTCATCTCCTTCTAAGGCCACAAACTTATCAATCACTTGTGCTGTGCTCCAAGATCCATATGCTCCATGACCGCTGGGCTAAGTGTGTAAATGTAGGAGGGGACTATGTTGAAAAATAAAAATGGGGATTATGTTTCTAAAATTGACTCCTTCTACCTAAGGCCACAAACTTAGCAATCATCCCTCGTACATGGCATTCTGAAACAAGATCAAAACTTGCTAGAAGTTTGCAGCACTTTAGTAGGCAATTCAGAAAAGGGAGACAGTTAACATTTCAAAACATTTAGATTATCATCAGAACCAGGAAATATTGGAGATGAAACTGTGTGGGAGGGGATTATTTGTGTGTGGGGGGGTGTAGGAATCTAAATACCTGTGATAAAAAGAGATTAATGTTGAGATTTTAAAAAATAGGCTCAAGGCAAGTAACTATGGACCACTTAGTTTTAACAACTATTGTTGGCAGGATGATCTTAGAGTCAAAAACAAAAGAGGAAATATGTAATTAAATTTAATTAAAATGAATATAATTAAACCTAGGTAACACAGTTATATGGAAAGTAAGTCATGCTTGACAAATTTGCAACAATGCTTTGAAGATGTAAAAGGTAGAGCTGTTCAATGGGAATTATAGATGTATTTAGATTTCCAAAAAGTCTTTGACAAGGTACCACGTGGGAGGCTAGTGCATACATTAAAAGCCCATAATATTGGAGAAAAAGTGTTAGAATAGATGGACAATGGCAGACACATAGAAAACAAGAGTTGGGATAAGTGTGTCCTTTGGAAGGAGGTAATTAATGGACTACCACAGAGATCAGTTTTTGGTCTTCCATTGTTCACTATTTACACTAATAACCTGAAGCAAGGAACAATATTTGTTTCCAGGTATGCTGATGATACAAAAATAGGAGGGAAGACATGGTGTAATTCTGCAATGGATATAGTTAGTTTGAGTGAGTGAGCAAGACTGGAAAATGGAGTTTAATGTGGAGGAGTGTTAGGTCATGAACTTTGGTAAGAAAAATCAAAAGGCAGATTATTTAAATGGAGAGAGACTGCAAGTGAGTGAAGCACAGAGGGATCATAAAAAGCTAACATGCAGGTCCAACAAGTGATTAAGAAAACAAAAAGGCATTGCACTTAAAAATAGAGTAACACACACAAAACGCTGGAGGAACTCAGCATGTCAGACAGCATCGATGGAAACAAATAATCAGTCAACGTTTCAGATCGAGACCCTTCTTGGGGACAGGAAAGGAAGGGGGAAGATACCAGAATAAAAATGTGGGAGAGGGGAAGGAGGATTAACTAGAAGGTGATAGGTGAAGCCAGGTGAGCAGGAAAGGTCAAAGGTGGGAGTAACAAGTAATCTGATAGGAGAGAAGAGTGGGCCATGGAGAAAGGGAGCAAGAAGGGGTCTATGGGGAGGTGATAGCAGGTGAGCAGAAAAGATAAGAGGCTAGAGTGGGGAACAGAATAAGAGGGAAGGGGGAGAGAAAAAAATTACCAGAAGGAGAAATCGATGTTCATGCCATCAAGTTGGTTGGAGGCTACCCCAATTAAATATGAGGTGTTGGCCCTCATATAAAATAGGAAGTTTTCCTGCAATTGTACAGAATGTTGGAGATACACCTGGAAAACTGTGTATAATTTTGGTCCCCTTATAAAAAAAAGAAAAACTAATATTAGAGCCTGTTCAACTGAGAGTCATCAAGCTAATTCCAGGGCTGAGGGGTATTAGGGCCTTGGTGGGCCTTATTCCTAGATGTTTAGAAGATTGAGAGTGACCTTAGTCAAACATATAAGATGTTAAAGGGGTTTGCCAAGGTAGGTGCAAACTAATTAGCCTTGGTTATTTATGTTTCAGTTGATGATACTCAGCACTCAGCTTTGAAGTCTAATGCTAGGACTTCAAAGCTCCTTGTTCTTCACACTCAGTAATGTTTTAATCAACAGGAATGGTTAATCAGTTCCTGAGTTCATCTGATATGTCAATAAAACACTTCTACAAATTAGAAAAATGCCACAGAAAATTATAAATTTAATAGAAAAGCAGATAAATGGATTCATGGATATAAATAACAATAAATTTGAAAAAGGGAGCTGAGTGCTATTATGGTGAGAGTATTTTTGACTGTGCAGCCAGTAGATTTCTCAGAGCTCTTCAGACCGCCCCAGGAGAACCTACATTTACTTTAATACTCATTTCTCTCCACTTGTTCCAGCAGCCCCCCAGTCACCTAGTTTGTTTGCTTGCACTGAAGAAAGGATAATTTAGCTGTGGTCCTGGGAGGTGAGGGAAGTGGTTAAATGTTGTACAAATAATCTTTCCTTTGTAGAGATGATACATTTTGATATTTAGTATGATTGAATGTCATTGTTGACTAAACTGTAGAAAGTTTACATGAGAGTACAATGATAATTTTAGGAAGACAAAGGGATTACAAGGACAACCTGAAAGAAGTATATTAAGTTAAACTGGGCAGCAAATATTTTCAAAAGTGTTGCTTCCTCAGAAAATGTTTGTGCCTATGACGGACTGCTTATGGCTGAAATATAATTTCAGACTACTTTTATCATGTAGTAATTTGGAGAAACAGGAAATTTACTTTATTGAATATAATGCATTTAATTGCATAATGGTGCTGACACTTTACAATCGTTCAACTAAGCTAAAAATGTTTTGTTGATGATTTTCATTGTATTCAGTATCTGGGGCTCCTCGCTTAAGCATCCAACAATAATAAGCTAGCGTTGATGGATTCCAGTTGCCTTGATACTGTTTCTCCACAACCACAATGTACCCTGGTGAAACCTTTCCCCATCCCCGTCTCTCACAGTAACAGGAGTTTCAGGGAAGAATTCTAAATGGGAATGCAGAAAATGAATCTTTAGTGACATGTTGCACTTCGTGGTTTTATATGCTTGAAGCATGATTTCAACCAGCTGCACATAGTTTGATGCAATGTAGTTGCCAAGACAATTCTCAACAACACCCTTGAATGCCTTCCATGCTATTTTCTCTGGTCCCATTAGAAGTTCTTCGAATTGCCTGTCATTGATGACCTGTTAGATTTGTGGATGTCACCAGGTTCGGATATGGTCCAAGTGCAGAGTGAGAGACACTGAAGCGGATTTATAGTTCACGGACTTTAATACAAGCAGTGTTAAAGGGAAAATAAAATAATAAACGCTAGGCCAAACAGGGCTGTTAACTAAAACTCTCAAACAGGAAATGAAGGCTGCACTGCGGATGAAAAGAACATCTAATTATTAAACAAATACTGCTAGTTTTCAGAGTCAGTTGCCTCGACATTCCAATTTCTCATCAAGGCCAATGAGGCGTTGCTCTGCTCTGTCCAAGACTCGGCAAGCACTACGATGACAAGTATGGAGTTAAATACTACCACGATTAAATAATAATTAGTTGACACGGGCAAATTCACAAGCTCAATTGCCATATCTACTGCGCTGCCAAATCAGTGGTTGTGACAGTGCCTAACAAAACTAATTTGCTAATCTTGGCATCAGGTATTCTGGGAAGCATTGGTCTCAAATACAGAAATCCTTTGCCTTCCTTGTTCATTGGTCTCACAAAATTTTTCATGACCCCCAGTTTTATATGAAGAGGGGGCAAAAATATCTTTGTTGGGTCTACAAGTGGCTTATATGCCACACCTTTCTGCCCTGGAACCAACTGCTAATGAAGTGACCAATCCTTCTTAATTCAATGAGGTTCTTTCAGTAAGGCTGTCCCATTCGCAAATGAAACAACAGTACTCGGTGTATCTGAGCTGCAATCCTAGTAACAGCACTACTACTTTCAGATCACCACAGGAGTTCCGGTTGTAGTTGCTGTACTGTGTGTGTTTCAACAAGACTTCCAAATTTCAGTAGTTTTCTTTCATGTGTACTGCATGGCTGATTGTTATTGAAGTGTGGACATTGTCATTGTTTAGCAGCACAGCTGGCAACCAAAAGCATGCCCAAGCATGCCCAGGCATGCCCGGACAAAATAGAAAACTTTTCTGCTTACATTGTGGGCAACATTTTAAATGACTTTAATTATGAATTGAAATAACAAATAGAAGTGATTCCAAAAAATGCTGCGTGACAGGGAAATTTCATGGTTATTTTCATAATATAGTTGTGTTCCCCCCCCCCCCTTACATAGGTAGAGCGTTCCTATGAAACCTTTCTTAAACCAAAATGGTGTGAAGTGAAGAACCATTAATTTATATGGGAAAAATTTTCGTAAAAGCAAAAATCTTCTTTGTAATGCAAAAACAGGTTAGCAATGTAGGTCTTTGGCAAAAGCAAAGTGAAGTAAAGCAAACATTTTTAAAGCAGGGGCCACCTGTACATGCAAGAGTATTCAGGAAGCAAAATCTTTACTGTCCTATGGTCTCAAAGGCATAGATAGGGTCATTTTCCCAGGGTGGAGATGTACTAGAGGACATAGCTTTAAGGTAACAGGAGGAAAGCATAAAGGGGATTTTGAGGCTGGTTCATTTAACACAGAGGGTGGTAGGTGCCTGGGAATTGGGGTAAGCAGACACAATAGCAATATTTTAAGAAGCATTTAGACAGGCACATGGCAGACACAGAATAGACAGATATAGAAGTTGTGTAAGTAAATTGGATTAGATAAAACTGACATCATGGTCAGCACAGACAAGATAGATCAATTGGCTTAGTCATGAGCTGTAGTGTTCTACGCTTCATGTCCCATGGTTGCTTGTGTCCAACTGGCAGATCAGCAGAAGCATTGGTTCCCCCCCCCCCCACTGCCCACAATGATAATTAAACACAATAATCTGTTGGGATGAAGGGACCAGTTAACATTTTAGGTTGAACCTCGGAATCAGTCCCAATGCAGAACTTTGACCCAAAGCCTCAATTCCTTTCACCCCACAGATTGCTTTGTTGAATCAGATTCCAGTCTCAACAATTAAACACTATATCTATAACATGTCTTCTTAATGTGCCCATTCAAACATCATCAATTTTTAATTCCTGTTCATACCATTGACAGTATCTTAATCTTTGTACAGTATCTTCTTGCATTCACAGAGGTCTAGTTAGTATCTGAAATAGTCTGGATGAAGAGGTTTGACTATCCTGAAATGCCTTTTACTCCAATCACTGTTTTTAGCAGAGTGATATTCCCATGATGGGATTGACTTTCCAAGACCTCTTCATGCCTCCACCTGCTGCCTTTTTCATCTACTGCCACTCCCTACCCTGCCAACCAAACAACTACTCCCAAAACATAATAATTGGAATTTGTGCCTTTAGCAAGGACCCAATTTCAGTAATTCCATCACTGAATATTTCTCCCATTTTTTTTTTCATTCTCTCTTTGGGTGGTGGGGTGGAGATGTGTCTCTAGTAAAGGAGGTGAGGTGCTCTTTCCCTCTGTTACCTTAAAAGACACCCTCAGGAAAGATGTAACAGCTGATTAGGCTCCCAGTCAGGGTCATGTGAAGCCATGGGAGCAGGTGGTGGATGGTCACATAAACAACTGGCACATATCACAAGTCCTGGTTATGCAACCACTGATGCCAGGTGAACAGTCTCTGAAGAGTATTGATATTGACTTGTGAAAACACTGCCCAGGAGAAGGCAATGGCAAACAACTGTAGAAAAATTTCCCAAGAGTAATTATGGTCATGGAAAGACCACAAATGTCCATGTTATATGACATGGCACAAAACAAACACATATTCTCCCTTTAAGATTCTCTTTAAACCAACCTTTTTGACTGTTATAATGTCTCTCTTCCTGATTTGCTGTCAACTGGATAGGAATGTAAGCTGCTATAATCGACCATAGGTATGATTACCCAGTTATATAGAAGGTCAGCTTAGTGTGAAATTTGGAGAAGCAATTGAGCAACATACAGAAAATGATGGAGAAGCTCAGCAAATGAACATCAGCCTAAACCGTCGACTGTTTTATTGTATTTCCTTGCATAGAAGCTCCCCGACTTGTAGCATTTTGTGTGTGTTGCTCAGGACTTCCAGCATCCGCAGAACCCTTTGTGTCTTTGAGGAGAAATTGAAAGTGATGGTGTTCACATAATATAGTGTTAAAATAATTGCAGCATTAATTTGTTTCTTCTAAACTTTTAGTTGCATGTAAAAATGCATCTATAAAGTATTTGCATAGCAATAAAGCTTGTTAAACACAAAAGGCACATGTTGAAAGCACCACAAACAAGAATCTCAAAGCAGAACTCCAGGAAAAGAAATGGGAGTTTGATTGCATTATAGAAGATTACTGTCCTGGGGTATTAGTAAGTACAGTGTTTACAATTCATTTCCATTGCACCGTGGGAAAGTATATTCGCTTAATACCTTTTTTCTACTCAGATTAAAGAATTATACTGATTTTCAGTGAGTGATCATGAGAAGTTGATTGCTCTGACTGGCAGAAAATGCTACTAGCTAATAAATTTTAAGTATTTTCAAAAAATGCTATTACCTGCTATCATATAATTTGCCTCAGTCCCAATACTTTTGTTTTGTATACATAATGACAGGAATTTGCTTTGATGGGCTTTGGGCTGCAATATTTTTAACATCAGATCTGAGAATGAAAAAAATGACACAAAATGAAAGAAGAAATGAAAAAAATGAAGAAATTGGGCTTTTTGCAATAGCTTCTTATATGGCATAATTCCTCAAAAATAAGGTACAAGATGTGTGCACCCATTGGGCAGTAAATAGAATGGAACCTTGCTGAGGGGTTTGTGCATGAAGCCTGTCACACAACAGCAGGCCAATTACAATGCCCATCAATCAGCAATGGGGAGTTGATGCCTATGATGCTAGTTTTGACCACCAGCCTATGCTGTGGCTTAGGGAAATGGGGTTGATGCAGGAACATGGCAGTGAGGTAGATCAGCCATGATCTTGATGAATGGTGGGCCAGGCTTAAAGGGCAATGAGGCCTGGAAACGGCTCCTACTCCTTATGTTTTTGTATTTGTTCCTTCCAAACTGCTGAATATCACATTCAATGGTCTGAAAAGTCCCCAGTATTATTATTTATAGAATTTCTTTCAGGTTAGGCAATGGATGATTTCTTCTGACAATTGGCCCTTTTATATCTGACTCTGGAGCTTTCCAGAATGAGAGTGGTCTGTCTCACGGTGAAGTACATCTATTTATTTACAAACTCATTACTTCCATACATAGGTGGCCTCTCATGGAACACTTGTCAAGTCAGGCTAGACAGAACAGAAAATGTTGCAAGCCTAGGGAAGAGAAGAGGAAGTGCAAGGACTTTAGGGGAAATGGTCTTACCTCAATTTCAGCGAAAACCAAAGTTTGACCTCCCTTTGTTTCATCCAATCATTTACGACTGAAATCTGACCTCCTTTTAAACAGAAATTACAGCCTCAAAGTAGATCAAGGACAGCATTGTCGGTGGCTGCAAAGCTAAGTTAGACTCTTATTTTTAACCATTTGATCCTTCCAGTGTGCTGCTAGAGATATAAAGGTTAACACCTAAGTTGTGGTATACTGTTGCTAAAGCCCTCCTCACACAAAGAAAACACTTCCTTCCATCCCTTCTTGCCGTAAGTGGGAAGGTAAAATAATCAAGTGTATGAATGGAGATAGCAGATTTCCCTTTGGCACAGAATGTGTGCATATTGCCTTGTAGTTGTACTATTTCATTTTGTTGTATGCAAGTACAATACATGCTGGTGTTTATGTATTTACATGCAGGTTATTTCATATACAGTATATAGTGTAACCACTGTTTATTTTTATATTATTCTTTATAGTTGTTGAATGTTGTTTTCTGTTGGATGTCACGCACTGACACACACACCGCAGCAAATTCCTAATACGTGAACATAAACAGTATATGGGAAATAAAGTTGATCTGTGATCTTATCATGGAGTGAAGGCGATTTCTCCAAGCTGATATGTAGCTGGAGTGTGACCACAGAGAGTTCAATACATTACCCTGGCAATGGTCACATTCCTTCATTCAGAGCTGCCTGCTTTTAACCAACCAACTTAAGAGCTGGCTTACTAGGTGACAAGAATTGTTGATTCATGACACATGACTTATGATTCCAATGTGAAATCAATGCTCAAGTGCACAACAGACCTGCAATGACAATTATGCTGTTGCATATTATATTAGAGCCTCCAACCAACATCTGTGGTGATTGGAACACTTTGGTGGAGCTCTGGATTCAAGAAGAGGTGTGAAACAGGAAGAATAAAATCTGCCATGTGTATAATCCTCTCTGTCCATGATCACTACGAATACACTCAACCATTACTACCAAATCCCACTTACCCAGACAGAAAAAAAAAATCCTCAGCTATCTCTCACAACACAAAAAAGAAAGCCACTGGAGACTGTACATTGCAGCATGAATAAAATCCTTTCTGAAATAAATCTATCACCGCTAACTGTCTTTTGTAGGGCTTTGGTTTCCCTTTTTCTTCAGTACTTCCTCAATGACTGCCAGTGGAAAGCTTAGACCTTCAGCTCAGGAGACCACTGATAGATTTATTGGCCAATCCTGGCTATCTCTGGCGTGGTTTCCATGTCAATTTTCATATCCGCAGTCTGGTTTAAGCTGGCAGAGAGGCAACGGCCAGGTCACTGGATGTAGAAATGATTGGAGTATAGGTACTATATCTTGAGAGGCACAACAGGTTATTGTTCCTCTGTACAGGAGTGTCTATTTTGTCACAATGTCATTTAAGCAGTTCTGATAACCAGGACCAACTACTGTACTGCTAAGTGACCCTTAGAGTCCACTTGATTCTTCATTAATAATGGCAGAAGTGTGAACTTGCAGGGCTTGATGGATAATGGTGGATTCTTTGATGTCACAACATTTGGAAAAACCCTGGTACCCCAAGCAGTAATGATGTATATACTCCTCTTCAAATTACTTTCATAGAGTAGTTTTGAGTAACTCTTGGCACAGTTGCTAAGTGCATCAGGAGAATAAC
Source organism: Hypanus sabinus (assembly GCF_030144855.1). NCBI lineage: Eukaryota > Metazoa > Chordata > Chondrichthyes > Myliobatiformes > Dasyatidae > Hypanus > Hypanus sabinus. The sequence goes on along the minus strand of NC_082719.1, from coordinate 47,238,691 downwards.
CAAGGAAAGTGTGGGACATTTAGGCTAGGAACAAAAATAAAGTAAAAAGTTAGGTAGTACAAAACTGGCTTTGTGTCTGTAGTACATTGTGATCCTTTTATTTTTGTATTTTTGTATTTGTTTTCAGGAATTACCCAATTTTTCCGTGCATAGCATTCAGAGAAAAGAAACAGGGCTTTAGAAAGCACTGCCTCGGAAGACGGTGGAGGTCAATTCTCTGGATGCTTTCAAGAAGGAGCTGGATAGATATCTGATGGATAGGGGAATCAAGGGATATGGGGACAAGGCAGGGACTGGGTATTGATAGTGAATGATCAGCCATGATCTCAGAATGGCGATGCAGACTCGAGGGGCCAAATGGTCTACTTCTGCACCTATTGTCTATTGTCTATTGTCTATTGTCTAAAATCTTGGAGTATGTGTCTTCCGACCATTCTCCATGAGCTCTGCTCTTTATTGACATTCCTTTCCAGATTCCTTTCTTCCATAATATTATGGCTTTCCACCCTTCACTGCAATGAAGAAGGCTGTTAAGGCTTGTTTTGTGAAATGTTTTGAGGATGTGCATTGTAATGAACGAAAAGTGGCCGAGGTGTATTTGCGTAAGTTTGCAGTGAGTAGGCAGTGGGAGTTAGTTGCTATTTTATAAACAGAAGGAGCAGAAATAAGCAGGTAAATATGAAAGGATGAGAAAGGTCCTTTCTCATGAAAAGACAGGGGAAATGGTCAAACATATCAACAAAGTGTTAAAATTTCAAGAGAAATAAATGAAAGATAATTTTTCAAGGGAATGGTCTAATGGAGGGGGGAGGATTTAACCTCTGTATGTCTCTTGTGCTTTATAGGTAATGAAAACTGTTTAAAGTGTAATTAGTACCATAATGTAGAAAGCTATGTAAGTGTAGGTAATGCATACAATAACAGGTGATAGAATTTAAGTAAAATGCCTCAGCAACAGTGGGCAAATGATTACATATTCTGCTACATTAGTCCCACATTCTTTGAGCAATGCCCTTGATGCCTGATGCATTCTGAAACCTATGGGTACTGCCTAAGCAGCTTCTTCTGTTATTCATTAGAAAGGGATGTCCATTCTTTTGTTGACCACTTCCCCAAGACCTCCAGTGCAGGATGTGAAAGTTGGGAATGTCTTGAAACCACACCAAGACTACATCCAATACTCATGAATACTAGGCCATATGTACATTTTTAAATGTAATTTCAATGCATATAAAACATGTCACTCTTTCTACAAATTTCCAGTGGAGAAAAGACCAGGCAGTATGGTATTGTTCAATGGTTACTCATTGAAATTTCCTATGTGGCTGCTTTGAAATATTTTGCTGCATGACCATTGCTGCTGAATTGCAGTATAAGTTTTAAAAAATTCCACAATCAATCACTAACACGAGATATTCTGCAGATGCTGGAAAGCACACACAAAATTCTCAGCAAGACATGCAGTGGAAGGGAATAAACAGACGAAGTTTTGGGCTGATGAGGAGTCACAGCCTGAAACATCATTAGATCGTTCCCCTCTATGAATGGTAACTGACTTGCTGAGTTCAGCCATCATTTTCTGTGGGTTACACCAAAATTGATCACTCCCCATTCCAGCATATTAATGAGGGAACCAATATCCTTGGGGGCAGGTTTGCTAGTGCTGTTGCGGAGGGTTTAAACTAATTGGGCAGGGCGATGAGAACCAGAATGATGGGGATGAGGATAGAGCTGTTGGCATGCAAGCAAAAGCTGTGTGTAATGAGGCTGTGAGGAAGGACAGAGAATTGACAGGGCAAAATTGCAGTCAGTGGAATGAGTTGTAATGTAACATAGGGACAAAATTGAAAAGGGTGGAGAATGCAGAACTGGAAGTGTTATATTTAAATGCACGCAGTATACAGAATAAAGATTGGTAGCTATTAGATTGTTGACATCATTGAAACAGTGGCTGAAAGAAGATCATAGTTAGGAGCTCAATATCCAAGGATACACCTTGTATCAAAAGGACAGGCAGGTAGGTAGAGGGGGTGGGGTGGTTCTGTTGGTACATAATGAAATCAAATCCTTAGAAAGAGAGGACATAAGAGAGGAAGATGCAGGATCCTTGTGGGTAGAGTTAAGATACTGCAAGGGTAAAAAGACCCTGATGTAGATTATATATGTACCCCCAAACAATAGTCAGGATGTGGGATATAAATTTCAACAGGAAATAGAAAATGCATGTAACAAGGTCAATGTTACGATAGTCATGGGGGAATTCAATATGCAAGTAGATTTGGAAAATTGGGCTGGTTGGGCATCCAACGACATGAAATTTGTAGAATGCCTATATGACGGCTTTTTAGAGCAGCTCGTGATTGAGCTCAATAGCAGAAAGGCAATTCTGTATTGGGTGTTCTGTAATGAAGCAGATCAAATAGGTAGCTTAAGGTAAAGGAACCCTTGGGAGGCAGTGATATCATATGAAAAATTCACCTGCAGTTTGAGGCGGAGAACCTAAAGTCAGATGTATCAGTGGAGGAAGGGGAAACACAGAGGCACGAGAGAGGAACTGGACAATGTTGATTGGAAGGTAACAATAGCAAAGATGACTGCAGAATAGCAAGGGATGGAGATTCTGAGGGCAATTTGAAAGGCACAGGATAGATACATTCCAAAGGTGAAGAAGTAGAATGAGAGGAAAACAGCATAAAAGCAAAAGAGAGGGCATTTAACAGAACAAAAATTAATGGAAGTTAGAGGATTGGGAAGCTTAAAAAACCAACAGAAAGCAACAAAACTAAACATCAGGAGAGAGAAGATGAAATATGAAAGTAAGTTATCTAATAATATCAAAGAGGGATTTTTTTCAGATACCTAAAGAGTAAAAGAGAGGTAGGAGTAGATATTGAACCATTGGAAAATGACAGTGGAAAAGTAGTAATGGGTGACAAAGAAATGGCAAGTGAACTTAAGTATTTTATGTCAGTCTTCACTGATGAAGACATACGCCAGAAATGAGTGTAGGTGCTACTACTGAGGACAAGGTGCTTGGGAAACTAAAAGGTAGATAAATCACCTGGACCAAAGGGACTGTACCCTAGGGTTCTGGAAGAGGTAGCTTAAGAGATTGTGCAGGTAAAAGTAATGATCTTTCAAGAATCACTGGATTCTGAAATGGTTCGGGAGGACTGGAAAATCGTTAATGTCATTCCGCACTTTAAGAAGAGAAGGAGCAGAAGAAAGGAAATTACAGGCCATTTAGCTGGACTTCAATGGTTGGGAAGATGTTGGAGTCCATTAGTAAGAACGTTCATGATAAAGTAGGCATGGTTTCCTTAAGTTGAAATCTTGCCTAATAAATCTGTTGGAATTCTTTGAGGAAATAACAGGCAGGATAGACAAAGGAGAGTCAGTAGATGTTGTTTACTTGGATTTCAGAAAGCTTTTGACAAGATACCGCACATGATGCTGCTTAACAAAATAAAACCCCATGGTATTACGGGAATGATACTAGCAGGGACAGAAGACTGGCTGACTTGCCAGAGATAAAGTGTAGGAATAAAGGAATTTTGGTTCTATTCTATTTTAGTTAATCTATTCTGGTTAAATTCTATTCTGGCTGGCTGCCTTTGACAAGTGGTGTTCCACAGGGGTTGTTAATGTTGAGAAAGCAGGGAGTCTGGACAAGGACTTGGACAGATAGGAATATTGAGCTAAGTAGTGGCAGATAGAATATAGTGTAGGGACGTATATGGTCATGCACTTTGGGAGAAGGAATAAACACATAGAATATTTTATAAATGGACAGAAAATTCAAAAATCAGAGGTGCAAAGGGACTTGGGAATCCTTGTGCAGGATTCCTTCAAGATTAACTTGCCAGTTGAGTCAATGGTAAAGAAGGCAAATGCAATGTTAGTATTCATTTCAAGAGGACTAGAATATAAGAGTAAGGATGTGATGCTGAGACTATAATGCATTAGTCAGACCACACTTGGAGTATTGTGAGCAACTTTGGGCCCCTTATCTAAGAAGTTATTTGCTGACAGTGGAGAGGGTCCAGAGAAGGTTCACAAGAACGAAAGGATTAACATATGAGGAGCATTTGATGGCTCTGGGTCTGTACTTGCTAGAGTTCAGAACACTGCTGGGGAATCTCATTGAAAACTATCAAATATTGAAAGGCCTAGGCAGGTTGGATACGGAGTGGATGCTTCCTTTGGTGGATAGGCCTAGCACCAGAGGGCACAGCCTCAGATTGGAAGGATGTCTAAGAAGGAATTTCTTTAGACTGAGGCTGGTGAATCTGTGAAATTCATTGCCATGGACAGCTGTGATGGCCCAGTCATTGAGTATATTTAAAGCAGAGGTCGATAGGTTCTTAGTTAGTCAAGGCATCAAAGGATATATAGAGAAGGCTGAACTGGATTGAGAGAGGTAATAAATAAGCCATGATGAAATGGTGGAGAAGATTCAATGGGCCATGTGGCCTAAATCTGCTCCTATGTCTTATGGTCTTTTCACCCATGACTCGGGAGTAGAAAAAAAAACTCACCTAATGATTGGATAATTCATTCACTTTGCCAACTAGCTCAAGGTGAGAAATAGCAAGTAGGACCCAAAGGAGAGGTGAGCTAAGACATGCATTGATCAATGCCACACTCAAGGACAGTCAGCTCAGAGAGTTACCAGTGATCAGAGAACCTATCGTCAGATCTGGGTGGTACAGGTGAATAGAGCACTCCAGGGAGAATCAGCTTGCAGTACTCCAAATGAATAAACACCCAGAGAGAGTCAGTTCAGGCTGCTACAAGAGAAAAGAACTCCCAATAAAAAATCACCTCAGCGTAATGCAGGTCAAGGTGGTACAGGTGAATGCAGTGCCTGAGGGGGTGACATATCAGGGTGCAATGCTTTAGCACTTTGCATCATAACCACACAATTTGACCACAAAGGGAAAAATAAGAAAAAAGGTATGATTCCAATTTATTCTACAAGGGGATGAAAATTTAAATGTTATCTGGCTTGTCAAAAGTTTAGGAAAACCAATGTTGTGCAAAATATGAGGCAGGAATAAACTACCAGGTTAGAGAGCTTATCGGAAAGGTACATAGAGATTATGTATAAAGAGTGTATATAATAATCATAATCTTTTCTGTATCTGAAAGAGTTTAAGTTGTTTCCTCTCAAATCTATTATTCATGTTCCTTACAAAACTGCAAAATTCCTACATAGTAAAATTCAGTTTCGATATCTTGTTTCAATGTATCTTCTCCATGATACAGATAAGCGTGCAATGTATTATTGATATGTAGCTTAACACACCTTCCTTAAGTTTAATTTCCATAAATATTTCAGAGTACTGGTTATTGTTAATGCTTATTTTTCAATTATGCAAAACACAAGGCTTGTTCAATAATTAATGACAAAATATATGTCAATCACTGTGAAATGACAAATATAATTCAAATCAAAGTTAATAAATATAAAAATGATATTGCATTCTGATGTGATACAGTTATGTTTCTAGATATACAGTAAATCATTTACGGCAGTTTTATTGAAAACAGTTACCAAGCTTTAAGAAATTGTCATTTGTTGCATAAATCAGAAACTAAAAATATAAAACACTAGATAAATTATTTTGTCTTAATTAGAAATACTGATAGAAATTAGAGTTTTATATGAAGTTTGGGTTGCCACTTAAAAGCTAGTAGCAACATACTAGAATAATTACCCCTGCTGGGAGAATTTTTTTTTAATCTTGCTTTCTTTCCTAAAAAATACTCATGCTGAAATTCCTTCATATTTACTGTGCACATGAAGCTCCTCAAAGCCTTATCACATGGAATGAATTCTCCCTGTGTACGCATTATAAAGCTAAGTGATCTTTGAGACCCCTCCTTTGGTTACGGTCGGCCATGAAAGTTGTGGCCCAGCTGCCCACATGATCCATTAGCCATTAAACAAGCCAAGGCAGTACAATATGGAGAGCAAGCTGTTGCCCATGTAGCAGGCTCCACCTCTCCACGTAGCTGATGAATCCAAAGGAATGGCAGAGCCCAATGCAGTTTGGCACTAGTGGTGTTGCAGGAGTTGCCAGTCAGCATTGAACTCGATATAGGACTGCATTAGGGACTTCAGCTCCAGATTTATCCTCAGGGTTTACTCCTGAAGCTTTCCCCATGAATGGGTATAGCCACAGGGCATAAGTTTGAGAACAGAGTTTTCCTTCTCCTGGATGTGCTGCTAGCCCCATCTGCTTGATACTGCATGATCAAATTATTCACAACTATGAAGCAATCATCTTGCTCACATTAATCAGACAGCAACAGTTCTTATTTGTGGCTGTTACACCAAAGAAGCTGTGGACAAACTACATTCAATCCTAGGAACCAAAGTTAGTCTGAAAGAATCATTTGAAAGTAAGTGGATACTATTTAATGAGAAGAACTGTGAGGTGATACAAAAAAGGTAAAGAAGGTGGAATTGTCAAAATTTTTTTTAAAATGGGGTTAACATGAGAGATTCAGAGGATTAGATATGCAGATTGTTAAAAGTAGGAACACAAATTGATTATAGTAATATTTGAAATATGTTTTCTTTCATATTTTCAGGGCATGTAAAGGCATTTCAAAAGCTATTAGTTATATCTGAAGAATAGGTATTATCAGCTTGTTGACTTAAAGGCAACAGTTAATTCACACAGAACAAAGCTCTACAACTGAGATGCGAAACAGTAGCAGAATCAGAATCAGGTTTACTATCAGCGGTATGTGTCCTGAAATTTGGTAACTTAGCAGCAGCAGTTCAATGCAATACATAATATAGAAGGAAAAAAATTACAGTATACATGCATTGAATAGATTAAAAATTGTGCAAAAACAAAAATAATACATATTTAAAAAGTGAGATAGTATTCATGAGTTCAACGTCCATTTAGAAATCAGATGGCAGGGGAAAGAAGCTGTTCCTGAATCGCTGAGTGTGTGCCTTCATGTTTCTGTCCCTCTACCTGATGGTAACAGTGAGAAAAGGGCATGCCCTGGGAGCTGGGCACCCTTAATAACAGAAGCTGCCTTTCAAAGACACCACACCTTGAAGATGTCCTGGGTACTTTGTAGGCTAGTATCCAAGATGGAGCCAACTAATGTAATGATGTTAATTAAAAGTTGAATGTTTAGCCAGAGTTCAAGAACTCTGTTCTTTTTTTTTAAAGTGTACTGAATCCGAGGTTATATTTTTTCTAAATTCATGCAAATAGTTGGTTAGGCCAAAGGCAAAATAAAGGGTTTTGAGTGCAGAAATTAGGCAAACCACATTTCATAGATAGGACACCCAATCAGTCTTGGTGAGCGGAGCTCCCTGTTGCATACTCAGTGAGCTGTCAGTAGTACATCTGTTGCCAGATTGAATGAGCAGGAAATTACGGTTGCTCTACAGAACTCTACAGTCCAGTCGATTGGGATTCCTTGAAGCAAAGGGGTGGTGGGGTGATGATGTGGGGTTGAGAGTTAAAGGGGATGTCAGGTGACAGGAATGTACTGGAGCACCCAGGAGATATCTGCTGCCTGCATGCCCCATGGAAACAAGGCTCGGATGAGATCTGGGCATTCCAATAAAAGGAATAAAAGGGGAAAATGTGCTCTGCATTAAAGAAGAATGTCAAATATGTGCAGAAAAATGAATGAGTTTTGCAAACATACCGGTGATACAATACCACCTGCTGGTTATAAGCTTGAATTGTTACTTGTTCATAAGTTTAACCAACCTCAAGAACAAACTGCTTCAAAATTTTGTCTGTAGAAATTGCAGGAAATGCTGTGATCACTGCAGAATGGTTTTAATGGTTTGGGGTCACTTTGACAATTAACAACAGATGTAATCAATGAACGTTTTGTCATTCTATTACCAGTCATAGTGCAATTCTTTACTTAGAAATTAAAGCAAAGAAGGATGTTTGCCCTCTCTAATGCTTGGTTAAATCAAATAACAATAAGCCTTTCCATCTAAATATTTGAAAATAGTTTCTAAAATACGTTTTGTTAAGCTTTGAATTTTTGAAGCAGTTATTTTTGGTTAAAGTACAAAGTTTGGACTGTAAAATACCAGAATAAATGCTAATACACGTAAGCTCATTTGAATTCTCTTTAAGGCAGATTGCTGGAGTGGGCCACAATAAAAATGATAAAATTGAATGAATTAAATGGGACAAATGTTATAAAACATAGAAAAATAAAGAAGATACTGTAGATAGTGGATACATAATAATAATATAAAATACTGGAAATACTCAACAGCTCAGGCTGCACCTACAGAAACAGAAATAGAGTCAAGGTTTCAGGTCAATGACCTTTCATTATAACAGTTCTAGTGAAGGATCTTCGGTGTGAAATATTAACTTTGATTCTTTCACAACAGATACGGTCTGTCCTGCTTGGTATTTCCAACATGTTCCTTTTTTATATTTCACCAAATATAGATTTATAATTTATTTCCTCCATGTTCAGAATGATAAAACTATTCTATTGTAACATTTGCACCCAGCCACAATGCTTACAGGTAGAAGTGATACAGGAGGCTTTGCAATTCTTTAAAAAAGAATAATTTGCTAAAAAAAAAGAATACGGAATATTAATAGGTAACTCTTTCCTATGGATGTACACAATCCATTCTGATGGATTTTGGCTGATACACATTTTAACTTCATATTTGTAACTCTGTTTCAAAACCCACAGGTAAAAAATATAGGAACAGTATCAATAGTTAAGTAAGGAGGAAACTGGGGAGGAATTCCAAGCAGGAAACTTGGTAACAGGGAATGATGATTCTAGGATCTGATGGGTCCATCAAGGGGGAAAAGAACAGGAAAGAAACCCAGATTATTTAATTAAGGTGAATTTAATTTCTCCAATTCTCAGTGCAAATATCTCATGATTTTCAATCATGACCCCTGGATTACCAACTCAGTAAATTAAGCGTTATTCTCATCTCCTTGTGCCCCCCCCCCAAAGTTTTGTGATGCCAATAACGGCAAACAGAAGCCATTAGTTATGTGTAAGAGTGTGGTGAGTCATCATACTCTTTGACTCTGGTCCAGCCTATTCCAGTTCTGCAAGACAGAATATTTCATATCAGCACATCAGACCCCTGCATCAGGAACATGGACTCTCCAAGGGAATGATACAAATGGGAGCCAGCAAAAAGATAAAAGGTGAAGGAGTTGATGAGAAAATTAATTCCTCCAAGCGTTTCACAACAGAAGTAGCATTGCGAAGACTAAAGGATAGGAAGTTAAAAACATTTTTAAATACTAGATTTGAAATGTTTTTAATGAATGAGAAATCCAAGCATAGTAAACTGAAGGCTTGAAGAGAAACCCACCTGAGAAGTACCTGATCTGGGAATTAAGGGACTGTGAGCAAACTTAAAGCACTGAAGTCTTTGACTGCAAGCACAGGGCAGACAAATCAATACTGATTCTCATGCAGCGGGTCAATAAAAAGATTCAGCAAGTGGATGTTAGGACAGTCACAGCAAAATTTGTTTAAGATCCACGAGTGTATCAGAAGGAAGAAGGCAGTGAAAGTAACCAGTGGCCTTTTAGAGGAGATGCCTGAGGAATTAATAATGGGAAATAAACTAACAACAGAGAATCTGAACAAATATATTGATTCTGTCTTCAGAGTGGAATACACAAATGGCATTCCTGGATTAATAGAAATTCAGGGAGAAAATAGGAGAAATGAAACTGAAACAATTATCACTGGAGAAAGAGTTTTAGGCAAATTAATGGATATAAAGGAGGGGAAAAACTGTAGAACTAATGCATAGCAGCCTGGGATCCGAAACAAAATGGCTACTATGATACCCTTGATTCAGTACCTTCCCACCTACATCAGTGATACTTCACGCACTCTCAATCACTTCAATCACTTTAAGTTCCCTGCTCCTGATTTTTTCTGTGTCACTATTGATGTCCAGACTGTAGGCCTTAAAGCTTTCAGCTTCATTCTGGACAATAGACCTAACCAGTCCTCTCCACCCCCAAAGTTCAAAATCCAAGTAAATTTATTCTCAAAGTCCATACATGTCACCAAATACTATCCTGAGATTCACTTACTTGTGGGAATTTGGTAAACAGTAAAATAAAAAAAGACAATTGAATTATTGAAAAACTGCGCACACCGAAGATGGACAAACTACCCATGTGCAAAAGACAACAAATTGTGCAGATACAAAAAGGAGGAATAAATAAATTGATAGACAGGTTGGTAAAAATATAAGGTTGACAGCATGAGTTGTAGAGTCTTTGAAAGTGAGGCCTCAGGTTGTGGGAACAGTTTAGTGTTGGGGTGAGTGAAGTTGAGTGAAGATATCCCATTTGGTACAAGAGCCTAATGGTTGAGGGGTAATAACTGTTCCTGGACCTGGTAGTGTAGGAGCTAAGGTTTCCTCCTTCCTGATGGCAGCAGTGAGAAATGAGTGTGGCCTGGATCGTGGAGGTCCTTGATGATTGATGCTGCTTTCCTGCGGCAGCACTCCTTGAACATTTGCTTAATCATTGGGAGGGCTTTACCTACGATGGACTGGACTGTATCCAATATATTTTGTAGGCTTTTGTGTTCAAGGGCATTGGTTCTTGCATACCAGGTCATGATGCAACCAATCAGTATAGTCTCCACCATACATCTAGAAGTTTCATATCTGTACTTCTCAACAGAACTTTATTTTATATTTCCACTTTACAATATTTGGGTACTCTATTATATGAATATAGAGCCATAGCTGGATTACTGAGTAATGCAAAAAATTCTATTCAAACTTACTTACACCGAGTGAAAGGTGAGAACATATGACATTTTAGAGGAAGACTTGAAGACAACTATTCTAAACGAGCTCAGCCCGCATTTTTCATGAATTTTCATGAAATTTCCAACATATATCCAATGATCATCCAATCAAATAGCTTTCTTGGTAACTTATGTGTAAATTTGATCAAGTTACTAATCAATGAGTAACTTTGATATTGTACATTTAAATCCATCCATGGCTTGTTGAGAAAATGTACTTAAGTAAATCTGATCTAGTTTCAAACACCAGAAAACAAAATTAACAAGATATTGTTAAAAATACACCTTATTCTATCTATGATCCCAGACTTGCACCGTATACCTAGGCACAATGCACCCCTGAATTGGGTTTGTAGACTTTTCAACTGTACCAGCAATTAACCACGAAACTCTGTGACTACCAGCCTATCAGTGAAATGGCAATAAGTATATCCTCTGCGATGTCACCCATTTATAAATAAAATTCTCTCTCATCACCAGTTTACATCATGAAAATTCAATGTCAATAAGAAATGTATTTTTAATTACGGGGTGAATAATGAGCAGTGATCCCTGAGTCTTACTCAACATCTTTTATTCTGCATGGAAGGTCAGGCTAGAATGTCTTGAGTACGTTGAACCTGCATTTAGTTTCTATATCAATTTCATTAAGGCATTCAAATGTTTTTCAAATAAGGACAGAGCACCCTGCACCCCAAACATCAAACATAAATTCTTTGCCTCTATTTCAAGCACTTTTGTTGTTTGGGCATATATTCCTCCCAATGTGCAAATTATAGTTAGAGGAGTGAATGATTTCCAAATGTCATAAACAGATCCTCTTTATACTGGAAATATTTAATTTTGACATGTGATGGACAATAAGTTATGAACATTATGGTGCCAAGAAAGCTTACGAGATAACATTAGATCATGGATGCTCTAGCCTCAGTGTGTGTGTATCTAGACTTGTTCCATCATTTCACAAACAAGAGAAAACCTGCAGATGCTGGAAATCCAAGCAACATGCACAAAATGCTGGAGGAACTCAGCAGGCCAGGTGGCCATCTACAGAGAAGAGTACAGTCGCAGGTGTTCTGTATGAGTTGCTTGTTCCATCATTTGTACAGCTGAGCCAGCGAGCCACAGGCTCCAACTACTATAAACACTCACAACATTGGTGGTTAAGGAGGGACTATTTTGATACGAATGTTTTCACATCATTTCCTTCAAATATTCCCAGATCAAAGTGTTCAGGGCAGAGTGATTCTATAAATTGGAACCGTGTCTCTTTAATTAACAGAGTTCTCCTTATTTAGACCAATGACCACAGTCACACTACACAATGATATGAAATTACAAGCTGATGTGTGGTCGTATGCATCAAAACAGTCACGAGGGGAATGGAAGACAATATCCAAGCACGTTTATTCATTTGCTAATGGGCAAAAATGTGTGAGATTTTTTTAACAAATGTAAACTTCTCTGTTCTCCACATATAATGTTGCTGGATATTATTTTTGAAAGTGCGTTTTTGCTTGTGCTAGTAAGATCTGCCTATTGTAAAGACTGGGTTTAGCCTGGATTTCTTTGTCTAATTGTGATTGATTTGGAGCCTAATCCTTGTTCAAGTTTTTAAGAGAGGAGTCGAACTTACTGGCTGCCCAGTGGTACATTTCAGGAAGGCTCAGAAACGAAAATACAGGGGTCACAGGTTTCCAGGCACAGAGGCTTTGATGGTCCCTTGTGTCCACAGGAGACATTGTAGGAGGGGGGACTATTGGCGAAAGCTTGCTTGCATGTTGTGTGGAGAGCAATGAAGGAAGACAATTCCAACATTGATGCAGAGCTGGAAACCCCTTTTCTCCAGGATAGAGGGACTATTTAATTCCATCCACCAAAATCTGGGATGCACCATTAACAGATGCTCAATACTAAAAGACACTATATTGTTTTCAAATCCTATTGTGCTTTCCCCTCTCCCACTGTACAAGTCCATGAGGGATAAGCACTCCATCATCTCTTGGGCATCCCCAATCTGTGATGGGCTGGGCCATAGTTGATGCCACCCAGTCCATCATGGGTAAAGTCATCCCCACCTTTGATCACATCTACACAAAAGGCTGTGGTAAGAAAACAGCATCCATCATCAAGAACCCCCGCCACCCAGGACATGGTCTCTTCTCCCTGGTACAGGAGCCTCAGGACTCACACCAGGTTCAGGAACAGTTATTACCCCTCAATCATCAGGCTCTTGAACTAGAGTGGATAACTTCACTCAACTTCATTTGCCCATCATTGAAACGTTCTCACAACCTGTGGACTCACTTTCAAGGACGCTTCATCTCATAGTCTCGATATTTATTATAATTATTATTTCTTTCTTTTTGTATTTGCACAGTTTGTTGGCTTTGCACCTTGGTTGAATGCCCAAGGTAGTGCAGTCTTTTACTGATTCTGTTACATTTATTATTCTATTACAGATTTATTGAGTATGCCCACAAGAAAATAAACCTCAGGGTTGTGCTTACTTTGAACTTTTTTGCAGTGCTATCAACTGCCAGCAAACTAGTGTCAGACATTCCCTCCCTAAACCTCCTCAGCTCCACTTCTGTAACCTAGAGGTTTCCCCAGATACCCTGGTTTCACACCACATCCCAAAACATGGGAGCTGGTAAGCTGTCTACCCCATAGAGTGTAGGTAAGCAGTAGAAATTTCAAAGAGTATCTGAGAAGATGGGGAAAATAAAACACTGTTGATCAAAATAGGTGTTTGGTGGTCGCCACATTCTTGATGGGCTGAATGGCCCATTATCAATGTTGCATAATGTCTTTCAGGTTGTTCTGAAAAACGCTGATGGAGCAGGAGGCTGCAGGGAGAGCTGGAGACAGCTCCTTATGTTCTGTACGGGCCATTTTTAGAAAGCGAGTGGAACCTAGCAGGACTCTTTGCAGAGCAGGAGGTATGGTGAGCATTGGAGACAGTTCCTTCTGGACTTTTCAAGCAAGTGGGCCTTGTGAGGGCTTCGCTGCAGAGTGGGAAAATGCTTAGGTCATTAGTAACTTAGTAAGGGCCAATAGCAATATGGGTCCCTGGTTAGACCCCACTTGGAGTACTGTGCTCGCTTCTGGTTGCCTCACTACAGGAAGGATGTGGAAACTAAAGAAAGGGTGCAGTGGAGATTTAAAAAGATGTTGCCTGGATTGGAGAGCATGCCTTATGAGAATAGGTTGAGTGAACTCGGCCTTTTCTCCTTGGAGTGACGGAGAATGAGGGGTGACCTGATAGAGGTGTATAAGATAATGAGAGGCATTGATCACGTGGGTAGTCAGAGGCTTTTTCCCAGGGCTGAAATGGCTACCATGAGAGGCCATTGTTTTAAGATGCTTGGAAGAAGGTATAGAGGAGATGTCAAGGTTAAGTTTTTTTACACAGAATGGTGAGTGCGTGGAATGGGCTGCAGGCGACGGTGGTGAAGGCTGATATGATAGGGTCTTTTAAGAGACTTTTGGATAGGTTCATGGAGCTTAGAAAAATAGAGGGCTATGGGAAAGCCCAGTAATTTCTCAGGTAGGGACATGTTCGGCACAACTTGGTGGGATGAAAGGCCTTATTGTGCTGTAGATTTTCTATGTTTCTATTTTCTATGTTAGGTTTAAGCAGAGTGTCCATTGTGGGACCAGCCTTTGTGGAGTGGACAAGCATTAATGTGGGAGGTTGTGGCTCAACAGGCTTTAGTGAGAACAGGTAGAAGCTAAGGATGCTGAGTCTTTTGGGATCATTTATTTGATTGCAGAACTTAAGCTTAACAAGCTAGAGCCAAAGGTGTAACAAGTGTAGGCAGAATGATAGCTAAGACAGTAGAACATTTCTCCTGTAAAACATGGAATTGCAGGGTATATAACAGCCTCCCTGATGATTGCATCTGAACAAAGATCACCCAACTTCAACTCCTGACTGCAAGGTTAGGGATCTAGAGCTGGAGTTGGATGTGTTCAAGACCACCCTGACAGAGGGGCAGAGCTAAAGATGATGCAGGGGGTGACGTCCCCCAGCTCATCAGCGGAACAGTTAATCCTTCTTTCTAATGCTTCTTATTTCCTTTTCAAGGTGGCTAGGGTCCTGTTGGAGTCCATGGTCTACAGCTGCACTCACACTGCAGTTCTTCATGGTGACATATTGTGTCCCGTCCTTGCAGCTTGCCGATTGGCCATGTTTTCAACATCTCCGGGAGTGGCTTGGAAGACAAACGCCTTTGGGGTGCGGCCTTGCACAGCACTGTGGACTCAATTTCTTGACAGTGTCACAAACTGAAACATTGCGTGGAACTGGAACATCTGAAGTGATGGTGAGTGAGAGTCTGCTGCCAATTATCGAGTTGGGGTAACTTAAAATAAAAGCAGCAATACAAACTCTAATAGAGTGTAACATCAAAACTGCGAGCTGCTTGTCTCCTCTCACTCTGGAAGGAGCAGTACCTCTCTCCATTGTTAGTGAAGAGAGAGCCTGTGAGATGCCAAACTGTTGGGATGAACAGTACTTTTTGATGGACTGTAGACTATAGTCTTTCTTGGGGCCCTTGCTGTTGCTTGCATGGTGGGTTGTGGGGGTATTGATGGAGGGGGAAGGTTAGTGCTGCTTGTTGCTGCCTGTGTGTGGAAGTGATGCAGGGGGCTTTTGGGTTCGTATGCTTTCTCTATCATTTATTCTTTGTGGTTTTTCTTCTGTTTCGAGGATCTCTGCAAAGAGTAAGAATTTCAGGTCGTATACTGTATGCATTCTCTGATATTAAGTGGGACCATTGAACCATCCGGGAGGCTGAAAAACCTCACAGGTAATACTTTTACTGAGGTGGTCACACGCAGAGTGCAGACCTCATACACCACCAGGAGAAGTAAAGAGAGTAAGCAGTCAGTGTAGGGCTCCCCCATGGTCATTCCCCTCAACAACAGTGATAGCTCTTGGGATTCTGTTGGTAGAAATGAGCTATCAGGGCATGGCAGCAGCAGCCAGATGAATGGCACACTGGGGATCAGCAGGGAAAGGGGAAGTTCAGCAGTGCATAGGACACTTGGTAGATCAGGGGTTGGACAGGAGACTCTGTGACACAAACAGATGCCAGCGTGGTGCGTGCCTCTGAGGTACTAGGGTTCAAGGTGGCACAGAACCACTGCAGGCTATTCTTCAGGAGGACGGTGAGCAGCCAGAGGTCCTGGGCAGTGAGTGTAGGGAGTTTGTAAAGAGGCTGAAGAGCAAGATCTCCAAGGTAGTAATCTCTGGATTTCTCCCAGTGCCACATATTAGTCAGGGCAGGAATAGTACAGATAATGGAGTGGCTGAGGGACTGATGCAGGGGGTAGGTTTTTAGATTCATGGGTCATTGGAATTTCCTCTGGGACAGGGGTGACCTGTAATGGTGGGATGGGTTGCCCCTAGATTGGATGTGAACCAATATCCCAGCCAGAAGGTTTGCTAGTGCGACTTTAGAGGGTTTAAGCAAGTTTGGCAGGGGAATGGGAACCAGAGGACCAACTCAGAAAGTGGAAGGATGGAGAGGAAGATAGATGTCAGGACCGGTAAAAACAGGCAGGAACAAATTATTAGATATGATGGGATGAATAGTTTGAAGTGTACATATTTTGACTTGGTTGACAGTGGGTCAGGAATGGGTGATCAATATCCCAGGCTTTTGAGGTTTTAGGAACGGTAGAGAGGGAACCAAAAGAGAACGAGTTGCAATTCAAATCACAGCTGCACACAAAAGGAACATGCAGAGTCATCCACTGAGTATTATTTGGGTAGAATTTAAAAATGGGAAATGTCCAATCACTCTGATGGGATTGTACTACTGACCACCCCCCTCCACCCCCACCCCCAAATAGCCACTTGGACATTGTAGAACAGAAATGCAGCAGGTTAAGGAAAAGTGTAAAAAGAATAGGGGTAACAACAACACACACAAAATGCTGGTGGAACACAGCAGTCCAGGCAGCATCTATAAGGAGAAGCACTGTCGACGTTTTGGCCCGAGACCCTTCTTCTCCCTATAGATGCTGCCTCGCCTGCTGTGTTCCACCAGCATTTTGTGTGTGTTGTTGATTGAATTTCTAGCATCTGCAGATTTCCTCGTGTTTGCTCAAAAGAATAAGGTTGTTGTCTCAGGGGAATTCAACTGCCCTATTATAAACTGAGACCTTCTGCCCCCTTAGATGGGCAGAATTTGTTTGGTGCATCCAGGAGGGCTTCTTAAATCAATATTTAAATAGTACTACAAGAGGAAGGGCTATACTGGACCTGGAGTTGGGTAATAAGCCTCACCAAGTGACTGACCTTTCAGAGTATAAACAGTTAAGGAACAGTAACCACAACTCCTTAAGATTTAAGATAGCTATAGATAATGATAAGCATGGACCTTGCAGGAGAGTATTAATTTGGAGCAGGGCAAATCACAAGAGCATTAGGCTGGAACGAAGGAGTTAATTGGGAACAGCTGTTTCTAGACAACTCCACACAGGACATCTGGAAGATGTTTAAAGACCAACCCACAGAGTACAGGGTGGGTATGTTCCAGTCAGAAGGAAGGACAAGGATGGCAAGGTAAGAGAACCTTGGATGTTAAAAGAGGTGATGAATGTAGTGAAGAAGAATAAGTAAAATGTAGATAGTTCAAATTGTTACAAATGTGGAGCAACTCTGAGGGGCCGAAGGGTACAAAATTGCCCCCTCCTTGTTGAGAATCGCAAGATTGCTATTATTTCGGGTCTGAGACCCAGGAAATGAGAGAGGTACACAGCATGTCAGAAATGAGAGAGACACAGGAACAGCAAAGGCAGTTGTTATAGTCACCGCAGAATACACAAGGTTTGGAATATCTCCTAACAAACTCGGACGGAACCACTGATTACTGCTATTGTCTCTTGAAGAAGGAATTGTGTATTGAGTACTGTACTATTCATTGAAACCCCTCAGGGGACAACCAGAGTGGGCTGGTTGAGGGATTGCATCATCCCAACCTGATTGACATCTGAGACCCCATGAGTGAGGATAAAAGTCGGGTCTGGGGAACACCCCTCAGACACACCAGGAGAAACGCTAGGAATCCAGTGAGAGCATTTTATAGCGAAGCTGCTGAGAGCTCGTGTGCGTCCTCCCTTGCCTGGGTGGCGGGCTCATCATGGAAGAACGGTTTAGCTAAAGGAGAGGTCATACTTGAACGGCCACAACAACGAGACCCTGACGGATCGAAATCATAAAGGAAGGTTGGCAAAAACAATAGCGGTAACTGTTCCCATTCTCTCTATCTCTCTCTCTCTCTAACAATTGCAACAAAGCAATCAACAATGGCTGCAGCCTGTATGAACTGAAATGAACTTTAGATTTCCATCAGACAATTCATTATCCCCTAGACAATGACAGAGCTTATTTCTTATTGATTATTATTATACCCGCACTTTTAGGTTTAGTATTGACGACATATATTATCTGTATATTTGCATTGATATTATTTTTGTGTATTTTTACTAATAAATACTGTTTAAAATAGTATCATCAGACTCCAACGGATGCCTCTATCTTTGCTGGTAAGTAACCCAGTTACGGGGTTCGTAACAACTTGGGGCCTCGTCTCGAGATTTGATACCAAATTGGAGGGCCAGTAAATCGGGTTTTTAAGTCAAAAGTTGGATCTGGTTGTGCGGGTAACCAGACAGGAAACCAGCAAAGATGGACGTAGACGAATTTATAAAAAAACCCGACTCCAGAGGCGCTAGAGGCAGCCACAAAGTCGGACTTGATAAATATTGCGAAAGGACTAAATCTCGCAGAGGTGAGGTTGTCAATGAAAAAGTGAGAGGTGCGTAGGGCCATAACTCAGTATTATACTGTGAAGAATGTGTTTTCGGCTGAGGTATTGGAAAATATCCCTGAAGGGCTACCAGCTAGTGGGAAGGTTCAGTTAGAGTTGGAAAAATTAAGGTTGGAACATGAAATTAAGTTAAAACAGCTGGAAGCAGCTGAAAAGGAGAAGGAAAGGGCTGAAAAGGAGAAGGACAGAGCTGAAAAGCAGAGGGAGTATGAGGAGAAGGAGAAACAGAGGCAACATGAGTGGGACATGGAGAAGTTAAGGCAAGAGCGAAGAGCTCAAGGGCCAGACCGAGAGGAGAGGTTTAATGTTAGTCGGGAGTTGAGGTTAGTACCTCCGTTCGAGGAGATGGATGTTGATAGTTATTTCTTGCATTTTGAAAAAGGTGGCAGTGAGTCAGAAGTGGCCCAGAGATCAGTGGGTGGCGTTGTTACAAAGTGTGTTTAAAGGGAAGGCACAAAGAGCATATGCGGCGTTGTCTGTGGAGAAGTCTGAGAATTATGAGGAAGTAAAAGAGGCCATTCTTCAGGCCTACAAATTGGTACCTGAGGCCTATAGACAAAAGTTCAGAAATTTAAGGTAAGTATGGAATCAGACGTATGTAGAGTTTGCCTATGAGAAGGGTGTGCTCTTGGATCGTTGGTGTGCAGTAGAAATGGTGGAAGAGGATTTTCAGCATTTAAGGGAGTTAATTCTGATTGAGGAATTTAAAGGTTGTGTTTCGGATGATATCCGGATGTATTTGAATGAGAAGCCGAATAAGTCCATATCCGAGTTTGCCAGGTTCGCAGATGAATATGCCCTAACCCACAAGACAAAGTTTTCCTCACATAAGAGTTACCAGAGAGACCGTGGGAACGGTAGAGAAAGCCCGCCGGCTGAGGCAGAGATTCAGCTGGGAGCTAGTGGTAAAAATAAGGAGGAAGAAAGGCAAGATGGCAGGAGGGGTCCTGGCTTGACCTGTTTTAATTGTGGAAAGGTGGGTCATATTACATCTAAGTGCTTTGCTCCGAGGAAGGAGACAGGAAAAGGGAAAGCAGCAGTCCCTACAGGGTGTATTGTGTTTGATCAGTAAATCGACGAGAAAGCCCCAGGTAGACAGAATATGAGAGGGGCATGAGAAATTTATGTCAGAAGGGACCGTATCTGTGAAAGAGGGAGAAACACCAGTTCCAGTGAGGATCTGGAGAGATACTGGAGCTGAGCAGTCATTGATTCACAGTAAGGTACTAGATTTTGGTCCCGAGACTGGAGAGGTAGCTTTGAGAGGCATAGGAATAGGAAAAGGGACAGAAGCTGTGCCTTAGCATAGGATCATTATAAATTGTGAGCTGGTATCTGGACCAGTTGAAATAGGGGTGCGATCAGAATTTCCGAGAACTGACGTTGACGTCCTTCTGGGTAACGATTTAGCTGGTGGTGAAGTTCGGTCAGCCACGGAGCTGATGAGCCAGCCTGTAAGTGTTGAGGACCCGCCCCTAGATTCCGAGATCTATCCCACATGCACAATCACTTGCAGCATGTCGAGAAAGACAGCTGAGAAAGAGACCAGTTTAAATCAGGCCAGTATCAATTTGGCTGAGATGTTTTTACCGACCCTGTACCAAGAGGGGTAAGAGGGTGGTAAAACAGAGAATAGGGAGGTGAAAGAGAGTAAAGGAGAGGAGGTAGACCTACCCTTAGCCAGGAGGAGATTTATAGAGGCACGGAGTAAAAATGAGAAACAGATAAGGCTGTTAGAAGGTCCAGGGTTGGACATGGATGATCTGTCTGGCTTGACAGAACTGTTTGAAGAAGTTGAAAATTTAAAAGGTGTTCCCGATAATGAAATGAGGGCAGTCCTAGATGAAAAGGATGCCATTACCTTGAAGGAGTCTGCTGGGTTGGCAGATGAGGTTGTTTCAGCCCACAGGGTTGAATTTACTCCGGAAGGGAGTTGCCCAGAGAGTAACTGGGAGGATCAGGGGAACTTAGAATTTGGAAAGGGGATGGGTATTTAAAGCCTGGAAGAGGCAGTTGTCCCATTTGAATGTGCTCAAGATGTGGATGCACATGGTACTGAACCTAGTAATGAAACTCAGAAGAAGTCTGAGGTATCTGATTTGACTTGATTTGATTTAAAAGTCTGGTTTCGTGTCAGAAGCAGTAACCAGGCTGAAGGGACAATGGCTTATTAACACGGTGCCTGCAAATCAATTACAGGTTGATTTGTAATGTAAAGGTGCCCCACGTGCTAATGTTATTCAAGGGTGTGCTGTGAAGAGGCAGAATTTGGAATGTTGTTTGAACAAAGAGGGATCAATTGCAGATAATAAACTGAAAACTAATTGAATGAAGGGTCTTGAAGATAAAACTAATGATTTGCTTAAAAATAAAGAATTGTGTGGGAGTTCAAAGGATGGGCAAAGTTTGGAAAACATTGTTGATAAAATAAATCCTATGAAAGGAGTATACGAAAGCCTATTCCACACTGGTACACAAGCCAACCACGTGGGAGTTAAGTGGAAAAGGGGCGAGGGTTGACGGGATGTCACTTTTAATAACAGGATCTGGTTTTAAGGGATTTCAACAAAGCATGTAAATAATTAAGGCAACACCATGGAAGATTGACTGTTAAGTTTGAAAGTAAAATAAAGATTGGTATTTGCCTAAACTTTTGTAATATACACGTAAGCTAAGATCACAACTTTTTTGATTTGTTTTGCAGAAGAAAAAAAAAGGTGGTTATTAAATTGGAGTCTGATGCTACAGAAATTTATTAAGGTACAAGATA
The DNA here is from genome assembly GCF_030144855.1 of Hypanus sabinus. Taxonomy (NCBI): domain Eukaryota; kingdom Metazoa; phylum Chordata; class Chondrichthyes; order Myliobatiformes; family Dasyatidae; genus Hypanus; species Hypanus sabinus. The sequence continues at coordinate 47,217,241 of NC_082719.1, read as the reverse complement.
TTAAGATATTAAAGGAAGTGACAATGTATTTGCTAACTGTTTAGATGCTGAATTGAATGTATAACTGTATTACTCTCTAGTGAAAAAAACTCTTTTGTATTGTGTTAGATCCTGAAATTCTGTAAGACTCTGTAGTAGTTAATTTTTACCTGTGGTAAAAATCCTTAGAAGGATCGGGGCGTTACGAATGTGGAGCAACTCTGAGGGACCAAAGTGTACAAAGTTGCCCCCTCCTTTTTAAGAATCACAAGATCACTATTATTTTGGGTCTGAGACCCAGGAAATGAGAGAGGTACACAGCATGTCAGTAATGAGAGAGACACAGGAACAGCAAAGGCAGTTGTTATAGTCACCGCAGAATACACAAGGTTTGGAATATCTCCTAACAAACTCGGGATGGAACCACTGATTACTGCTATTGTCTCTGGGAGAAGGAATTGTGTATTGAGTACTGTACTATTCATTGAAACCCCTCAGGGGACAACCAGAGTGGTCTGGCTGAGGGATTGCATCATCCCAACCTGATTGACATCTTAGACCCCGTGAGTGAGGATAAAAGAGGGGTCTGGGGAACACCCCTCAGACACACCAGGAGAAACGCTAGGAATCCAGTGACAGCATTTTATAGCGAAGCCGCTGAGAGCTCGTGTGCGTCCTCCCTTGCCTGGGTGGCGGGCTCATCATGGAAGAACGGTTTAGCTAAAGGAGAGGTCATACTTGAACGGCCACAACAACGAGACCCCGACGGATCAAAATCATAAAGGAAGGTTGGCAAAAACAATAGCGGTAACTGTTCCCATTCTCTCTATCTCTCTCTCTCTCTAACAATTGCAACAAAGCGATCAACAATGGCTGCAGCCTGTATGAACTGAAATGAACTTTAGATTTCCATCGGACAATTCATTATCCCCAGACAATGACAGAGCTTATTTCTTATTGATTATTATTATACCCGCACTTTTAGGTTTAGTATTGACGACATATATTATCTGTATATTTGCATTGATATTATTTTTGTGTATTTTTACTAATAAATACTGTTAAAAATAGTATCATCAGACTCCAACGGATGCCTCTATCTTTGCTGGTAAGTAACCCAGTTACGGGGTTCGTAACAAAATCAAACAAAGCCTTCGAGGATTATAAGGGAATATCAGTAAAGAACTTAAAAAAGGAATTAGTAAACCCAGTTGGGGCCATAAAAAAAGTCCTTGGCAAGTAGTATTAAAGAGAATCATAAAGCATTCTATACATATATCAACAGCAGGAGGATAACTAGTGAGATGGTAGAACCACTCAAGAATAAAGGGGGGCACATTTGCTTGGATGTGGAGGATATGGGTGAGGTACTTAATGAGTACTTTACATCAGTATTTACCAAGGAGAAGGAAGTGTTAACCAGTGCCAAGAGTATTAATATGTTAGGGCATTTCAAAGTAAAAGAGGAGGTAATATTGGGTCTCTTAAAAATAGGTAGATAAGTCCTCAGGGCCTGATGGGATATACCTCAGGTTATTGTGAGAGACAAGAGAAGATATTCCATGGGTCTTGACCAATATCTTCATGTCCTCTCTAGCTATAGAGAAGTCTAGGTCCCAGAGGACTGGTGAATAGTTAATGTTGTTCCATTATTTAAGAAGGAAACCAGGGATAATCCTGGAAACTGTCAGGACTGCACATGAAGACTCCTCCCAGCTAATAATTCATTTCCACCTCATCACCTGCAGCCTATTTAAACCCAGCTTCATCCACAATCCTTGTACACTTACACAAACAAGCCAGCCTCAACTAGTTGCTCCTTGCATTTAGTTACCTTGTTGCCTGTCAGTTTAGTATTTGTTCTCCCTTCTTTTGTGGCCCCTCCTGGCTTGTTAATTTGTAGTTAATTATTAAAGTTATCGCTCACCACTAAATCATCTCCACTGCTCTGCTTTAGAATCAAACCGCCTTTACATTTCCTGGCAAGAAACTATAGACCAGTGAGTCTCACGTCAATGGTAAGAAAGTTACTGGAGAGAATTCATAGGGATAGGATTTATGAATATTTGGAAAACCATGGCTAAATTAGGGAGACCCAGCATGGCTTTGTGCAGAGCAAGTCGTGTCATACTATCTTGATTGAGTTTTTCGATGAGGTGACAAGGGTAATTGATGAAGCTAGAGCTGTGGATGTTGTCTACATGGGTTTTAGTGAAGCATTTGACAAGGCCTCTCCTGGGAGGGTTATCCAGAAGATTAAGGTGTGTGGAATCCATTGTGTATTTACCATTTGGATTCAGAAATAGCTTGCACGTAGAAGAAAGAGAGTAGTGGTCGAAGGGACTTATTCCAGCTGGAGATCTGTGATTAGTGGTGTTCCGCAGAGATCTGAAATGGGAATCTTGTAATGAAGATGAATGACCTGGATGAAAATGTAGATGTGTGGGTTATGAAATGTGTATATGATATGAAGACTGGTGGTGTTGTGAATAACGTAGATGACTGGCAAAGAATGTGGCAGGGTATAAACTAGTTATAGATATGGACATAGATGCAGTTTAACTTAGCCAAATGTGAAATTCTGCACACTGGTAAGTCAAATGTAAGGACACAGTACAGTACACTGCTAAGGCAAGTATGGATAAGAAGGCACATGGCATGCTTGCCTTTATTAGTCGAGGCATTAAGTTCAAACGTCAGGAAGTCATGTTGCAGCTTTTTAAAGTAAACTCTAGCTTGGCTGCAGCTGGAGTATGTGTCCTGACGAAGGGTCTCGGCCCGAAACGTTGACAGTGCTTCTCCTTATAGATGCTGCCTGGCCTGCTGTGTTCCACCAGCATTTTGGGTGTGTTGTTGCATACAATTCTGGTCACCCCATTATAAGAAGGATGTCGAGTCTTTGGAGAGGATGCAGAAGAGGGTTATATGGATGTTGCTTGGATTAGAGAGCTTGTGCTAATATGAGAGGTTGCACTAACTTGGGCTGATTTCTCTGGAGTGGTGGAAGCTGAGGGGATGCCTGATAGAGGTTTATAAGATTATGAGAGGCAAAGATAGAGTAGACAGACAGTATCTTTTTCCCAGGTTTGATATACCAGAGGGTATGCATTGAAGGTAAGAGGGGGTAGGTTTGAAGGGGATGTGAAGGATGTTCTTTTTTACAGGGTGGTAGGAGCCTGGAATGATTGCCTGTGGTGATGGTAGAGTCAGAGACTTCATGGACTTTTAAGAGACAATTAGATAGGAACATGAATGTGAGGAAAATGGAAGGATATGACAGTGTGTCGGCTGAAGAAATTAGTTGATCATCATTTGATTGCTAATTTGATTGGTCCAACACAACATTGTGAGCTGGAAGGCCTGTTCCTGGGCTATACTGTTCTATGTTCTATTGTTTAGAAGTGCATCCCAGAGAGCTGTGTTAAATGTGCTGTATAGTGGCGGAGACATTTTGTTTAACTTTGCTTGTCATTGAACTGGGAATGGATTTCCAGCATTTTCTTTTCACAGCTTACCTTCTTGCTTCCTTACATGGGTCATATTTCAATTCCGAATTTTTCATGATGCACATTTTACTACTGTAAACGTACTAAATTTAACCAGTAAATGTTGATACCATAGGTTGAAACAGTATCCAGTGGGGAAAAGATCAGTAACAAAAGGGTAGAGAGTTACGATAATTGGCAAAGCCGATAGGAAGATGGGAAGTATGTTTTTATGCGGCAAGTTGGTACAGCCGACAAGGTGGTGGAGCAGTTAATACTGTTTCCTTGCAGCTCCAGAGGCCTGGGTTTGTTCCTGACCTCCATTGCTGATGGGGTGGACTTAGCACATTCCCCCTGTGAACAGGTGGATTGTCCCCAGCTGCTCCAAGGATGTCGATTAATCGTCTCCTGTTAATTACCCTTCACTGCATGAATTGCAGGACTACAGGGAAATGAGAAGATAGGAACTGGCATGGACTGGAAGGACAAGGGTGGATCTCAGTAAGTTTGTATGTTTTATGTGCAATCCATTGCCCAAAAGGCTCATGAAAGAAGTTCCAATATTAACTTTCAAAATAGAATTGGTTAAGTAGATGAAAAGGAAAGTAATCACAGTGCTTCTGGGGAACAGCAAGGCAGAAAAACTAATTTGTTTCCTGCGTGAATGATTCTACAATTTAGGTGTTCACTGCATGGAAAGGAATCAATATGAAAATTACTTATCCTGCAGTAGGTGACTCAAAACCATTGTTATTAAAACACTTAAATGTCTTTTGAAAGTCTCATTTATGCAAGAGCAAAACTGCTCAACAGCAAGAATAACTACTTGTGAGGAGAGAAAGCATTGGTGCATTATGTTTAGGGGAAAAAACAGCAAGCTTGGTACTAGTCAGAATAAGTAACTATTTGATGTTTAGCAGATGTTTTGGAATATTGATTATTATAGTTAAAAGCCGTTTCTCTCTGCAGCATTGGCACTTACCACACCATGTAAAGTGTTGCTCAGCAACAAAGTATAGAACTGTAAGCAAATAAAAGTTTAATTATACTTAAACCATCACAGGTGAGAGGATCACATTATTCTCGTTACTGGAAGATACCATACCTGCAGTATTGCAGTCCTTTTTAAAAACTGTTTATTAATCATTGACTTAAGTAGAAAATTAACAAGCAAAATAGAGGGTGGTATTAGCAGCACAATATAGTATTAACTACTGCAAGGGACAATAAGGCAAGCAAAACGATGAAGTAGCAGTTAAATATATGTAAATGATTCACACTGGAGATTGTTAATGAAGTCCTGCTAGCAGCAATATGATGGAGCAAGACTCATGGCCAAATAGAGCAAGGTGCAGTACCAATCTCTCATTTAGGAAATGCAGTCTTCTGGATATACATGGCACAACTGATGCTTCAAAAACATAGTGCTGATACACAGAACATTGCAATGCATTCCTGATGTTGTACTTCATCTGAAGTACCAACAATTCCTTTCCCCCATCTCCCCACTAAACCCCACAGATAGGTAGAATTCAGCACAAAGCTTTTCCACTCTGCCTTGGTGCATGTACCAAAAACAAACCAATTTACCAACTTAGGTGAGGGAAAGTATCTGTGGAATATTAACATGAATCTGGGGAGAATAAAATGGGAGCAGTGTTGGATTAGCAAAAGTGTGTTCTTGATTATCACTGGACTTAACAGGCAAAAAGTCACCATCATCTGCTGGGACCAGTGTCCAAGTGAATTGAATAAGATTGGGAATTACATCTTTCAGCATACCTAATTTTTTTTAAAAGATTCACGAAAGGGAGGAGAGTCCCAATAATAAAGGATAAGGTAAAACAGTAGACAAAATAAAATCTTAGTTCAGAAAATCAGTAGAAAATTCAGTAGAATTATTTTTAGTGGAAGACAGAAAAAAAAGTTGATGAGAGACCTCCTCAAGCCCCTAAACAATGCGGATAATATGAAATATGGTACAAATCAGGAACTTGGATCACCTACACGTGTAATAGGAGTAATACAATATATATGGATACATCATGCTAATTTATATTTAGTCGGGGCAAGTCAAATTAGTAGTAATGGTATGGAGGATAAGTGAATAAGAGATGGATTTCTCAATTATTGTGTTGAAAAGATAATGAGGGAATAGGCTATTTTAGATCTTGTAATGAGCAACAAGAATCAGCTTATTTGTAATCTTGTAATTAAAGGGTCTTTAACGAAGGTGCGAGTTGGCTTTGGTAGAATAAACAAGCAAAGCCAAGCCTCCCATTCTGACATGTCAGTCCCATAGTCTCCCCTACTGTTGTGGTGAGGCCACATTCAGGTTGGAGAAGCAACACCTGATATTCCATCTGGGCAGACTCTAACCTGATGGCATGAACATCAATTTCTTGAACTTCCAGTAGTGACCCTTCCCCCCTCTCCTTCACCATTCCTCAATCCCATTTCCCTTTCTCACCTTATCTCCTTACCTGTCCATCACATCCCTCTGGTGCTGCTCCCCATTTTCTTTCTTCCATTGCCTTCTGTCTTCTCATATTAGATTTCCCCTTCTCTAATCCTGTATCTCTTTCACAAATCAATTTCCCAGCTCTTTACTTCACCCCTTCCCCCTCCCGGTTTCATCTATCACCTTGTGTTTCTTTCTCCCATTCCCCCACCTTCTAGCTCTGACTCCTTATTTTTTTTCCTCAGTCCTGTTGAAGGTCTCGGTCCGAAACATTGACTGTACTCTTTTCCATAGATGCTTTCTGGCTTGCTGAGTTGCTCCAACATTCTGTGCGTGTGACTTGAACTATCAACATTTAAGACGTTAATTCATAGTTGACAGCAAATATAACTTCCTTTAAAGCAAAAAAAAAATGGACTGGAAGAGTAGATCAACCGTGAGTAAAAAGAGAGGTTGGAAATTGTATTAGATCAAAGGAAGGTTTCATAATAAGACCATTAGACAATGGAGCAGAACTAGGCCATTCTGCCCATTGACTTTGCTCCACCATTCCATCATGGCTGATCCCAGATCCCACTCAACCTCATATACCTTCCTTCTCGCCATATCCTTTGAAGCCCTGACCAATCAGGAAACAATCGACTTCCACCTTAAATATACCCACGGACTTGGCCTCCACCGCAGTCTGTGGCAGAGCATTCCACAGATTCACTACTCTCTAGCTAAAAAAAAAAATCCTCCTTACTTCTGCTTCAAAAGGTCACCCCTCAATTTTGGGGCTACACCTTTTAGTTCTGGATACCGCTACCACAGGAAATATACTCTCCACATCCATCTTATCTAGACCTTTCAACATTTGGTAGGTTTCAATACGATCCCCACACATTCTTCTAAATTCCAGTGAGTACAGGCCCAAAACTGCCAATGCTCCTCTTATGTTAACCCCTTCATTCCCAGAATCTTGAACTTCCTCTGCAATCTCTCCAACGACAACAATATGAGATATCATGCCAGAAACTGTTGATATAGTCTAGGTGCAGCCTGAGTGGTGTTTTATTAAGTCCTTGTTTTTATATTCTACTCCCCTTGAAATAAATGCCAACATTGCATTTGTCTTCTTTACCACAGACTCAACCTATAAATTAACCTTCTGGGAGTCTTGCATGAGGATGCCTAAGTGTATCTGCACCTCTGATATTTGAACCATCTTGCTATTTAGATAATAGTCTGCACTATTGTTCCTTTTAACAAAATGCATTATCATACATTTTCTAACACTGCAGTCCATCTGTCACTTTTTGCCTATTTTTCCAATTTGTCTAAGTCCTGCTACAATCTCTTCGCTTCCTCAGCACTACCTACCCCTCCACCTATCTTCATTTCATTCAAAAACCTTGCAACAAAGCCATCAATTCCATTATCTAAATCATTGACAAGAAATGTGAAAAGTAGCGGTCCCAATACTGACCCCTGAGGAACACCACTAGCACTGGCAGCCAACCAGAAGAAGTTCCCTTTATTCCCACTAGCTGCCTCCTGCCTGTCAGCCATTCCACTATCCATGCCAGTATCTTTCCCAAAATGCCACAGGATTTTTATCTTGTTAACTAGCCTCATGTGTGGCATCTTATCAAACGCCTTTTGAAAATCCAAGAAATTGTATCCACTGCCTCTCCCTTGTCCACCTTAATGGTTCTTCCTCAAAGAACTCTAACAGATTTCTCAGGCAAGGTTTCCCTTTACAGAAACCATGCTGACTTTGACATATTTTATCATTAGTCTTCAACTACCTCAAAACCTCATCTTTAATAAGAGATGCTAACACTTTCCCAACCACTGAGATTAGGCGAACTGGCCTATAATTTTCTTTCTTTTGCCTTTCCCCCTTCTTAAAGAGTGATGTGGGCCATTTGGATAGATCCCCCTCCAGGAGTTCATGCCAGATTTTGTAGGGGTGATGAGTAAAGAATAAGAAACCCTGGGCTCAGGATTTTCTAATGGGCCAGGATAAGTTTATCTCTCCTATTTCCCGCACATCTGCTTTCACCCCACCCGCCTGCCACCCCACTCGGGATAGGGTTCCCCTTGTCCTCACCTACCACCCCACCAGCCTCCAGGTCCAATGTATGATTCTCCGTAACTTCCACCACCTCCAACAGGATCCCACTACCAAGCATGTCTTTCCTTCCCCACCCCTTTCTGCTTTCTGCAGGGATTGTTCCCTACGTCACTTCCTTGTCCACTCGTTTCCCCCGCCCCTCATCCCTTCCCACCGATCTCCCTCCTGGCACTTATCATTGTAAGCAAAACAAGTGTTACACCTGCCCTTACACTTCCTCCCTCACCACCATTCAGGGCCTCAGACAGTCCTTCCAGGTGAGGCGACACTTCACCTGTGAGTCGGCTGGTGTGGTATACTGCGTCCGGTGCTCCCGGTGTGGTCTTTTATATATTGGTGAGACCCAACGCAGACTGGGAGACTGTTTCACCGAACACCTATGCTCGGTCCGCCAGAGACAGCAGGAGCTCCCAGTGGCCACTCATTTTAATTCCACGTCCCATTCCCATTCTGATATGTCTATCCATGGCCTCCTCTATTGTCAAGATGAATCCACACTCAGTTGGAGGAACAACACCGGCTGGGTAGCCTCCAACCTGATGGCATGAACATTGACTTCTCTAACTTCCGTTAATGCCCCTCTTCCCCTTCTTACCCCATCCCTGACATATTTAGTTGTTTTTAAAGAGCAAACACGAGGAAATCTGCAGATGCTGGAAAATTCAAACAACACACACAAAATGCTGCCTGGCCTGCTGTGTTCCACCAGCATTTTGTGTGTGATATTTAGTTGTTTGGTTTTTTTCTCTCTCTCTGCTCATCACCCTGTCTGTTCTCCATCTCCCTCTGGTACTCCCCCCCCCCCCCCATTCCCCATTTCTTTCTCCCGAGGCCTCCCGTCCCATGACCCTTTCCCTTCTCTAGCTCTGTATCACTTTCACCAATCACCTTTCCAGCTCTTAGCTTCATCCCACCCCCTCCGGTCTTCTCCCATCATTTCACATTTCCCCCTCCCCCCACTACTTTCAAATCTCTTAGTATCTCTCCTTTCAGTTAGTCCTGACGAAGGGTCTCAGCCCGAAACGTCAACAGCACTTCTCCCTGTAGATGCTGCCTGGCCTGCTGTGTTCCACCAGCATTTTGTGTGTGTTGCCAGGATAAGTTTACTGTTTTCATGAAATATTACTAAATATGTAAATAAAACAGAAATAAATACATGTATTTTAATTTGAAAACTGAATGAAATGAATTGGAAAATATTCTAGATGATGCAAATGAGGCATCAAAACAGCTGTGTGTGTCTGGCCTGCCCCACTCCACATCCACCCCAAATCACAAACTGCAGGTTGGGCAGGGCCAATGGGGCTGGTTCTGTTTGCCTTCCACTGACCCATGTATGTTATAATACTTACAAAAGGGGCACAAAGGCAGCTGTTACTACAGTGTAATCATCAGCCAGAGACAGTTAAACTGCAGAGAGGTAAAATTGTATTAAGTCTACATCTGCATCACTATCTACCAGTACAACTTCCATTAAATCCCTGATACGTATCATAGTTTGAAAGGAAGTTCAATTTGCTTTTCTTGGTGAGAATGCACTCTTTTTATTGTCATGTAGAATTTGCATAATAATAGAATTTTTAAAAATTTGCATAAAAATGTTATTATTATGACCAACAAGTAAATGAACATACTTACTACAAAGATTTGAGACACTTCCATTTCTCCAATTATGGCCACTACTCCACTCTGTTGTTAAATGTCAAGGTAACAGCACAATTTTCTGCATTACAGTCTTAAACAGTATTCTAAATGGTTCAGTGAAGCCCTTGATCTGGGTTTTTCAAGGCAAGATAAGATGGAAAGAAGCACTGAAGCAGAAGGTAAGATAAAACAAAAATGATTTCCTCCCTGGTCAACTGAAACTGTTAAGTCCAATATGTTGTTTTCTTTAGTCCCAGAGACTACTGCATATCAAAATCAAAATCGGAATCAGGTTTAATATCACTGGCATATGTTGTGAAATTTGTTGGTTTGTGGCAGCAGTACGTTGCAATACAAAATAATAAAATACTATAAATTATATTAAATCTAGTTAATTAAGTAATATATATTTTAAAATTCAATTATATAAATAGTGCAAAAAGGGAGCAAAAAAAAGAAAAATTTGTTGAGGTAGTGTTCTTTTTTTTAAAAAACTTTTTTATTGAGTTTTCAAATGATTACAGAAAGAAAGAAAAAAATATACCCTTCCCCCCTCCCCTTAGCCCCTCCCCCCTAACTTCCCTATAGAAAAAAAAAGAAAAAAAAGAAAGAAAGAAAGAGTGCCTGGATATCGGGAGATCCCCACATGCTCCACAGAGTTCATAATAACTTTAGTATATATATATTTATTTCTTTCCCCAAATAACCAATTATTTCATCTTCGGAGCGAGGTAGTGTTCAAGGTTGTTTCATTGTCCAATCAGAAGTCAGACAGCATAAGGAAAGAAGCTATTCCTAAAACATTGAGTGCGTGTCTTCAGGCTCCTGTACCACCTCCTTGACGGTAGCCATGAGAAGAGGACATTAACTGTGTGATGGGGGTCCTTAATGGTGGATGCCACCTTTTTGAAGCATTACCTTTTGAAGATGTCAGTGCTGGGGAGGCAAGTGCCCAGATTTCCTATTTGCCATTAACCAAACTGTGAACAGTTTGTGCCATGGTACAAACAGTACTTTACAACAAAAGTTAGTTCAGAACTATTGGTGCCCTCACAAATTCAATATTTTTCTGATGGACTTCAGCTACAAGTAGGAAAATGGGGAAACAAGCCTATTACAAATATTACTGTTGGAGACCAATTAATAATGCTACATTTTGGGGTTTCACTGATAACATTACTCACTAGATAGACAGTCTGTTGTTGCCAATACAATCTTCTAGGCAGTGGTGTACTGGGACAATGACATCAACGCAGGTGTTACCAAAAGACTCAATAAACTGATTAGAAAGGCTGGCTCTGTTTTAGGAGTCAAACTGGGCACATTGGAGGCTGTGGTAGAACAAAGGACCCTATGGAAAATCCAAGCAATTCCGGACAATATTTCTCACCTTCTGCATGCCACCTTGGCTGAACAGAGGAGCACTTTTACTAGTGGACTAAAACAACTACACTCCTCCAAAGAGTGCCATATGAGTTCATTCTTACCCTCAGCAATTAGGCTCTAAAATGAGTCAAACTATAGTAGGGGAAGTGATGCCCCACCCCTCCTGTTACACTATTTGAGGTCACTTTTTTTTATTCTTTCATACTTCTCTTCTAGTATTTGCATATCTGTGCACCTGAAATGCTACTGTGACACTGTCGTTTCCTTTGGGATCAATAAAGTATCTACCTATCTATCTATGATTACATATACAGACAAGCTTTCAATTATTGCTTATATTCAGTTGCATGGTATTACCAACAACAAGAAAACAATTCAGCCTTAAACAATTTTCATAATTTTTTAAAAATATTAGAGTAAGACCACCTGTAGAGCCATGCTATGACAGTGCTCAATCTCATAATAGCATTGATGTGATCCTTCAGTTCATTCAGAACATAGAAATTTCTGATGACAGAAGTTGTTCAGACATACTGCTATCAAAGAATCAGCCACCATTTAAAATTTATAGAAGGATGTCTCTTGGTGTAATTTGATTAGTTAATCAATGTTGCATATCTCAAGGCAGAAATGTAAGTCCAGTTTCAAAGGATGATTTATGATAGATGCAACAATGAAAGGTTCAAAGTTTCAAAGGTTCATTTATTATCAAAGATTACAACTTGAAATTCTTCTCCAGAAAGAAAGGAAAAGCAGCACAACCATCATCCCCCAAATTCCCTTTCCCCACACCAAAAACGGAACAGGCACATTGACCCCCAAATCCCTCCTCCCATACAAAAAGTAAACAAAATGGAACAGGTACATCAACCCCCAAATCCCCCTCCCTGCACAAAAAGCAAACAAAATGGAACAGGCACATCAACCCCAAATTTCCCCCTGCGCACATTGATGCACCATCAATAACTCTCGGAGATGTGAGGCAAGATATAGGCTTTTATTCACTGGAAGAGAGCAGTCAGCAGCAAGAGATCCCCACACGACATTCTGGAGACGGGAGGAGCCGTGTCTCCAATCGCCTTTATACAGGGGTCTGTGGGAGGAGCCACAGGAGCAGTCAGCGGGGGGGGGGGGGGGGGGCGTGTCCAGACAGGTATATGTAGTTCACCACACACATAAAAGCAAGATTAGGCGAAAAACACAATTTTAAAAAAAACTGTAAGACTGATAAAAAGTCTTTAGTCAAAGTCCATATCTAAAACACATTCTGGATAGCATTCTCCGAGCATGGCAGCAGACTTTTCCCTCTCTGTATCAGAGCCATCAACAGACAAACAGCCGGAGCTCACCCTCCACGCTCACCTTGATGCTTGAGTCTCCCTCATCACTTTAATCGGTGACCAAGGTATGCTTTAATGGGAGAAATGGAGTTGAACAATGGCTTAAGCCCCATCCCACAGGCTTCGCGCCATGAGGTTCGCGCATATTGCCTATGTCTACCGGAACGTTCTCAGAGTCTGCAGAACTCTGGAACACCCAAATGATCTTCTGACAGCAAATCACAGGCTCCGACAGTCCCAGATTCACATCCAAGACAAAAAGCAAACGTAAAAAACATAAAAGAAGTGAAATAAATGTTTTCATGATCTAACCAGGAGATGCTGACCAAAGGAGCATGGTACACAGGCACCATTTGATCAGAAGACCCTATTCTAAAAGGTCTTGATATTTGTCAACAATGGCCAGAAGAAACTCAGTCAAATTAAAAGAATACTTCTCAATACACTACAAGAGTAATTGGCTGACACAATCAGATAAGCTAGATGCCTCCTTTCACAAGCTTCCTTTGCAGACCCATACCAAGCCCCTGACTGGCTTCGCATTCTATCTGAAACAATAGCTAAGACATTTTGTGCTGCCGCAAATTTAACATTCACAGCAGCGAGTACAGTTTCTAGGTGGATTGATACTACTTTAAATTGGGTTGAAAATATTTTTACATTTTTCTAATGGACAACTCCCCTAGCCTTGGAATTGTTATTTTTATAATGCTCCTTTTCCTGAAACGTTGAAACCTGCAAGGAAGGACTGAAGTTTGGTGACTCCTGTTTGTATAATGGCTGATTCCTAGGATTCCGCTAACTCCAATGCCTGACCTCCACCACCATGGCTTATTTCTTGTATGTCTGCTTTGCAATACACTGCCTCACACTCACTTTTTGCTTATCCCTCTATTTCATCCTCAACCCTGGAAGCATGAAAAACAGGGACTATCCTTATCATATTATTTTGCTCCTGGTCTCTAATGTTGCATCTGGGAGTGCGTGCTTCTTGCCTCATCTTGAGGGAGGTGGGGTCAGGATGTGCCTGTCATGAATAATTGATCTAATAACACAATACCATGGAAAGATGATACAACAAACACTATTTTTCACCTATTTGCATATTACATACTTACTTTTTAGCACAAGTAGTTTAGATTATAACATGGTTCTTGTTCATTTGCTAATGGTTACATTATACCATCATGGCTTATACTTTGATTTTAATATTCAAACCAATCTGTCTTACTATATTTTGTGTGTAATGTGATACAATGGTGAAAGACCTTCCAGGAGCAGAAAGGTAGCTACCCCTGAGGAATGCTATACTCCTGTTAAGATTTTTACCTACTCCGATGCGACTTCTTCAAAAATAACAATATAATCCTATGGCTCCTGAGGCCTACATGTGCTACATTATCACTAATTAAAATTATTTGAATGTGTTTTACCTACCCTTTGGGTATAAGCAAATAATGCTTATGTGGTACTTCGACAATGCAACAAGTGGGACCACAGGGCTCACTAACACTGATATTTGTGCTATACTTAATATTTCGATAGTAATTTGTATATTTTGTTTGATGCAATCCCTTGGTCTAACTGAACAGACTAAGTAGCCCCCTCCCCGGGCTTGTATGGAGATTTGGCTCGTTGCTGGCCCTGTTAACGGTCACGTGATTCAGTGGTGAGAGGCCACCCTTCATAAACAATGGCAGGTATTCTTGGGAATAATGCACAGGGTGCAAAAGCAGTTCATCCCCCGGAGAAGGAAGGATTAAAGGGGGGAAAGGGGCCACAGTGGTTGACAAAGGAAGTCAGAGATTGCATAGCATTAAAAAAAAGGAGGTATGACAGAGCTAAGGTGAGTGGGAGGACAGATGATTGGGAAATTTTTAAGGAACAACAGAACTTAACTAAAAAGGAAATACGGGGAGAAAAAATGAGGTACGAACGCAAGCTAGCCAGGAATATAAAGGAGAATAGCAAAAGCTTTTTTAGGTATGTGAAGAGAAAGAAGATAGTTAAGAACAATGTTTGGCCCTTGAAGAATGAATTGGGTGAAATTGTTATGGGAAACAGAGAAATGGCAGAAGAATTTAATAAGTACTTTAGATCTGTCTTCACTAAGGAAGACTCAAGCAATTTCCCAGATGTATGGATGGGCCAAGGACATAGGGTAACAGAGGAAATGAAACAGATTGACATTAGGAAGGAAACAGTGATGAGTAGACTGATGGGACTGAAGGCTGACAAATCCCCAGGTCCAGAAGGTCTGCATCCTAGGGTACTAAAGGAGGTGGCCCTGGAAATTGCGGATGCATTGGTAATCATTTTCCAATGTTCCTTAGATTCAGGATCAGTTCCTGAGGATTGGAGAATGGCTAATGTTATCCCACTTTTTAAGAAAGGAGGGAGGGAGAAAACAGAGAACTATTGACCTGTCAGCCTAACATCAGTAGTAGGGAAGATGCTAGAGTACATTATCAAAGATGAAATAGTGGCATATTTAGATAGCAGCAATAGGATTGGACTGAGCCAGCATGGATTTACCAAGGGCAAATCATGCTTGACTAATCTATTGGAGTTTTTCAAGGATGTAACCAGTAAGTTAGACAAGGGAGATCCAGTGGATGTACCGTGCCTTGATTTTCAGAAGGCATTTGATAAGGTTCCACACAGGAGATTGATGGGTAAAATCAAAGCTCATGACACTGGGGGAAAGACATTGACATGGATAGAAATCTGGTTGGCAGATAAAGCAAAGGGTAGCGGTGAATGGGTGTTTCTCGGAATGGCAGGTGACTAGTGGGGTGCCACAGGGCTCGGTATTGGGACCACAGCTGTTTACCATTTACGTCAACAACTTAGATGAAGGCATTGAGAATAACATCAGCAAGTTTGCTGATGATACTAAGCTGGGTGGCAGTGTGACATGTGATGAGGATGTTAGGAGAATTCAGGGTGACTTGGATAGGCTGGGTGAGTGGACAGATACTTGGCAGATGACGTTTAATGTGAATAAGTGTGAGGTTATCCACTTTGGGAGTAAGAACAGGAAGGCAGATTATTATCTGAACGGTGTAAAGTTAGGTAAGGGAGAAATACAAAGAGATCTAGGAGTCCTTGTTCATCAGTCACTGAAGATGAATGAGCAAGTGCAGCAGGCAGTGAAGAAGGCTAATGGAATGTTGGCCTTGTATTCAATTCCCTTTGTAATAAAGAGCAAGGAAATCCTCTTGCATTTGTGCAGGGCTCTGGTGAGACCACACCTGGAGTATTGTGTACAGTTTTGGTCTCCAGGGTTAAGGAAGGACATCCTGGCTGTAGAGGAAGTGCAGAGTAGATTCACAAGGTTAATTCCTGGGATGTCCGGACTGTCTTACACAGAGAGGTTAGAGAGACTGGGCTTGTACAAGCTGGAATTAAAGAGATTGAGAGTGGAGCTGATTGCAACATATAAGATTATTAAGGGATTGGACAAGATAGAGGCAGGAAATACGTTCCAGATGCTGGGAGAGTCCAGTACCAGAGGGCATGGTTTGAGAATAAGGGGTAGGTCATTTAGGACAGAGTTAAGGAAAAACTTCTTTTCCCAGAGAGTTGTGGGGGTCTGGAATGCACTGCCTCTGAAGGCAGTGGAGGCCAATTCTCTGGATGCTTTCAAGAAGGAGCTAGATAGGTATCTTATGGATAGGGGAATCGGGATATGGGGACAAGGCAGGAACTGGATATTGATAGTAGATGATCAGCCATGATCTCAAAATGGCGGTGCAGGCTCAAAGGGTCGAATGGCCTACTTCTGCACCTATTGTCTATTGTCTATAAACAATTGGTGTCTAGGGTCAATATGATTTGTGGCTCAACCGAACAGGAGGTTAAAGAAACTACGGTTTGAATGAATGTTGCGTAAATACTGCCCACACACATTTGTCTATCGGCAAGAAATAACAAACCATACAGCATATAAAATTATAAAGTAACTATATTTACAAATTTCATCTTTATCCAACAGTTAGTCAGGAAAAAGAAAGAAAAGGGGTTAAAAAAATCATAGGGCCCTTCCAGTCTAAATGTGCACATTAGTGAAGTTCATCTTGAAGTTGGCTTTTACTTGTGCTCTGGATCACAGTCTGGGTGAAAGCACACACCACCTTCTGGACTCCGCTTGATATCCATCTCGAACGAACGGGCTCTCTCCCTCTCTGGAACATTGGCCCTTCCTCCTTGGAGCCATTCAACTGCACAAAGCAAATTGTGTAACAACAATGACATCCTCAGCCATCTTCCCTCCTGTCCTCTCTGCAGCTTCCGCCTAAAAGACACACAAACTAGATGACTGTCCTTCAGAAAGCTCTTCCCCACAATCCTGATTGGCTGACTCACACCCCTAAGTTAGACAACATGTGTCCTTATCTTAACTGAAGCCAAAACACATTTTCCAGCATGGCACACTGCTTTTATAGAAAATTGCTAATATAAACGACCTCACAGCATTGCAGTGGAAATCTTAACCAATGCATAACACTCTCACCCCCACCAAAAATAGTCATGTCCTCATGACTTTGAAACTTGTTAAATCATTATCAACAACACAGTATTCAAATAAATTTTGTGAGTTCAGGACCGCCAATCATTATAGGAAAGATGCTGGCATGGATAGAGGAATGGCGGACAGGCAGGAGGTAGCAACTGGGTACAAAGGGGGCCTTTTCTGGTTAGCTGCCAGTGACTAGTAGTGTTCTTCAGAGGTCAGTATTGGGACCACTACTTTTCACATTGTTTATCAATGATTTAAATAATGGAATTGATGGCTTTCTGACAAAGTTTGCAGATCATACAAAGATAGGTGGAGGGGTGGGTAGTGCTGAGGAAAGAATATGATTGCAACAGGACTTAGACGAATTGGAAGAATGGGCATAAAAGTGGCAGATGGAATGCAGTGTTGGGAAATATACAGTATGATAATGCATTTTGTTAAAAGGAACAAAAGTGCAGACAATGGGGAGAAAATTCAAACATCAGAGATGCAAAGAGACTTGGGAATCCTCATGCAAGACTCCCAGAAGATAAACTTACAGGTTAAGTCTGTGGTGAAGAAGGCAAATGCAATAATGGCATTCGAGGGGAACAGAATATAAAAACAAGGAGATAATGCTGAGGCTTTATAGGATACTTTTCAGGCCACACTTGGAGTATTGTCAATAGCTTTGGGCCTCTACTCACTGGAATTTAGAAGAATGCAGGGGGATATCACTGAAACCTACCAAAGGACTATATAAGGTGGATGTAGAGAGGATGTTTCCTATGGTGGGTATCCAGAACTAGAGGACACATCCTCAAAATTGAGGGGTGACCCTTTAGAACAGAGGTAAGGACAACACAGTACTCAAATTAATTTTGTTGGATGAAATTCCGCAGTCTAACAGAACAGTCTAGGTAGCTCCCTCACCAAGCTCGTATCCAGGCTTAAGATCTGCATTTGACTTTTGAACTTTGAGGTCACCAAAAGCAATACCATCACAGTCCCACCCACAACCACTTTTTTTTTACCTCATTCAGAACTCATTTGTCAGTGTCCTGATTTATACAATGTATTCTTCATCCATGTCGTTTTGTAGATCTACACTGATTTCCATTTTGCAAAATCTTCATAGTACAAATTCCCATGTTTAACACTCTTAAGTAAATGACTTCCTATAAATACCCTACAATTCATTTATAGTGATCATTTCCTTCAGTCTATATCTTTAGTCTAGCACTCTCCACCCTCTGCTCTATTCCCTCCTAATTTTCTCCAATACAACTTCATCTCATTCCTCTTATTCATCACAATCCATCAAATCCGCCTCTGTAAGAAAGGTTATAGAATAACCTAGCTTCCATTTTCATCAGATTTTCTGGGTGGGATGTTTTATTTATGGAAGTATGATACTGTAGCGGTGTGCTACAAGCAGCGCTAAAATAACAACACGGGAGTCAGTAAACTGCAGTCAAAGTTAACTTTATTTGACTTAAACAGCCTTGCTTTTAAGCCTCCCTCAATCTGCCCCCCAATGGACATGGATGCTCCAAAAGACACGTACTCACAAAGCCCCGTAGGCTATCTCCCTGAGCCAGAACGCTGGCTAATTGTGAGCCGGTTTGGGTGTGCCAGGAAATGGGTCGCCACAATACCTCTAATTTTCACTGCTCTCTAAAGGAAACACTGAAATGTAGTTGATATAAGGGGAGATTGGAGTAAATGCCTGCTCTTGCAAGTTTCCCCACCACCATCAAAATCGTGACCAAAGCTCGAGGTCTGAGGTCTTGCATCCAAGAGAGTTAACAGTGCACCTTTCTGTGTGGAATAAATAAAGCACCACTGGTCATCAATAGGGTTCGGCTCTGGAACTCTGGAGAGGTGGGATTGATGGCAAAAGGAAGTGGTATTGGGCCTTAGATCTGCAATTTCTCTTTATTCTCAGATGCACTCCAGCACTTCACCAGTTTTTATGTAGGGTGGGGAGGTAGGGAAGAGTGGCTATGGGGAAGAAAGAAACCAAAGCATCAATATATTTTTGGTGAGAGAGATGGAGAGTCAAAGTAACAGGACAAGTGGTGGGCAGAAATTGTTTGCCAGAGAAGAACTGAAGAGAAAATTTGGCACAGGGGAAAAGTGGATATTGTCAGCCATTGATATTGGTATTTGGTATTTCTGGTTTAAGATGATACTACCAAAGATGTGTGACAGCTTACTGGTAGATCATAAGGCAAGAGATTCGATGAGAAATATTTCTTGTAGCATCTTTTTGGAAGCAAATTGTGGTAAATTATTGCCGCAGGGAGAGGTGAAGCATGTTCAGGGGATGAGACATGCTGGGGTTTTAAGAGGTGCATTGTGTTTGAGCCAAGATCACAGATGGAGTTCATATCGCTCCCAGAGATGGAGCGAGTGATTTGGAGATGAGTTGATGTGGAAGAGGTTTGATGCCCATTCACCTAACCCAGGCATGAGGCAAGATTGCTACAAGCGCTGAGCCGATTTGGTGAAAGTGATGACAACTTCTGGCTGGGTGGCTCAAGCATATTTGGGCGCCAGGATCTGGGTCCTGGAATGTGGCATTACCCGGTCTTTGGGCAATTTAAACATCAGCCCACACAGACTGAAAAACGCTAGTTTCGGGAACAGAGGCAAGTGTTGTGCTGATTTCGCTCGACTCCTGCGAATGTTCATTCTTTTCTCTGCGATGCTGAGGCTGTGAATTGATCCAGCTGCTGTGCATTTTTGCCCACTGAGATAAGGATCAGGGGACTGGGGCTAGGGGCTACTCCAGCTGCTCTCGGACTCAGTTTGGTTCAGAATGCTGTTGGCTTGCTTCATTGTTGGCGTTACGTGTGTTTTTCTCCCTCTCCCTCTCCCCCCACCCCCACAGTGGTTTTCTGGTTTTTTTCTAAAATTGAGTTATTGAGGTTACTTTTTTTGTGGCCGCCTGTAAGCAGTCAAATTTCAAGGTGTATAATTTATGTATTCTTTGATTTTAAAACTGTGCTTTGAATATTGAATCTTTTAAATCTTTGAAAAGTTAGGAAGGAACCATGTTGTATACTGGATTTCTAGACAAGTGTTGACCTAGAGACTTTGTGAGCAATTAGATATTCTGATGATGTAAATTTCCTTCCAGATGGCAGATTAGAAATCCAATCCAGCCAAGCTTTCAGTCACTGTGTGACCCAGCTGAATTAGACAAGGGGGTCTAACTTGAAACGGGCTTCCAGCAGTGGTGGTGTTGACTTTTGAGAACTCAAAACTGTCTTAAGTTGTTGCAACAGCTAACATTGTGAAAGGGAAGTTATTCCTAAATGTTTCATGAAAATACAGCTCTTGAACTCTAAGAACTGTTTGGGAAGAAAGTATTATTTTAAAACTTTCAGAAGAGAGAGGTAATATTTGTTACTGAACTCAGGTTTCACCTAAAGGAAGTCTATTCGGGCACACCTACAGCATAAGAAATTCAATGACCCAAAATGAATAGCTAAGATTAGAGGAGGCTATAACAATTAAAAAGCACTAAAGTCAGCAGTTTTACAGATACAGAGAACACCCTCTTTTTTAACAGCTTCTCTTAAGAATCAATAGATAGAAAATCATTCAAATCCTCTTTCTTAATTTCTATTTGTGTCAGCTGCCATGGACTATAGGAATATCCTGTTTCCACGCTGTATAATTCTGTGACTCTATAAATAAATAGATCAAAGTCCAAGGTGATTGTGCATTTTTGTTCAATTCACCTTTCCAGAATGCTGGCTGCCAACTTCTGTGTAACAGGTTCTCAGAACAGGAATGGAATAATCACCAGATATACTGATTTCACAAATATTAGTTGACAGCGCAGGTAACAGCGCAGGGAAGAACTCATCCTAGAACTTTGAATTATGTCAGTGGGTCTTTTATATCCAGCTGAGAGAGCAGAAGCACCCGTCATAGTGCAACCCTTCTCAATTCTACAATCATTGGTTAGCATCCATCTGTCTCAAAGGGGCAATGGGTGATGATCATCCTCATCACAAGCCTGGGTGGAAGGTATGGAGATCCTGAGATGCCCAGTTATCAGACTTCCCTCTCGGCCTCACCAGTCTAGTCCAAAGGAAAGCTTATGAAGCAATATGTTTGGCACCAGTCCAGGTGCAGGAGCTGCCGGAAGGAAGTTCAATGACATCCAGTGGCCTTGGGGGCTCCACTCTGGGTTTGCTGTCTGGATTTACTCCCGTAGCCTTCATCTCTTCAGAGGCTGTCCACAAGGCAGTGGGGCTACTTACCCATAGCTGGGGATCTGTTTCATGAGCACCAGGGCGTGTCCACATACCAGTGGGCCTGCATGCTACATGTGCAGGGGCCAGACCTCCTCCCCATCCTCTGCAGTTCAGCCCGAGACTGAAAGGAGTTCAGATTCTCTGTGTTGCTAGTGAGGAGGCATTACATGAGGCCAGCGGTTGGAGAGGCAGAGACGTACACATTCGTCTTTCTTTTTCACAATTCTGCTAGCCAGTGGTGGAAGCTGAAAGTGAGAGTGACAAGCACTACCCACTACACCACCACACTAGCCGTATCACAACAACTATTTTGACAAGATACATAAACCTAAATCTTCATGTTTATGGATAACATCAGTAAATGCAAAAAGAAATTGACCAATCTAGAGCAGGTGTTTATAGGATGCAGTGGTGATGTCTATATCTTGATGGAAGTGTTCTGATATCTGTGAGGGGAAGAAATGTAAATGTGTCTGGAAATTGAAAATTTTGTTATGCTGAGCAAAAACAAACTATATAAAAAAGAGTAGGTGTTTATGAGTTGTAAAAATTGATAATATACTTCATTATTTTATATCTAATTGGAATAACTGAACCTAGGGAAATAACAATATAATATCTTGCATGTGCTTTTGACTAATGATTGGAAGACTTACTTATGTGTTGTAAATACAAGAACTTGAATTGTAAGGAAAACAGTCACATTTTATGCATACTGAATATTAAAACTCCAAAAAAGTTTGAAGAATGGAAAGATTAGAAGTATGATTGTGTGTTAGAATTACTATTGGCTAGCTTAAGAAGCTTTGACACATTGTTATGAATGAAATTGCAGCATAGAGACATTAACATTTACTGATATTATCAAACCTTAGGGCAATAAGTAGTCAGAAGAAAGCAGCTAAGTGAGCAGAGAGAGCCTTGAGCACCGGGCTTTTCTGAAAGACAGCACCTCCCACAGCGCATCACTGCAGCATCAGGCTGGATAAGGAAAGCATAAGGAGACTAGGAAACTACGCTGCTTTTCTAGCTGGATGCAGGTAGCTTCTTTGGGGCAGTTAAGAGAGAATTAAAATACAATGTAAATGAGGATCCAATACCCAACAATGCAGGAGGAAAATTTAACTTCGTGGATAAAGGGATCAGCTGAGATGAGGTAGAGCTGGGAGTAAATGAAATTTGACAGTAACACATTAAATTAAAGATTAACTTTACTTGCGACATGTACGTCAAAACATACAGGGATATGCGTTGTTTGTGTCCAATCAAACCAGTGAGGGTTGTGCTGGGCAGTGTCGCCACATGCCTGGTGCCAACGTAGCATGCCCACAACTCGCCAACCTTAACCACACATCTTTGGAACTTGGGAGGAAATCACACAGTCATGGGGAGAACGTACAAACTCTTCACAGGCAGAGGCAGGGGTTGAACCCCAGTTGGTGATCACTGGCAGTCTAACAGCATTACACTAACCATTACGCTACTGTGTCTCCCTATCAGGGTGGGTTGGAGAGGTGGGGGAGGGAGTAGTGACAATCTCCCAACTTTACTACATGGCTTAGATGCCAGCATGTAAACCCTCAAGAGAGGGCATTTAATTTTAAAACATAGCAATAACTAAATGAAGTGATTTTGTGACACACTTAAGTTACAGTCACAAGCACAAATGCCTCTGTTAAGTAAAATCTCTCTTGAAAACGATCTGCAATGAAGCATGAACAGACAGTAAGTAGCAAGCCTCTGGCATCACTGAAATTAATAGAAAAAAGCGCGTAATCAGAATAATTATTACCATGCCTCCCTCAATGATGGTTCAGCACGTCCATTTAGATACAATAGAAATTGTAACTACAGAACCCTACAGCAGTGCCCTCTACAGGCATCTTGCAGCAAGTTCATTATTTATAATCCTCCTCTATGTCAGAATAATACGCAATTCAGAATCTGAGGGAATTAGAAAGGGTGGTAAGAGGTGGAAAGAGTCAAGACTTAATGAGTCCTCAGAAAAGCAGAAAAAGAGTAATGTGAATACTGGCAGCCTAACATACAGATGCAATACAGTTAAATTACTTGAAGATGTATTTGTTGTTAAATGAAGTATTGTATGAATTTAAAATAATAACAGTCTAGAAGACAGAAATGAAAATAGAAAATGCTGGAAATACACAATATCTAGAAAGAGGAAGGACTTCTTAACATTGGCCTGTGTTCATCTTTCCAGAATTTGTCAAAACCTATCAGATAGCTCCAGCATCTACTAATTTTAACTTGGAAAGAAATACAAGTTATTTGTTTTCCACATTTCTCCTTTTTTTTTCAAGGAATAAATTTGCTATCAAACGTATGACTCAATAAAATAAATAATATCCCTGTGTTTGACTTCATTATCCACTAAGACTTGTGTAAGTGAAAGATCTGACGATCATTTGATTGCTTATTTAATTATATGTCCCTTCTAAGGAAGGCATTTGTTGACTAAGTCTAGGAACTGAAATGTGGGTAAGAAACTGAATTCAGGTGAATGTTGTTCTGGACCTTCATATATGCAATTAGACCTATGTGATATTGCTATACGTGCCTAATGGCCTCTATCTGTGCAGACACAGACGATCTAGATCTACTTGCCACAAGTTTTCCAACCATTAGCAAACACCCCATCACTAAATGGAACTCATGGTGCTTAAAACCACAGAATTATTATGGCAGAGGGAGCCCACTTGGCCTGTTAAGTGCATCTTTATCATGATACAGCAATCCAGTGCATTTACTCCCCTGTCTTATGGATATAGGCTGACAAATTATTTTTCCGATGAAAGCTCTGATTAACTTTGCTCTACTGTGTGTATGAGTTCCACTCAGCAGAGTCAAGAGCAGCTACTTCCCTTCAGCCATTTGGTTCATGAACCAACTGGCACTATCCTAATCACTACAGTCTTCACAATAATACAGATTTTGTTTGAGTTTCTCCTAAGTGTGTTCCTTCTTGTAAACATTGTGTTCAATTTATGCCCAATTTAAGTCTTTCTTGTGAATTCTGCCTATATGATGCCATGTGCCTGTGAAGCCACCGCAAGGAAGATTTTTATTGCACCTGTGCTTACAAGTATTTGTGTGTATGACAATAAACACAAATTTGATAAGCAGAAGTTATTTTTCCTCACAGGCCTCACAGGATTGTTTTGCCATTCATTTTTCATCTAAGACATCAACGTTCCCTGCCCGCCAACCTGATTCACCACTGGAAGCATTGTCTCCTTGTTTACCCTGCTAAACTTATCATGGTCCTGTACCCTCGATCAAAACTGACCCCTTGCCACACCCATGGTCCTGTACCCTCCATCAAATCTGACCCCTTTCCACACCCATGGTTCTGTATCCCTCCGTCAAAACTGACCCCTTGCCACACCCATGGTCCTGTACCCTCCATCAAATCTGACCCCTTGCCACACCCATGGTCCTGTACCCCTCCATCAAATCTGACCCCTTTCCACACCCATGGTTCTGTACCCCTCCATCAAATCTGACCCCTTTCCACACCCATGGTTCTGTATCCCTCCGTCAAAACTGACCCCTTGCCACACCCATGGTCCTGTACCCCTCCATCAAATCTGACCCCCTTGCCACACCCATGGTCCTGTACCCCTCCATCAAATCTGACCCCTTGCCACACCCATAGTCCTGTACCCCTCCATCAAATCTGACCCCTTTCCACACACATGGTCCTGTACCCCTCCATCAAAACTGACCCCTTTGCACATCCACGGTCAATAGACAATACTTGCAGAAGTAAACCATTCGGCCCCTCGAGTCTGCACCGCATCAAATCTGACACCTTTCCACACCCATGGTCCTGTACCCCTCCATCAAATCTGACCCTTTTCCACACCCATGTTCCTGTACCCCACCATCAAATCTGACCCTTTTCCACACCCATGGTCCTGTACCCCTCCATCAAATCTGACCCCTTTCCACACCCATGGTCCTGTACCCCTCCATCAAATCTGACCCTTTTCCACACCCATGGTCCTGTACCCCTCCATCAAATCTGACCCCTTTGCACACCCATGGTCCTGTACCCCACCATCAAATCTGACCCCTTTGTACACCCAAGGTCCTGTACTCCTCCATCAAATCTGACCCTTTTCCACACCCATGGTCCTGTACCACTCCATCAAATCTGACCCTTTTCCACACCCATGGTCCTGTACCCTCCATCAAAACTGACCCCTTGCCACACCCATGTTCCTGTACCCCACCATCAAATCTGACCCTTTTCCACACCCATGGTCCTGTACCCCTCCATCAAATCTGACCCCTTTGCACACCCATGGTCCTGTACCCCTCCATCAAAACTGACCCCTTTGCACATCCACGGTCAACAGACAATACGTACAGAAGTAGACCATTCGGCCCCTCGAGTCTGCACCGCATCAATTCTGACCCCTTTCCACACCCATGGTCCTGTACCCCTCCATCAAATCTGACCCTTTTCCACACCCATGGTCCTGTACCCCACCATCAAATCTGACCCCTTTGTACACCCAAGGTCCTGTACTCCTCCATCAAATCTGACCTTTTTCCACACCCATGGTCCTGTACCACTCCATCAAATCTGACCCTTTTCCACACCCATGGTCCTGTACCCCTCCATCAAATCTGACCCCTTTGCACACCCATGGTCTTGTACCCCTCCATCAAAGCTGACCCCTTTGCACATCCACGGTCAACAGACAATACGTACAGAAGTAGACCATTCGGCCCCTCGAGTCTGCACCGCATCAATTCTGACCCCTTGCCACACCCATGGTCCTGTACCCCTCCATCAAATCTGACCCCTTGCTACACCCATGGTCCTGTACCCCTCTATCAAATCTGACCCCTTTCCACACCCATGGTCCTGTACCCCTCTATCAAATCTGACCTCTTGCCACACCCATGGTCCTGTACCCCTCCATCAAATCTGACCCCTTGCCACACCCATGGTCCTGTACCCTTCCATCAAATCTGACCCCTTTGCACACCCATGGTCCTGTACCCCTCTATCAAAACTGACCCCTTTGCACACCCATGGTCCTGTACCCCTCCATCAAATCTGACCCCTTGCCACACCCATGGTCCTGTACCCCTCTATCAAATCTGACCCCTTGCTACACCCATGGTCCTGTACCCCTCTATCAAATCTGACCCCTTTCCACAACCATGGTCCTATACCCCTCCATCAAATCTGACCCCTTGCCACACCCATGGTCCTGTACCCCTCCATCAAATCTGACCTCTTGCCACACCCATGGTCCTGTACCCCTCCATCAAATCTGACCCCTTGCCACACCCATGGTCCTGTACCCCTCCATCAAATCTGACCCCTTGCCACACCCATGGTCCTGTACCCCTCAATCAAATCTGACCTCTTGCCACACCCATGGTCCTGTACCCCTCCATCAAATCTGACCCCTTGCCACACCCATGGTCCTGTACCCCTCAATCAAATCTGACCCCTTTCCACACCCACGCACTCATTGCTTCCCTTGTCCAAGGAAATTATCTCACTGTGCACTGTTTGGAGACAAGTAATTTACCTTTCACAATAAGTGCGTATCCAGCTCCCTCTGCTGCTAAATGAGGAGAATCAGGATCACCAGTTCTTCAAACAGTCTGATTGGAAATCACTTCACAGCCACCACCAGTGCAGCAACCGCTTTGATCACAGGGCAAAACCTGTGGGCATACTCCCCTTCTGAGAGGGCAATAGGCTTCAGGTGCTTCATTCCTTGGGCCTGATGGAACCTAATGATATGGTAAAGGAAGAATAAATGAATTTGGCATATACAGACAAATTAAATTTCACTCCCTTCTGCAATAATTAATAAGCTCTGATATTTAGAAGGGGGTTTTGACCAGTTTTCAGGAACCTTGATAATAACATAAGAAGGGATGGAGCGAAGTTATGATGGTGTTAAACAGCGACTCCTTTGCTTGCAGCTTCGGAAACAGCTCTATTTCCATCTTTGATATTTCTTTTTTCCCTTTTGAAGACCCTGACCTGGAGTTACAGTATGACTTTGATTCTTCGCAGGAATGTGACCGGCTGTCAGAGCCTCATGACCGGCCATTTTTTGATATCTCCCGGGTGCGGCCTGGAAGACTAACAGGCCTCCGGAGCGCTGGATTTTGTGGCTTTGGAGATGTGCTGATTCTTGGCAGGTGCCCCTGACTGAAGCATCGCGGGAGAACACAGAACATCAGGAGCAGCAGTTTAGCTGCCATGGGTTTCGTGTTCTGGGGGCTGAGCCTTTCCAGGGCCAAGTTTCTGGGCGCAGAGCTCAGAAAAAGCAACACAACAAACTATGTGTCTTTATTGATGCTGGTGGCACACTTGAGTGCTCGGTGGAGCGTGCTGATGCTTTTTTGCTGGTGGGGTTGGGGAGGGGCTTGTTGCCTTGCTACTGTTTCTACCCGGGAGTGGGGCTTCTGGGGGGTCTTTGGGGTTCTAACGGTTAACTGTCATTCATTCTTTGGGGCGCCCCTCTGTTTTCATGGATGTTTGCAAAGAAATAGAATTTCAGGATATATATTGTATACATTTTTCTGACATTAAATGTACGTACTGAAACCTATTGAATATAAGACATTGGAGTAGAACTAGACCAGTTGGCCCATCAAGTCTTCTCTGCCATTTAATCATGGCAGATTCTTTTTTCCCTCCTCCCCAACCTTCTCCCCATGTCCAATCAGGAACTTATCAAGCTCTGCCTTAAATACACCCAACAACCTGGCCTCCACAGCTGCAAGTGGCAACAAATTCACCAGCCTTTGGCTGAAGCAATTTCTCCGCATCTCTGTTTTAAGTGGACACCCCTCTATTCTGAGTCTGTGCCCTCTTGTCCTAGACTCCCCAACCATGGGAAACATCCTTTCCACATTTACTCTGTCTAGGCCTTTCAACATTTGAAAGGCCTTAATAAGATCTCTCTCGTCCTTCTAAGTACCAGTGAGTACAGACCCAGAGCCATCAAATGTTCCTCGTATGATGACCCTTTCATTCCCAGAATCATCCCTGTTAACATCCTGTGAACTATCTCCACTGCCAGCACATCTTTTCTTAGATGAGGATCCCAGAACTGTTCACAATACTCAAGGTGAGGCCTCACCAGTGCCTTATAAGGCCTCAACATCACATCCCTACTCTTGTATCCGAGACCTCTTGAAATGAATGCTAACATTGTATTTGCCTTCCACACCACTGACTCAACCTGCTAGTTAACCTTCAGGGTGTTTTGCACAAGGACTCACAACTCCCTTTACATCTCAAATTTTTGGGTTTTCTCCCCATTTAGAAAATAGTCTGCCATTTATTTCTCCCACCAAGTGCATGACCATGCATTTCCCAGTATTGCATTTGATTTGCCACTTCCTTGCCCATTCTCCTAATCTGTCCAAGTCCTTCTGCAGACTACCAGTTTCCTCAACACTACCTACCACTCCACCAATCTTTGCGTCATTTGCAAGCATGGCAACAAATCATCTAAGTCATTGATGTACAGCATAAAAAGAAGCGGTCCCAACACTGACCTCTGCAGAACAACTCTAGTCACTGACAGCTAACCAGAAAAGGATCCTTTTATTCCCACTCACTGCCTCCTACCAATCAGCCAATTCTCTAACTATGCTGTAATACTTTCCTGTAATACCATGGGATTTTAACTTGGAAAGCAACCTCATGCGTGGCACCTCGCTGGAGGCCTTCTGAAAGTCCAAATATACCACATTCACTGCATCCCCTTTAACTATCCTACTTGTAATCTCCTCAAAGAATTCCAACAGGTTCATCAGGCAGGATTTTCCCTTAAGGAAACCATGCTTTTGACATGCCTTTCCTATTTCCTGTTGTAATCTGTGGTCCACATCTCAGCTACTGTTCAGAGCCCTGTATGTAACTGCCATCAGTCCTTTTACCCTTCCACTTTCTTAACCCAACCCACAAGGATTCAACAGCTTCCAATCCTATATCACATCTTTCCACGGATTTGATGCCATTCTTTGCCAGCAGAGCCATGACTCCCCCTCTGCCTACCTTCCTGTCCCTCCGATACAACATGTAACTTCGGATATTCTACTGCTGACTACAACCATCCTTCAGCCACGATTCAGTGACGGCCACAACATCATACCCGACAATCTGTAATAGTGCCTCAAGATCATCCACTTTATTTCCTATATTCCATGCATTGAGATATAACACTGTGAGTACTACGTTTGCTACCCTTTTTGATTCTGCACCGCTAATGGACTGATACCCTGCCGGCTACTATTTTATCCTGTCATCTGCCTGCCCTTACCGGCAGTCTAACTAGTTTAAGCCCTCCCCAAAAGCTCTAACAAACTTGCCCGCCAGAATATTGCCCCCCCCCTTGGGTTTGGGTGCAACCCATCACTTTTGAACAGGTCATACCTCCCCTAGAAGAGATCCCAATGATTCAAGAACCTGAAGCCCTGTCCCCTGCACCAGCTTCTCACCCATGTATTTATCTACCAAATCATCCTGTTTCTACCCTCACTGGCACGTGGCACAGGCAGCAATCCAGATATTACTACCCGGGAGGTCCTGCTTCTCTAGGTCCTACCTAGCTCTCTAAATTCTCTTCTCTTTGCTTTTACTTGCTATGTCATTGTTCCCAATATGTACCAAGACATCTGGCTGCTCCCCCTCCCTCTCCAAAATGCTGTGGACTCAATCCGAGACATCACTGACCTTGGCACCAGGGAGGCAATATACCATCTGAGTGTCCATTCACATCTACAGAATTTCTCCTGACTATTATTACTGCTCCCCTCTTCTTCCTCTTTCCCTTCTGCACCATGGACCTATGCTCAGTGCCGGTAACCCAGTCTTTGTGGCATTACCCTAGGAGGTCATCCCCCACAACAGTACCCAAAACAGTATACTTATTATTGAGAGGAATGGCCACAGAAGTGTTAATGGCCTATTCACATTTCCATGTCTCCTGACAGTCACCCAGCTACTCATCTATTGCAACTTCGGGGTGACTTCTTCCCTGTAACTCCGATTGATTGTCTCCTCAATCTCCTGTACAAACCGAAGATCATCCAGCTGCTACTCCAGATCCCTAACGCGGTCTTCAAGGAGCTGTAGCCGGATGCACTTCACGCAGATGTAGTTCCCTGAGAGACTCTGGGTCTCCCAGGAGTCCAACATCCAGCATGAAGAACAAACAACAGCCATTTACTACACTAGGTACAGAGAGGGGAAAAAGGAACCTTAACGGAAGCTTACCCAGAGCCAACGCCTCTTTCAAGCCGAAGCCTCCTCTGAGCCAAAGCCTGACACTCCCACTCTCACCACTGGCCTGCTCCCAACAATGGCCACCCTGCTGGTCCCTTCTGTACTTCTAAACAAGCATCACCGACCTGCGAGAAAACTCGTTGTTGTGGCCGGCTCCTGCCACTGATTGTGCCACCAGAATGAACCTGAACACACGCAAAGCTCTCTTCTTAAACAGGCTTTGCCGACCTGCGAGAAAGCTCGTTGTTGTGGCCGGCTCCTGCCACTGATTGTGCCACCAGAATGAACCTGAACACACGCAAAGCTCTCTTCTTAAACAGGCTTTGCCGACCTGCGAGAAAGCTCGTTGTTGTGGCTGGCTCCTGCCACTGATTAGGCCCTCAAAGGTGAATTGCAAACTCTGGTATTTCAAACACAACACCAAAATGATTGCATGGTCGTGTTTCCCTAAAGGTAGAATATGTCTGGCCTAAAAATTCCTTTGCAGAACTTAAAAAAAACCATCAATGCTATTAAATTGAAAATTAGCTAAATTGAGGTAATAACTATTGTAGCAAGTTCTGGCTGCATTAATGTCCACAGAGAAATTCCGTTCTTAATGTTTCAACCCGATTTACATCTGTCTCAAATCGGGTTGAAGCAAACGATATTTTCAAAACATGATATTCAATGAAGTTTGTCTGTTAAGCAGCAGTACTTATTTATTCGCAGATCAAAAGAAATGTTATGGAAAGCCAAGCCAGGGCTTTAATTAACCTCCAACATCAAGCCAAGGCAGCGATAACTGTGCTCTGGTAGTCAGTAGTGAAGAATCTCAAGAGCAATTAATGGTGACCTATAAAGGCCTACTCTGAAGGCTGCAAACATGGGAGTGAAGGCAGCACTGGTACTACCTGAGACAGGAGACCAACCTTCCTGAAGAGTAGAGAACCATGGATTCTGGAGGCCCGGCAAAGACTCCCTTGTCTGGCTTCAAGCGTAATGTATAGTGTTTGGTACTCAGAAAGATATTTCTAGCCTATGTTGCAATAAGATGTGAATACATGTACGTGTAGATATAAAAAGAGATTTGCATATGCAGCTACTGTACACTTGAACTAGGGACATACATGTGTCCCATGAAAGTATAAAATCAACTGGGTAAAAAACACTTGAATGGATTCTGATTGAACTGTTCAAAAAAGGTAACAGCATCACCACAAAGTTTGTCAAGCGTTAAACTAGAGATACAAGTTGTATTTCTTTAAACCATTTTCTCTTGTAGATGCACAAATAAATGAGAAAAAAGTAAACAACCTGAGATGGGAGAAAGCACCATTAAAAAATGTGCATGTAAATCAAATCTAAACCTCCATTTTAGGAGAATTTACAAAAAAAAATTAATCATTCTGGGGAAGAGAAAGGAAACAAGATTTCTGTATTTTAAGCAATGGGTGTAAAGTAATAATAAAATATTATATACCAAATCATGGGCACCATGCTTTTATAGAAACTATTCATTTATTTTTATTCCTTCTTATTTATATGACAATTGTTCATAGACACAGG
Organism: Hypanus sabinus; assembly: GCF_030144855.1. Taxonomy (NCBI): domain Eukaryota; kingdom Metazoa; phylum Chordata; class Chondrichthyes; order Myliobatiformes; family Dasyatidae; genus Hypanus; species Hypanus sabinus. The sequence continues at coordinate 47,185,203 of NC_082719.1, read as the reverse complement.
TGATTTTTCCACAATAAACATCAAACCTCCATCTAGTGGATATGGCGTGACTTACAAGTCTGTGCTTTTTCTGTCAGATATGTAAATTTTCCCTGTGAAAAGCAGCGGCTGAAGTGGAATTTGTTTTTTAAGGAATGACTAATATGCTCCATCATCAAACTATCTCTCCACCCATAAACTGCCATCCGTTACATCATATCTGATCTCTTCCTATACCTTTCTTCATTGTCATCTTCTCTGTTTTCATTTTCATCATTGAAGTTCAAGTTTCGCTGTCATTCAACCATACATGAGCACTGCCAAATGGAACAGTGTTACTCTGGGGCCAAGATACCAACAGTCACACTCAGCACAAGGCACATATAAGATGGTAAGCACATTAAGATACCAGTAAAATACAGTCACACAAAAAAAAAACATGTAGTCCAAGACCCTGAGTCCACGGATGTTGCAGGAATCTGCAGTCGAACACAATATAGCTTGTTTTCTGCCGAGTGAACACTGGGGGGCAGCTTTGACTACAGTTTGGACACTGTGCCAGACTGCCTCCGGTGGAGCACACTGACCCTGATGCCTTTCTCCTGGGAGGGCTGTAAACAGGTGACCTCACAGCTTGAGGCCTAGTCCTTGCCCCAATCAAGGCCCCATTATTCGCCCCCCCCCCACCCGCCAATAATACAGTGAATCGGACTTGCAACATTCCACATTAACAATGTCCAACAGGATCTTACGATCACAAGAAAAGACTGTACACTGACTCCCCTGACGCCACTCTGATGCAGGTAACAGTATGAACTGCACCAAGTTCAGCTCCTTCAGTTTCTCTGCCACTGATGGGATAGTCTTGCAGTACTTTAAATTCTTAATGTCCAGCAGGGTCTTGCAATCCTAAATGCACATATTTAAAAAAGACATTTTTAAAAAAACCTTTGGTTGACCTCATAGAATCCACTGCCACTAAATCTGCCACCTTTATCAGCAAAATGCATCACCATTGCACTCTCTTAAAAAGATAAAGAGGCAGCTTGAACTAAGTTCTTTAGTGCACAGAGTCAAGAAAGAGAAAGGAGACTTGGAATATGGCTTGAGATATATCAGAGCATCAATGGGTCTCATTTTGCAATGACAGAACTCTATTAGTCAGTTACATGGATGAAAATAACAAACTGTTCTAAATCTGAATTGGTACCACCGAAGTCAGGATTAATGAGCTTCACCATGCTGCACCGAACCTGATGACTATTGAATGCTATTCAGTATCGTTAAAAGTGTACTTAGGCATTCATCTGGGTAATGCTAGAATAGGTGTCTGTGTCTTTAAGTGGAGATGGTGACGTCATTACGCACACGCGGGATAGTGGGGAGACCATTTTGTTTCCTGCAGCCGAAGCTGTTGGGACATTAAAATCAAGTTCCCCCAGAGGTACTGGGCTTAGTGACGAAAGGTGAGCATTAATTTACAATATCCATGTGAATTCATTTATGCTTGTTGGCGAATCGAGAATATTGGTAATTTGACATGTTTTACATGTGGATGCTTTAGATTTTCATGAGTAAAGAATCGACGCTGGATTGCATGGCTTGCAAAGTTCCTCACCGGCCAAGTAGGTTAGTCTTCCTGTAATTTAACTACCAGGCAATATCATGTAAAAGTTGTACCGAAGTGTACCTTTTGTCTAGCTTTATTGTATCATGACTGATTGTGCATGTAACCGTGTGACGTGAATGTTCAGTCTCCGTTCAGGGGTTCAGCACGTGTGTACTAAAAAGTAGTTGGCATGTGGCCAAGTGGTTAAGGCATTCGTCTAGTGATCTGAAGGTTGCTAGTTCGAACCTTGGCTGAGGCTACGTGTGTGTCCTTGAGCAAGGCACAACCACACATTGCTCTGCGATGACACCAGTGCCAGTCCTAACGCACTTCCCTTGGACAACATCGGTGGTGTGGAGAGGGGAGACTTGCAGCTTGGGCAACTGCCGGTCTTCCATAAAAAAAACCCTGCCCAGGCTTGCGCCCTGGAAACTTCCAAGGTGCAAATCCATGGTCTATTGAGAATGGCGGATACCTACACTACACACTAAAAAGTAGTAGACATCTTAGAAGAGATGTATTTGCTTACATTTTTCGCTGCTACGTATAAGGTACAGGGTTGGGGGGATTTTAATGTTGTTTGTGTTGTGTTCCTTCAGAATTGCCACAACCATATTAGTACTGTATTAGTTTTGTGCAGTTTTCTTTATGTATTTTTATACTGCATACGCAATTGGTGGATACACAAGTGTGTGGATCAAAGGTTAAATGGAGATTGCAATGGCAGGACCTGATTGTAAAGTTGTTCATTTTGTTTTACGACCCTCTTCTGGCACTTAAACAACTAAAGCAGATAAAGGAATTAAAACCAGAAAAAGTAGTTGTCCTGAGTGTGTTCTTTTCCCCGGGCTACAACATATATAACTGCTTCACAACTTAGATTCAGCTAAGTTAACAAAATAAATCTGTATTATGAAGCTGGTATATGTTCAGGAGATTGCGAAGATTCTGGATTGCTGTAAAAACCCGTCTCACTTCCCAATGTAATGAGTTACTTATGACTATAAATCCACAGGAGTGCAGTTGTCTCTGAAATAAGTGAGCCAGTTTAACGAAACGTTACAAAAAGGCAGCAATATCTGCAGCCATCAAATGAATGGAAAAATTAAAGTTCTTGCCATGGGATAGTTTGCCGGTTCAAATGGACAACAGGAAGAGGAAAGAAAACATTCAAAAAGTCGCCTGTTTTGCTTTGGCACATTCCTAGAAGACTGAACATGTGATGCCTGATCACATGACATCAGCTTGCGAATGCTGCCACATGATTTTGAATAAATAAGTAATGCATTCCATGGGAAAATCATCCATTTTAATATACTTTTATTTTGATTACTGGTTTGAAAATTCAATACTCAAAACTGCATATGCGGAATTGGATAAATTTTCTTCGGAAGTCAAGATTTAGTGTTTTCATGAGACTATGTATTCCCATGCTTTGCCTAATTTAATTCCTGCTTATTAGAGGAGGATTAACATTCTTTTTCATTACTTTAATAACAGCTTTTGCTGATTAGTCAGGTAATTACAGGAAAGATTGAAGAATCTTGTGATCTGGCAGCAGAAACTGAAGTGGATAGCATTTGTCTTAGCTTTCACTTAATAAAGGGAGCAAGATCAGCAATCCAATTTCCAAGAAGTAAAAATCATCTGGGTGTGTTGCCAAACAAATTTTGACACCAGGGCATTTTCTGCCTCACACCAGTCTCTCACACTATGCAAAGAGAGCTCTGGGTTACCATTGCAATATCAGAGCATTAGGACAAACACGTCATTCCTAAGTAGCCACTAATTTATATACTGATGTCATCCAGAAACAGCCTCTTGAAGAAAACCTTCATCAAGAGTAATTTCAAATGTTTCACCTAGATTTTAAAATTCTCCTTCTTGAAATAATTTCCTGTGACATGACATTGCCAGTACGATCATTAAATTTTCAGGTTTCATTTTATTGCTTTCAGACCACAATGGCTGCAAAATGCAAAAACAAACTTAGTAAGTTCGCCAGCTAACTCAGCACCAACCCTCCATGGTCATGTGCTAGTCTCCTTCAAAATGAACGTTGTCTCCTTCAGTACACAGTGCTTCCTTAATGTTTTCATCCTCCACTTAAGACCCAGATTCATGGAACAGATCTTTTTAAAGACTGAAACTGGAAGATTTTCTTTGATAAATAAAATTATTACTTTGTGCTTCTTGCCTGCAGTTCAAGTTCATCATTAACCCACAATAAATGGAAATGTGTTGACTCGAAGTCCAGTACCTGTAAATTTTAACTGCAATGACCCGAAGAACATTTCACCATTGTAAGAAAGTCCCAGGCAATTTTGAGTGTCTGGAAAGTCTATTAATAGAATGGAACACAAGCAGGATATTGATATTTGCCCTTTACTAATACCAATGTTTTCCAACCCACACAGCACCTATTCTTTTAACTTGAATTACTAACAACCACCTTCGAACTGTTTATTTGTGAACCGGGACAAAGAGCGAGACATTCATGGGAAATGACGGCCTAATTATATTTTCAGGAAATACAATGAGGGATGAGTGTGAAACAAACATTAATTTGTTATTTCAGATCCCTGCCGTTTTAGTATTTCCTCATTTCTATACATCGCTTACAGGGATTGGAAAAAAAGACCCCTACTAAGAAAGGCAAACGGATCTATTTGAGGCAATTTGATATAATGCCATCAGAAGGGAGGCACTCTTTAAAAACCCAGTGCATTCAGGGTGCCAAAGTTGTGGTTAGCACGATACTGTTACATCTCAGAGAGTTCAGTTCCAGCACCATTCAGAAAGGAGATTCTGTACGTCCTCCCGGTTGAATGCATGGGTCTTCTCCAGGTTTTCTGATTTCCTCCTCCAGTCCAAAATTGTATAGACAGCTTATTGATGAGGCTAAGGTTGATCAGGTTTGTTGGGGGTTGCAGGGGCTCAAAAGGCTGGGAAGGCCTATTCCACACTGTATCACTAAATAAAATCTCTAGGGAAGAGCAGATGGAAATAAAATTGCCCTGATTGGATTGCTGGCTTCCCAAATTTCAGTCAATTTAAATTAATTCTTCATCAATTATAGAAAGTGTAGCCTTCAAATTAACTTATTGACCTGGTAGCAGCCAATATATGGTACTTTAAACAAAGAAGATAGCCTAAGGCATTTCACAGACAGATCAGAAAATGAGCACTGTCAAATAAAAGGAACCGAGGAAGGGAAATCACATATCTGAACAGAATTTAGAACTAAGCAAGGATTCAAAGAAAAAGATACAACAAGAAGGATTCCGGAAGTGAATTTTAGAAGACAAGGAAGAAAGGAGGAATTAAGGCCAAGGATTTATTAAGTAGTTGTTCTACAGCTGCAATGACCTGAATTCAATTCTAACCTCCTGTTCCTACACCTCTTCCCTCACCATTATCCAAGGCCATAAAGAGCCCTTCCAGGTGTGGCAGACTTCCACATATATCTCCTCTCATATTGTTCATGGATTCTGATGCTCTTGATGTGGCCTGCTCTACATCCATGAAACCAAGTGCTGACTGCTTAGCTAAGCACCTGCACTCTGACTGCACTGGGGAGCTCTTGGCTAGCAGCCAGTTTTTAATTCCCCTTCCCATTCTCACACCAACGTCTCTATTCTCAGCCTTTTCCACTGCCAGGGTGAGACTAATTACAAAGTCAAAGAACAACACCTCTTATTCTTCCTGAATAGTCTATGACTCAACCCTCTCTGTCCAGCCACTCCATCTACCCATCGTCCACAGGCTTCTCCCACTGTTACCAAACACCTCACCTCCCTTATTTGATTTGCTGCTCCATTTCCTTTCTTTTACATTTCTTGCAGGTCTTTGTTGCCTCCAGCTATCACCTTCCAGCATCTGTTGTTATTCCTGCTGTGCCTTCATCCATCTGCTTATCATCCCTCCTCACCTGGATCTACTAATTGTTTACAAGCTCCTGCTCCACTCCATCCCTTCATCGCGTCATACTGACCATCTCCCCTCTATCTTTCAGTCCAGATGTTGGATCTTCTCATTAACTGTGCATTTCCCTCCACAGATGCTGCTTGACCCACTGAATTCCTCCAGCATCGTGCTTGGTGTTCCAGATTCCATCTCCTGTAGGCTCCATTGGATTATGTAGGTGTTGTAGCCCAGGGAAAAAGTACACACTCAGGTTAACAACTACTTTTTCAGGTTTTAATTCCTTTGTCTGTGTTAGATGTTTAAATGCCAGAAGAAGGTCTTAAAACAAAACGAATGACTTTACAATCAGGTGCTGACATTACAATCTCCGTTTAACCTTCGATCCACACACTTGTGTCTCAACCAATTCCGTATGCAGTATAAAAATACAAAGAAAATCGCAAAAAACGAATACAGTACTGATATGGTACCAATACGGAACTAATATGTTAGTGGTAATTCTGAAGAAACACAATACAAACAACATGAGAATCCCCCCAACCCTGTATTTTATACATAGCAGCGAAAAATGTAAGCGAATACACCTCATCTAAGATGCCTACTACTTTTTAGTACACACGTGCTGAACCCCCAAACGGAGACTAAACATTCACGTTACGTGGTTACATGCACAATCAGTCATGATACAATAAAGTTAGACAAAAGGTGCACTTCGGCACAACTTTTACAAGATATTGCCTGGTTGTTAAATTACAGGAAGACTGACCAGCTTGGCCTGTGAGGAACTTTGCAAGCCACGCTATCCAGCGTCAAGTTCGTTACTCTTGAAAATCTAAAGCATCCACATATAAAACATGTCAAATTACCGATATTCTCAAGTTACCGACAAACATAAATGAATTCACATGGATATTGTAAATTAATGCTCACCTTTCCTCACCATGCTTAGCACCTCTGGGGGAACTTGATTCCAACGCCCCACCAGCTCCTGCAGCAGAAAACAAAATGGTCTCCACACCATCTCCACTTAAAGGCACAGACGACTATTCTAGCATTACCCGGATGAATGCCTGAGTACACTTTTTAACGATAATGAATAGCATTCAATGGTCACCCGGTTACATAGGCCACAGTGTTTCTGTGCAGTTCTCGTTGGGTTTTGTCCAGGTGCTTCACTGTCATTCCAAAGATGCTCACATTGCTAGATTAATTGGCCACTATAAATTGCCTCTAATGTGTAGGTGATCTGGGAGGTGTTGATGGGAATGTTGGGAGAATAATGTGGGAATAGCATAGGATTAACATAAGTGAATGATACAATCTATGTGGGCTGAGTCTGCACACATACAGAGGTCAGTGTTGATCTGCATGACCTGTTCTGGGGTTAGAGGACAGTGTGTGTGTGGGTGGGGGGGGGGTGACTGGGTGGTAGGGAGAGAGGAACAGGGCTTGTTCCATTATTTTTGCTTTGTTGCTTGATATGTTCTGTTTTGTTGTGTTCAATGTGGCCCTACTGAGCATGAATGTGTGGCAGGTTGCCCCCGGTACACCCTGGGGTGTGTTCCTTGTTAATGCAAATGACTCCATGTACATGTGGGAAATAAATTGGAATCTAAATATGAATCAGATCCAAAACTTGATAGGCGTACGAGTGGGCTACTATAGAAGTGAAGCAGGGTGATTTTGTCAAGGTGAAGATAGATTGTCTTTAGAGTCACACGCAACTCCTGATGAAAGAGGACACAAGTGACGCAAGAAGGCTGGTTTATTCTAAAGTATGCAAAGTACCAGGAATGGATAAAACATGACAAGGATTGAAGACAATTACTTTTTACTTCCCAAATGACCCAGGAGTGAACAAGAGAAATGGGAAACAGGTGATGTAGCTGAAGAGGTGGCTTCAATTTCACCGTTAGAGATCTATGAGTTCCTCACACGCAGGTTGCAGGAGATAGAAACATAGAAAACCTACAGCACAATACAGGCCCTTCGGCCCACAAAGTTGTGCCAAACATGTCCCTACCTTAGAGATTACTAGGCTTACCTATAGACCTCTATTTTTCTAAACTTCATGTACCTACCTAAAAGCCTCTTAAAAGACCCTATCATATCCGCCTCCACCACCGTAGCCAGCAGCCCATTCCACACACTCACTACTCTTGAGTAAAAAACTTACCCCTGACATCTCCCCTGTACCTACTCCCCAGCACCTTAAGCCTGTGTCCTCTTGTGGCAACCATTTCAGCCCTGGGAAAAAGCCTCTGACTATCCACACATTTGATAATGCAGGACAGGGTTGCCTTTAATCTAATAGATAGTAATAAAAGCAACCAGCCTGTCCATTAATTCCCAAGGTGATTGCACAGGCATGCTTACTACGTTCTGATGCAGTGCTTTTGTGTGCAGATCAGTTTGTCATTGGCTTCTCGGTCGCTACTCCATTAATCTCGTCTGTGATCAATGCTTAATCCCCACTGCAGGTACTTTTCTGTTAAGAACTGGGAAAGTTAAAACTTGCCAGATATAGTATATTCTTTTAAAAATTTATCAAATTCAGAAACAATCCTAATCAGGTTATACTGATGCTAAAATTTTGCAATAGAGAAAATAACAAAGATGTGGAAATCATAATGATCCACAATATAAGCCTTTACAAAATTCTACAGGATAAATTAAGAGGCCCCTTTTTATTAAATAAGTGGGTAAGGTACACCTCTTATTAAATTTAGATAACTGTTTTAAACTGAACACATACAAACAAGTTGGATGAACTCAGCAGGTCAGGCAGCATCTGTTGAAATGAGCAGTCAATGTTTCGGGCCAAGACCCTTCGTTAGGACTGAAGAAGGAGGGGGCAGGGGCTCCATAAAGAAGGTGGGGGGGAGAATGGAAAAACCAATCAGAGGAAAGATCAAGGAGTGGGAGGGGGGGAAGCAGGGAGGTGATAGGCAGGAGAGGTGAAGAAGGAATGTAAGGGGAAAGCAGTATGGGTAGTAGAAGACAGAATCGTGAGAGAGGTGATAGGCAGCTAGAAAAGGAGGTAGAGTGAAAGTGGGATGGGCCAAATTCAGGTTGGAGGAGCAACACCTCATATACCATCTGGGTAGTCTCCAGCCCCTTGGTATGAACATCGAATTCTCCAACTTCCAGTAATTCCCTCCCTCTCCCTTCCCCCATCCCACTTTCACTCTGCCTCCTCTTCTAGCAGGGTCTCAGCCCGAAACGTTGACTGCTCATTTCAACGGATGCTGCCCAACCTGCTGAGTTCATCCAGCTTGTCTACACGTGTTGATTTGACCACAGCATCTGCAGTGTACTTAACTGTGTTTTAACAAGTGTTTTAAACTGATCTTTGTTGTTAGAAAGCAGTCAGTTTCAATCTATGACCTGTGTTGTTTAAGCTAACCTTTGCCGTGGTGGCAGATAGTCTTATGAAGCCAAGGTCTAACAAAGGAAAATTGATTTGTCACATTGACTTTCACAGTTCGTTGTTTTAAAGTAAATTACAGTCATTCGTTTTTTGTTTTCCTGTTTCTCCTTAGTTTAAATTTATTAATTTTAATTTATTGTGATCTTAAAGGTCTTGTGGTTACACTCTACTTCAGTCAACTGCTTTAACTCTGTCAAGTTTGTATATCTGCTCAAATATGATTTATTATTTACTATGCTTTATCATTATTTGAATTGCTTAATTGATTTTTGCTCAGCCAATCCCAAACTTACTAATGGTTATAGATTAGGGCCTGCCAATTAAATTTCTGACTCTCCAAGTTTAACAAAGGTCGTAATAGCTTGAAGCCATTTGGCAAGTGATTCATTGCTGGTGCAGCTATGTTACTCCCTTCATTATTCATTCCATTTGGAATGACTTTCAAAAGCAGAATATAAGGCAATGATGCTATAATATATCATGTTTAGCACTGCCCACCAGGGATGCATTTCTCGTCACTTCACTAGATCAAAGCGCTGCAGATTCAACAGGACTGTCTCATGATCTATGCATAAATGTGATTTCAAATCATTTTAGTAGTGTTTCCTTGGCAGACAACAAACATTACAATGTTGAAATGGCTTGATAGAAAAGAACCATTATTCTGTTTACAGCTCATGGTGAGCATATGATTCAGTAATAGTTCTTGGCATTCTGTGCTACCATCAGAAACCCACAGCACAGTAACCAACAAACTGTTATAACAATAATGGTCTGAATCTCAATGTTTTCTCTTATATAGCCCTTGTGTATTAAATAAATATTTCTTTGCACAAAATGTTTCCTTTAGATCGGGGTCTCAACATTCACTCTTTTGGAACTTGACTTTAATGTTTAAGCCTCTGTTGGGGGCCAGGAGGCAGTATTTTCATCTGGCACAGGTCATCAGTGAGCTATAAAAAGCTCCTGACTCATAGATCCAGTGACCAGATTCAATCCTGACCTCTGCATGTTCTCCCTGTGACTGCCTGGGCTTCCCCTGGGTGCTCTTGTTTTCCATCAACACCCTATACACAGATAGGTTGGTAGATCAGCCATCATAAATTGTCCTTTGTTTATAGGTTTGTGGTAGAACCTGGGGAGAAATTGATCGAATTGTAAGATGAATAGGTTCAAGGGAAAATTAGTAGAGGTATGGAATGACTCTGGGAGCCAACATAGACTCAAGTGACTGAAGTGTAATCCATCATACCAGGCAGCATATGAGTATTTCTGCTGTGTTCTCTCACCCTAAATTTAAATGCAAAACTGTACCCACCACTCTTATAACGGCTATGTGAAGTTCTTACCAACTTATCAATATTTTTCTGTTGCTATAACCTGGTTCCTCTAGCATGCTATTACTACTATCTTATGAACTTGAACCTCCTAAACATTTTGCCTTTTATTGTCGTGTTTAAAGAACTTTAGCACTAAGGCTCACTAAGGGTGTAGTGAGACCTCTGTAGTGACAGGAGATTCAATAGTGAGGAAGTCCAAAAAGAGAAGCCAGATTAATGTCCTGATGAAGGGTGTCAGCCCGAAATGTCAACAGCACTTCTCCCTATAGATGCTACCTGGCCTGCTGTGTTCCACCAGCATTCTGTGTGCGTTGTTTGAATTTCCAGCATCTGAGATTTCTTCGTGTTTGCCAGATTAATGTGTTGCTTCCCAGGTGCCAGGGTCAAGGTTGTCTCTAAATGGCTGCAGAAAATTCTTGAGGGGGAGGATAATCAGAGGTCATTGTAGAACAAGAGATGCGGTCCTGCAAAATGAGTATAGGACATTAGGTAAGAAGTTTAAAAGCAGGACCTTGAGAGTTATGATCTATAGATTTGTCCTAGTGTCACCTGCTAATGATACCAGAAATAGAAGGATAGGCCAGGTGAATTTGTGGCTGAGCTGCTGGTGCAGGGAGCAAGAATTCAGGTTCATGGATCATTGGGATCTCTTCTGGGTAGAAGTAACCTGCCTGAGAGAAGCAGGTTGCAATTGAACTCTGAACAGGAGCAAGTCCCACAGGAGCTATTGGCTTGACAGAGGGACAGTTAAGTGAGCAGGAGATGTTGCTTTTTTGACAGGGGAGAACACAACAGCTTTACTTGGGAGATGACATTTTGGGGGGATTATCAAGGCCATGTGGATAAGAACATAAAAGAAGGGGAGGGTCACTCTAGTGCAAGAGTTCCCAGACTAGGCTCCACAAACCCCTTGCTTAATGGTATTGGTCTATGGCATAAACAAGGTTGGGTGCTCAAGTGTGTCTATATTCTAGATCTCCCCCCACTAGTCAACAGAAACTTGAGGAGCAGGTTTGTGGGGAAATTATTCATCATTGTTAGAATAAAAGTGTTGCATTAGAGCGAGGTTTTTAATTCCTGGTATTGACCTGGTATACTCAGAGTGTTAAAATCCTCAGTGGATAGAATTTGTGAAATGTGTTCTGGAAAGTTTCCTGAGTCAATATATAGCGAACTCTTTTCTGGATGTTGAAGTCTAGACCTCCTCTTAGAGGAAGAAATAGGACAAGTAAGGGAACTGTAGTCAGGGAGCATTTTGACCATAGTGACTGTAATTCTATTAGTTTTAAGCCAGTGATGGGAAAGGATAGGACTGATGGAGAAAAAACAGAAGCAGGACCAATTTGGGGGATCTAGGCAGGATCTCACAGATGTCAATCAAGTGAGTCTGTTTGAAGGGAATGGAACAAATAGCAACTGGGGAGCTTTTACGAAACCAGGAGCTCAAATACATCATATTCTTGTTGGGCTGAAAGGTAAACCTGAGAAGTTTAGGGAGCCTTAGATGATGAGAGATTTTGTGGTTCTGGTCAACAAAAAAAAGATGTATATATTGGGGTTAAGAAATTGAGGCTGAGTGAATCTCTTGATGACTATAAAAAGATTTAAATAGTTTAAAAAGTGAAAGCAGGAGGCACGAGGGTATGAGAAGGATCTGGCAGGTAAGCTTAAGGAAAATCCCTAGAGGTTCTACAGCTCATTAAGAGTAAAAGGGTGGCTAGGCAGAGATCAGCTCCCCTTAGAGATCAGCAGGGCTGCCTATAACTTGAGCCATGGGAGATGGTAGGATTTTTAGCGTATATTTTTCCTTTTCCGAAGGAGAAAATCATGGTTGTTCAAGAGATAAGGGAAACAAGTGGAGGTTCTTTGGAGGACATTCATATAAGAGGTGGGGGAGGGGGGTATTTTCAGCCTTACAGCACATTTATGTGAATAAATACTCAGGGCTTGACCATGTGCATCTCTGTTTTTGTGAGAGGCTAGAATGAAATTATGGAAACCCCTGCAGAGGCCCTTCATTGTTGGCCACTTGTGAAGTTCCCAACGATTGGAAGGGAAGTTGTTTAAGAAGGATGGCAAGGCAACCAATGGATGTACAGGCCAGTGAGCCTGACATCATTAATAGGAAAGTTACTGGAGGGAATCCTGAGGATCCAGGAGGAGTCTGCCTGATTTCTGCATTGAAAGTCACACTTGATGAATCATTTAGAGTTTTGCAAAGAGGCAACCATAAAGCTAGGTAACTGTAGGGTTGCTGGTGTTGTCTATTTGCACCTCAGCAAGGCATTTGATAAGGTCCTGAATAGCAACCTGGTCTGGAAGCTTAGGACTGATGGAATCCAGGGAGCTCTAGTTAGGTGAATTCAAAATTGGCTCTAAGGTAGGAAGCAATGAGTGGTTCTTGAAGGTTGTTTCTCAGAATGGAGGCCAGTGACGAGTGGTGTGCCACAGGGATTCATGTTGGGACCCTTGTTATTCATTATTTTTTTCAATGATCTGGATGCAAATGCACAAGAATTGATCCGTAAGTTTGCAATGACACAAAATTAGGAAGTGTTGTTAATATTGAAAAAGGTTATCACAGATTACAAGGATATCTGCTTCACTAGGGAAGTGGGCCATGGAGTGACAAATAGATTTCAGTACAGATAATTGAGAAGTGATGCATTTTAGAAAGTCAAACCAATGTAGGACTTACATCATGAATGGTAGGGCACTGGAGGGTGTAATGGAACAGAAAGACCTGGAGTACAGGTGCCTAGCTCATTGAAAGCAGCAACACAGGGTGATGAAAAAAGTGTTCATTCAGGGCACTGAGTTTGGAGTTGGGACATTATGTTGCAATTGTACATCATTGGTGAGACCACACAGGGAGTACCAGGTTCAGTTTTGATCATCCCATTATAGGAAACAAGATTCAACTGAAGGATGGCAGAAAAGATTCAAGAGGACGTTGCCAGGACTTGCGGGTCTGAGTTATAGTCAGAGGTGGTCAAGCATGTCTTTATTCCTCAGAATGTAAAAGAATGAGATGTGACCCTTTTAGAAACGTTTACAATTACATGAGACTTAGATAATATTAATGGTTGCAGCCTTTCCTCAGGATAGGACAGTCCAAAACTAGAGGGCATAGGCTTAGGAGGAGAGGGGAAAAATTTAATAGAGGCCCAAGGAGCAACATTTTCATACGGAGTGTGGTGAGTGTATGGAACAATCTGTCAGAGGAAGCTGGTGAAATAATATCATTTAAGAAGAACTTAGATTGATAAATGGAGGGACGGTTAGAGGTATATGGGACATACACAGGAAATTGGTTCTAGTTAGGTGGGTGCCATGGTTGGCTTGAACGTTGGGACAAAGGGTCTATATTGCTCTATGACTCCATAATTCTATTTGTTAAACACAATCAAACCCAGATTCTTTGCTTTGAGTTTTTTTTTCAGCTACTTAGTAAATTTCTCCTTAATTAGGGATTCCAAAAATGCCTCTGGCATAAAGAGCAAGAATGTAATTATTCAAGTTAACTCTACTTACTTTTGTGGAAATGTAATTTCTAGGACCTCGGCATTTCTATTCCCATTCCTCCCAGCATCCTTGAACTCTATAACCTCCTTTATTTTCCAGGTGACAATTCATCTTCCCAACAAGACTCAATCCATCTCTCTAAAATCTGCTCTCTTAGATGCCAACATTATAAACCTTAATTCCTGACAAACAGACCACATTTAAGACGTATTTAATTCATTTGCCTGACCTATTAGATCTGGCAGAGTATATTTCCTGTCCAAATAGAAGAAAGGAAGGAATTGGACAGGCATTTCAGAATTTCATCCTTCTTTCTATGTCTAGTTATTCCCTATCAAGAATATCTATTTGCTGTTTCTACAAATCTGTCTGATCCACCCACAAACTGTCTCCTCAACTTGCCTTCCACAATTAACAGGTCAGTAGAAGAATCCCATTAACTTTGAGCCTGTTTCTAAATTGTAACTTCCAACAGCTTTGATATTGATTTTTCATTAAGACTGACCACAAGGTTCTCTGCATTTACCACTTTTATAAAGGGTCTACATATCAAGACATTGGAGTCCAGCAGCTTCTGCCTGGTCTGTCCTGTTCTTCTGCAACCAACATTGTACTAGTAACTCAATGATAAAGAGCACTGGAAATTAATATAGGGGAATTACTTGATGAAGTTTATGCAATAATTAAACACTAAACAACCCAGACAATATTAGTGTTGGGATATTCATATTTAATGATATGAAAAGCCATAATTGTTACTAAATTATCACTAACTGACATGAGTAAAAGTAACTTCTGTTTCCTTCCAAAAACAAAAATTGTTGATTTGAGCCATTTGTATTGGCCACACTCTTACTGACACCCTGCACTAGTCCTTACCAGCTTCCTTTCACTTTGACTAATTGTAGAATACTGTGAGTCAAGGTGATACAGAAGTTCGACAGCAGAAGGATTGAGCAGATGAGAAGACAGGGAGAGGTTGGATGGCAGATATCACAGGATTATCTGGTGGATAACTGATAGGGACGTGACGGTAGTGGATAAAACTGAACAGATCATGGGTGGTTTTCAGAATGATTTCTTGTGCCAGGAAGATGATCCTGCTCTACCTAGCGTACAACAAGTATTGTAAAGGCTTTAACAATCATCCAGCCATCAGTGTGGAATAAAAATTAAAACAGAACACTGAAAGTCCACAGCCTCATTGAAAAGGTTCAACTGCCAACCTGTCTCTTGATAACAGGTCCTCATACTACTGCTCTTCAACCCCACCCCTCCCAACTTCTGAACCAGTCCTGACTCCCTCTCAGGAGTGAGTGGTGGATTTGAGGAGGGTGGGTGCCTAGTTCAGATACTCATTTGACCTTCCAAAAGCCAAGTCTGTTTTCAAAACTAAATTACCTCTTCCATCATCCAAGGATACTTCAGTCTTATTAATGGTGGAGGTGAACTGTTGCTTTTTCTGTCGGGGGTGCTGCTGCAGAAACGATCTCAAAGTTCCAAAAGCTGCCTTGCTGAAGTCTAAAACATTTGCCGGTAATCGAAAGTGAAATGAAAACAAAGCCTATTCCTTTAGCAATAACCTTTAAATCTGGTGCAATATCTCTATCTGAATTTCACCTTTTATACACAATAGAATCAAGGAATAGTATAGAAGCAGTTCAGATACACATTAAGTCTGCTGGCTTTTTCGCAAAGCAATTTAGTTAATCTCTTCTTACTTCTTTCCCAATATCCCCTCCAATTTTTTCTTCATGTACTGTATTAATCTGGCTGCATTTTGAAGGCAGCTATTGAATCTGTCTCTATCACTCCGACATGCAATGAACTCCAAGTGCTAACTGTTCTTTGGCCTTTGGCTCTACATTCATTTTGAGCCAGTGCCTATTAACTGATAGGAACGAATGTTGTGTACTTAATCTGTATAAGTCTCTCATAATGTTAAGTCAGTGTTGGATGTCCCCTTGGCCTCCCTTCCCCCAAAAGGAACAACCCAATTCTCTAGTTAAAAAAATGTACCTACTGTATAATCCCTTGGACCATTCTAATATCTTTGGACTGCATTTTCTCCCAAGCCTTAGCATCCTTTTTTAAAGTGTGCTGTCAAGAATTGGACACAGTAATCCGTTTCAAACTGAATTAGTTTTTCTTTAATATATAGATTTTTTGCAATTCCTTGGAGCAGAAATAATTCCACATTGAGAGAGGCCATCCTGTGACTTGCATTGGGCTACTGCAGTGATATTTGCCTGTGCATGAGAAGCAGGGGCACCAGGCACAATAAAATGAGCCTACCTTTCTCTCGCTGCTTCCACAACAGCATAATTAGAGAGGAACCTGGCTAAGTCATGTTCACAGGAATTATGGTTAACAGTGCACTGTGGAGAGAGAGAGGGAGATCTGCAGCTTTGACAGGCCATGGTCACAATGAGCTTGAAGTGTGGAGACAGGGCCAGAGACCAGGAGAAAGACTGAGAAAAAGCACAGATGAAGCAGCAAACATAAATAGTACTTTCCTGTGGGAGGATGCATGCGCTCAAGGCCATCTATGCACGCTTTGAAAGGAAGAACACAACTACAGCTGTGAACATCCCTGCTGCACCTGATGACTCTGTGATCTCTGTCTCAGAGACTGATGTTAGACTGTCTTTAAAGAGAGTGAACCCTTGCAAGGCAGAATACCTGGTAAGGCTCTGAAAACTTGAGCCAACCAACTAGTGGGAAGATAGCGGGACATTTTCAACCTCTCACTGCTACGGGCAGAAGTTCCCACTTGCTTCAAAAAGGCAACAATTATACCAGTGCCTAAGAAGAATAATGAGGGCTGCCTTAATGACTATTGCCCGGTAGCACTCACATCGACAGTGATGAAATGCTTTGAGAAGTTGGTCATGACTAGACTGAACTCCTGCCTCAGCAAGGACCTGGACCCATTGCAATTTGCCTGTCACCACAATAGGTCAATGGCAAACGCAATCTCAATGGCTCTCCACATGGCTTTAGACCACCTGGACAACACAAACACCTACATCAGGATGCTGTTCATCGACTATAGCTCAGCATTTAGGACCATCATTCCCACAATCCTGATTGAGAAGTTGCAGAACCTGGGCCTCTGTACCTCCCTCCACAATCGGATCCTCAGCTTCCTAACCAAAAGATCGCGGTCTGTGCGGATTGGTGATAACATCTCCTCCTCGCTGATGATCAACACTGGCGCACCTCAGGGGTGTGTACTTAGCCCACTACTCTATTCTCTATATACTCATGACTATGTGGCTAGGCATAGCTCAAATACCATCTATAAATTTTCTGACGATACAACCATTGTTGGTAGAATCTCAGATGGTGACGAGAGAGTGTACAGGAGTGAAATATACCAGCTAGTGGAGTGGTGTTGCAGCAACAACCTGCCACTCAATGTCAGTAAGATGAAAGAGCTGATTGTGGACTTCAGGAAGGGTCAGATGAAGGAGCACATACCAATCCTCATAGAGGGATCAGAAGGGAAGAGAGTGAGCAGCTTCAAATTCCTTGGTGTCAAGATCTCTGAGAATCTATCCTGGTCCCAACATATTAATGTAGTCATAAAGTAGGCTATACTTTATTAGGAGTTTGAAGAGACTCAAAAACTCAAATACACTCAAAGACTTCTATAGTTGTACCGTGGAGAGCATTCTGACAGGCTGCATCACTGTCTGGTAAGGAGGGGCTACTGCAAAGAACCGAAAGAAGCTGCAGAAGGTTGTAAATCTAGTCAGCTTCATCTTGGGCACCAGTCTACAAAGTACCCAGGACATCTTTAAGGAGCAGTGTCTCAGAAAGGCAGTGTCCATTATTAAGGACCTTCAGTGCCCAGGGCATGCCCTTTTCTCACTGTTACCATCAGGTAGGAGGTATAGAAGCATGAAGGCACACACTCAGTAATTCATAGAAGCATAGAAACATAGAAAACCTACAGCACAATACAGGCTCTTTGGCCCACAAAGTTGTGCTGAACATGTCCCTACCCTAGAAATTACTAGCTTTACCCATAGCCCTCTATTTTTCTAAGCTCCATGTACCTATCCAAAAGTCTCTTAAAAGACTCTATCGTATCCGCCTCCACCACCATTGCCGGCAGCCCATTCCATGCACTCACCACTCTCTGCTTAAAAAACTTACCCCAACATCTCCTCTGTACCTACTTCCCAGCACCTTAAACCTGTGTCCTCTTGTAGCAACCATTCCAGCCCTGGGAAAAAGCCTCTGACTATCCACACGATCAATACCTCTCATCATCTTATACACCTCTATCAGGTCACCTCTCATCCTCCATCAATCCAAGGAGAAAAGGCCGAGCTCACTCAACATGTCTTCATAAGGCGTGCTCCCCAATCCAGGCAACATCCTTGTAAATCTCCGCTGCACCCTTTCTATGGCTTCCACATCCTTCCTGTAGTGACACAACCAGAACTGAGCACCGTGGGGTCTGACCAGGGTCTTATATAGCTGCAACATTACCTCTTCAGGAACAGTATTCAGGAACAGCTTCTTACCCTCTACCATCCAATTGCTAAATGGACTTTGAAGCTTTGGACACTACCTCACTTTTTATTTAAATAGACATATAATTGATTTACTTGTTTATTTATTATTATCTTTTATTTTATTTACTATTATTTTCTCTCTCTGCTAGATTATGTATTGCATTGAACTGCTGCTGCTAAGTTAACAAATTTCACATCACATGCTGGTGATAATAAACCCGATTCTGATTCAGATTCTGAATTCCAGAGACTTGGACATGACCAGCTTTAAGATGTTCTGACATGTACCTAATGTACCTTGTGTCCTGCTTCAGAGTCAGTGTCCTTTTGTATTTACACGTGCTTTCCAAGAATGCCACTAAGGTTTGCATCAAGCCTGTTTGGAAGTGCTGCATTCCCTGGCCGCAGCCTAAGGTTAGATTAAGACATTAATTAATGCCACTCATTTCCTCAGGACAAAATGACCTTTAGTATTCAGGGCCCAGACCCTTCGTAGTCTTTGTATACCTAGCATACTTTGTGTCTACACACATGATATGTATGGAAGATCAGACCAAATATTTGTAAATGCATTGCTCATGTACTATGTGTCCTACTATATTTAGATTTTAAGATTTAGCTATGGTTCACTAGTGTGATTGAACAGTTAGGTCACATTGTAGATTAATGGGTAAATGGAGAAGTTTGAGATATAGAGTGCTATCAGTTAGAAAGAGATGATACAATGCAAAAGTTTGCATGGAGCACAATTGATTATTAGAGAGAATTCATCAACATAACAGTATTCCACTTTTTTTAATCTGCCAGTCATTAGTAAAATTAAGTATTTATTTTATCCAGTGTGAATTGATAAAATGGTTTAATAGAAGCAAACTCTACGTGTTCTGTACTGGGTGTCAGATATGGGAAGTCCGGGAGACTCCCAGCCTCCTGGACAGCCACATCTACACCAGGTCCATCGAGCTGCAGCTCTTTAGGAACCGGGTTAGAGAACTGGAGATGCAGCTTGATGACCCTCATCTGGTGGGGAGAGTGAGGAAGTGATAGATAGGAGCTATAAGTAGTCACACGGGAGCCTCAGGAGACAGATAAGTGGGTACCAGGAAAGGGAAGGGCAAGAATCAGATACTAGAGAGTACCCCTGTGGCTGTCCACATTAACAATAAGTACTCCTGTTTGAGTACTTTTGGGGGAGTTGGCCTACCTGGGGGAAGCAACAATGGCCAAGACTATTGTAGGGATGACTTACAGCGGACTGTAAAGTTTGAGCATACAGATATTAAGAAAGAGGATGTGCTGGAGCTTTTGGAAAGCATCAAGTTGGGTAAGTCGCTGGGATCAGATGAGATGTACCCCAGGCTAGTGTGGGAGGTGAAGGAGGAGATTGCTGAGCCTCTGGTGATGATATTTGTATCATCAATGGGGACGGGAGAGGTTCCAGAGGATTGGAGGGTTGCAGATGTTGTTCCCCTATTCAAAAAAGGGAGTAGAGATAGTTCAGGAAATTATAGAACAGTGAGTCGTATTTCAATGGTTGGTAAGTTGATGGAAAAGATGCTAAGAGGCAGGATTTATGAACATTTGGAGAGGTATAATATGATTAGGAATAGTCAGCATGGCTTTGTCAAAGGCAGGTCATGCCTTACGAGTCTGGTTGAATTTTTTGAGGATGTGACTAAACACATTGATGAAGGTAGGGCAGTAGATGCAGTGTATATGGATTTCAGCAAGGCATTTGATAAGGTACTCCACGCAAGGCTTATTGAGAAGGTAAGGAGGCATGGGATCCAAGGGGACATTGCTTTGTGGATCCAGAATTGGCTTGCCCACAGAAGGCAAAGAGTGGTTGTAGACAGATCATATTCTGCATGGAGGTTGGTGACCAGTGGAGTGCCTCAGGGATCTGTTCTGGGACTTCTTCTCTTCATAATTTTTATAAATGACCTGGATGAGGAAATGGAGGGATGAGTTAGTAAATTTGCTGATGACACAAAGGTTGGAGTTGTTGTGGATAGTGTGGAAGTCTTTCAGAGGTTACAGTGGGACATCAATTAGATGCAAAACTGAGCTGAGAAATGGCAGATGAAGTTCAACCCAGATAAATTTGAGGTGGTTTATTTTGGTATAATGGCAGAATATAGTATTAATGGTAAGACTCTTGGCAGTGTGGAGGATCAGAGGAATCTTGGGGTCTGAGTCCAAAGGACACTCAAAGCTGCTCTGCAGGTTGACTGCAGGTTAAGAAGGCATATGATGCATTGGCTTTTAACAATCATGGGATTGAGTTTCGGAGCTGAGAGGTAATGTTACAGCCCTGGTTAGACCCCACTTGGAGTACTGTGCTCAGTTCTGGTCTCCTCACTACAGGAAGGATGTGGAAACTATAGAAAAGTTGCAAAGGAGATTTACAAGGATTTTACCTGGATTGTGGAGAATGCCCTATGAGAGTAGGTTGAGTGAACTTGACCTTTTCTCCTTGCAGCGACAGAAGATGAGAGGTGATCTGATAGATGTGTACAAGATAATAAGAGGCATTGATTGTGTGGATAGTCAGAGGCTTTTTCCCAGGGCTGAAATGGCTAGCACGAGAGGCCACAGTTTTAAGATGCTTGGAAGAAGGTACAGAGGAGATGGCAGGGTTAAGTTTTTTATGCTGAGAGTGGTGAGTGTGTGGAATGGGCTGCCGGCAGCGGCGGTGGAGGTGGATACAATAGGGTCTATTAAGAGACTGCTGGGCAGGTACATGGAACTTAGAAAAATTGAGGGCTATGGGTAAACCTAGGTAATTTCTAAGGTAAGGACGTGTTCGGCACAGCATTGTGAGCTGAAGAACTTGTATTTTGCTGTAGGTTTTCTATGTTTCTAAGTATGCATTAACAAAACACACAATAGCTGTCTACAGCATTCTGTAGTTAGTATTGTTATGGATTCAAGCAACAATAAATATATGAGTTAGGCAGGGGTTTTTATAACAAACAACACGTTTATTAAACAATGAAAACAAATCCCCCAAAAGTAAACAAACGACTAACGTAACCGGAAATCAGCTGCTGTGCGGCAGCTTAAACAGTTCTTAAAGCAATGTTGCAAAAACAGTTCCTCAAAGTAGTATTGCAAAAGTTCAAAATTCTTACAGACCATTAAAGGGAGAGACTTTTTAAGACGATTTAAATTCTCTTTCACCTCATGTTGTTGCAATTCCCAGTCGAACTACTTTTCTCACAAAGAATTTTACGAAGATGGAATGTAACAGCTTAAAGGCACTGACCTTTCCTTTACAACACTGTACTCAATCCTTTCTGCTATTCACAGGGATTAACACGAGCACAGTCAACAAATTCCTTTTGAATGAGGATCAAACAAGGTTGAACCTGTTTCACCGTCGAAATCGACTTTCCTCGATCTTTTAACTCCCGAACTCCGATCTTCACTCTCCACTGATTCTCAACTAGCAGTATTATAAAGAAACTGCTGGCAATGACCTTTTAAACTTTAGGCATTAAATAAAACTCCATCTTTCAACTAAACTGCATCATAACATTAAATCACGCAGTGGCATGAAGTCAACGTGGCAAATCCAGCCACGAACTGCCCCTCCTCACAGGGAGGGGTCCTCCTTTTATAACCTGTAAAAAAAACCTGTCACATGACCTCTACTGGCGGGAAAATGATGTCACTCCACCATCACAAGACCATTAGCTCAAGTCCAGTATAGCTTCAACACCTGTCACGTGACAAGTACACCACTGTCACGTGTCACGGATACGTAACAGTATATTGCCATAAACTAGGATTAATCATTAAACATCAAGCTACTAATAAGGGATTGGTTATGAATTTTAACCCCACAGGAGACTTGAGTTGCAAAAATGTTTTAAAAAGCTGTCACACTTTGCCAGCCCACTCTAGCCGAGCCGTATTTTGCAGGAAGATAAATGATCACACTAACTCAAATCGACCAGGTTTCTAGCTGAAAGGAGATGAGAATTCCTGAACCCTGTCTGTTGGATCCAACTCTCGTGCTTCAGCTGTGCTGCAATTAGATACACTCACCTGTTCTCTCCCCAGAGATTGATTTATTCTCACTCCCTATCTCCAACCAGCTCTGCTCTTCTCCAATATTTCCGAACTTACCTTTCTCTCCTCTTCCCAAGTGTGGTCTCTTCCAAGAAGTGTAGAGCAGCTGGAGCTTCTTAATCTGATTAGCTGCTGGCAGGAAGTGGAAACAAAGCTAAGCAGGAACCAAAACAAAAAAAAAGATGGTGATTGAAATAACAATCAAATCTATCCTGCACATCTCATGAAGAAATGTCATAAATATCACACCCTCTTAATTTTTTTACAGAAAGGTTCCTCAGAACTTCTCCCAACTATTTTCTCTACACATAATTTGAGGAAGTTTCAGGCTACCTAGATTGACACCTTGTATTATTCATCCTAGACAATGGACTTTAATAGGGTAATATTTCTTTAATTTAAGTCATGCTGTTAGCAATACACTCTGTATCTTGACCCTGCAAATTCACTTCTGCTTGTAATTTTCTTGTCATGTGAAGAAAGTCATGCCAACTGAGTCTGAGATGATATAGACAGATCAGCAATGAATGTAACACTCTATTTGAAGATATGTATTGACTTAATAACCTGAATCAGAAAACAGCTTATGTGAATTACAAAACTAAAGCTCTCCAAATATTATTTTTTTTCCAATATTTGTTTCACTTTGATGGGCTTTCCTGGGTGCCAGTAATGTGCCAGGTCTTGAGGAGGTTTAAATAATTAAATGCAATTTGAGCTTCCTACATATTTAAGTTGTTTAAATTATTTAAGGATGAGAAACACGTGGGTCTTTTCTTGCTGAGTACTTTTTCAGTCACGTAATAAGATGTGCTCTTTAGAAAGTTAACCAAATTAGATTTATAAAATTAGATACAATTGCAGTTTTTGATTGTAAATGACTATGGTATCATTATGCTAATTTTCTTGTGGATCTGCGCAGTAAATTAAACAACAAAAAACACTCCTTTGCTTCCATAAATATCTAAAAGATGTTGCATTAACTTAGTAAAACATAAGTTTTAGAAAAATAAATGTTAATCCATCTAGGTTACAAGGTGAATAGAATTATCATAGAATGATAATTGAATAACCAACATGATATGCTTCCTTGATTCCCTAGTGCAGTATTCACTTACTAATTCAGCACTGTGATGAAATAGAAAATTTACATTATGGTTGATTTTTCTGTTTAATATTGTCTCAGTAGAATACAGAAAAGAAACTGTGAGAAGGTGATGGCACATCCAGCTGGGCTTTCCTTCAATTAAAATTAAAATAAGAAAAACTGGGTATGTTCTGCAAGTTATGTGTGACCCTTCCCATCATACTCTCCCCTTTCTATGCGTATATTGTTCCTAACATTGACTACAATCAATCAACAATTCCACCCTGAGTCACATATCCACATTTTATTCATATTCCAATAACAAAGATTAACTGTGGTGGATGGGTGGGAGATGTGGGAGTCTTGGTGGGAAACATCAATTTTAGTTCAACTCTTGTCAAGGAACCCATGAGTTCTTGGGCTTTAGTCCCCACTAAAATTCTGCTTTACACCTCCACGCAAATTACCTCCATGCAAAGTAACACCTCTTTTCTGAACAAGCTATTCTAGACTCTTAAAGATATTAGCATTTCCCTTCAATTCCACCACTTACTTTTCCAGATTTGAATCAAATGCTATACTCTAAAAATATAACAGAATTATGTCAGGCAATAAGAAATACATGAATCCTTTGAGAGCTATGATTTCCTTTTTAGCAAAACCACCACTGCTGACTGGGCCACATTAAGTTTCTTTTTAATACTGAAAGAAAGTTTCATTAAGTCTATGAAGGTTCTCAGTCATCCAGGTCATTGCATACCAAGCAGTAGTAAATCAAGGCAACTGGACTCGCTGTGTTGTCTAGAAGACATTTCACCGAGAGGCTTCTTCAGTTCAGGTCTATAATGGGTAGTTCTCCAGCTTGTAAACTCTGTGAGTTGCATAAACTTAAACTGCATTAAGTAATTAATCATTGCATTTCTAATGTTATTTTAAATCAATAACATTACTGTAACTGGCTTCAAAAATACACAAACATTCTTTATTTATAATTCTGAATATGGAGACTTTTGCTCACCGTTCATAATTTTATCTAAAATTAGAGAAAATGAATGATTCCATGGTCATATGACAAAGCAATGCAAGCATCAGTCCTCAAAACAAGATAGTGCTGTAGTGTTTATTATGATGTTTCATAAGTCCGGGATGTCTGTACATTAGTTTAGTTTTTACTTTAATCGAGGCACACATATGACATATGCCATTCACACACTTTCACATATAACCCATAATTAATTTTTTAAATGATTAAGAATGCCTAATCAAACAATATATTTACAATTTTACACAAATATTATTGAAATATTAAATACACATTTAAATTGTCCCATTCAAACCTAAAGATTTAACAGCTGTGGAGGCTTTTCTACTCTTGTGGGATAATATCTTTCCTAATAAAGGGGATCACTCTGTCTGGCAGGTGGGACGTGGTTGCAATGGCTGTAGGAAACACAAAGTACACTGCAGATGCTGTGGTCAAAGCAGCACGTAAACTCGCTGGAGGAAATCAGCAGGTCGGGCAGCATCCATGGAAACGAGCAGTCAACGTTTGTTGTAGGAGGTGACTCTGGGACTACAGGAAATGGTTCTGACAGATCTGGATACCTTCGTTCTGGGCATGTTGGCATCCAGAATAGTACATGGACAAGGTGGATCATAATGTCTGTCTGATGTGACCACTTTTTGAAAACCACCCCACACTGCTTTGTCTATTACCCTTTCTTCATGAGTTCAGTGGCTGGAGCGGTGTAGCCAGGTTTGGCAGGAACCTGTTGCAGTAATTCACAAATCCTAAAGAAATCTGCAAATGTGACATGTCCTTTGGCCTTGGGGCATCATCTACCATTGCTTGAATTTTCTCAGCACACTTGTATAATCCTTGTGAGTTGATGGTCTGACCACAGTAGTGAAGGTTGGTTTAAAGAATTCACACATTGCATTGTGATCTAAGCTCATAATCTTCTAATCTTTTTTAACACTGTCTTGACATTTTGGAGGTGTTTCTTATCATCCTTACTGGTATCAATGATGTCATCCAGGTAACACTGAGTGCCTGGGCAGCCTTGCAGCACCTGCTCCATAGTTTTCTGCCAAAGTACAGGTGCAGATGCCACTGTACTTATTATTAACCTATTAAAGTGACAAAGATCCTTGTGAGTGTTAATGGTGAGAAACGCTTTGGACTTTTCTTCCATCTTCATCTGTAGGTAGGTCTCAGTTTTGCAGAAGTATTTCCTCCAGAAAGGCTTGCAAAGATTTCCTCTATCCTAAGCACAGGGTATTAGTCTACTTCCAGTACTAGATTGATAGTGACATCAAAATCTCCACAGATCCTGACAGACCCATACTTCTTGTCTACTGGGACCACTGGTGTTGCCCATGGACTCCTTTCAACCTTCAGCTCCATGAGATCTAGCTCACTGGCTACTTTATCACGGATGGTAAAGCTTTATAAAACTTGGTGTGGCATTTTCATTTAACACTATTTTACTCTTGATATGTGTGAGTTTTTCTGTGCCATTCCTGAACATTGCTGTGGCATCATCCAGTACCTTTCTTAATTCACTCTCAGTTGACTCTCTTACAGGGGATGTGGTATGCAAATGGTGGATGGATCTCCAATCAATTTGCAGTTGCCTTGACCACAAACATCCCCACAATGCTGGCCCTTCTGTTTATGACACATACAAGCCCAATGTGGCTTGCTGGTTGTTGTATTTGACTGTATGAATGTCACTCCCACAAGTGTGATCTTTTCTCCTGCATATCTTCTTAGTTGCGCATGTGCTGGCTTCAGTTTAGTATCTTTGAAATGTAGTTCAAATTGTATAATTGGAACAGCTGAGCCGGTGTCCAAATTCCATTTTAATTAATTTACCATTTCCTTCTGGGGTAAGCCATATTGCTTGTCACTTGTTAGTTCTCACATTGTAAATCTCAAGGCTACCTAGTTCTATGTCACTCTCATCATTATCAGATTTTTCATCAACAGCATGCAGATTAGTGCTCTTTTTGAAACAGCAACTTGACTTTTTATCTTCTTCTCTTCCCTGTACAGTCCATTTAATTTTGTCTACCTGACATGCTTTTTGTATATGTCCTACCTTATTGTATTTTCTGCAAGTTTCACCTTTAAGCCTGCATTGGTCTGGTGTACATGAGTCCCTGCCACAATGGTAACACATTCTGTTCAGCCAGACAGGTTTCTATTTGAACATTGTAATTTTGATGACGCTCAATTTCATTCCTGACTGTGTCTCTGTCTGCTGTCTCCTCTGATACATCGATTTCAACTGCTTTTTAAATGTAAGTTGTGATTCAGTTTGGAGCCATTTTTGAATGTGTTCTTGTAAGATTCCACAAATTAATCTCTCAGTGCAACATTAAGCCAATTATTGAACTGACAATGCAGAGACAATTTACTGAATTCAGCTACATGTTGTAATGGACTCCCCTTCCTTTTAATTCCACTTGTGAAACTTAAAGCAGTTTGCAATCAACAGTGGTTTCAATTCCATATGTTCCTGTATTACTTTCATGATATCAATAAAGTTCATTTCGGTGGGTTTGGTTGGAGCAGTAAAAGTTCTAAGAAAACTGTTTGCTTTTAACCCCAATGCACTTAGCAAAACTGCCACTCGCTTTTCATTGGTTATTTTATTTGCTTCAAAATACTGCACAGTTCACTCAATATACATGAGCCAGTTGTTTTTTTTTTGCAATCAAATGAGCCTATCTTTCTGATGTAGCCAGCCATTTCTGCTTTCTTTTATTTATGATCATTATCATCTGGTACTCACTGTTGATCAACCTGTGTACACGTCTTTTTTTTTAACTCAACTGTTTCTCTCATGCATTTTTAAAATTTGAACATCTTGCTACATTTTTCTTAACTCAAACTTCTTGCTACTCTTCAACAGGTAGGTAGTTGTCTCGGGTTTGCTTAAAACTTCTTTGTTGCCACTGTTACATTTTTTTTACATTCCAAAACATAAAACTAATTAAAAGAAAAAGATGGGAGTCTGGACTATGTGTATGTTAATTTTGTTTTTACTCTACATGAGGCTCCCACATGTGACATGTTGGCATGATGGTGTATGCCATTCACATACTTCTACATATAACTCATAATAAATTATTAAAATACACAAGAATGCTTAATCAATTGATATATTTAGAATATTACTCAAATACAACTGAAATATTACATACACAACAGTTATGTAACTAAGTTATTGACCCAGAAGCCGATACATATAATCTGGAGACATAGGTTCAAATACTGGCATCTCAGCTTGGAAATTTTCAAATAAACCTGAAATCAAAATGTAATGGAGCCAAACAAACTACCAGAATCCTGTTAAAAAAAACCTGACTAATGGATGTCCTTTAGAAAACTG
This sequence comes from Hypanus sabinus, assembly GCF_030144855.1. NCBI lineage: Eukaryota > Metazoa > Chordata > Chondrichthyes > Myliobatiformes > Dasyatidae > Hypanus > Hypanus sabinus. The sequence goes on along the minus strand of NC_082719.1, from coordinate 47,157,300 downwards.
CTGACCTTATCCAATCCAGTTTCCTTATGATCCCAGCCTTACCGCAATATTGTTTGCACTTAGCAGTATCTTGAAACGGTTTAGCCAAATATTCAGTCAAAAGCAATTAGGAGATGAGCGATGAACACTGATTGGTTTTGCCAAGAAAACCCACAATGCATGAGAAAGGATTTATTGTTTTAGTCTATACTGAGTGTTCTACCTTGACTATACTGTAAAAGTTGTACCTGTGTGTGGAGGAGGTGGCACACATCACATACTAAATTGAAGGAGTACTAGTCCATGGTCCCTCCAAGAGGACCACAACCTTGTTGTATGGTATGGAGCTTTGTGTGCCTTAAAGACTTGGAGTGCTATGTTGGCTGAAATCAGGGCCTTGTGCTTTAGCTCTTGGTAGGGTAACCCATGTCAAACAGGTCAAAGGGTAGAGGCCAGACTAAGAGTGGTCCACCGGTTCTCCAGATTCAGGAGGTCAGCTCAGGGTTAACAACCCTGACTGGTCAAAAAACTATTGTTATAAAAATAGCAATGAAGAATACTTCTGTACAGACAATGATAGAGAAACTTCATTGCTGACCTGAAACGCCAATGGCTTAACGGTAAGGAAGTAAGGAAGTCCATAGTTAGATATAGTTAATTTATCCACATATTTTGAGAAAAAATATGTTAACTGGATGGAAAAAAAGACTCAACCAGTCCAAATAAAAGTACTTCTCATAGATTTCTTATGTTTTCCTTTATTTGTCCTTTTACAGTTCCATTAAAAATTTCAGTGTTGTATATTACTTGTGATTTGTAGTCTCTACTCAGCTTTTTTAATCACACGTACACTCCCAATGCCCTGTTGATGCCTCTCAACAAAAGAAATGAACAACAATGTTTGCACTTAACGTTTGAAAGGTTTTGTGAATGAAGATGAAGCAGGTGGGAGGCAAAATGCCCCACTTTGCCCCAAAATACAAATCAAGTTTAATTTTCGGAATAGGCAACTCACAGTTTAGTTCCTAATGATTTTTATTTATCTTGCTCTTCCAACCAAAGCAGAGTGGCAATTGGGATTTTAATTTCCACTGCAGTTAATTAGTGTGCTGGAATTCAGATCAGACATGGCAGGTTCCTATGGACACATTAACTGTCGAGCCATGGCAAGTGCCTTTAGAATGTTATTTTCTGTGATGTTGGGAGTTTGACTTCACACAGAGCCTGCAATGCTGTAATCCGTTTTCATTGCAAGAGGTACATTTAAGGCATTTAAAGGAATCAGTGAAGCAGTTTCGAAACACGGACATCTTGCTCCCATGGCACACTGAACACGGAACAAATGCAAAACCTCCACAAGCTGAACACTCCAGTGGATGCTGGACTTTCTAAAAGAAAAACAGATAAATACATACTTTTTAGTATCGTGCCTTTAGTTTGAAAATGTCTAAAAAAAAATAGGCACATAGCTTCACTCAGAGAAGAAGCGACTAAAATTACCATCAGAGAACAAATTCAACCCTAAAAGATCTCAAGAGCATTGTTCAAATTTATCTTTGTCTCAAACAAGATAGCAAATAAACATTGCTATTGTCTGGAGCTGCAGGGAGGATTGTACTTAGAATATGGGAAATGGTGATATGTTTCTGCTAGTTGGGTGTTATAAAGGAAATTAATTCATGGTATAAAGATGTGCCTGACAACAACTAGAGGCTCTTATTACAGTCTGTTTGATATCTAATTATGTAATAGATATGAGGAGCAGCACATTATCCATCAAGTCCAAGTGCCCAGCTAGTTGTATCAATAAACAATTCACATGTAGATGGATAAGCTAATATCACTCCCAAATGATTGATCATATTCAATTTTATTCCTAACAATTCAAGAAAAAAATCTTTTGTTTAACATAGATGTATAATAAGGAGGACATTTGGCCCATTGATTCCATGCCTTATACTGGTCCCACTTCCCCACCCACCTTCGCACTGTAACTTTTAATTTCAAATATGTACCCAGTTTCTTCTGAGTATAGTTAACATGATAAATATTCTACAATATCAAGCAAGAAAATGGTCAAATTTCAGGCTAAAGAATGAAATAATAGCATAATTTACCAAAGCTCGCTTAAGGATTTAGTTCACAGGAAGTGTATAAGAAAGAGAAGGAGATGGTGATGTGCAGGGAGAGAACCTCAGAAGGGTTTAGATTGCTGAAAGGATGGCTGCTGGTGGCAAAGCAAAGAAGCTGAGGTGCACAGCAGTGTAAAAGTGAAGAAACAGGCAGTCTAAGAGGGTTGTAATGCTGCAGGATGTTATAGAGGAAAGGAGGAGTGAGATCATCTCATTCTCACAAAAAGCTCTCAAGGCAAGAGTGATGAGCCACAGGGAAAATTTTAAAGATGCAATTGTAAGAATTTTTCTCTATTTTCCTTAAGGATTAGTTCAAAGACTCTGTGATATCACTCCCCCATTTTATATTTGCATTATTTAGTACTAACTGTAGACCAATTGCATAATTTCCATTCTTCAAGGAACATAGTAAATGTCATGTTCTGTATGATAAATATCTGAAAGCATGTGTGGCACCAGAATAGACCCGCAGTGCTGAACGTGAATTTGTCAGAGTTGTCTTAACAGTTTTCTGGTTAGTGAAATTAAAGTAGACAGTTGGCAAAAGAACTCTGCGCTCTACCATTTCTTGGCTTTTCAATTCCCGGCTGCTTTTAGATAAAGCAAAGGATTCTCAGCCCATAAAGTCATTCTGTTTTATACTCTGAAAATATTGTCTGACAGCTCTCTAGCAACAGTTGTTTTCCTCAGAATTTCTTATCTTATCACAGTATGTCTTTTTGCCTAATTATATTATGGATGAAGAGATCTTCCTTTTGTTTGCTGGTGGTTTCACTGAAGGTGAACTGACTACCTTATCATTTATTTAATCCCAAAGGAAATTTAAATCATCATTCAGACTACATTTCAGAACCAAAGACTTTCTAGTATTCTTTAAAATAGTCACTGCATTATTCCTACATGTAATGCACAATAAAATTCTTGGCTAAGTTTTCAATTAACTTATTGCATAATTTACCAATCCTTTCCTAAGTAAAGGAAAATTGTTACTGATTTGTGTTATTTAAAGATACAGTGGGGAACAGACCCTCTAGCCCACTGAGCCACCCCACCCAGCCACCCACCTATTTAACCCCAGTCTAATCATGGACAATTTACAATGACCAATTAACCTAGTAACTGATTTGTCCTTGGACTATTGGAAGAAACTGAAACACCCAGAGAAAACCCATGTGGTCACAGAAAATTTATAAACTCCTAATAAATAGCACCGGAACTGAACTATAAGCTCCAACGTCCCAAGCTGTAATAGCATTGTGTTAACCACTACACTACCGTGGTGCCTATTGTGGTGCCGAACTGTACAAACATTCCTGGATATCCTTAAAAATACCAAGGACAAGTCAAACACCCTGCTAATATGATGGACAGCACCTAATAGTTAACATTCGCAGTGCATAAAATGCAAAATGAATTTGTCAAAGGAAGCATTGTTAACATTCTAAATCTCACGTCTATTAGTATGGAGTAACAGCTATAAACTGCTACTAAAGCAAAACCTTTGAAATGAACAGAAAACTGTTACTTGAGGTAAACATCTGACAGCCACAGAGGTCTGCAAACTTTATGGATTCCAACTTCACCGTCTATGAATGTACAACATGAGTTGAAGGTGACAGGGAGGAGATCTCCGGGGGAATTATTTCACAACAAGAGTGATTGGAATGTGGAAGGGCCTGAGGAAGTGGCAGAGGCAGGAACTTTCAAAACAGTTAAGAAGTTTTACAGAAGTTTTAGATTTGGAAAGGCATAGAAATCAATTGTCCTAATGTAGGTAAATGAGAGGTATAAATGGGTGCTATAGATGTTGATGATGGGCCAACGGGGCTTTGCTGTGCTCTATCAATCAAAACTTTTGATTTAAATTGCCCATCGACAGTAATACCTTGAATCATGGAGTCATAGTAATGTACAGCTTAGGAATGAGACATTAGGCCAGATTGTTCATGCCTATCAACATTTATCCCATTCGTCCAAATTAGACCTCACCACTCTATGCATCTCCTAACCAATTAACTGCCTAAACACCTTTATGTGCTGTATCTGTATCTGTCTCCACTACTTCCTCGGACAACTTGTTTCTTCACCCTCTTTGTTAAAATATAACCCTCAAATCTCCTTTATATTTCTCCTCTCCCATCTTAAACCTGTGTCCAATGGTTCTAGATTCCACTGTGCTAAGAGAATGATTCCTATCACCTATCCTATCTATGCCACTGTCAGAACTGCTAGCGAAGGTAACAAGCACCATGCACTATAGCTAATGCTCAAAGGCATTTTGTTGTCAGTGCAAATCTCTCTCCCCCCCCCCCCTCTCTCTCTCTCTCTCTCATTTATGCACTCCCATCTCTACACACACACTGCAATCAAATCTAAGCAGATCAAAGCCTTGCAGGTGCTGACTCATTTTGAATTGTAAAGCTTTTTGCTGTTTGATTCGGAATTAGTCTTTGAGGAAGTTGTATGTTTACTTGCCAGCATTTTGTACTGACAGCCTCAGATTGTATGCCAGTGGTTATTATATTAAGCCCCAGTAAGCATGATTCACTGTGAAATTCCTTGACTATGGTAAAGCTGCTAAATGCGCCTTCTGCTGTTTAGCAAAGTCTAAATATAGCTCTGCTATGTTCAGTAAACACACGACTTTAATTTCAATTCATGATTTGTGTTCATTTTCTGAAACTGCTTTCATGAGCAGCTTTCTAAAATCAAGTTGCACTGTGTAACATATTCAATATATTCTGTTAACTATGGACCAGCAATGACCACCCAACAGCTGCAGTATATCCTTAGTTTTAGAATCCTTGGTTGCATGCCCCTGTACATTAATTTGGCATTATCTGCCTAACATACTCTGATTAACTAGTAGCAGTATAATGATATACCCTGTTGGTCCTTAATGTGAAAAGGTCAATTGGCACAGATAGTCCTCATTGCCTCAAACTAAGTTATGAAGGTTTCGGCTGTGATTATGGTTTCCAGGCATGCCTGAGTGATTTGTAAAGTCAGTTGAATTCAGAATCTCTGAATCCAGCTGTTGTGGGAAGCTCTTATGCCCATTAGAGAGGAATGAGAACCAACTGGCAGCACTGGAGGGAGAGGAGAACTTTCAGCACATGGGCCAGAGATTAATGCCCATTGTACCCAGTCCCAGTGTTAGTGAGCAAGCTCATCTAATTGAAGTTCAGTGGGAATGCCAGTATAGTGCGTGCAGTCACATATTTACCTCTGTTCCAACACTCATAGTTATTTGTCAAACCTTTCACTCACTTACAGGTGTTCACTATGGTAGCAATATTCATAAACACTGTAACTCCCCCACTAACATTCTTCCCTCTGTTTTGCAGAGGTTGCAATGATAGACTGTTGGGGTGTTGGGGCAGCTGGTATTAAGTGGGAGATGCTTCCACGCCCAAATCTCAGGGGAGAATGTTGTTATGCTGGGTTTAGCCATGTGTATTCCTGTAAACCACTCAAATCCCACTTTCCTCTCATTCCACAATCTTGTCAGTCCCATACAGTTGTAGAAGTGTGACCCCCATCTCTGTCCTCCACCCTTTAATATGAACAGGCCTCGGCCATTCCATGTGCAAGGTATTCTGACAGAGCTGCAATGGCAGAGTAGATGTTATTTCCCTGCACCTGACACACACACCCACTAGATTAGCTCTTGGCTCTTTGCAGACAGGAGACAGAAGGATCTCTGAGGGGCTGGTTGTTTTAATTATGTGATGCAAGATTAATTAGTGCAATATGACATGGGCTGTATTTTCTGTATTCTATGATCTTTTTCCATCTGGTGAGTCCTCAGTCACGAGTGCACTCTGGACCGTCCAGAAAGAAAGTGAAAGCTTGTGTTAGCAGCTCACATGCTGGATAAGAAATTAGGGGCAGGAGACGGCTACTTGCTCCCTCAAGCCTGCCCTGCCATTTACTATGATCAGGATTTATTGTGCTTCCCTACATTTAATTCCCTCCACAGTGATTGTGATGAGGAAATGGGAAGCCACAAGTGGACAGGAAACTTTTCTTGTGGGTCTGCTGTGTGATTTGAGTCCAGTTTACCAGATTTAAAGCTCCTGTGCAGCAGCTGCCTTGGTCCAGGTAGAAGCTGCTGCTACTGATGAGGCAGCTAGTGTTCACAATTTGTGACCATCTGTGAGCTCAGATTGCTTCACAAGTGTAGCAAAGCAGAAGCCTGCTTAGTGTACACCTTGATCCAATCAGTTTATAGTAATTATGCCTGGTTCACGTTAATTTTGGATGACAAAAATCATTGACTTTGAGAGGCCCTTTGTCCATTCCCTATTCTCCCTTTGTAACCATCATCCCTGCCATCCACTTTCATATTCTCTCTCATGACCAAGCTCTATCTTTGATCTACCACCTATCAAAATTATTTTTCTTATCCACCAGTCCAGCTCAGAACTTCTACATCCTGCAAAGGGTGTCCAAAATTATGCCCTGCCCACAATTTTTACCCACTGCTGATCAACTCCAAAATTGCCCTTTCAATTTGACCACCTGCTGTTCAGATAAAAGGAACAAGATTGACATTGGCCATAAAATCGTGTCCCAGGCATTCTCACATTCCTTGGGTATTATCATATTCAGCTACTCTGGGTCTGGGTCATCATAATTATCTGAATGTTTTTTCAAATTAATGGTCAATGGATCACAGTGCATATTTTAAACTCTAAGTGGTTTTAAGGTCTGAAATCATGTCGGTTAGTGGAAAAACCATAAAAGCTCATTACGTTAATTTTATTTAAAAGCATCGAGAGAAAAGAAACAGATAGTATGCAGTATAGAAGGGGCTAACTAATATTGTCTGCATAATAAATAGGGCCAAAAAACAAAAACAAGAGTAGATATTAAAGCCATCAAAATCCAATAAGCAATCTACAGATTACAATCTGCAATTCAGTACTAAACTCTGAGATTGCATTAGCAGGAATAATACAATCATGTTAACAAATCTATGAGCTGTCTAAACCTAAAGCATGCTACTTTTGTTTAAAAATATATTTACCTCAATCTTTGTTAAGAGATCTTGCAGCTCTCCTGATTCATTCATTGATAATATTTTCTCTGCACCCTGTTAGCAAATAAATGCACAGTAGCTCTGAGAAGCTTCACATCAAATCCCCAAAATTCATAAGTATTGATCATTTTTAAATGGACTAATTTAGTTTCATTTTGCACTGTACACATCAGCAGGCTGATAATTATAGCTAATTTGTTTTAAGAATATAGACAAAAGAGTTAAACATTCGTAGTGTACATTTGTTTGCCAAAATACTCCCCTTGTGCTTCCTCCCTCCTTTGTTCCTCAGAAGTCAATGATTCCCGCTAAGGTTTTGACGATATTTTGCCTCACTCTATTGGTGCAAGCTGTGGCAAACCATGTATACCTGTCTGGACACGCCCCCTGCTGACTGCTCCTGTGGCTCCTCCCACAGACCCCTGTATAAAGGCAATTGGGGCACTGCTCCTCCCTCAGTCTTTGACATGTCATGCTCCCTTTTCACTGTTAATAAAAGCCTATCGTTCTCTTCCAGTCTCCTAGAGTTATTGATGGTGCATCATAAGCCAAGCCAGAGCACGTCAACACTTTGCTTAACTGCAGGAGAGCTCAGTGCGGTCTTCACTTTCATTTTCTGGCAGGGCGGCCTTCACTGTTGTGTGAAATATGCTTCTTGTAGCCTCACTAACTCTGGCCTGCAGTCTTATTTCAGCTGTTGACCCTACTAATCCAGACAGAGAAAAAGGATCAAGATAAGGAAATGCAGAATTGCAGCTGATGTTTATTTGCATAGCTTGTTAGCATTCTAGGGATTCCTTCAGTTTGTTTTTCCTTTCATTATTCTGATAACTTTTCTGCAGTACTGTGATGTATACATGAATTGCTGATTTATCTGCAATAATAGTTCTATCACACATGAGTGGCATCATCATTACAACGGTTACATGCAATTGTTATTGTAGTAGGTGGAAATTCTTTTATGCTGGGCCATCTAGTTATATTGCATGGTTAAGTACCACATACCTGTGCTGCAAGATGTAATCAATTCTGCAAACAGACATTTTTACTTGTTTCAGAACATAAATTCAGAGATAAATTATTCTTATCTCCATTCTTTAAGAGTACATTTGAGAACAAATACAAGCATAAAATAATGGTATATTCACATGCCAAGAAATTGTCCACACCTTCATCTTTTCCTTCATCACAGTGATCAATATATCAGTTTGTTACCTCCTGCGGACTGATTTAATTATAGTTGGCTGACAACTGTGTTGTAAACAGCTTTTACAAATTGTGTGGAGGTGGTCCGGAAAGTCCTCCTCTGAATCTCCTTCCCTGTACAAGAATGCCCAGCTACTGATTAGCACCTTCCCACTGACTAACTTGAACTATCTCAGTGAGGGCGAGTTCTCAGAAAATGAAGCGCGCTCTATGTGCACTAATATTGAATGTTGCCAATATCTGATTTAACTATTCCACATTAGTCCTGATGTAATATCTCCCTCCAATTTCCTTTTGATTTTCTACTGCTCCAGCACAGCTCCGCTTGCATCAAAATTGCACGAATTGCCATCTTTACAAAGTGTACAGTAGCTTCTATTTCTGAGTGTAATATTTAGCATACTGATTTTATAGAATCATTCAAAATCATCTTAAATGTTTACAATGTGATATAAATGCCTTTAACTCTTACAGCTAAGAGAGATTATGAAGAATCCTTCACAGGTTTGGCTTCGCTCAGAAATGTAGGTCCATTCTATTACATGTATTGCTGAGCCTTTTAGGGTTATATAGACAGATGGTGGAAGCTGACTCTGGCTACCATCAAACCCTCATTTACACTAACCCTACACTAATTCCCTCATTCTTCATCTTTCCTCCCTAATTCTACCTCCCCTCTACAGTGGGGCAATTTACAATGGCTGGTTAACCTACCAAACTGTATATCTTCGGGATGTGGGAGGAAACTGAAGTAAAATGTCAGAAGATTTGGCACTGGCGAGACACGGCAATGCTTTGTGGGCAACAAATAGAACTGTTAACAATTCTACTAAATCCCATTGGCTGGACCTAAGGAGGATGATGGCGCCTAATGGCGACTCGTTTGCTTGCATCTTCGGAAACAGCTCTATTTGTATCGTTGATATCTCTTCTTTTCCCTTTTATGGTTCTTTCGCATACCCTGACCTGGAGCTACACGCTGACTTCGGTTCTTTGAGGGGATGGGACCCACTCTAGGGGCCTCACGACCGGCTGCTTTTCGATATGACAAGGACGCAGCCTGGAAGACTAGTGCACCCTCAGGGTGCCAGATTTTCATGGCTCTGGAGACGAGTTGATTCGAGGCTGGTGCCACCGCCCGATGTGTCTTAGGAGATGGAAGATCGAAAGCAGCGAGCTGGCTGTGTGCCAGAGACCCGAGTTCTTTGGGCACAGAGCTCGGAACGAGAGATGCAATAGACTTTTAACACATTAATCAGTGAGTAATTTTGTTATGTTTCCCCTCTCACTGTGAAACGAGCACACCTCATTTTTCCCTTATTAGGGAGAGAGAGAGAGCCTGTGGTATGTCGAATTGCCGGGTGAACGAGTAGTCTTTGGGGTACTGCAAGTCTGTGTCTTTATTGATGCTTTGCTGCACGTTTGAGTGCTCAGTGAGGGGTGCCGATGCTTTTTTATTGCTGGGGGGGGGGTTGTTGCTTTGCTGCAGCTTATGCATGGGAGAGGGGAGTTGGCGTGGGACTTTGGGGTTCTAACAGTTAACTGTCATTCATTCTTCAGGGGACTCCATACCGCGAAGGCTTTACGCACACAGGAGACTTTCGGGACCAGACTCTGAATGTGCAGCTTGGACTCCCTACCAAGCGTATTTCTCACCCCTCATGCATCAAAGCCATTGACTTGGGGTCTGAGATGGTCAGAACGTGCACACGGCCTGTGCACATGAACATTGGAGAGCACTCTGAGTTCATCCAATTCCTCCTTATCGACTCACCCAACACTCCCCCTGTCTTGGGTTGCCCCTGCCTCTTCACTCACAACCCTCACTTTGCCTGGTCATCTGGTTCACAGTGGAGTTGTGGGCCCACCTGCCCATAAATCACCCCATAAATTAGTGGGAGTTGAAAGCCCCTTGATCTCACCAAACTCTCACAGGAATACCAAAACTTAGCCATCGCTTTAAGTAAAAGGGAGGCCAGCACTCTGCTGCCTCGCAGAACACACGACTGTGCAATCAGCCTTGTTCCTGGTGCCACCACTCTCCAGGGTTGCCCTTTCTCCCTCTTCCCTCCTGAGTCACAAGCCATGAACGACTACATCATCGAAGTGCGACAACGTGGCTCCTTTTGACCATCCCAGCTCTGAGCCGTGCAGAATTCTTCTTTGTCAAAAAGAATAATGGGGAGTCTGCATTGACTACCATCGACTCAAGAAGATCACCACGAAGAACTGCTACCTTACTCCTCCTTGCTGGATAGTGCATCCTAAATACTCTGCGGGGCCCAGATCATCATCAACCCTAGCTCTAAAAACTATGTATAATCTGACCTGCATCCGCCACACAGATGAATGGAAGATGGCACTTATAACACCCACTGACCACTACAAATACTTGATGAAGCTATTTGGACATTCCAGCTGTTTTCCAAGTCTTCATTAATGAAATCCTCCAAGAAATGCTACACAAGTATGTGTTCATCTACCTCAATGACAAGGACTCCACAATATGGCATCTGTCATATCTGTTCAGTCCTTCAGCACCTCCTTAAAAAGCAACTGCACTGTTAGAAAAATGCCAGTTTCACACCCCAGTCATTTCCTTCTCGGTGATGCCCTTTCACCCAAGGCCTTGAAACCAGAGAAAGTACATACCATCATTGAATGGCCCCGACCTCGCTCTTTCAAATAGCTGCAGCACTTATTGGACTTCTCCAACTGCTACCACCATTTCATCAGGAACTACAGCCAAATTGCCATCCTCTCACCTCCCTCACCATATCACCTACCTCATGAAGAACCAGCTCTGGTACCACAGATCAAGCTTTCGAGGAGCTCAACATATGACATTGCAAGTCGAAGGCTCCCTATCCCTTCCCAAGGTGCAACACTGCCCCCCTCATCCAGCAATAGAAGTCCATAATGAGACCCTGAAAAGCATGTCCATTTAACATATCTTGGGGACTCAAATGACTGCTGGGATAAATATTTTTTAAAAAAATAGCTGGAATAATTCAGCAGATCAAGCAGCACCAGTGGAGGGAAATAGATATATCTTGGGAGCTTCTTTCAATGGAAGGCAGGCATCAATCAGCTGCCAGAGCAGCCTTTGGCAGTTTGAAGAGAAGAATATCCAAAGATCAAGATTTAAAGCTTGGCACAAAAGTTTCCCAGGCAGTAATAGTCCTAATCTTTAGAGAAGTGGACCACCAGCAAGAACCTTGAAGCTTTACACTCATCCCATTAATACAGGCCCTACAAAGTCTTTCATACCAGAGGCAGTAAACCAAAATCCTCTTCCAAATAACTTCCTCAGCATCAAAGCTCGGAATAATTTCATTCCTTTACCCAACACCGGATTCCCAAAATAATCATTCTATTCAGAACTCCATCACTGAAAGAGGTTATCAGGAGGTCTGTAGAAATACTTTAAGGATGTTTGCAAAGCTTCCTTAGGAAAAAGAACACATTTCCCAACTCACGGCAATTCTTTGTCCATTATAATTCAGGATGGAGAACGGCCTTCAAAAAGCTCAAATCTCCTTCTAAGTAGTATGCAGAAGCCTGGGCTTTATAAACTGAACAGTGCAAACTACTCAGTCCACTCCCTTGCCGCCACAGTGCAGGTCCCACACTGGCCTCACCAGCCATCTCAGAACCCATGGAACTGGATGTGGACAAAACCTCCTTGAGTAAGGAGAGTCAACATGTCTAATACTAGAGGGTATGCATTTGAGACAAGAGGGGGAAGGTTCAAAGGAGATGTGCAAGGCAAGATTTTCTTGCGCAGATAGTAGCTGGTACCAGAGATTGGGGGTTGGATTGTGCTTCTGGAAGTCATTACAATAGAGGCCCTTAGGTAAGCACATGAATATGCAGACTGGAGTAAAACGGACCTGTGCAGGCAGAAGGGATGAAGTGCCATTAGCTTAATTAATTTGGCACAATGCCATTTCTGAAGGGTCTGCTCTGTGCTGTACTATTCTAGGTCCTATGAGCGACAGTACCTTTGATAAAGGTAACATCAAAGCCCTCAGTCTGTCACTCCTCAAAATGGAAAAGTGAAAATCAACCTCAATGTGGACAGACGTGTAAGAGACTTTTAGATAGGTACATAATGAAAGAGAAATGGAGGGCTCTGCTGGAGAGAAGTGTTAGATTGATTTTTAGATTGAGAAGTCAGCACAACTCGTAGGACAAAGAGTTCTATGTTCTATGTTAATAAGCCACTAATAAAGAGCCAGACGTCACAAAAAAAATATATAAGAACATAAGAAATAGGAGCAGGAGTAGGCCATCTGGCCTGTCGAGCCTGCTCAGCCATTCAATAAGATCATGGATGATCTGGCCACCTACCTGTCTTTTCCCTTAACCCTTATTTCCCATACTATGCAAAAAAATCTATCCAACCTTGTCTTAAATATATTTATTGAGGTAGCATCCACTGCTTCATTGGGCAGAGAATTCCACAGATTCACCATTCTCTGAGAAAAACAGTTCCTCCTCATCTCAGTCCCAGAATCTAGTCCCCCGAATCTTGAGGCTCTGTCCCCTAGTTTTAGTCTCACCTATCAGTGGGAACAACTTTCCTGCCTCCAGTTTATCTATCCCTTTCATAATTTCATATGTTTTTATAAGATCTCCTGTCATTCTTCTGAATTCCAGCAAGAACAGTCCCAGACAACCCAATCTCTCCTCGTAGTCTAACCCCTTCATCTCCGGAATCAACCTGGTGAACCTCCTCTGCACCACCTCCAAGCCAGTATATCCCTCCTCAAGTAAGGAGACCAGAACTGCATACAGCACTCCAGGTGCTGCCTCACCAGTACCCTGTACAGTTGCAGCATAAACTCTCTGCTCTTAAATTCAATCCCTCCAGCAATGAAGCTCAAAATTCCATTTGCCTTCTTGATAGCCCGCTGCACCTGCAAACCACCCTTTCATGATTCATGTTTGAGTGTATTCGGCCTTTTTTCCTTGAAGCGACAGAGGATGAGAGGTGACCTGATAGAGGTGTATAAGATAATGAGAGGCATTGATCGTGTGGAAAGTCAGAGGCTTTTTCCCAGGGCTGAAATGGCTAGCACGAGAGGGCACAGTTTTAAGGTGCTTGGAAGTAGGTACAGAGGAGATGTCAGGGGTGAGTTTTTTACAGAGAGTGGTGAGTTTGTGGAACAGGCTGCCAGCAACGGTGATGGAGACGGATATGATAGGGTCTTTTAAGAGACTCCTAGACAGGTATATGGAGCTCAAAAAAATAGACGGGTATGGGTAACCCTAGGTAATTTCTCAGGTAAGGACATGTTCAGCACAGCTTTTTTGGCCAAAAGGCCTGTATTGTGCTGTAGGGTTTCTATGTTTCTATGTTTCCCTCCCAAGTCCCTCTGCACAGCAGCATGCTGCAATTTTTTACTATTTAAATAATAACCTGCTCTTTCATTTTTCCTTCCAAAAGTGGATGACAATGCATTTACCAACACTTTACTCCATCTGCCAGAACCTTGCCTACTCACTTAACCTATCTATATCTCTCTGCAGACTCTCCGTAATTTCTGCACAATTTGCTTTTCCACTCAATTTAGTATCATCAGCAAACTTAGATACACTGAACTCAGTCCCCTCTTCTAGATTGTTCATGTATATCATGAACAGTTGCAGGCCCAACACCGACCCCTGTGGCACACCACTCACCACTGATTGCCAATCAGCGTATCACCCATGTATCCCAATTCTCTGCTTTCTATTAGTTAACCAATCTTCTATCCATGCTAATATGTCACCCCCAACTCTATGCATCCTTATCTTTTATGCGGCACCTTATTGAATATCTTCTGGAAATTCAAGTAAATGCGTCCATCTGAGCCCCTCTATCCACTGCAATTGTTATATCCTCAAAGAACTCCAGTAAGTTAGCTAAACAGGACCTGCCTTTGCTGAATCCATGCAGCATCTGCCTGATTTCTTTCCAGATGCCTCGCTATTTCTTCTTTAATGATAGCTTTAAGCATTTTTCCAAACACAGATTTTAAACTAACTGGTCTATAGTTACCTGCCTTTTGCCTACATCCATTTTTGAATAGTGGCATGACATTCACTGTCTTCCAATCCGCCAGGACCTGCCCAGAGTCCAGAGAATTTTGGTAAATTATTGCTAGAACCTCCACTATAACTTCTGCCATTTCTTTCAATACCTTGGAATGCATTCTATCAGGACCAGGGAATTGATTTATCTTCAGGCCCACAAGTTTTCTCAGCACTACCTCTTTAGTGATAGCTTAGTGATAGCTATTGTATTGAGGTCCTCACTTCCCATCACATCCATAACATCTCTCTTTGGCATGTTAGACATGTCCTCCACAGTGAAGACTGACACAAAGTAGTCATTCAAAACTTCTGCCATTTCCTATCACCTAATATCAGTTCCCCCTTCTCGTCCTCCAAGGGAGCTATGTTCACTTTAGCCACCCTTTTCTGCTTTATAATTATAAAAACTTTTACTATCTGTTTTTATATTTTGTGCTAGTTTATTTTCAAAATCTAGCTTCTCTTTCTTCATTGCTCACTTAATGGTTCTTTGTTGATTTCTAAAGTTTTCCCAATCTTCCAGTTTCCCACTACTCTTGGTAACTTTGTAAGGACGAGCTTTTAGTTTGATGCCTTGCTTTATTTCCTTTGTTATCCAAGACTAGCTCTCTCCGCCCTTACTGTTTTTGCTTTTAACTGGAACATACCCTTGAGCACCATGAAAAATCTCTTTGAAAGACTTCCACTGTTCCTGAACTGTGCCACCATATAGCCCGTGTTTCCAGTCTACTCTGGCCAAATCCTCCCTCATTCCATTGGAGTCTCCATTGATTAGGCATAATACACTGGTTTTAGATCAAACTATTGCACCCTCCATTTGAATCCATTGTAGTCTCCATTGATTAGGCATAATACACTGGTTTTAGATCAAACTATTGCACCCTCCATTTGAATGAGAAACTCAGTCATCACTCTTTCCAACAGGATCCTAACTACAAGATCACAAATTTTACCTGTCTCATTGCACAGGAGCAGATCTAGGATAGCACATTCCCCTGTGGGTTCAATAACATGCTGTTCAAGAAAGCCACCACGAATTCATTCCACGAAGACTGCCTCAAGGCTGCCTCAACCAACTTGATTCACCCAATCTATGTGCAAGTTAAAGCCCCCATGATAACTGCTGTTCCATTCTTACCTGCCTCAGATATTTCTGTTTACTGCCTGTGCCACCATAATGTTATTATTCGGTGTCCGATAGACAACTCCCAGTTATTACAATTATTGGTCATCTCTACCCAGATGGATTCAACCTTCTGCTCCTTAGACCTTATAGTGTCTCTCGCTATCGTCCTGACCTCATCTTTAATTAAGAGCACTACCCTACCTCCCTTACCATCCTGCATTTCCGTCCATATTACCTAATATCCTTGGACATTTAATTCACAATCCTCTCCACCCTGCAACCACGTCTCTGTAATGGCCACTAAATCATACCCCTTTGTACTGATTTGTGCCTCAAGTTCACTGACCTTTGTTTCAAATACTACAGGCATTCAAATAAAATACCCCTACACTCATTGTGCTTCTAAAATCTTGTAATATTTTATGCTTTTGCACTTGACTTTTCTTCACTCCACTCTTACTTTTCTGTTGAAGCCATCCACTTACTATTTAGTTTAAAGCCCTATCCACAGCCTTAGTTATGCGATTCACTAGAATCCAGGTCCCATCACAATAGGGTCTTTTAAGAGACTCCTGGATAGGTACATGGAGCTTAGAACAATAGAGGACTATCGGAACCTTAGGTAATTTCTAAGGTAAGAACATGTTTGGCACAGCTTTGTGGGCCAAAGGGCTTGTATTGTGCTGCAGGTTTTCTATGTTTCTATCACGGTTCAGGTGGATCCCATCCCGTTGGTACAGCTCCCTCCCTCCCCAATACTGGCGCCAATTTCCCATGAATTCAAACCCATTTCTCCCACAACAATCCTTGAGCCAAACATTTAACTCTCTAACCTTCTTAACCCTATGCCAATTTGCATTTGGCTCAGGTAGTAATCCAGAGATTACCACCTTTTTCGTTCTGCTTCTTAATTTAGTCCCTAGCTGCTCAAATTCCCTTAACAGAACCTCTTTCAGTGTTCATTGGTACCCACATGAACCACAACAACTGGATCTTTCCCCTCCCACTACAAATTCCTCTGCAGGTCGGACATGATATCCCGAACCTGGGCACCAGGCAGGCAACACAGCCTTTGGGACACAGTATCCTCGCAACAGAGAACTCTGTCTATTACCCTGACTATATTATCCCCAATTACCACCACATTTCTCTTCTTTCCCCCCTCCTGAATGACTCCCTGAACTGCGGTGCCACAGTTAGGTTGCTCATCTTTCCTACAGCCCCTACTCTCATCCACTCAGGGAGCAAGAATGTGAGACCTAACATAAACCAGTATACAGTATCAGAAAAGGTGACTGCACATGTCTGATGAATTTGCAGGACCTGGGAATTTCCACATTTGATTTTAAAGAAAGTGGATAAGGTGATTGCGGATACAATCACCACAAATATGAAAGTTTTCTTTAGTTTGCAAACATGCACATTTAACTTCATTTTTTTTAATAAAGGAGAAACAATTGTCAGTCTGACATATGCAGTAGCAAAGTTATTGAAATTCACAATTATTCAAGTCCATAAGTAAGGAGAAACTACTGGAGCACTTGCAAAAATACAAAGTGATTGGAGAGAGCGACCTTTCAATTATTAACAATAACAACCATTTCTAGGTTGTTTTGCATCACCTCTGCATGAGATGCAATTACGTATCAAGCAAGTCATACCTGTCATGCAAATCCCTCTTAAGGGCATTATAGGGAACCTTCAACCAAACTGGCCTCCTCTGGGCAAAGTCTTACTGACGCATCACCAAACTGATGCCTCTGCTTATACCCCATACTTATTTTTGATTATTCTGTTCTCCACAACCTTTGAAAAGATACTATTTCAACCTGATCTCACTAACATCTGTGAGGCGCAGTTCCTGACCTCCCAATCTTTTGAACATCTGATCCACCACAGATTGTTCTGAGGATCCAATACCCAAGATCTTCTGCTGCATTGACTCTCTCTGATGATCCTGAAGCCTTAGAACAAACTTTCAATTCCTTGAAGCTCAATATGGAATTCATGATCTCCAAAAACACCTAGCACCCACCCTGCCACCTACACAAGCCACTGAAGCCCCAAACCTCAATTTCCTTTCCACTACGCTTGGTCCCGTTCTCTAATTTTTACAAAGGAACCCTCCCACAAAACCCTGATTCTCTGTGGGTGCCCCTCACACTCAAGCTTTGGATACTGTTCCTTCATTTCCATTCAGCTTCCTCCCTTCCCCACCAGTCCAAACCAGACCCAGATCTTTATCCTCCATCCATCTGATCTCTCTCCCAACTCTCCCAACCAAACTCAGCATTCTCTAACCAAGCCTCTGTCTTGGCTACTATGTCATTACATGACTCATGCTCCTGTTGTCAGTGAGGAATGATTGAGATGGCGGGAATGGGATGCATTGGATTGCAAAAGGATTTCCAGGTGGAATCAGGTGGAAATAGAATTTCCAGTCCACTGTAGGCTGGGTGTGATAGAGGAAGTGAGACGAAAGACAACATCTAACTAAAATGGCTTTAATAAATCTACAATTTCAATCAGGAAGATTAGTATAATGTTCTACTTGGAAAAAATATTCTATTGGTCACCCGAGAGAGTCATACAAAAAATCTTCAGAAATATCTATTTACATTGTGGTATCAATAGTTAAAATCATTCATTAATGATACACTCAGAGGCCACTTTATTAAGTATATTTATACACCTGCACATCAATGTATATATCTAATAAGCCAATCATATGGCATCGTGTATACATGATTAAGAGTTTCAATTGTTGTTCAGACCAAATATCCGAATGGGGAAAAAATGTGATCCAAGTGCCTTGGACCATGCAATAATTGCTGGTGCCCGACAGGGAGTTTGAGTATCTCGGAAACTGCTGATCTCCTGGGATTTTCACATACGGCAGTCTCCAAAGTTTACAGAGAATGGTGTGAAAGCAAAAACAGCTAGTGAGCAGCAGTTCCATGGGCATAAATGCCCTGTTAATGAGAGAGGTCAGAGCACAATGGCCAGACTGGTTCAAGCTGGCAGGAAGGTGAGTTCCATGTTACAACAGTGGAGTGCAGAAGAGCATCTCTGAATGCACAACACATTGAACCTTGAAACGGATGAGCTGCAGCAGCTGAAGAACAAGAGCATAGACTCAGTGGCCACATTATTAGGTACTGTACCTCCTATACCTAATAAAGTGACCAGTAAGTGTAATTGGGTGACTATTAAGACAATTATGCTGAAGCACTGATAAAATAGCAAAAAGATGGAAATTATCAAATGTGGGCAATAACAGATGAATGGGGTAAAACTACATCTGGAAACCAGATTCACCTTCATGGATTCCTCTGCACTTCTTGCCACCTAGGTAAAGCAACCAACATAATCAAAGACCTCAGCTACCCTGCATATTCTCCATTCTTCCCCCACCAACCCCATTGGGCACAAGAACAGTTTCTATCCTGCTTTTATAAGACTGTTGAATTATCCCTTAGCATGATAAAATGGACTCTTGATTTCAAAATCTACCTCTTCATGGTTTGCACCTTATTGTCTGCCTGCACTGTAACAGTATCTCTTCATTCTGCACTCTGTTATCATTTTACCTTGCATTACCTTATTGCACTATCGTAGTGAATAGTTCTGCATGGATGTCATGCAAAACAAAATATCTCAGTACGTGTGACAATTCACTAATTTGTATACGGTACGGCATTATGGTAAAACAGCAGAAGCATGAATGTGCATTGTTCAGTACAGTTCACACTGAAGAAAATGAATGCTGATTCTGAGAACACAAATGATCGAGCATGCTGTTCGAGAAGAGCTACATAAAGGATCACCAAAAATCTTCACACACTTTCTCCAATTTAAATGCAATAACTTCATAATTAAAATATTGGCACATACACTTTAACAAACCAATCCTAAGGTCAGTGGCACAAGTGAAACTTGCCACTTGAAAGTTGACCTCCAAGTCGCACATCACATTGACTTGGAAATAAATAATTATTCCTTCGCCATAACCTAGTGAAATGCTGGAACTGTTTCCCCAAAAGCATTGTGGGTATTCCCACACAGCAAGATGACAACCGTTCATGAAGGCCGCTCTCCATCACACTCATGAGGGCATTTAGGATAATTAATTATTCTTGTATAATTGTTGGCTCCGCTCCAAGTTTCAGACAGTAAGGAATCATATTGAGAATTCAGTGACAGGTGTCAGAATGCCTGACCTAAATTTTTGTTTCTTCATTTCAATACTAGATTGAGCTCTAACAGAATTTTTAAACAATTGAAATGATGAGGTTGGCTCTCTTTTACATTTAACAAACTGCCTCATACAGAGTTCAAATAAAACATGACAAGATATTTTGGTTCACTGAAAAGAGTACATGTTTACCTGATCAGGAAGGGCCCACATAATGGGAACTAATATTTGCCTGTCAGATGTTGCTGTTCACTAAAGCATATTTAAATGTGTTGATGAATGCCAGTGTAGAGCTTTAGCAGTATTCTACCCAGCAGTAATCCTGACAGTTCCTTGATAAATGTTAATTTTCTGTAATTCAAAGTGATTAGAACAAACCAGTGGGCTTCCCGAGAGGATGAAATTATGTATTTCAAAAACAAGGATTCTGTGATTGGCAATGAGAACCAAAGGAGGCTGAATTAGGTGAAGCTCAGAATGGAGGTGGAGATTGCAATGTACAATTAAGCCTTTTCTTAGCTTCTAACGTAGGTGGCACACCAGTGTCATCCTAGCTGATCATTTACATGATTTCTGTATGCTTCCAGTTCACATTGTGCTGCTGAGTGACTGCATGACTCAATAGGGAACCCTCTGTGACGTTAATGACATTCTGCCTGAATTAAAGCCAGCCTACACCTTTTAAAAGAAGGTGCACAGGAGCTGATTCCGAGAGCAGGTTCCAAGATATTCCAATACTAAACTGAAGTTACGTGGACTTGAGCAAGTTTAAAGAACTGCAAGATACACTGAACACTCATTGAGACCAGAAATTTGCCACCATCTTGAAAGTACTTTCATATGGTACATGTGGAGTCTCTTCTGTAGCTAAGCACAAGAACTGGAAAGCACAGGTAACTATAGCACAAGGTGTAAACTGAAGCATTAACCCCCTGCATTCATTAGCACTATGCACATTGTAACATCATGTATGGTCTACTCTGTATACTAAAGTGGGTTCCCTGCACAAGGTTTATATTACAAATATTTACATTTGCAGAAGAGGTTTATTGAAATTGATCATGCCAGGAAATATACACAGCTAAATATAATTTTACGCTATTTCAATTATAATTCAATCAAGAGTATATATGAATTGGTGCTAAGTCTCAGTTCATCGTAAGGTTGATCAGCCTGTGCAAGCCCTATGGGTGGCCATTAGTTTTATTAATGTGCAGTTTGCTGCACATCAGATGCTGCTATTCAAACTATGAAAGCACATCCTGCATCAGTGTAAACAGTATACAAGACCACAAACTGTAGGAACAGAAGATTCTGGGAACACTCAACAGGTCAGCAGGTATCTCTAGAAGGAGAAGCAGTTAATGCTTAAATCTCAAACAAGAGAAAATCCGCAGATGCTGGAAATCCGAGCAGCACACACAAAATGCTGGAGGAACTCAGCAGGCAAGGTAGCATCTATGGAAAAGAGTACAGTTGACGTTTCGGGCTGAAACCCTTCGGCAGGACTGGAGAAAAAAGCTGAGGAGTAGATTTAAGAGGTGGGGGGAGGGGAGGGAGGAGCACAAGGTGATAGGTGAAAGCTGGAGGAGGAGGGGTGAAGTAAAGAGCTGGGAAGTAAATTGGTGAAAGATATAGAAAACCATGGAAAAAATTAAAAGAGGGGAGGAGCACCAGATGGAGGCAATAGGCAGGGAAGGAGATAAGGTGAGAGAGGGAAAAGGTGAAGGGGGGGTGGGAGGCAATACTGAAAGCTCGAGAAATCGATGTTCATGCCATCAGGTTGGAGGCTAGTCAGACGGAATATAAGGTGTTGTTCCTCCAACCTGAGTGTGGCCTCATCATGGCAGTGGAGGAGGCCATGGATAGACATATCGGAATGGGAATGGGAATTGGAATAAAATGGGTGGCCACTGGGAGATCCTGCTTGTTCTGGTAGATGGAGCACAGGTGCTCAGCATAGTGGTCTCCCAACCTGTGTCGGGTCTCACCAATATACAGGAGGGAGCACCAGGCACCAAACAGACTCACAAGTGAAGTGTCGCCTCACCTGGAAGGACTGTTTAGTCCCCTGAATGGTATGGAGGGAGGACGTGTAGGGGCAGGTGTGGCACTTGTTCCACTTGCAAGGATAAGTGCCAGGAGGGAGATCAGTGGGGAGGGACAAGTGGGCAAGGGAGTTGCATAGGGAGCAATCCCTGCGGAAAGCAGAAAGTGGGGGGGAGGGAGAGATGAGCTTGGAGGCGGGATCCCATTGGAGTTTCAGAGAATTATATGCTGGGCATGAAGGCTAGTGGGGTGGTAGGCAAGGACAAGGGGAAGCCTATCCCTGATAGAGTGGCAAGAGGATGGAGTAAGAGCAGATGTGCATGAATTGGAAGAGATGTGGTTGTGGGCATTTCCCTCGTTCTAGAATGAAAAGCCTCATCCTGAGAGCAGATGCAGCAGAGGCAAGGGAATTGAGAGAATTGGTGTTTTTACAAGTAACAGGGTAGGAAGAGGTCTAGTCCAGGTAGCTGTGAGAGTCCAAGGACATCAGTGAGTAAGCTGTCTCTGGAGATAGAGCTAGTGAGATCTGCTACAAATAGTATTTAAATCTGCTGCTTCATCAGAACTAGGATAGTTTGGATAGTTCCAGATAGTTTGGATAGTTTTTCTGGATAGTTCCAGAAAAAGTCTGAAATAAAAGCAGAAAGGGGCTGGAAGTACTCAGCAGGTTAGGCGGAATCTGTGAAGAGAGAAACGGCATTACCATTTCAAGTTAACTGAAAGATCTAATGAAAGATCGGTGCAATGACACAAGTTGCTCTCTCACAGAAGGTTTCTGAAGTGGATGTGTACTTTCAGAATTCTCTGCTTTCATTTCACTAGACATGGGACACTGGAATCCTGAATTTACCAAGTAATTTTGACATTCTCCATTCCAGAATATTATGTAAAGATTGTAGAAATGGGGCATAGTGGACAGCCAAGAAGGCTATCAAAGCTTGCAGTGGGATCTGAGCAGCTGGACAAATGGGCTGAAAAATGACGGATGAAATTTAATGCAGACAAGTATGAGATACTGCATGTTTGGAAGGACAACGCAGGGTAAGACTTACACGGTGAACAGTAGAGCACTAAGGAGTATGGTAGAACAGAAGGACCTGGTAATCAGATCCATAATTCCTTTTAAGTGGTCATAAATAGAAAGGGACATTAAGAGTGTTGTTAGAACATTGGCCTTTGTAATTCAAAATATTGAGTACAGGAGTTGGGATATTATCTTGAAGTTGTGTAAGGTGTTGGTGAAGCCTAATTTGGAGTATTATGTGCAGTTGTGTTCACTTAACGTGTAGGAAAGATATTAATAAGATTGAACCTTTACAAGGATTTGCTGGGACTTGAGGACTGGAATATTAGGGAAAGGATAAATAGTTTTGGACTTTATTCCCCAGAGCACAGAAGAATAAGGAGAGATTTGAAAGAAGCATATAAAATGATGAGTGGTATGGACAAAGTAAATGCAAGCAGGCTTTTTCCGCTGAGGTTGGATGAGTCTAGAACTGGAGATCACAGGATGAGGGTAAAAAGTGAAATGTTTAAGGGGAATATGAAGGGTAACTTCATCACTTAGAGGATGATGAGAATGAGGAATGAGATGCCGGTGCAATATCAACTTTTAAGAGAACTTTGGATAAATACATGGATGGGAAGGGTATAAGTGCAATGGTCCTTTGGACTAATAGAATAATGGTTCAGCATAGACTTGATGGGCCGAAGAGACTGTTTCCGTGCTCTAGTGCTCCATGACTCTATGCTTTATGACTCTACTAGATGCTTAACAGAACTGTGTAAAGGACAATAGTTATCCTGAAACCAATGGATATGTGGGTTCAGGACAATTATTGTTCTTTGCGCAATTCTGTAAAAGACATCAGGTCAAAAACGACAGCAGCATATAGAAGGCTTCATCGGAAGTAACTGCTCTTATACGGAAGTCCATATATCCTGTCTGTGGCATTTGCTGTAGCTGCACAGTTAGCAGCTTCTTCAAAACAGCATAACATTAGCAATTCTTCCTCGGAGTTCACTGGTCCACTGGTAATTTTTATATCTTTTTTTCGGTTCACTGGCCTCAATTAGAACAAATGCAATGAAAATAACTAGTGCTTTCTTTTGAAAAGCAGTGTGAACTTAAAATCCATCCTCTTTGGAACAATTAACCTGAATTGTTCTATCAGCTCACAAATATAATGGGTAGCTCAAGCAGGTAGACGATAGGAAGAATGCAAAAACCAGAATGATTTGCCATTGAAATGATGAAGCATGTTATTTGATTTGCAGTTTGGCCCATATGTCAGCATAATCATAAGAGCATATATGGAGTTTGGTATTTGGTCAGAACATCTGAACTTACCCCTAGGTAACAGCCATCGATGAACACTACAGGTAAAGAAGGAGATTCATTTGCTCTCTTGCAACGTTCTTCTAGCTCCTTTCCATAGTCACTGTTCAAAGCAATGTTTTTTTCTTCCAGTTTTATTCTGTGATTTTGGAAAATTTTCCTTACTAACTCGCATCGATCAAACGTTGCCCTCACAACACGAAGGCTAGTAGTGTAGATTACTATTCTTCCAAACTCGAGAGCCAGTGGTGGCTGCAACAAATAAAGACAAGTCTTAAAGACAGCATTGTCTGTAGCTTTCTGTGTTAACTCTCTGAATAACTTATTTAAATAACTTGATTAAGTTGGACACAAGCATGCAAGCTCAATTTCCACACAATTATAATCCCTTATGAACCTTCCTCTCCATCACCCAAACCAACTTGATCTCTGGATGATTAGAAGAACAATGAAATCCAAGGAAAACGGGAGAAGTATCTCTGACCAGACTAAGTAACGTATCATATATGTATGATAAATCATGAGAGGCAATGCTGAATTCATAATAAGTTGAAATTCAGTGAGATTTTGTGCTAACCATAACTAGTGAGTTTTTTCACCTGAGTTAATATTAAAGTAAATTTATAACTGCCCTTCATTAATGAGTATTTTACACAAATGAGCTCAAGCTTCTCCAAATAATATGATTTTTTAAATTTGCATTAGGGATTTCTTTCAAGCCTGTAAAAAGAATGAGTTGAACAAAGGTGGGAATGAAAGATTTTTAAACATCAGGCCAAATTCCAGCCACCTACCTTTGGTTTCAGTCAGTTGAAGTCTTCAGGGAAGCTGCATAAATGCATTTTAATAGAATTGTTATTTTTACAGCATGACAGCTGAAATGTCTACAGATAAGGAATCTATGCAGGTAAGTAACATTGAGAAATGCCAGACTTCTGATGTTCTTTCTAATTCTCTTGTTAAATTTCAAACTGCACTGAAAAGTCCAGTTTTTAATGCCAGTTTCTTGAATTCATTGTGCATTTACAAGCTTGCTCGACAGTCAATAGGAGAAAGGATTTTTCCTCTGGGACCAAGAAGCTAGTCAGTCTTCCTTACAATGATCTCAGATTTCAAGTAGAGTCTCCCATACTCCAATGTCTCCAGTCATTTTCCATTCACTCACACTGATCCTCTAGTCAGTCCCGGCAATTCTGATTCCTCCACCCGTAACAATTTCTCATCTCCCTCATTCTTCATGCCTCCATTCGCATGTACCCAACTCTCTGACTGTGCCCAGCCCATTCAACAACCTCTGAACGTTTGGTATTTGCCACATCCTCCCCACACTCATGCCCGATACTGTGTAAGTTCCTCACACACTCCCACTATGTCCTACTTACTTGGTTTTCAAGTAATCAACATGTACGAGAATATTTTAAATGTGACCTGTGGCTAATTTCATTCCTGATGTTAAAGGGTCCCCATCCAGAATCCTCACTGCAACCCAATGCAACACTTCAACACCCCTCCCACATGGCATCTCTGAGTAAATGGCGAGTCATCTGCGCCATTGCCTAGGTATAGCTCAGCCTGATTTCGAATCAAATTACTTGTTGCTCAATATTTATAAGTGTATGGATCAGTCGGTCAGAACAGGAGAGTTTTTGTTACTGCTTGTTGATGGTAAAATGCTTTCAATTTGTTGAAATTTAAGTGAAAGAGATAAATAAACAACATGGATAGTCAGTTTACATCTGTAAATATTCATTCCAGATATTCACCTTTTCTCTTGGAATGCAGCAATGAACATTTCTAGGATGGTATGCCCCAAGCATTTTATCTTTATACTAAAAATATATAATTATTAACTTTAGAATACTACTTTACTGCCAGTGAATAGAAGTCACAACAGGAGTTAGAATGATAATTTACCTATCCTCAGGAGGTTGTGCATATAGTGAACGAATTCAGAAACATACTTAGGTCTTTGAATTGTTTGCAAATCTGCTTCACCCATTGAAACTGTTCACTGTATTCCCATTGCGTTGTCTTTCTCCAGTACTATCGGTTAACATTTCCATTTTAAGTTCTAAACCATTACACTTTTAAATGATGTTATTGTTTCTGTTTCAAATGATGTCGTAATTGTAAAGCACACAATGTTCTCATTATCATTCCCATAAACACATTTATTTAGTGTGTGATTGTTCCAAATTTCTTATGTATTTGTTACTGACAATGGGAGACAATTCATTGCTATTCACTTCTTCAATTCATTTCAAGGTCCTAAAATCCCCTTCATGTTCTCTGTTGCTATAAAATTGTATTGGTTTTAAAGCTTTTTTGTTGTTTCTCTTTTTGATATAATTTCAGTGAATCATCATTGTGCCCATTGTATGTCTCTGACATCCTTTGTGTAGCATGGTCTGTACAAGTTCAAGTTCAATTGCCATTCAACCCTTCACATGTTCCTTGGGGGCCAAGGTGCAAAACAATAGTACATACAGTCACACACAGTACACGGCACCTGGTACATATAGTTAAGATAGCATATACAGTCACCCAAAAACATATATTAACCCAAGACCCTGAGGGGCATGGCCTGAAGATCGATGTTGCATGGGATGTTGTCCTGGAGCCATGATTCTGTAAGAGCAAGCACACAGCAGTTCCTCATCATGCATCAATGAACACAGTCCAGCTTGACTTTGTGTGAGTGAACAGTGGAGAGCATCACTGACAGGAGGGGCCAGTCCCCAGCCCAGCACAAATTCCAGTGTGCCTGCACTCTCCCATACCGCCTCCCCAGCTGCTGCAACAGGCAACGCTGTGGCTTGAGGGCCTGCTCCACGCAGCAGTCCAGACCAGGCAGCTCTCCTGCTATTGTTCTCTCCGATGAACCAGTAAACCAGACTTGCAGAATTCTACATTATCAATGTCCAAGGGGTCTTGTGAACACAAGGAAAATGTCCAAGACAATCATCTGCACCATGCACCACCTCCAACACCTTCTTCCCTAGGTGGTCACAGCAGGTAACAATACGGTACCCAACAAGCCCCTGTCACAGCTTCACTGCTATCCAGCAACTTACTAGTGAGGAAGACCTGCAGCACATGGTGTTCTTATTATCCAGCAGTGTCTCACAATCATAAAAACGACATAAAAGATGAACTGTTATGCCACTGGCTAGCCCAGAGAAGTCTCTGTGATCAAGCATGTCACCATCTTACAACAACTCCAAAGATAAATCAAAGATACAGCATTGCTTTATCTTTGTGTGAATTCCAGACATTTAGCCACTCATTGGTTTTTATTACCATATATTCAAATTGTTCTCTGAGTTTTTACAACTTCGCTATTTCTCTCTTTTCTTGCATTTGGCTAAGAATCTTAATATCTGCCTTCCTTTATTCCCAACAAGAGGAACCAGCTCTTCCATTCCCTCTCCATACATCCATCCCCCCACTTTTCAGGATTTACGGAAGGCCCGAACATAGGCAAGCTACCTCTGGAGGACAGAGAGTAACTGTAGCATTAAAACACTTAGAGTTCATGTTTGGGCTTGGTAACTCCACTAGTCTCTAGTAATTTCATTTCAGACTTAGAAGCATACTATTATCTTGCTATAATTTCTCAATCTTTTATATTATCTGTCATGAGACAGCAATTTAACCCTAATTGCAATACTGGTCAGTCTTGGCTCTGGGTAAATCTCATGCATTAGTTAGGAATATGAGAGTGAATTTCTGAGTGTGTTCCAGGTAGCTATTTTTAGTCCAAGTATTAAGAGGTCATTTAGGGAACAAACTACCCTGGGCACCATTCAATAAGGATTTATGATTAATTAACCATTTTGTGTAGGTGCTTTAGAAAAGAGTAACTACAACACGATGGGGTTCTTCATTAAATGAAGTAGAATATGAGGTTCTTCTAGGGTCTTAAATTTAAACAAAGGAAACTAAAAGTAAGAGGAGGGAATTGGCTATCACAGAGAGGGAGCTTCATTGGAAAGCACAATGATGGTTCAGCAATGGCTAAGTTTAAGAAACAAGTTGTTACTGTTTTGTATGGCATGGCCCAGGAGGGGCAGACACAAGTCTGTCCGTTCAGGAGCCAGGGTTGGCTCAATCTTCATCTGGCATCTTGTTCACAGGCATTCCAACATGAGTGGCCCTGAGTTGGCATCGCCTGATGGGGTCCTTGAAGCTGACAAGCCTCCACAGGCTGGCAACATTAAGAAACAAGTAAACTAACATCTATATATTTCTTTCTGGAGGGAAAAAAAGGGAAAGTGACACAAAGATTTAAGAACAACATTAAAGATAGAATTAGTTTCAAAGACAAGGCATGTAAGTTACCAGTGAAAACAATAGATACTGTAGGAAGTTTGAGAGAAGATTAGAATTCATTAATAATACGTAACTGATTACAAAAGGGAACATAAAGCATGAGAGTAAACTTGCAAGACACATAAAAGTTTCTGTAAGAATGTAAAAAGATTAGTGAAACAAATGGTGCCTCCTTATAATGAGAAACAATGAAATGGCAAAACAATTATACAAATACTTCATAGATGAAGATTCAAATAACTTTCTATAAATACTAGGAAGCCAAGAGCCTACTGAAAAGAAGGGATTAAAGGAAATCAGTGATAGAAAGACAAAATGATGAAGAAATTAAAGGCACTATAAGCCAATAAATCCATAGATCTAGATTCTGGGAGAAGTTAGTGTCAATGAACAACACGGCCAAGAGCGACATCCTCCAGACCATTCACGAAATGACTTCTTTCATTTCCTTTACACCTTTTTCATTCAAATATGGTTCTGCTACTGGTGGAGCCTGTGATCTACATTTTGGTTTTGTGCTTTCTAGCCGAATGAATGACCTGGCACTTTGCTGTCTCCAAGGGTGTTCAGTGAGATTTCGAGCAATGCGTGCGGCCTCAAGGCTAAGAAGCCGGAAGACAAGACAGGGCGCGAGCCCAGGATCAATTCCATTTCTCACTGATCTCGCTGACTGAAGCTCAGGGAAGATTGAAGTCATCAAGGCAAGAGTGGAATGCGAGCCAGTGTTCAGCTCCGTCTACCAGCCTCTCACTCGCACTGCCAGAAGAGAGTGATGGTCTCTCTGTCTCCCTATCGCTCACTACTCCCAGAAGAAGGTCCCTGCACTTGAATGCTCTTTCTCTCCCTCTGGGTCTTGGGCAAGGTTTAATTGACACAGTTTATGGATTGAACTCTGTAGTTCATGACGTGTTTCTAGTTTTTGATTGTTCCTATTTTGGGCACGTTTGACTGGGGGGGCTTGCAGGTAACGAACAACACAGCTCTAATGGAACTGCTCTGAGCTGAACTAAATAGGTCTGGACTCCTTTGATTTTGTGTTTTATATTCTGTGTCTTTTGCTCAGTTTTTTTGCAGTTTGCACAATTTGGTGGGGGGGGGGGCGTTTGATGCTTTTCTTTGAACGGGATCCACGGCTTTCTTTGTTTTGTGGCTGTCTGTGGGGAAGACGAATCTCATGATTGCATACTCATGCATAATTTGATAATAAACATACTTTGAATACTTTGAGTACTAACAGACGTAACCGCGGAAACAATAGTTGCCCTGACTGGCATTTTCCAAATATGTATCTATAGATCACAGAATCACCTAGAGATCAGATAGTGGTAAATGAAAATTCACTACTCAAGATAAGAAGGTGAGAGAGAAAACAGGAAATTAAAGACCTGTTAGACTAACATAAGTATTATAGAAAATGTTGTAGTCTATGATAACAGCAAATGCTCTGAATTAGACAATGTCAACATGGATATATGAAAAAGAAATCATGTTTGACAAAGTTAATGGAGTTTTTTTTGAGAATGTGACTGCTAGGATAGATGAGGCAGAACTTGTCTTTGTGGTGTACTTGGAACATTAGAAGTCTTTTATAAAGTCCCTCATAAGAAGTTGGTATATAGAATACATTGGCATGGGTTGAAAATTGGCTGACAGACAGGAATTAGGGAGAAAGAATACATGAGACTTTCTCAAGCTTGCAGGTATTGACTAGAGGGAACAGTGCCTAGGTGCCCCCTAATTATAATTTCCATCAATGATTTGGATTATGCAATGGAATGGATTTTTTTCTAAAGTAGCAGGCATTACAAAACTGGATGGGATTGCATGTTGTGAGGAGGATGCAAAGAGGCTTCATTCTATTTTAAACAAATTGCAAATTCCTGATAATTGCAAATGTAACTAAATGAAGTATCATTTACATGGAGAAATGTTTATGCACAATGGGATTTACGTTTGCTTATACATCAAAAACAATTACTTAAGAAAGCAAATGGTCATGAATCATAGCCATGCAGTCATAGTACCAAAGAGGGCCTTCAGCCCCCTTTTCTCTGCCATCCTTTTTGACCATCTACACTAATTACATATGCCTACATTAGGACTGAACCCTTTTATGCCTTGCCTTTTTAAGTTTCTTTCTAAATCTATCTTATTCCTCCACCTTCTCTGGCATTACAGTCCAAATATCAATCATTTTCTATATAAAACCTACTCCCCAGGTTCTCTTCAAGAAAACTCCATCCTCTTACCATAAAGTTAAGCCCTTTTGTATTTGATACCCATAACATGGGAAGGTAACTCTATCTACTCCGTCTAAGCCTCTCACATATGGGCAGCACAGTAGCGTAGTGCTTAGCACAATGCTCTACAGTACCAGTGACCCAGATTCAATTTCCACCATTGCCTGTAAGGAGTTTCTCCCTGAGACCAGTTGGGTTTCCTCCCACAGTCCAAAGATTTACTGGTTGGTAGGTTAATTGCTCATTACAAATTGTCCTGTGATTAGGCTAGGGTTAAACCAAGGGTAGCTGCAGCATAGCTGGTCTGTTCTGCACTGTATCTTAATAGACAAATAAATACTTCTATCGGGTATGTTGGCCTTCACAGCTGGAGTTTTTGAGAACAGAAGAACATCTTGTAGATTTATACAGGACTTTGGTGTGACCACACCTGTGAAGTTTTGGTCCCCTTGTCAAAGAAAGAATACACTTGCCAAAGAAAAAGTGCATCAGAGCTCCCTAAGATCTCAAGATCCCTGGAATGGCAGAACTGTTCTTTGAGCAGAGACTAGTTCAACTAGAAGACACAAGAGACAACAGATGATGGACTCTGGAGGGAATCAGTGGGTCAAGCAGCATCCTTGCCTGCTGATTTCCTCTAGCATGACCCACTCAACTCCTCCAGCAGATTATTTGTCAGCACAATGAGGCCTGCATTTACTAAAATATAGGAAACAAAGAACATATGGAAATGTTGAAAATTCTGACTCTGATCATAAGTTGGTGCAGACTAGATGAGGGGTCCAGAATGAGGAGTTACTTTTTTAGGATATAGGGTAAAATATGAAAGACTGAGGTGAGGAGGAATGCATTCACTTGAAAGGTAATGAATTCGTGGAAGTCTCTGCCACAGATGATGCAGGAGCCTCTGTCATTGAATACGTTTAAGAAGGAAGTAGATCAATTCTCATATATGGTATGGGAGTATGGCACTGAGACAGAGCAACAGCCTAGTGCCCATTGAATAGCAAAGCAAGTTCGGACAGCTGAATGATCAACTCGTGCATCTATTGTCTATGTTTCTGTGTGCACATTAACACATCCTTTCATTCTACATTCTGTTCATAAAGCCAGAAATTAGACAGATGGCCTTCATCCCCTACATTCAAATGTAATAACGCATGAGTAATATGCTTTTGGGAGTTAACAGCCATTTGTGTCCATTTGGTGGTGACCAGAAGGGCAGGTATATGGGAAGAAGTAGCAACTCTCTCCTGTTGCTTAATATGATGATGACTGATTAGAGACAGTTGTCCAAATCTTATTATCCTTGATTCTCAGTAGTTCAAAACCTTTAGTCTGCATGACTCCTCTTGGGGACAGAATTCCCAAAGATCACAACCATTTGAGAGACCTTTTCCTCATCTCTTGTGTGTGTGGCTGGCCAACTTATCCTGAAACTTTTCCCTACAATTCTGGACTCCCCACACGAAAAACATCATCACAGAATCTCCCCTGTCAAGATCTCACACAATTTTATGGTTTGATAGGATTTCACCTCCTTTTTATATATAAAATCCAGAGATATTAATCTTTCTTCATCCAACAAACCTCTCATGCAAGGAATCAAGTACATTGTTCATTCATGAGCTGGTACAATAGTTCAATGCTCAGCTTGCAGCGCTGCAATCATTTCACTTCTAATGGTTGACAATGAAGTCCTCCACCAAAAGTGATTCGGCTCCCATTGCTTCTTCCACATTTTCTTCAACATGGATCCGCACTGATTCATCAGATGAAGCAAAATGATAGGTGATGTATCATACCCGATGCATGGATATTTCATGGAGTCTGGAGTCAACACTGAGGGCTCCCAGGGCAGTTCATTCCCACCTGTAAAACACTGTACCATCACTACTTTTGTTAGCTTTGTTCTGATGGTAAGAGACAGGATATATTCCAGGAGTGACCTGAAGCAGTCTGTTAGGATGACTTACATCAGAAAGGAACCCTCAACTGTTTGTGAGAAAGTCTTTACAAGATCAACTGGATCGGGGCCAATTTGACATGTGTCCAGTCAAATCCGTGGTCCATCAGTTTTATACTTATTATTGCTTCGTGCAGTTAAGATAACCAACCACATTGTAGCAATGCTGGATTCACAATGTAATTCAACCCAGGTCAGAGTATCAGTTTTCTACAAGCAAAGGATATTGGTGAGCAGGATCAGTTTTGAAGGAACCATCTAGTGTTTCATAGTCCTCATTCATTGAGACTGGTTGCCTTAAAAATATCCAAGTTATTAGCTGGAATTGTTTCACAGCTTCCTTGGTGAAATTTAAACTGACACTTCTGATGAGAGGTCTTGCCCCAAAAATGTCAACTGTTTACTCTTTTCCATAGATGCTACCTGACTGCTGAGTTCCTCCAGCATTTTGTGAGTGTTGCTTTGGATTTCCAGCATCTGTTGATTTTTGTGACATTTTTAAGTTACTTATCTGGTAACTACCCCACCATCCTGTTAGTTGAAGGTAGCACTTTGGGCTACCTGGATCTATCACTTAGGTTCATGGACCAAATGCCTATTGGCCATCTAGAGATTAAAGTAATACACCTAGAGATGATGAACATTTCTAAACATCAATATTTCCTTTGCACTTATATCAGTAGATCATTTTATGCTACCATTTTGATCAATTTTATTGACTACTTTCAAACAGTTTGCCACTTATCAACACACTATGTGTTTGCTCATTATTCTGGTGGCAGATTTCACATTATTATCCATATCTATTTTTACTCACTTGTGGGTTATTGCCTCTGTTGTCAATGTTAGCACATCCGTCTCATCCTAATCTCCTTAGAAAAGGTAGCATGAACCACCTTCAACAGTCCTTATGGTGAAGTTAGTCCCATAGTGCAGTTCTGTAGTGATTTCCAGGATTTTCACCCAGAAATAAAAGAAGAGTGATGATATATTTCTCAGTCAGGATATTGTTGATTTAGGATTATCTGCAGATTTGAAACCACATCTCTATTTCCAAAAGACAACGGAGCAGTGGATCAACAGAGATCCATGATGCCAACACTACACAATTTGCCATACTGGATACTTATATTCTTTCCCTGAAGATCCCCATGTTCTCTTACTTGCAGCCATCTTGCATCTGATAACTTGCTCAAGAACCTCTTGTGCGGCATCTTTCCAAAGTCCACGTAGAGCAGATCTGCAAAATTGGCATTGTCTTCTTCATGCGATACAAGAACACAGAAACATTAGTAGGCCACCAGCCACCACGAGCCTTCCCCATCATTCAATATAATCTAACCTGGGTCTTAATTCCTTGCCTGTGCCAGTTCTGGATAAACATTAATTTCTCAACTTTTCAAAAATTTAGCTATCTCCTCTTTAACACCTCCATTGACCTAGACTCCTCAACACTTCAGGTAAAGAATTCTGAAGTTTAACTGCCTCTGACTTCTTTAAAGAACTTGC
The DNA here is from genome assembly GCF_030144855.1 of Hypanus sabinus. NCBI lineage: Eukaryota > Metazoa > Chordata > Chondrichthyes > Myliobatiformes > Dasyatidae > Hypanus > Hypanus sabinus. The sequence continues at coordinate 47,123,103 of NC_082719.1, read as the reverse complement.
TATGGACTAGAAAAAAAACCCTTAAGTAATCTATGTTGACTTTAATTTTATTATACTTTTATCCCTGGATGTTTCCTTATCAGATCTTTCAGTAAAAATTCTAATGTACTTTCCTAGAATTAATGATAAGCTAAATAGTGATTAATCATTGAACTAGTTTTATCTCTCACTTAAAGCACAGCAGTACTTTCTGTTCCCAGCACTCTAATGCTCTTTTTTACTCTGGGCTTTTTTTATGTGACGCTCATAAAATATTGTCTACTGCAATCTCCTCCAAAGAAACTTGGATAGTTAGTGATCAGAGCCCAAGATTTTGTCTGCAATATATTTGACTCATGCAGCATCTCATTTCTTTATATCTTCATTGCTGGTGAGTTGCCAGTTCTTAAAAGGATATTATACTTCTTCAAGTGCACGGTACCTGAGCGATATAAAATTATCAGAGACAGAGACAACCATTGTCTGATTCCCATACTAGAGGTGTCTAAAGCTTAGACAAATAAGAAGGAGTTTATTTAAAGGGAACTGGAGGGATACATGTTTTTGCACAAAGAGTGGACAGTGTCAGGAATAAGCTGCCAGAGGAAGTGATAGAGGCAGGAATGGGAAAAACATTTAAGATGTACCTGAATGAACAGAGGGGAATATGAATTAATGCAGGTAAGTGAGTCAGATCAAGTCAAGTTGAGTTCATTGTAATGTACACAAGTACCGTGAGGTACAAGTACAATGAAAAACTCACAGTAATATCACAAGCACCCAGGTTTAGACAACACACAAAATATAGTACACACACATTATACAAGACAGTGAAGAGGAAATAGAAATGAGCAGAAACAGTATAGATAGGCATGATGGTCAGCATAGATGCAGTGTACCAAAGGGCTGTTTGCTGTGCTGTACTACTCTATGACTTTGTGACTATGACTGACACAAATTTCAGCCTTGTGATACCACTGAAACCTCTTTCCCCAGGTAATAGTCAGCAGCTGATGCAAGTGCCCGCAAATAGGTTAGTTGATATATTTAAGAAATAAATTGATATTTTAATAAGTTGACAGCTGTTTAAAATCTAGAAAGGTAAAATAAGGGAGCTCTCTGTTTTCACTTGATCTTCAGTTTTGGGTGTTAGTAAGTTTGCATTTGTCTTCTTTTTCTAAATTATTTATATTATGAAAACCTAATCTGATTTTAGGGAATACTTGAACTCTTGCTGGCCATAAGATTCTAAACTTTATTGAGAAGCACATGGAGGAGCACACCAGAAGGGCTGGAACCTCTGTCAGGGTTTTGATAGGAGAGTTTCTATTTGCCCTATTAGAGAGGAGGACATGTATACTGACAAAAAACATGCTAAGGGCAGTTTTTGAATGGGGAAAATTTGCTCTATAAAAGTACGTCATTCTGTGCTTCAGCTACATTGAGGACGGAAACATCCAGACGCAGTGGACTCTCAACAACATGTGATCTGTGACGAGTTTTACCCAGTAGGCACAAAAAATTAGATCTCCCTGCCCTTTCATCTCCACAATAGTCAGCCAACTCCAAAGTGGCATCATTCTGCAGTCAGAAGTTCTAAGTTAGACATCATGTTGTGGTTCCAACTGCCTTCATTCCATGTGAACACAAGAACTCTCCTGCTGGTTTGATCGAATGAGCAATATAGATCGGGACATTTCTAGCTCTTGTGCCAGGTTTCATCACCCCTTCTCCAATGGGTTTTCAGAGAACCAGAGTCTTTCTGCAAAGTGACCTTCAATTCACTAGAGATTGTGGTTCCACCATTTTGAAAATTCAATCACTGAGGACATAGACCAGCAACCTGAGAAAAGACATTTCAACGGCCAAAATTTTACTGAAAAAGATATTTTAATAACTCCAAATGGAGCTTATAGTTATTTATAGTTTCCTCATTTCTATTAGTTTTAGTGCGTATAACAATTTAAATTAATATTATATAGCTGGAACAGAGCCTTACAATTAATTGGTCCTCCAGTTTCAGTTCTTACCTGCCTGCCACTTCTAAAGACTTTTTTAATTTTACAGAACCAATGAGTCATGAAGGGAAAAATTTAGGCCAGTGCAGCACAAATTATTACAGTAGGTATTATTTTCAGAGGATGACATAAGACTATTTTGAGAACAGAGTGAATGGGAAAATTCATCATATTCATAATCAGCTAATGAAGTGAGCAAAAAAAGAATAACCATAAAAAACACGTTTTTATGTTTTCAACATCCGTGATGTGAACAAAAAAAGCAGAAAATGAATGAGTTTGATTCATCTGCTATTTTCTGTGCCTATCACAACATTGGATTCTTAATGCATTCAAATCAATTCATATATACATAACAGGTTGGATTTACCAAGTACTTCCAAGCTCAGTGAATAAGATATGGGAAAGAAAATAATCAAAGAAGCTTTTTTAATAACAAGTTTCTAATTTTGTTGCTTTTTTAGTAACAAGAAAATTAAAATTGAAGTATATAATCATTTTTTTGCAAGTGTTGTCATTGTAAGTTTCCAGTAAAGCTTGTGTACAGCTCTGGTTAATGGTTTAAATTATTTTCATCAGGCAATTGATGTCACACATCCAAAAACAGTCCCCCACAAAAAAGAAGGCCAAGGGAGGAAATGAGAAAATATTGGCAGAGAGGTCTGATTTTTGTGATCATTGTGCTTCTTTGTTTGTTTTGACCTATAGATATCAATAGAGAAAAAAATATTGTATGTGTAATAAGTAAGCAATCTAAACATAGAAGTAAAACTTCCCTATCAAATTGCCTCTGACGTACCATATGCCTTAAATATCATTGTGATTACTTATGAATTAACCACATTGCTCAAGAAGAATAAAATACATTTGTGTTATGTTAGAAACAGAGTAAAAATCTGTGAGTATTTGGGAATGGTTAAAGATGGAAGAGCACGCAGAATGTGGTGTTGAAATATGGTATTATTGTACAAGCTCCAAGATGACAGGCCATAGGTTTCCCATTGGCTTGTTAAGCGACTATGAGGCTTTAGAATGTCAGAGACGGCCAATAGTGTTATTATTTTATATACTCTTGGGATGCAGGCAACAACGTTAAGATCATATATATTGTCAATCTGTGGCTGGTGGTGAATACGTGAAAATAGGCTTTCTCTTTCTTGCAGTCTGGGTAGATAAGCAAGTAAAACTGAGGTAAAACTTTGAGTGTTGTATGGACTTGGACCCCAAGATCTCTCTGATCCTCCACACTGCCAAGAATCTTACCATTAATACTAGATTCTGGCATCAAATTTGACCTACCAAAGTGAATCACTTCACACGTATCTGAGTTGAACTCCATCTGCCACTTCTCAGCCCAGTTTTGCACGCTGTTGATGACCTGTTGTAACTTCTGACAGCCCTCCACACTATCCACAACACCCTCAACTTTTGTGTCATCAGCAAATTTACCAACACATTCCTCCACTTCCTCATCCAGATCATTTATAAAAATCATGAAGAGAAGGGATCCCAGAACAGATCCCTGAGGCACACCATTGGTCACCGACCTCCATGCAGAATATGACCCATCAACAACCATTCTTTGCTTTCTGCAAGCAAGCCAGTTCTGGATAGACAAAGAAATGTCCCCTTGGATCCCATGCCTCCTTACTTTCTCAATAGGCCTTGCATAGGGCACCTTACTGAAATCCATATACACTACATCCACTGCTCTTCCTTCATCAAAGTGTTTAGTTACATCCTCAAAAAATTCAATCAGGCTCATAAGGCATGACCTGCCTTTGACAAAGCCATGCTGACTATTCCTAATCATATTATGCCTCTCCAAATCTTCATAAATCCTGCCTCTCAGGATCATTTTCCATCAACTTACCAACCACTGAAGTAAAACTCACTGGTCTATAATTTCCCAGGCTATCTCTACTCCCTTTCTTGAATAAGGGAACAATATCTGCAACCCTCCAATCCCCATTAATGATGTAAAGATCATCACCAGAGGTTCAGCAATCTCATCCCTTGCTTCCCACTGTAGCCTGGGGTACATATCGTCCAGTCCTGGTGACTTATCCAACTTGATGCTTTCCAAAAGATCCAGCACATCCCCTTTTTTAATGTCTATATGCTCAAGCTTTTCAATCTACTCTAAGCCACTCCTACAATTGCCAAGATCCTTTTCCATGGTGAATACTGAAGCAATATATTCATCAAGTATCTCTGCTACCTCCTCCGGTTCCATTCACACCTTCCAATGTCACACTTGATTGGCCCTATTCTCTCACATCTTATCATCTTGCTCTTCACATACTTGTAGAATGCCTTGGGGTTTTCCTTAATCCTGCTCACCAAGGCCTTCTCGTGACCCCTAATGGCTCTCCTAATTTCATTCTTAAGCTCCTTTCTGCTCGCCTTATAATCTTCTAGATTTCTATCATTACCTAGTTATTGAACCTTTCATAAGATTTTCTTTTTTTCTTGAGTAGACTTTCAACAGCCTTTGTACACCACGGTTCCTGTACCCTACCATCCTTCCCTGTCTCATTGGAACATACCTACACAGAATGCCATGCAAGTATCCCTTGAACATTTGCCACATTTCTGATGTACATTTCCCTGAGAACATCTGTTCCCAGTTTATGCTTCCAAGTTCCTGCCTGATAGCTTCATATTTCCCCTTACTCCGATTAAACACTTGCCTAACTTGTCTGTTCCTATCCCTCTCCAATGCTATGGTAAAAGAGATAGAATTGTGATCACTATCTCCAAAATGCTCTCCCACTGAGAGACCTGACACCTGACCAGGTTCATTTCCCAATACCAGATCATGTACAGCCTCTCCTCCTGTAGGCTTATCTACATATTGTGTCAGGAAACCTTCCTGAACAAACTCCACCCCATCTAAATCCCTTGTTCTAGGGAGATGCAGATCAATTTTTGGGCAATTAATATCTCCCACCACGACAACTCTGTTATTATTACACCTTTCCAGAATTTGCCTCCCTATCTGCTCCTTGATGTTCCTGTTACTATTGGGTGGTCTATAAAAAACACCCAGTAGAGTTATTGACTCCTTCCTGTTTCTAACTTCCTCCCACAGAGACTCAGTAGATAATCCCTTCATGATTTCCTCCTTTTCTGCAGCTGTTACACTATCTCTGGTCAAAAGTGCCGTGTCCCCCACCTCTTTTGCCTCCCTCCCTGTCCCTTCTGAAACATCTAAAGAATGGCACTCAAAGCAACCATTCCTACCCCTGGGCCTTCCAGGTCTCTGTAATGGTCACAGCATTATAGCTTCAAGTACTGATCCACACTCTAAGCTCATCCACTTTGTTCATGATGTTTCTAGTACTAAAATAGATACATCTCAAACCATCAGTCTGAGTACATCCCTTCTCTATCTCCTGCCTATCCTCCCTCTCACACTGTCTCCAGGCTTTCTCTATTTGTGAGCCAACAGCCCCTTCCTCCATCTCTTCAGTTCGGTTCCCACCCCCCAGCAATTCTATTTTAAACTCTCCCCAATAGCCTTAGCAAACTTCCCTGGCAGGATATTGGTCCCCCTGAGATTCAAGTGCAATCCGTCCCTTTTTGTTCAGATCACACCTGCCCAAAAGAGGCCCAAATGGTCCAGAAATCTGAATCTCTGCCCCCTGCACCAATCCCTCAGCCATGCATTGATCCTCCACCTCACTCTATTCTCTCTTCACTCACGTGGCAAAGGCAGTAATCCCAAGGTTACTACCTTTGAGGTCCTGCTTCTCAACTTCCTTCCTAACTCCCTGTGGTCTTTTTTCAGGACCTCCTCCCTTTTCCTACTTATGTCAGTGGTACCAATACGTACCACGACCTCTGGCTATTCACCTTCCCACTTCAGGATATCGTGGACGCAATCAGAAACATCCTGGACCCCGGCACCTGGGAGGCAAATTACCATCCATGTTTTTTTTCCTGCGTCCACAGAATTACCTGTCTGACCCCCTAACTATTACTGCTGCCTTCTTCCTTTCCCTACCCTTCTGAGCCACAGGGACAGACTCTGTGCCAAGAGGCACGGCCACTGTTACTTCCCCCAGGTAGGTCGTCTCCCACAACAGTACTCAAACAGGAGTACTTATTGTTAAGGTGGACAGCCACAGGGGTACTCTCTAGTATCTGACTCTTGCCCTTCCCTCTGTTAACTGTTACCCCCTTTTCTGTCTCCTGAGGCCCGGGTGTGACTACCTGTCTACAGCTCCTAACTATCACCTCCTCACTCTCCCTGGCCAGATGAAGGTCATCGAGCTGCATCTCCAGTTCCCTGACCCGGTCCCTAACGAGCTGCAACTTGACGCACCTGGCACAGATGTGGCCATTCGGGAGGCTGGGAGTCTCCTGGACTTCCCACATCTGACACCCAGTACAGAACACAGGCCTCACTGACATACTCCTAGTTCTATTCTTCACAAGTAACCTACTACCTCACCTGGACCTATTATCGCCGAAGGCCTGTTGAGCCCTCCTACTCTGACTTCCTCTACTCTGTCACCTGTTCTATAAAGCTGTCTCCTTTTAGACTCTTCACTCTGGTGTATCTCGCTGAAGTCCACAGCTCTACTGATCGGTCGCTTTACTGGTTGTGTGTTGAGCCCAATTTCAGCAGCTCAGTTTGATCAAATGTGTCTTGATATTGAGGGCAGCAGCTCTCAGTTCTCCTCAAGCATTTGGCTGTGCCACAGAATCTGAATCAATATTGTAAAAGACTCATGGGTTGAGTTGGTGTGAGCACTGTAAAACAGAATACTAGTGAGTAGATTTCATTTGACAGCAGTATCAGTTATTTTCTCCATCAGCTGGAGAATGTGTCTTCAGCTCTTCAGCTAGGATGTGGTCAGAGTCCAGAGCTTTTTGCTTTGTGAACTGAACTGAGAAACATCTTGACACCACATGAGTCAAATCAAATTCGTTGGATATAATAACTGTGACAGCTGTACTTTGGGCAATGTTAAATATGACAGTTGACTGATCCCCTTCTGACAGAAGGCATCTGCTAACTTCTCATCCTTCCCCTTACACTGTGTGGACTACACCAAGGATGAAGATGTGCTCCTGCTACCCAAGTATCTATTACTATATGATTATACTCCACAGGATCTGATTGGCTATACTGGAGTTTGACCTCATCACCTGATTGTGAGACTCCATAGCTCTATTATTGACCTGTCTTCACTGGGATTTGGCACACAGTTGTAATTTCACTAGGTTCACACCTTACTCAAGGAGACATTGCCTCTGATATATGTTCATTTTTATTGTATTTATTTAGTGATACGGCACGGAGAAGGCCCTTCCCAACCTTCAAGCCATGGTACCCCAGCAACCCTGCAACCCCAATTAGCCATAGCCTAATCACGGGACAATTTACAATGACCAATTAGCCTACCCAGTATGTCTTTGGTTGTGGAAGAAAACCAGAGCAAACAGAAGAAACTCATATATTCCACAGGGAGCACATACAAAATGGCGCCGGAATTGTACTCCAAACTTCAGAGCACCCCAAACTGTAATAGTTTCACGCTAATCACAGCACTACTGTGGTGCCCAACATCTTTATAGTCTTAAACCTCATTATCTATACCTGCAGGATTGCAATGTCCTTCTACACCAAGACAGTTTGACCATTTGTGCATGTGCCAAACCATTGTTATTAGAAACAACCAAGTTACCTTCTCGAAGAATAATATACTGCATGCCCTTTGCTTTATTCAGTACTATTTCCTAATTCAAGTTATAGAGAGTTTTCTATAACCTGAAGTCACAAAGGAGCAGAGGAATACCAAGCCCTTCAGTCGTGCCTCACTATTCCATTTCTTGTTATGGTCACTTACAAGTGGCTGATTGACTGGGCCACCACATCTGTAGTTAACAGTTAGCACAACATAAAGTAATGTAGAGTTTGTGTGTCAGGTATTGGGAGAAGCTTCGATCTTCTGAATGTTGTTTGGGAAACCAACTGAGATTTCAAACAACCTGACATGGTTAAAATTTTTGGTGCTAACTCATGAAATCCAATCCTGAAAAAGAGGCGACATAGGATCAAAAGGTGTAGAATTCTTGTGGGTCGAGTTAAGAAACTGCAAAGGTTAAAAAGCTCTAATGGGTGTTATATGCAGACCTCCAAACAGTAGCCAGGATGTGGCATACATATTACAGTGGGAAATAGAAAAGGCATGTAAGAAGTTCAACATTATGATATTAATGGGGGATTTCAATACACAGGCACAGTAGATGGGGAAAATCAGGTTGGTGTTGAATCCCAAAACACAGAATTTGTAGAATGCATATGACATGACTTTTTAGCTCAGCTTGTTGTTGAGCCCTCAAGGGAAAAGGAAACTCTGGACTGGGTATTGTGTAACAAACCAGACTTGATTGGGAAGTTTAAGGTAAAGGAACACTTAGAGAATGGTGATCATAATATGACATAATTTACCCTGAAGTTTGAGAGAGAGAAGCTCAAATCAGATGTATCAATATTACAGTCAGGTCAAGGGACCTACAGAGGCATGAGAGGGGAGCTGGCCAAAGTTGATTGGTAGGGCCGTGAGCAGGGATAATGGCAGAACAGTTTCTGGAAGCAAATCAGAAGGCACAGGATAGATACATCCCAAAGATGAACAAGTATTCTAAAGGCAGGATGTGGCAACCATAGGTGACAAGGAATGTCAAAGACAACATAAAAGGAAAATATGGGGCATAGAATACAGCAAAAATTAATGAGAAGTTAAGAAGATTGAGAAGTTATTAAAACCCAACAGAAGGCAACTAAAAAAACTATAAGGCTAGTGGTAAAACCACTGACTTCAGTGGATGGGAAGATTTTGGAGTCCATTATTAAGGGTGAGATTTCAGGGTACTTGGAGGCACATGGTAAAATAGGTCAAAATCAGCATGGTTTCCTTCCCATTGTTTACTTGAATTTTCAGAAGCCCTTTGACAAGATGCTGCACATGAGGCACATGAGGCTGCTAAACAAGATGAGAGCCCGTGTTATTACAGGAAAGCTACTAGCACGGTTAGAAGATTGGCTGACTGCAGCAGGCAAAGGGTGGGAATGAAGGGAATGGTTGGCTAACAGTGACTAGTGATGATCCGCAGGGATCAGTATTGGGACCGCTTTCTTTTATGTTATACGTTAATAATGTGATGATGGAATTTATGGCTTTGTGGCCAAGTTTGTGGACAATACAAAGATAGGTGGAGGGGCAGGTAGAATTGAGGAAGTAGGGATTCTGCAGAAGGATTTACAAATTAAGAGAATGGGCAAAGAGGTATGGCGTGTAGAATGTAGCGTGGGGAAGTGTATGGTTATGCACTTTTGTAGAAGGACTAAAGACACATACTATTTTCTAAATGGGGAGAAAATTCAGAAATCAGAGGCGGAAAGTGACCTGAAAGTCTTCATGCTGGATTCCTTAAAGGTTAGCTTGCATGTTCAGTCAATGGTGAGGAAGGCAAATGCAATGTTAGCATTCAGTTCATTCAAGAGGACTAGAATATGAAGGATGTAATACTGAGGATTTATTAGGCATTGGTCAGACCATACTTGTAGTATTGTGAGCATTTTTGTGCCCCTTTTCTAAGAAAGAGGGTCCAGGAAGGTTCCAGAGAATGATCTCAGGAATGAAAGGGTTAGTTTATGAGGGGCATTTGACAGGTCTGGGCCTGGACTCACTGGAATTTATAAGGACGAGAGAGGACTCTATTGAAGCCTATCGAATAATCAAAGGCCTAGATAAAGTGGAGAGTATGTTTCCTACAGTGAAGAAGTCAAGGAGCAGAGGGCACAGTCTCAGAATGTAAGGTCATCCCTTTAGAACAGAAATTAGTGGGAATTTTTTTTGTCTGGGGCTGGAGAATCTGTGGAATTCATTGCTGCAGACCTGATCATTGGGCATTTTTAAGCAGAGTGTTGCTAGATTCTTGATTAGTAAGGGCATCAAAGAGAGAAAGCAAGAGAATGGGATTGAGAGGGCTAATCAAACAGCCATTATGGATGGGAGAGCACACATGATGGGCCCAATTCTGCTGCTATATCTTATGGTCTAAAAGTAAAACTGAGAATTCAATTTTTATATTATCTCAGTTTTCTTTTTCAGAAAAAGTGACATAATTGTTATGTTCTCAGAGGATGAGCAAATCACATTATTTAATCTCTCTTCTTGATGCATGAATTGCTAGTTTGGAAATTCTATAAACTGCACATATGCAAAATACTTATATGAGTGGTTGAATATTCTAGCCTAATGCTGTGAACTACTGTACATATGTTGAATTAGCACCCTACCTTTGAATGGAAGTATGAATAAAAACACAAAAGGCAATTTAGTGGCCAATTTATTTATATTTTTATCAAATATATTTTGTTTGAAATTTTATTTTGAACGTTATAAAGTTCAGTTACTGCAAAAAATTTGTAAATGATTTACAAAATTACATTAAGTTGTTCATCAACAAACTCATGATAAAACCTTTCCATACTCATTTTCCATGATAAAATGTTAATATCCTCAGAAAACATTTTCTATTCTAAATATGCATGAGTTTAGATTGGATTTTTCATTAGAAGTAATTACACTGGTCATTTCTGTTTCAAATTTTGGCTTAAGTGTTTTTACAGAATCAAATACTTGTAGATGGGAGGTCTATTTTATTCTGTAATTGAACTAGTGAATAATATTAATTTAATTTAATGAGGTAATTTTCCAAGTCTGTGAATGGTCGGGCAAAACTCACAGTGCAAATACACATTTGTACATTATGCATGATGTGCTATAATTTCTTAACATTTGCCAATGAGGGCAAAGTTCCAAATCAGGTATTCAAAATTCCAGTCTAGCAGTTGATATCAGAAATTCACTCACAACGTGTTTCACAAGATCCCTTTGGTTGAACTCATAAGTATTATTATAAAGAATTATTGAATTGATTACTAATTTAATAAGTGATAGGATTTCTACTGGACACACAGAACAAGGGTTAATATCGCAACATTTATATATAAATATGTTGACAATTACAAAAAAAGTATGATGTTATATGTAGCAGAGTAATCATAAACAGCTAAAATTCAAAGACTTCTGTGATACTTGTCCAATGGACGGAGAATATTAAGAATGATGATCATCTTTGTGATTTCTTGCAAAATGAATATTAATGCTACAGTAACAAAGATAATGCCCTATGTTGTTGAATGAAAATAGTCGAGGCAAAAGATTTCATTCAAATTTGAACAAAATATTCACAGGGATAAATGAAATGTTTATGTTTGAAATGGTCCACTGAATTTCAATCCAAGAAACAGAGTTCCCAATTTAAACCGCAAGTGGTTACTGGGTAAAGGGGGAGAAGAATTGCTATCAAAGAACATCAATAAAATTTGATGTGGTTTTGCACTTGCAGGGCAACAATCACTTGCACTTGTTGGAATGAACAGAGACCATCTACTCCTTGAATTACATGTGTCTAAAAGCAGTAAGGACCCTTAAGATTGTTATAGCTGGGAGTGATACTAGCTCCTGATACCTATTAAATGCTCCCAATGGCGTGCGCTTCAAACAGCCTCTGACAACCAATTCCAAGTCCTGGTTTTCACTTGTGGCTTAACCACTAAGCCCAGCAGAACCGCTTCTACTGATAGGAGAAGGGGCAAAGTGACCGGGGTGTTGTCACTTTTATGTACCGCAGCCGCAGGGTATTCCACCGAGGACTGGAATGGATACGACCCCAGCTTGAGTTAGCCCAGCCCCGCCGGACTTCTTTATTCTTAAAACCAGTCGCTTCGGGCAGATGGTACTTGTCAGCCATGGTTGGCAGCTCATCGAAAAGAAGGAAAACTCTGATCTCAAATCTCCACTGCCTTGCGGCTATATTCACTCATGGGGAAGGCTTCGGGAGTAAACACTGAGTGAAAAATCCGGAGCTGGGGTCCCTAAGGCAGTCCTACATTGAGTGCAACGCTAACTGGCAACTCCTGCAACACTGCAGGTGCCAAACTGTATCGGTCTCTGCCGTTCCTTTGGGTTCATCAAATACATGGACAGGGGAGCTTGCTACATGGGCAGCAGCTTGCTCTTCATATCGTACTGCTAGACTTGCATATCTAGACAGCTAGAACGCAATATCCATGGTCACCTCTGACTGATGGAAGCCCTCACTCACTCAAAGGCAAATGAGGAGCACAGATCATTAGAAATAACAGTGCCATTAAGACTACAAACAAAGATTTATTTCTCGATACAAAAAAAAGTAAAGAAGACTTGGAAATTGCTATAAAGTGGATTTGGTTGAATTGAAAGGCATGAATGCATTTAAAGTGATACCTCATAAATTTGTAAGGGCGAAAGGAAAAGCTTATTCTAATCAATTGAAGTGAATGGGAGAAGGCTTGTGTGAAGATTCACCAACTAGGCCAAGAGTCCTGCTCCTGTGCTGCAAAAGCTATGTCTTTATTTGCAGCATTTTACAGTAGTTGAAAGCCTAAAAGTTACTGTTAGCAAGATTTTAAACATTTAACACAGTAATATGATACCTGATCCATTATTTGAACAGATAAGATAAAATAAATAGGTAATAACAGCAATGAAGGAAAATTTTATTCAAGTGTTGAGTTTGAAAAAGGACAATATATTTACTGAGTTTTGCTAATAAGTTTGGAAACTAAACAACTGAAAAGATTATTAATGTTTATAAAACCAGCTTCCAACGCTATTGATGCTAATTGAAGATAGGAAAAGGGCTTATGAATTGCTTTTAACAATGGGAAATGCATTTCATTGCTAACTAACTTGACAAATGAATACAACAATTTACAAACATTTATCTGAGTGATGAAGGTATAAGGAATATGGTCAGCCACAATCACAAAATACACTGAACAGTTGCCATCCCAATACAATGAGTCCTTTCAGAACAAAGCAAAACAGCTGTTAAAACTGAAAACATGTACAGTCCTTGCAAATATAATCAAACGGAAATCCACAAGTAAGACAGTTACCTACATTATTTCCTTATATCTCAGTTGTAAATGCTATGTACTAACAACAGGTGACCTTTGACATTGTTACATCATTTGTTTACTACAACAGAAAACACAAAAGGTTTTTCTTCTGCTGTGGCTCAGCTTGGATTCCTGATACAACCGTGCACTAAGGGACGTAAACAACAATCTAGAAACTATGTGATATATTTATGCCAATGGTGTCATAGAATATCCACACATTAAATTCAAAACATGGGTGGTATCCGGTACTGGCATCACCCTACCTCGCTTGATAATTTTTAAGATTCTTGATCACATGTTTAAGATTACCGTATGGTAGCAAGTATTTTGATATCACACATTTAAAGAAAAATCCGATGCCAACACTGGTGTTAATTACCAGAGGTAAGGGCCAGTTTGAACAATCTTTATATTCTTAACGACGTACCTGAACAGCACCATTTGACAAGTTACTGAAAAGTGCCTGTCCAGCACTGACTTTGTGCTTGACACCCCTTACTGTACCATTTTTACTCAAGATATTAATTCTCTTTCTATAGATTCCTCTGTCTTTTGTGGTGCTTGCTAACAGAAGCATGTCATCACATTCACTTTCACTGCCATCAGTTTCCAGGGAGAAATGCTGCTTGTTATATCCGTTCACTTCACCGTAACCGCTGCCTTGCTCTGTCTCAGAAATGCTGGCAAATTCAGAAACTTGCAAGCCCACCAGGTCTTCATCAGTGTACACCTCCTTCAGCACCCTTCCACTGTTTGCTGAAGATACACGAAACCTGACTTTTTTCTGCCGGAGTTCTCCTTCTGTCTTCATTATGCCATTAAGCCCAGGGTTTTCCATTGAAGAAATAAGTTCACATTGTTTTTACTTTCAAATGAAAAATTTCTCTTGCAGCCAGCTTAAAATCTGTAAATATATTTCTCTATGATGTCAATGGGTATTTCACATATATAGTACTGCCATCACAAAGCAATAGTGTGAAGGACGATAAAGTTAGTGCTGATCCTTAGAACCTCAATAATAAATAAGGTTACATCATGGTCACCTTTATACCAGCAGAAGGTAAAGTGATATAAATGATTAAATATTTAAGTCAGTATTGTGTACTCTCTGTGTAACAACCAGATGCGAGAAAGTATTAAAAATATTTAGTTCCAATACAAGATGCTGCACCAATTCATACTAAATTCCCCTTTGGATATAATGGCCATTGTAACAAGTGTCATGATATTTAGCATCACCAGAACTAAACAGAAGAAGCTGCTGGAGAACCACCCCTACAAAACACGTTGACAATTGTCTCCACTGCAATAAATGAGAGAAAGGTTCTGCAAATTGCAAGTGGACATTTTTGAAAAAGAACATTATGTCATAAGAATAATGTATAATTTTGAATGGTTCAAGAATATCAATAGACTTCAGCCTGAAACTGGGCTTCAGTCTTACTTTAACTATAAAATAGTTGAAAAATTTGAGTGATTTGCTTCCAAAGGTACCTCACTCTTTGCTTAATAACTTTGATGACTGCATGAGGAATTATAAATACAAATGGTTACTGAAGCTTCGCTATACCCCATTGTGACAGTTACAGAACTCATCTCCACCGAAGGCACGATGACTGCCTTAAAAACAAAGTAAAAGGGACTGTGTGTTTTTCACTTCACTGCGTTGGAATGCATCATTGGGGATGCTCAGAAATGAGCTAACAGGTGACAAACATACATAAACTGTGATATCAAAATATGAAGTTGAAGATGCTCCTCAACCAGTCAAGCAGCATGTGTACATAGAAAAATAGAGTCCATATTTTAGGCTCTATGATAGTATAGGAGTTAGTGTAAAATATTATAGTACCAGTGCCCTGGTTCAATTTCACTGTTTGATGTTTGTACGTTCTGTATGATTTCCTCCTGATGCTACAGTTTCCTCCCAAATTCGAAAGACCATATGACCATAAGACACAGGAGCAAAAGCAGGCCATTCAGCCCATTGGGTTGGCTCTGCCATTCCACCATAGCCAATCCAGCATCCCGCTCAATCCCAACCCCTGCCCTCTTGCCATATCCTGCGACGTCCCGATCAATCTGGAAACAATCAACTTCCACTTTAATCAATTTGTGGACTTGGCCTCCACCACAGTCAGTGGCAGAGCATTCCACAAATTCACCAGTCTCTGGCTAAAATAATTCCTCCTTACCTCTGGTCTAAAAGGTCGCCCCTCAATTTTAAGGTTGTGCCCTCCAGTTCTGGATACCCCAGACATAGAGGTTAGCAGGTTAATTGGTCACATGGGTGTAATTGAGCGGCACAAGGACATGGGGCTGTAAAGGCCGGTTTCTAAATAAAAATAAAATACTTCAGATCAAAGACCCTGCATCAGAATGGAAGGAAAGAGAAAACAAGCGTATTAAGCTGCAGAAAATGAGAGGGGCAGAGGGAACACAGGAAATATCTGTGATAGTGTGTAAATGGAACTGTCACAGAAATAATTAATAACCAGCAGTTCGACACAGAAGAGCAAAGAAGGAACAAATTGAAATGTACAGCCACATCAGTGGAGAGACAGAAAGCAATAACAGTGGTTACCTGAAATGGTCAAATTCAACATTAAGCCCAAGTGAAAGATAATGTGCTTCCTCAAGCCTGAGTTGGGCATCTTTGGAGCAATCTTGGAGGCACAAAGATATGGTGTTAAAGTGACGGGCAACCGAAAGCTCAGAGTTCCCCTTGTGGACTGAAGAGAGTTTGGGAAAGCAGGCGTGTTTCTCCAATGCAGAGAATGCCATATTGTGAGCAGCAAGCGTAAGCCATTAGATTAAAAGAACTGCAAATGAGCCACTCCTTCACAAGGAAGGACAGTAGGCAGATAAAAGGCAAAATCAGAATCAGAAGCAGGTTTATTATCTCTGACATATTCATGGATATGTTGTTTTGTGGCAGTATAACAGAGCAATACATAAAATAAACTATAAATTACAATAAGAAATATATGTATTTAAAAAATTAGAAGGGTAGTGAAAACGAGAGACAAAATAGTGAGGTAGTGTCCATGGGTTCATTCAGTCCATTCAGAAATCTGAAGGCAGAGGGGAGGTAGCTGTTCCTAAAATGCTGAGAGTGTGTCTTCAGGCTCCTGTACCTCTTCTCTGATGATAGTATTGAGAAAAGGGCATATCCAGAATAGTGAAGGTCCTTAATGATGAGTTGCCTCTTTTTGAGGCATCTCCTTTTGAAGATGTTATTGATAGTCAGGAGGATAATACCCATTATGGAGCTGACAAATTGCAGATATTTGGGTCCCTGGCTGGAGGGCAGGCTAAAAGTGAAACAGTATGTGCTGTGATGCACGTGATGGAACGGGAAAATTATGTGAGGAAGTGCCTTCGGGAGAATTCCATGAACCAACACATTTTTTCATTCCACATGAAAATCTCAGTAACTGCACAATTTCACCCTTTTACTTCTTAACCTTCTACTACCCAAAGTTCAAAGTAAATTTATTATCAGAGTACCTATGTTATCAGATACAACCTTGAGATTCATTTTCTTCCAGACATTTACAGGGAAAAAAGAAACACAGTAGAATTGTACAAAAAACTACAGATAAACAAAGACTAATAAAACACCAATTTACATAGAAGTCAAACTGTGCAAATAAAATCATTTTGAGAAAATGAGTTGTACAGATTCCTTTAAGGTAAGTCTCTAAGCCGTAGAATCAGTTCAGAATAGTGGTGAATGAAGTTAATCGTAGCAGGTCAGGAGCCGGGTATTTGTAGGGTAATAACTGTTACAGAACTGGTGACATGGAAACCAAGGCTTCTGCACCTCCTGCCCAATGGTAGTAACAAAAAGAAGGCATGGAAGCAATTCTAGGGACACAAATGGTCCTTTCAGGTGACGTAGCTTTTCATTTACACTTTAATGTACTGTATTTTGTTATGTTTCAATTTCACATATTGGATTCAGTGCTCCTGGTGTGGTCTCTTTTACAACAAAGGAAGAAAGCAGAGTTTGAATGAGCCATTCAATCCATCTGAGCTTCCAGGCACTTGTCAATTTAGCACTCAGACCCTCTTCCACTCCAACCCTCTTCCACTCAGACCCTCTTCCACTCCAACCCTCTTCCACTCCGACCCTCTTCCACTCCGACCCTCTTCCACTCTGACCCTCTTCCACTCTGACCCTCTTCCACTCCGACCTTCTTCCACTCCGACCTTCTTCCACTCTGACCTTCTTCCACTCCGGCCCTCTTCCACTCCGACCCTCTTCCACTCTGACCCTCTTCCACTCTGACCCTCTTCCACTCCGACCCTCTTCCACTCTGACCCTCTTCCACTCCGACCCTCTTCCACTCTGACCCTCTTCCACTCCGACCCTCTTCCACTCCGACCCTCTTCCACTCTGACCCTCTTCCACTCCGACCCTCTTCCACTCCGGCCCTCTTCCACTCTGACCCTTTTCCACTCCGACCCTCTTCCTCTCCGACCCACTCCGACCCTCTTCCACTCCAACCCTCTTCCACTCTGACCCTCTTCCACTCTGACCCTCTTCCACTCTGACCCTCTTCCACTCCGACCCTCTTCCACTCTGACCCTCTTCCACTCTGACCCTCTTCCACTCCGACCCTCTTCCACTCCGACCCACTCCGACCCTCTTCCACTCCAACCCTCTTCCACTCCGACCCTCTTCCACTCCGACCCTCTTCCACTCCGACCCTCTTCCACTCAGACCCTCTTCCACTCAGACCCTCTTCCACTCAGACCCTCTTCCACTCCGACCCTCTTCCACTCCGACCCTCTTCCACTCTGACCCTCTTCCACACCGACCCTCTTCCACTCTGACCCTCTTCCACTCTGACCTCTCTATTTATTTATTTCAACAATATACTTTTTCATAACATTATACACAGGAAATACATTCGGTATTCATCTTTACGTTCATTCCTCCAACAAATCAATACATCCTCTGACATTGTATCAATACTGCTTATGTTTCCCCTGTAAACAATACGCATTGAAGATGCTGATACCAGGAGCCAGCCCTCAGTGTGCAGTGATCACAGAACACATGTGGTCCTCTCACCTCTCTGTTTCCAACGTTGCTCAGGGATGGCACTGTAAACTCACAATGCAGTTAAATCATGTGAATAATAATAATTGTCTTTCACCTGAGCAATCATGATCTGAATGATTTAATATTGAAATTAATGATATAAAGCAACTATCCATTTTTTTCTCTCTCCATGGGTATTATTTGATCTTTTCCTTTCACATTATTTCTTTTATATCTAGTTGAGGAGTCATGACCCAAATGGTTAACTGGCCATTTCCTTCCACAGTTGCTACTTGACCAAATGAGTTCGTCCAGCAGTTTGTTTTTTTTTACTCCAGATTCCAACACCTGCTGTCTCTTGAGTCTTTACTAACCCCCTTTTTAATAATTGCTATATTACTATCACAGGCCTGCATCCTCTCATTTGCTTCCTTCACCCCTTCCCCTCTCTACACAGTTGTTCTCTCACTTTTCCATTTCTGATGAAGACTTCTTAACCTGAAACATGTTTCTCTAACACTGATTGAACTGATGGGTATTTGCAATATTTTCACTTCAGATTTCCAACATTAGCAGTCTGGCACCCTAAAAGACATTTAAAAAGTAAGAAAATGGAATTAAAATAGAACAAGATGAGCATAGTTGGAAGGAGTGTGAATGGATGGTTGGCAATGGATGTGGATTTGGTGGATGGAAGGTCCTATTTCCAAATTGTATCTTTCTATGAGTCTATAAGTTAATATATAAATTATAATTGGGTAAAATTCAACTTTAACACTTGTAGTAGAACCTTTGTTCCATAACAATAAAGTTAACTGAATTGGCCCCTCACTTATTTCAAAATATAATACTTCAAAATATTTATATTAATGGCTGAGAGCTTTGGATTAAGATCCTGTGAATGATTTGACTCAAGTCTTTGACTGTCCATATCCCTCTACGTATGCTGCCTGACCAAATGAGTTCCTCCAGAATGCCAGATGTTGCTCCAGATTTCCAGCATCTGCAGTTCTTCTTGTATCTTCATGTTAATCATAGTAACTTTTGCAATATACAGTACTGTGCAAAAAGACTTATGTAAATATATATAGCTAGGGTGCCTAACACTTTTGCACAGCACTATAAACTGCTTTTATATCATTTCCTGTGACTTGATTTGAAGCACATGATGGAAAGACCTCCATCTCCGTCCTTTACTTACAGCAATATCTGTGAGTCTTAAATTTTAGTAAATATTGGTAAACATTTAGTATATACAGTACTGTGCAAAAGTCTTGGGCAGATATATATAGCTAGCGTGCCTATGACTTTTGCACTGTACTGTACTCTTTAAAATCCATCAAACAAACTGATACATTTGACTTCCACCACCCAAGAGGTGTGAATGATGTGTTTGTGTCTCTATCACCGAATTGCAAATCTGTTGCAGAGCAATGGAACTGCTTCACCATTTGTGAATTTCAAAATCGAGGGAAATGAACACACACCAGGTTCTGAAATAAGTTGTGGTCAAACACAGTGTGGTGTAAATTCAGTGCAGCAGGATGAACGAATAAAAGATCAACTCCTGCTGTTCACTAAAAGCATCTTCAGACTCACATAAGATGAGAAGAATAATAAGGCATCAAGTAAAATATAAACACAAGAGATTCTGCAGATGCTTTAAATCTAGAGTAACACATAAAAATGCTGGAGGAACTCAGCAGTTCAGGCAGCATCTATGGAAATGAATAAACAATCAACTTTTTGGGCTGAGACCCTTCCTCAGGACTCAAAAAGAATGAAAAGAAACTGAACTGTTTCTGAAGTAGAAGAAAACAACAGACTATGGCAGAAGATATCAAATATTTTCTGATATATAAAGAGTAAAAGTGAGGCAAGAGTGGACAATTGGATAGCCGGAAAATGATGCTGGAGAAGTAGCAATGGGGAATGAAGAAATTGGGGACAAAGTGAATAAATATTTTACGTCAGTCTTCATCTTGGAAAACACTGACAACATCGTAGAAATCGGAGCGGCGTCAGGGGTCAGAAGTGAGTATAGTCCCTATTACTACAAAGGAGTGCTTGGGAAGCTGAAAGGTCTGAAGTTGGATAAGTCACCTGGACAAGGCAGAATACAGCCAATGGTTCTGAAAAAGACAGCTGAAGAGATTGTGGGGAAATCAGTAGTGATCCTTCAACAATCACTAGAGTCAGGAATGGTTCCAGAGAACTAGAATATCACAGCTGTCTCTTTATTCTTTAAGAAGGGGTGGGGGGAGGCAAAAAAAAACTAGTACATTATCCGCTAGTTAGTCTCTCTTCAGTGGTATGTAAGATTTTAGAATCCATTATAAAGAATGAGGTTTCAGGGTACTTGGAAACATTTGATGAGTAAAGTTTCATTAAGCAGAGATCTTACCTGACAGATCTGTTGGAATTCCTTGAGAAAGTAACGAGTAAGATAAATCCTTTACTATAGCTTTGGAGAAGGATAGGAATGCACAAGTTAGGAAAGCGTTTAATTGGAGTAAGGGGAAATATGAAGCTATCAGTCAGGAACTTGGAAGCATAAACTGGGAACAGATATTCTCAAGGAAATGTATGGAAGAAATGTGGCAAATGTTCAAAGGTTATTTACGCAGAGTTCTGCATACATATGTTCCAGTGAGACAGGGAAAGAATGGTAGGGTACAGGAACCATGGTGTACAAAGGCTGTTGGAAATCTAGTCAAGAAGAAAAGCTTACGAAAGATTTTAGAAATCTAAGTAATGATAGAGATCTAGAAGATTATAAGGCGAGCATGAAGGAGTCAGAAGGAGCCATGAGAAGGCCTTAGCGGACAGGATTAAGGAAAACCCAGAGGCATTCTACAAGTATGTGAAGAGCAAGAGGATAAGACATGAGAGAATAGGACCAATCAAGTGTGACAGTGGAAAAGTATGTATGGAACCGGAGGAGATAGCAGAGGTACTTAATGAATACTTTGCTTCAGAATTCACTACGGAAAATTCACTTGGTGATTGTAGGGATTGTAGGGATGACTTACAGCAAACTGAAAAGCTTGAGTATATTAGATATTAAGAAAGAGGATGTGCTGGAGCTTTTGGAAAGCATCGTTGGATAAGTCACCAGGACTGGACGATATGTACCCCAGGTTACTGTGGGAAGCAAGGGAGGAAATTGCTGAGCCTCTGGTGATGATCTTTGCATCATCAATGAGGATGAGAGATGTTCCAGAAGATTGGAGGTTTGTGGGTGTTGTTCCCTTATTCAAGGAAGGAAGTAGAGATAGCACAGAAAATTATAGACCAGTCAGTCTTACTTCAGTGGTTGGTAAGTTGATGGAAAAGATCCTGAGAGGTAAGATTTCTGAACATTTGGAGAGGCATAATATGATTAGGAATAGTCAGCATGGCTTTTTCAAAGGCAGGCCATGCCTTACGAGCCTGATATGATTTTATGAAGGTGTGACTAAACACGTTGATGTACATAGAGCAGTAGATGTAGTGTATATGGATTTCAGCAAGGCATTTGATAAGGTACCCCATGCAAGGCTTATTGAGAAAGTAAGGAGGCATGGGATCCAAGAGGATATTGCTTTGTGGATCCAGAATTGGCTTGCCCACAGAAAGCAAAGAGTAGTAGTAGGCGGATCATATTCTATATAGAGGTTGGTGATCAGTGATGTGCTTTAGGGATCTGTTCTGGGACCCCTACTCTTGGTGATTTTTTTAAATGACCAGGATGAGAAAGTGGAGGAATGGGTTAGTAAATTTACTGATAACAGAAAGGTTGGGGGTGTTGTGGATAGTGTGGAAGGCTGCCAGAAGTTACAGCAGGTCACCGACAGCATGCAAAACAGGGCTGAGAAGTGGCAGATGGAGTTCAACCACGATAAGCGTGAGTTGGTTCATTTTGGTAGGTTAAGTATGATGGTACAATATAGTATTAATGGCAAGACTCTTGGCAGTGTGGAAGATCAAAGGAATCTTGGGGTCCGAGTCCATAGGACACTCAAAGCAGGTTGACTCTGTGGTTAAGAAGCATACGATGCATCAGCCTTCATCAATCATGGAATTGAATTTAGGAGCGAGAGGTAATGTTGCTGCTATATAGGACCCTGGTCAGACCCCACTTGGAGTACTGTGCTCAGTTCTGGTCGCCTCACTACAGGAAGGATCTGGAAACTTTAGAAAGGGTGCAGAGGAGATTTACAAGGATATTGCCTGGATTGAGAGGCATGTCTTATGAGAATAAGTTGAGTGAACTCGGCCTTTTTTCCTTCGAGTGACAGAGGATGAGAGGTGACCTGATAGAGGTGTATAAGATGGTGAGATACATTGATCGTGGGGATAGTCAGAGGCTCTTTCCCAGGGTTGAAATGACTTGCATGAGAGGGCATAGTTCTAAGGAGCTTGGAAGTAGGTACAGAGGAGATGTCAGGGGTAAGTTTTTTATGCAGAGGGTGGTGAGTGCATGGAATGGGCTGCCAGCGACAGTGGTGGAGGTGGATACAATAGAGTTTTTTAAGAGACTTCTGGATAGGTACATGGAGCTTGGAAAAACAGAGGGCTATGGGTAACCCTAGGTAATTTCTTAGGTAAGGACATGTTCGCACAGCATTGTGGGCCGAAGGGCCTGTATTGTGCTGTAGGTTTTCTATGTTTCTGTGTTTCAATAAGCAAACAATTGTCAGTGGCTGTTGCTGTCTTGGATTTACAGAAGGCTGCATATTGGCTACTAAACAAGATAAGAGCCCACGGTATTACAGGAAAGATAGTAGCATGGATAGAAGTTATCTAAGTGGGCCTTTTCTGGTGTTCTGCAGTGGTTGGTGTTGGGCCTGCTTGTTTGCACTTTATATGTTAATGATCTGGATGGCTCTTTCATCAAGTTTGAAGACGATACAAAGGCAGAGGAGAGGCAGGTAGTGTTGAAGAACCTGGGAGTCTGCAGAGGACTTGGACAGGTTGGAAGAATAAACAAAGAAGTGGCAGATTGACTACAGCATAGGGAAGTGTATGGTTGTGCAGTTAGAAAACAGAAAATAGTCTACACCTTTATTCCTTCTACCAGACCAGTTCTAAATAAAGTGGTAGGAAAAGACCTGGGAGTCCAAGTGCAGGATTCCCTAACAACTAACTGGCAGGTTAAGTCATAAGTAAAGAAGGCAAATGCAATATCAGAATTCATTTTGAGAGGACTAGAATATAAACGCAAGGAGTATTTTGAACTGTTTTGGGCCCCATATCTGAGAAAGGATACATTGGTGTTGGTGACTGTCCAGAAGAGGTTTACATGAATGAGCACAGCGATGAAAGAGCTCAAGTATGAGGACTGTTTGATGGCTCTAGCTCTGTACTCACTGGAGTTTAGCAGGATGGGGTGGGAAGGAAATCTCTTTGATACCTATTGATTATCAAAGGAACTGGGTAGAGTAGACATTAAGAGGATGTGTTCAATAGTGAGAGAGCCTAGGGCCAGATGGCACAACCTTGGAATATAAGGACAACCCTTCAGAACAGATATGAGGTGAAATTTCTTCAGCTAGAGGGTGGCAAACCTGTGAAACACAAGATGGCTGTGGAGCCTATGTCATTGGGTACATTTAAAGAAAGGCTTGATAGGTTCTTGAGGGTGTCAAAGGCTACAGCGAGAAGGTTGGATCAGCCATGATTAAATAGCAGAGCAGTCTCAGTGGGCCAAATGGCCTAATTCTGCTCCTGTGTCTAATGCTCTGTTGGTCTTCTAAAGCTTTTTTTTCATTCTTTTTTGTATTATCTGCTATTTCCGCTCAATTTTATCCAGTAGCACTCAGCATTGTTTACAAGCTTTCATGTTAAAGAAGACTATCAACCTGGACTCTGCTTTCCCTCCTGAATAGATATACTCTTATTCACATCTGTTTAATATCAAATGATGTAACAATTTGATTAAGAGATGACTTCCTTAAATATCTGTCCCTCGATATCTCCCTCATTCTTTAAATCTATCTCATTTATCAAGATTTAAGTCACCTCTAATATACCACTCTTTATGTTAATTTTGGTGTAATTATACTGCAGAGAAAACTCCTGAGGCCACTTTCTAGCAATAAGGCACCATCATAAATATAAGCTGCTGTTGATTGAGAGAAATGTGTTTTGAAAGTAACAAGAATCTCTAAATGTATAGAGTACCATAATTTAATTGTCAATGCACTGACTCATCTCTTCAATTGTTCAGATATTTCTCACTTCACGTAAGTTGTTGCAGATACACAAATTCTCATGAATCCATGCAAATCCCTGTATTCTGAGGCAATGATTAACTTTCTCTCATGACATCCATCACCTCGAGAAGCTTATTTACTACTTCCACGGCACTAAAGAAAATGAAACTAGGCTATGTGCAAAATAATTTCTTTTCACAATTTCAGAGCTAGAAGTGAATGAATTACTTGTGAATGAAGTACTTGATTGCTGAAAACTTATTTTGTTATACAAATAATAATTGGTTCTGTCTAGGGAGAGATGATTTAATTTTGTGGGACTGATGGACTGTGAAAGTAAAAAATTGCAGTTTTTAGTAAAGCACAGTCAGATCAGCTCTCTGCTGTGTGGTCAGGTAAAGGTTTGTATAATAATGGGATGTTATTGTTTGTTTCATTTGGCACATACTCAATCATAATCATGTGGCAAGTGGGGACCAGATGGTTTCACTGACAAGGACAGCAATGCATACATAGGAAATCACTGTGAAAGAGAGGACTGAGGATCCAAGATTAATTTTCTGAACACACCATTTTGATTTTCCTTCAAAATGTAACTTATTTCTATCATTCTATCGTTGAATCTAGAAATGACAACTCCACTGAGAAAAATAGCAAAAGCAAACAGTTCAAAACTGATTTAAATTAAACAAAGAAATTTGATCTCACAATTTGAAAGATAGGAAATAGCTAGATGTAAAGGCATTTGATGGGGAAAAGAAATTTTCAGCAGTTCAAAGCGTAAATAAACATGGAACTCTCAGCAAACGGAAAATAAATCAGATTTCATAATCTGCAGACACCAATTTGTTTCCACCCTGAATTACAAATCATAAGCACACATGTTTACTGCAACTTGGTGAATTGAGATTTACGTTTGTGGATGTATTGCTTGCCCAGGTCTAGAAGAATGCAGTGTAAATACCATTATCACCATTTCATGAGCAGTGCTGATCTGTTGCCATCATTGCTGCTCATTCCCAGTGTTCATCACACACAGAAAGCCACACGTTCTGTAGCAGTGAATCAGAGAAGCAAAGAAGGCCTAAAGACCAGGCCCATGTGTGGTAACTTCTACTTTACAAAAAGACCACTCAACAACTTGGTGGCCAAAAGAGCACCTTTATCTAAGACGGCAAATGATATTTACAATACAGAGGCTTCCAATGCAGCATGAGTGGAGGAACTATGTAAAATGCATACTGGGAATAAAAAAAGTGGAAGTTAAGACCCCGCCAACCCTGGATCCCGCCTCCTGCTACCAACAGCTTCCCAACTAGTATTAACTTACTTTTAATAATACTCACATCACAACAGTTCGCCCCCTTTAAAATCCAACATTTCCCACATATAGAAGAACTGGGGAATAAAAAAAGTGGTATCATTAGCAACAGGTTACCAATACAAAAACACCAAATTCAACAGTCAATTTAACAACAAAAGCAACAATCCAATCAAAGATTCAGTCTGTCAGGAGGTTTGCAAGGACACTGCGATCTACGCACTACCCCCGGTGACCCAGCAGGCACCGCTGGTGAGGATGTTTTGGGTGGATCTACTGTTGGGGACACGAGAGGGGTCTGTGTGTCTGTGTGAGAATGTCCATCCTCTTCAGGGACTCTGCCCCCTTTGCCAGTGTCTCTCCCTCTAGCAAAGTCACTGGTGGACATGCTTTCCTGGTATGCATTAAGTGGTCATTGCTCCTTAACTGTTTTGGACTACTGAGCTTCTTTGAAATCGGTGGCGAGCTATTCTCAGCATTATTGGGATAAGCGGCATCTGCAGGTTTGCCACCTGGCTTGGAACACACCGAAAAGGAACTTTGGTTTTTGAACCATCATCACGACCGTGGCTCAGAATAGACCCGATTGCAAATTTTTCATAGAGTTCCTTGTTATAACTTGGAACTATCTGGAGTTCAACAGCAGGAAATTGCAATGCGTTTTGGAAAACCTCTTGTGCTTGAACAAAGGTCTTGTCTGTTAAATCACAGTCATTGATTTTGATGATACATTCATTCTCCTGGAGCAGGTTCTCTTTTCTTGAACGGCTGCTCTCTTCAATACCACGAATACTCAGGCCAAGGAATCTTCCACTCAGCGTAGAGTTAAAAGGCACCCACATGGATTTCCAGGGGG
This sequence comes from Hypanus sabinus, assembly GCF_030144855.1. Lineage (NCBI taxonomy): Eukaryota > Metazoa > Chordata > Chondrichthyes > Myliobatiformes > Dasyatidae > Hypanus > Hypanus sabinus. Next base: position 47,096,644 of record NC_082719.1, on the reverse strand, counting down.
CCACCGCCTCCAGAAAATTTTACTTTCTTTGTCAAATCACTTAGAGTGCTTTCTGAATGCTTGTCTGGTGGTCCTGGAGGCTCTGTTCTTACATCGTCTGCGGGTGCCCCGTTTGCTACTGTTATGATTGGCTTCACATGCAGATTCCTGTTAGTGGGATCATCAGGCTGAGATGCACCTTGCTGTAACTGGGCAGGTGATACAAGAGCTGGGTCACTGCCTCGCCGTACTAGAAGTGGCGTGCAAGCTTTGAGTGCCGAGGGGGTAACTTCAATTGCTCCTGTGATAGGCTGAAGAGCCGCAAGATGTGCTGCGAGCTCACTCTCAAATGTGTCCAGACTACGTCTGTCACTCATATTGCTATCGAAGACTTCATCTTCACGCTGCACCTCATTCTCTTCCATCATGTGTGCATATTTATATTCATGCCAGTTGAGCCGGATTTTGCGAAGCCGGTCGCGGCCCAGAAGACTGGGCCCACTGCCCTTAGCTATCACCAGCCTGGCTTCAGCCTTCTGGCCCCCGGCCGAAATATCCACATATAACACCCCTAAATGAAGTATGGGCTGCCCTGTATAGGTCCTGAGTTGGAGCTTAGATGGTCTGATGGGAGGCAGGTTCGATCCCCATGTCCTCCTGTAGGTCTCTTCACTAACGACCAATGCAGTAGCCCCTGAATCAGTCTCGAACTTAATGTCCTCTCCCTTGACAGTGACTGTGGCATAATATGGTTCAGGTGGTCCCTCATCCGTTTCCACCCCAAACATATTGTGGGCACACGCTGCCTCCTCGTCTGCTTCTCCTAGGTGGTGTGTGGGTGCCCGAGCCTGTTGAGCTTTCCCCTGCCCAGGCTTAACCTTACCCTTTATGCTCCTGCACTTTTTAACTAAACGTCCCTTCTTGCTACAGCCAGTATCTTTGAATTTACAAACATTTGCATAGTATGTTCCTCCACACTGAAAACATTTCACCTGCTTTTCCTGACTACCAGTCTCCCTCCTGACTTGGAGCACTGCCTCCAACTGCAACCCCCCATATATCCTTGGCACTATCAGCAGCCATCTCCATGCCTTGAGCAATCTCTAGGGCTGTCTTGAAAGTCAACAGTAGGGTTTCCCCCAACAAGCGGCGTTGTACAGCGTCATTATTAATGCCGCATACTAATCTGTCACGGAGCATGTCATCCAACACGGCTCCGAAATCGCAATGCTCCGACAGCTGCAGAAGCTCCGCCAGAAAATCACCCACATACTGACCTGGCTTCCGGACATGGCTGTGAAACTTGAACCGTTGAACTATCACTGAAGGCTTCGGATTGTGGTGGTTCCCCACGAGCTTGACCAGTTCGTCGTATGGAATTTCTCCCGGTTTCCGTGACGTAGCTAAGTTCTGTATCAGCTTGTACGACTTTGCCCCACACACACTCAGGATGATAGAGCGCTTCTTAGCCTCCTCAGTAATTCCATTAGCACAGAAAAAATGGCCCAACCTTTCCTCGTACTCCGGCCACTCCTCGATTTGCTCGTCGAACACACCGACCGTTCCGAACGCAGCCATCCGAACACGAGGCTCCTCGCCCACTCACAGCTCCTGGTCGAAAACGGGGCCGACCCGTCCACAAAACCAGTTTACCTCGTCACCAAAAATATGTGGTAACTTCTGCTTTACAAAAAGACCATCGACAACTTCATAGCCAAAAGAACATCTTTATCTAGGACGGCAAATGATATTTCCAATACAGAGGCTTCCAATCCGGCCTGGGTGGAGGAACTATATACAATGCATACTGGGAGTAAAAAAAGCAGAAGTAAAGACCCCGCCAACCCCGGATCCCACCTCTTGCTACCAACAGCTTCCCGACTAGTATTAGCTTACTTTTAATAACACTCACATTACAACACCATGTACAAGAAGAAGTGAGGAGAAGAGATCTGATCAAGGCAGGCAACCCCTAATTGTCTCTTTTGCCCTTGAAACAAAAAAAAATACTTTTATAATTTGATTATTTGCTTTAGGTTTTCTTTTTCTTATTTATTCCAGATTTGCACCATAACACCATAACACAATGAGCAAAATTAGGCCATTCGGCCAGTCAAGTCTGCTCTGCTATTCTAACATGGCTGATTTATTAACCTTCTCAGCCTCATTCTCCTGCCTTTTCCCCGTAAACTTTGGTGCCCTGATTAATGAGAAACCTATCAACTTCCGCCTTAAAAATATCCAAGGACTTGCACTGCACGCCTGTCTGTGGCAATGAATTCCACATATTCACAGCCCTCTGGCTGAAGAATTTTTTTCTCATCTCTGTTCTAATTGGATGTCTCTCAATTCTCTGTACTCCCTGACGATAGGAAACATCCTCTCCACATCCACTCTATTTAGGCTATATATCCAATAGGTTTTGTTGTGTACTTAATATTTCAGTAATATTGTAAATATATTGTTTGATGAAGCTTTCCTTGTTGTTTACATAATAAATTACAGGTTATATGTAAAAGCACATGAATGGTGTAGTCATTACGCCACCACTTCATTTATACGTACTTCTCTAAAAGTAAAACATAGTTGGCACTGATTTTCAGGCTCCATGTTTTTCTTTCTATATATTTTATATTTTGGAATTACAAAGCATAACAGCGGTGACCAGTAAGTTTTACAATGAACCCAAGATGACTACCTACTTGTTGAAGAGCAAGTGATAATAATAATAAATAAAGAAAAGCAGAAATGGCCCGCTTCATTGGAAAGATAGACACTTTCAACTGCACAAAAGATACCTGGATGATGGATACTGAGCAAATTGAGCAGTATTTTAAGGCAAATGAGATAATCAATGAGAAACAAGTGCCAGTTTTGCTGAGTGCAATTTGTGGAAAATCATACAGTTTGCTCAGAAGTTTAACTGCTCCATCAAACCAGCCAAAATGAGCTTTGATGATATAATGTACATAATGAAGGAACATTTAGAATCAAAACCACTGCTGATTGCAGAATGCATTAGATTTCATTCGTGGAATCAAAAAGAAGGGGAGTCCATATCAGTTTACATGGCTAAATTTAAGAAATTGTCTGAGCATTGTCATTGTCAGTGCTTAATGATGAACTGAGAGATCATTTAGTTTATCGAATTTTATAAGAACACATTCAAAAATGGTTCCTAACTGAAGCACAACTCACATTTGAAAGAGCAATTGAAATTTCTGTATTAATGGGAATAGCAGCCAGCAACACGATTGAGTTGCAGTTAGAAATGAGAGTCAGCATGAACAGAATTGCAAAGTCTAAACAGAAACCTGCCTGGCCGAATAACTGTGTTACTATTGTGGCAGTGGCTCATATACACCAGAGCAATGTAGATTTAAAGGTGAAACTTGCAGAAAATGCAACAAAGTAGAACACATACAACGAGTATGTCGGGCAGACCAGAAAATAAATGAACTGTACAGGGAAGAGAAAAAGATCAAAAATTTAGTTACAGTTTCAAAACTCTGCATGATGTTGATGAAAAATCTGATAATGATGAGAGTGACACAGGATTGGGTAGCCCTGGGATTTACAATGCCATAACCTCTGTAATAGAGTCAACTGAAAGCAAATTAGGAAAGCAAGATGCTAATCAGAGTTGAAGGATGGCATTAGAAAACTCAAACAGATCAAGGGTAAAATTGTGTGAAATGAAAATGTCAAGTTTTACAAAGTCCATCCAGTTTCTAAAACCATCCACAGCAAATTAGCCAGTGATCTAGATCACATGGAGGCTGAAGGAATTCTTTCCAAGATTGCATGAAGACCCTGTGCAACATCAGCAGTCCTAGTAGGCAAGAAGGATGGGTCTGTTAATATCTGTGGTGATTTAAAGGCCACCATCAACCCAGTCCTGAAAGTATACCATTATCTCTGCCCAGAATAGAGGATATCTTTGCAAACCTTTCTGGAGGGAAACACTTCAGCAAAGTGGAATTAGCTGAGGCCTACCTGCAGAGTGAGATGGAAGAAGAGTCCAAAGTGTTTCTCACCACAAACGATCACAAAAGGCTGTATTGCCACAATAGGCATATTTTTTGAGTGGCATCTGCGCCTGTACTCCAGCAGAAAGCTATGCACCAAGAGCTGCAAGGCTGCGCAAGCACGCAGTATACACGGATGACATCATTGTTACCAGTAAGGATGACAAGGAACATCTCCAAAATCTTGAGATAGTGTTGAAAACATTTCAAGATTATGGGCTCAGAGCATGGTGCAACAAGTGTGAATTCTTTAAACCAAACATCACTAACTGTGGTTACATGATTAATGCTTAATGATTACACAAGTGTACTGAGAAAATTCAACCAGTCCGAAGGCCAAAGGACATCGTCATCCTTTTTAGTATTTGTCAACTATTATAACAGGTTCCTGCCAAATTCTGGCTTCTGATCTCCACCCCTCAAACTCAATACTACAGATTGGGAAGAAATGACAATGGACAAAGCCATGTGAGATGGCTTTCCAAAAGACAAATAAAATGGTGACATCAGAGACTGCACTCACATATTATGATCCACATTGCCCAGTGAGGCTTGTCTGTGATGCCTTACTTACAGTATAGGTGCAGTCATGTTAAATGTTATGAGTGATGGAAATGAATGTCCCATAGCCTTCCCATCACGTTCCCTTACCGCCTCAGAGAAAAATTATGCACAGATTGATGGATAGACCTTGAGTCTGGTTTGGGGTGTAAAAAGTTTCAAACAGTAGCTGTATGGGAGTGAGTTTACCCTCATTACTGATCATCAACCACTAGTGTTCATTTTCAGTACACAGAAGGGTGTTCCACTAACAGCAGCTGCATGAATGCAGAGATGGGCTCTGTTTCTTGGAGGACAAGATCAAGTTCAAGAGGAAAACTAATCATGGAAATGCTGATGGTTTGTCCCATTAATCCTTGGAAAAGGAAATACCTGAAAAATTTACAATAGAGGACACTCCTCTTGACATATTCTCCCTAACTCAAATTGGAAGTCTCCCTATTATGGCAACCATTAACCCAAGAGAAACTAGAAAAGATCCCACACTGTTTCAGGTCTACATGACCACCCAACATGGCTGGAATGTGCAGCAGAAACTCCAGTTTCCCCATTTTTACCAATGCCGGGACAAACTTGACCTTGCCAGGCATTTCTCTCCGTGAGGATTGAGAGTTGTTGTACCATCCAAGCTGAGAGCTAAAGTGTTGGAGGAGCCACATGTCAGTCATCAAGGAGAGGTTGAAAGTGCTGTTTCAAAGCTTTGCCTGGTGGTCTAGGATAGATCAGCAGATCAAGCAGCTTGCCATGCACTGCTTGGGATGCCAACATATTCAGTAGAAAAGTATCCAGAGCTCTCAGAATCATGTATTGCAGTCCCAGAGTCAACTCCTACAATCACCATGGTGGAAGCCCTGAAGCTGAGATTGTTTCATATCCACAAGAGTGAACCCCCCACCACCCACCCACCCACCCCTTATAGGGAAAGACAACCCACAGGAGTAAGGAATCCTATATTATGAGTGAATCTTTAGGCCTGAATGTGACATTTTAAAATTTACTATGCTGTGGAAGTTGTATTATATAGTGGCGGTCGGCATCCATCTTGTCTTGAAGGAGAATGGTTGATGATGAATATCATCACGAGCCTGGATGGAAGGTATGGAGATCCTGAGGTCCCCAGTCATTAGGATCCCTGTCTTGGCCTCACCAGTGGAGTCCAAAGGAAAGCTTATGAAGCAATACGCTTGGCACCAGCTTGGCCGCAGGAACTGCAGGAAGGATGTTCAATGAAGTTCATACACCTTAGGGGCTCCACTCTGGAGTTGCTGTCTGGGCTTACTCCCGAGCCTTCCTCTCTCCTGAAGCTGCCCACAAGGACGGTGTGGCTATTTATCCAAAGCTGGGCATCTGGTCACGAGCACCAGGGTGGGTCCACACACTAGAACTGCGAGACAGCAGTGGAAGCTGAAAGTGAGAGCGACAAGCACTGCCCACTACACTGCCACACTAGACACATCACAACAACTATGTTGACATAAATGTATACTATCATATAGTATACTGTGTATATATGTATGATGAGAGCAAGATGTTACATATTTGAGTTGATATGTGCTCTATATTGAGTTGGAGCTTATAGCTAATCAGGCAGGAGCATTTTGTATTTTATCTCTCAGAAAAACTGTAAATATATTTTTGTTTACATAAATCATGTAAAATACATGGATGGTATGCATCATTACACCACCAAGTCATGTGTGCACACCTCACTAAAAGTAAAAATTTAAGAAACACGCAGTTTCCGGCTCCATGTTTTTCTTTCAATTAGTTTTATGTTTTGGAGTTACAAAACATTATATATTTTAATGAGATTCCTCCCACCATTCTTCTAAACTCCAGCGAGTACAGACCCAGAGTTATCAAAAGCTCCTCATATCTTAACCCTTTCATTCCTGGATTCATTCTTGGGAATCTCTTCTGGACCCACTCCAAAGCCAAAACATCTTCTCTTAGCTAAAGGGACCCAAAACTGCTCAGAATACACCAAGTGCCATCTGGCCAGTCAGATAAAGCCTCAGCTTTATAAGTTTGCTCTTGTATTCTAGTCCTCTGGAAATGAAGTTATGGAGTTTAATGCTGTTAAGTGTGAGGTGCTTCATTTTGGTAGGAATAATCAAAATAGGACATACATGGTGAATGGTAGGGCTTTGAGGAATGCAGTAGAACAGAGTGATCTAGGAATATTGGTGCATAGTTCCCTGAAGGTGGAATCTCATGTGGATAGGGTGGTGAAGAAAGCTTTTGGTATGCTGGCCTTTATAAATCAGAGCATTGAGTATAAGAGTTGGGACGTAATGTTAAAATTGTACAAGGCATTGGTGAGGCCAAATCTGTGTACAGTGTACAAATCTGTGTATTGTGTACAGTGTACAAATCTGTGTATTGTGTACAGTTCTGGACACCGAATTATAGGAAAGATGTCAACAAATTAGAGAGAGTACAGAGGAGATTTACTAGAATTTACCTGGGTTTCAGCACCTAAGTTACAGAGAAAGGTTGAACAAGTTAGGTCTTTATTCTTTAGAGTGTAGAAGGTTGAGGGGGGACATGATAGAGGTATTTAAAATTATGAGGGGGAATAGATAGAGTTGACATGGATAGGCTTTTTCCATTAAGAGTAAGGGAGATTCAAATAAGAGGACATGAGTTGAGAGTTAAGGGGCAAAAGTTTAGGGGTAACACGAGGGGGAATTTCTTTACTCAGAGAGTGGTTGGTGTGTGGAACGAGCTTCCAGTAGAAGTGGTAGAGCCAGGTTCGTTTTTGTCATTTAAAAAAAAATTGGATAGGTATATGGACAGGAAAGGAATGGAGGGTCATGGCCTGACTGCAGGTAGGTGGGACTAGGTGACAGTAAGCATTCGGCATGGACTAGAAGGGCTGAGGTGGCCTTTTTCCGTGCTGTAATTGTTATATGGTTATATGAATACTAACATTGGTTTTGCCTTCCTTACCACCAACTCAACCTGCAAGTTAACATTTAGAGAATCCTCCCAATTCCCTTTGCACTTCCGATTTTTGAATTTTCTCCCCGCTTAGAAAATAGTCCATACCTTTATTCCTTCTGCCAAAATTAATGGCTATGCACATCCCTGCACTATATTTGATCTGCAATTTCTTTGATGATTTCCCCAATCTGTCTAAGTCCTTTGGCAGACACACTGGTTCCCCAACACTTCCTGCCCCTTCACCTAACTTTGTATCTCCTACAAATCTGACCACATATCCCTCAGTTCCTTCATCCAAATCTCTGTGACATATAACGTGAGAAGAAACAGTCCCAACACCAAACTCTGCAGAACACCACTAGTCACTGTCCGCCAACTAGACTTATCTAGCCCCCTTTATTCCCACCCTTTGCCTCCTGCCAGCCAGCTAATCTTATATCCATGTGTGCATCCTTCCAGTAATGCACTGGGCTCTTACCTAGTTCAGCAACCTCGTGTACACACATTGTCAAAGGACTTTTGAAAGTCCAAGTAAACAACATCCACTGACTCTCCTTTACCTCTTCCACCTGTTATTTCCTCAAAGAATTCAGACAAGATTTCTCCTTAAGGAAACAATACTGACTTTGCCCTATTTTGGAATGTGCCTCCAAGTACCTCATCCTTAATAACTGACTCTAGCATCGTTCCAGCCACTGAAGTCAGGCTAACTGGCTGATAATTTCTTTTATTTTGCCTCCCTCCTTTCTTAAAGAGTAGAGTGACATTTATAATTTTCCAGTCCTCTGGAACCATTAAAGAATCTAGAGATTCTTCAAAGTTCACTACTAATGCCTTCACATTCTCTTCAGCTCCCTCTTTCTGAACCTTGTGGTGTGGTCCATCTGGTCCAGGTGACTTATCCACCTTCAGACCTTTCAGCTTCCTAAGCACCTTCTCCTTAGTAAAAGCAATAACACTGATTTCTGCCCCTGACACTCCTGCGTTTCTGGCATTCTGCTAGTGACTTCCACAGTAAAGACAGATACAAAATGCTTATCAAGTTTGTCTACCATTTCTTTGTCTCTGCATTACAACCTCTCCAGTGTCATTTTCCAGTGATCTGATATCTACTCTCATCTCTCTTGTACTCTTTCTATATCTGATATAACTTATTGTGTCCTCTTTTATATTGGTGGCTATCTTCTCTGTTTATTTTCTTTTTGTAGTTGCCTTTTGTTGGTTTTTAAAAGAGTCCCAGTCCTCTTCCTTCCCATTAATTTTTGCTATATTTTAAGCGCTCTGTTTTGCTGCTCTGCTGTCATCCCAGCTAGTGTCCCCTCCAATCAGCTTGTGCAGCTCCTCTATGATGCTACTATGATTCCTCTTACTTAACTTTAAAACTTTTACATCCAATTTTAGCTTCTCCTTCTCAAACTGCAGGGTGAAATCTATCAGATTATTAACATGCCTTCTAAAGTTTCCTTTACCTTAAGCTTCCTAATCAAATCTGGGTCATTACATAATACACAATCCACAATTGCCATTCCCCAAGTGGGCTCAACCACAAGCTGCCCTAAAAAGCCAAATCACAGGCATTCTACAAACTCCATTTCTTGGTCTCCAGCAACAACTTGATTTTTCTAATCTACCTGTGTATTGAAATCCCCCATGACTATCATAATATTGCCCTTTTTACATGCTTTATACATCTCCTGTTTGTGGCCGCATCCTAGCTATTGTTTGAGGCCTGTGCGTAGCTTCCATCCAGGTCTTTTTACTCTTGCAGTTTCTTAACTTTATCCACAAGGATTCTGAATCTTCCTATCCTATGTAATCTCTTTTTAAGGATTTGATTTCATTTCTTTACCAACACAGCCACCTCATCCCCTCTGCCTAACTGCCTATCCTTTTGACACTACATTTATCTTTTGAATATTAATAGGGGAGGTTAAAAGAACGTCTGACAATATCATTCGACCTGCTGAAAAATTTCATGGAGTAATTTGTGAAAAATATCAGCTGGAAGATGTGGAGCTCTGAAAGAAGTAAAGAAGGGGCACTGTTTGTAATTTCAAAGTTGCTCAACAAGCCAGGCAGCATCTAGGAAAAAGGTGCAGTTGAAGTTTTGGGCCAAAACCCTTCAGCAGGACCAAACCATCGACTGTACTCTTTTCCTAGATGTCGCATGGCCTGCTGAGTTCATCCAGCATTTTGTGTGTGTTGCTCGGATTTCCAACGTTTGAAGGTTTTCTCTGTTTGTGCTTTGTCTTGCTGTCTGCAAGCCAGAAGTAACAGTGTATTGTAACTATTCAATGCAGCAGAAAATAGGAAGTGGGCACTTAATGGCTTAGTGTTGCTTCTGCTGTTATTTTACACTACAGAGTCACGGAAGGAGCAGACTTGTGGAGACAGTGGACCTGTTACCTCACTCCTCCTGTGACCCGAGTTTAATTCTGACCTTTGAAGCTGTTCATGTGGGAAGTTCAGGTTCTCTCTGTGACTATGAACACCATATTGAGGTAGAGAATTGACCACAATGGTAATGAGTGGCAGAGAAGGCAGGAAGGATCAAATGCTGCACTATTTTTCTATATTTTTCAGGTTAAACCAAGGCCTTTTCTAGAATCCCGATGGATGTGGAAGATCTCATTGCACTATTGATTGCATCACTACATAGTTCAAGGCAAGTGTAGCCCTTCACCCAGGGCCCTACTGATACCATGCTGCAGGACCCCTGACACCATGCTTTAGGGCAACCCATTTCTAGGCTAATGGGCCTTCCAGAACAATGTTTTTGCAGGTTTCCTGACACAACCTCTTGGGATATTCCTGGCTCCAACCATCAAAACTCATCTGACAGTTGCCATCGGGACATGCCAGATGCTGGTCCTCAGATTCCTCCCAACACCCTTCTCAGGCCAGGACTGAGGACCAACCTTCTGCCAGGCATTGACTCAAGACCCACCTTGGACCAATGCAAGTCTTGGCCTCAGACAAATGCAGGTCATCCACAAAAAGCTGGAGGAACTCAGCAGGCCAGGCAGCATCTGTGGAAAAAAGTAAACAGTTGACATTTCAAGCTGAAACACTTCATCAGGACTGGTGAATGACATGAGAGAGAATGTGAGGAGGAATCTTCTCATCGTTCTTACACCAACATTGCCTCTGGACTTAGCCTGTGTCATGAACAACTCTCTGAACCAGCCAGCCACTCATCATTGAACATCAGATAAAGAACATTGAACAGCACAGGAACAGCCCCTTCAGTCCATCGTGTTGAACAAAACTAATTAAGCTAATTATGTCTAATTTAACAAACCCCTTCTGTCCGCATTGTCCATATCCCTCCATTTCTGCATATTCATGTACCTAATCATGACTCTCTTAAATGACCCTATTGTATCTACCTCCACCAAAGTCCTGACAGTGCGTTGCAGGCACCCACCACTCTCAGTAAAGAACATGCCCGCAAACCGCCTTTCAAATTACCTCTCATTTTAGATGCATGCCCACTGGTATTAGACATTTCAGCCATGGGTAAAAGATATTACTGTCCACTCTATCTATACCTCTCATCATTTTATAAACGTCCATCAGGTCACTCCCCAGTCTCTACTGCTCCATAGAAATCAATCCTTACAGCACACGCCATCTAATCCAGGCAGCTTCCTAGCAATCATCTTCTGCATCCTCTCCAAAGCCTCCAAACTCTTCCTATAAGGACATAGAACATAGAAGAGTACAGCACAGGTGTAGGCCAATATGGTTCACAATGTTGTGTCAAAATAGCTACAAAGCAATTCAAAAACACCCAAACACGAATCCCTCCTACCTACACCATGTTCATATCCCCCCATCTTCCTTACAGCCATGTGCCTATACAATTGTCTCTTTAAAACTTCCCTAATGAATTTGCCTCCACCTCCATATCCAGTGCATGCCAGGCCACCACCACTCTCTAATTAAAAATCTTATCCCTCACATCCCCTTTGGAGCCTACCCCCTCTCATCTTCAATGCATGCCCTCTGGTATTAGACATTCCAACCCTGGGAAACAGATACTCAGTCCACTCTATTTATGCCTCTCATAATCTTGTAAACCTAAATCAGATTTTCCCTTAGACTCTGAGACTCCAGAGAAAATAATCCAAGTTTATCCAGCCTCTCGTGATAACACATGACCTCAAAGCCAGGCAGCATCCTGGGAAACCACTTCTGCACCCCCTCCAAAGCCTCACCATCCTTCCTGTAGTGGAGTGGACCAGACTGTGTGCAATACTCCAGATGTGGCCTGACCAGAGTTTTTATAAAGTTGCAACATAACCTCCTGACTTTGAATGTAGGGCCTCAACTAATGAAAGCAAGCATTCCAGAAGCCTTCTTAACCATCTTATTGACCTGTGTAACCACTTTCAAGGAGCTATGAACTTGGACCCCAAGATCACTCTGCTCATCAACACTGGTAAGGGCCTTGCCCTTAACAGGTACTGTCTCCTTGCCTTTGCCTTACTGAGGTGCAACAGCTCACATTTATCTGGGTTAACTCCATCTGCCATTTCTTAGTCCACTTCTACAACTGAACTATATCACCCTGTGTTCTTTGCCAGTCTTCTACATATCCACAACTCCACCAATCTTGGTATCATCCATATATTTACTGACCTGCCTATTTGTATTTTCATGCAGGTTGTTTATATACTTCACAGACAGCAGAAGTCCCAGCACTGATCCCTGAGGAACTGCAGTAATTACAGACCTCCAGATCAAATAAGTCCCATCAACCACTACTCTCTGCCTTCTATGGGCGAGCCCGTTCTGAATCCAAACAGCCATTTCGCTGTGGACCCCATGCATCTGAATGTTCTGGGTTAGTCTCCCATGAGCGACTTTGTAAACACCTTACTAAAAACCACGTAGACAACATCCACTACCCTACCCTCAGCAATCTCTCTCAAGTTGGTAAGGAATGACCTGCCATGCACAAAGCCATGCTGGCTCTCCCTAATTAGGCCATGGAATTCCAAATGCTCCAATATCCTATCCGTAAGCATTTTCTCTAGCAATTTCCCTACAACTGATGTGAAACTCACCAGTCTATAGTTCCCAGGATTTTCCCTTGTTGCCTTCTTAAATAGAGGTACAATGTTATCTAATCACCAGTCCTCCAGGACCTTGCTTGTGGCTAGATACTACACAAAGATACTGGTCAAGGGCCCAGCCATCTTGTCTCTTGACTCCTTCAATAATCTAGGGTAAATCCCATCAACCCTGGGAACTTATGAGTATTAGGGTATTAGAGTATTAGAAGGCCCAACACGCCCTCCTCCTTGACTTCTAAATGCCCTAACATATTTATACACTCAGCACTGATCTCCTGGTCCTACATATACCTTTCTTTGATAAATACTGAAGCAAAGTACTCATTAAGTACTCACTCACATTCTCTGCATTCAGGCAAATGAATTAAATATAATGCTGCAGGTGCTGCCTAACCAGAATTTTATAAAACTTCAACATAACTTCCTGACACTTGAACTCATTTTTTGTGTAATATCCCATAAAAGCACAGTCAATGTCCAGATGGAATTCTTGTATTGAAGTGCTATATTTGGTCAACAGGCAGTCATTGTCCATACTTGACATGGTTTGTTCTTAGTTGCAGCTACAGTGTGGGTGATGTAAAATGTAGAAGTTTGCTACTCCCAGGCTTGGCCCTATCCAGAGCCTGCTCAGCAAGACCCACTCTCAGTGAGGCAGGTAGAAAAAAAGGGAAGCCTATGAGATCTGTATTAACAAACCTATCTAGTGCGGAGCTAACCACAAACTAGAGAAAATCTGCAGGTGCTGGAAATCCGAGCAACATATACAAAATGCTGAAGGAACTCAGCAGGCCAGGCAGCATCTATGGGAAAGAGTATAGTCAAAATTTCGGACCAAAACTCTGCCCAAAACTTTTTCCATTAATGCTGCCTGGCTTGCTGAGTTCCTTCAGCATTTAGTGTGTGTAGTGCAGAGCTGATATGGTGACATCAGCCTCAGTGCCTTGCAGACATGCAGAGTGGATGGTAAAGATTGTTGTGCAATGGCAGCCCAGAACTGATGAGGATCTCCCCCAGTCCCCTGTTAGTTACAATTTCCTATTGGTTAGGAGATGGAAGGACAATGCCAAAGACTAGCAGCAGCTCTGGCCTCTTCTGGGTAGGGGTACTGAGTTCAGGTCAACTAAAAATTGGGTGGGACGGTGGGGTTGGATACCTTATTCATTTCCTTAACTGCACCTCTATTTAGGAATGAGATCTATTGATACAAAAGGAGAATGAAAATATATTCTACACACAAACAGACCAATTTGTAACATAATCCCTAAGGAAGTTCATCCGTGGAATATTGATGGGAAAAAAGAAAATGAATTGTGTTCATGATATTAATAACAAATGTAAACTTCCAAAACAATCTGATCACTAATAATGCTTTTTCCGAGGCAAATCTTCACTTATTCATTTAAAGTTGCTAAAATCCATCACGGCTTTGACGAAAGGCAAAGTTCCAGCCCCAGTATTCAAGGACCAAGGCTGGTATATTGACTGCTCAGTCACCATTCAGGTCTCACAGACCTCAAGGTGACCCAGGCAGGGGTCACAAGTGGAGACTCCAGATAGAGGCTCTGATGCAGACTAGACAAGCCCACTGAGCAGGTTCGGCACATCAATGACATCTAACAGAGGTCTTTAAAATTCTGAAGGTGTTCATTCGGACATGTGAGAAGAAATAGAATGAATAAAAGGGGGGGTCATCAAAAATCAGAAGGTGGTCATTATCAGAATGTCAAGCTTTGTTAAGGTATAAAGCATTGATTTGTTTAAATGTGGCTTTCTGCTCTCATTTCACATCTCCATAAGTATGAAAGGAATAGGGAGATAGTTGTCCACAATAGGAAGAGATAATTGGAAAGTGTGAAATATTAATATTCCCATTGGTCAATTGGACCAAATGGCCGGTTACAGAATTGTGCCACACAGGTTGGATAGATGGAACAATGAGCAGGGGCATGAAAAGTGATAGAAAGGTGTGTGGGCAAACTGATAGTGAGAGGAGTGTTTTGATAGAACAGGTTTAGCTATGCAAAATGAGGCAGTGGGATGAATTTACAGCTTTACTCTTCGTTCAAAATTGACCAAGGTGCTTTCTGCACTGACTACAATAGAGCAGCATAGTGTAGCTGCAATAGATTACCTCCTCTCATTCATGGGGAAGTATAGTTGGGCAAGTTTGCAGACAATATGAAGATACTGTAGCTGGATGGGCAGATAGTTTTGTGGAAGCAGGGGGTCTGCAGAAGGATTTAGACAGATTAGGAGACTGGGCAAAGAAGTGGCAGATGGAATACAGCATAGGGAAGTATCTGGTTATGTACATTGATAGAAAGAATAAAGGCATAGATTATTTTCTAAGTGGGGAAAAATTCAAAAATCAGAGGTGCAAATGGTCTTGGGAGTCCTCATATAGGACTCCCTAAAGGTTAACTTACAGGCTGAGGCTCAAATACAATGTTAGCACTCATTTCAAGTGGACTAGAATATAAAAGCAAGAATGTAGTGCTGAGGTCTTTTAAGGCTTTGGTCAGACTACACTTGGAGTATTGTGAGCAGTTTTTGGGCCCCTTATCTAAGAAAAGATATGCTGGAATTGGAGAGAGTCCAGAGGAGATTCAAAGAATGATCTGGGAATGAAAGGGTTAATGGACGAGGCATGTTTGACTCTGGCCTGTATTAGCTGGCGTTCAGAAGAATGGGAGAGGATCTCACTGAAACCTATTTAATATTGAAAGGCCCAGACAGAGTGGCCATAGAGATGTTTCCTATAGTGGGGAGTCTAAGAACAGAGGACACAGCCTCAGACTAGAGGGACATCCCTTTAGAACATGAGGGGAATTTCTTAAAGTAGACTATAGTAAATCTGTGGAATTCAATACCACAGACGGCTGTGGAGGCTATGTCATTGGGTATATTTAAAGCGGAGGTTACTTCATTCATAAGGGTGTCATAGATTGCAGGGGGCAGACAGGAGAATGGGGTTGAGAGGGGTAATAAATCAGCCACAATGGAATTCTGCTCCCATGTCTTACGGTCTTATATTCCCCCAGCACATTCTGCTCAGCCTCACGAAAACAATGAGCAGGCTTTAGCTTTTTTTATATGCCAGGCTACAAGGCAGGCAAAATAAGATATATTATGGTCTCATTGAGTTAATGCAACAATGTTCTTGAGCATTCAACAGCTGTTGGCTGGATATATTGTACAGTGAATTCTAAAATGCAGCCTTCAGAATCCAGGTCTAGTTGGTGATTACAACAGTAGCCTAGGGATCAGCACGTAAGCATAGCTCAGTGAATTGTCTATTAATTAGCCTGACTGCATGGATCACGACTGCTTTTGTGATGCTTTACAATAATCCTTAACACAAGACAAAGTGGTAGCAGCAAGCAAGCAGGCAGCAGGCCGCAGCGCCTTAGCGGAGATGTAAAATACCCTTTCACTGAGCTTGACCTACAAACACTGCCAAATGAAATAAAATTCAGTGCAGACGAAGTGCAAAGTATCCGTGACGTGCATGGGTGAAAAAAGATCACTCGTGCCCAGAGGCATGCTTATGTTGGGGGGATGGCAGAGAGCACCCGCTACCCCCACGATAATCCTCACTCGTGGTTATACGTTTCAATAGAAAGCACTTGCTTGATCTGCCCTTCCACAGCAGGCATTGGATCATTGGATCAGGACAATGATGTCACAGTCACTGAGTATTATCTCAGCTCCCAGGAGTGAGTGGCGGTACCTAAAACATACTGAATGATTAATGTAAGGTGACAAGAAAACCTTTCTCTATTGGAGAGGCTACCAACAACACAACCTTCACCCACACCTTTTCATTGCCATCAGGCAAGAGCCTGACAACCCACTCCTCAAAGTTCAACATTAACAACGTCCGTCAGGTTCTTGAACCAATCTGAAAAAATTATCTATATTTTATGTTAATTTAAGATACCTTTGTACCGTGATGCTGTGGCAGAAAGCTAACTTTATGGTATTAATAAACACAAGAAATTCTGCAGATGCTGAAAATCCAAAGCAGCATAGACAAAATGCTGGAGCAACTCAACAGGTCAGGCAGCATCTATGGAACTGAATAAACAGTCGATGTTTCAGACCGAGACCCTTCTTCAGGACTGGAAAGGAAGGCAGAAAATACCAGAATAAAAAGGTGGGGGGGGGGGGGGCGGAAGAGTACAGCTCGAAGGTGATACCTTGGTATCTATGTCTGTGACAATAAAGTTAACATTAAACCTTACACTTGAGCTTAAACTTGGGAAAGCTGTGGTTGTCTCAAGCCAAACTCAATAGATAGATAGGTACTTTATTGATCCCAAAGGAAATTACAATGTCACAGTAGTATTACAAGTGCACAGGTGTAAATATTAGAAGAGAAGTAGCAAGCATAGAAAATAAGTTACTATAAACAGTCTAACAGGGGAGGGTCATCACTTCCCCAGCTATAGGATGACTCATTATAGAGCCTAATGGCTGAGGGGAAGAATGACCTTATCTTTGGAGCAGCGCAGTTGTCTTAGTCCATTGCTAAAAGTGCTCCTCTGTTCAGCCAAGGTGACATGCAGAGGGTGAGAAACATTGTCCAGGATTGCCAGGATTTTCTGTAGGGTCCTTTGTTCTACTACAGCCTCCAGTGTGTCCAGTTTGACTCCTATAACAGAGCCAGCCTTTCTAATCAGTTAATTGAGCCTGATTGCATCACTCATGTTGATGCCTTTGTCCCAGCACACCACCGCATAGGAGATTGTACTGGCAACAACCAGCTGGTGAAACATGAAAAGTAGAGGTACGCATAATCCAAAGGACCTCAGTCTCCTCATGAAGTAGAGGTGACTCACCCTCTTTGGCGTACTGCCACCTGCAGGGCATAACCATGGACCCAGAGAAAGCACACACCATCATTAAATGGTCCTGACCCTGCTTCCTCAAACAACTACAACACTTCTTAGGCTTCTCCAACTTCTACTACTGGTTCATCAGAAACTACAGTCAAATCACTGCTCCTCTCACCTCCTTCACCATTCTTCCACCTCACAAATAAACTGGTCTGCTACCACAGACCACTTTCGAGAAGCTCAAGAGATGCTTCACCACTGCTTCCATTCTCCACCAACTGAACTCCTCCAGACCTTTTGTGATAGAGATGGATGCATCTTATGTGGGCACTGAGGCCATCCTCTCCCAGCAGGGACTGGACAGGGAAAAAAAACCCTTGTGCCTTATTCTCATAGAAGTTCAACTCTACACATTGCTGCTATGGTGTAGGAGCCAGAGAGCTACTTGCCAATCAAATGGTCCTCAAAAGAACCTTGTGTCCATTCAACAGACCAGCCAACCCAACCCACATCAGGCTCACTGGGCCCTCTTCTTCAAGCAATTCAACTTTTTCATCTCTGAGCAACATGGCTTCAAGAACACTAAGGTGGACACCCTGTCATGACCGTTTGACCCAGCTGAAATGGAGATCAACCCTCAGCCCATCATTCCATCCTTCTGGAGCCTCGCCCGAATCTTCTGGGACCTTGAGAACCAGATCCACCCTGACCTACAGGACAAGCCTACTTTAGTCAACACAGCTGACAACCACATGTGTGCTATGAGGCACTCCATTAGGCTCATTTCTCGTCCCTTTCCATCCAGGCTCACGATTCTCTCTAGATTTTCTGTGACACCATTTCTGGTGGTTCACCATGATTGTAGATGCACATCAGTTTGTTGCTGCCTATCCTCAATGTGCCTAGTCTAATACCTCCAATGAGTGACCTTCTAGATTCCTGTGGCCACTGTCAGTCCTCAGCACCCATGGTCCCACACCCCCCTGGATCTCATCGTGGGTATGCCACCTTCCAGTGGGGCCACCATGATCATAAAAATGATGGACCTGTTCTCCAATTTAACCTACTTCATTGCTCTCCCCAAATTCCTGTCAGACACTGAGATGATGGACCTGGTTCTCCAACCTGTAGTTCGCCTCCATGGATTCCCCTAGGACATTGTGTCAGACCATGGCCCACATTTTGTCCCCCCACTTATGGCGAGCCTTCAGCTCCCTCCTCTGCACTCTGCAATTGCGCATTTGTCCTCTGGCTATCATCTGCAGACAAATGGACAGTCAGAAAGAGCAAGTCAATAGGTGGAGAAATCTTTGTGATACTTCCCCACCTCTAACCCTTCCACATGGAAGAGGTATCTGTTTTGGGCCAAACTGTTCCACAGTCTACACATCTCCTCAGCCATGGGTATGTCACTTTTTCAACACTTCATGGCTACCAACCCTGGTTGTTCTCTACAGAGGAGCCAACTGTGGAGGTCCCATTTGCCGGGCCCCTGATTTGCTGCTGCCAAAATGGTTGGAAGAGGGCACAGAGGGAGAGTCTAGCTGCCAGCCGCACCTACTGACATGAGGCTAACCGCCATTGGTGTCCAGCTTGGAGACAGTGTCTGACTCCTATGAGCCCTTGCCCTGGTGATTGGTCCCTTTAAGATTACCCACTGCATCAATCCAGTCACCTACCATTTCCAGCTGCCAATGTCCCTCAGGAGCACAGCTCCAGTACCTTCTACATGTCTGCATCAAGCCTGTTGTCCATGGACCACTCAACTCACCTGAGCCTGCACCTCTGGAGCCTAGAAAGGTGTAGACAGTTCAGCGGTTGATGGATTCACATCACTATGAACAGGGTGTACAGTACCTGGTCGACTGTGAAGGGTATGCCTGAAGGAAAGGTCTTGGGTCCCGATCAGTTTCATCTTGGATCCATCACTCATCTAGCAGTTCCCCTGGGTCCCATTGGATTATCCTGGGCTGTCAGGTGCTGGCTACGTGGAGGGGGATGGGTGGTGGTCCTGTCAAGCCTGCAGAAGTAGGCAACTCCCAGTCTCCACCCAGCTAACAGGAGTCACCTGCCACCAATTTCCAACTCATCACCTGCAGCCTATTTAAACCCAGCTCTCATCCACAGTCCTTGCTCACCCAGCAAAACAGCGAGTCTCAAGCAGTTACGTTGTTGCCTGTTGTGTTAAGTATCTGTTCCCTTTTGTTTTGTGTCTCCTCATGGCAGGTTATTTTGCAGTTTATTATTCAAGTTGCCACACGGCTAAATCCTCTCTGCTCTGCGTTTGAGTCAAACCCCTTTACATTTCCTGACAACCTTTCCAGCAAGGCTTCAGTATCACAGCATCCACAAAAAAAAAAGATTTGTAATGTCACACAGATGAACAGGTTTGAGGATAGTTGCCTGAAGATGCATGAGAACAGACAGGTGTGATTCAAAACTATAACCTGGATTTGAAGCAATGTCAGGAAAATCTTTTAATTAGCTTCAGATGCTGGAATCTCCAGCAAAATCCACTGATCTAGTGCATAAGAACATTGTTATTTATCTTAAAATAATTAGAGCATCATTAAAACAATTATAATCAAAGCTCCCAGTTTATTACAGCAGTAAATGATTGCAATCTTCAAAATGCCTTCTAACTTTGCAAATGATGGAAAGGACAATGAACTAGATTTGCAGCTGGAAAATAATGCAACAATTATCTGTTGTCAGTGTAATGCGGAGGGAATATAGGCGTAAACCCGTGGAAATACTATTAAATATGTGCTAATTTATGGCAGGCATTTAGTGAAAATAGGAAATATTTATGCTGATGTCATTCACATCTTTGTGCATAATATGTAATATGGCAATATGAGTTGACGTGTTTGGTTAGGCTTAATGGCTAATTGTAATTAGCTGTAATTATCATTTGGGATAAGATAGCACACATGATGCCAGTCCACATTTTGTGATCAATTTCATTCAATATTAT
Source organism: Hypanus sabinus (assembly GCF_030144855.1). Taxonomy (NCBI): domain Eukaryota; kingdom Metazoa; phylum Chordata; class Chondrichthyes; order Myliobatiformes; family Dasyatidae; genus Hypanus; species Hypanus sabinus. Next base: position 47,076,231 of record NC_082719.1, on the reverse strand, counting down.
GGGTCATATTTTCAATCAAGTATAAAATCTGTTGGCATGTCCTTCACACTGAACTACTTACTGCAATTGCTTTCACTGATTCACTGCTACACGGAATAATAAGACTCATACCAAGACTCGGCTGAGTAGCCATGCCTCAAAAAGATTTAAGATTCAAGACTGTTTATTGTCATTATTCAGTACACAGTTGTAAAGGAGAACAAAGTGTTTGTTCTGCAGATCCAATGCAGCATTAAAAAGCACAAAAAAAGCATGAATAGCACAATAAAGAAGCAAAATACACAATAAATGTAAATATAAAAGCAATTGTATAAAACAAAATGTACAAGTAACCGCTATATACATCAACTGCAACATACACAAAATGCTGGAGGAACTCAACAGGCCAGTCAAGATCCATGGAAAAGAGTAAACAGTCAATGTTTCGGGCCAGGACTCTGCATGTTGTGTGATTCATTTCCAGCATTTTGCGAGTGTTGCTTTGGATTTCCAGCTTCTGCAGCTTTTCTTGTGTTTTTGATATACATAGGCTGACTGTACTCACACAGAGTAATGCAAATTGATGTATATGTAGTGATGGTGAGGGGTAGTGAGATGGGTTAATGGGTGGAGGCTGGATAGCATGAAGGAAGTAATTCTTTTTGAAATCTCTAGCAAATTCTGTGCTTGAGGTTAAGAAACATGTTTTGCATTCACCTCATACTGTTGTAAGAAATTGAAATCAAGACAATGGTGATGCCTGCTGATCTGAAATATGAAATGTATCTGCAGGATGTAAGTTTAAGTCTCAGAGTGCAGCATCATCCTTTGCCTTCAATGTACAGTGGATTCTGGTTAATTGGGACACATCAGGAACAGTACACTTTGGCCCAGTTAAGTGGCTGCCCCAATTTGATGAAGTTTCATAGAAATAGTTAAAAAGTACAAAAAAAGACTAATTTTAACTTAGCAATATATTATATATTTAAAAGAAATACAGAACAAATTAGAATGCTACAAGCACTACCAAAAAACTATAAAACTGTGTATTAGCTCCTAAAAGTTACTGATGGAGGAATTTATCCAGTGCACGCTGCCATGTTCTTTAGATTGACTGTAAATGAACAAAATCAGCGCAGATACCTAGTGCAGATAATGAATTGCTTTCATACAATGCTTTCGATGATTGCATCCTTCAAACCTTCATTTTCATTGTAACATTCAAGATAATTGTTGGTATCTTCAAATTCTTCATAGTTTGTAACTTGCTGGAGTAGTGAAATTGTTTCAATCTCATTGCTGACCATTTCTGGCATCTCCAAGCCTGAATGTTTCAAACTACAGTGAGCAAAACAGTTCTGATTTGTCTTACTATTTATTTCTCACCAAATATCATTGACAAAAGTCAGTGCCTTTTGAACAAAAACACATGCAACTGACCCTATTTAAAAACTGTTTGCTCTAAGTATGGTGTAGTGCCTAATGAACAAACAACCACACAGGGCTGATACTAGTTAGAAACTGTTCAGAAACAGTCTCCTGTCCCAATTAAGTGGCATGGTGTCCCAAATAAATGAATCCTGCCTATTTTCTAGTTGAGTTTTGTTCTTTAAGAATTGTCCCAATAAGTCGCTGTCCTGATTAATTAATTAATCACAATCCACTGTATTGTACTGCCAACCATACCCAGAGTCAGCCAACATACATGGGACTTCAACTACCCAGCTATGAGAAGCACTGAACAGCGACATTAATTGACGTTTGTCTGGCTAAATAGGATTGGGCATTAATGCATCCCTCTCTCCACCTTGACCCTCTCTCTGATGGAGAAATTCCAGAATCTCTTTAACCTCAAAGCAATCAGGCAATTGTGAGTTTAGATTTGCATGGATCTCCAAGAGGATCCAGTTGGGTCCCACCCTAACTAAACCATCAAGCATCAGAATTGGATGGCACAGTAGCTTAGTGGTTAGTGCAATTGCTTTACAATGCCAGCTTTAAGATTGGGTTTCGATTCCCACTGCTGTAAGGAGCTTGTATGTTCTCTCTGTGACTATGTGAGTTTCCTCTGGGTGCTCCGGTTTCCTCCCACATTCCAAAGGCATATGGTTAGAGTTGGCGAGATGTAGTACGTTATGTTGGCGCTGGAAGTTTGGTGACATTTGCAGAGCTGCCCAGCCCAATCTTTGCTGATTTGATTTGATGCAAATGACACATATCACTGTATGTCTTGATGTACATGTGACAAAAAAGCTAATCTATGGTCTGTAATTATCATGACACTAGAATTGCCTTTGAATATCAGAATGTTGCTGAGACATGGAAGAGATTATCAGCCACCTCCTCACAAATACCTTAAATGCATGGGAGTTACAGAATGAAGTGGGACCCCGGCTATCACATCCATCTGTTTTTCTACCGATGTATATTGGAGAGCATTCTGACTGGCTGTATAATTGCCTGACTGCCTGGTACAGGGATTGCAGAGGACTGTAGACTCAGGTAGCTCCATCATGGACATCAGTGTCCCACCACTGAGGTCATCTTCAAGAAGTGGCACCTCAAGAAGATGATATTCATTACCTATATTATCAAAGACCCTCTCTATCCAAGACATGACCTCTTCTCATTAATGCCATCGCAGATGAGGTACAGGTGCCTAAAGACACACTCACACTGTGTCTTTAGGTTCTTCCCATCCAGATTTATGAACAGTCCACAAACCCAGGAACACTACCTCCTTATTCCTCTTTTGTACTATTATTCATTACTTTGTAACTTACAATAGTTCTTATGGTATTTTTTGCACTCTGCTGCTGCCACAAAGCAACACATTTCACAATATATGTTAGTGGTAATAAATCTGATTCTGATTGATTAAGTAGTCATGAGTGCTGTTGCTTTTCAGCCTCAAGGCTCCCAGATCCCTCTGGCATCAATGTCACCAGTCTTGCAGTAAACAGACCGAGCTTTGTTTAGTGACTAGTATTCAATTGCTGAGAAACTATGTTCTCCTCAGTGGAGGTAACAGGTCAGGCAGGAATGCAGAGCTGAAGTGACAAACAGATTGGCCAAAGTCTAATTGAACGGCAGGGCACACTCAAAGGGTCGAATGGCCTACACATACTGAATTACTTTGCTTACGTGTGCCAAGTCCAGGAGAGCCGCTGAGCTACATTTTAATGCCACAAACATCAGTTGGGCCAGATCGTACTATCACAGAGAGTCTGCTAGATAACTGCAGTACATAAGCACATATTTTCCAACTTCTGTATTGTCAAAGAAAGAAATGTATTGGAGATCAGATATAGGTGCACCTAATCTCTCTCTTTGTCTCTAAACATACCATTTGCTCCAGGGGCATTCCTTGGCATACTGACATGAGGGGCTTATGTACACCTCATATCTGGCCTCTCAACCTCATAGCAGCTGATTCACCTAGTTGGTCCCATTTATCTGAATGAGGTTACCCTCCACTGAAATAGTGAAGGCATTTTTATTGTGTTTTCATTAAGATTTATATGTATTTACATAAGCTTAAAATGGTTTGAAGTGCATTTATTATTTTTTTATTCAGAATCAGAATTAGAATCAGAATCAGGTTTATTATCGTCATCATGTGTCATGAAATTTGTTATCTAAGCAGCATCAGTACAATGCAATGCATCATATAGAAGGAAAAACAATAATAAACCAATCAACCAATTACAGTATATGTCTATTGAATAGATTAAAAATCATGCAAAACAGAAATAATATATGTTAAAAATCATGAGGTAGTGGTCAAGGGTTCAATGTCCATTTAGGAATCGGATGGCAGAGGGGAAGAAGCTGTTCCTGAATCGCTGAGTGTCCACCTTCAGACTTCTGTATCTCCTACCTGATGGTAATAATGAGAAAAGGGCATGCCCTGGGTGCATGGGGTCTTTAATAAAGAACGCTGCCTTTTTGAGACATTGCTCCTTGAAAATGACCTGGGTATTTTGTAGGTAAGCTGGAGCCATCTAAATTTATGACCTTCTGCAGCTTCTCTCAGTCCTGTGCAGTAGCATACACCACCACACCTCCCCCCCCCCAATACCAGACAGTGATGCAGCCTGTCAGAATGCTCTCCACGGTACATCTATAGAAGTTTTTGAGTGTTGTTGTTGACATAGCAAATCTCTCCAAACTCCTAATGAAGTATAGTCACTGTCTTGCTTTCTTGATAGCTGCATTGATATGATGGGACCAAGTTAGTTAGTCAGAGATCTTGACACCCAGGAGCTTGAAACTGCTCACTCTCTCTACTCTGATCCCTTTATGAAGATTGGTGTGTGTTCCTTCGTCTTACCTTTCCCGAAGTCCACAGTCACCTCTTTTTCCTTTCTGACAATGAGTGCAAGATTTTGCACTCCACTCCATTAGATGCTATATCTCACTCCTGTACGCCCTCTTGTCTCCATCTGAGACCCTATCAACAATGGTTGTATCGTCAGCAAATTTATAGATGGTATTTGAGCTATGCCTAGCCACACAGTCATGGGTATATAGAGAGTAGAGCAGTGGGCTAAGCACACACTCCTGAGGTGCACCAGTGTTGATCGTCAGCGAGGAGGAGGCATTATCACCAACCCACACAGATTGTTGTCTTGCAGTTATGAAATCAAAGATCCAATTGCAGAGGGAGGTACAGAGGCCCAGGTTCTGTAACTTCTCAATCAGGATTGTGGGAATGATGGTGTTAAATGCTGAGCTATAGTCGATGAACAGCATCCTGGCATAGATGCTTGTGTGGTCCAGGTGGTCTAAAGCAGTGCGAAGAGCCATTGAGATTGCATCTGCTGTTGACCTTTTGTGGCGATAGGCAAATTGCAATGGGCCCAGGTCCTTGCTGAGACAGGAGTTCAGTCTAGTCATGACCAACCTCTCAAAGCATTTCCTCACTGTAGATGTGAATGCTACCGGGTAATAGTCATTAAGGCAGCTCACATTATTCTTCTTAGGCACTGGTATAATTGTTGCCTTTTTGAACAAGTGGGAACTTCTGCCTGTAGCAGTGAGATGTTGAAAATATCCTTGAATATTTAAGCCGGTTGGATCAATAGATTTAATTTTGTAAAATAATTAACACATCACAGATATTTAGAAGTTGGACAAAGCTCTGAAAACACAAACAGGTGCATGGTGGCATAGCTGGTAGAGCCAGTCTCACAGCACCAAAGACGTGGGTTCAATCCTGACTTCTAATGTTCTTTGTGTGGAGTGATGACCTGCCTCTGACCACTGAGTGCTCTGATTTCTTCCTGCATTCTAAAGATGTGAGGGTTGGTACATTAATTGACCACCATAATTGCCCACAGTGTGCAGATGATGAGTGATAGAATCTATGGAGTATTGAAGAGAATGTGAGTTTTAAAAATGGATTGACATAGGATTTATGCAAACAGGTCCAAACAGACTAAGGCCAAACACCATCCACACTGTATCTCCTTATGGCTCAATGACAGCCAGCCATTAGTGCTTTCCATTATGGATTTATGTAGTTCTGTGCTGCTGGCAGCCAGTTCTGTTCAGGACCCAGTCTGTTTCATAGAAGGCTGAGGAAGTGATAGCTGAGAAAGTTCAAAGTAGTGCAGTTGCAAGAAATAGAAACCATTTACCCAGCAACTACATGGCTTATTATTACAACCACCTATCTCTCTATCTTTCTCCCTCTCTTTATATCTCTATCTATCTACCTATCTTTTATTTCTCTCTCATCCCTTATGGGTGGTGTGTATGTGTATCTTTCCCTCAATCTTGGGCCTCTACCATAGGCTGTGGAGCTTGACGGTCCACCATGGTATCCTTGCTGTTCCTAGTAGAGTGCTCTTCTGGACCAAGATCTCAGAAGTTGTTGCTGGGATTTGTTAGAGCCACTCTCCCAGTCCAGGTATCACAGCTCCAAGTGCTCCTATCACCATTGCGATTACTCTGGGTTTTACCTTCCACGTCCTTTCTATCTGCTCTTTCAAGTCCTGGTATTTCTCCAGCTTCTCATATTCTTTCTTCCTGATGTTACTGTCATTCAGGATTTCCACATCTATTACTATTGCTTCCTTCAGTTCCTCATCCAATACTAATATGTTTGGTTGGTTGGTCAAAAAACGCTTATCAACCTGTATTAGGTCCCACAGGATCTATCTATCTATCTATCTATCTATCTATCTATATAATGTATAATATATATAGACACAGACACACACACACACATTTGTAATAATAAACCAAATATATATTTGGACCATTCATATGACCTTTAAACCATGTGAGAGGTAACACTCTAAAATGAACAGAGGGCAAAACTTAGAAAATCTGTTTTGATTCTTTCTGAGTTGCTAAAAAACACTAAATACATAAGATAATCCATATCATTTACATTTACCAATAGCAAAATTCTTGATCAGATATTTCCATTATTTTTATTGAATAAACCTGACCAGTTTATCCTTTGAAATTATCATGCACATTTTCATAGGATTCAAAGGTTTTACAATTGCATTCTCAATGTGGCAATGGATGCTGACAGGGATAATGACAGAGTAGAAGTGGCTGAAGTTTCTGCGAATAGTTCACTAGGTGCAGAATAGAAATGTCCCACAGATGAAGAAGTACTCAAATGGCAGTGGCAGGCAACCATGGCTGACAAAGGAAGTTAAGGACTGCATAAAAAACCAAGGAAAGGCCATATAGAGTAGCAAAAGTGAGTGGGAAGTTGGATGATCAGGAAGCTTTTAAAGTCCAACAAAAAACAAGTGAAAAAGCTGTAAGAAGGGAAAAGGTGAAATATGAGGGCAGACTGGCTGTTAATATAAAGCAGGATACTAAACGTTTTTTCAGTTGTATAAAGAGTAAAAGGGAGGTGAGAGTTGATATTGGACCACTGGAAAATGATGCTGGTGAGGTAGTAATGGGGGACAAAGAAATGGCAGATGACTTTAATGAGTACTTTGGATCTGTCTTCACTGTGGAAGACACTAGCAGTGTGTCAGAGGGCTGTGCATGTCAGGGAGCATGAGTGAGTGCCATTGCTATTACAAAGGAAAGGTGCAAGGCAAACTCAAATGTCTTAAGGTGGATAAGTCACCTGGACCAGATGGACTACATCCCAGAGTCCTGAGAGAGGTTACTGAAGAGCTAACAAATGCATTAGTCATAATTTTTCAAGACTCACTTGATTCTGGCATGGTCCTGGAGGACTGGAAGATTGCAAATGTCACTTCACTCTTTAAGGAGGGAGAAAGGCAAAAGAAAGGAAATTATAGGCTGGTTTGGGGAAGTGTTGGAGTCTATTATTAAAGATGAGGTTTCAGGGTAACTAGAGACTAATGATAAAATAGGTCAAAGTCAGCGTGGTTTCTGTCAAGGGAGATCTTGCCTGACAAATCTGTTACAGTTTTTTGAGGAAGTAACAAGCAGGGTGGACAAAGGAGAGGCAGTGGATGTCATTTACATGGATTTTCAGAAGCTGTTTGATAAAGTGAGGCTGCTTAACAAGATAAAATCCTTTGGCATTACAGGAAACATAGTGACATGGATAGAGGAATGGCTGACAGGTAGGAGGCAGCGAGTGGGATTAAAAGGGGCCTTTTCTGGTTGGCTGCCAGTGACTAGTGGTGTTCCTCAGGGTCAATGTTGGGACTGCTACTTTTCAGATTGTTTGTCACTGATTTGGATAATGGAATTGATTACTTTGTGGCAATGATTGCAAATGATACAAAGATAAGTGGAGGTATAGTTAGTACTGAGGAAGCATGCAGCAGGACTTAGACAAATTGGATGAATGGGCAAAAAAAGTGGCAGATGGAATACAGTGGTGGGAAATGTTTGATAATGTATTTTGGTATACAAGGAACAATAGCATAGATTATTATTTAAATGGGGAGAAAGTTCAAACATCAGAGGTGCAGAGGGACTTGGGAGTCCTCGTTCAAGACTCCCAGAAGGTTAATTTACAGGTTGAATCTGTGCTAAAAAGGCAAATGCAATGTTGGCATTTATTTTCAGGAGCATAGAATATTAAAGCAAAGACAACAGTTTTGGGCCCCTTATCTCAGAAAGGATGTGTTGTCATTGGAGAGAGTCCAGATGATGTACACGAGGATGATCCTGGGAATGAAGACATTAACATACGAGGAGCATTTGGCAGTTTTGGACCTGTACTCACTGGAATTCAGAAGAATGCATGAGGATCTCATTGAAACCTAACAAATGTTGAAATGACTAGATAGGGTGGATGTGGAAAGGATGTTTCCTATGGTGGGGTATCCAGAACTAGAGGGCACAGCCTCAAAATTGAGGAGTGACATTTTAGAACAGAGGTAAAGAAGAATTTAGCAGTGAATCTGTGGAATGCTCTACCACAGACTGTGGTGGAGGCCAAGTCCATGTGTACATTTAAGGAGGAAGTTGGTTATTCCCTGATCGGTAAAGACATCAAATGATATGGTGAAAAGGTAGGTGCATGAGTTCAAGTGGGATCTGGGACCAACTATAATGGAATGGCAGAACAGACATGATGGGATGAATGGCCTAATTCTGCTCCTATGTCTTATGGTCTTATGGTAAGTACAGTCAAACTAAGTTCCTGAATAACTTGTGCCTATACAGTTGAAAGTTACCATTTCTTACAGTGATAATGTCTAATAGTCCAAATATCAGAGCAAATCTGTGCATCCAACATCTCTACAATAGATCCACTTTTTTCAGAACTGAACTTTCTTTTAAGGTATCAATGTGAAACTATTCTCATGATAACTCTACTGTGCAAATTTTCTATGCTGTGACATTGTTCTTTTTAACACTCATCACAAGAAGCCCAGAGACAACTGTGAAAGATTCTTAAATTGCAAAGTATTTCAAGTTGCTGACAGTTTAAATTGAATGGATTAAAATCAAAACAACAAAGAGCCAGGAGTTAAAAGATCGATCAGACTATGACTTGGAGCAGAAGTAAATGCAGGAAGCATGAGGTTTCAGTTTTTAAAAGCACAGTTAATGGTAGCTCACTTCAATAATCCTGATAAATGTGCCACCTTTTTGGAAAGATTCTGTCAAACCACCATCTCTCTGATATCAAACTAAGCTGGTGGTCTTGTGGATTTTGCTAATTGAGGAGTTATTCAATATTAGGGAGCATTGCAGCTGGTTCATGTCCTGTCCTTTTCCAAACTGCCCATCAATTGTACAGACTCTTATACCTTTTCACCCACACTATATGTGTTTGACAAGTAACTGGAACACCCAGGGGAAACACACACAGTTACGGGGAGAACATGCAAGCTTAACATTGACTTCTTTTAAATCTCTTCTCATTCTCCCATGCTCTCCGTAGAATGTAGAGGAATGTGGGGAGATTTGATAGAGGTGTACAAAATTAAGAGTGGTATAGGTAAGGTAAATGTACGCAGGCTTGGATGAGACTAGAACTAGAGATCACGAGTTAATGGTGAAAGTTGAAATGTTTAAGGGGAACATAAAGTGGAAGTTCTTCACTCAGAGGGTGGTGAAAATGTGGAATGAGCTGTCAGCAGAAGTGGTGGTTGTGGGGCCGATATCAAAATTTAAGAGAAGTTTGAATAGGTACAGGGATGGGAGGGGTATGGAGAGCTATGGTTCAGGTGCAGGTCAATGGAACTAAGCAGATTAATAGTTCAGCATAGACTAGATGGGCCAAAAGGCCTGTTTCTGAGCTGAGATGTTCTAAGACAGTGCCAGTTTCAGAAATGAGCCCTGATTGTTTGAGCTGAGGCAGTTGAACTTCCTGTTGCACTTCATAAAGTACTTCTTGAGAAACTGATGTGAAGGATTCAAACCCAGAAAAGCTGGAAATCAGCTGAGTTTACAAAGAACATCAAAGCAGTTAACATAAAAATACAAAATTGCACGGAGAAGTTATGTATACAGAGGAAGCCACTCAGTCCACTAGGTCCATGCAAGCTCTCAGAAGTGCAATATCAACAGTCCCATTCTCCCTTTCTATACTTCCCTATACTTTTCACCGAATGTTACCAGGAAGCTGTTTTCTTCTCTGATGATCTCGCTCTAGTCAGAATTATGAATAAATGTCCCTTTGCATTTTTGTTCACTTTCTACTTCCTTCTAGTTAATTGGGCCCTCATCTTGAGGTTATTCCCACCACTAGTCATCTCCCACCCTCAAATACTGGTGGGCATGGATTGAGAGATGCTTTAAAATGTTAAATATTTTCCCAGACTTTTAAACTTTTAACCTCAAATCAGTTCATCAACAAGGCTTACACAGAAGGAGGACAAGGGTGTAGTTAACTTTTAAGTATCAACCATTTGCAAGCACTTACATCATGATGTGGCTTCAACTGGAGACTGGGAGACTTCTATTTCACCAGGCATTCTACTGTGTGTTCAAGGAAGGAATTGTTAACTAGTCAAGAACAATTTTTCATGGAACATAAAATTTTACAACATAATACAAGCCCTTCGGCCCACGGTGTTATGCTAAACTTTTAAACTATGCTAAGATGAAACTAACCCTTCCCTCCTACATTACTCTCCATTTTCTACCATCCATGTACCTATCTAAGAGTTTCTTAAATGCCCCTGATGTATCTGTCTTTACCACCACACCTAGCAGAGTACCTACCGCTCTCTGTGTAATGAACTTACTTCTGACGTCCTGCCTTTACTTCACTCCAATCACCTTAAAATTATTCACCCTTGTATTAGGCGTTTCTCCTTGAGGGATGTGGTAAACTGCATATACCTGTCTGGACATGCCCCCTGCTGACTGCTCCTGTGGCTCCTCCCACAGACCCCTGTATAAGGGCGATTGAGGCCTGAGCCCGGCCCTCAGTCTCCAGGACATAGTATGGTGGTCACTCACTGTTTGTTCCTTCTTCCAGTCAATAAAAGCCGATATCTCGCCTTACGTCTCAGAGTGAGTTATTGATGGTGCATCAGGGGAAAAAAGTCTCTGGCTATCCACTCTATCTATGTCTCTTAACATTTTGTAACCTATATTAAGGCACCTCTCATCCTCCTTAACTCCTAAAAGAAAAACCCTAGTTTCCTTATCCTATCTTCATAAGACAGGCCGTCGAGCCAAGCTGTATCCTAGTGAATCTCTTCTGTACCCTCGATAAAACTTCCTATAATGAGGCAACTAGAACTGAACACAGTATTCCAAGTGTAGATTAGCCAGAGATTTATAGAGCTGCAACATTACCTCACAACTCTTGAACTCAATACCCCGACTAATGGAGGTGAACACACCATATACCTTAACAACCCAACAGCTTGCATCGCAACTTTGAGCGATCTACGAATGTGGACTGCAAGATCCCTTTGTTCCTTCACACTGCCAACAATCTTGCCATTAATCCTCTACATTGCCTTCAAATTCAACCATACAAAATGTATCACTTCACACTTTTCCATGTTGAACTCTGAATTTGTGTCTCAGCCCAGCTCTGCATCCTGTCAATTTCCCATTGCAACCTACAACTTTCCTTTAGCAAAAATGTGCCTGACTTCTCCCAGTCTCGTCATCTGCTCTCCACACCCCCAGCCCAATTCCACTGGAGCCCAGTCAGATGCACCCATTTAGCAGTTGCCACAGACCGCGTCCCAGTGCACTGTCCTGCTACAAAATCTGAATTCTCATATGCAAGAGCTTCAGACAAAAATTAGTCCAGCTATTTTATTCCCAATATACCTCGAAGTATGGGAGCTAACAAAGTGCTCAGTTTTAGCAATGGATTCTGCCTGATTCTCATCTATTTCTGTCCCAGTAAATGTCCTCATCAGGGATAGGATTGTTCTAAGATTGACTTCACTGACAATGGACTGCTGATTTATATCTGACCTCGTTATATTTCAGCAAAATAGATAATTTTTACTAGAGTTTTCAAGGGTTGTAAATCCTAAGTGTTAATAATCCCAAAAGCTCATTTGTTTTTCTGAGAAATTGTATTTAAACAATGTACCTTTTACTTGAATTTATTCCCAGAGAAACAGTAGATCACCTGAATAAAGTTTCACTGTGTAATACAAATGTGCACCAAAGTGTAAATTCTTCCAATATAACTATAGCCTGTGTATACATCAAAGCAGAATTAGGAGATTCGGCCCATTTGGTCTGTTCTGCAATTTCATCATGGCTGAACAATTTCCCTCTCAAACCCATTCTCCTTCCCTTTCCTATAACAGTTCGTGCCCTGACTAAGCAAGAACCCATCAAACTATGGCAGTGTAAATTGTCCCATGATTAGGCTAGGATTAAATTGGGGGATTGTTGTGTGGCATGGCTCAAAGGGCTGGAAGGGCCTATTCTGCACTGTATGACAATAGAAAAAAAAATAACAAGTTTTTTTGGGGGAAACCTCTGCCTTAAATAAACCCAAAGATCCAAAGAATTTGAGGCAGCAAATTCCACAGATTCTTCACCCTCTGGCTAAAGCAGAGGTACCCAATCTTTCTTATGCCATGGACTCCTACCACTAACTCAGGAGTTCATGGATGCCCCTCTATTCTGAGTCTGTGCCCTTAGATTCCTCCACCATAGGGAACATCCTCTCCACATCCACTCAATCTAAGCCATTCAACATTCAATACATTTCAATGAGATCCCCCATTATTCTTCTAAATTTCAGCAAGTTAAGTCCCAGAGCCATCAATTGCTTCTTATCTGATAATCCTCTCATTCCCAGAATCATCCTTGTGAACCTCCTCTGAACCCTCTCCAATGTCAGCACATCTTTTTTTAAATAATGTTCCCGGAACTGCACACATTGCTTCAAGTGAGGCCTCATTGGTGCTTTAAAAAGCCTCAGCATTACACGCTAGCTCTTATATTCTAGTCCTTCTAAAATGAGTGTTAACATTGCATTGGCCTTCTTCTCCAGCGACTCAACCTTCTGTACTAGCCTTTAGGGAATCCTGCACAAGGACTTCAACGTCCCTTTGCATCTCAGATTTTTGAATTTTTTCTCTGTTTTGAAAATAGTCTTATGCTTTTAAACTTTGCCAAAGTGCCTGACCATGCACTTTCCAACACTGTATTCCATTTGCCAATTCTTTGCCCATTCTCCAAATCTGTCTGAGTCCTTCTGCAGCCTCCTTGTTTCTTCATCTACATGCCCCTCCATCTATCTTTGTATCATCCACAAACTTGGCCACAAAGCTATCAATTCCATTATCCAAATCATGGACATATAATGTAAAAAGAAGTGGTGATCCCAACACTGAACCCTGCGGAACATGCAACCAAACAGAAAAGGCTACTTTTATTCCCATTCTTTGCCTCTTGCCAAGAGGTCAATGTTGTTTCCTGGATAGTAAATTTCCTGTAATAACATGTGCTGTTATCTTGTTAAGCAGCCTCATATATAGCACCTCAATAAAGGCCTTCTGAAAATCCAAGTACGCAACATCCACTGATCCTCCTTTGTCTATCTATCTATCATCAAAGAATTGTAACAGATTTGTCAGGCAAAATTTTCCTTTAAGAAAACCATGCTGACTATGGCTTATCTTATCATGTATCTCCAAGTACCCTGAAACCACATCCTTAACAATCAACTCCAACATCTTCTCAATCACTGAGGTCAGGCTAACTGCAATATAACTTCCTTTCTTCTGCCTCTCTCCCTTGAAGAGTGGAGTGACATTTGCAATTTTTCAGTCAACCGGAGCCATTCAAGAATCTAGTGATTCTTACAAGATCATAACTAATGCTACCACAATCTCTCCAGCCACCTCTTTCTGAACCCTGGGGTGTAGTCCATCTGGTCTAGTTGACTCATCTACCTTCAGACGTTTTAGCTTCCCAATCACCTTCTCCCTAGTAATTTCAACTGCACTCACTTCTGCCCCCAATACTCTCAAACTTCTGGCATAATGCTAGTGTCTTCCACAGTGAAGAATAATACAAAATACTGAAGTCCTGACGAAGGGTCTCGGCCCAAAACATCGACAGTGCTTCTCCTTATAGATGCTGCCTGGCCTGCTGTGTTCCACCAGCATTTTGTGTGTGTTGTTGTTTGAATTTCCATCATCTGCAGATTTCCTCATGTTTGCGCAATACAAAATACATATTCAGTTTCTCCACCATTTCCATGTCCCCCATTACTATCGCTCCAACGACGTTCTCCAGTGGTCTAATATCTATTTTTATCTCACTTTTATTAAATATCTGAAAAATCTTTTGTTATCCTCTGACATTGTTGGCTAGCTTACATTCATGTTTCATCTTTAGTTGCCTTCTGTTGGTTTTTAAAAGTTTCCTAACCCTCTAACTTCCCACTAATTATTGTTCTAATATATGCCCTCTCTTTGGTTTTTATGTTGACTTTGGCTTCTCTTGTCAACCACAGTTGCGTCATCCTGCCTTCACAATACTTCTTCTTTGAGATGCATCAATCCTGCGCCTTCCGAATTGCTCGCAGAAACTCCAGCAATTGCTGCTGTGCCGTCATCTCTGCTAGTGCCCTGTTACCAGCCTCTACTTCCTCACAGTGTCATTACACAGTGCCTCTGCATGTAAACCAACAACCCTATCACTGCGTTGCCCATCACCCTGCCAAATTAGTGCAAACCCTCCCAAACACCTCTAGCAAACTTGCCGCAAGGATATTGGTCCCCCTCGAGTTCAGGTGTAATCTGTCCCCTGTGTACAGGTCATTCCTTTCCCTGAAGAGATCCCAAGGCTCAAGAAACCCGAAACCCTGCCCCTTGCACCAGTTTCTCAGCCACGCATTCTTCTATCAAAACATCCTATTCATGCCCTCACTGGTGCATGGGCCAGACATTGCTACCCTGGAGGTCCTGCTTTTCAGATTTCTCCTTAGCTCTCCAAATTCTCCCTTCAGGACCACCTCACTTTTCCTATGCACCAAAATTTCTGGCTGCTTAACCGTCCCTCTTTAGAATGTCATGGACCCAATCTGACACATTCCTGACCTTGGCACTTGGGAGGCACTGTACTTTCTGGGTTTTTCTATCATGTCCATTATTGCAATCCTCTTCTCCCCCTTCTCTTCTGAGCAACAGCGCCAGATTCAGTGCCAGTGACCCAGTCACTGCAGCTCCACTCCAGTGCGTTTTCCCCCTCAACAGTATCCAAAATGATATACTTTTTATAGAGGGGAACAGCCACAGGTTTACTCTGTTCCCTTCCCTCTCCTGACAGTCACCCATTTTCCTGCCTCCTGCAACTTAAGGGTGACTACCTCCCTATTGGTCCTTTATCTCACCTCCTCAGTTTCCCATATGAGTCAAATGCCCTCGAGCTGCAGTTCAAGTTCCTTGACATGTTATCTGAGGAGCTACAGCTCAGTGCATCTGGTGCAGATGTAGTTATCTAGGAGGCTGGAGGTCTCCCAGAACTCCCAAATCTAACACAACAGAGCCCCTGGAGTCATCCTCACTGTTCTAACTGTGCCCTAACAGATGAGGTATGGAAAATGAAGAGGAAGAAAATTACCAAATACTTATCTTGCTCAGACCTGTTTTCACTGAAGATTGATGAGTCAAAGCCTCTCCACTCAAACACTGGTCCACTCACACAATAGCCGCTCCAATTGTCCCTGCCTTATTTTTCTTTGCCCTTGCTAATGAATCATAATTGTTTCACCAAAAAAAAGCTAAAATCCCATGAACACTCCTTTTTTAGAAATCTCCCACTCCTTCACCTGCCTGAGGCCTCCTATGCCATTTTGACTGTGACTGCACCACTGAAAAAGCTGAAACTACATGAACCACCTCACACAATCATGCCTATTCCTAACAGTGGTCAAGTGAAAAACTCCTTTCCAAATATCTGGGAAATGTATCCAAAGCTGATGAGAGCAGCATATTTTATTCTTTCTTTTCTATGAAATAATAAAAACAAATTTATGTTCTTTCAATAAGCATGAAAATAATTTGTGTGCATGCATAGTTATACACAGTGGCCCCTTTATTAGGTACGTCTGTATACCAACTTGTTATTGCAAATATCTAATGAGCCAATCATGTCACAGTAACTCAATGCATAAAATCATGGAGACATGGTCAAGCGGCCCAATTGTTTCTCATAGCAAACATCAGAATGGGGAAGGAATGTGACCCAAGTAACTTTGAAGTGAAAAGATTGTTGTTGCCAGATGGAATGGTTAGAGTCACTCAAAAACTCCTGATTTCCCGGGATTTTCACACACAACCGTCTCTACGGTTTATAGAGAACAGCGCGAAAAAGACAAAAAGAAATTCAGTTGACAGCTGTTCTGCAGATGAAAATGTCTTGTTAATGAGAGGAGTCAAAGGGGAATGGCCAGACTAGTTCAAGCAGACAGGAAGACAACAGTAATTCAAATCACCACTTCATACCGGTGGTGTGCAAAAGGATTATCTTCCTTCTTCCAAGAATTGGGTTTCCCCTCCTCCCCCATTGACGCTGCCTTCACCTGCATTTCTTCTATTTCCTGGACATCAGTGCTCACCCCATCTTCCAGGTACCTTATCAAGGATGTAGTTCCTCTTGTCCTCACCTACCATCTCATGAGCGTCTACTTCCAACACATTATTCTCCACAACTTCTGCCATCTTCAACGGGTCCCTACCACCAAACATTCCTTTACCCCCCCCCCCCCCCTCACTCACTGCATTCTCCAGGGATTTCTCCCTTCATGATTCCCTTGTCCAATCATCCTTCCACTAATCTCATTCCTGTCACTTATCTCTGCAAGTGGCAGAAATGTTACACCTGTCCATTCACCTCCCCCCTCACCTCCATTCGGGATCCAAAATGGTCCTTCCAGGTGTGGCTACACTTAACCTTTTCATTTCTGTATCCAGTGCTCCCAATGTGGCTTCTTCCGCAATGGTGAGAGCCAACGTAAAAAATGGAGGAAAGATTTGTCAGGCAACTGAAATCCATCTGCAAAAAAGCTTTTAAATTCCTGTCCCCATTTCCCTTCGGACAGATCAGTCCATAGCCTCCTCTTCTGCCATGATCAGGCCACTCTTAGGTTGGAGGGTCAACACCTCATATTCTATCTAGGCAGCCTCCAACCTAATGGCATGAGCATCGATTTCTTCAACTTCTAGTAATTTTGTTCCTCCTCCACTTTCTCTCTTCTTTAATTCTTAACTCTGGCCCTTTAACCTTTCTCCTCACCTCCCTATCACCTCCCCTTGATTCCCTTCTTCATTTCCATTCTCTTTGGTCCACTCTCATCTCCTATCAGATTTCTTCTTCTCCTTTCCTACCTTTCCCACCTATTACCACCCAGCTTCTTACTTCACCCCTCCCCAACTCATCTAGCTTCACCTATCACCTTCTAATTTGTCCTCCTTCACCCCCATCCCCTCATCTTTCCCATTTTCCTGTCCTGATGAAGGGTCTCAGCCTGAAATATCAAATATTTTGCCATTTCCATAGATGCTGCCTGACTTGCTGAGTCCCCCAGCATTTTGAGTGTGTGTGTGTGAGACATTGAGTTATCGCCTTCAGTTTAACAAATTAATGTATGTATTACTAAAGTAGTGAGAGGGTGGAGAATTAAAAATGATGCTTTTGAATTTAACAGACTGAAATGTTGTCTAGGTATTTGCCAGCTAAGTATCTGGATGGCTGTGTAGAGGTTAATTGGATAGTGTTAGGGGGTATTCCAGAGTTATAGAATAAAACAAATATTAATTTCAACAGCAACCAATCTTCACATCTGAATGTCAATTTGAAGATTGAATTTAAAATGCAGCTCAGATCAATGGTCTTCCTGGAGCTGCAGACTGGGGTTGATTGCAATCCAGGAAACACTCCATTGGTCTGAAATGTCTGCATTTGTATGAACACAGCTTAGAAACAGTGGTGATTAACATTCATTTTGGGTGTCTGGAGTGTTGGTCTGAAGATCTAGGTTTCTGAAAATTGTATGTAGTTCAAAGGAAACATTCTGGCTACATTGAAACCACAGAATTGTCCTGCCATTTCTTTTAATCTTTCACATCTGAAAACATGATGTAATGTTGGATCAGAAAGCCTCTACTGAGAGTGCCTCCATTATACCAGTAGATACCTGCTTGTTGTGCTGAATAAAGAATTCTTCTGTCACTTTTGTCCCTGTGCCTTTTTATTTGGCAAGAACTCTCCAGCCCACACTGATGACCCCTTCTTCAGTCTTCAATCCTCCTCCTCTTCCTGGACACCCCACTCTGTTCTTCTGCAATCTGTGGATCTTTTTATCACTAACTGCTGACAAGACAACAACTGTCTCGACTTTAACACTCCTCTGTCCAATTCTAACTTCACTCCCTCTGAACATGCTTCTCTCCGCACTAATCCCAACCTCACCATCAAACCCACAGATAAAGGGGGTGCTGTAGTAATCTTGAAGACTGACCTCTGCCTTGCTGAAGCCAGGCAATAACTCCCAGACACCTCTCACCAACCAAGAAGAACCTGGCCATTGTCTTTCACACCATCACCAACCTCATCAACTCTGGGGATCTCCCATTCACTGCCACCAACCTCATAGTTCCCTCACCCCGCACTTCCATAAACCAGTCTGTCCAGGTAAACCCATTGTTTCTGCTGCTCCTGCACCACCGAATTGTGTCTGCATACCTCGACTCTGTTTTATCACCCCCACCCCCAGTTCAGTCCCTTCCTCCCTACCCACTTAACATACACTTGATCTTCTCAATGACTTCAAGTTCCTTAGAATCAATCATCTCATTTTCACTATGGATGTCCAGTCCCTTTACACCCCCATCCTGCATTAGGAGGACCTTAATGCTCTCCGCTTCTTTCTGGACAACCGACCCAACCACTTTCTTTCCACCACCATTCTCCTCTGTCTGGTGGAACTGGTCCTCACTCTCATAATTTCTCCCACTTCCTTCAAACCAAAGGTAGCCATGGGCACTCACGTGGGTCCCAACTGTGCCTGCCTTTTCGTTGGCTACTTGGAACAGTCCATTTTCCAAGCCTACACCAGCATTACTCCCAAACTCTTCCTATGCTACATCGACATTGGTGCTGCTTCCTGCACCCATGCTGAGCTCATCAATTTCATCAACTTTGCCTTCAACCTTCACCCTGGTCTCAAATTTACCTGGTCCATTTCCGACACCTCTTTCCTCTTTCTCAATCTCTCTGTCTCTATCTATGGAGACAGTTTATCTACTGATATCTTTAATAAACTCACTGACTTTCACAGACAGCTATCCTCTTCCTACCCTGTCACCTGTAAAAATGCCATCACTTCTCTCAGTTCCTCCATTTCTGCCGCATCTGCTCTCAGGATATGGCTTTTCATTTCAGAACTACTGAAATGTCCTCCTTCCTCAAAAAAAGGGGCTTCCCTTCCTCCACCTTCAACACTGCCCTCACCCGCATCTCTTCCATTCTGCGTACATCTGCCCTCACCCCATCCTCCTCCCACCACCTCACCGGGGATACAGTTCCTCTTGTCCTCACCTGCCACTACACCAGACTTCGCATCCAGCACATAATTCTCCATAAGTTCTGCCATCTCCAACAGGATCCCACCACCAAGCACATCTTTCCCTGCACCCCAAACGTCACACTTTCTGCTTTCTGCAGGGATCGCTCCTTACAAGTCTCCCATGTCCACTCATCTCTCCCCACTGATTTCCCTCTTGGTAGATATCCTTGCAAGTGCGACAAGTGTTACACATGCCTCTACACCTTCTCATTACCATTAAGGGCCTCAAACAGTCCTTCCAGTTGAAGTGACACCTCTCTTGTGAGTCTCTACGGTCATCTACTGTATCTGGTGCTCCTGGTGTGGCCTCCTGTATATCGATGACACTCAACGTAGATTGGGAGACCACTTCGTCAAGCACCTACTGTCCATCCACCACTGAATGTGGGTTTTCAATTCTGCTTCCCTTTCCCATTCCAATATGTCAACCCATGGCCTCCTCAACTGCTGTGATGAGACCACACTCAGGTTGGAGGAGCAACATCTTGTTTTCCATCTGTGTAGCCTCCAATCTGATGGCATGAATATCGATTTCTCAAACTTCCAAAATTGCCCCACTCCTTCACCATTTCCATTCCTATTTCCCTTTCTCAACTTACCGCCTTATCTGCCTCTGGTACTCCCCCCTCCTTCCCTTTCTTCCATGGTCTCCTACCCTCTCCTGTCAGATTCCTTCTTCTCCAGCCCTTTATTTCTTTCTACCAATCAACTTCCCAGCTCTTTACTTCACCTCTCCCGCTCTCTGTTTTACCTATCAGCTGCCACCTTTCACTTCTTCATCCCCTCCACCACCTTCCTTCTCTGACTCCTCCCCTTCCTTTTCATTCCTGATGAAGGGTCATGGTCTGAAATGTTGACTGTTTACTCTTACAGGCTGGACAGCCAAGAACCATCAATTTACGGGACTTGTTGCTCAGGGTCTTTCTTTCGTGACTATGTACTTTTTCTTCCTTTTCTCATATTTTTGAATGAGCGGGTATGTTTTTGTAGAGAGATTGTGGACTACTGGGGTGATGGAATGTTGGACACAAAACTCTGAGCTGCAGTATGGTAACTGAGAAATTGGATGAAGCTGTGAGGTATCTAAGATCAGGAGGAGTTTGAGAGGCAAGATGTCAGAGCTAGCAGAAGGATGTTAGGTACTGGATAACTGAGGCAAATGGATATTGGGCAACAAGAAAGATATAGACTAATTTGCATATTGGAGAGCTGATCGCAATAGATCACATCCAGAGAATCAAAGAACATCAAGAATATGATTTTCACAGACTTCATTATCCACTTCTGCCATGAACCTGACCATGGCAGCTTGTCTCCTAACATTAGGTTCATAGACACCTTACCATGGTCTTACTGATCTTCAATAGATGGTTTTGAAGAGGGTGGTAGGAGAGAAGGGGTGCTACTGTAATGCCAAAAGAGAAATAGAAACTGGAATTCTATTGAAAATTCATCCACTTACCACCTGTTGTCCAGGACTCTTTGCAAAGATAGAAAATGGGGAGAAGGGGGTCGAGACACAGAAAAGATGCTCAACAAAACATTTTTCCGATGCCCCTGTACCTCCATCATCACCACCATTCAGAGCCTCAAACAACCTTTCCAGATGAAGTGATGCTTCACATGCAAGTCTGAACGGTCATTTGTTGTATCCGGTGCTCCTAGTATGACCTCCTCAGTCAATCTATGTATGTAAGCTAT
Organism: Hypanus sabinus; assembly: GCF_030144855.1. NCBI lineage: Eukaryota > Metazoa > Chordata > Chondrichthyes > Myliobatiformes > Dasyatidae > Hypanus > Hypanus sabinus. The sequence continues at coordinate 47,055,065 of NC_082719.1, read as the reverse complement.
TTTATGTATTTATATTCATTGTAATTTTTATCATTATTATTGTGTTCTTTACCTTTTGTGTTTTGTCTTGTGCTGCATCCGATCCAGGGTAATAATTATTTTGTTCTCATTTACACTTGTGTACTGGAAAAGACATTATATTATCTTGAATCTTGAATTACTGGAGCCCAATGCAGATAGGGGGATTGCTTTGTCAAACACCTTCTCTCTGTCTGCCACAAAAGGCAGAACCTCCCAGTAGATACTTATTTCAATTCAACTTCCTGTCCCTAATCTGACATGGCTGCCCATGGCCTCCTCCACTGCTGTGATGAAGCTTGGAGGAGTAACACCTTGTAGTCGGTCTGGGTAGCCTCCGATCTGATGGCACAAGCATTGATTTCACCAATTTGCAATAACTTCTCCCCACTCCCTTCTTCTCTCTATTTCTATTCCCCATTCCAATTATGCTCTCAACCCCTCTCTTCTCCTCACTTCCCAGCACCTCCCTTTGGCTTCCCTCCTCCCCTTTTTCCATGGTCCACTGTCCTCTCCCATTAGATTTTTTCTTCTTCAGCCTTTCTCCTCTTCCACCTATCACCTCCCAGCTTCTTACTTCATCCTTCACCCACTTTACCACTCACATGGTCTTATCTATCACCTGCCAGCTTGTGCTCCTTCCCCTTCCCCCAACTTTCTTATTCCGGCTTCTTCCTCCTTCCTTTCTAGTACTGATAAAAGATCTCAGACCGAATCTTTGACTATTTATTCCACTCCATAAGTGCCACCTGACTTGCTGAGTTCCTCCAACACTTTATGTGTGTTGCTCCCATCTACATCTTGTTAGTTTGAAGCTCTCCAAACCTTTTAAGTTGCTTGCAAATAAACACTTCCTACCAAATGTTATTAGAAAATAATATTGTTGCAAGAACAAATTAAGTACCCTAAAGCTCAAGCGTTAAGTCTTATTCTTGTTGACAAGATCCCACATGGGAGGTTAGTTCAGAAGATTCAGACACTAGGTATCCATGTAGAGGTTGCAAACTGGATTCGAAAATGGTTGTGTGGGAGAAGACAGAGTGGTAGTGGATGGTTGCTTCTCAGACTGGAGGCCTGTGACTAGTGGTGTGCCTCAGGGATCTGTGCTGGGACCACTGTTGTTTGTTTTCTATATTAATGATCTAGATGATAATGTGGTAAATTGGATCAGCAAGTTTGCTGATGACACTAAGATTGGAGGTGTTGTGCACAGCGAGGAAGGCTTTCAAAGCTTGCAGAGGGATCTGGACCAACTGGAAGAATGGGCCAGAAAATGGCAGATGGAATTTAATGCAGACAGGTGTAAGGTGTTGCATTTTGGAAGGACAAATCAAGGTAGGACATACACAGTAAATGGTAGGGCACTGAGGACAAAGGGATCTGGGAGTTCAGATACATAATTCAGATAAATACAAAAGGACATGGCTTTAGGGTGAAAGTAGAAAGGTTTAAGGGAAACATTAGGGACAACCACTCCACTCAGAGTGGTGGAAGTGTGGAATGAGCTGCCATCTGACATGGTAAATGCGGGCTCACTCTTAAGTTTTAAGAATAAATTGGATAGATACATGGATGAGAGAGGTCTGGAGGGTTACAGACTGGTTACAGACTATTCCGCTAGTCCAATTCCGCGGGTCAATTGGACTAGCGGAATAAAGTTTCGGCACAGACTAGAGGGGTTGAATGGCCTGTTTTCTGTGCTGTTGTGTTCTATGGTTCTTCCTATGCAACCCCTAGGATAATGCCAGCATGCACCAAGACTTAAACAAGATTCAAGTATAGGCAGATATGTGACAAGTAACACAAAAGTGCCAGATGATTTATCATCACAACAATAGGCCAACACAGAAGTCATTGAGGAAACTCAATGGGTCAAGTAAACTCAGTGGAAAGAGATTCCAACTGAAGCTTCTCAACCCAGAAGGAAACTGCTCATTCCCCCCGCCCTTTCCCAGAGTTTAGTGTGTTGCTGTCAGCAGTCTCTTGGGTCTTCATCTCTACATCACAGTTACTCTTGACATTGTGCAGCATCTCCCTTTTATCTTTGGGGTCACTATTGACACCTGAACAAAAATAATTGGTTACAAAGTCAGAGTCACATACTCCCAAAGGATGTGACTCATCTCCAGACTGCAAAAGCTTTCCAGATTCCACAAGTTCAGAATGTGATGGATTACTCCCCATTTGCCTCACTTCATGAAGTTCCAACAACACTCAAGAAATGCACTACCAGGGCAGTCCAGCCCATTTAATTGGCTTTCCGTTCACACCCACAGCATGTATTCCCTCCACCACCAATGCACTATCCACAAGATGCACTGCAATGACTCACCAAGGCTATTCCAACAGCATTTTCATGAACATCGATTTCTCAAACTTCTGGTAATAGCGCCCCCCCCCCCTTCACATCACCCTTCCCGATTTCCTCTCTCACCTTATCTCCCTACCTGCCCATCATCTCCCTTGGTGCTCCTCCTCTTTCCCATTCTTCTGTCCTCTACTATCAAATTCCCCCTTCTCCAGCCCTTTTACCTCTTTCACCAATCAACTTCCATCATCTTTACTTCACCTCCTCCCCCTTGTTTCACCTATCACCTACCACCTTGCACTTCTTCCACCCCTCCCCCTCCTTCTTACTCTGACTTCTCCTCTTTCTCTCCAGTCCTAGTGAAAGGTCTGGGCCCAAAACTTCGACCTCTAACTCTTTCCCACAGATGCTGCCTGGTCTGCTGATTTCCTCCAGCATTTTGTGTGTGTTGCTTAGCATCTTCTAAATGCATGATCTCTCAGACCGAAAAGACAATGTGGCAACAAGAGCCATGAAAATGCCACCACCATGACAAGTTGGCTCTCATCCAGGTACTCAACACTAACCCCATTTAAACACAGACCCACTCCCTCCCACACACCATCACGACAAGAAATTTATTTAATTCCCTTCTTCAGACTGGTTGCAGCAGCTTAAAAATATGATTCTCCGCCACCTTCTCAAAGAAAGCTTGTCAGGCAATAAATCTAGGCCTTAACAGCAACACCAATGTAGGTTAAAGTGAATAAAAAATGTGCACCATTCCAAGTATGCTATGTACTCAGCACATCGATATGAAAATCATAAAATTGCTATCAAACTTACAAAACTTGCCAAACTTGAGAAACTAATTTTTGCTATGTTGTTTTGTTTAACAGCTTAGTCCATAACCTTAAAGCAAATTAACCCACTTTTGATACTGTTTTAATGTTCTAATGCTTTTCCTTGAATACAGCCCGGATATTCATGGCTGTAGTCTGTTCTGGCCAACAGTTCTGGGGGGTGGGGGAGGTTTCAAAGTTTTGACCTTTTCTCTGAAATGTGCTGACTTGCTCACATTTAGAGGTTAATCAACACAAGGAGGAAGGATTTCAATTATGTCAAAACTATCTTTAGGAAGAATGAGTAAGACTCACACCTGTCCTCATTGAATAGTCAGCAATGGAATGGGTTAACGTCATCATCAGCTACTGGGTGTTAGCATCTAGTTTTGTCCAAACACATTTTTCTAGCCATGAAGAAGTCAAACCAGTGGCTATACTTCATTGGGAGTCTAAGGAGATTTGATAAGTCACCAAAGATTCTAGCAAATTTCTGCAGATGTACAGTGGAGAGCATTGTTACTGGTGCCTGACAGACTCAAAGTAGACTCCAGTGTCCAGGATCAAAAAATGGTTCCAGAAGTGTTGTAGACTCAACCAGCTCCATCACAGACACAATCCTCCCCACCAACGAAGACAACTTTAAAAGATGGTGCCTCAAAAAGCCACCATACATTGGTAAGGGCCATCAGCATCCAAGACATGCCCCATTCTCATTACTACCATCAGGGAGAAGGTACGGGAAACTAAGAACCACACTCAATGTTTTAGTAACAGCTTCTTTTCCTCTGCCATCAGATTTCTGAATTATCCATAAATACTACTTCGCTATTCCTCTTTGACACAATTTAGGTATTTCTTTTAACTTGTAGTAAATGTTATTACAAAACTTTATGATATATGTCAATGACAATAAACATAATTTTGATGTTAAGCAGATAATTTGCTGCCTTCACTTTGAAAGTGAACATTTTCGTAAAGCATTTTTTCAAATTACAGCATTAATTGGCAAAAAGTAAACAAACATAATTACATTTTGAAAGCTCCAATAACAGTGGATGTTAGTTGGATTTAATTGGTTGTGTCCTTGCCTAAGGGTTAGACAGTTGAAGTCAAAACTCTCACATCTGCATTTAAATGCATAATCTATCTTGACACTGCAGTAATGCCCTGGGGGATTGCTGTGTGTCAAAGGAAATAAAAAGACAAACAAATCTTGGTTTTTTTTCCCCGTGCAGATTGACAATATTACAATAGCGAAAGTGATTTTCTGGAAAATACCAATCATACTCAAATGCAAAGTGATCACAGGAATTTGTAATTGATGATCTATCGAATATCTTGAATACGAGGGGTGATTGATAAGTTTGTGGCCTAAGGTAGAAGGATTCAATTATAGAAAACCTAGCACATTTATTTTTCAACATAGTCCCCTCCTACATTTACACACTTAGTCCAGCGGTCGTGGAGCATACGGATCCTTCTTTGTAGAAGTCTTGAATGAGTTATACAGCTCTCATTACATGCACGTGCAGTTCAACTCTTTGAGTGATTATGAAGAAAGTTTGAAGATAATTAATAACTCATCTCCTTCTACCTTAGACCACAAACTTATCAATCACCCCTGCTGCAGACCACTTCTAGAGGTCCAAGACACCGACTTCTACAAAGAAGGATCTGTATGCTCCACGACTGCCGGACTAAATGTGTAAATGTAGGAGGGGAATATGCTAAAAAGTAAAAGTGCTAGGTTTTCTAAAATTTACTCCTTCTACTTCAGGCCACAAACTTATCAATCACCCCTTGTTTGGCGTCCCTTGCCTTTAACAGTACTTCGTCATATATGTTCATAGCACTTAATCCAGATGAGGAGAATTTTCTTACACCCAGCACGATTGTCCAAGCCTCACATTCAGTGGGCTGCAGAACCCTAATGCCCACCCTCTCAATTACAAGGATGTGTAAAGCAGGGCGACTAAGACAACAGACAGACAGACATACTTTATTGATCCTGAGGGAAATTGGGTTTCATTACAGTCGCACCAACCAAGGATAGTGTAGAAATATAGCAATATAAAACCATAAATAAATAAATAATAAGTTAATTATGCCATATGGAAATAAGTCCAGGACCAGCTTATTGGCTCAGGGTGTCTGACACTCCGAGGGAGGAGTTGTAAAGTTTGATGGCCACAGGCAGGAATGACTTCCTATGATGCTCAGTGTTACATCTCGGTGGAATGAGTCTCTGGCTAACCAGTACATTATGGAGTGGATGGGAGTCATTGTCCAAAATGGCATGCAACTTGGACAGCATCCTCTTTTCAGACACCACTGTCAGAGATTCCAGTTCCACCCCCACAACATCACTGGCTTTACGAATGAGTTTGTTGATTCTGTTGGTATCTGCTACCCTCAGCCTGCTGCCCCAGCACACAACAGCAAACATGATAGCACTGGCCACCACAGACTCGTAGGACATCCTCAGCGTCATCCAGCAGATGTTAAAGGACCTCAGTCTCCTCAGGAAATAGAGACGGCTCTGACCCTTCTTGTAGACAGCCTCAGTGTTCTTTGACCAGTCCAGTTTATTGTCAATTCGTATCCCCAGGTATCTGTAATCCTCCACCATGTCCACACTGACCCCTTGGATGGAAACAGGGGTCACCAGTGCCTTAGCCCTCCTCAGGTCCACCACCAGCTCCTTAGTCTTTTTCACATTAAGCTGCAGATGATTCTGCTCGCACCATGTGACAAAGTTTCCCACTGTAGCCCTGTTAAAGAAGTTAAGGAAGTTAAAGAATGGTTTCTGACACAGCCAAGAGAGGGTGTCACGTGTTGAAAGACCTGAAACACCCTGTCACCCTGTGTTACATCACTGAAGATGTGTCTGAGTGCATCGCAAGATATATCATCCTATCTATATAAAAGTGGTCTGGATTATTAGCCTCATTGATATTCTGCAGATATACAACCGCTGGTACCAATCAGTTTAAGATATATTTCAAGCAAATTAAATTCAATGCAGTCTATACAGTATTTTCTGTAAAGCCTTTAACTGCACTCTACAATGGCATTTTGCCAGTGGAAGCCTACACTATAACTTAATATGACAAAAAATTTAAATTAAAGTGAACAAGGTGAAAACAGGTATAAAATATTCAATATTCTAAGCTCCCTTTGCAGCCTGAAATTCCAATGATACCATTATGACGTGCAAACAGAAGTGAAATGCGATCCTTATCTGTTTTAAGGTCAGGATGCAGGCCCTGTTTGAATGGACATCTAATTTTAATCAGCAATGTGTGCAGGCTTGAGACATGCGCATTGCAAATAATCACGAACACAAGACTGTATATTCAGAAATTCAGAGCAAAAATTGGAGGAATTCAGCAGCATCTCTAGAGGGAAATGGACAGATGACATTACAGGTCGGGACCCTTCCACCAGACTGAGGCACAGAGGGAGATAGCCGGTATAAAGGGGTGATGAAAAAGAGTGGAACAAGAGCTGGCAAGGAATGCATGGATTGAGGTGGGCTAATAGACAGAGAGGGACTGAATAGCAACTGAGAGGTAATTTGTGGAGGCAACAAAGCGTTTTGACTGGTGGAATCTGATAGGAAAGGAAGTTGGAGCATGGAACCTAATAATGGGAGTAGGACAGGCAGACGGGAACAGTAGAGGGAGGGATCCCAGGAGCAGAGTGTGTTGGTGATGAGCAAATGGAGTGTGTGGAGGAAGGGAAAGAAACAGCGTGTGAGGACTGGGGTGGGTATGGTAGGGACTGGGTAGAGGAGGAGAAAGCAAGGGGACAGAGGGGAAGCGAGTTACAAGAAATTGGAGAATTCAATGTTCATGCCATCACATTGTAGACCACCCAGGTATAATATGAAGTGATCTTTCACTAGTCTGCATTTAGCCTCACCCTGCCAATACAGAAGGCTGAGCACAAGCTGGTCAGTGTGGAAATAAGGAAGAAAATTAAAATAGCCAGTAACTGGGAGCTCCAGATGGCCAGTGGCAGAGTATTGGCGCTCAGCAAAGTGGTTGCCCAATCTACACTTGGTCTCAAATTCAGGGTGGGCATAGAGAATAGTGAAGGGTAAAAGTCAAATGATAAATCGGCAATTAATGGCTGGCAGTGGGCGAGTAAGAAGAACATTAAGGGTGTGTGAAGGAGTGTTGCTAATTCTGGGGTGGATCCAACAATAATGAGTGAGCAACCAGAAAACGATTGCAGCAGGTGGACATGAAAACCATTTGTGGGCAAAGGGTTTCCCAGTCAGATCATAGTATACTGTAGCAAATTTTAGGTATTCAGGCTTGCTTGTCCTTGCGGCAGCAGGTAGAGAAAGCATGACTAGCGGTCAATACTTCATAAATTAATGTGAGAGGCTTGTTCAATGAACGTTTGGGAAATGGAATCCACCAAATGATATGTATTTTATGTAAAAAGCATCAGATATGAAAATGGATATTCAAAAACAATCTTGCTGACCTGAGGTTTTTGGAAGGGGTTCTAATCCTCTCACATGAATTTTGCCTCTCTGTACAACCAAGCACCTGCATTCCATCTGCTGTGGCCGTCTGGATCTCCCAGTTGCCAGCCGTTTTAATTCCTCCCCCCTACAATTCCCACACTGACATGTCTGTTCCAGGCCTCCTCTACTGCGAAGTGGAGGCTAAAAAAACATGGCGGAGCAGCCACTTCTTATTAAGCCTAGGTGGTCTACGAAACATGAGATGAACGTAAAATTCCCCACCCTCTGGAAAGCTGTTCAGGCACTGCCACTCTTTTCTCCCCGTGATCTCCCCCCCCCATCCATTTCCCTTCTTCCATCCACTCTACTTGCCTATCCTCTCACTAGTTATCATCCCATACCAGTTCCATCTGTCCACTGCACCTCCCTCTTAATTCCATGCTCCATCTTCTTCTCCTATCAGGTTCCACCATCTTCAGCCTTTTGACACTTACACCTATTACCTCCCAGTCTCTGCTGCTATTCCCCCTTTCCTTTCCCCAAACCATCAATCACTCCTCCTCATCTTGCTCCCCATATCACCTGCCAAATCCTACTCCATCCCCTCCCTCACCTTTGTAACTGACTACCTCCCATCCACCTGTCAGTCCTGATGGAAGGTCTTGACCCAAAACATCAATGGTCCATCTCCCTCCACAGATAATGCCTGACCTGCTGAGCTCCTCCAGCTTTTTGTGTGTTTCTCTAGCAGGTGACAGGTCCTACTCACATTCTCTGGTCGGCAATGACCGGCAGCTCTGATGGAAATCAGAGGCTGAGTATCCTGAAGCAAAGACTCGCCTTTTCCATTATCTCCAATGTACAAGAGGAATATTTGTCTGCATGCTGGCTCAGGACTGTGAAGAATCTCAACATCATCCAGGACAAAACAGTCTGTGTCCCATCAATCACCCTAAAGTTCATTCCTTCCACTTTCACTTACAAAACTTTGTATTGAACATTCAATTACGTATTCAGTCTAGTCCAAACATACACCCAAACCTGCAACCTTTGTGAGGAAGAAGGACAAGGACAGCAGACCCACTTGCACCCTCCCCTCCAAGATGCACATCTAATTTGTAAATGCATCACCAGCCCTCCACTGTTGTTGATTTAAATGCGGGAAGTACCTTCACCTGAAAAGCAGCAGCAGTTCAGCAAATTAGCTTACTGCCACAGTCACAAGGGTGGTTAGACTTAGACAATGAATGATGGCCTAACCAGTGCTGTCTACAGTAGATCCTGGATAATGAACCAATTGAAAGGTCTTGCAGAGAACATGTACAGAGAACATATTTCACAGGTGCCTAACAAGCAGTCTAATTTTATTTTTAAGTACCTATTGGCAGCTTGTACATGTTTTCTGTAACTTTAAGTACAATAAAATTCACAGATTAATTGTCATTTTGGAGCAAGGGGATTGGTCCCACATCCTAAAATTTGCCTCATGTGGATGAGAACATCTTCTGTCAGCTGTCTGTTTCATCAGAGTTCAGTAAGTATAATTGAAGCTATTCTCATCACCAATGACTCTCTCTAAGATTATTTACATAAATTATGGGTTTTCTTGCCATACTTGCAATAGAAGAGGATCAGAATATTGTTTTTTGTATGTTTGAAGTATAAATATATATGAAAATAAAGTAGAAAAGCTGTCTACCTCAGCCGCGAATGTTAATAAATGTCAGCCTCCATAGATCCCGGAATTAGAAAGTTCCAAACATTCCTGTTCCGCTCAAAGGAGGGATGTTCATCACACTGCCAATCTTTGGTCTTGAAAGTCATGGTTCTGGACTCTTCCATAAGAGGAAATTTCCTCACACCATCTTGTAGTGTATTTAACATTTCAGTAGTATTTGAGTAATATTATATTTTGCTTGATAAAGGGCATTATTTGTTTATTTACATAATTCATTATGGGCTATATGTTAGAAGTATATAAATGGCCTTTATCAGTAAGCCACCATGTCATACATACTATACATGCCTCACTAAAGAGAAACTAGGTTCATAAGTTCTCCTGACTCCCATGTTTTTCTTCCAATTAACTTCTAGAGTTACAAAACAAAACTTTGGCAAGCAGTAAGTTTTAAAATGAAACTGAAACAACTACCTACCTGTTGAAGAGCAGCGCATTTTTCTTTGAAAGGGGAGAGGAATGTTTGAGTTTTAAAGAAGCGCAACACGTGTTTCTTCAGAAGGGGAGCGAGACGGTCAAAAAAGGCAGAAGGCAAATGAAATTCATGGGCTTATAAACAGTGAGTACTGGGTGATAATAATGATTTTTTTTTAAGTAGCTGGCTGCATCAGCTATTTGATTGCACAACAAGTAACTGGATGATATATGCTGACAAATTGAGCAGAATTTTAAAGCAAATGGAATAGCTGAGGAAAAGCAAGTGTCAGTGTGACTGAGTATCTTAGGTGGAAATGCATTCAGTTTGGTTAGAAATTTCACTGCTCCTACCAATGTAGCGGAAATTAGCTTTGCCGATTTCAGGAACATAATGCAGGAATATTTAGAATCAAAACTGTTGTTAATTACAAAACACTTTAAGTTTCATATGCAATATCGAAAGGAAGAGGTGCTCATTTCAGCTTAAGTAGCTGAATTGAAAAGATTGCCCAAACATTCAAAAACAACTCCTAACTGAAGCAAAACTCACATTTAAAAGAGCAGTTGAAATCACTGGATCAGTGGAAACAGTAGCCAGAGACATAACTGAGTTTCAGTCAGGAATGGAAGTGGGTGTGAAGTAACTTGCAATATCTCCAAACAGAAAGCTGCCTAACTGAATAAATTGTGTTACAATTGTGGCAGGGCTCACATACACCAGGCCAATGCAGGTTTAAAGATGAAACTTGCAGAAAATGCAACAACTTAGCAGAGCATGTTGGGCAGACAAAAATAAATGAACTGAACAAGGAAGAGAAAAAGATAAAAGTCAATTTGCTGTTTCAAAAAGATCACTAATCTGCATGCTGTTGATGAAAAATCTGATAATGATGAGAGTGACACAGGACTGAGTAGCCTTGGGATTTACAATGTGTAAACTAACAGAGGACAAACAATATGGCTTACACCAGAAGTGAATGGCAGATTAATTAAAATATTATTGGACACCAGTTTGGCCATTTCAGTCATTCCACAAAATAAATTTGAACAGTATTTCACAGATACCAAACTGAAGCCTGCAGATATCCAACTAAGAACTTATATTGGAGAAAAGAGAACTCCTGTGGGAATGACATTTGTAACCGTGAAATGCAACAACCAACAAACCAGTGCTGGGATGAGCTTCCCCTTGACAGGGGTTGCCTTACATGGGAAATGGGAGTTGTGATACCTTCCAAGGTGAGAGAGAGCTAAAGTGTTGGAGAGGCTACATGCTGGTCATCCAGGTGTGGTCAAAACGAAAGCACTAGCTCGATGCTTTGTCTGGTGGCCTGGGATAGATCAGCAAATTGAGCAGCACGCCATGCACTGTGCAGGATACCAACACATCCAGAAGATGCCAAGAGAAGTGTCTCTCCATCCCTGTGAATGGCCTGCATTGCCCTGGCAGAAGATTCATAGAGATTTTGCTAGACCATTCATGAGCCTAAAATTCTTGGTAGTAGTGAATGCAGCTACAAAATGGCCATAGGTTCCCAATAGCCTCCACTACAGCCTTGCATACTATTGATGTGTTGAGAAGCTTCTCTGCAAGGACTGGTGTTCTAGAACACTTAGTCAGTGACATGGACCACATTTTGGTGCAGAATAGTTTTAGACATCCTGAAAATGAATGGAATAAGACAAACATGCATCATTCCACCCAGCTACAAATGCCTTAATGCAAAGTTTTGTTCAGAGTGCAAAGAACACGCTGTGAACAATGTCAGCAGAACACAGTACACTGATATTGAATCAGAATCTCGCCAATTTCCTCCTTGCATATCACAATGCAACGCACTCCACAAGCAACAACTCTGCAGCTATACTGTCTCTGGGTTCCTTGAGTTCATGCATGGATCATCTCAAACCCAATCTGAGAAGAAGTATGCAGGAGAAACAAGAAGGTTTGATGTTTCACTCCTGGACAAGCAGTCCTGGCAAGTGACTACAGAGGTGATCAAAAGTGGGTACTTGGGAAGATTAAGGATATAACTGGACCACTCTCCTACACCGTGCAGATTGCATCTGATATCATCTGGAGATGACACATAGATCAGTTGAGGAGAGCAGAGTCAATTGTTAGAAAATAAAGGTATCCAGAGCTGGCAAAATCATTTCCTGCAGTCCCAGAGTCAACTCCTACAACTACCACGGAGGAGACCCGAGAAACTCAGATTGTTTCACAGCCATAAGTCTCACCTGCCAAACAGAGTGACTCCCCCTTGTCAGGAAAGATATTATCCCACAAGACTAAGAAATCCTCCACAGCAATTAAATCTTAAGGCCTGAATGGGACAATTAAAAAAATTACTATGCCATGGATGTCGATATAGTAGTTGTATTAAACAGTATATTGGGTATATAAGGTTAGTAGAGATGAATACATTAGATATTTGTGTTGAGATGCATTCTATATTGAGTTGGAGTTTATAGCTAAGCAGGCAGAAGTGTAGTATATTTAATATTTCAGTAATATTTGAGTAATATTAAATATTGTGTTTGATTAAGCATTTTTTGTGTACATAATTCATTATGTACGAAGTATGTGAATTGTATACAACATTATGTCACCACATCATATACGCACGCCTTACTAAATTGAGACTATCTATGATTATTTTCCAGCTCCCGTGTTTTTCTTTTGATTAGTTTCTGGAGTTACAAAATGTAACACATCTACCATGCCAAACTCACTCAGAACCATATACGACGAAACTATTCCATTTTGTCCAATCTCCAGGGATTGTAGAGCCATTCTGCTCGATCTTCCTCTGCAACTTGAACACATGATGAATGAGTGAACCGGGTGAATGAGTCATCTTTGAGGAACTGTAGATCTGTGGCTTTATTGATGCTTTGCTGCATACATGAGTTCTCAGTAGAGGGGGTGGTGCCGATGGTTTTTATGCTAGTGTGGGGGGTTGGGGTCATTGTTTTGCTGCTGCTTACGCATGGGAGGGGGAGCTGGGGGCGCTTTGGAGTTCTAATATTTAACTGTCATTCATTCTTTGGGGGAACTCCTCTGTTTTTGTGGATGTTTGAGAAGAAAAAGAATTTTTAGAGTGTATATTGTAAACATTACTCTGATATTAAATGGACCTTTGAAACATTTGAAACATGAATATTTGTTGCACTCCTTTCCATAATCAGGAGGCGCAATGAACATTGGAAAAGAAGCAGAACGTTACATAAAAAACATTTTCCACATTACATTAAAAGATCATGGAGGCATTTCCCTGGTAGATCAGCTTATGACATGTAAGTCTGGAGTCTTGTAGGCTACACATTGATTGACAACAGAATTGGAAGGATATGTTCTGGGCTTGAAAATACATCATATTTCAATTTCAAAGTACTGATTGTACTGTGAAGCCTTCACCAAGAACATTTGATCAAATATATTTTACACAGAAATTGTCGAACAATGCAAGTTAACATGTATCCAAATATTGGCTACTTAACACATTTAGTAACAGCATTTATACTATAATTATGTTACTCATACTATTCAGTGATCTGTGTCATATTTTAATCTTCCCATGAGAAAGGAGACCAAACTTTCAAGCTGTGCTCTAAGAGGGATTAAGAGCATTGAATTCTAGTGAGGTATTTTATGCCTCACAGTGTAGCCATCGCAACTTGGTTGTCAGTGAGACAGGAGAAGCACAACTGTTTGGGCTGATTGGTCAGTAGAGGTTAGCTGACTGTACCTGCTGCATAGCTGATTGGTGGGTATCTTTCTTTTATTTTCTTTCTGCTTCTGCTGATTGGTTAACAGATTAAAATCAGGGTACATGACTGTGAGCAAGATGTGCTCAAAAGTGGAAAAAACAAACATAAGCCAATTCAACAAGTATATACAACTGTCCTGATGAAGGGTCTCGGCCCAAAACGTCGGCTTTACTCTTTTCCAGAGATGCTGCCTGATCTGCTGAGTTCCTCCAGCATTTTGTGTGTATTATATATATACAACTAATTAACTAGAATAGATGGCCAGGCAGTTGATGAGCTCTCGTTATAACATGTGAGAATCATTGTGGTAAACATTGCCTATGCTTGCAGCAAGGGCTTGCTGCCGAATGAACTTTGGTTCAGGATCAGTGAATAGGAATCTAAACTCTGAACACATCAAGGAGGGAGAGACTAACCTGGACATGGTATTTCCAGAGATAATAATACCCCTTAGAGTAACAGCGAGAAGGCAGTGTGAATGCAGAAGAGGGTGGTAGAGGGATCCAGAACATTGTTCCCAAGGAGCCAAAATTCAAGAGTGGGTGGTGGGAGAAATGAGAACTGATGTTGATATAAGGGACAGCATAGTTAGGGAAAATTAAATTGTGCTCTGCAATAAAGACAGAAAGTCCTGAGGGCTGTGTTGCCTGTCTGGTACATCTCTTCCGGACTAAAGGGTGGAGGATTCAATGGCCGTGGTCCATGACTGCCATAAATGGCATAACTGAGACGTGGAAGGGGGCTCTGTTGAAGGATTATGCGGAACTCAGGGCAAAGCTGAAGAACAAAACCATTAAGATTCTTACCTGAGCCATGTGCAAATTGTTAAAGGGCAAATAGGATTAGGGAGGTAAATGTGTGGCTTGTTGTGGGAGCAATGGGTTCCAATTCATGGGCACAAGCACCGATTCTGGGGAAGGAGAGAGCTGTTCTATTGGGAAGGGCTCCACTTGAACCAAGCTGGGATCAGTATCATGGTGAATTGCATAACCAAGGTTGTAGACAGGCTTCAAACTAACTAGGAAGGAGGAGGTCTCCAAGAATGGAATGTTTAGTAAATCAGGAGGAAAAGAAAAAGCAGTGGCACAAAATAGTGAGGGGGAAACTACCTGTCATGGTGTGGAAGACCAGGGCAAAAGATATAAATAAAGAAAATGCAAAACAGAGCAGATACAGAATTGAAAATAACTGCAAAAGTACAACACTAAAAGGAATTTTTTTCAATGCTAAATGCTATTTTGCCTAGTCCAATCGACCTGCACCTGGACCATAGTCCTCCAAATCCCTCTCATACATTTACTTATCCAAACTTCTCTGATTTATGAAACCCAATGTATCAAAAATCCCTCTGCTGCCTGCAAAGAGTACATACATTCACCCCGTGACCAAGTAGCTTTCCTCCGGGTGCTCGGATTTCGTCCCACAGTCCAAGTCTGGTAGGTTAATTGGCCATTGTAAATTGTTCCATGATTAGGCTAAGATTAAATTCAGTAATAGCTGGGCAGCATGACTTGAAGGGTTGGAAAGGCCATCCCGTGCTGTATTTCAATAGATAGATAGATAGATAAATAAATAAGGATCTTTTTACAACCCTATCTACTTGCAATGTCACTTTCAAGGCATTATGGATCTGTATTCCAAGAACCCTCTGTTTTACCCCACTCCTCAGTGCCCTACTCTTTACTGTGTAAGTCCTACCCCTGCTTTGTGCTTTGTCCTCCCAAGGTGAAGCAGCTTATACTTGAATTCTATCAGCCATTTTTCAGTCGATTTTTCCAGCTGGTCCACATCCCACAGGAAGCTTTGATAGCCTTCTTCACCATCCATTACACTCACAATCTTGGTGTCAATTGCAAATTTTCTGATCTAATTTACCACATTATCATTGTTGATACAGATGACAAACAACAACGGGCCCAGAGAGGCAGTACCAAAGCCACTGTTGAATTCAAATAATTTATACTCATCCTGAAAACTAAGCAACTGAATGTTCTTGAAGAACCTCCTATGTGGGTCTTTATTAAAGGCCTTGTTAAAGTCCATGCAGGCAACATCCATTCATCAACTTTCCTGATCACCTCCTCAAAAAACTCTCTAAGTTTGGTTAGATGTGACCTACCACACACAAAACCATGTTGACTATCCCTAATCAGGCCTTGTCTATCCAAATACTTACATATCTTTCACCTTAAAATGCTTTCCAGTAATTAACTCATACCAATGTTGGGCTCACTGGCCTATAATTTCCTGCCTTATTTGTAGAGCCTTTCTTGCTCAATGGAACAGCATTAGCTATCCTCCAGTCCCCCAGCACTGCACTCGTGGCTAAGGACTTTTGGAGTACCTCTGAAAGGGACCCTGAAATTTCTGCACTAGCATCCTAGATGGTCCAATGGGATACTTTGTCAGACCCTGGGGACATACCCACCCTAATATGCCTCAAATAGGCAAGCACCTCCTCTTCTGTAATAAATATTTAGTCCATGACCTTACTGCTGTTTTCCCTCAATTCTATGTTTGCAAGAAGGTAGATTCAAAGTTCAAAGCTCAAAGCCCAGATGATGCGATAGCTAATACAGAAACTTGGTTGCAGAGTGACACAGTACACAGTTCCACTGTTCCAAAAAATAGACCATAGGGATAAGGAGGTAGGGTGTTATTGTTAATCAAGGGGAAAAGAAGTAATTGCTTATGTTGGAATCAAATTCTCCAAGTTTACTTTCAAATATCAGACAGATCTTTTAACAAATTATGATCAGCTCATTTTTTTTAAATAGGTTGTTCATTACTAAATAAGTTATTTTCATTTTGTTTTAAAGACTCTATATGCTAATCTTGTTTACACTGGAAATGTTGTCATTGTAAAAGATTTGTCCAACAGCCAAGCCTCTTTATGGCAGTTAAGGATTTCGTATTAAAACTTTCAGCACTAACCATTATTAAAGATTCATTGTTCACAAAATTTAATTTCTTGCTGAAATTTTCCATCTTACATTTGCCTCATAATAGTATGAAAGGATAATTATAACCAACAGGTTATAATCACCAACAGATAGAAAATGCTGGAAGAACTCAGAAAGTGAGGCAGCATTTGTCATCTTGCTTGTCATCTATATTAATAATTTGGAGAAGAATGCACAATAAATGGTGAGTAACTTTGCAAATGACACTAAAATAGCTTGTATTGTTGACAATAAAGAAGGTTATCAAGAATTACAGTGAGATCATGATCATCTGGGTAAGTGAGGCAAGGATTGTCAAATGGAGTTTAATTCAGATAAATGTGAAGCATTGCATTTTCTAGCCTTACCAATATCTTGTACAACCGCAACATAATCTCCTGATATCTCTACACAAAGTCCTAACTGATGAAGGCCAATGTGCCAAACCATCTTCAACATCTTTACCTGTGGTACCATTTTCAGGGAACATGTAAGTGAATTCCAAAGCCCTCTTTTTTTCAATTCTCTCCAGGGGTCTTCTACTTACCCTCTGAGTGAAGAACTTTCTCTTTATCTCAAAGGCAAAAAGGCTATTGCTTATTCTGTGACTGTCACCCTTGCTTCTAGACTATTAAGCTGGAGGAAATATTCTCTCCTCAAGATGTCTAAGAGGATGGTCCCTGCATTTAACAGCCACAAAACAAAAAACATTTCACTCTTCAGCATTATAAAAAAAGATTGTCTGCTTAAGAATATCATTATCTTAATTGGCTAGTTGTGGCTACAATTTGATTTCTTTCTTTATAAGACAAAATAAAAACAAAGCTTAACTGTAGTCTGTACATCATTTTATTATCAAGTGAAGAATTGATTTTCATTGCTGATATTTAAGTTTCGTCTATGCATTTGTAGCTCAAACCATGTATCAATCATATATTTCATAAGAGGGTACTGATGAAGACAGTCATTTATAATTGTGCAATAATGCATATTGCAAAACCAGAGTTAATTCCTTTGCTTAAAGCAAAAGGAATAAATGAGTACTGACAGCACTTCCCAGAAGTAAACTGAAAAAAAGTATAAAAGCTTATAATTTTTTTAAAAAATTAAGTATTCCAATTGTAGTCAGACAGTGCAAACTTCTTAATAACAATTTCTTCATGGTCACAGACATGAACTGATCCCTTGCCAAGCTATAATCTTGGCAGTATGGCAATCCCACTGTAAATTCAAGGTTGGATTCTTTGTAATTCAAGCAAGTTATACATAAGACCACAACATAATTGGAGCTGGAGGAGATCATCAGGCTCTTCAGGATTGCCTTGCCATTTAGCATGATGCTAGCTGATCTTTGCTAGCCTCACCTCCTCTTCTGTGATATTATTACTAATCCGCACTGAATGAGCCACAATTAACGTAGTTCAATAATGACATCTCCTCCTCATTGACAACACAGGCAAACCACAAGAATACATGTTAGACCATTGTTCTAATCTCTCTACACATATGACTATGAGGCTAGGCACAGCTCAAATACCATCTATAAATTCACTGGTGACATCAATATTGTTGACAGAATCATAGATAGTAACAAGGACGTGTACAGGAATGAGATAGATCGGTTGGTTGAGTGGTGTTGTAACAACCTTGCATTCAACATCAGCAAGACCAAGGAATTTATTGTGGACTTCAGGAAGGGAAAGTCAGGAGAACACACACCAGTCTTCATAGAGGAGTGGAAAGGGCGAGCAGCTTCAAGTTCCTGGGTGTTAACATCTCAGAGGATCTATCCTGAGCACAGCATATTGATGCAATCACAAAGAAGGCATGTAGGAGTTTGACAAGATTTGTTGTATCACCAAAGACTGTCAAATTTCTGCCAATGTAACGTGGAGAGCATTCTGACTGGTTGCATCACTGACTAGTGGGGAGAGGGGTGGGGGCTCCAATGAGCAGGATTGAAAGAGGCTGTAGAGGATTCCACCAAAATCAGAGCTGAAGTTGGTTGGGCTGAGGATGGTCCCTGAGTTGTGTTTGAAAGCTGCAGTGATTGTCTGCTTCTGGAATTTGATTCATTTGGTGAGAAATTAAAACCACACCACTATCTTAGAACTGAAAATGGCTTTTGCATTCTGTGAAGTTTATATGAAATATGATGTTGTATTACAAAGTTTTACACTATACCTTGTTACATGTTGCAATAATAAACCAATTTATCAAAGATAATTTAGTTCCTTTGGCAAGACTGGTCCTAAACTGTACTGCATTGCATAAGTTTGGTATTGACAGTTGATTGTTGTTGGCACATGCACTGAAATATTGTGAAACACTTTTTCTCAAACTCCTAATGAAATATAGCTGAGGCTGCCTTCTTTGTAGTTGTATTGATATGTTGGGACCAGATTAGATCCTCAGAAATATTCACACTCAAGAACTTGAAATTGCTCTCTCTCTTCACTTCTGATCCCTCAATGAGGATTGATTCATGTTCCCTTGTCTTACACTTTCTGAAGTCCACAATCTGACATTGAATGCAAGGCTTTTGCTGTGACAACACTCAACTGGCTGGTATATCTCGCGCTGTACACTCTCTCGTCTCCATCTGAGATTCTACCAACAATGGTTGCAAATTTATAGGTGGCATTTGAGCTACGCTTATCCGCATTTCCATGGGTATAGAAAGAGTAGAGCAGTGGGCTAAGCACACAACCCTAAGTACTAAGGTGCACCTGTGTTGATTGTCAGTGAGGAGGAGATGCTGTTACCAATCCGTACAGATCTCAACCATCTCCACCACAACACCATCGATGCAGACAGAGAAGGGCATCCACCCCAATTCTTGAAGTCAGTGACCAACTCCTTCATTTTCCTGATAGTGAGGGGAAGTTGCTGTCATAACACCACACCGCTAGGCTCTCTGTCTCCTTCCTGTACTCTGCTTTGTTTGAAATCCAGCCCAGTAAGATGGTGCCATCTGCAAACCTATAAATGTAGTTCAAGCAGTATTTTGCCACACAGTTATCAGCGTACTGGGAGTATAGTAAGAGGCAAGGGGTTTAGCCTTGTGGGGCAGCAGTGCTGAGGATAATGGTGGAGGAGATATCTTGCCTAACTTTATTGATTGCAATCTATTGGTCAGGTAGTTTAAGATCCAGTTCCAAAGGAACGTGCCAAGTCTTTGTTCAAGGAGTTTAGTGTTTGCTTGGAATTATGGTTGATAGCAGAGCTATAGTCAATACTCAGAAGTCTGATGTAGGTGCCTTTGTTATCCAAAGTGGGGGTCCAGAGAAATGGGCTCTGCCTGGGCCTGTTTAAGAGGAAAGCAAATTGCAGTGTTTCAAGGCACATTATTTTTCTTCGGCACCAGTTTGATAGTGGCAAAAGCACTTAAAGCAAGTGGGAACCTTATATTGAAACGAAGAAATTAAAGATGCAAGTGAATATCCCTACCAGCTGGTCGCTCCAATGCAGAATGCATAGCTGGGGACCCCACCCAGGCCAATCACTTTCCCTGGGTTCACCCTCAATAAAGCTGATCTGACATCTCCAACTGTGACCATGGGTACTGGTGCATCACAGGGCTGTTCTGGTGGCTGGTATCATTTCATTGATCTTCTGTTCAAAAAGAGTAATTTATTGAGCTAATCGAGGGGTGGATGGGGAGTGCATCATTGCCAGCAATATTGCCTGATTTCACTTTGTAGCCCATTATAGCATGCACCCTTACTAAGATCAAGGGCTAGTCTGAGACCAGCTTGAACTGGTATTGTCCCACAGCATTTCTGCTGGCTTTGTGGTTTATACCTCTGTCTAGCTGACAGAACTTGAATTCTTTAGACCTGGATTTCAGTAAAGAGTAGATCTCATAGTTCATCCATGGTTCCTGGTTGAAGAACAATCAGACTGAATACACCTACTGGTAAAATTTGTGACAGCGGTGGCATACTCACCTAGTTTGATTACTTAACTTGGCCCAGTCCACTGAGTCAGAACACTCAAGGAGGAGTTCATCTACTTCTTTAGACCAGCACCATACACCTTTCTGCTGTGGATGAAAGAATGAAGGGGTATACACTTAGCACGTCATCTGCATGTGTAATGAGTAAAATAGAGAACAAATTAAAAACGCCAGGTCTATAGGACATAAAACATAGAAGAGTGCAGCACACTACAAGCCTTTCGGCTCACAAAGTTATGCTGTCCTTCTATCCTACTCCAAGATCAATCTAACTCTTCCCTCCTACATAACCCTCCACTTTTATCTATCTAAAAGTCTCTTACAAGTACCTGATGTATACCTCTCTACTACCACCCACAAAAGTACATTCCATCCACTTATGATTTTCTGTGTAAAAAAACAACCTCTGATATCCCCCCCGCCCCCATACTTTCCTCCAATTACTTTAATCAAAACTGGAAGAACAGTTGAGAGCTTGAAGGTACAGTTGTAAATATAGGAGGAGAGGGGGTCCTTTTCCAAAAGGCAAATTCTGAGGTATGTTCTTGGTGACAGATGTACTGATGTGATTGGAGTTGGTCTGTGTAGTTTATCAAGACTATAAGAAAAGCCAGGAAATTACAAAATCAAGCTGTTGCCCTTAGTAAGGGGAGTATTTGTGCATTTAAATAAGGAAGAGTTCAGCTTGAATTAAGTGTTGAGACAAAGTGGATACCACTAACAGACAAGCTTTAAATTCAGACATTTATCTGCAAACATAACAGACTTGTGGCATAATAGAGCTTAGCTCCCATTATAATTCTAACTGCCACTTCAGTCCTCTGCCAGCGTTAACTGACAATAAATCAAGGCCAAGCATAACGTAATCTAGTCCTCTGTCTAGTGTGGTAACTACAGTAGCTGGCTTCCACTGATGTATTTATTAGGCCTATTAGGATAATTCCTAATCCGGGAATCAGCCATGATGCATTAATTCCAGTAGACACTTGCATATTTATTTTGCAGGTGAATTAACTGAATAACAACAGATTACTAACAGCAGGTCAGTTTCAGAATATGCCACATGGTACTCTGATGCTGGAAAATTAACTGCCATGAAGTATAATATCAAAGAAATAAAACAATACACAAAGTAAAGTCTTATAAGTAGGAACAATGGTGCTCCGATATACCTACATTACAGTTGTGTTTACAGGGACATTCATTTTCACAATGTAATTTTTGCTTGACAGTTAATGAATTCTTCAGCTGATCAATATTTTTTTAGTTTGCTTGGAGCTTAAAAATTCAGATTTACTATAAACCTCAGAAAATGACACGATATGAAAACAATTTGACAATCTTAATCTACAGGTATTTACAGTGAAAGAAATAAAGCAGAAGTCAAACGATGTCTCAGCTGGAGAATGAGCAAAGGCTTATTATGACTGAAAATCTGTGGAGGAGTTTGATGGCATTGTTCCACTTTTGTTATCCAGTTATTAATGACTCATCAGAAAAGAGCATCACATTTCAAAAGCTCTACACTGACTGGAGTAGGTGCCGTTTCATAAATAATTAATCTTCCAATTGTATATTTTAAACATTACTTCTAGTGATTAAAAATCTGAGGTACCCATCTGCTTCAAGCAGGCTTCATTTATACCAATGCCTAAGAACATTGTAAAGTGCCACGTTCACTAACAATGTGATGAAGTACTTTGAGAGATTGACAGTGAAACATATCAACTCTTGCCTGAGAAGTGACTTAGACCCAATTCAGCTTACTTACTGGGGCAACAGGTCCATGGCAGATGAAATTTCATTCGCTCTTCACTCAACCCTGGAACAACTGGATCGCAAGGTGCTCTTCATTGATTACAGCTTGGTATTCAATATTATTATCCCCTCAAAACTAACCAATAAGCTTCAAAACCTTGGCCTCAATACCCCCTTGTACAATTGGATCATCAATTTCCTCCCTTGCAGACCCCAATCAGTTCAGATTGGTGACAACATCTCCTCCACAATCTCCATCAGCACAGGTGCACCACAAGGCTGTATCTTTAGCCTCCTGCTCTACTAGCTTTATACCTAAGACAAGCACAGCTCCAATGCCATAGTTAAGTTTGCTGACAACTAGTCCAAATTAAGGATGGTAATAAATCAGCATTTAGAAGGGATATTGAAAATCTGGCAGAGTGGAGCCATAACAACCACTCATTCAACGGCCGCAAGACAAAAGATCTAATTATTAACGTCAAGAAGAGGAAACCAAAGATTCATGAGCCGGTCTTCACAGGAGGATCAGAGGTGGAGAGTGTCAGGGACTTTAAATTCCTTGGTGTTACCATTTCAGAGCCTCTGGCCTGAGCCCAGCATGTAAGTACAATTACAACGAAACCATGGTAATGCCTCTACCTCTTTAGAAGTTAGCAAAGATTCAGCATGACATCTAACACTTGGACAAACTTCTATAGATTTATGGTGAAAAGATATTGTCTGGTTGTATCGTGACCTGGTATGGAAACACCAATGCCCTGAATGGAAAATCCTACAAAAAGTACAGGATGTGGCCCAGTATATCATGGGCAAAGCCCTCCCCACCACTGAGCACACCTACACGGATCACTGTTGCAGGAAAGCAGTATCCATTATCAAGACCTCCCACCACCCAGGTCATGCTTTCTTCTTGCTGCTGCAATCAAGAAGGTACAGGGGCTTTAGGAACCACACTCCCAGGTTCAGGAATAGTTATTGCCCCTCAAACATCAGGCTCTTGAACCAGTGGGGATAACTTCACTTGTCCCATGATTGAACTGTTCTCACTTTCAAGGTCTCTTCATCACATGTTCTCGCTATTTATTCATTATTATTATTATTATATTCTTTTGTGTTTACAAAGTTATTTTTTCGACTCATTGTTTGTTTGCCCATCCTGCAGACTTTCATTGATCCTATTCTGTTTCTTGGATGCCCACAAGAAAAGTAATCTCAGAGGTGTACTTCATGACATATATTTACTTTGATAATAAATTTACTTTGAATTTTAATGATTATACTTCCTCAGACTCCAGCAATTTCAGTGGCTGTAATTGAACTGAATTTTAAAGCACAGCCTTTCTAATGAGTAGAATTATCTTAGGCGTTCATGCAAATAGTTCCTTAAGGTTGTTATAGCCGGAGGTGGTAATGGGAACAAGCTCCTACTACCTATCAAATGCTCCCAATGGCATGCGCTTCAAATAACTTATGTCAACCAAGTCCAGCTCCTGGCCTTCATGTGTGGCTCAGCTACTAAGCCTGGCAGAACCTTTCTACTAACGAGAGAAGGAACAAAGGCAGGTCACCTTAAAACCAGTCACTTTGGGCAGATGGGGCTCGTCAGTCATGGTTGGCAGTTCATCAAGGAGAAGGAAAACTCTGATCTCAAACATCTGCTGTGTTCCAGCTAAACCCACTCATGGGGAAAGCCTCAGGAGTAAAACCCGAGGGAAAAATCTGGAGCTGGAGTCCCTAAGGCAGCCCCACATTGAGTTCAACGCTAACTGGCAACTCCAGCGACACTGCTGGTATCAAACTGTATAGGTCTCTGTTGTTCCTTTGGGTTTATCAGTAATGCATGGAGAGAGGGAGCTTCCTACATGGGCAAGAGCCTACTCTCCATATTGTACTGTCCAGGCTTGCATATCTAGACAGCTAGGACGTAACATTCGTGGTCAACTCTGACCGATGGATACTTCGATCACTTACTCATGCAAACAGCATAAAACTGAATTAACAAGACATGGTACACTCTAAATCTGGAAAATTAATAAAACATTAATAAAATTGTACCGAGATATAAGGAAAAACTTTTCTTTGCATGACAATCCAGAGAGTCTATTCCAAACATTAATAAAATCTGGGAAATTAATAAAAAAATAATAATAAATCCAGAATACCTGTTGACAGATTTGGAAGAAGGAAGCCCAGGAAATGCCTGGTATGATTTCAGGCCTTATTGACATGAGACAAGTCCTGCAGACAGCCTGTAGTTGGAAACTTGGAGTCAGCTTCTCTTGGAAGAACATTATTTCAGGCCTCTATGTTACTCCTCACTAGCTGCAGTCCTTCACTAGGACCTGGAAGTAGCAATGGAATAGTAGGAAGGGGGTTTACGGGGAGCACTGGAAGGTATGAGAACATCAGGAGACATGGAAAATGGGTGGGATGAAGGAGTTTTGGGGTGTTCAAGAGAGGGGAGAAGTCAAAGGTACTATGAAGAAAGCAGACAGCTGCAAGAGAGAGAAAGGGCTTTAAGCTGGAGATAGGAAAAAGGCAAAGTGGGAGTCTTCTGTCTGGAGTAGCTGTCTAGATATGCCGGGATCAGTAGCCATTTACACTGTCCTTGGTAATCCTTCCCAATTTAATGATGCAGAGCAAACATAAAAGCAGCATCAGACTGAAGTTAATTTATTTGTATGTGTAAGGGCTCTGTGAAATTTTCAAATACAATACTCAATATAAATCGGAAACAGTATTACACAACTAATTTTTAAAATTTGTAATTTCTTAACTTTAAGCTATCGTTATGTATTTATTTTTTATTTGTGTAAGTATCATTAAACAAACTACCATTTAAGCAAGGGCTACATATTTAAGGCTTTAACTCCTTGTTGAACCTCTAAACCAGAAGGAGTTTACATTTGTATGTAATTGGTAATTCATTTCATTATTGGTTAATTATTATCATATGTACCGAGATATAAGGAAAAACTTTTCTTTGCATGACAATCCAGAGAGACTATTCCAAACATAATACATCAAGGTAGTACACGAGGAAGAACAATAAAAGAATGCA
Source organism: Hypanus sabinus (assembly GCF_030144855.1). NCBI lineage: Eukaryota > Metazoa > Chordata > Chondrichthyes > Myliobatiformes > Dasyatidae > Hypanus > Hypanus sabinus. The sequence continues at coordinate 47,029,784 of NC_082719.1, read as the reverse complement.
GAATATTCTGTTAAAGTTACAGAGAATGTGCAATACAGGAACACACATATAGTGCAAGGGCCAAAATGAGATAGATTGAGAGATCAAAGTTGTATCTTTATCATAGAAGAAGACTATTGAAGAGTCTAATGATAGTGGGATAGAAACTCTCTTTGAGCATGGTGGTGCATGTTATCAATCTGTTGCATCTTTTGTCTAATGGAAGGAGGAGAAGGAAGAATTCTCATGGTGATATGAGCATTTGATTATGCTGGCTGCTTTCATCAGGTAGTGGGAAGTGTGGACAGTCTATGAAGGGCAGGGGGGTGTTGGTTTTTATGATAGATTGGGTGTGTACACAACTCTCTGCAATTTTTTGAATCCTGGGCTGAGTAGTTGCCATCGTAAACTATCATGGAATATTCTCTATGATGCATCTATAAAAATTGGTGAGGGTCACAGGGACATGCCAAATTTCCTTAGCATGTTAGGGTGAAAGTTCATCTATTTTCGTGGATAAAATCATAAACCATTTTCTGGTGGTAATATTGTTCTCTAATATCAGAATACTTTCCCAAAGAACAAATTTAAGAATTTACTAAAATTCAAAAATCAGGACTCATTATCATTAAATTATTTACAACCACAGATACACAGCAACCATTAGAAATATATGTAGTCCCCATTGCCTTGTTAAAATTCAAGTTTATTTTCATGGGTATATATACCCAGGATATAAATGTAATGAAAATTAGCCTTTTGCAGCAGTAAAACAGAAATTATATAAACTAAAATTAATGTAAATTATATAGAATGTGCACAATGAAATACACAAAAAAAAAACATGACGTTAATGCAAGTTGAATGAAATATGCTCTAAGGTAGAATTAGAGGTTTTCAGGTCTTGATCACACCTTCAAATCTACTCAAAATGGATTTATAGTCTGAATATTTCAAATTTATTCATTTTGAGCATGTTTGGAGAGTTCGGCACATCTAATTCTGTAGGGTAAACCAACTAAAATCTTTTTCATAAAGATCTTGATAACTGAGATGAGGTTGCACTCATATGTATTATCATATTTTGAATGTTGTCACAAAGCCAAAGGATGAATTCACCACCCCCACCACCTCCAGGACTCATTCACGCTTAACTGCCACAGCTTTAGTGCAAAAAGTTGGAATTCTAAAAAAAAAACTTGTATTACTCTTCCTCTGGAGTTCTTGTGGATCTTCCACCAAGGTTGGGGCAGATGAGTAAGAAAACTCATTCACTCCTCGTGTGCAATTCCACAGGGCATTACTTAGGTTGGAGGGCCGATAGATTACCGAAGCAAGATTCACCCTTGCAAAAATCTATTGCAAGGAAAATGGACAAATCATGAGCTTGATTGAAAGGCAACCTGGTGTGTGGGAGAATTGGTCATGAGACATTAGATCAAGAATCATAGGGTGGGGGGTACTGTCAATACAATAATTATTTTGTGAGTGTAGCTGAGATTAGAATCAGTTTGCAGATTAAGATGGGAAGTAGATTTGAAAACCTGACGGACAGCTAAAGATTATCCTTTTAAGTTACATTGAAGTAGGCCTTGTGTCTTGAAAAGATCTCTTGACTTCTGGTCAAGATGCCGCCAGCATACAACACTCCCTCAGTCAACATCTTCCAGATAGCTCACAAAAATGTCTTTTTTACTTCTCTTATGTATGTTTTTCACCTTAAATGTGTTTCTGGGACTGTTAGAGCCTACAATTTACAGTTTGGAGGTCGTGTGAGACTCTGAGAATGTCTCTGCGAAGTTTCCGGGAAGCAAGGGTCGGAGGGTCGCGATGTGAAGAAGCTTCAAGGTGGATTGTAAGCCATTGTTCAACTCCATTTCACCAGTGAAAGTGTCTATTTATTACCAATTAAAGCATTGAGGAAGATTGAGACAGCGAGGTAAATGCGAAAGACGAGTGAGAGTTCAGTGCCAATGGCTTGCTTTTTGATCGCTGCTGGAGAAGGATTCTGTGAGTGGCCTATCACCGTGTGGCTCACTGTGGCAAACAGGTAGGTCTCTCTGCCTCATGTGGTGCCCCTCTCTTTCAATAAATGTCAGTGGTATCAAAGGATGGTATCATGGTTCCGTGTTTATGGACTGTGGACTTCTTCAGACATGTTTTTTATGTTCTGTGTGTCTTTTTCATACCTCATTTTGTTGTGCAAGGGGAGGGGGTTGATGATCTGTTAGTTATTTGTGAGAGGGAGGAGTTGTTTGGAGGTCGATGTTTCTCTTCCATTTAGTGCAGAGGGTAGATTGATAATTGGGATGCAGTTCTTTTTTGTGCAGTTGAGGGGGTGGTGGCTTTGATGTTTCTCTCTCTCTCTCTCTCTCTCTCTCTCTCTAAGACTTTCATGTTCCTTCTTTCGTTTATGGCTATCTGGAGAAGACAAATTTCAGAGTTATATATGGATACCTGTCTTGATAATAAATGAACCTTTGAATTCTCTTTCAGGCTCAGCGTGTTACTGGCAAAGGTGTTATTTATTGATTATCCCTAATTGCATCTAAGAATGTAGTGGAGAGCAGCCTTCGTGAACTATTACAATTCTTACGGCAAAGGTACTGCCATGGAGCTGCTAGGCTCAAGATTTAGGGTTAGAGAACAATGAAGGATTAGAGATATATTTGCAAATCAGGGTGGTGTGCAACTTAGAAATGTAACTGCAGCGCTTTGCCCTTTTGACATAAGGAGGTGCTATCAGCAAAGCAAGTCACTGCAGTGTATTTTATAGATGCTACACACTGCAACTGCTGTGAGCCAGTGCTAGAGAAAATAAATGTTTAAGGAGATTGATGGAGCACCAATCAAGTGGGTTGCTTTGTCCTGTACAGTGCTGAGGATTTTGAGATTTCTTAGTGCTACAGTCATGCAGCCAAATGGAACTATTCTTAAGATGCTTCTGACTTGTATCTTGCATTTGGAGGAAAGTCCTTGGGATATACTGCGGTCACTCACTGCGGGATACCCGGCGTCTGATGCTTGTGTATTTATATGGCTGGTCCATTTATGCATCTTAACAAAGGCAACCCTAGAATGTTGAGATTAGGAGACTCAGTAATGTCAAGTAATGCCTTTGAATGTCAAGTGTCGGAGATTTCTGTTGTCTCTTACTGGAGAAAGCCATTGCTTGACACTCTTGTGGTGCAACTGTCACCTGTACATGTTAGCCATGCCAGAACACTTAAACTGAATGCTTCATTTGCTGAAGTGTTGCGAACAGAATTTGGTTCCATGAATATCCCCATTTCTGACCTCATGCTGCTTAGGTCCTTGATGAAGCAGCAAGAGGTGGTTGGCCTGAGGACTCTGGATGGCGATCTCTTGAAGTGATGTCATCCACAGGCCAGTTGAACACCAGTGAAAGTCAGGGAAGTGCAACCAGACACCAGCTTCCTGGATGTCTCTTTTCATCAGTACATACAGACACATGGCTCAGAAGGAAAATCATACCTTTGCAGACCATTCCGAAATTATTTGATTTCATTTTGGATTTACTTTCCAAATAAAATCCTATTGCACATAATTTATGCTGTACATTATTGAACTTCCAGTCCATATTTTGGTCAGTAGATTGAAACGGTATGGCTAGTCTCCAGAACCTGTAAAGTGAAAATGAAGTTTAATATTCAAAGGTCTGAAACAACATAAGCATCTTATTACTGGGTGAAACGGTAACAGAGGAGCATCAAATCATGATTAGTACTAGAAACATTTGTGTAGTAAAGGAGCTCAAGGCACTGGGATGAATTTTACCCCACATGATTTGGTGGAATAGGGGCAAATGAGATATAGTATAAACATATTAAATAACTGAATCCCAACCCAAAATGCACATCCAGTTGTCCATTTGAATTTCCTCATAAATATTATAACATGGATGGGAGTTTCATATTTAATTTTTCTTGGTCACAATACAATCGCAAATTGCTCAGAACCTCAGCTTCAAATATTCAAAACACATTTATTATCAAAGAATGTATAAGTTATACACTGTGAAATATATCTGCTTATAGGCAGCCACAAAGCAAGAAACTCAAATAACCCAATTAAAAAGAATAAAAAACCACTGTACAGAGAAAGAGAGAAAAACACATCATGCAAACAATAGAAGCAAGCTAACAGTATTGTGAACCAGACAGTCCCAGATCCACTCCCGGAGCAGTCAGAGTAGGCCCACATCAAGCCTCGGATCCCAGTTTTCACAGCAGCAGGGCAGGAACACACAACAGCTGGATCAGCTCACATCTGAGCACCACGGCAAAGGAAATGCACACATGTGGGAGAGCGAGCGAAATTTGCCTGACTCTTGCCTCCATACTCAGCACTTGGACTTCCAGTCTATCTGGGCTGGTGCTTAAATTGTCTTAGCACCGAGTAGTGCCATGTTCTAAGAAGTCAATCTCGGTGCCCTGATATGCCTGGGCTAACCCACCTGGGCCATTCTTGATCTCACCAAATCAGCTCGGCATTTGGAGTGATCCAACCTCACAGCCAGGTTAGGTGGATGAACATCGGACAGAAAATATGAAATAAAAGGGTAAAATGTTCAAATGATCATGAGGTAGATTAAAAGATGAAGTTAATGTTGTGGGTTGATAACTTTTCATTAGAGCTGGGGAGAAATAAAATGCATGAGAACCATAGTCAGTTGCTTCCAATGCCTTAAGTAACGTGATAACATCGGGTCTGCACAAGCAGGCACCACCCATTGTCGACCCGGCAAGCAGAAGTTACATATCACTCATTTCCAACTCATCACCTGCAGCCTATTTAAACCCACCTCTCATCCACAGTCCGAGTTCACTCCTCGAACCAGCTAGCCTCAACTATTTGTCGCTAGCCTTCAGTTACCTCATTGCCTTGTTATGTTAAATATCTAAACACAAAAATACAACTGCAGATGCTGTGGATCAAAGAATACGTACACAATGCTGGAAGAACTCAGCAGGCCAGGCAACATCCGTGGAACATCAGTTTCACGGATGCTGCCTGGCCTGCTGAGTTCTTCCAGCGTTGTGTACATATGTTAAATATCTGTCCTCTCAAGGTCCCTCGTGGTTTATTATTTTAAAGTTAATTAATAAAATACTGTGTTCTGCTGAGCCATCTCTGCTGCTGTGCACTTGAGTCAAGTTTCCTCTATATTTCCTGGCAGGATGGTTTGAAACAACAATGGATCCAGTAGAGTATGCTCACCTAAAGGAAGTTGTCCATCGACAGGAGTACTTGATACCAAATGAGTGGGAAACGACTGACCATCTGTCTCAGTACAGCAATCCTGTGCTAGTCAACCTCTTCCCTCTGACCCCTGGATTCCAGTGCCCAAGCACTTTGACAGATTCCCAACCCAGCGCTGCAACTTCGTCCCAGTGTGTCTTACACTTTGAGCTCCAGCCATCTCTGTATTCTATGGAACAAGCCAAGATTGCTTTCATCTCACTCCTGACGGGGTGCCACTAACTGGGACAAAAAACACCATTTTCAATAAATATGACAAATTCACTGCAGAGGTGTGCCAAATTTTCAACCATCTGTGAAGTGGAAGGAGGGTAGCCAATCGGATTCTTCGCCTGCGTCAAGGCACACACTCAGTGCTGGATTACACCATGCAGTTCAGGACCCTCGTGGCAGAGTGTGGCTGGAACGTGGAAGCACGGCTGGCCCATTATCGTCATGGCCTCTTAGAGCACTTGAAAAATCAGCTGTATAACTGGAGATACCCACTGACCTCGAAAGCTTCATCACTCCAGCCCTCCGAACTGACAAGTGTTTTATGGAATGACCCTCCAGATCACCAGCCAGAACTCCAGTTCCATTCCCAGAACCATTTCAGGCTGCAGGACCCTCATCAACAACACCCCCAGAAAACATGCAGGTAGGGAGAGCTTCCCTAAGCCCCTCAAGAGCATGAGCATTGGGTGGTGGGGTGGGGAGAAACAGCTTGTGTGCTTACAGCAGACCCACGATCACCCACTCATCAAATGCCCACTGTGTCTGGGAGAACGGTTCCACCAGGTAGAGATGAGGGGCCTTCTATTTGGTAAGCTCCATTCCCTCCGCCTCTCAGTTCAGCACCATAGCCCAGCTCACTCTCTCTGCCCCCTACACCCCGATGGCTGTATGCACACTGCAGACTCTGGTGGATTCCAGTACAACAGGCAACTTAAAATAATTTGGCAGAAGGATGGGAACCAGAATGATAGGGCTGAGGATGAAGCAGTTGGAATACAAGTAGATGCAGTGTGTAGTGAGACTGCGAGGAAGGACGGGGAGATAGATGATAGGGCAAAATTACAGTCAGTGGAATGAGTTGAATTGTAACATGGGGACAAAATCAGAAAGGGTAACTAATACAGGACTGAAAGTGTTTTTGTTTTGAATTCACGCAGTATATGGAATAAGGTAGATGATCTTGTAGTGCAGTTAGAGATTGGTAGGTACAATGTTTTGTGCTGAAAGAAGATCAAAGCTGGGAGCTTAACATCCAAGGATATACACTGTGTCAAAAGGACAGGCAGGTAACAGAGGGGATGGGATGGCTCTATTGGTAAAAAATCAAATCCTTAGAAAGGAAGATGTAGAATCCTTGTGCACAGAGTTAAGTAGCTCCAAAGAGAAATACACACAGGGTAAAAAGACCCTGGTGGGAGTTATATATAGGCCTTCAAGTAATAGCCAGGATGTGAGATACAAATTACAATGGGAGATGGAAAAAGCATTTAAAAAGTGTAATATTATGATAGTGATGGGGGATTTCAATAGCAGGTAGTTTGGGAAAATCAGGTTGGTGCTAGATGCCAAGAGAGGGAGTTCGTAGAATGCTTATGAGATGGCTTTTTAGAGCAGCCTGCGATTGATCCTACTAGGAAAAGGCAATTCTGCATTGGGTATTGTACAATTAATCAGATTTGATTAGGGAGCTTAAGGTAGAGAAACTCTGAGGAGACTGTAATCATGAGATGGAATTCACCCTGTAGTTTGAGAGGAATAAGATAAAGTCAGATGTTTTACTAAGGAGAAGGTGGTTGGGAAGATGAACAGAGATGTCACTTGGATTAGATGGACTATACCTCAAGGTTCTGAAGAAGGATCGAAAGAGATTGTGGAGATATTAGAAAAGGTTTTTCAAGAATCACTAGATGCACTGAAAATTGTAAATGTCACTCCACTTATTAAGAAGTGAGGAAGGAATTTATAAGCCAGTTAGCTTGAATTCAATGGTTGGGAATATGTTGGAATGCATTATTAAGGATGATGTTTTGGAATATTTCAAGGCACATTATAAAATAGGTACAAGTTAACATGGTTTCTTTAATGGGAAATATTGCCTGACAAATCTGTTGGAATTCTTTGAGGAAATAACAGGCAAGATAGACAATGGAGAGTCAGTGGATGTTGTTTACTTGGATTTTAAGAAGGTCTTGACAAGGTGCCACACGTGAGGCTGTTTAATGATTTAAGAGCCCATGGTATTACAGGAAAGATACTAGCACAGGTAGAAGATTGGCTGACGGCAGGAGGCAATGGAAATAAAAGGGATCTTTTTGGGTTGGCTGCTGATGACCAGTGGTATTCTGCAGGGGACTTAGGCCCCGTAAAACCACCTGGTTCCACCCAGAACTATGGAACTGGTCCCCCACTTTCTTAGTCTTACCTACTGACTGTCAGATGTGATAAGCCAGGTGAGTGATGTTCCCCGACTTGTCAGAAATGAAGGTGCAGTGTTCTGGTCAACAACACAACTGCCAATTTTCTCTGCAAGCAGGTGGTCTAGGGCCACCCATTCCTGCACGACAACCATTTGAATAACCATCATTTCGGTCAATACTTGGTCAACGCATCCTCTGTGTGCTGGGGAGCTATGGTCATCTCGTTAGCCAGTGCCTTCATCAAAGAGGTCATACGTCTCAATTCCTGGAACAGTGTGGCCACACCATACTGGAGAAAAGGCTATTATCCAAAACCTTTTTGCCTCTGTGATAGCCTTCTTACTATGCTGACAGAAAAAGAAATAATAATAATAATAATAATAATAAAAAAATAAGCAATAAATATTGAGAACATGAGATGAAGAGCCCTTGAAAGTGAGTCTATTGGATGGGGCAGGTGAAGTTGAGTGAAGTTATCCCCTTTGGTTCCTGAGCATCACGGTTGAGGGGTAATAACTGTTCCTGAACCTGGTGGTGTGAGTTCTGAGACTCCTGATGGCAGCAGTGAGAAGAGAGCATGACCTGAGTGGTGGTGATCCCTGATGATGGATGCTGCTTTCCTACAGCAATGCTTTGTGTAGATGTGCTCAATGGTGGGGAGGGCTTCACCCACGACAGGCTGGGCCGTATCCACTCCTTTTTGTAGGATTCTAATTCAGGGACACTGGTGTTTCCATAGCAGGCTGTGATGCAGCTGGTCAATAGACGCTTCACCATACATCTATAGAAGTATGTCAAAGTTTTAGATGTCTTGCCAAATCTTCGCAAACTTCCAAGGAAATAGAGGTGCTACCGTGCTTTCTTCATAATTGCACTTCGTGCTGGGCCTGGGACAGGTCCTGTGAAATGATAACACTGAGGAACTGAAAGCTGCTGATTCTCTCCACCTCTGAATCCCTGACGAGGGCTGGCTCATCACCTCCGCTTTCCTCCTCCACAGTTCAATAATCAGCTCCCTGGTCTTGCTGATATTGAGTAAGGTGTTGTTGTTGTGGCACCACTCAGCCAGATTTTCAATCTCTCCTATATGCAGACACATCACCACCTTAGATTCGGCCTACTGCAATGATGTTGTCAGCAGACTTGAATATGCTACTGCAGATGTGCTTAGTGTCGTTAGTGTAAAGCGAGCAGAGCAGGTGTTTACCAGTGCCCTCCATTGCTGCACATTCCCTTTTTCACAATGCACCGTAATGGCTACGTATGAGCTTGGGTTCCCCGGTTGGATCAGGGCTGCCGAGCATAAGCACCGTGGGACCTGACCCTGTCCCTATGTGAGTGGGTTGGGAGGGTGCCACCCACTTCCCGACCCCTGCTGGAGGTCCACAAGGGTCCTCTGTAGGGCCTCAGGTGAGGGATATAGAAAACACTGATCTTGAAATGAGGAATCTGGTGAGGGATCAAATGAACCCTTACCTGGGGCTGGCTTAAAAGATGAGCCCCCTCCCTTATCAGCTCCCTTGCCTGACTTCCTGTCACTGTATTCCCTCCACATCGAATAGAAGGTGGGAGTGGGAATCCAGCGATCTGCTCCTTCCGTACCCCTGTCCTATGCAGCACTAAAAACATCTGCTTATGACTCAAGCAGGATTCCCCACTCCCCATCTGCTCATCCAGCCTCCAGATGCACTATGGGTACCTTCTGCCATGTATATCAACCCTTACAGCAACTGAATGGCTGCATTTCCAGTGCCCCAAAGGCCGGTCCCTTTAAAGGCAGCACCACCACTTTCAAGTGGGGAATTGCTATCATAGCCAAATGCTCTACCATGGCAGGGGCTGTTTCAGAATCGTCTGGCAGGCTATCACTATTGCTGAATAAAGCTGTAATGAGAGCTCTCTGGGTGAAGGGCTCTGGTCCCTTTCTCTACTGTGCTCCACTCTGCCCCGGGCTCTAAATCCTGCGCAAGGAGGGAAGGGCACCTGTCCTTGACCGCCTTTGCCACCCAATCCCATAAGGATTTTATTACTCTCAGGGCATTATTGACTGTGTGTTAGTATGACAGCCCTCCTAGGGTACCCATCTCTCTATTAGATAGGCTCACTCCGGTACCTCATCTCATATCCTCAAGAACCACGTGGCCAGAGGCTTTCCCGGCGTCTGCCTGTACCCATTCACCAGTTCAGCCAGTTCCTTGGTGGAGAACTCCCTGATTCCTGTCATCTCAGAGTTGCACAAAGCCAGCCAATGGGAGAGAGCTGCCACATCCTTCAAATGGTCTAATTAGTGACTGGCATGGCAGAAGTGGCTTTCAACCAGCAGGCAAGTTAATCCTTCACGTTACATATGTCTTGCATCTTATTTGAACTTCCTGGACTAGACTCCGTGTGAGCAGCTGGGACTCCCTGCTTAGCCTATCTCTCACTGCTTCAGCATCGTGGCCATTGACTAATGGCCCTTGAGGTCTAGGATGGCCACAGCCCTCAAATTGCCTGTGCACATAAACACTTGAAAGCACTGCGAGTCTACCCAACTCCTCCTTATTGACTCACCCAACACTCTTCTCATCTTGGGTTAACCCTGGCTCTTCACTTCACCTGGTCATTCAGTTCACTGCCAAATTGGGGACCCACCGGCTGGATCACCTAGTTGACATCATCTCGTAAATCCATGGAGACGTAGTGAACTCACAGCCACACCAAATTCCCACAGGAATATCTGGACTTAGCCATAATCTTCAGTAAAAGGAAGCCAGTATTCTTATAGACCTCACGACTGCATGATCAACCTCCTCCCAAGTACCACACCCCACAAGGTTGTCTGTTCTCCCTCTCCCCTCATGACACCCAAGCCATGAATTACCACATTGCCAAAGCACTACAGTACAGCTTCATTCAACCATCCCAATCTGCAGAAGATGCAGGATTCTTTTGTCAAAAAGAAAAATGGGAGTCTTTGACCCTGCATTGAATACAGAGGACTCAACAAAATCACTATTAGGAACTGCTACCCTCTCCCCTTGATGGGCAACACATTCAAAACACTCTGTAGAGCCCAGATCTTCACCAAACTGGATCCAGAGAGTGCATACAATCTGATCAGCATCCACCATGGAGATGAGTGGAGGGTGGCATTCATAACACTCACTGGCCACGAATATTTGGTGATGCCATTTGGACTTTCCAACAGTTCAGCCATTCTCCAAACCTTCATTAACAAAATCCTGTGAGGCATGCTACATAGGTATCTGTTCATCTACCTCAATGACATCGACATCCTCATTTTCTCAAGGACCCCAAAACCATGTTGGTCACACCCAATATGTCCTTCAGTATCTCCTCAAAAGCCAACTCGACCGCAAGTTAGAGAAATACCAGTTCTACACCCCTGTCATTTCCTTCCTGGGTTATGTCACCTGCTTCACCAAATCACCTACCTCAGGGATTATCTGGTTTGCTGCCACGGGCCACCTTTGAGAAGCTCAAGAGATGTTTCACCACAAATCCATTCCCTATGATCCGAACCCCTCCTGTCCCTGGTGGTAGAAGTTGACACATTGGACCTGGTCGTTGGGGACATTCTCTCCCAGCAAGGACCAATTGGGAAGATACACCCTTGTGCCCCTCTCACACAAGTTCAACTCTGCACCACGCTGTTATGAAGTTGGAGACAGGGAGCCTTGGAGGAATGGAGACCTTGATTAATGGGAAACCCCAAACCCTTTCTGACTTGGACTGACCACCAGAACCTCATATACATAACACCAGACCTGCCAACTCAACCCACATCAGGCTCATTGGGCCCCCTTCTTTGAGTAATTCAACTTCCCTATTTCCTACCAACATGGCTCCAGGAACACTAAGGTGGTCACCCTGTCATGACAGTTGAACCTAGCTGAAACAGAAATCAACCCTCATCCCACCATTCCATCCATGACACAACTATCTGGGATCTTGAGAACCAGATCCGCCAGGCTCTATATCACGAGCCTGCGCCAGCCACAAGCCTGACAAACACATGTACATGCTGGCAGCCATGCACTCTGAGGTGCTCCAGTGCGACCATTTCTCACCCCTCTTGGGCCATCCAGAAGTATAACAGACTCTGGATTTTCTGTGACAGCAGTTCTGGTGCCCCACCATGATCACAGATGTACGTCAGTTTGTCGCTGGCTGCCCTCCATGTGCCCAGTCCTATTCCTCCAACCAGAGGCCCTCAGGCTCCTGCGGGCCCTACCTGTTCCTTAATGCCTGTGGTCCCACAGGACCATGGATTTCATCATGGGTTTACCACTTTCCAAACAGGCCACAGTGATCATGACAGTGGTGAACTATTTCTCTAAGGTCACCCACTTCATTGCCCTTCCTAACTTCTGTCAGCCCTGAGATAGCAGACCGGGTTCTTCACCACGTACTCGCCTCAACAGTGTGGGCCTCTGTCCAACACATTCATCTCTCCCATCTGCCGTACCTTCTGCTCCTTCTCCCGCACTTTAGTGAGTTTGCCCTCTGGCTATCATTCGCAGACGGGCAGTCAGCCAGAAAGGGCCAGTCAGCAAGTGGAGAAGTTTCTGCAATGCTTCGCCACTGCTAACCCTCCCATATAGAAGAAGTATTTGCACTGGGCCCCTCAGTGCCACAATCTAAACAACTGCTCTGCCTCGGGCATGTCACCCTTTGAAGTGCTTCAAGGCCACCAATCCCTTCTGTTCCCCACAAAGCAGCTACCGGTAGAGGTCCGGTGCACCAGGGCCCTTGTTTGCCGCTGCCGGAATACTTGGAGAAGGGCACAGAGGGCCATCCTGGCAGCCAACCATACCTACTACCACCAGGCCAACTACCTGTGTCACCCAGCCAGACTACTTCTGCCTGGGAACCACTCAAGATCTGCCCCGCACACCAGTTCCCTCAAGCTTTTGCCCCAATTCACTCATCCCTTCAAGATCACCCTTTGCGTTAATCAGGTTACTTATCATCTCCAGCTGCCAACATCCCTCAGGAGCAAACTTACCTTCCATGCATTCTGCCTCAAGCCTGTTGTCCATGCACCATTCAACTCACCTGAGCCTGCACCTCTGGATCCTAGGATGGTAGAAGGTGGTCTTGTGGACATATTCACCAGTTGATAGATTCACATCACCGTGGACTGGGTGTGCAGTAGACACCTGATCATCCGGGACAGGTATGGCCCTGAGGCGAGGTCTTGGATGCCATCCAGTTTCATCTTGGATCCATCACTCATCAAGGAGTTCCACCAGACCCATCCAGATCGTCCTACACCATAACTTGCCAGACATAGGGAGGGGATCCTGTCAGGCCTGCAAAAGCACTCCACTAGTTAACAGGAGTCACCTGCCACTCGTTTCTAATTCATCGCCTGCAGCCTATTTAAACCCAGCTCTCATTCGCAGCCCTTGTTCAGTTATCAAAGCAGCCAACCTCAACCTAGCCTTCAGTTATCTTGTTGCCTTGTGATGTTAAGTATCTGCTTTCCCTTGTTTTGTGGACTCTTGTGGCTTATTATTTTGCATTTTATTAGTGAAATATCATTTACAGCTAAGTCATCTCTACCACTCTGCTTTTGTGTCATGCCTCCTTTACATTTCCTGACAGATAGTTTAATAGGGCAAGTGTAATGTGGGGGGAGGGGAGGGAAACTTGTGTGACCTTGCAGCAAGAACAAGAGTAGGCTTACTTGTTTCCTGGGAATTAAATGTCACTCTATTCCTCCCACCAACCCCTTGCCTCAACACACACACACTTTTTGTTCTAAACACAAAGTACACTGCAGATACTGTGGTCAAATCAAGATGTACAATCAATATGGAGGAACTCAGTAGGTCGGGCAGCATCTGTTGAAAGAAGCAGTCAACGTTTCGGGTCGAGACCCTTTGTCAGGACTAAAGAAGGAGGGGGCAGGAGCCCTATAAAGAAGGTGGGGAGAGGGTGGAAAAGCAATCAGAGGAAAGATCAAGGGCTGGGGGAGGGGATAGGTAGGAGAGGTGAAGAAGGAATCTAAGGGGAAAGCACTATGGGTAGTAGAAGAAGGCAGAGTCATGAGAGGTGATAGGCAGCTAGAAGAGGAGACAGAGTAGAGGTAGGATGGGGAAGAGAGAGGGAAGGAATTACTGGAAGTTGGAGAATTCGATGTTCATACCAAGGGGCTGGAGACTACCCAGACGGTATGTGAGATGTTGTTCCTCCAACCAAAGTTTGGCCTCACCATGGCAGTAGAGGAGGCCATGTATGGACATATCCGAATGGGAATGAGAGGGAGAGTTGAAGTGGGTGGCAACCAGGAGTTCCTGTCTGTTGTGGCGGACGGAGCAGAGGTGCTCGACGAAGCGGTCCCCCAATCGGCGTCGGGTCTCTCCGATGTAGAGGAGGCCGCACCGGGAGCACCGGATACAATAGATTACCCCAAAAGACTCACAAGTGAACTGTTGCCTTAACTGGAAGGACTGTTTGGGGCCCTGAATGGTGGTAAGAGATGAGGTGTAGGGACAGGGACCTCTCCCACCTGGCACTTATCCCTGCACTTATCCTAAGTGCTACACCTGTCCTTACACCTAAGACCCTTCATCAGCATTCTGATTAAAGCTAATGAACTGGAGGTTATACCACCAATATAGAAATCTTAGTCAATTCTTTTATTCAGGTCCCTGGACAAGAAGATCATAATTGATATGTAAAAATCTGCATAGTATTGATAATTTTGCATCCACATTCCCTGGTATATTTATCCTTAAGAGTCATAGAGTCAGAGAAACAGCATAGAAACAGGCTCTTCGACCCAGCCAGTCTGTGCCGAATTATTACTTTGACTAGTCCCATCAACTTGCATCATAGCTCTCCATGACCCTCCCATCCATGTACCTAATTGAAAGCTAGTTTTGGTTTTAATTCTCTGAATGTAATTATTTAATATACCAGAAAATCAGATGTTTCTGTATATTTCTTCTTGGTATCTTGTTACCATGGTAAATATCAAATATAATTTTAATCTTATAATTATGCCCTCTCACTGATGAACCGGACGTTGTCCTCACAGATCATCAAGATAATTTTATTTTATGCCACCTGAATGCATTTATATGAACGTACTTACAAAAATGTGACATATTCCATCTTGCCTTTCCGTGTCAATTTCCTTATCTTCTTCTGCTGAGTTCTGCCACACATCTATAGTTCAGGCCTACTGCTACTTCTGGTAACTTTATAAGCTCCTGATTTAATACTGTTGTTTATTTCCCTGGTCAGCTACAGATAAATCACTATCACTTTTTGATTTTTTTTAAGCAACTTGTTGTAAAAGTAATTTAGCATTCTCTCTTTGAATGTTAACCTACGTCAGACTATTGTCATCATACGTTTCAATGTATACTCCCAGTTAACCTCAGACAACTCTTCTCTCATACCTTCATAGCTTCCTTTGTTGAGAATTAAGACTCAAAGTCTCACTGTGCACTACATCACTTTCAAACCCAAGGTAAAATTCTATCATATTATAGTTGTTCTTCCCCCAAGGGCCTCTTGACAATGAGATTATAAATTAACCCTTTCTCATTACACAAAATGAGATGCTAAAAAGGCTCTTTCCCAGTTGGTTCCTCAGTATATTTATTGAGAAAAGCGTCTCAAATACATTTCATAAATTAATTTTCTATCATACTGCAATAAATTTATTTGACTAGTTTATATATTGGTCAAGGTCTCCATAATTGCTTTTTTTTAAAACTCCTGTTACATGGATTTCTAATTTCCTGAATTATACCACACCCTGTATTACAACCACTTACGGGCCCATAAATAACTCATAAGGATTTCTGCCTTTTTCCATTTCTTAGTTAGAACCTAAATTGAGTTACAATTCTAGCTCATGCTCTATTATACTAGAATCATTTCCCACCATTTCACTAAACTCTTGCCTCATTAGCAGTGCTACATCAACCTTTTCCTTTTTGCCTGTGCTTACTAAATGTTGAAAACCTGTAGCCGGGTTTCCATATGGTATTGAGGTCATATCTGTGCTTCTATTAATGCCATTAACTCATTTCCCTTGCTAACTAGATATGGCACTTAAACATTCTTATGTATTTCACTCACTTTGTTGCTCAGCCATTTTTGCCATCAATTGATTTCACTTGCCTAACTTCCTCTTCCTATTTTGACTTTTGCTTCCTGAGTTCCCCTTGAGGCTTCCCTCCCTCCTAGTTCACTCACGGTATTTTCCTTTCTATTTTTATAAACTAAAGAGGAAAAGCAGTAAAAGACATAACCGACATAAACACAGGTATAATGAGAGAAGATGAAGAACACTGCTGTAATTTCCTTTTTGAATCTATCCAGCCTGATTTCCTCCCTCCTTGCACTTATAAAAGGATGTAAACAATGTTGCAGATTACACAGCTGCTTTATCACTTTCCTACAACAACCTGTATTGTCGGTTCTGAGGAGTTGTTCATGTTTCTCTTAATCTCCAACAATGTATTCTCCCTCAATCCACCCTACGTCAACCCCCCCCCCCCCCACACCATCTGACCCACTCACTCCAAAGAACAGAATCAATTTTTGGAAACCATGGCATAACAGATGAGTCAAATGAACAACATCACCTAAAGTTATCAGAGAAACAATGGAGATTCTGTCTGGCTATTCTGTCTTGAATAAAGTAAGCTTCCCACTATATTCATTTCTTGATTACCTGGAGCATTCCATTAAGAATTAGCAACAGCATTTTTATTGTTATTATTATTTTATTAAGCTTCTCTACTCATCTTTTGAGTGTAATTATATTTCAGGTCTTTGTGCAATGTTAGGGAATCTTGAACTATCTGCATGAAATATAAATAAGGAGATGAATAAAGACATTGAGGAATTTTTTTCTTTGCACTACTTATTTGAAATTAACTATATAAAAGACAAATATGTAATTAATGTAATTCAGTTTTTTCTCTATATTTATTGATTTTGTATTTCATTAAGGTTGTAAGGTTAATGAATTTCACAACATATGCCGGTGATATTAAACCTGATTCTGATTCTGGAACCACGAGGTACAGAACACTGCCGTTGCTGGAAATGTGAAATAAAAAGAATGCTGAAAATACCCAAGAGAACCTATAGGGCCCAGAATAATTTCTGATCTTGATTCAACATATAGAACATATTCACATCCAGAGATCACAGATTTAAGGTGCATCCCAGAAAAAAAAGAACAGTATAACCTGAAGAAGCATCTTCTCACAAAGTCCGTCATTGAGATCTGAACTGAAGTGCCTGAAATAATGGTAAAATCAGAATAAACAATTTTCAAACAAATATTGGATAGTAGCCAGAGAGAAATTTACTGAACTGGGGAAATGGTAAGGAAATTGGCTAAACTGCCAAATTGCTGGCAATTACAGCCAAGGAAGACCTCAATTGTTCACTCTATTGTCGAGCTCCTTTATATATAATTTATACTTAATTATATATAATCATCGCAAGGCACTTCAGAGAAAAATTGTAATGTACTTCAATTTACCGTATGCCTTCAATAAGGTGATACTGAAGAGATTTCGAATCAAAATTGGAGATGCACAATTATGGGACAGGTGGTGTGTAGCCTAGGTATACTGGTGAGAATTGAGGATAAGTTAATAGAACAAAAGCTGAAAGTTGGATCACACTCATAATTTTCAGATTTGGGAGGTTTTGACTAGTGGAATTTATGCTGGGATCCCAGCAGTTCGCAAACTACATTAGATGAGGAGACTGAGTGGAATATTTCCAAGATTATAAAAGATACAAAGAGGGATAGCTTTTGGTTCTGAAAAGAGCAAAAAGAAGCTTCATGGAAATATAAAAAGGCTAAGCCAATGGACAAGTTTATGACATACTTATGACCATTGGACAAACTTGTGTTGCTCTCCCTAGAAATTCAGAAGCTATGATGAGATCAGGTAGAGGTTTTCAAAATCATGAGAAGCATACGATAATTTCCCTTATGAAAACAGATGCAATGTAGGCACTTACTATCTTAACAATGTCCTGGGCATCAATTTTCAATTTTTGCAGCAGCCTTGCACTATCCTTTTACTATTTATCTGCCTACAGAACACTCCTGGATTCCCATTTGAAAGTAGCTCTCTTGAGTGAGACTGATGAAGCAGAGACATTACATTTCCAAATTAAAATGGCTCTACCTCGAGGGATGCGACTGTAAAAGCGCTGACTAGTTAGGTACAGTTTATGCTCCAGCCACAGTTCTCCAAGAATAGACTGTTAACCTCTATAACAAGCTGATTTTTCTTTAATGCCTAATGTCGTACACATTCTCGAGTTCCGTTCACGTTTAAGACCCCTTAGATTCAACTAAAGCACTCAGAACAATTCGGCACAGTACAGGCCATTCGGCCCACAATGTGCGAACCTATTATCCTACTGGAAACCAATCTAACCCTCCCACGTAGCCTTCCGTTTTTCCATCATCCTTAAATGTCTCTTAAGAGGTCCCTAATGCATCTGCCTCCACCACCGGTGGGTTCTGCTTACCTAACTGTGTGAAAAAAAAAATTACCTCTAACATCCCCCATATCTTTTACATCCCTTGGAATACGAGACAATTTAACAAACAGTTCTAGAGAAAAATTAATTGCACGTACGTGGGGAGATTTCCTCTGGGGAAAACTCAGTAGGTACCAATGCAATTAATCAATGAAAATATAAGACCAGCAAAATTTTGGTAACCTAATCATATGGAATCAAACCAGTAATGAATGTGATAAGCTCCAATGTGACGTACTTTCTTGTATTCTGTTTAATCTCTCACGATTTAGTGTTATCTACAGGGTCTCATTAGGAGCGTCAGGGGATCTTTGTTTTCAGTAATTAAATACCTGTTTGTTTTTACATTTAATCAGGCTCACCTCTCACTTAAGTGCAATGTTTGGATACGCTGAACATTTTCCCACATACTCCCACCTTGCTTTAATCGCAAAAGCGGATTTTCCGGCTTTCAAAATTAAAGGAGAGTTCGCTCCCACCGCACACAAGTGGGTTGCGGACGGAGTTTTCTCACGCCCGGGGCTGAGGGACACCCGCGCCGAGTGGAACAGTCCCGGGCCACGCGCCGTGGTGGGCGGTGCCACGGCGCTGCGGCTGCGCACTGAGCCTCTGGCACACGGACTCGCACGCACAGGGGGCAGGCGAGTAGCGGGTGGCGCTCCGAGGCTGCAGCCCCAGTCGGAGAAACTCGCCCCGGTGCCCCTTCTCTTGTGCGATGTGCTGAGTGATTGCGCAGAGATGCCGCCGGTTCGAAAGACTGTAGCAGAACTCCGCTCTCGGGCGGAAGGTAAGAGGACTCGCAGAGACTAAAGATTTTCGAACAAAACGGAAAGCACTACGATTTAATTACACCTGTTCACTTGCACGCTTTTGCACACTCCAGTAGCTTGTCTGATAACGCGAAGAGGCTTGTTTCTTCCTCCGTTGTTGGTTTCACCAGTTCATAATGATAAATCAAGTACTAGCCGAAAGAAAATAACGCTCGCGGTTTGCTGCACTGTCCTGTATTGCAGCCAAAGCCATGTAGATCACACTGATTTAACGCCACTATAAATTTGTGCATGAATGTTGACTTTATTTCAATACAGATGTATTTTTACACTTGTATCCCAATATTATGGAAGCCCCAGTGGTAATCAGAATTGTCACAAATCAATCATCTTCCAGATCCATAAAGACCTATTGCATTTATTTTCTTTACTGCTAGCTTTCTCTTTCAAGACTGCTATCTATTGTGATCAAACGGACGGAAGTTTTCTCTTTCATGTTTGTGTTGACGGCAGTAATTAACCATTTAAGTTATCAGGAATTTTCAGCAGGCAACAATGGGCATTTATGACTACGTCGTGCAGAGCACCAAAAAATAGTTATCTTTATGGAAGTGTGTTCTTGCAGATCATTTGACCACTGGGATATTTTTCCAATATCCGTTTGACCCTTAAGAAATAGTTAAGGTATTAGATTTGAAAGTCAAAACAGATTCTTATTTAGGAATTACATGATTGATGAGGACGAGGTTGCTGTTCACAAGTGTGAATATAACCAGTAGTTTATACAAGTACACACCGCCGGCATATTGTATAATTTGAACATGCAAGGTAATTAATATCTAAGCCTACTGATCTGGGTTGCTGATTTGAGTTTTTAAATTGCATTTTAAAGGTGAGTGTAGGAAGGTAACATCAAAAGTCAAAATATCTGGAATCTAATGCATAAACTAAGCGAGTGAAACCTGCGTTCTGGATAAATTGTATACGGTAGATTAGTCATGGCAGCAGAGAAGTGCTAACTTATCGATGACTTGTTGCAAAACGCAGTGGCAGGGTTTTAGAAAATGGTGTCAATCCTGCTGTGACTGATACAGCATCAAGTTTATATTTTTATTAATTTTGGAGGTAATTACTCAGTAATTTTGTTTTGCAAACCTTGCACCTATTCATTGATAACGGTGATTTTTGGCAAACTTGTTGGACTTGCATAGATCCACGGATTATTGATGCTTCTACACTCCGGGATTGAACCAGATTTTTCACCTCGGGCTGGTAGCCTGGCCATACCACTTGGATGATACCAGAAAAGTTTAGTGCATATGATATACCTCATTATTACGTCAGGAATACACCAGCTGTGTTTGCTTCTTACTCTGCATTAATTCTTTTTTTAAAAAAAGGAAACTTGGCAATGCTTCATCTGTTTCATAAATTCAGACTATTTCCCTGCTCCTGATATTAGCACAGCTTGGTGAAATTATCACCAGTATACAAATAATGTGTTTCTAACAGGAAAAAAACCCACACTCCTGGTGGGCAGCACTTTTGAAGCTGCCAGTTTGACTCATTGGAGCAAAAGTAAAAGTGGTTACACAATATATAATACAGGCAAACTTGATGCTCTGGATACAAGCCATTGGCAGGTCATGGCCCTCCTAGCTGATCAGAAGAAGAATTGATTCTGAAGTGTTTTGGCTTTTGTAGAGGAAGTATTAATCTTTTAGTACAGTATTGGTTTATTAAGTACATTTTAAGATGCCAAACATACCAGTAGTCTGAGCTTTGCTCAAGGCATGATCATTCACTTTTGCCTGTATGACAAGTGACATTTAAAGGAAAATCCTGCCTGACAAACCTAGTGCAATTTTTGGAGGAAATTACAAGTAGGCTAGACAAGGGAGATGCAGTGGATGTTGTGCATTTGGATTTTCAGAAGACCTTTGACAAGGTGCCACACATGAGGCTGCTAAACAAGATAAGAGCCCATGGAATTACGGGAAAGTCACATAAGTGGATAGAGCATTGATTAATTGGCAGGAAACAGTGGGAATAAAGGGATCCCATTCTGGTTGGCTGCCGGTTACCAGTGGTGTTCCACAGGGGTCCGTGTTGGGGCCACTTCTTTTTACATTGTATATCAGTGATTTGGATTATGGAATAGATGGCTTTGTGGCTAAGTTTGCTGATGATACAAAGATAGGTGGAAGGGCCGGTAGTGCTGAGGAAACAGAGAGTCTGCAGAGAGACTTGGATAGATTGGGGGAATGGGCAAAGAAGTGGCAAATGAATTACAATGTTGGAAAGTGTGTGGTCATGCACTTTGGTAGAAGAAATAAACAAGCAGACTATTATTTAAATAGGGAGAGAATTCAAAGTTCTGAGATGCAACGGGACTTGGGAGTCCTCGTGCAGGATACCCTTAAGGTTAACCTCCAGGTTGAGTCGGTGGTGAAGAAGGCGAATGCAATGTTGGCATTCATTTTTAGAGGAATAGAGTATAGGAGCAGGGATGTGATGTTGAGGCTCTATAAGGCACTGGTAAGACCTCACTTGGATTACTGTGTGCAGTTCTGGGCTCCTTATTTAAGAAAAGATGTGCTGACATTGGAGAGAGTTCAGAAAAGATTCACTAGAATGATTCTGGGAATGAGAGGGTTAACATATGAGGAATGTCTGACCACTCTTGGACTGTACTCCTTGGAGTTTAGAAGAATGAGGGGGAACCTCATAGAAACATTTTGAATGTTGAAAGGCATTGGACAGAGTGCATGTGGCAGAGTTGTTTCCCATGGTGGGGGGAGTCTAGTATTAGAGGACATGACTTGAGAATTGCAGGGCGCTCATTCAGAACAGATGCGAAAAAAAAAATTTTTAGCTAGAGGATGGTGACTCTATGAAATTTGGTGGCAGTGGAGGCCAAGTCATTGGGTGTATTTAAGGCAGAGATTGATAGGTATCTGAGTAGTCAGGGCATCAAAGGTTATGGTGAGAAGGTGGGGGAATGGGACTAAAGGAGAGATTGGATCAGCTCATGATGAAGTGGCAGAGCAGACTCGATGAGCCGAATGGCCGACTTCTGCTCCTTTGTCTTATGGACATTTAATCTAGTGGGCCATTGGGTGCTTTAAAGAGCACATAACTTTCTCAATATTAAACTGGCAATCCAATGGTAGCATTACTGCATTTAATTTACTTATTAGTGAAGAATGTCTTTATGCTTTAAAATCCTCAGCTGGGTTTTCAAATTTCTACCTTCCTCTTCCCCTCATTCTTTCTGTTGTTAGTCCAGTGGTCCAACGTCTGGTGATATACATGTCTATCAGTTTCTGTCCCCTTGAGCAACCGTAATTTTTAATCATTCTGCCAGTGTCTTTGGTTGGCAAGGTTGAAAGCTTTGGAATTTTCTCCAGAAACACTTCTCCTACTTAATGCCTTTTCCTCTTAAAACCCCTACCACTTTGACCTGCCTTTTGTCATCAGTCCCATTATATCCATATATGACATACTGTCAATGTTAGTGACCTTTTTCAGCATCAGTGATGCACAACTCTTTGCAAAGAGTGTTTAAGCAGTCTAGATCTCTGAGGACCCTTCATAAAGGTATCTTAGCCTTTGTGAACCATCTTTCTGGCTGAGGTCAAGTTCGGTCCCCTCATGGTGCAGCAGTGGAGTGCTAATTTTCTTTGGTGGGAAGTACGCCTACTGCAATTACAGCAGGTTGAACCAGATGCAGGTTCCCAATGTTTTAATGGAAAGGATTTTAATTTAAATATTTAATAATTTTAATAGTTCTGAATATTTTCCCACATTCAAATTTGCAAATATTCACAGTTTCCACATTTTAGATGGCCAGTAAGTCTGGTGCGGATTAACCACCTGTTGACACCACACTTGTTGGGAGCCATTGACGCTGTAGCTCATTGATGAGATGGTGGCTTAGGGACTGAGGTATGGAGGGGGTGTTGGGGTGAAAGTGGAACTACCCCACAGGTCACACATTGCTCATTAGGTACTATCATTGTTACACCGATTACAACTGATATTCTTAACAAACAATGGAATTGCTGAGTTTCCGGGAAAGGTTGAATGAAGTCTATAAAGTTCATTCAAAAAAATGTTGCTTTTGGGTAATGTTTTGTTTATTACAATAGAGGTAAGAATTTTAGTCCTTGTATCACTCCGGCAAATTTTCTCAGAGCTCTTATTGCCGTAACTTGAGTGTAGGTTTATCTACAGCCTTGTTCAATGCAAATGACTACAGTAAGGACTGTGTGAGATGGGCAGAGTACAAACAATTTGCAGGAGTTTCACTTCCCTTTCCTTGCATTCGGGTTTTCATTGTTATGGTTAATTAATGAGGTAGATCTTCTGCTCTGAGTTGATCTATGACAAGTTCAAAATTGAAAACCCAGTAATTCAATAAATAGTACCATAGTTATTAAGTGAATATTTGTTGATTAAATCCAAATTTTAAAAAAACTCAGTTCAGCCTCTTTGCACCCACCAGCTGATTTATCTAGTTCATTTGATTCATGATTAGCTTGTGTTAGATTTAACCGGGATCAGGCCAGCAGGGGAAAACTGGGAAATCAGTGGGATTTGTCATGACCCCATTTGACTCTGTGGGAAGTCCACTAGTTAACTGAAATACCATGCTGCACTTCAGTGTGAGCTCAGGGTGATCCAGGTCTGGATATACTGTGTCTGCAGGTGGATCTCAGTGGCACTTCATCTGCCCAACAATTTTCATTTGCTTCGTGATTTAATGTCATAGTAAAATATGGAAACTAATAAATGCCTAAATGTACTGTAAACCAAAGAAGAGTTTGGTGCATGTCGTTAAGAAATAAGCAGCATCATTTCTTCAGCATGGATTATGTAGATGAGTTGCTCTTATCCTATTACAATGAGGTTTTGTCACATATTATAATGTTGCACCTTATAGACTTTTGGTAGCCGTCATTTCTTAATATGCATCCAAATCCTGTATCTTCCAAGATTTTTATTAACTTTTGGTTTAGAACGTGCATTGGCAGGCCAAAAAGGGCCCAGTTCTCTGTGACTCTCCAGTACACCTTCAGTCTCTTAAACCTGCAAGTCCAACCCGACCCTGTTAAGCATTTCCCAATGACTTTAAGGACTTGTATGCATACCCCTCTAAAGATGGTCCAATTTCAATTCTTCCATATTCCTCTGCATATAAAGATTTTATTTTTAAATATTGGCTGCTTGTTAGGCATTTAGAGGGATCCTGAGTATATCCATTGAACAAAGAAATTTAGGTGATTATAAAGCATTTCAAGAGCCTTCTCACAGAGGAACGTTAAGGAACTTGTTGAGCTTTATGACACCTGTTATTCTTCAGCAGAAAAGGACTATAAATGACCTCATTTTTGTAGAATTCTCCTTTTCTGCTTGCAATCAGTTGATCCACAGCATGTGGCAGCATGATCGGCTGATTACACTGGATGATAGAAAAGACAAAAATAGCTTTGCAGTGTTGCCCTAGTTAAGCATTCTAGGAGAACTACAACAATGTTGTCTTCCTGGTTAAATGAAAAAACTTGTCAGCTAAGTTACCACTATGACTTTAAGCACTGGACTTCAACCCCTTTCAAAGTTCTCTATTGCATACTCTTGAACGTGTGATAGAATTAAGTGTTTTTTTTATTTAGAACAAGAGACGTACATGTGCCTTTCTGGATGGTGTTTTGTCTACACCTATGTCACTGAACACTGTATTCACTCCTCATTCACACATACAGTATTCAGTGCACACACTCATCACAATTTGACAGGATGGATGTTGAATTTTGAAGTCCAGCACTAAGGACAAGCGCAGCAATGTGCAAATGCAATCATCTCCAAATTCCACAATTCCTTTTTCGGATTCATATTGTGGTTTGCTGTCATTGTTGGGTTGGGGTGTTAAACTGCCCATGTACCATTGGAGCAATGGTAACTCAAACAGTGCTGACAGAATGGAAGCTGCCACTTCATTGGGGAAAGCTAGATTTGGGCTTAACTGAAATCTTAGCATTGCAGATCCTGCAAAATGCCCAAAAAAGTTATGAAAGAAAAGTTGCAAATCTAGTAACTTGGATTTTGGTACTATATCTATCGTTCCTTTCATGCCCAAACTGAGGAACTTGGAGAGATGATCTGTTATTTTCTTTGTATATGATGAATAAACTCTTCTTGGGCTTCCAGCCAGTTACAGGTATCAATTATAAATTATGTTTCTTCATCCCTGAAGAAGATAGCAGTGTTTGTCGGGTGTAATTGATACTTGTACCCGGCTGGAAGCCCGAGAAGGGTTCATTCAAGCTGTATAATTTTGATTGCAGTGTAAATTCTGTGGCTGGATTTATGAACATTATAACCTAAACCTGACGTCATGCTTGCGGATAAAAAGGACTTTGCCTTTGACAAAGTCCTGCATTGGGAAGCTGAACCAGAAGGTTAAGTCACTTGGCATTTAGGATGAAGTAGCCAATTGGATCCATTGTTGAAGCCAGAAAGTGGTAGTGGAGGGTTCTCTGACTGGAGGCCTATGACTAGTGTGTCACAGGGTGCAGTCCTGGGTCTGTTGTTGTTTATAATTTGTATTAATGATTTGGATAACGTGGTAAACCAATTCAGCAAGTTTGTGGATAACACCATGATTGGGGGTGTGGTGGACAGTGAGGAAAGTTGTCAAAGCTTGCAGCGTGATCTTGATCAGTTCAGAAAATGGGCTGAAAAATAGCAGATAGAATTTAATACAGGCAAGTGCACATTTGTTCTGATGTTGGCCTATGAGCGGGCTTTAGTTGTTCACCTGTATTGTCAATGAAGTTCAGTGGGTTTTCCAGTAACAACAATGGTAGTGTGTCTCCAGTGCTGAGGATGCTGCTGAAGGTAATCCTTGAACTAGAAGTGTAGCAGGGTTCACTGCTGCCTGATGGACCACAAGTTTACTGCTGATTTTGATCTTCAAATACTCAATTTTTTTAGCTGGATAGAAGATTTGC
Source organism: Hypanus sabinus (assembly GCF_030144855.1). Lineage (NCBI taxonomy): Eukaryota > Metazoa > Chordata > Chondrichthyes > Myliobatiformes > Dasyatidae > Hypanus > Hypanus sabinus. The sequence continues at coordinate 47,003,780 of NC_082719.1, read as the reverse complement.
TTGTGTACTGAATGCAACCATAAATATTACTGATGTGAGGTTGAAAGAATTCCATTCCCCCACCCCCATAGTCTTTGCAGACTGTTGGAGGATAGTGTTGTAAATGGGGTGGTGGGGGTGCAGGTTGCAAAGAACCTTTTCTTCAGAGATTGATTGCAGGATCCATTCTTTCATGCTTCAGTGAGTTGTGGCCAGAAGCTCATCATTGAGCACAGGCACAGACAACCTTTGTCTCTGTATTCAGCTTGACCATTAAAGTTGGAGTGACCTTGCGTCTGAGTGGAAAAACGAAGTTGAGGAATTTTTCCATTTGTCCCATAGATTCCCACAGGAAGCTTGTTGGAGCTCAATGTAGTTAGAGAGTCCAGGACCAGAAGGCACAGCCTCAGAATGGTAGGATGTCCCTTTAGAACAGGGGTTAGGAGGTATTTAATTAGCTAAGGGTGGTAAATCCATTGCCACAAATGGCTGTGAAGGACAAATCACTGGGTATATTTAAAGTGGAGGTTGATGGGCTCTTGATTAGTAAGGGTGTCAAAGTTTGTGGAGAGAAGGCAGAATGCTGTTGAAAGGAAATATGAGTCATATGTGATTGAATAGTAGAGCAGACAAGATGGGCTGAATGGCCTAATTCTGCTCCTATGTCTTATGCAGCAAGAAAAACTGAGACTTGGAACATCGATCTTTGATGCCAGTGTACTTTGAGATTGATTTTGTTGCTGACTCACTGATTAAGATCACTGCTTGTGAAACAGCCCTAAGACTGAAATACATTCTGTAGGCAGTCAGATTTGATAAGAATGCAGCATAGTCCTGTTTGTCTGATGCATTTAAAACCATCAAGGAGGAAAAGATAATATATGCAATAGTTTGTGCTGCTATCCCCACTCCTTGAATTTGACCAGCATTGAAGATAGTGCACGTCACCTGGGTGCATGGAATAAATACTGCAGTTCAAGACGTAACTCTTCGGCCAAGTGGAGGGGCTGGTTTGAAGAAGACTGGCCGTTTATTTTTTCTCTTGCTGTTGATTACAACATTTATGGGTCTTGGCAGGTCTTATGCTTCATAAAGTATGAAGAGATGAGGTTGTGAATTTGTGACCTGATGTTTCTTTGAGCCAAGTTTGGAACTACAGCAAGGATATTTTCTACTGAATAATCCTTCATGTTTTTACTTTTTTCCAGTTGGTTTATAGCCCTACTAACTTGTTGGTCAGGGATGGTGCTCAAATTGTACTGCAGAGTTTGTACTGTGCAGGAGTCTAGGATCGTAATGTCAGACAGAATCATAGTTGAGTTCTTCAGAGTGTCTCTTCACCACCTTTCTGCCCTTGATGTTCACCGCCTGTTTCTGTCTTTCTCTGGTATTTGGGCTGCATGTGGCCATAACACTGCTGAAGGATTCATGCTGTCATGGATTTTTGCTGGACTTCTTTGAGGTCACTTGTTTTCTGTTGGCTTCTGTGTTTAAGGTCCCCCATGGTAGGCTGGTATTGTAGATTTCGGATCCAAGGAATCGGAGGTCTAGTTTGGGATATTCAAAAAAGGTTCAGAGATGGGAAGCAGAGGGCAATGGTTGAATATTGTTTCTCAGAATGGAGACTGATGATTAATGGGGTGCTATTGGGATGTTTATTTGTTACTTATCCAGTCTCGTATTTGCATCTAAATAATTTATAAGTAAGTTTGCGGTTGAGACAAAGATGTTGGAAGTGATGAGGGTTGTTGCAGATTAGTCAGTTAAGGAAGTGGGCCAAGGAGTGGCAAGTGGAATTCAGTATAGATAAGTGTGAGGTGATGCACTTTGGCAAAGTTAAACCAGCGTTGGTCTTGTATGAATGATAGGACACTAGAGATCGTAATGGAACAGAAGGTCCTTGGAGCTCAAGTGCATAGATTAGAAGTGGCAGCAGAGTAGACATAATGGTGAAAAAGCTATTTGGCATGCTGCCTTAGTCAATAAGAACACTGAGTATAGGATCTGGAATATGTTGTCATTATATAAATCATCTGTGGGCCCACACTTGTAGTACTGTGTACAGTTTTGGTCACCATGTGCTGGAATAGATGTGGTTAAACTGGAACGCGTGAAAAAGAAAATTTACTAGGATGTTTCCAGGATTAGAGGGCCTGATTTATAGAGAGAGGTTGGCCAGGTGAGGCCTTTATTCCTTGGGACTGAGAAGATTGAGTTGAAAGTACACTTATTATCTTAGGATGTACTCTTTATACAACCTTGAGGATCATCTCACTACAGTGAACCCTAATAGAACCCATTATAAATGAATACAGTGGAACACCCTATGTATGTAGATGGGTAATCATGCAAACAATAAAGTAAGCAAACAGCATTCAGAACTGAAGTTCAGTGTCACTACAGCTGTTTCAGAAGGCCACAGAAGCCGATTTAGAAGGCCACAGTCCAGTACAGAGTCGAACACATGCCACGGAGCCGTGAACTGGCCCTTTTCTTGCCTCTGACCCTGACACATTTCAATGTTGTCCAGTGTTTAAATGGTCCAAACCTCAGGTCTTTCCTTGCACTCGGGCTGGGGTTCCATCACCACGATACGGCCAGTGCCTGACCTTTCCAATTCAGCTGGGCTGTTTAACTCATGTAACTCCCTGGGTCGCCTCTGGCTCGCTCAGCTCGTTCTTGTCTAGGGGGAGCAGCCTTCGGCCCCGCCAAACTGGGTAATCAGCTGGTGTGGATGCTGTGTGATGTCCCCGCCTCGCCCAAAACCAGACAGTACACCATATGCGCTTAAATGAGTACAATTTATAAAGGTTACTATAACTAAGTGATTAATAACGATACAGTATATATGAAGAGAAAATTCAAGAAAAGGCGCCAAACTTATCAAAGTCCAAACCACTTCGTGCACAACCGTTGGAGCTCAATTACTGAAGTCTTCTGGCCACCATTCGATCCCCTCCGAACTCCTCGACTCGCAGCTCAGGACCCTCCGAACTCCTCGACTCTCCAAACAGCTCAGGACCCTTCGAGTGGTCAACCAAGCACATCTAGCTTCATCCCCCCCCCCTCCTCGGAGAATCTCCCGGCCTCGGACCCCCCTTTGGGGTCCGATCCTCGCCCAGCTTAGAACATTGCGTCCTCTCTCTCGTGCCCCTCGCGCTGATCTGCCCAAAAGCCCGTCAACAAAAGCTTACAGACTCAGAAGAAAGAACATTAATCGCCATTTGGTTTACAAAAGAATACCATTCTCGTTATCAGTAAATTAGCATTCCTGCTAGTTAACAAAAGGAAACCCTTTCCCAACAGTAACAAAGAAAAAAAAAAGAAACCCCCTTTACACTCAATTAAACCTGGGATCTTTTCTTGCTTTGCTTTGCCTCGCCTCTGCTCCGTGCCGTCGAATTACCCGTCCTTTGCAATGTGGCTTTGCTCTTAAATTGGTCAAATCTTGGAACTTGATTCCACTGCAAGTCCGCTCCAGCAGCTCCAGCCCAGACATGTTGCACTGTTCTGCCTCAATGCGAATCCAGTCACACCACAAAAGTGCTAGATCGTACAGGTGATTTCACTCAACTCCAACAGGGAAGCCACAGGCTACTGTATGCAGCGACCAGACAAAGTGAAAAATAAGTGTTTTGTTTTGCTGCATCAGCCACTAGCAAGTTATCGCTCAAGCCATTAAGTGGTGCCATCTTAAACCTAAAGGGTTTATAAGATCACCCTTGTGTTTCTATAAGGATGACCTTATAGAAGTATTTTAAAATCTGAGAGGCATAGATGAGGTGAACAATAAGGCTTTATCCAAGGCAAGTGGGATCCAAAACTTGTGGGCATAGATTCAGGGTGAGATTTAAAGGGGACCAAAGAGGCAACGTTTTCATGCGGAGTGTGGGGAGTATATGGAGCAAGCTGCCAGGAGTGGTTGAGGCAGCTTCTATTGTCATTTATGAAGCACTTGGATAGGGACATGGGTGGATGGAGCTTATTCTAGCACAAGCGATTCTACAGATGCTGGACATCTTGAGCAACTCACACAAAATGCTGTCTATCTTGCAGAGTTCTTCCAGCATCAGTTGAATGGAATGAACAGTTGCTGTTTCAGGTTGAGACCCTACATCGGGACTGGCAAGGCAGAAGTTAGAATAAGAAAGTAGTGGGAGTAGAAGGAATTTAAGCTGGCTAGTGATAGGTCAGAGAGAACGTGGGTGGGTGGAGAATGGGGGGGGGGAATGAAGTAATAAGCTGTGAAGTGATGGGTGGAAGAGATAAAAGGCTGAAGAAGGAATCTTAGAGGGCAGTTGGCCTTGGAAAAACCAGTGGGAGGTGATGGACAGATGACGTGAAGCAAAGTGGAAAGAGGCAAATTACAATGGCCATGAGTTCTGCTATTGTTACTTGATAAACATGTTAAAAGGTGGGGACTAGATTTTATGCATAACAGGATGTACTGTATATGCTATTGGTGTTAGAGAATGATGGGCATCAGTGACTTAAGGATAACATCAAGTTAAAAGGACTTAAAATGGATGAAAATGTAACAATTCAACCTTAAAAACAAACAATAGTTTATTATTTTGCTGTGTTAAAGCAGGTATCGCAAGGAAATGCAGGGCTAAATGCTTCCAAGCTGTACCAAATTGGAGCCCTTTGAGAAGAATGGAACATGGGAATGTGGATCCATGAAAAAATGATTGTGGATGAGATCATGCAATCTGCTAAACCACTATTTTCATCTGCTTTTACAGTTCAGGAAAGAACAAATTTAATGTTGTGCGAGAGAACACAAGTTCCTCCAATAATAGATTTTTTTAGACAATATTTCTGAGGAATTGTAATTGAGAAAATGATACATGAAACTAATAAAAGAAGCTTCTGGACCTGATGAACAGCATGAGGAGGGGAAGCTGAATGTATTATGATTTCCCAAAATTCTCATGGGATCATGTAGTATGATTACAGGCCCTTCAGCCCACTATGTCTATGCTGAACTTTTCCACCCCATGACCTGTATGTTGACTGTTCAAGTACTTATCTGGATGCCAGTATATTGTGAGGTCTGCCAGTATGTTGTGAGAGTCTCTGGCTATCTTGCCCTCTTAGGAAGTTCATTATAGTTTTATCTGCTCTTAAGTGGAGAAAATCCTTCCTTTGGTACTCGCTAAAGCATCTATGTCTTTTAAATGTTTTCTGGATTTGGTCACTTCTGTGATGGAGAAAACTTTATTGCCATTAACCATGTCCGTCTGCATATTAGTCAGACTGAGTTATCATGGATTACTGAAAGGTAAGCTATCTAACTAATATTTTTGAAGTGGTGAAGGAAGACACTTAAGGAACAAAACACTATTCGCACTGAATTGCAAGTAGAATTGGGACATGTGAACATTTGTTTGGGATCTAGAGGTCAGCAATGAAGGACTTGTGTTCTCAAATGGTTATCAGTGTCTACCTTCACTGACTTTTTCCAAGGTATTGTTGTGGATTCTGGTTGTCAGAAGGCAGTGTTTTACTGCAGAGGAATGTTGATAGAGAATGTTCTTTTGTGGTTTGCAAGTGTGTAGTGTAAGACCTGTCCTTGTGCTTCAGGGAACAAGTCAATGATGACTTGGATTCTGGCTTCTGAGCACGTGCCTATACAAGCATACTGAAGCTTGACAGATTGTGAAGATTGGCACTAGAGGCAGACGGTCACCTATCAGAATTTATTTTACTAGATGGCTGTAAATGTTTGTAATCCTCCACCTCAGTGGGCGTTGGATACCTAGTCGTTAAGTAGGTTCAAATCAAAGATAGGCTGATAGAACTGAGAGATATTAAGGCTGGGTTGGAAAATGGCCATGTTCATTTTGAATGATGGAGAAGACTTTGAGCTCTTGCTGTTTGGAAGGAGTTCAATGACAAAAGTGAGGAGGTGATGCTTTAGCTGTATAAAGCCTTGGTCGGAATGTATTTGGAATGCCTCATTCATTATTTGACAGTAATTCTTGGGGAAAGGTAAATTTGTCTTGGAAGGGATTAGTGTGGATCAACCAGAATGATATAAAAGCTTATAGATGTAAATTTTGAAGGTACATGACTAAATTTGGCATATATCTCAAGTGTCGAATTTTAGGTTGGGTTGGGTAATGAAACAAGTATTGTATGCTACTAACCTTCTGGCATGAATGTGGATGGGGAGGTGTACCACTTGCATGAATATGCTGATTGCATGAGAATTGTTGAAAATGTACTGTACATAATGCACTAAGTTGATGAATTATTTCCTTATCCTTTGAAATAACAATGCCTTGCACTGCAATTCTACATTTTAAGGTAAAACAGTATTAATGAATTATAAGAAACTAAATCAAATTTGTTTGCTCAGTAGTCCATGATATGCCAGATATTTGGAAGATGTTGCTGCTAATCAACATACAAGTGCACTGCCCTTGTGTGTAAACGTAATCAGAATCAGGTTTGTTATCACTGACATTGGTGCGAAATTTGTTGTTTTGAGGCAGCAATGCAGTGCATTCACAAAAATTACTATATTGCAAAAATACAGCAAAAAAAATGAGTAATGCGTGTTCGTGGGTTCACGGACTATTCAGAGATTGGATGGCGGAGAAAAAAGTGTTCCTAAAATGCTGAGTGTGGGTTTTCAGGCTCCTGAGCCTTCTCCCCAAGAACAGGAAAGTGAAGAGGGCATGTTCTGAAGGGTGAAGGTCTTTGTTGATGGATACTGCCTTCTTGAGGTAGCACCTCCTTGAAAATTCCATGCTGATGGGAGCATTGTGCCTGTGATGGAGCTGACAAGACTATTCCAAAAAACAAATACAAATTTCCAAAGTTGGAGATGAAGTTCTTCGGCCTCCAACTGTCCTCAGAGGGAGTGCAACCAGATTCAGGCAAACTGGCAGGAGTCTGGAACATGGAAAAACCTACAAATACTTATCGGCATGGTAAACCAGTTGAGAAAGTTCATTCCAGATTTGGCAGAGAAAGCAAATTCATTGTGTGATCTCCTCTCGTAGAGAAACATTTGGACCTCGGACACACCACAGGAGAAGTAATTCTCATCATTTAAATCAGAGCTTCTGTCTAACAACATTGACGTTCTTTGATCCAAACAAAGCAACCAAGGTTTCAGCAGATGGCTCTTCCTTTGGCCTGAGAGAAAATGCTCATGCAAGACTGTAGTGGTGCATGGAAACTGGTTGCATTTGTATCACGAGCACTGACTCCTGCTGAACAGTGTTGTACACAAATAGAAAAGGCTCTCGTGGGCTTGGGAAGTCTTCAGCGGCTATATGATAGGCAATAAACTCCTACTTGAAACAGGCAACAAGCCACTTGTTGGCCTCCTCAGCTTGAAATACTTGGATGACTTGCCTGCATGTCTGCAGAGCTTCAGCATGAGGCTTATGCGGAAAAGTCATAGAGAAGTACAGCATAGAAACAGGCCCTTTGGCCTATCAAATCCATGCCAAAACCATTTAAACTACCAACTCTCATCGACTTGCACTGGAACTAAAACCCTCCATATCCCTACTATCTGTCTACCTATCCAAACTTCTCTTAAGCATTGAAATTGAGTTCACACCAGTTGTCTTGGCAGGTCATCCCACACTCTTATGATCCCCCGAGTGAAGAAGTTTCTCGTCATGTTCCCTTTAAGCTTTTCTCATTTCACCCTCAACCACTCTGGTAGTAGTCCCACCCAACCTCAGTGGAAAAGCCTGCTTACATTTACCCTATCAATACTCCTCATAATTTAGTATATCTCTATCAAATTTTCTTTCAGTCTTCTATGTTCTAAAGAGTAAAGTCCTAACCTATTCAATCTTCAAACTTAGGTCCTCACTAACTGGCAACATCCTTGTAAACTTTCCCTGTACTTATTCAGCTTTGTTTGCATCGTTCCTGTAAGTAGGTAACCAAAACTGCACACAATACTCCATATTAGGCATCACCAAAGTCTGGTACATCTTTAACATAACATCCCATCTTCTGTACTCAATGCATTGATTTATGATGGCCAATGTGCCAAAAGCTTTCTTTACAACCCTATCTATGCGTGACACCACTTTCAATGATTTATGGACCTGTATTCCCAGATCCCTTTGTTCTACCACACTCCTCAGTGCCCAGCTGTTCACTGTGTCAGATCTACCCTGGTTGGTCCTACTGAAGTGCAAAACCTCACACTTGTCTGCATTAAGTTCCATCTGCCATTTTTCAGCCTATTTTTCTGTAGACCTTTGATAGACCTTTTCACTGTCCACTACACCCCCAATCTTGATGTCATCTATGAATTTGCTGACCCAGTAAATCACATTATCATTTGTTTAGATGACAAAACAATAAAGGACCCAGCACCAATACTGTTGCCCCACCACTAGTCAAAGGCCTCCAGTTGAGGAGATAACCATCTATGACCACTCTGGCTTCTCCTACAAAGCCAATGTCAAATCCACTTTACTACCTCATCCTGAATGCTGAGCGATTGAACCTTTTTGACCAGCCTCCCACGCGAGACCTTGTCAAGTGCCTTACTAAAGTCCATGTACACAACATCCACTGCCTTGTTTTAATCCACTTACCTGGTAACTTCCTCAAAAAACTGTAAGATTGATTAGACATGACCTGCCATGCACAAAGTCATGCTGACTATCCTTAATCAGTCCATGTCTATCCAAGTAGTTGTACATCTGATAACTTTCCCATAACTGATGCCAACTCACTGGCCTATAATTTTCTGGTTTATGTTTAGAGCTTTTTTAAACAATGAAGCAACACTGGCTATCTCCAATTCTCTGGTATCTTTCCTTTTGCTAAGGGTGTTTTAGATATCTCTGCTAGTGCCCCGGCAGTTTTTGCACTTGCTTCTCTGAGGGTCTGAGGGAACACCTTGTCAGGTCCTGGGGTATTGTCCACCCTGATTTGCCTCAGTTTAGCGAACACCTCCTCTGTAATCTGTACAGAGTCCATGAAGTTGATGCTGCTTAGCCCCACTACTATAGACTCTGTATCTGTCTCCTGAGTAAATGTAGATGGAAAGAATTCATTTAAGATCTCCCATATCTATTTCAGCTTCACACATGGATTACCATTTTGATCTTCCAGAGGACCAATTTTGTCCCTTGCAATCCTTTTGCTCTTAACATATCTATAGAATCCCTCAGGATTCTCCTTCACCTTGTCTGCTGCAGCAACTTCATGCCTTCATTTAGTCTTCCTGATTTATTTCTTGTACTCCATAGGTACCTCATTTGTTCCTACCTACCTATACCTCTATGCACCTTTTTTCTCTTAACCAGGGCCTCAATATCTCTTGAAAACCAAGGTTCCTTGCACTTGTTATCTTTACCTTTTATTCTGACAGGCACATACAAGCTTTGTACTCTCAGAATTTTGTTTTTGAAAGTCTCCCTCATTGCCAAAAACAGCCTGTCCCAAACCACACTTGCCAGATCATTTCTGATAGCATCAAAATTGGCTTTTCTTCAATTTAGAATCTCAGCCCATGGACTAGCCCTATCTTTTTGCATATTTACTTTGAAATAAATAGCATTGTGGTCACTGGATATAAAATGTTTCCCGACATAAACTTCTGTCACCTGCCCTGTCTTATTCCCTAATAACAGACCTAGTATTGCAAACTCTCTCGTTTGGACTTCTATGTACTGTTACTGATAAGGAAACTTTACAGAACATATTTGACACACTCTATCCCATTTAGTCCTTTTATAGTATGGGATTCCTAGTCAATAGGTAGGAAGTTAAAATCAACATGTATAACAACCTTGTGTTTCCTGCAATGGCCTGCAATCTCTTTACAAATTTCTTCCTCTAAATCCCATGGACTGTTGGGTGGTCTGTAATATAGCACCAATAACATGGTCATATGTTCCTCATTTTTCAGTTCCACCCATAATGCATCACTAGTCAAGTTCACCAGTCTATCCTGACAGAGCACTGCCATGACATTTTCCCTGACTAGTAATGCCACCCTTCCTCCTTTACCCCCTTCTGCTCTGTCGCATCTAAAACAATGGAACCCCCAGAATATTGAGCTGCCATTCCTGCTGCTCCTGCGACCAAGTCTCTCGCCATAATTCCAGGTGTTGGTCCATGCCCTGAGTTCATCTGCCTTGCCAATGATGCTTCTTACATTGAAACATGCACAGCTCAGGGCACTAGTCACACCATGCTCAACTTTTTGATTCCTGACTTTGTCTGAGGTCTTGACAATATCTGCCTCCACAACCTTGCCTAGTGCTTTGGTTCCCATACCCCTGTACCTCAAGCATCCCCCTCACCCCCTGGTGCAGCCCAGTTCAGGTGCAGATATCACCCTGTCACCCAGGAGGCGACATACCATTCAGGAATTTCGTTCTCACCCACTGAACCTCTTGTTCATTCCCCTAATGAATCCCCTATCCCCACAGCTCACGTCCTCTCCCCACTTCTTTTCTGAGTCACAGAGCCAGACTCAGTGCTAGAGATTTGACCACTGTGACTTCCTCCTTCCCCCCCCCGGTTAAGTCAACACCCCAAGCACTATCCAAAGCGGTATACCTGTTGATGAGGGTACTGGCTCCTGCAGTAACTCCTTAACCACTCTCCCCTTCCTGATTGTCATCGAGTTTCCTGTGTCCTGCACCTTGGGTGTAACTACTTCCCTGTATGTCCTATCTATCCCTCAGCCTCCCGAATGATTCGGAGTTCATCCAGTTCCAGCTCTAACTTGTTAACAAGGGTTGTTAGAAGCTGATGCACCTCTTGCAGTTGTAGACATCAGAAGGAAAGGGGAAAAAGAACTTTACCTAGAGCTTTGCGATTTCTCCAGCTGAAGCCTTGAAGAGCTAAAGCCTCAATCACCGTACTGACTCTGTCCACTCAGACGACGGGCACTGTGCCTGCCCCTGCCTTCCTTTAATTTGCTTTTGCTAATCAATCCCATATGCGGATTGGTCATTGGTCAGAGCTCAGTTATGCTGCGGCAATCCACCACTGCCCTTTTCTACTTGGTTTTGAGTGAAATCCCCCCCTCTCAAACTTCTGATGTCCTGACTGGTTGCTGGTTAGAGCTCATTTACTGTTAAGACATTGAATATGTCTCTGACAAATCTTCTACAGCACTAGACACTCTGTGGAGGATACCATGCAAAAGTGACTCTCCCTTCATGGATGATACCAGCATGTACTTAACAAGAGTACAAGAAAGCCTTCCTGCATCATAGAGTAAACTGGATGAAATTCATGGCAGTCAGGCCATGCAATACTGTGAGCAGGGATGGTCAGGTGTTCCAAAAGGAGTTCATGAACTCAGACCATACTGGCTTGAAAGAGATACATTCACCTTTCTTAATGGTTTGCTTCTAAAGGGCTTCAGACTTGTCACTCCTGCTTCTACGTATACCAGAATCGTCAGTGAAATAATCCACTAAGGACATTAAAGCATTAAAAAATGTCAGCTAAGAGTGAGGCAATCCATGTGGTGTCCTGGTCTGAGCGCACAGCTGGGAGATTATGTGAAGCATGCAGAAAACTGCCCAAATATCACACTGAAACTCTCTGCCCCACAGAGTTCCCACTTTCCAAGGTAAATTGCAGGATCAAACATTTTCGAGCTGAAAAGAGACAAAAATCTTCTCACTGTGGGTTACTACTCATGGAATGTTGAGGTGTCCGAGCTGTCCTCTACATTCTCAGCAGCAGCTATACAGTGCCTGAAGGCTCTGATTGCTCACCATGGAATACTGGAGACACCGGTATCAGACGATGGTCCACAATTCTGTTGCTCAGAATTCAGAGCCTTTGCTGGGGTTATGAGTTCAAACACCAAACATTCTACAGTACCCACAGGCAAATGGGGAAGCTAAAAGAGCAGTTAAGAGTTTCCGACTGATGGCAAAATACCCCTACAAAACACTGCTAGCTTATTGCTCCACGCCTATTGTGAATGGCTACAGTCCATCAGAACTGTCAGCGGGCCTGAGACTGAGAACAAGCCTGCCCATTCTTCCTTCGCTTTGCCAACCACACTTCCTGGACTTAGACAAAGTGAGAAAGTTTGAGACAACACAGCGTGAGAAAGTGAAGAGTATGCATGATCTCAGACACAGAGCAAAGTCTTCTTTGCTGCTGAGGAGCGGTGAAGATATTTGGGTTTCAGACTAATTCACCAAAGGAACAATAGTCTAGCAGCATGGACCATGATTGCTTGTGATCAGAACATCACAAGTGAAATCGGGCAGGACAGGCATGTGCTCATGCACCTTCAAAGTCCACGAAAGGTAGAGAAAGAAATAGTGGCCTGATCCTTATGACAAGGACCACTTAAAGTGGACACACCTGTTCATGAATTTCCATCTGCTGCAACACTTTCATGAACCTATGCTAGATTTGGTTGTTCATCAGTCCCACCACAGAGATATACTCAATAGTCTAATAGCTTGGGGCAAGTGACCTAAAGTGGCTGAATAATCCTCTCACTTTGCTAGAGTTTTCAGGTTGTCTACCCTGACCTCCATTAGATTTAATGATTTTTTCAAAAAGAATTCTAATGTTGAAAATTTTCACAAAATTAGACTGTTCTTACAAAAAGAGGAATTGTTTTTTTTAAAAGAAGGAAGAAAACAGACTGTTTAAAAACAAAGGCAGTTGTAATGTTGGCAATTTTTGTACAGCGAGTGAGAGACTTAAAAACGAAGAGAAAGACAGTTATGTTGGCTTTTTTGTTTAATGTTTATGTAAGGAGCATAAGTTGCATGCTATACGTAAAGTGAACGGAATCGCTCAATTTCAGTGACTATAATTTCAAGGCAGTCTGCAGACAAGAAGTAGATCCCTCGTGTTTCTTTATTTTCAAGGAGGGGAAATGTAGTTGTAGTCAATAGTTTATTCCTGTGCCACCAAGTTAGCCACTCCCACATGGGAGGAGTTCACATATTGTACAAGCAGCAATCTCAGTAAAGTTCATTTGGATATCCTGCTGCTGCCGTGCTGGTGTGTACTCTGCACGCTCCCTCACAACAGGGACATACAGAAAGGAGCAAGATAGATCAGCTGGTTAAGTAGTGTCGCAGCAACAACCTTGTACTCAACATCGGAAAGACTAAAGAACTTGCTGTGGATCTCGGGAAGGGTTAAGTCCTCATTGAAGGATCAAAAGTGAAAAGGGTGAGCGGTTTCAAGTTACTGGCTGTCAACATGTCTGAGGATCTATCCTGGGCCCAACACAATAATGCAGCTGCAAGGAAGGCATAACAGTGGCTAGGTTTTGTTAGGAGTTTGATGAGAATTGGTGTGTCACCAAAGACACTTGCAAGCTTCTACAGAATATGAAACTGATTACACATGAGAGGTCTGTAATGTGCTGTAGGTGGCTGAGGACCCTGATGGAGTTGCTGTATGTGGTGGTGGGGTGAGGAATTGTATCAAAACCTTGCCTGCTAAATCCAAATTCATAAATATTTTATGAAATTATTAAATGTTAGACATTCTTGCTGTTTGCATGAATATGGGATTCAACAAGTTTACTGTAGTTCCTGTTGTGGGCAGTGTAATTCTGAAATTTGAACCGTATCGTTTAGAAACAAAATGCTGAGGTACTTTATGCAGAGTAGAATTCTCAACAACTGCCTGTACTTTATCCTAAGAATATTTTGTGAATGGACAAATACAATTTTTGATACTTTGTTGACAGGATATGTTCCAGAGCTTCTTTGTGTCTGAATTGGTTTTAGAAGTGAGATTTAAAATATGCCAGGAATTTGGCACTAATATTCATTCTAAAAATATGTAAAATCACAACCCATTTAAAAAAAAATGTCTCTTTCTTTCCTTTCCAGTCATAATGAAAGGTGTAGGCTGCAGAACCTGTTTATTCTCTTCAAAAATTCAACCTGACTTGTTGAGTTCCTTAGAAAGATAATGATTTACTCTCTGCATTGTGCAATGATGAAGCAACATTTTAAAGACATTGCTAAAATGTCAAATAAGTGCTAATTGATGAATTTATGATGCAAAAATATATTATTTTGCCTTGACAAATTTCCATTTGATAGCTTTAATTCTTGTGCTGTGGCACATTATCCAGTTTTTTACAGCACCTGCTGTGGACAACTGAATTTGCCAGTGGTTTTTGGAAAATGAGGAAACTAATGTTGGAATTGTTAGAGGTGTGGTCAAGAAAAAGCACTTTATTTCATCCTGTTGTTGTATTTTGAAGTTTAGTAACTTTATTTATGATTATTAATTTCACTGTAGTTTCCACAAACTTTACGGAACTATAGATGATGTGGTCAATGGCTGTAAAAAGGGAACAAATACAGATGATTATTTTAATAGAATTTGGGTAATTATTCAGGCATGATAAATTAATTACACATGCAAAACGACGTTTAACTATGATCAGGTTTTAGTACCTTCTGCTTGGTGCTTTTTTCTGTGTAAGTGCACTTGAGCTTGGATTCCATTATGAATGTGAAAATCCCAAGCTTCCTATTACTTCTTCCCTTCTGCCCCACATCCTCACCAATGTCTGAACTTTACCTTTTGATTCCTCATGCAGTTCAAGTTTAGTCACAAATCTTAAAAATGTTGGAACATTTTAAATAATTTAGTGTTTTGATTTGTTTAAACTTCTACAATTAAAATGTATTAACTTTTTCAATGGGATTGTGGGACCTGGTTTCTTCAGGCCAGAATTGCTTTTTTTTTTAAATTAATTTTTTTTTATGTTTCTACACTACAACAGAAAAAAAAGACCAACAAAATGGAGATTTATACGGTACAAAACAAACATGTCTAATATACAGATCATAACAATACAGAAAAAGCACCCAAAATGAAATCTTATAAAGTTAGTATCCTCCCCACCCTCCCACTACAAAACTCCAAGCAATTCATTACATTGTAAAGAAAAGTTAATCAAAGCTTTCATCACCACAGAGCTGTAAATATAAAAAAGTATAATGCCTACTACCTAAACAATAATGTATTTCATGTCAAAAAAACCGTAAAACTGAATCAGAAAAAAAAAAGCTGAAAGTAAGGGATTGTAATACAAAAAAAATGGATAAACCAAAAAATCTAAAGAGGAATTGTGAAAATATTCAGGAAAAGATCCCCACACCTTATGAAGCTTTATGTCCGAATTAAGAAGTGAATAATGAATCTTTTCAAGGTCTAAACAGAACATAATGTCTCTAACCCATTGAGCAAGAGTGTGTGGGGCAGAATTGCTGTGTATTGTCTTTGCATGACTGCAAGCAGAACCCCTATCTTGCTGGCCTCCATGACCAGCAGTGGTCTGGGTGAGACTGGACTGCAGGCGACCTGTGGCAGTGATCCTCCTCAGGAACCATGGGTAGAGCCACAGGCAGAAAGTTGTCAATTTCTGATAGTTTTACAATAAATGTCATATTCAAAATTGTACAAATTTACAAAAGACAATAACTAAAACAATTTGAAATACATACAATCAATTATTAAAGAGGCAGTTTGCTGTTCTGTTGCCTTTTAAATCTGTGCCCTGCAAATGGTGTTTTAAGTCAAGTGCCGCACTGCATCTGTGATTCAAGTGGGAATTTCTGCATTCACCTTTCTTGGATTACATTGATTGAACTTCAGTATACAGAAGACACTTGTAAATGACTGCTGAGCTCTAGGTCCTCAGGTGAACAAATAAATGGCTCCTCTACTTCAGTGACCTGCCGCCAGGGTACAAAGTTGGCCTCTCACAATAAGGGCCCATAATGATACCCTGGAAAACATGGGGCAGGTTTCCGTCTCCTGAGAGCCACTATTCAGCAGAGTCTAGCAGTCGTATTGAAATTCATTATCACATAGTGATTTCTGTTATTAGCCAACATCTGTACTTTAGCAACCAGATCAAAGGTTTTGAAAGTAGTTCAGAAATGGTCCCCACAATGTTTGAAAGTCAAGTCACTTTCTATTGTCATTTTGACCATAACTGCTGGTACAGTACACAGTAAAAACAAGAGTGTTTTTCAGGACCATGGTGCTACATGAAACAATACAAAAACTACACTGAACTACGTAAACACAACACAGAATAAAACCACACTAGACTACAGACCTACCCAGGACTGCATAAAGTGCACAAAACAGTGCAGGCAGTACAATAAATAACAAACAAGACAATAGGCACAGTAGAGGGCAGTAAGTTGGTGTCAGTCCAGGCTCTGGGTATTGAGGAGTCTGATAGCTTGGGGGAAGAAATTGTTACATAGTCTGGTCGTGAGAGCCCGAATGCTGTGGTGCCTTTTCCCAGACGGTAGGAGTGAGAAGAGTTTGAGGGGTGCGTGGGGTCCTTCATAATGCTGTTTGCTTTGCTGGTGCAGCGTGTAGTGTAAATGTCTGTAATGGCGGGAAGAGAGACCCCGATGATCTTCTCAGCTGACCTTACTATCTGCTGCAGGATCTTATGATCCGAGATGGTGCAATTTCCAAACTAGGCAGTCTTGGTTAGAATCAGAAATTGAACAACGGATCTTCTCTAAATTTAAGCATGACATAACATCATGTAACCATTGAGCGTGAGTAGGCGGAGCAACATCCTGCCATTTAAGCAAGAGCACCCTCCAAGCTATAAGAGAAATAAAAGCCCAATATATGCAAATCAGCTGTCTCCAAAGTTATGCCATTGATTTGGTGTTAAAGTACAGATGTTGGCTAATAACATAAATCACTATGTGATAAGGATTTTTTTCCATCTTTCTTTCTTTACCAAACAGCTTCGACTTTGGTAGTGGGTTTAGATTCTTTTTTCAATAATAAAATTATTACAATTCAAATTACTATTTAATTAATGTATGTGTTTGATTATGAATATAGGGTACTGCGATTGCAAGTGTGATTTAAATATAATGTATTTGGTACTGTTCTATCTTTTGATTCAGAATATATATCCTCATGTACTCTGTATTCTTCCATGTGAAAATTAATAAAAATATTAAAAAAGAAATAAATTCATTATCTCCATAAGTCTGTCGGCACAGTGTTTGTTCATCTGAGGAAATAGTAGTTTCCCAAAGTCAGCATAAGGCACTTAGAAATCTTGGCAGCAGTGATCCCGACTCCCTTGCATGATTCTGAATGTATTAGTGAGGCTTGGACTTACGCATTTCATAGCATTGGGCAAAAATTCTTTCACTTTTTGCATCTTCTGAAGTGCTGCTGGTTGCATTTGGATCTCTTGGCCAAATCCTGCATGATTCAGTGAATTCATTCTGCATGTTAGGGCCGTTGAGAAGCATTCAAGGTGCTTGATTGGAGCATGGTTATCATACTTTAATGTGATTGGGATTTGTTGTCGCTCACTCTTGACACCAGAAGCTCTGCCACTGTACATGGCTTGTCCTTTTCGACTTGGAAGGCTTGGCAAGTACATGACCATGGATTTTGAAAAAGCAACGTCCCCGTTTACCCAGTCCATGATGGCGTACTGCAGGTGGCAAGGTTTTTTTTGCCTTGATCTGTGTACTTAAGGAAAGTATTTCAAAAGCAAATTCACATCCATCAATATGGCAATTTAATTCATCATTGTAGTTAATGAGTTAATCCAAATATAATTGCTATATTTCAATATTTTGAATCATTTTCTTTGCAAGATTCTGTTGCATTTATCCAGCATGCATGAGCTCGGGCAGGTAATCTTTAACATTTTTTCTAATCTGGAATCCTGTTTTACTTTGCTAAAGATCAAACAAACAAAATGAGATGGAGGAAAGTGTTGTGATTCAAATGCTCTATAGCTGTAGGTAATGAAAATCTAGCTTTGAATACCTTCTATAGCTCTGATTTCATACTGATTACAATGTACTGCATTGTTTCCATGACAACTGTATCTAGGAAGTGCAGCAGGAAATGGTTCAGGAAAGCATTGAAACATCTGATATTCATTGCTCTTAGTTGTGGGATCTTGAATGTAATTTAATGAAATGATTTTCAAAGCAAAAAAATTGCTTTGTAATTTAAATCTTTATGGCAAAATGTTTACTGGCTTTGTTAATGTGGAGCCTGTTGGCCTTGAAACCATCATTTGATTATCTTTTGTGTACGGACTTGGAATGATAAGTTTCCAACTGTCTTGTGAAATGGAAGGTGATTTATCTTAAAAATGTAGGTGTAATTTAATTGTTTCAGATCTAATAAATTATATTTGAATTTAACATTATTATCGTTTGATATTCTGGACATATTAACTGCTGTGCAACAAGAGCTGCAGCATACTTTTTAAAATCCTTGCCAGACTGATTATAACATAGAACAATACAGCCAGGATGAGCTTGATGATGTGGTGCCAATCTTGATCCCAATTTTCAGTAAGTATCCTCTGCCAGCGTTTCATTCATATTCCTATGTCAAGCTAAAAGCCTCTTAATCTCCACCAAATTGTCTGCTTCAACTCCACTCCTTGTAATCTAACCGAGGCATCTAATACTCTTTTGTGGTTTAAGAAAAAAAAGCTACTTCTCTTCCCCCCCCCACCCCCATGCCACCTTTATCACTTTTCACCTCCCCCTACCAAATTAAAAGCATGTCCTTTGGTGTTTAATGTTCTTATTCTGGGGGTAAGATTCTGACTACCTACCCTATTTATGTTTCTCATAATTTAAAAAAATAATCTATTGTAGCAATGTACTACATACAGAGCTAGAGATGACACGCAGTTGGTAAGTCATTTCGAGACTAGTTTATTCAAACTTTGCGGCGCTGGCATTTAATCCCTAGCGCCCGCCCTCTCTGGGTGGAAATGACGTCAGAAGTGCATTACCAAAGTCTCCCCCGCGTGCTGGCTATTCGTGAGCTGGTTCACCTGCGTAGGAAGTGGGTCGCCACATAACCCCCGCCCCCCCCACCCCAGAACTGACGACACAACTCCCAATGTCCACAGTCTGGGTCGGACTCTGTTTGGGAGGTCTGCCTCTGCGCCGTGGTGCCTGAACCTCGACCGGCTGCGCCAAGTCCAAATGGGCTGGTTTGAGTCGGTCCACCGTGAAAACCTCCTCTTTCCCCCCAATGTCCAGAACATACGTGGGTCCATTGTTGTTGATCACCTTGAATGACCCCTCATACGGCCGCAGTAGCGGTGCCCGCTGTTCACCCCTTCGTACAAACACAAACTTACAGTCCTGCAGGTCTTTGGGTACATGGGTCGGGGTCCGTCCGTGCTGTGAAGTCGGCACGGGGGCCGGGTTGCCGAGCCTTTCGCGTAGTCTGCGGGTTCTTCCTTTTGCTCCCTTGGGGCTGGTATGAACTCTCCCGGGACGGCCAGGAGCGCGCCGTACACCAACTCAGCCGAGGAGGCATGCAGATCCTCTTTGGGCGCTGTGCGAATTCCAAGCAGGACCCAGGGAAGCTCATCCAACCAGTTAAGTCCTCTCAGGCGGGCCATGAGAGCCGACTTCAAGTGACGGTGGAAGCGTTCCACCAGTCCATTTGACTGTGGGTGGTAGGTAGTTGTGTGGTGTAGCTGCGTTCCCAACAGGCTGACCACAGCCGACCACAGGCTGGAGGTGAACTGGGTGCCTCTGTCAGAGGTAATGTGGGCCAGTACCCTGAAGCATGCTACCCACTTTGCAATCAATGCTCGGGCGCAGGAATCGGCAGATGTGTCGGTGAGCGGGACCGCCTCTGGCCACCTCATGAACCGGTCTACCATAGTTAGGAGGTACCGCGCTCCTCGGGACACTGGTAGGGGGCCCACGATATCCACATGAATGTGGTCGAACCTCCGGTGGGTGGGTTTGAACTGCTGCGGCGGGGCTTTAGTGTGCCGCTGCACCTTGGCTGTTTGGCACTGAGTGCATGTTCTGGCCCATTCACTGACTGCTTGCAAAATCTGTGCCACGCGAACTTGCTGTAGACCGGCTGGACGGTTGTCCTGATAGATGGGTTCGCCAAACCGTGTAAGGAGTCGAAAACTCGCCGCCTCCAGGCTGCCAGGACGATGGGGCAAGGTTGGCCGGTAGCCACGTCGCACAGGAGGGTCCTCTCACCTGGGCCTACGAGAAAGTCCTACAGCTGCAAACCCGAGACTGCGGTCCTGTAGCTGGGCATCTCGTCGTTTGCCTGCTATGCCTCCGCCAGTGCTGCATAGTCCACCCCCAGGGACAGGGCCTGGATAGCTGGTCTGGAGAGTGCATCCGCCACGACATTGGCCTTTCCCGAGACATGCTGGATGTCTGTTGTGTACTCGGATATGTAGGACAGATGTCGCTGCTGGCGAGCCAACCAGGGATCGGACACCTTCGTGAACGCGAAGGTCAACGGTTTGTGGTCAGTGAACACATTGAACGGCCTACCTTCTAAGAAGTACCTGAAATGCCAGATTGCCAGATACAGTGTCAACAGCTCCCAGTCGAAAGCACTGTACTTGAGTTTGGGTGGTTGTAGGTGCTTGCTGAAGAATGCCAGGGTTGCCAGCGCCCCTTGATGAGCTGCTCCAGCACCCCACCGACTGCTGTGTCGGATGTGTCCACCATGAGTGCAGTCGGAACGTCCATTCTGGGGTGCACCAGCATCGCGGCATCTGCTGAGGCTTCCTTGGCTTTAACTAAAGCGGCCGTGGCCTCCTCGTCCCAAGTAATGTCCTTGCCTTTACCCGACATCAGGGTGTACAAAGGGCGCATGATACGGGCTACTGAGGGGAGGAAACGGTGGTAGAAGTTCACCATACCAATGAACTCCTGCAGGCCTTTGACCGTGTTGGGCCGGGCAAAGTGGCGGATCCCGTCTACCTTGGCAGGCAGAGGTGTTGCCCTGTAATCCTGTGGCCCAGGAAGTCAATGGTATCAAGACTGAACTGGCATTTGGCCGGGTTGATCGTGAGGCCGAAATCACTCAGGCGGGAGTAGAGCT
This sequence comes from Hypanus sabinus, assembly GCF_030144855.1. Classification (NCBI taxonomy): domain Eukaryota; kingdom Metazoa; phylum Chordata; class Chondrichthyes; order Myliobatiformes; family Dasyatidae; genus Hypanus; species Hypanus sabinus. Next base: position 46,982,924 of record NC_082719.1, on the reverse strand, counting down.
GGCGGAGGTGGGACAGATGCTCCTGGCGACTACAGCTGGCTATAAGGATGTCGTCCAAACAGATGAACGCAGTCCAGGTCGCGTCCCACCGCATCCATTAGCCTCTGGAACGTCTGTGCAGCATTCTTCAGGCCTAACGGCATTTGGAGGAACTCGAGCAGGCCAAACGGGGTGATGAGTGCTGTTTTGGGGATGTCTTCAGGGTGCACCAGGATTTGATGGTATCCCCGGACGAGGTCTACTTTGGAAAATATTCTTGCTGCAAAGTCCTGTACGTGCAGCACGGGGTAGCGGTCTGGAGTTGTAGCCTCGTTCAATCTGCGATAGTCGCCGCATAGTCTCCAACCCCAGGCTGCTTTGGGCACCATGTGCAGGGGGGAGGCTCATGGGCTGTCGGACCTCCGTACAATCCCCAATTCCTCTATCCTCTTGAACTCCTCCTCCACCAGGTGGAGCTTTTCCGAGGGGAGCCTCCGTGCTCGGGCGTGGAGGGGTGGTCCTTTGGTCAGGATGTGGTGCTGAACCCTGTGTCTGGGCATGGCTGCCGTGAACTGCGGTGCCAGAATTGATGGAAAGTCCACCAAGAGTCTGGTGAATTTGTTGTCCAACAGTGTGATGGAGTCCAGGTGTGGGGCCGGCAACTTGGCTTCACCCAGGGAGAACGTCTGGAAAGTCTCGGCATGTACCAGTCTTTTCCCTTGCAAGTTGACCAGCAGGCTGTGAGCTCGCAAGAAGTCCGCCCCCAGGAGTGGTTGGGCCACGGTGGCCAGTGTGAAGTCCCACGTGAACCAGCTGGCGCCGAACTGCAGCTGCACTGTGTGGGTGCCGTAGGTCCATATCGTGCTGCCATTTGGGGCCCTCAGGGTGGGTCCTGGCTTCCTGTTGCAGGTGTCATACCCCGTCGGGGGCAAGACACTGATTTCCACTCCAGTGTCGACCAAGAAGCGGCGTCCCAACTGCTTGTCCCAGACATACAAGAGGCTGTCCTGGTGGCCAGCTGCCATTGTCATTAGGGGCTGCTGGCCCTTGCAGGGCGGGCGACAACGGCAGGCTTCTGTGCCCCACCGCTGGTGGTAGAAACTCCACTGTTCACTGTTCTCCTCACTCCTGCCTCTGTGTTGTGTGCGCCCCACTGCTTGGCCTGGTCTGGTCTGCTGTTGGGCGCGTGGCCTGGTAATCTGATCGATGAATGCCACGCTCTCCCTCTTGGCTTTCCACAGCACGTCTGCCCAGGCCACCACCTACCACAGGTTGCTGAAATCTGCGTCGGCCAGCAGCAGATGTATGTCTTCAGGCAGCTGCTCTAGGAATGCCTGCTCAAACATGAGGTAGGGTTGTGTCCATCAGCCAGGGCCAGCATCTCGTTCATCAATGCTGACAGCAGCCTGTCTCCCAAACCGTCCAGGTGAAGCAGGCGGGCACCTCACTCGCCGCGAGAGGCCAAAGGTCCCAGTGAGTAGCGCTTTGAATGCTTCATATTTGCCTTCTTCTGGGGGCGACTGTATGAAATCCGCAACCTGGGCGGCCGTCTCCTGGTCAAGGGTGCTCATCATGTGGTAGTAACGCGTGGAATCAGGATATCTGCCGAATCTGGAACTGGGCTTCTGCTTGGCTAAACCACACGTGTGGTCGCAGCATCCAGAAAGTCAGCAGTTTTAGCAAAACTGCGTGAACAGATGAAGAGTCGGTCATCTTTGGTCCAAATCCCATTTGGACCGTCGGGGTCACCAATGTAGCGATGTTCTACATACAGAGCTAGAGACGACACACAGTCAATAAGTCGTTTCGAGACTAGTTTATTCAAACTTCGCGGCACTGGCATTTAATCCCTAGTGCCAGCCCTCACCTGGCGGAAATGACGTCAGAGGTGCATTAGCAAAGTCTGTCCCTGCACACTGGCTATTTGTGAGCCGGTTCACCTGCGCAGAAAGTGGGTCACCACACTATCGTGTCTCCTCCTATCCTCTGACTTTCTACAAATACAACCCAGGTTTGTACAACCTTCTAGTTTATAACCTCAAATCCAGCCAGTGTTCTGGTCTTTACTGGTCCTAGTATTCTTCTGCGCTGTCTTTAAAACCACATCCTTCCTGGAATGGGGTAACAGATGTTGCGTGCAATATTGCAAGTGCCGTCTGATTAAAGTTTAAAATAGCTACAGCATGACTTCCTTACTCTTTATGCTATATCACTACCATACCATTTACCACCTTTTCTACCTTATCCACCAGTGTAGCCACTTCTGGTGAACTATAGACTTGAACACCATGTGGTCTACCATTAACTTCTTTCTTCTTCCATTTGACTTCCTGGAGTGCAACACCTCGCATTTGCCAAGGTTAAACTCCACTTGGCCTTTTTTTTGGCTGTATCCCTAACTGATGTATATCCTGCTGTATTCTCTGATGGTAAAGTCGATTTTATTGGCATATGCATGACTACATGCATAAACAGGGCAATGAAAAATTTACTTGCAGCAGCAGTATCATACACAGGTAACACCATATAAACAACATTCAGAAGAAAGAATATTATACTTATGCAATCTTACAAGAAAAAAACATGATTAGAACAAAAATCTAAGTCAGTTTTAGTGCAAAGCAATAAAAGTAGTCATAGTATTGCTAAACTAATGATTAGACAGTTTGCCACTTGGTCAAGAAACAAATGGTTGAAAAGAAAAAACTGTTCTTGAACCTGAGGGTGTGGAGTTTCTGTACCTTCTGTCCAACGGCAGCAATGAAAAGATGGCATGACCCAGGTGGGGTGGGGGCAATCTTTGATAAATGGTGCCTTCTTGAGGCCTTGCCTCTTGAAGAAGCTAGCAGTAGTGGGAATGAATGTGCCCATGAAGTATAGGGCAGAGTAGCTACTCTCTGCAGTTGCTTGTGTTCCTGTGCAGTTGAATTGCCATACCAAATTATGATACAACCAGTCAGTGTGCTTTCAACAGTACAACTGTAACAGTTCATTTGTGTTTGACAACGAGCTGAATTTTCATCTCCTAAGAAAGTAGACGTTGGTGGGTTATGACTTTATCAAATGCTGGGCCCAGAACACATCATCTGATGAGCGATTTGAAGCGAACTCTCCAATGCCAATCCCCCAGTCTAATCTGGCACATGTTTGCTCTCCTTCCCCTTCCTGAAGTCGTCAATCAGCTTTTCAGTTTTGCAGATGTTGAGCAAAAGGTTGTTTAACCAAGTGATCTGCCTTGCTTTGGTAAGCTGGCTTATTACCACCTATGATTTGTCCAGCAATAGTAGTGTTTTTGACAGATTTGAAGAAGGCATTGGATCAGTCGAGAGCATAGGGAGTAAAATAGGGGCCTAAGCATGCAGCCTGAGTTGATGGCCAGTGAGGAGATGTTACCAGTACTGAGGTCTGACGAAGAAGTCAAGAATCCAGTTGTAGAGGGAGATATAGAAGCCCTTTTCTTGATCATGAGTTTGGATGTGATGATTGTATTGAATGCTGAGCTGTGTTCAATGAACAGCAGCCTGACATACGAGTTCTTTTTGTCCAGATGGTCCAGAGCAGAATGAAGAGCCAGCGAAATTGCATCTGCGGCAGTCGGCAAATTGGAGCAAATCCAGGTCATCTGAAGCAGGAGCTGATCTGTGTCTTAACCAACCTCTAAAAGCATTTCATTATGGTTGATGTGAGTGCCACTAGGTTAAGGTCATTGAGGCAGGTCACTGTGCTCTTCATGTGCGCTGGTAAAGTAATGCCCTTTTGAGGCAGGTGGGAAAATTAGACTGCAGAACTGAAAGGTTGAATATGTCCCTAAGTAGTTCAGCCAGTTGTTTCACACAGACCTTTAGTACTTGGCCAAGCACACTGTCAGGACCAGCCACCTTTTGTTTATTCACCCTCTTGAGGGATGCCTGGATGTGGTATCCTTTACATCCTTCACAACTCCCCAGTCTTGATTTCATGTTCAAACCGGCTCATCCACAGCTTTGCATCTTCATTCAACTTATTGATGTACATCACAAATAACGGGTCACAGTTCTAATCCTTGTGGGAACATCATTGGTCATGGACCTGCAGCCAAAGTAACAGCCTTTAAAGCCTACTCTGTCTTCTATGGGCAAGCCATTTCTGAATCTAAATTTCTAATTTACTCTGGAGCTCATGCATTTTCTGAATCAGCCTGCCATGAGGGAGGGTATTTATAAAATGCTTTATAGTACGTGTGGATTAACAACCATTGCTTTACCTTCATCAGTCAACTTTGTCACCTCTTTTTTAAAAAAAAAACACGATCAAGTTTGTGAGGCAGTTCCTGCCCTACACCAATCATGCTGACTATCCATAAGCAGACAAATCCTTTCCAAATCCCTGAGTATCCTCTCCAATGGCCTCCCCACCATGGACGTGAAGCTCCTTGGCCTAGAATTATCTGGACTATCCCTAGCTTTCATTAAAGGCTTAACATTTGCTACTCTCCTCATCTTCTAAGGGGCCTAAGTTCTCCTTAGCCACCTTTTTTGCTCTATATACTTATAAAATACTATTTGTTTCCATATTTTGTGTTATTTTATTTTCATCAACTATCTTCTGTTTCCTTATTGGTTGCTGAATGGTTCTTTGATTTGTAAATGTTTCCCCATCTTCCAGCTTCCCACTGGTCTTGGTGATATTTAGTGTGCATGAACTTCAACTTGATGCCTTCCTTTCTTAGCTATTCAAGGCTAGCTCACCCCACCCTTAACATCCCCACATTTTAACTGGAATAAACTTTTGATGCGCACTGGGACAAATTTTTTTGAATCTTCTACTGTTCTCAACTCTCCCACCATAAAGCTTGTGTTCTTGGTTTACATTAGTAAATCTTCCCTTATCCTTTTGTAATCTCACTTGTTTATGCGTAATATACTGGGTTTATATAGAACTATTGCACCTTCTATTTATATAAGAAATTCAGTGATATTGTGGTCACTTTCCAAGAGGATGCCTAAGTAGAAGATTATTAACTTTAACTGACTCATTGCATAGGGCAAGATGGCATGTTGTCTTAAGTTCAGTAACATGCTATTCAAGAAAGCTATCATACGTATGCCCTATGATGTCCTCCTGGACTGCCTTGACCAAATTTATTCACTAGTATATATGCAAGTTAAAGTCCCCATTTCAGCTGCCATTCTGTTCTTGCACGCATCAGATACATAGTTCATTGCTTGCGTCACTGTGAAATTATCTAATGGCCTTTAGACAACTCTCACTGAGAGCTTTACCGTTGCTCTTCTCTGCTTAGATGAATTCAAAGTTCTGCTCCTTCAAGTTTATTGTCCCTCACCATCACCCTGATCTTATCCTTAATTGAGAGCACTTCTCCACCACCCTTACCTTGCTGCCTATCTGTCCTTGTTACCTGATACCCACAAATGTTTAATTCCCAATCATTTCCACCCTGCAGTTATGTTTCTATAATGGCCAATAAATCAGACCTCTTCATATTAATTTATGCCACAAGTTCACTGATCATCTTTCAGAAATAACCAGACATTCAGATAAAGTGTTTTTACAGTTTGAATCTAGTAATCTTGATGCCTTTTGCCTTTGGCTCTACTATACTCACTCTTTTCTCATTTCTAACTTTTGTCTCTTTCTCTGCATTGGTTCCCTCTGTCTTTCTACATGGATTCCCATCCCCTTTGCCATATTAGTGAAAAGCCTCTAAACAATTCCCTAGGACGTCAAACCTGGTCCTTTTCAGGTATAGATCATCCAGGTTATACTAGTCTAACCTCCCCTGGAATTGGTTTCAATGCCCCAGGCATCAGAAACCCATTTTCCTGCACCACATTCATCCTGACTATTATGCCATTCCTACTCTAACAAATGGCACAGGTAGCAATCCTGAGATTACTAATTTTGGAGGTCCTATTTTTAAAAATTTGACTGTACAAGGTGCCTAAAATTGACGAGAATGGAAGTTTAATTCAGCTTGCCGATACCATCACATTTGCTCATAAAAATGAAGGGCTTATCTGCTGCACTTGGATCGATTCAGATGATTTCATAAACTGAACACTCAAGTTGCCAACACAATTAATAAATATGAAGAATAATATTTTATTATCAGTGATCACATTGATAACAGCTCTTAACAGTTAATTGCAATATATCTGTAACCAGGTGACTGTTGCAGGCTACAAAATACCAATTATATTAACATTTACAAGTTCCCATTTCGCATAGGTGTTCTGAGAGATCGGATATATAAGTATTTGGACAGTCAAGGGCTGATTAAGGATAGTCAGCATGCCTTTGTGCGTGGTAGATTGTGTTTAACGAATCTTGTAGAGTTTTTCGAGGAGGTTACCAAGTAAGTAGATGAAGGAAAGTCTGTGGATGTTGTATACATGAACTTTAGTAAGGCATTTGACAGGGTCCCACATGGGAGGTTAGTTCAGAAGGTATCCATGGAGAGGTTGTAAACTGGAATTGAAAATGGCTGTGTTGGAGAAGACAGAGTGGTAGTGAATGATTGCTTCTCAGACTGGAGGCCTATGATTAGTGCTGTGATCAGGGATCTGTGCTGGGACCATTGTTTGTTGTTTATGTCAATGATCTAGATGATAATGTGGTAAATTGGATCAGCAAGTTTGCTGATGATACTAAGATTGGAGGCGTTGTGCACAGCGAGGAAGGCTTTCAAAGCTTGCAGAGGGATCTGGACCAACTGGAAAAATGGGCCAGAAAATGGCAGATGGAATTTAATACAGACGAGTGTGAGGTGATGCATTTTGGAAGGACAAATCAAGGTAGGACATACACAGTAAATGGTAGGGCAATGAGGAGTGTGGAGGAACAAAAGGATCTGGGACTTCAGATACATAATTTCCTGAAAGTGGCGTCACAGGTGGACAGGGTTGTAAATAAGACTTTTGGCATCCTGCCATTCATAAATCAAAATATTGAGTATAGGAGTTGGGATGTTATGGTGAGGTTGTATAAGACATTGGTGAGGCCAAATTTGGAGTATTGTGCGCAGTTCTGGTCACCTAACTATAGGAAGGATATTAGTAAGATTGAAAGAATGCAGAGAAGATTTACTAGGATGTTGCTGGGTCTTCAGGAGTTGAGTTACAGGAAAAGATTGAAAAGGTTGTGACTTTATTCCTCGGAGTGTAGAAGAATGAGGGGGGATTTGATAGAAGTTTACAAAATTATGAGGGGTATATACAGAGCAAATGAAAATAGGCTCTTTCCACTTAGATTAGGAGAGATAATACGAGAGGACATGGCTTTAGGGTGAAAGGGGAAAGGTTTAGGAGGAACATTGGTGGGAGCTTCATCACTCGGAGTGGTGGGAGTGTGGAACGAGCTGCCATCTGACGTGGTAAATACGGGTTCACTCTTAAGTTTTAAGAATAAATTGGATAAATTCATGTATGGGAGAGGTCTGAAGGGTTATGGACTAGGTGTAGGTCAATGGGACTAACAGAATAAAGTTTTGGCACAGACTGGAAGGGCTGAATGGCCTGTTGTCTGTGCTGTAGTGTTCTATGGTTCTATAGAATGTGATTATTTAAGCTTCTGGATAAAACTTTGTATATATAACCACAATTAGTGGGATCTATTTTGCTCTTGTAGACAATACTTGGTGGCAAATTTCTGAATTCTTCCCATTCCCATTCTGACATGTCAGTCCATTGCCTCTTCTTCTGTCACAATGAGACCACACTCAGGTTGAAGGAGCAATACCTTATATTCATTCTGGGTAGCCTCCAACCTGATGGCATGAACATCAATTTCTCAAACTTCTGGTAATGACCCCCAGCACTATCCCACACCCTTTACCATTTCCCATTTCTATTTCCCTCTCTCATCTTATCTCCTTACCTGGCCATCACCTCCCCTAGGTAAGGTGCTTATCCCCCTTTTCTTTCTACCATGACCTCCTGTTCTCGCTGATCAGATACCCCCTTCCTCCCTTCCACCCCCACCTTCTTACTCTGACTCCTCATCTTCTTTTTCTCCATTCCTGGTGAAGGGTCTCGGCCTGAAACTTCGAATGTGCTCTTTTCTGTTGATGATGCCTGACCTGCTGAGCTCCTCCAGCATTTTGCATGTGTTGTCAGAATTCTGTATTATGGTTGTGTAAGGAAATATTAGTTCCCTCATAATGTTGCTTTTGAATCAACAATTGTGGGAGATAATTTCTTTCTTTCTGAAATTAGTGTAAATCAGTTTGAATTGGTGTAAATCAGAATGCCGTTTGCTTATAGCCTAAAATGAGTGATTAACTGGTAATGGTGCAATGGTGTAATGATTCCTTCAACTTTGAAATACATGTAGTTTGGGGTATCCTTGAGAAATGTTCTTGTATCTTAACAAGAAATAGCAGCACAAACAAAACCAAATTTATTGACAAAAGGAATTTGAATGAGTTTTTTTTTGAAAATCATTCAAGTGGCAAGAGGAGTGGAAGCTCAGGAAAAAGTAAATAGCTTTTTCAGGCAAGAGGTTGATGGATTTCTGTATTAACTGTAGGGAACATGTTCAAAATGCTAGCTTCAGATGTCTTTCAGAGTAGAAAATAGTTTTGTTGCTACATTGATTATTTGATGATGTATTTTTCAGTAAAATTTGTTTCCTTTTACTTCCAAATGTAGAATTATTGATAAATTTTTGGCAGTTTTTCTTTCATTATTAATATTCATTTATTTCCTTTGCATCTATCATTAATCTGTTGTGACTTTTACCTTGATCTGCAGTTGATGGTGCATGATCAGTTGTTGTTAGAATTACTTTATTTTTTTTAATTCCATTTTTCTATTACATTTAGTCTTCTGTCTCTTGCCTCAACCAAAACTACCTTGCATTGATAGCATTGTGGCAATTTAATTGCACAATAAATTACTATGGTTAGATTCATTGCAGTTACAGCCATTCTGTACTTGTGCTGCTCAGCAAAAGATTGCTGTGTCCACTCTCCTGCTGTCCTCTGTAATGTTTCCCTTCTGACAACTTTGAGCAATTAACTCTGTATGAATCTTCGTCAAGTCACTTTTATTGTTATTTCGGCCATAACTGCGGGTACAGTACATAGTAAAAATGAGACAATGTTTTTCAAGACCATGGTGTTACATGACACAGTACAAAACTAGACTGAACTATTTTTAAAAAAACCACAAAAAAAGCTACGCTAGACTACAGACCTACACAGGACTGCGTAAAGTGCACAAAAACAGTGCAGGCATTACAATAAATAATAAACAGGACAATAGGGCAGTAAGGTGTCAGTCCAGGCTCTGGGTATTGAGGAGTCTGATAGCTTGGGGGAAGAAACTGTTACATAGTCTGGTCATGAGAGCCCGACTGCTTTGGAGCCTTCTCCCAGACAGTAGGAGGGAGAAGAAATTGTATGAGGGGTGCATGGGGTCCTTCAAAATGCTGTTTCCTTTGCGGATGCAGCGTGTAGTGTAGATGTCCGTGATGGTGGAAGAGAGACCCCGATGTTCTTCTCAGCTGACCTCAGTATCTGCTGCAGGGTCTTGTGCAAGATTGTGCAATTTCCAAACCAGGCAGTGATGCAGCTGCTCAGGATGCTCTCAATACAACCCCTGCAAAATGTGATGAGGATGGGGGGTGGGAGATGGACTTTCCTCAGCCTTTGCAGAAAGTAGAGACACTACTGGGCTTTCTTTGCTATGGAGCTGATGTTGAGGGACCAGGTGAACACCAAGAAATTTGTTGCTCTTAATGATCTCTACCGAGGAGCCGTTGATGTTCAGCGGGGTGTGGTCGCTCTGCCCTCCTGAAGTCAACAACCAACTCTTTTGTTTTGTTCACGTTCAGAGACAGGTCGTTGGCTCTGCATCAGTCTGTTAGCCGCTGCACCTCCTCTCTGTAAGCTGACTCATTGTTCTTGCTGATGAGACCCACCATGGTTGTCTCATCGGTGAACTTGATGATGTGGTTTGAACTGTGTGTGCAGCACAGTCATGAGTCAGCAGAGTGAACAGCAGTGGACTGAGCACGCAGCCCTGGGGAGCCCCTGTGCTCAGTGTGATGGTGTTGGAGATGCTGCTCCCGATCCGGACTGACTGAGGTCTCCCAGTCAGGAAGTCTAGGATCCAGTTGCAGAGGGAGGTGTTCAGGCCCAGTAGGCTCAGCTTTCCAATCAGTTCCTGAGGGATGGTAGTGAATTCCTTTTTTCTAGGAATAGGGAGGCATTGACCCACAAAGGCTTGATCCACCATTCCCAGTTAAGTTTTGACTAACATTTATCTGTACTTTTGAATGTTCTTCTAAAAAAAAATCCATTGATTTCAAATGCAACATTTTAAAATGTCACTGTATCTTCAGACCGGTATGTTCATTTTCTATTCTCTGTGAAGACTTGCACAGGTCTAGTGAACAGCAGGGCACTGAGGGGTGTGGTAGAGAAATCTGCAAATAAAGATCCATCATTTTTTGAAAGAGGCATCACAGGCAATGTTCCTTCTCATTTGGAATGATAAGTGTGAGCAAAAATTTTGCGCTGTGCAATTATTTCCCAGTGACAACAATATGCGCACTGAATAATTTCTTCAATAATAGCAGTATAAATAAGCCAGTTCTAAAATTTACAGACAAATGATCGTGAACTTCACATTGTCAACACCATCTGCATCAGAAACTGGAAAAGGAAATGTGATTGTGTACAATCATGAAATGTTCTTAACACGCCAACACGGTAGAGGGTGAAAAAGGATCTTGTGCATATATGATGAATAAACTCTTCCCAGGGTTCCAGCTGGAGAGAGGTATCAATTATCACTGGTGTTGCAGTGATAAACTCTGCCATCTTTTTCAGGGATTATGCCTGGGTATGTCTAGACTGGTGGCATTTATACCCCATAGACTGATTAGTTAGTCCTCATCCAATCATATTTCTGCTCTCGCATTACAATTGAATTTCAGTTTTTACTTTGAGCATGACCTTCGTCTTTGTTAAAATTCTTTTCCTCTAGTTTTATTTCAATGGCTTCCTTCACCAGGCAGCCCCAAAAGCCATTGGTGTGGCAGAGTAGCTTTGTGCTGCCAAGGTGTATCCTGTGGACATTGGAAATGTAGTGTTTTGCTACTGCCGATTTCTCTGGGTGACACAAACGGATACACCACCTGTGCTCCTTGATCCGGGTTTCCATCATGCATCCTATTTGGCCGATGTATGATGTTCCATGTTCCCAGGGAATCCTGTAAAGGCCAGTCGATCTGAGTCTGAGGTCATTGACCCATATAAGCTGTGACTTGAGCTTCCTTATGTGTTTGTGGATGGTGTTAATCTGGCATGCCTTCAGGATCCTGGTGATCCTTCCAGAAATCGTGGAAATATAAGGAAGTCGGGCAGTAGCGACATGTTGCTCCTCATTGTAAGGCTTCCTGGTTTTTCCATCAGCTTTTTTAAAGGCCTGATTGATTTCCTTCAGCTTGTTGCCATTCTCTAGGAACATCATGCGTAATCGTCTTATTTCCTTAGGGAACTCTCCAAGTCCGAAATAATATTCGCACAGTTTATCAACGTAGAAAGAACCACTCTGTTTTGGGAGGCATGATGGTGGCTGTTATTTTTGAGGTATAAATCCATGTGAGTGGGTTTCTGATAGACGCCATGTCTGGAGCTACCATTTAGTTTGCATCTATTATAATGTCCAGGAACGGGAGGCAACCATTCTTCTCCATCTCCATTGTAAATTGAGTGTTTGGATGTTTGGATAATCATAGAATTGTTTGAGGGCCTGGAGTCCGTGAGGCCACACAATGAAGGTGTCATCATATCTGAGGACGCATTTGGGCGTAAGGGCGGTGAACTCACAGCCCTCTCCTCAAAATCCTCCATGTAGAAATTAACAATTGCTATTGACAAGGGCGATCCCATGGCTACTCCGTCAATTTGTTCATAGCAGTTTCCCTTGTAGAGGAAGTTCGTCAATGTAAGGGTGTGTTCTAAAAAGGACAATGGTACCCTTATCAAGCCTTGACTGAAAGAGGCCCAAGCTGTCCTTAATGGGAACTCTTGTGAACAAGGACACCACGTTGAATCTGACCATTATGTCCTCTAGGTTCAGCTGGATGTTGGTTATCATTTTAACGAGTCAGAATTTGTGATGAGATGCTCACAGCCCCCAACAAAAGGGAGACGCATGGTCGTTAAATCGTTAAATGGTTTATGAGGTAGTTCAAGTCAGAGAATCTGTCCCACTGATAATGGGCCTCAGGGAGAACCCTCCTTTTGGCTCTTGGGCAGCCTGTAGAGTCTTGGTGGTACTGATGTCTGAGGCAGAAGTGTCTTGCATATGTCTGCTGGCAGTCCGGATTTCTTCAGTAAAGCAGAGGTCATCCTAACAATCAAACCCATGGGATCCTGCTATAGGCGGGATTGTCCAGAATCTGTTAGACTTTCCTGTGTTAGAGGGTGATGACCTTGTGTGCAAATAGAAGACGTGTATATGCGCATGCTTTGAGAGGGAACATTGATCACAGATAGATGGAGTCACTAAGAGCTTTTGGTACATTGGCCTTCATAAATCAAGGTATTGAGTACAAGAGTTGAGATGTGACTTGGACCAGACAGCTGTGATTTGGAGTCTGTTAACTCTTGAGTCTAGGAGTTGAAATAAAGTTCTGCACTATTGTCTCCATTGTGCCCTGAAAAGCATGGGGAATGGTTGGGTGGGGGAGAAGAGTTCAGGAATCCCCTGCTAATAGAATAATAAAACTCACCCCTATCCAGCAGCCAACCTTCCCAGACTGTGGGCAGCAGTCCGAGGGGGACATAAACCAAGAGCCTCTTGAGGTTTGCCAAGGATATTTGTGCAGACTCCAAGGAAAAACAAGCAGCTCTTCAGTAGTCAGCTTGTAGTCATAGAGTTGACTTTGTGAAGTAATGCTCCAGGATGTCAAAACCCTGAATGTCGAGATCATGAAGCTAGAGAGCAATTAAACTTGGTCAGTTCTGAAAAACATTGTGGTTTTCCATTAATATATTATTTGATTTGGTGCTGTATTTTGAAGACATCTGCATCATTGGACTATTCAGTACCACTGATGTACTTAATTGTGAATGGAGAAGTGCACTAATGAGAGATCTATCAGCATTTTTCTGTTCAGAAAGATTGCTGAAGTGCTGCCAAGGTAAGTATGCTCAAGCTAAACGTTGACAGTGACTGGATGTTGTGACATTTTCTCCTTTAATTGCACCCTTATCATCCTGAAGAAGGGTTTCGGTCCAAAGCGTCGACTGTTGAGTTCTTCCAGCATATTCTGTGTGTTACTTCTGGTTTCTAGCGTCTGCAGACTTTTTCATGTTTATGATTTACTACTCCATTGCGAAGTCACTTCAAGGGATGCCTGCCCTGAAGAAGTTTAAATCTTCTCTTTGGGAGTTCAGTGAAAACCTCTCTCACTATTCCCCCTCTGTGATCTTTGCTGCCCTTCGACTCTTCCACCATGTACTCACCCAGACCTGCTACCACAGCCACGTAACCTTCCCAGGAGCTTGTCTTTGCCGCCATCTTGTGCCACATGACTTCTAGATCCGTTTTCAGTGAGCCCTGAAGAAGGGTTTTGCCCGAAATATCAACAGTTTATTCATTTCCATAGATGCCTGACCTGCTTAGCTCCTCCAGCATTTTGTGTGTTTTGCAAAATATTTAGAGTAAGATTATTGCTGCCTCATCTATAACCCTTCAATGAGAAATTGAGATCTTGTGATTCTTTCCCTTTTTCTACCCTTCAATAGTTACAATGACTGCTGTGCAGGGAAACCTCCCAGTAGCTGTTAGCTTCCTTCTGGTGCTTCTGCTCTTATCCTGAAGTTTCTTTTTCATGGCCTTTGGGTTCTCGTTATTTGGCTGCAGTGACTGGATGAAATAGAGAGGCTGTAATGGAGAGATGCAGAAAGTGACGCCTCTTCATCTGTTTGGCATACTGTGCAAGTTGTCGGGGACAGTTCCAGACAAAGAAAGTTTATCCTCAGGACTCCCATTTGGAAACGCTTCGATTGCAGTCCTCATGCTTGTGTGATTCTTGTTGCATCTCTGAAACTCTTCTTGTGATCCACCAGGAAAATTGCAGCTGTGTAAGAGATATGGTGACAGAACATGTTTGGCCCATTTTCATAGTTGGTGTGAGTCAGCCAGAAGTGATTTCCAGAGTGTTCTGCTACAAATAAAATTTAAACTGTATCATGTAGGTTTTTTTGAAAAGATTTCACAATCAATTCCCAGGCCTTTCTATCGACTCTTTTAAATCACTTTGCATCTTTTAAATGTCCAGATGAATTTATCACTCAATCCACTTAACTGCAGAGAATATAAGCTCCGTTTTTGCAACTCATCTTCATATTTTCACGCTTTTTAAAAATTTGACGAGTTATGTAAATTTGAACTGTATTCCTTCAGAAGGCTGATAAGTTTCCTTGAGTTGAATGCTCAAAGCAGAGTGCTGTAATTTAATGAGGACTGGCTAAATCTGGAATAACATTCTCTCCTTTCATTCAAGCCACTAATACTTGGTGATCTTGGAACAATTTCTATATGCTCCGAAACCGATGAAATTCTTGTAACATCATAACTGTAACATGCAGTTCTTCAGTCTCCTCTTAACCAATTTTCTAATCCTGAGTACAACTTTCAAATCCAAGGATGTTCTGAAAAACAACTTGTGCATCTATAATGTTTTCCAGTACCCTGGGGAGTTATGTGGACTTGGAGATTTGTGCGTACTTTTTGAAGTTGGTATATTCCTTCGCAGTTATTTGAATACATTTTGATTTAATGCTGTCTTTAGTTCATGTATGGATCAGAATTTTATTTAACAATTTTAGTTTTATAACATAATCTTTGCAAATACACTAAACATTACCTGCTGCATTTCTGTGGATTTACTTACCACAGTTAACTCTCGTACTGCTGAAGTTTGCTATACCTAAATTTAATGTTTTTTATGTTGACTTCCCTCCTTCCAATTTTATTTTGAAATTAAATCATATTAAGGTCTTTGTAAAATGCTTCCCCAGTGCCAGAATGAACACTAATGTTAAGTTGCTTAGCAATCAAACTAGTATGGCTTTTTGATCTTGGAGCACAGTACAGATTTCCATAACAAAACATATCCTAAACACATCCTATGCATTCATAGTCTTCAGTCTCTGGAATTTGGAATTTCTCAATTCTTATCCATTAATAATACTGAAACATACTATCTGGTCATTTCTGCATCACTATTATTCAACCTCCTCTTACGTAAATTCACCAATAACCTTGCCCATATCCTCATCTTCCACAAACAAATAACCTTTATTGGATTTAATGTATTCTTAAAACATTGAATGGGTGTCTTCAGGTTCCTGTACTTCCTCTTTTATGGTAGCAATGAGAAGAGGGCATATCCTGATCGATGGGCGTCCTTAATGATGGAACTTTGCCTTTTTGAGGCATCAGTTTTGACGATGTCCTCAATGCTGGGGAGGCTAGTGCTCATGAAGAAGCTGGTTGAGTTTACAACTTATTAAAGTTTTATTTTGAACCTGTGCAATGGCCCATCAAGACCAGATGGTGATGCAACCAAGAGTAATGCTCTCCAAGGTACATCTGTAAATATAGATGAGTGTCTTTGGTGAGATACTATACCAATTCTCCTCAGACTCCTAATGAGGTAGAGCTGTTGTCATACATTTTTGTAATTGCATTGGTATGTTGTGCCCAGAGTTAGATCTTCAGAGATGTTGACACCCAGGAATGTGAAACTGCTCACCCTTTCTACTTCTGATTCCTCGATGAAGACTGGAGTGTGTTTTCCCAGCCTTCCCTTGCAGAATTCCACAATCATTTCCTTGGTCTTACTGACGTTGATTGTTGTTGCGACACCAATCAATCAGTTGATCTAACTCCTGTACACCTCCTCGTCACCATCTGAAATTCTGCCAACACTAGTTGTGTCATTGGAAAATTAAAAGATGGTATTTGAGCTGTGCCTAACCACACAGTTATGGGTGTAGAGAGAGTAGAGCACGTATCCTTGAGGTGCACCAGTGTTGATTGTCAGCAAGGAGGAGATGTAATTTCCACTCTACGCTGACTGTGTACTTCCAGTTACAAAGCCAAAGATCCAGTTGCAGAGGGAGGTACAGAGGCCCAGGTATTAGAGTTTGTTACTTAGTACTGAGGCTGTGATGGTGTTGAATGCTGAGTAAATTCAATAAACAGCAACTGATGTAGGTATTGATGTTGTTGATGTTGTCAACTTGATCCAAGATAAAGTGTAGAACCAGTGACATTGGATCTACTGTAGACCTAGTGTGGTGACAGACAGATTACAGCAGGTCTAAGTGCTAGCTTAGGCGGGAGTTGATTCTGGCAGAATCAGAATCAGGTTTATTATCACCGGCATGTGATGTGAAATTTATTAACTTAGCAGCAGCAGTTCAATGCAATACATAATCTAGAAGAGAAAAAAACATAATAATAATAATAATAATAATAAAATGAAAATAGTAAACAAGCAAATCAATTACAGTGTACGTATGTTAAATAGATTTTTTAAAAAGTGAAAGAAAATGAAAGTGAGGTAGTGTCCAAGGATTCAAAATCCATTTAGGAATCGGATGGCAGAGGGGAAGAAGCTGTTCCTGAATCACTGAGTGTCTGCCTTCAGGCTATTGTACCACCTACCTGATGGTAACAATGAGAAAAGGGCATGCCCTGGGTGATGGAGGTCCTTAATAATGGACACTGCCTTTCTGAGACACTGCTTCCTAAAGATATCCTGGGTACTTTGTAGGCTAGTACCCAAGATGGAGCTGACTAGATTTACGACCTTCTGCAGCTGCTTTCGGTCTTGTGCAGTCACCACCACCCCCCCACCCCGATACCGGACAGTGATGCAGCCTGTCAGAATGCTCCCCACGGTACAACTATAGAAGTTTTTGAGTGTATTTGTTGACATGCCAGATTTCTCCAAACTCCTAATGAAGTATAGTCCCTTATAACTACATCGACATGTTGGGACCATGTTAGATCCTCAGAGATCTTGTCACCCAGGAACTTGAAACTGCTCACTCTCTCCACTTCTGATCCCTCTGAGGATTGGTAAGTGTTCCTTCGTCTTACCTTCCTGAAGTCCACAATCAGCTCTTTCGTCTTACTGATGTTGAGTGCCAGGATGTTGCTGCGGCACTACTCCATTAGTTGGTATATCTCATTCCTGTATGCCCTCTTGTCACCACCTGAGATTCTACCAACAATGGTTGTATCAACATTTCAAAGCACTTCACCACAGTAGATGTGAGTGCATCTGGACGATAGTCATTATGGCAGCTCACCTTGATCCTTTTGGGCATGGGTACGATTGTCACACTTTGAAGCAGTTGGGAAGTTCCGACTGCAACAGTAAAGGACTAAACATGACACTTAATACTCCTGCCTGTTAATTGGTACAGGTTTTCAGTTTTCTACCAGGTGCACAATCAAGCCTGGTACCATGAGGGATTGGAAGTTTTACGAAAAGTGCAGAAGAAATTTGCCTGCATTTGCCATACCTTATGAGGCAAGTTTGAGTGAGCTAGGGCTTCTCCCTTTGGAACAAAGGAGGCTGAGAAGCAACTTGATGGAGGTGTTTGAGATTGCATGGCATAGATGGAGTGGACAGCCAGCACCAGTTTTCCTGGGTGGTAATGGCCTATACCAGAGGACATCAGGTAAAGATGAGTGACAGAACGTTTAGGGGAGATGTCGCAGGGAGGGTTTTTTGAACAAAATTGTAGGGTGCCTGGAATGCTCTACCAGGTGTGGTGGTAGAGGCTGATACATTGGAGTCATTTAAGAGACTCTTGGACAGGAACATGGATGTGAAAAAAAAATGGAGGGTTACGAGCTAAGTAGGAGATCAGGATTAGATTGATGATGAGTAGATTTATATGGGTCCGTAAGACATTGTGGGCCAAAGGGCCATACCATAAAACATAGGAGTAGAATTAGGCCATTCAGCCCATTGAATCTTCTCTGCTGTTCCATCATAGCTGATTAGTAACTCCTCTCAAACTTATTCTCCTGCCTTCTCCCCATAACTTCTGACACTCTTAGTAATCAGAACTTATTAATCTCCACTCTAAATATATCCAAAACTCAACCTCCACAGCTGCCTGTGGCAATGATCTACACAGATTCACCACCCTCTGGCTAAAGAAATTCCTCTTCATCTCTGTCCGGAAGTGATGTCTTGTATTCTAAGGTTGTGTCCTCTCATCCTTGACTGCTCCACTATAGGGAATATCCACTCTAGATCCACTCTATTTAGGCCTTTTGATATTTAGTAGGTTTCAATGAGATCCCTCTCTCTTCATTTTTCTAATCACCAGTGAATAGAGGTCCAGAGTCATCAAATGCTCCTCATACATTAATCCTTCCATTCCTGGGATCATTTTCGTGCACCTCCTCTGGACCCTCTCCAATGCCACCACATCCTTTCTTTTAATCTAAATCCTTTTTCAGGCTCTCTGCTTACTCAACATTACCTACCCTTCGTCCTGTTTGTGCACAAACATGGCCACAAAACAATCAATTCTGTCGTCCAAATTATTGACTTGCAATACAGTCCCAATACCAACTCCTGGTGAACACCACTAGTCACCAGCAACCAACCAGAGAAGATCTCCTCCTTTATTCCCATTCCTGCAAGTCAGACAATCTTTTATCTGGGCTCTAACCTTGTTTAGTAGCCTCATGTACGGCACCTTGTCAAAGGCATTTTGAAAATCCAAAATAAACAACACCACTAACTCTGCTTTGGCTGTCCTATCTCATTTCCTCAAATAATTCAAACGATTTGTTAGGCAAGATTTTCCCTTGAGAAAACCATGCTGACTTTGGCCTATTTTATCATGTGCCTCCCAGTACTCTGAAACTTCATCCTTAATAGTAGACTCCAACATCTTCCCAACCACTATAGTCAGGTTAACATTTGCAATTTTCTGGTTCTCTTGAACCATTCCAGAATCTAGTTGTTCTTGAAAGGCCATTACTAATGCCGCCACAATCTCTTCAGCTACCACTTTCAGAATTCTGGTTTGTAGTCCATCTGGTCTACCTTCAGACCTTTCAACTTTCCGAGCACCACTGTTATGGTAATGGCAATTATATTCACTTTCTGGCTTCTGACACTCTCCAATTTCAGATATACTGCTGGTGTCGTTCATAGTGTGGACTGATGCAAAATACTTAATGAATTTGTGTACCATTTGTTTATTTGGGACAGGAGATGTTGCCAAACAGTTTCTAACGAGCATCAGACACATGCACTTGTGTGGCCATTAGACACTACCCCGAGTTTAGACAGCTTTTAAATAGGGTTATTTGCATGTGTTTCTGCTTTAAATAGCGGTGATCTTTGTCACTGATAGTTGGGGGGAAGTGAGCATAAGACAACTCCCCAGAAGTTTTGCTCACTGCAGTTTCAAGCATTCAGGCATGGAACTGCCTGAAACCTCCAGGAATGAAAAGGAAACAATATCACCACTTCAAGTTAGGACCTACGAAGTATTTGAAGGCATCGGTAATCATCTTGCATCAGGTGAGGATATCTGGTGGCTCTCGTATCCCAGTAAAATGGGACATGCCTGTCCGAGCATGCTTAGTCTACTCCAGCGGACTTGGTTGATGTGATCTACAGTGAGATCCAACGGCCAAGGAAGCAGCTCTGACATGCTCCATGGAGAGTGAAGGGCATGACGAGGCACAGAAGTAGTCATGGTCATGCACTGCTATCAAGGAAGACTACTTGTACCATGGACCTGGACTTTTGAGGTTAAGAGAGTGTTGCTACCCCTGAACTTTAGATACACTACTTTAGATCCGCTCTGTTTAGTCCTATAGGTTTCCTGTCATCATCGGATATGACCTATCACCACCAGTAGTATTGGTAGTGTTTTACTTTGTTCTGTATTTCATTTAAATACATAATTTGCTACTTAGTAAAGTGGTAGTTTGTCTATATTTGGTACCTTTTTAACTATTTCCATGAAACTTTTGCTAATTGGGACAGCCACTTAATTGGGCCAAAATATACTGGTCCTGTTGTGTCCCAATTAACTGGAATCAACTGTATTTGTTGCTACTTTATCAGTCAGTTTAGTCAGATAGTATCTTCCACCATCAAAGCCATGCTAACCACCTTCTTTCACAATTCTCCCTTGTGTAGATTAATCCCATAATTCAGTAATTTCTCCATCACTGACAATGGACTTGCCTGGAATTGTAGCTCATCACTCACTACCCTTCCTGAGTTACCCCATTTGTTGCCTTCCTTTTGTCACTTTGCCTGTACCAACTGAAGATTTTAAAAAATCCCTTTCTGGGCTGCAGCAATCTCAATCCTTGCCTCTCATAACAGAGTGGGTTGCATCTTCTCAAACTCTGGGGGGTTATCTGCTTTCATGCACACTAAAACAACTAATGAATTCATCTTTCTAACATTAATGTGCTCTGCAATATCTCTACCCACTCTCTGAAATCTGCAACTGTCTTTCTGAAATGAGTCCATTTTCTCTGTACCCTATGTCCTCCTGACTCTGCCTAGATTGCCCGTTTTGGTTCCTAACAAACCTCATGCTTTCCTCTGGTATATTTAGTATCATGCTTTAGAATGTTTAGTACATGGCTTTGGATTTTCATTAATCTTGTCTGGCACTGATATTTTGTAACTCTCTTCATTTTTAATAACTTTAAGTGAGCCCTACATGTTCTAAAGTCCTGAAGGGCCTCACCCGTTTTCAGTACTTTATGAAGAGTTTGTTCTACTTGTTTTTGGCTACTCAATGGATATCTTTTATAAATTTGCCTCATCCGATTTTCAGCTTTCCAGCATAATATCTTGCACACCCCCTCACCATTACATGAAGGATGTTGAGGATACAGGAAGGGTTTAACCAGGATGTTTCTTGTATTACAGGACATGTGCTATAAGGGGATTTTGAATAAAATTGGATTGCTTCCTTTGGTATAGCAGAGACTGGGCTAAAATCTGATGAAGGTTTCTAAAATTATGAGAGGCATAAACAGAGTAGATTGCCAGTATCTTTCCCAAAGGGTTGCTTTTAAGTTTGAAGGAAATGTGCAGGACATGATTTTTTTTTACACAGTAGTCTGTGCCTGAATTGCGCTGCTGGGGGTGGTGGTGAAACCAAATACAATAGAGGCATTCGAGAGGCTCTTAAATAGGTACACGAACGGCAGGAAATGGAAGGATATGGACGATGTGTATATAACCCTCAGGCTTGCCCAGCTTGTATTCATCTAGGGGAATCGGCCTTCAGCACCACCAGACTGGTAATCACGTTTGTGTGGATGCTGTGTAATGTACCCCCAATTACAAACTCACAACGCAAAATATCCGACAGTACACCATATGCAATTAAATGATGGACTTTATTAATTTTAATCTGAATATAGGGTTAGTAATGAAAATTACAGGGTTAGTAATAGGGTTAGTAATCAAAACCAAAAAAAAGAGTCCAAGTCAAAGTCAAAGTCCCCATTGGAGCTCACTCAGTCACTCTTCCACCATCTATCTCCTCCGAATGTCGCCGACCTTCAGACCCTCAGATCCCAGCCCACTCTGTCCGGTGGTCTACCAGCTCTCTCCACACGCGTCTACCCTCCATCTCTCCTCGACAAAAGACCGCAAAAAACCCAGCCCCCAGACACACAAGAAAGAACAACATTTCTCCCATTGGATAGACACTGAAGTCCAAAGTCCCGTTATCTCTGGTCACAACCCAAACATTGCTGTCACAGAAAAACCTATGCCTTAACAGTGGAACATTACATAGAAGCCATTACATTAGCTTTAGCAGTGAAACCTTACAGCATGTTACACGTAGGTAGAAGGGATTGGCCTAATTGGGCATTTGATTACTAATGTAATTTGTTCAGCACAAATTGTGGGCCAAAGTGTTTGTTCTTGTGCAGCACTGTGCTATGTTCAGTGCTAAGGCACTGAGAAGTATCTTCTGTTTTCTTTCACATTTGCAGCTGCACTTTTGTGAGTCACGCTGCTCGGTTGACAAACCAACAGTAGCTTGTCTATTTTTGTATTTGCTTTCCTTCACTTTCTTCTACCTATACCATTTCCAGAGCTGGTTCTTTGTTGTTCTACTTGATTAGTATATGGGCAATTGTTTATTGAGCATGTTATTCTCCGTGCTTGGAATTAGCAGATGTTTAGAATAATAAGCAGCTAAGATTTTAAAGAATTTTGATTGCTTTCAAAATGACCTTGAAAACTTATTTCCTTGGTATTTTGAACTTGTGATAATTTCTAACTTGATCATGCAGTTTGAACTCATGACTTGTGTTTGATTTGTTACTTTCGTTATTGAGGTTCAAAACAATGTCGTGTGTGTGTGTGCGTGAGTGCATCTTTACATTTTCACTGCAAAGAAGGAATAATAGCAATGAAGATTATTTGAGACTGTCAATTTCCATTTATGTAAAAGTTAGGTGATACAAAGTAGTAAGAGAGATAGGGCAAAAGGATTCCTGTACAGTAAGGAATTATGAGTTGCAGAATTTTGGATTCTAGAACCTGGATTTACTGTGGGAAGAATGAATCTGATTGTGCAGGTTCAAGCCATGACTGATGATATATAACTTCTTGGTTCTTGACACTAATTGCCCTGAAGAGTAGCTGCAGGAGCGAAGTCTGTCACTGTTAGACCGTTCTCTGCGAGTATTGTAGTTCTGGTAAAAGCAGAAAATGTTAGAAACACTCAGCAGGTTGGACAGCATCTGCATAAATAATATTTATTTAGAGGTGCTGTGCCGAATAGGCCCTTTCTGCCATGCTGCGTCTTCCACATCAATCTCTCTACCAAGTAAATGGCAAATCCACCAGTTCAACTTCATTTTAAATTAATATAGAGCATAGAATAGTACAGCACAGTGTATCTGCCTCCACCTCTGACTCAGGCAGTGCATTCCATGCACCAACCACTCTCTGAGTAAAAAACCTTCCTCTAATATCCCCCTTGAACTTCCCACCCCTTACCTTAAAGCCATGTCCTCTTGTGTTGAGCAGTGGTGCCCTGGGGAAGAGGTGTTGGCTGTCCACTCTTTCTATTCCTCTTCATATCTTGTACACCTCTATCATGTCTCCTCTCATCCTCCTCTCCAGAGTAAAGCCCTAGCTCCCTTAATCTCTGATCATAATCTATACTCTCTAAACCAAGCAGCATCCTGGTAAATCTCCTCTGTACCCTTTCCAATGCTTCCACATCCTTCCTATAGTGAGGCGACCAGAACTGGACACAGTACTCCAAGTGTGGCCTAACTAGAGTTTGTTACGTCCGTAGTCCCCTCCCTTGTGAGAATCGCCAGATCACTGTTGGGTTGAGTCAAAAGGGGGGCCCAAGACATGAGGGGGAGGCGTGCAGGATGTCACGTTTCTCTCCTCCATAGCGATGTAAAGCTTCAGGACATGGCCATTGTCTCTTGGAGACAGATTTGTGGATTGAGATGCTCTGCTACATGAATGCCCCTGGGCAAAGTAGGCTGGTTGAGGGAGAGATTGCATCACCCCCAACCTGATTGACATCTATGACCCTGCGAGTCAGAATAAAAGAGGGTCTGTAGGAACAGTCCCTCAGACGCACCAGAAGAAACGTTAAGCGACCACGTAACAGCAGACGGTATCGGAAACCAAGCCACGTGTGTTCAATTCCGTAGCTGGAATTGATGGCTGAAACCATGGAAAACGGCTGTTTAGCTAACAACGGGGAAACCTGCTCCTGACTCAACGGATTGGCATCATAAAAGACTTGGGCAAGTTTAAACCGCATCACTTTTAAACCCAACAACGCTGCAGCTTGAACAAACTGATAGTGACTTATCTTTCCATTGGACAATACAGTAACCCCTAGACAACGATAGAGTTATTTCTTATCGGTTATTATTATACCCACACTTAGATTTAGTATTGATGATGTATATTATCTGTATGTTTGCATTAATCTTCTTTTTGTGCCCTTTATCAATAAATACTTTTAAAAATAGTACCATCAGACTTCAACGGACCTCTCTATCTTTGCTGGTAAGTGATCCAGTTACGGGAATTTCGTAACAAGTTTTATAGAGCTGCGTCATTACATCGCGTCTCTTAAACTCTGTCCCTCAAATTATGGAAGCTAACACCCCATAAGCTTTTTTAACTACCCTATCTACCTGTGAGGCAACTTTCAGGGATCTGTGGACATGTACCCCCAGATCCCTCTGCTCTTCCACACTACCAAGTATCCTGCCATCCTCAACATCATCGCATTCTACAGGGGTTGTATTGAAAGCATCCTGAGCAGCTGCATCACTGCCTGGTTCGGAAATTGCACCATCTCGGATCATAAGACCTACAGTGGATAGTGAGGTCAGCTGAGAAGATCATCAGGGCCTCTCTTCCTGCCATCACGGACATTTACACTACACGCTTCAGCCGCAAAGGAAACAGCGTTATGAAGGACCTCATGCACCCCTCATACAATCTCTTCTCCCTCCTGCCATCTGGAAGAAGGCTCTAAAGCATTCAGGCTCTCATGACTAGATTATGTAACAGTTTCTTCCCCCAAGCTATCAGACTCCTCAGTACCCAGAGCCTGGACTGACACCTTGCCCTATTGTCCTGTTTATTATTTACTGTAATGCCTGCACTGTTTTTGTGCACTTTACGCAGTCCTGTGTAGGTCTGTAGCCTAGTGTAGCTTTCTCTGTGTTGTTTTTTTTTACTTAGTTCAGTCTAGTTTTTGTACTGTGTCATGTAACACCATGGTCCTGAAAAAGTTCTCATTTTTACTATGCGCTGTACCAGCAGTTATGGTTGAAATGACAATAAAAGTGACTTGGCTTGACTTGATTTACTTTGTACTCTGCTGTGGAGTTTGTCCTTCCAAAGTGTAGCACCTTACACTTCTCCCAGTTGATCTCTATCTGCCACTTCTCAGCCCACTTCTGCATCCTATCAATGTCTCTCTGGAACCTTCAACAATCCTCTACACTATCTACAACACCACCAACCTTTGTGTCATCTGCAAACTTGCTAATCCACCCTTCTACCCACACATCCAGGTCGTTAATAAAAATAATCAAAAGTAGAGGTCCCAGAACTGATCCTTGTGGAACAGCACTAGTCACAACCCTCTAATCCAAATGTACTGCCTCCACCACAACTCTCTGCCTTCTGCAGGCAAGCCAATTCTGAATCCACCTTTCCAAACTTCCCTGGATCCCATGCCTTCTGACTTTCTGAATAAGCCTACTGTGTGGAATCTTATCAAATGCCTTACTAAAATCCATGTAGATCACATCCACTGCACTACCCTCATCTATATGCCTGGTCACCTCCTCAAAGAACTCTATCAGGCTTGTTAGACATGATTTGCCCTTCACAAAGCCATGCTGACTGTCCCCGATCAGACCATGATTCTCTAAATGCCCATAGATCCTATCTCTAAGAATCTTTTCCAACAGCTTTCCCACCACAGACATAAGGCTCACTGGTCCATAATTACCTGGACTATCCCTTCTACTTTTTTGAACAAGGGTACAATACTTGCCTCCCTCCAATCCTCCAGTACCATTCCTGTGGACAACAAGGGCATAAAGATCCTAGCCAGAAGCTCAGCAATCTCTTCTCTTGCCTCGTGGAGCAGCCTGGGGAATATTCCGTCAGGCCCCGGGGACTTATCCATCCTAATGTATTTTAACAACTCCAACACCTCCTCTCCCTTAACATCAACATGCTCCAGAACATCAACCTCACTCATATTGTCCTCCCTGTCATCAAGTTCCCTCTGATTGGTGAATACCGAAGAGAAGTATTCATTGAGGACCTCGCTAACTTCCACAGCCTCCAGGCACATCTTCACACCTTTATCTCTAATCGGTTCTACCTTCACTCCTGTCATCCTTTTGTTCTTCACATAATTGAAGAATGCCTTGGGGTTTTCCTTTACCCTTCTCGCCAAGGCCTTCTCATGCCCCCTTCTTGCTCTCCTCAGCCCCTTCTTAAGCTCCTTTCTTGCTACCCTATATTCCTCAATAGACCCATCTGATCTTTGCTTCCTAAACCTCATGTATGCTGCCTTCTTCCACCTGACTAGATTTTCCACCTCACTTCTTACCCATGATTCCTTCACCCTGCCATTCTTTATCTTCCTCACTAGGACAAATTTATCCCAAGAGATCCCTGAACATTGACCACATGTCCATAGTACATTTCCCTGCAAAAACATCATCCCAATTCACACCCACAAGTTCTAGCCTTATAGCCTCATAATTTGCCCTTCCACAATTAAAAATTTTCCTGTCCTCTCTGATTTTATCCTTTTCCATGATAATGCTAAAGGTCAGGGAGCAGTGATCACTGTCCCCCAGATGCTCACCCACTGACAGATCTGTGACCTGACCGGGTTTGTTACCTAATACTAGATCTAGTATGGCATTCCCCCTAGTCAGCCTGTCAACATACTGTGACAGGAATCCATCCTGGACACACTTAACAAACTCTGCCCCGTCTAAACCATTGGAACTAATCAGGTGCCAGTGAATATTAGGAAAGTTAAAGTCACCCATGATAACAGCTCATGTGTATGCCTTTCCAAGTTTCTTTGCCTGTGTTTTTTTGAGAAGCATTTCCTTTTAACAGCCTATGCACACAATTGCTACCATCTCAGAATTTCACATGGTGATTGACAGTTTAGAACTTCACAACTCAACACATAGCCAGATTTGGCTCTGTGTCATTATCCCTTCTAACTGTATGTGTCGTAGCTTGATCTTGCCACTGTTTTCCGGCAGATTCAGGCTGTTAACATTTTCTTTCTGTCCAATGGTGCCACCAGACTTGCTGTCACTCTTAACGAAAATTACTTTCATTTGCTACCGATCAGACATAATGAGGTTGTGGTATAGAGATTCAGAATGCACAATTCAAGTTCAGCCAGAAATCAGAGAGCTCAAAATGAGACCATTCAAATTACTGTGCTGAGATTAAAATGACAAGCTAGTAGTCACTTTTGTGGGCCCATAACAGTCTCCTTTGACTGTCAGTGTTGGTAAGTCAAACCTGCAATTTTTTTAAACTTCCAAAAGAAAAATGCAATTTAGTTTTCAACCAAACAGATATTAGTGTTTTATTGATGATTAGTAAATGCCAAATGCTAACAATTTTCCACTTGAGAAAGGGATTCTCATTTTAAAACCATGAACAATAATATGCATGGAAGGGTAAAGGTCAGGAAAATTGAAACAATTTTCCAAGAAGACACAGAATCAGAATCAGGTTTATTATCACCAGCATGGGACGTGAAATTTATTAACTTAGTAGCAGCAGTTCAATACAATACATAATATAGAAGAGAAAAAATAAAATAATAAATAAACAAGTAAATCTTATTCAGTTTACTTTATACAGTATGTGTATACAGAATAGATTTTAAAACGTGCAATAAACAGAAATACTATATATTTTTTAAAAAGTGAAGTAATGTCCCAGAGTTCAAAGTGCATTTAGGAATCAGATGGCAGAGGGGAAGAAGCTGTTCTTGAATCATTTAGCAGGAACAGCTGAATGAACACAGGAGTAAGAGTGTGCATTTTTATTAATGGTGCTGAGCAGTATCAACTTGTAATATTGAAAATAATGAGGAAATGACAATTTTGAGGACGTAGTGAGTATACGTGTTTGGGGTGGAACAGAACTCCCTTGTGCTTTCTAAAATAGCACAAAGAATGATATTTGTGCACATCTGAATGTTGTAAACTACATGCAGATAGTGGAGAAAATCTATTGATTAAACTTGATATATGTAATAGCTTAGTTGGAGTGGTTTGTAACGCTTTCTCTTGCAAAAATAGGTGCAAAATGGAAAGGGAAGTGTTAACTTTTACTGTAAGGAGCACTTGAATTGGAGATAAGGATGTTTTCTCACACTCTTTTTCCTGTTGGTGTGCATGCATCCTAGCAACTCAGTTTTTGGCAACCTAACAGCCTTAGAATGAGCATATGTGATTATGATTTTTTTTTTTATCCAGCCCCCTCAAAATGAATTTTGCTTGTATCTTTGGCTATTTTAACTGCTCTCACCTGCTCATAGCAAGAGGAGGAGCGGAAATGTAAATCAAGTTCAAAAAGTCAAATCTTCTCAAAGTTTGTGAACCAGCATAACTTCAAAACATAAGAGTACACAACAGGAATGGCAGGAACTGTGGGCAAAATATTAATCATACATCATTGAGATCTAGGCAGAACAACAAGTAACTTCACCCTAAGACCTTGCAGAGTGACAAACAAAGATTTTGATGGCAATGAAAGCAAAAGATCAATGTAAAAATAAAAATGACTGTGGATAAAGGATTTCAACTCTGACAGAAGAGAAATGGAAATGCCGAGGATTGTAAAATGGTAATGAAGAGAGGCAGTCACAATGATGGAACCTTGCTTGACATTAGTTTCCTTTTAGACCAAGAGCGTTGGCATGCCAAGTCAATGGATTTTCAACTTCTAGTTATAATGCTGATCTGGAGAAAACGAGAAACGGTTCTTGTATTTGCTATTCTGATGCTTAGCTGCTGGACTGAACTTGGAATGCATGCAGTATTTTCTCCAATGAAGTTATGGATGAAACACAGTACTTTTTTTTACATCCTGTGGTCTGTGATTATTTAATTAAAACAAAATCCTAGCTGATTGCCTTAGCTGACTTTTTTGGACTTGTAGGTTTAGAAGGGAAATGACCTTGGTATTAATTTTTAAAATTCACCATCTTATGTTGAATTTAGAATTTCATTTGCGTTCTCTTGTTCCTCGATGTATTGTGATCTCCCAGGCTTTGTAGTCTGGTTTCATTTGTAAAAGGCTTAGCATGATGTACATGGGACTGAATTTTGTATACCAGCAGTAAGCAATAGCAGAATTTCTGGTAACTAGATATTCAGTGACCAAAATGTCATCCACACAGTTTTGTTGTGCAGTTCAGATTGAGTAGTGGAATGCCGACATTGAGGAGAGGACGTGATTTGCGCTTCACAACTGGCCTCTTAGTTTTATACCAGAGACCTGCATATGACACCCTACCTATTTAATGTGGTCTCTGACCCGGGGGGGCGGGGATGTAAGATAAGTGCAAGTAAATGCTGCTCAGTTTGTTTCCATTTCTTCTGCTTTATTTTCAATTTTTAAAAAAAAAACATCTGATTAAATTAAATGTCTCTAGCTGCTCGGAGCCTGCTCCAGTTTATTAGGCCAATCCATTAACCTCCCTGTATTTGGAAAATGTACTTTAAAATGTTTAAAAATGCAAGAAGTACTCAGCGGGTCATGTAGTACCTGTCGATAGAGGAAGATGGTCAATGTTTCAGATAAAGATTCTTTATAATACAAGATAAAAGAACCCAACAGTTATAAGCTACAGAGAGAATAGAAAAGGAAAGAGAATACATTATCACTTGTGCAAGCTGAAATTGGTGTGGGGATTTTTTGTTTGTTGATGAAGCTATCTGGTTAAATAGGGCAAGTAAAGAGGGAATGAGAAAACAGACAAAGGAATATGATTTTTTTTTTAAAGCTATGAAATGTGGGTCGGGGGTATAGGAAATACCCAGTATATTGAGGGCCGGGGGAGAGGGAAGAGAGAGGGAAGCTGTTTATATCGCAGATGCTAACCAAAAGAAGAGCAAGCAAATAACCTAAAGTTGTTGAATTTCATATAAAGCTGCAAAGTCTGCTACATATGGAGCTGGTAGCTGGAGGTTCTGTTCTTCAGGCTTGAAACGGATCACTTCGAGATACTGCAGGTGCATCAGAGACAGGTGGAGAATTGAAATAGTAGGCAATAATAAGCTCTGGGCAGCCTCTGCGTACTGAAACACAAAGCAATTGCCCAGTTGGTACTGGGGAAACTCCAGTGTCAAGGAAGCTAGATATCTAATGTTGAATGCAGTACGCTAGGTTGGAAGTAGTACATGTAAGTCGTTAGGAGATCATCTGGCCTATGGTTTGCCATACAGGATGCAGCAAGATTAAATAATGAACCATTTCTGTACTTAAGTTATGACAAAAAAATCTTTGACCTTGGGTGCTCAATAGCTAATTTGTTGAATATTCTAAAAAGGTGCTTTAAAGGAGAAATCAGTGGGGATATTGTTGCAAATTGGTGTATGAAAGATATTTGGACATCAGGAGCCTCAAACCTGGAACTGTGACTGATTCAGAGCTAATATATCTGAGACAGACCTTTTGGATTCTGTCTGTTCTTTGCACTTGGCATTTATTGCAATCCCTAATCTATTGTTGCATTTGCATAGTAACTTTTGGCAGTGGTAACAATATAAAGCCCAGGAAGTTGCCATGAGTAATTGAGAGTCAGATTTATTAGAACATACAAAGCACACCATAGGATCAAGTCATTTGGCTTGAAATGTGTCTCAAACAGATCTAAATTCAATGAAATTTCTTCTGGTTGCATACAACTAACTATCGGTTTATTCTCTGCATATTCAATAATTTTAAATAATTTTTAATACTGCTGTCTTATCTGCTTGCAGTACTACTCCTGGCAGCTGATTCCAGACACCTGTCACTTAGTGTTTATAAAACTAAAACCTACCCCACACATCTGCTTTTCAACTTCCCCCTTTTGCCTTATGTTCCCTAATATTGAATATGGTATAAAATAATATTTGTTATGGAGGGGAAAACTAAACCAGAAATCAGGAAGCAACACTTTTCCCAGCGTTTCAGATGAGATTACAGAAGAATAACCAGAAGATTCTATGGATGCTGAAAATCTGGAGCAACATGCACGTAAGCTGCAGGAGGAACTCAGCATTAATGGAAAGGAATAAACAGTTGGTTCGGGCTGAGACCCTTCTTCAGGACGTCAGGAATCCTTTCAACTTTTTGTGTACGTTGCAGTGAAGAATGTAGCTTTTAGGTGCAAAATTTGAGGTTACAGTGTATAGTCCTGTTATTTAAATTAAAGATGAATACGTGACACCCAGTTCTGAGATTGAAGATACCCAGAGGCTGTTGGAAGGCTCTATCTTTGATAACATTTTCTGTGGAGTTAAAATTCAGCAATTCAAATGTCAGTTCAGACTCTTGCGGTGGGCAGTGTTCTCTAGAGTGAATATTTTCTGTCTCCAGTGGACTTCCCATGTTTTATTTTTGATTTTGTAATAGTTTTGATTTTGCTTCTTTGAGCGATAATTGCTGAAAACTTTAAAGATGAGAGAAATGTGTTACTTGCATGTTAGAGAAAAATATTTCTCAAAGAAAATCTGCAGATAGCAAATCTTCCACATGCATGGCTTGTTTGTGTCACCTTGAGGGGAAAAAAGGTAAGCATGTGGAGAAGTAGTTAATCTGACTGGTTAGACAAATCACACTGTCACTAAATGGCAAAGAAAGCAACTGCTTCCTAAGGTAGCTCTCTTTTTGTGCAGTACCGGTGCTTATGAAAACATACGTTCTTGATTCTTACACCGCAATTGGAATTAGTTTATTATTGTCACAACTAATTCCAGTTGTTTTGCTTGATGAAGTAAAGGCACTGCTGCGCTTTCCTGGCCAAGGAATCTGCATAACTGGAAAACGACAAGTGTTGCATTCTAGTGTTTAAATCCAACATTCTTTTTGAAGTCAGGAAAGAGCACAGAACTTGTTGCTTTACAATTGTTTTATTGGAAGTTGGTAGATCAAAGAGAAATTGAAACAGACCATGATGGTGGGGGGGGGGGGGGGGTGTCAACTAGTTGAAGAACAGAGAAACTAAAGATGCCACCTAGCATAAAACAGCTATTTTATACTACTGAGATTAGAATGTACTCCTTCAAATATGGTGTTACAAAGTTAACCAATGAGGAAGTATTTAATGCAGAGCAAAGAAACTTCCAGAGCTTTCCAGAACTATTTTGTATGGCCACTAGAAGCATACTGATCTCTTCGACACATAATATAGCCACTACAAATCATAGCAAGCAGTTGTTTATAATTATATAATTACTTATAATCTGCTTTTATTTTATATAAAATACAAGCAGATAATTGTTAAACTGTAAAAAAAACAATTAAACAGTCTAATCTAAGAATTAAGCAATCAGATCAAACACAGACTGTTGGTGACAATTACTCATAGGGACTTGTAGCTGTTAACACTGTCATCCTCAGCACCGTCAATGTAGATAGAAACTGATGACCAGTTCTTTTGTTTTGGTGGCACAAGGGAGTGGCTATTACTCTTCTTGTTCGTTGACTTGTTGTTATTTGAATCATGCTCCAGTATGGTGCTGTCATCTGCAAACTTGTAGATGGAGTTGGGGCGCGATTTGGCCACACTGTCATGAGTGTACAGGGAATAGAGTTGAGGGCTGAAGATCTAACGTTGTGGAGTACCACTGTATCGAATAACCATGGTGCTACCTATCCTTAGTGATTTTGGTCCATTCTTTAGGAAATCAATGATCCATTTGCAGACAGATTGTTGACTCCCAGGGTTGGGAGTTTGGTGATGAATTTGCATGGGATTATGGTATTAAAGTTGGAGCTGTACTCAACAGATAATCTGATGTCGGTACCTTTATAGTCTAGGTGTTCCAGAGATGAGTGTAGGGTGAGGCACATGGCATCTGCCATAGATCTGTTTCAGCAGAAAACAAATAACAAAAAGGACAGTAAAATCTACATGTTCTATTATTTGTTCTTTGGCCAATTTTGTTAAATGAATAAGTGAATGTGAAATCCAGAAGAATAAACTTTCCCCATAAATAAGAGAATGTATGCATTTTCATTGTACTTAGAGCTTCAACAGGAAGGGTACAACATTTGTTCTGGTAGATCTCTTTTTCAGGCTGTGTTGATTTTTAATTGACTTGGCTTTAGGCTTTGTTGTGTGGCATTTACTCTTCACTACAGAGACCAAGAAAATGGTTTCTTTGACAGTTCTTAACTTGGAGCCATTCATATTGGAAAAAGCTCATCTATGTTTGGACAGGGTTTTCAGCCAAGTGGAAAACGAATAATAGCTTCTGCATGCAATTGTTGTGGCCACTGTGGGCAAGAATATTCAAAACCTGTTCAGTTTTCTCCTGATCAAAAAAAAAAGATTGATGTAACAGCTTGTGTTTTGAGTATTATGAACAGTCATGTTCAATTATGGCTGTTATTGAGGTTGATTGGCAGCTCTTTTTTTCGCAGGTCAGTTACTCGATGACTTCTGCATTTGCAGGTTGAAATGCAGCTGTCAAAATGAGCTGAATGGCAGATGCAAGCAACACACCGATCACCTGCCAGCTTGTACCCCCTCACCGCCCCACCACCCCATCGCCTTCTTATTCTGCTTTCTGCCCCTTTTCACGATGAAGGGTTTCTGGCTAGAAACGTCCACTGTTTATTTCCCTCCACGGATGCTGCCTCACCCACTGAGTTCCTGTAGCATTTTGTGTGTGTAACACATATAACCTGTTACTCAGTTGCTAGGCCCACCACTGATGAGCATGACTAATATGTCAACATTAAATGAAGATAATTAGAAAACGGGTTGTTTGCCTGGACCGGTTTCTTTTTTAAGCTACAAAATTAACTACTGCTTTAAATTTACTTTTTAAAAAGACCACCTTTGAACTGTTTCTAAATGTTTCATTATCAGAGGCATTGGAACACAGTTCGGGTAACTTTGTTATCAACAGGTTTGCAAAGGCTAGTGGAGCGTGTGGGTGAAAGTGCTGAGAACCTGCCACTGGAAACCCAGTTGCTGTCTGTGGCCTGCTTCACTCTGCAGAATGACTTTCTGGAAGCAAGGTGCAGCCAAATGGATGTGTGGATGGCCTCTCGATCCAATCTCAGTATCTTCAGTTGCTGCTTATCATAATGACCATTGTGTGGTGCTGACTCTGAGTTTACAATTTCAATAGGCTGTTTGTTTTGTTATGTTTATTGTACATTATCATCTATTTATTGTAGCTCCATTTAAGTTTAAACTTGTATACTTATCTGAATTGCCTGCAATTAATCTGCAAGAACTACCTAGGCTGAAAGCAATAAATCAGATTTTTTTTGTTATTCGTACTGAGCTATCTTAAAATCAAAGCAGTCCTTTTTTATAGGGTATGCTAAAGTCACCAGATATTAAGTATTCTGAATTCTGTTACTTCAAATAGTTGACTTGCTATGCTGATGGATCTGGGGCCACAGAGAGGATTGAATGGCAAGAATGATAGAGTTCCTTCCCTGAGGACTAATAGGGGAAGGAGGTTTTTATTTTGCTGGTCATAACAAAACTAGACATCAATATGAAGATGTTAAAAAAAAACCCAGACCTCTAAATTTTCATGTGGAAAGTACTTTAGACAGAGCAGTTTCTGATATCAGCATGTAAGTGAATTTCTATTCCACTCTCACAGGAAGTGAAAGATGAAGCGATATATTGTGACTGTGAGGGTGACAGAACTTGTAGAGTTTTGCAGAACTGTGGTTGTTGATGATGACCGTTGTGATTCTTCAGCTTCTTGTTTTGAACTTAACCCCTTGAGTGTTGAGCTACAGATGACATAGAAACATAGAAACCCTACAGCACGATGCAGGCCCTTTAGTCCGTGATGCCGTGCTGAATATGTACTTACTTTAGAAATTACCTAGGGTTACCCACAGTCCTCTATTTTTCTAAGCTCCAAGAACCTATCCAGGAGTCCCTTAAAACATCCTATCGTATCCGGCTCCACCACTGTCGTCGGCAGCCCATTCCACTCACAACCCTCTGCGTATTTAAAAAAAAAACACCATAACCCTAATAAAAACACAAAATGCTGGCAGAACTCAGCAGGCCAGACAGCATCTATGGGCGAGGTAGTGATAACGTTTCGGGCCGAAACATTGTCACTACCTTCTCCCATAGATGCTGCCTGGCTTGCAGAGTTCTGCCAGCATCTTGTGTTTTTATTTACTTCCAGCATCTGCAGATTCACTCATGTTACTTTAACCCTAATATTTCCTCTGTACCTACTTCCAAGCACTTCAAATTGTGCCCTCTCATGCTAGCCATTCCAGTCCTGGGAAAAAGCCTCTGGCTATCCACATGATTAATGTCTCTCATCATCTTATACACCTCTATCAGGTCACCTCTCATCCTCTGTTGTTCCAAGGAGAAAAGGCCAAGTTCTCTCAACCTATTCTCATAGGGTATACTCCCCAATCCAGGCAACATCCTTATAAATCTCCTCTCCACCCTTTCTATAGTTTCCACATCCTTCCTGTAGTGACCAGAACTGAGCACAGTACTCCAAGTGGGGTCTGACTAAGGTCCTATATGGCTGTAACATTACCTCTGGGCTCTTAAACTAAATTCCACAGTTGATGAAGGCCAATGCATTGTATGTCCTCTTAACCACACAATCAACCTGCACAGCAGTTTTAAGTGTCCTATGGACTTGGACCCCAAGATCCCTCTGATCC
Source organism: Hypanus sabinus (assembly GCF_030144855.1). NCBI lineage: Eukaryota > Metazoa > Chordata > Chondrichthyes > Myliobatiformes > Dasyatidae > Hypanus > Hypanus sabinus. The sequence continues at coordinate 46,947,437 of NC_082719.1, read as the reverse complement.
TCCACACTGCCAAGAGTCTACCATTAATACTATATTCTGCCATCATATTTAACTTACCAAAATGAACCACTTCACACTTACCTGGGTTGAACTCCATCTGCCACTTCTCAGCTCAGTTTTGCAACCTATCAATGTCCCACTGTAACCTCTGACAGCCCTCCACACTATCTACAACACTCCCAACTGTTGTGTCACAGCAAATTTACTAACCCATCCCTCCACTTCCTCATCCAGGTCAATTATAAAAATCATGAAGAGAAGGGGTCCCAGAACAGATCTCTGAGGTGCGCCACTGATCACCGACTTCAATGCAGAATATGACCCGTCTGCAACCACTCTTTGTCTTCTGTGGACAAGCCAATTCTGGATCCAAAAAACAAGGTCTCCTTCGATCCCATGCCTCCTTACTTTCTCAATAAGCCTTACATGGGGTACCTTATCAAATGCCTTGCTGAAATCCTTATAAACTACATGTACTGCTCTACTTTCATCAACGTTTTTTGACACATCCTCAAAAAATTCTATAATAGGGTCGTAAGGCACGTCCTCCCTTTGACAAAGCCATGCTGACTAATCCTATCCATATTATGTCTCTCCAAATGTTCATAAATCCTGCCTTTCAGATCTTCTCCATCAATTTATCAACCATTGATGTAAGACTCACTGGTCCATAATTTCCTGGGCTATCTCTACTCCATTTCTATCTCTACTCCTTTTCTTGAATAAGGGAACAAAATCTGCAATCCTCCAGCACCTTTCTAAAGATTTTCGGAGGATTTTTGATGATGCAAAGATCATTGTCAGAGGCTCAGCAATCTCCTCCCTCACCTCCCACAGTAGCCTGGGGTATATCTCGTTTGGTCCTGGTGACTTATCCAACTTGATGCTTTCCAAAAGCACCAGCATATCCTTTTTCTTAATGTCTCTATGCTCAAGCTTTTCAGTCCACTGTAAGTCATCCTTACAATTGCCAAGGTCCATTTCCGTAGTGAATACAGTCAGCCCTCCTTGTCCGCGAGGGTTTGGTTCCGGGACCCCTCGCAGGTACCAAAATTTGCGAATACTCAAGTCTCTTATTCAACTTGTCTCAATACGGTGGATCTTAGGACCCAACAGAACCCCAGACCTTATTTAACCTGTCTCAGTGTGGTGGACATTAGGACCCAGTGGCAGAGATCTGAATCTGCAGTGTTTCTGTTCACGAAAATAATCATGATCGCTATTGAAAATAAAGTGGAAATAATAAAGCGATCGGAAAGAGGTGAAATGCCATCAGTCATCGGAAAAGCATTAGGCTGCAGTCGGTCAACGATCGGAACAATTTTAATGGATAAAGCAAGAAAGGCTGTGCCCTGATGAAAGCTACAATTATTGCTAAGCAACGCAGTGGTTTAATTATTGGGTTTTGGCATTTTGGATTTTTGATCCTCACGTCAACTGGGCACGGTGGACAGCACACACGATAGCGGTCTGTCACTGGATCGAACTCGGGAAGAAGTTCCCAAGCCTGGCATTGAAACATACGTTCTTGTGTTTTATCTGCATAGAAAGGTAAAATATATACTACATACTAAGATAAACGTTTGACTAACTGACGCTAAATAATACTGGACGTACCTGTTCCGATTTACTGAGTAAGAGAACTTCTGATTTTTTTCGATCCTGATCTACGATAATCCACCCACATCCTCCCGTATACTTTAAATCATCTCTAGATTACTTATAATACCTAATACAATGTAAATACTGTGTAAAATATTTGTTATTCTGCATTGTTTAGGGAATAATGACAAGAAAAAAAGTCTGTACATGCTTGAACAACAAGTGCTGGAAGAGCACTTCCAGCTTTTTGCAATTCGTGGTTGGTTGAATTCACTCATGTGGAATTTGTAGATAAGGAGGGCAGACTGTACTGAAATAAAGTATTCATTAAGTACCTCTGCTGTCTCCTCTGGTTCCATACACATTTTTCCACTGTCATACCTGACTGGCCCTATTCTCTGACATCTTAACCTATTGCTCTTCACATACTTGTAGAATGCCTTGTGGTTTTCCTTAATCGTGCTCACCGAGGCCTTCTCATGGCCCTTTCTGGCTCTCCTAATTTCATTCTTAAGTTCCTTCCTGTTAGCCTTATAGTTTTCTAGATGTCTATCATTACCTAGTTTTTTTTTTAACCTTTCATAAGCTTTTCTTTTATTTTTGGCTAGATTATCAACAACCTTTGTACACCATGATTCCTGTACCCTTCCAGTCTTTGCGTCTCATTGGAATGTACCTATGCAGAACGTCACGCAAGTATCCCTCGCACATCTGCCACATTTTTGCCATACATTTCCCTAAGAACATCTGTTCCCAATTTATGCTTCCAAGTTCCTGCCTGATAGCTTCATATTTCCCCTTGCTCCAATTAAATGCTTTCCTAACTTGTCTGTTCCTATCCCTCTCCAATACTATGGTAAACTAGAAAGAATTATGATCACTATCTCCAAAATGCTTTCTCACTAAAAGACCTAACAGCTGACCAGGTTCATTTCCCAATACCAGATCAAGTACAGCCTCTCCTCTTGTAGGCTTATCTACATTTTGTGTCAAGAAACCTTCCTGAACGCACCTAACAAACTCTACCCCATCTAAACCTCTTGCTCTCGGAAGATGCCAATCAATATTGGGGAAATTAAAATCTCCCCCAACAACGACCCTGTTATCATTACACCTTTCCAGAAGCTGTCTCCCTGTCTGCTCATCGATGTCCCTGTTACTATTGAGTAGTCTATAAAAAACACCCAGTAGAGTTTTTGACCCCTTCCTGTTCCTAACTTGCATCCACGGAGACTCCATAGACAATCCCTCCATGATTTCCTCCTTTTCTGCAGCCGTGACACTATCTCTGATCAGCAGTGTCACAGCCCCACCTCTTCTGCCTCCCTCCCCGTCCTTTCTGAAACATCTGGCACTCTAAGTAGCCATTCCTGCCCCTGAGCCATCCAAGTCTCTCTAATTGCCGCAACATCATAGCGCCAAGTACTCAGCTCATCCGCTTTGTTCATGATGCTTCTTGCATTAAAGTAGACACATCTCAAATCATCAGTCTGAGCGCATCCCTTCTCCATCACCTGCCTATCCTCCCTCTCACACTGTCACCAAGCTTTCTCTATTTGTGAGCCAGCCTCTTCAGTTTGATTCCCGCCCCCCAGCAATTCTAGTTTAAACTCTCCCCAACAGCCTTAGCGAACCTCCCTGCCAAGAGGCTTGACATTGGATAATTCAAGTATGTGACAAATGGAATGTGACATCTGACTTAAGTGATATAGAAAACTGAAGTTAAATTTCACTATTCATATAGGATAAACCATGGAAAATATTTTGTACTTTAATTAAGATGTAGTGAGGTCAATTAAATTTAGATTTGAATGTTTTGTACATTAACAGGCAATTATCCTCCCATAGACAAACATTTTGTGTTCTCTTCCATTCTAGTGACAGTAATAAATTTGATGCTACCTGCCTCTGAGTGTATTATACATTTCTTGTGCAGTACTTCAAGAGATGTACAGTACTTTCCCATGACTAGGGAATTAATGGAGTGTTGATGGCTTTGTATGGTTGCAAAGTTTCACTTCAACTTAATGGTAGCTGAATTTCTCTTCAACTTAACAGTAGCTGTTGCCTATCTCTCTTAGCAAACTGTATTTCTCATTCTGATTCCAGAATCTGCCTTAGTTCTTCCTTTACCATTGATTTCCTGTCTTCTAGTATGTCCTAGGCATTTAAAAAATTCATTTTCAAGATCAGGCCATCACTAGCTAAGCCGATATTTATCACTCGTCTTGAAGTGTTTTATGATCGTAGAGGTATGATCTTATGGAAAGTAGGAAAAAGGATCTTCAGTCCACCAGTGTGCACCAGCCATCAATTTTACATTAATCGAGGGTTACTCACATTTGATCGAATGTTCTTGAGTAGGTGGAACTGCACCAGTGTTACTATTCATACCATGTGTATTGTGGATGGGAGGGGTGTGCGTAGGTGAGACCAGAAGGTAAATTGAAATTATCCCATATGACAAAGTTGCATAGGAAACTACAGTAGAGATTTGCATTTGAATATCATTATATAATTACTATAGCAGAGGATAGTTGAGACTTCAGTCCCCACAAGTAGATGAACTCAAAGAAGTTGTACTTTAATGCATGTGTATGGAGTACAGAAAATTGTCATTGTTTTTTTTAATAAAATTGATTCTTTTAAGACTGCTAAAACAATCTAGATTGAGGTTGTTCAGTTCCAGAGGTGGTCTCTAGAGTCAACATAATCAATTTTAGTATTTTCACACATCTGCTAATTTGCTTGGAGTACTACAACTTATCCCTTCCCTTAAACTCCTTTTCTTGGTCAAACTTTTTGTGAAGAAAATTGACGGACTCAAGATTAGGTGTTTTTGTTTGAGTCTTCGTTCTGTCTGTGTGATTCTCTGAAGGAAGCATTTGTTTTCTCACCTTATGCATTTGTCATTTGTTTTGTAATGTGCTTTTTATCAATGGTATTGCCTGTAACCATTCTCTATATCTATACCTTAGATAAAATTAATCACTTTTTTAGTGATTAATCAAGGAAACTGCACATAACATAGAGAAAAAAATTGTGCTATTGGAAGAGAGCCAACATTATTGAGAAGGCAGAGAAAAAGTTGGTATTATATATGCCTAATATCATTGAAAGAAGCCATTTATTATGTTCTGACAGAATTGTAGGCATTACCCAATATATAGGTCTTTAAGTCTTGAACATCTTACATTTTATTCCTTTTTATATAGGTTACGAGAAAGCTGAGGATACCTCTGAGAAAACTTCACTAGCTGATCAAGAAGATATGAGGATAATATTTATCAACCGACCTCAACTAGTAAAATTTTGTAGTAACCATGTCAGGTAGGATTAATTTTAATTGGCCTTTGGTTGAAAATCTAAATGTGTTGTTTTTGTTTGCTATCAGGGCTGATTATTCTTTGTGTAAATATTGCTTAGTGTCGTATATCATTGGGTTATGATGTTTCAGATCCATTGTTAACAGTGTTATTTAATACAAATTCATTTGATCAATATTTGTCATAAGAGAATGTGTCATACAAATAAATGGCTCTTGTATGAATTGAAAATGGTGCTTATCTAAATGCAAATTTGTTAGTGGGATAATTATAGTATTAAAGCTTTATTGCACTAGCATTCAACACAGCCAGTGAGCACATCCTGGCATCTTTACACAACCTTTTTTAAAAAAGTCTAAATTCTATGCTATTTTCCCCCATATCTTTTTTTGATTCTTTCTTCCATTCCAGTCTTCCCAGTATTTCAATGAATATTGTCATTGACCCAGAATTTAGAGTTGGCAGTCTTATTGTCATCGTTGACCTACAAAGGAAGAATTACACTTAACCTTTTGCACATCTTCCTATCAGTCTTCATTTGAACTTGTAGCAGAGCCTTTTTTGGGGTTGGAGGTAGTGGGGAAGTGAACACATTGCAGTTTGTAATTTGCAGCTCGATTGCCCACACTTTAAACACTCATATCTGCTGACTTCCAATGAAATCCCTGGCAAATCCTTGCACTCCTTGTTGGGTTCCTTAGCATAAATTCTGGCACGCTATATCATGTTCTGCTGCTGGACTTCCATTTGTATCAATAGCTTCACATGATTTTACAGAAGTCCCAGCTTTGATGGTCTTGTGCTGCTACTGCTGAGAAATATTCTAGGATGCACTGGGACACATCATAAGTGACGTAACCTGGGGTCATCGGGTGCTTCAGGTCTTTCAACATCAAGCATTCTAGCCCAGGCGACCCAGGAGGCGTTGATCAGGCCCTGGCTCGTGTCCTATTGGCATTGGTCCCAGGTCACATCTCTTGATCCGTGGCCACCTGGAGGCTTGCTCAGCAGCCTCAGTGACGGTCCTGATGGCACTTTCCTTTGGAGCCCCTGCAATGCCAAGAAGAAAGCAGTTTCTGCACAGCGAGCAGCCAGCAAAACTTCTGCACCCCACCCCTATCGCTTGCATTGTGCTGTACACCCTTGTCTCTGGCACTGCTCTACTCGCTCCTAGATTTTGCTTTCTTGCATTCAAATGCCTCCTCGATCCAGTCTTTCCAAAAAAACCGTCAGTTCTACCATGACCACCTGCATCAAGGTTTCTGACAATGGCCGCGTCAGGCCTCAGGTGTGATGATGTGATGAAGTTGTGGAACCTTAGTTTCTTACCAAGATTGACCTTAAGTTGCCAGTCAGACTCTCTGGTGAGCAAGCTTCTGGTGATCTAGGCAGAGGCTGTAGTTGGTCTCCAGCTTTGACACGGATTGGCGGGGGGGGGGGGGGGGGGGTGCCTACTGTTAATGGTCAATGAGGTCCTTTCTGTCATTGCCTTCAGCACCTGGTCATGGCGCCAGCGGTAGTGGCTTTCTCTCAGAGCTTTTGGGCAGCTGCTGCCAATGTGTTCCAGGGCAGGGAAGACATGATGGTGCTTCACTTTTAACCCAAGCAAAAAAAAAAGATAATGCAGGACATGCACACACAATGCTGGAGCAACTCAGCAGGCCAGGTAGCACCTATGGAGAAGAGTAAACAGTTGAAGTTTCAGGCTGAAGCCCTTCATGTTGAAGAAATCATTGTATTTAAGAAAATATTGTAGATCTAAAACAAAGTTGCTTTAATTATAAAACAATTGTTCAGTCAAATGTAGAAAAAAATGTATCTAAACTTGCACTGTTAAAGGTTTCACCAGCTAAGTGGTGTAAAGTGGAGGGACTATATGAAGTGGATCGAACCCCTTGGGTAATAGTTTACAGAGAGTACCTGCTCTTACTGACCAGTCAGTGGGCAGACTGAGATTGTCCATTTATGCATCTAAATTGCTGTATATTCCTAATTCCTGTAAACCAGTGGATAGGTATGGAAGTGTGGAACAAACACAACCCATAATTATTTGTTATTCTGTCAGAAAAAGCTTGAATTTGCAAGTAAAGAATAGAAGTGGTTTACTTAGTTTATAAGACCATAAGATATTGGAGCAGAATTAGGCTATTAGGCCCATCAAGTCTGCTCCGCAATTTCATCATGGCTAGTCCATTTTTCTTTTCAACCCCTGCCTCCTGCCTTCCCTCCTGTATCTCTTCATGCCCTGACCAATCAAGAATTTGTCAACCTCTGCCGTAAATATACATAAAGGCTTGGCCTCCATACCTGCCTGTGGCACTGAATTCCACAGGCTCACCACTCTCTGGCTAAAGAAATTCCTCCTCAGCTGTGCTCTAAGTCGACACCCCTCTATACTGAGGCTGTCTCCTCTGGTCTTAGACACTCCCACCATAGGTAACATCCTCTCCGCATCCACTCTATCAAGGCCTTTCACCATTCAATAGGTTTCAATTATGTCACCCCTCATTCTTCTGAATTCCAGTGTATACAGGCCTAGAGCCATCAAATGCTCTTCATAAGACAAGCAGTTTAATACTGGAATCATTTTTGTGAACCTCCTTTGAACTCTCTCCAGTTTCTGCACATCCTTTCTAAAATAAAGGGCCCAAAACATAAAACATAGATATCTGCAGCACATCACAGGCCCTTTGGCCCGCAATGTTGTGTTGACCATGTAACCTTCTCTAGAAACTGCCTAGAATTACCCAACTGCATAGCACTCTATTTTTCTAAGCTCCATGTACCTATCTAACTCCTCACAATACTCCAAATGAGGCCTCACCAATGTTTATAAATGTCAACATTACATCCTTGATTTTATATTCGAGTCCTCTTGAAATGAATGCTAACATTGCACTTGATTCCTCATCACAGACTCAACCTGCAAATTAACTTTTGGGGAATCCTGCATGAGGACTCCTAAATCCCTTTGCGCGTCAGATTTTTTTCTCCTTTTAGAAAATAGTCAACCCTTTTATTTCTCCACCAAAGTGCATGACAATACACTTCTGTCACTGTCTTCCATCTGCCACTTCTTTGCCCATTCTCCTAATCTGTCTGAGTTCTTCTATAGCCTCTCTACTTCCTCAAAACTACCTACCCCTCCACCTATTTTCATATCATCTACAAACTTTGTAACAAAGCCATCAATTCCATCATTCAAATCATTGGGATTTAATGTAAAAAGAATCTGTTCCAACCAGACCCCTGTGGAGCACCACTAGTCACCAGCAGCCAAACAAAGTCTCCCTTTATTCCCACTCTTTGCCTCCTGCTAATCAGCCACTGCTTTACCCAGTCTTTCCTGTAATACCATGGGCTCATAGCTTGTTAAACAGGCTAATGTGGCACCTTGTTAAAGGTCTTCTGAAAATTCAAGCACCGCAACATCAGCTGATTCTCCTTTGCCTCTCCTGCTTGTTACTTCTTCAAATAATTCTAACAGATTTGTAAGGCCAGATTTTACCTTGAGGAAATAATTTACAATAATTTTTCACCTCACTACTTTGGCTTTGAGAATTTAGTAGTTTTTAACATTGTGAATAGTGTGATTGCCAAGGATATTTTAAAACACAGATGTCTGTGACAGTCAGTTGTCAGTGTTCTGAGAACAGAACCTTAGCTTGAGATACTTAAGTCTTCCTCACCACCTGAAGCCTGATCTACCACACTGAGTTTGGCCTGTTAGTTCATTTGGTTCACTGTATCAATGGCATCTTGCCTGACCTGCTGAGTTCCTCCAGCTATTTTTTGTGTTGCTAACTCTAGCAAGGATGTGGTTGCACTAAAAATAGTGTAGAGGTTCACCTGTATGTGACTGAGAATAGAGCATTTAAGTTACAAGGAGGGACCAGATAAATAGGGTTTGTTTTCCATCGAGTGGGGAAAGGTATGTGGTCCTGAGGTATACAGAATTCTGAAGGGCATAGGTAGGAAACTTTCTCCGTTGGCGGGTAGCTAAAATTTGTTTATAGTCGAGGCAAGAGGTTCACAGAGGAGATAAAGAAGAGTTTTTTTTCCCACTCAGACATTGGTTAGAATCTGGAATGCACTTTAAGAGTGGGTGGTGGAGAAAGAGACTCACAACACTAATGAAGCACTTGCTCAGTAATGTACTGAAGGTCCCAAACTAACTATTAGTAAATGGGATTTGTACGGATGGATTTAGGGAGGGGTGTCGTTAAAAAGACCCTGTTCCTGTGCTGTATGACTCTTATGGTTCTGAATGTAAATTGGCCCCCATTCATGGTATAACATCCTGAATGATCTCTCCTGCAACTTCAAAGGATACTGGTGCTGAAGTTTGTCAAGATACTTTTTTTTCTCTCCAGTCCTTCTGAAGGATCACTGCCCAAAATGTTGACTGTACTCTTTTTCCATAGATTTCGCCCGGTCTGCTGAGTTCCTCCAGCATTTTGTGTGTGTTGCTTAGATCTCAACTATATCTCATTTTTCATCACTTTATTAGTTCCAAACAGACGACTTACAGTTGCATTGAAACACATTTGTCTAAGGCATTTTGTGCTTTGTTCCCATTTGCTTTGCTTATGCATGCTTTGTTGTGTTGTAGAAAATTTTGATAAGTGGGTTTCCATGCCGTTGTCAGTCATTACATCCGTTATTTAAGTATATAAGGAACAATATCGAGTTGCAAAATGGATTCTTGTAAGCTGTTGCTACACACATTCTACTGATTTGCTCACTGCCTCTTACACCACTGGCATTTAGGGCAGCAATGAAGCTCATCCATCTCTGGCAGTGTTTAGGGCTTCCTCCTTCGAGTCAGCAGCTTACTCTCAGTTTCACTACCATCATACAAGTCCCGGATGGGACTCTGGAACACCATCACACGCAGATACAGAAGGATTTTTCCTTGCCGTTCTGTAACAATTCTGCTTTTCTAGTCAGGGTTGTTCATTCTGAGCTGAGCCACTGGAACTGGGCTTTTAGTCTGCCCTCTACCCTTTGACCTGTTTGGTATGGGTGAACCTACCAAGAGTCAAAGCATAAAGCCCTGACTCCATAGCTCTCCAGCTCATCGAAGAATGCAAGCCTCCAAACCACGACAAAGCTGTGGTCCTCTTGAAGGTCCACTGACTTGAGTACCTGTGAATTGTCCCTATTTTGCCTCTTGCTGCTCAGTCTGTTCTGTAAACAGACTAATAATTTGCCTTTAATTCATCTGTCTCTTGTGAACAACTCAACTAAATGCCTTCTGGAAAATCCAATAAATAACAGTCAACTGCAATCCCCTATTCACAGCTTTTGAGTTTCTCTTCAACAAAGAATATTTATCAGAAACTATCTATTCTCGAAAGTTTTCAAGATATTGTAGACAACGGATGTTAGGCTGACAGACATGAGATTCTGGTTTTCTCAGTTCCATTGTTCACGGAGAAGACTCATTTATGAAAAATCCAAAGGAATAATTTTTAAATCAAGAGAACTTGTGGGATATTATAGTTTTGGCATTGGGAAGCTTCTCTGTTACAATCTTCAATCTCCTGATGAAAGCTATCTTTCCTGGGGATTCTCCACTTCATCATTTTCTTCTTTATGATCAAATATGTGACTCCATTTTTGTTTTTTTGGTGACATCTTGCATGTTCTCTTTTGTCCGTTATCCAGCAATTTCTGGATTCCCAGTGCAACTATTCAGCACTTGTTCTGCGTCTTTTCTGTTTTGAGTATCACCACTAATCATTTTTGTAGCTTTTGATTCTTTGCAGTTAAAGTGCTGATTTTGCTATTACTTCCACAATTTTTCTTGTGCTTTCTTTATGCAGTGCTTTTGTGTGCTTTGTATAAATTCTCCCATTATTGTCAATATCTGATGTTTTATATTTGCCCTAGTTTAAGTAAGGCAACTAAACTTTCAGATTAAGTAAGCCCCTTATCTCTTGCTGTCATAAAGTGTCTTTTGTTAGTGGAGTTCTTCTCTTGATACATGATCTAGTTGTGCATCACACTTCTATTTGTTTTTTAATCTCTCTGGAACTCATTCTGGAGGTGAATTCAGGCAGTAAAATTCATACTCTCTTAAAGTAAGAAATCAGTAATGATATTTAATATGAAGAGACTTTGTAAACATGGAATTCTATTTCGAGACAGAAAGTTTCCTGCTGGAAGCATTCAATTCAGACAGCATTTGTGGAAGAAAAGCTGCTGTATGGCCTTTTTATTTTGTTTCCAACACTTTCAGGTTTTGTTTAGATTTCCAGCCCTACCATTTTTTTTTAGCCAGCTGGTGGTGTAGTGACGTCCACACTGGACTTCAAGGTGAGTGGTCCCAGGTTCAAACCTAGCTGACTCCTTGCAAGGTTTCCATCTGTGCTGGATTGAGTGTGGAACTAGCAACTCAGCCTTGTAAAAAAAAAACAGACAAATGCTAAAGAAGTGGCAAGGTCGCTGTCTGATGCACCACAAGGTACAAAGAGGAACAGCAACAATTCCTTTTTGCTTTTCCCCTTTCCTGGATACACCTATGGCCTGCCAATTCTTGCTCCATGCTAGCCCTTTGGTGCTGGCTATCTTTCCATCCAGATGAAGGGTGTCAACCCAAAATATTGACTGACCATTTACCTTCATTGGTGCTGCCTGATCCACTAAGTTCCTCCAGCTTTTTGAATGTTGCTCTTTAATTTCAAAATTGATTACTGTGCTTTTGAATTGGTTCTTTTTCAAAGAATGTTTCTCGCTTGTTATGGATATATGTCCCGAAGAACATCATATGTCTAATGATCTTTAAAATTGTCTAATTATCTTTAATTGTCTTTTTAAAAAAAAAATGGTTTTGTATATTGCCTCTCACAATTCAAAGTTACTCCTGTTTTATTTTCCTCTAGATAGTTGCTTGATGTTATAGTTAACTCCTTAACCCTGTCCTGTTCTGGTACTAGTGTTCTGTAAAATATTCAAGTTGGTTTAAAACCCCTACTTTTATGTCCTGGTTTACAATCTTGGAGAATTTGAATATTTTTCATGTCTTTTGACTAAAAGTTACATCATTACTGGATTTCAGCAAGCCTTTAAAAATGATGACCACCTTTTATCATCCGAAAAGGGAAAATCCACAGCATAGGATTTTTGGATGGCTTTTTTTTTTCAGATTGGTAGGAGGCACAATTACCCAAATGGTGGCTACAAAATTGGTGATCGTCTAGATTTGTCTTTGCAGTGATCTTTTGACGTTTTGTCAATTGTGGGACGTTTATCAAAATAGATTTCCTGCCATTTCTCAGAATTAAGCCACTATCCTTCAAAAGCATGCAGATTTCACATTTATTTTTGTGTAATTCATTTAATTGTTAATATACTTAACCAAGCTTCCACATTTGACCTTAAGTAATGTGACTGACAGAAGAGATCTAATACCTAATTTTGAAAGTGGTTGCTCTCTCCTCTCATTTTATCGGAAAGATTTACACAGAAATTAGTAGTGTATGTTAGAGTCTATTGCTTTGCATTCAGCTGTTATGATTTTAAAGCAGTGTCAATTTATTAGAACTACAAACGGCTTAAATAAATTATTTTGTAAAGTGTGACAGAGTGACTGATGCATTTAACTTGGGTTCAGGTACATTCTGAACAAGGGAGTGTGCAGTAGTATTGAAGAAACTGGGTGTGGCTAACACGAGAGGGCACAGTTTTAAGGTGTTTGAAAGTAGGTACAGAGGAGATGTCAGGGGTAAGTTGGTGAGGGTGTGGCAATGGTGGTGGAGGCAGATACAATAGGGTCTTTTAAGAGACGGCCGGATAGGTACGTGGAGCTTGGAAAAATAGAGGGCTGTGGGTAACCCTGGGTAATTTCTAAAGTAAATATATGTTTGGCATAGTGTTGTAGGTCGAAGGGCCTGTATTGTGCTATAAGTTTTCTATGTTTCTATGTGGTTAACTATTAAAACATCTTGGATTTATACCATAGTTTGAGAATTTAGCAGATTGTGAATTGAAGCTGAACTATAAGGGCCTGCAAATGAATAGTTAAGTGGATTAAGCATCTTGACTTTTTCTTTGTTTCTCTTTAGCACTGCAAAATATAACCTGATTACATTCCTGCCAAGATTCCTTTACTCACAGTTCAGAAGAGCAGCAAATTCATTTTTCCTGTTTATAGCCCTTCTCCAAGTAAGTTGTTGGTTTTAATAATTTATAATCATATTTTCCACTTTCAGAAAGTGATGAAAAATAATTGTAGCCATTATTGGAATGCCATTCTTCCATGTTACCCATTTACCTCCCCTCCAAACACTGAGATATTCAAGCTTATCCTTCTGGTATTTTTGTACTGACTGCTTTTAAAATACTGTTCAAATACTTGTCTGAAGAGCTTGAGCAGCTAGGTTGTGAAGGAAATGGCACATCCAGGCTTTCTACTCCATGTGCACCTCGATGATAAAGCAGCACAGTAAAACTTAATGGCAACTTAATGGAACATAAGTTTATTAGCTAAGTTGTAAGTGATAATACCAAATGCATGAAGTAACTGCAAGTCACTGTTTTCTGCTATTCAGGCAAGTTAGAATTTAAATGATATATGTAAATATTTATTTAAGGAAATGTGAATTGAATGAGGAAGTGTTTGCACAATTAAATAATGTTGACACAATTTTACGCCACCCTGACCAGAAATTAGCTGAGGCACTGACTGTGACCTATTTAGCGTAAACATTTTAATGTCAGGCACACATGGCACTGCATTTTCATACTTAATCTATAATGAAGCCAATTTGAAATCTAAAGCAAGTTTACATTTGGTATGGGATGGAGAGGTCTTGTTGAGAGCCAGAGTGACAAATGCAGCTAGAAAGGTCCTGAAGACATAGTTTATATGTTCCATAAGGGGAAATTGGCCAACATCTTAGTAAGCGTTAATGCAAGCTGCATTTACTGTTCACGTTTGTACTCTGTGTTGAATTTGCATATTCTGCTTGTGACTGTTTGGGTTTGGTCCATGTCATCTTGTTTTTTTTCTTGCATCCTAAGACTTGTGGGTTGCTGGCTGAACAGGACACTGGGGGAGGGGGGATGTTGTGACTCTGATCAAAGTCACCAGAGAGACACTAAAGCTGGTGATTTACAAGTGTTCATACATTATACCAAGCAGGCATCATTTTGGAGAAACACTTGATAGAAACTCCCAAACCCAACAGTATATCACATTTTTATACCCTTAAGATCAAAGGTAACAGGGGATTCAATGTATTTCAGTAGTTACAATGGCATTGTTTACTTCATACTTTGGGTTGATAAATGGTTCCTTTGAGATACATTGTAATTGCTAAGATGCCTCTTGGTCCAAACGTCTTTGGGAGAAACTAATATAAACATTCTAAAATCTTTTGACAACCAGAGAGCGAGACATCTGAAATTAATGTTGTCAGGGTTGCCTCTGAGTACATAAATATGATAGGTACACAAAAAATATTGATTGCCTTTTTCTGTGACCATGTTTGATATGCTAGATGATAAATTCCTCTTGGTTCCTGGACAGAATTCTGTCCCAGGAAAGCCAAACTTTAAGGAGGATCTAATTAAGTGGGGCAGAGAAAATGCCCTTCACTTCATATCCCTCATCTAGTTACTAACTTGGCTACCTATAAGACTGCACAGAGATAGGACTGAAGCAGTCCAGAAATTTGATCACATTCTCTGAGAGCCAAAACTGTCAATAGTTATTCTGTGGGCAGGGTCACAGCAAGGTAACTTTGTTACAGGTTCACAAGCAACAGTTCACATTCCATGCCATGATATTAGATTATCAGATCGATCTTGACAACCGATCAACACACACAAAATGCTGGTGGAATGCAGCAGGCCAGGCAGCATCTATAGGGAGAAGCACTGTCGAGTCTCGGCCCGAACGTCAACAGTGCTTCTTCCTATAGATGCTGCCTGGCCTGCTGTGTTCCATCAGCATTTTGTGTGTGTTGATTGCATTTCCAGCAACTGCAGATCTTCTTGTGTTTGATAACCAATCGTTTTGATTGATCGACAGGTGGTCTATATTCAAATAACTGCAAAGACTTTGCCCTGTTAGCACCTCCTATCAGACTGTCCTTTCAATTGCTGGCCCAGCTTATTTGTGTTCACTCCCCATTCAGCTGGGGTGGCTGTGTTTCAACACTGATAGATAGATAGATACTTTATTCATCCCCAAGGGGAAATTCAACATTTTTCCAGTGTCCCATACACTTATTGTAGCAAAACTAATTACATACAGTATTTAACACAGTATAAATATGATATGCATCTAAAATCAGCCTCCCAAAAAGCATTAATAAATAGCTTTTAAAAAGTTCTTAAATAGTTTACTAAAGTGCATTGAGTGGTAACTTAAGCTCAGTCCTAACTCCGGCACTTAACATGTCTTGCCCCTGGTGGTTGAATTGTAGAGCCGAATGGCGTTGGGGAGTAATGATCTCTTCATCCTGTCTGAGGAGCATTGCATTAACAGCAACCTGCCGCTGAAGCTGCTTCTCTGTCTCTGGATGGTGCTGTGCAGAGGATGT
Source organism: Hypanus sabinus (assembly GCF_030144855.1). Taxonomy (NCBI): domain Eukaryota; kingdom Metazoa; phylum Chordata; class Chondrichthyes; order Myliobatiformes; family Dasyatidae; genus Hypanus; species Hypanus sabinus. The sequence continues at coordinate 46,931,956 of NC_082719.1, read as the reverse complement.
TTAGGGTTTTCCATGATTGACCGTAGCCTACTCAGCACCACACTGTGTGTGGTTTTGTCTCTTTCTGAGGTTGTGAAACCCTCTCTGCCTTAACTTGAATCCCTTCCCATCTATTTTCCCTAATATCTTTCTATTCTGATCTATACAACTAATCATCTACCTCCAAGAACCAACCTACATTACAATTTATAGTTACTGTTATACTTTAAAAAAATCTTTATCCACAACTCAGTTTCTCTCTCTCTCTTTCTCTCTGTCGCTCTTTCTCTGGCTCTCTCGCACTCGCTCTCTCTCTCTCTCTCTCTCTCCCCCTCTTGCTCTCCCTCCCGCTCTCTCCCTCGCTCTCTCCCTCGCTCTCTCCCTCGCTCTCTCCCTCGCTCTCTCCCTCGCTCTCTCCCTCGCTCTCTCCCTCGCTCTCTCTCTCGCTCTCTCCCTCGCTCTCTCTCTCGCTCTCTCTCTCCTCTCTCTCTCTCGCTCTCTCTCCTCTCTCTCTCTCCTCTCTCTCTCCTCTCTCTCTCCCTCTCTCTCTCCCTCTCTCTCTTTCGCTCTCGCTCTCTCTCGCTCTCGCTCTCGCTCCCCCTCGCGCTCCCCCTCGCGCTCCCCCTCGCGCTCCCCCTCGCGCTCCCCCTCGCGCTCCCCCTCGCGCTCCCCCGCGCTCCCCCCTCGCGCTCCCCCTCTCGCGCTCCCCTCTCGCGCTCCCCTCTCGCGCTCCCCTCTCGCGCTCCCCTCTCGCGCTCCCCTCTCGCGCTCCCCTCTCGCGCTCCCCTCTCGCGCTCCCCTCTCGCGCTCCCCTCTCGCGCTCCCCTCTCGCGCTCCCCTCTCGCGCTCCCCTCTCGCGCTCCCCCCTCGCTCTCCCTCTCGCTCTCTCCCTCGCTCTCCCCCCTCCCCCTCCCCCCTCCCCCTCCCCCCTCCCCCTCCCCCTCCCTCTCTTCCCCGCCTCTCTTTTCTACGGTCGCGTTTCCATTCTCTTCCACCTGTGGGTCTATTTCCATGAAGTGAGGTCAGATGTGACTCAGCAGGCTGTTGTTCATCACTTAGCTTCTCTGTTATGACTGGTGACTTGAGCCTTTGTTCTGTCTGTGAGGGCAACAAGGTGAGCCGTATGGTTTAACCAGAGTCCAGTGTTTCACCTGGCTGCTTTGCCGGGTCTGCGCAAAAACACAAGTATCATCTGTCAGAAGCACCAGCTGTGGTCCTATCCCCCTGGGAGCAAACCCTTCATTTTCAGCAGCTCTTTTATCATGACTTGGTCATGGGAAAATTATCTTCCTCTCCCTCTCGCTCTCTCTGATCAGCAATGTGTTGCTGTTGTTTTGCTCAGCCCCTTAACATTGTAAGATGGTTACAGAGGCCCTTTACATACTGGGTGAGTTTTTCCCTATAAGTTCCAGGTTCAACACATAATCACTCCATAAGGAAGTCTCATTGCTTGCCCCATCAATAATTCATAGAGGTTCTGACCCAGCAGTTTGAGGCTGCTTGCAATCTTATCAGGATTCTTGGCTAGACATCAACACATGTCATTCCTGTCTCTGTTATAGTTTAGCTGTTATAGTTCATCCTTTCAACCATAGAAAGCATCTGGCCCAGATGGGGGTATTTGACTGAGTACTAAAGACTTGTGCAGATCAACTGGCTGGAGTGTTCACTGGTATCTTTAACCTCGCACTTCAGCAGTCTGAAGTATCCACCTGCTTCGAGCTGGCCTCAGTTTTACCAGTGCATAAGATGAATGTGGTAAACTGTCTGAATAACTATCATCCAGTAGCACTTGTATCCACAGTGATGAAGTGTTTTGAGAAGGTTGTGATGGAACATATCAACTCCTGTCGGAGAAGTGATTTGGATCCACTCCAAATTGCCTACTGGAGCAACAGGTCAACAGCAGATCCCATTTCATTGGCTCTTCACTCAACCCTGGTACATCTGGACAGCAAAGATGAATACATCAGGATGCTGCTTATCGACTACAGCTTGGCATTCAATAACATCATCCTGTGGCGACCCACTTTCTGCGCAGGCGAACTGGCTCACAAATAGCCAGCGTGCGGGGAGAGACTTTGGTAATGCACCTTTGACATCATTTCCGCCCGGAGAGGGCGGGCGCGAGGGATTAAATGCCAGCTCCACGAAGTTTGAACAAACTAGTCTCAAAACGACTTACCGACTGTGTGTCGTTATTTCAGCGCTGTGTGTAGCACATCGCTACAATCCCCGCAGAACTAATAAGCTTCAAGATTTTGGCCTCAATACCTCCCTCTGCATTTGGATCCTCAATTTCCTCACTTGCTGAGAACAGTCAGTTTGGATTAGCAAAAACATCTCCTCCATGATCTCCATCAGGAAGGTGCACCACAAGGTCACGTGCTTAGTCCCATGCTCTATTTACTTTACACCTATGACTGTGTGGCTAAGCACAGCTCCAACACCATATTTAAGTTTGCTGAGAACACCACTGTCATAAACTGAAATAAAGATGGTGATGAGTCAGCATATGTGAGGCAGATTGAAAATCTGGCTGAGTGGTGCCGCAACAACAACCTCTCACTCAATATCAGCAAGACCAAGGAGCTGATTATTGACTTCAAGAGGAGGAAACGGGTGATCCGTGAGCCAGTCCTCAGTGGGAGGATCAGAGCTGGAGAAGTTCAGCAGCTTTAAATTCCTCGGTGTTATCATTTCAGAGGACCTATCCTGGACCCAGCAATTAAGTGCAATTTCTGTTAAATAAGTGGCTTTGGCCAAAATAGGATTTAATTTTTTTAAAACGTCGTAAATTGATTTCAATTAATGCTGTTTACAATATGACAATATTGAATGGTAAATTTACTAAAAATTGTAAGCCAAAGCAATATGAATAAAAATATAGCCTAAGACACAATTCTAAGACAAGACTTCAAAGAAAAATTTTTCTTTCTAAGTGACATGATCAATGCTGTTTTTTTTTGCTGCACTAATTCTCAGTTCTGGGTCGAACTTGAGATAAGCACACATGGATTTCACCTTCAACTGAAATGAGACAATCTCTATCCTTGCTCTTGATACTTGTTAAACAAGAAAAAGCTTTCTCACACATGTAAGAAGTTGAAAATTTCAGCAAAAATGTTCATTGCTTTCCTATGAATGGCAGGATACTCTTCTTTCACGGAACTCCAGAACTTGTCCAGGGGAAGGTCAGTAAATCTCATCTTGAGTGCATGATCAGACTGTATCTTAAAAAGTTCTTCTCTCAAAGTGAGGTTCTAAGGCTGAGTAGAAGAATCTGAGAAAGGGTCCCTCACCCAGTCATACACTTGTGTTGAAAAGGAGGAAAAATACTATTCAATTTTGTTCTGCTATTCTTCAACATGGTTTTTAATAACACTCGATACTTAATGATATCCTTCCTCATCCTCAAGCTCAAGCAGCAGTGGAAACATTGCAAGATTTCCTTTTTGCAGCATGATACTTCCAAATATTCAGTTTCCTTTTATATCTAAGAATTTTGTCACTTGAATTCAAAACATTTTCTCCAGGGCCTTGCAGAGACTTGTTCAACTGGTTCATATGTTGAAAAATGTCTGCTAAGTAAGCTAGTTTCTGCAGCCATTCTTCATCTTCGAAGCACTCAGCAAAATCTGGCCTATTATGTTCTTGAAAGTGCTCCTGCAATTCACCTTTCAGCTCAAACTCCCTGTTGAGAACTCTTCCTCTGCTTAGCCATCATATTTCTGAATGTAGCTGGTGATCGGAGTGCTCTTTGTCCAGGTTTTTAGTTTTCAGAACATTCTCGAGTGTACTGGTCTTTGTTTAATAAAGGTAAACATTTTTGTAGCATCATCCAGAATGTTTTCATTTCATATCCAACAGCTTTTGCCACCTGCACCTCTCTGTGAAGAAAGCAGCGTGTTGTAAAAATGTCAGGATTTTCTTTTTGTTAAAAAAAACACAAGAGAAACAAAACCTCTCATGGAGCCAGCCATTTATGTGGCACCATTAGCACAGACAGACTTTTTGTTTCCGGATATGAAGACAAAATATTGAATATCTTTGTATCTTTCGGACAGCTTTTTGCAACTGAGAAATTTTTGGTGAATTTCACCATCATTTACAAACCTTACAAATGTTACAACATGACATTTATTGGTAAAATCTGTTGCCTTATCAACCTGGATAGAGAAGCTGTTGTTTTTCAATTTGACAGAAAAACCTCTTCAGCATCATGTGACACGTCATCAATGCGTCGACTTATTGTACTGTTTGAGAGTAAAAAATTTTCAATTTCTCATACTACATCTTGTCCTAGCATTTTATCCACTATAATTTCACATGCTGGCATTATTAGGTTCTCAACAGCTGTGCGGCCTTTCCTTTTCTGCATATTAAATTCTACTGCTAAATAACTTGCTTCTGGAACCTTTTTACTGACTGTGACTTTATTAACAAATGCTTTACTCTGTTTTGAGATTCCAACAGCCGTTTAAAATAATCAGCACTGTTACATGTCATGTGGCTGTGGTTTGTAGTTCAGTGTCTTTTCAATTTTCCTGGAGCCATTGCTGCATTAGTAATTTGCTTGCCACAGACCAGGCACAATGGAACAGGACAACTTCGATCACCGGTCCATGTAAAACCTGTTGATAAGTAGCTTTCATTGAAAAGACGGCCTTATTATGTGTCTGTTGTTGCACCAGTGCCGTGAAATGACTCAGAATTGTCCATAAGCCTAGGCCTAGACTCCTCTTCCATCTCACATGTCCTCTTCAGAAATGGCCACGTTCACCCTCAAACGTGTCTGTAAAATACAGGGGTTAATAATATCCCTGTGTTCATCGCAGCCCAAGTTGGGCGAGTCCATTCAATGTTTGGAAACCGTACTTCACACTCCTTGTCCTCCCCTCTGGACTCAACCAAATAAACAAGGTCCTACTGTACATTGCCATAATGGCCCCTAATGAGATTACTACTGGAGTTGTTCACCACTGCGAACGTGCACATCGTATGTTGTGCTGTTCAAAAAACAATTTTTTTTTTTAAGTTACCATCTCTCGCAGAAACCCAGTTGAGAAACCCTGGTATACTGACTGGCTGGTGAAACAACAATCCCCCGAACAGAAAATCTTTACAAAAAGTCATGGATATGGGCTAGCCCATCAGGGGTAAAGCCCTCCCACCATTGAGCACCTCTGCACAGTGTTGTCACGGAGAAGCAGCATCTTCATCAGAGACCCCTGCCATCCAGTTCATCCAGTTACAGGAGGCTCAGGACTCAGCACCAGATTAGGAACAGTTATTACACCTGAACCATCAGGCTCTTGAAGCAGTGGGGAGAACTTCACTCACCCCATCACTGAACTATAGACTCACTTTCCAGAACACTTCATCTAATGTTCTCAATATAATTACTTATTTATTTGTTATTTTTTTTCCTATTTGTATTTACACAATTTATTCTTTGCACACTAGTTGTCCACCTTTTTCTTGCTGTCTTTCTCTGATTGATTTATGGAGTATACCCTCAAGAAAACTAATCTCAGGGTTGTATTATGGTGACATGAATGTGCTTGGATAATTTACTTTGAACAGGTGCCTGCATCAGAATCACTGCTCCTGAGGGGGATTTTTAGTATTCCCTGGTGTTTTATTTTCTTCAGTACACTCTGGACAACAAACATGTGCAACCAATACAGCTCACAGGCTAGCCAGTGTAGTCACAGCCGATCACCAGATTCTGGAGCCAGGATGATGTCTATGAGTTACTCTGTTAGCAGTTCCCAGAGGTGTGAGCCAGATGCAAGCAAGAATGTGGTCAGGTGAAAATAAACCCAGTTAAAATAGAGGGGAATTTACATAAACCCCATAAGCAATATCCCAAAATGCACGAGCAGTATCCCATATTGTCCCATGCATTTAGTTTTAACCAATTTGTGTATGTCTTTAGGGTGCATCTGGTGGGTTTTGATCATTTCTTCTAACTCTGGTGGGTTTTGATCATTTCTTCTAACTAGCGCCATAATTCTGCAATGCAGAAATGCAAATCTAAGTGAGGGCAGTTTGGGTAGAATGCTCTGCTATTCCCCTAGGGTGAAGGGCTTGTGGGTGGAGGTCTGTGTGGCTGGCTGGGGTCATCAGGGTTTTGAGCTATTGCTGTCTTGACTGTATAGGTACCATTCTGACATATTGTACTGGATATAACCCCTCCTCTTTGTAATTACTTTTCCACTTGTCCAGCATTTCCCAGTTTACCTCATCAGCTGCCCAGTGAGCACACACCCGCTGGGTCATATCCCATTTACCTCTCAGTCTGCCCATATCACTGTAGTGTTTTAATTGTTCTGCCTGTTTTTCACCCACATCTCTCTGTAGGTGTTCAAACAGTTGCTTCAATCTGTCCACTTGTACACTGTCCACTGTTCCCTGTATTCATCCCTTCCCTTCTGTAGCTCAGCTGTTTGTTCACTGTGATTCCAGGCTCTTTGTTCTCTCTTGCAAGTATACGTGACATGGAGTGACTTCCCCCCTTGGTTTTCCCACCACTGCCAATGTTCCTCCAGGTCCAGGTCTTAACCCACCCGGCTTTGTCCATTCCCTGTTCAGCCTTCTCAAGTTTAAAGAGTAGATAATCTCAGTTTTCTCCACTTCATAACTGAACTGATGATGTGACTGTATCCCTTATCTGTAGAAAGTTAAATATTTCTGTACTATTGCCCATCTTACACTTTGATTCCCAGGTTTTCCCACACACAGCCAGGCACACGTAAGATTTCTCTGAGTATACATGCACTCTCTGAGACCCTGAATGGTATCTCCACACCACCTAAGAGTTCTTCGCCGCCACACGGAACGTAATCCATTGCCCATCGAATGACTGTACACACACGCAATGGCGTTATCAATGGTATCTCCCCCACTACCCAAGTGTTCTCAGTGGTTGAGCTACACTTAATCCGTTGCCCATTGAATGACTGTACACACATGCTATGGTGTCATGAATGGTCAGTAACCACCTTCTGCAACTGGTGACCCTGTCTTGACAAACTACCCAGCACTGGCTGGTAGCTGGTCCCTTTCACAAAACACACAGACACGTGTACACGCGGGCACAGACACTTTCACACACAGACGCACACTTTTATATCTACCAGTTCAGCTCTGTGCCATGTCCTTCGATATTCCGTGATCATTGACCTAAAACAGATCTGAGTATGGGTGCTTCTCTCTTTTTCAAAAAAAATATACAAACCCCTTTAGACTGCTGATGTCACTGGTGATACTGTGGGTAACAAACATATTCCAAATGTTGTGACTGAGTGAAGTCACCAGAGAGGCATTGAAGCTAGTGATGTAAAAATCTTTATTTATCACAACAAGTAGGTATCATTGAAGAGACACTCTTGATAGAGGCTCACAAACCCAAAGGTATATTACATTCTTATCCCCTTAAGGTCAAAGGTAACAGTAGGTAAGTCAAACATGAGGAAATCTGCAGATGCTGGAAATTCAAACAACACATACAAAATGCTGGTGGAACACAGCAGGCCAGGCACCATCTATAAGGAGAAGCACTGTCAATGTTTTGGGCCGAGACCCTTCATCAGGAAGGGTCCTGATGAAGTGTCTCGGCCCGACACGTCGACAGTGCTTCTCCTTATAGATGCTGCCTGGCCTGCTGTGTTCTGTTACGTCCGTAGCCCGCTCCTTTGTGAGAATCGCAAGATCATTGTTGGGTTGGGTCAAGGGGCCCAGGAAATGGGAAAAGAGACGTGCAGGCTGGCTCGTTTCCCCGGCGATGTAAAGCTATGGGACATGGCCATTGTCTCTTGGAGACCAATTTGTGGATTGAGCTACTATACTATGTGAATGCCCTCAGGCAAAGTGGGCTGGTTGAGGGAGAGAGTGCACACCCCCAACCTGATTGACATCTATGACCCTGCGAGTCAGGATAAAAGAGGGTCTGTAGGAACAGTCCCTCAGACGCACCAGAAGATACGTTAAGCGACCACGTAACAGCAGGAAGTCATCTGAATGAGGTCACGTGCGTTCAATTCCGTGGCTGGAATTGGTGGCTGGAACCACGGAAAACAGCTTTTAGCTAACAACGGGGGAATCCGCTCCCCAGACCCAACGGATTGGCATCATAAAAGACCTGGGCAAGTTTAAACGGCATCGCTCTTAAACCCAGCAACGCTGCAGCTTGAACGAACTGATAGTGACTGTTATCTTTCCATCGGACAATACATTATCCCCTAGACAACGATAGAGCTATTTCTTATTGGTTATTATTATACCCGTGCTTTAGATTTACTATTGATGACGTATATTATCTGTATCTTTGCATTAATCTTATTTTTGTGCCCTTTCTCAATAAATACTTTTAAAAATAGTACCATCAGACTCAACGGACCTCTGTATCTTTGCTGGTAAGTGATCCAGTTACGGGATTTCATAACAGTTCCACCAGCATTTTGTGTGAGTAGGTAAGTCAATACCGTTTCAGGAGTTAACAATGACATTGTCAACCCAAAGTTTGAAGTAAACAAATTGTTCCTTTGAAATACATAGTGGAAGCACATTGTAATTCATAAGGCACCTCTGACAGTCCAAACACCTTTGGGAGAAACTGGTTGACACAAATATTCTTAAAAACATTTGACAACAGAGAACCAAACACCCAAAATTAATGTTGTCAGGACTGTCTCTGAGTACACAAAAACTATTGATTGCCTATACCTGTAACCATTCTAGCAGACCGACATCTGTCTGGTCTGCCAGCTTACACTCAAGTCGCAATGGTGCAAGTAATTCAGCCATGTTGCCTAGTTTGCTGCAAGGCAATTAAAGCATCCCCATGTCTTAATGTTTATCTCTTCAATATGCAATCTGTGGAGCTGCCTGTGCTTTTAACTTCAATTTACTGCTTGCGATTTCCAAAAAAACCTGAAGGTTATTTGCAAGCTTCCTGAATGTATTTCTGTTTACAATAGAAATTGGAGTCTGGTTCTTGTCAGAATTAATATCTGCTATGTTCACCTAACTCCAAAATACTCCCTATCAGAGAGTGTTTGATGTTTGGTGTAGATTCTGCTCAAAGGGCTGTGCTGTAAACTCTGATTGTTTGCTGCCACTGGTATGGTGCTGCCCAGCTGCCCATAAAATTGCTGTTTAGTTTGCCTTCAGAATAACAACCAACTTTCCAAAATGATAGATTGCAGTCCTGGTAGCATCATTGAAGGTTTCTTAGGATGATGTATAAATTCATGTCCTTTCCATAATATGGAAGGTAAATTTCACAAAGCTATGCTATCACTTTAAACCCAAATCCATCCTTACACAGCAAATATAAAGACAGTGAGGTTTCTTCAGCTTCCCCATTTATTTTAAACTCATTGTGATGAGTTTTCTTTTGAAGCACAAACAAGCAAGCCAGCTTTGTAACTGAGACAGGCTGTATGGTACACAGATTTGTGTAGGGAGCGGTTTGAGTACAACACTGCTACAAGCAAACCCACAGAGTCACAGGGAGAGTGTGTAAGCTTCACACTGACAGCACCTGACAGCACAAATGTGATGATCGGTTGATATGATTTGCTTCAGTTCCTCAGTTCCTTCCAAGAGAAATGTTGGCCAGTTTCCTCCTGTGGTACAAACATAATCTTTCAGTGTCTTTTTGTCTGCAGTGTCAGAGATTGATGGATAACCTGATAAAAGTATATAAAATTAGCATAGACATAAAGAGGGTAAACAGCCTTTTACGAGGGATGTAAAAGTCAAATACTAGAGGGCATAGATTTAAGGTATCACTGTGAGATTTCTGATGCAAGTTTTTTTTAAACACGATGATAATTGCCTGGAATGTGCTTCCAGGTGATGGAAGCAGATATGGAGTGAATGAGATACTACTGGGGTTATTCTTGCAGAGAGCTCATGTGGTCTCTCTGTTATGTGATCACCTTACCTGCTGTTAATGTTGATTCCAAAATGCAATTATTTTTCTTCCCCACAAAAGCAATTCTCGTGTTCCTCCTGCCAAGTCCATGCATTTGTGGTATTAGTATAAGATCATAAGACATATGAACAGAATTAGGCCATTCTGTACATCAAGTCTGCTCCACCATTCCATCACTGCTAATTTATTATCCCTCTCAATCCATTCTCATGCCTTCTCCTGTAACTTCTGACACCCTTACTAGTCAGGAATTTATCAACCTCAGCTGTAAATATACCCAATGACTTGGCCATCACACCTGTCTGGGTCAATAAATTCAATGACTGACCACCCTCTGGCGAAAGAAATTCTTCCTCAGCTCTGGTATAAAGGGACATCTTTCCATTCTCAGGCTGTGCCCTCTAGGCCAAAGCTGCCCCACTATAGGAAGCACGTTCTCAATGTCCACCTTATCTAGGCCTGTTGATATTCAATAGGTGTCAATTCTCCCTCATTCTTCTAAAATCCAGAGACTACATTTCCAGAGCCATCAAACACTTCATACATTAACCCTTTCATTTCCAAGATCATTCTCGTTAACATCCTCTGTATTCTCCCCAATGCCAACACATCCTTTCTCAGATAAGGAGTCTAAATTTGTTCATGATGCTCCCAGGTGTGGTCTGACTAATGCCTTATAAATCCTGCATCCCTTTGCTCCTCTGATTTTTTTGAATTTTCTTCCCATTCAGAAAATAGTCTATTATATAAAGGTTGATTATCCATCGTAAAAGGAATAAGTCTATTTTGAATTATAGATCTTTTTGCTAATAAAGATTTCTTTGTCTCATCATCAACATTTATCTTATTCCATAAGTCAACTTTTATATAATTGGTTTCAAAAAGGGATTAGATATATAGGATATTGTTTTGGAGGAGGTATATTAATGTCATTTGATCAATTAAAGAATAAATATAAAGTATCAAACAACACTCTTTTTTGTTACTTCCAATTAAGGGTTTATTTAAGAGAAAAATTAGGTCAAACAATGTTATTGCCGAAATCTAATGAAATAGAAAGTTTAATTCAAAAAGGAAAGACTAAAAAAATTATTTCTTGTATGTATAGTTTGATTCAAAAACAGGCAATTAAACAAGGAATCCATAAGTCAAGACAAAAATGGGAAAGTGATTTGAATATTAAAATTGAAGAGACAAATTGGTCAAGACTATGTCTTGACAGTATGACAAATACAATAAATGTCCGGTTAAGATTAGTGCAATATAATTTTTTACATCAATTATATATTACACCACAAAAAATAAATAAATTAAACCCTAATTTATCTGATCAGTGTTTCCGATGTAAACAAGAGATCGGTACTTTTTTACATTCTACTTGGTCTTGTTCTAAAATTCAACCTTTTTGGACAAATTTAAGAGTTTTATTGGAACAGATTATTGGACCACAACTTCCACATAATCCAATATTATTTTTATTAGGTGATATTGAAGGGATAAAATCGAAACCCAAATTGAATAAATATCAGAAAGAATTTATAAAAATTGCACTGGCAGTAGCCAAAAAGGCTATTGCAGTTACTTGGAAATCAGATGCATACTTAAGTATAGATCGTTGGAAGAATGAAATTTACAGCTGTATTCCACTTGAAAAAATTACTTATAATTTAAGAGATAAATATGAAACATTTTTGAAAATTTGGCGCCCTTATTTACAAAAGACAGGATTAAATATATAGGTGCTCCGAAGATAAAATAATTGGTTATTTGGGGAAATAAATAAATATATATACTAAAGTTATTACAAACTCCATGGAGCATGTGGAGATCTTCCGATATCCAGCACTCTTTCTTTCTTTTTTTTTCTATAGGGATGTTAGGGGGGGGGAGGGGGAAGGGTATATATATTTTTTAACATACTTTTTCTTCCTGTAATTATTTGAAAACTCGATAAAAAAAGTTTTTTAAAAAAAGAAAATAGTCTATTTATTTCTTCTACTAAACACGTGACCATACACTTCCCTGCACTATATTCAATTTGCTGTTTCTTTGCATCGTCTTCTAATTCATCCAAGTCCTTCTGCAGACTCCCTGCTTCCTCAACACTACCTGCCCCTCCAACTATCATTGTATATTCACACACTTGGTCACAAAGCTATCTTAATTCCATCCTCCAAATCATTGACATATAGCGTGAAGAGAAGCAGTCCCAACACCAACTCTTGTGGAACACACTAATCACTGGCAGCCTACCAGAAAAGACCCTTTTATCCCCACTCTGTCTCCTGTGAGTCAGTCAATCTTCAACCCATGCTAATATCCTTCCTGTATTGCCATTGGCTCTTGTTAAGTAGCCTAATGTGTGTACCTTATCGACCTTCTGAAAATCCAGGTATGCATTCACGGACTGTCCGTTGTCTAACCTGCTTACTATTTCCTCAAAGAGTTTCAACAGATTTGTCATATATCATTTTTCCTTAAAAAATCATATTGACTGGCTTATTTTATAATGTGTCTCCAAATACCCTAAAGCTTCATCCTTAATAATGGGCTCCAACATCTTTCCAACCACTGAATTCAGGTAAACTGGCCTATCATATCCTGTCTTCTGCCTCCTGCCTTTCAAAAGAGTGAATTTTCTAGCTCTTCAGAAACATTCTAGAATTTAGTGCTTCTTGAAAGATAATTACTAATGCCTCCACAACCTCTTCAGCTATCTCTTTCGGAGCCATCCAGGTGACTTACCTAACTTCAGACCTTTCTGCTTTCCAAGTACCCTTTTTTTGTAATAGCAAACTACACTTACTTCTACACCCTGACATTCTTGAATTTCTAGCATGCTTCCACAGTAAAGACTGATGGAAAATATTTATTAAGATTGTCTGCTATTTTTCTTCCATAACTACCTCTACTGGTACAGTATCTACTCTTGTTTCTCTTTTACTCTTCAGATATGTGCAGAAGCTTCTGGTACGTTCTCTTATATTATTAGCTAGTTTACCTTCCTATTTCATCTTTTCTCTCCTTATAGCTTTTTCAGTTGCCTTCTGTTGGTTTTTAAAACCTATCCAATCCTCTAACTTCCTACTAATTTTGCTGCATTATATGCTCCCTCTTACTATTATCTTGTCTCTAACTTGTCACCCACAGTTGCCTTATCCTCATCCTCGTTTTATAATACTATTTCTTCCTTAGGATGTATCTGTCTCGTACCTTCCAAATTGATTCCAGAAACTCCAGCCATTGCTGTTCTCCCATCATCCCTGCTAGTGTCCCCTTCCAACCAATTTTGGCCAGCTCCTCTCTTGTGCCTTTGTAATTCCTTTTGCTCCCTTTTATACTGATAGATCTGTACTTGGCTTCTCCTTATCAAACTGCAGGGTGAATTACAGATTTGGTTCATTATGCAGCACTCATTGCCTTTTCCCTGATGGGCTACAAGATTGCTTTTTAGAACAACCATAAGTTGCTCTAAAAAGCCATCTTGTAGGCATTCTACAAATTGACTCTTTGGATCCAGTGCCTTTTGGACTCTTTGGACTCTTTGATTTTCCGAATCTACTTGCACATTGAAATCCCCTGTGACCACAGTAACATTGTCCATTGACATGCGTTTTCTATCTCCCATTGAAATTTATATCCCAAATCCTGGCTTTTGTTCAGAGGCCTGTATTTAACTCTAATTAGGGTCTTTTTACCTTTGCAGTCTCTTAACTCTACTCACAAGGATTCTCCATCTTCTGACCCTATCTCACCTCTTTCTAAGGATTTGGTTTCAGTTTTTACTGAGACACCCTACCTCCTTTGCCTCCCTGCCTGTCCTTTCGATACAATGTGTAATCCAGCTTGATGCTGCACTGTAGGAGAGATGTTGAAAACTTAATGTTTATACTTTTTCTGTAAATAATGCCAGAAAGTTGAATTGATTGAGCTTCAAGAAGTTTAAGTCCACTTTCTGTTGAAGTCCTACCCAATGTAAAATCATTTTAAGCATTACTGTCGTGATTTGCTCTTTTTCTGCTGTCACGGTCATCTCAGGTAGATGATGGCGATAAGATATAGCACCAGAATTAGCACATTTGGCCCATTGTGTCTGCTCTGCTGTTTCATCATGGCTGATTCATTTTCCTCTTAGCCCCAATCTTCTGCCTTTTCCTTGTAGCTCTTCATGCCCTGAGTAATCAAGAACCTATCACCTCTGCCTTAAATATACCCAATGACTTGGCCTCCACAGCCACCTGTGGCAATGAATTCCACAGATTCACCACCCTCTGGCTAAAGAAATTCCTCTTCATCTCTATTCTAAGTGGCCGCCTCTTCTGAAGCTGCCTCCTCTGGTTTTGGACCCTACACCATAGGAAACATCCATAGGAAAAATCTATTCTTTCAACATTCAATAGGTTCCAATTATGTCACTCAATCTTCTGAATTCTATTGAGTACAGGCCCAGAACCATCAATCAGTCCTCACTAGGTAATACTTCCATTACTGGATTCATTCTCGTGAGCTGCCTCTGAACCCTCTCCAATATCAACGCATCCTTCTTTAGATAAGGGGCACAAAACTGCTCACAATACTCCAAGTGAGGCCTCTCCGGTGCTTTATAAAGCCTCAATATTACCACCTTTTATATTCTAATCCTCCTGAAATTAATGTTAACATTACATTTCCCTTCCTCACTACTGACTCAACCTGCAAATTAACCTTTAAAGAATCCTGCATGAGGACACTCAAGTCCCTTTGCATCTGAGTTTTGAATTATCTCTCCACTTAGAAAATGATCTACACTTCTGTTTCTTCTGACAAAGTGCATGACTGTACACTTCCCAACACTGTATTCCATTTGTCAATTTACCCATTCTTCTAATCTGCCTTAAGTCCTTCTGCAGTCTCCCTGCTTCCTCAACACAACCTGATCCTCCACCTGTCTTCGTATTGTCTACAACCTTGGCTAGAAAGCTATCAATTCTGTCATCCAAATCATTCACATTTAATGTAGAAAAGTAGTCCCAACATAGACCACCTGTGGAACACCACTGGTCGCTGGCAGCCGATCAGAGAAGGCCACTTTTATTTCCACTCTTTGCCTCATGCTAAGCGGTCAATACTCTCACCAAGCTAGAATCTTTCCTGTAAAACCATGGGCTCTTGTTAAGCAGCCTCATGTGGCACCTTGTCAAAGCCCTTCTAAAAATCAAAGTACACAACATCCACTGATTCTCCTTTGTCTATCCTGCTTGTTAATTCTTCAAAGAATTACAAGTTTGTCAGGAAAAATGTTCCCTTAAGGAAGCCATGCTGACTTCGGCCTATCTTATCATTTGCCTCCCAAGTACCCCGAAAACATTTCTTTGACAATTGACTCCATCGTCTTCCCAGCCACTGAGATCAGGCTAACCAGCCTGTAGTTTCTTTACTTCTGCCTCTCCCTTCTTGAAGAGTAGAGTGTTATTTGCAATTTTCCAACCCTCCAGAACCATGCAGGAATCTATTGATTCCTGAAAGCTCATTACCATTGCTTCCTCAATCTCTTCAGCCACCTCTTTCAGAATCCTGGGGTGTAGATTAAGTGATTTATCTACCTTCAACCCTTTCAGTTTCTTAAGCACCTTCTCCCTAGTAATGGCAACTTCACTGATCTGCCCCCTTGCACTCTTGAAATTCCGTCATACTGAGTCTTCCACAATGGAGACAGACGCAAAATACTTATGCAATAAAGACGGATGTAAAATTGTACAGTTCATCCTCCATTTCTTTGTTCCCCAATTACTACATTTCTATCATTTTTCAGCAGTCAGTTATCTACTCTCACCTTTCTTTTACTCATGATATATCTGAAGAAACTTCTGGTATCCTCAGTAATATAATTGGTTAGCTCATCTTTGTATTCTATCTTCTCCCTCTTTATTACTTTTTAGTTGCCTTCTGTTAGTTTTCAAAAACTTCCTATTAATTTTTGCTCTTATTATATGCCCTCTCTTTGGCTGATATGCTGGTTTTGACTTCCCTTGACAGCCATGGTTACATTGACATACTTTAGAACACTACTATTTTGGGATGTATCTATCCAGTACCATTGCTGCTCTGCCATCATCCCTGCTGGTGTCTCCTCCAATCAGTTTAGTTAGCGCCTCTCTCATGCCACTGTAATTCCTTTTATTCCATTGTACTGATACTTCTGACTTTAGCTTCTCCCTCTCAAATTGCAGGGTGAATAATATGACCAGTGTCTCCTAAGGGTTCCTTTATCTTAAGCTGTCTAATCAATTCTGGTTCATTGCGTGACAGTCAATCCAGAATAGTTGATCTCGTAGTGAGCTCTACCACAAGCTGTGCTAAAAGACCATCTCATATGCATTCTACAAATTCCCTCTCTTGGGATCCAGCACCAACCTAGTTTTCCCAATCTTCTTGCAATCCCCCATGATGACAGTAACATTGCCCTTTTAATGTGCTTTTTCTATCTCCCACTGTAATTTGTAGCCCACATACTGGCTACTATTTGGAGGCCTATATATCACTCAAATTGGGGTCTTTTTACCTTTGAGGTTTCTTAGCTATACCCACAAGGATTCCACACCTTACAATCCAATGTCACCTCTTTCTAAGGATTTGATTTATTTTTTTACTAACAGAACCACGCCACCCTCTCTGCTGACAAACCTACCGCAATTCTTTGAGGAAGTTACAAGCAGTGTAGACAAAGGAGATGTAGTAGATGTGGTGTACTATGATTTTCAAGAGACCTTTGACAAGGTGCCACATACAAGGCTGCTTAGCAAGATAAGAGCCCATAGAATTACAGGGAAGTTTCTAGCATGGATAGAGCATTGGCTGGTCAGCAGAAAACAGATTCTGGCTGGCTGCCGGGTACCAGTGGAGTTCCACAGGAGTTGGTGTTGGGACGGCTGCTTTTTATGGTGTATGTCAATGATTTGGACTATGGGATTAATGGATTTGTGGCTAAATTTGCCAATGATACAAAGATAAGTGGAGGAGCAGGTAGTGCTGAGGAAACAGAGAGATTTAGATAGTTTAGGGGAATGGACAAAGAAGTAATATTATTTAGATGGGGAGAGAAAATTCAAAATGCAGACATGCAAAGGGATTTGGGAGTCCTTGTGCAAGATACCCAAAAGGTTACCCTCCAGGTTAAGTCAGTTTTGAAGAATGCAAATGCAATGTTGGCATTCGTTTCTGGAGGTATAGAATATAAGAGCAGGGAAGTGATGTTGAGGCTCTATAAGTCACTTGTGAGACCACATTTGGAGTATTGTGTGCAGTTTTGGGCTCCTTACTTTAGAATGGATATACTGACATTGGAGATGGTTCATAGGAGATTCACGAGAATAATTCTAGGAATGAAAGGGTGACCGTATGAGAAACGTCTGGCAGCTCTTGGGCTGCGTGCCCTGGAGTTCAAGAGAATGAGGGGGATCTCATAGAAACATTCCACATGTTAAAAGGCAAAGTTATTTCCCATGACAGGGGTTTCGAGGACAAGAGGGCAGGACTTCAGGATTGAAGGACGTACTTTTAGAACTGAGATGTGGAGAAATTACTTTAGTCAGAGGGTAGTAAATCTGTGGAATTTGTTGCCCTAGGCGGCTCTGGAGGCCGAGTCATTGGGTGTACAGGTGACCCCTGCTTTATGAATGCTAGCTTTATGCCGCTTCACTTTTACAAAAGACCTAAATTAGTAACCTGCTTTCGCATTACAAAGAGGATTTTGGTTTTTACGACAATTTTTCCAATATAAATTAATGGTTCTTTGCTTTACGCCATTTTGGCTTAAAGGTTTCATAGGAATGCTCTACCTTTGTAAAGGTGGGGGGGACACCTGTATTTCAGGCAGAGATAGGTTCTTGAATAGCCATGGCATCAAAGGGTATGGGGTGAAAGCAGGGGAGTGGGGATGACTAGAAGAATTGGATCAACCCATGATTGAATGGCAAAGCAGACTTGATGGGCTGAATGGCCCACTTCTGCTCCTTATCTTATGGTCTTATGCTTGCCTATCTGACCTTTCGATACAATGTGTATGCTTGGATGTTAAGCTCCCAGCTATAATCTTCTTTCACCGACAGCTCGGTGATGATGCCCACAGTGTCATGCCTGCCAAACGTTAACTGCTATAAGTTCTTCTACCTTATTGCATGTACTGTGTGTATTCAAATATAACACCTGCAGTTCTGTATTCATTACCCTTTGTGATTTTGTCCCCCGTTTACATTATCATCCTGCTAAATGCAAATTTTCCCTATCATTAGCCTGTCCTTGCCAGCATTTCTCAGTACTCACTACCTCTGTTGTAAACCAACTGCCCCATCCTCAGCTCTATCATAAGAACATAAGAAATAGGAGTAGGAGTAGGCCAACTGGCCCATCGAGCCTGCCCCACCATTCAATAAGATCATGGCTGATCTGTCTGTAAACTCAGCTCCATCTACCTGCCTTTTCTTCATAACTCTTAATTCCCTTACGAAGTAAAAACCTATCTAACTGTATCTTAAATACAAACGTATATTTGGTGAAGAAGCTTCAGCTGCTTCCCTGCGCAGAGAATTCCACAGATGCACCACCCTCTGGGAAAAACAGTTTGTCCTTATCTCCGTCCTAAATCTTCTCCCCTGAATCTTGGGTCAATGTCCCCTAGTTCTAGTCTCACCTACCAATGGCAACAACTTTCCTACTTCTATCTTATCTATCCCTTTCAAAATTTTGTATGTTTCTATAAAGTCCCCTCTCATTCTTCTGAACTCTGGAAAGTATAGTCCCAGGTGACTCAGTCTTTCCTCATAGGTTAACCCCTTCATCCCTGGAATCAACCTGGTGAACCTCCTCTGCACAGCCTCCAAAGCCAGTATATCCCTCCTCAAGTATGGAGACCAGAACTGCACACAGTACTCCAGCTGCAGTCTCACCAGTACCCTGTATAGTTGCAGCATGACCTCCCTGCTCTTAAATTCAATCCCTCTAGCAATGAAAGCCAACAGACCGTTTGCCGTCTTAATAACCTGTTCTACCTGCAAGGCAACTTTTTGTGATTCATGCACAAGCATTTCCAAGTCCCTCTGCACAACAGCATGCTGCAATCTTTCACCATTTAAATAATAATCTGCTCTTCTATTATTCCTTCCAAAGTGGATGATCTCACATTTACCAACATCGTATTCCATCTGCCAGACCTTGGCCCACTCACTTAACCTATCTGTATCCCTCTGCAGACTCTCCACCTCCTCTGTACAATTTGCTTTCCACTCAGTTTAGTGTCATCAGCAAATTTTACTACGGTACACTTAGTCCCCTCTTCCAAATCATCAATGTAAATGGCAAACATCTGCAGACCCAGCACCAACCCCTGCGGCACCTCACTCACCACTGACTGCCAACCGGAGAAACACCCATTTATACCAACTCTCTGCCTTTTATTGGTTAACCAATCCACTATCCATGCCAATACACTTCCTCCGACTCCATACATGCATTCCTGTTCCCATCGGCCTGCCAAGTTAGTTTGAACCATCCTGAACAGCTCTAACAAGCCTGGTCAACATTGACATTACATGATGAGATGTGAAATGATAGTATGGTGGTTAACATAATGCTTTATATCATCAGCAGTGCAGGTTCAATTCCTGCCACTGTTTGAAAGGAGTTTGTACATTCTTCCAGTGTCGACTTTGGTTTCCTCCCACATTCCTAAGACTTGTGGGTTAATAAGTTGTGGGCATGCTGTGTTGGCACCGGAAGCACAGCGAAACTTATGTGCTGCCCCCCAGCACATCTTCAGACTGCATTGGTCATTGGCACAAATGACACATTTCACTGTATGTCTCAATGTTTTAATGTACATGTGACAAAGCTCATCTGTACTCTTTAATCAATATATACAGGGTAAATAGCCTCTTATTGACAGAGGTTGGAACAGTGTCTCAACTTATTATCTCTTCAAGGAGTACTGTACATGACACTGATAGTAAAGACTGTCTGTGACTTAAAGTGCACCATGTACTGTTTTCATATATTCTAATTTCTATGATAAACGTTTGTTGCCCAAAACTCTTTGTGCAGATTTTGTTTTCTGTGAACAAGTAACTAAAATCCTTTGATATTTTGATCTATAAAGCTGAAGCTGAAGCTGGTGCTGTTTGTAAGGGCTTGGAACCACATCAGCCATGGTCTGCTCCAAGCTTGGCATGTTCTCTCCTAGAGACATGAACATTACTGATTTCTCTCTCCCTATGAGTCAACACACAAACGTCATTTAACAGGAGGTGTGCATAGATCTGATACTGCTGACAGAAGTTTAGCACTATGAAAATGTCTCAATGGTTTTTTGGTGGCTGCCAATTTGACCATATAGCGTCGTTACAGTACACTGTTTAACACCAAATTTGAGGGAAATCAGCTTCTTGGTGATTAGACTTTGGATATGCATCCTATCCAAAGATTTAACCTTGCTTCATAGATATTGTGTTGTTATATAAAGGCTGGTGGAGGAGTTCATTGACTGACTTTATTATAAAACAGTTCAGAAGTAATTAATGCAAGGGAGTTGGAGTTTAGAAATGGCTGCCAATGTACAGAGTATTGGTAAAGCCACAACTGGAGTGGTGTTTTCAATTCTCATTCCCTTATTCCACAGAGGAGATTTCTAGCTTTGAAGCAATGTATGAGGGATTAATTAATTCCTGAAAGCAGAGTTTGTCCTATTTTGAGCAGAAAACTAACTGCTCACTGAGCTCAGCAGGCCAGCCAGCTTCCCATCCTGGAAACAAAGGGTTTTCCTTTGATCCCTAGAAGTCTGTAGTGAGGAAGGCAAATGCGATCATTAGCATTCATTTCAAGAGGACTAGAATATAAAAGCGAGGATGTAATTTTGAGACTTTATAAAAGTACAGATGAGGCTCACTTGGAATATTGTGAGCATTGCTGGGCCCCTTATCCTACAAAGGACATTCTGAAACTGAACAGGATTCAAAAGAGGTTCACAAAAATGATTTCAGGGTTGGGTGGCTTGACATATGAAAAGCATTTGATGGCTCTAGGTCTGTATTCACTAGAATTCAGGAGAATGAGGGGTGATCTTATTGAAACCTATCGAGTGGTGAAAGGCCTTGATAACGAGGATGTGTGGGAGATGTTTCTTATGCTGGGAGAGCCTAAGACCTGAGAACAGAGCGGTGTCCTTTTAGAATGGAGATGTTGAGGAATTTCTTTAGCCAGAGAGTGGTGAATCTGTGGAATTTGATGCCACAGGCAGCTGGGGAGATCAGGTCTTTATGGATATTTAATGTAGATTCTTGACTGGTCAAGCCATGAAGGGATGCGGGGAGACGACACGAGATTGGGGCTGAGAGGAAAATTGAATACATCCATGATGAAATGGCAGAGCAGACTTGACTCAGAGTATGACGGGGAGATGGCTGGTATAAGGAAGTGAGAGGGAGGGATGAGGTGGAAGCTGGTACACAACAGATGGATCGATGCCAGGAAGAGTTGATGGACAGGTGGATCCAGGCTGGAGAGGGCATAGTGGCAAAACTGATGCGAGGCAGGGAGGTGATCATTAGAGACAAAGGGCTGAATGTTTATATGGTGCCATTCAAGGTCATTAATTATATGCTGCAGTCTGTTACCCCTCAACCTTAGTGATCTGCATGGAGTCCCTCTCAGAGCTTGCTAAACTACCTTTTTCTAATATCCCTATCCAACTGAGTTGGAGCAGGAAAGAGGGAATGGTATCAGTAATGTCCTTTTGGCTCTTTCCACATTACCTCTAAGTATCTCCAAAGGTCCATTTTCTTATGTAAATCTCAATTACATCATCTAAAAATGTAGACTTAATATTCACATTTACAATAGCTACATGACTTAGCACTCTCTGTTCTCACAGCCACTACATTTGATCTGCTGCCAACGTTCATGAATTGAACTCTTGAATGTAAGTTGGGCTAAGTGTTCATCACTGGTATGTTGTGATGCCCTGTGTAAGTATGAATGGTAATTGGGATGCTCTGTGGAAAGGCAATCTATATACTTGTATCTTTCTTTCATTTTTTGTCCAGCAAATCCCTGATGTCTCCCCGACTGGTCGTTATACAACCTTGGTCCCACTGTTATTCATTCTTCTCGTGGCTGCAGTCAAAGAAATAATAGAAGACATTGTAAGTGATCACCCATTTAAATGTTATAAAAGCAACTGTTTTTCTGTGTGTTTGATATTTGGGGCAGGAAGGTGTTTAGTTAAAGTAAGATAATATTTGAAGTGTTTTGAGTATTTGTCTGGAGATAAAGTGCTACATTTTTCAAAAAGGTGCTGAGGAACATGTATCTACAGAACACATTTCTGGAAACAGACCTGATGACTACAGTGTCTTTAAAATGGGATAGATGAATCCGTCACCAATCAGATGGCTCAGACTTATTCATTCTAATGTCTTAATTTTAATATCTCCATCAATTTATAAACACGAGTGGTTAGCAACGGGGCAATAAACTTTTCATCATCTTAGTAGCTGTTGAATCAAAGCTGCAGGGGATGGCAGCAGAAAATATTAAATGTGAAGGAGGGTGCTTTCAAAGCACAAATTGTGTTGATTTGAAAGTGGAGATTTCTTGCTGTTTGTAGTGGAAAAATATTTGAATCTTTTTTCTCATTTCCTCTACCATGAAGTTATAAAGAAAATGGACATAACCACTGAAATTGAAACTGCTAGGAAAACAGTGGCTAGGATTTTGTGGCAGAAACATCTGCAAAATTACTGGCATTCACTTAGCAGGTGATACAGAATTCTTCCACATTTCATCAAATAAATCAAAAAAATCACTAGAGTTGGCGTGAATCTAAGTGTTTTACGAATTGTTTGCTCAAAAAAAAACATTGAGAATCGTTGTCTTTGCTGCATGATTTTGTTAACTCCCTCAGTGATTTTGAACCACCACCAGATTTGTTCGCTAGTTTCCACTAGTTTTCTGTTAGCACATTACAATCTCTACCCTCACAGTATTATTCATTTCATTTAACTGATTTGTGGATACATTCTGTAGCAATTGCTTGCTTCTCCAACCCTTGTATTGTGCACTTTTATGTTTTAAATCCAGCAGCCTTTTAAAATTGCACAATGTAATTTCACCAAATTAAGTTAATCATTGGACTGCTACGGTGGTGCATGGTTCAGCACTGCTTATTTCTCAGCCATTAAACAGGCCTTTAGTACCAAACGTGATTACCAGGAAGCAGATCACATAGAACCATAGAACATTACAGCAGAGAAACAGGCCTTTTGGCTCTTCTTGGCTGTGCCAAACCATTTTTCTGCCTACTCCCACTGACCTGCATCTGGCCCATATCCCTCCAAACCCCTCTCATCCATATACCTGTCCAAGTTTTTCTTAAATGTCATGTGAGCCCACATTCACCACTTCATCTGGCAGCTCATTCCACACTCCCACCACTCTGTGCGTGAAGAAGCCTCCCCAATGTTCCCTTTAAACTTTTCTCCCTTCACCTGTAACCCATGACCTCTGGTTTTTTCCTCCCCTGGCCTCAGTGGAAAAAGCCTGCTTGTATTCACTCTATCTATACCCATCATAATTTTATACACCTCTATCAAATCACTCCTCATTCTTCTACGCTCCAGGGAATAAAGTCCTAACCTATTCAACCTTTCTCTGTAACTCAGTTTCTCAAGTCCCGGCAACATTCTTGTAAACTTTCTCTGCACTCTTTCAGCCTTATTAATATCCTTCCTGTAATTTGGTGACCAAAACTGCACACAATACTCCAAATTTGGTCTCACCAATGTCTTGTACAACCTTACCATTACATTCCAACTCTTATACTCAATACTTTGATTTATAAAGGCCAATGTACCAAAAGCTCTCTTTACAACCGTATCTACTTGTGACGCTACTTTTAGGGAATTATGTACCTGTACCCCCAGATCCCTCTGTTCTACTGCACTCCTCAGTGTCCTACCATTTACCTTGTATGTTCTACGTTGGTTTGACCTTCCGAAGTGCAATAACTCACACTTGTCCACATTAAACTCTATTTGCCATTTTTCAGCCCATTCCTCCAACTGGTCCAAATCCCTCTGCAAGCTTTGAAAACCTTCCTCACTGTCCACTACACCTCTAATCTTTGTATCATCAGCAAATTTACTGATCCAATTTGCTACATTATCATCCAGAACATTGATATAGATGACAAATAACAATGGACCCAGCACTGGTCCCTGTGGCACACCACTAGTCACAGGCCTCCACTCAGAGTAGCAATCCTCCACTACCACTCTCTGGCTTCTTCCATTGAGCCAATGTCTAATCCAATTTACTACCTCTCCATGTATACCTAGCGATTGAATCTTCCTAACTAACCTCCCATGCGGGACCTTGTCAAAGGCCTTACTGAAGTCCATGTAGACAACGTCCATTGCCTTCCCTTCATCCACTTTTCTGGTAACTTGCTTGAAAAACTCTAATAGATTGGTTAAACATGACCTACCATGCACAAAGCCATGCTAACTTTTTCTAATAAGTCCCTATCTATCCAAACACTTGTAGATCCTATCTCTTAGTATTCCTTCCAATAATTTACCTACTACCAATGCCAAACTTACCAGCCTATAATTTCCCAGCTTACTTTTTGAGCCTTTTTTAAACAACAGAACTGCATGAGCTATCCTCCAATCCTCTGGCACCTGACCCATGGAAATCGACATTTTAAATATTTCTGCCAGGGTCCCTGCAATTTCAACACTAGTCTCCTTCAAGGTCTGAGGGAATACCCTGTCAGGTCCTGGGGTTTTATTTACTCTGATTTGCCACATGGGGAAAGTTACGTCACACTGGATGAACAGGCGGTGCAAGCAGAAGGCAATAAATTGCTTTACCTAGATTAGTTTGAGATATTTGAATGTCACCTGAGTTAGTATTACTAAATAGTTGGAACGCCTTACAATTAGGATGAATTTGGAATCTGGTCCACCCCACTTTGTGAGCAACACACACAAAATGCTGGAGGAACTTGCAGACCAGGCAGCATCTGTGGAAAACAGGACAGTTGACCCTTCAGGCAGCTTTTTGTGTGTGATTCTCAGATTTCCAACATCAGCAGATTTTCTTTAGCTTGTGATTTGACCACCCCACAATGTCAACACTTCAAAAATAAATTGGCCAGTCATTGACTCCTCTTCCACTTCATGTAGAGATATCCAAGCTTTAGCAATCTCTCTCAAGATATGCTTTTTGAAATATACGAATAACTGTCTTAAATCCTGAAGCTGCTTTACTATCCTTCACTTTGGAGATGGGAAGATTCAATTTGATACAGTTATTTTAATAGTGTATGATACTAATAATCTTTAGTGGGGTACCTCTTGCTGTAAGAGCAAATATGCAGGCAGTCCCCGAGTTATGGACGTCCGACCTACGAACAACTCGTACTTATGAATGGCTCGCCATAAAGCCTATTATATTAAAAAATCGGCTCGAGGAAGGAGAACACCGTCCACCATTTGAAGTCGGATCACGTTGCCGTTAACAGTGTGTTGTGTGTATAACTTTGTGTTTGGCTTAAATTTTTCTTAGCAAGATTCACCCTGACCCCCCCATCTTTCCCAGTCAGCACAGCCCCCACTTGTCCCATTTAACCTGTCTCAGTGCAGGTGGACTTTAGGACCCAGGGGAGCTCAGGACCTGCCACCCGTGACTGCTGCTGAATCCACAGTGTTTCTGTTCCATAGACGGATGCAGTAAACGAGTTAAAATTATGGATCGATAATACCCATCTCATGTTTATTTCACTCTGTGATGAAGAATCTGTTGCTAGTAGGGGTTGGTTCAATTGTTTCAAAGTGAGGGCAGATTTACATAATATTAAAGTGCAAGGCGAAGCAGCGAGTGCCAATGTAAATGCTGCGAGTGACTTTCCTGAAATGTTGAAAAAAATTATTGAGGAGGGAGGTTATTTGCCAGACCAAATGTTTATTGTAGATGAGACTGGCTTATGCCTGAAAGGACCTACATTTTGAAAGAGGAAAAAAGTGATCAGGGCATAAGGCCTTGAAGGATAGGCTAACCTGTTCCAACTTGTGCACAAATCTGAATTAAAGACAGACTTAGGAATGGATCTCGTTCATAACCCAGGGACTGCCTGTAGTCAGTTTTATTTTCTTGTGCAATATTTTGTGGCCTTTCTGTGTGTCAGTTGAGCATTTCTAGCAAAGGAACTGAATCTGATGATTGAAGACCACAAGCCATGTCAACAAAAGTCAATATCTTGCATTTTTTTAAAAGCTCTGCATTAGCAATGAACAAATTTCCACTAAGAGAAAGTGTGATTACCAAATCAAGAGTTATTTGATAGCAAAGTGCATTTAGACTTAAAAAAGGCAAAAATGGAGCTTATAACCATTTATTGTTACTAGTAAACTTGTATGGAACTGTAGAAGGGAAATTAATGTAAAGGATGATGAAAAGTACTGCCAAGTAAAATCAAACAGATTTCAAAGATACTTTTACAGACATTTAAGAAAAAACAAAAGGATAACTAAAGAAAAAATAGGCCAATTGAGGCTTAAAAGGTTACTTGTTTATGGAAGAAGAGGATATGGCAAAGTCCTTGGTGATTTTATTTTAGTGTAAGAGGGAGAATGCTGTAGATTGCAAAATATTGAAGAGAGCAATAATAAACTTAAGGATTTTTATATCTTCAAAAATTAATTGCAAGGTCTAGAAGAACTATATTCCAGGTTGTTCAAAATGCAGAGGAGGATATTGTGCGACTCTGACCATTTTCTAAAATTCTTTGGCTACAGGAGTTATTCTGAAATGATTGGCATATTATGTTATATGTTATATTCCTTGCCTTTTAACCAAAACAAATACAGTCCAGTTCATCCAATGTTTGGTAGGCATATTAATAGAATCAGTTATAAGGAAAGTCTTAATCTTCATTTATTTTACTTAATAACAGGGACAGGTGGACATGAATTTATTAAAGGGCATTTGTATCTAATTCATTACTGAATTTTTTTGAGAAAATGCTTGAAGAAGGTCATGTCTGATTAGACTACTTGGATTAAAGTCCTGGTACCTTATGGTAAGCTGCAAAGTTTTAAAGAAAAATGTGGGTATCCATGGGATGCAATAGAGAGTGGCAAATTGGATCTGAAATTGGGTAGAAAGCAAAAGACAATGGTTATCAGCCTTTTTAATGACAGGAGGACTATTACAAGTGTATAACAGTATTTGGACTCAGTCTTTGTGCGATATAACGATTTTCACTTAAGGGTAGGGCGAAGTTCACAAATTGGTTGTGGTTACACATGAGGAAGAGGAGGATGTAGATGATGTGAAGGCAAAGATGGTTTCATCATATGTACAGAAGAATTACATAGACTTTAACCCAAGGGTAGGAAATGAACAATGAAGGATATTGAGTGGGGTGGAGGGAAAAATAGGTTAGCAATAGCAAAGTGGTGAGCACAAAGTTTTACAGTGCCTGTGACCCGGGTTCTATTCCTTCCGCTGTCTGTAAGGAGTTTGTATTTTCTCCCTGTGAATGCGTGGGTTTCTTCCCACAGTCCAAAAATGTACTAGTTGGTCAGTTAAGTGGTCATTGTAAATTGTCCAGTGATTAGGCTAGGATTAAGTTGGAGGGTTGCTGGCAGGCTTGGCTGGAAGGGCCTTTTCTGTGCCGTATGTCAATAAATAAATACGTAAATTGACCTTGTGTATCAGATACTTCATGTAGCAAAACCTCTCAATAAGATGGTCAGAGGTATTCCTTTATTAGCCAGGAGCTGAATGAGAGCATGCTAGAACAGTATTCAAAATGTTACACCACAGCTTGCCTATAGACAATAGTTCAGGTCACCACGTTACACGAAAGATACATAAGAAAAAGTGGATAACTAAGGGAGAGTAGGTTCATTCAAGGATAAAGAAGTGAAATCTGTGTTTGGAATCAGAGTAAGACATCAAGTTACTAGTTGAATTCTTTATTTTTGTATTTTCCAAAGAGGATTTGGAATTCAGAATGGGGCATGCTAATGTCCCATGTCTTCTGAGAAGCATTAAACTAGTAAAGTCCCCAGGGCTTGATGGCATATATCTCAGAATATTGAAACAAGCAAGTGAAGAGAGTACTAGGGTTTTAACAAAGATTTTTGTGTCCTCACTAGCAATAAGTGAGGTCCTAGATGACTGAACAGTAGTTAAGGTTGTGCCTATGTTGAAGGGAGGAAGTAGAGGTAATCAAGGTAATTATAGGGGAGTGAGTGTCATAGCAGTTATTAATTAATTTTTGAAGCTGTTGGAGAAGATGCTGAGAGATAGGATTTATGTGCAGTTGGAAAGACACTGTATGCTTAGGAACTTTGTGCAGGGCAGGTTTCATGTCTTAGAAACTTGAGTTTTTTTTGAAGAGATAACAAAGGAGATGAAGAGGGTAAGACAATAGACTTTATCTACAGCAGGGGTTCCCAACCTGGGGTGCCCCCACCCCAGGGGTTGCGAGATGGAATTTCAGGGGCTGCGACAAAGAGTGGCTTGTGACCTTGACTGACAAGTCACGAGTCAACACTCAACCAGCTGCCAGTGTACCTTGAGAAGTGGTAATAACGTTTGTCCCAAGCACATTCCAGTCTCCCGCTGCCCGACTCAGTGATGAGGATTCTCATCAGTGTTACCTAGGAAGTTACACCTCAGAGTTGAGGAGTCTCATCAATGAAGGTTACATCTCAGAGTTAAAAATCATCTCATAATGCCAAAATCTTCATACATCCTGAATCAACCATCGAATAACGTTAAAACCAAACCCACAGACAGTAGGTAAATTATTCAATTATAAAATTCTAAAAAGCTGCATTCTGATTTTAAAAATACAGCTGAAGTCATTCATTCGTATTTGTCTCAATGCATTAAAGAAGCTTTTGAATTTCAAAGTTTTTTTTCTCAAAGTTTCTTTCCTTGAATCATTGATAATTTTGAATTGTGTTAGTTGAGGAGGTATCATGGTTAGCACTGAGGACTTTGAATCGTGTGATGGGAGTTCATATCTCTGGTAATCATCGGAAGTAGGTGTGTAAATTTAGTAGAGAGTAGCCTAATGAGTTGCGCCACGTCCCCGTAGCATTTCCACCTGATGATTTATCTTGGCGTAACCGCAGATAATATCGTAATACAATATTCGAAAGCGTATTTCTCAGGATACTTTGCTATAGGCGAGTCTGGTTAAGTAAAGCGGTCATCCCTGATTTAGTCAGATAGTTTTTCTCATATTAGCTCATATTTTTCTCTTTACCCTTAACCCTTCATTAACCCTTCATCATGTCAAAAAGAAGGAAATGGAATGATGACTACGTGTGCTTTGGTTTCACTTGCACAACAGGAAATGATGGCTTGCAAAAACCCCAATGCATTCTTTGTAGCGTTGTGTTTTCCAACTCAAATCTGAAGCCATCTGAGCTTCAAGAGCACTTCAAGAACAAGCATGGCGGAGCTGATGTTGAAGGAATTGATGTTGGGTCATTGAAAATCAAAAGAGCTCGTTTTGATTCACAAGGAACTCTTCCAAAATTGTTAAAAAACCACTACTTCATGCTTCATACCAAGTGGCATATAAAGTGATCAAATCCAAGAAGCCCCATACAATTGCGGAAGATCTCATCAAGCCATGTGCGCTGGAAGTGACAATGATTATCCTTGGCAAAGAAGCAAGAAAAAAATTTGAACAGGTGCCCCTATCAAATAATGTCATTCACAACCGAATCAGTGATTTGAGTGAAGATATTTTGGACCAAGTCATCTCAGATGTCAGAGCTAGTCCTCTTAAAATCTCTATTCAGTTGGATGAGTCACCTGATGTCTCCAGTTGTAGTCAACTCATCACATTAGTGAGGTATGTCAATGATGGTGCTTTGAAGGAAGATTTCCTGTTCTGTAAAGATATGAAAACAAACACAACTGCAAAGGATGTGATGCAGCTGGTGAAAGACTTCTTTGCCAGACATGATTTAGATATCAAAGTCATTGGTTCAGTGTGCACTGATGGGGTACCTGCAATGTTTGGAAATAAATCTGGCTTTTCTGCATTGATGAAAAGGAGATTCCAGACTTGCAAGTTATCCATTGTTTTCTTCATCAGCATTGGCATCAAAAACATTGCCTCCAAATTTGAAGAAAGTCCTTGATACTTGTGTGAAGAACATCAACTGGATCAGGGGGCATGCTTTGAACCATCGCATCTTCAAATCATTTTGTGAGGATCTGGGAAGTGAGCATTCAGTTTTGCTTTTCCACACAGAAGTCTGTTGGTTGTCACGAGGACAAGCTGTAACCCGCTTCTTTGAACTGCGGGAAGAAATCAAAGTTGTTCTGGAGGAGCGTGAATGTGATCTGGTTGGGACAATGGAATCACAGGAACTTGCTCAATTGCTGGCCTACTTACCGATATTTTTACTCGTATGGATGACCTGAGTGTTTCTCTTCAAGGAAAAGTTACATCTTTGGTGTCGAAGAATGGAAAGAGGCAGTATCTCAAATTTTCCTTCACTAGAAGAGATGGTTGATGATGCTGGATCCATAACTCCTACTGTGCGTGAAGAAATTGAGGCTCATTTGGAAATGCTGTCAGAATCGTTTGATGGATATTTTGCTGCTGGAGACCTGAAGATTTCAGAAAAATGGATCATGAATCCATATTCCTACAATTTGGAGAAAATGTCAGATGATGAGCTGAAGGAAGATATTGATTTGCGGACTAACCGAGCTCTTGAAATGCAATTTGAAAGCAAGACTTTGGAGGAGTTTTGGTGTGCAGCACTGGATATGTTCCCAAGGCTTGGTGGAAAAGCACTCCGTGTCCTCATTCCATTTGCAACAAAATACTTGTGTGAATCTGAATTCGGTTCTCTTTTGTCAATCAAGATAAAATCTAAGAATTGCCTGAATCCACAGGCAGACCTGCGGATCGCAGTCAGCAAGAAAGTTCCATGCTTTGACAAAATCATGAAGGAGAAGCAGAAGCAAAGAAGTCATTGAATTTTATGTTCACATTTGGGATTGATTTTACTGTTTACAAATTTTTCTGAGTAAATTAGAATCTTAATTGCTTAATTTATATTTGCATTTTATGCACTGAGTTAAAAGCTTATTTTTTTAAGTTCAATTTGTTCACCCACAGTATTGTATGTGGTTCAATTTGTGGTTCAAAAATTAGAAATTAGACTTTTTCATCTTCAAATGTGATATTACTTTTGTAGGGGGTGCAAACATTAATCAAATATTTCCTAGGGGTATGGGGCATAGAAAAGAATGGGAACCACTGCAATAAGATCACGGCTGATCAGGCCATGGACTTATCACCACCTACCTGCCTTTTCCTGTAATCCTTACTTCCCCTACCACGCAAAAATCTATCCAACCTTGTCTTAAATATATATTTATTGAGGTAGCCTCCACTGCTTCATCGGGCAGAGAATTCCACAGATTCACAGTTCACTGGGAAAAGCAGTTCCTCCTCATCTCCCTAAATCTACTCCCCTGAATCTTGAGGCTATGTCCTCTAGTTCTAGTCTCATTTACCAGTAGAAACAACTTTCTACTTTATCTTATCTATTTCTTTCATAATTTTATATCTTTCTGTAAGATCTCCTCTCATTCTTCTGAATTCCAGTGAGTACAGTCCCAGGCGACTCAATCTCTCCTCATAGTCTAACCCTCTCATCTCTGGATTCACCCTAGTGAGCCTCCATTGCACTGCCTCCAAAGCCAGTATATCCTTCCTCAAGTATGGAGACCAGAACTGCACACAGTACTCCAGGTGAGGCCTCACCAGTACCCTGTACAAATGCAGCATAACTTCCCTGCTCTTAAATTCAATCCCTCTAGCAATGAAGTTTAACATTCCATTTGCCTTTTTGATAGGTGCTGCACCTGCTAACCAACCTTTTGTGATTCATGCACAAGCATTCCAAAATCCACGTGCCCAGCAGTAAGCTGCAATTTTTTTACCATTCAAATAATCTGCTCTTTAATTTTTCCTTCCAAAGTGGATGACCTAACACTTACCAACATTGTACTCCATCTGTGTGGCATGTGGCCAAGTGGTTAAGGTATTGGACTAGCGAACTGAAGGTCATGAGTCAAGGCAGTGTGTTGTGTCCTTGAGCAAGGCACTTAACCACACATTGCTCCAGTCCACCCAGCTGAAAGTCCCTACAGACTGTCCATAAATTCTACACAATTTTCTGTGTAGAAAAATTTTCCTCTCAATTTAGTGCCTTCAGCAAACTTAGATACACTACTCTCAGTCCCCTCTTGCAGATCATTACTGTATATCGTGAACAGTTGCATGCCCAGCACCAACCCCTGTGGCACACCGCTCACCACTGATTGCCAATCAGCGTATCACCCATGTATCACAACTCTCTGCTTTCTATTAGTTAACCAATTATCTATCCATGCTAATATATTACCCCGAGCTCTATGCATCCTTATCTTATGGTTAAGTCTTTTATGTGACACCTTTATTGAATGCCTTCTGGAAATCCAAGTAAACATGTATCTGCTCCCCTCTATCCACTGCACTCATTATATCCTCAAAGAACTCCAGTAAGTTTGTCAAACAGGATCTACCTTTGCTGAGACCATGCTGTGTCTGCCTGATAGACCTATTTCTTTTCAGATACCTCACTGTTTCTTCTTTAATGATAGTTTCAAGCAGTTTCCTAACTACAATTGTTCAACTAACTGGGCTACAGTTATTTGCCTTTTGCCTGCATCCTCTGTTAAACCGTGTCATGTCATTCACCGTCTTCCAGTCAGCCGGGACCTGCCCAGACTCCAGAGAATATTGGTAAATTATCACCAAAGCCTCTACTATAACTACTGCCATTTCATAAGGACCAGGTGACTTGTCTATCTTAAGGCCCCAAGTTTGCTCTTGTCTTGTCCATACTGCACCAACCGCCGCCACTGGGCTATAAACGTGCAGGAGCAGTGTGAGGTTAAGTGCCTTGCTCAAGGATACACAAGCTGCCTCGGCAGAGGCTCGAACTAACTACCTTCAGATTGCCAGCCCAAAGCCTTAACTACTTGGCCACAATTTTTGACTTTATATAATTATGAAAACTTTTACTATCCATTTTTGTATTATGTGCTAGTTTATTTTCATTATCTAGCTTCCCTTTCTTTATTACTCGTTTAGTGGTTGTTTGTTGCTTTCTGAAGGTTTCCTAATCTTCCAGTTTCCCACTACTCTTGGCAAGTAGGTATACATGAGCTTTTAGTTTGATGCCTTTTATTTCCTTAGTTATCCAAGGCTGGCACTTTCCACCCTTGCTGTCCTTGCTTTTAACTGGAATATACGTAATGTTAAGCATCGTGAAAAATCTCTTTGAAAAGTCTTCCACTGTTCCTCAACAGACCAACCATATACCCCGTGCTCCCAGTCCACTCTAGCCAAATCCTCCCTCATCCCATTGTAGTCTCCATTGTTTAGACACAATACACTATTACACCCTTCATTTGTATGAGAAGCTCAATCATACTCTGATCACACTTTCCACCAGGACCCCTAACTACAAGATCACTTATTTTACCTGTCTCATTGCACAGGACCAGATCTAAGATAGCACATTCTGTAACATGCTGTTCAAGAAAGCAATCACAAATGCATTCTGTGAAGTCCTCCTCAAGACTGCCCTGATTGCCAGTACTCAGTGTTATATCTCATTACACAGTGTATAAGAAAAAATGTGGATGATCTTGTTGCACTATTACAGATTGTCTGGTGTGATGTTATGGACATCACTGAATCAGTGCTGAAGGGTGGTGGTAATTGGGATCTGAACTTCCAAGGTTACACAGTGTACTGCAGGAATAGGAAGGTCGGTTTTGGGGGGGGCGGGGGGGGGGGGTTGGTGATGGGAGAGGCTCTTCTGGTTAAAAGCAAAAATGGCATCAAATCATTAGAAAGATATGACATAGAAGATGTTGAATCCTTGTGGGTTGATTTAAGAAAGTGCAAGGGTAAAAGGACCCACATGGCAGGTATATACAAGCCTCTAAACAATAACTGGGATGTGGACTACAGAATGCAATGGGAAATAGAAATAGAAAGAGCAAGGGCAATGTTATGATATTGGTGGGAGATTGGGAAAATCAGGTTGGTAATGGATCTCAAAAGTGAATTTGTTGAATGCCTATGAGATGGCTTTTTAGAGCAGTTCATCATTGAGCCTACTAGGAAATGAGCTACACTGGATTGGGTCTTATGCAATAAACTGGACATGATTAGGGAGCTTAAGGTAAAGGAACCCTCAAGAGACAGTGTTCACAATATGATTGTGTGCTTGAAATTTGTAGGGAGAAAGTCAAGTCTGTTTTAGCAGTATTTCAATGGATTAAAGGAAATGACAGTGGTATGAGAGAGGAGTTGGCCAAAGCAAGGTGGAAGGAGATGCTAGCAGAGCAGCAATGACATGAGTTTCTGTGAAAAATGAGAAAGGTGTAGGATAGATGTATTCCAAAAACAAAGAAATATTTAAAATGGCAAAATCATATGGAAGCCAAAGCTAATGTAAAACTAAAAGAGTGTATACAACAAAGCAAACACCAGGAAGACAGAGTATTGGGAACCTTTTTAAAAATCTACAGAAAGCAACTGAAAAAAATCATTAGGAGGAAAAAGGTGGAATATGAAAGGAAGCTAGTAATAAATATCAAGTTGGATAGAAACTGCTTTTTTCAAGCATATACAGTGAGATGTGAGTGGATATGGGATTGCTAGAAAATGAGGCCAGAGAAATAATAACAGGACAAGGGGTTGGCTGATGAACTAAATGAGTATCTTGCATGAATCTTCGCTGTGGAAGGCACTAGCATTGTGCCTGATATGGAAGGGTGTGAAGGAAGACCCATGAGTGCAGTTAGTATTGCAAAGGAGAAGATGCAGGGAAGAAGAACTAAAGGTACACAAGTCACCCGGACCAAATAAACTGCACCCTAGGGTTTTGAAAAAGGTAGCATTCGAGACTGTGGAGGCATTAGTCATGATCTTTCAAGAATCATTGGACTCTGACATGGTTCCAGAGGACTAGAAAATTGCAAATGTCACTCCACTCTTCAAGAAAGGAGAAGGGCAGCAGAAAGGAAATTATGGACCAGTTAGCCTGACATCAGTAGTTGGGAAGTTGTTGGAGTCATTTGTTAATGATGAGATTATGGAGTACTTAGTGACACAGAACAAGATAGGATAAAGTCAGTGTAGTTTCCTTAAGAGAAAATCTTGCCTGATGAACCTGTTGGAATTCTTTGAGATGATTACAAGTAGGATAGATAACGGGAATGTAGTGGATGTTGTATATTTGGATCTTCAGAAGGCCTTTGACAAGGTGCCACACAGGAGGCTGTTTACCAGGTTAACAGCCTATGATTTCATAGCATGGTTAGAGCATCGGCTGATTGGTAGGAGGCAGTGAACGGGTTTAAAAGGATCCTTTCTGGTTGGCTGCTAGTGATTAGTGGTGTTCTGCAAGGGTTGATGTTGTGACTGCATTTTTTATGCTGTATATCAATGATTTAGGTGTTGGAATAGATGGCTTTGTTGCCATGTTTGCAGATGATACAAGATTGGTGGAGGGGCAGGTAGTATTGAGGAAACAGGAAGGCTGCAGATAAAGAGAATGGGCAGGAAAGTGGCAAATGAAATGCAGTGTTGGAATATGGTCATGCACTTTGGTAGAAGAAATAAATATGGGGATTATTTTTTAAATGAGGAGACAATCCAAAAATCTGAGATGCAAAGGATTTGCAAGTTGAGTTGGTGGTGAGGGAGGCAAATGCAATGTTAGCTTTCATTTCACGAGGTCTAGAATATAAGAGAATACAAGGGATGTGATGCTGAGGCTTTATAAGGCACTGATGAGGCCTCACCTTCTGTATTGTGAACTGTCTTGTGCTCCTTATCCAAGAAAAGATGTGCTGACATTGGAGAGGATTCAGAGCAGATGCACAAGGATGAATCCGGGAATGAAAGGTTATCATATGAATAACATTTGATAGCTCTGGATGTGTACTCGCTGGAATTTAGAAGGGTGAAGAAGGGGGGATCTCACTGAAACCTTTTGAATGTTGAAAGGCCTAGACATAGTAGATGTAGAAAGGGTGTTTCCCATGGTGGGGGAGTCTAGGACAAGAGGGCACAGCCTCAGGATAGAGAGACATCCATTTAAAACAGAGATGTGGAATAAATTTCTTTAGACAGAAGGTGCTGAATTTGTGGAATTTGTTACCACAGGCAGCTGTGGAGGCCAGGTCGTTGATGTATTTAAGGCAGAGATTGATTGTCTTGTTCAGACACAGCATCAAAGGATAGGAGGAGAAGGCCATTATTGAATGGCGGAGTAAACTCAGTGGGCCAAATGGCCTAATTCTGCTCATATGTCTTATGGTCAGAGGGATTTAGTTTTAGGTGGAGGTTAGCCAGGCTAGGTTTTTATTCCTTGGAACTTGGAGAATTAAGGGTGACCTTATTGAGGTGTTTGAATTCCAGAGGCATTCATAGCAGTCTTTTCCTCAGGGAAAGGGAGTCCTGAACCAGGGATATAGGATTAGGGTGAGAGGAAAAAAATATAAAAGGGATTGAGCATAACGTTTTCATGCAGAAGGTGGTGAATATGTAGAATATGCTGCAGCAGGAAGTGGTTCAGGTAAGTACAATATTATCATTTAAGAGTCTATTGAAAACGTACATAGCGAGATAGGGCTAGGAGAGATGTGAACCAAACACAGGAAATTGTGACTAGCTGAGTGGATAATGTGTTCTGCATTGAATTATTGCACCAAAGGGCCTGTATCTGTGCTGTATTCCCCTTGACTCTCATTACAACATCCTTGGAGGTGCACACACTGAAGTTCAGTAGTACTTATAAATAGTTGGTACCACATGCTTTAACAGCAAGGGTGATTTCATGTAGCTTCCTGGGTTCAACTGTGCTAGTATTATTGCAATGAATCTACTTGTTAAAATTCTTGAGGGAATATGTTGTTTTCTTATTTGAACCTATATATGATTGAACTAACCCACATTCTTGTGGGTGAACATTAAACTAAGGGATAATTACTGAGGAGGATTTGCATATAATTTTCTCCTGCTTTCAGTTGCCATAGCTAAAGCAGTGATGTGCTTATTTTCATGAGCTTAATGACTACTTTAATGACACTTTGTAAGTGCACATTGCATGACATGTGCATTTAAAGTTCACCCCCAAAATTTTGGGTAGTCACTTCATGGCAAATGATTGGTGAAACATGGTGCCGCACCAGAAAATGTTGGCAGTGGATCCATAAATCCATTTGCAAGTGAAATGGATTAATGTTCTTAACTAATAAAAATTAATAGCTCACCGGGAAATGAATTCATGCTAATAGTTTGTTCCTGACTTTCCATCTGTTGCAGCAAATGAGCAGACAATTGATGCCATTGTGGGGGCAGATTTGACTGTCAGAAATCTCTAGGCAAATATGCAAATAGGCTAGCTGGTTTGACAGTGTATGTTATTTGTAGCACTCTACATCAGCTGAAGCAACTTTAATGAAATATGTGGTGTTCTGGAAAAATTTGGTCTCAAATATGACATTCTTGTGCAGTTCCAAATATCGTTGCCCATGTTCATTTATTAAACTCTTAAGAACACTGATTTATTGGAGTATAAAGATTTAACACATCCTTCACAGGAGAACAAGAGAACATTGAAAAATAATTTTCTTTTCCCTTCCTCCATTTGAGGCTTGAATCATTATGTTGATTGAATCTATATTATGGCCTACTTCATGTTGCTAGTAACTCAAATGAGTCTAACTTGCTGCTGACAGTGAAGTAGATTTGAAATCAAACCAGAAGAGAAAGGACAGCATTTAATAATGTACTACACGTATTGATTGTAGATTCTGTGACAATAGTTTAGTGGAATGTGCAGAATCCCAATGAATCACATGCCTGCTTTTGGGTTGAAGTTGGCAACATGTTAGATTATCAGATTATTAGAAATGGCCAGAAAAGTGACGTTGGATACTTACAATAGCTGTATGGTATGTCATTGGAAATTGCTCCCTTTGACTGTAAACAATCAGAGTCCTGCAGTTCTACAGCATGCAGTCTAGCCCTTTTGATGCACTTTGTCCCTCTGTTAGTAATTGAATTTTCCAGCACTTTGCCAAAGACTTCTCTGAAGGTATTTCAAGTGTTCATTCAAATATTATGTACTGTAATTGTTCTGAGAGTACTGCAGGGTTGTTTAGAACCAGAGGTCATAATCTCAAAATAAGGTTTCAGATACTCAGGGCAGAGATGAGAAAAGGAAAACTTTTGCAATTGCTAACAAGTGGGGCAGTGGGGGTTCAGTCACTGGTTATATTCCAGATAAGAAATTCATATATTTTTCATCGTTAGAGAACCTGTGGAATGAGGGGTTAATGCAGGAACAAGGTGCCAAGATTAAAGAAAACTGGCTACAGTCTCATTGAGCGGCAGAGCAGATGGCCTCCAAATACATCTGCTTAGCCTGTGTTAGTTTATATTCAGCTTAGTGACAAGGTATGTGGTAGCAAGCTTTCCCTGAATGTGAGGAAAAGGAAATGGATCATTGACTTCAGGAAGGGATGAGGTGCATATGCTTCTGTTTACATCCACAGTGCTGAAGTTGAGAGGTTTGAGAGCCTCAGGTTTGTAGGTATAAACATCAGCAATAGCCTGTCCTGGTCCAACCATGTACTGTAGATGCCGTGGCTAAGAATGCTCACCAGCACTTCTACTTCCACAAGAGGCTAAGAAATTTAGCTTGTCTTTTTTTTTACCCTCACCAATTTTTAACAATGCACTGTAGAAAACATTCTATCCAGATGCATCTCCGCTTGGTATGGCAACTGCTCTGCCCAAGACCATAAGAGCCCATGGTGAGTTGTGAATGTCGATCAGCACATTCCCTAATACTGTTTTCCCTGCCATCAGCTCTGCTACTTTGCTGACTTGATAGAGTAGCCAGCATAAACAAAGACCCGCCCAACCCTGGACTTGCTGTCCCCTTCCTGATTGGGCAGAAGATATAAACGCTTAAAAGTGCGCACCAAAAGGCTCAAGGGTAGTCTCTATCTCGAAGTTATAATATGATTCAACAAGTCCCCTAGTACAATAAAGTAGATTCTTGACCTCATAATCTACCTTGCACCTTATGTTTTATCTATGCTGTCTTTGTAACTATAATATTTTATTGTGCTTTTGTTTTTGTTATTTAACCATGTGCTACTTCAGTGCACTGTTCTATTAATCTAATCTGAATAAACAGTATGCAACACGTTTTTCACTGTACTTCAGTAAGTGTGACAAGAAAAATATACTTAATTTAGCAATTAAAAGAAGTATGTGAGTTTGAAGAAAAAGAGTGGAATATAGGTGATGCAATCTCTTGAAGAAAGACATCAGCACAATTCCTCTGTCTATAATTCAAGGCGATATTGATAAAGTAGCATTTTAGTAATCTCCTTGTCTATGAAATGGAAAGCTCTTTATTTTTACAACACCTTATGCAATACCCCCTCTGGAATCAGTTTTAAAGAGTGTTATTGAAAATCTCCTTTGTCAGTGATATAATGGGAATGCAGTTTTAACCAGACACAGCAATTTGATTGACTATCAAGAGCCTTCTGAAATATCTATTCAGTTGTGCAAAACCACTGTGTGAAAGCTTCTTTTAGATGGGCCACCAGCCATCTATTTATCCTTGAGAATGGGACACAGTTGTCATTGTAAAACCATCATCATTAATTCAGACGATGGATATCCCACAGAAATCTCTTGCCTCCACTCTGCTTGCAAAATATATTTCAGCCAGTATCTTCTTCTCTTCCATTGCTACCCATGAGTATATCCCAGAGCAAACTCCGCACTGATTATTGCATTGGAGGTAGAGCTTTAAGCATCCAATATGCCCATCTTCCATGGCACTTATGCACGAAAGAGGGCATTGGCCTGTTATAGATTTAAGTTGGAATAAAGTGGACTGTAAGATATAAGGAGACTTCAGCCACTGGAACCACAATGACAGTTTGGTATCCTTTCCTATGAAATTGCTTTCGGGATAGCCATGTCTAATTCTGGCCTTATCAAGTAAGGACTAAGGAATAACCTAGGTATAATATGCGGAGTTCTCTTGGCTTCGGCAGAAGTTCATAGACTCCACCTATTTTAAATTATCTGCATCCTTGTTCGTTGTCTTAGATTCCAAAGACATTGCTTACTGATGCATCGGCAGTCCATCAAGTTCGTATTGGTTTGAAGTAATTTGTTCTCTGATATCAAACTTTGCAGATTTTCATGATTTAAATATCTCGCTATTTTGAAAATTGTTGTAGTAGAGCAGTTGTATATAGATGTATATACCAGTTAAACAATATTTGTTCATTGCAGAGTGGGTCTGGGGGGGGGGGGGTGGATTCAGCAAAGTAATCCACAGATCATCACCAACATAGGATGAAGGGAAGGGCAGTGATTGCTTGCTCCTGGTGTCTGCATTGTTTATATCTTGAAGAGCCAGAGGAAATGGGTGTAAGAATTGGTGAATCAGACATTGACCTTGCTGTTCAGTCAGGTTATTTACTTAGATTTGATCTTATTTAGAGATACAGGTTTCCCCCACTATCTGAAGGTGAGGCATTCCTATGCAACTGTTTGTAAGCTGAAATGTCGTAAAGCAAAGAAGCAATTACCAGTAATTTATATAAGAAAAATTTTTTAGTATTCCAGACCCAAAAAATAACCTACCAAATCATACTAAATAACACACAAAGCCTAAAATAACACTAACATAGTAGAAGCAGGAACGATATGATAAATATACAGCTACATAAAGTAGAAATATTGTAAGTATGGTGTAGTTTCATTTATCAAAATCGGGAAGACAGCGAGCTAAAATCGATTTGGAGGAAAAACAATCGGCACGTACATGCATCCGCACACACCTGCCCGCACAAGGCTTCACGGTCATGGTAGTCTTTCTTGAGGTAAACACAAGTTTAAAGCACTCGTCTTTTTTCAAAAAAGCAAAAATCCTCTTTGGTTTGCGAAAACAGGTAC
The DNA here is from genome assembly GCF_030144855.1 of Hypanus sabinus. Taxonomy (NCBI): domain Eukaryota; kingdom Metazoa; phylum Chordata; class Chondrichthyes; order Myliobatiformes; family Dasyatidae; genus Hypanus; species Hypanus sabinus. The sequence goes on along the minus strand of NC_082719.1, from coordinate 46,890,884 downwards.
TAATGTAGGTATTTCGTAACAGCGAGCTGTCGTAAAGTGAATGTTTGAAAAACGTGGGCCACCTGTACGATGCGGAACAGACCCAATAAGCTGCACTGTCCAGCAACTCACCTAGACACGCTAGCCTAATCACAGGATGGGGTGGCGGAGATGCATCTCTACCAAGGGAGATGTAATATGCTACTTGGCTCCGCTAGCCCGCAGGCCACCTTGGGTAAGGTGGAGCACCTGCTTAGCAACCCACACCACCACCACCGCCTGCCCCACCCCCCTCCCCCAAAATTGAGGTCATATGAACCCATAGCAGCTGGTAGTGGACGGCCATATGAATAGCTGGTGCATATCATAAGTCCTGGTTATACAACCCCAGATGCCAGGCAGACAATCTCTGAAGAGTACTGATAATGGCCGGGTCACCCAACTTGTAAGGACACTGCCCAAACGAAGGCAATGGCAAGCCACTTCTGTAGAAAAATTTGTCAGGAACAATCACTGTTATGGAAAGGTCATGATCAGCCATATCATATGACATTGCAGAGAATGAACCAACGAATCACAGGACCATTTACAGTGAGCAATTAACCTATGAACCAATTCATCTTTGGACTTTGGGAGGAAACCCACTCAGTCATGAGGAGAACATACAAATTCCTTACCAACGGCAGCAGAATTGAGCTCCCAACTCCATCCCGAACTGTAATAATGTCATGCTAACCATCACACTACTATGTTATTATGCTTGACCTCTTTGTGTCTTCTTTTCCCTGTCTAATTCATGTATCCCTAACTGGCCATTTCACAGCACCTTTTTTTTTAAATATATTTTTTATTACATTTTTAAAGGAATTACATAAAATAAATAGAATAATAGAGTAATGAAAGTTAATATCAGCCCTCCCCCCTCCCCTTAACCCTTCCCCCCTTAGCATACCTATCTAAAAAAAGAAAGAAAGAAAAAAAAGAGAAAGAAAGAAAGAAAGAAGAAAGGAAGATTGGCTGGATATTGGAAGATCCCTACATGCTCCATGGAGTTCAAAATAGCTTTAGTATATATCTTTATTTATTTTTCCCCCAAATAGCTAATAATTTTATCTTTGAAGGACCTATATATTTAATCCTATCTTTTGTAAATAAGGGTGCCAAATTTTCAAAAATATATCATATTCATTTCTTAAATTATAAGTAATTTTTTCAAATGGAATGCAGTTAACCATTTCATTATTCCAACAGTCCATAGTTAAGTATGAATCTGATTTCCAAGTAACTGCAATAGCTTTTTTGGCTACTGCCAATGCAATTTTTATAAATTTTTTCTGATATTTATTCAATTTAGGTTTCGGTATTATCCGTTCAATATCGCCTAATAAAAATAATATTGGGCTATGTGGAAATTGTATTCCAATAATTTGTTCCAGTAAAAGTCTTAAATTATCCAAAAAGGTTGAATTTTAAAACAAGACCAAGTATAGTGTAAAAAAAGTACCAATTTCTTGATTACATCGAAAACATTGGTCAGATAAATTTGGGTTTAATCTATTTATTTTTTGTGGTGTAATATATAATTGATGTAAAAAATTGTATTGTACTGATCTAAGTCAGACATTTATTGTATTTATCATACTGTCAAGGCATAGTCTTGACCAACTTGTTTCATCAATTTTAATATTCAGATCATTTTCCCATTTTCGTCTTGACTTATGAATTTGTTGTTTAATTGTCTGTTTTTGAATCAAATTATATATACAAGAAGTAATTTTTTAAATTTTTCCTTTTTGAATTAAAAATTCTATTTCATTAGGCGTCGGCATTAACATTGTTTGAACCAGTTTATCTCTTAAATAAGCCCTTAATTTGAAATAACAGAAAAGAGTGCTGTTTGATATTTTATATTTATTCTTTAGTTGATCAAACGTCATCAATATACCTCCTTCAAAACAGTCACCTATATATCTAATCCTTTTTTGAAACCAGTTATATAAAAGTTGGTTATCCATTGTAAAAGGAATGAGTCTATTTTGAATTAGGGTTCTCTTTGCTAATAAAGATTTCTTTATCCCATCATCAACATTTATCTTATCCCATAAATCAATCAAATGTTTTAATATAAGAGATTCTTTCTTTTCCCGTATCCATTTGGATTCCCATTTATATATAAAATCTTCTGGTATATTTTCTCCTATCTTATCAAACTCTGTTCTAATCCATGCCGGTTTATCTTCATCAAAAAAAGATGCAATAAATCTAAGTTGATTTGCTTTATAATAGTTCTTAAAATTGGGGAGTTGTAACCCTCCTAGGTCAAATTTACATGTCAATTTTTCCAACGATATTCTTGACATCTTACCTTTCCAAAGAAACTTCCTCACACATTTATTCAACTCTTGAAAAAACTTCTATGGCAGTTGTATTGGTAATGTTTGAAATAAATATTGTAATCTAGGAAATACCTTCATTTTTACAGCATTAATTCTACCTACTAATGTTATTGGTAGCATCATCCATTTATCAAGATCCTCTTGAATTTTTTTCAATAATGGCAAATAATTTAATTTATATAATTTTTTATATCGTTATCGACTCTTATACCTAAATATTTTATACCATTTATTGGCCATCTAAATTGAGTTACTAATCGATATTGACTATAATTTCCTTTAGTAGGGGGTAAAATTTCACTTTTATCTCAGTTTACTTTATACCCTGATATTTTCCCATATTCTTCCAATCTAAAAGATAGTTTATGCATCGAATGCAATGGGTTTGTTAGATATATCAGAACATCATCAGCAAATAAATTAATCTTATATTCCTCCCGATTAACTCTGAAGCCCACTATATCTGGATCCGTTCTAATTAATTCAGCTAATGGTTCTATCGCCACCACAAATAGGGCAGGTGATAATGGACAGCCTTGTCTAGTTGGCCTTGTTAACTGGAATGATGTTGAAATTTGACCAGTTGTCACTACTTTAGCTTTGGGACTAGTATTTAAGATTTTCCTAACCCATATTTTTCCAATACCTTAAATAAAAAGTCCCATTCCATTCTATCAAATGCTTTTTCTGCATCCACAGCAACTGCCACACTCATTTCCTCCTCCTTTTGTGCCAAATGAATTATGCTAAGTAACCAAGTTACATTATCCATCGATTGTCTATTTTTAATAAAGTCCGTTTGATCCATGTGTATTAATTTTGGTAAATATTTAGATAATCTATTAGATAAAAGTTTTGCTATTATTTTATAATCCGTATTCAACAAAGAGATAGGCCTATATGATGTTGGTTTTAAAGGATCTCTATCTTTTTTTGGCAATACTATTAAGATCGCTGTCGAAAAAGATTGTGAAAGTTTATGTGTTCTTTCTGCTTGATATATTAACTCCATAAAGGGAGGGATTAATAAATATTTAATTTTTGTATAAAATTCAGGCAGAAGACCGTCTTCTGCTGGAGATTTATTACTCTGGAGTGATCCTAGAGCTTCTTCAACCTCTTTTAATGTAAAGGGCATATCTAATCCTTTCTGTTCTTCCGAATTCAATTTTGGAAGAGTTACTTGTGATAAAAAATTTCTATCTCAGCAACCTCATTTTGTGATTCTGATTGATACAATTCGGAATAAAATTTTTTAAAGGTTTCATTAATTTCTAAAGGTTTATAAGTAATTTTATTTGCGCTTGTTCTAACTGCATTTATTGTTTTGGAAGCCTGTTCTGTTTTCAACTGCCAAGCAAGAATCTTGTGTGATCTTTCACCTAATTCGTAATATCTCTGTTTAGTTCTCATATTATATTGTATTATATTGTAACTTCTTATTGACAAGTTGTCTTCGTTTTTCTTCTGTCATATATCTTTGAGATTATTTTTCTAATTTCGTAATCTCTTTTTCTAATTGATCTATTTCTACCATATATTCCCTCTTAATTTTAGAAGTATAACTTATTATCTGGCTCCTCAAATATGCTTTCATTACTTTCCATAATATAAATTTATCTTCAACTGAATGTGAGTTTGTATCCAAAAAAAATTGGATCTGTTTTTCCATAAAATCACAAAAATCTTGACATTTTAATAAAATTGAATTAAATCTCCATCTGTAAATCAATTCCTCCTTATCCATCATTATCATTGTCATTATCATTATCAAGGGGGAATGATCTGACAGTATTCTCGCTTTATATTCTACACTTTTCACTCTATCCTGAATATTCATTGATAATAGGAAAAAGATCAATCCTTGAATAAATTTTATGTCTATTTGAATAAAATGACATAAAATCTTTCTCTTGGATTAATTCTTCTCCATGTATCAATCAAATTTAAGTCTTTCATCAATGATAAAGTTAGCTTTATTACTTTTGATTTTGTAACAATCTTAGTTGACCTATCTAGAACTGGGTCTAGACAAAAGTTAAAGTCTCCACCTATTAATATTTTATCGTGTGCGTTGAGCAAATTCAAAAAAGCCTCTTGTATGAATTTTGCATCATTTTCAATTGGTGCATAAATATTCATGAGTCCATAATTCCGAAAAGATTTGACAATGGATAATCACATATCTCCCCGCAGAATCAATTAGTACATTTTGTATTTTAATTGGTAAGGTTTTATTAACCAAAATTGCAACTCCCCTCGCCTTTGAATTAAATGAAGCTGCAATAACACTTACAACCCAATCTCTCTTTAATTTCTGATGTTCTATCTCTGTTAAATGTGTTTCCTGCAAAAAAGCTATATCTACTTTCATTTTCTTAATATATGTTAAAACTCTTTTTCTTTTCACCGGTCCATTAAGCCCATTAACATTAAAACTTTAAAAATTGAGTAAATTAGTCATTTCATAATATCTTGGGGAATCTCTTTAAAATTCTCCATGTTGCTATATTCTCCCCCCCCCCCCAATCATCCAGGCAAAAAAAAAGAAAAATAGAAGAACGATAGATAGTAAAGAAAAAGATAACAAAATAACCCCCTACTAATGTTGTGAATGAATAGAAACACAACACTACCCCCCTCCATTTTACGGGTCATGGCAATCACCATGATTACACGCGTGAATCCTGCAGCAATCGATCAGAAGCTCCTCCAGCTCCCCCGTAACAAAAACAAGAAAAAAATTAATATCTCTACTCCCAATTAATATTCCTCATTTTTTTTTATCTTTCTCCCCTTCTATCATATACTTAAAGTATATTTGTATATTCTACTCTTAAATATACATCAAATCTGATCCCTATCTCAGTCTTCATCTTTAATCCATTTCACTTCCATAATTCTTTACTGGGTCTCGCGAATATTAGGAAGTTCTTGTACAAACTCCTCCACTTTCTGATAATCAGTAAAAAATCTTTCTTCGTCATCCAAAAAGAATATCAGTGTTGCTGGGTAGCTCAGTATAAATTTATAACCCTTTTCCCATAAGATTTTTTACACTGGGTTAAATTCCTTCCTCCTCTTCAAAAGGTTGTAACATATCAGGATAGAAAAGTAGAAGTATTTTTCCTTTCTATCATCAATGGCCCATTTCTCATTCTGGAACCTTGAGCAGCTGCCTTCAAGATCTTTTCTTTATCTTGATATCTTAACCATTTTATCAAGATTGATCGTGGATTTTGATCTTGTTGGGGCTTTGGTCTTAAAGCTCAATGAGCCCTTTTGATTTCAATCAACTGACTTCCCTCTTCTATTTCCAAGATTTCCGGGATCCATTTTTGAAAGAATTTTATTGGATCTTCTCCCTCTATGCCTTCTTTAAGATCAACAATCTTAATATTGTTTTGTCTGCTAAAATTTTCAAGCACATCTACTTTTTCCAACAACCGTTTTCTTTCTGATGTCCAGGCAAGGACATTATCTTCCATCTTGTCCACTCTTTCAGTGGTGTCGTTTTTCTTCCCATTTTTTTCCCAACTTTTTAACTTTCTTATTCGTTTTCTTTTGTCTTTCCACCACCTTATCAAGTGTAATCTTCATATTTTTAATATCTGTTTTTATTACTTTTAATGCTTTTAATTCATGCATTATTTGTATCAGGGCTTTTTTTATGTTTCCAGAAAGTCTTCCACCTTTAATTTCTTCCTGATCTTCTTCTCCTTCATCAATTTCCTGATCTGTGTTTTCCAGAGAGTCTGATTCTACTTCTGGTTCATTTTCACTTTCAGTCGCAGCTGGAACTTGTAGTTTTGTTTGCACATACCCGTTTCTTCATGCATGTGCAGTTCCTGCTGTTTCTTCATAGAGACTGTTGATGCTGCCGCAGTTTCCTGTTCTGCAACGTCGGAGGTGACATGTACTTCGCCGGGAAGAGATCCAAATCGAGTACGAGGTTTCGTCATAATGGTTGAGCCTCTTTCTTTGCCAACTCGTGCTGTCTTCAAAGTAGTAGTTCTCTTCTGTTTCTGTTTAGGAGACAGATCTAAAGATAGTCCTGAGTTGTTTATAAGTAATTTTTAGAACGTATTTATTAACTCTTCTTCACTTAAATTTTATTTTACTAGTTTTTACGGGAGAGCTGGATTTCCACGTCTCGATCCTATGTCATCACGTGACGCCCCCATTTCACAGCACCTTGAATAAAAATTTGTTTCTAAATACTTTTCATCGAAAAGGGAAGGAAGTCAATCATTGTTGCCCAATTCCATGAGTCTGGATCACTGTAAATCAGCAGGTCAGGCAGCAACTGTAAAAAATGGGCAGTCAATGTTTCGGGCCGAGACCCTTCATCAGGACTGAAGGGGCAGGGGGCAGTGGCCCTATAAAGAAGGTGGGGGAGGGTGGGAAGAAGAAGGCTGGTAGGTACCAGGTGAAAAACCAGTAAGGGGAAAGATCAAGGGGTGGGGGAGGGGAAGAAGAGAGGGGATAGACAGGAAAGGTGAAGAAGGAATGTAAGGGGAAAGCACTATGTGTAGTAGAAGAAGGCAGAATCATGAGAGAGGTGATACGCAGCTGGAAGAGGAGGCAGAGTGAAAGTGGGATGGGGGAATATTGTATGTAGTTCTAGTTTTAGAAAGATGTACTAATTCTAAAAATAATGTAACAAAAATTCAGCAGGATATTGCCTGGAATGGAGAGAAGTTATGTTCTTATTGGAATGCAGAATGCAAAGGAGGAATTTTATTGAGACTTACAATGGAGTATTGTCCTCTTCTCATAATAGGAAGGATGTGTTGACTTTGGAGATAGTGCAGAAGAGGTTTCCAGGATGCGGCCTGGATTAAAGGACATGCTATGCTATGAGGAATGTTTAGACAAACTTGGTAGTTTTCTTTGGAGTAGCAGGGGCTGAGGAGAGACTGGTTAGAAATGATAATATTATGAGAGGTGCAGGCAGAATAGCTATCTTTTACCCCAGCATCAACATGTGTAATACCAGAGCATGCATTTAAGGTGAGAGTGATAAATTGAATGTTTTCCTTTGCAGTGTGGTTGGTGCCTGGATATTGTTTAGATAAGTTATTAGTTAAGCATTTAATTATAACTTTATTAGTTCAGCAAGATTTTGTGGGCTTAAGAGCTTGTTCTTGTCTTCATAGGCAGGTTTGTGTAGATGAGGAGGATTTAAAGCAGCTTGACAGGGTAAGTGTTGTTGTCAGAAACTGAGCATAGCTTCCCAACTTTGGAACTGGAAATAGTAGCAAATTAATGGATTTGGAAAGCAGGAGAATTGTCATAATAGTAGTCCTTCTGCTTAATGCTGTTTACATGCAAATGTGAAGAGCCTGTTGACTAAGGCTGAGATGAAGGCACTGATGGAAATGTGATATGCTGGCAATTGAAATATGGCTTCAGATGAAATATTGACAGCTTAATGCTTTTCCTTGGAGTTTTCAGACAAGATGGGTGTTTTTTAAAAACAGGCATGAGACAAAATTGGTTAGAAAAAAAGTCACCGCTCTGAGAATATGATTAAAGAATCTTCAATGAAACTATACAGTTGAACTAAGGAGCTCTCAATAGACAGGTTAAGAAATTTATAACAAAGTAATAGTGGGAGATATCATCCCTTTATTAACCCAAATACAGTCAGAGTAAAGTAAACAAAGGGCACAGAAGTGCCTTTGTTTTTTTTGTAGGTTAGCAAGCCCAACAAAGGGTTGTAATGCTAGATTTGTTTTTAATGAACTATGCATGAGTCAGTGGAAAAGCAGTTTCATGGAATTGATCAGAGTTCAGTTTGCCATGGTTGTAGAGAAGCAGAAAGATAAAGTAGGGATGAAGATCCTTAAGTGGGAGAGCGCTTATCTAGCTTGACTGATGTCATTCAGTAAAGAGACAGTTTGAAGATAAGTTGCATTTGGAGCTTCCTGGGATTGAAGGCAAACGTACTCCCATAAAGACAAAGGTAGGGCTGCCAAGTTCTGAGGAACATCTGGATGTATAGAAAGCAGGGATGGTAAAAGAAGAAATTATGTGTCATACATGAAAATCTTAATACTGCAGGAAGTGTACAAGGGAATTTACTGTAGCACTGAAACCAAAAAGAAATTATGAAATGAAAGAAGTTTTGAAGCAAGTGGCAAATACAAACAAAGAAAATTCAAAGGACTATTTGGGACAGAGGAGATCCTGCTAGGAACCAGATAGGTTACTTCTGTATGGAAGCAGAAGATATGGGCAAGGTTCTTAAGTTTTTGGGGCAATCTTCACAGAAGCTGGGAATGATATCAATGTGGTAGTTAAGGTAAGTGACTGAATTTGGAATGGCATTGGCATAGTAAGCGTGGAATCAATTAGGGGGTTATCGTCTGCTTAGATCTGATCTATCATATCCTTTCCATTAGTGAATTCACATGAGGAATGTTATTTCTCTTCAAAGATGCAAAAAAAAAACACCAAGTGGTATGTCTTTAAAATTATTGGTAGAAGAAATCAGATGAGTAAAATTATTTTCAGAAAATGGGTGAGATCTGAAATTCTGCCTGAAAAGGTATAGAGGCAGAAATCCTTGTTGCATTAGAACGTACTTAGATGTCTACTTAAAAATGTATGACCTGCCGATTCATGATGGATCCACATAGGGTGCAACCCATGACACACACTTTTGGCTCTTAGGAATCTTGATTTACCTAATTTCTATTTTTTGTGGGCATGATGTGTTGGTACCAGAATCATCATGACATGTGTGGGTGCTCCCAACCTCCGGCACAAATTCGGACTAATGGTCATTGACACAGACAACACATACCACTGTATGTTTCGCTATTTCAATGTACATGTGACAAATAAAGCTAATCTTTGAAAAATCTCTTCGAATCTTTTTTTCATTGCTAGTTAACAATGACAGATTTATAAAAAGGATAGTTGATGGTCCCACTTACTGCCAGAAAATAGCATGAAATAGTATTGCTAGATTTCTATTGTTGTAGGTATCTAAAAGTTCATTTTACCTCATTCTCCACCCAACCTAACTTGCTCTCCCTCTTCCCACTCTCAGTATACAAGCAGGTTATGAGAGGGTTCTGCTGCTGAGAACTGTTTGTAACCTGAACTGGTCTTGAGATGAAAATGAACAAACAAATTATGCAGAAAAGGATTACAAAAACAGCTGTGTTGGGAAAGTGAGCAGGCATGAAAAGAGGAGCCAGCAAACAGCCTTGCTGCTTCAGAGAGTGAGCGTCTGCTCAACATTCCCGCCTCTGCTCAGTTCCATTCAACCCTGTGGCCATTGGTACAGCTCAGGGACAAGTAGATGTGGGAAGAAGGCACACAGAAATTCCTTGCTCCCACTTTGCAGCCACACAGCAGCATTAAAATCCATTTCTATGTATCCTACTGGTCTCCCAAACATTTGTTCTTATCAGCAGGATATCTGTAAGCCGAGCATTCATAACCTGGGGAAGACCCACGTTGATTTGGAACATATTTCAATCAGGAACCTTGCATTGACGGCATTTGACTCCACTTTCAATGCTTTATCTTTCCATAGCAGTTGGATCCTCAACAAAGCTTAAATCAACTTGCCAAAACTGTATGTGAATGGCAACAAGAGAAAAGGATTGAATTTGGTCGAAATCTTTCTGTTTTGTGAAGATAATTTTTAAATATGATTAGGCTATTTATCTAATGAAAAATTATTTGTTTACAGAAAAGACACCGTGCTGACAGTGGAGTGAATAAGAAAAAGGCACAAGGTAGGACTGTGTTTTAAAGTGTCTTGGGCTACGTGAAAAATCAGGAAAAATGTAGCCATGTTTTGATAAGCAAAATCTTTTTGAAGGCTTCAAAGTATTCAAAATAATCTCATTAATTTGAAATATTGATTGTATTTACTCAAAATGCAAGGTAAAGTATGAGTGACTTTGTTATTCTCTGGGGGGAGAAAAGTAGATTTTCAAACCAACTTTTTACTCTACATTAAGTTAGTGAGTGAGAATGTTAATTAAATTTTAAATTGATTTGTTTCAATATTCAAAAAATACAAGAAAACTTAGAGTAAAAATGAAGACTGCATAATTCCACAGGAGCTATGACTCTAACCTCTGCTAGAATTAAGTCAGACATGGTAGTGACAAGAGAAATTTTCACAGATGTCCAAAGGTCCCACTGCAAAAATTAAAATTCTTGTTAATAGAAATCTGGAAAAACAGCAATGCCTCATCTTAATAATTACTACAATAGCTTCCAGAAATCTCAGAAAATTATTCCTAAAAGGGAGAAAGTCAGTTCCTCATGTAGTTTGGCCTTTTAGAAGACCTAGCAAACACTCAGATGTATCATTTCTACTCCATTCAAACCATCTTCATGAGACCATTTGGGAGCAGACAGTGGTGATCTTCAGCAGTAAGGTCCAGACCCTGAAAAAAATTCTAAATAATAGTATTTCTCCACATGCTGGGGAATGGTTGTGTGGATTTTCACATGCCAATTGTTATTTTAAAAATATTTCATGCAAATGTTGGTCATAACTATGCCTACTGTAAGCAATGTCTCGAACAATTATTGGTGTAGGCTTAACAAAAACAGAAGAAACATTGAGATGCTTGTTGCTTTATTAGCATTAGTAATGGAAGCAAGAATTGCAAAAAAAGAAAATATATTTAGAAAAAGAAAAACAGCAGTGATTTAATATACTTAATATTTATTGTACTGTTATTTTTTAATCTAATTTTATTATTGCTTCCCTTAGGAATCCAATCTATATACATTTGCTCTCTTTTGCAAAGATTCTTTATTATTTTTTATCCTCTGTTTGTGCCCCTTTGTTATAAAAATTGGATGCTAAACATATTAGCCTCCCTTGCGATTTTTGATACAGAGCCAATACAGATTTTAATTCTAAAATTTCTTTTACTCTAAGTGCTGAGAAATGGTGCTTGGGAAATTGTCCATTGGGAAAAGGTATGAAATACTGTTTTATCTTAACCGAGTAATGCAGAACCATTTTAAGTAAAATGGTTCCCAATGTTGGTCACTTTTGTCCATGCAGTACTTGATCTGTTCTGAGCAAATTAATTATGGTGTGGGTAGTAATGCTGGAGACTTGCCCAGGTGCCCAAGAGTTTGTAATTTGTTGAGCGACATCAAATTGATTCCCAGGTTAAGTTATTCTAAAGTATTTTTTAAAACATGAAATCAGGAAGAAATTGGTTCTCTTCCAGCATGCTCAACCGGAAACCATGACACCAAAGTATAATGTGGGAGATGTGTACTTAAAAACATTTCACAACTTGATGTTTCTATAGAAACCTAGTAAATTAGATTAATTGACATATGTCACATTCTGATTTGCTTTGGAGTTATCATATTAGCTATTTTTATTATGACAATGATGCAAATAACTTGAAGAGGTAATGACCATTGCAGAAAAGACTGTTGCTGATAATTGAACTAGGATGCAGAGTTCCTTCCAATGATCCAATACATATCTTCATCTTGTACACCACAAAGCATCACCTTGTTCCAGTTTTATCAAGTTGACCTTACAGTGTAATTGCAGTTGCATTTTGATCTTGAACAATGTCTGCTTTTTTTTTTATTGACATGACTCTTATTAAATAGGTATAACCTAATTCTCCAAAGTCAATAAATTAATTGCTAAGTATCATTGGTAGTGGAAAAATTTCTGAGAATTGGCTTAAACAGTATGCTAATAATTACATGCAAATCATATTTTCTGAGATTGTTACTCAAAGATATATTAGAGCATTGCAAAAATTTACGTTATGGATCTTTGGAATTCTGAATTGAATTGACTTTATTTCTTACATCATTCACATATATGAGTAAAAATCTTTATGTTACATCTCCATCTAAATGTGCAATCATCATAATTTATCATAAATAGAACAGTCAATGTAACATAGATATATGCTCAAATCAGTGTGAGTTTATCAGTCTGATGGTCTGGTGGAAGAAGCCTGTTGGTCCTGGCTTTAATGCTGCAGTACCGTTTCCCAGATAGTAGCAGCTGGAAATGATTGTGGTTGGGGTAACTCAGGTCCCCAATGATCCTTCAGACCCTTTTTTCACACTTGTCTTTGTAAACGTCCTGAATCATGGGAAGTTCACAACTGCAGATGAGCTGGGTTGTCCACACCACTCTCTGCAAAACCCTGCATTTAAGGGAGATACAGTTTCCATACCAGGCAGTGATGTAGCCAGTCAGGATGCTCTCAATTGTGCCCCTGCAGAAAGTTCTTAGGATTTGGGGGCCCGTGCCAAACTTCCTCAACCGTCTGAGGTGCAAGAGGCACTATTGTGCCTTTTTCACCACACAACTGGTTATTAAGCTGAGAACTTAATGCAGATTGTCTTTGTTAGTAATGTGTAAAGTATGCTATTCTGGGGTTGGTTTTACAGAACACATAAGCATTGTTCTAACCCTCCAAGTGAAGGATTTGGTCACTACTGCTGTCATGTTTTGGGAGAAAAGAAGGAACTAACTTGGTTCCATATTTGTCTTCATACTGCTAATTTGTGTAAATCCTCAAATTAGCTTTTATATAATCAATTGGATTCAAAGTTATAGCTGTATTGGAAATTAGATTTTTTTCCAGGTTTAAAAAAAAGCCTTCATTAAGGGAAAAGTATTTTTTGTTAACTGACGATTTGTCATGTTATCATTAAATGAAGATAAAGTGGATTTTCCACTTATTTATTGTCCAGCATATTTTGAAGGAATTGCTTCTTTTTGTGGCACCACTGAGCAAGACTCCAGCTTTATGAATGCCCTTATAGCTCAGCAATGTGTCAAATCTATTGAGACAGCACAACTCAATATATCATGATCTTGATTTTAATATGTTTTAATGATATGTTTATAGGGGAGTTCTAAAATATTCTCATGCCATGTGGATTATGATCAAGTTAAATTTATCAGACTTACATTTCAGCTACGAATTTCTGTATTGTTATCTGCTGCGGTAAACAAATATGCAACTTTAATTATAAAGTACAACAGTACTTCAGTGGTTTTCGATGGCTGGGTTTTCACAGAATCATGGGGTATATAGTGACAAAGGCCAATTGGACAATTACATCTTTGTTGGATCATTGCAGGGGTCATACAGCTAATCGCCCCCTCCTCTTCTTAGCCCTGCAGTTCTTATAAAAGGTTATTAACCTAAGTGGTAGTGTCACACTAACTGAGTGTTTTCAAGATTATTTTTAAATCTCCCTGTTTGTTGTTCGAGTAGGCTTCATGCTAATCTTGAGCTAATCCCTCACTACTATTTCTGTGCTCTTACCCCACAGAAATATTGTCTGAATCTGATTCTTGCCTTCAATCTCAGTAACTCCTCAATTATTTCAACCTGTTATGTAGGGAAAGAGCAGAACACTGTAGATTAAAATTATTATTCCATCTAACAACCTATTTAAATTAATATTTACAATTAGTACCCAGCAGTATAATAAAATAAAGCATTTTAAAATGCAAAGTAAATAAGTTATTTGACTTGCTGAAGTAATTTTATTGGGTCATTGATTTCAGTGTTTGATATCTAATGGAAGCATCATAAAAAAAGGTTGTAAGGGCATTGTTGAGGCAGAAAAATTGGATCTCGAGTATTGAAACCAGTGACACAAGAATCTCAAGGTTTAATTACAGTCCACATTCATAGTCTTATTTAAACAATCCATATATATCTCTTTATGCCCATATCTTGGCCTTTTAATAAAAACAGATATATTCTAGTTGAAGAAAAGCATCCAATCCTTAAAAAGCCTAGGAAACTTTTAGTATTATAAAATAAAATATTGCTGTATTGTTTGTAGGCTTTATTGGTTTGCTGTTCATTCAGGCAAGTTATAAGGATAGAACTACCAAAAGAATTTACTTTGAGGGTTATTAAGACTCGGCCAGCAGTAGCAGTTGGTATAACAGTCATACTAAAACTTTTTTTAAAAGATGCATGTATACCTGAATAAATCAAATTGCCTTTCCTTATTGGGAAAGTAACAAATCCAGCTATTTTCATATATTATTTTATGTTATTTTATTACACTACAAATTCTTCACTATAAAGTTAATAGAACATCTGTACTTTGTTCACTCTTGGTACAGATAATCCCAGTGGATCCCTTGTCCAGTAGGTCTCATATGTTCCCAAACTCATACAAGGTCATGATGGCCCCTCAAGTTGCACCACAACTCAACTTCTGATTATATATCACCTTTCTATTCACTTCCCAGAGTATTTAATGATAACTTCCCAGAATATTTAATGATAACTTTGACAGGTAGCTATTGCACATATTACCCCAACTCCTCTTGTAATGGTCTTGAACTTAGCTTTAGGCTTGTCTTTTATTTCAGGCTTCATATCCCTCTTCAAAAGGGCACAACACGGCATTGCATCTGAAATAATGGCAAGATGTCCAATCTGTGCCTTAATCACCACACCTATTTCCAGACCCACCTGGCATTGTGCTCACATTTCAAGTTACCTCTTCTATCACTGATTTATTCTCTACATTCACAATTCTTGACCCATATCTGACTGGGAAGTTGCAACAGGCTACTGATTTAGTATTCCGTGAGCCTATCTAATTCTAATAAATGAGTGATTCCTGGATCACTTTACTGCCCGACACTCTTGATTCCCTAAAATATGCAATCGCATGAAATATGAAAGCAAGCTGGCAACCAATACCGAGGTTGATAGAAAAAGCTTTTTCCCAGCGTATAAAATGAGGCAAAAGATATGGAATTGCTAGAAAATGAAGCGAGAGAATAATAACAGGGGACAAGGAATTGGCCAATGAACTAAATGAGCATTTTGCATCAGTCTCCACTGTGGAAGACACTGGCAGTGTGCCATGTGTAGAAGGTTATGAGGGAAGAGAAGTGGGTGCAGTTACTATTACACGGGAGAAGGTGCTCAAAAAGCTAAATGACCTAAAGGTATGTATATCACCCGGACCAGATGAACTGCACCCTAGGGTTATGAAAGATGTAGCGGTAGAGATTGTGGAGGCGTTAGTAATGATCTTTCAAGAATCTTTGGACTCTGTGGCATGGTTCTGGAGGATTGCAAATTTGCAAATGTCACTCCACTCTTTAAGAAAGGAGGGAGGCAGCAGAAAGGAAATTATAGACCAGTTAGGCTGATCTCAGTGGTTGGGAAGATGTTGGAGTCAGTTGTTAAGAATAAAATAATGAAGTACTTGTAACACAGGACAAGGTAGGACAAAAATCAGCATGATTTCCTTAAGGGAAAATCTTTTCTGACATACCTGTTGGAATTCTTTGAGGAAACTACAAATAGGGTAGATAAAGGGGTTGCAGCGGATGTTGTATTTTTGGATTTTCAGAAAGCCTTTGACAAGGTGCCACAAGTGAGGCTGGTTACCAAGTTGAGAGGCCAGTAATATTACAGGAAAGATCCCAACATGGTTAGAGCATTGGCTGATTGGTAGGAGGCAGCGAGTTAAAGGATCCTTTCCTGGCTGGATGTCACCATTTCTGGTGGTGCTCCGTTGGGGTCGGTTTTGGGATCATTCCTTCTAATGATGTACAAATGGAATAGGTGGATTTGTTGCCAAGTTTGCAGAAGATATGAAGATTAGTAGAGGGGCATGTAGTGCTAAGGAAACAGGAAGGCTGCAAAAGGGCTTGGACAGATTAGCAGAATGGACAAAAGAGTGGCAACTGAAATACGATGTTGGAAAATGCAAGGTCATGCACTTTGGTAGAAGAAATGGGAGAAGGTCCAAAAAATCTGAGATGCAAAGTGACTTGGGGGTACATGTGCAGAATGCCCTCAAGGTTAACCTGTAGGTTGAGTTGGTTGTGAGGAAGGCAAATGTAATGTTGGCATTCATTTCAAGAGGTCTTGAATACAAGAGCAGGGATGTGATGCTTTATAAGGCACTGGTGAGGCCTCACTTTGAGTATTGAGAGCAGTTTTGGGCTCCTTATTTAAGAAAAGATGTGTTGCCAGTGGAGAGGGCTCTGAGGAAGTTCACAAGGATGATTGTGGGAATGAAGCGTTATCATATGTGGAACATTTGATAGCTCCGGATCTGTGCTCTCTGGAATTTAGAAGGTTCAGGGGGGATCTCAGTGAAACCTTTGGAATATTGAAGGGTGGAAACAGTGTAGATGTGGAAAGGATGTTTTCCATGGGGGAGTCTAGGACAAGAGGGCACGGCCTCAAGATAGAGGGGCGCACATTTAAAACAAAGATGCAGAGAAATTTTGTTAAGCAGACTGTGGTGAATTTGTGGAGTTTGTTACCACAGACTCCAGTGGAGTCTGGGCAGTGGAGCCCAGGTCATTGGGTGTATTTAAGGCAGAGGTTGATAGGTTCTTGATTGTCAAAGGTTACAAGGGGAAGGCCAGGGAGCAGAGCTGAGGAGGGCAAAAAGTATCAGCTGTGATTGAATGATGAAGCAGACTCGATGGGTCAATTGGCCTACTACTGCTCCTCTGTCTTAAGGTCTTATGCTTTACCATAGGTAGCACCTGAGGAATGAGTTTCTGTTTCAAGATATTTTCAGACTCACCTACAAATGAATTATAGCATGGAGTTGTTTGAAAGGCAGAGGTACTTACGTAGCTCTAATATTTTGCACTGCTTCATCTGGTATTACTCTCCAGCTATCTGCCTAGTAGATAATAGAAACCAACTTCCCCAAAGTGGCAAACAAGCCACCTTGGCTGAGGCATAAAAAGAATAATGGAGTGAATATCCAACTCAATTCTTCTGGAAGTGCGATTTTTACCAGACAGAAAGGAATTGTTAAGACTAGGCTTTAGATGATGCTTCAGGCAGTGCATAGTTTCACAGTATGCTGGTGAATAATTAGAATGGTGTTTATTTCTAAAAATTACAGATATAGGGGTGTCACTTGAACTCCACTGCAAAGTGCAGATCCCAAGTATTTTGAAAATATTCTCTATTTCAGAGATTTAAGCTGCAAGTAAATCTGAGAGCAGTACAGTTACAGAAGTTTCTAGATGATAACCTTTGTTTATAAAGCCTCAGATAATTTGCTCAGACTTGAGCCACAGAGAAGACAAACCAAAGGAACAGGATTTATGGCAGAGCAGAGTTGGATTTCCAGAGAACAAGGGGCTGCGAGTGCTAGAATGAAGGGAATAATATGTATTTAGTCTGCTGCTTCAGTAGGAAATGCTTTGATAACTCAAGTTTCCAGCTGCTATTTAATCAATGCCATTATTCTACTGAATCATTGTCTTTCTGGATGCTTTGCATTGACCATCTGTTTTATTATTTAAACATTTTGATGAGACGCCTTCCAAGTTACTTTCATTTTAGATGCTAATCTAATTATTTGAAGGAGTATAGGTAAATGCCCATAGATCATTCCTTGGCAGTTATCTGCAGAGTGTGCCAAGTGTGGAGGAGGCTCATTTGGCTGAGCTGGGGAAGAACTGGGGATTGTGGCCAGAATGACTGTCTGTGGAGGCGAGGCAGTGATGGGCAGCGAATTACCAGCTGGGAGGGGGAGACAAGAATGGTGTAGAGAAGATCATCAGAGTAACTGAGGAATTGCTGAGGGAATATTACTGAGTTTGGAATGGGGTGGAAGAAGTGACAGTGGGTTGACTTAGGGTGATGTCAATGTGGTCAGGGAGATGATCATTAGTGAAAATTCTTAAAATGATCCTAATGCAAACTGGTAACACTCCAGCAGCAGCCCAGAGGAGAATGAACTCTAATGAATGCCATAGCAGGCTCCTGACCTCTTTCTAAGACTTTTCTCCTGTGTTCAACAGGCATCCTATTTGCAGCCCTTTTAAGTACAGTAACATTTTGGTCAGGTGATATCAGCTGAGCAATATATGCAGTTTAACAATTACATGCACAAGGTTGGAACTTGCTGTACATGTAGAATACAAAGCCAGAATTACATCAATGATGTTTAAAGTATCTGGTTGCACTAAACGGGTTTCAGTTTCTAATAAAATACTCCTGTGTGCTACCCACTGCCAATGTGCAACGCAATAGTAGATTGTCCGAGCCACCAAATACTTATGAATTCCAAGTCAAATGTTCTTCAAATTTAATTTGAACTTAGAAAATTCTGTTTGTGTAACCAGTTCAAAAATTTGTGGTATGTGCTTCAGAATATATAGATCTCCTCTGTTAACATATCCTAATCCAGATACATTTTGAATGGAGTAAAATAGAAGCAGTATGAATTAATGTTGAACTTATTAAGACCTCAATCAAAGTTTGCAGTATTCAAAACTAAGTGTTAACCATTTAATAGTTTCTTTCTTGCAGGTAGAGGTTGGCGATATAGTTAAAATAAATTGCACAGAATACATACCTGCTGATACTGTACTACTATCATCAAGGTAGAGATGACTGCTGATGCTTATGTAGAGGATGGCTCCTCTACCTTTTGCACTGTCCCAGTATTACTCCAAGAAAATGGAATTCTTGCAAAATAGAACTGGACTCTGCATTTATCTTTACTCTTGTGTATAATGACCAGCAGGTTTGTCTCATTGTGACCATGTCTGGACCCCACACTTTCAGAAAGATATCAAGACCTCAGTCTTGACCTCAGCGGGACTTCAGAGAACTCGGAAGAAGGCTGAAAAGCAGGATTTCCAGGGTGGTTATCTCTGGTTTGCTTCCAGTTCCTCGTGCTGGAGAGGGCAGGAACAGGGAGATAATGGATCTGAATGTGTGGCTGAGGAACTGTTGCAGGAAGCAAGGATTTACATTCTTGGACCACTGGGATCTGTTTTGGGGTAGGGATGAATTGTACGAAAGGGATGGGTTGCATCTTAATAGGCGGGGGACCAGCATTCTGGCAGATAGGTTTGCCACTGCAACACAGATGTGTTTAAACTAAGTAGTGGGGGAGAGGGGATGAACTGGAAATACAAGGATGGAGTTAAAGGGAAAGTGAAAATAAGAAAAGTTAAAAAGGACAACAGAATCAATGGAGTAGAAAGCTCAAGAAGAGATCATACAGTATGGCCAAGTGAAATAGGAATTGTTATGAAAGGAGAGGGGAGTACCAAATTAAAAGTATTATATATGAATACATGAAGTATAAGGAATAAAGTAGATGAGCTTGAGGCTCAGTTGGAAATTGGCAAGTACGATGTTGTGGGAATAACTGAGACATGGCTTCAAGCGGACAGGGCCTGGGAAATGAATATTCAAGGATATACATCTTATTGGAAGGACAGACTGACTGGCAGAGGGGGTGGGGTGGCTCTATTGGTGAGGAATGATATTCAGTCCCTTGCGAGGGGGGACATAGAATCTGGGGATGTAGAGTCAGTATGGATAGAACTGAGAAATTCTAAGGGTAGAAAGATCCTAATGGGAGTTATATACGGGCCCCCAAACAGCAATCTGGATGTAGGGTGTAAGTTGAATGAAGAGTTAAAATTGGCATGGCGCGAAGGTAATGATACAGTTGTCATGGGGGATTTCAACATGCAGGTAGACTGGGAGAATCAGAATGGTACTGGACCCCAAGAAAGGGAGTTTGTGGAGTGCCTCCGAGATGGATTCTTAGAACAGCTTGTACTGGAGCCTACCAGGGAGAAGGCAATTCTAGATTTTGTGTTGTGCAATGAACCAGATTTGATCAGGGACCTCGAGGTAAAGGAACCATTAGGAGGTAATGACCGTAATATGATATGTTTTAACCTACAATTTGAGAAGGAGAAGGGAAAATCGGATGTGTCAGTATTACAGTTGAACAAAGGGAACTATGGAGCTATGAGGGAGAAGCTGGCCAAAGTTCAATGGAACAATACCCTAGCAGGGAAGGCAGTGGAATAAAAATGGCAAGTATTTCTGGGAATAATGCAG
The DNA here is from genome assembly GCF_030144855.1 of Hypanus sabinus. Lineage (NCBI taxonomy): Eukaryota > Metazoa > Chordata > Chondrichthyes > Myliobatiformes > Dasyatidae > Hypanus > Hypanus sabinus. Next base: position 46,870,630 of record NC_082719.1, on the reverse strand, counting down.
AAGGTGCAGGATCGGTTCATTCCAAAGAGGAAGAAAGATCCTTAGGGGAGTAAGGGGCGGCCATGGCTGATGAGGGAAGTAAAGGGCAGTATAAAAATAAAAGAGAAGAAGTATAGCATAGCTAAGATGAGCGGGAAACCGGAAGACTCGGAAGGTTTTAAAGAGCAACAGAAGATAACAAAAAAGGCAATACGCCAAGAAAAAATGAGGTACAAAGGTAAACTAGCCAAGAATATAAAGGAGGATAGTAAAAGCTTCTTTAGGTATGTGAATAGCAAAAAAAAAATAGTTAAGACCAAAATTGGGCCATTGAAGACAGAAGTGGGTGAATTTATTATGGGGAACAAGGAAATGGCAGACGAGTTGAACAGGTACTTTGGATCTGTCTTCACCAGGGAAAACAAAAACAATCTCCCGGATGTAATAGTGGCCAAAGGAACTAGGGAAAAGGATGAACTGAAGGAAATTTATATTAGGCAAGAAACGGTGTTGGATAGACTGTTGAGTCTGAAGGCTGCTAAGTCCCTGGGACCTGATGGTCTGCATCCCAGGGTACTTAAAGAGGTGGCTCTAGAAATCATGGAGGCATTGGTAATCATTTTCCAATGTTCTATAGATTCAGGAACAGTTCCTGCTGATTGGAAGGTGGCTAATGTTGTCCCACTTTTCAAGAAAGGAGGGAGAGAGAAAACAGGGAATTATAGACTGGTTAGTCTGACGTCAGTGGTGGGAAAGATGCTGGAGTCAATTATAAAAGAGGAAATTACGACACATTTGGATAGCAGTAGAAGGATCAGTCCGAGTCAGCATGGATTTATGAAGGGAAAATCATGCTTGACTAACCTTCTGGAGTTTTTTGAGGATGTAACTATGAAAATGGACAAGGGAGAGCCAGTGGATGTTGTGTATATGGGCATCCAGAAAGCTTTTGATAAAGTCCCACATAGGAGATTAGTGGGCAAAATTGGGGCACGTGGTATTGGGGGCAGAGTACTGACATGGATTGAAAATTGGCTGGCTGACAGGAAACAAAGAGTAGTAATTAACGGGTCCCTTTCGGAATGGCAGGCTGTGACCAGTTGTGTACTGCAAGGTTCAGTGCTGGGACCGCAGCTGTTTACAATATACATTAATGATTTAGATGTACGGATTAAAAGAAACATTAGCAAATTTGCTGATGACACAAAGCTGGGTGGCAGTGTGAAATGTCAGGGGGATGTTCTGAGAATGCAGGGTGACTTGGACAAGTTGGGTGAGTGGGCAAATGTATGGCAGATGCAGTTTAATGTGGATAAATGTGAGGTTATCCACTTTGGTGGCAAGAACAGGAAGGCAGATTACTATCTAAATGGAGTCAAGTTAGGAAAAGGGGAAGTACGAGATCTAGGTGTTCTTGTACATCAGTCAATGAAAGTAAGCATGCAGGTACAGCAGGCAGTGAAGAAGGCTAATGGCATGCTGGCTTATATAACGAGGAATTGAGTATAGGGGTAAAAAGATCCTTCTGCAGCTGTACAGGGCCCTGGTGAGACCCCACCTGGAGTACTGTGAGCAGTTTTGGTCTCCAAATTTGAGGAAGGACATTCTTGCTATTCAGGGAGTGCAGCGTAAGTTCACAAGGTTAATTCCCGGAATGGCGGGGATGTCATATGTTGAAAGATTGGCTGAGCTTGTATACACTGGAATTTAGGATGAGAGGGGATCTGATTGAAACATATAAGATTACTAAGGGATTGGACACACTGGAGGCAGGAAGCATGTTCTCGCTGATGGGTGAGTCCAGAACTAGAGGCCACAGTTTAAGAATAAGGGGTAGGCCATTTAGAACAGAGATGCGGAAAAACTTTTTCACCCAGAGAGTGGTGGATATGTGGAATGCTCTGCCCCAGAAGGCAGTGTAGGCCAAGTCTCTGGATGCATTCAAGAGAGACTTAGATAGAGCTCTTATAGATAGCGGGGTCAAGGGATATGGGGAGAGGGCGGGAACGGGGTACTGATTGTGTATGATCAGCCATGATCACAGTGAATGGCGGTGCTGGCTAGAAGGGCCGAATGGTCTACTCCTGCACCTACTGTCTATTGTCTGGAAGCATTTTACCATAAATGAGACCGCAGTACTGTTGAGAGTTTAGAAAAGCAGAGATTCTTCCTCATGGCCCAGTTGAACAAAGGTAGAAAGAGGAGTTTTGAAAAAGCAGAACTATTTGTAATGATGAGTGGGTGGTGAAGGCAAGAAAAGTTTCGGTAGCCAGAGAGCATGATTTTATTTAAAAATTAGATAGAGAAGAAATGTAGTTCTTTATTTAGTGAGTTTTTAATAACTATGATGTATATCCAAAAAGTAAGTGGCAATGAAAGCAAAATAACTGTGGGCACTAGGGGTAAATACTTGGAAAGGAAATTATGGAGAGAACTGGAAAGAGTTCCAGCTGGTTGCATAGTGGAGTAGTGGGTGGTGCTGCTGCCTTACAGCTGCAGTATCCAGAGTTCAGCCCTGTGTGGACTTTGAACATACTCCCTGTCATTCTCTGGGGTTTTACCTAATGCTTCATCCTCTACTTGCATCCCAAGGACATTTTGGGAGGAGGTTAATTGATCTTTGTAGATGACGACTAGCATTAAAGGATATTGGGAGAATCAAGAAGGAGCTGATAGGCATTAGGGAAAATATGTTACTGGGAAAGTAGTGAGGCATGGAGATTGATAGATTTGCTTTGGGAGTTGGGCCAAATGCCTGCCACATTTGTTGTAGGAAATATGAAATATGAAATAGCTTGTGCCGGTTCAAAGAACTGGCACAAGCACAAAATTGCTGTGGTGATGGGTGGATCCAGACACGAGTAGATATTTTATTATTGGGACCACTGTAGAGTGAGCAGAATAGTTATTTCTCCAAAAGGAATTCTGCATCACCCTCATGCAAAGTACGTAGAGAGGAGATGTCACCAGTTTGTGTGGCTTTGCATACCATCAGATCCATTCAAAGACGATTGTCTCCCAGACTGATTTACATTCTCCTGGTGGACGAGTGATATTATTGCTTGATAGTGGTTCCCACAGTGAAATCACTGTTGCAGGCAAACTTTACTCTGCAAACATTGTTGACACAGTCACAAACTCCCATGTGAACTGCACCATACCCTATGACACCCTATGATTTGGCAACTCAGCCAACATAGCTTCAGACAGACTCATCTGAGTCTGATTTTTGTGCTTGCTATAGATTAGCTAAAAGAAAATCTGTGAAGGTAGCTAAAGATCACAATTATGGGTTATTGTGATGTTTCATTTATTTAATTGGCATAACTATTTTGAGAAATGTGGACATTTGTTCAAATTTTGTTTATGATGTTCTATCTCAATATTAATTTATTTTTTGTTGTATGTGTGTATATAAGATTTCAGGTTGTTGCCATTGCAACGAAAAGAATTTTCTGAGGATGTAAACTATACATGCAGTTACAAATGACTAAATTTTATGGAATTCTAAATTTCAAATTATTAAACTAAAAATCCATTTAAATACTTTTAATTTTAATTGATTTTTATAAAATGCAACTTGGACATTTATTTTGCAGAACCATTTTCTTGGAGACAATTTCTTTGAAACCTTTTTTTAGATGTTTTGTTTTACAAAATCCATTTTCTGCTCAAGTCAAAAGGCAAAAAAATTAGTGAAAATTCAAATGTGCTGATCTTCATTCAAAAATGTAAATGTGCATTTTATTTTAGCCATCTTTCACTTCTTACAAAATGTGCAATACTTCCTGATGATTGCTGTATTGTTTTGAATCATAGGCACAATATTAGTTTTATTATACTGTATTACAGTTTTCATTGAAAGCTAGAACTGTGTAGACCCAACTTGACAGTGCAATGTAGTTAGTTTTTAATGAAACATTTAATTTTTAAATTATTGTTGTTGCATGCCAACATACATGTTATGGAACTTGGCTATCTAAATATTATTGAGCACAGTTAATTTTAGTACTAGTAAAATCAAAAGCTTTTTTCTTGATTACTGTTTGAAATTAAGATGTTTTGACCCTTTAGGATTAGGCTGCTCTGTTTAGGGCATTGTGCTTTGTAAATAAAACGAGATGGGGAAAAGACATTATTTTCTTATGCTTAGATTTATGGGAAAGTATTTTTTCTATTGAAGTATTTGTATTGTGGGAAAATTCTTCTGCATGCAAATTTTTTTATATTTTCATAGCAATGTTTGAAGTCAAGTGTTTGCATCTGACATGAATAAAATGGATTTTGGAAAAATATATAGCAAAGAAATTTTAATTGATTTATCTTATTTTCTGTATAACCAATCAATTTGCTTTTTACCTTTTTCTCCATGTTTCCATCATTACCTGATCCCTCTACATTAATTGTGTGTGTGTGTGTGTGCGTGTATGCGTGTGTGCGTGTGTGTGTGTGCCCTAACCCTCTATCTGCTGGGATTGATATAGGTGGCAGTGGGGGAGATTGTGAAGGTGACCAATGGGGAACATTTCCCAGCTGACCTCGTCATTATATCATCAAGGTCAGAGTTAATTTGGAGAGTATAAAACTGCAGCAGTGGGTCCTCAAAAGCAGTACCCAAAAAGACAATTTGTAGTTTTCTAATATACCTGCATTAACATTCTGCATCAGATTTCTGTATAAAACTGAATTAGTGACAGAAAATATAGGAAAAAAGATTAACAATCTCTTGTATCAAGCCGCTCAATGATGCAATGTCACTTCCTTCCTTAGTGAAGGGAGGCCTTGAAAGACTGCTATCAGCTACCTTCTGTACCAGTCCATTAAAAGATGCACCAAAATGGTTTTCTATGTTACTATTTTCTGTATGTTACACGCTCTCTGGAACACTGCAAGGTAGCACTGATAGATTTAATGATTTATTTCATGATTCTACAAAGTGACACATCTGGAATTGCAGTTCTGAGCACAATAGTATCCAGTAATTTTATTTCATTTAAAAAGTCACATTCCATTCCACTTCACTGAGAATTGGTAGATTAAGTTGTATGAACTTGAGCTTTAACAAAGAATACCGTATGCAATGCTGTAATCATTCTTTCTTTTTTCTTTTCCCTTATGCCCAGTGAATTAAAAATACACGTAACTATTTCTTGATTGTAGTTACATGTCTAGGAAGCCTTGCATAGAGTAGGTCATGTATTAAACAATAATGATGCTGAAAATATCCATGGACAAATGAGCGAGCTTGAAATTTTTTTTTATATAGATTGAGGTTGCTTATAGTTTTAAAATTTACATGTGAAATATATTATCCAAAAAATATTTTTTTAAATAATGATTGGGCTGCAAAGTGTACCACATAAGATTTTTGGTGGGTTTACAAGCTTACTGGAGGACCCACTGTGCTCTTCTGACTGTTAGCTTTTGCATGTCCTTGAATGTATTATTTTTATGTTATGTGCTGAACTGCATGTTGCTGTTGCAAATTTAATGGTAGTATTACAATTGCACCTTCAGTTTTCTAATGTAATCATCAGGATGTTTGCTGGCGCATTCCATTGTTGTGATGTACATGTTATCTGTACTCTAGCCTTGTTGGTGTGTTAACTAAGTGCTTTATGAAATGTTTTTTCTAATTGTTTCTTGCTTTGGTTAATGCTTCCTTTGCCCCACTGCCTCGTGGTAAATCTTGCACACTGTAACAATGCTCAAGTTTTCATGGCACATCTTCCTGAATAATCATGGAATGGGTAACTCAATAGTAATTTGATATCCATGAAGTTAAGTAACTTGCTTCCGCTTCTCCCCCTCACTCTTTCACTTTCTGTACCAGTGGGAGCAAAAAATGCAAGATGTGTTTTAGGGAGTAAGTTTTAAGTGAATTGACATCTGCAGTGCAATTTTTTTTGTCATCTTTAGTGTATTCACTTAACCTTTTGTATAACCATTACTCATGAATGCAGTTCATAAAAAAGTATTTATCCAACTTTGACATTTGCATTCACCTTATAAATTATGTATTTGTTAGTTACACAATAACATTCTTGTATTAATAAATGTTAGAATGTTGGACTAGCTGAATTAAACATCTAAATTATTTGAATGGATAGAAATGGTTGAATAACTAGTATCTCAATCTTTGAAGTTAAAATCAAAAAATCTAATTGTAAAATGCTATTACCCAAAAAGGTGAATCAATGCATTGTCAATACTTGCATTTTATTCAACTTTTCAAGTCACTACAACTTTAAATGAATCAGGTTGCAAAATTTTATAATGGTTAGCGATGAGTTTGGTGAGAACTAAAGATGCATTTTTATCAAAAATTCTTTAATAACTGGTAAATGCTGAATAATTTATCTTGCTAGAATCTATTTCTATAATTGAAAACTGGGATTTACAAATTTTTCAAGTGCACATATTGTTTTTTAAAAATAAATTTCATTATTTTTCATGTCAGTGAACCACAAGCAATGTGTTACATTGAAACTTCTAATTTAGATGGAGAGACAAATCTTAAGATCCGTCAGGTAGGATTTACACCCTTATTGATTTGCCATATGTTATTGAAGAGCTTTAATTCACTAAATTGTATCTTTATCTGGTAATCATTCAACCTAGCTATAAAATGTTCATGCTTTTAGTTTAATAGAGTTTTGTATACTTGTGAGAATCAAAATAACTTTGAAGCTTTATGAATTTTGCTTCTAGTTGTATTAAGTACATTAAGCAGTAAGATTTGTATGCTGTTAAAATTCTAAATGAATTGAATGTAATCCCATCTGCTCTGGTGAACATTAGGTTATAACTTTATTGACAAGAAAAATTAGAGATAACTAGTTCAATAGTGGAAGCTAGACCAAACAACAAATAAGTCGATGTACAGAACTGGGAGAAGAGATGATGAGTACTTTCACTTCTCATTAATCAGCTTATTCTGTATCTGCTGTCAGCCCCTACATCAGTACGCATCATAAGAAAAGTGCTGCTTTATCTTCTACCTTGCGTGGCATATTATAGTTGGCTTCAACCTCTTAAATTGCATTAATTTCTCACCATCTTTGTTATAAATTTGCTCAATGTGATAGATTTTTAATAGGCATCAGCATTTTCAATGTCTCTGCTCTTTCTGACAGCAAAACAGGGCATTTTTACTTAGTTGGATCTTACCAGTGATGTCATCTCTAACTGATAGGACAGACCGTCCATAGAGACTTGGCAGCGTAGAAACAATCCCTTCAGCCCACTGTGCCCATGCCAGCCATCAAGCACCATCTACAATAAATCTATCTTCCATTATTTTGTCCAAACTCTGTTGTCCATTTGGTCTGAGTAATTTAGGAGGAAATATGAATTTTCCATGCCAGAGTGAGCAAGTAAGATTTGAGTGCTACAAATCAGTGGTGCAGTAAAAGGATGATACTGGAACAGAAGTATTGTCCACCTAAAAAGGCAGACAGTGCTCTTTTTGTTTCTGCTGGGATTTCAAGAAGCCTTATAGAGATCTCAAGATTATGAAAGTTTGAGGAATAGACCTGGGCGTGTCCTTGCTTCTGGTGGTCTGTTGCTATCAACAGCCAGCTGTTGCTCCCTTGGTTATTTCCATGAAACCGCTGACCATACAATTTATCCTGCTGCCATTTTATTCTTTGTTTCTCGGGCACTGATGCTCTTTGTTAAATCTGAATTCATCACTTCTGCCATCAAAACAAATCACTGACTCTTGAGCAATTGGCTCAAGTACAGTATCCCTTTTATCTCAGGTTCTAAAATAGTTTTTCTTCTTCCAGTTCCATGCCACCTTCTTTGAAGTGTTTTAATCCTTTCAATTATACTTTTGACCTTGCATGCTACTAAAATGGCTGCTGTAATACTCTGAAAATGGATCCATTGCAAACCCAAGTCCTTCTTCACCAGTCTACTACTTTCACAGTGAATAATCATATCATCTATTTCCAGCTGTTCTTGGGGACCATCTAATTAAGTGGGAAGGCATTGGATTTAAACTTGCCTCTGAAGTCAACTAGAGCATTTCTTGCAATGGTTTCCATTCCCATTTCTGTGGTGTCATCAAGGATCCATCCACACTCTCCTCATTCAAATCCATATACATTCGGCCCTCCTTATCCATGGGGGATTGGTTCCGGGAACCCTGCGGATACCAAAACACACAGTTGCTCAAGTCCCTTATTTAACCTGTCTCAGTGCAGTGTTCTTTATGACCCAGCAGAACCCCGGACCTTAATTAATCTTTCTTAGTGCTGTGGACGTTAGGATCTGGCGCAGCTCTGAATCTGCAGTATTTCTGTTCACAAAAATAATCACGATCACGATTGAAAATACAGTGGAAGTAATAAAGCGATTGGAAAGAGGTGAAACGCCATTGATCATTGGAAAAGCGTTAAGCTACAGTCAGTCAACGATCGGAACAATTTTAATGGAGCATGTGAAAGGCCCTGCCCCGATGAAAGCTACAATTATTACTAAGCAACACAGTGGTTTAATTATTGAAATACATATGTTTCTTAAGTGTTTTATATGCATATAAAGGTAAAATAGATACAATATACTAAGAAAAAACATTTGACTAACTGACGCTAAATAATACCAGATGTACCTGTTCTGACTAAAGATAGGAATGGAACTGGTTCATAACACAAAGACTGCCTGTACTTTTAAATCATCTCTAGATTACTTATAATACTTAATACAATGTAAATGCTATGTAAATAGTTGTTATACTATATTGTTTAGGAAATAATGACAAGAAAAAATAGTCTGTACCTGCTCAAATAACGAGTGCTGGAGAGAGAACTTCCGGGTTTACCGATCCGCGGTTGGTTGAATCCGCGCATGCGGAACCTGCAGATAAGGAGGACCAACTGTAATGCCCCTTAGTCACATGACCAGAAGTTCTTGTTCCACTAGCAGCACCTTCTTATATCACTTTACAACTCCAAAAGCTTCCACGAACCCAGTTGTCAAACTGCTTGTCAGCAGAATTTATTCCATTTCGATCCATTTTCAGCTGTTAACTCAATTCCCTAACCATGGACTCGATCCCTCACCTTGGCAAGTACCTGAAAATGAAACCATTTGTGACAATAAGTAAAAATAATGACCAGCATCAAATAATGGGATTGCTATTTGAATACCAGCCAGACCTGATATAAGGCTGAAGGACCAGTTGCAAAGTCATGTGCACTTGCTCCTGAAGACATCAGTGCTCTGGTGTTGCTCTTAATGTTATCTCCTACAGCCAAGTGGAAGGTTAGTGGAACTTCAGCTCACATTGGACTTTTGCATTTGCCACAGTGTGCATCGAGTTCTGAGACTTGCTGAGTACTAAACAGCTCATTTTCCTTTGAGAACAACATATTGTACATCAACTGTATTCTATACAGCTGAATTTTATCAACATTTTGGGTGGTTAATTTTTAGAAGTACATATGTAAGCATTTGATAGTGCAGCTTTACTTTGAAAACGCACAAACTAATGGCATCCAACTTACTTAAAGCGACGCTTTAAAATAAAAAAGAATAGTTAATCCATTACAAGATTATACAAATTCTGATTTTTTTTTCTCATTCCTTTCTCAAGGGTCTACCCCAGACAGCAGACATAAAAGATATTGAAAGTTTAATGAATTTTTCGGGCAAACTTGAGTGCGAGAGTCCCAACCGGCACCTATATGATTTTGTTGGCAACCTTCAATTTGATGGAAAAAGGTAAAGTAGGTGGATGGGAAAAAGATGCATTAAAGCAGTGACAAAACTGTGCAAATTTCATGAGATGATTGTTTTCAAATTCAGTCCCCATAGAAGACCTGTATGATTTCATTAAAGAGTATTTTAACCTTGAAGTTTGTGCTCTCAGCTTTAATCAACCATGATGATCATTCCTGAAGCATGGGTGGAATTTGGCATTAATTATTACTTAGTTATCAACATTATTTTCCCAGCAGTGCTGAGCAGTCTACTTTAGCAATTAACTTCTGAACGTTTTATGCCTATGACTTCTATATCGACCCTGCTAATAATTCCTCTTATTTGTATGGCCTTTTCATGGTGATTAAAATTGTCTTTTTAATAATTTTGCTCATCTTTACTCTAACTTCAACATTAGAGCAAGATAGACCTTTGCATGTCTTCATAAAATGTGTAATTTCTCAGATTCTATCCAACTAGACTATTTCACTGCACTTAAGATTCACTTGTGGTGCTCTTCTTTGAGCAGTGTTTACAGAGGTAGGGTTGATTAATTGCAGTTCACTTTATTCATATTTGTAATTGTTGCTTCTAGTTTGTCAGGATCTGTGAGTCACTTGCAATTACATTGCAAGGAAAATACCTCCTATTAACTAGGGAAGTTAAAGGAAAAAAGCATATGAAGTGAATTGGCTTCCAAAGCAAGGCAATTGATTCACATCAATCTATTTTAAGTAGTATTTCTCTGATCCATGTCCATGGAATTGTACGCCACAGGGGACCTTTGAATGAACTATCCAATTAATCCTGCTTGCTTACTCTTTGCCTGTAGCGCTATAAATTTTAACAATCAAAAGAGAATAGAAGATGCACTTAAAGATTATTATCTTATCATCTTATTCCATTCTTGCAGTGTGTTCTGAACCATAAAGTGATGAAATTTAAAACAAAATCTGTGTCCTGTCTGATATTTTAGGAATTTCATGTACTTGCCCCATTGATAATCATTCTACCTTTGGACACAGCTTTTTATCTGATTTGCTTTTCATAATTTTGAACCTTTAAAATTTCCCCTTACTACCTCTGCTTTAAGGTGACCAGTCTCAGCATCTCAGAGTTTTTGCATAACCAGTGTTCCTTGTTATTAGTGTAATTATCATAAATCTCATCGGCACCCTAACCGACATATTGACAACTTCGTTAGGAATGGTGTGCAGAACTGGATGTGGTGAATTGGTGTAATATTTTACTTCTCCTGTTCATAAAGCCCAAGAACCTGCTTCCTTTTATTAACTTACTCCAACACTTATAAGATTTGCGTGTTCGAGCACCTTAATCATACTAATCCTGCAACCTTTAAAATGGTACCTTTTAATTTACTTTGTCTCTCCTCATTATTTATTCTCACTTGGATCATGCCACACATCTCTGCATTAATTTTCCTTGTCTGCATTTCTTCCATAATTTTATTATCCATACAGTTTGCTATTTTTCTAGTTTCATGTTGTTTATAAGCATGGCATTCCTTAGTGGTAGGACTCTTGGGTCCATAACCTTCTGACTTGGCCTTGTGTCCTCTAAGATATTTGAGCACATTTTTCAGTTTGACATTTTGACAAAAGCCAGTGCAGTACTGTGGAGTGTGGAGGGTGGGCTGGCAGTGTGGTTATGATGATAAACTTGGAGTACTGTCTGACCTAGGTAGATGTAAAAATCCCATGACACAACTGTCAGTAAAGTGGTGCTCGGTGTGAGACTGGTTTCTTATAGTGAAGCAGGAAAAATAATTTAAAGTAGTTACAGGTGATTAACTTTGGAAATTGAATGCCCTGAAGTTCAACCGATTTGGATTTTTAATGTCCAGAAGCATTAATATTGAAACACAGTTTTGGTGTGACAATAAACATTCTTTTAGTCCACAGCTCTTGTAGTTAATGTGTTAGACTCTAGTTCTGAAGAATTATGAATTAAGATAGGTTCTCTGCATTAATAAGATTGGTGTTGAACTGTAGCATTTTCTGTTTGTTATAAAACATGGATGCATGTTTATGAATATTATTGTAATTTTGCTTGAATATAATATGTTCATGAGCATTTTCTATGTTTCAGGAATAACAGTATTAATACAAGTACATCAGACTTAAAATAATAATTCTCTAATATTTCATTCAAAAGCTAGAAGACCAAAACATCTTTGTTAGCGCGTATTAATGCTCTAAGCTCACATTCAATGTTGCTGCATTTAGAAAAAAAGACAGTTGAATTTCAAGATATTCAATTAAGCCTCCTTGTTAAAAAGAAAAAAAATCAGGCATAATGTGTTCCCGTAGGTTCCATCTGTAGAAGTAGGCTAATGTTCTTATTGTGGTATTGTACTTGTATGGTATTCTCAGCGTTCATTTACCATTCTGACTTATTTCTTTAACAGCACGTACCCCTTGGGCCAAGATCAAATTCTTCTACGAGGCGCTCAATTAAGAAACACGCAGTGGGTTCATGGAATAGTAGTTTATACAGGACATGATACAAAGCTCATGCAGGTATGTCTGTGCTATATACTGCCAGATTTTCATTTGAAAATTACCTTCATTCAGTTGGGTATGAATTGGTAGATTTCTTCCAGGTGGATGGATGAAGAAATATTCTTTCTTTCTCTGCGATTTTTATGTTGTGACCATGCCCAAAATGGATTGGATATCTGTCAGAATTCCTAAAGAACTCTGCAGGAATGATGCAAGGACATAGGAAAGTGGGGGGAAATGGAAAACTGTGACAAAGTTTGCTTGTCCCCTTCCTTCAGTTTTGAAGAGTACTTGACCTCCACTTAAAACATTTCCAGCCAAGGTGAATCCTGTGGAAAATTTCCATTTCATTGTGAACTTTGAGTGCTTATGTCACTCCATAATAAATCACTCTTAAAGAATGATTAGCTGTACCAGTCTTGGTATATAAATGGCCTGTTTCAAAATTTCCACACCCGATAAATGGAAATTAAATGCTTAAAGGGAATTTAAATCAATCAGTCACTTAATTATGTCTTTTTGGTCACACCATCTGATAATGTAGAAATGGTCATGTTGCAGACACATACATGCCTAAATCTTATGTAGTGCGCAGGATGGTTTCTCAGGAATGAGGGTGCTAATGAAATCGGCATTAAAAACACTTGTTAGAATGAGCTGCAATATTATTGCTCTGCTACCCAATGTCATTCCTACATATTGTAATTTTCTTCAAAAATACTGGACTGAAAAATATTAACAACCTTCTGTAATAAATGTTGTTCCATGAATCTTATGCCTCTGGAGAAGATTGAAAGAAATAATTTAAATTGGTCAGTAACAATTTCCTGCCACATTACAAACTTAAGATGAAAAGATTTTAGGACCATCACCTTCAAGAAAAGATATTTTAATGTTTTCTCATATTTGCTGTGTATATAATTTGTTCAAAGCTTGAATGACAGGATGAACCAACTCCCCAGTGTTGTTAGAAACAATCACCTCCTTTGCAGTGGTGAATCAGCAAAGTTTACAAATACTGAAATGAAAATAAAATGCGGGAAATGTTGAAAAGGTCAGGCAAAAATGGTTAAGTTTTCAGGTTAGAATTGTATATTGCCACTTTTGTTATTTGGTCTGTTGATTTATTCTAGTATTTGCAATTTCTATTTCAGTTTTTTGGCACCTGCAAAATTTGGTTTTCTGACATTTTCAAAATTAATAATTCATTTCTTTACTAGCGGTGGAGTGATCATAAGGCCAAGAAGTGAGTGGGTATTCCTTTAACCTACTGACTTATTAATTAGGCTAGTTTTGTCATATTCAAAGAATTTATTTTTAATCCTCCTATGGGTTTCCCATTTTGGACTATGGAAAGATACATTTGGCATTGTAGAAGTAGAAAAAATGCTTCATTTAAAAATAGTTAACCAATCATAGCTATCTAATTATGAAGCAGTCATATTGTTCCAGTATACAGTATCTCGACTTATTTTTCAAACCCTCAAGAAAAAGCTTAAATTTTAATCTAATTTTGATGTCCAAACAAAGTTTATAGCAGGTGTAATCAGTTAAAACTGAAAGCTTAGTGAAAAGATGAGCATTATGCTTGGTTTTGGGCTTGAATTAATAGAACTTTTTAATATAATAAATTATGGGAGATCTCTTTGCATCTTAGTGTGTATGAAAGGTCAAAGAGGTGTATTTAACAGTATGCAATTGACATTTTGGGTCAAGATCCTTCAGCAGTCCAGCTTGAAGGGTCTTGACCCAAAATGTCGATTGTACTTTTTTCCATAGATGCTGCCTGACCTGCTGAGTTCCTCCAGCATTTTGTGTGCGTTGCTCGGATTTCCAGTATATGCAGCTTCTCTCTTGTTTGTTAACTGTATGCAAATTTGTTTGCAGAACACAACACGAGCTCCACTGAAGTTGTCAAATGTGGAACACATCACAAATGTACAAATCCTCTTCTTATTTGGTATACTGCTCTTCATATCTTTGGTATGTGCCATTGGTTCCACAATTTGGAATAAAAGACATGCTGAAGGAGTCTGGTACCTTCACTTCAGTGGTAAGAATCTGAAGAAAAATGCAAAATGCTTGACTATATTGAATGTGATCCGTAATATACACTGCAGAAAATGTAGATTTTTGCAGGTATCTGGACGCTCGTGGAACACCAACAAGGCTTTCAGTATCGCAACACTCTCCACCTGTAATAGACAACTATAAATATTCTCATTAAAAAAGCAGGTAGAATGGGGGTGGAGGAATGCTCCCTCCAGTGATTTCTGTCACAGAAGGATAAAGTTGCAGTGTCCCTGTGATGAAGATTGATCACTTTCTAGTTTTTGTGACTGGCAGTGAAGAAATCATCTGGAAATCATTTTATGCCTGATGGTGATGGAGCAAGACCTGTCGGCCTCCATAATTCTTCCAATGAAGAGGGAGATTTCTTCCACTGATTGCCCACCAGAAGAGAAAAACTTGGACTGCTGCAGTCTTGATTGTTTTGGCTGGGGACTGTGTGAACAGCCTAAATAGGTATCTCAAGAACGGCAATAGGAAACTATCTAAGAACGAGACAGAATTTTTATTATCACTTCTTAAAAAGTTTGGCATTATGAGAACACAGACCAGTGCAGCATGGAACAAGGCCCTCCAGCCCATGATGTCTTCCAAATAAATTAAATTAGTAATCAAATTGCTAACTTAACTAATCCCTTCTGCCTACATGATGTCCATATCCTCCCACTTCCCTTTCATTCATGCGCCTATCTAAACATCTCATGAAAGTCCATAATGTATCTGCCTGAACCACCTCCCTAGGTGGTGCATTACAGACACCCACCACTCTCTGTGTAAAGAGGAAGAAAGCAGGAAAAAAAAACTTGCCCCTCACAGCTCTTTTGAACTTACTCTGTCTCATCTTAAATGCATACCCTCTAGTACTAGAGCATTTTAACCCTGGAAAAAGATGTCTCTGTCTACTCTATGCCTTTCATAATCTTATAAATCTCTATCAAGTCTTCCCTCAGCCGCTGCTGCTCCAGAGAAAACAACACAAGTTTGACCAACCTCTCATTATATATAGTATGTACCCTCTGATTCCTGGTAAATCCTGATAAATCACTTCTGCATGCTCTTAAAAGCTTCGACATCCTCTCTATAACAGGGTAACCAGAACTGTATGCAATACTCCAGATGTGTTTTATAAAGCTGCGATATGACTTTGACCTTCGAACTCAGTGTCTTGACCAATAAAGGCAAACGTGTCATGTGCCTCGTAACTACATATCAACCCGT
The DNA here is from genome assembly GCF_030144855.1 of Hypanus sabinus. Taxonomy (NCBI): domain Eukaryota; kingdom Metazoa; phylum Chordata; class Chondrichthyes; order Myliobatiformes; family Dasyatidae; genus Hypanus; species Hypanus sabinus. The sequence continues at coordinate 46,855,133 of NC_082719.1, read as the reverse complement.
ATACCCATGTTAAGGAGCTATGAACTTAGACCCTAAGGTCCCTCCGTTCATCAACACTATAAATGGTCTTGCATTTGACCTACTGAGGTGCAATACTTCACATTTGGCCAGATTAAACCCCTTCTGTCATTTCTCCGCCCATATCTGCAACTGAGATATATATCCAGCTGTATCTTTGCCAGTCATCTACCCTTTCTACAACACCAATAATATTTGTATCATCTGCAAACTTAATAATCCGCCCATCTGCATTTTCATCCAGGTTATTTCTGTACATCACAAGCAGCAGAGGTCTTTGTACAAATCCCTGCGGAAAACAACTACTCACAGACCTACAGCTGGCATAAGTCCCTTAGATCTTAATCTTCTGGATGAGTCTCCAATGAGGAACTTTGTCACATGCCTTACTACAATCCATGCAGGCAATGTCCACTGTTCTACCTTCATGAATCATCTTCGCAAATTGTCAAAAAACCCAAACAAGTTAGGATGACATGACTTGCCTGCACAAAGCTGTGCTGGTTCTCCTTTATTAGGCCATGATTCTCAAAATGCTCATAAATCCTACCCCTAAGAATTCTCTCCCTATCACTGATGTGAGACTCACTAGTTGTAGTTTCCAGGGTTATCCCTGGTTCCCTTCTTCAATAATGGAACAATATTAGCTACCCTGGGACCTTGTCTATAACTAGGGAGGGCAAAAAGCTATTTGGCAAGGCCCCAGCAATCTCTTCTCTTGCCTTCTTCAATAACCTGAGATATGTCCCATCAGGCCCAGGGGACTTAACATATTAATGCTCTGTAAGAGACCCAACACTACCTCTTTTACCTCAAAATAGCCAAGCATATTAATACTCTCAGCACTGATTTCACTGTCCTCCACATCCTTCTCCTTGGTAAATACTGCTGTAAAATACTCAAGAATCTCACTCACATCCTTTGCATCCAAGCAAATGTTCCCTAGTTTATCGTTGAGTGGTCCCACCTTCTCCCTAGTTATCCTCTTGCTCTTGATTTATGTAGACAATGCCTTGTGATTCTCTTTAGACCTAGTTGCCAAGGACTTTTTATGGCCCCTCCTTGGCTTTCCTAATTCCCTTGCGTTTTTTTTCTGGCTTCTGTATAGTCCACAAGGGTTCTGTTTGATTTTTGCTTCCTAAGTTTTACATACTTTTTGTGTTTCTTGTTGAGTAAATTCATCACCTCCCTTGTCATTCACGGTTCTCTTACCTTGCTTTTCTTGTCCTTCCTTCTGTCTGTAACATACCTGCCCTGTATACTGTGCATCTGGTTTTTAAACACCCTCCACATGTCAGATGTGGACTTGCCCTGACAGGTCATCCTCCCTCTTCCCTCCCACCCCCCCACTCCACCACCTCCAGCAGGATCCAAAGGGGTATACTTGTAGCTGAGTGGAATGACAACAGGGGGACCCCGTACTGACTGTTTATTCCCCTTAATTCTCTTGGTGGTCACCCATCTTCTGTCTGAAGCCTGTACTCTGGGTGTGACCACCTCAGTAAAATTTTCATCTGAGGTTTCCAACCTCCCAGATGGTCCTGAGTACATTCAGCTCCAGCTCACTTCCTTGATCTTGTCAGTCAGGAGCTGGGTACTCTTCCTGCATATGTAGTCATCAGGGTGAGTGTTAAATATCCTGAAATCCACATCTTACAGGAGCAGCATTCCACTGCAGCTACCACCCCGAATATACTGAATTAAGGACTGAGAGTTTACAGGTAATTTTTATAAAAAGCTTACCTATTCTTACCTGTGGCTTCTCTCTGAAACCTTCGAGTATCACACTCACTTAGATTACTTACTCAGCTTCTTACTGAGCTTGTAATATCTTTGACTCTAATTTCTCAAGCCTAAGCTTTACAATCAAATAAACTATTCAAATTGGCTCAGCACCCTTAAATTGTGCCTGTTCTCACCAGCTCAGAACATCATTTTTCCTTATCAATGAGCAAGATATGGAAGACAACTATTTTGCCAGCTTTGCATGTTAGGTTTCATCTTTCACTACTGCTTCACCCAAAAGCAGGACAAAAATAGAGTAGTTAGAAAAACTGAATGCTGTTCATTTTTTATCCCTCCAGTTTGATTTGTGTTTTGTTTTGACCATACCTGCTAGAAAACTGACAAATGTCTCCATCCCCACTCAACAAGGGCACAGCCAGGACTGAGAACATCTTCTCATCCGTTCTCATTGACTGTTGCTCCTAGTAATAGACCAGGGTATCAATGGTATCTAGTTGCTGCACAGCAAGTAAGGATTGAATTTGGGGAGGGCGCTGCTCCTTCAATGATTACATTCAAACCCCAGAGTATTGTAAGTTATTGGAATTAAGTATGGGCCTGGAAAAAGATGTTTGAATAAGAGGACAACTAGTTTTGTTGAATAGTGGAACATTCAGTTTGATAAGCTTGCCTCTGTTTTCAATAATAACAATTCCTGATGAAGGGTTTTGACCTGAAATGTCATCACTACCTCCTCCCATAGATGCTGTCTGGCCTGCTGAGTTCTGCCAGCATTTTGTGTTTTTACTCTGTTCTCACCCATTCTTTTGCATTGAAATAAATTGAGTGACTAAACCTAGTCCAAGTCTTCTCTGGCATCGGTTCAGTGGGCTAGTTGCTTGGTAAAAAGACAGGATAAATCACAGACATTTGCATTCCATTATTGAGCTGTCAGAAGTCGAGATTCAGAATGCACTCTACTTCACAGAACTGTATGGAGTTTTGTGACTTCTGCATTTCCCCAAAAGTGCTGATCTTCCACGCAGTCGCAAAGATAACTAGCAGTTTTTCCTTTTAACTTGAGCCTTTATTGAAACTGAAGAGGAAATAACATTTCATGTTTTATATGTTGTTAACTTGCAAAATTTATGTGAATATCTTGTTATCTCACCTAGCAGCTATACTTTTCAGCATGCAATTTCATGTGTTTAAATTTTATTTTGCAGATAGTGGAGCCGCTTATTTTGGATTGAACTTTTTAACATTCATCATCCTCTTTAATAACCTGATTCCAATTAGCCTCTTAGTCACTCTGGAAGTTGTAAAGTTTATCCAAGCGTTTTTCATTAATTGGGTAAGTGTGATATTTTAGTTTGCGTTAGTGTGAGACTGAGAAAAGAAACGATATAAAATTTATCAAAGTTCTTCAAATTTAATGAACATTATAGTGCTTGTAACTGTTTATTCATTGCACCTTCTGCAGCATGCTTTGCAGGAGTTGGAACATGTCCCTTCACTGGCTTGCCTCTGCTCAAGTCCCTTCCTCCAGCTGACCTCTGTGAGACTGGAAGGCTGTGTGCTCTGAGCATTATTTTCTGCCTGTCATTAAACTTATTTTGATCTTGATTTGGGGAGTTATCCTGTTGTGTGATCAGTTAACTCACTGAGTGCTTATTTAAAAATTGTTTAAAAACTGAAAGCTTGTGTTGAATATGCTATTGATTTTAATGGTGGTTGAGTCTTTGTATTTTAAGATGTTCTTCAAAGTGAGTATAGTTTGTGTGGTAGGATAATTATTTTTTCTGTATTGGTGCATTTTTCATTTCTATTGATTTCCTGAACAACTGCTGCTCTGGATTGCCAGTCCTAATTGGTGGTGATGAGGGCCCTGAAGAGTGGGAACTTAGGGAGTAAACAAAGCTGATTAAAAGACTGAGAATGATTTCATTATGTGTAAAGTAGAGAGAAAATTCAACATGTGAATTTGTTTGATAGTTTTGTAAAATTTTTCACAGTTTGTTGTGGGAATATTTAGAAAAATTTCCAACATCATTCAACTTCTGAGCAATTAATTGGCAAGTTTCATGCATAATAAGTAAGACAAAAGGCAGCATGTATTCACAGATTTCCTTATTACCAGTGTTGGTGAAATACTTGTTTTATAATTTGATATCAGTGCTATCAAGTCAAAATGTTTTATCTTCCATCCCTCTTTAGGATATTGATATGTTATATGAACCAACCAATACTCCTGCCATGGCGAGAACATCCAATTTAAATGAGGAACTGGGACAGGTAGGAGTTACTCTATTTTGAAAGCTATTTGCATTCAATGAAGCACTATGATAATGCAAGTAATTTTGGCATTATCCATTTCTTCTGTACCCTTACATAACTCTGGACCCCTGCAACCACACCGTGTTTTCAGCCAGCTTGTTAAGGTTTAGATATTATTTCTCATAATTAAAAAAAGTTTGATCAGCACTTTGTGCTAGGCCCACCCATCGTCCAAGTTACCACTAATTCTCAGCCACTGTCTAGAACTGAACCAGACTTCTTGTAACCTTGATGGACAATTTAACTGCAAACCATTCTTCAATCTCAAGGGGCCTTTTCTTTTACATCAGTATAAATTTTGCTGTGGTCATCTTTGTTTCTGTCACCTGCAGGTGTAGCTACACAAACGTATTCCTGGCTGATCTTCCACTTGTCCAGTTTCTCACCATAAATCACCATAAGTTCTGCTGCCCATATTGTGAACCAATTTACCCACTCATCCCATCCGCCTCTTGCAAATGGTTCATTTGAAATGCCCATCTGTGCATTCAAATGATCTGTTCTAAGCTTTAAACAACTGAGATCTCTCCAAATCCTCCTCAACCATTTGTACTAGAATTTAATTCCTGAAAACTGCTTCATAAATTCTGAGCAGTGTGGCTTTGTCATTCATGAAATTATGTCCATTTTCAGTATTAATTGAAGCAAAGTTCAGCAATTTAACACCAGTGTATGAAATATCAATTTGCTTTTAACAGGTGAAATATATATTCTCAGATAAAACTGGAACCTTAACCTGTAATGTTATGGAGTTTAAGAAATGTACAGTTGCAGGGATTGCTTATGGGTAAGTATATTTTTTTCTAAGTAACTTAGTTATAAAAATTAGAGCAATTTTACAGGAGCATGTTCTGATAGCCTGTGGATTAAAGACAAATGTTTTCTAAGACAGAGCCTTGTTGAAACATTTTTTGTGTAAATGTCAAATTAATATTTGTCATCTAACAAATTATAAACCACATCCTTCCACCTCTCTCTCGTCAGTAACCTGCTACTGTCTATTAGTGCTTTTCACACAGGAGTGTTAGCAAGTACTGAAGTACAGGCAGGATAGACAAAGGAGAGTCAGTGGATGTTGTTTACTTGGATTTTCAGAAGGCTTTTGGCCTTCGACAAGTTGCCGTGCAAGAGGCTGCTTAACAAGGTAAGAACCCATGGTATTACAGGAAAGATACTAGTATGGATAGAAGATTGGCTGACTGGCAAGAGGCAAAGAGCAGGAATAAAGGAGGCCTTTTCTAGTTGGCTGCTGGTGACTGTTGTTGTTCTGCAGGCATCTGTGTTGGCACCATTTCTTTTCACAATATACAGTATGCCAGTGATTTGGATGATGGAATTGATGGTCTGGTGGCCAAGTTTGGGGACAATTTGAAGTTAAGTGGAGGTGCAAGAAGTGTTGAGGAAGCAGAGTGTCTGCAGAAGGACTTAGACACTTTGGGACAATAAGCAAAGATGTGGCAGAAGGAATAAGACGTCAGGAAGTGTATGGTTGTGCACTTTGGGAGAAGGAATAAAGGCATAGGTTATTCTCTAAACAGAGAAAATTCAAAATTCAGAGGTGCAAAGGGACTTGGGAGTCCTTGTGTAGGATTCTTTAAAGGTTGACTTGCAGGCTGAGTCAGTGGTAAGGAAGGCAAATGCAATGTTAGTTTTCATTTCATGAGGGCTAGAATATAATGCTGAGGCTTTATAGGCATTGGTCTGACCACACTTGGAGTATTATGATCAGTTTTGGGCTTTTTATCTGAGAACGGATATGCTGGCTCTGGGGAGTGTCCAGAGGTAGTTCACAAGAATGATTGAGGGAATAAAAGGGTTAATGTATGAGGAGCATTTGATGGCTCTCGGCCTGTACTTGCTTGAGTTTAGAAGAATAAGGGCAGGTAGCTCATTGAAACCTATCAAATTTTGAAAGGCCTAGATAGAGTGGTGTGTTTCCTATAGTGGGTGAGTCTAGGACCAGAGAGCACAGCCTTAGAATAGAGGGACATAGATTTAGAACAGACATGAGGAAGAATTTATTTAGCCAGAGCGTGATGAATCTGGGGGATTTCATTGCTGCAGACATCTGTGGATGCTGTCATTAAGTATATTTATTGGAGGTTGATTATAGGGGGAAGGCAGAAGATGGAGCAGGTTCAATGAGCTGAATGGCCTAAAGCTTCTCCTATGTGTTTCAGTCTTATGACAGGTTTCAAAACTGGCATAAAACCTGATCTTAATGGGTGCAGACAAATCTGCCAGGTTCTGCTAGTGAATACAGGAAAAAATGTGCCAACATCACAAAACACAGGATTGCATTTCAAAACACTGTGTTCTCGAACTTGGAGAGATTTATTCTCCACAAAGCTTGTGTCATTTATTGCTTTTAAACATTGCATGTTCCCATGAGTAGCTACTAACCTTGGCACATAAATCAAATAATAGCAATTTCTGATAGGTCAGGTACATTTAGAAAGAAAAATTGCTGATCATTTTTCAGATTGTACTGGTTGTAAAAATCCACTGTCTATGTAAGTGAAAATCTGGAATGCAGTCCAAAAATTCTCATTAAACGTTTTTCTTTATTTCTTTTGTAAACTAATCTCTGTATTCTCAAAAATATTTAATCATATATTTACTGCTTTGTATTTTAGGTATGAGCACCTCATGCATTGTGAAATTTTTAACCTTCCTTTTAGATTAATAATTAAGATACTTGCTTGTGGGCTTCCTTGTTTTTCTCTCCTTTTGTGCTTTGTTCCTTATTCCTTTTACTTTTTCCATTTTCACTAGTCATTTTCCTGATCATGAGGATTTTAGATACTCTGAAGATTATGGGTAAGACTAGTTAGTTTTCTTTGCATTAATAGAACTGTTAGGATTTTTAGTTACTAGTGTACAATAACCCATCCAAAGCATGTGAAAATCCTTGCTAACTTTCATGTCTCTTCTAATCATGCCAGCATCCATCACCTAGCCTACTGGATGGATGAAACCATATGTTTCATTGTAGGTTCTTATTTGAAAACATTAAAGTTCTTTTGGAAGCCAGCTCTGTGACTTGATTACCCTGCTATGTCATTTCTGGTGTTAAATCAGTGTCACTGATCACCTTAATGCTGCTTCTAGAAATTGCACAAAAGTACACACTTTAAATATGAGAGTTTTTAAAATAATGTCGGGCTTTCCAATGTAGCAAAGCTGAAACTGAATTATTACCTGGTGATGTGTAGTGAGTCCTTGCTGATTTCTGCACATAGCCCAACAGTGTGAACCTTTTAGTTAGTTCTTCAAGGGCCATATGACAATGCAAGCAATTCTGCTCAAGCTATAGAGAAGTGTTGCCTTCTGAATGAGTCAATACTGCATGAACAGAGTGCCAGGATAGGGAGGCCTGGCAGATGGATGATAGTGCCTACAGGAAGGCATTCATTGAGATCCACTGTGGCTACAGCCAAGCACTTCTGGCAAGGTTTCTAAGTCCAGAAACACTGTTTCTGAATGTCTGGGAAAGCCTACAAACTAGGCATATGCTCAATACCACTCTGTCTTCAGTCCATAGGAGCAGGAAAATTAAATGAACTTTTCAGTTTTGGACTGTGGTGCTTGGATGATTGCAAGGCAGCAATCAGCAGGAATCTTGTGTGTCATGTCAAAGATCTTCAGCAACCATCGAGAATGAGTTGAAGATTAGGGAACTGAATATGACCTTGACATTCTCAAGCAAAGCAAACTCTGAGGGCAGAGACTGCAGTTTAATTGTTAGTGCACTTATATAACCCTATTTCGGGAAGAAGTTAAAACTAAATTGTTATAAAATAAAGTAGTGTTATTTCTCTGACCAGTGAGTCTGAAACAAAATCTAACACTGATGAGTGTCACAGTGCTGTTGATACGCATTGGAGTAGCTTTTTTGCTGAGGAAAAAATATGCTCAGGAGAATGAAAAACAGACTGAAAAATTTCCCATTAGGTGTTAGTCACACAGAGTAACCCAAAAATATGTTTCTTTCCAGGTTAACCTCATTTTCAACAGCATTCAGTGGTTACTTTTTGTACAATTTAGTCCTCCGGTGGGAGTTTGCCGAAAAAATTCTTGGGTAGTTTTCTAGCTAATGGTTCATTATATAGTATTGATTTTTTTTTTTGGGAAGTGAATTATTGTAGCCTTTGGAATAGTTATTCAGTCAATAAAATCTTCTTGCAATTCAGTGCTTCCTGGCTGAAGATTTTACATAAGTAATATTGCTTCCTGAGGACTTTCTATATTGCTTTTTGAAATACATTTACAGAACATTTATACTTTAAAAATGTCAAGATGATGTGCATGCACATTGAATATTTCCTATTTCTTGTTCGTTCAAGGCAAGCTGATTCATCAAATGGAGAAAGCGCATTTCAAGATGTTTCTCTGCTGGAAAATCTTAAGGGCAATCATGTAAGTAATATATTATTGATTTTTATTTGCTTTCTTGAGATGAACTCAGTGACTATTACAGATTTTTAAATGAACTGTGAGATAAATTTATTACAAAAGTACATTGATGTCTGAATTTCCTGCGCTGCGTGATGATATACAAACCTTCCTCCTCATACTAAATTACATGAATCTTGGTTAAATGTAAGAATAGGACCAGCTTTGTAATAGCTTTGTCCTGTGATAACCTTCCTACTCATATCAGTGCAAGTTGACTTGTGAAGGAGGAAGTGGCTACCCATCAGTCAGAGGCTTAAGCTAGGAAGTTTTCTGTACACAGTGCCAGGTTCATCTCTAATTAATTTTTATCTCAATGCTGTGCTCTTGTGCTTTTCATTGGTTCTTTCATTTAGATGTGTCCAGACTAAAGCTGAAATAAACTAGAATTAAGCCCTTGATGCCATTAAATATTTTTATTACTATGAGAGTGCAGTGAAACAATTACAGATTGACTTTTTTGGAGGGAAAAGTCTTGTCTTTAAACTATGATTTGACTATACTCCATAGTCACAACTTGATTTTGGATCAATCCAGCTTCCCCTAATGCCATTTAATTAAAATATTGATTGATTGTAACAGAGATTGTCCCAATAAAATATGAAAATTTCATATTAAACAGATGAATGTTATTAAATGGCCTCTTAATTACTAATCCAAGCCTCCAGGTTCCCAAGAATAGTAGTATAATCACTCTCTGCGGTAGCACGTAGAACTATAGTTGTACATCGGAACAAAATAAGACAGTACCTTCTTGGTGGGATTTGAGTTCATGATCTATAATTAGGCATTAGTTCTGATATGTCATGAAGTATTCATTCCGTGGGTCAGACTGCATAATCTTACATTAGCCAAAGTCTTGTCATTTGACAAAATAGAAATTCAACTTCACTTTTAAGAAGAGCACTAAGAACACCTGATGTTTTGGGGGTTAGTCCAGTCAGTTCAACTGAAGTACTAAAATGAGGTTGATTTACCAGGTAAGTTTGGTGGTTGCCACCTGGTTATAATCTGCAATCCTCCTTCCCTAATGACATTAAAAAAGAATAGGCAGCTGTAGTCATTTAGCTCCCGCAGATGCTGCACCATTTAATAAGGCAATAGCTGATCATTTGCCTCCACCAGGTTCATCCATCCCCTTTTATTTTGAAATCTGTTCATCACTGTCTTAACTCAGTGACTGAACCTCTAGAGCTTTCTCAAATAGAAAATTCCAACTATTCACTAATCTGAGTAAAGAAACTTTGTTCTAGGCTCTCTGTCATGAATGTCTGATTCCTTTAAATTGAAACCGTGACTTCTTGACCTCATTCAAGGAAAACATGACCTCTAATAGGACTTGACAGGGAAGGTGTAGAATTTTGTTTTCTTGACATCACCTGTCAGTCATCCACAATCCTAGCAATCAATCTGGTGAACCTTTGCTGTTGCTGGATAGAGAGACAAGACCTTTGTACCTTCCAGATGTGGCCTTGCCCTGCCCTGTCCAGTAATTGGATAAAGATAGACATCTCTACTCCTGCTGCAGCAAAGGCCAATATACTGTTTGCTTTCCGAGGGTGAACCCGCAGAAAGTATCCAGCCCTGATGGGATACCTGGCTGAGTATTAAAGACCTGTGCTTGATCAACTGGCTGGAATATATTTAATCTCTCACTTCAGCAGTATGAGGTACCCACCTGCTTGAAGCTGTCTTCAATTATACTGGTGCCAAAAAAGGTGATAACTTGCCTTAATGACCATCATCCAGTAGAACTGTCTTATACCCACTGTGATGGGTGTCTTGAGAGATTGGTGATGAAACATTAATTCCTGCCTGAAAAATGACCTGGATCTACTCCAGTGTGCCTACAGTCGCAACAGGTCAACAGAAGGTGCCATCTCATTGAATTTTCACTCAATCCTGGAGCATCTAGACAGCAAAGATGAATATATTAAGATGTTCTTTACTGACTACAGCTCAACATTGATACCATCATCCACAATTAGCTTCAAGACCTTGGCCTCAATCTTCGATTTTCCCACTTGCAGGCTCCGGTCAGGTTAGATCGGCAACTGCATCTGCTCCATGATTTCCCTCAGTGCAGGTGCCCCACAAGGCTGTGTGCTTAGTCCCCTGCTCTACTTCCTTTATCTTATGATTGCAAGGATAAGCACAGCCCGAATGCCATATTTAAGTGGTGACAAATCAGTGTAAACTATTGAAAATTTGGTTGAGTGGTGCCCCATCAACCTCTCAATGTCAGCAAGACCAGAGAGCTGATTTACGAGGAGGAAACATGAGATCCATGAGCCAGACTTCCGGTCAAGATGGCACCTGCATACAGGGCTCATTTGGTCGACATCCTCTGGATGGATCATGGAACCATCTTTTTCTCTTCTTTTATGTCTGTTATGTTTGTTTCTCATCTTGGATGTGACCATGAAATTGTTGGAGACCATATTTTGCAGCTTGGAGATCGTTTGGGTACTTCAGCACTCTGTAGTCTCTGAGATTCTGGGAGGCAGAGGCAGCGTGAGTGAACCTCATGGTGAGAAGGCTGCAGGAAGGCGTGTGAGTTGATTACAGCTTCCATTGTTCACTGATTAAAGCAATGAGGGCGATTAAAACATCCGAATGAGTGCGGAAGTGTGGAGATTGTTTGGGTGTTCCAGCACTCTGCAGTCTCTGAGAGAATTCCAAGAAGCAGAGGCAGCATGAGCGAACCTCATAGCGGGCAGGCTGCAGGGTAGGGCACAAGCTGATATTTGGCTCCATTTCATCGATTAAAGCTTTCATTGTTTGCCAACTAAAGCGATGAGGGCAATTAAAGCATTGAAGTGAGTGCAGAGGGTGAGCACCAGCTTCCTGTCTTTTGATCACTCTGCTACGCTACCAGAGTTGGGAGAGCGTTTTGGATGCGGACTTGGATTATAAAATCTTTTTTTTCCACTTATAGTTCTTATATTCTGTGTTTTTTCACCCGATCTTCTGTTTTTTTAATGTGTGGGAAGTGGGATTTGGGGGTCGATGTGGTGGATCCATTTTGCTCAGTTGTTTTGTGCAGGAGGAGGAATTTGTGGGTTGATGTGCCTGTTCCACTTTGTTTTTTTTTGGTGAGGAGATGGTATTTGGTAGTTGATGTGCCTGTTCCATTTTGGTTTGTTTTTTTTGGTGAGGAGATGGTATTTGGGGGTTGACGTGCCTGTTCCATTTTGGTTTGTTTTTTTTTGGTGAGGAGATGGTATTTGGTAATTGATGTGCCTGTTCCATTTTGGTTTGTTTTTTTTGGTGAGGAGATGGTATTTGGGGGTTGACGTGCCTGTTCCATTTTGGTTTGTTTTTCTGGTGAGGAGATGGTATTTGGTGGTTGATGTGCCTGTTCCATTTTGGTGAGGAGATGGTATTTGGTGGTTGATGTGCCTGTTCCAATTTGGTATGTTTTTTCTGGTGAACAGATGGTATTTTGGGGTTGGCGTGCCTGTTCAATTTTGGTTTATTTTTTTTTTGGTGAGATGATATTTGGGGGTTGATGTGCCTGTTCCATTTTGGTGAGGAGATGGTATTTGGTGGTTGATGTGCCTGTTCCATTTTGGTGAGGAGATGGTATTTGGTGGTTGATGTGCCTGTTCCATTTTGGTTTGTTTTTTTTGGTGAGGAGATGGTATTTGGTGGTTGATGTGCCTGTTCCATTTTGGTGAGGAGATGGTATTTGGTGGTTGATGTGCCTGTTCCATTTTGGTGAGGAGATGGTATTTGGTGGTTGATGTGCCTGTTCCATTTTGGTGAGGAGATGGTATTTGGTGGTTGATGTGCCTGTTCCATTTTGGTGAGGAGATGGTATTTGGTGGTTGATGTGCCTGTTCCATTTTGGTGAGGAGATGGTATTTGGTGGTTGATGTGCCTGTTCCATTTTGGTGAGGAGATGGTATTTGGTGGTTGATGTGCCTGTTCCATTTTGGTGAGGAGATGGTATTTGGTGGTTGATGTGCCTGTTCCATTTTGGTGAGGAGATGGTATTTGGGGGTTGATGATTGTGCCACCTTTCTTTGTTTTTCTTTCTTGGTTTTATGGCTACCCAGAGAACTGAAGAGCTTCAGAGTTGTATACTTTGATAATAAAATTATGAAGAAAGCATAGCAGCGCCTCTACTTCCTTAGAAGTTTGTGCAGATTCAGCATGACATCTAACAATTTGATAAACTTCTATGGATATGTTGTGGAGAGTATAGTTACTCTCATACTGTACTCATTGTATAGTATGGAAACACTAATGCCCTTGAACAGAAAATCCTCTGAAAGATAATGGATACAGCCCATTCCATCGCAGGAAAAGCCCTCCCCACCATTGAGTACTGTCACAGGAAAATAGCATCCATCATCAAAGACCTCCCATCACCCAGCACGTACTCTCTTTTCCCTGCTGCCATCATCCAGGAGCCTCAGGATCCACACTACCACGTTCAGGAACAGTATTACCCCTCAATCATCAGGCTCTTGAACCCGAGGGGACAACTTCACTCGTCCCATTACTGAACTGCTTCCACAACCTATGGACTCACTTACAAGGAGCCTTCATCTCATGTTCTTGATATTTATTGATTATTTATTTATTGTGTATTTGCGCAGTTTGTCATCTTTTGCACACTGATAGTTTGTCTGTCCTGTGGGGTGCAGTCTTTTATTGAAATTATTGTTTCTCTTGGAGTTATTTTGTATGCCCATAAGAAACTGAATCTTAGGGATAGAAATTATAACAAATATGTACCCTGATAATAAATTTACTTTGAAATTGCTTTCTGAATTGACCAGTTTCACTGAAAGTTAACATACCGGCCATCAAAACGTGCACACCCCCAGCGAGTCCACAGTCACTTCCAGGACGGCGGTGACATGCAACGCATGTGGAAGGACATCCAGGACATCACCAATTACAGGACAACATCACCTGACTGTGCAGGTGATGCCTCCCTTCCAGAAGTGCTGAGGCAGAAAATGGCATGGCAGTGAGGAAGTCTGCCTCTCCTTCAAATGACCTACAAATGTGTCTCACTGTGGCCGATGTGGGAAGAACCCTGTGCAGGGTCAACCCACGGAAAGCTGCTGGACCAGACAACATCCCTGGTAGAGTGCTCATAGGATGTGCAGACCAGCTAGCAAATGTTCTCACTGACATCTTCAACATCTCCCTGAGCAGTGCCACCATTCCAACGTGCTTCAAGGCCACCACCATAGTCCACATGCCGAAGAAGTCTTCAGTGTCCTGCCTAATTGACTACTGTCCCATTGCACTCATATCCAACATCATGAATTGTTTCGAGAGGCTCGTCATGAGGCATATCAAGACCCTGCTGCCCCCCTCACTGGACCCCCTGCAGTTTGCATAATGTCCCAACCACTCAACAGATGACGCCATTGCCATCACCCTCCACCCGGCCCTAACCCATCTGGACAAAAAGGACACGTACGTTCGAATGTTGTTCATAGACGTCAGTTCAGCATTCAAAGCAATCATCCCTCAGACAATGATTGGAAAGCTGAGCCTACTGGGCCTGAACACCTCCCTCTGCAACTGGATTCTAGACTTCCTGACCGGGAGACCTCAGTCAGTTCAGATCAGGAGCAGCATTTCAAACACCATCACACTGAGCATGGGGGCCTCCCAGGGCTGTGTGCTCAGTCTGCTGCTGTTCACTCTGCTGACCCATGACTGTTCTGCAACACACAGCTCGAACCACATCATCAAGTTTGCCAATGACACGACCGTGGCAGGTCTCATCAGCAAGAATGACGTGTCAGCTTACAGAGAGGAGGTGCAGCGGCTAACGGACTGGTGCAGAGCCAACAACCTGTCTCTGAATGTGAACAAAACAAAAGAGATAGTTGTTAACTTCAGGAGAGCACGGAGCAACCACTCCCTGCTTAATATCGACAGCTCCTCAGTGGAGATCGTTAAGAGGACCAAATTTCTTGGTGTTCACCTGGTGGAGAATCTCACCTGGTTCACCTGGTTCCTCAACACCAGCTCCATTGCAAAGAAAGCCCAGCAGCGTCTCTACTTTCTGCAAAGGCTGAGGAATGTCCAGCTCCCACCCCCCATCCTCATCACATTTTGCAGGGGTTGTATTGAGAGCATCCTGAGCAGCTGCATCACTGCCTGGTTCGGAAATTGCACCATCTCAGATCGCAAGACCCTGCAGCAGATAGTGAGGTCAGCTGAGATGATTATCGGGGTCTGTCTTCCTGCCATTACAGACATTTACACCACGTGCTGCATCCACAAAGCAAACAGCATTATGAAGGACCCCACACACCCCTACAAACTCTTCTCCCTCCTGCCGTCTGGGAAAAGGCACCGAAGCATTCGGGCTCTCACAGCCAGACTATGTAACAGTTTCTTCCCCAAGCTATCAGACTCCTCAATACCCAGAGCTTGGACTGACACTTTCCTGCCCTATTGTCCTGTTTATTATTTATTGTAATGCCTTCAATGTTCTGTGTACTTTATGCAGTCCTGGGTAGGTCTGTAGTCTAGTGTAGTTTTTGTGTTGGTTTGCGTAGTTCAGTGTAATTTTTGTACTGTCATGTAACACCATGGTCATAGTAAAAACATCTTGTTTTTACTATGTACTGCACCAGCAGTTATGGTCGAAATGAGAATAAAAAGTGATTTGACTACAGTTAGTGTTGTGCAGGGACATGAAAGCCCCTGGTAAAGCCACCATTATTTAATCTGTCACCTTTTAAAGAAATACTCTATGGTTCTATGCTTTTCTACCTAAGTGGGGAGATTTACCATTTTCCCACAGTATGTTCCATCTGCCCTGCCCTCCATTCAATTGCATAAACAATCAATCTATCCCAAGAAATTCTATCAGCAGAGTTCAAGTGTCACATAGCTTTGTATCGTCAGCAATTCTGGACAATGAAGATGCATACATCAGGGTGTTCTTCATTGACAACAGTTCACCGTTCAACACTATCATTCCCTTAAAACTACTCATTAAGTTCCTAGAGCTTCGCCTCTGTCATCCCATGTGCAACTGGTTCCTTGATCTCCATACTTGTAGATCCCAGTCAATACGAATTGTCAATAACATCTCCTCCACAGTCACCATCAGATTGGTGCACGACAAGGTCGTGTGTGCGGTCCTCAGCCATACAATCGTAGGTATGAAGCGAGTAGGGCTAAGTACAACTCCAGTGCCACCTTTAAGTTTGCTGATGGCACCAACTCAAAGGTGCTGACAAGTCAGTATATAAGAGGGAAGTTGAAACTCTAGTTGAATGATAACATGACAACAACCTCTCACTCGGTGTCAGCAAAGCCAAAGGGCTGATTATTGACTACAGGAGGAAGAGGCGGGAGATCCATGAGCCAGACCACATTGGGCGATCTGAGTTGGAGAGGCTGGGCATTACCATATCAGAGGATTGGTCATGAGACTAGCATGCAAGTGTCATCACAAGGCAAGCATGACAGCGCCTCTACTTCGAAACTTGTGCAGTTTCGACATGCCATCTCAAAGTGTAGAGAAAATTCTACAGATACAACTGGGGAGAGTATACTGGTAGCTTCACAGCCTGGTTTGGTTAATACCATTGCTCAGAACAGAAAAGTACACAAAAAAATGGTGGAAACAGTCCAGTACAACACAGGCAAAGCCCTCCCCATCATTGAGCATATTTACAAAGAGCAATGGCTGAAAGAGAGTAACATCCATCATCGAGGCCTCACTCTCTTACTGCAATCCGACAGGAGGTACAGGATCCTTGGGCCCCACACCATCAGATTCAGGAACAGTCATTACCCTACAGACATCAGGCTCCTGAACATGTGTGGATAACTTCACTCACCTCAACACTGAACTGATTCCACAATCTCTGGACTCACTTCCAAGGACAGTAAAACTCAGTTTTATTTATTTACTTTTAATAATTATTTGTTTTCTTTTGCACATTGGTTGTCCCAAGGAAGAGGAAGAACTTTAAAGACAGAATGATGCGACCGTAGCTGATGAGGGAAGTCAAATCATAAATTAATGAGAAGAAATGAAAAGGATGACAAGATGGCGGCACGACGCAGGGCGCAGCTGCCACTCCAGGGATGAATATCTGCTATCTGTAAGTAGGGGCCGTGTACAATCCGGATTTGATGGGGACGGACGTGTGAAGCACGGAGGAACATCTGGTGAAACTTTTGAAATGCCTGTTTCACTGCCACTGCTACCGTGCGATCGGAAAAATCTCCGGGAGGAAGGCCCCGAATTCTCGGCTTTGCCTGTTGCTTGGCGGCCAGTGCCGGGGTCGAAACGTTCGGCAGAGATGGTGCTCGGTGTCGGAGGGCTGGTCGGAGGCTCGAAGTTTTTGGACGGACTCGGAGTTGGCTGTCGTCAGGGCTCCCAAAGTGCTGTATCGGCAAGCTGCGGCGCTGGAGGGTCACGGCAGGAAGAGTTTTTCTCCTTCTACCGTCTGCGTGAGATGATGGGCTGTCGGGACTTTGAGACTTTCTTTTAAACTGGACTACTCTTTATCAGATTATGGTATTGCTTTGCACTGTTGAAACTATGTGTTATAGTTATGTGGTCTTTGTCGGTTAGTCTTTATCAATTACGGTATTGTCTGCACTGTTGAAACTATATGTTAACTATAACTACATGTAACTATGTGGTTTTGTGTATGTCTTGTAGCTTTAGGTTTGTCTGATGGGTTTGTAGTTCCTTTCCGGGGAACGTGCTAAGACGGTAACGTGATATCGATACGCAGCAGCCTCTCCGGACTCTGGATTGGGGATTACCAAACGTTATTTGGCTTTTCTTGTGTGGTCTGTTTTGTGCTTTTTCATGGTATCATTCGGGAGAACGTTGTCTCATTTTTTAACTGCATTGTATTTGTGGTTTATAAATGACAATAAACTGAATCTGAATCTGAAATTAGGGGATTGGAAAATTGTTGAAAAACCAGCAGAAGGCATTTTAAAAAACTACAAAGGGGAAATGATGAATTATGAAGAAAAGTGAGCCAATGATATCAAAAATAATACCAAAAGTTCTTTCAGGTATCTAAAAAGTAAAAGAGAGATGAGAGTAGATAGTGGACTGCTGGAAAATGACGCTGGAGCGGTAGTAATGGGGGACAAGGAAATGGCGAATGAACTGACTAAGTATTTTACATCAGTCTTCACTGGATGACACTGGTAGTATGCTGGAAGTTCAAGAGCATCAAGGGGCAGAAGTGAATGCAGTTGCTATTAATAGGGAGATGGTGCTTAGGAAACTGAAAGGTCTGAAGGTAAACGTTTCTCCTGGACCAGGTGGTCTACACCCGATGGTTCTAAAAGAGATTGTGCAGCATCAGTAATGATCTTTGAAGAATCACTACATTCTGGCATGGTTCCAGTGGACTGTAAAACTGCAAATATCACTCCACTCTTCAAGAAGGGAGGAAGACAGAATGAAGGAAATTATAGGCCAGTTAGCCTAGGCCGATGTTGGAGTCAATTGTTAAGGATGTGGTTTTGGTGTACTTGGAGGCACAGGACAAAATAGGCAAAACTCACCATGGTTTCCTTCTTGTGTAACCCCCTGGGTCGCCTCAGGCTCGCTCAGCTCGTTCTCGTCTAGGGGGAGCAGCCTTCGGCCCCGCCAAACTGGGTAATCAGCTGGTGTGGATGCTGTGTGATGTCCCCGCCTCGCCCAGAAACAGACAGTGCACCATATGCGATTAAATGAGTACAATTTATAAAGGTTACTATAACTAAGTGATTAATAACGATACAGTATATATGAAGAGAAAATTAAAGAAAAGGCGCCAAACTTATCAAAGTCCAAACCACTTCGTGCACAGCCGTTGGAGCTCAATTACTGAAGTCTTCTGGCCACCATTCGATCCCCTCCGAACTCCTCGACTCGCAGCTCAGGACCCTCCAGACTCCTCGACTCTCCAAACAGCTCAGGACCCTCCGAGTGGTCAACCAAGCACATCTAGCTTCATCCCCCCCCCCCCCCAGAGAATCTCCCGGCCTCGGACCCCTCTTTGGGGTCCGATCCTCGCCCAGCTTAGAGCATTGCGTCCTCTCTCTCGACCCCCTCGCGCCGATCTGCCCAAAAGCCCGTCAACAAAAGCTTACAGACTCAGAAGAAAGAACATTAATCCCCATTTGGTTTACAAAGGAATACCATTCTCGTTATCAGTAAATTAGCATTCCTGTTAGTTAACAAAAGGAAACCCTTTCCCAACAGTAACAAAGAAAAAAAAAACCCCCTTTACACTTGCCTGACAAATCTTTTGGAATTCTTTGAGGAAATAGCAAGCAGGATAGACAAAGGAGAATTGGTGGATGTTGTGTACTTGGATTTTCAGAAGGCCTTTGACTAGGTGCCACACTTGAGGTTGCTTACATGCTATGAGCCTATGTTATTACAGGAAAGATACTAACATGGATACAGCTATGGCTGATTAGCAGGAGGCAAAGAATGGGAATGAAAGGATCCTTTTCTGGTTGGCTTCCGGTGACTAGTGGTGTTCCACCGGGGTCTGTGTTGTGACTGCTTCATTTTACGTTGTATGTCAACAATTGTGGCCTAGTTTGTGGATGATGCAAAGATCAGTGGCGCAGCAGGTAGTGTTGATCAGAGGCTGAAGAAGGACTTAGACTAATTTGGAGAAGGGGTAAAGAGGTGGCAGAAGTGTCGGGAAGTATATGGTCATGCACTTTGGTAGAAGAAATAAAATCACAGACTTTTCCAAATGGGGAGAAAATTCAAAAATTCATGGTGCAAAGAGATTTGTAAGTCCTCATACAGGACTCCATAATTTACAGGTTGAATTGGTGGTGAGGAAGGCCAATGTAATGATGGCATTCATTTCAAGGGGATGAGAATATAAAAGCTAGGATGTTATATTGAGCATGTATAGGCACTGGTGAGGCCTCACTTGGAGTATTGAGAGCAGTTTTGGGCCCCTTTAGGATGGAGTAATTGTTGGAGAGGGTTCAGAGAAGCTACATGAAAATGATTCCCGGAATGAGAGGGTTATCATATGGGCAGCAAACGAAGGCTCTGTGCCTGTACTCACTGGAATTTAGAAAAAGGGGGAGGGGGGGATTCTCATTGGAACCTAACAAGGATTAAAATGCCTAGACAGAGTGAAAGTGAAGAGGATGTTTCCTGCAGTGGGGGTGTCTAGGACCAAAGGACACAGCACAGAGGGACGTCCATTTAGAACAGCAATGAGGAAGAATTCCTTTAGTCAGAGGGTGGTAAATCTGGAATTCATTGCCGCAGGCAGCTCTGGAGGCCAGGTCTCCTGGTGCATTTAAGGCAGTGGTTGATAGGTTCTTGATTAGTCAGGGTGTGAAAGGTTATGGGGAGAAGGCAGGAGAAAAGGGTTAAGAGGGAAATGGATCAGGCATAATGAAATGGAAGAACTGACTCGATGGATCGAATGACCTAATTCTGCCCCCATGTCTTATGGTCTAACTTCTTAAAGTGGTATATTTGGACTGAGGACCTTACTAATCAAGAAATTATCAACCTCCCCTTTAAATATATGCAATAATTCAGTCTCCACAGCCATCTGTGGCAATAAATTATCTCGCTAAAGCAATTATCCCTCATCTCTGTTCCAAAGGGACGTCTTTTATTCTGAGGTTGTCCCCTCTGGTCCCAGACACTCCATTATAGGAAACACATCAACTCTGTTCCAAACCTTTAAAAACTTTTGAATATTGAATGAGATCCCCTCTCATTCTTCGAAACTGAAGTGAGTGCAGACCGAGAGCCACCAAGGCTCCTCCCCCTTACATTACCTCTTCATTCCTGGGATTGTTATCATGAATGTCCTCTAGACCCTCTGCAATGCCAGCACATTCTTCAAAGTTGAAAGTAAATTTATTACCGAAGTGCATATACATCACCACAAACAGCCCTGAAATTCATTTGGGCATATTCAATAAATCCATACTGGAATAGTAAGCATAATAAAATCAATGAAAAAATCCACTATCTTGGGCATTCCGCCAATGTGCAAAAGCCAACAAACTGCAAATACAAAAGATTTTTTTTTTTGCGTGTCACACCAGACAGTCAGCCATTGTTGTCTGGTGCATGGTGTCAGGAATGGTCTCCTTTCGGATTAACCAGGTCAGAATATGAACGTTCCCGACTCGACCCTTGTATTCTTTACAAGGCTGAGTGGCTAGCTCGACGCTCAACCTGATACAGATGGAAAGCGTGCTCGGGGGTGGCCCGACTGGGATTTGAACTCGGGAGCCTTCACCCCGGAGTTCGGCGCTGATGCCATTGTGCTACCAGCTGGCCACAAAAGAATAATAACAAATAAACAATAAATATCGAGAACATGAGATAGTCCTTGAAAGTGAGTCCATAGGTAGTGGGAACATTTCAATGATGGGGCAAGTGAAGTTAACCCCTTTTGTTCAAGAGCCTGATTGTTGAAGGGTAATAACTGTTCCAGAACCATGTGATGTGAGTCTTGAAATTCCTGTACCTCCTTCCTGACAGCAGCAGTAAGAAGAGAGCTCGTCCTGGGTAGTGGCATTCCGATGATTTCCTGTGGCATTGCTCAATGGTGAGGAGGGCTTTAACCACGAAGGAATGGGAAAATTCTACTTTTTCTGGGATTCTTTCATTCCAGGGTATTGGTGTTTCATACCAGGCTGTGATGAAGCTAGTCAATGTTCACTCCACTACACATCTATAGAAGTTTGTCAAAGTTTAAGATGTTAGGCTGAATCTTTGCAAACTCCTAAGGAAATAGAGGTGCTGTCGTGCCTTCTTTGGAATTGCAGTTACGCACTGGGCCCAGGACAAGTCATCTGGAATAATACGGAGGAATTTAAAATTGCTGACCCTCTCCACCTCTGATTCTCCAATAAGGACTGGCTCATGGACTTCTGGTTTCCTCCTACTGAAGTAAATAATTAGCTCCTTGGTCTTGCTGATATTGTTATGCCACTACTCAGCCAGATTTTCTGCCTCCCTCCTTTATGCTGATTCATCACCACCTCTGATTCGGCCTATGACAGTGGTTTTGTCAGCAAACCTGAATATAGTGTTGCAGCTGTGCTTAGCCACAGAGCCATGAGTGTGAAGCGAGTAGAGCAGGGAGCTAAGCACACCTGCGCTGATGGAGATTGTGGAGGAAGTGTTGTCGCCAATCTGTACTAATTGATTTCTGCAAATGATGAAATCCAGGATACAATTGCACAAGGAGGTATTGAGGCTAAGGTCTTGAAGCTTATTGATTATGTTTGAGGGGGTCGTGGTATTGATTGCCCAGCTGTAGTTGATAAAGAACATCATGATATATGACTTTGCAGTCTACATGTTCCAGGGTTGATAGAAGAGCCAATGAAATGGCATCTGCTCTGGACCAGTCACTTCCATAGGCAAATTGGAATGGATCCAAGTCATATCTCAGCCAGGAGTTGATATGTTTCTTCACCAATCTCTCAAAACACTTCATCACTATGGATGCAATTGTTACTGGATGATAGTCATTGAGGCAGGTTACCAGGTTCTTCTTGGGCACTGGTACAATTGAAGCCTGCTTGAAGCAGGTAGGTACTTCAGATTGCCAGAGCGAGAGGTTAAGGATTTCAGTGAAAGCACCAGCCATTTGATCAGCGCAGGTCTTTAGTAGTTGGCCCGGTACCTTGTCTAGGCTGGATACTTTCTGTGGGTTCACCCACAGATGCTTGCACGTCAGCCTCACTGATTAAAATCACAGGATCATTGGGGACTGTGGGAATTTGTGATGGTTCCGGTCAAAGCAAGCATGGAAGGCATTGAGCTCCTTGTAAATGAAGCTCTGTCGTCATCTATGTTGCTTGATTCAACTTTATAAGAGGTGATAGCATTGGAGTCCTGCCACAACTATCGAGCATCCTTCATCAATTCAAGTTTAGTGCAGAATTGCCACTCTGCCTATTAGATGGCTTTCCGGAGACCTTACCTGCACCTCTTGTAACTTTCTTGGTCGTCAGGCTTGAAAGTCTCTGATCTGGCCCTCAGCAGATTATGAATTTCATAGTTCATCTCAGGCTTCTGGTTGGGGAATGACTGAATGACTTTCTGGGAGCACACTCCTTCACAACTATCTATTGTCACATTTGGTAAAGTCCATGACAGCGGACTTGGATCTCAGATAAAGGGCTCACAATACTCCGAGTGCTGTCTGGCCAATGTCTTATAAAGCCTCAGTACTACACCCTTGACTTTATGTTCTCATCCTCTTACAAAGAATGCTTACATTGCACTGGGCTTCTTTATCACAACACAACCTGCAATTTAGCCTTTAAGGAATCCTACATAAGGATTCCCCAAGTAATTTGTACCTCTGATTTCTGTATTTTCTCCACATTTAGGAAATAGAATACACATGTATTCCTTCTACTAAATGCATGACCATAGGGAGTGAGTCTTTACTGTGGAAGACACCAGTGCTATGCTAGAAATTTAAGTGTCAGGAGGCAGAAGTCAGTGTAGTTGCTATTAGTAGGGAGAAGGTTCGTGGAAATCCAAAAGGTCTGAAGGTGGATAAGTCACCTGGACTAGATGGATTGTGCCCAATCATTCTGAAAGGTAGCAGAAAAGATTGTGGAGGTATTGGCAGTGGTCTTTAAAAATCATTAGATTCTGGATTGATTCCAGAAGACTGGAAAATTGCAAATGTCACTCCACTCCAAGAAGGGAGGGAAGCTAAAGACAGGAAATTATAGGCGATTTAGCCTGAATTGAAGATGTCGGAATCAATTTTTAAGGATGAGGTCTCAGGGTACTTGGAGGCACATGATAAAATATTCCAAAGTCAGCATGATTTCCATTAGGGGAAATCTTGCCTGACAAATCTGTTGGAATTCTTTGAGAAAATAACAGGTAGGAAGGAAAACTGAGAGTTAGCTTACCAATAAAATCTGATTTATTACACAACATTCAATCCAGAATTGTCTTTTCCCTTTTAGGCTCAACCGCAAAAAGCCATGTCATGGGCATTTAAAAATTCCTTCTCTTGGGATCCAGTACCACCCTGATTTTCCCAATCTATCTGCATATTGAAACCACCCCATAACTATCATAACATTCCCATTTTGACATGTCCTTTCAATTTCCTGTTGTAATTTGTTCCCCACATCCTGGCTACTGAATGGAGACCTGGATATAACTCCCATTTGTGTCCTTTCACCCTTGCAGTTTCTTAACTCTACCCACAACAATTCTACATCTTCCAATCCTTTATCACCTTTTTATAAGGATTTGATTTCATGTTTTACTAACAGAGCCACCCTACCCCCTCTGCCAATCTGCAAGCCCTTTCGATATCATGTGTATCCTAGATTTTGGCTCCCAACTGTGATCTTTTTTCAGCTATGACTCAGTGATACCCACAACGTCATTCCTGCCAACTTCTAACTGCTCTACAAGATCATCTGCCTTTCGTATCTTGTGTGCATTCAAATATGTCGGTGTAATCTATCCCACGGAATGCAATTTTGCACTATCAACTGCCTATCCTTATTGTATCACTACACACTGCATTTACTGTATACCAACTGCCCCGTTCTCTGCCTTACCACTCCAGCCAATTAGTTTGAACAGCTCTAACCAACCTGCCTTTCAAAGATCTTAGTCCCCCTCAAGTTAGGGTGTAACCCATCCTTTTTGTACAAGTCACATCTTCCCCAGAAGAGATCCCAATGATCCAGAAATCTGAAACCCTGCCCCCTGCACCAATTCCTCAGCCACATGTTCATCTGCCAAGTCATCCTATTCTTTTTCCCTCTGGTGCATGGCACAGGCAACAATTCAGAGATTAATACTCTTTTGGTCCTGCTTTAGCTTTCATTCTTCCTAACACCCTATATTCTTTCTCATCCCCTTTTCTACCTACAGAATGTTGTTGGTACCAATATGTGGCACCACTTTGATTTGCTCACCCTCCCTCTTTACAATGCTGCGGACCCCTTCTGAGACTTCCTTGATCCTGGGAGGCAACATACCGTCTGGGTATGTCTCTATCATGTCCACAGAATCTCCTGTTTGCTCTTGAATCCCCTATCAAGACTACACTCCTCTTCTCCCCACTTCCCCTCTGAACCACAGAGCCAGACTCAGTGCCAGAGGCTTGACCACTGCAGTTTTCCCCTGGTAGGTCGTCTCCCCCCCCCCCCCCCCCCAAACACTATCCAACCTTTTACTGAGGAGATCGGCCACAGCAGTGCTCTGCACTGGCTGTCTATTCCCGTTCCCGCTCTCGACAACAACTTAGCTACCTGCTTCCTGCAACTTAGGTACACCTATTTATCACCTCTCCATTTTCCAGTATGAGCCAAAGGTCATCCAGTTGCAGCTCCAGTTCTAGCATGGTTTGTGTAGAGCTGCAGCTCGATACACTTCATGCAGATTAGTTATCTGGGAGGCTGGAGGCCTGCATCTTAATTGAACACTCATCGATCCTGGACCCATTCTCACTGCACTAGCTATGCTGGACTGGTCAAAGAACACTGAGGCTGTCTACAAGAAGGGTCAAAGCTGTCTCTATTTCCTGAGGAGACTGAGGTCCTTTAACATCTGCTGGACGATGCTGAGGATGTTCTACGAGGCTGTGGTGGCCAGTGCTATCATGTTTGCTGTTGTGTGCTGGGGCAGCAGGCTGAGGGTAGCAGACACCAACAGAATCAACAAACTCATTCATAAGGCCAGTGATGTTGTGGGGGTGGAACTGGACTCTCTGACGGTGGTGTCTGAAAAGAGGATGCTGTCCAAGTTGCATGCCATCTTGTACAATGACTTTCATCCACTCCATAATGTACTGGTTAGGCACAGGAGTACATTCAGCCAGAGACTCATTCCACCCAGATGTAACACTGAGCATCATAGGAAGTCATTCCTGCCTGTGGCCGTCAAACTTTACAACTCCTTCCTCGGAGTGTCAGACACCCTGAGCCAATAGGCTGGTTCTGGACGTATTTCCATTTGGCATGATTAACTTACTATTATTTATGGTTTCATATTGCTATATTTCTTCACTATTCTTGGTTGGTGCGGCTGTAACGAAACTCAGTTTCCCTCGGGATCAATAAAGTATGTCTGTCTGTCTGTAACAGACAAAGAAAGATAGAATCTTACCAGAAACCTGCCTGGAGCTTTCACCTTTACTCAACTAGCCCTGAAGCTAACCACTCTGAACATTGTCCACTCACACTTTGGCTGCTCTGCTTAAACTTAACTACTTTTTAATTGACTTTTAACAGTTGACGATCTGCTGCTATCAGGTCTGCTAATTACAACTTCACGTACCTTCTAACTACAATTGGTGGATCTGATTGCCTTTAATAGGTTAGATTTAAACAAGCAAAAATGTAAACGGGTTTGATTCAGAATGAATCTCATCACTAGAATAGTAATAGAACTATAGAACTTCTTTGATCACCATGCTGCTTGGCACAGTAGCAAGATACTTCGAGTTGTTTCTTCAAGGCTTCAACAACACAAGTTCAATTACTACCATTGAGGTTGACTGTATTAAATGGGTACTATATAAAGGTCCCTGCTGTAGGTGCGTGATAAAACCAGGGGTTGGGGAGTGGAAGGAATCTTGAGGAGAAGGGGTTACAGGGAAAATTTGAGGGGGAATGAGATGGGTCTAAAAGCCAGCAATGAACCAAATGACTTGTGCAAGAATGTGAAGCTGCCTTTCGTTTGTCCATTAACTGTCTATTGTCACATTTAAGTGTTTTGAACATCTGCATTGTGCGTCTGTGCTATCTTGAGGCTACTTAGTTTTAAATGAAGTTTTCTACTCTTTACCCATTTTAGATCCAAAAAAAGCTTCAGTAATTAGATTTTATTCCTAATGTTTTCAAACTGTTACATTCCATTACTTTATTACATTGAATAAATGGATGTTTAATTTTCAAAAAAAAAAATCTGCAGATGCTGGAAATCCAAGTAATGCGCACACAATGCTGGAGGAATTCAGCAGGCCATGCAGCATCTATAGCAAAAAAAAAAGTACGTATTTTTCCATAGATGCTGCCTGGCCTGCTGAGTTCCTCCAACATTTTGAGGATGTGTAATATTTTTTATATTTGGGGGAAAAATTATGAGAAGCTTGCTAATTTTTAATTATATTTGTCGTCCCTATTTCTGTGGTCTAATTTGAGCATTACAATGCATTCCCAGTCTATGTAGTTCAATGTCTGGTAAATCCAACTATCAGGTCCTTCCTTTAACCATGACGGTGAAATTTGAGTTTATTGTTTATTTCCATCATTTTCATGTATCAACAATTCCAATCGATAGTAATTCACAAGGGACCAATTTGATATACAGCTATGGTGTAGAGTCACAGTAAATACCGAGTAAACCTATTGGTTTACTCCTGATGAAGGCTTTCGGCCCAAAACCGTCACTACCTTCTCCCATAGATGCTGTCTGGCCTGCAGAGTTCTGCCAGCATTTTGTGTTTTTATTTATTTCCAGCATCTGCAGGTTCACTCGTGAAACCTATTGCTTTTGATGTTTAAACTGTACCTTGAGTGTTTGGGTAACAGAAGATTTGCCCTTGCAGAATCCACAAATCACATCCCAAAAATTTGATGTACTGAATGAAGTTTACTCTAATGGAACATATGGACAAAAGTAAATACATGCACTTTATTTTTTTAACTCTCATTTCCTGATGCATGCACAGATGACGCAGTTTCACATGGCATAAAATCACAATACAGACTGTTTTCTGGGACCAAGCCTCCATCTGCCCTAGTAAGGTGCAGATCACCTATATTGAAGCACAATCAGATTTAAAATCATTGGCATATGTCATGAAATTTATTGTTTTGCCGCAGCAGTGCATTGCAATACATAATAAAACTAAATTAAATAAATATATATTAAAAATATTAACTGCTCGTAAGGAGAGGGAAAAAAAGAGGGGGGAAAATACTGACTTAATATACCTGGGTTTATTGTCCATTAAGAAATCTGATAGCAAAGGGAAAAAAGATGTTACTGAAACATTGAGTGTGTATCTTTTGGCTCCTATACCATCACCTTGATGATAGCCATGAGAAGAGGCCATGTCCAGAGCCACTGAAAGATACAACACAGAAACAGGCTCTTTGGTTCATCTAAGCCATGACAAACCATTTAAACTGTCTACTTCCAATGACCTGCACTGGGACCATAGCCCTCCATGCCCCTTCCATCAATGTACCTATCCAAACTTTTCTTAAACGTTGAAATCAAGTTTGCGTACACCCACTTGTACTGGCAGCTTGGTCCACACTCTCACAACCCTCTGAATGCAGAAGTTTCCCCTCATGTTACCTTTAAATTTATCAGTTTTCACCCTTGCCCTATGAGCTCTAGTTGTAGTCCTATCCAACCTCAGTAGAAAAAGCCTGCTTGCATTTACTCCCTCTCAATCTTCTAAGTTCCAGGGAATAAAGTCCTAACCTATTCAGTCTTTCCCTATAACTCAGGAACTCCAGGCCCAGAAACATCCTTGTAATTTTTTTCTGTACTCTTCCACCCTTATTTGCACTTGTTCTGTATTGATGGGAGTATTTAATAATGTACGCTGGCTTTTTGAGGCATCACCTTTAGAAGATGTCCATGAGGCTGGGGAGACTAGTGTCCATGATGGAGCTTGCTAAGTTTACAACTTTCTGCAATCTTTTCCAATCCTGTGCAGTGGCCCCTCCATACCAGATATCATTATCATTATCATTATCATTATCAGATGCAAGTGATTAGAGTGCTCTCCACTGTATATCTGTAGGGCGTCTTTGACAGACCAATTCTTCTCAGACTCCCAATGAAGTACAGCCATTGTCATGCCTTCTTTGTAATCACATCAATATGTTGGGCCCAGGATTGATCCTCAGAAATGTTGTCACCCAGGTACCTGAAACTGATCACTCTGAAGACTGGTGTGCATGCCATCGACTGCTTCTTCCTGAAGTCCACAATCAATTTCTTGGTCTAACTGACGTTGAGTGGCAAGGTTGTTTCTGCAATACCACTCAACCAGCTGATCTATCTCACTCCTATACACCTCCTCGTCACCATCTGAATTTCTGCCAGCGTTAGCTGCATGCCTATTGTTGGGCTGTCAGCAATTATTAATTGTTGACAAATCAATACAGAATGTCATGAACATTATCATGCTAATAATGCTTTAGAAAGGGGCATTGATTGCATTTGAATCATTAAAAAGCCAGTTTTGCGATCTGCTTTTCAATTAAGTTAAGCTACATCCACATTATGCGTTCTTAAAAATATCTCTGTCCACATTGAAATGGAGATTTCAGTGAATCTCCTCCTACTGCACATGCGCAGGACACATCTACCGAAAACAAGTGACATGTTTGGTGTCGAATGTCGCCATGATAGACGGTGCGTGTTTGTTCAGTTACAGACTAGAAAAACTTAAATGACGAGCAGCTGTTGGCTTTCGTGCAGGAAGATTTCAAAGTTTAAAAAAAACAAATACTGAAGCGTATGGAGGCAACTGACAGGGCTGACGACGAATATTGAAAAGCTGACTAACTCTGTTGCATTAATAAAGCACCTTGTTAAATGTGTAAAACATGTCTGCATCAGTATTATCTTGTATTTCCATACAATGTTACATTAGGATGTTACACATCTATTGTTAGAGAAGTACTTGCATAAATGGGTAAACCACCTTCATACAAGTAAGGACAGAAAACAGAGCAAAGTGAGTACAGTATACTTATTTATTCAGTAAGTTATGGGTCAAAGTATTTGGTGAGTATATTTCTAACTCTTCTGGCTTCAGCCTCGTTACCTTCTGTTCTGAAATTGTTACGTTGCGTTCAAGAAAACAATGAAATAGCACGCTGCTGTCTGACAGCGTTTTCAGATTTCTCCGCTTATCCCATCCACACTGATCTGCCCGAGCAGCATTTTCAAAAATACCCACCCGGAAAGCGTTTCTGAAAAGCTCCAGTTTCGGGGGATGAAAACGCCGTTTTAGTGTGGATGGAGGGTAAAAACGAAGAGAAAAAGCTTCGGTTACAGGTTTATCTGGTGTAGTGCGGACGTAGCCTCAGTTGCTTCTATCTATTTGATTTTGCAAAAATGCAGATATTTTAAGCTGTAATATGCTCTGTAATTGAAAAAGACAATGTAGTTGTCAAAAGTTGAGAATAAAAATTTAAATGTATCATAAACTTAAGCAAAATATTAAAATTCATTGCAGTCATGTCAGTTAGACTCAGAGATATTGTGCCGGAAAAATTAACAATTCCATGTATTTTCAACAAAACCCCAGGTAGCAATCAGGCCACCGATTTCTAAAGATTGCACAGGGAGGAGGTTCAAAACAATGCGCCAATCACTGATGCTAGTTTCTAGATTTTGTGTTTGACTGTGTGCATGTGAACTCCCAGGCTTTGATCCTAGTGCTATGAAGCAAATGGTATTATCTTCATTATCTCAGCTGCAAAATATAGAACAACATCCCAGGAAAATATCTGTCATTGGTTAGCCAGTTACATGTCTGATAGAAAGGCATCATTTATTTCTATGATTAACTGGCTATTTCTGAAAATCGTACATGTACAAGCACTGAAACAGTGAGCACTTGCAGTTCACAAATAATATGAATAACAGCACAGTTATGCTGAGGACTATAAAGTATAATCATTGTTCCATTTATTCACTTCAAGTTCTTTCTCAGCAATCTGTTATCACCATACGGCCAGATTCTTCTCATT
This sequence comes from Hypanus sabinus, assembly GCF_030144855.1. Classification (NCBI taxonomy): domain Eukaryota; kingdom Metazoa; phylum Chordata; class Chondrichthyes; order Myliobatiformes; family Dasyatidae; genus Hypanus; species Hypanus sabinus. The sequence continues at coordinate 46,824,851 of NC_082719.1, read as the reverse complement.
ACACCTGCTGTCCACTTGGCAAATCTATTTTCTCTCCTTCATTTTTGTGTTTCCAACAGTGTAGAGAAGGAAATGTTGAGTTTTTAATAAGATCAATATCTCTGAACTCCATTTGTAGGATATTAATTTGAAAAACAAAAACTGCAGATGCTTGAGATTTGCAATAACTGAAAGTACAGATATAATCAGCAGGTCAGGCAACATCTGTGGGAAGAGAAGGTAGAGGTAAGGTTTCAGAATGAAATCCCTTCATCAAGATCAGTGATCCATACCTCCCTGAGTTCTTTGAAGCAAATCACTATTATTGCATATACACAGTGGCATGTAATATGTACAAGAGTATTTTGTTCATATTGGAGATGCGTCACTTACAATGTCAATATTTATTATCTAATTGCTAGTGAGCTGCTGCTTTTAAAGAGTTGCTCTCTTTATGGAGATGATGCTCCCATGTGTTGATGTTAGGGACCTTGAGGATTTGGACATAGCGGTAATGAATAGTCGTATTTCTGAATGATGTGTGTTGTGGAAAGCAATGGCAAGTGATGATGTTTCTATGTGCCTTGTTGCCATTTTCCTTGCAGTTGACATTGTGAATTTGAAAGGCACTTGATTAGTAGAAGGAGGTACAGTGCCTTTTGCAGATGGTACAAGGTGCAACTACTGTGGGGGGAGAGTGGTGGTCATCAAATCATAGAAATCATAATTTTTTCTGATGCATGACTGAGTAATCAATTTGGGTTTTCATTCGAGCATACTGCTTTAATAACCACTAAGTGCCAAATGTCATGGAGAGACAAAAACATTACATCCTGTTAGCTGCTAATGGAAGAAGGGAATGATGGCACAATTGTTTAAACTACAAGACCAAGTGCAGAAAGTAGCTAAAGACTCTCGGGGTACTTAAATTCAATTTGTTAAATCATCAATCTCAATTACGATGAAAAAGACTAGATTTTTGTAGCATACAAATTGGAGAAGGACATTGGTTCCATCCCCCTTGGATGCAATTTCAAGACCTTGTTGTGTTCCCGATACAGAGGCAAATGTTCTCCAGCATATTCTTCTTCAAAGAGATACGTGGGATTCTTGTTCATTTGAAGTCATTGAATAACTCTTCTGTAGCACCCCCTAGTGCTACATTGATGTATCTAACTGGGTTTCATTTCAGTTTCTATCCAAGTCTCAAACTTGAAAGAATACTGGCACTATATCTAATGAAGCTGAGGTGTAAATAAGAGATGCACACCTTTTTTATTTACCTGTTTTGCTTATTTTGCTGACAGTCAACACTGATGCATCTTTGGGATATGTGGTTAGCTCACTGCTCTACTCTCTCTATACCCAAGACTATGTTGTAAGGCACAACTTAAATGACGTCCATAAATTTGCTGATGATGCAACCCTTGTTGGCAGAATCTCAGATGGTGATGAGAGGGGCGTACAGAAGTGTGATATATCAGCTAGTTGAGGGGTGCTGCAGCAATAACCTTGCTGTCAACATCAGTAAGACCTAACCGATTGTGATCTCCAGGAAGGGCAAGACATATCAGTCCTCAAAAAGGGATCAGAAGAGGAGAGAATGAGCATTTTTAAGTCCTGGATGTCAGTATCTCCAAGGACCTAACCTGGAACCAATATATCAATGCAGCTAAAAGGAAGGCAGAACAGGGACCATATTTCATTAGGAGTTTGAGAAGATGTGGTATGTCATCAAAAACACTTGCAAATTACTACTGGTGTAATGTGGAGAGCATTCTAACTGGCTGCATCACTGTCTGGTATGGGGAGGCTACTGCAAAGGATCAAGGTAAGCTGCAGAGAGCTGTAAAATTAGCCAGCTCCATCATGGGTACTGGGTATCCCTGTCATCTTCAAGGAGTAGTGCCTCAGAAAGTCAGTTCCCATCACTAAGGACCTCCACTACTCAGGACATGCCCTCTTCTCTTTGCTACCATCAGGAAGGAGGTTCAGAAGCCTGAAGGCAGACACTCAACAATCCAGGAACAGCTTCTTTCCCCTTGCCATCGATTTCTGAATGGACATTGAACCCATGAACACGACCTCACTACTTTTTTTTATTTATTTCTGTTTTTGCACTACCTTCTTTTAACTGAACTATTTGATGTACATATATACTTAATGTAATTCAGTTAATGTTTTCTATATTTAGTATGCATTGCATTGTACTGCTGCCAGAAAGTTAACATGTGATTCTGGCTTTCTAGCATGTTATTCTGTTACTTGAGCTCTGAATCTTCCAAATCTCTATGTAAACAGACTTACTAGTAAGAGACCATTGAAGAAACAGTGGGATTGTATATAAAAGTTATGTATTTAATAAAACAAAACTGCTGCCTTTGATGATATCTCAAATAAGGAGTATAAATTTGCTCTGAATTCCATGCTGCTATATGTCTTTGTATAAAGATATCCATATTGAAGTTTGTGGTATCAATGGAAGCCGCTTCCTGTCTGACATCTCTCTTCACAACATTTTACATAGAAACATAGAAAATAGGTGCAGGAGTAGGCCATTTGGCCCTTCGAGCCTGCACTGCCATTCAGTATGATCATGGCTGAATCCAACTCAGAACCCTGTACCTGCTTTCTCTCCATATCCCCTGATCCCTTTAGCCACAAGGGCCATATCTAACTTCCTCTTAAATATAGCCAATGAACCGGCCTCAACTGTTCCCTGTGGCAGAGAATTCCACAGATTCACCGCTCTCTGTGTGAAGAACTTTTTCCTCATCTCGGTCCGAAAAGGCTTCCCCTTTATCCTTAAGCTGTGACCCCTCGTTCTGAACTTCCCCAACATCGGAAACAATCTTCCTGCATCTAGCCTGTCCAATCCCTTTAGAATTTTATACGTTTCTATAAGATTCCCCCTCAAACTTCTAAGTTCCAGTGAGTATAAGCCTAGTCGATCCAGTCTGTCTTCATATGAAAGTCCTGCCATCCCAGGAATCAATCTGGTGACCCTTCCCTGTACTCCTTCTATGGCAAGAATGTCTTTCCTCAGATTAGGGGACCAAAACTGCACACAATATTCTAGGTGCGTTCTCACCAAGGCCTTATACACAATATTAGTGCAATTAATGCAATGTCAAATATGGGTACAAAAAGAGGAAAAAAGTCTTGGTGGGCTATAAAAACAGAATAAAAATAAACTTAAGGTGAGTCATTTTTTAAATTACAGTCGGCACTCCTTATCCGCGGGTTTCGCATGCGCAGATTCAACCAACCGCGGATCAGGAAAACCCGGAAGTTCACTCTCCAGCACTCGTTGTTTGAGCATGTGCAAACTTTTTTTCTTGTGATTATTCCCTAAACAATACAGTATAATAATTATTTACATAGCATTTACATTGTATTAGGTAATATAAATAATCTAGAAATGACTTAAAAGTACAGGCAGTCCCGGGTTATGAACAAGTTCCGTTCCTGAGTCCGTCTTTAAGTCGCATTTGAAGTCGGAATAGGTACATCTGGTATTATTTAGCGTCAGTTAGTCAAACGTTTGTCTTAGTTATATGGTATATATTTTACCTTTCTATGCATATAAAACACTTACGAAACATATATATTTCAATAATTAAACCACTGTGTTGCTTAGTAATAATTGTAGCTTTCATCGGAGCAGGGCCTTTCATATTCTCCATTAAAATTGTTCCGATCGTTGACTGACTGTAGCCTAACGCTTTTCCAATGACCAATGGCATTTCACCTCTTTCCGATAACTTTATTACTTCCACCTTATTTTCAATCGTGATCATGATTATTTTCGTGAACAGAAACACTGCAGATTCAGAGTGCGCCGTGTCCTAAAGACAGGTTATATAAGGTCCGGGATTCCGCTGGGTCCTAAATACCACCACATTGAGACAGGTTAAATAAGAGACGAGCATCTGCGTTTTTTTGGTATCCGCGAGGGGTCCCAGAACCAATCCCTTGTGGATAAGGAGGGCCGACTGTATATGAAACACTAAACTTCAAATGTAGTTTTTTTTGTACCTGGGAGTTGTTTGCAATAACGAAAATTTAACATACCTTGAAAAAGATACAAATGTTGTGCATAAGGACTGATTTGCTCTGGCCAGTTTAATCCACATTTGAGACAAGTTTGGCATCCCCATGTTTGGTGAATCAGATGGCCAGGAACTGTTTTTGCACAGCATCACAGGAAAAGAGTTTCTCCAATGGCTGCTTCCACATTATTATATTCACTGATTCAAATATAGTTGTCGGAGGCTTGGGGATCAGATCGAGATCTAGGCATCTAGAGCAGTAATAGTAGCAACAGTTGAGGCTCTAACACTAGAAATCCAAAAGGGAAGTATCAAAAAATGCTTGTAAGTTTCAATCAATTTTTTCCCTAACTTTCCAAGTTAATTATCAGTTTCTCCCAGTAACTATGATATTTTAGTTTTCAAGCTGAATATATTAGTTGTTTTTTTGTTGCTTTGATGTGTTTTCCACATGTTGATGTGACCTATAATTTAATAATCATTCTCAATTGACTTAGCCAGATTTATATTTTTAAATAGAATGGAAACTGTTGTACAGGTAATTTGACTGTGTCAGTTCCATTAGAAAAATATTTCACTTTGCTTTATGCCATCTGTGATGAAGTCCTGAATTGAAGCAGTTTTGCCAGTTACATCTGATTAGTTACTGTTGGAGAAAAAATGTGGTGTATGAAATTTCACAGAATTTTAATTTCCCACTGCAAGCAATGTACTGATTTTCTCGTAAGAATTTTTGGTTAAATGTATTTTTCTACTTTGCTGTCGATGTGCATTTCTATAATCTTTATGCTGTGTTATAAGTAAATGAACTAAGGTACAGTGGTTGCGAAACCTCGTTACTGAGTCATTGGTAGAGGTTTCTGAAGTCTAAGATTTACAGTGATGAAAACAAATGGTCCTCTCTCATATCTTTCCAAAAAAAGGAGTTCATCCACTAAAGCTCTAATTATCCCTCAATTTTTTTGGATTTTGTTTTTAACCTTGGCTTTGGGTTACCTTTGATAAGTAAGTGCATGGATTTACACCAATACTGTCAGACCTCACATTTATCATGTCCTTATGGTGTTCTAAAGCCAACCCACCCAAAAAATGCTGCTGAGCACAGCAGAAAAGCGAAAGCTGATCCTCGTACACTGAGGTTTCTTCGAAAAAAATTCTCTTCAAACATACCATCTTCCCAAAGGTCAGATGAGCTCTAATCTTTAAATAAAAATTGCAATAGCCTTTGAATTATTAGTAACACTCCGTTCCCTATCAGAGAAATCATATTAATTTGATCATCATTTAGAATTTTTTACTTTATTTATGAAGGGCATGCAGAATTACTATGCCAGATACAGTATTAAAAATAGTTAATTCATATTAAGAAAGACTGAACATGCTGAAGTTTCTTTCTCTGCTTGAGTTGAGGTGAAATGATCTGTTAAAGGTTTCCACAATAATGAAAAGAATTGATAGAGTCGCTGTATACAGTATATAACATTGGAAAATTTGGTGTATTTGCTTTCCCAGATGAATTGAGCATGGAGTGAATAATAATACAATTATAAGCCATTTTCTTTTGAGAAGTGAAGTATATGCATGACTTTTTTAAATCCAGCTTACGTTTTCTTTTCCTGAGAGTTGTTAATCTTTCTTAACATTTTAGCCCACAGCGCCTGTCATCTGTGAATTTTTAACAATGATGGCAATTTGCCATACAGCAGTGCCTGAGAGAGATGCTGACAGGATAATCTACCAAGCCTCATCCCCAGGTGAGAATTAATACCAAACAGGTCAGATTAATTACACCATATAGCTGTATTATAGCTAAGAGCCTGTGCATTTTCTAATATGTGGTCGCTTACAGCAAAGTTGTAACTAATTTGATATGATTCAGCATGATTTGTCTCCACACTTTTCCAATCACAAAGTTGTAAATGTGATCAAAACACAAGACCTCAATGTGATAATTAAACTAAATTTATGGTGGGAATGGACAATTTTAACAAGTTGAGCTGCCACCGAATCTATTTTGGGCATTCTAGCAGTTGTATTAACCCTGAATTTGAATGGCTGAAACCCGTCTGTCTATTTGACAGATGACTTGTCAGGTCATGAGAGCAATCATCAGGAGATCCACATATGGAATGATGCTGTATCAGTGTAACAGATCAAATGACCATCAGATTTAGGAGCAAAATTAGTCCATTTGGCCCCACAGGTCTCCTCAGCTGCTCAATCATGGCTGATAAATTTTTCAATGCCACTCTCCCTCATTCTCCCTGCAAGACTTAAACCCTTGCCAATCAAGAACCTAACAGTCTCTGCCTTAAATATACCAAATGACTTGGACTCCACAGTCCTTTATTGCAACAAACTCCCCAGGTTCACCCTCTGACTAAAAATATTCCATTTCATTTCGGTTTCAAAGTCAGTGATCCTATGCAGAGATAATGCAACTTCACTGGAATTGTTTTCTTTTAAACAAATGAACATGAAAGGCAGATTTTCATTGTTGTGAAGATCCTATCTCACTTTGAAGATGAGTCTTGCAAATTGTCTGAGTTATTTATGTGAATAACATTAATTACAGTTTAGCGGAAGCCACTTTTCATTAAAATTAGATAACTGCAGATACTGAAAATCTGAATTAAAACAGGATGGAGGAACAACATCTTGTATTCTGTCTGGTAGCCTCTAACCCTGATGGCATGAATATAGATTTCTCCTTGCGGTTTAAAAAAATTCCGTTCCCCACCCTTAATCCCCACTCTGGCCTCTTACCTCTTCTCACCTTCCCTTTCTCCTATTCCACTCTTCTCTCCTATCAGGTTCCTTCCTCTTCAGCCCTTTACCTTTCCTACCCACCTGACTTCACTTATCACCTTCTGACTAACCTCCTTCCCCTCCCCCACCCTTTGATTCTGGTGCCTTTCCCCTTCCTTTCCAGTCATGAAGAAGGGTCTCATCCTGAAATGTTAACTGTTCATTCATGTCCATATGGGCTGCCTGAACTTGAGTTCCACCAGCATTTTGTGTGTGTTGCTTAAATTGAATTACTGGAAATGCTCAGCATGTTGGATTGTATCTATGAAATGATACACTAAACTTTTCAACTCAGAGACCTTTAATTGAAAGTAAAGTGAGTTGTTTTGAGAAACCTTGAGGATGCGATCAGTGAAAGGCTTATTTAATACTGGAAGGTGAACTCGAGCATTACCTTTTTGATATTTAAAGCATCCAGCACTTGCTGCATTTTGATATTCCCTCCCACATTGAAAGTCTACCATTTTTGTGTTTTAGTTCCGCTTCCTTGTACTTACTCATTATTTGTTACCCGTTTTGACTGTCCAGTATCTTGGCTCAGTTATGCTAAATGTGTTCCAATCCATTGAGATACAGTACGACTGCGATTGCCATTATGTATCAAGATAACTGGACATGAGTTTGTTATTTGTATCGTTGGTGCCTGGAAGTTCGGAACTCTTCAGGTCTCTGCTTATCAGTTTAACATTGTTGAAGATGTGGAAAAGATGAAACATCTTTTATATTTTTCCTTTAACTTGCAGTGAATTAACCTCATCCAAATTGTTCACTGTCCTGGTTTACTACTGATTGCACGTTGGCAGGTTTCTCTTTGGTCCTTAATCTTACGTCATGTGCATGATACAGGGTAATGAATTTAGAGCAAGGAGTTTAATGTGGGAGAATGGCATTGTAAAATTTATCAGTCATGATTGAGTGGCCGAGCTGGGACTCCGTATATTGGCATGAACTGAAGTAGCGTTGCTTGTGTGATTGTTAGCACTGTGATCTAGTTGTGACATGCAGCTGTTTCAAGCAATTGACATTATTCAGCTATCTTGAGGTTTACTTTGTTAAGCAAAATGTTTGTATAAGTTGGTACATATTTTCATTAACATTTGTACAATGGACTATGAGATCATTTTATGACTACTCAAGGTGGCATATTTTTGAATTCTGTAGATTATTTCTGCAAGTTTTGGATTTTTTCCAAGTTATTAATACCTAGTACACTTATGGCATTACAATGACATTTATTATGCTATAAATGCACTTGTTATTGGTTCCTTGGAACGAATCCATTACATGCATGAGTAGGTGATCATTCTGCAAAGTAGTTTTATCTAGATTTATCTAGATGCACCATCAATAACTCTCAGAGATGGGAGGTGAACAATAGGCTTTTATTAGCAGCAAAAGGGAGCACGGGATCTCGGAGACTGAGGGAGGAGCAGTGCCTCCAATTGCCTTTATACAGGGGTCTGTGGGAGGAGCCGCAGGAGCAATCAGCAGAGGGGCGTGTCCAGACAGATATACATAGTTTAACACACAGCCATATAAACAAATCAGTTGTACATAGAAATGCACCTTTAGTTAATTATTTCTAATGCAAATAGGAACTCTCTTTGGAAGAGCTCAAATAGTGCTTGCTAATTAATGAGCAGTGTGCTCGAATAGAAGTCGAATGCCCTTGCCAATCCTTTGCAAGTCCTTGTATAGCAGTATCATGGAAGTGCCTTCAATAAAATGACAGCAGTTCAAGAAGGCATCTCTGCCCCCAAAGTGAATTGGGCATTGGAGATAAATACTGGCCTTGCAGCAACATCCACGTCCCAAATGTAAATCAAACTGAAGTAGACGTTCAGCCAGAGGCAGGTGAATCTATGGAGTTTGTTACCGCAGAGGGCTGTGGAATGTATTGATAGGTTCTTGTTTGGTAATAATGTTAAGGGGAGAATGAGATGAGAAGGAAACAAAGTTAGCCATGAGTAACTGGCGGAGCAGACTCAGTTTGAAATGTTTGAAATACTCAGCAGATCAGGCAGCATTTATGAAGAGAAAAGCAGAGTTCAGCTTCAGGTTGACCTGTCATTTGTTCTTTGACACGCAGAATTTAATACATTTCATGATTTGCTTAGCCACCTATCTCAAAAAGAAAATTCCCTAGTTGTGTCTCAGGTTCTAGAGTGGGTTGGTATTTTGTAACTCAGTTCTTGAGATGTGAATCTTGTACTAATCCATACTTTTCCAAAATAAGATTACCGCATTGCTGATCTTGGGGGTAATATGACAAATCGACAGTATCTTTGCAAGTGGTCACTTAATAGTAAATTGCAACTCAATTTACGGATTTTTTTAAATTGCTAAACAGAAAATAGATGGATTTGTTAATTCCCATTTTTTAAATGTCATCACCAATAGATCTGAGATTGTTTAATGTCATTTCCAGCACGTAAGTGTAAAGGAGAACAAAATAACTGTCACTCTAGATCTGATGCAGCATATAAAAAAGCACTAAGATAAAGAACTAAGATAATAAAGTGCAATATTTATAATTAATACGATATCCTGTGTATATATAGATTAATTATACGCACATAAATTAGACCATAAGACAAAGAAGCAGAAGTCGGCCATTCAGCCCATCGAGTTTGCTCCGCCATTTCATCGCAATTGACACTCGGTACAGGAATGTCTGTACATAAGGGGACTGATAAGAAATTATAAAGTAATAGTGTTGATGGATATGGCAGGGTGGATTAATAGGTGGAGGTGTTAATCAGCCTTGCCGCTTGGGAAAAGTAACTGTTTTTGAGTGTGGTGGTCTTGGTGTGGATGCTAAGTAGTTTCCTCCCTGATGGGAGTGGGACAAACAGTCCACGTGGGTGGAATCCTTCATCATATTACTGTCCTTTCTCTGGCACTTTTCTGTATATACAAGTCCATCCTCGATGTTGGGTAAGTTAGGTCAGTAATGGATTGGGCAGTTTTGGCAACCCACTTTAAAACCTTCGTGTAAGCCACAGTTCAGTTTCCATACCATGCAATGATTCAGCATGCTGGGATGTTCTCTACTGTGCATTTGTAGAAGGTTGTGAGTGTTGATGTGCATAGTACAACTCTCTTAAGCCTCCTCATCGCCTGTGTAGGATGTGTCTGGGGTCATGAGAGTTCGTGTGAAATGGGCACTCCCAGGAGTTTGAAATTCCTTGCAGTTTCATTGTTGTGGTGTCATAGAAAAGTACAGCACAGAAATGAACCCTACTGTCCATCCAGTCCGTGCTGAAAGATTTGAACTGCTTACTCCCGTAGACCCGCACAGGTAGCACAGCTTTCCAAAGCCCTCCCGTCTATGTACTTGTCCAGCCTTCTTTTAAACATTAAGATCGAGTTCGCATACATCACTTATGCCGGCAGCTCGTTCCACACTCTCACGACCCTCTGAGTGAAGAACTTTCCCCTCAAGTTCCCCTTAAATATTTCACTATTTACCCTTAACCCATGGCCTCTGGTTGTAGCCCCACACAGCCTCAGTGGAAACAGTCTGCTTGCATTGACCCATCTGTACCTCTATCAAATCTGCTCTCCATCTTCCACATTCCAAGGAATAAAGCCCAACCCAGTCAATCTTTCCTTATACCTCAGGTTCTCCAGATCCAGCAACATCCTTGTAGATTTTTCTGTACTCTTTCAACCTTATTTACATCTTTCCTGTGGATAGGTGACCAAAACTGCACACACAACTCCAAATTAGGCCTCATCAATGCTTTATGCAACTCCAACATAACACCTCATCTCCTGTAGTCAGTACTTTGATTTTTGAAGCCCAATATATCAAGAGGGGCGTGAGTGACGCTGTTACAGCTTGAGGTCTTCTGAAGTTCAGAGTTCAATTCCAGTGCAGTTCTGTAAGGAGCCTGTGCTTTTGCCCCATGGATTTCCCCCCGATGCTTCGGTTTCCTCCCACAGTCCCACAATGAACTGGTTAGCAGGTAAACTGTTCATGATTAGGTTAGGGTTAATCAGGTGCACCGGGGTTACCGGCGTGGTGCGAGGCTCTGGAAGGGCCTACTCCGCACTGAATTGCTAAATAAGTAAATAGTTCTAAAGTTGTAGTGTTCTTTGGTATTGGGGTGATGGTGGCTGAATTGAAGTATGGGGGGGGTGGGGGAAGGTGCAGCAGCCTGGAGAAGTGAAGTGCTGAAGATGGTAGTGAGTTTGGGTGCACACTCCCTGAGCACTCGGCCTGGGATGATGTCTGGCCTGGCTGCCTTACGGGGGTTGACTCTCTGCAGATTTCTTCTCACGTCTGCTGCTTTTGCAGGCAGTGGCTGCTCACCTGGGAGAGTGCTGGCTTCCATGGCCAGCTTTGTGTTGAGTGTATAACAGTGGGCTCAGCACACAGCCCTGGGGAGGGAGAAGCAGCTGTGCATCTGGTTCGGACATCCAACACTTAGATGCACGGTAATGTCTTTAGATTGAGCAGTGGGAGGCTGAATTTCACAAAATAATATTGATTTTTGTTTTTCTCTCTCCTGGATTATTCTGAAATGCTAGGACCTGTCTGTAAGACTGTCTTTTATTTGCCATTTAATACAGTCTCAATAATGCTGGGGAATGAGGGATGACTTATGGAAATACAGTATTCAAAATTGTGTGAGACATAGATGAGGTGGATGGTAAGTCTTCTCATCAGATAAGGGAGCTCCCAAGAAATACAAGTAAAACACATCTAGCCTGGTCCACCTCTCCCTACAAGTAAAACACATCTAGCCTGGTCCACCTCTCCCTACAAGTAAAACACATCTAGCCTGGTCCACCTCTCCCTACAAGTAAAACACATCTAGCCTGGTCCACCTCTCCCTGCAAGTAAAACACATCTAGCCTGGTCCACCTCTCCCTGCAAGTAAAACACATCTAGCCTGGTCCACCTCTCCCTACAAGTAAAACACATCTAGCCTGGTCCACCTCTCCCTACAAGTAAAACACATCTAGCCTGGTCCACCTCTCCCTGCAAGTAAAACACATCTAGCCTGGTCCACCTCTCCCTACAAGTAAAACACATCTAGCCTGGTCCACCTCTCCCTGCAAGTAAAACACATCTAGCCTGGTCCACCTCTCCCTACAAGTAAAACACATCTAGCCTGGCCCACTTCTCCCTGCAAGTAAAACACATCTAGCCTGGTCCACCTCTCCCTACAAGTAAAACACATCTAGCCTGGTCCACCTCTCCCTACAAGTAAAACACATCTAGCCTGGTCCACCTCTCCCTGCAAGTAAAACACATCTAGCCTGGTCCACCTCTCCCTGCAAGTAAAACACATCTAGCCTGGTCCACCTCTCCCTACAAGTAAAACACATCTAGCCTGGTCCACCTCTCCCTACAAGTAAAACACATCTAGCCTGGTCCACCTCTCCCTACAAGTAAAACACATCTAGACTGGTCCACCTCTCCCTACAAGTAAAACACATCTAGCCTGGTCCACCTCTCCCTACAAGTAAAACACATCTAGCCTGGCCCACTTCTCCCTGCAAGTAAAACACATCTAGCCTGGTCCACCTCTCCCTACAAGTAAAACACATCTAGCCTGGTCCACCTCTCCCTGCAAGTAAAACACATCTAGCCTGGTCCACGTCTCCCTACAAGTAAAACACATCTAGCCTGGTCCACCTCTCCCTGCAAGTAAAACACATCTAGCCTGGTCCACCTCTCCCTACAAGTAAAACACATCTAGCCTGGTCCACCTCTCCCTGCAAGTAAAACACATCTAGCCTGGTCCACCTCTCCCTGCAAGTAAAACACATCTAGCCTGGCCCACTTCTCCCTGCAAGTAAAACACATCTAGCCTGGTCCACCTCTCCCTGCAAGTAAAACACATCTAGCCTGGTCCACCTCTCCCTACAAGTAAAACACATCTAGCCTGGTCCACCTCTCCCTACAAGTAAAACACATCTAGCCTGGTCCACCTCTCCCTACAAGTAAAACACATCTAGCCTGGCCCACTTCTCCCTGCAAGTAAAACACATCTAGCCTGGTCCACCTCTCCCTACAATTCAGGCCTTTTAGTCTTGACAACATCCTCTAAACGTTTCCTGCGTTCCTTCCAGTTTAACTACATCTTTGCTGTAAAAAAGGGTGACCAAAACTGAACACGGTACTCCACGTGCAGTTTCACCGATGGTAACTGCAGCATTACATCCCAGCTCCTACACTCAGTGCATTGACTGATGAAAGCCAGCTGGATAAACACCTTTATTCACCACCCTCTCTCCGAGTGATAGTGCTCTGAACAAACTATGCACTTGTACCCCAAAATCTGTCTTTGCCATTACATTCGTGGAGGGGGGGGGGGGTAGATGTAGGTTAAGAGAGGAAATATTTAAAAGGGCAACTGTTTCATATAGAGGAATTCATTGAGACAGGAGACAGGTACAGTAGTATGATTAAGAAGCTCTTTGATGAGAATGTGGAGAAGTGGGGCTTAGAGGAATATGGGCCAAATGCAGGCAATTGAGACTAACTGGATAGGCAGGATTGTTGGCATGGACTTGTTAGCCCAAAGGACCTGCAAATAACATTTACTACTCCAAGGGCTAATAAATCTTGTCTAATCTCTTATTCATAATCATCAATTATTCATAAATGAAGCTGGTCTCTCATGTTACATTACTTCAGCACCATAAAGTGAATAAGTTTACATGTCCTGGTTTTTGTTTAACACAAGAAACCTGTGTTCACTTTGATCTTCAAGAACACTTTTGATGAATAGTTTAACTACATAGAGCAAGAAGGATAATATTACTCTCCCCATCAAGTTACTTGTCATTTCACATTGAAGAAAGGCAAGCTACTAGGTGGTATTTGAGGTATTGAAGCCCAACAAGTAGACAAATGTTAGATTAAACTCAAAAGATGAGGATTGGAATAAACTGATTTAAGTGGATAATTGAGCAAAATGTAGACCTGATCCAAAGGCTGTTTATCTAAGCATTATTTAACCCAAATGTATATAATTGCACATCTTAACACTGGATATTAAATCAGCAGAGTCAGCTTGAAAAGCTTACTACATAATTACTGAAGTTGATTCCAATATCCCATTATTTTGGCTAAAAAAAAATAACAGCTGAAGCTATGAGTGAAAACCTCCTATTCTGTCTGGCTCCACCACAACAAAACTTTTGAGATATCAAAGGGGACACAGATGTCTTGTGGATTGTTAGGTTAATTGGCAACTGTAAATTTCCCCAACCATCAAATTCAGTGGTAGAATCTAATGGTGGGAGCAGTGAAGATTTGATGAAAAATAAAATTAGTATCACTGCTTGATAGTTGGTATGGATTTAGTGTGCTTTCCTGTCCTATGACTTTGGCTATTTAGCTAGCCAACCATCTGAACTTGGTATGTGTTTTCACGAGATCACAAGACAAAGGAGCAGAAGCAGGCCATTTGGCCCATCGAGTCCGCTCTGGTACTCCACCATGAGCTAAACTATTCTCCTGTCTAGTTCCAATTTCCGGCTTTTTCCCCATGTCCCTTGATACCCTGACTAATTAGATACCTGTCAATGTCCTCCTTAAAAACCCTCAATGATTGGGCCTCTACAGCTGTATGTGGTAACTAATTCCATAAATCCAGGACCCTCTGGCTAAAAAAATTTCTCCTCATCTCTGTTTTAAATGGGTATCCTATAATTCTAAGACTGTGACCTCTTGTGTGGACTCATCCACCAAGGGAAACAGCCTTTCCACACCTACTCTGTCCAACCCTTTCAACATTCAAAATGTTTCTATGAGATCCCCTCTCATTCTTCTATACTCTAACGAATACAATCCAAGAGCCGACAAATGCTCCTCATGTGTTAGTTCCTGCATTCCAGGAATCATTCTCGTGAATCTTCTAGGAACTCTGTCCAACATCATCACATCCTGTCTAAGATAGGGGGCCCAAAACTGCACACAGTATTCCAAATGGGGTCTCACCAGTGCCCCATAGAGCCTCATCAACACCTCCTTACTCTTATATACTATTCCTCTTGAAATGAATTCCAACATAGCATTTGCTTTCCTTACTGCTGATCCAACCTGGTGGTTAACCTTTAGGTAATCCTGCACTAGAACCCTCAAGTCCCTTTGCACTTCTGATTTTTGAATTTTCTCCCCATCTAAATAATAATCTGCCTGATTGTTTCTTCTTCCAAAATGTACAACCATACATTTCTACTCATGGGGATAGTCAACATGGCTTTGTGAAATCTACTCATGGAGATAGTCAACATGGCTTTGTGAAATCTACTCATGGGGATAGTCAACATGGCTTTGTGAAATCTACTCGTGGATAGTCAACATGGTTTTGTGAAATCTACTCATGGATAGTCAACATGGCTTTGTGAAATCTACTCATGGGGATAGTCAACATGGCTTTGTGAAATCTATTCATGGATAGTCAACATGGCTTTGTGAAATCTACTCATGGATAGTCAACATGGCTTTGTGAAATCTACTCATGGATAGTCAACATGGCTTTGTGAAATCTACTCATGGATAGTCAACATGGCTTTGTGAAATCTACTCATGGATAGTCAACATGGCTTTGTGAAATCTACTCATGGATAGTCAATATGGCTTTGTGAAGCGAAGATTATGCCTCACGAGTCTGATTGAGTTTTTTGAAGAGGCAACAAAAGAAATTGATGAGGATAGGGCAGTGGATGTGGTCTACATGGACTTTAGCAAAGCATTTGACAAGGTCCCTCATGAGAGACTCATCCAGAGAGTCATGAGGCATGGGATAAGTGGAACCTTGGCTGTTTGGATAAAAAATTGGCTTAAAGGAAGAAAGCAGAGGGTAGTTGTGGAAGGGAAGTATTCTGCCTGGAGTTTGGTGACTAGTGGAATGCCGCAGGCATCTGTCCTGGGACCCCTGCTGTTTGTGATTTTTATAAATGACCTGGATGTAGAGGCGGAAGGATGGGTGAGTAAGTTTGTGGATGACACGAAGATTGGAGGAGTTGTGAATGGAGCTGTAGATTGTCGAAGGTTATAAGATATAGACAGGCTGTAGAGTTGGGCAAAAAAATGGCAGATGGAGTTCAATCCAGACAAATGTGAGGTGATGATTTTAGAAAGGCAAACCACAAGACTGAGTACAGGAATAATGGTCAGTTACTTAAGAGTGTGGATGAACAAAGGGACCTTGGCGTTCAAATCCATACATCCCTCAAGTTCGCTGCACAGTTTAATAGGGTAGTTAAGAAAGCCTATGGGATGCTAGGCTTCATTAACAGAGGGATTGAGTTCAAGAGTAGAGAGGTCATGTTGCAACTCTACAAATCTCTGGTGAGACCACACTTAGAATATTGTGTTCAATTCTGGTCACCTCATTGTAGGAAGGATGTGGAAGCTATGGAGAGGGTGCAGAGGAGATTTACCAGGATGTTGCCTGGTTTGGAGAACAAGTCATATGAAGCAAGGTTAGCAGAGCTGGGACTTCTCTTTGGAGCGTAGAAGAATGAGAGGGGACTTGATAGAGGTCTACAAGATTATGAGAGGCATAGATAGGGTGGCTAGTCCGTACCTGTTTCCCAGGGCACCAATAGCAAACACAAGAGGGCATATGTACAAAATTAAGGGAGGGAACTTTAGGGGAGACATCAGGGGTAAGTTTTTTACACAAAGAGTTGTGAGCACCTGGAATTACTTGTCAGGGATGGTGGTGAAGGCTAATACATTAGGGGTATTTAAGAACCTCTTGGACAGGTACATGGATGAAAGAAAAATGGAGGATTATGGGGTAGTATGGGTTTAGTACTTTTTTTTTAAGGATTATATGGGTCAGCACAGCATGGAGGGCTGAAGGGCCTGTACTGTGCTGTAGTGTTCTATGGTTCTATGGTTCACAACATTGTATCTCGTCTGCCATTTCTTTGCCCACTCTCCTAAACTGACCAAGTCTCTCTGCAACCTTTCCGTTTTTTCAACACTGCCTGCTGCTCCACCTATCTTGGTGTCATCCGCAAACTTAGCCACAAAACCATTTAATCCATAATCTAAATCATCGATATACAGTGTAAAAAGAAGAGGCCCCCAACACTGACCCCTGTGGAACACCACTAATAACCGGCAACCAACCAGAATAGGATCCCTGTATTCCCACTCTTTGCTTTCTGCCTATCAGCCAATGCTCCACCCATTCCAATATCCTTCCTGTAATTCAATGGGCCCTCATCTTATTAAGCAGCCTCTTATGCAGCACCTTATCAAAGGCCTTTTGAAAAACCAAATGCAGAACATCCACAGCCTCTCCCGTGTCGATGTTATTCGAGATTACCTCAAAAAATTCCAATAGGTTGGTGAGGCAGGATCTTCCCTTCATGAAACCATGCTGGCATGGGCCTATTTTGTCATGCAGCTCAAGATAATTCATAATCTCATCCTTGAGGATCAACTCCAATAATTTTCCAACTACTGATGTCGGACTAATAGGTCTGTAATTTTCTTTTTGCTGCCTCCCCCCTTTCTTAAACAACGGAACTATATTTGCAACCTTCGAGTCCTCCAGAACCATGCCAGAGTCTACTGATTCCTGGAAGATTATTTCCAATGCCTCCACATTCTCTAAAGCCACCTCCTCCAGAACCCGTGGATGCACTTCATCTGGTCTGAGAGACTTATCTATCCTTAGTCCATTTAGCTTCTCAAGCACTTTCTCTCTAGTAATCTTGACTGTACCTAATTCTATTCCCTGAGACCTCTGGCTAACAGGTATGTTGCTAATGTCTTCCACTGTGAAGACTGATGCAAAATACTCATTTAGTTCCTCTGCCATCTCTTTGTTACCCATTATAACAATAGGTCCTATATCTACCCGTGTCACTCTTTTATTCTTCATATATTTTTAAAAACTCTGAGTCCTTTTTCATGTTAATTGCCCATTTCCTTTCATAATTCATTTTTCCTAATGACTTTCTTAGTTTCCTTCTGTAATTTTTAAAAATTAGTTCAGTCCTCAGTTTTCCCACTAATTTTTGCATCCTTGTACGCTGCCTCTTTTGCTTTTATTTTAGCCTTAACTTCTCTCATTAGCCACTTTTGTGTCATTTTTCCTTTTATGATTTTCTTTTTTCTTGGAATATATTTTTCCTGCACTTTCCTTATTTCTTGTAAGAATTTCATCCAGTTCTGCTCTACTGTCCCTCCATTTAGCTTACTTTTCCAATCAACTTGGGCCAGTTCCTCTCTCACACCACTGTAATTTCCTTTGTTCCACTGAAATATTGATACACCTGATACCAGCTTTTCCTTTTCAAATTTGAAACTGAACTCGATCATATTATGATCACTACTTCCATTACCTCTAGCTCCCTAATCACCTCAGGCTCATTCAATCCGAAACAGCTGATCCTCTGGTGGGCTAATGGACAAGCTGCTCCAGAAAGCAATCCCGTAGGCATTCTACAAACTCCCTCTCCTGAGATCCAGTACCTTCCTGACTTCCTCAATTCACTTTCATATTAAAATCCCCCATAATTATCTTGACATTTTCCTTCTGACATACTTTTTCTATTTCCAGCTGTAACTTGTAGTCCACATCCTGGCTGCTGTTTGGAGGCCTGTATATAACTGCTATTAGTGTCTTTTTACTCTTGCCATTTCTTAATTCGACCCATAAGGATTCTACTTCTTCTGATCCTATGTCCCTTCTTTCTAGTGATTTGATATCATTGCTTACCATCAGGGCCACGCCACCCCCTTTACCTACCTTCCTATCTTTCCTATACATGGTGTATCCTTGAACATTCAGCTCCCAATCACATCCATCATTTAGCCATGACTCAGTGATGGCCACTATGTCATATCTTTTAACCTGTAGCTGTACAACAAGGTCATCCACTTTATTTCTAATGCTGCGGGCATTTAAGTATAGTACACTTAGATCAGTATCTGTTACTGATTTTGCTATATTTCTATTGCACAGCAAATTATCCTGTCTATTCACCTGCCTGTCCTTCTTGCCATCTTTGCTGCACAGTATCTTTGACTTATTTCTATTTTCCTCTTCCTGGACCCTAACACCCTGGTTTCCTTCCCCTTGCCAACTTAGTTTAAACCCTCCCTAACAGCTATATTGAACAATCCCGCCAGGATATTAGTACCCTTTGAGTTCAGGTGTAACCCATAATTTCTGTATAAGTCATGCCTTCCCCAGTGATCTAAGAATTTGAAGCCCTGCCCCCTGCGCCAGTTACTTAGCCATACATTCATCTGCTTAATTTTGCTATTCTTACCATTGTTAACGTGTGGCTCAGGCAGTAATCCTGAGATTATTACTCTGGAGGTCCGGCTTTTCAATTTCCTTCCTAGCTCCCAGTAATCTTCTTTCAGGACCTCCTCTCTTTTTCTGTCTATGTCTTTGGTACCAACATGCACCAAAACTTCTGGTTGCTCGCCCTCTCTCCTGAGAATACTCTGGACCTGATCTGAGATATCTCGTACCCTTGCACCAGGGAGGCAACACACCATTCGGGTATCCTTGTCCGGCTCGCAGAATCTCTTGTCTGTTACCCTCACGATGGAATCCCCTATAACGACTGCATTTCTCCTTGCTCTCTTGATCATGGCACTGGTCAGAGTGCCAGAGTCCCATTCGTTGTGGTCTTCCTCTGTCAGGTCAACCTTTCCAACAGTATCTAAGACTATATATCGATTCCTGAGGGGGACTGTCACAGAGGGGCTGTCTACTATCTCTCTATAGGTGCTATCGATCACCTCCTCACTTTCTCTAATTAGCGGAAGGTCATCAAGTTGTTGCTCCAGATCCCTCACACGATTCCTAAGGAGCTTCATCTCATTGCATCTGGAGCAGACGTAATCCTGGGGGAGGCTGGGAGTCTCCCAATGTCCCCACATCTGGCACTGCAGGCACAACACTAATCCTAAATGCATACCTCTAATGCTACTGTCAGCTCTAAATAAATAAACCTGTAACCTACCACTTTACTGTAAGACTCAACGGCCACAGAAAGCTTCTTTCCGTTTCCACCTAAGCCCGTTGAGCCAAAATTCACTCCGCTGCCCACTGGATATGGAGGTGTTCTTTTTAAACCTTTCGCGCTCTGAGGAACTTTTTCCCGAAAAAAACCGGTGACTTACTCCGCTGCCTGCTTGCTGTGATTCACATGCTTCTAAAATTGTAAACTAATTTATGACATCTCCCAAAACTTAAACCAGTGACTCTGAGTTTCTTTATGTACCTATTTCTTCTTGAGTGAGTGTATTTGAAGCTTTTTATAAGTAATATGATTTGGAAGTAATCAAGTAAATATCAGTAACTGAGAAGATGCTGAAAGCCACCGTTAGGGACGCAACAAAAGAGCAGTTGGACAGAGATGGACAAATTAAGGATGTCATGTTGTATCTGTGAATTGATATATTTTTGACTTGGATGCCAACATTTTAACTGAGGGGAATCCCAGAATACGTTTTCTCTATGGTGTACTAATACAAAAGGTTTCTTTACAAGACTAAAGCTGTATTGACCTGAATGGAAACTGTCATGATGGATTTCACAACTGGAAAGAAAGTACCTTGAAATAGATTTCATTTATCTATAGACCTGTTCCCAGTGGTGTTCCATAAGGATTTGATGTTGATACTGCATTTTATCTCTACTTGTGAGAAAGTCATTTCAAACTAGAGAGCGAGCTAGTATCCTTTTTTAAGCTTCCTTGTTGCCTTTGTAACTTGCAGGTGTCGGATCCAACTGTTTAATTCTTAGATTAGACTGTTTACTTGGCATTTTCTTTGAGGTTCAACAATTGATCACCAGCTTGTATTTTAAGTAGTTCATATATGTATAACAATTTAATATGCCTCTAGTGGCTATACAAAGTATAATGCTGGAAAGCCCTGGAAGTTTCTTTGTTCTGCATTACTCTGAATATGTGCTCTCTCATTGGTTAACTTTGTACTGCATTATTGAATAATAGCTTTCTAATTGGTTAATCCATATCTATAGATTTCTTTCTTTCTAAATCTTTTTATTAATATTAGTACTATGGACAGAATACAAATGATATATTGATAAAGAAATTACCAACATATAAATTCCATTACATATGAAAAAAACATACATAATAGTTACAATATAAATGAGTTTACCAAGACATAAGCCATAAAATATATGTATGGACATAGTAAGTCTAAATATTTCAAATATCTAAAGATTTGAATGGAATTTTTCCTTATCTTTGGGTGTAAAACAGCACCATCTTTAATCTTAGCTTTCTTTAGCACTGTCTATTCAACTTTACTCTGATCTGTTAACTCATAATAAAATGATCGTAAAATGCAGCGAGTTTTGTGCCTTGTTTCTGACATATAAGCAAACCTTGGACTTAAACACCAGAATCTAATGAGTGGCATAGTCAATTGGATTTTTAGAGTTACTTGGAACCACCTAAATAAAAGGAGCAAGGCCTTCCCTCTTCCTCTGTGGTCTGGGTTCTGGCTTCTGGATGGGAGTTAGGAGTGAGGAACTGCTTTGTTGCTATTTTAAATGCAGATCTGTGTAAAAGGGAACACAAGCTAGTAGAGCCATGTACAGACTGGTAGAGCATCAAAAATTAAATGGCATGCAAGCCAGTGAAATGCTTAAGAAATTTAAGTAAGTGCAAACTAGTGGACCATGGGGAAAAGGAATTAAATTTGGGTTGCAGAGCAACCTATTAAATTTTTGGCTGCAAACTATCGATATTTTGAGATTGCATCAATGTAATAAAATGTATGTGTGGATTAAGATCAAATCAAAGCAATGGTTAAAGTTGTGAAGCCAACTACAGAATTTCCAATTATATGTGAACTGATTATTGAGGGTCTGAGCTGTTACTTACATGAAACATTTAAGATTGATATAGTGGAAAAAAGTCTGAGCAAAATATACCAACAGTCTTAAATTTATTAAGAATAAAATGTATGCATTAAGCTCCTGAAAATGCCTGCTACTGATTTAGAGCTAGGACTGTGGTAGGTTTGACTGAATGTGAGTGATTAAAAGAGTTAACGGGACAAGTAAGGTCTTTTACTAATCGAAAGAAACAAGAAATTTGTGATAAACTACAAAAAAAAATGTATGATAGAGATGTAAGAAGTCTAAAGAGCAAATCTTAGCATTAACCAAATCAATGAAAGAACAATCCAGTATTTCAATCAAAGTGCATTGTTCAGGACTTAGCAATAAACTGAAAACAATATAAGAAAGCACATCCATGACTTCGAGGGGAGAGTCTTGCTAGTTATGCTTCTAGTGATGATACTGCTGGTGAAAGCAGGTGAATTGCAACCCACATCAAACTGTCTCCTATACTGCTCCACGATCTGAACTTTGGCGAATTGCAGCCTACATTGGAGAGTCCTCCAAGACACCATCTGAACTCCAAACAACTACAGGATGGAGATAACATGGACTCGACAGTGAGTCAAGTGGGAGTGACAGTGATGAAATAATAAGATTGGCACAGCTTGCTCCAGTAAAGTCCGAGGGAGGGACGACACACAGGACTGAAGATGGAACCATTGCTAATCAATGTATTGACAAGCTGGCAAATCCATCAACTATTTCAATGCCCTGGAACCATCACACAAGTGGGTTACAGTTACTGATATAACCATTTGTTTCTGGTCTGTACCACTGGTGCCTGAACGTTGGCCATGGTGAGCTGTTACAGTTAAAGGTCAACAAGTTTAGTGGGCAAGGCTACCACGAGATCTTCACAACTGTTCCACTGTCAGTCACTTGGCTTTGAGACAACACTTGTAGGACCTTCCAGCCATTGATTCAACTATCATACAATATGAGGATGATGTCCTGATTGCATCTGAAGCTGAAAGCAGCATGAACATGATGGTATGTATTTGTTCAATCCAAAGGCTACTAAGCAAATCTAGACAAGGCACAATTGCAACACGAGGAAGTGATTTACTTGGGACAAAATATTTCGAACAGTAAATGAGAAATCACTGGGGATCATGCAAAGTAATTAAGTCACCAAAGCCTCCTACAAGAGTTCAGCAGTTCTGGTCATCTCTGAGTTTGTGCACCTACAACAGCATGGGTTGATCCATATACTGAAATTGCTTAACCATTGAACAATCTGCTGAAAGGCAGTAAGCACTGTGACTCTCAATGGAGAACAGCTGGACAAGTTTCAGACGTAAGGTGACATAGTCTACTGCACCTGCGTTAAAAATCCCTGATACAGGTAGAATATTTACCCTGTATATCAGCGAGGAACACATGATGGTAGGCTTAACTCAAGAACATGGAGGTCTGCAATGCCTTGTGGTTATTACTCCATCAAATTAGATAATGTAGCATTCGGATGGAATTCGTGTTTGCAAGCAGTGCAGTCAACCTCTCCAGAAGTCATGGCTGTTTCCAGCATCGTGCTTGATTAACTTTTAAATGTTTGATGTCCACACTCAGAGCACACTTTACTGACAATGAATAGGGCTTCTCAAGAAACAACTGTTCAGTCATCCTAGAGGTCTACTGTACTTGAGGCACCTAATATCATTGTTGAACAGATGAGCCTCACGAATCCAGCTGCACTGTTATCAGCAGACATGGGAGACTGATAATCTTGACTGTGGGGAAAAAAAACAGTATTATGCGATAACAGTATTATAAAAAAAACTATTACTTAGGGTATGTTTTCCAGGTAGAAAGGCGTAGACACCCACCCACATTTACCTCCCTAGTATAGAAGTAAATGACTTTTCAGAAAGAGATTATTTTGCGACAATTTTATTCAAATTTTTTGATGTTGCATGGAGTATGAGAGAGATTAAAAATGTTGCTGCAGCCTCAGAAAGGATTAGCAATGACATGGCTGAAGCCTTGAGAAAGGGAACAACAAAAATGCTAAGACTGTTCTTCAAAATGGTATCTCATTAGATCTTCTCTTTGCAGTTAAGGGGGAAAACGTGCAACTGTAGGCAAAATGTGCTGTATTTGCATACCTGACGAATCTAAAGACGTAACTGATTCGGCTGATCATACTTGTAAAGAATCAGCTAAAATTCATCAGTCTGATGGATGGGATTCCTTTGATTGGATTTATTTAAGTTCAGAAGCCAGGTTACACAATATTATGAGTCTTATTATTCATAATTATATGCCTTATCATAATTTGCATCTTTTTTACTTATTTAAAGGTGATCATTAATAGGATGGCTGGCTGGTGGCGCAATGGCATCAGCGCCGGACTCCAGGGTGAAGGCTCCCGAGTTCAAATCCAAGTCAGGCCACCCCCGAGCACGCTTTCCATCTGTGCCGGGTTGAGCGTCGAGCTAGCCACTCGGCCTTGTAAAGAATACAAGGGTTGAGTCAGGAACGTGCATATCATGACCCAGTTAATCCAAAAGGAGACCATTCCTGACACCACGTGCCAGACAAGAATGGGTGACTGTCTGGTGTGGCACGCTTAAGAAAAATTAATAGGATAGTTCAAACTCACAAAAGTGCACCTGCCCAACCATGACATAATCCTATGAACACTTAGAATAATCCTACGAGCACTTAAAATGATATACCCTAAGTAGGTTTTGATTATTTTGTACATAATATAGATATATACCACAAGTTTTTCTGCCTCTGAATTTTCAGATGTAATGATTCTAGATGTGTGATTTAGAATCAGCGGGGAGGGGGAGGAGTTGTTGGATCTGACTGCTTCATTCTTTGATTAGACTGTTTGTCATTTCCTTTGCCATTTAACAATTATCTGTGTGTATCTTAAGTAGTTCTGAGATGTGTATCAGTTCAATATGTCTACAGTGGCTATACAAAATATCACTCTAGAAAGCTCTAGAAGTTTCTTTGTTCTACATTACTTGAATAAGTACTTTCTCATTGGTTAACTTGGATAATATTGCATAATAGATTTCTAATTTTGAATGGATTTTTTTGTTATCTCAGTATAAGATAACTAACCAATAAGCAGTGTCATCCCTAATCTTAGCTTTCTCCATCACTGTCTGTTCAACTTTATGCTGCTCTATCAACTCTTAAAAGAACAATCTACTTCCTTAGGAATTTGCAACGATTTGGCATGACATCTAAAACATTGACAGACTTCTATAGAAATGTGTGGTGGAGAGTGTATTGACCGGCTGTATCACTGCCTGGTATGGAAACACCAATGCCCTTGAACCAAAGATGCTACTAGAAGTAGTAGATATGTCCCAGTCCATCATGGGTAAAGCTCTCCTCACTGTTGAGCAGGTCTACATGAAGCATTGGTGCAGGAAAACAGCAGCCATCATCGGGGACCCGCACTTCTCGGGTTATCCTCTGTTCTGGCTGCTGCCATCAGGAAGAAGATACTGAAACCTCAGGACTCACACCACCGGGTTCAGGAATGGTTATTACCCCTCAGCATCAGGCGCTTGAACCGAAGTGGATAACTTCACTCAATTCCAGCACTAAAATGTCCCTACGATCTGCTAACTCATATTCAAGGACTCTTCATCTCATGTCCTTGATATTTATTGCTTTGTTTTTCCTCTCCATGCCTTGTGGTGCATCAGGCAACAGTTGTGCCATTTCTTTAGCATTTTGTCTCTATTTTGCAAGGTTGAGTTGCTAGTTCAACACTCAACTCAACATAGATGGAACGCGTGCAAGGAGCCAGCTGGATTCAAACCCAGGGCCTCTTGCCTCAAAGTCCAGTGCTTGTGTCACTACGTCAGTGGCTGGCGATATATTACTTATTTAATTATTATTATTGTCTCTTTCTTTCCGTGCTTGCACAGTGGTGAACTCCCAGTTGTTATGGTCTTTCATTGATTATGTTATGGTTAGTATTCTATTAAATTTTTATTGAGTATACCTGCAAGAAAATGAATCTCAGGGTTGTATATGGTGACGTATATGTATTTTAATATCAAATTTGCTTTGAACTTTGGTTTTGATCACGAAGCAAGTTTTGTGCCTCATTTCTGATTTTTTTAAAGAACCTTGGATTTAAACACCAGCATCAAACACGGAATGATGCTGAAATGACACAAACACATTTTTTCTTTAAACCTTTCTTGTTTCTCTCTGGTTGTCATAACATCAGTTGGCAGTGTGCTGCATCTTTGGAAGTGGAAGCAAAAGTTATTAGAAATAGTGTTGCATACCCCCATTCTGCAACACTGTATAAATGTACCAAACAGTGATTTGTATAGTAGTTTGTTGAATATGATACCTGTAAGTGAGAGCAACAAGGCATTTATGGAAAAAAAAATGCTGGAAATACTCAGCAGATTGGGATAGAGAAGAAATACAGGTAATTGGCATTTCAAGGTAGTTGGATCCAAGGTAGTTTTGATGCCCAGATGTAAGAAATCAGCATATTTTAACACTCTATTGAAGATATTTTCAAAAACCTGTTATAGTGTGTAGCAATTTTTAAGCTTTAATTATTTTTCTTTTGAGAAATGTATGTCAATTGCATAGAACATTTTTGACATTTTTTAAAATATAAACAGTCCCTCATTTCTGCTTTGTGTGAAGTTCACTTCAGCCAACTTCTTGCTTCAGAATAAACGGATCCAGTATTCTGGTAAAGTATTACTTTGATCTGTGCAAAGCAAATAAAGCAAATAATTTCCTCATCTGGAGTCTCCCCCTTTACAAAGGTAGAGCATTCCTACGAAACCTTTCTTAAGCCAAAATGGCGTAAAGTGAAGAACCATTAATGTATATGGGAAAAGTTTTCACAAAAGCAAAAATCCTCTTTGGAGGTGCGTGTGCTGCTGAGGTCCCGCGAGTCTGGTCAGACTGTCCTGAGCCATCAGAGGGGCAAAGCGTGCACACGCCCAGCTAATCCACAGTCACTTTCAGGACAGCGGCGACACGCGGCGCATGTGGAAGGGCATCCAGGACATCACCAATTACAAGACAACATCACCTGACCGTGCAGGTGATGCCTCCCTCCCAAATGCGCTGAATAACTTCTACGCCCAGTTTGAGGTGGACAATGACGTGGTGGCGAGAAAGTCCACCCCTCCTCCAAATGACCAGGTGCTGTGTCTCACCGTGGCCGATGTGAGAAGAACCCTGTGCAGGGTCAACCCACGGAAAGCTGCTGGACCAGACAACATCCCTGGTAGGGTACTCGGAGGATGTGCAAACCAGCTAGCAGATGTTCTCACTGACCTCTTCAGCATCTCCCTGAGCAGCGCCACCGTTCCAACGTGCTTCAACCATCATCCCCGTGCCGAAGAAGTCTTCAGTGTCCTGCCTGAATGACTACCGTCCCAATGCACTTACATCCATCATCATGAAGTGTTTCGAGAGGCTCGTCATGAGGCATATCAAGATCCTGCTGCCCCCCTCACTGGACCCCCTGCAGTTTGCGTACCGTCCCAACTGCTCAACAGATGATGCCATTGCCGCCACCCTCCACCAGGCCCTAACCCACCTGGACAAAAAAGACACATACGTTCGGATGCTGTTCATAGAGTTCAGTTCAGCATTCAACACAATCATCCCTCAGAAACTGATTGGAAAGCTGAGCCTACTGGGCCTGAACACCTTCCTCTGCAACTGGATCCTAGACTTCCTGACTGGGAGACCTCAGTCAGTCCGGATTGGGAGCAGCATCTCCAACACCATCACACTGAGTACGGGGCCCCCCCAAGGTTGCATGCTCAATCCACTGCTGTTCACTCTGCTGACCCACGACTGTGCTGCAACACACAGCTCGAACCATATCATCAAGTTCTCCGATGACACAACTGTGGTGGGTCTCATCAGCAAGAACAACGAGTCAGCTTACAGAGAGGAGGTGCAGTGGCTAACAGACGGATGCAGAGTCAACAACCTGTCTCTTAATGTGAACAAAATAAAAGAGATGGTTGTTGACTTCAGAAGGGCACAGAGCGACCACTCCCCGCTGAACATCGACGGCTCCTCGGTAGAGATCGTAAAGAGCACCAGATGTCTTGGTGTTCACCTGACGGAGAATCTCACCTGGTCCCTCAACACCAGCTCCATAGCAAAGAAAGCCCAGCGGCGTCTCTACTTTTTGCGAAGGCTGAGGAAAGTCCATCTCCCACCCCCCCATCCTCATCACATTCTACAGGGGTTGTATTGAGAGCATCCTGAGCAGCTGCATCACTGCCTGGTACGGGAATTGCACCATCTCGGATCACAAGACCCTGCAGCGGATAGTGAGGTCAGCTGAGAAGATCATTGGGGTCTCTCTTCCTGCCATCACGGACATTTACACTACACGCTGCATCCACAAAGGAAACAGCATTATGAAGGACCCCATGCCCTCCTCATACAATCTCTTCTCCCTCCTGCTGTCTGGGAAAAGGCTCCAAAGCATTCGGGCTCTCACGACCAGACTATGTACCATTCCTTCCCCCAAGCTATCAGACTCCTCGATATCCGAAGCCCGGGCTGACACCTTGCCCTATTGTCCTATTTATTATTTATTGTAATGTCTGCACTGTTTTTGTGCACTTTACACAGTCCTGTGTAGGTCTGTAGTCTAGTGTAGCTTTCTCTGTGTTGTTTTCTTTTTACATAGTTCAATCTAGTTTTTGTACTGTGTCATGTAACACCATGGTCCTGAAAAACGTTGTCTCATTTTTACTGTGCACTGTTCCAGCAGTTATGGTCGAAATGACAGTGAAAGTGACTTGACTTGACTTGACTTGCAAAGCGAAAACAGGTTACTAATGTAGGTCTTTTGCAAAAGCGAAGTGGCGTAAAGCACACATTTGTAAAGCGGGGGAGGGGGGGCGGGAGAGACCTGTGTTTGTTTCCCGTCATTTTGGGTGTTGTTTGTATACAATATGGTTTGATAGGGCATATATTTCATTTGAGGATGTAGAATTAAGTGATTTATGCATAAAGTTATTGGTTGTCTATGACACCATCATTTATTGACAATCACTTTATTTTATAGATGAAGGAGCGCTAGTAAGAGCAGCAAGACAATTGGGCTTTGTGTTCAGTGGGCGAACTCCAAATTCTGTCATTATAGAAGCTGTAAGTATATCACTGTATATCATTTTTGTTCTGACTTGCAAGCTCTCCAGCTGCCAGCCCAATTTAGAGCCGTGGTTGAGATTTTTCATACCTTGTGCTGGTGCCAGATAGACTGCTTACCATTGTCATGGGCTCAGGATATGGCATGATTGTTTATCCGTCTTGCAGATATTTTACACTTTCATGATACCACTAGATAACGAAAAAATACTTTTCTTCTTGAATATTTATTTCCTGAGGCAGTATGTTGAAACATTCATAAGATTTGTTTATTGGATGATATGAATATTACTTAGGATGCTGGGGTGATGTGACATTGCAGTAATTAAACTTTGTTCACACGTGCTATACTCAAACTCTTACTCCATTGAATTTGCGATTTTGGTGCAAGTTATGTTACCATTTCCAAACCTCAGTGGTATTGCAGAAATTGGATATTGTTCATATTTGTTACACTTAAGTAACAGGAGTGGTACCATAAATTTTGGATAAACCACTCTCCGACTCTTCAGTAATCTCAAAGATTTAGCATCTGGCTCAAGTGATGTTTTCCACACTTCCTCTAAATTGAGCAGGTTCACTGGGGGGGAAAAAATTACAGCACTGTGTGACATTTATTTAAAAAGTAAATTTTAAGTGTGTTGGGGTATTATGAGGAATAATAAGTAATGGACCGGAAAATCGGTCAGTCTGTACCACCAGTTCTAAGCTTATTGGATTATCAGAATTTTACTGGTAGTTCAATATTTTACTTTAAATAATATTTACCCTTACAGAACATAGCAAAGCACAGCAAAGAACAGGTTGTAACAGGCAAACTAATTAAATTTGTAATCAAATATCCAACTAACCTAATCCCCTTTTGGCTATACAATGTCCATATCCTTCCATTTCCTGGATGTTCAAATGCCCATCTACGAGCCTTTAAATGCCTCAATTATATTTGCCCTTACCACCACTCCAGACAGTGCACTCCTGGTACCCACCGCTCTGTATTTTTAAAAAAAACTTATCCTCTCTTCTCTTTGAATTTACCACCTCTCACCGTAAATGGATGTCCTCTAGTGTTAGATGTTTCAATCTAGCAACAAGATACAGGATACCTTGACCAGTCTCTCTTTAGCCTCCCTGCTCTAGAGAAAGCAACCCAAGTTAGTTCAACCTCCTCTCATAGCACTTGTCTTCTAATCTAGGCAGCATCTTGGTAAATTGCTTCTGTACCCTCCCCAAAGCCACAACGTCCTCCCTATAGAGAAGCAAGCAGAATTGAATCCAATTCTCCAGATGCTTCTAAAATCGAGTTTTATGAAACTGCAAACATAACTTCCCAATACTTTAGCATAATTTTTTGACTAGTAAAGGCAGGCATGCCATTTGCCACCTTTGCCACCCTTTCAACCTGCGTAGCCACTTTCAATCAGCTATGGCTTGAACCCTAAGTTCCCTCTGTCTATCAACCCACTAATGGTCTTACCCTTAATAGTGTACTGTCCCTCTGCATTTGATCTCCCAAAGTGCAATATTTCACATGTGGCCACATTAATCTATCTGCAGTTTTTCTGCCCGTATTTGCAACTGATCTATATGCTGCTGTATCTTTTACTAGTCTTCTGCACTATCCAGAGCACTACTAAAATTCATATATATGTTCTGCAATCTTACTTACACCCCCTGCCAATCTACATTTTCATCAATGTCATTTATATATAATAACAAACAGCACAGGCACCCGTACAAACCCCTGTGGAATAACAAGTCACAGACCTCCAGACAGAATAGGTCCCATTGACCAATACCCTTTAACTTCTGTGGGCAAGCCATTTCTAAATACAAGTGACCAATTCATCTTGGATTCCATGCGTGTTAACCTTCTGGATGAGCCTCCCATAAGTGGCCTTGTCAAACACCTTACTAAAATCCATATAGACAACATCCACTGCTCCACGTTCATCAATACCTTTATCACCACCTCAGAAAACTCAATCATTAGTAAATCAAAACTTGCCCCTCACAAAGCCATGCTAGCTGTCCCCATTTTTTTCCAAATGCGATATCCATTCTATCCCTAACAACCCTCCCTGATCTACATTCACACCACTAACATAAGACTCAATGGTCTATAGTTTCTAGGATTATCCCGTTTCCCTTCTTGAATAATGGAGAAACATTAGCTACTCGCCAGTACTCCCAAGATTTTGTCTGTGGTTTGAGAGGACATGAAGATTTTGGCCAAAGTCCCAGCAATCTCATCTCTTCCCTTTCCCAGCAACCTCGGGTACATCCCATCAGCCCTGGGGAGTTATCCACCTTTAATGTTCTTTAAGAGATCCAACACTGCCACTTTTCTCAAAATGCCCTAACAAATTAGCATGCTCTACTCTGATCTCCCTATCCCCCATATCCTTCTCCATGGTAAATACTGATGCAAAGTACTCATTTAAGACCTCACCCATTTGCCTCCAAGCACATGTTACCTCCCTCATCGTTGAGCAGTGGTACTAATCCCGAGGTGTCCATGTATTCTTGATATACATATAGAATCTCTTTAATCCTACTTGCCAGGAACTTTAGATGGACCTTCTTGGCCCAGAGATCTGGAGTTCTTTTCTGGATTCTTTATAATTCCTAAGGGCTTTGTTTGAATTTACTCTTCCTATCTATACGTATCCTTCCTTTATCTTGATTAAGTTTCTCAAACTTCAAGCTCTCTTTTCTACGCCGCCCCTGCCCGTCCTCATTTCTGGAATACACCTGCCTTGTACTCTGTGCATTTGGCCTTTAAACACCCTCCACAAGTCAAAAACAGCTGTTCCTAATTAACTCTCCCTAGTTCCTGCCTTGGGCCGAACCTCAGCTATGATGTTGTACTTTATGGTTGATCATCTAAAAAGAAAATATCGGTTCACTCGAACATATACTAGACCTACATAAAACTAATCAAAACCCCTTTCCTTTCATTCTATTTCATTAGTTAAGTTACTGTCTATCTCTTCACTTGTGCAACTGAGGTTCAAAGAGACATAACTGAATTGCAGACCAATTAGATTAATTTTGATTTCTTCATGTCTTTTTTCTATTTTCTAGCTTGGACAAGAAGAAAAATATGAACTGCTTAATGTTCTTGAGTTTACAAGGTAATGGTTCTTCAAATTATGCTAAGCAAATTGATTTCCTGTGGCAATGCATTGAATGTGTTTACTCTTTTCTCAAATAACTTCAGTGATGCATTTCCTCTTCAGATGTGGGCAAGCAGGAGCATTTATTGCCCTTCCCTAATTGTTCTCAAGATGATGGGTGAGCTTAGTTTGTGAACCACTGCCATCCTTGTTGTAGAAACACTCTACGGTGTTGTTAATTCAGAATCAGAATCAGGTTTAATATCACCGGCCCATCATGAAATTTGTTAACTTTCCAGCAGCAGTACAATGCATAATAAATATAGGGGGAAAAAAACTGAGTTACAGTAAGTATATCTATGTATATTAAATAGATAAATTATCATAATCGGCTTTATCATCACCGGCATGTGTCATGAAATTTGTTAACTTAGCAGCAGCAGTTCAATGCAATACATAATATAGAAAAAAAAGTAAATCAATTACAGTATATGTATAGATTAAAATCATGTAAAAACAGAAATAATATATATTTTAAAAGTGTGGTAGTGTTCACGGGTTCAATGTCCATTTAGGAATCAGATGGCAGAAGGGAATAAACTGTTAAATAAGTAGTGCATAAACGAATAAAGAAAGTAATATGGTAGTGTTTACGGGTCCAGTGGTCATTTAGAAATCAAATGGCAGAGGGGATAAAGCTATTCCTGAATCACTGAGTATGTGATCAAGGAATTTGATCTAGCAACAAAGGATTAATAAGACCATAAGATATAGGAGGGGAATTGGGCCATTTAGCTCATCAAGTCTGCTCCGCAATTTTATCATGGCTGATCCAGTTTTCATCTCAGCCTAAATCTCCTGCCGTCCTCCGATCAATCAAGAATCTATCAACCTCTGCCTTAAATATATATAAGGGCTTGGCCTCCACAGCTGCCTGTGGCAGTGACTTCCACAGATTCACTACTCTCTGGCTAAAGAAATTCCTCCTCATCTCCATTCCAAAAGGAATTCTGAGGCCGTGTCTTCTTGTCTAAGGTTCTTCCACCATTGGGAACATCCTTTTCGCATCTATTCTATCAAGATATTTCACCATTTGATAGGTTTCCATGAAGTCACCCCTCATTCTTTTGAATTCTAGTGAATACAAGCCCAACACTATCAAATGCTCTTCATATGACAAGCCATTCAGTTCTGGAATCATCTTCATGAACCTCCTTTCAACCCTCTCCAGTTTTAGCACATCCTTTCTAAGATAAGAGAGCCAAACCTGCTTGCAGTACTCTATAAGTGAGGTTTCACCAATGTTTTATGAAGTCTCAACATTATTACCTTGCGTTTATGTTCAAGTCCTCTTGAAATAAATGCTGTCATTGCATTTGCCTTCCTCACCACCGACTCAAACTACCAATTAACATTTAGGGAATCCTGCACATGAACTCCCAAGTCCCTTTAATACTTATCTTTCAACTTGTCAACTATACAAATATAGAAATAACTCAAATGTATTGATGGTGTTATGCAGCTTTGCCCTGGTTGTTGGAGATTGTGAATTTTGGAGCAGCTTCAGTGAAGCTTTTCTTTGTACGGGGTGGAGGTGCACAGTTGATAAATGACCTTCAGGTTCTTCCTTTGTTTCATGGCTATCTGGAGAATACAGATTTCAGTTGTATATGGATGCATGCTTTGGTAATATATGAAGCTTTGAAACCTTAAACTAGTGCAAAATATCATATAAATGGAGCAAATCACAGATGTAATGCAAGAGAAGTGACAGAGCCAATTAGTTAAGGTGCTGGGTAGATAATCAAACAGACTATTTTGTCTTGGGTGGTGTTAAATTCTTCCATATTATTGAAGCTGAATGCACAGAAGCACAAGAGAATCTTGAGTCAGATCTCTGATTGTGTGTTTTGTGGATGATGGAAAAGCTTTGAGGCATTAGATGGTGTGTCACATTCCACAGAACACCTTGCCTTTAGTCTCTGTAGTCCAATTAAGTTTCTGCCCTTTCATCCCAGTGATGTTGAGGGATTCAGCAAATGTATAAAAGCAAGAAATGATGAGGGAACATTCTCTCATGGAGGTAATTTGTTAGAGTTTCTTCTGTTTTCTCATTGTTTTCTCTTTCCATAACTTACTTGTTTACTGCTTTCTCTGTCATTTCAGTTGTCCTTCAGTTCATCAGTTAGCTCTTTGTCACTTATGAACAGAATTAGAAACACTCTTGTGTAATAGGTGATTCCCTTTGAACATTTCTGATTTGTTTCTATCAAACGCTTGACCACTTATTCATACGCCAGAGATTTAATTTAACAAACATTGCAAATTACAAACTGAATCATTTGAAGAGTTGATTTTCTGTCTCACAGTGATGTACTTGTAAATCACAATTTCCATTGTAAATTTATGTTTTGTTCTATAAAATTATTGCAGGAAATTTTTTCAAATGTATTCTTAGTTTTCTTTAATTGAAGGTGTTCTTATAAGGCTAAGTGGCAGCTAGTACCAAATTTAGGCGCACTCTACATTTCCTTCTCTGAATTTGACTCTGTCACATTACACCACGGCCATAGGATGGCTATCTAAATTTCATTCACCATTCTTCAGGGTACAATCTGGTTACTGCAGTTGTCTTGTAATGCTCACAGATTAATCGAAGGTAAAAATAAATACTGTTTTACGTGTGTGAAAGTTACATTGTAAACTTGCAGCTACGGTGTATGATGCCTTTAATATTGAAACTGGCAGTTACTGTCACCAGTAGAGCAGTAGGTGTTGGTCAGTGCAGGGAAGGCAGAGGCCGAGGTTAAGAAATTCAAGTATTGTTCAGGAGGAGGGTTGTTCAAGCTGAAAAATAGTAAAAGACTAACATATGTTTTCTCTGTTTGCACCTGATGCACAAGTGCACAGTTGATAACCTTATTTTCCTGAATAATTTAGTAATTTGTGTTAACAATATCCTTTGTTTCACTTTATATGCTCCGGTACTGAATGCTTGGATTACAAGCAGAAGTTTCTACAATGTCATTTCTAAATCTGTACTTTGATGGTTTAGGCAAGTATTGGCTTCTGAGCTTCCAGCTCAAGAGTAATTTCAAAAAGACCATGTGAAAAGAAAGTGGCATGGCTTGTGAATATTGGAATAGCTAGGGTTTGTGCATCTTCGCTAAGACTTCCATTGTATCTGTAAATAACTGCCAAAATATTTTGAATTTTAAGACAATGAATTTAAGAAAACGACAATGAATTTTAAGAAATAACTATGTATTTCCTTTGTAAAGTATCCCATAGTCTATAAAGTAACTTGTGTTACCGTCCATTAACAACAGCAGTCCCATTCTGGTAGTCCAGAGCTGTTTTCTTTGTGACATCAGAGGGTGTCCTGCACAGGAGCAGCAACTTGCACTCTTTTCTGATTGCAGCATGTTTTATTGTTGTGGCATAAAGACTTGGTGTGGTTCCACAGACACAAGGAGAGTAAGTCCAATAACTAACGAGTCATTTTGCATTTGTTTGACATGCTACCTGGCAGTCTGCTTAGAATAACATTGGGAAGCTTTTGTGGGGTGGGTGGAATATATGGCCAAATGATGGGATAAAGGTTTTCCCTCCACTTTGTTGATTGGGAAGCATCAGGATACACCCTAGACTCTACATTGTGGATAAGTTAGGGTGCCAGAGTTAAGCAAGCAGGAGCAAAGGCTTTGTCATTCAGGTTTTCCACATGTTCACCTCATAACACTTAAATGTACACCAACACCTCCGATCAAAACTCTACAAATTCAAATTCTTGTAGGAGGTGAGGGCCTCCGTTGGTCAAAGTTGACCATTGCCTCCTAGCTGTCAAGATGTACAAACTTGGAGAGTACGGTATGGAGAGCAAGCTATTGCCCGTGTAGGAAGCTCCCCCTCTCCACACAACTGAAGAAATTAAAGGATTGGCAGAGACTGTTACGGTTTGGTACCAGCAGCATTGCTGGAGTTGCCAGTCAGCAATGAAGGACTGCCTGAGAGACTCCAACTACAGACCTTTCCTCAGGGTTTACTCCTGAAGCCTTCACCATAACTGGATATAGTCACAAGGCTGCAGAGGTTTGAGACCAGAATTTTCCTTCCTCTAAATGAACTGCCAACCACAGCTGTTGAGCCCCATCTGCCCAAAGCAATTGTTTTTAAGGTGCCAGTAACCGCTTTTGCCCCTTCTCCTGTTAGTAGAAACAGTTCTGCAAGACTTGGTAGCTAATCCACATGGGAAGGCCAGGAGCAGGACTTGGTTGTCAGAGGCTATTTGAGGTGCACACAATAGGGAGCATTTAATAGGTAGTGAGAGCTTGTTCCCATTACCACTCCCCGGCTATGAACCAAAATTCTTGTATACCTATTGGTCAAATGGGGTGTATTTAAATGAGGAATCCTGAAAAAAAACAAATTATGTAATTTTGCAACAGTATTTTTAAACTTAACCACAAAGGAACCTAATGGGTAAATGGTTTAAATGCATCTATCAAAAAAGTTTTACTCATCTCCTAGTATTCTGTCAAAAATAACCAAGAATGTTTTAGGATAATGTCTTGCAAATATGGAAGAAGGAAATGAATACACAGTCATTTGTAAAAGCTTGCTGACGTTAAAATACTCCCCTTGTGCAAGCATTGATCAGGTCTCTGGAACAAATTCAATCTCAAAAGTTTTTTTTTGCTCTATTCACTTACTTAATTAAAATCTGGTTTAGATCACATTGATCTGATGTTGGGCATTCAAAACAAAACAACCTTGTTTTAGTTGCACTGTTCCTTGTCTAGATCTCAGCTCCTGAGCTGGAGAAACATTAAAGAAAGCTTCAGTTCTTTGGTTCGTGTGACTTCTGCCTCAACTAAAACTCCACAACCTTTCCCTGCCACTTTGCCTGGACCCGGTCTCCTAATATACATTAAGATTTATGTGATCCTCAAGTGAACCAAGAGCCATTCAGTAGGACCTAAGATCTTAGCCCCAAATAATTTAATCATTAGCAGGTTGTTTAACAATACTAGAGTAGAAATCCCATATGCTAATGAAATTCTAGACCAACTGGTATGCACCTGTTTTGAAATACAACTAGCCTGAAGTTTGAAAATAATAATTTTTAGGAAAATTCAGGTGAAATTCTTCCTCGGTAACTATAAACCTATGAAATCTGAGGGCATACACTCTGCTTCTGAAATTTGTTTCCATTTAAGTTGCTAAAGATAAAAAGTTACTGATGCTCCAGAACTGAATTCCCTTTGATTTAATTAATGTGCATGTCTGCCACGTGTAACACATCTCGATCAGCCACCTGTTTGTAGCTGATGTGATGACATATTTACCTTTATACTCTGAATAAGAGAGCATGCAGAAAATGATGCTATTCCTTCTGCAATGAACCAAATTAGATCTCAATATTTGGAGAAATAGAATTTATAATTGGTTGGAAGCTGCAATAAGACTATCCCTTTTAAAGTCACTAGAGATAATTTTGACAACATAGGGCAGAGGGTAGTAGACTTTTTCCCATAGCAAATGTGTAACCAGAGAGCACAGGCATTATGAGCAACATATAATCTGCTGGAGGAACTCAGCGGCACCAGCAGCATTAGTTGGAAGAAAGAATTGATCGACACTTCATCAGGCTGAAAATTGAGGGAAGAGACGGGCCGCATGCGAAAGAGAAAGGGATTGATGAGAAAGGACAGTGAGACGACTGGACTGAGGGAGGATGCAAGGTGACAGGCAGGTGGTGACATGTGGACAGGGTGAGGGGGCAGGGGCTGTGGTAGGTGAGTCATAAATGGAGGCAGGCAGAAGAAAAAGAAACATTGGGAGGGGAGAATGTAGAACGAAGTCATTCTGGAGGGAGATAAGCAGGAACCGCAGTGCTGCTTTCTGTTCAGTAAAGGAGGTGAAAAAGGGAGCTATCAGAAGAAACTGGATGAAAACCAGTTGGAACAAGGTGGGAGGTGGGGAAGGAGTGGGAGAGAGTGCAGGTTGTATATGAATGAAATTAGTGGATGGAGGATGGGGAAGGGGACAGGGTTAGCTTGAGGGAGAAAGTGGGGTGAGTGGGAAGGGGGACAAAATGGGAGAATTGGAGGTGTAGGAGGTGAAGAGGGGAATAAAAAGAAAAAAATGGGGGTTATCTAAACTTGGTAAACTCTATATTCATGCAGTTGGATTGCAGACCACCCAGGCTTCTAACTCCAGCCCTGTTCACATCCCCTACGTGGCACTATCTGCATGTCACCTTGCACCCCTCCACAGTCCTCCAATCGCCTCAGAGCCCTTTCTTGCCACTGGCCATCTCGCCTCACCACTCTCAGTCCCGATGCAGCGCTCAGCTCAAAACATTGCCAGTTTCTTTCTCACAACGACATTGCTCGACCAGCTGAGTTCTTCCAGCCGATTGTGTTCCCTCAGATTCCACCCTCTACGGTCCCTTGTGGCAGCATAAGTGTAAGATGAGAAGAAGCTTAGAAGGGATATAACAATTTCCTTTACCTAAAAGGTGGAGTCTGGAATGAATTGACTGAGCAAAAGCTGAGACTTTCGTACTGTTTAAGAAGTATCCTGATGAATACTAAATTTACAAGGAATAGAAGGCTATACTCCAAATGTTGTTAAATGGGATTAACGTAGACTGGTACCCGATGGTTGTCGTGCACAGAGTGGGTAAAGGGCTCGTTTCTGAGTTGTGGTATTTTAATCATCTGGTATTTGAATATGTATGTACAATTAAATAAGAAACCTTGCTGTTGCTCCAAGACTGTTCCACTGATCACTTTCCATCAGCAAACCATTTAGACTTCAGTCAGTTCACTGCCATGATCTTAGGATAATTATTGTCTGGTTGCACATTAAACACAGAAGAAAAATTTAATAGTTCTGTTGTTGCTGACCAGAAGCTAAGCATTTTTGATCATCTGGTGTCCCAGTGCATTCATGGGACTAGTTTGCGGAATGATTTTTCACAAAGAGCATTATAACATCATTTTTAAAACACACACTGAAGTCTGCTAAAAGATGGTTAGCAATATCTTTATTGATGAGATTGTCATAAATGTTCTAAGTGTCATTAGGAAAGGTGTTGATCTGACAGTCTTTGACAGATTCAAATGTGAGATTGCTCACCACGTGGATGCCTGTTCATTGCGGTTCCCTGCTTACTATTTAAGTTAAACATGCAGCCAAACATGACAGATTGAGCCTCTGAAGACCCGTCAGAGGTTGCTGCTTTAATTTGCCAGTACTCACTGCATTGCCCAATAGAAGACATTTGGAATGGTTACAAGCATGATCATCCAACAACCTTGCAACCTGGCCAGCAAGGCAGAGCCCCTCATTGACAGTTGAACAGCGGGGGGTGAACCTGCATTTTGTGAGGAACAAGCAGGACACTGGGGCCTCCTTATTGAAAGGCAGGAGGGTGGCACAAATAATGCTGCTTCCTCTTCCCTCTAGTGACCCAAGTTCAGGTTTGACCTCAAGTGCTATGTTTGCTTGTTTTTCCCTGCACAGTTAAGAATCTGGCCGCTGCCAAATTTAGAGGAGTTATGCCAGGACTACACTGGAAAGAAAATATGTACTCCAGCTTGTTATCAAAAATCAGGTTCATAATGAGGACAGCAGCATGGAGCTTTTATAAAAAAAAATTCATTTGATTATTACCAGAAAGCTATTCTAATTTCTAATTAGTATATTTTTTTTGGTTTGTGTAGAAGAGCATAACCATATGCTTAGTATGAAGCTGTACAGCATCTCTCTTTCATCTAATCCACCTACACTTCTTCGTTTCCCAGTACTGCGAAAGTACAACAGCCAGTTCCATTTGTGCATGGAAATTAAAACCAATATGATCCTCCTTAAGGGAACTCTGCTTCTTCAAAAGGGCTAATTTTGAGTGTGTTTACAAATGACATCAAAATGAACGTTACAACCATTTTGTTCTTAAAAATAATTATTTGGATGTTATTTGGCTGCTTATCTTTTTACCAAAAGCATCCACTTCTGGGTGGTGCAATACACTCGAATAAAATGTTTAACAGCTCGATAATTCTAATCTTGAAATTAATGATAATATTTGATATGATCTGATTCTTGGAATCAAGCAGCCAATGTATTGTAAGAATAAATGTAGTAAATCTTGGGCTGAAGCAGTTTATTTTAATTTTATTCATCAACACTAAACTCTTTAAATTTATCATGTGTGTATAATTTTCTGGAGACCACGTAACTAGCTCTTCAATGGTTATGCATCATGTCAAGTAACCAAAGATGATTTTGGTTCACAATAATGAATAAATTGATGAGTTGATCATATGCAATTTTAAATTGCTGGTTCATTTTCATGCCTGTAATCTGATAGGTTAATTTTCCCCCTATAGTTATCATTTCGGTGATTGTTACCTGACTGGTATGTAGGAAATGATTGGAGTTAACAGCAAAACAAAAATTCTTTTGGGCTTTGATTCTGAAATTAATTTAAAGACTTGGAGTGAAAACAGAATCATTGTTTAAGAATTAACAGTATTTGAGGGGAAGCAGTCATTGTTTATCTAAGATAATAGAATCTTGCATTTATATAGTATTATAGCTAGAAGTTTTAGACTGTTAAAATTTGAAAAAAAAAGGATATTTAGCTCAGAGTCATGAAATAGACTTCTTCACAAATCACAATCACAGGAGGAGAGGTAGACAAGCCTTGAGGCGAGTTCCGGAGTTCAGGGCCAAATGTATAGTTATAGTTACAATGTGAATTGTAACTAAAGGCAAATTTTGGGCACATGAGAATTGTAGGATTAGAAATGGTTACAGAGGTTGGGGAGAGTAAAGTAGAAACTGAAACAAAGAAGAGAAACATTTCAAAGCTTAAACTTTTTACAAAAGTAAAACAATGGAGTGTCACAGGTAGTGCTCCTGCCCCTCACAGCTGTAGAGTCTTGATCCATGTTTCTTTGCAGAGTTAGCATGTTGTTCCATGAACTCTGTGAGTTTCGCCTAGACACCTGTTTCCTCCAACCTCCCAGAGATGTGGTGGCAACTAGAATGGTTGGCAGGAAGATCAGTGTAGTAAAGTAAGACTGGTGAAGGTGGATGGCAGGAGGATCAAGGTGGTATTAATGGATTTGTGAGAAAGAATAAACCAAGGGAAATAAGTTTGCAAGCAAATAGGTTTGCTTTGAAAGCTGGCATAGGCTCAGTGGGCTGAATGGTTGTCTCTTGCCTTGTAATTGGATTGGAAAAATTAAATCTTACCAACTTGCATTTGCTTGGATGGAAATCAAATTACATCTGGTCAAATACATTAGATTTTATTGCATGGTTTATGATATTTCCAGTTACAACAAAACTGTTACTTCACCCCTTCACCCTACCGGTGAAATCTGTTGTAAAGGCAGATATTTCATGATTCAAGAAATGGGTAAGAATGATCATTTATAACATGATTTGAGACAGTAAATGTAAAAAAGTACATCGCTGTGTAGAAGTATCAGTGGATCACTGTCTCTGTGTCAGACAGTGGAAATTCCACTAAATTTTTGAGCCCACAAGTCATAGTCAAATCTTCCAGTGCAGGCCTGAGGGTGAAATATACCTGTAGATACTGAACTTTAGAAGGGTTGTTCAACCACAGCTCTGTCGCTAACACTTCATAGTGCATGTGAAACATCCTATCCTTATCAAAGATCTGTGGCAGTCTCCCTAATTTCCTAGGTAAGATGCATCCATCATCTAACTGGTTTATTTCATATTTCTCATGATAGATGCTGAAGTTATTAATGGTATAGAATCTGACTGCTTTCCCATCAGTTCCATTTCCTTACTTGTCTCTCTTTTACCTGTTCTCTCCATCTCACCCGTTGATTCATCCACTCTACCCCAACCAATTCTCCTGCCACCTGTTTATATGAGTGGATATTTACAGTGATCAATGAGCCTACTAACAATTCTTTGGGCTTTGGTAATGCCAGTGCCCAGCAGTAAACCCACAGCGGTAAAGGGAGAACATACAAATTTCAAGTAGTCAATTCTTGAGGTTGAAATAATGCCAAGCGTAAGTTATTCACCTCTCTATTGTTACAGCAGGAGCTTGCATTTTGTTATTGTAAAATGTTTTGAAAGGTCCAATGCTGTTTGATGCTGTGTAAATGCATGCCCTTTTATTGTGTTAACTTTCATCTGAGATCTATTTCGGCGCCTTGCTAGGTTCACAAAAACAGCGATTGTTCATTGGTAATAATAAAATACTCAGCAGGCTGGTCAACGTAGGTGCAACGAGAGACAGATTTTGCTGATGATGCTTGTTGCTGTATTACGTAGATTTTGCAGCAACTTCAGATGAGATGAGATTTGTTGCGAAATGTCAATAGGTGCTGTCTGAATTAAGTATTTCCCTTAACGTTGTGAAAATGACAGCTTGCTCACTTCCTCACCACTGACATCATTAGATGCAACAAAGTGACTATTTGTGAAGTAGATGCAAATTAAATCTGAAGCAGATGCTAAATATTTACAAGCATAACCACCCTATTAATTATATTATGCTAATAGCTGGCAAACAATTTCTGTGGCATCAAAAATTAGTTATTACAAGTATTATAGTTTTGAAATGCCTTGGGAGATCTTGAATATCAGATTTTAATCCTATTATTTTCTTTCCATCTCTAAGTCCAACCATTGCATTACTCTCTTGCTTTGTCCTTGATCTGACTTTAAATCTCACTACATTGTTTGCCCTGGGTCCATTCATTGAGGAGATATCCTGTTTGCCCTTTCTATGACATTGATAGCTCTTGCATTCAGCAGCCTCCTGGTGAAGGGAATTTCAAGATGAATACCGAATTTACTTTGATTTAATACTATTTCAAAGTGTAGCTGCAACTTGACAATTTGGTATTTATCCAGTCCGGAGGATATTTAGAATTGTTTTTGAGATGTGGGGTAAAGGGGGCATGTAGAAGATCATTGGATGGGTCATGAGAGGGACTGGCTTTAATGTCACAGGATAATGGAAGACATATATTGAGTTGACAACATTCAGCAGCAATGTTAAGTATTCACAAAATGCCTGAAGAAAAAATGATCTAGAATTGTTCAGTATACTGTTGAGGACCATCAAGTGCCTTTAATAATATGTTCTTTGAGCCACAGGCGTAAACTTTTAACTGTTAAGGTGTTCTGGCACTATTATTTATTACAAGTTAATGGAACTTAGCCCCATTTTTCTTCAACAATTGAGTTATGAGATTGGTTTTGATGCCTGTTACTAGGGAGTAATCTTATTTGTGCTCTGTTCTTTCACAGCAACAGAAAACGCATGTCCGTGATTGTCCGTACACCGTCGGGAAAGCTGCGGCTTTACTGTAAAGGAGCAGTGAGTCTTCGCTAATCTTCATGTTGTTCTTCTAGCCTTGAATTGCTGAAGTATTAATGTTTGATATCTTTGTTCTGCTCTTGTGAAATGTAGCCATTGAATTCAAAATGAAATGTAATTTTCAAATAACTGCCTTCTGTACTATTTGATAAATCCATGCCAAATATTCTATACATTAGTTAAGCATAGAATGTTCCAGTCCATTTTTCATTCTGCAAAACAAAGTACACAATGTAAATGTACACTGATATATGTAATCAAGACTGTATTTTCAAACCCAGTTCAGATGAAGTGTCTCGACCCAAATGGTCAACGGTCTATTTCCCTCTTACAGCTGTTGCCTGGACCACAGAGTTCCTCCAGGATTTTGTATTTCCCTCGATTTTCCAGTATCCCTTGTGTCACTTTCACTAAATATTTCAGAAGAGGATAATGATCTTTAGACATGTACAAAATCCATCTTGGATAGGAGTGAGAAGTATCAGTAAGAATACTTAAGGAAGGTTAGAAGCTTGTCATAGTCAAGAACTTGTGCAGTATTAGTTTTCATTTCTAAATG
Organism: Hypanus sabinus; assembly: GCF_030144855.1. Lineage (NCBI taxonomy): Eukaryota > Metazoa > Chordata > Chondrichthyes > Myliobatiformes > Dasyatidae > Hypanus > Hypanus sabinus. Next base: position 46,780,920 of record NC_082719.1, on the reverse strand, counting down.
GGGCCATAACTGTGAGATTGATGGTCAGCCTATCGGGAGCGCTGATGTAGCAAACTATTTTAATCCTCTTTTTAACTGTGAATTACACCTCCAGTGTTTCAGACAGTATTGAAGGTCCTCCATCTCTGGCAGTGTTCAGTTCTTCTTTCATCGTATCAGTAGCTGCTTCTCGGTTTTCACTACTGTCAGTCACGCAAGTCCCAGATGAGGATTCAGGTATACTGTCACACTCAAATCTAAAAGGATTCTTCATTGCTGTTTTTGTAGTAATTTTGTTTTACCTGTCAGAGTTGTTTGCCCTGAGCTGAACCCCTAAACCTTGAAGACCGGTGGACCACTCTTAGTCTGGCCTCTACCCTTTGACCTTTTTGACACGGTTGACGTTACCAAGAGCCAAAGCACAAAGCCCTGACTCCAGCCAACATAGCTCTCCAGATCACTGAGCCATGCAAGCCTCCAAGGGGATTGTGGTCCTCTTAGAGGTGGTTTAATGAGGACTTATTAATGTTTCTGGACAAATTGGCTTGGAGACCAATGAAAACTGCAATAAAAAATAAAAATAGCTCAGGGAATAGTTTCCAGCAGGCATGCAGAAAGTGCAAGTGGGGATGTGTGGACAGTTAGAGAAGGATGCTAAGGGCCTTCCCCTTAGCAGTAAATGGTTTCCTTTGTGAGGCCTGAAGGTCGCTCACAATGAAATTCCATTCCTGAATATAATAGAGCAATTCTAGAAGTGAGCTATTCTGCTGTGGTGAGATATCTGAGGGAGCAGAAGGAAGCAGATCGTGGAGTTTAGGCAAATTGTTGATCAGTTGCCGAGGAATTATTCACTGTTTGGTTTGGTGGTGTTGAATTGGGAGATGTCCTATAGGCTCTTCAGAAGTCATAAATAAGACACAAATCTTGTGCTGACCACCACTTTATTAGATGTTCATCATAATGCTGGTCAAACAGTGTCAGCATGTAAGAAAATCAAAGGCACAAAGAACTTGTCCAATGCTCACTATTTGTACTGCAAACCTGCTTCTCCAGTGAGATGAGGGGATCTCCTCACAAGACAGTCAGTGGGAATAGTATTTTGTGATGCACACTGCTAAACACTCCAGTGTTACAGACAAAGCAATGCAGATATACGGAGCCAAATGTATCACACACTGAAGGCTTACAGACAAATGGGTGGCTGTACAGACATATAAGCTAGCATAACGAAAACTAAACCTACAAGAAAACACTTCAGCCTGGACTCAAAACTTACAACAAGAGAGGCTCAGCATTAATCTCCACCTCCTTTGTTGGAATAGGACAGATGCAAGCAATCATATTCTATACCTATTGTAGTTCCCACTTATGGGCAGGTGTATTAGTTGTAACACTTCCCAAAATGCCTGTATAATGCACAGTAGAGTAATAAACCATTTAGTGCTGGAATTTATTTTTGAATATATTTTGCAGGATACAGTTATTTATGAACGTTTGTCTGAGAGCTCACGTTACAAGGACATCACTTTGAAACATTTAGAGCAGTTTGCTACAGAAGGTTTGTATACAGCATCATAAATCAGTACTTTTCAATGAAGGCCAATTTCTAAGTGATGGTCTGGCGGTTCTACTTGTGTGTTAGTGAAAGCTGAGCAAATTCATAAAAGTTAAAGTTCAAAGTAAATTTATAATCAAAGTACATGTATGTCACCATATACAACCCTGAGGTTCTTTTTCTTGCGGGCATACACAGTAAATCCAAGAAACACAATAGAATCAATGAAAGACCTCACCTAACAGAATGGACAAACAACCAGTGTGCAAAAGACAACAAACTGCAAATACAAAATAAAAAAAAATAATAATAATAAATAAGCAATAAATACCAAGAACATGAGATGAAGAGTCCTTCAAATTGAGTTCTTTGGTTGTGGGAGCAGTTTAGCAATGGGGCGACTGAAGTTCTCAAAATTGGTTCAAGAGCCTGATGGTTGAGGGGGTAATAACTGTTCCTGAACCTGGTGGTGTGAGTTCTGAGGCTCCTGTACCTTCTTCCTAATGGCAGCAGTGAGAAGAGAGCATTGTCTGGGTGGTGGGGGTTCTTGATGATGGATGCTGCTTTCCTGTGACAGAGCTCCCTGTAGATGTGTTCTATGGTGAGGAGGGCTTTATCTGTGATGGACTGGGCCTACCCACTACTTTTTGTAGGATTTTCAATTCAAGGGCATTGGTGTTTCCTTATTGGGACATAATGCAACCAATCAGTGTACTTTCTAATAGACATCTACAGAAGTTTGTTAAAGTTTTAAATGTCATGCCAATTCTTCACAAATGTCTAAGGAAGTAGAGGTGCTGCTGTGCTTTCTTCACAATGGCACTTACAAATTAATTGAATAGTGCCACTTCAAAATTCATTTGTAGTCAAAAATATCTGTCTGACATTAAAGTTACTTGAGTGGTGTTTGAAAGTTATGGTCTTTCCCAGATTTCACTTCCTGAATTTTTATTGCACATAAACTTCTCATAAGATGTGCTAAACTGAAGCTATTAGTGAGTCCTGGCAGTCTTGCATTGTGCTTACATCTGTGTAAGCTCCAGGGTGCAGACTGTGGGATGAAAAACAAAAAGCCCTAAAGCAGAGAAAGTGTAAAATTGCCTTGATTTGGAAGAATGATGAAAGATTATGTACAAATATTCATCATGTGTTAAAGTGTGAAATAGCAGATTCGGATATTCATGCTGTGGCTTCATTTAAGGTTCTGCCAATTGGCAATATTTACTTGCTAAGAATTGTCACACTTTTTTATATTGCCAGCTTCATATTTATACACTATAATTATTCCAATTTACTGGTAACATTAAGTGTCAGAAGAGACGTATTTATTTCCTAAGTCAAAGGGGACCTGAGAAGTAACTTTTTGACATAGAGAATGGTGGGTATATCAAGTAGGCTGCCAGGGGAAGTGGTCAAGTATGCAAAAGGATATTTAGTCATTTCACGATAACTATAAAATGTAATGATGATCTTTGCTTTTCAGGATTGAGAACCTTGTGCTTTGCAGTTGCTGAAATTTCAGAGATGATGTACCAAGATTGGCTGGAAATATATCAGCGGGCTTCCACTGCGCTACAGAATAGGATACTCAAGCTTGAAGAAAGTTATGAACTGATTGAAAAAGTAAGATTTTCGGGCAGAGTTCAAATGCAGTGTATCATAAAGCAAATAGTTTGTCAGTTAATTGTGTACCCAAACACAGTGAGTGATTTTATCATTGCATTGTATTTATGGGTCACTATAATTATTGGTTATAGCATTTTCTAAGAGCCCTGTTGTTGTTAGGGATGCACACGATCAGTGGCTGATCTGTGCAATCAAGCCTGAGCTTGGAGCATGCCGTGCAATGTTGCTATTTATGTGAAAATATCTTTGAAGCTCAGTTAACTGTGGTTATTGATTATAACTTGCTGGATGTGTCTTAGATAATGTGAACTGCATATTTTCCAAACTTTTGTCATTGAAAACCTTAGTCATTTCACAGAAAGGAGCCTCTTGTTGTTATTCTTCCTCCCTCTACCTGATTGCATTTCTGTCTACAGAGACAGAACCTGGTGCCTTTCAGGTTGTCATAAACGCTTGCATTCCAAGGACTCCAGAGAGTAAGGGAGCGGAACCAATCTAGAACGGCTGTAACTATTCTCTAGGAAATCATTGAGGTGCTTCGCAGATACTTGAAAATAGTTTCAAATAGTTTAAAACTTGTTTAAAATTCAGTTTCCCCTTCTGTATTTTGGAAACTGGGAGAATCTTTGCTATTCATACTAACTTGCACTCTCATCCATGAACTACAGCACAGTAGTTAGTACAGATTTTGCACTGATCAAATCTGACATTTCTGTTTGCAAAAGCAAATCTATTTTCCACTTTGTTACTCAAGCATTATGTATAGACATTAGTGTGTCTTTGTTGGAAACCATTTCATTCCCATCTGGCACCTGAAATTATAATATGTGCAAAAATCATTCTGTTGACCCCATTACTGTAACCATTATTAAATCATTCTTGATTATCAGGAATGAGATAATTCCAGATATTGTAACTGTTTAATCAAAGCAGGCTTTCATCATTGAAATGTCACTAAACAAATTATTAAAATAAAGTAAAAGTTAAATAATTAGTAAAAGATTTACTAGCCTTTCCCTTTGTCTCATAGTTACTAGGGGCTTGATGCGTGGTGAGTGGCTGATATCTGGAAATCTGATAAGTGATAAATGCATTAGATCAAGTAAAAGATTAGAACCATATGATAGAATAAGAATGCTGGGCTTCCACCTGTGAGCTGTTTCTTACAAAAGTAACAAAAAGTGAGATAATATTCAAGTTGGTGGATGTTAAAATTAAGTGGGTAATAATTAATTTCTGTCCATAGTTCTTGGAAAGATGGGTCCTTGTAGACAGCAGTGAAAAAGATTTGAGATGGGGCATAATTGGTTAAGCATTTCAGTTATGAAATGCTGCAGTTGTGCTCATAGCATGTGTCACCGTTTGCTGAAAGTGGAGAATAATTTAAAGAAACATTTCAGAAATGTGCATTGAGTTTGAAAGGAAATGCTCAATCTCCTTGGAAGAATGCATGGTTGAATGTTCAGAAACGGTGATGTTTGTTTATTAAATTGTGTGTTATTCTATTTACCTTGACCCAATTCCCATTAAATTTGCCCTTTTATTACTGCTATCGGGGAGGAGCTACAGGAGCTTGAAGGCACTCACCCAACAATTCATTAACAGCTTCTACTCCACTGCCAGTAGATATCTGAATGGTCTATGAATACAGCACTGTTATTCCTTTTTTCTGCTATTCATTTCTTTAGTAATTATTGTAATTTTATGTCTGCACTATACTGCTGCTGTAAAGCAACAGATTTCATAACATGTCAGTGACAATAAACTGATTCTGATCCTGAATATCCACTGCTGGATGAAATTTAAATCACCTATTTTTTAATCCGAACCGGATATAAGTAAATAAAGAATGCGGTACCGGTGACAGTATAATTATTACCAGTGAGCTTTAGGCAAAAGTCTTCCTTCAAGATATTGAAATTTATGAAAGAATGTGTGCTGTTTTAATCCAGGTTAAGCTCTTTTTCAAATATCAGTGAGTTGAGTAAAACGGGTAATAATTTTGCAATGTCAAAATCAAGTTTCATGTCATATGGACAAGTAATTGTTTTGCAGAGATGCAGTGAAAAACTTGCCCACAGCAGCATCACATGTACGTAGCATCAGGTAAGTAGCATTCACAAGAAAGGCATACACATACAATATATTCAATTTTTACAAGAAAACACAATTAGAACAAAAAAACTAAGTCCATTTTACTGCAAGGTGGCCAATGTGTTGTAATTAGAGTTCTGCTGGTTCGTTCAAGATCTGAATGGTAGAAGTGAAGTAGCTGTTCTTGAACCAGGTGGCGTGGGACTTCAGGCTTCTGTACCTCCTGCCCATGATGGCTGCAAAAAGGCGGCATGGTCCAGATGCTATGATTTTTATAGACTATAACTCAAGTTATCATTTGGGTCTGGTAATGCATTTGTTTTAAATAATTTGGAAGTGTTCCTCTCTGTGCTTTAATAACCACGCATCTAGCTAGTGTTCCCAAACGTTTATTCATTGCTATTAAAGTATATGGCCAATTTATATATCTGCCTGCAGGTGGCAGTATTCCATCATAAAACACGGGAAGTTTATCAGGTGAGTGTGAATTGGGTTGAGTGAAAATAATGCTCACAGATATCTGTCAAAACATCAGTAGGTGTGAGGGGAGATTGCTTGTATCTTAAGTGGAACTTACCATTTTCACTTGGTAAGGCACAGATTTCATGCATTTCTAAATTGCAGTGATCATGCTTGCAAATTGTTTTGCTTTGTCTTATTTGAACTTTCAGAAGTTTCATTGTCCTTCAGCTTCCATTTGCCCACAAAGCTGTAAATTGTGTTCAGGAAATGGGGTTGTTATCAGAGGTAGGTAACTATCTGAGGACATTGGGATTTGTAGGAGCTGGGAACAGTTTGTTCAACACCCATGGTGAAAGCAACTTCAATCTAACCTCCGAGTTGGTGTGCATTGATGCAGATTTTGTATTGTAAAGGAAGACCTCAGAGAAAAGGCTCACTTCCCCAGAGAGGAGTACCTCTAACTGACCCTTTGCTCGGTATGACTACCTAATCTCAGCGCTGAAGGAGTGCAAGATTTGGTTATTTTTTATATTTCACATCATTTTTTAAACGTACTCTCAAAAGCTCAGATATTTCTAAGGAAATTAAGAATTTTTTTAAAGTTAGATTGTATGGATGGAGGAAATACAATTGTTGAAGTGCATACTAAATTGACTGATTCCATTAAGGATTATTGATAAAATTAAGGGCATGACACTTAAAAGAAATTGTGAAAATTTAGTTTTTAAATTTTTTAAAAAGGTAGTAAATAGAATCTTGCACTGAAATATGTATTTTTTAAAATTAAATAAATGTTAATAATATCAATAATGTGACCAGAATATTGACATTCATTGCTAAAACAAAAAGAAAATATTACAGAAAGAAAGAGGTACAAACAAGTTAGAAGAAAAACCAGAAAATGTAAACCTTAGCAGGTGAGATACTTCCTGTCTTTCTTAAAGAGAGAAACTTAAATTTGTAAAGCATACATTTGAAAGGGGTAGAATAGTGTAACAGGATTTTATATCTTGGTCTTCAGGAATGCTGGCAACTGGTCCAGTCAGTTAATTGTAAGTACAGTCCAATAATTCAATTTTAATGAGGTTTGCAGATATGAAATTGTTCTAAATGTTAAGTCATTTAAAATAAAATTTTAAGACAATTTAATATTGAACTATTTCTCAATTATTTTGGATTGTGTTGGCACTGTATGCACCTCTGTACGAGTAACTTTCTTTTTGAGACATAAAATGACTTCTATGCTAAATTTAATCATTTAATCATTTCTTTAATATACCCTACTCAATTTCTTAATACAGTTAGCATTTTTAATTATTAGAAGTGTGGCGTGAAAGATGAAATGTGCTTAATTTTTGGAAGCTTTTAAATAGACTGAGAGAAATCTTTGGTGTTGATTACCTCATTCCAGGACCACAGCCACCCTTGTGCTGTTTGGGTCACAGTCTGTGTTATAAGTTAGACAGCAGCCAGCATTGTTTTTACCTGAACAAATTGCAGAAGCCTGAATTGCAATGTCATAATGTTCTTTAAATTCCAAAAAATTCTGAATCCTTGGTGATTAGCTCCTTCTTGAAGAAGTCCTATCCAGGCTTCTCTCTGTACATCCCTGCTAGGGGAGCTCGAGAAGGTAAATGGGAGTGCTTACAGATTTGTGCTGACAGCAAGGCCAGGATAATTACAGAATTTCACAATAATGCCATTGCCTTATATAGTACAAACGTGTAGATTCCACTTAATTGGGACACATTGGTACCAGTACATTTTGGCCAATAAAGCAGCTGCCCCAATTAGCTGAAGCTTCTGGAAATAGTTAAAAAGGTATTTAAAAAAACAAGACAGAATACCATTTAAATGAAATTCAGAATAAATTAGGACAATACCAAAACTACTAAAGTGCTATAAAATTGTGTATCAGTTCTCGAAAGAGGAATTCATTCATGGTATCCTGCCGTGTTCTTTCGATTGACTGTAAATGAACAAAATCAGTGCAGACACATAGTGCAGATAGTGGACTGTTTTCAAACAGTGCTTTTGCATCCACCAAATCTTCATTTTAGTTGTAACATTCACGATGATTGTCGATACCTTCAAATTCGTTGTAGTTTCTAACTTGTTGAAGTAGTGAAATTTTCACTCCTGGCCATTTCTGGCATCTCCACGCCTGAATGCTTGAAACTCTAATGAGAAAAACAGCTTACAATTATCATACTGTTTGTTACTGCTTTTTCAACACAAATGTGCAAGTGATGCTATTTAAAAACTGTTCACTCTAAGCATGATGTAGTATCTTAACAGCTACGTGATGCACACATGACTGACGTTGGTTTAAAAATGATCAGCTGCCATCCTGCTTCAATTAAGAGGCACAGTGTTTCAAATAAAGTAAGGGAATCTCAGCTATTTTCTTGATTTGGTTTTCTTCTTTAAGAGTTGTCCCAAATAAGCAGCTGCCCTGATCAACCAGTGGCCCAAATAACTAGAATCAACTGTAAAATGAAAGAAAAAAATGTTAAAATTTTGCGTAGAAGTTATCCTCACTTGTATTTGTTAATACAAAACAGATGTGCATCTCTCCCTTTTAAAAACAAAGTAATGTCATCTTTAACCTGTCTTCTGTACTTTGTAAAAGATCAGTGTGACATCTGGTAAAATACTAGAGCTGGTTTACACACTTGCATCCACCCCTCCCAGGGCTCTGTGGAACACAACTTGTACAGATTGAAATTGGAACAGCAACTAGACTTAAATAAAACACAATTGGTAGTGGCATTGTTTGGGAGGAGAGCATTTGGCCCTTGTGTCCAATGCAGATTCTTTGAAAGTATTATTCAATTAGTTCCACTATTCTATTTCCCTGTAACCCCACAAATAATTTCCCCCCAGTATTTAAATAATTACCTTTTTAAAGTTATAATTGAATCTTCCTTCACCACCCTTTTAGGCAGATCATTCCTGATAATCATAACTCATTGCATGTTTTTTTTAACTCTTTTGACAATTGCCTTTAAGTATATTTCCATCATATCTTTAATGCAGAAAAATATCTCAAGGATTCTTTCAGGAGGCATGCAATACTCTTCAAGATGGAAATAATAAAATACTTAGTGGGTTAAAAAGCCAGACATAAGGAAGAAAAGACAAGTTAAAAAGAGAATACAAGAAAGTGGAGCCTTGGTAGCTGATGACATGCTTCCAATCTTCATTAACTTTTCAGATAAGCGCACGTATAGATTATCTGCAAACTGTAGGATTGGAGGAAATTCATCAGAGGGAAATGTAAGATCATGGAGTGACCAGAAATGGAAGATGTCAATCTTAAAATTGAGATGTTGCTCGAACTGGGGCCTCTGTAAGCAAAATGCAAGAGAGCAATGGGTGGGACGGATTTAAGTTGGGGTGCTTTGTGTGACTTCAAGTTTACAGATGGTAGAATGGAGACCAGCTCGGAGCACAGTGAAGTGGCCATGTGTAAAGAGAAGAAAGATGGTTGTGATTTGAGCAGCAGATGAGCTACGTCAAGGAAGTGAACAGGAGCATTCTTAGTGTGGCTTTGAGGTTCAAAACACAGTGTAATCAGTGTGAAATGAAGGCTGTGAATGCTCTGCCTCAGTTTCTGACTTGATGCTTTGTTAAAGGAAGAAGCTAACTTCAAATAGTTGTTAGTTGATGTGAAGCAATTTAAAATGATAACAGACCGCTAAAGATTGCCTGCTTCAAGTTATTAAGCTTTTTCTTCAATCCAGTTATTTAAAGTTGGCAACTGATGAACTATCTAATGATTACCAGAAAGGAACTAATGGATGTCAATTTTATTATTTGCAATGCCATTTTGGGGCAAACTGTGCGTACATGCTCTGTGTGAAGTGGAACTAATCAATGAGCATTAGCCAAAGGGTAAAAATTGGGTGGGTAACAAATCAAGTTGGACAATGCAAAATCCAAGACTGAAAATTATAAACCTTGCTTCCATATGGTTGCACTCAGTGCAGTAATCTCTAAGATAAATCCTTTGACAAGCTTATCTTTATGTTCTGCTGCTAATTACTTTTCATCATTTTAATAGAATTTGCAATTGCTTGGAGCTACAGCGATTGAAGATAGACTACAAGACAAAGTTCCTGAAACTATAGAAACATTATCCAAAGCAGACATCAAAATTTGGATTCTTACAGGAGACAAACAGGAAACCGCTGTTAATATAGGTACAGCTGGAGTTGTAACTAATAGTGTTTCACTGAAAGTTATTTAATTTGTGAATGCATGTCCTTGTACTGTACTGTTCAGAATAAACATCAAAACAACAGTGCCATAATTTCAAGTAATCGCTGAATGCTTTAACTTAACGTGGCAAGAAAAATAACTGTCCAAACATAAAACTATTTCTCTTTTTTGCAAAAGAAAATCTGATTTTAAAAAGAGTTGTAAGAGTGTAAAATTTGGAAAAGTAGTATCTTGTACAGTTTTATTGGTTGGGAAAGAGTGAGCAAAAGTGTCATATTTTCAGTAGTTTATGCAAGGCTGTTTAGGCAATGTAGCTCTGGTCTATTTTGTTAATAACCAATCTAATTTCAACTGTATTTCATTCCTTATACATGATCACATGTAACTGCTTACAACTGCTCACATTTTGGGTCAGTGGTCTTCCATTAATTAGAATGGGGGGGCACATGTAGATGCATTTAAACTGGGAAGCGTAGTGTGTTACATTTTGGTAGGTAGAATGAAACGAAACAAGATTAACATACAATCGCACTTTTAATACCATCAAAGGGGGGATGTTTAGGATTCATTATGAATAGCTGATCAGACTGAGGGTATGATTTTTAGAGAAGATACTTGGGCTTTCTCACTGGAGGCAGAGTATGAGAATAGGGAAATAATGATGGGCCATGTTTTTGGGATGTAGGTAGAATCATGAGAATGCTAGCGTATGACAAATCTGTCATTATGATTTTTGTGACCTAGTCTGCAGTCAAGGAGCCCTTGTAATACTGAAGCCATTAGGATAAAGCCACCAAGTCACTGTGAGAGTACAAACTCTGAAGTACAATATCTGAGGTTGGGATCAAACCTGTGTGTCAGGAACTGGGAGGCAGCAGCACCTTCTGCTGCACAACCAGGCTGCCCATTAGAGTGTGGCTTATGTGGGGATCTGTTAGAGAGATATAAAAGTTTTTAGGCAGGGTGAATTTATTTGCATTGTTCGAACAGCAAAGAAGAGAGGGCTACGGCAAAAGAACCAAAAGTGAGGTAATGTAAACTTCTTTCACAGTGTGAGTAGTTTAGTTTTCACTGAGGAGGTGATAGTTGGGGCACCAGTGTTCAAAATGGAGCAAAGTAAGTATCTGAAGGAATTTGCCAGGCAGTGGGAAGAGAAGTAAGTGAATTGCTCTTCTAATGAGCAAGTGTGCAAAGTGAACCCAAGGCTCTCACTAATCAGTAATTTTGATTCCGTGACCTAGTGTGGAATCGAGGAGGTCTGTAACAGTGAAAGCTTTAGGAGTGAAAGGGAAAATATTCTGTGTCTGGATAACCAAACATAAAGAAAGGCACCTATGGTTAGTGAAGTACTGTGAAAGATTGTAGGATAGACCAAAGCCCCTATTTACATAATTTCTAATTCTCCACCAATTTGGTGTAATGTCAAAACAAATGAATAGCAGACAGGTTAAACTTCTAAATTAGTTAATAGTTATATTAAAGAAGCCACCTTCTAGTTCCCATTTATGTAGCAGCAGGTACAATGATGGAACAATTTCTTGACCAAAACTAAATTGTCTGTACTAACTTGTCAAAGACTCAAGGTCTCAGCTGAATATCAGTATATTAATAGCCAGGCTTCAGTTGTAGTGTAATCGAAACTCTGTACAGCTGTAAAGAAGTTTCCATCCTTTGTATTACAGCCCATCAAGAAAAAGTCCTATAGTCGATTAGCCTGTATCTTTTTATCTTTCTGTCTACTGTTTAGTCATTTCTTCCCTTGAACGCAGACTTTATGCTCCTCCATATTTACTGGCTTCTATTGGGAAAGTACTTACAAATATCTCAGTTATTCCTTCAGTAGATACTATCAGTGTGATTTACGAGGGGTGATTGATAAGTTTGTGGCCTAAGGTAGAAGGAGTCAGTATTAGAAAAGCTAGCACGTTTATTTCTCAACATAGTCCCCTCCTACATTTACACGTTTAGTCCAGTGGTCATGGAGCATATAGATCTTGGACCTCCAGAAAGAGTCCACAGCAGGGTGATTGATAAGTTTTATGGCCTAAGGTAGAAGGAGATGAGTTATACAGCTCTCGTTACACGCATATGCAGTTCAACTCTGAGTGATTATGCAGAAAGTTTGATTAATAACTCATCTTCTACCTTAGGCCACAAACTTATCAATCACCCCCGATGAGTTATTAACTTCAAACTTTCTGCATAATCACTCAGAGTTGATCTGCATATATGTGTAACGAGAGCTGTATAACTCATCTCCTTCTACCTTAGGCCATAAACTTATCAATCACCCCTGTTGTGAACGCTTTCTGGAGGTCCAAGATCTGTATGCTCCACGACCGCTGGACTAAGTGTGTAAATGTAGGAGGGGACTATGTTGAAAAATAAATGTGCTAGGCTTTCTAAAATTGACTGCTTCTACCCTAGGCCATAAACTTATCAATCACCCCTCATTATTCCTTTTAAGTTGGAGCAATGCAAAAATATTTCATTCTCTCAGCTGTCATTAGATTCCTAGCAGAAGGAAAACCTGGGAATAAAAATACTCATATTTTAAAAAAACTTGCAGGTTCCTGAAGGCCAGTCCGTCCATATTTACGCATCTATCAGGTTTTAACATCTTAGGGAAAAACTACAAATCCAGAGGTTTTGCCTCCACTCTGCTAATTATTCCAAGTATTGATACGTAAAGAAATTTCCTATTTCTAAACCTTAAGTTTAGTTTTATACCTTGTAATGCGAGTACTTATTTTCAATTCAAAGTAAATTTCTTGGTTAATCTTTTTAGGAGTTCATGAATCCTTTGTTTACTGTTAGGTCATAGCCATTCTGTGATCACCTCCTTGCCCACATGGAAATGCCCATAGTTTTCCTCACCGTTGACAATTGACGTCAGCCTAATGCCTCCTCGCTGCACTTTAAATGCTCAGATATTTGCTTATTTAATTTATAGTTTGCAACGGTGACAATGCCATCAAATTTCTGCTACAAGATCAGATCTACAAGAGAGATAATACTGACATTGAACAGCTTTCCCACCTCCTGCCTCCCATGAATTAGCATGTTTATTTTTTATTTTTTCTTGTAAATTTGCTTAGTGCTTTTCAGATGTTAAGTTGTAGATAATGTAAATTAAGAACTTTCCCAAGTTGAGAATATTACTATACAAGTAAATGGGGGAAAGAAGTATAATACTATAAACTGCATTTTGTAAAAGTCAGTTCCTACACTGATTTTTCTCTCCCTCTCTCTCTCTCTCTCTCTCAATTTTGATTTTGAATTCATCTCCCCAATTGCCGTTATAATTTTTATTCCCACCAGTAGGTGAGAGCTTCTCACAAAAGTAGTTTTCTCAAAGGCAGTAATCTCTGGAAAGTTTTATGTCTACAGCTTGCTTGTACTTGTAACTGGCACTTTATATCTTTGGAATAAACCAGTTTTCTCAGCATTGATCAGGTAAATTGGGCTATATCCAATCCCCAGATTACATGAGGGTTCTGCTCCTGAGAAATGTCTCTAAGCTATTTTCACCATAAGAAACTTCAATTTTCTATAGTAACCTATGTCATCATTCCACATACAAGACCATAAGATAGAGGAGCAGAATTATGCCATTTGGCCCATCACATCTGCTCCAGCATTTTGTTGTGGCTGATCCATTTTCCCTCTCAGCCCCATCTCCTGGCTTCTCCCCATTTCTCTTCATGCCCTGACTAATAAAGAATCTATCAACTTCCGCCTTAAATGTACCCAATGACTTGGCTTCTGCAGCCGCCAGTGGCAATGAGTTTCATAGATTCACTGCTCTGGTTAAGGAAATTCTTGCTCATCTCCATTCTCGAAGGATGCCCCCTCCATTCTGAGGCTGTGTCCTCTGGACTTAGGCTCTCCCACCATAGGAAACATTTTCTCCTCATCTACTCCATCAAGATCTTTCAACATTCAGTAGGTTTCAATGAGGTCACCTCTCATTCTTCTGAATTCCAGTGAGCAGAGGCCCAGAGCCATCAAACACTCACCATATGACAAGCCTTTCAATTCTGCAATCATTTCCATGAATGTCCTTTGAACCCATTCTAATGTCAGCACAGCCTTTCTTAGATAAGTAGCCCAAAAATGCTCTCAATACTCCCAAGTGAGGTTTCACTGATGCTTTATAAAGCATCAACATTACATCCTTGCTTTTATATTCTAGTCCTCTTGAAATAAGTACTAACATTGCATTTGCCTTCCTCACCACAGACTCAACCTGCAAATTAACCTTTAGGGAATTCTGCACAAGGACTCCAAGTCCCTTTGGGCCTCAGATTTTTGAGTTTTCTCTCTATTTAGAAAAGTCTACCCTTTGATTTTGTCTCCTAAAGTGCATAACCATACACTTTTCACTGTGTTCTATCTGCCATTTCTTTGCCCATTCTCCTAATCTGTCAGTCCTTCTGTAGCCTCTCTACTTCTTCAAAAGTACATGCCCCTCCACCTATTTTCATACTGTCTACAAACTTGCATCAAAGCCATCAATTCCATCATCCAAATCATTGACATATAACGTAAAAAGAAGCAGTCCCAACACACACCCCTGTGAAACACCACTAGTTACTGGCAGCCAACCAGAAAGGACTCCCTTTATTCCAACTATTTGCCTCCTACCAATCAGCCACTGCTTTATCCATGCTATTATCTTCCTGTGATACCGTGGGCCCGTAACTTGTTAAGCAGCCTCATGTGTGGCATCTTGTCAAAGGCCTTCTGAAAATCCAAGTACACAACATCCATCAATTCTACTTTGTCTATCCTACTTGTTATTTCTTCAAGGAATTCCAACAGATTTGTCAGGCAGTGTTTTTCCTTGAGGAAACCATGCTGATTATAACCTATTTTGTCCTGTGCCTCCAAGTGCCCCAAAACCAAATATCTAATAGACTCCAGCACCTTCCCAACCACTGAGGTCAGACTAACTGGCCTATAATATCCTTTCTTCTGCCTTTCTCCCTTCTTGAAGAGTGGAGTGTCATTTGCAATTTTCCAGTCTTCCAGAATCATTCCAGAATCTAGTGAATGTTGAAAGATCATTACTAATGCCTCCACGATGTCTTCATCCACCTCTTTCAGAACCCTAGGGTGTACACAATCTGGTCCAGGTGACTTATTTAACTTCAGACCTTTTAGTTTCCCAAGGACCTTCTCTCTAGTTATGGTAACTTCACACACCTTATGCTGCCTGACACTTGGAACTTCCACCATACTGCAAATATCTTCCACTTTGAAGACTGATGGAAGATACTTATTCAGTTCATCCGCCATTTCCTTGTTCCCCATTACTACCTCTCCAACATCTTTTCCAGCAGTCTGATATTCATTCTCACCTCCCTTTTAAACTTTATGTTCCTAAAGAAGCTTTTGGTATCCTCTTTTGTGTGATTGGCCAGCTTGCCTTCCATTTTTTTCCTTCTTAATTACTTTTTAGTTGCCTTCTGTTGGTTTTTAAAAGCTTCCCAATCCTCTAACATAGTCTATTATAGAATATACTCCATTAATTGTTTTAGTTCTTTGGGTATGTACTTGAGTGCTAACCATAATAAAAATATTGAATATATGCTGTATCCTGTTATTAATACATACCAAAAAACATAATATCACTGTTTTGAAAAAGCTTTAAAGAATAAGGGAAATTTGCATAAAGTTGGATATCTATATGTCTGATCCTTTCCAACTCAAGGAACCTCAGAGTACTGATAGGAATATAGGAATAGATAATGTTTACAATATTGAGATCTGAATTCCTAGTAAAACTTTCTGTTCCAAATTTGTATGTTAAAGATTTGGATTTTTTTTGTATGTCAGTATGTTATAAAATTCACTGTTATTTGTACCTGCATTTTCACCATGCATGGCAGGGGAAAAAAATGCCTTACTTGCAGATAGATTCAACAATTGTAAATGTCTATTCCAATGAAAGATGATGCAATAGGTGCACAGATTTAATTTTAACAAGTACTAATAGGTGTTTTGTTTTCCTTCAATGCAGGACATGCATGTAAACTTCTAACGAAAAACATGGGTCTTATGGTTCTAAATGCACATACTCTTGATGTAAGTATTTAATCTCTTTTTGGTTTGGATCGATATCTGTAAAGCAAAATAACTTGTTCTTGTTAGTTCCTTCTTAAACAATCTTATGATATCCAAGATAATAAATCCCAAATATATTGGGTTATAAATACTTGGGCATTAGTGCAGGATAGATGATTTCCCAAATTAGCAGCTTGCGATGCATTCTGCTTGCGATTGATTGAAGTTATCCTACAAGGCTTCAGTATCAGTGACACCACAGGGTTTCAGTTTCCTACCATCTGAACCAACAGAGAAATTAAAGTAAGGCACAACAAAAGTGAGAAAGACATAATGAAAACTGTTAGTGCAGCCATGTAAATTTGAGATAGATGTCTGTTGAAAGTTGTTTTAAATTTGCTTGTCTTGGTTGTTGATTGCCTCTTTTGAACAATTTAATTTTGACTCAAGCATTTGAGTTTTTAATGAAAAGGAGGATAGTTTTATCAGCATGTCCTTTGAGAAAAATGGCAAGAAATCTAACACTTCAAGTGAAAGATGCAAGCATGAGCTTTATTTGCTGTTTCTTCCTCTACCCATACCTAGGTTGTTCATAGTTAGCAATAAGTTCACTCACCAAATGCATCGCGGTAGAGCCCAGCACTAAACAACTAGCAATTCTAGTGTCATGGATGTACTGCTGTGATTTAATGCCTCCATTACATCAGGCCCTGTTCTGGTGTACAGAACAATTCTGTAATGTGGTGGCCCTGTTCTAGTGTCTTCATAATGTCATGGTAGTATTTGATGTTGTATGTGCAAATGTGTTTGTTCTAATCGTTGAAAATTATACTACTCACTGTAACTTTCTTGACCTGTTAATCTGCATAATAAGTGCACTGTAATTTCTTTTTCTCCCCCCATTATTCAAGAATTTTAGTATTGCATTTGCATCATTCTTTTGAGCATGGCTTTAAAGTGCAAACTTGCTGAATGAAGTTTAGATGCAGGAGTTTACCTTCTGACCTCTGGAGCGATCTGTGTTCAGTTTGCACTTTGTCTCTCTGGTTTTCTCCTACATTTGGAAAGAGTACTGGCGGCTGGAATGGCTACTGTAACTTACCCGTAGGACAGGTCAGAGAATACAGATTATAGGGAAATGAGAGGAGAATGGAATTGAAAGGATGAGGATGAGCAGCATTAATTCAGTAGGCTAAATAGAATATTACACTCAGGAACAGGCCCTTCAGCCCACAATGTTACACCAAGCTAATTTCATGAGTAATCAAATGCCCAACTAAAGTAATCTCTTCAGCTGACACAATATCTTTGCTCCACCATCAACCGCAACTCTTCCATTTCGTGCATGTCTGGCCTTACTCCCTCTTCCCGCCGCCTTACCAGGGATCGTATTCCTCTTGTCCTCACCTACCACCCACCAGCCTCTGCGTCCAGCACATAGTTCTCCATAACTTCCGCCATCTCCAACAGGATCCCATCACCATGCATATCTTTCCCTCCCCTCCCCACTTTCTTCTTTCTGCTGCAATCTCTCCCTACACGACTCCCTTGTCCATTCATCCCTCCCCACTGACCTCCCTCCTGGCACTTATCCTTGCAAGCAGAACAAGTGCTGCATCTCCCTCACTACCAGTCAGGACCCCTAACGGTCCTTCCAGGTGAGGTGACACTTGTGAGTCTGTTGGGGTGTTCTACTGTATTCGGTGCTCCTGGTGTGAGCTCCTGCATATCAGGGAGAACAGACGTAGATTGGAGGCCACTTCGCTGAGCACCTACACTCCATCCACCAGAAAAAGCAGGATCACCCAGTGGCCACCCATTTTAATTCTACTTCCCATTCTGATGTGTCAGGGCATGATCTCCTTACACCCACAATAAGGCCACAGGCATGCTAGAGAAAAACCTTGTATTCTGTCAGAGGAGCCTCAAACCTGATGGCATGAACATCAATTTCTTGAACTTCCCGTAATACTCCCCCATCCCCTTCACCATTCACCATTCCCGTTTTACCCTCTTGTCTTTTCTCCTTACCTGCCCATCACCTCCCTCTGGTGCTCCTCCCCGTTCTCTTTTTTCTATGGCCTTTTGTCCTTTCCTGTCAGCGTCCCCCTTCTCCAGCCTTGTAGCTCTCTCACCAGTCAACTTTCCAGCTTTTCACCCCTCCTCTATCACCTACTACCTTGTATTTCTTCCCCCACCTTCATACTCTGACTTCATTTTTCCTCCCCCAGTCCTGATGAAGGATCTTGGCCCAAAACGTCGACTGTACTCTTTTCCATAGATGCTGCCTGGCCTGCTGAGTTCCTCCAGCAATTTGTATGAGTTTCTTAGAATTCCAGCAAATGCAGATTTTATTGTTTGTGATTGGCCTGCCACTTGCGTTCTTTACCACCCACCCACCTGTGAAGCCACTTTCAAGAAGCTGTGGACGAACCCCAGTTCCCTCTGCACAATAACCCTTTTAAGAGTCTTGGCATTAACAGAGTTCCGCCCCTTTACATTTGATCTCTAAAGAGGCATCACTTCAAGTTTTGATAGATTAAGCTAGTTCATTCCTGCTTAGCTGCTTGAAGCTCCCACTGAGCTTCAGAGAACATGCAGGTTTCAGTCCAAGAATGAATTGGTACTTTTCTGCAGTTTTCTGCATGAAAGTTCTGATATGTTTTCTCACTGGTTTCACTGTACTCTTTTAAAATATTTAATCGCAATATTATAATGCCAGCCCGTGCAACCAAGCCCTCAATCTTCCTTGTGAGTTCCCTAAGCTCCCCCCACCCTTACCCACTGTCTCACAAAACCACTTATTAATTACTCCAAGAATTATCGATATTAGTAGAACTGTGCAAATGTAGGTCCATGAGATTTTTCATCTCACGTAATACAACAATGGAACTAGTGATGTGCAACAAACCCTGCGGGAGGTTTACATTACATCCAGTGCTTCCATTGTATTGCAGACCAGCTTTGTCTGATGAAGAGCACAGCCTTTAACATGCAGACGTTCAGCTGAGACACTAAGTGCACGTGAACTGTTGTGTTACTCTCTGCAGAATAAGACTATGTTTCCCTGGTATTGCATGTCCCGAGTAGTGCTTTCCTGTGGATGGGGATGAGATGCCTTGCTGCATTCATTCCCATTCCTTTGGGTGTCTCCAAAGCACAAGTTACTCTGTGGCTGAAAGGGTAAGATGACAAAATATTTTCCTGACAGCATCATGGGAACACTTCATGCACACATAATGCAGCTGTTCCTTGCCGTCTTCTCAAGAGTAACTCGAAATAAGCAATAAATGTTGGCTTTACCAGAAGACCACCTATCCTGGGAACTTTTATTTTAGAATCAGGAATGGAAAATCATGAAATTCTCTGAAACATACAGATCAGAGTCTTAGATAGGATTTTAAACCCTAATGGTGCATAACTCTAGTCAAATTGATATTAAAAAAAAAGGGAAAAGGTTAGATTTTCTGGAAAGTGGCTGGTTGAGTAGGAAGTGATGATTTCTCAGATTGTTGGTAGTTTGTTATAAAATAATTTTTAGTGTCTTTTATTGAAACATGATGCATATTGTTCTAATTGGTTCTGATTGACACAGGGCAAGTCCTGGGTTCTTTACATTGCTAGCAAGCAACAGTAAATTGTTGGAAACAAAAGAAAACTGTACGTGCTGAAAAGATGAAGTAAAAACAAAGTGCTGGAAGTACTTGGGTCAGGCAGCACTTGGGGAAAAGAGAGAGAGCTCATGTTTCAATTCAGAGTCACAGAAGGAAGAAAAATGAATAACAAGCAAACAGTGGAAATCAGCAGATTTTTGACAGGTTAAGACAATTTGGGGCATAGACAGTGAATGGGCACAGTCTTTATTTTCCCCAGGGTAAAGGGCCTAAAAGTAGAGAGCACAGATTTAAGGTGAGAGGGGAATAAATAAGGGAGACCTAGGCGTTAACTTTTTCACACAGCAGTTGGTTAGTTTGCAGAGAAAACTGACAGAGGAAGTGGTAGAAGCAGGTACAATTGCATCAAAAGACATTTGGACAGGTACATGGACGTCTGTACCAAGGGATAGGAAAGGTTTGAAGGGACTAGCTCAGGAAGGCAACTTGATTGCACGGATGAGTTGGGCCAAAGGGTCTTTTCCGATGCTGTGACCAGAAGTCAGGTACCTCAAGGATGTGGGCTTGGGCTGCAGATGTTCACAATCTATATGAAAAATTTGGCTGAGTGGACCAAATACAACGGCGACAGAAACCAGGAAGTTTGAGACCTGTAGGAAGATTGGTGAGATGAGGTGTAGACAAGATGTCGGAGTGCTTGTAGTAGATAGTAATTGCTGCCCATTCTTGAGATGGAGATAGAGTGTCAAAAGATCAGCTGTGAACTATATGAATGCAGGCAACACACACAAAATGCTGGGGGAGCTCAGCAGGCCAGGCAGCATCTATGGAAAAGAGTACAGTCGACGTTTTTGGCCGAAGGATGTCAGCCCGAAACATCAGTTGTACTCTTTTCCATAGATGCTGCCTGGCCTGCTGAGCTCCTCCAGTATTTTGTGTGTGTTGCTTGAATTTCTAGCATCTGCAGATTTTCCCTTGTTTTCATGTGAATGCAGGAGCAGGGTGCAAATTGCCAGCAAATATAATGACATTTTAAGGTATATGAGAATGCAGGAAATAGCAGAGATACATTAATAAGACAATAATGTATTGGAGCAGAAGTTAGGCCATTTTGCCCATCGTGTCTACTCCACCATTTGATCATGGCTGATTTATTTTGCATCTCAACTTCATTCTTCTGTCTCCTCTTGTAATCTTTCATGTCCTTATTAATCAAGAATTTATTAACTTCTGCTTTCAATATGTCCAATCACTTGGCCTCCATGGCTGTCTTAGCAATCAATTCCATAAATTCACCACCCTTCAGCATCTTTATCCTTAGCTCCATTCTAAAGCGGCATCCTTCCATTCTGAGGCTGTACCTTCTGGTCCTAAACTCCACCATTGGAAGCATGTTCTCCATATCCACTCAGCTTAGACCTTTCAGTGTTCAGTACGCTTCAATGAATTCTCCCCTCATTCTGCTAAATTCCAGTGAGTACAGGCCCAGAGCCATCAAATGCTACTTGTATGTTAACCCTTTCATTTCCAGGATCATTCTCATAAACTTCCTCTGGATCCTCTCCAATGTCGGTACCGTAGATAAGGGGATCAAAGCTGATCTCAATGTTCCAAATACGGTGTGACCAGTGCTTCGTAAAGCCTCAACATTACACATTCTAGTCCTCTTAAAATGAAAACTCACATTGTATTTGCCTTCCATACTACCAACTTAAATGGCAAGTTAACCTTCAGGAAATCCTGCTTTAGGACTCTGAAGTCCCTTTGAACTTCCATTCTGAATTCACACCCTGATCAGAAGATAGCATATGCCTTTACTCCTTCTACCAAATCGCATGACCAGACACTTTGTACACTGTATTGCATCTGCCAGCTCCTCTCTCATTCCTCTAATCTGTCCAAGCCCTTCTGCAGACTAATACACACAAGATGCTGGAGAAACTCAGCAGGTCAGGCAGCTTTTATGGAGAGGAATAGTCACCATTTCGGGCCATTTTATTCCTCTGCATAGACCTGCTGAGTTCCTCCAGCATCTTGTGAGAGTTACTCTGGATTTCAAGTATCTGCCAAATCTCTTGAGTTTCCGACCTTCTGCAGACTCCCTGCTTCCTCAATAGTACCTCCCCCTCCACCTATCTTTGTATTACCTGCAAACTTGGCCATAAAGCTATTGATTCCATTATCCAGGTCATTGACATATAACTTGGACCTTACATCATCCTCTGCCTGTCGGAGTTTGGTCTGCTGCTTGTCACTGAGAAGGTCCCCTTTATTCCCACTCCCACTCTTTGCTTCCTGCAAGTCAGCCAACCTTCTGTCAATGCTTGTATCTTCCTTGTAATATCATTGGTTTTACTTTGTTCAGCAGATTTCTGTGGCACGTTGTCAAAGTCCTTTTGAAAATCCGAGTAGTCTCTCCTTTGTCCATCCTCCCTGTTCTTTCCTCAAAGAATTTCAACAGATTTGTTTGTCAAGATTTCCCATGCTGACTTCTGCCCATTTTATCATGTGCCTCCAAATTGCCCGAAGCCTCATTTTACATATGGACTCTTAATATCTTGCCAGCCATTGAAGTCAGGCTAACTAGCCTATAGTTTCCTGTCTTTTGACACTCTCCCTCTTAAGAGTAGAGTGACATCTGCAATGTTCCAGTCCTCTGGAATCATTCCATAATCTAGTGATTCTTGAAAGGTCACTAATGCCTCTGCAGTCTCTTCAGCCACTCCTTTCTACCTAGGATGGTAGTTCATCTGGTGCAGGTGACTTATCTACCTTCAGACCTTTCAACTTCCAAAGCACCACCTTAATAATTGGACTACACTTACAGACATTCTGTTATTTCTGGCATGCCTCTGGTGTTTTCCATAGTGAAGACTGACACAAAATCCTCATTCAGTTCATCTGCCATTTCTTTATTCCCCATTACTGCCTCTCCAGCATCATTTGTCAGCAATCTAACGTTCACTCTTGCCTGTTTTTTTTTAACTCTTTATAGATCATTTATATTACTGGCTAGTTTTCCTTCATATTCAACCACAAGCTGTTCTAAACATCCGTAGGTATTCTGCAGTTTCTCTCTCTAAGGATCTAGCACTGACCTGATTTTCCAACCTAACTGCAGTTTAGAAATATCTCATGACCATTATAACATTGCCCTTTTTACATTACATTTTTATTTCCCATTGTAATTTGTACCCCACATCCTGGCTACTGTTTTGAGGTCCGTATGTAACTCCCTTCAGGGACTTTTTACTTTTACAGTTTGTTAACTTTTCCCATAAGAATTTTACATACTCTGATCCTATGTTACTTTTCTCTAAAGATTTTGTTTTATTGTGTTTTTTTTTACCAACAATGCCACCTAATACCCTCTGCCCACCTGCCTGTCCTTTTGATAGGATGTGGATCCTTGGATGTTAAGCTCCCAACTGTGATCTTCTTTCAACCTCAGCTCTGAAATTCTTAATGTCATACCTGCCAATTTCCTTCTATGCTAGAAGATAATCTATCTTCTTTTGTATACTACCTACAATAAAATATAACACCTTCAGTCCTGTATTCACTACCCTTCTGTTCAATTTTGTCACCATTTTGCCTGTTAAATTCCCTTCCCACCCCAAATTCCAGGACAGGTGATGTGTCCCGAATCCAGGCACCAAGCAGACAACACAGCATTCAGGATTTTTGATCCTTGCAACAAACAATTGTGTTTATTCCCTTGACTATCCTACCCCAACAACTACTACTTTTCACTTCTCTCTCTCTCCCCCACCCCACCAGTGAATGACTCCCTGAACAACATTGCCATGATTAATTTGTTTATCCTTCCTTCAACCCCCACTCATCCTCGTAGGGCACAACAATCTCCGACCTGGTGAACTGAGGCTCCTCCAGCACTATCTCTTGGATCCCCTTAGCTGTCTCAGTCACAGTCACACCCCCCCCCCCCCTTGTCCCTGGCCACAGACCAGATTTGAAGTGGTTATTCGAATAGGTAGGACTGCCTTCTAAGAAATTGTCCAAGTAATTTTCCCTCTCCCTGATGCATTGCAGCGTTTGAAACTCGGGTTCCAGATCATCATCTGTGAGCCTGAGTTCCTTGAGCAGCCAACACTTGCTGCAGTTATGGTCATCAGGAACCACAATGGGCTCCACCAGCTTCCACATCTTGCAGCTACAAGGCATTGCCTGATCCTGCATCCTGCCTTTATTTAATTAGTTGTAATCTGGTATCATTTTAATTAACTACATTATTTTTTTAAAAATCCTTACCTGTTCCTACCTACTACTCACCTGTGCCTCCTGGCCGAAGCCTCTCAAGATAACGCCCCAGGCTTCAGACTCCCGACTCCCACACTGGTCCACCTCTTCTCACTTTGTGCCAAAAGAAGTGAGAGAACGGGAACTGGATATAACTAGAGGTGTTCAAGTTATTCCAGAAAGAGGAGTGCATGCCTTGTGTTTTATTTTTTTTTGTTCTTCTGTTATATTAAAATATAAATTAGAATCATTTTGCTTTCACCTTGTTTACTAAACAAGAACAGCTATCTTCCCATTTAGAGGAACAAAGGCATTAAGCTGCAAGTAGAAAATATTTTCTTATGTGTACAGTACATGATTTATTTCAAAGGAAAAGACTCGCTGAGAAATTCTCCTTATGAAATCAATGTAGGCTACTTTTTTTTCCTCATTTCTCCACACAGCAGAATGAATGTTGTGTAAAAGGTCCTGTGGTGGCTCTTGGGGGCAAGACTACTCAAGTTATTTCTCCCTGTGTCACAGTGAACGTGTCTGCTTCAAATATGTATGCAGCATTTGTTGTTTTTTTGGTTTGCTGATTACTGTTGAATCTGCTTTGTGCCTTCAGGTAGTGCATTCCCATTACAGTTATCTGTGCGTTAACAATCCTTATGTTGCCTCTGGTTCTTTTGCCAATTATGATAAATCATGTCCTCTGCTTAATAAATCCCCTGCCAATGGAAACATTTTTCCCTATTTAGTCAAAACCATGTCAACAGCGTAATCAAATTTCTCTTTGACTTCTCAGGTTACAAGGAGCTTGATGTCTGTCTTTGCTGCCATGATCAATGTGTTAAGCACAAGCAATGTTCACCTGGGCACACTCTTCTTCAATTCATAATGATGAAGATTCCATATGCTGGCTTTGAATTGCATTTATTTGGAGATACAGCCTCACTTTACTTTTCTATTCTTCACTGTTTTTCATGAGTTATTCCAAGGTCTGCAGATCTTACTTAACATATAGCATATTTCATCAGTAGCCATCAGATCAAGCTTCATCTGAGGGGAGAGAAACAAAACTTGCGTTTCTGGTCAATAATCTTGTTTTGGTCAAGTGAAAGTTCTGTCTGAAATGTTAACTCTGTCTCTCCAATGTTTT
Source organism: Hypanus sabinus (assembly GCF_030144855.1). NCBI lineage: Eukaryota > Metazoa > Chordata > Chondrichthyes > Myliobatiformes > Dasyatidae > Hypanus > Hypanus sabinus. The sequence goes on along the minus strand of NC_082719.1, from coordinate 46,755,896 downwards.
CTGTTTAGTTTCAAATCCAGAATTTGCAGTTTTTGAATTTCCCACTTACAATATTTACTCTGCAAAATTTAAGCAAATTCCCACTTCTGGGAGTATAGTGTTTAACTTGGAAAGAGTATGTTAATATTTCTTCTTGTTGAAGTATAATTTATTCTTAAATACTCTACATTGACGATTTGTGCTCTGGTTCTTTTGCTAATTATCATAAATCTTTTCCTCTGTTAACTGACCCCACTATCAGTGGGAGCAGTACTTCAGATACATAAAAAGTAAAAGATTACTGAACTCTAGACAGAAAGGGAGAATTGATGATAGCATAGAAATTAAACAAATATGTTGGTTTTGCTTGTGCAGAAGGGACATAAGTAACTCTCTGATATTGTTAAGGAGCCAAGAATCTAATGAAGATGAGGAAGTAAAAGACATTAGTGTTAATAAGAAAATGATGCTGAAGAAATTAATGACATCAGAAGCCAATATATCCCCACAGACTAATAATTTGTATTCCAGGGTACTAAAGGAAGTAGCTGTGGAAATAATGGTTGCATTATCATTTTCCTGAATTTTTCAGTTGAATGGAAAAGCTCTGACATATTTGAATGTTGCAAAATATGTCTGAGAATTTAAGAATGGTGGAAGAGAGAAAAATACAATTTACAGACTGGTTGGATAACATTTGCACTGGGAAAGTTGCTAGATAACTATGGTAAAGGATGTGCTAGGAGGGCACTTTGAAAACTTCAGCAGGATAAGACAAAGTCAACCTTGCACAGTGACATATTGGTAAGCAAACTGGTAGAATCTATAAAGATAGATGTAATAACAGAACCAGGTGCTGGTGGGGTTGGGATTGAAGAGAAGTATAGATTGAGCAGAGTCATCTTGGATTAATTCAGGGAATATTACGTTTGACTCTCTATTCCTTGGATGTTTGACGAGTAGAAATGGTTAATACAAGGGTGCATAATTTTAAAATAATTGTAGGAATGTTTGGGAGGAGATGTCAGAGGTAAGTTCTTTACACAGAGTTGTGGGTGTGGTATGCCTTGCCAGATGTGGTGGAAACAGCAGATACATTAATATTATTTAAGAAGCTCTTAGATAGGCAGATGGATATTAGAAACATGGAGGGTTATGTGGAAGGGTTGGGCTAGCTGCTAGATTGATGTTAGCTTTAGTTAAATTGGTTAGTACTGTAGTTTAAAAGATCAACAGATCATTGTGTGCTGATGAGCTTATACAATGTTGTAGAGTTCTGTTAATGGTCGGAGGGACCTTGGTGTCCTTGCACACATCACTGAAGGCCAGCATGCAGGTGCTGCAAAAGATGATATGTTGGCGTTGGAGGAAAACTTTATTTGATTATATAGGGCCCTAGCGATTCTGCACCTGGAGTAGTGTGTACAGTTTTGTTCTCCTTACCCAAGGAAAAATATACTTGCCATATTAAGAATACAGCAAAGATTCACTAGTCTAGTTCTAAACTGGACTCTAGATGAGGAAAGATTGAGTAAACTATAGGACTGTTGGTTTGTTTTTATTTTAAGAGTTTAGAAAGATGACAGGGAATATTATAAATACAGTGATTTGTCAGGTCAGATGAAGGGAGATTTTGATCTTGACTGAGAATTCTGGGATCATGACCCACAGTTTGAGAATAAAAGTTAGTTTTCTGAAATTGAGTGAGAAGGAAATTTCTTCATCCAGATGGTGGGGAATCAGTCTGGCTGTGGAAACTTAATCATTGTGTTCACACACAACAGAGATTGATCAACTGAGGGAGTTTGGAGATGTGGGGATAATGCTAGAAAGTGCCGCAGAAGTGGAAATTCAGCCTTGATCTTAATGAATGTTAGAGCAAGTCTAAATTTTCATACACTCGGGATTCAGGGGTTTCAGCTGGGATACTGATATCGAAGTGTAATAGCTGCAGGTTACTGGGCAAGAGGTTTAGTTCAATGGTGAGAAATATCTTCATTCATATGTTGAACCTGTAGAATTCTCCACTGCAAAGGACCATTTAGACCAAGTCATTGAATATACTTAAGGAGATTGATAATTTTTATGCATAAAAAGAATCAAATGGTATTGAGGGTAAGGGGTTTAGATGGGGTGGAGTTTGTTAGGTGCGTTCAGGAAGGTTTATTGACACAATATGTAGATAAGCCTACAAGAGGAGAGGCTATACTTGATTTGGTATTGGGAAATGAACCTGGTCAAGTGTCAGACCTCTCAGTGGGAAAGCATTTTGGAGATCGTGATCATAATTCTATCTCCTTTATAACAAAGTTGGAGAGGGATAGGAATAGACAAGTTAGAAAAGTGTTTAATTAGAGTAAGGGGAATTGTGAGGCTATCAGGCAGGAAATTGGAGGCTTAAATTGAAAACATGTTCTCAAGGAAAAGTACCGAAGAAATGTGGCAAATGTTCAGGGGATATTTGTGTGGAGTTCTGCATAGGTACATTCCACTGAGACAGGGAAGTTATGGTAGGGTACAGGAACCGTGGTGTACAAAGACATTAATAAATCTAGTGAAGAAGAAAAGAAAATCTTACAAAAGGTTCAGAGAGCTAGGTAATATTAGAGATCTAGAAGGCTAACAGGAAGGAGCTTAAGAAGGAAATTCGGACAGCCGGAAGGGGTCACGAGAAGGCCTTGGCAGGCAGGATTAAGGAAAACCCCAAGGCATTCTACAAGTCTGTGAAGAGCAAGAGGATAAGACGTGAAAGAATACGGCCTATCAAGTGTGACAGTGGGAAAGTGTGTACGGAACCGGAAGAAATAGCAGAGGTACTTAATGAATACTTTACTTCAGTATTCACTATGGAAAAAGATCTTGGTGATTGTAGTGATGACTTGCAGCAGACTGAAAAGCTTGAGCATGTTGATGTTAAGAAAGAGGATGTGCCGGAGCTTTTGGAAAGGATCAAGTTGGTTAACTCACCGGGACCGGATGAGATGTACCCTAGGCTACTGTGGGAGGCGAGGGAGGAGATTGCTGAACCTCTGGCAATGATCTTGGCATCATGATTGGGGACGGGAGAGGTCCTGGAGGATTGGAGGTTTGCAGATGTTGTTCCCTTATTCAAGAACGGAAATAAAGATAGCCCTGGAAATTATAGAGCAGTGAGTCTTACCTCAGTGATTGGTAAATTGATGGAGAAGATCCTGAGAAGGCGTACGGTGTATTGGCCTTCCTCAATCGTGGAATTGAATTTAGGAGCCGAGAGGTAATGTTGCAGCTATATAGGACCCTGGTCAGACCCCATTTGGAGTACTGTGCTCAGTTCAGGTCGCCTCACTACAGGAAGGATGTGGAAGCCACAGAGGAGATTTACAAGGATGTTGCCTGGATTGGGGAGCATGCTCCAATGGGGAAGTTGAGTGAACTCAGCCTTTTCTCCTTGGAGCAACAGAGGATAAGAGGTGACCTGATAGAGGTGTATAAGATAATGAGAGGCATTGATCATGTGGATAGTCAGAGGTTTTTTTTCCCAGGACTGAAGTGGTTGCCACAAGAGAACACAGGTTTAAGGTGCTGGGGAGTAGGTACAGAGGAGATGTCAGGGGGAAGTTTTTTTTACATAGAGAGTGGTGAGTGCATGGAATGGGCTGCCGGCAACGGTGGTGGAGGCGGATATGATAGGGTCATTGAAGAGACTTTTGGTTAGATACATGGAGCTTAGAAAAACAGAGAGCTATAGGCAAGCCTAGTAATTCCTAAGGTAGGGACATATTCAGCACAACTTTGTGGGCTGAAGGGCCTGTATTGTGCTGTAGGTTTTCTACGTTTCTATGTAATCAGCCATGATCATATTGACTGGTGGAAGAGGGTCAAAAGATCCCAAAGATCCACTTCTATGTGTTGTCTATGCAATCTTTATGATACCTAGTGAAATGAGAGATTCCAATAACTTAAGATCTTGAAAGAGGTCCAGAGACAAATGTAATTGTGTTTTTCTTGATGTAAAATGTTCTCCTTTGAATTTGGCTTTGATAATGTAAGCTGTCAGGCATGACCAAGTTTTATATTCTGTTTTGCAATCACAGCAATTAGATTTAGTGAGCGTAGTTCACCTCTTAACAAAGTTAGTTCACATCAGCATTCAAAATCACTGATTTGGAATACTAACTAAAAAGCTGTAGATCTCAGGGAAAAAAGGATTCCATGTAAGTTTAAACTTCAAAGTAAGTTTATTATCAAAGTACATGTATATCATCACATACAACCCTGAGATTCATCTTCTTGCGGGCATACTCAATAAATCCAGTAACCAGAATAAAATTAGTGAAAGACTGCACCAACAGGGCAGACAACCAGTGTGAAAAAGACAACAAACTGGTTTCAATAGGTACATTTAATGTCAGAGAAATGAATACAATATACATCCTGAAATACTTTTTCTTTGCAAACATATATGAAAACAGAGGGGAAAAAAACCTTGAAAAGGAAAAAAGAGATGTTAAAGAGAGAAATAAGAGCTTTTTCCAAAGATGCAAGTAAATGAGTCGCCGTAAGATGCCATCGTCCTCCTAAGCTCCATATTGAAATAGGGAAGCCATCAAAGGCCAGTGTCCCTGGATGACGGAGTAGGGTTAAGTAGAGTAGATCACGGGATATAATGGATATGTCATCTTGATTATACGAAGGATCAGTGGAAATACAGAGGAGAAATCAAAGGACATGAAAAGGCATAGTTGGTACAGAAATAGATTGTATCTAAATAGAACATTTTTGAAGTGCTGGTCCTGATGAGGGATCTACATAAACAAAGATTCATCACTGGACCGGAGCTATTATCAAAATGGTTACTGTAAGCTGGATGAAATGAACGTTGAGGTTTGACCAGGAATAATTAGTCATCATGTCAGAACTCAATGGGGGAAGTAAGGATTGAAGTTGTGAAGATGCTGGATGCAGCCATAATGCCATGCTTGACTACTGGGATGGATGGGAATTGCTAATGGTTACATTCTTGTTTGCAGGAGAAGATGACAAAAGGTGGCATTCATAGGCAGGAATAAATGCCTATTATACCGCTGACTTATCTATCACAGAAGTGAGCTGCATCTATGCTGTAATGAGTTCCATATTTTCTGACTTAGCTTAAGGGCAAGAAGAGATAAGAAGTTTGTGGTTTCATTGTCCCAGATCTTGTGCTATTGCTTTCAATGCGGACTCAGTCTCCGCTACTTGGATTATGGAATTGTAGAGTGATGTATTGTTTTAATCACAGCAGGAGGAAAATTTCATAAGTATGTACACTTACTGTATCAGCTTTTTGCTATCCTTGCCTGTTGTTCCATGTTGGAAGAACTGAAATTTGTAATCCATTTAATCAAAGAAAATTTTTGGATTTTGACTTTTAAGGTTCCCATGTTTTTTAATAAATTTGTGAACACTTTGCTTTTATATAAATCAGTTTATAGTAAAACAATTAATTTACAGACAACAAGGGAAACGCTGAGCCACCACTGCAGTACTCTGGGTGATGCATTGCGCAAGGACAACGACTTTGCATTGATCATTGATGGAAAAACTCTCAAATATGCCCTGACATTTGGAGTGCGACAATCCTTTTTGGATCTAGCACTGTCTTGCAAAGCTGTCATTTGCTGCCGGTAAGCTTGAATTTGAGTGTTGCAATTTGGGTATTATTTTGATTTTTAAACACAGTAACACGGCTTGCAGTTACTACAAATGGATTGCTTTGGTTTTTCAAGAAACTGAGTAAAAGTCGGTCTTGTGAACAAAACAGTCTCTCATATTTCAAAGTGATGTTTTATAGTAATGTAAGATAATTTCAAACAAGTAGAGGAAACAATAAATATGATATTGTGATTATATTTTTATAAACTAAATGTGGATTATGAGATCTGCAGAATAACATCAAGTGGCAGAGGCTTTACTCTAGTATGTTTATTCTTTGTAAAATTTAATTTGATTTCTAAGGGCAGATTTTCTAATTATGTATTCATACAGAACTTTGCCTACTTCAGGCTGAAGTCACAGTTGGCAACCTTCTTGCTCATGAACTTTTCCTCTGTGACAGTTTTGGACTTTGTTTATTCTGTACACATTTGTTAGGTGGACAAAAAAAAAGAGTGTATTTAAATATTTTCCAGTTTTATGGAATCCGGACTCTTAAAGTGAGCCAAAATTCTGCCCATAAAAAGCATTGTCTTCAGTATAGCCACTTTCTGTTTCGCCATAGCAGTATTAAAACATTGAAATCACAAAAGTATCAGTGATTTTTTTTCATCCTTTTTTATTCCATTTTTTTCATCCTGTTGTCTGCTGTCACTTCCAGCAGTTCATTAGGAAGCAATGTTAAGTGTTTCACTGAAGCAGTCTGCCCATATTTGACTAATCAGTCAAGCTTTTAGCAAGGATAATTCCCCAAAGCATCTATGTTTAAGTATTTTGCTCTCATTGGAGCAAGTATTTATGGAATATGTGTCCATGATCAAGGAGCAAATGTAAAGAAATTTCAAACTGGATTACAGTTTTGTGATGTATAATGTAATAACATTACATCATGCTATATCATTCTTGTGTAGAATAGCTGCTGTTAACAAGCTTGTTCTGTTTATTTACACTGTCCATGCCAGCATTTGGTGGTAATCTGCTGGTTGAATCCCCTTCCTGAGAGCAAAAGCTGAATGTAGTCCGTCCCCTTGGGGGATGTTTGGACCTCCAGTCCATGAACTCCCACCTTCTTCCACCACGACCTCCTCCACCCTCTGCTTCATCGTTCTTACTCTGCAAAGAGCAGTTTGTTTAGTAAATCCTGTTATTGTCCCAAAGGTTAAAAAGGCAAAACGTAACACAATGCACAAAGCTGTTTAACGGATGTTGCCTTTTCGTAATTTTATCTGTGACTTTCTGTACCTCTTGAAGAAATTGGAGGGACTTTTTTTTAGGCAGTGGAGAATGAGTTTATCTGAAGGTGGCAGGTAAGGATTGAACTTTTTTTAAGTACATAGATGTAGATAAAATGTCAGTCTATTCGACTGCAAGATCTCATTTCTCTTGTTATATTTTATTTAGAGTTTCACCTCTACAAAAGTCAGAAATAGTTGAGATGGTGAAGAAACAGGTGAAAGTTATAACATTAGCAATAGGTGATGGAGCAAATGATGTGGGAATGATCCAAACGGCCCATGTCGGTGTTGGAATAAGTGGAAACGAGGGTCTACAAGCAGCAAACTCTTCTGATTATTCTATTGCACAGGTAATTGGTGTAATATTCAACATATAGATTCAATTTGGCATGTATCATCACGAGCATCACGTTATTGATAATTTGCAACAATTATGACTTATTGAACGAATGGTCTCTTGCTATTCTTACATCATGCACATTGGTACAAAAATATTCTGTTAATATTGTCAGTCGTACAATAGATCACTCTGATGCAGATCTGTTTTGAAAACTCAAATAGCTTGGCCTGAACTCCTGAATAAAATTATGTATTTATGTATAAATTATGTATATCATATTGATAACTCAGAGGGTTAGATTCTGCTAATTATTAAGATGAAGCTAACAAAGGAGTGGTGTCACTTAGTGTGACTGAGAAGCTCTTCGGTTGTTTGGTTCACTGAGAAGAAAAGTTGTTTTTCTTGGTCTATTCTGAGGTACACTCAAGTCCTGACCCACACCAATCTAGTTTTCTCTTACCTCCAGTGTGACATTTTGTGGCAAGCCTCTTGGTTCAAGAGCAATTTGAGATAAATAATAAATGCTGTACTTACCAGAAATATCTGAATACTACAAGTAAATAAAAAACAAAAAAAACTCTAAATGTTTCTGTTTATACGTCCATTTAGCAGAACTTTTCAAAGCAGTTTATCCATTACCATGAGACCTCAAATACCTTGCACTGAATCTACTTGGGTTTTCAAAATTTCATTATAACTGCAAGAAAAATTATCATCAATTTTGTTCTCTTTCATAAAGATCATCCTTCCTCGGTTGTTCTTCTTCATAGTTCCCATCAAAGCAGTGAAAAAAGGGACCAGTTTATTCCTAAGTACAAGGGTCCTGATGAAGAGTCTTGGCCCAAAACGTCAACTACTTACTCTATCCCATGGATACTGCCTGGCCTGCTGAGTTCCCCCAGCATTTTGTGTGTTGCCCAGTCTATTCCTGTTGCATTTGCTCACTTCTGGGTTTTCCAGTATTTTAGCACTGTCCAATTATTTTACCTGCAGCACCAGGGATTCTAACACACTCAGCCATTGCTGCGTTTGGGAATGCTTACAGTTCTATATCTAGACTGTATTTCCGGAAATCTCATCACTGCATACAGGTAGAGGCTAAGCAACTAAGGCTCCAGTGCTAAGAACAACGAAGAGATGGTTGCAAGAAGCTGTGGAGCGACTACAAGTTGCTTAGAGTTAGTATAATGGACAGTGTTCAAGGACTTTTCAAACGATGTACCACAATTGTCACAGACTTTATAAAATCAGTCGTAGACAAAATCATTCAGTCTTTCCTAACCAAAAGCCCTGGATGAACCATGAGATCTGCAATCTGCTGAGTACCAGACCAATGGCTTTCAGCTTTGGTGACGAAGTTAAATAACTCATCTCCTTCTACCTTAGGCCACAAACTTATCAATCACCCCTGCTGTGGACACTTTCTGGAGGACCAAGATCCGTATACTCCATGACTGCTGAACTAAGTGTGTAAATGTAGGACGGTACTATGTTGAAAAATAAATGTGCTAGGTTTTCTAAAATTGACTCCTTCTACCTTAGGCCGTGAACTTATCAATTACCCCTCGTAGAAGAGGTTCAGGTACGATCTCTGGAAAGCCATCACACATGCAAAGTGGCAATTCCAGCCCAAACTTGAATTACTGACGGTCCTCGACAGTGCAGCAGGGTTTCAATGCTATCACCTCTTACAAAGTGAAACCAAGTGAAATAGGTGTCCATAAGACTTTACTCCAAGTTGAGCAGAATTCCTTTTATCCATCAAAACATGGAGGCACGTTCACAAACTCCCACAGCCCCCAAAGACCTTGTGATTTTAGTCTCTGAGGCCTAGTTCAGGAAGTTGAACACATGGAAAGCAGTTACCAGATGGGGTAACTGGCCAAGTAGTAAAGACCTATACTGATCGTCTGGCTGGAGTGTTCACCGATCTTTAATCTCTGACTTCAACAGTCTAAGGTACCCACGTACTGCAAGCAGGCTTCAATTATACCTATCAGAAGAATATGGTAACCTGGCTCAGTGACCTGTCCAGTAGCAATTGCATCCATTGTGATGAAGTGCTTTAAGAGATTGGTGATTAAACATATCAACACCTGACTGAGAATAAACTTAGATCTTCTCCAATTTGCCTCCCTGGGCAACAGCAAATGCCACTTCATTGGCTGTTCACTCAGTCCTGGGACATCTGGACAGTGAAGATACGTATATCAAGATGCTCCTCACTGAGTACGGCTCGGCATTCAATACCATTATCCCCTCAAAACTAATAAATAAGCTTCAAGACCTTGGTCTCAATACCTCCTGGTGAAACTGGATCCTCAATTTCTTCACTTACAGACCCCAGACAATTCGAATTGGCAGCAACATCTCCCCGACAATCTTCCTCAATACAAGTGCACTGCAAGAATATCTGCTTAGATCCCTGCTGTACTCACTTTATTCTAATGACTGAGGCTCCAATGCCATATTTTAATTTGCTGACAATACCATGCCCTTTGCCAAATCAAGGGTGATGACATATCAGCATTTAGAAGGGATATTGAAAATCTGGCTGAGTGGTTCCACAACAACAACCTCTCACTCAATGTCAGCAAGACCAAGGAGCTGATTATTGACTTCAGGAGGAGGAAACCGGAGGTCGATGAGCCAGTCCTCATCAGGGAATCAGCAGTGTAGAGGATCAGTAACTTTAAATTCCTTGGTATTATCATTTCACAGGATCTGTCCTGGGCCCAGCACATAAATGCTGTTACAAAGAGAGTGCAGTAGTGCCCCTGCTTTCTTAGAAATTGCGAAGATTCACCATGTCAATCTTAACACTTTGACAAACGTCTATGGTGTGTGGTGGAGAGTATACTGACTGGTATGGAAACACCAATACTACCACCAGGAAGAAGATACAGAAGCCTCAGGACCTGCATTGCCAGGTTCAGGAACATTTATTACTCCTCAGCCATCAGGTTCTTGAACCAAAGTGCATGACGTCACTCGCCCCATCTCTGAAGTAGTCCAAAAATCTATGGACTCACTTTCAAGGACTCTACATCTCACGTTCTGCATACTTTTGCTTATTTATTATTATTATTTTTGTATTTGCACAGTTTGTTGTTTTTTGTACATTGGTTGTTGTCTGTCCTGTTGGGTGGGGTCTCTCATTGATTTTATTGTGTTCCATGTATTTACTGTGATTGCCCACAAGAAAATGAAGCTCAGGGATGTATATGGTGACACATATATACTTTAATAAAAATTTACTTTGAACTTTGAAGTGATTATTCTTCCACATTTGGGCCTGGTTCCCTTTAGTGATCTAGTGATCTTTTCGTCTTGTAACTATCCCACTGTGTTGTCTCTGATCAGAAATCTACTTGGATTGGCCGGGAATTGCAATTACTATGTAATATGCAGACTGAAGGAGCAGAGTTAGACCTAATAGAAATAAGCCAAAATCAGCAAGTGTGTTCCTGCTAACTCTCAATTCCAGTGCAGGCTCTTGCTTCCGATCTAGCAGGTAAGGGGTAGTGTGAGAGTATATAACATCAACGAGAAGAGAAGAGATTGAAATTGATTGAGATGCCTCTTAAGTGAAGCAGGCTGATGAGTGGAGAAACATCATATGAACTGACTCAAGTAAATGTGATGGTTAAATCTTTACAACAATCTGACAGTTTTACAGACACCATTACCGATATCAGTCTGAATTCCCAGTTATTTTTAAAGTTAGATTCAAACTTTCAAACTCTCAACCCTCCGCGATGCAGTTTGAACTCTAATTTTGTAATCCAGAGGCACACGTGCACGCACAGGCACAAACACACATGCTGTAGAATAACAGAACCAGCTCTGTTTTTGCACATGTGGGTTTTTGCATTACCTTGTTGGATTTTTATAGAAAAAATGCCTAAGGTGCCATTACTTTGTAGATTATAAGCTGTTGAAATAAAAAATCAAGTCCAAATTTTTAACTTGATAGTTTAACAATTTTTTTTAAAAAATTGCTTAGTTATAACCTTTTTTTTGTTTCTAGTTCAAGTATCTGAAGAACTTGCTGCTGGTTCATGGAGCTTGGAACTATAATCGTGTAGCAAAATGTATCCTGTATTGTTTTTACAAAAACATAGTCCTGTATATTATTGAGGTAAGCTATTGGTTTGTCTGTCTGATACCCATTTTTAATTGCCAGTTGTTTTAATCTCTTCCCCTACTCTCTGAAACTCTAATCAGGAAAATTCTTTCATTTATCCTAAGAACTCCTGAACAGCTGTTCTGGTTACCATTATGCTTTTAAACATGCTGATCTTCCACTTGTGATTAGTCAAAAATCATTATATCATTAAGAATACTTACCTGTTTCATAATAAAGCTACTTTTGTTGCTGACAAGGGCTACTCAGGCTTTTAATCCCACAAGCTATTCCTTCTGTTGGGCAATGTGTCCTGCATCATCCGTTAACCATTTTTATTGCCTCAGCAGGAAGCATCTGGATACTGTTACATTCTGGTTTTTATTTTCAGCATATCTGGCTTGAAAATACATGTAGGTATGTTTTTTTTTTAAAAAGGACTGTTCGTAACATCACATTTGGGAGCATAGTGGTGCAGCTTGTTGAAACCTGTCCTGAGTGTGTAGGTTGCTGATAGGCCTGTTTCTCTGCTGTACCTCCGATTCTTCTGTGGTGCCTTGCACATCCTCAGAATACTTTGCAGCTGTTTTGGTACATTTGACATGTGTAAGAATGGTAGCACTCACATCTGCAGAGAGCAAAAAAGCAACTATTTGACTCAAGGGCTCTTCATCAGAGGTCTTGTTCAGGTTGTATTGAGGACAGAATGGTCAGACCAGGGGTTGAGTAATGTGAGTGAACAGAGAAGGGAGAGCAGCGATGGTTGATGTCATGCTGGGCTTGTCGCGAGAATGGTAAAAAGACTAAAGGAAAGGCACAGATGACTTCTGAAGTTAAGAGAATGGATAACTGAGGGAAGGACTTGGATAGCTGGTAGTTGGAAAGGAAACAGAAAAGGGTAGCATGGCGGTGAAGACAACAAAAAAGAGCTCGGTCATTTGCATTTGAACAAGTGATGTGAAAACATAAAACTGAGTGCATAGGTTTGAAGCTGAAGAATGCGCGCTAAACAGCATGAAAAGAAAGTCAGGACATGGCGAGAGGATGTCAGAGCAAAGTGAAGAAGGAGCATTAGTATCTGAGAGTTGTAGAAGTTTGTAATCCTTAAAAACTATAAAGATAGAAATGCTTTCTTGTTAAAGCGCCAGACAAGGTGTACAATGACATGGACTCCATTTGGGATACGGTGAAATTAATTGTCTGCATTAAACATAGATGATGTGAGGAAAACTGAATATCCGGGGATAATCTGGTTGTGAGTGGATCCAAATCTGAGTGAAATGCAATCGCAATACAAATGGAAGAAACAATAGCTAGAGGCAGCCACTACAGAAATCAATTTGCTGAAGACTTCGCATCAAAGATGAGAAGAGAAATGGAAAACAACAAAGTTAAAATAGAGAAGTCTCATTATAATCTTGTTGAAAAAGAATTTAACTTGTTCAGTGTTTGTGTTCTGGAAAGAAATGACAGTGAATCAAACAATATTACTACAGATCCTGATATTTCAAAATAAAAGAAAAACTTTGGTGTAAGTACTCATAGCAACATCAGTGGAGGAACAACAAAGATAACATTAACTCTTGGAACATAGGCTTTGCAAGGAAAAGTGGCAGCAGTGTGCATATACAATCCTACAAACTGCAATCAGCAAACATTATATTGTGGAAATGTTTTGAATGGAAAATAAAAGAGTGACCAGGGCATTTAGAACTTTCTTCCTCACATTATTACTTTAGAACTTTTTACTGTATGTCCATTAGAGAAGACAGGCAGGACCTTGGTATTGCATTTCACTCAACGGGCGGAAAATCCAGCAGTGCAGCACTCCCTTAATAATACACTGAAGTACCAGCCTAGATTATGTCATGTCTCTAGAGTGGGACATGAAACCAGTGCATTCTGAGTCAGACAGGGCTACCATCACTCAACCAGAACTGACACTTATGATGTTATTAATAGTGTACTATGTGCAGTAATTGCTAAAAGAAAATATTAGACTGAAATTTGTGACAGTAAATTATGCATAGGCAGTAATAAAGCAGTTTTCTATACAAAGTGTTCGGGCAGGCAAATAATTCTTCATTCATTATTCTTTCCAAACTATATCTATTATTACAAGTTTAAGTCCCTTATTGATCTGATTTGCAATCTGCAGGATTGTTGTGTTCCCAACAAATCTTTTATAGATAAATTCATATAGAAAATAAAATTTATATAGATAAATTCTGAGCTAAAGTAGCATTAAACAATTAACAATTAGAAAGCATGACAGAGGATATAAAATCTGGATTCATGGTACTTAATTGTTCCAGCTGAATGAGTCGTAGAACACTACAGTACAGAAACAGGCCCATTGAGCCCATGTCAAACCATTAATCTGTCTAGTCCCAACAACGTACACCTGAACCAAACCCCTCTCTAGTCCTCCCATCCATGTACCTATCCAAATTTCTCTTAAATGTTGAAATCGAACTCACGTCCACTACTTGTGCTGGGAGCTCATTCTGAATTCTCACCCCCTCTGAGTGAAGATGTTCCCCTTGTGTTCACCTTAAACATTTCACATTTCACCCTTAACCCATGACCCACTGCTTAGAAATAAGTTTGCTAAAGAAAAAAAGGCTTGCATTTTTCTGACACTTTTTACAATTGACGAATTTCTCATTGTGCTTTATTGTTAATTGAGAACTTTTGAGGAGCAGTTTGTTGTCTGAATTAAGTGCTAATTTTAAAAAAGAAAGTAATGGAAGATTGCCTTGTTATAGTGTTGTATACAGTACGGTGCAAAAATCTTAGGCACATATATATCTAGCATTCCTAAGACTTCTGTACAGTACAGTATATTGTCTTTACAATTACCAAATAACACTTAATACTACTGAGCTAATACAAAGCTAAGTACTTTTATTTCTGTTTCCCAACCACCTTCCTATTTTAACTAATATACAGTACTATGAAAGCCGACACACAATGAATTTTCATTATTCTGCTTTGAAACTAGCTGGGTAAATTGATTCAGAAAGAAAATGGATATGTTCTCTAAATTTTGTTCCTTTTTGTCTCGAAAACATCTTTGTCTTTATCTTCAGGTTTTCTGACATTTTGTAAAGTGATTATTGTGTATAGGCAATTTAGTACAGTACTGATTTTGAATATTTAAAATATTCTTCCAACGCATTCTACAAATCATTCTTAAAATTGAGACGTAAAAGCACAATATGCATTTGTTGAACTACTTAGATCTGTTGTCACAAAATATAAACTATACGTTGAGCTCATGCACACAAAACTTAAATTGGATGATAATTGCTAGTATTAAACTAAGGCTGAACAAAGATCATTAGTACTCAGATTATGGGAGTTATGTGTTGAGGTGCTTCCTCCACAATACCAATAGTTATTTTAGTGTTGCTCCAAGCCTCTATTCAAACCTGCTTGCCACCTGGTGTCAGGAAATGCCTTCCCTTTTGGAACAGACAAAGAAGCTTTGAGAGCTGAACCACAGAGTAGTCTTCAGTTCTGTTTGCCTACTGTTCTAACTCAGCGCTAATAGAGAGATGAGTGCATATGAGAGGGAGCTGGATTAAAGAAAAATAATTCATGTGTTGATTGGATCCTGTGATATCTCAGACCAGTATCCTTCCCTGATACATGACTACATTGGTTATAAAGTCTTAATTTTAACCCAGGAATGCTTTTGGAGTAGGAAATCTCTGAACTGAGCCATTTTAGCTCCAGGTCCTCACTGTATGCATGGTCTGTCCAAACTCCGATTATTAGGCAATCAGATTGCCCACTACCTTGTGTAGTTTCAGCCATGTGGTATAGTGATGATGGCTCTTGGCTTTGATTAGCCTAGCCGAAGGTATGGTGTGTGATTGATGTAATTAACAACAAAAGATGAACGGTATTTTCTAATTTTATTCCATGACTTCATTTGATCAATGATTTATTGCAAATTCGCTGAAAAAGCATACTTCTTATGCAACACTGTTAGCATTATTCACAATCTGAGAAGTCCTTATAGTATAGTTAGTATTGTAGTATAAGTAATCTGAATTGGGTGATTATTTATAAAAAGTATGAAAGGAAAATAGTTGGTTTGCAGAATTCAGATATCAAGAGCTACAAAAACTAATATATAATTTTGTTTGAGTTTCAATATTTTTTGAAGTAATCCTTTTGTACAAAATATGTTCAAGTGCAAAAAAATCAGGGAAATTTACCTTTCACTTTGATCTCTAGATTAGATGTGTTAAATTATAAACAGAACTTGTGCTTGCTCTACGATTATCTTAAGGCTCCTGCCAGGTGCATGTCAGTCTGTTAAAGATCGAATGCTGCTGTTAGGCGATTTAACATTTGCAACAGTTGGGGTATGCAGGGCTATATTTTGCAGAGAAGCACTTGTACAATTACAAGAGCCCTGACATTTTTGGTTCCCTCCTGTAACTCCTAGAAAAGAATTTCAAATTCTCCAGGGAAGTAGTTTATTGAAAGTCTGGGCTTGGGATTCCATTGATATTCCACTGCTAAAAGCATGAGAACCTTACCCCTCACTAACAGTAGAAAAAATTACCTTGTGAATGGACTGTCACAACTTTTAGATTATTATACCATGTACCACACATTACTTTATTATGTACGTGAACGATTAAAAGGCTAAAATATCAGAAGCTCATTACTTTGCTGGAAGATTTTTGGTGTTAGTAATATGACATGTCTCACAAGTTATAATGAGAGTCATGGCTTATAATGTCCCAAGATGTGGCATTCACAGTTCCCACTCCTCACCTCTACTCATGCATACCCTCTACAGTAGAGGTTGGCTATAAATTCGAAATTCCCCTGCTGGCATCGTTCTTTATGGGATACAATGCACAAGCACCACCAACATCATGCTCAACTCTGGTAGCTGCAGTCATCTATATCCCTCGGCCCCAATGACTCCACCTGAGTGCAGCTACAAATTGCACAGAAGATTCATTTCACAGCCACGGGAGATTCCCAGGAGGGAAGGGCGGAAAATCAACTGAGTTTACCTGTAAGCATGAGAAAGTCTGCAAATGCTGGAGAAACTTAGCAGGTTAGGCAGCATCTATGCAAATGAAGAAACTGCTGACGTTTCGAGCTGAGGCCCTTCTTCAGAACTGAGAAGAAGGAAGGCTGCAGAATAAAAAGGTGGGGAGAGGGGAAGGAGAGGAGTTGGAAGGTGAGAGGTGAAGCCAGGTGGGTGGCAAAGGTCAAGGGTTGGAGAGGAAGGAATCTGATGGGAGTGGAGAGTGGATTATGGGAGAAGGGGAAGGAGGAGGGGCACCAGAGGGAGGTGATAGACAGGTCAGACTGGGGAGTAGGGGAGGTGGGGGAATTTTTTTTACTGGGAGGAGAAATCAATATGCCATCAGATTGGAAGCCGCCCAATGGAATATAAGGTGTTGCTCCTCCACCCTGAGGGTGGCTGACATGTTGGAATGCGAATCAGAATTAAAATATCTCGCCTCCAGCACTGCAGCTGACTCATACCGCCAAATCATATCGTTTCCTCGCGGCCTGGTGGTTGGCGTCCACTGCAGCAGATTCACAGGTGAAGTGTTGCCTCACCTGGTAGGGCTGCTGGGGCCCTGTATGGAGGAGAGGGAGGTGGTGTATGGGCGCATTCAAGGGTAAGTGTCGGGAGGGAGATTAGTGGGGAGTGATGAATAATCTAGGGAATTGTGGAAGGGCCAATCCCTGTGGAAGATTTGGGGGGGAAGGGGCAGTAAAGATGTATTTAGTGATGGGAGCACTTTGGGGATGACAGAAGTTGCAGAAGTTGATGTGATGGATGTGAACGCTGATGGAGTAAGGACAAGAGGAACACTGTTGCTGTTTAGGCAGTGGAAAGCAGGGTGAGCACGAATGTTCAGGGGAAGAGAGGGGATGCTGGGGAGGGCAGTATCAATAGTGGAGGGAGGGAAAGCCCATTCTTTGAAGGAGAAGAACATCTCTGTTGTCCTGGAGCAGAAAGCTGTGTCCTGGGAACAGATGCGGCAGAGGCAAAGGAACTGAGTTTACCTAAACTCTTATTGTTTAGCAGTTGATGGAAAAGCAGTTAGAGAATTGGGTGTTGAGAATCATATGTAAGAATTAAAGAGAAATGGAAAGTGGCTGCATAAAATGCTTTTGTAATCCTTCCCAAGGTCATTAATTTGAAATGCAGATCCTTCCTTAACATTTACTCCCCCCAAATGCTGTAAACAAATTCCATCTGGCTCTGTCATTCATGACTTGCAAACTTCATCAGAATAACACATGTCCAGCAGATTGTAAGAAGGAATCTGTTGACAAGTCTCCTGAGCACAGGCTCAATAGTTTCACTTCATGATTTAATATTAAGGATATTTAAATCAAACAGCTAATTGTTACACCAGTTTGTTTACTTTTCTATCTTGAAATACAGGCATTTGTTTTTCAAATCTGTTCACGGGTTCACTCGGACGATAAAATGAGGTTGATTTGTTAACAGGAACTATTCATCTGGTGGCCAGCTGGGCTATAAATTGGTAAATGGGGAATTTGTAGCAATTCATGCTTCTGTAATCAGATTTAATGAACCGTGTGGTGTTACAGAGCTACCGTGACATAGTGGCACTTGGACAGATTTTACATTCATTTGGAAGCCTGTCAGGTTTTTTTCCAGGAATATGCCAGGATGCAGACAGCAAATGTGTGAAATTATATACTGTGTAAACTGTGCAAATGTTAACTGAATCCAAAGTATCAAAGTAAGGAACTTTTAAAGAAGTGGGGACTTCTTCTCCCTAAATAAGTTAACCATGGTTATTAAACTACATTTTAATTTGTTCAAACAGCAAAATGCATAAAGTCCAGAAAATAATTATGATAAAAATGCTCTTGATACCTTCTCTTTTGTTTATAGATATGCAGTGTTTTATTTGATAATTATCAAATCATGTGATGTGATTTAGCCTATGTTTGACATCAAATGAGGCTTCTCTGCAGTTCTTAATTGATGCCAATTTCTGTTACTGAATGCAGTGGATTTTGAATAATTGGGCCATCAGTTAAGTGAGGCAGCTGCTTATTTGGAATAACGCTTAAAGAACAAAATCAAATGAGAAAGTAGCCAGGATTTTCTTCATTTATTTGGGACATAATGCCATTTAATTGGAACAGGAGACTGTTATCAAACATTTTTCTAACTAGTGTCAGTCACTTGCACTTCATGTGACCGTTAACACTACGCAAAAATTAGATTGAACTTTTTTTAAAAAGCGTCATTTGCGTGTCTGTGTTCTAAAAGCAACGATTCACTGCTAGTCGATGAGTAATAAACAGCAATGCAATTCAGAACTGTTTTGCTCACTGCAGTTTCAAGCATTCAGGTTTGGAGATGCCCGAAACAGCCATGTGTGATTTCACTACTTCAAGTTAGGAACTATGAAGAATTTTCTAGTATCAACATTCATCTTGAATGTTATATTAAAATGAAGATTTGGAGGGTGCAGTCATTGAAAGCACTGTCTGCAGGCAGTCCACTGTCTACATTAGGTGTCTGCACTGATTTTGTTCACTTACTGTCAATCGAGAGCACTTCGGTGTGTGCTGAATGAATTCCTCCATCGGTAACTATTAGGAACTAATACCTAGGTTGATAGTAGTGTAGTAGGTTTAGTAATGTCATGATTTATTCTGTATTTCATTTAAATACATAATCTGTTACTCAGTTAAATGGCAATTTATCTTTTTTAACTATTACTATGAAATTTTGGCTAATTGGTGAGGCTACTTAATTGGGCCAAAATATGCTGGCTTTGAGGTGCCCCAATTAACTGGAATCCACTGTACAAATGAATTGAAGCACTAAATATGGGAAAATGCTTTCTTTTAAAAGAAAAGCAAACATTTTTTAAGAAAGCTTGTCAAGTTGTTTGCAGTAGTTATTTATAATGGGCATTCTGATTTTTTAAAAGCTACTGAATGCTCAAATTCCACAGACTGTAACCTAGCCTAAGTACTGGACATGCCTGCCAGGAATCTCCAGGTATTGGACCTGCCATAGTTTGTTGAGTCCAGATGTTTCCCTCCTTTCAATGTCTCCGGAGGGTATGTGTGCTTCTCATTTCCAATCAGTAGGATAAGGTCCCCCACCATCCAGCCCACGCTCTCTTCCTACTGCTACCATCAGGAAGAAGGCACAGGAGCCTCATGACCCACACCACCAGGATCAGGAGCAGTTATCAGCCCTCAGCCATCAGGCTCTTGATACAGAAGGGGTTGACTTCACTCACCCCTACACAGAGCTGTTGTTTATTTAGATAAATAAGTTAATTGTTCCTACGACTTATAGAATCACTTTCAAGGACTCTTCATCTCATGTTCTCAAAATTTGTAGCTTCTTGGCAGTCTCTATAAATTTTCTCCATATCTGTGGTTCCATATGCAGTGAATGTAATCGTGCTTGTTGTTTGGAGAATCTCGGGGTTGTATGTGGTGACGTATTTAGTAAGTACTTTCATAATAATATTGCTTTGAACTAGGAACTTTGAAGTTGAGAATCAAGTCAGGTAGGTGACCAGTCCAGATGACTGTCGCCTTGTTGAGCTCCATCTCCTCTTTCTACTTTAATGTACGATTTAAAATCTGAAAACACTTTACCATTGGGCAGTTAGTCAGGCTTTGGATTATGTTCTGGAGGAAAGTAGGAGCAATTAGATTCACTCAGTTGCAAAATTCAGAAAAGTTGGGGCGAATTTTGAGTAATTTTCTTCAAGGCATGTGGAAAGCCTGTCAAGTATTTTGGAGAAGTGCATGAAACTTACTGTGGTTTGCAAAGAAATTCAACATTGCAGTTTGCAGGCTTCTTGTCTAGGCCTGCTGTGGGCTAATATAGGAGAATAAATTTGTGATTATTTGTCAGCAACTCTATAACTGTTGTGTGAGATAACTGCTAGGATGGTGAATTTTGGTCCAATTCCAATGTAGCTATGAGTTTAAAATCAACCAGTGCATAGTTTCTTGGCTTCCTTTAAGTTTTTAAAATTCTTTTTGGGCCTGGGTGAAATCCAACATCTGGTGCATTCCTCTTGACCCCACCATCCCCTGTTATTGGCCAGCCTCTCACTGGACACGTTGTTGCTTGCCTATGTTCTCCTCTTTCCCGTGAGTGAGGCTATAAAATGGAGAGATCTGGAAGTTCATGCTCAACAAAGTTTAACATGCAGATCAAACAAGTAATTAGGAAGGCTGTGAGACCGTGTTGTACTATATGCAGTTTCAGCCTTCATTTGTGAGGAGATATGGTTCCATCGGAAAGAGTGCAGAGAAAATTCATAAGGATTCTTCCCATAATGAATGGATTGAACAGGGAAAAATGATGAATAATTTAATTGAAATAAATATAATTGTGGATTGAAAGGGTGGGTACTGAGAGAGTGTATCTAAAGTTAGTGGTTAAAGTTTTTAGAATAAGGGGTTGCTCATTTCAGATGGAGATGAGGGAGATTTTTTTTAAGGGTAGTGAATCAGAATACACGATTGGCAGTACAGAATAAGGTTTATTATCACTTAAATGTCATGGTATTTGTTGTTTTGTGGCAACGGTACAATTTAAAAACAAAATGAATAAAAAGTGCAAAAGAGGGATAGCGCAGTATCATTCATGGATTTATGGACAGTTCAGACATCTGATGGTAGAGGGAAAGAAACTATTCCTACAAAGTTGACTCTGCATCTTCATGTTCCTGAACTTCCTCCCAGATGATGGTAATGAGAAGTGAGGATTTCCCATACGGTGAGGGTCCTCAATGATGAGTGCCACTGCCTGTTGTATATCTTCTTCTTGGTGGAAAGGCTTGAGCCCATGATGGAGCTGGTTGAGCATGCAACCCTTTGCCGTCTGTCTTCTCAATCCTGTGCATTAGAGACTTCATACCAGGCGGTGATGAAACCAAACATTGACTGATAGACATTTGAACTAGCTGGGAACCCAACGGCATGAGGAGAGAGTAAGAAAGTGGTTTTGAGGCACAACCTTCAATTGATATGAGAAGAAATGGTGTTTGAAGATCAAAACCTCAGAGCTGCCCAGAGTTTGAAACTTCAGTCAATATTGCACAATCAGATTTGTGTTATAATCTGTGCACATTGAGCGTCTGTGAGTGCTGGGTTAGCCACATGGGGAAGAATAAAATGAGTCTAAACAGGTGCTGAAATATGCTACCAGAGGAATCATTATTGTGCTCTCACAGTGAAACAACTTTTATATCTGTTAAATGAAAACAGTTGAAACAAAAAATCTAAATGCTTTCATAAATTCTATGTTCTGTTATGATTTCCTAAGCCAACTGTTTAATTGTCATTTTGGGTCTTGGCAACTAAATTTTTTGTACATGTATATTCATTATGCTATCCATTCTACGATTATATCTTTGTACAAGGTTACCAGGAAATTTCTATTCATTGCAATGAGAAAAAGCAACATTTCAATCAGTCACTTGTACTGTGAGCTGTTGGAAAAGCAGATTTTTCTCTACTTGACAGCACTTCAAGATTAATGAAACAGGTCAAAGCAAAAACGGTATATATGACATATGAACCCACGTGTAGTCAAATTAGATTGACAGATCAACCAATTAAAACTGAGACTGGCTCCACAAACTACATGCTGAATTTCTGACAGTTAATAGTAGCTCAGGTAGTTGGCTCCTGAACATGTTTTTGGTTCGTAGAAGTTAACACTATGGTAAACTTGATTTGCTGTGCTATTTGACTTGTTCTAATTTGTTTTGAATGGCTTTTTGGTCAAAATATAGCCATGCATCGTAATTATATTGTGATTGTACAACTAATCACTGATAAATTAGCAATATTTGAAAACCTTAAAATTCTTGCGGATTTAGTACATGCTAATAAGTCATTGAATAATGTGAAGCACTGACTCATCAAAAACATTTCAAACAGATGATCTAACTTTACTAACAACCATTTTAAACAGTAAAGGTTAGCTTTCTTTTTCACACGTGCATTGAAGTATTGAAGTGCATCATTTTTGCATCAACAACCAATACAATATGAGGATTGTGCTGGGGGCAGTCTACAAGTGTTACCATGCTTCCAGTGACAACATAACATGCCGATAGCTCACTAACCCTTCACTGTACCTCTTTGGAATTTGAGTGGAAACCAGAGCACAAAGAAGAAACCCACGTGGGCACAGGGAGAACATCCAACTTGCTTATAGGCAGCAACAGGAATTGAACCGTGATTGGTGATCGCTGGTGCTACGCTACCCTGCTTGCTCCTAATAAACCTTTGGATAATTAGAAACAATGCATAGTTGAGGAACTGTATACAGTCAACAAGTTGTTCTTAACAATGCAGAAACTACTGAAAGTATGATTGGAAGTGTTCAGTGAACATGAATATGAATTGTGCAGAGTTGGCAACAATTGCAGAAGGCCCAGCTGCATCTGACTAAACTTGTTTTGTGCAGGCACCTTGCATACTGGATTAATAGTATAATGAATCAGTCAGATTTATTATCACTGAAATATATTGTGGAATTTATATTTTTGCAGCAGCAGGACAGTATAAGACAAAATTACTATAAGTTACAGAAACAAATGTCATGCAAAAAATCAATAATGAGATAGTGTTCATGGAACGTGCAGGAATCTGATAACAGAGGGGAAGAAGCTGGTCTTGGAACATTAAATGTGGTTCCTTAGGCTTCTTCATCACCTCCCTGATGGTAGTAATAGTAAGAGGAGATGTCCTGGATGATGAGGGTCGTTAATAATAGATACTGCCTTCTTGAAGCACCACCTCCTGAAGATGCCTTCAGTGGTGAGGAAGACTTTAACCAAAATGGAACCAACTGAATCTACAGCCCTCTTCAACCTTTTGCCATCATAGGCATTAGAAGCTCCATACTAAGCTGTGATGCATGCAATCTAAATGCACTCTACCAAACAGCTGCAGACATTTCCAAGATTCTTTGGTGACATACCTAATCTCCTCAAACTCCTAATGAAGTAGAGTCACTAGCATGCCTTCCTTGTGATGGCATTGATATGTTGGACCCTGAGAAGTTGACACTTGGGAACTTGAAACTGCTCACCCTTTGCATTACTTACACTCACTGAGGATTGGAGTGCGTTATCCCGACTTCCTCCTGAAATCCACATTAATTCCTTGGTCTCGCAAACATTGAGTATTAGGTTGTTGTTATAACACCATTCAACCAGTCAAGCTATGTCACTCCTGTATGCCTCCTCACTGCCATTTAACATTCTGGTAACAGCAATAGTGTCATTGGCAAATGTATAAATGATGCTTGAGCTATGTCCAGCCACACAGTCATGGGTGTAGGTAACATACAGCAGTGGGTTAAGCATGCATCCGTAAAGTGTGCCTGTGCTATTTTTACCAATTCACACTGACTCTTGACCCTCAATATTTATTACTATCTTGCACACTGTGATACTGTGAAAAAGTTTTGTTTGCCTGTCATCCATTCAGATCAGGACATATTGTCACAGTTACAAAGAGAGGGCAATGCACGTAGACAAAGTGCAAAGACTACAATGATCAAGAGCTGATTTTTTCTTAAGTGCATGAGAGGCCCAGATAGGAGTCAAGAAGTAGTGGATATAGCCCAGTCCATCATGGGTAAAGTCCTCCCACCATTGAGCACGTATACACTATCTTTCATTCTGTTGGATATTTTAATGTAGACTTTTTAATGTTTAGCTAGATCATTTGGCATTTGCCTCTATGGTGTAGGAGTATTAGGAAAGTGATTCTGTGTCAACCAGGCATTGACAGAAAGTCAGTTATGAAAATCAGATTTTAGTGAGCTACTATTTTTCCAGCCAACTAAATACAAAATCTGTTGTTTGAAATTTTGTCTATTTTACTTGGCACCACCACCCACACTGAGTAGCTATTTGCAACAGTAGTAACGCTGAGCAGCTAGTGGCAAGATGTTAATTCTTCATGACCTCTGTAAGACAAAAACATACTTTTAGGTTGTCTGGCAGTATGAACTAATGAGGTTATGGAGTGGAGGATGGAGTTTCATCTGTTTTTACTGCCTATATTTCATTTTCTGTCAGCAATTATGTACGAAAATCCATGGGGCAAAGTAAATGTTGTAATCCTTGTGAGCTTTCAGCAACAATTTGAAATATATGAGAGCAATAATTGTTCAAACTAAGTATTCTCTGTTTCTTTTGAAGAATAATGTAATTTCACATTGAACTGAGAGAAACATTTTAAAGAATTAAATGTTAGTTTTGAAGTAAGTACAATTTTACAGAATTATTAGTGTCCTCATATTACACACATTACAACTCCAACTATATCATACCCACTTCCCTTCAGTCAGTTAATTAAAATGTACTAACGTTTATACTAGTAGATTTGAATTTAAGTAAATGGCTTTAGTAAAGAGCGCATTGCACATTCCTTCACTGATGAATACATGACAGAAGGTGACCTTCAGAAGATTTTCTACTTTGCATTTCTTGGCAGTCTCTATAGATTTTCTCCATATCTGTAGTTCCATATGCAGTGAATGTAATCATGCTTGTTATTTGGAGATGTGTCAAGTAATATTAGGTGCTATCTTACCAGGAAAGAGAATGATGAGGGTGAGTCATTCCAGATTATTAACTGATAGGAACATACCTCATACAGTTCAGAGCACTTAGTGAATTACAATGATTGTCATTATGTCTGCAGATGCGATTGTTCATTTTAGTGCAGCAGAGAGATGAATCAGTTTTCACCTGGTTCACAGGAGAATGTTGATCAAGATTCCAGGCAAACATGATATCTTAAGTTTCCAGCTGTGTTGTTATAATATGAAGATTAATATTAATACTCAATCCAAATGACATCATCTTTGATAGTGAAAAGCACCTTCACAAATAGGCTGGGGAATAATTATCTGCTAGTCTGCAGGAGTTCTGATTGAAACTAACATACTTTATGAGTCTTTATTCATTTAAGAAAATTTGGCTTCACAGGCTGAGCCAGTAATTTAATTGTTCAATCCTAATTGCCTCTTGCGAAGCTGGTGTTGAAGCTGTCTCATTGAATGTTGAGGTGTGGGGACATCCACAGTGCTCTTAGGGAAGTAATTCCAGGATATTGACCCAGCAACATTGAAGGAACTGTAGTATATTTCGAAGTCAAGGGATGGTGTGTGTCTTAACCAATTTCCAAGTTCTGGTGTTTCTATAATTTTGTTCTCCTTGGTCTTCCAGCTGGTAGAAATGAGTTTGGAAGGTTCTAGCCAAGAGATTTGGTGAGTTGCTGCACTGCACCTTTTAGATGATGCAAGCTTTGATGTTACTGTGCCCCAGAGGTGTGGTGAGAAAATTACTGTGGATGGGCTGCCTATCAATCTAGCTGCTTTGTCCACTGAGTGGTGGAATGCACTTTGCAAGGCGATGGACTATAAGTCCAACTTACCATCCTGCAAATAACACTAGTCTATTAAAGTTTTGAGTAATACAAAAACTTGGCCATGGTTAATAGTATATGAAGAAGTAAACTTCAGTCATGACTAAAAATTCATGAAGCATACATGTACTGTATTATTCATTGTATAAAACAGATTCCATGTAATACAGTTATTATCAAAACATAGACCAGTGAGACTCATTAAAACGTTGGGAGTTCAGGGGAAATTAAGAATAGCCCAGAGCTGAGATAATTATCTATGACTCTATTAAATGCTGAAAGGATCAACTAAATTTTTAAAAATTAATCATTTTGGCTTTACTATTTCTCTTTCAAAAATAACCTTTCCTCGTGGAGAGTGAATTTTCTTGCATTTCTCCGTGAGCTTTGGAATTTCAATGGAGGAAATATTGCATTGGTGGAGGATATAGGTGAGCAATGAAGTTTGACTTTCACTCCACTCCATAGGACGTGTAGATAATAATCACCTCTTAAAAATGGAGTTTTAAATGCAGCAAGTTTTCTGCAGGCATTGTGCATTTCAATCTAATTCCAATGCTGTACCATGCCCTTTATCCATCTTTGTTAGAAATATTTATCCATTGCCACTGTGACTAACTTTGGCTAACTTACAGCCTTGCATCTCCATGTGTTTGGCCAACAATAAAGTGACTATGGGATGAGAGTGAGGTAGAATTGTGTTGTATTGGGCTGTTAAAGAACTCACTGGTCTATTAGTAGTTCTAAATTTTTCCAATATTTATTCCATCCAAATCTCAGAATAGCAGAATACTTGGGGAAAAATGCAAATGTTAATGCTATTTTTTTAAAATACCTCTTTTATTTTGGTTTCATTTTCAGATCTGGTTTGCTTTCGTTAATGGCTTCTCAGGGCAGATTCTCTTTGAAAGATGGTGTATTGGTCTCTACAATGTTGTAAGTGTACATGCTATTTTGTACTCAGTTTATCTTGCTGATATAATGTCAGTGGTCTGATTATGATACCAGTAAATGGAGTTGCACTTCCATCTCTTTCCAAATGTATAAAAAAATTAATATTGTTAATTTTGATATATATTTTGTTGTCAACATTTTTATATTCTTAACATTGGAGACTTGACACAGTTCATAGTATTGTGTAACCTCTTCTGCTACATCCTGCATTTGATGCCCATTGGCATTCATAAAAATGCTGATATGGAGGTTGATGTTTATGTGTGTGGCCATTGTAGGTGAGGGCTGAATGACAGCATGATGGTGTATAGAGGTGGGGCCACTGAAGGTGATTAAATATATCAACATTAGGAAAGCAAGGGTTTTGTGTGGGTGCTGTCAGCTGGCAAGGGACTTGAAACATTGGAGTAAGAAACTGGGGACTAGTCAGCACAGTACATGGAATTTCACAATGACATTTATAGCTCAACACTACAGTGGCCATTTTTTGAATGAAATGCTTTGATGAATTATGAAAAGTTCTTTAAATAATATTTACAACACGTGTCAAAAATACAGCAGGGGTTGGATATTGAGCCATATGTTCATGATAACAAGCCAATTCATGTTCACAAAAAAATTATTTAAAAATGTCAACTTTGTTTATAAAGCTGATGGAAAGCTTTGGTGGTCTTGAGTTTCCAGTGAAGATAGACAAATCCCCTAGTCTTGATGGAATGCATCCCAGGGAACTGAAAGAAATGACAGAGGTTATTGTGGAAGCTTTGGTGATAATTTACCAAAATTTTCTGGACTCTGGATAGGTCTTGGCAGATTGGAAGAAGGCAAATGTCATGCCACTGTTCAAAAAAGGATGTGGGGTAGGCAAAAGGCAGGTAACTACAGGCCAGTTAGTTTAACATCTGTATTTGGGAAAATGCTTGAAACTAATCATCAAAGAAGGAATAGTGAGCCATTTGGAAAGAAATTGATCCATCAGATAGATGCAGCATGGATTCAGCAAAGGCAGGTCCTGTTTGACAAACTTACTTTAGTTATTTGAAGATATAATGAGTGCAGTGGATAGAGGGGAACAGATGAACGTTATTTACTTGGATTTCCAGAACACATTTGATAAGGTGCTGCATAACAGACTTATCCATAAGATATGGATGCATAGAGTTCGGGGTGATGTATTAACATGGATAGAGGATTGGTTAACTAATAGAAAGCAGAGAGTTGGGATACATGGGTGTTAGTCTGTTTGGCAATCAGTGGTGATTGGTGCGCCACAGGGGTCGGTGCTGGGCCCGCAAGTGTTCAAAATATACAATAACGATCTGGAGACGGGGGTTGGGGACCAAATGTAGTGTATCTTAAGTTTGCTGATAACACAAAATTGAGTAGAAAAGATAATTGTGCAGAGGATATGGGGAGTCTACAGAGAGATATAGATAGGTTAAGTGAGTGGGCAATGGTCTAGAAGATGGAGTACAATGTTGGTAAATGTGAGACCAACCACGTGCATAGTAGGGGAATTGAGAGTTAAGGGGAGAAGGCAGGTAGGTGAAGATGAGTCCATGGTCAGATCAGCCATGACCTTATTGATTGGCGGAGCAGGCTCGACGGGCCAGATGGCCGTCTTCTCCTCCTCCTATTTCTTATGTTTTTATACGTTCCAGTAAAGATTAATTTTAAAATCATGTCTGTCATTTTAATTATTTTGGTCATTGCAAGATCTCTTTTGCATTCATTTTAATGTATTATTTGATACTATTCAGTCAGTGACCTATTGGTTTAAATGGTAGAATTTATGCCAATCACGGTTTGTGCAATGGATTAGTGAAATTGCATGTATTAAACCTTGCAGCTAGATGTTCAGCCAATGTTATCAAATCTGTTTTTATTTTATGTGGTATGATTCTAATGTTAGAATTGTTTAACGAAACGATGTCTGTGTGTGCCTGTCAGATCTTCACAGCTTTGCCTCCCCTCACCTTGGGAATATTTGAGAGAACCTGTCGAAAGGAAAATATGTTGAAATATCCAGAGCTATACAAAACATCACAGAATGCACTGAACTTCAACACAAAGGTAAATAACTTGTTACACAGAACATCTATGACTTTTACTCAAAAATACCAATAATTTGTTTTAGAAAGTGTCATTAGTTATTCATTCTGCTATGAAACTCACTGAATGAAATAAAAACTAAGAGTTGAATTTTGTATGTTAAGAGTGTGAAACTGAGTTGATATGACAGTCAGCATATATGAAGAAACCAGAAGACCATAAGACAAAGGAGCAGAAGTTGGCCATTCAGCCCATCGAGTCTGCTCCACCATTTCATCATGAGCTGATCCAATCTCCCCTTTAGTCCCATTCCCCAGCCTTCTCACCATAATCGTTGATGCCCTGACTACTCAGATACCTATCAATATCTGCCTTAAATACACCTAATGGCTTGGCTTCCACTGCCGCCCGTGGCAATAAATTCCACAGATTCACCACCCTCTGGCTAAAAAATTTTTTTGCATCTCTGTTCTGAATGGGCGCCCTGCAATCCTCAAGTCATGTCCTCTCGTACTAGACTCCCCCACCATGGGAAACAACTTTTGCCACATCCACTCTGCCCATGCCTTTCAACATTCGAAATGTTTCTATGAGGTCCCCCCCCCCCCTCATTTTTCTAAACTCCAAGGAGTACAGTCCAAGAGTGGTCAAACGTTCCTCATATGTTAACCCTCTCATTTCCAGAATCATTCTAGTGAATCTTCTCTGAACCCTCTCCAATGTCAGCACATCTTTTCTTAAATAAGGAGACCAAAGCGATTCACAGTACTCCAAATGAGGTCTTACCAGTGCCTTATAGAGCCTCAACATCACATCCTGCTCCTATACTCTATTCCTCTAGAAATTAATGCCAACATTGCATTCACCTTCTTCACCACCGACTCAACCTGGAGGTTAACCTTAAGGGTATCCTGCACAAGGACTCCCAAGTCCCGTTGCATCTCAGAACTTTGAATTCTCTCCCCATTTAAATAATAGTCCTGCCCGTTTATTTCTTCTACCAAAGTGCATGACCATACAATTTCCAACATTGTATTTCATTTGCCACTTCTTTGCCCATTCTCCCAATCTATCCAAGTCCCTCTGCAGACTCTCTGTTTCTTCAGCACGAGGGTGCATTCCACCTGGTCCAAAAGATTTATCTACCCTTCGACTATTCAGCTTCCTGAGTACTTTCTCTGTCGTAATTGTGATTGCGCATATTTCTCTTCCCTGACAACCTTGAATGTCCGGTATATTGCTGATGTCTTCCTCAGTGCAGACTGATGCAAAATACTCATTCAGCTCCTCCGTCATCTCCTTATCTCCCATTACAATTTCCCCAGCATCATTTTCTATTCATCCTATGTCTACACTCACCTGTCTTTTACTCTTTATATACTTGAAAAAGCTTTTAGTATCCTCTTTGATATTATTTGCTAGCTTCCTTTCATAGTTCATCTTTTCCCTGTTAATGACCTTCTTAGTTTCCTTTTGTAAGCTTTTAAATCCTCTGTCTTCCCACTAATTTTTGCTTCCTTGTATGCCCTCTGCTTTGCTTTTACTTTGGCTTTGACTTCTCTTGTCAGCCAAGGTTGCATCCTTTTTCCATTCGAAAATTTCTTCTTCTTTGGAATATATCTGTCTGAAACAGTGGATAAGCCTAAACTTCAGTTTAGAGCAGACTTGGTTTGGAAATTCTAGGTCACAGAAATTGCTAGGATGATTTACTTGCACGTGATCTTGACAGGGGTCATAAATCACATTTGGTATCAGGGTTCATTTGACTTAAAAAGAAACTAATTGCCCGTACCCCATTTAAGCATTCCAGTGTAGCTCACTAAGAGAATCTGCTGTTTGTTAACTAGTTGACCTGGCCCCTAATTTGGGAGAAAAACTGAGCAGTCACTTTTATGGATGGAAGATCCTTCAGTCTATTTAAAAACCTGCTATTGAATACATGACAAATCAATCAGGACAAAGTATCCCTTAATGTCAGTCGTTTGTGAGAATGGAAATCTGTTTGTTGGAGCTCTAATAGAACAAATTCAACCATCAAGTATTAGTGTTTAAATCAAGCTTGGTAACATGGAGCAAAAAAGCTGAGGGAAGAACTGAGCGGGTCAGGCAGCATCTGTGGAGGCAAGAGAGGTAGTAAATGTTTTGAGTCAAGGCAATGCACAAGAATGATTCTGCCTAATGTTTTCATTCAGTTGACTGAACTGTGATACCAACTTTCTATATTAGCCTATTTTTTCATGTGCTAATGTTTTTTTAACGAGTTGAGTATGTCCAATAACATTCACAAAGTATCAAATCGTCAACCTACAGAAAACTGAGCAAATTTATTACTTTCTCCTTCAAGCCAACCATAGTGTATCTATTTGTAAAATTGCTAGTACTGTAGCACATGCAATCTTTTGACGTGAATACATCATGCACGTAATGCACAGTATCAGTCATTTTGAGATATTTATATAAACTAATATAAAATAAAGAGGCAGTTTTATTTTGGATTCGGTGTACATATTGTGTGTACTTCTAACTCCGTTTCAGAGATGAATATTTGGAATGCTGCTTTTGCTTTTCAAAAACAGGGATTTAAAAAAACACAGGAAACACCACATTAAAATTTTCCAGTGATAATTTGGTATCATTATTTTTACTGATTGTTCGTTTATGGATCAACATTATATTCACAATTACTGTGGAATATATACAACTTGCATTGAAGAATCTACCCTGTTTTACTGTAAGAGAGCTTGCCCTGTAATCAAACAAATAAAGACACGGACCTTGGTATATAGTTAACCCTTTAATACATGATCATGGAGAGCCGTTGCCTAGCGACTCCGTCAATGACAGGTTACGTCTTAAATTTATACAGTAAATTTTGGGCAATAGCCAACAGCTAAGCATACTTAGTGTTTTCAAGAAGCACTCATTAGGTATCAGCCAGGTCACAAATGTTTCCGCACGGTACACAAAATTAGAACTGCACATCCACATTCAGTTCCTCTATTAGCCAGACAGTCTCTGACAATGGTTAGCAATACCTCATTATTGGCATGATCTGTTGCTTTCTATTGTTAGCTAGCACAAGCAAGGCAGCATCTGCAACTTATCCTGTCACCCTCGTAGTACAAGCCTTGGCAATACTTTGCTCTTCATCTTGACAACAAAATTTAATTTTCTTCCACAACTTGTTATCATTATGTTGAGATTATACACTTCGAAGAGGCACGTTAGCATAGTGGTTAGCACAACGCTTTACAGTAGCAGTGACCCTGGTTCATTTCCCAACACTACCTGTAAGGAGTTTATACATCCTCCCCGTGACCACATGGGTTTCCTCTGGATGCTGTGGTTTCGTCCCACAGCGCTAAGGCTTGTTGGTCATTATAAATGATCCCATAAGTAGGGTAGGGTTAAATTGGTGGGTTGCTGTGTGGCATGGCTCAGGGTGCTGGAAGGGTCTACTCTTCACTGTATCTCAATTAACTAAATAAATAGAATGCCTACAAGATGAAGGAAAGTGCACATGGAGAAAATTAATAACTGATATTCATGCAGAGGGAGAGGTGGGCTAGAAGAGTGGTTGGCTTCAATAGATTTCCCCATGGTTCCGCCCAAGTTGACAACAAAACTATTTAGAGATAAAATTAACTACTCCAGTTTTCTGCTTGGCAGCTGAGCTGTTGGGCAAATCTATAGAACAGTAACTGTAAACAGGATCAATGAACAACAAACTGTGCAAATACAAAACGCCATGACTCTTATACCATTGCCAAGGAAGTACCATTGTCAACAGAATTAATTTTTATTTATGGAATGTAATGCTGGTAATTTACCCCTGAAGTTGATTTTGGTGAATGTCATGAAACTTTCAAAAAGTCTTTATTGTCTTATACAAAGAAACAAATTATTTGAAGCTATTTAATTAATATGCATCATGCTGAAGTGTATTTCATTTTCACAGCTTTTAAAGCTATTAAGGTATCTTCAGCATTTCTAAATACCTTGTGTCACAATATTCTACTTAGTTAATCAATTTTTATGATTTAAAATTTTTAAACGGATTTTTTTGTAAAACAGATTCTTTCTGGTGGTTCCCTGGAGTTAAACCTCTGTCTCTTAAATCGGTCTCAATTATCACTGAAGCAGCTAGCGTTAATTCTTAGCCAAAAGTACGTGGAATACTTGGGAACCTCCTGTCAGTTGTACTACAGCTTGTTGTTTTCACTCGCCCAGAAATATTAAACTGCATATCCTTGTATTGATACTGGGGAAAATTGCTGCTGTTCTTTTGTCCTGGTAGTTTATTGGCAATCATTGCATTAATTATTTTTACTAATTTTGCCCTGAGTTTGTGTGACTGACAATGTGAGTTAGTCTATCTAAACTGGACTTCAGAAATCTGTTAGAGAAGAAGAAAAGTTCCTTTACCTTCAAAAACCATCTACAAAGTTTTCAACAGCAACATAAAATGTTCAATTTTACTTTTGAGTTGTTTTAAATACTAATGTAAAAGTGAATGTTGCTTTGTTTTTTGATATTTGCATTTGTGGTGAGGTACTAGAAATCATGATGAACAGTGTATCTTTTTAACAATTCCAGTGGACACTTTGCTACTTGATTTTTAATCCATTACATTCTGCAGCTTTTCTTATATTTTGTAGATACTATCAAACTGTTCATTCGTGATCATTTTTGTACTGAAACTGAATCAATGTAAGCGAAAGGGCATTTTGATCATTTTGGGGCTGCTGAACAGAAATAGTACTGCTGTATAATTGCAGAATGCCAATGGGCAAAATATACTATGCCTTTCAAACTGGCATTTGCAGCAAATGTGATGCATAATATTTTGTAGAAATTAGTCAGATCAATACAAATACAAATCTTTAAACTTGGTACTTCCAAACGCAGACAATTGCAGCCTTAAATTTTAACTGAAATAGTAGTAAATAGATTTCACTTAATAAACATTTATCATTTTCTGCTGGAACAATCACAGAATAAGGTTTCACCAATCCAGATGGTGAGTAATTTGCAATTCCTATCAATCTACTGACTATTCAACCAATTCAAAAGTCCAGAGGCCCTCACATATCTGACTGACATCATAGTTTAACATCACTATAGGGTCTTGTACTTTTCTAGTATGTTTGGACTGATTATATCTGACAGTCTTCACCATTCAGCTCAGAAGAAATGACTATTTTGAGCTCAAAATCACTATCTTGCTCTGTTGCTTGTGTTTGGTAAAAACACTGATAGGTGATGCAGAAAGCACACTATAGAAAAGATGAAAGCATTAGTATATTGTTGCTTTTCTAATTGTATGTAGAAGTTGAATTTTTGTTTCATCCTGTTTACTAGATGGCACTTCACAGTAACAGGGGTAATAGTTTGTCACAGGTCTCAGACAGTGTTCCTATTGTCCTAATCTCTCTTTATTAGGTAATTTCTCAGTGCTGAGAGTAATTTGCTTTTATGGTAGCTCTGTGGGTTCTGAAGAGTGCAATACAAGATTTACACACTCGGCTGTCTGTGCTGCTGAGAGCTCTCTGCTGTTTGTGCTTGGGCTCCTCATGTTTCTGAGGGTGTTCTTAGATGCTGCTGCTCCATTTTGAGCAGCCATGGCTGAGAGATACTCATGAGTGAATTAAGGTATTGTGCTATTTTGATGAATCAAGAACATTTGAGTTTCCACTACCCTCTATTTTGCGCCGTGGTGGAGCTTGGAGTAGACTACTTGCTTTAAGTGTGCAGCCTCTGTCTCCTGTCATGCCTGAGTTGCTTGAGCATGGTCAAGGTTGTGGTGTTAGCCTGGAAGAAAATGCTGACATTGTTTCACTTGTCCTGCTAGTGATGCCTCTGAAGTGCTTTGAGTTACTGTAGGTTATTCATGTCTAAAGTGTACAGGAGAACTGCAGACAATAAGCTTGATATTGACTTTGTGCTCTTAGATGTCGAACACTCTTAGTTGGCCAAAGGTCATGTGGGCACACTGGAGGTGTTTGTGAAATTCATCATCGATGCACACCTTTTGCTGGTATGCAGGTTTAACGATAGAGAAACTGATCCATGCTACAGAGTTTTGAAACTCATAATGTTTTTAGAAGCAGCTGTTCTGATGCGCAAGATTACCAGTTGTCCAGGAGTAGTTACCCCAAATTTCTTAAGTCTGTTAAACTCTAAAAGCTTGGGAAGGGAGTCGAGCAGAAAATATTGAAGTTGTTCATTATCAGCAGCTAAGGACTACATTAAGATGCAGAACCAAAATCCTAATAATCTCTCAATTGTTATCTCAGCAAATTGCAAGTTGGCACAGGGTTAATAAGACCAGAGAGCTAAATACATGGCTAAAACGATTGGTAGGGGACAAATGGGATTGAATTTCTGGAACATTGACAGCAATATTAGGGAAAGAGGGAGCTGTTCTAATGGGATAGGCTCATCTGAACCTTGTGGGACCAGGGCCTTGGTGAATTGGTCAGTATGGGCAGTGCAATAGAGTAGTCAAATTGCTGCTGCTAACATTAAGGGGTTTGTGTATTCTCCCCATTACCACATGGGTTTCCTCCAGGTGCCCCGTCTCCACCCACGTTGTAAGTTGTGAGCATGCTATATTGACACCAGAACCATAGCAACATTTGCAGGCTGCCCCAGCACATCCTCTGACTGTATCGTTCATTGCAAACGACTCATTTCTCTCTGTTTTGATGTACATGTGACAAGGCTAATCTTTAAACTTAAAATCACATAATAAGGCCTTTAGATAGGGCTTTAAACTAAACAGTAGGGGAGTGCGTTTAACAGCTTGGAAAATTACTCATAAAGTCAAAGAGAAGATGAGGACAGAAGAGGTTACTGAAAGCTCCAGAATAAAGAATAAGACAAAATGTTTGTAAAGGATTAAGAATTTAACAGGCAACATGGAGGCAAAACTGAAAAGAGTGGTGAATACAGGACTGAAGGTATTATCTTTGAATACACGCAGCATACAAAATAAGCTGATCTTGTAGCACAGTTAGAAACTGACAGGCATGACACCATGGGCATCACAAACTCATGGTTGAAAGAAGATCACACCTGGCCGCATAACGTCCCAGTTTGCACATTTTATCAAAAGGACAGGCAGGTGGCTTTGTTTTCTCTAAAATCAAGTCCATAGAAAGGAGTGACTTAAGATCAGAGGATAAGGAGTCCTTGCAGGTAAGAGGATCCCTATTAGAGTTATATGCAGGCCTCTGAACAGTAGCCAGGATGTGGGGTACAAATTATAAACAGAAGATAGAAAAGACATGTAGAAATGGCTATGCTACAATAGTCATGAGGGATTTTAATATGCACGCAGATTGGGGAAAATCACATTGGTGCTGGATCCCAAGAGAAGGAATTTATAGAATGCTGTCAAACTGGCTTTTCAGAGCACCTTGTGATCAAGCCCACTAGGGAAAAGGTAATTCTGGATTAGGTGCTTGATGAATGCCGCTTTCCTGTGACAGCGCTCCATGTAGATGTGTTTAATGGTGGGGAGGGCTTTACCCATGATGAACTGGGCTATATCCACTAATATTAACGGATCAGAATCTTGAAATATGTTAAATGGAAAGATGAACAGGATTAAGAAAGAAACTGTGAAATGAAATAAGGCGGGAGAGTGGAAGGTTGCAATAAGAAAATGAGTGGAAATGGGTGCAAAAAGATAAAGAAAATAATTCTGTTTTGAAACCACGAGCAGAAATCATTTTGGCAGCTGTCTAGGCTGGTGAGATTTGGGTACATTGCAAGAATTTAAATCTCATCATTACAATGTTCATAAGTACCAACCCTAATTTTCTCCAAGTACAATCTGTATTTGCTCTGCAAGTGCAGCAATTTCCAGAAACTCTTGGGAAAATAAGAACAGAAGAAATAAGAAAATGAATGGGATCTTCGGCCTCTCATGCCTGATCTACCATTCAAAAAAAAAAGTCAGAGCTCATCTTTCATCTCAACACCACTTTCCTGCACTAGACTTGTGTTCAAATTAGTTTAATTTCTAAAAATGTCTTGAATACATTCAATGACTCATCCCTTGGGTTAAGAATTCTGACGATTCTCTACCTCAGGTCAAAGAAGTTTCTTCTAGTCTCATTCCTGAATGATCAGTAACTTAATATGAGACTGTGACCCCAGGGAAAGCATGAATTCCACAAGCTAAAAGTCCCAGAAGAATTTTATATGTTTCAATAGAATAATCTCTTGTTCATCTACACCTGAAGGTGCAGCGCCAGTCTGCTTAATTTTTTTCATGCAACAAGCCCACCATCCTGGGAATTAATTTGGTGAATACTTACCTCATTCCTATCAGAAGTAGTTTGGGATAAACCAGATCCGTGCATCACTTTCCAGATGCAAGCTCACTAGGGTTCCACATAATTGGACCAATAAGTCCATGATACCATTGCGCTCAAATCCTTTTGCAGTAGGACCAACGTACTGTTCGGCTCCCTAATTGCTTTCTATGGATGTATTATTGTTTTTGCAGGGGTAAGTAGGTGGAGTTAAAGTCATCCAGCAGCTTGTGGCAATTCACAGCACATGAACTGATGTTTTTGCCAGGAGTTGCTTGATGATTTACACATGATTCAGTAATAGTATTAACATTATTCTGCACCATTAACAGTGTTGATTGCTTTGAGGAGTGGAGTGAAGGCCAACCCTACTCGTATTTGAGCAACTAATCAAAGCACATACTTGATTATCATTCATGTTCATCATTCAGCCTAATGCTACAGGTGCTAGCTTTTTCAGAATAATGCTTTCTATAAGCCTTTGAATTGTTCATGAATTTTATTTTTATATTATAGCAGTAAAACTCAGCGAAGTCTATAGGGCAATCTCAGCTATTGAACATTTTTATCTAAAAATGTGGTTGCCAAATGATGCTTATGGAGTCTGTTTGGTATATTGCATAATAAAAGTTATCTTCTACTTGATGGTAATCACTGACAATTGCCTCTTACCAGCGACAAGTAAGAACTGTCTCTGACAAGAGGTTGGAACTATTGGTAGTTACCTTTGCGTACAACTACTGGCAGTGGCTCTTTGAGGAAGTTGCAAGATCCTTCTTGCAGGGCAGCTCTTGTGACTTTCCTTCCATGATTTGCCATTTTGAAATTGGAGATCAGCAGGTGTTTGCATCCAGCAAACACCTGATGTCCATTTCCACCACTGATCCATAACCAAATGTAGGGGCTGATCCAAAGGCCACAACTAAGAACATAAATTATTAGAACAGAATTAGGCCATTTAACCTAATGCTTAGCCTTCAGTCAGAGCTGATTTTTGTTTGCTTTCAGCACCACTCTCCCACAGTTCTCCCATAACCCTTAACACCCTGACCAATTAAGAATCTATATATCCTCTGTCTTAGTAAACCCAAAGTCTTGGCCTGCACAGCCCACTGTGGCAATCAATTACATAGATTCACAGCCCTCTGGCTGAAAAACATTGCTCCTCTCCTCAGTTTTAAAAGAACATCTTTTTATTCTGAGGCTGTGCCCTAGACTCTCGTACTAATGGAAACGTCCCCTCCATCCCCACTCTACCCAACCCTTTTAAGTATTCAATGAGATACCTCTCATCCTTCTGAGTGCAGTTAAGTACAGGCCCAGAGGCATGAAACATTTCTCATATGCTAAGCTTCCTCATATCCAGTTCCTTAGCTGTAATTGGAGCACATCTGCATTTGTTTGCATATGATAACCAACCTTCACTGAAACTCTGGTTTTAAATTTATTTAATCTTGATATATTTAAATTGTATTTAATTTATCAGTAGCACCTTAAAAACAGTTCAAATGCCTTCAGTGGCAAAGAGCTGTCAAATAAATTGACAAGGTAGCCAAGGGCAGCCTGTCGGTTCACCTGCTGAAGGCCACAAAAGGATCCTGACCTCCGGCATAACTGGTATAGGGATGGAAGTGGAATTGAGGTCACGGGAGGAGCACAGGGAGTGGGAGCATGCATGGCCCAGCCCGTAACTCTTGAATCCTTAACCAAGAACTCCCGGATTCTGATCACTTTCCAGGTGTTCATTCCTGGTCTTGAGCGGTATTCATTTTATTAAACAGAATCTCGTGTCATATGCATGAAGTGAAGAGGAGGGAAATGTTGGGTATCTGTCTCATTTTGAAAAGGTACCTTTCTTCTCCATCCTCCTCTGCACAATCTTGGAAAGGCCTAAATTGATTCAGCTTTCTCAAATTCTATAACCGCCTTGGCTTTATCCATTAAAGAAATTGTAATGTTTTGCTTTATTTTTATTTTAAAAGTAATTTTTTGCTGGTTATTTTTCAGTTAATTTTTCCAGAACCAAAAAAAAATGTACCCTGTTGAAACAGGGCTTCCAAATTGGAATTCTTGCATCTGTCAAGAGTTGTGTTGGAAAGGTGATAGTAAGGGATGAGGTGCTATATAAACATTAAGTAAGATTATTGCTGTGCACAGTGCAGTCCTTGAGGGATCAAAGACTGGGAGTTCTTACTCTTAGTACTTCTCTCAAACTGTACTGCCTTTGTACCATCAGTTGGTTTATTCATATTCTTGGTTTAGGGTGTTTAAAACATTATATTCATCCTTAAATGGAAGGAGTAGTGTTTATGTTTTTTGTCACACAACCTAGGAGTCTGATAGATGGTCAAGTGAGTAAAATAATCATTTATTGAAAATTGAATCTCTTGTTAAAAATGGAAATAGTAGCCAAGTATTTAACTAGAAAATGCCTTATTTCATTAAGTTTTCAATACACCTTTCATTGGTTCTTGTTACTTTTTTCTTAAATTATGACACTGAATTTGTTGAAGAACTTTGTCATGAGATTGTGAAAGACTATATAATGGCAGTTTTGTGGGTTTCTTATAAACTGGGGTGGATGGTTATATTTCTATCTAGAGAACAACTTTTCCTTATAGAAACTATTAAAATTCTGAAAAATTATATAACTTTCATAATAGGCACCCCAAAAGCAATGGCAGTTCGATGCCTTTGTTCCTTATCAGACCAGTATTTTACATTCCGTGCGCTTACCATTGTCTGGGGACGTGCTGCAGAAGTTCAAGTCCAGAGCAGAAAGCAAATCACTGGAGGAATTTGTATTTGACATTGACCTGTCAAATACAAGCCATACTGTACCCAACGCCTGATATCAGCACATTTGCCTATTTAGTTCAGTGTTCTGTGGAAAAGCTGTACCCACAGGTGTGCTAATCATTAAGTACCACTTTAAAGTATTGCTGTACTTTAGAAGGTTTTCCAACAATGTTTTCAAAGAGTAGTGACTAATTCCTGCCTTTCCCTTCTTTGGTCTGGTAAAAAGATCGAAGTTCAAAATGTGGATGAAACAATTGAGTAACACCAATTGAGGACATATATATTAACTAATTAGATGTACGAAGCTTCATTCTACCTTTGATAATGAATGGAAGCCAAGAGTAAGAAAAGCACTGAATTATAAATAACAATGTAAAAAATTAAACTGAATTTCAAATAAACTAATCCTGAATTGGTTGATATAATCATAACTTGTGAATTGTACATCATTTCACTACATAGTTTATATTCTGTAAATTTCAAAGTAAATTAATTTTCGAAGTACATTTATATAACCATATACTACCCTGAGTTTCACTTTCCTGCAGGAATTCACAGTAAATACAAAGAAACACACTACAATCAATGAAGAATTGCGTAATAAGACAGACAAACAAAGTGCAAAAGATAACAAGCTGCAAATACAAAAAGATAAAAATAAATAAATAAATAAATAAATAAATAAACAATAAATATCAAGAACGTGAGATAAAGAGTCCTTGAAAGTGAGTTCATGGGTTGTGGGAGCAGTTCATTGTTGGGGTCAGCACAGTTATCATCTTTGTTTCAA
This sequence comes from Hypanus sabinus, assembly GCF_030144855.1. Taxonomy (NCBI): domain Eukaryota; kingdom Metazoa; phylum Chordata; class Chondrichthyes; order Myliobatiformes; family Dasyatidae; genus Hypanus; species Hypanus sabinus. The sequence continues at coordinate 46,715,149 of NC_082719.1, read as the reverse complement.
GGGCTTGATGACTGAGGGGCAAGAACTGTTCCTGATCCTAGCAGTGTGAATTCTGAAGCTCCTGTCCCTCCTTCCTGATAGCATCAGCGAGAAGAGAGCATGTCTGGATGGTGGGGGCCCTTGATGATGCTTTCCTGGAGCTGTGTTTAGTCTCAAGAGTCATAAATTTAAAGCAATTAGAACAGGGGACTGCCTTGTCATACACTTGTGCTGATGGTGATTGTGGAGGAGATGTTGCCAATCTGAACTGACTGGAGTATGCAAATGAGGAAATTGAGGTTCCAGGTGCACAAGAAGGTATTGGCCTAGGTCTTGGTGTTTATTGTTAAGTTTTGAGAGGGTGATGGTGTTGAATGCAGAGCTGTACTCAATAAAGAGCATCTTGATGGATGTATCTTCACTCTCTAGGTACTTCAGGGTTGAGTGAAGAACGAATGAAAGGGCATGTCAGATTTGGAGATGTTAAACCAGCTAAAATTGCAAGGATAGAAAAGTGTATTACTTCACAAAGATTTTACTAAATCCTATATCTCCTGTAAGAATCAGAAATCCTCTGTTATCAACAGGGAAAAAAATTGGGCTCATATTTTGATAATTTTATGCAACACACAGTTTCTCAGTAAATTGGGGATCGCTTTGTCAAGTACCTCCATTCCATCAGCAAAACGTGGAATTTCCCAATGGCAACCTCCTTCCCCACCCCTACCTTCTTAATCTGGCATCTTCCCCTTCCTTTCCAGTCCTGCAGGAGGGATTAAAGAGAGAGGGTGGCATTAGTAGTCAGGGAAATTGTCATAGTGGTGCCCTGTCAGAACAGTCTGAAGAACTTGTCTCATCTTTATGGGTGAAATTGAGGAATAAGAAAGGTATGACCGCATTAATGAGGATATATTATAGACGGCCCAACGGTCTGTGGGACATAGAGGAACAGATTTGTAGAAAGATCGCAGGCTGTTGCAAGGAACAGAAGGTTGTGATAGGTGATTTTCGCTTTCCACGTATTGACTGAGACTCCCACGCCATAAAAGGACTAGATGGGATATAGTTTATCAAACATGTTCAGGAAAGTTTCCTTAATCAGTCCCAATCAAAGAGTTTGCAGTACTTGATTTCCTTTTAGGGAATGAGACAGGATGGGTCACAGAACTTTTGTATAGGGGAACACTTTGCATCTAAGGATTATAATGCCATTAGGTTCAGGCTTCAATTATGGAAAAGGATAGGTCTGGTCTGTGGGTTGAGATTCTAAATTGGAGAAAGGACAATTTTGATGGTGTCAGAAAGGGACTAGCAAATGTGGATTGGGATGGGCTATCTTCCAGCAAAAGTGTACTTGGTAAGTGGGAGGTCTTCAGGAGTGAAATTTTGAGAGTATGATTGCTTGTATGTGCCTGTCAGAATAGAAGGTAAAGATAACAGGCTTAAGGAACCTTGGTGTTCAAGAGAGATTGTGAGGTCTTTCTTAAGGTAAAAAAAACCGAGGTGCATAGCTCTTGTAGGCAGGTAAGAACAAAGGAGGTGCTTATGGAGTATAAGAACACTTAAGAAAGAAATCAGGAGGGCAAGGTGAAATAGACTCCTAAGGGCTTCTCTAAGTATGTTAAGAGCAAAAGGATTGCAAGAGACAAAATTGGTCCTCTGGAAGATCAGAATGGTAATCTAGATGTGGAACCAAAAAAGATGGGGAGATCTTAAATGGATTTTTTGCACCTATATTGACTCGGGAAATGGATGGAGAAAGTGTAGAAGTGAGTTCGGGCCATGGACCATCTACAGATTACAGAGAAGGAAGTGTATACTCTCTTGAGGCATATTAGGGTAGAGAAATCCCCAGGGCCTGACAAGGTGTTCTATCAGACCCTGTGTAATGCAAGTGTAGAAATTGTAGGGCCCTAGTAGAGATATTTAAATCATCCTTAGTGACAGGTGAGGTACCAGAGAATTAGAGGCTAGCTAATGTTGCTCAGCTGTTTAAGAAAGGCTTTAAGAATAAACCAGAAATTATAGAACAGTGAGCCTGACATCAGTAGTGGGAAAGTTTTTTGAAAGGTATTCTAAGGGACCAAATATGAGTATTTGGATAAACAAGAACTGATTAGGAATAGGCAGCATGGCTTTGTCTGTGGTAGATCATATCTAACCAACCTTACAGAATTTTCCAAAAAGTTACGAGGAAAGTTGATGAAAGCAAAGCAGTGGATCTTGTCTACTTGGATTTCAGCAAGGCATTTGACAAGGTCCTGCGTGGGAGGTTGGTCAAGAAAGGTCAGTTGCTTGCCGTTCAAGATGATACAGTAAATTGGATTAGGCATTGGCTTTGTGGAAGAAGCCAGAGATTGGTAGCGGATGGTTGCTTCTCTGACTGGAGGCTGGGGACTAGTAGTGTGCTACAGGGATTGGTATCGGGTCCATTGTTGATTGTCATTTAGATCAGTGATCTGGATGATAAAGTGATCAACAAATTTGCAGATGACACCAAGATTGTGGGTGTAGTGGACAGTGAGGAAGACTATCAGAGCTTGCAGCAGGATCTAGACCAGGTGGAAAAATGGGCTGAAATGTGGCAGATGGAATTTAATGCAGTCAAGTGTGATGTATTGTATTCTGGAAAGACCAACCAGGGTAGGCCTTACACAGTGAGTGGTAGGGCACTGAGACCTGCGGAGAATAAAGAGATCAGGGAATGTAGGTCCATAATTAATTGAAAGTGGCATCACAGGTAGATAGGTTCATACCTTTGCCTTCATAATTCAAAGTATTGAGTACAGGAGTTGGGACATTATGTTGAAATTATATAGTGCATTGGAGAGGTCCACAATATCCTTAGAAGGGAGTGTGAGCAGCCAGAAGTTGTGGTACATATTGATACCAATGACATAGGCAGAAAAAGGGTCATGAGAACGAAATACAGGGAGTTATGAAGGAAGCTGAGAAGCAGAACCTCAAGGGTAGTAATCTCGGGATTGCTGCTTCTGCTTGGGGGATGAATATTCTTGTGGGCAGGTTTACAACAGCTGTTGGGAGTGGTTTAAACTAATATAGCAAGGAGATGGGAACCAGTATGATGGAGCCGAGGAAAAGCCAGTAGGTTTACAAGTAGATGATGGATGTAACACCAATGTAAGGAAGGACAAATCAATGACTGGGTACAAATGCAGACAGAGGAAAGAATTCAGTTGTACCACAGAGGCAAAATTCAAAAAGGTAAGTAATGCAGGACTGAAGATAATGTATTTAAATAAGGTGGATGACCTGGTGGCACAATTAGGTTAGTCACTATGACATTGTGGGCATCACTGAGTCGTGGCTGAAAGAGAGCCAAAGTTGGGAACTTAACATCAAAGGATGTTTTTTGTATTGAAAATTCAAGCAGGAAGGCATAGGCAGTGCTGTGGCTTTGTTGGTAAGATATGGATTTAGATCTTTAGAAAGAAGTGACATGGGGCAGAGAATGATGTAACTTCATGGGCAAAATTATGAAAATGCAAGGGTGAAAATACCATGATGGGAATCGTATTTCATCCTCCAAATAAAGTCAAAATGTGGGTTGAGATTGCAAAGAGAGCTGGAAAAGGCATGTAATGTGCAGGGAGATTGGGAAAATCATGGGTGTCAGATCAGAAGAGGGGGAATTTGTTGAATGCCTATGAGATGGCTTTTTAGAGCAGCTCATACTTGAGCCTACTTGAGAAAAGGCTGTCTTAGGTTGGGTGTTGTGTAATAACCCAGATCTTATTAGTCAGCTTAACATAAAGGAACCCACAGGAGACAATGATCATAATATGATTGAATTCATACTGCAGTTGGAGAAGGAGAAGCACAAGTCAGATGTATCACTATCACAATGGAATAAAGGGAATTACAGAGGCATGAGAGAGGAACTTGCCCAGGTGGATTGGAGGAGGATGCAGAGCAGAGACGGCTGAAGCTTCAGGGAATAGTTCATAATGCATAGGATTAGATAAGTCCCATGGAAGTAGGTGTTCTCAAATGGCAGGGGAGGCAATTGTGGCTGATAGAGTTGAGGATTGCATAAAAGCTGAGGAAAGGGTATATAAGGACAAAGGTGAGCAGCAAGTTGGATGATTGGGAAGCTTTTAAAATCCAACAAAAGGCAACTAAAAGCCATAAGAAGGGAAAAGATTAAATATGAGGGCAAACTGGCCAGTAATATAAAGCAGGATACTAAAAAATGTTTAAGTTATATAAAGAGAAAAAGGGAGGTGAGAGTTGATTATTGGACCACTGGAAAATGATGCTGGTGAGGTAGTAATGGGGGACAAAAGAATGGCAGCTAAACTTAATGAGTACTTTGTATCAGTCTTCACTGTGGAAGACACTAGCAGTGTGCCAGAGGTCCGTGAGTGTCAGAGAGCAGGAGTGAGCACCATTGCTATTACAAAGGAAAAATGCTAGGGAAACTCAAAGGTCTTAAGGTAGACAAGTCACCTGAACCAGATGGACCATATCCCAGAGTCCTGAGAGAGATAACGGATACATTGGTCATGATCTTTCAAGAATCACTTGATTCTGGCATGGTCCTGGAGGAATGGAAAATTGCAAATGTCTCTCCACTGTTTAAGAAGGGAGGAAGGCAAAAGAAAGGAAATAATAGGTCAGATAGCCTAACCTCAGTGGTTGGAAAGTTGTTGGAGATTATTATTAAGGACGAGGTTTTGGGGTACTTGGAGACTAATGATAAAACAAGTCAAAGTAAGCATGGTTTCTGTAAAGGGAAATCTTGCCGGAAAAATCTATTAGAGTTCTTTGAGGAAGTAACAAGAAGGGTGGACAAAAGAGAGGCAGTGGATGCCATTTACTTAGATTTTCAGAAGGCATTTGATAAGGTGCTGCATATAAGACTGCTTTAGCAAGATTAAATTGTATGGAGTTACAAGAAGGAAACTGAATAGAGGAATGGCTGCCAGACAGGAGGCACTGAGTGTGAATAAAGGGATCCTTTTCTGTTTGGCTGCCAGTGACTAGTGGTGTTCCTCAGGGGTCAATATTGGGACCGCTACTTTTCATATTGTCAATGGTTTGGGTAATGGAATTGATGGCTTTGTGGAAAAGTTTGCAGATGATAAGATAGGCAGAGGGGTAGGTAGTGCTGAGAAAGCAGTGCAATTGCAGCAGGACTTAGACAAATTGGAAGAATAGGCAAAAAGTGGCAGATGGAATAGAGTGTTGGGAAATGTATGATAATGCATTTTGGTAAGAGGAACAACAGTGCAGACTATTATCTGAATGGGAAGAAAATTCAAACATCAGAGGTGTAGAGGGACTTTGGAGCCCTCATGCAAGACTCCCAGGTTAATTTACAGGTTGAATCTGTGGTAAAGAAGGCTAATGTAATGTGGCATTTATTTCAAGGAGGATAGAACATTAAAGCAAGAAGATAATGCTGAGGCTTTATAAGGCACTGGTCAGACAACACTTGGAGTATTATCAACAGTTTTGGGCCCTATATCTCAGAATGGATGTGTTGTCATTGGAGAGAGTCCACAGGAGGTTCACATGGATGATCGCGGGAATGAAGGAATTAAATTATGAGGACCATTTGACAGTTCTGTGCCTGTACTCACTGGAATTTAGGAGAACGTGGGGGGGTTGGGGGGGGGGTTCTCTTTGAAATCTACCTAATGTCAAAAGGACTAGGTAAGATGAATGTGGAGATGATGTTTCCTATGGTGGGAGTATCCAGAACAAGAGGGCACAGCCTGAATATTGAAGGGCAATCTTTTAGAACAGAGGTAAGATGGAATTTTTTTTAGCCAGAGAGTGATGAATCTGTGGAATACTCTGCCACAGACTGAGGTGGAGGCCAAGTCCATGGGTATATTTAAGACAGAAGTTGATAGTTTCCTGGTCAGTCAGGGCATCAAAGGATATGGCGAGAAGGCAGGCGTTTGGGGTTGGGTGGGATGTGGGACCTGAGATCGGCCATAATGGAATGTCTGAGCAGACTCAATTGGCTGAATGGCCTAATTCTGCTTCAATGTGCTATGGTCTAATGAAGGCCTCATTTGGAGTACTGTGTGCAGTTTTGGTCCTATCTACAGGAAAGATGTAATCAAGATTGAAAGAGTATCGAGATAATGTACAAGGACTGGAGGACCTGAGTTGTAAGGAAAGATTGAATAGTTTAGAACTGTAGAAGATTAAGAAGCAATTTGATTGAAGTGTATAGTTAGGGTAAATGCAGGCATGCTTTTCCCACTGAGCTTGATTGAGACTACAACTCATGGTCATGGTTAAAAATGAAATGTTTAAGGGGAACACGAAGGGGAACCTTGTGGCTCAGAGGAATGAACTGCCTAGCATAAGTGGTGGATGCAATTTTGATTTCAATGTTTAAGAGATATTTGGATGGGTACATGGATGTGATGGGTATGCAGGGCAGGTCAATGGGGCTAGGCAGTTGCAATGTTTGATGCAGACTAGATGGGCTGAGAGGTCTGTAGTTTTCTTTGACCCTGTGACTCTGCTTTTAAAATAAGTGCAGTTAAGTCAAAAGATTATTGTCTCGATAAGGATCATTAGTGTCCCATGTCACATTTTGTAGCTGTTGCATTAATCTGGTGTGAACCCAGTGCACGAGAGTGAATAGTGGTGAATCATGAAAAAGGTATTTACCTTTGCCTCGGCTCTCTGACAAATTTAAAAGGAATGTAAAACATAAATCAGGTGTAAAACAACATTCATTGAAACAAACGGCAATGTGATTCAATGAAGCATGGGAGTTTCCTGAATTTATAATTTAAACAGCACGCAGCAGTGTCACAGTTTCCGGAGACACATTTCATGTAAGCAGAGACTCCCACTGCAGTAACCTGGATAATGAAATCACACCCCCTTAAATGTGATCTCATAAAACTAGAGTAGTCTTAGTTACAGTACTTGTGTTAGTGTACATGAATATGCATATCTATAATATTAAGTTGGTAACACAGACTTTAGTTTTACAAAATAGTGAGTACAAACTCCACTATAAATGAGCACAATCTTAAATGAAAATGCAAAATAGAGTTCTACCTTATTAGTATTTCGACCTTGAAAATAGTATACAGTATAAAACTGAAGCCCCTTTGCCCTATCAGATATAAATAATAATGGCATTTTCTTGAACAGCAAATTCTCCCCTATTGTCACAAGCCAATTATTTGTTTGTTAAAAGTGAGATGACTATCCCATAGTATGCTTTTAGCTCAACAGTAATAAGTGTATGCTTTTCAGAATGTGAGGTAAAGGTAGTGTATTAGTGGGTGTGGACAGCAGCACCAACTCAACAGTGTGATATTGTTGCAGGTCAGGTGACTGCAGGAACAGAGTTTCTTCTCTGTTAAATCTCTGCTTTATAAGTTGTTGTTAAAGATGAGTGTAGCTTTGAAAGTTGGGGTATCAAGCTAGCTGTTTGATTGTCTAGTAAGTGTTGACACCTATTCAATATCCAAGCTTTAAGATAGTACTGAGCTTTTGTTCAGGTAATAACATAACTCCAACTTGATAGAATGAACATCGATTTCTCACGTTTCTGGTAATACCCACCCCCACCCCTTCACCATTCCCCATCCCCTCTCCTCTCTCTCACTTATCTCCTTGCCTGCCCATCAACTCCCTCTGGTGCTCCTTCCCTCTTCTTCCATGGTCTTCTGTCCTCTCCTATTAGAATCTCCCTTCTCCCACCCCGTATCTCTTTCACCAATCAACTTCCCAGCTCTTTATTTTGCCCCTCCCCCTCCCAGTTTCACCTATCATCTTGTGTTTCTCCCTCCTCTCCCCCCACCTTTTAAAACTGCTCATCTTTTTTTTTCCCTCCAGTTCCTGATGAAGGGTTTTGCCCCGAAACATCGACTATACTCTTTTCCATAGATGCTGTCTGGCCTGCTGAGTTCCTTCAGCATTTTGTGTGTGTTGCTTATCATTAGGTGAGCCTTGGTTTTAGTTAATAGAAGAAGACCCTCAAGATCTAGCCTTACTCCTGCTAGTTCCTGAGTTTACATGGATATGGAGCCCAAGCTACATAATAGAGTATACTTTAAAACAACTAGCTATAAATTGCTTTGGAATCTGAAATACTGGTTTATGTTTTGAAGAAATGAAAGTACTATGATTACAATTTTATAATTTTTGAAAGCAATGTGCCAAGAAAGTGGATTTTTTAAATTTTATTGTTTTTATTTTATCTGCAAGCTGCAGCATAAGTGTGTTTTCCTCTCTTTTGAAGTGCTAGTGCTCATTTGTTGAAATCCCATCAATCCCATTGTCCCATCAGTGCAATCCCATTGGGCCAGAGTCCCAGTTGTGATTCAACCACAGCTAGTACCATTTCCCCGATGTATTTTGTGCTCATCCATGTAGTAAGTTGCTGACAGAAGTTAGAACAGAAATCACAACTTTCATTGTTCACTTGCATTTGAACAAAGGACAAACCAAACAGCAAGTTGGGGAGAAGGTCAGATTTAATGGGACCCATCAGTCTATTGTCTTTAACCTCACTAGTTTAGTCACCTTGATTTGCAAGCAAAACCCTTTTGCAGACATGCAGCATAAGGCTCTACAGCAAGAGGAGAGTCCATCTCACTAACTTTTGCCATTTAATCCTTTACCATTCTAGACTTTTCATTTATTCCTTTGCAAGGATATCCCAAAATTAAAAAAAAGCATTTAAAAAAGCAGTGAAGGCTTAAAGACCCTATGTCTTTTTATCATTCAACATTGTAGCGGATCTGCTCTTGTCTGCAGCTATGCTCTCCTCCCTATACCCTATAACCCCTGGCCTTCAATGTATTCATTGATCCAGCCTCTGTCATGGAAGAAATTTCTCCTCATTTCTGTTTTAAACAGGCAACACCTTGCTGTGAAGCTGTGGCCCCTTGTTCTGTAATGCCCAGCAGTAGAAGAGTCATCCCTGCATCTACTTTCTCAATCCTTTTATGTATTTCAAATTTCAAACTAAATTTATTATCTAAGTATGTATATGTTGACGTATACTACCCGAAGATTCATATTGTGACAGGCATTCACAGTAGAATAAAACAACTGAATCAGTGGAAAGCTATACAGAGACTGACAAACAACCAATGTGCAAAAGGCAAAAACAAATAATAAATAAATAATGCTGAGAACATGAGTTGTGGGGTCGTTGAACGTGAACCCATAGCTTTGGAATCAGTTCAGTGTTGAGGTGAGTGAAGTTGTCCACACTGGTTCAGGAGCTTGATGGTTGAAAAGTAATAATGGTACTTTAACTTGGTGGTGTGGGACCTACAGTTCCGGTATCTCCTTCCCGATTGCATTAGTGAGAAGAGAGCATGGCTTTGGATCGCGGGGAGGGCTTTTCTTGTGAAGGACTGGGCTGTATTCATCACTTTTTGTAAGCTTTTCCACCCTTGGGCACTGGTATTTCCGTACAAGGCCATGATGCAACCAGTCAATATTCTGTTCACCGCACATCTCTAGAAGTTTCTCAGAGTTTTAGATGACACGCTGAATCTTTGCAAACTTCTCAGAAAGTAGAGGTGTTGCCATGCCTTCTTTGAAATGATGCTGCATGCTGATCCAAGGACGGAGCCTCTGAAATGATAATGCCAAGGAATTTAAAGTTGCAGACCCACTCCCCCAGTAATCAGCTCTTTGGTTTTACGGATGTTGAGTGAGAGGTTGTTGTTGTAGCACCATTTAGCTAGATTTTCCGTCTCACTCCAATATGTCAATTCGTCACCACTTTAGTTCGGCCAACAAACATTGGTGTTAACTTAAATATGACATGGGAGCTATACTTGGTCTCAGAGACATAAGAATAAAGTGAGTAGAGCAGGGGTCTAACCCCATGCAACCTTATGGGATGTCTGTGCTGAAGCTGACTGTGGAGATGTTCTTGCCAATCCCTACTGACTGGGTCTGCAAGTGAGAAAATTGAGGATACAATTGCATAAGGATGTTCTAATCTAGGTCTTGGAGCTTATTGATTTGTTTTGAGGAGCTGATAGTGTTGAATGCTGAGCTGTAGTCAATGAAGAGCATCTTGAAACATACATCTTCATTGTTCAGATGTTCCAGAGCTGAGTGAAGAGCCAATGAAATGGCACCTGCTGTTAACCTGTTGTGACAGTATGCAAATTGGAATGGATGCAAGACACTCTTCAGGCAGTAATTAATATGCTTCATGACCAGTCTCTCAAAAATAGTACCTCTCATTTTCTAAACCCCATTGAGGAAAGATCAACATGTTTAAAGTTTCCTTGTGAGACAAACCAACTGCAAGTGTAGTATGGGTAGGTCATACTTACTAAGGTTCCCCAGAGAACAGCAAGAAATAGAGGGACCTAGATCTACAAGTCCCCAGATCCCTAAGGGTGGAACATAGGGAGATGAGGTGATGAAGAAGGCAGGACAGGATTCTGACCATGAGCAGTGGCATGGAATACAAGTGCCTGCAAGTCATGGTACAACTTTACAAATCTTTGAATAAGCCACACTTGGCGTGTTTTGTGTCATTCTGAATGCCACACAATAGAAGAAATTTGAATGTATTAGAGCAGAGGAAATCTGCCAGGATATTACTTGGGATGAAAGTTTTCAGTTATGAGGAAGAGACTGTGTTTGTTTTCCCTGGAGTGGCAGAGACTGACAGGGGATGTAATGCTGATGTACAAAGCTGAGAGATCAATGAGAAACTTCTCCCAAAAACAGTCTCCAAGGCCAGGCGGCATTGTTTAAAGTGAAGAGCATGAGGGTCAGAGGCATCTGACGAATTTTATTTTCATTCAGTGGATGTTTCCAGTCTGGAATTCACTGACTGATTGGTGGTATAGGCAGCGACCCTCACAACATTTAAGTATCTAGATGAGCCCTTGTATCAACAAGGTGTGGACGGCCTTGGGCCAAGTTCTGAAATGGGAATTTAATGCTCTGCAGTGACGTGGTAGGGCAAAGAACTTGTTCCTTTGCTGTGTGACTCTTGGTTTCATAACCTGATAAATGGAAATTTGGCTGATGGCAGGACGCAAAGAGTGGGAATAAAGGGGGCTTTTTCTGGTTGACTGCCTGTGTCTAATGGTGTTCTGCAGGGATCGATGTTGGGACTGCTGCTTTTCATGTTATGTGTCAATGATTTGGATGACAGATTTCATGGCTTGTGGCCAAATTTGGGGATGATACAATGATATGTGGAGGGATAGACAAGTATTGAAGATGCAGGAAGTCTGCAGAAAAGCTTGCATGGATTTGGTGAATGGGCAAAGAAGTGGCAGATGGAATACAGTGTTGGGAAGTGTATGACCATGCATTTGGGTAGGAGGAATAAAGGCTTAGACCATTTTTCTAAACGGGGAGAAAATTCAGAAATCAAAGGTGCAGAGGGATTTGAGAGTTAATTTTGCTCCTGTCTTAGGATTTATTCACAGCAATGCAAACCTACTATTGTATAAAATGAGCAAAATCCATGTGATTTCATCAATGATTTTTCATATTGATTTGGTTATTTTTGTTACATAAAAGGGACACTATTTTAGATGGCAATACTCACTTTTCCACATGCAACACTACTGCAAAATCTTTATTGCTGTTTTGTGTCAGTGTAGAACAGACCACTTCAGGGCTTACTGTTACGAATTTTTTTTTAAATTCCCATTTGTTCAGTTCCAGTGTGGACAAATGATCTGCCACAATAGCAACTGATATAAACACAGTGGCAGTAAATGTCTTTTTGCAAGCTGCATTGAGTACTTATTTGGAGGCAGTAAAATAGTGCTGTATTTTAATTCAGTTGTAATTTGGATGTCATTCTAAGTAACTCAGATGTTATTTTAAAAGTAGTTATTGTGTTTTTAGTCATTGAATTGCCAGTATTCTGTTTTACACTGAATGGAGTAACACTACAATTTTGTTGTCCTGAGCAATAACAATAACGCCCTTATCTGAACTATAAAACCAAACTTCTTCCATAAACCCTGAGATTAGTAGCAGGCATATTCCGATAGTGGAGTTCTAACATAGTCATAGAACACTGCAGCACAGAAACTGGCCTTTCGGCCCATCTACCTCATGCCAAACCATTAATCTGCCTAATCCCATCCACCTGCACCCAGACCATAGCCTTCCATATCCTTCCCATCCATGTACCTATCCAAATTTTTGTTAAATGTTGAAATCAAGCCTGCATGTACCATTGCACTGAGAGCTCATTCCACACTCCCACCACCCTCTGAGTGAAGAAGTTTTCCTTCATATTCCCCTTAATCATTTCACCTTTCACCCTTAACCCGTGGCCTCTACTTGAGTCTCAGCCAACCACAGTGCAAAAAGCCTGCTTGCATTTACCCTTCATAATTTTGTATACCTCTTTCAAATCTCCCCTCAATCTTCTATGTTCTGGGGAATTAAGTCCTAACCTGTTCAATGTTTCCCTATAACTCAGGTCCTCTGTTCCCAGTGACATCCTCCTAAACTCTCTCTGCAGTTTTTCAGTCTTATTTACATCTTTCTTGTAGGTAGGTGACCAAAACTGGACACAATACTCCAAATTAGGTCTCCTTTGCTATCCTTTTGTTCTTAATATAACTGTAAAAGTCCTTCGGACTCTCCTTCACTTCATCTACTGGAGCAGCCTCGTGTCTTTTTTCTAGCCTCCCCCCCTCGCTTTCTTTCTTTAGTGTTCTCTTCCATTTCTTATACTTTACAAGTACCTCATTTGCTCCTGCCAGCCTATCCCTTATATGCACCTCCTTTTTCTTATCCTGAACCTCAATATTTCTCAAAAGCTAAGGCTTCCTAAACCTGTTATCTGTGCTTTTTATTCAGTCAGGCAGATACAAAGTCTGTACTCTCAACATTTCACATTTGAAGGCCTCCCACTTACCAAGTACACCTTTGCCAGAAAACTACCTGTCCCAATCCACACTTGCTAGATTCTTTCTGATCAAAATTTGCCTTTCTCCAATTTAAGATCTCAACCTGAGGGTCAGACCTACCTTTTTCCGTAATTACCTTGAAACTAATGTCATAACAATCAATAGATGCAAAGTGTTCTCGTCCACAAACTTCTGTGGCCTGCCATGTCCCATTCCCAAATAGGAGATTTAGTATCGCACTCTCTCTAGTTGTAATTTCTGTGTACTGATCAAGTAAACTTTCTTGAACACTTTTGACAAACTCTTTCCCTTCCAGCCTTTTGCTGTCAATACGTGGAAAGTTTAAAATCTGACTGACTGTCATAACCTTGTAAATCTTGCAACAGTCTAAGATCGCTCTATAAATTTGATCCTCTAAATCCCTCAGACTGTTTGGTAATCTATGATGTAATCTCATTAATGTGGTCATACCTTTCTTATTCCTCAGTTCTACTCATAAACCCTCACTAGACAAGCTCTACAGTCTGCTGTCTGAACACTGCTGTGACATTTTATCCTGAATCATAATGCCATCCCATCCCCTTTAATCGCTCCTGCTGTATCTTGTCTAAAACAACGGCACCCCTGAAGATTGAAATACCAGTCCAGGCCCTCCTGCACCCAAGTCTCACTAATGGCTACGTCATAATTTCACGTGCTGCTCCATGCCCTAAGCTCATCTACCTTTACTACAATATTCCCTGCATTGAAATATACGTAACTCAGAACATTACTCTCACCATGCTCAACCGTCTGATTCCCGACTTTGTATGTAACCTTAACAACATCTTTCTCCATAATCACTCTGGTATCCGTTCTGGAGGTCTGGTGCCCATCCCTGAAATGTTATGATACAGACCCAACCACGCCAGCTTCTGGAATTCCTACACTCTAACTACCCGGAGTATGAGTAGCTGGTGCTGCCCCTTTAGGGGTTCAGGACTGTCTCACTGATTGGTTGCCATGTTTTGGCGCCAGGGTTTCAGTATTTAAGGAGCAACTGAACTGTTCAGTGCTCACTTGTAAGCTTAACTTGGATTATTGTCTTTCGTCTGTTTAGTGCTCAGCTCTCGTTTCAGTCTCATACCATATCTCGATCCTACCCTCGGATACTCCAGCACTTGAGTCCTACCCATCCTTGTCATGGTCTCTCATGACAGTACGAAGTGGGCCCAGCAAGGTATCAGAGTCCTTCGTCCACTGTGGCAAGCCACAGCGAGAGGATTTCTAGACAGAGCCTGGAAATGCACGACCTCCGCATCAGCATGTGTCAACATTCGCAGGGAGAAAGCTAGAGTCATTCAGGTGAGGTTGTTCTCTGCCCAGCCAGCACATCTTCCGACCCCGGAGAGATTCACCAGAGACCCGTGTTTGTACCATGGCTTCCTTACTCAATGCTCATTGGTGTTTGAGCTCCAGCCATCCCGGTTCCCAATGGAACGTGGAAAAGTGGCCTTGGTGATTTCTCTCCTCACCGCGAGAGCCCTTGCCTGGGCATTGGGGATGAAGGTTGGAGGTTTGTGCCATTCAGAACTCACAGCTGCCATGAGAAAGGTATTTCACCATCCTGCCAGAGAAAATAGAGCCTCAGACAACCTGATGAAGGTGCATGAGCGCAGTCCATCGTTGGCTGACTATGCTATCGTGTTCCAGACTTTGGCCCAATAGAGGGACTGGAAAAGGGAAGCCTTCGCTGTTCTGCACCGCCACAGATTCTGGAGCGAACTAAAGGACACCCTCGCCTTGGGAGAGCCAGCAGGGAACATAGAGGTCCTGATCATCCAGTGCATCCACCTCGATAACCATCTGCCAGAGCACAAGTGTCAAGAAGTCGAAGAGGGCTAGCCCGAGCCTGGCCTCAATGCGTTGCCATTCCACCCCCCATCTCAGACCGTGACCTTGCCTGTCCCCTATTCAGGACTCAGTCAAACCTATGCAGATCATTTACCCAAGGCTCTTCGCCGATGAGAGGTCCTGGTGTCAGAGTCAGGGCTGCTGTTACTACTGCAGGAGAAAGGTCACCTGTTGGCCGAATGTCCAAAGCTGCAGCCATTGCTCCCAATGCTGTGGACTCTGGTGTCACGCCAAAGGCAAGACATCTCCTGGGGTAAGATCCTCAGATAGCTGAGGGCTTTTGTGGACTCTGCAGGATGATAGTCTCTACATAATTGATTCTCCACTCATACCCCTGATCCGCGGGTACACTTTGCTGTCGCAGCTCAACCCATCTGTGGACTGGACAAAAGGGAGAATCATTGCTTGGTCCAGTCATTGTAGGAGGGTATGTTTGCAGCATGGGGACCTAAACCCCCAGACTCTCCCGAGACCAACAACCAACAAAGGGGTGGACTTTGTTGAAGTACGAAGTAACCTGAAGCCTTCTGGAGGCATAGTCCTGCCCTCAAAGACAGACAAGTCAGTCCCAGCCAACAGAACTGTGTTGAGTCCCGACCCTGCCTAGTTGGGGGGCACGCTGGAATTAGAGAAAGACCAAGGAGGTGCCCAAGCATTCGGGAACTCTTGCAGCTAAGGGATCCAGCCACCAGGTCCCAACTAAAGAAAAGACTCCTAAACACAGACCCTTGGAGCCTGTTCCTGTGGAGCCAAGGACCATCTGTAACACCTCGTTGCCATCACCCAAGGATACAGATGAGGATTTGAACTCTGATTCGGCCACTCGTTCAACAAAGGGGTCAAGTGAACCTAGAGAGGAGACACTAATGCTCTGGAGTCATTCTTGAAGGAATGTTTTGAGGAACTTGCAATACCCAGTCCAGTCAAAGTTCCTTCCATTTATGAGGACTTGGAAGAGCTCTTCAACAAGGGAAAGGCCTTGACTCTTCCCCTGCAATGACCTTATGACTGTGCTGTAGACCTACTCCCTGATACTGGTCATCCACGGGGTTGACTATACGTCCTCTCAGGCCCAGGGAGAAACACAATGGAAGAATATATAAAGGAGACTCTTGCCATGGGTTTCATTCAGTCCACCATCTCTCCAACCAGTGCAGGCTTTTTCCTCATACAAAAGAAAGATGGGAGCCTGCAGCCATGCATTTGATGATAGAGGGTTAAATCACATAACAGCCAAGAATTGTTAACCTCTTCCATTCATGAGTATGACCTTTGAGATGGTCCAAGGGGCAAAAATACTCACAAGGCTAGATCTGTGGAGTGCATACGATCTGATCCGCATGAAGGAGAGTGACGAGTGGAAAACCACATTCAATATACCCCTGGGGCTCTATGAACGCCTGGTTATGCCCTTCAGTCTTGCAAATGCTGCAGCAGTTTTTCAGGCCTCTATGAACCATGTGCTCCAGGATACTCTCCATAAGTACGCCTTTGTCTTCTTGGATGATCACATAATCTTCTCAAAGTCCAGGGAGGAGCACGTTGCTCACATCAGGGACATCTTAAATGGTCTTCTAGACTAGTGGTCACCAACATTTTTAAGTCCAAGGTCCCCTACCTCTGCCTTAGTCAAAGGCAAGATCGACCCTAAATCGGTTAGTCACACGCATGCGCATCGGGCAGAAAAAAAACAGAAGTAAAACCCCGCAACCTGGAAGTAGAAATAATTTGTGTACACCAGGGGTCACCACCCTTTTTTGCACCGTGGACCGGTTTAGTATTGACAATATTCTTGCAGACCAGCCAACGGGGGGTAGCGGGGGGGTGGGGGTGTTAAACATGACCGGAATACAGCGATACTCGAAGCGGCTTCCTTCTGTCCAGTCTATTCCACAATTTAGTTTACGTGGCTCTCAGCACTTAGCTTCTGTCCTGCTGAAAAAACTCAAGTGGGTTTGTCTTTAAGTGCTGGCTGCTTGGACTCAGGGTACCAAAGCAGTTTTGAGGGCTTCATTGCCTCATTAGACAGCCTCCCGCCCGCCTGTCTGCCGCCAGACACCTTGGCCAGGTGTGGCTGGTCGTGAATAGGGTGAGAGGACGAGGTAAGGGCAGGAGGTCCCCATGCCGGGGCCACGGCAGTCGCAGTCCATAGAGAGCAATCGACCGAGCGAGGAGTGTGACAGAGTGTGCCTGCCCACCTTGTAAGTAGGTAGGATCTATCGGCCGACAAAAGTTTGGCTCGAGGGATGACTTTCAGTAGATCGCAGCGCGGTAGTTGCTCTGCTACTTACGAAACCTTGAGCTGGAATTAAGTCGTCTGTGAATATTTTAGCACAGGGTTCCCCGCGAACATCCGGTGTGTTAAACAGGTTCAGAGGCGGTGCCCATCTGTCTGTGCTCCAAGCCAGTAGCATTGGCACTTCCCACAAGCCGGTTACCCGAGGCCAACCGGTGATCCCTGGCACTAGGGTATCACTGCATTTAGGCGGCTGATGACCTCACGTGCGTTCAAGTTCAACAGTGGGAGTGACAGGGATTGAGGAAAGGTGCAGCTGACTCATATCGTTTAATATCGACAAATCATATTGTTTCCTCGCGGCCCGGTGGTTGGAGACCACCGAAGTACACTGTGTGGTGAGTGGCGGGGGAGCTACACACATGCGCACTGGGTAGAAAGAATGGAACGAAAACCCCTCAACCCGGAAACAATCTCTCAGCAGTATTTGTGTATTTTTTATTTTTTTCGGGATCTACTGGGAAAGTCTCAAAGATCGACCAGTTGATAGCGATCGACGGGTTGACGACCATTATTCTAGACCATGGACTCCATGTCAAGCTGGAGAAGTCTGCATTTCATATGACTACCATTTCATTTTTGGGTTTTATCATCTCTAATGGAAATCTTCAGATGGACCCTACTAAGACCCAGGCAGTCAGAGATTGACCACCTCCATCCAGGCAGTCCAGGTGGTCTCTTCTTTAATTGCTTCAATTTTATCCTGATCTATGGACCAAGGTTAAAAAAAATGGAAACCAGATGCCTTGTCCCATTAGTTTGACGAACCCGAATGAGTAGAGCAGCCTACCATCATTTTGCCTCAAGCCAAGGTTGTAGCGCCCAGTCATTGGAGAATCGACACTTTACATGCCCAAGCACAAGAGGAGATTCCTAAGAATGGTCCTCTGGTATCCAAAGCGGAATACCACGGGTATTCTGTTCTGGTTGCCTTCAGCCTTCCCTCCTCCTGATGGTCACACAGTTACCGGCATCCTGCACCTTAGGTGTAACTACCTCCCTTTGTGTCCTGTCAATCAACCCTTCACCGTCCCGAATGACATAAACTTCATCCAGTTCTGGCTCTAACTCCGTGACATGCTCCGTGAGAAGCTGCCGTTTCTATGACCGTCTTTTTTGTTGTAGATCTTTAAATCTTGCTCCCCATTAGTCATGTCACTGTCTGGAATTGGAGCAGGTAATCCATTCTGTGAGGAAAATGTGCATTCTTGGAACTGCAAGAATAAAATCCCAAGTTTGAGCTTAATCTATCAAGTGAAGTGACCAAAGAAAATCCCCTGAAAAATACCAGTGTCTGGTATAATCTTCCCACTTCAACCACTGGCATTGAAAGTTGCTTTCTGTTTGATTGATGGATGTTAACAACCAACACTCAGCCATCAATAATTGACCTGAAGATGCTGAGCTGTAGTCCTTTTGATGAAAGTATTCCTACAGTCAGTCCAGAACTTTGCTTCAGTGATTGTAAAGGAATGATGAGATATTTACAAATCAGGAAGGTAAAGGATTTTGGTGAGGAAACTATGGATGGTGAGCGTCCCATGTGCCTTGTACTTTTTCTCTACCTGAATGGTAAGTATTATAGGTTTAGATGGTGCTGTCAAGGAAAACAAGTTCCTGTAGTGCATTTTGGCAATCATATGCTCTAGTGTGGAGATCGAGAAGGGATTGAATGTTTGTGTAGGGTTTAAATCAAGCAGACTCCTTTATCCTGGATGGTGTCAGTCTTCAAGTGTTATTGGCCCTGCTCCCATCCAAACAAACTGAGAGTTTGCCAGCACATTCCTGAATTGTGTGTTGTTGATGGTGCAATGTCTTTGGGGAGTCACAACACTCGCACGGGGTACCCAATCTGTGGCTTTCTTTGTGGCTGATCTGGTTAAGTTTCTCGTTAATGGCAGCCACCCAGAATTTAACACAGGAAATGTACTGATAGTAACATTTTATTCATCCTCCCATAATGCTGCACTTAGTTATCTACTGACTTGATGTAAAGGCAATTATTCTTGGAATAGGGTCTGCTCTTTCCGGGAGTTCCTTGGTACATTGCTGGGAATGTGCTCCCCCAGAGACCCCAAGCCACTGGGCTTCCTCTAAGTTTCCCGACACCTCTCGGATCAACGGAACAACTGATCCCCTTGACAGATTCCCTTGGCACCGCAAGCAATTTATCTGCCCCCCTAGCCAAAAGGGATACCCTAAAAACTTTCCACCAATCTCCTGCCTCGGATATGATAAGCCCCCCAGCTGCGGCATTTGACTTCCAGTCGAACCACACGCATTTTCCCACACTTTCCCAGAACTGACAGCTGTCACCCCGAGGTAATTGTACCTGACAGTTCTAACAACGCCACCAGCCTGCCCACTCAAATTTCCAACCAATTCCTGTCGCTTTCCCTCAGCCAAGCACTGCCACTCACCTAACAACTGAGAGACCCATTCTGCCCACACCTCCGCCCCTTTAGGGTTGGACATTATTCCAACAACTGGGCGGAGCCTACCACTGCTGAAACATCCCACAAAGGCACACCAGCTCTTCACCGCAGACATAAATTAAAGAGGGCGATCACACAGCTTCCACAGAAATCAATCCCGGATGAGCCTCCACAATGTAACCCCCTGGGTCGCCTCAGGCTCGCTCAGCTCGTTCTCGTCTAGGGGGAGCAGCCTTCGGCCCCGCCAAACTGGGTAATCAGCTGGTGTGGATGCTGTGTGATGTCCCCGCCTCGCCCAAAAACAGACAGTATACCATATGTGATTGAATGAGTACAATTTATAAAGGTTACTATAACTTAATAACGATTAATAATGATACAGTGTATATGAAAAAAAAATAAAGAAAAGGTGCCAAACATATCAAAGTCCAAACCACTTCGTGCACAACCCTTGGAGCTCAATTACTGAAGTCTTCTGGCCACCATTCGATCGCCTCCGAACTCCTCGACTCGCAGCTTAGGACCATCCGAAGTGGTCAACCCTCACATCTAGCTTCATCTCCTCTCCTTGGAGTACCTCCTGGCCTCGGACCCCCGCTTGGGGTCCGTTCCTCGCCCAGTTTATAGCATTGCGTCCTCTCTCTCAACCCCTCGCGCTGATCTCCCCAAAAACCCACCAACAATAGCTTACAGACTCTGAAGAAGGAACAACATTAATCCCAATTAGTTTACAAAGGAATACAATTCTCGTTATCAGTAAATTTTAACCCAAACAAGCTTCCAGCACTCTCACACAACAAAGAAGCATTCCTACTTTTAACAAAAAGAAGAAGCCATTTTGATTACATACACAGTAACAAAGAAAAAAGAAGAAACCTCCTTTACACTTCTCTAGACCCTCCCCAATGCCACACATCCTTTTTTACATAAGGGACCCAGAACAGGTCTTATTACTCCAAGTGTAGTCTGATCAATGCCTTAAAAAGCCTCAGCAACACATCCTAGCTTTTATATTCTAGTCCTCTTGAAATGAATTCTAACATTGCATTTGCCTTCCTCACCACTGACTCAACTTGCTAGTTAACCTTGAGAAAATTCTGCACAAGGACTCTCGAATCCCTATGCATCTCAGATTTTTGAATTTTCTCCCCATTTAGAAAATTGTCAACACTTGTATTCCTTTGACCAAAGAGCATGACTATGTACTTCCCGGAAATATATTCCATCTGCCACTTCTTTTCCCAAATTTCTAATCTACCCGTGTCTTCCTGCAGACTCCCTGCTTCACCAGCACTAGTTGTCCCGCCTCCTATCTTTGTATCATCCGTAAACTTGGCCACCAAACTATCAATTCCATAATTTAAATTATTGACATATAACATCAAAAGAATTGGTCCCAACACAGACCCCAGTGTAACACCAGCAGCCAACCAGAAGAGCTTCCCTTTATTCCCACTCATGGCCTCCTACTAGTCAGCCAATCTTCCGTCCATACTAGTTACAATACCTTTCAGCTGCTTTACAGCCTCATGTGTAGCACATAGTCAAAGACCTTCTATAAAGCCAAGTAAACAACATCTTCTGATTCTCCTTTCTGTTATTCCCTCGAAGAATTCCAGCAATTTTGTAAAGCAAGATTTTTCTTTAAAGAAACCATGCTGACTTGGGCTGATTTTGTCATGTGCCTCCAAGTGCCTCAAACCTCATCCTTAATAATGGACTCTAACGTCTTATCAACCACTGAAGTCAGGCTAACTGTTCTTTAATTTCTAGTCTATTTCATCCTTCCTTTCTTCAAGAGTAGAGTGACATTTGCAACTTTCCATTTGTCCATATTACTGTGCATAAGGTTCATTTATTATCCAAGTGTACAACTCTGAAATTCTCCTTCTCCAGATAGCCACCAAACCAACAAAGAAAAAGAATAGCAGCACGATCATCAACCCCCAAATCCACCTACCGACACAAAAAACAAAAATGGAACAGGTGCATCAATCTCCAAATCCCCTTACCCCGCACACACAAAAAAAGAGAAAGATCAGCGGAAAAAAAAACAGAATACTATAAGGCTGCAAAAAAAAGTCCATAGTCCATGTTCATATCTAAAATGCAAAAACCTGGGTAACATTCTCCTGTAACAGTAGTAGGCCTTTCCATCCCTGGCAGCAGAGCGATCCCACCATCAATCAAAAGGCAGTGTCACATCTCCAGTCACAGAGCGATCCTGCCAGCGATCAAAAGCCCGTCTCCCTTCTCTGATTGCAGAACAATCATAAGGGAGACTTTCCTATCCAGCAGCAAAGCCATCCCACCAACAATGGAAGCTTTAATCAGTGGAATGGAGTCCCACAGCCTTCTTGCCACGAGATTTGTGCACACTGCTTCTTGCCTTCCGGAGTACTGTTGGAGACCACAGAACACTGAAACACCCAAACAATCTCCAAACTGCTAATCACAGGCTCCAGCAGTTCCAAAATCACACTCAAGCTGGAAAACAAACATAAAAGACAAAAACAAAAGTGAAATATATGATTTAATGATCTATCCAGAAGATGTCGACCAAAGGAGCGTTGTACACAGGTGCCACCGGTACTGGAAATGGCATCATTCTGTCACATAGAAGCCAGGCCAAGAATCAACAATTGATTCCTTCCCTTAGAGTTTTATAGTAAGCTGACAGGATTTAACTTTCAACAAATCTGGTGAAATCATGGTTCATCCCATTAAATTAGGTTAATTTATTAACTGAAATTAATTTTCCCCAATTATCATTGAAAGACTTGAACTTGTGTCTCTGGAACAATAGTTTGAGCTGTGGTTTACTAGTCTAGTCATTCCTGCATTCATCTATTCCTACTTGCTGAGTACACACAATCTGCTTTCTATATGCAAACTGTGACTTCACTTAAAAAGTTATGCACTAACTGTAAATCTCTCTGGGGGGGTCCTGGTGTTGAAGTTGACAGAGAAAGAAGAATCCTTTACTTTGTATTTACCGTAGAGAAGTTGTGTGATAAATCTTAATGGAAATTTTCTTCATAATTAATTAAATTCTTCCTCTGGTAATTAAAGTAATAGAGAGGAGACTGTATATTGACTGTATTAAGTGGGTTGAGCCCCTTGTACTTTATAGGCTTAAATGTGAAACAGTTCGACACTAACCTGCACACTGACTCCAGTAGTGCATTAACATTTGGTGAGATTTGTATTTGATCCTGTGTTCGACATTGTCAAGTATATCTCAGCATTCTTTAACAAGAAGATTTCTTTGACAGTGGCATTTCAGCCTTTTGCTTATGTGAAAAAGTAAATAGTTCTCTGTTTTTATTGTATGTCCTTTGCTTGCATAGAATTTCCTTTCAGAAGAATTTTTCTACACTTCACAACTTGATAAATATTTCAGTCTGCAAAATTCTGTATGTACTAAGTTGTGCTTTAACTGTATGTGCAGTGTAACAGTTAACTTACCTTTCGAATTTGCTTCACTAAATTAAACCAGCAAAGCATCTAAAGCGTACCTAGGCTAGATGAGTCTGCCATAAAGCCAACAGTCTTGCACTTAATATATTTTATGCAATGCTCCATAAATCAATAAGATTCCAAGCTTAAACATTTCAAGACTGTGTGCATTAAGAATGTCTCAGGGCGGTATACGGCATGGAAGTTGGCAGAATAACTTGAGTGCACTAACCCAGCAGCTTTTATACTGAGTCTGGATTATAGAGGGTGGCTAGTTAGTAAGTCAGTCAAAAGGAATATAATTTAACCAAGATGAGCAGCATCAGGAGGAGTATGACAGGAAAGAAGAAGCATATAAAGAAGAATGCAATCATAAATAAGTATTGTTAACAATTTTGAATCAACTCATTCTTTACATCATGGAGGATGAATATGTTTGTGTTCCTTTTGGAAAGGGCCAAATAAAAAATGATAGTTTTAACTGTTGTATATTCCCTTTAAAGCCACAAATTATTAAATGAGCAATTTAGTGAAAAAAGACAGCAGGAATTTGAATGAATTAATTAAATAAATCATTTATTCCGGGCACATCATTCTTAGGATGATTAATAAAGCAATCATGGCTTAGGAGTTATGGCTTATGGTAGTGCAACAATATTGAAGTTAGATTCAAGTTAGAAATCAACTAAGTTTAATTAAAATATATTCTTTTGCTACGGAGTAGTCAAATTTTGTACTATTCTCTTGTTTTGTTGCTTGGGTTTGTGATGTGATGGTACCGATTTTCAGAATAGTATTTATTACATGGAGTTATAAATTCTGTCTTTAAGTGCTAGCTTGCTGGCGAGGGATTTGTGTACCCATGCCAGAGACTGAGAAAATATAGCAATCATATCAAAAGATGCTACTGAGGACAAAATGAATTGGGAGGGGAAAAGAAACCCAAGTACTTAAAAGATTAAAAGTGGTTGTCAGTAAAAACACCTCACACTGGTGGTGGGACAAAAACACACTTAGCGAATTTGAAACTGCGATAAAGAGAGGGGTTAGAGTTCACAGTACTGGTTTGTTGTAAATGGTTCTCATGGATTTTTCTTTTCCCATAGGTTTTCTGGGTTCATTGTTTGAATGGCCTGTTCCACTCGATTATTCTGTTTTGGTTCCCACTGGAAGCCCTCAAGCATGGTAAGCAGCAGAAACAAACAGAAACATTTTGCTGGATCTTTTCAGATTACTTTATTTCCTACTTCATAGCATCCAAGACTTTGTATCATCTTTTACTTCTAAACTATCAACTGCAAAAATCAATATTTACTCTTCTTTTCAACTGTGGTTTAAACTGTTCATTCAAAGCCCTGCATTTAGTATTGATTGAAATAGAAAACTTTGAATACTTGCATAAATGTGAGAACAAAAATGCCTTTTCAAATGGCTTTAGTGGAAAAGCAAATTTTGTATTGACAATGGGGAATTTCTACCTTTCATAAAATGGTTTAAAACCAATCAATTTGTCACATAGACAAATTTGGTAAAAGCAGTCTGTGATTATGATTATATGGAAAGTGAGGGATCAGAAAGTTCATCTTTAAGGTATAGATTACTGTAAGGTTTCCTAACCAGGGCACATAAAGTTTCTGTCGTGCTGGTGAATGTTATACAAGCAGTATCAAACATGCTTGGAATGAGAAAATTGTGCAGCAAGAGGTCTGCAACCATCAATCACTCAAGATGGGCTCTGTGGTAACTAATTTATCTTCCATATACTGTAAAGGTGGTGTTAATAATCTCTTAAGTGTCAGTGATTCATTTACCACCCTCTCTTATTTCGATGCTCTGCCTTGTGGCTTTAAGGGCAGCTGGAATGTCCACTTATTTCACACAGACAAATTCTTTTAACATGCTCATCAAAATCCAAGACATAGGCACAATCCCATGTGCAATTTTGAATCCAGAGAGGAGCACACACACTGAACCCTCTAGCCATATGCACTGTTGCTAAGTGGTTGAACCAGCAAACTTTCTCAAAAGTAGTTTGGAATTATTTTTGTTTGTTTTAACTTGTATGTGCTACCAGTGTATGCCACACCCACCCATTAGCCTTCCAATCACTTTCCCCATCAAAGTTTCAAAGATCCAATTTAATGTCGGAGAAATGTATACAATATACACCCTGAAATGCTTTTTCTTCACAAACATCAATGAAAACAGAAGAGTCTCCCAAAGAATGAACGACAATTAAATGTAAGAACCCTAAAGTCCTCCCCAGCTCCCTACCTCCCGCGTGTAAGTGGCAGTGAGCAACAGCTCCCCTCCCCACCACCAGCAAAAAAATCATCTGCACCGCCACCAGGCACTCAAGCGCGAGCAAAGCAATAGCAAAGACACAGACTTGCAGTTACCCCAAAGTCTTCGTGTTTCACCCGCCATTTGACATCCCACGGGTTCTCTCTCTCCCTAATAAGGGAGAAAGAGGTGTCTCCATTTTCCCAGCAAGCGGGGAGACATAATGAACATCTCGCTGGTTTACAATGTTAAAAGTCCATTACATTGCTTTTTCTGAGCTCTTTTCCCAAGGATCTCAGGTCTTTGGGGTACACAGCAGTAGATTTTCTGACTCTTCCAATGACACACAGGTCTCCTGCCGTGACACCAACCCTCAATCTTCCTGTCTCCTGAGTCATGAGATCTTAGGCTTCCAAATCCGAGCCGGGCTCTCAGGCCGAACCCTTGGCGTGCTGAGCAAAGGCTAGTCCTGAAACCTCAAGAACGGCTCCGATTCCCACAAAGAACCGTAGTCAGTGTGTAACTCCAGGTCAGGGTCTTCAAAAGAACCCTGAAAGGGAAAAATAAAAATATAAATATTAGATATGGAAATAGAGCTGTTTCCAAAGGTGCAAGCAAAAGACTTGCCGGTATCTTAACACCACTCCACCTCCCTCTCCATCTAGCAATGACTACCAAACCCTAGCAAGTAAAGACCGAGCCTCCAAATACCAACAGTCACAGCCTAAGATGGCGTACATGGAATGTTAAAATTATTGCCACGTTTGCCATGTTCAAATCTCTGCAGACAACTGACAATCTATAATTAAATACTGCAGAAGTTTGAAAATCTGAAATAAAAAAGGAAACAAACTACGGGAAATGCTCCCAATGCAGTTTCCTCCATATTGAGAGACCCAACATTAATTGTGGGGCCACTTTGTTGTGCACCTCTACTCTGTCGCCTAAGACAGAATTTCCTGCTGGCCAACCCGTTTTAAATCTTATCCCCATTCTTGTTCAGACATGTGGCTCTTTTTGCCTTGATGAGGCCACACTCAGGATGGAGGAGCAACATCTCATATTCTGCCTAGGTAGCCTCCAACCTGATGATATGAATATCAATTTATTTCCTTTTCCCCCTCCCTCTTACCTCTTCTCCTCACCTGTCGGTATCACCTCCCCCGGTGCCCTTTGTCTTCCCTGGTCCACTCATCTCCTATCAGATTCCTTTTTTTCTAGCCCTTTAGCTTTCCCACCCACCTGGCTTCACTGATCATGCCTGCCCTTCCCCTCCCCCACCTTTTTATTCCAACATCTTCCCCCTTCCTTTCCAACCCGGATGAAGGGTCACGGCCTGAAACATTAACTGTTTATTCAGTGTTTGTAGATGCTACCAGACACAGACACACCTGTACCGGTACCTGTATCCCTACCCACAGCATCCATGGAAAGCAAAACCGAGTGAATATTTTAAGTGTTTGATCTGCTGAGTATTTTGTAATCAGGTTTAATATCACTGGCATATTTCATTAAATTTATTGTTTTGTGGCAGCAATACATTGTATTACATAGTAAAAACAATAAATTACAATTTTATACATGTCAATCTATCTGTATGTATACACATAAATGTGTGTGTGTGTGTCTAAGTATGTGTATATCTTCTTTGTAATTGTATTTATCAGTTGGGCCCAGGATAGATCTTCAGAGATGATGACACAAAGGAACTCAAACCTGCTCACCCTTTCCGTTGCTGATCCCTCGATGAGGACAGTGTGTGTTCCCTCAACTTCCTCTTCCCTGAAATCCACAATCAATTATCAACTCCTTGGTCTTACTGGTGTTGAGTGCAGTGTTGTTGTTGTGACACCACTCAACTAGCTGATCTATCTCACTCCAGGATGCCACACAGTCGTGGTGTAGAAAGAGTAGAGCAGTGAGCTAAGCATGCAACCTTAAGGTGCACCAGTGGTGATTGTCAGCGAGAAGATGTTATTTCCATTCAGCATTGTCTATGATCACCCAATGAGGAAGTGAAGAATCCACTTGCAGTGGAAAGTACAGAGGCCCAGGTTTTGGAGCTTGTTGATTAGTACTCAGGGTATGGTGGTATTGAACACCGAGCCGTAATCTACAAACAGCAGCTTGACATGCGTAAGTACAGCTATTTTCCAGGTGACCCAAGGTTGGGTGGAGCACCACTGTAGACCTGTTATTACAGAAGACAAATTGCAACAGGTGCAGGTCCTTGCATAGGTAGAAGTTGATTCTAGCCATGAGCAATCCTCAAAGCACTTCATCACAGTAGATGTGGGTGCAACTGGCTGATACTTGTTGAGGCAGCTCTCACCCTGCTCTTCTTGGGCACTGGTATGATTTGTTGCCCTTTTGAAGTTGATGGGAACCTCAGAATGCAGCAGTGAGAGAGTGAAGATGTCTTTGAACACTCCCATCCTACCAGGTACACCATTAGGGCCTGGCGCCTTGCAATGGTTCACTCTTTTGAAAGAAGTTCTAACGTTGGCCTCAAGGCAGATTACAGGGACATCAGATATTGCAGGGATTTGCTCAGGTGTAGAATTATTCTCCTGCACCTTCTATGTCCGCTTTGAAAGGGAGAACACAACTACAGCTGTGGATATCACTGCTGCACCTGATGACCCTGTGATCGCCGTCTCAGAGGCTGATGTTAAGCTGTTTTAAAGAGAGTGAACCCTCGCAAGGCAGAAGATCCCAATGGAGCACCTGGTGAGGCTCTGAAAACCTGTGCCAACCAAGTAGCGGGAGTATTCGAGGATATTTTCAACCTCTCACTGCTACAAGCAGAAGTTCCCACTTGCTTCAAAAAGGCAACAATTATACCAGTGCCTAAGAAGAATAATGTGAGCTGCCTTAATGCATATTGCCCAGTAGCACTAACATCTACAGTGATGAAATGTATTGAGAGGTTGGTCATGACTAGACTGAACTCCTGCCTCAGCAAGGACTTGGACCGATTGTAATTTGCCTATCGCCACAATAGGTCAATGGGAGACGCAATCTCAATGGCTTTTCACATGGCTTTAGACCACCTGGACAACACAAACACCTACGTCAGGATGCTGTTCATCGACTATAGCTCAGTAATTAATACCATCATTCCCACAATCCTGATTGAGAAGTTGCAGAACCTGGTCCTCTGTACCTCCCTCTGCAATTGGATCCTTGACTTCCTAACCTGAAAACCACAGACTGTGCGGATTAGTGATAACATCTCCTCCTCAGTGATGATCAACACTATACACATGACTGTGTGGCTAGGCATAGCTCAAATACCATCTATAAATTTGCTGGTGATACAGCCATTGTTGGTAGAATCTCAGGTGGTGACGAGAGGGCGTACAGGAGTGAGATATAGAATGCCAACTAGTGGAGTGGTGTCGCAGCAACAACCTGGCACTCAATGTCAGTAAGAAGAAGAGCTGACTGTGGACTTCAGGAAGTGTAAGATGAAGGAACACATACCAATCCTCATAGAGGGATCAGAAGTGGAGAGAGCGAGCAGTTTCAAGTTCCTGGGTGTCAAGATCTCTGAGGATCTAACCTGGTCCCAACATATTGATGCAGTTATAAAGAAGGCAAGACAGTGACTATACTTCATTAGGAGAGTGAAGAGATTTGGTATGTCAACAAATACACTGAAAAACTTCTATAGATGTACCGTAGAAAGTATTCTGACAGGCTGCATCACTGTCTGGTATGGAGGGGCTACTGCACAGGACCAAAAGAAGCTGCAGTTGGTTGTAAATTTAGTTGGCTTCATACTGGGTACTAGCCTACAAAGTATCCAGGACATCTTTAGTGAACAGTGTCTCAGAAAGGCAATGTCCATTATTAAGGACCCCCAGAACCCAGGACATGCCCTTTTCTCACTGTTCCATCAGGTAGGAGGTACAGAAGCCTGAACCACACACTCAGTGATTCAGGAACAGCTTCTTCCCCTCTGCCATCCAATTCCTAAACAAACAGTGAACCCTTGGACACTACCTCACTTTTTAAGTATATAATATTTCTGTTTTCTGCTTGATTTTTAATCTGTTCAATTTTGTATAGTGTAATTATTATTATTTAGTTTTTGTTTTTTTCTTCTAGATTATGCTTTACATTGAACTGCTACTGTTAAGTTAACAAATTTCACGACACATGCTGGTGTTAATAAACCTGATTGTGACTCTGAATCCTCTGAAAGCATGCATTGAAGATGTTGAGGTAATCTGTGATCGAAGCACCACAGCCATTGTGATGTTAGGTTTAGCCTTGTAGGAAGTAATGGCCTACAAACACTGCCAAAGTTGATGTGCATCCGATTCTGTCTCTAACTTCAATAGGAATTGTTTGTTCACTCTTAAAATACCCTTCATACCTGGACTTCTGGACTTCCTGTATAGTTCTGCATCACTAGTTTTGAATGGCATAGATCTAGCCCTCAACAGACTGCGAATCTCCTCGTTTATCGACTGCTTTTGGTTTGGGTATGTCCATTATGTTCCTAAAGGCACATACTCATCCACACAGTTCTTGATAAGATCGGTGACAGCTATGGCATATTCATTCAGATTCAAGATGAATCCCTGAATATTGTCTGGTCCACCAACTCAAAGCAGTCCTGTAAGCATTTCTCTGCATCACTTGACCATTTCACATTTTATGTTTCACTATCTAAATATTCTATGTGTATAGATTAATCAATTTTACAGGTAAAATGCCTGAGTTAGATGCTACAACAGTATTAGAACAGATAAACTAGTTTAAAGCTGCAGTTCAGTAAGAAGGTTGTGCTGCCCTGACAGATGTGTTCTTTGAGATGAGGTGTTGAGTCAAAATTGTGTTGGCCTTTCTCAAGGGGTTTGGATTTCATGGTGGTGTTCATAGAGAAGCAGTAATTCTCCCAGTCTCTCTTTGATAGTCAAAAGACTGGCTGTTCTTCATCTGACTATACAAGGAATCTGGTTGTGTGTAGGAGTTTGCATCCTTCACAGTAACTGTACTTGATTATTTTATTCAAAGTGCCTTGAGTTATTTTTCTGAGATTGCAAAGAGTAGATATGATTGAATATGTGAGTACTTGCTGAGACTGCAAATTTTTCCAATGTGCTTCTGTGCAGAATGATTTCTTATGTTGGCAAACGATGAAGCTTTTAAGTGATTAAAGAGGGAAAAGGTGAATATAGAAAGCTTCTGATGTGAAGACTATACTTAAATGTTTTAGCAATGTTAACACCACCACAGCATTATGTTAGGACATCGTCATGGTGCAGATAAGAAAGAGGTCCTTATTATTG
The DNA here is from genome assembly GCF_030144855.1 of Hypanus sabinus. Lineage (NCBI taxonomy): Eukaryota > Metazoa > Chordata > Chondrichthyes > Myliobatiformes > Dasyatidae > Hypanus > Hypanus sabinus. The sequence continues at coordinate 46,684,626 of NC_082719.1, read as the reverse complement.
TAGTAATGTAGTCTGCAGTATCTAGTATTCTTCAAAATTCAAGCATTCTGGTTTCCCCTATGTACTTTGGTACATCCAAAGATTTGGTGAACCATTGCACTTGGAGTTTTCCCCCATTCTTCATTAAATATGTTCTATAGTTTGTAGACATTTAGCCTATGCTTTGAAAACTTTATATATCACATCCTTTACAAACTTGGATAATCTTCCAATGGCTTATCAGTATTCCCGGCAGCAGAACTTTGCAATTCTTTTAACTACAGCTGTCCATATGGAACAATTTCCATTGACTGCTGCTGTTTGTAATATGTGTGTGTGTTTTTTTTATATATTTTATAAAAAATCCAGGATGTAAACTTGAAACTTGTCTGTCATTCCAAGATTCACCTTGATTATGCTATAAATAATCTCATTCACATTAATGTCATCCATTTCATTTATTGCAGCATAAAGCTCATAATTAATGTTTTGGCACAGGTATATAGAAGCCTTTTGCTTAGCATTATTGTTCTTATGTTCACAAAGTGTTCTCTGCTTGCTGCTCATGAAATCTACTCACAATTTTTCTCCCACAGTAGATGTCAAAGCACCTGGCCTAAATTTTCCAAAATCATTCTTCTAATTTACTTTGAAAGTTTGGAAGGATACTAGTTATGTATAGTACACTAGATGTACCCCAGAGCACCACAATGTTTCAAAAAAAAATTTCTGCTGCTATTATATCTTTGTTAGAATAATCCTGGAGGAGCAGTTACCCACAATAAACTAGTTCTTTTAAAAATCACTCATACATTAACTTTGAAAAATCTGCTGCTGCGATATGACTAGCAGATGTGGGATTATTTTCTTGGAGCTTTCAGCAACTAATAGTTTGAACTATTGAACTCATGTTAGTGTTTTTGCTTCCTGCAGACACTGTATTTGGAAATGGAAAGACGCCTGGCTGCCTGCTACTAGGAAATATGGTTTACACAGTAAGTCCATAAATACTTATCACCAAAAAACATTTTCGTATCATTCAACAATTAATTTTGACATTTCTGCTCTTGAAGTTCAAAATGCTTCTTCATACTTCGTGAATAAATACACAAAATTAAATATAAAAACAAATTAACTGTTTGCTTTGTGCTGCTCTAGTGAAACTCTCTTGAAGTGAAATCATCATGGTCATTGAAAAGTATTACAAAGTGACTTATAACTGTGCTTTGCTGCTAATTAAGAACTGAGAAAACAGTAAATTCAAGTTGGGGTGCCATAAAGTCAGTTTAGACATCTTTACACTGATTTAATTACAAGGAATGGGAGTTTATTACCCTTCAATGAAGGCAGAAGATTTTTCCATCCTTCAAAGCCATGTCTCACTCTCAACTGCTTTATCTTCAGTTCCCCTTTGTCTCTGCCTTACTGCTTGCTGTTTTATTCAGTTTTAAGTAAATTAGTTCTTTATTTCCCATTGTAATTCTTATCAGCCTTGTTATACTTTAGCACCAGACTTAAGCCTCTCCTGAGCTGTTTTAAGTAAGAAGAATAACGTGTGTGATTTCCAACTTTCAACCAATTTTTCTTTTATGTTGAATTTACTAACATCCTTAAGATTACACTTTTTAATAGGTTTTCTTGCCTCATCTTACCTCAACCATTTCCAAGTATTTTACATACAGTGACTCATTATGAAAAATAACCACTGATGTTTACAAACCAGCAGTCATATTCTCACCACAGGATCCTATGCAGTAAGATAAATATCCATTTCAATTAAATTTTTCCAACACTTCCAGTACTTAATCCTTCATTTTCTAAAACTAAATGTAACCAGAGCAAAAAAAAAGTCACCACTACAGATCAGACAGTTTGGGAAAGAATTACAAGTGCCATGGAAGCCCGGATTTCCCAAAAAGAACATCCAGTGTGCAAATTATTGTAGAAAAAGATATTTCATTTTTAAGGTCTACAAAGTGTGCCATGAGCCATATTTCCCCACAGAGTTCACTTTGAATACAAAAGACATTTGGCAGATTACCAGGAAAAACAAATGCAACAGTGTCAAAGGGATGCAAAATATATTATACTGCCATTGGGGGATCACAATCATGGAAAATTATAACTGCAGCAATGAAATGGTCCCCAGCCAATTAAATACTAGATTTTCAAATTGAAAGATGTGCAGATGTCATGAGAATTACGGATTTTAGTAATAAATGTTGGATAATTTATACCTTCCCAAGTTCAGTTAATGTTCAGAAATGCAATTATACATGGTTAGTTTCTATATTTTTCATTGTTTGTACATATTTCATTTATTCTTCTCATTCCTTGAGGATGTAGTTATTCACTATTACCAGCACCCAAAAACTAATTATTGGCATGAAGTGCATCAAATGCTGGATAAATCACTAAGGAAGCCCCAAAGCAGCATAACAGCTGAGAAAAACGTATTGACTCTGCAAGTGAATGAGCAGAAAATGAAGTCTACAGAACTGGAGAGGAGATTGTGGGCTTGGTGAACAAACAAGTAGGCAGTGAGTGGAACAACATTGACCTAACACCAAAAGTCCTCGAAGCTGCAGAGAATCCGGACCTCCAGATTATCACTTAATGACTTCCACTGCAAGGAATACTTGGGCTTTCAGCTGGAAAACAGTCTTCTGTGGTTTATACCCAGAAAGATGATGATTGTTTTTGAGGGAAGGGATTGGATCATACATAGTATGTTAAAGATTTAGAGTTTTGTTCACTCTGCTTGTCAAGCACACAAAATCCATATGTGATTTATTGTTTGTGAGAGCTTACGTGAGCATCATATCTACTGGACACTGACCTTTTCTATACAGCAGCAATATAGATTGTGCTGACTGTGACACCTGTGTGCCATACTTCATAGGAATGTAAGGAATAGAACCAGTGACAGGCTATCCAGTTCCTTATGCCTGTTCCACCATACATTATCATGGTAAATCTTCCACTTCGGTGCCACTTTCCTGCACTAACCATATTTCTGAAAGGAAATGGACATTTGATTCTTCAGATCCAGATCCTTCATCTTGACCCCACCAATCCAGATGAAAGGTCTTGACCCAAAAAATCGACCATGCATTTCCCTCCACAGGTGCCAACTAACACACTGAGTTCATCCAAAGGTTTGTGTGTTGCTCCAAATTCCAGTATCTGTAGTCTTTTGTATTTCTGCTATCCCTATATTTCAGTATCCAAAAACCTATCAATATCTGTTTTGAATATATTCAGCAATTTAGCTCCAAAGCTTTTTGGGTAGAAAATTCCAAATGTTCATTACTCAATAGGTGGAAGAAATGATTTCATTTTAGTCATGAATTCTTGAGACTGTGACCAGTGATTCTAGACAGTCCAGCCAGAGTAAACACCATTCCTGCATCTACTCTGTCAACCCCAGTAACTATTTTATGTGCTTCAATGAGATCATCTCTCAGATCAGGAGAGGAGAGGCTCCGTTTGATGAACCTTTTGGAGATCAAAGCAACCACCCCTCCTCCCCGCAACACCACGAAACAACCTAATGAGCAAAGACTTTGCGGCACATGCATTTCTACATCTTTGAGAAGTATGACTGACTTGCTCATAATGTTCTTGCTGCTGTCACATCAGGGCCACACATAAGAAGTCTGTAATCTTGTACTCAAATACTTTAGCAATTAAGAAATAACATTTGCTTCCCTTTTTGCTTCTTGTACTACAAATGAACTCTCGGTAATTTATGTGCAACGACACTGCCACGCTATCTTATGTGCCTCTTGTAAAACCTTTCACATTGCACATTCTCAAAGGTTTTCCAAACATAGCATATCAACTGACTCCTCTCAACTACTCTGTTAGTTAGAATCAAAGAAACCAGATTTATGAAATAGGATTATCTTTTTGTGAATTCATATTGGCACTGTCTAACTCTATTATGATTTTTCCAAATTCCTGCAGCAACTTCCTTTATTTATAGATTTTTAGCAACTTTTAGTCCCTCAGCAAAAAAGTAAAACAGGCAGAGCCTTGCTTCCTGGAGACGTGAATCACACCGGTTCCCAAGCATTTTGGTGTGGGTAGCTGGGTAGCGTAGCGGTTAGCACACTTTACAGTACCGGCGCCTACTGCTCAGTGTTAGATTCCCGCTACTGTCTGTAAGGAGTGTGTATGTTCTTCCTCTGCCTACGTGGGTTTCCTCCAGCTGCTCTGGTTTCCTCCCACATTCCAAAAGAAGTGCGGTTAGGGTTAGCGCGCTATGTTGGCGCCAGAGGTGTGGCAACACCTGCTGGTTGCCCCCAGCCGAGTCCTCTGATTATGTTGCTCGTTGACACAGACGACACATTTCATCGCATGTATTAACGTACGTGGGACAAATAAAGCTAATCTCTAATCTAACCTTTAATCAGCGGTCCTGTCTGAGATAAAACAAATCTCATCACCACTGAGAGAACTCTGACCAATTGGTGAACAAATAATATTGCAGATGTTGGAATCTGAAACAAAAAGAGAAATACTGCTATGATTCAACCAGTAAAGCAGCATCTGTGGAACAGAAACCCCATATGAGAAGGTTTGTTTTAGACGAGTATTCACAATCAGCACAGTCTTGAGGGAGGAGGTGGAAAGCAATAGAAATTATTACTTGTGCATTTCTGCTGAAAAATTATTAGTACAGGCACAGTCTTAAATGTGGCATGTAAAGTCAAGTTTATTGTCATTTAACTATATACATCAAATGAGACAACATTTCTCTGGACCAGGGTGTAAAGTACAAAAGTACATATAACACACAATAACTTGGGAAAGTAAGGATAAAGCCTACAGGTGAATTACATATAATTAAGCAAACTAAAGTGCATAAGTTAAATATTGTCAGCTACAGAACAGATTAACCAGTGACACTTCGAACGTGATGCATCAGGGAGTTCAGAAGCCCAGCGGCCTGAGGGAAGAAACTGTTTCCCATCCTGACGGTTCTTGTCTTTATGCATTTTAGTCTCTTGCCTGATAGTAGAAAATCAAAGAGGATGCCAGGAGGATTGGTGGGATCTTTGATAATACCCTGCGTACACAGCATTTCTGATAAATGTATTGGACGGGTGCTAGGGAGACCCCTAATATCCTCTCAGCTCTTCGCACAGTCCTTTGTAGGGAATTCCGGTCCGCTCCCATTCCAGATGGAGTGAACACCTTGGAGGAAAGAGCCAGATTGTTGTGATATGATGGTGGAATGAGATTTTGCTTTAAATACGTGTTTTCGAATGTGTAAAAACTTTATGAAAATTCCTCTTATTCCTACATTTCATTTGGAAAGAGCTATAGTCTCATTCAATGCTGCTCATACCACAATTGCCCTTTAGGCAGGGTATTCTGTATCAGGCAGTAAAGAATAGAAAACTCTGGCCAAATTGTATAAGAGTACTCTTCCAGTGACCTGAAGTGTGCCTTCAGAGTTTCTACAGACCATTCTGGTTCAGGGCTGGAGGAACTAAATATAACTTTATTTATTTATGTAGAGATAAAGTTGTAACAGCAGCAACTCTGATTTAACCCTACCCTAACCATGGAGCATTTTACAGTGAACAATTAATAGCTTTGGATTGTGGGAGGAAATCAGAACACCCAGAGGAAACCCACATAATCCACAGGAGTACAAACTCCTTACAAATGATATTGGTATTGAACTCCAAACTCTGACATCCTGAGCAGTAATAGCATCATGCTAACCACTACACTACCATGACACTGCACTGGGGTACCTTAATGTTAAGGCTACTATAATGTAGCAAAGAATAGCATGGTTGCCATTTAGTTGTATCCTAACTTCTGAAGAGGGTGAGATTGTGGATTGTCTTTAAAGAATGCTGATATTGAATTAACAACATGTTAGCAGGGTCAGTCTCAGCAAGGTTTGTTGAACCTCAGTTGTCAGTAATGATATTCAGGACTTTGCATTGAACTGCAGGGCAGTATCCCTTTCATTCCGCACCAGCTGCCATTTGGCCCTGGTTCCTGTGGGACAACAGGTATCACTCTCAAAGAAGCAGGGAATGGAGACTTGGCTAGGGGAAATTATATCACCGACTTGCAAATCTATAAAACAGGGTCAGTCTTTTCACATTTGTGTGCTAGGTCATTGGGAAAGGAGAATTAGTGAAACCAGGCAGTGTAAATTTTTATGAGTATTGGTGGGCGCTTGATTTGATCACATGAATAGTCCAGGCAACTGTGAAATAGAAATGCTTGTAACTCTACCTTGCATTGACATCACAATGCTGTGCTTCCACTGAAAGTGATACAAGCAGCTGGGCAGTACTGCAATATACAGATATAGGGAATTGGCCTTCTGAAGATTAGTGCATGCAGGTGTTCAACCAAAGCTGTCTTCCTCTTAAGTAATGTATTAATTAATTATTTGAAGTTAATGATCCTGAAAACGGTAAATCTGAGGGTCTGATGAGTACATCCCAGAGTTTGTAGAAGTGTAATGGTGGATTCTGTAGTTATCATCTTCCCAGGTTCCATAGTCTTCTGAAAGTTGGAAGGTAGCAAATGCGACCCCATTATTTATGAAAGAAAAGGAGAAAATAGTGCATTCTTGGCCTTGTTATCCTGACTTTGACCATTGCAAAATGCAGGAAGCTACAAAAAAAATGTGATTTATCAGGACACTCTGAAAATAATAACATAATAGAGAAGTATCACTGTGAATTTATAAAGGTGAAAATGATGTTTGACTAATCTATTGAGCTTTTTGACAATGTGTCTAATTTCATGAATGGGGGGAAATATTGAACTTTCAGACGTCCTCAATAAGGTTCCGCACAGGAGACCGGTGAACAAAGTTAGAGCCGAACAGTAAATGAGAGTTTTGGAACTTCATTGTTTTGATCATTCATTTCTGTAAGCCTCAAACAACAATGACTATATGCTGCATGCAACTAAGAGCGTCCAACATTGAAGAGATTATATTATCAGAGGTGGAACAGTTGAAACCTGAGGACTGAAGTCAAGTACAGTAACAAAAAAAGTTGTTCACAATAGGTAGAAGCCACAATGGGGCATCTTGGCAGAGTAATATTCTGGGACTCACAAAGGGAAGATATTAATGAGAGGTTAGATATTTTGACTGACTGCAGTGAAATTTAAGAGACCATGAACTGTTATCATCCCAGCACCATAAAATGTCATCCCGTGTCACAGTATCCATTTTGCACTTAGTCCATTTTACCCCATAAAACAGATGGAAGTTTTGAAAGATTGGCTAAAAAGACTGCCAAAAAAAGATGAACAGCAGCAGGAGTTACTGAGGTCATTTACCGGCTGATGTAATGAGAATCCATCCCTCAAAGGTGAATGATGTTGGCTATTGAGGAGGCTGTATGCTCTAAGGTTACACAAAGTGCTGGCGGTTGGAGTAGATTCAGACAATTACATTTACTTTTCAGATAAGCATCTTAAACCCAACACAGCAACCACTCCAATGAAGCAAAAAAAAATTCTACAGGCAGGACAAAAGTGTCCATGTGTCCATTTAAAGACCAGGCAAACACAGTTAATCAAAGCACTAATAATGTCTATTTTGAATTTTGTTTCATAACTGGCAGTTTATAATAGTGGGTCTTTTATTTAGATTTTTCTGTTTACCTGGATTAAAATACTTGTTTAAATAAGTTGTATTGTTTTTCTTTAGAGCAGAGTTGTTTAGAGCACAGTGGTAAATGTATGCAATATAGTAACTAGATGGAGTGTGTTATTAATATTTCTAGTATAGCTCCCAATCTCCTCCATCAGACTCGTAAGATTTGATGTATTAGTTGAAAATTCATCTCTCCCTTGTGTTTCCTGCTACTGGATACAAAAAAAAAGAACAACAGGGAGCAGGTTGGAATTGAGTTGGCCCAGTCTCAGAAGAAGAATTACTACCACATCTGGAAGAGAAATGTTGGCAGTGCATTCAGGAGATCTTAACCTATTTCATCCATTTCACTGATGGTTGAAATACTTCGTTTTCTAAAGGAACGAGCTACCTTTATAACCATATAACAATTACAGCACGGAAACAGACCATCTCCGCCCTTCTAATCCGTGCCGACACTTACACTCAGCTAGTCCCACTGGCCCGCACTCAGCCCATAACGCTCCATTCCTTTCCTGACCGTATACCTATCCAATTTTACTTTAAGTGACAATACCGAACCTGCCTCCACCACCTCTACGGGAAGCTCGTTCCACACAGATTTAGTTTAGAAGAGTAAGCTCAGATGTTGTAGTTTCACAAGAAGGGTGCATGGAAAACCTGCAGGGGTGCTTAAGCCATCTGCCACAACATGAGTGGGAGACCAGTGAGCGGAGCCCAACCTGATAAAAATCCTAGTAGCACCGAGTCGCCGATACTTCTGCCCTGTCTGTAAAATGCACGGCATCAGAAAGCTGGAATGAGATGTTCCATCAGGGTTCATGGTGCCAGATGCAGAGCTAGATGCTGAAATGCCATGTGATGTCAAGGTACCAGCCTTCAGACAGATAAATTTGAATAAATCAATAAGACTACAGGAAATACTTAGCAGCTCAGGTTGTGGCTGTAGAAGTAGAATCTAAATTAAATGTTTCAGATATTGAACTATATTGAGTTGTTGGTAATTACTTGGACTTCCAAAGAAGCCAAAGGGGATGTAGTGAGCTGTGGACCTTGGAAACACTTCCCCATCCCAAAGAGGATATTTTCTGAGCCATCTGTATACATTCATTTGCTTGTGCCTTGCAGATTGAACACCCTTCTAAAATTCACAACCTATTAAAATGTGTGCTAAAACTCAGCAGTTAATTATCTTCAGAGGATTTTTTTAAACTATCATTCTCAGCAATTGCAAACCATAGCAATGTCAAGACTCATTGATAAAGTTTTATTCATGATGCAATGTCACTTGCCATTTATTTCTTTCTCTCCACAGTTTGTGGTAATTACTGTTTGTTTAAAAGCTGGTTTGGAGACATCGTCCTGGACCACAGTAAGTAGCAAATATCCATGATATATAATTTTTGCATTTGTAGCATGTTCATAAAATGTTTCTTTTTGGGGGCTTACTGTGTCTGTAATGGAGCATGATTGGTTGATACATCATGACACGATTGAGTCCCAAGGAGCCCAAATAAAATTGAAGGCAGTGGGAATCCAGAAACGTGCACTCCATTGAGGCAAGTTGATCACAAAGAACAGGGGACACAAAGGAGGAGGTGGCATATGCTGGAATTTGGGGCAAAAAAGAAGCTGCAAGAACTCAGTGAGTTTAGCAACATCTATAGACAAACATGGACAGTCAACATTACAGGTTGAAGCCCTTTATTTTGACTGATTTAGAATTACTTCAGCAGCACATTTTTAAATTACAAAAAAAAGATCTGTTCATACAAAGTAATAATTTAAGCCTTAGGGACGCTATTTACAGAATATTTCCAAATCCGATCCAACATCTAACCATCCCCAGCTGCTTCACCAATAACATTCCCTCCATTGTAACTCAAGGAGTTTGGATGATTGATAATGATATCAGGAGGTTTAGTTCCTCAAAATAAAGCAGTTGGTGCCTACGTGCATGTCAATATTCACAACATTCAGGCATGGGTGCATACATGACATCTGACATGTTTGTTATGAAGGCACCTTGCAGTAATGGTTTCCGACAACAACTAACTCTGCTTTAAATTCAACACCATTGTTATTGCTGGAATCTGATCAATAAAAACCCGAGAATCAATATCAACTGGAAAGTTAACTGGGCTAGTCACAAATATAAATACAAGATTAAATCAAAAACAAGGTATCCTTCAGCAAATAACATAGCAGGAATAATTAGGGCCCCAAACGGTCCTTCCAGGTGAGGGGACATTTCACCTGGAGTCTGTTGGAGTTGTGTATTGGATCTGATGCTCCTGGTGCCATAACCTCTGCATTGGTGAGACCCAACTTTGAATAGGGGACTGCCTTTTTAGAGTATCTTCACTCCATCCACCACAAAATGCAGGATTTCTTAGTGGCCACACATTTCAATTGGAATTCCCATTCCTATTCCAACCACGACCCTTCTACCACCGTGATGAGACTATGTACTAGTTGACAGAGTAACATCTGATATTCTGTCTGGGGAGCCACCAATTTGATGGCAGGAAAATCAATTTCTCTAACTTCTGATAATTTCACTCCCGTCCCTTTCCCATTCCCCATTCTGATTCCCTTCTCACCTGTCCATTTCCTCTTTCTGGTGCCCCTCTTCCTTCCCTTTCTTCTGTGTCCACCGTCCTCTCCTCTTGGATTCCTCCTCCTTCAGCCTTTTACCTCTTCCACTAATTACCTCCCAGTTTCTTTCTTCACCCACCTTCCCGCTTACCTGCCAGCTTGCCCTCCCTGCACCACCACATTATGGCTTCTACTCTCTTCCTGTCCAATCCTGATGCAGTGTCTCAGCCCGAAACGTTGACTGTTTATTCCTCTCAGTAGATTTCTGCCTGACTTGCTGAGTCCCTCCAGCAGTTTGTTACTAGCATATGCCTATGATATGCCATGTGTCTGCTTTGCTGCTGTCCCAAAGCAGCACCCTTAGGCACTTTTCCAGCAATAATGTCAATTCCCTCTGATTCCAATGCCTTACGGTTGCATCGAATGCTGTCTACAAGATGACCAGCATCAAATCAGCCAGCTGCCTTTTAAGGGCAACTTCAAATAATTAACCTGGAGATGAAGTTAACAGGTGACGGGAGCATCATCATCTTAAAATGCCCTGTAATGTTGCAGACCATCTTGGGAATGTGTCACCTTTCCCTTATCATTACTGGGTCAAATTCAAAGCAATTGCCTACCTTGCAGAAGATCTCAGAAACTGTCTTCTGCTCTGTTGATGAAAATATTAGCACGTCCATTGCCCCATTTCTGGAAGTCAATGACCAGCTCTTTTTTTTTGCCATTGAGGGAAAAATTGTTGTCACGTTGCCATGTTACTAAGCTCTCTGTCTCCTTCACATTTAAACTTGAGCGTAAATAAATTCACAATAAATTTTGTGAATGTATTTATGCTCATGTTAACTTCTGTGCTTTTCACTCAGGAAATAACTTGCACTGATGAGGAGTGATTTCCGCATGCTGTTTACTACCCTGGTGGAAACCAGAGCAGTCTTTTACTTTATCCCTTCATTCTTTCTTGTGGCATTTGGAATGCATTTGGCTTCTTTTGAACAAGAATTCACTGCAAATGAAAACCAACTGTAATTGCTGGAAATCTGAAGTAAAAACCAAAAGTGCTGGAAAAGCAAGTCAGGCAACATCTGTGGAAAGTGTCAAGGCAAGTAGATTTTCAGTAGGGCGGTGAAGATATATGGAGAATAAAAGAAGTGAGACTTTAGGATGAATCAAAATGGATTAGTGAGAGCATTTGTCAGCACATGGTATTAGACCTGTGTAATGAGCTGTTAATAATAAGGAGATATCAGGTTACACTTTTGTGTATGATGAGAAAAGAAAATGAAAATAGAAAGTGCTAGAAAGTGAGTCAGGCGCTGTCTGTGAAAAGAGAAGCAGTTAATGTTTTGGATGATGGATCATTCATCAGACCAAAAATAATAATATAAAAGAACTAATTTGTATAGTGCCTCCTCGACTGTTGCAATGAGGCAACGCTCAGGTTGGAAGAACACCTTGCATTCTGTCTGGGTAGCCTCCAAGCTGATAGCATGAACATTGATTTCTCAAGCTTCAGGTAATGGCTGCCCACCTTCACTATTCCCCCTTCCCTTTTCCCTTTCTCACCTCATCTCCTTATCTGCCCATTGCCTCCCTCTGATGCTCCTCCTCCTTCTGTTTCTTCCATGGCCTTCTGTCCTCTCCTGTCAGATTCCCCCTTCTCCAGCCCTGTATCTCTTTCACCAATGGACTTCCCAGCTCTGTACTTCACCCCTCCCCTCCCAGTTTCGCCAATAAGCTTGTGTATCTTCCTCTCCTCCCCCCCCCCCCCCACCTTCTTACTCTGACTCCTCATCCTTTCTTCTCCAGTGCTGCCGAAGGGTCCTGGCTGAAACATCGATGGTGCCCTTCTGCGTAGATGCTGCCTGACCTGCTGAGTTCCCCCGGCACTGTGTGTGTGTTACTTGGATGTCCAACATCTGCAGATTTTCCCTTGTTCGTAGCTGCTAGTCAAATCGACCAGTAATCAAAGTCGAGTTTATTGTTAAATGTACAAGTTCATGTATGCACAGGTGCAATGAAAAATTTTACTGCTGCAGCATCACAGGCACGTGATATCATAAATGCAGCATTCACAAGAGAAACAAATTAAGCATGTTAAACACAACTTTTAAAAGATAGAAAATAATTAGAACTAAAACAAGTCCATTTTAGTGCAAGATAGTCATAGTAAATTTGTTTATTATTGTCACATTGGCAGAGAACAGTTTAAAAAAACTTGTCTTGCATACTGTTCTTACAGGTCAATTCATTACAGCAGTGCATTGAGGTAGTAGAAGGTAAAACATTAACAAAGTGCAGAATAGAGTATTACAGTTACTGAGAGAGTGCAGTGCAGGTAGACAATGAGGTGCAAAATCATAATGAGATAGTATGTGAGGCATCTTACCATGCTAGGAACCTGTAAATTAGTTCTATAACCACAGGATAGAAGCTGTCCTTGTGCCTGGTTGCACGTGCTTTCAGGCTAGTGTCCCTAAACTCTAGTAGATGAGGGTTGTGCTGGTGAGTTCAGGAACTGGATGGTATGGGACTGTGCCTGAGGAGAAGTTCACATGGCCTGGAGGATGAAGATCTTTGATAGAGCAGCAGATACTGCCAGTGTGTGGAAGGATATGCTTGTGATGTACTGGATAGAGTCACGGCTGATGTTGCAGATCTTGTTCAGATACTGGGTTACATGATGAATCAATAGAGGTAATTTTGGCTCTAATCTTCTATAGTACCCACACAGTACTGACATTCTTCTCTTAAGGGAATACTCAGCATCTTGAGCAGGATCTACTGGCCTGCAATAAAATTGAGCAAAAGCCAAAGAGAGAAGGCAGTGAGCAATGTTGAGGGAAGAGATAAAGGATAAAGAATCTTAAGAGAAATAAATTGGTCTATTGTCACAAATATAGTACAGTGCAAGGCCATGTCAAGGTCGATAGTGCGGTCAGGAGCCCATTTTGTCATACAAAATGACCATTTAAAAATGTTATAACACCAGAAGAAAAGCTGTTCTTGAGCCTAGTGATATGCATTTACAAGCTTTTGAATCTTCTTTCTGCCCGATTGGAAAGGGAAGTTCACAAGATGCTTTCCTGACCCATTTTTTTCTACCACAGTGGATAACTTTACACTCATCCCCAAAACGTTCTACTTACCAGGAAAACTGATGCATATGACTCCTTGAATGCTCCTTTCAGTGGTCATTGCTCAAGCAAGTTTGTATTATTTATCTTAAACATATCCTATTAGATAAAGATGTCAAAATAATTGAAGTAATTGAAAGGGTAGCAGGAAATGATCCTGTCCTCAACAAATACATTTTTAAAAATAAAATAACATCAATTTGGACTAAAAACAATTGAAAGAAATCATAAAACATCACTTGTAAAAATTACAATATATTAAGAATATTGTACGATCATTATAAATAAAGAAATAATTAACAAATTGAAAGAAAGCTTTCTTGACAACATTTGGCAGTATAAAGAAATGGAAATGAATTGGAACTTTATAATCAAGTTAGGCAAAATGGCCCACGTGACATTTGACTGCAGGTGTTTCAAAGATCTATTCCTGAGCCTATGGCTCTTATCACTTAGGTGAAAATTATTTCTTTGTTCCAATCAATATTTGACAGCTAGTTTCCATTTGGATAATTTCTGTGTTGAATAATTTTGGATCTCAAATGGGGAAGTATGGTCACAAGGATGAATTTTGGGAAATTGGGGCTACAGTGTTGCAATTGTCATTCTCATCGTGACTGCAGGATTGTGGAATTAGCTGCCTCTGTGGGCTTTTCCCAATTATGTTAATCTCCTGTCACAAAGAAGGCCTGATGTAAAGAAGCAATGGTTTTATCAATGCCCCATACTGATTAAGACTGCTTCATTTATATGTATTTGGCAACTCCCCAAGTTGAACAATATTCTTCCTAGAAATAGAAATGTGCCCAACCAGATCAAGACAATATGTTCTTGGCATGGGTAGATTAGCTTCTGCCTTGATTTCATTCACATTCCCTCCAGGAAGTGCACTCAGAACAAATTTGTAACAAGATTTTGTTTTATGGTGGTAAAAGCTATTCTTGCTACTCTTTATGCCTATTGCTGAAAATATTGAACTCTGAAATCTTGTCGTATTTATTTAGTCATCATTTCAAGACCGTACTAAAGCTATTCAGTCCCTTTAAAGAGAATATAGTTTATCAACCACTATAAAAACAGATTACTTTGCATCAATGTTTTCTTGAGTAGTGCATTTATCATTTGCAGTTTCATAGAGCAAATGTTTTGTAATATAACATTCAAAATAGGCTTCTGATGGAGACTTTTTTCACTGCTAAGGGAAATAGGAAGATCTTGTGAATGAGTAAATAACAAGGGAAATTAGGGATAGTATCAAGTCCAAAGAAGAAACATATAAATTAGCAAAAAAAAGCGGCACGCCTGAGTACTGGGAGAAATTCAGAGACCAGCAGAGGAGGACAAAGGGCTTAATTAGGAAAGGGAAAAAAGATTATGAGAGAAAGCTGGCAGGGAATGTAAAAACTGACTGTAAAAGCTTTTATAGATACATGAAAAGAAAAAGATTGGTCAAGACAAATGTAGGTCCTTTACAGTCAGAAACAGGTGAATTGATCATAGGGAACAAAGACATGGCAGACCAATTGAATAACTACTTTGGTTCTGTCTTCACTAAGGAGGACATAAATAATCTTCCGGAAAAAGTAAGGGACCGAGGGTCTAGTGAGATGGAGGAACTGAGGGAAATGCATGTTAGTAGGGAAATGGTGTTAGGTAAATTGAAGAGATTAAAGGCAGATAAATCCCCAGGGCCAGATGGTCTGCATCCCAGAGTGCTTAAGGAAGTAGCCCAAGAAATAGTGGATGCATTAGTGATAATTTTTCAAAACTCCTTAGATTCTGGATTAGTTCCTGAGGATTGGAGGGTGGCTAATGTAACCCCACTCTTTAAAAAAGGAGGGAGAGAGAAACCGGGAAATTATAGACCAGTTAGTCTGACATCGGTGGTGGGGAAAATGCTAGAGTCGGTTAACAAAGATGTGATAACAGCACATTTGGAAAGAGTTGAAATCATCGGACAAAGTCAGCATGGATTTGTGAAAGGAAAATCATGTCTGACGAATCTTATAGAATTTTTTGAAGATGTAGCTAGTGGAGTGGATAGGGGAGAGCCAGTGGATGTGGTATATTTAGATTTTCAAAAGGCTTTTGACAAGGTTCCACACAGGAGATTAGTGTGCAAACTTAAAGCACACGGTATTGGGGGTATGGTATTGATGTGGATAGAGAATTGGTTGGCAGACAGGAAGCAAAGAGTGGGAGTAAACAGAACCTTTTCAGAATGACAAGCGGTGACTAGTTGGGGTACCGCAAGGCTCAGTGCTGGGACCCCAGTTGTTTACAATATATATTAATGATTTAGATGAGGGAATTAAATGCAGCATCTCCAAGTTTGCGGATGACACAAAGCTGGGCAGCGGTGTTAGCTGTGAGGAGGATGCTAAGAGGATGCCGGGTGACTTGGATAGGTTAGGTGAGTGGGCAAATTCATGGCAGATGCAATTTAATGTGGATAAATGTGAGGTTATCCACTTTGGTTGCAAGAGCAGGAAAACAGATTATTATCTGAACGGTGGCCGATTAGGAAAAAGGGAGATGCAACGAGACCTGGGTGTCATTGTACACCAGTCATTGAAGGTGGGCATGCAGGTACAGCAGGCGGTGAAAAAGGCAAATGGTATGTTGGCATTCATAGCAAAAGGATTTGAGTACAGGAGCAGGGAGGTTCTACTGCAGTTGTACAAGGCCTTGGTGAGACCGCACCTAGAATATTGTGTGCAGTTTTGGTCCACTAATCTGAGGAAAGACATTCTTGCCATAGAGGGAGTACAGAGAAGGTTCACCAGATTGATTCCTGGGATGGCAGGACTTTCATATGAAGAAAGACTGGATCGACTAGGCTTATACTCACTGAAATTTAGAAGATTGGGGGGGGGGGATCTTATTGAAACGTATAAAATTCTAAAGGGATTTGACAGGCTAGATGCAGGAAGATTGTTTCCGATGTTGGGAAAGTCCAGAACGAGGGGTCGCAGTTTAAGGATAAAGGGGAAGCCTTTTAGGACCAAGATGAGGAAAAAGTTCTTCACACAGAGAGTGGTGAATCTGTGGAATTCTCTGCCACAGGGAACAGTTGAGGCCGGTTCATTGGCTATATTTAAGAGGAAGTTAGATATGGCCCTTGTGGCTAAAGGGATCAGGGGGTATGGAGAGAAAGCGGGTACAGGGTTCTGAGTTGGATGATCAGCCATGATCATACTGAATGGTGGTGCTGGCTCAAAGGCCGAATGGCCTACTCCTGCACCTATTTTCTATGTTTCTATAAATTCTGTAGATCCTGGAAACATTGAGCAACACATAAAATGCTGGAAGAACACAAATCAGGCAGCATCTATGCAGGGGAATAAACAGTCGAAATTTTGTGCCCAGACTCTTCATCAGGACTGGAAAGCATTGAGCAGAGGCTAGAATATGAAGGTGGGAAGAGGGAAAGGAGTACAAGATGCAAGTGATAGGTGAGACCAGATGAATGGAAAGGAAAGTGGGGAAAGGGGAATGAAGAGTCTGGGAGGGGATAGGAACTATCAGCTTGTACTCCTTCCACAGCCTCACCATATTCTGACTTACCTCCCCTTTCTTTCCATTCCTGATGAAGTATCTTTGCCCAAAATATTGACTGTTTATTCACCTCCATAGATACTGCCTGACTTGTTTAGATCGTCCTACATTTTGTGTGTTGAATAAATAAAATCTTTTTACGACTGTGACTGCATATTAACCTTTGGGAAAATAACTAGCAAAGCTGTATGTAGCTTACACAAAAAAACACTGAAGGAACTCTGTGGAGGAAAAGGGACAGTTCATGTTTCAGTTGAGACTCTTTGTCTGGATTCAGCCTGACTCAAGTCCAATCCCTCCATGAATCACATCTATTATCACCGGCATGTGACGTGAAATTTGTTAACTTTGCAGCAGCATAATGTAGAAGAGGAAAAAAAATAAAAATAATAATAATAAATATATAAGTAAATCAATTACAGTATACATATATTGAATAGATTTTAAAACGTGCAAAAAGCAGAAAATAGTATATATTGAAAAAGGTGAGGATCCAAGGATTCAATGTTCATTTAGGAATCGGATGACAGAGGGGAAGAAGCTGTTCCTGAATCGCTGAGTGTGTGGCTTCAGGCTTCTGTACCTCCTACCTGATAGTAACAGTGAGAAAAGGACATACCCTGGGTGCTAAAGGACCTTAATAATGGACATTGCCTTTCTGAGACACTGCTCCTTGATGATGTCCAGGGTACTTCGTAGGATAGTACCCAAGATGGAGCTGACTAGATTTACAATCCTCTGCAGCTTCTTTCAGTCCTGTGCAGTAGACCCCCATACCAGACAGTAATGCAACCTGTCAGGATCTTGTCCACAGTACATTGAGTGTATTTGTTGACTTGTCAAATCTCTTCAAACTCCTAAAGAAGTATACCCACTGACTTGCCTTCTATATAACTGCATCGATATGTTGGGACCAAGTTAGATCCTCAGAGATCTTGACACCCAGGAATTTGAAACTGCTCACTCTCTCCACTTCTGATCCCTCTATGAGGATTGGTATGTGTTCCTTTGTCTTATCCTTTGTGAAGTCCACAATCAGCTCTATGGTCTCACTGACGTTGAGTGTCAGGTTGTTGCTGTGGCACCACTCCAGTAGTTGGCATATCTCACTCCTGTACGTCCTCTCATCACCACCTGTGATTCTACAGCAATGGTTGTATTGTCAGCAAATTTATAATTGTTATTTGAGCTATGCCTAGCCACACAGTCATGTGTATATATTTAGAGTAGAGCAGTGGGCTAAGCACAGACGCCTGAGGTGCACCAGTATTGATCGTCAGCGAGGAGTATATGCTATCACCAATCCACACAGACTGTGTTCTTCTAGTTAGGAAGTCGAGGATCTAATTGCAGAGGGAGGTACAGAGGCCCAGGTTCTGTAACTTCTCAATCAGGATTGTAGAAATGATGGTATTAAATGCTGAGCTATAGTCAATGAACAGCATCCTGACATAGGTGTTTGTGATGTCCAGGTGGTCTAAAGCCATGTGCAGAGCCATTGAGATTGCATTTGTTATTGACCCATTGTGGTGATGGGTCCAGGTCTTTGCTGAGGCAGGAGTTCAGTCTAGTCATGATCAACCTCTCAAAGCATTTCATCACTGTAGATATGAGTGCTACTAGATGGTAATCATGAAGGCAGCTCATGTTATTCTTCTTAGGCACTGGTATAATTGTTGCCTTCTTGAAGCAAGTGGGAACTTTTGCCCATAGCAGTGAGAGGTTGAAAGTATCCTAGAATACTCCCGCTAATTGGTTGGCACAGGTTTTCAGAGCCTTACCTGATACTCCATCTGGACCTTCCACCTTGCAAGGGTTCACTCTCTTTAAAGACAGTGTAACATCAGCCTCTGAGACAGAGATCACAGAGTCATCGGGTGCAGCAGGGATCTTCACAGCTGTAGTTGTGTTCTGCCTTTCAAAGTGGGCATAGAAGGCGTTGAGTTCATCTGGTAGTGAAGTATCGCTGCCACTCATGCTATTGGGTTACAGTCATGCTATTGAGTTGTCGTGCATCTGATATCGCCTCCAACCTCATTTGAAATTGTCTCTTCGCCCTTGAAATAACCCTCCGTAAATCACATCTGGTTTTCTGGGTCGCCAGACTTGAATCCCACAGACCTAGCCTTCAGCAGATGACATACCTCCTGGTTCATCCATGGCGCTTGGTTTGGGAAGATACAGTAAATCTTTGTAGGCACACACTTGTCCACACAGATTTTAATGAAGTCTGCTGCTTGATCCACTACTTTCCTCCACTGTTTTTCATGTAGCTCCATACTGCAGCATCAGTGGATGTAGTGTACCTGGACTTTCAGAAGGCCTTTGATAAGGTCCCACATAGGAGACTAGTGGGCAAAATTAGAGCACATGGTATTGGGGGTAGGGTACTAACATGGATAGAAAATTGGTTGGCAGACAGAAAACAAAGAGTAGGGATTAACGGGTCCTTTTCAGAATGGCAGGCAGTGACTAGTGGGGTACCGCAAGGCTCGGTGCTGGGACCGCAGCTGTTTACAATATACATTAATGATTTAGATGAAGGGATTAAAAGTAACATTAGCAAATTTGCAGATAACACAAAGCTGGATTGGCAGTGTGAAATATGAGAAGGATGTTAGGATAATGCAGGGTGTCTTGGACAGGTTGGGTGAGTGGGCAGATGCAGTTTAATGTGGATAAATGTGAGGTTATCCACTTTGGTGGCAAGAACAGGAAGGCAGATAACTGAATGGTGTCAAGTTCGGAAAAGGGGAAGTACAATGATGTTTGGTGTTCTTGTACGTCAGTCACTGAAAGTACGCATACAGGTACAGCAGGCAGTGAAGAAAGCTAATGACATGTTGGCCTTTATAACAAGGGGAGTTGAGTATAGGAGCAAAGAGGTCCTTCTGCAGTTGTACAGGGCCCTGGTGAGACCACACCTGGAGTATTGTGTTCAGTTTTGGTCTCCAAATTTGAGGAAAGACATTCTTGCTATTGAGGGAGCGCAGCGTAGGTTCACAAGGTTAATTCCCACGATGGCAGGACTGTCGTATGTTGAAAGATTGGAGCGACTGGGTTTGTATACACTGGAATTTAGAAGGATGAGAGGGGATCTGATTGAAACATATAAGATTATTAAGGGATTAGACATGCTAGCGCAGGAAACATGTTCCCAATGTTGGGGGAGTCCAGAACCAGAGTCCATAGTTTAAGAATAAAGGGTAGGCCATTTAGAATGGAGTTCAGGAAAAGCTTTTTCACCCAGAGAGTTGTGGATCTATGGAATGCTCTGCCATTAAATAGCAGAGGAGAGTGGAGGCCAATTCTCTGGATGCTTTCAAGAAAGAGTTAGATAGAGCTCTTAAAGATAGTGGAGTCAGGGGATATGGGGAGAAGGCAGGAACGGGGTGCTGATTGTGGATGATCAGCCATGATCTCATTGGATGGTGGTGCTGGCTCAAAGGGCCGAATGGCCTACTCCTGTGTTTATTGTCTGTCTGTGATCTCTTGTGTCTCTGTTGTGGTTTAGCTTTCCTGCAACAAAATCAGAAATGCGGAAGGCAATCACAAAGTACTGGATCAGTCAACTTGGAGAGAAAAAATGGCAAAATTACAGCTATAAACTCTGTGAGAACTATTAACAAATGAGAAGTATATAACAACGCGAAGGGAAAATACACATGCAACTACAATATATGCAATATGAAAATCTTTTCTTGCAAAACAAGAGTTTTAGCAACAATGATGGTTACTTCAGACAATAGGCAAAGCTATGAGGTAAATATAATTTAAAAGACATTAGTATCATTGAGTAATAGGATAGTTAGAAATGGTAGCACAACAGACAGGAAAAGATGAACAGACGAGGCTCAATAACAAAGAGTATTCCTGCAGTGTTGTTGAATAGGGAATTCGAGCTTGGATCTGGATCTAGTGATGGTGAAGAATCTAACTAATTGTTATATTGGCACCAGAAGCATGGCAACACTTGCGATTGCCCATCACAATCCTCGCTGATTTGATTTGACGCAAACAGTGCACTTTACTGTAATGGACGTGTGACAGATAAGGCCAATCAGCAATCTTTATCAGAAGTGTCTTCTTCACTACATCTTGAAGCCAAACCAAGTCACAATATTATAGTTTCTTTCTCCACAACATACCTTGTAGTGAGAACAAAGTTGCTTTTAATTCTTTAGAAGCGATGGGTAAGTAAACGGCAGGTGCAATCAGATCTGGGAAGGTGTGAATTAATGTACTTTGGTAGGAAGAATTAAGAAACAATACTTTTTAAATAGTGAATGTCAGGGTGCAGACAAATCTTAGTCAGATGGTTCATGGCGTACAAGAAGGCAATAATGCAAAGATAAGAGATCCTTGAGTTTGCCCAGAATGTCTCTGAGATCGCATCTGGAGTTCTGTTGACAGTTTGGGGCTCTTGGTTTATTGATATTGGCTGAGAATTAGTGTGGTGAAGATCCACTCGAGTGTTTCTTAACTTAGGAGTTGACCTATGAGGAGAAACTGAGTAACAATAATTTCTCACAGAAGCTTAGAAGAATTTGAGGTAATCACACATTATTATATAAAATATACTGAGAGGGACTGAGAGGATACATGTCAAGCATCTGTTTCCTCTTCCAGGATATTATATGGCTTTGTGGCATGCTCTCAGGGTGAGGAATCACCCATTCAGGACTGGGATAAGAAATGTATTTACCTGGCAGTTTGTACATCTTTGGAATCCTCTACCTAAGATGCTCTTGGATGTCCAGTCACTGAGGTTAAGACCAATAAACATTTGGATGCACAGGAGATGGGCAGGGACATGATTAGTAATAATCTTAATAATTATCAAGATAGGATCGTGGCTCTGTATAAGCTATTCTTATGTTCTCAATTATCTTTATTGAATGCTTAATGTCCCGTTTTCTTTTCCTTAATAGTTCAGTCATGTGGCCATCTGGGGCAGCATTGGAATGTGGGTGGTGTTTTTTGCAATCTACTCTTCACTCTGGCCGGCGATTCCATTGGCTCCTGACATATCTGGAGAGGTACAAACATTTAATTTCATGCTTTTTCCTGTCTGCTACAGCGACATCCAAATTTTCTGGATTGGCTTTATCATGTGTTATACTTGTTGGATTCGTACTTAATTATCCATCTGTGAAAGGATCTTTTCCCACTTCTAAAATGACAAAAATAGAAGTAACATGAAAAGTATGGTAATCAAATTACAAATTGACCTGAAGAGTTGTGGGATTAACATTGGTAATGGATATACAGGTTTTTTTTTTAATGGAAATTATGGTTTTCTGGAAGACTGTGAGGGTAAAGCTGCACTATTTGCCAGAGTGCCAGAGTGTGTAAAATGTTTAATTTAAATAATGTTTAAAATTAATCTGCATTTTTCCATCAGAATTTTCTAGAAAATAGGATTTCTTGATAAATATCATGTTCCACAATGTATAAACTCCTGGATAGCTAGTCCCTAATTTTAAGACCTTTTTGGGTTCTTCAGAAATCATTAAGCCGCCAATGTCCCTGAAGGCAGTTTAGTATCATGGCTTTGAAGTCATTTGCTTGTTGTAGTAGATGATATCTGTCTTTCTGTCTCTAGTGTTTCTGTCACATTTGAAAGTTAGTTTCAATGCTCAGTTAATCAATAAATAACTAACAATAAGTCAGGTTGACCAAACTGGCTTGGGTTAGATCTTTGCTCAGTGCTATCTAGTAAGTGTAATTTGGTTTCATATACAAGCCTAGCAGGAAATAACCAGTTTACTGTTTCCGATTCTTAACCTATGGTCCTTGCTCTGAAATCGATGAGTACGTATCAAGATAATAACACATCTGTTTAAGAGACCGAAGGGTCTCGGCCTAAAACAGCGACTGTACTCTTTTTCCATAGATTCTGCCTGGCCTGCTAAGCTCCCCCAGCATTTTGTGTGTGTTGCTTGGATTTCCAGCAGATTTTCTCCTGTTTGTTTAAGATGATGGCCACTTTGTGCAAAGGCACAAAGTAATCACTAGATGATGATTGGAACAAAATCTATTAAAAGATAAATACCACAACGGTCAGTAGAGCAAGTGAATATCAATGTTGTGAAAGTTGTGATGTTTAAATGAATTGGTATGTATGCTGGCTGCAAAATATTTAGTGGAGTCAGCATTCTGATTCTATTACTGGATTGTAACAGCTGCAAGCATTGTATTATCCTGAAATAACATCCACTAGGCTTACCCTTGTCTTTTTGGCCTTGTTTAATGAAGTTTTTAACTGTTTAGGTACTGATGGTTGTAGATAATTACATAATGGCTTGCTTTCCTACTAGGGGATAATACATATTTTTAGGAAGTAATCGGGTGTGAGAGTTTATATCAAATAAAAACTGTTTGGATACCTAGGATGCATCTAAAATAAAATTAATTAGTATTTTCAGTGGAACATTGTCCAGGCAGTACAGTATTTGTCCACAATGTTAACTAGCAATTCCAATTTAACATGATGAATCATGTTTCCAGATTAAGTAATGTATGAATTTTTATGCCTATTGGAAAAGGGAGAATTATTTTAGAGTAATAATTATCCCATTACTAGTACTCTATTAATTTTATGCTAATTTTCTGCAATACAGTAATAAGCAAGTATATATTTAAATCACTTTATGTAGAGGTAAATGCCTGATTAAGCACATGTCAGGAATCAAGTTGATTTAATGAGTGTAGGATTTCAGCTTGTAGCCAATTCAGTCTCTTACAATTATACAGTACCTTCAGTAACTGAAACTCCTGTTCTTGATTGTTTTAAAATAACCCCTGCCAGTTATTTAAAGCAGAGCAATTTGACCAATTATTTGTCAGATAAATTGAGATAAATTTCTCCATTAACTACTTCTCAAGTTTGGTCTTGCTGAGAAAATTGAGTGAGATATGATTTTGTTTATCAGCAGTAAATTAGAGTGGGTCAGTAGGTATTTGTGTAAAAAAAATATTGATCCACCCCAACTGTCTTCTTACAAGTACCTTCAGTGGAGCATTACTAATAGTTGGGAGGAAAGTAATTCAGCTTTCCAGGGCTAAATGTAGGAGCAAATCCCGAAAGGGTGGGAAAAGCAAAAGGATTAAAATCAAATTGAAGGATCAAGTTTAACTTCACCTTCAAGGTTACTTCAAAAATCAGCAGTATATATGTTGAATCTTTTACGTGCAGTGCATGTGTGGCTTCAGATGTTGTATCCGCATTGTAATTCTCGATTACTGAAGCAGTGCTTTCAGACATAAAGATAACAAAGTTAATTTCAAATTCCAATCTCCCTGTCTTTTTGGTATTTTTACTGACTTTGCTGAACCCAAAATCCATCCAAGATTTTAAACATCATTAAAAGCTGTTGCTTCCAGAGACCTGAAATCTAGCAAACCTGCTAATCCATGTGTGGTCATTCTTTGCATTAGAACACAGGAGTTCTGATGAAGTAGCTTAAAACACACAGAACACGCTTGCAACCAAAATCACACTGTTTACACTGTTGAGTCCTGACGAAGGGTCTCAGCCCGAAACATCAACTTCGCTTCTCCCTATAGATGCTGCCTAGCCTGCTGTGTTCTACCAGCATTTTGTGTGTGTTGCTGTTTACACTAGTACCCTTTAAGCTAAACAAGTATTATTAAGAATTCTTAACATAAATATTTGGAGATTGGCTTTTCCTCCTTTTCCATTTTATACTCTGAATAACATTGTCGAAGCTTCTCGTGTCCAGATATACTAAGGAAACCCAGAGTGACAATCTCAAACTGTGTACACTGACTTTCAGCATGGCCTTGAATTTTATAGAACCAATATTTTATTTAATATGTAAAATCATTATTTTATTTAATAGTGTATTAAATCATACTGATTAAAGCAAGTAAGGAAATGCATTCTAATTTTGATTACCATCTTTCAAAATGCTTGAAAATGTATCAGATTGAAATGTAAAGGTTTCATGCCTTACTTGTATATGGGTGACTAGAACGCATACTGTTGAGGTGGCAGACCAGCATTATACATGGCTTATAAATGAAAATCAGTTTCTCCCCATCAAGCTGTTTTTACCAGTCACAATAAAAACTAATAATGAGGGCAAAGGACCAGTATACTCCCACACTTCGACTGACACATTCATATATTTTTATTTAAGGACTTGCTCAACCAAATATCATGTTTCTAAATCTCATGCATCGGAGGGCAAGTAGACTTGCTACAGCAGTTTCAGTATGATATGTTTTTAAATGCTGAGAGACATCAGTGTAAAACCCTTTGTATGTATGGGGAAATAAACTGACATTTGCTTTAATTGTCAGAGATATGTTTTGAGGAAAACTCCAGACCAAAAAAAGCTAAATTCCTAATCTGAGCAGCTGTCATGTTGTATAGACAACAGAGTTGTTGTTTTCCCTCTGGGGCCTGTTGGGCCTTCGAAACATCAAGCTTTGTGACTCTCTGATTTCTGATCCCTTTGAATCCCCCTGGGAGCTACTTTTGTGACAGGATCCATTTGAAGGGACTAAGGCCTAGAGAAGAAACTTGGCATGGGCCGCAAATCTCACACATTAAGAACAATTTGTAAACTACGCACAGAGGCAGTCGGGACCCGTCCTTCGAACAGGCTGCTCCTGTTACCGGCATCATTTGAAAAGGATCGCTTTGCTCTTTCCCAGATGATTTGTCTGTGTGTGGAGAGATGTGAAAAGTTAGAAACAAAAATGGTTTCTACACAGTGTTTTAGGTGGGGGGGGGGTGGTGGGGGGGTAGCTTTTGTACAGCAAGGAAGGAAATACCTCTGTGGGGTTTTATTTTTCTTCGTACAAAACACAAAGAAGTTCTCTGTTTTCAATACGAATGTGGGCTTTAAATCTTTGAGCTTTGGATTACCTCTGCAGCACGAAATCTGACAGGCTTTCAAATATCAAATAAAAACTTTGCTTTTTTAATTCATTTTGATCATTTCTATAGGCACTAAGATTTGAATAGCCAGGCCAATTGTCCCCGCTTCACAATTGAAGTTCGAATAGTTGCGATTAACTCGGCACAGACAAGTTCTGTGTTCTTCAGCTTAATCTAAGAATAGAATCATCAGCTTGGTATTGGCTACATGAAAATGAACATTTTGCATTATTGGGAAAATATCTAATTTTTTTAACCTAAAACTGCATTACAGCAATTAATGTACATTTTCTTTAGAAGCCAATCATTTGACTGAAATTGAGATACTAACTCCAGAATTGTAAAATAACAGAAAGCTTTTTAAAATGCTGCAAGTGATCTGGGGAGAGCCAACTAATGTCTTTGTCATAAAATATCTCTCATAATAAGATTGTTCTTCAATTAGATTTCGAACAACTAATCTAATAATCTTTTAAGTTTACCACATAAAAATGTGTATATACGCCCAAATTGTTGCTTTGGTTTTTTTTTTACTCTACTGCTTTGTAGAAATCAAAACACAAAATTTTTATTTGCCTGAGTTCATGTTTAAAGTTGATTTAGAACAATTATTACCCGGTGCTGCATATCAAAAAACTGGTTAAAGAGCAAATTCAAAACTGCTGAAGAAGATGCAGAGTAAAATTCTCGCACAAATCTTCAACTGCCTCACAATACGTGATCAAGCATTTGATCTCCTTGTTCAATTTTGTAATTTTATTTATTACCAAAGTGTTGTTTAAGTGGAAATTCCTTAACGTGGCGGGAAGATGAAGTAGGTGGGTTTGATGTTTGAAAATGCTACAGGCTCTTTTTTTTTGGTCTGTGTAATCAAATTTGTTTTAGTTTTCACCAGCATACAGTATTATTTTTGAGAGATTGCTGGGATGGCTGAGGAAACAACTTTTATCAGCAAGCAAACTTTAAAGATTATTTTGATTAATGCTGTTGTCTCTTTCTTTAATCAATTAGTCAATGAAATTTGTTTACAGGTTTAGTTTCTATGTTATTAAAAAAGGCAGCAAATCTGCAAATTTTGTCATGAATACATTCCATATGGAAAAATGAAATCGACATATTTCTCTTTTAACAGGTGGAATACCTTAGGTAAAGGAAGTAGAATAGTAATAATTATCATAAGCATGTTTATTTTCAGTATTTAAAGAGGAAATCCTAAGGGAATATGATTTAGTCTGCTTCATGTCCATAGATTGCTTCAGAAACCGGGTGATTGTTCAAAGAAGCCAAGAAAAAAAAAATCTCCAAATTGAAGAATTTTAAATTCAAGAACTTTGCTAATCTATGGTGATCTGGTAAAGGTGGTACAGTCATGGTGCACAGAAATGGGATCTTTGGCCCTCCATGTCTATGCTGAGCATTACACCTATCTCTACTAATCACATTTCCTAGCACAAGGTCCATAGCCCACTTGACCTTGGCAATTGCAGTGCTTTTCCAAACAATGCCTAAATGTTACTGGAATACCAGCCTGTGCCACCAGCTCAGCAGAAGTACTAGAATCATGCTAAAATTGTATGTGTACTAAAGTCAATGCAAATTAAGTTTTGTGAGAAGGAACATAAGAACAGAATTCCCACTTCTGATTGTTCTTCAGATGGATTTCCAGTGCTGGTGCAATCACTGCCTCTCAGCTGACATAATAACTTTGAGACAGGCTTCTTGACTGATAAATTAAAAGTAACAGAATAAAATTGCACTAATACAACTTAATCCTCTAAACTGCTCTGATCATAATGATTTTGAATAAGTGCTTAAAACTACAGCTTCAGAAACACAGGGATTTATAGGGAACGGAAGTGAGAGGAAGGAAATCTTGTCAATCAGTGGCCCTTAAAAATATCTTTTAAAATAAACATGTCATTCATCTGTGGACTATAATGAATTAAGTCAATCATGTCACATCTTAAATGAGTGATGAAAGAAACTGTTACTTTTACAACACTGTTCATGTACCTTAATGCACGCAAGTGTAAGTTCTTGAAAATAATTATAATCTGCCACTGTGGGTTTGTTCCTACAAATGTGAAAAAAAAATTGCATTTTCACTCAACTTTTCACCATAATCAACCGTAGCTAGATACATCTGTCAAATGAGTTGGTGCTTGTCTGGACCAGAGATACACTTGGGTATCCCACACAGTTGAAATCTGAAAATTTACAGGCACTGTCAAGTTGAGCACCAAATGATTAATTTGGTGACTATCAGTTGGGAAGCCACCAGCTGTTTTAATGTTAACTGTGGGATCTCAGACTTTGAGAGAATATCTGTTGTAGATCTGTTAAGACCTGTCTTGGTCTAAATACATTCAGATTGCACTTTCACTTTGCTATTTTAAGTACACAGATACATTAAAAATACATAAAGTTATATTTAGTATTCAAGTTTATGTTTAGCATGTAAGAGTAAAGGGAATTTCTTGCCCATGTAATCTTATACTGAATTTGTAAGCTGCATAATGTTGCATTCAGTCCTTTTCACTTCAGTCATCTTCTGTCACCCATCGTTTATGCTGTGTCATTTGCAGCAGGATGAACTTTGTTTTGACTACATTTTTAACAGACTGTTGAAGTGTGTTATTTAGATGGGACCTTTTTTTTAGTATGGCACTTGATATCAGTTATTTCTTTGCCATATAATACCAGAGACATATCACTCTAGAATAAAATTGTTCTCTCAAAGGAAAGCTAATCTGAAATTGAAGAAGTTTTAAAAGGAAAGGTTGGAAAATTAGAAATACAGCAGATTCCTCAAGACTGCAGTAAGAAAGGTTTCTAACATGAAAGCCTTTGCCACTGGAATATGGAATTCTATGGCACAGCACCTCAAACTTGTCAGACAGCAAAGCAGAAAGATGGAAATAACAGCTAAAAATCAGGCATGATGTACCACACACAGTGACGCAAAGGAGCAGCTGATGGGTTAATTAAAGTACAAGACCTTTAGACTTTTCTGATATTTCATTATTTTCCAACCAAGTTCTAACATTCTTCAATCAGCCCGGCATCCAGAGTGAGTCGGTATTTGCATTATATTTTGTTGCAGAAGAAACTCTGATTTCGCACCCAATTGACGCAACTTTAAAGTTCAAATTATGGCACTTAATTCTCGCTTTAACCATTAGAGGTAGTACTCACACTGTCTCGGCTTGGAGCCCATCTTCATAATATAATTCATAGCTTTGGTACTATCCTAGCGAATATCTGCCTGTTCATAAATTTAAAATCTCCTCTCAGTGCTGTTCTAAACAAGGCTCCATACAATTCTGCCAACATATCTTTCTAAGCTTAAGTTTTTCAGAATTTGGAAATTTCACAGCTCCTTGTCACCTGCCTGTATAAAATTCAGATTTATTTTTCTTGCATCTGAACTTGTTGATCTCTGTGTTCCAGCAGTTCATCTCCTCATTAACTCCATCCATGCCTTTCAGTAACTACTTACTTTCATCTGTGCAACTTGCTCTGCCACCTAATTTAATGCCTTCTACAAATCTGAATATTTGACAATCTCCCCCTCCACCTGTTATTAGTATACTGTACATTTAAAAGCAAAGCCTGCAGTTCTCCATTCTACACTCAATCAAACCTCCCAAAAATTAGTCCTGTTGAAGGGTCTCGGCCGGAAATGTTGCCTGTTTACTCTTTTCCATGGTTGCTGCCTGGCCTGCTGAGTTCCTGCAGTATTTTGTGTGTGTTACTTTAATGTGGTCTGCTTTTTGTTACATAAAATTTCATCACTTGCCTCCATGAAATCCACATTGAGAGTTCCCATAGAAATTTTCCCAACTCCCTTGCTGCCAACTACCTTAATCAGATTTGGTCATGTGATCCACTGTTCACCCTATTTGATCAGTGATAAAATCACTCAGTCACTCTATCATTAGTTAGGCACTTGTAACTTGCCCAGCGTCAATATGATATGACCCATTGCTGCCACCTTAAATAATTATTTAACAGTTGCAGTTGTATAATGCAAATGCACCGTCCCTATAGCTGGCAGCAATAAAATTAAAATCAAAGTGCATGCAATTTCTTCAATTTGTTCAATACTCTGAGATGAAAATCATCAGGTCCATGTAAATTGTTTGTTATAATCCCATAGTTTGCTCCACAATTTTTGTTCTATTTTTATTAAATCCATTAAATTTCTTCCTGCAATTTCATTTTGGATACCCTTTGGTAAACTGTTATTTTATCATCCTCTTCTGTTTGAATGACTGAATTTAAAAGAGTTATAATTTCCTTTTTCCCTACTCTTTTCCCACCTTCCTCAGTATTTAATGGGCCTGCGATACTGTTTTTACTATTCTTTTTTGTTACAGTTCTAAAGTTTGAATATCTTTTGTTTTTTTGTTCTTTTGGCTGCACCACTCATTGGGCTAAATTATGTTGGCAGTGTCATGCAGTTCCAAAAGGACTGACTTAGCTGTTAAGTGCCCTTAGATTTCAAATCACAATGGAATCACAGAATATCAATGATGGAGCCCAGTTTTGCACGATCTTCAGGAAACTCCATGATTCCATCTGTTGCACTTCGTGGGAATAAAAGTTATAGTCTATCCCATTGACAAGGACTTTATTTTGTAAGTCATTTTGATGATCTTGGCACTATACCTAATGAAGTACAGTTGAGTGCTTGCAGCAAACAGCAGAAACCAAATAGCTTCATGACACTTCCTGCCCAGACTTTCTCTTGGAAAAATAGCTCCTCCAGTCCAAAGCTCCCCAGAAATCGTATTTCATTGTGTAGAGCGGAGAAAATAAAACTGGGAATGATGAAGGAACTTTTATGTTAATGATATTTACTCAGACATTTGTGTCACTGAGAATTAATCAAATGAGGAATTAATATGACACAGAATATATAATGCAGAAAAGGGTCATTTGGCCCCACATTAATGCTGATGTTTATGTTTCAAACAATTCACATCTACTCCGTTTGGTGAAGATTCTTACCATGACCTAGGTGAACACAGTTTTTTCCAAATCCTCTTTGATTTTCCAGTGACTTACTGGTGCCGTCACTGTAACTGCTTCCACTATCTTTCCACTGACTGTACTTTTTAACAAGATATGAACTGGAACTGTGTTTCACTAAATAATTTGCACTTAAAGTGTCCTGTGTGAACTTTGGGATTAATTATTTATATTGCAAATGTGTTTAGCTCTGCTCATAATGGGAAATTTGTGTTTTATTAATTTCCACAGGCTGTAATGTTATTCAGCTCTGGTGCTTTCTGGATGGGCCTGTTCTTCATCCCAATTGCCACCCTTCTGTGTGATGTTGCTTACAAAGTGTACGTATGACCAAAATGTACAAGTATAAATCCCTGTAAATGTTTCTGTTCTAAAAGAAACAGAATTCTGTATTTTAATTGCTTTGACCTGATGAAGCAATAATCTAAACTGATCTTGACTATGTTGTTTGATCAGTGCTAACACTGTGATGATGGGTACCTAGACCACTGGAGTAAGGGAGAGTACATTTTCATGTGTTTTGCAATGGTTCATTCATGTCACCTGAAGTCCAGTATCTCTGGAATGTAGTTCTGAATAGGTTGTTCTTAATAATGCTAAAAACACTTAAGGTAGTAAAATTAAATAAGGGTAAGAGTTTAATTTAATTAAATGAAGACACCATGGAGTTATTTAAAAGAGCATTGATATACTTTAGGAAATTGTGACACAATGCATAAATTTTAGGAATAGTCGCAAAGCTGTTATAACAAGAAAAATAAATTGGAGTAGACATGGAAGTAAATGTAACTAAAAATTTGAGACTTTTAAGAAATATAGTTTGTGCTGCCAAACAACAGGGTTGTACTACAGAAGGCAAGACTGTAAACCATGTGTCCTCTGATGGTTATGGTATTTGAATCTGTCAGTCTTAGTCTTCTGCTGTCTTCCCTATCCACACCACACTCCTGCTTTACTTTTAGACGACTTATCATAAAACTTACAACTTAAAGGACCTCAGTTGGTCCCTTACTTTCTAAGGAAGTTGACGAATGTGAGATCAAAATAGAACAGGCTAATGTACTGGAACATGTCAAGGTAAGGGAAGAGGCAGTGTTGGAAATTTTGAAAAACGTTAGTCTAGGTATGTCCCCAGGGCTGGGTAGGATTTACCCAAGGTTACTACAGGATGCAAGGGAAGAAATTGCAGCACCATTGGCGATGATCTTCATCTCCTCACTGGCCATAGGAGTAGTACCAGAAGATTGCAAGATGGCAAGTGTTATTCCTTTGTTCAACAAAGGTAATAAGGATAATCCTGGGAGTTATACACCAGTGAGTCTTACTTCAGTGGTTGGCAAGCTATTAAAGAGGATTCTTACAGACACGATTTTCAAGCATTTGCAGAAGCATAGTCTGATTGGGATAGTCAGTGTGGCTTTGTTAGGGACAGGTCGTGCTTAAAAAGCCTAATTGACTTTTTCAAGGAAGTGCAAAACAAGTTAATGAAGGTAGAGTGGTGGATGTAGTGTATATGGATTTTAGTAAAGCATTTGGCAAATTTTCCCATGGTAAGCCTATTCAGAAAGTCAGGAAGCATGGAATACAGAGAAGCTTGGATGTGTGGATTCAGAATTGGCTTCCCACAGAAGGTAGTAGATGGACTGCATACTGTCTGGATGTCCATGACTAATGGTGTCCAACAGGGATCTGTTCTTGGACCCTTATACTTAATGTTTTTTTTATAAATGATTTAGATGAGGAAGTGGAAGGGTGGGTTAGTAACTTCGTAGAAGTCACAAAGTTTGGAGTTGTGGATGATGTAGAAGTTTGCCATAGGTTACAATGCAAAATTGACAGAATGCAGAGCGCAATCTGGAACAGTGTGAAGTGGTTCGCTGTGGAAGGTCAAACGATGGCAGAGTACAAAATTAATGACAGGATTCTTCGTAGTGTGGAGAAACAGAGGGATCTTGAGGAGGTCAATATTCATAGAGCCCTCAAGGTTGTCACACAAGTTGATAGGGTGGTCATGAAGGTGTATGGAGTATTGCCCTTCGTTAGTCGGGGGATTGAGTTCAAGAGCCATGAGGTAATCTTGTAGTTCTATAAAAGTCTATTAAGATTTGAAGTATTGTGTTCATTTCTTGTCAGCTCATTATAGGAATGATGTGGCAGCTTTACAGAGAGAGTGGAGAGGAGATTTACAAAGATGTTGCCTGGATTAGAGAGCATGTGTTATGAGGAAAGACAGCAAGCAGAGGGTTTTCTCTTTGGAGTGGAAGAGGTCTGGAAACTTGATAGAGGTGTACAAGATATTAAGAGGCATAAAAAGAGTGGACAGCCCGTCCCTTCTCCCCCAGGGACCAAGTTGTTAATACAAGAGGACATACTTTTAAGATGATTAGAAGAAAGTATAAGAGGGATACAGAGTGTTGGGTGCATAAAATGCACAGCCAGGGGTGAGAGACATTAGGACATTTAAGAGACTCTTAGAGAGGCAAATGGATGAAAAAAGAATGGAGGTCTCTTCGGGAGGGAAGGGTTGGATTGATATTGGAGTAGGTCAGCTCGACATTGTGGGCCAAAGGCCCTGTGCTGCACTGGAGACTTGCATAGAATTATTCAAACAAGAATTATTTTTTTTTTGTAAATCATTATATATTTTCTTTCGATCCCAGTTTTAATTCACTTTCTATTTACATGCACTTTTTAACAAAGCTATAATATGCTTTAATGCACATTGGGAATGATGTACAGTGCTTTTGAGAAGTTGTTTTATTCCGTGTGTGATTTTTCAAATGCAAGCCAGACAAATTTTTGAGGAACAGACTAAATAATCCTTAATGATTCTGTACCCTGAAAAAATCTATTTAATGTTTTCTTTCAGCTTTAAGAGAACTTTTTGTAAGACTTTGGTGGAAGAGGTGCAGGAACTGGAAGCACAGTTTCGGGATCCAGGTGCAGCTGTATATGGCAAAAGGTACCATAACAAATGATTCTTTACAAAGTTACTGTTTAAGTTTTAAAGGAACATATCAGAGATGTGGGCTACTGTTTATTTTAGTAACATAGAATAGGTGCTTATATTGTAGAATAAAAAGACACAATTTCAATTACATCCCATGTATATATAAAAAATATTAAGAGCGCTTTATCAGGCAGTGGGTTTTGAGTAGATAGTAGTTGGAGTAACATGGTGATGTAAGAACTTCCTGACATTTGGAAACCTGTAGAGAAATAATAGAACAGAGATGCTAAAGGTTTCTGAAACCTGAGGCTAGCAAATGACCACAATCTGAATTCAAAAGGTGAAGAAATAATGAGGTCAAAACTGAGGCTGATGGAGGGTGATTACAATGTTAAAATTACAAGGAAATAAAAAGGAAAACGGTCTGTGGAGCAGATAACACACCAAAAGTAGTCAAAATAACCTTGTACAGTAATGGTATTGAATTAAAGTCATACAGCATGGAAATAGGTTCTTCCACCCAGTTGCCCATGTGAACTAATTCTCTACTAACCCGGTCCCATTGGCCAATATCACACTAAGCCTTTCATATCCATCTACCACTGCAAGTCCCTTTTAATGTTCCTGCTTCAAGCATTTCCTCTGGCTGGTCATTACGTTTACTATCTGAGAAAAGTTCCCACAAAAGGGTCATCCAACAGCCTTTAATACCATTTAATTTTGGTCAGAAAGTTATCTAATTTAAACTTGAAATCGCAAATAAAACTTGGTTTAATTTCCAAAGTGCAGAAGCAATTTAATACTTAACATAGTATTTCTTGTGTTACTTTTGCATGTGGAGGCCACTGACAGCATTAGTGTCCTTATTAAGGTGGTGGTAAGCTGCCAGCTTCTGGTAAAGGTGCTCCGGGGACTACCAGTTTGGGAGTTCTAGGGTTCAGACACAGATGGAAGGAACTTTAAAATGGTGGCATTGTTGTGTTCTTGTTACCTCCCCCCACCCTTCTGGGTATTGGGAGTTGAGGGTTTGAACAATATAATTAAAAGAAGCAGGAGTAGTAAGTGCTGTACTTGTAGATAAAGTGCTGTGCATTAATATACTAACACAAGAAATACAGAGGGAACAAGCTGGCTGTTCATGCCTTCACTTTTCAAAACTCCATATCCTCTGAATCTATCAATATCTAAAAATCCAGTGATTTCTGTCTTCAGTGTTCTCAGGGACTGGGTATTCACATTCATGCCGTGATAATGCTGATGTCAACTTCTCGTTACTCATACACTCAATGTTTCAGTAACAGCTGCTTCCCCATCAGATTTTAGAATTCCTGTGTGTGAGCGTATTTATTAAAATTTAGTTTTTTTTATTATGCATTGCAATGTACTGCTTCAGCAAAACAACAAGTTTCATGATATATGCCAGTGATATTAAACCTGATTCTGATTCTAATTCTGCATGGCCAGTCTATTATTTTGAGGCTACAATGCCTGGTGTTTCCCTTGGCTTGGATGTCTAGAATCTTATCTTTGTACTCCCTTGGCAAGTCCCAAAAGGAACTTGCACTTTTCAGTAAATCGCCTCCTGTGCTTCTAAAATTGAGAATAGTATAGAGTGTAGTCAGTCTGCCTAACCTTTTCTCAAATGACAAACCCACCATCCCTGAAATCAGTCCATTTGACATATTCTTGTCCATTGGCTTTACCTGTCAATGTTCACTGAAACACCACTGCATCCTCCTCAAACCCAACCCCCAGCCTTATATCATCAGCGTCTGGATATGTTATACTTGATCCTCTCTTATAGATTATTAATATACGTTTTGAACAGCTGAGACCTTAGCTCTGACCCGTGTGTCACCTACCAGCTGCAGCCTCCCAATTTGAAAATGATTAATTTATTCCTACTGATCTATGACCATTAATTAATCCTCAGTTTGTGTCAATATATTATCTTCAATATCAGTGCTCTGATATTGTTCAATAATCCTTTGTGTGGCACAAAGCAGAAAGCTCCTGCAAGTCCAAATGCATCTTATCAACTATTCTGCTCATTACCAACATAAAAATATAGAAACAGAAAACCTACAGTACAATACAAGCCTTTCGGCCCACAATGCTGTGCCGAACATGTACCTACTTTAGAAATTACCTAGGGTTACACATAGTCCTCTATTCTTTTAAGCTCCATGTACCTATCCAGAGCCTCTTAAAAGACCCTATCGTATACGCCTCCACCACAGTCTCCGGCAGCCCATTCCACACACTCACCACTCTCTGAATAAAAAAATTACCCCTGACATCTCCTCTGTACCTACCTCCAAGCATCTTAAAACTGTGCCCTCATGTGCTAGCCATTTCAGACCTGGAAAAAAGCCTCTGACTATCCGCACAATCAATGTGTCTCATCATCTTATACACCTCTATCGGGTCACCTTTCATCCTCTGTCACTCCAAGGAGAAAAGGCCGAGTTCACTCAATCTATTCTCATAAGGCATGCTCCCCAATCCAGGCCACATCCTTGTAAATCTCCACTGCATCCTTTCTATAGTTTTCACATCCTTCCGGTAGTGAGGTGACCAGAACTGAGTACAGTTGGCCCTCCTTATCCGCGAGTTCTGCGTGCGTGAATTCAACCAACTGCAAATCAAGAAAACCCAGAAGTGCTCTTCCAGCACTCGTTGCTAGAGCATTGTTCACCTCGCGTCTCATTCATTCACTACTTAGTTCCTGTGAAAAAATGGCTCCTAAGAAGCAATTAGGTGGTCAAAGCAATTCCTCAAAGGCTAAGAGTGCTATCTCTCACCGAGAAAGTAGAAATATTAGATCTTTTGAAAAGTGGCATGTCGCTTTCCGAAGTGGCCCATAACGTCGGTAAGAATGAATAGAGAATTCGCACAATAAAGCAGAAAGAAGCTGAAATTCATGGAAGTGTTAGTGCTGCCCCTACCACAACCAAAATGGACTCGCTGGTTCTTGATAAAGTGCTTGCGAAGACTGAGAAAGCATTAAGTGTGTGGCTAGAGGACGTGTCACAGAAGCATATCCCTGTCGATGGCCAAATTATACTTTAAAAAGCTCTTAGTCTCTATAAGCAGTACTGTGACAGGGTTGATGAGAGCGACAGAAAAGAGCTTAAGGCTAGTAAAGCATGGCTGGCTATGTAAAGCACTGCAGCCTCAAGAATGTGAAGATCATGGGAGACAGCTTCCTATAACAATGTTTCCAACTAAAGCATCTGCAATTCTGAAGTCTCGATGTTCAATGCTTGTAGATCCTCAGCCCTCAACCTCCACAGTTCCTGACTTTAGTATTATTGAGCCTCTTCCAAGGTGTCCTTCTTCTCTAAACAAGACAGTGTAACAACTACTGTACAGATATTACAAGTTTTACTCATTGTTTGATCATTGTTCGCCTCGTGTCTCATTCGTTCACTGCTTGTGCTGTGAGCGCGAAGAGCATGTACAGTTTATTTTCTTCTCAATATTCCCTAACCATTACAGTATAACAACTATTTACATTGTATTAGGTACTATAAGTAATCTAGAGATGATTTAAAGTATACGGAAGGATGTGCATAGGTTATATGCAAATACTGTGCCATATTATACAAGGGACTTGAGCATCTGCGGGAGGTCCCGGAACCAATCCCTCACGGATAAGGAGGGCTGACTGTACAGTACTCCAAATGGGCTCTGACTAGGGTCATAATATAGCTGTAACATTACTTCTCATCTCTTGAACTCAGTCCCACTGTTGATGAAGGCCAATGCACCGTATGCCTTCTGAACTGCACAGTCAACCTGCTCAGCAGCTTTGAGTGTCCTATGGACGCAGACCCCAAGATCCCTCCGATCGTCCACATTGCCAAGAGTCTTATCATTAACACTATATTCTGCCATCATATTTGACCTATCAGAATGAACCACTTCACACTTATCTAGGTTGAACTCCACCAGCCGCTTCTCAGCCCAGTTTTGCATCCTATCAATGTCCCGCTGTAACCTCTGACAGCCCTCAACACTATCCACAACACCTCCAACCTTTGTGTCATCTGCAAATTTACTAATACATCCCTCCTGTTCCTCATCTAGGTCATTTATAAAAATCCCAAAGAGTAGAGATCCCAGAACAGATCCCTGAGGCACACCACTGATCACCAACTTCCATGCAGAATATGACACATCTACAACCACTCTTTGCCTTCTGTGTGCAATCCAATAATAGATCCACAAAGCAAGGTCCCCTTGGATCCCATGCCTCCTTACTTTTTCAATAAGCCTTGCATGGGGTACCTTATCAAATGCCTT
Source organism: Hypanus sabinus (assembly GCF_030144855.1). NCBI lineage: Eukaryota > Metazoa > Chordata > Chondrichthyes > Myliobatiformes > Dasyatidae > Hypanus > Hypanus sabinus. Next base: position 46,646,503 of record NC_082719.1, on the reverse strand, counting down.
GCTGAAATCCATATACACCACATCTACTGTTCTTCCTTCATCAATGTGTTTAGTCACATCCTCAAAAAATTCAATCAGATTCATAAGGCATGACCTTGACAAAGCCATGCTGACTATTCATAATCATATTATGCCTCTCCAAATGTTCATAAATCCTGCCTCTCAGGATCTTCTCCAACAGCTTACCAACCACTGAGGTAAAACTCACTGGTCTATAATTTCCTGGGTTATCTCTACTCCTTTCTTGAATAAGGGAACAATATCTGCAACCCTCCAATCCTCTGGAACCTCTCTCATTCCCACTGATGATGCAAAGATCATCGCCAGAGGCTCAGCAATCTCCTCCCTCGCCTCCCACAGTAGCCTGGGGTGCATCCTGTCCAGTCCCGGGGACTTATCCAACTTGATCCTTTCCAAAAGCTCCAGCACGTCCTCTTTCTTAATATCTACATGCTCAAACTTTTCAGTCTGCTGCAAGTCATCACTGCAATCACCAAGATCCTTTTCCATAGTGAATATAAAGTATTCACTAAGTACCTCTGCTATTTCCTCTCTCACCTCCCACACTAGCCTGGCATATATCTCATCCAGTCCCGGTGATTATGCAACTTGATGCTTTCCAAAATCTCCAGCACATCCTCTTTCTTAATGTCTATATGCTCAAGTTTTTCCGTCTGCTGTAAGTCATCCCTACAATTGCCAAGGTTCTTTTCCGTAGTGAATTCTGAAGCAAAGTACTCATTAAACCTCTGCTATCTCCTCCGGTTCCATACACACTTTTCCACTGTCACACTTGAGGTTGGTCCTATTCCCTCACGTCTTACCCTCTTGCCCTTGTAGAATGCCTTGGGGTTTTCCTTAATCCTGTTCGCCAAGGCCTTCTCATAACCCCTTCTGGCTCTCCTAATTTTATTCTTAAGCTCCTTCCTGCTAGCCTTATAATTTTCTAGATCTCTGTCATTATCTAGTTTTTTGATGCTTTCGTACACTTCTTGACTAGATTTTCAACAGCCTTTGTACATCATGGTTACTGTATCCTACCATCTTTCCCCTGTCTTATTGGAACGTACCTATGCAGAACACCATGCAAATATCCGCTGAACATTTGCCACATTTCTGCCATACAATTCCCTGAGAACATTTGATCCCAATTTATGCTTCTAAGTTCCTGCCTGATAGTCTCATATTTCCCCTTACTCCAGTTAAACACTTTCTTAACTTGCCTGTTCCTCCCTCTCTCCAAAGCTATGGTAAAAGAGATAGAATTGTGATCACTATCTCCTAAATGCTCTCCCACTGAAAGATCTGACACTTGACCAGGTTCATTTCCCAATACCAGATCAAGTACAGCGTCTACTGTCGTAGGCTTATCCACATATTTTGTCAAGAAACCTTCCTCAACACACCTAACAACTCCAACCCATCTAAACCCCTTGCTCTAGAAAGATGCCAATTGATATTAGGGAAATTAAAATCTCACACCATAACAGACCTATTATTATTGCATCTTTCCAGAATCTTTCTTCCTATCTGCTCCTTGATGCCAACTTCCACCCACAGAGTAGACAATCCCTCCATGACTTCCTCCTTTTCTGCAGCCGTGACACTATCTCTGATCAGCGGTGCCACGCCCCCTCCTCTTTTGCCTCCCTTCCTGTCCTTTCTGAAACATCTAAAGCCTGGCACTCTAAGTAGCCATTCCTGCCCCTGAGCCATCCAAGTCTCTGTAATGGCTACAACATCATAGTTCCAAGTACAGGTCCACACTCTAAGCTCATCAGCTTTGTTCATGATACTCCTTGCATTGAAATAGACACATCTTATACCATTGGTCTGAGTGCATTCCTTCTCTATCACTTACCTATCCTCCCTCTCACACTGTCTACAAGCTTTCTTGATTTATGAGCCAACCACCCCTTCCTCTGTCTCTTCAATTCTGTTCCCACCCACCTCCCTCCCACCAACAATTCTAGTTTAAACTTTCCTCAATAGCCTTAGTAAACCTCCCCGCCAGGATATTGGTTTCCCTCAGATTCAACTGCAGCCCGTCCTTTTTGTACAGGTCACTCCTGCCCCAAAAGAGGTCCCAATGATCCAGAAACCTGAATCCCTTTCCCTTGCTCCAATCCCTCAGCTACGCATTTATCCTCCACCTCACTCTATTCCTATACTCACTGTCGTGTGGCACAGTCAATAATCCTAAGATTACTACCTTTGAGGTCCTGCTTCTCAGCTTCTTTCCTAACTCCCTGTAGTCTGTTTTCAGGACCTCCTCCCTTTTCCTGTCTATGCCATTGGTATCAATATGTCTCACGACCTTTGGCTGTTCACCTTCCCACTTCAGAATGTCGCGGATGCAATCAGAAACATCCTGATCCCTGGCACCTGGGAGACAAACTACCATCCTCGTTTCTTTCCTGTGTCCACAGAATCACCTGTCTGACCCCCTAACTATAGAGTCCCCTATCACCCCTAAATTTTAACAGACTGACCAAACATAATGTATCTTTGTCATGCTGTTTTGAGTAAGTGATAAACTGAAAGTGACATTTTATGTAGCAGCAGTAATGTTTCGTATGTAGGTTGTAACTACTCCAGGGATCCTGGCTCATTTGTACTGGCCACCTATTCTGTTCGCTAGCCTTAATTTTGGAATATTACTAATATAACCATTACAGAATCTTAAATAATGGACTGATACTTAAGTGCCTCAATTACCTCATATGTTCCATATTTTATGCTTTTATTCCACTTAATCACCGCCTTCTGCACACACCATTCGTACCTCCAGAAACCAATTAACAAGGAGCACACAGTCCATCATTTGTGTTTTGGTTTAATCCCTCTTCTTTGCTTTCACTTGTGGCATTCTGTTATGTTGACAAAAATATCTTGCATTTATGTAGTGTCTTATCACACCCCTAGGAGGTAATTTGGAAATGATTGAATGCATTTCAAAAGTAATCTATGTTAATCTGTAAACAAACTCAGCTTGCAATAGAAGTGAAAAAAATAAAATTCCCTTTTTCTATTAGTTCCTGATGAGGAATTTTAATTTTGTTTATCATTTTGCCTATTCAGCTTCACCCTGTGCTGTCACTTAAGTATATTTGAACTGGTGTATTTGCAGCTATCTTTTATCACTATTTGCTCCCAAGCTAGTTTTCATCCAAATGAAGCTCAATATTCTAAATACTTAATGCAAGAAACATTCTGGGAATCAACGGGAAATATTGTCAGCAGATAGAAACTCCATTGTATCAGCATGAGTTGCCCAGAGAAACTGCACTGTTTTCACGGTTCGTGCTGTGAACACAAAAACTGAACCTATTAGCATCCTTCAGTGCATTTGTAATCATTTGCACAAGTGCAACTGTGATTGCCCTAGTATACAAAGCAACCTGGTCAGATCCTACTTTCATTTTATTTACTTTTTTCCTTCTGTTAATTACCCCATCACAAATAGTCTACAACTTAAAACAAATGCTTTACAGAAAGTACGGTGGACTTGCATACAATTGTAACAGAATGTAGAATACATTTTCTTTGGAAGATGATATACTAGTAAGATGGTGCAGTTTGAAACTTTATCACTGCAATATTCTTTCAGTAAATCAAATATGAAATATATTCTATACATTTGCACATTTAGTTTCACATACCACAATGAGTTTGTGATATGCAATCCTTTTTAACTCTTAAAATATGAAATCTGATTCAAACCTTGGATTTGACTGAAATACTCTCCACACGAAATGGCTTCAAAGCAACACCAGCACATGTTCTGACATTTCAGCCTATCTGTTATTATATAGCAGTCTACAATACTTACAAACTCTAACTTTCCTGACGCTTTTATTCCTCATGTTCGAAAAAAAGTTGGTCAAGCATTTAAAAACAGGCTCGTTGATGCTGGGATTCCTTCAGCTTTGTCAGTGTAATTTGATGGTGTTACCAATCTGCACCTATTTTAACTTTCACATTGCCTCGTGAAGCCCTCGAGCTTGAAATGTGGCTAGAACTAAAACAAATATAAGTTTATACTTTATCCAAAAGTGAAGTACAACTTGAACATTAAAACTTTGAAGTGAGGACTCAGCATATTGAGTGTCTTCAGCCCAAGGGTGCTGTAATGTATCTCAGTACTTCGCTTAAATGTACAAGTGATTTTCTCTCTTTTTAAATATATATACAGGTAACAGTATACTTGTGAAGAATATCAGGTCAACAATGCTGTTGTATAGTTTAATATAATTTAGAATCTGGGAATTTAGGCACATTATACTGGCTAAATGTTGGTTGATAAAATTATTTAAAAACTAGTTTTTTCATGTTTAGTGAAGATTTAGCAAATTGACATTTATAAATTTAAAAGTATGTTTGTAAGAAAGTCACATTTTTGAAAGGTAATTAATAATGATCTTACCCTGAAGTATTTCAAATCATTCTGTCTGTTTTCTGAAAAGTTTAAGTGAAAGAGCTCAACTCTTGAAGAATGTTTTTAAGAAAAATACTTTCAACCTGCACCGTTCTGATTCATTGCAACAAAGTTCATTACGTGAGTATCTTTCTTACTCAATGCCTCCATTTTGTAAGTCCAGCACAGGATTAGGAATTAGATTTAAATCTCTATGATTTAAGTTAGCTTTGTGCTTCTATTTAGCTCCTGTTTTCTCCCCTCTTTTTCACAGTCAGCTGTGTTACAAGCAGGTAGGCAGAATGAAAGATTTCTCTCTCATTTCTGACCTTAGCAGGTACAATGAGAGGAGTAGAGTTACATGAGTAGATGTACGTGTTCAGTGCCTACAGCTTAACTGAACACCTGGTGAGGTACGAGCAAATCTTCATCATCATTAAGAAATAAATCTATTCATACTAAGGTGTAAGCATCATTCTTATTGCATATTAGGAGTTCTCTGATTTATATTTTATCACAGTTTATCTGACTGCATTTTACCTTAAAAACAAATGCTGTATTATGAATACGAAGCCTTAAAAAAACAGCTGTTCCTAGTCACTTCCAGATGCTATTTTCATGTTAACAAGATTATATTAAAAATGATTCCTTGTAAATTAAAACAGACAAACTTTTAAATGAAATGATAGTTCATCTTGTCTTTTAATTTTCATGTCTGCTAACCTTCAGGAAAGTAAATAGAATTAACTACTCTAAACTCCAATCTATCTTCTATGACTAAGTGCCATCTGCTTCTGTATTGCCTGCTGAGAAAGTGATTTTTTAATTATTGATAATACACTGACAATACCCACAAGATGCATCATTAATCCATCCTTTTCCGTTTTAATGAATTCCTATGCATAATGTGCCACTTTATTTTTATAGATGGTTATGCCTTTTCCCAAGACGAGAATGGCATTGTGTCACAGTCTGAAGTGGTCAGGGCCTATGACACCACCAAGCAAAGACAGGATGACTGGTAAACAGTTAATACAGGAACACGAATTCCAAAGAAGTACTTTCAGCTAAGAATGGGACTTCAAGCTTTGAAATATCCAACTTTGCAAAATCATGCTGTTACGGTCTTGCAAAGACATGAAGAGGTTGGATTGTGTGTTTAATGAAAGAAGAAGTGTTAATCAGTTTTGTTGCATACACAGTAGACACAAACACTGTGCAAATCCATGTTAGTATAAATTCCCTGCTAGAACGCCAACACAATACATGTTAACAACTGGTTTGGCTGGACTTGAAATTTGTCACTTTACATTACTGGGCTGACTTTTGACATTTTGAATATATATATAGGTAACTTATTATTTTTAATTTAAATTCTGATTGTTATGAGCATTACATTAATGTCTTTGTTCTAACAGAGTACTAATTCCTAAATTTCACTGTTTCATTTAATTGAATGAGCACTGATTAAACCTTTATATGGATTTGCCATTCTTCCCCCTTTTGGATATTTTACATTTGTTGCCATAACCCAGACAGATATTTTGAAGCATTCCCTTTGTGACTGGTTCTCTTTGTGTTAGGTTCTTCATGTAGAATGATACTGAGAGAAGTACTGCAGAAGCAAAAGTGACATACTCATGTGCCAAATAAATCCACAGAAGCAACCCAGGGTGATTCTTTGGTCAAGGCACTGAATAAAATGCAGAATTAATTTTAAAAATTTCAAATGCTAAAGCATACTGCATTGAAATAGTGTTAAACATGGTGCTGGTGCTACTCTTGTAATTGCCATTATTTGCCAAAATTAAAATTGATCACCAACATGTCGTCTCATCAAATGTTACAATTTGCCATCAGCCCTGTTCTTCAGTGTACTGCCATTAGGAATGGAACAAATTTCAAGTCCCATTTGTACTTTTTCTTATTCACTCTGATGGGTGTAATTTGCACATGCAATGACTTGTTGAAAGATTTGACTAATGCCTTTTTGGCACTTGCTTCTGAACTTGTCTATCCCAAATTATGGCCTTGCATATGCTTTTCTCTTTGCCTAATATTCAAATCAAATTTCAGAGTGGAAGAAGTGTTGTATTTTCTGTGCCTGGCTACATCTGCAGTATATGCTTGTGTTAGTGACTTTCTAATGGATTTAATATTCAACAAGCATTTCCAATCTTTTTAATGTCCGAAACAACAATCTTTGCATCCCAAATAAGACAGAGTGCGGGGGAGAGCGTTTCTGGTATGTAGTACTTTTACATAACTTGTTCTAAAATAATTCCACTGAGGAAAAAATTTCTATAATTCACTATTTTGTATCCATTGAAATAGATAGCTACTACCTGTATACTTTTCCCCTTTTCCCTCCTCTGTCTTGCAATTTGCCATGGACAAGTAAGATCTTGTGATTACAGAGAAAGGATTAGATAAAATGCTGACTTTATTTTGTTACTGAACACCATCTTATCAGGATCAGCAGCTTATATTTGATATTTACCTGGATTACTTAATTGTATATTTAGACATGCCGCTTGAATTTCATTGATTTTTAATGAACATGTAGCCAATTCTAGTTAATTTCTAGTTAATTTCTAATTTCTAAAGTTTTTTTGTTGGATTCATTTCAGCAGTATTGTTGAATCAAAAGTTAATCTTGCATCACATAATTGCTAAAGAACTGTTATTTTAACAGTTATTTTATTTATTTCCTAATGCAAGTTGAAGTTAATTTTACCTCTATTATCTATAATTATATAGTTATCACACTTTATGTAGGTCAGATAACCAATGTGACCTGCATGTAGGATTTTACATTTTCATCTCCTGGAAGATCATCTTGTTAAGTTTATTCACAGATGTTAGTATGATGCTTTCTTTGCATTAAACTCCATCATCTGCAATACGTAACCCATATTTCAATAACTTTTAATAGCATTCCGATCAAAACTTGTCTTTAATTAAATATTAGTTATGATATAAACTACACACACACACACAATGTAAAGGGCATTTTAGTAATCCAGTTTTATCGTTGACTTTTCACCACAAAGCATCTAGATTTGGCTCTAATACTGATTATGAATGTGGATTTTAGCAAATAGTGAGGTATAAAAGGTAAGAATAATTGAACAAACTCATATGCACAAGTCCAGCATCCTGCTTGTTTTGCAATATTCCAGTCTGTAGACTGAGTAAATCAATGTTGAACACAAAAGTAGTAGAATGAAATATTTAAAAGTATGATTTGAGCATCCAGTTTCTGCTGTCTCCATTTTCAGCTTGGTGTGATGAGATAATTCATTCTCTGTGCCATGTGTTCTGTATTTGTCATAAACAATCCTTGAATGTTCAAAACTTGGAGGTTTCAAAGTACATAATTGCTTTGTGGTATTTTAGTCAATGATAGCTGTTGTCTGTCCTCTCTGGGAGGTGTGTTGTGTAGTCTGGTTTTCCTGTCTGTATTGTTGTCCAGCTGCATGAGGTAGAGTATTACATGGATATTTTTGTGCACGACAAACGTTTTGTCGTTGCTACACATTCTGTGCAAAATTAGAAACAAATGATGCAAATTAATGAAAGGTTGCACCATCCGGCAAATATCAGTTGATAAAGTAATAGTGTGTTTCTTCACTAATTATTGTGTGTATTCAGTTTTGGAATAAAACTGCTAAGTTATATCATATATTTGGATTTCACATTTGACTTAATATCTGTTTTGTTTTGTCAAAGGTTATGTCTAAGTAGACAACAAAATGTGAACTTTGCTTTACTTAGCCTTAAGACCACACAATCAAAACAGATATAAAATATTCTGATGTATTTTAAATTAATTGAGCATTACTACAGTAAGATATCAACTTTGAAATGGATATCAAATTTCAAATATTGCCTTGGCTAGTTTGTTTAATGTGACGAGGTGATTTTTTTAAAATGCACATTCATTAGTGATGGTAGACAATTTGCCTCTTTGTCGTAAGTCATGTATATTATTTAAAATTAATTTATCATTGCAATTTAATGCCTTGAAAGTTGTGTAAAGAAGAAACATACTCTGAACATTGGGTTAAGATTTTTCTGCCAGACTTGCAGAAAGATTAGTTTTCTGTGGTTTGGTTTTGCACTGCATGAATAATGACCTTCAAATTCAATGTTCATAGTATTCCTCAGGTTCAGTTCTAAGGTTTAAGTTAATGTAAGGACATGCACTGTGTTATGTATTTTGTTCTAAATCTTAGGTTCCTTTTTTGTCTGTTAACTTACCCTTGACTTGTGAATTGCATGGTGGTAGTTGCATCTCTTAAATGTTCTGTCTTTTGATTGTCATATGGATCACACAATAAAACTAAATTTACAAACCTTGATCATTTGTGTGTTCATGCACATTTGGCTGTCTTTTTTACAATACTAGACATTAAGAACTTAAAGTACTGCAGGTCTACTCCTGTCAGTGGGTTGCTGGTTGGCAGAGGAGCTTGGTGGGCCTTACTGTGTTGCTGCCTGCTGCAGAAAGGCTTCTAAGCCATTGCACAAAAGCACTGTGCAGTCTTAACAGCAAGTGATTGCCTTTGATGTTTTCTTGCAATCACAAGACCCTGTTGGACACTGGTAATGCAAAATACTGCAAGTCCAGTTCACTGGTTTTATTAATGAGACCAACCGCGAGCGAGCTACATGGTCTCGGTTATAACAAGGACTAGGCCTTATGCTGCGGGCTTGCCTGGTGCAGCAGTCCAGTATGACATGGCGTCTATGCTACATTGGCATCTGGCCCCTCCCGTCAGTGCCACCCACCAGTGTTCGCTCAGAGGAAGGCAAGCTGGATTGCTTACCTGCAAATTACTGAGAACTACTTGTTCTTTTGGCAACACCTATGCATCATGTTGCTCAGGAACTTGGACTATGTATTTTTTTGTGTGACTATATGTTTACTGCTATCATATATGTGCCTTGTGCTGTGAATAACAGTTGATACTGTGTTTTGCCCCTTGGCCCTAGAGGAATGCTGTTTTGTTTGACTATATTGATGGGTATTCATGTATGGTTGAGTGACAATTAAACTCGATCAGAATGATTGATTAAGAAAATTCACAAAATCATGTGACCAACTCTATTGCAAAAAGAGATGTGAAAAAGGGCAATTTGAGAATGAAGTGTATCCTACAAGGTAAAGTTTACTTAAGAGTAGAGTCATGGACACAATGGAAGCAGTCGTAAAGATTTTCAGTGGTGGGACTGTCCACTCAGTGGCCATTTTATTAAGTGCACCTGTACAAATATCTAAGCAATCATGTGGCAGCAACTCAATACATGAAAGCATGCAGACACGGTCAAGAGGCTCAGCTTTAGTTCTCACCAAACATCAGAATGAGGAAGAAATATGATTAAGTTACTTTAACTGTGGAATGATTGTTGCTGCCAGACAGGGTAGTTTGAGTGACTCAGAAACTGCTAACCTCTTAAGATTTCCACACTCAGCAGGCACCAGAGTTTACAGGGAATAGTGCGAAAAACAAAAAAGACATCTAATGAGTAGCAGTTTTGTGGGCGAACATGCTTTGTTAATGAGAGATGTCGAAGGAGAATAGCCAGACTGATTCAAATTGACAACGACTAACTCAAATAACTATGCACTACAATAACGGTACATAGAAGAGCATCTCTGTACGCATAACACATCAAACCTTAAAGTACATGGGCTACAGCAGCAGAACACCACAAACATACACTGTGGTCACCTTATTAGGTACAGAAGGTTCCTAATAAAGTGGCCACTGAGTGTAAGTAGTGATGGAAGAGGTCACTGAAAACACAAACTCAATCACTAGATTTTAACCACAAAAATAATGTTGATTTTTTGCCAAACTTGTGTCTAATCATTGCATGCAGCTCTAGTGTTATGTACCCCTAGGGTTCTTTTTTCTGTGGACGGTCACTTTAAAACACCAAGGGAATGGGACTGACTTTTGGACACTGTTTGAGTTGCTCCAGAGAGAGAGAGAGAGGTGGAGTTGTTTGATTGACAATCGAATGTTATGGTTTCCCTGTAGCTTGTTTACTTTTTACAAGGACACAGAGACACACAGTTAGAGTCGAGATGGATTCAATCAATGGAAGACACCAGTGAGTTGGTCGCTGGTTTAAACCTTCATTAGCCCAAAGGGGGTGAGTTGAGATCAATCCTAAGTATTGATAAATGACTCTCACAAGTTTGCTGCAACTAGAAGTTGTTCTACAGAGAAGAGAGGAGAGGAAGGTTTGACAAAGGGATCACTGTTTGGACTCTCTAAGTTGCCCATGAAGGTGAGTTTGTTTCCATTCGGCTACGAAGTGTGATTGTCACTTAGTTAATCCACAGGAGTGGGTTCTCTGGTGAGGGGGAAACCTTTGTGAATACCACATGTGTGTTTACCCTTGTCTGGGTGTGGTAGTTCACTGAAGAAAGGCACCCCTGTGGCAAATCACTGCTGGAGTTATTTCATAATTCGTGGAACTGGATAAGTGGCTATCATATTGTGTGTTTGGGGTAACCTTGTGGAATCTACCGGTGAGTCAACCCTTGCCTGGGAGTTGGTTCCCTTGAAGTTGGTCCCCTTTGTGATAAGCTACTATTGGTGATAATCCATACGTGGATTCTGTTTGAGTATCCTGTGGCCTCCACTTTGTGACGTCCTGTAGCTGAATTCGGGTGTGGTACCACTTGCACTGAAAGGATATTTATTGAAGATCACTGTTGGAGATACTTCATGTGTGCAGTGGAACAACTTTGGAGGTAAAACCTACTGCTATTATTATTTTGTATTGCTGTCATGGAATCTGTGGAATATCAATGTAATTGCCTTCTCGCAACATTCGCCTTTGGATTACAAACATCTCACATTAATTAACCTGTGCATCTGAACTGAACTTTTCTTACATACCATCGTAAGACTGTAACTCTTGCCACCTGAGCTTGAATAAGTTTGGGAACTTCATTTTTACACCTATATATGCATAACACTGTTAACTTTGATTTACCTGGTTTAAGTTACTATATTACGTAGTTACTAATAAAATAGTGATTTGTTAACAGCAAAGCCAGACTCCAGGCATGTTCTATTGTTGCTGATACTTATAGAGGGCTGCGTGTACGTAACTCTCGAAATGGTGAGAGATACTTGTGTCATAATGAAGCAGTGAGGAAAGTTCAAACAATTAACTTTATTTCCATTGGATAAGTAAAACAGAAGATGTGCGCATTCTTTGCTTAGGATAATTATCTGATAAGAAAGAGTTGGCCTAATGATTATTAACGATCATCAGAACAGACCTGATGGGCCAAATGATCTAATCCTGCTCCTGTATCTTATGGGTCTTACTATTAGGAAGATTAGTCAGAAATTTGAAAGGAAGTTTTAATGCAGAGTTTAAATAGAGCTTTATCAAAAATCTCTAAAATAAAATGGGGAATTGGTTTTATAGTTGGAAAAGAAGAATATAGAAAGTTAGATAAAGGTAGGATTACTCAAATTCCAGTGGATGTCTAATAGCACACATGATCTTGTGCTCTAATAATTTTTGTCATATAAGGCTAATGTAATGAAAGCTTATTTGAGATCAAACTAATTTATATGCAATTAGATAACTTAAAAGAGTAAGTGTGATATTTTTAAAATGTCCAAATGCAAAGATTGGCTTCAAATAAACTCCCTATAATTAAATAGTGAGCCTTTCAATTTTGCACTGTTCCCATTCAGATTCTGGAGGGGATAGGAGTCAAAACAGTGGCATTTTGATGTGTGCAATAATTGTCATGAAAACCACTCATCCCTCTAGTATGGATGACAAAATCAAGTCAATATTATCTTATTACTCAAGCTTTTGATTTTTCATAATGCTTTTTTCCCTCTTTTATTTTTAGTTGTCTCTTTTGAGTTTTTGATCTGTCATTGCATTCAGACATTCAAAATTACATATCACTTCCTTCCACTTCAAAATTCTACAGAATGATTAAGGAGATCCAAAACCAAAACAGTACATTATGCATCAGGCAACCCTCTTCTTACCTCTGTACTGAGTTTGAACTTGCTCCTATCCCAGGCAAGCATTTCCAGAATAAAGAAGTGCACATCAGCAGTTAAGTGTTACATGTCACCCACATTTCCCATGTGCAAAACTCATCATTAAGTGCAGAGAAGTGGTTTGGACCAAATCCCAGCTACAAAAATTGCTGAAAATTCCTTGGCAATCAGTTAGTTGAATCATAGCCCCAGCTTAACTAATAATTAAGGTTGTCAAAAACTTTTGAATTTTAGCAACAGTAATAGTTTGGTTAGTATTTCCTTTCTTTAAATGTGTTTTACAAGAATGAATCAGTGAGGAAGACCCAGTACCAGATCTAACCTGGGCAGATTATTGGCTAAGTTCATTGCCAGATGTGGAGAAAGGAAGTTTTGGGATTTCTACATGTGCTCATATACACACAAAATACATGGGGGATACGCCAGCATCATCCTGAAAATATGCCACAGTTTCTCTTCTTTTTCACTATAATTCTAAGTGTCTCAGTAGTTTAGTTGACTAGTTGTCAAATGAAATTGTAAGACCTGAAAAACACAATATTGTTCCCTGAAAACACGGTGCCATAATTTTTTACAGTACATAGTGTGTTACCAATTTCACTGGAGCCATGCAAACTAAGAAGGGCAAAAGTCTAAAGACCCAAAACAAATTGGGAAAATTCCTTTCCAAACTTTTTGATGATTGAGGGTAGTCCACTCTTCTATTTTTACTTGTACTTATCTTGCACATGAAGCAAATGTCAGATCTTAAAAAACAGGTTTAGATCACTTTAAAGAGTAAAGAATTGTCAACCACAATTGTAGCAACTTGTTCCAAAGGTCTATAAAGTCTCTGGTTAAGGAAACAACTAGCATTCAACCTGGTTCTCTCCTTTCCTTTTTAGTGAAATAACTATATGGTTAATTCTTCTATAATTTTCACTTAAGTTACCCAAATGAAAAATTTCCTAAAATATTTTGCTAATGAAGGATTAGGAAGCACACATGAACTATTGGGCAATAACTCTTTACCAAAAAAAAAGGTATAATTGGCTGCTTTTGATCAGATTAAATGCAGGTAAAGGATTAAATAGCATTAGTTTATATTGATAATTAATGGCTGTAAGAATGTATCATGATTAGTAATTTTATCCTATATATGCTAAATAAGTGATTATTAGAAGTTGCACAAGATTTAAGTTGGCCAATATCTGTATAAAATTAACAATTCTGAGGAGAAGTTTTAGAACCGTTAAGTGACTGGGGCTGGACAGTTCTCCTTGTGCACGTAAATGAAGTGCAATTGGAAAACAAGTGCTGGTTGTCAGTCCAGTTGATGATGGTATTTGTAACCAATAATGTTCCTATCAAGCTAAAGAGATAATTTGTCCATGCTGTACGTTCCCTGGTAGATACCACTTCCAATAAATTTGGACGGCACGATAGCATAGCAGTTAGTGTAATGCTGTTACAGACCCAGCTGTCTGGAAGGCGTTTGCATGTTCGCCCCATAACTGCATGGTTTCCTCTCAAGTCAGTCACATGGGTGTAATGAGGCAGCACAAGTTCTTTGGGCTGGAAGAGTTAGTCACCCTATAATTTTATGCTAGATAAGCATAAAATTATATAAATCCTGGTTTGAACTCAGGTTCTTTGTGAGTTGTTCTCTGAACTTGGAGCCTCGGTCAGAACCATTCTGAAGTGGGGTTTACACAAAGCTGTCTGCATACAGCAAATTGAATGATAATTCAATTAGTGACTTAAGAGTTTACGGAAGCGAGGCATATTCCTAAACCCAATGTATTATCAATATTTCTAAATCTTGAAAATGTCTATCTACATGTTGAAAACTTAAAATTAATCATGCAGGTAATGTGCTTTTTTACTGTATAAAAGTGTTCCATTTTAATGAACTTCGAACTGAAGATCATATGTTCTGTAGGGTAGTTCCTTCAACTCTGCAGACCCTAAAATTTGCATTATTTTGCAAAAAGGTTACAAATATATAACCCAACCACTATTTATTCTGGAAATTTGAAATAACAGGAATAAATTCAGAGCTGAACAGCTAGCAACTATGGGGAGAAAAAAATAGTTCTTTTCCACAGATACTGTCTGAACTACTAAGCATTTTCTCTGTGCTTTATTTCCATTCCATCGGCATTCCAATTATCTGATAGTGGCTCATTTTTGTCAGACTCCATGACAAAATAAAATGTGCTCATAATAATTGTGCCAAAGTTCTTTATTACTGTAGATTTGATATGACTAATGCTCATGTTCTGTGTAAATGTGAAGAACCATCCTAAAGTTGATGGTTATTATGATGATAATGCCTTTACATTAACTTCCCTTTGATAAAATCCTTCTGAAAGTCTAGAGTTGAGAACTTCAGTATCGGTGCTCATTGTCACATATGTTCTGAGATGTTGTTGTGAAGCACTTACTCACTCCTACTGGGGCACAGGCTGCCAACAGCAGCTTGCCAGAGTCAACCGTGCCAGCACTGCCCCTCAGGTGTAGCCTATCCTTGAAGATCCCTCTGGTTCCAGAGATGAAGTCCTTGGAACTTCTGCTGGCATTTCAGTTTACGAGACAGGTGTGTTGCTGCCCTATGCTGAACACTCCTTCTTTCGCCCTTTTGTAGCTGGAATTAGAAGAGCTTGGCTGGAAAATCAGGCCCTTTTGCCCCTACTAGAATCAAGGACTCAGTCCATTTCATACAAGGTATTTCTAAGGTGATAAATAGCAAGTTGTCCTTGATAATCATTTAGGTCTGCAAACTTTCATGATTTGGTCTACTGAACACTGTTCAGGAACTTTAGAATTGTGTGTTTTTCCATACAAATAATATCTTCTACTCAATCTCAAGCATAAAGTAAGAGATCAAACATCAAGCACCTTAACCAACAATTCTATTTTGCATATTTTATTAAAGCAATTTTAATTTCAGATCTTTAAGTTAACATGATTTTGGAATAGACATCTTATAAAATATTCCTATGCAATTTTTCCACTATAAATTTAGTTTAGTCATTTAATTAAATGGTAAAGTGATTACTAAAATAATTAGTAATTTTGATGTCCTGTAAATATGTGGAAGATGGGTCAGAGTCAAGACAATGTTGCACAATTTCTCTATAAATTAATATTTTTAAATTTCAATATTTAGATAAGGCATTCAAAAGAGGAAGAACTTAGTATATAGTATTTTTTAAATGACCCTTAAGTTGATATTCAAGTTATTGGTTATTTCACAGAGTTTTCCTAGAGGATTCTGTTATTAACTGAGATTTCAATATTCCACTTTATTATGTACCCTTGTCAGCTTGATTTCAGCGTCAGGGATGAGATTCGTAACTCAAAATTCATTCTAGTGGATGATGTTCTGCTGGTTTCCAGTCATCATTGGTAGATAAACTGTACATCAGTGAAGACGGTACTCTTTCCTTGGACCGCACCTCTGAAGTGTTTTAATGTCACTGTTAACATCACGTAATCTTCTTGATGACTTAAAGTTATATTTTCTGTGAAAAAAAAATTATGACAGGACAAACAGGACAAAGGAACAGTTTAGAAAGCTGCACCAGTTGATCACCTTCAAGATATCACTTAAAAAAAATTTGTGGAGCAGGCCAGGCCCATTAATATTTGCCAATATCCGCTTTGACTGGACCTATAGTGGGACCCAGCTTTCAAGCATTCTGTTAAATGTCAGATGACTAGCAGCTGGAGACTGCACCCACGATCTCAACTATGGAACAACCCTTTCCAAAAGGGAGAGAAGGTTGCTTCATGCTGCTGCCGTTTGTAAACAATCTCTTTCCAAAATATCCTCTCTTATAAACCTGTGTTGTATATCACTTGTTCAGCGTTCTGCGAAGTCGTGCTCTGAGACTTCGAGCGGTTCTGGCTGAAGTCACTGAAATTTTTGCCCATTGCGAATGAATCTGGCTGCAGGCTGTAGGCAAAGTACTGCTGGGGAACGAGGAATCCCTGACCTTGGTTGAGGTGTCCGGCTGGTAGGCAGCTGGGGGAGCTGTAAGCCGGCGGAGGAGATGGAACCAGACAGCCATGTCCTGGCTCGGACCGGCCGATGGAGAATCGGTGGATGGAGCCGCCCGTTGAGCTGGAACTAGTGGCAGTGCTGGACTGTCTGGAGGGTGTCCTCAGGTTGGTGAAGGTTGGGATCATGGGAATAGTCTCTGTCTGGTGATTCCGCATCGAGAACCGCACGGGCTGCGGGTTTGGTTGTTTGGGTCTGAGGCAGGTGCAACAGTACACTGCCACCAGGGAACCCACGATGATGAAAGCAATAAATATGGAGCCAACAATGAGAAAGGGCACATAGATGGGCTCTGTAGAGAAACAGAGAATAGCACTGAATTAGCAATATGGTCAGAGATTGCAAAATGTAATCTACTGGGACACGTGTAAATCTCAGTTATATAAAGAGAGATTAAACATGGATTGAATAATTTTATTTTGCAGCCAGGCAAAAAAAATATTGCTGGAGGAAACAGGTTTGGTCTTAATGAAAGCATCTCTAATATCTTGAGCCCCATTATGTGACTATCAGCTTATTAGAAACATAAAAAAACCTACAGCACAATACAGGCCCTTTGGCCCACAAAGTTGTGCCAAACATGTCCCTACCTTAGAGATTACTAGGGTTACCTATAGCCCTCTATTTTTCTAAACTCCATGTACCTATCCAGAAGTCTCTTAAAAGACCCTATCGTATCCACCTCCACCTCTGTTGCTGACAGCCCATTCCACGCACTCATCACTCTCTGCGTAAAAACCTTAACCCGACAACTCCTCTGTACCTACTCCCCAACACCTTAAACCTCTGTCCTCTTGTGGCAACCATTTCAGCCCTGCAAAAAAGCCTCTGACTATCCACACGATCAAAGCCTCTCATCATCTTGTACAACTCTATCAGATCACCTCTCATCCTCCTTCGCTCCAAGGAGAAAAGGCCGAGTTCACTTAACCTATTCTCATAAGGCATGCTCCCCAATCCAGGCAACATCCTTGTAAATCTCCTCTGCACCCTTTCTATGGCTTCCACATCCTTCCTGTAGTGAGGTGACCAGAACCAGGGTCTGACCAGGGTCCTATATAGCTGCAACATTACGTCTCATCTCTTGAACTTGATCCCTCAGTTGATGAAGGCCAATGCCTTCTTAACCACAGAGTCAACCTGTGCAGCAGCTTTGTGTGTCCTATTGACACGGACCCCAAGATCCCTCTGATCCTCCACACTGCCAAGAGTCTTACCATTAATACTGTATTCTGCCATCATATTTGACCTACCAAAATGAATCACTTCATATCTGGGTTGAACTCCATCTGCCACTTCTCAGCCCATTTTTGCATCCTATCAATGTCCTGCTGTAATCTCTGACCGCCCTCCACACTATCCACAACACCTCCAAACTTTGTGTCATCAGCAAAACTTACTAACCCATCCCTCCACTTCCTCATCCAGGTCATTTATAAAAATCACAAAGAATAAGGGACCCAGAACAGATCCCTGAGGTACACCACTGGTCACCAACCTCCACACAGAATATAACCTGTCTACAACCACTCTTTGCCGTCTGTGGGAAAGCCAGTTCTGGATCCACAAAGCAATGTCCCCCTGGATCCCTTGCCTCCTTACTTTCTCAATAAGCCTTGCATGGGGCACCCTAACAAATGACTTGCTGAATTCCATATACACTGCTCTTCCTTCATCAATGTGTTTAGTCACATCCTGAAAAAATTCAATCAGATTCATAAGACATGACCTGCCCTAGACAAAGCCATGCTGACTATTCCTAATCATATCATGCCTTTCCAAATGTTCATAAATTCTGCCTCTCAGGATCTTCTCCAACAGCTTACCAACCACTGAGGTAAAACTCACTGGTCTATAATTTCCTGGGATATCTCTACTCCTTTCTTAAATAAGGGAACAATATCTGCAACCCTCCAGTCCTCTGGAACCTCTCTCATTCCCACTGATGATGCAAAGATCATCACCAGAGGCTCAGCAATCTCCTCCCTCGCCTCCCACAGTAGCCTGGGGTGCATCCTGTGCAGTCCTGGTGACTTATCCAACTTGATCCTTTCCAAAAGCTCCAGCACGTTCTCTTTCTTAATATCTACATGCTCAAACTTTTCAGTCTGCTGCAAGTCATAACTGCAATCACCAAGATCCTTTTCCACAGTGAATATAAAGTATTCACTAAGTACCTCTGCTATTTCCTCCGGTTCCATACACACTTTCCCACTGTCACACTTGATTGGTCCAATCCTTTCACATCTTATCCTCTTGCTCTTCACATCCTTGTAGAATGCCTTGGGGTTTTCCTTAATCCTGCTCACCGAGGCCTTCTCATAGCCCCTTCTGGCTCTCCTAATTTCATTCTTAAGCTCCTCCCTGCTAGCCTTATAATCTTCCAGATCTCTAACATTACCTAGCTCTCTGAACCTTTTGTAAGCTTTTCTTCTTAATTATTAAATAAAACAAATTACTGTTTGTTGGCTGATTAATGCAGATTGTTGCAGAAGTTATGAAGATTTTTTCGTAACTTGCCCGATTTCCTTCTACAACGATAAATTGTGAAATGAGGAAGCGCCTTGCCGCTTTATTATTCTGCTGTGAAACTGCGACGCAGAGTAAATGAGAACGAAATCAGAAACCCATTAACCTCCAATATAAATCATAACTGTTCAGCAGAGTGACACAGCGAACCTACAACGGGCAACCGGGCAATGGAGGAATCGAAACTATATCTATCATGCGGTTCCGACGTGACCTGGCCGCCGTCGGTAGCGCGCGGTACTTGCTTACAGAGGGGAAAGTATTCGTGTTAACCAGAGCTTGTAAAGCGTTTGGCACAACTCGTATCCCCGCTCTCAAACGGCTATCGGCGGGTGGGTTGACGGATTGTAAACTGACACGACCTGATAAACTCGTCAGTGTCTTCTTACAGAGCACAGGAAAATTTCTCCTGCAAAATATCTCAGGCCGCAGTGCAAGGATCGGATTTACTTGTGACTGAGATATCACCAAAACCTAAAAATGCAGTCGTTTTTTTTCAATAAATTTAGCGTCGATCCTTTATGTACAGTGTACAAGTAAAAGTTAAAAAGGCGTCTATTAAAATGTCTTTTACAACAAATATTACTTCTACATCTTCTACATTACTTCTACATATAACTGTCCTGAAAAAAAATCTGCCTTTTTGCAATTTTGCTTATTTTACTGACATAATAAGGCTAAAGGATTACAAAATGCTTAAAGGTAAAAGTCAAGATGTTTTAAGTGTAAATATTTCTTATTTAAATATGGGTTACAATTTTGGGCAGAAATGTCAGTTTCACAGACGAACTCTCATAAAATCGCAAATGATTTGGAAGAAATATTCTTAAAATGCTTATTGTGTAATTGTTTTTTTTTAATTTCAGACAACTAACAGAATTTCACTAACATCTCCGGACCCAACTTCACACGAAAAAGTTTAATTACCCTCAACCTTCGAACAGGATGATTTAGATCATTGTTTGTTGTCAAGATAACTTTTTCAAAGCCCTGCATTTCTTCTCCCATTAGAACACTCCTGAAATATTCTAAACACAACAAACTAAACACAGCAAAACAAGCGGAAAAAACTATTCCAATCACAATGTTGAGTGTGAATAATGATAGGGACGAAATGTCCTTTACAAATTCCGAATAACCACGACAGCAAGTCCACCACCATTCAAAATTTCGACATTTAAATCGATCCGTTTAATATACTGGTGTTTTGAACTAAAATGTCCAATTTGTCACTAAATGATTTTCAAATGGATCGTGCTAATCGTGCCAACTAAACACAGTCTGCACTTTATTCGAATATCTCTCCGAGCCCTCGCCGGACGGGGGTTGAGACAATGATTTGAACATTTTGGACAGATAATTTAACGAGAAAGGCGGCATCACTTGAGCAAAGACTCACTGGTTTACTGGAAATAAATTGCCACCCTACATTCCCCTTCTATCCACTGTCGAGGAACGACAGGGTTTGACTGTAGCCTATTTGCTAAGCAAGAGGCCGCCATGAGTTTGGCGCGGTGAAGGAATTCCTGTGTTAATATCGTGCCGGATATTAGATTTCGGCTGATACCGTGCGCTGGGCGGAGCGGAACTCCATCCATCTGATAGAAAGTTGAGAAAGTTTGAAACTGTCCCGGCGATCCCAAGAGATCCATCAGTGTCACGTTCTGGGGATTGTGGTTGTATCTGATACTAGGAAGAAATGTAAGACGAGCCTGGATCTCTGAGGTTATCAATAGAGAAGCTGTCACATAGACCCTCGTTATCCTGGCTTACCTTTCCCTCCCTTTATAGATGAGGCTAATGCAATTTCATGCTTATCTGATTCACTGAAAATTCACATCTCAAGCTAGCACACCACGTTAATATATTTCCCATCTCCACCTGTAATACAATCCAGCAGAAATTTGTTTAAATTGACACCCGATGGCTTGCACAGACCTTTACAAAACCTAACGTGGTTCGGCTGCACTTGAATGCCAGTTTGAAAACGAATACTTTATTACATCTCTTTAAGTTATAGGCGGCAGATGTTAATTAACTAATCAACTAATACGAATAACTAACGAATAAAATGCATTCAAAAGCCCTTGAAATTTTCTGAAAACAAAACTCCAGACAAGTCTCGCCCGCAGAAAACGCGCTCCTCCAATCTCCCCAAGACTGAAAGGTTCTTATACAACGCGTTATAGCCACAACCACCTATGTTTCTACGGTTTACAGTCCGGGGAAAGTCCAATAGTGAATCCGTCAAATATTTTTACACCTCTCCCCACCAAAGCCAACACTTTCATAACAGAGACTTTCTCTTAAGCCATAAATAAATTTAGTTAGCATTTCCACTGGTACATGCGTATGTTTGTTAGGGCGATGCCCCTGGTGATTTCGGGCAAACTATAGAAATGAAAACTAAATGAAAACACAACTAAAAACAAACTGATGGTAATTGTTGAAAGGGCGAATTGCACGAACCAAAATTTAACGAAGTGCTGGAAGTGTTGGTGACGAGGAGCTATCGATTTTCGTTCATGTGTAATGAAACTGAGGTAAGCAGCCCGCATGTACGATTTGAGCATCCTAAACCAGAATTGGATTTCGGAGATGGATGGTTTGTACGCAAGTGATAATTTTTTGGTGATTGTGATAAAATACACTGAAAACGAAAGTTATGATTTTACCAGAGCAGATTTGATAGGTGGTGGGTTATTTCCTTGATTCGGATGGCCCGGGAAAGGGATAGGTGATTCAGTGGCTGTTATCACCCGAAATAAATGCCCCTAATCTGGTAGTATCCGATGGCGCGATATTGTAAACGCAGTTATTTAAAATAACACAACGGTTAACCAACCGTCCTTAGCGGGGCAGGGGAGGGGGAGTGCCACTTACGTGCCGCCGGGTTGGCGCCGTGCCGCTCCCTGTCGTTAGTGCAGCGGCCCTGGGCGAGCCTGGCCGCCGCCGCGGCGCAGCAATAGCGCAGGGAGCAGGAACCGCAGCAGATGGCCGCATCTTCGCGGTCGTAGTCCTCCGGGCACTGGAAGCCGTCGTGCCACTTCCCGGCGCTGTCTATCCAGCCGTGGCAGAACTCGCCCTGACCGCTGCAGACGGCCACGCCGCAGGTGAGCAATGCGAGCAGCAGGCATGGCAACACCCCCGTCACCATCCCGACGGGTCGGACCCGGATCAGCCTTCCTCCGGCTCTGGTTTCACTTCGGTGCAACTGTTGCACTCAGCATTGTTTCGCACAGGTTTTGTTTTTGGAAGTTCTCACCCCACGAGTGCAGAGTTTCATAATAGTCCCCGGTGCTTTTTCTTAAAAAAAAGCTCGAGCAATAAACCAGGTTTTGTTTTCAGTTGGCAGAAGTAGTGTATTTGCCCATATTCCCAAACAATGGGGAGTGGGCGCGCCTTGCCGCTGCCGGCGCAGGGAAATCCGCCTCCCCAGTGCTGGACGCACGGCTCCGGGGAGAGATCCCCCCCCAGCCAACGCTCAGGTGACCGACTCAGTTCAGCACAGTGCGGAGCCGACCTGAAGAGAGAGGCATTTGCCTCAGTGCAGTGGAAGGCTCCAGCATCTAAAATAAGTCGCCAGCATTATGCCGCCGTGCATAAAATTATTCGCGGATCTGATTTCTTCCGACGCCTGATGGTGCTTTTGACGCATCGAATTGTCCTCTGCAGCCAGGACATCCAGTTTAACCATTAACCACCTGACAACTGGTTGCAAATGTTCTTCCACTTTTGCCTCGAAAACAGAGTTTGCTTATCTGCGAAGGCAGTGGGAGAAGGGGTGCAGAGAGTCCACAGCATGTCATGACCCCTTCCAGTGCATCAGCCGGGTAGGGGGCGGGAAGCGGTGGGTGGCGAGGTCCGCTGCGGGGAAGCCAATTAGAGATCGCGGCGAGCCGCCATGGGGGCGTGCGACTAGGTGGCAACTTGTTTGCAGGTGTGACTGTCGCTTTCGCCCAGATGGGAATTTCCGAAAGATTTCCTACATTCACGTCCAAGATCTTAAGAAAAAGCCATCAGTGTTTCTCTCAATAAGTCATGGGGTTGTACATTACAGAAATTAGCTCTTCGCCACCACATGTCTGTGCCAACATTCAAGTATAAAGATCTTAAATGTCTGATTTATTTGTCACCTATACATGGAAACACTGGAACATGCAGGGAAATGGGGCTTTGGTATCAACAATCAATACAGTCTGGGGGCAGCCCACAAGTTCTTCCAGCACAACATACCATGCCATAGCTTACGAACCCTAACCCATCCACCCTAGTAATGTGGGAGGAAACCAGAGCCCCTGGAGAAAACCCACGTGGTCACGGAGAGAACGTACAAACTCCTTACGGACAGCAGTGGGAACTGAGCCCCAGTCGCTGGTACGGTAAAGCATTTCGCCAACCACCACTCTGCCATGCCACCCTGCTGGAATATGGGGAGAAAGCCGGAGCACTCGGAAAAAACCCACATTGTCAAGGGAGAACATATAAACTCCTTACAGACAGTGGCAGTAATTCATAACTGCTGCATTAGATCTGTAATCTGATATGTCAGTCTATGGCCTCCTCTCCTGCCGCAATGAGGGGGGGTGATTAAAGTTGTTGATTATTTCAGAGCCAAACTTTGCATCAGAACTGAGTATGGTAACCAGAATATAGAGGTGCAGAGGTGGGGAGTAGTGAGATGGGGCCAGTAGGTGGACTGAGGATGGGTGAAAGATGATAGACAGATCAGGTAGGGAAGAGGGAGGGTTGGAGTTGGGAGGTAAGAGCCAGGGGGATAGTAGGTGGTGACCGGGAAAAAAGAGGCAGATGGATCCAGGAGTGGGAAAGAGTGGAAACAGCTGCTAGAGGGTGATGTGGGAACATCAAGGCCACTGGAAGATGGGAATGGCACCATGAGTGGAGAGGTAGAGTTCAAAATAGTGCAAACAGAGAACAAAATAGTGAGTGGGTGTTGATGGGTTCATGGACCATTCAGAAATCTGATGGTGGAGGGGAAGAAGATGTTCCTAAAACATTGAGTGTGTGTCTTCAGGCTTCTGCACACCCTCCCAGTAAAGGGGGGGATGCCCTGGATGGTGAGGGTCCCTAATAATGGATGCTGCATTCTTGATACACCACTTTTTGGAAGATGTCTTCGAGGGTGGCTGATGCCATGATGGAGTTATCTGTGGATGAACCAGGTAGAAGAAAGGGGAGATCAAGTGGGTGAAATAATGCATAATAGATTAAAAAAATTAAAAATTGGATAGGTATACGGACAGGAAAAGAATGGAGGGTTATGGACTGAGTGCAGGTCAGTGGGACCAGGTGAGAGTAAGTGTTCAACATGGACTAGACAGCCGAGATGGCCAGTTTCCATGCTGTAATTGTTATATGGTTATATAGCTAGATAAGAACCAGGAGGGCAAGGGGTTTGAAAATGGCTAATGGGGACTATAAGGGAGTAGAAAATAGATGAAAATTGGAGGAATGGAGTTACATTGAAGGAAGAGGGAGGCCCAGGAGAAAACCCGAAGGAAGGGTTATTTGAAATTGGAGAACTCAAATGTTCTTGCTGTTCAGTTGTACACTACCCAGGCAGAATATAAGGTGTTCAAAGTTAAAAGTAAAGTTTATTATCAGAGTACATACATGTCACCACATACAACCCTGAGATTCTTTTCTGTGGGCATATTTAGCAAATCTATAGAACAGTAATTGTAAACAGGATCTGTAAACTGTAAACATCAGGAACTGGAAACTGTAAACAAATTGTGCAAATGTAGTTAATAAATAAACAACAAGCATGAAATAACAAGATAAAAGTGTTGTTCCCTTAGTTTGCATTGGACCTCACACACACAATGGAAAGACAGAGGTCAGATGGGGCAATTAGGGAGAGGGAATGGATTGAAATGGCATGCAACTGGGAGCTCGGGATGGCTGTAAAGGACAAAGTGCTGGTGCACTGTAAATGGGGCACCTACACTATGTTTGCTCATGCCCACATACAACAAGATACTCAGAAGCACAAGAGATTCGGCAGATCTAAAACAAGAGAAAATCTGCAGATGCTGGAAATCCAAAGCAACACACACAAAATGCTGAAGGAACTCAGCAGGTCAGGCAGCATCGGTGGAAAAGAGTAAACAGTGGACATTTTGGGCTACTCAGCTGCCGTGAAAATCTACTTCTGCTCAAAGGTTTGAACACATCACAGCCACTCCTATGTAAAAGGAAACTCTGTAGGTGACATCCAGATGACTATCATAGACTCCATGATCCATGCTGTAAGCCCCTTATTTCAGTTCCGATTTTATTCTCTTAGTAATTGGATCACATCTCACCTCATTGGATTTAGACCTAGAGGTCACAGATCTAAAGAGATAAATCATTTAGGAATAAGACATGTATCACTTTTGCCATTCAGAATTTTTGGACTCTCTACCTCTGAAGATTGTAGAGGCTCAATCACTATTTGCAATCAAAACAACAGATTTTGGAATATGAGGAAAAGGGGTACGGGGATTGGGAATGAAATCAGTGTTTAACATAGAAGGCCAACCATGATTTGTTGAATGGCAGAAGTTGATTGAAGGACTATGCTGCCTATTGCTATTCTCATTCCTTATATTCCTATAAAAACATGTTCTTATGTAACCTCATCTCAAACACTTCACATTTATTATCTGGACAGAATTAAAGGCTTTACTGCTAGCAAGCATCAATTATTTAGTTGCCATTACTATAGGTTTTAACAATGGGTATTTTACCAACAGTAAATTCACTGCCTGGACAGAGGTGCAGGTAATGCATTTACTGTTTAAAAAAAAACACAAGAACACCATCCCTCCCCACCAAGTTCTGGCCATATGCACTTCCAAATTTCTGCAGACTTTTTGCTGATTTATCGAATTAGTGATTTATTTTAACTCTCTTTTCCCTCACAATCTTTTGAAGATTTTTCTTTTTTCTATGTATTTCCTCCCAAGACCTCTGCCTTCCTAATATTACAAGATTCCACTTGAAGCTTTCAGAGAAACACACAAATTGCTGGAGGAACTCAGCTGGTCAGGTAGCATCCATGGAGGGCAATAAGGAGTCAAAGTTTCTGGCCAAGAACCTACATTTGTCCAAGTTGGGTTTAAGCTGAAGAAAATGTGGAAGAGGAATAAGGAAAATATCCCTGATATGGTGAAGTTATTGAGGTGATTCTGTTTAATGTGGACAGTTAGAGAGAGAGATTACAAAGAAAGAGATGCGTGAGAGCTGTGAAATGCAGCAACTTAATACCAAAGGGAATGACCAACAAACCAGGTGGTGTCTGTGGAATGGGTTTATGTTACAAATAATCATCATGTGCCAGAACTGGCCAGATCAGATACAAGCAAAAGAAAATCAAGTTGTCTGAAGTGGTTTAATTTGAGTCCAGCAAGCTTAGTAGACAGCACCTTCCGGACCCATGGTTTCTACTGGCAGAAGCAACAAAACCATGCGAACACCCCACCCCTGGAAGTTGCCCTCCAAACAACATGCCATCCTAGCCAGTAAATATATTGCCATTCCTTCACCAACACTGGGTCACAATCTTGGAACTTACTCCTTAGCAGCATTGTGGGCATTCCCACACCACAAGCACTGCAGAAATTCAAGAGTTATGTTCACCACCACCTTCTCAGGGCAAACAGGGGTGGGCAATAAAATGCTGGCTCTGCCTGCAAAGCCCATGTCCCTCGAATGATTATATAAGACAACAATACGGCATTGGGAAAATGAGATGCTTGCCTTGGATCTCAGAGGAAGAGTGCAGCAGGCCACAGATTGCAGACTGAGTGGAAGGACTCAAACCATCAGTACTTCTGACTGTTACAATTTTTACTTTCTTGTAAAGCAGCAAATCCCTTGCATATCTTCCAATCTAATATATTGCTTCTGGTGTTCACAATACGGTCTGCTCTACACAGCAGAAGCTAAATGCAGAATGAGTGATTGTTTTGGGGAATATTTCACATCAGCTCACAGAGGAGATCCTTAGCCTTCAGTTTCCTAACAGATTACCACGACTTTTCTGTCTATGGCCTCGTGCACTGTTTCAATGAGACACAACATAACTACATAACTTGAGGAGCAGCAACTCATCTTGCAGCTGGACATGTGACAGCCTTCAGGATTCAATATCAAGTTCAACAATCTAGTATAACTTGCTATTTTTGCTTGTTACCGAACTGGCCCGTAAGAGAGTAATAGAGAGTTACAGAAAGCCATTTGGCCCACAGAGTCCAGGCTGACCATTAAACATCTACTTTTACATTAATCCAACCATAGCCCATTTTATTTTCCATACGGTTCCAGCAATTTCACACATCTACATACCATGGACAGGTTGCAGTAACCAATTAATTTACCAGACTGTAGTTAGCAAACCAGAGCACCCGGGTCACAAAGGGAATGTGCAAATCCCGTATAGACTACCAAAGGTCAAGGATTAAACCCACGCAATTCAACCTGTGAATCAGCTGTTCCACTGGCTGCTCGACTGTGCCACACTGTGAAGCTATCCATCTGTGATACTGGCTCTATTTGTCTCTTATCATAGACTCGGTCTGATGTCCAGCATTCTCCTTTTGATTTCCAGTTTTGATTACAGCTCTGACTGCCATTTCAAAGCATTTATGTATCCCTGTTTCCTCCCTTTGTCTCTCAGCAAGTACTATTATTAGTCTAAGAGCCAGGCAGCTCTGTAAAAATTGATATCACCTAGCAGCCTTACCCTGGCAAGGTATTCATTGCTTTCGGTCTCCAATCTGCACCCTAACTTAAAACTAATTTATTTTCTCATTTTTTTCAGTGTTTGCCCTGAGAAGTTAATTTAGTTTCTCTTTCCACAGATATTACCTGCTGTGCAATTTGTACTTGGATGTGTACACTTAACTTTGCACATCAGATGCAAAATTTGCTCTCCATTTCAGTGAATAATACTGATGAGGACTGGCAACCTCACTAATGTTAGTGTATCATATACAGTATACTGTATGCTTTTATGCAGTCAGCTTGTAGGTATACACATTGTAACTCCTGGTCACCATAGGAATCACTGAAGGAGATCAAGCTAATATTTTTTAGATGAGCAGTCCACAAACCCTCACTCTTCCTTTTTTGCACCATACATCTATCTATCTTTCTATTTATTTAATAACTTATAGTAATTTTTATATCTTGCACTCTCCTACTGATGCAAAGCAACAAATTTCACATTTATGTGTGTGATAATAAACCTGATTCTGATTCTGATTCAGCTTTTTTTTGGGGTAGGGTTAGCAGAAAGTACTAGTCATTTAAATGGAACTTTTAGACCTGTTAAAGATAATTATTAGGACTATACCACTTCCCTCCATGTTACTTATGAAAATGCCATCATCTTCTCTCAATTCCTCCATCTCTGCAGCATCTGCTCTCAGGACGAGGCTTTTCATTACAGAATTAACGAGATGTCCTCCTTCTTCAAAGAAAGGGGCTTTCCTTTCTCCATCATCAACACTGCCCTCACCCGCATCTCTTCCATTTTGCACATGTCTGCCCTCTCCCCACCCACCCACCAGGGAGTAGGATTCCTCTTGTCCTCACCTACCACCCCACCAGCCTCCACATCTAGCATATAACTCTCCAAAACTTCTGTCAACTCCAACGGGATCCCACCACCAAGGACACCTGTCCCTCCCCCCCACTTTCTGCTTTCCACAGGGATCACTCCCTACACGACACCCTTGTCCATTTGCCCCTCCCCACTGATCTCCCTCCTGGCACATATCCTTGCAAGCGGAACAAGTGCTACACCTGCCCCTACACCTCCTCCCTCACTACCATTCAGGTAGGCAACATTTCACCTGTGAGTCTTTCAGGATCATCTTCTGTATCCTGAGCAACTGCTGCGGCCTCCTGTGTGTCGCTGAGACCTGATGTAGATTGGGAGACTGCTTTGTCGAGCACTTACGCTCCATCTGCCAGAAAATGGGGGATCTCCTGGTGGCCACCCATTTTAATTCTGCTTACCATTTCCATTCTGACACACCAGTCCACAGCTTCCTCTATCCCAGTTTCACTTATCATCTACCACTTGGTACTTCTTCTTCCTCTCCTCCGACCTTTTTACACTGACTTCTCATCTTCTTTCCCCAGTCCTGATGAACGGTCTTGGTGTGGAACATCGACTGTTTTCTCTTTGCCATAGATACTGCCTGGCCTGCTGAGTTCCTCCAGTATTTTTTGTGTGTGTTGCTTGGATTTCCAGCATCTCCAGATTTTTGCTTGTTTATTGCTAATTATTCAGAAACTATTTTTCAATTAAATTATTTGTTATTGATTTAATAGAAAACCCAAGTTAGTGAGGCTACTTGGAAATGATGAAAAGCCAAACTCCAAGAATAGCTGCAAATAAGCGCTATTGAGCACATTGTCCACAAGGTGACGCTGCGCCCCTTCAAATACTTTCACCATATTTACCTTCGAAGCCATCTGTTTGAAATTCAAGTGTGATACAGCTGCATAGAAAACATACAGAAAACATCCTTCTTTGAAGGGCTTTGAAAATTCAAAGGGACGTGCGTTACATTAGTAAGCATCATTCAACATTAACAAGAGTTTAGAAGTGTTCTTTCTTCCTATCTGTTATATAGAAGCACATGAAGAAAATGAGAAAATTTTGTCAGCTTCATCAAGCAAGGAATAAAATAGTGTTATATGTGGTGTGTGACTTAGGTTAGACTGAGTAACTATAATTCAAAACTTACATTCCATTCATTCTATCAAAGTGGAGCAAAATAAATGCACAACATTATTGTATCATGCTTCAAGTTTCAAAATAACAATAAAATAGTATTTAATAAAAATAAAAGTTGTCAGATTTATTATTAATAGTCTGTGCTCAGAAACAGGTTAACTGAAGATGTACTGGGTGGTTTATGCATTAATTAATTCACTGGCTTAATCAACTTTTTGAATGTTAAAATCAATGATTTTTTAAGCAACATTCACCCAGTTTATCCAAAGTCACATATATAGTGTATATAAACTCAGTGGTTCTCTACGTCCCTTCAAAGACAGAAATCAGCCAGGCTTACCTAGTATGACTTTTATGTCTCTCTGGTCACACGGAAATATAATTAAATCTTTTATTTTCTCTAATGAAATGGCTCAACAAGCCATCCAATCCAAGGGGGCACATGGATAAAAATACACAAATGTTAGTTTGCCTATGGTATTCATATCCTGAGTATTCATATATAATTTTTAGAATCTCTCATATAGCTGTTACGGATTGTTCCACAATCTCTCTGTCCTGGAGATGAAGCCGTATCGATAGGTTTGGAATAATGTGGCCACCGGGTATGTGT
Source organism: Hypanus sabinus (assembly GCF_030144855.1). Lineage (NCBI taxonomy): Eukaryota > Metazoa > Chordata > Chondrichthyes > Myliobatiformes > Dasyatidae > Hypanus > Hypanus sabinus. The sequence goes on along the minus strand of NC_082719.1, from coordinate 46,616,080 downwards.
ACCTTCAGCAAACTTTGTGACCTGCCTGCCTCTACCTTTGATCCATTCTACGCGGGGAATGGTTGCTTTTCCCATGGGCTCAAGGCATTTAAAGTGATGGAGATTGCTATTTGAGTTATCAGTCCATGTTGGCATTTCTGAGCTTCAGTTCTTACTCTCAGGAGTCTATGCCCTCCTGGGTTTGGGACGTGAGGTCATTCATCCCAAAAGGAAGGACCAACCCAGGCAGTTCTTGTCATAACAGGGTGAATGAGAGTAGCAATTTAATGATCTAGCCTCGTGCATTTTAAATCACTGGCTTCATTGTTCCTTACATGCAACTTAAAAGCTAAGAGAGTTTCAGACTCTGCTCCCACATACCAACATCTCCAACAACTTCTCCCACAATGTTCTCTAGAACGAATGCTTCTGCCCCCACCAGCCCCTGTCTCATTGTAGCAACTTCTACCTGCTGCCTCATTTACCCTCTACCATTCTCCCGGACTAAAAAGCAATAGAGAGGGCATATAATAGAGCAGAAGTTTGTGGGACGTTAGATAATTGGGAAATTTTTTTAAACCAGCAGAAGGCAACTAAAAAGAAACATGAGGGGGAAAGAGATGAAATATGAAGGTAAGCCAGCCAGTAATATCAAAAATGATGCCAAAAAATTTTTCAAATATATGATCAGTAAAAGAGAGGCAAGTGTTGATATTGGACTGATGGAAAATGATGCTGGAGAGGTAGTAATGGGGGCAAGGAAATGGTAGATAATTGAATAAGTATTTTGCATCAGTCTTTACTGTGAAAACACTAGCAGTGTGCCAGAAGGGGCAGAAATGAGTACAGTTGCTATTTCTAGGGAGAAGGTGCTTAGGAAGCTGAAAGGTCTAAAGGTAGACAAGTCACCTGGACCAGATGGTCTACACCCCAGGGTTCTGAAAGAGGTGGCTGCAGAGATTGTGGAGGCATGAGTAATGATCTTCCAAGAATCAATAGAGTTTAGGATGGTTCTGGAGGACTTGACTATTACAAATGTCATTCCACTCTTCGAGAAGAGAGGGAGGCAGAGAAAAGGGAATTATAAGCCAGTTGGCCTACCTCGATGGTTGGGAAGATGTTGGTGTCAATAGTTAAGGATGTGGTTTCAAGGTACTTGGAGACACATGATAAAATAGACCAAAGTCAGCATGGTTTGCTTAAGGTGTTACGCCCGTGGCCCCCTCCTTTTTGAGAATCGCAGGATTGCTATTGATTCGAGTCAGGAGACCCAGAAAATGAGAGAAAGACATGCAGAATCCACAAAGAGTTTGGAATGTATCCTGGCCTCCGAAAGGCGGAACCATTGATAACGGCTATTGTCTCTTGGAGACAGGATTGTGTATTGAATACTGTACGATGCATCAAAGCCCCCAGGCAATGAACTGGGGGGGGGGGGTCGGTGGAGGGATTGCATCATCCCAACCTGATTGACATCTGAGACCCTGTGAGTCAGGATAAAAAGAGGGTCTGTGGGAACAGCCCCTCAGACGCACCAGAAGAAATGCTAGCGATCCCGTAATAACGAAAGCCGGTGGGAAGGCCACGTGCGTCCATTTCCATTTGCCCCGGAATCGGTGGCCTTTACCACGGAAGAACGGTTTTTAGCTAACAACATTGAAATCAACTCCCAACGACTCTTGAAGGAATGACATCATAAAAGGACTGGGCAAGTTTTAACCCGTTTTCTCTCCAACCAAAAAGCTGCAGCTTGAATGAACTTGAGTGACCTTTATATTTCCATCGGACAATACATTATCCCCTAGACAACGACAGAGCTATTTCTTATTGATTATTATTATACCCGCACTTTTAGATTTAGTATTGACGACGTATATTATCTGCATGTTTGCATTGATATTATTTTTGTATATTTTTATCAATAAATACTGTTAAAAATAGTACCATCAGACTTCAACGGACCTCTCTATCTTTGCTGGTAAGTGACCCAGTTACGGGGTACGTAACAATTGGGGTTCTCGTCTCAGGATTTGACACCAAATTGGGAGGCCAGTGAATCGGGCTTGTAAGTCCAAACTTGGTTCTGGTTACGCAGGTAGCCAGACGGGAAACCAGCAAAGATGGACGTGGGTGAATTTATAGAAAACCCGACTCTGGAGGCACTAGAGGCGGCCACCAAATCAGACTTGATAAATTTGGTGAAGGGGTTAAACCTCGCAGAGGTGAGGTTGTCAATGAAAAAGCAGGAGGTGCGAAGGGCAATAACTCAGTATTATATCGGGAAGAATGTGTTTGCAGCTGAGGTATTGGAAAACATCCCTGAAAAGGTACCAGCCAGTGGGACGGCTCAGTTAGAGTTGGAGAAATTAAGGTTGGAACATGCAATTAAGTTAAAGCAGCTGGAAGCAGCTCAGAAGGAGAATGAAAGAGCAGAGAGAGAGAGAGAGAGAGAGAGAGAAAGGGAGCATGCGCTCCAGCTAAAAGAGTTAGAGGTGAAATGGGAGCAGGAAAGAGCTGAGAAACAAAGAGAGCATGAAATTCAGTTAAAACAGCTGGAAGCAGCTGAAAAAGAGAAGGAAAGGGCCGAGAAGGAGAGGGAGGCAGAGAAACAGAGGAAACATGACTTAATGGAGATGTTAAGGCAAGAGCAACGAGTTCAGGGGTCAGACCGAGAGGAGCAGTTTAATATTAGTTGGGAGTTGAGGTTAGTACCTCTGTTTGAGACGGATGTTGATAATTATTTCTTGCTTTTTGAAAAGGTGGCAGTGAATCAGAAGTGGCCCAGAGATCAGTGGGTGGCGCTGTTACAAAGTGTGTTAAAAGGGAAGGCACAGCGGGCATATACGCCGTTGGCCATGGAGGAGGGAGAGGAGGAGAGTTATGACAAAGTAAAGGCGGCCATTCTCCGGAGTTATGAGCTAGTACCTGAAGTGTATAGACAAAAGTTCAGAACTTTAAAGAAAGGGTGGAATCAGACGTATACCGAGTTTGCCTATGAGAAGGGTGTGCTCTTGGATCGTTGGTGTACAGCAGAAATAGTGGAAGAGGATTTTTGGCATCTCAGGGAGTTAATTCTGATTGAGGAATTTAAAGGTTGTGTTTCAGAGGATATCCGGATGTATTTGAATGAGAAGCCGAATAAGTCCATCTCGGAATTTGCTAGGTTCGCAGATGAATATGCCCTAACCCACAAGACAAAGCTGTCCTCGAATAAAAGTTCCTAGAGAGACCGTGGGAACGATAGAGAAAGCCCGCCGGCTGAGGCAGAGGTCCCGCCGGGAGCTAGCGGTAAGATTGAGGGGGAGAGGCAAGACGGCCAGAGATATCCGGACTTGACCTGTTTTAATTGTGGAAAGGAGGGACATATTGCATCTAGGTGCTTTGCTCCGAGGAAGGAGACAGGAAAAGGGAAAGCAGCAGTCCCTATAGGATGTGCCGTGGTAATCAGTAAATCGACAAGAGAGCCCCGGGTAGACAGAGTACGAGAAGGGTCTGAGACTTGTATGTCCAACGGAACCATGTCTGTGAAGGAGGGAGACACACCAGTTCCAGTACGGATCTGGAGAGACACGGGGGCTGAGCCATCATTGATTAGCAGTAAGGTACTAGATTTTGGTCGCAAGACGGGAATGGTAGCTGTGAAAGGAATAGGCAAAGGGATGGAAATGGTGCCCTTGCATAGGGTCATTATGAATTGTGAGCTAGTCTCTGGACCAGTTAAAATGGGGGTGCGATCAGAATTCCCGAGAACTGACGTGGATGTCCTTCTGGGTATTGATTTAGCCGGTGGTAAGGTTTGGGCAGCAATGACGCTGACAAAACAGCCTGTGAGTGTTGAGGCTCCGCCCATAGATTCGCAGATCTATCCCACATGCGCAGTCACTCGCAGCATGTCGAGAAAGGCAGCTGAGACAGAGAGCAGTTTAAATCAGGCCAGTATCAATTTGGCTGAGACGTTCTTACCGACCCTGTACCATGAGGGTTTAGAGGGTGGTAAAATGAAGAGTAGTAAAGTGAAAGAGAGTAAGGGAGAGGAGGTAGACCTGCCCTTAGCGAGGAGAAAAGTTCTAGAGGCAGGAGATAAAGATGAGAAACAGATAGAGCTGTTAAAAGGTCCAGAGTTGGACATGGATGATCTGTCTGGTTTGGCAGAACTGTTTGAAGAAGTTGAAAATTCTAAAGGTGTTCCCGATAATGAAATGAGGGCAGTCCTAGATGAAAAGGGTGTCCTTACCTTGAAGAAGTCTGCTGGGTTTGGCAGATGAGGTTGTTTCAGCCTGCGGGTTTGAGTTTACTCCGGAAGGGAGTTGCCCAGAGAGTAGCTGGGAGGTTCAGGGGAATTTATAATTTGGACGGGGTACTGGTATTGAAAGCCTGGAAGAGGCAAATGTCCTGTTTGAGTGTGTCCAAGATGTGGATGCACGTGGTACTGAACCTAGTAATGGAGCTCAGAAAAAGTCTGAGGTATTTGATTCAGTTGAAAAGGAATGCAGTCCTTGTGGGTCAGATGGACTTGGTTCAGTGAAGAAAGGGTTAACCTTGGTAATAGTGGGAAGTGAGAGTTCCCAGGTGTCTGTGCTCGAAGGTGTGTTAAAAGTTAATGCGGAGATCAAAAGTGGGGAGCTGAATATTTTTATTGAAGGAAAAGGGAAATATGTAGTTCCCAAATCGAATGAAGAAAATTTAAAGGCTGGATTAATATCAAAGGCAGCAACCAGGCTCCAGTCGTTTCAATGGTGTGGTGCCACAAAGCCTGCGGATCACTTACAGGTTGAGTTGGAAGATGACGGGGGGGGGCGGGGGGGGGCATGCTATTGTTATTCCAGAGTGTGGTGTGAAAAGGCAGAATTTGAAATGCTGCTTGAACAAAGAGTTCGAACTGAAAGCTAATAGCCTGAAGGGTCCTGAAGAGAAAACTAGCAACCTGTGTAAAATTAAAGAATTGGGTGGAAATTCAGAAGATGGTCTAAGTTTGGGACACATTGTTGATAAAATAACTCTTATGGAAGAAGCGGCCAAAAGCCTATTTCGCCAGGCCAAGCTCCCCACGTGGGAATTAACCGGAAAAGAGGCGACGGTTAGTGGAGACGCCATTTTTAAATAGCAAAAGCCAGTTGTACGTGATTTTGACAAAGCATGTAAATAATAAAGACAACCCCATGGAAGCCTGCCTGTTAAGTTTGAAAACAACAGAAAGATTAGCATTTGCATGAACTTTTGTAGATACACGTAAGCTAAGATCACAACTCCTTAGTTTTGTTTGCTGAAGGAAAGAAATAAAAATAGGTGGTTATTAAATTGAAGTCTGATGCTACAAGACTTTAGAAAGGTTCAAGATGTTATTGGAGTATAAAAGTTGAGATTGTTTGCTGTGTAACCAAAACTATGTAGTCAGCTTTGAAACTTGCTATTTGCTATGCATGCACCCAATTTAGTAGGAGAATGAAATATTAAGAATGTAGAAGACAATGGTGTGTTAATGAGAGGTAGCTAAGAGATGTAAATTAGAACATGATTAAGTCACAAACTCTTAAGTATGTAGAAGACAATGGTGTGTTAATGAGAGGTAGCTAAGACATGTAATTAGAACATGATTAAGTCAATGGGTAGAAACAATAGTGGCGGATATGTGTGATATGCAACTATAGACCGATTGGATATGCTAATGCAACTAAACCAGGAGATTGCTATAAAACATGCTATGTCCAAGGATCAGTGGGCAATCAGCAACTAGCTCACTGACTGTCTCAGCTTTAATTTACAAATTAAAGTTTAACCCTTCTTGAAGGATCTTCTGCAACTCCTGGTCATTTGTGGGGCATGAAAAACCACAACAAAATTGGCGACCGCGGCAGGACTGGAAAGAGACCCGCAGAAAGGAAACAGCAGACTGGGGACGCTTCCCAGTCCTATAGGGACCCCCACAAGGCTAACAGAATTAAGGGTGCACCCAAACAAAAGGTAAGCGCTTTTTGCGACAATTTGGACTAAGAATTCTGTTGGTTTTGGGGAGGTCTTGGAGTCTCAGAAGTGTGGAACCACTGCCGAAGGGGCTCTTTGGTCCAAAGAATCTGGCAGAATTGGGGGTTAACAGGAGGCTCAGAGGATTGATCAAGAACGCTGCAGTGAGGGTAAGTACAAATAAGTTAATAAGGAGTTAAGTTAAGAAAAATTCCACGTGATGTTGGTAAGTCCCTGTGGATACCGCTTCGTATAAAACGAAGGTCTGAGCAGGCAGGGAAAGGGAAAATAGAGAAAATCCCCGTGGACACCGCCTTAAGAGATAAGGGTCTGAATAGACGAGGTGCAAAGGACAAGTTCTGTGGATACCGCTCTGAATAGAGGTCTGTACGGGCAGAACAGAATAGTCCAATATATAGTTTAAAGCGCTGGTAGATAGATAATAGACTAGGCAGAGAATTAGAGTAAATAATATTATCCAGTAAATGAACTGTGAATCTCTGAAATACCTTAAAAAGAGAGAACAACATGACAGGTAAAGGAACGGCAGTAGAGATTCTGAGCAAAAAATTCCCAATAAATAAATATGAGATCACAAAAACTTCAGAAAAATGGGGAAAAAGAACCAAAAACCTGGTCACAAAGTGGCCAAGAGAAGGAACGTTTGATGTAAGCTTGTGCAAACCAAAAGATAAATCTAAGAAAAGAGGGCAAAAAAGAGAACGAGAAATGGAAGTGCTAAAACTCTTCAGAACAGAGGGAGAAAGGCTGAGGAGGACAGGTAGAATATTGATTACAAGCGAGGAAGACACTAAGGTGCTGGAGAAACCGCCTGTTAGAGAGAGAGGAAGGTACAGTGAGAAACTGGCTTCAGCTCCGTACCCGGATGCGAAAGAAACAGAAAAGCCCCCTCCCTATAATGAGGAAGGAACCCCTAAGCAGTGCCTCTTGCTGACGCGGACAGTAAACATGCAGGGAGAAGTACAAGTTTGGGATAATGAGGAGGAAAGAAGACAATACGAGAAGGAAAAAGCGGCGAGATGGAAGGAGATACAGACAGAAAGGATAAAGGTGGAACAGGCAAAGAGAAATGAAAGAAGAGATTGAACGGATGAGATACTTGAGAGAGGAAAAGGAGTATGAGGAGTATCGGTTATACTATGGAAATAAACAGACTAGAAAAGAAAGTGGCTCATCAGGGCAGGAAGAGCTGAGGCATTCAACAGGAAGTGGAAAAAGATAGGAGATGAGAGTCTCGGAGAAACGCAAGAGAGAAGGGAATCAAGCACGAGTAAGGATCATGAGGAGTCCCTGCCACAGGTGTACAGACACGGACAGGAAGAAAGAGAAGGTGACTCATTGGAGGAGCAAGAGTTAAGTGGAGAGAGAGAGGATGCGAGAATTTGTGGGGAAGAGGTAGGAGGCAGAAGCCTAGAAGAGCAGAAGGAGGCGGTAGGGGAGCGACTTGTGGAAGTAGAGAGAGAGCTAGATAAGTTACTGAGAGGGGATTGCCAGAGGAGATGCGAAAAATACTCCAGGGGCCAACCAAGTATTGAATCAGGACAGAAAGGAAGAACTCCACAGGGAGACCGAGGGAAGAAGAGGACCCCGGAGACATTTGTGTGGGAGGCAGTAAAGACATACCCTGAGACAGATGGGGAGGCAGGTGAGGAGGAGAGCCAGGGCAGGTGGGAAGAAGGAGGAAGAATGATGTCATTGTTAGTTAAAGGATCAGACAAGTGCAGTACATCCCTTGGGGATCCCAGGACCTAGAAGGGCTGAAAAACACTCTGCCCAATCTACATGAAGGAGTAGGGAAATGGATTAGAGCCTTTGAAGAAGAAATGGCGGGATAATTATTGGCTATGGGAGATTTGAAGACACTATTGATAAGGTTGATGGGAAACTCCAAATTTAACGAACTAATGGAAATGGCTGGCATAGTAAAGTCCAACAACCCGAGAACTGATGGAGACGGGTTTGACAGTGAGGCAGAGGGTATGGCAGGCCCTCAGGAAGCTTTATCCACCCAAAGTGGACCCCAAAGCATTAAAAGGGAATCGACTGGGAGACACTGAAAACCCAGCAGCCTACGTAGAAAACCAGTTGAAAAGGTGGAGACTGGAGACTGAGCAAGAGGTGGAGAATAGCTTATTTATCACCACACTGTTCTGACATAGCATTTTGGATGCAATGCCTCCACAAGTAAAATCCAAACCGGAGGAAGTGGTTGGGCTGACGTCAATGATCCCACAAGAATTTAGCGACCACATAGTCCATGCGGTTGAGAAATACCAGAAAGACAAACGAAGGTTGGCTGAGCAGCAGGAAGAGGTGCAAAGGAAGTTAATACAAATGCAGCTCAAAGAACTCAAAAAGAAGGAAAAAGAGAAAAACAAAAAGATGCTGCCAGCAACCACCGGTCTGAGTACAGCCATCGAACTGGACAAAGCACTGCTATATGGAGGAACCGATCATACTGTAAGACAAGGGCTGGAAAACCCCATGCCAATAATCAACGTCTTTGAGGGTGCATTCCCACAAATGCCCTATCAGGAACAGACTAAATTCAAACAGCCCAGACAGGACTGGAAGTTCCAAGGAGGGGGACAGAGAAGCTATGGGCAGAGGGGACCAGTGAGGAAACAGGGGGAAAGAGACGTAGTGAGATTGTGCTGGGAATGTAATCAGCCAGGTCACATGAGAAGAGATTGTCCATTTACACTATGGCCTGTCACACACCAGCAGGAACCGATAAGAAGGAAACTAAAGTTTAGCCAAGGACCAGCCCCCACAGGCCCAAGCGGACCTGTGAACCCCTATGCAAGGTATGAGGGGTGCCCCGAGAACTCGAGTGGGAAAGGACATTACCCAATGATAACAAGGGAGGCAGACGAGGAACCCATTGTTCAGGTTATGTTAGAAGGGCAACTGACACCAATGATGATAGATACTGGAGCCACATACACTTGCATACAGCCACAGTATGCCCTTCACCTTCCCATGTCAGGAAAGTTTATTAAGACGGTAGGATTCTCGGGGAAAACACAGTTGACACAGTGCACGGCTCCAGTGCTGTTGAGAACGGGAAATAAAGGAATTGTTTTGCCGGTGCTAGTACTTAAAGGAACTCCGATTAATTTGTTAGGCAGAGATGCCTTATTGAAACTGGAATTAAAATTAGAATGCACCAGAAATGGGCTGAGTGTGGAAGGAGCAGGGGCTCAATTGATAGTGCGAGAAGACAAGAAGGCTAATGTCTTTTGGATAGGAGACATCGCAGATCAGATTCAGGAAACCTGGGAAAAATGGAAAAAGGATGTGCAGGCTATATTACCCAGGATTGTAATGCCCAAATCTGAGCTACATTGTACAGTGATTTTTGACGAGACTCAGAACAGGGAGTTAGAGGACAGATGGCACCTGGAGGTATGTACCCAACAGCACCTGGAAGGGGAGGCTGTGATAATTGGAAAGCAAGGGGCAGCTTTACAAGTTAAGTGCAACACCTTTTTAGAAAAATGGTACAGGATACCGGAGGCTGCGCCCCACATAACGTTGTTGGTAAATATGGGATATCAGACTTAGGACCCTTAGTTAAGAGTATTGAAACCGTAACAGTGTGGAGGAAAATCACGCCAGAGGTGTGGATATCAGAAGACAACAATTGCATTAAAATAATGGTAAGTGTAGATATGGTAGGGACAGTGAGAGAGGTCGAAATAACTCCCCAACCACACCTGCCCTTGCTGGGAAAGCAAAGAGGCCAGTGGAAAGATAGAAGGTTAGATGAGTTACCGTCTATTCTGTGGTCACAGCATGACACGGACGTAGGGAAAATAAAAACAGCTAGTCCGGTGGAAATAAGGCTGAAAAGTGGAGCAATTTCACCCAGGAGACCACAATACCCTCTAAGACCAGAAGCAGAAGAGGGAATAGCATTGACAGTGCAGGGGTTGCTTGAAATAGGAGTGCTTAAAAGAACAAACAGTCCATGCAATACCCCGTTGCTGCCGGTCTTAAAAGCAGATAAATCTAAGTGGAGATCGGTGCATGATTTGCGAGTGGTAAATGATGTGGTAGAGGACTGGCCAGCGGTAGTCCCCAACCCACACACGCTTTTGACTAATGTTCCACCAGAAGCAAGTTACTTTTCAGTGATTGATTTGTGTTTGGCTTTCTTCAGCATTCCTCTGGCCGACCAGTGTCAGTATCTGTTTGCATTTACTTACAGAGGTGCTCAGTATACCTATACCAGAATGCCGCAAGGATTTAAACATTCACCACACGTTTTTAATCAGGTGTTGAAGGCAGACCTAGAGGGCATACCATTGGAAAGTACATTGTTACAGTATGTGGATGACCTGTTGACTTGCTCCCACAGCGAGGAACAGTGTGAACAGGACACTATAACTCTGTTAGAGAAGCTGGCGCACAGAGGACATAAAGTATCCTAAAAGAAACTGCAATTTTGAACGCAGCAAGTGGAGTACTTAGGCAGGGTAATATCCAAGTGAGTGAAGGCGATAGCACCAGATCAGATTGAGACAATAACTAAGGCCCCAAAACGCCAGACTGTAGGGCAGATGATGACGTTTTTGGGAATGGCAGGGTACAGCTCAGATTGGATAGGAGAATATGCTGAGATTGTGGCACCTTTGAGAAAGATAATGAAAGAAGCAGGACATACAAATTTGAAAAACGGCTTACAGTGGAATGGAGAGGCAGAGATAGCTTTCAATACTATTAAGCAGGAATTGCAGTCAGCACCAGCATTAGCTTTGCCTGACTACGAGAAGGTTTTTCATTTGTAAGTATCCAACAGACAGGAGGGTTATGTCACAGCGTTATGTCACAGGAGGGTTATAACACAAGAGACAGGCACAGGAAAAGCAAAGCAGCCGATAGCATAACTATACAGAGATGCACTACCAGTAATATAGTCAATTTTGTCCCTTTGGGCTATGAAGGAGAACCCCATGATTGTGTAGGGAAGACAATGACATTTGCCAAATTGAGAGCAGATTTACGGTCAGAACCACTAGAGAATGCAGATAAAAAGGTTCCGTTCGTAGATGACTCTTGTTATAGGGATTATGATGGAAATCATGTAGGGTTCTCAGTAGTGCATCAGGATCAGTCGAGCTATAAGATTATTAGGATGGAGTCCTGTCCCCAACCGTGTTCTGCCCAACTAGCGGAAATCAAAGCCCTGACAGCTGCGTGTGAAATGATGGAAGGTGAGAAAGTAGATGTCTATACTGATTCGGCATATGCTCATGGATTATGCCATTTGTTCGGGGCAGTGTGGAAGCAGAGAGGTTTTAAAAAACGTAGTGGAGATCCCATACAACATTGTCAGCAAATTCTAGACTTAATAAAAGCCATAATGAAACCTAAAGCATTGGCTATAGTAAAATGCCAGGCACATAAAAAGGGAAATGATGTAATAACAAAGGGAAATCAAGCTGCGGATGAGGCAGCCAGAAAAGCGTCTGGGTGTACATCAGCTGTCATTGCCCCCCAGGTAAGCCTAACTCCAGAACCGGAGGTAGAGGACCTAATTGAAATACAAGGTAAGGCAACTTTGACAGAACAGACAATGTGGAGACGAAGGGGGGCCAAGCAGAACCCCGAAGGCTTGTGGAGCACGGAAGACGGTTTGTTGGTAGCGCCCACCCCTCTACTAACGATTCTGATTTCAGAAGCGCATGGGATGGACCATTGTGCAAGGGGAGAAGTGATAAAGAAAATAAAGAAGGATGGTTTTTGGTCACCTTATTTACAGGCTTCAGTGGACTTTGTCTTGTCACAGTGCGAGGTATGCGCACAGAATAATGTTCGGAAGGGAATTACAACCCCAATAGGTCACATTCCTGTACCTGAAGGACCATTTAAACATCTAGTGATCGATTACGTAGACATGATAAAGACAGTGAGAGGGAAAAGATACATGCTGGTAGTAATTGATCGATTTAGCAGATGGGTGGAGGCGGTACCTTCAAGAGATGAAGGGGCAAAGACAGTGGTAAAATTTCTGACAAATGAAGTGATCCCAAGGTTTGGAATACCTACAGAAGTTAGCTCAGACAATGGTTCAGCTTTTATCCAGAAAGTGGTCAAACTGGTACTACAGGCGCTGAGGATAAAGCAAAGATTTGGATGTGTATACCACCCTCAGTCGCAGGGCATGGTAGAGAGAATTAATGGAACCCTGAAAGCATTGGACTGGCTGTTGGCAGAAAAAGGAGGAGTTTGTGTGATGTTTGGAGAGAAGTGCTGTACTTTTATACCAAATGACACTAGTCCAGAAGGATCGTTTACTAAGGCAATGTATAAGTTGAAAAGTCTAAGAAAGGAAGTTAAGCAGAATGCAGGGTTCGGACATCAGTTATTTGATTGGTTAGAAAGTAGACTCGGAGGATGGGGAGCATGGCTGACTAAAATGGCAATAACTGTCAGTATTGTATTGTTGAGCTGTGCGCCTGTGCTGTGCTGTTTTCTTCCTTGTCTCAAATCTCTTGTAGTGCGTGCTGCAACCAAACAATTTCCGATGCTCTTGGCAATTACTGAAGCAAGCTTAGTGGAGAAAGAAACACCGAAAATGTATCGTTACAGCCTACAACACCTGCAGGATGACCAAGAGCAAAATGACAGTGTGGGAGTAGATTGTAAGGGCTTCTGAGTCTTTTTCCCTGTCTCAGGTACAGAGGGACAGGTTTTTGGCTCAGCGGCCCAGGGTAACAGGGAGAGAATACTTTGAGGTCTTGGCACAGAAAATTATAGTTTAACCTGAGATTTGGGAATAAGTGCTTGAGTTTATTGGGGCTTTTGTGCACAGACTCTTAGTCTTTTCTCTGTGTGAGAAACCTCTGGGTCTCAAAGGGGGGATATATTGGAGTATAAAAGTTGAGATTGTTTGCTGTGTAACCAAAACTATGTAGTCAGCTTTGAAACTTGCTATTTGCTATGCATGCACCCAATTTAGTGGGAGAATGAAATCCTAAGAATGTAGAAGACAATGGTGTGTTAATAAGAGGAAGCTAAGAGATGTAAATTATGTAGTCTGAGTTTGCTATTTGCTATGCATGTACCCAATTTAGTAGGAGAATGAAATCTTAAGAATGTAGAAGACAATGGTGTGTTAATGAGAGGTAGCTAAGAGATGTAGATTAGAACATGATTAAGTCAATGGGTAGAAACAATAGTGGCAGATGTACATGTGGTTGGATATGCTAATGCAACTAAATCACGAGATTGCTATAAAAAATGCTAGTACAAGGATTGGTGGGCAATCAGCGACTAGCTCAATGACTGTCTCAGCTTTGATTTGCAAAATAAAGTTTAACCCTTCTTGAAGAATCTTCTGCGTCTCCTGGTCATTTGTGGGGCACGAGAAACCAGGACAATGTTAAGATATCAAAGGAAGTGACACTGTAATCGTTAACTGTTTAGATGCTGAATTGAATATATACCTGTATTACTCTGTAGAAAAAAACTTTGGTGTTGCATTAGATTCTAAAATCCTGCAAGATTTTTGTATTCTGTATTCTGTATTACTCCGTTTTTACTGATGGTAAAAACGTGCTGAAGAAAGGGGGTGTTACACCCGTGGCCCCCTCCTTTTTGAGAATCGCAGGATCGCTATTGATTCGAGTCAGGAGACCCAGGAAATGAGAGAAAGACATGCAGAATCCACAAAGAGTTTGGAATGTGTCCTGGCCTCCGAAAGGCGGAACCATTGATAACGGCTATTGTCTCTTAGAGAGGGGATTGTGTATTGAATACTGTACGATGCATCGAAGCCCCCCTGGCAATGAACCGAGGTGGGGGGGTTGGTGGAGGGATTGCATCATCTCACCCTGATTGACATCTGAGACCCTGTGAGTCAGGCTAAAAGAAGGTCTGGGGAACAGCCCCTTCAGACACACCAGAAGAAACGCTAGCGATCCCGTAATAGTGAAAGCCGGTGGGAAGGCCACGTGCGTCCATTTCCATTTGCCCCGGAATCGGTGAGCTTTTACCACGGAAGAACGGTTTTTAGCTAACAACGGGGAAATCAACTCCCAACGACTCTTGAAGGAATGACATCATAAAAGGAATGGGCAAGTTTTAACCCGTCTTTCTCTCCAACCAAAAAGCTGCAGCTTGAATGAACTAAAGTGACTTTTATATTTCCATCGGACAATACATTATCCCCTAGACAATGATAGAGCTATTCCTTATCGATTATTATTATACCCGCGCTTTTAGATTTAGTATTGATGACGTATATTATCTGTATGTTTGCATTGATATTATTTTTGTGTATTTTTATCAATAAATACTGTTAAAAATAGTACCATCAGACTTCAACGGACCTCTCTATCTTTGCTGGTAAGTGATCCAGTTATGGGGTATGTAACAAAGGAAAAATATTGCCTGATAAAGCTGTTACAAAAATACAAAAAATATAGAGATATTTTATTTATATAAAACATAACAAGTAGGATGCACAAAGGAGAATTGGTGGATGTTAGATTTTCAGAAGGCCTTTGACAAGGTGCCACACATGAGGCTGCTAAACAAGATAAGAGCCATGGGTATTTCAGGAAAGATACTAACATGGGCAGAGCAATGGCTGATTGGCAGGAAGCAAAGAGTGGGAATAAAAGGATCCTTTTCAGAATGGCTGCCAGTTACTTGTGGTGTTCCATGGGGGTGTGTGTTGGGAATGATTCTTTTTATGTTATATGGCAATGATTTGAATGATGAAAACTGCACCTATGTACAGTGCTCCCATGATTGTCATCTTCTGGATCGACCATGAAACCATCTATTTCATTTCTTTTATGACTATGGGCCAAACGGTCTAATTCTGCTCCAATATCTTATGACCTTTACATTTGTTTTTCACCTGGAACGGTTGGAGCCTGTGATTTTCAGTTTGGAGATCATTTGGGTGTTTCTGCCCTCTGCAGTCTCCAAGGGGATTCCAGGACACACAGGTGTCGTGCGTGAACTTCGCGGCTAGGCGGCTGCAGGGTGGGGCGCAAGCTGATGTTCAACTCCATTTCACTAATTCAGGCTTCCATTGTTTACCGATTAAAGCAATGAGGAAGTTCGAAGCTTTGAGGCAAATTGAACTGGGGATGAGAAAAGTGAATACAATGTAAGCATTCATTTCAAGAGGACTAGAATATAAAAGCAGGAATGTAATGGTGAGGCAGTGAGGCCTCACTGGAGTGTTGTGAGCAGTTTTGGACCCCATATCTTAGAAAGGATGTACTGACATTGGAGAGGGGTCAGAGGAGGTTCACAAAAATGATTCCATGAATGGAATAGTGATTGAAGGTCTGGGCCTCTACTCAATGAACTTGAGAAGAATGAGAGGGGAATCTCATTGAAACCTTTCAAATGTTAAAAGGCCTATATAGAGAGAATGTGAAAATGATGTTTCCTTTGGTGGGGAGTCAAATCCGAGGCATAGCCTCAAAATAGGGCGATGTCCATTTAGAACAGAGGTGAAGAGGAATTTCTTTAGCCAGGGGGTGGTGAATCTGTGGAATTCATTGCCACAGGTGGCTGTGGAGGCCAGGTCACAGACGTATATAGGTTTATGATTAGCCAGGGTGTGAAAGGTAATGGGGAGAAGGCTGGAGAATGGAGTTAGAAGAGAAATGGATCAGGAATGATGAAATATCAGAGCAGACTTGATGAATAGTCTAATTCCAGCTCCTATGGAATTATGGACAGCCCTCTCTCATCGCCCAGAACCCTGAAATAGATTCATTATTCCAGGTCCTGCCATGGAAAGAGACTACCTGGTAGACAGAAGAAAAGATTCAAGAATGTCCTTGAGAGCTCCCTGAAAAGAATACAACATCGCCAAAAATTCTTGAGTGCCCCTTGACCATGGCCTCCCAAGCATCAGAAGTACACAGGAGCCCAACAGAAACAACAGTAAGCCCACCAGCCCACAAATTACTTATCAAATGACAGAAATTACTAATTCTGTCAGGCATTTCCCACCCCACTCTGGTGCCAAAATCTGCAGATACCATACTTAGACCATAAACTATTAGAAATAGGAACAGAATTAGGCCATCCAGCCCAACTCTGTTTGACCATTTCATCAAGGCTGATCCCAAATCCCACTCAACCACATACACCTGCCTTCTCACCATATCCTTTGACACCCTGACCGATCAGGAAACTATCAAATTCTGTCTTAAATATACCCTTGGACTTGGCCTCCACCACAGTCTGAGGCAGTGTATTCCACAGAATCACTACTCTGTGGCAAAAAGAATTCCTCCTTACCTTTGTTCTAAGGAGATATATTGGCCCCAGCAACTACCTATAGAGAGCACAGAACTGGTGTAGAAGCAGAGCATCATCAGTCCCAAGGATCCTCATACCAGTTGTTCTGAGGTGCCAGAAAGTTAATGAGATTCAGAAACATTTATGTTCCCAAGGTAATTTCCATTGTGGAAAGTTGTGTATTTAATACTTAAGTAATACTGTAAATATGTTGTTGATTAAGCATTCTTGTCCACTTAAATAATTCACTATAGGTTATATATAAATATACATGAATTCCGTATGTCATAAAACTACCACATGATACATGCACACCTTGCTTAAAGTAAACACTAAGCTAAACTCACATTTCAGATTCCTGTGTCTTCCTTTGAATTGGTTTAATATTTTGAAGTTACAAAACATAAGATGGACAGACTCTAAAAGCAATAACGAAGGTTCAAAGATTTTCCTTAATGTTGAGTGAAAGATTGTTCAAATATGGAAAGCTGTACTACATTTAGCTACTGAAACCAAGTCAAGCAAAACACTGAAGAAAGAACTATATAAAATTGAGAAATTCATTGAAGGATAAAGAGTGTATTACACATTGCCATTATTAAGCTAGCACTATTACAGCCTTTACATAAACAGGTCGATGCCAGAAAAAGGGCCAGCGATTTCATGAAGGATCCTATCCACTGTACTAACGGTTTGTTTGACACACTCTCATCAGGGAGGAGGCTACATAACGTCACCAGACTCAAAAACACCTTCACTCACTAAACCACCCCACCACCACTACTTTGATCATCTCCTGTCAGAGTCACCTTATGTAGAGGCACCCCTGTACCTACTGTCACTTCCTGTACATACAATCAATGTAGATGAATGATCATATGTTTTTATATTTATTGTGTTTTTATTATTATTGTGTTTTTTTTTTAGCTGCATCAGATTGAGCGTAGCAATTATTCTGTTCTTTACACTTGTGTACTGGAAGTGACATGAAACAATCCTCAGTTGTGAATTTTGAACCTTAGTGGGCCAAATGACCTCCTCATGCATGCAACAGTGATCTATTATACATGAGAAGGCAAGAAGCAGAAGCAAGTAGCCCATTAGTCTCTTTGAGCTTGTTGTGATGTTCAGCATTATATTCATGCTGATACTGTGCTCCATTCACTTTTGCTGCATGCTCACTATGTCATTTCATTGCCAAAACCCTGTTGATCTCAGCCTTGAATTTCCTCAATGCCAGAGCTACCGCAGATATCTGAGGTAGCAAATTCCAAGTTTACAACATCCCGCGTAAAGAAATATCTTCCCAATGCATTTATAAATGACTGACACTTGTGATTTTACCACTCACTTGCTGTGTGAATCAGTGACTAGTGGTGAAAGCTAAGATATGTTTGTACCTGCATTCTGATTGCAGGTATATCATATCTTCATATCTTCTTAACTTACAAATGATTGCACTTAAAAAGATGAAACAGATGCACATCTTGTCTAAACATTAAGCTTTCTCCATGTCTCCTACTGTGTATTTGCTTCTTCCTTGTGGTTCATTGCATTAATGTCAAGCTGGACATTGTTCTCTTTGTAGGGCAGTAGCTTCCATCAGGTCACATGAGCTGGTTATCAAAAAAATCCTAAATGTATTATGTGGATCTCTGGGTGATAACAGGATTCCTGTTGGTACAGCCAGACATGGAATTATCATTTTCTTAATAAATGTTCAGAATCTTAAATAAAAATCAGAAAATACTCAGCAGGTTGGGCAGCATCCGTGGAGAGAAGAGAGGAATTAATGCTTTGGATCAGTGACATCTTATGTGATCTTTCAGAACAATAATAGTTTCTAATCATGAACCAGAAACATCTTCTCTCTTCACAGCTGCTGCCTTACCCCTTTACCTCCTACAGGGTAAACACATTAATGAAGGACAGTCTTGAAGTTTCTAAATCAATCTGATGCAGCTTTCACACAAAGCAGAATATGCACTGATCTGAGAATAACTGAATAATTACATCCCTGAAGAAGGCCACTGAGATATTAAGAACAAATCTTTTAGTTCCATTCCCTGTTTATTTTTCTCCCTTAAATTCCTGTCCAATTTTCTTTTGAAAGGATTGAATCTGCTTGCACAGCTTCTCATACAAGTGACAGAAGAATGCGCAGTGCTTCTGTCAGTGCTGACACTTTATTTTCTTTTCCCAGTCACAATAAATCCACATCCTCTTGTCTTCATTCCCTCCGAGGATGGAAAGGGTTTCTCTGCACAATATTTTCTTTGTCTGACTGGATTTTGCCTGATCTTGAACATTTCCACATCATCAGTCATCTGAGAGTTATTTTAGCTCCTACCCACGTCTATCATCCCAAGTACTATTCTATTAAACCTTCCCTGCAGCCTTTCTCAAGCCTTCATGTTCTTGCTCAATTTCAGTGGCCATTATTGAAGTGTGATCTTTTTTTGTCACAGAACCATTGTTTTATAAGTGTTCAATGTAACAATGTTCATTGAACTGTGTTCCTTTCCTTATAAGGCCTTGTTTCTCCAGTTTACCACTTTTTGGTAAAAATCATTTTTTTCAACTTATCCTGCCACCCACCAAGATTGATGTACTTGTACACACTAATGTCTGAGTTGTTGCATCCATTTTATAATTTTTTTTTGCTTTTTTTTCTTTTCTTTTGCTGAAAATGTATCACTTCTTAATTTCTCTGTTTCCTCCTAATGTTTATCACCATCTTATCAGTATTTATTACACTTCCAAGTTTCATCTCCATTTTGCACTGGTGCCCTGTATACTCTGTTGCAGTTAGTGACATTTATCAAAAAAAAAATCAGTGGGCCAAGTAGACAATAGACAATAGGTGCAGAAGTAGACCATTCGGCCCTTCGAGCCTGCACCGCCATTCTGAGATCATAGCTGATCATCTACTATCAATACCCTGTTCCTGCCTTGTCCCCATATCCCTTGATTCCCCTAACCATAAGATACCTATCTAGATCCTTCTTGAAAGCATCCAGAGAATTGGCCTCCACTACCTTCCGAGGCAGTGCATTCCAGACCCCCACAACTCTCTGAGAGAAGAAGTTTTCCTTAACTCTGTCCTAAATGACCTACCCCTTATTCTCAAACCATGCCCTCTGGTACTGGACTCTTCCAGCATCTAGAACATATTTCCTGCCTCTATCTTGTCCAATCCCTTAATAATCTTATATGTTGCAATTAGATCCCCTCTCAATCTCCTTAATCCCAGCATGTACAAGCCCAGTCTCTCTAACCTCTCTGCGTAAGACAGTCCTGACATCCAGGAATTAACCTTGTGAATCTACGCTGCACTTCCTCTACAGCCAGGATGTCCTTCCTTAACCCTGGAGACCAGAACTGTACACAATACTCCAGGTGTGGTCTCACCAGGGCTCTGTACAAATGCAAGAGGATTTCCTTGCTCTTGTACTCAATTCCCTTTGTAATAAAGGCCAACATTCCATTAGCCTTCTTCACTGCCTGCTGCACTTGCTCATTCACCTTCAGTGACTGATGAACAAGGACTGCTAGATCTGTTTGTATTTCTCCCTTACCTAACTTTACACCGTTCAGATAATAATCTGTCTTCCTGTTCTTACTCCCAAAGTGGATAACCTCACACTTATTCACATAAAACATCATCTGCCAAGTATCTGCCCATTCACTCAGCCTATCCAAGTCACCCTGAATTCTCCTAACATCCTCTTCACATGTCACACTGCCACCCAGCTTACTTGCTGATGTTATTCTCAATGCCTTCATCTAGGCATTGAGGCAAGTACCTACTACCCATGGGACACCACTGCCTCCCATCCTGTTTATGTCTTTATACCAAGTTCACATCCATGCTGCCACTGTCCTTTCCCTTCCACTGACTTCAATTTTATTGGCTAGCTTATTTATAGCAATTCATCATATTCCTGTGAAAATGCATTAACAAAATTAAATACATTACTTTTATCAATGTTCTTCATTACTTCTTTGAAAAAGTATTAACATATTGGCCTTTTAAAAAAATCTGCTTTTCCTTTTTTTACCCTTTAATTGTTTAAATGATTATAATTGTCTGTGTGCTCATTGTCCTTCAGAGCTCTGACATGACCTCCATATCAGAAGATTATAGCCCATCTTTCCCTAGCTTTGACTGTTGACTGTCTTCTGCAACATGAAAGGCATCCCATCCAGATCTAATGACTTGTCACTCAGTGTTCACTCCCCTTTATCAGTTTGTGGTCAATTCAACATTTCAACTTCTTGCTCTTCGAGGATTGCTTTGGTTGCGTTTTCTTCCTTAGTGAAGATAATTACGAAGGATTCATTTAGATGCTCTACCATTTCTCCTGCTCCCATGGTCAGCGCTATTTCTTCTTGTGTCACCAACTCATTGTTTATATGCTGGTGATGACTTTTTGATGGACCTCTTTTTATGAAATCTCTGTCTACTCTCGTATCCTTTCATTGCCCTTTATGTTTCTAATTCCCTCAGATCTTTCTAAATTCTCGCTGATTTTCACTTACGAACTTGACATTTCTTTCTCTTTCAAGTTAGCATTTCTTTTGCCATTCAGCAGTTTCTGGCTCTCTGTGCTCCACCTTGCCCTCCGCTGGACTTTTTCAAATCGCCTCGTCTGCCCATTGCTCAATTATAGTTTTGCCTCTCATCTCATCTTTCCCTGACCAGATCCATTTTTAACAGACTGAAATTGGCAGACTTCTGGATCAAATATTTATGCTCCAGGTTACTTGTCCTTCTCTATTGTTAATCTAAGCCCTATTGTAAAATAAACACAGTTCACTGAATATCCTGACATGAGGAACACATTTAATAGTGTAGGCTTTTTGCCAGTCACAATAAGCAGGTTTTTTTTTGTGTATTAATGAAGCCAAATAATTATATAACATTTTGTGTTCAAGTCAAATCAAACTGGATAGCAATGAAAATAACAAGAATAGGAAGCATGACTCTTAATTCTGTCTCTTTCCCTGACCTGGAATTCCTTCCCTGCCCAGTCAAGTGGATCACTAGACTTCTTTCAGAGAGGTGGCCCAAGACTAACAACCATCTAATTCTCTTTCACCTTTTTGTATACACCAGTGCACTTGGATTAGTCAACCTAACTGCAATGGAGAGGCAAGCTAAGAACACTGATGAAGGGTCTCGGCCCAAGACATCTACCATTGTTCCTCTCCATAGATGCTGCCTGCCCTGCCAAGTTCCTCTGGCATTTTGTGTGTGTGACCCTTGTTCAGCTCTGCAAACCTTTGCCTTGTTCTTGGCTGAAGCACAGAGGCATTTTCCTTTTTCTCTTTGGAGCACTTCTGCATGGTTCAATTCCAGTTGTGTCTGACATTGCAATGATGGTGACAGTCAAGATTTGACTCTCATGTGGCAGCAGATTTAATCTTAGTTGCATCTGTCTTTCGTGGATCATGCCCTACATGAGCATTAACCTCCTTTCCACACGCAGTAGGCCTAGTTTCATTGAGGCCAAAAGGGGAAGGAAATCTTATAATGTTTCCAACCTGCTGTTAGCAGAAAAATGCAGCCTTTGGTCTTGACCTTGGTGACTATTAAAGGTTCAACACCAAGACATGAGTCAAATGGATTTGCTTCATGTTAATTTGTATTAATTGGTTCGTTTCACTCAAGGCTACAAAGGAAGTTTTATGTGGGAAATGAAAATACCAGGTTCCAAGCAAAGCTCATTAGGAACTTCAAATGCCATAATTTGTTAATACATGGTTGTGAGTGACTTAAAAATATGCAACCTTATAGGATTTGCCGCTGATTGAAAATTGAACCAATTTCCTTTCCCCGTCATCACTAATTATGAAATATATGAACTACGTAAAACGCAATTAACATTAACACTAGGACTTACGAGAATGTTCAACAAAGTAACAAACCAGTACGCTTTGCCAAAAAAATGCTGTGCTCACTTTGAATTTAAAATGATCATGTCAGAAGTAACTACACTGGAAAATAATACTGAATATTCAAGTTGCATTTGGTGTCGTTAGCCATTTGGATCAAGTTAGATAAATTGAACAATGTCCCATTTTGTTTGTTGAGCTTTGATCTCTATGTTACTTGGGTGCATAATGCATGCTCTCATTAAATGGACATAATTGCTCACTTTATCACCTGTTACATATACTGTATCTATGTAAGACTTCTCTGCTGCTTAGAGTTTTCAACACCTTTAGATAATCAGCTTTGTTCTTGCTTAATTCAGATCTGATTTTGTATTTCTTTGAAAACTATGGGATGACTGAGTGAAAGTCAAAGGTTAAAATGAATGCACAACAAAAAAAAAATCAATCCTAACTCATTCACTTTTGCTATACTCAGAAATTAAATTGTGGATGTAATAATTAATAAAGAATTACTTTATTAATGGCATAACTGGTATTAATAAAGCGTGATGTACAAAATGCAGTTTTGATGTTGTTTCCTACTTTCTGAAACATGTTGTGGACAATATTTCACAGCACCCTCTTTGCCAGGGTCCAGAGCATAGAGCATGGAAAAGTACCACACACATAATGCTGGAGAAACTCAGGCGGCCAGGCAGCATCTATGGAAAAGAGCACACAGCACCAGAATTACATTCACGGGGAAGCTAGTCTAAAGGATTTAAAGTCATAGATGGAAACAGGATTTGAATCAGCACTGCCCATCAACCTTCCAGTTACACTAATCTTATGTTACTCTCATTCTGCTCTCCCTATCAACTCACCCCAGTTCCTACACCCTCCTATATATCAGGGTAATTTGAGGCAGTCAATTAACCTGCATGTCTTGGAATGTGGGGCGGGGGGGGGGTGGGAATTGTAGCATGAAGAGGAAAGCCATGTAGTCACAGGGAGGACAATCAAACACCAAACAATCAGCACTGCAGGTCAGGATTGCACCTGGCTCTCTGGGACTCTGAGGCAGTGGATCAACTAGCCTCATCAGCCAGCTGACTAGTGCAATGTTGTAAAAAGGAAAACCTAGTTATTATAAATGATGCAGCGATAAAAGGATATCAATCTGATATCCTTTATTTACATTATATACAATATTTACATTATTTGCATATCACCACCCACTGGTTCCCCTCAATGTCACATGCACTCTATGGAGGAAAAGTATGGTTGGTCCTCCACTGTTGCTGGTTGAAATCCTGGAACTCCCTTATCAACAGTACTGTGGGAGTACTTTCACAAGAAGGCTGAGGTGGTCAAAGCATGCTGCTCAGCACTAGTTTCACAGGCCTATACAGAGGGGACGTAAAGAGGGTATTTCCTATAGTGGGCATAGCCTCAGAATAGAAGGATTTCCCTGAAGAACAGGGAATTTCTTTAGCCTGAGAGCGGTGGATCTCATTGCCAAAGAGGACCGTGGAGGCCAACTCATTGAGTATGTTTAAAGCAGAGGTTGATAGGTAACAACATCAAAGGTAACGTGGAGAAGGCAAGAGGGGGAAAATACAGCAGCCATGATCAAGAAGTGGCATGGACTCAATGAGCAGAATGGCTTAATTCTGCTCCTGTGTCTTAGTGTCTTCACAGTCAGTTAGGAATGGACAGTAAATGTTGGCTCTGCGAATGACACCATGATCCTGAAAAGCAAGTACACAACAGTAAAAGGTTTTACTTATATATCATGTATCTGCAATAGCTGAAAGACTGTGCAGACGAGTAAGGGTTTATTGGGAAAACTATATTCGATTCTGGTTCTCCCATTTCAGCAATGTTGCGGAGGCTTCGGAGAATGTGCTGAAGTGGTTCACGAGGATATTGCCTGGTTTAGAGAGTATTTGCTATAAGAGGTTAGACAAACTTGGACTATTTTCTTTAAAGTATTGGATGCTGGGAGCAGCTCTAACAGAAGTAAACAAAACTAGATGAGGCATAGATAGGGTAAGTAGTCAGAGTTTTCCCCAGGATAAAAATTACAAATACCAGGGGGCTTAACTTTAAGCTGAGAAGGAAACATTTTCACAGAGATGTGCAGGGCATGTTTGGAACGTAGAGAGCAGTAGGTGCCGAAAACACATTGCCGGGGTAGTGACAGAAGTGGGACTTACAAGGCATTTAGACAGATACATGTACATGAAGGAAGTGGAGGAATATGGATGAAGTGCAGTTAGATGAGGTTGCTTTTCTTTGGCTCCATGGTCAACACAGACATTGTGGGCCAAAGAGCCTGTTCCTATGCTGCACTTTTCTATAAAAGTTTCTTAAGAAGTCCTCAGACATGATGATGCTTTATCAATGCAAGTTTGTTCTCACTTTTAATGATAAGGTGGTAACATTAAGATGAGAAATATAACTATGGGGCAAAAAGCAGCCTGCTGGAGGAACTCAGTAGGCCAGGCACCACCTTTGGAGGGAAATGGACAGTCGGCATTTAGGGTCAAGACCTCTCATCTACTATGTTTGTGGACAGCCTCACTTGCAAACTTTTGGTGGTAAAAGTCAGGAATTCCAAATGGTCAAATTTAAGGCGTGAGGATTTCTGCACATGTCGTCCAGTGCGGATGTCAATCACCACTAGCTGTAGCCATTTATTGCAGTGCTCACCTCTGTGGCACTCTCCACAAGGAGTCCAACAACTGAGCTGCATCTTGTTGAAATCCCCAGCACCTACACCATGCACTTGATCTGGACTCTTTATGCACTTAGACTGGGTACACATAAAAGCAAAAAGAAAAAGGTCAAATGCTGGAAATATGAAAAAAACTGAAAATATTAAAACACTCAGCAAGTTAGGCAGCATCTGTGAAGAGAGAAATAGCGTTAATGCTTCAATTTGCTGATCTGATGATGAGCTGTTACAAAGACACTTGAGAAAGTAAATTAATAAATATGTATTTGTTTATTTGTAGTTCATTTACTGTTTTAATTATCCTCACTGACGATCGACACTGGTGCACCTCAGGGGTGCATGCTTAGCCCACTGCTGTACTCTCTATATACACATGACTGTGTGGCTAGGCATAGATCAAACACCATTTATAAATTTTCTGACGATACAACCATTGTTGGTAGAATCTCAGGTGTTGATGAGAGGGCATACGGGAGTGAATTACACCAAATAATGGAGGATGGTCTGTTTCTATTACAGTTTGAGTATCCTTTGCATGCATACAGAGCTCTCAGTTAATAGTTACTTGATTGGATTCACTCTTCCTTTATCTTCAATCTCCTGCCTGCCCCCCCCCCCACATAATTCTTGTTAGTATTTTCTTGCCTCTGGTTCATAGAGTATCAACAAGACAAAACAGCTAAACTTGTCTTCACAAAACAAGGTTATTTAATGCTGTAAAAAGCTCTAACACTACAAGCATTGTACTCATTGCTGTTTAAACAATTTGGTTGCTTGAATTCTTAAAGAGACAACTGCAACCCCCATCTAGAGACTTTAATTTTGTTCACACTCATTTTTATTCATGACTGCAACTCAATTGCATCTCTGTCTGTGGTTTCCATTGAAAAAGCAATTTCAACGGCTCTTTTGAATGTATATTGTGCTTCATTTAGGAGCCATTTTTGAATGCTTTCTTTTAAGATTGCACAAATTAAATGATCTCTCAGCGTATCAAGCCCATTACTGAACTGACAATGCTTAGACAATCTCTTCAGTTTGGTCACATACACTGAATGGACTCTCCTTTACATTTGATACCACTTATGAAAGTTGAAGGGTTCTACAATCAACAATGGCTTTGGTTCTAACTGTTCTTGCATTACAATTTAAAATAGCAGCAAAACTCTTTTCTGCTGGTTTGATTGGAGCAGTTAAATTTTGAAGCAAACTGTATGCCTTTAAACCCAAGGCACTCAGCAAAATTGGCACTTTTTTCTCATTTGCTATTCCACTTGCTTCAAAATACTGCTCAGTCTGTTCAGTATACATGAACCAATTACCTGTTGTGTAATCTAGCTAATCAAACTTACCGATGTAGCCAGCCATTTGAGTCTTTAATGAATTATCACCTGGTACTCACTCTTTATGAACACATGAATTCTCCATTTTCTAACTTAGAAAAAGAACTCGATCCTGCCCTTCCTTCCAAAGAACATGCGCTGTGCTGTTTTTTTAGACTCAACCCATCTCTCCATGTGCTGGCTGTTTTTTCACTTGCCAATTCTGTCTGTGCTTTTCTTTGAAATCAAATGTCTCACTGCACTTCAACAGGTCGATAGCTGTCTCGGGTTTGTTTTAAAATTACCCCGACGCCAAGGTTAGGTTGCATTAAACTACTTCAACAGGAGACAAGGGAGTCCAAATTGCTTCATGTTTACTTTAAGCGAGGTGCACAGGGTAGTGTGATGAGATATGCAATTCATGTATTTATACATATAATGTGTAGTGAATTATTTAAAGAACAAGAATGCTTAATTAACCTATATATATATTTTTTTCTTTTCATTCCTCTGTGACTGGTGAGCAGACCTCTGGTAGATGTGTCATCATGTCTACCACAGCCTTTAACCCTGCACCATTTCCAACATCAGCTTGTTTCCAAGGGTCTAGGCTCTCAGTTACGACCATAAGAAGTACTTAATTTCCTTTCTTTTTTGTCCCTAAGGAACGCATGTAGTCACTGGTTCATTTAGTGGTCCCTCAATTCTCTAAGCAACTAGTTTCATGACACACTTTTACTGCGTTTATCAGTTGATCACCTTCTGCCCCTTCAACTGATTCCCCATCACCATGATTCAATTCAAATCTACTTACAAATTCCCTCTAACCCTCTCGGTTACGTCATGTACACCATGATTGCAACTGGTACATTCAAACATTGGGTAAAATTGATTGTTCATATCAGAATCAGAATCAGAACCAGAATCAGGTTTATTATCATCAGCACGTGATGTGAAATTTGTTAACTTGCAGCAGCAGTTCAATGCAATACATAATCTAGCAGAGAGAGAAAATAATAAATAAAATAAAACACAATAATACTTAAACAAGTAAATCAATTATGTATATTGAATAGATTTTTAAAACATGCAAAAACAGAAATACTGTATATTTTTTTAAAATGAGATAATGTCCAAAGCTTCAAAGTCCATTTAGGAATCACATGGCAGAGGGGAAGAAGCTGTTCCTGAATCACTGAGTGTGTGCCTTCAGGCTTCTGTATCTCCTTCCTGATGGTAACAGTGAGAAAAGGGTATGCCCTAGGTGATGGGGGTCGTTAATTATGGACACTGCCTTTCTGAGACACCACTCCCTAAAGATGATTTACCTTAATTAACTTATTGTTGGATGAGCAAAGTCACCGGAGAGAAGTACTTGGAATCTCTTCCCAATCTCTTTATTCTCTTTATTTGACAAAATATTACAAATAAGCACCTAGCCTTTGAAGTCATGAGAGAGAGAGAGAGTGAGAGAGTGATCATTTTATCATTTTTAAGACTATATCCACCATTATTTCTGAAATGCAAGTATTTACATGTGTTTGTGTAACTAGATATGATTTCCTGTAATATTGCTAATGAAAATTATTGGTGTTTTATAATACATTAATGATTTGAGAAGAATACATCAAATAACAACTGGTATAGTAATATCTTGCTACTTATCAATATCTTGACAACTATAAAAGCAGTCGTTGACATTGCTGTAACCAGGCAGAGTAAAGGGAACTGTATTTTGTTGTTGGAATATTATATTTCCCATTCAACCTTTGGGCAAACAATTATACTTACTGGCATCTGGACATATTTTGCTCTCATTCTTTTGAACTAGGTCTTTAAATCTCTAAGAATGCATGAAATCCTTTATCATATAAAATTCTTATCCCCATTCGGTTAGTGTTCAGCCTGATATGGTAGTAATTGTTCTTCATTCTAGAAAGGTGGTGAAAGGAAATTGATGATTTTAAGAAAAGTCAAAGCCAATGATTTTGCTTAAAAATCCAAACGCTGCATTGCTGTAAATGTGAAATAATACAAAAAAAATGCTGAAAATGTGAAACAAGAACAAAATGCTGGAAATACTCAGCGGGTCAGGCAGCATCTGTGGGAAGAGAAATCAAGGTAACATTTCAGGTGGAAGACTTTGTTTAAAAGGGAAGGAATCAGCAAGTCAGCAATTAAACTAAATTGTATTTTTTACCTTTTTTCAGTTCTGGCAGATGTTATTTGACCTGACCTGAAGAGTGTTTCTGGCATTTTTTGCTGTAATTGACCTTGGTGTAGGAAATTCAGGTCACTGAATATCCTACATCAAAGACAATGAGAAGAGGGCAGGGTTGTAAGCATTGGCATATTAACAGCAATTAAGAATTTTAAAGAATGAGATAATGTTAACTTAAGTGGGAATGTGGTCGATAATAGTTTATTAAATTTGATGCTTTCTCTTTGACCTCTTCTCGTTTCTAGCCCATTGTGATATATTAACCGAACCCACAGGATTGGTCATACTTGTAAAGTTAATAATTAACTTTATGGTCTGAGTTATGTCAAAACCTCAAAGTATTTCTTAAATAAAGTGCTCTATTACTATAGCATATAAATCTTCTCTGTAATTTGGAAGGAAATTAATCTTGGGAGTATAAAGCATTCCTTCCATAAAACTGGCCTCCCAGCTCCTACAATAAAAATAGATAATATGGAGGATACTCTGGTGGAGAGAGAAACATTTCAGGTTGGTGTTCCTCTAGCACATGGACTTGTGAGAAATCAAGTAATTCTAAGTTTCAGAGTGCAAAGAGTGGAGAGAACAAGACAAGCATTTGAGTTAAGAAGTCTGTAGTGTATTTAATATTTCATCAGTATTTGAGTAATAATGCAAATATATTGTTTGATTTAGCAATCTTTGTTTGTTACATAATTCATTATGGGTTATATGTAAGATATGCCTGAATGACATACGTCATTAAACCACCAGAACATATCTGAGCACCTCAATTAAAAAAATCTAAGAGGGCATGTATCCTGACTCTGATGTTTCTGCTTTGATTAGTTTCTGGAGTTACAAATCATAACAGAGACCACAGGACCATAAGAGAACCTAAGATGACTACCTACTTGTTGAAGAACATCACCTTTTTCTTTCGAAGTTGAGAAAGATATTTCAGTTTTTAAAAAAAGCAGAAAACAGATGATTTAAATATGCAATAAGTATGGAGTTGGGTTCATAAACAGTGAGTACTGGGTGATAATAATAAATAATAAAAAAGCAGAAATGGTTAACTACATCAGAAAGAAGGACATGTTTGATTGCGCAACAGATAACTGGATGATGTACATTGAATGAATTGAGCAGTATTTGGATGCAAATGAAATGGCCAATAAAAAACAAGTGTCAGTGTTGCTAAATGTAATGGGTGCAAAAGTACAGAGTTTGCATAGAAGTTTAACTGTCCATCCAAACCAGCTGTCATGAACTTTGCTGATATTGTAATACAGGAACATCTAGAACCAAAACCATTGTTAATTCCAGAACACTTTAGGTTTCATAAGTGGAAGAGTATCCATTTCAGCTTACTTAGTTGAATTCAATAATTTGCCTAAGCATTGTCAGTTCAGTGTTGGGGTTAAGGTTGCACTGAGAGATCATTTAGTTTGTAGAATCTTACAAGAAAGCGTTCAAAAACAACTCACTGAAGCACAACGAACATTTAAAAGAGCAGCTAAAGTAGCTGTATCAATGGAACCAGCAGGCAGAGACGCAATTGAGTGGCAGTCAGGAATGAAAGCGAGAGTGAACAAAACTGTAATATCTGAACAGAAACCTGCCTGCCTGACTGAACAAACTGCACTATCGTTGTGGCAGGAGATCACATATACCAGAGCAAAGCAGGTTTAAAGATGAAACTTGGAGGAAATGCAACAAGTAGAACACATACTTTGCAAGACATACCAAGAAAAATAAATGGACTGCTCAAGGAAGAGAAAAAGATAAAAAACAAGTCAGTTTTAAAAGAAGAGCACTAATCTGCAAGCTGTTGATGAAAAATCTGATAATGATGAGAGTGCTACAGGACTGAATCAACTTGAGAAATACAATGTGAAATCTAACAGTAGATAAGCCATATTGCCTCCACCAGAAGGGTATGGCAAATAAATTAAAATGTAATTGGATACTGGCTGTGCTGTTTCAGTCATTCCACAAAGTAAGTCCGAACAGCATTTGAAAGATACTGATCTGAAGCCTACAGATATCCAACTAAGAATTTACTCTGATGAAAAGATAACTCCTGTGGGAATCACATTTGCAACAGTGAAATACCACAATCAACAAGCCACATTGGGCTTCTATGTTGTTAAAACAAAAGCATCAGCATTGTGGGGCCATGATTGGCTGAGACAATTACAACTTGATTGGAAATCCATCCACCATTTGCATGTCACATCCCCTGTGATAGAGTTAACTGAAAGAAAATTCAGAAAGGTACTGGATGATGCCACAGCAGTGTTCAAAGATGGCATTGGGATCTCAGATAGATCAAAGGTAAAATAATGTTAAGTGAAAATTCCTCCTTGCATGTCACGATACAACACACCCCATAATCAACAGCTCTGATGTCATCAGTCATTTGAGGAGAGCAGAGAAGAAAGGACCTCCGGGGCTGTCAGAGCCACTTTTTGCAGTCCCAGAGTTAACTTCTACAACCACTATGAAGGAGGCCTCAGAACCTGAGATTGTTTCACAGCTACAAGCCTCACCTGCGAGGCAGAGATCCCCCCATCAGGAAAGAGTAAGAAATCCTCCTCAGTGATTAAGTCTTTTGGCCTGAATGGAACAATTTAAAATTTGCTATGCTGTGTATGTTGATATAGTAGTTGTATTATAGAGTATACTGTGAAATTAAAAAAAATATATAAAGATAGCTGGAGAATAGTATGTTACATATTTGAGTTGAGATGTACTCTATATTGAGTTGGAGTTTATAGCTAAGCTGGAAGGAGTGCAGTGTATTTTCTATTTTAGTAATATTTAATTAATACTGTAAATATATTGTTTCAGCATTCTTTGTTTACATAATTAATTATGGATTAATGTATATGTAAGGAGTACTTAAATGGCATATGCTATTAGGCCACCACACCATACAGTAAGCACCTCACTAAAACTAAACTAAGTAGCAAGTATCCCAGCTCCTCTGTCTTTACTTTGATTGGTTTCTGGAGTTACAAATCGTAATGGAGACCATGTTTCCCTTTCCCTTATTCCTGACGTTGGCATAAAATAAAATGAAAATGCCTGTAGTTCTTAATCTAGGTAGTATCTTAAAACTATTTATTTTACACTGGGATTAAATTTCCATTCCTAATTGCAAATATGGAATACTTCTAAACCACCTTCACAAATAGAGAAGAAAGGAATTTTTAAAGAGCTACAACTAGAACTGTTAGGGCTGACATTTAACAATGGATTCCCAAAAGCTATGGACCCGTTGTATGCTATATTAATGAAAATCTGCGGACCAGTCACAAATACTGATACAAACCAGACAAGTTATTTTGGTTTCTTACATTGCTCTCTTTTGATTGAATTTATTAAAATCAGAATCTAAAGGCAACATATCTCCAATTCTTGAGAATATCCTTTTCTGAGAAGGAACCACAAACTCTTCTGATTAAGAAATTCCTTATCACTGCAAGCAGTACAAACTGTTCATAGATAACAAATGACTTCCACTTTTACAGATGTCCATAAGTCAATTTTATCTGCAAGTTGGGAAATATCCAAAAGTCACTCAATACGGTCACTATACCTTCATAGTATTGTAATGAATGACATCAAGTGCACTTAAGATCGATAAGAAAGAACAATTACTAAAAATGGGGAGAGAGGAATTTGTAGGAATGAACATTGGTATGTACGTTGGACTTCTGAATTCAATAATATCATGGGTGCTCATTTGTATATGGGGATGTCACGACTGTAAGTGAGTGTTCATAACTCAAGGATGCACAGGATTTCCCCAGGGTAAGTGTAGATTCCATCAGTGAGAACTGTCCATAAACTGAAATTTCCCTGTCAGAAATGGATAATCTCCACCCTAAACCCCACAAATTATAATGTGAATTCTTTAGCCCCAACAGCCTTTGGGGACAGAGTTACAAAGAATAGACGAGGAAGGGTCAACATAGGTGGAAAGAAATGTCACCAGCAAATGAACTATGATAAATGTTTGTTTGAATACAATTGGTGTGACGAGGGAAGCTGATCTGCTAATTAGTGTTAGTACTATCAGCTGTTTAATAAAAATATGTGGCATCAAGTTTGTAAAATTTGATCTTACCTGAAGTGAACTTTGGAGAAGGCATTGGCTTTTCCTGTAAGTAGTCTCTGCATTGTTTCCTAGTAAGGAGATTCTGTACAAGGGCAGAATCTAGGAAAATTTGGCTTAGGTTGGTCTCTGCTGTAACCTCCAGATCCTGTGTCTATGGCTTTATCCTGACTTACAGCTTTGTAGAGATTACTGAATTGGGAACATACAAAACAACAGATATATGCAGAGCATTCTTAAAGCAAAACTAATGAATGTGTTCATTCTTAATGCCATATATTTATTGCCAACTCAGGTTTTATTGATGGAAAAAGCACAATTTTACAGGTAGACTTTGGGGATGATTTTTATGACTTCTATTGGTTAAAACCAAACAAAAAATCATTTATATAAGTGAGCAGGTGTCGTGGTTTCTCGTGCCCCACAAATGATTAGGAGACACATAAGATTCTTCAAGAAGGGTTAAACTTTAATTTACAAATCAAAGCTGATTGCCCACCGATCTTTGGACACAGCATTTTTTATAGCAATCTCCTGGTCCAGTTGCTATAGTTGCATATCACACGTACCACATGTACATCTTGTCCCTATTGTTTCTACCCATTGACTTAATCATTTTCTAATCTACATTTCTTAGCTACCTTTCATTAACATTCTTAATATTTCATTCTCCTGCTAAATTGGGTACATGCATAGCAAATAGCAAGTTTCAAAGCTGACTACATCTCTTAGCTACCTCTCATTAACACACCATTGTCTTCTACATTCCTAGAATTTCATCTTGGATACATGCATAGCAAACAGACTACATAGTTTTGGTTACACAGCAAATAATACAACTTTTATACTCCAATACAGGCCAGAACCTGATTATATCGTCCTTCCCAGAACTGCTGCTCTGGGGTACCAACCCTGCACTTTCCTGGAGCAGATGTGAAGGGTCAGTCTAGCTGGGCTTCAAAGTGACCCTCAGGAGGTACAGAAAGGAAGCCCTTCCCTCAAACACCTCAAAAGCCTCTCACAGCCAGTTTATGGATTGTAAAATTTATCATTGATCTTAATATTTTTGATGTGCTTCTGACATACAGAAACATTTAGAAACCACAAAACTTTGAAATAAATAATTTAAAGCAAAAAATTGTATTTTTAAAATCAATTTAACTGAGTAATTTTAAAAAGTTAAAGTAAAGCAGAATAACTTTAATAAGCTAATACACCATACTCTGCCTTAGATCTTTGCCAAATGGGGTCTCAGATCCTGAATCAGGCCTAACTTGGCATAGGATCGGAGAGGTGATTTCCCAGTAAGACTGAACACTACTGTTGGTTCCAGGAGGAGCCTGATGTACAAGCCTTCTGACATGCTGGTCTTCCAGACCTGTCAGCAAGTCCCGGACCTGTTCCACAGTAGACGTGTGGGATTTCAGTTTTAACGGCTAATTGGTAGCAGTCAGCAACATCTGGCCCTGTGTCTTTGTACACACATCCTCCATGACTTCCTGAACAAAGGTGATTCTAGCACTGTAAAACAGAGTTGTGGCTTGTGTAAAGGGCACTATATCATTTCCTGATGGCACAATGGAACTCCGCTTTCTCTCATATTTTCAGATACATTAGCTTCATTCCTGCATTAACTCCCAGTGACAGGTATTAAACTTGGGTAGTCCTGTTGCTCTGAATCCTTCATCCCAATAATCTTCACTTTCCTGTCTCCCCTGATCTCAAACAGAATTTCTGGGACTAACTAAAGATTTCATTGTGGACTGGTTATCTATTTAATATCAAAGACTTTCATTCCACCTACATTACCTACATACTCCATACAAGACGTGACAACTGGAGCTTCAGACACTTTTTCCTTCCTTTTAATGTTCTGCAGCTTAAGCACTGGTCATCCAGACAGTGTTTCAATATCTCAAATACTAAAAGATTAAGCAAGGTTCCATGCCCAAATTGGCTTTTTATTGTTACAAGTATCAAGGTACAGTACAGTGAAAAACTTTGTTTTACATGCCATCCTTGCAGATCATTTCGTCACATCAGTACATCGAGGTGGTACAAGCGAGAAACAATAACAGAATAACAAGTGTTTCAGTTTCAGAGAAAGAGCATTACAGGCAGAAATCAAGGCACAAGGCCAAATCAAGGTAGATTATGAGGTCAACAGTCCAACTTACTGTACAAGAGATCCCATCAATAGTTTTAGAACAGCTGGGCAGAAGTGGTCCTTAACCCTGGCAATATGTGCTTCCAGGCTTCTGCCTGACGGGGTGGGGGAAGAAGAGAGAATATACGGGGTGGGTGGGGTCTTTGGTTATATTGGCTGCTTTACTGAAGCAGCAAGCAGTGTGGATGGAGACTCAGACGGGGAGGCTGGTTTTCATGGTTTGCTGAATTGTGTTTTCTGGAAGATAGTAGGCAACATAAATATGGAAAAAGAGAAGTACGGTAAAAGAAAATAACCTCACAGGAAATAGAATGGATGATAAGAAAAGATCTTAACATCAATTTCACCTTATCATTTGGTACAGCTAATGTGACTGAAGCAGCTTGCCCTTTGGTCATTTTAATAATTTTATGAGAATTAATATGTCATTTCATTCAAACTCTTAGTTATTTCATTTAGATAATTCTCAGTTTGAATCACGTGACATTAATTCTGCCAAAACAAAGGCAGTGGCCTTTCGAACCTGCAGTTACTCCAGGCCTAGAGAGACAGTTAACAGTGCTGCTTGGTACCAAGCATTTCAAAGCGCTTTCTCTTTCGCGTATGATTTACTGTGAAACTATGTGGCTTCCTTTCATTTAAATAACTAATCAAGGAGACTGGCAAAATGGATAATATAAGAAGCATGACTGGTATTCAATACAGAGAGTCTATTGAAGGTTGTTCCTTAGCTCTAGGTTAGTTGACAGCACTCTCACATCCAGGCTTGAAGGTTGAGGGTTTAAGTTCCCTCTAGAGACTTTTGCATTTTTATCTAGTTCTGTCATAGGCAGTGAACTAGAACCGATGAGCATACACTGAAATTTATACTAATTGAGGGACCTGATAATGTCCAGTATTGTTAGTGTATGAATTTATGCCTATAAGTCATGAATTACTTTGCTATCACATAATATGTGAGAAATTTCATGAGGATTGCAAACCTGCTGAACCAGCACTGCCGGACATCAGGGCTCCTTCTCTGGAAGGGAAGTAACCAACGAATCCAAACATAGCACAATATCTTAACCATGGAAGTGGTTTTTGGGCCTGGAGCCAAATGTTATCCGATATTGTTTCTCTGTGGAACAAGCCAACAACAACAAGGGCTCCTTCACTCACAGGTGTAGTGAGAAACAAGCTGTCTCAGCTCAGACTTCCTCACAGCGGTCTTGCACCATTATCTGCAGCCTCCTCCATTGCTAGGGAGCAGTCGTCCACTGGCTTGGCTACAGTGACATGGACACATGGTGGATCTGGCAAGGACATGAGGAAGGAAGGCACTAAGTAAAATCATGAGGATGATTAGTTAAAGAGATTCACTTTATTTATTACGTGTACAGAAAAACATCATGAAATACGTCATTTTATGTCCAAACAAATTAATGAGGATTTCCCTGGGCAGCCTGCAAGTGGTGCCATGCTGCTGGTGCCAACATAGCAAGCCCACAATTCACTAACCCTAACCATAAAGCTTTGGAATTTGGGAAGAAACCGGACGACACCCATGTGATCATGGAGAAACATACTGACTCCTGACAGACAACTCCAATCTTACAAATGGTGCTACTGTGCTGGCCTGGTCAGTCACTTTATGTACAGACATCCCTGTGCTTAGCGTCCCTTTATGGACATACAATCAATCTATGTATATCAACTATTTTATGGATTTTAGTTATTTATTATGTTTTTATTAATATTGTGTTCTTTATCTTATTGTGTGTTTTTTTGTGTTGCCTTGGATCCGGAGTAACAATTATTTTGTTCTCCTTTACTCTTGTGTATGGAAATTACATTAAATGATCTAGAATCTTAAATATTATATACTGGAGTTGCTTGATTCTGTCTTTCACAATAATGCAGGATAGTACCCTAGCTGAAGGATACCAATGTGTGTATTGAGTGAGTGGAGGGAATTCTTGACAAACCTCTCTTACTTCTACTGAGTCTGTGGTGGGACACACCCAGACCTGATGCAATGATTTGCTGAAGGATCTATGATATTTGCTTTCATCGGACCATCTTGAACGCAGTTACCTGGGAGGGGAACAACCTTATCTAAGAGAAGAGGTTATGTGATATCTCACAGATGTTTGAATATCCAGCTCACCTTCTGTGGACGAGTAGCGTGCAGCAGACAAGCTATGACACACTCCGAGGAGAGCACTGTACGGTATCCTATCACTGATCTGGATAAGGGGGGTCATCTGGAGGATGCTTGTGGCACGTTTCTCTGGGCTTCTAAAGGCCAGTAATATGATTGCAGTTTGCTCTACAGCACAGCCAGCAATCCTCTCTGAAGTGAGGAGGATATGATCCACAAGGACAGGCTGAAATTTGGTGGGCAAAATGGACTGGCTGAGGATGGATGTGTCATGCAAGCTTCACAGATACAGGTTGTTGATCATCAGCATGGACTTACATCCCTGAATTTTCAGAGGGTGGTAGCCCTTGCTGCTGATGAAGGTTTTCAGGTTAATGAGTAGAACTTGTCATACTACAAGACATCAGGGACCCCATTGTTCTGGCAAGTGTGCAGTCACTGCTTTCTGCTCAAGGAGAAGGAAATTAGTGTGGAGAGACTTCCTATGTGCTACCGTGCATTAGAAACAGTGAGGGGTGGTACCTGTATACCTCTATAACCCTAGGGAGGTATGTTGATCCAGAGGATAATCAGTTTGAGGACATGATAGAGAAGACTATCTTTAAAACCAGAGGGGTCTAGCTTTGGATGTGACAGGTGGTTATCTTCACTGCCTTGGAAAACTTTCTCTGTTAGATGGAGGCTTTTTCCACCCAGTCCATAGTTTATTCTGAATATCAATACTCATGGTCTTTGCCCAAGTGACTTTATTTAATTTTATGAAGGTTCCAGCACCACAAAGGTCATACTTCCACATGATTTGGGCTACCTGGTTGCTTTGACTTATCCAATGAACAGATAAGACTAGATAACACGAGTGAATCTGCAGATGCTGGAAATAAATAAAAACACAAGATGCTGGCAGAACTCAGCAGACCAGACGGCATCTGTGGGAGGAGGTAGTGATGATGTTATGGGCCGAAACCCTTCATCAGGAGTGAAGTAACATGGGATGGTCAAGGGGGGATGAGAAGTAGGGGGAGGGATGAAGTAGAGAGCTGGGAAATGATAGGCTGAAGGGAAATGGGCTAGGGGGAAGGTGGAGAATTATGGGAAATAAAAGAGAAAGAAAGGTAGGACCATTTTGCAGAACACCGGCGCTCAGTCCTCCAGCAGTGGCGGGATCTCCCTGTGGCCACACACTTCAATTCCACAGACCACTCCCACTCCGATATGTCTGTCCATGGCCTCCTCTACCGTCAAGATGAGGCCACACGCAGGTTGATGGAGCAATACCTTATCTCCCGCCCAGGTAGCCTCCTACCTGCCGGCACGAACATTCAACTCACAGACCTCTGTTGATACCCCTGCCCCCACCTTACCCCATCCCTATCTATAATTTTAGTCTGGTTCTCTTTCTCTCTCCTTTTCCCCCCTCACTATAATCTCCCCCCAGCCCTACCTTTCTTTCTCTTTTATTTCCTATAATTCTCCACCTTCCCCCTAGCCCATTTCCCTTCAGCTTATCACTTCCCAGCTCTCTACTTTATCCCTCCCCCCACTTCTTATCCCCCCTCGATCATCCCATGTTACTTCACTCCTGATGAAGGGTTTCGGCCCATAACGTCATCACTACCTCCTCCCACAGATGCCGTCTGGTCTGCTGAGTTCTGCCAGCATTTTGTGTTTTTATTAGATAAGACTAGATGATCAGTCCTTCCCATTTCAATCTCCAGTTGTTAATCAGTTCACTTTCTTCTTGGTGTCCTATAAGACCCTGATGGAAGTTATATACAGACCATTGAACAGCAGCCAGGATGTAGATTTAAATTATAACAAGAGATAAAAAAGGCATGTAAAAATGGAAATGTTACAATCGTCATGGGGGATTACAATATGCAGATAGTTTGGGAAAATCAGATTGGTGTTGGATTCCAGGAGACAGTATTTGTAGAATGCCTATGAGGTGGCTATTTAGAGCAGCTTGTCATTGAGCCCACTAGGGGAAAGGTAATTCTGGATTAGATGATCATAATATGATAGATCTGGGAGTGCATGTCCACTAATCCCTGAAAGTTGCCTCACAGGTAGATAGGGTCATTAAGAAAGCTTATGGAGTGTTAGCTTTCATAAGTTTTCTTATAGATAAGTTGAGGGATAGAGTTTAAGAGTCACGGGGTAATGATGCAGCTCTATAAAACTCTGGTTAGGCCACACTTGGAGTACTGTGTCCATTTCTGGTCGCCTCACTATAGGAAGGATGTGGAAGCATTGGAAAGGGTACAGAAGAGATTTACCAGGATGCTGCCTGGTTTAGAGAGTATGGATTATGATCAGAGATTAAGGGAGCTAGGGCTTTACTCTCTGGAGAGAAGGAGGATGAGAGGAGACATGATAGAAGTATACAAGATATTAAGAGGAATAGATAGAGTGGACAGCCAGAGCCTCTTCCCCAGGGCACCACTGCTCAATACAAGAGGACATGGCCTTAAGGTAAGGGGTGGAATGTTCAAGGGGATATTAGAGGAAGGTTTTTCACTCAGAGAGTGGTTGGTGCGTAGAATGCACTGCCTGAGTGAGTGGTGGGGGCAGATACACTAGTGAAGTTTAAGAGACCACTAGATAGGTATATGAAGGAATTTAAGGTGGTGGGTTATATGGGAGGCAGGGTTTAAGGGTCAGCACAACATTGTGGGCCAAAGGGCCTGTAATGAGCTGTACTATTCTATGTTCCATGTTCACCCTGCAGTTTGAGCAGAAGATAAAGTCAGATGTATCAGTATTAGCAAACACGAGGAAATCTGCAGATGCCGGAAATTCAAGCAACCCACACAAAATGCTGGTGGAACGCAGCAGGACAGGCAGCATCTATAGGAAGAAGCACTAGGAAGGAGTTCTGGTGAAGGGCCTTGGCCCAAAATGTCAACAGTACTTCTTCCTATAGATGCTGCCTGGCCTGCTGCGTTCCACCAGCATTTTGTGTGTGTATCAGTATTAGAGTAAAGTAAAAGGAATTACAGAAACATGAGAGATGAGCTGGCCAAAATTGCTTGGAAAGGGACACTAGCAAAACAGCAATGGCTGGAGTCTCTGTGGATAATTTGAAAGGTGCAGGATAGATACATTCAAAAGGTGAACTATTCTAAAGGGAGGATGAGGCAACCATAGCTGAAAGTGAAGTCAAATGCAGGAGAAAACCAGAAGAGAGGCATAGCAAAAATTAAAGGGAAGTTAGAGAATTTAGATTAGATTAGATTAGATTCAACTTTATTGTCATTGTGCCGAGTACAGATACAAAGCCAATGAAATGCAGTTAGTATCTAACCGGAAATGCAAAGAATAGTGTTATTTATAAAATAACTACAAATAAAAAGTAAGTGCTACAGCACACAAATATAAAAGTACTGAGACAGTACAATATGGGTGCAATACTGCTTAGCTGCAGGGATTTGTAAAATTATTCATCTCTAACACAGCTTAGCGCTGTGATGTGAGGTTCAGCA
Organism: Hypanus sabinus; assembly: GCF_030144855.1. NCBI lineage: Eukaryota > Metazoa > Chordata > Chondrichthyes > Myliobatiformes > Dasyatidae > Hypanus > Hypanus sabinus. Next base: position 46,575,778 of record NC_082719.1, on the reverse strand, counting down.
GGGTCACAGCCTCAGGGAAGAAGCTCTTCCTGTGCCTGCTGGTGCAGGAGCGGAGGCTTCTGTAACGCCTACCGGATGGGAGGAGAGTAAAAAGTCCATGGTTAGGGTGAGATGCATCCTTGATATTGCTTTTCACCCTATCCAGGCAGCGTTTATAATAGATGTTCTCAATAGTGGGCAATTGGGTGCCGATAATCTGCTGGGCAGTTTCCACCACATGCTGGAGTGCTTTGCGGTCCAATACGGGACAATTGCCATACCACACTGAGATGCAGTTGGTGAGTATGCTCTCAATGGTACAGCGGTAAAAGTCCGACAGTATCCTGGGACAGAGGTGAGCTTTCTCGATGCTCCTCAGGAAATAAAGGCGCTGTTGCGCCTTTTTGATCAGGATGGAGGAGTTCAGGGACCAGGTGAGATCCTCGGAAATGTGGACACCAAGGGATTTGAAGCTTGGTACACGCTCTACTACAGCTCCATTGATGTAGGTGGGGACGTGAGTGTGGCTCCTAGCATGCCACAATGGTCTCCTTGGTCTTCTGGGTGTTAAGGGCCAGGTTGTTGTCGACACACCACGTGGCCAGGTGCTGAACCTCATCCCTGTAGGCCGTCTCATCATCCCCTCTGATCAGGCCAACCACAGTGGTGTCATCTGGGAACTCGATTATGGAGTTAGAACCAAGTACGGGAACGCAGTTATAGGTGAAAAGGGAGTACAGAAGAGGGCTCAGCACACAGCCTTGAGGCACACCAGTGTTCAGGGTGAAAGTAGAGGAGGAGAGGTTGTTTAACTTAACAGATTGGGGTCTGTTAGTCAGAAAGTCCAAGGTCCAGTTACAGAGGGATGAGCTGATACTAAGCTGGCAAAGTTTGACAATCAGCTTGGAGGGAATGCCGAACTAAAGTCAATGAACAGCATTCTGATGGAAGAGTTGGGGCTGTCCAGGTGGGTCAGGGCAGAGTGAAGTGCCATGGAGATGGAATTGGGAAACTTTTAAAAACCAGAAGGCAAATAAATAAGCCATTAGGACAGAAAGGATGAAATATGAAAGTAAGCTAGCCAGTAATATAAAAGCGGGTACCAAAAGTTTTTCTCAGGTATATATAGAGAAAAGGAGAGGTGAGAGTGAATATCAGTCTGCTGGAAAATGATGCTAGAGAGGTAGTAATATGGGACAAAGAAATTATGGACGAACCTAATAAATATTTTGTATCAGTTTTCACTGTGGAAGACTCAAGCAGTATGCCAGAAATTTGAAGGACAGATGTCAGTGTTGCTGTTGTTACTAAGGAGAAGCTTCTTGGGAAGCTGAAAGGTCTGAAAGTAGATAAGTCACCTGGACCAATGTTCTGAAAGGGGTAGTTGAACAGACAATGGAGGCATTAGTAACGATCTTTGAAGAGTGAATTCTGGCATGATTCTAGAGGACTGGAAAACTACAAATGCCACTCCACTCTTTAAGGGAGGGAGGCAGAGAAAGAGTTATAGGCCAATTAGTTTGACTTCAGTGGCTGGGAAAATTTTGGATTCTGTTATTAAGGATGAGTTTCAGGATACTTGAGGCGCATGATAAAATAGGCCAAAGTCAGCATGGTTTCCTTAAGGGGAAATCTTGCCTGAGAAATCTGTTGGAATTCATTGAGGAAGTAACAGGCAGAATAGACAAAGGAGAGTCAGAGGATGTCGTGTACTTGGATTTTTGGAAGAATTTTGACAAGGTTCCACACATTAAGCTGCTTAGCTAGATAACAGCCCTTGATATTACAGGAAAGATACCAGCATGGATAAAAGATTAGCTTACAGGTAGGAGGCAAAGAGTGGGAATAAAGAGTGACCTTTCTGATCGGCTGCCGGTGACTAGTGGTCTTTTGCAGAGGTCAGTATTAGGACTGTTACCTATTACGTTATATGTCAGTGATTTGGATGATGAAATTTGTGGTTAATATGAAGGTAGATGGACTGGCAGGTAGTGTTGAGGAAGCAGGGAGTCTGCAGAATGGATTTTGACAGATTGGGAGAATGGGCAAAGAAATGGCAGATGGAATACAGTGTAGAAAAGTGTATGGTCATGCAGTTTGGTAGAAGGAATAAAGATGTAGACTATTTTCTAAATGTGGAGAAAATTCAAATATCAGAAGTGCAAAGGGACCTGAGAGTTCTTGAGCTGGATCAGAATCAGAATCAGGTTTATTATCACTGGCATGAGACGTGAAATTTGTTAACTCAGCAACAGCAGTTCAATGCAATACATAATATAGAAGAGAAAAAAAAATAATAATAAATAAATCAATTACAGTATACATATATTGAATAGATTAAAAAACATGCAAAAATCAGAAATACTGTACATTAAAAAAAAGTGAGGTAGTGTCCAAGGGTTCAATGTCCACTTAGGAATCGGATGGCAGGGGGGAAGAAGCAGTTCCTGAATCACTGAGTGTGTGCCTTCAAGCTTCTGTACCTCCTACCTGATGGTAACAGTGAGAAAAGGACATGCCCTGGGCACTGAAGGTCCTTAATAATGGACACTGCCTTTCTGAGACACCGCTCCTGGAAAATATCCTGGGTACTTTGTAGGCTGGTACCCAAGATGGAGCTGACTTGATTTACAACCCGCTGCAGCTTCTTTCGGTCCTGTCCAGAAGTCCCACCATACCTGACAGTAATGCAGCCTGCCAGAATGCTCTCCACGGTACATCTATAGAAGTGTTTGAGTGTATTTGTCGACATGCCAAATCTCTTCAAACTTCTAATGAAGTATAGAGGCTGTCTTGTTTTCTTTATAACTACATCTATATGTTGGGACCAGGTTAGATCCTCAGAGATCTTGACACCTAGTAACTTGAAACTGCTCACCCTCTCCACTTCTGATCCTTCTATGAAGATTGGTGTGTGTTCCTTCGTCTTACCTTTCCTGAAGTCCACAATCAGCTCTTTCATCTTACTGACGTTGAGTGCCAGGTTGTTGCTGTGACACCACTCCACTAGTTGGCATATCTCACTCCTGTACGCCCTCTCGTCACCATCTGAGATTCTACCAACAATGGTTGTATGGTCAGCAAATTTGTAGATGGTATTTGAGCTATGCCTAGAAACACAGTCATGTATATATAGAGAGTAGAGTGGTGGGCTAAGCACACACCCCTGAGGTGTGCCAGTATTGATCGTCAGCGAGGAGGATATGTTATCACCAGTCTGCACAGATTGTGGTCTTCTGGTTAGGAAATCGAGGATCCAGTTACAGAGGGAGGTAAAGAGGCCCAAGTTCCGTAACTTCTCAATCAGGATTGTGGAAATGATGGTATTAAATGCTGAGCTATAGTTGATGTACAGCATCCTGACTTAAGTGTTTCTGCTGTCTAGGTGGTCTAAAGCCGTGTGGAGAGCCATTGAGATTGCATCTACCATTGACCTATTGTGGCGATAGGCAAATTGCAATGAGTCCAGGTCCTTGCTGAGGCAGGAGTTCAGTCTAGTCATGACCAACTTCTCAAAGCATTTCATCACTGTAGATGTGAGTGCTACCGGGTGATAGTCATTTAGGCAGCTCATGTTATTCTTCTTAGGCACTGGTATAATTGTTGCCTTTTTGAAGCAAGTGGGAACTTCCCTAAAGATTATCTTGCAGATTGAGTCTTTGGTAAGGAAGGCAAAAGCAATGTTAGCATTAATCTCAAGAGGACTAGAATATAAGAGCAAAAATGTAATAGTGAGGCTTTATAAGGCATTTTTCAGACTGCACTTGGAGTATTGTGATCAGTTTTTGACCTGTTATCTAAAAAAAAGGATGTGCTGGCACTGGAGAGGGTCCAGAGGAGGTTCACAGGAATGTTTCCAGGAATGAAAGGGTTAACGCATGAGGAGTGTTCGATGACTTAGTGTCCATACTCACTGGAGTTCATAAGAATGAGGAGGGGATTTCTCTCTGTCTCTATCTCCACTCTCCGCCCCTTCCTCTCTCCATCTACCTCTCAACCCTTCCAATTAGCTGCCTGTCCTGGCCTTACTCTTCCCACCCATTATACTGGCTGTATCCCTCTATACTTCCAGTCTTGCTGAAGATACAATTTCAACATCTAAGAGAAATTTTGATAGATGTGTGGATGGAAGGGGTATGGAGGGCTATGGCGCGGGTGCAGTTCAAAGGGATTAGGCAGAATAATATGTTGGTATGGACTAGATGGACTGAAGGGCCTTTTCCTGTGCTGTAGTGTTCTATGACTCTATAACAGTCTTGACCTGAAATATCAACTAGCCCTTTGTCTCCACAGATGTTGCTCAACCCACTCACTATTCGCTCCAGGTGACAGCATATACAGTCTCCAAAAAACTATGTAAAATGACTTTGAGATGGTCGTCTCCCACCATGCCTTTAGTTATGGATATGACCTCCCCAAAGATCTCAAATAATAGAATCCTCCAAGAGGATTACAACCTCATCGTGGTTTGAAAGCTCACTTGTGGCGCTTGGTACTGTCACCCATGGCAAACAGGTTGACGCACCATCAATAACTCTCCGAGATGTGAGGCAAGATATTGGCTTTTATTAACTGGAAGAAAGAACAAGCAGCAATTGACGACCACGCTACATCCTGGAGATTGAGAGGCAGGGCTCAGGCCCCAATCGCCTTTATACCGAGGTCTGTGGGAGGAGTCACAGTCAGTGGGAGGAGCCACAGGAGCAGTCAGCAGGGGGGGCGTGTCCAGACAGGTATATGTAGTTCACCACACAGGTCAAAGGTTAGAAGCCAGACTAAGGGTGGCCAACCAGTCCTCCAGTTTTGGGGGGGGGGGGGGTTCAACTCAGGGCTAACAAATTTGACTGGTAAAACAAAATTGTTAAGGAAACAGTGATGAAGAATTCTTCTACATTGTGTTCCCAAGTCTCCACCCAAAACATGAATGGTTGGCAGTAGTGAAAACCAAGAAGGATTGATACAATGAAGGAAGCCCTGAGGTGGAAGACCTTCACTGCTGCCCAACCTGGACAGTAAGTAAATAAGTACTTCTGAATCCATGAAACATCATTGTATTCTCATATAAGCAACAATTTTGGTTGGACATAGGACTTAATATACCTACCATGGATTCAGATTATTTCCATCTACTTCCATTTAGCAATAATTATCTGTCTCCTTCATATCACTTGTGAAGTGAGAGAGAACAGAGCAGTTCACTCCATAGCATATGCAAGTTTGCTGGGTAAGACAGAGGAAGGTCCTCATAAATATATTAACTTGTGAATCTCAGGTATAGGAAATGTGTATTCATAGATTTAGTTTATTGAGAGGCGCACAAGAAACCAGAAAGCACCAGCCTCCAATCTTTTCTGTGGTCACTGGGTCACTGCAGCTGTATTTAAGTACTTACTGTAAAAAAAAGTTCAGTTTTAACTATGAATTTTCACCCTAATAAACTGAATATAACAACCATGGATGACAAAGTGGCACTTGACACTTGGCACTTGTAAGATTCCCAACAACCCTGTCTGAGACAGTAGGATCACCAGCCCAGTAGTCATAGAATTCTAAGTGTTACTCAACATAAAAATAGCCCTTTGCATCAGAGCTTTGAGGACATCATTAACACAAGTGTGAGTGACAATAGAAGTCTTACAGGCTGGAAGAATATAGGTCTATAACATATACATAATGCATTGAATAATTTTCTACCTGCTTTTGCTTTCTTATTATTGCAGAATTTAGCAGGGCAGGGACTACACTGGAAATTGAATTGTGGCTGGTTATTAATTTTCTTCTAGTTGCATATTTAAGAAAATTGACATATAATCTACAGGTGTAGAAAGAACTGTGCGCTGTGTGCTAAGATGATAAGAACAAAGATTGGCATTTTGCATGTCTTGTTTATCCCTTGCTGACAAGGCATTGTGTAAATTATATTGGAGTCATTGTAGACAGCCAGAAACATTATACAGAGGGACAGACAGATACAGGCACAAATCTACAAACACTAAGGCAGGAATGCCTGAACAGAGGTACAAAATTTTACTGAAGGTGAAAGAAGCCTGCAAAGACTTACACTTGCACAAGCTACAATGTACCTTCCCTGTATCAGCGCCAGAGACCTGGGTTCAATCCTAACCACGGGTGCATGTTCTTCCTTGGGTGACTTCCCGGTGTGTCAGTTTTCTCCCAAACCCCAAGGACATGTGGGTTAATGGGATAGGTAACCACTGTAAATTGTAATGGTAGAATTTGGGGGAATTGATGGTAATTTGGGGAGAATAAAAAATGAGCTTAATGGAAAATTAGTGCAAAAGGGCAGCTGATGGCTGGTGCGGACTTGGGTCCATGGCCTGTTTCCATGCCTTTTTATAACTCTCTCTCTGTCTCTCTCTCATTCTCCCTGACCCCCTCTCTCTCCCTGTCCCTCCCCTGCTCTCTTACACTCAAACTAAGGGGGACATGCAAATATACCACAGCCAAACATGCACACATAAACATAACCACCAACACAGAAACATAGAGATGCACAAATACATAACCAGAGGTATACACTGAGAGACATATACAACACAGATGCACGGAGGGAGATCTGTGTACGTACACTTGCCCACACATACACACAAATCACATGGATATAGAAACAGAAAGTTTGACACAGACACACGGTGAGACATACGTAACGAGAATATTAATGATAATAGGGACAATGACACATAAGTATACATACATGCTAGAGGGTGACAGATACATAGGGAGACTGAAACATGTAAACATGCTGAGACACATTAGGAAGCGCAGACTCATGCTGGGTCACTGGTGCTTACAGGCACATAAAGAGGTACAGAGACCCACCCACTGTGATACCCAGGTACAGGGTGGGACACTGACACACGCAGACTGAGAGAGAGACCCAAGTGACAGAGACCGAAGCAGTTACACAGACAGCAGTGACAGAAGCCTCTGTTGAAGCAGAAGTCCCGCCCTCCTCTTCCTCTCATTGGGTCGCTCCGGGGCTGCGCGTCGGTTCGCCGGTAACTTTCCCGGGCGTAGGTCAGCGGCGCTGCCAATCACCGGTGGCCCCTTCCGACTGTGAGCTGGGCTTGGTAGAAGCGTCAAAGCAGAAGCTGAAGGGAAGCCGCTCGCCCGCCTCCGCCTCCCCGGTACCAGCGAGCCGCAATGGAGGAGGCGATACATCAGACGGAAGATGAAACGTTACGCGCGGGCACCGTCCCCAAAGTGTGCAAACAGCGAAGCCCATACAGTGTGCACAAAGCGTTCCCCGGGAAGAAGGTGATGATGGCCAGGAGGTACGAGAGACCTACAATGGTGGAGATCCCGCAGCTGGCCATTGGCGCTGGAGCAGGAGGAGGAGCTCCCCATCAGAGTCACCACCAGCAGCCCGTTGCCATAAACAGCGGGCAGCAGCAACAGCATTACCACCATCAGTACCACCAACAGCAGCATTACCCTTATCAGAGCACGTCCAACAGTAGGCTGGTCCCGGGAACAGCATCGCCAGCGACATCAACGTTTGCTTCGGCATCTCAGTCACACCTTGGAGCGACCGACCCTGACCATCCTTCCGCCAGGTACAACGGCATATCCACGAACCAGCCAGCGGCTGAGAGCAGCAACATCAACCTGAGCGCAGGTATTTGCCCCTGGTCATGTGTTATCCATGTGCTGCTCTGCATTTAACTCCCTCAGCTAAAAGTTTCTCGTTTTGTGCTTTGCCATTTTGTGCTTGACAAGTTTTCCGAAGAATGGCTGAACTAACTCAAGTTAGTTTTTATGTTACAACCTGTTATCCAGCTTTGGCAAGCACCATGGCGACAGGCACTGAGTTTGTAACTCCGCGTTACAGCAGGAAGGTAGGATTTACTCTCAGTTAAATCCGTATTACGAGTAAGGTTTTGAGGAACAATTTTAGCAGATGATTTCAGTTTTATTACTTAGAGACACGGCAGCAATTCAACAAATTGAAGCTGCAAGGTAAGCTTACGAAATTAAAAACCTGAGGACGTTGAAAAAATGAAACAAATTAGTTGGTGTCTGAAGCGAAGACGGGCATTACAGATGGGAACACGATCAAAATGATAGCATTTGTATTCTGTGTACATGCAATATTAACAATCTCTAAAGCTTTGTTGTTGGGAGTTAATCTTGCTGTGCAAATTACAACATCTTCACTGTGTATATATTAACGTTAAAGGTAACACCTTGTGGTACAGCTAAAAACAGCTTGAGTTTTGAATTGCATTTGTAAAATTGATTGTGAAACGGATTTTCATAGTTACCACATTGTTTCTTCTGATTGTAAGAAAAGGATGAATGTTTTGGACATTCTAATAATCTAAACTAGAATACCCTAGTCGCAGAAGTGTACAACAGGACAGAAATCACTGTTAAACCGGGTAAATCATGAGATTTGTGCCAGTTCTAGGGATCTGATCTTTAATTACCCGAGGCTGTATTGGCATATTGAAGACAATGGTAAATTTCTTCTACGGTTTAAAGAGCCGCTCGGAGTCTGGAGCTGTCGTTGTACCAGGTCTTCGTTCAGAACAAGCAAACATACAAGAGAGAGCAGTTGAATGTATCTCCAAGATCATGTTGCTGTACGTTTGAGGTATAAAAGTAAGAAAAGCTAATGAATATAAGTTACAGTGTGTAGTTTACCTCAATATGTTGTGAGTGGACAGATTATTCTATGGAATTTTGTACTCAAACGGGAACACATCTTAAGTGGCAAGACGAGTTCTGAATATTCAAACAACTTTATTGAGACTAGGTAGTGTCAGTGTCAACATCAATGTTCTAAAGTCAAACCCAGATGCCCAAAACATACAAATGTTTAACCACTACATGGTGAGGGGTGTTTTCTTTAATTTACAGATAGCCCAACATTTGTATTGGACTGTTTGTTCTGCCCATTGATTGACAGACAAAAAAGCTTATGACCATGTTTGAAGTACTAAGTGGCAATATTGCAAGTACGGAACTTCCTTTGATCCCAGACTTGGAGAAACAATTATCTATGTCATTTATCTATGTCACAAAGACACAAAGTATTTAACTCATGACATCTGGTGCCTCATTCCAAATCCTAGAACTTCATCTATTGTTTTTCCATAGATATTACACTCCCCAATCACTGTAGTCATGATTGGGAGTTTGATGTCCTGTCGTTTCTACCTTCGGTTAATGCATGTGAAGATGTTTCATGATCATGTCACTTTTGTTTTGGGCAAATATTTAACAGATATCTTTATGCAGATATCCGTTAAGGGACCACATATTACCTTACCAATTTCCAAAGGATACCTCTTGAGCTGTCTCCAATTGTAGACTCCGCCTTTCACAGAAAACATTACTTATTTATCCATATGTCCTTGCAATTTCAAAATCCATTACTGCTTGTAAGTTGCTTCTGAAAGTAACTAGGTAGGTGGGTCTTATTTGTATGAATGAAGCCAATGGTTAATTCACTTTATACCTCCCCTGGGACTGTGGCTTGATGCTCCCTAAACACATGAACTATATCTGCCTTTGTTGAGAAGCCACCTGAGACGCAAGAAATTGAGCTAATCTTCCAAGCTGTTGCTGAGAACCTTTATAGTCAGAGGCATGTGTGTGTAATAAGAGGAATTGGTAGGGGACCTTCATGTGGTGCTCATTCAATGTAAGGCCCACCTTTTTGTAAGCTTCGGTGAATGAATTGATGGTGGCCTCAGAATGGTCTCCAATCACTTCCAAAATGTAAGTGTTGTCTACATATTACAGCCCACTGGGTGCAGGTAATCTTGGTTCTGGAATGTAAACACTGCAGTTTGAACAGGTCTAAAAATTAGCTCCCCTGCGATAGGACATTGTAAGAAACCATGTTATAGTGAGAAGGCATGGGCCAATGACAGTCTACCTTGATAGTGGAATTCATTGAGCTGGTCTGTAATGTAACTTGGTTGGTTAGGTTCATTGCTTGTGTAAAGCAAACATAAGATGAAAATAGCTTTCAGTGAGTCGTGGAAATAGAGCCGCTGCTGCACATTCCCTCTTGGTTTGGTGGTGTTGAAAGAAATCTGGAAGGAGATGGTTGATGCTGCTCCCTGGATCTCTATTAGAGTTGTCATGTGGTGAATATTGTGTGCACTACGCCTCCATATGGATCGAATCACACTGTAGTTTGGAGCTGGGCAAAGCTACCCAAGGATAATGCTGGCAAAGACTTTTCCTGTGGCAAACAGCAGGGGACTGTGTACCACAGTGACATGGCTTGCTTTTCCTTCGATGCCAGCTACCAGATGGGTTTCCCAGGGCAAATTTCGGATCTAATGACAAGGGAGATTAGGACAATTGGAGACTAGGCTCTGTTGCATGTGATTTTATGCTCACACAACAGCGGGCATATAAACAAGTATCATTTATCAGGTATATCCTTGCTCTCTTGCACCCACCTAAAAGATGTAGGCTCGAGTCCAAGAACCCTTGCCCACTAACCCGTTCCTTGGTTCTCAGCAACCCTACTCACCCTCCTGTCTATGTGCCCACTTAATCCCAATCTGTTTGCACCTTGGAGGGGTGGTGGTGTCACAACAAAATTACTAACCTTTTTCTCGCTAGTTTGTGGGGTTTTGGTGATGCAGCTTTATCGAGTAACTACAATATATTGTGCAGGAGGCATACACTGTAGATACAGTATATTGTTCTTGGGGTTGTTGAATGTTTGAGGTATCATTCATTCTTTCTTTTTCCATCTTTTTATTATCATTATTAATAACAACAAAATAAAATTGGTACATAGATAATGGGATTACAAATGTACATATTTCAACGAACTATAAAAGATTACAAAAACAATAATTACAGTATAAATGAGTATTCCCACATCGTAAAAGATACAATATACATATAAACAAGGCAAACCTAGGTGTATCATAATATAAAATAAAAAGAAAAAATAAAAAGGAAAAAAGAAAAAAAAGAAAATTTATTATGCAAAAACTAAACTAAAAATCTAATAACTAATAGGAGAAAAAAAACAAAAAAGAAAAAAGAGAAAATAAAAAAGAGAGAAAAGAAAAAAAAGGGCTGTTTATAATATCTCACAAAAATACAAAATCATCAGTGTTGTCAACTCCGATCCTCTTGACATATATGAAAGCAAAACTGGAAAATCAAATAGGCCTGGAACAGGGTCCTATTTTGAGGTATCATTCAGTTGGTTTGCTTTGGATACTGTTGAATTTGTTAAGTTTTGTTGATGCTGTCCTCATCCAGGCAAGCAGAGAGTGTGTTGTTATTTCCACATCTCACCTGTAGTACCTCGGGAAAATTAAATCAATCTAGAATAAAAAATTATTAGCAGAAATTATGACTGTGAATTACTGGACTGTGATTTTAAACAATCAGTCTCATTAATGTCCTTTAGATTAGAGTGGAAATTATAGAGTCATGCAGCACAAACAGGCCTTCAGCCTACCAAGTCCTCACCAACCGTCAAGCATCATTTCCACTAATTCCATTTTATTCTCCACATATTTCTGTCAATTTAAGCAATCACCTAATTGCCTTAACATGGTATGTCCTCACCAACCACCACATGAGACTCCACATCCAACAGATCATTCACCACAACTTACACCATCTCTAACAGGATCCCACCACCAATCACAGCTTTACTTCCCCCTACCCCCACTCTCCACTTCCTGTAGGAATCACTCCTTCTGTGACTCCCCTCTCTATTCATCTCTCCCTCCTGGCACATACCCCTGCAAACAATAAAAATGCTGCACCTGCCCATTCATCTCCTTTCAGGGCTCCAAACAGTGCTTCCAAGTAAGGTAAGACTTCACTTGCAAATCTTTTGCAGTTGTCTGTTGTATCCAGTGCTCCCAATGTGGCCTGTGTTTCACCTGTGAAGCAGCGGTCTTATTGCATGTGAATAGTCACTGCACTCTTTGAGAAAATCAAATTACACAGTGCTACACTAGGTGCTAATAGGCCATCAGAAGTTTCTAGGTATTGGAAGGAGGCAGTGAATAGAAACCATACAGTTTTGGACATAAGTTTTGTTGGTAAGAAAAAGAAAACAATATGTACAAAATATTTACATGAGCAAGAACAATTCAAAATTCCAGTATTCTGATTAGGTTCCAAATTTAGTTATCAAACCAAAGCAAATTAATTTTTAATTATTTTCAGTGAGATTCCTTTATTACTCTTAATTTCTCTAACTAATTAGATCTAATGTTATTCCCTAGTTAAAAGTTTACAGACCAAATTTTCCTTTTCACTTACCCCTAGTTAATTAGAAAACCAAATATAATTTCTATTCTTAAGTATATAGTTATCTTCAGTTTCAGTTCTAGGCAGTATATCTACAAGTTTAGATTCCAATTCAAAAATTAGATTTGCACAGTTTAACTCCTTTCATGACAATTCTCCAACATCACAACTTCTAAGTGAAGTAAATCTGATTCAGTGACTTATCAAACTCTTTGCGAAAATAATCAGTTCTTGCAGGGAATCAAATTCGGATTCTTTGAATGAAAATAAACATATTCAATCACATTAAATCTTTGCGTCATTACACATTTTGTTCCTGCGCTGGTTCTTCAAATCTTGGGGAGCTCGCCATCTTCTTTCTTGGTTCATTGGGGTGAAATAGTTTAACATCTATGGCAAGTCAATTCACAAACTCATACAAAAACATGACCAAATTCCCTGGGATGATTTTACAGAACTAATTCACGACTACACGGTAGGGATCTTGCATACTCATCTCTGCTGATATTGTCTCGTTGTAGCTGCTGCGTTTTATAGCCATAGCTTCTATAAATCTTTTATTTCTGTTGTCTGTCCTCCAGGGGCTTCACCCTGAGGTTTTCAAGTTCAGGTAAAGATACTCACTACTAATTCCACTCTTAACTGTTCATATCTTTAGCTTCTAATCAGTGCTGTGTTTCTCTCCTTGTCCAAGCCTGCATCAGCTGCACCTTGTTCTTGCGTAGAGTTTTTTCAAATTCTCTTTTTTAAAAATCAGTAAACCTTGTTTTCATCCTTCCGCAGGTGAAGCTTTCTAACATTGCATCTTTGGGTTTAATTAATGTGGGTTACACCTGCTTTAAGCTGGTGAAATCCGACGCAAATCGGGAATCTCGCTTTGTTGAGCACCTTCACTTCATCCAGAATTACCTGGTGGCCAACCATTTTAATTCCTATCCTCATTCCTGTTCCGACATATCGGTCCATGTTTCCCTCTTCTGCCACAGTGAAGCCACTCTCAGGGTGGAGAAGCAACTCCTCATATTCTGTCTATGTAGCCTCCAAGCTAATGGCACGAACATTGCTTTTTCCTTCTGTTAATCTTCTTTTTTTTGCATTTCCCCTCTCCATTCCCTCTTCCTCTATTCCCTTACAGAGTGGTATAGATTACAGAATTCTTCTATTGCCCACTCTAGCTTCTTACTTCTTCTCCACTCCTGCCACTGGTGCCCTGCCTTCTTCCCTTTCTCCCATGGTCCACTCTCCTCTTGTATCAGACTCTTCCTTCTCCAGCCCTTTACCATTCCTACCCACCTGGCTTTACCTATCACCTTTGAACTTGCCCTCCTTCCCCTCCCCCCCACTTATTTATTCTGGCATCTCTCCACTTTCCTTTCCAGTCCTGATGAAGGGGCTCAGTCCGAAACTTCGACTGTTTATTCATTTTCATAGATTCTGCCTGACCTGATGAGTTCCTCCAGAATTTTGTGTGTGTTGCTCTGGATTTCCAGCACCTGCAGAGACTCTTGTATCCATCAACTTAACCCCCCTCCACCCTCAACCATCTCCTCGGCAGATTATTCCACTTACCTACACACTTGCGATGATTTACAGTGGCTGATTAACTTATGATCTCCATGTTTTTTGCGGAATGAGTGGGAACTGGAACACCTGGGAAAACCACATGGGAACGTGTGAATACTCCATGTGGCCAGCATCAGAGGTAGGGACTGAACTGGGTTGTTGGAGCTGTGCCCTTACTTACTGATGCACCATCACTAATTCTCAGAGACGGGAGGCAAGCAATAGGCTTTTATTAGCTGCAAGACACCATGATTAGTAGCAAGAGACCACCACATAACATCCTGGAGACTGAGGGAGGAGCAGTGCCTCCAATCACTTTTATACAGGGGTCTGTGGGAGGAGCCACAGGAGCAGTCAGCAGAGGGGCATGTCCGGACAGGTATATGTAGTTCACTACACTTACATTACATCCTTAGCAATATGATTACTGGCCCCCTGAAAAGGCCCAGCGAGTTTCTCGATTTGAGAGATTTGTGCTTTGTAGATGGATGTCAGAAAGAATTCTAGTTATTGAGCCACGTGCCGTGGGATTCCAGGATCAATGACTCATTCTTATACTGAACTTGTGTTGCTGGCCCAATGGATTACCAATAAGTGGTGTTCCCCTCCATGCGGGAATTTTAATGTTGGCCACCATGAATATGGTACTGTAATTAATATAGATTGTCAACATGGTTCGACATTGTTTTGTTGGACTTAATAACTGTTGAACACCTATACAATAATCACAGCAAAACCACTGATTGCAGTAAAAGAGACTTCAAACATAATTTCTCCTGTACTTATGCAAATAACTTTAATACATATTATATACCATGCAATTGTCATACACTTTGGATTACTGGGGAATATTCACAATGTTCAATCGAGTACATGGGCCCAAGTGAAATTTTGAAGTTCCTCTGTTAAATCCTGGGAAGTCACATCAAAAGCAGAAGTTATCTCTAGTTCTCTTGGATGCCATTCCCTAGTTTACTCACTTACACCAGCGAGAATGATATTATCATGATGACAACCCCTTTGAACATGTTCCAGTTTCTTTCCATCAATGTTGGCTGAAGACTCAAGAACACAAGACATTCTGCAGATGCTGGAAATCCAGAGTACAAGTACAAAATGCTGGAGGAATTCAGCAGGTCAGGCAGCATCAATGGAAAGGAATAAGCAGTCAACATGTTGGGCCAAGTCCCTTCATCGGGACTGGAAAAAAAGGGGAAGGAAACCAGAATGAGAAGGTGGAGGGAGGAGAAGTAGTACAAGCTAGAAGATAATAGGTGAGGCCAGGTGAGGGGGTAGGTGAGTGGGAGAAGGGGGATGAAGTGAGAAGCTGGGAAGTGATAGGTGGAAAAGGTAAAGAGCTGAAGAAGAAGGATATTCTTAGGAGAGAAGAGTGGACAATGTCAGAAAGGGAAAGATGAAGGGCACCAGGAGGAGGGGGTGATAGGCAGGTGAGCAGAAAAGGTAAGAGGGAGCCAGAGTGGGAAATGGAAGTAAAGGGAAGAGAGAGAGGGAGAAAGCTGACCAGAAGTTAGAGTAATCGATGCTCATGCCATCAGGTTGGAATCTACTCAGATGGAATATGAGATGTTGCTCCTCCAACTGGAAAGTGGCCTCATCATACCAGTAAAGGTGGCCATGGACCAACATGTCGGAATGTGAGTGGACTTTGGAATTAAAAAGGTTGGCCACTGGGAAATCCTGCTTGTTCCGGACAGAGTGAAGGTACTCTGCAAAGCAGTCCTCCAATCTGTGTCGAGTATCAGCAACGCAGAGGAGGCTGCATCGGGAGCACCAGATACAGTAGATGACCCCAACAGACTGCAGGTGAAGTGTTGCCTCACCTGGAAGGACTGTTTGGGGCCCTGAATAGAGGTGAGGGAGGAGGTGAATGGACAGGCATAGCACTTCTTACGCCTACAGGTATAACTGCCAGGAAGAAGATTAGTGGGGAGGGACAAATGGACAAGGGAACCATGAAGAGAGTGTTCCCCATGGAGGGCAGAGAGTAGGTGGGGGAGGAGGTAAAGATGTGTTTGGTGGTAGGATCCTGTTGAAGGTGGTGGAACTTCCAGAAAATGATTAGTTGGATGCGATGGTCGTGATGTTCTTTCAAATCCAAGTTGCATCAACTTCAGTTGCCCACAGCCACTGAAGGCAGAACAAGAAGAAATTTCAGGCAATTCCAAATAATTCTTACATAAATTATATCTTCCCTTTACCATAATAAACTTTGATTTACAACAAAGTCTTTACATATATCAAGCTCTTACTGATTTAAACCCTTGGGCAACATCATGCTACAAAACACTGCAGCAATGATCTTCTGTCATCTCATTTTATTTACATCTTCATTGCTCGGACCCTTGACAGGTCATCATTGTTGTCACCTGCATCAAACATGATTTTTGTTGCAAAGAGCTGAAGCATCAATTTGCCACAAAACAGCCTATAGTCTTGTGTTTCAAAGCTACATTTTAACATGCATTTCAAATTGTTGAAGGACAAGAACGAGACTCAGTGCCCTTTCCCAATGGAGGAATACTTTGCTTGAGAAGTAGCTGACCAACCTTTCCAGTCCGGCACTTCACCTTAGATCAGAATTTCTCCCACTCATTGCAAGACTCAAGAGCCACTTCAAAGAGATTCCTAGAATCAGAGGGTTGGACCCATTTATTACAGTGACCCTCAATTTCTCAAGTGCTCTTTGTCTTTACAGATTTTATATATTTATTTCCACAGTAGGGTAACTACAGTTTTGAATTTGGAACAAACACAAGATGGTTGCTCTGATTAGAATTGATCTCAAAGGTCATCAGCATACACAGTCCGCCGTTACTCAACATGGTAATCACTTTCCCGGTCATTCTCTGAACGGTTTCCAGGGGTCTTCCGTACCAAATGATATGGCTTTATGCTGAAACAGCCCATCTGATGTGCAAAAGGCAGGTAGATCCATCCACTGGTCAGTTAGTAATACTTGCTGATATACTTTTTGCGGATTGATTTAATTTAACCTTTCAGTCATATTCTAGGGCTCAAATTTGTCTTGTACATCTCAGAGACATCTCAGTGCGTAAAGGGCAAGGTTGGAAACCACTGTTGAATGTGCATGATCTTTGAGCCAAGAAACCGTCATCCTACTGTGACAATTATAGCCACCTGGGCTCGGGAGTACTTCAGAAAACCATTGTCACTTAACACAGTCCGTTGCTGCATCCAGAAATGCAACTTGAAACTGTATTACGCAAGGAGGAAGCCATACATCAACTCTATACAAAAATGCCGGCGAGTTCTCTGGGCCCAAGCTCATCTCAGATGGACCGAAAGACTGTGGAACCATGTGCTGTGGTCAGATGAGTCCACATTTCAGCTAGTTTTCGGAAAAAACGGGCATCAAGTTCTCCGCGCCAAAGATGAAAACGACCATCCTGATTGTTATTAGTGAAAGGTGCAAAAGTCAGCATCTGTGATGGTATGGGGGTGCATCAGTGCCCACGGCATGGGTGACTTGCATGTATGTGAAGGTACCATTGACTCTGAGGCGTCTATTAGGATTTTAGAGAGACATATGTTGCCATCAAGGTGACGTTTCTTCCCGGGACGTCCATGCTTATTTCAGCAGGACATTGCCAGACCACATTCTGCATGGGCTACAACAGCGAGGCTTTGTAGACACAGAGTGCGCATGCTTGACTGGCCAGCTGCCAGTCCAGATCTATCTCCTATTGAAAATATATGGCGCATCATGAAGAGGAGAATCAGACAACGGAGACCACGGACTGTTGAGCAGCTGAAGTCTTATATCAAGCAAGAATGGACAAAATCTCCAATTGCAAATCTACTACAATTAGTATCCTCAGTTCCAAAACGATTAAAAAGTGTTATTAAAAGGAAAGGTGATGTAACACTATGGTAAACATGCCTCTGTCCTAACTTTTGTTGAGTGTGTTGCAGCCATCAAATTCTAAATTTGTGTATATTTACAAAATACAATTAAGTTGGTCAGTAAAACTATTGAAAATCTTTTCTTTGTACTTTTGTCAGTTAAATAAAGGTTCACGTGAATTAACATATCACATATTTTTGTTTTTATTGCATTTTGGAAAATACCCCAACTTTTCTGGAAATGGGGTTTGTATATCCAGCTCATAACATTAGTCCCACCATGCTCAACCTTTTGATTCCTGACATTGTTTGAGGTCTTAAGAAGATCTGTCTCCACAACCACTCCACTATCTGTTCCGTCACTCTGCAGCTCTAGTTTAAACGCTCCCGTGCAGTACTTGCAAACCTTCCTGCTAGGATACCAGTCCCATCCAGTTTAGGTGTAAATCGCCTCTTCTATACAGGTCCCATTTTCTCTGAAAGACAGCCCAATCATCCAAAATTCTGAAGCCCTCCCTCCTTCACCAACTCACTGGCAACATGTTAAACTGTATGATCTTCCTACTTCTGGTCTCACTAGCATGTGGCATGGGTAGCAACCCTGGAGGACCTGTCCTTCAGCTTAGCATTTAACTCCCTGAACTCATTTTGCAGAAACTCATCCCTCTTCATACCTATGTCATTTGTACCTATGTGGACCACGACTTCTGGTTGCTCATCCTCCCATTTAAGAATGCTGAAGACTTACTTGATCTGAGATGTCCCAGACCCTGGCACCCTGGAGTCAATATATGGCCTGTTTTACAGATTCAGCAACAATAAATATATAAGTGAGGCAGGGTTTTTTTATAACAAATAAAACATTTATTAAACACTGAAAAACAAACCCCCAAATGTAAACAAACCACTAATGTAACCAGAAATCAGCTGCTGTGCGGCAGCTTAAACAGTTCTTAAAGCAATAATGCTTAAACAGTTCTTAAAGCGATGTTGCAAAAACAGTTCTTCAAAGTAGTACTGCAAAAGTTCAAAATGCTTACAGTCCATTAAAGGAGAGACTTTTTAGACGATTTAAATTCTCTTTCACGTCGTGTTGTTGCGGTTCCCAGTCGAACTATACTTTTCCCTGGAGAATTTACGAAGATGAAAATGAAACGGCTTAAAGGCACTGACCTTTCCTTTACAAAACTGTACCCAATCCTTTCTGCTATTCACAGGGGTTACCATGGGGACAGCCAACGAATTCCTTCCGAATGAGGATCAGACAAGGTCGAACCTGTTTCACCGTCAAAATCGACTTTCCTCGATCTTTTAGCTCCCGAACTCTGATCTTCACTCTCCATTGATTTTTAACTGGCAGTATTATAAAGAAACTGCCAGCAATGACCTTTTAAACTTTAGGCATTAAATAAAACTCCACCTTTCAACCAAACTGCGTCATAATATTGGACCATGCAGTGGCATGGAGTCAAAATGGCAAATCCAGCCATGAACTGCCCCTCCTCACAGGGAGGGGTCCTCCTTTTATACCCTGTGAAAAAAACCTGTCACATGACCTCTACTGGTGGGGAAATGACATCACTCCACCATCACAAGACCACTACCTTAAGTCCAGTACAGCTTCAACACCACTGTCACGTGACAAGTACAAGATACCTACAGGTACGTAACATCTGGAATTCTCATTCTCGTCCACAGAACCTCCTTTCTGTTCCCCTGTCATCACAGCTTGCCTCTCCCTTTCCCTTCTGAGCCACAGGCCAGACTCAGTGCCAGAGACCTCTTTCTTTAATTTCTCCTGTCAGCCACAATGAACCACTTTTCCTGTGGGGTTTTGTGCCTTAAAGGTTATTACTGCCTGCTAGCACTGTCAACAACACCATTCATCACTTTGCTGATGATTGCGAGTAAACTGATTGGGATGCCATTAAGGTGGATTAAATTTGTCCTATGTGTTCTGGACAAGGCATCCCTAGGCTGTCAGGCACATGCCAGGATTATTAACTATTTTCCCATTCCAATCAACATTCCATCTCTTCCTGTATTCTTTCTTATTCCTTATTCATTTAATCCCAACAGCATGCTCATTACGTTAATACGATAAACATCTGAAAGAGGTCCCTGTAAATATCCCAAGGATGCACTGCTGTAAGTACAGAAGTATGGATAATATGTTCTGCCCCTGAATCTGAACCATTAGGTTCGGTCAAGGCAGAGCTGAACCACAAATTCATATATATCTTTGATGAATATTGTAGCAGTTACTTGAAAACAGACCAATACAGAGACTAAGCACGGGGTGTTAACATTGTATGACATGCTCCACGGTAGTGAAGTCCTATGTTGAAGAATTATATTCGATCCTTTATTAAGAAACCTACAAAAATGAACAACCTTGTAACGATAAAAAACTCAAAACTAAAACTAGCAATATAACAAAATAAGCAGTCTAAGCGTATTCAAGCATACTTAAGTATTAGCATATTTAAATGGACAACAAAAAATATAATTCCGACTGCCTGTTGTTCTAACCTGGACTAAACTGAACAAGACAAGGCATAACTATATTCTTCACTTCTCCCATACCCCAACCCATGTGTCAAATTACACATAATAAACGCACAACACAAAATACAATCCAGAAAGACAAAAAATAGATATATGGCTCCTGCATCCCAGCACCTAATTATTACACGAAAATTATTACAGCTACATACTACTAAAAACAGGAGACATGAAATCCTAACATTCATGCAAATGTCCTTTTTCTTCTTTCTTCTTCCAGATAAGTCATGCAACAGTTATTTAGGCCAGAGGTTAACAGCACTTACCTCAGTACAACGTGATCTTTGTCACCACTCTCTGTCAAGTCAAGGTCATGAAACTTCTAGAACTGTAGCTCCTCAAACCTCTGCCTCCTGTAGAAGATAGATCATGGTTATAGGACTGTCCAGACAGTTTGTTCTGATCTTGATGCACACAGGCCGCACAAATCCTCTTCAGTCCAAAAAGACTTGAATGATCCATGAGTTTTGAGGTGTTGTGTCATCAGCTAATTATCTTTTGGAGGGAGATTGCATTTTATACCTGAGCATCTGTGATGTTGTAGCTGTTGTAAATACTCCTTGAGTAACCGTGTCCAAAACAAGTTTAACATATATTGGACTTGCTTTCATCTATGACAAGCATAAATGTCGACCTTTTGAAACTCTCCTGGTGGTAAAGATAATGAGGTCTTCAGAAGCAACAAATGGTTGGAAATTGATGCTTCCAAATATTGAGGTCAGGATGAAGCTACTGTAATTAGACAGCCATTGATAATGGTCTCCACCAGACGAAAAGCTGTGTTGAAACCTTCTTGGTCAAGATTCTGCTTTCTCCCCTTTGCAAACTTAAGAACTCATCTGAAAAGCTTTCTTTGGCAAAAACCAATAATCTCCATTTCAGCCTTTCTGAGCTCCTCCACTGAGAAACAGTCTCGGCTGATCTGACCTTTGTCAATCTCAGTCTCTCTCCCCAAAAAATACCATTGCAGTTCTTCATCCAAGTCAGACTTTGCAAGAACAATGTTCAATTGCTTCAACTTCTGACTAAGAAACAAGATAGGTTCTTAAATCTAAGCACGCAGACCACTGTCTTCCTCAAGCAGGTCCAAGACGAGCTGTGATGGATTATACCAATCTTCTTCAATCTGTATGACATTCACTGTAACACTCTTCTTGACTTTCTGATTATATAGCACAGGGGTTGGCAACCTTTTTGCCTCTGTGAGCCAGATCGTGTATTAATGAGCAGATGGTGGGCCAGATAAATGCCATAAAAAGTTTGAAATATGGGAATTATCCACTTAAAAACATCTAGTTACGTTTTGCCTCAAATTAATGAATAACCCATGCTAGAAAACCCCATGGGCTGTAGGTTACCTACCCCTGGTCCAACAGAAGGTCTCCAGAACAATCGGGATTCACAGGCCATTTACTTTCAGGCTGATGAAGGTACTGAGGCCCTGACACCCATGTCTTATTCTTTAGGAAAGCCTTCACCTTCAACCCTCCAGAGACCACATCTGCCGGATTGCTTGAAGTGTTTACATACCTCCATTGAGATGCTTGTGAGACCTTAAAAAATTCTGAAGCTTTATTAGCAACTAAGGTTCGGAACCTGAAAATTTTATTCTTGATGTATTTCAGCACAGAAGCACTATCGGTCCAAAAAACTGAGTCCTGAAGGTACATGTGCAATTTCTTCCTCCACAATGTGCCCATCCTAATGAAGTATAGTCACTGTCTTGCCTTCTATATAACTGCATCGAAATGTTGGGACCAGGTTAGATCCTCAGAGATCTTGACACCCAGGAACTTAAAACTGCTTACTCTCTCCATTTCTGATCCCTCTATGAGGATTGGTATGTGCTCCTTTATTTTACCCTTCCAGAAGTCCACAATCAGCTCTTTCATCTTACTGACATTGAGTGCCAGGTTGTTGCTGTAATATCTCTCCACTATTTAGCATATCTCACTCCTGTATGACCTCTTGTCACCATCTGAGATCCTACCACCAATGGTTGTGCCATCACATTGCGTCCTTTGTAGCAGCGATGAACTCCATACAAGGGGTGGAAACCAGCGTCAACAAAGCTACTCTAGATTTTCCCCATGATGCACCTGAGAACATGTGTTCTGCAACAATAGTCACTGCTCCATAGTCATCTTCATTTGCATCTGCAAAGTGGTATAACTGTGCAGCAATAACCTCTCCAAAATCCAAAAGTATCAAGACAACCTTGAAGTCTTCCAACTGGCAGAGTTCTTCCAGCCATCTTGTCCACTCATGAGCAACAGATATTGGTATAGTGTTATCCCAGCAAAGCTGTTTCTTACATAGATCTTGTAGGATCTTCTTAGCAGATAACACAGCTGGAGTCGCGATTCCGAAAGGATCATAGATGGAACTAACTGTGGAGAGGACCACCTTTCTGGTGAGTGGTCTATCTTGGACTGTGATCTTAAACTTGAAAGTATCTGAATGCACCATTGCACACCCAGTGCTCTCTCCACCGATAGAATATCTTGATCCAAATCCAAATTCTTCATGTTTTTCGCTCTTTGCTCTCTTTGTTGCTTAACCACTTTGTGAGTTGAGAACTGTCCTTAGCACGGATGGATACAAGGTCATGATAGAGCGACACCATTCCTTCCTCAGAGGACACTAACACAAGGCAGTCATCAAGATAGAAGTAACCAAAGCCTGATCCGCCATATTGTGGCTGAACTGTTCTTCGTTATCTTCTGCGTATTTGGCACAGAGTGAAATCGGCACAACTCTGTTTAGGAAATAGATGGCAGAGGGGAAGAAGCTGTTCCTGAATCGCTGAGTGTGTGCCTTCAGGCTTCTGTACCTCCTACCTGATGGTTACAGTGGGAAAAGGGTATGCCCTGGGTGCTGAAGGTCTTTAATAATGGATACTGCCTTTCTGAGACACCGCTCCTGGAAGATGACCTGAGTACTTTGTAGATTAATACCCAAGATGGAGCTGACTAGATTTACAACCCTCAGCAGCTTCTTTCGGTCCTTTGCATTAGTGCCCCACCACCATACCAGACAGTGATGCAGCCTGACAGAATGCTCTCCACCATACATCTATAGAAGTTTTTGAGTGTACTTGTTGACATACCAAATCTCTTCAACCTCCTAATGAAATATAGTTACTGTCTTGCCTTCTATATAACTGCATCAATAAGTTGAAACCAGATTAGGTCCTCAGAGATCTTGACACCCTGGAACTTGAAACTGCTCACTCTCTCCACTTCTGATCCCTCTATGAGGATTGGTGTGTTCCTTCATCTTACCCCTCCTCAAGTCCACAATCAGCTCTTTCGTCTTACTGACATTGAGTGCAAGGTTTTTGCTGTGACACCACTTCACTAGTTGGCATATCTCACTCCTGTACGCTTTCGTCTCCATCTAAAATTCTACCAAAAATTGTATCATCAGCAAATTTATAGATGGTATTTGAGCTGTGCCTAGCTACACAATCATAGGTGTAGGGAGAGTAGAGCAGTGGGCTAAGCACACACCCCTGAGGTGCATCAGTGTTATCGTCAACATGGAGGAAATATTATCACCAATCGGCACAGATTGTGGTCTTCCAGTTAGAAAGTCATGGAGCCAATTGCCGAGGGAGGTACAGAGGCCCAGGTTCTGTAACTTATCAATCAGGATTGTGGGAATGATGTGGTTAAATGCTGAGCTGTAGTTGATGAACAGCATCCTGATGTAGGTGTTTGTGTTGTCCAGGTGGTCTAAGGCCGTGTGAAGAGCCATTGAGATTGCATCTGTCATTGATCTATTGTGGCGATAGGCAAATTACAATGTAGTTGTAACTGTAGTTGTGTTCTCCCTTTCAAAGCATGCATAGAAGGCGTTGAGTTCATCAGGATCTTCTCGACCTGTGGTACATAGGAGAATGTGTGTCCTTTTTCCTGTGAAGTTGAGCTTGTTCATTAGGCCCACTGTGCAAAACACTGCTGTACTCTCTTGATTTAGGAAAGCACAGTAACCATTGTCTTGTTACCTTTCTTAGACTTCACTTGTACTGGAATTATGGGAAGTTTACAATCATGATTGCCAGCCCCAGTAGAGCCATTAGACACCAGGGCACTACTCACTGCTGTGTCTGATTCTTTCACGGCTTGTTTAGATTCTGCACGCTTTTCATCAGAGTGAATGTGAAGTATGAAGGGATGCTTGCCACTGCATGCCTTCCATAAAAGACGCTTCCTGCAATCCTTACTGATGTGTCCTGTGCACGAACAGCCAAAGAAGACACCATTTTCTTTTAGGAAAGCAATCTTCTCAGTCTGAGCCCTTTTCTCCAGATGAGGGCATGAATCCAATATATGTTCACCTTTGCAGTACGGTGAACCCTTTTGCCTGATGAGGCAACTTCCATTCCATTAGTTCCGGGTTCAGTTTTAGCTTTACTTCACACAGAGGCCTCAGTAGTGACAAAGTGGCTTCCTTTAGCCGTAGAACAAAATAGTGACTGACCTTTGTTCACACCTTTGCTCATTGCTGGTAATATAACATCCTGTATATTCCCAAACACCAGGCACTATTCTCAAAAGCCCCCATGAATGCATGATATTGCAATGGATCACCATCGAAGGTTTGAATCTATCTTTTAGGCAGAGATTAAATGCATTATTATTGTACCAATGAAGTTGTTATTTCATTTTCTTCCTCGTGGCTTCAGTAGTACTATTCAGGCTTCTTTCATCTAAAACAACAGTGGTTACATGCTGTAAGTTAATGTCCCCATGAGCACTTTGAGCTGTTGGATAGGACATAGATTCAGAATGCCTCCTTACTGCAGGCTGAGTATGAACACCCTGAACTACCTCTTGAGGGTCTAACTCATCTTTCACAGACACGTGAGGACCAGATGAATCAACATTGACATTGAGCATATTGGGTTTTCTCTTTGTCATCAATATAGGAACTTGCACTATATGACTGTCCTGCTGAAGCACTCTAACACCTGCCTCACTTGAAGCCCTTAGCATATTAACTTTGGCCATCTATGTGGCAATTTCTTCCTGAAACATAAGCTTCTGAAGCTGCTCCTCCAGCTCTTCCAGCACGTTGGTCCTTCAATAATTGTTGCCATGTGATCAATGCAACTAAATTAACCTCCATTTTACGTTGTTCAGAGGAGGTATTAGATACAGAAGATGCTCTGCTTGCAGAAGAACTAGGAGCACAGATACTCTGATGCACTGATGCACTGTCGCTCAGATTTACACCATTCTGTGGGTCCTTCGCTATATGCTAGTCAAAACTTACCTTGGAATTTGAGAAACGTTTTCACTTGTTTCAACAACATGACCTTCAGCCTCACATGTCTGGATCATCCATTGTTCAACATCCCCTATGACGAAGGGATGACAAAGGGATTCAATATCTACAAAACTTTCAGTTTGCTTATCTTGCTCTGGCTGGGATTAAAGACAGTAATATGTAAAGTTGCTTAGCAACAGCTTCACAGAGACCAGTCAAATCATTAAAATAAGATTGCACTTGTAAGACATTTTTCAAATTCCCATAAGATCCTTAATTAATGGTATTAAATCTTTAATTTTGTTCACACTCTTCTTGTATTCCTTTTGAAGATTTTTGATTCTACTTGCTAAAGTTTTTGAAGTAAATTTAATTTCTTTTAGCCCTGACTTCAATGTCACAGCCATCATTTCCAAACTTTGATTCACTCCTGTTACTTTTTCTAGCTGTGCCACTTGCTATTAACTCTTTGTTCGGCTGGTGAACTGGCAATATTCTAATATGATAAACATAGTCAACAACAAACTATCCATGCTTCCACGGTGCTTAAAAAAGACCAAACAAACAGCATTCAATTGAAATGTCAGCATCGGAATATTTCAGCACTTTGATAAAACAAAGTGACAAACCTTCAGGCAAATACCACACCATTGAGTAATGGTCCCCAGTGGGCAGCGCTGACCATTCCAGACTACGTTTAAACCACAAACACATGGCACGAGTCAACAAAAGGCCATTACCTGCTGCAAGCTGCTTTGGCTTCCCAGTGTTGTGATTCCAATTTCACCAGTAGGTCCGAAGCTATCTTTAAACATAGGCTTGTGTTCATTTGGTACAACGATTTTTCTGTTGACAAAATGTAGCGGGTTACGTGAAAACAAACCAAACCGTTCAGAGACTAAGCTTGGGGGTTGGCACAGTATGATGCACTCTACAATAATGAAGTCCTATGTTGAAGAAATTATATTCGATCCTTTATTAAGAAACCTACAAAGATGAACAACCTTGTAATGATATAAAATTAATGAAAGTAAACTAGTATACTGTATAACAAAATAAGCAGTCTAAACGTAGTCAAGCATACTTAAGTATTAGCATACTTAAATGGACAACAAAAAACTGCCATTCTGGCTGCCTGTTGTTCTAACCTAGAATAAACTGAACTAAGACAAAATGTAAATTCATAACTATACCATTTGCTTCTATCAAACCCCAACCCATGTGACAAATTACCCTTAATAAACACACTACACAAAATACAATGCAGACAGACAGAAAATAGATACTGTACATTGCTCCTACAAATATCTTTTCCTTGAAAAATGTATTGATTTTGGTCTTAAAAGTTTAGATTCTAGTGTTCATGGCCTTCATGAAGAATGAGTTCCATAGTTGCACATGTCACTATTTTCTAAATGGCCCCAATTTTAAGAATGATTTGGAATCCTCCACCAGAATAGTTTATTTTGGCTAGTCTATCAAGTCCTTTAGTTGCTTCAATGACATAACTAAAATTACCCCCCAACTAACAAACGCAGAAATGTCAGGCAGATTAGCACTATCTATCCTCTGTTGGAAACCACTTTTTTAAAAATAATACTTTTTATAAGATTTGTGCTTTTTAACAAACTCATGTATTTTTCATACTCACTGGCAGAAAGTGGTATAGCAGCTAAACTAACAGTTTATCACTGATCTCGTTTTTCATTGGCTAAATATTAACACATTAGCCATGCAATGTAATTGTTTTAATTATGTAGCCTATTAACTAATTCATCACTCTCCAAGGAATTTTCTTTATCTTTTCTATAAAAGTAATAGGATTTTCAGAAGTGCCATCTTTTATTCCTTTGTATTACACCGCTTAGCATTACCGCCCCCCCCCCGCCCCCAGCATAGTTTCTCAGCTCTGTATTTACTTTGTGTGGTATTTGTATGTTGAATTAAAATGAACTAAGACTGCTCACTATTTTTGACTCCCGGAAGAATGCTCAGGATCAGAAATGAAACAGTGATCCAGCACCTTGTAATGTGATCCTTTAAGTCTCCATATCATTCTGTTATTCCTCCCTGAATACTTCCATGTTTACTTTCTTCATTCCCAGTTAGTTTTCCTAACATTGGTACCCAAGTCTGAATTGTGTATGCCAGTTAGGGTTTGACTGAGGTTGTGTCAAACTGAAGAGTCACAGCCTGCTCCATCCGTCAATATAATTCACTCTGCTTCCTAAAATAATGCCCTCTGCAAACTGGAATATCTGGCTCTTTACTCTTTTTTTTTGTATGGTTGGAGCAGCATTTATAAATTGAGGTTTGTTAATCATGATTTAATCAGTTTGGAGCAACCATTATCTAAAAGGTAATACCATTGAAATTATGCTATGGACAGGATGTAACAGCATCTCTTAAACACAGAGATTCTGCAGACACTGGAAATCCGGAGCAACACACAGAATGTTGGAGGAACTCAGCAGGTCAGGTAGCATCTATGGAAGGGGATAAACAGTCAATGTTTCTGGCCAGGACCCTTCATCAGGACTAGAAAGGAATGGGGGATCAAGCCAGTATAAAGAGCTGCAGGGTGGGGGGGGGGTGGTAAGAGAGAGGAAGGTATACAAGCTGCAAGGTGATTGGCGAAGCAGGGTGAAGGGAAAGCTGGATGAGTGGGGAAGGGGGAATGAATTGAGAAGCCAGGAAGTGATGGATCGAAAAGGTAAGTGTGGAGGATTTTGGCCAACTGGGTCTGGTAAATACCTTTCCGAGACTATAAAATTGTGTGTCTGTAATGTTTAATGCCTGGATCAGCAGAAAATCGTGGAGCTGCCCTCTGCCCTACTGCTGTAGACATAAGATTATGTGTTGTTGCTCTCTAGCCTACAGCTGTACACCCCGTGACTTCGGTATTTGTTCCTATAGCTTGCTTATACCAAATATTGAAATGTTGAACAAATCATACCTGTTAGAATCAGCCATAAAGGGGTGTGTGTACTGATTATAAACAGAGTTGTTGGTCTTGGGAGGGACAGTTCTCCATGTCATGTAAATAAAGAGTCTCCTAAAAAAATACCTGGATCTGAGTCTTCTGTGGAAAAGGAAATTCCCTAGCATTAAGGAATCTGATGGGACAGGAAAGTGGAACAATGGGAGAAAGTAACTGTTCTTGCTGGTTGTGCAAGTCCAGAAACACCTGAAGGCAGAAGCAAGAAAAGAGTGTGGTCTGGGTGATGAAGACCTTCGATGGATACCACTTTCCTACAGCAACATTTCAAAGCTCAATGGTTGGGAGTGTTTTACCTGTGCTGTACTGGGCCAAATCCACTACCTTTTGTAGGATTTTCCCCTCAAAGGCATTGGTGTTCCCATACCAGGCCATAATGCAGACAGTCAGCACACTTTCCACCACAAATCTGTAGAAGTTTGCCAAGATTTTTGATGACATGCCAAATCTCTGCAGACTCCTGAGGAAGTAGAGGCGCTGTTGTGCTCTCTTTGCAAGTATATTTATGTGATGGGTTCAGGACATGCCCCCTGAGATAGAGCCAGAATGGAGGAATTGAAAAGGAGAGAAGAAGTGAGGAGAAATTACTGCAAGTTAGAGAAAATAATGTTCATGCTGTCTGGTTAGTGGCAAACAGGCAGAATATGTGCTGCTCTTCCAACCTGAGCAGGCCCTCTTTGAGGCAGTAGAGGAGGCTGTGGACTGACGTAAGACTAAGACCGAGGATCATTTGGCCCATTGAGTCTGCTCTGACTGTCAGAATGGGAATGGGAAGTAGAATGAAAATGGGTGGCCACTGGGAAATCCTGCCTTTTGTGGCAGACAGAGCGAAGGTACTCATCTAAGCAATCTCCCAGTCTACACTGGGTTTCACTGATGCAGAGGAGGCCACTCTGGGAGCACCAAATACAGTAGATGACCCTGACAGACTCACAAATGAAGTGTTGTCTTACCTGTAAGAACAGTTTGGGGCCCTGAATGGAGCTGTGTGGTAGAGCCTGAATGGTGGTAATGGCATCTCATCCACAGGCCGAAAAGGATTTTTGCTGCAGTTTTGGCATGAAGTGGTCATGGTCTCTTTCTCCAGTTGCAATCTTATTTAACACTTCCAATGTCCTTCAAACCTGTTTAATGATTGTTTGCTTTGGTTCTTAAATGAGTTCACTATGTTCATGATTATGGTTGAATGACAATTAAATTTGAACTTGAGCTTGAAATTGAAGCAGTTTTATATCTAGGATTTACTTTCTTTGTCCCTTTTGAATTAAGGCAGGGAGGATAGAGACAAAGCAGGTGGTTATTGACCAGGAGAACTTGTACGTCTCACAGCTCCTTTCACATCGGCAGCACTTATTGGAGTATAAAAGTTGAGATTGTTTGCTGTGTAACCAAAACTAAGTAGTCAGCTTTGAAACTTGCTATTTGCTATGCATGTACCCAATTTAGTAGGAGAATGAAATATTAAGAATGTAGAAGACAATGGTGTGTTAATGAAAGGTAGCTAAGAGATGTAGATTCGAACATGATTAAGTTACGAAATCCTTAGAAGACAATGGTGTGTTAATAAGAGGAAGCTAAGAGATGTAAATTATGTAGTCTGAGTTTGCTATTTGCTATGCATGTACCCAATTTAGTAGGAGAATGAAATCTTAAGAATGTAGAAGACAATGGTGGGTTAATGAAAGGTAGCTAAGAGATGTAGATTAGAACATGATTAAGTCAATGGGTAGAAACAATAGTGGCGGATGTACGTGTGATATGCAACTATAGACCGATTGGATATGCTAATGCAACTGGACCAGGAGATTGCTATAAAACATTCTATGTCCACGGATCGGTGGGCAATCAGCGACTAGCTCAAAGACTGTCTCAGCTTTGATTTGCAAATTAAAGTTTAACCCTTCTTGAAGAATCTTCTGTGTCTCCTGTTCATTTGTGGGGCACGAGAAACCACGACACATTGCAGTGGAAACTGCAAGCAGTTTCAAACTTCTGGCAGTGCACCTCACACACAACCTCTCATGGTCCCAGAGCACATCCCACACAGTCAAGAAAGCTCACCACCACCTCTCCTTTCTAAGTAGGTTAAAGAAAACTGGACTTTGCACATCCATACTCACATCAGTCTACAGGTGCACAGTAGAGAGCATCCTGACTAGCTGCATCACTGCTTGGCGTGGAAGCTGCTCTGCGGCGGACAGGAAGATTCTCCAGTGGGTAGTCCAAACTGCTCAATGCATCAGTGGCATCAGCCCACCCACCATCAAGGGCATACAGTATATACCAGAAGAAGGGTCAGTCACATGAAGGGTTGCACCCATCCTACTGATTGTCTGTTTGCCCCACTCCCATCCGGGAGAGGGCCATGTAGCATACACACCAGAACCGCCAGCTCAAAACTGTTACTTTCCCCAAGCAGAAAGGCTGGTCAACACCTCCACCCACTAACTCCACCACTACTTTATTATTTCCTGCCAGTCGCCTTATGTACAGCCTGGAGTCACTTTATCGACATTCAATCAATCTATACAAATATAAATAATTTATTGTGTTTTTATTATTATTGAGTTCTTTATCATTTGTGTTTTTTTTTGTGCTGCATCGATTCCAGATTAAGGATTATTTTGTTCTGCTTTACACTTACGTACAGGAAATGACATTGAACAAATTTGAATTAAGCACTTTTGTGGTAAGTTGAGGCAGTCAGTGAGATCTGTTGCATTGAAAGATAGAAAATGCTGACAATTTGCACAGTCTCTGACATCTCTGACATCTCTGACATCTCTGGCATCTCAATGAATGTGAGAAGGGTGTGACATTTAAAGGCATCGAGCCATCAATAAGGTGCTGACTTCAGAGTTCTGGTGATGGTAGCGTTCAGCTATGCATCAACAACCCTTGTAAAGCAGCTCATTAGTAGGATGAGAGTGTGGTACCTGCAGATGGAGTGTGTGAGCATGAGAGCAGAGCTCTGCAGTAGTACCCAGGCTAGGGCCTGCTAATTCACAGACTACATTAATCCATGGTTTGGTCTTGGCTGTGATCTCCCAGCAGTGATCAGAATAGTTCATTGACTTGACAGGAATTGCCCCAAAGTGCCAAGAAGTGATTCTCAAAGTAAGTTAAAGTCACTGAATTTTTCATTTTGATTCCATGTTGGCTAGTCAATGTTATTCATGTGTTAACCAACACCATTCTGTCTTTATCTTGGCTTCTGCTGTTTTTTTTCTCTCTCATATTTCTTCACTGGGGTATGACTTTTGTGTCTTCTGTCACAAATTCAGTTCCTAAACATTTTATTAAAATTACTGTTCATATTTGCACCATCAACTTCCAAACTATTGTTGTCCAGGGAAAGCAGCATATCTTTATGTGTGTGCTTCACTTTTAAACATTGCTACTGTCCCCATTTACTAACTCTAAGTGTTCGTACTCCTTCTTTAATTACCATTTCTAAAACTCCAGGTTGTTTCTAAAAGCCCTTTGTGATTCTTCATGAGGCACCAAGTTCCTTGGTGTGCACATAACTCAATAATTTACCCTGGATCCACACCACCTCCTCATTAGTCAAAAAGGCACTACAGCATCTACACTTTCAGTGAAATTGAGGCATGCAAGGCTCACCGCTTCCTTTCTAACAGCTTTCTACAAGAGCACCATCAAAATTGTCCCGTCTGGCTGTGTCACTGTGTGGAACGGAAGTTGCGAGGCATTGGACTACAAAACCCTACAGAGGATAGTAAAAACAGCTGAAGGGATCACCGGGGTCTCCCTCCCCCCATTTGTAACATTTGCCAGGAGCGCTGCATACAAAGGGCCAAAGCTTTGTCATGGATACCTCGCATCCATCCCACAATCTCTTTGAGTTACTAGCATCAGGAGGGAGGTACCAGAGCATCAGGACTAGAAGTGTCAGACTGGGTAACAGCTTCTTCCCCTGCCTTATGAATACCCTGGTCGCATCACTAGGACAGCAAGCTGTTTATTGTTTACCTGTGCTGTACACTTCACATGCATTTAAAATTGCATTTTATTAACTTATTTGTGGTAATATTTTGTTTTATGTGCTGTGTATGATACATGTTTTGTGGGTGCACTGTGATCTGGAGGAACATTGTTTCATTTGGTTGTATATATGTACAGTCAAGAGACAATAAACTTAAATTTGATTGAGAGCCTTTTATACATTTAAGGAATGGAGGGTTATGGGCTGAGTGCAGGTAGGTGGGACTAGGTGAGAGTAAGCATTTGGCACGGACTAGAAAGGCCGAGATGGCCTGCTTCTGTGCTGTAATTGTTATATGGTTATAAATCCTATTGACCTACCTAATCTCCTTTTTAAAAAAATATGTGTAGTTTTCTTTTATACTGTTCTTGTCTATTTTGTTTGCTTCTTTTTAACTTTACTTCCTGCTCTAACCTTCCTGTGGAAATCCCACTTTGGCATCCCACCTTGATTCTGGGTCAGAATGTATTTGAAACCTTGGCAACCTCTTGTTTCAATATTTCTAACTGCTGGACCATTATTTGATTTGGACTTCACCCGAAGAATTACTCAGGCTCTCTTATATGTCACTAAAAAGAAATAGTTTTTCACTCTGGCTCTGTTACATTTAATTATGCTTTGAAATAATTCTAAGTCTAATTATTTTACAGTAATGGTTTTCCTTGTAGCTTTAAACATTGAGGTCAGTACTAGTAGAGTGCTATGAAACATGCTTCACTTTATGGAGATGCAAGGATTGGTTTGTGATGCTTACCAAGAATCCCTTTCCCATTTTGATAACAAGCTTTTAAAACTACTTAAGTTCTAATTTCTATAGTTAAAATGGGGTGTGATGCCTGTCAGCTGTTTGTAAGGATGCATATGGATTGGTGCGGGCAGTGGAAGTCAAGTTCTTAAAGGGCATTCAGTTGACCTAATCTTAATACGACATTCACACAATACCATATCAATGGGAATCTCATTGAAATTAAAACAGCTGCATGGTTAGCAAAGGCAATGAAATATGTCATAGTAGTACATTGTGTGCTTGTTCATGTGTGAGACAAAATGGTTGGAGTAAGTTGAATGGCGTCTGACAGCGCTTGGCTCCCTAGACTTTGCAATTGATGCTGAGACTATAAGATGGAAGGTTTTCTATCATGGCATCTTGTGGGCAGCCAAGAGCTGCACAAAAAAAGCAAAGCATTTTCTTTCCTCTCCACTAACCTACTGACATAACCAGGTTCTTAGAACATAGTGGATATATGTTCTGGAACTGTCATCAACCCAAGTTTCTTTACACCAGCCACTTTCATTCAAAATGTAGTTTTAATTAGTTTGTATGCAGTTCAAAATAAACGTGGAGGGCACGTTTACCACTGAAAGAGCCAATATGGACCCATTTCCCACAGAAAAGAAAACACTGGGAGCCACAAAATGAAATAACACTGCATACAACGGGTTTTTTTTGCCTTTATGCTATGTATAAACAAACTATAATGTGTTGCATTTATGAAATTGATGAACTCCTGCAGAGAAAACGAAATTACATTTCTGCATGCAACAAAAACATTTTGAACTCCGAAAAAAAGACGTTGGGTTGAAGGTTACTCCCCAGGTAGCCTACCTTGGATCGAAGAATTAAAAGAAAGCGCGCACTGGCGGGTGTCAGGGATTGGCAGTGGTGATGTATATTAATAGCGATAAAAAACACGTTGTAGCGGTGTAGCGCTAAAATAAAGACACTGCAGTCAAAGGTGACTTTATTCGAACTAAACAGCCTTGCTTTAAAGCCTCCCTCAACCCGTCCCCGTGGGCGCGGATGCTCCAAAAGACACGTACTCACAAACCCCCGTAGGCTATCTCCCTTAGTCGGAACGGTAGCTAATTGTGAGCCGGTTCGGATGTGCCAGGAAACGGTGTCTCCGCAAAGTTTTCATATTGTACAAGATCACCATAATCTTCAAATTTCGAATTACATTTCAAAAGCTAACAAACCACGGGGAGCCGCATCACAGAGATCAAAGAGCCGCATGTGGCTCTGGAGCCGCAGTGTGTTCATTGGATTTCTTGAGTATGCCCACGAGAAAACGAATTTCATCATTGTATATGGTGACATATTTGTACTACGATAATAAATTTACTTTGAACTTTGAGTATCATTGCCTAGAAAATGATACTCAAAGTTCAAAGTAAATTTATTATCGTAGTACAAATATGTCACCATATACAATGATGAAATTCGTTTTCTCGTGGGCATACTCAAGAAATCCAATGAACACAATAAAATCAATGTAAGACTGCACCAACAGGATGGACAAGCAACGAATATGTAAAAGACAACAAACTGTGCAAATGCAAAAAGGGAATAAAAAATAAATAAATAAACAGACAAACAAGCAATAAATATCGAGAACATGAGATGCAGAGTCCTTCAAAGTGAGTCCATAGGTTGGAAACAGTTCATTCATGGGGCAAGTGAAGTTGAGTGAAGTTATTCCCTCTGGTTCAGGAGCCTGATGGTTGATGGTTAATAGCTGTTCCACAGGTGTGAGTCCTGAGGTTCCTCTACCTTCTTCCTGATGGCAGCAGTAAGAAGAAAACAGGATCTGGGTGATGGGAGTCCTTGACAATGGATGCTGCTTTTCTTCTAACAGTGATTCTCTTTGGAAAATCTGTAATTAGAGCTACAGTATTAGCTAAATGCAGACTGCCTCTTCGGTTTCAGTCTCATACTTCACACTGGCAAACAAACACTGCAAAATGACATTTAAACAGGTTGCTAAAGGTTGTGAGTTTAATATTATCTTACAGTGGCATGGCAATTCTTATAGCTTTATTAGTCTCATTCGTATGCAAAACCGGCCTTAGTCTCAGATCTTTTGTAGCATATCTATTTTGGTGATGACAGAATGTCAAACATGCCTGTACATCATCTTATGCATATTTATGAATCATCACATAAATGACAGCCAATCACTGCTGAGTGTACCAAACGTTTAAAGCATTATTTCTGTGGCCAGAATACTCTGTGTGAAACTATCAGCAGTGCTGTGTATTTGGCAGTAACATTTATCTTTGGTGAATCAAATAATGCAGCTAGGAAAGAAAAGTAATTAAAGATCCAAAAGGCTTAGATAAATATCTGCATTTTAAAAATGTAGGAAGAGTGAAATTGTAATTTGTGAGTAGAAACTCACAACCGTGGCTTTTATTGAGCAGTTTTGATGTGTGTTTACACTGCATGTTTGAAAAAGCTTCAGGTCCTGTTCAAACCATTCTTAAAATAATAAACTGCTGGTAGAGCTCAGCAGGCTGAGCAGCATCTGTTGAGGGAAAGAGATGGTTGACAATTCAGGTCAAAACCTGCATCAGGACTGAGAGTATAGACTGGGGCAAGGTGGCCTGTATGGTGAGTAGGTGCTGGCTGGTCGTGCGGGTGGGGATAGGCAGAGGGAATGGTGAAACTAGGTGAGGGAGAGGGAGGATTGAGACAGTGGTTAGTAAGCGATAGGTAGAAACATAAGGAGAAGAAACAAAATAAGCAGGTGGAGCCAGATGGAAGAGCTGGAAGGTAGAGATCGGCTGGTAGGTGATATGTGGAAATAGAAAAGAGCAATAAAGGCGGATGGAAGCACGATGTGGAGGGAATAGGAAAGGCAAACCAAGGGGGAAGAACACTAAGTTCGGTAGGAATGTGGATGAAGGACTTATGGACCCCACTGGTGAGGAAATGGGTATGGTACCCAGGTAATGGCAGGAGAGATATGAAAATGGTGAACAAGAGGAGAGAAGATCTGTGTGGACAGTTGGTAGTGGGAAAGGGAGACTTTGGAAATGGAATATATATATATCTCTGTCTCAGCTATTGTCCTCCTCTACCTGGTTCCATTTACCCATCCCTTCTGGTTCCACCTATCAGATTGACTCCATGGCATTCTAAAAGGGGAAGGTGAGCACCCAGAATTCTCAGTGAATACTGGCACTAATGATATAGGTAGGAAAATGGAGGAGGCCCTGGAGAGGATTTAGGGAGTTAGGTGGAAAGCTGAAAAGCAGGATCTCCAGGGTAGTAATTTCTGAAAGTTGCCTGTGCCATGTGCCAGTGAGGGTAGGAATAGAAGGATTTGGCAGATGAATGTGTGACCCAGGAACGGGTACAGGGGGCAGGGCTTCAGATTTCTGGATCATTGAGATCTCTTCTGGGACTATGACCTGTACAAAAAGGGCAGGTTACTCCTGAACCTGAGGGGGGACTAATATCCTTTTTGGCAGGTTTGCTAGAGCTGTTGGTGAGGGTTTAAACTAAACTAGCAGAGGAAAGAGAACCAGAGTGATAAGGTTGAGAATGGGGCAGTTGGTGTACAACTGGATGCAATGTGCATTGGGACTGACAGGAAAGACAGCAGATGATAAGGCAAAATTACAGTCAGTGGGATAAGTTGCAGTGTAACAGGGGGACAAAATCTAAATGGGCATCAAATACAGGGCTGAATGTGATATATTTGAATGCACACAGAACAGGAAATAAGATAAATGGT
This sequence comes from Hypanus sabinus, assembly GCF_030144855.1. Classification (NCBI taxonomy): domain Eukaryota; kingdom Metazoa; phylum Chordata; class Chondrichthyes; order Myliobatiformes; family Dasyatidae; genus Hypanus; species Hypanus sabinus. The sequence continues at coordinate 46,538,715 of NC_082719.1, read as the reverse complement.
CTTTTAGCACGGTTAGAGAATGTTAGGTATGACTTTGTGAGCATCATTGAGTCATGACTGAAAGAAGATTATAGTCAGGAACTTAATATCCAAGGGTACACATTATATCAAAAGAACATGTTGGTAGGCAGAGCGGGTGGGGTCTGTTGGTAAAAAGTGAAATCAAACTCTTAGAAAGAAGTGATATAGGATGGGAAGGTACAGAGTACTTGTGGGTAGATGTAAGAAACTGCAAAGGTAGAAAGACCCTGATGGGAGTTATATACAGGTCTCCAAACAGTAGCCATGAATTACACCAGGAAATAGAAAATATGCGTCAATATATTCAGTTCTTTGTGGGAATGGGACCCGCTGTCAGGGCCTCACAAGCGGCCATTTTTTGATAAGCCACAGATGTAGCCTGGAAGGCTAGCATGCCTTCAGGGTGCCGGATTTTTGTGTCTCTGGGGGTCAGTGCTGCCGCTGAAAACTGGCGTGTCATGGGGGTACATGGAAGATCGAAAGCAGTGAGCTGGCTATCACCTACCAAGATCTTTGGGCACAGAGCTCAGAAGCAACAGACTTTTAACATCGTAAATCAGTGAGTTGTTTGTTATGTCTTCCCTCTCCCTGTGAAACGGGGACACCTCTTTTACCCTTATTAGGGAGAGAGAGAGAGCCTGTGGTATGTCGAATTACCGGGTGAACGAGTAGTCTTTCGAGTACTGCAAGTCTGTGTCTTTATTGATGTTTTGCTGCACGCTTGAGTGCTCAGTGAGGCGCACCACTGCTTTTTTGCTGATGGGGGAGGGGAGTCATTGTTTTGCTGCTGCTTATGTGTGGGGGGGAGCTGGGGGGGCTTCAAGGTTCTGACATTTAACTGTCGTTCATTCTTTGGGGCACTTCTCTGTTTTCATGGATATTTGCGAAGAAAAAGGATTTCAGGATGTATATTGTATACATTTTTCTGACATTAAATTGAACCTTTGAAAAGGGCAATGTTACAATAGTCATGCAGGTAAATTGGGAAAATTAGGTTGGTGCTGGATTCCAAGCTACAGTATTTGGAGAATGTCTACAAGATAGCTTTTTAGAGCAGTTTGTGGGGGAGCCCACTAAGGGAAAGGCCATTCTGGATTGTGTGTTATGTGATGAACTGGATTTGATTAGGAAGCTTGAAGTATAGGAACCCCTAAGAGACAGTGATGATAAATATGATAGCATTTACCCTGCAGTTTGAGAGGGTTAAGACAAAGTCAAATGTATTAGTATTAAAGAGAATCATAGAGGCACGAGTGCACGTGACTGATGCTAGTTAGAAACTACTTGACAATAGTCTCCCATGTCATTAAGTGGCATAGTGACCCAAATATAAAAGGGAATCCTGACTATTTTCTTGATTTATTTTTCTTCTTTGAGTTGTCCTAAGTAAGAGGCTGTCTCAATTAACCAATGGCCCAATTAACTTGAATCCACCATAATCATTTAGCTTGTTGATTATGGGTCAAATCTCAAAGCTGACCATCACACATATACCAATATAAACTAATATGTAAATTAAGAGCAGAAGAAAGCTATTCAGCACTTTCAATCTACCACTTAATAAACCCTTGGCTGATTTGACAGTATCCTCAGTTCCTCATTCTCGCCCTCAACTTTGCTTATCAATAACCTCCCTTACGCTGCCTTAAAATATTTAAGAATCGTCTTCCACTGCCCTTTGAGCAAGAGAGTGACAAAAATTCATGACCTTTTGAAAGAAATAAAATTGCCATACCTCTGTCTTAAATGAATGACGTCTTTTTAAACAGTGCTGACTAAATCAATGATTCACGCATAAAAGTAAACCTCTTCTCCACATTCACTTTGCCAAGCCCCCAATAGAGGATCAATGCTGCATTTTTACGGTTGCCATCTTTCACAATGAAACATGAGATTAAAGGAGATTCGTTTTATTTGCCGCATGTACATTGAGACATACAGTGAAATGCATTCTTTGTGTCAGCAGCCATCACAGTCTGTGGATGTGCTGGGACAGCCCATAAGAGTCACCAGTGCTTCCGGTGCCAGCATAGCATGCCCGCAACTCGGTAACCAGAACCCCGTATGTCTTTAGGATGTGGGAAGAAACCATGAGCACCTAGAGGAAATCTACGTACTCATGGGGAGAATGTACAAAGTCTTAACAGTCAACAGCGGAACTGAGCCTGGGTCACTGTCACTATAATAGCATTACAGCTATGCTGTTGTGTTCCCATTCCCATGTGGCCCCATATCCAGTTCAGGTTTTTATTAAATATTCCAACTTTTACATTGATCCACCCATGACAGGTGGAATAAGAATTTAAATATGAGAAATATGTTACAATTATCCTCACATGATTGTTGTTTTTAAGGCAACGAGTACTGGAGTATCTATGTTTCTTGCCTAGTGCATGGGACACCTCATTAGTATAAATAAGTCAAATCCCATGGTGTATCTGGGAGTGTGTTAATCGCAATTGTCTGGGTTTGGAAAGCCGGGCAGTGAATGTGAGATAGAAAGGGAAGACTTTGCTGCATGAAGGCGCTTTACAACATTTCTTGCAGCAAAGTGGAAAAAATTCACTTCAGCCCATTAAGAAAGCCTTCAGTCTTTCCACTTCTCTGATCAGCAACCTTCCCTCAAACTCGCAACAACTCTCCCTACCTTCTGCCGACTTGCCCAAACCCCAATTACCAATCCTTTCCTAGTTTAAATCTATTTGCATAAATGGTAATTCATCTCTGCTTCATCAGGCAAAAGACAAGGAAAATGAGAATAATATTGTGAGATTGGGCTAGTTCTGAGATTAAACACTAAGTAGTTTCTCAGTAGCTTTGGAGGGGAGGAGAACTCCTAACCCTCAAGACTGTCAAAAATATTCAGTCATCTCTCTCAACGTAAAGCAGAAAATATCTGTGTACAATGGGGTTAAATTAATAGAGCAGTAGACCAAAATGAGTCAATTCTACATTGCAAACAGGAAATGATGACTTGACAAGATAAAGAAAAGATGAAGTGGACTTGCCAAAGTACAGCTCTCTTGGACTAGAAATAATGACTTTGCAGAATAATAGCTGTACAGAATCACTAATGTATTTTTCTCCAGTTATTTGCATAGCGTACAGTGAAGATCTTTTTCAGTCCCATTTTTGTAAATTGTGTAATGACACCTGCTTCAGTTCAACTATCTTTCAGAAGTTTTATGCAGGCAGTGTATAGTCTTTTCAAGTAAGGGCATTTGCAAATGAGTTAAGAGTGTGATATGTTGGTTATGATCAACAGACAGCAGTGTTATGCGAAACTGTTCTTTTCACATTCTACTTAACCACTGTATTCCCAAGTCAACGTACACAGTACATTTTTATCACATTTCCAGCGTCTGCAGTTTTTTTTTGTATTTTCTGTTTACTTTTGACTCTCAGCTAAATGAGGAGATAAACATAAATTCTCCAAACCGGCAGTTCTCACTTGGTGACAGAGAAAGCAAACTCTAAGGGCTTTTCCCCTTTGTTCATTTGGTTTCATTATAGGACTCACTTATTCCCATTCTCTTTTTAAAAATATTATTTATTTATTAAATTTTAGAAATTACAAAGAATAAATGTGGTAATAAAATAAAATTCCCATTCTTGAGCTCTGAGGAAGGGCTTACACCCAATATATTATTTCACCTTATATCTTTACAGATGTGCATACCCAGCATTTATTTTTCATCTATAAACCCATACTCATTGGATAAATTTTGTAAATGTTCGGCAGGTCTACCTGCATTAGTGATGGAAGGTCACCATGTTCTAGTGCGATTGTCTTTCTTCACAGTCACTCTCTGCCCTACTGAGGAATTCCAGCACTCACTTTTATCTTAGGTTGTAGCATCAGCAGTATTTTGTGTTTGTGATATTTTTGTGGGGAGTGACCCAGATCAGCAAGCTTGTATTTTGATTGCTTATCACTAAAAAGAGATAATTAACTTATTTGAATATGTATAGGCATCCGTTAGTCTTGTGAGACCATGTATTTGTGCCTTGGAAGGTTTTTCTAGGGTGCAGGCCTGGGCAGGGTTGTATGGGAGACCGGCAGTTGCCCAAGCTGCAAGCCTTCCGCTCTCCACGCCACCGATGTTGTCCAAGGGAAGGGCACTAGGACCCAAGCAGCTTGGCACCGGTGTCGCAGAAAAGCAATGTGTTGTTAAGTGCCTTGCTCAAGGACACAACATGCTGCCTCAGCTGAGGCTCGAACCAGTGACCTTCAGATTACTAGACTTGATGCCTTATCCACTAGGCCACATGCCAACCCATTTGAATATAATGTACAGTATTTCAATGTGACCAAATCACTCTACAGTCACTATTTTTTCAATGGTCCTTTCACTGCAGTCAGTTAATGGTTCCCGTTTTAATCTTACTCTTATTCTACTTTAATTACAATGCAATCAAATGACTATAAGATCTCACCTGCTGCACTGTGAGCAGTAACTATAAATGGGCTTGTGTCCAAGGCACTACGCTGCCCTCAACATGGCATTGGCACTAAACTGCTAACTCCTGTCAAGATCTGTAGACCAGTTGATGACTTCATGCCAACAAGAATTGGAGCTGGAGTCATTCTAGTAGAGGACTACACCAATCCAAGAGGAATTGGAATCACTCCAACTCAAACCAGAGCAGCTCAAAGATAGGATGGAGTTCCAGCACGGACGAAGGTCGATGTCAATCCCAGAAGGGAAGCAGCTGTGCCCAAATCCTAGCAGCAGCTGGAACCACACCGACAGCAGCTAGTGAACAAAAGAACATAATCAATAGAAACAGATATGAGGTATTAGACCCCCTCCCCCCACCACCCCGCCACGTGAGCTCCACAACTCAGTGAAATCATGGCAAATTTTTAATTCAGCAATACTTCCCTGCTTTGATATGCTTAGATTCTCTTAATATCTAAAAATTAATTGATCTCCATCTTGAATATACAAGTCATATCCTCTCAAACTGAAGACAAATCTTTTATTATTTATACCTTACTGAAATTCAGTAAGAAATATCCCCATTCTACCTCTGATAACTTGGTTACTTCTTGTTCTAAAAAATAATTTGCTCAAAAAATATGAGTGATCAACTTTAAATTAAACAGACTAGAGTGTATGCAGTGGGTGCTATCATTTGATAGAATTATGGTGAGTGCAGTTATCTGCCGAATAATTATTGCATTATGGTAACAAAGATGTTGCTGCAAGTTCAGTGCATGTACTGATCATAGGCTGTTGTAATGTATGTAGGCTTAATCTAAAAAGAAACCTGTATCCTGTAGGATTAATCAATGTGGTGGTTTCTCAGGTTCAGAATAATGGTGGTTGAGTGTCTATCTATTAGTGTTAAACGGGAAGCCAGAATTGTCTTAGCAAATCATTCCATTGGGGATGGGATTCAGTGTTGATTTGTCTATCAGTTAAGTGATATCAGTGAGCATAACGCATTTCCAAACTTCCAGCGTTTAACCACTTCTCCGTGCAGAGCAGCCTTTCTCAACCTTTTTGCCCTGGAGGAACCCTTGAAATAATTTTCAGGTCTCTGGGAACCCTTGCATAGAAGTTATGATACCTGCAGCTCACGGTATAGTAGCATAATCAATAAGTTGTAGATATAATAATCCCAAAATAATTGTCATTGCTCTTTTGAGTAGAGAAGGAATTTTTAGCCAACCTTTCTTGAAAAAACCAGATTGCTAAACCTAGTTTACCATTCTTGAAATTAATCTCTTTCTTTCCCTTTCACAAATGTTTAAAAAAAAACTCATAAGGTAAACATAACAAATGTCTGTCAAATAACTGACTTAACGCACTGTATTTCCAAGTCAACGTACTCAGTACATTTATGTCACATTTCCAGCATCTGCAGTTTTTTTTGTAAATTGATATTAATTAATGCAATTTACAACATGAAAATTTATTGACAATGTTGAATAGTAAAGTTACTAAAAACCATAAGCCAAAGCAGGGGTTAATAAAATATTAAAAAGAGTGACATAGTAAATGAATGAGAAAACCTCAAAAACTTCACAATACAATTCACTTCTAACCTACGCAATCCATATTTTGCAATGTTTACAACAACAGCTGAGCTATGGCACATAAAAATTCCTTCTTTAGAGTGAAATTCTCTGTCCAGATTTCTACTACACTTATAGAGTTTGTTTGCTTCCATAAGTCAGTCAGCTGTGCGTAACGGGAAGTTGGGGGATGTAATTCAGGAGGGAGAGGCTGACGTCACAGCCCAAGTTGGCCAAGACCATTCAGTGCTTGGAAAACACGCTTCACACTCCTCATCAGTCAAGCAAACTCCCCTCCATGCAATACAGCACTAACCAGTCATCAATGGCCTTCCCTATCTCACATCAAAACTGAGAATGGACTCAAACAGATAAACACAGTCCTACTGTGCACTGTCACTCTGTGCTGAGGGATCTCTAACAAGATTGCTAATGGGTCTGCTTGGTCACGACCCACCACTGTGAGTGCTACCATTGCACGTTGCATGAAGTTCAAAAAAAGCTAGTTATTTTTTTAATCACAATCACTCGCAGAACCCTAGGGTTCCATGGAACCCCGGTTGAAAAACCCTGGTCTAGAGCAATGGAAGCCATGGTAAGACAATTAGTTGGGTGAAGAAATAGAAGGTTGGGGAGGAGATGTGGTGGCCGATCAGAAGACTTTGCTCTTGCTAATTTGTAGAACATTGTGTTTTTCTGTTGCGCCACAGAGAGCCGCTTAATACTTGATGCCTTTGCACAACAATGCAGTCGAGTCCTGACTCTCCTGAAGGACAATGGAAAACTTCTGGACACCAGCCACCCTCAAGTTATTTCATGTGTGAAAAGGGAGAGTGGATGTTATGATGAGCACACAGGACAGTGCCAACTTGTCCGAGGTGACCCCGTGCAGCCACAGACAGCAGGCAACCCCGAGATGGAACTGGAGTATGTGCAGAAGAGACATCAGACCTCAGCCTTGCTACGGGTATTTACTGATTCCCTTCAAAGTTACCTCCTGACTGGAGGGCGACCTTCACAGAGTAATGTAGAAGGAAGTGAGTGCAGTCACATGACAGAAATGGATCCACTTTCCACATCTCCTACCCACACGATGGGAGGGTGGACATCCCCAGCAACATCAGAATCTCATGTCCATCCGTCATCAACATTTCCTGAGGAGGAAGAAGAGGATGGCTACTGTCAGAGGTGCCAAGAGCTGGAACAGGAAGTAGTTTTACTCCAACAGGAAAATGAGGAGCTGAGGAGAACCTTGGATAACATTCCAGGTATGTAGTGCTTAAACCAGTCTTTCTATTACAGTTCCACCATAGCCACGGTAGATGACAACTGTTATCACCTTTTACACCAATTATTTTATAGGCAGAGGGGAAATTCTGTGATTGAAATGAATCTTCTTAAATATCGATTTTATCACGTGTTAGAATATCAGATTTAATTTTAGGAAATCAGTTCAATTTTAGGACAGAAGCTAATGTTACAGGAGTACTTTCCTTGGAAACACGAAATGCAATAGTTGCAGTTTGGTCAAGCACACATTTTACCCTGGGTGCTGTGACCGTGGCACTAATTTGTTGACAAGATGAAACTGGGATGGTTTAATGTGATCTGGTTTCTCCTTTCCTTTCCGAGAGCAATGAATCAGTGGAATAACCTGTCCCAGGGGGTGGTGGAAGACAGGTCACTAGATACATTGAAGGTGGAGATAGATAAAGGTCAATGAATTGAGGGTTATGGAGAACTGATACAAAACAGGAGGTATCGGTCATGATCGTAATTCAGTGACAGGACAGACAAGGGGCTGAGTGATCAACTGCTCTTATTTTCTTGCATTCTTTTGTTCTATGCACTAATTCTAAATCTTGACAACACAGTACTTTCTCATGAGATTCTAGTAACTCCGCAACAATACACGTGTTCTACAAACGTACCTCTTGGCCTATTTCATTTGTAAAACTGGCAGTTGTATGGTACAATGCTCACAGCTGTTACTATTCACAGTGTAAGGCAAAGAAAATTTACTGTAAGTTCTGCTTTAATGGGCCAGATTTTACAAGACTTTAATTTTATCTGAATGATATCAATCTTCACAGATGTCCCATGATGCAATAACTTCACAGAGGTTTGTCGATAACTTGTTATTAACAGAAGCTCTTCCTTGCTGGGAGTTAAGTGTGTCTGGAATATGCTGTAAGAGTAAGGAAAGTCATCTGGTTAGCATCTTATAATTATTATAATTGGATAGTCCTGAAAATAACCTTTTAATCTTTGTAAGATTTCACCTAGTTGAATGATGAAGTAGTCTTTCATTCTATTAATATTTCATGATTGTATTAGGTGATTATTTGAAATGATTTTAATCTATGCAGTGCCCTGCCAGACTGTTCTCGATTATTACAAGACTGTCCTTCAGCATCACAACCAACTTGTTCAACCAGTCTCAGAGGAGCAGCCACCAGAGGTAAGTACTTTCGAGAAAGAACAACTTCATGATACGCTCTTGTGGTTTAGAGAGAGCGATCTCATTAAATGTCAATTTCACTCGGAAGCATAACTGCAGCTTCTGTCACCACAGGTACAGCCTGACTGCTGGGAACGTCCAGCATTTCCTGCTTTATTTCAGACTTTCAGTATCTGATGTTTTTTCTTAGCATGCAGAAGAACGTGGAAAAGCAACAGCACAATACAGGCTCTTCGGCCCACAATGCTGTGCCAAGCATGTACTTACTTTAGAAATTACTGAGGGTTCCCCATAGCCCTCAATTTTTCTATGCTCCATGTACCTATCCAGAGTCTCTTAAAAAATCTTATTGTATCTGCCTCCACCACCATCGCCGGCAGCCCATTCCACGCACTCACCACTCTCTGTGTAAAAAAAAAACTTACCCCTGACATCTCCTCTGTACCTACTTCCAAGCACCTTAAAACTGTGCCCTCTCGTGTTAGCCATTTCAGCCCTGGGGAAAAAGCCTCTGACTATCCACAAGATCAATGCCTCTCATCAGCTTGTACACTTCTATCAGGTCACCCTTTCATTCTCTGTCGCTCCAAGGAGAAAAGGCCAAGTTCACTCAACCTATTCTCATAAGGCATGCTCTCCAATCCAGGCAACATCCTTGTAAATCTCCTCTGCACTCTTTCTATAGTTTCCACATCCTTCCTGTAGTGAGGCGACCTGAACTGAGCACAGTACTCCAAGTGGGGTCTGACCAGGGTCCTATATAGCTGCAACATTACCTCTCAGCTCCTAATTTCAATTCCACGATTGATGAAGGCCAATAAACTATACACCTTCTTAACCACAGAGTCAACCTGCGCAGCTGCCTTGAGCATCCTATGGACTCAGACCCCAAGATCTCTCTGATCCTCCACACCGTCAAGAGTCTTATCATTAATACTATATTCTGCCATCATATTTGACCTACCAAAATGAAGCACCTCACACATATTTGGGTTGAACTCAATATGCCACTCTCAGCTGAGTTTTGCATCCTATTGATGTCCCTCTGTAACCTCAGACAGCCCTCCACACGATTCACAACACCCCCAACCTTTGCATCATCAGCAAATATACTAACCCATCCCTCCACTTTCTCATCCAGATAATTTATAAAAATCATAAATAGAGAGATCGCAGAACAGATCCCCGAGGCACACCACTGGTCACTGACCTCCATGCAGACTATGACCTGTCTACAACAACCCTTTGCCTTCAATGGGCAAGCCAGTTCTGGATCCACAAAGCAATGTCATCTTGGATCCCTTGCCTCCTTATTTCCTCTATAAGCCTTGTATGGGGTACCTTATCAAATGCCTTGCTGAAATCCATATACACTACATCTATTGCTCTACCTTCATCAATGCGTTTAGTCACATCCTCAAAAAATTCAATCAGGCTCGTAAGGCACAACCTGCCTTTGACAAAGCCATGCTGACTATTCCTAATCATATTATGCCTCTCCAAATGTTCATAAATCCTGCCTCTCAGGATCTTCTCCATCAACTTATCAACCTCTGAAGTAAGACTCACTAGTCTATAATTTCCTGGGTTATCTCTACTCCATTTCTAGAATAAGGGAACAACATCTGCAACCCTCCAATCCTCTGGAACCTCTCCTTTCCCTATTGATGATGAAAAGATCATTGCTAGAGGTTCAGCAATCTCTTGCCTTGTCTCCAACAGTAACCTAGGGTATATCTCATCTGGTCCCTGTGACTTATCCAAATTGATGCTTTCCAAAAGCTCCAGCACATCCCCTTTCTTAATGTTTATATGCTCAAGCTTTTCAGTCCACTATAGGTCATTCCTAAAATTGCCAAGATCCTTTTCCGTAGAGAATACTGAAACAAAATATTCATTAAGTACTTCCTCTATCACCTCCGGTTCCATACACATTTTCCACAGTCACACTCGATTGGTCCTATTCTCTCACATCTTATCCTCTTCCTCTTCACATACTTATATAATGCCTTGGGGTTTTTCCCTAATCCTGCTCGCCAAGGCCTTCTCTTGACCCCTTTTGGCTCTCCTAATTTCATTCTTAAACTCCTTCCTGCTAGCCTTATAATTTTCTAGATCTCTATCATTACCTAGTTTTTTGAACCTTTTTAAGCTTTTATTTTCCTCTTGACTAGATTTTCAACAGCCTTTGTACACCACAGTTCCTGTACCCTAATATCCTTTCGCTGTCTCACTGCAATGTACCTATGCAGAACGCCATGCAAATATCCCCTGAACATTTGCCACATTCTTGCCATACAATTCCGTGAGAACATCTGTTCCCAATTTATACTTCCAAGTTCCCGCCTGATAGCCTCATATTACCCCTTACTCCAATTAAGCATTTTCCTAACTTGCCTGTTCCTATCCCTCTCCAATGCTATGGTAAAGGAGATAGAGTTGTGATCACTATCTCCAAAATGCTCTCCCACTGAGAGACCTAACATCTGACCAGGTTCATTTCCAAATACCAAATCAAGTGCAGCCTCTCCTCTTGTAGGCTTATCTACATATTGTGTCAAGAAACCTTCCTGAACACATCTAACAAACTCCACCCCATCTGAATCCCTTGCTCTAGGAAGATGCCAATCAATAATGGGGAAATGAAAATCTCCCATCATGACAACCCTGTTATTATTACACCACTCCAGAATCTGTCTCCTTATCTGCTTCTCAATGTCCCTATATTGGGCCTATAAAAAACACCCAGTAGAGTTATTGACTCCTTCCTGTTTCTAACTTCCACCCACAGAGACTCCGTAGACAATCTCTCCATGACCTCCTCCTTTTCTGCAGCCGTGACACTATCTCTGATCAGCAGTGCCACACCCCCACCTCTTTTGCCTCCCTCCCTGTCCTTTCTGAAACATCTAAAGCGTGGCAGTCAAAGTAACCATCCAAGCCCCTGAGCCATCCAAGTCTCTGTAATGGCCAAAATACCACAGCTGCAAGTACTGATCCATGCTCCAATCTCATCCTCTTTCTTCATGATACTCCTTGCATTAAAATAGACACATCTTAAACCATCAGCCTGAGTGCATCCCTTCCCTATCACCTGCTTATCCTCTCTCTCACACTGCCTACAAACTTTCTCTATTTGTGAGCCAACCACCCCTTCCTCCAGTAATTCTAGTTTAAACTGTCCCTAACAGCCTTAGCAAACCTCCCCGCCAGGATATTGGTTCCCCTCGGATTCAAGTGCAACCCATCCTTATTGTACAGGTCACACCTACCCCAAAAGAGATCCCAATGATCCAGAAATCTGAATACCTGCCCCCTGCTCCAATCCCTCAGCCACGCATTTATCCTCCACCTCACTCTATTTCTATGCTCACTATCACATGGCACAGGCAGTAATCCCCAGGACCTTGTGGTCCTGCTTCTTTGACAATTATCTGTAACACTGTGATTGCGTGAGCTGTGTTTTCTTTAGTTTTGTTTTAATTTTTTTCCTTCTCAGTAAGTTCTTCACACATGGGCTGTGGATATATGGAATGCTCTGCCAGGGGACTGGTAGAAGCAGCTACATCAGGGGCATTGAAGAAACTCTTAGATAGGCACATGCATGATAGAAAAATGGAGAGTTATGTAGGAGGGAAGAGTTAGATTGACCTTAGAGAAGGTTAATATGTAGATACAACATCATGGGCCGAAAGGCCTATTGTGTACTTTAATGTTCTATCTTAACACTGGTTAATTCTGTGTCAGCTTTCAGTGCGTTAGCAAGTAATACATCCAGGATTTCTAAATATTGTTTGTAATTTAAATTATGGTTAAAGGATATGGTAATTCCCAAATATGACCTCAGTGACTAATGACTGTATGATTTGACAGTAACAGTTTGTATTTCTGAAGAATTTTGGGTTAGTCTAAGAGCTCAGTTTTTGATCCAATAAGTCATGTGCTTTCATTTTATCTGTTTTGCGTTGTACATTGTTGCAACTAAGCCCAGCAAAAGGTGTAAGAACCTTTGAATATCTTTAGATAAGTAAAGCTAGGCATTATTCTTGTTGCTGTCCTGTGGGCCTTATTCCATAACCTGTCATGTCGGAGGGACATTGTACTTCAGACATGGGCTGAGCGGCACTCTGTACAGAGTCACAGTGATGTCCACCGTTTTGTTCTGAATTGACATTCCCTCTTCTCCCCTCTTCCACTGGGCAGAAGGTACAAAAGCTTGAAAGCACATGCCACCAGGCTTAAGGACAGCTTCTACACGGTGTTATAACATTATTAAGTTGTTCCCTAGTTGGATTCTTGAATTCACAATCTACCTTGTGAATTTGCACCTTATTGTTCACCTGCATTTCTCTGTAGCATTCTTTATTCTGCATTATTGTGTTCCCTGGCTCTACCTTAATGGACTGTGTATTGATCTGATCTGTATCAACAGTATACAAGTAAAGTTTTTCTCTGTGTTTGGTATATTTGATAATAATAAACCAATTCCATTGAAGCAGCTTTGTATGTGTCATAGCCACGATCCCATCTTCCTCCACTATAGGGAATATAGGGAATTCTTTGAACTGAAAGCAGTACAAAATTGATTTACTAACGCATTACAATTTGAGTGTGTGTCTATATAATTCTTTTAGTAATCTTTATAATTTCATTAAGTTCTGAAAGGATTTTGTTGCCTGATGATACTGAGTAAAAGAAGAAGCAGTTTTAAATGTAGTGTTGATTTCCTATGTTAAGTGCAGTTATTATGGACTTGTTTTCAAATGTTTCTTATCTTCAATTTTCAGGGGAACAAACAGTTGTTGACCAACTATCCAGTCTATATCACCAGTAAACAATGGGACGAGGCTGTCAATTCATCTAAGAAAGATGGCCGTCGACTACTCCGTTACCTCATTAGATATGTGTTCACAACAGACGAGCTGAAGTATTCGTGTGGCCTGGGGAAAAGGAAGCGATCAATGCCACTTGGGGAGCCAGGGCCTGAGCGACGCCCTCTCGACCCAGTCAAAGTGACCTGCCTCCGAGGTACGGAATAAAGTTACAGGGCTCACTTTCCAGAAGGGATGTAGATACAGACACGCAAAACAACTGAGAAAGAATTGTTGAATAGCATTGCGTGCTTTGCGTGTATGCTTCCTGCTTCACGCAATAGAATTGGCGTCGCGGACATTGCGAGCACAAAGTTCTCTCCTTCTGAACCACAGCATCAGAGCGAGTGAACAAAGTCAGGCAAGCTGCAGGTTGGGGAACGGCATGATCTGGGGTGGCAAGAGAGGTATAACAGTCAAGAGTGCAATGAGTGAGGAGGATTGGAAGCTCCTGATGGTGAGTGATTGGGAGGGGGTTGAGAGGGTGTCATGATTGGCTGCTGGGAAGGGATGAGATCACAATTGGACTGGGATAGGGTGTTGGGGGCTGAAGGTGACCAGCAGCAAGGGGATGTATAGAACTTAAAGGGACTGAAACACTTCGTTTCAATGAACAGGATCCTATATTTATCCCTCAGCTGGTGCCTTTCATTTAAACTTACAGTATGTTTTGATATGACACTGAATGAATACCATGGACGAGAAAGCTCCTGATCGGTGATGCAGTAGCTGATTCAGTTAAAGCCGGAGCATATTATGCAGGTGCTGGGTATTGAGCAAAGACATAAACAGCAAATACCCACTGCTGATGCTACTGCTTGAGAGGGCAGATGCCAAAGATCAGGCCAGGTTCAGGTTCATCTCCTTGATGCCATGCATCAGGAAATAGCCTGAGCTAATGTGAAGATGTGTCACTGGCAAAATGCTGGGGCAGGGAAGTCACTGCACAATCAAAATCAATGGATGGGGATATTCAATCAAGTAATGAGAGTTTTTTATTACTTTGTAACATTAAATCACTCACAAATGGCAAATAATTGTGTTCAGGGATTTCTGTGTATATTAAGTTCTATAAGACCATAAGACATAGGAGCAGATTTAGGCCATTCAGCCCGTCGAGTCTGTTTTGCCATTCAATCATGGCTATTTCATATTCCCTCTCAACCCCATTCTCTGGCCTTCTGCCCATAACCTTTACCACCCTTACTAATCGAGAACTTATCAACCTCTGCTTTAAATATAGCCAATGCATTGATCCATCTGTGGTGATGAAATCTACAGATTCTCCCCCCTCTGGTTAAAGAAGTTGCTCCTCATCTCTGTTCTTGTTGACCAAACTCCTACTCTTCGGTCTAAATACACCATTGTGCAACTGGGTGTTGGACTTCCTAACCAACAGACCCCAGATAGTCAAGATGCACAACTGCCCCTCCCTCCCCATCATCCTCAAAGTGGGTGCCCCCACCCCCCACCAGGCTGTGTGCTGAGCCCATTGGTGTACACTCTGCTCACACACAACTGAACAGTCAAACACCCCAGTAACCACATGGTCAATTTCACCAGTGACATAACAGAGCTGGGGCTCATCACCATCAGTGACGAGATGGCCTACGGAGAGGAGGTGGAAGAATTTGAGGCCTGGTACCAGACAAAAGCCTCTTTGTCAATATCAACAAGACAATGGAGATGGTTATCAGCTTGCACCATTCACACACCTGTTTACACTGGTGGCACAGCAGTGGAAACCGTGAGCAGTTTCAAAGTGCACATCTCACACAATCTCTCACAGTTCCAGAACACATCCTACAGAGGTAAGAAAGTTCACCAATGCATTCTTCCTGAGAATGCTGAAGGGAGATGGACGTCCACATCTACACTCATCTCCTTCTTCAGATGCGCCTAGAGAGCATCCTAACATGCTACATCACCAGGATCACAGGGCTCAAAATCATTTACTTTCCCCAAGCAGTAAGGCTGATCAACACCTCCACTCACTAACCCACCCACCTCACCACCTACCACCACTATTTTATCATTTCCTATTAGAGTTATCTTATGTACAGACACACCTGTACCTAGTGTCTGTCACTCTATGTACATACAATCTCTTCATCTACATTTTGTATTATATGTTTATTATGTATTTATATTGATCTTTATCTTATGGTGTTTATTTTGTGTTGCATTGGATCTGGAGTAACAATTGTTCTCCTTTACACTTCTGTATTGGAAATGACATTAAACAATCTTGAATCTCCTGAAGGAACATCCTTCTATTCGGAGGCTGTGTCTGCTAGTCCCAGACTCTCCCACTTTTGAAAACATTCTCTCCATGTCCACTCTGTCCGGCCACTTCAGTAACCCTTCAATATTTGGTAGGTTTCACCTTAGAATTTGTATTTTCTTTCACTTGTACTGCACGGCATTCGGTTGCCAGTGGATCCTTTGGTCAGTTTTTCCACCCTGCCCTCACCCCATCAAAGCTGGGAAAACCATGAAGCTCTTCACAATGTCATCGGAAATTTGATGGTGTCAAGTTATAATTTTTAATTCTGCAATATTATTTGCCTATAAGAAGAATTAGATGTTTAGTTTTATCTTTGGTTTTATATTTCCAATATATTTTCAGAATTAAGAAATAAAAATTATCTGCTATTAGCATCCCATGTGATTTTTCTCTAGGATTTTCACGGCTGTTTCTGAAACATTAACATTTATATGCAATTAATGCATGAATTATATGGACTACACATCATTAATCCCCACCCAGCACTCATTTGGAAACTCTCCTTTGAAATTGGTATATTATCTCTATGCATTTAAATCAAAGAGAGGAAGGCTGCAATCCAGGGGAAGAATTGTGAAACTCCAAGTGCACTGAAACCTACCTATATTTCTGCAACCTCTAAGACTGCAATCCTATCAGAAGGACTAAAGCTCTCTGCTTATGTCTGCTAGTATGGCCCCAACCACAAGGACAGAAGTCACCTGTCACAATACTTACAATTGAAACCACAGAATGAAGTTGGCTGTTCACTCCAGAAAACAGTTCTGTTCACAAGTACCGAGGCCATCTACTTACCCCATAAAGTGCAGATATGAAGCCAGCATGGCTCTACTCATTCAGGATGACAATGGCTCACTTGTGATCCATCCATCATTGACACAATGGCTACCCTAACTTCCAGAATGTGCGGCGCGTTTCCCCCCATCATAAAGGGACATCTTAACCTGTCTCCCATTGTCAGGCGAATACTTGAACATCTGCAAAGTGGACTGAAAATCACAGCACATCTTCCCTTTGGCAGAAGTGGTTCATTCGTAATGGTCATCTCATGGAAAACGATGGAATACAGTAGGATCAGGTAAAAGGCTCTTTTAGACCAAAGGGAGACAGACATAGTTAAATTAAAAGTCACAAGTAACACACACACAGTGCTGGAGGAACCAAGCAGGCCAGGCAGCTTCTATGGAAAAAAGGACTTCAGCAGTCCTGTCAAAGGGTCTCGGCCCGAAACGTTGACAGTACTTTTTTCCACCGATGCTGCCTGGCCTGCTGAGTTCCTCCAGCATTTTGTGTGTGTTGCTCGGATTTCCAGCATCTGCAGATTTTATCTTGTTTGTGAAAAGTCACAAGTGTCTCCTTTGAGGAGGTGTCATTTTTCGATTATCAGAAAACATTTTTCTTTCTACTAAGACAAAGAGCTAGAAATTCATGAGCTCTAGTCTAGTGGCTTAGAAGAAAAGTGGCCAGAAGTATAAACATGTGCAATTGTTTTTAATTGTTACATCTCACTGTGTGCTCTCTCATCTAATTCCATTTCACTCTACTGTTCTCTTTTGAAAAATATATACACTGAGTGGCCACTATATTAGGTACACCCGTACACCGCCCGATAATGCAAATATCTAATCTGCCAGATGGGAGTGTTTGAGTATCTCAGAAATTGCTGATCTCCTGGGATTTTCACGCACAATAATAATCTCTAGAGTTGACAGAGAATGGAGCAAGAAACAAAAAATTTCCAGTGAGAGGCAGTTCTGTGGGCAAAAATGCTTTGTCAATGAGAGAGGTCAGCAGAAAATGGCCAGACTGGTTCAAGCTGACAGGAATGCAACAGGAACTCAAATAGCCACGTGTTACAACAGTGGTGTGCTGAAGACCATCTCCGAATAGACAACACATTGAACCTTGAAGTGGACGGGCCACAGCAGCAAAAGACCATGAACATACACTCAGTGTCCTGCTTATTAGGTATAGGATGTACCTAAAAAAGTGGCCACATAAAACCTTTAAGTTTTCAACTGTTTGGGGACCACTAGTGATATTTAATATATGTTTTGTGTTTTAATGAAGCCTTAGTTGTTTTCTGATCAGTCTAGACCAATCCACATAGCTACGTGGGCAATCTAAACCACAACGTGAAGTGCTATGGGGAAGCTGTGAAACAAATATGAAAGTTTATGTTTCTTGTGTGGTCCCTTTATGAGAGGCAGGTTGCAGCTTTGAGAAGAAATGAACAGAAGGAAGAAGATTGGACTAAAGGGCATAGGTTTAAGAGAAGAATGATTTCAAAGGGGTAACACACACAAAATGCTGGAGGAATTTGGCAGGCCAGGCAGCATCTATGGAAAAGAGTACAGTCAACATTTCAGGCCAAGACCCTTCATCAGGACTGGAGAGAAAAAGATGAAGAGTCTGAGTTAGAGGGTGGGAGGAGGGGAGTTGATTGGTGAGAGAGATAGAAGGCTGGAGAAGGGGGAATCTACTAGGAGAGGACAGAAGGCCATGGAGGAAAGAAAAGGGGGGGGAGCACCAAAGGGAGGTGATGGGCAGGTAAGGAGACAAGGTGAGAGAGGTAAATAGGAATGGGGAATGGTGAAGGAGGGGGGGAGGCCTTTGCCAGATGTTGGAGAAATCGATTTTCATGCCATCGGGTTGGAGGCTACCCTGATGGAATATAGGGTGTTGCTCCTCCAACCTGAGTGTGGCCTCATTGCGACAGTAGAGGAGGCTATGGACGGATATGTTGGAATGGAAATGGGAAGTGGAATTAAAACAGTGACCTCGAGAAAATCCTGCTTTTTCCGGCAGATGGAGTGTAGGAGCTTGACGAATCTAATCCCGTATGCCAGAAAAAGTGGGATCTCCATGTGGCCACTCATTTTTGATTCCACTTCCCATTCTGACATGTCAGTCCATGGCATCCTCTACTGTCACGAAGAGGCCACACTTCGGTTGGAGGAACAACAACTTGTATTCCATCTGGCTGGCCTCCAAGTTGATGGAATGAATGTCGATTTCTTGAACCTACGGTAATGCCGCCACCCCCACCCCTTGTTTACCATTTCCCTCTCACTTTCTATCCTTACCTGCCCATCACCTCTCTCTGGTGCTCACCTCCCTTTTAATGCCTCCATGGCCTTCTGTCCTGTCCTATTAGATTTCCCCTTCTCCAGCCTTATATCTCTCTCACCAATCAACTTCCCAGCTCTTTACTTCACCTCTCCCCCTCCCCATTTCACCTCTCACCCCCACCCCACCTTCTAACTCTAATTCCTCATCTTTTTTTTGTCCAGTCCTGCTGAAGGGTTTCAGCCTGAAACACCGTTGGTACTCTTTTCCATGGACACTGCCTGGCCTGCTGAATTCCTCCAGCACTTTTGTGTAATGTTTGGATTTCCAGGATCTGCAGATTTTTTCTTGATTGTGATTTAAAAGGGCATACTTTTTCACACTTATGGTGGTGGGTATACCAAACAAGCTGCCAGTGGAAGTGGTGGAGGCTGGTGTAAATACAGTGTTTCAATACATTTAGACAGAAACATGAATAGGAAAGATTCAAAAGGATTTGGGCCAAATGCGGGCAAATGGGACTAGGTCAAGTAGACAAGTTGGATAAATTGGGACTCGGGGCCTGCTTCAATGCTGTGTAAGTCTGTGACAAGCTGAAGGACACATTAGGCATGAACAAATAATAGAATTGCTTGCAAAATCTGGTTAATATAAAGTTTAAGCAAGATAGAACTTAGAACAATTAGCTAATTATAAACCAATGATCTGTAATTAGGTGCAGTGTAGAATTAATATTGATTTCTAGACATTAAATTTTATACGCTAAAATTCAGTTAATATTGGATTAGGACTTGAAAGAAAATTCATCAGGAAGGAGTGTGATTGATATGCATTACCACACACAATAAATTAAATATTATTCTGCATTTTTATACACTGAAACTTCACTTCTCAAAGGGTACGCTGTCCTCTGTGAAATAGATAGCCATACACTAGAATCGTGATAGTCCTCAAAGGACGGTTGTTTCTCACAGGGCATTGCTGCACTGAGGTGGCCCTGTCACTAACACCTCACTCAGAGCCTAGATTCCACGACAGCTTATGACGAAGTGGAGCACACAGGCAGACTCTGAAACTCTGCAAGGTTGTAATCCACGGTCACCGGCTGACAGCTTCCTGTTCGCCTTGCAAATCCCAGTAACCTTCCCCAGAACAAGGACAACCACTTGAAGACAAGCCAGAGGAAATGTGGCCTCCAGCACCGCAAGTGAGACTTCAGGAACAGCCCAAATTGTGACATGATGAACTCCTGCCTGAAGAAGTGGTCTCACATTAAGTCACTGAAGGGATACCAAACTTTGTACAGAAATGCCATCTCATTGTCATCTCACGCTTCAATTGCCTTCCTATTGTTGATTCCTGAATGATGTCAATGATCAGTGAAGAGCAAACATTAGCTCCATTTTGTGTCAGTAAAGAATGAACATGCATCATTCAGTGTACAACTGGTAAATATCAGCTGTGCCTGGCTCAGTTTTCTACTAGGTCTGACTTTTCTTAGCATTGATCACCAGTACAATCTGCCCCATATTCATGCTGGAAGACCGCTTCAGTGGTATCAACTGCCTGCCAGGGCCACAACCCAGTGCATCTGTTTTGTATAGATCCAAAATGGAATCTGACACAAAACACAACACACAAGAGGAACTCTCATATCAAGGGGAGGAAATGGATAGCCAACATTTTGGATCAAGACCTTTCATCTGGTTGGAAGATAGAAGGGAGATGGCCAGTCTAAAAACATGAAGGAAAGGAATAGAGTAAGAACTGGTAAGAACTGAGAGAAGAGCAGAGTGGGAATAGTGCCAGAAGCTGGGATGTAATAGGGAGAAATGACAAAGGGCTGAAAATGCTGGAGACCTGATAGGAGAGGAAGATGGAGCATGGAATCAAGGGAGAGATGGTATTGCTGAGGGCAGTGGGGAGTAGTTGGAGACAAGAACCAGTGGGAGGAGTGTGTAGGTAGTGGGCAAATAGTGGAGGTGTGAAATGAGATCTGTTTCGTGTGAGTTTAAAGAGCAATACTCTTTGATTATAGGAGATGCCAAGGCATCTATAACTCGATGCATACTAATTTTCCACTGAAGCCCAAGCATTTCGAGAATGGGTCAGGTACAAACTTTGAATGGGTAACCTTCACTAGCTGCTAAGGGAGCCCTGCTCTGCAAAGAGCCTTTTTAATCAAATCAGACAGGCTATGCCTCCAGAATTGTTTTGCAACCCAGTTGTTCTATATCCCCACATGTAGAATCTGTTGGAGATTAAATATTAGCCAATACCTTGATGCATTCACAAATATTCAGGAGCATTAAAGATCCAAGAAAAAAATTAAAATCCCTTAAAAACTTGGACACTTAAAATATCAGTAAGCAATTAAGTGAATTTAAATAAATTTTATTGAGTGAAAGGAAGAAAATTAGCTTGTAATTTCTTTTCTGCTGCACTGTTTCTTCCCATGAAAGAAGCATCTGAAGAGATTGTTGAGGTATTAGTCATGGTCTTTCAAGAATCACTAGATTCTGGAATTGTTCCGGGAGACTAGAAAATTGCAAATGTCACTCCACTGTTCAGGAAGGGAGAGGAAAAGCAGAAAAAAGAAAATAATTGGCTAGTTAGTCTGACCTCAGTGGTTGGGAAGTTGTTGGAGTCAATTGTTAATGATGTGGTTTCAGGGTGCTTAGAGGCATAAAATAGAGCATAGTCAGCATGATTTTCTCAAGGGAAAATCTTGCCTGACCAATCTGCTGGAATTCTTTGAAGACTGATAAGCGGGTGACAGAAGAGAGAAGGGCAGGAGTCAGATACTAGAGAGTATGCCTGTGGCCATCCCCTTAACAATAAGTACTCCTGTTTGAGTACGGTTTGGGGAGGGCCAGCCTACCTGGGGGAAGCAACAATGGACAGCCCTCTGGCACAGAGTTTGGCCCTGTGGCTCTGAAGAGTAGGGAAAGGAAGAAGGCAGCAGTAATAGGGGACTCTATAGTTAGAGGGTCAGACAGACGATTCTGTGGACACAGGAAAGAAACGTCGATGGTAGTTTGCCTCCTGGGTGCCAGGATCCGGGATGTTTCTGATCGCATCCGTGATATTCTGAAGTGGGAAGGTGAACAGCCAGAAGTTGTGGTAAATATTGGTACCAATGACATAGGTAGGAAAAGGGAGGAGGTCCTGAAAACAGAGTGTAGGGAATTAGGAAGGAAGTTGAGAAGCAGAACCTCAAAGGTACTTATCTCGTGATTACTAACTGTATCACCTGACAGTGAGTATAGGAATAGAATGAGGTGGAGGATAAATGCGTAGCTGAGGAATTGGAGCATGGGGCAGGGATTCAGATTTCTGGATCTTTGGGACCTCTTTTGGGACAGGCATGACCTGTACAAAAAGGTTGGGTTGCACTTGAATCCGAGTGGGACCAATATCCTGCCAGGGAAGTTTGCTAAGGCTTTTGGGGAGATTTTAAACTAGAATTGCTGGGGGTGGGTGGGAACCGAACTGAAGAGATGGCGGAAGGGGCCGTTGGCTCACAAATAGAGAAAGCTTGCAGACAGTGCGAGAGGGAAGTTAGGCAGGTTATATAGAAGGAACACGCTCAAACTAATGGTTTGAGATGTGTCTATTTTAATGCAAAAAACATCATGAACAAAGTGGTTGAACGTGGATCAGTACCTGGAGCTATGACGTTGTGGCCATTACAGAGACTTGGATGGCTCAAGGACAGGAATGGTTACTTCAAGTGCCAGGCTTTAGATGTTTCAGAAAGGACAGGGAGGGAGGCAAAAGAGGAGGGGGCGTGGCACTGTTGATCAGAGATAGTGTCATGGCTGCAGGAAAGGAGGAGGTCATGAAGAGATTGTCTACTGTGTCTCTGTGGGTGGAAGTTAGAAACAGGAAGGAGTCAATAACTCTACTGGGTGTTTTTTTATAGACTACCCAATAGTAACAGGGACATCGAGGAACAGATAGGGAGACAGATTCTGGAAAGGTTTAATAATAACAGGATTATCATGGAGATTTTAATTTTCCAAACATTGATTTGCATCTCACTAAACCAAGGGGTTTAGGTGGGTGGAGTTTGTTAGGTATGTTCAGGAAGGTTTCCTGACACAAAATGTAGATAAGCCTACAAGAGGAGAGGCTGTACTTGATTTGGTATTTGGAAATGAACCTGGTCAGGTGTCAGGTCTCTCAGTGGGAGAGCATTTTGGAGATAGTGATCACCATTCTATCTCCTTTACCATAGCATTGGAGAGTGATAGGGGCAGACAAGTTAGGAAAATGTTTAATTGGAGAAAGGGGAAATATGAGGCTATTAGGCAGGAACTTGGAAGCGTAACTTGGGATCAGATGTTCTCAGGAAATGTATGGCAGGAATGTGGCAAATGTTCAGGGGATATTTGCATGGTGTTCTTCATAGGTACGTTCCAATGAGACAGGGAAAGATGGTAAGGTACAGGAACCATGGTGTACAAAGGCTGTTGTAAATCTAGTCAAGAAGAAAAGAAAAGCTTACAAAAGGTTCAAAAAACTAGATAATGATAGAGATCTAGAAGATCATAAGGCTAGCAGGAAGGAGCTTAAGAATGAGATTAGGAGAGCCAAATGGGGCCATGAGAAGGCCTTGGCAAACAGGATCAAGGAAAACCCCAAGGCATTCTACAAGTATGTGAAGTGCAAGAAGACAAGATGTGAAAAAATAGGGCCAATCAAGTGTGACAATGGAAAAGTGTGTATGGAACCGGAGGAGATAGCAGAGGTACTTAATGAATACTTTGTTTCAGTATTCACTACAGAAACGGATCTTGTAAATTGTAGGGATGACTTACTGCAGATTGAAAAGCTTGAGCACATAGATATTAAGAAAGAGGATGTGCTGGAGCTTTTGGAAAGCATCAAGTTGGATAAATCTCCAGGACCGGACTGGATGTACCCCAGACTTCTGTGGGAGGTGAGGGAAGAGATTGTTGAGCCTCTGGTGATGTCTTTGTATCATCAATGGGGGCGGGAGAGGTTCCAGAGGATTGGAGGGTTGCGGATGTTGTTCCTTTATTCAAGAAAGGGAGTAGAGATAGCCCAGGAAATCATAGACCAGTGAGTCTTACTTCAGTGGTTGGGAAGGTGATGGAAAAGATCCTGAGAGGCAGGATTTATGAACATCTGGAAAGGCATAATATGATTAGGGATAGTCAGTTTGTGCCTCAGGAGCCTGAATGAATTTTTTGAGGATGTGACTAAACATGTTGATGAAAATAGAACAGTAGATGTAGTGTATGTGGATTTCAGTAAGGAATTTGATAAAGGCTTAGTGAGAAAGTAAGGAGGCATGGGACTCAAGGGGACCCTTGCTTTGTGGATCCAGAACTGGCTTGCCCACAGAAGGCAAAGAGTGGTTGTAGACGGGTCATATTCTATATGGATGATTAGTGGTGTGCCTTAGTGATCTGTTCTGGGACCCCTTCTCTTCATGATTTTTATAAATGACCTGGATAAGGGAGGGATGGGTTAGTAAATTTGCTGATGACACAAAGGTTGGGGGTGTTGTGGATAGTGTGGAGGGCTGTCAGAGGTTATAGCGGGACACGGATAGGATGCAAAACTGGGCTGAGAAGTGGCAGATGGAGTTCAACCTAGGTAAGTGTGAGATGGTTCATTTTGGTAGGTCAAATATGATGGCAGAGTATAGTATTAATGGTAAGACTCTTGGCAGTGTGGAGGATCAGAGGAATCTTGGGGTCGGAGTCCATAGGACACTCAAAGCTGCTGCGCAGGTTGATTGTGTGGCTAAGAAGACATATGGTGCAATGGCCTTCATCAGCCATGGGATTGAGTTTAAGAGCTGAGTGGTAATGTTACAGCTATATAGGACCCTGGTCAGACCCCACTTGGAGTACTATGCTCAGTTCTGGTCGCCTCACTACCGGAAGGATGTGGAAGGCAGAGGAGGGTGCAGAGGAGATTTACAAGGATGTTGCCTGGATTGTCAAACATTCCTTATGAGGATAGGTTGAGTGAACGGCCTTTTCTCCTTGGAGTGACAGAGGATGAGGTGACCTGATAGAGGTGTATAAGATGATGAGAGGCATTGATTGTGTGGATAGTCAGCGGCTTTTTCCCAGGGCTGAAATGGTTGCCACAAGAGGACACAGTTTTAAGGTGCTTGGAAGTAGGTACAAGGAGATGTCAGGGGTAGGTTTTTTATGCAGAAGGTGGTGAGTGCATGGAATGGGCTGCTGGCGATAGTGGTGGAGGCAGATACGATAGGGTTTTGAGAGACTCCTGGGTAAGTATGTGGAGCCCAGAAAAATAGTGGGCTACGGGTAACCCTAGGTAGTTTTTAAAGCAAGTATATGTTTGGCACAGCATTGTGGGCCGAAAGGCCTGTATTGTGCTGTAGTTTTTCTATGTTTTATGTTTTTTTTAAATAACAAGCAGGATAGAAAAGGAGAATCAGTTGATGTTGCGTACTTGGATTTTCAGATGGACTTTGACAAGGTGCCACACATGAGGCTACTGGACAAGTTAAGAAACTATGGTATTACAGGAAAGATACTAGTATGAATAAAGTATTAGCTGATTGGCAGGAGGCTAGGAGTAGGAATAATGGGAGCCTTTTCTGGTTGGCTGCTGATGACTAGTGGTGTTCAACAGGGGTCTGTGATGGGTCTGCTTCTTTTTACACTATCTGTTAATGACTTGGATGATGGAATAGATAGTTTTGTGGTGAAGTTTGCAGAGAATAGGAAGGTAGGTGGAGGGGCAGGTAGTTTTGAGGAAATAGAGAGGAGACAGGAGTTCAACAGATTAGGGGAATGGGTAAAGAAGTGGCAGTTGAAATACGGTGTCAGGAAGTGTATGGTCTTGCACGTTAGTAGAAGAAATAAAATGGTAGACTATTTTCTAAATGACAAGAAATTTCAAAAATCTGAGGTGCAAACAGACTTGAGAGTCCTTGTGCAGAATTTCCTAAAGGTTAATTTGCAGGTTGAGTCGGTGCTAAGGGAGGCAAATGTGATGTTAGCATTCATTTTAAGAGGACCAGAATTTATGGCTGGTGGCGTAGTAACATCCGCGCTGGACTTCAGGGCAAGAGGTCCTGGGTTCGAATCCGGCCGGCTCCCTTGCAAAAGACTCAAAAAACTCACCCCAGCAGAAGGCAATGGCAAACCATTGCTGTAACTTGCCATGTACATGAATTCCCAATAAGTCAGAGTGGCATGGAGGGAAATCATCTGCCAACTGGACATTCCAGGTGCGACCTACCGACGAGAATATAAAAGCAAGGAATGTTGATGCTTTATAAAGCACTGGTGAGGCCTGACTTGTATTGTGAGCAGTTTTGAGCACCTTATCTTAGAAAGGATGTGCTGACCTTACAAATTACACAGACATTTTATACATTTGGCCCTTCTGTGGCAGAATCTGGCAAATTCCCAATCTCCTATAGACATTGTCATCCAGCTCAGAGATCACAGAACTGAATTGGATACAAGTCGCTCTAACACCAGGATGCAGCAACATCATTTTCTCTCTTGAAACTCCAGATATGACTCCTACCAGAACTGGGACATTCTCAACATGCACTTTGATCTTTGCAGTACCCTCCCTCTCCGAACCACTTGCCTTCCAGCTGAATCCATATTTTAATATCCTCTAGGCTCTCTTTATAATAAAATTTTCAGGACAGACCAAAAATTCATGGATGTTCTCAGCGTGTCTTTGATGTGGAATGTTAACTCCCTTTCTCCTTCCACAGATGCTGCTCAACCTGCCAGTGTTCTCAGCATTAATTTTTATGTAAGATAGGGTTTTGCTGGCAAAGTAGCTTTTATTTCCTGTCATGTTCATGACACATTGTGGTCTTGTTACTCATAAGAATTCAATCATTTAAACCCTGCATATGCACTCAGTGACCACTTTATTGGGTACACCTGTACATTAATGAAAATACCTGATCAGCCAATCATGTGGCAGCAATGCAATGCATGAAAGCATGAGGTGGCTGTGCAAAAGACCACAAAGGCATATTCATTGGGTAGAAAAGTGGCCACCGAGTGTACAAAGGAGGAGCAATATATTTGCCAGCCGAGAAGCTGTATGACTTGGAGAGGAACCCATTCACAGTTGTGTCGCCATGTCCCTGCTGCTTTGCTGATAGGGTACTCATGAAGTGCCCTCATTTTAGAGTTGGGAATGACTGCCCTCAAGGACAAACTTTATTCCCCAGATATATTTAAATGTTTAAGGAATTTGCTGTGGCATGTTGGTGCAACATGCAACAAAGCAACAACATTCCACAATTATAAGAATAAAGAATTATATTAAAAAAACTTAGAGGGTAAAGTATGGATTTAGAATAAACATGCATAAATACATAAATACCATCATGTATTTACAATGTAAACGGCTGTATATAAAAAGTGGTTTAAATTATTTACAGTGCAGTACAGAGGCTACGGTAATAGATAAAAGGGGGTGTAGCTAAGGAGAATAGTGGATCAGGTTAACAGTCTGGTGTAAGAAACGTTTAAAATGGCATTAAGTTTTTGTTTTAATAGTCCTATATTGTTTCCAGAAGGAAGGTTTTGGAAGCGGTAGTTTGCCTCTTAAATACAAATCCTGCAGTGATGGTAGACGGTAGCCAGTGTACTTTTCAGCTGACCTGACAGTTCACTGTAGTTTTTTTACATGGCGGGAGGATGCTGTGCTAGACCAGACTTGTTTGGCATCCTTCTACCATATAATGATAAAAATAGAGAATGCTGTCCATGATGTTAGTTTAGAATTGCTTCATTATGTTCTGTGGAAGATGGCAATTGCCACAAGAAGTACCGAACATCCTCTTCTGAGCCTTTTTGTTAATGAAGGAGATATGGTTCTCCCAAATGAAGTCCTGTGAAATAATAATGCCCAGGAACCTTAATATTGAAATGGTGCTAACTGCAGAGTTTTTGATAAGTGGGTGAAGAGGGTAAGTGGAGTGGTTTATTAATCCTGATGATTGATATACAAAAGCTATAAACTGCAACTTACTAATTCTTGACATTTGCACTAATTCAGGAGGTCTGCATCTTATTTCAGTTTCTTCAATTGCTATGTGTTGCTTGCAGAATTCATTCGGATGCATTGCACCTCCAACCCGGATTGGTGGATGCCATCAGAAGAACAAATTAACAAAGTCTTCAGTGATGCTGTTGGGCATGCTCGGCAGGGACGCGCTGTGGGAACTTTCCTTGGTGCCAGTGGCCCCTATCATGAAGGCTATGACCATCAGATGTCACAGGATGAAGTATACAACAAGGGGTGCCATGAGGGTGCTGGAGACTGAGCCCACACAGTTTGATGTAACTGCCAGGCTGATGTAGAAAATGAATGTGTAATACTCCATCGTTGTATTGGTGTTGACACCAACTTGATATGATGCAAATCAATTTAAAACGAGAACATTTAATTAAAATAAGATTTCCTACAGAAGAGATACCAAAAGTGACCTCAAAGGTTAACCTGCTTTGACTGTGATTAATTTGGTAAATCCATTGTCCTGACCACCTGAAGTGCTATCCCAGGCTTGGGACTGAGGAATGTTACTTATCTGACCAAATTAACAAAATATTATTCAGCCTAGAAAGCATCCTTTAGAAGTAAAACATCAAAATAGTTTATTTTCCACATGTGTTTGAGTGGTCTGAAGCTACAAAAATTCTGAATTAACTGTGGTTGAAATACATCAAAATCAAATCCTGGGCATATAAGCTCTAGTCAACTCATGAATTAATAGGAAAGTATAGCCTTTAAAATCTGGAGCTTGTCCTAACTTGCAACATTTCAGAGATATCAAATTAGGAGTTAGGCTTGTAGTCAAAGACATCTTAGCTGTGTAGTAATATCATTTACTGAATGTAAAATTTTGCCCAGTCTACCATTCTGTAAACTCAATTGACCACCACAGTTTTAATTACCAGCTTTATTATGCAGCTGTTCAGAAATGTAGCCACCTTGTTAAGGAAATCAATGAGAAGTATGATGTTAATTCTAAGAATGACAGAAGAAGCTGAGGCAGGTAAGTAGCATTCCCTTCAGAAATGCCTATCTGCCAATTATCTCAGACACTGGTTTAGGTTATATTGCACTTTGTTTGAATACCTTCTATCTGTGTGTACAAGTGCATTAACAATAAATGTTGTAGCTTTGTATTACTTGTATTAAAATAATTTTGTTAAGGAAATTAACTTTAAAAGGTATATATTAATTATTCCATCCCATAGGAGATGTTTCTTATCCACTTTCAAACTGACTGTTATGAAAGCATTTGACCCCATTTCATGTTCATAGTTAGTTGACCCACTGATTATGATTACTATATCACCCTGTTGCTACTAATAAACTTCAACTATTAAAAGTTTTGCACATTTGAAGAAAGCTTAAAACAGTGACTTGGGAATCAAGAGGGTGCATCATTCTGCTTGTGGAAAAATATATAGTGTAAAATGAAAGGAAACATGACCAGCTGTCTCTTTAATAGCATCCCACATTACAGTCAGAGGACCTTTATATTTTTATACTTTTAAACACTGAGGTTTTTTTTTTACCTTTGTTATTTTCTAATACAGTATTAAATTGTAACCCTGTAAGGAGCAATCAATAAAAATATTTTCTGGGTAATAAATACATTAGTTTGGTTAAAGAGAAAACACCATTGAAGCTTTGTTTTAACATTATGATAACATATAAAGGTGGTATCTGCTGATAAATCTGAAAAATTATTTCCAAAGTGCAGCTTGTTCATTTGTACATTAGAATGAAAAATCACTTGTCAGATCCAATCATTCACCAGACAGTAGATTGAAAACATAGTAGATTTAACATTACTCATGCTATCCTCTAACCTTTATCAAAATATTGGAGGGTAGTGTAAAGTCTCCAGTACATTTCAAATCCACCGTGAATGTCATGGAATTTGATTTGCATGAAGTATCAACTACAGCTCAGTTGGTAGTATCCCTGCCTCTCAGTTAAAGGATTGTAGGTTCCAATACAACTCCAGAGACTTTGAGACTTGAGTGCCAACCCAAGCTGATAATTCATTGAAGTAGTGATGAATTGTGCAATGACAGCTATGCCGTCTTCCAGATGGAACAATAAACCGAAGGTCTGTTTTCATTTTGAGACTTTGCAGAACTACTCTGCAGAAAAATAAGGTACAATGTCACTGCGAGTAGAACTGCTGCTCACAGCAATAGAGACCCCAGTTGAACCCAGAACTCCCTGTGACTAAGTAATAGTTTAATTGACCACTGTAAATTGCCCCTAGAGTGGAGGTGAATAGTAGAATCTTGGGAGTTATGGAGGATGTGAGAAAATAAAATGGGAATAATGTAGGATCATTGCAGATGGGTGGTTGATGTTTGACATTAGACACTGCGGATCAAAGAACCTGTTTCTGAGCTGTGTGAATTTATGACTCCAAGATGTTCTTTCAGCATACTGGTCAATATTAATTGTTCATTCATCATCGCAAAGTCAGATTTTTATTTCGCTCATTACTTCTTTGCTTTTTGTGGGATCTTGCTTTGTGTAAACTGACTGCTACATATCAGAATGGGAGGTAATTGTGTCCATTAACTCCATGCTGGCTGTCCCCTATCCCCTGCACATTCCCCGTAATCCTATATTATAGTGGGGGGGGGGGGGGGGCGGGTACAGGAGTAAGTTGGGGTATGCTAAATTCAGCAGGAAGTTTAGGAATGCAGTTTCTTTTTCCACCTGACATCCATTGTGGATGATCTTTTAGTGAGCAGCAGTAATCTACACGATAGCATTCATTCTTTGAAAACATCTAATATTTCCTAAATGCTTTGCTTGTATTGGGGTCAGTTCTGTGAAGACTTTGTGTTCCGTGTGCCAGTGATAAGGACTGAATACTTTGCACTTCCAGCATTGTCCATTAAACATAATAGAAACACTGACCAAGGGTGCAGGCTACTGAAGGCAGAATATAAGGTTATTAAAGTCTATTGTGAAGTCTGTTGTTATAACTAAAAACCTAACTGCCACTGCAATGCAAATAACAATAATCCAAATTACTTACAGTGCTTCTATAATTAGTCCACTGAGGAAAACAATTGTACCTAGCAGCACATTAAGTTATGAGCCAAGTTTCAGCTATTGATTAAGAATGGACAACAAAAACTAATCAATTGAATGTAATTTTGTTTGATTGTCTTTCCCTTCTTTCATTGCTGACATCTGGCTGCTCGTCCCTGGTTGATTTTCTAGGCCAAACTTAAACATGTAACAGGTAATGTTACTACAAGTCTTGCAGACAAGACTTATATTCATGTTACACACTATGTTAGTACTTCTATTGTAAATGAGTGGGAACCTACACCCAGTTCCCCGTTCCATAAAACTCCAAAGAGGAACACCTCAATGGGATTCCAGTAGGTGAACTGACTCAGGAAGAGCAGAAACTAAACCTAGTTCAGTACAATATACTGTGTATATAAATCAATTATACAGGAAAGAAAAGTCAGTCTGTGGAAGCTCTGATTTATGCAGTCTTTGAGTGGGTTTTCCTTTTGGGAATATGGAATCAGAATTTTCTCTGAGAAATGCAATAAAGAAAACAATGTTTAACTTGTTAATTAAAAATATGCTTTGATTTTGAACATTTGATTACTTTAGTCCATTCCTAGGTTCTGATAATTTGTTTGGTACCAATACTGGCATACGGTACAATGATAATTCAGTCAGTTGTCAACAGCCTACTGAACCCAATTCAGAATCAGAATTATCTCTTATAGATAACAGACATTTGTTTTGCTGCAGCAGAGCAGTGCAAAGACATAAAATTATAATAAATGACAAAATAAATTGCGCAAAAGAAAGGATTAAGGAGTTAGTGTTTATAGGCCAATCAGAAATCAGATGGCAGAGTGAGAGAAGCTGTTCCTGAATCATTGAGGGTGGGTCTTCATGCTCCTGTACCTTCTTCCTGATGGCAGTAATGAGAAAAAGGCATTACCTGAATGGTGAGGATCTTCTTTAGGCTCTACCTCTTTAGGATGTCCTTGATGATGAATAGGACCGTGCACATATTTTCAGAAAGCATTGTATGATTATCAACCCAATACCACCTTCTGCCCCAGAGTGAGACGCATTTGCTTTCCAACCTTTGGTTAAACAAGAAATATCATCTATGGGATTCTTTTATAAGGTTGAGCACTTTTCCCTGTTTTTGCACCATTAGTGTGACTGGTCAGTGCAGTGAAAAGTAAATGTAAAATCTTGTTGACTATGGAAGATTAGTAATGTTAGCATTCTCACAAGTGTACTTCACTGTCTTAATTAAATGTGCACTGACTTGGAACAGACCTTTTTGTTATATGTTGACCATCTGTCTATGGTAATGTGTGTAGTCTCAATGTAGCTTTTACATTGTCAATTGTTGAGACCAGCCACACAATAAATGATGTACATTACTGCTTTGTCTTTGATCTCTGTATTATATTTGATGTTTTAGGATCTTCCAGTTTCGTAGTTGTCTTTTTTTTCTAAATTGAGCAGCAAGGAGGGGAAGAAATTGTATACACTTGTGATTTTGTATGTAGCGATTTAATCTGTCCTCTACACTTGTACGACATCTGCCTTAATAACAACTAACTTCATAAGGCAATGAGAGTAATTTCATGATTGCTTTATCAAATAAAGATTAAAATGAGTAAGGCTGCTTTTTTTTTACTTCTTTGGATGTCACTCTCATTTATTTTTTTATTTAATTTGAGTTAATTTGTATGACTTTGTACAGATGACCCAGGCAAATGGCAATATTGACCAGATCACTAGGACAATTCAGTTTCCACCTACAGAAAACAAATCGTCAAACCCAACCATACATGGCTTCACTCCATGCAATGACACATATTACATTAATTTACTAAACTTAACATTTGATGTTGGGATGAAAGGTAATTTGAGCAGAGCAGTAGTTTTAAAGAACACCTGGCTGCTTAGAAAGCATTCGCCTTGTAAAAGAAAACCAGGAACTTTGGCACTCATGCTCATTACTGAGTAACATCTACCACAACTTTAGCATCCCTATTTGTTTACCAAGGCTGCAAATGCTGAAAATATTCAAGTCATGCAGCACTAACCAATAATGCTTCAGGCTGAGGCTTTTTCATCAGAACACTAATGTACATGGTACCTCACCAGGAGCAACTTGGCAGCAAAATAAATAA
Source organism: Hypanus sabinus (assembly GCF_030144855.1). Taxonomy (NCBI): domain Eukaryota; kingdom Metazoa; phylum Chordata; class Chondrichthyes; order Myliobatiformes; family Dasyatidae; genus Hypanus; species Hypanus sabinus. Next base: position 46,505,747 of record NC_082719.1, on the reverse strand, counting down.
AGCAATGAAATTTATTTATTTGCCCATTTTGATATTGACTATTGGTGCCAGAAAAAAAAAGCATTTGTTCATGGACTTAATTACTCTCAGCCACATTCGTAATATATATATAAAAAAATCTATAGGCAGTATCAAAATCTTTCAGGTTTTAAGTTCGTCTTTTCTCATTTTTTAAATATCACTCTGCTTTTTTTTTTAAATTCTGACCAGCTATGTTAACACATACTCCTTGGTTTACACTGTGTACCTCTATGAGGCAAAAGTTTTGGTTGTTGGACAGAAATTTCCCACAGTATTGTAACTCTGGTTGCTTTGTTGGATTTGAGGTCTGAAAGATTGATCTCTAGTTATGTCTTGGTATGATAATAGTGCACTGAAAGGCAAACATGAAAGCTGAGAGTGGGTATTGTGGAAACTCACCTGTCCCTCAAGCAAGCCTGTAAGGCTGCTTTCCCTTTCAAGTTGTCCTTGCCTCCAATCAGCTGCTGGGTTTCCTCAAACCTATGAAACAGTTAGCCAGAATTACACCTGAAAATAGGTCAATATTCGATGGCCAGACTCATTACAGTATTTAAATGACCAAATTATCACTTAAAGCTGTTTATGCCCAGCTCACCTGTGCTGATTTCTAAAGATGTGGTTTCCGGGCATTTGAGATTTTAAGGTGTTATATCTTGCTGCAGTTTCAAGAGATAAAATTACCTGGTCTGTTAGTAAATAGTCTTCAAACTGATTGCTTGAATTGACTTTATTTCTTACATCCTTCATATACATGAGCAAAAATCTTTATGTTACACCTCCATCTAAATGTGCAATCACTTATAACTTATAATAAATAGAACAGTCAATGTAACATTGAAATACACTCAAATCAGCGGGAGTTCGTCAGTCTGATGGCCTGGTGGAAGAAGTTGTCCCGGAGCCTGCTGGTCCTGGCTTTTATGCTGCTGTACCATTTCCCAGATGTAGCAGCTGGAATAGATTGTGGTTGGGGTGACTCGGGTCCTTTTCTCACACTTGTCTTTGTAAATGTCCTGAATCATGGGAAGTTCACAACTACAGATGCACTGGGCTGTCCACACCACTCTCTGCAGAATCCTGCAGTTAAGCGAGATACAGTTCCCATACCAGGCAGTGATACAGCCAGTCAGCATTCTCTCAGTTGTGCCCCTGTAGAAAATTCTTAGGATTTGGAGGTCCATACCAATCTTAGTCAACCATCTGAGGTGAAAGAGGCGCTGTTGTACCTTTACCACGCAGCTGATGTGTAAGGACCACGTGAGGTCCTTGGTGATGTGGATGCCAAGGAACTTGAGACCCCAGATCCATTGATGTCAATAGGGGTTAGCCAATATTATTTTTTCAGCTCACTTAGGATCTGAGCACTATATTGTTTTAGATTCTTACTGGAGACAATCTACTGTTGAAAAGCTCACACAAGATCAGTGAGCAGCTGCAACTCTAATCACAGCAGTATTATAGTTAAACTTGTCAGCAAAATCCACTGAAACAAGGGTCTACCCAGTCGTTCTCACCTAGAAGCTTGTGCCTCCGACGGGATAGAAATGGTAGGTCCCTCTCCTACTAAAGAACAACAATCAAATAGGCATGTTTTGGACATGTTACCTGCCAGCTATATGAGATTTACTAAACTCGCTTCTGCTGCCATTTTGCCCCCATTTCCAATATAGTGTGCATTGTGCTCTCAAGCACTGATGTCATTGGCGATCAAATTAATCCTGATTATAACCTCATCTGTGCACGTGGATGTCAACTCCTCCATAAGGTCCTGTGTGAGTATACATGCACATGCATTGTATCGGGGTGAAAAGGTTAAGGTAGCTAAATCACTTATCAAAGGCACACAGAAAATACAAATCAAAAGATGCTTTACTGCTCTTTGTAACTAGAAGGCTTCAAAGGTTTAGATGTTATATCAAAGCCATACACACCCAGGTTACACCTCAACTAACAATACAATGAATAATTCTGGAAACTACCTTAATTGCTATGTATTTGGAAGGTACACTCTGTAAATTCATTTACATAATACCAGGACCCCAAGGATAAAAATATAAGAAAACAATTTGACTTCCTGGAATTTAAGTCTAAGGAGATTATTTTAGTGAAGTTTATTAAATACACTAGAGACCTGCTGGGTTGAATGCAGATAATCTACTTCAGCTATTTGAGGAATCCAAGATCATGGGACATATGCATAATGTCATACAGCACAGAAAGTCCTTTGACCCACCCTGCCCATGACAACCATCAAAGCCCTATCTAGATTAATCCCATTTACCAGCACTTGGACAATAGATTTCTAAATTGGCGATTCAAGTGCATACCCAGATACTATTTAAATCTATCCCTCAAGCAGTGCATTCTCGAGTCCAGTCTCGATGAAGACAGTTTTTCCTCAAATCCCCTTTAAACCTCTTGCCCTATACCATTGTCTTCTAGTTGTAGATAACTCTGCTACATGCTGGTGGCCATATGGCAACATTCTGGTTAATCTCCTTCTGCATCCTCTACCAGGGCCATCACATCCTTCCCATAGTGTGCAGATCAGATATGTACACAATACTCCAGCTGGCACCTCATACCCCAATGTTTTATAGTTGTACCAAAACTTCCCTATATTTATATTCTATATCCCAACTAATGAAGGCAACAATCCCATACATCTCCTTACCTGCCATCTTCAGAGATCCTTGAACTCCTACACAAGATCCCTCTCCTTACCAATTATTCCTTTGCATCCTACTATTTATTTTATGTGGCCTTGCAGCTGCATTTTCATTTACCATGCTTATCTTTCAGCAGCCAAGAAACTACATCTTATCACCCACTCTTTTAAAATGCTCCTTAAAAAGCCTTATGTTTTTGACATGTTATTTCCCTTTTACTAAAAAGTTTTTTTTGTTTGTAATTAAAGATGTTGATGATAATAGCAACTTACAGCTGCAACTAAACCTAGACTGAGATATCTCAATGCACCATTGATGCCGCCATCTTTCAGATCAGGCAATAAAGGACGACCTTCCAAGAGACAAGAATGATCCCAATTTCAAAGGTAGGGGAGTTTGTCCTAAACTGATACTTATCAGTCAGTCAATAATACAATGAGGAAATAGATAATCTAAGGTTGTCACTAGACTGGTGCAAAAGCATCATGCAGGAGTTGGCTAGCGTATCACAATAATGACAAAAGCAGTGTAGCATGCTTCAGAATAATCTGGGCCATGAAAGGTGCTTTACAAGTGCAAATGTTTCTTTTCTCTGTCAATTCATGATAAATACATTGGCCCACTGTAACATAATTGCTGGTTCAGATTATTGCTATTCATTCTGTTACCCATTCCCAATTTTAAATTTTACGTTTTTCAGATATTGCTAAATACATTTTGTATATTTAAATGTAGAATCACTTCCCAGGATAATAGAATCATAAAGCCCAAAATAAAGTTTGCATATTGATTCTAGTTTGACTGTGGATGAAACTTTAGCTCTGTTTAAGAATTTGCCCCAAGTCAATGAAATCTAAAATTTTCTGTTCTACATTGTTACTATGTATGCACTTATAGAACTTGTTTGGCATGCAAATTTACTAGTTAATGGACTATTGGAGTGAAAATCAGATTCTACATTAAGACAAGGAGCAGAATAGAAGGGATTACACTTAACAGAAATTCTATTAGACAAAAGCAAAAAGCTCAATTTAAAAAAATACTCAAGTTCAGAATTAAATCTTTAATAACTTTAGATTGCATATACAATTAAATATATTATTCTCTATTCTAACAATATTAACGCAGCTATTGAAGAACTCTTCATAAAAGATTCATTCTTTAGATGAGTAAATAAGTACACCAGTTAGGAAATGCCCAAGAGCTGCACCTGCTCTGCCAGTACTTGGCAAGTTTCCACCCAAATGCAACCCAGCAAAACAGAAGCAGCTCCAAAAAATCTCCCTGCTATTGACATTTCCAATATCTATCGAGTCATAACTTAGTTTTCAATATGGTTTAAATTTAATATTTAAAACAGTTATTTTGCTCTATATTACATTATATTCAAAACCTCCTGCCATAAAATTGATACATGTGCCATAAAGTGTCCAAAAACAAAAACTAATATTGAAAGAGTCTGTCATATGCAAGTAGTTGCATATAGAAAAAAATGTAAATAATTAAAGTTCATAATTCCAGTAACCATTGATAATAACAATTTATTTTAAGCTTCAAACCCAAAATTGTTGGACATTGATGTGTAAAAACACCCTTTTTTCCCCAGATAAATAAATGTTTGAACTGATCAATAATTTTCAGGGATTGTTTTTGTACTCTTTTGAAGTTAAATAATGTTAGCACTGCATTTACATGGTAGCTTTAGCATCTGTTCAAAAAGATTTTTAGCTTTGCCTTTACAGCAAACTTATGGTGATAAAAAAAATCAGCAAGCTTTGAAGTGAATTACAATTACATTCTCCTGCTTAGGGGTGATGAACCTTTCTGAGAGCATGTGCACAAATTGACAATAATCTTCTAAAAAAAATCCTCTTGCATGCAATGGTAATTTTGAGCAGAGATTACCACTGATTAATGAATAAATGCAATAATTATGGAATTATTTAAGGAAAAGGATAATTCAGTTGCTTATTTACATGTATTGTTTTGCTATTAATAAAATTATAACAGAGATAGATTGAAATAAATGAAGCATTTTAGAAAACCTGCACAAATCTTTTGAAAAGAATTTGAAAAATAATTTCCAAATAATATTGTTATTGCAACTGTTTTCTATCCAAATACAATGTGTACACTAGGTCTGCAAGGATTTCAAAATGTATCACTCAACTTCTCGTGTTCTTGCACCATCCAACTGGCGCCAAACTAGCATGAGACCTCTTCTGTGAAAACATATTACTGCTCTCAGGTTGTAAAAATCATTTGATGCATCATTTGGTAAGAAAGATAATTTGGAAAAATGATTATATGTTTATTATGGATGCAGTTTAGAGAACTGAGGTATGATACAGCATGCCAACAAATTTTTTGCGCATGCCCATGGGTTCACTACCCCAGCAGCTTATTCATGGAATCACGCACCATTTTGGATCAGCACAAGCAACTATAATTATAGGGAAGTGCAATACTACCGAAATGTAGATCAGCCTTGGAATAGTCTTACACTGTCTTAAATCTGAAAACCACCAAGGTCAATTTGCAGATCCGACACTTTTAATGACCCATGCAAGACTTCAGCAAAATTACAAGAAAATACAAAATCAACCAGGTACTCTCCAATATTTTCCATTTCTTCAATAGCAGATTTTAATTTATCATAAACTTTTACTGAACTGCTTTGAATCCTAAACTAAAAGAAACAAATCAAGGAATGTATACTGAAAACAATTTTGAAGCAAAGAACAAGTGTATATAAAAAAAAGTATAAGATAAATTATTCACTATAAATTTCCATACAAAATGTTTTTTAAGGTACAGTATATCTGTCAATGAAAATCCTGCATGTATTTCAAAGGGAGGGGCAAGAGAGGATGCACATTGTTGTTCCAGATAGAATTATGTACTAACTGCTTTTAAAGATTGTAACACTCCAAAAAAATGGTCAACTGATTTAATTTAAGATGAGATAAATGAGTGCCACAACAAAATGTATCAGCCAACTTTCTGGATAATTTTTGTAAAGGGCAAAAGTGGGAGTGCGCAAGTTTGGATATCAGTACAACTTATACCAGTGTGTTTGTGTAATATTTGGATTGTTCGACTCCAACATTTTCAAAGCGCTACTTGTTTTAAAATGAGTCAAACTTCATTCTTGCATAAAGGGACCGAATTGAATCAGAAATTGTAAGTAAATAGCTCACAGGTCTATTTCAATGAATCTGTATTTTGTTTTAAGATAAATTTAAAAGCCATGAATACATTCCTCTCATCACTTTGATGCTGAATACTAACTATAGTGATCTGGTTAATTAGCCCAATGGTTATTCATGGCAGCCCCTTATTTGGTACAAACCTTAAAGAACAAAGATCAACCAAGAAAATTGCCAGGATTCCATTGTTTATTTGGGACACTATACTATCTAATTGGTACAAGAGACTGTAGCAAAATGGTTACTAATTAGAGGCAGTCTTGTGCACTTGCATGCCTGTTAAGACACTGTACTGTGCTTAGAGTGAACAGATTTTAAAGAGCGTCAGTTGTGCTTGTATTCGAAAGCAGTAATTTTTGTCACTAATAGTTAGCAAGAAATAAGTGGTAAAATCACTTGGAACTGTTTTGCTCACTGTGGTTTCAAGCATTCAGGTTTAAAGATGCCAGAAACAGCGGAAAGAAAACATATGAAACAGTTTCACTACTTCAACAAGTTAGAAACTACAAAGAATTTGGAGGTATCAACAATCATTTTGAATGTTACTATGAAAAAGAAGATTTTGAAGATCCAATCATCGAAAACAACTGGCACTAGGTACCAGTACCGACTTTGTTTATTTCCAGTCTATCAAAGAACATGGCAGCATTCAGAGAGCAAATTACTCTGTCAATGACTATTAGGAACCAATACGCAGTTTTATAGTACTGCAGTGACATTTGTAATGTTCTAATTTGTTCTGTATTTCATTTAAATTGTATTTTTTATACCAATTTAACTATTTCTATTGAATTTCTGCTATTTGGGGCAGCCACTTAATTAGGTCAAAATGCACTGATCCAAATGTGTCCCAATTAACCAGAATCCACTGTATTCCTTTAACATTGAACATTTAAAATGTTTATCAACAAATTATTAAGGTATGGGCATAATTTAGATTGTTTCATCCTTAATACAAATAATAACCTATATTTACTAATACTTCATTTGCACATCAGGTTATTGATAGCCCATTAAAACTAGTGTTAACATTTCCATCAAGTGGTAACAGGCTTTTACAAGACCTGGTGGATTCCTTCATTAAGTAAGTAAAAGTTATATCTTTGATAGGGTAACAGAAGGGTTGCTATGGGGACAACCTATCAGAGACATTTCTTTTGTACTATTCATTCCTACCCACTGTCTCTGCAGAATAATATTTCCTTCTTTCCCAATTCTAACAAAGTCTGACATGAAACCTTAACTATATTTCTTTTTCATAGACGCTGTCTGACCTGCTGAGCTTTCAGTTTTTTCTATTTTTAAAATCACAGTATTAACAAAAACAGGAAAGAAACTGTCATAAATATTTCTATTGGATGAGCAGCATAACATGTTCAAAACAATTAGTATTTATGTTGTCTGTAGATGAACTATTTTGGCCAGTTTTAACATGCAAATCATTAACGCATTCTTTTATATCATTCAGGCTTTTTCACAATAAAAGCTAACCTAATACTAAAAGAAATTAAAAATTTAGAGTTCAATTATTTTGTACATGTAAAAATTGACTATGTACAGTAACTGAAAATATTATTAAGCAGTCAGAATCCACAATACCATTATTGAAAAATTTAACATTTTGGCATAGCAATAATATCTAATTCTATACTCATTATTTGCCTTCCAATTCAAAAAGGTACATTTTAATTTTCTATACCAAATATCCTGAAATTACAGACAACTTGCATTACTTTATTTGGTGAGGGGGTGGGGATAGGGCGGATGTTGCATTCCTAGAAATTATTTGTATTATGATTTTCCGCAACATGAAGCTGCATGCAAAGAGAAAAATAAACAAAACAAACAAGTAAAAAAAAAATGATTTGTTAATTTTGTAAGGCTAAATTTCTGTTACCTGAATGCACTGTAGCATAGAGGTCAGTGGTATCATCTCAGTTCGAACGAAATTTCAATAGTTTTAATTACAGGCATTTTGAACTACTGATTTTTCATTGAGTCCCTTATAAACGGCAGAGAGAGGGAATATTGAGATTTCCTTTACTTCCACCAAGTGTCAGAATCAAATAGATTAGGTTAATCATTGCATCATCTAGCACCCTTAAAAGAGGAACTACATACCTCAAGATTTTCTCAGCAGCTTTACCCCTAACAGCTCAAACTCACATGCTGTCATGAAAGATATATGACTCCAGTATATTCTACTTACTGTTAAATTTCATAAATACACTTACATGGTTTATATCACTAAATTCAACTGCTAATTTTGTACCTGATTTCAGCTCATTTTCAATGTAAACAAAGTTGTAATTTTTAAGTTGAAAACTAAGTTGTCTGCTTTTCATGTCTTGATTGTCATTAATAAACAAACACTTTTTTTGGTGGATCAATGTGAAAACTCCATGTACAACAAGGACAAATTCAGCTCTCAGTCTAAAGCAGTGTTGTTGAGTTTCCCAGATTACTGCTACACAATATACATTTTGGTTTGTTAAATATTTCATAAAGTAAAAGTCAATTTCTTGTTTTCTGTGCACGTAGATAATGAGATGACATACTACTTGATAAAATCACACAAAAATACAAAAAATACAACCCTAATAATATGAACATGAAACTTCAAAATCTAAATACAAATAGCTTTCCCCACCTTCTAAAATGTTTCTCCAAATTTCAAAAGAAAATTAAGACAATGTGTATAGAATATACAACCCCCATATAATTTTAGTTTGAACCAATTGTACCAGTAAATTCAATGGACCAAGAATTTTAAATAAAGGGTTTATTTGAAGTTAGTTGTCATTTTTAGGGCTAGCATTATGTCAAAATGAACAAGATGAAACAGAATAGAGTACTGTTTGAATCAGGGTGAATTTAGATTAGTAAAGCAGGAAAACTCTATTCAGGTTGGTCAATCTATCCAACCTGTGGACAGGTGGCAAAAGTTACCTATTTTAACCTCTTTCCTGCCTTCCTGTCACATGCTCGCACATTCACTTTGACAGCATTCTGATGAACAGTCAAGAGGAGATTCAAAATTTTGTACAGCTAATGAATAATATTATAATTCCTCAACTATGTAACACACTAGATCCCTTCATACCACTGCAACTTTGTCTGTCAATCCTACATAAATTATACCGTGAAATGTCTTTAAAACATTGAAAAGCAGCTTATAATGACCACAAAAGGATTAATGGACTTTTTCTCCCTCCCTGTAGTTGCAATGATCTTCATTAGACGTTCCTGGCATTTTTACAAGATCTCCAAATCCACATGACGTACATCTGGATGTTTTTGCTGTAAAGAAAATGTATTTACAATGATATATTTAGTTTTCTTTAAAGCAAAACAATTGTAATGCAATGTCAAAAATTAAGCCAACACCCACAGGTATATTTGTGAAAAGATAGATAGATAATAAAACATTTGAAATACATGTTATTTCATATGTTTGCAGATAAAACTTATTATTTTAAAATAAGGGAATATTATGAACGTTAATTCCAGCACACTGGAATATTCAACTTGAAGTATTATTACTTTGTTAATGTAGTCATGTTACCAGATTCCTTGTCCCAGATTTGCCTAAAAAACTGAGCTGAGAAGCAAAGCTCAAAAATTCTATGACATCTCGTGGTTGTTAAGATTTTATAATGTACTTACACAAGAGAGATGGCAGAAAGGAAAAGTAGTATCTACCTTCAGTGCCTTTTCTAATCGGTCAACCTCAGCTCCCAATGTATCAATAATATTCTCTCCATGTTTCAGCATAAAAGTTTCTAAGTCTTCAGGAGATTTTACCTGCTGAATTTCCTATAGAATAAAAAATGGGCAAGAGTTTCAAAGCAGTTCCAGTGGCAATAAACTTTTCTACTAAATATCTTCAGTGTTGTAAATAACAAAAATCTGCCAGAACTAAATTCCTAAGTAAGAAAATCCCACTTGTAGTATTACACACTTCTTCCCCCAACCCCACTGGCGATAAAGAAACAAATGGCAGCATCCTAAAGAGTGCCTTTTAAGAGGTTAAACTCCCAAAGAGATTCACAACAGTAATTGTTACTGGAACTACAACTTTTAAAAAATGACATACGTGTTTGTTGTAATCTGAAAGTTAGATTTTACACATAGAACCTCTAAGCATGTTCTGAAACTTAGTACATTTTAAAAATTGAGCTCCCCACCCCTCCCAATACACAAGACCCAAAAACAGAGAGGCACATCATGTTTACAGACCTTTCATCAGTTTTTGCCAATAATTTACGAAATTAGGGCAAGATTGTGTATTTATTGAAAGAATCTGTTAACAAGTGTTTCCTGATTTTGAATTTAGGTAATCTGTAATATCTTGCACTGTTTGAGTGCAGTTCTGTAATACATCGACCAAACGTAATGTATAATTTTCAAGTGAAAATGGTTATTTGCTTCAGCATGATACTATTCATTTTCACTGAATTGTATAGTTACACTGTGAACCATCCAAATGGATATTAAAAACTATGCAGATTTGATTCACCCACTGTTAAATGTACAGAATCATAAAGAACAGAACAATGTTGTTGAGGAATATTCTCTATCAGTCCAGAAAAATCCCACAGTCACTCACACATTGTATTACTACAGCACACTACTTTCTTTAAAAAAAATTGGCCCCCTGTCCTAATGACATTTTTATTTATTCAAGATGACAGATATTCAACTAGCAAAAACTTAAAAGGATGAAAGAATTACACACAATTCATTTTTAACTGTGCAAAAAGAGATTAATTTACAACCATACTCATGGTGCATTACATATCATGGCCTTTAATTTCTGAACTCTTACTAGATATTGCAATTTCAATAGGATAGCAGAATGACTCCTCCACAGTGCCAGTGCTTAAATTTTACATACATTTAAGATTGCATCAATGTCTTGCTTCTCCAGATAAGATCTTGTCACTATCCTTCCATCAAAATCAACTTCTGCTTTAAATCGAACTGTATTCATGCCCATGTCTGTGGCTTTTACATCATGGACAGCCCTGAAAAATCAGAACCAGCATTAGTACATATTTACAGAATCAGAAATGTATTTTTAAGTATTAAATAAAATCAAAACAGGAATTAAACATAATTTAACACTGCAACTGGTTATGCAAGGGTTTATATCACTGACTGCTAGGGTAGACTTGTCTTCAGAATTTCAGTTGCTCAAGTTATTCAGCTTGCTTAGGCAATATTATACAACTCTACTGTGACACCAAGGAGCTTATTAATTCAACATTAATTCAGAAATATTTTACTATAGCCATATTTCACCTGTGACTCCAACTTCCAGCTTTGTCTATTTCTTTTTCTCTTTAACATTTTCCCATCTCTTTTAAGCAGTACAGGGAGTCCCCAGGTGATGTATGAGTTCCGTTCCTGAGTCCGTTTTTAAGTCAGATACTTAAGTTGGAACAAGTACATCCGGTATTATTTAGCGTCAGTTAGTCAAACATTTGTCTTAGTATATAGTATATATTTTACCTTTCTATCCATATAAAACACTTAAGAAACATATGTATTCCAATAATTTAACCACTGCATTGCTTAGTAATAATTGTAGCTTTCATCGGGGCAGGGCATTTCACATGCTCCATTATTCTCACTTTATCCTCTATCCCTTAAAATTGTTCCGATCATTGACCGACTGTAGCCTAGCGCTTTTCCGATGACCGATGGCGTTTCACCTCAACGCTTTATTATTTCCACTTTATTTTCAATCGTGATCGCCTCCCGTCAATGGAACAGAAACACTGCGGGCGGCAGGTCCCGACCTGCGCTGGCTCCCGAGGTCCACTGGGTCCTAAATACCACAGCACTGAATTCCCCAGGTCCTAAACTGCACTGTGACAGGTTAAATGGGACAAGTGGGGGCTGTGCTGGGTTTGGGTATTTGATCCTCCACAATATTCCGCGTGGGAATTTAAACTGGAGGCAGCAGTGTTTTTTTATGAGGTCGAGCTGCAAGCTCGACATCAACCCGGCACGGATGGTATGGGAGTCCAGTGATCGACATCAACCTGGCACGGGAGCGGTCTGTCACTAAATCAAACTTGGGAACCTCCGTTCTCTAGCCCAGTGCTGATCTGACTGCACCACAAGCCAACCAGAACTGGGGGCGGGTGCTGGGGGGGACAGGATCAGGGTGAATCTTACTAAGAAAAATTTAAGCCAAATACAAAGTTAAACACTGAACACAGTGTCAACGGCAACAACTTAAAATGGCGGACGGCGTTCTCCTTCCTTGGTTCATAAGTACAAGTTATCCATAAGTCAGATGTTCATCACTTGGGGACTACCTGTATACAAGTTCTATGAATATACAGTTTACTCCCTTAAATACATATACCCTAACACTCACCGTAATGAGGGAAGACCATCATTAGTCAAAGTAACTGTATTTACGTCTTAATAACAGCCACATTTCGCAAGAAATTATTTTATTCGGAAAGTTGATGTTGCTGGCTGCCCTTTCCATCTCCATCATTACTAGGGCTCTATACAGATAAGTAATGAAGCTACCTTACCAATGCTTCATGTTGGATTTTCTTAAAAATGGAATAATGCCAACTGAATGTATGCTGGCTATCAGAGGAATCCCACCAATCCAATTCCATCATTTACTTCCCTGCAACCTATCTTCTCTCACATGCCCATCAACTTCACTGATTCTCCTATAATCCCGGTGTAACTTACAACAGCTAACTAATGCATCGCCTAATGTTGGAACAGCCAGGGGAAACCCAGGCAATCACAGGGAGAATGAGTAAACTCTACAGGGGGCTGAGTTGAACTACCATGATTGTGCATAGGTGCAAAACAAGTATCACAAGCCAATGCAAATTTTCTATTCAATTCCAGGGCTGTGATTAGATCAAGGGAAAATTTATGCCAGTCTTGTGCCAATGATTCAGAAAGCTTAATATATTAAAGGTGTTATTATGTAGATATTATCAAAGCCTGTAATAGACCTTTACAGTTTTCATATCTATCATAAGGCAGGAAACACAGCAGACTATTAGGTACCCTATCAATCCTTTCTATTCAAGAAAACTCTCTTATACAGTCAACAATTTGCTAGATCCTTTTCCTGAAAGGATATTTAGCAGCACTGTAAATCTCCTGATTGCAATTATTGTCTATTGAATTACCTTACTGAAGGGTCATTCTCTAAAAGTTCAGTAAGTCTTTGTACATTTTCTGGCTGGATAGATCTCCCAATCAGAGCCTCAGTATTTGTGTAGATCAAGAATGAAGAAATGGTACCCAGAAGTGCTCCAACACCAAGAGAGCCAATGCTGTCATAATAAGGATTACCTAAATCAAAATACAGAACATCAGTAACTGTTTGAATTGCACAACTGAATCAGATACCAAAATACACATATTAAAAATCACACCTAAACTATGTATCTGCATGACCACAGAAGCAACATTCATACTGTAGGTGAGTATTTTGCATTTTCTGTGACTGCTGCAATGGACTCTGCTTTGTAAAATGGATTTATGCCGTTTCATACGAACACATAGGACAAGATGCATACATATTATCCTATGAGAAGTTCTAACAAGAAAGATACCAGAATAAAGGAGATGAGAAAATATGCAAAAACATACATGGAGACAGAAACCAAATAAGTTTCAGGTTCCTGACTTTTCATTAGAACTGGAAACAGTGCTTAAAATCTATTGCATCAGTAGCTAAGAGGTAGGCGAAAGGAGGGGTGGTGGAGAAAACAAAGAACAAAAAGAAAAAAGGTTCAAATTGAACCATTAAATGACAGAAGGAAATGACAACGCATCCTACTGAAAACTACCAAATTAACTTTAATGAAAAGTTAAAAGCAAAGTTACATTTTGTTTTAAATATTCACTGAATTTATTCTCTTGGATTTCTAACTTAGCTGCATTAAAACTGACTATCATCAGTTGCTAAGGCCACAAAGTCTTGAGTTTTGCTCTTCTGCTCCACATTTGAAATGCTTAACACCAACCTCTCAGCAAGCTTGTGCTCAAACAAGCTAGCATCTCCTTGTACAGCCAGATGAGAAATGCTACTTGTTAATGCCCTTTAGGAAGTATCCTTATGTTAATACTACATCAACACGTTGTTTTTATTGTCTTTTCTATACAAAATGCTGAGACATTTTCTTTTCTGCAGCAGATGTGATGTATGCTAGGGTAACTAAAGAAGATAGTCTGATGAATAGAACATTAAAAAAAACACCTGCTCAAAGTTCACTCGCTCACAAAGATCCCTGAACTGAAATGTCAACTATTTCGCTTCCCACACATGCAGGCCGACTGCTTAAGTATTTCTAGCACTTTCTGACTTTATTATTACAAATTAAATTTAAGTCCGGCTCTTCACAGTTTGGATATACAAAGCTATGTAGTGAGTTAAACACCTTCTGAAAAACCACCCAAGATGGAAGCTTCCTTCAGGGTTTTTAAACAAGATCTTAGAAACTGCAGAATGTTAAGAAAAATACATATTAAGTTCAATACAGAATCGCCACATGTCTGAATATGCCATCAATTATTCTCACAATCAGTGTTAACAAAGGTAACGTATACACAACAATCCATAACTACACCATGTAAACAAGAGTAAACTTGTGGCACAACAGTATCTTAACAACAGACAATAAACTATACTTTTCAAAATATATCTACTAAATGTTAACAAAACTTAAGATTCACAGATATTGCTGCTTCAAGGGTAAATAAAAAGGGAATAGAGATGGATACCTTTCCTCCATGTGCTTCAAAACAAAAACCAAATTAAACCGCACAGGAAATGTAATAAAAAACAGCTTACGTACAATGATTTCCATACAAAATGACCTGCTCTTCTAGAGGCCAAATCAGTGGCATTCTGATAAAAAATGTGAAATACTTTCTTTTTTTCTTTTTTTTCTTTCTTTCTAAATCTTTTTATTAATATTAGTAATATGGACAGAATACAGATGATATATTGATAAAGAAATTACCAACATAGACATTCCATTACATATGAAAAAAAACATACATAATAGTTACAATATAAATGAGTTTACCAAGACATAAGCCATAAGATATATGTATGGACATAGTAAATCTAAATATTTCATAATGTATAATATAAAAAAACAGAAAAAAGAAAGAAAAAAAAATTATATAATGCAGAACTAGCTAATCTAATCTAATAACTATAACTAATAAATAATATAAAAGAAAAAAAAACAAAAAAGGAAAAAAAAACGGGCTGTTTATAATATCTCACAAAAATAAGTATTCATCAATGCCGTCACTTCCAGTCCTCTCAAAATACATAAGCTGAAAACTGGGAAATCAAATGAACTTGGCACAGGGTCATATTACATCATATGAAAATGTTGAATAAATGGTCTCCATAACTTTTCAAATTTAATAGAAGTCTCAAAAGTACCACTTCTAATTTTTTCTAAATTTAAACATAACATAGTTTGAGAGAACCAATTAAATACAGTGGGAGGATCAATTTCTTTCCAATTCAACAATATAGATCTTCTAGCCGTGAAATACTTTTAACTGAACATATCTTGGATGATGACTGAATCACAGCTGAAGTACTGTGTCCAGTTTAGATCTCAATAAAGAGAAGTTATTAATATTTTGGAGTGAGACAAATTAAAGTTTTATGTTGACTGCCAATCCAAAAACTTGAAAGGAATTTTCATAACTTTAAAATTTTCCAGAAGCTGAAAAGATTATATTCTGTTTTACAAATAATCTGTGAACGATTTATTTAAATCCAGGAAAATATGAAGATGAAGCAGCTCTGATCAGATGGCAGCAAAACTATGGAATATGCTACTTGTAAGGATGATAGAAGAGAAAATCAATAACAAGTTCAATTTCAAATTTAAGTGTACTTATCATTCAACCATTCATGAATATAGCCAAATGAAACAGTGTTCCTCTGGAGCCAAGGTGCAAAACACATTACTAACCGCGCAAAGCATAGAACATAGCACAAATAGCACATATGGTTAATTGCAGAAAAATAGTCATAAAGAAAGCCCTTGAGTGACAGATGCAATTTGTCGTGCTCCAGCTTGTTCCTCCACCCAGCGAACACCAAGGGCAGCCCCAAAGGGAAGTGCCAGCCTTTAACCTAGAACAGATTCCTGCATGCCCACAGAGGACTCTGCTCTCTTCCACACTACCTCTGGTGTCTCCTCCCATGGGTGACTGCCACAGGTGACCCCACGGCAAGGGCCTAGTCCTCGCCACAACCAAGGCAACACAGTTCCCCCGCCGTTGGTCTTTCTGATGAATCAGTGAAGTGGACTTGCAGTATTCTATATTAGCAAACTCCACCAGGATCTTGCAATCACAACAAAAAATATTCAGAACAATCACAGCAAAAAGTCCAGGCGACAACACAACAATGGTACACATTAAGTCCTGCTCCATTGCTATTAAACAACTCGATGATGAGAGATTCCTGTGGTACTTGATGATCTTAGTATCCAGCAGTGAATTACAATTGTAAAAAAGATGTAAAGGACAAAGATGGGATTGGACCCAGAGTGGCCGCTGCATCTAAGCATGCTGCCATCTTACAGGAATAATGAACTGGACAAAAAGGAATGCAGAGATGTTAAGAATGGACAGCTCCAAAAGAAAGGCTCAACAAGAAAATGGTCTTTTCTCCTATTGCTGAGTTAATATCCTTCTGTAAAAAAAAATAAACTGAGAGCATTCTACAGTTTTGGGCAAGTTGCTAGTTTTGCTAGTGACCTAATTGGTAAGTATATATTTATCTTTTATTAATCCATTCAAGTCAAGCAGCCAGTGTGCCTAAATAAAAGCTCCACGTGATATAACATATCATGAGGATGGATTTGGTGATGCCAAACTCACTAAACAGCTAAAAAAAAAAATAATTCTGGCTATTGGTTTAGCCATGACCATGGGCAGCAAATTCTCAAAGATCAAGATTTTACAGTTTCCGAATGCCCTTGATATTCAATTGTTTCAATGAAATTTAGATTTTTTTAAAAATTTAAATTCAAGCCATTTGGCTAGAGTTAATTAACTCAAATATGTTCACAATTATTCTTTTCCTCTTCTTATTGAAATGAATCAATCCTTTGTTCTTTTGCCAGATCGAACCTGGCATATGTTCAGTAGTCACATTCTCCAGCCTAAGTGCCAGGTCACTGCAGCAACCTCATGCTCAGTCCTGTATTACATGTGGGGTCAAAGATACAGAGCATTTAGAAAAACACCAGCAAAATACCAAGTGGCTTCAACACAGAAACCGCTGGCATTTATCAGCAAATTCCAGCCCATTTGGTCACTGAAAATGCAATAATCAACACCCAAAACATAGCTGTTTGAATGCAAATTAATACCGCTACTTCAGTAATTTCAAGGCCATTTAAAATAATCTTCTTTACATTTTTACCTTGTACACACAAATTAAACCATGTGCATTCCTAAGCAGGAAACTAAATTAATAAATCAGTGAATCAGTAACATGTCTTACCTGTAAGGGAAGTTAGCCCCATGCAACCAGCTGCTAACAACACTCCCAGCACAGCAGCTGCATCTTCCAACAGTACAACATTGGTGGTTGGATCATGACTATGTACCACTAGGAAACAAACATATTCTACTTTAATAGAGGCACAATGACCATGTCACTGAAGAATTTATTACTTAATACATAATGAATCTTCACAACCCAACTACTACATGGTAGTCTTAAAGAGTACACTGATGAATATCTGGAGAAACATGAACAACAGCTGCCACGTACGTGTACAGTACAGACTGCACCATAAACAATACACAAGTGCATTAGGTATAATTTAGTTACAAAATATTTGCATCTGTATCAGAAGCAGAGTTCGAAAGTCTTCCACAGAATTTGTAATATAGGCTGACATTTCAGAACACTTCAGGACTCCCTCAATTTATGAGATTCACAATTTCCTGGAATGTTTTTATTTACAAAATCTTGCTTTATGAAAAGGCTGATTTAAATGCTATTACACTTAAGTACAAGTTCAAGTCTAAATTCAACATACTGTCATTCAACTGTACACATGTATACCGCCAAATGAAATGATGTTCTGCTGGATCAAGGTGCACACACAAAACTCACACACACACAAAATATTATGAATAAATTAACAAATGATAAAGTGCATTTATGACACAAGTGAAAAAGTAAACAATATAACACGACTGGTGGGTTATATGTGATAAGACCTGGGTGATGGCAGGGAGTTCGGTAATTTCATGGCCTGGGCGAAGAAGCTGTTTCCCCATCCTAACAGTCTTTGCCTTAATGCTATGGTACCTCCTGCCTGATGGTGGGGGGGGGGGGGGGGGGTCAAGGAAATTGCTGGACAGATGGGAAGGATCATTGACAATGCTAAGAGCTCTGCATATGCAGTGTGCTAAATAAGCATCTGTTGGGTTGGAAGGAAGATCCCAATGATCCTCTCAGGAGTCTGCACAATCCTTTGTAGGGATTTGCAATCAGATGCCTTGCAATTCCTGTACCAAACAGTGAAGCAGCTAATCAGGACAATCTCCATAGTGCATCTGTATAAATTGGTTAGAATGGAGTGGGATGCCTCACTCACCTCAATCCCCTCAGGAAGTAGAGACATTGTTGTGCTTTCTTGACCACAGAGGTGGTGTTGAGTGACCAGGTGAGATCACCTGTTATGTGCTTTCCCAGAAATTTAGTGCTCCTAACTGTCTCAACAGAGGAGCCATTTATATGCAATGAGGAATGGTCAGCCTGCACTTTCCAAAGTCCACAATCATCTCTTTGGTGTTGACAATGTTGAGACTCAAGTTGTTTCACTCGCACCATTCTACCAGCCACTCTACCTCCTCTCTATACGCCATCTCAACATCACTGGCGATGAGGCCAACTACTGCTGTGGCATGAGCAAACTTGATTCAGTGGTAACTGCATTTAGCAGTACAGTCACATGTCAGCAGCATTCAGCCCTGGGGGGCACCCATGCTCAGTGTGATTGAGCAAGAGACGTTGCTGCCAACATAGACCAACTGTGGCTTTTCTGTCAAGGATTCCAAGATCCAGTTAAAGAGATGTTGAGAACCAACAAGGACAGCTTACCCACGAACTTCTGTGGATGATCGAATTAAATGCCAAGCTAATGTCAATAAACAGCTTCCTGGCATATGAAACACCAGTTTCCAGGTGGGACAGGACGGAATAGAATGCAGAGGCTATGGCATCAGTGGACCGATTTGAACAATAAGCAAACTGGAAAGGGGCCAATGCAGTAGTAAGAGGGTATTTAATGTGATCCATAACTAGCCTCTCAAAGCATTTCACTATTGCTTAAGTCAGTGCCATAGGTCATCAGTCATTGTGGCGGGTTACTGTTGCCATCTTGGACACTGGGATGCTGGAGGCCACCTTGAAGCCTGTGGGGACAGTGAGCTGTTAAAGATATCTATTAGAACCTTTTAATTAGGCTACACAGTCCCTCAGCACCTGACCACGTATGTTATCGGGGATTTTATTAATTTTGAAATGATGCATTTCTGAAGTTGCTATTAACTACAGCAAAAGCATAAAAATACAAATATTAAAACTGTATACACAAAGAAACAATGGCATTATAGCAATAATTCATAAATTGAACATGTGCAATTTAAAGAACTAACAGTGCTTTACATTGTCAGAGGTGTCTTTTTTGGATGTAGAAGTTAAACTGAGACTCCGCTTGGGTAGAATTAGAGGATTCTGTAATAATATATTTCAAATTTATACAGAAGTTTTCCTGAATATCTGCACTTTCAAATACATTACCAAATCATGGGAAATATTGTCAAATGTCCATTGCAAAATTTATATACATATAACATGCAGTGGAATTCAAGTGAATTTATTGAAACTGGTTCTTTCTTCTCTCAGCACCCAGCTAAGCAGCAATATAGTGCACTGTATTCAATCTTTCATAAGCTCAAATATTAATGAAAAGAGAAAGCACTCAATATTATACAACAAATATTTTGCATCAGCTGAACAATGGGTTTTGGCCATTAATAACAGAATTAAAATAGATAATATGACTTCAATAAGCTTGCATCAAAATAACAAAGGCACCATTGTGCTTTGCTTCCTCCCTCTGTAATTACTCAATTATTTATTTTAAATTATAATTGAAACATGGCAAGCATTCTGCATATATAATTATTTGATGCAGATTAGTAAAAAATAACTGGACCCGATAGTATTCTATATCAGAGGATAATGAGATTCACCTTCAAAGATTACAAGTAACAACCCCTAAAAATTTAAATACAGAATATGATTAACCACATTAATAAATCAGTTGTGCTCAAGCAATTGTTGTAAAATCTGACTAGTGTCACTCCTCTTCCAAGCAATTATCTATCTTGTAAAACTATTCAGACACTATTATTATAGAGAACAGTACAGCATGCGATCCCTCCCTTTAATCCACATTTCTGTACTGAACACAATACAGTTTAAACTAATCCTGTCTGCCTGAATGTAGTTCATATCCATCACATCTCTGCTTGTATATGTGCCTGTCTTGAACTCTTATTCATTACTGAGGCCTATCTAATCCTGACACAATATTTGTAACCTCTTAAAAGAACTATCAAGGTGATATCATCACAAAATTACCGACAAGATAAACTATCCAAATCATTTTAGTACAGTGTAGAGAAAAACCTCGACTTCCTACTTCATCATGGCTTTCAAATGTTTAATAATTTCACTGCTTTACATAGAGGCCATTTTATAATCTGATAACTACTTCACTCTCTGACCCAGAAAATCCTTTTCGTATCACATAAAGTTATATAACTAATAGGCAAATACTTTAGGTGTGTTGCTCAAGGTTTCTAGATTTTGCAAAATCTCTTGTGCACTGACAGGCCACTTCCTTTAGTATCTGAGCATCACAAACACTCAAATGCCCTCTCGAACATCCTGCATTCTCGCCTAACATTGGATACAGGCAACTAATTACCAGTCAACACTGCAAAATATTCATTCTGCACACCTGGGTGTCTGCACTGAAATTAGCAGAGCTCATCAAAACAACAACCTAACTCTTAAACATCACAGCCACAACAAGTAGTGGAGCTATTGCACAGGACCGAAAGAAACTGCAGAGGGTCATAAATTTAGTCGGCTCCATCTTGGGTACTAATCTACAAAATACCTAGGACATCTTCAAGGATTGGTATCTCAGAAAGGCAACATTCATTATTAAGGACCCTCATCACCCAGGGCATACCCTTTTCTCACTGTTACTATCACGTAGGAGGTACAGAAGCCTGAAGGCACACACTTAGCGAATCAGGAACAGCTTCTTCTCCCCTGCCATCCAATTCCTAAATGGACATTGAACCCTTGAACACTACCTCACTTTTTAAATATATATTATTTCTGCTTTTGCATTATTAGCAATCTATTCAATATAAATATACTGTAATTGATTTACTTACTTATCTTTTTCCCTGCTATATTATGTATTGTATTGAACCGCTGCTGCTAAGTTAACAAATTTCATGACACATGCCAGTGATAATAAACCTGATTCTGAAACATTCTCTCCACATTTACTTTATCAAGGCCTTTCATCATTTGAAATGTTTCAATGAGGTAACCCCTCATTCTTCTGAATTCTAGTGAATATAGGTCCAAAGCTATCAAACACTCTCATATGACAACCCATTCAATCCTGGAATCACTTTCATGAACCTCCTTTGAACCCTCTCTAGTTTTAGCACATCCTTTCGAAGATAAGGGACCCAAACCTATTCACAATACTCTGAGGCCTCCCCAGTGCTTTATAAAGTTTCAACATTACATCCTTGCTTTTATATTCTAGTCCTCTTGAAATAAATGCTAACATTGCATTTGCCTTCCTCACCACAGACTCAACCCATTAATTAACCTTTAGGGAATTCTGCACAAGGACTAACAATCCCTTTGCACCTCAGCTTTTTGTATTTTCCCTCCATTTAGAAAAGAGTCAACCCTTTCATTTCTCCTACCAAAGAGCATGCCCATACACTTCCTGACACTATTCCACTTGCCATTTCTTTGCCTGCTCTCCTAATCTGTCTAAATCCTTCTGTAGCCTTTCTACTTCCTCAAAACTACCTACCTCTCACCTATCTTCATATCATTTGCAAACTTTGCAACAAAACTATCAATTCCATCACCAAAATCACTGACATATGAAGTAAAAAGAATCATTCCCAACACAGACCCCAATTAGCCACTGACTTATCTATGCTAGAATCTTTCCTGAAATACCATGGGTTTGTAGCCTGTTAAGTAGCCTCACATCTGGCACCTTGTCAAAGACCTCCTGACAATCCAAGTACCTAACATCAGCTGACTCTCCTTTGTCTATCCTGCTTGTTAATTCTTCCAAGAATTCTAACAGATTTGTCAAGCGCAATTTTCCCTTGAGGAAACCATGCTGACTATGGCCTATTTTATCATGTGCCGCCAAGTACCTCGAGTCCTCATCCTTCATAATCAACTGCAACATCTTCCCAACTGCTGGGGTCAGACTAATTGGCCAATAGTTTCCTTTCTTCTGTCTCTCTCCCTTCTTGAAGGGTGGAGTAACATTTATCCCTAGCCTAATCACAAGACAATTCACAATGACCAATTAATGTACCAAGCAGCAAGTCTTTGGACCGTGAGAGGAAACCTGAAAATCCAAAGGAAACCCCACAGGGAAGTGCATTCAAAATTCTTACAGATGGCACTGGAATTGAACTGTAAACTCCAATGCTTTGAGCTATAATTTTGTTGTGCTAACGTGGTGCCTTAAAAACAACTTCCTGACTTTTGAATTCATTGCCTTGACTAATTAAGGCAAGCATGCCATATGCCTTCTGAACCTGTGCATCCACTTTCAGAGGGCTTGGACTTCAATACCCTTCTGCTCATCAACACTGGTCAAGGCCTTGCCCAAAACAGTGTACTATATTTTAATATCTGATCTACCAAGGTGCAAGACCACACATTTGGCTGGGTTAAACTCCATCAGCCAATATCCCAGTCAGCTATTTCTCTGCCCATATCAGCAATGGATCTATATACCACTGCATTCTCTGTCAGTCTTCTACGCCACTGATCTTCCCATCATCTGCAGACTCACTAACCCACCCATCTACATTTTCATTCAAGTCATTTGCATACATCACAAACAGCAGAGATCCCACTACAAAACCCTGCAGAACACCACGAATCACAGACCTCCAGCTTGAGTGAGTCCCTTCGATCACTACACTGTCTTCTAGGGGCAAGCCTGTTCTGAATCCAAACAGCCAATTCACCAAGGATCCCATGCATTTTAACCTTCTGGAAGATCCTCCCATGAGGGACCTTGTCAAACACACTTTACTAAAATCTATGTGGACAACATACACAGCTCTAAGCTTCAGCAATCACCCTCGTCACCTTGTTAAAAAAAAACTCCATCAAGTTAATAAGACATAATTTGTCCCACACAAAGCCATGCTGGCTCTGCCCAATTACAGCATGGCTTTCCAAATGCTCATAAATCCTATCCTTAAGAATTATCTCTAGTAACTTCCCTACCACTGACGTGAGACTCACTGGTCTATAGTTTCCAGGATTATCCCTGGTTCCCTTCTTGACTGGTGAGTAGCTAATATTGTTGCATTATTCCAGAAGAAAACCAGGGATAATCCTGTTTAATTCTAGCTTCTGAAACTTAACATACTTTTCCTTTTTCCTTCTTGACTAAATTCATCACCTCTGTCGAGGTCCAAGGTTCTCTTGGATCTCTTGACATCCTTCTTACTGTAACATACCTGTCCTGTACAGTTTGTCTTTAAAATACCCTCCACACGTTAATGTGTTCTTGCCTAAAAACAACTGTTCCCAATTTGTTCTTCCTTATTCCTGACTAATGCTCTGTAATTTGCCCTGCTTCAATGTAATACTCTCCTGCAAAATCCATACTTATCCCGATTTACAGCTATCTTAAAATGCTGTTTGCTGCTCCTTAACTGCTGATCTACTGAAAGGTCAGACTCCTGGCCAGGCTCATAACCCAACACCAGGTCCGGTACACCCCTCCTCTTGTTGGACTATCTACATTTTGATTTAAAAAAAAACACCCTGGATGCACCTAATAAATTCTGCCTCACCCAAACCTCTTGCACTCAGAAGGTCCCAGTTTACATTAGGGAAATTGAAGTTCCCCATGATAAAAACCCAACGGCTTTTATACCTTTTCTTAATCTGCCTGTATATCTGTTCCTCAATGTCCCAGTGGCTACTGGGGGGGAGTGGGGGCATCTGCAATACAATTTTACCAGAGTTTGAGATCTACCCATATAGACTCAGTTGAACAGTGCTCCATTATGTCCCCTCTGAGTATAGCTGTGATATTGTCCCTGATTAGTCGTGCAACTCCCCCACCTCTTTTACCTTTCACACCATTTTTTCTAAAATATTTAAATTCTAGGACATTAAACACCCATTCCCATCCCTCGCTCTGTGATAACTACAACATCATAGTTCCATGTACTGATTCATGTGTTACCTTCACCCATAATGTTCCTTGCATTAAAAGGCACACACTTTAAACCGTATGTCCCATCATATTTATTGCTTTGCCTCTGCCCGTTTTTACTGGCTCTGTTACCTACCTTCCTCTCCATCCATCCAGTTTCTGGCCTACTACCATCCCCGTGCTGAACCAGTTTAAACCCTAGCGAACTCATAGATGACAACAAATGTACGCAACCTACACAGCAAATTATTTTAAAACTTGCAGACCAGGTATAGAGAAATTGCTTATCGAGCATTTTGCTTCAAACACTATAAATTTTCAGTTGCTCTTTTCTTTTTAAACATCTCTGCTACTTTTGTATTTCCCAATAATAACAGCTGCCCCAGCTAAGGGACCTTTTTTATTTTTACTGTTCTTTTCTTCAAAACATAGAACATCTCAAACATTTTCATAAATGTTTGCTGCTACTCTGCAGCCAAATACAATTTCCTTCTACTTGATCAATTATTTGCTAATTTCTAAAATTCTTCTAATTCTCAGGCAGCTTTACAATTTTATAATCAAGAAACTCTTATATAGGCACATGAAAATGCAGAAAATAGAAGGATAGTGTTATCATGCAGCACATTTGATTACAAATTTAATTAGTTTAGCACAAAATTGCAAACCAAAAGACCTATTCTTATATGCTACTGTACTAATCCTTCTCTTCAAATCTGGTATCTCATGTTTTTTTTAAGTCAGCCACAAATCGATGCAGCTTTTTTCCCTTAATGAAATGTATACTTTTCCCTTGTATACATTTCATTAAGAAAAAGACTTCTTGTTGAGAATTTGAAATAAGTCTTTCAAACTTTTTATGAATGTCTGATATTTTATTCCATCAATGTTTATTCTGAATATTGGTGCTCCATAAGGTAGCATTCTCAGTCCAATACTCTACTCACTGTGCACTCATGACTGCAAGGCCAGATTCTGCTCTAACTCGGTCTACAAATATGCAGATGATACCACCATTGTATGCCTCATCTCAAATAATGATTAGTTAGAGGACAAGAAGATAGAAAGCTTAATAACATGGTGTCATGACAACAATCTTTTCCTCAGTGTCAGTTAAACAGAAGAGCTGGTCATTGATTTCAAGAAGGGGGCCCATGCACATGTTACTGTCTACATCAACAGTTTGAGGTTGAGAGCATCAAGTAGTGAATATCACCAGTGTCTAGTCTAACCAAATAGATGCCTTAGCCAGGACAGTTCAATGCCTCTACTTCCTCAGGAGGTTAAAGAATTTGGCATTTCCTCATCAATCCTATCAATTTTTATTGATGCATCATATCTGGATGCATAACAGCTTGGTATGACAACTACTCTGTGCTGCCAAATTAATTTGTCTCAACATTTGGTACCTAGCAATGAACTGATGGGCAGTGTATCCAACATGAAAATCTGCAGGTGCTGGAAATCCAAGCAACAGACACACAGACACACAAAATACTGGACAACCTCAGCAGGCCAGGCAGCATCTATAGAAAAGAATAAACAGTCGATGTTTCAGTCCAATACTCTTCATCAAAGCTGATGAAGGGTCTCAGCCTGAAACATCAACAGCTTTTCCCTTACATCCATGATGAATGCTAATGCAGGGTTGTGCTGTCTTTGTCAGCTTATGCACATATTATCAACTGGTAGGACAACTGCATTTAAATAAAGTGTACTGGAATGTTAAATATAGAACTGACATACCATATTGATAAAATGTTATTCCTTTAGCTCGAGCACTCTTTCGGAGTTCATTTATTGCTACCAAAAGTGTTGCTATACAAAAAAATACAATAAAGTAATTTGTCACAAGCAAAATAATATTACTTTAGAAACATACAAACTTATGGCAACAATACTAGCTCCCAACAGCTAAATTATTAAGATTAGCCAAATATCAAATAAGTTTTAAAGAAACAGACCACTTAATATGGAATGAAATGTGAACTATATTGAATAATTGCTATAAAGCAAATCAGGGCAACAGTATGATTGTAAGCATTGTCAAGTAAGAATTAAACCAGGTATTTAAAGGCCATAGGCTACAGCAAAACATGTATGACAAGAAATGAAATTCTGAGCAATTTTTTAAATTCTTAAATAGCTTTACTTTTTAAACAGCAATTAAAATTTTTACTTCAGCAGAGAAGTGATGTAAATTATTACAAAAAGTTTAGTTCTACCAAATTATAATAAGTTAGAAACCAGATGCGTTACTGATCACATTATAGAATGTGATTAAATAATAAGCAGAAGGATAGTCAAGCAGAATTAGAATAAAACACAAGAAATAAATGAAAACAAAAATAGTATGCAGGCCAAATCATTTAGTGAAAAAGGTGGATGAAAACTAAAACAGATCAAATAAGATTTATCTTATTAATTTTATTATGAAATTAGTTGGGGTACACAATACAGTAACTTTTTAAATTTTCATATGAATATCATACCTCCTTCCGACACTAATGAGCCAGCCAGAATAAAATAGGCCTGAATATAAATGGAACATTAAGGAAAATGTTTATTACTGCATTTAAGCATAACTAAAAATTCAAAAATACTATTGTATTAATTAACATTCTATATGCAAAATCACATTTTAACAAAACTCAACAGCCAGAAAATAATCCATACAAATAATACAACAGCTTGGTGAACATGTTTCAGCAAGAATATAGAAAGGATAGTTAAATTGTTTCAACTTTGATCTACACTGAAGCTCTGTTAGAAAGTTCCATTTTTGTCAGGTTGTATTTACTTCAAAGAGACCCAAAATATATATAGGGTTTTAGTATTGATGTATTAGTTTTTTTTAAAAATGGTAATACAGTAAGGTGATCATTATTATGAATGCCCATTTCCTAAGAAAATCACTAAGGGTACTTGAAATTTGTTATTTTGGGGAAGAACACACAAGATAGCACATCTGTTTCCAGGCACCCTAATACCTCACACTTTGCTAATCAAAGATCAGGGATAACGCTCAAAATAACAATGCGTTCTTTCTTATACCATGAAAAGAAAAACTGCTTTGGTGACAAATAATCTTGTGCTAATAAAAATTCAACCCTTTCGTATTAAGCAGAACAATACTTGGATACTGAAGACCTATTGTCTGGAAATGGTGTTAAGGCTGGAGGGGGCAGCTAAAATCATATGCTAGTTACCAGTTTGTGATTTAAACAATAATTACTAATTACTTCTTTCATAGGAGCAAAAGCAGACTGCAGCTTCAAATTAAAGCTGAAATACTAGCAAGGACTATGCCGAGTGGGAAAATATTTCAAGGGCAATGTAACATACCAACTAAAACTGTAGTTAACAAAATATACTCAGGATCATACTGCATTTCAGACAATATATTTAGATTATGTAAAATAAAGGGTTTGGTGTACAATTTGTTATGCTTAGATTGAGCACCTGCAATAGGGAAAGCATTGTATTTTCTTGCAGAACCATTTTTTTTGTTTACAAAGTTCAAAGCAAATTTATTATCAAAGTATATGTATGTCACCATATACAACCCTGAGATTCACTTCGAAAGCATTTGTTAATGCAGAACTTACCCACATTAAGGATTCTATATGGTGGGGATGTAAAAGTCCACTAACTCCATGGTACACGGAAAGTCCTGCACCCATCATAAAAATTCCTACGCCACTAATGAGAGATGCAATGGAGCGCATATTTGTAAATCCATACCTTGATTTAAACAAAATCAGAATACAAAGACAATTAAACACACTACATCAGTTTGGTTGATGGAAAGATTATGTTCTACTTTGCATGCAGCATTAAAATTAATCAATGGTCATCACAATCATTTTAAATGGTAAAAACTAACAAACTTCTGAATCTGCAACAGCAAAATAGCTGTTATAACTAATGGCTCTTTCTCCACCATTTTCCTGATGTGAGAGACAGATGCCAGACAGAGACACATTTCTGATTATAAAGAAAATTAAATTTTTCTTACGGATGGCCAGCATCTGGAGTCCTAGAAGACTGAATGACACCCACTGCTAGTAATGCCTATGAAAAACATATCTTTGTATCAATTTTATGGCAAAATTGTAAGAATTAGTCATTAATAGAACATTGCAAATAAATCAGTTCTAGTCAGCCAAAAAGGTTAAATTCTGATGTCAGTGTCAAATGGCCAACAAACGCCATTCATTGCAGTGCTGTAATGATGATTTCGGTTTTCAATTATTTGTATTATTCACTGGCTGGATGCTTAAGTTGAGCAAAACTGTTTCAGTGCACCAAAAGCTTTTGATCCACACGTTGAAGCAGGTGGATGATGCTAATGCACATGACAATAGCTTATCCATGACCAAATGTCATTTTAGCAAATGAAATTCAAGGATTAAGCATAAAATAACTAAAGTAAATGGAATTAATCAAGTGATGCTTAAAAACAAAAAAAGGGAAAAATAATTGGATTGAGGGAAATGACAAGACAAAGGAAATGTAAGAACTTTCTTTTGACTTCAATATTATAACAACTTCTTACACAGAAATTAGACTGAACACAATAAATGC
The DNA here is from genome assembly GCF_030144855.1 of Hypanus sabinus. NCBI lineage: Eukaryota > Metazoa > Chordata > Chondrichthyes > Myliobatiformes > Dasyatidae > Hypanus > Hypanus sabinus. The sequence continues at coordinate 46,476,659 of NC_082719.1, read as the reverse complement.
TCTTTTTGGGTTGATTTGTTGAAATTAGTAAGCAATTAACACACAAATCAAGTGAAGTTAACAAGATACATTAAAAAAAAAGAGCACCAGATTTTGAAGATTCACTACTTTCCCAACTATTCTCTTAACTTGCTGAACATTCTAGGCTACGTAGCATGTGTCATAAATTTGTTGTTAGTTCAGCAAAGACTAGCTATTAGGATTAAGTGCACCAATTATTAACCCAATTTTATTTTTTAAAAATTTGTTTTTAATTATTGATAAATTAACTGCTGTATACAACCTTGATCCATAGCCATAAAGTAGCAGTAATTTATATTTGGAAAGGTTTTAACATCCTGAGGCTTTCCAATTTCCAACTGATAATAACTGAACAAACACTTTGTATGTCCTAATTTAAATCACATTTGGAGGTCAGCATGACATAGAATAAACTATTCAATACTGTGGCAGGGTAACTTAGAGAGGAAGTCCAAAATTCCAAAAGCATGTGTGGTAATTGAGGACATTCAGTTATTCCCACAGAATAAATTGAGACCTTCCCTACCTGGTTACAGGTGTCAGCCAGTGAGTGTATAGCTTCTGAGAACATTGATGCAGACCCTGTATAAACCCAGGCAAGTAGTTTGAAGATAAAATTCAGTCCATTTCTAGAGATGGAGTTAATAAAATTAACATATTGACAGCACAGAAATTGTTGAATTCAGGACCAACAATAAAACAATTTTTAACATTGCTTTAAGTTCAACTAAAATAACATGAAGCCAACACTTAATTACAAAATCTCCCATATATAGTGGCATGTAAAAGTTTGGGCAACCCTGGTCAAAATCTCTGTGACTGTAAATAGTTAAGTGAGTAGAAGACGAAATATCTCCAAAAGTCATAAAGTTAAAGATGAAACATTCTTTCCAACATTTTAGGCAACATTGGTGTATTAGTTTTGTTTTGTACAATTTTAGAATTTAAAAAAAAGGAAAGGAGCACCATGCAAAAGTTTGGGCACCCCAAGAGATTTGAGCTTTCAGATAACTTTTACCAAGGTCTCAGACCTTAATTAGCTTGTTAGGGCTATGGCCTGTTCACAGTCATCATTAGGAAAGGCCAGGTTATGCAAATCTCAAAGCTTTATAAATACCCTGACTCCTCAAACTTTGTCCCAACAATCAGCAGCCATGGGCCCCTCTAAGCAGCTGGCTAGCACTCTGAAAATTAAAATAATTGATGCCCACATAGCAGGAGAAGGTTATAAGAAGATAGCAAAACGTTTTCAGGTAGCCGTTTCCTCAGTTCGTAATGTAATTAAGAAATGGCAGTTAACAGGAACAGTGGAGGCCATGTTGAGGCCTTGAAGGCCAAGAAAACTTTCCGAGAGAACTGCTCGTAGGATTGCTAGAAAACCAAATCAAAACCCCCGTTTGACTGCAAAAGACCTTCAGGAAGATTTAGCAGACTCTGGAGTGATGGTGCACTGTTCTACTGTGCAGCAACACCTGCACAAATATGACCTTCATGGAAGAGTCAGCAGAAGAAAACCTTTCCTGCATCCTCACCATAAAATTCAGTGTCAGAAGTTTGCAAAGGAACACCTATACAAGCCTGATGCATTTTGGAAACAAGTCCTGTGGACTGATGAAGTTAAAACAGAACTTTGTGGCCACAATGAGGAAAAAAGGGTGCAGAATTTCATGAAAAGAACACCTCTCTGACTGTTAAGCACGGGGTGGATCGATCATACTTTCGGCCTGTGTTGCAGCCAGTGGCACGGAAAACATTTCACTGGTAGAGGGAAGAATGAATTCAATTAAATACCAGCAAACTCTGGAAGCAAACATCACACCGTCTGTAAAAAAGCTGAAGATGAAAAGAGGATGGCTTCTACAACAGGATAATGACTCTAAACACACCTCAAAATCCACAATGAACTACCTCAAGAGGCGCAAGCTGAAGGTTTTGCCATGGCCCTCACAGTCCCCCAACCTAAACACCATCGAAAATCTGTGGATAGACATCAAAAGAGCAGTGTATGCAAGACGGCCCAAGAATCTCACAGAACTAGAAGTCTTTTGCAAGGAAGAATGGGCAAAAATCCCCCAAACAAGAATTGAAAGACTCTTAGCTGGTTACAAAAAATGTTTACAAACTGTGATACTTGCCAAAGGGGGTGTTACTAAGTACTAACCATGCAGGGTGCCCAAACTTCTGCTTCGGGCCTTTTTCCTTTTTTGTTATTTTGAAACTGTAAAAGATGGAAATAAAAAAGTAACCTTGCTTAAAATATTAAACAAATGTGTCATCTTTAACTTTATGCCTTTTGGAAATCAGGTCATCTTTTACTCGCTTAGCTATTCACAGTAACAGAAATTTTGACCAGGGGTGCCCAAACTTTTGCATGCCACTGTAGCTTAATCACAACCATACATTAGATTGCCAAATTGAGTGTGTTGATACCCTGTAGAACAAACTATGTATGTAAATAAATAGTCATGCATGAAATTTTGCAAAATAACATTTTAACCATTAATATGTTTACCATTATCTTGTTCTTAATTTGTTTTTGCTAAATCCAATTCCATTACTAAAACAAAAAGAAGAATCAATAGATGCAGAACAATAACTTACATACAGATAGCAACCAATACAACCTTTCCTGGTCCTTGTAAAAATGGTGTTGATTTAGTTGATCTAGGCTGAAAAGAGAAAAAAAAACAAAATCTGTAACACCAAACACAAGGAAATCTGCAGATGCTAGAAATTCAAACAACACACACAAAATGCTGGTGGAACACAGCAGGCCAGGCAGCATTTATAAGGAGAAGGGTCTCGGCCCAAAACGTCGACAGTGCTTCTCCTTATAGATGCTGCCTGGCCTGCTCTGTTCCACCTGCATTTTGTGTGTGATCTTTAACACTAGATGACTGAAATACAATCATTTTTTTGCCTAAAGGAAAGTACAACAAAAATCTGCAGGGATCTGTTCTGGAACCCCTCCTCTTTGTGATTTTTATAAGTGACCCAGATGAAGAAGTAGAAGAGTGAGCAAGTTTGCTGATGACACAAAAGTTGGGCGTGTTGTGGATCATCTGGAGGGTTGTCAGAGGTTACAGCAGAACATTGATAGGTATGTTCTATGTTCTTAAAAACTCACTTCATTGATTGATTGATGATGGAATTGACTTATGAGGAGAGGCCAAGCAGACCCAGGTCCACAGTCTTTAAGAATTGAGGAGATCGAGCATGTTTCTTTGAAAAATACAACTTAAGTTTCTCAAGGCAGATGCTTTTCTTATTGAAGTCCAGAATACGAGGGTGACAGCCTCAGAAAAATGAAAACTGTTTTAGATATAGGCAGAAGCTGTTTAGATATAGAGAAGAAGCTAATAAGATAGGAAACCAAAAGGATGAACTTTATAGAGATTTCTAAAAGGCCACCAATGAGAATAATCAAGAGGGTGGGAAAACACATCTTGGAACAACAGAAAGTTTAGATATACAGAAGAGCCAATTCATGCAAGAATTTAAAAACAGCTAAGAATTACTATTTGTACGCAAGCTTACATAGGTAGACACACACACACACACACACAGATAAAAGAAGAAGAGGGTTTTCTTGCATATTTGGGCATAGCAGAATTTTTGAGAAATGCTATTGCACATTGTGGAAGAAGAGAGACTGACTAGGCAAACACCGGAATAGTTAAAATTGGTAAAACAAATCTCTTATAGCAACTGAGACTGAGATATAGGGATACAAGAAACCAAAGTCAACAAATGGGAGTAGATGAAAATATAGAGTGGATGATCAGCCTAGGATCAAATAGGACATAGCGCTTGGTCAAAATCAACTGATGGCCAGAGAGCAAATCAAAACAGTTAATCAGGAACAAGCATTGAAAAAGGCCGGAAAAAAGGCCCTGTTCTTGTCCTGGTTTCTCATGCCCCAAAAACGACCAGGAGACACAGAAGATTCTTCAAGAAGGGTTAAACTTTATTTTGCAAATCAAAGCTGAGACAGTCATTGAGCTAGTCACTGATTGCCCACCGATCCTTGTACATAGCATTTTTTATAGCAATCTCCTGGTTTAGTTGCATTAGCATATCCAATCGGTCTACAGTTGCTTATCACAAGTACATCCTCCACTATTGTTCCTACCCATTGACTAAATCCTGTTCTAATCAACATATTTTAGCTGCCTCTCATTAACACACCATTATAATCTACAGCTCTTAGCTAGCCTCTCATTAACACCCTATTATCTTCTACATTGTTAAGATTTCATTCTCCTACTAAATTGGATACATGCATAGCAAATAGCAAACTCAAAGCTAACTACATAGTTTTGGTTACACAACAAACAATGCAACTTTTATTCTCCAATAACGCCAGCCAGGATAGCAGTGTATCAGATGCTATTGACATTTCCAGACATAACTATACAGAGATGCACTACCAGTAATATAGCCGATTTTGTCCCTTTGGGTCTGAAGGAGAACCCCATGATTGTGTAGGGATGACGATGGCATTTGCCAAATTGAGAGCAGATTTACGGTCAGAACCACTAGAGGATGCAGATAAAAAGGTTCTGTTCGTAGATGGCTCTTGTTATAGAGATGATGATGGAAATCATGCAGGGTTCTCAGTAGTGCAGCAGAATCAGTCGAGCTATAAGATTATTAGGATGGAGTCCTGTCCCCAACCGTGTTCCGCCCAACTAGCGGAAATCAAAGCCCTGATAGCTGCGTGTGAAATGATGGAAGGTGAGAAAGTAGACAGCTATACTGATTTGGCATATGCCCATGGAGTATGCCATTTGTTCGGGGCAGTGTGGAAGCAGAGAGGTTTTAAAAAAAGTAATGGAGATCCCATACAACATTGTCAGCAAATTCTAGACTTAATAAAAGCCATAATGAAACCTAAAGCATTGGCTATAGTAAAATGCCAGGCACATAAAAAGGGAAATGATGTAATAACAAAGGGAAATCAAGCTGCGTACGAGGCAGCCAGAAAAGCGTCTGGATGTACATCTTCTGTCATTGCCCCCCCAGGTAAGCCTAACTCCAGAACCTGTGGTAGGGGACCTAATTGAAATACAAGGTAAGGCAACTTTGGCAGAAAAAAGAGGAGTTTGTGTGATGTTTGGAGAGAATTGCTGTACCTTTATACCAAATAACACTAGTCCAGAAGGATCATTTACTAAGGCAATGTATAAGTTGAAAAGTCTAAGAAAGGAAGTTAAACAGAATGCAGGGTTCGGACATCAGTTATTTGGCTGGTTAGAAAATAGACTCGGACGATGGTACAAGGATTGTACAAGGATTGGTAGGCAGTCAGCGACTAGCTCAATGACTGTCTCAGCTTTGATTTGCAAATTAAAGTTTAACCCTTCTTGAAGAATCTTCTGTGTCTCCTGGTTGTTTGTGGAGCACGAGAAACGACGACAAAATTGGCGACCATGGCAGGACCGGAAAGAGACCCGCAGAAAGGAAACGGCAGATTGGGGACGCTTCCCAGTTCTCTGGGGACCCTCACAAGACAAACAGAATTAAGGGTGCACCCAAACAAAAGGTAAGCGCTTTTTGCGACAATTTGGACTAAGAATTCTGTTGGTTTTGGGGAGGTCTTGGAGTCTCAGAAGTGTGGAACCACTGCCGAAGGGTCTCTCCCGTCCAAAGAATCTGGCAGAATTGAGGGTTAACAGGAGGCTCAGAGGATTGATCAAGAACACTGCAGTGAGGGTAAGTACAAATAAGCTAATAAGAAGTTAAGTGAAGAAAAATTCCACGTGGTGGTCCCTGTGGATACCGCTTCATATAAAATGAAGGTCTGAACGGGCAGGGAAAGGAAAAATAGAGAAAATCCCTGTGGATACCGCTTCGTATGAAACGAAGGTCTGAACGGGCAGGAAAAGGAAAATAGAGAAAATCCTTGTGGATACCGCCTTAAGAGATAAGGGTCTGAATAGACGAGGTGCAAAGAGAAAGTTCTGTGGGTACCGCTCTGAATAGAGGTCTGTACGGACAGAACAGAATAGGAAAGAAGGACTGTCCAATATATAGTTTAAAGCGCTGGTAGATAGACGATAGACTAGGCATAGAATTAGAGTAAATAATGTTATCCTGTAAACCAACTGTGAATGTCTGAAATACCTTAAAAAGAGAGAACAACATGACAGGTAAAGGAACGGCAGTACAGATTCTGAGCAAAAAAATCCCGTTAAATAAATATGAGATCACAAAAACTTCAGAAAAATGGGAAAAGAGAACAAAAAAACCTGGTCACAAAATGGCCAAGAGAAGGAACGTTTGATGTAAGCTTGTGCGAAGAAATGGAGGCACTAATTAAAAATTACAAACCAAAAGATAAATCTAAGAAAAGAGGGCAAAAAAGAGAATGAGAAATGGAAGTGCTAAAACTCTTCAGAACGGAGGGAGAAAGGCTGAGGAGGACAGGTAGAATATTGATTACAAGCGAGGAAGACACTAAGGTGTTGGAGAAACAGCCTGTTAGAGAGAGAGGAGGGTACAGTGAGAAGCTGGCTTCGGCTCCATACCCAGATGTGAAAGAAACAGAAAAGCCCCCTCCCTATAATGAGGAAGGAACCCCTAAGCAGTGCCTCTTGCTGATGGGAACAGTAAACACGCAGGGAGATGTACAAGTTTGGGATAATGAGAAGGAAAAACGACAATACAAGAAGGAAAAAGCGGCGATATGGAAGGAGATACATGCAGAACGGATAAAGGTGGAACAGGCAAAGAGAGAAATGAAAGAAGAGATTTAACGGATGAAATACTTGAGAGAGGAAAAGGAGTATGAGTAGTATCGGTTATACCACAGAAATCAACAGACTAGAAAAGAAAGTGGCTCATCAAGGCAGGAAGAGCTGAGGCATTCAACAGGAAGTGGAAAAAGATAGGAGATGAGAGTCTCAGAGAAACGCAAGAGAGAAGGGAATCAAGCACGAGTAAGGATCATGAGGAGTCCCTGCCACAGGTGTACAGACACGGACAGGAAGAAAGAGAAGGTGACTCATTGGAGGAGCAAGAGTTAAGTGGAGAGAGAGAGGATGTGAGAATTTGTGGGGAAGAGGTAGGAGGCAGAAGCCTAGAAGAACAGAAGGAGGCGGTAGGGAAGCGACTTGCGGAAGTAGAGAGAGAGCTAGATAAGTTACTGAGAGGGGATTGCCAGAGGAGATGCGAAAAATACTCCAGGGGCCAACCAAGTATTGAATCAGGACAGAAAGGAAGGACTCCACCGGGAGACTGAGGGAAGAAGAGGACCCCGGAGAAATTTGTGTGGGAGGCAGTACAGATACACCCTGAGACAGATGGGGAGTCAGGCGAGGAGGAGAGCCAGGCCAGGGTAGGTGGGAAGGAGGAGGAAGAATGATGCCGTTGTTAAAGATCAGGACAAGTGCAGTATATCCCTTGGGGATCCCAGGACCTAGAAGGGCTGAAAAACACTGCCAAATCTACATGAAGGAGCAGGGAAATTGATTAGAGGCTTTGAAGAAGAAACGGCGGCACAATTATTGGCTATGGGAGATTTGAAGGCACTATTGATAACGTTGATGGGAACCTCCAAATTTAACGAACTAATGGAAATGGCTGGCATAGTAAACTCGAACGACCCGAGAACTGATGGAGATGGGTTTGACAGAGTGAGGCAGAGGGTATGGCAGGCCCTCAGGAAGCTTTATCCACCCAAAGTGGACCCCAAAGCCTTAAAAGGGGATCCACTGGGAGGCACTGAAAACCCAGCAGCCTACGTAGAAAACCAGTTGAAAAGGTGGAGACGGGAAATTGAGCTTATTTATCACCACACTGTTCCGACATAGCATTTTGGATCTAATGCCTCCGCAAGTAAAATCCAGACTGGAGGAAGTTGTTGGGCTGACGTCAATGACCCCACAAGAATTTAGAGACTACGTAGTCTATGCGGTTGAGAAATACTGGAAAGACAAACCAAGGTTGGCTGAGCAGCAGGAAAAGGTGCAAAGAAAGTTAATACAAATGCAGCTCAAAGAACTCAAAAAGAAGGAAATAGAGAAAAGCAAAAAGATGCTGCCAGCAACCACCGGTCCGAGTACAGCCATCGAACTGGATGAAGCACCGTTTTATATGGAGGAACCGATCATACTGTAAGACAAGGGCCGGAAAACCCATTCCAATAATCTACATCTTTGAAAGAGCATTCCCACAAATGCCCTATCAGGAACAGACTGAATTCAAACAGCCCAGACAGGACTGGAAGTCCCAAGGAGGGGGACAAAGGAGCTATGGGCAGAGGGCACCAGTGAGGAAACAGGGAGAAAGAGAGGTAGAGAGGCTGTGCTGGGGATGTAATCAGCCAGGTCACATGAGAAGAGATTGTCCGTTTACACCATGGCCTGTCAGACACCAGCAGGAACCGATGAGAAGGGAACTAAAGTTTAGCCAAGGACCAGCCCCCGCAGGCCCAAGCGGACCTGTGAACCCCTATGCGAGGTATTAGGGGTGCCCCGAGAACTCGAGTGAGAAGGGACATTACCCAATGATAACAATGGAGGTAGACGAGGAACCCATTGTTCAGGTTATGTTAGAAGGGCAACTGACACCAATGATGATAGATACTGTAGCCACGTACACTTGTGTACAGCTACAGTATGCCCTTCACCTTCCCATGTCAGGAAAGTTTATTAAGACGGTAGGGTTCTCAGGGAAAACACAGTTGACACAGTGCACGGATCCAGTGCAGTTGAGAACGGGAAATAAAGGAATTGTTTTGCCAATGCTAGTATCTAAAGGAACTCCGATTAATTTGTTAGGCAGAGATGCCTTATTGAAACTGGAATTAAAATTAGAATGCACCAGAAATGGGCTGAGTGTGGAAAGAGCAGGGGCTCAATTGATAGTGCGAGAAGACAAGAAGGCTAGTGTTTTTTGGATAGGAGACATCGCAGATCAGATTCAGGAAACCTGGGAAAAATGGAAAAGGGGCGTGCAGGCTATATTACCCAGGGCTGTAATGCCCAAATCTGAGCTACATTATACAGTGATTTTTGACGAGACTCAGAACAGGGAGTTAGAGGAGAGATGGCACCTGGAGGCATGTACCCAACAGCACCTGGAAGGGGAGGCTGTGATATTGGAAAGCAAGGGGCAGCTTTACAAGTTAAGTGGAACACCTTTTTAGAAAAATGGTACAGGATACTGGAGGTTGCGCCCCACTTAACTTTGTTGGTAAACAAGGGATATCATCTAAAGACTTAGGACCCTTAGTTAAGAGTGCTGAAACCGTAACAGTGTGGAGGAAAATCACGCCAGAGGTGTGGATATCAGAAGACAACAACTGCATTAAAATAATGGTAAGTGTAGATATGGTAGGGACAGTGAGAGAGGTCGAAATAACTCCCCAACCACACATGCCATTGCTGGGAAAGGAAAGAGGCCAGCAGAAAGATAGAGGGTTAGATGAGTTACCATCTATTCTGTGGTCACAGCATGACATGGACGTAGGGAAAATAAAAACAGCTAGTCCAGTGGAAATAAGGCTGAAAAGTGGAGCAATTTCACCCAGGAGACCACAATACCCTCTAAGACCAGAAGCAGAAGAGGGAATAGCATCGACAGTGCAGGGGTTGCTTGAAATAGGAGTGCTTAAAAGAACAAACAGTGCATGCAATACCCCGTTGCTGCTGGTCTTAAAAACAGATATATCTAAGTGGAGACTGGTGCATGATTTGCGAGCAGTTAATGATGTGGTAGAGGACTGGCCAGCAGTAATCCCCAACCCACACATGCTTTTGACTAATGTTCCACCAGAAGCAAGTTACTTTTCAGTGATTGATTTGTGTTTGGCTTTCTTCAGCATTCCTCTGGCCAACCAGTGTCCGTATCTGTTTGCATTTACTTAGAGGTGCTCAGTATACCTATACCAGAATGTCACAAGAGTTTAAACATTCACCACATGTTTTTAAATCAGGTGTTGAAGGCAGACCTAGAGGGCATACCATTGGAAAGTACATTGTTACAGTATGTGCATGACCTGTTGATTTGCTCCCACAGTAAGGAGCAGTGTGAGCGGGACACTATAACTCTGTTAGAGAAGCTGGCGCACGGAGGACATAAAGTATCCAAAAAGAAACTGCAATTTTGCACGCAGCAAGTGGAATACTTAGGCAGGGTAATATCCAAGGGAGTGAAGGCGATAGCACCAGATCAGATTGAGGCAATAACTAAGGCCCCAAAACCCCAGACTGTAGGGCAGATGATGACGTTTTTGGGAATGGCAGGGTACAGCTCAGATTGGATAGGAGAATATGCTGAGATTGTGGTACCTTTGAGAAAGATAATGAAAGAAGCAGGACATACAAATTTGAAGAACGGCTTACAGTGGAATGGAGAGGCGGAGATAGCTTTCAATACTATTAAGCAGGAATTGCAGTCAGCACCAGCATTAGCTTTGCCTGACTACGAGAAGGTTTTCCATTTGTTTGTATCCAACCGACAGGAGGGTTATGTCACAGCGGTTCTAACACAAGAGACAGGCACAGGAAAAGCAAAGCAGCCGATAGCATACTACAGTACGAGACTAGATGAGGTGGCTCAGGGGTATCCACCCTGTTATCAGGGATTGGCGGCGCTGTACAATGCATATGGAAAGGCATCATCTGTAACCCTGGGCTATCCTGTGACTCTGTACACACACCACAAAGTAGCAGAATTGCTGGAAAAAAGGAAATTTGTGCTGACGCCAGCCAGGATAGCAGCGTATCAGATGCCAATATTGTCATGGTTTTTCGTGCCCCACAAACGACCAGGAAACGCAGAAGATTCTTCAAGAAGTATTAAACTTTAATTTGCAAATCAAAGCTGAGACAGTCATTGAGCTAGTCGCTGATTGCCCACCGATCCTTGTACATAGCATTTTTTATAGCAATCTCCTGGTTTAGTTGCATTAGCATATCCAGTCAGTCTACAGTTGGTAATCGCAAGTACATCAGCCACTATTGTTTCTAACCATTGACTTAATTATGTTCTAATCTACATCTCTCATTAACACACCATTATAATATACATCTCTTAGCTACATCTGATTAACACACCATAATCGTCTACATTCTTAAGATTTCATTCTCCTACTAAATTGGATACATGCATAGCAAATACCAAACACAAAGTTGACTACATAGTTTTGGTTACACAGCAAACAATGCAACTTTTATACTCCAATATTCTCCACAACGCTTAATGAGAGGAAGCACGTCAAGGTTAGAGGTGGATGAACATTTGCAATAGTTAGGACCGAACTCTGATGGCTTGGGCAATTGGTGTTAAAAAAAATCCAATACATTTCAGTGTGATCCAAACAATAACAGCAAAAAGATGGATAAACTTTGGAAGATCTAACTAGATCTAGGAACAAATTTATGTTTGCTGATGACACCAGTCATTGGCTGAATAAAAGGTGGTGACAAATCAGCACAAAGGAGGGAGATTGAAAATCTGACTGAGTGATGTCACAACATCTCACTCAATGTCAGCAAGACCAAGGAGCTGATCACTGACCTCCAGGATGAAACCCGAGATCCATGAGCCAGTTTTCATCAGGTGGAGGGGGTTGAAGGTACAATACCTTGTATTCCATTTGGGTAGCCTCCAACCTGATGGCATGAACATCAATTTCTCAAACTTCCAGTAATGCCACCCACCCCACCTCACCATTTCCCATCCCCTTGTCCTTCTCTCATGTTATCTCATAACCCACCCATTGCCTCCCACTGGTTCTCCTACCCCTCCACACCCCCACCATTTTTTTTTCTTCTGTGGCCTTCTGTCTCTTTCACCAATCAACTTCCTACCTCTTTGCTTCATCCCACCCCCTCCAAGTTTCACCTATTGCCTGGTGTTCCTCTCTCCCTTCCCTCCTACCTTTTAAATCTCCTCCTCAGCTTTTTTTCTACAGTCCTGCCAAAGGGTTTTGGCCCAAAATAGCGACTGTACTTTTTCCATAAATGCTGCCTGGCCTGCTGAGTTCCTCCAGCATTGTGTGTGTTGCTTAGATTTCAAGCTTCTACAGATTTTTTTCTTGTCTGTGACAGAAAAGCAGCATCCATCATCAAGGTCCCTCATCACCCAAGCTATGCTCTTCTTAACGTTGCCAACAGGAAGGTGGTACAAGAGCCTCAGGACCCACACCATCAGGTTCAGGAACAGTTAGTACTCTCAACCATCAGGCTCTTGAACCAGAGGGAGTAACTACACTCACCCCATCGACTGAACTCTTTCCTGAACCAATGGAGTTACCTTTAAGGACTGTTCATCTCTTGTTCTTGACATTTACTGCTTTTTTTCCTCTCTCTTTTGTATCTGCACAGCTTGCTGCCTTCTGTACATCGGTTGTCTGTCTGTCCTGTTGGGTGCAGTCTTCCATTGAATTTTTGTATTTTTTGGATTTACTGCTTATGCCCACAGGAATACAAATCTCAGGGTTGTATGAGGTGACATACAAGTACTTTGATAATAAATTTACTTTGTACTTTGTAAATGACTAAAACAGCTATTTAATATAAATGTTCATTATCTGCATCCCTTGGACCATGGATGAGATCCTCTTCAGAGAACATAACGTGAAAGAAAGAGATTAAGGAAGCCATAAGGGAGAAAAGGCACCAAAGGCAAAGACAGAGGTGAGAACCTGACTGAACAGATTGCCAACTGCAGAAGTATTATGCTGACTTGAGGAACAAAGCTAGATCTATTTAAACTGATAAATGCCTCCAAAATTTTTGTAGAGAACTTTAAGGGGAGCAGAACTGGAAGTAAAATGTACTTTGACAGGTTCTATTTAAATAGCTTGTGTAAATTGGACCAAAAAATTGGTGCAAGGACAAATGATTACTCAAATTATACTTTTTATCTTATGACTATGATTGCTCAAACATTATACTGGTCTACCTTTTCATATCTCTGCCATTCATTAATTCATCTGCATGGAGAAACAGCTGTCACAACTCAAGGTATAATTTATACAATAACTGGTATATATTTTTATATACCTTAAATAATTCTGTGCAAAAACTGCAAAGTATTTTAAATAAAGTAAATACTATTAACAATTTTACATATACTAACCAATTTACATAATGGATTTTGACAGAGAGCAATGAACCTCAAATTGGCTAAAATACCATAAGTAAGTGCAACTGTTCGTGCTTAAGTCATTTATTTTTTTTAAACTGCTACATTAACTGGATGAGAAGCTGGATGAACTTTAAAAATGCACATTATTCAATCATATGGTCTCACCATAGTGGTACCCAAAAACTCCTTGTATTCCTTCATTAACTTCTGGTTCCTGAAAAGATCTACAAAAGTGAAAACATTTGTCAAATTAATTTCAGCTTGTAATAGAAAATACAAAAATATATTTTCTTTGTAATAGAAAATATATTTAATGAATTAACCTCAAATGGTCTCCTGTGCAACTGAATAGGATGTGTAATGTAGAGCTAGGGAGAGATTACACTAATAAGATTAATAATTATGATTAAATAAGATGAAATACTTAACCAAATCACAACTCTGGGAAGGGCTCCACAGAGGACAGGAACTGAAGGTAAGGAAGAATGTTTGAGTCACAATGAAATTCAATGAACAGACCAGCAATCAATAGCTGGAAACACTAGAGAATGCAGTTACTGAAATCTGGAACAAAACAAAACTGCTAGAGGAACTCAGCATGTCAGGCAGCATCTATAGAGAGAAATTAAGTCGATGACTCATTTTACACTGATTTCCCCACAAATTATTGTTGTATTATTGACACCTCACTGATTCTTCAAACCAACTACTACACCAGAGAAAATTAAATTGACAAACAGCCCAATCTTTGTGATATGAACTGAAACAGCAGCATCTGCAAAACTGGAGTATTGTAAGCAGTTATGGGTCTCTTATCAAAGAAAAGGATATGCTGGCATTGGAGTGGGTCCAGCGTTCATAAGAATGATCCCAGAAATAAAGGGGTTAACATATGAGGAGTGTTTGATGGCTCTGGATCTGTATTTGCTAGAATTTATAAGTACGAGGTAGGATCTCATTGAAACGTATCGAATATGGAAAGATCTGGATAGTGGATGTGGACAGCATGTTTCTTATAGTTACAGTGGAGGAAACCTAGACAGACAGCACAACCTCAATAGCAGGTCCATTTAAAACAGAGAGAAGGAGGAATTTCTTTAGCCTAAGGGTGGAGAGTATCTGTGGAATTACTTGCCACAGACTTCATTGGGTATATTTAAAACAGAGGTTAATAGGTTTTTATTTAGTAAGGAAATCAAAGGTTATGGGAAGAAGACAGGAGAATGAAGTTGAGTGCGATTTAGAAAAAATATCAGCCATGATGAAATGGCGGAGCAGACTTAATGAGTTAAAAGAGCTAATTCTGCTCATATGTCTTAGTGTCTTAAGATCATTAGAAGGAAGTATAAATTCAACAGTAACAGCTGCACTACTTGCAACACCACTGTATTGTCCTAGATTAGAGGTGAACACCTGCACCTGCAGCCTGCACAAAGCAGCTAGTTGGAGAATTGTTGTAAAATATTGCAATTGAAGAACCAGAACTACTGATGTGCTGGAAACTCTATTTTTCTGTACTTGAGAAGCTCTCAGGGGTAACTGAGACTGCCCATGAACCAGCATGAATAAAATTTTGTGTAAACCCTACGACCCATGAAGACTGTAACACAAAACATATTTGATTTGAAGATCAAATCTTCTTAGAAGTATAAACATAGTTATTTGCCAATTAAATTGATGTTTTTCCACTTCATGTACAGCATTGAAACAAATAAATTACATTTCAGGAAGCAGCCTTTGGCACCGTTGTGAGCTAAATCACCACCTTTCAACATTTAGACTTGCACAATGGGGGAAAAAAAACAGGAACTGATTACAATTTGAGAAAGGGCAATGGGAATGAGTGGACAATCTGTTTTTGGAATAATAAATACACATTTTCAGGGTTTTGCCCCCTCAATTCTCCAAAAGTTAATGATATGGAATACATCTGAAATATTTCACACACACTTACTTTCTCTGTATGCAATTTCTTCTTCCTTACGTTGCTTCTTTGCCCTTGCAAGAGCTTCTAGACTTCCATGCACCTCAAGCGCCCTTGAAGAGATATTGAGCAATTATCAGAGATGCTATTACATCTAAAATTAATAAATTTCATGTTATTTATGAAGAGGCATGCCATTCATAAATGTATTAATAAAATACTTAAATCAACCAGAATTCTTTTGCCAGTACATGTTTAATTATTTATCAGTGTTGACATGTTTTTTTCAAACATTTTCACTATAAGTAATTGTATGTTTATCACTGTTCATCATTATGTGCTGTATTGTATGACGGAGGTAACAACGGTCTGATAACCATAATTGTTCTTGGCAAATTTTTCTGCAGAAGTGACTTGCCATTGCCATCTTCTGGGCAGTGTATTTACAGAACAGGTGACCCCAGCCACTGGGAGACAGATTACAAAATCAGGACTTGTGATA
Source organism: Hypanus sabinus (assembly GCF_030144855.1). NCBI lineage: Eukaryota > Metazoa > Chordata > Chondrichthyes > Myliobatiformes > Dasyatidae > Hypanus > Hypanus sabinus. Next base: position 46,461,111 of record NC_082719.1, on the reverse strand, counting down.
TGCACCAGCAGCTTATACCACAATCCACCACCTGCTACCAGGATCTCAAAAGCTGTACAAGATGCTCCTTCCCTCCACTAGCCTGCAGGTCACCCTTGGGCAATGAGTAGCACCTGGTTAGTCTGGGGGGGGGGGGGGTGGAATTAAGCAGGTGCTACACCTATTGGAGTATAAAGGTTGAGATTGTTTGCTGTGTAACCAAAACTATGTAGTCAACTTTGAAACTTGCTATTTACTATGCAAGTACCCAATTTAGTAGGAGAATGAAATCTTAAGAATGTAGAAGACAATGGTGTGTTAATGAGAGGTAGCTATGAGATGTAAATTAGAACATGATTAAGTCAATGGGTAGAAACAATAGTGGCAGATGTACTTGTGATAAGCAACTGTAGACAGATTGGATATGCTACTGCAACTAAACCAGGAGATTGCTATAAAAAATGCTCAGTGGGCAATCAGCGACTAGCTCAATGACTGTCTCAGCTTTGATTTGCAAATTAAAGTTTAACCCTTCTTGAAGAACCTTCTGCGTCTCCTGGTCATTTGTGGGGCATGAGAAACCACGACAAAATTGGCGACCACGGCAGGACCGCAAAGAGACCCGCGGAAAGGAAACGGCAGATTGGGGACGCTTCCCAGTCCTCTAGGGACACCCACAAGGCTAACAAAATAAAGGGTGCACCCAAACAAAAGGTAAGCGCTTTTTGCGACAATTTGGACTAAGAATTCTGTTGGTTTTGGGGAGGTCTTGTAGACTCAGAAGTGTGGAACCACTGCCGAAGGGTCTCTCCGGTCCAAAGAATCTGGCAGAATTGGGGGTTAACAGGAGGCTCAGAGGATTGATCAAGAACACTGCAGTGAGGGTAAGTACAAATAAGTTAATAAAAAGTTAAGAAAAATTCCACGTGGTGTTGATAAGTCCCTGTGGATACCGCTTCGTATGAAACGAAGGTCTGAACGGGCAGGGAAAGGAAAATACAGAAAATCCTCGTGGATACCGCCTTAAGAGATAAGGGTCTGAATAGACAAGGTGCAAAGAGCAAGTTCTATGGGTACCGCTCTGAATAGAGGTCTGTACGGGCAGAACAGAATAGGAAACAAGGACAGTCCAATATATAGTTTAAAGCGCTGCTAGATAGACAATAGACTAGGCATAGAATTAGATTAAATAATATTATCCAGTAAACGTACTGTGAATCTCTGAAATACCTTAAAAAGAGAGAACAACATGACAGGTAAAGGAACAGCAGTAGAGATTCTGAGCAAAATTTCCCGATAGATAAATATGAGATCACAAAAACTTCAGAAAAATGGGAAAAAAGAACCAAAAACCTGGTCACAAAATGGCCAAGAGAAGGAACTTTTGATGTAAGTTTGTGCGAAGAAATTGAGGCACTAATTAAAAATTACAAACCAAAAGATAAATCTAAGAAAAGAGGGCAAAAAAGAGAATGAGAAATGGAAGTGCTAAAACTCTTCATAACGGAAGGAGAAAGGCTGAGGGAGAAAGGACAGGTAGAACATTGATTACAAGCGAGGAAGACACTAAGGTGCTGGAGAAACAGCCTGTTAGAGAGAGAGGAGGGTACGGTGAGAAGCTGGCTTCGGCTCCGTACCCAGATGCGAAAGAAACAGAAAAACCCCCTCCTTATAATGAGGAAGGAACACCTAAGCAGTGCCTCTTGCTGATGGGAACAGTAAACATGCAGGGAGAAGTACAAGTTTGGGATAATGAGGAAAAAAACAATACGAAAAGGAAAAAGTAGCAATATGTAAGGAGAGACAGGCAGAAAGGATAAAGGTGGGACAGGCAAAGAGAGAAATGAAAGAAGAGTTTGAACGGATGAAATACTTGAGAGAGGAAAAGGAGTATGAGGAGTATCGGTTATACTATGGAAATAAACAGACTAGAAAAGAAGGTGACTCATTGGAGGAGCAAGAGTTAAGTAGAGAGAGAGAGGATGCAAGAATTTGTGGGGAAGAGGTAGGAGGCAGAAACCTAGAAGAGCAGAAGGAGGCAGTAGGGGAGCGACTTGCGGAAGTAGAGAGAGAGCTAGATAAGTTACTGAGAGGGGATTGCCAGAGGAGATGTGAAAAATACTCCAGGGGCCAACCAAGTATTGAATCAGGACAGAAAGGAAGGACTTCACAAGGAGACCGAGGGAAGAAGAGGACCCCGGAGGCATTTGTGTGGAAGGCAGTAAAGACATACCATGAGACAGATGGGGAGTCAGGTGAGGAGGAGAGCCAGGGCAGGTGGGAAGGAGGAGGAAGAATGATGCCGTTGTTAAAGATCAGGACAAGTGTAGTATATCCCTTGGGGATCCCAGGACATAGAAGGGCTGAAAAACACTCTGCCCAATCTACATGAAGGAGCAGGGAAATGGATTACAGCCTTTCAAGAAGAAACGGCGGCACAATTATTGGCTATGGGAGATTTGAAGGCACTATTGATAACGTTGATGGGAACCTCCAAATTTAACGAACTAATGGAAATGGCTGGCATAGTAAACTCGAACGACCCGAGAACTGATGGAGACGGGTTTGACAGAGTGAGGCAGAGGGTATGGCAGGCCCTCAGAAAGCTTTATCCACCCAAAGTGGACCCCAAAGCCTTAAAAGGGAATCGACTGGGAGACACTGAAAACCCAGCAGCCTAAGTAGAAAACCAGTTGAAATGGTGGAGACTTGAGACTGAGCAAGAGGTGGAGAATAGCTTATTTATGACCTCACTGTTCCGACATAGCATTTTCGATGCAATGCCACCACAAGTAAAATCCAAACTGGAGGAAGTGGTTGGGCTGACGTCAATGACCCTACAAGAATTTAAAGACCACGTAGTCCATGCGGTTGAGAAATACCGGAAAGACAAACAAAGGTTGGCTGAGCAGCAGGAAGAGGTGCAAAGAAAGTTAATACAAATGCAGCTCAAAGAACTCAAAAAGAAGGAAAAAGAGAAAAACAAAAAGATGCTGCCAGCAACCACCGGTCCGAGTACAGCCATCGAACTGGACAAAGCACTGCTATATGGAGGAACCGATCATACTGTAAGACAAGGGCTGGAAAACCCCATGCCAATAATCGTCTTTGGAGGAGCATTCCCACAAATGCCCTATCAGGAACAGACGAAATTCAAACAGCCCAGACAGGTCCCCCAAAGAGGGGGACAGAGGAGCTATGGGCAGAGGGGACCAGTGAGGAAACAGGGGGAAAGAGAGGTAGAGAGATTGTGCTGGGGATGTAATCAGTCAGGCCACATGAAAAGATATTGTCTGTTTACACCATGGCCTGACATGACATGATGATAGATACTGGAGCCACGTACACTTGTGTACAGCTACAGTATGCCCTTCACCTTCCCATGTCAGGAAAGTTTATTAAGACGGTAGGGTTCACAGGGAAAACACAGTTGACACAGGGCACAGATCCAGTGCAGTTGAGAATGGGAAATAAAGGAATTGTTTTGCCAATGCTAGTATCTAAAGGAACTCTGATTAATTTGTTAGGCAGAGATGCCTTATTGAAACTGGAATTAAAATTAGAATGCACCAGAAATGGGCTGAGTGTGGAAAGAGCAGGGGCTCAATTGATAGTGCGAGAAGACAAGAAGGCTAATGTCTTTTGGATAGGAGACATCACAGATCAGATTCAGGAAACCTGGGAAAAATGGAAAAAGGATGTGCAGGCTATATTACCCAGGGCTGTAATGCCCAAATCTGAGCTACATTGTAGAGTGATTTTTGATGAGACTCAGAACAGGGAGTTAGAGGAGAAATGGCACCTGGAGGTGGCATGTACCCAACAGCACCTAGAAGGGGAGGCTGTGATATTGGAAAGCAAGGGGCAGCTTTACAAGTTAAGTGGAACACCTTTTTAGAAAAATGGTACAGGACACCAGAGGCTGCGCCCCACACAATGTTGTTGGTAAACAAGGGATATCAGTCTAAAGACTTAGGACCCTTAGTTAAGAGTGCTGAAACCATAACAGTGTGGAGGAAAATCACGCCAGAGGTGTGGATATCAGAAGACAACAATTGCATTAAAATAATGGTAAGTGTAGATATGTTAGGGACAGTGAGAGAGGTCGAAATAACTCCCCAACCACACCTGCCCTTGCTGGGAAAGCAAAGAGGCCAGCAGAAAGATAAAAGGTTAGATGAGTTGCCATCTATTCTGTGGTCACAGCATGACATGGACGTAGGGAAAATAAAAACAGCTAGTCCGGTGGAAATATGGCTGAAAAGGGGAGAAATTCCAACCAGGAGACCACAATACCCTCTAAGACCAGAAGTAGAAGAGGGAATAGCATCGACAGTGCAGGGGTTGCTTGAAGTAGGAGTGCTTAAAAGAACAAACAGACCATGCAATACCCCGTTGCTGCCGGTCTCAAAAGCAGATAAATCTAAGTGGAGATTGGTGCATGATTTGCGAGCAGTAAATGATGTGGTAGAGGACTGGCCAGCGGTAGTCCCCAACCCACACACGCTTTTGACTAATGTTCCACCAGAAGCAAGTTACTTTTCAGTGATTGATTTGTGTTTGGCTTTCTTCAGCATTCCTCTAGCCGACCAGTGTCAGTATCTGTTTGCATTTACTTACAGAGGTGCTCAGCATACCCATACCGGAATGCCTCAAGGGTTTAAACATTCACCACACGTTTTTAATCAGCTGTTGAAGGCAGACCTAGAGGGCATACCATTGGAAAGTACATTGTTACAGTATGTGGATGACCTGTTGATTTGCTCCCACAGTAAGGAACAGTGTGAGCAGGACACTATAACTCTGTTAGGGAAACTGGCGCACAGAGGACATAAAATATCCAAAAAGAAACTGCAATTTTGCAAGCAGTAAATGGAATACTTAGGCAGGGTAATATCCAAGGGAGTGAAGGCAATAGCACATCAGAATGAGGCAATAAGGCCCCAAAACCCCAGACTGTAGGGCAGATGATGACGTTTTTGGGAATGGTAGGGTACAGCTCAGATTGGATAGGAGAATATGCTGAGATTGTGGTACCTTTGAGAAAGATAATGAAAGAAGCAGGACATACAAATTTGAAGAACGGCTTACAGTGGAATGGAGAGGCGGAGATACCTTTCAATACTATTAAGCAGGAATTGCAGTCAGCATCAGCATTAGCTTTGCCTGACTACAAGAAGGTTTTTTATTTGTATGTATCCAACCGACAGGAGGGTTATGTCACAGCGGTTCTAACACAAGAGACAGGCACAGGAAAAGCAAAGCAGCCAATAGCATACTACAGTACGAGACTAGATGAGGTGGCTCAGGGGTATCCACCCTGTTATCAGGGATTGGCGGCGCTGTACTATGCATATGGAAAGGCATCATCTGTAACCCTGGGCTATCCTGTGACTCTGTACACACACCACAAAGTAGCAGAATTGCTGGAAAGCGGGAAATTTGTGCTGACGCCAGCCAGGATAGCAGTGTATCAGATGCTATTGACATTTCCAGACATAACTATACAGAAATGCACTACCAGTAATATAGCCGATTTTGTCCCTTCAGACTCTGAAGGAGAACCCCATGATTGTGTAGGGAAGACGATGACATTTGCCAAATTGAGAGCAGATTTACGGTCAGAACCATTAGAGGATGCAGATAAAAAGGTTCTGTTCGTAGGAGGCTCTTGTTATAGGGATTATGATGGAAATCATGCAGGGTTCTCAGTAGTGCAGCAGGATCAGTCGAGCTATAAGATTATTAGGATGGAGTCCTGTCCCCAACCGTGTTCCGCCCAACTAGCGGAAATCAAAGCCCTGACAGCTGCATGTGAAATGATGGAAGGTGAGAAAGTAGACAGCTATACTGATTTGGCATATGCCCATGGAGTATGCCATTTGTTCGGGGCAGTGTGGAAGCAGAGAGGTTTTAAAAAAAGTAATGGAGATCCCTTACAACATTGTCAGCAAATTCTAGACTTAATAAAAGCCACAGTGAAACCTAAAGCATTGGCTATAGTAAAATGCCAGGCACATAAAAAGGGAAATGATGTAATAACAAAAGGAAATCAAGCTGCGTACGAGGCAGCCAGAAAAGCCTCTGGATGTACATCAGCTGTCATTGCCCCCCAGGTAACCCTAACTCCAGAACCTGAGGTAGAGGACCTAATTGAAATACAAGGTAAGGCAACTTTGGCAGAACAGACAATGTGGAGAAAAAGGGGGGCCAAGCAGAACCCCGAAGGCTTGTGGAGCACGGAAGACGGTTTGTTGGTAGCGCCCACCCCTCTACTGATGTTTCTGATTTCAGAAGCGCATGGGATGGACCATTGTGCAAGGGGGGGAAAGTGATAAAGAAAATAAAGAAGGATGGTTTTTGGTCACCTTATTTACAGGCTTCAGTGGACTTTGTCTTGTCACAGTGCGAGGTATGCGCACAGAATAATGTTCGGAAGGGAATTACAACCCCAATAGGTCACACTCCTGTACCTGAAGGACCATTTAAATATCTAGTGATCGATTACGTAGACATGATAAAGTCAGTGAGAGGGAAAAGATATGTGCTGGTAGTAATTGATCAATTTAGCAGATGGGTGGAGGCGGTACCTTCAAGAGATCAAGAGGCAAAGACAGTGGTAAAATTTCTGACAAATGAAGTGATCCCAAGGTTTGGAATACCTACAGAAGTTAGCTCAGACAATGGTTCAGCTTTTATCCAGAAAGTGGTCAAACTGGTACTAAAGGCACTGAGGATAATGCAAAGATTTGGATGTGTTTACCACCCTCAGTCGCAGGGCATGGTAGAGAGAATTAATGGAACCCTGAAAGCCAAACAAAACAAAATTTGTGCAGACACTAAACTTAATTGGGTCGATGCTTTACCGTTAGCATTGATGAGTTACTGCATGTAAACTAATTGAATAACATGCCTGACACCGCATGAGATGCTCACTGGGAGGCCCATGCCAGTGCCCCAGTGGAGAGGGCCGTATAAGGGACCTAGTTTGGAACAATTGGAAATAGAATTGAAACAATACATGCAGCAGCTAACTATGATACATAGGTCTATTTATGCACAGGAAAAACAGAAAGAGCCGGAGACCGTACAAGGGGAAGGACCGATCAAACCAGGAGACCAGGTTTACGTGCGAGTTTTTCAGAGGAAGTGGAATGAGCCAAGAAGGGAAGGACCCTTTACGGTGATCAAGGCATCACCCACCACAGCTCAGGTAGAAGCTCCACCTGGTACCATCTGAACCATTGCACGAGGGCAGTCCCGCAAGGGCAATCAGGTGAAGTGTCCGAGGTAAGTGATGCGGAAGTGCAGTTAGCAGGGGACAGACAGGGGGAACAAGAAGCTGACACTGCACCACAGGAGTTTGATCAATTAGTAAGGGAAATTTTTGATTCTGAGGATGGGCCTGAAGACCCTCAGGATGTGGTGGTGGACAGTAGGGCTTCTTCAGATAATGGGGATGAGCTGGGAACGACCAGTCGTGCCCCTAGGGACAAAGCACCCACATACTCCAGTGCAGACTTGGGAACCATCAGTGTGGCATATATGGAATGGGACTGGTAAGCTACAGAAAAGAAGTAAGATGAGCACAACACTTACCTCCTCACCATGGTTAAAGACATGTACTAATCAGTGGTATCAATCGGCAACTTACACGGCAGGAATGATGAAGAGACAGAATTGTTACCTGTGCTCAAGGGAAAGCCCCACTCAGCATGTAGTTCCCATGCCTTATAACTCCTCCACTTGCACGCAGTGGCAACGAGAGCACAGGGAACAATGCGAAAGACTGTCCAGGTCCGGTTAGGGCTTGTTTCATGAGGATTTGCATTAAAACAGATCCCTGCTATCAAAACTGTATAAACAATGCACCAATGTGCCCCTATTGGTGTATGCTATATCAGGCTTCCTCGCAGTGTGATCAAAGCAAGCTTGCCTCTGAATGCAATTACAGCAGACCATGGGCTGTAAATAAAAGAAGCCAGACACCTACACTGCAACAGCTTATAATGCATCTGAATTATGAATGGTTCATGCGGGTGGGCACTCACCCAGTTGGCCATTTCCGAGGCAACTGCAGTCGGACGTGGGATGTAACCCCAGGTAAAAGACACTTAACGGGTTCCCCTCCTCCTGAGGGTGCAATGGACTCTCAGACTATCCCATTAGCAGACACTTGGTGGCTGTGTGGACAGGAAGGAGGTATGAGATCTACGCTCCCCCTCCGGTGGGCAGGAGTATGTACGTGTGTCATGTTGCTTCAGGAAGTTATAATGTCCCCTGAAGTACAGTCCAACGCTAACTTCCTTACGCAGCGGACCCTGCTACGGCAGAAGAGAAAATATGACCCGGACCCGACAATCTGGATTGACAGCATAGGGCAGCCGAGAGGTATACCTAACGAATTCAATGCACGAAATGAGATTGCTGCAGGCTGGGAAGCTATACCTGTGATAGGGGTAAGCAAAAATGTTGAATGGATAAACTATATATACTACAATCAACAGAGATTCATCAACTACACCGATGATGCACTGGAGGCTTTAGGGCAACAGCTAGATCCAACTAGCAGGATGGCGTGGCAAAACAGACAGGTACTGGATTGGCTTTTGGTAGAAAAACGGGGTGTGTGTGTAATGTTTGGAGAACAATGCTGCACTTTCATAGGGAACAATACTAGCCCAGAAGGGTCTTTCACCAGAGCAATGAATAAATTAAAGAATCTGCGGACGGAGGTCAAACAGAATGCAGGATTTGGACATCAGTTCTTTGATTGGTTGGAAAGTAGACTCGGAGGATGGGGAGCATGGCTGACTAAAATAGCAATAACTGTCAGTATTATATTGTTGAGCTGTGTGCTTGTGCTGTGCTGTTTTCTTCCTTGTTTCAAATCTCTTTTAGTGCGTGCTGCAACCAAACAATTTCCAATGCTCGTGGCAATTACTGAAGCAAGCTTAGTGGAGAAAGAAACACCGAAAATGTATCATTACAGCCTACAACACCTGCAGGATGAACAAGAGCAAAATGACAGTATGGGAGTAGATTGTAAGGGCTTCTGAGTCTTTTTCCCTGTCTCAGGTACAGAGGGACAGGTTTTTGGCTCAGCAGCCCAGGGTAACAGGGAGAGAATACTTCGAGGTCTTATAACCATATAACAATCACAGCACGGAAACAGGCCATCTTGGCCCTCCTAGTCCGTGCCGAACTCTTAATCTCACCTAGTCACACCTACCCGCACTCAGCCCATAACCCTCCACTCCTTTCTTGTCCATATCCCTATCCAATTTTACCTTAAATGACACAACTGAACTGGCCTCTACTACTTCTACAGGAAGCTGTAGAAAATTATTTGGGAATAATTGCTTGAGTTTATTGGGGCTTTTGTGCGCAGACTCTTAGTCTTCTCTCTGTGTGAGAAACCTCTGGGTCTCAAAGGGGGGATATATTGGAGTATAAAAGTTGAGATTGTTTGCTGTGTAACCAAAACTATGTAGTCAGCTTTGAAACTTGCTATTTGCTATGCATGTACCCAATTTAGTAGGAGAATGAAATCCTAAGAATGTAGAAGACAATGGTGTGTTAATGACAGGAAGCTAAGAGATGTAAATTATGTAGTCTGAGTTTGCTGTTTGCTATACATGTACCCAATTTAGTAGGAGAATGAAATATTAAGAATGTAGAAGACAATGGTGGGTTAATGAGAGGTAGCTAAGAGATGTAATTAGAACATGATTAAGTCAATGGGTAGAAACAATCGTGGCGGATGTACGTGTGGTACGCAACTGTAGTCTGATTGGATATGCTAATGCAACTAAACCAGGAGTTTGCTATAAAATGTGCTATGTACAAGGATCGGTGGGCAATCAGCGACTAGCTCAATGACTGTCTCAGCTTTGATTTGCAAATTAAAGTTTAACCCTTCTTGAAGAATCTTCTGCGTCTCCTGGTCATTTGTGGGGCACGAGAAACCAAAACACACGTTGGCCAAGGGAGATTAAGCAGGTGCTACACCTTGCCCAAGGGGGATTAAGCAGGTGCTACACCTTGCCCAAGGGGGATCTGCAAGCTAGTAGAGGGGAGCTTATACTGCCTTTGGTATAGATGCATCTCTACCCTGCCACCCAAGTGAGAATGTTTGGTTTGGAAAACTTCTTCCATTTATTTACAAGCTTAGAGAGCAGTACTCCGAATAATGCAAATGTAAATGTTGTTGTTGGCAAAAATTAAAGAATGAATCATCTGTTTATATGAATAGAGAGGTATGCAACTGTGAAGAGAATGGTAAAAACCATACTTTTGGTAAGAAAACAGTGCGCTCCCAGAAACTATACAAATACATTTTCAGCAATATAAATGCTTTCAGGCAGAAGACAAATTACTAACTTTAATTAAAAGTTACTCATTGCTTTCCCATAATCATTTTTGTCAAATTATGAAAATGCACAAGTTAAATAAGTTGACGTACTGCAGCTTTATGTTCAATAATAATGTGCATTTATATAGGTGTCTGTAGTCACAACATTCCAAGTTTCATAGCCAAAGTACTCAGACAGCAAAGTCAATACAGTAGTATAAAATATGTCAGTCCATTTGTACAAATTTACTTCTAACAATATAATGAAATAATCTGTCCTAATTGTGTAATTAATATTTCAATAACATTTGAGCACTATTGTAAATATATTGTCTGATTAAAGCATTTGCTGTTTCAACAATTTATTACGTTATATGCAAAAGTGAATGGCATATGTCAATATGCCACCATGTCAAATTTGCATGCCTCTCTAAAGAAGAACTAAGTAGACATGTTATCCCATTCTCCCAAGTTTTTCTATCAAACAGTTTATGGAGTTACAAAACATAACAAAGGTGATGAGTTAATTTTAAAATGAACCTAAAACAACTACCTAGCTGCTAAAGCACAGCAGGACATTCAAGTTACAAAGAATTCATGGGTTCATAAACAATGAGTTAGTTCCTTATGTGCTGTGCTGTACGACATGGACGATCATGGTCTTTCCATGATCATGACTGTTCTTGGCAAATTTTCTACAGAAGTGGTTTCCCATGGCCACCCTCTAGGCAGTTGTATTCCTGGTCATTATCAATACAGGGGAGTGAAGTAGGTGCTACAACTTGCCCCTCCTTTGGTTGAGACGCATCGCCACCTCGCCACCCGTAAAACAGCAAGTATAATGGTAATAATCAAATTTTAAAAAAGCAAAACTGGCTGGCTACACTGGAAAGACAGATGTGCTTGAATGAACAACAGATAACTGGGTGATGTATACAGAACAAATTGAGCAGTATTTTAAAGCAAATGGAATAGACGATGAGAAACGAGTTCCAGTTTCGCTGAGTGCTATTGGTGGAAGAGCTTACAGTTTGCTGAGAAATTTGACTGCTTCAACCAAACCAGCTGAAATGAGCTTTGCTGATATCATGAACATAATGCAGGAAGATTTAGAACAAAACCCATTGTTGATTGAAGAACACTTAGATTTCATAAGCAAAATCAAAAGGCTGGGGATTCCTTTTCAGCATACTGAAGAAATTGAGCATCGCTAATTCAGAAACGGGCTTAATGATGCACTGTGAGATCATTTAGTTTGTGCAATGTAAGAAAGCATTCAAAAAGGGCTCCCAACTGAAGCACAACTCACTTTTAAAAGTAGTTTACAATTGCTGTATCAATGGAAACAGCAGGTGGAGGTGCAACTGAGTAGCAGTCAGGAATGAAAGACAGTGTGAATAAAATTGCAATGTCTAGACTAGTGGTCGCCAACCTGTCGATCCCGATCGACTGGTTGATCTTTGAGACTTTCCCGGTAGATCCCGAAAAAAAAGAAAAATAAATACACAAATACTGTAGAGAGATTGTTTCCTGGTTGCGGGGTTTTAGTTCCGTTCTTTCTGCCCAGTGCGCATGCACATAGCTCTCTCGCACTACTCAGTGTACTTCAGTGGTCCCCAACCACTGGGCCGCAAGGAAAAAATATGAGTCAGTTGCACTTTTCCTCATTCCGTCATGGCCACTGTTGAACTTGAACCCACGCGAGGTCATCGATCGCCTAAGTGCAGTGCTACTCTCGCACCAGTGTTCGCCTCACACAGCCGGTGAGAACCGCCGATGCTACTGGCCCAGTGCGCAGACAGATGGGTGCCACCTCTAAACCTGTTTAGCACACCAAGGTTTCATAAGTAGCAGAGCAGATACCTCGCTGCAATATACTGAAAGTGATCCCTCCAGCCAAACTTTCGACGGCCAATAGATCCTACAAGGGGGGGCGGGCGTGGGCGTGTCGCACTCCTCACTTGGTTGGTCACTCCCTCCGGACTGCGAACGCCGCAGCCCAGGCACGGGGACCTTCGGCCCTGACCTTGTCCTCTCAACCCACCCACGACCAGTCGCAGTTGGCCAGGGCATCTGGTGGTGGGCAGTAGGAGGCTGGATTTCGGGCCGGGAGGCTGTCTAATGAGGCAATGAAGTCCTCAAAACTGCTTTGGTACCCTGAGTCCAAGCACCCTGCACTTAAAGATGAACCCGTGAGTTTTTCAGCGGAAAAAACGTGAATAGCACGGGACAGCAGCTAAGTGCCAAGAGCCCCGAAAACTAAACTGCAGAATAGATTGGACATAAGGAACCTGCTTTGAGTATCGTTCTATTCCTGTCGTGTTTAACACCACCCCCCACCCCCCGTCAGCCGGACTGCAAGAATATTGTCAATATTAAACCTGTCTGCAGTGCAAAAAAATGGTGGGTACCCCTGGTGTTTATGCATTATTTCTACCTCCAGGTTGCGGGGTTTTACTTCCGGTCTTCTTTGCCCCAGTGCACATGTGTGTAACTAATCGATCTGGGGTCGATCTCACCTTTCACTAAGGCTGAGGTAGGGGATCTTGAGCTTAAAAATGTTGATGACCACTAGTCTAGAACAACCCTTCTCGACCTTTTTGTCCTGGAGGAACCCTTGAAATAATTTTCAGGCCTCAAGGAACCACTGAGTAAAAATTATTATATCTACTGCTCACAGTACGTTAGTGTGATCAGTAAGTTTATGGATATAATAATGCTAAAATAACCGTCAACACTCGAGTGGAGAGAGAAATCTTAGCCAACCTTTCTTGAAAAAAGCAGGTAGTTAAGTTTAATTTGCCTTTCTTGATATTAATCCCTTAAATTTTAAAAGCTCATAAGGCAAACATAATAAATCTGTTATTTAACTGGCTTAAACCAAAATGGGAGTTTAATTTTTCTAAAGGTAGGCTCAGTAGATTTAATTTAAATAAAGGATGTAAATCAATTTTAATTAATGTTAATTAATTTAAAATTTAACTGATTTTTACAACATGAAAATTTATTGACGATGTTGAATAGTAAAGTTACTAAAAAACCATAAACCAAAGCAACACCATTACCAACACAGTTCCTCCAAGACAAACCTCTTGTTTCCAGACATGCAGACAACACGCTAAATATATCTTGGGCTTTGCTTGTTTCCGGCAACATAAAATGTTTTCTTGAATTTCACCATCATTTACAAATGCTACATGACATTTATTGGTGAAATCTGGTGACTCATCAACCTGGATAGAGAAGATGCTATTTTTCAGTTTATCACACAAAATCTCTTCACGATCATGTGACTGTCATCAATACATTGACTTATCATACCGCTTGACACTGAAACCTTTTCGATATCTCATACTGCATCTAGCCCTGACATCTTACCCACTATAATTTTACATGCTGGCATTAGATTCTCACCAATTGTGTTACTTTCCCTTTTCTGGGAAATTAAGTTCTGCTACTAAATGACTTGCTTCCTGAACCCTTTTACTGACTATGACTTTAATAACAAAAGCTTTACTCTGTTTTGAAATTCCAACAGCTAACATAATAAGCACTTTTACATGTCGTATGGCTGTGATTTGTAATTAAATGTCTTTTCAATTTCATTACAGCCATTGCTGCATTTATATAAGTTGCTTGCCACAGACGAGGAACAATGGAATAGAACAACTTGTCTCACCAGTCCATGTGAAACCCATTGATAAGTAGCTTTCATTTTAAGGACAGACTTGTGTGTCTGTTGTTGCACTCGTGCAGTGAAATGACTCAGAAGACTGTACCATCAGACATGTCCGTAAAACACGGGTTAATAAAATATAGAAAAGAAAGGCATAACAAATAATTAAATGAGAAAACCACAAAAAAATAAAAACTTTACAATACAATTTACTTGTAACCCACACAATTTGGCTTTTGCAACATGTACAACAGCGAAGTAGCAGACCAGCAGCTGCGCCACGGTGCGTAAAAATTCTTTCTTTAAAATGAAATTTCCCTCTAATTTACTACTATACGAGCAGAGTTCTATTGTTCTCACAAGTTAGTCGACGACACAAGGAGAAGTTGGGAAGGCAATTTGGAAGGGAGTGGCTGGGTCACAGCCCAAGTTGGGTGAGTCCATTCATTGCTCAGAAAACGTACCTCATGCTCATCAGCCTACCATCCTCCCCTCCATGCAATACAGCGGTAATTAACTATCAACAGCCTCCCCTATCTTGCATCAAAAACTGAGAATGGACTCAATCAAATAAACATGGTCCTCCTGCGCACTGTCATACTCGGCTGAGAGACCTCTAATGAGATTGCTAATGGGGCTCGATCACTGCACACCACTGCAAGTGCTAGCATTGCACAAAGTCCAAAAAGCTGTTTTTTGCTTTAAATCATGTTCTCTCACAGAACCCTAGATGTCCAGTTGAGAAACCATAGGCTAGGAGGAGGCCAACATGGCCAAATTGTGGTACCGTAATAGCAGGGGCTCTTGTACACCAGACCAATGCAGGTTTAAAGCAGAAACTTGCAGAAAATGCAACAAAGTAGGACACATAGAAAGTGCATGTTGGGCAGACATAAATAAATGGACTGCACAGAGAAGAGATAAATATAAAAGGTCAAGTTGCCTTTTAAAAAAGAGCACTAATCTGCACACTGTTGATGAAAAATCTGATAGCGATGGAAGTTACAGGAAGTTACAGGAAGTTACAGGATTGGAGCGCCTTCAGATTTACACTGTGGAAACTAACCAGAGACAAGCAATATGGCTTACAACAGAAACGTATGACAAATTAATAAAAACTGAGTTGGCCACTGGCTTGGTCATTTCAATCATTCCACAAAACAAGTTTGAATGCAGTTTCAAAGATACTGAAGCCTGCAAATATGCAACTAAGAACTTATACTGGAGAAAAGATAACTCTTATGGGAAAGACATTCGTAACAGTGAAATACAACAATCAACAAATGATATTGGCTGATGGAGGGCCAGCATTATGTGGCCATGAGTGACTGAAACAATTACAACTTGACTGGAGAACAATCCAGCATTTGCATGGCACATCCACTGTAACAATCAACTGAAAGCGAATTAAGAAAGGTACTGGATGATGACACAATGTTCAAGGATAGCAGTGGAAAACTCAAAAACACATCAAGGGTAAAATAGTGTTAAATGAAAATACCACACCTAAGTTTTACAAAGCCCATCTGATTTCTTATATCATCCGTGATAAAGTAGCCAGTAGTGCACGGAGGCTGAAGGAATTCTTTCCAAAATGGTGCCAGTAACAAAGAGAAGTGGGTCTTTCGGGATCTGTGGTGATTTAAAGCTTACTCATCACCCAGTACTGAAAATAGATTAATATTCTAAATCCTGGACAGAGGATCTATTTGCAAACCTTTCTGGAGAGAATCATTGAATTGAATTGACTTTATTACTTACATCCTTCATATACATGAGGAGTAAAAATCTTTACGTTACGTCTCCGTCTAAATGTGCAATTTATAGTAATTTATAATAAATAGTATATACAACAAGACAGACAATATAACATAAAAATACAGTTGTGACAGCATGAATTAAGCAGTCTGATGGCCTGGAGCATGTTGGTCCTGACTTTTATGCTAAGTACCATTTCCCAGATGGTAGCAAGTGGAAGGGTTTGTGGTTGGGGTGACTCGGGTCCCCAATGATCATTCAGGCCCTTTTATCACACCTGTCTTTGTAAATGTCCTGAATAGTGGGAAGTTAACATCTACAGATGCAATGGGCTGTCCTCACCATTCTCTGCAGAGTCCTCCGATTGAGGAAAGTACAGTTCCTATACCAGGCCGTGATGCAGCGAGTCGGGATGCTCTCAATTATGCCCCTGTAGAAAGTTCTTAGGATTTGGGGGCCCATAACAAATTTCTTCGACCATCTGATGTGAAAGAGGCGCTGTTGTGCCTTTTTCACCACACAGCCAGTATGTACAGACCACATGAGATTTTCGGTGAAGCTTATGCCAAAGAACATAAAGCTGTTCACCCTCTCAACACCAGATCCATCGATGTCGATAGGGGTTAATCTGTCTCCATTCCTCTTGTAGTCCACAACCAGCTCTGCTGTTTTTGCGACAATGAGGAAGAGGTTGTTTTCTTGACACCACTGCGTCAGGCTGATGACCTCTTCCCTGTAGGCTGCCTCATTATTATTTGAGATTAGGCCAATCAGTGTACAGTCGACCCTCCTTATTGACGAGTTACGCATGCACAAATTCAACCAACCGTGAATCAAGAAAACCCGGAAGTGCTCTTCCAGTACTTGTTGTTTGAGCATGTACAGACTTTTTTTCTTGTCATTATTTCCTAAACAATGCAGTATAACAACAATTTTACATAGCATTTGCATTGTATTAGGTATTATAAACAATCTAGAGATGATTTAAAGTATACTGGATGACGTGCACAGGTTATCGGGATCGAAAAAAATCGAAAGTTCTCTTACTAAGTAAGTCGGAACAGGTACATCCCCTATTATTTAGCGTCAGTTAGTCAAACGTTTGTCTTAGTATATAGTGTATATATTACCTTCCTATGCATATAACACACTTAGGATCAAAAACCCAAAACTCCAAAACCCAATAATTAAGCCACTGTGTTGCTTAGTAATAACTGTAGCTTTCATTGGGGCAGGGCCTTTCTCACTTTATCCTTTAAAATTGTTCCGATCGTTGATCGACGTATCCTAACGCTTTTCCGATAACAGTTGGCATTTCACCTCTTTCCGGTCGCCTTATTATTTCCACTTTACTTTCAATCGTAATCGTGATTATTTTCCTGAACAGAAACACAGGATTCAGAGGTCCTAATGTCCACCGCACTGAGACAAGTTAAAAAAGGTCTGGGGTTCCACTGGGTCCTAAGGTCCACTGCGTTGAGACAGGTTGAATAAGGGACTTGAGCTTTCTCGTTTTTTGGTATCCGCATGGGACCTCGAACCAATCCTTTATGGATAAGAAGGGCCGACTGTAGTGTTGTAGATATGGGCGGCGACACAGTCATGGGTATACAGAGAGTAAAAGTGGGTGCTTAGTACACAGCCTTAAGGGGCACCTGTGTTGAGCACCAGAGGGGCAGTGGTGAGGGAGCTCATTTTTACCACCTGCCAGCAACCTGATAGGAAGTCCAGGATCCAGCTACACAAGGCAAGATAAAAGCCAAGGTCTCTAAGCTTCTTGTCAAGCCTGGAGGGAATTATGGTGTTGAATGCTGAACTGTAGTCCAAGAACAACATTCTCACATAAGCATCCTTCTTCTCCAGATGTGTAAGGATGGTGTGTAGAGCTGTGACTAATGGCATCAACTGTTGATCAGTTGTGTTGGTAGGCAAATTATAGGAGGGCCTCAGCAAAGTGGACTTAGCTGAGGCCCACCTGCAGATGGAGATAGAAAAAGAGTCCAGTGTTTCTCATCATAAATATTCACAATTATCACTGTAATAGGCTTTTTCTTGGCGTAGCGTCTGCACCTGCACTCTGGCAGAAAGCTATGAAGCAGATGCTACAAGGTTGCCCAGGCATTGCCCTGATGACATCTTTGTTATCAGTGAGGATGACAAGAGACATCTCTAAAATATCAAAATTCAGGGTTAAAAAGATTAGAAGATTATGGGCTCAGAGCTTGGTGCAACAAGTGTGAATTATTTAAAACAAGCATCACTTACTGTGGTCACATCATTGACACAATATTACAATATCACAAATATTACACAAATGTGCTAAGAAAATTCAAGCAGCGGTGGATGCCCCAAGGCCAAAGGAAATGTCACATTTGCAGTCCTTTCTGGGATTTTTCAATTACCATAACAGGTTCTATCCAAACCTGGCTACTGTGCTCCACCTATTGAACTCATTACTGCAGATCGGGAAGAAATGGCAATAAACAAAACAGTGTGAGGTGGCTTTCCAAAAGACAATGGTGACGTCAGACACTACTCACACATTATGTGCTACATTGTCCAGTGAAGCTTGCCTATGACACCTTGCCTTATGGTACAAGGGCAGTGCGTCATGTTATGAATGATAGAAGTGAATGCCCCATTGCCGTTGCATCATATTCCCTTACCACACCAGAGAAAAATTACGCAGAGATTGAAAGAGAGGCACTCAGTAAGTCAAGAAATTTCTATGAAAATGAATAAATAGTCGGCATTTCAGGCTAAAATGCTTTTTCAGGACTGGAAAGAAAGGGGGAAAATGCCAGAATAAAAAAGTGAGAGGAGGGAAAGGAAGATAGCTTGAAGATGATAGGTGAAGCCAGGTGAGTAGTAAAGATAACAGTCTGGGGATGAAGGAATCAGATAAGAGAGGAGAGCAGACCATAGGAGAAAGGGAAGGAGGGAACACAGGTGAGGTAAAGAGGCAAGAGGCCAGAGTGGATAATAGAAGAGGTGGGGGTGGGGGGGGGGATATTTTGTTTACCCGAAAGAGAAATCGATATTCATGCTATCAGGTTGGAGGCTACCCAGACAGAATATAAGGAGTTGCTCCTCTACCCCATAGGTCACGTAATCTTGGCACAATAGGAGGCTATGGATCAACATGGCAGAACTGAAATTATTGGGAGTATAAAAGTTGCATTGTTTGCTGTGTAACCAAAACTATATAGTCAGCCTTGAGCTTGCTATTTGCTAAACATGTATCCAATTTAGTAGGAGAATGAAATCTTAAGAATATAGATAATGGGGTGTTAATGAGAGGCTAGCTAAGAGATGTAGATTATAATGGTGTGTTAATGAGAGATAGCTAAGAGACTTAGATTGGAATATGATTAAGTCGATGGGTAGAAACAGTAGTGGCGGATGTATTTGTGATACGCAACTGTAGACTGATTGGATATGCTAATACAACTAAACCAGGAGATTGCTATAAAAAATGCTATGTACAAGGATTGGTGGGCAGTCAGTGACTAGCTCAATGACTGTCTCAGCTATGATTTGCAAATTAAAGTTTAACCCTTTCTGAAGAATCTTCTGTGTCTCCTGGTCGTTTGTGGGGCACGAGAAACCAAGACAAAATTGGCGACCACGGCAGGACCGGAAAGAGAACTGCAGAAAGGAAACGGCAGATTGGGGATGCTTCCCAGTCCTCTAGGGACCCCCACAAGGCTAACAGAATTAAGGGTGCACCCAAACAAAAGGTAAGCGCTTTTTGCGACAATTTGGACTAAGAATTCTGTTGGTTTTGGGGAGGTCTTGGAGTCTCAGAAGTGTGGAACCACTGCCGAAGGGTCTCTCCCGTCCAAAGGATCTGGCAGAATTGGGGGTTAACAGGAGGCTCAGAGGATTGATCAAGAACACTGCAGTGAGGGTAAGTACAAATAAGCTAATAAGAAGTTAAGTGAAGAAAAATTCCACGTGGTGTTGGTAAGTCCCTGTGGATACCGCTTCGTATAAAACGAAGGTCTGAGCAGGCAAGGAAAGGGAAAATAGAGAAAATCCCTGTGGATACCGCTTCGCATGAAACAAAGGTCTGAACAGGCAGGGAAAGGAAAAATAGAGAAAATCCCTGTGGATACCGCTTCGTATGAAACAAAGGTCTGAACAGGCAGGAAAAGGAAAATAGAGAAAATCCTCGTGGATACCGCCTTAAGAGATAAGGGTCTGAATAGACGAGGTGCAAAGAGAAAGTTCTGTGGGTACTGCTCTGAATAGAGGTCTGTACGGGCAGAACAGAATAGGAAACAAGGACAGTCCAATATATAGTTTAAAGCGCTGGTAGATAAGCGATAGACTAGGCATAGAATTACAGTAAATAATATTATCCAGCAAACAAACTGTGAATCTCTGAAATACCTTTAAAAGAGAGAACAAAATGACGGGTAAAGGAACGGCAGTAGATATTCCGAGCAAAAAAAATCCCGGTAAATAAATATGAGATCACAAAAACTTCAGAAAAATGGGAAAAGAGAACCAAAAACCTGGTCACAAAATGGCCAAGAGAAGGAAAGTTTGATGTAAGCTTGTGCGAAGAAATGGAGGCACTAATTAAAAATTACAAACTGAAAGATAAATCTAAGAAGAGGGCAAAAAAGAGAACGCGAAATGGAAGTGCTAAAACACTTCAGAACAGAGGGAGAAAGGCTCAGGAGGACAGGTAGAATATTGATTACAAGCGAGGAAGACACTAAGGTGCTGGAAAAACACCCTATAATGAGGAAGGAACTCATAAGCAGTGCCCCCTGCTGACGCGGACAGTAATCATGCAGGGAGAAGTACAAGTTTAGGATAATGAGGAGGAAAAAAGACAATACGAGAAGGAAAAAGCGGCGAGATGGAAGGAGATACAGGCAGAAAGGATAAAGGTGGAACAGGCAAAGAGAGAAATGAAAGAAGAGATTGAACGGATGAAATAGTTGAGAGAGGAAAAGGAGAATGAGGAGTATCGGTTATACCATAGAAATCAACAGACTAGAAAAGAAAGTGGCTCATCAGGGCAGGAAGAGATGAGGCATTCAAGAGGAAGTGGAAAAAGATAGGAGATGAGAGTCTTGGAGAAACACAAGAGAGAAGGGAATCAAGCACGAGTAAGGATCATGAGGAGCCCCTGCCACAGGTGTACAGACACGGACAGGAAGAAAGAGAAGGTGACTCATTGGAGGAGCAAGAGTTAAGTGGAGAGAGAGAGGATGCAAGAATTTGTGGGGAAGAGGTAGGAGGCAGAAACCTAGAAGAGCAGAAGGAGGCGGTAGGGGAGCGACTTGCGGAAGTAGAGAGAGAGCTAGATAAGTTACTGAGAGGGGATTGCCAGAGGAGATGCGAAAAATACTCCAGGGGCCAACCAAGTATTGAATCAGGACAGAAAGGAAGGACTCCACAGGGAGACCGAGGGAAGAGGACCCCAGAGAAATTTGTGTAGGAGGCAGTAAAGACATACCCAGAGACGGATGGGGAGTCAGGCGATGAGGAGAGCCAGGGCAGGTGGGAAGAAGAAGGAAGAATGATGTCGTTGTTAGTTAAAGGATCAGGACAAGTGCAGTACATCCCTTGGGGATCCCAGGAACTAGAAGGGCTGAAAAACACTCTGCCAAATCTACAGGAAGGAGCAGGGAAATGGATTAGAGCCTTTCAAGAAGAAACAGCGGGACGATTATCGGCTATGGGAAATTTGAAGGCAATATTAATAAGGTTGATGGGAACCTCCAAATTTAACGAACTAATGGAAATGGCTGGCATAGTAAACTCCAACGACCCGAGAACTGATGGAGACGGGTTTGACAGAGTGAGGCAGAGGGTATGGCAGACCCTCAGGAAGCTTTATCCACCCAAAGTGGACCCCATCGCCTTAAAGGGGGATCCACTGGGAGACACTGAAAACCCAGCAGCCTACGTAGAAAAACAGTTGAAAAGGTGGAGACCAGAGACTGAGCAAGAGGTAAAAAATAGCTTATTTATCACCACATTGTTCCGACATAGCATTTTGGATGCAATGCCTCTGCAAGTAAAATCCAAACGGGAGGAAGTGGTTGGGCTGACGTCAATGACCCCACAAGAATTCAGAGACCACGTAGTCCATGCAGTTGAGAAATACTGGAAAGACAAACGAAGGTTGGCTGAGCAGAAGGAAGAGCAGCAAAGAAAGTTAATACAAATACAGCTCGAAGAACTCAAAAAGAAGGAAAAAGAGAAAAGCAAAAAGATGCTGCCAGCAACCACCGGTCCGAGTACAGCCATCGAACTGGATGAAGCACCACAATATGGAGGAACCGATCATACTGTAAGACAAGGGCTGGAAAACCCCATGCCAATAATCAATGTTTTTGGAGGAGCATTCCCACAAATGCCCTATCAGGAACAGACTGAATTCAAACAGCCCAGACAGGACTGGAAGTTCCAAGGAGGGGGACAGAGGAGCTATGGGCAGAGGGGACCTGTGAGAAAACAGGGGGAAAGAGAGGTAGAGAGATTGTGCTGGGGATGGAATAAGCCAGGTCACATGAGAAGAGATTGTCCGTTTACACCATGCCTGACACACACCAGCAGGAACTGATAACAAGGGAACTAAAGTTTAGCCAAGGACCAGCCCCCACAGGCCCAAGCGGACCTGTGAACCCCTATGCGAGGTATTGGGGTGCCCCGAGAACTCGAGTGGGAAGGGACATTACCCAATGATAACAAGGGAGGCAGACGAGGAACCCATTGTTCAGGTTATGTTACCAATGATGATAGATACCAGAACCACATACACTTGTGTACAGCCACAGTATGTCCTTCACCTTCCAATGTCAGGAAAGTTTATTAAGACGGTAGGGTTCTCAGGGAAAACACAGTTGACACAGTGCACAGCTCCAGTGCAGTTGAGAATGGGAAATAAAGGAATTGTTTTGCCGGTGCTAGTATTTAAAGGAACTCCGATCAATTTGTTAGGCAGAGATGCCTTATTGAAACTGGAATTAAAATTAGAATGCACCAGAAATGGGCGGAGAGTGGAAAGAGCAGGGGCTCAATTGATAGTGCGAGAAGACAAGAAGGCTAATATCTTTTTGGATAGGAGACATCGCAGATCATATTCAGGAAACCTGGGAAAAATGGAAAAAGGGCATGCAGGCTATATTACCCAGGGCTGTAATGCCCAAGTCTGAGCTACATTCTACAGTGAGTTTTGACGAGACTCAGAACAGGGAGTTAGAGGAGAGATGGCACCTGGAGGCATGTATCCAACAGCACCTGGAAGGGGAGGCTGTGAGAATTGGAAAGCAAGGGGCAGCTTTACAAGTTAAGTGGAACACCTTTTCAGAAAAATGGTACAGGATACCGGAGGCTGCACCCCACGGAACATAGTTGGCAAACAAGGGATATCAGTCTAAAGACTTAGGACCCTTAGTTAAGAGTGCTGAAACCGTAACAATGTGGAGGAAAATCACGCGAGGTGTGGATATAAGAAGACAACAATTGCATTAAAATAATGTTAAGTGTAGATATGGTAGGGACAGTGAGAGAAGTCGAAATAACTCCCCAACCACACATGCCATTGCTGGGAAAGGAAAGAGGCCAGCAGAAAGATAGAAGGTTAGATGAGTTGCCATCTATTCTGGGATCACAGCATGACACAGACGTAGGGAAAATAAAAATAGCTGGAAATACGGCTGAAAAGGGGAGCAATTCCACCCAGAAGACCACAATACCCTCTAAGACCAGAAGCAGAAGAAGAAATAGCATCGAAAGTGCAGGGGTTGCTTGAAATAGGAGTGCTTAAAAGAACGAACAGTCCATGCAATACCCCAAAGCTGCCCATCTTAAAAGCAGATAAATCTAAGTGGAGATTGGTGCATGATTTGCGAGCAGTAAATGATGTGGTAGAGGACTGGCCAGTGGTAGTCCCCAACCCACACACGCTTTTGACTAATGTTCCACCAGAAGCAAGTTACTTTTCTGTGCTTGATTTGTGTTCAGCTTTCTTCAGCATTCCTCTGGCCGACCAGTATCAGTATGTGTTTGCATTTACTTACAGAGGTGCTCAGTATACCTATACCAGAATGCCGCAAGGGTTTAAACATTCACCATATGCTTTTAATCATGTGTTGAAGGCAGACCTAGAGGGCATACCATTGGAAAGTACATTGTTACAGGATGTGGATGATCTGTTGATTTGCTCCCACAGCGAGGAACAGTGTGAGCAGGACACTATAACTCTGTTACAGAAGCTGGCGCACGGAGGACATAAAGTATCCAAAAAGAAACTGCAATTTTGCACACAGCAAGTGGAATACTTAGGCAGGGTAATATCCAAGGGAGTGAAGGCGATAGTACCAGATCAGATTGAGGCAATAACTAAGGCCCCCAAACCCCAGACTGTAGGGCAGATTATGACGTTTTTGGGAATGGCAGGGTACAGCTCAGATTGGATAGGAGAATATGCTGAGATTGTGGCACCTTTGAGAAAGATAATGAAAGAAGCAGGACATACAAATTTGAAGAACGGCTTACAGTGGAATGAAGAGGCGGAGATAGCTTTCAATACTATTAAGCAGGAATTGCAGTCAGCACCAGCATTAGCTTTGCCTCACTACGAGAAAGTTTTTCATTTGTATGTATCTAACCGACAGGAGAGTTATGTTGCAGCGGTTCTAACTCAAGAGACAGGCACAGGAAAAGCAAAGCAGCCGATAGCATACTACAGTACAAGACTAGATGAGGTTGCTCAGGGGTATCCACCCTGTTATCAGGGATTGGCGGTGCTGTACTATGCATATGAAAAGGCATCATCTGTAACCCTGGGCTATCCTGTGACTCTGTACACACACCACAAAGTAACAGAATTGCTGGAAAGAGGGAAATTTGTGCTGACGCCAGCCAGGATAGCAGCGTATCAGATGCTATTGACATTTCCAGATATAACTATACAGAGATGCACTACCAGTAATATAGCTGATTTTGTCCCTTTGGGCTACCCCATGACTGTGTAGGGAAAACAATGGCATTTGCCAAATTGAGAGCAGATTTACAGTCAGAACCACTAGAGGATGCAGATAAAAAGGTTCTGTTCGTAGATGCCTCTTGTTATAGAGAATATGATGGAAATCATGCAGGGTTCTCAGTAGTGCATCAGGATCAGTCGAGCTATAAGGTTATTAGGATGGAGTCCTGTCACCAACCGTGTTCCGCCCAACTAGCGGAAATCAAAGCCCTGACAGCTGCGTGTGAAATGATGGAAGGTGAGAAAGGAGACATCTATACTGATTCAGCATATGCCCATGGAGTATGCCATTTGTTCGGGGCAGTATGGAAACAGAGAGGTTTTAAAAAAAGCAGTGGATATCCCATACAACATTGTCAGCAAATTCTAGACTTAATAAAAGCCATAATGAAACCTAAAGCACTGGCTATAGTAAAATGCCAGGCACATAAAAAGGGAAATGATGTAATAATAAAGGGAAATCAAGCTGCGGACGAGGCAGCCAGAAAAGCGTCTGGATGTACATCAGCTGTCATTGCCCCCCAGGTAAGCCTAGCTCCAGAACCTGTGGTAGAGGACCAAATTGAAATACAAGGTAAGGCAACTTTGGCAGAACAGACAATGTGGAGACGAAGGGGGGGCCAAGCGGAACCCGGAAGGCTTGCAGACCATGGAAGAAGGTTTGTTGGTTGCGCCCACCCCTCTACTGATGATTCTGATTTCAGAAGAACATGGGATTGACCATTGTGCAAGGGGGTAAGTGATAAAGAAGGATGGTTTTTGGTCACCTTATTTACAGGCTTCAGTGGACTTTGTCTTGTCACAGTGCGAGGTATGCGCACAGAATGCAGGGTCCGGACATCAGTTATTTGACTGGTTAGAAAGTAGACTCGGAGGATGGGGAGCGTGGCTGACTAAACTGTCAATAACTGTCAGTATTGTATTGTTGTGCTGTGCGCTTGCACTGTGCTGTTTTCTTCCTTGTCTCAAATCTCTTGTAGTGCGTGCTGCAACCAAACAGTTTCCGATGCTCTTGGCAATTACTGAAGCAAGCTTAGTGGAGAAAGAAACACCGAAAATGTATCGTTACAACCTACAACACCTGCAGGATGAACAAGAGCAAAACGACACTGTGGGGGTAGATTGTAAGGGTTTCTGAGTCTTTTTCCCTGTCTTAGGTACAAGGGGACAGGTTTTTGGCTCAGCGGCCCAGGGTAACAGGGAGAGAATACTTTGAGGTCTTGGCGCAGAAAATTATAGTTTAACCCAAATTTGGGAAAATGTGCTTGTGTTTATTGGGGCTTTTGTGCGCGGACTCTTAGTCTTCTTTCTCTCTGTGAGACCCTCTGGGTCTCAAAGGCGGATATATTGGAGTATAAAAGTTGCATTGTGTAACCAAAACTATGTAGTCAGCTTTGAATTTGCTAGAGAATGAAATCTTAAGAATGTAGAAGACAATGGTGTGTTAATGAAATGTAGCTAAGAGATGTGGATTATGTAGTCTGAGTTTGCTAATTGTTATGCATGTATCCAATTTAGTTTGCTGTGTAACCAAAACTATGTAGCCAGCTTTGAACTTGCTATTTGCTATGCATGTATCCAATTGAATGTAGAAGACAATGGTGTGTTAATGAGAGGTAGCTAAGAGATGTAGATTAGAACATGATTAAGTCAATGGGTAGAAACAATAGTGGCAGTTGTACTTGTGATACCCAAATGTACACCGATTGCATATGCTAATGCAACTAAACCAGTTTGCTATAAAAAATGCTATGTACAAGGATCAGTGGGCAATCAGCGACAAGCTCAATGACTGTCTCAGCTTTGCTTTGCAAATTAAAATTTAACCCTTCTTGAAGAATCTTCTGCGTCTCCTGGTCGTTTGTGGGGCACGAGAAACCACGACACAATAACTAAGGCCCCAAAACCCCAGACAGTAGGGCAGATGATGACGTTTTTGGGAATGGCAGTGTACAGCTCAGATTGGATAGGAGAATATGCTGAGATTGTGGCACCTTTGAGAAAGATAATGAAAGAAGCAGGACATACAAATTTGAAGAACGGCGTACAGTGGAATGAAGAGGCGGAGATAGCTTTCAATGCTATTAAGCAGGAATTGCAGTCAAGCACCAGCATTAGCTTTGCCTGACTACGAGAAGGTTTTTCATTTGTATGTATTGTCGTGGTTTTTCGTGCCTCACAAATGACCAGGAAACGCAGAAGATTCTTCAAGAAGGGTTAAACTTTAATTTGCAAATCAAAGCTGAGACAGTCAGTGAGCTAGTTGCTGATTGCCCACCGATCCTCGGACACGGCATTTTTTATAGCAAAATCCTGGTCCAGTTTCACACGTACGTCCCATTGACTTAATCATGTTCCAATCCACATCTCCCAGCCGTCTCTCACCAACACACCATTCTCTTCTACATTCTTAAGATTTCATTTTCCTACTAAATTGGGTACATGCATAGTAAATAGCAAGTTCAAACTACATACTCTACATCAAGGCTGACTACATAGTTTTGGTTACACAGCAAACAAGTTCAAAACAAAACATCTCTTAGCTACCTCTCATTACCACACCATTGTCTTCTACATTCAATTGGATACATGCATAGCAAATAGCAAACTTCAAAGCTGACTACATCTCTTAGCTACCTCTCATTAACATATATTAACACACCATTGTCTTCTACATTTCTAGCATTTCATCTTGGGTACATGCATAGCAAACTGACTACATAGTTTTGGTTACACAGCAAACAAGTTCAAAGCAAAACATCTCTTAGCTACCTCTCATTACCATACCATTGTCTTCTACATTCAATTGGATACATGCATAGCAAATAGCAAACTTCAAAGCTGACTATATCTCTTAGCTACCTCTCATTAACATATATTAACACACCATTGTCTTCTACATTCCTAGCATTTCATCTTGGGTACATGCATAGCAAACTGACTACATAGTTTTGGTTACACAGCAAATAATACAAGTTTTATACTCCATAATATTTTTATACTCCAATAGTATCCAACCGACAGAAGGGTTATGTCACAGCGGTTCTAACACAAGAGACAGGCACAGGAAAAGCAAAGCAGCCAATAGCATACTACAGTACGAGACTAGATGAGGTGGCTCAGGGGTATCCACCCTGTTATCAGGGATTGGCGGCGCTGTACTATGCATATGAAAAGGCATCATCTGTAACCCTGGGCTATCCTGTGACTCTGTACACACACCACAAAGTAACAGAATTGCTGGAAAGAGGGAAATTTGTGCTGACGCCAGCCAGGATAGCAGTGTATCAGATGCTATTGACATTTCCAGATATAACCATACAGAGATGCACTACCAGTAATATAGCTGATTTTGTCCCTTTGGGCTATGAAGGAGAACCCCATGATTGTGTAGGGAAGATGATGGCATTTGCCAAATTGAGAGCAGATTTACGGTCAGAACCACTAGAGGATGCAGATAAAAAGGTTCTGTTCGTAGATGGCTCTTGTTATAGAGATTATGATGGAAATCATGCAGGGTTCTCAGTAGTGCCGCAGGATCAGTCGAGCTATAAGATTATTAGGATGGAGTCCTGTCCCCAACCGTGTTCCGCCCATCTAGCGGAAATCAAAGCCCTGACAGCTGCATGTGAAATGATGGAAGGTGAGAAAGTAGGCAGCTATGCTGATTTGGCATGTGCTCATGGAGTATGCCATTTGTTCGGGGCAGTGTGGAAGCAGAGAGGTTTTTAAAAAAGTAATGGAGATCCCATACAACATTGTCAGCAAATTCTAGACTTAATAAAAGCCATAGTGAAACCTAAAGCATTGGCTATAGTAAAATGCCAGGCACATAAAAAGGGAAATGAAATCAAGCTGCGGACGAGGCAGCCAGAAAAGCGTCTGGATGTACATCAGCTGTCATTGCCCCCCAGGTAAGCCTAGCTCCAGAACCTGTGGTAGAGGACCAAATTGAAATACAAGGTAAGGCAACTTTGGCAGAACAGACAATGTGGAGACGAAGGGGGGGCCAAGCGGAACCCGGAAGGCTTGCAGACCATGGAAGAAGGTTTGTTGGTTGCGCCCACCCCTCTACTGATGATTCTGATTTCAGAAGAACATGGGATTGACCATTGTGCAAGGGGGTAAGTGATAAAGAAGGATGGTTTTTGGTCACCTTATTTACAGGCTTCAGTGGACTTTGTCTTGTCACAGTGCGAGGTATGCGCACAAAATAATGTTTGGAAGGAAATTACAACCCCAATAGGTCACATTCCTGTACCTGAAGGACCATTTAAACATCTAGTGATCGATTACGTAGACATGATAAAGACAGTGAGGGAAAAGATACATGCTGGTAGTAATTGATCAATTTAGCAGATGCGTGGAGGCGGTACCTTCAAGAGATCAAGGGGCAAAGACAGTGGTAAAATTTCTGACAAATGAAGTGATCCCAAGGTTTGGAATACCTACAGAAGTTAGCTCAGACAATGGTTCAGCTTTAATCCAGAAAGTGGTCAAACTGGTACTACAGGCACTGAGGATAAAGCAAAGGTTTGGATGTGTATACCACCCTCAGTCGCAGGGCATGGTAGAGAGAATTAATGGAACCCTGAAAGCCAAACTAAACAAAATTTGTGCAGACACCAAACTTAATTGGGTTGATGCTTTACGGTTAGCATTGATGAGTTACCGCATGCAAGCTAGTCGAATGACATGCCTGACACCGCATGAGATGCTGACTGGGAAGCTATCATACCTGTGATAGTGGTAAGCAAAAATGTTGAATGGATAAACTATATATACTACAATCAACAGAGATTCATCACTACACCGATGATGCAGTGGAGGCCTTAGGGCAACAGCTAGATGCAACTAACAGGATGGCATGGCAGAACAGACAGGTACTGGATTGGCTTTTGGCAGAAAAAGGGGGTGTGTGTGTAATGTTTGGAGAACAATGCTGCACTTTCATACCGACCAATACTAGCCCAGAAGGGTCTTTCACCAGAGCAATGAAAAAATTAAAGAATCTGCAGACAGAGGTCAAACAGAATGCAGGATATCAACATCAGTTCTTTGATTGGTTGGAAAGTAGATTCGGAGGATGGGGAGCATGGCTGACTAAAATAGCAATAACTGTCAGTATTACATTGTTGAGCTTGTGCTGTGCTGTTTTCTTCCTTGTCTCAAATCTCTTGTAGTGCTGATTTCTTCCTTGTCTCAAATCTCTTGTAGTGCGTGCTGCAACCAAACAATTTCCAATGCTCGTGGCAATTACTGAAGCAAGCTTAGTGGAGAAAGAAACGCCGAAAATGTATCGTTACAGCCTACAACACCTGCAGGATGAACAAGAGCAAAATGACACTGTGGGAGTAGATTGTAAGGGCTTCTGAGTCTTTTTCCCTGTCTCAGGTACAGAGGGACAGGTTTTTGGCTCAGCAGCCCAGGGTAACAGGGAGAGAATACTTTGAGGTCTTGGCGCAGAAAATTATAGCTTAACCCGAGATTTGGGAGTAAGTGCTTGAGTTTATTGGGGCTTTATTGCGCAGACTCTTAGTCTTTTCTCTGTGTGAGACTCTCTGGGTCTCAAAGGGGGGATATATTGGAGTATAAAAGTTGCATTGTTTGCTGTGTAACCAAAACTATGTAGTCAGCTTTGAAACTTGCTATTTGCTATGCATGTACCCAAATTAGTAGGAGAATGAAATCTTAAGAATGTAGACAATAGTGTGTTAATGAGAGGTAGCTAAGAGATGTAGATTAGAACATGATTAAGTCAATGGATAGAAACAATAGTTGCAGATGTACGTGTGGAATGCAACTATAGACCGATTGGATATGCTAATACAACTAAACCAGGAGTTTGCTATAAAACATGCTATGTACAATGATCAGTGGGCAATCAGCGACAAGCTCAATGACTGTCTCAGTTTTGATTTGCAAATTAAAGTTTAACCCTTCTTGAAGAATCTTCTGCGTCTCCTGGTCATTTGTGGGACACGAGAAACCACGACAAAGGCAGCCAGAAAAGCGTCTGGATGTACATCAGCTGTCATTGCCCCCCCAGGTAAGCCTAGCTCCAGAACCTGTGCTAGAGGACCTAATTGAAATACAAGGTAAAGCAACTTTGGCAGAACAGACGATGTGGAGATGAAGGGGGGCCAAGCAGAACCCGGAAGGCTTGTGGAGCATGGAAGACGGTTTGTTGGTAGCGCCCACCCCTCTACTGACGATTCTGATTTCAGAAGCGCATGGGACTGACCATTGTGCAAGGGGGTAAGTGATAAAGAAGGAAGGTTTTTGGTCACAATTACAGGCTTCAGTGGACTTTGTCTTGTCACAGTGCAAGGTATGCGCACAGAATAATGTTCGGAAGGGAATTACAACCCCAATAGGTCACATCCTGTAACTGTCAGTATTGTATTGTTGAACTGTGCGCTTGTGCTGTGCTGTTTTCTTCCTTGTCTCAAATCTCTTGTAGTGCGTGCTGCAACCAAACAATTTCCGATGCTCGTGGCAATTACTGAAGCAAGCTTAGTGGAGAAAGAAACACCGAAAATGTATCGTTACAGCCTACAACACCTGCAGGATGAACAAGAGCAAAACGACAGTGTGGGAGTAGATTGTAAGGGCTTCTGAGTTTTTTTCCCTGTCTCAGGTACAAGGGGACAGGTTTTTGGCTCAGCGGCCTAGGGTAACGGGGAGAGAATACTTTGAGGTCTTGGCGCAGAAAATTATAGTTTAATCCGAGATTTGGGAATAAGTGCTTGAGTTATTGGGGCTTTTGTGTGCGGACTCTTAGTCTTCTTTCTGTGTGGGGGGATATATTGGAGTATAAAAGTTGCATTGTTTGCTGTGTAACCAAAACTATGTAGTCAGCTTTGAGCTTGCTATTTGCTATGCATGTATCCAATTTAGTAGCAGAATGAAATCTTAAGAATGTAGAAGACAATGGTGTGATAATGAGAGTTAGCTAAGAGATGTAGATTGGAACATGATTAAGTCAATGGGTAGAAACAATAGTGGTGGATGTACGTGTGATAGGCAACTATAGACCGATTGGATATGCTAATGCTAAACCAGGAGATTGCTATAAAAAGTGCTATGTACAAGGATCGGTGGGCAATCAGCGACTTGCTCAATGACTGTCTCAGCTTTGATTTGCAAATTAAATTTTAACCCTACTTGAGGAATCTTCTGCATCTCCTGATCGTTTGTGGGGCACGAGAAACCACGACAAAATCAGAATTAAAATGTTTGGCCACTTTTCACAGATGGAGCTGAGGTGCTCAATGAAGCAGTCCCCAATTTACGATGGGTCTTATCAATGTAGAGGAGGCTGCATCAGGAGCACCAGACACAATAGACACGATTCACAGGCGAAACATTGACTCACCTATTTGGGGTCCTGAATGGAGGTGAGTGGGCAGGTGTAGAACTTTGGCCATGTGGAGGGATCAGTGCCAGAAGGGAGATGAGTAGGGAGGGACAAATGGACAAGGGAATCATGGAGAGATCCCTACAAAATGCAGAGTGGGTGTGGTGTGGGAAGGTAAAGGTAAAGATAAGTTAAGTGGTAGGATCCCTTTGGAGATGGTGGCGGAAGTTGTGGAGGAAGATGTGTTGGATGCAGAGGCTCATGGGGTGCTAGGCCCATGAGGAACAAAAGGAACTCTATCACTAGTAAGGTAGTGGAAAGATGGGGCGAGCAGATATTCCAGAAATGGAGGACATGTGGGCAAGGGCAACATTAATTATGGAGGAAGGGAAGCCTTTTTAGAAGAAAGGGAACACTTCTGATGTCCTGGAAAGGAAAGCTGCAACCTGGACCAGATGCAGTGGAGACGAAGGAGCTGAGGAAAGGGAACAGCATTTTACAAGAGACAGGGTGGGAAGTGGTATAATCAAAGATTCAAAGTACATCATTGAGTATGTAAGCAGTGTACAACACAGAGATTCGTCTTCCCCACAGATAGTTACAAAGAAAACCATAGAAAAACATCAAACACCCCCATGCAAGAAAAAAAACAAATCACACAAATGGCAACAACAACAAAAAAATCAAATGAGTCCAGGCATCTTCAGTTCAGTGTTTGTTACCTGTAGGCTGCCCCGATTCAAAGTCACTCAACGTACCAACGAAAAAAAACAGCAAACAGATGCAGAAAGACATCATAACGTGACATACAGAGTGCAAATCACAAGCCACATCTGGGAGACCTTGCCCAACACTCTGGACTCCAGCAGCATCAAGATGCAGGGACCTTCCTCCAGGAACAGTGAGCAAGAGGGGGAGGAAGAGAGAGAGAGAGAGAGAGAGAGAGAGGGAGAGAAGAAAGATCATCACACGCTGACCACTTCCTCCGGCAGCAGCGAGCAAGAAGTTGGTATACGGCGCAGAACAACAGCTCATCTTCTGCACTTGCCTCGATGATTTCAATCAGCCAGAAATGGGGTCAATCGTGGGGTCACGCCCCACCTTCAAGCTTCTTGGCATCAAGCCACACACTTCGCTCGAAGCCTCATGGAACACACTCAGAAACAGCAAAGGGTCAGATCACTCAATTGGCCCAAAACCACACCACAAATGTTGACCACAGGCTCCAACAGAAACAGAAACTCATTTGAAAGAAAAAAAAGTAAAATAAAGTAGTTTTATGAACCATCTGGAGGATGTCTCCCTTGGTCCCGTTGTTCACTGGCACCATCTTCTTCCAGAGGTATAATCAGGAACATCTTGTATTCCTTTTGGGCAGCCTCCATCCTGATAGATTTCTCTAACTTCCAGTAATTGACCCCCCGACCTCCTCACCATTCCTGTTTCCCTCTTTCGCCTTACCTGCCCATCACCTCCCTTTGGTACTCTTTCCCCTTCCCTTTCTTCCATGGTCTTCTGTCCTCTATCAGATTCCTCTTCTCCAGACCTGTACCTCTTTCTCCTATCAATTTTCCAGCTCTTTACTTCATCCCACCCCCTCTCCCGGTTTCATCTATCACCTACCATCTTCCTCCCCTACTCCAAACTTCTTGTTCTAATTTCTCATCTTTTTTTCCCAGTCCTGATGGAACCTTGGTCAGAACATCAATTGTTCACTCTTCTCCATCGATGCTACCAGGCCTACTGAGTTTGTCCAGCATTTTGTGTGTGTAAATGTGGAAATCGGTAGGTTTATAGAAGATGTCAGTCGACAATTTGTTTCCAGAAATGGAGACAAAGAGATCAAGAAAGATGAGGTAGGTGTCAGATATGGCCCAAGTGAATTTAAAGGTAGGGTAGAAGTGAGCGGCAAAGTTGATGAAATTGGTGACCCCAGCATGTCCAATGCAGTCGTCAATGCCGCGGAGGAAGAGTTTGGAAGCATTATCAGAGAAGGCTGGTACATGAGCTGTCCACATAGCCAAAGAGGAGCTAGGCATAGCTGGGGCCCATGCAGGTGCCCTTGGCTACCTGTCAAGTCTGGAGAAAGCAGGAGGAGCCAAATGGAAAAAACTGTTGAGGTGAGGATCAGTTCTGCCAGACGGAGGAGGGTGATAATGGAGGGGAACCAGTTGATTCTTTTATAGAGAAAGAAACAGAGCTTTAAGGCCTCTATTCACCATCAAGGAGCGACTGGACATTAAAGCAGTCAGGGCCAGGAAACTGAAAACTACTGAGATTGAGAGCATGAGAAGTGCCATGGACATAGGTCGGAAAGGAATGAACCAAACAGTATAGAATGCAGTCAAGGCATGTTCAGTGGAGTAAGAGCAAGCAGAGGCAATACGCCAACCCGAACAGTCTGGTTTGTGGGGGAGTCTTGGGTAGGGGAGGGGGGAAGGGAAGGGGAACCTAGGAGTCCAGCGGTTGCAAGGAGGGTCTCAGTCTGGAGGTGTTAGTGATGGAGGTCCAGGTTGGAGCCGGAGCTACAGGCCATGTGATATGCAATCTAAAGGCACCTGGGTTCAAGGGAACTGGCGCTGACGGCAGTAGAATCCAGCATCAGGATCTTCTTGGAGTCAGTGGAACAGGGGTTGGCAACAATCGTATCACTGATCCAGAGGCATCCAGGACCGCTGGAAGCAGGGTTGGAGTCAGCAAGGTCCGTGGTCTGGGCTTGTCTAATTGAATGAAGTTCCAGGGCTGTCAGAACCAGAGTTGGAGGTGGCAGGATCCGCAGTCTTACAATCCTTCCTGGATGCAAGGAAGGCAAAGAAGGCGTGGATCCGGCAGATGATGCAATGTCGGAGAGGTTCATGACAGGCAGAGGAGAGAGGGGCCCACAGCGGTGGCACAGACTGACACAGGGCCATCTAATATCCCTGCAGAGCTGAGAGGGTGGCAAATAGAATTTGGAGGGAGAAGCTACAGGAGAAGCAGTCAATCAGACATCAGTACCTGGGATCCATGTTGGATCTAAACCGCGAGTGCTGAAAATGGATCTAGAAGCCAAGTGGAACAAGATGGCATCAAAGGCAAGTTTGCAAGTCTGCATGAGTCATGGTCAAAAAGTTAGAGGGCAGCAGAGATCATGGGGGTGGGGGGGGGGAGGGAGCCAACACACGCGAAATGCTGGAGGAACTCAGCAGGTCAGGCAGCATCTATAGACAGAAATAAAATGTTGATGTTTCAAGCCAAGACACTTCTTCAGGACTGGAAAGAAAGGTGGGTAGACTTTAGGCCTATTGCAAGTATGTGTGATGACTTGAGAGCAATGAGTTACATTGAAGTTTACAGCTAAGCTATAGCTAACCAGGGGGGAGTGTATTTCAGTAATACGAATAATATTGTTAATCTATTGTTTGATTAAGCATTCCTTGCTTTTTACTTCCAGTCATCCATACTCCTCTGCCTTCTCCCCACACCTTTTGATGCCCTGGCTAATCAGGAACCTATCTATCTCTGCCTTAAATACACCCAATAACTTGGCCTCCACAGCCGCTCGTGGCAACAAATTCCACGTATTTACCACCCTTGACTAAAGTAATTTCTCCGCATCTAAATGGACGTCCTTCAATCCTGAAGTCATGCCCTCTTGTCCTTGACTCCCCTACTATGGGAAGTAACTTTGACATATCTAATCTGTTCGGGGCTTTTAATTTTTCACATTATGAATTACAGGTTATGTGTAAAAGTATGTGACTGACATCCGTCATTATGCAACCGTGTCATATTTGCGCACCTCACTAAAGTAAAACTAAGTAGGCACATTATCCAGGCTCCTATGTTTTTCTTTCAATTAGTTTCTGGAATTACAAAACACAACACTAGTGATACTAGTTTAGGCATAAACATCAGCAAGACACTAATGGAAATGCAATTGGATAACTTAAGAGTACATTCGGCAAGATGAAGATTCAAAGTTTTAAGTAATAAAATTTTGAATGCCAGGTCAAAAAACGTAGATACAAAAATATTCAAAGTATAGAAATACAGGCAGACAAGGTGGAATTCAGTGTTTCAAGACCAAGGAATGAAATACACAAACAGGAAATAATATTAACAAATAAGCTGAAAGCCCAGCAGTCTTCTGAAAAAGCTAAATAACTTCCTAACTCCCACCATTCTTTGCATGAAAAAAAAATCAACTTCTCTTAAATCTTTATATGTATACTCTTGAATTACACCTCTGTTAAGGGAAATAGATCTGTTCCACTGCTCCCACAGTTTTTTTTTCAGAAGATGTACCTGACTCAGAGGCAAATTCAGAATGCTTGGGTAATTATAAATACAAACAAAATTTCAGTGAAACATAAAACTCAACAATTACACAAAAGCTGTTGGCTATAATTTCAAAACAATAATCTAATGAAAAGCACACCGTTATTTTATATTAAAGAATACACTGAATAATGTACAGTACTTGACAAAGAAAGCCAGGTTTCATCAATAATTCTGTTTATTTCCAATTTGAAATGGCATAGTATACTAATATAGAAAAGATGAATGGGAAACCATATATTACAGGAAGTGAATGTTAGAAAGTGCTCAGTCAAAAAACATCTCACAGTCAAACTGGAAAAGTTAACAGAATGGCAGGGAGTACTGGTGTATTGATAGTTGGAACAATTGATCTGGAAGCTGCATGCCGATTCATCATTCTACTTGTTTCCCAATCTCAGCTCCATTACTTTCTATGTTTCTACCTTAGCTTCAGAAATTACAAAAGTAAATGTTAACAGATGTCCATTTATGATTCATTTATCCATTAGAGCAGGATTAAATTTGATCAATACTCACTTGGCTTCTATGTCAGATCTCAAGTGTACAGTAAAAGCCTCTGAATCATCATGGGGACTTCGCCGTCTTATTTTCCTCAACTTCTCCAAGTCACTGTAGACAAAAGTAGGTGAGCAGTTATTAAAGAGGAACTGCCATGGACAGCATTACAATACAGTATGTTCAGTATGCTGGAACTACACTGTCGCACCTTGGCACAGTGAGCCTGCAAAGCTAAAGCTTAAAAATCTTAGATCAGTCTTTATGTAAATCAAAATCTTAGAACAGTCTTTATGTGAGCTATATATAAATGCTAACTTTGATGAAATAAAAGAATCTTACAGAATTTTCTATTACCAGTCTTTCTATATTAGCACCAGTTGGTTTCAACAATGCCATTCAATGCAATCATACCCGCAGTTCTCATCAACCAGCTCCAAAACCTGGGCTTCCGTAACTCCCTCTGCAACTGGATCCTTGTTTTCCTCACCAGACCACCACAGTCAGAGCAGATTGGAAATAACACCTCCTCCTTGGCACACCTCAAGGATGTGTCTTTAGCCCATTTCTCTATGGTTAGGGGTAGGGTGCGAGTATGCGGGCAGTGGGCAAAATAGCCCTCTAGTGTTTTTGGATCTCGTAATAGAGATGCTGTTCACTTTACCCTGCCACTTTGTTTTGGCCCACATTGTCATTATCTCGGTCCCCGACTTGCCTTTATTGGGATCTTCCTCCTCGTTAACCTCCATTCTGGAGTTTAAGTTAAAGTGGCGGGGTTATTGTTTATGGACAGTGCTTTAGATTTAGATTTCAGGTTTTCTTGTAGGGACTAGGTGCTGTGATTTGGGGGTTGTGCAGTAGCTAATTGTGGGGCGGGACAGGCTTGGGGGAAGGTTTGGGTAATGGGGGTTGAGGACTCCAGGCCAAGGGAGCTGAGGTAGAGTGGCCAATGGTATTGTGGGTGGGGGCGGGTGTGGGGGTCCCACTGCAGCAGGGGAGAAGAAGAACCAGACTAGGAGTGTAACTGTTGGTAATATTGGGTGGACCTGGCTCCTTGATGGCTTGGGTTTATGGGGGTGTGTAGCAGGGTTGAAGATGTTAGGTTTAGGAATAGGGTAAGGGCCATTATGTAAGCCCCTTTTGGGTAGTGTGGTTTGGGTTATTCGGGGTGCTGTCTGGTTTAGTTGGGGTGCGCAGTCCATTGGAAGTTAGGGTTAGGGTAAAGGGTAGGAGTGGGGATGTTTGTGTTGATGTGTGGTGAAATTGGCTTCCTGGTGGAAAGAGGGTTCAGGTTTATGGGGGAGTGTAGGAGGGTTACGGGTGTTAGGATTAGGGGTATGGCTGGGAGGTGGGGCTGTCCTTTCTGGGGACTGGCTTGTGTTATTTGAGGTGCTACCTGATTTAATTGGGGTGCATGTTCCGTAGGAAGTTAGGGTTAGGGTGAAGGCTGGGATTTGGGAATGTTTGTGGGGTGGCGTTGTACTGGTGATGTGAGGTGAACCCGGCTCCCTGGTGGGGAGAGGCATAGGGTTTATGGGGGTGTAAAGGGTTGGAGGTGTTGGGCCGTGGTGTCTGGGTGGGTAGTGGGGTCACGGGATCTACCAGTGGTGGGGGGTTTTGGGCTGGACTACCCAAACCTATGGTGTAGTAGTTCTGTTCTGGGACCTAGCTGTTAGGCAAAAAGTCCCTTTCCTAGTTAATGGCTCCCTGTCTTAATTCCGCTTCTGGGTGGGTGATTGAAAGGGATCCTCCTCTTCCTTCTTACTCTGATTTTCTCAAATTAAAAAAATAAAAAAATGAAAAAGTAATTTTTTTTGTGTTGGCTGTCTAGTGGGTGTATCGTATTCAGTTGGCCCAGCTTTTTAGGCCTCGTTTAGGTCGTACGGGGAATAAGTGTGTAATGTTTCAATCCATCTCCTCTCTGCTCTTTTTCTTTGGGTGTTCGACCAGTTTATATTAGTTTCCAGGCCCAATATTTTTAAGGAGTGCATTCCATGCTCCTGGAAGTGACTGCTAACTGGTCTGTTTAGGTCTCCTCTTCTGATGTTACTGAGGTGTCCCGTGAGTCTGGTTCTTAAGTTGTTGCCCATCTCCCCTATGTATATAATATGGCATTGTGTGCACAGGATTGCATATACTACATTCTTTTGTTCACAAGTTATCCACTGCTCTATCTCGACCCACTTTCCTGAGGCTCTGTTGTGTACGCTTTTTGAAATTCTTAGGTACGTGCATGCTCTGCAGTTCCCCACCTCGCAGTTTGGTGCTGCCCGTACCCTAGTGCTGACTAGTATGTCTTTCAGATTTCTACCCCTTTTGAAGACTGAGATAACAGTCCAAGTGTCCCCACTTCTGCTTTTAGTTCTTCAAATGTGTTTTGACTGCCCTGTGGATATTCACTGCCAACCCACTGTATCCTGTTATCAAGAGTAGTTTCCGTGTTGTGTTGTTCCGTGGTTGGGGATTTGTGATACTTTTCAGAAAGTCAGATTTGATGTGTCTAGGTCTCCTTCTGCTGTAGCCCCTGTGTCTAAGTGCAGAGAAGAGGATGGTTGTGGCCTGGTGGAAGTCTTCCGCCCTGGTACAAATGCGGTGAAACCGGGTCAGCTGTCCTTTTCCAATGCCTCTGAAGGTGTGTTTGGGATGGTGGCTCCATGTGTAGGAGGGTGTGTGTGTCCGTGGTTTTAAAGAATACCTTGGTAGCTAGTTTTTGGTTGCCATTTTCTGGTGCTAGCTTAAATACTGTAGTGTTCAGGAAGTCAATCTTCTCTCTATCTGTTGTGGCTTTAACCTTTATGGATGGATGATGAGTGTTTAGGATTTGAATAAACTCCTTTAATTCCCCCTCTGAGTGTATCCACACCCCCCAGATTTCATCCAGGTATCTGTAGACACACATGGGTTTTTTGGGGCACTTTGGATAAACTGTTTCCTCCCACTTTGCCATGTATATATTGCCATAGGCTGGAGCAAACTTCTTTCCCATTGCTGTGCCCTTGACTTGTAGGTAGAATTCACCATTGAATTCAAAGTCATTTTTAGTCAGGCTGTGAAGGAGTTCTAGCAAGGCCTCGTCTGGTCTCCCTCGCTGAGGGTTTTTCCGTAGGATATCCCTCACTGCCTCCATACCCCTGTCCGTTTCGATATTGCTGGACAGACTTTCAATGTCCATGGTGAAGAGTAGGGCCTCAGAGGGTACCAACATGGAATTGACTATTCGGACAAAGTGATATGTGTCCTTGATGTAGCTGGAGTGTTTCTGTGATAGTGGATTAAGGCAGGCATCAATGAACTCCACTATCCTGTATGATTCACTGCCGCAGCCTGACACAATGGACCTACCGGGTGGTATTTCCCACGGAACAGTCCATGCGTCTGGGTTCTTGTGTATTTTGGGGAGAATATAAAACTTTCTAGCTCATGGCTGTAACCTTGTCAGGTACTCTACTTGCTTCCCTCGGAGGTATCCAGTCCTTTCAGTTCATGCAAAATGTTCCTGATTTCTGTGTGTGTTTCCCAGTATATGGGTTCCTTTAGTTTAGTGTAGTGTTCCGTGTTGTTTAGTTGTCTGTGTGCCTCAAATAGGTATTGCTGTTTGTCCATGATAACTATGCTGCTCCCTTTATCTGCTGGTTTGATAACAATGTCCATGTTTTCCCTCAGTTCTTTCAGGGCTGCTCTCTCTTTCCTAGTTAGATTGGGCTTATCCTGTACTTCTCTCTCCCTCTCTCTTATTTCATCTAGTGCGCTCTCAAATTCTAAAATAGCTTCAGATCTATACCTTCGCTTGGGCATCCAATCTGAGGGAGGGATGATAGGGTAAGGGTTAGGTTGAGATTATGCGGGCAGTGGGCGAATCAGCCCTCCTGTGCTTTTTGATCTTGTCACTTGAGATTCAGTTTCACGCGACCCTGCCACTTTGATCCGGCCCATGCCTTCATTAACAAGGTCCAACACTTGCCTTTGTTGAATCTTGCCCCTCTTGACATAGGACATCAGGTTTGTGGGAGTTTAGCAAGGGTTAATCAGGGTGTGCCTAGGGTTTGTGGGGCTGAAGCCAGTGTTAATTGGGGTGTGCCTAAGGTTTGTGGGGCTGAAGCCAGTGTTAATCGGGAAGTGCCTAGGGTTTGTGGGGCTGAAGCCAGTGTTAATTGAGAGACGCCTAGGGTTTGTGGGGCTGAAGCCAGTGTTAATCGGGGTGTGCCTAGGGTTTGTGGGGCTGAAGCCAGTGTTAATCGGGAAGTGCCTAGGGTTTGTGGGGCTGAAGCCAGTGTTAATCGGGGTGTGCCTAGGGTTTGTGGGGCTGAAGCCAGTGTTAATCGGGAAGTGCCTAGGGTTTGTGGGGGTGTGTGCTCCTTTTGGACTAGGGTTAGGGTTAGATTGTGTGGCTAGACTCAGTAACATGACATCTCTCAATGTACTGATAACACAACAATTATTGGTAGAATTTTAGATAGTGAAGACATGGCGTACAATAGTGAAACAGATCAGCTGGTTGAGTGGTGTCGCAGCAACAACAACCTTGCAGTGAGATCTTCAGGAAAAGGAACTTGAACAAACACACACCAGTCCTCATTGCAGGGTCAGCAGTGGAAAGGGTGAAATACTTCAAGTTCCTGGGTGTTAACATCTCTGGACATCGATCCTGGGTCCAACATATTGATGTCATTACAAAGAAGGTACAACAGTGGGTATACTTCATTAGGTGTTTGAGGAGGCTTGGTATGTCACCAAAGACGTGCAAATTTCTACAGATTTAGCATGCAGAGCATTCCAACTGGTTGCACCACTGCCTAATATCGAAGGACCACTGCACAGATTTGGAAAAAGATGCAGAGAGTTATACACTCAGCAAGCTCCATTATAAGCACTAGCCGCCCCAGCACTGAGGACACTTTCAAAAGGTGATGCCTCAAGAAGGCAGTATCTATCATTAAGGATCCCCATCACCCAGGACGTGCCCT
This sequence comes from Hypanus sabinus, assembly GCF_030144855.1. Taxonomy (NCBI): domain Eukaryota; kingdom Metazoa; phylum Chordata; class Chondrichthyes; order Myliobatiformes; family Dasyatidae; genus Hypanus; species Hypanus sabinus. The sequence goes on along the minus strand of NC_082719.1, from coordinate 46,419,186 downwards.
TTTTTCATCACTACCATCGATGCTGGTACAGGAATCTGACACTCAACATTTCAGGAACAGCTTCTTCCACTCCGCTATCAGATTTCTGAATGGACAATGAACCCATGACCACTATCTCACTATTTCCTTTTCCTATTTTTGACACTACATTGCTGAATAAAATCAGGTTTCACGACATTTGCCAGTGATATTAAACCAGATTCTGAGTGTAGCATCCTAAATTAGTCATGTTATATGTATACTTTTACAATTTATTTCTTAATCTGATATCTGGGTTTGGCAGGATTCAGACCAAATTTTTGATTTGCATACTATAGGTTCTCTTTGCCACAAAAGAGGGTAGTTATCCAGCAGAAATATAGCAATTCGTGTTATTTTGTATTCTGCATTAATTTAAACACTCTTAATAATACTACTGAATACCTGGGTTTTAGACAGAACTCATTCATTGCCCGCATAGCTGTGATGAAATTATTTTGAGTATATTTGGACCCATAATCTCGTTTCTTCAGAATAGCTTTAACTGGAAAAATGTTAGAGAATTAACATTTAAATAATGAATTAATCATTTTTACACATTTTCTCTACTGAAACAGAACTAAAATTTATATTTTACACATTTCAATATAGAGACACTCAATGTCAATCAATATCAGCAATATGTCTGGGAGTCTGAACTTTAGACAGAGTACACTACTTAACTAATACTTTTGCTCTTCAGTACCTCATAATTATTAGACCATTGGTTCCTAAGTGTTTCTGGCAGTTTTATACAGTACACCTTCTTTTAAGACAGTCAATGCCTTATCCTGCATTTTAAGTTCCGTCATCTGTAAGGACCCTCATTGACCTGATGGTCCTTTCATTTATCAGAGACCAGGAAAGCTCAGTTTAACATTCTTTAAAAATACCAATAGGAGATGAATATCTAGGCAAACAACATTTTGGACATGTAAATAATCTTAATTTATTTGTTCTTATTCCCTTTAAATTTTGAAGTATTTCCAATGTTGATTCCACTGCTAGTTTGAAATTAAAACTTATCACACTCCATCTACAAAGCAACCACATTCTATCATTCAAAAGGACCTGCTTATAAATTAATTCAAATATATTTTACAAAAATAAAAGACAATTAAAAGAAATCTGTCCAAAAACCTTTAGAAGCCTACTTTCATTAAAACTACCATTCATCCAGATAACAAAGGAAGGCTTTAAGCTACTTCAGAAGGAGTATTATATTAGAAAAATCAATGCCTATTAAGATATTAGTGTTAGAAATTATACTGAATCAGATAAGATGATAGAAAATATATATATTAGGTTTGGAGTGCAAAGAGTGTAAATGCATTAAGTGCAATGCAAGTAGAAATAGCACACTATGACATGGTGTCAATGGTAAGAAGATCTCAAACAAAAAGAAGATTGAATACATAGTTATTACTGTTTTAAAGAAAATTATCATAAGGCTAGAAGAAAGAACATCCTCCGGAGGATCATTGGTTGTGGGAGTTTGGGAGGTGGATGGGGTTCAACCCATTTGGTTGGATTGAGAAATAATAGAGCAATAAATACACTATCTCATATATTTTACACACTACTGAATAAGGGCAAGAGTTAGCTGTATGAAGAATTTACCAAGAAATACATGAACTAAAGAATATCATTGCAAAAATCAACATTAAATAGAGCAGATGAGCAAATTTTCAAAACGTGTTCATGAAAATAATGCTTTTTGGTATGTTTCCTGAAATAGAAACTGAAAATACTCTAATGGTTTTTGACCCGAAACATGCAGTATATCTCTTTCCAGACATGCTACCTGATCTACTGAGTGCTTCCAGCAGTTTTGCTCAAAGAAGGCAACATCAATGTATATAGCCTAGATGAATAGAGTTTTCAAAGTGGCCATCATTTCAAAAGCTTTATCTTAGGTTCATCATGAGAAAAGGCACAAAGCAATCCAAAGTGAAAATACACAAATGAGTAAGGGAAAATTTCACAAAATGAAAGACATGATTCAGGTAAACTAGACTCAGAAAATTGGCCACTAAAACAAACATGAAACTCTGCACATTCTCAGCAAATTAATCAGCATCTGTAGATAGAGAACAACAGAGCTAATGTTTGGGTTTATAAGAACAATAAAACCACCATAGATATAAACCATGATAGTTGGCACACTCCAACTGCTACTTAATTAACATAGAATAAAATTGCTTACCTTTCACTTGAATTTGCTCCAAAGTAGGTTGACTTAGAGAACTTGACCCTTGAGCAAGTAAGATAATTTTGCATTAAACAGAAATTAGAAAGTCGTACCTTAATTTTTTAATACAGGTAAAACCATGATATAGAAGGGAGTGATTAAATATTGCAACATTTGTTAAACCTTATAGTTAGGACTGACTGAAAACTTGAAAGGATTAGTAGCAACAAAGAAAATAGATTTGAGAAAGGGTGGTCTGGACAGAGAATACATGAAAATTCTGCTTCAAAAGTTAGTTGGAAAGAAACAGACCTGTACACCTGATAAAACACATGCAAAATTCTGTTTTGTTAATTTAAAAGCTTGTTTTAAAGTTCATATCTTAATTTAACTTAATTTCAAGTATGCCTGTATTCGATTGACAATATAGATCTTGATAGTCTACAGTCAGTCCATAATAAGGGAAAATTTACATCACAGATATTTCTAGAATGTTGTGGCAGCTTTATTTGACATGTTGTAAATGTTATTGTGGCTAAAACTCTAACCCATTGAATTTTAAACTGAAGATTTTCAAAACTCAAGGAGAAATGGCTTGCAAACCATATTATTACAAGAATTTTAAATTTAAAAAATGGGTCAAATTGTGGCATCAAAGGGATAGTGAATGATGTAGTGACTTTGTTAAAAAAAAAACTGCCTGCAAGGAATTAGCAGGCTGTGTGGATGCAAACTTTCCCTGCTCTCAACATATCAAGCAACATGTATCGAAGACACCTGACAACCAGAAATAGCATAATAATCAAACAAACTCTGCTGAATTAAGAATTTTAAAATACAGCAAATTACTAGTTTTATTCCCTTTATTGGAAAATACAACAATATTAAAATTAAGTGTGAATCTATATTTTTTAAAATTATAATATTTGGAGGTGGTACATTTATTAAATTAGTCAATCATGGTGAAGGTGGTTAGTCAGTAGTAATTACTACTAAGTACTCAAATTAAACACAGTTCCACATTCAGCAAGGCTTAAGAATGTTCTATTATTTTTACAGCCTAAATAGTTAACAAAGGATCCTGGGCTAATATATGAGACTAAACAAATTCATAGATCAGGGATGCAGGCTGAAGCTTACACAGGAACAAGTATCCTCTAAATGAGGGTGATGATGACAGTTTACCCCCTCACCTAGACAGAAACAATGCAGATCAGGCTCCCAGTTCCAAACAGCTTCCAATGTCATAAAAAGCTAAGTTCAAATTGGTCAGGAAATAGCATGCAATGGTCAAATATTAGTTGCTGTACAATACTAAGCTTGCCTTCTGGTTTGTAACAAAACTTGCAATATAAAATAAGTAATATTACCAGCTCTTTTGGGATCTTGCTGAGAATTGGATTCTGTTGAGGTAGTGCTGTGACTATGCTCACTAATGCCATCCTTTTTGCCACTAGATGAACATAAACGCAGCTGGGCAACAGCGCTGATAGGAAGATTTAATCCTACATTATTGAAGAGATACTGATGGGCCACATTGCTCCTATATACTGAAAGTAAAACAAAATGGAAAAATGCAACAGAATTAATTTTCTGACAAACTGCAGTCTTAAAGATCACAGAGGAAAAAGTTACCTTAAGGATAGCAACCATAAATCATTTCCATTAAACCAAGCGATTTTAAGTTTTAAGTCAAAATCCATAAAACAAGCTTTATTTCAATTCTATTGTTCTTAACAAATAGAATGACAGAAAGTAAAAGCAAACAATAAAGTGGAATATTTCTAGATTTTTGTGTATATTAACCAGGACATATTAACAGATTTATGGAAAACCTATTAATTGACTAGCAGTGTCAATCAGCTTGCCATCATGCTCTGATTCAACTTCTGATTTCAGCCTGTAACTCTCAGTTAAAAATATTACCCACATCATTCTCCCACAAACTCAATTTTTGGACCCGAGATCTAAATGCAGCAGCTTTACTTCTCAATTATGCCTCCCATTTACTTGAGTGCAACATAACACTGTGGAGATGAATAAGACGTTGTTTATTGATTTAACTTCTCTCTCAATTGCTGCCCTCAATATCTCTACATTCTCCCAATAAAGTTCAACTTCAGCTCCAAAAATATTACCTTAATTTCCTCCTATCCATTCCAGTTTCTCTGATCTGAAGACTAACATTAGACCTCAACTAGTCTTCATCTTCGAAGATGCAGGGATTCATTACAGAATCATGAACATCTGGAAGGAGGGAAGGCATGTTCATGTTTCAGCCATTGATCTTAGTCAGAATGTACCTTTTGGAGTGCTGCTTGACTGTTTTCTCATATGTCAATAACAACAAACCATCAGAAGTACTTCTTAGATCAAATTCTTCCATAAGCAGGGAAAATACCAGGTAAAAAATTCATTTCTTGTTTTATTGATTTCCTCAGTATGATGGTTTTGTGTATCATTAACCTGTTCTCAACTCTTCCAAAATTTTTCTTTTTGTCCTAGCTTATTAATTGTGATGGTGTTCAGCATTCATAGTTCTTCATTTATAATATTTAATCCATTTGTTCTGTGCAATCCCTTTAAAAAACAGTCACCTTCCAGTTCCAAGAATTTAAAGAATATATTTTTTCTCAACTTTAGTTTTTTTTTAAATTATGTATTGCACTGTACTGCTGCCACAAATAAACCGCACAACATATCCCAGTGATATTAAACCTGATTCTGAATCTGCAACAAAATTATAACACCTCCCATATTCGACTAAAAGACAGACAGTGAGCAAAATTGGAACAGAAACTCTGGACAAATAGGAACCAGATATTAAATAAACAAATAGCATATGTTTAATCCATCCATAAATGCAAAGTAAGAGATGACTGATCGTATACTTGAACCACTGATACAATTCATGAATTGTAACCAAAGGCCCAGTGCCACTTCAATTTCCTGATTCCTTTACCAATTTATATACTTGAATGACAGAACTGTTAAGAATACATTTGGTATAGAACTCAAATCACATGTAAGAGTAGTTTCAATCCCCAAAAGGTACTGGAGGATTGGAGGATTGCTGATGTTGTTCTACTGTTTAAGAAAGGCTCTAAAAATAAACCAAGAAATTATAAGCCAGTCAGCCAGACATCATAAGTGGGTAAGTTATTGGAAGGTATTCTAAAGGATTGCATATGAGAGTATTTGGATAGACAGGGACGGATTAGGATAGTCAGCATGGCTTTGTGTGCGGTAGGTGGTGTCCAACCAAACTTAAGAGTTTTTCCAAGGATGTCACCCGGAAAGTTACCGAAGGCCGTGGATGTGGCAAAGTATTTAACAAGGTCCTGAATGGTCAGGAAAGTTCAGTAACCTGGCATTCAAGATAAGGTGGTAAATTAGTTTAGACACTAACTGGAAGAAGCCAGAGAGTGGATGCCTCTCTGACTGGAGGCCTGTGACTAGTGGAGTGCCACAGGGATCAGGGCTGGATCCGTGTGCACATAAAATTGTGTGCAAGGCCAATTCTATCAGGCATGATCTGGGTGCCATTCACAATTAATTGCTGGAGTTTTGGACTTTGATACATAACCTCCATGAAGTGCTATTTCTGGATATCCTTTCATGTGTTTAAAAAATATTCCAGATCAACATCTCCATGCTCCAATAATGCTTAAAATACCAGCTATGTTACCCATTTGATTATTGCAAGGAAAATCTAAACCTACAACCTTTCTTTGCAGCTGATTCCTTGATTTCCTTACCAGGAGACCACAGTCAGTATGGGTTGGTAATACCTCCTCACTGAATCAACTTTCAAGGATATGTGCTTAACCAACAGTTCAGCACTCTCTACATTTATGGCTGCTGGGGACTAGTTGTGTTCCACAGCAGTCTGTGTTGGCACCACTTCTTTTTATGTTATACGTCAATGACTTGGATGACAGAATTGATAGCATTTCTGCAAATTTGCAGATGACACGAAGTTAGGTGGAGGGGGCAGGTAGTTTTGAGGAAGTAGAGACTACAGAAGGACAGTTTAGGAGAATGGGCAAAGAAGTGGCAGATGGAATACAGCTTCGGGAAGCACATGGTCATGCACTTTGGCAGAAGAAATAAAAGGGTAAACTATTTTCTAATTGATTGAGGAAAAAAAATAAAATCTAAGGTGCAAAGGTTCTTGGTCATCCTTATAAAGGACTCCCTAAAGGTTAACTTGCAGATTGAGTCAGTGGTGAGGGAGGCAAATTCAATGTTAGCATTCATTTCAAGAGGACTGGAATATAAAAGCAAGGATGCAATGTTGAGGCTTTGTATAGCACTGGTGAGGCCTCAATTGGAGTATTGTGAGAAGTTTTGGGCACCTTAACTAAGTAAGGATGTGCTACATTGGAAATGGTTCAAAGGAGTTTCACGAAAAAGATTCGAGGATTGAAAGGTTTGTTATATGAAGAGCATTTGATGACTCTGGGCCTGTACTCATTGGAATTCACATAAATGAGGGGTGACCTCATTGACACCTATCAAATGGTGAAAGGCCTTGATAGAGTGGATGTGGAGAGGATACTTCCTATGGCAGGAGAGTCTAAGGCCAGAGAACATAGTCTCAGAGTAGAGGGGTGTCCTTTTAGAATGGAGATGAGGAGTAATTTCTTTAACTAGAGTGATTTGTGGAATTTGTTGGCACCGGCAGCTGGAGAGGCCAAGTCACTGGGTATATAAAAGGCAGAGGTCGATTGATTCTTGATTAGTCAGGGCCTGAAGTGATATGGGAAGAAGGTGGGATATTGATGCTGAGAGGGAAAATGGATCAGCCATGATGAAACAGTGAAGACTTGAATGGCCAAATGGCCTTATAGACTGCATGGAAAAGTACTATTTATATGCCATCTATAAATTTGCTGATGGCACTACTGTTGTTAGTAAAATCATAGATGGCAATGAGGCAGAGTATAGAAGGGAGATAGATTAACTGGTTGAATTGCATTGCAACAACCTTGCATCCAATGCCAATAAGGCCAAGGAATTGATGGTGGACTTCAGGAAGGGAAAGTTGGGAGAATATAAACAAATCCTCACTGAGCTGTCATTAGTGGAAATGCTGAGCACCTTCAAATTCCTTGATGTCAACAACTTGGAGGATTTATCTTGGGCCTAACACGTTAATACAATCACAAAGGCAGCATGCTAGTGGCTCTACTTCATTAGTTTATAGTGATTGGTATGTTCCTACAGATATGCTGTAGAGAGCATTCTGACTCATTGCATCATAGCCTGATATAGAAACATAGAAAATCTACAGCACAATACAGGCCCTTTGGCCCATAATGCTGTGCTGAACATGTACTTAATTAAAAATTACCTAAGGTTACCCATAGCCTCCATTGTTCCAAGCTCCATGTACCTATTCAGGAGTCTCTTAAAAGACCCTACCGTATCTGCCTCCATCACCGTCACCGGCCACCCATTCCACGCACTCACCATTCTCTGAGTAAAAAACTTACCCCTGATATGGAAACTTCATGCACAGCACCACAAGAGGTTGCAGAGGGCTGTAGACTCACCAACTCCATTATAGACACAACCCTACCCACTATGGTCTCGCCATCTAGGACATGTCCTCGTCTCATAACTGCCATTGGGGAGGGAAGATGAGCTTAAAATTCCACACTCAAAGATTCAGAAAGATTTTGCTCTCTTGCATCAGATTCCTGGTGTGCATGAAATCAGGAACGCTACTTTATTATTCCCTTCCTTTTTGCACCATTTCTTTTGGTAATTTATAATAATTTCAGGTCTTTGCTCAGAATTGCTATAGCAGCAAAACAGCCAACCACATCATCCAATTAGGTGATGGTAATTCTGCAAAATCAGAGTCATATGAACTGTAAGGAGAACAGTAACTTCTCCAGGTACTTTCAGGGCAGGATTTGAATAACATGGCATAAATTGTCATTACAGAGAGATAACAAAGTGATTATAAATAACATCAGGCAACAAAACAAAACCTATCATCACAAGAAAAAAGACAAAAACAGCCAGTGAGATTAAGATTGATACAGAAATCTGATGTGGTCAAATTCTATTAGTACATTTTACTCACCATAATGAGCCACACCAGCTCTGATAGCATAATGTCGGAGATAAAACCTGCACATCGTGTGCCACGGCTTTTGCACGAGACCAACAAACATATTCATATAGGTTTCAGGAGACAATTTTTTCTGCTAAGAAAATAACATCAGTTTAGAAACAAGAATTTACAGTTTGAACATAAATAGGTTAAATAGCTGCCTGGAATTTGAAAGCTTCCTTCCTCCCTTCACTGGTTTCTCCACACTACCTCTTCAACAACTCGCAGCCCAGATTGCAATCTTCTTCCTGATTCTGCTTTACTATGCAGTTGCTTCACTCCAAATACCCCAAGACAGTTTTTGTCCGTCTGGACACTGCTATAGGGCATTACCTAAAATCTTCTGCTTTGTTACATCTATCCTGCCACATATATATCTAACATATTTACAGTGCCCATAAAAAGTATTCCCCCTCCCCGGAAGTTTTCATGTTTTTATTGTTTTGCAATTAAGATTGATACAGAATCTTAGAAGTGAGATCAGTGGACTTAATTTGGCTTTTTTGACACTGACCAACAGAAAAAAAATCTTATGTCAAAGTGAAAACAGATCTCTTCAAAGAGATCTAAATTAATAACAAATATGAAACACATAATAATTGACTGCACATGGATTCACCCCCTTTAACACAAAATACACAAAATCATCACTGGAACAGCCAAAGAGTTTTAGTAGTCACATAATTAAATGGAGATCACTAGTGTACAGTCAATGTGTTTCAATTGATTGTCGTAAATATACACCTGTACCTAGAAGGTCCAACTGCTGGTGAGTTAGTATCCTGGCAAAAATCTACACAATGAAGCCAAAATAACACTCCAAGTAACTTCGCAAAAAGATTACTGAAAAGCACAAGGCAGGAGATGGATACAAGAAAATTTCCAAGTTACTGAATATCCATTGGAAGAAATAGGAAGAATATGGCACAGCCATAAATCTGCTGAGAGCAAGCGATCTTCAAAATTAAGTTATTGTTGTTATGAATGTGGAGCAACTCTGATGGGCCGAAGGGTGCAAAGTCGCCCCCTCCTTTTTGAGAATCACAAGATCGCTATTATTTCGGGTCTGAGACCCAGGAAATGAGAGAGATACAGATCATGTCAGTAATGAGAGAGGGACACAGGAATACACAAAAAGTGGAATGTCTCCTAACAAAAAGCAGAACGGAACCACTGATTTCTGCTATTGTCTCTTGGAGAAGGAATTGTGTATTGAGTACTATACTATTCATTGAAACCCCTCAGGGGACAACCAGAGTGGTCTGGCTGAGGGATTGCATCATCCCAACCTGATTGAGATCTAAGACCTCGTGAGTGAGGATAAAAGTCGGGTCTGGGAAACACCCCTCAGACACACCAGGAGAAACGCTGGAAATCCAGTGACAGCGTTTTATAGTGAAAGCCGGTGAGAGCTCGTGTGTGTGTCCTCCCTTGCCTGGGTAGCGGGCTCATCACAGAAGAACGGTTTAGCTAAAGGAGAGGTCATACTTGAACGGCCACAACAACGAGACACCGACGGATCGAAATCATAAAGGAAGGTTGGCAAAAACAATAGCGGTATCTGTTCCCATTCTTCTATCTCTCTCTCTCCAACAATTGCAACACAGCGACAAACAAACACCGCAGCCTGTGTGAACTGAAACTAACTTTATATTTCCATCGGACAATTCATTATCCCCTAGACAACGAAAGAGCTTATTTTTTATTGATTATTATTATACCTGCACTTTTAGGTTTAGTGTTGACAATGTATATTATCTGTATATTTGCACTGATATTATTTTTGTGTATTTTTACTAATAAATACTGCTAAAAATATTACCACCAGACTCCAACGGACGTCTCTATCTTTGCTGGTAAGTAACCCAGTTACGGGGTTCGTAACACTGTGCAAGGAGGGGACTAGTGAGGGAGGCCACCAAGAGACCTATGAGAACTCTGGAGAAGCTACAAGCTTCAGTGGTTGAGATGGGAGAGACTATGCACAAAACAACTGTTCCCTAAGTGCTTGACCAGTTGCAGCTTTATGGGAAGAATGACAAAGAGAAAGCAACTTGAAAAAAAAAATGAAATCTCAACTAGAGCTTGCCAGAAGGCACGTGGAAACTCTGAAGTCAGCTGGAAGGTTCTATGGTCTTTTTGAGCTTTTTGGCCACCAGACTGAACACACCATCCCTACCATGAACCCTGATGGTGGTTCCATCATGCTGTGGGGATGCTTCATTGCAGCAGGCCCTGGATGGCCTGTGAAGATAGAGGATAAGAAGAATACACAAAATACAGGGAAATCCTGGATGAATGCCTGATGCAGTCTACAAAAGAACAACAACTTGGGAGAAGATTTGTTTTCCAGCAAGAAAATGACCCCCAAGCATAACGCCAAAGCTTCAGGGGAATGGCTTAAAACCATTAATGCCCTGGAGTGGCCAGGTCAGAGTCCAAACCTCAATACAATTAAGAATTTGGGGCTTGGCTTGAAAAGAGCTATTCACTCATGATCCTCATGCAATCTGGCAGAGCTTGAACTGTTCTGTAAAGAACAATAGGGGAAAATTGCAGTGTCCAAATGTGTAAAGCTGATACCTACCCACATAGACTCAAGGCTATAACTGATGCCAAAGGTGCAACTACTAAATACTGACTTGAAGTGTGAGTAATCATGTAATCAATTATTTTGTGTTTAATAACTGTAATAAATTTAGACCAATTCATAGAAATTTCTTTTCACTTTGACACACAAGAATCTTTTCTGTTGATCAGTATCAAAAAACTATTAAATTCACTGTGATTCAATGTTGTAAAACAATAAAACATGAAAACTTTCAAGGTGGTAATACTTTTATAGGCACCACAACCATATTCTTGGATTCTTCCCCAAATCTTAGTTAACCAGCCTCTCTCCACCTATCTCTGTCTATGTTTGTAAAGAACCTTAGCACATTTTAATACTATAAATGCAAAGAATTGTTCCTTACATTGACAACCTATAAAAGCTATTAGTTTACAAATGCAAACAAATTAAAATCTAAAAATACTTTACCACTATATCTGGAATAAATCAAATGACAGCCAAATCTGATGATAAATCAGTAAAGTTGTCTATTATTTTCTTCCCATAGACACTACTTAAAGTGCTACATATTTTCAGTTTCATTTCAATTTTTTTAAGCATATGCAGTGTTTTGCTATCTCAGTTCTTTTTTAATCATTGTCCCTTAGCTAACACAACCACCACACGCAATCTCTCATGGCCATCACCCTATTAGGGGCATTCATTCTCTTCTTCCTTGTCCATCCCTTTTCTGCAACATAAAATATATTTTTTTAAATCAGAAGAAAGGCTTGCCAGCCTGAAATGTCAACTTGTTGTTCTGCTAATATTGGAGTATAAAAGTTGAGATTGTTTGCTGTGTAACCAAAACTATGTCATCAGCTTTGAAACTTGCTATTTGCCATGCATGTACCCAATTTCGTAGGAGAATGAAATCTTAAGAATGTAGAAGACAATGGTGTGTTAATAAGAGGAAGCTAAGATATGTAAATTATGTAGACTGAGTTTGCTATTTGCTATGCATGTACCCGATTTAGTAGGAAAATGAAATCTTAAGAATGTAGAAGGCAATGATGTGTTAATGAGAGGTAGCGGATGTACGTGTGATACACAACTTTAGACCGATTGCATATGCTAATGCAACTAAACCAGGAGATTGCTATAAAACATGCTATGTCCAAGGATCGGTGGGCAATCAGCGACTAGCTCACCGACTGACTCAGCTTTGATTTGCAAATTAACGTTAAATATTTCTTGAAGAATCTTCTGCGTCTCCTGGTCGTTTGTGGGGCACGAAAAACCATGACACAATTGGCGACCGTAGCAGGACCAGAAAGAGACCCGCAGAAAGGAAACAGCAGATTGGGGACGCTTCCCAGTCCTCTAGGGACCCCCACAAAATCTAACAGAATTAAGGGTGCACCCAAACAAAAGGTAAGCACTTTTTGTGACAATTTCGACTAAGAATTCTGTTGGTTTTGGGGAGGTCTTGGAGTCTCAGAAGTGTGGAACCACTTCCGAAGGGTCTCTCCGGTCCAAAGAATCTGGCAGAATTGGGGGTTAACAGGAGGCTCAGAGGATTGATCAAGAACGCTGCAGTGAGAGTAAATACAAATAAGTTAATAAGTTAAGTTAAGAAAAATTCCATGTGGTGTTGGTAAATCCCTGTGGATACCGCTTCGTATGAAACAAAGGTCTGAACGGGCAGGGAAAGGGAAAATAGAGAAAATCCCTGTGGATACCGCTTCATGTGAAACGAAGGTCTGAATGGGCAGGGAAAGGAAAATAGACAAAATCCTCGTGGATGCCGCCTTAAGAGATAAGGGTCTGAATAGACGAGGTGCAAAGAGGAAGTTCTGTGGATACTGCTCTGAATAGAGGTCTGTACGGGCAGAACAGAATAGGAAACAAGGACAGTCCAATATATAGTTTAAAGCACTGGTAGATAGATGATAGACTAGGCATAGAATTAGAGTAAATAATATTATCCAGTAAATGAACTGTGAATCTCTGAAATACCTTAAAAAGAGAGAACAACATGACAGGTAAAGGAACAGCAGTAGAGATTCTGAGCCAAAAAATCCTGGTAAATAAATATGAGATCACAAAAACTTCAGAAAAATGGGAATAGAGAAACAAAAACCTGGTCACAAAATGGCCAAGAGAAGGAACATTTGATGTAAGTTTGTGCGAAGAAATGGAGGCACTAATTAAAAATTACAAACTAAAAGATAAATCTAAGAAAAGAGGGCAAAAAAGAGAACGAGAAATGGAAGTGCTAAAACTCTTCAGAACGGAGGGAGAAATGCTGAGGAGGACAGGTAGAATATTGATTACAAGCGAGGAAGACACTAAGGTGCTGGAGAAACAGCCTGTTAGAGAGAGAGGAAGGTACAGTGAGAAACTGGCTTCAGCTCTGTACCCGGATGCGAAAGAAACAGAAAAGCCCCCTCCCTATAACGAGGAAGGAACCCATAAGCAGTGCCCCCTGCTGATGGGAACAGTAAACACGCAGGGAGAAGTACAAGTTTGGGACAATGACGAGGAAAAAAGACAACACGAGAAGGAAAAGGCGGCGATATGGAAAGAGATACAGGCAGAAAGGATAAAGGTGGAACAGGCAAAGACAGAAATGAAAGAAGAGATTGAACAGATGAAATACTTGAGAGAGGAAAAGGAGTATGAGGAGTATCAGTTATACCATAGAAATCAACAGACTAAATTCAAACAGCCCAGACAGGACTGGAAGTCCCAAGGAGGGGGACAGAGGAGCTATGGGCAGAGGGGACCAGTGAGGAAACAGGGGGAAAGCGAGGTAGAGAGATTGTGCTGGGGATGTAATCAGCCAGGTCACATGAGAAGAGATTGTTCGTTTACACCATGGCCTGACATGACATGATGATAGATACCGGAACCACGTACACTTGTATACAGCCACAGTATGCCCTTCACCTTCCCATGTCAGGAAAGTTTATTAAGACGGTAGGGTTCTCAGGGAAAACACAGTTGACACAGTGCACGGATCCAGTGCGGTTCAGAATGGGAAATAAAGGAATTGTTTTGCCGGTGCTAGTACTTAAAGGAACTCCGATTAATTTGTTAGGCAGAGATGCCTTATTGAAACTGGAATTAAAATTAGAATGCACCAGAAATGGGCTGAGTGTGGAAGGAGCAGGGGCTCAATTGATAGTGCGAGAAGACAAGAAGGCTAATGTCTTTTGGATAGGAGACATCGCAGATCAGATTCAGGAAACCTGGGAAAAATGGAAAAAGGATGTGCAGGCTATATTACCCAGGGCTGTAATGCCCAAATCTGAGCTACATTGTAGAGTGATTTTTGATGAGACTCAGAACAGGGAGTTAGAGAAGAAATGGCACCTGGAGGTGGCATGTACCCAACAGCACCTGGAAGGGGAGGCTGTGATATTGGAAAGCAAGGGGCAGCTTTACAAGTTAAGTGGAACACCTTTTTAGAAAAATGGTACAGGATACCGGAGGCTGCGCCCCACTTAACTTTGTTGGTAAACAAGGGATATCAGTCTAAAGACTTAGGACCCTTAGTTAAGAGTGCTGAAACCGTAACAGTGTGGAGGAAAATCACGCCAGAGGTGTGGATATCAGAAGACAACAACTGCATTAAAATAATGGTAAGTGTAGATATGGTAGGGACAGTGAGAGAGGTCGAAATAACTCCCCAACCACACATGCCATTGCTGGGAAAGGAAAGAGGCCAGCAGAAAGATAGAGGGTTAGATGAGTTACCATCTATTCTGTGGTCACAGCATGACATGGACGTAGGGAAAATAAAAACAGCTGGTCCAGTGGAAATAAGGCTGTAAAGGGGAGAAATTCCACCCAGGAGACCACAATACCCTCCAAGACCAGAAGCAGAAGAGGGAATAGCATCGACAGTGCAGGGGTTGCTTGAAATAGGAGTGCTTAAAAGAACAAACAGTCCATGCAATACCCCGTTGCTGCCGGTCTTAAAAGCAGATAAATCTAAGTGGAGATCAGTGCATGATTTGCGAACGGTAAATGATGTGGTAGAGGTCTGGCCAGCGGTAGTCCCCAACCCACACACGCTTTTGACTAATGTCCCACCAGAAGCAAGTTACTTTTCAGTGATTGATTTGTGTTTGGCTTTCTTCAGCATTCCTCTGGCCGACCAGTGTCAGTATCTGTTTGCATTTACTCACAGAGGTGCTCAGTATACCTATACCAGAATGCCGCAAGGTTTTAAACATTCACCACACGTTTTTAATCCGGTGTTGAAGGCAGACCTAGAGGGTATGCCATTGGAAAGTACATTGTTACAGTATGTGGATGACCTGTTGGTTTGCTCCCACAGCGAGGAACAGTGTGAGCAGGACACTGTAACTCTGTTAGAGAACCTGGCGCATGGAGGACATAAAGTATCCAAAAAGAAACTGCAATTTTGCACGCAGCATGTGGAGTACTTAGGCAGGGTAATATCCAAGGGAGTGAAGGCGATAGCACCAGGTCAGATTGAGGCAATAACTAAGGCCCCCAAACCCCAGACTGTAGGGCAGATTATGATGTTTTTGGGAATGGCAGGGTACAGCTCAGATTGGATAGGAGAATATGCTGAGATTGTGGCACCTTTGAGAAAGATAATGAAAGAAGCAGGACATACAAATCTGAAGAACGGCTTACAGTGGAATGAAGAGGCGGAGATAGCTTTCAATACTATTAAACAGGAATTGCAGTCAGCACCAGCATTAGCTTTGCCTGACTACGAGAAGGTTTTTCATTTGTATGTATCCAACCAACAGGAGGGTTATGTCACAGCAGTTCTAACACAAGAGACAGGCATAGGAAAAGCAAAGCAGCAGATAGCATACTACAGTACGAGACTAGATGAGGTGGCTCAGGGGTATTCACCCTGTTATCAGGGATTGGCGGCGCTGTACTATGCATATGAAAAGGAATCATCTGTAACCCTGGGCTATCCTGTGACTCTGTACACACACCACAAAGTAACAGAATTGCTGGAAAGCGGGAAATTTGTGCTGACGCCAGCCAGGATAGCAGCGTATCAGATGCTATTGACATTTCCAGACTTAACTATACAGAAATGCACTACCAGTAATATAGCCAAATTTGTTCCTTTGGGCTACCCCATAATTGTGCAGGGAAGACGATGGCATTTGCCAAATTGAGAGCAGATTTACAGACAGAACCATTAGAGAAAGGTTCTGTTCGTAGATGACTCTTGTTATAGGGATTATGATGGAAATCATGTAGGGTTCTCAGTAGTGCAGCAGGATCAGTCGAGCTATAAGATTATTAGGATGGAGTCCTGTCCCCAAGCGTGTTCCGCCCAACTAGCGGAAATCAAAGCCCTGACAGCTGCATGTGAAATGATCTAAGGTGAGAAAGTAGACATCTATACTGATTCGGCATATGCTCATGGAGTAAGCCATTTGTTCGGGGCAGTGTGGAAACAGAGGTTTTAAAAAAAGCAGTGGAGATCCCATACAACATTGTCAGCGAATTCTAGATTTAATAAAACCTAAAGCATTGGCTATAGTAAAATGCCAGGCACATAAAAAGGGAAATGATGTAATAACAAAGGGAAATCAAGCTGCGAACGAGGCAGCCAGAAAAGCGTCTGGGTGTACATCATCTGTCATTGCCCCCCCAGGTAAGCCTAGCTCCAGAACCTGAGGTAGAGGACCTAATTGAAATACAAGGCAAGGCAACTTTGGCAGAACAGACAATGTGGAGACGAAGGGGGGCCAAGCAGAACCTGGAAGGCTTGTGGAGCACGGAAGACAGTTTGTTGTTACGCCCACCCCTCTACTGACGTTTCTGATTTCAGAAGCGCATGGGATGGACTATTGTGCAAGGGGGGAAGTGATAAAGAAAATAAAGAAGGATGGTTTTTGGTCACCTTATTTACAGGCTTCAGTGGACTTGGTCTTGTCACAGTGCAAGGTATGCACACAGAATAATGTTCGGAAGGGAATTACAACCCCAATAGGCCACATTCCTGTACCTGAAGGACCATTTAAACATCTAGTGATCGATTACGTAGGCATGATAAAGACAGTGAGAGGGAAAGGATACATGCTGGTAGTAATTGATCGATTTCGCAGATGGATGGAGGAGATACCTTCAAGAGATCAAGGGGCAAAGACAGTGGCAAAATTTCTGACAAATGAAGTGATCCCAAGGTTTGGAATACCTACAGAAGTTAGCTCAGACAATGGTTCAGCTTTTATCCAGAAAGTGGTCAAACTGGTACTACAGGCGCTGAGGATAAAGCAAAGATTTGGATGTGTATACCACCCTCAGTCGCAGGGCACGGTAGAGAGAATTAATGGAACTATGAAAGCCAAACTAAACAAAATTTGTGCAGACACTAAACTTAATTGGGTCGATGCTTTACTGTTAGCATTGATGAGTTACTGCATGCAAACTAATCGAATAACATGCCTGACACCGCATGAGATGCTCACTGGGAGGCCCATGCCAGTCCCCAGTGGAGAGGGCCGTATAAGGGACCTAGTTTGGAACAATTGGAAATAGAATTGAAACAATACATGCAGCAGCTAACTATGATACATAGGTCTATTTATGCACAGGAAAAACAGAAAGAGCCGGAGACCGTACAAGGGGAAGGACCGATCAAACCAGGAGACCAGGTTTACGTGCGGGTTTTTCGGATGAAGTGGAACGAGCCAAGAAGGGAAGGACCCTTTACGGTGACCGAGGCATCACCCACCTGTTCAGGTAGAAGGACGCTTCTCCTGGTACCATCTGAACCATTGCACGAGGGCAGTCCCGCAAGGGCAATCAGGTGAAGTGTCCGAGGTAAGTGATGCGGAAGTGCAGTTAGCAGGGGACAGACAGGGGGAACAAGAAGCTGACACTGCACCACAGGAGTTTGATCAATTAGTAAGGGAAATTTTTGATTCTGAGGACGGGCCTGAAGACCCTCAGGATGTGGTGGTGGACAGTAGGGCTTCTTCAGATAATGGGGATGAGCTGGGAATGACCAGTCGTGCCCCTGGGGACAGAGCACCCACATACTCCAGTGCAGACTTGGGAACCATCAGTGTGGCAGATATGGAATGGGACTGGTAACCTACAGAAAAGAAGTAAGATGAGCACAACACTTAATTCCTCGCCATGGTTACAGACACGTACTAATCAGTGGTATCAATGGGCAACTTACACGGCAGGAATGATGAAGAGACAGAATTGTTACCTGTGCTCAAGGGAAAGCCCCACTCAGCATGTAGTTCCCATGCCTTATAACTCCTCCACTTGCACGCAGTGGCAAAGAGAGCACAGGGAACAATGCGAACGAGTGTCCAGGTCCGGTTAGGGCTTGTTTCATGAGGATTTGCATTAAACAGATCCCTGCTATCAAAACTGTCTGAACAATGCACCAATGTGCCCCTATTGGTGTATGCTATATCAGGCTTCCTCGCAGTTTGATCAAAGCAAGCTTGCCTCTGAATGCAATTACAGCAGACCATGGGCTGTAAATAAAAGAAGCCAGACACCTACACTGCAACAGCTTATAATGCAGGACCATCTGAATTATGAATGGTTCATGCGGGTGGGCACTCACCCCATTGGCCACTTCCGAGGCAACTGCAGTCGGTCATGGGATGTAACCCCAGGTAAAAGACGCTTGACAGGTTCCGCTCCTCCTGAGGGTGTAATGGACTCTCAGACTATCCCATTAGCAGACACTTGGTGGCTGTGTGGACAGGAAGGAGGTATGAGATCTACGCTCCCCCTCCGGTGGGCAGGAGTATGTACGCGTGTCATGTTGCTTCAGGAAGTTATAATGTCCCCTGAAGTACAGTCCAACGCTAACTTCCCTACGCAGCGGACCCTGCTACGGCAGAAGAGAAAATATGACCCGGACCCGACAATCTGGATTGACAGTATAGGACAGCTGAGAGGTATACCTAACGAATTCAAGGCACGAAATGAGTTTGCTGCAGGCTGGGAAGCTATCATACCTGTGATAGGGGTAAGCAAAAATGTTGAATGGATAAACTATATATACTACAATCAACAGAGATTCATCAACTACACCGATGATGCACTGGAGGCCTTAGGGCAACAGCTAGATGCAACTAACAGGATGGCGAGGCAGAACAGACAGGTACTGGATTGGCTTTTGGCAGAAAAAGGGGGTGTGTGTGTAATGTTTGGAGAAGTGCTGTACTTTCATACTGAACAATACTAGCCCAGAAGGGTCTTTCACCAGAGCAATGAAAAAATTAAAGAATCTGCAGACGGAGGTCAAACAGA
This sequence comes from Hypanus sabinus, assembly GCF_030144855.1. Taxonomy (NCBI): domain Eukaryota; kingdom Metazoa; phylum Chordata; class Chondrichthyes; order Myliobatiformes; family Dasyatidae; genus Hypanus; species Hypanus sabinus. The sequence continues at coordinate 46,400,001 of NC_082719.1, read as the reverse complement.
ATCAGTTCTTTGATTGGTTGGAAAGTAGATTCGGAGGATGGGGAGCATGGCTGACTAAAATAGCAATAACTGTCAGTATTACATTGTTGAGCTTGTGCTGTGCTGTTTTCTTCCTTGTCTCAAATCTCTTGTAGTGCGTGCTGCAACCAAACAATTTCCAATGCTCGTGGCAATTACTGAAGCAAGCTTAGTGGAGAAAGAAACACCGAAAATGTATCGTTACAGCCTACAACACCTGCAGGATGAACAAGAGCAAAACGACAGTGTGGGAGTAGATTGTAAGGGCTTCTGAGTCTTTTTCCCTGTCTCAGGTACAGAGGGACAGGTTTTTGGCTCAGCGGCCCAGGGTAACAGGGAGAGAATACTTTGAGGTCTTGGCGCAGAAAATTATAGTTTAACCCGTGATTTGGGAATAAGTGCTTGAGTTTTTTGGGGCTTTTGTGCGCAGACTTTTAGTCTTTTCTCTGTGTGAGACCCTCTGGGTCTCAAAGGGGGGGATATATTGGAGCATAAAAGTTGAGATTGTTTGCTGTGTAACCAAAAGTATGTAGTCAGCTTTGAAACTTGCTATTTGCTATGCATGTACCCAATTTAGTAGGAGAATGAAATCTTAAGAATATAGAAGACAATGGTGTGTTAATGAGAGGTAGCTAAGAGATGTAGATTAGAACATGATTAAGCCAATGGGTAGAAACAATAGTGGCGGATGTACGTGTGATACGCAACTATAGACCTTTTGCATATGCTAATGCAACTAAACCAGGAGTTTGCTATAAAACATGCTATGTCCAAGGATCGGTGGGCAATCAGCGACTAGCTCACTGACTATCCCAGCGTTGATTTGCAAATTAAAGTTTAATACTTCTTGAAGAATCTTCTGCGTCTCCTGGTCGTTTGTGGGGCACGAGAAACCACGACACTAACAATTTCCATCATTCTCTTTGAATTTATGGCACAATACTCCCAGTACTATAAGCAGCACAAGCTCAGCATACCATAATTCTGGCATTATTTTGCAAAATATATGGAAAACATTTTATAGTAAGGCAGAGTTAACCTATAGTAACCTACTGTTAACCTATAGTAAAGCTAATCTATTATTGTACAGTCAAATATTACAAAAGGCTGAAATGCATCTGACAAGTTTATCAAAACTTTAAGTACTTGGAGAAATATGAAACATTTCAGTCCAATCCATGGAGGTATAGAACATCAAGAAAACATGGAAATAATGTACATCTCAAGGTTTGGATGATAAATAATAAAATAAACTTTTCTGAAAGACAATTGTTTAAAGTTTCAGATGACAAAGCTAACTACATTGAGCCTTTTTAACAGAAATCATGAGGAAGTCATTTAATGGTTTATTAGTAGCAAAGCCACAAGATTCAAATAAACCACTGTCTTTCACAAGCTATTAAACCACATGATATAAAATCTATTAAATAGCTTTCATGGTTTACAATAACAGATCCTGAAACTTGGGAAGAGCATTTTAGAACCAACATCCTACTGCTATCTGTACTTCAGATATGTCCAAGTTCACTTTAAAACTTCAATTTTTGACTTTATGTAATAGCAGCCATGGGATAACAATTGTATTTCATGCTGATGTTCAACATCTCTCAAGGAACCAGTACATTTTCAAACTCATCAAAATTCTTCAGAAACAAGCCAAATCTAATAATTCAAATCTAAGCTGTAAAACTTCACAGCAGATGTCCTTTGAAAACTAATCAAAACATCTTATAACCAGGTAAAGGGACCTTAACTGAACAGACATCTCCTTTGAAATGAAAGTTACAAGGAGTTATTGATGACAAACTGAGAAAAACGACCTATCTCACTCACCACCCTGAAATTATTATTTCAAACTAATATGGAATGGACCGATAAAGGGCACTGTATATATTTCAGTATTATTCAGCATAAAAAAAATGTAATATTGTTCACAGCCATGTTGAAATAAAATTAGGCACAAATTTCACTACCTATGGATCCCTGCAACATTCCCGATTGTGATTACAGAATGTATCACTGTATGCACTAAATGTACACTATAATTTTCAACACCATGACACCCAGAGAAACTGTATAATGTCCATTATGCACATTTTCTTTAATTCAGCTCTTTCTCTTAGAACAAAAGATAACCATTTCAATTTCTCACATTTTAGGTAAGTACTGAAAAGGAATGAAAGTGATATGAAACTTATTTGCAATGGAGATTTGCAGTAACAATATATCTCTATTTCAACTGATGAGAATTTTTTTAATCCATTTAAAATAGAAAGTATTACTAACCCAATGGAAACATTAGACATAACTTTTTTTTTGAATGATGAATTGTTAGGATCACTCAACCATACTTAAAGCCTGGTAAAAAAAGAAACAAAGTTAGAAACATGTTTATGGGGTTGACAGAACAAACAAAAATTCATACTGAAGGATACATCAGTGAGAATTAGAGAGTTTCTTAAAACAAATATTGAAAAGATTTAAGGAGCAAACAAATAAATATGTTTGAGATTAGGGAAGGGAAGACAAATCTGTCGGTACTCTTGATCAGGAATCCAGGCAAATATTTAACATGAAGAAATTGTAGATGACAAGACTGCATTCAAGCATGAAACAATCAATAAAGATGGCTGAGAGAATAAAAGATAATAGCAATGTTAGGATGGATGAAAATGCCCTGAATAAAAGAACATGATCAGAAGTTTAACTTAAAAAGAAGGTTCTGACCAGAGTGTGTGAAGGAGTTAATTGCAGATTGAATTGTATGCTGAACACAATTGCTTCTCCTCAGTTTAACTAGAGCTCACTGATAATTGGATTATTTTAAAAAATAGATCAGTACAGCACAGAATAGGCCCTTCAACCCACAATGTTGTGCTGAATGTTTCACCTACTCAAGACCAATCTAAACCTTCCCTCCCATATAGCCCTCCAATTTTCTTTCATCTATTTGCCCACAACTTAATAACCCTACCCATACGTCTTTGGGATGCAGGAGGAAACCAGACTGCCAAAGGAAACTCACAAGGTCATGAAGAGAATGTACAAACTCCTATAGACAGTGGCAGGAATTCGACACGGGTCACTGGTGCTACAAAATGTTATGCCCACTTCTATGTTACTGTGCCACCCTTACGACAATGTCACAACACAATTATTCAGGACAGGATACTCCACCAACTAAGGCTGTGCTAAACCTTTGAAAACTGATATACATTTACACCTCTACCATGTGACATTTTCCTAAGCTCATTCTTTTCACTTCAAGCACAATTTCATATTAAAAGGTATTATGGTATCTTATGTTGCTCTTTCAAGCAGTGAGCTTCAGATTGTACCAAACACAAAAAACACCTATGTCTTTTTCTTCCAATTACTTTAAATGTGATACATTTTTGCATCATGATGAGGTAATCTAAGGTCTTTATGGCAATTCCTGAGATAACAGTATCGGGATAAGGGTTAGAGAAGTAATTATTCAAGATGCTCTGGATATAACCAAGGTGATAGGTTTTAAATAAACCAAGAAGTAAGATCATCTGATGCAACAGCCAATGCTGCAGTAATTACAGAGGATATGGGTAAACAATGAAGGGAGGTTTGAGAGCTTCAAGTGCCCAGAAGTGATCATCCCCAATTGCCCATCCTTGTCCAACTATATTGACACTGTCACAGCCAAGAAAACTCTTGAGTGCTTCTACTTCCTCAAGGGGCTAAAGAAATCTAGCATGTCCCTTTGCACCCCAACCAACTGATGCACCATCGTAAGCATCCTATCCAGGTGGCTCACAGCTTGCTTTGGCAACTGCTGTGTCTGAAACCACAAAAAAACTTCCAGAGTCACGGATGCAGCTCAACACACCACAGACACCAGACTCCCCTCCATGGATTCTGTCTACACTTCTCTCATTATCAAAAACCCCACTCACCCTGGCCATTCTCTCTTCTCCCCCTCATCAGGCAGAAGATAAAAATTCCTGAAAGCACATACCAGTCAGGTCAAGGACAGCTTGAGGCTATTGAAGGCTATTGAAGGCTATTGAAGGATTCTTGGTATAAGATGGACTCTTGACCTCAATCTACCTTGCTACGACATTATTGTCTATCTGCAATGTACCTTAATCTGCACTCTGCTGTCATTTTACATTGTATGACTTCAATACAGTTGTCTTAAATTGATCTGCATTGAAAGCAGGCAAGACAAGTGAACCTCAGTGAAACAATGAACCAATTTACTCTCTGTTCAATGACTAGAAAGGAAAGAGGTGTTAAAAACAAAACCTGCCAAAGATGAACAAGGCAACTTTTCACAGGACAGGAAAAATGAGAGGAAAGTGAAAAATTCAGGGTCAGAAGAGATGAAAATGGACATTTGAGTGAAGAAGCCCAGAATAGCAGGCAAGGTTTGAAGAGATAAATAGATTATCTGACTAGGTGCTAGGTAAGTCCAAGAGTTCACAAAGTTCTGCCCCTTTCCAATCCTGATGGCCTGAAACTTCAGCTGTTTATTCCACTCAACAGGCACTGCTTGACTTGCTGAGTGCCTCCAACATTTTGTGAGTTGCTCAAGATTTGTAGCATCTGCGGAATCTCTTGTGTTTATTCAAAGTAGGATTGACCAGCAGTTCAAATAAACCTGCTGGGTGTGGGGGAACTGAGATTTTAATCGCAATGTGAATATTAGCAGGCTACAAAATTATTAATATTCAGAGATAATATGAAAACTTCCACACACAATTACAGTATTACCATTGATTCATTTAAGAGGGTTTAAGCATTTTAGAGATTCCTACTGAAAAAGTTTTATAGTTAGATCGTCTCTTTGGTCATTTGCTCTTCTCTGTCAACGGATGACTTATTAATTCCCCAACCTTCTTGCACAACTACTGCTGGCGTAAAATGATTACTCAGTACCTACTGTACACAAAAATGCCATTGGATTAAACCGATCTATGCCAAGTTTTTTTGCTGCAAAAAGACTCCTCCCACTCCCAATTTATGCCCCCCCCCCATTCCTTTCTCTCTCCATTAAAGTGAATCTACACTTCATGCCTCACGTAGTGGCGAGTTTCAGTTTTGTCTTCCACACAAAGATGCTTCTCTAGGCTTCCTTATTAAGCTTAGAATTGTAAATATCAAATGAAGCGTCACGTGATCCATCTCGCAAGCTGCAAGGATATCAGCAGTGTCCAGAGAAGGTTGTTTTCGAGACAGGTTTCGAATCGGATGCGGGATAGGAAAGGGGTGGGTGAAGAAACCCCTCCAGAATACAGAGTGGCCGACCAAAGCAAGGGCCGCCCTCCTGGTAACGGGATCACCATCTCCTCCCGGACAGAGTCGGCCCTGGCGCCGTTCCACCTTCTATTTCATCCCATGTCTCCCACCCGGATGACTGAGCCGGCAGTCCATGTCTCGTGTGTCGCCTGCAACATCTCACAGCTGCGCCGAGCTTGGCCGCTCACCTGTGGGTGTGTTTTATGCCAGTGACCAGCGCCCTGCCGCCCCACCTTCATAACCCACGCCGCCTCCTTACTCCTCATTCATTCCCAGAGACCCCATCGCCGCCTCCACTGCCTCACAGACTCATCTTCCTCGCGATCCAGACGCCGGGCATCGCGAGATCACGGCGAAGCGGCACGTCGGCTGGCCGAATGCGGCGCGACGTCATCCCTCCGCTACGGTGACGTGCGCCTCGGGCTGTAACTGGGGGTCACGCCCTGGTGATTGTTGCCAGGCAGTGATGACGTCATAAAGTCAACCCGCCCAGTTGCCGCCAAAGTTCGCGATTTTGTTTATTACGGCTCGGGGGAATTATTCATGCCGGCTCAGAGTCAACCGAGACGGAACAGAAAGTGGTCGGAACTCGTGAACATGAATAGAGGGATTATCTGCAGATTATCGAATCACAAATGAAACTCAAACTGACACGCCTTATTGCTAATCCTGGAAATGACAAGTGTTTTTAGGGTGGGGAGATGCGGAGTGAGTTGTTGTCATCCAGCATGTTGACAGGCCCTTAAACCAACCACGTCCATGTCGACCATTGCACCCCTCTACTAAACACATTTACCCGCATTTTGTCCCAAACATGGTATGTCTTGCCAATTCAAGTGCTTGCCGAGATGCTTTTTAAATGTTGTGAGAGTACCTGCCGTCACCACTTACTTAGGCAGTACGTTCTGTATTTCAATTAATCGTTGAACCCCCCCCCCCCACAAAGAATCAGTCAGTACACTGATGCCCTGTCTTGTTCATCATGGGGAGGGGGGGTCGATTTTTAATATTTCCCCCCTCCACGCGTATAACTCTCTTCCATAGACTTCAAAGGTCAAAAGTTAAAAATAAATTTATTATCTAAGCATGTCACCATATACAGCGCAGTGATTAATTTTCTTGTGCGCAGAATCAATAAATCCATAGTAGAATAATAACCATAATAGGTGCCAGCCGGTGGTGTAATGGAGTCAGCACTGGACTTTGGGGCAGATGGTGCTGAGTCCCCATGAGTCATCGCCTACTTGACGGCATGCAACAACAACAACCATAATGGAATGAAAGACCGCGGTCATAATGAAAGACCGCAGTCATAATGAAAGACCACACCAACCAGCATGTAAAAAACAATAAACTGCACAAACAAAAAGAAAGAAATAATAATAAATTCAGATTCAGTTTATTGTCATTTAGAATCCACAATGCGATGCAGTTAAAAAATGAGACAACGTTCCTCCAGAATGATATCACAAAAGCATATGGCAAAACAGACTACACTAGAAAATCCACATAACATTTGGCAATCCCCAATCCAGAGTCTGGAGAGGCTGTTGCATATTAATATCATGCTACCGTCTTAACGCGTTCTCTGGAAAGGAGCTCCAAATCGACCAGACAAACAAGACCAAAAACTAAAGCTACAAGACCTGCACAAAACCACATAGTTACAACATATAGTTAGTGCAAACAATAGCATAATTGATAAAAAAAACATACCATGGGCACAGTAAAAATAGTCCAAAGATGTTAAAGGACTATAAGTTCAAAAGAAATCACCACACAGTTTCCACAAGTCCCCAGGGTCCCGACAGACTCACCATCCCACGCTGGCGGCAGAAGGGAATACCCCCGCTATGGACTTCCACAGCGCTGCCTGACTCAGCCTCACAGACGCAGCACACACCAAAAGCGACCTGACCGCAGCGGACTCCGAGTCTGTCGAACCTCCGAGCCAACGACCATCCCCTCTGGCACAGCTTCTCCGAGCACCATCCTCTGCCGAGCGTATTAAGACGCACCCGGCAACGGCCATCGGCAACACGACCCTGAGGACTGGGGGCCTGTTCTTCCCAGCAGAGTCCCAGACCTCACAGCAGCAGCAGCAATGAAGGTCTTCCTGGAGATTTCCCGATGTTCCTCTGTGCTCCCACATCCATTTTCAATCGATTATGATTGCACAAGACACCCCACTTCACAAATAACAGATAATCAGTTCTGGAGTGGCCACTGCAAGCTGCGTTGCGCCGCCATCTTGGAAATAAAAATACATAAATAATACATAATAATACATAAAATACATAAATAAGCAAAAAAAAAAGAAAACATGATATAAAGAGTTCTTGAAAGCAAACCCATAGGTTGTGGGAACATTTCAATGATGGGGACAAGTTGCCCTTTATTCCCCTTGGTTCAAGGTGTGAGTCCTAAGGCTCCTGTACCTTCTTCCTGATGGCAACAGTGAGAAAAAAAAACAGGTCCTGGGTGGTTGGGGTCCCTGATGATGAATACTGTTTTCCTGCAAAAATGCTCAATGGTGGGGAGGGTTTTACCCGTGATGGACTGGGGTTCTATTCACTATTTTTTGTTGGATTTCAAGAGCATTGGTTTTACCATACTAGGCTGTGATGCAGCCAGTCAATGTACTCTCCACTATACATAGATAAAAGTTTGTCAAGGTTTTAGATGTCATGCCAAATTTCTGCAAAATCCTAAGAAAGTAGAGGCACTGCCGTACTTTCTTCATAACTGCACTTACATGCTGGGCCAAGAGAGGTCCTTTGAAATAATACAACCTGGGTTATAGACTTCAATACCTAAGAGATTCAAGTGTTCATCTGCACAACTCTTAAAAGCTTAGTAGGATAGAAACTGTCCTTGAGCCTGTTAGTACCCTTCAGGCTTTTGTATATTTGGCCCAGAGAAAGATGAAGAAAAGACAGAATGTCTGGGATGGGAGGAGTCTTGAATTATGTAGGCTGCTTTTCCACAGAAGCAATTGTTTTGACAAGGATGAGGGACCAAAGAGAATGTCATTGATGAGATGCAGTCTTAAGTTGTCAGGGTAACTATTATTTTCAAAACTAACAGAGACAGAAAAGAAAACAATAATGAATTGAAGCAGAAGGATCTCATATATGGAAAATAAAAAAAGTAGTTAGCAGAAGTCATACTTACTATCTGAAGAATTGCAATATACACAAACAGTATTAATGGTTATTTAGGACATAAGTTTTATTAGGAAGGATATGATAGTATTGGTGAGGATGCAGAGGAGATTTAGAGGATATTGCTTGGGATGAAGCATTTTGGTTATGAGGAGATAGGTCTGTTTTTCTGGAAAGGATGAGGTTAAGAGAAGACATATAGAATAAGCCTTGCAGCATCAGAATAGGCCCTTCGACCCACAGTCCATGCCTCATTAAATATGCTAATCTTTCCCCTTTCTCATCACACATGGTCCATATTCCTTCATTTTCTGACATGACTCAGGCATAGAAAATTATGAGGGGTGTAGAAAATAATCTATTATCAGAGAAAATAAAATCAGAGGACAAAGATCTAGAGTAAGAGATTTGGAAGGGATTTTCTTTACCTGAAATGCACTGCCAGAGAAAGTGATGGAAGCAGAATCAGTAAGCATTTAAGAGGTGTCCGGATAAACACGTGAACCTCCTAGGTATTGAAGGCTATGGCCCAGGTACAGGATGATGGAATTTATATGGCTGGATGCTCATTGGCTGACACAGACATGATGTCCTGCTTCCACTCAGTATGATTCAATAATTCTCATTAATAGATAGACTTGTAGTTTACACTTCTCCCAGAAATTGTAGATTATATTTCTTGGGCAAAGTGCCATTTCATGAACATATTAATTTCTAATGTCTAGATTTTTGAAGAACGTCTTTCTATCTGCAGATAAATAATATTTGTATTTTATACTCAATCTGAAAGTAAAAGATAGATGGGTTGTCACACCTGTTTCACATGTGAGCCACAGATACACCTGCTGACTTTCATCTTTAGATTTGCTCCACTATATTTTATGATAGTCCTTTGGATAGTTCGAGCAGGTTGCATCAACACACATGTTATTCTTTGTTTTAAGTTGTAGCTCATTAAATATAAAAAAGAGAGAGTGATATAGAATTATGTGCTATGACCAAAACTAAAAGACAATAGAACCTTATGGAAGGAACTTAAAAAATATTGAGCAACACACACAAAATGCTGGAGGAACTCAGCATCTAAGGGAAAGAGTACAGCTGATGTTTTGGGCCGAGACCCTTATCAGGTGTGTGTTGCTTGGATTTCCAGCATCTGAAGATTTGCTCTTGTTTGTGATTAAAAAATGTTGATCTAACATTGCCAACTGAGTTAACATGCACTGAAATACGCACATAAGTTGGTAGATAAGAGTGCCCATGTCCAAAGTTCAAAGTATATTTATTTTCCATGTATGTATACATTATACAACCTTAAGATTTGCCTCCTTACAGGCAGCCACGAAACAACAAACCCTGAAAAACCCATCAAAACCCAACACCCAAGGTGCAGAAAGAAAAAAACAAAATCATGCAAAGTAAGTAAGTAGCATTTAGAATGGAAGTGAGGCAAAATAAATACCAAACTTGTAGATATCTCTTCCCTTGGTGGTGTTATCCACTTAATTCCACTCCCCTTCTCTTTCCTTATAACTATTTTCACATTCAGTAATTACCCTCTTTTTTATATTGAATCTGCTATGAATCTGCCTTTGTTGTCCTCTTAGGTAATTCACAACTTAGTGTATGTATCTTTAAGAAACTTAGTTCTTTCATCAGTTTTCTCCGTACTTATATTTACCAGCTTATACTCCCAAGACTGAAAACTATGACTGGTTTTGGAAATGAAAGTATAACCAGTCTGTCATAGATTGCCTATTTCACAAATCCAGGTATTGCTGAGTTTTATTTTTTTTTACTGTTTAATTCTTTTCCCAGCTATCTCTCTAAACATGGAATTTATGTATTGTACACCCAAATCTATATTAATATTACATCAAGAAAACCAATAGTCTGAATAAAAATTCTATGGAGCATTGCTGACGACTTGAAAGGTGACCAATTCACATAATTATCTGCTTTATGTCCCTTAGTCCATCTTCTGTCTGTACTTTACTGTCCCTTTAGTCCCATAGAATACAATTTCACTGGCAGCTGCCATGTGGCAGTCTGTCAAATGTGCTTTGAAAGGCTAGATGCACAGCATGAACTGCACTAATTTCATCAGCCATCTGGCTGTGATGAAGCACACACACCGATGAAGTTTGCGCCAACACATTTCCATTTAGGGAAATCCTCCAACTCTCTGCCCTTTTCATGGCCACTATCCCAATCCACAGTGAAATAATTGTTGTTCTCCCATCAGCCTTGCAGCTTTCTGAAACTGACCGGCGGATTTGCTTCTCTACTCCCTACCTGGAGGCCAGTAGATTTGTAGCCGGGTTGAAGCTGTTCCTCAATTGATATTTAATTCAACCAGAAACTGCTTATGAACTGTTAACTACTTCATATGTCTCCAGTGCTTTAATATTGCTATCCCTAACACACACAAACTCCTTCAAACAGCACTATTTAGCATTTACATGGAATTTGTCTCTGTTGGCCCAGCTATCTTCACTAAATCCTTAAGTTCTAAGAACCAAAGCCATTACCTGGGGAATGTAAGAGCAAGGTGTTAGCCCCTTGAGTTCATTCTAGTATTCAGTAAGATCAGTGATCTGTAATCTAATTCATGATCATAATAAATGACAGGGCAGGTTTGATGAGCCCAATTGCCTACTCCTGCTAAATCACTATATAACTGTCATTGTCCTTTATCCATCTCCTTTACCTACAGTTAAGAATTTTTCAATTTACAATAAAACAATGGACAACTAAGCATCAGTTACTATTTGCAAAAGAGAGATGCAGATTTTCACCACCTAATGTGTGCAGAAATGTCTTTTTTTAAACATCCCTTCTGGCTGTACCAGCACCAGATGAAGACCCACTCTGGCCAGCAGAAATATTTCTTGATCTACCTGTCAGTTCTCTTTGTTATCTTGTGGACCTCAGTTAATTCACTTAAACTTTCTATCTTTCAGTGAATTTATCTCCACATTGTGTAATCTTCTAATTTAATCCTTGAAGACCAGATATGACTCTAGTAAATTACCGTTGCACTCAGTCCAATGCCAATATCTCCTTTCTCGCTATCCCAGAACTGTTCAGAATATTCTACCTGTTATTTATCCAGTGCAATGTAAACTTCTACCACTCTGCATTCCTGCTGTCTTGTTAAAAAGGTCTACATTCCATTAGCCTTGGTTACTTCCTGTTTCCTTTCCTTATATTTATTTAGATGTATGGGCTGAGAAGTGGCTTCAAACGTTACTGCTTCCAGCTTTTCACATTCCGTTTGATCCTTTTGGGTGGAAAATGGATGGGATTACCATTTCCTACACAGAAGTGTGTTTGAAACAGTCTTGTTGTTTGGCCTAATCTTTTAATATCCTTGGCAGGTTCACGGATTTACACAATTTAGAATAAATGCTTAACAAGCTGTCAAACACCACCAGTCAGGATGCAAGTTAAAACAAGCTCAATTGCTCATTCAGGCAAACATCATTTAACCAGTGGACTGAATGTGGCTTCTGATGCAGGGTATAAATGGTTGATACCTTTAGTTCACTGCTAACCATTAATTCCAGGCCAAGGTAAATTTTTTAATCTCTTAACAAGATACTTTGTGATTGTTTGGATGAAGTTTATTGCACCCTCTGTAGGTTATACCATTCACTACATGTGATAACATGGATAAATTGCTGCATCATAGGTTACAGGCTGTCTCTGGGTAATGAACAGGTTATGCTTTATGGTAGTCCTTAAATCGAATTTGCCTATTTGTGGGAAAATACATAAAAATCATTCAATATAGTAACCATACGTTCATAGTATTATATTGAACGGCATTGGAAGAAGACAAGACTGATTAGAGAGAACAATTACTGAAAGTGGGGAGACAGAGGAAATTAGTTCTGCCATTCATATGAACAGATGCTTATCTATACACTGGACCTTTGAGTATTATGGGGACTCGCTTATATGTAGAGGTTTCTGTTAGTTAGGCATACATAATCCAAGCTTGATGAAGGAGGTAATGTTTTGCCGAAGACTGGCTGACTAACAGAGTAGGCATAAATAGGTATTTTTCTGGTTGTCAAGATGTGGCATGGGGATTGGTGCTGGAGCCTCAGGCTAGGCTGAGGGCATTGAGGTTAATAAATTTGCTTGTGGGACAAAGTTAGGCAAGAAAGTGTGAGAATCAAGAAATTTCAAATGATGGAAATCTGAAACTGCTGCAAATACACAATGGGTCAGACAGTATCTGTGGAAGGTCAAACAGTTAATGATTTGGGTATGAGACCCTTTTTCAGAACTACCAAGTTCCCTGACTCAGATTGCTTCTCCTTAAACAAAGGTTGCCCAACCTGCTGAGTATTTTCAACATCTTTTATGTATGTAGGTAGGAAGGTGTGTTGTGAAGAGGATATGAAGGGGAGAGAAAGGGATGTGAATAAGTTACATGAAATGGCAAATGGAAGAAAATGTGGGGAAATGTAAAAATATCCATTTTGACAAGAGAACTGAAAATAAACTTTTCAGAAATGATGTGATTGTGTAGAACCATGAGTTGTAGAGGGGTTTTGTTAACCTTGTGAAAGCTTTGAAAAAGGCTAATATACAAGTATCTCAATTAAACATTGTTACGAATGTGAAGCAACTCTGAGGGGCCGAAGAGTACAAAGTCGCCCCCTCCTTTTTGAGAATCGCAAGATCGCTATTAATTCGAGTCTGGGACCCAGGAAATGAGAGAGACACACACAGAATACACAAGGTTTGGAATGTGTCCTGGCCTCAGCGGAACTGAGCCACTGATAACAGTCATTGTCTCTTGGAGACGGAATTGTGTATTGAGTACTGTACTATTCATTGAAGCTTCAGGGGACAACCAGAGTGGTCTGGTTGAGGGATTGCATCATCCCAACCTGATTGACATCTGAGACCCCGTGAGTAAGGATAAAAGAAGGGTCTGGGGAACAACCCCTTTAGACGCACCAGGAGAAACGCTAGAAATCTCGTGACAGCGTTTGATAGCAAAAGCCGGTGAGAGCTCATGTGTGTCCTCCCTTGCCTGGGTGGCGGGCTCATCACGGAAGAATGGCTTAGCTAAAGGAGAGGCCACAAGTGAACGGCCACGACAATGAGACTCCTGACGGATCGAAATCATAAAAGGAAAGCCGACAAGTTTTTCTCCAAATCTCTCTCTCTCTCCAACCATTGCAATGGCTGCAGCCTGCATGAACTGAGTGAACTTTATATTTCCATCGGACAATACATTATCCCCTAGACAACGATAGAGCTTATTTCTTATTGATTATTATTATACCCGCACTTTTAGATTTAGTATTGATGACGTATATTATCTGTATATTTGCATTGATATTATTTTTGTGTATTTTTACTAATAAATACTGTTAAAAATAGTATCATCAGACTTCAACGGATGTCTCCATCTTTGCTGGTAAGTGACCTAGTTACGGGGTTCGTAACATCATAAAAAGAAGCAGAGTGATTTTATTTACTGCCTGGGCAAATGAAAGCAAAAGTAGAGGGATTATATTTCTCAGTTAAATGAGATACTGGTGAGACCTTATCTGGAGCTCTAATATTGGTATCTTTATTTAGCAAAGAACATGGATGCCTTGGAGGCAGTTGAGAGAATATTGCTGGACTAACACCTGGAATTGGTAGATTGCTTGAAATGATCAGGTTGGACAGCTCAGCCCTGCATCTTCTGGAATTTGGAAAAGTGAGAGGTGACTTGATTGAAACATAAGATCCTGATGGGCCTGGACAGGATAGATACAGAGAGAACAGAAATCTAGAATTTAGGGTCACTGCTTCAAAATAAAGGGTTGCCCTTTTGAGATAGAGATGGTCATGAATCTTCAACCTCTTGTTCAGAAAGGATGCTGGCAGCAAAGTCTTTGTACATTTTACAGCTGCAGGTAGATAGGTTCTTGATAAGCAAGCAGGTGAAAGTTATAGTGGGTGGTCTGGAATGTGAAGTGATATTCAATTTGATCAGCCATGATCTTATTCAATGGGAACACAGAATTTTAAGCAAACCAACTACTCGTAACACGATGACATGAAAATCAGTAGAAAGGTGGATAGCAACAATATTTGTCTAAGAATAAAGCAGGATATAGATCACGTGTTGGCATGTGGCCAAGTGGTTAAGGTGTTGGTCTAATGGTCTGAAGGTCACTAGTTCGAGCTTCAGCTAATGCAGTGTGTTGTGTCCTTGAGCAAGGCACTTAACCACACATTGCTCTGCGACGACACCGGTGCCAAGCTGTATCGGCCCTTGCCCTTCCCTTGGACAACGTTGATGGCGTGGAGAGGGGAGACTTGCAACACGGGCAACTGCCAGTCTCCCATACAACCCTACCCAGGCCTGTGCCCTGGAAACTTTCCAAGGTGCAAATCCATGGTCTCTCGAAACTAACGATGCCTATTTAGATCATGATAAAATAGGGAAAAGTTAGCACAGTTTCCTTAAGGGGAAATCTTGCCTGACAAATCTGTTGGAATTCTTTGAAGAAAACACAGGCTAGATAGACAACAGATAGTCAATGTCTGTTATCTGATGTTGTTTACTTGGATTTTTAGAAGGCCTTTGATAAGGTGCTGCATATGAGTGGATAGCTTGTGCCTCTTCCCCAGGGCACCACTGCTCAGTACAAGAGGACATGGCTTTAAGGTAAGGAAAGGGAAGTTCAAGGGGGATTTTAGAGGAAGGTTTTTTACTCAGGGTGGTTGGTATGTGCAATGCACTGCCTGAGTCAGTGGTGGAGGCAGATACACTAGTGAAGTTTAAGAGACCACTAAACAGGTATATGGAGGAAGTTCAGGTGGGGGATTATATGGGAGACAGGGTTTGAGGGTCGGCACAACATTGTGGGCCGAAGGGCCTGTAATGTGCTGTACTGTTCTATGTTCTATGAGGCTATCTAACCATACAAGAGCCCATGGTAATACAGAAAAGGTACCAGCATGGACAGAAAATTAGCTGACTGGCAGGAGGCAAAGTGTGGGAATAAAGGGACTAGCAGTGTTCCACAGAGGCCAGTGTTGAGACCTCTTCTTTTCACGTTGTATGTCTATGAATTGTATGATGGAATTGATGGCTTTGTGGCCAATTCTGAGACAATATAAATATAGTTGGAGGGGCTGGTAGTGTTGAGGAAGCAGGGAGGCATGAGAAGGGCTGAGAATTGGCAGATGGAACATAGTTTAGGAAAATGTACGGTCATGCACTTTGGTAGAAGGGATAAAGGCATAGAATATTTTCTAAACAAGGAGGAAATTCAAAAATCAGAGGTGCATAGGGACTTGGGAGTCCTCATACAGAAATCCCTAAGGGTTAACTTGCAAGTTGAGTTGGTAGTAAGGAAGGTAAACTCAATGTTGGCATTCATTCGAATATAACAACAAGGATGTAATACTGAGGCTTTATAGGGCACTGGTGAGGCCTCACTTGGAATTTTGTGAGCAGTTTTGGGTCCCTTATTTAAGAAATTATGTGCCGGAATTGGAGAGGAGGTTCATGAGAATGATTTCAGAAATGAAATGGTTAACATATAACCAGTATTTGATGGTTCAGGGCCTGTGGAATTTAGAAGAATGAGGGTGGGGAATCTCATTGAATCCTGTCAAATATGGAAAGGCCTAGATAGAGTAGATGTGGAAAGGATATTTCAAATAATGAGGGAATCTTGGACCAGAGGGTAACCCCTGAGAACAGAGATAAGGAGGAATTTCTTTAGCTGGGGTGGTGAATGTGTGGAATTTATTGCCACAGATGGGCGTGGAGGCCAAGTTATTGGTATGTAAACCAGAGGTTGATAGGTTCTTAATTAGAAAGTGTATAAAAGGCTATGGGGAGAAGACAGGAGAATGTAGTTGAGAAGGATTATAAATCAGCCATGATGGAATGGCAGAGTAGACTCACTGGGCCAAGAAGCCTAATTTTGCTCCTAAATCATATAGTCTTATGGATCAGTTCGATTCTCTATGTACAGTGGCATGCAAAGGTTTGGGTACCCTGGTCAAAATTTCTGTTACTGTGAATAGCTAAGCAAGTAAAAGAAGACCTGATTTCCAAAAGGCATAAAGTTAAAGATCACATTTCTTTATAATATTTTAAGCAAGATTACTTTTTTATTTCCATCTTTTACAGTTTCAAAATAACGAAAAAAGGAAAAGGGTCCAAAGCAAAAGTTTGGGCACCCTGCGTGGTCAGTTCTTAATAACACCCCCTTTGGCAAGTATCACAGCTTGTAAACACTTTCTGTAGCCAGCTAAGAATCTTTCAATTCTTGTTTGGTGGATTTTCATCTATTCTTCCTTGCAAAAGGCTTCTAGTTCTGTGAGATTCTTGGGTTGTCTTGCATGCACTGCTCTTTTGAGGTCTATCCACAGATTTTCGATTATGTTTAGGTTGGGGGATTGTGAAGGCTATAGCAAAACTTTCAGCTTGCGCCTCTTGAGGTAGCCCATTGTGGATTTTGAGCTGTGTTTAGAATCATTATCCTGTTGTAGAAGCCATCCTCTTTTCATCTTCAGCTTTTTACAGACGGTGTGATGTTTGCTTCCAGAATTTGCTGGTATTTAATTGAATTTATTTTTCCCTCTACCAGTGAAATTTTCCCCATGCCACTGGCTGCAACACAAGCCTAAAGAATGACCGATCCACCCCCGCGCTTAACAGTTGGAAAAGTGTTCTTTTCATGAAATTCTGCACCCTTTTTTCTCCAGACATACCTTTGCTCACTGCAGTCAAAAAATTCTATTTTATCTTCATCAGTCCTCAGGACTTGTTTCCAAAATGCATCAGGCTTGTATAGATGCTCTTTTGCAAACTTCTGATGTTGAATTTTATGGTGAGGACGCAGGAAAGGTTTTCTTCTGCTGACTCTCCCATGAAGGTCATATTTGTGCAGGTGTTGCTGCACAGTAGAACAGTGCACCACCACTCCAGAGTCTGCTAAATCTTCCTGAAGGTCCTTTGCAGTCAAACGGGAGTTTTGATTTGCCTTTCTAGCAATCCTATAAGCATTTCACTTGGAAAGTTTTATTGGTCTTCCAGACCTCATCTTGACCTCCACCAGTCCTGTTAACTGCCATTGCTTAATTACGTTACAAACCGAGGAAATGTCTACCTGAAAACGCTTTGCTATCTTCTTATAGCCTTCTCCTGCTATATACGGTATTCACTATTTTAATTTTCAGAGTGCTAGGCAGCTGCTTAGAGGAGCCCATGGCTGCTGATTGTTGAGACAAAGTTTGAGGAGTCAGGGTATTTATAAAGCTTTGAAATTAGCATCATCTGGCCTTTCCTAACGATGACTGTGAACAAGCCATAGCCCTAACAAGCTAATTAAGGTCTGAGACCTTGGTGGAAGTTATCTGAGAGCTCAAATCTGTTGGGGTGCCCAAACTTTTGCATGGTGCTCCTTTCCTTTTTTTCACTCTAAAATTGTACAAAACAAAAATATACACTAATCTTGCTTAAAATGTTGAAAAGAATGTTTCATCTTTAACTTTATGACCTTTGGAGATCAGTTCATCTTCTATTTACTTAACTATTCACAGTAACAGAGATTTTGACGAGGGTTGCCCAAACTTTTGCATGCCACTGTATCTAACAAATTGATATTCTAGACCTAGGACTGAGGAAAATCCCATAGTGGGGTCTTTATAACTTGTGTCATTATATGTTCTATATTCTAAGGAGCAAGCGGCTTTCTGCTAATAAGTAATATACTGTTTTTATGTACTAATTTGCTAATACTGGTGAAAAGGTAATTACAACTGCTGAAGTTTTCATGGAAACAAATTTCTATTTTCTCTTACAAGAAAAAGTCTGCCAGAGCTGGAAATCCAAACAACACACACAAAATGCTAGAGTTCCTCCAGCATTCTGTGTGTGTTCCTTTTATTTTCTCTTTGCAGTTGTAAGTTGAGCAGGTTTTTGTTTTCAATATGAGAAAGGTAATTGCAGTTTCTGCTATCCTTTGCCTTTCGGCACTTTATCATATCAGTGGAAAAGATTATTTTAATCAATGTTATGAGGCTAACTACAAAATACTTGGCAGCACTATTCCATTACGCAAAGGGTATATGTGAGAAACATTAATAATGTATTTCTTTGGTTACTTATATCTCAGATTATTTTGGCAGAGAAGTTAGAACATAATATTTGTGGAAAGATTGCCTGGAAGTTTGAAAGCTTCCTGCTCCTATAACCACAGAACATTCTATAAAATGGTGCTAAAGTGCCGCTTAAACAGTAATGTATTATGCACCCATTGAAATGGCGTTCCTCTAAGGAGAAACTACATAAAAATTCTCAATCAATGGTCAGTTCCACAACTGCTGGCTTGATCACTGCTGAGATAGTGCATTTGGAAACACCTGACCTTTTCTTTTTTTAAAAAATTCAAATTTGCCACATTTTCAATAAATATATAATGTAAATAATAGAACTTTGGATTGCTGTTGCACTGTCAATTATGTAGATTTGAACCTAATGGACTGATAAGGTGAAAGGTATCAGTGTCTGATGACTGAAGTGATAGTGTGAGACATCTGTAGGTTTTGAATTTCACCAACATTAAAATTAGTTTGATAAGGCAGTGCAGCAGTTAACCTCTGGTGCTGACTGTGTGGAGTTTACATGTTCTCACTGTGACAGTAGAGGTTCCCTGCACCCCCACCCCCCCGCCCCGGTGCTCTGCTTTCCTTTCCCAATCAAGAAGGTGACTACTGTAGACTTCCCCTGCTGCAGGAGAATTGGGGTAGATTAAATGAGCATTTCAGAGAGAGTAAGTTGCAGGGAAATATGTAGATGAATTTGGACTGCTGGGTGTGCTTTAAGAGCTGGCATAAACTTGATAGGCCAAAGGGTCTTCCTCTATGTCGTAGGAAAAGATGGGAACAATATTTGGAAAAATATTGTTAATTTTCTGGGAGAATCATTCTGTCACATTCACTGCACAATACATTATCACTAATGTCACTTATTCATCTTTGCTGTTTTTGACAATGAATAAATGGGAAGGGTTTTTTTATAGAGCTAGGAAATTAATTGATATTCGTACTTCCAATGGAAGTAAAAACTGAGGTAAATCAAGATGGATTTAGACAAACTGATGTGGATAACAACTTCTAGTGAAAAATGAGATGGAGCGCCTGTGTAGCAAACTTCACCTGTACATTGTGATTATGGATTTTACTTTTCAGGTTTTCAGAGCAGACCTATTATTTTATTTTTTCTGAATATGCAGGAATATGACCATTTTCTGAACTTGGCATGTTCATTTTACATTGTAAAAATTAGACCAGGAAAACATAAACTATGCCAAAATGGTCTGAATTATGCCTGAATTCAAGTTTATTTTGAGCAGGCAAACTGATATTGTCTTTCAGATCCATTAAGAAATGCATTCACTATCTTTTGGATGGCTTAATGCAAAATTGTGGTATTGGTCAGATAGCAAGCTATATGTAGTTATGTATGGGAACTTCTGGGATGTATAATGCATTTGTGCAGAACAAATAGGTAGATGGATTTCAGGGCTAATGGGATAATTTGAATAATAACTAAAATGGATAAGAAAATGGATCTTGCATAGTCCCTCAGGACATCAAGCCGATGTCTGGCATATGTGAAAAAGCAAATGAGATGTTGCATTAAAAATGGAAAGTACTGTCAATCAAGGAAGCAATTCTACCGCCATTTACATCATTGGTCAGACCCCAGAGCAATGAGCAATAGAAAGATGCAACTGACATGGAGAAAGTTCAAAATGGAGTAATTGAGGAATCAAAATATAAGGATATTATAACAATCTGGAGTTTTCAATTGGAAGGCACAAGACTAATGGTATTGTCACAATTTACAGCATGGATCATTCATATATCATTTCCCTGGCTTGAAAGTGCAGAACAAAGGACAGAGTTTGACCTAGAAGAGACCAGGATCCTGATCCACATATTTAAATAAAGGCTCTGCAGGTGATTTCACTCCAGAAAAGAGCAGCTTAAAATTAAAATCAATTTGAAGCCATTGAGATCGCTGACATTATTTCTGTAGCCATTTTAACTGCAGTTCCTGCAATGTATGTAAATTGAAATTGCCCTTGTTGGAAAGCAAATGCATCTGGTGAACAGGAGGGCAGACTAGATGCTTTCTTTAAACTCAATTTTCAGTATCATGAGATGTTTACAGTGTTCAAAATAACTTGCCCTAATGATGACAAATATTCAGTCATAAGACTATGATCAGTTAAGATACAGAAATTAATACTATCAGATGTAAAATCAAATGGACGTCATTTCTGATGAAATATCACTGATCTGAAACATTGACTCTGTTGCCTCTACATCTGCTGCCTGACTTGCTGAGTATTTCTAGCATTTTCTGTTTTTATTACTAATCTCTTTTCTTTAAATAGGTAATCTCTGCCCTAGCAAGAAGAATAGGTCCAGCAACTCTCAAAAGATTATGATATCCCAATCAGCAACATGTTCCACTGTCCCACTATTCCCTTGAAAAATAATTATTTTTTAACACCTAATTTAACTCTGGCCCTGAATAATCAAAGACTACGCTTTGGGATCCACACAGACCTTTTCAGTGAAACAAGCTACCTACATCATTGTCTGCTTAATTTTAAATCTTGATTAGATTATCTCAAGAAAACATTTCTGTAAATATCTACATTATCCAACCTCTTTGTTCCTATCTTTGGAACCAAGCTATTTCGATTTGGAAATTGTTTTTGTAAGTTCTTCTTTGCACTCAATCCAAAATTTTCATCTGAGGATATTAAAACTAAAGCACAGTATTCCAAATGAGGCCTAGGCAAAAGGGTTGTTATGGGGACAAGATTATATATTTTGGCTTATGATTAATACTCTTATGTACATCCTGGAATCTAAGCTGTTATTCATAATGATGGAGTCCATGTTTAGAGATCAATAAACTGGAATGCCCAGATCTCTCTCCTTCTGTGCCAGACTTTATGTGGTCCCTGGAGATTTATCCTGCCCACATATATACCATTATACCTTTTTCAATTATATATCATTTCATAATCACAACATTAGTGCCTATGCACAGACTCCTTACATAATAGTAGAGAATCTTCAGTATTTGAGACAAATCTTATTATATCATACTCAACACCGACATGTAGATCATTAATTAGAAATCATCATAACACTATTTTCTCCTGTCTGCTGGTCCTTTCTAGTTTGCTTGTTCAAATACATATCACATATAGTGTTTGTAGTTAATACCTGTTAAGAGACGTGATTTTCAGAACTCAGCTAACTTCATATATTCATAGTAACAACATTACCATTACTTTGCTAACCTTAAACACCAAGCTGTATTGCTAAATTTAAGAATATTACATAAATTCATTAAATCAGTTCTGTTAAGGAAACATCCCTACTACAGATAAAATATTTGCATTTCCTCCCTATTGATTGATAGCTTGGCTGATCTCAGTTATATTGAAGAAAGCTCTCTTGGGCCTGTGTGTAGAGTTCAAATGACAGTATATCTTCTCTTACGAGGTATAGCAGAACTTACTATGATTTAGTTGCTTCTGGTAAACATTCCATAAGTTTGATGGGTCTGCAACTTGCATCTAATTGTGATATCAGTAATGGAAATCAACTAGTGTTCTTTAGGGAAAATGAGTTTTTAACCAACACAATTTCTGCAGAAGTAAAATACTGACTATACTCAAAATGTCACACTACCTTTGTAGAGGGAAACAGAGTTATTGTTTCAGGCCAACTGCATAGCCATTACAACTACAGAATTTGTTCCAAAGAATTGCCAGTGCATGTCAGGAAACTCTACATCCATCAGTCCTTATTTTTTTCTAATTAAAACAAATAGACCTTAAATGGCAAATTTAGATGGATAAGTGCCCAGTGTGCTTTTTGGCATGCAATTTTGGAATTACAAAGCCAAGTAATCCTGCCCATCCGAAAGATTATGAGCCTATGATGAGGTCATTTTATAAATTTTTAAAATATTTGTCGTATTTTTAAGAGTGAATTTATTTTTCTAGGCTAAAACTTTTGTTGATCTCTGCATTTTTAAAGCAAAGGTAAATTTTAGATTTGTTTGCCTTCCTGCCATTTGTGTTGTTTAAGACAGATTGTGCAACAAAAGTAATTCGATGGGCACTGAAAGTAATTGTGTGGGCAGGCATGAGGTACCAAGCACCAAGAGCTATGTATCGTTGCAGAGACGTCAGCAGATATAGGAGAACATTTCATCAATTAGGTTAAAATTGTATTGTTAAGACTTTTAATGAACTGATATTCCCTCAGCCACACACGTCATCACATCTGCAAATGCAGATGATGCACAGTTCTCAGCAGTTGTCCTTTCATTTGCCGCTGGCATCTTCTTACGTGATCCCGAGGTTCCCAGTAATCCGTGAGCGGTATTCCCTTACTGGTAGAAAGGTACTCTGGCAGTGCCTTAACCAGTGGTGCAGTGCATTAATGCACTGGTTCATGCAGCAGGGGTATTGCAGAGTTTTAGTAGCTTCATTCTCCACATAGCACCCAGATGACCATCACAGCTTATGAGAATGTTTTATTACTGGTACGTTATTCAACCCATCAAGCCTGTATCAACTATTATTTGACACTTATCCTTGATAGCATCCCAGAAAATGCATTTTATACTTTCCCCTTTGTACTTACAGTATGTTATTCCTACAAGGACATTCCTAAAATAGTATTAAAAATATGTGCACATTGTAAATATGTTGCCATTTCGTTACATTTGAGAGAGTAGTGACATAGGCTACTTGACATAAACTGCACTGCACATGGCTTTTTTAATCCGTCCTTTGCTTCTGTATCCAGACATCTAAACAATCTTTCCAGGTAAAGCAGCAGTCCACTTGTACTGCACTGCTGGTGTTCATGTCAGAGAAACCAAACAAATGTTGTGGAACATCTGTACCCAATCCACAAGATGAACCTGTGCTTTCTGATAGCTATCATTTTAATTCTCCATCCCATTCCCACTCTGGTGTGTCCATCATGCTTGAAAGAACAACATCACCTCTCTCATGTAGGCATGTTGCAGTCTTCTGGCCTCAATACTGAATTCTCTAACCTTAGCTAATTCACTTTCTTTGCCCATATCAAAAATGGTTATTTCTGCTGCAAGTCATCTATCTGTGATATTAGCTCAGGTTTTTTGTTCTCTATTAGCAAGCTTAGCATGCTCCACAGCCCTGTCATTTGTGATACATAACAGGCAAATAACCACACTCACCATCTAGCTGACCAATAACCCATTTGACCTTGTGTCATCCTATCCTGACTATCCCCTCATCACATTTTCTGTAACTAAAAATTAACTTGTTTTTCTCCTTTTCTCAATTCTGATAAAAGGTCTTCAACCTGAAATATTCTATTTTCCTCCTTGTAAGTGCTACCTGACCTGTTGAATGCTTCTAGAATTTTTGTTTTAATTTCAAATCTTCAACATTTGCAGTTAATTTTCAATTTTTTTTGATTGCTACAGAATATTTAACCAGCAGAGGGCAGCACTTTTGACAGTGAGCTTCAGGACCTGTTGGTATGTCGGTTCTTCAGTATGAATTGTTTTTATTCAGTGTGATCACAAGATGGCATCAGCAGCCTCAAAAGGCCTAGCTGATTTTTGTTTGTTTAGACCTACAGATCAGAACTATCGTAATGGATGCGATTGAGCAAGTTATTGTGGCTTGTCGTTTTGAGATTATTCATATCTTTCCAATAAATCTACATCGTACTTTCCTCATCTCTACTATTTCTTTCCAGTGACTAGAATACTGTAGTTTGTTTCAGTCTTTGGAAAGAAAGCAACCATCATTTCACTCGAGAATTATCATTATCTTTAATTTTGTAACCAACATCTCCTAATATAAATATAAATAAGATATAGGATAGTTCAGCATAGGAACAGGTCCCTTGGCTCTCAATGCTGCACTGAACTCACTGAATTAGTAATCAAATGGCTAACTAACTAATTGACCAAGATGGTGCAAGCAAACAATGTGACGAACAAGGACTTCCTGCAGACAGTTCACTAAACTACTTCCATTATTTTTTGTTTACTTCTTCTTCTTTCAAATATGATGCTATGACTAAGCTGCATGCAATTGGAACCTGTGATTTACATCTTGATGTTGTGTTTTTGGGCTGACTGAATAATCTGGCACTTCGCTGCCTCCCGGGGGTTCGATGAGGTTGGGAGTGGAGTGTGCAGCCTGGTGGCCGGACGTGATCGACTTCATTACTTCTCTCCGACTGAGGTGTCCGGCAAGATTGCAGTCAATGAAGACAGGAGTGTAATGTGGGCAGATGTTCGGTGCCATCGTCCTATGTTTGACTGGTCTTGCTCTCCCTCTCGCTGTTGGAGGAAAGCGCGGGAGTCTTGTGTTCCATGTTGCAAGGTTTGATCGGCATGGCTCGTAGCTGTGGACTCCTTTCGGGGAACCTTGAGGTTCATGTTGCATGTATTTCTGGGTTCTCGATTACTTTTTTTTTGCTGTTTTTGAGCAGTTTAATTGGGTGCAGATTGGGGCACCTTGGCAAAGATTGGCTCTGTGGTCTGTAGTTGGCTGTCAGTGTGGAGCTGAACTGAACTAAACTGAGGACTCCTGGACTCCTGTTTTGATGTTTGACCTCCTATATTTGTTTATTGTTTATACAATTCGCTCTTTTTCGCGCATCGGGTGTTTGATATTGTCTTTGAACAGGTTCCACAGTGCTCCTCTGTTTTGTGGCTGCCGCAGGAGGACAAATCTCAGAGTTGTATTGTGTGTACATACTTTGATAATAGATATACCTTGAATCTTTGAACTAAACTAATTGCTTCGGTCTTCATAACGTCCATATCCTTCCATTTTCCTGACATTCATGTGCCCATCTGAAAATCTCTTACAAATCTCTAATTTCTAATCTAATTTCCTTCTCATTTTTCAGCTATCTCACAGATATTTAAAATCTTTCCTGCACACCTAGGTATCTTTGTTAATCATCTGCATTTAGAAATATGTTGCAAATTGTATTTATAAAGCACATTTAGCATAGAAACTTGTTTTAAGAGGTTTAATAGGGGCATAATTAAAGAAGATTTGACAATGAGGCACAAAGAAATACTAAAGTGTCCATTATGATCTTATTCAGAAGTATGTTTTTAAAAGAGCCTTAAAGAAACAAAAGAAAGCTTAGAGAACCTTAGATATTTGCCGCTGAAGGGATTGTGCGATGATAAAGTTTAGGAATAACTGAGTGGCCAGAAATGAAGAATGCAGATAGCTTGGAGGGTTGTAAGCTGCAGGATGTCAGAGAACCAGGCAAGATAAAGCCAGGGAAGGATTAGATAAAGAAAATAAGAAGAACTTTAAAATCAACACCTTGTTCAATTGGTAAATCAACTTAGGTCAGGAAGTATGAAAGTAATGAGTGAAACGTTTTATCGTTTTCACTGATTTCATCCCAGGGTATATTGTTTTCACTAAGTCTTCAAAGACACCTCAGGGTGAAACATTGAAGCCAAGGTCCTGAATATTCTGGTTGAATTTCATGCAGATGCCAAGCTAAGGGATGGAGTTGGTGGATTTAATTATCAAAATCAATGACTCCCTGATCATACTGATGGCTGGATGAAATCTTTCCATCCTCAATCCAAAACTCTGCCATCTCACCTTTTGCTACATCAAAATGCACCTCATTTGTTTTCAAACTTTCTATCGCTCCATAGTTTCCTACGAAGGCAGAAGACATGGCACAGGAACTAAAGCTGTACTTTCACTGTGCTCAATAAAAAGCAACATGCTCTCACTGCTACAGTAAAGAAGGAAGGAGAAGTTCCAGAGGATTCCAGATTACTTTTATCAACATGTTTGGATTCTGAGGTGATTGGTGAGGTCACTGTGGGACCCATGGACTCTGTTGCAGGTGGAACAAAAAGTCTAATGTTTGTTGAGGTGATGAACTTCTTGCAACATTTACATTGGAGTTCAATGCATTTCCAACATATGAATGAGGTTCATTGCTGAATGAATGGTATTTCTCCATTTTGATTGATCATAGCCCAAGGATTCCCAGATGGGATGCCATGCTTTTTCAAAGGAGGTTTTGAGAATATCGTTCCACCGTTTCCTCTCTCAATTAGTAATCAAGTAACTTATCTACCTATTTATTTATTTATTTATTTGTTTGTTTGTTTGTTTATTTGGGATCTCTACAGCCACATTCCTCAGTGTAAAGCTCTAATCTTTATTAACATCTCTATGTATTTCTGGTCAAAACAATTTGCTGCCTTCTCCCTACCTCCACCCCACCACTGAGCTTTAAACATGATTAACTTCTAAGTAGGTCTTTGTCTCTTGTGATGAAGTGGGGTCACTATCTCTGCCTCTCATGGTTTGCTCAAGTGAAAATCTTGCCTAACAAATCTGTTGGAATTCTTTGAAGAAGGACCTTCTCCCAGAGAGTGGTGGGGGTCTGGAATGCACTGCCTCAGAAGGCAGTGGAGAGCAATTCTCTGGATGTTTTCAAGAAGGAGCTAGATAGGTATCTTATGGATAGGGGAATCAAGGGATATGGGGACAAGGCAGGGACCGGGTATTGATAGTAGATAATCAGCCATGATCTCAGAATGGTGGTGCAGGCTCGAAGGGCCGAATGGTCTACTTCTGCACCTATTGTCTATTGTCTATTGTCTAAATAACAAGCAGGTTAGGCAATCGGTTCATGTTGTGTACTTGGATTTTCAAAGGGCCTTTGACAAGGCGTCACACATGAGGCTGCTTAGCAAGCTATAAGCCCGTGATATTACAGGAAAGATTCTAACATGGATAAAGCAGTGGCTGATTTGCAGGAGGCAAAGAGTGGGAATAAAGGAAGTCTTTTCTGGTTGGCTGCTGGTGACTAATGGTTTTCCATGGGGTCAGTGTTGCTACTGATTCTTTTTACATTATATGTCAATGATTTGGATGATGGAATTGATGGCTTTGTTCCAAAGTTTGCAGACAATATGAAGATGGGTGGAGGGGCAGGTAGTGTTGAGGAAGTAGAGAGGGTACAGAAGGAGTACACACAATATGCTGGTGGAACACAGCAGGCCAGGCAGCATATTGATATAGGAAGAAATACTGTCCTGACAAAAGTTCTTGGCCCAAAACGTCAACAGTGCTTCTTCCTATAGATGCTGCCTGGCCTGCTGCGTTCCACGAGCATTTTGTGTGTGTTGCTTGCATTTCCAGCATCTGCAGATTTCCTTGTGTTTGGGTACAGAAGGACTTGGACAGATTAGCAGAATGAGCAAAGAAACGGTAGATGGAATACGGTGTCAGGAAGTGTATGGTCATGCACTTTGGTCGAAGAAATGAAAGGGTAGACTAAATGGAGAGAAAATACAAAAAACTGAGGGACCAAGGAACTTCTTCTCATTTCCTCTAGTATCATTCACTCTTAAAATAGATCTTAGATTCAGAACATTATGAAATTCATTTTCTTCATCTCTAATCCTTTCCATCTGCTGAATCATTCCTATTTCAATTATTCTTGCCTAATATTAAGCTTATCAACTGAACTTCCTCAATCATAGGTCATTGCACCACCATGCCATAAGTGCTTGCCTCACTAGAGCTAAAACAGAACTAAGGCATGTATCTCCCGGCTCTGTGTCTTTTTTTCTGATCAGTTTTATGTTTTTGAGTTGCATACAATAACCAGTTATGAATTGGAAACAAGTGGCAAGTGGTTCCTGTTAGCTGGGAGGAGACTTGGAGGTTTCTGCCTGTGCATGGCTGACAGGATGACACCTCCACCCATCCCCCCCACCACTACCTGCGGCCAACACCGATGCCCCAGGGCAATCCGGATGGGTCCTATGGAACTCCTTAATCATTGATGGATTCAAAATGAAACTGGGCACATCCAAGACCTTTCCTCCAAGCTGTAGCCTTCCCAGTTGACCAGGTACTGCACATATGGTCCACGGCAACATGACTCCACCTATCAATGAACCTTGTACACCGAACCTCCTTCCACCGTCCTAGGTTCTGGAGGTGTAGGCTCAGGTGGTCTTGAGTGGTCCATGGACAATGGGCTTGAGGCAGGACATGTGGAAGGTAGGTGTGATCCTGAGGAATGGTGGCAGCTGGATACAGTAACTGACCTTGAAGGGACCAATAAATTGGGGCAAAAACTTCCGAAAGTAGGTATACAGGAGAAAATCACCATTTCAGAATCGTCTGACTGGGCATCAATGATGGTTGGTCTAGTGGCAGTAGGTGCAGTTGGTAGGTAGGATGGCCCTCTGTGCCCTCTTCCAAGCATTCCGGCAGTGGCAAACCAGGAGTCTGTCAACAGGATCTCCACTGTTAGCTCCTCTGTGAGGAGCAGCTCTGTTTGGTAGCCATGAATCACTTCAAAGGGTGACATACCTGTGGCAGCGGGGGGGGGGGGGGGGGTGTAAATTGTAGGATTGCTTGGCCCAGACCAGTTACTTCTTCCACATGGAAGGGTTAGAGAGGGAAAGCATCAGAGAAATGTTTCCACTTGCTGATTGGCTCTTTCTGACTGACCATTGGTCTGTAGATGATAGTCAGAGGACAAACTCACTGAGGTGCAAAGAAGGGAACAGAAAGCTTGCCAGAAACAGGAGATGAATCGTGGGCCCCGGTGCAACACAATATCCTGAGAGAAGCCGTGGAGGCAAGCTACATATTGGAGAACCTGTCCACCACTGTCATGATCACTGTGGCTCTATCGGAAAGTAGCAAACCTGTGATGAAATCCATGGTAATGTGAGACCACGGGCATCAAGGAGTCAGTATGGGCTGCAGGAGCCCAGAGGGCCACTGATAGGAGGAATTCAACTGGGTATATTGAGGACATAGAGCGATCAACTGACATACATCAGAATTGGTGTTGCAAAAAACTCCAAGTACGTTGTGTGACTGGATGGCTGGAGTGGGGTAAGGAGTGGACCCACTAGAGTGCCTCAGGGCATATGACCACCATCACATGCATGTGATTGCCAGGAACGTTGGGTAGAGGAGGTTCTTGCTGATCTGATTCTCAAGGTCTCAGATGACCGGGGTGAGGCCCCTTGAGGATGGAATGATGGGCTGAGGGTCAACTTCCATTTCATCTGGGTCAAACGGTGTTCTTGGAGCTGGGTTAGTAGGAGATGGTGAAGTTGAGTTGGTTGAAGAAGAGGGCACAGTGAGCCTTAAGTGATTTGAGTTGGCAGACCTGTTGTATGGATATGAGGTTCTGATGTTCAGTATAGATCAGGAAGGGATCAGTGTTTCTCATCAATCAATGTCTCCATTCCTCCAAAGCACATATAATGGTGAGTGGTTCTCTGTCTCCTACTCCAAAATGGCATTGTGTAGAATTGATTTTGCATAAGAAGAAGGCAGATGGATGTGTCTTCCCATCTGGTCCTCACTGGGAGAGGGTGGCCCCAGTGCCTATGTCAGATGCATCCACCTCTACCACAAAAGGTCCAGAGGGTTTCAGATGGTAGTGGTGGTGAAGCATGTCCTGAGCTCCACAGAAGTATAGTCCACGGCAGCAGACCAGGTTGTCTGTGTGGTATGTGGCGGTGGGGGAGGTGAAAGCAATGGCCATTTGGCTATAGTTTCAGATGAACGGCAGAAGTTGGAGAAGCCCCAAGAAGTGCTGTAGTTGTTTGAGGAAATGCAGCTGGGGCCATTCAATGATCGCGCATACTTTCTCTGAGTCCATGGTTATGCCTTGTGGTGAAAGGACATCACCCAGGAAGGAATTGACTGGGATGTGGAACTGGCAATTTCCTAATTTATGGTACACCTGGTTTTCGAGGAGATGCTGAAGGACTGAGAGGATATGACAGACAGGGTCATGGACATCCTTGGAGAAGATGAGGATGTCGTCGGGGTAGACGAACACAAACCTGTGTGGCATGTCTCAGAAGATTTTGTTAATGAAGGCTTAGAAATGGCTGGACTGCTGGAAGGTCTGAAGGGCTAGTAGGTGTTATAAATGCATCCCCTGGTGAATGCAATCAGATTGTGTGCACTGTGCAGATCCAGTCGGTGAAGATCTGGGCTCCCCAGAGTGTTTTGAATGTTCTATCCATCAAGGGGAGAGGTTAGCATTTCTCATTAGTGATTTTGTGGAGTCCACGGTAGTCAATGCAAGGCCGAAGACCCCTATCTTTCTTTTTGACAAAAAAGAATCCTGCAGCAGCTGGGGACTGGGATGGTCAACTGAAGCCAAGCTGCAGTACTTCAGCAATGTAGAAATTCATGGCTAGGGTGTCAGGAGGGGAGAACAGGCCACCCTGGGGGGGGGGGGGGTGGTGAGTGGCACCCAGAGGAGGTAAATGGCACAGTCATGTGGTCTGTGAGGTGGCAGGGTGCTGGCTTCCCTTTCACTGACGGTGATTGCTCAGTCATGGTATTCCTTTGGAAGTTTGGTGGGGTAGAGAGTTTCCTCCGACTGCACGGATTTACAGGGTGAAGTCATCTGAGGTTGTAGGCATGTGGTCCAGCAGACGAGTCCCTAACTCAACAGTGAACCAGACAAAGTGAGGGCTGTGAGTAGAAGGCCAGGGGTAAGCCAAGATTAGAGGAGTGTTGGCTGAGTTGATAAGGAGAACTTGGATGGGCTTGTGGTGCTCTCTGATGCTCATGCACAGAACATGTGTGCGCTCTGATCATTCCAGATCCCAAAGAAATGTCTGTCAATGGCTATGATGCAGAAGGGGTGAGTGATAGGCTAGGTAGGGAGTCCAAACTGCACACTCCGAGTCCGGTCCAGAAAGTAGTCAGCTGACCTGGAAACCACCATGTGTGTAGAGTGGCTGGGGTGTAGAGGAGGACAAAGAGAGTGAGTCAAGCTATGGTGCTGGAACTAAGGG
The DNA here is from genome assembly GCF_030144855.1 of Hypanus sabinus. Classification (NCBI taxonomy): domain Eukaryota; kingdom Metazoa; phylum Chordata; class Chondrichthyes; order Myliobatiformes; family Dasyatidae; genus Hypanus; species Hypanus sabinus. Next base: position 46,368,597 of record NC_082719.1, on the reverse strand, counting down.
CCAGGGAGCTAACTAGATAGAAGCCACCTGGTGGTGTCATTTCCTGGACCCTGTGGGCATTTGATGAGTGGGTAATCTGCGGCTCTGTTGTAAGTGTTGTCCACCAACACTCATGCTCTTTTGAGGTTAAGGGAGCTCTCCCTAACTGTATGGGTTCCGGAGGTGTTGCTGATGGGGGTCCTGCAGCCTGAAGTGGTTCCGGGAATGGAACTACAGTTTTGGCTGATGATGTGGAGGGTCATTCCATAAGACGGCTGTCAATTCAGAGGGCCAGAGTTCCATTCCAGAACGGTCTCGGCCCGAACCGTCGACAGTGCTTCTCCCTATAGATGCTGCCTGGCCTGCTGTGTTCCACCAGCATTTTGTGTGTGTTGTTGTTTGAATTTCCAGCATCTGCAGATTTCCTCGTGATTCCAGGGTTCTGGTGTTTTATATACCATAGAGGGGAAGTTCTAAAGGGGGGAGGGGTGGCCTTACTAGTAAGTGAAAATTTCACAGCAGTGCTCAGACAGGACAGACTGGAGAGATCGTCTGCAGAAGCTATATGGGTGGAACTGAGTAATAGGAAAGGGTGACTAGGTCAATGGATTACATAATAGTCAGCTGAATTTAGAATAGGAAATTTATCAAGAGATAGCAGACTGTTGGAAGAAAAATAAGATTGTGATGGTACATGATTTTAACTTCCCACGTATTGACTGGGATTCCTGCATTATAAAAGGGTTGGGTGAGGTTCAGTTTGTCAAATGTGTTTAGAAAGGTTTTCCTAATATCAATATTATCAATATACAGAAGTCCCAACTAGAAATAGTGCAATACTAGATCTCCTATTAGGGAACAAGATAGGGCAGGTGACAGAAGTGTGTCTAGGGGAACACTTTGGATCTAGTGATCATAATTCCATTAATTTTAAGATAATTATGGAGAGGACTAGTCCTTGGGTTGAGATTCTGAATTGGAGAAATGCCAATTTTGATGGCATCAGAAAGGTTTGTCAAGTGTGGAGTGGGATAGGTTGTTTTCTGTAAAAATGACGGTAAGTGGAGGACTTCAAAAGTGAAATTTTGCAAGTACAGAGCCTGTATATTTATGTTAAAGTAAAAGGCAAGGCTAACATGTTTAGGGAACCTTGGATTTGGAAGAATATTGAGGCCATGGTTAAGAAGAAGAAGGAGGTACATAGCAGGCTTCGGCAGGTAGAAACAAATGAGGTACTTACAGAGTATAAGAAATGCAAGAGAACACTTAAGAGGGGTATCAGGAGGGCTAAAAGAAGGCATACAATTGTTCTGTCAGATAAGGTAAAGTAGAAACCCAAGGGCTTCAGCAAATATATTAAGAGTGAAAGGATAGCAAGGGATAAAATTGGTCCTTTTAAAGATCATGCATACATGGAGCTGAAAGATCCATGGATTTTTTGCACCTGTATTTAGAAAACAGACACAAAGTCTATAGAATTGAGACAAAACATGGACCATATCCAGATTACAGAAGACGAGGTAAATCCCCAGGGCATGACAAGGTGTCCCCTCCGATCTTGTAGGAGGCTAGTGCATAAATTGCAGGGGCTTGGTTGAGGTATTTGAAACGTCCTTAATCATGGGTGAGGTACTGGAGAACTGGAGGATAGCTAACATTGTTCCATTGTTCAAGACACGTCTACTTTCTGAGAAGGCCAAAGAGAGCTGAACAATGCACATCTACACTCACATCCTTCTCCAAGCGCACTGTAGAAGCATCCTAACATGCTGCTTCACTTCTTGCTATACAATCTGCACTGTAGCAGACAGGAGAGCTCCATAACATGTAATCAAGACAGCCCAACGCATTACCAGCACCAGCCTACCCACCATCAAGGACATCTAAACAGAAAGATGCCGGAAAATGGATCAGCATCATCACGAAGAATCCCACCCACTCCCACCAGGGAGGAGGCTAAGCAGCATCCACAACAGGACCACCAGAGTCAAAAACAGCTATGGTACTTTCCCCAAGCAGCAAGGCTGATCAACACCTCCAGCCACTAATCCACTACCACTACTTTATCATTTCCTCTCATGGTCACCTCATGTACAGACACTCCTGTGCCTAGCATTGCTTTACGGATGTACAATTAGTCTACATATTTAAGGTATCTTATGTATTTACATTTATTGTGTTTTATTTATTATTGTATTATTTATCTGATAGGTTCTTTTGAGCTGCATCAGATCAGGAGTAACTACTGTTTTGTTCCCCATTACACTTGTGTACTGGAAATGACATTGAACAACCATGAAGAAAGGCTCGAAGAATAAATCAGGAAATTATAGGCCACTGAGCTTGACATCAGTAGTGTGTAAATTATTCTAAAGTATTCTAATGGACAGGATATATTTGGATAGATTAGGCTGATTGGGTATAGTCAACATGGATTTGTGCATAAGTAGGCCATATCCAACCAAACTTACTGAGGAAAGTTGATGCAGGAAAAGCAGTGGGTGTTGTCTGCATGGACTTTGGCAAGGCCTTCATCAAGATCCTGCAAGGAAGGCTGATCCAGAAGGTTCAATCACTTAGCATTCAAGATGTAATAAATTGGATTCAATGTTGGCTTTGTGGCTGCCAGAGAATAGTAGTTGACGGTTTCCTCTCTGAGTGGAAGCCTGTGGTTACTGGTGTGCTGCAGGGATTGGTGCTGGATCCAGTGTTGTTTGACAGCGATATTAATGATTTGGATGATAATGTGACAAACTGAATCACCAAATTTGCAGATGGCACCAAGATTGGAGGCTTAGTGGATCACAAGAAAGGCTATTAAGGAGGATTGCGAAGCTTTTAAAAACAATTTGAAGTCAACTAAAGAAGTCATTAAGAAGGTAAGATGAAATAGGAACATAAACTAGCCAGTAATATTAAGGAGGGAGGATACCAAAAGTTTGTTCAGATACATAAAGTGTAAAAAAGAGGTGAGAGTCAATATCGGAACGTTGTAAAACGATGCTGGAGAGGTAGTAATGGGGGACAATGAAGTGGCAGATGAACTGAAAAAGTATTTTGCATCAGAGATCACTGTGGAAGACACTAGCAGTATAGTGGAAGTTCCAGGTATCAGGGGACTTGAAGTATGTGAAGTTATCATTACTAGAGAGAAGGATCTTGTGAAACTGAAAGGCCTAAAGTAGAGAAGACACCTGGAGCAGGTGGTGTACACGCCAGTGTTCTGAAAGTGGTAGCTGAAGAGATTGTGGAGGCATTAGTAATGGTCTTTCAAGAATCACTAGATCCTGGAATGGTTCCAGAGACTGGAGAATTGCAAACATCACTCCACTCTTTAAAAAAGGAGAGAGGCAGAAGAAAGGAAACTATAGGCCAGTTAATTTGACCTCAGTGGTGGGAAGATGTAAGAGTCGATTATTACGGATGAGGTCTCAGGGTATTTGTAGGCACACGGTAACATAGGCCATAGTCAGCATGGTTTCCTCAAGGGAAAATCTTGCTTGGCAAATCTGTTAGAATTTTTTGAGGAAATAACAATCAGTTGATGTTGCGTATTTGGATTTTCTGAAGGCCTTTGGCAAGGTGCCACACATGAGGCTACTTAACAAGCTACGAGCCCATGATATTACAGGAAGGATTCTAACATGATAAAGCAGTGGCTGATCGGCAGAAGACTAGGAGTGGGAATAAAGGGAACCTTTTCTGGCTGGCTGTTGGTGACTAGTGGTGTTCCACAGGAGTCTGTGTTGAGACCGATTCTTTTTACATTATATATCAATGATTTGGATGATGGAATTGATGGCTTTGTTGCAAATTTACAGATGATATGAAGATAGGTGGAGGAGCAGATATTTTTGAGGAAGTAGAGAGGCTACAGAAGGACAAGACAGATTAGGAGAATGGGCAAAGGAATGGCAGATGAAATAGTGTCATGAATTGTATGGTCATGCACTTTGGTAGAAGAAATGAAGGGGCAATTATTTTCTAAATGGAGAGAAAATACAAAAAAAAAAGAAGTGCAAGGGGATTTGGGAGCCCTAGTGCAAGATTCCCTAAAAATTCACTTGCAGGTTGAGTCTGTGGTGAGGAAGGCAAATGCAATGTTAGCATCCATTTCAAGAGGATTTGAATATAAAAGCAAAGATATAGTCTTGAAACTTTATAAAGCACTGGTGAGGCCTCACTTGGAGCACTGTGAGTGGTTTTGGGACCCTTATCATCGAAAAGATGTGCTGAAACTGGAGAGGGTTCAAAGGAGGTTCATGAAAATGATTCCAGGATTGATTTGCTTGTCAAATAAAGCATGTTTGATAGCCTTGGTCCTGGATTCACTAGAATTCAGAAGAATGAGGGGTGATCTCATTGAAAACTATCGAATGGTGAAAGGCCTTGGTAAAGTGGATGTGGGGAGAATGTTTCCTACAGTAGGAGAATCTCAGACCAGAGGACACAAACTCAAAATAGAAGGTGTCCTGTATTACAGAACGAGGATGAGGAGGAATTTCTTTAGCCAGACTGTGGCGAATCTGTTGAAATTTTTTCCCATTGGCAGCTGTAGAGGTCAAATCTTTATGTATATTTAAAGGAGAGGCTGATACATTATTGATTGGTCAGGACATGAAGGGATACGAGGAGAAGGCGGGAGACTGGGACTGAGAGGAAAATTGGATCAGCCATGATGAAAAGGCACAGCAGACTTGATGGGCTAAATGACCTGACCCTGCTTCTATATCTTGTGGTCTTATGGTCTAGCAAAGCTTGCAGCAGGTTCTGGACCTTCCGGAAAAATGGTCTGAAAAGTGGCAGATGGAATTTAATACAAACAAGAGGTGCTGCACTTTAGGAGGAGAGACCACGGTAGCACATACACGGTGAACAGTAGGGTACTGATGAGTGCGGTAGAACAAAACGACCTGGGAATGCAGATAAATAATTCCTTGAAATGTTGTCACAGGCAGATAGAGTCATAAAGAGAGCATTGGACAATTTGCCCTTCATAAATTAGTGTTCTGAGTACAGGAGTTAGGATGTTATGTTGATGTTGTATAAGACATTGAATGTCCGAATTTGTGGTGTTCTATGCAGCTCCGATCACTTAGCTACAGGAAAGATATCAATATGATTGAAGGAGAAAATTTGCAAGGTTGTTGCCAGGACTTCAGAATCTGAGTTAAAGTACATCACTCATTGGAATCTAGGAAAATGAGAGGAGATTTGATAGAGGTATACAAATTTGAGTGGTATACATCAGGTATTTGTAAGCACATTTTTTCCTGAGTCTAGCTGTGGCTAGAAATAGAGGTCATCGGTTAAGAGTGAAAGGTGAAATATTTAACGGGAACCTGAGGGGGAAATTCTTCATTTAGAAAGTGGTGCAAGTGGTGGACGTGAGTTCTATTGTAACATTTAAGAGAAGTTTGGATGGGAGGGGTACAGCCCAGGTGCGGGTCAATGAGACTAGGCAGAACAACAGATTGGCATGAACTAGGTGAACTGAAGGACCTGCTTTTGTACTGTGGCTTTTATGACTCTTGACTCTGTGACCCCAACTTTCAAACTTTTTCCCAAACTAAATTCGGTACATTTGCAGTGTTATTGTTGGAGGTGGTCCAATATTTGTCAGCTGAGTGCAGATACATTATAACAAGTGTCAGCCACCAAATGCAAAACTCTGTCAGAACATGTCACCTTAACTAAAGCTTTCCATTTTTAATTCAAACCACGCTAGAAAACACTATCCATTAGTGAACCTTATGATTAACACTCCCTCTGGTCCACTCTTCCTCTCCTAAATAGCGACATCATTGTTCAGTGTCTGGCTTTCACTTACTATAATCCCTCTGGACAGTCTGCACCACTCTTAAGTGTCCTTTTAGACACTGTTTCTCAATTACCATATGTGTGGTGAAATGCAACCATCCCACTCTTTTGTTAATGGAAATAATGAAATCCATACATAAAATCAATGTTTTGAAATCACCCTGCTGGATAAAGCGGTGGGTGTTTAACATATTCATCCAGGCATTGTCTGTGCTTTTAATGCAAGTATTAACCAACTTGTCCTGAGCGGTTAAAATCTTTGCCAAAATATCAATGGAAGGAATTTCAGATAAGCATATCAATAATTTATCATTTAGCAAAATTAATAGAACTAGAGACCTCCCCCACACTCTTCAAATTAAATGCTACTAATGTGAATTGTAGAACACTGCATAATATAGTTTCTTTCTGAGACCCTACTTTAATGCCATTGTGTTAAAAATACAATAGCATTGATAAATCTACAATTTATGAATTTTGTTAAAATATATTTATTACTGCATCCTCCACCTAGATAGCCTGCAATAAGTTATCTTACAATCTTAAACTAGCTATATAACTCAGGATATAAATTTAGCATTCTATTTGCCACTTATGTTTTATGATGAATAATTTACACCCAGGAAAGATTTTAATAAATTATGATTAATATTTATTGATGGCTTAGTTTTTAGTACAATCAATTTGATAGCAAGAGCATATCGATATATTGGGACTGTTCTAGAATATGGTTAAAATATATACAGTGGGGGTCTAAAGAGATCTGGGAGCTGATTTAAATTAGGGATCAGAAGTAAATACAAAAGAAATAGATACAAGAATGTGTTACTCACATAATCTGACATAAAATAGTAAAAACCATTGAGAGGATCGCTGGGGTCTCCCTCCCTCCCATTTGTGATATTTACAAGGAATGTTGCAGCCGAATGTTGCAGCCCAAAGGATCCTTACCACCCACCTACAGTCTCTTTGACCCACTACTGTCAGGAAGGAGGTATAGAAGCATCAGGACTAGGATTTCCAGATTGGATAATAGCTTCTTCCCTCAGGTTGTGAGACTAATGGAAACTCTGCCACCACCCAGGTCTGGTCACTAGGACAGCAAACTATTTACTGGTGACTGTCTACTGTTCACATGTGTAGTGTACTACATGCATTTTGAATTATAGTTTATGAACTTATTCATGGTAATATTTTGAGTTGTGTGTTGTGTGTAATCTATGTTTTAGGGGTACACCATGGTCCAAAGGAACGTTGTTTCAATTGGTTGTATATATGTACAGTCAGATGACAATAAACTTAAATTTTAACTTGAACTTGAACTTAAATAACTCAACACCTAATTGAAATTCCAACTTTAATCATTTTGCTGTGTTGTTCTCTAATTCTCTGTTTTTGAGTCAAAAATAATTTATTACAACTAAATCAGCTAAGATTGAAAATTTAAAGTAATACCTAAGCCACAAAATGTTCAGATCAAATATACTTTGGTGATTATACATAGATAAACAATTATAAGTTCAAAGAAAGCTAAGGAATTTCTTCACTGGAGAAATGATTCAATTTAAAAATAAGTGGAGATCTGACTTTAGATTGATCACTAACTATAACCTATGTTAAATTTGTTCTCCATATTATACATTTACACTTAGTATAGCTAAAACTCATTGACTAGAAAGCAATCTCCTGTTGTTAACATGAACTGAACATAGGGCAGGTTTCATTAAAAAAAACACTGGATAGGTAATCAGGGTGCAATGTGCCCAAATGCAATTGCATGTTTCATTTTCACATGGCAGGCTGTCTTAATCTTTAACTAGCAGCAGGATAATATGCCTGCCAATCTACATGATGTTGAAGATCTAAATTAAGCAAATAAAAGAATAGGTTTGATAGTGCTATTTTCATCCTAGAGTAGTTGGTAAATTTTAGATTTTATCTGTATTGTGTCTCGACTTTAAAGGCACATAAAAAACTGACCAAGAAATGGCAGTATATCCATTGTCAACTGCCCTGTTCATTGCTTTCATGATCATTATAAATTATTATGAATTACCATGATTGCACATTTATACGGAGATGTACATAAAGATTTTTATTCCTCATGCATGTGAAGGATGTAAGAAGTAAAGTCAATTCAATTTATGTCAGATGGTATTGTAAGCTGTAGTGTCAGTGAGACTATTTCAACAACTTCACATATCATGCACCTGTTTTGAAATGGGGGGGGGTCAAAATCACAGTTACTATTTTTTTTTCTAGAACTTGTGGCCTTTCCAAGTTTGCGGTCATCCATTTGCATGAAATGCCAGATTAAAAGCCTGTGTAAGTTAAACAAAGAAGTTTCATTTGAACTTTGCTTTTCTTCCTCGATTTTGTGAAAACCTATAACTCAAATCCTCACAAGCTTTGTATTATCTATTCATTACAATGATTTCAGCTTGATTGAGACTTTATGGATGTATGACACCTACAGCGTATGGGGTGACATGGTGGTACAGTGATTAGTGTAACACTATTACAGCACCAGCAACCCAGGTTCAATTCCATCACTGTCTGTAAGCACCTTGTACGTTCTCCCTATGACCAGGTGGGCTTCTGATTATTGCTCTGGTTTCCTCCCACATTCCAAAAGATATACAGTTTATAAGGTTAATTGGTCCTTTAATGGGTGGTGCTGATTCTCTGGACTGGAAGGGCCGTTACCATGCTATCTCTCTAAGTAAATAAAATATGGGATCCTTGAAATGCCATGTTGAAATTCTAAGGCGATATGGAACAAGTTTTTTTGACGGTCCACTATAGTTACAACTGAAGACATATTGACATCTCACGGCAGCTTATCATTGAGCATAATAAGGAGAAAATACTAACGTGAAGCACAGATCCTGCAATTCCCGAGCGATAGTGTGAGTGGAGCAGAGCAGAAATCCTACCTACATGGACAGCAGTCTGCTGATCCCATCCCAAATCCTAACTATAGGGTCAATTGCCTTGCCAAGATCTGCTCAGTGAGATTTTAATTAATTATAAGAATTAACATTTATTGCTGTGTTTAGTTTATACCGCTGTGATTTTGATAGCAAGAGTTACCAATATTTATGGACTGCGTGAGTATATCTGCTTAAAAATATACAGTGGGAGAGTTATAGAATTAGGTAATTGAAGTAAACAAAAAGGAAATAGATGGGGAAAATGTGCTACTCTCTCTTATGCATATCAGCTGATTGAAATTATAACTTTAATAATTTTGTTTGCCTTTCCCTAATTTTCTGCTTATGAGAGAAAAAAGTTTATTGTACAGATGACTCTGTTGTTCAGAGCCAAACCACCTTCAACCAAAGTTATCCAAGTCATAGTTTGTTAAATCTCAAAAGAAGTGCCTGAGCTGCAAGCAGAACAGTTGCAACTGCAGGAAAGTATCACTTAATAAAGTGTAGTAATTTGCAAAACTCTGTTGAATTATTCATTTCTAAAGGCTGGTGGGGGTGTATGTACATGGGAAAGAGCTTAAACAACTCAAAAATGCCTTGTACATATGGCATTTCAATCACAATATAAATGAAATGTTTTACCTTTTATACAAAATCTTCAGTGACTTAGTCATCAGGCAGATGCTGGAAACCTGAAATGAAAACAGGTAAGTCTGGAAACACTCACCAGGTAAGGCAGCATTTTGTGAAAAAATGTATTATTTTATATCAGAGATATACAATCTGAGTGTTTTCAATAAGAAGCTTTATTTCTTTTTCTTTTTTCCCCACAGATTAGGCTTGGTCTTCTGAATACTTACAGCATTTTCTGTTTTAACCTAAATTTACAGGTCTTCATTGTTCCAACTCATGGATGAATTTGATTTAGTTACCAGGACCTGCTGCAGAAATAGGTGAGTCTGGACTCTAGCATCAAGCAGGTAGACAGAAAGCCCTGGGAATGGTCAACATGGAGATCAAAGACCCAGAGAGTAACCAAGAGGCTGGTAAGGGAGGTGGTTGAGCTTACAAACTTAAGAATACAGTCATTTGTTGGACAGCATGGTCTATTCTGGTAAAGGTCTGACAGATTATCCACTACTTCCACAGTGTGATCATTTAGATAGGGCCTTAATGAATTGTAAAATTAGTAATCTTTTTAAGTCACTATTTTGCCTCCATTTGCTTTCAGAGTTCTTAGAATTTTTGCATTCATGGTGTAAGGTGAACAGATTTCAAAAGGATTTCGAACAACAAACAATTGGCAAGAGGAAGTCAGTAAGTTCATCTGTTGGGGGAAGGAAATTGTCAATGTTGCAGGATTAATGTTGGTGTTGAACCAGAACATTGGCAATTCCTTCCACCTCCCCACACAACACACAGGTGCTGCTCAAACTGCTAAATTCCTCCAGCAGATTGTTGCTTCAGATTCCAACATCTGCAGTCTCTTGCGTCTTCAAAATGATTTGCACTGATTAATTTGCTCTTGATACTCTTTCCTAGCAATACAAATAATCTAAAACACTACTCTGTCCTAATGAACATAGCTTTTATTATTTTCTTAAGCAGCTTAAAGAACAAGACCCTGAGTACCAGACAGAAAATAAGCAATTGATAACTAGTTATATATTGTATGTTATCCAAATGTCTGTTACATTGTCTGTTGCACTGGACAGAGCACTGTATTCCACAGCAATTGTGAATTAATAACTATTAATGTACACTGATCACATTGGGTTCTGCATTGTGTTTCATATTGAGACGTACACTGTTGAACTATGCCGAGAGTCATGCATGCTTTGAGAGGGTCTTCCAATAACGAAGCGAGAAACATATTGTTAACTTTCAGACTTGAAACTATCTTTAATTTACAATTTGGAGATTTAGTGCTTTATTTATTAATGCATTATTTTGTTCATTTAATTATCCGAGCAGATATTTTCAGAATTATCCAAGATGAAATCCAATTCTTGTTCAGTAATTTTCTGAGGAAGTGCTGAAAGATTGTACAAGCCTTCCCCAAAAGAGAAATAAACTGTTAAATAATACATGTATTTTCAAAGAAGAATATAAACAATGTGCAAATCAAGAATTGTGAAATAAAAATTATATAAAAATCTGACAGTGGTGACAGCAACAGAGACAAAATAATGAAAAGGATAATTTAATTTAAATTTAAACAAACATTGTCTCATATTTTGCAATAAAATGCATGTACAAAGATGGGTCACAATAAATTACAGCTGCCATTGCAGAATGCCCTTGACATTTCCAATTTTACACCATCAGATTTATCATTCTTGCTGATTTAAGCAGAACCTAAAACAAATATGGATCCAAAGGCTCACATTCACAGGTAATGGCAAGTCTAATTCACTGTGCTGATCCGATTTGGAAATCTATAGGGACCTGTAATTGCTGCATAAAAGAAACAGCAAATAAAGTCCTTTTTCTTTAGTGTCAGCAGACTGTGATTATTGCATTTATTGGATTTTACTGAATGGGTTTCACATTTTGTCAAATGAGCAAGGGAAATATACCTGCCCTCTAAGGTCTGCATTAGCATTTCTGCACCATAACTGTAGATAAACCAAAGTAATTTTTCAATTCCAGGTTGAGTGTAATGGGATATCTGAAATCCCAAGCCATAGTTATTTTATGAAGTCTGACTCCTTTGATTTAAAAGAGCAGTGTTCTATTTTCTGAATCCACTTCTAAGTGTTTTGTTTTCCACTGGTGGTACAGGGACTATTTATTTACAAATGCTTATCAAAAGATGGGCATGAGCCATATGTTCCCTTCACAACCAGAATGGGCAAATTATACATGTAGACAGACATCAGTTATTGTTCATCAACTGTGGATTTTTGGACTAATTACAGTAACCGAATGTCATGGGAAACAGTTCAGGAGGGAGTTGAGATCTAGCATTTCGTATGGAGAAATTGCATTTCCCTCATGTGAATATATAGACATTGACTCACTGAACCCATATTCCAGAGTTATTCAATTTTAATAAAAATGAGTTATAGAATAAAAAAACGATTCAAATCACTGACTGTAATTGTTACCGTATTTGTTTCTTTTTTATTGGACAAATTGTCAATTACTTTCTGATTATGTCTCAGAGCTCAGTCATTTCTAGATACCAGGAATTTTTGTGCTTTAGATTTTTCAGCATTTTCAAGAACATGAAAAAGCAAAAAGCAAAATTTTTAAAAGAACTGCTGGTTCAATTTTGTATCTTCCTTCCATGCATCATGTAGAGTCCACTTTACTCCGGGCTTTGCAACTCCCCAATCTCTGCTAAACTCCCAAAAGCAAGTCCAGAAAATCAATCGGTATCTTATCCTGTCTTATTCACTTGTAACCATTGACAACTATTGTGTCTACATGTGCTTGGTTGGACCATTTGTTGCCATTCAGACAGAAAGCTGGTGCTCAAGCTGAATAATGAAAGAATGCCAAATTGTTAGACTACTTGTTTCAAACTGAATATATTCAGTACTAAAGAAAGCAGAGTCTTGTTCCTCAACATGCTCTAAAGTTGGATTTTATATTATTGGTTTTGGGACAAAATGGATCCGAATTGGTCCCAATTGCCATACTTTGTTTACATAACAGTCATTGATCCCCAAAGTAACAAATTTCCAAATTTTCTGAGATGTATGCACTTAATAAAGAGTCATATAAATGCACAGAGCTTATTATTTTCATAGGTCTAACAATCTCAGGATTAATTCAAGCCTTATGTAGAAAGCTGTAAAAAATCCTATAATTTAAACACTGGCACAGGTAGACTGGAAAGGCAAGATGTCGGGACAGGAGGCAAGGATCTGGCCAATTTCGCTCGCTCTCCTATGATGTTCACTCCCCTCCCTGCAGCACGGAGGCTGTGGGAATGCCTGGCTGCTGTGCCTTGTGTCTGTGAACTTCGTGCTGATTGGCCCTGCTAATATGATGAAGTGTCATCAAGGCTTTAGGCCTACTCTAGCTACTCAGGGTTCAGATGTATGGACTAAATTTTGTTCAGAATGCTGTTGCTTGCTTCTACTGTTTGCATGATTAGTGTTTTTTTTTCCTTTCTCTATGCATTGGGAGTTGGTTGTTTTTTTAGTTGGGTTTTTTTGGGTTTCTTGCTTTGTGGCTGTCTGTAAGCAGACAAATCTCCAGGTTGTATAATTTACACATACTTTGAATCCTTAATGCTTGGTCCTGTCCTCTCAGATGTTAATTTGGATACTATTAAGAGATCATACAGCAAAGCTGCATAACTTTGTGTAAAAGAAAATCATGATTTCAAATCTTGCTCAATTCTTTTTACTGTTATAAGCTTAAAGATTAGCTTTATTTGAAACATCGAAGCGTACAATGAGGTGTGTTGTTTGTGTTGCAAGTGTCACCATGCTTCTGGCACTGGCACAACATGCCCACAGCTCACTAACCCTAACTGCATATCTTTAGAATAGGTGAGGAAACCCAAGCAGTCACAGGGAGAACGTACAAACTCTTTACAGCAGGAAGTGAACCCCAATCAGTGATTGCTGGCGCTAGAAGGTGACACGCTAACCGCTACACTACCATGCCACCTCTTTTAGCCCTTTATGCTGCACTCATAATGAAAGTTATGTTATGTTTTCTCAGTTTTAAAAAATAGTAAATTATTTGCCTTCTTAATCCATACATCTCTGTACAGAAGAAAACAAGGACAATCCTTAGGACACTTTTTTGAGCTTTTTCTACCCATGTTATCTTTGGATATAGGATTAAGGTGCACTAGATTAGCAGCTGATGTCAAAAGAAAGATCAAGCATCTGTGAATAATTACAAGGATTAAAAGGAAATTGTTAGGGAGTAATAGCAGAAAATGCTGGAAAATCTCAAAACATCATTATCTGTGTAAAGAAAAACTGATTTAACCTTTCAAGTTGAAAACCTTATTTAGTTATTTATTTATTTATTTATTTATTTTAAAGACCTTTTTATTTTTACTTCAGACTTCCAGCATCTTTAATTTTTTGATTTTCTTTACAAGTTGTAAGAAAATGTTAAGATGACAGAATGGCCAAGAAGGTGACATAAAACTTTCAATATAAGTATGAGGTATATATATTTCAACAAAAGATGAAAGGAGCTAAATCTATTTGAATCTGTAAAGGTGGAGGGTATGAAAAAGCAGACAGACTTCGAGGTTTTGATTTACAAAAGAGGGAAAATCCTCTTTATGGATTTTATGTCAAGAGATTTATAATGTAAAAATATAATGAAAACCAATATAGTTTTTTTGTGTGTTCACATTTAAATAATTCTGCGTTATCAATGAAATAGAGAAAGTACAACGCAGATTCTGTAGGATGCTACCTAACATCAGCAATGATAGTAAAAGAACTTAAAGATTTGGAAATATATTCATTAGAACAGTGGAAGATCATGAAGTGGTTCAAATAAAAGTTGTGAAGGAATTGGAGAGGTTAGGTGGAAGCAGACTGTTTCTAGTGAATGTACAATCCAGGATGAGGGCACTTAGCATACATACAGTTAATTGAAGCACATAAAAAGATAATAAATTGAAGTTGAAACAGACCAAATGACATGGCATGTAAGAACAGCACCTTGATAGGCCAAATTGCCTGTTTTCATTTGGATTTCAATACAATTTCATGTCCTGTGCTATTTACACAATTAATTTAATCCAAATAATTGAACTGTACTCAGATTATGTACAGTATGTCATTGGATTTGTACACCTGTGATCCAAGCAGTCTAAAACCACAAGTTGTGTCAACGAAAATAATCACCTCCAGATTATTGTGTGGAATGTTAATATCAAGCTGTCCATCTGACACCACGACAGATGGACAATTTGATATTAACGTGCCACACAGCTATCTCTAATATCCTAATTTCAAGAGAGAAACATAAACAGAAGTTCTAATGAATGGTATTTCTGGTTATCTTTTTTAAAAATGCATCCTGTCTACTTTGTCTTTCAGATTAGTTTTAAATATATTTTTATAATTAATTTCTTGGTCATAGTGCCTCATTGTAAATTTGGATTCTGCAATTTATCGCAGAAAACTCTCAGTCTGTTGTTTATATATCTGAAATTATAATCAATAATATGGAGAAATAATAAATTAAGATATTTATTAAATATCTCATTAAGGACTGAACATGCTAACTTTTGCTGAAGTTTGCATTGAGAATTCTTGAAGCTGATGGAGTGTCAGACTTCCATCAATACACTGTGAAATCTGGAGGTCTGGCATTTACTGGTAGATCCAGAAGATGGAATCTTTCAGTCTCCTCCAGGGCAGAACGTGGGGGTGGTGGGGTTGGCCTTGCTTATAGTGGTAAGCCACCTCTTGGATCATTTACAAGGGTCTGAGATCATATTGATTTCCATGGAATTTTTAGGTCAAAAGTGAAGGTACAGTATGTTAATTTTATAAAACTATTTTGCTTTGAGTAATGTCTTAATGATTTGTAAGTAGAGTTTGAATTTTTCAATTTTTATTTTTGGTTTACTTGGAAATGGGGAATTCGGTTTCATTAACTTTCGGCAAGTTTAGATATTTCAATCATTGTAAAATACCATTCAACATGTCAAACCTTAGTGTCAATAAGCCATAATAAAATCAGAATTGGTAATAATGTAATTCAAAACACTAAAAGATATTTGCCCAATATCCATCCACTTTTTTTATTCTTCCAAATTTCAAAGTAAATTTATAATCAAAGTACTTAGTATATGTTACCAAATACCACCCTGAGATTCATTTTCTTGCAGGGATTCAAAACACAATAAAGAGGCACAATGGAACCAATGAAAGTCTACACACAAACAAAGACTGACAAGCAACCAATCTGCAAAAGAAGATAAACTGAGCAAATACAAAAAGAAACCAATAATAATAATAATGGTCATAACACAAGTAAATGAATAATACTGAGAACGTAAGTTGTAGGTTCCTTAAAAGTGAGTCAATAGGTTATGTTCAATGATCCGTTCAGTGTTGTGGTAAGTGAAGATGATCACGCTGGGTTGGCAGACTGATCATTGAAGGGTAATGACTGTTCCTGAACCTGGTTGTGAGGGATCTTGCAGGCTTTTCTGTTTTTGGGCATTGTTTTTTTTTTCTATACTAGGCCATGATGCAATCATTCTGGATACCCTCTACTGTGCATCTACAGAGGTTTGTCAAAGTTTTAGATGACATTTCATATCTGTGCAAACTTCTAAGGAAGTAGCAGCACTGCCATGTCTTCTGTGAAATTGCATTTATGTTCTGGTTGCAGCACAGATTCTCTGATATGATAACATCCAGGAATTTAAAGTTATTGACCCTCTCCACCTTCGATCCCCTAATTTGCACTGGCTGATGGACCCACAATTTCTTTCTCCTATAGTCAATAATCTGCTCTTTGGTTTAGCTGACAATGAATGAGAGATTGTTGCCGTAGCACCGCTCAACCAGATTTACAACCTCCTTCCTATATCCAATTGGTCACCACCTTTGATTCAGCCAACAACAGTGGTGTTAAAAGCAAACTTAAATATGTCCAGATCTTTGCACACTCTTGTCATGACCATTGTATCCCATAAATAAATGCCATTTGTACAATCATTTTGAGGTCTATATGCTACATTTTAAATTTTAATTCACCAATTCTACATGTTGATATTTATTGTCACCGGAGCTTTATCAGAACAATGCAAATAAAAATCAATACCTCAAGTAGGCCTATTAAGATTGATTTATGTATTTACTTAGTATTTTTACTTTGTCTTTAATTACTTAGAATCATAGAATCATACACTGCTGTAGCAGGCTGCTTGGCTACGTTGATTATCCAGTACCCATCTATACCAATCCCATTTATCAGTGTTTGGTCTGTAGCATATATGCCTGAGTGCTCTAATATTCCATGCTCTAGCTAGCATCTTGCCCTTGTTGCCACTTTCAGGGAATTTTGGACTTCTACAACAAGGTCCCTTTTTTATCGCAATACTTCCTGGGTCCCTACTATTCATTGTGTACTTCCTACCACATGAGTGCTCCCAAAGTGTAATATCTCACACCTATCAGATTAAATTCCATTGCTATTGCTCTGCCCAATTTACCCAGCTGGTCAATATGATGCTGTAGTCTAAGACTATCCTCTTCAATATCAATAATTTTTATGTCATCTGTAGTCTTACTAAGCAAACCTCATACATTAATATATAAGTTGCTAACGTATATAACAAACAGTATCCCAGTACCAATCCACAGGTATCTAGTCACCCTCTACCTGGCCAATTTTGTCTTGGATTCAATGGGCTCTAACACTTTGGATCAATTGCTTCAATGATGTTTGCTGCAATTGTAATTGTGATTCCTAATACAATCAGTAACACCTTTAGCAGTGGCAGAGCTCCAGCCCAGCTTGGCTGCCCGCTAGAATGTTTCTAAAGTGGTGACTCTGCACCGTCCTCCTGAGGATCAGACACTGGGCCGACTGCAGCACTGAACTCCAGGAGGATCAATGAGGCAGGCATTCTGTATTTTGTAAATGGGAGAGTGATGGTCCATCCTGCCCAGCGACTCTGGGCAAAAGAATGGATCACCTAGTACATATCGAAAAGAGATATGATATAGGACTGTCTAAATATCATTTTCAGAGCTTACCTGAACCCTGGGGCCAAATCCTACCTTTATGCATCAGATCAGCACCAACAGTATATGCACCATTTGTTGGGTGAATGTGTTCATCTGAAATTGATGTTCAGCCATTTCTATAAGTCAGCGCAAGGTATCAAATTGGATCTCCGTTATTTCTTTGGTCACAATGTCTGGCTTTCATCTGAAACCTGTAAAAAGCAACAAGTGTATTAAAATAATTGATAAAAGAGAAAAAAAAAGAAGTCCTGCAGAACTGTGAAGAACAGGAATATGGATTCTTCTTCTTCTAAGATTGGTTGGCAAATAGCTTTAAGGCACATTACTGTCAACCTCTGAAATGGAGTGTGGGCCAGGACATGTAAATCTGATACATTTATATTTGTATCAAGTTCTATGAAAAGACCAGTGTAGTTAAGGAACTACTCTATTTTTAAAGCAATAATCCTGTTATCCTTTATGAAAAATACTGATAATTTTAAATTGTATTTTATTTGATGATAACTTTAAAATCAATCACCCTTTCTCTTGGTTATATCTTGAACACCTCAGCAGTAAATGCTTCTTGTTAGTTACAATACTCACACCTCCCATTATTGTGTTTCTTCATTAGAAACAGTGTACTATTTAACCCTGTATGCCCAAACCTCAATCTCAAAAATATCACCTCCTCCCTCCTGCTCTCCCCTGCATTGCTCGACCATCACACTATTATAAAGGTTGTTCACTCTTCATCCCATTGTTTTCTCCACATTTTAAAGTTTCACTTTTAATAATGTTTTTCATTTCTCCTTTATTGTAATTTATTTGAATGACCACTTCCGCTCGTCTACCTGCCTCCTTTGCTAATTTATCCGCTTGCTTATTCTCTCTAATACCAACGTGCTGGAATCCACAGAAAACATGTAGAGTCCCAGCATTTTAAGTCTAAATAAGGTTTGTATTATTGCACACATAATGTCTGGTCTTGCCTCTGAATGTACGCGTAATGTGCATGTGAAGGTAAATGTTCAGAATCGGGTTTAGTATCACCAGCATATGTTGTGAAATTTGTTAACTTAGTGGCAGTAATACAATGCAATACATGATAAATATAGGGAAAAACAAATAAACCAATTACAGTAAATATATACATATATACTTTAATAGTTTAAAAAATTTAAACTTAAATAGTTAAATTAAAAATGGTGCAAAAACAGAAAAAAAAAGTGAGGTAGTGTTCATGGGTTCAATGTCCATTTGGAAATCAGATGGGAGAGGGGAAAAAGCTGTTCCTGAATCACTGAGTGTGTGCCTTCAGGCTTCTGTACCTCCTTCCTGACAGTAACAATGAGAAGAGGGCATGTCCTGGGTGCTGGATTCAGGCAATATTACAACTTTCATTGGTCTCACTTCCTCCACCCACTGCAAAGCGAATAGTATAGCTGTTATTTCACCTGCAAACACGGAGAAATCATCATTTATCCTCACCTGTTTTTTAATGTTAATATCAGGCACTACAACTCCTACCCCTAATCTACTATTTGAAGCATCTGTATATATTTGTAAATATCCATAATAATTATTATTTACTTAAGATTCAATGATATTGTGATTTAAAATCACTTCTCTATTTTTCTGCCTTCTTTCAAATAATTTAAAATCCACCTCTGGTGTTTCACATAGCCATGGAGGCACACCAGGAGAAGCCACTATAGCACTCATTGCCTTATTACTAATTCCTGTCCTTTCTGTTTTTCCTTCAAAAGTCCATGTGAAACTTCTGATGTTCTTTATTCCCTTTTCTCAGCATGGATCTAAAGGCTGTTTAGTTGGATGATTTTCTCCATTCCCTAGTAGGTTTACCCAATACGCTAACACAACTGTGTTCTTCCCAGTTCCAGAGGTGTCTCTCCCAACTCCACCTGTATTGATGCTACTGATGTTGTCTTTATGTCCCGTTGATCAACTTTAATGCCCAACTTTGAATGATACCAAGTTTCTTGACCATACTGTGATGCTGATCCATAAACCATATTTCTATAGTCCAGTATTGATCTTATTAATTATCTATGGTTTGCTTTGAAGGGCTTCCTATCCGCTCCCCATTCCTTTCCTATTAAACACCTCATAACATTTTGCATTTTCTTACTTTTGGTTATTATTTCCTTTTGATGACCATGTGAGTCTTTCATCAAACCAAATTCCTACAAATTTAAAGTTATCCACACTTTCTAATTCTATAACATTAAGTTTTAGATTTAAGTAATACACATAAAATGCTGGAGAAACTCAGCAGGTCAGGCAACATCTATGGTCTTGAATAAAGTCAATGTTTCTTACACTATCATAACCATTAGTTACAAAATTGAGTGCTGGGTTAAGCCATGTTTCTTGCACACATATCACATCTGGTTTCTCAGCAAAATCCCTCACATAATCCTTAAATTCCTGTTAGTTATTAAACTGCTAGTATTCCACTGAAGAAATTATGTCCTGCGAAAGGGCTTGGCCTGAAACGTCAACTGTATTTTATTTCATAGATGCTGCCTGACCTGCTGAGTTCCTCCAGCATATTTTGTGTGTGTGGTTCGGATTTCCAGCATCTGCAGATTTTCTCTTGATTGTGAAGAATTAACATGATTAGTTTTAGTTATCTTTCAATAAACCTCAAGGTTTGTATCATTCTAGCTGCACTTGCTCCCATGATAGCTCTCTCGTATTCAAAAACCTCGCTGCTTTCCTCACTACCATTTTTATCTTTCCTGTTCTAGTTTTTGCCTGCTCGCTCAAAACAATTAATAACACTTGCCACGAATAAAACTAATGTATCTGTACTAATTGCTAAAGTTGAAATATTTGACTGAACTTGTCTTGTGTTTTCATTTGAGTCATTTCCTCCCTTAACTCTTCTCTCATTGTCTCCTGTCCTAATTGCTTCTGCATGTGACATATAATGCTCATTTGTTGGACTCCCATTGCTAATTTCACATTCCCCCCAGGCTATCATATGGACTGACCACAATTTCTACAATTTACCAGTTCATCTTGTCTGCACTGCTCATCCATACATTCTCCTTCACATCTCTGCCTTTCCTTACACACCACTGCTACATGCCCAAAATTCTGATACTATAACACCTAAGTGGTGGTGGAACATAGGCTCTTACACTAAAGCACTTGAATCCAATCATTACTTTTTCTGGTAAGATTGAACCCTGAAATATTAACATAAAGGATGTGCTATCGACCTTTTCTCCAATCTTCACTGCTTTCAATCTTTTTATCTCGGTCACCGACCCTCTTTTAATATTTTTCTTTAGTCCCTCTAAGGTTGCTCCAATCCTATTATCACCCTTTGACACCATTTTCCCCAACACTCTCCTCTATATCCTCTCTTTTGCCAAAATTTAATACCTTCATTGCTTTGTCCCTCTGCTCTGAATTTTTATGAGCACCCAGCAGTGCTCCACCATGCAGAATTTTTGCCATAATAATAAGAAAAAACGTGTTAAGAATATTTTTTGAAAGAAAATAAAAGAACCTGTACTAACTAAGAGAGGGAAAAACCCTACTAACTGGGAAAAAAACAAAAAAAAACATTAGGAGCACAACCCCAGAGCTATACATCATGCAAGCTTCCATTGAAGAATTTAATTCTTCATTGTGCATAGTGACATATTGACTTGATTACCTTAATGTATTTTTTGTTGCTCTTCAATAATAATTAATAAAAAAGATTTAAAAAATGAAAGAATCTTTGCCATACTTGTGTCTCCTATTACCTTCATCAGATTGTTAGTCAGTGCTGTTGGACTCAATGCACTTAAAACAGTACATTAAATTCCTCTCTGTCCCTTCCTTCAAGTCGATCGTTGTTCTCTATCATCATTATCATTTCCTCAATTATTTCCATTGTTTCTACCTGTCTGTACTTTCTTACACTCCTCAGAGTCCCTTACATCCTCCTCTTCCATTCCACCACAACTACACGCCATCCTGACCCAGTCACAGTTCAGATTATGCCAAACCACCATGTCTGTCGCAAACTTGTCCACTCACCCGACAACCTTCTCATCCTAGTCAGCTCCTCGTAGAATGTGGATTCTACCTCTTGGACATTCTTAAGATGGGCTGCCAATTAGCAGGGAAAATAGCCCCTCTATCATTGTGAATGCAATCACCATGGTAATTCTAGTTATAAAACATCAGGAAAATGACTTTACAACTTTAAGCAAATTTAAAGGCCCAAGGCACAAGCTGGTGACAAGTAGGGTGATATGAAAGCAGGAGTTTGCCACGTTTATGCCCCTTACCAGAATCAGTAGAGAGCACAAGCATCATATTTTTAACAGTTCCAGCCTTTATTTATAAGCAATGACTTGTAAATATAAGATTGCTTTAAATGGATTTAATTAACTAGTGTTTACTAAATATCCCACCTTTACTCCAGGACAGATTACCTGAAATTGAAACAATCAGAAAGTAGGAACTGCCTCTGAAAGCAATTATAAACATGATAGTCAGATTACTAGCATGCCAAAGGTCAGTTTCAGGCCTCCTGGATCAGAATGTGCGCTATAAGACCATAAGATAAAGGAACAGGATTAGGCCATTTGGTCCATTGAGTCTGCTCGACCATTTCAACATGGCTGATCCATTTTCCCTCTCAGCCCCAAGCTCCTGCCTTCTCCCCATAACCCTTCATACCCTGAGTAAACAAGAATCTAACAAACACTGTCTTAAATACACCCAATGGCATGGCACCTGCAGCCGCCTGTGGCAATGAATTCCACAGATTCACCACTCTCTAGCTAAAGAAATTCCTCCTCATCGCCATTCTAAGTGGATGTCCCACTATTCTGAGGCTATGACCTCTGGTCTTAGACTCTCCCATCATAGGAAACATCAACACGTACAAAAGCTGGAGGAACTCAGCAGGTCGGGCAGCATCCGTTGAAATGAGCAGTCAACGTTTCGGGCCAAGACCTTTCATCAGATGGGAGAAGGAGGGGGCAGGGGCCCTATAAAGAAGATGGGGGGAGGGTGGAAGGTGCCAGGTGAAAAACCAATCAGAGGAAAGATCAAGGGGTGGGGGGGGGGGGGAAGCAGAGAGGGGATAGGCCGGAGAGGTGCAGAAGGAATGTAAGGGGAAAGCACAATGGGTAGTAGAAGAAGGCAGAATCATGAGAGAGGTGATAGGCAGCTAAAAGAGAGGCAAAGTGAAAGTGGGATGGTGGAAGGGAGAGGGAGGGAATTACCGGAAGTTGGAGAATTCGATGTTCATACCAAGGGGCTGAAGACTACCCAGACGGTGGATGAGGTGTTGCTCCTCCAACCTGAGTTTGGCCTCATCATGGCAGTAGAGGAGGCCATGTATGGACATATCTGAATGGGAATGTGAGGGAGAGTTGAAGTGGGTGGCAACCGGGAGATCCTGTCTGTTGTGGCGGACAGAGCAAAGGTGCTTGACGAAGCGGTCCCTCAATCTGTGTCAAGTCTCGCTGATGTAGTTGGGGAGCAGTACCAGTATAGACTTGGAGCATAGACTGTTCCACATAACCCACAAAGAGGCAGGCATATCTAGGGCCCATTCGAGTGCCCATACCTACACCCTTGGTCTGAAGAAAGTGGGAAGAGCTGAAAGAGAAGTTATTAAGTGTAAGTGGAAGAGAGGAAACATCCTCTCCACATCCATTCTATTGGGGCCTTTCAACATTTGATAGGTTTCAACGAAGTCAGCTCTCATTCTTCTGAAGGCCAGTGAATGCAGGTCCCGAGCCATCAAACGCTCCCCATGTGACAAGATTTTCAAATCCAGAATCAATTTTGAGAACTTCCTTTGAACCATCTTCAAAATCAGCATGTCCTTTCTTAGATAAGGGGCCACAAACTGCTCACAATACTCCAAGTGAGGCCTCATCAGTGCTTTGTAAAGCAGCATTATTACACCCTTGCTTTTATAGAACCATGGAACATTACAGCACAGAAACAGACCTTATAGCCCTTCTTGGCCTTGCCAAACCATTTTTCTCCCTAGTCCAGGGGTCGGCAACCCACGGCTCTTTCATCTCTGTGCTGCGGCTCCCTGTGGCTTTGGAAAATAAATGATGAGTATTTAATTAAAATGTATTTTATGTTAGTTTGTTAGTTTTTGAAAAGTAATTCTCAATTTGAAGATTATGGTGATCTTGTACAATCTAAATAAAACGTGTTTTTTGTCGATATTAATATACGTCACCATGGCCAATGCCGGACACCCGCCAGTGCGCGATTTCTTTTAATTTTTCGATCCAAGGTAGGCTAACTATGGAGAATTCTAGAAAAAGAAAAGTGACTGAAGAAAACAGAACGTTTAATTATACGTGGGCAGATTCATTTGCTTTCACTGCTGACGAGACTGGTTTACCGGTATGCTTAATATGCAATGAGAAACTAGCAAACAACAAAAAGTCAAATGTCGCAAGACATTTCCAGAATAAACACGCAGCCTTTGCTCAAAAATATCCGGATGGAGATGAGAGAAAAAAAGCCATTTTGGAACTGATGCGGAAGGTTGATCTGAGCAAAAGTCATTTCAAGAAGTGGATGAAGTCTGGAAAATCAATTACATATGCTAGTTTTGTTGCCGTTCAGGAAATAGTCAGGCACGGGAAGCAGTTTACAAATGGTGAATATATAAAAGAATCTTTCATTAAGATTTCAGAACATCTATTCACGGACTTTAAAAACAAGAGTGAAATTGTGCAGAAAATCAGGCATATGCCCCTCTCTGCAAAGACTAACAAAGACAGAACCATAATAATGGCAGAAGACATCACAAGACAGCAAATTAAAGACATCAATTCAGCTGCAGCCTACTCGATTGCCTGTGACGAGTCTAAAGACAAAGGTGATATTGAACAAATCGCGCTGTTCTGCCGGTATGTAAACTCTGCTGGGCCACAGGAAGAAATGATTGAGTTGATACCTCTAAAAGGCCAAACACAGGGGGGAGGATATCTGTGAGGCTGTCTTGAATTGTTTAAGTGCCAAAGGAATAAAGACCACCCACCTGGTGTCAGTAGCTACTGATGGGGCACCAAGTATGACAGGAGCGCACAAGGGATTTGTGGCTTTACTGCAGAAGTCGCTGGACAGAAAGCTGCTGACTTTTCACTGCATCTTGCACCAAGAGGCACTGTGCACTCAAACATTTCCTCCGGAATGTGCAGAAGCAATGGATGTTGTCATTCAGATTGTCAATAAAATAATGGCAAAATGTTTAAATCACCGTCAATTCCGTTTGTTACTGGACGAGCTGGAAAGCGCATATTCTGATCTCTTGCTGCACAACAAAGTCCGGTGGCTGTCCAGAGGGGAGGTGCTGAAATGCTTTGTCGTGTGTCTGGAAGAAGTGAAAACTTTCCTGGGCAGCAAAGGGCTCACCTTTCCTGAGCTGGAACAGCCAGAGTGGCTGGAAAAGCTACACTTCATGGTAGACATGACAGCGCACCTGAACACGCTGAACACAGCTCTTCAGGGGAAAGGACGCACAGCCCTGCACATGTTGGAGGATGTTTTGGCATTCGAGCACAAGTTGACATTGCTTGCTGGAGATTTACAGAAAGGCACCCTAATGCAACCCATTATAGTTTGTTTATACATAACATAAAGGCAAAAAAAAACGTTGTATGCAGTGTTATTTCATTTTAAATGTCAAACGGGTTTTGTGGCTCCCAGTGTTTTCTTTTCTGTGGGAAACGTGTCCAAATGGCTCTTTCAGTGGTAAAGGTTGCCGACCCCTGCCCTAGTCCTACTGACCTGCACCTGGACCATATCCCTCCATATACCTCTCATCCATGTACCTGTCCAAGTTTTTCTTAAATGTTAAAAGTGAGCCTGCATTTACCACTTCATCTGGCAGCTCATTCCCCACTCCCACCACCCTCTGTGTGAAGAAGCTTCCCCCTAATGTTCCCCTCAAACTTTTCCCTTTTCACCCTTAACCCATGTCCTCTGGTTTTTCTCTCCCCTAGCCTTAGTGGAAAAAGCCTGCTTGCATTCACTCAAATTATACCCATCATAATTTTATATACCTCTATCAAGTCTCTCCTCATTCTTCTACACTCCAGGGTATAAAGTCAAAACTATTCAACCTTTCTCTGTAACTCAGTTTCTCAAGTCCCGGAAACATCCTTGTAAACCTTCTCTGCACTCTTTCAACCTTATTAATATCTTTCCTGTAATTTGGTGAACAAAACTGCACACTGTACTTCAAACTCAGCCTCACCAATGCCTTATACAACCTCTCCATAATATTCCAACTCTTATACTCAATACTTTGATTTATAAAGGCCAATGTACCAAAAGTTCTCTTTATGACCCTATCTACCTGTGATGCCACTTTTAGGGAATTTTATATCTGTATTCCCAGATCCCTCTGTTCTACTTCATTCCTCAGTGCCCTGCCATTTACCTTGTATGTTCTATCTTGGTTTTTCCTTCCAAAGTGCAATAACTCACACTTGTCTGTATTAAACTCCATCTGCCATTTTTCAGCCCATTTTTCCAGCTGGTCCAAATCCCCCTGTGAGCTTTGAAAACCTTCCTCACTGTCCACTACACCTCTAATCTTTGTATCGTCCCCAAATTTGCTGATCCAATTTACCATATTATCATCCAGATCATTGATATAGATGACAAATAACAATGGACCCAGCACTGATCCCTGTGGCACACCACTAGTCACAGGCCTCCACTCAGAGTAGCAATCCTCCACTACCACTCTCTGGCTTCTCCCATTGAGCCAATGTCTAATCCAATTTACTCCTTCACCATGTATACCTAGTGACTGTATCTTCCTAACTAACCTCCCATGAGGGCACTTATCAAAGGCCTTGCTGAAATCCATGTAGACAACATCCACTGCCTTCTCTTCATCCACTTTCCTGGTAACCTCCACGAAAACCTCTAATAGATTTGTTATACATAACCTACCATGCACAAAGCCATGCTGACTGTTTCTAATAAGTCCCTATCTATCCAAATATTTGTAGATCCTATCTCTTAGTACTTCTTCCAATAATTTACCTCCTACCGACGTCAAACTTACCGGCCTATAATTTCCCAGATTACTTTTAGAGCATTTTTTAAACAACAGAACAACATGAGCTATCCTCCAATCCTCTGGCACCTCACCCATAGATACCGACATTTTAAATATATCTGCCAGGGCCCTTGCAATTTCAACACTAGTCTCCTTCAAGGTCCGAGTGAATACCCTGCCAGTTCCTGGGTATTTATCTGCTCTGATTTGCCTCAAGATAGCAAACACTTCCTCCTCTTCACTCTGTATAGGTTCCATGACCTCATTACTTGTTTGCATTATTTCCATTGACTCCATGCCAGTTTCCTTAGTAAATACAGAAGCAAAAAACCCATTTAAGATCTCCCCCATTTCTTTTGGTTCCATACATAGCTGACCAATATTCTAGTCCTCTTGAAATGAAAGCTAACATCACATTTGCCTTTCTCACCACAGATTCAACCTGTAAATTAACAATTAGGGGATCCTGCGCAAGGACTTCCAAGTCCCTTTGCACCTCAGATTTTTGTATTTTCTCTCCATTTAAAAAATAGTCTATTCTTTTATTTCTTCTACCAAAGTGCATGATCATACACCTCCTGACACTATTCCATCTGCACTTCTTTGCCCATTCTCCTAATTTGGCTAGGCCCTTCTGTGGCCTCTATACTTCCTTAAAACTACCTGCTGCTCCACCTACCTTTTTATCATCTGCAAACTTTGCCACCAAGTCATTAATTCTGTCATCCAAATAATTGATATATAACATGAAAAGAAGGAATCCCAACACCAACCTCTGTGGAACACCACTAGTCACTGGCAGCCAACCAGAAAAGGCTCCTTTTATTCCTACTCTTTGCCTCCTGTGAGTCAGCCACTTTTTTATCCATGTTGGAATCTTTCCTGTGATACCACGTTAACTTGTTAAGCATGCTCATATGTGCCACCTTGAAAAAGGCCTTCTGAAAATCCAAGTACACAACGTCAACCGATCCTCCTTTGTCTATCCTGCTTGTTATCTCTCCAAAGAACTCCAACAGATATGTCAGGCAAGATTTTTTCTGAAGGAAGCTATGCTGACTGCAGCCTATTTTATCATGTGCCTCCAAAAACCCAATACTTAACAATCAACTCCAACATCTTCTCGACTACTGAGGTCAGACTAAATGGCCTATACTGTAATTTCCTTTCTTCTGCCTCTCTCCTTCTTTTACAGAGGATTGACATTTGCAATTTTCCGTTCCTCCAGAACCGTACCAGAATCATTTGATTCTTGAAAAATCATTGCTTCACCTCCACAATCTTTTCGGCCACCTCTTTCAGAATACTGGGCTGTATAGCATCTGGTCCAGGTGACTTATCTACCTTCATACCTTTCATTTTCCCAAGAACCTTCTCCCTAATATTGGCAACTTCACACACTTCATGACCTCTGACACTCCAGATACTCTCTATCCAATAATGCGGATAGTGCACTCAAATTCAGTACTAATCAGCATTATTGCATGATAGTCAAAGAGAAGCACGTTACAAGTTGGTATGGGGTTATAGTGCAAAAATAATTTTCAACATTCCTACATTGAAGGATACACCAAAAATATGTTTGTTTGCTCAGAGTAATATAGCCATGAGAAATGAAGTTATTTTAACTATTCAGTGAAACCTATTGGGGGTATGCAAAATACATTACTGTATGGTTTTTCACTATTATGGCTCTGTCTCAACTGTTGCCTGCCAATTTCGTGATCTAAATTTAACTTGTATGTAATTTTACAGTCATAATTTATCTTATGCTATTTATCATATATTTGATCATTTTTATTGCTTTCCAGAACAAGGCAGGTCTAGGTCTTTGGAATTGAAATAACATAAAATAAAAATAAAACATTTTTCTTTTTAGATGGCTGATATGCATTTATGGGAACATGACAACTTGCAAGATTGCATGAGCAACCCGTGGCGACATTTTGTACACAGCACACAAAACTACTAGATACTCTAGTAGACGTACTTCTTCTTCTGAACTGCGATCGCTGCAGTCTGCAACCTGTAATTTCCCTTTTAAAGATTTATTTCTGAACAGACTAAATGACAGGGCATTTTGTGATCTCCTGGGATTCAGTGAACTAGACTCTCGAGAGTGCAGGTATGACCAGGGCAGCGGTAACTGGGTGTGCACACTGCATCATGGCCTGATGGTAGAAGACAAACCCATGGTCAGCTCCATTACTTTGTGCCGATGAAAGCGTCAATCAAGATTAAAATCATTGGGAATGAGAGTAGAAAATGAACGGGTGTTCAGTGCTGCCTGCCTGCATTTGAATGGTCTCCCTCTCTTCTCGCTAGTACCGTTGGGTGAGAGGTGTTGAAGTCTTGGGTCCCACACCACCAGGTTCAGGAGCAGTTGTTGCCCTGCAGCCATCGGGTCCCTGGACTGACCTCAGCACTGAATGGGCTCTGCTGCTGTGGACTCACCTTCAGGGGCTCTGCAGCTCATGTTCCATGTGTTTTTGTTTATTTTTGTTCTACTATTTGCATGATTTGAGCCAGAGTTCAGCTTGCTACTCCGCTGGGTTTACTTACTTCAGTGCTGAACTGCCACTGCAGTTATGGCTGCAATTATCGGCATTCACCTTAGAGCTGAACTGGCTCCATGGCTTTGGCCTGCAGCCATTGGGTTCCTGGACCTGCTTTCCTAGCCTCTGAACTGAACTGGCTCCATGGCTGTGGCCTGCAGCCATTGGGTTCCTGGACCTGCTTTCCTAGCCTCTGAACTGAACTGGCTCCATGGCTATGGACTCATTCTCAGGGAGTCTGTGGTTTATGTTCTCTGTGTTATTTATTTACTTTTTTATTGTTTGCATAATTTATAATTTTCTTTTTGCACATTGGGTGGTTGGCAGTCTTTGTTGTGTGGGGTTCTGTAATGGGTTCTGTTGTGTTTCTTTGTTTTCTGGCTGTCTGCAAGAAAACAAATCTCAAGATTGTATGCAGTATACATAATTTGATAATAACTATTTTCAAATTTGAACTTTAAATGGCTTTTATTAAAATTCTTACAATTGTTATTTTTTTAAAAGAGGTAGATTTGCAATTCAATGTTATACATAGCTATTGTACATCTTGGCCTTCCATTGAAAGCTGTCTCTGCAAATTTCTCCATCTTGTTGACTCTTCACCGGTATTTAAATTTTGTTCAAAAATATTTTACTTTTGTAATCCATTTTTTTGTTAAAGTTAACCATCTAATTCACTTTTCTAAAGTCCATGGGTTATGATGAAGATCAAAATATTGAACAAATTTTCTGTGTGCGTATGTATTGTTATTCAGGTTTTCGTTAGTACATGATTGGTTGTTAGTTTGGATGTTATATGTTATGGTTGACTTACTTGTATGTTGGCTCCTTTAGTTTGTGTTTTAACTGTTGAAGCTGTGTAATGACTTTATATTCTTTTCTATTCCATCTTAGAGTAAAAATTATATGAAACCCATTTGAAAAAAAAAGCAGTTTTATTTAGAGTCTCGGGGAAGGATTTTGGTTATTTGACTTAGTCAATGAGTTGTTGTTCTTTTATTGAGAAAATCATCATCATTCCTTGATGTAATAGTGGTGAGAAAACAAGTATATTTTAGTTTTTAAGTACAAGGCTGGAGAGCATAGATTTCAAGTGAGAGGGGAAAGATTTAAAAGTGATCTGAAGGACAGTGCAAAGGGTGGTGAGTGTATGGAATGAGGTGCCAGGAGAAGTGGTTGAAGCAGATAGAATATTATCACTTTAGAACCAATTGGATAAGTACTTGGAGGGGCAGGTCTTAGAGGAGGGGTTCCCAACCTGGGGTCCATGGGGTCCATGGACATATCAGTCCAGGGCATAAAAGAAGTTGGGTACCCCTGGCTTAGAGGGATATGGTCCAAACACAGGAAATTGGGACCAGCTGGGTGGGCACCATGGTCAACGTGGACTCATTGGGCAGAAGCACCTATATCCTTGTTGTATTGCTCTTGACTCTTGACATATAAGCTCAGATATGTGTGACGCTAGGGACACACCTCAATGCCATTCATGACTGAAGTGAGAACATCATTTCAACATCAGATTCTCTGAAAACAGTTCTAGTCTTACCTTATGTTTATTCAGCAAATGCCACCTCAAACAAAAGAAATAGAAATAATTATTACCTTGTTTATTATTGGCTGTAAAAGATATATTTTGATCAAAACAGTTGCAAGATGTTCAGAAATATTTTTTTCTTGTGCACTTAACAGAATGGAATTTACAAATGTAATAGAGAAAAATAAAAACAGCTAATACACAATAAAGATATTCATGATTGTTTTTCTATCCTGCTTTATTTTTGTGCCTATCAATCTCAATGCATTTTCCCATCAAATTTTCTCCACGATCTATCAGTTAGCTGACATAGGTTATTCTATGAAAAAGCACTATTAAAACAATGACAACATTACACCAGGATACATTTTAAAAATACATAGAAACATAGAAAACCTACAGCACAATACAGGCCCACAAGGTTGTGCCGAACATGTCCTCACCCTAGAAATTATTAGGCTTACCTATAGCCCTCTATTTTTCTAAGCTCA
Organism: Hypanus sabinus; assembly: GCF_030144855.1. Classification (NCBI taxonomy): domain Eukaryota; kingdom Metazoa; phylum Chordata; class Chondrichthyes; order Myliobatiformes; family Dasyatidae; genus Hypanus; species Hypanus sabinus. The sequence goes on along the minus strand of NC_082719.1, from coordinate 46,337,513 downwards.
ATGTACCTATCCAAAAGTCTCTTAAAAGACCCTATCGTATCTGGCTCCACCACCTTTGCTGGCAGCCCATTCAATGCACTCACCACTCTCTGCGTAAAAAACTTACCCCTGACATCTCCTCTGTACCTACTTCCCAGCACCCTAAACCCGTGTCCTCTAGTGGCAACCATTTCAGCCCTGGGAAAAAGCCTCTGACTATCGACAAGATCAACGACTCTCAACATCATATACACCTCTATCAGGTCACCTCTCATCCTCCATCGCTCGAAGGAGAAAAGGCCGAGTTCACTCAACCTATTCTCATAAGACATGCTCCCCAATCCAGTCAACATCCTTGTAAATCTCCTCTGCACCCTTTCTATGGCTTCCACATCCATCCTGTAGTGAGGCAACCAAAACAGAGCACAGTACTCCAAGTGGGGTCTGACCAGGATCCTGTATAGCTGCCACATTGCCTCTTGGCTCCTAAATTCAATTCCATGGTTGATGAAGGCCAATACACCATACGCTTTCTTAACCACTGAGTCAATCTGCGCAGCTGCTTTGAGCGTCCTGTGGACTCAGACCCCAAGATCCCTCTGATCCTCCACACTGCCAAGAGTCTTACCATCTGCCATCATATTTGACCTACCAAAATGAACCACTTCACACTTTTAAAATTCAAAGTTCAAAGTGAACGTATTATCAATGTACACACGTCTCCACATACAACCCTGAGATTCCTTTTCTTGTAGGCAATCACTGCAAGTACAAGAAACACAACAGCATCAATGGAAGATCACACCCAATAGGGTGGACAGCAACCAATGTGGAAAAAAACAAACAAACTCTGCAAATACAAAAAAAGAGAAAAGACATAGTAAATACATAATGAATATCGAGAACATGAGATGAAGGGTCCTTGAAAGTAAGCCCAGTTCAGTGATGGGGTGATGAAGTTATCCCGTCTAGTTCAAGACCCTGATTGTTGATGGGTATCAACTGTTCTAGAACCTGGTGGTGTGGGTCCTGAGGCTCCTGTGCATTCTTTCTGATGGCAGCTGTGAGAAGAGAGCATGGCATGGCTTGTGCGGTTCCCTGATGATGGATGCTGCTTTCCTATGGAAGTGCTCCCTGTAGATATCCCCAATGATGGTGAGGAATTTACCCATGATGGACTGGGCCATATCCATGACTTTTGGTGTTTGTATACCAGGCTGTGATGCAGCCAGTCAATATACTCTCTAAAATACATCTATAAAAGTTTGTCAAAGTTTTAGAAGACATGCCAAATCTATATACTCTTCTAAGAAAGTAGAGATATTGCTGTGTGTTTTTCATAATGGCATTTACATGCTGGACCCAGGACAGATCCTATGAAATAAAAAAAAAACAAGAAATTTAAAGTTGTTGACCCTCTCCACCTCTGATCCCGAATGTGGACAGGTTTGTGGACCTCAAGTTTCCTCCTCCTGAAGTCAATAATCGGCTCCTTGGTCTTGCTGACTATATGCGGATCACCACCCTTGCTTCAGCCAACAACAGTGGTGTCATCCACAAACTTAAATAAAGCATTGGAGCTGTAAATGAGGAAATCAAGGATCTAATTGCACAAGGAGGTATTGGAGCTTATTGATTAGTTTTGTGGGGATAGTGGTATTGAATGCTGAGCTAGAGACAACATCGAGCATCCTGATGTAGGCATCTTTGCTGTCCAGATGCTCCAGGGTTGAGTGAAGATCCAATGAAATAGCATCTGTTGTTGACATATTGTGACAATAGGCAAATTGGAGTGGACGTTGTTTGGTTTCACTTTGTAGGAGGTGATGGCATCCAAGCCTTGCCACAGCTGTTGAGCATCCTTCAATGATTCAAGTTTGGTTCAGAATTGCCACTTTGCACATGAGATGGCTTTTCGAAAATCTTACTTGGACCTCTTGTAGTTAACTTGGTCGCCAGACCTGAATAACACTGATCTGGCCCTCAACAGATTGTGGATCTCATGGTTCATCCAGAGCTTCTGGTTAGGGAAGACAGAATGATTTTGTGGGGACATACTTGTCTATGACTGTTTTTATGAAGTATGTGCAACTGTGGTGTATTTGTTCAGACCCTATGATGTGTCCTTGAACAGAGTCCAGTCAACTGACATGAAGCAATCCTATAGCCTCTCTTCAGCCAACACCAACTTTGTTGTCCTTTTCTCTGAAGACTTGCTCTTTAACCTCTGCTTGTATACAGACAGGAGGACTGCTATGTGATCAGATTTCCTAAAATGCAGTCTAGGCATGGAATGGTAGGTATAATTGTAGTGTAGGAGTGATCAAGTGTGTTGGGATCCCTGGTGCTGCAGGTGATATGTTGATGATAATTGAGCAATGCTTTCTTCAAACAAATCTGATTGAAGCCCCCAACAATTATTTGAAAAGCATCAGGGTAGGCTGTTTCTTGAAAACAGACATTCTAGTGTGCACTAACTTTTGCAATGCCATGTTTACAGTGAAAGCAGCTTTTATGCCATATCTTTTAGTTCAAAGCAACTTCTCAAGTTGCTGATTATTCTTGCTTTTAAATAAAAACTTTGATTTATCTCTCTGATGTTCCTAAAAGCACAAATGCATTTTCAAATCCCAAGAGACTAGAAGTAGCATTATATCTTCTTTTTCTGATTTGTTTCACTGGTAAATCTATTGCTAAAAGAGCAATATGTTACCATTGTGTTTGAGTTATAACAGAAATGTGCCAGAGGCTAGTTTTCCTCAACATCACACAAATCTTTTATCAGTGTCAGAGACACTGCTTGAGATTTCCCCATGATATTATTAATGTCATGTACATTTTTCATGACATCATCAATACACTGAAATGGCCCATATTGAAGATTCACCAAATAAAATAATAAAATCAAATGCTTATTTCCACCTTAAGACAAATACTTAATGGGTACATAGAGGACTGATAGACCACAAGACATAGGAGCAGAAGTAGGCCATTTGGCCCATTGAGTCTTCTCCACCATTCAATCATGGGCTGATCCAATTCTTCCAGTCATCCCCACTCCACTGCTGTCTCCCCATACCCTTTGAGGCCCTGGCTAATCAAGAACCTATCTCTCTCTGCGCCTTAAATGCACCCAATGACTTGGCCTCCATAGCCGCTCGTGGCAACAAATTCCACAGATTTACCACCCTCTGACTAAAGTAATTTCTCAATATTTCTGTTCTAAATGGACGCCCTTCAATCCTGAAGTTGTGCCCTCTTGTTTTAGACTCCCCTACCATGGAAAATAATTTTCCATATCTAATCTGTTCAGGCCTTTTAACATTTGGAATGTTTCTATGAGATCCTTCCTCATTCTCCTGAACTCCAGGGAATACAGCCCAAGAGCTGCCAGATGTTCCTCATATGGTAACCCTTTCATTACTGGAATCATTCTTGTGAATCTTCTCTGAACCCTTTCCAATGTCAGTATATTCTTTCTAAAATAAAGAGCCCAAAACTACACACAATACTCCAAGCATGGTCTCACAACTACCTTATAGAGCCTCAACATCACATCCCTGCTCTTATATTCTATCCCTCCAGAAATGAATGAATGCCAACATTGCATTCCGCTTCTTCACCACCAACTCAACTTGGAGGTTAACCTTTAGGGTATCGTGCACGAGGTCTGCCAAGTCCCTTTACATCTCTGCATTTTGAATTCTCTCCCCATCTAAATAATAGTCTGCATGTTTAGTTCTTCCATTAAAATACATGACCATACACTTTCCAACATTGTGTTTCATTTGTCACTTCTTTGCCCATTCCCCTAAACTATCTAAGTCTCTCTGCATGCTTTCTGTTTCCTCCACCCGCTCCAGCAACTATCTTTGTATCATTGGCAAATTTAGCCACAAATCCATTAATCCCATAGTCCAAATCATTGGCACACATCATAAAAATCAGCAACACCAACCCCTGTGGAACTCGACTGGTAATCGGCAGCCAGTCAGAATAGGATCCCTTTACACCCACTCTCTGTTTTCTGCCAATCAGCCAATGCTCCAACCATGCTAGTAACTCCCCTGTAATTCCATGGGCTCTTATCTTGCTAAGCAGTCTCATATACTGCACCTTGTCAAAGACCTTCTGAAAATTCAAGTACACCACATATATTGCAACTCCTTTGTCTACTCTGCTTGTAATTTCCTCAAAATGTTACAGTAGGTTAGTCAGGCAGGATTTTCCTTTCAGGAAACCATGCCTGCTTTGGCCTATCTTGTCATGTGCCTCCAGGTATTCCATAATCTCATCCCTAACAACCAATTCCAACTTCCCAACCACTGATGTCGGGCTAACAGGTCTATAGTTTCCTTTCTGCTGCCTCCCACCCTCCTCAAATAATGGAGTAACATTTGCAATTTTCCAGTTATCCAGTACAATGCCAGAATCTATAGATTCTTGAAAGATCGATGTTAATACCTCCGAAATCTCTCCAGCTACTTCCTTCAGAACCCAAGGGTGCATTCCATCAGGTCCAGGAGATTTATCTACCCTCAGACCATTAAGCTTCCTGAGCACCTTCTCAGTCGTAATTTTCACTGCACATACTTCACCTTCCTGACACTACTGAATGTCTGGTATACTGCAGGTGTCTTCCACTGTGAAGACTGATGCAAAATATGCATTCACTTCCTCTGCCATCTCTGAGTCTCTCAATTCAATATCTCCAGCACCATTTTCTATTGGCCCTATATCTGCACTCAACTCTCCTTTACCCTTTATATACTTAAAAACAAAAAATACTCTGCAGATGCTGGGGTCAAAGCAATACGCACAACATGCGAGAGGAATTCAGCAGGTCAGGCAGCATCTGTGGAAGCAAACAGTCAACGTTTCGGGCCAAGACCCTTCATCAGGATGAAGTCAGTCCTGACAAAGGGTCTCAGCCCGAAACTTTGACTGTTCGTTTCCATGGATGCTGCCCGAACTGTTGATATACTTAAAAAAACTTTTAGTATCTTCTTTGATGTTAGTCGCCAGCTTTCTTTCATAATTCATCTTTTACTTCCTAATGACCTTCTTAGTTTCTTTCTGCAAGTTTTTTAAATCTTCCCGATCCTCTATCTTCCCACTAACTTTGGCTTTCTTGTATAGCTGGGGAATGGAGAGGGATCTTTTTTCCTATCACAATCACACTGGCTGTAGAACAAGGAATGATTAGTAACTTTTCAAATGCACTTGGACAGGTACAGGGATGGGAAAGGTTTTGCAAGATATGGGCCAAAAGCAGGCAAATGGAACTAGCTTCAAAGTGAATCTTAATCAGCGCAGACCATTTGGGCCAAAGGGCCTGTTTCTGTGCTCTATAACTCTGATTTTAGGACACTAAAATGTGGCAGCTCCAGATGAACCTCCTATATCTTCAAAAAAACCCACTGACTAAGCAAGGTGACCATGTGGAAACAGAACAGCCCTTAACCATTGGAGAGGAATATTTCATTACATTACAGAAATGATAACATTCATGAAGAACTTCAATGGCAACATTAGAAATGGTTTAAGTTGCAAAAAGCCTATACAAATGCAAGATTTTCACAATAGCAAATTCAGTTGCAATGGAAGGAAATACAAATTAGCTCATATTTATTTTAACAGTCCTCTTCTGTACATGCATCCCACTTTGCATTTACACTTACAGTCACTTGGTGTTTTTCCTAGCAGCTATTTTACCTAAGCAGGACAAGCACCTGGCAAGCCGCTCTTTATACTGCAACTAAAAGCTGATTGTTTGTATCTTAATCACATCAATGGACAGATGCTGAGACATTGTCATAAATGCGACAGACATTAAGATCTTGTTTTTTTATTGGTTCAGGCAGCATACCGTCTGGTGGCAATGACAGCTGAGTTGCAATCTGCTTCAGATGAATCCTCTTATCTTTTTGAGAATTTGATATTCTAGATACAAGGCTGAAGAAGAACCTATAGTGAGGTCCTTATGACTCTTGTCTTTCCTCCACTTTCCATCATACAAGCAAGTAAGAGCACAATTCCAAATTATGTAGCTATCTCCAAATAAGAGAGATGCAGTTTACATTCAGCAATACAGAAAAAAGTACAGGGCAGCATTAATAAACTTGAAGACTGGTGATGTGATTGTCAAATCATTTTCAAGAACTGGCCATTGACTGCAAAAGACCACAAATGATTATTAAGTGGTCTTTCTGGCACAGACTTCCATATTTCTGAAAAATGTATCAGACATCACAATGGCTTCAAGCAGGCTGCTTCATTAATATTATTCTTACATAGTAATTCCATGTAACCTTTTAAACATTTTCCAGATGGGGACATATGAATATGAATGAGGCAAAAACTGAAATAACATGATAAATCTATTAAAGTACTTTCATAGTATTTAGGGAATAAACTTCAGGTGAAAAACATACAGGATGAAATTTGTCTTTTCGAAGAATTAATTCATGTAAAGAATGCTGGCAAATATTGGTTTGTACCTGTGTTCTCAATGAACAGCTTGCTTAATTTAACACATAATAGATCAGGCATTGGCTGATCTACTTCAAATATAGTCCTATGTTGAGCCAAATGGTTGAACATGTTTGCCAGCTTTTTTCCTCTAGGGGCTATGGCTGTGGTGTGTGCTGTTTGTCAATTCCTATTGATGATGCTGAGTTCTCAAGAGTTTGGAAGTTTGATCTACCAGCAGATCCTGCTACTACTGAAGACTACATGTGTATCATTCTACTTGTATACCACTGAGAAGGTATACATTAGTATACAAAGCAAGAGCAATGATGGCCTGTCAAGTACACTTTATCATACACTTTGGCATCCATGTGTAATAGGACATGCTACTGTAGTTGTATAAATGTGCCAGCTACTTGACAATTGCTCAGAAAAATTAGTGATTCACTTATTAGTATTCAATCTAAGTTGCTTTACTATCATCCCCTTAAACATTTTAATAATGCTTTACACTGCAATTATGTATTTAAATGCTGTGTGCATACATCTACTGATGCTTCTGGACACATCATCAGCTGTTTCGGGTCTTTCAACATCATACATCCTTCTCCAGGTGACCCAACCAGGGCTGATCAGACCCCAGCTTGTGTCCAGATGGCTCGCTACACATGACTCCGTGGCTCCCCTCTCTTGAGCCACAGCCACCTTGAGGCCCTCTCTGCCTCTAAACTATTAATGTAAAATGCAGTAAAAATAAATGTCTTTACTCATTATGACATGAAGTGCCAGACTTTCATAGAAAATTTTGATGCTAATCAGCCTCAACTTCACTACCTTCATGTGTAAATGTAAAGAAACTATTTTTTCCTTTAGTTTGCATGCCAAACTTAAATCAACTTGAAATAACTTTATGAAATTACTTCATACTCTGAAACTTTTGCCTGTTACATGAGAATTCTGGATGCACAAATACCAAATAAAGTTTATTGTATCAACTGCATGGTGTACTGGCAAAACCTAAAATAGATTATAGGATAAAAGTTAAATGCATTCCAATAAACAGGATTAAAAATTGGAATTTTGTTCAGAAGCAATAAATTGAATTAATAAAGGAAATCAGTTCATAAAACGTTGCCTGATGCTGAAGAATATGAATGAGGCATCAGTGTTGTGGTTAAGGGAAACATTAGCTAGGGAAATTCCTTATAATTCTCCTGGGTAAACGGCAAAATGAAGCTGAAAACTCAAACTGGGTATTTTTTATTTAATATAACTACTATGTATGATTGCTAATCTACTGAAAATTTTTGTCAGGATGGCAAAAATTATGGCTGCTCTAAAATACCTTTTGAGTATCTACACCTACATTCATTGTGATCAGGTAGGCTCAGTCAAGAGGCAAATTGACCTATTGCTAATATTCCAGTGAAGCCAAGGTCCCCTTTTACATGAGACCTTTTGCACTCAAGCATCTTTGCTGTCCGCCATTAACAGCCCAGATCTCTCACTGACCGCCCGTTTTAATCTCACCTCCTATTCCCAAGGTGACTTCAGTCCACAGCCTTCTTCACTGCTAAATTGAGGTTAGACCCAGATGAGGAACAGCACCTCATGATCTTAGTTATGTCCAACCTTATAGCCTTCACATGGGGTTCTCAAAATCCCAGTAACTACCATCCTCTGCCCCCCCCCCCACCACCACCTTTTTTTCCCTGATCCTATTGGCCCCAATCATCCTTCCCCTCCCCCACACTCTCTATCTGCCCATCACCCACACATTCCTCCCACTGTAGCCATTCACCCACCCACTCTATTCCATGGTCCACTGCCCTCCATCAGATTCCTTCAGTCCTGTCATTTCTACCTATCAATTCCATCTTCTTACATCTTTTCCACTTCACCTGGATCTACCTAATACTTCCCAGCTTTTTACACACCCCAACGTTTTTAACAATCGCTATCTCCACTCTCTTTCCAGTCATGATGGTCTCAACCTGAAACATTGATTATTCATTTCCCTCCATAGATGCATGTCAACTTAGAGCAGACTTTGTGAGGCAAAGGTCATAAGCCTAGAGAGTACCTCACTTGTCAGAGATTTGATGAGATTGTGGTGGTTGTTCCAAGATAAGCAGAGTACTTAAATTGCATGAGAGCAGATCAGAGTGACTTAGAGTGGAAAAATTCATATTGTCAATGTCAACAGTTAATGATTAATTGACCCAAAGAGGGAAAAAAAAGTGTCCAGCTGGATCAAGCAATCTTCAAAAGGAGTATTCCCAGCAATTTCTCCCCCCATTTAATTCAGGTATCTAGCCTTTTTTTTGCTTTTATATTGAAACTGAAAAATATACCAGTGAACTGTTTGTGCTGTTGCACAAGAAACATTTGTATTGAATGGAAGAATATTTTAATTTGTGGTAAGAGATTGTCAGTTTAGTTTGGCAAACACCTGCAGCCTGAACAAAAGAGAGAAGGAAAATTAAATTCTAGGTATGGCAACTGAAAGCTGTGAAGTGAACTGGAAGACAACAATGACTGATTTGTTGAAATAGGCAACCACTTCAATGTTATGCTTTATTAGGTACAGCAACTTCAGTCAAAAAATTCCCTACAATGCATATTACAGCTGGGTTGACAGAACAGAAAACTAAACACCAACACTACTTAACAGCATCATAGTCAGTCCTGCATTTCTTGTAATGAGAAACTGGTTACATAAATATTTGGTTTACTATGTACGAAATTTTATACATACATCTTAAAAAAGTTTATTTTTTATATTTCCTAGCTAATTTAGCTTGTATTTCATTATTGTGAACTTTCTGCACCAATACAGATTCTGATGGAAAGGATTAAAGTTTGCCACTAGAATGCTTAAGTTCAGTGCAAATTGCTGGTAAAAGTTACATGCATTAAATATTCACCATTTAAATATCAACCTGCTATAAAGTCAACCTTTTTAATGTGAGATAACGCAAAACACATTTTAGGTGTTCTTTTCAAGATTGGAAGTGCTCAAATCCCAGTGAGCATTAAAAGTTTTTTTCCCACCATGACCACAAAACAACATCAAGTTTATATTTTATTAATATTTACCTCCATTTAACTGTAATCTAATTAATTTGTGCTACCTCAAAAATCATTGTTAAGGCTATTCATTGGGTATTCTGATCAATTGAGAAACAGACATTTAAGAGAGCAAGTGGGCAACCAATGCCTCTTTATTGGTACTTGATTTAACACACTTCACGATGCAGTGTTTGATGTGTAATTCAGCTACTCAATGAATTGGACACCCTATATATATATATACACTTATGTACAACTTCTTGGGTATAGTCAACAAAATCTAAGATCATGAACATCCAAATAATTACACTACCAAGACCAATTACTTTTAGTACTATTTTTCCATTTTCCCAATATTGACTAAAAGTAAATCTCGATTTCAGCATCATTAAATCAGTTAAAATTACACCCCACACTAATATCTTTGTTGTTCCACACCATAACCAACCATTTGAACTAAGTAATTCAACAAAAAACTGAAATACAGTTTAACAAATTTTGGTTCAAAGGTACAATCTGATATGAAAGGGATTCTAAAAAAACAAGAATTTTGAGTATGTCCAGGCTGACAGCCAGTAACATTAATCAGTTGCTCAGCATATTTATTTATTTTTATAGAGGATGTGTGGTTTCCATTTTAATTGGTGGTGGGAGCCAATCGACTTACTAAAGAAATACAGTTAAGACACATATTTCGCAAAAATCCAGGACAGGCAGGCTTCATGATTAAATGTTCCAACAGTAATTTCAGTTCTGAAAAGAGGGTTCTGCATACAAAACATAAATAAGGCTGTTAACAACATTTCAAAAGAGATTATTCTTAAATTATACAATTATCATCAAAAGAAGACACTAAAAGAAATTGAAGATCACTTCTTATTTTAATTACCAGAATTATCCTCCCCCCCCCCAGTTATTTGGAAATGACAAGGTGAAATTAAATATTCTACACCATTCATTTACAGGAAATGAGCATAATGGCGTGGCAGCACTACTACAATCTTTTCAAAGGCACTCAAGGCAGGAAATGAGATACTATCTTGAAGTACTGCAGTCTGTCGTATTGTCGGGAGCTTCAGGATTTAGATCCACAAAGATGAAGGACCAGTGACATATCTCTAAATCAGAAGGGCATATGATTTGGAATGATGCATGTGGGTGGTGATATCCCATGCGGGTGGTGATATCCCATGCATCTATTGCCCTTCTAAGCTGTGGAAGCTGTAGGTTTAAGTCATTCTCCAAGATCCTTGACATGTTATTGCAATAAATGTAGATGATGCACAGAACAGCCTTTGACACAATACTCCAAGCAGTGAATAAACAGGGTGGTGGATGGGTATATTTATAAGTGTTGTGTTTGTCAACTGTTGGAACTGCACTTGTCCTTCAGATAATGGAATGGTCTCATATGACCACAGCCACTTTGCTTAATACAAGGTGTGTTTTAGCAGAGGAGCTACAAGCTCAAACTGGAAATCAGTTAGATCTTATTTCTGAATAAATACTGTTTCTGTAACATGCACAATGGTCCCTTTGCTAATGACAAAATGTGTTATTTAATGGGGTTTAAACTGATTAGGATTGTTAAGCACAGGATATTTTTGGGCAGGTCTCAAGTGTTCTACCTTTAGTAAATAAAGAATACATTAATATCCTGGTATACAGAAGGATAATTTAAAGGAGTTCTATTTCAATTTTAAAAATAAAATGATTATTAAAAATGCCTTAATGCATCAAGCAACTAATGAATTTAGATGAAAAAGAATCAAAGTCACTAATTGGAGATATTATAGAATGCCTCGGTAATAAAAAATACTTTCATCTTTTTATGATCTGAACTCTTCACAGCCAAGTACTGGTGCTCTGTCATGTCTGAAGCACAGCACCCATTCGTACACAGCTAACTGATAACAAACAGCAAAAGGACAATGACCGTATAATCTGTATAGTGATGATCATTATGGATAAATATTGTCCATGAAAAGGGGTTAGTGACAATGCTCTTTTGAAATAAAAGTATATGTTAGTTAGAAATGAAGGGAGATGATGCAGTGATAATAATGGGAGACATTACTTTTAAAAAGTTGGAAGTGAGCATCAAATATTGCTAGTTATAAGGCATTTGGAAAAGATGGAAGGAAAAAATGGATGGCAATACCAATTAAGGAACAGATTATGCTGCTGGAGAAGGAGGGAGGTCCCTGCAAGTCAAGTACTCCATCTGGTTTGAGTTAAAAACACAATAAGAGCATCATTACCCTGATTTTTCTACAGGTTTCAAATATTGCAAAGGAGATGAAGGAGAAAATCTGTAGGGAAATTACAGGGAGACACAAGAACTCTGAAGTGAGAGATATCAACTATCATAATGTTGTTCAGAAAATAAAGAGCAAAAGGCAGTGGAGGAGGCATTTCTGAACTACTTTGTGTGAGCTTTCATGATCAATATATTGCTGCAGCAATAAAATATTCCTGATTCAAATTCTGCTGAATTGAGTGGTTTAGTTGACCAATTATCAATGGGGAAGCACTTTGAAACAAAGACTACAATATCAGAAGATTTAGATTAGTAATAGATAAGGGCAAGAGGCAATGTAGAGGAGAATTTGTCAACTGAATGGAGTGCACACTTTAGCTGGATGAGGAGACGTGTCCTGGGTCAACTAACACTGCCCGACAAAACTACGATAAAGAACTGGATGACCTAGAATGAGATTGATTTGGATAGCGAGATATATTGCAAAAATAATCAAAGTTGGAGCACACTAAAAGCTTCTTAAGCAATCTTCAAATATAAAGATGACTTGCTACCAATTTGGTCTGTGAATTGAGGTGACCAACAAAGCCAAAGTAGGAATAGCAGGCTCACCCAGAGATGATAGTTTGTGAGCTAATACATTCTTCTGCTAGTTACACTGTGCTTCTGTGTGCAGAGACAGGGAAGAGAGATATGGAGGGGAATGGGAGGGCGGACAGAGACACAAAGCAGGAGCTATTAAAAGCAACAAGTCTTATTGGGAGCAAGTTTTAACTGAGCCAATAAAAGCAGAGATTTAAGCAAAGAGCCCATGGTTAGAGTGGGCAGTACTAGAATGGAGCACTGAGGCTTTGGCTCAAGGAGGAAAGTTACCTGGACACTGTTTCAAGAGGCATTCACACTCATTGGATTACATACTTTAAATTCAGTCTGTGGCCAGGGACAAATGGGTGTGACTGCAAGTGAGGCAGGTACGTGGATCCCAGAGGTAGTGCTGGAAGAGCCTCAATCCTTGAGCTTGTCAATAGATCTGAGATTGTTGCTCCCTGTATGGATAAGATTGGATGCTGCAGGAAGGATGTGCAACCAACTGTGGCACTGTGGTTCAGGGAACCATTCAAGAGGGGCAGAGAAGAAAAATGTAGCTGTAATTGGATGGTATAGTCAAAGGAACAGACACAATACTCTGTCTTAAGGATCAAGAGTCTCAAAAGCAGTGCTGACTGGAGATTAGGCTCAGGATATCTCATCTGATCTGCAGAGAAATTTGGAGTGGGAGCAAAGATCCAGTTTTTCAGTCCCTGTGGGTACCAAAGACGTAGGAAAAAGATTCTGCTGAGGGAATTTGAGTAGCTAGGAGCCAAAATAAAGCAAACTAAAAGATAATTTCTGCATTGTTGACTGAGCCACGTGCAAATTAACAAAGAGTTAATAGGATCAGTGAGTTCAATGTGTGGTGCAAAGACTGATGTGAGAAAAAAATGGATTTGAATTTGTGGGACAAGGGTACCAGTATCGGGGAAGAAGGAGCAACAGCCCTAGAGCTTGCCTAACAGGTGTGAGATCGTTGTTCCCTGAAGGAAGGATGAACTATTCTAAATGGATGGGCTCCAGCTGACCATGCTGGGTCCAGAGTCCTGGTGAATTGTAAACAAGAGCTGTGAATAGGACTTTAAAACTAAATAGTTGGGTGGGGGGGTGGTTGTTTCAACAGTTTGGAAAAAAGTGAGAATAAAGAAAAAGCAACAGAAAATGCATTGAAGAATTAAGAGACAAGGGTTTCCAGAATAAAAAGGGCAAAAAGTTTTGAAAGGGATAAGAATTTAACTTCAGGTAACAAGGAGGCAAAATTGAAAAGGGTAACAAATACAGGACTGAATATATTTGAATGCATGCAGTCTACAGAATAAGGTAGCTGATCTTGTAATGCTGTCAGAAATTGGCAGGCATGACCTTGCAGGCATCACTGAATCAGGGCTGAAAGGAGATCACAGTTGGGAGCTTAACATACAAGGATACACATTGCATCAGAAGTCAGGCAGGTGGGCAGAGGGAGTAGAGTGGCTGTGTTAAAAATGAAATCAAATCTTTAGAAAGAAGGGACACGGATTGGAAGATGTAGAATCCTTGTGGGTAGAGTTAGAAATTGCATGGGCTGGTGTCATAACAAGTGTCTTTTCACATTACATGTCAATTATTTCAATGATGGAATTGATGGCTTTGTGGTCAAGTTTGCAGATAATACAAGGATAGGTGGACGGCATATAGCGTTGAGGAAGCAAGAAGTCTGCAGAAGTACTTCAACAGATTAGAAGAATGAGCACAGAAGTGCCAGATGGATTACTGTGTAGGAAAGTGCATGGTCATGCATCTTGGTAGAAGGAATAAAAAGTGGACGTGGAAAGAATGTTTCCTATATTGGGTCAGTCTAGGACTAGTGGGCGTAGCCTCAGAAAACAAGAATATCCCATTAGAGATGAGGTGGAATTTCTTTAGCCAGAGGGTGTTGAATCTGTGGAATTCATTGCCACGGACAGCTGTGGAGGCCAATACGTATATTTAAAGTGGAGGTTGATAGGATCTTGATTAGTAAGGTTGTCCAAAGTATGAGGAGAAAGCAGGAAAATGGGGTTGAGGGGCATAATATATCAACCATGATTCAATGGTGGAGCAGATTTGAGGGGCTGAATGGCCTAATTCTGCTACGTCTTCTGGAGAATCATTGGCTGCTTTCCTTTGAATAAAGAAGGTTGAAAGGAGGCTTGATAAGTATACAAAACCATGGCTATTTCAGTGGTAAATAGAAACTATTAATACAAGAGATCCTGCAGGTGCTGGAAATCCAAAGCAACATACACAAAATGCCGGAAGAACTCAGCAGGTCAGGCAGCATCCATGGAAATGAAAAAGCCATGACCCTTCTTCAAGACTATTTCCTTTAGCAAAGGGGCCATGGACTGGAGAAGAAAGATTGGAAGTGGTTTAGCAAGATTCAACGTAATGTATGATCAGGACTGTAGGAATAGATGATACTTAACCAGTGATAATGACCATAGTGGGGGAAAAAAATCATGCCAATAATGATGTCTTTAGAGGTAAGAATCAGCACAGTGAAAATAAATTATTTCCAACAGAAAATAAACTGAACAAATATTGTTCTCTTCAAAGCAACAGATTTAGAACAATGTTGGCACCAGTTCAGAACAACCTATCTAATATCCATTCAATAAAATTAAGATTGTAGGATTGTAGTAAAACAGTAGGTTTATTTTAAGAAAGGTAAAGATTACTAACCAATGCACCAACAAAAGACTGAAAATACATACCGGCAGTAGGGGTTTCTGTGAGAGGAGTATCGGAGTGCAAGAAATCGGTAGTAAATGAAAGGCTGCAACAAACTTCCATGACCACTAAAAAAAGTGCAAAAAATGCAAAATGATTGCAATGCTTCCACATTATTACTTTCATGTATGCAAATAACTAGATTTCTTAATTAAAACAACATACCATTTATTAAGGACAATCCTGTTTATGACATATTACCTTAGCAACATGAAGACTGTAGCCGGCATCAGAAAAATTTCGTTGCAAGCAATAAACTTCAAAATATTCTGCTGATTTGCTGAAATTTTATCTAAGATGGCCCTTAAAAAAGCCAAACTGCCTGGACCCAGGATCTGAAAGAAAAAGGAACAGTTATGAGCTGCTGTGGCCCTTTTTAAACTTCTTTGTAAAGTCTTAGTCCAGTGGTGGCAAACCTTTTTGAGTGTATGTGCCCAAATCAGCAATAAACCTCTAAAAGAAACTTCTCTTGCATGCCATGATAATTTTTAGCAGAGATTATCACTGATTAATGAATTAATAGTAATTCTGGCCTTTAACAGAAAAAAGTTGAGTCATGTTTCTTATTTAATTGTATTCATTGCTTTACTATTAATAAAATTATAACACAATGTGATTGAAATAAATGAAGCATTTTGGAAAAGATGTTCAATATTATTTATCTTTTAAAAGACAAATGAAAAATAACTTCATTTCCAAAAGTATTGTTATTGTATCTCATATACAACATAAGAAATTTTTATGTGAAATTATTAGCTTTGGTACATATTCATAAAAAATCAAGGAAAACAAAACATTTTACTCTCAACATTCCTGCACTAAATTACTATATTTTTGATATCCAGCTTCTCTTTGGCTACATGAATATTCAGAGACCAACATACCGCAATTACCATTATTCTTACTCACTGAACATCCAGTGTTCACTAGCAAATGAAAGAAGAAAAAAAATATAAGCAGAGCGAAGCCAAAGTTAATTGGCCCAAATGGCCTCCAGTAAGATAGTGATATTCTCAGACACAGTGGCCTCTCTGGGTCTAACCAAAGGTATGACTGATCATCCTTTATCTCATTTTCTCCAAATGCAAGTCACTGTTGGTTATCATGAACTGCAGGTCTGCCCCACTAGTGACTTGCTGGATGGCGACAGAGCTGTGCAGTCTGCTTCAGCCACCAAGGGAAGAAGGCATCAGCAATGTGCAGATGCACTGTGCAATTTAATGGACAGAGTGATTGCCTTGGACATTTTTGTTATGATCACAAGACCCCATTAGACATTGATAATATAGAATACTGCGAGTCTAATTCACTGGTTTATTGGTGAGACTGACAGTGGGTAGCTGCATCGTTTTGGATGTGGCATGGACCCGGCCTCATTCATGCATTAGGGCCACCTGTTGTGACTGCTGGGGAAGGAGGCACTGCACAATGAGGAATTTCTGCAAGCTGTCCTTGAAGAAGCGTGGCTCCAGGATAACATCCACGCACCGTGAATCTGCAGGCCATGATACTTGGGTGCTATTATTATTTTAAAAATATATTTGTAACTGCATGCTTTTTCCTGCTATCATAATTATGTGTGAACTGAGTGTGACCAGTTGTATTTCGCAATTTGGCCCCAGAGGAATGCTGTTCCATTTAGCTGCGTTCATGTGTATGGTTGAATGACAATTGAACTTGTTTATAATCTAAATACTGATGTGTACACCAGGCTGGTGAGGATTTCAAAATGAATCATCCAACATCACACGTCCTCATAATCAACTAGCTCGTGCCAAGCAGGTATAAAATGTTTCCTGTGACAACATCTTACCACTCAAGGGTTGTAAAAACTCATTCACTGCTTCATTTGGCAGTAGAGATAATCATTATGTATCTTTTTATTATGGGTGAGGTTTAAAGAATCTATGTATGGTACCATTGACATAAGAGCGGAATTAGGACATTCAGCCCATCAAGTCTGCTCTGCCATTCCATCATGGCTGATCCCAGATCCAAATCGACCCCATACATTTGCCTTCTCACCATATCCTTTGATGCCCTGACCAATCAGGAAACGATCAACTTCCACCTGTAACACACACACGGAATTGGCCTCCACCGCAGTCTGTGGTACAGCATTCCACAGATTTTACTACTCTTTGGCTACAAAAATTTCTCCTTACCTCTGTTCTAAACAGTTGCCCCTCAATTCTGAGCCTGTGCCCTCTGGATACCCCCACCATAGGATTCCTCTCCATATCCATGCTATCTAGTGCTTTCAACAAGATCTCCCCACATCCTTCTGAAATCCAGTGACATGATACTGCATGCCATGTACCATCAAAATGTTGTGCTTGTCATCATGTGTTGTGCTGCAGGCTCACCACACCTGTAGTCTTTAAAATCCCAAGGTAACATAGTTAAAATAAAGCTTCTCTTTAGCTGCTACATCTTAGAAATGATCAACTCGGGTCAGTTAGATTAGAGACTAGTGCCAAAGTTATCTCAAGGTCAGACAGCTTTTTATCTTACTCTGGAAAAAGAAAAATTATTGGAACAATTTTTGAAGTTTGTAATATAAAAGAAATAGAAAAACATGTTTCACATTAACAAAGTGCATATACTCTTCATCAGAAATGTTCTCTTAAAACAGCAATACTTACATCTAAAATTTTCTTTGTATAAGCTGTAGCATGTAACAGAGAAAATAGAAAAACTGGGAAAATACTCACTGAAGGAAATAGTTAAGGAAGAAATTCACTATATTCAGAAAGTACATTTTATATTATATAGACCGACATAATTAAAATTACTGGCACTGCTGATAATATGACATACCAGAAATTCCACTGCAAGAATAACTTACAGAAATTTTAAATCACCTTTCATCTCTTTGGAATTGAAAAGCATTATAGAATCAAAGATTACCTGTTCTGTTGTTGCAGAACCATTTTACACACATTGCCCTATGAAAAATTGTTAAATAAACAAGTGCCTGGATAATCTACAGCGCAGACTACTGAATTTTCCAATGTGTAGTCAAATGCATCAATTGAAGCTAAACATGTAAAAATATTTTTCAATTTCATAACAATTTGACCCCCCCCCCCCAACACTCAACCCTCAAGTTACCCACTTTACAATCTCCCAAAAATTTCCAAAAGAAACCGGAGAGAATAAATTGTCACTATTTTATTTTATTTTAGACATATCTGATCTTTATTGAAATTTATAATTAATAGCTGACTTGCGTATAGAAATACCAAAAGCACTATTTCTTTATCTGATAGGTGGTAAAGTAATACAAG
Organism: Hypanus sabinus; assembly: GCF_030144855.1. NCBI lineage: Eukaryota > Metazoa > Chordata > Chondrichthyes > Myliobatiformes > Dasyatidae > Hypanus > Hypanus sabinus. The sequence goes on along the minus strand of NC_082719.1, from coordinate 46,319,099 downwards.
TTTCCCCTGCTATCTGAAGGGAGAGCATTCCTACGAAACCATTTGTTTGTAAGCTGAAATGTCATAAAGCAAAGAAGCAATTACCTTTAATTTATATGGGAAAAATTTTTGAACCTTCCCAGACCCAAAAAAAAACCTGCCAAATCATACCAAACAACACAAAGCCTAAAATAACATGACATATAGTAAAAGCAGGAATGATATGATAAAAAAACACACAGCCTATATAAAGCAGAAATATTGTATGTACAGTGTAGTTTCACTTACCAGAATCCGGAAGACAGCGAGGCAAAACCAATTTGTAGGGGGAAAAAAGCACGTACACATATGCTCACGCACCTACCCAAGCAAGGCATCACCGGTCATGGTAGTCTTTCTCGGGGTAAACACACGTTTAAAGTGGTTGCTTTTCTCATAACAGCGAAAATCCTCTTTCGGTCAGCAAAGACAGGTACTAATGTAGGTCTTTTGAAACAGCAAAGTGTCATAAAGCAAAAGTTTGAAAAACGGGGGCCACCTGTACTATTTAGAAAATAGAGGGTATGTTATTAAACTTGCAGCGGGAGTGAAACTCACATAGATGGAAGAAAAGGCCTGTGCTTATGATCTCTAACTGATTTTATTTTAAAGCCAAAAAAATGCACCAGTAAATTATTTGGAATTTCTAGGAATATTGCTCCAGAAATGTAGGCGGAAGAACCTAGGATTTAGACACTGAGGAAAGAAGTTTTAGAACAAAGTTTTGGAAAAGATTTATTATTTTTTTTAAAAGTGCTATCACTACAGTGGGAGATCAACTAGGAAAAAACTGCTGGTCCTCCTAGCAGTTCTACCTTGGTCCTAAATACTCACTCCTCCAAACACATTCGGTACTGGAATCCCCCATTTCAATGCACACAAACTTAATCCAGGGATCTTGCAATTTACAGCAGCAGACAACAAATGAACTGCTTGGAGATTCATTTTTAAGTATGAAAGCATATCCATTGGAAACTTAAACTTCATTGAAAAGAACACAGATAGAAAGGCCAGTTAAACATACTTAATTTTTTTATGACAGTGCTTTAACTCCATTTTAATGCAAACAATATTTAAAGGATACTAGTAACTGGATGGGAGTTGACAAAGATTAGAGAGAAAAGAAGATAGTGGCAGCTGTCCTCCAGCAGGGCCTGATTCAGAAAAGCACGGCTCAATTGGAAGTGAGGTAAACGTTGATGTAACCGAAGTGCACTGGTAAGAGCATTTGCCAGCAAAGCACGTTGATAAAAATTGGTAGCCTCATATAATCTGTAAAATAAGCATAAGATTTCAATAAATATATTTTAGCATATCAACAATTCAAGCAAGCTTCACAAATTATGTACTGTGAAAAAGGAAGTCTTTTTAGAATTTTTGGTCCTATACTAAAGACAACACTGATTTGACATAGGTATAGTGTTACAGGCAATTATCCATATCACAGATTGCTCCTTGAACCGTGAGTCTTCATACCTTGCATTTCTTCAAGCTAGCCTGAGCACAGTGTTTGTGCCAACCATTCAATTTTTATATATATATATATATATATATATATATATATATACACAAATTCACACTCCAAGAATTACTGAACAGAACGCAGGAATGTCAAAGCACTTTCTTCATTCAGATGTGGGGCCCGTCATTAATCATGCAAAAATTTACCTTCCTCGCTATAAATTAGTGAATCGGGAACCCAATGTTTTTCAGTTCAAAACACAAGCATTATAATAATAACACTGGCAATTCCTTCATTATCAGCACTGAGAGTGACACTGCAATTCAAGGAGGCAGTGATCCCTATCATCAAACGATATTAAGGATGGAAGCCTTATAAAACAAAAGCAACTTACCATGCTGTTGGAGAGACTTGGAGCAGCAAAGCCACAAAGTAATTTTAAAATTAAGTCATGGCAGACTGAGCCAAGTTAATCACTACAATCATAATAGATGTATGGGACTTAAACTAAGATATGCACAGCAGAATTTTGGATGAATTCAAAACTAGAGTGTACAAGGTATAAGGTAAGGAGAGCAAGTGACAACAGCATTGATGAAGAATTAAACAGACAAGCTAAACCAAGGACAGGTGAGGGTACCTTGCCTTGATAAAATGGTGGGGGGGGGGGTGGGTTCACATAATTATAACTAATAGCTGTAAAACAAAGTAGCATGGATCTTTCAGGTCGTAAATACAAACTGGAAAGAATCAGGATTGATCACAATGTTAGCAGGGAAAAAGGCAATAACTTGGGCCTTCCTGATATATCACTCCACAAGATCCCTAGAGGCATTTCACAGATGCACTATCGAATAAAAAACTGGCATCCATGTTAGAACAGAGAATAAAAAGGATGAAAAAGTATGAAGTGAGGGCACCTTTCAAATACATGCGTATCCACAAAGCTGCAAGTATTGGTTTCTACAACTTTGAATTAACTTCGTTATTTCCCAATGTACCCTGTCATCTTGTGTCAAAATGTTCGTTGTGATGTCCAGTGTGATAGTGTAGTGGGTAGTGCTCATCACTCTCACTGTATGATTCTATTTTTCTATTATCCTATAATTAAGTATTTGATATAGCATAGCAAATGATTCCACAAAACATTAAGCTAACATTCTATCCAGCAATACATGGTGTCATTTATCAAAATGCATTAATATCTTAAAAATAAAAGCATGATTAGTATTCAACTCATTTTTCAATATCAATACAACTTGATATTAATGTAACAAGTGATACTTACCCCATAAAGGGAAATATAAACATGATAGAGCAGTATATTGTGAAAAGCCGAGAAAGCCACATGGCAGCCTCCAGTTTGTTAGCCATCATGAATTGCTGAAAATGTGAGGAGAGAGTTGTAATTGAATCATGAACTATTAACAAATATGCTAAAATTCTAGTAATAAATATACCCTTGTAATAAGGAATGACATACAAGCTAATTTCTAACAAAAATAGTTCTTGCATGTGATGAGTGGCTAAGATGATTAGCAAAAGCACACACAATGAGAGGATAATACACTCATATTACAATAAGTTAATTTCTTCAATAACTGCAGTTAACTTTGATACTTAAACCCAGACCTTTTAGGAATGAATGAAGTCAGCAAATAGCAACTATTTGCAAACACAATCTTTCAAATAGTTGAAATATCATGGTAGTGTTAATAAACAGAAAATCAATAACAAATGGAAGAGAGTAAATAATTCGGATTGCCATCAAATAGCTCAATCCGAATAAAGCATTTATTTGCATTGCCTCTTGCACTCAAAATATTTTCAATAGCACAGAATGAACAAAACTGATTTGATATGGGTACAGGCATTACAAACGTCCAACTTACGGACAACTCGTACTTATGAATGGTCTGCCATAAAGCCTGTCTGTCTTTCCGAACCCCTGCTGCCTCTAGCATTTTTTGTGTGTTGATTGGGAAATCCGCTCTCGGTCCCAGATAAATCTCGGGGAGGTACTGGTTGTCCATCCGCTGGAGTTCAGTAAAACCCCGGAAACAGTTCCTATCAGCTACCCGGCTGTGCCTGAGGCTCAGCGGCCTTCTCCCCGCTCCTGTGGGCCGCGCCGCTTGAGTATCTTCTCCCTGGTCCCGCAGCCGCGCTTCCCGAGTCTCCTCAATTCTGTGACAGCGCTGCCTGAGGGTCAGGGGAATGTGAGATGTACCAGAACACAAAGGGACCTCACTGACACTGGGAAGAGATTCACAAGCTGGGCTTGTGTACTGGGATCGGAGAGATTCACATCGCGGAGACATTACTGGGAGGTGGAGGTGGCGGAGAATTGACGCTGGGGTCTAATACATAGAAAGGTAAAATATATACTATATACTAAGACAAACATTTGACTAACTGATGCTAAATAAGACTGGATGTACCTATTCCAACTTAAAGACAGACTCAAGAACGGATCTCGTTTGCAACTCGGGGACTGACTGCACTTGATACTGTAAGCATGAGCATCAATACATTTTCAACAATAGTTTTGTTATCTACCAAGTTTTACAGCAAATGCAAATTTCTTGTGACAGTAGGCATTATTGAACTATTTAAGTATGGGAATCCACAAGGTATCTCATAGGGATTTTAATGCTAAAGTATAAATGTCATCTTATGATTCAGGAATATAGAATAGTGACTAATCCATTTATTTTATTTATTACCAGTTTGGAAGAAGGAATCATGAACCAATTAGGGACAACTTGGCTGGAATCTAATGTAGTAATAACCCCAGTGCTTCAAGAACTCATCTTCATCCATTGTGTAAAAAGTAAAATTAAAATAACTTTACTCCCACTTATAAGCTACCTACTTATTTTATCTATCTTTTTTAAAATAAATCTGCTAAATCTAAACAAATTATCATTACCACAGGTTACTTATCCCACTGATTCTTCGATACACTGCTTCAGTTAACTAGTTCCAGTTTGTTCATTAACTTGCAGGTTACTTGTAACTACTGCTAATGATTTACAGAACGACACTAAATAAATATATTTAAAAATCACTCCCTGCTCAACAAAGGAAACACACCATAGACAACACAGCTGAGTTTTAGCTGAACCCACAGATTTTAGTACCAGTTCTAAAATTGAATTTCTCAAACTTCAACAGTCCTGTATCTCTTTCACCTATCAACTTCCCAGCTCTTTACTTCGCCCCTCCCCCATGCCAGTTTCATCTATCACCTTGTGTTTCTTCCTTACCTCCCTTCCCCACCTTATATTTTTTCTTGCAGTCCTGATGAAGGGCCTCAGCTCGAAACATTGATTGTACTCTCTTCCATAAATGCTCCCTGGCCTACTGAGTTCCTCCAGCAGTTTGTAAGCTATTAGTGGACATGCTCAGGTGATCAGTTTTAAACTCTGATAGATAAGAGCATACAAAAGTAAAACACAATACAGACCCTTCAGCCCATGATATTGTGTGACCTTTAATCCTACTCCAAGCTCAAGCTACCCCTTTTTTCCTAAATAGCCCTCAATTTTTCCTTCATCCATGTGCCCAAGAGTCTCTCAAATGACCCCAACATCCCTATCTGTTCTGTAACACTGCTAAGAATCCTGCCATTAACCTTGCACTCTGCCTTCAAATTCAACCTTTCAAGTGTACCACTTCAGTTTTCTGGATTGAGCACCACCTTCCACTTCTCAACCCAGCCGTGCATCCTTTGTAACCTAAAACAACCCTCTGCACTATCCACAACTAACCCACCTTTCCACTTCCTCATACAAGTTATTTATAAAAATCACCAAGAACAAGGGACCCAGACAGATCCCTGCAAAACACCAATAGTCACAGACCTCCAAGCATAATACACTCATCTACTACCTATCAGCCTTTGCCTCTGGTGGGCAAACCAATTCTGAATCCACACAACCGAATTTCTCTGATCACATGCCTCCTTGCTCTCTGAATGGCTCACCAATAGGGAACCTTGTCAAATACCTTACTAAAATCCATAAACACATCCACTGCCCTACCTTCAATTTGTTTTGTCTCTTCCTTAAAGAATAAAATTAGGCCTGTGAAGCACAACCTGTCCCAAACAACGCAATGCTGACTACTCTTAATTCCTGTCTCTGAAAATCCTCTCCAACAGACTGCCCACCACTGATGTAAGACTCACTGTCTGTAATTCCTAGGATGATCCTTTATATTACCTTTCTTGAACAAAGGCTGGAATCTTCTGATATTACTCCTGTTGCCAGAGAGGATGCAAAGATCATCACCAAAGGCACTGCAATCTCTTCCCTCAACTTTCTATAGTAACCTAGGATATAGCCCATCCTGCGGCACGGACTTACTTATCCTAATGTTTTTCCAAAAGTCCCAAAACATCCATGTTATTAATATCAACTTGCTCTATGATATTAGCTTGTCCTCACATACATCGAAATCCCTCTCTATTATATTGCCTCTTACAGAATATAAACCAAGTATTATACATTCTTGGTTTACTTCAAAGAGTCAAATACAGGAGGCAAAGCATTTATGAAAGATAAAAATAAAGTCAAATCAAAACTGGTTACTCAGTCATTAATTGCTCATTAACCAACGCATTTTGTTGTACTCACCAAGACACCACCCTGGGGGCCATTTCTAGTTGAGTCTGCCATATCAGAATAGTGCTGGAAAAGAAACAAAGTCTTAATCAACCATATTTAAAAGAACACAGCCTGACCGCCCAATCTTCTGCTGTCTTGGGGTGTTGGCAATACTAAGTGGCTAGCACACTTCTCTACTTCACAGCCACAGTAGACATTTAAAGGTAAAGACCACACATAATTAATGCACTAAACATCATAACATGTATAGTCTGAACTTTTCTATTATTTTAAATTAAATGTAAACAAATGATAGTTTCAAAGAATTCTGAATTTACCGTACATTCCATTGTCATTACAAAAGCATACACCCCGCCATTCACTCAGTTGTAAAACCAGATTTTCACAGCTACTGATTCATGTTATACCAGCAAGTTCTTTGAGGTGGTTACTATGCAATATTTGTGTACTACAAAATAACACCCTTCACAAAGAATATTTTATTCCGTCATCTTAAAATTCTACATTTTCTTGTTCCAAGATATAAAACAACTCTGTATAGCAGGGATAAATTCAAATTATTAAAGAAACAAAGGCTCAGATAAGAACAGTTAACGTTTGGCCCAATGCCTTTCAATTCAGTTTTGAGAAAACTTAAGACATTAAATGTTCTTAGCTGCAGAGGTATGGAGAAGTTGTTTTGGATGGTAGGGGAGTCCAAGACCAGGGGACACAGCCTCAGAATAGAGGATATCCATTTAGAATGGAGATGAGTAGGAATTTCTTTTGCCAGAGTGGCAAATCTGTGGAATTTGTTGTCACAGGTGGCTGTGGAAGGCAAGTCATTAGGTATATTGGGTCATTGATAGATTCTCAATTCAGGGCAGGAAGGGATATGGGGAGAAGGCAGATTAGGGGTGAGAGGGAATTGGATCAGCATTATGAAAAGGCAGAGCAGACTCAACGGGCCAAATAGCCTAATTCTGCTCCTGTATCTTCTGGTCTTATAAAATAACGAGAAAAACATAGAAATGGGTTAAGAATAAGATAGGCTGAATGATACAAGTGATGAAAATGCATTAATCACAGATGATAATGGAACTGCTACATCATAGCATCAGCTGCTTGGGTTCAATACTGACCTCAAAGATAAGCCACAGTTGAAAAAAATCTCACATGAAATCTCACCTAGAGTTTGCCAGAAGGCATGTGGAAGACTCTGAAGTCAGCTAGAAGGTTCTATAGTCTGATGAAACTATAATTGAGCTTTTTGGCCATTAGACCAAACAATGCAAGTCTTCAAAAACACACCAACCCTACTGTGAAGTATAGTGGTGACTGCTGTGGGGATGCTTCACTGCAGCAGGCCCTGGAAAGCTTGTGAAGGTAAATGAATGATACAAAATACGGGGAAATCCTGATGCAGTCTGTAAGAGAACTATGACTTGGGAGAAGATCTGTTTTCCAGCAAGACAATGACCCTAAGCTTAAAGCTAAAGCTACACAGGAACGGCTTAAAAACAAAGTTAATTTCCTGGAGTGGCCAAGTTAGAATCCAACTGAGAATTTGTGGCTGTTCATTCACAACCCCCATGCAGTCTGACAGAACCTGAGCAATTTTGTAAAGAATGGAGAAAGATTGCACTGTCCAGAGGTGCAAAGCTGATATAGAGACCTATCCAGACAGACGTAAGGCTATAGTTGCTGCCAAAGGTGCACCTACTAAATACTGACTTTAAGGGGAGGAATACTCATACAATCAATTATTTTGTGTTTTATTTGTAACTAGTTTAGATAATTTTGTAGAAACCTGTTTGCACTTTGACATGAAAAAGTGCTTTTCTGTTGATCAGTGTTAAAAAAGCCAAATTAAATCCACTGTGATTCAATGCTGTAAAACAAAACATTAGAACTTCCAAGGGAGTGAATACTTTTTGTAGGGGGGGTAGGTGTGGGTATGTATGTATCTGCAGTACTCCACCAGTTACTTATTGCCAAACCTAAACCTATACCAATAGTTTACACCTTAACTCATGAACTCTTATCTTGTACAACAACTTTTAAAGAATCATCTTACTCTATGATTCTGGAAATCCAAAAGCACTACACCTATCAATTCTCCTTTATCTACCTCATTTGTTATACCCTCAAAGAAATCTAGTAGTAAATTTGTTAAGCCAGTTTCCCTCATACCAATTTAACTATGGTTATCTTATGCGTTTCAAAATGCCTTGCAATTAACTCTTCAATAATGGTTCCCGGCATACTCTTAATTACAAATGTTTTCTGTTTCCTGCCCTCCATCTCCCATTTTTGAATATCAGGGTCGCAGTTGCAGTTTTCCAATCCTCTGGGACATCTCCTGAATCGAGGGAACGCTGTAAATAACAACCCACAACTAGCTCCTCGTTCTGTACAGTCACTTCCCTCTAAGGCAATCTTTCCAGCCGCCATTGCCAGCACAGGAGCGTGGGCCTAAACCTGCACACATCTCCCTCCCTTGGTCGGCGCTCCCTATCATAGACCAGCCCATCCTGCCCCACCGCCCTGAGACTGGCGAGGCCCACGAGGCCTTCGCCAACACGAAGGCTGCCTACCTCCTCAACCTCTCCAGTGACAAGGGGCTGAAAGGGGAACTATCACTGGCTGCGGCCTTCACCGTGAGGGATTGTGACTCAAACCTCCCTATCTAGAAAGTTCCATCCCCTGACACAGCGTTACCCCGGCAACCCGGTCTCAGGCACCTTACCTGCAGCTCGCGCCGAGCAGAGCGGACTATCAGAGCGAGAGGACGCCGCACTACCGACCGCTCGGGTTCCGGTTCCGGTTCCGGTTCGGGCCCCGCCGCCCACACCTCAAACTCGCAGCAACCAAGCCCGGACCCGCTACCCGCCGGACGGCCTTTCTTCTGCGCAGGCGCGCCGTCACCGACCAACACCCCGCCCTGCCGGCCTGCGGCCTCTCGGCCCATCCTGTCATTTGTGCCCGGCTTTAACTCCCATGTCAGTCATCTGCAGCTCTCAAATCCTTACTATATCTTTTAAAAGTTCTACCTCTTTAAGTATCTCTAGCGATCTATCCTGTACGCATCTCCTGGGCGGAGAATTACAAAGATCCTCCAACATCATTCAGCTCAGCCCCATTCAAATGTCAGGTTGCCAATTCGTTTAATGTCAATAGCAAATCGTGAAAGAATTTCCCATATTCCCCAGGTCTGGCACACAAAACTGCTTTTGAATTCCTAAATTCAAAAACAATCGTGTTGGAATATCAAACACGAGAGGCTGGAAATGTGCAAATGCTGGAAATCCAAGGCAAAACACAAAACACAGAGAATGCTGGAGAAACTCAGCAGGTCAGGCAGCATTTGGGCTGGGACCATTCGGCAGAAGTTAGATTAGAATATCTTAGAATATCCTCATTCTAGGCACAAGACTTAGGAAACAAAACATTTTTTAAGCTTAACTTGATTTTTAGCTCATTTTCCAATTTTTTAACACCAAAATCTTCATTATACTTTTCTAAATCTTTACAAAATGATACAGCAGAGGACAAGAGGATCTTAGCCCAATGTGCTAAACTTTATTCTATGAAGAACGTAAAGAATAAGTTGCACCAACAATTGAAAGACTTCAGCGATTGCACTTTTTGCAACGCGTCATCATCTAATTATGATTTAGTTAATTATTCAATATGTTTTATTAAAATATTAGTCCCATTTTAATGTCAGAAACTGACATTTCAATAATTCTAAAGTAGTTTGAAAGAAAAGATTTTATTATAACAAATACTGCACATTTCTGATTTTGGTTGCTCTACCATTGGGGTTCAAACTTCAACTCAAGACATTGTTCTGGAATTCCCTTCCTAAAATGTTCTGCCTAACTCTGTCGTAAGATCTTCACTAAACCTGTTTCTTTCACTAAGTCTTTTATATTCCAGTGCCAGTGTTCATTTGATATCATTTCTAAGCTATGGATTGATTTAGGACATTTTGCGACATTAAACAAACTGCACAGAAACAAGTTGTTAATCATAACGCTTGTTTGGTCTTGACATTTTACTTCATTATATGAGGACAGATTTCAAACAGTCTAACGTGTTTGTGAGTTGATGTCCAGTCATTCTGTGGGGATTTGAAGTTCTTAGGCTTTTTCCAAAAGATTTATGAACAAAATCCAAAGAGTAGTCAAAAATTTGTGTTGGGCAAGGGTCATAAGTGATTTGAATGCAACCTTTGCCAAAAAATTTCTGCAGAAATACACTTGATAAGATCATTAGATATTGTGGGGGTGGGGGCAGTTGATAAGGATTGGTTAGATGAAATTCCAACTTCTATCTTCTGTGAATTTCCCAGCAAGTTGTTCTTGGTACTTCACATTTGTGAAACATAAAGGGAACACAAGGGACACACACAAAATGCTGGTGGAACACAGCAGGCCAGGCAGCATCTATAAGGAGAAGCACTGTTGACATTTCGGGCCGAGACCCTTCGTCAGGAACACAAGGGCCCTGTTTTCGTAGTTAGTGACAAAACAACAACACTTAATTGGAATTGACTTATTATTACATGGCTTGTCTGTATACATGGCTTGTCTTGCATGCAATGTATACAGATCAGATCATTACACAGTTCATTAAGGCAGAACAGGGTAGAACAATAACAATGCAGAATAAAATGCAACATCTACAGAGAGAGTGCAGTGCAGGTAAACAAGGTACAAGATCATAACAAGGTAGATTGTGAGGTCAAGAGTTCAACTTATTCTACTAGTGACCTCCTGTATTTAATAGTCATATAATAGTGGGGTAGATTTTAAAGAAAGCTACCCATAAAGATTTAGACGTCTTAGTGGCTAGCACATCCTTTAAGCAGTGTCCACTATAATCATGTCTTGGGATCATTAACATCTTGCAACTGGGATGCCATTAAGCTGACTGAGTAGCCAATCACATTAACGAAATATCACAGACAGACTTCATTGATCCCGAAGGAAATAGGGTTCCGTTACAGCCGCACCAACCAAGAATAGTGTAGAAATATAGCAATGTAAAACCATAAATAATTAAATAATAATGTTTATCATGCCAAGTAGAAATAAGTCCAGGACCAGCCTATTGGCTCAGCGTGTCTGGCACTCCGAGGGAGGGGTTGTAAAGTTTGATGGCCACAGGCAGGAATGACTTCCTATGACGTTCAGTGTTGCATCTCAGTGGAATGAGTCTCTGGCTGAACGTACTCCTGTGCCTAACCAGTACATTATGGAGTGGATGGGAGTCATTGTCCAAGATGGCATGCAACTTGGACAGCATCCTCTTTTCAGACACCACCGTCAGAGAGTCCAGTTCCACCCCCACAACATCACTGGCCTTATGAATGAGTTTGTTGATTCTGTTTGTGTCTGCTACCCTCAGCCTGCTGCCCCAGCACACAACAGCAAACATGATAGCCCTGGCCACCACAGATTCGTAGAACATCCTCAGCATCGTCTGGCAGATGTTAAAGGACCTCAGTCTCCTCAGAAAATAGAGACGGCTCTGACCCTTGTAGACAGCCTCAGTGTTCTTTGACCAGTCCAATTTATTGTCAATTCGTATCCCCAGGTATTTGTAATCCTCCACCATGTCCACACTGACCCCTTGGATGGAAACAGGGGTCACCGGTGCCTTAGCCCTCCTCAGGTCCACCACCAGCTCCTTAGTCTTTTTCACATTAAGCTGCAGATGATTCTGCTCACACCATGTGACAAAGTTTTCCACTGTAGCCCTGTACTCAGCCTCATCTCCCTTGCTGATGTATCCAACTATGGTGGAGTCATCAGAAAACTTCTGAAGATGGCAAGACTCTGTGCAGTAGTTGAAGTCCGAGGTGTAGATGGTGAAGAGAAAGGGAGACAGGACAGTCCCCTGTGGCGCCCCAGTGCTGCTGACCACTCTGTCTGACACACAGTGTTGCTCAGGGAGCATAACAGCAAATTGAAAAACACATTTTTTATTAAATAAAGATCGCTACGTATTCATGTGATTAAGGTGGAAGCTCACATAACCTAAATATCAAAGAGAGAATAATCCTGTTTTGAAATGTCCATCTTCTTTCAGGAAGGGTTACTGATTTGAAACTCGGACTGTTTTCTTTCTCATACCTGTTGCTTTATAGACTGAATTTTTTCAGCTTTTCTGTTTTTGTTTCAGATTTTATTTTATTTTGCATAAGGGGAAATTAATTTGTGAATACATAAAAAATGGTGGGCTGACTGATTAACAGTTACTTTGTGAACTTCTTGCCAAATAAACATAGAAACCTGGAAAATTTGCTCCCATTTTACCAAATCATTTCATCGGCATGACTAATACAAAATCTCAACCAATACCAACTCACTTTGCAACTAAACACCACCTGGTGGTCAGAACATGCAACCACAATTGGATCCATCCCACTGTAATGTTGATCTTAATTAAAATTAACAAAGCTAGCCTATGAATAATGTAAATTTATAGTCAGAAACTCAGTTGCATTTCAGACTACTATCACATTCTGTAAGAAGTATTCAAAAGTTGGTATTGTTTTAAATGGATTTTTTCGCAGATAATTTAACATTAATGTTCTATTTAAAATTTATTTATAAATACATTTTTCCAGGCCTAAGTTCAATTCAATAGATGGATTATAAAATTAGAATAGCTTTGGATAAAAAATATTTTTTCAGTCACTATGACTTAATGGGCTTGATTTTATTCTTTATATGGCAGCACTATTTATTGTTTATTGTTATTGTTTATTTATTGTTTATTGTTAAACAGTAACGTATCCTCTGAGTTACTAAGAAGACTGCCAAAAAAGATACAGTGCTGTTATTAAAATATTCACCATGTTGCCTGGAGACTTACTTCAAGTCTTTTCTTCCCCCTCTGTTCCTGGTTGGTGCCTCAGACATCATGGAACATTCATATTTCTTTGTTATCAAGGAAGGTAATGAGCCCATTGGAATACTGAACCATTTAGTAAACATAAAAATCCCACAACATACCTTTAGATCGACATCGACTGAAATTTTGGAATTTGCAGTTTATAAGGAGACAACAACTTGTCACCTTTCCACTGAATCTGAAGATGATCCTACAATTTTTGAAAGAAACCATCTGTACCAGATGTGGATAAATGGAATGAGGGAAGTGACTTTAAACTCTACTATACCTCCCAGACTGTTTATTAGATCTATGCCTACAAAGACTATTTTTCTTTTTTATTCCTTCATAATATTTACACATTGTGCCAGAATTATTAAAATAGACAACTACAAAAGAAACAGCACAATTCCATTGCAATAGCCTTGTTCCCTGCAGTCTCTGGGTTCTTTTGATATGACATAAAAATCTTGATCGGTATTTGTCTTCCTGTATGGGAAACAGCAAAGTGCACACAATTTCAATTCCTCTTAAGATATTGTAACATTCATTTACTGGGTGTTACAGACTAGGATTATCAACACGTCCTTTCATCTTCCCCAGCCTCTGTTATGGATTCTTAAAACCAATTGAAGCATTTTGTGAATATTCCTTATAATGCCACAAAAGGCAGAACATTGCAATATACAATGCAGTATGCAATAAATATATTTTTCTCTTCACCGATAGGACTGGTTTTAAAAACTTAAGAGTATGATATTTCACCCTCAAGCCTGACTTAACTACATGACCACATTATTGCATGGAGAGAGCTGTTGATAAGGATTCTAACAGTCACATATAATCATCAAGGGCTTACATCCAATTGGAATGAATGATGGTGCAATTTATTAGAAAATATACACACTTCACCCTACAACTATCCTTCTCATAACTGCGTATATTCCTGAAACTGGGAAGAACTCAGCTGTCTTGACAATTGATGTAGCGAGCATGGGTTTGTATATATTGGCACTTCAAGGTTAAAATTTCAAGTCACGTTTATTATCAAAGTACATACATGTTATCATATACCACCTTGAGATTTATTTTCTTGCTGGTATTTACAGATAAAAAGGAAATAACAGAATTTATGAAAAATTATACATAAACTGGCAAAGACTAACAAGCAGCCAATGTGCAAGAGGAGACAAACTGCACAAATAAAATGTAATACTGAGAAAACGAGTTGTAAATAATCATTGAAAGTAAGTCTGTAGATCGTAGAATCAGTTCAGAGTAGCAGTAATCGGAGTTATCCACGTCAGTTCAGGAACCTAATGGTTGAAGGGTAAATACCAAGAATAGAGTATGTAACCAAACATTCTGTCTTGATGGCAAGCAACACCCAACTAATGGTAGTAGTAGATATAACAATATATCAAAGGTCTTATCACAGGGTACATAAGCTTTTAAAGAATATCTACAAATGATATACTGCTTTTCTTTTTTTAAAGTAAAAAATCCATAACAATTACTGCATCTATAATATTAATTAACTTCTATTTATTCACTAATATACAGTCAGCTATTAAAATTCAGGTAAACACAAATATATTTGCTTTCTGATCCTCTCAATTACATTACTACATTATAAACTATGTGGCATAGCATGGTGCACCCAATAAATGGTTTCTGCAGTAGATTTCACGCAAGGCAAATCTCACAACCTGCACTTAAATGCTGTTTTGACTATATAGAACCATGAAAAGGATACATCAAGTATGTTTCTAAAAAGCATGTATTAACTACAAAATTAGCATAAATCACCTGTTTAATACTAAAGTTATTTCAACAATGAATTGTTTCTGTAATACTTACAAGTATCAAAATTCTATTAAAAACTTATAATTTGGATTTTTCAGAATGTGTCTCATCAACATACACCTTGACTTTGAAAAGGAGACAAACTGTGCAAAACAATATAATACTATAGAAATATAATAGAGGGTAGCATGGTAGCACAACGCTCTGCAGTACCAGTGACCTGGATTCAGTTCCTTCTGCTCTCTGTAAGGAGTTTGTATGTTTTCCACATGACCATGCAGGTTTCCTCCAGGTACTTCAGTTTCTTCTCATAGTCCAAATACATACCAGCTGGTAGGTTAATAGATCACTGTAAATTTTCCTCATTAGGCTATGGTTACATAGGTGGGTTTCCAGGTGGCGTGGTTCGAAGGGCCGGAAGGGCTTACTCTGCACCGTCCACGGAAAAAAAGATGGTGGTGAGGCACATTTTTGAACTGCCTGCATTTTTTTTCTGGTGAAGGTACTTTCAAAACCTTCTGGGCAAATACTTCCATGATCTAAACCCAATAATGATAAGGGACTGACAATATATTTCTAAGTAAGGATTATATGCAGCTTGAGGGAGAATCTGGAAGTGTTGGTGTACCAGTACGCCTACTGCCCTTGATCTCTTGGACAGTAGAGGTCATAGATCTGGGAGGTTTCATTGGAGTAGTCTAGTTAGTACATAGAACATAAAACATAGAAAAAGGTACAGCACAGGAACTTTCCCCACCATGTCTGCACTGCCCATGATGCCAAATTAAACTAATCCCATCTACTTGTGCGTGGCCTGTATCCCTTTATTCGCTGTTTGTTCATGTCTGTCTACATGCCTTTTAACCACTACTATCATATCTGATTCCACCACTCTATCCTGGCAGCACGTTCCAGGCACTTCTTGAATTGGCCAAAGTCAAACAATCTGCTTATCCTTTCTATCACTTTCAAAATTTTATATATTTCTGTCAGGTTTCCCTTTAGCTTCTGATGCTTCAGAGAAAAAAAATCCAACTTTGTCCAACCTCTCCTTTCAGTCAATACACTCCAATTCAAGCAAACATCCTTGTGAATGTCTGCAAAGCCTCTGTCTATATCCTTCCTGTAGTCTGATAACAGAGCTGCACACAATATTCAAGTGCGGCCTTACTAACGTTTACCAAGGAGTAATCGTAATACATTTTATAGATGGTATCCATGGTGTGCAAGGAGTAGAGGAAATAAAATTTAGGTCTGTCATCAAGATGAAATTCCAGCAAGTTTTTTTTGTCTTGGATGGTGTCAAGAGATCTCTCAACAAAGAAATTACTGAGCAAATTTGGTTCCTGTAACGCCATTGAATGACAAGAATAGATGATTAAACTCACTGTTGTTGAAAATTGACATTACCTGGCACTTCTGTGGCATGGATGTCATTTACCACTTTTAATCCATGTCTGTGCATCATCTAGAACTTGCCCCGCACAGGCAAACATTGGATGTCCATATCAATTCTGGATGTCTTTTTGAATTTGTGTTTAACCTGGAAATAACATTTTGATGGACAGAGAGTGCGGGTGTAAATGAAATATTTGCCCTTAATTATTGTTATAGATCACTGCAAAAATTGAACATATTAAGTTTGGTTCATGTGGAAAAGAATAAAGAAAGATGCTGAGTTTGGAACAATGATTTTTAAGACAATGGATTGATTAAGTATACTTGGTTTACTCCAATTTTCCCAATACCTCTGTACTACTTGATCTCTTCTAGTTTTTCACATACAGTCTGATCTTTCTGACCCCCTTTCTTAAATCTGCAGTCCCTCCAGCTACAATCTTTATTGATATGCCTCTGGCTTTAGAACTAGAGATTCCCAATATTCCTCTCAACTATATTCCCTGACGCAATTAACATTCTAGTGAAATAATACTTTCACATACTTCCTCTATTTAATTAAACAATTAAAAATTACTTCAAACAATGACACAATCAATAACACATATGCTTTAAGTACCCAATTCTGGTGAAAATCAAACATTTAAGTGATCTTGAGTACAAAGTCAAGAGTGAAATATTTCTAAATTTTATGAGTCATAAGAAAGTGGAGAACTGACTTTCACCAAATACAACAAACCAACTATCAGAGCAGAAGAGAATATTTTAAATAAGTTGGCATGAAGATCCAAGGAAAGTAATTATAAAGTAACAAAGAACGTGATTTGCAATATTTTCAATTCAATATTTTAGATTTAGAATTAGTTACATCACCAAATATCAGCTAATTTAATTAGCAGGTATAATAAATTTCTATTACTATATGTCTTAATTGCAGATTCAATGGTGTTTTGTCCTGGAAAAAGAAATATTGTCTCCTGGGAAATGAAATGGCAGACACAATATCTTCTAAAATTGGTATCATGCTTGGTGTAATAACAATAGAGATGCTATGAGTGCCAAGTTTCAAACAGTTTGTCTATATATTTCAGGATATTGAATCAGGTTTTTGGAAATAGCCATGAAGCTTGGGGAGCAGGGGAAGACGAGAAGCTGTTTGATATTGGATGTTCCATTGCAATAGCCCAGTAAATACATTTTCCAGAATAAATCTATTGCTTTGGAAAGTGAAAATATACAGAAAAGGTAATTACATATCTTATTTGTCATGCTGTATAATGTTAGACACCAAACTAAGCAAGTTCATAATTTGAATTGAAATGTTTCCTGACCACAATATTACTGAATTTAATAAGGATTTACAAAAATAGGAGGGGCAGTGGCTTTTCAGCCCTTCAATCATTCTGTTATTCAGAAAATCTCCCTCACCTCAACCTTCCTGAACTCCATTATTCAAGTGCATTTATTATCAAATAATATATAAATTATACCACCTTGAGATTTGATTACTCACAGGTAGCCACAAAGCAAGAAACCTGAAATAACCCAATTTAAAGAAAGAAAAACAATAAAAAATAAAAGACCCAACACTCTATATGCAAGAGAAAGAAAAAAAATTCAAGTCATGCGATCAATTGAAGCGATCTTGTATTTCCCAAGGATCCTCTTAAAATCCCTCACCTTTCTAATTACCAAGGTCGAGGAAACATTCTTACAACTTGTCAGGCCCTTTACAAGATTTCAGTAAGACCATTTCCCATTCTTATAAACTCTGTGCAACTCTGGCCTCCTTCCTCTCTCCTCCCCAACTTTCATCCCAGAAAATATTTTAGACCTTAGTGAGTCTTTCACACATTTCCTCTCAGTCAAAGGTACTGATCGGTAAATACTGTGCGCAGTACTATGTTATATATATATTATTTTCTGTTTGGGTAAATGTTTGTGACATTTTTAGGTCCTTTATAATACAGTAAGATATTTTAGTCACGCGTTTCAATCCCACTTTAATAATGGCATTCCTATTTAGTTGCTATAGTCATGCTAAATTCAAGTGATCCTTGTGCGAGAATACCTGGCTTGTTTGGATACCAATGTTTTCTCGTCTTTCAATATACCAAATATTTTCTTATTTTAACTCCAAAGTGAACGATCGGACATTTAACCACACCATATTCCATCCACTGTCCTTGTCCACTTAATCTCTCAATGTCCCTTTATAGTCTCTTTCGAGTCTTTTTCCAAACCCTATTTTGCCACCTCGTAATGATCTTGTACTACTCCGTTTTTGGCCTGCTAGAAAATGAACAGATTATTCCCGTTCGATTGTATGTCTATAAACAAATCTTCAAACCATGCTAATATAATCTCATCAGCTCTAATTTTATGTAATAACCTCTTGTGTCACATCTCATCAAATACTTCCTGGAAGTCTAAGTACTTTGAACATTATTCACCCTGCTAGCTATAATCTCGAACAGATTTGCTAAATGCGATTTCTTTTTCATAAATTGCGTTGACTCTCCGTCGTTTCTTCGAAGCTGAATTCCCATTGAAGCTGATTTGCCTTGGTGACGAAGTGCCAGGCGCTGTATTAAGAATCACAAACATAAGCAACGAAAGTTTAATTTATAAATAAAATGAGCACTGCGGCTAATAACTGAAAAATAACCGCTGCTATATAAGGTCGTGTAAAATTTCAGATCACGAATAGGTTTAATATGTAACCTACCACTGAGAAGGACCGACATATAAAAATAAAAATCACGTACTAAACATGCAGCCGGTGCGTTACATCGCTCCTACAGAGTGAACAATTTCAGCCTGTCTCAGCGAGCGGTCAACAGTCTACGACCGCCGTGCCCCTCCCTGCATTTACACGCAGTGACAACCTGCCTCCGAAGCCAGCTCCTAACCCGCCATGCCTGCGAAGCACGAAATCTTCCCACCAAAAGATTCAGGCCCCGCTTGGATTTAAACCAAGCCCCAGGCTGTCAAAAGGCCCGCAAAGGTTAAAAACATTTATGATTTTCACTAACAATGGGGGAGCAAATACTAAACTATTAAATCATTATTTTGTGAATTGTGAAGAACAAGATGACAGTGCATTTAAAGCAATTAATTATTCCAATACATTAAATTAACTCAATTAATCCAATTGCCTGAACAGCCCCCCTGTGACCTGACGTAAGTGCAGCGTCCAGATTTACCAGTGGGGAAGAGCAGGAAGTTGCCTCTGCGACAGGAATTCTCTCGGAGCGCGGAGAACATCAGAGCCTCTGAATTCATGTCCTTTTGAAGTGGTTACTCACATTCATAGGATCAAGTGGAGGGGGCAAAATTGAGAGTTCTTTTTCTTGAAAAAAAAGTTGTTCCTCATTTGAAGCTGACGTTAACATTGACTCTTTTCCGCTTTCCATGGATGCTGCCTGACCTGCTAAGTGTTTCTAGTATATGCTGTTCTAACTCCCGCTTTGTTCAATTCAAACACTTCTTTGTTCCGTACAAACAACAGTGGTTTCATTTAAACATATGAAATTCATGTTAAGCATAAGTCATGTAATGGAGGTTGCTGAGTTACTCTATAAGGCGGTGACCCGACACTCGACCTGAGAGATTAAGCCGAGCCGCTTCGGCCTGCTGTATTGCTTTTATCACGGCATTAATGAAGATGTTTGGGCGAGGGTTCGTGGTTCTCTTGGGCAACAGGACGAAACCACCGCGAAAGTTCTGTCGAGAGACACGCTGAGCCCCGCGGCCGATAATTACCCGGGCCCGCAGTTCGCTCCATTTGGAGTGAGGTAGGTTTAAGATTGAGGTCAGGTCAGAGTGAATGCTGTGCTGTCCAGGGGGAGTCTCAGCTCCACCGCCCCCAAAATATCTTTCCTTCGGCTGACATATCACCAAGGTAGAAGCTAGTTCAACTGTCTAAGGTTGTGACTTTTTCTTTTTATTGGGGGAAAACACTTAAAATATATCGAAATATATCCGATATTTAGGAACCTTAAGCAAATGTCAATAATATAACTGAATACCGCATACTCAACACAGTACTTCTATCGTGTGGGAGTTTTGCACTATCGAACTGGAAATTTAAATAAGTCCCGAGCTACAATTAAACTGCAGACCGAAAGAGGCTGCAGAGGGTCATAAATTTAGTCGGCTCCATCCTGGGCACTCGCCTACAAAGTACCCAGGGCATCTTTAGGGAGCGGTGTCTCAGAAAGGCAGCGTTCATTATTAAGGACCTGCAGCGCCCTTTTCTCATTATTACCATCAGGGAGGAGGTACAGGAGTCTGAAGGCAGACACTCAGCGATTCAGGAATAGCTTCTTCCCCTCTGCCATCCGATTCCTAAATGAACATTGGACCCGTGAACACTACCTCACTTTTTAAATATATATTCTTTCTATTTCGCTAACTTTTATCTATTCAATATATATACTGTAATTTATTTATGTATTGTATTGAACTGCTGCTGCTAAGTTAGCAAATTTCACGACACATGCCGGTGATAATAAACCTGATCCTGATTCTGAATAGTGACGTCTGAATTTTCCGATGTTGGTTAGATTTCTGCTATACCCAAGTTCGTCTGACCGAAAATAAATTTAAATTGTTCGAATTAAAAGTAGAAGTAAGTAAATAAAATTAAGCTATTGCGTACAGTTAAGCAACCGTGCGCGCGGAATAAACAACCCGGCTTTATAGCTTAACAACAATGAATAAAAACATCAAATTATATGAAACTTAGTCACAATCCTAAAATAAACTATTTCATGATTTGTTCCTGAAATAAATTCCAGTCGCACTTCTGGTGTCGTAAGACATGTTTGCCATAAAAGCGGAAGGAAGGACTTGTACTGAACGTCTACATTTTACAGTGCAGCCTTGAGGAAATGGCATTAAAATCGTGACCAGGTCAACTGATTCCTTATAAATTTCAAAGATAAAATTGCTGCTCCAGCACAATAAAAGAGATCGTGTCCACAGGAGGGCGCCGTGAATCTGTCTATTCAAGTAATTGACACAGGCAGCTTTGGACTATAATTAGTTTATCCATATATAATATTAGCTCACAATGTTGGTTAATAATCCCAACTTAATTCTAAAAAAAAATCAAATGCAATGGAAAATTGCTTATGTTTACAATGTAACGTTGCACGTTATTTCAGAACAATGGAAAGATTTTGTTTTAATATGCATTGTGACTGGAAACAGCTTAACCATCAACAAAAATGGTAAGCAATGTAGAATCTAATTTTTCAGTTCAAAACCTAATTAGCCATTTTAAAAGGTTAACGCCAGCGCCTGAGACTGTTTTTTTGTTTAATAATCCTATTACTGATGGCTCATCATGTATAAAATGGTGCGCTATGATGCAAAAATCCCACATTTGCTTATGTGTGGATTGTAACAGAAATATGTTACATATTCTGC
Organism: Hypanus sabinus; assembly: GCF_030144855.1. Taxonomy (NCBI): domain Eukaryota; kingdom Metazoa; phylum Chordata; class Chondrichthyes; order Myliobatiformes; family Dasyatidae; genus Hypanus; species Hypanus sabinus. The sequence continues at coordinate 46,297,466 of NC_082719.1, read as the reverse complement.
ATGGAGAGAAAAAAAATAATTTTGAATATAGTCGTTCGCAGTTCAATCTGTAAGTATTAGTATTTCAAGCTTAATTGACGCTCCCCGTTTTTGAATAACATTTTTAAAATCTGGAACGGCTGAAATGTAAGAATTGTTTATCGTAGTGTTTGTGGCCTTAATATTTGTGTTGATGTGGGTGCCTAACGCAGAATATAAATTATCTGCTTTGTGTGCTGTATCCGAAAATATACAACATCTTATACTGTCTTTACATTAGCTTATAGTGCTTTAAGATGTATAATAAACCGTTAAAATCGTAAAGAATTGCTTATATTTTGTATTGGTGTTTAAATCTCGAACATCTGTTTGAATATAATAATTAAATACTTTTTTGCTTGCCCGGTGTGATGTAGTCATTAAGGTACTGAAATGATTACTGCTGCATGTACCCGACACTCAAAAGCCGAAATTAACTTTAAAAATGTTTCGCTTAGATCTTTAATTTTTAAAGGAAAGCTCTATAGTACTGCTTTTATGAGCTCACGTTACAACAGTTTGTTAATAGCCTTGATAATAACTAATATCAACACAAAAGCTTCCTGTAGAGGCGAACGCATTTTAAGGATATCTTTATATATATATATTGCAATAACTGTTCTAATGCATCTTACTTGGCAATTTTTCAACAGAAGTGTATATTTTCTATCCAATTGCTTTAAAAAAGATGGTTACAAAATAATGTTCAGCTTTTTTTAGGTTAGAAATAAATATTTCAAATTGGACAGATATTTGTAAGTAAGTGCACATTCCTAGACAGAGCAGAATGCATCATTTGGAAGAGTGAAATGTACATGTTGTGCACGGCGCTTTTAAAGAGAGATGGGGGAGGGGTTTAATTCCGAGTGCATTACTTTTTATTATCTAACCTGAACCAGTCTTTCCTGATGAGTTATTATGCGTCTACAAACACAGCAATGTCGAAAAGGACTGCAGAATATTTCTTCCGCGTATTTTGATTAAAATTACAGTATAGGGATCTCTGTAATCTTACAAAATCAGAATCAATTTATTTCCCTGCTCAAAAAATGAAATCCTACTCTGGCGCCAGATTGCTGTTATTTATCACCTTGAAAACAATAAAGTCAAACGTCAAACGCGAGAAAACATAGCAAAAAATATAATATCCTTTGGTAAAGTTAAATAATAAGAACTACTTAGAGCTAAAATCTATTACTACGTTTGTGCTGGTGTGTATTTAGACCGTGAGAAATCAGACTGAATTTGTGTGATTGGTAAAATACTGCAATTACAGTACAGTATATGATATTCAAACAATCAAGTTGTGTGGATTTTGAAATTTTTTTTGCTCACCAAATCCACCATCCTATTGTAATTTTAAACTGCCAAGTTGTACACTATATTTTTAAGGAAACTGGGGTTTGTGTACTTTGCTTTTTTCAACATAAGATTGAAAATTTTAGTATGATGTAGATCGCGAATAGAACGCTGTCGCCATTCCATGTATAATATTTTTCCACAAATGCTTTATAAGTGCACATTTGTAACAACTTATATAGATTAACAATGTTTTTGTCATTTAACTGTCCGTACACATCTTTCTATATTTACTATTGTTTCTTTTTTTTTAAAAATGCTTAGCCGGAGCATGTTTTCGTATAAACAAATATTAACCTAAATTGTCTTTTCTTCCATAATCACCATTTCCAACCCCCGCTGTTATGATGCACCAACAATAAACGAAATATATGCATTTTCACCAAAACAAGACCAATTACTAAGGAAACCAGCTTCCTCAGTATTCGTTTCATTTGCTCTATTTTAAAGCTGATTCATCACTGGGTACTAGGCGTTTTCTGAAGAATTTCCTATAGAATATGTGGGAGGAGACAAAAGAATGCAACCCGACACGACTGACAGAGAAGTCAATGCAAGTAAATGCAAGAATTAAAGCTACAAAAAAAAATAAGAATTCAGATGAAATCGAAAAATAAAAGGCTCCAATTCTTTTCTCAGCCGTAAAGAAAAGTTCACCAAAGCAAACAGAGCAAAGAAAGGGAACCAAAGAATACAAACCAGAAAATAGAGAAAGGAGAAAACAAGGGGGAAAGGGAACATTCTTATGAATACGTTTCCTTTGTAGTTGAATACAGTGGCAGTAAAAAAAAGAGCAGCAACTCCATTGGCAGTGTCAAGATAGACAAAGTTTAATACAAACATGTCTTCTTAATGTTAATCGAATTATACACTTTAATGGGATCGCATCGGATTGATATATTTTCCTCCTTTTTAAATATAATCAATGAACGTCCCAGAAAATATTTTACTGAACTAAGACATTCAAGAAGATTATTAGATCTTTCCACTTGTAGCAGTTGTTAGTGCGTAGCATTACAGCAACGGTAGAATTAGGACGTCCCGCTGCTGAACATTAAGATATTTCCGGATTACTACCCCTCTTGGATTTCTTTCGCTTTCTGATTTATTTTTATTTGCCACGGGCTTTCCCTGCGATTTTATTTGGCATTTAAGTTCTAGATATATATACGTTGCCTAGTCTAGCCGCACGATGGCCATTAAATGTTATTAGATTTTAATCTTCGTTGCTGTTGCAAAAGGATGCTGCACCGCGGTGTTCATGAGGGGATAAAGAGAACGCCAAGTGGATGGCGGTGAGATCTGTCCATCGTGGACAAAGTCGTTTTGTATGCTCTCTGCGTGTGTTCGGCAATGTGACTAGATTCCCTTGGGTTAGTATTAGTGCAGGGAGGAGTTTCACAGTTTGGATGAAGATATAACGCATTTACACTCCGGGCCTGCCGTTCCTCAATTTCCTTTTGATTGACCTCTTGGACTAAATTACGGAATTAAAGCTATCGACAAATCGAAATAGCAACAATGTTTTGGCTACAAAGTGTGTGCTGATGCTAAAATGCTGGAGTACATAAATATCCAGAATTGTTCACTGAATTTAGTTATCTAAAATTCAATATTAACTGCTAAAAATTACAAATCCGTAACGGAAAGAGGATACAAAATTCAAGTTCTACACACACATTAAATAGTTGGTTTTGTCTGAAGGATAAACTAACTTAAACGCATCATTCATTGGATTTCTGTGATTAAGGGAAATAGTTCAAAGTGGAGCCATTTCATAAATGTTGAAATCTTATAGAAAATTGGTCCTAAAGTTTTCTGTCTCAGTCTGCTGTGTTAACAATGCGATTGCGTGATCTACTATCAACCAAATGCAGACGCCGTGGGGCGGAAAGGCGTCAAATACAGCAGCTGCTGAAATCCTAAAACAAAAGCAGAAGATACTGGAAACGTTCAGCAGGCCAGGCAGTATCTGTGGAGAGTGAGAGGAAAGGTCAATGATGATTTGTCGGAGCGAGCCTTTATAAACCCGTGCATCAGCCATTTATTGCAAGACACCAGAAACAGTAAAAAAGAAAACACGACTTTAAAATAAATAGAACAAACAGAATTATATTGTATTTCAGTAAACAGTAGAGGTGCAAGGAAAAAAGGCGTAAAGCAAAACTGTGCTACGAAGTTGCCTTCCTATTAATAAATTGTAATTTCGTTTGGAACGATGAAGCTTTGGTGAAAATTAACAAAACACAGGAAGAGAGAACATTTAAAAAAAAAGAGAAACAGGAGTAGACCAATTGGCTTTTCGAGCCTCCTCTGCCACTTGTTAAGATTGTTGTGAATCAGTATCGGCCCCGACACCACTCTTTCCCGTATTCCTCGGCTCCCTTGTCCTTTATAAAATGGAAGTAAAGGAGAGGCTGAAGGTGGGAACCCAGCCCGTGGATAAGTGACAGAAATTCCAAGCACGTTGTGGTCCATCATCAACTGAAGAAAAAGAAGGAACATTTCAGTCCTGTGATCGATTAAATATTTGGTGTTAGCTGCATTTCGCAAGACCGCAAGAGGAGAAAATGTTAATTTTCACTTTTAATGTCAACTCGCCGGCAATTAAAAAGTATAACAGCAGCGTGAAGGCCGGAATCGACCTGTTGTCTATTAAGAAGCAAATACCTTTGTAGAGTTTGAACGCTTTATATCTCCAAATACAAAATCTCCATTCCCTCTGTTAAATTATATACCATTTGCTCTGGACTTTCAGCATCTGGACAATATCTTGTGTTTATGAGAAACAACTGCCGATTTCTGTGTAACAGAAATAAACTTTCCGTGTTAAATGTGCTACAGGAATGATAGAATACGTATAATATCTGACGCAGAGAATATTCAGCCGGCGTAGTCTCTCTTTTTCCAGACATCCCCTGTTCATATACCAATTGATTTCTACCTCATGGGAGTAACCTATATTTCAGAGGAATGCAGTATTATCCAGATCTGGGGGACCCAGTTCGGTCCCTTTACTGGGTCTCGCCATCCCACCCCTCATTCAGCCTCTAGACTGTTATTTGCACATCTGTGTATTGCTCGAGTGCATCTGAAAAGGCCGGAATCTGACAAATTTAATGAAAATTGTTTGCAATACAGTATACGATGAAGTACCTTAAAACAGAATGCGTTGTGAATGGAAACGTTCATTGTCAATTTCTATGCGTTATGCTGGGGTTTGGCCCGTTCCAATAAAACATTGATTAGTCTTTTTTAGCACAACAATGTGGAAAATTAATTGCAATCTATTAATTATTAATAACATTTAAACAACTTCATCATCTTACTTTAATGAGATATATTCATCTGTATACCCCCAGTGAAGAGCAAATGTCAGGCTCGTCGTAATACTTATTGCTTTATCAAAAATAATCTCCAAATAAATTAATCAAACGTAAATATACCATGCGTGTAGATCATTTGTCAGTAATGGATGTATATTAAAATTTGCCGGTATTATTTTCTGTCATTCATTGTAACAAATTGAACATTTATTGCATATATATTAAAAAATTATCCCGTAATCGACTGTTGCCAGGATTGACGTTATTGGAGAGTTCCTTGAGGTGAAGTCCCGTTGGAATAATTTTGTCGTGGCGATTTCCCTTTGGAAAAATGCTTCAAGAATTGCTTCAAACCACCGCTAAATTGAGCTGTTTGACTAACAGTCCATCATCACACCATAAACAATTTGAGCATGTCGCAGACACGGAACTTTACCGTAAAGCTACATTTGTTGTAAATAAGCTATACATTACATAAGTGTATCTGACAAATTGTTGGATGAGTGAACAGTGCATCTTTGTTTGGTCGCAGTTAGATCACGTTCTAGAAGAGCACAAACTCCTACTAATACATAGGAAATATTAGTTTCATAAACACGATCAGTCAGGCACATAAGGGCGGTATTGTATACAGTTGTTGACCCTACTATTGGTCCTAAAATAGACTGGGAAGTGGAAGCTTATGGAAAAAAACATTCTTTGTTTTCGGCTCCTGAGTAGATGAATGGGGAATGACATGCAGATGATTAGTTTGTCCTATTAAATTGTCAGAAAGGAAAGGATTTTTCTAATAATTGAGTTTCTATGAAGAAATATGAAACTGGGAACGAAGGTGGTTGGAAGCGTGGAGACTGGGAGTGGGACGAAGCAAAGAATGGAGTGAGATGCGACTGTGTGGAATCAGTGGTATGAAAAGTTAACAGTGGAAACAGTAAGAAGAACGAGGGATAGGGACACAATAAATACGAGCAAGCTGAAAGGGGAGAAAGGACATGAAACGCGCTCGAAACTAAAATGAAAAGGATTATGTAAGGCAAAAGCAATTGAGAGTAAATAAAACTGACATAAATATATACAGCACAGGAAAAGAATCGAGGACCTGGGTTGATGCTCAGATAAAAATAAAGGGAAGAATTGACGCGGCGTGGACAAATACTTGCATTGTTATTGGTGATCTGGACAAAATATAAGTAAAATGTTGAATTGATGACCCGGATTAGCGAGCTATACACAATAGGATAACTGGATGGAGATTGATGGGGCCTGCAGAAGTGTACGACATTCTGTCAGACCTGAGGCAATTATTGTCTCCTAATGGATGGACTGACTGCCACTGACCTCAGCACACTGTGCAACATGCCACCCAAATGATCTAATCTGTAATTTTCTGTATTTAACAGACATTGCGCCCAGAATTACACGGGAAACCGGAATACCCAGTGTTAAATCTCAGATAGTGTTAAGATACACTTAAAAATAAAGATTCGTTTATTCAAACATGGAGGTCGTAGCCAATTTTGACCCTCAGTCGGCATCAGCAGGTGTATGCAGACAGCTTGTGCAATAATGCAATGATACAACTGACTGAATCAGATATATTTGGACCGGTTCGCGGAACTTTGAATTCGATTCACTTACAGCCGATGGTAAATCCAAATCTCTTAACAAACCGTCAAAACTAGCAACCTCCTTCTAAAACACACCAAGGAATATGCACAGATATAAGTTACAAAAGGACAGGTGTGTTCTGCAATATTCATACAAGTGTCTGGCAAAGTGTTACTATTAAGTGTTTGAGTCGATCAGGTACGCTCTTTGTCATCAATGAAATAACTTGTTAAGCTGCTCAATTTTTTTTTCTCGGCAATTGGTGATTTTGTATCATTTGTTGCATCTCTCTAAATAATTTATATTCTTACGAAAGAATGCCTTGTAAGCTCTATATTATATCAGAAGTAGCTGTTCGCATTTATTTTCTAACAAGTATAAAACATAATTCACGGATAGGTCTTTGTGTGTTGTCATTCTTCAAACTACTCAGAGCTTTTATCCCCTGTTAAGTTTTTACATCACATGTTAACAAGATGGAGCAATCCGTTTTCGTACCATTATTAAATCAGTGTTGACTTGAACACTCGTCCTTTTTTGTGTTCATTATGTCTCTGCCCTCACTTGAAGATTTATGTATTTTTGATATTAAATTCCTTCATTCATTAAACCTGCTCTCTTGTTGACTTTTCTTGACCCCTTGCCCCTCTCCCTAAACTTTCCCATATTTAATACTGAATCATTTTTTTCAATGTCATGTGCTTTGTTGCTTTCCAGTTGACTGCTGTTCCCTTTGGCATGTGCTGTTTGTTCTGTTCTTGAACTTCACGGGGTCACCTAGTCAGAGTTGTGATGTTGCCTGTCCTTCTGCATTCTGAATCTCGCCTTGCCTCAGCGGTATCGTGTCTAACAAGTCACTTTCCCCCGAATACCAGTTTCCTAATTAGTTAAACAAACACCTTCGCTAATGATCCCCAGGCCTCCTTGTTCCTCTGGGTTTTGTTTCGTTCAGTTTCTGGTGTATTTGTAGTCCTGCTGGAAGCTTGGCCTCTCTGACCTGAGGCAGCCCATTTGTGCTCCTTGGAGCACCGTCCCTTGTCCAATCCTCTCGGGCCAAAGGCCAGGACCATGGGAGCCTTTCAAGCCACCAGCTGCTGGAGGTGACACTGGTCACAAAAGGACACGGGAAGGGACGAACTTTTGCTCATAGATGATAAATAATGTCTTCATTCTTCTTCTCTGGGACTTGGTGCGTGTTCCAGCCTTGTAGCCTGGCAGATAAAATGAGGACATGTACCAGAAAAAGGCTGTGCATAAGAGCTCCGGAGAGAAGGCATTCGCAAATGGTCTCGTAATCATCTGCTCAACATCACCCAAATTTCCGGCTGCATCCAGCTTTGGCGTTGCCTGTTGTTTTGTTTCTTACTTGGCAGTGCATTTGTGCCCCCAAGGTCCCTGTAAAAATTGATACTAATTGTAGGGGCTGCACACTGCTGGCTGCTAAACGCCCCAGGGCTGTGTGGACCTGCTTGTCAAAGCCTTAATTGACAAGAGCTTGTCTGTATTTAGTAGCAGCTGTTCCTGAACATTGGCACACCAACACACTTTTTTTTTCCACTCGGCACCAACCCTCCCCGCCCGAAGGAGTCTAAGGCCGAACTGGTTAAAACTTAAAAGAAGATTTATAGAAACCCCTTTGGTAGTGCGACAAGAGGCAATCTCCACACGCCCCTCTCTAACCCCATCCTCAGTAGGATTACATTCATCAACCTCTTTACATCACTTTACCACCATGTCTGGGAGCCACGTTTCCATTATTAATAAAAGGAGTATTAGAATAATTAGGCAGGTGTCAATATTCTGCAGCAATATATCAAACTATTTCGCGCACGTTTACGTTCCCGCTGATCTATGGATCAACCGCTTGAGAAATGGATCGTTTGCTTGGTTTACAGTCTGAATACTGTTTTGTTCCAGATTCACAGTTTAAATTTGCATGGTGCTTTTGTTTCACAATTGACTAAAGCTAAATAGAAGTATTCTAATTAACTTTGGCATAACATTTTCTAAAGTATGCAAAAAGTTCTTGTAGGAAGCTCACTCGTTGAAAACAAAAACAAAAAAAAAATTACACTACTTTATAAACGTGCTGATTCAGCGTTTGAACGGTAGCTCCGTCGGCAAGTGTTATATTCCGTAGTTTAAATATATTATTCAGAATATCAATGAGACGAATTTTCCGGTGTATGATTGGTGGATACTGGGTTGGTTTAACCAAATAGACAGATCAGTAAGGCCCAACTCGGAGTTCACAGAGCCCGGAGCATCCAGCATCAATAAATGAATCACTTTCAATAGCATCTGATATATGGTGTAATAATGCACACCTCTTGGCCAATCATGATTTATGAAACAGTCTATACTTGATAAATAAACATTAAACTTAATTGTTATGGTTACCCGTTTGATGTCGCGTTAGCTCTTATATGTACCTTTTGAGAAGCAATACTTACACAAAACTAAATCTATGTATTTTGCCACTAATTCACGTTTCCTATAAAGAATTGTAATACTAAAAAACGAAGTGTGTTTTATATACCAGTTAAAGAGTGCATTTTCTTTTCTGTGGAATTGTATTTGGAGTATACGTTGGTTTTATGCACCTGTGTCTACACGTGAGCACAAATATTAAGTTTGTTATCTCCTTTTAAAATTTTGCATTTAACAATAATCGCTAACTTTTTATCCGTTTTCCACTTTTTTTTTCAGGAACAATGCGAACATTGATGCACTCAGTTGGAGTTCCACTGCTGGGGATCTTTGGTGCCGTTCTCGGCGCCTTTAGATTTCATCAATCAAACTGACTGCAATTTTCCATAAAAATGCTGAATTTGGGTCAGAATCTGGGCAAAGCAGATAAAGATCATTGAAGCTGTCTTGTGAGATGATAAATGGAGTCCCTTTCAGGCAAATAAAACAAGAGTTTTAGTTTGGTTTCACTTTCATTGATTATGGATATACTTGAATCATATATACACACTCTTTTGTAGGATATCTTTGTGCCCAGTTCAGGCCTCAGGAAGAGATTTGAATTGTCAGAGTTGAAGTCATTTTCTTGCGCTCTCTCTCTCTCTCTCGCTCTCTCTCCAGCTATCTACCTTTCTATCTTTCTCTTGTTTTACTGGGTCTAATCGAACGATTTAGAAACTTAGAGGTATTATGCGAAATATTTGCACATTCTAGGGAGCTTCGTTTAAAACAAATCAGTCCCATCTTATATGTGTTTAAATCTCCAAGAAGATGAAGAACAAAAGACTGTCCGGACATGATGAATTCGAATAAAAGGGTTATCTTTTACAGAGTTTGAAACGATTTCCACGGTGCCACAGATAATGGCAACCTATAGCAACACAGTATCAATGAATGTAACTCGAGCTTCAGGTTTGCATTATTGTACGTTTAACACGCAGTTAAGAAGAGAAATGCTTAATGGAACAAGTGTGAAAAGTGAAACTCTTTTCAACACAACAAAACATCGAATCATAAAACATGTGAGGATCTTTACTTTCTGAGAATTATGCTTTGTTTTCTGTGGGAAGGATCTCGAGATGCGTTAACTGATTATGAAAAGTATTGATCTGATGTGATTCTCGCGTGTTGCCCGTGAGGAGAAACTAAGAGAGGTGGAACGTGCCCAGTAGATAAACGGGGCGTAATATAGAATATTCTGAAAAGAAAACACGAAAAGACAAACGGAGACGGAAAATAGAATATGGAAGTTGTTACAGGAAGAAAGTGTTTAAAACAGTCAACAAAACGGCATGGAAAAGATGCGAAGAGGGTAACATACGAGAAATTAACCCAAGAATTATAAAATGAAAACTGACCAGCGAAAGAATTAAAATACGAAATTTTAAATGATAATGTTCGAAAGAATACGTTTTGAAATACAATGATCTGAAATACGAGTGAATGCAAATTAAACTAATTAGGTTTGAGTAACCGGATTAGAGTCCTACTTGGAGCAGGAGTAGGACACAACAGCCAAAGAAGTGATGGCTAAAAGGAGAAAAATGCAAGAGAATAGATAACAACGAGAGAAAAGGGCGAAGGGTTTTCCAAAATGCAGAGGAAAGGCAGAATAGGGAAGGGGGAAAGTGTTGTGGTGTATAGTGAGAGCAGCAGTGGTTTTCTAATGGAAATGCGCATTTTAAGTAGGAGGCCGCTGCCGCCGTTGAGGTGCTGCAGGCGGGGGAAGAGCAGCCCTGGCTGAGCCACGCAATGCCACTCATTCCGGCGGGGGGCTCGCAGCTCCGAGCTGCCCAACTCTGCTCACTCTCAAAGACTCTTTGACCAGCTCTGCGGGCTCCTCACCGGAGGAGTCTAACACAACATAAAAGCGCATTATGAAAATTATAATATTAGCCACAGTGCATGTCCATCTACGCTGCTTTGCAGCTTTTATGCATTGACCGGAGTGTTCAGCTGGTTTGATTTGTAAATATCCATTTCAATTCACAGCCTTGAATAGAGCAACAGTACTTTCTTTATCCACAAACTTTTCTGCTTCGCAAGTTCCTTCATTTTTACTTAGTTTATAGCAGATTCCGTCTTTGTCACTGTAAAGCAGAGACACAGTTGTCATACTGCCAAACCATCATTGATGATAAATGATCTCCGTCTGTTGTTGTTTTATTTTGTGCGAAAACTACTAGTTTTTAGCTATATGGGGGGGGGGGGGGGGAAAAGAAAAGCATTCAATGAAAGCGCCAAACAAAAGGTGAGTATCTTTGGTGCTTCATTTGCTTGAAGACGTTATAGTCAAAACTAAAGTTGAAAAAGTAACGTTTGCTCATCAAAGGGTTGAAGAATTTTAGCAACCAGTAAAACGCAACCATTCGAGCTTCGCTTCTTTTCTGCTTTGAAGCTTGACTGAGATAACTAAACCCAAGCATTTCACTTTTCAAACAACCCACGCCTTAGGTGAGCGCAGTCTACAAGTGATGGGCATCAGATGAGTTGCTTATATTTAACGATCATTCAATGCTGTATTTTAATTAATTTTTAAAATTTTAATCAGTATGCCAGCCAGCAAAATATTGAAAATTCTGCTTATGTATTAGAAGGCTTCAGCACTTCCTTCGCAGTTCTATTCCGGCCCCAATCCTCAAAGTTGTTGTGAATTATATGCTTCAAATTAAATATACGTAAACAACAAACGATGAAATCTGAGATGTATTAGGGAATACGCAATATTGTATATCGGGGCAAACAGGCTGCATTTGAAAACGGTAAAGTAATTGGCTTTTACATATTAATAATAAAAATGTGCATGGTATATTGCACGGTATATTAGAGGCAAAGCTGTTGCGCAGGTGCATTGGGGAACCTGGTCATAGGGCATTGTTGGTGTGTTTTTGGGAGGGTGGTGTAAACAGGTGCCGACCTAAAAACAAAAGGTTTATTTGGACTACATTTCGAACCATGAAAAATTGTTTAATTTGACGAGAAAGTGAAAGCAGTGGATGTTCCTGTGAAGTGACATTTCCTGTGGCGAAGACTGCATAGGCTGCTAATAGATATCTAATTGATGGGTGAAGTCCCATTTCCGCGCAGTTTGCTTTATTGCTCTATTCGGTCTGGTGGAAAATATAATGTTAATCAGATCTTTAATTCCTCCAGGATTTGGTGGGAGCTTGCTGCACAGAAAACAATCGTTATTTAAAGCGTTTCAATGGAGACTCAGTTACCTATCCTTACCCTTTAAATTTGCTCAATATTTTACCAAAAAAGTTCGAACATAGGCTTCTTTGACAGATAGGCAAATCATTCCCGTTAATTTAAATAAACTTTTTTTTTAGATCATCAACATTCGCGAGTTTATTCATGTTGGAATAAAGCTATGTATCGGCTTAGTGGGGAAAACTGGGTTTTCTTAAAGACAGTGTTCAAGGTGGTTGAAATTAATGTAGGTATATCATCACACCCAGTGGGTCGCTGTGACTGACTGGAACAGGCACAAAGAGCTTTGAAAGGTAGGCCACCTGTATGTTTCCTGCTCTGCCGGTCAGCTTGCTCTCTTCCCTCATCTGTAGTTTCACTGTGTCATTGCAACAAGAACTGCCAATTTATTTGATTTCCGACAGCACATTATAATTACCTTTTAAAAAACAATGTTGGATTACAGTTGGGGGAAGAAGAAAACACGAGACACTAATCTGGTTTGCAGCGAACACTATGGCAGCATTTAAAATTACCTGCGTCTCAGTATTGATGAGTACTTACTTTATAACTTACTCCAACCTTCAAGAAAATTATCAAAATGAATATGCCAGAGGGTAGAAATAAGCCAATAATGAAAAGCATGCTTTATTACTTGTTATTTACCACTGAAATTATAAAATTGTTAAATCTTGACATTGTATTTTAATTTATTTTAATTTATTCATTGCCATTTGTTTTTTATGGACCTTTTTATTGCCTGAAACGTCAAGCAATGAAGCATTGAGAAGTGTAGAGGCATCCTGAGCTACAGAGCCCTTTTTTTTAACACTCCTTGATGCGATTAATGAGGCGTGATTGTAAGAAGGGGATCTGATCTGTTCTAATGATTGATGAAGCCCGGGGCAAGGCTGAGCCCTCGCCGGATAAAGCCCAATACAGCCCCTTATAATGGTTGCATACTACTTGGGCTGGGCTGAGTCAAAGCCTCTTACTCAACTACATAGGGTTTAAACAGAAAGGGAAGGTGCTCAGTTGTTAGTTAATGATCTTTATGCATTGAGCCACCAGCCGTCTGTTACAGGAAAAGTGGTGGGGAGGAAGTAACTGGGGTGAAAGGGGAGAGCTAAGACATACTGTTCCTCCCTCAGCTACACAAGTCCATGATCTGTCCTCCAGCTGCCTGAGAACCCAGCATGGGGCCAAGGCACTTGTTACAGCCGTGGCAAGGCTGGAATGAAAGAACTAAAGAAAATAGAAACTCTATGTATACGGGGATCTTGCATTTGAATTTGTCCCTAGTTAAGGTACCTGGAGCTCTGGTGGCAACTAAACCCCGTTCACAGTGTTTCTCACCATGTGGTGAAATCAGCAAACTCTTTCGGTTTCAGTTGTAATTAATGTACAAATATTTTAAAATAAGCAATTGTGTCATTACATATGACTTCTACAGATCAATGGTACTTAGTTTGACCTCTTCTGTACTATAATTGATGTGACTCATCCAGTATGAAACCAGAATCACTGCAATTGCAGTTTGAGCATGGCCCATGTCATCAGGACATGGCTTAGTTTGTTAGAGGTAACCTATTTTTAAAATTTATGTTATTTCCATATGCATACAACTGTATTAATGGAAGAAATATCATAAAATGCACAATGAACCTCAGAAATACTGCAATAAGCCTTAACCTATATCACTCTCAATGCCTTAGCCAGTGACGTTGAGATCCAGTGCAAAACCATGGGATTCCTTAAACAATGTATAACTAAAATATTTCTGGGATAAGTGATTTTCTTTGTGATAGGACATTAGACCCAGATTGATTTCCAGCATCTCAGTTAAGTTCCTACTGACTCAATATCTGAGATTTATTATCTAGATGTGCTTACTTGTATGCTTCTTGTTTTACTCAAGAACTTTGAAAAGTATTGTGTATTGTGGAGAAAGGAAGAATGTAGAAGATCTACAGTTGACTACTGAAACAGCTAATATTCCAAATGCCAATTATCAACAACTAGCATAAATTCTTATCACTCAACATTAATATAGTAGTTGTTTGTGACCAGTGTTCTGCTGGATGTAGAAAGGTTGATGACCCATATTAATGTTCAAATTAAGTATCTTCCCATTAAAATACTTGACTGAGAACATGTTACGTTTAGGGTTAAAATTCATAAAACTGATGTGTTGCAAAAAAGTAAATTAAAACTTGGAGGAGTTTTAAGTTCCTAAGTATCTTTAAGTATCAATGGAACAATTATGGAGAAGTAAAGTGGAGAGGGAAACAAGGAAAGACTGGCTACATAATTCATTTAAGTTAGAAACATGTCTGTTTAAGAATGGAATTAAAAGTAATTCAAGACAAATGTTGACTAAGATAATCAAACAAAAACTGAAGGATTTTCTTCACAAAATGAGCAGCTAGACTTTAACCGTCAATTATTGGCTTGAAAGACACCCTGCAATTTTGCATGAATACCTGTCCAGATACTTTTCTTTTGATGAAGATTTTTGTTTTTATCAAATAATGTTGAATAAATTCTCAGAAATACATAATGCTCATAAATTATATCTGACATGCACAAAGCATGTCTTTTAAAAATTATTTTATATTTGCTGGACTTTTTTTGACAATGAGCTTAATAGATGGTGGAGTCAATTTATATATTCCACTAATAATTGAACAGTAGGACTAAGTCTACTTTAATTTTTAAAAGAATGGTGTCTCTTTTGGTTAACCATAATGATTATAATGATTCCAAAATTTAAACACCTCTGCCATTGTTGCAACAAGTCACTACTTATAATTAGTTGCAGAAAGGTGTTGTCTTACAGGTCTGACTTAAGTTCAGTCTTAGATTTAGATCAGTCTTGCAATAGCAAAAGTTTTATTCGAGTAAAAGCTAACTTTGTGCTGGATTGGTTTATGGTACTATAATTTATAATATAACTGTGGTGAAGATTCTAATGGAATGAATATGTAACATCAGTATAACTAGGCCCTTTGAAGTAGTGAATAGATTTTTAAATGATCAAGGTAAAGGAAAACTATAAAAAGAATGAATTTCTGATTACTACCTATGAAAAGAATGAAAAATAACATACTTACCTGTAAAAGTAATTCACCTGTTTTAGCCTTCTGTTTATGACACAGATCTTTCTTTATTTATATTATTTATTTTGAGACAGTGTGAAACAGGCCCTTCTGGCCCTTCGAGCTGTGCTACCCAGGAACCCACCTATTTAATCTTAGCCTAACCACAGGACAATTTACAATGACCAAATAACTTACTAACTGGTATGTTTTTTGGAATGTGGGAGTGTTCACGGGAAGGACAGGCAAACATCTTGCAGGCGGAATTGAACTCTGAACTCCTATGTAATATTGTTGTGCTAACCACTAGCCCCCATGTACAGTATGTAGCAAAACATGAAATAATTCAAACACTTCCCTCTCTTTGGCTCATGATTTAAGTAGCTTTTACTTTCTTACACCAGTATAGATCCTACTGAATCAAAAATTATGCATCCTTAATACAGTAGAATATGAAAAAAACCATTAGGGAGAGAAAATCAGGCTGAGTGTTATGGAGCTTATTCACATTTTATGTTAAAACAGAGTACTGCTGTTTGGATTAATAACATGTTAAAACATATTACAATGGTATTATGTGCTTTCAGCACTTGGGAGCTCAACACATATGCCCTCAACTATTGCTACCTAAGTACAACACTGCTAAGAATTTATTGATTATTTGGTACTACTTTTCCCATTTAATTATATATTTCATGAGGTCTACATACTGCATAATGTTGATTTTATTACTAGGCAACAGTTGATGCTGTACTTGGTAAAACTAGAGACTATGTGTTTTTCTTTGAAACATTTTATGTAAATCCATAGTTATTTACAGCACAGGGGAATATTAATTGACCCGTCATTTTCCTGACAGCTCCATTGCAGATTATATTAAAAAATGAATTAGACCCTGTAGATGCATCTATCTATGTTTACGTGAAAATTGCTCCATGTTAAAGCAATATGGTAAGTCTTATTAATATGGAAAACTAAGATTCTGTACATTAATTGTATAAAGTAACTGATAGAAAGAGAAAAAATATCTTTATTCTGATAGCTTTAACATAATATGGAACTCCACTTATCTGATGTTTGCCACCAAACTGTGGGATGCAGTGGAATATGATAGGTTCTCTGTACCTAGCCTAATCTATGCAGTTGTCGTAGACCATAGACAGCAATTTTAAAGTGATGGTTTGTTAGGTGGGATTGAACTAGACCCGCTCTTCTTGTATCTAGGAAAAAGTAGCAACTTGAACTTGTTTCCAGATGAAGTGGATTGGCAGAATTCAGATTTTTTTTGGCAGAGAGCAGAGTAACTGGGGGAGGGGGTGGGAATTCAAACCTATTGGAATACAATTAAACCATAGCGTGTTAAGACCCAAATCTAACTGCTAGAAAGAGTGGTGGAGGCTGAAACCCCTAATGCATTCACAAAGGGCCATTAATTATGAAGTTATGGAGCAAGTTCTGAGAGCTGGGAATTGTTTGGAGCTGACTTCAACACAGGCTCTTCTTCTGCTGTAAGTTTCCAAGATTAGATGATGCTGAAATTTGATACTCTATTTTCTTATACTCATAGAATCACTTTTACTGTCAGAGAATCACTTTTAAGCAAAATAATATCAAAAATAGGAGCTACACTACGCACCCGGCTCTTTGAACTACTTAACCAGATCATGGTTAATCTTCTACCTCAGTGCAATTCTCTCCTCATATCCATAGTTCCTTCTATATCCAGGGAGGAGAAGTCCAAAGATTCACTGAGTGAAGAAATTTCTCTTTACTTCAATACAAAATGGCCTACACATTATTTTAAGACCTCTAGTTCTAAAATCCTCAGCCAGAAGAAACAAGGTCAATGTATCTACCCCATTAATCCCGCTAATAATTTGATTTATTTCAAACAGATCATCTCTCATTCTTCAAAATTCTTTTAAAACATAAAAGGTTTCTCATTATTTGATAAAACTGCCATCTGAGGAATTAATCTGGTGAATCTTCACCGCTCTCCCTCTTTAGCAGGTATATTTTATTAAGGGAAGGAGGCCAAACCATACACAGTTCTCTACGTGTTATCTTACCAAGAACAAATATATTTGTAGTAAGATATCCTTATCCTTGCACTCAGATCCTCTGAAACAAAGGACCCACATAGTATAACATTTGCTTTCCTGAATGCTTGTCCCATCTGCTTATTAGCTTTTGTTGCTGGAAACAAAGATACCCAACATCCTCTCAACACCAACATCTCCCATTCTCTCTCCATTTAACAATACTCCACTTTTCTCTTTTTTCTACTGAATTATTGAAAGGTTTATATAATATATCCAATCTAATAATTTATATGAAGTTCTGGTAAAAATAATTTTTTTTGCTAATCAAATCATCAACATCCTGCTTTTTCTTGCTGCAATATATTTCAATTGCACCAAATCACATGGGTAGGTGAGCATGTATTAAAGATCCAAATATGGACAAACTATCAAAGAGACAACATTCATTCTCTCCTCTCTCCTTCTCCTTCCCCTTCTCCAGCATCACATGGGATTAAAAAAATTCTGGGCCCGAGTATTCCAAATATATACATTTCTCAAAGCATGTTGGAACTAGTAGACAATTTCACTCCTTTCACTTATTTCGAATGTGGAATCCAACTAACTTTTTAAATTGCTTTTAAAACAAACATTCCATGTTATTTGCATTTTATATTAAAAACACCACATTTCAATTTTTATTAAGGCTGACTTCAGCTGCATGTCACACTTGACTGAACATTTCAAAGGTAACATAACTTCTTTTCAAACCATATCTTAAAGGAGAAAAAGATTAGAAGCTGTCCAAGATTATGAAGCTCTCTGCTGAGTTTAGAATGTAAAACAATCCTGATAAACTCTTAAATAGAGACTGAATTACATTTCAGCAAGGCTTATCTGGCATATTACATATTGATGTTATTAAACGAAGTATTTGAAGGCATAAAAAACTTCATCAAAAAGCTACTAGCTACAGTATTTAATTAGCAGCTATATATTAGTTTAATAGAGTATAACAGGAACCCTTGAAACATGTTATTCACAAAACTAAGGAAAATCAGATTGTAACTTTCTTGAACAGAATGCATATTGACTTTTCTTCTTATTTCTGTCAAAATTGGTTACATTATGACAGCAAATACCACTGAGTGGTTAAAAGATTTATAAATGGGATTATAGAGTGCACTTAGGGTCATGCCTCTTCAAAAGTCCAGAACAGTTGATCTCATCATCTAGATGTAAACAAAGTAAGCAATCGTTCAAGCATAACTCCCTGTCTTCCTTACTGAAAGCTGCAAACAATTAACATGGTAATTAATTTTTAACAACTGCAATAATTGGAAAAATTGGACACTTTATTAGGATTTTCAAATATTTTCTTGTATCCTACAAGGACCTTTAATTTATGTACAATTCCCTTAAGCCAGGGGAAGAGATCAGGTGTCTAGACTTCAATATTTTATTCAGAATTATTTTGTTACAATTGGACAACTGGAAGTTAGCCATGAAATTGATTTTTTTTTTTCCTTATATGGTGGTCCAGCAAATGCCAGAAATCCTCACCATATAAAAAAAAAGGCTAAGAGATTTACACAGTGGAATCAAATGTGTGATATTTTGATTTAAGAGCAAATTGACGAATAAAAAATGAAAGAACTGTGATTGCAAATGCAGGGAGGCACACTGACTGTCCATTTCCCTTCATGGATGCTGCCTGACCTGCTGAGACCCCTCAGCCATTAATGAAATGTATGGATTTCATTAGTTTGATTTGTAGTGATTACAGGGAGAAGGTTGCAGAATTGTTTCTATTTGTTTTGTCAATCTGAAAGAACTGTAAAAGGCTGTTTTTTGGGACAGTTTCCTTATTGTTTGATTAATCCCAAGTCATAAAAAGATCTGTTGATCTCCATAACCAGAGAATTAGCAAAATTAATAAAGATTATTAGCTTTTCACAACATGTGGGCATGGCTGACAAGGCCACCATTTATTACTGATTCCAAAATGCCCTTGCTCTGTGTGATAGTTGGTCCATTTCAGATGCTGGTTAGTAATTAACATATTTATGTAACTCATAGTCCCTTGTAGGCCTAGTCAGGGAAGAACAGCATAATCAAGAGGAGGGTCTCAACCCAGAATATCAACCGCTCATTTCTTTCCATTGATACTGCCTAAATGCTGGGTTCCTCCAGCATCTTGTGTGTGTTACTCAAGAACAGCAGACTCCCTTCCTAAGAGAAATGAGCAAACTCAATCCACTTTTGCAGCAACTTAGCTACTTCATGGTTGCCATTACTGATATTACCTTTTATTAACGAATTATCTAATGAACTGAAATTCACTTCCCTGCTGCCATGGTGGGTTTTGGTGTCATATCTTCAGATTATCCATTCAAATGACTGGATCATTCCTCCACTGGCAGAATACTCTGCTATCATGTCCCAAAGAGCTTATCTGTGTATGCCTGTGTTTTCCACAAAAATTAAAAAAAAGAATGAAAACTTCTTGCTTTTTCCCAACCATAAACAAACTTCAGACAATCTCCCATTAGTCACATTATCAGCACATTGCCGCCAGTATCTTTCTGTCCCTCATATTAAAGATGCTCCAATTTTCAGCATATACCCAACTTAGATTTATAAATTCTAGTGTTTGGAAGTGAATAAGGAGTTTTTATATATCTGAAAATGCATATCATTATAAACCAGTGAGTCTTACTTAAGTAAGTTGATGGAGAAGATCCTGAGAGGCAGGATTGATGAATATTTGGAGAGGCATAATATGATAAGGAATAGTCAGCATGGTTTTGTTAAAGGCAGGTCATGCCTTATGAGACTGATTTAATTTTTTGAGGATGTGACTAAACAGATTAATGTAGTGGATATGGATTTCAGCAAGGCATTTGATAAGGTATCCCATGCAAGGCTTATTGAGGCATGGGATCCAGGGGACATTGCTTTGTGGATCCAGAACTGGCTTGCCCACAGAAGGCAAAGAGTGGTTGTAGACGGGTCATATTCTGTATGGAGGCCGGTGACCAGTGGTGTGCCTCAGGAATCTGTTCTGGGACCCCTTCTCTTTGTGATTTTTATAAATGATCTGGATGAGGAAGTGGAGGGATTGGTTCGTAAATATATTGATGACACAAAGGTTGGGGGTGTTGTGGATAGTGTGGAGAGCTGTCTGAGGTTACAGAGGGACATTGATAGGATGCAAAACTGGGCTGAAAAGTGGCAGATGGAGTTCAACCCAGATAAGTGTGAAGTGGTTCATTTTGGTAGGTCAAATATGATGGCAGAATATAGTATTAATGGTAAGACTCTTGGCAGTGTGGAGGATCAGAGGGATCTTGGGATCCATAGGATGCTCAAAGCAGCTGCACAGGTTGACTCAGTGGTTAAGAAGATATATGGTGCATTGACCATCATCAATAGTGGGATTGGGTTTAGGAGCCAAGAGGTAATGTTGCAGCTATATAGGACCCTGGTCAGACCCCACTTGGAGTACTGTGCTCAGTTCTGGTCACCTCTCTACAGGAAGGATGTGGAAACCATAGAAAGGGTGCAGAGGAGATTTACACGGATGTTGCTTGGATTGAGAAGCATGCGTTATGAGAATGGGTTGAGTGAACTCAGCCTTTTTTCCTTGGAGTGACAGGGCATGAGAGGTGACCCGATAGAGGTGTGTAAGATGATGAGAGGTATTGATCATGTGGACAGTCAGAGGCTTTTTCCCAGGGCTGAAGTGGCTAACATGAGAGGGCACAGTTTTAAGGTGCTTGGAAGTAAGTACTGAGGAGATGTCAGGGGTAAGTTTTTTACACAGAGAGTGGTGAGTGCGTGGAATGAGCTGCCGGTGGTGGTGGTGGAGGCGGATATGATAGGGTCTTTTAAGAGACTCCTGGTCAGGTACATGGAGCTCAGAAAAATAGAGGGCTATGGATAACCCTATGTAATTTCTTAGGTAAGGACATATTCAGCACAGCTTTGTGGGCTGAAGGGCCTGTATTGTGCTGTAAGTTTTCTATGTTTGCTATGTTCTATGTTTCTATCTTTGTGTGTGGCTGTATCAGGCAGTGTGTGGGCTCCAAATGTCATTAAGGTTCCACTCGTCCCTTTACTTGCAGAAGGTAGGTCTGGACCTGCTAACATGTGGTGTCTCAGTCAACTGTATGTTGCCATCAGCCTGCCCTTTCTGGAAAGATACTTCCAAGAAAGCATGAGTTCCTCAGGCAGTGGTTAACAGGGAAAGTACTGCGGATACTGTGGGTTAGGGACACTCTGGATATGGTGGGGTGGTTCCCTGTGCAAACAGTCCAAACCATCTGGCTGAATGCCTCACCAATAAGGCTGGTGGTGAAAGGGACCCTCACAGTCAGATCCATCCTATGCAGATGACATATCATCCACAATGAGTCCTGCCCTTGGAACGGCTGAAGTGAGGAAGACATGTTATTTGCACAGAGGGTGTAGAGGTGGTTGCAAGGGTCTGTGTGCTGGTTCTTCTCCAGCAGCTGTGTAACAGAGAACTCTCTGATCTGTGGGCACAAACCGAGGCAGCAATCAGGAGCTGATGGGGGATCGTCATCTCAGTGGGAGATGCCCCCTGCTGTGTCCGAAATCCGTCGGCCTTTCACCACAGCAAGATGTCCGTATGGGAATGCTGCAGAGTGACAGAGTCCAGGCTGTGAGAGTACATACTGATGTGCTGAAACTTGGTGCAGCCAATGGTAAGCTTCTAGGCAGAAGGACAACAGTATAGGAACCACACATAGAGGGGCAGAGTTGGGCAGTGAAGTCCTTTGAACAAAGGAAAGGGCGTAAAACCCTGAAGCATTTACTGAATGGCATTGTGCCATGTTTGTTTGTTTTTTTTCTTTGTTATAAAGTTCGCACTGCTGATTTTAGTGACCATGAGTGTAAAAGTTTTTTGCACTGTTTCTTCCTTTGTATATACAGTGGATTCTGGTTAAATGGGCTATCAGATAATTGTGGGAGCTGATTATTTAGGACTTATCTTAAAGAACAAAAATTAATCAAGAAAACACCTGGTATTCCTTATGTTTATTTGGGACAATATGTTGCTTAATTGGGACAGGACAATGTTGCCAAACAGTATCTAACTAGCATCTTGTGTGGCTGGTAGACACTGCACTATACTTAGAATGAGCAGATTTTAAATAGTGTCACATGCATGTGCTTATGTTATGTTATCCATTTGAGCCGATTTTGTTTCTTATTTTGACTTAAAACAACTTAGACACTTGCCAATATGTGCGAAAAGATGTGACATTAACTGAAACAATTACCCTGCTGTACCAAATTAAAAGCCATCCGCCTAACAGCACTCATTGTCAATCAGCAGAGATGACCGGAGTGCCACAATCTACAACTGCATGCTTGATACATCAGCAAGATAAACTGCGGGAAGAATAGGCACTATGCAAGGAAAAACAGAAAAATCCCAAAACAAAAGAGAACAACAGAGTACACTGGATGAAGTCCTCCGTCAATACCAATTAGGAGCTAATACAGTAGTATTAAAGTGCAGTTTTCTAATTTATTCTATATTTCATTTAAATACATAATTTGTTACTCAGTTAAATGGTAGTTTGCACTTTTTATACCTTTTTAACAAACTTCAGCTAATAAAAGTAGTTGCCTACTTGGGCCAAAATGTACTGGATGTGTCCCAAATAACTGGAATCCACTTTCTTTTACATTATGAATAAAGTTTAATCATGAAATTAAAAAAAAATCACTCTCCCTGGATGAGGCTGTCCAAATGCACCTCACGAGTGCTGATGCCTGCATGTTTCCCAAACATGGGGTACTTGACTACAGAATTTGTAGAAGTGGGAGACACATTCACACTCCCTCTTCATTTTCAATTTGATAATAAATTGACTCATTTGGAAAAACTCTGAAAAACATGCATAACATTAAATTTCCTCAAACTTATGGAAACATCAATGATTTGAAGTTAGGCTTTGGTGTGCTTTTTTTAATGTGCGGTGACCTAAGTTACAGCCATTTGAATCCAGTTTGCACTGCTACAATAAGGAGACCATCTGCTGTCATACAAATCCCACACCCTGCAGCAGAGATGGTGCCGTGTGTTGTCACTAGTAGTACAAAATTTTATTTATTGATCAAGACTCATCACATTTCTCTCTTAGTTAGAATATTATTTTTAAATTAACAAATAATATGCTAAATCACAGGACAAATATAATAATGGGCATAAACATGTACTTTAAATCAAAACTCAGCTGAAAAGTTTAGAGAAATAAGCACAAGATTTGATGGCAAGAAGGGTTTTTAAGTCTAATTAGAGAGAGACATCCAGCACAGTATCAGGCCCTTCACAACACAGACCATGCCAACTGCCAGGTACCATTTACAGAAACCCTTGCATAGTGCCTGTTCTTCCCACAGTTCCACTTATTCTCCCCAGATTGTCATTAACTCCCCCCAGTTTCTGCCAATCACCTACATGCTGGGGGAATTTAAAATGGCTAGTTATCCGATAACTCCTCCTGTCTTTGGTATTTGAGAGGAAAACTGAGCATCCAGGGAAAACTGTACAGTTGGGGGGAGAAAGTGAAAACCTAACACAGAAGGTTAGAAATGAACCGAGTCACTCAAGCAGTGAGCCAGCACCTGTCCTAAGCTGTACCTTCCACAGTTCACACAGAATCTGACATCATGAGTACCGCAAGTCAAGCCTGCCAATATTGAGTTAGTTAATTATCTTGCAAAATCTCCTACTTTGTGAGAAGAATATCCTTGAAATCTGAATTTCCAATTATTTAATATGAATTGTGCCTTGAAACATAATTTTGTCATAACAAGGTCACAAGAAACCAAATTTGGGATCAATGTTAAGAAATAACTTGTTTGGACAAAGAGCTTTTTCTGCTTTCAAAATGTACATTTCCAATTCTATTGTATCTGTAACAACGGGGTCTACAGAAAGGAATTAGAATAAGGGTTAAAAATTTTCTTTGACCTGACTTTTTATCAATCTAAAAATTCTACAGCACTAGAACAGGCTATTCAGTCCTACCTTACTGCCTTAGTGTATTTCTCCACTTAGTCCATCGTCACTCCCTTACCCTGTTAATCTATTTTCTGAAATTGGTATCTAGTTCTCTTTTAAATTAATTTATAGGGTATGCATTAGCAGAACTTTGTAATATAGAACTTAATAATCAATCTACCTATGGAGACTGTAAACCTCAAAGCATAAATGTGATAGCAAAGTCAATTATTCATATATTTATATGCATTTCAGAAATAGGTCATCAGAACATTTATGGTAATTTAACACTCAGATTTGCACTTATAAGTTAAAAGTTGTTCTGCGAGCTTTTGAAGGAAATTGCATGTCCATTTTTCAATGGAGTTTTCTGCATTTGTTTCAATTGTACACAAGGAGTAAATGAAGCTTCAACATAAAATGCTGCTTCTTTTACAATTGTTCTGTCACTTGGCCAAAGCAGGGACAATAACACTAAAAATACTTTATACTTACAACGTAGTTTTCTTTGTGAATTGGTATAGTGCAAAGTTTAAAAAAAATCAATTTTGGGGAAGGCGAAGTCTAAAATGCATTAACCGTTGGAGTGAATTTAAAATACCAGCACTGGCACAATTTCTCGATAAGTTCGTAAAGCTTTGTCAGTCAAATCTTTTCTATGACTCCTTTTTTCTATCCTGATGGGGCCACTTCTCTTTTTTTTGTGGTCAGTTATTATAAAAGAAAGCACAACTTCATGGATGTCTGAAGAAAAGCTGCCTGTGGTTCCATTCATGCATTTTGATATCCAACCGGCAGACAGACACACCAGCCAGCTACCAGCAGGCAGATCTTGGCAGCCACACTTCAAAACTCCAGGAGCAATCAATAGATCCATAACTTTCAACCCTCAGATATGGGGTCATGTTTCAATACTATCCCACAGCCATACATTGCATTTGTCTTGTCCCACATTCATGCAGTTATGTCAGACCATGGGGCAACTACGTCTACAATAGCATAATACAAGCAATAATCCCTTATCCAGTGCTTCTATTTATTTAAGTGCTATTACACAGTTTCCTGCAGTAGTGGGTTGCTGAGAAGATACAAAAACATCCTATTTGTATATTTGAACCCCCACTTAGAGAGGCCATGTAGTTCGGAATAGCATTCTTCTCATTAGTGTTAAGTTAAATTATAGTCAATGTTCATTGTACGTGTTCAGTATTACGATAAACCCTGAATATAAACAATTAATTTAATGACATTTTCTTGTATGAATCTAAATATGAATATATCCAGCACTCTTATTGAGAAAGATTTGTATAGTGTGACTAACATATAATATAAAACAATGTACACATATGTTAGTTATATTTTTGTATGTAATGTCATTTTAACTCATAATTGAATTTTATCCTGTCTTAGAACTTAAATATTCCTAATAAAAACATATTTTGTATGTTATCTAAAGAGTTATGTTTTATCCACTATATATCTCTTTGGAATTAATAAAAATGTATGTGTTTAATGTTAGTACCACTGTTTAAAAAGACCAGTGCAGTTGCACAGTGCCCATTTATTGAATATACACAAACATCCGCCTTCTAGAAAATAATTGTGAGTAATTCAATTTAGGATCTGATAATGGATACTCAAATAAATAAAAGAATTCCAGGCAAATTTGTGCAAATGAAAAAAGATTTCCTGTGACATAATGGCATGGTGCAAGGCTGTTTGTAATGAGCTGTAATTTGTCTGAAACAGCATTTTAGAAGGTTTGATCCATCTATTGGAAGACCAGGGCCTGCTTTAAAACTGGAAGCAATGAGCCAGTCTGCCTTGTCTCTGAGGAAATTACACCACCAGCAGTCCAAAATTCTGACATCTTTCATAAATTATTTTGGATTTTCATATTTCAAATTTCATCTGCATTCATCAAGCAACTTTGACTAGGAAAAATGTCTAGGAGGAGCTATCCTAGTATTCAGTGCAGCAGCCTTAGGAGCCTGCCCTGGGAATAGATAATTGAATTTAGTTTTGATTAGATTATTCTTGCTGCAGTCTGCTGCCAATCTGAAGTATTGTGCCTTCTTCTCTACTTAACCTTCCTGCCCTATGCCTGCTCCAGCCTGCTTGCAGCACTCTGTATTGTAGAATACATTTGAACAATCAGAGTTGGGAGATATTATTTTGCTTTTCATCGTCCATCTCCATAAAAGCACGCATCGTTCACTGCTAGCCTCCAAAGCAGTAAAATCTTCCCAGAAATCTGATTATTATGCTTCTTTTGGTTCATAATATCGTTTACCATTTTCTGGATAAAAGGGGAGAGCGAATCTTGTAATTTAGGCAGAATATCAAAAATCAATATTAAATCTCTTGTAGTCTGGCAAAGTAAGGGTTATATCTGACTATGCAGCAAAGGTGATTATTAGTAGAACGTCTGCAGGTATGTTTGAAAGCCCAAGGAAATATTGCTGCCTCTTCTTCAAAAGATAGTTTGATAAAATGAATTCTAAACTTGTTTTGTCGACATTAAGACTTGTGTTTAATAAAGGTGCACCAACAGTGGTGCCAACATATTAAAAAAAATCTTGATCTTGGAGAAAATAATTTTGAGAGCTTATAATTTTTTTTCTTTTAATCAAAGTAAAAACAAACAAGTAAAATGTACTTTATCATCCTTCACTTAAAGCTGCTTGGGCTGTGTTACCACACATGTATAGCAAATCTAGTCATTTTTATATCTTGTGGCAACTCTCCAGGCATTTTATTATTCAACTGACAAAATAAAACAAACAGATTGTTACAGTATTGCTTCTGGATGCAGAAATCCACTACACCCACAGTAATTTTCTTTTGGTAAATATCTCTTAGCTAAAAACATATGAAGCAAAAAGAAAATAGACTTATCAACTCATACAGGCTTGAAGGTAATATCTTACAATTTTCCTTTAATTACCTGTTTCCTCACTTCACAATACATGGTGCTCTTTGATACATGTCTAAGTTGAAGAGTGCTGGATCTTTATTGTTTCCACTGTGATGAAAACGATTGAACTAGTGCCTGCAATATTCAATTCTGTTCAATAAAATATACTGAAATCTGATTTTTTGTTAGAATCTATCAGTCAATCTTATATGAGAAAAGTAATAAGATACAAATATCAACAGGAGCTTTGCAAAGGAAATGTTTGCAGACAGTATGCTCTGAAAAACATTTCAGGGATATTAAACCAGGTCAAATTATCCAAGTTGTCTTTTAGATAAATGCAAAGAACCCATGCTTTTCCTTAGCAAGTTTCTAACAAAAACAAAATCAATTTATCAATAATTCAAAGTGAATTTAGATGTCAAGCAATGTTAGAAACAATACTAAGAACATATCTTGGTATTTGCAGTGGCAGAAATGGGATGGCTACTTAGTGTTTCTCTTTCAGGTTATATCAGGGTCATGTGCTAAAGAAAAGCAATGAGTTAAATCATTCCCTGCCCAGTATGAACAAATCAGATTAAAGCTGCAATATCACTTTTCAAATGGACTTACTTGCCAATTCTACAAAATCTGCCATGGACAATCCAGTAATCATATAATAGCTCTATCAGCCCAAGTCTAAAAGACCTCTAGTTGTCTGCAACTCTATTTGAGAATAGTTGAAATGATCCTCTGATAAGGATATTGAAGCTCCAGCAAAGACTGTAAAGTTCAGTTTTCTTACAATGTTGTTTGCCTTCTTTTAGGGGGATAATTGTAGTGACAGAATAATACATTTATCAATTCAAATTCTTCCGCGAGTGCATTTCCATCACTCTTGAGAAGATCCTTTGCTCATAGCACATTCTTTGGCCAATTCACAGATGCACATTTGCAAAATGGAATGGTCTTGATAGCAATCAGAGTGATAGCAAGATCCCTGTTCTCTCAATTTCTTACCTGAATCATGCTCCACAAAGTTAATATAGGAACCCAAAAGAGCAAAAGGATAAGATGTATTTACATAAAATATTGTATCCACTTACATCTTGGATTTAAATGAGCTTGTTGCTTTACAATTAAGCTGTTCGTTAACTGAGGGGGACATTTTCAACATGGCGGATGATCCATTTTTGCAGAGAATGGTGGGACACTCGAGTGAAGAAATTAACTTCAAGATAGCAACTTTGGATAATAGACAGTATCCATATCTGTAACATAAATGAAATAGCTGGAAGGAAGCAAGTATTGCTGTGTACATTGGGACACAGTGACAATAAAGTTTAGACTGCAGAATTTCAACATTATAGTTTTACCACAGTATCAGAACAGATAAAAAAGCCAGAGTGTATTCAAAATGGAATTATTTTAGTTAGGGCAAGTTTACAGTTTTATTACTATTGGCGCAATCAAATATTGTTCATCATATTCGGATTTATATGTCAAAATTATTGACTGATAATTTTTCAGTTTTCTATTGTTCTATTACAGTGAATGAGTGTAGATGAAGACTAGAAATATGCTGGATGTAACACACACAAAATGCTGGAGGAATTCAGCGAGCCTAGCAGCATCTATAGAACAGAGTACAGTCGATGTTTCGGGCCAAAACCCTTCACCAGTCCTGATGAAGGGTCTTGGCCAAAAACGTTGACAATACTTCTTTCCATAGATGCTGTCTGGTCTGCTAAGTTCCTCCAGCATTTTGTGTGCTGCTTGAATTTCCAGCATCTGCAGATTTTCTCTTGTTTGAATAAGTTTGATCTGTTTTACTTTCAATGCATGAAAAATGACCTCTCTTTTATTTTAAAAATGCTTTAAGAAGCTAAATTTTCACTGAAATACTCTAAATATTCAGGTTATTGTAAAACTCATTATAACTTCCAAAACCTCTGCTCATACATTTCTCGGTATGTAGTTCCCTTGTACATAATCCATTTACTCTGTGACGAATAGTGCATATAAATTTCAAATCAGTATAGTTTCAATTTTGTAAATATATAAGTTCAGAAAGAAATGCTACTGAAGTGAGATCAAATGCAGAGCAGAGCAGGAAGGCATGGCAATCTCACATTAGTGAAAGTGATCAGAATACCTCTGTAAACTTAATCCCTATTCATTTGCCCTTTGGTTCTCTTGTGGCCCAAAACCTGAGCTTATCCTTTGGGCGAAGAAACATCAATTCTGGAGACATAAGGGACTGCAGATGCTGTAATCTGGAGCTACAAATACTCTGCTGAAGGAATTCAGTGGGTCAAGCAGTTTCTGTGGTGTGAAAGAATCTGTTGATGTTTTCAGGTTGGAATCCATATCAGGGCATCATTTGATCTATGATCCTTTTATATATGATATTATTTAAAGTCAATTATGTATGAAACTAGCAATTATTTAACATAAATCTCAACCACTGTACTTATAAAGAGAATTTTTCCTAGGCCACATGTACCTGGATACAGTGAAAAGCTTGTTTTGCATACTGTTTATACAGATCAAACCATTATACAGAGTATTGAAATAGAATGGGTTAGATCTGCTGAGCTGTTAACATCCAGGAACTTGAAGCTGCTCGCCTCTTCCACCATTGACTCATCAACTTACTCATCCTGAAGTCCACAATCAGTTCCTTGGTCTTGCTGACACTAAGTGTGAGGTTATTGTTGTGACACCATTCAACCAGCCAATCTATCTTGTTCTTATAACCATCTTCATTGGCATCTGAGACGCTACCAGCAACAGTGGTGTTATTGTCAAATTTATAGATGGCATTTGAGCTGTACTTAGCCACACAGTCACACATGGAGAGAGAGAGAGAGAGAGAGAGAGGGGGGGGGGGGAGAGAGAGAGCAGAGCAGAGTGCTAAGCATGCATCCTTAAGGTGTGTTTGTCTTCATAGCCAGTGGGTCAGTGACATTAATGGCCTTCAGGTGTCAAAATGGATTGTTTTAATTCTTCAAACTTTTTCATTAGTTGTGGAACATCTATTTATGAAGTCAGCATTAGGAATGGTAAGTTTTTAATTCCATATTTTCTGCTGATCATTTTTAAATGAAAACTATCAGAAAGTTACTGGTTGCACCATTACTTCAGAAGAGTTCCCTTGTCCTGCTTTGAAGGTAAAGTAAAAGTGCATTATCTCCTTAACTGCACATTTTGATTGAACAATTCCACTCAATCTTCGTAATTCTTATCAGAAAGAAGCTAATGCCAACAAATTGGTACAGAATATTTGATATTCATTTTACTTTTTACAGTGATTTCCTGCCCTTCATGTTTGAATTCCTAAATACAATGCAAATTCCAAGATCATGGATTGTATTTTGCACTTTATAATTCATTGTATTAGTTATTGTTTAATCAGATATGCTTATTGCTTTCCAGCATGCAGTGCTGCTAAGCTAGTTATTGAAATTTTAATGAAGATCTGGACATTGATTTTAGGTCCATTCTGTTCGTCCAGTTCTTTTTCAGTCCCACACAGGAAAACAGGCATAATTTTAGCTCATGCCCTTCTACCACCACCCCTTTATCTGGTTGAACTTGTCCTCATGTTGAACAATTTCTATTTCAACTCTGCTCACATCCTCCAAATCAAAGATATCCAATCCTAACTGTCCACCTGTAGACATGTGGAACAGTCCTTTTATGCAGATGTATGGCCTTCTCTGCAACTTAAAATGTTTGCGTTCTAATTTTTATTCAATTCTGATGATGAACCTGAAACATTTCACTTACCTCCTGTGCTGCATGACATTAATTCTGTCTCTGCGCTTTGTATATTTACTCCAGATTTCTATCGTTTGCAGCTTTATTTTGCTTTTCATTGTTAGGCTGGTGCTACGACCCAGTTCCATTCAAGGTTTTCACTAAACTTCCTGATTCCTGTACAGTGAGAGATCATAGGTTTTCTGTAGCTTTAGTTTATTATTATTGTCACATGTATCTAGATACAGCGAAAAGTTTGCCTTGCATACTGTGTATACAGATCAAATTATTACACCATGTATCAAGGTAGAATAAAGTAATAGGATACCAATGCACATTAAGTAGAAAAGCTACTGAAGAAGTGTAGTGCAAGTAAAGTGCAAGATCATAACAAGGTAGAATGTAAGGCCAAGAGTCTATTTTATCATAGAAGGGGTCCATTCAAGAGTTTGATAACAGTGGGAAAGAAGCTGTCCTTGAGCTTGGTAGTATGTGCTTCAGGTTTTTGCATCTTCTGATGAGAGAGGGGAAGAGGGAATATCGGGGTGGATGGGTTCTTTGATTCAGGTGGCTGCTTTACTGAGGCAGTGAGAAGTATAGACAGAATCCATAGATGGGAAGCTGGTTCCTGTACATGAGAAATTCTGCAGATGCTGGAAATCCAAAGCAACACGCACAAGATTCTGGATGGACTCAGCAGGTCAGGCAACGTCTATGGAAATGAAGAAACTGGGCTGAGATCTTTCTTCAGGATTGTGATGTGCTAAACTGTGTCTACAACTCTCCACAGTTGCTTGTGGTCATATTCAGTTGCCATACCAAGCCATCATACATCCAGGCAAAATGTGTTCTATGATAAAAATTGGTAAGCGTCTCGGGAGATGTGCCAAATCTCTTTAGCCTCATGAGGAAGTAGAGGCATTGGTGAGCTTTCTTGACCATAACATCAATGTTGTTAGACCAGAGTAGGATATTGCTGATGTTCACACCTAGGAACTTGAAATTCTCAACCTTAACACTATTGATTTAGATGGAAGCATGTGTACCACCCACCTTTTTGAAGTCAATTACATTAAGGGAAAGGTTGTTATTGCAATGCAATGTCACTAAGCTCTCTATCTTCTTCCTGTACTCTGTCTCATCATTATTTGAGATGCAACTCACCACAGTGGTATCATCTGAATACCTGTAGGTGGAGTTAGAACAGAATCTGGCCACATCATCAAAATCAATATCATGGACATATGTCATGCGTGTATGAGCAGTAGAGTAGGGGGCTGAGGATGCAATATTGTGGAGTAACAGTGTTTAGAATTATTATGGCAGAAGGTGCTGTTACGTATCCTTACCAAGCGTGATCTGTTGGTCAGAAAATCAAGGATCCATTTGCAGAGGAAAGCATTATGCCTCAGGATCTGGAGTTCAGTGACGAGTTTGCTTGGAACAACTCTGCTCCTTCGTCTTATGGTCTAATAGAAACAAAGTCAGAGCTGTAGACAATGAACCATGATCTGACATAAGTACCTTTACAGTCCAGATGCTCCAGGGATGCATGTAGAACCGGGGAGATGGTGTCTGCTGCTGACCTGTTTCAGTGGTAGGCAAGTTGCAAATTTTCAAGGTTGTCTGACGAGCTGATGCGTACCATGACCAGCCCTTCAAAGCACTTCATGATGATGATAGAGTCACAGGATGGCAGTTATTAAGGCACATTGTCTTGTTTTTCTTAGCTACTGGGATGATAGTGGTTTTCTTAAAATATGAGTGAACCACAGCCTGAAGAATGGGGAGGTTAGTAATGTCTAAAAATAACCCTGCCAGCTGACCCACACTGGATCTAAGAACATAGTCAGGGACAACACACAGAATCGATGCTTTCCGTGGGTTCATCCTCTTGCCAAACTTTCACCATATAGCATACAGCACAGGCCATTCAGCCCAACTGGTCCATACTGACCAAGATTTAAACTAATCCCCTTTGCCATGTGTAACCCATATCTCCCTAACCCATTCCTATCCATGTACCTGTGCAAGTATTCTTACAT
Source organism: Hypanus sabinus (assembly GCF_030144855.1). NCBI lineage: Eukaryota > Metazoa > Chordata > Chondrichthyes > Myliobatiformes > Dasyatidae > Hypanus > Hypanus sabinus. The sequence continues at coordinate 46,264,627 of NC_082719.1, read as the reverse complement.
GCTGTTAATGTATTTAACTGAACCATCTCAATCCACATATGCACAGAATGTATCACTGGCTTTGACGCATGCAAGGAAGTTTGATCACATTTGACATCTAGTTGATGGGTAAGTGCAGACTAATTTTACTAATAATAATCTTAGGAATTCAAGATATTTACAGCTGTACTGATATACACCATTAATTGCATAATTTTAAGACAAGACATGAACCAGATTCCAGCTTAAAATGCTGAACTTGTTTGTCATTATTATAATAAATTCCATTCAATTAGTTTGTGGCTAAAGCACATATTCAAATAGTTGAGTCAATTAGCAACACTTTTTGCTGAATTCTGAGCTTGTAGATTAGCCTCTCCTACAGATTCAAGTTTAGTATTTGGGACTTTATTAAATACAGTTTTTTCTATGACATATGAGATCTAAGTCTTAATTGCCCACTATGGAAAATGTAAAATAGCTCATGTTATTACTTGACTTATGGCATAGTGCTGGATACCAACTCTCTCTCATTATCAGAACATCCACAGTTTCAACCAGTGTCCTTGGTTTCATTAACATAATTCAGCAGAAATCAACGCAGTTAGTCCAAGATTCATGGAAACTTAAAGCAAATTGTGCCAAGTATAAATCACATTTGTACATTTTTTATTGGGGGAGAGTGCACTTGTGGCATTGATAGATGATGGAAGAATGGACACTATGTATCAGAGTTTGGTATCTATAGGAGTTATGCGAGTAGTAAGGGCCACCCCATTCGATTCCTTTTCTTCTCAGGTCTTCCACTGAATTCAATACAAAACAGACATCTTCATTATTAGAAGTGGGGATATGGCCAGCTCATTCCATAAATCTAGCTATACTCCCAATTTTTTCATTGAAGAACAGGTAGTTTCAATCTATTTCAACCAGTTGGAGATAATGGAATTAAACTCTTTTTTTAAGCTGGGCAGGGACCATTATTTTGCTTTTAGAAAGTTTGCACGCTTTATCTGATTGTCCTGACTTGCAGCAAATATTCATTTGTCTAAGCTAAGATTGCAAACACTGAAAATCTGAAACAAAACAAAAAGAAATGTCAAAACACTCAACAGATCAGATAATATCCATTTTAGAGAGAAACAACATTTCAGCCCCATAGCCCTTCATCAGAATATAATCATGAAAGAACTTAGCCTAAGTAACCTAAAATAATTATGCAATTTAGAAAATACACACAGAAGTCTGGAAATAGGGCCAAGCATTTTGCTTGAGGACCCACAGCATTCCAGGTTGCCAGCAATTCGTTTTCAGCGTGTGAACAGGGTTGTACTACCGTCACATTAAGCCCAGTTGCACTGAGGTTTTGTTTAAGCAATGCCTTTTGCTAAGATTCCCAAATTTTGAAATGGCAATAAGTGGATAACTGCTAACAAGAATGCCTCCAGGATCATTCAGGATTTGAAGGGCTTTTACATGTCAGATAATCAGCTCAGCCAGACCTGCAAAATTGCTTTTGATGGATTGTTCCGTGTCACTTCAAGTCCTTTGTATGATTTGGTGGACCATTTTTTTTTGATTTATTAAGTTCTCTGTGAGAAGTAGCTCACTGTCTATGGATGCTGAGCCTGGTCACCCCCTACCAGCAGCTTCACCCTTGCTCCTGCTTCTGCCAGGCTCCACCTCCTGTTACCCCTTGTTCTTCCTTAAGCACTGGCTATCTGCAAAGTTTTGAAACAAGCGGGAGACGATTTGAACTCTCTGCTCCTATACTGCAAGACTTCCTTGGACTGATGGAATCAACAGACTTATTTTCAGGAGATTTTTTTCCCACAATGATTTCAATAATTGCGTTGCACTCATTACACTTTCTGTAGATAGAGGGAAAACCACTATGAGTGCCCAGAGAAGAAAAGGACAGCCCTTGTCTCCTATCTTCATTCTTTAGGCCAGTGCTGACCATTGAACAATAACCTCAGTCATCTGTGCATCCCAAAGCTTGGCTTTCACTGCGAAGACACTCTCCTGGTTGCTAATAACAATGTGCATACCAAGGGGCTGGAAACCTGTGCTGTTGATGAAAACTTCTGGGTTTTTAATGAGAAAACTTAACAGAACGAGTGCAATCAATGGCTGCCTTCAATCGTGGAAACCTGTAAAGCTGGCAAATCATTCTGTCAGAGTGGCGAGCACTGAATTCAAAGGATCTTGAATATTTCTCTGGGAACATGATGGGGATGGGGGGGTTAATGAGCAGCAAATTGAGAGATGTGGCAGAGAGCAGACTCTGCTACTTAAGAAAGTCCTGTGGCAAAGAAGTTGAGAATCACCATGACCTGGACGGCATAAGATCTTCTAGCAGTATTTCACATATCTCATGATGACCACTATGGCTAAACTGATTATAGATAGATAGGTACTTTATTGATCCCAAAGGAAATTGCAGTGTGATGGTAGCATTACAAGTTAACAGATATACAATATTAGAAGAGATGTAAGAAGAATAAATAAAAATAAGTTATCTTGAACAGTCTAACAGGAGGGCGTCTTCACTTCCCTGGAGATAGGTTGACTCATTATAAAGCCTTACGGCTGACGATAAGAATGACCTCATCTAGCGCTCTTTGGAGCAGCGCAGTTGTCTTAGTCCAGGGTTCGGCAACCTTTACCACTGAAAGAGCCATTTGGAGCCATTTCCCACAGAAAAGAAAACACTGGGAGCCACAAAACCTGCTTGACATTTAAAATGAAATAACACTGTATACAATGTTTTGCTTTGCCTTTATGCTATGTATAAACAAACTATAATGTGTTGCATTTATGAAATCGATGAACTCCTGCAGAGAAAACAAAATTACATTTCTCCATGCAACAAAAACATTTTGAACTCCGAGAAAAAGATGTTGGGTTGAAGGTTACTTTTAAGTAAAATACTCAATGTCTATTTGAGTCCTTCTTGTATTTATGAAAAATGCTGAACTTAAATTGTCTGCCAGCAGCAAACCAAAAATAATGTCTGCCAGCTGTCATCCTGAAAAATAAAAGGACTATTTCACTGAACAATGAAAAATATGAATATATGTAAAATAATAGGCAATTAAAATATTTATCATACTTGGTTAATGGGATTTCTGCTCCTGGACCTCAGGGTGTCTGCACATCAGGGCTGTATGACATCACCTTCATCTTTACACAGGATCGCAAGCTGTCATCTGCGATGTTTGTTTTTAATAAAGTTCATGTAGGAGAACACCTGCTCACATACATATGTGGATCCAAAGATTGACAGGACTCCAAGCACATACTTTTTAATGTTTACATAAATGTCAGGGATAGCATTCCATGTTTCAAACACAAGTTTGTCCGGTTTGGGGAGGTTTTCAATATCACTCCATTTGTGATTCTGAGCAAGAACGGCCTTCTGACGGGCAACATCTTCAAGGTCTGCTGTCAAGCATCTAAACTTGGACACCCATATGTCTTTGTCGGCTATGTCGGCCAGTTCCATCTCAAGATCAGGTTGACTCACACCTGCCAATGCAGTCGTATTCAGTAGGGATGGATCGATGCTTAGGGGAGTGACCAGGAAGGATAATGTGTTTTTTTTTCCTCTCTGAACTCACAGAAGCGTTTCCCAAACGATGTTTCCATTGCGATGATTGCAGAATGTAAATACTCCGAATATCATGTCGTGAGCTTGTTTGAACTCTCTCAAATTGGGGAATTGAGACAATGTGCCTTTCTGTAAATCTCCAGCAAGCAATGTCAACTTGTGCTCGAATGCCAAAACATCCTCCAACATGTGCAGGGCTGTGCGTCCTTTCCCCTGAAGAGCTGTGTTCAGCGTGTTCAGGTGCGCTGTCATGTCTACCATGAAGTGTAGCTTTTCCAGCCACTCTGGCTGTTCCAGCTCAGGAAAGGTGAGCCCTTTGCTGCCCAGGAAAGTTTTCACTTCTTCCAGACACGCGACAAAGCGTTTCAGCACCTACCCTCTGGACAGCCACTGGACTTTGTTGTGCAGCTGGAAATCAGAATATGCGCTTTCCAGCTCGTCCAGTAACAAACAGAATTGACGGTGATTTAAACTTTTTGCCATTATTTTATTGACAATCTGAATGGCAACATCCATTACTTCTGTGCATTCCATAGGAAATGTTTGAGCGTACAGTGCCTCTTGTTGCAAGATGCAGTGAAAAGTCAGCAGCTTTCTGTCTAGCAACTTCTGCAGTAAAGCCACAAATCCCTTGTGCGCTCCTGTCATACTTGGTGCCCCATCAGTAGCTACTGACACCAGGTGGGTGGTCTTTATTCCTTTGGCTCTTAAACAATTCAAGACAGCCTCACAGATGTCCTCCCCCTGTGTTTGGCCTTTTAGAGGTATCAACTCAATCATTTCTTCCTGTGGCCTGGCAGAGTTTACATACCGGCAGAACAGCGCGATTTGTTCAATATCACCTTTGTCTTTAGACTCGTCACAGGCACACAGCTGAACTGATGTCTTTAATTTGCTGTCTTGTGATGTCTTCTGCTATTTTTATGGTTCTGTCTTTGACAGTCTTTGCAGAGAGGGGCATATCCCTGATTTTCTGCACAATTTCACTCCTGTTTTCAAAGTCCGTGAGTAGATGTTCTGAAATCTTAATGAAAGATTCTTTTATATATTCACCATCTGTAAACTGCTTCCCGTGCCTGACTATTTCCTGAGCGGCAACAAAACTAGCATATGTAGTCGATTTTCCAGACTTCATCCACTTCTTGAAATGATTTTTGCTCAGATCAACCTTCCGCATCAGTTCCGAAAGGGCTTTTTTTCTCTCATCTCCATCCGGATATTTTTGAGCAAAGGCTGCGTGTTTATTCTGGAAATGTCTTGCGACATTTGACTTTTTGTTGTTTGCTAGTTTCTCATTGCATATTAAGCAGACCGGTAAACCAGTCTCGTCAGCAGTGAAAGCAAATGAATCTGCCCATGTATCATTAAACGTTCTGTTTTCTTCAGTCACTTTTCTTTTTTTAGAATTCTCCATAGTTAGCCTACCTTGGATCAAAAAATTAAAGAAATCGCGCACTGGCGGGTGTCAGGCATTGGCAGTGGTGACGTATATTAATAGCGACAAAAAATACATTTTATTTAGATTGTACAAGATCACCATAATCTTCAAATTTAGAATTACATTTCAAAAACTAACAAACTAACATAAAATACATTTTAATTAAATACTCATCATTTATTTTCCAAAGCCACAGGGAGCCGCAGCACAGAGATGAAAGAGTCGCATGCGGCTCCAGAGCCGTGGGTTGCCGACCCCTGTCTTAGTCTATTACTAAAAGTGCTCCCCTGTTCAGCCAAGGTGGCATGCAGAGTGTGAGAAACATTGTCCAGAACTGCCAGGATTTTCTGCAGGGTCCTTTATTCTACCACAGCCAATAGTGCATCCAGTTTGCAAATATATTGAAGCTAATACAAAAATAAAATGCAGATGCTGAAAATCTCAAATAAAAAGTGTTGGAAATTCTTATCAGCCTGGATGCATCAGTGGAAAGAGAAACAGAATTATGTTTCAGTTCAAAAACGCTTTGTCAGAATGCGAATATATTGTTTTACAGAGGTCCAGACACCACAAAGTGTCTTTGAACAGAGTCATTGTCTTATTGGGAGCAGAGGGTTTGTAGATTGAAGTGTATTTGTATCTTTCATGGGTGATGCACCATCAATAACTCTCGGAGACGTGAGGCGAGATATAGGCTTTTATTGGCTGGAAGAAAGAACAAGCAGCAATTGACCACCACACTACATACTGGAGACTGAGGCCAGGACTGTGTCTCCAATCACCTTTATACCGGGGTCCGTGGGAGGAGCCACAGGAGCAGTCAGCAGGGGGGGCATGTCCAGACAGGTATATGTAGTTTACCACAATGGGTACACACCAAGTGTACATTCAACATCACTACAATGCCTCTAGTAACAGAGCACTGTCTGAGGTGCCTCTTTGATGTGTATCTCAGATGTTAACTGTGGGAGAAAACAGTGCCTGTCAGTTTCAGATGAAAACTGCAGACGTTAGAAGTTGCTTGAGCAGGCTTCAGTCTGATGTAGCCCAGTCAGGTCCCCTGACACCAGCAGAATTTCTCTTTAAACAAGGCAAGGAAGAAAGCTCCTTGTACCACTGTGACTGACACAGAAAGGTCATAGCTTGGACCATTGGCCTTTGATTCATGTTGGTTTTAAAGAAAGTGGGTGATATCCAGTTCGTGGTGTCATCAGATGACTGACGTGTGGAAAGAGTCAGTCATACTAACGTGAATAGTGTCCAGTGCAATTTTGCAATAGGAAATGATCACTAGCCTCTTTTCTACTCCCTACACACTCATGACTGCATGGCCAGATTGTCCTCTAATTTCATCTACAGGTTTGCAGATGACACCACTGCAGTGGGCCATTTCTCAAATAACGATGAGTCAGAGTACAGGAAAGAGATATAGATCTAATAACCTGGTGTCATGACAACAACCTTTCCCTCGATGTCAGCAAAATAAAAGAACAGTGCATGTGCTCCTGTCTGCATCAATTAGCATTGAGGTTAAGAGGCTGGAGAGCTTCAAGTTCCTCGGAGGAAACAACACTGGTATCTTGTCCTGGACCAACCATGTTGAAGTCACAGCTAAGAAAGCTAAGAAAGCTCACCAATGCCTCTATTTCCTCTGGAGGCTAAAGAAATCTGGCATTTTCCTGTTGACCCTCACTGATTTTTATTGATGCACCATGGAAAGCATTCTATTCACATGCATCATGGCTTGTATGGCAACTACTCCGCAAGTGACTATAAGAAACTGCAGAGAGTTGTGGACACAGCTCAGCACAGCACAAATGCTAGCCTCCTCTCTATGGACTCTATCTTCTTGCTGCCTCAGTAAAGCAGCCAGCATAATCAAAACCTTTTTGCCCTGGGCATTTTCTCTTCTCCCCTCTTCCATTAGATAGAAGATAAAAAAAACAAGATAATCTCTTAGGCTCAAGGACAACTTCTATCCCACTGTTATCAGACTCTTGAATGGGCCTCTTATACAATAAAATGAACCCTTGACCTCACCTCATTATGATCTTGCACTTTATTGTTTACTGCACCATAATTTCTCTGCAAATTTTAGGCTTTATTCTGTGTTGATATTATTTTACCTTGTCCTACTATAATGTAATGATTCAATCTATAAGACCATTAGATATAGGACTAGAATCAGGCCATTTAGCTCATTGGGTCTGCTCCGCCATTCAATCATGGCTGATTTATTTTCCTTCTCAACCCCATTCTCTTGCCTTCTCTTTCTAACCTTTGACACCCTTACTAAACAAGAGCCTATCAAGTTCCACTTTAAATGTACCCAATGACTTGACTTCCATAGGCATCTGTGACAATGAATTCCACAGATTCACCACACAGTGGCTAAAGAAATTCCTTTTCATCTCTGTTCGAAAAGGACATCCTTCTATTCTGAAGCTGCGCCTACTGGTCCTAGGCAACCCCATTATTGACAACAACCTCTCCACGCCCACTCTATCCAGTTCTTTCAATATTTGGTAGGTTTCAATGAGATTCCCTTTTATTCCTTTAAACTCCAGTGAGAGCAGGCCCAGAGCTGTCAAACATGTCTAAATTGTTAACCCTTTCATTCCTGGGATCATTCTTGTAAACATCCTTTGGACACTCTCCAACGACAGCACTTCCCTAGATATAGAGCCTAAAACTGCTGACAGTATTCCAAATATGATCCCACCAACACCACTGGTTTGAGTTGCTGCCCTCAGAGAGGCTGTTGGTTGGAGTCACTCTCCTTGGAGGGTCTGCTGGGTCTCAATGCTCTTGGAGATGCTAATGAAATTCTGAGATTTATGGATTGGACTAACTAGTTTATATTGGCCACTTTCATTTCTAATTTATTTCTCGTGTTCTCGCTCAACTTCTCTTGTTGCTATTTAGTGAGCTGGGGATTTGGGGTTTGAAGTTCTTGCTGTTGTTCCTCCATGTGGGTGATCTGCTAGTTTTTGTGTGAGAGAGGGGTTGGATTTGGGGTTTGTGAGCTTTTGTTTCTTTTTCTTTTCATGTGGGGAGGGGGAATTACAACTAAAAGGTGAGGGGAGTTATTGATGCATTTCTTTGAACCACTTCTATGGTTTTCTGTATGTTATGGCTATCTGGAGAAGACAAATCTCAGTGTTATATTCTGCACACATACTTTGATAATAAATGAGCCTTTGAACCTTTGAGCTTTGAACTTTTGAACCATTTATGAAACCTCAGTGCTACACCCTTGCTTATATATTCTAGTTTTCTCGAAATGATTGCATTTACCTTCCTTACTGCTGACTACTTACTACTGACGCAACCTTGGACTTGGACTCCTAAGTCCCTTTTCACCTCTGAGTTCTGAATTCTTTCCCAATTTAGAAAATAAACTACACTGTATGAACAGTATACAGGATTTTCATTGTAGCTTCATGCATGAGGCAATAATAAAACAATACCAATACCAGTGTCATCTACTCTGGTGTTATATTAATTAATGTATGATTAATACATAAAAATGGATGCTTATTGATCCAGCTTCTAGGCTAATATGCTTCACAGTGATGGCAGAAAAACACAAGCTAAGGGAAGAGATGGGAGATCTCTGTGTTGACTAACATAAATGCGGAAGATTTCTATTGCAAGATGTTGAGTGAAGTTGGAGACTTGGAGAGTTTACAGAAGGAATGAAAAATCGTGCCAAGCAGGAGAAAGGCAACTTCAAGAGGCATTCGGTCACAGTGTGGGGTGAAAATGTGGACTCTGTATAAGATGCAGAGAGAGGCTTCAGAAGGTAAATGACAGGCTAAGTTAACAGATGAAGACAGGTGGAATATATTGTGAATATTCTGAAGTCATCTGCTTTGGTAGAAGAAATAAAAATGTGGAGTTTGTTCAAACTGTGACAGATTGATAGATGTTGCTGTTCAGTGGAAGGATGTCCCAGCAATGGGGTAGTGCAGTGAAGGTTTATCAGACTGATTCCTGGGAAGGGGCAGGGGAACTGGATTGTCTTGTGAGGAGAGATTAAGCAGACGGGCCCAATACTTTCTCAAGCTTAGAATGAAAAGTGCTCTCACAGTGACGTGGAAAGTTCTCACAGGATTTGAAGGTAAGGGATGATATTTCCCCTGGTGATTAGAACCAGGGGTCAGTGTGTCAAAGTTAAAGGTTGGTCATTCTAAACAGAGATGAGAAGAAATTTCTTCATTCAGAGAGTCACAAATCCTCAGAATTCATTAGCAAAGAGGGTCATTAGCACTGTACTTGCTGACTATATAGAAGGCAGAGATCAATAGGTTATTGGATATTAAGAGAATCAAACAATATGAGTACAAAAATGTGCCTGTGAGTTAAAAGATCAACCTTGATTTTACTCCTTGTGGAGTAGGCACAAGGGGCTGAATGGACTTGCTCCTGTTTCTCTTTCATATAGTCTTAAAAAATATTGTATTTGGTCAGTAATGTTCAGTATACAATACAGATGGAATTTTGGCCAACAGTACTACATTGCTCTGCATATGTTCGCAGCACCCTGTCACTCCACCTAACCTCATAAATGCACAGTATAAATGCTGCTGGTAGGAGTGGGATTGTATGGTTGAGGAAGGCATAAATGGCAGGTCCCATTGAGGAATTCAAGGTAAAGAGAGAAATTGTACTTCAGGTTTCTGAGGATAGCGGCCAAGAAATGTCCACACACACAGTCTGGTGACGAGTGAGCAGGACTTTGTGCCGGATAAAAATTGGCACCAGTGCTAATTGTAGTTGATGTGAGGGTGCTGTGGACTTCATGGCAAGAACTGCATTTTCAGGTGACAAAAGCCAGGATTGAGGGTTTCAGCAGCAGATGGACGTCCTTCTTTGACGTTGCACATGTGATTACAACAGGTTGGGATCAACAGGATGCAGAATTTATGAACAGTCTGCTTCAGTCGAGAGTGCGGTGAAAGGAGGTGTTTAAGTTGGGCCCGAGGGAGTGGAGACTATGGCAAAGACAAAAGGAATGACTTATTCCCTCACTGTAGTGTAACCCTTGTTTCCCATTAGTAAACGTGTATGTATCACATCATTTTTATTGTCACACTTTAGCATCCTATGTTTGCACATGAACATTTCTGATAAATCATTATGTGGCTCTCACTCCAACAAATAGAAGCAAAACAAATTAAGAAATACACACAAAGAATTATGGAGTATGTATTCAAATAACTAATAAAGTTTAAGCCAGCAGGATAATCTACTAACAAAACAAAGAAGTCAATGAAATCACTCTGAATCTGTAATAAAAACCTTTTCAATTCCTGTTCAAAGGCAACACGAGTGAATCTGCAGATGCTGGAAATAAATAAAAAACACAAAATGCTGGCAGAACTCAGCAGGCCAGACAGCATCTATGGGAGGAGGTAGCGACGACATTTCAGGCCAAAACCCTTCATCAGGAGAAACCCTGAAACGTCATTATTACCTCCTCCCATAGATGCTGTCTGGCCTGCTGAGTTCTGCCAGCATTTTGTGTTTTTTGAACTCCTGTTCTTGCTTCTCACTTACTGTATGAGGGTGCTGAAAATAAGGTCTTGAAATGCATTAGAATTACACATTGCAATGAAGTATTGAATATAACCACATGGTAGCTTTCCATATCTGTGATTGCCTCATAAACCTGTTGGCTGAGAAAGCTGCAATTACGTTTGGCCATGAATGCACTGTTGGTGGCTATTTTTCCAACAACACTTTCCTGGTCTGGGGACTTGCTGCCGCCACCATGTGGTGCTCAACTGCGTAACCAAGGCATGAATTTCATCTGCAGTTATCTGTTGTGTTTTCGTCTCAAGTGTGAACCAACTCCAAGATTTCAGCTTCAGAATTCTTTGCAAACGCTAGAGAGCCTTTAACCAACAAACGTCATATCTTCAGTGGTGCCGAACGATTGACAGGCAAGTCAGGGTGATGGTTTGCAAGAAATAAACACAGTATTCAAGCTATGAAATCAACTCCAAATATATATAGAGTAAGGAAGAGTGCAAAAGTTTTTCCTGTCAGTAGAAGTGGATTTCTGCACTACACAGGTCACTAAAATTGCTTAATGGTAACTCAACAGCACCAAACCTCAAAACCATCACACCTATCCCTTTCACTAAGGCAGCACGACAATGCTGAGTGCCACATACCCACTTCAGAATCCGAATCAGGTTTATTACCACTGATATCTGCTGTGAAACTTGTTGTTTTATAGCAGCAACACAGTGCAATACATAAAAAAAATAACTGTAAGTTACAATAAAAAATATACAGAATGAATAGCGAAAAAAATAAACAAAATAGTGAGGAAGTATCCATGCGTTCATGGACTATTCAGACATCTGATGGTGAGTGAGCAAACCTGCTTTAAAATGTTGAGGGGGGACAACTGTTGGGGAAAGAAGAGTTAAAGCAGAGACATAAACTTCAATAGATGAGGTATTGCAGCTTCCTTGCACTATCTTGGATTATCATATCTCAATCAACACTACAAGCTCCAGGCTGGTAGATATAGATTCTTTAAAACAACTTGCCTTCTCCAGTGTTCTAGATTCGTGTCCTGAGACGTCGTGGGCTGAGTTTTGTCTTGTTAATTCCCTGGTGGTGATCATATTGTTACTGGGGTGAATGTAGTGTAGCCGAAGCCACAGGACTGATAATGCAGGGTCACAAGAGCAGCTTTTATGTGACAGCCCTGTCAGTCAACGATTAACACATCAGTACTTCTGGCTGCAGCACCGACTTGGGACATTCCACCTTCTGCAGTTCTCGCCTCCCTCCCCCCTCCTTGGAGCGGAATGAGGTCCTGCACCAATTTTTTTTAAATTTCAAACCTCATTCGCCAAAAATAAATGCAAAAAAAAGTGCACGGCTTTCTTTACATTCAGTGTCATTCAATCTATACATTTATACTGATAGTAAGTTTCTAATGATACCGCTGGTTCAGAGGGCCTTGCCAACTTGGGATAAATGCAGTCAGTATTAATATCACCAGCACTCAGCCCACCTCACCCCCACCCCCAATCCTAACCCTTTATGTTATGAACAGGCAGAATGATGCAGTCGATCTGGTAAGAGAATTTATAGTGACGTTGCTAAATCTCCATTACCTCCTGGAAATCCATTATTCAAGTGCCTGAAGCACAAATATTGACTATTACTCTAGCTGCTCCACATTTCAGAGTTTTAGAACTATTGCTAACACTAACCCTACCCCTCCCACTAAGATCCCAACCTAACCCATCTTACAAATCCTGAGAACTCGCCATTCAGTTGATGTGCAGTCCATCTGAATTCAAAAGCGAACTAAAATGTGAATAACTCAAACTATTACCTTTTGTTTTCCTGCCTCCACAGAACTTGCTGAGTTTTCAATTTGATAGTGCAATTTTTTCCTTTCCCACTATCGTTGCCAACTTCGCTTGAACTAGAAACCTTCTCTTTCAGGCCACTCCCCAGTCACATCTGAACTGATTTAATCTCCTTTCTCTATGTTCTGTTTGTCAGATCCTTGCTCTCCTCACTTGGGCAGCATTATTTTTCTGCTCTTCAACAGTTATGCTGGCCTTTTTCTGATAATACACCTTCCCTAATCTCTCACACAATCTGCACTGGAGAGATATAAACTCTCGACACTTGTTCACAAATTCACTGAAACTGTTGAACATGTCTTGAACATTTCTATTCACTTTTAATCTGTTTTATCTTTTTTCAAACACTAACCTGAAAAATCTTTTTACACAAAGTTTGTCCAGTGTGAATACAGTATGAAGGGTCAGAAATTTGCACTGAACTTCCCCTTTAGCTCGCTATTGCCTTGCACCATTTCCAACATCTCGAGTCTGCTGAACGTCAAGCTCTCAAACCATCAGTCCTAATATGGATGCCAGTACAAAATTTTAAAAAATTAGAAGTGTAAGATGGTGGCATTGCCTATTATTTATGCTATAACTTTACCTGACTCCAGATCACAATGTGCTCCTAGCACTCCAGGTTTGTATGAAAAAGGAGGTGGGCCTTCAATTTCCACTTAAAGATATTGGGCTGAATAGAGTGAGTTTGAGATCCCCAATGGCTCTGCCGCTGTTGGAATCAAACACAGTAATGTGCAACGCTTTCCCAAGGAAGCTCCGAATTGCTGACATCAATGGAGTATGTGGTACCTTCACTGCTCTCTGACACTGTATAGACAGGAGGTCAATAAATTGTCAGTCACAAATATGCAATCACCAGTGTGAAAAATATGATGGAACACTTTTTCTTCTGCAAAATTGCTACACCTGCTGTAGACTTCAAGCAGGACAGATCAAAAAATTCCAATGGGATCATTTCCTCTAGCATCTTCTCACACATCAACATGTCGCTATATCTAGTATGCAGTCGAATCAAGCATTTAGTCTTTTTTATAGAACAGAAGTGACCCATATTGAAATGATAAGTAAATCCCGGAATAATGTATACTCTATAAATTGTGCTGTAATTTCACCTTTCCAAGGTCACTGTGTGTTCTGACATATCCATCTGGCAAAAAAAGGATTAAAAACTTCCTGTATTGCCCCGTACTCCACTTTAATTAAGTAGTCTCATTTCTATGTTATGATGAAATTCTTTAGCTGTTCAAAGGCTAGTGACGTCTTTCCCTCACTCAATCCAGGTTCTCCAATATGCCAATATTCTGCCATATTTATTATAAGCTTGTGGAAACTGATAACCTATTCCCAGAAAGGTGTGGCAGCATTGTACCTGAGGGGGGTGGAATTAATCCTGAAAGTGGAGTAATATCTTTTATGATCTTATTTTAGTTTACTGTTATACAGAAATAATTATAATTATTTTATATTTGCTGCAGTACTAACTAGGAGCTGAATAATCAAGAGTTTTTTGGTCAGCAATGTAGTAACACTGCTTGCTGCTAGCTACAAAGAGGATTACTTATAAAGACCTCTGTGACACAGAATTCCTATTCTGACATAAGTTTCTATCAGGAGTCAGTTCAAAAGGCCCCTGTTTTCAAAAGTTGCAGTATCATCACTTGCTGAGAAATCACAACAAATAATTCTCACACATAAGAAACAAAAAAAAGCTTAAACCAGAATGTTAAACTAATACGTCAAGCATTTGAAAGCATAAAACTTAAAATTTTGAAAATATGCATAAAATTAAGGGGAAGACATAATAATAAAATAATTTCATCCCCAACATATTAATTAATCTGAAAGAGTTATTATCCACAAATATAACATGAGCTCTTACTATCAAGAGTAATAATTATGATTAGTACCCAATTAAAAGGTGAGTTATATCTCATGCAATAATGCATAATAATGAGGCACTAGAATGAGGCTTCTGCTAATTATGTCACTGATTTCTGAACATTACACTTCAAAACTTAAACATCCTGTGGAAGAGCAGGAAAACACTGACTAAAGAATTCGGAGTTTACATTCATATGCATGCATGCAAACTCCAGAGCTTGTAGTCTATTTTACAATGATAATATTTACAGTTCTGGCATTTGCACCCTCAGACCATTCATGTAGTAATTTCCCAGCTGGAAGCTTCAGCTCAAGTATATTGGAAATTAATATAATTAAATCACTTGGAAAATCATGTACTATTGGACATGGCCAAATTTCAAATTTATATGTAGAAAAGAAAGGTCTTGGTAGCTTATTGATATTCATGTCACCTGCCAAAAAAGGGGGAGTATTATCACACTGACATATTATTTACTTTCAGAATCTCTTTCACTGTGCACAATTTCCATTCATTTTTCACAAAACATTTTCTCATCCAGGTCCCTCTTTCAAAATGAGTCTTGTCTTCCAGTGTTTCAATTTCAGTTGATATACGCAACTTCCCATTTTAAACTCCATGCTCATTTGGTGTAATAGGTTGGTGTGCACACTGGCTGTGGCATGTGCCTTTGTATTCCTGTGATTTTCTGTCTTAATTCCAGATCTTACCTGGGTTCTTGAATTCCCCTGTGGCTGCCACTGGAATGTTAGCAGAGTAGCCTTTGTGGAAGACACATGGAATAAAAAGATGTTTTGAGTCAACTGTCCTTTTGAGAATATGCAAATAGAGCAAATTAATCTGGTTTTAGACCAAAGACAGTATTTATAATTTTACTTATTTTTTTAAATAATTAAACTAATCTGGAATTTCATAAGTTAGAAAAATAGTTTAAACTCATTATTAATCTATATCTGCCACCAGCAGAATAGAACATTATTTACATGGCTACGTTATGAATTGAATCATGTATGCCATCCAGAAAAGAAATTGTTTGTTAAGCGGTTTTATGGTCTACTCAAGTGGTTGTTTTGTAAGACAGGCAAAAGTCACAATTTTGTAATTTACCATTCAACAACCACTCAGAACCATTCAGGAACTAATAGGCAATTAGTTACATCAGCAGGTAACAGTATATAAAACCTGTCAATAGCCAGGGTGAACCCCGGCCAAACAATGACAAAAAATATCAATGAACATTTTGCTGATGTTCCTCCCATCCATCAACAGCAGGATCAAAATAGGTTTGACGTGCTAATATGTTTCACAGGAAGTCAGCAGGCTGAGCAGCATCGATGGATAAGAGTAGTCAATATCGTGGCCCAAAATGTTGACTGTACTCTTTTCGGTAGTTGCTGCCTGACCTGCTGAGTTCCTCCAGCATTGTGTGTGTGTAGCTCAGATTTCCAGCAACTGTAGATTTCCTCTGGCTTGTAATTTGTTTCACACGATGTTTTTCAGGAAGACAGGAACAGGTTATCACTGACAGAATTCGATGAAGATGGGAGGAAGCTTGTGGCACTGGTTGGGCAGAATGGGTGTCTTCCCTGTTGTCAATTTGATGTAATTTGATATAATGTTCCCTTCCATTTCTGTAGGCTATCCCATGATGTGATAGCTGTCATTAGAGGTAAAGAGAAAATTCCCTTTAGCTCTATACTTGCTAGATATCCTATGTACTGCTAAAAGAGACTGAGGAGAGCTAGGTGGCTGGGTTGTGTGAAACGCAAAGCACCATTGGAGGTAAGTGCAACTGCAAGGACAAAGATGAATAATACCAGAGAGGGTGAATAGCTCGTGTGATATTCCATTGATTGGTATATGGTAGAAGTTACATCGTAAACTGAAATGACATTCAGAAAAAGCTCTTCTTGTTACTCTTTGAGAGTATTCAATCCCTGTACAGCAATTAAACTGTGGAATTATGTGGGCAGCCAAGCAGGACAGGGAAGCTTGGAGTATATCAGGCAATCAATGGCACCAGCAAAGGAGTTTCCAAGAGGATACAAACACTCATATGGTTCTGGTTGGTAATTGTAAAAACACCAGAAGGAAAAACATTTGGAAGACTATGGGAGAAAAAGACAACAAGAGAATAAATTAACCTGCCCTGTCAAGGACCCAGTGCAGGTACAACAGACCCACTGATGTAGTCTACAAACCTACTGAGTCTCACCGTTATCTCAGTTCAATTCCTAAATTTAGGTAACGAGAACACAACAATCCACGGAATTTGAGGGCTTTCTCCCTTTCAGTGCTAACTCCAACACTGGCATTGGTCATGCTTACAGAAGTATTTAAGTGCTACAATATTCCTCAACACTGCATCTTTAATTGTCCCGCTTGTGTCACTGGTAACCTGAGCTCAGTTTAACTGTGTAGCTCGCTCCTCTTACACTAGGATTCCCCAGCCACAGCAAGGTCAATCACCAGGAACAACCTTCTCTGATCCAGATTTTGTAAACTGTCCATTATTAATCTGATAAACGAATGTAGCTGACAGGAAGTGCCCAGTTGGTACACTGAACCTGCAAGAGTGTCAGGAATCGCACCTGTTTTAATTTCCCACTCCCTTCCCAATGCAACATCCCAAATATTCATCTTCTTTTCTTGGTACTTCCTTGAGATTGATGATGGCTCGCTTGCATATTCTGTAGTTCCATGGATTCTAGCGTGATCGATGAAGCCAATGCAGGCACACGAATCACCTGCACAGCTGGGGCAGGAGTGCCCGATAAGACAAGCTGCTAGGGTGTTTGTGAGTGGGTACACCTCTACAGAACCTAAACAGTGCTTCTGGGTGCTGCTCCTGCATTGGCCTCTCTCCACACCCAGTGATCATGATCCAGAATCGCCATACGTTGGTGGTGATGATACATTTTTTCAAGCAGGCTTTGAGTATGTATTTCAATTTTTCCTCCATCTGCTCAGTAACACCTTCCCAAAGGAATCTGTTTTAGGAGTCTTGAGACTCCTGCCCAAAGCAATTAGGAGAATCTAATAAGATACTCAATTCCAAGGATATTAGAAGAAAACACATTCCTCAGTTTATTTATCCTTCCTTTGAATTTGCAGCTTTTGCAGATACTGTACTGGTGTTGTTCCTTCAGGAACTTGACATGTTTGCTGTAGGTATACCAGGTCTCAAAAGCTTATTGGAGGACAGAGATCAGATTATCCAATAACATTCAGCAGTGACCAAAATCCAGAGCCACTTATTTGTCTAGACACGGGGTCAGCCAAACGCACAGTTGTTTATTTCTTTGCCATGAAGGGATCTACTGTGAAATAAAATGGGTTAGATTAGAATCATGTTCAGTCGAAATACTCAATGAGTTAGCCCCTTCAATTCTGCTGACCACCATGCATGTTTAATCTCATTTGCCTGGATTCCATATCCCTCAGTGTCTGACTCACTCAACTACCTGTCCAGGTGCCTCTTAAATGTTGTTTCCTTTCACCTTAAGCTTATGCCGTCTAGCTTTAGACACCTAAACCATGCGAAACAAACATTGACTATCTGTCCTATCTATTCCTCTCATAAATTTCAAACCTCTGTCATATGACTTCCCTAGATGCCTTGGTTTAACTTCCCAAAAAGGACATTGCATTTGTCCAAGTTCAATTCCATCTGTCATCTCCTTGCCCATTTTCCCAGTTGATCTGGATCCTGTTGTAACCTCAGACTACATTCTGCACTCTCCACGATGACATTAATTTTGGTGCCACCCACATTATTATTCAAATCAGTAATGTGTGCTGGGTGAATTGGAGAGCATGCCTTATGAGGATGAGTTCAGTGAACGATAGCTTTTCTCTGTGGAGCGAAGGAGAATGAGAGATGACTTGTTCAAGCAGTACAAGAGGTATAGATCAAGTTCACAGCCAGACTTTTACCCATGGTGAAAATGGATAATACAAGGGTGAGTAACTTTTACGCGATTGGAGGAAAGTATTTGGAAAATGTCAGAGTTAAGTTTTTTTTTTACATAGAGAGTGGTAGCTGTGTGCAACGGCTGGTTTAAAGCCAGGTGTATTAGGGACATTTAATAAATGGCAAGATAGAACAACGGAGGGCTACTTGGGAGGGAAGAGTTAGATTGATGTTAGAGAAGGTTCAAAGTTCGGCATAACTTTGTGGGCTGAAGGGCTTGTACTGTACTGTTACGTTTTATGTTCCATGTATATAACAAAAACAGAGGACACTGCGGAGCTCAGGAGCCACACTGCTGGTCAGGGCTTCCAATCTAAAAAACAAACTTCTGATTCAACTTTTTGCCTCCTTCTCAGCAAGCCAATTTTCATGCTAGTTGGCTGGCTTATCCTGGATCCCAAGTGTTTTAAGTTTCTTGACCAATCTACCAATCTGTTGAAGGCCTTGCCGAAGTCCATGGAGACAACCACTGCCCTGCACTCAACAATGACTATTTCTAATCTGTCCTTGCTTTTCCAAATGCAAATAAGCCCTGTCTCTCAGGATAATTTTCCCACTATGCATCTGAAGTCATATATATCAATATTACAGTGGGGAAAAGGAATTACAGAGGCACGAGAGAAGAACTGGACAAATTGGAAGGGGTACCATCAAGGATAATGGCAAGAACAGCAATGGCAGGAGCTTCCTGGAGCATTTCGGAAGGCACAGGACAGGTATATCCCAAAGAAGTATTCTAAAGGAAGGATGACCCATCCATAGTTGATAAGGGAAGTTAAGGACAAAGTAAAAGCAAAAAAGAACCCATATCATGTAGCAAAAATTAGTGGGAAACTAAAGGATTGAGAACATAGAACATAGTATAGTACAGCACAGAACAGGCCCTTCGGCCCACAATGTTGTGTCGACACTTAAACCCTGCCTCCTCCATATACCTATCTAGTAGTCTTTTAAACTTCACTAGTGTCTCTGCCTCCACCACTGACTCAGACAGTGCATTCCATGCACCAACCACTCTCTGAGTGAAAAACCTTGCTCTAATATCCCCCTTGAACTTCCCACCCCTTACCTTAAAGCTGTGTCCTCTTGTATTGAGCATTGGTGCCCTGGGGAAGAGGCACTGGCTATTCATTCCCAAACCATGCTAGCAAACCTACCTGCAAAGATATTGCTCCCCCTTGAGTTCAGGTGCAACCCATCCAATCTGTACAGGTCCCACCTTCCCCAGAAGAGATCCTAATGTTCCAAAAATCTAAAACCCTGCCCCCTGCACTAACACCTCAGCCACGCATTCAACTACCATCTCCTCCAATTCTTACCATCACTATCACGTAGCACTGGCAGCAATCCTGAGAACGACACCCTTGAGGTCCTATTCTTCAACCTTCTGCCTAGTTCCCAAAACTCACACTTCAGGACCTCATCCCTCTTCCTGCCCGTGTCGTTAGTACCAACGTGTACCATGACTTCTGGTTGCTTTCCCTCTCACACCAGGATGTCGTGCACCTGGTCAGAGACATCCCAGACCCTGGCACCTGGGAGGCAACAAACCATGCGGGTGTCCTTCTCATGTCCACAAGATCTCCTGTCTGCTCCCCTGACTATAGAGTCCCCAATGACGACAGCTCTCCTCTTCTCCGTCCCAACCTTCTGCACTACAGGGTCAGACACAGTGCTGGAGTCCCTTCCACCGTGGCTCACACCTGGTTGGTCATCCTCACCAACGGTATCCACAACGATAAACTTATTATTCAGGGGAGTGGCTACAGGGGTGCTCTGCACTACCTGTCTACTCACCTTCGCTTTCAACCCTCTGACTGTCACCCAATGACCTGCTTCCTGCAGCCTACGTGTGACTCCCTCCCTGTAGCTCTCATCTATGACTGCCTCATTCTCCCTTATGAGTCAAAGGTCATCCAGCTGCTGCTCCAGATTCCTCACACGGTCTTGCATATCGCCCAGACGCATGCACTTCTGGCAGAGAAGCTTCTGGAAACCAACAGAAAGCAACTAAAATGCCATAAGGAGAGAAAAGATAAAATATGATAGTAAACTAGCCAATAATATTGAAGAAGATACAAGAAGTTTTCTCAGTTATGTAATGACTAAAAGAGAGGCGAGGGTGGATATTGGACCACTAGAAATTGACACTGGAGAGGCAGTAAAGGGGAAAAAAGAAATGCAGACAAATTTAATAAGTTTATTGGTATTCACTGTGGAAGATGCCAGCAGTATGTTAAAAATTCAAGAACGTTAGGGAGCAGGAGTGAGTGTAGTTGATATTGCAAAGGAGAAGGTGAAAGGTCTGAAGATAGATAAG
This sequence comes from Hypanus sabinus, assembly GCF_030144855.1. Taxonomy (NCBI): domain Eukaryota; kingdom Metazoa; phylum Chordata; class Chondrichthyes; order Myliobatiformes; family Dasyatidae; genus Hypanus; species Hypanus sabinus. The sequence goes on along the minus strand of NC_082719.1, from coordinate 46,244,016 downwards.
TCACCAGAACTGTGTGGACTGCACCCGAGGGTTCTGAAGGAGGTAGCTGAAGAGATTGTGGAGTCATTAGTAACGATAAAAACATAGAAAATCTACAGCACAATACAGGCCCTTTGGCCCACAAAGCTGTGCTGAACATGTCCTTACCTTAGAAATTACCAAGCGTTACCCATAGCTCTCTATTTTTCTGAGCTCCATGTACTTATCCAGGAGTCTCTTTAAAAACCCTATCGTACCCACCTCCACCACCATCGCCGGCAGCCCATTCCACACACTCACCACTCTCTGTGTAAAAAAACTCACCCCTGACATCTCCTCTGTAACTACTTCCAAGCACCTTAAAACTGTGCCCTCTTGTGCTAGCCATTTCAGCCCTGGGAAAAAGCCTCTGACGATCCGCATGATTAATACCTCTCATCATCTTGTACACCCCTATCAAGTCACCTCTCATTCTCTGTTGCTTGAAGGAAAAAAGGCTGAGTTCACTCAACCACTCTCATAAGACATGCTTCCCAATCCAGGCAACATCCTTGTAAATCTCCTCTGCACCCTTTCTATAGCTTCCACATCCTTCCTATAGTGAGGCGACCAGAACTGGGCACAGTACTCCAAGTGGGTTTGACCAGGATCCTATATAGTTGCAACATTACCTCTTGGCTCTTAAACTGAATCCCATGAATAATGAAAGCCAATGCTTTCTTAACTACAGAGTCAACCTGCACAGTAGCTTTGAGTGTCCTGTGGACTCTGACTCTAAGATCCCTCTGATCCCCACACTGTCAAGAGTCTTACCATTAATACTATATTCTGGTATCATATTTGACCTACCAAAATTAACTACCTCACACTTAACTGGGTTGAACTCCATCTGCCATTCCTCAGCTCAGTTTTGCTTCTAAATCAATGCCCTGCTGTAACCTCTGACAGCCCTCCACACTATCCACTACACCTCCAACCTTTGTGTCATCAGCAGATTTACTAACTCATCCCTTCACTTCCTCATCCAGGTCATTTATAAAAATCACGAAGAGAAGGGGTTCCAGACCAGATCCCTGAATATGACTCGTCTACAACCACTCTTTGCCTTCTGTGAGTAATCCACAAAGCAAGATTCCCTTGGATCCAATGCCTCCTCACTTTCTCAATAAGCCTTGCATGGGATACCTTATCAAATGCCTTGCTTAAGTCTATATGCCTACATCTACTGCTCTACCTTCATCAATGTCTTTAGTCACATTCTCAAAAAATTCAATCAGGCTCATAATGCATGAGCTGCCTTTGACAAAGCCATGCTGACTATTCCTAATCATATTATACCTCTCCAAATTTTCATAAATCCTGCCTCTCAGGATCTTCTCCATCAACTTACCAACCACTGATTAAGACTCACTGGTCTATAATTTCCTGGCTATCTCTACTCCCTTTCTTGAATAATGGAACAACACCTGCAACCCTCCAATCCTCTGGAACCTCTCCCGACACAAAGATCATTGCCAGAGGCTCAGCAATCTCCTCCTTTGCCTCCCTCAGTAGCCTGGGGTACATTTTGTCCAGTTCTGGTGACTTTTCCAACTTGATGCTTTCCAAACGCTCCAGCACATCCTTGTTCTTAATATCTACATGCTCAAGCTTTTCAGTCCACTGTAAGTCATCCCTACAATCGTCAAGATCCTTTTCTGTAGTGAATACTGAAGTAAAATATTCATTAATTACCTCTGCTATTTCCTTTGGTTCCATACACACTTTCCCACTGTCACAGTTGATTGGTCCTATGATCTTTCAAGAATCACTAGATTCTGGAATGGTTCTGAAGGACTGGAAAATTGCAAATGTCACTATTCTCTTAGAAGTAAAGAAGGCAGAAGAAAGGAAATTGTAGTCTGATTAGCTTGACTTTAGTGGTTAGGAAGATGTTGGAGTCCATTATTAAGGCTGAAGTTTCAGGGTACTTGAACGCGTATGATAAAATAGGCCGAGTCAGCATGGTTTTCTAAAGGGGAAATCTTGCCTGACAAATATGTTGGAATTCTTTGAGGAAATAACAGGCAGGATAGACTAAGTGGATGTCGCTTACTTGGATTTTCAAAAGGCCTTTGACAAGGTGTTGCACATGAGGCTGCTTAATAAGATAAGAGCCCATGGTATTAGAGGAAAGATACTAGCATGGATAGAAGATTGGCTGACTGGCAGGAGCCAAAGAGTGGGAATAAAAGGATCCTTTTCTGGTTGGCTGCCAGTGGCTAGTGGTGTTCCACAGGGGTCTGTGTTGGGAGTGCTCGTTTATAAGTTATATGTCAATGATTTGGATGATGGAATTGACTACTTTGTGGCCAGGCTTGCAGATGATGAAGTGTTAGGTGCAGGGGCAGGCAGTGTTTGGGAAGCAGAGTGTCTGGAGAGGGATTTTGACAGATTAGGATAATGGACAAAGAAGTAGCAGATGGAATTTTTTTTTAGGTTGTGCATGGCCATGCACTTTAGTAGAAGGAATAAAAGTGAAGACTATTTAATAAATGGGGAGAAAATTTAGAAATCAGAGGAACAAAGGGACTTGGAAGTCTTACAGGATTCTCTAAAGGTTAACTTGCAGGTTGAGAACAGCAAATGCAATGTTGGCATTCATTTCAAGAGGACTAGAATACAAAAAGAATGATGTAATGCTGAGGCTTTATAAAGCACTTGGAGTATAGTTAGCATTTCTGGCCTCTTACCTAAGAAAAGCAACAGGTACAACAAGCTGGAGGAACTCAGCAGGTCGGGCAGCATCTGTGGAAACGAGCAGTCAACGTTTCAGGCCGAGACCCTTCGTCAGGACTGAAGAGGGAGGGGGCAGAGGCCCTATAAAGAAGGTGGGGGGAGGGTGGGAAGGAGAAGGCTGGTAGGTGCCAGGTGAGAAACCAGTAAGGGGAAAGATCAAGGGGTGGGAGAGGGGAAGCAGGGAGGGGATAGGCAGGAAAGGTGAAGAAGGAATGTAAGGGGAAAGCTCTATGTGTAGTAGAAGAAGGCAGAATCATGGGGAAGGTGATAGGCATCTGGAGGAGGAGGCAGAGTGAAACTGGGATGGGGGAAGGGGGAGGGAGGGAATTACCAGAAGTTGGAGAATTCAATGTTCATGCCAATGTTCATCCCGTTGTCTCACCTACCACCCCACCAGCCTCCAGATCCAGAATATTACCCTCCGCAACTTCTACCACCTTCAACAGGACCCCACCACTAAGCACATCTTTCCCTCTCTACCCCTCTCCACTTTCCGCAGGGATTGTTCCCTCCGCAACTCCCTGGTCCACACATCCCTCCCCACCTCATATACTGTCTGGGTAGTCTCCAGCCCTTTGGCATGAACATTGAATTCTCCAAATTCCATTAATTCCATCACTCTCCCTTCCCTTCCTTTCCAGTTTCACTCTGCCTCCTCCTCCATCTGCCTATCACCTCTCTCATGATTCTGCCGCCTTCTGCTTTCCCTTTACATTCCTTTTTCACCTTTCCTCCTATCCCCTCCTTGATTCCCCTCCCCCACCCCTTGATCTTTCCTCTGATTGTTTTTTCACCTGGCACCTTCCACCCTCCCCCCACCTTCTTTATAGGCCCCGCCCCCTCCTTCTTCAGCCCTGACCAAGGGTCTCGGCCTGAAACGTTGACTGCTCATTTCCACAGATGCTGTCTGATCTGCTGAGTTCCTTCAGCTTGTTGTACATGTTGCTTTGACCCCAGCATCTGGAGTGTACTTTATGTTTATCTAAGAAAAAATCTGCTAATATTGTAGAGGGTTCAGAGGAGGCTTATGAGAATAATTTCAGGAATGAAAGGGTTAATGTATGAGGAGCATTTGGTATCACAGAGCCTGTACTCACTGGAGTTTAGAAGAATGAGTGGGAATCTCACTGAAACCTATCAAATATTGAAAGGCCTAGATAGTGTGGGTGTGGAGAGGGTGTTCCCTATTGTAGGGTGTCTAGGACCAGAGGGCACAGCCCCAGAATAAAGGGATGTCCACTTAGAACAGAGATGTGGAGGAATTTCTTTAACTAGATGGTGGTGAATCTATAGAATTCATTGTCACAGATGGCTGTGGAGGCCAAGTCTTTGGGTATATTTAACACAGCGGTTGCTAGGTTCTTGAATAGTCAGGATGCCAAAGGTTATGAGGAGAATGCAAGAGAATGGGGTTGAGAGGGATAATAAATCAGCTATGATTGAATGGCTGAGAAGACTCGGTGGGCTGAATGGCCACATTTTGTACCTTTTTCTTATAGTTTTATGATAAGGCTCATTGATCTGTAGTTCCCAGGATTACTCCTGTTAGCTTTCTTAAATAAAGAGACAATGTAGGCTATACTCAGGTCTTCTTGAGTCTCATTTGTGGCTGATTAAGGAATTAATATCTCAGCCATTACCTAGCCATTTCCTCTTTTGCTTCCTGTAATAACCAGGGATGAATTTGTTATAGTGCCAGGGATTTACCCTGCATTTGCCTGTCCTGCCTAACGGATTTGCTTGCTTTAATTGCAATGTATGCTTCGACATTCTCACCTGGTACGATTATATTTCGGGGCCCAACTCTCATGTTAGATGTGTTTAAATCCACTTACAGAGTACTAGCAAACCTCTCTGCAAGGAATTGTTCCCTCCAGTTCAGCTGCAACCCATCCTTCTTGTAAAGGTTAATTCTGCCCCAGAAGAGATCCAATAGCCCAAGTAGCTGAAGCCCTTCTGCCAGCACCATCTCTTCAACCAAACATTCATTTGCCTCACCTATTATCTCTATCCATCACTAGCACGTGGAAAAGGAGAAACCATAAGATTGCAATCCTGCAGGTCCTTCTTTTTAACCTCCTGTTTAGCTCCCTATCTTTGTGGAATTTCATCTCTCTTCCTGCCTATGTCATTAGCATCAACCTATGGTTGCTCACCCTTCCCTTTCAGAATGTCCCATACCCCCTCAGAGTCATCCTTTTCTTTCATGGAGTCATGGTTGCTGCCAGGGAAATGCCTATCTGTGTCCCTGAATATAGAGTCCTCTATCTTTACCACTCTCCTACATTTTGATCTTCCCAGCTGTAAACAGTGCCAGTTGTGGTGCCAATAATCTGGCTGCTGCTGTTGTCTTTCTCTGAGAGGCCATCTTACATAATGGTATATTGAACCGAACACTTGTTAGACAGGGGAACAGTCATGGGGGACTGTTACATTATCTGAATTCCCATCCAGATGGTCACCTATCTACCTTTCTGAATGTCCTTTCAATAACCCTTTCTGGCTCTTGTATGTTACTCAGTGTGTTGGCATGTGACCAAATGGCTAAGGTGTTGGTCTAGTGATCTGAAGGTCACTAGTTTGAGCCTCAGCTGAGGCAACGTGTTGTGTCCTTGAGCAACGACACCGGTGCCAAGCTGTATCGGCCTAATGCCCTTCCCTTGGACAACATCGGTGGCCTGGAGAGGGGAGACTTGCAGCATGGGCAACTGCCGGTCTTCCATACAACCTTGCCCAGGCCTCAATCAACATCGAAATCAAAGAAGATGTTCCTCAGTGGATCCAATTGCCACTCCTGGCAGCTTGAGAAGAGCTGCAACAGGACAGACATCCTGCAAACGTCGCTGTCAGAACACTTCTACATTTCACAGGAAGAGCATACCATTCCCCTGACTCCTATTCCTACCTCTGGAGTTAGTACCAGGTTAAAAGAGAAAAGAAAGCTCTTACGTTTTCTTAGCATATCTTATCACCATTCAGCCTCCTTGCTAAAGCCTCACCTGTCAAAGCTTCGGCACTTCAACCTCAGTTACTTAGACCTCAAAGCAGCCCCTCTCAAAATGCCTCCTATTTATATGCTGGGAGCATATTTATAGAGCAGGGGAGGAAGACTAATTGGGTGAATTTTTCAGGAAGTCAGAATAGTGGCAATGGGTTAAATTGTCTCCATGCTCTATGTCTCACTACTAAGTACCATCCAAGGAAGTCATGGGCTTTGAGAGTTCCTCAGTAGCTGTCAGGTTCTGGGAAGCATACTGTCTTGTTAATTTAATTAAAAAGCCTTATGGTTGTCAAGCTAATATCTACATTACATTAGTAACAGAAATGATAGTTATTGTGAAGTATCCTCTTGTTTCCCTGCAGATATGTCAGGGATATTATTCTTGGGAGCAGAATACTTTCAAGATAAATTTACTTTATAAATTGCTGTAAGTATGTCTCATTCATTGACAAATGACTCTCTTTCAGCCAAAATTAAAGACACTGCTTTCTGTTTTACATACCACAGGTTTCTTACCCAATGTAATGCAATTTTTAGTGATTTTAATCAAAATAGATGATTTTGTACAGAGTAGCTCAGAAGATTAACAAAAGTAAAAGCAACTGAACCATTAGAGGTTACATAGGAAAACAGTGGGATCGTGTTTTATTGAATAAGATTTGTGAAATAAAACAATGAATAATGTTACATCCAATAAGATGATAACATCAAACATCCAGTAATGTAATACATCTTCATTAACAATCCACTGGTAAAAGGGAAAACCTGCACAGGCAGATGAATGCATGGGTTAAAATTACAGAGGCTCCTCTTTGGAACATTTGGGATGTTACGGCAATTAATTACAATTGGTGAAAATTCAGAGCACAGATATGCATTCCCTATTTTTTTAACTCACATTGACAGACACTGCACCTGGAGTATCCAAAACTGTATTCTTGTTTTAAATCAATCCATGACCTCACCCCTCTCACTCTTAGCCTTTTTAAAAAAAGCTATATTTATTTTTCATGATTTGGTGTAATTGTCAATGTCATCATTTATTGCCGATCTCTAATAGCCTTGAGAAGATGGCTGTGAGATGCCTTCTCGAAACATTGAAATCTTTCTGATGAAGGTACCCCCGCAGTATTGATGAAGGAAGAGTTCTAGGATTTAGACCAAATCGTGCTGAAGAATTGGTGATATATTTCCCAGTCAGAATGAGTGCGGGACTTGGTGGTGAACCTGTGGGTGATAGTCATCTGATGTACAGTGTGTACTATCCTCATTCTTCTTGGCTATAGGTTGGGGAGGGGACTGGGAGCTGATAATGAAGGAGCCAACGTGAATAACTGCAGTGCATTCCGTAGCTGGTTCACGCTACACCCCGCTTACAATGGCGGATGGAATGAATATTTAGTGTGGAGAATAGGATACCATTTGAATGGGCAGCTCCTGATTTGTACACCTTATTCGTTACTTTTAGGTTGTGGAGAGGCTGTGGGAGTCAGGCTCTTATCGCAGGATGCTCAGACCTGAATCTTTTCTTGTAGTCATGACATTTAAATATCTGGTCTAGTTGTGTTTCCAATCAATGGTGAGCCCCAGGATGTTAATAGTGTGTTAATAATAGATATGGTAATGTCAAAGGTAGGTAGTTAGACTCATTTGTTAGAGATGGCACTTGACTAACACCAATGTTATATAACAGTTATCAGCCAATGTCTGAACTTTATCCGGGTCTTGTGACATATAGCTGCAGACAGCTTCATTTGCAAATAGTATTGAACACTATGCAATCATTTCTGAGCATTTCCATTCATACCTCCTTCTGCCTTATGTCTCTTGAGGTCAGTATGTACTTCAAACATGGTATTTTGAGCAATCTCTTTTAACCACTGGTTTCCAAATACGTACTTGGGTCATGAAGTTACTTCTGCTATGATTTTGAGTGGTACGTGCTGTGACACTGAACAATGCGGGGTATATGCCATTGCCACTTCAGTGGTGATGCTACAAGTGGTCACACTATCCTGAAACTCTCCTAGTGTCTGTTGGAATTGGATGCTCATATTTTTTTACCGGGATGAGTCAGTACAATATGGCCCTTAATGTGAACCTCAGCTCAGTCAGCAAACGCCATACCCTCTGAGCTTCCAGAAAGAATTGCTGCTCGGGTAAATGATAGGGGAATGCGTGGTACCTGATCCTCATGAACTCCCAAAAAAAAAGACGAATGCATTCAAGCATCAAAGGCAAATTCCAACTCACCAACACTTCAATATGGACATTCATAACAAGGCCCATCACAGAGACAGAGAGAAGAAAGGACCAAGGAAAAGCAGAAACTAGGAGGGATAACCAGATAACGTGGAACCTTGAGGACAGTCATAAGGGTGTGGGGTAGCAGAGAGATTTAAAGCTAATTTCCAAGAGAAGAAAAATAATTTTTCTGAAAAAATATTAATGAGAAGTACGGAAACACATGAGATTCTGCAGATGCTGGAAATCCAGAGTGTATAACACATGGTCTTGATGAAGGGTGATGGCCTGAAATGACTGTTTATTCCTTTTTGTAGATGCTGCCTGACCTGATGATTTCCTTCAGCATTTTGTGCGTGTTACTGAGTAATAAGGATTCCCTGTCTTTAAGGTTAATAGTATATGAGCAAGATGTATGCCGGGTGTCTGGAAATATTGGACCTGTATCACTTTCCCACTGAATTAATTTACCTATGCAATACTCTTATCTTATCCTGGCATACAATAACTTTGATTAAAACTAACCGGGGCTGCATTTATGTACATTACAGAGAACAATTTCAGTACAAGTTTTCATACTGAGTCTAAAAACAGAACTGGAATTGCATTTTACTCTTCATAAATATGTTTAAGAAAGGCAGAAACATGAAAACTAGGAGCTGTTGGCCAAATCAAACATGGTGGCAAATCAACATTCGGGAAGGTGAATGAAAATCTGGTTGATTGGTTATATAACAACCTCCCATTCAAATTCAGCAAAACCAAAGGGAAGGTTTATCAACTACAGGAGGAAGAAGCCGAAAGTCCAGTCCTCTTTAGGGGAACAGAAGTAGAGAGGATCTGTCCTGACTAGTACAAAAGTGTCATCACAATGAAGGCACAACTACTTCCTTAGAAGTTTGTGTGGATTAGGCATGCCACCAAAAACTTTGACAAACTTCTACAGACACACAGTGGCGAGTATCTTATCTGATTGCATCAAGTCTGGCATGGAAACCTCAATGCCCAGGAACAGAAAAAGGATACAGAAGGTGATGGAGATAGGCCAGTCCATCACAAGTGAAGCCCTGCCCACCATTGATTACACTTACATTGACTGCTGCCACTAGAAAGCAGCATCCATTATAAGAGACCCCACTGTCCAGAGAATGCTCTCTTATTGCTACTACAGTCAGGCAGGAGAGACAGAAGTCTTAGGTCCCACACCAGCAGTTTCAGGAACAGTTATTACCCTGCAAACATCAAGTCCTTAAATCAGCATAGATAACTTCATTCATCACAATTCTAAATTATTCTATGATCTAGAGACATACCTTCAAGGGCCCTTTACAATTCATTTTCTCAGTATTATTTTTATTTGCATAGTTTGTCTTCTTCTGGACATTGCCTTTTTCAGTTTTTGTCTGTTTATGTATTGTTTATTTGTAAAATTTTATTGTATTTATTTTTTCCTTGTAAATGCTTGCAAGAAACTTTCAAGGTAGTATATGTGTATGTATTTTGCTAATAAATTAATTTTGAACTTTGAAGGTGTTTAGCCTTTCATGGCTGCTCTGGCATTCAATATAGTGATGGCAAATCTTCTAACTCAATAAAGCTTTAAAGATTAGTTTTTAATTGTCATGTGCATTGTACATAGAAACATCAAAGCCCAGTGAAATGCATCTTTTGCATTGTGGGTGTGCTCGGAACAGCCCAGCACGCGATGTCATTTTTCCAGCGCCAACGTACCGTGCCCACAACTTCCTAACCCTAACTTGTACATCTTTGGAATGTGGAAGGAAACTGTATCACCCCCCCCCCAGAGAAAACCCACATGATCATGGGAAGAACATACAAACTCCTTGCAGACAGCAGTGGTAAATAAACCTTGATCTTACAGTTGGCACTGTAAAGCATAATACCATAGTCCCACCTTGATCGCACACTTTTTGATACCTTTAGTGTCCAGAAATCTATCTACTTCCTTACATTTGTACTGTGACTTGCATCTACCTTCACTGCCTTCTGTGGAAGAGAATTCTATAGATATGCCACCTTGTGAGAGAATAAATCCTCATATTACTGTCATGGTACACATCCTGAGGCAGTCACCCTCTATTCGAAGGTTCAACGTAAATTTATGATCGAAGTACAGGTATTCCACCAGACACTGTACAACCCTGAGCAACAGACAAAAAATGTTGGTGGGACGCAACAGGACAGGCAGCATCTAAAGGAAGAAGCACAGTTGACGTTTCAGGCCGTGACCCTTCATCAGAACTAACTGAAAGAAAAGATAGTAAGAGATTCGAAAGTAGGAGGGGGAGGGGGAAATCAGAAATGACAGAAGAAGACAGGATGGAGAGGGGTGAAGCTAACAGCTGGAAAGGTGATTGGCAAAAGGGATACAGAGCTGGAGAAGGGAAAGGATCATGGGACGGGAGGCCTAGGGAGAAAGAAAGGGGGAGAGGAGCACCAGAGGGAGATGGAGAATGGGCAAGGAGTGATTGTGAGAGGGACAGAGAGAGAAAAAAAGGGGAGGGAATAAATAAATAAGGGATGAGGTGAGAAGGGGAGGAGGGGCATTAACAGAAGTTAGAGAAATCAATGTTCATGCCATCAGGTTGGAGACTACCCAGACGGAATATAAGGTATTGTTCCTCTGACCTGAGTGTGGCTTCATCTTGACAATAGAGGAGGCCATGGATAGACATATCAGAATGGGAATGGGACGTGGAATTAAAATGTGTGGCCACTGGGAGATCCTGCTTTCTCTGGCGGACCAAGCGTAGGTGTTCAGTGAAACAGTCTCCCAGTCTGCGTCGGGTCTCACCAATATATAAAAGGTCACACCGGGAGCACCGGACGCAGTATACCACACCAGCCGACTCACAGGTGAACTGTCACCTCACCTGGAAGGACTGTCTGGGGCCCTGAATGGTGGTGAGGGAGGAAGTGTAAGGGTAGGTGTAACACTTGTTCTGCTTACAAGAGTAAGTGCCAGGAGGGAGATCGGTGGGAGGGGAAGGGGGGGGGATGAATGGACAAGGGAGTCGCGTAGGGAGCGATCCCTGCGGAAAGCAGAAAGAGGTGGGGAGGGAAAGATGTGTTTGGTGGTGGGAAACTGTTGGAGGTGGTGGAAGTTACGGAGAATTATATGTTGGACCTGGAGGCTGGTGAGTGGTAGGTGAGGACAAGGGGAACCCTATCCCGAGTGGGGTGGCGGGTGGATGGAGTGAGAGCAGATGTGTATGAAATGGGAGAGATGCGTTTGAGAGCAGAGTTGATGGTTGACTCAGTCTCTGGGTCCAACGTATAATTCTCCGTAACTTCCACCACCTCCAACGGGATCCCACTACCAAGTACATCTTTCCCTCCCCCACTTTCTGCTTTTCACAGGGATCACTCCCTACGTGACTCCCTTGTCCACTCGTTCCCCCCCCCATGCCCTCCCACCGATCTCCCTCCAGGCACTTACCCTTGTAAGCGGAACAAGTGCTACGCCTGCCCTTACACTTCCTCCCTCACCACCATTCAGGGCCCCAGACAGTCCTTCCAGGTGAGGTGACACTTCACCTGTGAGTCGGCTGGTGTGGTATACTGCGTCCGGTGCTCCCGGTGTGGCCGTTTATATATTGGTGAAACCCGACGCAGACTGGGAGACCGTTTCGCTGAACACCTACGCTCGGTCCACCAGAGAAAGCAGGATATCCCAGTGGCCACACATTTTAATTCCACGTCCCATTCCCATTCTGATATTTCTATCCATAGCCTCCTCTACTGTCAAGATGAATCCACACTCAAGTTGGAGGAACAACACCTTGTATTCCGTCTGACTAGCCTCCAACCTGATGGCATGAACATTGAGTTCTCAAACTTCCGTTAATGCCCCCCTCCCCTTCTTACCCCATCCCGTATTTATTTATTTATTTCCCTTCTTCTTTTTTTTTCTCTCTCTGTCCCTCTCACAATCACTGCTTGCCTGTTCTGCATCTCCCTCTGGTGTTCCCCCTTCCCCCTTTCTTTCTCCCGAGGCTTCCCATCCCATAATCCTTTCCTTTCTCCAGCTCTGTATCCCTTTTTCCAATCACCTTTCTGGCTCTCAGCTTCACCCCACCCTCTCCGGTCTTCTCCTATCATTTCGGATTTCCCCCTCCCCCTCCTACTTTCAAATCTCTTACTGTCTTTCCTTTCAGTTAGTCCTGACGAAGGGTCTCGGCCCGAAACGTCGACTGTGCTTCTCCCTATAGATGCTGCCTGGCCTGTTGTATTCCACCAGCATTTTGTGTGTGTTGCTTGAATTTCCAGCATTTGCAGATTTCCTTGTGTTTGCATACAACCCTGAGATTCATTTTCTTGTGGGAGTACTCAATAAATCCATAGAATAATAACCATAACAGGATCAATGAACTTGGGCGTTCAACCAGAGTGCAGAAGGCAAAAAAATCTGCAAATACCAAAAAGAAAGAAATAACAATAATAAATAAATACCGAGAACATGAGATGAAGAGTCCTTGATATTGAAACCATTGTCTGTGGAAACATTCAATGATGGGGCAAGTGAAGTTGTGTGAAGTTATCCCCCTTTGGTTCAAGAGCATGATGGTTTAGCAGTCATGACTGTTCCTGTGCCTGGTGGTAAGAGTCCTGAGGCTCCTGTACCTTCTTCCTGATGGCAGCAGAGAGAAAAGAGAAAGTTCTAGGTTGTGGGGGTGTCCCTGATGATGGATGCTGCATTCTTGACCCGTGTCTTATAAAGCCTCAGCATTAACTCCTTGTTCTTATATTTTATTCCTCTTGAAATGAATGCCAATGTTGCATTTGCCTTCTTTACCACAGATTCAACCTGTAAATTAACCTTCTGGGAGTCTTGCACAATGACTCCTAAGTCCTTTAGATGTTTGAAATTTCTCCCCGTTTAGCTAATAGGCTGAACCTTTGTTCCTTCTACTAAACTATATTTCCCAACACCGTATTCCATCTGCCACTTTTTTGCCCATTCTTCCAACTTGTCTAAGTCCTGTTGCAATCACATTGCTTCTTCAGAACTATCTACCCCTCCACCTATCTTAGTATCATCTGCAAATTTGCCACAAAGCCATCAGTTCCATTATCTGAATCATTGACAAACAATGTGAAAAGTAAGGATCTCAATACTGACCCCTGAGGAACACCACTAGTCACAGGCAGCCAACTAGAAAAGGCCCCTTTTATTCCCACTCACTGCCTCCTGCCTGTCAGCCATTTCTCTATCTACGGCAGACGGCAGTACTTTTTCTGTAACACTATTGGGTTTTATCTTGTTAAGCAGCCTCATGTGTGGCACCTTATCAAATGCCTTCTGAAAATCCACGTCAGTAAAATCCACTGCCTCTCCTTTGTGCACCCTACTTGTTAGTTCCTTGAAGAACTCCAACAGATCTGTCAGGCAAGATTTCCTTTGACAGAAGCCATGCTAAATTTGACTTATTTTATCACTAGTCTCCAAAGTACCTTGAAAACTCACCCTTAATAACGGACTCAACACTTTTCTAGCCACTGAAGTTAGACTAACTGGTCTGTAATTTCCTCTCTTTTGCCTCCTTCCTTTCTTAAAGAGTGGAGTGACAGTTGCAATTTTAGATGTCATGCTGAATCTCTTCAAATTCCTAATCAGGGGAAATCATTTGGTGTTCATCTAGCCTCATCAAAAGTTTGAACATTTCAATAAGACTCTTTTCATTCTTCTAAATTCTGGTGAATATAGACCTAATGTCTTCTCATGCAATGTTCTTCACATTCCAGGAGACACAACTGCACATAATACCCCACGTGTGGCCTCACAAAGGCTTTGTATAATTCTGATAAGATGTCCTTACTCCCATATGATGGAAATTAAATGCTGGCACAGTAAAAGTGTAAGAGTAAGAGTAGGTAGGTAGATATATATGACTGCCCAACCACTAACAATCACATTGGAAAAGTGATCAAAAGCAGTACAGTAACAGCGCATCTGGCAGAACTGAGGAGAAAACCATGCAAGTTGCTGTTGTGCCAGGTACGCCTATTCAAGATACCATAACCTATCTTTTTCTGTCTTTGACATTACTTTTTACTTGAGAGATTGAAATACACCTGTTCCATTGACAATATAGTTGTCATATTTACTGCAAAGGGCCAGTGCTTACGGCAACTGGACATACCATCTCTTGAGAGTTTTGTTACTTTATAACTGCCAGAAACATGAAATTATTGGCTAACGTTGAACATGAAGAGCAAGTGAAGATGACATGTTCATCAAGCCTTCTTCAAACACACAACAGCTGGATAACGTCTGAGTGGAAGCTATGTTCCCTCTAATTTTTTGTCCAACCACTCCTCTGAGCGGGAAAGTTTTAGATGGCCTAAAGACTGTGCAGCATTTTAAACATTTGATTTTGTAAAATGCATACTACGAATATTTAGAATGAAAATAGAAAAATCAGATACTTCTGATATTATTTATTAGTTGAAAGGTATAATGAAATGCAGTTCAACGAAAAAAATCTTTTGTAGACTTTTTCTCATCTGTCTTTATTACAAACCCACTGTCTATAAATACTGTCCAGATTGATTTTGCATCCAGATGAAGGATACACCTTAACCCTCATTAGAACATCCAAAATGTTCCACCTCTAGTCTGTTTCTGGATTTACATTTGATTGAATTCATAATACTGATTCCATGTTCACAATCAGCACTAGAAGCTTGAACTGTTCCAACAATGTCAACGAGAATTGACAGTTCTTCAAATTCTTCATTTCTAAGCATGTAGTTCAACATATCAGTGTATGTTCTAATTGAACCAGTCTTAACTTCCTCAGGAATGATAAATTTGAAATCACAGTATTGCTGTGATATTTTTGAGGCAATGCTTTCGTCATAATTTGTAATAGAAACTGAGTATCTTTTTATCGGTTGTACATCATTCTGTTTTCTGAATTCTAGTGTCCAGAAAGAAACGGAGAGCTTTGAGGCCTTTCTGGTGGGGGATGGAGGTGTGTAGGGATTCCCCCTCCATCTCCTTCACCATTCTGCATTCCCATTTCACTCTCTCACTTCTTACCTGCCTATCACCTGTGGTGCTCTTTCCAGTTTTCTTTCTTCCATGGCCTTCTGTCCTCTCCTCTCTGATTCCCCCTTCTCCAGTCCTGCAACTCTTTCACCAATCAACTGCCCAGCACTTTACTTCACC
The DNA here is from genome assembly GCF_030144855.1 of Hypanus sabinus. NCBI lineage: Eukaryota > Metazoa > Chordata > Chondrichthyes > Myliobatiformes > Dasyatidae > Hypanus > Hypanus sabinus. Next base: position 46,228,819 of record NC_082719.1, on the reverse strand, counting down.
TATCACCTACTACCTTGTATTTCTTTCTCCCCTTCCCCCCCACCCACCTTCTTAATCTGACTCCACATCACTTGCTCCAGTCCTGATGAAGGGTCTCAGCCTGAAACTTCAACCGTACTCCTTTCTGCAGATGCTGCCTGGCCTGCTGAATTTCTCCAGGATTTTGTGTGCCTTGCTGTAACTTGTTAATTTTTGCTTTTGCATACTGCAGTACTTCAAGTGTATTCAAAGAGCTTTCCTGAAGGAAATTACGAAGAGATGCCAGATCTTCTAAAACATCGATAAAGTCAGTTAATGCTACGTGATATTGTGGATTGGTCAAAAATCTTCAGGTGTAATTGCTGATAGTATTGTTACGTTCATTGACTTGCTCTTTGAAATACTGGATCAAAACTTCATATTTCCTCATTAAAGCAGTAATGGCAAAATGTCTTGTCAGTGATCTTACTTCATTTAGTGGTCTCTGTGACACAACATCACATTCTGTGACATTAGCTAATTCTTCTAGCTTTCCTTCTTTAACTGCTGAACATTGTTAGAAACAATATCCTGCATAATGGATACTTCTTTCCATGTGTTGTCTAATCCTCGGCTTTCTCTGCGTGCAATGCAATGTTGCTCAGCCAGATGCTTTATTTCTCATCGAAGAATTGCTGACATACCGTTATTCTTTCCAAGCGTAACATTTGCCCCACCTGATGTAAACATCATCATCTTTTAAATGTCAAGGTAGTGATACAGTTACATGTAGTTAATTTCAAAATACCTACACACATAGTCTTAGAGGAGGTTTCATTTTCCGGTGGAAATTTAAAATACAGAAATAATATTTTTTGTGCAGAAATGTCTGTACCTTTATCAGCAATTCGTGAATGGAAAGCAGATTTCTGCAATTCTTCTACGATCTGTTTCTGAGGCACAAAGCTGATGCACTCAACAAATTCAAATGCATAGTTCTTGCTATGCCAACTCTCAGATATATTTACATTCTGTATTTGTCCACATGTGCATGAATTTCTTGCACGGAATGCATAGAAGCATTAACCTAAATTGTTAAGAAATGTATCAATCACCATCTTGATCATATCAGACGACTTCTGTGCATCTTGCTTCGTTGTTGCTTTACTCTGTTTTGGGATTTCTATTAACATGAACAACGTTCCACATTTCTTCTGGTGGCATCATTTAGTAAGTGCACCTAAATGAATTCTCTGGTCATGAAGCCGTTTTAAGTAATCAAACTTCCATTCTTCCCATTTTTTCCACTACTGAACTCGCCCAACTTCTGCTTCCACAAAAAAAGTGCATTTGTGGTGACCCACTTCCTAGCGAATTCAAACCGGCTCACAAATAGCCAGCGCGCCAGCATAAAGGCCAGTCCCAAAAGGGCGCCAAGTCTGCTTCACCAGCAAGGGGAAAAGCCCGCGCGCGGGACAGAACTATGAATATGTGCCCCCTACAGCATCCGCGCCTGGGGAGGGTGGGATCACATCAGGGTCACCAACTGTAGCGGTGTGCTATACGCAGCACTGAAATAACGACACAAGGTCGATGAACTGCAGTTACAAAAAGATTTTATTCGAACTTAGCGGCCTTGCCCGGCCCATGTGGATGTGGCGCAACCGGTCGAGTTTCCGGCACCGCGGCGCAGAGGCAGACCACCCAAACAGGGTCCGGCCCAGACTGTGGACATTGGGGGGTGTATTGCCGGTTCTGGGGAGGGGGGGTTATGTGGCGACTCACTTCCTAGCGCACTCGAACCGGCTCACAAATAGCCAGCGCGCCGGCATAAAGGCCAGTCCCAAAAGGGTGCCAAGTCTGCTTCACCAGCAAGGGGAAAAGCCCGCGCGCGAGACAGGTCTCTGAATACGCACCCCCTACAGCATACATGCCCAGGGAGGGCGAGATCAGGAAGGCTTTAAAGCGAGGCCGCTAAGTTCGAATAAAATCTTTTTGTAACTGCAGTTCATTGACTCCGTGTTGTTATTTCAGTGCTCCGTGTAGCACACTGCTACACATACAAAATAACCAGTATCTTGATATGGAAAAATGTCACCATTTCTATTTTTGGTTTTTGATGCAAAGAAGGTAGTTCAGTATCCATGAGTTGCAAAAGCCATTCTACCTTAAATTTTGAATCTTTGTTCTTCAAAGCATTTAACTCTTCCTCTGCTTTTCATTTTGACATCCTTAGGATACTAAAAATAATAATATTTTTTATTACTTGAAAACTGTAACAAGATAAGTCACAAAATTTATAATTTCAATAAAATAAGCAGTCATGCAAACAATATTATACAAATGAATTTTACCTTGTTCTAACAATTTTTAATTTAAAATTCATATTAGATTATGATTTTTTTCAAGAGATTACTTAGCAAAAAAGTCAGAATGTAGACTTTTTCACATCAAACAAGCACAAGTCACAACTCACGACACAAGTAAATGATATCAGGCAGTTAAAACAATACATACAAAATGCTGGAGCTGCTCGGCACATCAGGCAGCATCTATGGATATGAATGAACAGTTGACATTTTGAGCCAAGACACTTCTTTAGGACTGAAAAATAAGGGGAAGATGCCAGAATAAAAAGGCGGGTGGGAAGTGGAAGGAGGAGAGCTGGAAGGTTATAGGTGACGTCAGGTGGGTTGGAAAGATAAAGGGCTGGAGAAGCAGGAATCTGATAGGAGAGGAAAGTGGACCATAGGAGAAGGGGTAGCAGAGGGAAGTGGTGTGCATGTGAGAAGAGGTAAGATGTCAGAGTGGAGAATAAAAGGGGGGGGGGAGATATTTTTTAACTGGAAGAACAAATTTCATGCCATCAGATCAGAAGCTAGCTAGATGAAATATAAGGTGTTGCTCCTGCACCTGAGTGCAGCCTTATCATGGCGCAAGAAGAGCCCATGGACTGACATGTTGGAATGGGAATGGGAACAACAAGGTAGGAGGATGGAAGTGTAATGAAGAGCAGTTTGGCTCTCCTCAGAAAACCAAGAAAATTTGTATGACAGTGTAACCACAAAAGCTGACAATTTGAAAAGCATTTTTGCTCTTAATCACTCTGAATTTTGATAATTCCTTCCTGCAAACTTTCTTCCTGTTCTTCCACCTTGCAAAGAAATGGGTAATTACCCAATCTGGAAATTCAAGATTATTCAAATCATTGAATCAATTCTGAAAACCCTTCTTCAGTGACTGCAGGTGTAAGCAGTACTCTTGCAAATCACCATCTGTGAAAGAGAATGCCATACCTTCCAAGCAGGGAAACTGAGAACATTCTTCTCCCAATGTTTCACTTATATATTTCCAATTTTCTGATAAAAGTAGACACAGAACTTTTTGCCTGGATTAAATTGAAATTCTCACCCTACAGTTTCATATTTAGAACATTCATTTTGTTTTACAGATCGGCTTGGCATGCCACATCTCCACATAAAAGTTCAATCTTGTTTCCAAAGCTCTTGTCAACTTTGAGCAAAAATTTAAGCACAGTGTCAAAAAGAACAAAGAAACATTTTAAGTAGCAGCCTTTTGACAGTTCAGTGTGAAGAAGAAAGCATTCAAACTCTTCATCATTATTTTGGCATAACTGGTGAGATGGCAGGTATTACAAGAGTCACTGGCTGAGGTTTTTGACTGCAAGATGTTGATAATGGATTGCAAACAGACTTGGAATTTCTTTTTGCATAAATGCCACTAAATCAGCGTGGCAACCTGTCATATATGGTGTTTCATCTGTTGCTCAAGAAATCATGTTACTAATTGGAATACTTATATCCCTAATATACATTTTGAGCTCATCATAGATTGATTCTCTGTTGATATTTGTTTTTAACTTTTTGGAAAAGAGAATCTTCTCATAAGCTATTCCATTTTTGATCAACTGTACATAAGCCACCAGCAATGCCTCATTCTCTTGCACAGTTGACTTATCCAGCTGTATCCCAAAATCTGTTGTTTGTAGCTCTGTGCATAGTTGATACTCAATGTCTTCACTCACTTTGTCAATATGATGAGCTACAGAGTTATTACTCAGAGTAATTGATTTTAAAAGACTGGTATCCATTTTGAGAAGAGTGGTGAGCACTTCTGAAACAGCAGGCATTGTTAATCTTTCACCTACTGTATGAGATTTTTCACACTTTGCTATCAGATTGGAAATGTTATAAGAAGTAATTAGACCACTATCTTGGCAAATGATTCGAGTGTGCGACACTTTTCAAATGCTTCTTTCATCTTCTGGAACAGAATAATACCATAAGTAGCCTTTTCAGGGTGTATTTTATGGGAGTGTTCCTACAATCTTGATGATTTCAGGGCTTCATTAGACAGTACAGTACTACAAATAAGACGCGTGGAGCATTGCTGATCTGGCAGGAACAGAAGAAAACCACACTCCAGGTATGTAAAATTGCATTGACGCACTTTCTGTAGTTTCTGCTTCTTAACAGGATTAGAATTCAAGCCTTCACCACCTTCAGACTCATAAAGATTGCACTGTATGTATTTATCCATCATTAATGGGTAAAATTGAAATAAAAAATTAAAGCAAACTGAGAATACCCTTTGGATGTTGACAATAGCAGCAAGTTGACTCAGATGGAATGATGGTAGTGGCATGCAAAGGAACGGCAAGGCAATGATGCTGATCACATGAGCAAAAATTATGTCGACAAGGATTCAGGATAGAGCTGGTGTTTGGCAAGCTACCTTTATACTATTCCAGTTAGTGCGATTGGCCAATCATGTGAGGTCTCATAGTCCCTTGAAGATGATTCTTGACTGCACATATGAAGCCGAGGTTGCTTTCAACACCTCAAGAGGAACCCTCGGGGTCGGCAGATTCACCGATTGGCTCTACTTCACCGTTTGGTTCCGGTCAGTGCTGTATCATTGTGCGGCCTGTTTTCCGTAGACCTGTAGAGAAAGTTGAGAGGGTGCACTTGACTTACCAACAGTTAAGTTGCACGAACTCATTTCATGCCATGAATCAAGGGGAACTGTTGGGCATTCCGGCTGCTAATTTATACATCCCCAGTAATGCCTGTTTGGTTGGTAAGGTTGGAGGAGACTGCCAAGTTTCAGATGTGTTGTGACGATGAGTGCTCACCGCCTGCAGGGGTATGGTTCCTCCTGAGTTCCAGTGCCTCATCCTTTTTTGGAAAGTGCCTGCTCTACTAACGGTCAGTCAAGTCTCGTGCCTCAAGTTAGAGTGCCACTTACCTCCCTGATGACTTCTGTTTCCCCTAACCCCTCCCCCCTGGACATTTCGGGAATCACTGAATTAAAGGAGTGAATTGGCCGTCAGTGAACATAATGAACAATTTGCATACAACAAGGCCAAATTGAGATCCTCTCCAAAAAATTGACAGAATAACATTTTTACTGACAGTGGGAAAACCTTTGGACAGAGTCAAGAAAATAAAATATCTTTGTCAGAACATACAGTGTCATGGAGTTACAAAAACAAGACAATACTCTAGGTGCGAGAAATCTTAAAGAAAGCAAGTGCTGGAAATGCTCAGCAGTCATAATTGGGTTATACGAAATGGCTACATTTATACAGTGAGTTGTGACAACCCTAATGCAACTCTAACCTTCTCACCCTCTGTACTCCCAGCAAGCGGAAGGATTCAATGGATTATCAATCACAACCTTCAAACTGGTTCCACCACCAGACACATTTTCCCCTGACTTTCCCTTATATTATTCTGAGAGACCGTTAGCTGTGCATCTCCCTGGTTTGCTCTTATACCTCCATCATCTTTTCTTATGGCATTTTCATGTTCCTGTTCCTTTCCCAACAACAAGGACCCAAACAGTTCTTCATTTGCACTTCTTCTAGTAGGTGCTCACAATAAAGACATTGAAAAGAAAAAGCAGGGTAACTGTTTTACATAGCACTTTCATTCAATCTTTAAGAAAATTCCAGAATTTTCTGTAGTCTGTCACTTACATTCTCAACCCACTCCTATCCTGCCTGATCTACCTTTGGCCTCTAAACTGTTCTGATGAAGTAAGTAAATTCGAGGAAAAGCTCCTCTTTTCACCAGGCATGTTGCTGGCCTCACGACACAGTATTGAATTCAACTATTTTAGATAACTAGTCTTTCCTACACTTATCAGAACTGACCAGTTCTGATGCATAGTTACTCATTTATAATATTCACTCAGTTCTTCTCCCAAATAGATCAGCTATGACTAACAAGCATATATCATGCTCTGTTAGATGGCCTTAACAGTATTTGTGTCACTGAACAATCTTGGTTTCAACCATATCAAAGACATTCCTCAGCTTTCTCCACTCCCACCCTCCCCCCCCCCCCCCCCACCCTCCACCACCTGTAAACCTAGAACAGGCTTGTTTTCCTCTCTTTTCCAGTTTCGTTGAAATGTTAATTCTGTTCACAGATGTTGCATGACCTCTTAAGAATCTCCAGCATTTTGCTTCCATTTTATTATCATGGGATGCCTGAGCAGTCAGGATATCTTCCTTTAATCTAAACCTGGACAGTGTCTTCAACAACCACCCAACCCCCTCACTGTATTGTGAAATCAGTGCTCAGATCTGTGGAGATACTTGAATACCTAACCTCCTCACTGAGAGATGAGCTGAGTGGACAATAAGTTTCTAATGTGATTTTCTGATACATATTCCCATATTATGAAGGCTGGTGAATCATTGTACCCGTGTGTAAGACACATCTACAATACTGTAAAGCTCCTTAAATAAATCTCACATTAATATTGTGGGTGCATTATTGGTTCCAGGCAATATTGAAAAAAATCTTCCTCTCTGACGCCTTGAAAATTTACACAGTGTAAACTGTCTTCATTGCTGCTTTCATTATTTTTACAGCAACAGTTCCTCCCAATCTAGTGAAGGACATTTCAAGCCACCTGCCTTTTTCCCAGATTGCATCGCCAGTCCTTCAATCATTCTTATCCTAGAAGGTTTTTGACTTCTTTATAATAAAGGGCACAGCAGAATCAGAGGCAGGCTGTGCACTTGATATCCAAAGACGCCAGTGTTACCCTGACAGTTTGTTTTCAGTTATGATCACTGGGTGTGTAAGGGTCACCTATTATAGAGTGATAAAGGGCAGTTCATATTTGAGGCAAGTTGTTCTCCTGCTGTTGATGGCTAGTTTTAAGAGAGTGTGCCAACCTTGTATCACAACAGGAAATTTGAAATGAAGGTAACCTTAGTTGACCTTCAATGGGTCATGCTGCAGGACATTACACGAAAACGGATCTGAAAGAAAAATATGGATCATGGCTTCCATTGTTATTCATAATAAGGTCATGTATTAGCATTTAAAAAGACATTCCTTTCATTGAGAAGAATAGGACAACTTTAAAACTTGCCCAATTACATCTGCCATCCCTTTTTTTTTCGAATGCATGCATTCTGTCTCCTCAAAGTTCAAAATATCTGCCGTCCTGCAGCATGGCACTTGGTTCACAAATATCATGTGACGTCATTATGCAGTATGACTGAATGCAGCATTCAGACTTGCTTTGGAACAGTGTGTGTGAATCGTGTAGTGAGGGCTTGGGACTTCTAAAAAGAGATGGTGAAGAGGGGAAGTTTTAAGCCATTGGTAAATCCAATCTACTCAGGTCAAAAAATATTTATCATTGTAACCCACAATGTCCAAATCTGAAAAGAATATCTTGTCACATGCACTTCTGCCTGCTTAATTATGCTTTAAGTGCAGAGAAATTCTCGTAGCCTAAAATATTTTAGATTACAATTCAGGCATTAGATTGTATTTAACTATGTGTTATTGACAAGTAACCCACTCATACATTATGTGAATGTAGTTAATGGTACTGTAAGCAAAGCACATTCTTTATACTGGAAGCAGAACTGAAAATCTATGTTAAGAGGACCATTTCTGTGCTGTTCTTGGCATTATGCTATTAATCATCCCATCTCATAAATGGTAGATTGCTGTTGGATCTGTGCAAGTAAAAGTACAGTATATTTTAAAGTAAAAATGAATAGTAACTAAATTAAACAATCTTCTTAATTTTATAAAGTCAAAATTTGGGTTGGAAGATAACCCTACAGAAATTCTTGCCGGCAGCAACAGTCTGTGCTTATATTCAGAACACTTCTGTGACTGAGCTTCCATTCACGATTCTGGGATTTGGGGGGGGGGGGGGGGGTGGGCGGGGGATGGAAGGGAAGTATGATGAAGAAAAGGGAAAGTCTTGCCCATTAAAAAGCTGAGGAAAATTCTTGACACCTAACTAAAAGATGCCTGTGTCAAACCTAAAAAAAACTTTTCTGGACATTGCCTCCAACATTTGAAAGCATTGCAAAAATACATGAAAGATATCTAAAGACTTTTTCATTGTCATGAGGGTCCAAAGTACATATAAAAACAAATGGAATCACAGCTCCTGCACCAAACCTAGACTAATTTTTAGCAGAGAGTTGGTAAGGAATTTCTACATCTGTGTGAACTCTGAACTTAGTGACATTTAGTCAGCGAATTGCTGACAGTTCCATGTCAAGCTGTTGACATTTCCCTACAAAATCCTTGCCAATAATTTAGTTATATCCCATTTATTAATTTCTTTCAAGAAAGTCAGCCTAAAACTAGAGTAAAAATGAAGTAATAATAATCATCAATTAATATTTGATTGTGGAAGTACTTTCAATACAATGTATGTCTTAAAAAGGTCCACAGTTTGTCATTATGACATTAACTTTATAAGGCTAGCTCAGCCATTTGTAATAGTTTTAGTGAAACATTTAGTCCAAACAGGGGAAATAGTGTCTTAAATATAACCAATGACTTGGTCTACACAGTTATTTGTGGCAAAGGATTTCACAGATTAACCACCCTCTGGCTAAAGAAAGCTTTCCTCATCTCTATTTTAAATGGACATCCCTCAATTGTGAGACTTTGCCCTTTGGTCCTAGACTCCCCCACTACAGGAAGCATCTCATCCACATCCACTCTGTCTAGACTCTTCAATATTCAATACATTTCAATGAGATCCCCCCCTCTTTCCTCTGAACTCCAGTGAGTACAGTCCCAGAGCCATCAAATGTTGCTTTTCTGTAATCATTTCTGCTAGTGTCCCCTTCCAATCAACATTGGCCAGCTCCTCTCTCATGCCTCTGTAATCCCCTTTGTTCCATTGTAATACTGATACATACAGCTTCTTCTCAAACTGCTAGTTGAATTCTATCATATCATGATTTCTGCCTCCTAAGGGTTCTCTTACCTTAATCTTCCTAATCAAATCTGAGTCATTACTTAACACCCAGTCCAGAATTGTCATTTTCCTAATGGCTCAACCACAAGCTGCTCTGAAAACCCACCTCATAGGCATTCTACAAATTCCCCCTCTTGGGATCTAGCACCAACAGGATTTTCCCAATCTATCTGTATATTGATTATCACCACATTGCCCTTTTCACATACCTTTTCTATCTCCCATTGTAGATGGGAGATAACTTGTAGCCCACATCCTGGCTACCATTCAGAAGCCTGGATATATCTCCCATCAGGATCTTTTTCCTCTTTCAATTTCTTAACTTACCCACAAGGATTCTACATCTTCCGAAAGATTTGATTTCATTTTTTACTAATAGAGCCACTCCACCCCCTGTGCCTATTTGCTTGTCCTTTCAATACAAGGTGTATCCTTTGACATTAAGCTCCCAGCTATGATTTTCTTTCAGCCATGACTCAGCCCACATCACACCTGCCAATCTCTAACCATGCTACAAGATCATCTACCTTATTCCATATACTGCATGCATTGAAATACAATGCCTTCAGTCCTGCATTCATCACCCTTTTTGTTTGTAGCCCAATGTTAAATTTCACCTCATCCCACTAACTGCAATTTTGCCCTATCATCTGCCTGTCCTTCCTCCCAGTCTGACTACACACAATATCTAGATTTATACCAACTACCCCATCCTCAGCCCTATCACTCTGTTTCCTATCCCCTTGCCAAATTAATTTAAACCCTCCCAAACTGCTTTAGCAAGCCTGCCTGCAAGGGTATTGGTTCCCCTTGGATTTAGGGTGTAACCTGCCCCTTTTGCACAGGTCATACTCTCCCCAGCAGAGATCATAATGATCCAGAAGTCTGAAACCCTGCTCCCTACAACAATTCTTCAGCCACACATTCACGTGCCATATCATTCTATTTTTACCCTCACTGGCACGGGTACAGGAAGCAATCCAGAGATTACTACCATGGAGGTCCTACTTTTCTGCTTTCTGCCTAATTCCCTTTATTCTCTTCAGGATTTCCTCCCTGAGACGTTCAGCTTTGTTGTCTGGGTCACTCTATCCTGTAAAGTGGGTATCAAACATTAGCACAATGGCTTATGGAATGTTTGCTTTTATTAGTCGAGGCATTGCATTCAAAAGTCTGGAGGTTATGTTGCAACTTCATAAACCTCTAATTAGGCCACATCCAGAGTATTGTTTATGTTCTGGTCACCCCACTATAGGAAGAATGTTAAGGCTCTGGAGAGGGTATGGAAGAGGTTTACCAGGATATTGCCTGGTTTAGAGGGTACGTGCTATCCTGAAATGCTAGATGAACTTGGGTTGTTTTCTCTGGAGCATCAGAGGCTGACAGAAGATCTGATAGAGGTTTATGGGATCATGAAAGGCATAGATAGAGCGAACAGTGAGTACCTGTTTCCCAGGGTTGAAATGTCTAATATCAGAGGACGTGCATTGAAGGTGAGAGTGGGTAGGTTCAAGGGGGGTGTGAGCAATAAGATTTTTACGCAGAGAGTTGTGGATGCCTAGAATGGTGTAGAGGCAAATATATGAGAGGCTTTTAAAAGAAATTTGGATAGGCACATGGATGTAAGGAAGATGGAGGGATATGGACATGGTGTAGGCCGGAGGGATGAGTGTTTGGGTGGTGTGGATTTTCTTTTTAGCTGGTTAGGCAGACTGTGTGGGCCAAATGGCCTGTTCCCATGCTGTACTCTTCCATGTTCTATGTTCTAAGAACAATTGTCACCCATTATGACCTCATTGAAAGTATAAATAGTGAAAGTATGTAGCATTCCTCTGCCACACAATCAAACCATAAAGTGAAATTTCACTCTACCTCGGTACAGAATTAGTGAATTTTAATACAGAGAGATACTTATAAGCATAGAAAACAAATCAGTGAGCATGACTAAGGAGTTCTTTTCCCACTGCTTGCTCCCATTTTTTCTTGTTTGATGAAAATTTTCTTCTCACAGTTAACACATTCCTCAATGTTTTTTCTTATGCAAGTGGTTGAACAAAAAATTGTTTTGTCTTCCTGCAATTCAAGTGGTAAAAATTAGACTCAAGTGCAAATTATTCTCAGTTCACATCTTGCCAATGCTTGGCTGCTTACTACTTTGTGAGATTAGATAGTTGAGTAAATCTAAGAAATCCCACAGCTGGTGTAATCAAGTAGACGATTACCTATTTGGGTATAGCTATTGGAAATATAGGTAGACAGTTCTCCAAATTGCATATACAGTATGTTTCAAGTATGTGATGCACTAGTAAGAGAATGCAATTTTGAAAAAAAAACTCAATGTTTATACAGAAAGCTCTCTCACTGTTGACTGTCTTGTGGGATTTTTTTGCTGGGTTACGTGGTCGGAGGATTCAATCCCCTGCATCTGGGGAAGGTGAGTCCTGGTGTGTGGTGACAGTGAGAGGCGGTAAGGGAAGCTGGCTGGATCCAGCATATTGTAAATCCAGCACATCCAAGGCCACCCTTTCCAACCATTCCATTAGCTGATCAAATCTAATGAGAAGGTGGTAATTTCTCGAGAAAGACCAAGCTAATAGCAACTCATTTGCATAACTATTTCCTTTTACCTCATAATTTGTCCTTTGTACCTCACTATTCATCCTTTTTACCTCATTATTTGTCATTTTCACTGTTTATTTATCTTTGTAATTTACAGTAATTTTTATGTCTTACACTATGCTACTTTTGCAAAACAACAAATTTCATGATATATGTCAGTGACAGTAAACTGTTTCTGAGTCTTTATGATCTGATGTATTTCTGAACCCCATCATGAGTGCTACCTAATAAATGTACATCTCTGAGATGGTGTTCCCTCACCATAAAGGAGTCCATTTATGAAAATCCTATATATTAATTCCACTCCATAGACTACCGAAGAGATAGCTGAGATAGAAGTTCTTTATTGGTAAAGAAGCAATTTTAGCCTGTAATTTAGAGTAGCTTTTAAAGCAGACACACAACTGCTCCATTAATGTTTCATTCTTGGCTTTGCTAGTGCAACCAAATTAATCTTTTATCATCATTGAAGAGTAAATTCTGTAAGGCTGTGAAGGTATCAGGGCTTTGGATGCAGTTAATGTGCCTGATTCTTCAACATGCACCTGCTACAATATGTCACAGGGCAAAAAAAATCCTATATTGGAAACACATGTGATGGAAACAGCTTTTTTCCCTAAACAATCAACCTGACTTTCACTGCCTGCCTATGGCCTCCTGCATTTCTCCAATGTAAGTCTTCCAGAATCAGAATCAGTTTAATATCACTTCATATACCATGAAGTTTGCTGTTTTTGCAGCAGCAGTACATGAACATGCTATAAGTTACAATAAGAAATGTAAAAAAAAGTTGCAAAAAGAGAGCAAAAAAAAATTGAGATGGGTTCATGATCTGCTCAGGAATCTGAGGTGGAGATGAAGAGCCTGTTCCTAAAAGTTTGAGTGTGTATCTTCAGGCTCCTGTATCTCCTCCCTGATGAGAAGAGGCCACGTCCCGGATGGTGAAGATCCTTAATGATGATGCCACCTTTTTGAAGCATCGCCTACTGACAATGTCCTTGATGTTGGGAGGCTAGTACCTATGTTTACAACCCTCTGCAATGCTTTCTAATCCTGTGATATTGGCTCAGATTTCTTCTCTTTTTGACAGTCATTTGAACGTATAACATTTCTTTTTCATCCTCTGACTTCCCCAGTTAGCATCCCCACTATATCAAAGATACTTCTTTCATCCATCTTTACCCTTTCCTTCTCTACAACTTAAACCTAATGGCCTCCTTGCTTTCCTGATTCCAAGGAAGGAGCTTAGTTTTGAAATGTTACCTTCTCTTCTTGGTTCACAGATGCAGCTGAGTGTTTCCAACATTTTCTGTTTCTGTTTCAGATTTCCAGCATCTGCCAATGCTTTGTTATTTCAGTTTCAATTTTCAACTGGAAATGTTCACTTGTTTCCCCTTCCCCCAGATGCTACTCGACCACTTTAATTTTCTCTTTTTTATTCCACTCCGCTCAAAATAAAAAATTCTGTCTTTATTGCAAGTTTATCCATATTTTGTGAAACTCGACCATCAAAATTGTTTTATCTTCCCATGTCCTCTGATTTGGAAAAATAATACATGAATCACTTGCAGTCAAGACTGCATGTTAATTTTCTGTCTCTAACTGCAAAGGGAAGTCAAAGCTGCGTGGATAATAAGTAAAGGTCAAGTTACAGGGAGGAAAACTATATTCCTATAATGCATCCAAAATTAATAAATGAATGAATGACTGAAAATATGAGTGGAAATGTATATGGTTGCTTTGATGTTCCAGTCTATTTGTGTTCATCTGAGTAACATTTCCTCTGTGCATGCTAACCTATTAGTGAACCTTGCAAATAACATTTTATCAGTGTAATTCAGTGCATGCTGAGTAATACTTGATGTAGACTGGTTCACTAATGAGAATGCTGTAAAAACCCATCCATTCCTAATTCTCCTACTTAACGCTTGCACTGTATAAACCCATTAAAGGGTGAGCATGCAGTATAACACACGTTCTCTGCCATTCTCCCATTAGTATTAAGTATCACATCCTTCTGCCGTGCTGACCAACTGTACTGTTCAATCCCCACAGGCATAATTTTCAGTGAGTGACTTGAATAAATACTGTAGAAGGAACCATTACAGACTAAGGTCACAGTGCCTACAATAATGTACGTAAAGTGAATAAGACTGATTACTGTTTTAACAAAAATAATATCTGAATACTGGCATAGAAATAGTTAATGACATATGCATTTCAGGAGTATGTTATCATGCCCAGTTTCCATGGCTGGAGGCATTATTATATTTCAAGGACATTTATATAATTAAAGAGGCAAAGGCTAGCTAAAACCCAAACCATCCTTTAATATATGATTTAATTTTATCCCTAAATGTTAATTGAGATTTTCCAAGAAAATAATAGTGCAGGTTCTGACCACACTTTGTGATGTTAAGAGCAGTAATTACTATTTCAGTGTTTTGAGAATTTTATCCAAATTACACGGCAGACCACCTGCCCAAGAAATGTGACAAACTATTAATATGGATGGAAATCCTTAATCCGGCATCTGCATTCAGATCAAATCAGATCAAGTTTAATTATCATTCAAACCATACATAGATGCAGTTGAATGGGACAGCATTAGTCTGGGGCCAGGTTCAAAACATTAAAAATAGCAAGCAAACATTCAAAAATAGCGAGTAACATCATTCAAAATATCGAGCAAAGAAGCATATTCACTCAGAAAAGAACATATTCACTCAGTCCAAGACCCTGAGCAACAACATTCCGCAATCAATGGTAGTTTCTTGGCGGTGTTCTTGAGCACAGGAGGGCAGCGCCGACAGGAAAGGACAGGCTACAGCGGAGCTCAACCACACTGTAGAGCTTCTGCATCTCTCTCCTGGTCTACAACAGCAGGGAGCAGGGACCAGGGCTTGATGCCTAGTTCTCGCTACAACTCAGGCTACATGGCTCCCATGTCAACTGCCCCTCCACCAGATGAGGGCAACATGCTTGCAGCAACTTACATTATCATTGTCCAGCTGTCTTGCGATCACAAGTGAAATGTCTGAGACAATCTCCCATGATTATACTACAACTTTGATGCTTCTGAGTAACATGGTTTGCAGCCAGCCCAGCTACTCTGTACCCAACCTGGCTCCTCTGACACATTGGCGGGGTCCTCCAACATCCTGTAAAACTGCCTGGAAACACCTTATCCTTCTCTGACAAAGTCTTTGCATGCCATGCCATTGCAAGTGCAGGGATCTAAATCCATGAGTTTTATCACATTTATGATCTGCATCCTGATTTCATCCAATGCTCAATGCAGGCCACGTGCTGACTGCCATAGTGAACACCTAATACAAACAAAACAAAAAAGCTTGTTGAACACAATGAAGCCTGAGTCAGCAAAACATGTTGGGATGCAGGGTCCTTAGGTACTGTGAAAGTTTCATTGGTTTAATGCATGACTGAAGCAAAAAAAAAAGATGAGGATTAAGTTTTCATCATGGCTTTATAGCTTAATTGGTGTAATTTCAAAATTATATCATCCAAATGTTTTGTCTATACTGAAGCTCTCAGTGATGTTTTTAAGATAAAGGATTCAGTTGAAAATGCTGTGTTCTTGTTAACCTGAAGGAGAAGGAAGAAGAGGAGGAGGTGCAGAATGATTAAGAGGGTTTTTGTACACAATAGCAAAAGGTCGGCTATGGAGGAGAAGAGCACCAAATGAGCAAGTTCATGGATTTCGAAAGATGTCCTGTCTCTAATGGAAATCAATGACTCAATGCTCCTGGACAAGTAAGAAGATCACCCAGAGGTAGAGGGCCTGAATTCATAGTTCCAAGTCACCAACACAATATCAATGACACTGAGAATGAACTTATTTTCTGCAATAAAAAAAGCCCACCAGGCTTGTCATGGGTCATTCAATAATAAATATGAATTGTTATCGGTTGGATGTCTTAATTACATTGCCTTCCCTGCAGATGCCTACGTGTCGGCAACTGTGCCTTAAACTAGTTGATGTCTTCAGTCAGCAGGATGGACTAGTTCAATTGAAGTGGACCTGCAGGCTGCCAGGGAGCAGAATGGTTCTTACATGAACTGTAAATTGTGCTGTTTGATCATTGGCACAAAATTACATAACTGTGGATACATTAACTGGGATCCAGCATTAGGTCTGAACTCTTAAGAAAAACCACATATAGTCCTTGATGAAAATAGGCTGCCATTTGCAGGGTTGTTTGATTGAAGAAATGGGCCATTAATGATGTAGAAGGCCAATATAAATGAAGTCCATGTCTCCATTGGAGAGACGACTAAGAACACTAATGCCATTCAGAAAACCTCCACTTCTGGGACCATACCCTGTAATGGAATGTCTTGTAAGACAGCTAGCGAAGATCTTAACTGTTTTCATTACCAGCTGTGCATTCTGCAACCAAACTAATGGTGGGGCACCCACCCAAGAGGATACAGCAAGTGAAAAACCAGGACTTCTGACAGACTCACAGGTTGAAGCACCTGGGAAAATCACACACTGACAGCCTTGTCCTAACTCTGTCAGACAGTGTATCACATCAACTCCACTTCTCCCTCTCGCCCTTCCCTTCTAACAGATACTCCTGAATCAGTTCGAGAAATTATCTTGCAGTCTTTCACTCTTCTGGAAAATCTGTGCTCCACATAAATATTCAAAGGGGTTGCTAATCAAACATAGTTTAGAGCTAACTGAAAATTGTCCATATTATTGACAACTTAATTCCTTCCTCTACAGTGGTTTCTGTTTACATGCTTTGTAGAATGTATCCTGTTCTGTGGTATGATGATTCACCTAAATGGCTTCCTTCAAGTCAGGCTTTTGCTAGCTCGTGATCTCTGTGAATGTGGACAAGACATGGACCAACACAGGTCGTAACTCATCCACACTTAGCTCTGCCAACCCTCAGTTTCTTGTGTGGTCACAGAATAAGTCTAAAACTGATGGAAGCGGGGTCACATAGAGAGAGAGAGGGAGAGGGAGAGGGAGTGGGAGCATTGACATCCATGGTATATGCCCTCGCTTCTCAGCGTTCCATTTCCTGTGCCTCTCTCTCACAGGCACCACAGTGTGGGAAACAGAGAGTATGCCGAATGCTTTCAGCCACTCCACGGAGATGCCACACAAGAGCTAAAGAGCTGCATTTGGTGCAGATTCAGCACTTCTGAGAGAACGTAAGTGTGGTAAGAAGTCCTCAACTGAGCCACTGATATCTGCATGTTTTAAACACCAGACACATTCTTACACGTGTTATGTGGTTCTTTTGAGAGCTGAGAAATCTGTTCTAATATCTCTGCGTATACTTGGAGAAAACTCCCCACTCTCACATCTCTCCACTGTTAACCAGTCTCTCTGTCATCTCCTTCCCTGTCCCTATCACCCGGTGATTTCTTCTCAGTCTCCCCTCATTATTCCTTTCACAATCCCCCCAATTCCTCTCAGTGAATGCAGCCGTGATGTTTGAATCAAAGCTGTGCATGGAATGAGCTTCCCACTTGCTGTTTCAGCATCGTTATGGTGTTGGGAGGGCATGAAGATGGGCAGACTAATAAAGGGATAGCTAAGCAAACTTGTACAAATGGTCCTGTTGACGTTGCATGGATAGTATCTGGTGGCTGACACAGACAAATTAACAGTGAGGGAAGGAAGTAGCACTCCAAGTTTTCATTAGGAATATGCTGCATGCTTTCAATAGACAATAGACAGTAGGTGCAGGAGGACCACTTCTGGCTGTTCACCTTCACCCTTTCCCATCACCTCTTTCAAGTTCAGGAACCCTGCCTGTAAATGAGTATGATTTCCTCCTCCAGTGCTTTCAGCTTGCTCTCTGCTTCCAGTGGCTAATTAGTCCATTCTAAATGTGTTTCAGATACAATCATATCCTGACTTGGTGTTTATCCTTTAACCAGCTCATTGCAAACAATCTAAGTAGCCATCATATGCTTGACTGATATTTTTAAAATGTTGGAAAGCTTTCCACCTGCTTTTCCCCTTCAGAAGAAGTCATTAAATTTCATTCTTCCTTTCCTCTACATCTTTGTCACAATGATGCTCTTGTTGTCACCATCGGCCATCTCTCGGCACGTCTTAATTCCCCTCCTTCCACGACAGAGAACAGCTCATCACTGCACTGTCGAACTCCCTCCAGTGACTGGTCAACAGTGTCGACATTTAAAAAGGATGGCCTTGTGTAACCTGTCTCTTTACTACTGCACTAATGGATTGCAATCTATGTCTGAATCAGCATCATGAAATCTTATTCCTTTGAACGCTGCTTGAAAATCTATATTCTGGCAAAAGCCACTTTTCAGAGAATGTCTATAAATATGGCTGTAAGTTCAGGAGTCCGTGTACTCATCCAAGTCTCTTTGTTCCCTCCCCAGAATCTCCCAAGATCCCTAGGTGCCCTGCTTCAAGCAGTCATTCATCCTTAAGGACCAAAGTGTATGATTTCAGTGTAATAGTGTAATTCAGTGTAACTATAAAAATCCCACCCAGAATGATATGTACAGTGTGTGTATGTGAAGTCCAAATCAAGTGAGACACAAGAGATTCTGCAGATACTGACAGTATTAAGCAACGTGCACAAAATGCTAGTTGAACTCGGCAGGTTAGACTGCATCTATGGAGGGAAATAAGCATTTGCAACATTTTGACTCAGAAGGTGTTGCCTGACCTACTGAGGTCCACCAGCATTTTGTGTGTGTGTTGCTCAAACTGAAATCAATTATAAAGCTGGGGCTTTATAAAGCAGAAGTCAAACCACACTTTAGGGTATTGTGAATGGCTTTGGGCCTCTTATCTAAGAATGGATGTTCTGGTGTTAGCGATGGTCTAGAGAAGGTTCACAATGATGACTCTGGGAATAAAAGGGTTAATGCATGAGGAGTGCTTGATGGCTCAGGGCCTCTACATGCTGGAGTTTGGAAGAATGGGGAGGGGGGTTGGGTGGGAATCTCATTGTAACCTAACAAATATTGAAACACCTAGATAGAGTGGATGTGGAGATGATGGTACCTATAGTGAGGTAGTCTCGGACTGGAGAGCACAGCCACAGAATGGGACTTCCCTTTAGAACAGAGATGGGGAGGGATTTCTCTGGCCAGAGTGTGGTGAATCGGTGGAATTCATTGCCTTTCATCAACCCAAGTTATTTCTAGTCCACTCACATTGACTGAAGTTGCCATCAGAACCACAATATCCTTCATCTAGTAGAATAGAAAGAGCTTTATTGTTGACTAATCAAAGAGGTGGGCAGCTTGCTGCAGAGTGGGCTGAAGAGGTCTACAGTATGTTCTGCAATTTTGCTCCGTCAGCATTAGCAAGAATTCTTCATGAGAACTTGTGGAGAATTGTTGGATGCCCTCTGTCTTGACTGGTTCAACCCCTTCCACTACTGGCATGGCTCTGAGATACCCCTACCCACCCTCCACAATCAGCAGACAAAACCCAGGATGACTGTCTGGCACCGTTTGACTCCCATGTCAACGTTCAGTCGTAGTTGCTCCCAGCCTTGACCTTGTTCCCACTATCTTCAGATAGAGAGAGGGTGATTAGCACTAGCTTAAGGCCTAGCATTTGACTGTGATTGTTATCTATTTCTGGATGTGTCCTTCAGGAATTAAATTGATGTCATATTTGTTTTATGTTATACCAAACAGCTTTCAATTTCCAACAGCAACATAAAACTTTTTTCCTAAAATGTAGTGAAAAGCGTTTAAAACTCTGCATTCTATTTATGTTATCAGTGGTGATTATTTCCTCTAAACCACTAAGGCATTCAAATGGCAATAAAACCTCTTAGAGGATTATGACATCACCTGAACCCCTCTACTGGATTAATTTTCAGCTATCCATTATGCCCTTCATGTACAGTATGGTGGAAATGAGTGACTGAGTGTGTGTGTGTGTGTGTGTGAGAGAGAGAGAGAGAGAGAGAGAGAGAGAGAGAGAGAGAGAGAGAGAGAGAGAAAGGGAAACCATCTTCCCATTATATTCACCAATTTCCATGTCTGCTGAACCTCCTAAGGAACTTAGATTTTTATTTTCATGTTTTATGCTCTCTAGTATTTCTGGAAGGTTATGTGTGATCATTTAAATATCCCCATCACAGAACACAATGTAGTCAAGAAATGCCTGGTATATTTATGTGAATCAGAAAACAAATCAAACTGCAGGCAAATTCATGTGAATTGGCTGTGCATACTGAAAAATAAGGGTTAAAACTTGGAGAATGAAGATAAACTGTTCAGCACTTGAAAGGCACATGGGCCACTCAGATGAATGACGTTTTTAAGGCACCAGACCCCCTCCCCAACCCTTGGGGAAATGGAGGGCCAGGTGCATCTTTTCCTAAATCAAATTAACCGCAAGATGCCACATCCAATCCTGGTAAATTGATGTGAGACTTTGTGCTGCCTATAGTGGATCTTACAGCAAAGGTCAGTGCTGGTGTGTGTTCAGATACAACACATCAGCCTGCTGCATGGCAACACATATAATGGAAGAAAAATAACTGAAAAAAAAATCCAGCAATCTGTAAAAACAGCCCTTGGAAATTCATGCCTGCAATTATGCAAGCTCTAATATGTCTTCATTAGGCTGGCGTTTAAGTTCCATATGTAACAGATTCTGTATGCACAGGTAGACTTGTTGAAAAATAATCAAACACACCAAAACAGAAAAACACATCCAAGAATACTATGTTATTGCAATTTTTATTGAAATCTCACACTGGTGTCCTTTGAATATTTGTTTCCCACTTTAAAAGCAGTGTAATTGCAACCTGAGAACCCTTCTCATTTTTTGTCATCATTTTACATTTGCTCTGTCAATTCACTCAGTGAAAAAAAAATTAGAACTTACCTCTTGTTTATTGTTTTGAACCAAGAATCTATTAAGTTGTTTTCAGAACTCCTCTTAAAAATGAAGGTGATCTTGAAGCCTATCTGTGTGAAGGATTTCTCCACTGACCATACCATACTGCTTGCAAAAAGCTACATTAACCTGAGAAAAATGAGTATAATATTCACACTCTTTGCCTCAATATGTTGGTTGTTTGCCTAAGAATGTGTGAACTGTTTAGTAGATTTGACATTTGTGCTGCAAGTCACATTGCCACAGCTTAATAGAAATTAATTTTCATCTTGAATCCAATGTTTCTGCTTCTGCAGTATCTATTGATCCAGAAAGGTTTAAAGGGGCATATTGGAAAAACAATTCAAATTAATAACTTTCATCAGAACTTTAACAAAGCATTAGCAACTGCAGCTCCTTTAAATACAAGAATGGAAAAACTACACTCCATTACATTTATGTATATTGTACAAGCTACCTCTAATACTTTTCCTTAATGAAACCAAGCATGTTCTGTTATTTTCTATTAATTTTATAGTATAGTTCTTGTGCTTTTAAAGTTTGCTTTTGTTATTTCAAGTTAAAATATAATTTGAAATCAATAGCTCTTCTAACCCCAATTAGTAAAATAAATCTATAATTTTAGTTTCTTCCATCTTAAAATTAGTTTGTCAAGCTTGGATGACTGTAATATATTTATAAAATCATAATTAACAAATTTGTGTCGCACGGTGGCAAATGCATTTGTTAAATTAAAGGTTTCCTTATTAATTATGATGTTAATATTAGACTATCCAGTCAATCAGAAACCCTCACAATTTTGCCTGTATCAGTAAGCTTTTTGCCTGTCGCCATTTATTTCTTGTCATCTACTACATCAATTCAATTGAATTTAGGAAAATTAAATAAAGCTTGGTAATAAATTATAACTTTCCAAAGCATTGTATCGTACATTGTCAGTACAGAAAATGATATATATTGGAGCAGAATATCAAAGACTAATTTTTCTTCATGTTGAACCCCAAACTTCACAGTGTAGAGATGCAGAACTGGAATCCTACTTCTCCAGTAAGGATTGGTTATCAGAACCCCTGGAAAAATCTGCTACTGATACCAAATGTTCAGCCAGCTGGTGGTGTACTGGCACCAGACTTCAGAGCAATAGGTCCCAGGTTTGAATCCGGCCGGCTCCTTGCACACTTTTCATCCATGCTGTGTTGAGTGTGGAGCTAGTAACTCGGCCTCGTAAAACAGACAATCGCTAAAGAAATGGCAAGGTTGCCGCCAGATGCACCAAACAAAGCACAGGGAGGAGCATTACCTTTACCTTTATACCTGAAGTTATGGATATGACCCACCTATTTCTGCAGCCTGATCCAAAATACTCATTGTCTGACTATAAACAAGCTTGTTAACTAAAATTATTTCCACTTTGGAGACCAGTGACACACAAAATAAACACCACATAAAACTCGTTCTTATCCTCCACCCCACACCAACATAACTCATCCCTTCAGCTGGTTGGATGATGAGCCAGATTGAAGTAGAGAGACCATAGAAGGGCTTAGACAGATCAGGAGAATGACCAAAGAAATGGCAAATGGAATACAGTGTCAGGAAATGTATGGTTATGCACTTTTGTAGAAGAAATGAAAGGGTTCACTATTTTCTAAATAGAGAGAAAATACTAAATCTGTGGTGCAAAGGGACTTGGGAGTTCTCGTGCAAGATTCTCTAAAGGTTAATTTATAGGTTGAGTCTGTGGTAGGGAAGGCAAATGCAATGTTAACATTCATTTCAAGAGGACTAGAATATAAAAGCAAAGATGTAATGCCAAAATATTATAAAGCACTGGTGAGGCCTCACTTGGAGTATTGTGAGCAGGTTTGGGCCCCTTATCTTTGAAATTATGTGCTGAAACTGGAGAAGATTCAAAGGAGGTTCACAAAAATGATTCCAGGATTGAATAGCTTGTCATATGAAGATCATTTGATGGCACTAGTTCTGTATCCACTAGAATTTAGAAGAATGAGGGATGACACAATTGAAACCTATTGAAGGCTTTGATAGAGTAGAAGTGGAGAAGATGGTTTTCTATGGTGGGAGAGTCTAAGACCAGAGGACACAGCCTCAGAATAGAGGGGCACCCTTTTAGAATGGAGATGAGGAGAAATTTCTTTAGCACGAGAGTGATGAACCTATGGAATTCTTTATCACAGGCACCTGTAGAGGCCAAGTCTTTATGTATATTTAAAGCAGAGGTTGATATGTTCTTGATTGGTCAGGGCATGAAGGGATATGGAGAGAAGGCAGAGGATTGGGACTAAGAGGAAAAATGGATCAGCCATAATGAAGTGGCAGAACATTCTCGATGGGCCAAATGGCCTAATTCTGCTCCTGTATCTTATGGTCTTACAATACTATTGAACTGCTCTATATAGTGAACAGGAAAAGTCCTGAGAAGTACACCGTAGTCATCCTTTAAAAGTCACCACCTTAACCTGAAATCTTTCTTCAAATCGTTACAGTAGAATTGTGATTGTGATGATTGAGACTCTTATTTCCCAAAAATACATTGGTGTAAAAATAGTAACAACAAACATCATAAAAAAATTAAAAAATATAAGTTTTACAGTAGCAATATTTTTCATCAGTGTCATTTGTGTTTTTTGTTCAGTTTAATGTTAACATTAAAAGACAGATTTTTCTAAGTTATATGGTTAGAGGAATTTTTGCTTATTTCTAATTATTTTAATTATAGCACTGAAGGAATTGAGTAACTTGAATTAAAACAATGAAATAAAGTGAAATTAAGTCCATGAGAATCTAAACTATATACATTTTCTGGGGAATATGAATTTTTTTAAACGGACAGATTTTTTTTATATTAGCTCCCTGCAAACTAATAGGAAGTTCTGTCTATCCAAATGGTCCTTGAGAATGTGATTATGAGGCACATTCATAAAGTCCTGCAGTTGTTTCCCCAGTGTCATTATCAGGGAGGTTTTATGATTAAGCTCTATTTTTCAATGAAGGAACAGTGATATATTTCCAGGTCAGAATGTACAATCTGAAGAGGAAATTGCTGGCACCAGTTCCAACATGATTGCTGCCATTGTCCATCCAGATCTTAAGTTCTTGGTCCTGGGAATGGATGCTCAAGAAACTTCGGTGAGTTTCTATAATTCAATATAGAGTGGTATGCAATGCAAATATGTTGTGCTGGTAGTTGAATCTGGGATGCTTTGGGTGTTGGAAGTGTTGCTCTTAAAGTTATCTTACGTGAGCTTCTTGAGCAACATTGGAGTTGTACTCATCCAGATGAGTGGAGACCATTAAACTGCACCCTTGAGTATAGTTGAGGATGCAAAAATTACAAACCGAAAGATTTTGACCTGGCTTTTCACCACAACTGTGATGTGAAGGCTCCAGGTGAATTGGTCAATGTTGATGGCAAAGTTTTCAATGCTGTTGTGCCATGGACTGTCAAAAGTTGATATTTAGATAATTCTATTGGCAATAGAGTTTGTTTGGCACGTATGTGGTGTGGAAACTTTGTCTGGGTTCGATGCTTATAGGCTGAATCACCACATTACCTGATAAGTGGTGAAAGGGTAAAATATTATCCGGCCATCACTGAATATCTGACGTTATCATGGACAGAAAATAATTGATGATGCAGCTAAAGTTGTTTATGTTCAGGGAACTGTCTTGAGGGACTCCCACAGTGATGATTGACTTTCAAAAGACTCACCCAGCTTTCTTTGTGCAAACTGTATCTTAAATGATGTGTCACTCCTGCCTGTTTCTTTTCTAAATGCTGCCTTGGTGTTGAAAGAAATTTACTTTATTCTCAGCTTACCTCTGATTTCAGCTCCCCCACATCCCAACACACACACACACACACACACATACACCTCCTTAACCTGTCCTGGTCTGCCACAGTTCCTGTTCCCTATCCAATTTCTGAAGCTTCACTTTCTTTATGCCAATTTGGGTCAAGGACTGGCTGCCCTGGTGCCCTGTCATATGGACCCTGAATCTAACCGTGGGAAAGCTGTAGTATATTTAATATTTTAGCTACTTTTTATTCATATTATAAATATATTGTTTGATTAAGCATTCTTCGTTGTTTACATAATTCATTATGGATTATATGTAAGAGATACATGAAATGGCATATGTCATTACGCCACGTCATATGTGAGTGCCTCACTAAAAAGAAAGAAACTAAGTACACAGGGATTCCAGGCTCCCATGATTTTCTTTTGATTAGCTTCTGGAGTTACCAAACAATACAGTGGTGACAAGGAAGTTTTAAAATGAACCTGAGACAACTACCTACCTATTGAAGTGCAGCACGTTCTTCTAAAAAGGGGAGAGAGACTTTCGAATTTTTAAAAAGCATGGCACATTTTTCGTTAGAAGGGGAAAGAGATGTTCAGGTTAGAAAAAAAGCGCAGCACATTTTTTTTCCGAAGGGGAATCGTTTGAATAAAAAAAAGCAGAAAACAGGCCACAGGTTCATATGCAGTGAATACTGGGTTATAATATTAATACAAGTTTAAAAAGCAGAAATGGTTGGTTACATCAGGGAGACTGATGTGTTCAAGTGCACAACAGGTAACTGGACGATGTATACAGAACAAATTGAGCAATATTTTCAAGTGAATGAATAGGCGAGGAAAAACCAGTGCCAGTGTTGCTGAGTTCAAAAAGTAGAAAAGATAACAGTTTGCTTAGAACAGGGGTTCCCAATCTTTTTTATGCCATGGACCAATACTATTAAGCAAAGGATCCGAGGACGTCAGGTTAAGAACCCCTGGCTGAGGAGTTTATCTGCTGCAATCAAATCAGCTGAAATGAGCTTTGCTAATATCAAAAAGGCAATACAGGAACATTTAGAACAGAAACCATTGTTGTTTCCAGAATGCTTTAGGTTTCACAAGTGAACTTAAAAGGAAGCTTGATTTTGGCTTATGTGGCTAAATTAAAGAAATTGCAGAAGCATTGTCAGTTCAGTTATTGGCTTAATGATGTAAGGAGAGAATGTTTAATTTGTGGAATTTTACAAGAAACCATTTAAAAATAGCTCCTAACTGAAGCACAGCTCACAGTAAAAAGAGAAGTTAAAATCACTGCATCAATGGAAACAGCAGCCAGAGACACAATTGAGTTGTAATCAGGAATGAAAGTGAGTGTGAACAAAATTGCAACATCTAGGCTGAGACCTTCCAGGTCAAACAAATGGTGTTACTGTTTTTGCAGGGGCTCACATACACTAGACCAATGCAGATTTAAAAAGCAAAACCTGTAAAAAAATACATACAAAGGGGATGTCAGGCAGACAAAAATAAATAGACTGCACAGGGAAGACAGTAAGATAAAAAAAAAAGAGCTTCAGAAAGAGCACTAATCTACATGCTGTTGAAGAAAAATCTGATAATGATGTGAGTGACGCAGGACAGGAAAGCCTTGAGATTTACAATGTGAAAATTAACACGAGACAAGCAATATGCCTTGTACCAGAAATGAACAGCAAATTAATTAAATGGTATTAGACACTTGCCAGGCTATTTCAGTCATTCTACAAAAGGAGTTTGAGTGGCATTTGAATGATACTGAACTGAAGCCTGCAGATATCCAGTTAAGAAGTTATACTGGAGCTAAGATAACTCCTGTGGGAATAACATTTGTAACAGTGAAATACAACAACCAACAAGCCACATTGGACCTGCATATGAAAAAAACAGGAGGGCCAGCATTATGCGGCCATGAGTGGCTGAGACAACTGCAACTTGATTGGTGATCCATCCAGCATTTGCATGCCACATTCCCCTGCAACAGAGTCAACTGAAAGTGAATTAAGAAAGGCACTGGATAATTTCACAACAGCGTTCAAGGATAACATTGGAAAATGCAAACAAAATTGTCACACCCAAATTTTACAAAGTCCGTCTGGTTTCTTATACCACCTGTGATAAAATAGCCTGTGAACTAGACCACAGGGAGGTTGATGGGATTCTTTCCAAGGCTGAATGGAGCCCATGTCCCAGTAGCCAAGAAGGATGGGTCTGTCCAGAGATGTGGTGATTTTAAGGTCACTATCAATCCAGTACTGAAAGTAGATCAATATCCTCTGCCCAGGATAGAGGATATCTTTGCAAATCTTTCTGGAGGGAAGCACTTCAACAAAGTGGACTTAGCTGAGGCATAGCTACAGATGGAGATGGAGGAAGAGTCCAAAGTGTTTCTCACTATAAACACTCACAAAGGGCTTTGTCATTACCATAGGCTTATTTTTCAAGTACTATCAGCACGTGTACTCCAGCAGAAAGCCATGGTGCTGCAAGCTGTCCAAGCACTCATTGTTACCTGGATGACATCATTACTACTGGTGAGAATGACAAGGGACATCTCCAAAATCTCAGGACATAGTTAAAAAATTGGAAGATTATGGGTTCAGAGAACAATGCAACAAGTGTGAATACTTTAAACCAAGCATCACTTACTACGTCACACCATTGATGCCTAAAGGTTATACAAATGTAATGAGAACTTTCCCTTGACAGAGGTTGCCTTATGTGGGGATTGAGGGTTGCTGTACTATCCAATCTGAGAGATAAAGTGTTAAAGGAGCTACATGCTGGTCATCTAGGTGTGGTCAAAATGAATGTGTTGACTTGAAGTTTTGTCTGATAGACCAGCAGATCGAGCAGCTTTCCATACACAGTTTGGAATTCCAACACGTCCGGAAGATGCCAAGAGTAGCACTTTTCCATCCCTGGGAAGAGCCTTGATTGCCGACGCAGATGATATGTGTAGATTTTGCTGGACTATTCATGGACACAAATTTCTTGGTCGTAGAAGATACTGCTACAAAGTGGCCAGAAGTGTTCCCAATAGCCTCCACTACAACCTTGCACATTGCAGATGTGTTGAGGAGCCTCTTCTCAAGGACTGGTATTTCAGAACACTTAGTCAGTGACAATGGACCACAGTTTGCTGTGGGACAGTTTCAGTCATTCCCAAAAATGAATGGAATAAGACTTATTATATCTGCACCACACCACTCAGCTACAAATGGGTTGGCAGAAAGGTTACTCCAGAGTCTAATCAACACTCTGTGGACTATGTCAGAAGAACACACTGCACTGACACTAAATTCTAGTGTCCTTCTTGTATATTACAATGCAGAACACTCTGCACCTAAGAAGTCACCAGGTTTCCCATTCCTGTGATGTTCCTTACACTTAATCTTGGATCTCCTCAAACCACATTTTATAATAAGTATCCAGGACAAACAGCTGAAACAAATTGAGGGTTCCTCCAACAAGGAGGTTCGATGTGTCACTCCTAGACAAGCAGTCCCGGTTAGGACCTACAGAGGTGATCAAAAGTGGGTACTTGAAAAGATTAAGGACAGAACTGGACCACTCTCCAAGACAGTGGAGATTGTATCTGATGTCATATTGAGAAGACACATCGATCAGTTGAGGAAAGCAGAGCCAATGGTGGAGAAGAAAGTTGACCAGGGCTGTCAGAACCACTTCCTGCAGTGCCAGTGCCAGTGCCAGTTCCTACAACCAACCTCAGAGCCTGAGGTTGTTTCATTGCCACAAGTCTCACCTGATAAGCAGTGACTCCGCCCCGACCCCTGTCAAGAACATTATCCCACAGGAGTAAGAAATTCTCCACAGTGATTAAATCTTTAGGCCTTAATGGAACAACTTAAAATTTACTATGCTGTGGATGTCTATATAGTAATTTTATTATATAGTATGCTGTGTATATAAAATAACTAGAGAGCAATATGTTACATATTTGAGTTGAGAAACATTCTATATTGAGTTGGAGTTTACAGCTAAGCAGGCAGGAGCTTGGTGTATTTAATTTTTCAGTAATGTTTGAGTAAAATTGTAAATATATTGTTTTGTCAAATACGCTTTGTTGTTTACAAAATTCATTGTGGTTTATATGTAAGAAGTACAGCGCATGAAAGGCATAAATCACTCTGCCACCACATCATATGTGAGTCCCTCACTAAAAAGAAAGAAATGAAGTACTCAAGTGTTATGGGCTCCAGCATTTTTCTTTTGATTAGTTTCTTGAGTTACATAACATAACAGTTGCCTTTTCTTGAATCATCTTTTTCTCCCTAAAATGTGGAGTAGAAGGGCACACTTAGAGATTTTCTATTATTCTCTACGGAGTCTGCACTGGTCACATTCACTAACCCTCTTTATCCTTTCTGATCTCACAGCTGCCTAGACTGCATTGATTCTCCTCTAATGTGTCTCCTCATGCCTCTATAGTCTTCCCTTTTACATACTTATCTGTATAATAATATCATACATCCTCTGGCTCTAGCTCATCCTTTGACAACAGCAATGCACTTCAACATTCCCTTCTTGGTTGCCTTCCTCTTGTCTACATTCCCATCACCACAAGCAATCAATCTGGTCAAGCTTTTTACTCTTCTTCTATTGTGTGTATCCTTTCATAGATAAACAAATATAGATAAATATTCATCCTTATTCAGCATGATTTGTTAATTCAAGTTTTTGTGCTTGTAAATAGCAGAAAGCATAATGGAGATCAGTAGATGAAATGTGTTTGAACTTTCAAGGATCTTTCCTAAGATGCCACAGAGAATTAAATTATTACACAGGGGATTGGGGGTAATTGCTGGCATGGATTGACGAATGGGTTACAAACGGAAAATTGTAGAAAATAAAGGGTGAATTTGGGTTTAGGAAGCTGTAACTGAAGGAATGATGTAGAAGTCAATACTGGAACCCTGCTCTTTACAATCTACAGTATATCAATAATTTGGTGTGGGGACCAAGTAAAATTTATCCAGATTCATTGATGATATAATGTGTGGCAATTTGAGTCATGAGGAGGATGTGGAGAAACTCTAGGGGGTCATAATTAGACTACATAGATAGGCAAGTACAAGACAGATGGCACAGAACAACATTCTATTTTGAAATGGTGAGAGATTGAAATTGTTTAATGCTTAAGGGAGGTCAGTGTCCTTGCAAATGTAAGTCAACATGTAGGTACAGCAGGCAACAGAATTTTAACCTTCATTGCAAGAGCAAAGATATTTTACTGCAAACTTTTAGGATTCTGGTGGGAACAGCATTTTGGGTATTTTGTCCAATCTTTTTCCTTACATAAGGAGAATGTGTATACATGCAATAGAATGAGATAAACAATGGTTCATCAGGTTGACTCCTACTCCCATCCTAGGGAAAAGAAGAATGTGGTTACCTCATTGAAACACTCAAAATTTTTCCAAAGCTTGACATGGTAGATGCAGGGATATTGTTTCCACTTGGTGGGCCTCCAGAATCAGGATCACAATCTCAAAATAATGAGTCAACT
Source organism: Hypanus sabinus (assembly GCF_030144855.1). Classification (NCBI taxonomy): domain Eukaryota; kingdom Metazoa; phylum Chordata; class Chondrichthyes; order Myliobatiformes; family Dasyatidae; genus Hypanus; species Hypanus sabinus. Next base: position 46,198,695 of record NC_082719.1, on the reverse strand, counting down.
ACTTGGGATCAGAATAAAAAGAACTTTTTACCAGAGGGTCTTTGACCATAAGCACTTTGGATCTAGCAGCTCAGACAAGATTGATTTCTATATACAATACATTGGTAATGTTCACATTTATCATTCATCTTTTGATTCTAAGGTCATTGCTTAAACTTCCGACTGCCCATTTGTTACCAATTATTGGATGAATATTTTCCTTCAGTTCAAAGTACATGAAATGAAATACTTTATTCCATTCTGCAAATGTGCACCTGTTTGACATCCATCCAAGCTGCTACCAAAGGCTAGATTAAATAGTATAGAATCTTTAACTTGGCTAGGTCCAAAGCTGTAATGTCTTCCCAGATCTTTTCAGTCACTAAGATTATATTCCCTAGACGTTTAAATATCATCTCCTTTTTATCTCCTTCACTATTCATCTTTAATCCATCACTTCAGTACTCCAAATTTTGACAGGCCATAACACCATAAGACATAGGAGCAGAATTAGGCCATTCAGCCCATCAATTCTCCTCTCCATTCCTTTGTGGCTGATTCATTATCACTCACAATGCCATTCTCCTGCCTTCTCCCCATAACCTTTAAAGTTCTTACTAATCAAGAACCTATCATCCTCCACTTTATATATACCTAATGATTTGGCCTCCATAGCCGTTTGTGGCAATGATTTCAACAAACTCACCACTGTCTGGCTAAAGAAATTCCCCCTCATCTCTGTTCTAAAGGGACATACTTCTGTTCTGAGTCTGTGTCCCAGCATCATTCTCCTCAACCTCCTCTGGACCATCTCCAATGCCAGCACATCCTGTCTTACACAAGGGGCCCAAAATGCTGCTCTCTGTAAGGAGTTTGTACGTTCTCTCCATGGCCATGTGTTTTTCCTCCGGGTTCTCAGGTTACCTCCCACATTCCAGAGACATACTGCTTAGTAGGTTAATTGCCCATGGTAAATTGTACCATGATTAGGCTAGGATTAAATGGCGGGTTGCTGGATGGTGTGGCTCAAAGGGTGGTAAAAACCGAAAGAGCCTACTCAGCACTGAACCTCATCAAAATAAATTTTAAAAACTGCTCAGAATACTCCAACTGTGGGCTGATCAATGCCTTATAAAGCTTCATCATTACATTGTTGCTTTATGGTCTAGTCTTCTCAAAATGAAGGTTAACATTACAATTGCCTTCCTTATCACTGACTCAGCCCACAAGTTAACTTCAGGGAATGCTGCATGAGGACTCCCAAGTCCCTCTGTAGCTTTGTAACTCCAAAACTGAAAATTAATTTAAAGGAAAACAAGGCAGTCCAAAATAGGAGACTAATTTAAAGTGATGTGTGCGTATATGACATGGTGGTGTGATCGTGTATGTCAGTCACATGCTTTTACATATAACCCGCATTGAAGTATTTAAATGAACAAGAATGCTTATCAAACAATATATTTACAGTATTACTCAATTATAACTGAAATATTAAATACACAGCACTCCTCTCTGCTTAGCTATAAACTCCAACAGAATAGAGAATGCATCTCAACTATACACAGTATACCATATAATACAACTACTATACAGACATCTACAGCACAGTAAATTTTAAATGGTCCTAGTCAGGCCTAAAGATTTAATCACTGTGGAGGCTTTCTTACTCCTGTGGGATAACATCTTTTCTAAATAGGTGATCACTCTGCATAGAGACTTGTGGCTGTGAAGCAATCTCAATTTCTGAGACCCCCTCCATGGTGGCTGTAGGTGTTGATTATGGAACTGCAGGATATAGTTCTGATAAATCTGGACATCTTTCTTTTCTAACAATTGACTCTGCTCTCCTCAACTTATCAATGCGTCATCTCCAGATGATATCGGTTGCAATCTCCACTATGTGGAAGAGTGGTCCAGTTCTTATTGAGTACTCATTTTTGATCACCTCTGTAGTCCCTCACAGGACTGCTTGACCAAGAGTTAAACATCGAACTTCCTTGTACGAAGAGCCTTCAATTTCTCTCAGCTGTTTGTCCTGCATACTCGTTCTGAGATTGGGTTTGAGTACAAACGTTTGTAGATTGAAGCGTGAATGTATGGGGCGACCCAGGAACAGTATAGTGAATGAGTTGTATGTTGTGGAGCAATGTTCCCTCTAATCTGTAATGGCCAGTGTGCACAAAAATCTTGTGCTGTGCAATTTTTTTGCCCAGTGACAACAACATGTGCGCACTGAATAACTTATTCAATAAAAATGGCATAAATAAGCCAGTTCTAAAATCTGCAGACACATTTTTCAAATTCTGCGTCATCAACAAAGGCTGCACCAGAAACTGGAAAAGGAAATGTGATTGTGTATAATCGTGAAATATACTTAACATGCCAATGAAGTAGAGGGTGACAATGTTTTGTGCACAGTTTAAATGCCTTTGTGCATGACTACCAAAAGATGGCTGCAAGTATATCTGTGCACACCTTACGGAGAACATTATTGTGGAGTGTGCTGCATTGTGATATGGAAGAAAGAAATTGATTCAGTGCCAGTGTAGTGTCTTCTGCTGGCATTGCTCACACTAATCTTTCCACCAATCTATTTGTAGCTTGGTGGTACAGTACAGATGTAAAATGAATTATTCCATTCAGTTTTCGGAATGACTGAAACTAATCAGCAACAAACTATGGTCCATTGTCACTGATTAAGTGTTCTGGAACACCAGTCCTTGAGAAGAGGCTGCTCAACACAAAGCTGCTGGGAATACGTTTGGCCACTTCATAGCTGCATCCACAACCACCAAGAAACTTGTGCCCATGAGTAGCCTGGCAAAATCCACATGAATCCTCTGCAGGGCAATGCAAGCCATTTCCAGGGATGGAGAAGCGCTACACTTGGCATCTGCTGAATGTGTTGGCACCCCAGCCAGTGTGTGGAATGCTGCTCAGTCTGGTGAACTATCACAGGCCACAAAGCTTCAAGCCAATGCTTGCATTTTGATCACACCTAGATGGAGGAACGTGTCACTCCTCCAACACTTCATCTCTCAGCTTGGATGGAACAACTCTCAATCACCACATAAGGCAACCTCTGACAAGCAAATGTTCATTCTGGTGCCAATAAAAATTGGGGATCTGGAATTTCTGCTCCATATTTCAACCACTTTAGACCTGAGACAATGTGAATTTTTTTCCTGGTTTTCCTTTGGATTATCTCTGCCGCAATAGGGAAACTAGCGATTTGCTTTAGGGAGAATACGCCAAGAGTAATGAACAGTTTTGTAAATTTTTCTGGTATTTCCTTTTCCAACAGTGAATGGGACAATTCATCAGCATTTCCATGATTAGTTGTCCTCCTGAATTCAATCCAGTAATTGTGTCCTCTGAGAAACGGAGCCCATCTCTACATTTGCACTATTGCCGTTTGTGGAACACCCTCCTGCAGATTGAAAATGGGTGCTAATGGTTGATGGTCAGTAACAAAGGTAAACTCTCTGCCATTCAAGTATTGGTTAAAACATTTTACACTCCTAACCAAACTTAAGGCCTCCCTGTCAATCTGTGCGCAATTTTTCTCTGCAGTGGTAAAGGAACATGATGCACAGGTTATAGAGCATACACTTCCATCACTCATAACATGGAACATGACTGCATCTATACCATAAGGCGAGATATCACAGACAAGCTTCACTAGGTGATGTGGATTATAATGTGTGAGTATAGTGTCTGATGTCACTATTTCCTGTACCTTTTTGAAAGCCACCTCACACTGCTTTATCCATTGCCATTTCTCCCTGTATCTGCAGTAATGAATTCAATGGGTGGAGCACAGTAACTAGGTTTGCATGTTATGGCAATTGAAAAATCCTAAAAAGGTCTGCAAATGTGACACATCCTTTGGCCTTGGAGCATCCACCACTGATTGAATTTTCTCAGCACACACGTGCAAAATCTTGTACGTTAATGGTGTGACCACAGTAAGCGATGATTGGCTTAAACCATTCACACTTGTTGCATCATGCCCAGAGCCCATAATCTTCTAATCTTTTTAACACTGTCTGTAGATTTTGGAGATGTTCATTGTCATCCTTACTGGTAACAATGATGTCATCCTGGCAACACTGAGTGCCTGGAAAGCTTTGTAGCACCTGACCCATAGCTTTCTGCCAGAGTACCGCTGCTGATGCTAGTCCGAAAACAAGCCTACTATAGCGATATAGCCTTCTGTGAGGTTTATACTGAGAAACACTTCAGACTTTTCTTTCCTCTTCATCTGCATGTAGACCTCAACGAAGTTCACTTTGCTGAAGTGTTTCCCTCCAGAAAGGTTTGCAAAGATATCCTGAGTAGAGAGTATTGATATGGTTTCAGTACTGGGTTGACGGTGACCTTAAAATCACCACAGATCCTGACAGACCCATCCTTCTTGGCTACTGTGACCACTGGTGTTGCCCATGCGTTCCACTCAACCTTGGAAAGAATTCCTTCAGCTGCCATGTGATCTAGCTCACTGGCTGCTTTAACACAGATGATATAAGGAACCAGACAGCTTTGTAAAATTCAGGTGTGACATTTTCATTTCATACTATTTCCCCTTTCAGATTTTCAATGTCATCCTTGAACACTGCTGTGCATCATCCAATATCTTTCTCAATTTGTTTTCAGTTGACTCTGTTGCAGGGGATGTGGCATTCAAATAGTGCATGGATCTCCAATCAAGTTGCTGTTGTCTCAGCCAATCACATCCCCAAGATGCTGGCCCTCCTGTTTTTACCACATATAAGCCCAATATGGCTGGTTGGTTGTTGTACTTCACTGCTACAAATGTCATTTCCACAGAAGTTACCTTTTCTCCAGTATAATTTCTTAGTTAGAATTCTGCAGGCTTCAGTTTAGTATCTTTGAAATGCCATTCAAAATCATTGTGTGGAATGACTGAAGCAGCTTGGCCAGTGTCCTATTCTATTTTAATTAATTTGCTGCTCATTTCTGCTGTAAACCACACTTCTTGTCTCCTCACAAACAAGAGAATGTCTGCAAATGCTGGAAATCCAAGCAAAGCACACAAAATTCTGGAGGAACTCAGCAGGCCAGGCAGCACCTATGGAAAAGAGTGAGCAGTTGACGTTTCAGCCCGAAACCCTTCAGCAGTTGAGTGCGGTTCTTGTCTCCTGTTATTTTTCACATTGTAGATCCCTGAGCTATTCAGTCCTATGTCACTCATCATTATCAGATTTTTCATCAACAGCATGCAGATTAGTGTTCTTTTAGAAACTGCGACTTGAGTTTTTATCTTTTTCACTTCCCTGTGCCTGGTAAGCTCTTTGTATGAGTCCTACTTCATTACATTTTCTGCAAATTTCACCTTTAAACCTGCACTGGTCTGGTGTGAGCTCCTGCTGCAACAGTAACACAACTTGTTTGGCCAGGCAAGTTTCTGTTTAAATGATGCAATTTTGTTCATGTTAAATTTCATTTGTGACTGCAGCTCAGTTGCATCCCTTTGCTAATTGTCTCCTCTGCTAATGCTGGTGAGGCCCTAGGTGAGCTTTACAGCACCACCAGTGACTTTCAAACCCGATGGCATCTTCATGCTCGCTGGGGATTTTAACCACGCAAACCTAGAAACAGTCCTGCTTAAATTCCACTGGCATGTTGGCTTTTCTACCAGAGGCGAAATACTCTAGACCTGGTTTATACTAACATACCAGGTGCACATAAGGCAGTTCCTCAACCCCAGATTCGATTTTCAGATCAGTTATCTGTAATGTTAATCCCAGCAGACAAACCAGTGATCAAACAGGTTAAGCAGCTCTAAAGGTGGTGAAAACCTGGCCTAGCAGGACTGCTTTGAAAATACGAACAGTATACAAAATCCAGTTCAGGGAGGCTGCTAGCTACCTGCTATCAGGTTAACATTGAAGAATATGTGGATTTTGTGACTAGATACATAGAGAAGTGTACTGAGGATGTTACCATTATGAAACACATCTGGGTGAGGGCAAATCAGAAGTCTATGAGGGATTTGTGATGCTTCCTTCAGATAGGGAGATGTGACTTTCCTCAGGGAAGCAAGAACTGTGCTTTCCAGCTCCATCAGGATGGCAAAATGCGAGCATTGTCACTTCTGTGATAATAGGGACATGAGGCACATGTGGCAGAGAACTCATTGGATTACCAACTACACGTAATCCCTGCACATCAGTGACCAGAATGCCTCACTCCTCAACAGACTGAACGTCTTCTATGCCTGGTCTGATGCACAGAACAAAGTGCTGGCAAGGAGGGCACCCCTCACCCCCAGGGGAGCAGACACGGTCTGGCTGGATCTGACGGGAGAAAGATCCTGGCCAAAGTCAACCCATGCAAAGCTGTGAGGCCCAGTAATATACAGGTCAGGTTCTGAAAGATTGCGCAGCCCAGATTACTGAAGTACTGATGGATATGTTCAACATATCTCAAAGGAACAGTCCATTGTCCCCTTGATTTTCAAGGAGGCAGCCATCATTCCAGTGCCAAAGAAGGCCACAGTAACCTGCCTGGTGGTATTAACATCAACCATTACGAAAAGCTTTATGTGGCTGGTCATGGAGCACATTAAAGCCTTACTTTCAGCTACATTGGACCCTTTCCAGTTTGCCAGTTTTCCTTTTCGATCCACTGACAATGCAATAGCCTCTGCCCTCCACTCTGACCTGTCCCAACTGGAAAATGGGGTCTCATACGCCAGACTGCTGTTTATAGTCTTCCATCCACTAAGAATTCCATAAATATTTCCAAGCAACACAAGTGGGTAGAGAGAGAAAGTGGACTGGTGTAGTCTATAGTTGGCAAGCAGGTGATGTAGAGAGCCACAGAACAAAGGGCCAAATGGTTTGGATGTGCAAGATATTCTAACAAGATTTCTCAATTGCAGGCAGAATGTACAGGTAATGAAACTTCCCTGAGAATTTACGAGGATGAATTACTCAGAGGTGAAAACTGCTCAAAGAACCTACATTGTTTGCAATATGATGATCTCCAAACACGTCTTACTGGGAGAAAACCTAGTGGCCTCTGTGTTAAATACTACTAGGCTGTAACTGGTATATACTACAACATGAATTTGATGAATATGTAATTAGAAATATAAGTTTTAAAATATCTTGCTTGTGTGAGATGTGGTGTTATAAGACCAACAGACTGCAAATACATTGCCAGAAGCATGGATTACAAGTCAAATGATGATATAATGAAATATATTAGTGGTGATTGCACATACAATATTAGTTTCAATTTTAGTCACTTTATCTACAAGACCGATAAATCAGAAGGTGCTGAGGACCGGCACAAAGATTATTTCTGAAATCATTAGCCTTTCATTGCACCAAGGATGTTCTTATTTTATAAGAGGATGTTCCAATACAGTTCAGTGCTTGGAATGAAGAAAAAAGGCAATTGTAACCATACACAAATCTTTGGTTAGATATATATGAGTTGTGGACAGTTATTGCACAAAGGGCTGAACCTCTTCACCAGTTGTGCCTGTTATACAAGTAGGGTTGAATCAGCTCGCTCCAGTAGCACTTATGATGAATAGCCTGCAACCACTCAGATCTCTAGAACCTTCAGGAGGCGACTCTGATTGCATTTGGCGCATCGTAAAGATGTTCAGCAAGACACTATCTGCTCCAGAGATCGGTGTCCTTTACCATAAAAAGTTTCTTTGATCATTTGCTCATTGTTCTTGACATTTCAAACCAGCTGGAGAGAAAAATAAGAAGAGCGGAGGCAACAGGAGGCATGAGCACACTGAGCAGCACTTGAGCCTGCTCTTTGTCAACAGATATTAATGTTGTCTCTTGCTGCCCCAATAACCACCAGAGGCCAAATTCAGGGCTAAAGGCTGGGAACTAGAGAACATGAAAGCCACTCAGTTCCTGAATGCAAAGAAGATGAGCTGTACAAGGAATATTAAAAAAATATGAAAGGTCTTGAAAAGCTGAGAGAAGACTTTCCTCCATGAACTGCTGAACAGGAATTTTGGTTTGTTTTTAGGAGAACGATGGGAAAACTTATAAGAATTTTATTTAATTAGATTTCAGGTGAGGCACAGATACAATGAAAAAAAAGTGGTTGCAGCAGCATCATAAGCATAGACAACATGCAGAATATAAATTATACGTGACTATATAAATTTTACATAATATAAATCATTCATTACATTGAAGAGAGAGAATGTCCAAAATAAGACAGTGCAAAATCAAAGATACAGAGACAACTCCATAGCAGTGCAAAAGATGTCTGCAGTGCTCCATTTTTGAGGTAGGGTTAAGTTTGTGCAGGTTGGATTAAGAACCTGATGGTTGCAGGAAAGTGGCTGTTCCTGTGGGACTTCGGGCTTCAGTGCTTCCTGCTGATGATAGCAACAAGAAGAGGATATGCAAACAACAACGCACACAAAATGCTGGTAGAACACAGCAGGCCAGGGAGCATCTATAGGGAGAAGCGCTGTCGACATTTCAGGCTGAGACCCTTCGTCAGGACAGAGGATATGACCTGGATGGTGGAGATCCTTAATGATAGAGGCACCGACCTGAGGCAGCACCTTTACGTATGCTATCAATGGTAGAGAGGGTTATGCCTGTGATGGACAGGGCTGTGCCAATACTCTCTGCAGCCCTTTGCATTCTTATGCTTTGGAGTTGTCATTTTAGACCTTAAAACATCCAGATAGTACACTTTTAATAGTACATTTGTTGACATTTGTTACACTATTTGGTGACATGCCAAATTGCCTTAAGCTTCTCAGAAATTGAATGCACTGGTGTGCCTTCTTCATGATTTTATCTGTGTGTTGGGCCCCGGATAAATAATCTAAGATGCTTTTGCTTCGGAATTTGAAGCTGCATACTCTGTCTACCTCTGATCCACTAATGTGAACTGGCATGAGGTCTTCATTCATCTCTTACTGAGGTCAACATTTAGCTCTTTAGATTTGTTGATGTTAGAACATGGACTTCACATAAACAGCAACACTTGAGGAATAAGGAGAAGCTTTCCAATCAGAAATGAATAAATATTGAATTAAAAACAGGAGTATGGAAAGAAGGAAGATATTATTGTTCATGAACTCAAGTTGTCCCACCGATCTAAAAGGATTTTCCTTCAGCAAATCATCTCAATGAAAAGGTAAAGTGGGCTTTACCTTTTCCTTGAGATGATTTTGACTTGGAAGATTGGAATTAATATGTAAGGAACAATCCCAACATGAAACTGGTAGGCTTATGCCAGATAAATACTGAAGGAGGTTTATCATTAGGCAGCTGATGAACTTGCATTAAGAGATAGTCATTGTAATACCTAAATTGAAACATAACAGGCATTTTGAGTGTGCACCAATTCCCCCAACAAGTCTTACGGGTTTATGAGGGGCCAGGAAGAGAAGGAGGGGCCTTATCAAAATGTCCTGACTATTGCAAACAAGACATCTTCCCACATCTGATGAAAGTTTGACCCACCAAACACTCGCTCAATATTTTTCAAATCGAACGCAGCCAAACGGCATGAACTTGCAGTGAGTGAGATGTCCCCATGAAGCTCATTATCTTGATCAGCATAAGATTCCGGCCTTAATCTGGCTCTGTAAATGTTGGTGGCTAGCCATCCAAAACTAACAATAGCCTCGATGATGTTTATTAATCCTGCTTCCTTCTCTCATATAACAGTCTGTTTTAACAGAAGCACTGAGGGTTTTGTTATGTGGGAATAGATCTACAGAAATGGAACTATATTTAAAATGTGTAAATGTTCCATTGGGAGAAGAAAACATATCAAATCCAGTGGATATTCAAGTATATTGTATTACTAAAAAATCAAAATCATCACTCCCTAAATAAGGAATCAGGGAGTCACCAGATGAATTGCTTTCAGACATAAGTGGTTCATAAACATATGGGAACCCAGCCAATGTAAACACACAGAGATTCACACACTCAGTAGCTGGTTTCTGATGAACTGCCGTTGACCTTTTTTAGCTGCATTCTTTCTGTCATACTCAACAGCGATGAGCAGCCAACGATTTAATGCTTCATAACTAATTTTACTTACTTTGCTGAAAGTTCCAGTTAACAGTGGTCAAAACGGGAGTCATGGCCCAGATAATTGTTGGGAATACGCCTTGGGGCAGGAGCTCACTGGCGCAAGAGAATGGAAGCAGTCATGGAAATGCAGTTGACGTAATGTGCCGCCTCATGATTTGTGAACAGCCTCCAGTACAAGTGGACTCATGTCATGAAGCAGTTTACTCCTTTGTGTTGGAACACACTGTTCCCAACTTCAGCGCCCTGATCAGGGCAATCTTCACTGTGAGAATTATCGATCTGTATACTCATCCACGGAAAATACTTTTAGATAGTCCTTTGTGATTGTATCATATCCTTTTAAAGTTGCCTCAGCCCCCACAGCTCAATGTAAATGATTCAAATTGTGTGTTATTTTCCTTTCCTGGATTATTACTCTGAACCTTGTATCCTTTGCTGAATTACTTTGGATATTATGAAACACCAGGAATAATCTGGTAAAGATTTAACATGCAGTCACAACTCTGTGCCCAATGGGTGAGGCTCCCTGTTGGAAGAGAACTTTCATAAAACCAATTTGTGAACTTCAAATTTCAGTTCAGTTCCCGCAACAGTTCCACATGAGTGTTTAACCACATGAACCATTATCAAGTCATTATCAGGTAGGTTTGGGAAGTGAGGTGTTGGGATAATTTTTTGATGAGTCATGCTACAGCCTTTCATGCTCAACCTTAGGGTGGAGGTCACCATTGAGTCCCTCCTTTGCCACAATCCCAATTCAACTTTCCCTTCTCAACCTGCTTGGCTGATCTGAATGAAGTCGGAGACAGTTCAATTTTTGAATTAGGCACATTACAGACATCCAGGGTTCAGAAATTTCAGATGATTCCCATTTAAACAGACCTTCTGTTCTTTTACTATCTTTGCTATCACCTTTCACCTGTACCATTGTCTTTGCTGTAATTTAATTTCTCCTCTTTATCGTCCTATTTCTCTTCCTAATCACAGCAATGGCCCAAATGGGAGCACTTGTGTCTCTCACTCAAAGGTTGAGTCTAAAGACCTAGGCTGGAACATTATCGATTTGGAAAGTTGCCTTTGTTTGGCTGAAAAATGGAACTAAGCCACTGTTTTCTGAAATGCTCATTAGAGATTGGTTGCCCGATTGCAGGATACAACAGAATTGTTCCTTTTCATTGATCTGCATGAAAGGTATTCAAAACAGTTTTTCACCACATCTCGATGCTTTTGACAATAATAAACCAACTATCACTTTACTCTAAGGAGGATGGGAAAAGTGCTTTATGAATTTAGCTTTCTTTCTTCCTTTTGTTGTTTTTTTCCCTGCACTTTTTTCCACGTTCCCAACTTCCATCCCACCCAATCTCCCACTATCTAGGCATATGGTCACTTAAAACTCATGAGCATAGAAAATCTACCATAACATTATCTCTCTTTATGTGCATTACACAAAAGATTTTTCTTATCAGAAATTTAATTTCCAAATTGCCTTTATGTGTGCCAAGTATAAGAAGTGCTTATGTCTAATGTAGTGTACGGCACCGTAAGTGTAGCTTAAAGAACTGAATGCATCTTTTGTTATGAGTACAATATGTTGCTTTATGAAACATACGGAAAGTTCACTGCTTTTAAAACAGATATTCTGTTAATGGTCTCATAAGAGCTCAATCACTTTTAATTTGCTGATGATACAAGAACATATGATCAAGGAAGGTGAGAGAGTGTTTACAGTATTGCTTTGAGTCAGTGGACCAGACAATATTGAGCGATTCATCTTTGAGTCTGAATGAATACGCCACATTTGTCACCAACTTCGTCAAGATGTGTGTGGATTAGGGTGTGCCTTCAGAACATACTGGACATATCCAAATCAAAAGCTGTGGATCAACCAGGAGATTCATAGCCTGCTAGATATGAAGCATGCATGACCAATGCAAGAACTATACAAGAAATCTGTATTCAACCTATGGACAGCTATTTTAAAAGGGAGATAACAATTCTGAAAGAGGCTAGAAACTAAAGTGGAGGCATGTTGGCTTTGGTAGGGACTGCAGGCCTTTTCTTCCTAAAAAGCGAAACCCAATATCATGAATGACTTTGATGTTTCTCTCCCAGATGAGCTCAATGCCTTTCATGCATGCTTTGAAGGGGAGAATAAAACTAGTCCAACTCTCTGTAGCATCTGGTGAGCATATGATTTCTGTCTCAAAGATCAATGTCAAAACATCTTATGAGAGAGTGAACCCTTGCAAGGTGTTAGGCTCTGATGGTGTCTCTGATAGTGCTCTGAAAACCTGTGCCAACCAACCAATGGGAATGTTCAAGGACATCTTCAATCTCTCACTCTGTCAATCCCACCTGTGACAATCATACCAGGGTGAGCTGCCTCAATGACTACAATCTAGTGGCACTCACTTTAACCTTGCTGAAGTACTTTGAGAGGTTGGTCATGGCTAGGATCATTTCCTGCCTAATCTAGTACCTGGACCAGCTGCAATTTGATTATTGCCACAGTAGGTCAACAGCAGATGAAATCTTACTGGCCTTCCGTTCAGCTTTGGACCATCTGGATGATATTAGTACCTATATCAGACTGCTGTTTGTTGATTTCAGCTCAGCATTCAATGCAGTCATACCCTCAGGTCTAACCCACAAGCTCCAAACATGGGCCAATGTACCTCCCTCTGCAACTGGATCCTTGACTTCCTCACTGGGATTCCACACTCTGTGCAGATTGGAAATTTGCTCCTCCTTGCTAACAAAAAACACCTGTGCACCTGTTTAGCCCACTGCTCTACTCTTGCTACACCCATGACTGTGTGGCTAGGCACAGCTCAAATGACGCCTATAAATTTGCTGAAGATGCAACTATTGTTGGCAGAATTTCAGATGGTAATGAGGAGGTGTACAGGAGTGAGATGGACCAGCTGATTGAGTGGTGTTGAAACAGCAACCTTGCACTCAATGTCCATAAGACCAAGGAATTGATTGTGGACTTCAAGAAAGGGAAGTCAAGTGAACACACACCAGCCCTCATTGAGGGATCAGCAGTGGAAAGGGTGAGCAGTTTCAAGTTCCTGAGTGTCAACCTCTCTGAAGATCTAGATACTAAATATTCTCAGCCACTGAAGAATCGGAACCACGGGGTATATTTTATTAGGAGTTTGAGGAGATTTGGAATGTCACCAAAGACACTTGTAAATTTCTGCACAAGTACATCGGAGAGCATTCTAAGTGGATGCATCACCATCTAGTATGGAGGGACCACTGCACAGGATTGGAAAAAAGCTGCAGTAAGCTCAACCAGTTCCTTCATGGCTACGAGCCTTCCCACCTTCAAAAGGTGATGCCTCTAAAAGATGACACCCATCATTAAGGACTGCTATCACATAGGACAAGCCAGCTTCTAATTGCTATCTTCAAGGAGGAGGTACAGGAGCCTGAAAACAAATACTCAATGTTTCAGGAACAGCTTCTTCCCTTCCCTTCCTTTTATTAATATGTATTGCAATGTACTGCTGCTGCTAAACAAAAAAATTCACAACATATGCTAGATTCTGATTCTTCAAAAGCTGAAGATATTTAAAATCTTTCTGGCTTTTCCTTGAACAAGCATTGGCCACTATCCAGTCCATTGTCCTCATCATCATTGACAAGGTCCATTAGCATGAAATTTATTTCTTCCCTTGCCCTCCTTATCATCTTCTCCATCATCTGATATTCTAATGCGTTTTAAGAAGGCCTAAATAAACCATAAGTCATTAAATGAGAAAAAGTCCAGCTTTACATTTATACCATGTTTAAACCTGTTGGCACAACTTAAGGTCTTACTATCTGATTACAATCTCTTGATTAGACAATCTGCATCAGCCCCATAGTACTTTGCATCTCCAATATGCAATATTTCCCTTCCAGTTCTGCCTTTCATGTGCATTAAAAAAAGAATAAATTTTAAGCTTGCATTTGAGATGTTTGCTTGGATTTATGAAAGCAAGTTATATTTGAATAATCTGCCAGAGTTCTTTAGCGGACTAAAGGATCAAGGAGAAATTGCTTCAGTCAAATGCTTGTGATTCTTCAGAAATATCCATCCTGAGGGCTGTGAATGTTCAGGCATTGGTTGGAATTCGTCTGTCTCAAGGACAATGGGTGGTAATGATCATCATTTCAAGCCTGGGCGGAAGGTATGGAGATCCTGAAATGCCCAGTCATCAAGGCCACCAACGTAATCCAAAGGAAAGCTTATGTGGCAACATGTTTGCCACCAGCTTGGCTGCAGGAGCCGCTGCAAAGCTGTCCAATGATGTCCAGCCACCTTAGGGGCTCCACTCTGGATTTGCTGTCTGGGTTTACTTCTGTAGCCTTTGGCTTTCCCGAGGCTGCCCATAAGGCAGTGGGGCTATAGCTGGGGATCTGGTTCACGAGCACCAGGGCATGTCCGCACACTGGTAGGCCTGCATGTTACGTGTGCAGGGGCCAGATCTCCCAGACCTCCTCCCCGTCCTCTGTAGTTCAGCCTGAGTCCGAAACGAGTTCATTTTCTGTGCGTCACCATCAAGGAGGCACTACAGAAGGGTTGTTATTAGAGAGGTGATGTATGGGCAGGGAGAGACTTACACATTCAGCTCTCCTTTTTGTGAGACTGTGAGACAGTGATGGAAGCTGAAAGAGAGAGTGACAAGCACTACCCACTGCACCACCACACTAGATGCATCACAACAACCATTTTGACTATTGAAAACAGAGGCCAATAGATTTCTGGACATTAAAAGAATTAAGGGACATAAAGAAGTCTGAGATAGAAAATCAGTAGTTGTTTCACTAAATGGCAGAGCAACTGGAGGAGCCAAGAGGCATCCTCCTGCTTCTATTTGCTGAGTTCCAAAATGTTGATGTATTTCTTCCACGTTTCAAGGTGCTGTCGTGCAAAAAGTCTGCTGGTATCAACGCAACGGAGGAAGAGGTTTTACTTCTCCCTGAAAATCAGTCCCCTACGGGAAGGGCTGACAGCATATTGCAAAGCATAAATTTCGTGAAACCCTGACTCAAATGAAATGTGAAGCCTGAAGTATACTTCCTGGGTTTAGAGAATGAAAGACCTATTGAAATCCAAGAGAAAAGATACAGTAACTATCTGTTGCTCCAAGTGCTGGGGTTAGATTTCGGAACATATTCTGTTAATTGCCTTCAGTTCTTGAGTAATAAAGGTAACACACAGTTCCACTGACATCTCCCTCTGCATGCACAGAGGCAAAGCAACACACACAAAATGCTGCAGAACCAGCTAGTTTCAAGATTTTGATCCCAGTTCTTCATATGTTAAAAAAAACTCTGAATGCATTAAAACATTGTGAACTCTTACTCCTTCGCCAGAAGTCCATTCCACTGAATACTCTTCTGGCTCAAGATCTTGGGGCAAAATATTTTCTGTGCCTTACAGCAAGTCACAGCTTAAGTCCCAGAGTCAATTTTGCCCGGGGATGAGGTTGAAAGCAAAGACATTGAGGAGAGGGCATGAGGCAGGTGTCTGAGGGTTCAGTTAGGTGGTGAAAAGGAGCGCAAGTCAAAAAATTAGGTTCTGCTTGCATGCTAGATGTGTGCGGATAGCTCAATATCTAATCGTAAAAAAAATTGTAGAATTGGACAAACATGTATTAGCAAAAGATGTGATGCGGCTTACCAAGAGAGTCATTCACTTAAGGTGGGATCAGTCCATCTGAATCTGTACTGGGTCCATTGAGCACATCCCCGTTAAATTTGCTGTATACTTTCTAGTACAATCATTAAATGTACATCCATCGTTGCCACAAGCCCTAGGAATACACATAATGGTTGCCATGGAAAAGGAGGCTGCAAGAGACCTCCAGGACTTGATGAGAGAAACATGAGATGGTCATCGGTGAGGCAATTGCCAGGAAGGAAGTCCTGTTTGTCCGGGAGCTAGTACACCACCCAGGGCCATCAATGGAATAACCATACTAGGAAATGACTCCAATTATTCCCTACAAGTCTGAAAATCCCCATTCAATTGTGAAATCCAGAAATAAATCTCATGTTTGGACATGGACTTTATGGACTTTAGCAAGGCCTTTGATAAGGCAGCCTGGGAGTGCAGCAATTAGCACAACACTTTACAGTGTCAACTATCAGCAATCAGTGTTCAATCCCTGCCACCCTCTGTGAGGCATTTCCATGTTCTTCTCCCAACCACATAGGCTTCCCTCAGGTACTCAGGTTTCGTCTTACACTTCAAAGGTGTATGGTGAGCATTAGGGTTAGTGAATTGGGGACATGCTATGCTGACGCAGAAGCATGGTGACATTTGTAGGCTGTCCACATTGCAATCTTCAGACTGTGTTGGCCATTGATGCAAAGCAACGCATTTCACTCTGTGCTTCAACCTATGTGTGATGAATAAAGTTAATCTTTCTTTCTGGTGGGTCGAATCATATGGAATCCAGGATGATCTAGCCAATTGGATACAAAATTCGCATGACAGTGGGAGGCAGGGCTGATTTTCAGATTGTGTGAGCAGTGGAGTGTGCAGGGATCAGTGCCCAGTCCCTTGCTGTTAATCATATATATTTTAATGATTTATATGTGTATGTAGTATCATGATTAGTATGTTTGCAGGTGACACCAAAATCAGTGGTAGAGTGGGCAGTACAAAAAGCTGTTTAGGGGTACGACAGGATCCATATCAACTGGGAAAGTGGGAAAACGAATGGCTGGTGGAATTTCACTCAGTCGAAAGTGAAGTGATACATTTTGGGAAGCTTAATCAGGCCAGGTTATACATTGCGAATGGCAGGGCCCTGGGAAGTCTTGCTGACCAGAAAGACCTTGTGTACTTACTCAAAAGTGGCAACATAGACATAATGACATAAAGGATGTATGATAGGAGACAATGAACAATCAGACAATTAATACAAAAGTCAGGACATCATGCTCCAGTTTTACAAAACATTGCTTAGACAGCATTGTGTGCAGTTCTGGTTGCTCTGCTAAAGAAAGGATCAGATTAAGCTGAAGAGGGAATGGACGTTGTTCTTTCTAAGTTGTGCCAGTGTGTAGCTGCACAGTAACTGAAATGCTCTCATGCACATAGCCTTTGTTCAGTGCAGTTGGAGTACATATTCTTTACAAAATATTAACATCATTTTGAAATTATGCTAATATAATTTTGAAATCTATCTTAATATAACTATGAAATACTCTATAATTGATTATGTGTTCATGAATATAATCAATAAATTTTCTAAATAATAAATGCACCACAACCTTTACTTTGAAACATTTTAGAGCTTCAATATGTTTACATTGTCAGTGTTTCAAGTTACAACACTGCTACAAATTGTAACAATAAACACAGAATGTAAGTTGGTAGCTCCTTGTTAATAAATTGCCAGCCCGTCTACAAATAAAAATCAGTTAAGTCTTGTGCGGTTTTCAGGTCATGTAAAAATTTCCTGCTCAAAGCAACAGTTGGTCTGCACAGCCATAAAAAAAGAGGGAACACTGGGTGCAGAAACAATTCACAAAGCTGTTGCCTGCACTGGAAGACTTAAGAAATAGGGAGAGTTTCAAAAGGCTGCGGCTCTTTTCCTTGGAACAAAAGGAAAATTGGAGTAAGGGGAATTATGAGGCTATAAGGCAGCAAATTGGAGGCTTAAATTGGAAACAGATGTTCTCAGAGAAAATTACAGAAGAAATGTGATGAATATTCAGGGGATATTTGTGTGGACTTCTGCATAGGTACATTCCAATGAGACAGGGAAGTTATGGTAGGGTACAGGAACCGTGGTTTACAAAGGCTGTGATAAATCTAGTCAAGAAGAAAAGAAAAGCTTACAAAAGGTTCAGAGATCTAAAAGATCTAAAAGATCATAAGGCTATTAGGAAGGAGTTTAAGAAGGAAATTCGGACAGCCAGAAGGGGCCATGAGAAGGCCTTGGTGGGCAGAATAAAAGAAAACCTCAAGGCATTCTACAAGTATGTGAAGAGCAAGAGGATAAGACGTGAAAGAATAGGACCTGTCAAATGTGACTGTGGGAAAGTGTGTATGGAACCAGAGGAAATAGCAGAGGTACTTAATGAATACTTTACTTCATTATTCACTATGGAAAAGGGTCTTGGTGATGTAGTGATGACTTCTAGCAGACTGAAAAGCTTGAGCATGTAGCTATTAAGAAAGAGGATGTGCTGGAACTTTTGGAAAGCATCAAGTTGGATAAGTCACTGGACCGGACAAAATGTACCCCAGGCTACTGTGGGAGACAAGGGAGGAGATTTCTGAGCCTCTGGCGATGATCTTTGCATCATCAATGAGGACGGGAGTGGCTCCCCAGGATTGGAGGGTTGCGGATGTTGTTCCTTTATTCAAGAAAGGGAGTAGAGATAGCCAGGAAATTATAAACCAATGAGTTCTTAACTCAGTGGTTGGTAAGTTGATGGAGAAGATCCTGAGAGACAGGATTTATGAACATTTGGAGAGGTATAATATGATTAGGAATAGTCAGCATGGCTTTGTCAAGGGCAGGTTGTGCCTTACGAGCCTGATTGAATTTTTTGAGGATGTGACTAAACACATTGATGAAGGAAGAGCAGTAGATGTAGTGTATATGGATTTCAGCAAAGCATTTGATAAGGTACCCCATGCAAGGCTTATTGAGAAAGTAAGGAGGCATAGGATCCAAGGGGACATTGCTTTGTGAATTGGCTTGCCCACAGAAGGCAAAGAGTGGTTGTAGATGGGTCATATTCTGCATGGAGGTTGGTCACCAGTTCTGGGACCCTTACTCTTCGTGATTTTTATAAATGACCTGGATGAGGAAGTGGAGAGATGGGTTAGTAAGTTTGCTGATGATACAAAAGTTGGAGGTGTTGTGGATAGTGTGGAGGGCTGTCAGAGGTTACAGCAGGACATTGATAGGATGCAAAACTGGGCTGACAAGTGGCAGATGGAGTTCAATCCAGATATGTGTGAAGTTCTTCATTTTGGTAGGTCAAATACGATGGCAGAATATAGTATTAATGTTAAGACTCTTGGCAGTGTGGAGGATCAGAGGGATTTTGGGATCCGAGTCCATAGGATGCTCAAAGCAGCTGCGCAGGTTGACTCTGTGGTTAAGAAGGTGTTTAGTGTATTGGCCTTCATCAATCATGGAATTGAATTTAGGAGCTGAGAGGTAATGTTGCAGCTATATAGAACCCTGGTTAGACGCCACTTGGAGTACTGTGCTCTGTTCTGGTCACCTCACTACAGGAAGGATGTGGAAACCATAGAAACGGTGCAGAGGAGATTTACAAGGATGTGGCCTGGATTGGGGAGCATGCCTTATGAGAATAGGTTGAGTGAACTCGGCCTTTTCTCCTTGGAGCGACAGAGGATGAGAGGTGACCTGATAGAGGTGTATAAGATGATGAGAGGCATTAATCATGTGGATAGTCAGAGGCTTTTTCCCAGGGCTGAAATGGCTGCAACAAGAGGATACAGGTTTAAGGTGCTGGGGAGTAGATACAGAGGAGGTGTTGGGGGTAAATTTTTTACTCAGAGAGTGGTGAGTGCCTGGAATGGACTGCTGGCAATGGTGGTGGAGGCGGATACGATAGGGTCTTTTAAGAGGCTTTTAGATAGGTACATGGAGCTTAGTAAAATGGAGGGCTATAGGTAAGCCTAGTAATTTCTAAGGTAGGGACATGTTCAGCACATCTTTGTGGGCCGAAGGGCCTGTATTGTGCTGTAGGTTTTCTATGTTTCTAAAGGCAGCTGAAGGATGACCCTATCAAGGCTTTCCAGGGCAGACGAGTCTAAAACTAGACAGCAAAGGGAATCTAAGGGATGCTTTTTTCATATAAAGAG
Organism: Hypanus sabinus; assembly: GCF_030144855.1. NCBI lineage: Eukaryota > Metazoa > Chordata > Chondrichthyes > Myliobatiformes > Dasyatidae > Hypanus > Hypanus sabinus. The sequence continues at coordinate 46,178,781 of NC_082719.1, read as the reverse complement.
TATTTGGTATCTGGAATGAGCTGCCAAAGGCATGAACAGAACAACATTTAAGAGACATCTCGACAGCTACTTAAATGGGTAAGGCTTAGAGAGATATGGCATTAATACAGTCAAGTGGATGTGGTGTGTTGAAGAGCCCATTTCTACTTGGTTGTACACAACACATGGTTAAATACACTTACACTTCATAAGCTTACCAGCGTTACGAACCCTGTAACTGGGTTACTTACCAGCAAAGATAGAGACGTCCATTGAAGTCTGATGAAACTATTTTTAACAATATTTATTAGTAAAAATACACAAAAATAATATCAATGCAAATATACACATAATATACATCATCAATACTAAATCTAAAAGTGCGGGTATAATAATAATCAATAAGAAATAAGCTCTATCGTTGTCTAGGGGGATAATGTATTGTTCGATGGAAATATATAGTTCATTCAGTTCATACAGGCTGCAGCCATTGGGGACCGCTGTGTTGCAATTGTTGGAGAGAGAGAGAGAGATTAGGAGAAAAACTTGTCGGCTTTCCTTTACGATTTCGATCCGTCAGGTGTCTTGTTGTTGTGGCTGTTCAAGTGTGACCTCTCCTTTAGCTAAACTGTTCTTCCATGGTGAGCTCGCCACCCAGGCAAGGGAGGATGCACACGAGCTCCCACCGGCTTTCGCTATAAAACGCTGTCACAGGATTTCTAGCGTTTCTCCTGGTGCATCTAAAGGGGTTGTTCCCAGACCCTTCTTTTATCCTTACTCACTGGGTCTCAGATGTCAATCAGGTTGGGATGATGCAATCCCTCAACCAGCCCACTCTGGTCGTCCCCTGAGGGCCTCAATGAATAGTACAGTACTCAATACACAATTCCGTCTCCAAGAGACAATGGCCATTATCAGTGGTTCCATTCCGCTGAGGCCAGGACACATTCCAAACCCTGTGTATTCTGCATCTCTCTCTCTCATTTCCTGGGTCCCAGACCCGAATTAATAGTGATCTTACGATTCTCAAAAAGGAGGGGGCGACTTTGTACCCTTCGGTCCCTCAGAGTTGCTTCACATTCGTAACACCAGTGTATCTGACACATCCATGCCTGGTGTCAATACGGATCTTCTCAGAGAAACCCATTCACTATTCACACTAGATTACTGTCTCTCTATTTCTTCAACAAACAACTTCTGACCTTGACAATAATGTAGTGTCTGTAAGCCATTTTGTGTTGCCTTGTACACCAGCACTGTAGAAGCATAGCCAGGTAAACGTTCTTGAAGGTAGTATGACAGTGGTCAAGTGTGTCGGCTCCTCCGGTTCCACAGGTGATAGGTTGGTGGTAGTTGTTCACAGACTTTTTCAAGCTGGCCTGGTTGAAATCTTTCGTAATGATAGGAATGGCATCAGGGTGTGCAATATTGTGCCAGCTGATGACATTGCTCAGTTCCTCCAGTGCCCGCCTGATGTTGGCCTGATGTTGGCTGAGGAATTTATACCACTACAGTATGATGGCGGAAAACTTCCTCGGCAGACAAAATAGATAACATTTCACCACTTCAGGTGAGCAGAACTGCTGCATTTGTGCACCACGATGTGTTATTCATAAAGCATACTCCATTTGCTCTGCCTTTAAAAGACCAAGTTGGCCTGTCTTTGTAGAGAATGGTGAAGCCCGTGGTGAAACAGTGTAAGCCATGTTTCCATAAAACAGAGTAAATAGCCATCCTTGATTTCCCTCTAGTACAGCAATCTTGCTCTGAGGTTTTCAATTTTATTTTCCAGAGACTGTACATTTGCCAGCGGGATGGTCATGAATGGAAGTCTGAGGCTTCTGCATTTCAATTGTTCCTGTAGACAGCTTTGGCATTCCCACTCCCGTTTTCTTAAAGGAGAACTGCACTTGCAACCTAGGTCTGCCATTTCAGGTTCATCGATTTTGGGTATCAATAGATTTTTTAAATGTCTTAAAACGATGCTGCTTACTTAGTTACTTATGGCTGTGTCCAGAGATTTCAACTGTGGTTGTCCTAATTTCATGATTTCCATCTAAGCAGCAAGCAAAGAATCACCACTTAATTGTGCCATCGTACACTGGGACCAAAATCAGTTGGAGTCAACTTAGAATCATTAATATGTTTTCTAAATTTAATATGTTTAATCCCATTAATACTGATTAATATGTTTCTCATCAGTGGTGATGGGAGATTCCATAGTTAGAGGAATAGAAGTGAGATTTTATGGACGCGATGGACACACCCGGATGGTACTGTCAAGGGTCCGTGGCAAAGGGGGAGGGGGAGCAGTCAGAAGTCTTTGTACATATTGGCACCAATGACATAGGTAGGAAAGGTGAGGAGTTCTTGAAGAGAAATTTTAGGGAACAAGGAAGAAAGCTGAAAGGCAGGACTTCCAGGGTTGTAATCTCTGGAATGATGCCTGTGACATGCACCAGCGAGCTTAAGGATAGGATGATTTGGCAGATGAATGTGTGGCTGAGGAATTGGTGCAGGGGCAGGGGTTCAGTTTTCTAGATTATTGGGATCTCTTCTGGGGAACGTATAACCTGTTCAAGTGGATGGGTTACACCTAAATCTGGGGGGGGCTGGGGGACCAATATCCTTGCAGGCATGTTTGATAGAACTGATCGGCAGGGCTTAAGCTAACCTGGCAGGTAGATGGGAACCAAAGTGATAGAGCTGAGGATAGGGTAGTTGGTTTACAAACAGAGGCATGGGTAGTGAGATTGATAGCAAGGAGACTGGTGATACAGCAAAATTGCCATCAACGGGATGAGTTGCAATGTAAAAGTGTGCCAAAATCAAAAAGGGTGATGATTACTGGACTGAAAGGCATTATATTTGAATGCATGCAGAAGACAGAATAAGGTAGATGAACGTAGCACAGATACAGATGGGCATGTATGATGTTGTGGGCATGGCTGAATCATGGCTGAAAGAAGATTATAGCTGGTAGCTTAATATCCAAAGTTACACATTGTATCAAAAGGACAGGCAGGAAGGCAGAAGGAATGGAATGGCTCTGTTGGTGAAAAATGAAATCAAATCATTAAAAAGAGGCATAAAGGATCAGAAAGTGTAGAATCATTATAGGTAGAGTTAAGAAACTGCAAGGGTAAAAAAGACCATGATGGGAGTTATATACAGACTTCCAAATAGTAGCAAAGATGTGGTCTACGAATTATAACAGGAGATAGAAAATGCAAGTCAAAAGGGCAATGTTACGCAGCCATGGGGAATTTTGATATGCAGGTAGATTCAAAAAATTCGGTTGGTGCTGGATCCCAAGAGGGGGACTTTGTAGAATGGATATAAGATAGATTTTTAGAGCAGCTCATGGTTGATCCCTCTAGAGGTCAGCTATTCTGGATGGGGCATTGTGCAATGAACTGGAATTGATTAGAGAGCTTAAGGTACAGGAACCCTGAGGAGACGGTAATCAAAATATGATAGAATTCACCCTGAAATTTGAGAAGAAGAAGGTAAAGATTGATAAATCCCCAGGGCCGGATATGATACACCCCAGGTTGTTGTGGGAATTGAGAGAAAAGATCTCTGGAGCATTAGCTAAGATTTTTGAATCCTCTTTGTCTACAAGGGAAGTGCTGGTGGACTGGAGAATGGCAAATGTAGTTCCCTTGTTTAGAAAAGGAAATTGGGAGAAACCTGGGAACTATAGACCGTTGAGACTTATGTCAGTGGTCTGAAAACTACTGGAAATGATTCTTAAGGATCTACAAGCATTTGGAGAAGTACAGTCTACTAATGGATAGCCAACATGGCTTTGTGAAGGGAAGATCGTGCTGCACGAGCCTGATTGGGTTTTTTGAAGAGGTAACAAAAGAAATTGATGAGGGTAGGGCAGCAGATGTGGTCTACATGGACTTTAGCAAGGTCCCTCGCAAGAGACTTATCCAGAAAGTCATGAGGCATGGGGTAAGGTGAACTTTGGCTGTTTGGTTAAAAAACAGGCTTAAAGGAAGAAAGCAGAGGGTAGTTGTGGAAGGAAAGTATATAGACAGGCTGCAGAGTTGGGCAGAAAAATGGCAGATGGAGATCAATCCGGATAAGTGTGAGGTGATTCATTTTGGAAGGACTAACCAGATGACTGAGTACAGGATTAATGGTCAGTAAGAGTGTGGATGAACACAGGGACCTTGGGGTTCAAATCCATGCATCCCTCAAGTTCCCTACACAGGTTGATAGGGTAGTTAAGAAGGCCTATTGGATGCTAGGCTTCATTAGCAGGGGGATTGTGTTCAAGAGCAGAGAGATCATGTTGCAACTCTACAAATCTCTGGTGAGACCGCACTTAGAGTATTGTGTTCAAATCTGGTCACCCCAAGGATGTGGAAGCTATGGAGAGGGTGCAGAGGAGATTTACCAGGATATTGCCTGGTTTGGAGAACAAGTCATATGAAGCAAGGTTAGCAGGGCTGGGGCTTTTCTCTTTAGAGTGTAGAAGAATGAGAGGGGATTTGATAGAGGTCTACAAGATTATGAGAGGCATAGATAGGGTGGATAGTCAGTACCTGTTTCCCAGGGCACCAATAGCAAACACAAGAGGGCATATGTACAAAATTAAGGGAGGGAAGTTTAGGGGAGACATCAGGGGTAAGTTTTTTACACAGGGGGTTGTGGGTGCCTGGAATGACTTGCCAGGGATGGTGGTGGAGGCTAAAGCATTGGGGGTATTTAAGAGCCTCTTGGACAGGCACATGGATGAAAGAAAAATAGAGGGTTATGGGGTAGTGTGGGTTTAGTACTTTTTTTTAAGGATTATATGGGTCAGCACAACATGGAGGGCTGAAGGGCCTGTACTGTGCTGTAGTGTTCTATGGTTCTATGGTAAAATCAAATGTAACAGTATTAAAGTGGAGTACAGGGAATTACAGAGGCAGGAGAGAGGAGCTGGCCAGAATTGATTGGAAAAGAACACTGACAGGGACGATGGCAGAGCGATGGCTGAGTTTCTGGGAGCAATTTGGAAGGCGCAGGATAGAGACATCCCAAAGAAGAAAAGTCATTCTAGAGGATGGATGATGCAACCATGGCTGACAAGAGAAGCCAAAAAGAGGGCATATAATAGAGCAAAATGTAGTGGAATGAGAAGCTTTTAAAAACCAACAGGAGGCAGCATAAAGAAGGAACTGATGGAATATGATGGTAATCTAGCCATTAATAGTAAAGAGGATACCAAAAGGTTCTTCAGATATATAAAGTGTAAAAGAGAGGTGAAAGTAAATATTGGACCACTGGAAAATGACATTGGAGAAGTAATAATGCAGGGACAGGGAAATGGCAGACAAACTGAATAAGTATTTTGTATCAATCTTCATTGTGGAAGACACTAGCAGTATGGTGGAAGTTCCAGAGTGTCAGGGGTCAGACGTGTGAAGTTGTCATTCTAGAGTGAAGGTGCTTGGGAACCTGAAAGGTCTGAAGGTAAGTAAGTCAACTGGATCAGATGGTATACATCCCAGGGTTCTGAAAGAGATGGCTGAAGAGATTGACAGGCATTAGTAATGATCTTTTAAGAATCAATGGTTTCCAGCAAGGTAGGAATGGAAAATTGCAAATGTCGCTCCATGCTTCAAGAAGGAAATTATAGGCTAGTTAAACAGATCTCTCGGTGGTTGTGAAGATGTTGGAGCTGATTGTAAGTATGTGGTTTTGGGGTACTTAGAGGCACATGGTGTTGGCGCATGGCCAAGCATCAGACTAGTAACCTGAAGGTCACTGGTTCGAGCCTCAGCTGAGGCAACGTGTTTGTGTCCGTGAGCAAGGCACTTAACAACACATTGCTCTGCGATGACACCGGTGCCAAGCTGCATGGGTCCTAGTGCCCTTCCCTTGGACAACATCGGTGGCGTGGAGAGGGGAAGGCCTGCAGCTTGGGCAACTGCCGGTTTCCCATACAACCTTGCCCAGGCCTGCGCCCTGGAAACTCCAGGCGCAAATCCATGGTCTCTCGAGACCGATGGATGCCACCACCAGAGGCACATGATAAAATAGGCCCGAAGACAGCATGGTTTCTTTAAGAGCAAATTTTGCCTGAACTGTTGGAATTCTTTGAAGAAATAACAAGCACGATAGAATAAGGGGTGTCAGCAGATGTCGTGTACTTGGATTTTCAGAAGGCCCTTGACAAAGTGCAACACATGAGGCTGCATAACAAGTGAAGAGCCCATAGTATTACAGAAAAGCTACTAACATGGATAGAGCTTTGACCGGTTGGCAGGCGGCAAAGCGTGGGACTAAAAGGAGCCTTTTCTAATTGGTTGCCAGTGACTAGTGGTGTTCTAAAGGGTCTGTGTTGGGACTGCTTCTTTTTAAGTTATGTGTCAATGATTTGGATGATGGAATTGATAGCTTTGTGGCCAAGTTTGTGGATGATACAAAGATAGGTGGAGGGGCAGGTAGTGTTGAGGAAGCAGAGAGGCTACAGAACTTAGACAGATTAGGTGAATGGGCAAAGAAGTGGCAGATGGAATATAGTGTTGGGAAGTGTATGGTCATGCACTTTGGTAGAAGAAATAAAAAATGGTAGACTATTTTCTAAATGGAGATACAATTATAAAATCTGAGTTGCTAAGGAACTTGGAAGTCCTCATGCAGGATTTACTAAAAGTTAATTTGCAGATTGCAGGTGGTGAGGAATGTAAATGGGTTGTTAGCATTCATTTTGAAGGGACTAGAATATAAAAATAAGGAAGTAATGTTGACACTTTATAAAGCACTGGTAAGACCTCATGGACTATTGTGAGCAGTTTTGCGTCAGTTATTTAAGAAAGGATGTGCGGGCATTGGAGAAGGTTCAAAAGTGGTTCACAAAAATGATTCCAGGCTTGTCATATAAGGAGCACTTGATGGCTCTGGGCCTGTACTCATTGGAATTCAGACGACTGAGGGGTTGACCTAATTGAAAGCTTTCAAATATTGAAAGTGGATGTGGAGAGAATGTTTCCTATGTAGATGTAGCGGAGTCTAAGACCAGGGGACACAGCCTCAGAATAGCAGGACATCCAGTTAGAACGGAGATGAGGAGGAATTTATTTAGCCAGATAGACCTGAATCTGTGGAATGTGTTGCCACTGAAGGCTGTGGAGACCAAGTCATTTGGTATACTTAAGACAGAGGTTGATAAGATTCTTGATAGTCAGGGCATAAAGGGATACAGGGAGAAGGCAGGAGATTGAGGCTGAGAGGGCAATTGATTAGCCATGACGAAATGGTGGAGCAGATTTGATGGGCCAAGTGGACTAATTTTGCTTCTATATCTTATGGTCTTATGATGTTATGAGACAGAATTCATAAATATTGAGAAACATTCAGTTGAGGATAATGATACGGGTGTAATACAAATGTAGGATGCTACAGATGCAGAAGGCCTGAAATAGAAGCAGAATTTGAGGGTAGACTCTCAGGATCTCTGTAGACATAAACAGAATTAATATCTTAGGCGAGATGCCATCTGCAATGCCACATGGATACTACTTAACCTGCTGGAATTTACAGAATTTTCTGCATTGTTATTATTTATTATATACTTGAAAAGAGCTTGGAAAATGTAATGAGTTTTTAGAAACTTGTATTTATATATAGAGGGATTGCCATTGTTAAACTGGGTGTGAAAGAAGTGAATGAGGTGAATCACAAGTAGTTTATTTAATTTGAGAAAATAATCTATGCCTATCCACAAAAGTAAATTAAGTAACTGAGATGAAATTTTAATTGATGATCAATAAAAGTTTGGATAAATGGGTATTGCTTAGACTGGAAAAGGTCAACTGACCTTGGATAACTAGATGATTTGCTCTTGAACATAGAGAAAACAATTTCAAAATGTTTAAATGATAGAAAAGTTTGTCTGTGGAAGATTTCAGAAAGATACTGATATCATTTCTATCATGTCTATGCTTAATCTAATTTCTCATAGAAAAGTTACCAAATTTGCTGTTCAAGTTCCTGAATTTCAAGAGAACTGAAGTTGAAAAGGTAACAGAAAACTTAAATAGGATGAAGTAGAGATTAACTCAGAGATGATTATTCTGTAAATACAAATGCCAGATGAAATATATTTAAAATAAATTCATTGCAAAAGAAATTAATTCATATTCCTGAAGGTACAGAAGGGAAAAAAGAACAAAGGGTTTCTGATCAAAATGCAAGGACACATTAGAGCTAGGTGGTACTTCTACAGGTTTGAAGATAAAATCTCTCAGGAGACTTGTGATAGACATCATACTCAAGTTAAGGCAACAAAACTGTTTCCAGGAATGGCTGAAAATCCTTAATCCTGGACCTCAAGAGATCTTAAATCAGATTGAGCTACTGGCTCAGATAAACTTCACACAACTATGCTAACGTAAATGGGTACTGTTCTCATTGATCTCCTTATGTGCACCTTTAATAGCTGCTGGAGTCTGATTCAAGAGAAGCACTCATCTTGAGATGCATTCATCTCAAAAACAAGTCAGAATGTGGCAATTGTAGACAATAAACTTAAAATTAGTTATAAGTTGCTGCAAAGGAAATATGGGGATAAACCATACAACTCCACTGTGGAGAAGATGAAATTAAAGACATGTAAAATTAACTTCTGAGGATGATCAACTCGGATAGATTCTTCAGAACCAGAATCAGAATCAGCTTTAATATCACTGGCATATGCTGCGAAATATGTGGGTTCTTCATGGTGTTTAATCAATAAACAGTCACACAATAATTAATTACTTAAAATAAAGCCCTCTGAGGGCAGATCTTGGATCAGATGGCAAAAAGGTTTCATTAATGGCAGGACCTCTGGATGAGACCAAGTTTAAGGTGAAGCATATTTTGGATGCTTCATAAAAATTGGACAGCCCAGAGCAGAATGGGACACAAGCAGCTCTGCTCAGTGTGCAGACAGAGCTTGCTGATGGTCAATTCAGAAAAGGAAAGCAAATTAAGGAAGCCTAGAGTAATCTTACATCATACATTAAGTAATATGGAAGTTCTGAAAATGATTGAGTATCGGGTCACCTGATCAATATTTAATTCTACACCTTTATTTCAGTATTCTCAGGGACCTGAGATTTCTGGCAAATACATATTTGGGGGAAGTGGATTAAATATTTAAAGTGAAAAGTGATTAATTAATGAGTATTTGAATCAGATAAATTATGGAGAATCTGCATATGCTTTACACTGACATTCTAGACATATATTTAAAGAAAGCTGAGCTACAACAGAGAGATATTATGTTTCATTACCTCTTGTATGCAGTAATGTCAGCCATGTCAAAGCAAATTATTTGCTATGCAAATTTATTTTTAATTGCTCTGTCAAAGATCCAATTCAGAAATGTTGAACTGAATGTCCTCCTTCAATGTTGCAAATGTGTGTCTTTCTCTGAAAAGGTGAAGACAGAGAGAATGGTAAAGAATAAGTCACACAAGAGCGAGAGACAGGCACAAACTTCTATGACTTCACCCAGGTAATGCCAGCCTCAGTGTTTCCTGCTTTCTCTCTTCCACTGACCAGCTTGTGAACTTTCACCTTGGAGGAGTGGAGTAGTATTTAGTGGAATCAACGAAGATAAGCAAAATATAATTCAAAAGTGATAATATATAAAGGTGAGCAAAAAGAGTGAGCAGCAGAGAAGATGAGCTGATGTAGAAGTCTGTATATTCATTTAAGAGATAAAGAAGGATACATGAGAAACTACCCACTACATGATTCAAATTTATTTATCACAAGTACAGCGAAACACAGAGTGAAAAGTGTCATTTGCGTTGACACCTACACACCCAGGGGTGTGCTGGGGACAGCTGACAGGTGTTGCTCCACATTCCAGCGCTAACATAGGACGTCCCCAACACTTGGCAGGACTCCACAAAACAAGACCCAAAAGAACAGCAAAACAAGCCCTGTTCCTCCCTGCCACCCACACGCATACACATTCCCCCAACCCCAGGAAAGGCCCCCAACCTCCAGTGCCTGGTGCAGTGAGGGCCTGGAAGTGCGTGAAGCTGTTGGAAGCTGTGACTTTGGGATCTGCTGTCCTTTTTTTTTTGTCTTTTCCCACATACAGGTTTCCACGAGAAATACTCTGCCCAATGGGACTGTCTCCTCTACATAAAACAAAACCATAGCATTGCAGTACAATGGATAGAATCCTACAGATAAACTTCTGATGTTCTCAGGTGGCAGTAACTCTCCTTCCTTGACATCTCTTTCAAAAGACCTCACTGGTCAGCTTACCTTTATATGGTCTACATCTACCTTATTATATGGCTCAGTGTTATACTTTGATTGGTAACACTGGGCTATTTAATTGTGGATTATCTCCACCTTAAGGGCATCCCCACGACACCGTGTTTCAATGGACTAGCGGAGGAGGTCATTGGAAACCGCGAAAGCACATGCAAACTCATACACACTAAGGTAATGAGTTTCTAACACCAGAGGTGTACACAAACGGTCAGCTGAACGACTCATATCAGTATATAAACCAACTGTCTACAGATAAATAAGGAAAACCAAAAATAGCACCTTGCAAATGTAATGTGGACCTCCGTCAGACAATGTAGTATTGACGCTGTCCTAAGGTTATTATTGAGCTCAGGGTTACGGAGTGACCCGAATAAGTTACTCAATGCGCGAAGTCAAAGCCTGGGGATATTATTACGAGTTCAAAATCACTTCCGTAATCAGCAAGTGCCAAAGGTTCATCAACTATAGCCCAGAACTGGAACTGGAATCTTGTTCTATTGTACCTTTAGAGTTAATGTGGCGTTGTTTTTGTGAATGGGAAACGCTTTATAATGGCAGCGGTCTATGGTTTCTATTCAAAGTACGGGACAAAAACACTGTCTAGCGTGCAACGAGCAAGGAAAGGGCATGTTATTTTCTTATATAGATGGTTTTCAGCTGGTTACATTTAGCCTCACAGGCCAAGGATGCAATAATGTCAAATGCTCATATATTTTGTACAAGACGAGTTTGCCCTGTCACGGAGAACCCCGCTGGCTTTAAGACTTTCCGATCTGTTTACCGATCCTCGGGCGTTTCATTCTTCACTTTAAAGGTGTTTGGATTCAACGACAGCTACGACTGGTTGGAGACATTTTCCCAATAGTGTTCAGATATTCACTCGGGGCTATGAAATTGAAATGTTATCAGCTATGGGCAGGTTACACAAACACACATAGTATTGTGGGGCTCTTATTAATAAGAAACAGAGTTTAGCATTCACAATCTAATCATGATTTTAAATGTTTATTAAGAATGAGTATATATTCTTAATCACAACGGAATCGTCTATCAATAACCTCATGAATCATTTTCTAAATTCATATTCCCATGTACCCATGTCTGTGCTAATTGCTGAAATTAGAAAGCTCGACCCTGCAGTTGAAAGTCAAGGTTAGCCCCTAAAGTAGAGAATGTACGACCCCACAGTGAACTCCCGATTTATTTAAATATTGGACATCATATTAAATGGAAGAAGTCGGCATTATGAACAACTTAAACTAGTCGCCGGAAGAAGGGAAGCGAAAGTTGCCGCTTAGATAAATAATATGTATTTTGTCACAGTAAATCAGGAGATACAATTGGTGTATTTACGATTAAAATATAGGAATTAAATATACAATGCAAAAATATTAATAGTACTATATGTTAATTAACATCACGTTAAATTTCGTATCGGGCTTTGTTTTTCAAGCGTGTTCAGATGGAACGTTTACTTAATACTTTTACGCATTACATTTCGTTTGCCATACCAAAAAAAAGCGAAAAATTGCATTGTCATAATTTGTTTACATATCCATTTAATCTACGCCTAAGGTTTACATTAAACGCCGCGCTATGAATTAAAAGTGACTATCATTTTCTTCATCGTAGGCGGAACTCATTGTGTATGTTGACACTAATCAGTTAATTCCACTGAACCTCTGGATAAACAATAGCTGGTTGTTGAACAGTAATGGATGTGGCCAGCTCTGTGGATGTCCTTGCTGTGTGTGTATCCATACAGCTCTATGGCAGCCAGGTTGCCTGAGGGGTTGTACATGCAAAACTCGGGACAGAAGCTGGTTAATGAGCCTGACCCAGACTCCCCCAACAGCACTTCAATTGATGCTTAATAACGATTTGACAGGTGATGTGAATAATACTAATAATAACGTCAATTACTAATACAAAGGCAATTTGACAGCTTTAGCAGTAGAAAGAGGCCCCGTGATCATATCTTCCTATCCATCTATCTGTTGGCCTTCTGCGAGTCTAACCCCACAATAATAAATTTGATTGTCATAATTCGACTAAAAGTAAAATGGTGTACGCTAAGTATCGTGTTGATTTGAAACTCTCAAAAATAACTTCTAAAATTTGTTGGATTTTTATAGGATATGGGTATGTGCGTTCCGCGTAACGATATTCCACTAAAATACGGAAGAGATTGCATCTTTTCCCTGCACTCGGTTGGAACGAAACCAGCAGTTATCTTTGAAATCTTTGCCTTCTGAAAGCCTAGGCAAAGTCAGACATGCCGAGCCATGCACTGTGCTGCATGGAAGAACTCCTTGTCCGAGTTAGATGGGCGGGCATTTCCCTTATGGTAGTTAATAATACTGGTTTTACTTACTAATGCAATGCTACAAATATTCATTCGCGCCTTCCTGCAGTTCTGACTCTGACAGGAAGCCCTTCTTTGACGGATTTGCCATGTTTCCGGGCTTTGAAGCCTATGTGTCAGTACTGTGCCGTGTCACAGTTTATACGCTTTAAATTGAAAGGCACGGCCATTTGAACCTTAATGTCTTTATCTTAGTGATAAAGGGATGTAGCATCCAACTCCGATTCAATTCTAAAGCATTGAAAATCATGTCAGAGCACAGGGATGGTAAAACGGTGGGTGAATAGATGAAATGTTGACAACGGATTCCGTTGAAAATTAAATTCCATCATATTTGTACAGTTTCTTATGAATCAGGCTGGTGTTTAGTACTGAGAGATTTAATGATCGCAGATTTTTATCTCTCCGTCTAAGGTCGATAGTAATTTTTTTCTGTTAATGCTCACTAAAAGCTCAGGGTAATTTAGTAATTGATTCGAAGCACAGCGACTCTCCAATGCCCGGCCTGCATTTGGGGTAATAACTTTGCTAATTTTATCTATCAGAATGAGATTACCATGCTAATTCATGGGCACCACTTGTCTTCAGGTCACGGGGGCTACTGGGATGCAAATCGTCTGATTAAACACAATCTCTTCGACGAGGACAAGATGGAAAACAAGAAAACTAAAATCACTGGTGTGATAAATATCCAGGAAATTCCTTCACAAAATGACTTCAGATACCTCAGTATACATCAGCAATCTGCATAACATGACCATCTTATTCGAAATGCTCTGTTGATTGCTACGTTAACATATTTATCATATATCAATGTTGAAGAATTGACAAGTGATAAGTTAATGCTTTAAATCATGTTTTCTAAAAGGGAGACCATTGCTTTAAAGCATCTTGATTAAAGGTTGTTGCTCTCTGAAGAGAATGTTATTTCCTCTATGATCCCGTTACCATTGTGTACCTGTTCTAATAGTGTGTGTGATCTGTACTGGTGACTGCCACCTTGGGCTCAGTTGCAAAATAAAAACGCTATACAGCCACGTCTCATGCTGATCGTTGAAATGTAAAAATCATTCATAAAGATGACAAACGAAAAGAGAAATGGCATGATGAAGGGTTGGTGGGTGTGGACTGCCGATGTGCCGTGTTGATTTTACAGGTTTAGGGACCGTTTCATGGCAGCCGGCACAAGGCCTCTCACTAATTGAATTTCGTTTTTCCTCCTTTGTCATGGGCAGATGTCACTTTACATCTGTGCCTCTGTTCAAACGTTCTGCTTTCTTAAGCCCAGCAGATGTTCTTTCTTATAGTCACTTTGAAACTAGCGGAGAGCCGATACACGATGTTAAAAAGAATCTTTGCAATTAGTACAGTTCTCTTCAAAAATATAATCCGCAAAATTAGCAGAAATAAATTGGCAGTACAGGTATTTCTGAAGTGCATTAGTACAATAACTTAAGTGTCTATTCATCATTATTCATCATTTTAAAATGTTGTCAAAATGAGACATACACGCGACACTGGTAAAAATAAACTTGCAAGAACTATTTTGTCAAACATCGGCTACAATTTATTTCCAATATGCGCGCGCGCGAGAGCGCGTCTGTGTTTAAACTAAAGATAATAATATTAACCATTTTAACCAGAATTATGCCTCCGGTTCATGACAATGGTATTTATTTTTGGCTGTATGATCAGCTTCTACGTTTAAGGAGTAAATATTAATCAAGCTTCTTTAATTGACGAATATTTTCATACAATTCTCACCGGAGTTGCAATATTTTAGTTGGTCCCACATTGTCGAGTTTAGCCTCGGGTGAGACATCTTGTTAAAGTGAGACGTTATGCTAGCTTTGACAAGACGTGTTCAGTCAATACATAACACGAATACAATAGCATTTGGTGACGAGTTGTTTTGTTTCGTTGCCTTTCAACATTCCAATCTCTTTCAAAAAAGTAAGAGCAGGGGAGAAGAGAGAAATCATTCTCCCCTCTACAATGCGCGCCTGGAATGGAAAGAACAATTTCTGGACACCACTCTCCATTTCTTTAAAGCTTTACAAATACCTAAACTCACTGGTTCATATATTCACCCTCAGACCTACAGATATATTTTCCGAAAAATTCGCTATCTTATATATTTACCTCCGTCATTTTGTGTTTTTTTTAGTTATGGAAAGTTATGTGTTGTGTCTTAAACAGCGAAATGGAAATTAATTGACACGAGCTTTTTTGAAATGATTTTTTGTGTGTATTTATGGAAGATGCGATTCACATCTGGCAAGCAGAGATGGCTTTTGTTTCCTTGGAATTGCAGACAATATTCATGGCCTGGCTCCTATTTGCGCCTCTAATTGTATTGGTCCCGACTTAAAATTCGAAACGGGTGCTCCTGTCTTCATTTCTATTAAATTATATTTGGGACGGTCTCCTTTTTTCTCCTCTTCCCTCTTCCCAGACGCGTGGTGGATTGCTTCTGGAGCAGTTGGTCTATAGCTTTAATAATTGAATTAGCCATTTGGTACAACTTTTTAGCCCGAGCTGGGTCGCCAGAAGCTCGCGTGGAGAGCGCAAGATTAACCAAACAAGGGGCGCTGATTGTCAGTCCCAGCCATTTATCTCACAACTAAATAAACCGGCTGACAAAAGATTTTTTACCATTAGAAGCAAAACAAACTTACAAAAACTAGAAAGAAAAGCAAGATGAGGGGAAAAAAAAACCGCCTCCAATTGTGCTGTGGGGTATTCTGCATTTTCTCTCGCTTCGCTTTCATGTTTTATTTGATCTGACTCCTAGGCGTGTCCATAAACGTACAAAACGAAAAACAATTTTAATGTGCCGATTACAGCGCCAAAACCCAACGGTTTTATGAGAAAGTACAATTAACTTCAGTCCTTGAAGTTATAAATGCGAGTAAAGACCACATCATTTCAGGGAGTTGGGGATTACGAACTTGATGATATATTGTAAGATCTGTATTGCTACATTCAAAACAATACACGCAATTGTCTGTTACTAGACAGAGTTGAGCTAATATGCTGATCGGCCGTTTACTTTTTAAAATGTTGAACGGGGGTGACTGAAATTTTGGCCTTTGTAAAGATCCTTTCACGTTACACCGAGGATTCAATCCAAAATTCCCTGTACTTGAACCTACCACGCTTATACACCTGGGAAAGCTAGCTATGGAGAGCGACTTCTCTAAATTTGTATGGATGCGGTTCTGAGCTATACCTGTACTGATCTGTAAAATATTGCCATTTCCCGTGGCGCGGTTGTCATCTGCCTTACCTACATATTTAAATTACCTCAAACAATTCATAGAAGCTAGAAAAGTAAAAGCTTACTCTTTGATAGGGTTCTATTTATTGTGAGTTGTAGCGTCTGAAAAATACAGAGGAATTTGTTTCCTTTAACTGGATTCTTTCAACATTTGTTGCCGTTGTTTATTGTTACTTCACCGAATGGAGGGGAACGGCATTCATATTCATGAAAGCCCGAATAAATAAAGATAAATTCTTGTAATAATACTCAGATTCACATTCGTCTTTGCAGCTCTTTAGGTTTACGACTGAACAGAACTGGAAGACAGATGCTTCCCTCGCCTTTGTCGTCTGGCTGGAGACGGATGATGAGAAAGCAATTTAGTGCAATGTGCAATTTGTTTTCCAGTGTCACTGCTAACTTTGCTTTCATTTCTCCGGTAAACAAAACAAAACAATGCGTACAAAGCACAAAAGAAAATCCTTCGTTATCAAAACCACAACTCAACACGTCCGTCATCAATATTGTGTTCCTCCACATCTTTCACAATTATGCTTCTTTCATTTTGAAAAGGGGTGAAGCTTTATATTCTGAACCACGATCACATCTGTAGAAATTGTTTTGCGGTATATAAATAATCTATAATTATTTCTAAAAACTTGTCATAATTATTTGTCTCTCTCCTATTAACTGGAACAAGAGAATAAACATATCTGCATACTAAATATTTTATGTTCAATGGATTGATAATTATATTTCTAAAATGCATATTTAGATATCCGATTTCTTGTCGGTATCTTTGTGATTCTCAGTTGCAATCCGATGCTTTACTGATATAAATAAATGAGTTTTATCGCAAATTCTATACATCTTAATGATTTACAGTTTCTGTTGATATTTAGCAGATACATTCTTAACTGTAGTCAAAAGATTCTTAAAATTATTTAAAATCGTATCAAACGTTGTCTACTGGGATTTCTTGTTAAATGCACATTTCAGAATCGAAGCATTGATTAGGAAATAAACATTCTTTTGTTCTATGGATTAAATCATTTTTGTTTCATAGATTTAATTGCGTTTCTGTTAACTTTTTAAATTGTCTGAGAGCATATTTGAAGAAAATGTCCACAAATCGAGCTGGTGCTGCATTTCCCTACGTACCAACTGCATATGTCTGCGTAGACGACAAGACATGATAACTGAATAATACTATCAAAATATTATGCTAAACTTCATATGTTAATGCACTCTTCAAATTTTGCATTTCCGGTACTGCGAACCGAGAAGACATTCCCGCTATTAGTTCCACAGACAGCAATGCCAAAACGAAAATAACATTGGTTTACATTTATTTTGTAATATTTCAAAAATTCAGAATGCACCATTTAATAAAAAAAAGATAAAATGCTCGCATTAGAATAAGATTTTCAAACCGGTTACTCTTGAACGCACAATAATGTTCATCGTCTTTCCTGTAAATTTCCCAGCCAGGTGTGTATAGAAAAAACAAATCTTTTCTTTCTAAACTAGCTCAGATTTTGCACGTCCAGCGAATGTCCACCCGTGATAACATTTCACGCACAACAGGGGGGAGTCTTGTTGTTAAATTGAGCGTGTAACATTATTACAAAAAGGCGGACCATGACACCCGGCTTCCTCCCCGAAAACAGAAAATATCTCAATTTGTGCTCGAGCTATGATCGCTTAAAAAGCTTAAAAGCGCAGGGAAATTGGATCAGGGAGAATCGTCACCCAACTTTCATTATTTAAAAGTAGTCTGATTGAATTAAGGGCAGGGATATGGTTAGAGGGATGATGGAGGGGACTTTGTGCGTAATGGTGTGGTATTAAATTCTAATTAGAGATGCAGGAATCAATGATAGGGAGGTTGGGCAGCTCAGTCCCCCTGTGCCAGCCCAATAGACTGATGAGTTATTGTCATGTAAAAGCGAAGGCAATAAGACCACCGCTTTGCTATTGTCCAAGTGGAAACAGCCAAGTTTATTATGAGGACTATATGCTCTAGAGACCTGAGGCAAGGCAGCTCATAGGAGGCATTTTGATAAAACTAAGCTCTCCTCTTAGAAAGAAGCCCAGTTGTAAAGCAGGCTCTGTGCAGTGCACATCTACCTACCAAAGGCACCTTCTCTATCTTCCTCTTTTTTCTTTCTATTTTTGGACAGCTAGCCAGAGCCTTTTCAATGTATAAAATGGAATATTCTTACCTCAATTCTTCTGCCTACGAGTCGTGTATGGCTGGTATGGACACCTCAAGCCTTGCTTCAGCTTATGCTGACTTCAGCTCCTGCAGCCAGGCGAGTGGATTCCAATATAATCCTATAAGGACCACATTCGGGGCCACCTCGGGATGTCCATCCCTGACTCCAGGATCCTGCAGCCTTGGAACTCTTAGGGACCATCAGAGCAGTCCATACGCAGCAGGTAAGGAACTCTCGCAATCCTTTCCAAAGAGCACCCCTTCTCCCTGCAACAAACATGTATATAGGAAGGTTGATTACATTTGAAAATTGAAATGTGTTTAGTATTTACCAAACGAAATTTGCTTACACAAATGAAAGAATTTATCACGTTAGAAGCGATTGCAGGCAATGGGTAATTCAGTTACAGGGTTACACTATACTAGTCACACCCGAACCGCCAACAAAATTATCTTAAGCTGCCAAAATGATAGGCATAATTTATTTACTTTGCGATGATACGTAAAGCTTTGAAAATCTGTCCTGGTGTAATTAAATAACCAAAGACTAAAGCTCATTACCAGAATGTCTTTAAAGCAGAGTGGCTTGGACTTAATGCTACGATCATTTTAAGATATTAGGTAAACTTTAAGGGAACAACACTTAAGAATGACAATTTAGAAACAATTTTACGCAAAACTTGTTATTAAAACAGATTAAAACAAAATAATCAACTGATAGTAATATCTGATTTTATTTCGAATTGCACATTTTTCCCTGCATTTTGAGGGAGCTATTTTGAATAATTTATTGATCATTTATTTTTACATTACTTTACTTGCACTGATTATATCTTGAATCAAGGTCGTGTATTGTTATTATGTGGACTTTTTTAACAGCTAGTTTCAATTACATGACATCCAGGGCAGAACTGAATATTGTCTCTATATGCACCTGTTTTGCAATTATATACATTTCTGAATTAAGATTTTCAGGAATGCCCCTGTACTTATTTCTTGACTTTTTTCCTTGGCTCTCCCTCCCCAGTACCATACAAACTGTTCACGGATCACGGCGGCTTGAATGAGAAGAGGAAGCAGAGGCGGATACGGACCACTTTCACCAGCGCCCAGCTGAAAGAATTAGAGCGAGTGTTTGCGGAGACCCACTACCCAGACATTTACACGCGGGAAGAGCTGGCGCTAAAGATTGACCTCACCGAGGCCAGAGTGCAGGTATTACTCAAACACAACAATGTTTACACTAACGGTGGCAAAGTGGTCACTTCGCCAATCAGATTGTCATGCTATCAGTAAATCTGAGGATACATCTAATTGCACAATTTAAACTCATCCTTCGTGGCATTATTGAACAGCGATTCGGCAAACTCTTGACCTGTTTACATTAGAATGAAAATCGAATAACCACATTGCCATTGTTATTTGCATTCTTGCTATACAAGTTACTAAAGCATGGAATGGAAATCACTTTTGAGATAAATTTTAATGGCATAGTAAAATATAAATAGAGGTCAAACGTCACGGCATAAATAAATAAACGGGGCAATATAGAATTATTTTGGTTATTGCGCAGTTCATAAAGAATTTAAACCAGAAGCGCATTACATACAGAACAAACAAAAAGGCAAGGATCCGCTGTGGCCAAGTCAAAGAAGAAATTAGATCCCAAAAGGATTGAAATAGATCCCACTTCGTTGCCTAATTCTTCAGAGAAACTAGTGCCTGAAATACTTGTATTTTCTATTCATTCCTCACGTTATTGTTCCACGTTCACCCAAATTTTCCCCGTTATTTGAGTTATTTAATTTGGAGTTTGATCGGATCTGTTTCTTGATTCTCCTGTTTCATCACGCACCTAACTTTTTCATTCCCTCCTCAGGTTTGGTTTCAGAACCGACGGGCTAAGTTCCGCAAACAGGAGAGAGCGGCAGCGGCGGCGGCGGCTGCGGCCAAGAATAGTGGCTCGGCCAAGAAATCCGACCTGCGCTCAGAGGACGACAACAAGGACTCGAAGCCTGCCGATCCCGACAGCACGGGTCCGGGCAGCTGCGTGCCGACTTCAGGCAACAGCAGCGGCGCGTCCGGCAACGGAGGAGGTGGAGGACTTGGAGGAGGGGGTGGCGGAGGAGGAGGGGGCGTAGGGGGTGGTGACTCCGCCAAGACGGCGGCAGCAGCGGCTGCGGCAGCAGCAGCCGCCGCTGCCGCTGCAGGAGTAGCCGGCACCGGCTGGGCAACGGGTCCGGGCGGGGTGAGCGCAGTGCCCGACTCAATAGGAGGTCCTTTCGCCAGCGTACTGTCCTCGCTGCAGAGACCCAACGGAACCAAAGCCACTTTAGTAAAGAGCAGCATGTTCTGAACTTGCCCCTACCCGCACCACCACTGGGATTAAAATATGTAAAAAATGCAAAACGAGAAAAAATCTTTTTGTGTGTCTTTCTACAGCCGTGTTCTGTGACTAAACTGTAAAAGTGTTATTCTCAGTATTAATTGTCTACTCTAGTTGATCTTTAAAAAAAAGACTTTTCTCCCCGTAGTCCATATGGAGTGTGTTTATGGAGAATACAAAATAAAACAGATCATCCCGGGTTGAGTTATTTTGTTTAGGTAAAGGTTAGTTCATATAATAATAACAATAACGGTATATATTTTTGTTAAATGCATGTTGTCGTTTATTATTTTTCATCTGTCCCATCGAAATTATCGTGAGCATAATCCTCATAAATTATGTTTAGGAGTTCAAAATTATTTATACGTGGTATAATGGATGCTTATATTTAAATAAGGGAAATATTTCTACGTGTGCATATAGTTTTCCAAAAGTGTACCATTAACTTGATTGTTGATAATAAAATGCAAAGCAAAGGTTGAAATATGTTTCTGTTTTTTTGTTACTATTTTTGTGGCGATAACATGTGGCAGTTGAGAGAGAAAGTATAAAAAACAGGGTAACTGTATCTTCAACTTCAGGCTACAGGAGAATATCAATGTGATTTTTTAACAAATATTGT
This sequence comes from Hypanus sabinus, assembly GCF_030144855.1. NCBI lineage: Eukaryota > Metazoa > Chordata > Chondrichthyes > Myliobatiformes > Dasyatidae > Hypanus > Hypanus sabinus. The sequence goes on along the minus strand of NC_082719.1, from coordinate 46,157,665 downwards.
TTGGCTACTTAGAGTGAACATCATTCTAATATACAGTATATGACAACCGTTTCGTCTTGTGTGAAGAAGCTCAGACAGGTTTTTAAATGGAGTGGTTGGAAATACGATATTTATATACAGATTGTAATTGTAATAGTTTTCATTTCTAAAATGTCATGTGCGCAGGAGATTCCGGAGACTACGCAAGCGAAGCTGTGAAATAATAATAAAAATTCAAAGAGGCCTGTTGATTATTGCTACAGTTTCACTTTGTGTTCTCTACATATTCCAAACTTTAGCTGTCAATCATATGATAAACTATTCATTGAAAACGAATATTTTGGCAAAATATAGAAAACAAGGCAGCTATTTAATTAAAACCGTTCTTTTGCCCGCTACTTTTTTTATTTTCAAGAAAAACTTAGACTTAAGATTTAAGCATTTATTCATGAACAGATGGCAGCAAGAAAGTGAGGAAGCAATCACATTTCCAAAATGAAAAGGTGAAAAAAGTCGAAGTTTCCGTTTTGATTTCAAGAAGTAGAATGCGACACAACAGCTTTAATAGAACCGATCTAAATTATTTGCGGATTGATAGCATGTAAGGGGAGGAAGAAAAGAAAAAAATGGTATTATATAAAACCAATTTCTAAAACATTGCATATTGCAAATCGTTTCTTGGCTATAAAGTACATCTGGATTACGATTAATGCTGTAATCTAGAAAGTAGCGGTTGGTGTACCTCTCTATTGATGTCCCTAGGCAGCGCCGAAATTCCCCATCAAATTACCTGTTTGCATTTCGATGTAGATTTGGGGTAAACGTAGAAGAGCTATAATCTATTTCCTGCTTAACAATAAGACTCAAACAAGAAGCAATAATCGTTGTTCTATTGGCTTTTCCAAGATAACTAATAAAAATATATAATACGTAACATTTTGGTTATTTTACCACTAAATTAAACACCATGTACGAGAGTAAATTAAATTAAGTGCAAAGTAATTGAGAGTGAATGAAATTAAATGCAAAGTATTTATTTTTTCATTTATTCACTGAATATTGGTGCATAATATACATCGATTGGCATTAAATAATCAAATTATATTGGCGTTGCCTGAAAAGCAAATAGTATCTTCAAATCTAATTAAAAGCCAAACATACAGGAATAAATCCCGCCCAAACGGGTCACGATCTTCAGAAGATAGACTTAGGAAAGTACATTTCTCCATAAGTTTAGTGGATATTTATTGGTGTATTGTAAATGGATACTATTTGGTTAGTCTGTAATGAACCGAACAAGTGTTTTTTGCACAAACGATCGGTTCTTGCTGGAAACAAAAAAGACACGAGCCGGTACAGTTTGCTGCTAATCACAATTAATTTATACTAAAGATAGCTCGACTGTTTATAGATTCAATCTCACAACGAACGACAAGACGGAAAGAGGGACGACAGGTACCCCATCCGGAAGAATCACGTGTAGTAGGCTTAGAGGCATGTAGCTGGTACCTGACGTGTATAGCAAAGGAATTCTTGCTTCTGATTTTTTTTTAAAAAAGGAACATGCAGCCGATTAATCAGCAACAGTCATTAAACGTAGAAAGAATAATGGTCACAACAATTCACACTTTCTCATCGTTAAAAGTGTTTCCGAACTTTGGAGATAGCCCATATAGCTTTTGTTATTAAGGAGCTTTGATCAGTACGCAGAAAGGAACACGGCAATAAGCCGTGTTCAAATTAACGTTACAGTATTTATTCACTATTTCCATTTGTTTCATCGAAGGTCATATTATATTTTTAAACTAGGCACAATTATTTCAACGTCTTTTATTTGGAAATCCTTATCTGAAGACCTCTGTCAATGAAGGCCAATGAGGTCACTGCGATAACTGAATCTTTCGATGTTGTCATATGGAAATCAACGGCATCCCATCATACAACATCCAAAGGTGGCTGCAATTTCTTCATCCTCACCAACGATTGTAATCATCGCCTATAATTTCAGCCGATATTTCCGAAATAATCACGTAATACCTTCCAAAAACTTTAAAGTATTTATACCAGTCCCTGATATCCCTGCACATTGCTGTGATCAGGAGATCCGAAATGAATACAATTCTCCCAATTCTCGACTTTCCGGTAAAGATCATTGGCAGTGATCCCCTAATACCCATTGGGGCCCGGATCACAAGAACGGAGGGGCAAGGGGGCATATCAGACGAAGGTGATGCCTTCGAAGATAGCTCATCTTTAACAGTCAGTCCAATCAAATCGACTGAGTGTCAATTTCTGCCAGCCTAACATACTCTGTTAGTTACATTAAATATGGATACAGTCCCAAACCATGGCGACCAGAGATTATTAACAAATTGTTTCAAATCAAGCAAAATTGAGCAGTTCCTGAAGTACTAAGAAACGTGTTGAATAAAACAAACTGATTTCGATTAATGAGTTTCTGTCCCAAGTATTAGTGCCAGAGTGACGCAAAGTTTCTCATCTCTCTGTCTCACGGTGGCTTCCATCCGGGAGGTAATTTAACAGAATTTGAAATCTCAGCTGGATCATCTCGGAGTTGAGCATCTGTATTCGTCTTACAATTGGCTGTGGTGTTTGATATGGTTTAATACCGTTTACTTAGTTCATCTCTTTCTCAGTTCTGTTTTCTTCGACCTAGAACGTCGACTGATTTATTTTTTCCACAGATGCTGACGAATTTCTTTAGCATTTCTGTTTGTTTCGGATTCAATCATCGGCATCTTGCTATCCACATCTATTAGACCGACTGGCCGGTAATCCATGATATTTTAGTACAGTATCAATACTCGCACCTTATCACCACCGTCCCCCATTTACCACCTCAAGACGCAACCCAGTCTGCTTTTCTAATTGATAAGGCCAATCACTACGAGTTACTTTTCACTCTTATTCCCACACTAGCCAGCTATTTGTGATATCCTAGCGGCGATTGCCAGTTTACAATTCGAGTACCAGTCCTTCATTTCCCTAAACAGAGTCCTAACATTTGCCTTGAAGGTTGTAATTTCAAACCGAGTGGAGTCTGCTTTCTGGAGGTCTCCGACCGCGGAGCAGAACTCGGTACAGTGTTTTGCTGCAGTATCTGTCGCCCTCTGCAGTGCCCAGGGAGGATTCTGCACAGCCTCTGCAAGATATAGGTGCAGTGGATCTTTGTTAACAGTCTTAGATATTGTTATTTCTCGCGATTAATGATCTGAAAATGCAATAAAAGTTTTCGTAATGATTTTTGACAAACACACGGGGAAATAATGAGACACTCCTCACAGACTGTTCGCTTAAATCAATCAGTTCTGGAACTAGGTTGACTGTGCAGACATTATTTGTGTTTCCACATACATGTAGACTAGCAAAGTAGATTCCCATTAATGGTCTTCTACATGTTGTAATTGTATGCTCTCTACCGATTCTGGCTAAAGGTTTAACCATGTGCTGCGTAACTGTTATGCTTGATAACGTTTTGATAATGTTCCTAACCCCTTATGTCCTGGACCCTAACCCTGGCCCCACACATACTCCAGAATCCTAGCTCTGATCCCCCCACTTAAGGAGTCACAGAGACTTAGAGTATAGAGCACAGAAAAAGATGGCCAAGTTGCCTACCTGAGCAAGTCTCATTTGCCATGTTTGCCCCTAAATAATTCCTATCAAATGTCTTTCAAGTGGTGTACTTGTACCCTCTCTACCACTTCTGGCAGTGCATTCTTTCTGACCCCTGGATCATGTCCTGGACTAATAAATGAGCCAGCTGCTGGAACACCAGGATTTTTGAACAATTGATGCTGGATTATCAGAGTTTTACACTTGCAAGGAGTGTGAAACATCTGTTCAAGTGCCCCAAGTATTAGAAACTATTTGAGTAATCTCCAAAAAATAACAATGAGAAAGGAAAAGGAAGACCCATGACAAGACCTCCGCTTTTTATTTGTAAGTCATTAATATAATTAAAATATTGGCTAAAATGGAGGCTGCCCATCTTTTTTAAATTTTAGTACTTGTTAAGACTTTTTCATGCAATTGGCTGTTCAACCAACTTGATAACATCTGGATAGCAGAACACTTTGAGAAATCACTTTGGATGCAAATATCAGCAGCAGAGGGGAACTTGCTCCGGTGAGGTTATTATGTTTGCAGACACAAGAGATTTCAGATGTTCAAATCTGGAGCAGAAAGCAAACCGCTGGAGTAACTCAGCATGCCGAGCGGCATCTGTGGGCCAAGAGGAATTCTTGATGCTTTGGCTGAAACCATGCACCAGGACTCCTGTTGTTATGTTTCCCCAGACAACTCTTTTGTAACATCAAGATTCAGAAAAGTTGCTTTTCCACTTAAAGCAAAATTTGGGCTGTTGCAATTCTGGAGAGAACTGAGTGAATAGAGTGAGATATGAGTTCGTAGTATCATTCTACCAAAATATCTAGACCGCTGGATTAGGGCTCAGAGGGTTGCTTTATTGTGTTCTTCCTTGTAGTTTAGAGGATGGTTGAGAGGATTAAGGATGAGAACAATCCCAGGGGAGACAGGAAGTCCGAGTGTACACATTTACCTGGAGGTTAAACATTTCTCCTTATTTCCTAATCAGTTCCTTAGTTCTTACCTCACTACACTATTTGAGAGAAATCTGAGAATTAAGTTAATAGCCAGGGTTATGCTCTTCTCTACTCTTTAAGTGAAGCTAAACTGTACTGTTGAGCTGTGCATACACTATTAATTTGACAATTCACCATACTCTATAGGCACCCATTGATCCACTCTATAGGCTCCAGTTGATTCAGTCTATAGGCAACTATTGATTCTGGCTACAGAGCCCCAATAAGCAAACAATTGTACAACTACACATGCAGTAAGAGGAGAATCAAAGCCATGGTTAAATAAGTGGAGAAACCTACTACAGAAAAAGTGAATTTCCATTTTTTACATGTGAACAGCTGTCTGAGGGTTTGAGTTCTTATCTAAGCTAACTATTCTGACTGGATGACCCGTGAAGAAATCAGAACAAAATATATGAGAACAAAATTCTGCAGCCAAAAGGGCAGCACAGGAAGGAGTAAAATAAGTGAAAGGAATACATGAAACAATTTCAGCAACCAAGGTCATGAGAAGAAACTTGATCTCTTTATCATATCCAAACAGACAGGATATTTGAGAAATTCAGGCCTCAATGTTGTAATGAAGCAAAATGATCCGAGTTGGAGAATGATGGGAAATTGAACAATGATATAGTACTAGTCAGACACTGCTGGGCCCAACCACATGAATCTTCATTGACCACAGCAGATATAACCCCTAGGACACATGAAAGTGGAAATAATGAGCAGTAGGTTCACAATGGCATTGGAATCCACAGTTTAGATCATAAGCCCGACAAGCATTAGAAAGCTGGATAACATGTCAGAAACCAAATCTGGGAGAAGTGGAAAAGCTACCACAATTAAGTACTCTAGCCACATCTGGACTATTTTTGAGCCTACAAGTGGACTACATGAGACTACCAAAATGCCCAGGATACTGGCAACACCAAAAAGGTGGGTGGAGACTATCCAGCAAGAAAAAACACTGCTTTCCTAGATTGGCATTCACTGATAATGGGCCAGACTTCTCTGGAGATCTATGTCAGGAGCTATGCCAACTGATGAAGACTGTGTAGTCATTCCGCTGTTCATACCATCAGACCAACTGCAACAAATTAATGGATTCATGAAACAAAAACTGACTAAGTATCACAAGGAGCAAATACCATGGCCTATAGCCCTCCCTGTGGTCTAAGTAAATGCAATGTCAGAGCAACCCCATAACAAAAAAAAGACTAAGCCAATTTGAGGCAGTGTCAGGATGACCTATATCATTTCGTAGAGTTATCGATGTCAGAGAGGTTGATACACTCTTTATGGCAGACAGCCTAGTTCACTATCGTGTGAAACTCACCCCAGCTATTCAGTCAGACTCTCAACAGGATTCTGCCACCTGAGGTGACCTAGTAGAAGAAGAACACACTTTGGTTCCTGGAGAGCGGGTCTTGATCAGGAAAATACATAAGGAGCCATTAGGCATTTAGTGGAAAGAGCCTTATCAGGTACCTTTGAGTATTAACATAGGAACAAAGGCCCAAAGAAAAAGTAAATAGATACAGGCTAGCAAATGAAAGCAAGCTAAGATGGCACCAAGAAGTGAAGATGGAGATATTTGTATTGATTTAAAATGTTTGTACTTAGAATCAAAGGGTATTGTTCCAATAGGGTGCAAATTGCAGTGCTTTTCCTTGTAGTTCTAGCTTTCTTTACATTTACTTATATGTTTATTAATTGCCTGTTTGTCTGTAGACATTTATTAACTTGTAGTGTATTTGGGTCTGTAGTTCCTTAATCTACAAAGTTGACTCAGACAGTACCTGTTCATAGGTTTCTTTATCAAAACCAGTTTAGAACAGTTTGTAATATAAAGGAAGAGCAAGCAGTCAAGGTCTTCATTAGCTCTTTTCACTTGCCTTACTTGCTATAAGAAACTGACCCTGTCTGACCTGTATTATGATGAACATCTAATAAAACAGCAGTAATCTCCCTTGACTCCCAAAGAACCTGCTGAATGACATAATCTCCAGATCTAACAGGGCACTTATCTGAAGCTGGCACAAATATGACCACTCCAGTGCTGGTATTTCATTACATTACCCATGCAAAGCTCATACTGTGTAGAGGGCACATAAAAATACCAGTCTGGAGCAAGACATCAATATTCTGCTGGTATAGGACTTGGCTTCAAAAGCATGATGGAGACTACTTGTTTTATCAAAAATCAATTGATGAGCTCTAGTTATGAGAAAGATAGAGAAAAAAACTCAGGTATTTGAGTCATGAACAGAAGAAAATGAGATAAACCATGCTGAGGCTTAAAGATCTTGGTTAGAAAAGGCATTTTGGTGCATAAATTAGGTTAACTCCAACTGGAAGGGACTGAATATAAAGCAAGGACAAGAACAATGCTAGGCTGCACTGATTCACACAATTAGACTTTTGACTTGATAGGTAATGAATCTTATTCCCATTTGGAAACTACTGCCTTGACCTCATAGCTCTTGAGAAATGTTTTTGTTTGGGTTCTTGAAGGACCAAAAGTTGAACTGCACCATCTTTCTGGACAGAAAACATCTTTACAGATCCAGTCTTGTTTCTACATAATTTTTAACCCAACTTATTCTTAGCTAACAACACGCACAAAATGCTGGTGGAACACAGCAGGCCAGGCAGCATCTATAAGGAGAAGCACTGTCAATATTTCAGGCCGAGACCCTTCATCAGGACTAACTGAAGAGAAAGATACTAAGAAGGACATTCTTAGCTACGTCACTCCGAGAAATATTAGCCTAATGTGTAACTGTCTCACCCACAAGGAAAGATTGAGATCCGTTCACAAATCTAAGAAACCACTGCCACTTATCAAGATCAAAACTATTCATAATTTTAAGAGCCCATATTAATAAGGTGCTCAATCTTCTCCTATCACGAGAGTAAAGAATCAGTCTGCTCCTCCTTTCCTTGCATTGCAGTATCATTTGTGTCAACACTTCCAAGCTAGAATTGCACACCACATTCAGGTGTGACCTAGATAAGGTTGGATGTATGTTTAGCATGACTTCTCCAGAAGGTTCAGTACTTAACCTGATCCAATTACATCTCCATCAAACCCAAACATACTCACAGTTAAAACTGATGAACTTAGTAATTTTAAACATCCTATCATTTTGCCTCTCCAGTTGTTCTAAATTCAATCTACCTATTTTCATAGCTCAATTTATTGCCTTTTTCTATACCATCTCTAGAGAACTCAAATAAAATTTTAAATCCCAAGTGGTAAATATTTGCAGTAGTTCCTGGCTTCATTTGAATCCTTCCAGCTGAAAGCTACCTACTCTACAGTTCAAAGAATCATAAGATTATGTTAACTCTGGCTGACTTTATATTGATTATTACTCGCAGGGTGTGAGTAGACAATGCAGTGGTTAAATTAAAAGACTATTAATTCAAAAGCCTTGACGTCAATCTAGAAACTAGAGCACAAATCCTATTATGGCAACCATGGAATGTAAATTCAGGTTAACAAACTGGAGTTTGGATAAACAGGAAAATTAACCTTACTAGTGATGACCATAAAACTATTGGCTTGTTGAACAAGTTCATCTGTTTCACTAATGATCTTCATAGAAGGAAAGCTGTCATCCATAGACTGTCCAGAGTCTATATGATTCCAGACCTATTTAATTTATTGACTCATAGATAGCCTCTGCAATGACTGATAAGACATTCTATTGTCACTATCAATTCTGAAGGGGAATTCTGAATGGACATAAATGCTGATTTTTTTCAGTGATGCATCCAGAGGGATTGTATTGTCCCATGATCTATGACATTTGAAGGAATTGAGGAGCCATGTAGTAAATGCCCAAATTGGTGGAGGTTAAAAACATGTTCCTGAATATTCAGTATAGAGTTTGGTGGAGTTTGCCTCAACACACACAAGATGCTGGAGGAACTCAGCAGGCCAGGTAGCATCTATGGAAACATGTACAGTCAAAACTCTTCGAGTCCATTAATGCTGCCTGGCCTGCTGAGTTCCTCCAGCATTTTGTGCGTGTTTCTCAGATTTCTAGCATCAGCAGATTTCCTCTAATTTAGAAGTTTGCAGAATAGGGCTTTGCTGGATGCCCGTCAGGACCTAAAGACAAAAATTACTCAGCAGATCAGGCAACATCTGTGGAGAAAAGAACAAAGAATATGTTTCAGATCAATGAGCCTTTATCATATATGGGAAAGTTTTGAAAATGGGCTTGTTTTATGTCTCACACAGAGAAGGGGAATGTCTGCTGGGCCCACTAAAGTATTTGTAGTTGCCTCATTATTAGCAAAAACACCAAACAGCCCTCCCCATTTTGTCACTATTCATCCAGGGCAGCTTCTCATAGAGTATCTTACCCACTTTCTTATCATAAACACTAGTTTCACCAATACTGACCCAATACATATATATAAAACCCAATTATCACTGCACCTCCTCATACCATGCTCCAAAATGTCAGTTCAGTAGATAATGCACCTCCTAATATTCATGAGTTCATTGGTGATGATAGCCATCATCAGCATTATATGTGGTAATAACTTTTACCAAATGAGTTCACCCCACCTAACTATACTTTTTTAGATCATCACAGTGTAGGGATGGTTTTCAATAATTCTTCTCATCTTGGTCTGGCCTCTTCTTACTGCTGCTTTTATCTCCCTTTATTATTTCACATTATTTGGTCCTCTTGCCTCTCATTTGAAATCCTCCGTCTGTGCAAACCATCCAATCATCAGCACTGTATCCAAAACAAAATATCTTCATGACTTGCCTTCCTCAGGTTCTGCAATGAGTACTTCAGTGATTTCAACCAGCTGCTCATGTCGGCTTTTCCATCCTGCTGTTCTCTGCATCAACCAAACCAAATCCTTATCACTTCATGTGGCTCGTTGCTCTGACAGTCTCAAACTGAAAGGACTATTCTTGATCATTTCTCTATAACACCATTAATAAAATCCAACTCCCTTCTTCTAACCCTTTTTCCCTTCTCACATTTGCACATTCAAAATTTCAATCATCTGATTTTTGGCTCTTTTTCACTAGAATATTTCTGCAGTGACTAATCTGCTTAACAAAACTCCTCCCTCTATTGGTTCAGAAGTTCCTCAGTAAAACCATTACCCTTTCTGCTATGGCCTCACCCCAGCTCTGAGGAATACAAGATATGGATTTGAATGGCTTTAGTCAGAACCAGTTCAGTCAACATCTGTCTTTTCTCTCATTTGCCAAACAATCCAAAACTCCAGAGTACTGATACTTCTCCATCGTCATACTTAAAAATAAATATGTTAGTGCTGATGAATAGTCTCAGCGGAAATGTCAACTCTTTACTCCCGTCCATTGTTGCTGCCTGACTTGCCAGGTTCCTCCAGCACTTATGTGTGTTGCTTAATATTTCTAGCATTGGCCGAATCTGTGTGTTTAAGATGAGACAGATGGATGTTTTCTGAGAACTGGCTTATACTTGATAAGCTGAATGACCTCTTTCTGTGTAACCAGAAAGTATATAAGTCCATAAATACCATTAACCTAACCCTTACACACTTGCCTTAATCCTTCTGCAGCCTTTGAAATCATTGACCACACCATTCTGCTCTGATGCTTCTTCACGGCTCTCCAGCTGGATTGGATGCTCTCTCAGTTCTACAGCTGTAGCTGGAGAATCACCAGCAAAGGCCTCACTTACAGCTCCTGTACCAGTGTTTTCTGCTTGTCCCACTCCTTCTTCTCCTCTCCACATCACTCGTCTCAGCACATCATTCACAAATTCATCTTTAAATTCATGATTAATAAAAATGGCATTAATTAGTGTTGTGTATGTGGCCTGGCTACACAACAAAGCTATTAATAAAAATACTAGGGACGGGAGCTAAGTTTCATGGTTCTTTACTGGCAAAATCCGAACTTTAACACACAGGTACGGATCAATATGCGCCTATAACTCATGCTCAATATGTGCCTAATAATGCATTCAACGACGTGTTACTAAAACATAAAGTAAACATAGAAACATAGAAAATAAGTGCAGGAGTAGGCCATTCGGCCCTTCGAGCCTGCACCGCCATTCAGTATGATCATGGCTGATCATCCAACTCAAAAACCTGTACCTGCTTTCTCTCCATACCCCCTGATCCCTTTAGCCACAAGGACCATATCTAACTTTCTCTTAAATATAGCCAATGAACTGGCCTCAACTATTTCCTGTGGCACAGAATTCCACAGATTCACCACTCTCTGTGTGATGAAGTTTTTCCTCATCTCAGTCCTAAAAGGCTTCCCCTTTATCCTTAAACTGTGACCCCTCGTTCTGGACTTCCCCAATATTGGAAACAATCTTCCTGTTTCTAGCCTGTCCAATCCCTTTAGAATTTTATACGTTTCAATAAGATCCCCCCCTCAATCTTCTAAATTCCAGTGAGTATAAGCCTAGTAGTCCAGTCTTTCTTCATATGAAAGTCCTGCCATCCCAGGAATCAATCTGGTGAACCTTCTCTGTACTTCCTCTATGACAAGAATGTCTTTCCTCAGATTAGGGGTCCAAAACTGCACACAATATTCTAGGTGTGGTCTCACCAAGGCCTTGTACAACTGCAGTAGAACCTCCCTGCTCCTGTACTCAAATCCTTTTGCTGTGAATGCCAACATACCATTTGTCTTTTTCACCGCCTGCTGTACCTGCACATTCACCTTCAATGACTGGTGTACAATGACACCCAGGTCTCGTTGCACCTCCCCTTTTCCTAATCAGCCGCCGTTCAGACAATAATCTGTTTTCCTGTTCTTGCAACTAAAGTGGATAACCTCACATTTATCCACATTAAATTGCATCTGCCATGAATTTGCCCACTCACCTAACCTCTCCAAGTCACTCTGCATCCTCTTAGCATCCTCCTCACAGCTAACACTGCCGCCCAGCTTCCTGTCATCCGCAAACTTGGAGATGCTGCATTTAATTCCCTCATCTAAATCATTAATATATATTGTAAACAACTGGGGTCCCAGCACTGAGCCTTGTGGTACCCCACTAATCACTGCCTGCCATTCTGAAAAGGTCCCGTTTACTCCCACTCTTTGCTTCCTGTCTGTCAACCAATTCTCTATCCACATCAATACCATACCCTCAATTAGTTTGCACACTAATCTCCTGTGTGGGACCTTGTCAAAAGCCTTTTGAAAATCTAAATATACCACATTCACTGGCTTTCCCCTATCCACTATACTAGTTACATCTTCAAAAAATTCTATAAGATTCGTCAGACATGATTTTCCTTTCACAAATCCATGCTGACTTTGTCCGATGATTTCACCTCTTTCCAAATGTGCTGTTATCACATCTTTGATAACCAACTCTAGCATTTTCCCCACCACCGATGTCAGACTAACCGGACTATAATTCCCCAGTTTCTCTCTCCCTCCTTTTTTAAAGAGTGGGAATACATTAGCCACCCTCCAATCCTCAGGAACTAATCCAAAATCTAAGGAGTTTTGAAAAATTATCACAAATGCATCCACTATTTCTTGGGCTACTTCCTTAAGCACTCTGGGATGCAGACCATCTGGCCCTGGGGATTTATCTGCCTTTAATCCCTTCAATTTACCTAATACCACTTCCCTACTAACATGCATTTCCCTCAGTTGCTCCATCTCACTAGACCCTCGGTCCCTTACTATTTCCGGAAGATTATTTATGTCCTCCTTAGTGAAGACAGAACCAAAGTAGTTATTCAATTGGTCTGCCATGTCTTTGTTCCCTATGACTTTGTTCCCTTTGTTCCCTAGTAGTCCCTTATAATACTGTAGGCTATACGGTACACTCCTCCCCTTTTATTTTAATAGCGTATCAACTGTTTTTTTAAACTGCAGCACTATGCTAAACAAATATGTTTACCCTTAACATATAAACACCTACCATTTGTTTACTTAGTAACTTAATAACATCAAATTATAACAAAGTAATGTAATAATATCAAATTATAACAAGCCCTTTTTTAACTTTTGGTCTAAGATCCATTTATAACTCAAGTCTCTGGGGGGGGGTCTTCTCTGCCTCTCCGGGTAACGCTTGTCAATAGCTTGTTTGTTTTAATACAGATTTCCTTATAAAAGTTATGAAAAGTTGACTTCTGAGCATAAGGAGTTAAGAAGATGTGCGGCTCCCACTTGGTAAGAGATCCAGACAGCAGATCGCCTCCGTATAATGAAGACTCCTCTGTCCAGCTCTCCTAGATATATACGCACCTTTGTGCTATCACTTGACTTCCTTACCTATATCTCATTTGATCCAACTGAGCTAATTACACAGCCAATCTTCGTATTCTCCTTAGATTCCGAACAGATAGCCTATCCTTTATGATACCATCTCTTATCGTAATATAACTTTCCATCATCTATTTGTGCTTCATATCTTTGTGCTGGTGATTCTGCAGGAGTGCTGGGAAGATGCTCAGGAGAAGAGGGAGATGTTGGTTTTTTCGGAGATTTAAGCTTATTGAGAGTTCGCAGGTCTTCCATTATCTGCTCATCTATTAACATGTAATTTAACTGCGCAGGTGCAGGTTTTCGCCTTTTGTCTGTAATTGGAACAGGGTCATCAGGTCTCCTCCTTAGTTTCCTAGTCATTATTGGCTTTACCTCCATAGAATCTCCTGTAAGTTCCATTGTCAGCCTCTCATTCTCAATCATCTTTTTCTTTTCTTCTAACTCAATCAAAAAAGCTCTGTATTTCATATTCTTTCCTTGTATTGTTGATCTAGTTTCTTCATCCTTTTCTGATACTCCTGCAAAGTGCCTTCCTGTAACAGCCGCATCTGTCTTTTGAGAGATGTCAATTTCTCCTGGTACATCTGCTCTTTTACTTCCAGGTAGTCTTCATCATCCTGCTTATTGGCAATATCTGTTTCCCTTGCATCATCTGTATCTTCATCCGAGTTGCGGCCATGTATACTGCGTTCGTCCTCATCATCGACGCAGTCTAGCTCCTCCTTATCATTGTAATAGTTGACAATGGGTGAGAGGAGATCTGCGGACATTTTCCCTGCAGAGCTTCCCTCCTTTGATGACACATTAATGGCACATTAATGGTGTGCCAATCCAACTGGATTTTCCTGAGTCATTCACATCCCAGCAATGGTGGTCCTCCATTTCTAGTACACAGAGGTTCAACTGCTGTGTGTTGTCTCCATAGGCCACTGTCACTTTAATTTTACCTTTGGGATGCACTTTCTCACCTGTGTAAGTCTTTAACAGTAGTTTAGTTCATGTCCGAAGTATGTGAGAAAACGGTCGTTTGTAATTGTGTACAGAGGTCACTGTTAAAGTTGAGCCTGTGTCTAACTCCATTTTCAGTCTCATGCCTGCCACTTGTGGAGTGACCCATATTACACTTCAATCATCTGTCTCTTTCACGCTGTGAAGTTGCAGAAAAGACAATTCACTTCTGTCTGAGTTGTTTTCATCAGAACTGCTTTCTTCCATTTTGTGCACATTGTTGTGTTTTCCTTTCTAGGGTTTCTTGTTTCTGTATTTTGCCCTTTTTCTGCTGTTTACTAGCTTTGCATACTCTGCCAGTGTGGCCCTGTTTGCCACAGTTTCTGCTTTCTTTGTCTTTAAACCAACAGTCATCAGGGTCATGTGACATGTTCCCTCAATGGTAACATTTCTTTCCTTCATTTCTGTACAGCGACATTTCATTCGTAGCATATCTCAGAGATTTTTGTTGTGTCTCTGAAGCACCCCATGCCACTGTTTCCATTGATATTGCAAAGTTCAGCGCCTTCTCTAATGTAAGGTCTTTTTCACCCAGGAGCTTCTTCTGTGTGGTTTTACAGTACATGCCACACACTAACCTGTCCCTCAATGTGTCCAATAGACCAGCTCCAAATTGACAATGTGCACAATTCAGCACAATATTCAGAAATGCTTTAATTTTTCTTCTGATTCCATTTGTGAAATTGAAGTCTTTCAGCAATGACCAGTGATTTGGGGTTTAAATGCTGTTGGAGAGTGTCTACTATTTGCTTGAACGTTATGTCAGCTGGCTTTTCAGGGGTTAACAAGCTCCGTAGCAGGCCGTATGATTTTGCTCCCATAATACTGAGTAAGATGCTGGCTTTCTTTTCATCATAAACACCCTTAGCCTCACAATATAACTCCACTCTCTCAATGTAAGCCTCCCAGTCTTCAATGCCATGATCAAATGCTGTCATGGTTCCAATCATTGCCATCATTGTTGTATTAAATTAGCCCTGTTTTTCCCTTGTTTTCTTTTTGACTCACGTGTCCTTTTTGCTAGCGCCATGAGTGCACTCCATCTAAATGTGCGTGTCGCTCCTTTTCATCTCCCTTCTGGGGCAGGCAGACCCTCAGCTCCTGGGGGGTCAGCGCTGGCTGTGGTCTCACCTGGACGTGTTGCGGCTCCGACTGTGTCTCTTGGTCTCTCGAACGTTCCCGACCCCGGCTGTGCTCCCACTTCCTTTTGGACTCACAGCCTCGCTCTGCCTCCTTCTCCTGCTACTTGGCTTGTTCCTTGTGCTCTTCCCCTGAGTGTTGTTATTAATTAAAACACAGCATTCCGATATGATGTTGGTTCATTAAACTCATCGCCAATTTGCTGTGTTTGTGGCCTGGCTACTCAACAAAGCTATTAGTAAAAACGCTGGAGATGGGAGCTAAGTTTCATGGTTCTTTACTGGCAGAATCGGAACTTTAACACACACGTACAGATCAATACGTGCCTAATAACGCATGCTCAATATGTGCCTGATAGTGCATTCAATGACGTGTTACTAAAACATAAAGTAGTCCCTTGTAATACTGTAAGCTATATGGTACAATTAGGATTAATGTAAATGGTTGGTTACACATTAGCATGGACTCCATACCAAAGGGCCTGAATCTGAGCTGTTTGATTCTTTGACCCTATGTACTTCTTAATTACACAGGTTCTCAGCCAAATAATACCTTGATTTATTTTTTTTAAATCTTTGTTTTTAATCCTTTTATAATCTTTTCCCTCAATATGTCTGGAAACTTCACTTCTGAGATGTCTGGTACAAAGCAAATTGGAAAACTATTGCTCCACTTTTTGGCAGCCAGGCCGTCAGGTGCACCTGATTTAAATAAGGATTTAATTGCTGGGAAGTTAGAAAACCAAAAACTTCTAAACTCTGGAGTTCTCCTTGTAAACCTCCCTGATCTTTACCTCTCTTTATTTCTTGCAGATACTTTCTGAGACCCATATATTTTACCACCATATGCCTAATATCCCTTTATGTGACTCAGCATTGGTTTTTGTCTGTGAAATCAGAGTATTTAATACAGGACTTGTAATGTCATGTATAAAACACTGGTGAGACAAAATTTGGAGTATTGTGTGCCATTCTGCTCACCTACCTACAGGGAAGATGTCAAAAAGAGTGAAGAGAAAATTTACAAGGATGTGGCTGGGACTTGAGGATCTGAGCTACAGGGAAAGGTTGAGTAGGTTAGGAATTTATTCCCTGCAGTTTAGGAGAATGAGGGGAAATTTGATAGAGATATACAAAATTATGAGGGGTGTAGATAGGGTAAATGCAATCAGACATTTCTCCCTGAGGTTGGGTGAGACTAGGTCATGGGTTATGGATGAAAGATGAAACATTTAAGAGGAACCTGTTGAGGAACTTCTTCACTCAGAGGGTGGTGAGAGTGTGGACCAAGCTGCCAACAGAAGTGGTGGATGAAGATTTGATTGTAACATTTAAGAGAAGTTTGGACAAGTACATGGTAGGGAGAGGAATGGGGGGCCATGGAACAGGTGCAGGTCAATGGGACAAGGCAGAATACCAGTTTAGCATGCATTAGATGGGCCAAAGGGCCTGTTTCTGTGCTGTAGTGCAATGACTCTCTGACTCATAAAAGTGCATATGAACCATCAGATTTTAATATTTATGCTCATTTGGAGTATGTTTTTTTTTATAAAAAACTATGAAATTATATTCTGAAACAAAGGCTATCTAAATTTTACTACAAATGAAAGGAATAGAATACTATTTGTTATTAGATGAAATATGTGGGTATCAGAAATGTTTCCATCATAAGAAAAGAGCTTTGGCTCTTGGAAAATCACTTATTTTTTATTGGTGCTTTGTCTGAACATGCAGATTGTGCTTTAAGAATGGAAAACTCTGAGCAAACACTCAGCAGAAGTTTTTTAAAAAATCCTTTTCAAAGGTCTTCTCTCTTCCCAGCAATGGTACCATTATTAGAATTAGTAATGGCATTGTGATACTTTGTTGAGCTAAGAGAAGCTTTTTATATTGTTTCACCAGCCCCTGGGGCTGAAGATGGGCCATTTGCTGGGAATAAAATCCACTTCTTAAATTGCTACTTAACATATTTACTTTATTGCTCTGGTAATTTAATCTGATTTCAGGGCTTTAAGGCTCTTTGCTGTTTAGTGACTATATCTGAAAATGTTCGATGTTCAATGCTTGAAAAGTTGTTAGTAAAGTAAGAGCATCAGATGCACGGTCGATCTGATCAATCAGTTAATCTGACAGAATTATACGTGAAGTGGTCAAGAATGAATATGATCTAATTATTTCCAGTTACTTCAAGATTGACTTTATTGGCTGCTACAAGCTTTGCTTGTATTCATAACTTCTACTTCATGCAGTGAATGCTGGGAAGGGGGTAGACTGAGACAGGATGTGGTTATCTAAAGGTTAAGGAACAGCTCATGCAGTGACTGTTCTGGAGCTGTGATCTAGAAAAATGAGTTTAAATTCCATCATAGCATCTGCAGAACTAAGCTGAAACCATAAAATAAAATCTGGATAATAATAAAAAATCCCAGTCAATCAGAATGTGATAAGAGCACACCCAGTTTGCCATTTTCCATCAGAGATACTGTAGAAATCCACCACCATTACTAAAGCTGGTCTTTGTGTGATACTAGATCCATCAATGGATTGACTCTTACCTACATTTTATATTCTTGAGCAATTAGGGGGATGGACGTTGGTCAGACTAGGGAATGACCAGGCCAGCAGAGTCCACATCCTATGAATGAGACCAAGGAACTGATTGTGGACTTCAGGAAGGGGAAATTGGGAGAAAACACACCTGTCCTCATTGAGGGGCCAATTGTATAAAGGGTGAATAGCTTTTGGTTTCTGGGTGTCAACAGCTCAGAGGATCTATCCTAGGCCCAACATATTAATTCAATCATGAAAAAATCATGCCAGCAGCTCTATTTCACTAGGAGTTTGAGGAAAATTTGGTATGTTACCAAAGACTCCAGCAATTTTCTACAGATGTACTGTGGAGATGATTCTGACTCATTGCATCATAGTCTGATATGAAGGCTCCTTATTCACAGGATTGAAATAAACTGCAGAAGGTTGAAGACTCAGCCAGCTCTATTGTATGCACTAGCTACCCCAACACAGAGGACAGCTTCAAAAGGCAATGCCTCATTTAGGACCCTCATCATCAGGGACATGCCCTCTTTTCATTACCAGCATTGGGGAGAAGGAACAGGAGCCTGAAGACCCACATTCAATGTTTCAGGAACAGCTTCTTCCCCTTTGCCATCAGATTTCTAAATGGTCCATGGACCATTAACACTACTTTTCTATTCCTTTGCACTGTTTGCTTATCTATTTTTTATTATAACTTCTAGTAAATTTTACTTCTTGCACTGTACAGCTGCACAAAACAAATTTCATGGCCTATGCCGGTGATAATAAGCCTGTTTCTGATTGTGAGTACACGAGAAAGAAAAACTGTCACTTGGAAAGTGCTGATTTCAAGAATTAACAAAGTAAATTTATTATCAAAGTACTGAACATATATAGAACCATATACAACCCCAAGATTCATTTTCTTGTGGGCATCCTCAATAAATCTATAGAATAATAACCATAACTGAATCGATGAAAGACTGCATTCAACCAGAGTGCAGATAACAACAAACTGTGAAAATACAAAAAGAAGGAAATAATAATAATAATAAATAAACAATAAATATCAAGAACATGAGATGAAGAGTCCTTGAAATTGAGTCCATAGGTTGTGGGAACATTTCAATGATTGGGAAAGTGAAGCTGAGTAAAGCCATCCCCTGTGGTTCAAAAGCCTGATGTTTGAGGGGTAATAGCTGTTCCTGAACCTCGTGGTGTGAGTCCTGAGGCTATTGTACCTTCTTCCTGATGGCAGCAGCGACAACAGTGAATGTCCTGGGTGGTGGGGGTTCCCGATGATGGATGATGCTTTCTTGCAACAGCATTTCATATAGATTTACTGGTTGGGATGGCTTCACCCGTGATGGACTGAGCCATATCCACAATTTCGTAGAATTTTCTATTCAAGGACATTGATGCTTCCATACCAGGCTGTGATGCAGCCAGTCAATATACTCTCCACTACACATCCAGAGAAGATTGTCAGTGTTTTAGGTGTCATGCCGAATCTCTGCAAACTCCTAAGGAAGTAGCGGTGTTGCCATACTTTCTGATGTGCTGGACCCGAGGCAGGTCCTCCAAAATAATAACACTGAAACATTTAAAGTTGCTGACCCTCTCTGTCACAACCATGAGTTTGGCAGTGCAGCAGATATGGCAATTGCACTCGTGAGTATGCATGTGTCAGCTAATTATTATTTCATTTTGATAGTATTTAACTCCATTCATTCTGTCGCAGTATTTATTGAGACTTGGACACAGCACAGCAATGCTTGTTGTTATGACACCACTCAGTCAGATTTTCAATCTCTTTCCTACATGTTGATTTACACCACCTTTGATTTGGCCTTTGGTAGTGGTGTTGTCAGCAAACTTGAATATGACATTGGAGCTGTGCTTATCCACACAGTCAGAAGTGTAAAGTGATTTGAGCAGGGGGCTAGGTGCACTGCCCTGTGGTGCATCTGTACTGATGGAGATCAGGGAGAAGATGTTGCCAATTCAAATTGACTGGGGTTTGTAATTGAGGAAGCTGAGGTTCTAAATGCACAAGGAGATATTGAGGCCAACATCTCGAAGCTTATTGATTAGTTTTGACGGGATGATGGCATTGAATGCTGACACCTTTGCTGTCCAGATGTTTCAGGGTTGAATGAAAAGCCAATGAGATGGCATCTGCTGTGGATCTGTTGCTCTGGTAGGCAAATTGGAGCAGATCAAAGTCTCTTCCCAGGCAGGAGATGATATGTTTCATCATCAACCTCTTAAAACACTTCATCGCTGTAGATGGAATTGCTACTGTGTGATTCTCACTGAGGCAGGTCACCACGCTCTTCTTGGACAACATATGCAAATATGCTCCTTGGGCCTAACTTTATGGTGACTCTCCAAAAGAGAGGGAGTTAAATCTGTTTTTCTCAGCACACTTCCAATGATTACATCTTAAGCTATTCAAATAACAGCAGTAGAAAGATAAGGAAGCAAGATTTTCTTTGGCAGTGCTGTTATAATTTGGAATTCACTGCCTGATGGGTATTAGAAATTGATTCAAAAGTACCTTTCAAACTATTTGAAGTGAAAACATTTTGCAGGGCTATGGGGACAGATCAGAGGAGTGGGGCTAATTAGATAGCTCTTTCAGAGATCTAGCCATGGAATAATGCAAGTCCTACAGTGCCAAAGAATCCCATGAGTTTCTGGATGTGAGTCTTCTATTTTACCATAGGCAATTTGCTAATGGTTTGATATCCAATACAGATCAAATGTTGGATACGGACCAGAGTTCAGCTGTTGATATTGTGCTTCAGGAGATGAACCTGGTGGGAAAGGCAGGGATTCTGCTTTATGCTCAAAACAATTCAATGATGGATGGCGGAATCTGTACTAGTAACCTAGATGCTTGCCTTGCAGTGCAGAACTTAAGTTCAAATTGCACTATGAGAGCAAGGTTTTTTTTAAGTCAAACAACCCATTTGTTCAATAATGTCTTCAGAGAAGAAAACTTGCTATCCTTCCCTTGTCTGACCTAAATATAAATTCAGATTTCTGCAGAATGGATTGATTCAGAAGAATCCTGGCAGCATTTCCACTGTGTTGAATCAGAGAATGAAGCTGGACAACATAAACTGCTTCAACCTTGCAAAGTATGTTGTACAAACATCTAGAGACTGGTGTTTAACTTGGGATAACTGTCTGAGAGACCTGTCAAGTATGCCCCTGACACATTCATCCTTAAAGAATCATACACTGTAGAATTTGAGTCAGATTTCTCCATCACAATTTCTGTCTCACTAGCAGGACATATCCACCAAATGTAGAAGAACAGTGGTACATATTCAACAGGAAGCCCTTGAGGTATCGTGTCTTGTATCCAAATTAATTAGCTGTCCCTGGATCCTATGCAGAATGTTGTCATAGGATACAATACAGCCTTACATGGGCAATTATGTTTCATGAATTTGAGTTTTTGTTTTGAAGAAGTGGCCAAAAGGTTTGATGAGGTCAGGACAGTAGACATTATCTACATGAACCTTAGCAAGGCTATTGGCAAGATCCCGCATGTTAGCTAGGTCCACAAGTGTGAGCTAGCAAATTGGATACAAAATTGCCTTGCTGGTAGGAGATTGAAGATGATCGTCGAGGGCTATTTACTGTTGAGAAGCCTGTAACTAGTGGCAAGCACAGGAATCGGTTCTGTCATTTGCCCTATGAATTAATGATGTGAATGAGAATACAGGTGGCATGATTAGTATGTCTGCAGATGACACTGACATTGGTGGTAGAGTGGACAATGAAGGATGTTGTCTAAAGTTACAGCAGAATATTGATCAACTTGGAAGGTGGGCAAAATAAATGGCTGATGGAATTTTGGAAGTTAAACTCTGGCAGTGTCAGGTTTAATGACAATGTGGCTGTTTTATCCTTGTCAAGCCGATTTATAGTTCTTGGTCATCTGAAAGGAGATGGGCCAAGGTGAGGCAAGAGGTATATGCTAGTGTCTCATAGCATGTAATTCAGTGGGCTGAAGGGCAAGGCAAAGTGTGAACTGGGCTCACTAGACATGACCAGGCCATCATCTTCTGCAGTTCTGCTTCTGGACTTCGACAATTTTGCTTTAATTATGGTGAGCACTGCAAGCAAGGGTCTGCCTGTGCTTGTCCCTACTGGTTTGCTGGAACCAGTTGTGCGCCCTCTTGTCCTGCAAATACAGGAAGGGGAAGAGTGCTGATGACTTTTGCAAACAGTTTGAATTAAATGGCATCATGATCAAACAGTTGACGCTGTGTGGAAACCATGGTATGTGGGTGGGTAGTGTGAAATATGTCCTAATATGGAGAGTGGAGCTCACTCTCTCTGCATGTCTACCGTAATGATAATAATTCATTGATAATTCCATCACCTTCTGTAAGTACAATGCACACTCCCTTTATTAGATGCAGGATGGCGTTAAACAGTGGAAATTCATGCGCCAGGAGGTGCGCAAAAACAACTAATAGCAATGACTGAAATCAGAGTACTTAAACAGGATGAATTTGTTTCTGTGTCTGCATTCAATTGAGCAGACAAGGGGTAATCATGCATTGAGATCCCAGCATCTATTTTCCAGCATTAACCAGAATCTGCATCTGAAATGTGGATATAGAATCTAAAAGAAATTAGCACAAAATGACTATGATCATTATAGACAGACATAAAAATGTTCTAAACCGTGAACAGTGAGAAATGAAAGCATTACATTACTATAGATTTACTTTTTATTTATAAACAACATACATTTACTATAAAAGCTGTTGCATTAATTGAACATTGTAACTTTTCCTTCAAGAGGCAAAACACTATACATATAGCACAATAGTTCAACTGTAGCATATGCCAGGTAATTGTAATTCTTTATGTTTGAAGAACAGCCCCAGTTACAATATGTCATTTCATTGTGCGCCTGTCCATGCCCACATTTGGTCCAGCCCATTCTGGGGAAATGTGGTTTAACTATGTACTCTCTGCAATAAGTGATCGCAGTACAGGTGTTAATGGATGGCGGCAGAAATACATGAAGTGTTACTTTAAGGAAACCACATCAAATTATGTCAGCATGAATAATCAAGAGACAGTGGAAAATGGGCAATCATGACAGTAATTACACTGATAACTCTTAACTGACTAATACTCCAAATATGGACCTCACATGTTGCACAGTGGTTAAGCAGGGTGATCATCTATGTTACAATTAATTGAAATTCACTTCTCTGAACATTTCCATTGACATTTTAGGCAAAGAATTATTAACAGTATTTGTTGTGGATGGAAATGTGTTTTCTGTTGTGTGTGTTAAAAGTGCAACATATTAATGCATTTGCATTAAACCGTGAAATTTTAATTAACTTTTGTCAATAAAACAATTTCAGAATTGGATTTCAACTTGTATCAGTCACTACTTCACATTGTTAGCATATAAAACAGAGGATGAATTTCTACTCCAATGTGCTTTATGACATTTCACAACTTCCCTTGAATAAGTGAATAATACCTTTAAAATAGTGCACATGGGAAGAGGATACAAATTCACCACTCTTCTAATACTGCTGAAAATAGTTTCCAATCTATAATCTGCTTCGCCTATTGTATTGAAAAGGGTTACACTATTACTATTGTGGATCACATAAATCTTAACATAGTATACTGCATATCAAGAAGTCACAGTGCTACCACTTATAAACCTACTGTGTATTTGGATCAAATACACTTAATACTAAAAACAGACATATTTGTAAAGGGGGCTATTGGAATAGGTACAGAATGTGCTACAATACATGTTCAATGCTTCCTCTGCAGGTAATTTCTGAAGAGTTAAAGTGTACAAGAATATGTAAAAAGTTGTCTTTAAAAATCTTTTGAACAGTAAGAGATGAATTTTACACAATGAATGAACCGACTCTAAGAGAAACATCAGCCTTTGCTGAAGTCATGCAGAGGGTAGGAATCTTTGGGTCGCATGAGCCAGTCACATGAGATGAACCAGTTGGGCCTCAGCGTCATGTCTGACTCACCCTCTTCGCAGTTTGATGCACCTAGTGTATTAAGAGCTGGCAGAGATGTTTACTGAGCCAGATACCAACACTTCATATTCACTTCTCATCATTCGTATGCAATAGCCTGCACTTACTAAGGCACAGTTTTAGTGTAAATGAAGCAAATATTGCATTTTAACAAACTATTCAAACAACAAATACAAATAAAAATAAAGCACACAATTATCATATAATGCCTTATCATCAACATGCAAAACATGACTGAAAACTATTTTAATAAATAAGTATCAACCTTACAATTTAGGTAATTAATGCTGAACCAAAGAGACTTATTAATTTATGTTCTCTTTAACAAAGCTGCTACATGATAATGGACTACACCTTACTATTTATCCTCCTGCAAGGAAGTTAAGAGCTCTAAATGCGGAATAGGTGTTGTATTGCTGTTGTTTAAGGCAGATACAAGTCATTGGCTAATTAGGTGCTTTCAGTTCCCCATTGTATCTCTTTGCAAGCATTTGCCTCAGATATAACTGGTTTGCTAAACAAGGAATTATGACATGCCTCAAATTAATTGTAACTGCTTGATTGGTGGCTTGCTTGAGCTACAAGTCAACCCAAGTGATAATCTAAAAGTCTGAGAAATATAAAAAAAACTAAACAAAATCATTTTGTAGCAAATTCTCCCACTTAATTAGTCTTCACTTTTCCAGTATTTTATAAAACCTTCAACAGTTTTTCAGATTATTCCAATAGTGCGTTGTGATAGAATTATAAATAATTTAAGCCATTTAAATTGAATCCTTACTTAGAAAAATTGACTTGTAAAAATATTTCATAGCTTTAATGCTTTTAGGGAGAACATTTCATAAGAAAGGTGCAATAATAACAAGATAATTGTATTTACCTTTTAGTTAGCTTAGCAGGATGCTAACACATTTTATTATTTATAGTGAGGAATTACTCCATTATCAAATGGATGTAGAAATATGAAACCAACAGCTTACCACTCATTGAATTTTCAGCCATTTCCAAATTGCTATCTCAACCTAAAATGCTGTGCAGACTATATTCATAACTCAGACTATAATCCACAGTATTTGAGCATGCACAGATATACTGATTGTATTTATCAGAACATGGTTGGAATTGTAAGCACACCGATCAAAGCACGCAAACAATGGAAACGCCTGGGTTAACAGGGAAATGCTATAATATGGACGTGTTCCATACTATATTGGAAAACCTCTGATCATGGTATTGGAGAGGTATATTCCTTTTTGTTGACTTGCATTTGAATTGCAGTCTGGCAGTTGTCTACTAAATAATCATTAGCTTGAAGGAAGTATTGATCTAATTGCTTTGTTTTTAAGACAGTGGAACAGATCAATCAGCTGAATCATACAACAAACAACCTAAAGGATCTGATACATGATACCAACCACTGACTACACATTTGAAGCAGGTTTTAAATATAAACTGTATTTTTTTTTCCCAAAACAGCAAACTTGAGTGCAAATCTTTTTTCTGGCACACACATTTTCCTCAAAGGCAAACAATTCGGTTTTCAATTCTGTTTTTGTTTAACAATGCCATGTCGGAATCAAAACATTGTGTAGTTGTAATTTACTATTACCTAGGATGGAAGAAAAGCTTGGTTATTACCTCTTTATCAATTTTCTTTTCTGCATGCTAGACTTTCATGATATTCTTACATCATGAAGAAATGCAGCCAAAGGACAGAGCATTCTAAAATATCAAGGTAATTGCAAATCTACTCTATGCATTTGGAATGATCTCTACATTCCGTAAATGTGACACAGATGGCTCAAATTAGTCCCAAGGAAAGGAAGACAAAGTTATTAACCACTACACAGGACAAATAGAGTTTTATTCACTTACTCCACTTGTAATTGCACCTTTATGATTAACATTTTCATAACTGGAGGAGGCAATAAAATAAATTACATATTACACAATATTAATTAAAACATGTTGAATTCAGTTACAAGCTTTTCTTCAACAGCAAAAATATACCAAATTACGCTACTATTGTGACTATATGAACAAAGGACAGCATTTTCACTAAACAAGAAAATGATTTAAAGTGTTGGCTGTCAAAATAACAATGCAGCTAAATGTTGTTTTGGGGAAAAAAAGGGTTCTCAGAGTGTGGAAGCCAGTGAATGATGGTTTCTATCCGCGACTGTGTCCAAACAGAGTATATCGCGTTGAACTTCAGGGCCATCTGTGCTCTGTTGGGCTTTCATTTGCTCATTGAAATGTAGCAGGGTCATAAAGTCGTGGGTTGTCCAGCAGCTAAACAAAACAAAGAATATGAATGGGCAATGTACAAATATGGCTTATAGATATAAAAATATAGGTGCATCATTAAGTGTTTAAAAGCCTTTGATGTTATTACTGAAACATCTATGATAAATGTTTAAGAAGTATTATTGAGCTCATCCCATCCTAACATTACCAGGATGGCCAAATTGGAACCAAGATTTAAAGCAGTTGAACTATCTTCACAAATAATATGTTAGAATTGTTATTACATTTTTATTATGCTGCATTTTTCTTATTTATAAATAAATATACGAGTACTATTTAGAATTCAAGAATGTAACTGGGAGATGAATAACCACTGTTTTAGTCTGCTGTGAACTGTTTTATCAGCAAGACTGTGATTATGATGCAAGTGCTGTAAGCCATTTGACTTGATTATGTTTACTCTGAGAAAATTACCACTAGTGTATGAGCCTTAATATTAGTAATTACCATATTTAGGTAACATCTTGAGTCTGGGATATTCAATGATCTTGCAAAAGCTTCCCACAAAATATTATTTGGGGTTTAGCATGCCAATTTCCTCGATTCCAAAGTGAATTTCAAACTGGCACCAAACACTGTGGGGTTTCTGGTGTCCAGAACAGGTGAAATCATTAAACAGACAAATCAAACTAACTAACTCTAAGACTCAAGGACCACAAAGTAAGACACACAGATTATATTTCATTCTTAATTTACTGTCGTGAAAGCAAAATTTTAAAAAAATGAAAGGACATAGAATTTATTTGGAATTTATTTTAATGTCATAAATAAGGAGGATCAATGAGGAGAGGGCACTTAATGCAGCCTGCATGGGCTTTTTGCAAAGAATCCACAAAGCAGATAGATCGGATAATAAAAGACCATCGGATTCAATGAAAAGTGGTCTTCATTCAAAATTGCCTTGAGTAGTAGAATGGGTACTGATTGAAATAATATGTTGTATATTTCAAACCAGTGAAAACTGATGTAGTCCACTTGCAGAGGCTGTGATATATCTGTCCCTATAGTTGCATTCTCAGGTTAATCTTCACAGTTACCACACTGCCAAAACATAAATTGCAATGCACTGAGAAGTGTAGAGAAACAGCAGGATCAAAGTGTGCATCCATAGATTCCGGCAGGCAGGTTGGTTAAGATGCTGCATGGGATACTATAATGGATAAAGGAGAGAATACAAAAGGAGAGAGATTGTGATAAACTGGAAAAAAATACTAGCAAGCCCACAGCTAGAGTAAACACAGAATCCTGATGAAGGGTCTCCACCTGATATGTTGACAGCTCGTTTTCACGGATGCTGTCCGACCTGCTGAGTTCCTCCAGCATGTTGTGCATGTTGCTTTGATCCCAGCTAGAGTAACGTGCACTGTTCTGATCACACACTGTCAAAGGAGCGAATAAAGAGCCCAGGATTTATTTTTACCAAATAAATCATTCTCACTTGCCATTCTGCTCTCCGCCTCCCTTCTTTTCTGCAGGCTTCTCCTTGACCCCCAGCTACCAACTGCCTCTCACTCTCCTACATTCTTCCACTATCCAATCCTGAGCTTTTGTCCTTCTCCCACGGCTCTTGAATAAATAGTTTATTTAAAAACTGCTATGATGGCTGCTCTACTCTATCCTACCTTACTTTTACTGGCCAAGTTTCTACACGCAGCCAATCAGAAATTAAAAGCGGTTGGCTCCTCCCC
Organism: Hypanus sabinus; assembly: GCF_030144855.1. Lineage (NCBI taxonomy): Eukaryota > Metazoa > Chordata > Chondrichthyes > Myliobatiformes > Dasyatidae > Hypanus > Hypanus sabinus. Next base: position 46,130,044 of record NC_082719.1, on the reverse strand, counting down.
TGCTGCCGCACTGGCTGTGGCAACTCGTAAAAAACAGGAGCTCCACTGAAAAACCACTTTAAAAAAGCCACAGGCTCCTCCCCGCTGCAACGGGATAAGGAACGTACGCTGAAAGTTCTGAGCAACACACACACAATGCTAAAGGAACTCAGCAAGTCAGGCAGCATCTATGAAGGGGAATAGACAGCTGGCATTTCAGCCGAGATATTTCAGTTGATCGGGGCCAGTAAACATGAATGTTGTCAGACAAGAAAATACTTTACAAGGTACACAGGGTGTTCAGGCGTTACTCACTTCTGGACCTGATGTAGCAATCATTGCAATTTAGGAGACCATTACGGATCCGGACGTCTGTCCCTGTACTTGCATCCCCAAGTTGTCCTTGACAGATACCACACTGCATTACAAAAAAGTTAATTATTCATTTATTTTTATTTTAAAAAGTAAGAACTAAGACCTTGCAAATTTACATCAGTATTTCAATCTGGAAAAGTGTGAAGTAATCCACTTTGGAAAGTCAAACTTGAAAGCAAAATGCAGGGTTAATGGCAAGATTCTTCACAGTGTGGAGAAACAGAGGGATCTTGGAGTTCATGTCTGTAGATCCCTTAAAGTTGCAGCAGATGGTTAATAAGCTGTGTGTTGTGTTTGCCTTCATTTGTTGGGGGATTGAGTTCAACAGTTGTGAGACAGTGTTGCAGCTCTATAAAATTCTGATTCGACCACACTTTGAATATTGGTCTGTTCCAGTTCTTCTTTGCCCTATACTCTAAGCAAGAGAAGAATTACCATGATGATGCCTGGATTAGAAGGCATGTTTTAGGCTAAGCTATGGCTATTCTCTTTGGAGAGAGGAGGATGAGAGGTGACTTGATATAGGCATACAAGATGATGAGGTATAGATTGAGTGGATAGCCACAAACATTTTCCTGGGGTGGAAATAGCTAATACAAAGGGCTTAACTTTAAGGTATTGGGAGAAAAGCACAGGGGGAGATGTCAAAGTAGTTTTTGAAAGTGGCAGGTGTGTGGAATGTGGTGGAAAAGGCAAATACATTAGGAACATTCAAGAAACTCTTAACTGGGTGAATGGATGAAAGAAAAGTGGAGGGCTAGGTGGGAGAGAAAGATTATATTGATCTTGGAGTAGATTAAAGGATTGGCACAACATTGTGGGCTGAAGCGTCTGTGCTGTGCTGTACTGTTCTATGTTCTATTAGAATTTATAAAGAAGTATGTAATAAGATCTTGCAAATTTACTCATATTCTATTAGCCTCTCAGTCTTTCTACACATGATCCTAAACCAACCTACATGAACAAGCAATGAATGTTTAATGATTTCATGATTTATTTAATTGATGCACTTTCTTTGGGACTTAGCAATGGAAATGGATTCGATGCTCCATCTCGGTATCAATGCTGGTGGTAATGGAACTTTTAAATATCACAAGTCAATCTGAGACTAATATCAAGTATAAATCATACAACTGTGTAGAGTTTGTACATTCATGGGTTCCACGTGAGTTCATGGATTTCTTCCAGATGCTCTGGTTTATTCCCTCATCCCAAACACAAATGGATTGATAGGGCAATTGGCCACTGCAAATTGCCCCTTTGTGTAGAAGAGTGGTAGAACGTATAGGGTTTGATGGAAATGGGATTAATATAGGATTCATGTCAGTGGAGCCTGAAGGTTGGTTTTTAAAGAGCAAACACGAGGAGATCTGCAGATGCTGGAAATTCAAACAACACACACGAAATGCTGGTGGAACACAGCAGGCCAGGCAGCATCTATAAGGAGAAACACTGACAACTCCGGAGATCTCCCATCCACTGGCAGTGCTTCTCCTTATAGATGCTGCCCGGCCTGCTGTGTTCCACCAGCATTTTGTGTGTGTTGCCTGCAGGTTGGTGTAGTTTTGGGCTGAAGGACCTGTTACTGTGCTGTGTTTTTTTTTATTTTTAAGTACTAACACAGGAAATAAAAGCAGCGGTAGACAATTTGGACGACTGCCTGCTCTGTCACTTGATAAGATTATGGCATCACTTTCCTGCTGTAATCCAGACACCTCAATTCTCTTATATTTTAAAAATATCAACCTGTCACGAAGGTACTCAGCAACTAAGCCTCCACTGCCACTTGGTGCTGAACTCCCAGCTAGTAGACTCCTCTGCTGACCATCTATCCTATCAGATGCTTCACAAGTTCTGTGCATTTCAGTAAAATCGCCTCTGATTATTCTAAACCTGAGAAAATACAGACCCAATCTGTGTAATGTTTGCTCAAAAGGCAGAGCCTTGATCCCAGGAATCAATTTGCTGGTCCGTTACTGCACTCTCTTTTTGATAAGCACATCTTTCTTTAGGCAGGGAGGCCAAGAATAAAGAAAATATTATCGACATCACCTCATCAGGGCACTGAATAAATGCAATGAGATAGCAATTGTACTCAATTCCTCTTACAAAAAAGATTAACATACCAGCTTACCTTCTTAATTGCTTGCTTTCAGTGATTAATGTACAAAGACACCCAAGTCCCTCTGAAGACTGATGCCTTTCAATCTTCCCATTTAATAGAGATTTCTTTCTACTGAAGTGGATGATGTTCCATTTCTCCACATCTCAGCTGGATTGCATTTAGCCTGTCAGCACCTCCTTAGTATTTTCCTCAATCATCCTCTGAGCTTAAACAGCTATCCAGCTTTGTATCATCTGTAAACTTGGATATAGCTGACCAATTTGGATAAATCCTGATTATAACCCATTCGTCTAAGATTTGGCCAAATCAACCTGGCTGTGGTCAGCAGTTCTGAAAGGATGTCCTGGTATTTGACTGTTCCCCGGTAATAATATCTGCAGATATACAGACTCGCGAGGAGTCTGGGATTCCATACAGAGTGCAAGAGCAGAGTCCCAGCCTACTGGGATTCCCCGCAGAAGAGTGGGGAATGAGCCTCTCTATCCCATCCCAGTTAATCCTGCTTATATTTCTGATTTCATCATCTTTAAAACATTCGTAATGCTTTTGAAAAGTCCGTTACACATATTGCATAGCCCTGGCTTTGACAGGTGGAACATCTGCAAATTACCTTATTAGCTCACAGACTAAGGTCTTCCCATGTCTTGCTGTACCCCTCCCGGCTCAATTGGGTCTCAGGGCATCCAGTCCATGTAAGTATAAGCAGCCAATAAGCAGTGTACCGTGTCTGTAGGGTAATGTACTGGGTGGAAACGTGCATAATTCACATCCACTGACATTAAGATGGGTTTACCTTTAAGAGGCAGGTCTGATGTGATGATTTAATGACATGAAGTTTTCTTTCGCGCTTTTTATCCTGTCTGATGGTTGACAATACAGGAGTTGTTACAGTTTCCCTTAAACTTAAAATACCTCCATTGCGAAAACCTACTGTGGTGAACTACGTATACCTGTCTGGACACGCCCCTCTGCTGACTGCTCCTGTGGCTCCTCCCACAGACCCCTGTATAAAGGCAATTGGAGGCATTGCTCCTCCCTCAGTCTCCGAGATGTAGTGCTCCCTTTTTGCTGCTAATAAAAGCCTATCGTTCACTTCCAGTCTCCGAGAGTTATTGATGGTGCATCACCTACAAACAATGCTCTAGGATAATTCCAGGGTTATTCAACATGTCAGCCAACGCAGTTGCCTTGAAACGGCTGGAGTTCTAGGAGCAAAATGCCATCACTTGGTTTGTACAAGCCGAGTCCCAATTTACGCTGTGAGGAGTCTCAGCGGATGACAGCATAGTAGTGTTGCTCAGCAGTTCCATGGGAGCAAGAGTGGTGAGTCTTCTTGAACACCCACCTGAACACTGAAAGCTAATCTTTTATCGACTTTAGGACTGTCAGAATCTTAACAGGCCAAACATTTGTTCTCCTTGCCTGGCCTGGATGATGCTAGGGCTTCAGAGCTAATGGACCACAGGCTGCTCCTCCTGCAAAATCGTCATCCTTGTTTTATTTTTAAAGAACTCTTCATGCAGGAAACGTCTGATCTAGTTCACATGGCCCTCGCAAATGCATCTGTGAAGGACTACAGGGAGCTTACTAAAACGGCCGATAGTCTACACTCATCCAGGCAGAGGTGTACAAATCCTCCTCCTTTCCCTGCCTCAAATAGACTGGTCAGCAGGATCTCGAACACAAGCACGCCTGTGGCTGCGAAACAGACAAGGCCAGGTCTGTGTCTTTATCACCCTCGCTCTGGTACGAATGCTAGGAAGTGCCGACTGCCTTGCAGCATTGACAGTGCTGGCACATTGGGACAGAGATTTTCGAAAACCATGGGCCTTCAGCTCTCAGGTGTGTCTACCGTTCTTTACGGACGCTTCTTGTGTGATGTGGATGCTCAAGTGAGTGAGCTGTTAGCATCGCCATTTGATGAGAAGGGAAAGAGTGACAAAACCTCACTGGAGGCTGCCAATGACAGCAAGATCCAGACTTATGGGACACAATGGATGACGCTCTGCTTCAGCAGCCCACACACATAGACTGGACTCAGAAAAGCTGGCTGCTGTGAAGACTGTGTTTGCCAACATGGAAAAGCTTGGCATTGTACGCACGTTGAATAGCCCCTGGGCTTCGGCCCTCCAAATGGTCTGTAAGGCCGATGGTGGTTGCCACCTATGTGGTGATTACCGATGCCTTAATGAATTCATCACCTCCAATTGTTACCCAGTCCCACATATCCAGGACTCCTCAGCACGTTTTGCTGTTAATTTAATTTTTTTCTGAAGTTGACTTAGTTAGGGGCTACCATCAGATGTCTGTGTGCTTGGGGGACATTCCCAAATCAGCTGTGGTAACCCCATTTGGCCTCTTTCAGTTTCTGTGCATGCTGTTCAGACTGAAAAAGCACAGACTTTCCAGTGGCCGATGGACTCTGAATTAAAAGACTTCGATTTACCTGGATGACATACTTGTTGCCAGTGCATCCAGATCTAAACCCCTATCTCATCTCTGCACACTTTTCGGGTGTTTAAGTCAACACAGGTTGACCATTAATCCTGCTAAATGCCAGTTTGGATTGTCAGCCATTGGTATTGTCAACCACTGCATTGCTGCAGAAGATATGAAACTATTCCCATCAAAAGTCTCCACTATTGTGGATTCCCACCAACCCAGACAACAAAGAAACTACATGAGTTTTTAGGAATCGTGAATTTCTATCATCATGAGCTGCTGAAATTATGTTTCCCCTGCATAGTGCCCTTAATGAAGTGCTTGACTGGTCAGTGGACATGACCAGAGTATCTGATGACACTAAACGACCTCTTTCCAACATGGCACTACTGGTGCACCCACTCCCCAACCCACCTCTTGAGATCCCTGACCGATGGCTTGACCATGTCAATGTGGACATTGTTCGTCCTCTTTTCCTCTCCCATCATGGTTTCACACAGCTCGTTACCATGGTGGACCATACTACCAGGTGGCCAAAGGTCATCCCTATAGCATTGACAATGGCCACAAACGTGGCTAGGTAATGTAACGGGTGGGAGCACGTGTATAATTCACAACCACCTACGTTGAGTTGGGGTTCACTTTCAGTGGCTGGTCTGATGTGATGATTTAATGACCTGAAGTCTTTATGTTCTGTGTTTGGAGGACAATAAAGAAAGTTGTTACAGTCTCCATTAAACTTAAAATGCCCCTGCAAAATTCTACAGATCTATCAAGGTTCAGCTCAATGTTATTCAACATTGGCAATAAGAATTTTTTAATGCCATAGATAGACTGGCAGTAATTAATACTTACATTAATTAGAGGGTATTGATAAGGTCCAGTCCTATGTGGCAAGTTTAATCATACCTATCGTGCAAACAGAGTAACTTTGCACCATTCAATGACTGAATAGTGAGGCAGACACTAGATGCTACTTTTGAGAATTTAGAGGTGGAAAGGTCTACCTTGGACATCTTTTACCATTGAATCCCACTCTTACCTGAAACTGCTCCAACACTACCTTGTCTTACAACATCCACCAATACTTATTAATCTGTTTTGAATAATTCTATACTTTGATCATTTTCACACACTACAGATCTTCCTATGTTTATTAAAGTTATAATGTCTTAACTGAGAGGTGTTATTTTAATGGGAGCTTGAACAGGTGTAAATGGTAAATCCAGTTTGCTATACAACTGTAATAACTTTTTTGCTGGGTTTCTGGCAGCAGGACTGTCTGAGATCTCCAAGGTGATGACTTCAAAAATACAGTAAAAATTACCAGTGCCAGCAGAATATAAGGGAGTTGAAAACATTTCACTTTCAACCAAAATAATTGCCACTAAATTAATAAATACCATGGAGTAAAGAAAAGCTGGTCATTTCCTGTGTTGCCTTCTCTACTGATTTAGATACTAACCCTCACACTTACAAAAATTAACTGAATAGCATCGATTCCGACTTGTAACAAGTCAAGTTACTTTTAGTTTACCTTGCTGGAAATGTGGAAGGAGGCTATGCAGAAGGAATATAACTGTTAGTTTCCACTATCTTAGATTCCCTGATGCACTATGTTAGATTCCATGAATGAACACATTCAACGACCATCAAAACAGACTGCTGGTCAAATGACTCTTAAGAAAGTTTCTCGGCATAGGAGAAGCAGCTGGCTTACCGTGAAACACTGAATGTGAAAATAAAGACTGAGTGTTTCAATGATCATGGCTGCACCTTTTCCCAGGGGAAGCCCACAGGTCGAGCACAACTTCTTCCCACTGACTGATCTACAGCAAAGACAAATGTACAAAGATCAAGGCATATTCAGTCAGTGGAATGTTTTGTTGCTGACGCTTTGCTAGAGCAATACTCACAAGGTAAGAATGTGCACCTCAACATAATGTAAGTTTAATCAAGCTGTAGTATTATAATAATTTAGGTACATGTATGCATCCTAGACTTCATAATTGCATTGCAGAGACACACTACCATCAAACAGAGGCCACTGTCTATTGTATGGTGCCTACCTGCTAGGAGACTGGAGTTGAGGAGATGAGTGTGGCTGAGGAAATGATTGGCTTGATTGTAAATCTTCATGAGAGCCAGATCTAGCAAAGCAAATATTAAAAGATGATGAGAATATCACTCTTAAAAAACTATACTGTATTTCAACATCTAATGATTGCTTGCATGTCTAATCTGACTGCAGTATGTCACATAAGCAATGCAATTTATTACAATGTAAATGGTACCAAAGATCCATTAAGGAGTTTGAAGGGTACCTTTTCTTATCAGCAGTTTAGGTTAGGATATACTGTAAGTAACAGAGCTCTCTTCTCACCCACAGATGGTGTCAGGCTAGTCAGTGTCAAACAAGGACCATTGATAGATTGACCGAAAAACAAATCTGAACCATAACTGGTGACTCTTAACGTACATATGTGGTCACACAATGGAAAGTGGTCGAGCTGTTAGGCTAAGCTAGATGAACACACCCAGCACACAATAGCTGCCAGCATTCCTGCCCTTCACTGTGTGAAGACTGGGAATATAAGGTACACAAGTTGGATGGGCTTCTTGATTTTGCTCTGCTAGCCTTGGGCAACAATCATATCAGTACCCAACAAAAATGACCATCATTCAGTAGCACTCACATATACAGTGATGGAGCACTTTGAGAGGTTAGTTATGGTTAGAATCAGCTCCTGTCTCAGCACAAGGACCTGGACTCACTGCAATTTGCCTATCACCACAATAGACCTACAGTGGATATGATCTGACTTGCCTTTCATGTGGCCTTGGATCACCTTATATAAGGCTGCTGCTTATTGAAAACAGCTCAGTGTTTAATACATTAATTCCTACAGGTTTGACCAAAAAGCTCCAAAACCTGGGCCACTGTTCCTCCCTTTGCAACTGGATCCTTGACTGTGTGGATCAGTGATAACATCTCTACCTTGCTATTAGTCAGCACTGGTGCTCCTCAGGGGTGTGTGCTTAGCCCACTGCTCTACTCTCTCTACACGCATGACTATATGGCTAGGGACAGCTCAAATGCTATCTATACATTTGCTGATGACATAGCTGTTGTTGACAGAACTTCAGATGGTGATAAGAAGGCATACAGGAGTGAGATATATCAACTAGTCGCAGCAACAACCTTGCAATCAATGCCAGTAAGACCAAAGAATTGATTGCGGACTTCAGTAAGGATAAGATGAGGGAACGCACTCCAGTCCTCATCAGAAGAGAAAAAGAAGTGAGAAACTTCAAGTTCCTGGGTGACACCATCTCTGAGGATCTATCCTGGGCCCAAAGCATTGATGCAATTACAAAAAAGGTATGACAGCAGCTGTATTTCATTAGGAATATGAGGAGATTTGGTCTGTCACCAAAGACGCTCACAAATTTCTACATATGTACCTTGGTGAGCATTCAAACTGGATGCATCGCCAGCCTGTATGGAGGGGCCACTGCACAGGATCAGGAAAAGCTGCAGAAAGTTGTAAGCTCTATCGTGGGCACTGGCCTCTCCAGCATCCGGGAAACCTTCAAAAGATAATGCTTCAAGAAGGTGGCATCCATCATTTAAGACCAGGACATGCCCTTTTCTCATTGCTACCATCAAGGAGGTGGTACAGGGGCCTGAAGACACAGATTCAATTTTTCAAGAACAGCTTCTTTCCCACCACCATCAGACTTCTGAATGGACAATGAACCCATGGACACTTCCACAGTACTTTTTCCCTCTCTTTTTCCACTACTTATTCAATTTATATGTACTTTTTATTGCATGTTATAGATTTTATTGCTATGTTTTGCAATGTACTGCAGCTGCAAAACAAACATATTTCACAACATACGTCAGTGATATTAAATCTAATTCTGATACAACTATACCTGCTCCAACATAAAATACAAATCAGGAAAAGAAATTACTACAAGTACATCTATTGGATGACTAACCGGTTTTTTCTGTCCACTATATTTGACTGATGTGCCCAGCTTCTATCCAGAGACCCAGCCTTCATTTCACTTTGACCGTCAGGTAGCTTGTTCCTTTGAAGGTCAAGAAACAGCGGAAGTTCTTGTGCGTTCTGTGGTCTGTCTGAAAAAACTGGGGAGCCTGCAGCTGACATGAACACAAAATGCAGGTTTTATTATGTGAAGCGAGGGATGCTTGAATTAGTCGGCTGTTAACATTCCTAATCTGAAGAAAGAAAAATAATTAATTTTGATTAAATGAAACAAAATTACATTATATTCCTGCATTCATAAGCTGAGCAGTTTCACTTAGACAATGACTCTCAGGACTAAGGAACCCTTTGCAGTACCTCGGCATTGACAAAATCTGAAATGTGGTGGTATCATGGATATACTGGAATTCAGAGGGCCAAGCAACTAAATCAGAAGATTGGCAGTTCAAGCTTCACCGTGGTATGTCGTGAAAATGTGGAAAATCATACGCTGCTTCAACACATTATGCTTTACTGTCAGTGTATGCTTAAGTTGCCTGTAAACAGTAAGTAACGATTAGGAAATTATCCGAATCAGGGTTACATTTCACCCTTGCTGTCCTTACAAAGTTCTCTTCATTATATCTTGTTCAGTGAGGTAGTTTTTTTAAAGCACCACAGGGCTGGTGAGATCAGGAAACGGTTGGGCTTAAAGAGCTGAAGGAAAGCAGGTGAGTGAAGAAGATAAGTGATCGCATCCTTGGAGTCTAAAGATGTGGGGCCTTTAAGTAACGATTGGAAAAACATGGAGGTAGACATCATACCTTGAGCTGACACTTGCTGATGATCAGTGAGGTGTGTTTGACTGTGTGCCTGAATCTGTCTCTCACTGGCATTTTCTTCATCTGTTTGGAAGACATGTGGTTCAGACTGGAAGTTCATCCTATTGGTAAAAAAGTCAAAACTCAATGAATGTTATTTTATATTACAACACCGTAAGTTTTTTTCCGTAGCTTTAGGCCATTGAGTAAGATGCAGCATCAATGGAATGTAACCAGGAGAAGGTTTTATCCTTGCCAGTTTTCAAAGAGCAAAATTTTCAACCTTGTTTTGAAAAGAGGAAGTAAATGGTATGATTCTTGGCCTGAAAGAGATGGGAAATAAATCCATGTTGCTCTTTCATTCCTCCTGGTGGCAAGCTTAAGCAGAGCATGAGAGACTCTGAGCATAACTGTTTACGACCGATCAGAACCAAATTTTGGTATTCAAATACAATACCATGTCATGTGTTTAATGCATCAATCTTATACCTCTAATTTTTAACTAAGACCTTTGAAATAATGAAAATACTTAATAGGTCAGTTCCAAAGTATACTTTCAAAAATATCCAGCATTCTTGCAACATACAACTCCCAAGACAAAATACACTGATGAAAAGCAGGATCCTCTTTCCTTTCTCATAGAAAATATCAATTCCCTTGACACAAATGGATTTTTAAAATGCATTTAATATTGTGAACCAAGATTACTAACCATTAGCACGCCTCAAGATGAGAATTTTAAATTTTATATACAGTTGATAAAGAAAGCTTTGAGATTTAAACTACCAGTAGTTCCATCAAACCATATCCTTTCAGATATCTCCAAATAATACTGTCATTGTGCTGCATAGTTCTTTCTGCTAATTAGTCTGTCCACATGTCCATCCACCATACACCACAATGAAGATGAAAAGTTGAACTGACAAAAATTAAATAGTAAATATTAGTTGCACTTTTATGTGCATATACATGCATGAATATAAATGGGCACATAAAAATCAGAAAGAATTATATCATGAAAACCAATCCAGACATATTGGCTCAACATGCTTGTATAGTTTCATCAGGGTTTAATTTCCTGCTGCCGAACAAAGATTAGCATAAAATCCCTTTGCTGTGCTATTTTCTGTTTAAAGGGCATTAATTTGTTAGATTTAAAAATACTTTAAATCCTATGTACCTATGGTCTCAGAGATTATATTCTACCACAGGTTAAATCACAGATTGTTTACCCAGAGTAGAAAGCTGCTGGGAGTATGGAATTCATTCTTGTTTGGAATATGAACAGTGAAACCATACTAATGTACAGTATGGGACAAATATTTTACAATAGGCTGTATACATACTAGATACACATGTTCTAACCACTGTCAATTCACTAACAGATGCAACTGGCATAATTCAGTATTTTATATAGGAAATTTTGAGAACTAGGCCAACAAACAATAACAATAATAGCTACAAAATCAATATAAGCACATCTGAGTTTTGTCCAGAAGAGAACCTGATCATACCGGTAAAGTGTAAGCCTCTAAAAGACCCGTTAAGTCTCAATTATTTGGCAGAAAGAAAGTGTTGTAGAAAAGTGCCCTCTGATCATTGTACCAAACGTGTGATGTTGCTTCTCTCCCTCCCAACCTAAAACTGTCTATAGAAGTGACACAGCAAACACCTTGCTACTGTTGTGCTGTCCCAACCCAAGTTCTTCAGCGTCACTAACCTCCCTATCTGGGAACACCACCCACCTTTTGCCAATCTCACTCTCTGATTACCAACTTCAACCACTGACCCCTCACCAATCTCTAGTATCTTCATTCCTAGCCCTTTTATCCATTGACTGGTCTCGACACCAATGAACATTCCTTTCCACCATGCAGCCAGGCCGCCCACTGTACCCTGAACTTTAATCTCCACTAATATACCATCCCCAGCTTCTGATTTACTCCTTTTACTTCAGGCTCTTTGCCAAAAGAAAATACTTGAATTTGCAAGATCCTTTCAGTTGGAAACACTACTGAATGTTTCTGCTCTTTGCTAACTGATAGATTAATGCATGTTTACCATTGCTGACTGGTCTTCTGGCAGTATTCCTTAACATTTTATTTTGGATTGTGTCCAAAGACTCTTGAGATGTCAAAGAAGGAAATGACTAAAAAGTAAGCATTTAACCTACTAGTATGTAGCACACCAATGATTAAAGATATGAAAATTATTAAATGTTATGAAACTTAATATGTCTCTATTAGCATTAACAGGAAATAAATTATTCTATAATTACTGTTCAGATCCACAGATATTAAAGGTTATGAACTTATTATTTCATTCATACATACCCTATTTCTTTAGATTCCTGTTGTTTCATGTCCTGCCAGTGCAATTTCTCTAATTTATTTGTCCCAGGTTTATCACAATTTTCCTCATATCCATTCCCATTCTTTGAGCTCTGTACTTCTTCTTGCTCCTGTGTTGATCTCTGTGTTGTTTCCTTATGGCTTTGGTGTTCTCTAGCCAGTATTCCTCCCTCTTCTCCTTTTTGACAACTGTCAATTTCCACCATCTGTCCATTGAAGACAAATTGAGATACATTTTAACATTTATTTTTGATAGCTTATGTTTCTACACAGCACGACACCACATCAAAGTTCCAAAGTTCAAAGTAAAATTTATTGTCAGAGTACAGTCATGTCACCACATATAACCCTGAGATTCCTTTTCTATGGACGTACTGCAGAACAGTAACTGCAAACCTATACCTTCTACCCGACGCCGACAGTGAGAGGAGCATGGCCTGGGTGGTGAGGATCTTTGATGATGGATGCTGTTTTTCTCGCAATGTTTCATGTAGATGTGCTCACTGGTTGGGAGGGTTTTATCCAAGATGTACTGGGCTGAATTCACTACCTTTTATAGGATTTTCTGCTCAAAGGCCTATACCAGGCCTTAATTCGGTCAAATAGCAGGGACATGTAGATACATAGAAAACCTACAGCACAATACAGGCTCTTTGGCTCACAAAGCTGTGCCAAACATGTTCTTACCTTAGAAATTTCCTAGGGTTACCCATAGCCCTCTATTTTTCTGAGCTCCATGTACCTGTCCAGGAGTCTCTTAAAAGACCCTATCGTATCCACCTCCGCCACTGTCACTGGCAGCCCAAGCACTCACCACTCTCTGAGTAAAAAAACTTACCCCTGACATCTTCTCTGTACCTACTTCTAAGCACCTTAAAACTGTGCCCTCTCGTGCTAGTCAGAAAAAGCCTCTGACTATCCACTCGATCAATGCCTCTCATCATCTTATACACCTTTTGATACTTTCTGAAGAAACGACCATTTGGCACCACTGGAAGATTTAAACTCTCACCCTTACTAAAAAACCAAAAAAATAAACCGAACCATGAAGCAGAAAATACTACAGTGGAAGAACAGACAAATTAATCCATCAGAACTTCCTTCTGCCTTCATCAGAATCCTAACTGAATAAAACTGCACACTCAAACGCTCTGCAAACACATCACCTGAGTGGTTTGTGATGAACTACTGAAGTCTGCATTGAAGCTCTGTTAAAAGACCCAACCATCCACCAGTCAGTTACTGCAATTCTGAGAGAAATCATATTTGCATATATTAGTGGGCTTTCTGGTGACTAAGCAGATCCTTGTGGCCATTTTAGCTTTCATTATAACTGATTAAAACAGCAAACATGGAACAGGATCCACTACACGATGACAAAATCATACATCATCAGTCATATCACAATTGCTTCTCCTCAGGGTATATTTTCTCTCATTGACATGATAAATAGAGCCGGATGATTTCCAGAGTTTGCACTTTAGCAAGTTGATGCATACATTTAAAATGTGCTGCTGATGCACAATCTCAATTGGCAATGTGGCAGACTAAAATGCAAAGTTCAAAGTAAATTTTATTACCAAAGTACATATATGTCACCGTATACAACCCTGAGATTCACGTTCTTGTGGACATATTCAATAAATCTATCAAATAATAATCATAACAGAGTCATTGAAAGACTGCATTCAACCAGAGTGCAGAAGACAACAAGCTGTGCAAATACAAAAAGAAGAAATAATTATAATAAATAAATAAATAAATAATAAAATGGTAGGGCTGTGATGAGTTATGGTCTGGGTGCAGGTTGATGGGAGTAGGCAGCTTAAATTTCTCAGCACAGAATAGATGGGCTGAAGGGCCTGTTTCTGTGCTGTACTTTTCTATGACTCTATGATTGTAAATATTGAGAACATGAGATGAAGAGTCCTTGAAAGCGAGTCCATTGGTTGTGGGAACATTTCAATGATGGAGCAAGTGAAGTTGAGTGAAGTTATCCCTTCTGGTTCCAGAACCTGATGGCTGAGGGGTAATAACTGTTCCTGAACCTGGTGGTGTGAGTCTTGAGGCTGTTGTACATTATTCCTGATGGCAACTGCATGTCCTTGTTGGTGGGGGTCCCTAATGATGAATGCTGCTTTCCTGAGATATGTAGGTGTGCTCAATGATGGGGAGTGCTTTACCCATGAGAGAATGGACTGTATCCACTACTTTTTGTAGGATTTTCCTTTCAAGGGCATTGGTGTTTCCATACCAGGCTGTGATGCAGCCAGTCAATATACGCTACTCTGCAGAGTTATGGAAGTTTGTCAAAGCTTTAATGTCATGCCAAATCTTTGCAAGCTCTTAAAGTAGAGGCCTTGCTGTGCTTTCTTCACAATTGCACTTATGTGCTGGGCCCAGGACAGGTCTTCCAAAATAAGAACATCTAATAATTTAAAGTTGCTAACCCACTCCACCTCTGTTCCTCTGATGATGACTGGCTCATGGACCTGTGATTTCCTTCTTCTGAAGTCAGTAATCAGCTCCTCGGTCTTGCTGACATTGAGCAAGAGGTTGTTGTTATGACACGTCTCAGCCAGATTTTCAGTCCCCCGCCTATATGCTGATATGTCACCACCTTTGATTCAACCCACAACTATCATGTTATCAGAGACTTGAATGGGTCACTGGAGCTGTGCTTTGCCACGTAGGCATAAGGGTAAAGCGAGTGGAGCAGGGGGCTAAGCACACAGCCTTGTGGTGCACCTGTGCTGATGGAGATTGTGGAGGAGATCTTGTCAAACTGACTGGGGTCTGCAAATGAGAAAATTCAGCATCTAAATGCACAAGGAGGTATTGAGGACAAGGTCATGGAGCTTCTGAGGGAATGACAGTTCTGAGCTGTAGTGCATCCTGATGTACACTTGTTTACTGTCCAGATGTTCCAGGGTTGAGTGAAGAGCCAATGAGATGGCATCTGCTGTGACCCCGTGGCTCCGGTAGGCAAATTGGAGTGTATCTAGGTCACTTTTCAGGCAGGGGTTGTATTTTGGAACTGCTGTGTCCTGGAAAACACTATATGATGTAAAACAAATCATCCCCCCTGCCCCTGCAGTTAAAAGTTTTAAAATACAAGTTGAAAGTTTTCATAACTTGTCTTTAAGATTAAGACCAAATATTACCCAATGTAAACAAATAATTTGCATATATTCCAAATCATGTAGTTAGGTGACCCCCAATGGATAGGGAATCTTTCCTGCTGACAGAAGCATTGCAATGACATTTAGAATTATATGTACATAATTTAAATATTCTTACAGACTTACATTTTGCTTCTGTGGGTCACTCTGCTTGATCCCCTCATCTGTGACTTCCGTGGAATTAGAATTCCTAATTTCCTCTGTTTTTGAGATGGAGAGCCACTCAGAGGGAAGGTGGATAGGCAGTGATTGTGGAGTCAGTGGAGTTACTGTTTCTTGAATAATTTTACGCTCCTGAACACAATTGGAGATGAGTGAAGCAGAGTTGCTCATACTTCTAGCTAAAGAACTTAATATTCTCTCAGCAACTCAAAATGGTTTTCAGTTCAGACAATAAATGCAAAGGTTTTCTTTTAAAATAATAATTAGAGAAGTACATTCTGTAATGAACTCTAAGATTCAGTTTGTAGCTGTATTACATTGGTAAATAAACTTTCCATTACATTACAGACAAAACAGTACTGGGATTTTTATTTCTTTAGTCTATCAACTGGATCCCGGAAACAATGCAAGGAAGCCTATTTTTACTTTTCCTGTGAAGGTATTATTGATACTGGGGATTTATTTGCAAGCACCAGCTATTTTACACCACTTTCATAAAAAGTCAGTTGTCATGTCCTGATTTTAAATGTCAGGATTATTTGCTCACCTTCAAAGTACCTATGATGTAGATCCTCTTGAACTCATGTTCCTAAAGAGGCCACTGTAGAATTATGGAGAACAGGCATCTTGATGTTGTACTCCATGTTCTTTCTCTACCAGCAGGATAGTCTCCTGATGATAATTACACCAGCAGGATAGTTTCCTGATGATAATTACACCAGTAGTATAGTCTCCTGATGATAATTACACCAGCAGGATAGTTTCCTGATGATAATTACACCAGCAGGATAGTTTCCTGATGATAATTACACCAGCAGGATAGTTTCCTGATGATAATTACACCAGCAGGATCATCTCCTGATGATAATTACACCAGCAGGATAGTCTCCTGATGATAATTACACCAGCAGGATCATCTCCTGATGATAATTACACCAGCAGGATAGTCTCCTGATGATAATTACACCAGCAGGATAGATTCCTGATGATAATTACACCAGTAGGATAGTTTTCCCAATCATAATTATATCAGTAGGATAGCTTCCTCATGATAAATATACCAGCAGGAAGGTTTTCTTGATGATAATTACACCAGCAGGATAGTTTCCTGATGATAACTATACCAGCAAAATGGTTTTCCTGGTGATAATTATATCAGTAGGATAGTTTTCCTGATGATAATTATATCAGTAGTGTAATTTCCTGATGATAATTATATCAGTAGGATAATTTCCTGATGATAATTATATCAGTAGGATAATTTCCTGATGATACTACCCACTCACATGCCATCAATGAGTTCAACCTGTCCCAACCACAAAACGTTTGAACCTCTTGCTTTGTGTTGCAACAATTGCCCTCTGCGGAAGTACAGGTCATTGATCATATAAACAGCAGAATTTGTCGACTGTATTTCAGTAATCTGATTTTCTCTTACTTCTTCATGATATCTGCGTTCTTCCTCCTCGACCTCCTTTTGTGCCTTTTCCCATTCCTGACGTAGTTTTTCATGCTCCCTTCTGTACCTCTCCTGTCATTGAAAGAAACACTTGTGTCATGTTACCAGACTAGCATGGAAGGGGTTAGCAACATTACTCCCCTTTTAAAGACTCATGCTTTTGTCTCTTTTGGTAAAAATTAATTACTATTCTCTTTACTGCTTGAAATTAAACTAATGTAAATCTTATTAGTGCATTATCATCCCAGTAACTATATAATGCACTTCAGTGCAATCCCAGTTGGACACAATGCTAAATTTATTAAAATATCATTAGCTTAAATGAGAAGATTTTATTGCTACCACCAAACTTGAACTACATTACATATAAAACATACTTACAAGCTCAAGTATAGTCCAGCCTAAAATAAGTTGAATGCCTACAAAGTACTTTAGATCAACATTCACAGTTGTAAATGAAATGTCAATAAATATCACAACAAATGTTAACAGCCCCATGTAAAAATCTTATTTTTTTACATTTAGTCATAATGCATTTAAATTTACACTTGTAGTTACACATATATCAAGAATTTAGATCAACTGGTAATGATCGTGCCATTCTCATCAAACCACATGCATATCTTAAAATCAATATGGATAGAGCTTTGTGACCACAATCAGGATTATTGATTTGGTAAGTTGAAGTCCTAAATACATAGCTGTTAGTATTCTGCCCAAGAATTGCTTGAGTGGAATTATGCAGTGAAGTTTATTTGAATCTTCTCCTGGTGAATATTGATATCTATGCAGCTGTCCAGTCGCAATTTCCCTACAGTTGCTATTGGGGGTTATCTCTATGAAAAGACAAAGAGATAAACTCATATTTAACACTTGGAATGCTAATCTTATACTGAAAATACTGTCAGTGTCACAAATTCAATATGGAGACTTTATATTTGTTAGACTCCTTCACTTGATAATGCAGTTTAACTCACATAACTTTACAGCAGACAAGTGTCTTGGATATCAACATGTGTCATGCTGTGCTCTGTACCATATCTAATGCAGCTTTCAATCTCTATGAGCAGCTAGAGTTAACTGAAACAAAAAATCCCACATTCAAGGATCGAGACTGCCTGATTGTTGTTTTATTCCATTCATAGCACTGTAGGAGAAAGATAGACTTGAAGTATGCTAATATCCTTTATATACACGAATCCAATGGAAGTCGCAGCTCACTGTGATAAAAGCAGTGATTGTATCGATAGAGAGGGATGCAAAGTTAGCACAGTTTGCATGCAGCAAGTCAGTATTAGTTTCTTCTTCCAAATTGCCTCAGACCTCCTACAGTGAGTAACTGTTTTTCCTGATGCCATGGCTGGTGAATATTCATAAGCAATCCTAAGTCAGTGAGCACTGTAACCAAGTCTATAGTTGTCTTCACGCATAGATCGGATTCTTTACAGTAAGTGCAAACTTCGCTTACCTTGTCCACCTCCCAGTCCACCTAACTGCAATAATTCATCACATCAGCTAACATTGTGCTGTGATTTGTTCCATACCTACAGTTCAACACAAGTCTGCCCTTTGTGAGTGACTGGATTCGAGTGTATATCCAGGGCACCGTAATACCTCATTCTGTTGTTGGAGTCTGGATTGGAACTGCACTATTGGCAACAGTCAGTTTCAAGGTGACAGGTCAATCATCTTAGCAGGAGGCTCTTGTTCTATTTGTCCAAACTCCATTTTTAGGCAGTCATAATTTTTGTAAATTTTAAGCACTATTTTCTCATCTCTTAGTTCTTCTTTCAGTGATCCTACACCAGAGAAGAACTTACAAATTGAGCATTTTTAAAAACCATTTTTACACGTTGAGATAATAGATTCTCATTACTGTTCCAAAAGAGTCAACTGTTAACTACTTCAGAGCCAACGCCTCTCCAAAGCATACACTGAGTGGCCACTTTAATAGGTACACCTGTACACCTGCTCATTAATGCAAATATCTAATCAGCCAATTGTGTGGTAGCAACTCAATGCATAAAAGCATGCAGATATGATCGAGTGGTTCAGTTCAGGTAAAACATCAGGATGGGGAAGACCTAGGTGACTCTGACAATGGGATGATTGTTGGTTTGAGTATTTCATAATCCGCTCTGATTTTCATGCACAGAGCTCACAGAGAATGGTGCGTGAAACAAAGAAAAAAATCCAGTGAGCCGCAGTTCCGTGGGTGAATATGCCTTGTTCATGAGAGAGGTCAGATGAGCATAGCTAGACTGGTTCACGCTGGCAGGATGGCAACAGTAACTCTAATAACCACAGGTTACAATATTGGTGTGCAGAAAATCATCTCTGAATGTGCAGCATGTTACACCTTGAAGCAGATAGGCTGCAGCAGCAGAAGACCACACTGGGTTCTGCTCCTGTACTTAACAAAGTAGCAACTGAGTGTCATTCAGGCTGTCGTGGGGTTTATATATTCAGGCGGCAAATGAAGCACAATGATAATTTTAAGTAACTAACCTCAGGGATTTCACAGCTAATCTGCCGTGAGAATGTGACGATAGATAGATATTTATTGATCCCAATGGGAATTATTGTGTCAGAGCAGTGGCACAGATATAAACATTAGAAGAGCAGTAGAAAGAATAAAAAATAAGTTACCACAAACAGTCTGACAGGAAGGGGATCATCACTTCCCAGGCTATAGGTTGATTCATTATAGAGCCTAATGTCCGAGGGTAAGAATGACCTCATCTAGCGCTCTCTGGAGCAGCGCAGTTACCTTAGTCCATTACTAAACGTGCTCCTCTGTTCAGCCTAGGTGGCATGTAGAGGGTGAGAAACATTGTCCAGAATTGCCAATGCGCACCTTCTTGAACCACTAAAAATTTACATTGTACTTTTGCTATTTTAATCTAGCTAGATGTTGGTCCTGGTTAATTCAAAGAGCAGTTAAGAGATAACTTGCCAATTTCATTTATATTAAGCTTATACAATGATCAATGGATATTTGTATACAAGTTTGTGCAAGTATGGATATATACAGATCAAACATGATTAGAATTATAGCAGTTCTTTGACCAGTTTTGAGATATTGCTCATTCTTCCTGCTGTACCACGATACTCCCATATCTGCTGTTCACACTTACTTAGCTGACAGACCAGATCAGCAGACAGTGAAAATGATGAATGAACGGTTTTAAAGTTTTGAAGTTGGTCTACAGGTTCCTTATCTCATTCCCTTTGCTACTTTTCACTTCTTGATAGAGTCAAAAGTTTGATACTTAATCTCAAGGGAATCAAAATTTGAATATTGGTAAAAACTGATTGTTACCGAGTTAACTATAATTTGGTAATATTCCCACTGGAGAAGATTGAGTGGATCATTTATGTTAAAAATTTCAATTTTCATTCAGTAAATTTTCTACCAGTTCCATTTTCAGAAATAGTATAAATTACAGTCATTTGTGCCACTTTGTAGCAACCCTAAAAGCTTTTTATTCCTCAGCTTTTCATGGCTCCATTATGCTTTGCGGGACAGTGATACTCTGCTTTCCTTTAATTATAATTTCCTGGTTGGCTAATCAGACCCATCCTTTTGAGAAAGAAAGCATGAAGGATTAGTTCAAAGAGCCTTAATTAAGGGTGCACTGCAACTATGCAAGCGTACATCACAAGCAGCGTTGGAACATGCACATTGTAGCAGAGGGTCAATGCAAGTTACGCTAATGTACCTGGAGCAAGCGTTCCTGCTCTTTCTGCCATCTCTCTTGTCGCTTGCGTTCTTCCTCTGGATCCCAAAACCAGCAGTCAGAATGCTTAGGGAGATTTAAAGATGCAACTGGGATCTAACAATCCACATTAAGAAAGAGTAGTGTGACAGATTGATGTTAATTCATGATTTGAGAAATTCAATTCAGCTGATGGTTCCAGTTAGTAAGAGTAACAACGACAGATTTTGGAAAAAGGTAAACAAAAGTCTAAGGATTCAGTCTTTATCTTTAAAAAAATGTTTAAATGAACAGATTGTTAAACAGGAAGGTTATTAGCAGATAATATGAAATATTTTAGCCAATGCACCCACTGTCATTTCTAAATGTTGTAGATTAACTATCTCCTCATACAATTATACTAATAGGATGTAGCTGAGTGCGGGCCAGTGGGACTAGGTGAGTGTAAACGTCGGCACGGACTAGAAGGGCCGAGATGGCCTGTTTCCATGCTGTAATTGTTATATGGTTATAAGATAAAAACAGTATGAATTCCTATAATGCATATGTTTTTCTCCATCTTTTGCCTTTGAACAGTATGAAAGGAAAGGACAGTGATACAAGAAGTGCTATGATCTCCACCTGGGTAAGCCAGGAAGCAGAAAAGAGAAAAAAGATAAGATTCATCCAAAGTTTTTTCTTTCTACACCTCTGGTAACATAGCTATTCTATGCATGGTGTCTCCTTACAACTACATCAGGGATAGACTATATCTAATGACAGATTCTTCATAAAAAACATTTACCTTCTTGATGAAGGTTCTTGGCCGGAGACGTCAGCTGTTTACCCTTTTCCATCGATGCTGCCTGGCCTGCTGAGTTCCTCCAGCATTGTGTGTGTGTGTGTGTGTGTGTGTGTGTGTGTGTGTGTGTGTGTGTGTGTGTGTGTGTGTGTGTGTGTGTGTGTGTGTGTGTGTGTGTGTTGTTTTAATGACCTATTCTGCTTCTATTTTGGAACTTTTCCACTCCTCTCTCCTCACATCTATATCCATCTCAATGTTTAAATGCTAACACCTTCAAACATTCCACATGCAGTACCTTCTATATCACTAATCCCCATTTATATCTGTAAAAAAATTCCTTTAGAATTATGTTTTCTTTGGCTATTTTAATTCTATATCTACTGTTTTAGCCTTATTCACATATATAATCTAGTCCCAGAAATCAAGACCTTTGGATCCTTACCTAGTCTGAAAAACTAGGTCTCCAACTGAATTAGTGAAAAGTGCCACAGCATGCTTAATGTTTCCTTTACTCAATAATACCATAAATCATTCAGTACTTCTACCAGTGCTTCAACATGGTTTTTTTTGCCATATAGACATTAAAACAGAATTACAAATGTAGTCCAGCCAAGGTTATATATAAGTTTTACATTCCCTCCTGCTTTTGTGCTATTGTACTCTTGAAGAAATGAGCTCAGTTATAGGTTCAAGCTGATTACCTTATTTATTACTTTCAATAATTTACATACCTGTATTCTGATACCTAATCTCTCCACTATGCCATTTATTTACTTGCCTTCAAATGGCTTTCTGATTTCTCCTACCAAAATGAATGATCTAACACTTAACCACAATTAAGTTTATTTGTTTTATACAGATCCTTTATAAAGGTCTGCTTTTCCACTGGATACTGCATGTCACGATAATACTTACATATCCTGATTTAGTATTGTCTGGAAGTTTGATACACAATTACCAAAACCAAATGTCCATTTCAAGCAAGCTTTGAGAAGTAGTAATCCAGGCAAGACACCAATTCCTCTGTCTCTGTCTGTCTCGCACATATCTGGGCCCCAAACCCATTTTCAGCTTTGACAAACCAGTGAGTTTCCAGCCACTAACCTTCATTACACACCTCTCAATTAGTACTTTCTAAAAGATCTCAAATTCTGCATGAACACATTTTGCAACATTAACTTGGTCTATGTTACCTGTTACTCTTTAGTCAGAAACACCTCAAGAATTTCACTTCACTTTTAGGATTAATGTTTTCTATCTCTGTATGTTTTGTTGTTTCATCTCAGTGCATCTTCTTAGTTACAAGTCTATAATTTTCTGGATTTATTCCATTTTCATTTTTGAAAATAGTAATCACAGTTGTCATTCACCAGTACTCTTTCTCTTTATCCAGTTATCTTTATTGTGATACAATGTCAATCTCTACTCTTCCACCTCGTACATAGTGAAGAGTTAATGTGCCTTCAGATGCTACTTCACAAAACTAGTGTTGAAAGTTTCAGAAACATGGAATGATAATCCAAATGATTTGTTTGACAGATGTTGTAATAACATTTCTCTTTGCAAAAATGACTTGCCTGGACAATGCAGTTGTGATTTGGATCTCATACCCTTCCGCATCATTTGAACTTTTAATAAACAGCGTGGAATTTGAAATTAATTATAAAACACTGTCCAAACAAATAAGGCCTATAACCTGATATAGTGGAGGAACTGTGTAGAATGCTTAACCCACACCATTTCAGTTTCTGCTCTGCCTGATGTCTGGTGGATAAGGAGCTGGGATTTATGAATTTCAGCAATGTAGTTGCACTGCAGAATAATCTCTTTTTTTTGAGAAGAGACATTTATACATTGTTTCTGAATGAAGCACCTTAGCATGAAGTAGCAATTGATACAGAGTTTAACTGAAATTTAACCTTTTCCCCAAAAATTCTTTATTATAGAGATTTCTTAATTGCACCCAATGGTGGCTACAATTTTAAGAATGATGTTGGATTCACACAGTATTAAATATCATACCACTGATATTAATATTACCATGTTATTAAAATGCATCCAGAATACTTAAATACAGCTGTTTGTTGAAACATTTGATTTCTGTTGTCTGGCCAATTCTCCATAACTATAGGCAGCATATATATTCAAATACCATCTGACAGATGTAGCCCACTATAGAAAACCAGATAGGGAATGTGTATTATATCACATTCAATTTCACCTTTTATTTAAGATTTTCCAGGATGATTCCAAATGACTACATCCCATATTCCTGCCAGGTCAGGTCATCAAAAGTCCCAGCACACAAGGTGCCCATTTTCCAAACTGAAAACAGCTCGAAATGTCAATGAGGCCCAAACGTGAGAGTGGCTCAGGTCTCCAAACCTTAGCCCAAGATAACCATAGGTTAAATGGAACCATCCTCATCAGCACACATAGCTTACTGATACTGATTTTTAGGAGTGCAAGGTATATTTCGAGGTTGAAATATACCACAATTTTAAAGACAGAATTCATAGAATTAAAACACTTTATTCAGAATGTGAAAAAATCCACCTAAGTAATAATCTCTAAAATCAGGGATCAGAGTATATATAAGAACTGAAAACATCTAATATTAAATGAACAGATACTACAACACCTGGGATTTAATGCACAGCACATTAGAATAATGAGGTACTCGTTCCAAACAGGTAATTAATAAGAACTTTAAAAGAGTTATCAATCTAGGGCCAGTAGCATCCCCATAGTTTAAAAAAATCCAAAGGGTTTGCTCCAAGCACTCAGAGACTTACCTGTGGTGTGTTGGATGAGACTGGTCTGTGGTACATTCAGAGCTAAAAAGGGGCTTATGAAAATATTGCACAAATGATAAATACCCACTAGTTCATAGTTCAAATTTGTTTGAAGACCCCATGTAAAAGATTGTTGGACCATGGAATTCTTTCTTTGAATCTTTGTAATGTTGTCATTGCTGATCATTTTTAAAGAATATAATTCTTCAAAATGTTCCTATTAAAATTGTTTGACTTTTCAAAAATTCGCTATTAACTGTTTCTCTTTCATGACAACTCCATATTACACAGAAAATAAAACACCACATACTTACATTTGAATTTTCATTGCTTTCCACTTCCACTGAAAGATAAAGAAATACTTATTATAAAGGAATAACAATCATGGGAGTTTCCACTTGTCTATGAAGGAGTCCAACAGGCCAAGATGTATATTGGTTCTCTAATTAGTTAATAAGTGCATTGCATCTAATATGTTGGTGAACAACAAGCATGAATAATGCAAATAAGAATAAAGACTCAAGCCAGGAAGACAGTCTTGAAATTGTCACATTTGCACAGTGATGTCAGATGTAGTGTGTGATTTTAGAGCTTGCAACCAATAGTGGAAAAAAAAGTGATGTGTGCTTTTTTTGAATTATAATTGTTAACATAAGCAGAACAACTTGCATTTAGCATGATGCTTCTACTGTTGGAAGGTGTGGCTATCAATTAGCCTACAGCGTAGCCTCAGAAAATAAAAGAAAATAAATCTGCATATCAGACTAAATTGTATTTCACTCATCAACTCTTGGAATCATTGATAGACAGGTGGAAATCTAGGCTGAAATTAAAGGATATCACGATCAGTTAATTGAACATGAGCCACCACCAACAAAAGTGATTTCCAATTATGACAACCAAGCGGATAGTGATGGTAAAGGGAGGAAGTCATGGAGCTGGAATTTAGTATCAAAAATGATGTCCAGAAGCTGCTGAATTAAGCAACTTTAGTTTGCAGGTTTGGACTGTAGAGATTTCTGTGCACTAATACCATGCTGTGTGATTCTGTTATTTTATTATTTTGCTACCTGAAATAGGAAACAGGCAAATTAGTAGGAAAAAAATATGGAAAACCCAGTTTTCAACTTGCATAGTTGCCAAAACTACCAATTTTACGTACTATGTTCTGTGGGCACTAAGACTTGCATGGTAGATTAAGGCAAATAAAATTGTTGTAAATCCAACAGCTACAAAAATGTATGTAAAGATAACCAGAAGAAACAGTTATGATGGTGGGTTGCCCACCTTGTCCATACCTGTGCAGAGGAGTCTGAATTTTGCTAACACTGACACTCAGGCTGCTTCTGAAATTCAAGTTACATTAGATCTCAGTCAGCACTCAGGTTCTCAGTAGGCTTTGAATACCAAGAATTACAGTGGTGTTTTGTTCCGTCCAAGTCTAATGGGATATCGTGCTGTAACAGTGATGCAATTACCATTTTTAGAATATGACATACTGGGTATAATCTATGTTAGAGGTGTGCCTAAAATTACAGTGGTCAAATTAAAATAAGTTAAAGTGAGAAGAATTAAAGTAATGATATTGTGCCCTATCCTTTTGCCTTTTTAATATACATTTTAGATAAAGTTGTTCATATTCTTAAAGTTTTAGCCCACTTCCACTCTGTTTCTAATGATTGAACTGGCACTTAGTTAAAAAATAGTTCTATTTGGAAGTCATCAATCCAACATATTTTAGTCAAGTGATAGAATTCATTAAACGTTACTTTAATTCTTAAAAATTGGCATTACCTTTAGAAGAAAACTGAAAAACAAATTTAACAGGCTGCTTATTCCCATATTGGTGTGCATTGGCAACTATGCAGGAAATAATGAGGAGGGATAATCTAGAAAAGCGGGAGATGAATGTGAGTCATGTGATCAATAGTGCTTCTCAAAGCACTCCCGGGTACGGGAAGCAATACAGGGGACATTACTAAGCACAACTTTTACCTGGCTGTGAGAAAAACTCTGAGCGTCGCCAAGAGTTCCGAACTGAAACCGGAACACTGGCAGAATTAGAAGGCTCTAAGAGTGGGGAGCAGAGCAAAATGAAAGAAAAAACAGAAATAAGAAAATGTCTGACAGCAAAACTATACTAGATGAGTATATAACTTACAAGAATAGTTTTGTTTCAGATTACACTTACATATTCATCACATTTCGATGCATCAATAAGGTGGTAGATTATTTGTCAGTGATAAGCTGGCTGCTTTCAGAACTATTTTTATGTGCTTACCCACTGTGATCCCCCTGATAATGGCTTGTGAGGGACGCAGTGGCTCACTGCTCCTCAATGTGTTGGCAGAGGAGCAGAACAAGCCATTCCCACAGAACAGTGAAAACTTTGATTGCTATCCAGGTCATGTGTGCTGACTTACCAGGAACTATCAAAGTTGTCAAATACTTGAAACAGTCCGAATGTTGTTTCTGATTGGCTCAGACATTTAGAAACAATCATTATCCAAGACAGTGATTAAAACTTTCAACAAAAATCTTAGAAAAATGAAAATAGTTACATATACTTGAAAGATCAGAGCAGTTGAATAACTAGGGTAGTGATTAACGTGACGCTATTTCAGCTCAGGGGGGAGTGTCTGGAGTTTAATTCTGAAACCATTTGTAACGAGTCTGTATGTGCTTCCTTTGGAAGGTGTGGGTTCTCCCCAGATTCCTTTCACAGTCCAAAGGTCAGATGGTCATTGTAAATTGTGCCATGGTTAGGCTAGGGTTAAATCAGGGCTGTCGGGGGTTGCAGGGGCTGTGTGGCTGAAAGGCCTGACTATGCTCTGTATCACCAAATAAATAAACAACTTAAAAATCTAAAAACTAAACTTACTTTAGTTCCTCAAGGATGTGCACTGTCAATTATATGAAGCAGTCCCTTGGCTAAATTTGCACACTTAAGCAGATTCCCCACCATAGATGGGTGAATGAAACAGTCCACTGCCAGAGTGCATTTGGATACGACCGGTGTAAACCTCCAATCACAGCTTCAGGGCTTCTACCTTTGAGTGGGAATCTTGAAGCCGCTCACAGTTACATGAGAAACTGTCAGCAGCTACACATGTTAAAGCCAAAGCTCACCCACAAAACCTGGAGAAGAATTAGTTTCATAATTGAGCAATTTTTCAAATATGTCTGAAATCCAAGAAAGACTTGCATTCATACCAACTTCAGGATGTCCAAGATATTTTACAATTAATTATTTTTGGTGTAATGAAAAGCTATCAGTTAAATACAAAGCCCTGTGGATTCAAGGGAGGAAATGTAAATGTTTAAAAGGTAGAAAATGCTGATTTTATTGGAAGAATATAATAAACACCAGGAACACTAAATGGAGCATCCCAGCTTTTCCCTGTTGGGATCAACACAGATTCTAATTTATATGAAGACTTGGATTCGGAAACTCAAGTGATAACTGGACAACATTCCAGATGAAACTGAATTTGAAAGAAGCTTTGCAACAAAAGCAATAACTTAAACAAAACATCTAAAGGGATAGGACAAACAGTAAAGGAGGGAAACATGGTTCATACACAAGAGGTAAGTTGAAATACCAAGAGATAAAGTCAATGATAAAATTGTCGGTACAGTGTAAAATTAATGAATGCACAAATTGACAAAGCCTATTGATTGAATTACCGAGCCAAAACTGAACTCCCCAAGTTTAACAGAACTTATGATTAGACTGTACTCATGATTAGCCTGCTGAATTCTAGTCACAGATAAACAATGGTGGTTTTCAGCATGAAAGATACTGCAGGGACTATTGAGGAAAATTACTCAATATAATAATGTCGACAGTCTGTATTACCAGGAAAATTGGAGGAACTTGAGTTATTTCGTATAGAAAAGAGGCATCCAAATCCAATGTGATGACTGCTAGGGTGTTCAGTAAGGCATAATGAGGGCGCAGAGCAGCATAAAAGGCAGCGAATGCCAAAACTTTCCTTCTGGGCTGAGAGGCCTCACTTAAAGGCCTCAGCTGTGGTTTTGATGCACGGGATATTGTTTTATGCATTTAAAAATCAAGGCTCCTCTGCCGAAGGTTCAGACGCAAAATAGCTCCAATCTGCATGGGTAAGTGCTCTAGTCATTTTTAACAGTATATTTCCTGGTCTTGTCCTGGTGGTTAGAGTGGCTCAGTAGTCAATGTTGTTGGCCCATTAACTCCAAGGACATGGGTATGATGCAGACTGAGTAGTTCTGTGCTGTGTTTGCAGATTCTCCCTGTGACTGTGTGGATTTCCTCCAGGGGCTCTGGTTTCCTGCTACATCCCAAAGAGGAGCTAATGAATCCTGAAGAAGAGTGCTGGCCCAAGAGGTCAACTGTTTATTCTTTTCCAGGGATGCTGCCTGACCTGCTGAGTTCCTGCAGTGTTTTGTGTGTGTAGCTGAACTGTTGACTGGCTACAATAATTTTCCCTATAGTGCAGGTTAATGGCAAAGGGAAGTGAGTGAGAGAGAATAAGTAGCAGGATACAAGGAAAATAAAGAGAGTGAAATAAGGGAAGGGCAAAAGGGACGCCCCCTCACTAAGCTAGTATGGACCCAACAGGCTAAATTGTTTCATTCTGTGTAATTATAGATATATTGTATTCTTATCTCAACTGTTATTCAACATTATATATTACAATGCTATTCCCATTTTGTCCAGTGTTATAAGACATAGGAGCAGAATTAGGCCATTCTGCCCATCAAGTCAGAGGGCAGAGCTTAGGACAATGGAGCCTAACAGCAACTCCTTTGCTTGCATCTTCAGAAACAGCTCTATTCTATCTTTAATGTCTCCTTTTTTTCCTTTTCAGGGTGCTTTTGAAGACCCTAACCTGGAGTTACATGCTGACTTTGGTTCTTCGTGGGAATGGGACCCACTCTCAGGGCCTCACGACCGGCCACTTTTCGATATGCCAGGGATGCAGCCTGGAAGACTAACGCACCTTCAGGATGCTGGATTTTCGTGGTTCTGGTGGCGGGCGGATTTGAGGTTACTGCCACCGCCTGATGTGTCATGGGAGTACACGGAAGTTCGAAAGCAGTGAGCTGGCTGCTGGCTGTGTGCCCAGAGACCAGAGATCTTTGGGCACAGAGCTTGGAAAAAGTGACGCAACAGATTTTTAACACCATAAACCGGCGAGTTGTTTTGTTATGTCTCCCCTCACGCCTGTGAAACAGGGGCACCTCTTTTACCCTTATTAGGGAGAGAGAGAGCCTGTGGTATGTCGAATACCGCATGAACGAGTAGTCTTTGGGGTACTGCGTCTTTATTGATGCTTTGCTGCATGCTTGAGTGCTCAGTGGAGGGTGCTGATGCTTTTTTGCTGGTGGGGGAGTGGGATGGCACTTATGTGTGGGAAGGGGGAGATGAGGAGGTGCTTTGGGATTCTAACGTTTAACTGTCATTCATTCTTTGTGCACTCTCTTCTTTTGTGGAGAACCGATCATCCCCTGCTTTAAATGTATCAGATGAATTCCACGGATTCACCACTCTCTGGCTGAAGAAATTCCTCCTCACCTCTGTTTAAAAGGGATATCCTTCAATTCTGAGGCTGTGCCCTCTGGTCCTACATTCTCCCACTATTGCAAACATCCTCTCCATGTCCAGGATTTTAATATTTGGTAGGCTTCAATGAAATTCCTCTCACTCTCCTGAACTCCAGTGAGTACAAGTTCAGAGTCATAATACATAATGCTTCTTAATTTGTCACTTCAAATTGCTAAAATTTCCCATGTCAATTAAGAATGAAAACGATAAGCTTTGGTCGCAATAAGAGGGATAAATGAGTGCCAGAGAGTTTCACTAAGTAACTTTGAAGAAAGTGGGAGAAATATCCGGTAGAGTCACACAGGGAGAAAGCTTCAGAAGGCAGAAGCACATTGGCTACTGATTAGTGTGGCAGAGAGAACAAGCTGAGAAGGTAAGGGAGCGCAGCACTTCCTCACACACCTGACCAACGAGGTGGCTCATGTAGACCACAAACAGAAAAAATGAATGAGATCAAATCATAATGGAATGATTTCAGAGCCAATGGAGTAATGTCAGTGGAGCATACATAATCTGATACACAAGCCGATGGAGATTAGTATGCCTGGGACCTCAGAAGCTGTAATTGGAACTGTCTTCAAGAATGTAGACACATTTTGTGTGCGTGAAGAGCTGCTTCTTTAATTACAGTGTGGATTACATACATCTAGTGTAGGGGTTCCCACCCTGGGGTTCACTGACCCTTGCTGAATGGATTTGGTCCATGGCATCAAAAAGGCCAGGAACCCCTGCCCCAGAGGGAGGATAAACATGACCAGTACCATGCAAAAAACTGAAAAGTGCAGGGAACAGCATGAACATGGCTTTTTTTTTACTGCATCAGAGCCTTTTTCTCAAATAGGGCTGTGGACAATCTATCATGCATTTTGTTATCTTCAGAAATATCGACGCCCCCACCCCATGCCTACCACACAGTGACATGCAAATTGCTATTCTGCCCAATGGTCCACCCTAACCCAATGCTACGGCAGACTGGAGGTCAGCAAGACTGCACCGTAGCTCCAACCCTTTCCTTAATCTTTCTCATGATTATATTGCACCTGATCTCCAACAGGCTTCTCACAGGAGTGAAATTAATGTAAAAAATGAATGAGAAACTTCATCCTACTTCACATCCAGTCCTGAATCAAGAAAACTCGAGTCATCGAGTTGCAAAATGCAGTCTTATTTTGTGCATATGCATGTTTATAGTCATATTCCAAGCCAGCTTTTCATTCACTGAAGCATGCCAGAGAATTGGCTGTACAGTTAACATCTGCAGATCAAAGACCCTGTTACCAATCTTCTCTTGCTGCTTAAAATTAACCTCCAAAAGTAAAGTCCATGATAAAACCAAGACAACACAAAATACCTTTCATATACAAGGAGCTAACTCTCAGAAAGGGCAGCCAATGATGATCAGATTAAATACCATTTCCTGCATACTAGCACATCCTTGGCTGTCTGAGGAAGAGTGTTTGAAGTGGACAGCTCCAAACTCAAACCTTACGAATTGTCCAGCAACAGTCCACCCTCCTGCACTCTTCAGTACCATAGACAACTTATAGAAGGTTCCTCAATGTATTGATTGAATCAATGTAGTCTCTGCAAAATTACCCAGTCCACGAGAGGATCAGCGGGCAAACGTAAACATCCTTTCCAGTGTCAAGGCTCCATTAACTCATAGCTAGCTCCAGTGTCTGGCTGCATTGTTCATGTGCCAAAACTAAAATAAACAACTTTACTCAATGTTTTGTCATAGCAAGAGATCACAGGGAGGACAGAGGTAATGGTTCAAAGATGTTCTCAAAACCGCCTTGAAAGAACCAGTCATGAGAATTCCTGGCCCAAAACAGAAGAAGCAGCTGGAATGGTTTTCAGAACTTTGAGATTCTTCACTGGGAACACGTGGAAGTACAGATTAATTTGCAAAAGGAAGAACCCTTCCCCCCACCCCCATCAACTACCCACCCAACTGTCTGTCAAGTAGCTTCAATCTCACCTGTAGTAGAGTCTGCGAATCCCACGATGGCCTCATCAACCAGTTCTGAGCCCAGAGAACAGGTGTGGAAGCAAGTCATGTTTGACTCTGAAGGATTACCTAATATCAGAAGGAGCCATAACTGGAATATTAGTCCTTTACTGGGTAAAAACCTGGTGTGCTATTTCCTAATTATTGAGTAACTAGACCGAATAAGAGATCCACTGTAGATTATAATTTGATTTTATAGTGGAAGGCATTATAACAATTCATAATCTTTGACTAATTTCCACATGGAAAGACTTAGAAAATATATATCTCAAAGCAAAGGTTTTTCTATACAAGCTCATGAAACAATGAGTTGAAAGCTAGTTGAGATGCTGAGAAGCCAAGCGAGATAGTTTCCCCAAACACTCAGAAATTGTTTATACTGTAATTTATCATGGCACCATGCCATGGCTGCCACCGAACTCTCAAAAGTTTGAGAGATTCCCATTTATGGGTGTCAACAATACGTACTGGGCACAGATCTGCAGGTGCATCCTTCAGGCTGTAAACAGAGGAGAAAAAAAACACGCCAGAAATGCTCTGCTCATCACCCTCAGTTATTCCCGACAGCTGGGAAACTAGCTGAGGTTGCTTAAATTACAGAATTTGTGGCAGAGGTTGGAGACAACAATAAAAAATCTGTCTGGGTTAATCCCACATCCCTCTCCACCATCAGTAGCACTTACAAGATGCGCTGCCTCAAGGCTACCACGTTCCAAAAACCCCCATCATCCGTGCCATGCCACCTTTTCACAGCTACCATCAGGCAGGAGTTAGAGAAGCTTGGAGTTCCACGCCACCAGCACTTCCCTTCAACCATATGGTTCTCAAACCAACCAGCGCAAACCTAATCACCACTACACTTTAGCAACATCATGTCTGCACTACAGTCTGCACTACAATTTATATTTTTATATTTGTTTGAATAGTTATTTTTCTTGTAAGGATTGTGTATAATTTTTGTTTTATCTTGTGAATGCTGTTTATATGATGTTACATTCTTGTGACGCTGCTGCAAGTTTTCATTGTACCTGTACATTCATGTATGTGTGGATATGACAAAAAACAATGTTGACTGTTGACTTAGCCTTGTACAATACAGCTTCTCAAGCACTCAGCCAGAAACAATTTCAATGTGATGCAAGTTTATGTCTCTATTGCTCATTTAGGTAGAGGACTCTGGAGTTCACCAGTGATAAAAATGTTTCCTAATTTCTGAGCAAAACATTATGCAAAGTAACTTTAATCTATATTCCCTAATTATTCACATTTCCACCAAGGGAAATTAATCTCTCTTATTAAATGTCCAGATCTCCCATAATTTTATACATTTGAATGAAATTAAGGAAGAATTTCATTCAAATGTATAAAATTATGGAAGATCTAGCCACTTAATAAGAGGGATTCGTTCCAAAGCAAACCTATACCTTTAGGTAGCCGACTTTCAATTTTCATCAAGTATCTTAGCTTATAAATTCATCAACAATCCTAATTAGTTCAAAAGGACACCAAAAGGTGTTCTTTTGACACCACACCTATAGGTAGGCCTTATGCCCAAAGGTAGCCTTACTTTTGGACCTGTTTTAAATTTTAATAATGTCCTTCTCTTTTAGTGCTTTTGAAAAATATTAACTTTTTCCACATTTACAAGGAACTGACTGCAATGCCCAACCTAGCAGGAGAATTAGAGGTGTACCACAGGGATCAGTGCTGGGTCCATTGTTATTTGTCATCTATATCAATGATCTGGATGATAATGTGGTAAATTGTATCAGCAAATTTGCTGATGATACAAAGATTGGAGGTGTATTGGACAGTGTGGAAGGTTTTCAAAGCTTGCAGAGGGATCTGGACCAGCTGGAAAAACGGGCTGAAAAATGGCAGACGGAGTTTAATACAGATAAGTGTGAGGTATTGCACTTCAGAAGGAAAAACCAAGGTAGAACATACAAGGTAAATGGTAGGACACTGAGGAGTGCAATAGAACAGAGGGATCTAGGAAGACAGATACAAAATTCCTTAAAAGTGGCGTTACAGGTAGATAGGGTAGTAAGGAGAGCTTTTGGTACATTGGTCTTTATAAATCAAAGTATTGAGTTAGAATGTTAAGGTGAAGTTGTATAAGGCATTGGTGAGGCCAAATTTGGAGTATTGTGTGCAGTTTTGGTCACTGAATTACAGGAAGGATATTAATAAGGTTGAAAGTGTGCAGAGAAGGTTTACGAGGATGTTACCGGGACTTGAGAAATTGAGTTACAGAGAAAGGTTCAATAGGTTAGGCCTTTATTCCCTGGAGTGTAGAAGAATGAGGGGAGACTTGATAGAGGTATATAAAATTATGATGGGTATAGGAAGAGTGAATGCAAACAGGCTTTTTCTACTGAGGCTAGGGGAGAAAAAAACCAGAGGACATGGATCAAGGGTGAAGGGAGAAAATATTAAAGTAAAGATTAGTGGGGGGGCTTCTTCACACAGAGAGCGGTGGGAGTGTGGAATGAGCTGCCAGATGAAGTGGTAAATGTGTGCTCACTTTTAACATTTAAGAAAAACTTCGACAGGTACATGGATGAGAGGTAGTCCAGGTTCAGACCAGAGGGACTGGGCAAAAAGATGGTTCAGCACAGCCAGGAAGAGCCAAAAGGCCTTTTTCTGTGCTGTAATGTTCTATGGTTCTATAATTGTTTTTATATTTCATTAACAGTCATTTCCAGCTTATTTAAATCTGGCTTATTACAAGATGCTGAATTGATACAGCTTACATTTTATTTTAAAATATATCCATTTGCAGGTGTATAAATTAAACTTTACCAATATTTAACTCTTAAATATAGCATTTATTTAATGCAAAATATTGAAAAACAATAAGTGCATTAGGTTGAGGCTCCCAAAATAAATAGTTAATTCTAGGGGCACCGCTTGACTTATAGTGCAATGCTTTTAAAACTATTGTTAAAGATAGTTGAACATTGAGCTTAATGTAACATGCATTTAAAGTTCTGTAACTGTGCCTCTGCCAGATTTTATGCACAAAATTTTACTTAAAATTTGTTACACTTTCAGTCTAAAAACTAAGAAAACACACTAGATATTGCGGTTCAAAGCCAATTCTATCTCATTACAGCAGATGTGTTCCCTATTCTTTTTGACGTCTCACCTTGTTGAATAATAATGTCAACAGGCTGACTGTTCTCTGCTGCTTCTTCCTTCACTTCAGTTATCCTTTGTTCTGAATCCAATACATCTCCAGTTTTGTCCAATTGAGGTGTTACTGATTTTAATCCCTGTTTTGTGTTAAAACACAAAATTGATTTTGTAACATTGCAAGTATTAGACTGTATCAGATAGAACTGCGATCTTAAGTTCAGACAATTAATTGAAAAGTTAAGTGACCATGGACTTCCAGTCAGTCCCTAGTTGTTTATTCACGAACTGCTTCAATATTTGATCTCACAACTTTCAGAAAAAAATGAAAACATCACAATTACCATAAATTCCAGTGAATAAGCTGAGAATTTGGCCCTAAAATTAGGGGGTCGGCTTATATAGAGAGTGCCAACTTTGGAAAAACGAACACATGGAAGACAGGTCGTATTTATTGGTTGTTTTTGAGTCAAATTGATTCCACTGTCGACACATGCATTCTTTGAATGGTTTGTTTAGACTCACATCTCATGGCTGGAGCACGGACATCAAACCACCAGGGATGACCACAATGCCCGTATTTTCAGCTTTCAATGCTACCTTTGTCTCACCTGACAAGCGCGCTTTGAACATATCCCAGACTAGTAGTGTCTTTTCCTTCCTGAAACCTTTGGGACATCAACGCCCACCTCTTTAACCCACTTCAAGCAACCCGCTTCGTCCATCCAGCAGCGTTCTTGAACATAAACAACACCCCGTGGGAATTTTCTGAGCAATCTTTGTTTTTGTGTCTCAACACAAGATCACGTCTATTCATAAATCAGGTGCACCAACTTCATGTAGCTTTGAAATTTTCGCTGGCTTCATGGTGTTTTTTTGGCCCATTTCAATGCTTGAACTCGAATCATTTCGCTGGTAACAGTGTATCCAGACGATCGCTGGTGATTCACCCACTCTAAAACTTTTTCTTCCAGTTCTGGCCACTGGCATGTTTTCCTGTGGTTTGCACATTTCGTCTTTGGCATTTCCCTCAGCGTGTCCTCTGCCTTTCTCCACTCTCTCACTCTCTCGTTTACACTAAACTTATTAGCAGTTGCAGAATTATTC
The DNA here is from genome assembly GCF_030144855.1 of Hypanus sabinus. Taxonomy (NCBI): domain Eukaryota; kingdom Metazoa; phylum Chordata; class Chondrichthyes; order Myliobatiformes; family Dasyatidae; genus Hypanus; species Hypanus sabinus. The sequence goes on along the minus strand of NC_082719.1, from coordinate 46,094,009 downwards.
GTTCCTTTAGTAAAATTAACACCCTTCAGCTTGAAGCCAGCATCATATTGCATTTGTTTTAATCTTTTGTACATGCTGGTCGCAAACTCAATACTGAGTACACGTACTGATCCCGCCACCCCGTGTTATGTCTTAACGATATTATGATGGGTGCTAAATGGTTTCACAGGGGTTACATTTCAGAGGATTCTTTACCATTGGGAACTTAATCCAAAACTTCCCTCCCGGATTTATTTATTAAGAATTGGCTTATAACACTCTACAGTGTGTAGGCCTGTTTTCTTAGCAGGTACTAGTTCACAAAATTTCCAGGGTCTGGATCCGCCAAAGCTGAGTATGTAAGATCTTGTGATCTTTTCTAGTTAAATCAAAAACCTCTACAAAAGTGGTTGGCTTATACAAAGGTAACGTGAAAAAAATCACTTTTTCAACCTTGAAAATAGGGGCCGGCTTATACTCTAGTTCGGCTTATACACCAGAATTTACAGTAAACAACAAATTGTAAATATAGATGCAGTGCAACTTTTTAAGCTTTATATTGGTTTAGAAGAAAAGCTTACTTCTTGATCAAGCTGCTCTTGGGTGCTGTTATCTGATGCCTCATTCTTGAGAGTTAAGCAGGCTTCATCTGTGGTTATTATTTTGGAATCTAATGTGTCCCTTAAGTCCAACTCAGCATTGCCCGACAGGGCAACAGGTTCAGGTGAAGTTTGCAGGTCTTCGTGATGATCTTCTTCATATTTTGCAAAGTAATACAAGAGAGTAAGTGATTTTTTTTCTCTCTTAGTGTAAATAAATAGTTTCAAAAGGAACAAAGAATCAGGAATAAACCATTCAGCCAATGCTGTTCCTTCATTGTAAAAATAAGACAATAAAACACAGGAGCAGAATTAGTCCTATCACGGCAGTTCTGCCATTCCGTCATGGCTGATTTATTATCCCTCTCAACCTTCTCCTGCCTTCTCCCTTTGACACCCTGACCAATCAAGAACCTATCAACCTCAGCTTTAAATATATCCAATGACCTGGCCCCCACAGATGTCTCTGGCACCAAATTCCACAGATTCACAACCCTCTGGCTACAGAAATTTCACCTTATCCCTGCTCTAACTGGACACCCCTCCTTTCTGAGGCTGTGCCCTCAAGTCCTAGAATTCCACTCAATTGGAAACATCTTCGCCACACCCACTTTGTCTAGGCCTTTCAATACTAGTTAGGTTTCAATGAGATTCCCCTCATTCTTCTAAACTCCAGTGATGTACAAGCCCAGGGCAATAAAAACTCCTCATATATTAACCCTTTCATTCCAGGAATCATTCTCGTGAACTTCCTCTGGACCCTCTTCAGTGTCAGCACACCTTTTCTTAGAAAAGGGGCCAAAAGCTGTTCACAATACTCCAAATGTGGCCTCACCACTGCCTTATAAAGCCTCAGCTTTACATTTCTAGTTCTCTCAAAATGAACTGCAAATTCCATTTGCCTTTCTTACTATTGACTCAACCTGCAAGTTAACCTTTAGGGAATCCTGCACAAGGACTCCCAAGCCCCTTCGCATTTCTGGTTTTTGGATTTTCTCCCCATTTAGAAAATAGTCCATGCCTTTATTCCTTCTACCAAAGTGCATGAGCATTCACTTCCCTGCACTGTATTCCATCTGTCACTTCTTCACCCATTCTCCCAATCTGTTTAAGTCCTTCTGAAGATTCCATGTCTCCTCAACACAACCTGCCCCTCCACCTATCTTTGTATCATCTGCAAACATGGCCACAAAGCCATCAATCCCATCATCAAAATCATTGACATTTAGCATGAGAAGGAATGGTCACAACACTGACCCTGGGGAACACCACTGGTCACCAGCAGCCAATCAGAAAATGTCCCCTTTATTCCCACTCTTTGCCTCCTGCCAAGTCACCCCATATTTAATCCATATTGATAGCTTTTCTGTAATACCATGGGTTCTCATCTTGTTAAGCAGCCTCACATGCAGCACCTTGTCAAAGGCCTTCTGAAAATCCAAGTAGACAACATCCACTGACTCTCCTTCATTCACCCTGCTTGTTATTTTCTTCAAAGAATTCTAACAGATTTGTCAGGTAAGATTTCCCCTTAAGGAAACCACGCTGACTTTGGCCGATTTTACCATGTGCCTCCAAGTACCCCAAACCTCATCCTTAATAATGGACTCCACCATGTTTCCAACCATTGAAGTTAGGCTAACTGACAAAGCATTTCCTTTCTTCCGTCTCCCTCCTTTCTTATAGTGTGGAATGACATTTGCAAATTTCCAGTCCTTTGGAACCATTCCAGAATCTAGAGAATCTTGGAAGATCACTACACATCTCTCCACAATCTCTTCAGGTACCTCTTTCAGAACCCTGGGATGTAATCCATCTGGTCTAGTTGACTTATCTACCTTCAGACCTTTCAGCTTCTCCTTAGCAATAGTAACTGTACTCACTTCAGCCCTTTGACACTATCGAATTTCTGGCATACTGCTCGTGAATTCCACAGTGAAGACTGATGAAAAATACTTATCAAGTTAATCCACCATTTCTCTGTGCCCCATTACTACCTCTCCAGCATCATTTTCCAGTGGTCTGATATCCATTCTTGCCTCTTTTTTCTCTCTTTATATATCAGAAAAAAGTTTTGGTATTAACCAAAACTTTGATATTATTCGCTAACATAGTATCCTATTTCATCTTTACTCTCCTTATGGCTATTCAGTTGCCTTCTCTTGGACTTTAAAGGCTTTCCAGTCCATTAACTTCCCACTAATTTTTGCTATATTTTATGCCCTCTGTTTGCTTTTATGCTGTTTCTCTCTTTCCATGGTTACTTCGTCCTCCCTTTGGAATACTTCATCTTTGGGCTGTGTATCTATACTGTGCCTTCTGAATTTCCCCTAGAAACTGCAGCCATTGCTCATCAACCCTGCTACTGTCCCCTTCCAATTAACTTCGGCCAGTTCTTCTCCCATGCCTCTGAAATCTCTAAAATAATCTGTTTTGAGTTTGAGAGGTTTAGATGTGGCAAAATTTGTTAGGTGCACCCAGCCAGGAGTGTTTCTTAAATCAGTACTATAGAGAGAGTGCAGAGGGAAATTACAAGGATACTGCCTGGATTGGGGAGCATGCCCTATGAGAATAGGTTGAGTGAACTTGGCCTTTTCTCCTTGGAGTAATGGATGATAAGAGGTGACCAGGGAGAGGTGTATAAGATGATGAGGGGCATTGATCGTGTGGATAGTCAGCGTCTTTTTCCTAGGCTAACACGAGAGGCCGCAGTGCTGGGTGTGTGGAATGCACTGCCAGTGACGGCAGTAGAAGCAGATCAAATAGAGTCCTTTAAGAGACTCTTAGATAGGTACATGTAATTTAGAAAAATAGAGGGCTTTGCAGTGAGGAAATTCTAAGCAGTTTCTAGAGTAGGTTACCGGGTCAGCACAACATCATGGGTTGAAGGTCCTGTAATGTGCTGTAGATTTCCACATTCTATATTCTAATATGTAGTCTAACAAGAGAATGGGGCTGATGACCTGATGCTGGGTGATGAGCCTGGCCAGGTTACCACCCTTTCAGCAGGTGACCAGTTAGGGAACAGTAATGATAACTCCTCAAGTGTTAAGAAAGCTATAGATAAGGGTAAGTATAGACCTAGTGAGAGAGTTTTACAATGGAGCAAGGCAAATTATGAGCACTTGGCAGGAACTAGGGAGAGTTAATTGGGAACAACTGTTTTTGGGAGAGTCCACATCTGATGTGTGGAGTTTACAGTCAAACTGCACAGAGTACACGGCAGGGATGTTCCAGTCAGAAGGACGCACAGGGATGGCAAGTTAAGAGAACTTGGATGTCAAGAGAGGTGATGAATTTAGGTCAAGAAGAAAAAGAAGAATGTAAAGCTAAGGAAGTTGGAATCAAACACAGCCCTTAAGGATTATAAAGGAGCCAGAAAAAAAGCCAGAGAAATAGGAAGGCCAGAAGAGGCCAAGAAAAGTCCTTGACAAGAAGGATTAAAGAAAATCCCAAGGAATTATACACATACATCAAGAGCACAAGGAATACAGGGGAGAAGTTAGGACCACCCAGGGATAAAGGCAGTGGGTGGGGTCATTTGCTTGGATGCCAAGGATATGGGTGAGGTACTGTGGTAAACTATATATACCTGTCTGGACACGCCCCTCTGCTGACTGCTCCTGTGGCTCCTCCCACAGACCCCTGTATAAAGGCTATTGGGGCATTGCTCCTCCCTCAGTCTCCAGGATGTCGTGCTCCCTTTTGCTGCTAATAAAAGCCTATCGTTCACTTCCAGTCTCCGAGAGGTATTGATGGTGCATCAGGTACTTAATGAGCACTCTACATCAGTATTTACCAAGGAGAAGGACATGGTAGAGGAAAGGAAGATCGGGAGATCAGTGCTGAATATATTGATATGATAGGGTATTTCGATGTAAAGGAGGATGTAGTGTCCGGTCTCTTAAAGAGCATTAAAGTGTCTAAGTCCCCAGGGTCTGATGGGATATGCTCCAGGTTATTAAGAGAACCAAAAAAAGAGATTGCTGAGGCCTTGACTGATAGCTTAGTGTCCTCTCTAGCCACAGGCAATGTCCTGGAGGACTGGCAAGTGGCTAATGTTGTTCCACTATTCAAGAAAGAATTCAGATATAATCCTAGACTGGTGAGTCTCACATCATTGTTAAGGAAGTTACTGGTGAGAATTCTTAGGCATAGGACTTATGAACACTTGGAAAGACATAATTAGGGAGAGCCAGCATGAATGAGTTTTTTGAAGAGCTGACAAGGATGATTAATGAAAATAGAGCTATAGATGTTATCTACATGGATTAGTAAGGTTCCTCATGGGAGGCTCCTCCAGATGATTAAGGTGAATGGGATCCATGGTGAATTGACCATTTAGGTTCAGAAATACGAACTGTAGCTTGCTCATTGAAGACCGAAGGTAGTGGTCAGAAGGACTTACTCTAGCTAAAGGTGTGTGGTCAGTGATATTCACCAGGGATCTCCACTGGACCTCTGCTGTTTGTGGTGTATATAAATGACCTGGATGAAAATGTAGATGGGTGGGTTAGTAAGTTTGGTGATGATACAAAAATTGGCAGTGCAGTGGATACCATAGAAAACTCGCAAATAATACAATGGGATAAGGATCAGTTACAGGTAAGGGCAGAAAAAAGCAAATGGAGTTTAACCCAGCCAAATGTGCAGTGTTACACCCTGGTAGGTCAGATATAGGTCAGTACATTGTTAAGGGCCAGGCTCTTAACAGTGTTAACAAGCAGAGGGATCTTGGCATCTAAGTACATAGCTCCTTGTAAGTGGCTACACAAGTTGATAGGGCAGTTAAGAAGGCATATGGCATGCTTACCTTTATTAATCGAGGCACTGAGTTCAAAAGTCAGGAAGTTACGTTGCAACTTTATGAAGCTCTGGTTAGGCTGCAAATGGGGTATTGTATGCCACAGAAAGGGTGTCGAGGCTTTGGGGAGAGTGCAGAAGAGGATTACCAGGATGTTGCCTGGATTAGAGGGCACGTGCTACAACAAAAGGTTGTTTTCTCTGGTGCAGCGAAGACTGAAGGGAGATATGATGAAGGTTTATAAGATTGTGAGAGGCATAGATAGAGTAGCCAGACAATATCTTTTTTCAGGCACTGGAATGTCTAATTCCAGAGGGCGTACATTTCAGGTGAGTGGGGTTAATTTCAAAGAAAATGTGAAGGGCAAGTTTTTATATACAGACAGTTGGTGACTGGAACGTGCTGCCTTGGGTGTTGGTAGAGACAGAAGCATTAGAGACTCTTAAGAGGCATTTAGATCGGCACATGAATTTGAAGAAAATGGAAATATACGTACATTGTGTAGGCAGAAGAAATTTGTTTAGTTAGCTATTTCTTAACAATTTAATTGGTTCAGCACAACATTTTAGGCTGAAGAATCTTCCCCTGTGCTGGTCTATGTTGTTAGATGATCTACCTTATTCTGTATACCATGTGCCTTCAAATGTAATACCTTCAGTCCTGTAAGTACAGAGCCTTTGACATTTATCTATCTTTGACTTTTAAAGATATTTTGTTTGCCGAAGTCCGCATCGAATCCTGGGTGTTGCCGGTCATCAGAATTTTAAACAGATTAATCCTGTGATGACAACCGCATGTTTGAGGATGGGTACCTTTCAAAATATGATTTTGTAAGTTACACTCAACTTATCCCAGTGACTGCAACTTTGCCCTAGCATCTGCCTGTCCTTCTTCACAGTCTCACTACACACTGCATCTACTTGTATACCAACTGCCCCATCCTCAGCCCTATCACTTCAGCTCCCAGCCCTCTGCTAAATTCATTTAAACCCACCGCAACTGCTCCAATAAATAATTTCAAAGGATGGTGATGATGTTTCTCTTTTGTTGAGTGATAACTTTCCTCAATAAATATTTTCCCAACCCACTGAATGAAGTATTTCTAGCATAGGAAAAAGGAGTCCCCAGGTAGAATGATATGGCTCTTATTACTGGGCAGCATTGACCACAATCAAAGTAAAGCTCATAACATGAGAGATAAATGCAGCCAATCAGCAGTGGTCAATAACAGCCTCACATTGGGAAAGAGCAGCCAGCAGCTGGAGAACTGGTGGGAGGTTGGGGTATATGGGGCTCGAGAACAGAAGAAAGATGTTAAGGAAGACAAATTGGAAGGAGTTGGACAGAGATAGGAATGGGTTTAGGAGTGGGTAGGGAGTGGTGCTGTGGGTGGAGAGTGAGGCTGGAGGAGGGTATTCTGAGGAAGGATCTGAGCGGAGATGAGTTTGCAAGGAAGAGGGCTAGACCGCGTGTCCGCATGCTTATGAATGTGGGTGCAGGGTCTGTGCATCAGAGCTTGGTCTCCAGATGCCTTAAATCTTCTTGCCGATAAACCAAGATCTTGCTCAGTCTAGACTGTTTTGTAGTTGGTCTCCAATGCCCACCCTACATTGAAGAATTCAGACAGACATCATCTACTTCTGAGAAGCAAAGTGGAATCCAGTCATCCTTGACTCTGAGTGATTCACATCAGTTCCTAGCATCTCTCTGGACTCCCAAAGGATCCAGGGATGGGTAAAAGAAACAGCTCTGCAAATGAGAAGTTATATCTTCTGTAAGTGTTTTCTCTGACCATCTTTACAGTAACTTGCTTCTCTATGTTAATGGAAATAACAAACAATGGTCCAATGTTAAATGCCTCTAAGCTTTTCATTAGTGAGTTCACTGAAAACGGATTTCTGAGAAGTTCTATTGTATGACAAGGCAGAACGTGAGATTTATTTACAAGCAATTCAAATGAGCAGCACACCTTCTGGAATGGCATCTTCCACCGACTTTTTCTCAGGGTCGCTGCAGGTGGATTTAAGATCGAATTCATTCTCAATGCTTGGCTGCTGGGTGGTGGCAACGTCCACTGAGATCTCAGTTAGTTCCATCTGTAGGATAACGAAGCCGTCGTTAAACATCATGCAATTAATACTTTCACCAGGACAGAGCCTTTGACATTTATCTACCTTTGACCTTTAAAGAGATTTGGTTTACCAGAGTCCGCAGCACCAAACCCCGGGTGCTGCTGGTAATCAGAATTTTAAACTGAACCAGTCACATTAATCCTGTGATGAGAACAGCAGGTTTGAAGATGGGTACCTTTCAAAATATGATTCACTCATACACCCTTTAGCCATTGCAGAATTAACAATGCACAAGTCTGGACTGTGATGGAATAATTTCCACTTGATACTCACAAGAGGCTTAGCACTAACAGGACGAAGCACCATATCCACTATAAAAGGAACTGAAGTTACTTGCCCAGTCTACTCTGACAAAACCTTCCAAACTTGTGACACCTACCACTAAGCGGGGCAGGGGCAACAGGCAGATGGGAATACCCAGTTTTCATTAAACCACCAGCAGATTTCCCTCCAAAATACATGGCATTTGACTTGGAAATGCATCACTGTTTCTTCATTTCTGTCTAAATCTTGGAAATCCCTCTCCCAATAGTACTCTGGGGTCTTCCTATCTCAGAAAAATGGCAACAATTTACGTAGGTACCTCAGCACCTTCTCAAGGGCATTAAGAGGTGCACAAGAAATGCTGCTCTTGCTGAGGAGCTTGATCCTGTGGGAAAGATTGGGCCCAGTTACCTGTGGGAAGCAAAGGAACCAAAGGCACTTGAAAATAAGTTTTTTGTCTCCTCTGTGTCTGATGCCGTACTGTGTCTGTACTCCATACTGACAACAGCTGTAGTCACTGGCCTCACAGCCTGAGGTCATCGTGTGAAGTCAGGCAACCCTGACCCTTGCACCTTTGTGAGGCCACCGCTCCCAGGGTGCATGCACGTCCGTGTGAGATCAATAAGCTTCAAGCACTGCCTCCATTTTAAAACAAATCCTGTGCTCATGAGGCTAGTTATCCTGGAGACTAACAGCCCAAAAGAAAAAGTGGCAATAATTTCACCAAGTTAACTGTCACAACCCGGAATACCTGTAAATGCAGCTTTCAAGAATAGCATTTTTTTTAAAGGCCTGTTGTAAGCACTGACAGTTCCTCAGCACAAGATTTTGGTTAATGAATAGAGATGGGGCACTTACCTGCTCTGCCTGTGCGCTCTGTAGGTTGTTCGTGGCAGAAGGAACAAGCTGCTCGGATTGGGATACAGGGCTGTCGCTCTCCGTCTGTAACTGCAATGGGGTGTTGTCCACTCTTGCCACACCTTCAAACATCTGTGACGGGGTGAGGAATGGAGAGGCACTCTCTTCCACCCTGGTAAACGTGGGGCTGCTCTCTCCATTTATCCTAATCTTTCCATCCTTCTGTATTAACATTTACACATGCAGAAAACAATCTGGATCAGATGCTTATTCCTCAATTATAAACAAAAATAAAGACTTTTAGAAGTCATCATGACAGAACATGACATTCTAAACTTCAGATAATATTCCTGGGTACAAAGGATATAACTCAGGACATGCAGTAAAAGAACTTGACAGTGGTACAAGATTATATTTGTTCAGAAATTCCTCCTGTAGATTGAGAACAGACCAACAACACAGTGGATCATACTGTGATAATACAATTCTAGTGACCAGGTTTGATCCTGACCGTAGGATGGAATCTGTATGTTTTGACTGTGAACACATAGATTTCTCCTCTGGCATTCAGTATTTCCACTCTCATCCTAAAGACATGCTGGTTAATAAGTTAATTGGTTACTGCAAATTATCCCTTGTTTTGGTGTGAGAATTGGAAGAAGTTGATGGACATGTGAGACAGAATAAGTTCCTGGGGTATGTGAGAAAATGGGATTAGTCTAGGAGTCGGCTGATAGTTAATGAGCCAAATGCCTCCTTCTACATTGTTAGAAAGTATACAAGTTACACAATTCATTAAATAATAGTGATCATACACACGGGAGGTCAGGAGGATGAATACAGGCCCTGGTGGAGGACTTTGTCAAATGGTGAAAGCTGAACTATCTGCAGCTCTACATCAGTAAGACAGAGGAGACTTTAGAATGACTAAACCTGCACTGCTCCGTGACTATCGGTTGTAAGGACATGGATGCAGTGAGGACCGGGGGGGTGTGGGGGGGTGCACTGGATGACAGACTAAGGAGAGCACCAACACAGGGGCTGTGTACACGAAGGGCCAGAGTCTCCTCCACTTCCTGAGGAGACTGAGGTCCTTTGGAGAATGCAGGCCTCTCCTTCACGTATTTTACCAATTTGTTGTCGCCAGTACTATCTTCTATGCAGTGGTGTGCTGGGGCAATGGCATCAACATGGGTGATGCCAACAGGCTCAATAAGCTGATCAGAAAGGCTGGCTCTGTTATAGGAGTCAAACTGGACACACTGGAGGCTGTGGTAGAACAAAGGACCCTACAGAAAATCCTGGCAATTCTGGACAATGTTTCTCACCCTCTGCATGTCACCTTGGCTGAACAGAGGAGCACTTTAGTAATAGACTAAGACAACTGCGCTGCTCCAAAGAGCACTATATGAGGTCATTCTTCCCCTCAGCCATTAGGCTCTATAATGAGTCAACCTATAGCTGGGGAAGTGATGACCTCCTCCTGTTGAACTATTTGGGGTAACTTATTTTTTATTCTTTCTTATTTTTCTTCCAATATTTGTACATCTGTGCACTTGTAATGCTACTGTGAACTGTAATTTCCTTTGGGATTGATAAAGTTCAACCCATCTATTTAACTACCTAATTTGGTTCTGAAATACATCAACCTCATTAACTTGGTTTTCAATAGCCAAACAATCATAACATTTCTTTTTATTGCACTAATGTAAAAATATGGGGCTCAATTTGGTGAATAGCTGTCAGCATTTAAACAGCTAACGCAGATTAAACTCTGCTGTATCTTTAGAGTGATTATTCATGGTTGGAGCTGATAATATTCTAAAGGCAGAGGCATAAGACATAGGAGCAGTATTCAGCCATTCAGCCCATCAAGTCTGGTCCGCCATTCCATCATGGCTGATCCCGGCAAGAACAGATGCACTAAATTTTAGATCTGGCTATAGAGAGCCCTCCAGTGAAAAACTGGAAGCAGCATGGTGAGTTTCACGCCTCTGTTAGATCCTGAAAAAGCAATCCAAATGATCCACTCTTTGCTTGTTCCCAGCAAGTACTTATTTAATCGACTGAGGTCCTTTGGAGAATGCAGGCTTCTCCTTCACGTATTTTACCAATTTGTTGTCGCCAGTACAATCTTCTATGCAGTGGTGTGCTGGGGCAATGGCATCAACATGGGGTATTCCTTAGATGAACAGACTGAAAAAACAATAACATGCGCTAGACCATGCCTCTCCTAGGCAGGCAGGTCCATGGAAAACAAGCGACTGCACCCTATTTGTGGGTTTGACTTCATCAGCTGTGCTTTGCATCATGCACGCCAGACTGCTTTTACCAACTAAAAATTTAAAAAGCTAGGTCAAATTAAAATACCTTTCCCTAAGCCGATTTCTCCCTTTCAGTTCAATGTGTGACGCACGTCTATCAAGGAAGAGTTTACTAATTTTAACAAATTGACAATGACAAACTTGAGCCAGAAGAGGGCATTTTCTTCATAAATTAGCTGGTACTGGCTCTATTTACTAACTGCTTTTATGTAACGGAGAGACTGACATCTGATCACGATTGGTATATTAAAAATTATCAAAGTCAATGACTTCAGCATCTTACCTTAAATGATTTCAGCACTGTCTGGGAATCTTTTGGTTGTGAATAAGGCTTGGGGGTCAACATAGGCACTGTCTTGGAGGCAACAGTTTTGGTTGGGGATGTGCCTACTCCAGAAAAGTTAGACTGTGATTGGCTGCTGGGAGTGATCACTGCTTCAACAGTGGCAGTATACTTTTGGATTGGCAATGACTGCTGTCGTAAGTATTTCAGTGAATTTGATTCCCTTGTTGGTGAGCATGAAGAATCTGAATCCACTGACTGACTCCTCTCCAGAAATTTTGGTATTTCCAGGTTTTCAAGAACAGCTTCACTGATTATAAATCTCTGTGAATACTTCCTCAAAATTTCTTCAGCTTCTTCTCGAGTCTTCGCTTTGTTATACGCCTCTTGCAGAGCTTTTTCTCTGGATTCCCTGAGATTCAAAAGTATAATTTCAGAATCAGTTTTTTTTTAATGCATCAAATGATAATTTTCTTAATTTCACAATTTTGCTTACACCAACCAGTTGGATTATGGTTAGTTTGGATTCTATGTCTTATTTTCATCTCATTTATTTGACTCTCCATACAAAGGCCTTTGTCAAGAAGTGCCCTCTCTTATTATCTAGCAAGAAGCAATTGCTATAGGTACCGTACCAGGAAAGCAACCCGTATATATTGCAGCATAGTGATTAAATCAGAGAATTCAACAAGGAAATAAGCCCCTCAGCCCCCCAAAACTATGCTGATCATCAACCACTTGTGCACTAATCCTACCTGTCTCCCACTTTTCATTCTTCTGAGGAGAGATTGAATCGCATGTGAGGAAGAATGGATTGGCTATGATAGAACAGTAGAGTAGACTTGATGGGCCAGATGGCCTAATTCTACTCCTATCTCTTATAATTTTAATGGACTTTACTCGCAGGATTCAGAAGAATGACAGGGGATCATAAAAATATTTAAAATTATGAAAGGGGTAGATAAGATGGGGCAGGAAAGTTGTTTCCACTGATACATGATACTAGAACTAGGAGACATATCCTCAAGGTTCAAGGGAATATACTTAGGATGGAGATGAGGAGAATTTGCTTTTCCTGGAGAGTCGTGAATCTGTGGAATTCTCTGCCAGGGAAGCAGTGGAGGCTATGTAATTAAATATATTTAAGATACAGTTACTATAGATAGATTTTTGCACAGCAGGTGCAATTAAAGGCTATGGGGAAAAGGTGGGTAGGTGAAGCTGAGTCCACAGTCAAATCAGCCATGATCTTATTAAATTGTGGAGCAGGCTTGATGGGTCAGATGGCCTACTCCTGCTCCTATTTCTGGTATTCTTATGTAACTCTCCCTAAATCCCATTTAGGTGCAGTTTACAATAGCCTTTTCACCTGCTAAACCATTGAGATTATACAATAAATTGCCACACCGAGAAACAAGCCCAGAGGCTGATACTAAAACCTTGCTGTTTCCATGGGCATTTCTTGGTGACTTCCTTCACTTTACATTAAGACTTTAAAGATAAATTCAACTGCTTGGACCAGTTTTAGATCAATTTTATGTTCAGATGATTCCAAAGTTCATAAGATCCACATCATTGTCCATATATCCACAATGATGCAAAATTTATTTAGATGGAGTAGGTGGGATAAAAATTCATACAGGAATAGCTGAATACTGCACACTACTTAACAGGCATCTTATGCTCAAGCAATTACTCATGGTGTTAAAGTATTATTTTAACTTCTGCTTTCATTTCTGTTTCCCAAACTTTCCTTGATTTTGGTTCAAATGTCAAAATGATATAAGCGAGTTCCATTGAGTGAGGTTTGAAGGTGGATTTTAACCTCCAAGTGGTCACCGAGCAAGATGCTGAACATTATCATGCACTTTAGTCACAATGAACAGACAATGCATCAAGTTCGGGGTGGGGGGGTGGTGAACATGGATCATTAACCCTTAAGCAGGATTTGGTGAGCAATCATTGGGAATGTTATCCTAGCACTTCTACTTTTACTGGATGTAGGATGGAACTGAGGGTAAATGATCATTAAAGTATTTATAAATCATATTTAACTCAGTTTCCAAGTTTAACCATGGTTGGCCAGGTGTTGTAGGACACTACAAGCCCAAGAGAAACAGGGAGGTGAGGAAACTGGGTTTGTCTACAGTAGTGCTAGGGTTCAGGAGAAATTCCTTTCTAATTTCTCACATTTCTTCTCTGCCCGCTAATGGCCTTCCACTAATGCACTGCACATTAACCTTATTTCTTGATGCCCATGAATAGACCTCTCACACTGAGCCAGGTCTAGGATCAGAAAATTGAAGTTGGAAGCCAACCAACGAGGAGGCCAGTTTGCCAAAATAACTGGAGAGCCCGGCACTGTGTTCAGAACTGAATAACATTCTGAGAGACCCAGAATTTCCAATTAGAACTCTCCCCTGCTCATCAAACATGGCCCAGACTAGACCAAAGCAATAGGCGCACGCAAACAATGCCTGACAAAAACCATAAGGTTAGGGCAAAATTGTATCCAAACAACATACTTTTCTTCCACTATTTCTTTATAGGTTTTAATGCTCCTCCGTCTTTCTGACAAATTGCGTTCCCCACTCATTATTTTTTCCACAACATCTCGCTCCTCCTTCCGTTTGATCAGGTCTTGTGAAGCACTTCTTCTCCTGTTCTTCCAGCGAGCCAGATCCTGTATAAAAATCATATTTCATATTCTTCTTCATGGCGTTAACAATCCATTGAGGCATAAACAAACAGCCCCTCTCTCATGTTATCTCCTTGCCTGCCCATCACCTCCCTCTGGTGCTCCTCCCCCTCCCTTTTCTTCTTTCTTCCATGGACTTCTGTCTCTTTCACCAATCAACTTCCTAGCTGTCTGCTTCATCCCTCCCCTTTCAAGTTTCACCTATTGCCTGGTGTTTCTCTCGCTCCCCCCCCCCACCTTTCAAATCAACTCCTCAGCTTTTTTTCTTCAGTCCTTCCAAAGGGTTTCGGCCTGAAACGTTGACTGTACTTTTTTCCATAGATGCTGCCTGGCCTGCTGAGTTCCACCAAAATGTTGTGTGTGTTGCTCGGATTTCCAGCATCTGCAGACTTTCTCTTGTTTGTGAGTTGCTTTAACCCTCCATCTCTCACTTTCAAAAAAAGAGTGACAAAGTTCTTTGCAAGGGTATTGGATCGAGGCCAGAAAACCCCCCCTTCTGGAAAAGATGTGTTAAATATGCACTGCACACAGCATCACGTTTATGCAAAGTCAATCATCTTTAGCAGTGTAGTTCTATTTCTCAGAAGATCCAAGATGTCATGCACAGTGGGCTAGACCTCCAACACTGAATAATGTACCAGAGAGGAGGGAGAATCAGGTAGGCCAATGGAGTGCATGATCAGTAGATGGACTGGGGTTGGAGGGATAGTGGTAGAATAGAGGGGATTGTGGAAAGAAGGGGTTGGGCCATGAGAGATGGAGAAATATTGCTGGTCAACCTTTGAGAGATGGAGACATACTAATAATCAGGTATTGGGGATGGATAAACACTAGTCATCAGGCGTTGGGGGTAAGGGGTGAAATGCTGCATGAATGCAGATGAAGGATGTTGTTAGAGTTCTGATTTAAAAGGATGATGGAAAAGCGAGCATGGAAGAGCTGAATCTAGAATTGACAGAGGTATGTATTGGGAGAAGGGGGTCACTTACCGCCTCCTCTACTCAGGGCCTGCTAACACTAGGTAAGCAGGTCTAACTCCAGAATCCCTTCCAGAATTAGCACTGCGTAACAATGGCAATGTGGGGTTTCAGACAGGGAAAAAAGAGGAGGAGAACATAAAGACAAACCAAACCTAACTCTTAAAGTATATCAAGTATAGCGTTATTGCAGTCCTGACTGCACTTAAACCCACAGACACCATCTCCATGGACAACTTTTTAAAATACCTAAATAATGTAGCAATAGATGGCTTATCTTTACTGGTTGGTGATTCACCTGTGGAAGCCTCAATGCAAGGTAGCGACAGCTGTTACAATGTATTACGTATTGCTTACTGATAACTGTGAATTAGTTTGATCCTACCCTTTTCCTGGGGCACTGGTTCACAAATGATAACTTTGTTCCTTTCAGATGCCACTATCACTATTTTGGCAGAGGCATTAACTTACTTACAACTTCCGTGTGATTTCCAAGCAAATTCAGCAAGCAATATGAAAAGTCAAGGGCAACAATTTCCTCCCACGAACATTGCTCTGGAGTTCACCAGTGACTTACAAATGGAGGTTAACAAGATAATGGCAGATGGTATAGATATCACTTTCACAAAACAGAGGAAACGAAGATGGGTTTACCAGCTTCTGGGGAATTTGTCTTTCCACATTGCCATTTGGTGCAGCCAGACTAATCCACATGAAGGAGGAAGGCAGGAGATAATAGCCAAGGCAAGTGTTTGAGTTTAGTGAGGAGTTAGTGGGGGTAGAAACAAGACACCAAGGCGGTCAGTGTTGCCAAGGGATACAGCTGAAGTACTGGGGCACATGGTTTCATTTTTAGGGCTTACGTCTTGCCATCTGTCCTGGTCTTCACGAAGTCGACTGTGAACTTTGTGTAGCTCCTCATGCCGAGCTTTACTGTGGGGCTGTGCTAAATTGTCATCTTCCGGTCTCATGTCATTCATACTGACACTTCTGCAGAGCAATTTAAAGAAGATGTGAGAATATATTTGTTTTTTTTAAACAATTAGGGTGCAATAATTACAATCCATTCTTCTCCCACATCCCACAAGGGGGCGCTAGAATTCATTGAATAAAATCTCATTCCTTTTTCCCTCATGAGTGATATTCATTTCAACCATGGAGTAAATTAATGTGTAAAGCCAAAGTACAAGGTTTCCAGAATAATCAATCAGAATGATAAGTGTGCTGTTGCCCGTTGACAGTTTCAACAACACGCGAGGTTGAAGATTCACACAAAATTTTGAAAAATTTACTTGGATCTGGAATTTTGTTCACAGGACCAACAGCAAATAACAACTCAAACTTAAAAAATACCTGGAATTGGTAAACATTCCCTTGAGATCACAGCACATAGATCTAGATTATGTGAACTAGTCCTTGAATATTGAACCACACTGAGGTTAGAACATTTTCAGTTCAAATGTCAAACTGAGAGATTACTGCATTCAAACTCAAGATAAAACTGCAGAGTTTAGAGCCTTGGGATTCATAATATATTATTATAATTGAAGTGTTTTACTTCAGTATCATAACATCAAAATAGTAATTCACATTGTAAAAACCAAGGACACTTCGGTATTTAGGAAAATGTGGAACTGTGGCACGTGACCCATTCAAAACTTGGATCACTGTAAAGGGTGTTCCTGGAAGGGAATCACTTCTGAAACACAAGAACAATCCACAAAGCAGTTGCACAATTTCACTCTCAATCTGACTCCTCTGATGTTTTCAGTTAAAAACAGATGGGTAATATTTTAATACTCAAAGCACTTCTTCCTATTAGGTGGTGTGATTTATAATTTGGGAGCAGACGTCCAACTTGAAAGGTGGAAGTTGTTTTGGCCTCATTTCATTCACAAAGGTTAAAACAACAATGGGAATTGGTTGGGCATAACTTTCTGCGCTGAATCTGTTAAAAGGAAATGAATTGTTGCAAGACCAGCAGTACAGTCAAATATGAAACAACACCAAATGAGCCAAAAAGTGTCATTCAGCACCCTAGAGATGTTTATTTCCATGCAATTCACAAAATTGAAGCAACGTTTAACAGAGCATAGCCAACACACAGAATCCGCGCAAGCTCCAACCTGCATTAAATCAGTTGTTACACAACATATGGAACAACTAAGGAAACATTATCTCTTAAAGTGCTCATAAGCACAGGCCATGCACGCTTGACACCAGACAAATGATAGCAATTATGCTTAGTACCCATATAATGAGAAAGCAATATTATCGCAAACATATTTGCTTAGAGTCAGAGTGAACAGACCCCTTGGCCCAACTCATCCATGCTTTATGTGTTGTCCAGTGAACTAGTGTCATCTGCCTGCGTTTGGCCCATAGCCCCCTAAACTTGTCCTGTTCCCATGCTTATCAAGATGGCTTCTAAATCACTAATGCACCTGCTACAGCCACTATTTCTGACAGCTTATCCCAAATAAGCGCCATCCTTTACCTTCCTGTGGCTCACGTAAGATTATTACAAATTCACAGGTTGATAACTATTTCATGTCTTTTAAAGTTAAAGCGGCTCAGTGAAAAGTGAGAGCTAATTTATTAAAGATATATGTAATTATCGGTCCTATCTTAAGTGGTCCAAGTCATAAACATGGAAGACCTGAAGCTAATAACCTGGGCAATTTGATAACTTCAATGAACCTGAAGGCTAAAAGGTCTCTCTGCGTTCATTCTTTCCAATCACCCACAATTCCATCCCTTTTCTTTCTTCACTGAAGCGCTTTTTTGGGAAGTCATTAATAAATTGAGCTTCAAACTTATTTCTGAACCTCAGTGAACCCTCTTTTTGCTTTCCCCAAATAAGAAGTCCTGCATTTAACTGTTGTAGCTTTATTTGCGTAAGACTTAAAAAAAACAAAGGCACTATATCTACAGAGCAGAATTTACAGGAAGTAAGCCATAACCCTGATTGTTCGAGCTCAATCCCTCCAAACAAAACCAGTTGTTTTATTAGACTTCCTCCAACACCATTGACAATGAAAGATTTTCTATGCGCTGCATTCCACTGCTATCTCATCACGACACATTGATCTGATTGGATACCTGACCATGCATACATGTATACAGAACAATTATGTATACCATCTTAGTGTTTGGGCAACATCCTCCCACATCTCCCCTCTTTATTGCTTGTCCATTGCGATGGAGACGCAACATTAAGATTTTTACTCCCTGTGATATAATAAATAAATAACCATCAGCTTCTTTGATTCCAAATGGACTACTTTTATTTGCCCTCAAACCCAATATGTTCCTGCACACAGCAAACCGTGTGCTTATTTCATTTTAGGCTTTAAAACAGTGTTTTAAAGGATACGCAGCATGTATCAGTACGAGTTCCATTGCCAGTTCTAATTCTTTGCCGGATTAATTTTCCCATGTACTCTTCCCCAGGAGTCGTGGGCAGCACGGCACAACGCTCTACAGTACTAGAGACCCAGGTTCAATTCTCACTGCTGCTCGCAGGGAGTTTGTACATTCACCCCCGTGACTGCGCGGGTCTCCTCGGGGTGCTCCGGTTTCCTCCCACATGCCAGAGACGTACCCGCTGGCAGGTTAATTGGTCATTGTAAATCGTCCTGTGATTAGGCCAGCATTAAATTGGGGGATCGCTGGGCAGCACGGCTCAAAGGGTCGGAAGCCCTACTCCACACTGTATGTGGAAAGGAAATATTGTTTATTAGATAATGCACGGTCTCCAGCCATAGTGGATTACTCGCATACAGCAGCATTGTACAGCTTGTGACCCTGTTGGCTATATGGCTCCAGTCTACACCCAATGACTAGAAGTAAGAATGCCCCAGCATCATTCTTCTTCACTCTTAAAAATCTCTTTTTCAAGCTGGGATGTTAAGTTGAAGTCATATAAGATATTGGTGAGGCCTGACTGGAAATATTGTATGCAGTTTTGGTCACCTACCCACAGGAAAGATGTAAATAGGGTTGGAAGAGTACAGAGAAAGTTTACAAGGACGTTGCTGGGACTGGAGGTGCTGATTTATAAGGGAACATTGAATAGCTTAGGACTTTATTCCTTGGGATGAAGAAGATTGAGAGGAGACTTGATGGAGGGATGCACAATTATGAGGGGTATAACAGGTTAAATATAAGCAGGCTTTTTCCAACTAGAGGTTGTGGGTTAAGGGGGAAAAGTGAAAAGTTTAAGGGGAACATGAGGGAAAACTTCTTCACTCAGAGGGTTGAGGCAGTGTGGAAGGAGATGTCAGTGCAAGTGGTGGATGTGAGCTCAACTACACTGTTTAAGGGAAGTCTGGATAGGTACATGGATGGGAGGGGTATGGAGGGCTATGGGTCGGGTGCAGGCATGGACTAGATGGGCTGAAGGGCCTGTTTCTGTGCTGTGCTTTTCTATGATTCTAAGTTCAGTTTGCCCACTGACAGGCTTATGGCACCTGCTGTACATCAGGATACACCCTATCAGATGCCCTTTCCCGTTTATTAACCTTACCAACTCCTTTTCAATTGTCAAACCACTAATTACAGTTTTTACCATTTTGCGAATCCGTATTCACTGTTTCTGCTTTCTGAAACAGAAAATACAGAATGGTGGATCATTGGCAGATGTTTCTGACTCCCTGGTTCTGACCACTCCCACCTCTGATCTGACCTCTCACCCTACACAGATCCAATGCAGCTACTAGAAGCTTCAAGTACTGCACCTAAATTGTACAGCAAGCAAATTAAAGTCTCCCAGAATTCAACACTTTTGGCAATAATTCCACCAGTCAGATTTACTTCACTGCTTCACCCAACGTCTGTTTCTTAATTTAGAAACCTATAGGAACTCAAGACTCATGTGGACATAGCGTTGCAATTAGTAAATAGAAATCATGTATGCAACTGTAATTGTTTCTTCAGCATTTAAAAGAAGTGTTTGAATGGGGCTAGATCTCGTTGGCCTGGTACCATCTGTGGGTCACCCACTGCTTACACAATCTGTCCTGGCATAGTGTACCCCTGGGCTTGGGTAGACTGAACTTGAGTCATAGAAAAGTGGGTGTGATCTAAGTGAGAAGATGCGGCCTGTCGACACAGCCCCACACCCGGTTTAAAGCTCATTAAGGATGCAACAATTGAAATTATTATGGAAAACAACATAATTAAGAAGTACCTTCCCTGTCCCCTTTATTCCCTAATGTAAAGCAAGTGCACTGACAAATTCAATCAGTCAGTAAGTCTGCTACTCCTGTGCTTGACAATGCATGTTGACAAGTCCCAGACTTTCTCATTTCTTTCAATTGGTCCAGGATATACATTTTTGATTTCTTTGAGCTACATTTTTTATAGCTTCTTGGTGCTTGCTAATTTGAAGTGGGTGGGTGAGAAGGGGAGGGAGATGATGTGAGATTTAAAAGATACTGGAACATGTTCAAGAATAGAAAAGGTTTAGTAGGATATGGGCCAATGCAGGCAAATCATACTAGCTCACAATGACACCTAGTACGGACAAGGTGGGCTGAAGGACCTGATTCTGTGCAGCATATCTCTGTGAGTCACAAAGTCATGTCCTCTCATTCCCCATGTCCATACGGACCATCCTGCATCAACCTGTGCTAATCCCGTGCCCCAGCACTTGCTTCCTTTGTCCAATCATCCCTGGCAGGTACCCCTGCAAGTAGAACCATTGTCACACTTACCCATTCACCACCTCCCTCACCACCATTCAGGGCCCCAAACAGACCTGAGGCAACACTTCATCTGCAAGCCTGTTGGGGTCATCTACTGTACCCAGAGTTTCTGGTGTGGCCTCCTCTACTCCAGTGAGATCTGACGTAGTTTGGGGAACTGCTACGTTCAGCACTTTCACTCCATTGCTCTATCCACAACAGGCAGGATTTCCTGGAGACCAATCACTTTAACGTCACTCTCCATTCCCATTCTGACATACCGGCCCATGGTCTCCTCTACTGCTACCATGTGGCCACTCTCAGGCTGGAGAAGCAACACCTTATATTCTGCTTGGGTAGCCTCCAACCTGCTGGCATGAACATTGACTTCTGTCCCTTTCCCCTTCTTTCCTTTTCCATTCCCCGTTCTGGCTTCTTTCCTACCCCTTCTCTTCTTCTCACTTGCCTATCACCTTCCCCGAGCATCCCTCCTCCTTCCCTTTCTCCCATGCTCCACTCTCCTCTCCTATCAGATTCCTTCTTCTTCAGCCCTCTACCTTTTCCACCTATCATTTCCATGCTTCTCACTTCACCCTCTGTCCAACCTTCCCCCTCACCCAGCTTCACCTATCACCTTCAAGCTTGTATTCCTCCCCCTCACCCACCACCTTCTTCTCCCTGATTTTCCTGTCCTGATCAAGGGTCTTGGCCTGAAACATCACTCTCTATTTCTCTCTATGGATGCTGTCAGACTTGCTGAGTTCTTCCAACATTTTATGTGTGTTTCCCAGCACTTGACCTCCCCAGGCCATTGTGTTACAAGTACTCATCTGAACACTTCCAACAGCATCTGTCTCCATCATCTTATTAAGAGGTGAGTTTCTGGTTTTAACCACTGTCTGGATCAAACACATTCCATAAATCCTTTCAAAATCTTCTACCATTTACCTTGAAGTTCTATCTCTTGGTCAGGGGGGAAGTTTCTCGCAATCTACCAACCTATGCCATTCAAAATTGGCTCCAGTTTGGTTATGACATTTTGTGTTGCTTAAGGAGCTTGGTTAACCATTAAAAAGATGAAAAGTGATTCAAAATGTCACGCTCAAATATTCACTCTTAAATATAATGATGGGAAGTGTTTGACACATATCTTTAGTGCATTATTTTCAGGCAAAATATATGGAATGCATGTATTCCAGGATTTGGGATTAATGATCATCAAATCAATGTGAATTTAGGATCAAGGATATTCTGATTAAACTAATTCAAAGGCTGGGCAATGTTAAGCGTACTTGAGTGTATGAAGTTTAACTATCACATGGCATAGGAAAAAACAAAAAACTCTTCCACCATGATGCCCATCTGTCTGTATAAGTTCCTGTCCCAAGATTCCCTGCCTGTTCACAAGTCTCTCTAAATACCCCTTAAGCACCATTATCACATCAGCTCCTACTAACCGGCTTTCCCTAGCAGCATGTTCCAGACATCTACCACACGCTGTGTAAAAAACTTGTCTTGTAAATCTCTTTTAAAACTCTCCCTCCTCACCTTCAACCTATGCCCTGTAATACTTGCCATTCCACCTTGGGGAAAAATACTCGGTCCTTCTACCTTATCTATGCCTCTCATATACTGCTTTCAGTTTGCCCCGCACCAGAGAAAACAGTCCAACTTTGCTTTTAACGTCTCTGCAGCCTTCCTATAGTCTGTGGACTGGAAGTGCACACAATAAATACTTCCATTCCTCTATTAGTTGCCATCCATCATATGAGTGTTACAAATTAAAGTCTGAAGTCCTGCTCATTAATTAAGCATTCAGCATAAATTATCCTACCTATGCTCTGGTCTTATTTTAGAGAATCATTTTCATGCTGCCTGCACTTATTTCGGGAGAAATTTCTTGTAGCTCCCTCATTTCTTATTTCACCTAGTGAAATAGTAAATGTTGTTGCAAAATCTATGATAGTAACCTCAGATTCTTATATGTTTTGCTAAATAATATACCGGCAAACCTTAATCAGATTACATTTTATTGCCAGCTGCTTATTATAACATTTGTAGAGCTATTTTAGTTGGGGAACATTTGAAAGCACTTTGTAGGGTAATTTGATTGAGAGGCAGGAAAGAACCAAGAAATGAAAACTAAAGGAAAATAGGACAGAGATACAAAACACTTCCTTTTTCTGTTTTATTAGTTTTTTTGTTGGATATAGTGTCAAATTCAATTCGAATAATTTGAAAGCAAACCTCAACAAATGGTATTTAGGATCACATTGTTCCAAACTGAATGATTATTCTTTCTAAGAGTCATCATTTTCATTTAGCACACTGTCAATGTGTTTGCTCATGGCAGATCCGTGCTGTGCCTTGAATACTTCACCGCCACTGACATGACGATGTAAGCAGCAACTACCTATGACTGCTGGCAAAAGCTCAGAGCGTCAAGTTCAACTTAATTTGAAGTTAATTCTGAACATCGTACAATATGCTGGCATGCAAAATAGCATTAACCATATTCACGTGCAACAGCAGAGAATAGCTGGTCAGAACGGAGTCTTTATGGACCAGTCCCCTCACCTATCCCATGCACCTCCAACACAAGGTAAATGACAATTCTTTTTTCAATATACAACACAACAAGCTTGTGCTAGCTTTTTAGTGGAGCCTTTCAATTAATTCCACTCCTCTGCGCAATTCTCATGGACCTGGAGATTAACTGTTATCAAGAACATCATAATTCTGTTTTGAAAGTTTTGCAATGGATTATTAAGAACATATATTATTTCATATTTGGCAAGATGCAAGTATGAAACAGAAAATGTTCCACTTGCGTGGGAGTTACATAAACCCAGCCAAAGAACTACAAAGCAATCCAGATGCTTTTGTCCCTAATTGCTTCCCTCCCACCAACATCACTAAAGCTTAATTGCATCCACTCACTCACCCTATCAAAAGCCACCCCTTGCCCTGCCAGCGTTCTAGGGTGCACTGCAGTTTTCATTATGAAATAAGTTACTGTTATGCATTCAAACATGTTCTGCAAAGGATTTTAAAATGTAGATATGGAGACTACACATGGACATTTATTTCACAATGATCTCATAGCAACTGGTAGTCATTAAGCACTCCAATTTGAAAATATCACTCCTTATTCCACTCTTCTTAAATCTGGTTCAGTTTTAATGAGCAGAATCTCACCTGTTTCTTATACAAAGAGTTGCTGTTAGTAAGCGCAGCTCCATTATTACTGCATATAGTCAAAGCAGTTAGTCACCCACACCTAGACAAGTATGTTATTCTTGGTGGTTTAATAAGCAGATGTGAATATTGATCAAGCCATGCAGTTCCATATTTTTAAATTCAAGATTCCACTTACCCTGTATCATCAGACAGGGCTACTGTAGGACTGTATCTACAGGACCAAATATAAAGAACACAGAATATTTACATTGAAAAATGAGAAAGCGCACAAGATTGAGAATATCAAAAGTCCACATTGATCATTTCCTTACAGAACAGGTGTGTAATGATCATTTATTTGGCATTAAGTTTCAAAGACAATCGTTTCCTGACATTTTTAATACACAATTTATTGCAATTTACAATGTCACTCAATCAAAAGAAATAGCCTAATTACTGTATAATTTACTAAATAAATCCAAAGAAGACATCTGAAGCATTTTCCCAATCATATTTCTTCTTTTTTCTGGGAACAATGACTCCTAATTAGAGATAAATACATCTTCATTAGCGCAGCAAAACCCCTAAGTTCCTGTAAATATTAATAGTAGTTACTTGGTAATACTCAAACAAGTCTCAAGTGTTTTATGTTTAGGTTTCCCTGCCCAATCTATCTATTCAAAGAATTTCTAACAGTAAAGAATGAATGAGAGGAGATTTTATAGAAACATATCAAATTATGAAAAGGATAGATGATAGAGGCAGGAAAGTTGTTTCCACTGGTAGGTGAGATGAGAACTAGCGGACATAGCCTCAAGATTCCGGGGAGTAGATTTAGGATGGAGATGAGGAAGAACTGCTTTTCCCAGAGTGTGGTGAATCTGTGGAATTCTCTGCCCAATGAAGCAGTGGAGGCTACATCAGTAAATATATTTAACACAGATTTTTGCATAGTAGGGAATTAAGGGTAATGGCGAAAAGGCAGGAAGGTGCAGAGGAGTCCATGGCCAGATCAGCCACAATCTTATTGAATGGCAGAGCAGGCTCAACAGGCCAGATAGCCTCCTTCTGCTCCTATTTCTTATGTTCTTATGTTCTTAATTTTAAACAGTTTTTCCCTTATTTTTATACAATAAGACCATAAGATCAGAATTGGGCCATTTGGCCCATCGAGTCTGCTCTGCTGGTTGATCAAGACTGATTTATTATCCCGTTCAACGCATTCTCCTGCATTCTCTCTATAACCTTTGATGCCATTACAAATCAAGAACCTATCAACATCTGACTTAAATATATCCAATGACTTGGCCTCCACAGCAATCTGTGGCAATGAATTCCACAGATTCACTACCCTCTGGCTAAAGAAATTCCACCTCATCTGTTCTAAACGGATAGATATCCTTTTATCCTGAGGCTATGCTCTCTGGTCCAAGACCCTCCCACTACTGGAAACATCCTCTCTGCATCCACTCTATCTAGGCCTTTTAATATTCAGTAGAATTTCAATGAAATCCCCCCTCATGCTTCTAAACTCCAGCAAGTACAGACCCAGAGCCGTTAAATGATTTTTGATCCAATATTATACTGTTAGAGATTAAATTATTGTTCAATAAGTTATTTATAACCAGTTTCAAATGCTAGTTTACTGGCCAAATGGATGACCACATTTTGAAGAATGATATGCCCTGGCTGGTATATCAGGTAGACAAATTGGAAAGCAAGAATCTGACCTGATGAGTAACATCTCAGTTACATGTTTTTGGAATTTAGTAAACCTAACTAATCATCACACTAAAATCTTAATTTTGTCCCCTTAGCCACTGCCTGTCATGCTGAGTACTTCCAATTTTTTTTTGTTTTCATTATATTTGGACAAAATTCTATTTGACTGCAGAATAAGTGGACTACATAATATAGGAAAGAAGATTAGACATTTACGTGCAAAAATGTATTTCAAACACATTGCTATGGACTTGGGGAAAGAGACAAACAAGAGAGGAAAGGAATGTTGGAGGATTGCCCACTCTTTGCCAAATCAAATGACTTCAAAGAGATATTTGGATGAACAATAATAATCACTCTGCTCTGGGATATGAGGGCTGTCATGTACAGGGAAAACAATCAAAAATATTTGAGCTTAATTGTATACTGCCTATTTTGGCTCATTAAATTTTAAACACACAGAAGCAAATTTTTCATTTTGACTCTTTGTACTTATATTTAATTAGTGCAAATTTTAATTTACTATTGCATTATCGATTTATTTTGCACCTCTCCAAAACTTTACTTCCAAATGAGTTTCATAATCTTATAACACCACGAATTCCAAGTCACCAAGAATTAAATGATGAAGATCAGATAAAACTGAAGCCCTTGGGTTATATTTCCAAAGGCACATTTCCAATGATTTGACTATATTTAGAAAAACTTAAGACCTTACTACTTTAGAGAAAATGTTACATTATTGTGCAATTTTTCATAATTTAGGGAAGAATTAAATGTTAAATTAAAATGTGTAACAT
The DNA here is from genome assembly GCF_030144855.1 of Hypanus sabinus. Lineage (NCBI taxonomy): Eukaryota > Metazoa > Chordata > Chondrichthyes > Myliobatiformes > Dasyatidae > Hypanus > Hypanus sabinus. Next base: position 46,067,702 of record NC_082719.1, on the reverse strand, counting down.
CAATCCAATTAATGCTGAAATTTTCACATCAACCACTGCAGTCATAGCACTTCTAGATCTTTCTAATGCTATACACAGCAAAGTAATGGTTAACTTAAAATTGCAACAGGGATACCTCTAAGAAATGTTGTAAATATCAGTTCCTGTTAGAATGAATCAGCAATAAGCAAACAGGTAAAACAAACAAATGGAAAGAGAGTACAATTTCAGTTCCTGCATTCAAATATGTGTCATGGAAATCTTTTCTAATGTCACAAAACGATAAGGAATTAATACAAGAAATTAAATACGTTGTTTCATTCAGAGCCACGACATTAAATTGCATAAACCAGTATAATGCAGCCAACATAGTTGTCAGCCCATCCACCACCCTGTCACATTCACTCTCTCCACCTATAGTAGTCTGTCAAGGTGTCTTTAACAGTAGTTCCCAAACTGACACCTTCTATCAGTATTCAAAGAACAAAGCAACAGGCACTTTGGAATATGTCCTCATCAAATCACACATCACTCTGATTTGGAAACATATTACCTCAGTTTATTGTTGGGTCAAAATCAAACACACTGTGCAATCATATCTTCTCCATATGGATTACGGCAATTCTGAAAGACAGCTCACCACCAGCTGTTCAGGGCCATTTAATGAATGTAGAATGATAGATGTACAGTATAGCCCCACTTTAGAAAATAAGTTTGTTTGAATCAAAACATTTCCTTTTTATCAAAAAATTCTACCTGGTCTCATTCCCTTTCAGCACACTGCATTAAAATTTCTCTATAAATAACATTTCCCCTATGAATAAAGCCGTTTGTCAGGTGATATTAACACACCTGTGGCCTATTATTCAACTAAAATACAAATGGTTCCACTGATACACCCATTATCCCGCAACAGGATAAAGTAGTGTCTGCAATAACAAATCTCTCGTAATTCATTACTATCTTTCACTTTCAGAAATTATAATTACATATGGAATAGGAACCGATGTTGGATTTTGAATTCCCTTATTGTTGCATTTAGAAGATGAGCAGCACTCTCCTTTCAGGTGTTAGTAAAGGGATAACCGTTTTCAAAACAAATGGTATAACATCAGGTTAAAGTAACGATGCCAAGCAACAAGAATTATAACAGTTCTAGGACAAATCTCCGCACAAAATGTGTGTTAAGACTGACTTACTACATGAAAACTTTTCATTGACATCAAAAGGATATGAAGCAAGTTTCAATAATGCAATTCAACAGCCAAGGTGGCACACTATTCAAGATGAAGTTAAGCAAATGTTATCTACTTGCGGCATTCCACACAAAGAATTAGATGGCTTTAAGTGTATTTCAGACTCTAGCAGCACAGCAAACTGTCAGGCTATAAACAAAATAAGTAGCTCACGTCCACAGAGATTCATCCTTGGATATTCTTCCTTTCTTCACTTCCTGCTCAGGTTCTTTATTAATTCCACCCAATGTCTGGCCTCGCTGCGAACTGGGGACTGGGAGAAATTTATTAAAGGCAGCACTGCCTTGTTTGGAGGTGGCTCTTATCCGGCGATTCAACATGTCATCTTTCTCCGCATCTGGGCTTCGCTCATCTTCCTTTTCAGCTTCTTTGCTGGGATCCTGAATGCTTTCATTTATAATTACGGTGTGGGCAACCAGAACAGGAGAGGGGCTCCTTCGATAATACTCAGCTGTGCAAATATCACTAAGGACAGTTTCTTCCGGTTTACTGCTATGGAAGAAGAGGTAAATTAGGCAGAGACCCAACTAATAAAAAATGAGGCAGCAACACAATTTACAAGATGGTTAGACGAGACCCAAAATTATGTCACACTTATAACTGATAATTTTAAAGCTTCTGAAAATAACTTGGACATATAAGGTTATGCTTTTGGAAGTATTTGGAAGCTTAGGTTGGAAAGTAATTTCAGCCTGCCCCTGGTGGCAGTGGGCTACACATCGGTGTAGCACCACCTACATTTGTATCCACAGCACCAAGCAATTCTTCAGCAGTGTGGCAGTGCTGCAGGTACACCTGAGGACCAATGTGGTTAGAAAAGCCTGAGCAGGCGGACGCCTGCTGGCAGTGTCAGTCTCCCTGCCACGGTTCACAAGTGCACCTTCTGTTCAGAGGTTGCCCACTGTCCCCTCAGGATCACCTCCAATGCTTTCACACATGCAGCTAGGCTTGAGGAAGTGGGGAGACGGTGGGGTGCAGGGGTGGTCACACAAGGTTCCTTTCTACACACACTGCTTCATAGGATGACACAGCTCATCTGCCCCGAGCGCTAAAGCGAGCCTCTATCCGCGTGCAGTTTGAGAGCAAGAACAAGCCAAAGATCTACCCATTCCCCCCGAAACCAACAATCAGCTGGAGGCAAACGCTCCCACAGGCGCTGCACCAGCTCACAGTCAATCTGGGGGCCCCAGGGCCCATTGAACTTGGCAAGGTTGTACAATGCACCCAAGCTTTCTCTTCCCTTTCGTCCTCTGTAACACAGTAAATCAGGCGCTGGTTATCTGTTGACTTGATATTAAATCGGCTTTTACAGCTGAAAGTCTTGCTTGAATTTGGCTGGCCGTGCTGGGTAAGCACAGTAATGGACTGGAAGACCGAGCTGCAGGCTCCAGAATATAAACACTTCACACTGCATCTCTTTTGGGCCAAGGGAGCAACAGCTGTACACTTTTGGACCCTCATACAATCAGCCTTCCTTTGATCAGTTGTAGCTTCTTTGCAGACACAAGAGGCTACAGATGCTGGAATGTGAAGCGACAATCTGCTAGAGGAACTCAGTGGTCCTTGATGCAGGGTTTCGACCTGGACATCGACAGCTCCTTTCCTCCCAATGATGCTGCCTGATGTGCCCCGTTCTTCCAGCAGATTTATTATAGTTCCTTTGAACTCTGGCACATCCAAATTGTCTCCAGCTGCGGCCTCCAGCCACTGGATTTCCCACTCAGAAGCCTGTCAATTTTGACCAACTCCAGGACAGGAACTGCGAGAAAGATTACTCATCTCTAGTCATTAAATTCAACAGGACTATTAGACCCCAACCCTGCCAGATTTCCCCACATTACCAAGACTCCTGCTGAATAAATATTAGGCCAAATGCGTGTAATGTCTGATCTCCTGCCAGAGCATACATTCCTTTGAAATTGACCAGTTCCAATGTCCTCAGTACAGAACGGATGCAGAAACAGAGGGAGATGCAGCACAAAAGGAGCAGGAGAAAACACAAACAAAGGCTCTTGAACGACCAACCAGGGAGAGTTAAAGAAACGCATGGTGGTCTAAATTTGTATCTTTTGGTTTTGTAGGACTACAACTGGTTTAATTGAGCAGAGGTTGAACTATTCCACAGTGCTCCTCTGTCACACTCAGTTCTCAATATAAGGGAAATATTCTTTATTATTATCCAGAATGTAATTGAGGTTAGTGGGTGCTATGTAACTATAAATGAAATTCAGTTACATGGAGACCCGCTGATTGATTACACGAGTATTACTTTCCTACTCCTGTGCTGCACTCTGTTATACCAAGGCTATGACATTGTTAGCTTCACATTATGAAATATCAATTTTCACTAAGTTACCATGTGGTGAATGATTGAATCAGAATCAGTTTAATATCAATGGCATATGCCATGAAATTTATTGCTTTGTGGCAGCAATACATTGAGATACATAATAATTATAAATAAAACTATAAGTTACAATAAGTATAAGCAAAAATACAAATTAAATAGCGCAAAAAGAGAACAAAAGAGAGCAATGTCATTTTCATGGGTTCATTGTCCATTCAGAAATCTGATGTCAGAGGAGAAGAAACTGTTCCTAAAACATTGAATTATCAGGAAAATCAGAGCAACTGAGATGCCTTAGCGGTGAGAGATCACTTTAATAATAAACTGTCGCCCTGGAATCCCCTACTGCAGCAGTAAGAGATTGGAGGTGCCCTTGAACACTTGCACCAGTGTTCTCAGTGCCCTACCAGGTACTCTCTCAGAGCTTGATGCCTTGCAATGGTTCACCTTCTTGAGAGATGTTCTGTTGCCAGCCTCTGAGACAGAGAACACAGGGTCAGCAGATGCTGCAGGGATTTGCACCGGTGTCATTTTCTTCTCCCTTTCAAAGTGTGCATAAAAGGCATTGATCTCATCTGGGAGTGAAGCATCACAGCCATACATGATGTTAAGTTTTACTTTGCAAGAAGTAATGGCCTGCAAACCCTGACAGAGCTGACGTGCATCTGATTTTATCTCTAATTAATCAATTGGAATTGTTGTTTTTTGCTCTTAAAATAGCCTTCCACAGTTTGTACCTGGATTTCTCGTACGGTTCTGGATCTTTGGTCTTGAGTGCAGCAGATCTAGCCCTCAGACTATGAATCTTGTGGTTCATCCTAGGCTTTTGGTTTGGGTATGTTCTGTATGTTTTCGAAGGTGCACATTCTTCCATGCCAGTCTTCAGGAGGTTGGTTACAACTGTGGCATATTCATTCAGACTCGAAGACGAATCCCTGAATATTGTCCAGTCCACTGACTCAGAGCAGCCCTACAAGCCCCCTTGGTCCTCACCACTGGTGCTGCGGACTTTAGTCTCTGTCTATACAAAAGTACAGCTACAGAGGTGATCAGATTTTCCAAAGTGTGGGATGGTACAGTAAGAATTCTTGATGGTGGTACAAAAGAGGTCAAGTGGGCTGACTCCTCTGGTTCCACAAGTGATATGTTGGCAGTAGATGTTCAGAGACTTCTTCAAGCTGGTCTTGTTGAAATCTCTCACAATGATAAGGAAGACATTAGGGTGCTCAGTTTCATGTCTGTGGATTACGTTGCTTAGCTCCCCCAGAACTTGCATGACGTTGGCCCGAGGTGGAAAGTATGACACTTGACTGCGAGATGTTCCAGGCCGGGTGGGTAGGATTGAGACAGAACCATTATGTTTGTGCACCACAATGAGTTTATCATAAAGCATATTCCATTTCTTCTTCTTTTAAAAGACTCAGCTGTCCTGTATTTGCAGAGAATGGTGAAGCCATCAGGTTGCCGAGCAGCATCCGGAATGGTGGTGGTGAGCCATGTTTAGGTGACGGAAAGTACACAGCAGTCCCTGATATCCCTCTGGTACGGCAATTTTGCTCTGGGGTCTTCAATTTTATTTTCCAGAGACTGTATTCAGGATAATCGGGAGTGTGTGGGGTTGGGGAGTGGAGGGTTCAAAGCCTTGGTGGATCATTCATACCTGTAGACCAGCACACCTTCCACACTTCTGTTTTCTTAAAGGGGAACTGTACTCATGACCAAAGACTGCAGTCCCGTGTCCACCAATTTTGAATATTGATAGATTATTTAAATGTCTTAAAACAATGTTGCTTACTGAAGTACCCATGGGCGTGACTGTGGATTTCGGCCGTAGAAGTCCCAAATGGGAATATTTGATGATTCTCATCAGAGCTGCAAAGAGTCACCATCTTGTCCAAAATTATTAGTTTAGTTAGACTGATACTAATATATATTTTGGAACAGCAATACTCCATTCATTAGGTATACAGTGACAATAGAAGAGTCAAAGACTCTTGCAAATATTTCTTAAAACAAGACACACAGAATGATACACCCCCCGTACAATTCTGCTTTGTGTAAATACTGTGTATACATATTAGAAATATCTGTGTACTTGTAGTAACATATGGATATTGGCACATAATATATAGAATGTGTCACCAATGGTAAATGCATTGTGAAATGAACTTTGCCTTGTGAACGGCAAAATTCCATTCTGGAACAGCTCTCCGGTGAGTTCAAAGCTTTCCTCAACTGGACCAGCAGGGGAAAAAAATCCATTGTTACAGGAACAGGTTACAGTTCTCTCTTCAAGTGCCAGCAGGGTCTCAGCCTATAGCACTCGCATTTCTGAGTCAGAGTCCCATTCCAGGAGATTGGGAACAGAAGTTAGTGTAATCTCGAGGGGATGCTGTAATGGTGCAGCTAATTTTTGAGGCCTGTTCAGCCCACTAACATAAATGTAAAAGGCCAATGGCACTATTTCAAAAGAGGACAGGAGAGTTAAGTTGGTATGCAACTTAGTAGAAGGGGATGGCATTTTTACAAGCAACAGGGTGGAAAGAAGCACAGTCCAGGTAGCTGTGAGAGTCAATGTGTTTATAAAAGACATCAGTACATAAGCTACCTCCAGAGAGACAGACAGAAAGATCAAGAAAGGGGAAGTAACTGTCAGAAACAGACCAGGTAAATTTAAGGGCAAGGTGGAAGTTGGAGGCAAAGTTGATGTTGTTGGTAAGCTCCACATGGGTGCAGGAAGCAGCATCAATGCAGTCGTCGATGTAGTGTAGGAAAAGTTGTGGAGTAATACCAATGTCGGCTTGGAACATAGACTGTTCCACATAGCTGACAAAAAGGCAGGCATAGCTGGGGCCCATCCCCTCTCACTATTCCCCATTCCCATTTTCCTCTCTCACCTGCCTATCACCTCCCTCTGGTGCTCCTTCCCCTTCCCTTTCTATCCCCTCCTATCAGATTCTCCCGTCTCCAACCCTATATCACTTTCACCAATTGATTTCCCAGCTCTTTACTTCACCTCCCCCTCTCCCAGTTTCACCCATCACCAACTACCTTGTATTTCTTCCTCCCCTCCAACAATCTTCTTACTCTTTCTCATCTTTTTTCTTCAGTTCTGATGAAGGGTCTCAGTCTGAGACATCAACTGTTTATTCTTTTCCATAGATGCTACTTGGCCTGATGAGTTACTCCAGCACTTTGTGTATGTTGCTTGGATTTCCAGCATCTGCAGATTTTCTCTTGTGTGTTGAGTAAAGTTACCACATTTGGTTCAATAACTTGATGGCTGAGGGGTAGTGACTGTTTCTGAACCTGGTGGTGTGATCCTGAAGGGTCCTGTATCTTCTTCCTGATGGCAGCAGAGAGCATTTCCTAGGTGGGGGGGGGGGGGTCCCTGATGATGGATGCTGTTTTTCTGCAACAGCATTTCATGTAGATGTGCTCAATGGTTTAAATCAGGGTTTTCCAACTTTTTTTAGCCCAACAACCTCCTAAAGCACCTTCATACTTGCCAATGCCCCTCTTAGTCACAATATACTTTCCTGTGCTCCCATAGTGTAAAAGCATGTCTACCATATGCTAACATGAGAAATTACAAGAACATGATTCTGCTTTAAATTTTTATTTGTCTTTAAACCGAGCTTACACACTGCCAGTGTGCTGCACAGCAGTTTCCATATCAATGTGATCCTCGAGGATGATGATTTTTAGCAACCATTAAATTATCTGGTTCCAGTTGTAGCAGCAACTGTGTAAGTTCCCATGCGTAACAATGTCCAAGCAGTTTCTGATTTTTCTGTGTATGAGGTTCACTGTATTGAAGCCTCTTTCAACAAGGTAGGAGGATGGAAATGCAATGAAGAGCAGTTTGGCTCTTCACCAAAGACCAGGAAACTTCCTATGACAGTGTAGCCAGATAGCACAAAAGCCGACATTTGTGGAAAGCATTTTTGCTTCTTCGACATTCTGAATTTCAATAATTTCTTCTTGCAAGCTCTCTTCTTGTTCTTCTGCCTTGCAAAGAAATGGGTTAATTACCCAGTCCTGAATTTCCAGATTGTTCAAATCCTTGAATCAATCCTTCTTCAGTGTCTGCAGGTGTAAGCAGTACTCTTGTAAATTACCATTTGTGAAAGAGAGTGCCATATTTTCCATGCAAGGCAACTGTGAGAACATTCTTTTCCCAGTGTTTTGCTTATATATTTCCAATTTTCTGATAAAAAAAGACACTGCCCTTTTTGCCTGGATTAAATTGAAATTCTCACCACATAGCTTCATATTTAGAATGTTCTTTTTGTCACACAGATAGGCTGGATATGCCACATCTCCATGTAGAAGTTCAATCTTGTTTCCCAAGCTCTTGTTGACCTTGAGCAAAAATTCAATCACAGTGTCAAAAATATAAAAGAAATGTTTTAAACAGCAGACTTTTGACAGCCAATGCACTTCAGGGTGAAGAAGCAAGCATTCACTCTTCATTGTTAACTTGGCATAACTGGTGAAATATTCTGCTATTTAATGGATGAGCTTTAATTTTGTTGACAGTAGATATTACAAGAGTCATACTTCAGAAGTCGCTGGCTGAGGTTTTTGGCTGTGAGATGTTGACGATAAATTACACAATGGATTGCAAACAGACTTGGAATTTCTCTTTTCATGAACACCACTGGACCAGTATGGCGACTTGTCATGTATGGTGCTCCATCTATTGCACAAGAAATCATGTTCCTAACTGGAATACTTTTATCCCCAATATATGTTTTGAGCTCATTGTAGATTGACTCTCTATTGATATTGGATTTTAATTTTTTACAAAAGAGAATCTCTTCACAAACTCTTCTGTTTTTGATAAACCATACTTATACCATTAGCAATGGCTCATCGTCTTGGACAGTTGACTCATTCAGTTGTATCCCAAATTCTGTTTTTTGTAGCTCTGTGTTGATACTCAATGTCTTCATTCATTTTGTCAATACAATCAGCTACAGAGTTATTACTTAGGGGAACTGATTTTAAAATACTGGAATCCATTTTGAGAACAATGATGAGCACTTCTATACAGTGGGTATTATTAATCTTTCACCAATTGTATGAGATTTTCCACACTTAGCTATCATTTTGGAAATGTTATTAAGAAGTAATGAGACCACTATCAAGGTCATTTTTAGCTTTCTTGGTAAACGACTCAAGTGTACAATGCTTTTCAAATGCTCCTTTCATCTTCTGGAACTGTGTTATTTCCATAAATAGCCTTTTCAGGGTGTCTTTTATGGAAGTGTTCTTGCAATCTTGATGTCATCATGGCTTCATTAGACAATACAGTATTACAAATAAGACACATGGGGTGTCACTGATCTGATGGGAATGGAATAAAGCCACACTCCAGGTATGTTAAATTCTACTGACGCACTTTCTATAGTTTCTGTTTCTTAACAGGATTAGATAGAATTCAAGGCTTCACCACCTCCTGACTCACAGAGATCACACCATACATATTTATCCATCATTAACCGGGCTAAATTAAGATAAAAAAATTAACACAAACAGGGAACGCTCATCGGATGTTGATGATGGCAGCGAGTTGACAGGATTGGTCAGGTCTTGTGTTTCAAGTTAGAGTGTTGTTTACTCCCACCCCAAGAATCCTGAATGCCCCCGATGACTTTTATTTCCCCTAATGCCCCCTTAGGACACATAACTGCCACATCGGGAATCTCTGGTTTAAATAAGTTTATGTTGTAATTTGAGGTACTCTAAGACCACTTGAGTTCATGAAAAGGATTATATAAAAGCAACTACTTCTATTTGTTTCTTTCATTCAGTCTTTACTGGCTGGGCTGGTCCTCACCAAGAACCAATTGACGGTGCATACTGTATGGTACTCTTCCTGCCTGGCAATACAAGAAATATAAATACTGATCTATGAGAAATAGGACACATGTTATCAAAGGATTATTTACTTTCTTTTTAACTTCCAATTAATTGGTATTGAGCCTAAAGAAAAGCTGTTTCTAGATGCAGTTCAGTGCAAAACTAAAATTAAGCCTCACAGAGGAGACATTTGGCATTTTTGCATTTGCAGGACCAGGAGTGCTTCTAGATTCAGGTTGGTGAAGTCCTAAGCATGTGTGCCCAAGATGACATACACAAAAATTTTGTTGGCACGTGGCCTGCAGTGCGGCCCTTTGATTCTTCAAACCCCACCCATAAGACAAAGATACTTAATGATTATCTTTACTGCCAAATGAAGAAGTGAATGACTTTTCTTACAACCTGAAAGCAGTGCAATGTTTTCACAGGAAATGTCCCACATCGGTTTCAGCCAGCTAAATAGTTGTAAGAGTACGTGATGTTGGATGATAGGTTTTGAAATCCTCACAGACCTGGTGTAAACATTAATATTTGGATAGTAAAAGTACATATAAGTAGACTTACTGATGAAACCAGGGCTACATGCATAGCTCTTATAATAACCAAATATAAGCCAGGTATAAAATATTTGTCAAGCAACAAAAAGCCTCACTGAAAATAAAGTGTGCTTATTTTCCTTTCCTTGGCCTTCTATGCAAAAACACCAAAGCTTATTAATTTCATGTTCACATTTAAGGTATAATAACAATATTGTTTAGAAATGAGGTTATTTTTCAATTGCAAACACGAGGAAATCTGCAGATGCTGGAAATTCAAACAACCCACACAAAATGCGGGTGGAACACAGCAGGCCAGGCATCTATAAGGAGAAGCACTGTCGACGTTTCGGGCCGAGACCCTTCATCAGCACTAACTGAAAGGAGAGATACTAAGAGATTCTCTTAGGAAATGTCGACAGTGCTTCTCCTCATAGATGCTGCCTGGCCTGCTGCGTTCCACCAGCATTTTGTGTGTGTTATTTTTCAATTGTCTTTTTAGAACATTTATATTGATAATTTTGAACAGGCTTTCTAAAATGCTTAATTTATTTCAAACTGTCTCTGTACATTTATTAATGAATGCACACACAAATGAGTAACAGGATTCATCCCTTTTCCTTAAATTAAGTCCATAAGTATTGTTTTAATTCATTAATCAATGACAATCTCTGCTCAAAACGACTATGGCACTTGAGAAATTTTTTAAAGAAGATTATTGCCAATCTGGGCACACACTTTGACCATGGTTCACTGGCTCTGCTCTGGACGTGCTCAAAGGCCTCAGTGACTGTAGGTTTCAGCCTGTCTTCTACTTCCCGCTCTATAGCTGCTACCTATTCACTGGTAGTAAGAACTGAATCCTTATTAATGGGCTCTGGTTCCTCCAGAGTGGACTTCATTGCTTAAATACATGAAAGGAAATGCATGCATGAGGCAACAAGTGTTACAAGATGCTCCCGACCTCAGATGATGATGAAGACTCAACAGGGGTGACAGCGGCCAATTACGCAAACGAATTTCAGACCTTGGCCTGGGAGGGTGGTTCGAATGGGCAGGCTTCAACCACTCTATACCACCACAGACTCTGAGATAAGCTGAAGAATGCCCTCGCCTTGGGAGAGCCAGCAGAGAAAGGTTAATAGCAACTAGTTCATCCGTCTCCATAATCGTCTGGCAGACCAAAAGTGGGAACACTCCAGGAGGATGAAGAGAGCCGGTCCGAACCCAGTCCCCAACCGTGGACCATGACCAGCCTGCTGCCTGCTGAAGAACCCATGCAGGTCAGATGCACCAGGCTCTCCGCCAGTGGGAAGTCCCAGCATCGGAGTCGAGGTTGCTGCATTTCCTGCGGGGAAGCAGGTCACCTGCACGCAAAATGTCAGAAGCTGCAGCCACCTGGGGAGCTGCTAAGATCATCCAATGTCCAGAGGACTGTGACGGTAGCAGCCACTAAGCCCAATCCCGTGGATTCCGACTTTGCACTGAAGGTGGAGCTCATCTGGGTTAAGGACGAGGTAGGTGAATGTTTTTGTGGTCTCGGGGACAGTGGGTAACTTTCTGGATTTGGAAACCGGCTGTCGGTTCGACATACCACTGTGAGAGTTGAGCCAGTCCTTGCCCATAACTGTCTTAGGCTCTGAGCAGATCCAGTAGCAGACTGTGGAATTGCAGATGAGGAGAGGGGATCATGTGGAAGACATTAGTTTCTACATTATTGACTCTCCACTCACACCCCTGATTCTCGGTACTCTTGGCTGTCCCAGCATAACCCATCCATGGACTGGAGATGGGAGAATCACTGCCTGGTCCAGTCATTGTAAGAGGCTCCGAAACCCAGACTCTCCAGTGACCAATGACCTATAAGGGCAGGTTTCAGTACAAGGGAACCTGAAACCTTCTGGAGACCTAGTCTAGTCCTCAACAGCAGACAAGCCAGTTCTGGCCAACGGGACAGTGTGTCCTGACAGAGTCTAGTCAGAATCCCTTGGGAACTAGAGAGAGGTAATTTCTAGGCCAGGAGAAGACCAAGGAGATGCCCGAACAGTCCGGGAGACTTGCCACTAAGCTGAAGGGAACCAGTCGCCAGCCTCAAGGAAGGGGAAGACCCCCTTTTCACCAATCCTTGAAACCTGTTCCAGAAGATGCAAGAACCCACTGTAACACCTTGCTGATGTTGCCTGTGGATGCAGACAAGGAGTCAGACTCTAATTTTGCCATGGATGAATTTTGAGAGCTAGGAGAGAGGACTTTGAAGCCCATTGGATCACTCCTGTCACCAAAGTCGTTTCAGGAACAGTCCTTGAAGGAAGGTTCAGAGGAGACAGTAATACCCAAACCTGTTAAAATCCCCTCTGTTTACAAAGACTTTGAGGAGGTCTTCAGCAAGGAGAAGGTCTCATTGCTCCAACCCTGTGACTGGGCCTTGGACCTGCTGCCCAGGTCTTGCCCCGGCGGGGTCGATGATACACGCTCTCAGTCTCAGAGAGAAGCGCCATGGAGGAGTGAATAACGGAAGCTCTTGCCATGGGCTTCGTTCGGCCCCCCACCTCTCCCATCAGTGCAGGTTTTCTCTTCATACAAAAGAAAGATGGGAGCCTGCGGCTGTGCACTTGATTACCTGGGATTAAACACATAATGACCAAGATTTGCCACCGCCTTCTAATTACAAATATGGCTTTCAAGATGCTCCAAGAGGCAAAGGTATTCACAAAATTAGACCTCCAGATTGCCTACAAACTGGCCCGTATCAGGGAGGTGATGAGTAAAAATTGCCATTCAAGGCACTACGAATACCAGGTTACGCCCTTTGGCCTTGTGGATGCTCCAGTTGTTTTCCAGGCCTTTATAAATGACATGCTCTGAGATATTCTCCATTAGTATGCCTTTGTCTACCTGGATGAGATCCTAATCTTCTTGAAGTCCATGACGGAACACATTGCTCATGTCGGAGCCATCTTAAAGAGGCTTCTAGACCAAGGACTTTATGTTAGGTAGGAGAAGCCCAAGTTTCATACGACAACAATTTCATTTTTGGGTTTCATCATCTCCAATGGCAATCTCAAGATGGACCCAGGACCCAGGCAGTCAGAGACTGGCCACCACCATCCAGTATCAAACAAGTCCAGCAATTCCTGGGGTTTGCTAACTCCTACCAGAAGTTTACCAGGAGCTTCAGCTTGGTGGCATATCCGCTGTTGGTGCTGACTAGGAAATCCATGGGCCCTTTTGTCTAGACAATTGATGCAGAGACTGCTTTTGTAGAGCTTAAGCAATGGTTCAAAACAGCTCCCGTCTTGGTTTAGCCTAACTCGGACCTTCCCTCCATCGTGGGGGTTGGCACCTCAGACATCGGACTGGGTGTCAATGATCACCTTTGGACAGTAAATTGCACCCGTGTGCATTCTTCTGCAGTTGGCTATCCTCGGCAGACAGAAACTATGACAGAGAGGGATTCTGACTAGACCTCGTTTGGACTTGACAGTCCCGATGGCCACAGCTGGCTTTTCTGCTATTGAGGTCTAGACTAGGTCTCCATAAAGTCTCAGGTTCCCTTGCACTAAAACCTGCCCCCTTATAGTTCCCCATCGGGAATCGGGAGCTTCTTGCGGTTGTTAGCTTTGGGAGAATGGCGTCACTGGCAGGAGGGGTCCGAGAACTCTTTTATCTTTTGGACTAACGATAAGAACCTGGCCTATATTCAGAAGGCCAAGAGGCTGAATTCCAGGTAGACCAGGTGGTCGTTGTTTTTTAACCGGTTTAATTTCACCCTGACCTATCGACCAGGGTCTAAGAACCAGAAGCCTGATGCCCTGTCTCACCAGTTTGACAAACCAGAACGAGAGGAGCAGCCTACCACCATTTTCCCCCAAGCCAGGATGGCAGCGCCAATTCATTGGGAATTTGATACTCTTGTTTGCAAGGTCCAAGCACAAGGAGTGATTCCTGAGAACAGTCCTATGGGTTAGCTGTTCATCCCGCTTTCAATCCAGTCTCAGGTACTCTAATGAGGACATTTGTCAAGAATAACTGCACTCCAAGTACTGCCAGGACCCTCGGGTTTATCAAGAGGAGGTATTAGTGGCCCCGAATGAGGAGAGAAGTTCAGCAGTACGTGCGAGGTGTGTGTCCAGAAAGAGGAGCAACACACACTTCTAGGACACCAAGTATGGAACTGTCTGAAGTGCATAGTATGGTCAAATAATCTACTGGTCATACAAGAAATGAAACATTTCAGAGGTGACATCAACTGCCTGTTATTGTTCATTATGTTGAAGACCGCGTTACTTGTGAAGCACGAACTGGCTCTGTTTGGTGCTTCCTTTCAAAGGAGGTTGAAATGTGTTCAACGTGGAGTAGGTCATTTCTCTAACTTCCCTTAAACAGTGAAATTATTGTAAATTTCTCCTATTCTGGACTGGAAGATGCTCACTGCTGTGAGTGAATGCCTGTTGTAAAAGAAGCCCTTGAAGGATCAGCAGGATCATATGGAATCCCTCTGTAGTGTCCGTGAAGTGGAGTTGTCTCATACTTTTTTTTACTGGGAAGAGCATTGTTCTCTGAAAACCTTATGTGGATATAGTCCCTTGCCAAAAACTCTTTTATCCATTCCTCCTCCTTTGCTCTACCCTAAGTGGCTTTGTTTGTTCTTCTGGTTGTGCTGCACTCCAATGGCTCGTAAAATAGTGAGCAATTAGTTTCTGCTTGAAGTTCAAACTCTTTCAGCTCCTATCATAAACAACTTCAGAATAATTATAGAAATCTAGAAGCACCAAACACTAACTAAATTTAAACATGTTTCTGTAGAAATCAATCAGCAATTGATTTTCAAGTACTTGAAGATCCCATTGGAGTGGGGGGGGGGGGATGGTTAGAGGATGGTAAGCGAGTGGCAGCTCACGACAGCAAGGGCAGGATTTGTGCTCTTTGCTGAGGGTGAATGCTTGATCTTCCATTTGATGCGAGCACCCACTGTTAAAGGACCCACTGAACACCAGCTTGCTGGTAATGGTATTGGATGTGAATTGGTATCGTGGTCTGTTGACCATGATACTGGTCTGCTGAATGCAGGTGCTAATTGGTCTTACTTATAACCTGGCCAGAGTCAGCTACGCAAATAGACTACACGGAAACACTGGAAATAAACCGGTTACTGAACAGAGGACACCTCTTGAATGAATTTTGCAGCAACCGCTCCTAAGTTTAGTGGGGGGAAATGATTGCTAGGATTTTGCTGCTTACCTTGAGCAAATGGAAATTGAGAAGAAAATTAATTGAGGCAGAGGTTCCTAAAGAGATAAGGTGTATCTTAACAAGTGCACTAAATAATCGCTGGGAAGTAATGTCAACATCCATTCTGGACACAGAACCATTGCTATGCAAGTGGCATATGAGACCCACAGTCTGAACAGGAGATGCACTTGTAGTGGGCGGAAAGTGCTACGAGTTACCGAGGCTGGACTGGGGTGTCTATGGACATAGTCCCAAACAAGATCAGATGGGCAGGCTAGTTAACATATTCTGGGATGGGGCTGGAGGTAAGTTGAAGGAATGAGGCAGGTCTGTTGTTCGGTCAGTAATCATGTAAATGCCAGGAGATAGTTCGGAGGTATCCTGGATAGCTAGAAACATCAGCAATTAGAGGTCAGAATGGCCTTACTGTTCTGGCTGAGAAACATATACCCAATTACTCCAAAATTCCAAATGGTATCAAACAGATCAGTGCAAGTTAGCATCCTGAACTAGTATTTTGCATTACTAATAAACATATTATCAAATAGCCTAGTGTAACAAATACATACAAATCATACCGTGACAAAAGCAAAACACAGCTCAGGGAACAAATACAAGCTAACCAAACTGAAAGCAAGAGCACTGGGCAGAGTCCAGTGAAGTGGCTAGTAATTATAATTAGCAGTGTAAGTGGGTGGTGCAACAATTTCTGGGCTTCAGCTCAGCCATTTTTATTGTATGTTATTTTTGAAAAACACATTGAATCAATTATAGTGCGGTGTGATGAAGCTGGAATTAACGAAGAAAGAACTGATCACACAATGAGTGGCCTCAAACCTTGTGTTAAAATGACCATGCTTATCAAGTTCACGTGTTCAAGCATGCTCTCAGTCCAGACCAGCTGAAGGAAGGCAATATGTACCTGATCTCAGTTTGGGAGGCAAGAACTACCTCACTCCTTGCAGGCATTTGGGCTTTATGCCCCACTGCACCACCTTGTGAGTTGAGGACAACTGCTGAAGATACAGAGGGTAAGAGATAGCATGTGTAGGCTTTGATGGTGCAACTATCTGGCTCTTCTTCTGACTCACTGCCTGGGCCAACCCTGCTGATGCTTAGCTTCTCCCAATGTTGCTGATCTATCTCCGTCACTGGGCCAAAATGCACAGAGCGCTGGCTGCTGGATGAAGAGCCCTTATTGCTTCTTGCCTTATGACACACGAGGTCATCTGGAGCTTCCTTTCTTACTTCGGTTCCAGACTTTGGCTTCACATCAGAACAGCCCTTGATTGGCTTGGAAGATTCCTCACTTGACAAAGTTATGGAGAATGGAGAAAAATGACTGTTAGAAGCAAACAACGCTGACTTCATTAATACCTGAATGTCATTGGTTACAAGAGAAAGACACTCTGGTTACAAACAACTTAATACCAAAAAAAAACATCAATCCAGCTTTCTCAACCATCTTTAGGTGAGAATGTTCAGGTATAGTTATCTCTGGGCAAGATTATTCTACACAAGAAATAGATAGTTATACAAGATCATACCCTCTACACCCATGATTGTGTAGCCAAGGGCAGCTCAAGCACCATCTATAAATGTGCTGACTCCGCAACTATTGCTGACAGAATTTCAAGTGTGATGAGGATGAATACAGGAGCGCGGTAGATCAGATGGCTGCGTGGTGTCATAGCAGCAACCTTGCACTTCGTGTCAGTAAGATCAAGGAATTTATTGTGGAATTTAAATGGGGAATACACACCTGTCCTCATTGAGGAAAATGAAGTGGAAAGGGTGAGTAATTTCTAGTTCCTGGGTGTCAACCTCTGTGAAGATCTGTCCTGGGCCCAATATATTGATGCAATTACAAAGAAGGCATGACAACTACTATATTTCATTAGGAGTCTCAGGAGACTTGGATGTACTGTGGAGAGCACTCTATCTAGCTGGTTGCATCACCATCTGGTAACAAGAGGTCACTGCACTGGATCAGAAAGAACTCCAGAAAGTTGTAAACTCATCCAGCTGCATCATGGGCACTTGCCTCCCCAGATAAATTCTGAACAAAATTAACAGACTAAGCATGAGTATTGGAGACAGAGGGCTGATATAGTTGAAGCGCTTTGCGTGATTTTTGCCTTTGTCGGGGATGATTCGGAGAAATAAATTCCTATGGTGGAGTAGTCCAAGAATGCATGCACTGAAAAATCTGAACAGGATCATGGAGAACTGATGTCAGGAAACAATTTTTCACCAGAAATGGTGGTGTATATATGACAATAGCACCCTTAAGGGTGGGTCAGTCACCGATGTCAAAACTGTGAAATTTTGTTAGCTGTTGAGACATGAGTTCAGAAGCAAATTTACAATGATAGTCAAATAGGCTTGAGTAGCTGAAGTGCCTTCTCCTTAGTTATATCACTGCATTAGTTGGCTTTTATTCTACATCTTCTACCAGTACATTGCCTTAACCAATGCTTTAAGTCTTTTAGATCTGCATCAAGAATACAACTGCAACAAAATCTAACATAGTCTAGAAATAGGCAGACGTGAGGTAAAATATTACAGCCAAGTGTCAGAAAATCGACTTGTGCACACCAGCCATATGTTACTTCAAGAAAAAAGGAGGGAAATTAGGAAGAGATTGATGCTGTTCCACTTCCTAACTGTGAACAGAACAATATTAAACACAGAGGGCTGCTGGAGGTCAACAATCTACCCATTAAAGTGGGTTCTCTTTCACGGAGACCAAGAGAAAATCAGACTTTGGCAAAAAGAATACAAACCCTCAAGAAAACATATTTCTGTATGGGTAAATGCGATTCACTTACAACGTATAAATCTAATTGAGAAGTATGTGTCCTTTCAGTAACATTGACAAAGATAGGGATTTTATTCTACTGGATATCAGACATGCTAATCATTAAAGCAGACTGGTGTGAAGCCATACTGGACAGTTATATTTTTAAGGGAAAAGGAGTATTCACCCATAATTATGTAAACTATTTGAATGCCTGAATTAAATTTAAAACATTTCAGGAGCCATTTGTGTGCAGGAATACAGGGATTACTACTATTAGGATCATCGCATAGACTACCTGATTAAAAAAAAAATTACAGAAAGAAATTTAATGGTTTATGATAAAGGTAATTGTTGTTCGTGGTTTAGGGGTGTATGGCTGAATAGTGAGAGACTGCTTATCTCATCCCCATCAAAGTACTTCCATTACAGTGGGGAAACATTTACCTCAGACACAGCTAACTCACTGACAACCGGCACTGTTATGAAGCGTTATTGTCATTATAACCATATAACAATTACAGCATGGAAACAGGCCATCTTGGCCCTTCTAGTCCGTGCTGAACACTTACTCTCACCTAGTCTCACCTACCTGCAATCAGCCCATAACCCTCCATTCCTTTCCTGTCCATATACCTATCCAATTTTACTTTAAATGACAATACCAAACCTGCCTCTACCACTTCTACTGGAAGCTCATTCCACACAGCTACCGCTCTCTGAGTAAAGAAGTTCCCCCCATGTTACCCCTGAACTTTTGCCCCTTAACCAATATTAACCACATTAGACCATTAGATCATAAAATATAAGAGCAGAATTTGGTCAATTGGCCCATCGAGTCTGCTCTGCCATTTGATTGTGGCTCTTCTATTCGCCCTCTCAACTTGATCTCCTACCTTCTCCTATAACCTTTGATACGATTATGAATAAAGAACCTAGCTAACTCTACTTTAAATATACCCAATGACTTGGCCTCCACAGCAATCTGTGGCAATAAATTCCACAGATTCATCATCCACTGGTTAAAGAAGTTCTACTCTCAACCCCATTCCCCTGCTTTCTCCCTATAACATTTGACTTCTTTAAGTACCTATCAACCTTCGCACTGACTTGGCCCGCTCTGCTGTCTGTGGCAATGAATTCCACAGCCTCTGGCTAAAGAAATTTCTCCTCATCTCTGTTCTTATTCCTCAAAGAATACTCAGCTGTTGGGATCAGCCCTGCTTATTTCATTTTGTATCTTTAAAACCAGCATGAAAACAGCCGTGATGAAAACCTTCAATATGCTAAAAATGAAACAAATTCCAAACCAAATATTAATCAACAGGAATATACTCCCATTGGTGATTAGGTTATGTAACTTTGTTGTTTTTTTAATTAAAATAATGCTCAGTGTTTCTTGAAAAAATGCTTAAGGTTAAACAACATAATATATTGTTGTGTTTATGGAAGGTTTGGTTTCTTAAAATTATGGATTATTTGCTGATGTCAAAACCACACTCATAATTATTGCTGGATTTAATATGGTCATATTAAAAACAGAAACATGTATTAGAAGTAGCTGAGGTGTGTAGCTGAGAAGTGCTGTTAATTATTTTTTAATACATAATTTTATGTTTCTAATTCAATTAAGAAATAATGCAACACACAATAGCAGAATAATATGAAAAAGTCCAACACAAGATTAACTACAACAACAGAGTGGGAGATGGATTACAACCTGGTATCACTGGAAAGCTTCAGCCTCTCCCATATTTCCATATCAGCTGATGTGATAGAGGGGTGAACAAAAGTGTGACGTTCATGTCGACTGGTAAAGCCAACCAGGGCCTTTCGCCGGGCCAGATCATCACGCTCTATATCTGGGCCTTTCACCCACTCTTCGTCCTCGTGCCCGCTCTTTTGCTGTGATGTCATCAGCACACTTGCTTCCTGAGGGATAATAACTTCACTCTCTGCGGCCTGAATGTGACTTTTGCTGAACAATTGCACGCATGTCAATGGGCGGCAAAAAGAAAAAAGTTGAAAAGGCAGAAAACAAAAAGATGAATGAAAATTCAACTTGGGCACCAATTTCCAAAGTATGTTAGAGTGGGAACACAGAAATTGTTAATCACAGAATACTGGGAATGTTATCATATGAGGCCAAGAGAGTTGAGAGCTTCAAGTTTCTGGGATTGAACATCACCAATCGTCTATCCTAGTCCAACTACATTGATGCCATGGCCAAGACAACTCACTAGCACCTCTGCTTCCTCAGAAGCAGAAGGAATTTAGCAAGTCCCCTTTGACCCTCACCATCTTCCCTAGATGCACAATGCCTTGGTGTGACAACTGTTTGGCAAGAACCTGCAAGAAACTACACAGTTGTAGACACCGCTCAGCACGTCATGGAACCTAGCCTTCCCTCCGTGGACTGTCTACGTTTCTCACTGGCTTAGAAAGCAGTAAACATAATTGAAGACCCAACTCATCTTGGACATTCTCTCTTCCAGCTCCTTACATCACATGGAAGAACCAAAAACCTGAAAACACATACCACTGGGCTCAAGGACAATTTCTACCGTGTCATTACGAGACTACTGATTTGTCCCCAAGTATAATAGACCCTTGATCTCACAATCTACATTCTAATGACTTTGCACCTTATTGTCTACCTACACTGCCCTTTCTCTGTAACCGTAACATTTTATTCTGCATTCTGTTATTACCTTATACTACTTCACTGTATGAACAGTATGCTCACTTAACTTTGGTACATATGACAATAACCAGCCAATTTACCAATGACTAAAAATCAAATACTACCAATTAAATATCTGGCTCAAAATCCTTGGAACTTTATTTCCTCTGGTGGAGGAACACCAAACAACAGGACATACTCTTAAAATTAAATATGTGACATTAGTACTTGTATCAGTTGACCACTTCACAGTGAAAAATGTTGAAATCAACCCCCGCTCCCCCACCAACTCCTAGAAGTCTGTGGATGTTGCATTAATCAAAATTTTCTAGGGGGGGGGGTGCAGACTAGGTTTGTTATTTAAGCAATACCACAGCTACGTGTACTTGAATCACAGAACAATCATGATTTAAATGAATGGAATTAGTTCAAAAGCTGAATACCCTACCCCTATTCATATGCCCCAGCTAAAAAATCAAAAAGCTTGGTATTCAGCCAAAACCTGTAGAATTGTAGGTTCACTTTCATCGGCAGTAAATATAAGCAGAGAAAATTCTGTAGATGCTCAAAATTCAGAGTAATACACACAAAATGCTGGAGGAAGTCAGCAGGCCAGGAAGCAGCTATGGAGAGAAATGACCTGTTGGCATCTCAGGTGGAGGCCCTTCTTCAGGGCTGGAAAGGAAGCCAGGTTAGGAAGTTGAGGGGATGAGGAGGAGTCCAAGCTGATAGGTGATCCAAGCTTTAAGACTGATAAAGAGTCTTGGCCTGAAACATCGACTGTTTATTCCCCTCCATAGATACTGCCCAGCCTGCTGAATTCCTCCAGCGTTTCGTGTGCGTTGATCTACAAGAATGAGAATTTTTAGCATCAGTTTAGCACGATCATATCCAAGGCTTATTCTGAAACGAACTTAATTCTTAACCAGGCAGTAGATTTAAATTTATAACATGAAACAGTAGTGGGAAATTGTAAATTGACCTGCATTCTCTGCAAAGAAGATTAATTTCAAAGAACTCCTGCAATACGACTTTATTCCATTAAATGTGCATATTGAGAACCAGTTCTGAATCTAGAGGGATTTGATGGAACCAGCTGACTAAACGTATCTCTGAACAAACCTAGGGGGGAAAGAAGTTACTTTCAACTGATGATCACTAGGAATTGTGTTATGTGGTTGAATATTTCAAAGAGGCCACAGTCACTTTTTGGATGACAAAAGGCTCACTGCTCTGACTTTCAAACAGACTTTTAATGCAAAATCCACTGAAGCAGTTTGCTGAGGGGAGCCACTCCAAACGTGGCCGGGAACAGATTGCGATGGTACTTTTTGGAGGATGCTATTTCTAGTCCAACGAAATGATTATGGTGCCTGCTGTTTGATATTAAGGCTCCCCTGCCCCAAACTCCCTGAACTGTTAATTTTCCATCTGATCTTTGGTGTGTGTCATCTATGAAGTCATTGGAATACATCCCACCCCCCAATGGTTGAAAGAACTACTAGTTACCACTAGTTAAAAACCGAATCCAATGGTCAGGAGATCTGGCTGCTCTGTGGAACTGACCATGACAAATCAAAGAAGATCTAAATATTAGCAAAATGTCTAATGATATACATTGAATGACTAGGCAAGGACATAGAAATGTTCTTGACTGTAAGAGCAGATTATGATCCATCTAACAAGTGAAGGAGGTTAGGTGTTACCCTCTCTCTCAAACTCCTCCATACTTTCTAAGCTAATTATCTATTGAATTGCCAAGAAATACGTTGGTACAGAGAGAAGGATGCTAAAATGTTGTTGTGTCTCAAGCCAGTAAGCATTTTGGTCATGAGACTCCTGCACCACAATGTAAAAGTACCAGAGTTTCAAAGGACCAGAAAAAGCAAGCATATCCACGAGTGGCAATCAGTCAAGGATTATGATTGGAGATAAGTGGGTCGGCAGCTGGATCGGTGCTATGGTTGGAAAGGTTGGTGGCTACAGGGTCAGGGATCAGATCTGGGTGCCTGAAGGATTAGAAACACCTGAAGGATTGGGGGAAAGAGAATCTACTTGTGAGCAATTCCCAGCTCAAAGCTTGAAGCTGCTCAGAGAACACATCCATTAAACCACTGCTGTTTTGAGAAGAGTTCCTCGATGGCATCGGAGACAGAAATCACGCTTTTGATGCACGCAGACCAGAGAAGCTGGGCCAAATTTCTGAAGTGGCATTGGCTAACCCAGAAATTACTGCAATCTGGGAGAACTGAGCTTCACGATTCCTTCTGCCTGGGTCTGACCCTACGATCTGGTGATGTCTGTGTTCATTTTGCATGTTCTCCTTGAGACTGTGTGTCTTTCCCCAAATGCTCTATTGTCTCCCCCACATCCCAAAGACTTGCTGGGTGATAGGTGCATGTGGGTGGGAAAGAGAGAGGGAGGGAGGGAGGGAGAGAGGGAGAGAGAGGGGGAGAGAGGGGAGAAGGAAAGAGGGAGAGAGGGGGAGAAGGAGAGGGAGAGAGGGGAGAGGGAGAGAGGGGAGGGGGAGAGAGAGAGGGGGAGAGATTATGCAATTGTTCTAAGAACTAGAATAAGTTCAATAGGCTGAATGGCCTTGTTCTGTGTCATAAGGAAATTACATTTTAATTATGTTTTACACACAGCACAAAGAAAATAAATGGCATTGTGTATGGAAATATCTGGGCCATTTACTGACTTCAGGAAGCAGCAGCCCACTGACAAAACTATTGCCCCAGAAAAGGAATAGGTTTTCCTTGAGAACTTTTTCTTGTACCAGATTGGCCGGCTATTTATGGTTAGAAGGCGAAAAGGAGAATAGAGAGTAGTAAGCTCTATATAGTTTACAGGTGACTTAAGGCACACCTCTCCATTTTCTGCTCTTGTCTTTGTGAAGCTCCGTCAGCTCCTCTTGAGGAATGTTTGATACTCGCCCAGAGTTCTCGATCCCTCTTTGTGCACGGTCTGGTTAAGAACTGATTGACCGCAACCTTGGGCTTGCACTGATTGAGCTGAGCTTTCCTCAAAGCAAAGTCATCTTTCTCAAGGTCTGGAAACTTCTGTTCCTCCTCCTCAGACTCAGAATCGTCCTGATAGCTCATCAGAAATGTATTCTCCCTGCGGAGGATGATATCGGGACTGCTTTGCCCTCTGCTTTCTTGCTGCTGTTTTTGTCTACCACAGAGGTAAAAGATGGTGAATGTTTGTCACCCAAAAGAATGAAAAACATTTTACAGCCAGGCAGAGAGAGTCCATGCTGTTAGCATCACTCATTTCTCAAGAAGCCGGCCATCAGTATTAATTAAAGATGTTTTTTCCCTTCAAGCCTTTTTCCACAAACAATACTCCATAACTTTAACTTTGCATTCATGCTCGAGTGCTTTCTGGCACTCTGCCACCACAAGGATGGTTTTCCAAGATGCTGCAGCATAGTGGTTGCTTCGAATACAGAGAACAATTTAGGAAGTGTATCATCAGCGATTTTCTGTCTTCTGCTTCCAATTGAACACCAGCAATTTTTATTTTATTTATCAAAAGTTGTTTACTGTCTGTGGGATGCCGCAAAATCTTGGAAAATTTTGCTCTCAAGTTTCTTTGGACCCTTCAACATTTGTTATGCAACTCACAGCTAAAACAAATTGTAAGGGTAATAACTGATGCAACCACCGATAACAGTTAGTGTCAATCAGTTAGAATTACACTAAGTACATACAGGAATTCACTTCCACACAACTGTTAATGAAATGCAGCCATCTGTCAGTGTGGCAAAGCACATGTTTTGTACTATACAAGTAGCACTTCAGTATTACTACAGGCTAAACCATAGACAAACAAGAGAAAACAAGCAGATGCTGAAAATCCGAGAAACACAGACAAAGTGCTGGAGGAACTCAGCAGGCCGGGCAGCGTCTATGGAAAGAAGTAAAGTTGACGCTTTGGGCCAAGACCCTTTAGCAAGGACGGGAATGCTAGGGAAACTCAGTCCTGCTGAAGAGTTTCGGCCCGAAACGACGACTGTACTCTTTTCCATTGATGCTGCCTGTCCTGCTGAGTTCCTCTGGCATTTAGTGTGTGAGGCTAAACCATAGGGCACATCGGTGAAAAAATGGACCTCCTCCTACAAAAAAACCGGCAGGAGATGGTGTGATACTTCATATGAATGCCTTGGGGGTGCATGGGCAATGAAATTATTACTTTACTATAATGTGGAAGGTGTGCAACTCATGTTGGTGTTTGAGGGGTAGGGGTGAGTTAGTGTGAATAGGTGGGATATCACTGTCTCTAAACATCACTTCAGCTTGAAATGGGTGGTACCCTGTGGGTGGAAACTGCAGAGATATTTCAGAAACAGGATTGAGAGAGATTGTAAGTCTTCAGATGTAATAATGAGTCAAGGCAGCGGATAGAGGAGGGAGATAGTTTTCACCACTGCAGCTATCTCCCTATTCCATCCACCTACCCCACCGTACCACCTACTCCTGGCTGCAAAAAGCTTTACTATTTGAGATTACCACAGTGGGAACGGAACCAGTGAGACATGCCTGCATTGTTAATGTTTTCACGAACCTCGGCAGAGTGCTAGGGTAATGTAATGCCCTGGTTACTGCTATTGTGTAAGATATTTTACTTTAGCAGTCTTCTGTAAAAGCAGTGTGTCCTGCTGGTAAGAGTGTTTTGGCTTCGGCTAAACACGAGGAGCTACATTGTCCAACTTAGGAATGTTGTGTCAGCCAGTTGTAACTCTCTGCCTGATGGAACATCAGAGAGTGGTGGGTGAGAGCAGATTTATGAAGGACAGTAGTCTGGTTTAGGGTCTTTTTGGTGGGAGCTGCGGGCTGGGGCACGAGGAAAGATGCCGCAGAATGGCGTTCAAAGGAAAGTCCCTGTTGCAAGAAGTGCTTCGTGCAGATGAATGGCTCCAAGAAGGTAAGAGTATTGGTCCTATGGTGTTTGAGAGAAATCTGGACTATGGTGGGTGCTTTCAC
Source organism: Hypanus sabinus (assembly GCF_030144855.1). Classification (NCBI taxonomy): domain Eukaryota; kingdom Metazoa; phylum Chordata; class Chondrichthyes; order Myliobatiformes; family Dasyatidae; genus Hypanus; species Hypanus sabinus. The sequence goes on along the minus strand of NC_082719.1, from coordinate 46,042,016 downwards.
GCAAACCGTGAATCCAGCAGGTGAGTAAAATGATACACCCCCAACTACTCCAGGATGAGCTCCAATGTTTCTGTGCACATTGTTAATCTTCCATAACTTGTTTGTAACCTACTGTTTGCAGCCTACAGAGAAGAAGTCATCACCCTGACACAGTGGTGTCAAGAAAACAACATCTCCCTCGTCGCAGAAAAAAAGGAGCTAGTTATGGACCACAGGAGGAATGGTGACAGGCTCACCCCTGTTGACATCAATGGATCTGAGCTTTAGAACAGCTTCAAGTTCCTCGGTATACACAACACTGAGGATCTCACGTGGTCTGTACATACCGGCTGTGTGGTGAAAAAAGCACAACAGCACCTCTTTCACCTCAGACGGTTGAAGAAGTTTGGCACGAGCCCCTCCACTCCGAGGAACTTTCTACAGGGGCACATTTGAGAGCATCCTGTCTGGCTGTACTTCCCTCAGTCGCAGGACTCTGCAGAGAGTGGTGTGGACCACCCAGCACATCTGTAGATGTGAATTTCCCACTATTCAGGACATTTACAAAAACAGGTGTGTAAAAAGGGCCTGAAGGATCATTGGGGACCTGAGTCATCCCAACCACAAACTGTTGCAGCTGCTACCATCTGGGAAAGGTACAGCAGCATAAAAGCCAGGATCAACAGGCTCCAGGACAGTTTCTTCCACCAGGCCATCAGACTGATTCATTCACGCTGACACCATTGTATTTCTAAACTATATTGACTGTTCTGTTGTATCTCTTACTGTACAAACTACTTATTACAAATTACCATAAATTGTACATTGCACTTTCAGATGGAAATGTATCATAAAGATTTTTAATCCTCACATATGTGAAGGATGTAAGAAATAAAGTCAATTCAATTCAATTCAATTCAAATTGAAAATCTGGTAAATATACTTTCTTTATAATTTTATACTGGAGTACCACCTATCATTTCTGGACTACAAATAACAGTATTTACATAGTTTTTGCTACAACCTATGTTTCTTAATTGGAACATTCTAACTTTCCTGTTTGGTTGAACCCCAGATCATACCAATCCGAGGCAAATAATGTTTATGAAAGGCCGCCTTCTCACCACTGAGTCATGTGGCTATTAGCCAAGTTAGCTAACGAGCCAGGTTTGTATGTTTAGAGGGTTACAATCAGAATACCTCAGTTCTCAGACTTCGAGTTCACTTGCTCACCTCATCATCTACAATCCACAAGACCATAAGACACAGGAGCAGAATTAGTCCATTCAGCCCATCAAGTATGCTCCACCATTCCATCATGGCTGATCCCAGATCCCACTCAACCTCATACACCTGGCTTCTCACCATATCTTTTGATGCCCTGACCAATCAGGAAACTATCAACTTCCGTTTTAAATATACCCACGGACTTGGCCTCCACTGCAGTCTGCGGCAGAGCATTCCACAGATTCACTACTCTCTGGCTAAAAAAATTCCTCTTTACCTCTGTTCTAAAATTTTGAGGTTGTGCCCTCTAGTTCTGGATACCCTCTTTCTTTCTTTTTCAATCTTTTTATTGATTTTCATATATACATAAAAAAACATAACATAATAATGAGTAAATTATGAGTACAATATACTTGAAATCACATTGATAATAAGATAACAATATCCTATTAAACATCAACAGAAGAAAATGCCTTAGTCAATCAAGTCCATATGATTATATATGAAAAAAAACAAAAATAACCATTAAAAGAGAAAAAAAAATTTGAAAATATGTGAAAAAAAGTATATATTAAAAAAAAATAAAACACTAAACTAAACTAACATGGGCAATAATAATAGTTTACAAGTATATGATAGTGTCAGCAAACTCCGGAACTCCATACCTGAACATGAATAAGCAGAAAGAAGGTCTGGAAAAGGCCAAATTAATTCATATGAAAATGTCGAATAAACGGTCTCCAAGTTTCTTCAAATTTAATTGATGAGTCAAAAATAGTGCTTCTAATTTTTTCCAGGCTCAGATAAGAAATAGTTTGAGAAAGCCATTGAAACGTGGTAGGAGGATTTACTTCTTTCCAGTTTTGTAATATAGACCTTCTGGCCATTAATGTTACAAAAGCAATCATTTGTCTAATTGAAGGGGAAAACTGATCACCATCTTCATTTGGTATGCCAAAAATTGCAGTAATAAAATGAAGTTGTAAATCTATATTCCAAATTGAGGAAATAGTAGTAAATATGTCCTTCCAGTAATTATGTAAAGTGGGACATGACCAAAACATATGGGTCAATGAGGCCACTTCTGAATGACATCTGTCACATTGAGGGTTAATATGAGAATAGAATCGAGCAAGTTTATCTTTAGACTTATGAGCTCTATGTACAATTTTAAATTGTATTAAGGCATGTTTAGCACATATAGAAGAAGAATTAACCATTTGCAAAATTTTTTCCCATTTATCTGTTGATATATTATATCGGTTCTTTTTCCCATTCTTGTTTAATTCTGACTGATATTTCTGGTTGTATCTTCATAATCATATTATAAATAAAAGCTACTAATCCCTTCTGACAAGGATTTAAGGTAAAAATCAAATCTGTAAAGTCCACCAAAGTTGAATTAGGAAAAGATGGTAAAACTTTATGTAAGAAATTTCTAATTTGTAAATATCTGAAAAAATTAGATTTAGGTAATTCAAATTTGTTGGAAAGTTGGTCAAATGACATCAAAGTATCATCAAAAAAAAGATCACGAAAACATTTTATACCTTTCCTTTTCCATATGTTAAAAGCTTGATCTGTCCAAGAGGGTTTAAAAAAGAAATTAAGTAAGATAGGGCTATCAAGAGCAAAGTTTTTCAAAGTAAAAAACTTACGAAATTGAAACCAAATTCGTAATGTATGTTTAATAACAGGATTAAATATTTGTTTATTAAATTTAACTAAATCAGCAGGAAGACAAGAACCAAGAACAGAGAATACAGAATATCCCTTTACCACATTGCATTCCAAATTTACCCACTGTGGGCACAGTGGTGAATCCAAATCTAGTTTCCAATACATTAAATTACGAATATTATTTGCCCAATAATAAAATCTAAAATTAGGTAAAGCTAAACCACCATCTTTTTTAGATTTTTGTAATTGCTTTTTGCTTAACCTAGGGTTTTTATTTTGCCACACAAATGAGGAAATTTTTGAATCAATGTTATCAAAAAAAGATTTAGAAATAAAAACTGGTAGGGCTTGAAATAAGTATAAAAATTTCGGTAAAATCATCATTTTAATAGCATTAATCCGACCAATTAATGATAAAAACAAAGGAGACCATCTTGTAGTAAGTTGATGAATTTGATGAAGCATAGGTAAAAAATTCAGTCTAAATAAATCTTTATATTTCTTGGTAATTTTTATACCTAAATAGGTAAAGTTATCAGTAACAACTTTAAATGGTATCCTATCACTCAATAAAGTTTGTGCATTTAAAGGAAATAATTCACTCTTATCTAAATTTAGTTTATAACCAGAAAAAGTACCAAATTGAACCAACAAGGATAAAATAGCAGGAATAGACCTATCAGGGTCAGAAATATATAACAGCAAATCATCAGCATAAAGTGATAATTTGTATAACTTCTCATTACGGGTAATACCAAAAATATTAGAAGATTCACGAATAGCAATAGCTAAAGGTTCTAATGCAATATTAAATAATAAAGGACTTAAGGGACAGCCTTGTCTCGTACCACGAGATAATTGAAAGAAAGAGGATCTATAGTTATTTGTAAGAACAGAAGCAACAGGTTTATGATATATTAATTTAATCCAGGATATAAAATTAGGACTAAAATTAAAATTTCTCAATGTATTAAATAAATATATCCATTCAACTCTATCAAAAGCTTTTTCAGCATCTAATGAAATAACACATTCTGGGATTGTGGATGGTGAAGTATGAATTATATTAATCAATTTTCTAACATTAAAAAAGGAATACCGATTCCTCATAAAACCAGTTTGATCTTCTGAAATAATCTGTGATAGTACTTTTTCTAATCTAATAGCTAAAATTTTTGTAAGAATCTTAGAATCTTAGAATCTTAGAATAGTGATATAGGGTGATAAGATGTACATAAAGTAGGATCTTTATCTTTTTTAAGAATTAGAGAGATATTAGCTTCATAAAAAGATTGAGGTAATCTCTTCTTAGCAAACGCATCATTAAAAATTTCACATAACCAAGGAGAGAGCAAAGAAGAAAAAGTTTTAAAAAATTCTACTGTATAACCATCAGGACCAGGAGCTTTCCCTGAATTCATTGATGAGATAGCCTCTCCTATTTCCACCATAGAGATAGGATCATCTAACAGGCTATGGTCTTCATCAGTCAGTTTAGGAATATTCAAATTGTTAAAAAAATTATCTATCATGGACTGGTCACCATCAAATTCTGATTGATATAGAGATTTATAAAAATCTTGAAAGGTATTATTAATTTCTTTATGATCAGTAGTTAAATTACCATCTTGTTTGCGAATTTTAATAATTTGTCGCTTAGTCGAGATAGCTTTTAATTGATTAGCTAACAGTTTACCAGTACTGTGAACATAGAATTGAGCCCTGGTCCTAATTAATTGATTTTCAATTGAAGAAGATAATAGTAAACTATGTTCCATTTGAAGCTCAACTCTCTTCTTATAAAGTTCTTTGGTAGGAGTCACAGAATAAATCTTATCAATTTCCTTGATTTTATCCACTAATAAAGCAATATCTAAATATCTTTGTTTTCTTTTACCAACAGAATATGAGATAATTTGTCCACGAATAAAAGCCTTAAAAGAGTCCCAAAGTATTCCTCTGTCGATTTCTTCAATACAGTTTGTTGAGAAAAACAAGTCAATTTGTTGTTTTATATAGGTGATAAATTCTGGGTCTTGAAGCAAACTGGATACCCTCACCATTGGAAATATCCTCTCCATATCCACTTTATCTAGTCCTTTCAACATTCAGTAGGTTTCAATGAAATCCCCCTGTATTCTTCTAAACTCCAGTGAGTCCAGGCCCAAAACTGTCAAACGCTCCTCACATGTTTACTTCTTGATTTCCAGAATCATCCTCGTGAACCTCCTCTAGACTCTCTCTAATGACAACGCATCCTTTCTGAGATACAGGGACCAAAACTGTTGACAATACTCCAAGTGTGGCCTGACTAGTGTCTTATAAAGCCTCAGCATTATCTCCCTGCTTTAATATTCTCTTCTCCTTGATATAAATGCCGTTTGCCTTCTTTACCACAGACTCAACCTGTAAATTAACCTTCTGGGAATCTTGCACGAGGACTCCTAAGTCCTTTTGCACCTCTGATGTTTGAATTTTCTCCCTATTTGCATAAGAGTCGGCACTATTGTTCCTTTTATCAAAATGCATCATCATACATTTCCCAACACTGTATTCCATCTGCCACTTTTTTGCCTATTCTTCCAATTTGTCTAAGTCCTGCTGCAATCGTACTTCTATGTACACATTCCTAATCCAATACTTATACTTTGATTGTTACCCACATTTCAAATCTTTGCAGGTCCCTAAGGTTGTATCTCTGAGCCCCTTTTCAAAACAATACCATCGCTGTTCCTTTCAGAAGAACATGCAGAACCTAAGATGCACGATGGAGGTAGAAGAAACTATGCTTCCCCCTTTCATAGACAGAAGAAGGAACCTGGTTGGGAGTGAATGCCTTTGTTGGAAATGTCAGGCTGGTTGCCTTTGAAGTTTACCCTCGTTATCCTTGCCTATCTGCATTGCATCTTATGAACGGCATTACAAACTGTTGCTACTTTCACCACTGGACAATGCAAGAAGAAAAGGCTAGTTTCCCAGTAGATGTGGTGATCATTTGGGATTGCCAACATGCTAACTTTATATGGTAGAAGTTGACATATGGCAAATCAATACCTGCATGTGCAGAATTAGGATCATAAGATGCCTCAATTGCCAGCTCCCAGGGGCAAAAAACATGTACTATCTCTGTCATAAGTGGTCAAGTAGAGATTCCAAAGCCCCAGCTACTGAAGAAAGTTAAGCAATTGATCAACAAATCCTAGGTGTGCACGGCGGCCTTTCAGCAAGTTTTGCTTTGTACCTCTAATGTCTCTTCCCCTGTCACACAAAGCACAGAAACCATTTGGTCCATTGTGGAGCTTGGCCAGCCACACAGACAGGACGGAGATGATCTCAGAACCCCTGCTGACACTTTAGGCAGGTTTCTGCCAAGCTATGCCTTAAGTCCTAGATCCTAAGACAGAATCACCAGAAAACTCATTTGTAATAGAAACAAACTGAAATAGCCCAGCTTCAGCACAAAGTTGTCCCCACATGCAAGTACCCATGTTAAATCTCAGGATATATACAACAAATTGCCTAGAAACATTAATTGGCCATTTAAAAATATTTAACTATGACTACCCTGTATGGAAAGGATAAGCCCTTTGAATAAGTCCCACTTTTTGAACGTTCAATTTACGACAACTCGCTGTTACGAAAGACTTACATGAGTACCTGTTTTCGCTAACCAAAGAGGATTTTCACTTTTATGAAAAAAAGACGCCCGCTTTATATGTGTGTTTACCTCAAGAAAGACTACAATGACCGTGAAGCCTTGTACGGGCAGTTGTTTACACGCCTATGTATGCGTGTACGTGCCAATTTTTTTTTCTCCAAATCGATTTTGGCTCATTGTCTTCCTGAGTTTGATAAGTGAAACTAGACCATACCTACAATATTTCTACTTTATATAAGGGTGTAAATTTATCATATCATTCCTACTTTTACTATATGTTAGGTTTTATGTGTTATTTGCTTTGATTTGGTAGGTTATTTTTTTGGGTCTGAGAATGCTCAAAAATTTTTCCCATATAAGTTAAGGGTAATTGCTTCTTCGCTTTACGACATTTCGGATTACAAGCTGTTTAATAGGAACACTCTACCTTCGGATTGTGGGGGAAGCCTGCAGTCTAGTTATTGACAAACATTTGTACTGTGATTTTATCACCAAAAAATCAGATGCAGAAATAGTTCAACATCAAAAAGGCCCCACAGGAAACAAAGCAGCCTTATTCAAATCTAACTTGAATAAACCCGATTTACATAGTTTAGTACATAATTATGGTGCAAACTGATCACGTGCATACTAATATCACTTTGCTACTACCACCTCCTGCACCCTAAAGGTGCCCATTGAATCCCTACAATACATGCCTAGCACCAGCAAATTTCAAGATTGTAAAGACATTCAACCTCCATCACTATAATTTTGTAAAACAGTTTTAGTTAATTTGCTTTTATAGATAATTGCACAGAGGATAACATACTGAATACTGTAGGTGCTGATAAAAAGATTAATGTCCCTATAGCTTGAATAAGGCTTGTCACGATACACAGGTTGACACTTCCAGGACAAAAAATTTAAGAATCTGTGTAAACATTTGGTTCCCCATTTTAAAGAAAGGATATTAAAGTGTTACATGCAATTCTGAGGTTTATTAGCTAATATTTGGTGTGAACAGGTTGTTTTATGAGGATCAGATAAGCTATGTATGTACCAGCGTAGATCAAAGAATGGTGGCTTCATTGAATTATACAAGATCATATAGGATCTTAACAAGGTGGTTACAAGAAAACTAGGTCACTTTTAAAATTAAAGGATGGGTCACAGACTACAGAGATGAAGTAATTTTTTTTTTAATTTCAGATTCTTAATACTTTTATTCAAAGGATAGTGGCATCAGAGGCTTTGATTATTTTAAGGCAGTTAAAGATACATGCTTGTTAAGCAAAAGGTTATAGTGAGTGGTCTGGATTGTGGAGCTAAGGCTGCAATCAGATTGTCCATGACCTTATTAAAAGGCAGAACATAAACATTAGTGATTCTGCAGATGCTGGAAATCTTAAATGCACAAAATTCTGGAGGAACTCAGCAAATCACGCAGCATCTATGGAGGAGAATAAACAATTGACGTAATGGTCTGAGATCCTTTATCAGTTCTGAAGCTTGTATCACCTACCAGCTTGGACTCCTCCTCCTCCCTCCACTACCTTATTCTGGCTTCTGCCCACTTCCTTTCTAGCCTATAACAGATATAGATGTTGCTACACCTGCAGAAATCTTTTAAAAATCAATACTTCTATCATCCTGATGAAGGGTCTTGGCCTGAAACATTGACTGTTTATTCCACTCCATAGGTGCTACCTGACTTGTTGAGTTCCTCCAGCATTTTGTGCGTGTTGCTTATTAAAAGGCGGACTGGGTTTGAAAGGCCAGGTGGCCAGATCTGGCTCCTAATTAGTACGTTCACACTACATATTGCTCTATGGCAATGGTTTCCAACCTTTGTTATGCTATGAACCAATACCATTAAGTACGGGGCCCATGAACCCCACGTTAGGAACTCCTGCTCTGTGGGATAGTTTCGGTACTTGTGATTCTGTGGAGAGTTATATAACTGTGAATGTCTGAGAAAACTATGGTCAGAATGTGGTCAACAGTATAACAAACATGAATGAAATCCCTACAGATGAAGCTCCGTCTAAGCATGAAGTTTACGGAGTTATTGTTTATGTACCTCAAATGAACATCCTCTGTTCATTTATGTGATAGTCCCTCACTCCTCCCTGTTTATTTTGTAATCATACTTATTTTTACTAAAGGCAGTTTTCTGAATTTTTATTGCCAAACCCTTTCATTCGAAGCATTCTTTAGGAATGTGAGCACATAAACTTCACTCCCTCATTAATTTCTATGACTAACATTTCCAATATTTGTCTTGGTGGCACAGATTGGGGCAGGGAGTGAGAACATACTCAAAAAGCCTACCATGTTCTAAACATGCCAAATGAAAATGTGCTATTAAAGTGTGTTTACTAATAGGTGACAGGGTTATGTTGCAATACGTGACGAAATTGTAAAAAATAATCAATCCTTCCATCAAACTATTAGTTGTCTAGTGATGGCATACAAAGATGAGTAAGCCTGCTCTCTAATTTTCGATGAGTACAACGCAGCATCTTCAGTACAGTCTATTGTGATTGAAGTATTCACACAGCATGTTATTGAAGAACTTCAATGCAGTCATGCAGAAAATATTACTTGATGTGTGTACCATGTCCAAAAATACAAAGCCAAAATGAGCATCAGCTAGTATACTGTAGTTGCACAAACACATCACTTATTCCTATTATACCATGTCCAGGTCAATGATTCAAAATCATTACCTTAAATTTTGTTTTGATTGTTAAAATATTTTAATTAAATATCTTCAAATTACATTGGATTGAGATTTTCTTTTGGCCAGCTTAATATTTATCAAAGCTCTAATTTAAAGCTTATGGTTTACAAAATTCACACAGACCACCATGGGATAATAAAGAAAACTAAGATAATGATATGTCATGCCATTACTTCACCTCCATGAGAGTTCTACGCCACACTGCTGACCTGCGGTATCTCTCAGATGCTGGCATGACTGTGATACCAGCTTTCTGAATTCTTTTCAACTTCTTCATTTCTTCTTCGTCTTTTCCCTCCCATCTTGCACCTTCTTTGGATGTTCTGTGCTCAGTGTCTGCCACTGGACAAGCTTGTAACTGGTTTTCGAGGCCACCAGCATCCTCGGCTGGAGCAAGTTCAGACTTTTCAGCTGGCTTGGAATCATTAATCACTTGAGTTTTGGTAACTGTAGATGATGGCTCAGCAAAATCTTCACCCTGAGAGGATTCTTCACTGTGTTCTTCTTCAATAGGCTCAGGGTGACTAAGATTGTTGAGTTATACAAGATACAGTATATTAAGGCCAAAAATGTAATAGACCCTAAACACTTAATTTATATTATAAGTTACAGGTCATCACAAACCATTTACATTGGAAACTTTTATTTATTGATGTCATTTGAGATCATGACCTGCCACCCCAAGATCTGCAACCACAGGGATGATCTCTTATACTGTTGTGATAGAAGCCAACTGAAGCCAACTCTGCTGTTAAAAAATAAAATCAAATCTTTAGAAAGAGGTGGCATAGCATTGAAAGATGTAGGATCCCTGTGGGTTGAGTTAAGAAACTGCAAGTTAGGAGGTCTGTATATAACTCCCATCAGAAGACCCTGATGGAAGGTATATACAGACCTCCTAACAGTAGCCAGAATGTGGTCTACAAATTACTGTGGGAGATAGAAAAAGAATGTCAAAAAAGATAACGTTATATTAGTCAAGAGGGATTTCAACATGCAGACTGATTGGGTAAATCAAGTGAATGCTGGATCCCTAGAGAAAAAAAATTGTGGACTCTGAATTGCACTGTGAAGTAGCTTGTGATTGAACTATGCCGGTTTCAGTGTTTTGTAATGAGGTAAAGGTCCATTTAGGAAAAAGTGATCAAAATGTGATAGAATTCACCAGACAATTTGGAAAAGAGAAGCTAAAGTCAGATGTGCCAGTATTATAGTGGAGAAATGGAATGACGGAAGCATGAGAGAGGAGCTGGCTAAAGTTGATTGGAAAGGACACTAGCAGGAATGACAGCAGAAAAGCAATGGCTAGAGTTTCTGGGAGCAATTTGGAAGGAACAGGATAGATACATCCCAAAGAAGAGGAAACATTCTAAAGGAAGGATTATGCAACCATGGCTGACAAGGGAATTCAAAGCCAACATAAAAGCATAACAGAGGGCATATAACAGAACAAAAATTAGTAGGAAGTTAGAAGATTGAGAAATTTTTAAAAACCAACAGAAGGCAACTTTAAAAAAACATGGGGGGGGGAGATTAAATATGAAGGTAAGCTAGTCAATAATATCAACATGATACCAGAAATTTTTTTCAGATATATAAAGAATAAAAGGACAGTGAGACAAGATATTGGGCCACTGGAAATGACACCAGAGAGATAGAAAAGGGGACAAGGAAATAGCAGATGAACAGATTAAGTATTTTGCATCAGCCTTCACTGTGGAAGACACTAGAAGTATGCCGGATGTTTGACAGTGTCAAGGGGCAGATGGGCGTGCAGTTTCTATCACTAGGGAGAAGGTGCTTGGGAAGGTCAAAGGTCTTAAGGTAGTTATGTCACCTGGACCAGATGGGCTACACACCAGGTTTCTGAAAGAGATAGCTGAAGAAATTGTGGAGCCACTACAGTAGTAATGATCTTTTAAGAATCAACAGATTCTGGCATAGTGCCAGAGGACTAGAAAATTGCAAATGTCACTGCATTCTTTAAAATGGGTGGGAGCCTGAACTCAGTAGATGGGGAAGATGTTGGAGTCGATTGTTAAGGATGTGGTTTCAGGGCATATGGAGGCACATGATAAAATAGGCCAAAGTCAGCATGGGATAATCTTGCCTGATTAATCTGTTAGAATTCCCTGGAGAATTTAACACTTTTCAACATAATTGTATAAGGGCTAAGAGCATTGTAAAAACAAGCCTGAAGGCTTTGTGTGTCAATGCGAGGAGCATTCGTAACAAGTTGGATGAATTGAATGTGCAGATAGTTATTAATGAATATGATATAGTTGGGATCACAGAGACATGGCTCCAGGGTGACCAAGGATGGGAGCTCAACATCCAGGGATATTCAATATTCAGGAGAGATAGACAGGAAAGCAAAGTAGGTGGGGTAGCATTGCTGTTTAGAGAGGAGATTAATGCAATAGAAAGGAAGGACATTAGCTTGGAGGATGTGGAGTCGATATGGGTGGAGCTGCATAACACTAAGGGGCAGAAAACGCTGGTGGGAGCTCTGTACAGGCCACCTAACAGTAGTAGTGAGGTTGGGGATGGCACTAAACAGGAAATTAGAAACGCGTACAATAAAGGAACAGTAGTTATAATGGGTGACTTCAATCTACATATAGATTGGGTGAACCAAATTGGTAAGGGTGCTGAGGAAGAGGATTTCTTGGAATGTATGTGGGATGGTTTTCTGAACCAACATGTCGAGGAACCAACTAGAGAGCAGGCCATTCTAGATTGGGTATTGAGCAATGAGGAAGGGTTAGTTAGCAATCTTGTCGTGCGAGGCCCCTTGGGTAAGAGTGACCATAATATGGTGGAATTCTTCATTAAGATGGAGAGTGACATAGTTAATTCAGAAACAAAGGTTCTGAACTTAAAGAAGGGTAACTTTGAAGGTATGAGACCTGAATTAGCTAAGATAGACTGGCAAATGATACTTAAAGGGTTGACGGTGGATATGCAATGGCAAACATTTAAAGATCGCATGGATGAACTACAACAATTGTTCATCCCAGTTTGGCAAAAGAATAAACCAGGGAAGGTAGTGCACCCGTGGCTGACAGGGGAAATTAGGGATAGTATCAAGTCCAAAGAAGAAACATATAAATTAGCAAAAAAAAAGTGGGACACCTGAGGACTGGGAGAAATTCAGAGACCAGCAGAGGAGGACAAAGGACTTAATTAGGAAAGGGAAAAAAGATTATGAGAGAAAGCTGGCAGGGAACATAAAAACTGACTGTAAAAGCTTTTATAGATACGTGAAAAGAAAAAGATTGGTCAAGACAAATGTAGGTCCTTTACAGTCAGAAACAGGTGAATTGATTATAGGGAACAAAGACATGGCAGACCAATTGAATAATTACTTTGGTTCTGTCTTCACTAAGGAGGGCATAAATAATCTTCCGGAAATAGTAAGGGACCGAGGGTCTAGTGAGATGGAGGAACTGAGGGAAATACATGTTAGTAGGAAAGTGGTGTTAGGTAAATTGAAGGGATTAAAGGCAGATAAATCCCCAGGGCCAGATGGTCTGCATCCCAGAGTGCTTAAGGAAGTAGCCCAAGAAATAGTGGATGCATTAGTGATAATTTTTCAAAACTCCTTAGATTCTGGATTAGTTCCTGAGGATTGGAGGGTGGCTAATGTAACCCCACTTTTTAAAAAAGGAGGGAGAGAGAAACCAGGGAACTATAGACCGGTTAGTCTGACATCGGTGGTGAGGAAAATACTATAGTTGGTTATCAAAGATGTGATAACAGCACATTTGGAAAGAGGTGAAATCATTGGACAAATTCAGCATGGATTTGTGAAAGGAAAATCATGTCTGACAAGTTTTATAGAATTTTTTGAAGATGTAACTAGTAGAGTGGATGGGGAGAGCCAGTGGATGTGGTATATTTAGATTTTCAAAAGGCTTTTGACAAGGTCCCACACAGGAGATTAGTGTGCAAACTTAAAGCACACGGTATTGGGCATATGGTATTGATGTGGATAGAGAATTGGTTGGCAGACAGGAAGCAAAGAGTGGGAGTAAACAGGACCTTTTCAGAATGGCAGGCAGTGACTAGTGGGGTACCGCAAGGCTCAGTGCTGGGACCCCAGTTGTTTACAATATATATTAATGATTTAGATGAGGGAATTAAATGCAGCATCTCCTAGTTTGCGGATGACAGGAAGCTGGGTGGCAGTGTTAGCTGTGAGGAGGATGCTAAGAGGATGCAGGGTGACTTGGATAGGTTAGGTGAGTGGGCAAATTCATGGCAGATGCAATTTAATGTGGATAAATGTGAGGTTATCCACTTTGGTTGCAAGAACAGGAAAACAGGTTATTATCTGAACAGTGGCCGATTAGGAAAAGGGGAGATGCAACGAGACCTGGGTGTCATTGTACACCAGTCATTGAAGGTGGGCATGTAGGTACAGCAGGCGGTGAAAAAGGCAAATGGTATGTTGGCATTCATTGCAAAAGGATTTGAGTACAAGAGCAGGGAGGTTCTACTGCAGTTGTACAAGGCCTTGGTGAGACTGCACCTAGAATATTGTGTGCAGTTCTGGTCCCCTAATCTGCGGAAAGACATTCTTGTCATAGAGGAAGTACAGAGAAGGTTCACCAGATTGATTCCTAGGATGGCAGGACTTTCATATGAAGAAAGACTGGATCGACTAGGCTATTACTCACTGGAATTTAGAAGACTGAGGGGGGATCTTATTGAAACGCATAAAATTCTAAAGGGATTGGACAGGCTAGAAACAGGAAGATTGTTTCCGATGTTGGGGAAGTCCAGAACGAGGGGTCACAGTTTAAGGATAAAGGGGAAGCCTTTTAGGACCGAGATGAGGAAAAACTTCTTCACACAGAGAGTGGTGAATCTGTGGAATTCTCTGCCACAAGAAACAGTTGAGGGCAGTTCATTGGCTGTATTTAAGAGGAAGTTAGATATGGTCCTTGTGGCTAAAGGGATCAGGGGGTATGGAGAGAAAGCAGGTACAGGGTTCTGATTCGGATGATCAGCCATGATCATATTGAATGGCGGTGCAGGCTCGAAGGGCTGAATGGCCTACTCCTGCACCTCTTTTCTATGTTTCTATGTTTAACAAGCAAAGATAGACAATGAAGAATCGTTGGATGTTGTTTACTTGGATTTTCAGATGGCCTTGACAAAGTGTTGCACATGAGGCTGCTAACAAGATAACAGCGCAGGGTATTACAGCAAAGATACTGGAATGGTGAGAGCACTGGCTAATCGGCAGGAGGCAAAGAATGAGAATCAAGAGTCCTTTTTGTATTGGCTGCCAGTGACTAGTGGTGTTCCACAGGGCCAGTGTTGGAACCACTTCTTTTTACATTGTATGTCAATGATTTGGATGATGAACTTGATGGCTTTGTGGCTGACATAAAGATAGGTGGAGGGGCAGATAGTGTTGAGGAAGCAGAGAGGCTGCAAAAGAACAGACATTTTAGGAGAATGGTCAAAGAGGTGGCAGATGGAACATAGTGTTGGGAAGTGTATGGTCATGCAATTTGATAGAAAGAATAAAAGCACAGGCTATTTAAATGGAAAAAATTCAAAAATCTGAGGCGCAAAGGGATTTGGGAGCCCTTGTGTAGAGTTCCCTAAAGGTTAATGCAATATTAGCATTCATTTCAATAGGACTAGAATATAAAAGCAGGGATGTAATATGCGGCTGAATAAGGCACTGGTGAGGCCTCACTTGGAATATTCTGAGCAGTTTTAGGCCCCTTATTGAAGAAAGGAAGTGCTGACACTGAAGAGGGTTCAGAGACGGCTGTATAAGGCACTGGTGAGGATGATTCTGGAAATAAAGGGTTATCATATAAGCAGCAATTGAAGGCTCTGGGCCTGTACTCACCAGAATGAGAGGGATTTCAACTTCTCAAATGTTGAAAGGACTAGATAGACTGGATGTGAAATGGATGTTTCCTTTAGTGGGGGAGTCTAAGACCAGAGGGCACAGCCTCAAAATAGGAGGACATCATTTAGAACACAGACGAGGAGGAATTTCTTTAACCAGAGGATGGTGAATCTGTGGAATTCATTGTCACAGTTGGCTGTGGAGGTGAGGTCATTCAGTGAATTTAAGGCAGAGGATGATAGGTTCCTGATTAGTCAAGGGATGAAAGATTACAGGGAGAAGGTAGGAGAATGGGGTTGAGAGGGAAATGGATCAGCCATGATGAAATAACGAAGCAGACTCGATAGGCCAAATGACCTAATTCTGCTTCTGTGTTTAATGGGTTTAAGTCTAGCCAGAGCAGAAATTCTAAAATGCTACATCATGCAACACAAATTTAGAACTTTTAATTTAAAGGCAGATCTCTTTCACCAAATCTGAATAAATATTACAAACATTTCTTTGAAGAACAACAGACCATGATGATTTGCTGTTATTTGGGAACTTTACTCAAACAAGCTGGGCAAGGCTGAGTACATCCAAATCTGTAACAATAAAATTTACTTGGCGGACCTACTTTAACCTTATCACAATTCAACAATTTCCAAGTCCAAATCCACTGATTTCATGCCTTGCAGTTCAGAATTCATGAAGGTGGCAATGAACCATTTTCAATGGGGGGAGAACATATAAATGTTTTCCCCTCAGTCACTAGAATAAACTGCTAGGAACAGTGAAGTGACACAACGTAAGAAGAGCATTTCGCGAACTAAGCACATCAGCTTGCAATCACTCAAAATATCTACTAGCATAATGGAATCATATTAACACAGCAGCATCAATAAACATCTGAGGGGATTTACTGAATGTTACTTAATATCTGTAGTTCGCACAACATAACCCAATGATGTCAATTACCTACCTGAAAGGGCGTTCTGACCCTACAGGTGAAGTAGTGTTGCTCCAACTCTTCCGATAGTTCTCTGCTCGCTCTGCCTGCTTTTTTCGGAGGGGTGCAGGCATATAAGCTGTATGATTGTGCTTGTTGGGTAGGTATTGGTTAAAGGGCAAGGAAATTTTAGGTTCATTATAGGAAGACCGTCTGACAGACATGTCGTCTCGTTTTACGTCAGGTGTCTTCTGTGTCACATCTGATTCTGAATCACTGCCACGACCTTTGGAGGACCGAAAAAAAAGGCATCAGTAATTGACCCATCACTTCACCGTGACACATTTCAGCAATACTGAAGTGAAATTAGAAACCACTGGAACCGAAAAGGTAATCTGCCTCCTTTCAGACTATAACTGCTCAAGTTTGATGATTGATACAATTTGTTTCCCATTCACATTCCATCAATTAAATACTGAACTTACTGAAAGCTTTCCTCTTTATTTCTGGCTTGCCAAGAAGCGGCAAAGATGGTAATCATAACATCAATAATAAGGGCTAACTAAATATATTCATCTGGTTTTTATTTTACTTTTACCCCATTTGTAGGAAATTTCCTGGTCTTCTTCAAACAAGTGGACTTAATTACCTGCTTGAAACCACAGTATGGGAGGGAAGACATACTCAGAAACTCAGTTCCTCGTACCCCACAATGCAGCATATTGTATCACTGGCCCTTGAGCAAGATGCCAGATAATGCATTGTTTCTTAAAGATAAGTTATGTACTTCTGGAGCCACAGATGCATTCCATAGTTTTCCAATGCTCAGAATGTGCAGGGATTTATCAGGACTGCAAAATATAAGTCATGAAGATTGTTTCTGCTTGTTTTCTTATCCCCCATTTGGTCAGTGAAAGATGGTAGTTGATTTAATGCCAAATTATAAAATGTAAACAGCCCATGCACACTGAAGGAACTATTTTCCAAATCAAGACCCAACTAATTAGGTAGCACAGTACAGCAAAAGGAGTTGCCTCAACATTTTGAAGATAGGGTATTGTGGAAGTCTTGAGTTAATTGTCTGAAAGAGTAGAAAAGTTGAAAGTGCTCATTATATTTAAAAATTACTTGGATATTCCACTATAACTTCTCTGAAATCACAGAAACTTTGGGACAAAGTAACTCAGTCCATTGTGCTTGGCTGGTTAAGCCATTCCTCCAAAGCACTGTCGTTATGGCACTTCACAGGTAAAGGGATGGTCATTGCTTTGGCTTGATACCCTGCATCGGGACCGAGAACGTAGAAGGAAGGTGGCGAATACGTAGAAATGAGAGGGAGAGGGAAGGCAGGCATGAGAGCAATGGGTAGAATCAGCTAAGCTGGGGGTTGGGACAGAGGAAGAACATGGAATGATGGACCGAAAGTGCCAAGTGGGGAAGGGGAAGACGGATTAGGTGATAGCAGGAACCTGATGTAGGAGGTTTGATGGGCAGTTGGAACCAGGTGGGGGAGGGGACAGAAAACAGGAATCAAGGAATAAATCCCGTTAAGTAGGTGGATGATAGATGAAACCAGGTGGAGGAGGTGATGCCGAGGTAACTTGTGTGGGGAGTGATGGAAAAGGTGGACCAGTGAGAGTGGGAAAAGAACCCCGGGGAAGCAATTACCAGAAATTGGAATATTCACTGTTAGGTTGTCTGCTACCCAATGGGATGAGAGGTGATATTCTACTGGTCTCTGTTTGCCCTCAAGGCAGTAGTGGAGAAGGCCTAGGACAGACAAATCAGTGTAGGAATGGGATGGGGAGTTTAAATAACATGCAAAAGGAAGTTCAGAATGGCCTTTCCTACAAATCTCACGTGCTCTGCAAAATGGTTGCCTAGTCTACACTTGGTCTTGCCAATGTAAAGGAGGCTTCATTGCGAGGACTGAATGTAATAGACCAGGCAGGAGGAGGTGAATGTGAAGTTCTGCCTCACCTGAGGAAAGCTGTTTAGGTCCCTGGATAGTGGTGAGGAAAGAGCTGTAGAGAAAGTGTTTAGCACCTTCTGCTATTCTACAGGTAGCTGGGAAAGGACGAGTAGATCAGGAAGTCACAGAGACTGGTCCCTATGGAAAACAGAAAGGTGGCGAGGGAAAGATGTGAGTCATGATGGGATCCTGTTGGAGCTGGTGGAGTGGAAAAGGATAGTATGTTGGATGCAAAGACCAATGGGGTAAAGGGGGAAGACCAAGAGAACTCCATCTCTGTCTGTTGGGGGAGAAGTGGGGTGGCTGACCCAAAACCACTCTTTCAAGCTGCAGAGCTTGAGATTGCAGGAGCCATTGCTTGTGGTGAATAAAAAAGTTTTAAAAAGTGAGTGGGTCCTATCAGGACTTTCTGTGGAGCTTGAGATCATTTGGGTTATTAGCACTTGGCAAGGGCCAATGAAAAGAACTTGAGAGTTAGCAGAATAGCCATGGTGGGAATGGCCATAGTGTGAGTGGGAATTGAGGCTTTTAGTAAGAAGAGGTGGAGGCTAGAATAGGTTTATTACCATGTTTATTACCATGTTTTCTCTATCAGCGCCTAGCTTGAGTAGTGAGAAAGGATCCTAAGCAAGTGGGGTGCTCCTCTTGCACGACACGAGAGATCTGGGAGTCCTCTAGTGTCCCTGATTGCTACATCTGTGAGAAGTGCCTCTGGGAGCAGCTGGAGCTGGATGACCTGTAGATCATTTGGGAGAATGAGGTGTTCATAGTTAGGATCTACAGGGAGGCAGTCATTTCTTAGTTGTATGAGGCTGGTAGTTGAATGACTGTTAGGAAAGAGAAAAGAAATAGGAAAAAAGTATAGGGTACCCCTCTGGCTGCTCCCCTCAACTGCAAGCATACTGCTTTGAATACTGGTTGGGGGAAATGTGCTGCAAATATCACAACAGGGGAAAGTGACAACAGCTAGGTCTTGCTCAGAAGGGCAAGGGGAGAAGAGCAATGCTCAAAGGGGTTTCAATTGTCAGGGGAACAGACGGGAGATATTATGGATGTGCAAGAGACTCCCAGATGGTACCAGGTACTAGGGTCATGGATCCACAGGACTGAACAGGGATAGTAGAGGAAACAAGCATCTGGAATCAGAGGAGGTCCTTAATGAATACTTTGTTTTGGTATTCACCAGTGAGAGAGACCTTGACAAACGTGAGGGCAGCACAGACTGGCTAATATGCTAGAACAGGTTAGTAACGAGGTTGTGCTGGGAATTTGAAATGCATTACAATAGATAAAACCCCAGAATCATACAAGATATATACTCTAGGTGACTACAGGAAGTGAGGGAAGGAATTGCTGTACTGTTGGCTATGATCTTTGAGTCCTCACTGGCCAATGGAATAATACCAGATGATTGAGGAATGGCAAATGTTATTCCTTCGTTCAAGAAAGGTAAAGGAATAATCCTGGGAGCTATAGGACAGTGAGTCTTGCATCAGTGGTTGGAAAACTATTGATGAGGATTCTTGGAGATGGGATTTACAAGCATTTGGAAAAGCATAGTTGATTAGAGATAGTAAGCATGGCTTTGTAAGGGGCAAGTAGTGCCTTATCAGTCAGATTGAATTCTTCGAGGAATTCACAGAACAATTTATTAAAGGTGGAGTAGTGGATGTGGTGTATATGGCATTTGACAAGGTTCCCCATGGAGGGCTCATCCAGAAAGTCAGGATCTATAGGATCCGGGAAAACATGGCTGCATGGATTCAGAACTGGTTTGCCCACAGAAGGCAGAGAGTAGCAGTAGATGGAAAGTATTGTATCTGGACCTCGACCAGTGGTGATCACAGGCATCTGTTTTGGGACCCCTGCTCTTGGTACTGTTTATTAATGACTTGGACGAGGAAGTGGAAAAGTGGGTTAGTAAGTTTGCAGAAGACACAAAGACTGGTGGTGTTGTAGATAGTATCAAACTTTGTCAAGGGTTATAACAGGACGTTGATGGAGGAGTGGCAGATAGCTCAAAAATTAAGTGTGAAGTGATGCACTTTTGAAGATGGAACTTGAAGGGTTAGTGTGGAGAAACAGAGGGGTCCTGCGGTCTACATTCATAGATCCCTCAAAGTTTCCACACAACGTGATAGGGTGGTTAAGAAGTGTATGGTGAGCTGGTCTTCACTAGTCAGAGGATTGAATTCAAGAGCCACGAGATAGTGCTGCAGCTCTATAAAACCCAGGTTGTACCACACTTGAAAGATTGTTTTCAGTTCTGGTTGCCTTATTATAGCAAGGATCTGGACACTTGAGAGAGGGTGGAGAGGAGATTTGCCAGGATGCTGCATGGATTAGAGAGCATCTCTTATGAGGAATGGTTGAGCAAGGGCTTTTCTCTTTGGATGGAAGGAGGATGAGAGTTGACTTTAAAGAGGTATATAAGATGATAAGAGACATTGATAGAGTGGACGCCTGCAGACTTTTGCCCAGGGTGGAAATGGCTAATACAAGAGGGCAAAATTTTAAGGCATTTGGAGGAAAGTATAGGAGTGATGTCCGAAATAGGGTTTTTACAAAAGGGTGGTGGTAGAGGCAGATACATTAGGATAAACGTACGAAGGCACATGGATGAAAAAAAAATGGAGGGCTATGTGGGAAGGAAGAGTTAGACTGATCTTGAGGTAGCTTAAAAGGTCAGTATAACATTGTGGGCTGAAACACCTGTACTGTGCTGAATTGTTCTGTATTTATTGTTATAATCTAGTAGAACAACATTCCTCCAACATCTTGGTGCTGGCTGGAGTGGATTGTAACATGATGGTTAAGGCCTCGCCCTTTCGGTACCATGCTCACACTGCACTGGGCCTAGTGGGTTATCTGCTTCTGTGAAAATTCTAGGTTCAAAGTGTCCCATCCAAGTAAATTTGATTACTTTACCAGCTATGAGTTCTTAAAACTACTCAAGTTCAGTCAACCTTCTCAAACCAACTGCTAAATTTATTGTTAGTTTTCTCCAACAGCTGAAAACGAAACCTGCTGCTGCTATCTCCTCATTCACACATTCTATCTGGATATACTATCGAGGTTAAAAGCAGTAACATACTGTACTTTGTTTTGCAAATTCAATCATTTAAAGTGTTCATTTTCTTCATTCACACAAAGTAAGGTAACTCCCTTTGTAATCCTATCTCTACTTAAAAGGTCTTACTGGCTTGTCTAGAGTGGGTGTTTTCTATTTTCATTCGTTGACATTTATTGAACCAACAATAGTCTTTCAAGAAGCCCTGAAACATTACAGTTGAAAAAAATTACACTGAAAGCAGGAGAAAATCTAATTAGGCATATTTTGTCAGAGGCCTTTAAGACAAATAAGGTTATTATTACATTACTTTTATTAATAAAATTACATTTACAGTCATATCACATTAATCAGTTAGGTCTATTACAGATTACATAAATGTAAGGCATTTTGGCTTCCTATTAACACAATTTTCATGGGATGATTATGCGTGTCAGCTTGCCTAAGTCCAGTTTAACAAAGCAGTATTGAACACCACTGGAAGAATGCCTATTATTTCAGCTTTAAACTTCTTTATTTTCAGCCATAGCTCTGAAGTTTAAAGTCCTTAATTTTAATATAAGTGGCAGGTTGTCAATGAAAGACCATTCATTTGCCACAGAGTAAATTTCTTGGTATAAATTCACTCTCTCTTATTCCTGCCCATAAGTGATATGTGAGTTTAGAATACAACTCAGCATTCTAACCCCTGTGCAATAACAGTCGTTAATAGCCACAGACATAACAATTGCTTAATTTGACTATAGGAAATATGCTCTTGGGTACTTTGACACTACATACCATCACTACTTCCTCTAAATACAACATCTGGGGATGGAGTCTGCTGTGACCGTGACCCAAAAGACTCCAGACTATCAAAGGAATCATCTCTGGCATGTCTGGGAGGTGATAGGGAGTCACTGCGCTCAGAATCCCAGCTGTCAATATAGCCGCTGTCACGAATGCTTCGCTTTGGACTATCTGTGTCCTCCATCTCCTGGTGATGGAAGAACATGCAATAAATTATTAAGAAATGTCCAAGTGTTTAAACAGCTACTTACCCTAGTCTTCAAGGGTTAAAAAAAATTAAACAGAACCAGCGACTCGATTACTGGCTTTCATATGCATATTGTAATCCAGAGATATGGTTGTAAGAAACTATGGTGATTGTGTTTGGTAAAACTATACATTTTCCAATTTCGATTCCCTCAGAATAAAATATTCCTCATCTTCTAAACGGTCTCCAAAAAGCAATGATCAGATGTTGTCTGTCATCCAAGCATAAGCACCCTGCCGGTGGCCACTGTCAGAGCAAAGTGACAACCTGTGGATTTCAGAGTAGCCGATTGCGCACTGAACTTCCCCAGTGCTCGACAAATGACAATCCTGGATTAGGGAGAAATAGCTTTCAGAAGCAATCAGCAGTGAAAATATGCAAAAGCTGTTCCTTTTAAAAAAAGTCATTCCAGTCCCTAGCTGCTTGCCAGCTATTGGCTTTGAAGAATATGAGCGCACTAGCATCTGACCCACACGGTTGGAGCATTGAGAACAATCGGTGCCTTTCACAGCCCTTGATTATAAATTCTTTCCAAGGCAAAGAGCCCATACTAAACATCGTAACTCTAGCCCGAGAAAAGGTCAATGGAAGCCATCCCATGCTATGCTCTCTCCAGTGATATAATAAACCCTTGTCTCGATTAAAGATTGCTTTAACATTAATTGATACAGAAAAGGATAGATCAGCATAATGTATGTTCAAAAAGTTATTTGGTTTCATCTTACTAGGCTTTCAATGATTTTGCATTACTTGTGACAATTTAATCATGACATTTTCCATGCCTAAAATAAAAGCTGTTTGATATCTTACACAGAAAGTATATAATTAAACATGAAATTCAGAAGCAGCAGTAAAATACAGTGGTGTTCTTGTTCACTTCTGCAGTTGTAGCACATGATTGAACAATCTAGCTCTTTTCATATTTTAAAAGTTGTTCTCTTCCTCCTGAATTGGTTAGTTTTGAATGCAAACCTAAAGATGTTAAGACGTTAGCATATCTTTTGAAAAGCTGCAATTTTAATATTCTTAACAACTTATTCACTGACACTTCAGACAAGTTATGCTTTAAAAGGGCAATGTTTTCCAAATTTTCTGTTCACTGTTGCAATTGGAACAGCTTACCCTTTACTCCACTAATTCTGGGTAATATTTATGACAGCAAGGAAGAGTGAAAACTGCTGCTAAAAATACATTATAAGTGGAAATAACTTTAAAATTAGCCTGGAAATGCCATGTGATATTACTGTACGGACATCCACAACATTTACAAACATAGATCAAATTTCTTCATAAATGTCTGAAATAAGTGTAGCACCTTGTATCTCATGTAGAGTATTTATAATTGGTACCAGATTAACAAGAAATTCAGAAGGAATATACGAATGTTCATTTCTGTGGTCACATCACACGATTTAACAATTTTGTTCTTTTCAGATTTTTTTTTTGTTGCTCTCTGGTTTGTAAAGAAGTTTACTGCAAACAAAGCCTACTGTTTCCAGCCTGAGTAACACACACAGAATGCTGGAGGAACTCAGCAGGCTGGGCAGCATCTATGCAGAGGAACACAGAGTAGATGTTTTTGGCTCATCAGGACTGGAAAGGAAGATGGAAATGCCAGAATAAGGAGGTTGGGCGGTGGGGGGGGGGGGGGAGCAGTACGAGTTGGAAGGTGATGGGCAAACCCAAGTGAGTGGGAGAGGGAGGATGAAGTGATAGGTTGAAAAGGTAAAGGCTGAAGAAGGAATCTGAGAGGAGAAGAGAAAATATGACCCTGGGAAGAAGGTTCTCCCACTCATTATCTTCCAAATGTGCTCCTCCCCCTCCCCCCATCTTCTTATTCTGGCTTCTTTCTCCTTCCTTTCCAGTCCTGATGAAGGGTCTTGGTCCAAAACTCTTTATTCCTCTCCATAGATGCTGACTGACCTGCTGTATTCCTCCAGCATTTACTATGTGTTACTCTGGATTTCCAGCATCTGCAGAATCTCTTGTGTTTATCTTTTAAGTATTGTTAGTTTCTGATATCATTGAATTTGAAATGAATGCATGGAGCATTTGTTCAACTGCACTCAACATCATTTCCAAGCTTTTTCTCCCTCTATGAAACCGACCAAATAATATCTGAACTTTTCTCCATAGTATATATATAAAACTTACGAAAATGGACAATGATTTTAGCGAAATCGAGTAAGTCTGAACATGATTGATAACAGCAGGATCACAGCTTGAAGGGTACATATACACACATGATGGCAATGAAACTGAAATGTACTACCTTTTGAATCTGAGACAACAACCCTTCAAATTCTTTTAGGTTCAGCGTTGGTCCACTGTAAGATGTACAGCTATTCGCTGCTTTTCCAAGCCAGTAAATAGTGATCAAAACCTGTGGAAAAGAAATTATAGGAACCATTTTTGATATCCAATCTCCAGCAGTCCAGCCATGTTATGGTCATACTAAAATAAGTCAGCATGTTTTATCAATATTATATTTATTGTCAAAAAGATACAAGAAGAAACAATGCTACAACCTTTTATAAGTAAAACCAATTGCTCAGCGGGTCACAGAAATGCCCTTTCTACACATATTCACCTGGATCTACCTATCTACTCATTGTCCCTCACTGCAGTCAGGCTATGCATATTAGCCCTCTAACTATGCTTTGAAAAAGATTCAGTGAAGACTTAAAACTTGTTTAAATTTCAAAGCTTCTCTGAAATCCAACTGGCAAGCCCAAGTGAGTGGTATATTGCCAAGTGATGACCTGGCATCTGTTCTTCGCAGTGAGCACTGACATTGGCTGAGGTGGTGGAGGAGGATGAGAATTTACGACTGGGTCTCCTTTTCATTACTTGGATTTTGCTTGATTGTTACCAGATTTGTGAACCTTAATAGCTAAGTAAATGAGGAGCAGTTGAAAATAAAAAAAGAACAGAAACAGAGGTGATGGAGAGGAGCTATAGGCAAGTAGTCACACCGGGGCCTTGCAAGACAGATAAGTGGGTAACAGTAAGAGTACCCCAGTGGCTAACCCCCTTAACAATAGGTACTCCTGTTTGAGTACTGTTGAGGGGGATGACCTACTGGGGGAAGCTACAGTGGCCATGCCTCTGGCATAAAGTCTGGCCCTATGGCTCAGAAGGGTAGGGAAAGGAAGATGGCAGCAGTAATAGGGGACTCTATAGTTAGGGGGTCAGACAGGCAATTCTGTTGGTTGCAGGAAAGAAACATGGATAGTAGCTTGCCTCCCAGGTGCCAGGGTCCAGGATGTTTCTGATCGCGTCCATGATATCCTGAAGTGGGAAGGTGAATAGCCAGAGGTTGTGGTACATATCGGTACCAATGACAGGGATAGGAAAAGGGAGGAGGTCCTGAAAACAGACTGCAGGGAGTTTGGAAGAAAGTTGAGAAGCAGAACCTCAAAGGTAGCAATCTCAGGATTACTGCCTGTGCCACGTGACAGTGAGTACAGGAATAGAGTGAGGTGGGGGATAAATGTGTGACTGAGGGATTGGAGCAGGGGGTAGGGATTCAGATTTCTGGATCATTGGGGCAGGCAAGACCTGTACAAAAAGGACAGGTTCCAGTTGAACCCAAGGAGGACGAATATCCTGGCAGGGAGGTTTGCTCAGGCTATTGGGGAGAGTTTAAACTAGAATTGCTGGGGGGTGGGAACCAAACTGAAGAGACAGAGGAAAGGGAGGTGGCTCATAAATAGAGAAACCTTGGAGTTAGTACGAGAGGGAGGATAGACAGGTGATAGAGAAGGGATGCGCTCAGATTGATTATTTGAGATGTGTCTATTTTAATACAAGAAGCATCATGAACAAAGTGGGTGGGCTTAGAGCGTGGATCAGTACCTGGAACTATGACGTTGTGGCCATTACAGAGACTGAGATGGCTCAGGGGCAGGAATGGTTACTTCGAGTGCCAGGCTTTAGATGTTTCAGAAAGGACAGGGAGGGAGGCAAAAGAGGTGGGGGCATGGCACTGCTGATCAGAGATTGTGTCATGGCTGCAGAAAAGGAGGAAGTCATGGAGGGATACATAGAAACATAGAACACCTACAGCACAACACAGACCCTTCAGCCACAAAGCTAGAACTACCTAGGCTTTACCCATAGCCCTCTATTTTTCTAAGCTCCATGTACCTATCCAGGAGTCTCTTAAAAACAAAAGCTATAAAAGACAACATATAATCTCATTTTAAAAAGCGAGCGAGGCCTATCATGACTAGTCTGTAAAGTGGGAGATTGCTTGTGTTATGAGTAACTTAGCAAGGGCTAATAAAAAGAAGTGAGGTGTTAGCGATGCTGCCATTGTCCAGTGGCTATTATCAGAGTGGACCAAAGTTAGAATGAGAGGCTTTAGTGGGAACAGTCTTAAGCTTAAGAGGTTAGAACCAAAGGTACAACAAGGGTAGGCAGAATGGTAATTAAGGCAATGGATGCTCCACCTGTAAGATGTGGGACTGGGGAAAACCTAATGGTCTCCCTGATGACTACATTTGCAGGAAGTGAACCCAACTTCAGCTCCTGACTGACAAGGTCATGGAACTGGAGCCGTTGCTGGTTGTAGTCAGGACCATCCAGGCGGCTGAAAACCGCAAAGATGAAACTTTTACTGAGGTGGTCACACCCAGAGTGCAGGTCTCAAACAGCAGATGGGTGACCTCTAGAAGAAGGAGAGTAAGCAGTCAGTGCAGGGCTCCCCCATGGTCATTCCCCTCAGCAACAAGTCTACCCCTTTAGACACTGCTGGGAGATGACTTACCAGGGCTAGCAGCAGCAGTCAGGGGAATGGCACTGTGGCTCAGCAGGCAAGGGTAAAGTCTGGCAGAACAATAGTGATAGGCGATCCAATAGTTAAGGGGATAGACAAGAGATTCTGTGGCTGCAAAGGAGATGCTAGGATGATGTGTTGCCTCCCGGGTGCCAGGGTCCAGTATAGAGCAGCTGCAGAATATTTTCAAGGAGGAGGGTGTGCAGCCAGAGGTTGTGGTGCACATTGGCACTAATGATTTAGGAGGAGTGAGTTACACAGTGAGTTAGCAAAGAGGCTGAAGAGTAGAACCTCCAAAGTAGTAATCACTGGATTACTGCTGATGTCATGTGCTAGTCAGGGCAGGATTAGGATGATAGCACAGATGAATGAGTGTCTGAGGAACTGCTACAGGGAGCAAGGTTTCGGGCTCTTGGATAATTAGAACCTTTTCAGGGGCAAGGGTGAGCTGTAAAGAAGCACAGGTTGCAGTGTATCTGGGGGGTGGCAAATATCCTGGCTGGGAGATTCTCTAATGTTACTGTAAGGGCTTTAACTGGTTTGACAGGGGAGATGGGAATTGGAGCTACAGGTCAGAAAGTAGAAGGGTCAGTAAAAACAGGCAGGAGCAAAATAATAGTTACAATGAGGTGGATAGTTTGAAGTGGGTTTATTTTAATGCCACGAGTATTATGGGTAAAAGTGATGAACCTAGGGCATGAAACTATGATGTTGTGGCCATTACAGAGACTTGGCTGAGAGCGACAGGAACAGATGCTCAATGTACCATGGCTTTGATGTTTGAGAAAAAATACAGGAGGTAAAAGAGGTGGTGGAGTTGTACTACTAAACAGAGGCAATATCACAGCTGCACTCAAAGGGGACATAATGGAGGTCTATACGGGTAGAACTCAAAATTAGGAGGGGTGCAATAACTTTGATGGGCTGATACTAGACACACCCAATTGCCACTGGGACATTGAGGAAGAGACATGCCTGCAGATTAAGGAAAGCTGTAAAAACAAGAGGATTATTGTCATGGGGGACTTCAATTTCCCTAATTTAAGCTGGGACCTTCTGAGTTCAAGAGGTTTGGATGAGGCAGAATTTGTTAGGTTCATCCAGGAGGGTTTCATAAATCAATCTGTATGATAGGCCAACAAGAGGAGGGGTTGTACTGGATCTGGTGCTGGGTAATGAGCCTGACCAGGCGACTGACTTTTCAGTAGGTGAGCAATGGCTATATCTCCTTAAGATTTAAGACAGCTCTCGATAAGGATAAGCATGGACCTTGCAGGAGAGTATTAAACTGGAGCAGGGCAGATTATGAGAGCATTAGGCAGAAACTAGAAAGAATTAATTGGGAAAAGCTGTTTCTGGGCAAGCGCACATCTAACATGTGGAGGGTGTTTAAAGACAAACAGAACAGAGTACAGGACAGGGATGTTCCAGTCAGAAGGAAGGACAAGAAAAGCAAGGTAAGAGAACTGAGGATGCCAAAAGAGGTGATGAATTTAGTCAAAAAATTATGTAAAGTTTAGGAAGGTAGAATCAAACAGACCCCTTGGGGGTCATAAAGAAGCCAGGGGAATTGGGAAAACCGGGATGGGCAATGAAAAGTACTACATAAATAGGATTAAAGAATATCCCAAAGCATTCTGTATATACACCAAAAGCAGGAGCATAACTAGGAAGTTAGGATCACTCAAGGATAATGGGACAAGGATAACAAGGATAACATTTCCTTGGATGCAAAGGATGTGGTTGAAATCCTTAATGAGTAATTTACATCAGGTTTTACCAAGGAGAAAGACATGGAGGACAGGGAAATCATTGCTGAGTGCACTGACCTGCTAAGGCATTTTAAAGTAAAGGAGGATGCAGTGTTGGGTCTTTGAAAGGTAAATCTTTCTTGAATGATGAAGTTGGTGAATTCCTTAATGAATACTTTACATCAGTATTTACCAAGGAGAAGGATGTGGAGGACAGGGAGATAAGTGCCAGCATATTGATATCCTAGGGCATTTTGAGGTAAAGGAGGAGGTTTCTGAAAGAGCATTATGGTGGGTAAGTCCCCAGGGCCTGATGGGATATACCCCAGGTTATTGAGAGAGGCAAGAGAAGGGATTGTTAGGGCCTTGACAAATATCTTTGTGTCTCTCTAGTCACAGGAAAGATCCTGGAGGACTGGTAAGTAGCTAATGTTGTTGCATTATTCAAGAAGGGAACCAGGGATGATCTAGGAAACTATAGACCGAGTCTCATGTCAGTGGTAGGGAAGTTACTAGGGAGAATTCTTAGGGATAGGATTTATAAGCATTTGGAAAGTCATGGCCTAATTTGGGACAGCGAGCTTTGAGCAAGGCAACTTTTGCCCGACAAACTCAAATGAGTATTTTGGGAAGGTCATGAGGGTGACTGATGAAAGTAAAGCTGTGCATGCTATCTACATGGAATTAGTACAGCATTTGATAAGGTCCCTCATGGGAGGCTCATCCAGAAGATGAAGGTGAATGGGATCCGTGGTGAATTGGCTGTTTGAATTTAGAAGGGGCTTGCCCATAGAAGACAAAGAGTCATGGTTGAAAGACTTATTCTAGCTGGAGGTCTACGATCAGTGGTGTTCTGCAAGAATCTGTACTGGGACCTCTGCTGGTTGTGATGTATATAAACAACCTGAATGAAATATGGATAGCTGGGTTAGTAAGTCGCAAATGATATGAAGATTGGTGCTGTTGTGGATGCTGTAGAAGACCAGCAAAGAATGTAAGGGGATATAGATCAGCTGCCGATATGGTCGGAGAAATGGCAGATGGAGTTTAACCCAGCCAAATGTGAAGCATTGCACCTTGTTAGGTCAAATTCAAAGAGACAGTACACTACTAGGGGCAAGATTCTTAAGAGAAGTGATGAGCAGAGAAATCTTGGTGTCCAAGTTCATAGCACCCTGAAAGTACCTACACAGGTTGATAGGGTGCTTCAGAAGGCAAATGGCATGCTTGCCTTTATTAGATGAGGCACTGAATTCAAAAGTCAGGAATTTATGTTGCAAGAGAACATATAAGTGATTATGACCCATCAGCCTGGCTCCCTTCTCCTTCTGAGTTGATGATTTGGGAGGAGCTGTCAGAGTTACCACAATGGGTAACTGCAGAGCTGGTACACATTGCAGTCACCACTCACTGAATGTTCAGTGGAAAGAATGGGATCATTCAAATACTGTAATTAAAGATACTTACATTTTTCATTTTCCGGCTGTACTCAGGTACTCTGAATCAATGAAAGAGAAAAATTAGTTAATTAATATTTTCGGTGTTACAGTACGATCTTGGTAATTGTTTGTTAAGCACCTAATTATCAAAATTGTATTATTATTGTGCTTTTTAAAAGGAAAACTATATTCAAATTATTTTACTAATAAATAATATGTTCAGTTAAAAACACAATTATTTCTCAGGACCGCTGGCATGTCTGTTGCAGCTGGTGTTCGAATACTAAATGGGATTTAACCAGCAGAAGCTATTTGCTCCGTTTGCAGCTAGATTTGGATCTTGCAATCACCTGGAATAACTGAGGCAAATTTCATCAATGGATTTCAAGGGGAGCTGGAAAAAGACATGTGGGAGAAAGTATAAACACACAATGGTATAGCAGGCCTTACAGCTCAAGAACCAGGTTCATTCCTGACCATAGGTGCTCTCTGTGTGAATTCTCTGCACTGTCCTCACAGTCGTCAGAATCAGAATTGGGTTTAATATCATTGGTACATGTTGTGAAAAATGTTGCGTGGGCTTGCCCCAGACGTTCTATCCCAAGGATGTGCATGTAACTATGTTAACGGGCCATTGCCCCTAGTGTAGGTGAGTAATGAAATCTGGAGGAGTTAATAGGACTGAGGGGAGAATGAAATGGGATTAGTGTAATTGGTTTTTAATGACCCATGTGAAAGTTGTCTGATAGACCCATTTCCACATTGTATTGCTTTTTGACATGCTGATGAGGTGTAAAGAAGAGGCTCGCAGGGGGTGTAAATTTTAAATAAGGAGCATTAATTTCCACTTGTATCAACATTATCACAATCATGAAAAAATTCTATATTTTTCTTTTTATTCATTTTATCTTGTGGCAAGTAAAGCCAATATTTGCTTTATATCCACTATGGCCCTTGAGCAGATATGGTTGAAGTACACAGTGCCTTTAGGAAGGGAGTTCCTGCATATGGCTTCAGCAATGATGCACTGTATACCCTCCTCAAGTTGAAGATTAAAGATTAGCTTCATTTATCATACATACATTGAAATATACAGTGAACTGCATCGTTTTGCGTCATCAACCAACATAGTCCGAGGATTGCTGGAGTCAGCCCACAAATATTGTCATGCTTCCGGTGCCAACACAGCATGCTCACAATCCCACACATTGTTGGAATGTGAGAAAAGAGGAGCACCCAGGGGAATCCCACATGGGAGAATGTACAAACTGCTTCAAGACAGCAGCAGAAATGGAAATTGTTGGCACTATAAAGCTTTACATTATGCTACACTGTTGGTGTACGACTGTGACCTGAACCTAGAGGTGATGATAGTCTCAAATGCTTGCTGCCTTATAAAGTGGCGCAGGTTTGGGAGTTTCAGTGGAAGAAGCCTTGGTCAGTGAATCATGTAGACAAGTATTATTGGATACAATCTGCCAACTAAATGGTAAGTCTTGTATCCAACTTTGTCTTGTAGATATTAGAGAGGTTTTGTCAGATGAGGAGCAGAATACCCGGCAGTGCCCTACACCTTCAGCCACATATGCTTTTCCATGATGTCCTCTCATGGTGACGAGGACATGATTAGCAATGGTAGTGATGTTGAGTGTCATGGGAAGATGGGTACACTCTGTCTTGACTGAATGGTAGGTGCCTACATGGCATTTATCCTATCCGGAATGCTGCTCAGTCTTGTTGGATATGGGGCATAATCACATCCTTCGTATGTGGGGTTGTGAAGAGAACTGAATAACACAGAATCACTTGTGAGCATTCCCATTTAAGAACAAAGGAAGCTGAAAAGAGATGTTCCAGTCCTGCCGAAGGGTTTTGGACCAAAACATCGACTGTACTCTTTCCCATAGATGCTGCCTGGCCTACTGAGTTCACCTCCAACATTTTGTGTGTGTTGCTCAGATTTCCAGCATCTGCAAACTTTCTCTTGTTTGTGTCCACAATTTTCTTCCTTTGTGTTAGATACAACTCCAGATATATTAAAAAAGATCCTTGAAAGTGATACATGGTCATATGCTACCTCAGTGTAAGACAATTATTCTCAAGACTTGGGTCCCTCTTTGCATGTGTGCTGCTAATTTTCTCCATCCATGTCCTGTATACTATAATGACGGCTAGAAACCAATTTTATTTTGTACAGCATATTCCAGTTAATTGGGTCATGTCAGGACCAGTACATTTTGACCTAATTGGGACTACACCAATTAGCTGAAGTTTCATGGAAATAGTTAAAAAGGTATAAGAAAGACAAACTATTGTTTAATTGAGCAACAAATTATGTATTTAAATGAAATACAGAATAAATTAGAACACTACTACAGTACTATAAAACTGTGTATTAGTTCTTAATACAAACGTTGTAGTTATCGACGGAGGAATTCAGTGTACGGTGCTCTTTTGATGGACTGTAAATGAACAAAATCAGTGCAGACACCTAGTACAGATAATGGACTCCCTACATACAGTGCATTTGATGATTGCATCCTCCAAATTCGCATTTCCATTGTAACATTCAAGATGATTGTCGATTCCTTCAAATTCTTCGTAGTACCTAACTTGTTGAAGTAGTGAAATTGTTTCATTTTCATTCCTGAAAGATTGGCATGTCCAAGCCTCAATCCTTCAAAGTGTAATGAGAAAAACAGTTACAAATTGTCTTACTGCTTACTTCTTGTCAGCTATCAGTGAGACAAATCATCTAAGGAAGTGTTGCTTCAGTGAAAATCATAAGACCACTAGACATAGGAGCAGAAGTAGGCCATTCAGCCCATCGAGTCTGCTCTGCCATTCAATCCTGGGCTGATCCAATTCTTCCAGACGTCCCCACTCCCCTGCCTTCTCCCCATACCCTTTGATGCCCTAGCTATCTCTGCCTTAAATGCATGCAATAACTTGGCCTCCACAGCTGCTCGTGGCAACAAATTCCACAGATTTACCACCTTCTGACTAAAGTTTGAACTCACATCCGTCACACCCTCTAGCAGCTCATTCTGCGCTCACACCAGCCTCTGAGTGAAGAAGCTCCCTCTCAGATTCCCCTTAAATATTTCATTTTTTACCCATAGCCTATAACCTCTAGTCAGTTTCGCCCAACCTCAGTGGAGAAGTCTACTTGCATCAAACCTTTCTAAACTCTATCTTGATCATGCTGCAGAATTCAAGGTAAGGTATTCATAACTGAGGTGAGGAGATATTTCTTCAATCAATGGGTGCGGGTTTACTGGAGTTCTCTCATGCACAAGACGTTGGGAGCCAAGTCACTAAATATGGTCAAGAAGAATGCAGATAGATGTTTGGATACAGAAGCATCGCAGGTCCTGAGGAGAGAATAAGAATTTGGTGTCGATCATGTTGAATGACCAATCCTGCTTGCTCCTATTTTACTGTTTCTGTGACTAATATCTTCCCACCCTCATCACATGTCCACAAGGAATGGGACAAGCATAGATATTGTTCTCCTCGTTTACCTAATCACTGAAGCAATCGCAGTAGTCTGACCATCATTCCAGCTGAGAACAACTGGCCTTTGAAGGATCACAAACACAAATGAGGTGGCTTTCTGACTGAAAATCCCTGATAAGCGTAGTAGTGCAGGGACTGGCAGTGGGACCTTTGACACTTGCAATACATAATTGACTTGTCGGGGTATGATTAGTAAGTGCACAGTAAACACAGAATGGGGTTGAGAGGGATAATAAGTCAGCCAAGACAAAATGGTGGAGCAGACTCAGTGGGCCAAAAGGCCTAATGTCTTATGGTCTTAGCACGGATATTGGTGATGTCACTGAGAGAAAGGTATACTTCCAAAAGCACAGCAAGGCATAGATCAGTTGGGAAGTCAGGTGTAATGCTGGCAGATAAGGCTGAGGTAATACACTTTGAGAGGTCAAATGTAATGAGAAAGTGTATTGTTAATAGCAGGAACACTGATGTACAAAGGGTGGAAGTACAGAGATTCCTGAAAGTGACAGTATGAGTATGTATGTTTGTCTTCATAGGCTGAGTCATTGAGTATAAGAGTTGGACTGCGCACTGCAGTTGTAATAAACATGGTTGGACAAAACTTATGGAATATTTTGTACAGTTCTAGTCACAATGCTACTGGGAGCAATACTAACAGTGCAGAATAATTCACAAAGATATTTGCTGGGATGGAGGGCTATGGTTGCAAAGAGCGATTGAATTGGTTAGGTTTATTGTTAACAGAAAATAGTAAACTGAGGAGAGAACTTAGAATTTTACAAAATTATGAAGGAGGTAAATAGGTAGAAAGTTAGAATTTTTTTTCCCCCGGGGCAGGGAGTCAAGAACTAGAAGGGAACAGATTTAAGGTGAGAGAGGAGAAAGTTACAGGAAAGTAAGTTTTTCAGACAGAGTGGTGAATAAGTGAAATGAGCAACCAGAGGAAGAAATGCAGATGGAAAATAATAGATTTAAAAGATTTTGAGTCAAGTATTTGGATGGAAGGATATTCACTTGATATAGACAGATGGGATTATTGTAGATAGGCATCGTGTTGGTCATGGACGAGATGAACCAGAAGGGCCCCTTTTTGTGCTCAATGTTTCAATGATTATCTCAGTAGAATGCCCTAGGTGACATGGACCAGCAGCTCACTGGAAAATATTCTTGTAGCCATTACCAAGAAACGAGTACAAACCCATTTATTAACCATTTACTAAATAGCCAAAATTATTATCAACTCTATGAATTAGAATCTGCATTTACTCAGGAGATGGACAAAGTGAGGCAAAGCAGCAGTGAGGTCATGGGCCCTATACGGATTACAGAGGAGGAGGTGTCTGCTGGCAAATTAGGGTGAATAAATCCCCAGGGCTTGACAAGGAGTTCCCGCAGATCCTGTGGGAGGGAAGTACAGAAGTTGTCTGCGCCCTAGCAGAGATATTTAAATCATCCTGAGTGACAGTGAAGGTACCAGAGGATTGGAGGATAGCCAAGGTAATTCTGTTGTTTAAGGAAGTATCTACAAATAAACCAGGAAATTATAGGCTGGTGAGCCTGACATCAGTAGTGGGAAACTTATTGGAAGGTATTCTAAGGGATTAGATATATGAAAATTTGGATAGACAGAGGCTGATTAGGGATAGCCATCATGGCTTTGTGCACCATAGGTCATGTCTAACCAACCTTACAGAGATTTTTGAGGAAGTTGCCAGGAAAGTGGATGAAGGCCAGGCAGTGGATGTTGCCTACATTCAAGTCAAGTTTATTGTCATTTAACTATATACATGTAGTTCACTCATATTATGTATATGGAAATGAGACAACATTTCTTCAAACTAGGGTGTAAAGCACAGCAGTACAAATAACACACAATAACTTATGAGGGTACAGATAAAATCTACAGACGAATCACATGTAAATTAAAAAATTAAAGTGCATTAATTTTAAATACTGGAAGGTATGGATCAGGTTAACCAGTGACACTTGCAATACAATGCCCCTGGAGTTCAAGAACACTAATGGCCTGGGGGAAGAAATTGTTTCTGATCCTAACCGTTCTTAGTTTTACACATGGTAGTCTCCTGCCTGATGGCAGAAAGTCAAGGAGGATGCTGGATGGATGGGTGGAATCACAAAAGGCCCTGCATACACAGTGCCCCTGATAACTGTCCCTGATGGATAATAGGGAGACCACTATGATCCTCTCAGCTCTTCTCACTTTCCTTTGTAGGGACTTCCAGTCGAATGCTCAACTGCTCCCATATCAGATGGAGATGTAACTCGTTAGCATGGTCTCAATGGTGCTCTTGCAAGATACAGTTAAGATGGGGGAGGAGCTTTGCTTGCCTCAATCTCCTTAGGAATTGTGGTGCTGCTGTGCCTTCTTGTTCAGGGAGGTGATATTGAGGAACCAGGTGAGGTAATCTGTGATGTGAACTCCCAAGCACTTGACTCTCTCTGCAGAGAAGCCACGTATTTCCAGAGGGAGATGGTTTGTCTCCACCTTCCTGAAGTCCACAATGATTACCTTCATCTTCTCCACATTCAGGCTTGCGTAGTTCTTCTCACACCAATGCACCAGTTGCTCCACTTACTCTCTATGGTTTGTCTCGTCATCGTTCTTGATAACACCAACCACTATTGTGTCATCTGACACTGACTGGATCCTGCGACACAGTCATGCATCAGCAGTGTGAACAGCAGCGGGCTGAGCTCACAGCCTTGCAGAGCGCTAGTTACTACCCAGTTAGACTGACTCTGACACTACTGTTAAGAAGTCCAGTTTCCAAATGCAGAGGGAGGTGTTGTGACCTAGTGAGGACAGTTTCCCCACCAGTTTCTGGGGTATAAAAAAAAATATTGACTTTAACAAGGCACTTGACAAGGTCCCACATGAGAGGTTGGTCAGAAAGGTTAAGTTGCTTGGCGTTCAAGACGAGATAGTAAACTGTATTAGGCACTGGCTTTGTGGGAGAAGTCAGAGAGTGCGAGTAGATGGTTGCCTCTCTGACTAGAGGACTATGACTAATGGAGGGCCACAGGGATCAATATTGGGTCCATTGTCGGTTGTCATCTACACCAATGATCCAGATGATAATGTGGTTAACTGGATCAGCAAATTTGCAGATGACACCAAGATTGGGAGTGAGGTGGACAGCGAGGAATATTATCAGAGCTTGAAGTGGGATCTGGACCGCTTGGAAAAATGGGCTGAGAAATGGCAATGGAATGTAATGCAGACAAGTGTGAGCTTTAGCACTTTGCTAGGACCATCCAGGGTAGGTCTTACACAGTGAATAGAAGGGCAATGAGGTGTGTGGCAGAACAAAGGGATCTGTGAATACAGATCCATAATTCCTTGAAAGTGGCACCACAGGTAGAGAGGGTCATTAAGAAAGCTTTTGGCACATTGGCCTTCATAAATATTGAGTACAGGAGATCGGATGTTAAGTTGAAGTTGTATAAGGTGTTGGTGAAGCCTAGTTTGTGGTATAAATGTGCAATTTGGTTCAGCTATCTAAAGGAACGATGTAAATAAGTTTGAAAGAATACAGAGGAAATTTACAATGATGTTGCTGGGACTGGAGGAAAGATTGAATAGGTCAGGACTTCATTTCTTGGAACACAGAAAACTGAGGGGAGATTTGATGGAAGCATACAAAATCATGAGGGCAGTGGTGTATCTAAGGTATGGCAGGTATGGCACGTGCCCTGGGCGCCCAGTTGAAGGGGGACACCACTGAGCAGTTTCTATTAAAGTCAGACAAGCCATCCTCAGATAGTGAAAAACGCGTTTTCTTCAGATGTATGATCTGTCTTTGATTATCATGGGTGAAAAGCACTAGGATGGCCTTATTTCAGAGCATTGAGTAAGAAGACCATGAAACGTTTCTTCACGAAGAAGAAGGAAAGTGGAGCTGAAGGACGGAAGAGACTAAAGTTGGAGGCGGAGGAAGCCAAGAATTCGAGCAAGTTCTTCATGCCCTTCTTTGGAAAGCCCAGAACAAGTAGTTCGACACGTTCCATTGAGTCGTCTGCACCAGCTACAAGTTTGTTAGAATCTGAAGGTGGATCAAGTACAAATGAGCCACAAGCCGAGGAGGAAGTCAAGTCAGGTAAATCCGAGTATGACGAGATTAAGAGTGAGGCTGCCACAGAGAACATGGACATGACAGGAGGGGAAGACAATGGTGGTGGTGATGATGTTGAGTTTATTGACGAGATTTTACCTGACAAGATTGAACCCGACGACACTGAACCTAGTGAACTGGATGGTGTCAAAGAGCCTCAAACTGTCAGACCAGAAGTGATTGAACAGCATGACACTGGACTTCTGAAGTTTGACAAGGATACTGGAAAATCAATTCTGCCTGATGCATTGAGAACAGAAATAATAAAGCTGGGTTCGAAGTATTTCCAGAACAGTGAGGGGCATTCCCTACCAACAAATAACCGCTCAATGAACAAAACTTGGTTCAAGAGAAAATTGGGAAATGGTCGTGGTGAGGAAGTGACTCGCTCATGGCTGATCTATTCCCCTTCTAAAAAGCCCGCATTTTGTATCTGTTGTTTTCTCTATTCCGAGTCAGACCATTAATCCTCATTGCAGCAGGAAAGTGGATTCAACTAGTGGAAAGCACCTGAAAGGATTAGTGTTCATGAAAATGCAAGAATCATCAGGAATGCTTCACATAGTGGAAAGAAATAAAAAGAAATTTAGCTGAAAACAGAGGAGTTATTGACATGGTATTTCAGTCACAGATTGAGAAGGAAAAGCAGAAGTGGCATGATATCTTCAGCTAGACGATGTCTCCAATGTGGGAAATTTCCTTGGCTTACTGAAACTACTGGACATCTTTGACCCTGTCATAAACGAACACCTCATTCATTTGGAAAGTCATCCTTAATCATTGTCTTATCTTTCACCAGGTATCCAAAACAACTTCATCCACAACACAAAGTACACTGCAGATGCTGGGGTCAAAGCAACATTGACTGCTCGTTTCCACGAATGCTGCCCAAGCTGCTGAGTTCCTCCAGCGTGTTGTATGTGATGGCATGCACTGTTCACCAGAATTTACTGCGAAGCATTCGTAAAGCCAAGTACTATGGTCTCATGTTCGACTCGACTCCTGATCAGGCACACCATGAGAAGTTGTCAGAAATAGTCAGGTATGTGGAAGTTGATTTTGAGAGGAAAACAGTCCGTGTTAGAGAGTCCTTTCTTGGTTTTATCCAGGTAAGCCAGTAGGATGCTGAGAGCTTGGTTGAAGACAACTTGAAACAGCTAGAGAAGGATGAAATGGAGCTACAAAAAAAAAGATTGTCAGTCACAGTGCTATGACAACGCTGCTGTGATGGCTGGACACAGAAGTGGTGTCCATCAAAGAATAAGTGAGAAAAGCAACCTGGCAGTGTTCGTGAATTGCAACAATCACTCACTCAACTTGGTGGGTGTACATGCAGCCAAGCAGGTTACAATGATGGTCACATTTTTAGGAACCATCGAAGCTCTTTATGTGTTTTTCTCTCATTCCACACAGTGCTGGGAAAAACTCAAAAACGCCGTGCCTGTGGTTGTTAAGTCGGAGTCCGAAACCAGGTGGAGTGCAAGGACAGAAGATTGGCTGAAAGACTGGTTTCTGTGCTGTATTTTTCTGT
Organism: Hypanus sabinus; assembly: GCF_030144855.1. NCBI lineage: Eukaryota > Metazoa > Chordata > Chondrichthyes > Myliobatiformes > Dasyatidae > Hypanus > Hypanus sabinus. The sequence continues at coordinate 46,002,710 of NC_082719.1, read as the reverse complement.
GACTCCATGAATGTGATGTCCAATATGCAGGACTATTTTTTAATATTAAGATTGGCAAATGGAAAATATTTAGTTCAAATTAAGGTAGGTTTAAGATAATTTATGCCAGTATAAAAACAGGGTCCTGCACTTTGCAAGATATGGATTAAGATGACAGAACTTTTATCTACCACGCAGGCAGTGCTTTGCTTTTGAAGGAAAGCTCTAATTCATAGCATTTCCCTTAATGGCCATCTCACACAATAGTCTGAAACTATTCATTGCCATTGCAAATAATGAGGTTATCTGGCACCCTCCCAGGGGAATGGCATGCAGTGGGCGTGATGCCAAACTGCACTTTTATTTTGACTGAGTTAACAGAATGGCTAAATAGATTATTGTAGAATCCTAGATCAATTGTGTAATTGTACCATTTTTTACTGTTTATCTTTCATCATTTTGATTAATAATTATATTCCAATATAAAGAACATTCAGTAGATTCCAATTTCTTCAACACCATTGTAGCATCAAATTCAGACAAAGTCTCATAACAATACAAGTGATGAAGGCACACACAGTTAATCCTCACTGTTCCAAGAGCAACATGAGAACACCCCACCAGCCTTACGCTGGATGAGTGAGAAAGATGTCTTGAGATTAAGGTGCCTACATGATGTCTAGAAGTTGTGATATTTTGAACAACTCCATGCCTTCATTACACCACTCTCTTAAAGCCACTAAGAATTTTTGTTTAATTTTAACATGATACACTTGCTGATATTTTTTTTCTTTTCTAAACGGCTGAACTCTTTAGATGTGAAGGTGGCATGCAAAATTGGGTCATGATTTTTTACACCCAATTTACTGCAAAAGTACCTCAAATCAGATTAGTTGACCAAACTTCAGACCTCAAAATGGTTGGAAATGATTGCTTAAGTAGTGTATTTTTCTATCTCAAAATCTCGCAAAATACATTATGATCAAAAAATTCTTTTGAAATGCAATCCATGTTGCATTGTAGAAAACATAGCAGTTAATTTGTGTAGGCACTAGTCCCGCAAACCAAATACAGTGCAAACTGTTCCTTTGACAATGCTGATTGGGGAATAATACAGTCCAGGACCAGAGAGAAAGTTAACTAACCAGAGAAAATACTTTATCCTACGTATCAAGGCTACAGAATAAAATATGTTGCTTGATGCTGTGTTACAATTAAAAACATATGTAATGCCCTGGTTAAGGTCTCTACTGCTATACTGTTGGTATTTCACTTTAGCAGTTTCAGCAAAAGCATTGTGTCCTGCTGGTGGAATGTTTTGACTTAGGCGAGATACAAGAAGCCCAGCTGAAGAATGCTGTGTCGGCCAATCAGGATAGTGGAACTGGGAGCAAGTTCAAGCAGAGTGGGGCAGAGAGAGATTTGTAACAGACAGTAATCTGGTTCGGGGTCTTTTTGGCAGGAACTGCGGAGAGGACAGGAGGGAAGATGCCGGAGAATGCCATGGGAAGGAGTGTCCCTGTCGCAAGAAGTGCTTTGTGCAGATGAATGGCTCCAAAGAGGAAGAGCCAATACTCCCAAGAGACAGCCCATTTGTTTGAGATGGGATTTCGAGTGACGTTCGGAATGTGGTGTGCGCTTTCACGCAGACTGTGGGTCCTGTGTGTGAGCAAAGACAACTCCAGGATGAGCTCCAACAGCCCTGTGCACATTGGACTAGTTTAACTGTAATGGGCCCATTTCTTTTTTTTCTTCCTCTTTCCTACTAACTGATAAAGCTGAAATTTGTAAATACACATTCTTTATAATTTCCTGTGGTGTACGATCTGATATTTCTTGCCAACTGACAACAGTGTATGGACAGTACTTATGCAACTTTCACTCAAATCGAGCTGCTTTAATCGGAACATCACGACATTCCCAAATCGTACCGATTCTAGACACATACTGTTTGTGAAAGGTGGGCAGAGTTTGCATATGGGGGTGGGGTTTTACAAATAACAATACTCATAGTGATCATGCTGGCCAAGACAGCAGTCTCACTGAAGATCACAGATCAACTGCAGGTAGAATGAACAGAGGGAATGGTGCATTTGTGAGCGTGCAATAAGTGATCCAGTAGTTCAAATTCAAGACTTCCCATTAAAGAATGAAATGCTGTGGGAAGTATACATAATGAAATGAGTACTATCTTTTCAAAATGCAAATGAAATGCAATGTTGTAATATTGGAAATTTGTTCAGCTCAAACATGCAAAATATGTACCGTTTCATATGGATAATTAAGTTTTCCCTGGTTCATGGAACTTGAGTTGTGAATGAATGTTAGCTATCATACCACCTTTGCAGGGATGTTCCTGCCTTGGAAAGATTCCCATTGAGTGATCGTTGCTCAAGGCCTGCTATGTTGGGGTGCAGAATGGGCAAATCTGTGAACTGGCAGCAGTCCCAGGTGCTGTCACTTGAGAAATCATAAGAAATAATTCCATAATGTTATCTTAGCTCATTTTAATCAAACACATTCAGAATAGGATTGGGGGGGGGGGTTGATAGACAATAGACAATAGGTGCAGAAGTAGACCATTCGGCCCTTCGAGCCTGCACCGCCATTCTGAGATCATGGCTGATCATCTATTATCAATACCCAGTTCCTGCCTTGTCCCCATATCCCTTGATTCCCCTATCCATAAGATACCTATCTAGATCCTTCTTGAAAGCATCCAGAGAATTGGCCTCCACTGCCTTCTGAGGCAGTGCATTCCACACCCCCCACAACTCTCTGGGAGAAGAAGTTTTTCCGTAACTCTGTCCTAAATGACCTACCCCTTATTCTTAAACCATGCCCTCTGGTACTGGACTCTCCCAGCATCTGGAACATATTTCCTGCCTCTATCTTGTCCAATCCCTTAATAATCTTATACGTTGCAATCAGATCCCCTCTCAATCTCCTTAATTCCAGCATGTACAAGCCCAGTCTCTCTAACCTCTCTGCGTAAGACAGTCCAGACATCCCAGGAATTAACCTTGTGAATCTACGCTGCACTTCCTCTACAGCCAGGATGTCCTTCCCTAACCCTGGAGACCAAAACGGTACACAATACTCCAGGTGTGGTCTCACCAGGGCTCTGTACAAATGCAAGAGGATTTCCTTGCTCTTGTACTCAATTCCCTTTGTAATAAAGGCCAAACTTTCATTTGCCTTCTTCACTGCCTGCTGCACTTGCTCATTCACCTTCAGTGACTGATGAACAAGGACTCCTAGATCTCTTTGTATTTCTCCCTTACCTAACTCTACACCGTTCAGATAATAAACTGCCTTCCTGTTCTTACTCCCAAAGTGGATAAACTCACACTTATTCACATTAAACGTCATCTGCCAAGTATCTGCCCACTTACCCAGCCTATCCAAGTCACCCTGAATTCTCCAAACATCCTCATCACATGTCACACTGCCACCCAGCTTAGTATCATCAGCAAACTTGCTGATGTTATTCTCAATGTCTTCATCTAAATCGTTGATGTAAACCGTAAACAGTTGTGGTCCCAATACCGAGCCCTGTGGCACCCCACTAGTCACCACCTGCCATTCCGAGAAACACCCATTCACCGTTACCCTTTGCTTTCTATCTGCCAACCAGTTTTCTATCCATGTCAATATCTTCCCCCCCAATGTCATGAGCTCTGATTTTACCCACCAATCTCCTATGTGGGACCTTATCAAATGCCTTCTGAAAATTGAGGTACACTACATCCACTGGACCTCCCTTGTCTAACTTCCTGGTTACATCCTTGAAAAACTCCAATAGATGTGGAATACAAGGCTGCCATCTATTATTTGGTCATGTACGAGAGCCAGAGGTTAAACATGTAGTTAAAAGACAACAAGACATGGAGAAAGGTGGCTAAGAGTAAGACTTCACAATGTCGGCTGCACAAATACGAGAGGTGAAATTGGCCAGGATTATGGGTTTTTATTTTCATGATGAACTCTTTGGTCATCAACTGAAATTACAGGCAGCCATTGAGCATTATCCCAAATGAGCAGATAGCAGTAAAAATACAATCTTCAAAGAGTTAGACAAAACTAAATTTTGAGCTCCTCAGTAGTGTAAGTGCCATAAAATCCAAAAAGTGTTCACGAAACTACTTGGTGATGGGCTGTAGCAGAACCTAAGAAAGGGAGAGAAATTAGGCAGGTGTAGAGGTAATCGAGTATACCTGTTTAAGGAGGGAGTGCGATGCTGACGGCACTGGTAAGTTGGGAGAGTGTCTGAGGAAAAGTCGTAATTGTTGATTTGTCAAAAAGGCATTTTAATTGGCAGGGATCTACATTGGAAGGAAGTTAAGATAGCAAATGGGAATCATCTTGGAAGCAGTCACTTTGCAAGAGTTAAATCACATACTGGAGATGAAATACCATGGTGTGAATGGCCATCCTCAACCACTCCTGACAAGCATGAAGTTTGCAAAAGGCTGAGGAAGGTGTATTTCTGAATTGCCACAATCTATAGTAAACCTCAGTCACTGTGCATGGTTGATGATGGAAGCTGGTGGTGGAGAGAGCTTATAGAGCTGCAGAATGGGTGCAAGTGCTGGGATGTGCAGCCTGAGAAGATTATTCACTACGCATATGTTTGGGATGAAAGATGGTGTGATTGAGACTGGGGAGGGCTTGGGGTGGTGATCCAGAGAGAGTGTGACTAAGGAGAGTGCAGAGACAGAGTTACTCACGGGACCATGAAGAGCCACCAGGAGTTGTAGGAGGGGAGTGGGAAGAGCATTAATCCATAAGTATGCAAGTTATAGAACAAACATATCTTGGAATCCATTGACTCTTCAACTCACCAGGAACTTCCCAGCAATTGACAGGCTCATCAATGAACACTGAAACAGGCCCCAGCCTTCAAATAAGACCTGCCTCAGAGCTGAAGGCTCAAACTCATGTCACAATTAACCTCTGTGCTTCTTATGTAGAAGGCCCAGGTCAGACATCAATCGCACGTACACAAACCACAATGCACACTTACGGTTGGGGTTTTGTTAAGATTCACTTACATTACACGTAAAATATTGGACTCTAAGGGAAGGTCTAGGCCGAATGTTTTGGATACCTGATCTAAAATCAATCAAATGTTCTGAAAAATAAAGAATCAAGTGAATAACCTGGTCATTGAAGTTATTCAAAGTAAATTTACTAACGAAGTACTGTACGAAGATGTCACCATATACTACCCAGAGAGGCATTTTCTTGCAGGCATTCACAGAATGACATACAATCAACGTGTAAAAGTGGTCAAACTATGCAAACACAAAATTAAAAAACTAATAATAAGAAGAAAATAATACAGTTGAGTTATTACAGATTGGATAATCAGATATAATAATACAGGATAAACAATCAAGAACAATTTACTAAAAAGATATAGCCATTCCAAACACATATAACTTACAGAAATCAATAAGTGAAAAGCACCAGGTATGTTGAATTAAAAGAGGAAATTGAAAGAGTACGGAACATGAGGTGGGTATACATTGTCCCAGCAGTAATATCTACATCTGGCATCATCCCAAAGTCACAGTGCAATAGCATTACACAATTACGACCACATAATAATATCTATGTAAATCTCCAGGAAGCCACAGTACTAAACACCACTAGAATAGTTCGAAAGTTCCTATCTGTTGAGGAATGAGTGTGCTTGGCTATACCCGTACCTCAAGTTTTACCAGCTTGATCTGAGAAAAAATGTTTAAAAAATAAAAATACTGAGAGCATGAGTTGTACAGTTTTTGAAAGTGAATTCCTAGGTTGTGGATTTGGTTCAGTGCTGAGGTGAGTGATGTTATCCACACTGGTTCTGCAGCCTGATATATGGTAACTTACTGTCAGTATCTTGCACAGAGAACCATAATCATAACATGTGCATTGTGTTAATTACAGTAGACTGAGTATACCTTGGGGCTACATTAAATCATTACCTTCCATCTCTAAACTTGAGCAACTTAAAAATAAGTTTAATTGGAGCAGAACTAGTAATCCAAGGATCAGTAAGACCAGAAAAAAATGAAATATATTGTATATGATTAAAGAATTGCTCTGATCAAAGAACATTAATACATTAAAAATAATTAATTTACAATGTTGCTGTAGGCAGTAGCCAGTACAATTATCATCATATCCCTACTATAATTCCTGTATAATTGAATTTAGTCTTTACAGTGGTAATGTGATAAGTATAAGAAAGACATCCATTTACTTGAAGTATGATTAACATCTGGAACAGACTATGAAGTATTATGGTTGAAGCCAGAACAAGACTCATTTAAATAATGTCAGATGCCGAAGGCAGAAAGTGCTTCAGAGACTGCTCTGGAAGGATGTGATCAAATGAACTGAAGAATCACCTCCAACCAACTTCACGTAGTGCTATGATCCACAAAAGTAAAAAAGGTTGCAATTACCTTGCTAGTATAGCTGAGGCCTATATTCAAATCAAAATAATTTATTTGCATCTGCTGCACTTTACAGTATTTACATGGGTTGTAATGGCTAAGATCGAATTACCTGTTTATATTTTCTTTTGTTATTCATAGAGCTGTCAGTTCATGTACAATAAAATGCAGAATCAAGGAGCACATTGGAAGTAAATGGTGACTGTAATACAACTGTATCTGATAAATATGTCAAAATAATTTTGTGTTCTGTAGCATTTTGTAGCAGGACTTTTCTATTTACTAAACAATATGTTGGAAACATATTTATGGATATGAATAACTTGCATTCTACTTATTAACAATGTTTTGGCATAATTAATTAAATGGCATATTAATATGGCACACAAATACAGTGAGTAACATTAAGTGCAGAAACCTTAAAGCAAGTTCCAGAAGTCTGGCCATTGCTGAGATATAATAATTTTACCAATAATAAAGCAAACAAGAACCTGTAGCATACAGGCTGAGCATTATTGTGACAAAAGGTAGAAGTGCAGTTTACTAGTAGGAAACATGCGAGATGTAACAAATCTTGTAATTGGTAAACATGCACACCAGGGTTTCTCAACTGGGGTTCCGCGGAACTGTAGGGTTCCACGAGAGATTGTGATTTTAAAAACTAAACATTGTTTTTTGAACTACACATGACGTGTAATGCTAGTGCTCATAGTGGTAGACAGTAACTGAGCAGACCCATTAGAGGTCTCTCAGCCCAGTATGGCAGTGCGCAGTAGGACCATGTTTATTTGGCTGAGTCCATTCTCAGCTTTTGATGCGCGATGGGGAGGCTGTTGATATTGCAAGTGAAGCACTGTATTGCATGGAGGGAAAGATGGTAGGCTGATAACTGGTGAGCACTGTATTGTACGGAGGGTAGGACGGAAGGCTGAAGAGGAGTGTGAAGTGTGTTTTCTGCGTGTTGAATAGACTTGCCCATTTTTATATTTGTTTTACAGACATGTCTGAATGTACAATGTGGCAGTTTTTGAATATACTATCTTCTGAGTCATTTGACGGTACTAGAGCAATAATGGACACAAAAATATCCCTCTTTGCAATGGAAGTTACTTATCCATGGATTTTACCTAGACTGGTGATCCAGGTTGTCTTTTTCCTTTGTGCCTAGTCTGTGGCAAACAACTTATAAATACAGCAATGGCTCCAGTGAAATTGAAAAGACACTTAATTACAAATTACAGCCACATGACATGTAACAGTGCTGATTATTTTAAACGACAATTGGAATTTCAAGACAAACAGAGTAAAGCTTTTGTTAATAAAGTCATAGTCAGTAAAATAACCCAGGAAGCACATTATTTGGAGGCAGAACTTATTACCTAGAAAAGGAAATGTCACACAGTTGGTGAGAACCTAATAGAGCCAACATGTAAAATTATAGCAGGTAAAGTGCCAGGACAAGATGCAGTCCAAGAAATTGCAAAGGTTTCAGGAGAAACGGCGCGATTGTTGGTGACTATAGTGGCCAATTCTGGATCTACAGGCTCGGGAGCATAGGGACACAGGAACAGCTGGGATGTGGGCACTTGGGTAGTAGGATCCTTCCTGCACCTCCTCTTCTCTTCAGCAGTCACTCATCTGGTTTCCTCAAAGTTCTTGGCTGCTCCGTGTCCTGCAGCAGTCTCTGCCAAAAGCCAGGTGCTGCCACTCCTTGACCTTGATATTTGCCTGCGAGAGCTTCTGTTTAGTTGGCCTTTGTACCTCTTGTGTGGAGCACCACTATCTTTCTTGCCCAGAGAGAGTTCTCCTTAGAGTACTGCTTTCAGTGACCTGGAGTTGACCATGCAGAGCTGCCATGTGGCTTCAATGCTTGGGAGTTGAGCCTTCTCCCGGACCTCATTATTGGAGACGCTATCCAGCCAGTTGATACTCATGACGGAGTGGAGTCAGTGCTGATGGAAGCACTTGAGCAACTGGATGTGCTTGTGGTACAAGACCCAGGGTTCAGAGCCATGGGTTGTGACGACGACAGCCTTGTACACCTGGATTTTTCTGGACAGACGCAGCTGGTAGTTCTTCCACACACATTTCTGGAGGTACCTGAAGGCATTACAAGCTCTGTCAAGTCAATTGTCAATGTCCCTTACTATGGTAGTGTTGTTCGAGATGACGCTGTCCGGGTAGGTGAACTGCTCAACCGTGGTGAGAGGGTGGTCATCAATGGTGATTTGATGTGGGTTGTAAATGGCATGAGGGGGCTTCAGAGTGATTGTTAACCAGGAATCACTTGAAGCCTTGGCGAACTGTGACTGCAGCCTGTAATGCGTCCTCTGTGTGCGTGAGAATGGGTTTTTGCATGGTTTCTGTTGGGGAGAGAAAGTGGCCACTCTCAACCAGTATGAGTCAACATATTGATATGTCAGAAGATGCTGAAGAAGTTTTGTGTGATAAACTGAAAAACAACAGCTTCTCCCTCCAAGTTGATAAGCAAACAGATTTCACCAATAAATGTCATGTTGTAGCATTTGTAAGATTTGTAAATGATGGTGAAATTCACAAATTTTTTTTTCTGTTGCAAAGAGCAAGATATATTTCATGTTTTGTCTTCATATCTGGAAACAAAAGGTCCGTCTTGGAGGAACTATGTTGGCATCTGCACTGATGGTACCCTATCAAAGGCTGACTCCATGAGAAGTTTTGTTTCTCCTGTAAAATGAAGAAAATCCTGACGTCACAACTCACTGCCTTCTTCACAGATATGTGTTGGTGTCAAAAACACTTGGAGAAGAAATCAAAAATATCTGGATGATGCTACAAATGGTTAACTTTATTAAACAAAGACCAGTTTACTCGTGAATCTTTAAAAAACTGTGTGAAAACTTGGACAAGGAGCACACCGATCTCCTGCTACATACAGAAATCCGGTGGTTTAGCAGAGGAGTTCTCAACAGGGTGTTTGAGCTGAAAGGTGAATTGTAGGAGTAATTTCAAGAAAATAGTAGGCCAGACTTTGCACAGTGTTTTAAACAGGAATGACTGCAGAAACCAGCCTACTTAGCAGACATTTTTCATCATATGACCCAGTTGAACAAGTCTCCGCAAGGGCCGGAGAAAATGCTTTGACTTCAAGTGACAACATTCTTGGATTTAAAAGGAAACTGAATCTTTGGAAAAATCATGTTGTAAAGGAAAACTTGAAATGATTCCACAGCTGTTTGGTCTTGAGAGTGAGGAAGGGTATCAGACAGTTTCTCAAGTCTTATTGAAAACCACGTGGAAGAATAGCAAAACAAAACTGAGCAGTATTTTACCTCCCTTTCAACACAAGTATATGACTGGGTGAGGGACCTTTTCTCAGAATCTTCTGCTCAGCCTAAGAAATTGATTTTGAAAGAACTTTGTGAAATGCAGTCTGATCATGCACTTAAGATGAGATTTACTGAAATGCCCCTGGACAAGTTCCGGATTTCTGTGAAAAAAGAGTATCCTGCCATTCATAGGAAAGCAATGGATATTTTGCTGCGGCTTTCAACTGCTTACATGTCTGAGCAAGGTTTATCTTGTTTAATAAGCATCAAGAGCAAAGATAGATATTGTCTCATTTCAGTTGAAGGTGAAATCCACGTGTACTCATCTCAAGTTCGACCCCGAATCAAGTATTTGTGCAGCAAACAATAAACAAGATTTCACATGCTAGCCCTATATTTGAGCCTGATCATGTCACTTAGTGAGAAAATGTGTTTTCAAAGTCTTGTATAAAATTGTATCTTAGGCTATATTTTCATTCCTGTTGCTTTGGGTTCCAGTTTTTAGTAACTTTGCTATTCAAAATTATCAATAAATTTTAATGTTGGAAATAGCGTTAATTAAATCAATTTAGAACTTTTATTTAAATTAAGTCTACTGAGCATACCTTTAGAAAAATTAAATCCCATTTTGGCTTAAGCCAATTATTTAACAAAAATTTATTAAGTTTGCCTTACGAATTTTTAAAATTTACGAAAGGGAAAGATAGAGATTAACTTCAAGAAAGGTAAGCTAAGTTTAATTAACTTTTTTTTCAAGGAAGGCTGGCTAAAAATCCATTCTCCACTCAAAAGAACATTGACAATTATTTTTGGGTTATTATATCTACAACTTACTGATCACACAAATGTACCGTGAGCAGTGGATATAATAATTTTTACACCGGGGTTCTTATTTCAAGATTTAAGATAAGCTTACACAAAGTGCATACATTCTCCTAATTACTATTTAAATGATAGAAGCAGTAGTAGGCCTCTGTTAGTCTCGATTTGCACCTTGGAAAGTTTCCAGGATGCAAGCCTGGGCAAGGTTTTTTTAATGGAAGACTGGCAGTTGCCCAAGCTGAGTCTCCTCTCTCCATGCCACCCTTCAAGGGAAGGGCATAAGGACCCACACAGCTTGGCATCAGTGTTGTCGCAGAACAAGGACAAAGCCAAGGCTCGAACTAGCAACCTTCAGATCACTAAATGAGTACCTTAACCACTTGGCCATGTGCCAACACATGACAGAAGCAAGCATTATGCAATTATTATTTCAAGAACTAAGAACTAATTCAAATTAGCTTTTATATTCAGTGTTCTTTCTTTTTTTAATGTGTAAAGCACGACGCACCTTTTAAAAACATTCATTATAACCAATTCTGGTCCTTACTTACTTGACAGTAGCTCTGTTGGTCATATCTTGGAGATCACCTGGGTCAAAAAGCTGTGATCCCTTAAGTCCAAGCTCTTCGCATGCTCTCAAAAACAAAGTAATATTGTCCTGTTGGAGAAATAAGATTAATACAGGATGATTGCATGTGTGCAGCAGTACATTTAGTGCAAGTGATTAACTTTAAAGCCATACTGTTTCATCCCTGGTTTATAGCCTATAGAGCTCAAACTGAAAAAGAAGTAATCATGTCATTTTTTTGCATACATTTGCAATCCAGTCTAGTTTTAAAGTACAAGCAATGGGCACTTCACTGGGTGCAGAAGTGGAAATGGGTGAGTTCTTCTGCGGTCACCCATTCATTCAAGGTTTGATGTGTTGTGTGTTCAATGATCTTCTGCACATCACTTTGTCAGCTTGAACCAGTCTGGCCTTTCTCCTCTGACCTCTCTCATTTACAAGGTGTTTTCACCCAGAGAACTGCCACTCACTGGATTTGGTTTGTTTCTCACACCATTCTTTGTAAACTCTAGAGACTGTTGTGCCTGATATTCCCTGAAGATCAACAGTTTCTGTGGTACTCAAATCACCCCATATGCCACCAATGTTCCATGGTCAAAGTCACTTGGATTATATTACTTTTCCATTTGGAAGCTGGGTCTGAATAACAGCTGATCTACTTGACCACGTCTGCATGCTTTTATGCATTGAGATGCTGCCACATGATTGGCTGATTAGACATGTGCATTAACAAGCAGGTGTACAGGTGTGCCTAATAAAGTGGCCACTGAGTGTACTTAAACAAAGTAGATTAATTAACATGATATGTAATAAGCAACACAAAGACTGTATGCATATGGAAAGGACAAAATCAGGTTATTGACATCAATTAAATAAACACTGATTCACTTTACCTGCACATTCCTATAACATAGAATGGTATAGCACAATACAGGTCCTTCAGCACACAAAATTTTGCTGACCCTTTAACCCACTGTAAGATCAATCCAACCTTTCACTCCTGCAAAGCCTTCCATTTCTTTTTCATCTATGTGCCTATGTATGAGTCACAGAAATATCCTTAATGCATCTGCCTGTACCGCCAGCCTGGTAGCACGTTCCATGCATCTACCACTCTGTGTGAAAAGAAAACTACCTCTGACATCCCCACCCCCTATACTTTCCTCCAGTCACCTTAAAATTAGGCCCCATTGTATTGGCCGTTTCTGCCCAAAATGAGGCAACCAGAACTGAACATAATACTCCAAGTCAGTCTAATCACAGTTCTATAGAGCTATAACATTATGTTGCAGTTCTTGAACTCAATCCCAGAATAATGAAGGCCAACACACCACTTGCCTTCTTAACAACCCTATCAACGCATGACAACCTTGAGGGTGTACGAATGTGGATCTCAATATTGCTTTGTTCCTCCACACTGCTAAGAATCCTACCATTAACCTCGTACTTTGCCTTCACTTTCAACTTTCCAAATTGAACTTCATCAGCTACTTCTCAATGTGCCGATGTAACTCACAGCAAACTTCTACACTGTCCACAGCACCACCAACCTTCGTGTCAGTGGCAAATTTACTAACCCAGCCTTCCACTTCCTCATCCAAGTCATGTATAAAACTCACAAAGAGCAGGGGTCCCAGAACAGATCTTTCTGGAGTAACCTGGAGGTCACTAACCTCCAGGCATAATATAATCCATCTACTACCACCCTCTGCCCTTCGTGGGCAAGCTAATTCTGAATCCAAATTGCCATGTCTCCCTGGATCCCATGCACCTGTATTTCTGAATGAGCCTACTATGGGGCACCTTGTCAAAAGCCATACTAAAATTCATATACATTACATCCACTGATCTATCTTCATCATTTTGCTTTGTCATTTCCTCAAAAAAATTAATCAGGTTCATGAGGCATGTCCTGTTTCTCACAAAGTCAAGGTAAATAACTAATCAGACTCTGCTTCTCCAAATAATCGTAAATCCTGACTCTAAGAATCCTTTCCAATAGTTTGCCCACCAGTGGCAAAAGAGACACTGGTCTATAATTCCCAGGGTTAACCCTATTACAAATATTATCAGCAAAAGCTCCACAATCTCTTTCCTCACTTCCCGTAGTAACCTGAAATTTAACCCACCCAGCACCGGAGACCTAGCTATCCTAATGTTTTTCTAAAGCTTCAGCTGTGGTGAACTACATATTCCTGTCTGGACACACCCCTCTGCTGACTGGCTCCTCCCACAGACCCATGTATAAAGGCGATTGGAGGCACTGCTCCTCCCTCAGTCTCCAGGATGTTGTGTGATGGGCTCTTGCTGCTAATCGTGGTCTTTTGCAGCTAATAAAAACCTATTGTTTGCCTCCCGTCTCCGAGAGTTATTGATGGTGCATCATCAGCACATCTTCTTTCCTAACATTGACATGTTAAAGCATATCAGTCGATTTTATGCTGTTCTCACATTTATGAAGTTCGCTCTCATGGGTAAATACTGAACCAAAGTTCGTATACATTACAGACCTCCCCTCACTTTTCTGACTCCAGGCATGTTTCCACTATTAGCCCTGATAGTCAGAATCACAGAGTAATAGCGAAGTACAGCATAGAAGCAGGCTCTTCAGCCCACCTAGTCCATGATGAAACCATTTAAACTGCCTATTCCCATTGACCTGCACCAAGGCCATTGCCCTCCATACCCTTACTATCCATGTACCTATCCAACCTTCACTTAAATGCTGAAATTGAGCTCGTATGCACCACATGCCGGCAGCACATTCCACTCTCACGATCCTCTGAGTGAAGAAATTTCCCCTCACATTACCCTTAAATTTTTCACCATTCACCCTTAACCTATGACCTCTAACTGTCATCCCGTCCAGCCTCAGTGGCAAAAGCCTGCTTGCATTTACCTTTTCTATACCCCTTGTAATTGTGTATACCTTTATCAAAATTCCTTTCAACCTTCTACATTCCAAGGACTTGCAGCTGGGTGCACTTTCCACAGATGTAGCAATCAGGGAGATGGGATGCCTCCCAGATCACCCACATCTGGGCATCACGGTAAGCATGATGGTACTACAGCCTGGGACATTCCAGAGATTGGAGTTCAATTGTGGCGCTTTTCTGTAAGGAATCTCTGTTTGTCCTCCCTGTTGAATGCGTGGGTTCTCCCCTGGTGCTCTGGTTTCCTCCCACAGTCCAAAGATGTACTGGGTAGGTTAATTAACCATTATACAGTATCCTGTGATTAGGTCTGATTTATCTGTGCTGCACACTACATTTTGAATTATACGTTATTATTTGTGGTAATATTTTGTTTTATGTGCGGTGTATGATATATGTTTTGTGGGTGCACTGTGGTCCAGAGGAATGTTGTTTCATTTGGTTGTGTACATATACAGTCAGATGACAATAAACTTGAACTTGACTTGACTTAGATCACGATTGTTCAATTAACATTATTAATGTACATCCAGCATCGAACAAATCCAAAATCATTTCCTTAATCTCCGGTTATTAGAACATGACCTAAATAGTGTTTAACATGTACAATTGCCTACCAATTGCTGGGCTTTTAAGTGCACTGAAAAGTATTGAGTGCTCCAAAATAAACCCCACACCCAATACTTTAAAAACTGGCACAGCCATATCCCCTGAGCTCTGTCAGCTGTTAAAACTTAATGTCTCTGACTTTCATTAACAGCCAAACAAACTTCAAATCAATTAAGAATTCAAAGGTAAGAGTGTAAAATAAAAATTAGATCACATTCAATTTTCATCACTGTAAAACATCAAAGCAAATTCAAAATATATTTATCTCTCTCTTTCATATCCACTTCCCTCCATTAAAATGAATGGGTGTGCTGTTCTTACATCATCTCTGCTGTAGAGTTGAGGCAAGACATGATTCTACATATGTAAAGCCCAATAGTGGAGTACACCCGGGAATTCACTGGCTTACTTGGACCAACCAATTCACTACTTCTGCAACTATGCAGCCATCTTAAACATTCTGACGTAGCAAAGGAAATTTGAAAGACTGCAATACTTATTTGCAAATGCTTATTTGCTGAAATCCAAGACACAGTGCACCGAAAGTGGGTTTTTTTTTCAATCTCATGGAACCAAACTGTTATCTATTTTAATGCAAGTAAAATACAAGATCATGCTATGATTACAATTTAAGAGAATAAGGGAGCATGATTTGCATGAGTGCTACAGCAACCAAAGTTTAATCTGGAACCTAAAATGCCACTCTTCAGGAAACAATAGCTTCTGTTCACTCTCACTCATAATTGTTGTTGTCATTGAGATAATTGGGGTCAAAATTCATCTTCAATTGTTTTGTCAGCAGTAACTGCACATTGAATACTTCATGGTGTGCTGAAGTCATGGGCTCCAGATAATTGTTGAGGTATCAATGTTTACTGTGCATTACAGTAACAGAACTGGCAACGGTGCTTGAAGTGAAGGAGGGTTACAATGTGGTTGATCAGTAAGCCCACTGGAAAGAGGGAATTTATTCTTAAGACTTGGATTCCCCTTTGCCAAATGCCAGGTACTCCTATCTTTCTAGGTTATTCAGATCAAGATGTTACCTTGGGACAGTTAAGAAAACTTGATGAGTTGCTGCCATCTATTGGGTACAGGGAACAGTCATGGCAGGCTTTGAATCAGTGATGGACTACAATGAACGGTCAGGGTGCTTAACGAAACAGTTGTGTCAAATGAGGTTGATCCTCACTGTATTTGAAGCTCAGAGGATTCTCTGCCCCCTCTGAACCTAGTCCTGGAGGAAAATAGAAAATGCCTCATTCTCCTTCGAAGTGTACAAGACTTCTCTTGCAATCCTGCCTCCTTCAGCATTACACTATAAATTATATCTTTACTAAGAAAGGAACAGATGGAAAAAGTAAAAGAAATCATACAGTAGCTACTTTATTCAGTTAGAACAATCTAATTGCCCATATATGCAAAGCAACAGGATCATGATTTGGTTTAAAAGTAGAGCACATGTTAAGTTCAAGTTCAAGTTTAATTATAATTTAACCATACATGAATTTAGCCAAATTACACAGCATTCCTCCAGGCCAAGATGCAAAACACATTACCAACAGCAACACATTGCACAAACAGCACATATGGTTAGAATTTCACATAAACATACAGTTACAAAGAAAATAGATATAGCCCAAGTCCTTGAGTGGCATGGCTGTAGATTTACAGCATGTTGTCCTGGTCCAGCTTGTTCGTCCACCGAGCAAAACCTCTGGAGAGCAGTCCCAACAGGAGGGACACACCCCCAAACAAGGACAAATTCCAATGTCTCCCCCCCCTCCCCCAGAGACTCTCCCACACTGTTTTGGTGTCTCCTGTCCTGGGCACCTGTGGCAGGCGAACCCATGGCCTAGGCCAAGACCTTGCCACAACTAAAGCAACACAGCTCCTCCACTATCAGTCTTGTCAATGAATCAGAGAACTAGACTTACAGTATTTTATGTTGACCATGTCCAATAAGATCTTGCAATCTGAATAAAAATGTCCAAAACAATCACTTGTACCTATTGTTGCACTGTGCACCTTTTAAAACACAATAATATGCAACAAGTTCCGGTGACAACACATCAATGTTACACAATAAATCCAGCTCCATTGCGATCGAGCAACTCGCTGATGGGATTGTCCTGCAGCACTTGATGCTCTTAGTATCCATCAAGGACTCGCAACATAAAGGAAGACACACAGAAAGAACATATACACCTTTGTTTGAACCCAGAGTAGCCACTGCAGCTGAGTGTGCCACCATCTTACCTGGAAGCCTCACTGTGTTATCACGGCCACTTGAAAGTTTGTTTCCACATGAACAAAGAAAAAGGAAATTTGGCTAACCAACAAGCATTGATGTTTAGTTTTAATGGAGTATCATCATGAAATGATCAATGTCACCGATAGAACAAAGTCTGGAAAATAACCAACAGTCCCTGACGTATAAAGAAGATCACTAAAACAATGCAGGAACAAACATATCAGTGCTCCCTGGTCCCTCAATTCATCATGTCAGCTGAGAACACCTTAAAGATATCCCAAATAGCTTTGGTTAAAATAAGCCCATATTCCAGATGTTACATTGCAGATGATGTATCAATGCTCCCTCTATCCCCCATCAATGGAGTCAATCTACTGCTGTAAACCTACCTAACACAAGGAGAATTCACACTTACAAGTTTAGCAGAATAAATGTAGGACCATAAAACACAGGAGCAGAATTAGGCCATTCAGCCCATTGAGTCTGCTCCACCATTCCATCACAACTGATTTATTATTCTCCCTTAACCCCATTCTCTTGCCCATGCCTTGTAATCTTTGATGCCCTTACTAATCAAGAACCTTTCAATCTCTACTTTTAAGTTTGCCCAATGAAGGCCATCACATCCATCTTTGGCAATGAGAACCACGGATTAAGCACCCTCATGCTGAATAAATTTCTCCTCACCTCTGTTCTAAAGGGACATCCTTTTATTCTGAGGCTGTGCTCTCTGGTCTTAGACACTCCCGCTCCTGGAAACATCATTTCATATCCATTCTATCCAGGCCTTTCAATATTCGGTAGCTTTCAACGAGATCAAACATTGATCACACCCTATCATCCTTGAGATCATTCTTGCAAACGTCCTCTGAATCCTGTCCAATGCTAGCACATCCTTCTTAGAGATGTGGCCCAAAACAGCACACAACACTCCAAATGTGGTCGAACTACAGATAATGAAGCCTCAGCATTACATCCTTGCTTTCATATTCTAGTCCTCAACCTGCAAGCCAACCTTTAGGAAATCCTAAACTAGAACTCACAAGTCTCTTCGCACGTCCAATTTTTGAAAACTCTGCCCATTTAGAAAATAGACCATGCCTTCACTCCTTCCACCAAAACCATGACCATACACTTCCCCATGCTGTACTCCATCTGTCACTTCTGTGCTCACTCTCCTAACCTGTCCAAGTCTTTCTCTCTTTCCCTCTCACAATAACTCCTTGCCTGTTCTCCATCTTCTTCTGATGCTCCCCTCCCCTTTTCTTTCTTCCAAGGCCTTCCGTCCTGTGATACACCCCTATCTCCAGCCTTGTATCCCTTTTGCCAATCAACCTCCCAGCTCTTAGCTTCATCCCTCCCCCTCCTGTCTGCTCCTATCATTTCGGGTCTCCCCTTCCCACTTTCAAATCTCTTACTATCTCTTTTTTCCGTCAGTCCTGACGAAGGGTCTTGACCCGAAACGTCGACTGTACTTCATCCTATAGATGCTGCCTGGCCTGCTGCGTTCCACCAGCATTTTGTGTGTGTTGCTTTCTGGAGAATCACTGTTTCCTCAATACTATCTGCCCTTCTACTTATCTTTGTATCATTTGCAAATGACATCAATCCCATTGTCACGGAATATATTACAATATAGTTTAATCGAGTAAAAGAACTAGTTTCTCACAAGTTAACATGACATAGTAATTTTAACATATCTCAGTCACTCAATACTATCAGATGATCTTCAGGAAGCACATTCCACTCTAGATTTACTCACTAGCAATTTCTAACAATAGATTTGCAATCTGATTTCAGAGCAACACTTCTATTATGACAACCCATGTGAAGAAAGTTGTCCCTTAGCAACCATTAGTGGTGCACATATCAGTGCTGGTAACATCACAAAAATATTAACACCATGGAAAATGGGAAATGTAAGAAAATAACCAGATCTGAATGTGCCACTCACAATGCACTTCAATAAGCCCCTGATGTCTCTTCAGTAGTGAGATGTAATTTCTCAGTGATGTGACTGAACTTTGGTGGTCCAGAAGCAGCCAGCAAAATTATCCCAGATTAATCAAATGATCCAATTGGATTATAATTTTGCTAAATTGCTTGAATAAAGCCTTATAAAAGTGTTTAATCTACTAATGACATCCCAGAGATGCCAAGACTGAAAAACTAGGCTGTGCCAAGTTCTTCCATAGTTCACGTCAGCAGCACAAACAAACTGCAGAACAACCAATCTTTTTCAGAAGTTATGAAAAGTGAATTACAGAAATGTTAATCACCAGCAAAAAATATCTCTTGAATAACTTTGTGGCTTACCTTAAAACCACTTGAGGACATGCCTTGAAAGCTAAAAAACATACTGCCATTTTCAATACAGAAGTTTTGCTTACATTTTTATAAGGTCAGAATTGAGCCATTTGAGTTATGGAACGCGTGTAACTACAGTGGATTTCAGTTAATTGGGTCACATTGGGACTAGTACATTATGTCCTAATTAAGTGGCTGTCCCAATTAGCTGGTTTTATGGAAATTGAAAGGTAAAAAGGCATAAAAAAGATGAATTACTTTGTTTAACTGAGTAACAAATTGTGTATTGAAATGAAATACAGAACAAATTAGAACCGTACTACAGAACTGTGTATTAGTTTGTAGTAGTTATCGACAGAGGATTTCACCCAGTGTACTCTGCCATGTTCTTTGGTTTGACTGTAAATGAACAAAATCAGCGCAGGCACCTAGAGCAGATAATGGACTGCTTTCATAGAGTGCTTTTGACAACTGCATCCTCCAAATCTTCATTTTCATTTTAACATTCAAGATGACGGTCAATAGCTTCAAGTTCTTTATAATTCCTAACTTTTTGAAGTAGTGATATAATTTCATTTTAACTCCCAGCCATTTTTGGCATCTCCCAGCATCAATGATCGAAACCACAATGAGCAAAAACAGTTCTGAATTTTCTTTCTGCTTATTTTGTGCCATATATCAGTGTTATGTTTTCATGCATATTTTGGCCAGCTGGTAGCACAATGGCATCAGCACCGGACTGCAGAGCGAAGGCTCCCGAGTCTGAATCCAGTCGGGCCACCCCCATCCCTGCTGGGTTGAGCGTTGAGCTAGCCACTCGGCCTCATAAAAAAAATAAGGGTGAGTCAGGAACATTCATATCGAGACCCGGTTAATCCGAAAGGAGACCAATCCTGACACCATGCACCAGACAAGAATGGCTGACCGTCTGGTGCAACACGCTAAAATGTATATTTTTACCCATACAGGTTGTGTTACATACTGAACATAATGTGAGAGGACATTCTGGGCACATTTTATCCTCACCTCTCCAACTCTCATGCGTGTTATTCCCAGTACCTCAAATATAACAACCAGCAATGAGGTGACAAGTCCACACACAATATTTATTCCTTTGTTCCTTTCAGCAAAAAAAGTATGTGTTCTCAAAAAAAATAAGATGCAGGTGGAAGAAGATGGTGCAGTAACACAGGTGGTATCAAAGGCAGATTACAAGGAGAAATTGCAGCATCTCACCCCAGAAGGGGCAAAGTTGATTTTAAAGACTTACACTGGTGAGGTTGTACTGGTGAGCAGAACAGGATATGCTAAAGTGGAGATTAATGAACAAGGAAAGAAACTTCCATTGTATGTTGTTAAAGATGGTTACCTAGCACATCTGGGCAGCTTGTGGTTGGTGCAGCTCAAACTAAACCAGCATGAAGTGCACTTGATTAGTGGGAGCACCGGTCAATGAGAGGTATTGAAGAAACATGCAGAAGTTTTCAACAGAGAACTGGACGGCATGAAAGTAATCACTGACATAACAGCCAAATTCCTAAAGGCAAAACCTGTTCCATACACCCTCAAACTAAAGGTAGAAGCTGAATTGGAAAGACTGGTCCAGAGTAAGGTATTAGAACCAGTGTGTATAAGTAATTGGGCAACTTAAATGGGTCCAGTCCTAAAAAGGGATAGATCTTTAAGGCTTTGTGGAGAGTTCAAGGCAACCATCAACCTGATTCTTACCGCTGAAAATTGATGAGATCTTTGCAGGACTAGCCAGAGGACAGACATTTAGTATTGTGTCAAGCATACTTGCAGATGCATGTGGATTCAGAGTCACAGAAACCGTTGACCACAGTGACTCACAAGGTATCGAAGGCCTCCATGTGGCATCACCTTGAATCCTGTACTTTATCAGTGAGCAATTGACCAGATCCTGAGTGGGTTGATAGGGGTGCAAAGCTACTTGGCTGAATGTGAACAAAGTTCAAAATAAATGTATTATCAATGTACATATATGTCACCATACACAACCCTGAGATTCATTTTCTTGAGGGCATACTCAATAAATCCATAATAGAATCAATGAAAGGCAGCCCCAACTGAGTGTTCAACCAGTGTGCAAAAACAACGAACTGTGCAAATACAAAAAGAAAGAAATAATAATAATAAATAAATAAACAATAAATAAATATGAAAAACATTAGATGAAGCATCCTTGAAAGTGAATCCATCAGATGTGGGAACATTTCAGTGATGGGGCAAGTGAGGTTAAACACCTACAAAACTTTAATGCTACAGTACAAAGACTCAAGGAAAATGGACTAAAGGTCCAGAAGAACAAGTATGAGTTCTTTCGTCCTTCAAGTAAATACTTGCACCATGTGATCAACAACTCAGGGCTTCGCAACGCACTATCAAAGATGAACGTAATCGTGGAGACCCCATCACCACAGAACATAAGACAATTAAGATCTTTCTTATGACTACTAATGTACTACACAAAGTTTGTTTCTAACCTAGCTAGCATGCTGAAACCGCTTCATGAGCTTTTAAATAAATCAACACACTGAAAGTGGACAGATCGCTGTGATGAGGCCAAAGCAGCTTTGTCACAGTCAGAAGCCCTCACATACCTCAACCTATCATTGCCCATACAGTTGGCCTGTGACATATCACCCTATGGTGTGGGGACAATCATCTTGCATGTCACATCATCAGGAGAAGAGCATCCAATCACTTTTGTATCAAGGACATTAAGCAAGGCAGAAAGCCACTCTGCACAGATTGAGCATTAAGCACTCGTAATTGTCTTTGGAGTTAAGAAATTCCATCAGTTCTTCTTTGGTCGACAATTTATACTACTGACAGATCATTGCCACTTGATACCAGGTTTTGATCCACATTCCTTCCCTGACTGCTCGTTGAGTGCAACGTTGGGCTCTGTTACTATCTACACATCAGTACGATATAAAGTACAGGAGGTCTGTGCACCATTCAAATGCTGTTGGACTATCCAGACTTTCCTTAGCTGTTACAGCTCCAGAGCCATCCCTGAAGGAGATCTTTTACTTCAAGGAAGAACTTACAGCTCCGATAATTGTGGCACAAGTCAAGAAGCAAAAATGTGCCGACCCTGTTCTATCTAAAGCGGTGGACATGGTAACACACAAATGGAAAGGAGTGCCAATCTAGCATTAAAACCTTATCAGGTTGGATGGAAGGAGCTCACAGTCCAAGCAGGATGTTTACAATGTCATTCCTCCACCATTAAGAAAGTAAGTGCTTTACGAGCTACATGCATAGTGTAGCATAGTGTGCATGAAAGAAAACTCACGCAGCTATTCCCGGTGGTCATGACTGTATGTTACAATTGAAGGGAAGGCCAAAGCATGCCCACGTCGTCAACAAGTGAGAAATGTTCTTCAACTTGCTCCTTTGCATCCACGCAAATAGCCTGAAGAACCATGCCATCGGATTCACATGGCTTTTGCAGGACCTGTAGAAGGCCAGAAGTTCTTGGTCATGGTGGATGCACATAGCAAATGGCCTGAGTCTGCCACCATGAAGAGCACTATATCTGAAAAATGCACTGAGGAGCTGCGTTCCACCTTTAACCGTTTTGGGCTTCCTTAACAGCTCGTGAGTGACGATGGCCCACAACTCCTGTCTGAAGAGTTCAAGGCATTTATGGAAGCAAATGGTATTCGGCACATCAAGTGAACACTATATCACCCAGCATAACGGCCCTGTTGAACAGTTCATACAAACAATGAAACAAGTCCTCAGGTTTTTGTTAGGAAGTGAATCCCTAAAGCAGTGTCTCAGCACGTTCTTGCCGACATACCACAACACACCGCATGCCACCACAAAATTGCTCCAGCCACTGCACTGATGAAAAGACAGCTTCTCACCCTGCTTGACTTGCTGAAGACTCCAAACACAAAACAGATTTCTCTAAATGAGCAGAAAACCTATGCAGACACATGCTAAAGAAGTTTCACAACAGGAGAGAGTATTTGCCCAGAACTACATCTCTGGAATGAATACCTGTGATGATCGAAACATAAAAACATAGAAAACCTACAGCACAATACAGGCCCTTCAGCCCACAAAGCTGTGCCAAATATGTCCTTACCTTAGAAATTACATAAGGTTACCCATAGCCCTCTATTTTCTGAGCTCCATGTACCTGTCCAGGAGTCTCTTAAAAGATTCTATCGTATCTGCCTCCACCACCGTCACCAGCAGCCCATTCCACGCACTCACCACTCTCTGCATAAAAAATCTTACCCCTGACATCTCCTCAGTATCTACTTCCAAGCACTTTAAATCTGTGCCCTCTCGTGCTAGCCATTTTAGCCATCGGAAATAGCCTCTGACTATCCACATGATCAATGCCTCCCAACATTTTATACACCTCTATCAGGTCACCTCTCATCTTCCGTCACTCCAAGGACAACCTCATCTCATAAGGCATGCTTCCCAATCCAGGCAACATCCTTGTAAATCCCCTCTGCACCCTTTCTATGGTATCTACATCCTTTCTGTAGTGAGGTGACCAGAACTGAGCACAGTACTCCAAGTGGGGTCTGACCAGGGTCCTATATAGCTGCAACATTACCTCTCGGCTCCTAAACCCAATCCCATGATTGATGAAAGCCAATGCACCATATGCTTTCTTAACCACAGCAGTTTTGAGTGTCCTATGAACCTGGACCCCAAGATCCCTCTGATCCTCCACACTGCCAAGAGTCTTACAATTAATACTATATTCTGTCATATTTGACCTACCAAAATGAACCACCTCACACTTATCTGGGTTGAACTCCATCTGCCACTTCTCAGCCCAGTTTTGCATCCTATCAATGTCCTGCTGTAACCTCTGACAGCCCTCCACACTATCCACAACACCTCCAACCTTTGTGTCATCAGCAAATTTACTAACCCATCCTTCCACTTCTTCATCCAAGTCATTTATAAAAATCACAAAGAGTAGGGGTCCCAGTACAGATCCCTGAGACACACCACTGGTCACCGACTTGCATGCAGTATGTGACCCATCTACAACCACTCTTTCCCTTCTGTGGGCAAACCAGCTCTGGATCCACAAAGCAAGATCCCCTTGGATCCCCAGCCTCCCTACTTTCTCAATTAGCCTTACATGGGGTATCTTATCAAATGCCTTGCTAAAATCCATATACACTACATCTACTGCTCTTCCTTCATCAATGTGTTTAGTCACATCCTCAAAAAGCAAATGATGGTGGCACAGACTCATCCTGTATCATACACAGTGGAAATAGTAACCACGACCCCTGGAGAAGACATGCTGATCAGCTGTTGCCCAATTCTGAGGCTAGTGAAAACCAACACAAACTGACCAATCCAGATCCAGTTGCAGAAATGAGGCAGATTCTGAGACAACGACTGCAGAACCTCTGCTCAGATCAAATGACACAGCCAGTGCTCCCCCATCATCTGTGACATTGCAGTACCCAAGCCAAGATCTATACATACACCACCAAGAGATAAAATGACTTTGGCATCACCCCCGGGTCATTGGTAGCCTCACAGGAACTGGCTGCCTCCTGGCAGATGGAAGCTCCAGTTTAGTGACTAACCCTCAGCACATGCTGCAGAATAACACCCATGGTTATGTCTGGAATCAAGGTAGTTAGCCCTCTTTCCCTAGTTTAGAAAAAACTGAATGTTAATAGTTCAGCAGCTGATCTGTGTATGGGAAGGGGGAGTTACCTTTAAAATAAGGGAGAGGGATATGTTATATATTCATGTATATTTGACACTTACAGGTTACTGTCAAGCTTCCCTGTGTGCTGTGTCTTGTGAGAGGGCATTCTGGGTAGGTGAATTACAAGTAAAAATAAACAGCAGTGAGTTTGTTCGTCACCTCTCCGCCTCTCGTGTCTGTTATTCATGGTAACCCAGCTTCGCAGCACCACAAATGTAACAAACGGTGACAAGAATCACTGCTTTTTAAACACAAACACACACCATCGAATCTATTTAGAAACTGTTCGCTGCAAGCACGGTGCAGTTTCTAATGGTCGCTCAAGTGACGCAACTGATGTTAGTTAGAAATTGTTTGGCAACTGTCTCCTGTCCTAATTAAACTGCACAGTGTCCCAAATAAACGAAGGAAAACCCAGCCATTTTCTCAGTTAGTTTGTGTTCTTTCAGAGTTGTCCCAAACAAACAGATGACCCAATTAACCAGAATCTATTGTATTTCATTTAGAGGCATATTTCAGCAAATATCTGGTTTAATAATTTGTGTACAAATTGAAAAAAAGTTACAAAGTTTAAAAAAATCTTTTTCCCACAACCCATCTCCATGCACCCACTAAATTCACGACATGTTTTCAATAGTTATTCAGGTGCAATATTTTAATGCTCCATAACTTAGTTGAGCCTTGGTACCTCAGTAACAGCCAACAAAAATATTCAACCATTAAATCAGAGTTCAACCATTTGATCCAATCTGATTACAGTTCCATTAAATTACTGGAATAATGGCAGGGAAAAGTGCCTAATCGGCTTATCTAAAAGTTCTTAAACACTTACTTTATAACAAGGAAGTGCAACATTTGGCTCATCCCTTGTTTACACATAAGCTTTGTACTGATTAGTTCTAGAGCCCTCCATATCGTGCTAAAGTGAAAATAGCATCAAAAAGTAATTGCACATTAAAAAAAATCAGGTCACACTTATTCCTACCAGTTTAACGAGGCTGTGCTTTACTGACATTATTATCAAAACTGAAAAATAAATCCTGTAAGTCTGACTGATTATCGTTTAGCAATGAATGATCATATTGTGTGCACTGCAGCTAGGTGGAGTACAATTACCTTGGATAAACATTGCACAGCTGCCAATGTCCGTTGCTGAGGTCTGGCTCCCAGACACAAGAAGGAAAACGATGCTACTGCCAAAAGTTTAATTCTGTACACTGCCTGACCTGAACAGAAAAAAACTACTTCTCCCTTTCAGGTGCTGATCCTGTTCATACCATAATCAAAGACTAATTTAAAAATCAAACCACTTCGACATACAATCCATGATTAAACATGCAAGTCTTTGTTAAGTAAAAAAATCATGAAATTATTTCCTGAAATGTAATTACTGAAAATGTAATTAAATCTCTAGTATTAATTCTTGGAGGTTGCAACTAAACAGTGATTGAATAGATACTCTGTATAATCAAGTTCTTCTCTCCACCACTTTAGGCCATTTAAAATAAACCTATTAAATCCTCCATTAAAATTAAACTAGTGGATTTCAATGTAAATAGTATTAACATGCCAGAATCACCAAAAGTAATTTTTATAATCAAATTATTCGTAGAGGTTACTCATTCAGTTTGCAATGATTTGTCACTCTTGGTTTCAATAGTCTTAACCAGGATTAGAAAATTACAATGCTACTCACGAGTTGTGTGCTACTACAAAGCAGTAACAGATATGCTTTCATTGAGTATGATGGGTACATATTGTAGCAGGCATCAAAAACTACATACTATAGTCAACAGCATAACTGCAAAAATCACTAAAAGAAAACCTATGATAGCATCAGAACCTGCCATTCTCCATTGTGGCTAGTTGAATTTCCAGAAGAGGTTGCAAAACATGCTATTGACAGGATTGAATAAGTGCTGAAAGTCTGGACATCGTGCCTTTTGGATAAGACACACAATCAAGACCCTGCCATCCTACTCAATTGGACACAAAAAGTCATTGTTTGCTATGGATCAGTAAGATAGTCGCAGTTCTTCTTCTAATCTCAACAATCTAGAACAGAAGGTTACATAATATTTATCCATAAACTGCTCATGAAATTTTGCTGTGCAAAACTTTGCTACCTTATTTGCCAACTTGTCAACAATAACTGGGCTTCTAAAATAAACAATTATTTCTGAGATGATTTGGAATATCCTTAAGTCTTTTATTCATAAAAGATATAACTGAACTTCCTACTTCAAGTGAAATTGCTTTGACTACATGAACATACTTTGAATACAGCAGGGAATCATAACTTGGCAGTGCAGGAACTGCTGAGTGTAACTGTGCAATTATTCCAAGATGTTTGATTGAGGCTTCAGACAAACATAGGAAACTGAAAGGGAAAAAAACCATCTTAGAAAAAAAGGTTCATCTTAACAGATATTTGTTCTTGTTATTTAGAAAAATGGTGTAAAAAGTAATGCAGCAATAATTCACTCATAATTCACAGGCTGCAGCAACAAGCAAGCAGACTGGAACCGAAGCAGCTCTCATTCGACTTGCTTCATGCCTTGGATAGGCTGTGCAATAAGAAACAGATTACAGAAAGCTTTGTGACCTTGGCAGACTGTACCACTGCCCCCTCTGATCTGTCCAAGAATTTTAAAATTGTTTCAATGTCCTAAAGGGATACGATTCTAGGTCATTCTTCTGCTCTACTTCCTCCTTAATTCAATGGGATCATGTCAAAAATGGATCTCCTTGGTCTTCCTGAAGCTGTATATTACATCCCTAAATAATCTATTAAAGATTGTCATAAAATGTTGCATTTATGGCTAATGTTAGTGTATTAGGAACTCATGGAAATAATGTTGGCCTATGATCAGCTTCATTTCTGTGATGATGTCTGTATGACTGAGTTAAAATTGTGCAGCCACAATGCCCTGTTCCTTGGGGCAACATTGAGGTATGGCAATGCTAAGGTGCTCTACAGGCTGATGGATGCATGGAAGTAAGCTGAGAGCCGCTGCCATTGTTATCAAAGCAAAAGAGAAGTCAATGAGTGTCAAAGGGAAAATACTCCAATGGTTTGAGTCATACCAGACACAAAGAAAAATGGTTATGGTTATTAGAGGACAGTCATCTTAGTCAGAACTCCTCGGGGTGTATTCTACACTGCTATATTAATGACCTTTTTTTCATTATTAAATCAGAAACGGTGATGTTTACTGATGACTGGGCAATGTTCAGTTCCAAACACAATCCCTCAGCAAACGATGCAGTCCAAGTCTGCAAGGACAATGTTCAGAGAGCAACAATGATCATTTGTATTATTAGAGTACCTGCCAATGACCATCTCCAGCAAGAGTGAATCTAATCACCTGTCCTATTGCTCAGCCTGCCGCCATCAAAATTTTGGGGTTCCAAGTGACCAGAAATTCAAGCTGACCAGCTACATAAATCCTACACGAATAACTCAAAGTCTGGGTATCCTGTGCTGAATTGTTCACCTTATAACCACCCCTCCACAAGATATTTCCTCCACCAACTTGCCTGGATAAGTGCAGTGTCAAAAATTTCCAAGAACCCTAACACAAAACAAGACAAGGCAGGCCACTTCAATGGCACCCTATCAATCTCACTGAACACTCATTCTGTCATGGTGCTACACAGCACGCCAAAAAACACTCACCCACATTATTCCAACAGCACTTCTCTAACTGATGACCTGCACCATCTAGAAGGCACATGGAAACATGCCTTTCATGTCACACACCAGCTTGACTTATGACTGTTACCATTTAAATTTTGGAACTCCTCCTCCTCCTCCTCCACAGTACCATTAATAAATGCAAACAGTGGTTCAAGAAAGTGGCTCACCACTGTTTTTTCAAAAGCAATAGCACTGTTGGCAACACCCAGATCCTCAAAATGAATAAACAAATCTGTAGGTCAGGATGAATCAACAATGGAGCTTGTTTTTAAGTTCAATTAAAACATACTTCCTTGGATGAAGTAATGGCCAATGCAACAACAAATGCAAGTGAGATAACCCATCAACAAATATGGATTGTCCAAAGTAACCCATCAAGCCTGTGAATATATTTTCATACCTTTGTATATTATCTAGCAATGTCCAACGTAAATTGGTTCTGCTGGAACTAACCATTAGGATCCTTCAATGGATAGATCTAAGCCCACCCAGGTTCTTCCGAATAAATCGGCCTCTCTTATTAATTCCTTTATGGTTGATTCTGGAATTTCTGAAATTTGGCGATTTTTACACCCTAACGATAAAGAATTTTCATACCTCTCTCATGTTTATCATAATTACTCAAGAATTGACTACTTCTTTATTGACCATTGTTTAGTCACAGATGTTATCAATTGTAAATATGATTCCATTACCATTTCTGACTGTGCACCTTTGAAGTTATCTATTAAGACAATGGATTCATCTTCTAATGCTAAATCTTGGAGGTTCAACTCTATTTTACTGCAGGACTCAGACTTTCTTAACTTTATTAAACAACAAATTGATTTGTTTTTTTCAACAAATTCTACAGAAGATATCTCTACTGGAACATTATGGGACACTTTTAAAGCATTTATTCGTGGGCAGATTATTTCATACTCTGCTGGAGTTAGGAAACGAACTAATTCTGAAATATTAATATTGTTCGATAAAATTAAAGAAATTTATAAGATTTATTCAGTGTCCCCCAGTAAAGAACTTTATAAAAAAACAGTTGAACTTCAAACAGAACATAGTTTGTATTATCCTCTTCGATTGAAAATCAGTTAATTAAATCTAGAACCCAGTTTTATGTACATGGAGATAAATCTGGCAAATTATTGGCTAATCAATTGAAAATTGCTTTGGTTAAATGACAAATCACCAAGATTCGTAAACAAGATGGCACTTTGATGATTGATCATAAAGAGATAAATAAAGCCTTTTAAGATTTTTATAATTCTTTATATCAATCAGAATTTGTTGAGGATTCTTCCATAATGGATGAATTTTTAAGAAAATTGAATATCCCGAAATTAACAACAGAAGACAGTGTATTTCTAGACGCGCCTATTACAGAAACCAAAATAAAAGAGGCTATTTTTTCAATGAATTCAGGTAAAGCCCCTGGTCCGGATGGTTATACTGCGGAATTTTTTAAATCCTTTTCTTCTATACTCTTTCCTTGGCTTTGTAAAATTTTTAAAGATGCATTAACTCTAGGTAAATTACCACAATCTTTTTATGATGCCTCCATTTCTCTAATTCTTAAAAACGATAAAGACCCCACTGAATGTGCATCCTATCGGCCTATATCCTTGCTCAATACGAATTCTAAGATTTTTACCAAAATTTTGTCCACTAGATTAGAAAATATATTACCTAAAGTTATTTCTGAAGATCAGACCGGACTTATTAAAAACCGTTATTCATCTTTTAACATCAGAAAATCAATTAATATAATTTATACTCCTTCATCTAAAATACCAGAATGTGTTATTTCCTTAGATGCTGAAAAAGCATTCGGTAGAGTTGAATGGCCGTATTTATTTAATAAGTTGCAGAATTTTAAGTTTAGTTTAAAATTTATATCATGGATTAAATTAATATATTATAAACCTTTGGCTTCGGTTCTTACCAATAATCAGAGATCTCCTTTTTTTCAGTTATCCCGTGGTACGAGGCAAGGCTGTCCTTTAAGTCCTTTATTATTTGACATTGTTTTGGAACCTTTAGCCATTGCCATTCGTGAATCATCTAATATTTTTGGTATTACTCATGGGGAAGGGATTTATAAGTTATCATTATATGCTGATGATTTGTTATTATACATATCTGACCTTGAGAGATCTATTCCTGCTATTTCATCCTTGCTTACTTAGTTTAGTAGCTTTTCTGGTTACAAACTGAATTCTAATAAGAGCGAATTTTTCCATTAAATATGCAAGTTCCAATTTATAAACATTTACCATTTAAACTTGTTACAGATCATTTTATTTATTTGGGTATTAAAATTACCAAGAAACATAAGGATTTATTTAAAGTTAATTTTTTACCTTTAATTGACCAAATCAAGCAACTTGTTACCAGGTGGTCCCCATTATCTTTGCCATTGGTTGGTCGAATTAATGCTATTAAGATGATAGTATTACCCAAATTTTTATATTTATTCCAAGCATTACCAATTTTTATTCCTAAATCTTTTTTTGATATTATTGACTCCAAAATATCCTCATATGTGTGGCAGAATAAAAATCCTAGATTAAGTAAAAAAGATTTACAGAAGCCTAAGAAGGAGGGTGGTTTGGCTTTGCCAAACCTGAAATTTTACTATTGGGCAGTTAATATTTAATATTTTGGACACAAGAATCGATTATAGTATCTTGCCCACAATGGGTAAATTTGGAATATAAATCTGTACAAGACTACATTGTTTTCTATTTTAGGATCTTCACTTCCTTTTGCTCTACCTAAATTGAATAAACAAATAACCAATCCTATAGTTAAACATACATTACGAATATGGTTTCAATTTTGTAAATTCTTTGGCTTGAATAAGTTTATCTTATCAAGCCCTATTATATCTAACTTTTTTTTTCGGCCCTCTTTTTACTTTGTATTATGGAAAACAAAAGGTATAACATGTATTCGTGATCTTTTTTTAGACAATAGTTTTATGTCCTTTGAACAGCTATCTAATAAATATAATTTGCCTAAAACTCATTTTTTTAGATACTTGCAAGTTAGAAATTTCTTGAATAACATGTTACAGTTTTTTCTGAAATTACGTCCAATGGACATTACGGAAATTTTTTTAGCTCTGATCCTTGCCAGAAGGGTTTAGTAGCCATCATTTATAATATGATCATGAAAAGACAGCCAGAAGTATCAGGAAAAATTAAGAAGGAATGGGAAAAAGAACTTCATTGTCTTATACCCACTGAGCAGTGGGAGAAAATTTTACAATTAGTCAATTCTTCTTCTATTTGTGCTAAACATGCCTTACTACAATTTAAGGTTGTACACAGGGCTCATATGTCTAAGGATAAACTTGCTCGATTTTATTCTTATGTTAAACCAACCTGTGACAGATGTCATTCTGAAGTTGCTTCATTGACCCACATGTTTTGGTCTTGCCCCTGCTTGCAAAATTATTGGAAAGATATTTTCGGTATTATTTCAAAAGTTCTGAATATTAAGTTGAAACCACATCCTATTACTGCAATTTTTGGTTTACCAATGGTGGATAATAGTTGTTTATCCCCTTCAGCCTAGCAGATGATTGCATTTGTTACGTTAGTGGCTAGAAGATCTATCCTATTGAATTGGAAAGAAATTAGTCCTCCAACCATATTTCAGTGGTTTTCTCAAACTATTTCTTATTTGAGTTTAGAAAAAAATTAGAAGGGTTGTTTCTTACCCTTCAATTAAATTTGAAGAAACTTGCAGACCATTTATTCAACATTTTCATATGAGCTAAACTGACTTTTCCTAAACCTTACTTTTATTATCGTTAATTATTTGGATGGAGGTGCGGAGTTATTGACGCTGCTGTGTATATTTGACATAACGCAATGGCCCATCTTGGTTAGGTTTTTTTTGGAGGGTTTTTTTTTATTTACTCCTTTTTTCATAATCACTATGAGTTTGGGAGGTTATTATATATGGATTATCATCTATTTGTATTTATACTTTAACCTATTAATTATGTATTCTCAAACTCTCTGTATCTATGTTTCTCTTATGTTTGTTTAAAATTAATAAAAAGATATAAAAAGAAAAAAAAGGAACTAACTATTAGGGTCAACTGCATTTTCTTCCACTTTATATAGTATTACACAGAATGTAGACCCTCCATGATGATCCGCAAATGTAACACTTACCCAACAGGCTAGTGTAAGTCTAGGGGAAAAGGAGACCCAGCCACTCACCAACCCCACCTCCCGTACATGCAGGTGCTGAGAGAATCAAGTTTATGCTGCGCGCACACACACAATATCAAACTCACACCGGATTTCGTTATGGAATACACTTCAAAGATTTTACAAAAACTAAAAGAGTACTATGCAATGCAGTATATATGAAGGAAAAGAAAATAAAGTAAAAGGCGCCAACTTATCAAAGTTCAGTCAGTTTAGTGCACATCGTTGGAGCTCAACCATCGAACCGTTTGACCCCTCGTCACTTTCCTCTGACCTCCACGTCCTCGCACCTGGGACCACCCTGGTGGTCGACCGAACAGTGCAGCACACGTCCACCTTCCTTGGCGTCTTTTTCCCGACTCCTTGAAAAGACTGCGAAAACCCCCCAGCTCCCAGCCACAAGACAAAATAACATCCCCCCCATTGGTTAACAAATGAATACAATCCTGATATCAGCAAGTCTAAAGCTAAACAACTGTGAGAGAAATCACTTATCATACAAAGAAGCCATTTTGAATAACATACACAGTACATTGTACACAAGTATCGATGGTAAGGGACTGAATAATAATAATGGCATTAAATGTCAAGAGTAGGTGGTTCGAAACAGGATTTTTGTCTCACCAAGTCAGTGCTGACCATTAAGCACCCATTTGCACTAATCCCATTTTATTCCCATTCACTCATCCCAGGTTCTACCACTAATCCACTTAGCAGAAGCCACTTACAGGAAGTGGCGGAAAAGTGGAGCACATCTTACTTCTGGCATTTTGTGTATCCTTTACAGATTTCTAGCACCTGTCATTCTTAACTTTATGAAATTAAATATAAGGGTAAATGTTAATTGGTGAATAACATGTAGCCAATTCATATGAGGATTGGAACGTTGATGCATTTGGTGGGCAATGTCATTAGAAATTGAGCTTGCAGACTATGACGATATGTTTAAGATGAATCAAGAATCATCTGTCTGTTCTCCTCTTGTACAACAATGTATGGGATCCCACTACTGATATTCCATTTATATCCTTACTCATAGAGTCATAGAACAGTACAACACAGCAACAGACCCTTTGGCCCATCTAGTTCATGCTCAACCTACCTAGTCCCATCGACCTGTATCCGGACCATAGCTAACCATCTAACCAAGTATCTCTTAAATGTTGAAATTGAACCTGCATCTACCACTTCTGCTAGTAGCTTGTTCCACATCCTCTCCAATCTCCTCATGTTCCCCTTAAACTCTTGCCAGTGACTCCTGCTTCAGACAAAGGCAGAATCAGAAACTAGGACTTCATGGAAAGTCCATACTTAAAGGCCTCGTGCTGAGCACTTAGTTGCAGGAGTTCCTTTTCTAGTGCTACGCTTTGTGACTTTGTCTTTGAATTTTGTGTTGTCTTGTTGAGCCTGAGTGTACTCTGGATATCCATAGCTCTCTCATTACAGCTGTGGGCATGCTGTGCTGGTGCTGGAAGCATGGTGGCGCTTGTGGAGTGCCCTCAGTATATCCTCAGACTGTGCTGTCGTTGACTCAGATGACACACCCACTGTATGTTTCAAAGTGCATATGACAAATAAAGCTTATCTTTTGAAGCCGGGGCATGTGAGGCATAAAGGATGAGCTTGGGCTGGAGGATGAAGGTTACAACTGCAAGGAGGGGATGAGTTACAACGTGGGTTTGGAGGATGTGAAGCAGAATTGTGAGTTGGAATTGGCAATCAGTAGGACTGAATCATGGGTTGGTAGAAAATTAATCTCTACTTACCAGTTGGTCAAATTGGTAGATCAGTAAATGGGATAGTGTTGCATAAAGAGTAAGCTTAGGGGTAAAGGAAGATGAAGGGTGGATGTAGAGCTTGAAGAAGAAATAAAGAAAGTGCTCTCCTTAAAAAGAACCTGACTGAGGTGCACACAAATGTGGTCCTGCTCAGGAAAGTTCCTCTTAAGTCATGCTGGAGATTTTTATAAGAGTCTCTCAGGAATGGCTCAGCAAATAGATGTGCAAATGAAAATGACAGATAAGAGTTCTAGGTGGGCACTGCCATCAATGAACACTCCTGCTCATACCTGAGCAATCACCTGTACTGTTGGCTGGGAAGGAAAATCATAAACAATGGCCAATTCCTGATTTCCAACAAACATTTGTTTGTGTGATCCATATTAACATATTGCTGTGCAATCTACTTTCTTGGTATTAGGCTGTTGTGACTGAGCTATGTGGAAAATCTATCATGGGTTCAATCTGGCAAGACAAGCAAATAGAAATAATGTCTAAGAAGCAAAGATTCAGACAGGAAGAAGTCAGAATAATGAAGTTTCTGGTTATCTGGGACAAATGCATTATATTAGCTTCAGAAACCAAATTGAAAATGGCGCAACAAATATTACTGACCTAAGTAGAGAATCTGGCCAAGATATGTGCAGACCATAAATCCCAGATGAGAGCCTTCGGAATTCACCATGCCAGGTTTGTTGTATTCCGAGTGGTCATCAAAATTAGCATATTTTTCGTAGGGTCCTGCAACATTTTTTGGTACATCCAGCGGACCATCTGCTGAAGGAAGCTTGGAATTCCAGTGGCCAGATTCAGAAAGGGGAACGTGGAGCATGGAGGGTTCCAATGTCCTCATCCACTGGAGAATTATAGAAATGGCCCATGGCCTCTTCAAAGGGCCTATAAATACTTCTTCAATCATAGTTTAAGTCACAAATAACAATGAATAAAATTCAACATGCATTTCAAAGCCAAACAATTCCAGAAAGAGAAAATATTTCCTTTAACTTTAGAGAGGAAAGTAATATGTGAGGAACAAAGCTTCTCTCAGATCACTCTTGCTTTAACATGTAATCCCTTTCCATCTTTTCAAAATATGATCAGCTTGTTTAAATTCTCCCATTATTTAGATGGAGCTCTAAATGTCCAGCCGTAATTAGCAAAAAAAATGTATCAGAAAATTAAAATATGCAAAAACATCTTTCCCTGGCACATAGCAGTTGCATGAGCTGTCCTTGAAATTAAAATACACCATGAGTTGTCCTAATAGTTACAATCAGGTTCCAATGGCTGGAGGAGGAACAGATGCGTCACAGTCCATTGAATGTAGTGATAGAATGAGAAGAGCTCGAGGCCATAATGCTTTTCAGTAAATGACTGCAGTGTCTGTGGTGCATTGATCGACAAAAACAGAGATGCAAAATACAAAGTTCCGTAAGAGCCGTAGTAGCAGAACTGTGCTAGGGTCTGTGGTTACTGTAGTGTTTGGCTACAAAACAAAATGTATATTATTTGCTGAAGACTTAGACTGTTTTGGCATGGCAAATCAAAGAGTGCTGCCAATAGACAGCTCAACGGTCGCTTCATTGGAAATGTACATATAATTTACATGCTTTCTGAGGGTAGAGTGCATCGAGAAGGAAATGGTTAAAATTTTAAGGACAGTACAACATGAGAAAATTATCTGCAAAGTGGGATATATTCTTTTCAGGGTATACTTCAGTTAATGACAACCTTGCCTCAGAGTCAGAAGGCTTTTATATTCCAGTTCCATTCTGGAGAATTGATTACATAAATTAGACTGACACCACAGTGTAATTGAATGTTAGTGTAATAAAAGTGGTGTATTTTATGTGAGATATTAAATCAATATTCTGCCTATTCATCAATGTAGTGGCACAACTTCAAAGAAAAGCCAGAGCTATGGCTCACATCCTCAGTTAAAAAAAAAACCATCAAATACAGCCTTTCTGGCCATTGCTATTTTTGATACCTTGCTATGTACAAAGTGGCAGTTATATTTCTGCACTACAACAGTAACTACAATTTTTAAGAAAAGCCTTTGGGTGCAGTGGACAGTGAACTCTAGATGTGTTTTTTAACATGTATATATTGATTGTGCAGGCTACGGTGGGCTTGGAGCTACAGATCTCCACCTTCCTCTGCTACATGTACTGCTAGAAGCTCAACCCTCAGTGGATTGGAGTGAAGAAAAGAAAGGCAACAGTAGAGGCTGCGACAGCAGATTAGAAATGACAACCAAAGCGTAGGGCAAGAACAAGCCATGGTAACAACAGCTTGAAGACGACAAACTCATTGTGTGGACCAAGGCTTGAAAGGTCCTACTAACTGGAGTTCTAAAGAACAGGATCAGAGGCAAAGAAAGAAAAAAGTTAAGGAAGAGATGACAGGTGGTGTTTCCAAACATAGCAAGTCTGATTAATTCACAGTAGATTTGACTGTTATTGTCACTCTGAGATCATGTAAAATGCAACGTTTTGGAACTTTCATTGGCTTTAATGGTTCCTGTGTCTGCCATTGCCTGAGAAAATAATAACAGTAAAACTGCCTTGGTTGCGTAAGTCAGCAAGATCCTTTCTTTTCTCAAGATCTTGTGGTATTTATTTAAACAGTGTGTTCAGTTTAAACTCTGAAGGTCGGTCAACAAAACTTCCTACTATTATAGTCTGCTTGGACATTTTTGTCTGGACACCCACCACTGACTGTAATTGATTGAATGACACAAATTGCCACCACATTGTTCAGTTAATGATCCCACTTCCTCAGCCTTAAAATACAAAGTAAAACCACTAAGTGGGTGTGCTGAGAACAAAACGTTCATCTAAAAGCTTCACTGGTTTAATGGTATAAAAGAATAAAGAACAATTTTAATGCATTTATAAAATTTCATAATGACAATGTGCTATCAAGCACTCATACCGAATGTGTCCGATAGTTGTAACACCTCCTCACTTCTGCTCTCTTTCTTCATTGCCGATACCTAAAACTCATCCCTCTGACCAAGCATTCACTTACTGTTCTACTTCACAGAGGAAACTATAGATTTAAGGAATATATATATAAATATTTAAGAAGTAAAGGCGAGTTTCTGCTTTCACTTCAAAACTGAAAATTCTGGAAACTCTCTGCAGCTTAAGAAATAGAGTGAATTCAATGTTTTTTCTATCAGAACCCAAAAAGTTTTGTTTAAATTACAGAGAGTGGGAGGGACAGAGAGAACAGAGTGAATATCTGTGATAAGCTATAGACCAAACTTGTTAGGTAATGATTATTCCAAAGAGAGAGATACAAGAGGAAAACGAACGGAGCTACTTGAAACAGAAAGGACAGGCATATCTATGGAGAGAAAGAAAAAGTGGTTATCTGAAATAGTTAAATTTAGTGTCAAATCTCAGCAGTCCTCCCATATGAAGCAGGAGTTCAGGTTAATGTCTTCCAGTATAGTGTCTTGCAAATATTGTTCACAATATGATCTCCTCTGCAATGAAGAACCTAACATAGATTGGGTAACATTTTTGTTCAGTTTGTACAGGCAAATTTGAACTTAGAGTTGCCCCTCCCATTTCTGCTCTAACCTCAGCCACACATTGTAGTGATGTTGTGTACTACCTGGATGGTAGCTGGCTCGATTAAGCTCAAGGGCTATTTAGCAATATTGGGTCTGGGAGATGTTTGATTCTGTCTTTATGAAAATATGTAAGATCTCAATATTACAGATCATCTATGGATAAAGTCACTGTATACTCATGCCATTCTATGAGGCATCATCACGGTGATTTATGGCTGACAAAGTACTTTTGAAGTGCAGTTACCATTGTGGCAAGGTGCCAGAAATATCACTGGGGCTGCAAAATAATAACCTATTTCAGACATGCTGGTTAAGAAATAGTTATCAGAAAATCCAAGAAAAGGGAAATGCTGAAAA
Organism: Hypanus sabinus; assembly: GCF_030144855.1. Lineage (NCBI taxonomy): Eukaryota > Metazoa > Chordata > Chondrichthyes > Myliobatiformes > Dasyatidae > Hypanus > Hypanus sabinus. The sequence goes on along the minus strand of NC_082719.1, from coordinate 45,964,097 downwards.
TAATTATGAAGGGATAAGATAGTGGGACATATGAAAAGTATCAAAGGGATCAGACGAAGTCAGCGTGGACTCCTGGAAGTATTTAACAAAATGGAATGTTTTGAGGATGAAAACTGATAAGGGAAAATCTGTGGATATGCTATAAATGGATTTTTAGAGTATTCTTGTTAAAACACACTAACCTTTCAAGTGGCTCAAGTTAAACCAGATGGTATTGAAAAGTAATGCATTTGCACAAATTGAACATTAACTGAAAGCCAGGGAGCAGAGAGTCAGAATTGATGAGTCTTTTCCAGCGACACGGGAGATAACCAGTGGGTTATCACAGGGGTCACTTCTTGGCCTTCAGCAAATCCGTAACACATATCAATAATTATAATGAGGGAAGAGAATATATTATTTCAAACTCTAAAATGTGAGATTGTGAATTGTGAGAAAGATACAAAAAGGTTTCAAGGTGACTTTAAAAACTTGTCAAAATGCAATATAAACTAAATAAATGTAAAGTTATTCACTTGGATAGAAAATAAACTAAAAATACAGAGTGTTGTTTAAATTGTTTGAGATTGGGAAGTATTGGTGTACAGAGAGACTTAATTGTTCTTGTACATTAATCACTGAAAGCAAATGTGTGGGTACAGCAAGCAGTACAGAAGGCAAATATTACGTTGTTCTTCATTTCCTGATAATATCAATGCAAAATCAAGGAAGTCCTACAGCCAGACCTTGGCAATGCCACGCTGGGAGAGGGGTGTGTAGGTTTAGTCTCTTTGAGAAAAGATATTTGCCATCAGACATTGACTCAAAGATCAACCACTGCCTGAGAGTACTAGTGAAGCCTATGCAATATTGAGGAAAAGAGTCTTGACCATGAACTACATACCCAAATGAAACTTTTGGTGTGTACAGCATTCGTCCTGTCCACACTACTGCATGGAGCTGAATCATGGACCACCTATAGTAGACTCCTGAATGCCCTGGAACAATACCTCCAAAGAGCCTTACATAAGTTTTTGAGAATCATCTGGAAGGACAGATGCAGCATACTGGAACAGGCCAACTCAAACAGCATTTCCACCATGATAAAGCAACATCAACCTGAAGGATAGATCGTATCATTTGGGTGCCTAACTCACGTCTCCCCAAACAGATCCTTTACTCCCAGTTGAAAGGGGGACAGAGAGCCCCTGATGGGCAAAGAAAATGCCTCAAAGATAAGATCAAGATCAGCCTAAAGAAACTCAATATTACTTCTTGAAACTGGGAAGTCACCACACTCATTAGATGCACCTGGAGGAAACCTGTTCAAGAGGGAGCTGCGCTACGTGACAGCGACCTCCACAATGTCACAGAGAACAAGCTGCAGCTGCAAAAGGAGAGAATTAACAACCAAAAGACCCACCACTAAACACAGCCACCACATACTGGTGTTCACACTACACCAGAATATGTGGATCTCAGCTCAGCCTCTGAGGACACACCAAAAGACAACTCCTTAGGAGAGCATCTTACTCAACTTGAATGACCAATCTACCACTGGTATTCTTGCCATAAAGGGAGTTCACCAGACTAATCCCTGGGATGGTGCAACTACCATACAAGGAGAGGTTGGGTCGAGTGGGTTTGTATTCTCCAGAGTTTTTAAGAATAAGAGGAGATCTAATTGAAACCTACGAAATTCTGGCAAAGCTGGACAGATTGGATGTTGTAGACTGTTTCCTCTGGCTAGGGAGAAGTCACAGACTCAGATTACAGAGCAGGAGATCTAAGACTGAGATGAGGAAAAGTTGCTTTTTCCATACATTGGAGGGGGGAAGAAAGAGAGAAGGGGAGGGGGGAGAGGGAGAGGAAATATGCTACTGGGAAAGTTGATCAGCCATTATTGCTCCGAATGACAAAGTAGGCTGCCAAGGTCACATGGCCTACTCCTGCTTTTAATAAATGTGTGATACCTCCAGAGGACTTTTTTTTGGGAATTATGGCATAACAGCTTTTACATCTAGTTTTAATAGTTTTGTTTTGAAGAGAAAAATGTCTACAATGTCTAAAATAAAAGCGATTGCTTAGTAGCTATGCAACTTTTTTATGATATTGATATACACACAGGGTACTACACTGTGACAACTGACAGGGGATTTTAAACCATTTCAACTTGGCACTTATCTTCTTCCTTCTCCAAAGAGAGCTCTGTTAAAACAATATCATATGTTTGGTCTGTTTTGGATTAAAGCTGAGTGAGGTATGAATCAACTCGAGACTCCTCATGTTTATGTTGCATTCACCACTTCCATCAGGACACAGCTGAAGACAAAACCCAGAAACTATCAGGAAAAGCTACCATGTGCCCATCTATACTAATTCCATTTATTAACACTATGCACCAGTAGCGAACTATGCACCAGTGATTCATGAGATCAGTCAGGTGCATCTAAAATGCTATGAAAGTCACTGCCTTCAGTATTTGGCAGCATCGGTTTTGCTAATGCTACTTTATCTTGTTTATTAACATATAGCCCAGGCTGAGTTTCCATCTTTGGGATCAAAGAGCTGGAATATGTCCTGCTTGTTCCTGACCCCATTGCATCTTTCTGATTCAAAGTCCTTAAATGTACTTGAAATAAAGCAGCAGCCACATAATACCCAGTTACAAAATCAGGACCATGTTTACAGCATCAAAGGGGGAGACAAGATATCCAGAGAGGCCTATTTCTTGCAAAAATCAAGATACACCCGTAAAGGCCTCTGCAGGGTCAGTGTTGATTTGTCGGTGGAAGACTATGTTGCAGGTCAGAAGTTTCAAATGATCTTCTTTCTCTAAGTTATACTTCAATTTAAATAAAGCGAAATGAAGGACTTACAGGCCCATGAATAAATGGCAAGCCCAAATAAGGTCAGGATTTTACAGGATAATTTTTACTACCAACCGACATAAATATGAAATCAGTCAGCATTCACCAAGGAGGCCCACCCCTTCAGAGTGGATACTTTTGATGACAGATCATTGATTTGGTTTCTCTCTCCACATACGTGGCTCAGCTATTAAGTTTTCCATCATTTTCATTATTTAAGAAGGACAGATGTATCACCATTGGCAGCTGCCAATTTATGAGTGGAACAAAATTTTAAAAATGTCTGTATACTGAACTTCACACTTTATGTGCCAAGCCACAAGTGTTCTTACTTGTTGTTTGAATACGTTGAGTGCTGCCATTGAAAGAACATGAACAAGTGGTTTGTCATGTTTTTTAGTTTTGGTGAGAATTTAAGATCTTCCACTGGACCTGAACTGAACTTTATTAATACAGTCTTTTCTACTTAGATCAGCCTTATTATGACATAGACAAGCTGATCAGAATTAGCAATTTAGTTTCTTTTGAACATTTTGACAGAAATTGAACTTTATTGTTCAATGATATTTGCAGAAAGTAAAGTTTATTGTCGTATACTGCCAAATGAGATGTTTCTCCACACCAGGGTGTAAAGCACAGTAATACACATAACACACACAGTAACTTAGGAAAGTAAAATTTAAATCTACAAATTATGCAAATATAAACAGAGTGCGTATATTAAATATTGTAGGGTACAGTATAAATTATCCAGTGACACTTCAAATGCGATGTGGCAGGGAGCTCAGAAGCCCAATGGCCTGAGGGAAGAAGCTGTTTCCTATCCTGACTGTTCTTGTTTTTATGCATCGGAGCCTGATGGTAGAATGTCAGAGAGGACGCTGGATGGAGGAAGTTTTTTCAAACATTTTTAAAAGGAACAGGAAGTCCATTATTTACATATTTCCATACAACACAGAAGGAGATCATTCGCCTCATTGAGTCTATGCCAATTCCCAGAGCAATCCCATTCCGTCACTTATTTCTCTATGACCAATTCTCTCACATACTGTATGTCCACCAATAGTCCCCATTCCCCACCTACATCTATACTCACAAATTAACTTTGAAACCATCCTTGGGATATGGGAGGAAGCCAGAACACACAAATAAACACTGTATGGTCATGGGGGAATACATAAACAACACATGGACAACTTTAGTGGTTGGGATGAAATGTGTACTGCTGATGGGATTATCTGCAGCACCAGTGTGCTGCCCTTAGTCGACAAGTATTAAGACATGGAATGATAATGAAAATCTTGCTGTCTCCAGCCAAACTGGGATGCATGACATTTGAAGATCTGGTTAAACTTACTTCAGGACCCAGCCCCTTTGTTCCACTGCACAAATTAACCAGCTGATATCAAGCTGAAACTGCTATGTACACCCCTGCAGATTCAAGGCAAATTGCTAAACAGCCAGCAGTGTGTAATTGACAACCAAAATTCAATATGGAACAGTTATTGATTGGAAAATGTGGGATACTTCTATGGGGAATCTGGGAAATCAGAATCACAATCAGAATCAGGTTTATTATCACCGGCATGTGTTGTGAAATTTGTTAACGTAGCAGCAGCAGTTCAATGCAATACATAATCTAGCAGAGAAAAGAACAATAATAATAATAAATAAAATGAAAATAATAAATAAATAATCAATTACATAGATTGAATAGATTTTTAAAACGTGCAAAAACAGAAATACCGTATATTTAAAAAAAGTGAGGTAGTGTCCAAAGATTCAATGTCCATTTAGGAAACAGGTGGCGAAGGGGAAGAAGCTGTTCCTGAATCGTTGAGTGTGTGCCTTCAGGCTTCTGTATCTCCTACCTGATGGTAACAGTGAGAAAAGGGCATGCCCTGGGTGCTGGAGGTCCTTAATAATGGACACTGCCTTTCTGAAACACCGCTCTTTAAAGATGTCCTAGGTACTTTGTAGGCTAGTACCCAAGATGGAGCTGACTAGATTTACAACCTTCTGCAGCTTCTTTTGGTCCTGTGCAGTAGCTCCTCCATACCAGCCAGTGATGCAGCCTATCAGAATGCTCTCCACAGTCCAACTATAGAAGTTATTGGGGGTATTAGTTAACATGTCAAATCCCTTCAAACTCCTAATAAAGTATAGCCACTGTCTTGGCCTTCTTTAAAACTACATCGATATGTTGGGACCAGGTTAGATCCTCAGAGATCTTGACACCCAGGAACTTGAAGCTGCTCACTCTCTCCACTTCTGATCCCTCTATGAGGATTGGTATGTGTTCCTTTATCTTACCCTTCCTGAAGTCCACAATCAGCTTTTTTGTCTTACTGACGTTGAGTGTCAGGTTGTTGCTGTGACACCACTCCACTAGTTGGCATACCTCACTCTTGTACTCTCTCTCGTCACCCCCTGAGATTCTACCAACAATAGTTGTATTGTCAGCAAATTTATAGATGATATTTGAGCTGTGCCTAGCCACACAGTCATGTGTGTAGAGAGAGTAGAGCAGTGGGCTAAGCACACACCCCTGAGATGTTCCAGTGTTGATTGTCAGCGAGGAGGATATGTTATTACCAATCCACACAGATTGTGGTCTTCCGGTTAGGAATTCGAAGATCCATATGCAGAAGGAGGTACAGAGGCCCAGGCCCCGTAACTTCTCAATCAGGATTGTGGGAATGATGGTATTAAATGCTGAGTTATAGTCGATGAACAGCATCCTGACGTAGGTGTTTGTGTTGTCCAGGTGGTCTAAAGCCATGTGAAAAGCCATTGAGATTGCGTCTGCCATTGACCTATTGTGGCGATAGGAAAATTGCAATGGGTCCAGGTCCTTGCTGAGGCAGAAGTTCAATCTAGTCATGACCAACCTCTCAAAACACTTCGTCACTGTAGATATGAGTGCTACCCAGTGATAGTTGTTAAGGCAACCCACATTATTCTTCTTAGGCGCTGGTATAATTGTTGCATTTTGAAGCAAGTGGGAACTTTTGCCCGTAGCAGTGAGAGGTTCAAAATATCCTTGAATACTCCAACCAGTTGGTTGGCACAGGTTTTCAGAGCCTTACCAGGTAGTCCATCGGGATCTTCTGCCTTGCGATAATTCACTCTCTTTAAAGTCAGTCTAACATCAGCCTCTGAGACAGAGATCACAGGATCATCAGGTGCAGCAGGGATCTTCACAGCTGTAGTTGTGTTCTCCCTTTCAAAGCGTGCATAGATGGCCTTGAGTTCATCTGGTAGTGAAGCATCGCTGCCACTCATGCTATTGGGTTTCGCTTTGTCAGAAGTAATGTCTTGCAGACCCTGCCAGAGTTGCCATGCATACAATGTCACCTCCAACCTCATTTGAAATTGTCTATTTGCCCTTGAAATAGCCCTCCGCAAATCAAAATGTTTCCATTTTGAGGATAATCCAGAGTAGATGTCATAAATATGAGATGGTAATAAAGTCAAAAGAGAATTCAGGTTTCTCCACGGCAGCTCACTGTAGCTCCACAGTATTGGTCCAGATCAGGCAGTACAGTACAGCAGCCGTGGAGCGGGGAATTAGTTGGGAACCTCTACCACCTGATCCCGTAGAGGAAAACGCTACTTTTTTTGCCATGCCTGTTCCTTGAATGACAAAACAGAAATACTTTCATTTATAGAATTAAATCACAAATTACAGCTAATAAAGTACTCTTTGAAATACTGTCATTCAAATATAGAAATATTGGAAAGAGCATCACAACAACTAAAGTGTGGTGAACTACATATACCTGTCTGGACACGCCCCCTGCTGACTGCTCCTGTGGCTCCTCCCACAGACCCCTGTATAAGGGCAATTGAGGCCTGAGGCCGGCCTCTCAGTCTCCAGGACGTAGTATGGTGATCAACCACTGCTTGTTCCTTCTTCCAGTCAATAAAAGCCGATACCTCGCCTTACGTCTCAGAGTGAGTTATTGATGGTGCATCAATTTTATTGACTGGAAGTTTTAAAACATGGAAACCGTTTTACGTCCGGAAAGATTGGATTTGGACCCCCAAGACCCTGAGGCAGCTCTTGCCTTTGAACTCTGGCTTGCATGCTTCCAATCATACTTGGCGGAGGTTAGTGCAACTGAACCCACTGTTATGCACAGAATTCTCCTCTCGAGGGTCACCCCACAAGTTTATTCATTTATCAGAGACCTGCCGACCTACGATGAGGCACTGGACACCCTCAAAAGACAGTACTTGCGGCCAGTGAACACCGTCTACGCAAGACATCGTTTAGCTACGCGCCAACAGCGGCCTGCAGAGTCGAGCGCCCAGTTTCTCCGAGCTCTACAGACGCTCGTCCGAACTCTTGACTGCAAAACGCTCACGGCGGAACAGCATGCGGAGCTGCTGGTACGAGACGCCTACGTGACAGGAATTCGGTAAGTGTACATGCACCAGCGGCTGCTGGAAGATGCCGATCTTACCTTATGCTCAGCGATCGAGACGGCCGACACACTGGAGGCTGCTCTGCACAACGCTGATGCTGTCCAGCCGCACGATTCCCCGCCAGTTCCGTGGACACCTCAGACGCCGCCGGTTTCCGCGAGCGAATTCGCCAATGCCACAGCCAGTCGTGATTCCACGAACTCCCCGAACCTGACCACGACTGCGGCCAGGCGAAAGCCCGAACTGTGTTATTTCTGCGGACTCGAAAAGCACCCCCGAAAACACTGCCTGGCCTGAGAAGCTACCTGCTCCAGTTGCAGGAAGAAGGGCCATTTCGCCAAGGTCTGTAAGTCTGAACCACGAGCGGGGTTGAGCAGTGCTGCGTGTGAGACGTGGGGGCCGCCATCTTGCATGCCCTGATGTGGGCAGCCATCTTTGTCGGAGCCGCCTCGTCCCGCCTGCAACCCACGAGTGCTTACCGGGCACCAAAACGGCAGTTCAACTCTGGCCACCGTAACCCTCGACCAAAGCGCCCCACACCAGCTTGCAAGGTCAATGATGGACATCCTGGTGCAGGGGCACAAGACTAGCTGCCCATTTGACATGGGCAGCACTGAGAGTTTTATTGACCCAGACACGGTGCAACGCTGCGGACTCGTGACACGGCCGGTAAGCCAGAGGGTCACCTTGGCTTCTGGGTCGCATTCCACAGACATCCGGGTGGGTTGTGTAGCGACATTGGTGGTGCAGGGCACAGAATATCGGAACTTTGCGCTACTGGTCATGCCTCAACTGTGCGCGCCTGTGCTATTGGGGCTGGACTTCCAGAGCCACCTCGAAAGTGTGACTATGGCATATGACGGGCCCCTCCCACCACTCACTGTCAGGAATCCTCAGTTCTGTGGGACTTCATCATATACCCCGCTACTGACCACACACACACACACACACACACACACACACACACACAGACCCACACATCCCACCCAGCACCATGCCGACAGCTGCGCTACCGACACCACTTGCAGCCTCTCCACCCTCAAGATCCCTCCCCCACCGCTGTTCGCCAACCTGACCCCCGACTGTAAGCCTGTGGCAACTAAAAGCAGGAGGTACAGCGCAGGGGACAGGGCCTTCATTAAGTCAGAGGTGCAGCGGCTGCTCGGGGAGGGGATCATTGAGCCAAGCACAAGCCCTTGGCGGTCCCAGGTGGTTGTTATTTGGACTGGGCAGAAAGATAGGATGGTCGTGGACTATAGTCAAACCATCAATAGGTTCACGCAGCTTGACATGTACCCCCTACCCCGCATCGCGGATATGGTCAACCAGATAGCTCAGTACAAGGTGTACTCGACAATAGATCTGAAATCCGCTTATCACCAGCTCCCCATCCGCCCAGAGGACCGCCCCTACACCGCCTTCGAGGCGGGCAGCAGGCTCTATCACTTCCTGCCAGTCCCCTTCAGTGTCACGAATGGTGTCTCTGTCTTCCAGAGGGAAATGGACCAGTTGGTGGACCAGTACCAACTGCAGGCCACATTTCCCTATCTGGATAACATCACCATCTGTGGTCGCGACTGGTCAGATCACGACGCCAACCTCCAACGACTTTTCTAAGTGGCCGCAGCTCTGAACCTTACTTATAACAGGGACAAGTGTGTGTTCGGAACCACCCGACTCGCTATCCTTGGGTATGTCGTGGAAAACGGGGTCATTGGCCCTGATCCCGACCGTACGCGGCCCCTGTTAGAACTCCCTCTTCCCACCACTCTCAAAGCCCTCAGACGGTGCCTGGGTTTTTTTTCCTATTACACCCAATGGGTCCCCCATTACGCAGACAAGGCCCGCCCCCTGGTCAAGTCTACCATTTTTCCCCTCTCTGCTGAGGCCTGCGTGGCCTTCAGCTGCATTAAAGGGGGCATTGCCAAAGCTACAATGCATGCGGTGGACGAGACCGCTCCCTTCCAAGTGGAGTGCGACGCCTCCGATTTCACACTGGCTGCTACCCTCAATCAGGCAGGCAGGCCAGTAGCATTCTTTTCACGTACCCTTCAAGGCTCTGAACTTCAGCACTCAGCGGTGGAGAAAGAAGCCCAGGCCATAGTGGAGGCTGTTAGGCACTGGAGGCACTATCTTGCTGGCAAAAGGTTCACCTGTCTGACCGACCAGCGCTCGGTTGCGTTCATGTTCAGCAACCAACAGCGGGGCAAAATCAAAAATGATAAGATTTTGCGGTGGAGAATAGAACTCTCCACCTACAACTATGATATCCTGTACCGGCCTGGCAGACTCAATGAGCCCCCTGATGCCCTATCCCTGGGAACATGTGCTACACACAGCTCGACCAGCTGTACACCCTTCATGCACAACTTTGCCATCCGGGGGTCACCCGATTTTACCATTTCGTGAAAGCCCAGAACCTGCCGTACTCCCTGGAGGACATCAGGACGATGACCAGGGACTGCCAAATCTGCGCTGAGTGCAAACCGCACTTCTACCGTCCTGAAATGGCGCAACTTGTCAAGGCCACCCGCCCTTTTGAGTGACTGAGTGTTGACTTTAAGAGCCCCCTTCCCTCCACCGACCGCAATGACTATTTTCTCAATATTATCGACGAGTACTTGTGGTTCCCCTTTGCCATTCCCTGCCCCGACACCACTACCACGTCCATCATAAAAGCCCTGCGCCAGCTCTTCACTCTGTTCGGAAATCCCTGCTATATCCACAGTGATAGAGGGTCCTCCTTTATGAGTGACGAGCTGCGCCAGTACTTGCTGGCTAGGGGCATTGCTACTAGTCGGACCACGAGTTATAATCCCCGGGGTAATGGACAGGTGGAGCGGGAGAATGCCGCAGTGTGGAAGGCCACACTTTTAGCCCTTAAGTCAAGAGGGTTGCTGGTCTCTCGATTGCAGGAGGTCCTCCCTGAAGCACTCCACTCTATCCACTCCCTGTTATGTACGTCCACCAATGCCACCCCTCACGAGCGCCTATTCTCTTTTCCCAGGAAGTCTGTCACTGGGACCACCCTACCAGTTTGGCTGACGTCCCCAGGGCCAGTGCTGCTCTGGAAACATGTGCGGAGTAATAAATACTCCCCGCTGGTCAAGAGAGTTCACCTTCTACATGTGAACCCCCAGTATGCCTACGTGGTCTTACCTGATGGGCGGGAGGACACGGTCTCCGTCCGCGACCTGGCGCCCGCAGGAGCAGCAGACCACTACCCCGAACACTCCCCGGTAACTATGTACCCGAGGTGACACCGCGCACACCAGGCCCTACACAGACTCCTCACGACACTCATATACTGGGCGTTTCGTACGTGTATATACCAGGCGCCTCGCACACGCGAGGGATCACTGACACCTAGTGGGCTGACACCTCCAGTTAGGCCGGAACCAGCACAACCTCCGTCTCCGGTGCAAGCACCACCGGCACCTGTGCAATCACCACCACCGGCACCTGTGCAATCACCACCACCGGCATCTGTGCAATCACCACCACCGGCACCTGTGCAATCACCACCACCGGCACCTGTGCAATCACCGCCACCGGCACGTGTGTAATCACCACCACCGGTATCTGTGCAATCACCACCACCGGCATCTGTGCAATCACCACCACCGGCTCCTGTGTAATCACCACCACCGGCACCTGTGCAATCACCACCACCGGCACCTGTGCAATCACCGCCACCGGCACGTGTGTAATCACCACCACCGGTATCTGTGCAATCACCACCACCGGCATCTGTGCAATCACCACCACCGGTACCTGTGTAATCACCACCACCGGCACCTGTGCAATCACCACCACCGGCACCTGTGCAATCACCACCACCGGCACCTGTGCAATCACCACCACCGGCTCCTGTGCAATCACCACCACCGGCACCTGTGTAATCACCACCACCGGCACCTGTGTAATCACCACCACCGGCTCCTGTGCAATCACCACCACCGGCACCTGTGCAATCACCACCACCGGCACCTGTGCAATCACCACCACCGGCACCTGTGCAATCACCACCACCGGCACCTGTGTAATCACCACCACCGGCATCTGTGTAATCACCACCACCGGCACCTGTGCAATCACCACCACCGGCTCCTGTGCAATCACCACCACCGGCTCCTGTGCAATCACCACCACCGGCACCTGTGTAATCACCACCACCGGCACCTGTGCAATCACCACCACCGGCACCTGTGTAATCACCACCACCGGCACCTGTGTAATCACCACCACCGGCACCTGTGCAATCACCACCACCGGCTCCTGTGCAATCACCACCACCGGCACCTGTGTAATCACCACCACCGGCACCTGTGCAATCACCACCACCGGCACCTGTGCAATCACCACCACCGGCTCCTGTGCAATCACCACCACCGGCTCCTGTGCAATCACCACCACCGGCACCTGTGCAATCACCACCACCGGCATCTGTGCAATCACCACCACCGGTACCTGTGCAATCACCACCACCGGCATCTGTGCAATCACCACCACCGGCATCTGTGCAATCACCACCACCGGCATCTGTGCAATCACCACCACCGGTACCTGTGCAATCACCACCACCGGCATCTGTGCAATCACCACCACCGGTACCTGTGCAATCACCACCACCGGCACCTGTGCAATCACCACCACCGGCACCTGTGCAATCACCACCACCGGCATCTGTGCAATCACCACTACCGGCACCTGTGCAATCACCACCACTGGCATCTGTGCAATCACCACCACCGGCTCCTGTGCAATCACCACCACCGGCTCCTGTGCAATCACCACCACCGGCACCTGTGCAATCACCACCACCGGCATCTGTGCAATCACCACCACCGGCACCTGTGCAATCACCACCACCGGCTCCTGTGTAATCACCACCACCGGCACCTGTGCAATCACCACCACCGGCTCCTGTGCAATCACCACCACCGGCACCTGTGCAATCACCACCACCGGCACCTGTGCAATCACCACCACCGGCACCTGTGCAATCACCACCACCGGCACCTGTGTAATCACCACCACCGGCACCTGTGCAATCACCACCACCGGCATCTGTGCAATCACCACCACCGGCACCTGTGCAATCACCACCACCGGCTCCTGTGTAATCACCACCACCGGCTCCTGTGTAATCACCACCACCGGCTCCTGTGCAATCACCACCACCGGCATCTGTGCAATCACCACCACCGGCTCCTGTGCAATCACCACCACCGGCTCCTGTGCAATCACCACCACCGGCATCTGTGCAATCACCACCACCGGCACCTGTGCAATCACCACCACCGGCTCCTGTGTAATCACCACCACCGGCTCCTGTGCAATCACCACCACCGGCTCCTGTGCAATCACCACCACCGGCTCCTGTGCAATCGCAGCCGGTGCTACGTAGATCGCAGCGACAGATTCGACCACCTGATAGACTTAACCTGTAAGAAACTTCGCCACATGGGGACTCTTTTTAAAAGTAAGGGGGGGTGGTGAATGTGGTGAACTACATATACCTGTCTGGACACGCCCCCTGCTGACTGGTCCTGTGGCTCCTCCCACAGACCCCTGTATAAAGGCGATTGAGGCCTGAGCCCGGCCTCTCAGTCTCCAGGATGTAGTACGGTGGTCACTCACTGCTTGTTCCTTCTTTCAGTCAATAAAAGCCGATATCTCACCTTTACGTCTCAGAGTGAGTTATTGATGGTGCATCACGAGGAAAGGGTTCAGATTATCTTTTGCGTATGATCCTTCTGGATGCGTCTTCAGACTTGGCTTTTTTCAAAGTACGTAGCTTTAATGAAATTGCTTGGAGGTCTTCAAAGGTTTCTTCGCTTTACACTGCGTCCTTGGTTACTGTATCAAAGAGCCAATCATAGGACTGGCAGACACATTCGCTCATTTATACCCAGAGCCTGCCTTGCATGTATAATTAGCATATAAGTGAAAATGGATTATGCTAGGAGCAGCATCAGGGTGCTGTGAGAAATTCCAGAAATTCCACACCTGAATGGACATGGTGCCCAGCACAGCAACTCCATCCATTGTCTGGCCTCTCATCAGCTTCCACCAAACCAAGTGCAACCTGATAAAAAGCTCATCCCTGTGTCCTTTCCCATGGGAGACGCGCCTCCCTCTCTTTTTCCCACTGTGGATCGTGCCTCATCACTTCCCCGCTGGTACTTAGCCACCCTGGCCTTTTCCATCAGAAACTGGTCATAGTCTCTTTCAGCATATTAATCTCCATCTTCTTTCCCATTGCCTGGTCTCCTCCTACTTTCCATTAAGGTTTTCTCACCATGTACTACAGAGTTTTTGAGGTACCCTTTGTATCTCTTGGCAACAGACTTCAAGCTGCATTATCTACTTATCACATCTGAAAATAAATAGGCTGTTAAAAAAGCTTTTTTTCTTCATTGCGTTACATAAACAATTTAAAACCATTTCGATCATTAATAAATTAAGCACACGCAATATTTCTTTACCTGATGATTACTTCACTATTGTCTATAAAAGTAGCTTAAGCAGAAGCAGGTGTAGTTCCTTGAATTCTCGATCTTGGAATTATGCATTATGATACTGAGCCACGTCAGACATTTCTGTCCACACTACTTCCAAACACTGCTACATATTTTAAAATAAATAATCAACCAGTATAATTTGTTTAGTCTGCAGTAAACGTACAAAGTCTGTGGTAAAATTCAATGCCTCATACACAGTAGGACTCACTTTGCTTAATACACTGACCTGCTTCCACCACCACTGCCCTATTAGTTGAGGCATTTTAGTGCTTCAAGCTTAGGGTTGCTGTGTTGTGAGTGCATTGTGATCTGCGACTGGTGCTAGTCCATGTTGAATTGTCATGGTGAAGTATCATCTGTCAGTCTCATGGCCTTGGCTCTTAGTTCAGCACAGAACCTTAGATCACAATCTCCTCCAAAATTCAATACTACTAATGCACATTGGTCATTCTCCTGCCTACAGTTTGCTAGTGTACTGTGTATGTTAATCAAAATGGCCTCTTTGTTTTGTTAAGAGTAGGAATGCTTCTTTGTTATGGTAAGTGCGTTCTCTTGCAGTTGTTTAGCTTTAGACTTGCTGATATTGGGATTGTATTCATTTGTTAACCAATGGGGAAATGTTATTTTGTCTTGTGGGTCTGGGAGCTGGGGGGTTTTTGCGGTCTTTTCAGGGAGTTGGGAAGAGGATGCCAAGGAAGGTGGACGTGTGCAGCACTGCCCGGTCAACCACCAGGGTGGTCCCAGGAGCAAGGACGTGGAGGTCAGCGGAAAGCGACGAGGGGTTGAGTGGTTCGATGGTTGAGCTCCAACGATGAGCACTGAACTGACTGAACTCTGATAGGTTTTGGTGCCTTTTATTTTATTTTCCTTCATATATACTGTATTGTTAGTAACATTTTAGTTCTAGTAAAATCTTTAAAGTATATTCTATAACCGTATCTGGTGTGAGTTTGATATTGTGTGTGCGTCCCTGCATTAACTTGTTTTTCGCAGCACCTGCGTATACGGGAGGTGGGGTTGGAGAGTGGCTGGAGTTCTTCCCCTAGACATATGTCAGTCTGTTGAGCGGGTGTTACACTAGGCAGAGCTACCATTAGGTATCTGTCAAATTTCTCTAAATAACAGCAACTATCCTTTGCTTTAACGAACCAACAAATTTTAATGTAAAGCAATTTCTGAACTTTTAAGCTGCAGGTAGAAATCAGCAGAACCTGAAACTCACCAGTCCTGCAATGGGAGTTGGCAGACGATTGATCTTCTTCACAGCCCCGGGCTTTATTGCATTTAATAACCTATAATTAAAAATAAGAAAAGATAAAAAGAACTGAAATTGAAAGGCCTGCAATATCTTTGGCTGAAGCCAATTGAAGTAGGCCTGTATGAAATCATTGGGTTAAGAATTTTAGCCAACAGAAGGCTCATGAAGATTATGTACAGATAACAAAAGATAAGTCAGCTACTGCTTAAATTAATAACTCAAACAGATGACAACTTCAAAAATATTTTGTCCTCTACTAAAAGAATTCTAATACTGTGACAATGCAAGATTATTGTCACTGCCATTTTTGCAGAGCGCCAATACAACCCCAATTTTTTGTACATTGAATTCCATGCATAGTTCATGTAAATAAAACTGACAGTTGATCTTCATTGCATTGAAATGGAGACTTTAAAAATGTTAATACAAACTATTACCCCAAAGAAGTAGGAATTGAGAACTTCAGAAAGCACTGCAGACAAAGTGGAAAAGATTGCAATGAGACAGGAAGGTGTTCTCTCCTTACGTCACCATAAGAAAACAAAAGTTCCAATGATATTAAGTTTTGCAAAGGAAGTAAAAACTCGTTGTGTGTGGTGCTGTCACTTAATCTGAGTCTCAACTTAGAACTGGCTGCCACCACCAATTAGGGAGAATCTTAAGTAGGTGATATTTAATGTTACATTAATTTATGGAAAAGAAAATAGCAGTTTAATATAATTACATTTTAACCATGATAACAAAACACAAATCATACATTGGTAATGTTAATCTTAGACATTATCTGTTAGAATACATTCATCTTCATTCTGTCTGTGTTAAAGCCAGAATCGTTTATTATTTGATGCCAAACCAACTATGTTATCAAGTGACACCTTTTATGAAGTGTTTTGTCACTTCGCGTTTTGGAAAGAGAGGAGCTTATTTTGGCTTTTCACATGTTGGTGGAATGTGAAGGGAAGGCAAAACCTTTTCCATGAGGATTCAAACTCTTTCACACTGCTTCCCGACCTCTGACAATGCACAAAATTACTCAAAGGGCAATGACACACCCAGACTATGATTATGTTTGAGTCTGAATAGCAGTACAGTAGATTTTGAGAGAGAATATTTTACCACTGAAATTTAGCTTTTTGGTGGTGGGTCCTACAGCCAACTGCTTCTATAGTGTCCTCATTGTTCATCAGTACCAGAGAGAAAAAAATATGTTTGTACGAAGTTTCAGGGCCCATGTGGATTAGTGAGTTTCACACAGATTCTGGAATCAAATCTGTATCCAAGATGCCAAAGGGCATTATAAAAGTAGCATTAGAATTTCAGAATCCTTTGTAACCTGAACTCAAGGCTGGAGAACATATTAACACACAACACATTGTCCTAGTATGCAGTCTACAACCTATTTTTGCATTACAATTGTCAGTATTAGCAAACAAATGATGCAAACATGACACAACCACTTTGAGAAAATGTACTTTATCATCCACTCTATTTTAATAAAAGAATAAATTTGTGAATAAAACCATTCCAAACAAATTGTCTGGCACATCAACAGCCTGGTTCTAAAAAAAGTCATAATTAAAAACATATTTTCTACTTTGGTTACCTTAGTTCCCGTTTACAGTGCCATCTTCCACTTATATACTTTAGTATTATGAGTTTCAGGTTATGCTCTTTTCAAATGCGTTCAACTGTAAACTTTTCAGGGTCATATAATGAGAGTAAAAGTAAAGGACATGAAGATGCTATAAATGCTCTTAGTTTACTGTCATTGATGGAGTATTACTGAACTATCCCACAAGTTTCCCTTTGCTCAAAGTATTTGTGAATTAAAAAGTATATACAGAAGATTAACGCTAGAACTAAGGCTGGATAGTCATAGTTCTGCAGAACTCCATGCACCACTGCTATCTTTGTATCCTGTTGCTTAGTAGTATTTTCACCATCACCATTGTCATTTATATTCTTAATTGTTCTGTCCAGCCTGACAGTCCAATGTTAAGCTATTATTCACTTGGGTCACTTGTACTAGTTGTATATTTCTACATTGCAACATTAATTCTATTTCAAGAAATACTTATTAAAAGTGTAAAACAGTTTAGGAATGTCATGAAAGGAATGTCATGGGAGCAGTAATAAAGGCATAACCCTCCTCCAGTGACTCTCTTTCAACATTTCTTCTCCAATATAACCATATAACAATCACAGCACGGAAACAGGCCATCTCGGCCCTCCTAGTCCATGCCGAACTCTTAATCTCACCTAGTCCCACCTACCCGCACTCAGCCCATAACCCTCCACTCCATTCCTGTCCATATACCTATCCAATTTTACCTTAAATGACACAACTGAACTGGCCTCTACTACTTCTACAGGAAGCTCATTCCACACAGCTATCACTCTCTGAGTAAAGAAATACCCCCTCGTGTTTCCCTTAAACTTCTGCCCCCTAACTCTCAAATCATGTCAAATCAAATCAATAAAGACATCAGATGTCTAGTTTGCTCTGCATTATTCTAGTGCTTTGCTCAGTTTGCACACTGCAGTTCTCTCCTTTGCCTTCTTCACATTCTATCTAAACCAACATTTTCAAAATACCAAATATTACAAAGATACAAGATACCAGGTATGTAGGCATGTGTAGGCACCAATTTTTTTTAACCTTTCTTCCATCTCTATCAAAGCAGATGCTACTCTGCTGTGCTACTTTTCTGGTCATTAAGGCCTCGGTGAGCAGATATTTCCTTTGTCTCAATATCACACAATTCATTGCATTTACTAGAGACTAATAATCCAAGATGATGCTTCATGCCACAAAAGGAGATATGAGGGTGGATGAATGGAATCCCACTTACAGAAGCAGAATTTAAAGCAACTTCTTAAAGAAGGACTGAGTGATATAATACCCAGAACTTTAAATGTTGAGATCCAGAATTCACCTTGCCGCTAAAGGCCCTGTTGCCCACACTAAACCAATTAAAATTAAGAATATACAAAGTGCAAGAGATGTAGGAGCACAGATACTCAGGAAATAATCTGGTGGAGTGGGAGGAGGTAAGAGTAAGAAAGATTAGGATCATGGAGTATTTGAATACGATAATGAGAATTATTTATTTGAAGTAAGCAAAAAGGTATTAAACTAGATTATGTAAACCTTTGGATTTTTTAAATTTGCAGAAGTTGGAGGACAGTAGGTCAGTGAATTGTGCATTGAAATAATTAAGATTGCAGGTAACAAGAACACGGTGAGAGATCCGTAGCAGATCAGTGCAGGAAGGAGCAGGACCAGGCAACTTCAAAGCAATGGAGATAAATGGTCTTGGTAACAGTATGGATACCTAGTCTGTAGCTTCCCTCAGTAGCAAATGGTGTGGCAAACTAGTGTCTGGTTCCATCTCAGACACTTGTCAGAGATGGAGCCAACAAAAGGAAAATGAATTTCCCACCAAGCTGTAACGTGATGGAGTGGATCATCTGCCATTCCGATTTTCACCCCACTCATTTTGGTGGCAGGTGGGTGATCTGCTGTACTGGAATAGTGCCCAGATATCGACGATTAAAACTTGTATGCCTCTGGCCCTGAGTATACCGCCCAGAAAATGAACCATTTTCATCTATTGAGCTGTATTTTCTCTTAAATCTGGGAAATTATCCTGTCTCAAGTGCCCGTACCGTTCACTTATTCCCACACTACCACATCACCTGAACAATGATCACCCCGAACTGCCCCGTGACCTACCCCGCCCTCCGACCACCTCCAAACACTGATCCCTTCTCTCAACGTACATAGTTGCAGCTCTGTGGTGTCACAGTCCTCGCGATCTTACTCCTTGCTAAAAGTTATCTGTCTCCTTAATCCATTCACTCCCCACCTTCATTATTTACTCCATCTCCAGGTGCGCTCCATTAATCCCTTGACACATCAATAATGCAGAAGGCCCATAGCTGACACTAGACAGGTCGCTTTTCCGGATGGACGGACATACCACACATGTGAGAAAAACAACATTCTGTAGGGTTTCACCACATTCACCAACTAGGCTGTCCTTTAGTCCAATGATGTATTGTACACCGTTGCATGAGGCAACCTGCTCCTAAAGAAACCCTGCTATTTTAGCTCATAATTCTCTCATTCAGCTATCATCACTCACTGCTGCAAGTTTCAAGGCTATTCCTCTTCCAACTGTTACACCCAATCTCTGGAATCCTATATTTAACTTCATTAAGCTCATCATTCCTTTCCCACCCTTTAAGGACTAGCTTTTCTATTTTCCCCTCTACTTGGTGTTTGCACTCTTCACCCATGCTAAAAAATACTTGGTGCTGTTTTTCTGTAAACATGTGGCATAGAAATGTAAATAATTAGTCCAGAGGAAATCTGCTTTGTGGTATAATGTTCTAAGTTTGTGTTAGCAGGGGGACTTCATGCCTCCCAGGGTAAAACTGGAAATTGAAGTACATGCCCTGTACAATTTCATGACCACGAAGTCAGAAAATTATGCAGTGTTTACCCCAAAATCTCCAGTGTGTACTCTTTGTGGATGTATAAAACACAGAAAATAATGCACCATTTTAAAAATGCCTGACTATGAAGATATAGCATCACCAACAAACCAGCCAGTCTTATGGTTACAGAATAACAACCCCATCAGTCAAGGCTATGTGCTCCTGTGACATTATGTCCTTTGTTTATCAGTCACAAAAACAGCAGGTATGGTAACATTGGGTTTGTTTTCCAAGTAATCTGTAGAATCATAATTTTATTTACAGTAATTCCTTGAAATGAATTGTAGTTCACTTAATACTGTCTTCCATAGACATCAAATGAATCATTGAGAGGCTATAGATCTCATTGATTCTGACCTCTTCCTAGAATCCAATTTTAAAAGGGTTTTGCCTAGAAACCAGCTCTGCTTGTAATTGATTTTATGCATGACTTGTGCACAAATGCCACATTGTGAGTGTTAGATCACCTTACAATCGATACCAGGTCAATTGGTGACTATTGGGAAACTGACCGGGATGATTCACCTTAATGCATTAAATGTTTGCTCTGTATGCTACACTATCCAACGATGTCATCCAATACCCACTGGCCATTTCTACCTTTCACAGATTTGAAAGGTACAACCCATGCTTTTCACTGACACTTACAGTAATACGAAGAGCAAATCATCAATAAATTGCACTTGCAGTCTCTGCCAGACTAACTTTTCTGTTCTCCAGTTTAATCCACCAGCGGCAGTGACAACAATAATGGCTTCACCACACACTCCACTGCATGACATTGCTATCACCACCATCTTGGTGAGCTGTGATTCACTGTAGTTCATGGTTATTCAAAATCTCAGTGATAACTATTGCACGTGGATTGCCAAGAAAACGACCCACTGTCCATTGCTCATTCTTTCACAGTCCCCTCACCTCCACGGCAACTCTTGGTGCTGTCATACTGTGGCTGCCCTGTTCATTGGTGATAAAATCGTAGAGTCAGACAGTACAAAACCAGGCCAATGGGCCCACCATTCCCACACTAGTCAATTGGAACCCAATTATATTAATCCTATCTTCCACCCTTGGCCCACAGCTCAATCTGCCTGAACAAATGAAGCACTCGTCTAGATGCTTCCTAAATCCCGTTAGTGACTCTGCTTCTACCAGCCTCCCAGGCAAAGGCAGTGAGACAGTCTGACAGTCTGGTGTCAGGGTTGTTTTATCCTCTCATCGTGCCCAGAGTTTGTGCTGTGCCACAGGCTTTTTGCTGCTGGCAGAATCAACAATGCCAGACTGCTGGGAGGAAAGAAGGGCCAGACAAAACACACACTCATGTCTTCCAGAATGGGAGTTAGGCACAGGGATGACCTCTGGCCCTGAAAGGGACAATGATAAAGACAGCAACCACCACTATGTCCGATGACTGGCAGCGCATATGACTAACAGTAGTGAAAGCTGAAAGGAAGCAATTGGTATGAAGTCTGAAGTGACCAACACCAGGGACAATAACAATGTTTTAATTTTTGAACAAAATTTGTACAAAGTGAGAAAGTTAGTTTTGGTTATAGGAGTGCTAAGATACTAGAGTTCATACATCTTGGGAGTCTTTGTGAACAGGTGTATGGGATCAGGAAGACTAGTAAAAAGATCAGGAAAACCCCCACTATATTTAGGAGAGGAAGAACAACTCCTGGAGGGTGGTGCCTTCCATTTGAATGGGAGAAGATGAATCCCTATTTGAATGAGATAGCTGGTCAGATGTTGACCGTAACTACCACTTCGTGGCAGCGAACACTGAGAAGAGCGTTTTTCAAATGAGATTGGCGAGAAGTTGGACACAGTGGCAATAATCCATAAACAGAGCAGTGTAGCCTGTTGAGCACAAAAAAGAGAGGTTCTGGATACAAAATACCAGATGTTAAAAGAAACCTTTTGAATGTAGAAAGGCCTAGACTGAGTAGACGTGGAAAGGATGCTTCCCATGGTGGGAGAGTCTAGGACAAGAGGGCACAGTGTCAGGATAGAAGGGCGCCTTTTCAAAGCTGAGATGCAGAGAAATTTCTTTAGCCAAAGGGTGGTGAATTTGTGGAACTTGTTGCCACATGCAGCTGTGGAGGCCACGTCGTTGGGTGTACTTAAGGCAGCAATTAATAGGTTTGTGATTGTACATGGCATTAAAGGTTACCAGGAGAAGGCGGGAACTGTGGTTGAGGAGGAGATAGCAAAAAAGGCGCAGCCATGATTGAATGGCAGAGCAGACTCGGTTGGCCAAATGATCCAGTTCTGCTCCTATGTCTTATGGTGTTATGGTCAGGGACAAATACCCTCAGCAGCACATCAGGAGATCAAAATGGTAAAAGTGGCCAATCGGCAGCATATTGATAATGTAAGCCACACAGCCAAAGGATCCAGTTATTCATGGCAAACAACTTAATATCTCACAGCTTATCATGGAAAATGACAGATAGCAATAATTATGCTCAACAGCGATGTGAAGGCCACCAGCTGACAATTGCAGAAGAGCAAGAAATGGTCAGGATGGTGCTCGCTAAAGAACTGCTGAACAGAGAGCCACCTGAAGAGAAGGTAAATTCTGGAGGCAGAAATTCAAGTTCAAGTTTAATTACCATTCAACCATACATGAATATAGCCAAATAAAAACAGCTTTTCCCCAGGGCCAAGGTCCAAAACACATTACCAACAGCACATAGCACAACATAAATAGCACATGTGGTTCAGATTTCAGAAAAAAATCCAATCATAGAGAAAAAAATAATATAGCCGAAGTCTCTGGGTGGCATAAATGTAGATTGTCCTGGTCCAGTTTCTTCTTCCACTTAACAAACACTGGAGAGCAACAGCAAGCAAACACCAGAAGGCAGCACTGAGTGAACACTGGGGGGCAGCACTGAGTGAACAATGGAGGGTTGTTGGTAAGGGCCAGCCCCCTACTCAGCACACATTCCAGCTCTCCCCACACCACCTTGGTGTCTTCACTCTTGGGCGACTTCAGCAGGCCGCTGCATCCAAGGCAACACATGGCCTAGGCTTAGTACTCGCAACAACTGAGACAACGCTGCTCTCCCGCTGTCAGTCTCATTATGAACCAATGAACTGAACCTTCAGTATTCTACATTACCAATGTCTAACAGGGTATTGATGTCCCAATAAAAACATCCAAGATAATCACTCACTCCAACTGTTGGATCACGCACCATCTCAGCACAACAGCACGCAACTAGTTCTAAACAATATAATGACCATAAGTCCAGCTCCATCACCATTGAGCAACTCACTGTAGTATTTGATGTTCTCAGTATTTATTGGAGTATTGGAGTATAAAAATATTATGGAGTATAAAACTTGTATCGTTTGCTGTGTAACTAGTCAGTCTGCTATGCATGTACCCAATTTAGTAGAATGAAGTCTTAGGAATGTAGAAGACAATAGTATGTTAATGAGAGGTAGCTAAAGAAATATTATCTGCTATGCATGTACCCAAGATGAAATGCTAGGAATATAGAAGACAATGGTGTGTTAATATATATTAATGAAAGGTAGCTAAGAGATGTAGTCAACTTTGAAGTTTGCTATTTGCTATGCATGTATCCAATTGAATGTAGAAGACAATGGTGTGGTAATGAGAGGTAGCTAAGAGATGTTTTGCTTTGAACTCCTTTGCTGAGTAACCAAAACTATGTAGTCAGCCTTGATGTAGATTATGTAGTTTGAACTTGCTATTTACTACGCATGTACCCAACTTAGTAGGAAAATGAAATCTTAAGAATGTAGAAGATGGTGTGTTGGTGAGAGACAGCTGGGAGATGTGGATTGGACCATGATTAAGTCAATGGTTCATACGTGTGAAACTGGACCAGGATTTTGCTATAAAAAATGCCGTGTCCGAGGATCGGTGGGCAATCAGCGACTAGCTCACTGACTGTCTCAGCTTTGATTTGCAAATTAAAGTTTAACCCTTCTTGAAGAATCTTCTGCGTCTCCTGGTCATTTGTGAGGCACGAAAAACCACGACATATTCAGCATTGGCTTATGATTGTCAAAAAGGCATACTGTGGACGAACAAATGCAACTTTGATAGGACCTGGAATGACTGCTGCATCTATGCAAATGAAGCAGACTAATTGTTTGAAGTTGCTTATTCAGAAACCTTCGAAAAGCATCATTTAAGGGATATGTGATGGGAAGGATAAACCATGTCTTGGAATCTTTTATAATTAGTTTGGAATCAGAATCAGATTTATTATCACCATCTTGTATGTTGTGAGATGTGTTGTTTTGCAGGAGCAGTACAGTGCAGACATAAAATTACTAAAAATTACAAAATAAGCAAATAGTGCAAAGGAAAGGAATAGTGAGGTAGTGCTCACAGGTTCATGGGCCATGCAGAAATATGACGCCAAAAGGGGTTATAAAGTTGTTGTTGAATCACTGGGTATGGATCTTCAGGCTCCTGTATCTTCTCCCTGACATGAACTGGGCATGTCCTGGATGGTGAAGGCTCCTAGTGATGGATGCCACCTTCTTGATGCATCTCCTCTTGAAGATGTCCTCAGTGGTGGGGAGGATTGTGTCCATGATGGAGCTAGCTAACTCTGCAACCCTTTACAACTTCCGGCGAACCTACACATTCGAGTGTCCATAATAAGGCTGTGATCAAATCACTGCTCTCCACCATACATCTACTAAATTCGCAAGAATATTTGGAGACATATCAAATCCCCTCAAACTCTTAATGAAGTAGAGCCACTGGTGGACCTTCTTCATGATTGCATCAATGTGTTGAGCCCAGGATGGATCCTCAGAGATGATGGCATGCAGGAGCTTAAAGCTGCTCACCCTTTCCACCACTGACCCCTAAATGATGATTTCTGCAAGCTCTCTGGGCTTCTCCTGTGAAGTCAATAATAAATTCTTTGATCTTGCTGATGTTGTGTGTGAAGTTGTTAACACACCACTCACAAGCCCATCTATCATACTCCTTTACACCTCCTTGTTGCCATCTGATTTCAGAAGCCATCCTAGTTTAACATTCACAGATGACATGACTCTCCCTGAGCTGTTAGGGCCGATAACCTATTCAAGTTCCAGGAGTGCAGTGTGAACCACCTAAATCAGATACCAGGGTGATAACATCGGAGTCAATGATCCTTACTGATACTTACCACTGACCTCTAGAGGTGCTTAATGGTAGTGTACTGCTCCAAGCCTGACACCTCCACACTCATTGTTAGGTGCAGAAATCAAGAAGTTACTGTCAGACATACCCTGCTCCTGATTCAGCAGCTTTCCTGGAGACTGTGAATTGACTTCAAATTCAATTCTATTCGTTATTACAAAATGTTGTTGCTTCTATATGTTGATCTCACTGAAATCTTAATTTTGTTGATTGGAATGTAACTGAATATTTAAACACTGTTCCAGGTCATAAGTCACGTGTGCAAATCCTCTGACTCTGCTCAGCTGATCTTATATGTTAAGTCTCAGACCCTGAAATTAATATCAGATTTCATAAATATTATTTTAAGTTTTTAAAAATGTCATGATAATTCAGTTTATACTTTAATTCAACATAAACGCCCCTATTTTTATTTCACTTTCTATAAGAGTGCAAACTTGTTATTCTCAATCTGTGCTACTTATTTTAGGGTTTGATCTTTATGAGAATGTTCCTGTCTATTTGGGTGCTAATCTAGTTTAGTATCATCAGAGGTGCTGAATGTCAAAATCCTTTAAAGAATGCTTTGGACAGAGAGTCATTACGATAAGCGGGGAATCCAGTCCACAGAGGTAGCCAAATATCTATAGGCAGCTTTCTTCAAGGACAGCAATAAATTCTGTGTCATTGCTGCAAACCAAAAAATCCTTTCTACCATCATTATTCAACGGTTTAGTAATCTGTGCTTTATTTATCCCAATTTATTCCGTAATCCTGATATAACTCCTCCATTCTGTGTTTCACTTCAAATAATTGGGAAAAATGTGTCAGATCTAAAACTGCAGTGCAGCTGGCCACATGAAAACACTTAACCATGATTTCCAGTTGCTGATCATTATCAGTTCATTTAATTAATCTTTTTTCGCACACTATGAGCTTAAGGTGAGAATTTGGCATTGAAAATTAATCACTGTCATTTTGACGCACAGGGACGCACAACAAATTTAATTTCCTCCTGTGCTGATTTTAACATGCCGGTCAGCAATACGCTCTGTTCTGCACTTTCTTTTCTGCTACCCCTATGGCCCATTCCCCTCAATAAGTTACCGCTTTGGATACTGTTACGGGGAATGACCTATCTGAGGGAATAGTGGTTTGCAGTGCAAGTCGGCATTGGAACCACTTCTTTTCACATTACATGTCAATGATTTGAATGAAGGAGTTGATGGCCCAAATTGTGCCCAAATTTAGAGATGATACAAAGATAGGTGGAGAGGTAGGTAGTGTTGAGGAAGAAGAGTGGGGGCAGCAGAAAGAGTTAGACAGATAGGGAGAACGGGCAAAGAAGTGGCAGATGGAATATAGTGCAGGAAAGTGCACTTTGGTAGAAGGAATAAAGGTGTGGACTATTCGCTAAATGGGGAGAAAATTCAAAAATCAGAGGTGCAAAGGGACCTGGCTGTTCTTGTGCAGGATTCCCTGAAGGCTAACTTTCAGGTTGAGTCATTAGTAAGGAAGGCATGTGCAATGTTAGCATTCATTTTCAGAGGACTAGAATGCAAAAGCAAGGATGTAATTCTGAGGCTTTATATTGTGAGCAATTTTGGGCGCCTTATCTAAGAAAGGATGTGCTGGCATTGGAGAGGGTCCAGAGGAGGTTCACAAGAATGATTTCAGGAATGAAAGGTTTAACGTATAAGGAGCATTTGATGGCTCTGGACCTGTACTCTGCTGGAATTTAGAAGAATGAGGAAGGATCTCTTTGGAATCTATTGAACATTGAAAGGCTGAGGTAGAGTGGGTGTGGAGGAGTCTAACACCAGAGAGCACAGCCTCAGAATGGGAATGTCTATTTAGAACGGAGATAAAAAAATTACTTAGCTAGAGGGTGGTGAATCTGTGGAATCCATTGCTGTAGACAGCTGTGCAGGCCAAGTAATTGGGTGTATTGAAAGTGAAGGTTGATAAGTTAATCAAGGAATCAATGGTTATGGGAGAACACAAGAGAATGGGGATGAGAGAGATCATAAATCTGCCATGACGGAATGGTGGAGAATACTTGATGGGCTGAATGGCCTAATTATGTCTTATGGTCTTATGTCCATTACCCTTTTTAAAATGGCAGTTTAATAGCAGGAATAGAATTTAGTGACCAGCACACTAAAAATTGTATGAAAAGCAAATTAAACCACTCAGTGTCAAGACTGAATCACGTAATGGCCAAATGCAAAACAACATTCTTTCTGCATTATACTCAAATGAACATAACTTCCAAAGCATATGGTATATTGTATTAATTTGGTTTTACATATTCCACATCCTTATAAAATGAAAATGTAATTGTTGTGTAATTTAAAATGAAAAGTTTATCATTACTGACTGAGGCCAACCTAAATTAATTTCACTTCTTATGAAAATAAGTAAAAAGCTGCAATGCCTGAAATCTGAAATAAAAACGATAAATGTTGGAAACGCCCAGAAACTGGAAAAAGATACACAGTCAAACTTCAGGTCGAAACTCTTTGTTTTGGTGTTTGAATTTGGCATTTCTTCTTTGGCCTTCACCATGCTTATCAACGTGCCACAGAAAGCATCCTTTCTGGATGCATCACATCTTGGTAATGGCAACTGCTCTGCCTGTGACCGACTGCAAGAAGCTGCAGTGAGTTGTGGACACTGTGCCTCGTGGAAACCAGCCTCCCCTCTACGGACTCTTTGTACTCCTTACTGCCTTGGTAGAGCAACTGCCATAATCGAAGGCACCCCTCCCCCCCCCCCCCCCACACACACACACACACACACATCATTCCTATACTCTCCTATCGGCAAAAAGATACATAAGACTGAAAGCAGTATAGCTATCCCACTATGCTAAGACCATTCAATAGTTCCCTAGTATGAGAAGATGGTCTCTTGACTTTACAATCTACCTGGTTATGACCTTTATTGCCTACCTGTGCTGCACTTTTGCTGTAAATGTAATACCTATTCAACATTCTGTTACTGTGTTACCTTGTTCTACCTCAAAGCAATTGATCTTTTTGAATGCAATGCAAAACAAGATTTTCACTCTACCTCAGTACATATAACAGTAATAAACCAATTTACCATTATCTGTTTATTAATCCCAGTACTGCTTTAAACAGCTGACATAGACCAGTCCTCAAGCTATGCTTTTGCAACACACCTTCACAAGTTAAGCCATTAGAACCAGCACAGGTTTGGTAAACCTCGAGCCGGACCACCCCTGAGGACAATACTTTCATCAACATTTGGAAGCTAAAGCTGACATAGTACCCCACCTGGGCTCTAGCTAAGAATCTCCATGGGCTTATTCACTTTTTAAACACCACTTCTCTCAGCCCTTTCTTGGGAACACCAAACACTGATGTTATCACCAGTTTTTTTTAAAAAACGGTTACTTTGACAATGCAATGCACGCAAAATGCTGGAGGAACTCAGCAGGTCAGGCAGCACCTACGGAAATGAGTAAACAGTCAACACTTCGGGCCAAGACCCTTCTTCAGGACTAAAAATAAACAGGGAAAATGCCAGAATAAATAGGTGGGGGGAAGGGAAGGAGGCTAGGTGGAAGGTGTTAAGTGGGAAACACCAAGACACTACAGATGCTGTGGTCAAATCAACACTGACTGCTCGTTTCAACGGATGCTGCCCAACCTGCTGAGTTCCTTCTGCTTGCTTGTAAGTGATAAGTGGGCCCAGGTGGGTGGGAAAGGTCAAGGGTTCGAGAAGAAGGAATCTGATAGGAGAGGAGAGAGGACCATAGGAGAAAGGGAAGAGGGAGGGGACCCAGGGGGAGATGAGAAACATGCAGAGAAGAAGTAAAAAGGCTACAGTGGGGAATGAAAGAAAAGGGGAGGGGGGATGGAATTTTTTTTCCACAAAGGAAGCATCAATATTCATGGCACCAGGTTAGAGACTACCCAGAAGGAAATATAAAGTGCTGCTCTTCCACCCTAAGGGTGGCCCCATCTTGGCACAAGTGGAGGCCATGGACTGACATGTTGGAACAGGAATGGGAATTGGAATTAAAATGTTTGGCCACAGGAAAGCTACACTTGTGGCAAATTGAGCCGAGGTGCTCAACGAAGTGGTCCCCCAGTTTAGGGTGGGTCTCAGCAATGTAGAGGAGGCCAGACTGGGAGAACCGGACATGATAGACAACCCCAGCAGATTTGCAGGTGAAGTGTTGCCTCACCTGGAAGGACATTTGGGGCCCTGAGTGGAAGTGAGGAAGGTGGGAAATGGGCAGGTATAGCACTTTGGCTGCTTGCAGAGATAAGGGCCAGGTGGGAGATTAGCGGGATGGACAAGGGAATCGTGGAGGTAACAATCCCTGTGGAATGCAGGGAGGTGTTGGGGAGAGGTAAAGATATATTTGGTGGTAGGATCCCTTTGGAGATGACGAATGTTGTGGAGCATGATAAGTTGGACGTGGAGGTTCAGGGGGTAGTAGGTAAGGAGAAGAGGAACTCTGTCACTGTTAAGGTGGTGAGCACAGACTTATGAGAAATAGAGGAGATGTGGGTGAGAACAGCGAGAGAAACCCTGTTCTTTAAAGGAAGAAGACATTTCAGATGTCCTGGAAAGGGATCTGGAGGTAGGAGGTGGGGTGGGAGGAGGTATAGTCAATATAACCACGTGAATCGTTAGATTTTTAAAAGATGTAGTTGACAGTTTGTCTACAGAGATGGAGACAGAGAGATCGAGAAAGGGGAGAGAGGTGTCAGAAATGGACCAAGTGAATTTAAAGACAGGATGAAAGCTGCAGGCAAAGTTAAAGAAATTGACAAGCTCAACGTGGGTGCAAGAAGCAGCACCAATGCATTCGTCAATGTAGCGCAGGAAGAGTTGGGGAAGAACTAACCGGAAAGGCTTAGAACATGGACTGTTATATGTAGCTAACGAAGAAGTGGGCATGGCTGGGGCCCATGGCTACCCCTTGAGTCTGGAGAAAGTGGGAGGAGACAAAGGAAAAATTGTTGAGGATGAAAACCTATTCTGCCAGACTGAGGAGGGTGGTGGTGAAGAAGATTGGTTAGTTCTTTTATGAAGAATGCCTTTATCTCAGTTTGTTCTGAAATGTCTTTAATTTCTCCATTTATTTTACTTGGAATAGTAACATGCAGATGTTTCTGTAAGAAGAAAAAAAGAAAAGAGAAAGAAAAGGCAAGATTCCACATTTGTCTTCAGTGCTATTTAGAACATGGGCCAATCTACTTTCACAACCTGTTATCTTCCCACTGTTTGCCTCACTATGATCTTCAAAGTCCTACATCTCAGCAGCATAGAGCATGAGCAGGGCATTAGGCTTCTTGAGCCTTCCATTCCATAAAACCTTGGATGATCTGTATCTAATTTCTACTCATCCTTCTTTCTCTACATATGATTTGATACTGAATAGCCCTATCCAAGTAAATGTTTTGAATCAAATGCCTTTTAAGACGGAAAAAAATTCCTGCTGACAGCATACCTTATCAGTTCAACTTTACTTTCAGTATGCCAGAGGAATAACTCAGGTATAGAACTTGATTAATCACTTCTTCATCAAAATATTTTTGTACCATTTCACATAGCCAAGAATTGAGGATAAATCAATGCAGTTATAATGTGCAATCAGTCCTCTGAGGCTCTATTTGAGAACAATGACATAAACAAATAAACTGAACGCCTGGAAACAATTATCATCCACCATTGCCTCCCAAAGGTTATACTTCATATCAAAGAATAATATCCTTTAGTTATATTAAATCAATATGTGATATATAATGTATATTACACGGTCCTATTAATAATGTACACAATCAATTTGTAATTAACTCAAAGATAACATGAAGTGAGCAGCAAAGTTGTAATTCATTGAATAGTATTGTAAACCATAAAGGCAAGACTACTATGAACTTTTTCACAAACTTGAGACTTCATTCTAATTACATTCAGCTGTTTATTAACTTGCATCCTAAATTATGTAGATCTTTAGCCTTTCTATCAGTAATGCTGTGTGCATGCCAAGTACAATAAGCACTGGGTTGTGAAGAAGGATGTGCAGTGAAGTTGGTGGAGGATACAAGAGTCGTCTTATTGAGTTACTATTGAAGGAACTATAAAGTAGACCTTCTGATATTTAATTTGGACACCATACTTTTAAAGTGGCTTTGCCACATTAAATATTAATATAAATATTAAACATGCCAAAAAATCATCAGTCCTGTACTCCCTGCATATTTCTTTCCAACTTACACGATCCCATATTTGAAAGAAAATGGAGCCACTTTCCTGCACTAACCCCTTACTGCATTTAAGAAAAACTTCCCCATCCTGTACCTTCTAATTATAAAAACAGACTTAAAATTACTATGTCAAAAGCTCCAGCAACATTTTTTCCTGAAAATATTATGGCAAGATAATTCTCCCAAAAACACATGCTATTTTCAAAATCAACACACACAAAATGCTGGAGGAACTCAGCAGATCAGGCAGCATCTTCGGAAGAAAGTTTCTTGTTTGCCATTTTCAAAATCATTTGGATAACTCAAAGATGGAGCTCAGTTTCATTTTCTTTTTGCTTCTGAAACAAGAATATTTTCATATTAACTTAAAAATAGAAAAACACACATTAAAATGGTTTAGAACCTATGTATATGTTAATATTATATATTAATAGTTTCATACAAGTGATAGATCTTCCAGATTTGGGTTAAGGTATATACAGAATCCCAAGGACTGTAACAGAACAAGCGATTCCCTGTGCCCAGAAACAGCATCTCATCTGCAGGATGCCCACAGTTTTGATCAGCAGAAGATGTTAGCTCTGACATTACATTCACTTTTCAACCAAAGTATCCTTTGGTCATGCTAAAGTTTAAATTCATTGCAACATTTTACTTGGAAAAGACGTTTGTTTCTTTGTTCCTAAGTATAAAAGGAATTTGCTTTTCTGAATGACAGAGAGGGTATAGTGGGCACAGTGAGAGAAGTGCCATTAAACATCAAGATGAGGAGGCTCGATTCTCTCTCGCTGGTGATGATCTTTGCCTGGCAGTGTTTTGCACAAGTGCTGTCAGTGCACGCTTGATCCTGTTTAATGCAAGCACAGACAGCTGCATGGTCAAGACATTTGCGATTGCAACCGAATATTGTGAAATTGTCAGCCAACATCTCCACTCCTGTCTTTTCATGGAAGGGAGGCTGTTAATTAAGTAGTTATAGAGTCATTGAAAAGTACAACACAGAAGCAGGCCTTTCAGCCCATCTAGTCTGTGCCAAACCATTTAAACTGCCTATTAACCTGCACAGGGACATTGCTCTCCATACCCCTATCATCCATGTACCTATCCAAACTTCTCTTAAACATTGAAATTGAGCTTGCCTGCACCTCTTGCTCTGGCAGGTCGTTCCACACTGTCACGACTCTCTGAGTAAAGAGGTTTCCCCTCCTGTTCCCCTTAAACTTTTCACCTTTCACCCTTAACACATGACCTCTAGTTATAGTCCCAGCCAACCTTCGTGGAAAGAGCCTGCTTGCATTTACCCTGTCTATACCACTCATAATGTTGTATACTTTTACCAAATCTCCTCTCAGTCTTCTATGTTCCAATGTATAAAGTCCTAGCCTATTCAATCTTATAACTCAGCTCCTCCAGACCCGGCAACATCCTTGTAAATTTCCTCTGTATTCTTTCAACCTTATTTCCATCTTTCCTGTAGGTCAGTGACCAAAACTGCACATAATACTCCAGGTTCACCCTCACCAATGACTTATACAACTTCAACATCTCGGTAGCGTTCTCGCTCGGGTGTAACTGAAACGCCAAATTAAACGCCGAGATAAACCACAGTCAATGATACAAGGTCGCAGTAAGATTAACCATTTACTGTTCACTCTTCACATTAACATATGATGAAAACTGTTGATAAAACAATACAAGATTGATACAGTACTTTGTTCCCTTCTTGATATCACATTTCCATTGTAAATACTTCTAAAAGTAACTATAACTACATTACATTAAGGTGCAGTATACAGGCAGAATTTACCTACGCCATTGACTACTTTAAATACACTTCAATGCAAACTATCCGCAACTCTTTAACTAACGAAAGCATAAACATTATCGACTGTCGTTACTTTTAACAGGATCGGCGTTAACATTTTAATTCAACATATCAATTATCTATTAACTTACAGCGTTGCTCTCACTGTGATTTCTAATGCTTGCAAAACAACTTCTGCTCGGGTCTGCCTCGTGGTGAGCCCCCACCCTCGCGTCGATCTCAAACCGGTATTTTCCCACAAGACGTGGCGAAACCGGATGTGACGTCATCGCATGCCGATATATTTTACAGGCAATGAATATACTTTAAATACTTCTAATTCTAACTAGAAAATACTAACAAATGAATTACTAAGCGAAAATATTATAAACTAAATAACTGCCATAAAGGCAACACACTCCCCGCTTGACCTTCGTAAGGTCACAATGAACATAATACAAAACTTAGTCTCTAATCAGTCATTAGGTAGAAGTAGAATGACTTCTGTAACTGGCCTTTGGTAAATTTTCACATCGCCTCGGTCGGTAGTCTTCAATTCGATCTTCCTGACATGTCCATCCCCACTAGGGAATGTAGCAGTGATTCTGGCCATTGGCCAGCTGTTGCGGGCAATTTGCTTGTCCCTGAGCAGGACTAAGTCTCCAACTTGAAGATTCCTGCGGGGTTCTGTCCACTTTTGTCTGTGTTGCAACAAAGGTAGATATTCCTGTCTCCAGCGAGACCAGAACCGATTTGCCAGAGCTTGGACTTGTCTCCATTGCTTTGTGTACAAATCCTTGTCTGAGAAGTCTCCTGGTGGAGGGGGAGCTCCTGCCTTCTGCATAAGGAGCGTTGATGGCGAAAGTATAAAGGGGTTTTCTGGGTCGGAAGACACAGGTAGGAGTAGTCGTGCATTTATAATGGCTGTGACCTCTGCCATTAGGGTGCACAGTACCTCGTGGGTCAATCGGGTGCATTGCCACATCTCCGGTTTCCTTTTCAGGGTTTTTTTGTGAGGACGTGAACCGCTTGACCGCTTGCTCTTTGTTATTTGGCAAGCGCTGGCATGGTTCTCTGAAGGGTAGTGGGGCGACCCAATTATTTGCTTCATCCCTGAAGACTTTGGTGTCCATCATTTTTAAGAAGAAGACGTCTTGAGCTGATGGAGCAAGTTTATTATCATGCTCCGTTTGAGCGAAGACTGACTGGCCCAGCGTCTCGTCGGTTACTTTGCGCTTGTTAACGCCTCGTTGTGTTTCCTTGATACACATGGAACTTGTGCAGGGTTGAAAAATTGAATGGCGGCCACTCTCTAGCACATTGGTCTTGAGTGTGTTAACCATCGGTTTGTGTACGTTACCGAGACACACCTCTCCTATCACCACCCAGCCCAGATCCAGACGTTGTGCAAAGGGAGCGTTGTGTGGTCCATTGACCTGCTGCCTAACCTTGTGCACCCGGATAACATCTCTTCCTAATAGCAGGAGTATTTCTGCTTTTGGATCCAGTTCTGGGATGTGTTTGGCGACGTGGCGGAGATGTGGCTGGTGTAGCACCGCACTTGGCGTCGGGATCTCATTGCGGTTATTCATGATTTCATTGCACTCTAAGAGCGGAGGGAGACAGATGACGACTTTACCATACAGGTACTCGATCTGGACGCCTTCTGCCTTCCTTCCTTGAGTTTCCATGTTGCCTGAGCAAGTTCTAAGGTAGTATGGGAACTGCTCACTCTCAATGTTGAACAATTTAAAGAACTCTGGACTGACTAGTGAGCGATTGCTCTGATCATCTAGAATCACATAGGCTTTGATGGCCTTGTCTTTGGCTCCTTTAGGGTACACGTTAGTGAGGCAGATCTTTGAACAAGAACAGCTTGACTGAGCTTGACCGCAAACTTCTGTACAGCTTGAGCTGACAACTGTTGTCCCGGAGTGAGCCTCTCCCTCCCCGCCGTCCTGTTGTGGGGGTGAGGGAGCATTATCGGTTTGCGGTGACAGGCCAGGATGCATGGCCCCAACGTGATTAGTGCTATCACATTCCGGACACTTCACGGCGATCGTACACTCTCTAGCAAAGTGAGAGGTCGAGGAACAGCATTTAAAACATATTCTTTTCTCCTTGAGAAGGGCCATCCTCTCTTCAAGGGGTTTTTCCCGAAACGTTCTGCATCCTTTGAGGGGGTGAGGTTTGTTATGCAATGGACAATACTTGCTAGGGTCGTTGTTAGTTGTAAAGGCTTCAGTCTTGAGCACTGAGATGGGTTTATTGGTGTTGAAAGTATTCGAAGAGGATCTACCTGGCCTGGTGTCAATCGTACTGCTTCCTGGACCGATGAGGCTAGGGTCATTTCGCATCTTCGCCTCCTTGCACACAAACTTAGCGAGGTGCTTAAAGGGAGGAAATCGACCACTGTGGCCTTCTTTGTACTCTGAGGCAACAGGCAGCCACCTGTCCTGCAGCCCAAATGGAAGTTTGTCCACGATTTGTCTAATTCCGGATGGAGTATCTAGGTATACTAGACCAGCTAAGTAGCCATCTTCTTTGGCGCCTTGGATCTCCATGAGTAAATCTCCGAGTTCTCTTAACTTAATGTGATCTTTGGCTGACACCTTAGGAAAGTTTTCCAGACGTCGATATAGCGCCGCTTCAATAATTTCGGGGGACCCATAGTCCTCCCGAATTCTCTCCCACGCTTTGCTTAAGGCTAGCTCGGGTTTGTTGACGTACACTGAACGTATGCGTCTCACCTGTTCGCATGATTCTTTTCCCAGCCATTTCGCCATAAGATCCAACTCTTGGGTTGCTCTGAGCTGGACTCCGTCGATAGCGTTGGTGAATGTGGAGTACCATGCACGGTAATTTTCAGGTTTATCGTCAAACCAGTACAGTCCCGAAGTGACGAGATCCCGTCGTGCCAAATACTGCATCATGGGATCGGCTGTAAGCGGCATGCGGGCTGGGGAAATACGTTAGCGCGTATATGACTGAGGGCGTACATTTCTTATGGAATTTGCTGTCCTGAATTCGACCTCTGCATCTCTTCTCCCCAAATCTTGTAAGTTTGGTGTCGAGAAGTATTGGTCGTCGGCTCTTTCATTCTCGACTTCATCGCGGAGTTACGAGGGTAAATTGTCTTCCTCATATGGAAGTGATGCAATCGGGCCTCCCTGAGGTTCCTCATGACATGGGATGTTATCGAATACGTATGGAGAGGAAGGACGAGCCTGCCTGTCTATTTGAGATCGGACATAGTCGCTTGTGCGTTCCAATCTGGTCCTTTCTGAAGTAGATCTTACTTCGGCCAGATCATGCGTTCCTTCAGCTTCTTCTACATACTCTGCTTCCACCTTGGCAGCTTCTTCTTCTCTTTCTAGCTTCAGCACTTCCACCTCTGCCGCTATCCTTGCCATTTCCAACTGGATTTCGGCTTCTCTGGTGGCCGCTTCCATTTGGATTCTGGCTTCTCTTGCAGCCCTTTCCTTCTGGATTTCGGCTTCTTTGGCGGCTGCTTCCATTTTCAATTTTGCTAGTCGCTTGGCGTAGTCCACCCGCACATGGGCGGCATCTGCTTTAGCTCTTGCCTGGGCGGCCTTACTTGATGATGCCCTACTGCCCTTATCGCTAGGCGGCATCGACTTGATGCTGGATCGAGATGACATTGCAGCACTTGAAACACCTGATAATGCCGCTTTTTCACTGTAGCATTCTCGCTCGGGTGTAACTGAAACGCCAAATTAAACGCCAAGATAAACCACAGTCAATGAAACAAGGTCGCAGTAAGATTAACCATTTACTGTTCACTCTTCACATTAACATATGATGAAAACTGTTGATAAAACAATACAAGATTGATACAGTATTGGTTCCCTTCTTGATATCACATTTCCATTGTAAATACTTCTAAAAGTAACTATAACTACATTACATTAAGGTGCAGTATACAGGCAGAATTTACCTACGCCATTGACTACTTCAAATACACTTCAATGCAAACTATCCGCAACTCCTTAACTAACGAAAACATAAACATTATCGACCGTCGTTACTTTTAACAGGATCGGCGTTAACATTTTAATTCAACATATCGATTATCTATTAACTTACAGCGTTGCTCTCACTGTGATTTCTAATGCTTGCAAAACAACTTCTGCTCGGGTCTGCCTCGTGGTGAGCCCCCGCCCTCGTGTTGATCTCAAATCAGTATTTTCCCACAAGACGTGGAGAAACCGGATGTGACGTCATCGCATGCCGATATATTTTACAGGCAATGAATATACTTTAAACACTTCTAATTCTAACTAGAAAATACTAACAAATGAATTACTAAGCAAAAATATTATAAACTAAATAACTGCCATAAAGGCAACACAATCTCAATACTTTGATTTATGAAGGTCAATGTGCCAGAAGCTTTCTTTATGACCTTATCGACCTGTGACGCCATTTTCAATTAATTACTGACCTGTATTTCCAGATCCCTTTGGTCCATCGCACTCTTCAGTGCCCTATCGCTTACTGTGTAAGACATATCCTGGTTGTTCCTAACAAAGTGCAAAACCTCGCACTTAACCGCAATACGTTCCATCTGCCAACTTTCAGCTCATTTTTCCAGCTGTTCCGGATCCCAGTGCAAGCTCTGATAGTTTTCCTTGTTGTCTACTACACCCTGAATCTTAGTGTCATCGGAAAATTTGCTGATCCAGTTAATGACATTATCATCCAGATCATTAATACAGATGACAAACAACAATGGACCCAGCACTGATCCCTGTGGCACTCCACTGATCACAGGCCTCCAGGCAAAAAGGCAACCACTACTACCACTCTCCAGCTTCTCCCACAAAGACAATGTCTAATCCAATTTACTACTTCATCTTGAATGCCAAGTGACTGAACCTTCTTGACCAAGCTCCCATGTGGGGCCTTGTCAAATGCCTTGCTAAAGTCCATGTAGACAACAACCACTGTCTCTCTTAGCCAGGGCCTCAGTACCTCTTGAAAACATAGGTTCCTTACACCTATTATCTTTACCTTTTATTCTAACAGGCACATACAAGCTTTGTATTCTCAAAACCTCATTTTTGAAGGCCTCCCACCTACCAATTACACCTTTGCTGGAAAACAGCCTGTCCCAATCCACACTTGCCAGATCATTACTAATACCATCAGCATTGACCTTTCTCCAATTTACAATCTCAACCAATGGACCAGACCTAGCTTTTTGCATATTTACTTTGAAAATAATGGCATTGTGATCACTGAATTCAAAGTATTCCCCTACACAAACTTCTGTCACCTGCTTTGTGTCATTCCATAGCAGAACAAGTATCACACACACTCTTGTTGGGACTTGTATGTACTGATTAAGGGAACTTTCCTGAACACATTTGATGAACTCTATCCCATCCAGTCCTTTTACAGTATGGGATTCCCAGTCAATATGTGGAAAGTTAAAATCGCCTACTGTAACAACCTTATGTTTCTTCCAAAAGTCTGCGATCTCATTACAAATTTGTTCCTCTAAATCTCTCAAGATGTTGGGTGGTCTGTAATTTAACTCCATTAATGTGGTTATACTTTTCTTATTCCTCAGTTCCAACCATAACACATTGTTAGACAATTTTCCAGTCTGTCCTGACTGACTATTGTCTTGATATTTTCCCTGACTAGTAACACCACTCCTCCTCCACTAATCTCTCCTGCTCTGTCACATCTAAAACAGCAGAACCCCAGATTATTGAGCTGCCAGTCCTGCCCCTCCTGCAACCGTCTCACTAATAGCTACAATATCATAATTCCAAGTGTTGATCCATGCCCTGAAATATATGCAGCGCAGGACATTAGTCACAGCAAGCTCAACCTTCTGATTCCTCACTTTGGCCTTAGCAACATCTGTCTCCAAAACCTCTCAGCTAATTGTTCTGGCACTCTGGTTCCAATAACCCTGCAACTCTTCTTTAAACTCCTCCATGCAGCACCTGCTAGGATTTTAGTCCTCCTCCAGTTCAGGAAGATTAGACCTTAAGACCTTAAGAGATAGGAGCAGAAGTAGGCCATTTGGCCAATCAAGTCTGCTCCACCATATGGGCTGATCCAATTCTTCCAGTAATCCCCATTCCCTTGCCTTCTCCCGATACTCTAATCAAGAACCTATCTTTCTCTGCCTAAATGCACCCAATGACTTGGCTTCCACAACAAATTCCATAGATTTACCACCTTCTAACTAAAGTAATTTCTCCGCATCTCTATTCTAACTGGACGTCCTTCAAACCTGAATTCATGTCCTCTTGTCCTAGACTCCCCTATCATAGAAAATAACTTTGCCATATTTAAACTGTTCAGGCCTTTTAACATTCGGAATGTTTCTATGAGATCACCCTTCATTCTCCTGAACTCCAGGCAATGCAGCCCAAGAGCTGCCAGATGTTCCTCATACAGTAACCCTTTCATTCCTGGAATCATTCTTGTGAATCTTCTCTGAACCTTCTCCAATGTCAGTATATCCCTTCTAAAATAAGGAGCACAAAACCGCACACAATACTCCAAGTATGGTCTCACAAATACCTTATACAGCCTCAACATCACATCCCTGCTCTTATATTCTATACCTCTACAAATGAATGCCAACATTGAATTCGCCTTCTTCACCAACAACTCAACCTGGAGGTTAACCTTTAGGGTATCCTGCAGAAGGACTCCCAAGTCCCTTTGCATGTCTGCATTTTGAATTCTCCCCCCATCTAAATAATAGTCTGCCCGTTTATTTCTACCACCAAAGAGCATGACCATACACTTTCCAACATTGTATTTCATTTACCACTTCTTTACCCATTCCGCTAAACTATATAAGTCTCTCTGCAGGCTCTCTGTTTCCTCAACACTACCTGCTCCTCCACCTATCTTTGTATCATCGGCAAATTTAGCCATAAATCCATTAATCCCATAGTCCAAATCTTTGACATATACCATAAAAAGCAGCGTTCCCAACACTGACCCCTGTGGAACTCCACTGGTAACAGGCAGCCAGCCAGAATTGGGTCCCTTTATTCCCACTCTCTGTTTTCAATCAATCAGCCAATGTTCCACCCATGCTAGTAACGTCCCTGTAATTCCACGGGCTCTTATCTTCCTAAGCAGCCTCATGTGCGGCACTTTGTCAAAGGCCTTTGGAAAATCCAAGTACACCAAGATGCTTGGGTCTAGGAGCACTCTTGAGGAATTCCTGCCGAGGTATCCTGGGACTGGACCTCTGACGATCACAGCAATCTGCATTTGTGGAAGGAATAATTCAAGCTGCTGGAAAAATTACTCCTTGATGCTCACCAGTTTACTGCCTGTGTAATTGACCACACTATAGCCAGCAACAGAAGATTAACTTACTCAGTATCCGTAACACTGAAGGAAATAGATAAACTCATGATGAGGAACTGTTTATCCACCACCAATAATATCTTTGTTGGAATTAAACAGGTAGATTGAGGCAGAGCATATTATTTAAATAGATTGAAGCTTGGAACAGAGTGCAAAGAGCTCTGCAGATTCACTTATGTAGGACACTAAAAGGTAGCAGTTAACCAGAGACATAAGTGGAATATGAGTCTTTATAAATAGAGGCGTGGAATATATTGGGGCAGATATTTAGATTCAGCCATACAAAAGCCTGATCAGGTTACATCGGGGGTAAAGCTGTGACAGCCAAAGCAATAATGTTAAAAAAGATAGAAATATAGGCGACATACAGCGCTAAAACTTCGCTGGTGTCACTTTTTGAGCACTGAATCATCACTGCCTGACTTCTTATTGCTGTTTTAGAGATTGCTTTTAAAAGATCAATAAGTATGTTAATATTAATCAAAGCACAGCCTTTTTCTCATCACAGTTTCAGGAACCGCACTGTAAGCTGTTGAATTTCGCCCTGCCGCCAATCCTCACACATGCAGCTGAGATCCCACCATTATTCCAGCCTTTACAGAGTGACCTGGTGATTTCCAAGTGATTCAGTTTTGGCAACAAGAACCTTGAGAGGCTGATGACACAGGTTGATCACCCAGAGAGCAGATGTCCTCTGTTCAAGGAGACCAGGACAGAGGACAGTGAGCATGTTTACTACAGGGACACACCATTGAAAAAGGCATGTCCCTTCCAATACAGGATCGTTTCCTACCCTGACAAAAACCCTCCTGCGCCGTAGCCTAAAACTCCAGCCAGAAAGTTGCCAGGGCACCCTCAGCAGGAACAGGAGTGCACTCTAAGCAAGCCTGCAATGCAGACAAATTCCTGGTCCTACTCTGTTTGCTCTGATGATGTGATGGTTTTGTAGAGAGTGGTGATCAGCAAGCTGCTTTCCAGCCGATGTGACCTGAATTGATTCCGAGCGTGTTACCTTGATTTCCACTGCGAAAGCAACACAAGTACATGTCTGATCCTGTACCTGAGGTTTTCTAAGGTCACATACGCAACTAAGGAGTCTCACGGGGAAGCAGAGCCTATGTTGCCACCGTTCCTCTGAGAAACAGAGCTAAGAAGATACCTGCTGTGATATCCGCTGTGTTGTTCATCAAGTGTTGAATGCTTATACCTGTGTTACCTGGGGAGACATGCATTGGAATCCTATGTCATCCATTGGGAGTGTCAGATATGGGCAAACAGACATTGGGAGAAAATAATGGATGCTGGATGATGCCAAGAAAGGTCAAGCCTTCACTGTGGGCATTGTGCAGATTAAGCTGTGAGTATGTAGTAGAGAACGGTTGTCTGTGACTCCAGGTTCATAACCTTCAGTTTAAGCCTTTGATAAAGCCTTCGTAAAAGTGGAACTTCTTTTCAGAAAGTAAACAGTGACTGTCAAAAATCACACTCTAGAGAAATTTTAGACATTTACACTACTGTTAGCAAGTTTCTTTCCGCTCCTCACCCGAGCTGAGGGAGATAAGTACGGGGAAATTCAGAAATTAGGTCAAGGTAGGAAACACTTTCATTCAGAATAGTGCCTTCAGCAAGTCACTGCACACTTTAAACCAAAAGTACTGTGTCTTTTTAAGTGCATTCAAGGTTGTAATCTAAGGAAAGAAGGCAGCTAATTTTTCAGAAAGTATTCTCACATAAAACACAATGCAACAGCAATCAGAGAGCCTGTTTTAGTCATTTGAATGCAGGTTAAACTTCGGGCAAAACACTTGGGATAATTTCTTTGAAATCGTCCATGAATTATTTTATATGTACCTGTTTGGGGCCTTGTTTTACCATCACACCTGAAAATGAAGAATCTCTGATATTTTAGTACCCTTTTCAGACTACAATAGAGTGTTAAATTAAATTCCCTTAAGGTTTGAGTGGGAATTGAACCAAGATATAGTAAGACTACCAACAGAGCCATTGTTGATACACAGACATATAGGCCCTCCTGCCCAGAACTTCATTATCGTTCCTGACACCCACACCAGAATAGCCACTAGGTGCCACATCCCCAAGTAAATTATGGCTGAAGAAAAGCCGTATCATTTCTCTGCCTTCCAATCTTCCTTCCACTGCAGGAACTCGCAACTGGGGATGATATATCTCTAATACCTCTTGTGAGGAAGAAAACAAGACCTGGAAAACTACCTTGATCACTGGCTGGGTGGAAGATCGAGGTGCGGGAAGATCCCGCTGTGTGCCTATGCCTTGCTCTTTTCCTTACAGCCAGTGGAAGAAAGTTTGTTTCTGGCAGGAGACTTCCCTGCACATTTACCGACCTTCCACTAAGGAAACCAGGCCAGGGTCATGGCAGGGTCAGGGCAGTAGCTAAAATTCCTGCCCTGTCCACACGGCAGTGGGAAGAGGAGAAATCAGGCCAATATCTTGATAAAATAAGCATTGCATATTTGCAAACTGACATCAGCACTATAAGTTTTTCTAACCTACTGCAGAAATGCAAAGAACAAAGGTTCACAGAAGCCTTGCTTTGCTTTGACTGGACCCAAGGCAATAGTGGAATTCATCTGTTACAGATAAGCATGTTTAATTCTGTTAACACTAATTCTTCAGACTGTAATTCACTTCATCATTAGAATAACAGAATCTGTTGACAGATTTTTAAAGTATTTTGATGATAAACTATTAGTTTGGAATCTGTGCTCACAGTGTTTAAAAACAAAACAAAGATCCAATTCGTTCACTTGCCAGGTTCTGTTTGTGGCTTCACATATCTACCAGATGTCAGGAAATTGCAGGATTAGTTAATAATCTGAGGTTTCACAATAATTACTTATCCTTCCAACCTGTTGACCCAACTCAAACATACCTGCATTACAGGCCCATAAGTAGGTTCAATCAACATAATGTTCTGGTCAGTGCTCCAGTGTCACTGTCTATATTTTTAACATCAATGCAAATATACTTTAAGTTCAGACATCATTGTGTGTAACAGCTGGTGACCAGGCACAGAATCGTTGCTTCTGTTATTTGTCGATACTGGCACCATTAGGAAGGCAGGCTTTTGCAATGTTAGAAACAGAGGGCAAACTATATGGGCTCTTTCAGTATAAATATTTCATTTGTTATAGACTATGAAACAGTAAGTTCCACAGCCAGCAATTATAATACACAACGTGACTTGCACTGGAAAACAGCATCACCACAGAATATACTAAAGGTCAACTATGAGCCTGTGTATCTTTTGGCTATAGCCATTCTTACAGTAATTGACTTAGCAAGTTTAATTTCTGTTTAATTAAAAAGTGGGCAATAATTGCTTAAAAGTTCAGTCACTCCGGGCCATAAAACATGTTCCATATTGTGTAAACTTTGGGACCAATATATAAATAAACTTTAAACATGCTCCAAAAGTTCTGAATTCTGGCAGAACTCTGACCCTAGTAAAACAGCAAAATGGCTAAATTAGTCTCTGCTTCAAATGAGAACGGTACTTCTCACTTACTCTATCTAGTTGTTTTTCTTGAATAAATTTCTTGATGAAGAAGCATTAATTACTTACTCGCAAAGTAAAATCCCATTTTCCAGGCCTGTTCGAAAGTCTTTATCACCAAAACTTCTGCCTGTTACTTGCTGTAGATGAGAAAGGAAAACTATTAGCAGGAATATGAATAACGAACTCAATTTTCATTTATATCAGCAAATTACAATGATGTTTACTAAGACCCCGTATGACATATGAGCAAAATGAGGCCATTTGGTCCATCAAGTCTGCTCTTCCATTTCATCACGGCTGATCCATTTCCCTCTCAATTCCATTCTGTAAGACCGTAAGACAAAGGAGCAGAACTCAGGCCGGACCATAATCATGGGAAAGTATCTGTCCTCAGTCTACTCTGTGTAAAGCATATCCAAATGGAGGTCTGACATCAGCTGGAACTCCCTTCCTCTGGAATGGTGCAAAAGTAGTAGGCATTGCTTTTGGGTTCATGTTGGGAACATGTTGGGAATTTTGTCATAACTTTACCTCTTGAAAGTAGAGTTTTATTTTTGACAACACCACAAGAAACATGTAAAAGAACTGCAGAATTACCAACTTCTGTCAGAATACCTGACAGAATGTGCATGGGGGGAAACTGCTAATGACAGTGTTCCCCCATGCCTGAAGGCTTGTCCTTCTCACAGGTGG
Organism: Hypanus sabinus; assembly: GCF_030144855.1. Taxonomy (NCBI): domain Eukaryota; kingdom Metazoa; phylum Chordata; class Chondrichthyes; order Myliobatiformes; family Dasyatidae; genus Hypanus; species Hypanus sabinus. The sequence continues at coordinate 45,919,705 of NC_082719.1, read as the reverse complement.
AGTTCATGGGTTTAGGATGAGTGACCTTCAGCAGCCACAATCACCTCCCTTTGTACAAGGTCTGATTTCACCCACTGGAGGATCTTCCCCTTGCTGTCCACTTACATCAGTTTTACCAAATTCCTTTTTGTCATACAGTCAAATTGCACCTTGATGTTAAAGACTCATTGCCCATCCTAACTACCCATGCAAAGAAAAGTTTAGTTCCCTGTCAAGCAAAGGTACTTCTGGGCTGCTGTTGCCGAGGGAATCTCAGAGATGAAGAGGGAGGGCAGGAAAGACTATGACTTTGAAGAACTTTGCAGTAATTATACTCCATCTGCCTGCTGCTCTCCACCTTTGGGTAGTAGAGGTTATGGGTCTGAATGTTTTTTTAAAGGAACTGAGGTGAATTATAGCCATTCGTCCTGCAGATGCCTCCAAGAGGAGCACAACCTTGTGGTGGTTTGGGGGCTGGCGTGCCTTAATGACCCAGAGAGCGACGCTGGCTGGAATCAAGGCCTTGTGCTTTAGCTCTTGTTGGGGTCACCCGTGCCAAACAGGTCAAAGGGTGGAGGCCGGATTATAAGTGGTCCACCGGACCTCCAAGTTCGGGGGTGGGGGGGGGGGGGTCAGCTCAGGGCTTAACAACCCTGACTGGTAAAACTAAAATGTTACAGAAACAGCAATGAAGAATCCTTCTACATCTGAGTGTGATGATATTCTTGATTCTCCACCCAGGACTTGCATGACTGATAGTACTGAAAATCAAGAGGAAGCTACTGGCAGTTTAAATGGTTTCGGCATGGACTAGATGGGCCAAAGGGCCTGTCTCTGTGCTGTACTTCTCTATGACATGATGAAGGAAGACCTGAACACTGCCAGAGATGGAAGACCTTCAATGCTGCCCTAATCGACAGCAGTGTAATGGACAGTAAGTAAGGAAGTCTTGCAGATGGGTCACACAGCAACCATAGGGTGCTGGTGGACTAAGGAGTAAATGTTTAGAGTTCACCACGGGATACCAATTAAACAGACTGTTTTATCTTTACTGGGGTCAAACTTCTTGAGTTTGTTGGAGCAGCACTTACACAGGGAAGTGGAAAACATTTCAACCCACTGCAGACTCAGGTATTGTAGGTGGGGAAAGGCTTTTGGGAGTCACTCACTGCCAGGAACCCAGCCTCGAAACTGTTCATCCAGACATAATGCTTCCGTGACTGGTTCAAGTACTTTTTCAAAGGGACCAGCATTTCAGTGCACATAAAACTTGCTAAATAACGATGCCGCAATAGGAGAAAATGTACCAAGATTATCTATCTAAAAAAAAAAAATCTGGGCCAGTGTGAAAGATTATACTTCAGTGTATTTACAGGAGATTGAGCCATGGTTTGGAAAAACTAGGTCATCATCCTTTCAATAAATAACAGGTTCTTGTACCTTTTATCTGATTTCAAATAACCATAAGTTTATAGTGAATTTGCATTTGAATCAATGATACAAAAGGAACCCATCAAACAAATTTTCTTTAAATATTTAAGAATATCAAAGAGGCACATGGCAGAAGCACTTTACATAATCTGAAGAATTTTTTGCAATTGATTTTATGCTAAAATTACTACTTTTTGTTACCCAGTCTACTAAGAAATGTATTTATTGAAAATATCTTTGCTTGCCATTTATTTACAGAGCAGCTTAATGTAAGAATGCAGAGTTTCATCCAGAACCCCCCATAGAATTTTAAGAATCAAGATTTAACTCTAAGGGACAGAACACAATAATACGCATCAACCATATGTTGCAAACGACTTGAAAATGGGTCACAAGCAATCTGTGCAGCAGAACTGCAGCGCTATAATTCCCACAGCTGGAGCTCACAAATATACCCCCCAATTAACAGAGAATTTTAATTTTAAAAATATTAAAATTTTTGAAAAATTATGGAAGGTGTGTATTAATTCCCTAATGCTACAGCTAGTCCCTGGAAGTAACTCATTGACTGTAATTCCTGGAGTCAGGGATGGAGATTTTATTTTAATAGTCTCAAGCTTCTCTTGCCCTTTCATTTTCTAAAATGTACATTTGCTCCCATCTCCTTCCAACAGGGAAGGACAGCCCAACTGATCCATTAAGAACACCGAGGCACTCAGAATACTTTCACCAGTCTCATTCCAACACCATATTTCCCTGTAACATTCTCTCGCCCAACCAACATCTTCTGCTCCCCACCTGTTCTCCTGCCAATCACCTACACAACAGACCATATTACAGTAGCCATTTAACCTATCAGCATGCCTTTGAGGAAAGTGAAGCACTAGAACACACGGGGAGAAAACGTCACTCCACAGAGTTAGCACCTGAGGCCAGGATTGAACACAGGTCACTGGGGTAGTGAAGCAACAATGGTAACTGCTGCATCACTCTGTTGTTTCTTTAGATTTGTTTTCTTTGGACTTTATACATAAAGTCAGATTGTTACAAATCCTGATGCACATATTCCATTGGCACGTAGCGAGAACGATAAGCAGAAATAAAACAGATGAATTCACCAGTCCCTGTGAATCTTACAGGTGTATAAGATGATGAGAGGCATTGATCATGTGGACGAGCCAGACACTTTTCTCCAGCGCTAACATTGCTAACACGAGGGGGCATAGTTTTAAGGTGCTTGGAAGTAGGTACAAGGGGGATATCAGAGGTAAGTTTTTCACACAGAGGGTGGTGAGTGCGTGGAATGCACTGCCAGCGAAGTTGGTTGAAGCAGATACAACAGGGTCTTTTAAGAGACTCTCAGATAGGTATTTGGAGCTTAGAAAGATAAAGGGCTATGAGGTAGGGAAATTCTAAGCAGTTTCTAGAGTAGGTTACATGGCCAGCACAACATTGTGGGCAGAAAGGCCTGTAATGCGCTGGAGATTTCTATGTTCTATGTTCATTAATCTCCATATTGCAGCATCCTTCAACCTCTAGAACAGATCCTTCTGATTAGTTCCTTTTTTTTCTCCAGTCTTGCTGAAGGGTCTCGGCCGGAAATGTCAACTGTACTCTTTTCCATAGAAGCTGCCTGGCTCGCTGAGTTCCTCCAGTATTTTGTGTGTGTTCTTTCTAACTGATTGTTGGTTCCAGTATAAACTTGGTAAGGTGGTTAGAGATAGCAGCTTCACTTCGAAGCTGCAGATAGGTAGGACTTGACAAGGGCGTGCTGCAGTCCTGCAACTCTGAATGCTGACACGCAAGGGGGTCCTGCCACCGTCTGCACTTTGGAGATATGAAGTCATGATAGATATAGGCTTTGGCAATGCTGTAGATCTGCTGCCATCTGCTCAGTGATCACAGCATGGAAGCCACTGTGATTCAGTCATCAGGAGTACAATGAAGAATCTACAATGCAATGACACTCTGAGCACCAGGACTATAAATTGTTAAAATGTAAAGTTTTAACTTCTGCAAAAATGGCAAAATCCATAGGATTAGAGTCTAGGTTGACTGTGGTTGGTTTCCTTGAAGCACAAGGGTCTGAAGCAGGAACATACATGGTAGGAAACATTTCCCCAAGATTAGAGGACATTAGAGGCTTAGAGTAAAGGATAAGTGGTTTGGAGGGGGTCTGAGGAAGAATCTTTTCACCCAGACATGGCTGGAGACACAGAAAAACAACAGCCAGATACTCTCACAATATTTAAGAAATATCTAGATGGACATGTGAATCGCCAAGACAGAGAGCCAGAGACCAGTTGCCGGTATTTTGGATTAGTTACAATTATGGAACCCACAATCTGCCTGGGTCATAGGGGCATTGTGCACATGGGCTGCTCCAGTTGCCTCCATCTCTCATGGCCTGGGTTGCAGCAAAGCTCTCTGCGGTCCACTCTGCAATGTTGGCTGCCTTTGCCTGTCCCTTTGTCTTTTTCCCTGCACTGTTCCCTACAGAACGGTCTTTGAGAGTCCACTTGATCTTGTCGTGTGGCCATACCACCTCTCCTTTACCATGGACAGTAGACATTCGTTCTGTCTTATGTGCTGGGTGACGGTTCTTCGTACTTCATTGTTTGGGACATGGTCTGTATAGGAGATGGCTCCTCTGCATCACTTGGGATTGGTATACATGGTAATTGAGGATCAGCACAGACTGAAGGTCCTATTTTGTGCTTTATGGCTCCATTGTTTTATGATTAATTGAAAGGAAATACCATACCATCTGTGACAGGAGTTTGTAGATCTCGGTGCCTCCCAACAGAAATAGACTTCTTAAAATGAGCCAATGATGCTTTCATGCAAATGTATCCTGTATGAGGTCAATTTCTCATAGTTCACCTCCTTCACACCCAGCTCATGTTCTTCTTCCAGCCCTTCCTGTACTTTGCTTTCTCCAGCAGCAAACTTATTTCCCAGTACTGCCTTGAGATTGCTGAAGATTAGTCGCCCTTATTATTCACTTAAAACTAAGCAACTTGCCAATAAATTTGCACAGGGAAAACAAATAATGCTTCTGTATGTACAGTGTATCATAGTTTTCTAGGAAATTCAGTGGATTATTTTCCACAGTCCATGATTTTCTATGAAATAGCACAGAACTTGCTCTTGCTACCACAATCTCTTACACTGCTGCCTCTTTAGGCGTAACTTTATGTTTGTTTTCTGCCACAGTTTCTGAAGTAAGAAAAAATATTTCATTTATTTTCTAATGTTTTTCATATCTTGAGTATGTTCTCAGAACTTCACAAAGTTGAACTTTCATATTAAACTGCTTCAAAAATTAATCAGTAAAACTGCAAACAAAAATTGTGGACTGTGGCAACTCATCTCTGTGTAAATGGACTTGGACATCACTGGTATCACTGCAAACTTGAGACTTAGCAATACTGACAGTAAACTCAATGCAAATGTTATAACCCAAATTCATTTTAATATGTCCATCAATGGTCTCTTCCACTGTCATAATGAGGCTACACTTAGGTTGGAGGAACAACATCTTAAATTCCGTTTGGGTAGCCTCTAACCTGATGGCATGAACATCGATTTCTCAAACTTCCAGTCATGCCTCCTGTCCCCCACCTTCACCATTACTCATCCCCTTTTCCCTCTGCAATGTCATCTCCCTGCCCGCCGATCGCCTCCCTCTGGTGCTCCTCTCCGCCCCCCCCCCCACACCTTTTTTCTTTCTTCCACAGCCTTGTTCCTCTTTCACCTAGCTCTTTGCTTCATCCCTTCCCAAGTTTCACCTATGTCTGGTGTTCCTCTCTCTCCTCTACCCACCTTTCAAATCTACTCCTCAGCCTTTTTTCCCCAGACCTACCAAAGTGTTTCGACCCAAAACGTCAACTGTGCTTTTTTCCATAAATGCTGCCTGGCCTGCTGAGTTCCTCCAGCATATGTGTGTTACCCAAGTTCATGTAATTTTATCCAGAACGAAATCTTTCACTTACAAAAATGAAATTATTTTATCATAATGTTCACTATTGACCGATTAGATTATAAGGGTTAGTCTGAAAAGTAACATTAGAAAAAATACTCTATTCTCAACAGCTATTTTCTAAAGACATCACATTGCAGGACTACTTTTCAATTTGGTAATTATGTATGTGCTGTGTAACCTCCCTGAGCAAATAATAAGAGATTAAAATACTTAATTTCAACTCTTCAAGTAAACTTGCTCATTTTAAGAAAGGGAGCTTCAAATCAGAAATGCACCTGCTTGGGAAACAACAAGTTGGCACTTTCACCATGTTGCTGTGCTGAGGGCAGACCATGATTAATTGGGTCTTTGCATTACAGATTATATTTGATGACCAGAAGAATGTTGGTGAAATAAGGGATATTTGTGGAAAATTATATTTTAGTGCCATTTTGCATTTGGATTTGAACTAGAAATTCACACAATTAAATAAACTTTCAATCTTCCCCCATCCCTTTGTTACTTTTTTCTTAACTATTCCAAGGGTCTCCTGGTTCACCTCCCTCAGTACATCCCACCCCTGCCCCCCCCCCCCAAATTTAATGTAAACAAAATTCAGCCAGTCATCCTGATTTACACCTGGATTAAGAAGTTTTTCTTGAAATTCTTCTTGGCCTCCCCTATCCCCCTAATATTGTATCCTCTACTAGTTGCTGACCAAACTTAATCATCCCATCATCCACTTTTTTACCACTGTGTCCTCAGCAGACAAGACCTTCGATTACAGAATGCCCTTTCTAATCCCCTCCATATAGAGTCATTAATTACCAGAGCTATTTCACCACAGAAATGTGCCCTTTGACCCCCCCCCATCACTCTCTCTCTCTCTCTCTCTCTCTCACACACACACACACACCCCATGCTGGTCTTTTTGCCTGTCTATACTATTTAAATATCTATTGCATGTCTATTTAAATATCTGTCTAAATGCATATCAACCATCTAATAATCTGATTTTACCAACTCCTCTGGCAGCATGATCCAGATATCAAATATTCCCTATGACAAAAAAATTACCCCCAGACCCCCTTTAAACCTCCTTCATCTCACCTTAAATGTATACCCTCTTGTTTTTGATATTGATATGAGGGTAAAAAGATCTTAACTAGTCATGTTTCCCATAATCTTGGATACTTCTTTCAGGTCACTTCCCTGCCTCATTCTTTCCAGGATAAACAAGGCAGACCTGTCCAAACTTACCCTGTAACTGAAGTCCTCCAATCCAGGTAAAATCCTCGTGAACCTACTCTCTTCAATGCAAATGCATCCTTCCAACAGTGGTGACCAGAATACTGGCCAAAATATCCAAGTGCACCCTAAGCAGTATTTTCTAAAGTTGCAACATAAAGTCCCAACTTTGGTATTCTGTGTTCTGAAGTGCATGCCATAAATTTTGTTTGCAAGCCTATCAACCTACATTGCCACTTTTGGTGAAGTACAGACTAGGACCCCAAGATTTTTTAAGACTCTTTTATGAGTCTTCAAAAGGTCTTTCTTCTTGACCATCCTTTTCATGATCTGTCCTGACATCTGAATCACAAATATGAAGTATTATATAAATGATAGAAATCTAAAGTTAAAATAGAAAATACTGGTAATATTCAACAGGTCAGACAGCATCTTTGCAGCAGAAACAGATGTCCTTTTATCATCAGACAAATACTAACCAGTCCATTGACAAAAAGGTAACTTACTGATATGTAATTGGATTTTCCTCATTCTGCACATGCTGTCTGACCTTTAAAAATATTTCCAGTATTATCTGGGAATTCATTTCCATAAGCACCAACAACTCTTCATGTGAATCAATGTCAAGTTTTGTTTGATAACCACTCATTGAAGCACCTTTGAACTTCTTCCTGTCGTAACAGGTACAATCTAAAAATACATTCTTGTTAGCATAAAACAAAGATATTTTGTCCACTACAGTAAGAACTTTATCAACACCACCATTTACCTATAAAAGTCGATTTTGATTTCTATTTTTTGCTTTGAATATAAACTTCTCCAGCAACCTAATAAATTTCTACATTGCTTGATATGTCTGCCAACTGTTACATCATCAATATGCAAATATCCATTTTCCCAAAGGATCAATCTTCACTTTAAACCCGATGAAGTCTTCCTCAAGATATATGTGAAAAACAAAATCTGACAACAATTACCTGTGATTTATGTTGCACTATTTTATTGGTCAACCCTCCATTATTATACATGAATGTTAAAAAAGTATTCAAACATATTTCAAAAGACTGTGAATCCACAAGATGACTTCAGAAGATGAGCACCTACATCACTGTTATTGCTTGTATTGGAAATAATCTGGTTCATCAAGCTATGAAACAGCAGCATGAGTTAGTTTCCTCTTGTTTATCATAAAACCGTCGATCTCCATCAGTTCATGCTACTGGCCATTTTGCAAAAACATGACTCAAGAATTCCAGCTTACTGACTGTGCACTCAGTCAGGCCCTTAAAAGCTGAGAGTTCCTTAATGCCATCTGATTTGTGTCTGTGGACAGAACTACTCCAACCTTTTTGCTGAGGAAAAAAATTGCTGGATATAGGTCTGGCGCAAAAGTCAGGAAGGTGCTGGGACCAAATGTTGAGGCCTCTTACTTCCAGTTCTGCTGCTGGACTCAGCTTTGAGCCTGGGCGGATCTATGTCACGCCAAACTAAATGACTTGATGTACTTATTCTGAGGCCCCTCCATTTTAAGCCAGCCATTAGAAAAGGATTGTTGACTTGGATGGAAAGAGCAAAATGAGTTTTTAAAAAACTTCAGGTGCTGGAGAAATAAAACCAAAAAGATGCTGTCCAGGTCAGACTGCATCTGTGAAATGATAAAGAAGACTGAACACTTCAGTCCTTTTGCCAGAACCATAAAGGAAACAACATGGACTTGTAAGAGTGGTGCATTCTCATGGTCCGAAGTGCCTCACTTTAGAATATTAATCTCAGCGGTATGCAGCTGGGGAACCACACATCCTGTGAAACAAATCTCAAAAAAATGAACTAATCCTAAATATTGCCGATAATGTCCTACCTCATACCAAATCCTGCTCATCAGGTACCTTGTACTCTGAGACCTATATCACTCTTTGCCTGTCAAATTTTCATCCTCACCACTATCAATCTTTGGCCACATTACAACCCTCTAAGTCTGCACGCCTTTTGCTGCCTACAGCCTTCCCCCTTCTCTCGTTCCCTCTTGGTAAGTCATTAATAAGTCCAACCTTTCTTCAAATGTTCCAAGGTGTTCTTATGTGTTATTTATATCATTACATTCCTATACAGCATCAACACATGTTAAAGGCACTGTACAAACGTAGGCTGGTGGTGAGGTGCACTCTGTTTGTAGGTTGGACACTCTTCCCACTGGCAGAGGATACAGCAATTCAGCGCAGACGAGGCCCTTTAGGCCCAGCACTAGCCTAATCACGGGACAACTTACAATGGCCAATTAACCTACAAAGTGGTAGATCTTCAGACTGTGGGAGGAAGAAACCCACATGGTTCACAGGAAGAACGGAGAAACTCCTTAGAGGAGATGCCAGAATTGAACTCCAAATTCCAGAACACTCAAACTGTAATAGCATCATGCTAACTGCTACTCAGCAAATAAATAGACTACAATATCTCATAATTGAGTTGGCAGTATGATTTCTACACATTTTTTGATTATATCAGTTATGCACTGGTGAATGTCCAAATACATCAAATTTTGAATCTCAGTGGTAACGTCAGGCAGCTTTCTGAACTCCTCTCACAAATTTCATGGCTCTTGGACTCCCGTCTTGACACTTCAAAATTTTATGTACGTGATTGAAGTGAAAAAACAAATATAGGACAAGGCCTGGCAGGGGAAATTCCATCATTTAAAAATATTGACAAGAGCTTGCAGTGGGAGGGACCTGTCCTCTGCTTGCCCCTGCCTTGCTGGCACAGGGACGTCTGCAGCACAACACATATCAGGCGTTCAGTATCCCCAGTGACCTACTCGCAGAAATAATGAAAATAAAATGAAAGACCCAGAGCATCACGAAGAATGCAATTACGTCAGTCCACGTTGACAATGACATCAAACAAAATCAGGCACAGGGTGCAACCTGGTGCATTAATACTTACTAAGGCACCATTAAAAATAAACTGCAAATGGAACAAATGGGTGAGGGGGAACAGGCACTGAAGGATTGAGATTTCTGAAGGTGTATTATGCTGTCAATTGTGAAGATCAATTTTGCTCTCTTATTTCTCAGCAAATATACATCGAATATTTTCATGTATATGCATGGGGAATATACATCTTTTACTTATTCCAATTTGCCAAACCACTGGCAAGCCTGCTCCTTAAATTGTTGCAGTCATTATGACGAAGGTTCCTCCAAATAACAGTATAGGTAACCTAGGACATAAAGCCAGTGAAGGAAGACAATATGTTTCCAAGTCAGCTTGCTGAGTCACTTGCAAAGGAGCTGAGCACCCAACATCCATATTTTTGTGAGGTCTGAGGATTTTCAGCGGTGTTTTCTATAGATCGTATCGTCAGTATGACAGGAGTGAATGTGTGAGGTCATAAGCTGAGTGCCAAAGTGTTAAGTACCTCATTCACGCCTTTCGCTCCTGATCATTTTCCCCAACTCAACCAGCATTTTTCCCTTCCTCTGACCAGACTGGCCCCCGAGTGTCATCCAGCATCTACACCCCACAAACAGATCTGCCTCTGAAGAACGAACGGATCCGTATCAGAAGCAGTTCTGTCTGGCTGTTTGAATTTAGATGTACAGCGAATTTCTGGGTTCACCTAAACCCACCTGTCAACCAGCATGACAATCATGACTGAAAATTATTTGATGTTCTTTCATTATCAAAACTGCATCCCATCCAGCCCAATTAACTTTTCTATTTTGAGAACAGCCATCTTTTAAGATTTTTATCTTTCCTAACATGACCACTTCCTTCTCCCTCCTGCTCATTTGCAGAATGCTCCACTCCATTGAGTACAAATCCAAAGTATACACCTGGTATCACAGTCACATTATTTGCCTGCAGTTTAATTCTTCTTTTAATTGATTTTTACCACCTATGCTTTATTTTATACTTTAAAATGCATTATGCCACTTTCTGTTATGTATATAATTCAATTTTCCATCCTGGCTACATAAAAATCACACCACGAATATATCAATATTTTTTAAAGCAACACACACTGAAAAAATGCTTAGGAACCAATGCATTCCTCGTTATTCAAAAGAATTATTGACTTGAAAATACATGATTTAGTCCCTGGAAATGAAATCTATCTGTATTGATATTTTTATATAATGATTATACTTCAGAACACTCATTGAAAACTGATATTTCCAGTTATTCTAAAGAACCTATTGAATACTGTAGGATTATTAAATGCTCCCACTATAAGACTAAATTTGATGGTGAGCCAAATCATGTTTGATACCAATTTTGATGGCAATCATTGCTTTCTTTTAATACAGTTTAGTGTAAGGCATTGACTATTGGTGTGTCATGTAATACATTTTTATTGCATGTTGGAACTCTTTCATGTCGTGCATACAGCAACACACATTGGAAATGATTTACTTCAATCAGACTTTGGAATTGAGATAACCCAGGGATTACACAGCAATACAAGGGAAGAGAGTGGAGTTGGTCTTTTACAGGGTAGTCTTTACTGCTTTTCTCCTCCCCAAACTCAAGGCCATTGCAGTTTGCCACATATATTGTTTTGTGCTACTAGCTTTAGAGGTTTTAGTCTCTACTCCACAATTTCAAATCACTATTTTTCAGTCTCACAAAAGACTCTGCTGCCCTCCTTTTTGACAGCTCGGTATGTAATCCCCATTGTTGACTTTGATTTGGTGTGCTCTGTAGCAGCCTCAAGTCTGTGGGTTGTGGTTCTGGAAAGTTGTGTTAGCTCCGGAGTTGCGGGATTCTATAAACACATGGCGAAGGACAGAATGCAGGTCACACTGTGCAAAGACAACTAGGAGAATATTATTAATATTTGTTTAATGAGTAAGCACTCCATGTTGTAAGTGGTTTGTACTGCGTGAGTGGATTATTGTGTGTGTGCTGTGGAACAGGGGAATCACTGAGAAGTGAATAACCTCAGAAAGACATATATCAAACTTTGACAGCATTGGCGTCAAGCAGATCAGTTGTTCAAGCTTCCTGCCCATGACCACCCATTACCTCCAACCTTCCATTCTATTCCCAACAATGCTGAAAATTCAACCCAAAGGAGATTTAATTAGAATAGAAGTTTCTGAAGCCTTAAGCAATACCGAAAGCAGATTAGGTGAGTGAAGGTATTCTTGCTTCTGACTTAAAAGGTTTCAGGGTTTATATCTAATTCTTGCTGTTGAGCATGTAACATTGGCTGACCCTTCGATGACGTTCAGTTCAATGATTGTTGACTAAAGTATCAAAAATGTTGTCTTACAACTAATAAAGATTGCTGTTTCAGTAGAATTAAAATACCCATGCAGAATATTTTCAACGAATATTCTTGGTAGTCTGACCACCTCACCTTCTGTAACCAACAACTTTCACTCCACTCTTTAAGAAGGGAAGAAGGCAGAAGAAAGGAAATTATAGGCCACTTGGCCTGACTTCAGGGATTGGGAAGATGTTGAAAGGATGAAATTTTGGGTTACTTGAAGGCACACGATAAAATAGGCTGTCATCAGCATGACTTCTTTACCTGCCTGACAAATCTTTTGGAATTCTTCGAGGAAATAATAGGCAGTATATATAAAGGATAGTCAGTGGATGCTGCTAACTTGGATTTTCAGACGGCTTTTGACAAGAGGCTGTGCATGAGACTTTTTTACTCGGTAAGAGCCCATGGTATTACAGGAAAGATAGTTGCATGGATAAAAGATTGGTTAACTGGTAGGAGGCAAAAAGTCAGAATAAAGTGGGCCTATTCTCATTGGCTGCTGGTAACTAGTGGTATTCCACAGGCATTGGTATTGAGACTGCTTCTTTTCACATTGAATGTCAACTATTTGGACGATGGAGTAAATGGCCAAGTTTGAGGACAAAATGAAGATAGATGGAGGGGCAGGTGATGTTGAGGAAGCAAAGGGTCTATAGGAGAACAGAGAGAGATTTGAGAATTGGCAATGAAGCAGCAGATGGAATACAATGTCCAGAAGGATATGGTCATGGACTTTGGTAGAAGGAACAAAGGCGGAGACTATTTTCCAAATGGGTAGAAAATTCAAAAATCAGAGGTGCAAAGGGCTTGGGCAGGATTCCCTAAAGGTTAGCTTGCAGAAGAGGCAAATGCAGTGGTGAAGAGGCAAATGCAGTGGTGAAGAGGCAAATGCAGTGGTGAAGAGGCAAATGCAGTGTTAACATTCACTTTGAGAAAACCAGAATGTAGATGCAAGATTTGAAGTTTTATAAGGTATTGCTCAGACCACACGGACAAATGTGTGCAGTTTTGGGTCCCTTATATAAGAGAAGGTGTGCTGCCATTGGAGAGGGTCCAGAGGAGGTTGATGACTGGGAATCCAGGAATGGAAGGGTTAACGTATGAGGAGCATTTGATAGCTCTGGGCCTGTACTTGCTGGAGCTTAGGAGACTGAGGAGGTGATCTCATTAAAACCTATCAAATATTAAAGAACTAGATACAGTAGATGTTTGCTAGTAGGAGAGTCTAGGGCCAGCAGCCACAGCCTCAGAATAGAGGGGTGTCCATTTAGGACACGAATGAAGAGGAATTTCTTTAGCCATAGGGTTGTGAATCTGTGAAATTCATTGCCACAGACAGTTGTGGTGGCCAAGTCATTGGGGATAATTAAAGCAGAGGATGATAAGTTCTTGATTTGTCAGGGCATCAAAGGTTATGGGGAGAAGGCAGGAGAATGGGATTGAGAGGGGTAATAAATTAGCCATGATGGAATGGCGAAGTAGGTTAGAAAGGCCAAATGGCCTAATCCTGCTCCTATGTCTTATGGCCTTATAATTTCTAAACTTACCCTGATAAAATTGATTGGCAAAATTAGTTACAATTCTACATGTGAGAAGTAACTATGTCAATGAAGCAAATGAAACTCCCTGATGATGTGCAAGTCACAATGCAAATGCAAACTCTAACAATAAATCAAATGCAGGAAAAAATATGATAATGTAGAATAAATCACATCAAGACTTTCTCCCGAGTCTCAAATAAGGAACAGGTTTGCCAGTGGGATTTTACTTGGAATTTATATCCTGAACATAAAGGCATAATTCAGCATATTGATGCAAAATTTTATTCAACAGTGAAGGGACTTTTATTGTCATGTATTATGCTCTCTTGAAAAGATGTTTTCTTTACCCTGACACACCTAACTTTAACATTCAAATGGAATTATCACATGCCAACATCCAGGACTTTTACTATTCTCTGTGGATCTCACTGCTGAAATAAGTGGTGTTTAGTCAGTTTCCTTTAATTAGCGGGTGCTGTATCAGCAAGGAACACACAGGTTTTCCTTCCTCATTAAATCGTGTGCCTAATGTAGAAAAGCAACGAAGTTTAGAAAGCAGAAAAAAAAACTTCTGAAGTCAAGGCTACCAAGCTGGTAAAATGAAGCCAGGCATAACTTAAAGATTAATTTCAGAAATAAATTGATGTAACAAAAGATTCTGCCCGCATGCAAAAACAACCTGAGTTTTATATTTTATTATTTTATGTTAAAACTTAAAAGAAAAGTTTTGTGTTCTGTTGGATGGCAGTACTCCTTAATGTGAGTCCACTAATCTGGCAGAGTACTGTGCCAGTCTTTCTAAAGCAGCTTACAACAGATTTGTCAGATATTAACGTTGTAAACAGGCATGTTCTTCACTCTTCACTCACACATCCTGAATGTATTATCCTAATCCTATAACCTAGATTATTACTGTGATCAACTTGACTTTCAAAGTTTGCTTTTGTTTCTGATATCTCATTAATAATTCATATTTGGATTCATATAAAGGAACTGTTGGTGTTTCCATCCCTTTTCAAAAGCACTACTTCAGTACATCAACATTGCAGTGTTTGGTAACTCAAAAGAGTAATCATTTTATATGTGTGTGCCTTAATTCTGGCTATTTGATTATTCAGCAGCTTGACTACATCCAAACCTGTCTTGATTTTATAGTTGTTGAAATGCACTAGCCAGCATCGTCACAGCTAATGAACAAAAATGGTCTCATATTTCTTCTAATTTTCCTTAGGATATACTACAGTTTAAAGATAATTATACTAGCAATCATTGTCCTTGCAGGTATTGAATCCAATCTATGTCTATCTGATAGGTAAAGTTTACTGACAGGTATAATCAGAAATAAAATAAATTTGGCTTGAGGGAGTTCAGTGTTGACCAGTAATTTCAGCAGCCTCACTTAGGTTATCCTAACATCCAGATCATTATAAAGATTTGGCCATAGTTTCTAAGGAAGGATACATGAATGTCAGTGATAAACTTTCCACACAAAAGCAAGGAGAGGCACAGGGAATGGAATTGTTTCTTTGTGGTACAACTCCATGAAACTTGTATCTTCTTTTAACAGTGACTGCTCCTTTTCTTGACTTGTGGCACTTTAAGAGTCATTCAATAATGATTCTTAACATATTGAGTAATTCTATCAGCTTCAGAACAGCTTGTTATTCAGTTATGAAAATGACAAGGTCTCAATTATGTTAATATCATTTTCAACAAACCCTGATGTAATGTGAGGCTTGATGTTGATCACCATTTCTTCAATACGCAAGCACACCAATGTATGAACTAGGAATAGGTGTAGGACACTCTGCCATTTAGCAAGATCATGATTGACCTGACTAAAACCTCAACTCTGCAATCCTAACTAACCCCAGTAACCTTTCATGCCTTTACTTATTAAGAACCTATCTAACTCTACTCCTAAAACTTTCAAAGACTCTGCTTCCACCAACCTTTGAGGTATGAGTTCCAAAGCCTCACAATGCTCCAAGATAAAATATTTTCCCTTTATTTTCTAAACAGTGACTTGTTCCAGATTCTACAAGAGAATTTTTTCTCTGCAGATCCACCTCATCAAGACCTCTCAAATCTTTCCATTAAATTACCTCTCACTCTTCTAAAGTTTAGATGATATTAAGGAAGGTCAGAAAGCCAAGGCCTGCAAGATTTGTCCATTCCATGTATCAATCCAAAAATCTGTTTCCAATACATTTAAAACCTTTATCAAAATAGGAAACCAATATTTACACTATACTCTCGATGAAATCTCAACATTGCCCTGAAACATATAGTAGGTTTCCTATTTTTGTATTTAATTCCGCAGATAATAAATGGTAACATTCTGTCATCTTGCCTAATTACTTGTTCAACCTATACTCTAGCCTTTTGTTAATCATGCACTGGAATACCCTTATGCTTTTGCATCTCAGAGCCCTATAGCCTCTCACTAAAACAAAATTGCTTGTTTTATTTTTCTTACCAAAATAGCCAAGTCCATCTTTTCCTGCACTAGAATTATTTGCTAAACCTTGGTCAGTCACTTAACCTATCCGTACCCCTGTGTGGCCTCCTTATATCCTTTTCACAGCTATTCATACTGATTGGGCTGAAAAAGTGAAAAGCACAGTAAAACAAAAATGTAACATCAGGTTTACATTAATATAGATAACATGCATGCAGCCTGTTACAAAAATAAGGTAGCCTTGCATAAATTGGAGGATCATCAGATAAGCAATGTATGTAACTATTCATTGGAATTTGCATAGAGGTACAGGACATCAATAGAATTACCAAAGAAATGGCTAAACTCAACTACATACTTATCAGGGTTTTGCCAAGCTTCCATCCATTCTGTGGCTTTTATCCCATTCCCACAGTTCCTTCCTGCCATTCCTTACCCAAGATCACTACCATTTAAAGACTTGAAATGTTACAATAAATATGACCTAACAGCCTTGTTGAGTTTGCCAGATGCAATAGTGGGAGAATCCTTCTAGAGACTTACTTTTACTACATCTTCTAATAATCAATTCTAGAATAGTTCTGATAAAAGCTGACAAGCAAATTGGCTCTGTCATTTCTCTGACAGAATAATGAAACCAAGAAAAGGATGAAAGGATGAAACTTTGGACTAGAAAGGTGCAGAACATTAAACATAAAGAGAGGTGCAATAGAGCTAATAGAATACAGAACAGAGCTGCAGGATACAATACAACCAAAGGATGAATGTGAACCGTATCAGTATCTGGCATATCAACAAGCAAAGGAAATAGATTATAGTGCAATAAAGGGAAAACTTACAAAAAATTTACTTCAAGGCTGTCAAACCTGAGCTCAATAGTAAAAATATAACAAAAGTAATAAACACTTCTGCTATAATCATGTTAATATGTTCTTTTGGCATGTTCTTGGTCTGAAACTGATCTGGAAAATTTACAAAGAAAAATAAGAACTGAGATGATAGATTTTAAAAAACACCATGTACAAGTGAAGAACCTTAGATTAATGCTACCTAGGACAGAAGGAGAAAGAGGAATAACAGACGTAAAAGATTGTACACAAAAGTCAGATAAGGATATACTTTCATCACTGAAAACCGGTTTCAGCCCTTCACGCGAGCCTGTGCAATTCTGGTGAGAAGTGCACACCACTAAACTGAAATGAAAGCAGAATCCAGAAAAATGAAGCAATTATCAGCACAGAAGAAAAAGTTAACCAGTAGAAGAGCATGACACTTCTTTGAAGACGTCCCTATGATCTAAGCAGACTAGATGTCAACAAGGAAGCGTTCAACGCCCAGCTCAGAGTTGGACACCTCTTCCCAGAAACAGAGGGGTTCCTTGTGACAATACAGGACCAGGTGGTTAACGCACAAAGTATCAAAAATATATAATAAAAGACCAACAAATTCAAGAGGATAAATGCAGAAAATGCCAAGGGAGAGCAGAAACAATTACATGATCCTGCAGCAGTTGAAGTCAATCTCATTATTTACACAGGTGCAATCAAGTGGCAAGCATCATTCATCAAAATCTTGCTTTAGAACACAAACTCGTAAAAGGTACTATAAATACTATAGTGTCTATGAATACTATAGTGTCTATAAATACAAGCCTGGTCCAGTTTTAGAGTCAGAGTCCTACAAGTTATATTATGGCCAATCCATTATTACAGATATGATAATCCATAATAACTGTCCAGATGTAACATTACAGGATAAACAAGCAAGAATAATTTACTTAGTAGATAAAGCCGTTTGAAGCACACACAACATACAGAAATCAGTAAGTGAAAAACACCAGAAATATGCTGCATTTAAAGAGGAAATTGAAAGATTATGGAACATGAAGGGGGTATACAATATCACAATAGTAATATCTGCAACTGGCACCATCCAAAAGTCACTATGCAATAACATTAAACAATTACGCCTGCACAGCAATATTTATGTTAATCTCCAGAAAGCCACAATACTAAGCACCACCAGAACTGTCCAAAAGTTCCTAACAATTGAGAATGAGTGTGCTTGGCTATGCCTGTAACCCAGGTTATACCAGCTTGAGCTGAGAAAAAATGAAAATAATAACAAAACAATGCCACTGCCACTCTTATCAGTGTTCCCAGATAAGAATTTTATTGACTATTCAACATCATATTCCTCAGAGAAATCAAACATTCACTTGTGAAAAACCAAGTTACTCTTCCCAGTTACTTACATCATCATATTACAATTAAAAACCAAATAAACCAGGAATGCGAAAGATAGTTTCCCAGACAGAGCCCACTCTTCACAAAACATTCAATGCTTTCTGATAAAGCTATCAACCTGAAACACTAATTTTTGTCTCTCCACAGATGCTGCCTGACCAGCAGAGAAATTGCCAGCAATTTTTTTAACTCAACACTTCCAGTGCCTTGATTCTTCTTCTTCTGGTGCTATTCAAAACCTCAGTACATTGTTGAAGACGTCATGAAACAATTGTACATTAAAACTGAATAGCTATGCACATATCCTTTCCAAGTGTATTTCCCTACCTGTCTGTGTTTTCACCCAATTTCAGAAAGTCCCAAGGATCACACACTGCTGTGAATGGTATGAGGCATATGGAGTCAAATACAGCTAGCTCTGTAACTATACTGGACGATCCACAGAGACAGAACTTTTGGGGCACACCTGGCTGCACGGAAGGGAACTTAAGCACCTGGTTCTCAAGCCGTGGTAAAACGGGGCAGAGTTGGAAGTGTGATAATAACTCCCTGTGGGAGGCGTGTGCTGTCCTCCCTTGAAAGGACAGTGCACCTGCTCCTCAAAGAGCCTCAAGGACAGTGTTTCATTTGAATCCTAGGAGTGGGAATTCTGCAGCTGGGTTTCGGCAGTCACAACTCCTAACCTGAACCTTCCAGGGAATCCAGGGAATTGTGGAGACCAAGCATGCAAGGTAGGCAGTGGTACTCTCAGTCCATAGGGCATGACCTGTGCAACAATTTGTCAAACCAAGACTGAACAATTTTGGTGAAATTAAGTGAAAGGCTTTGCTTTGTACAGTGGTCTACAGAGTTCTGGCCACTGTGTATCACAATGCTCAAATGGCAGAAGTATAATAAGGGCCAGAGACAATGAGAATAGTCAAAGTCAGTAAGTTATCGGTTGTCCAAGGAGAGCCATGAGGTTCAGGCTGATGTCTTTGGCCACTAGAGCTTGAGCACCAGCTTGTCTGGACAGGCAATTAGCTTACATGCTCACATAACACAATACAAAGCTATTTATAAGGTGGCTAAGAGCGGTAGCTTAATAATATATCATAAATAATACAAGTTGTGTATATTAAGTTACGTCAATATTGTGAGTATTATGTTTGAAAGAAGGGAATGTTGGTGGTTAGGAATAACAAAGACACTACTTTGAGATAATCCTCTGTACCCTTCCTCATCTCCTCTTCAAGTTACACTCCTTCATGAAACAGGAAGAGAGATTCATTCTGTACCACAAGATTTTTGAAAATTGCATGAAAGACACGGCTAGAAATAACAATAACTTGATGACTAAGTACCAAGATTCAATGTGCTATGCTTATGGGAAACATGGAAATCTGTACAAGTCTCAAAACTATAAAAGCTTTTAATCCATAACTAAAGTGCTGGCCAATCTTCCAGGGGATTTGAAAGCAATTCTTGAATGTCTCACAGTTTGGAAAACAGATGCTTGGTGCCTGCTTAGCTTATTCATTGGACAAGGAATGCGTGCAATATAATGGAGATGGGCCCAGACTAATAACCCAGAAGCGCCATGCCTAAGTGCTTCCCTGCCAGGACCCAGCAGTGAACCAGCAGCAGCGCACAATAGAACCTAGAACGAAGCACAGAAACAGGCCCTTTGAAACGAACACGACAAAATCTGCAGATGCTGAAAATCCAAGCAACACACACAAAATGCTGGAGGAACTGAGCATGCCAGGCAGCATCCATGGAAAACAGTCAACATTTTGAGCTGAGACTCTTCAGCAGGACTGGAAATAAAATTATGGAGACTGCAATTATGTTAACCTGAAGAACATTTAACCCAATTTCCACCACAGCCACTAGGGGAACAAAAAGACTCTACCATGTATATACAAACAGATGCGGTACTTACAAAGCCACCATGTGCCCTCACGTTGACCCTCTGACCATATCTCCACATTAGCATTCTCAGCATACCGACTGCTGTGGAAAATGGAAATTCCAGTCACTCTATGGCCTAATGAAGCAATCTCCAGGATTGTTTTGAATGGACTAATTGGCAGAAGTTCAAGGAGGCCATCAGAAACTGAGAAGACACAGGCCTCGAGGAATATGCCTCATCTGGCACTAGCCACATCAGTAAGTGTGAGGATGACCTTGGTAGCCGAAGAACAGTCATCTCACTGCCAACTGGCTGAACGCTGTGGTGCAGTGCCCTCTAAATCCCAGGTCGCTGCCTTCAAGTCACAGAACAAGCAGCGAGGTGAAACCTCAGCTTAGGCATGAAGAGGGATAAGACTGCCTCCATTCAAAAAGTTCAGGAAGACCTATCCAATAACAATCATTGGCATATGTGACTGGGCATCGAGGGCATTCCAGACCAAGCAAGGAGAAACATCCTTGACTGTGTCAGTGGCGCCCACTGATGCTCGAAACAACTTTTATGCAAGCTTCGAGGCATGCAGCATGACGCATGCCACAAAAGCCAGACCCCACCCCCGGAGTGAGCAGCCACTGTCTGTAACAGCAGCAGATGTTAAACTGACTCTGCATGGACAGGCCCCATAAGGCGGCCGGGTAAGGCAACATCCCAGGCCGATTGCTCAGGAAGTTTGCACGCCAGCTTATTGTCACCTTCACAGATATCTTCAATGCTTCACAAGTGTAAACTGCTGTCCCCACATGCTTCAAATCAGCCACCATCATCCTTGACCCAAAGAACTGTACTCCTTCAGAACCAAATGACTACTGGCCAGTGGCACTGATACCAATCATCAAGAACTGTTTTGAACAGCTGGTGGTGGCACGTATCAAAATCTCCATCCATGCCACATTGGAAGCTCACCAATATGCTTACTGGCAGCACCACTTTATGACAGATGCCTTAGTATCTGCCATGCACCAGCCCCTGCCACCTAGAAAACAAGGACACTTATGTCAGAAGGCTATTTCTGGATTTCAGCTTGGCATTCAACAATATTGTCTCATACACCTTGATGAACAAACTCCTACTCAATGGTCTAAATACACTACTGTGCAACAGGGTGTTGGACATCCTAGCCAACAGTCAGGATACACAACTGCTCCTCCCCATCATCCTCAACACAGGGGCCCCCCAGGGCTGTGTGCTGAGCCCAATGCTGTACACTCTGCTCACTCACGACTGCACCGCAAACACCCGAGTAATCACCTTGTTAAGTTTGCTGATAATATGACACCAACATCGATGAGGTGGCCTACTGAGAGCTCAAAGCCTAGTGCCAGCAAGTAATCTCTTCCTCAATGTCAACAAGACAAAGGAGATGGTTATTGACTTCAGGAGAACTTGCACCACTCACACCCCTCTTTACATCGGTGGCACAGCAGTGGAAACTGTGAGCAGGCTCAAACTCCCAGAGTGCTTAGGAGGGTCAATGGCGTCTCACGGTGACTCCTTTGCTTGCATAGTTGGAAACAGCTCTATTTCCAGCTTTAGTTTTTCCCTTTCAGGGTTCTCTTGAAGACCCTGACCTGGAGTTACAAGCTGACTACGGTTCTTTGTGGGAATGGGACCCACTCTCATTATTCGGCACACCAAAGGCTCAACCTAAGTCCAGATCAAATGCAGAAACGTCGGGTCTCGGGGCACTGGAGATGGGTGGATCGAAGATCAGAGTCACGACAGGAGACCCGTGTGTCATCGAGGCAGTTGGGATATCTGCTGTGCGCCTGGAGACCCGGGATCTTTGCGATCTTCAGGTACAGAGCTCGTAAAAAGCAACATAACGGGTTTTTAACATCATAAACCAGCGAGTTGTTTATTATGTCTCCACGCTTGCTGGGAAGATGGAGACACCTCTTTCTCCCTTATAATGGGGAAAGAGAACCTGTGGTATGTCACATGCTGGGTGAGACACGAAGTCTTGGTAACTGTAAGTCTGTGTCTTTGCTCACGCTTGAGCGCTCGGTGGCAGTGCCGATGCTTTTTTTTCACCAGTGGGGGGAGGGGGTTGTTCCTCGCTACCACTTATGTATGGGAGGGGGGAACTGGGGAGGGAATTTGGGGTTCTAACACTTAACTGTCATTCATTCTTTGGGGCACTCCTCTGCTTTTGCGGATGTTTGCGAAGAAAAAGCATTTCAGGAAGTATGTTATATACATTTCTCTGACATTAAATTGTACCTTTGAACTTTGATGTGCTCATCTCGCACAATCTCTCATGGTCCCGGAACACATTATACACAATCAGAAAAGTTCACCAATGCATTGACGTTCTGAGGAGGGTGAAGAGAACTGGACTCTGCACGTCTATATTTGTGTCATCCTACAGGTGTGTAGCAACAGCATTCTAACAAGCTGCATCACTGCACGGTACCGAAACTGCGGTAGTTAAAATTTCGCCCAGCACATCACCAGTACCAGCCCACCCGTCATCAAGAACATATATAGAGTAAGATGTCGAGAAAAAGACCTGAAATATCATGAAGGATCCATCCCATTCCGTTCATGGACTGTTTGCCCATTCCAATTGGGTCGAAGTTACATAGCATCCACACCAGGTCCCAAACAGTTACTTTCCCCAGCAGTAAGGCCAGTAACATCTCCACCCACTAACCCGCCCCTCCAGTCCCCCACCACCAGTACTTTATCACTTCCTGTCTGTCACCTTATGAACAGACACTCCTGTGCTTAGTGTCACTTTATGGACATACAATCAATCTATGTCTATAAACCATCTCACACATTTTTATTTACTGCGTTTGGTTATTATTATTGTTTCTTTATCTTATTGTGTTTTTTGTGCTGCATCGAATTGGTAGTAACAGTTACTTTGTTCTCTTTTACATTTGTGTATTGGAAATAGCATGAAACAATCTTGAATTAGCTCTATGGTAACTTCTGTAACAACAAATAAAAACAACAGATGTTTTTATTGCAAGGGAAGCTTGATGCACTTATCTACAACACTTTATTTTCAGACTCCTATGTAGCATTGTACTATATTCTTTTGATAACCTTGGACACTTACTGTTTCTTAGGCAATGCTGGTTGAATAAATATTTTTATCATATTTTAGTCACAATAACCCAATCCAGCTGCAAAGCAGAAATATGTTTTTTTAAGGTTTTATAGTGTTGTAATACAGTGGAGATGCTGTGTTTCAGATCAGATTCCTTGAAAGTGGATTCACTGATAGGCTCATGAAGAGAACTTTTAACACATTGACCTTCATAAATCAAAGTACCGAGTACAGGAATTGGGATGTTATGATGAAGTTGTATGAGACGTTGATGAGGCCCAATTTGGAGCCTTGCATGCAGTTCTGTCACCTACCTACCAGAAAGATATCAACAAGATTGAAAGAGTACAGAGAACATTAACAATGATGTTACCAGGTCCTGAGTTAAAGGGAAAGGCTGAATAGGAGGACTTACTGCCTGGCGTGTAGGAGAATGAGGGAAGATTTGATAGACATATACAAAACTGTGGTGGGCATAGATAGGGTAAATGCAAGCCAGCTTTTTCCACTAAGATTGGGTGAGATTAGAATTAGTGATCACGGGTTAAGGGTAAAAGGTGACATTTTTATGGGTACATGAGGGGGAGCTTCATTCAGAGAGTGGTGAGAGTGTGGAATGAGCTCCCAGCAAAACTGGTGGATGCAGGTGCAATCTTAACATTTTAGAGATGTTTCGATAAGTGCATGGATGGAATGGGGATAAGTGCATGGATGGAAGGGGGATAAGTGCATGGACGAAAGGGGATAAGTGCATGGATGGAAGGGGGATAAGAGCATGGATGGAAGGGGATAAGTGCATGGATGGAAGGGGGATAAGTGCATGGATGGAATGGGGATAAGTGCATGGATGGAATGGGGATAAGTGCATGGATGGAATGGGGATAAGTGCATGTATGGAAGGGGATAAGTGCATGGATGGAAGGGGGGATAAGTGCATGGATGGCAGGGGATAAGTGCATGGATGGAAGGGGGGATAAGTGCATGGATGGAATGGGGATAAGTGCATGGATGGAAGGGGATAAGTGCATGGATGGAAGGAGGATAAGTGCATGGATGGAAGGGGGGATAAGTGCATGGATGGAAGGGGGGATAAGTGCATGGATGGAAGGGGGATAAGTGCATGGATGGAATGGGGGATAAGTGCATGGATGGAAGGGGATAAGTGCATGGATGGAAGGGGGATAAGTGCATGGATGGAAGGGGATAAGTGCATGGATGGAATGGGGATAAGTGCATGGATGGAATGGGGATAAGTGCATGGATGGAAGGGGGGATAAGTGCATGGATAGAAGGGGGATAAGTGCATGGATGGAATGGGGATACGTGCATGGATGGAATGGGGATAAGTGCATGGATGGAAGGGGGATAAGTGCATGGATGGAAGGGGGTAAGTGCATGGATGGAAGGGGGGATAAGTGCATGGATGGAAGGGGGTAAGAGCATGGATGGAAGGGGGATAAGTGCATGGATGGAAGGGGATAAGTGCATGGATGGAAGGGGGATAAGTGCATGGATGGAAGGGGGTAAGTGCATGGATGGAATGGGGATAAGTGCATGGGTGGAAGGGGGGATAAGTGCATGGATGGTAGGGGGTAAGTGCATGGATGGAAGGGGGTAAGTGCATGGATGGAATGGGGATAAGTGCATGGATGGAAGGGGGGATAAGTGCATGGATGGAAGGGGGTAAGTGAATGGATGGAATGGGGATAAGTGCATGGATGGAAGGGGGGATAAGTGCATGGATGGTAGGGGGTAAGTGCATGGATGGAAGGGGGTAAGTGCATGGATGGAATGGGGATAAGTGCATGGATGGAAGGGGGTAAGTGCATGGATGGAAGGGGGTAAGTGCATGGATGGAATGGGGATAAGTGCATGGATGGAAGGGGGGATAATTGCATGGATGGAAGGGGGTAAGTGCATGGATGGAATGGGGATAAGTGCATGGATGGAAGGGGGTAAGTGCATGGATGGAATGGGGATAAGTGCATGGATGGAAGGGAGGATGTGCATGGATGGAAGGGGATAAGTGCATGGATGGAATGGGGATAAGTGCATGGATGGAAGTGGGTGAGTGCATGGATGGAAGGGGTATGGAGGGCAATGGTCCAGGTGAGGGTTGATGGGACATAGGCAAAATAATAGCTCAGCACCTACTAGATGGGGTGAGATGCCTTTTTCTGTGCTGTAGTTCTCTATGACTCTATCAACACCTTGCACCAGATATGAGAAAAATCAGAAACCAACGTCAGAGAAGGGAGACAGCTGGAGAGAATGACAGGGATGTGGGGACCAACAGAGACTGATTGGTGGGTGCAAGTGTTGACGGTGCCAACTGAGAGGAGCTACTGCAGATGTGTTAACTGCAGATGATCTGTGTAAAAAGTGTAAATAAAGAGAAGCAAATGAAAACAGAAAAGACAAAACGAGAAAAATAACACTGGAACTGGGAGAGCTTCCTCTTAAATATCTTTTACAGCAGAGAAGTAAATTTAGTTGTGCAGCTGTCATGTTGCAATAAATGTTTGAGTTGTCAGTATTATGGAATGTAGACATTTTAGCATTGGGATGAAACTTGGAGCTTCACAACGAAAGGCACCTACCCCTTGCTCAGTCAGCTGTCACACTGCCAACTTAGTGTTGCCAAAACTGATAAGACCATCATGCTCTGTGTCGGATTTAACCTCCTATTTGGTCCAACATCAAATTTAAAACTATACTAACGGTAGTGACTTTGAGCCAAGATGGAACCGCTGTCGGGAAAACAGAGCCAGCTGGGCAGCACCCAACCATAAGCCAATGATAAACTAAATCTTCCCCCACTAGGTGATATTGCAACATGGTAATCACATTAGATCATAAAGCAATAAGAGCAGAACGAGGCCATTTGGCCCATTGAGGCTGTTTGCTATTCCATCCTGGCCCATTTATAACCCCTCTCCCTGTAACCTTTGACACCCTTAATAATCAAGAACCTACAACCTCCACTTTAAATATACCCAACGATTTAGCCACGACAGCCATCAGTGGTAAGGATTCCACAGGTCAACACCTCTGGCTCAAGAAATCCTTCCTCATCTCTGTCCTAAAGGGAATTCCTTCTCATCTGATGCTGTCCCCTTTGGTCCTAGACTTCCCCACTACCGGAAACATCCTCTCTGCATCCATTCTACCTACGCCCTTCAATATTCAATAGGTCTGAATGAGATCCCTACCCCCAATTACAATGGCTCTGTGTCCCTGATCACACAATTGTATAAATATTGGTCACTTATACAGGGCAATTCGCACTCGCTTATGAATGATGTACATGAAGAGTAAAATGAAAAAAGGACTTGCATCTGAATAAGTACTCTCAGCTTTGGTTTTGTATATGATTGACAAAAATTAATGCCTTCATTAGACATTTTTAAAAAAATGACTAAAAATGCCAATTATTGTAAATCACCCACCCATTGCAAAAATGCCATTGTAGTTTGCAAATTATTCATCATTATACAGCTTGTTTGGTTGGAGATGTCAGAGATAACGTCAATTCCTCCTCTATGTTTTCACAGAATGTGGCTTTATTTCACAAGACAAAGTGGAATTGTACAGTCACACAGGAGGGAGACTTGCAATTGAAGAGAGATGGAAAATCTTGTTTTGTGCTGAATTACACTGTAATGTAATTTGCAGCTGGCTCTAAACTGAGCTCTAAGGAGGGATGCACCTACTATAGAATGAAATAGAATTTAACGATGTGATGAATCCTCCATATAGATGACCTTGCTTGTGATTCCTAAGAAAGATAGCACGCTGAATGCAGGAAGTTTATGCACCGGATTAAACCCAAAGTGATAATAAATTTTCAACCATAAGCAAATTCTTCTACAGCCATACCGTGGCTGTAGAAAAAAAAACCAGAAATGGACGTGCACTTCATTTTTCTCTATAATACAGGGAAAATATGAAGCACCAATTAGAAACAATCAGACATGCAGAGAGTAGACAATTCTTCAGCGAGAATAGTAATAGAATGATAGAGATGAAATAATTTGTGAGATTGTAATCTCATAACATACTTCTCCTACTGTTGTGAATTTGCTATTTAAAAAGGAATTGTATGATTTTCTCTGTTACTAATCATACATTAGCATAGTCACGGTCCAAAAATATCACACATTGTGAATGCATATTCCCATGATTTCATTCATAGGTTGTTGGCTATGCAGAACAGCAGATATCCCCATTCTTCATGAAAGTAGAATCCTATCATAAAGTTGATGACCTCAACCATAATGAAATGAGAAAATCTTAGATATTTATTCCATGACACATCTGCCTCCCTCTAAATGGCTGATTTCAGGGAAGCAATTGGGGAACTTGCTCATTCTGTGAAGAGCAACTAAATTATATTAGTTAAGTCCATTGTAGGAAAGTAAAAGCCCGCCACAATTTAGAGCTCCACTATCAGTTCAATTTGTATCATATACAGAGGGGAATTATGATATTGATAAGCTATAATATAAAAACCATCCCAACCCTGTAGGTGGATCACCTTCCAAATCTTCTGTGAGCAACAGCAGCCCATTAGTAACATATTAACAAGGCCGAATTCTGAATGGGTTTTGATCAAGTATATTGTACCTACCTGGCACCTCGTAGGGAACATTAATAACACAAACACTTCCTTTGTTAACATTCATGAACTTACATTGAACATATATATAATACATATCCTTTCTTGCTGATATTGGATAATAGTGCTGACACAATTTCTATCTCTAGAAGCATAGAAAACCTACAGCACAATAAAGGCCCTTCAGCCCACAAAGCTGTGCCAAACATGTCCCTACCTTAGAAATCACCTAGGGTTACCCAGAGCTCTCTATTTTTCTGAGCTCCATGTACCTGTCCTAGAGTCTCTTAAAAGACCCTATCGTATCCGCCTCCACCACCGTCACCAGCAGCCCATTCCACACACTCGCCACTCTCTGCAAAAAAAACTTACTCCTGACATCTCCTCTGTAACTACTCCCAAGCACCTTAAAACTGTGCCCCTTTGTGCTAGCCATTTCAACCTTGGGGGAAAAAAAGTCTCTGATGTTCCACATGATCAATGCCTCTCATTATCTCTAAGTTCAATAGAATACAAATCAAAAATAAATGTCTCAACTCCAGATCCATGGGTGTCTCAATGTAAAATGCATTGTATGTAGAAAATGATCATAGTCAATTTTTTTATTATTTTACTCAAGAGAGTAGTAATTCCCTGCCTGTAAGAGTGAAAGCATAATCAATGTGAAGTGAATTAGCAGCCAGGCCATGGAGAAGGGGCAAGGCGGGGAACTTATGGGGAAGGACTAGCAGGAGCTGATATGGACTCACTGACTCGACAGGGTTCCTTCAGCACAGTACTAATGTTATGATTCTGTGACATTAAACTAAACCAAGAAAAAGTACAGAAATAACGATTAATGCTTTCCCCATCTTTATTTTTTTCTTGAAGCAAAATACTGGTTCTTTATTTCAGTTTCACTTTGTTTTCATCAGAATTTATGAAGTTCATAAAGTATTTACCAGAAAAATCTCAATGGGTGTAAGGACTCTTTAATATAAGCTTCATTACACTGAAGATGCTGGAGAGTAACGATTGCTCTTCAAACCAGATTCCCGGCCAACGATATGCATTATTTAGCTCAGATTTTATTGACTCAACCTTTGATCTGAACCAGCTTTTTCCCCTTCCATCTACTCTACTTGATTGGGGGAGGAAGCTGGGACGGATGAGGCATTGATGTGGAAGACAAGGATCGGCATTTCCTTATCAGCATGACACCTAAAACCTCAACAAACTTCTATAGATGTATTAGCGGAGAGTGTATTGACTGGCTGCATCACAACCAATGCCTTTGAACAGAAAATCCTACAAAAAGTAGTGAATTCACCCCAGTCCATCACAGGTAAAGTCCTCCCTACCTTTGAGCACATCTACATGTATCACTGTTGCAGGAAAGCAGCATCCATCATTAAGGACCCCCACCACCCAGGTCATGCTCTCTTCTCACTGCTGCCATCAGAAAGAAGGTATAGGAGCCTCAGGACTCACACCACCAGGTTCAGGAACGATTATTAGTCCTCAATCATCAGGCTCTTCAACCAAAATAACTTCACTTGCCCCTTCACTGAAATGTTCCTACACCCTATGTACTCACTTTCAAGGACTCTTCTTTTCACGTTCTTGATATTTTTTGCTTGGTTATTTATTATTATTTCTTTCTTTTTGCATTTTCACAGTTTGTTGTCTTTTACACACTAGTTGAACCCCCAAGTTGGTGCAGTCTTTCATTGATTCTATTATGGATTTTCTGAATATGCCCACAAGAAAATGAATCTGAGAGTTGTATATGGTGACATGTATGTACTTTGATAATACTCTAACACTTTGAACTTTGAACTGAGAAACTGAAGAATTGAAATATTAACTTCTCTATCACAATTATTTATATCCAGGAAGTTTTGAATTTTACCATATTTTGTAACCCAGAGCTACTTTATTGCGCAAAATCAAATTTTGTTATTGTTGCAGAGGATTCAGAGAGCTTATTAGTGTGTAACGGCATAGCAGAAGATCCAAAAATAACTCTGGTGTTACCAGAAATGGTAGAACAATCTGCGTTACTTCTCTTGAAAGCAAAAAGGCTGTGGGGTGACATGAAATTAGAATATAGAGCGCAGAACAGTACAGCTCAGGGACAGGCTCTTTGTCCCACAAGGTCTACGCCAACAACGCTGCCAATTTAAAATGATCCTATCTGCCTGCACATGGCCTATATTCCTCCATCATGTGTTTGTTCATTTGAAATGTTAGGATAGAGCTGACAGAGTCAGCACTTTCAGCTGTTGGAAAGAACAAAATTAGCATCCATCAATAGAAGGTAGAGACTACTAAATAAAACGGGGAGTTCAGAAGAAACTTCTTTTAAGCCAGACAGTGCAATGAATTGCGAACTTGTGACATCAAGGAGTTGTTGAAGAGAATAGTTATAGATATATTTGACTAGTGCCTATATAAGTAGACAAGTTAGAGTGTTATACTGATAAAAGCACACTCGAGGCTATATTGGTGTCAGACTAGCACACTTTAACAGGTTAAAGTTTAACAGACTTTAACAATAAATTTTCACATGAACCTGGTGAGCTTAAAGATACTGAGATACTGAGCCCCTTTAAGTTTAATGACAGCGCCGGAAAAGGAACTTGGTGAGTTTCATTTTGTATATTTCAGTTTTTCGAAGCTCTGATGCACCAATGTAACCCAAGGCTTCAAGAATTTCTGTATCCTCACTGACAACTAGAATAAATCTGTCCAGAGCGGCTTAACCTGGGAAAATTAGGTCAAGTGTGGTGCAGTCATCTTGTTGTGACAGACAGCCCAAGTTAAAAGTAGAATGTACACCCACCTACATCTGGAAAATGGATCCATATCCATAGAAAATTTGCAAAATTCTTCTCCAACCCCGTTATCAAATGATTGACTGAAAGACTTCATCACGTCCACTCTGATTTGGATGATGTCCAAGATTTACTCCAGCCAAAATAAACCTGAAGGTCATTTTCCCATTACGTTAAACTTCATCTCATCCAAAGTTCAAAGTTCTAAGTAAATTTATTATCAAAGTAAATATGTGTCACTATATACTACCCTAAGATTTGTTTTCTTGTGGACATTCACAGTAAAATACAATAGAATCAATGAAAAACTGCACACAAGATGGACAAACAACCAATGTGCAAAAGACAACTTGGCCAGTACAAAAAGAAATAAAAACAAACAAAATAATGGTACCAAATAAATAAGCAATAAATATCGAGAACATGAGATGAAGAATGTTTGAAAGTGAGTCCACAGGTTGTGGGAATGTTTCAGATTTGGGAAGAGTGAAGTTGAGTGAAGTTATCGCCTCTGATTTAAGAACCTGATGGTTGAGTAGTAAAAACTGTTCCTGGGTGGTGTGGGTCTTGAGCCTCCTGTACCTCCTTCCTGGTGGAAGTAGTGAGAAGAGAGTATTGCCTGGGTGGTGGACCCTTTTATTATTAAGTATTGCAATGTACTGCTACCGCAAAACAACAAATTTCACAATATACCAGAGACGTAAAACCAGTTTCTGATTATGACAGATGCTGCTTTGCTATGACAGTGTTACTTATAGATGTGCTCAATGGTAGAGGTCTTTAGCTGTGAAGGACTGAGTGTTATCCATAACTTTTTGTGGGATTTTCTGTTCAAGGGCATTGGTGTTTCTACATAAGGCTGTCACACAAATAGTCAGTATACGCCATAACTCTCCATTTATCTTGCATTGTATTTGAGTTATAATTGTGTCTTGGAATTAGACAGATCATTTGTTGTTCTGCTCTCTAAAGGCATGTCTACAAACCAGGTGGAGAGATGAATGAATTGAAAGATGTCAGCCCTGTTAAAAGTCTCAGCCCAAAACATCGACTGTTTATTCCCCTCCATAGGTGCTGCCTGATCTGCTGAGTTTCTCCAGCATATTGTGTGTGGTGCTCAAAGATGGTGCTCTGCTCTCTTTAGAGATTTCAGAATTTCGTAGCATGGCCTAGAATTCTCTCAGAAATGTACTAACTGTTCAGGGTATTTTTGCCATTCCTTCCCCTTTATACAATCTGAAATAATTGCACAGATTCTTCTAAACGGAACTTAAGTAAACTAATTCTCAATAGGAGCCGATAATTTTGACTTCAAAAATTCTTTGTGAAAACTGTACATGGAGAAGAGTAAGGAGGAGAAGAGGTGGGTGGAGAATGGCCTTCAGCTGGACAGCTGCTTAAATATATAACTTTAAACTTAACCTGACCAAACTGTGAGCAATCCAGGCCCAAAATACTCCTTTCATTCCAACCACACAAAAGCATTTGTAGAAAAGCAGGAAAAAACACCTGATCATGCTGATTATAGTTTGCTATTGATCAATATCAGGGAACAAATGGTAACTGGATAAGGTACTAACACATCACTAACACGTGATGTAGTACTCCAGGACTTGAAACCAATAGAAACTTGAACGTTCAATCAAAATATGCACCAAACCCAAACTGAGCCTTACACAATGGTCAGACCCCATTAGGTATGGCTGGTTCCATCATCAATTACCACTCAGTTTTTTTGATGACACAAAATTGGACAGTTAAAGTACTATAAAGCACCCCCGATACTAGACAATTACAATTACACAACATAACACAAATGGCACAGAGTGCATAATGGTTACTTTGAATATTCACCTGCATCAGGTAAATAGCAATCTTGCAACCCATTCATGAGGCTACTTTTATACAAGGCCACATTTAAGGAACTAGCACATTCACTCTACAAAGGCAGAAGGTAATTTTCCAAATAAAATGAGGGTCCTTCACTGGCTCCATTTTGAATTCTCAATATAAATGGGAAAGACAAACACAGTGCAGTGTCTGCTCATTTATAGAATGCCTTGAGTATCCTAACAAAACCGCCAAAATCTTAACCAAATATGCATGTGGGCTTCCTACTCTTCCCCACCTAACAAAACTACAGTGAGAAGCTGTGAGAAACCAGAGAACCAAGACTCCCACCCCCCCCCCCCCCGCACAGTCCCTTCTCTCAAGATGGACTCTTCACCTCACAATCCACCTTGCACCTTATTGTCTACCTGCACTGCCCTGCTCTGCCCTTTCTCTGTAGCTATGACACTTTACTGCTGGGACAGGTTGCATTTGAACCGGAGGGACATTAATGCACTGGGCAGGCATATGCTTCAGTTAGCTGAGGACTGTTTAAACTAGGGAATGGGGGCAGGGGGCAGAGAACTTAGAACAAGCCACGCTCAACTGTTTGAATACCTTAGTGGAGAAAAACACAGGCTTCAAAAATATAAAAATGGGTTAGAATAGGATAAGAAACATCAGTAATAGACTGAGGATGGTCTGTGTAAATGCAAGAAATATTAAGAATAAATAAATGAGCTGGAATTATATGCAGTGAGTTTAAGTTTGATATATAAGCAATAACTGAAACCCAGCTGACCTCAAAGGACAATGATGAATATTGTATTCAAGGATATACTTTACTTAGGTAAGATAGGCAAGATCATTAAGGTGGAGAAGTAGCCATATACATAAGAGAGAATTTAACTGTGAGGCTGCTTATGATAGGAGATGAATCAAGACTTAATGAAGATATCTGGGTGAGAATTGAAAACTATAAGGATAAATAAATATCATTTGGTGTATGTTATAGACCCCCTAATGCTGACAGTGATTTTAATAAACAACTCTATCAGAATATTAGAAAAGCAAGTTCAGAGAGTGACATTATAGTTATGGGTGACTTTAATTTCCAAAATATTGAGTGGGAAAACCCAGTGACTAATGGATTACAGGGAAGTGAATTCATTTAGTTATTGAATGCTTGTTTTCTGACCCAGTATGTTAATGCACCACCAAGAGGGGAGGCATGTCTAGATTTGATATTCTGGAACAATCGAGATAAAACTTGAGTACACAAGTTGTTGAGCTTTTAGGAACAAGTGATCATAACATTGTTGGTCTAGATGCTTTCTGGGAGAACATATCAGTAAAATCCAAAGCCATTAAATTGAATTTCAGAAAGGCAAAGTTTGTGCAGATGCAGCAAAGACTTCAGAAGGTAAACTAGAAGGAACTGCTTGATGATGAATCAGCTGAGGTACAATTGGGTTGACTTAAGGAGGTAATACATGCAAGCGCAGGAAATGT
Organism: Hypanus sabinus; assembly: GCF_030144855.1. Classification (NCBI taxonomy): domain Eukaryota; kingdom Metazoa; phylum Chordata; class Chondrichthyes; order Myliobatiformes; family Dasyatidae; genus Hypanus; species Hypanus sabinus. The sequence continues at coordinate 45,885,772 of NC_082719.1, read as the reverse complement.
TCATACCTGAGGTTGGGAGAAGCAATAAAAACAATAGATCAACTGCATAGATGAATAAAGATATACATAAAAATTATTGAAAAGTCAGCTAATAAAGGAATACAGAAAAAATAGTAATGATGTTAACCATAGGTATGAGAATTATAGTCAAGAGGGAAATTTGGATTGGCAAAGGGTGGGTTGAGAGGGATATTGCTAATAATGCTAAGATTGACCTCAAGTGATTTTTTTTCAATTCTTTAGTAGTAAAAGAAAAGTCAAGAAGGAAGTTAAGCTATTAGGAATAATAGTGGGGTGTTAAATAATGCAGAGAAGGGCATAGCAGATACTCTTAACTCATATTTTATTAAAGTATTCACCTGTGAAATGTTAGCAATATGGCAGTAAGTTTAGAGAAAAATAAAGTTGTTTTAAGTGATTCCTGCCTCAGCTGAAAAGTCGGAAAGCCATTAAATCTCTAGGGCCAGACAATATATATCCAAGGGTAATAAGAGGTCTGTGATTGAACCCTAACATGTATTTTTCAAAAGAAACTGAAGACTGCCGAAATCCCAAAGGACTGGAAATGGGCTAATGTTGCCCCAGTATATAAGGAGGATGACCACACTGACCCAGGTAACTATAGACCAGTAAGCTTAATGTGTATCACAGGCAAGATAATGAAAACAATAATCAAGAATGAGATGGAAAAGTAGCTGAAAAGAACAGGCATGTTAGCAGAAAACCAGCATGGGTTCAGAAAAGGGAAATCATGTTTTACTAACATGTTGGAGTTCTATAAAGGGGCAACTAAAATTTATGATATCATTTACTTGGTGTTTCAGAAGGCTTTTGACAAGGTACCCCACAAAACGTTAAAAATCAAATTGCAGGAGGTATGGATTCAGGGTAAGGTGTGCGAATGGGTGCAGAACTGGCTCAAAAACAGAAAGTGAGTTACAGTCAGAGGATCAGTTTCACACCTAGAGGATAATAACACCCTGGTTAAGATTTTTGCTGCTGTGCTTTTATTTTAGCAGTTCTGTAAGAGCAGTCTGTTCTGCTTTCAGCTTTTTCGGGTTTGAGCTGAGATAAAGGCTTGGTGTTCAACTTAGGAATGTGGTGTCAGCCAATCAGGATAGTAGAACTGGGAGAAGCTTCTAGAGAACGCCGGACGAAGAGGTCTCTGTCAGCGGGAGCTGGGAGAAGACAGGAGGAAAGCTGGTGGAGAATGGTGTCCCTGTGGCACAAGGTGCTTTGTGCTGATGAATGGCTTTGAGGAGGAAGGACCAGTACTCCTGTGGGAGACCCGTTTCTTCGAGGTGGATTTTGAGTGTGTTTTCATGCAGAGCAAGGGTCCAGCTCGTGACTTACAGACAAGTTCTAGATCTGAGCTCCACCGTGAACATGCAAATGGTTAAGTATAGTGGACCCTTATTGATTTTTTTCTTTCTTTCCTTTAATAACTACGAGGGGTGATTGATACGTTCGTGGCCTAAGGTAGAAGGAGTCAAGTTTAGAAAACCTAGCACCTTTATTTTTCCTACATTTGCACGCTTAGTCCAGCGGTCATGGAGCATACGGATCCCTTCTTTGTAGAAGTCGGTGTCTTGGACCTTCAGAAGTGGTCCACAGCATGGGGTGATTGACAAGTTCGTGGTTTAAGGTAGAAGGAGATGAGTTATTATCTTCAAACTTTCTGCATTTTCACTCAAAGAGTTGAACAGCACATGCATATAACGAGAGCTCTGTAACTCATCTGGAGTTACAAGGTCCAAGACGCTCTCTTTACAAGCACGTGCGGCTCAACTCTTTGAGTGATTATGCAGAAAGTTTGAAGTTAATAACTCATCTCCTTCTACATTAGGTCACAAACTTATCAATCACTCCTGCTGTGGACCACTTTTACAAAGAAGGATCCGTATGCTCCACGACCGCTGGACTAAGTGTGTAAATGCAGGAGGGGACTATGTTGAAAAGTAAATGTCCCAAGTTTTCTAAAATTGACTCCTTCTACCTTAGGCCACGAACGTATCGATCACCCCTTGTATTTGCTTAAGTTAACATTCTGAACTATACTTCTGATTAATTGTATGCAGTGTACAATCTTACCGACAGGCGGCTGCCGGGAGCAGTAAGTCACACAGTATTCATACAAACCGGGGTTTGGGCTGGCGAGACATCCCAACCTCATGGATTTGGCAGCAACAAAGTTATATGTTTGTGGAGCAGTGCCTTCCACACACCCACCGCTCTCTCTCAGTGAAAAACATACCTCCCTCCAACCACCTTAAAACTACATCCTCTCACATTAGCCATTTCTTCCCTGGGAAAAAGCCTCTGACTATCCACATGATCAATGCCTCTCACCAGCTTATACACCTCTATCAGGTCACCTCTCGTCCTCCAAAACTCTAAGGAGAGAAGACCAAGTTCACTCAACCTATTCCCATCAGAATGAGGACTGGGCAATAAGCCCTGGTGCAGAATAACCTTAAACAGAACATAAAACACTGGAAACTCGTGTGGATCGAAATCAAAAACAACCGAATTCAAATAACGAATGACACAAAAAACACCGTGACAGCTTAATGATAAAAGTAAGTTATTAAACAACTCTAATAAAATCAAATAAATGGTGTTCAGGTGCTTCCAGACCTGCTGCTACCCAGTGCCCCTCATGGTCTGAAGGGTTAATGGCAAAATGTTCAAGCCACAATTAAGTAGGGAGGGGAAGTGATGAGGTCACCACATACAAGGCTCAGATAAATATCTAAGGTGACAATATGCACTCATTGTTTACATTGTCTTGTACAAGGTGGAATTAGATGGTCACAGTGCCAGTTGTACAGAAATTTCACAACTACAGGGTCACCTAATATCATACCTAATATGGTATGAATAGCACAGCTAACATATGGTCTTCTATATATGTATTAATGAAATCATTAGCTAATTGGAAGACGAAGACAGCAGCAGGACATTACAATAATAGCAATACATAAACAGAACAATACATAACAATAACAGTACATAGTAACAAAAACAATAAATTACAATAAGAAACTATAAATTTGTGATTCATGGGACATAAAGAATTTCACATGGTGAAAAGATTTCAGAACCTAGCACCTGCCCTTAAAATACACTGAGAAATGGAAGCAGGAGTCATCCACCTGACCCAATGGCATCTCTGCTATTTAATAAGATCATGGCTGATCTGGCTGTGACCTTAGCTCCATATACCTGCCTTTTCCCCATGATCCTTAATTCCCCTGCTGTGCAAAAATCGACCTACAGTAACTGTGTCTTAAATATATTTAGTGATGCTGCCTCTACTGCTTCCCTGGAAGAGAATTCCACAGATTCACTACTCTTTAGGAAAAGCAGTTTCTCCTAATATCCATCCTCTATCTATTCCCCCAAATCTCACTTAACAGTGCAAAACAACTTTCTTGCCTTTATCTCATCTACTTATCCGCTTTAGAATTTTATATGTTGCTTTAAGATCCCCTCTTATTCTTTTGAATTCCATCCAGTGAGTATAGTTCCAGGTGACTCAATCTCCCCTTAACTCCATTCTCCACCTGATGAAGCTCCTCTGCACCACTTTTAATCTGTAAGTTTCAATGGTAAGTAATCATTAGGCATTTGGCATGCTTTCATTGTTCCATTGTCTTAGAAAAACATAGAATAATGTCTGTATTTTCTTCAGACAGAAGGAACCTTGACTACAGCATTTCCATGAAAGATTCATTTATGTAAAACTCATTTATGTCAGATGTATAAAATTGGCTGAAAGACTTTTGCTCCATTGTTAATAATCATTCAAAACTGCTGCTTCTTTATGAAAGAACATGAATGAAATTAGGTGGTAGAAACAGAACTTTATTTATGAGAGTAAATAACCCTGGCCTTAATTGTCTTTAAGAGATAAGTCAGTTACTGCATCATTGCTGAGTGCTTGAGTTTAACCAAAGGAATAAAGACATGCCATTGCAGAAACAGTAAAAAGGTAAAACATAATTTAAATTGATAGCGGTTAACTGCAGCTACAGCCTAGCTCTTTTGAATAAACGAGTAAGGTATGCATACTAGCACAATTATTAGTTAGACACATCTACACTCAAATGCAAGAAATAAAGAAGATGATGGGAAAAATAAACTGAATCCAATATCCTTCTCAACTTGCAGGGTCTGAATTCATGATTCAGCTAGCAAACCAGAACATTGCTGTACTGCTTGTCCTCTAGATGAAATTAGTTGGCTCAGACGGTCAATAAACATTTAGTCGTGGCAGTATTCACAACAGAAAAGACCAAGACATTCCCTCAATGTCCTTTTCCAAATTATTTTGCCAGCAGAGGAGATAAATCATGAAGTAAAGCTTGGGTTTTAAAATTAGTAGTAACAATATCTATAAGATGCCTTTATAAGGGCAAGAAGAAATAAAAGCAGTAATGATAAAACTATGGTTTCTTAACCATGGTGTGTAATGGCCGGGGGAGGTGAAGAACAACAGGAGGAAGAGGGAAATCCAATGGGCAGGACTGGGGTAACAAGAGGCTTCAAATTTGGAACTAACAGCAGGAAGGAAGGGAGGATGTACTAAAAGGCAGAGTCCAATTAAAACATATTATTAAAAATGATTAGAGGCTGAATGAGTTTGCAGCAGTAGTGTATGATAAGATCAAAGCCTTGGAAACGAGAGGCTGGGTAAGCTATTAAGTTAGAAAGTATGTGATAAGTACTGCTTCTCAGATGGTGCTTAAATGGAAAAGGGATGGACAAACAAACTTACACACTCAAGAGTTCATTAAAGGATACGAACGACTATTTTAGTTATTGACTCTCCTTCATCTCCTCAAACCTACACAGCCCAGCCAGGGCTCCACATGATCAGGCAGAGTACACTTGCAATCCAGGAAATATCCTGGCACAGTAACAGATGGATAGGCAGGGACAGGTTTGGGAAGATAAGATCCTAGGAGGATTGTCAGGTAGTGTACACAGGGGCAATAACTACAGAAATATGAATGTGACTCATAGCTAGAAATGTTTCATTAAATTCTGGAGTGGCATAAGATAACCTGAAAAAGAAAAAAGTGCACTGTATTCCGCAAACATGAAAATAATTTTTCAACTGCAATTTGCTAGAAAAAGCCATCGTGCAATAGAATTTCTGGTCATATGTTTGAAAAGTCAAAATGACAAAGGACCACTGCTCATTTTGATGCTGACAAAAGAACAAATGAAGCTGTGATGGCTGAAAGCCAAAAGGAAGAGATAAATGTGCTGGCAATTGACAAGTTTTTCTTCAAGCCTTTGAAAGGAGAAAAAGGGTTCATTACACATTGGCAAGAAAAATTATCTTATAAAATCTGCATGTGTAAATGCACTCATTCTACCATTACATTGGGGCTACTTCTGTGTTTCCTTGCGTGTATTAAAAGAGGGGGGAGGCAGTCCTGAGAGGAACAGTGCTCTCATTAAAAGGAAAGCTATTTTATAGAGAGAAAAAGTTGAATACTGTTAAAGGGCGATCTTGGGAGGAGAGGTGGCAAAACATAATAAGGAAGTAGGCAGCGTCTGTGGGAGAAATGGCATCATGGTGTTTCCACATCCCTAGTGGGCGTGTTGACATCTACAAGGAGCACAGCATCTATCATCAAGGAAACACAACAGTATAAACCAGATTTAGCAATAAAATGCATCATTTCAAGTCGTCAAGTCAACTTTTATTGTCATTTCGACCATAACTGCTGGTACAGTGCATAGTAAAAATGAGACAACGTTTTTCAGGACCATGGTTTTTCAAGACACAGTGCAAAATCTAGACCGAACTACGTAATTAAAAAAAACAGAGAAAGCTACACTGGACTACAGACCTACACTGGACTGCATAAAGTGCACAAAAACAGTGCAGGCATTACAATAAATAATAAACAGGACAATAGGGCAAGGTGTCAGTCCAGGCTTCGGGTATTGAGGAGTCTGATAGCTTGGGGGAAGAAACTGTTACATAGTCTGGTCATGAGAGCCCGAATGCTTCAGTGCCTTTTCCCAGATGGCAAGGGGGAAAAGAGATTGTATGAGGGGTGCATGGGGTCCGTCATAATGCTGTTTGCTTTGCGGATGCAGCGTGTAGTGTAAATATCCATGATGGCAGGAAGAGAGACCCCGATGATCTTCTCAGCTGACCTCACTATCCGCTGCAGGGTCTTGCAATCCAAGATGGTGCAATTTCCGAACCAGGCAGTGATGCAGCTGCTCAGGATGCTCTCAATACAACCCCTGTAGAATGTGATGAGGATGGGGGGGGTGGTTGTGGGAGATGGACTTTCCTCAGCTTTCACAAAAAGTAGAGATGCTGCTGGGCTTTCTTTGCTATGGAGCTGGTGTTGAGGGACCAGGTGAGATTCTCCGCCAGGTGAACACCAAGAAATCTGGTGCTCTTTACGATATCTACAGAGGAGCCGTTGATGTTCAGCGGGGAGTGGTTGCTCTGTGCCCACCTGAAGTCAACAACCATCTCTTTTGTTTTGTTCAAATTAAGAGACAGGTTGTTGGCTCTGCACCATTCTGTTAGCCGCTGCACTTCCTCTCTGTAAGCCGACTCGTTGTTCTTGCTAATGAGACCCATCATGGTCGTGTCATCGGCAAACTTGATGAGCTATCATTTGATTTATCATTGAAATAAATACATAAATTCTTTCTCTATTGTATTGTTTTCGTATCTCTAATTTTTGCTGTAATTGGAAGCGGTTGAAAATTATCATGAAAAATTTTATTTTGTAACATTTTGTAGAGGAAGATCCAACAGTAACCACTATTAAATAAACTAGCCCTCTGTTGGGATTTTACAGATAAGGCAACTCAAGGTGCTAAACGTGCAAGCTTATAATGTCATGTCACTTGAGAATGAACTTAAGAGAGCAGCAAAAGTGACTCTAGATCAGGAGTCCAGTCTCACTGCTTCCCTTCTCATCTTTGCACAGGCTATCTGCCCTCTTCACTCTTAGTCTGATACAGATTTTTGACTTGAAACATCATCAATTTCTTCCACCCACTCCCACAGCTGCTGGGCTCCTCAGATTAAACACAAAGTACACTGCAGATGCTGTGGTCAAATCAAGACGTACAAACAAGCTGGATGAACTCAGCAGGTCGGGCAGCATCTGTTGAAATGAGCAGTCAATGTTTCGGGCTGAGACACTTCGTCAGGACTGAAGCAGGAGGGGGCAGGGGCCCATAAAGAAGGTGGGCGGAGGGTGGAAGGTGCCAGTCAGAGGAAAGATCAAGGGGTTGGGGGGAAGCAGGGAGAGGATAGGCTGGTGAGGTGATGAAAGAATGAAGTGCTTTCCCCTTTCATTCCTTCTTCACCTCTCTGGCCTATCCCCTCCCTGCTTCCCCACCCCCACCCCTTCATCTTTCCTCTGATTGGTTTTTCACCTTGCACCTTCCACCCTCCCCCCCACCTTCTTTATAGGGTCCCTGCCCCCTCCTTCTTCAGTCCTGATGAAGTGTCTCGGCCCAAAACGTTGTCTGCTCATTTCAATGGATGCTGCCCGACTTGCTGTGCTCCTCAGATTGATTTCTACAGCTATAGAACTGTTCAATAAAACACACCTAAGGTTTGAGAAATACGAGGATTGAGAAGGAACGGTAAATTTTAAAGGCAAATCAGGCCACAAAGACAAACTTAAAAGACAATAAAATAAAGAGTATTAAAATATTCTACAGCTTAAAATCTGGAAATGACAAAGGCGGAGAAATTACAATCCAGCAGTTGCTTTGATTAATTTTAAGTGTCAAGAGTGGTTGGCGGGTAATCATTATCCCATCATACTGTTAATGTATTACTTAGACATTAAATAAGATATTAACTACTGCAGTTAAGATATTGTGCAAATACAATTTCACTTCATTCAAGGTATTTCATAAGCCAAATGCCATTTCTGCAAAGCTGGTGGAGGAGCCACACTGCTCGATTAGCAGTTGACCAGGACTTGTTCCTAATGATGTTCCAATGCACCACCCCACAGCTGACACTATTCCAAGCCTCATCAGAGAACAATGGTGCATAAGGAGTTTGCAAAAGATGATGTCATTGACGGAGAAGGCTGCAGAGAAAAGATTAATGTGTATACACAATGGAATGAGTGGAGCATTGGGAAGCCTGCCACAAAGCTTGCATTTAATCCCAAAATGCTTGGAGGAGTCTGGCACCAACAGTAGACAGGGCTCTGTGAAATACTAGCATCCTCTCTATTTTTGCATGGAAGTAGGCGGCGCCCTATTAGCATGAGCCAATGAGCATGGAGTGTGCATCCGATGGTCAGTGTTACAGCACATGTGGCAGCCAATGACAAACTGCCACAGAGGAAGTTTAAATTGCTCCTATGAAAGCCCATAGAGTTATACCAGAGGATGATAGTCATCAAGTCTGTGGATTGCACTGTGCAAAGCAGTTTAAGCGTGTCACAGAGTGCAGAGGAGCTGCTAAGGCGACAACCTGGGGGAGTGGCACTGGTGTCAATCAATCATGGATCTTCTTTGGGGACACAAGAAACCGCAGACGCTGGAATGTGGAGCTAAATGCAAAATGCTGCAGGAACTCAGCAGGATAGCAGCATTTGTGGAGAGAACTGGACAGTCAACTTTTCAGGTCCAGGTTGTTCATCGGGATCTGCTTTGCTCTTTTGTAAAGCAATGTTCATCAGAAATGAGCTTTGCAATCTGAGCTGAGCGATATGTCTTCTCTTCCATACCACAAAGTTAGCTCTATTAGAATAGGAAATCCAGGCACGATCACTATTGTCAAACTGGGAAATGTTACTAATACGTTTAGCTCCAGCCAATAAGTTCCATCCACATAAAGTTCATGACCAAGGTCACATTGAATAGCTGCTGGTGATGCAGTCCACACTTTGTGGATGTAGGTGCAGCTGCGGTGGGTAGCAAGATTCTGTGAGAATATTCACACAGTGGTGCACGTCACTTTACATTGATGTGCCTGAAAACACTGAATTCCTATTGAGAGCCCTCCTCCCCAGCTCATCTGCTCTGTGCATCCTCTGCATGCCCAGTATTCAAAGAGCAAAGTCTATACTTGTACCTAGGTTTGGGTGCCTGCCACTTGTGCAGAATCCTGAAAGGCAGGAAAATAAATCCTATTTGCTCTGTAATTTTCTGCACGGCCGTAATCCTCTTTTTCACAATTTGAATAACTGAGACAACAACCAAACACTTATCGAATTGTAACAACAGCCCAAAGCAATCAAGCTGCAGGTGACTTATACGAAGCTGACAAGTATTGGAGTAGTAAATGAAGAACGCAGTTTGGCAACATGGCGTCAGCAGAGAACTACGGGAGAAGTGCTCCGCTCCAGAAAAGAATCATTTCATTTAGGTTCATAATTCAAGATTCAAGGTTGTCATCAAAACATACAGTGATATGCGTCACTTGCGTTAACAACCAACACACCGTAGGATGTGCTGGGGGCAGCCCACAAGTGTCACCACACGTTCTGGTGTCAATGTAGCATACCCACAATGCTCAGCTGAACAACACAGAAAACACATCAGAACAAAAAATTAGTGTTGCAGTCCCATTTATGTCATGACCTACCTCTGTGTTCATAGAACCATAGATAAGTACAGCACAGAAATGGGCCCTTTGGCCCATCTAGTCCATGCCAAAAGCATTTAAACTGCCTATTCCCATTGACCTGTACTGGCACCATGGCCCTCCATATCCTTGCTATCCATGTACCTCTCCAAACTTCTCTTAAAATGTTGAAATCAAGCACCCATGGACCTCTTGTGCTGGCAGCTCTTTCCACATGCTCACAACCTTAACTCATAAAACTCATAAAGCAAATATAATACATTTCTCAACTCTGGGTTAAACCTGAGACAAGCACAAACGGATTTCACTCTGAAATAAGGCAATCTCTATCCTTGCTCTTGATGCTTGTTGAACAAGAAAAAGCTTGCTCACACATGTAAGAAGTTGAAAACTGCTGCTAGATGTTCATTGCTTTCCTATGAATGACAGGATACTCGTCTTGCACAGAAATCTAGGAATTGTCCAAGGACAGGTCAGTAAATCCCACCTTGAGAGCATGATCAGAGTGCAGTTCACAAAGTTCTCCTACTTCTCTCAAAGTCAATTTCTCAGGCTGAGCAGAAGATTCAGAGAAAGGGTCCCTCACCCAGTCATACACTTGTGTTGAAAGGGAGGAAAAATACTGTTCAACTTTGTTCTGCAGTTCTTAAGGGTATTTAAAATAAGACTCGAGTCTTTCTGATCCTTCCTCACTCTCAAGCTTGAGAAGCAGTGGAAACATTGCAAGATTTCCTTTTCCAACCTGATTTTTCCAAAGATTCATTTTCCTATTAAATAAAGAATCTTGTTGCTTGAAATCCAAACATTTTCACCAGGGCCTTGCAGAAACTTGTTCATATGTTGAAAAATGTCTGCTAAGTAAGCTAGTTTCTGCAACCATTCTTCATCTTCAAAGCACTCAGCAAAATCTGGCCTATTATGTTCTTGAAAGTGCTCCTGCAATTCACCTTTCACCTCAAACTCCCTGTTGAGAACTCTCCTTCTGATAAACCACCAAACTTTTGTATGTAACAGGAAATTGGAGTGCTCTTTGTCCAGGTTTTCCCACAGTTTTTTTAAACATTCTTGTGTGAACTGCTCTTAAAGCTACTAAATAACTTGCTTCTTACTTTTTTTTTACTGACTGTGACTTTATTTTCAAGAGCTTTACTCTGTTTGTTTTGAGATTCCAATAGCTGTTGAAAATAATCAGCACTGTTACATGTCATGTGGCTGTGATTTGTAGTTCAGTGGCTTTCAATTTCACTGGAGCCATTGCTACACTTACAAGTTGTTTGCCACAGACTGGACACAATGAAACAGGACAACTTGTCTCACCAGTCCATGAAAAACCCATTGATAAGGAGCTTTCATTATAAAGACAGACTTTTTGTGTCTATTGTTGCCCGAGTGCAGTGAAATGTCTCAGATTGTAATTCTTCACCATCAACCTTATCAGAATTGTCGGCAAGCCTAGGCCTAGAATCCTTCTCTTCCAACTCAAACCTCCTCTTCAAAAATCACCACACTGGACGATCTTTAGAATGAAAGTTTCCCTCCAATTTTTTTTTACTACATGGGTAGCTTGCTTGCTCCCTAAGTCAGTCAGTGGCGCGAAAAGGGAATTTGGAGGAAGTAATTTGGGAGGGAGAGGATGTCACAGCCCAAATTGGGCAAGTCCATTCAATGCTCAGAAAATGCACTTCACGCTCCTCGTCAGCCTACCGTCATCCTCTCCGTGCAATACAGAACTCACCAGTTATCAATGGCCTCCCATATGGACTCACCCAAATAAACACGGTCACACGGGGCTGAGAGACCTCCGATGAGATTGCTAATGGGGCTGCTTGGTCACTGTCCACCACCTCGAGCATTTCCATTGCGCATTGCGTGAAGTTCAAAAAATACTGGGGTTTTTTAACCACGATCTCTCGTGAAACCCCAGTTGCAAAACCCAGCCCAGGTTTCTATTCATTACCAAGAGAAAATCTATAGATGCTGGAAATCCAAAGTAACACAGACAAAATGCTGGAGGAACTCAGCACACCGAGCAGCATTTATGGAAAAGAGTAAACAGTCGACATCTTGTCAGGACTTTTTTGGCTGCATTGCTTTAATAGACAATTCAGGATAATTACACATTAGAAACTACTACCAACAAAATGAATGAATACACCAATGTTACATTCCAGGGCTCCCAACCTGGGCTCCACAGACCCTTCAGTTAATGGTAGGAGTCCATAACAAAAAAAAGGTCAAGAACCCCTGCTTGAAACATATCTTGATGTTTTGATTATAACAGTTTGTTGAGTCAATTCAGAGCAGTTTTGTTGAATAGTCTGATAATGTAACAACTAATGAATTACATGCAAAATTCTACACCACACATTTTAAATGTAGGTGAGTCGGATAATTTCAGGAGCTATTTGGACAGTTACATGTGCAAAGCAGCAAGGCTACATAAGATAAACAGAATACCAAATAGATGACCCAGCATAATTCCAGTGTTTTTAAAATGTTGCCAGCATGGCCTAAAATGGTAGCTCAATGGCCGATTACCACATTGATCAAAAGTTAAAAATCAATAAACTTAAAAAGGTCAAACTGGAACAATTTCAGCATTGACATTAGTAGTCGACGTATTGGTGGTTAAGCTGCAGTTTTAAATCTACTGACTGAATTAGTTTATGCCCTGCTAAATGTATAAGAACTATCCTTAAAACACTTAAAATTTCCAGGTCATGTTCTTCATAATTGTTTTATTTGAAAACATAAACAGGATGCAAATTACTATGTACTCTAGAAGCCAAAGTCTCAAAAACAGAGTGGATTGCGGGGCTTGATCTCGGTACTGAGTACTAAATGATATGTCTTTTGAGATTCATATTTTCCTGTTTCAAAAATTTCTCACAGAATCCAATAACATTTGGACTGGCCTGCTAAAAATGATTAATGACACAGTCAAACAAATGCGAGCTAATGCTTTGCATTTTATTAATTTCTACTAACGTTGCATTACTGCATTACAGCAACATGTTCCTAAGTTAAATATTAATATGTATAAAGCTATATATGGTATGAGTCCATCCACACCAGAGAACGTTGTGAACGGCCGGTATTGTTGTCATTTGCTGCTGTTTTCTTTAGCATCTCAGTGGCAATGCTCTCGGTACAGATCAAGGCAATATCACACAGAAGCCCTCTCGTTAACAAAGGCACGATCAGCAGTGGTGCACATATTCCGAAGGAGACAGCTGGTGTAACACCACATGATGATACACATTGGACTAAAGGGAAGGAGCAAGCGAAGAGGAAGAACAAGAATTTAATGATTAAGGCATTGTTATTGATCTCCAGCTAAATACTGCAGGGAGATTAAGCAGTTCTGACCTACCAGCCAGCTTTCTGACATTTGAACAGCACCATCGTAATGCCATGTTTCCACTGCTGGTTAACAGCAGCTGTTGCTACAATACAGAGCATCTACCCATAACAGCCAGCAATTATTCTCGGTCTTAGGCAATGTGGCATGGAAATTTATGAACTACTTTCCTCTGCATTTTTCCAGTTGATTTGGATCTGCAGAAGTGCTTTGTCAATAATTGCTTTAATGTGTTCTATTTCACAAAAACCAGACAGGAAGATGGCTGAAAAAAATGTCCATGGTAATTACCTGCAAAGGTCACACCGTCTTTCACAGTAGATCTGAATTCCAGCCACATGTGGAATGTGGGAAAGGCCTTTGACAAATGCGGTTCAGGCTCCAATGACATTGTTGGAGCACCGAAGTTATTTTAACCAGAGGGCCCACGAGGAGAATTGAGTGTCGTAGAGGGGGTGATGAATCAGCATGGAGGAAGGAGGCTGAGTGGTGCCACAACAACAACCTCTTACTTAATGTTGGCAAGGAGCTGATTATTGGCTTCAGGAGGAGAGAACCAGAGGCCCATGAGCCAGTCCTCGATCAGCGGTGGCGAGGTTCAACAACTTTAAATTCCTTGGTGTTGTCATGTTAGAGGACCTGCACTAAGTGCAATTATGAAGAAAACATGGCCAGGCCTCCTTAGGAGTTTGCAAAGATTTGGCATGATATCTAAAACACTGACCGACTTCTATAGATGTGTAGTGCAGAGTATATTGACTGGTTGCATCACAGCCTGGTATGGAAACATCATTGCCCTTGAATGGAAAATCCTACAAAAAGCAGTGGATTAGCCAGTACATTGCGGGTAAAGCCCTCTCCACCACTGAGCACATCGACCCAAAGAGATGTCATTGGAAAGCAGCATCCATCATCAGAGACCCCCACCACCCAAGACATGCTCTCTTCTTGCTGCTGCCATCAGGAATAAAGTACAGGAGCCTCAGGACTCACACCACCACATTCAGGAACAGTTACTACCCCCCAACCATCAGGCTCTTGAACCTGTCCGAATTACTTCACTGACATTCATTTGCCCCATCATTGAAATTTCCCACAACCTATGGACTCACTTTCAAGGACTCTCCATCTCATGTTCTCAATATTTATTGTTTGTTTATTTATTTATTATTTCTTCTTTCGTTTGAATTTGAACAGTTTGTTTTCTTTTGCACACTGGTTGAACACCCAAGTTGGTATTGTCTTTCATTGATTCTCTTACAGTCATTATTCTATTATGAATTTATTGAGTATGCTCACAAGAAACTGAATCTCAGGGCTGTATGGTCTTTGGTGACATATATGTACTTTGATAATAAATTTACTTTGAACTTTGACTTTCCCACCAGACACACGAGGAGATGCTTCCCAATGGGTACCAGGTGAGCAGACTCGACCTTTTTTAACACTTAGATAGGAAAGCACCTGGGAACTCTACTTGAACTGGTTTTGTGGCCTCTAGAAATGACCAAACAGCAAAAAACAAAAAAACATTAAATCATTGTGTAAGCTAAATAAACATTTAGACAAATAAAATAGGAAGAAAATTGCTAATGTGACAAGCTCAAAATGATTATGGGTCTTTATGTATTTGACTCTCCTTAGGACTCAGAAAAGGCAGATGTGCTCCATCAGAAAAGTTCAGTTATTCTTGTCAAGGCTTCCTCTCCCCTAATAACAGTAGGCAATCCTTTTCCCAGTCACTTTCCTGAAACCCAGCTGCAATGGTGGTCTTATATCAGACAACATTCTATTCACACCCACAAGCCAGCTGACACACCCCATCCATTTTGAATGGGAAACTGAAGGAACCTCCACAGATGCATCTTGGGAATCAAATATCGCAGTTCTCACTCTGCCAAGATCAAGTAGTTTTGGTCTTCTCCCACAAAGCCACACTTCTTCAGGTCTAAACTATGCAATGTCTTATTGAAAAAATATCAAATTACTGAGAGAAGATCATGATATTTCTTTAAATAAAATCGGAGCTAGATATGGCTTTGGATTTTTCACAAACTCTGCTTTCAACACTTGAAGAAAATTAAGGTTAACTGTGCTTTGAATGTGCTATTGTCAACCCATGGTCCAGTACAAATATAGTCTTTCAGAGACACACATGCTCTCTGCACTCCAGCATGTGACTATTATACAACAGAAAATCTAAGTCGCACCTTGTCATCGAGATGAAGCACATTCATATTCATCAGCATCTTCTCAGATTTTCTCATGAATCTGCTGTTACTCAAAAATGTTATTTAATATCATTTACAAAGGTGAGGCGAGATTAACGTCTGCAAATAATGGTAATAAAATGTGACTTGAAAAAGATACCTGAGCTGCCATTTCTACATTTATGACATGGCACAAATTCCTATTATGATCTTTTGAACTCAAATAATATCTGGAAACAGGGTAAGTGCACTTCAGTGACAAAAGCAAGCACCAATTATTCCCACCTTTATTTATTCACTGCTGGTATGCAATCATCACTGATTGTTTAAGAGCACAATTAGTCTGGAATTGGGCCACCTCAAAACATTTCCTGCTACTTGGCAATGCTAAAGCTGCAGAATAATGTGGCAACGACCATTTGATTCACTAGCAGTGATAATTGAATTGTGTTGGGGTAAGAAATGATTCCTGTTCAAGATGCCTGCTCAGCTGTTCAGCCTATAGATGAAATCAAAGGTACCTACAAAATATACAGGATCTTCCTGTTGAGTGCCAGCACTGAAAGAAATTGCCACAAAATTGTAAGTCTTCAAAAAGTGGAGATCAAATGCTTGATGCAGGTAAATCTGGGAATACTGACCTTGTGGTCTGTGCAGGAGAACCTGAAAGCAAGTCCCCCCATTAGTTTCCAATTCTTAATGCCGAGGTTCTTAGCCTGTTGCTTGTATCAAATTTACCCCAGAGTTCCTCTTCTCATGAGCAGATGCAAATAGTACCTGAAAACAAGGCAGTCTCCGGCCTTGAGCTTGTTGAGAGAAAAGAAAATAACAAATAGCAATGAAAAATAAACTCCAATAAATTCCAGAAAAGGCATTTCCTGTTAAAATACCAGGTTCAATAACTTTTGATTCCCATCCCACACAACTTCGCAGGTTAAACAGTACACAGGATTCTGCTCAGAAATCTTGAATACAAAGGGTTTACTGCTGGCACAGAATTGAATGACCTGATGGAAAGTCATTGACTGCCAGTATTGGGCAGCAGGTAGTGTGGTTATCACTTGGGTTTGATCCTAAATTTGGGTTATGGAGTTTGCATGTTCTCTCTGTGATTATATGCGCTTTCCCTAGATGCTCGATCTTGCATTTTTTTTCCTCTGGTAGTTCAAATGACAATGGTACAAACACTGCACCAATAATCTGTTAACAGAGTGGAACCAATGTCTTCTGCCAATTTACCAAGCCATTGGTCATATCAAAGGCAACACGAGTGAATCTGCAGATGTTGGAAATAAATATAAAACACAAAATGCTGGCAGAACTCAGCAGGCCAGACAGCATCTATGGGAGGAGGTAATAACGACGTTTCAGGCTGAAACCCTTCATCAGGAGTGAAGTAACATGGGATGGTCGAGGGGGGATAAGAAGTGGGGGGAGGGATAAAGCAGAGAACTGGGAAGTGATAGGCTGGAGGGAAATGGGCTAGGGGAAGGTGGAGAATTATGGGAAATAAAAGAGAAAGAAAGGTAGGGTTGGGGGAGAGATTATAGTGAGGGGGGAAAGAGAGAGAAAGAGAACCAGACTAAAATAATAGATAGGGATGGGGGTAAGGGTGGGGGGCAGGGGTATCGACGGAGGTTCTTGGAAACGAATCCTGAAGCCCGTTGGAGTTAGTTGGTTGCGGAGACACGCACCAAGGAAGGATATGTGACTATAATACCAGGTCTGGGGTAGCTATCACTTCCCAGCCCATTTCCCTCCAGGCTATCACTTCCCAGCTCTCTACTTTATCCCTCCCCCCACTTCTTATCCCCCCTCGACCATCCCATGTTACTTCACTCCTGATGAAGGGTTTCGGCCTGAAACATTGTTATTACCTCCTCCCATAGATACTGTCTGGTCTGCTGAGTTCTGCCAGCTTTTCATGTTTTTTATTTATTTCCAGCATCTGCAGATTCACTCGTGTTGCCCTTGAATTCACTACTGTGAAGCCTCTGCCAGTGATGCCTACACTGAAGAAGTTCAGATCTTCTCTCCGACGGGAGTTCAGCGAGAGCCTCTCTCTCTGCTCCCAACCTACTATTTCTTCGGCCCTGAAACTTTTGGACCATACGTTACCCCAGACCTGGTATTATAGTCACATATCCTTCCTTGGTGCGTGTCTCCGCAACCAACTAACTCCAACGGGCTTCAGGATTCGCTTCCAAGGACCTCCGTTGTTACCCCTGCCCCCCACCCTTACCCCCATCCCTATCTATTATTTTAGTCTGGTTCTCTTTCTCTCTCTTTTCCCCCCTCACTATAATCTCTCCCCCCAGCCCTACCTTTCTTTCTCTTTTATTTCCCATAATTCTCCACCTTCCCCCGAGCCCATTTCCCTCCAGCCTATCACTTCCCAGTTCTCTGTTTTATCCCACCCCCCACTTCTTATCCCCCCTTGACCATCCCATGTTACTTCACTCCTGATGAAGGGTTCGGCCTGAAACGTCGTTATTACCTCCTCCCATAGATGCTGTCTGGCCTGCTGAGTTCTGCCAGCATTTCATCTTTTTTATTTTGGTCATATTAAACTTGTTTTGGGGAGTTTATTCAATATCCTTAAACTTAAACCATGATCTAATTTATTCAGTGCACAGTTCACTGCAGATATAGCTAGCAGGATGTGCACAATCACCAGATTGTTTTATCAATGCAACTACCTCCAAGAAAGTCCATTCAAGTCAATAAGGAAATTGCTGAAGATTGCGAATACTTTAGTATTCCTACTGTGTGAAAAAGACAGTATGTTAACACTTTGCATACATGACTGTCAATTCATTATGTCTATACTTTTGTTGGATACTATTTTACATTATAAACATTTGGACACTTCCACTCTGAACAGTTTTTTCTATTTCAATCTGAAGGCTCATGCAGGGTTCAGTTAAAAGACAACCTACGTATGACCATGACATTGATTGTTAAGTCTCCTGAAAAGGGAAGCAGTAAGTGAAGCTTATTCCAAAGTGCACAGTCCATGAAAATCTTGGTCAAATCCTAGTCATGGTCTGAATGTAGTAAACACATGAGCTTTCTACCAGCTCTGAACAGATAATGGAACAAGCAACAAGTTCCCAAAGTTTGTATATAGCCCAAAACAACACACTCTGAGCAAACAAGGAAAAAGGCCATCCACTCCAGAGTCTTCTATCATTCAATTAACCATTGGTTGGGTCTGTAATTTAATCTTCTATTTGTTGACAGAAGCCATGAAACTGTTTTCAATAATTAGAGAAAACTGAACTGGACCTGTTGCCGTTAAGATTAAATTACAATTAAGATATTTATTTTTATATTATGCATATCACTATTTGACAAAAAAAATTAAGTCTACAAATCATGACACAGCAAAAAAAAACACAAGACTTTTGCAACATTTGTCTGTGCAGTTTTCCATTGAACTATGCTGCCGTTGAAGTTATCCTTTGGCTTTAAGATTTTGAATATATATGTTGTTTAAAATTTGTACTATAAGTTCTAACAAACAGAGAAGATCAGATAACTTAGAATTTTTAATTTTTATTATTATGAATTACAATGTACTATTGCCACAAAACAACAATTTTCATGATATATACCTGTGATATTAATACTGATTCTAATTCTATCAGTCCAAGGACGTGTGGGAGCACCCCGCAGTGTCACCATGCTTCTGGCACCAACATAGAATACCCAGAACTTACTAACCATAACCCTTGTCTTTTAGAATGTGGGAGGAAACTGGAGCATCCAAAGGAAAGAACATGATCACAGGGAGAAGGTAGGTATTGAGTTATTGAGATGTTTGCACCAATGGTAACGACTCAAACAAGAGGACAGAGTCAGAAGATATGGGGATGGTCATTTAATGCTGAGGTCCAGGGAATCTCTGGAATTCTTTACCCTGAAACAATTGGTTAAGGGACTAGATCATTGGTGGCATTTACAAAGGATGCAAGTCAGTTATAGAAAAATCCAGAAATAGATGGCTGAGGGGACTGGCACAGAAATGGAATTTGAGGCCTGGGGCAGATCATCCATGATTGTGTTAAACAGTGGGTCAGGCATGATAGGTCAACTTGCCTACTCCTGCTTTCTTTGTGTTCTTGTGTGAGGTAACTTGAGACAATCTGAGCTATCAATTGTTCAGTATAGCTGATTATTTATGGTAAGAAACATTCAACTACAATGTATGCAACCAGGAACATATTGATGAAATTAACTTATTTTTAACCAAGGCAGAAGTGAGATAACCCATAATGCTTTAACAACTATGTAGTGTTAGACAATCGGAACTTCAAAGCCAAGTTTACTGTCACATACACAAGTACATGTTTGCACAGGTGCCAATAAGAAACTCGGAAGGCACATTACATCATTCACAAGAAAACATCAATTATACACAATTTTTAAAAGAAAGCACAATTAGAGCAAAAAAGTTACAGAGAGGGTGAGAGCTTGCAGGCCTTTACCCCTCAAGTTGGTTGAGACTGGAACGAGAGGCTTACAGTAAGACATGAAATATTTAAGGGAATCTCAGGGGGTAATTATTTACTGAGAGTGTGGAACGAGTTGGGTTTAAATGTAACCTTTAAGAGATAGGTACACAGATAAGAGAGGTATGGTGGGCTTTGGTCTGGGGACAATTAAATGGGACAAGGTAAAAAAAAACTAGGCTGGCATGGACTAAATGAGCTGAAGGACCTGGTTCTCTGCTTTGGTGGTCTATAACTCTTAAAGACAAAATCCTATTTAGTGCAAAGTGAGCAAAGTACTCATAGTGTTGCTAAACTGTTGTGAATAGGGTTTTTTCGGGTTTAATTTTAAGCTTTATAAGCAACAGATAGATACAATTAAGTATAGCAAAGTCGACCCAACACTTTCCAAAGTAAAAGACTAATCGGCAGAATTATGTAACAAATTGAGTAGTGCAAGTCATGTAATCAATTTAGTGATATTAACTGAATTGAATATTAATGTCAATGATTATTCTATTTGTGTAATGCAAAATGCATGTTTGTGCTGTAAATTGTAAAAATTACCGTGAAGTAAATCATTTGACAGCAGTTCAATTAACCATATTAGATGCTAGCTGACTGGATAGATGGCAGTTTTAATGTTAGTAGATAACAATGTTTTTAGAGCTTATATGATCTTGCTTTTATGAGTGCTGTGGTTGATTTGATCACCTTTTCTGGTCAATTAGCAATTACTTTTGGAGAATTAAGTTTAGAACTCCTCCCCCACCTTTCATCATTGGGTTATGAGATTTGCGTCAATCTGGGTTCCAATCGAAGCACTGGCATTCTTTTTCTTCCTCATTTAGTACCTCTCTATTTGATGATTTTTCCCTTCAAGTTAGGTCAGTTTTATACTGGAACCAGAGAAATTTGTTGTTTTATAACAGCAGTACACTGCAATACATAATAATAATAAATATAAATTACATTAGATATCTATATATAAATAAAAAATAAGTAATGCAAAAAGAGTGGGAAAAGTAGTGAGGTAGTATTCATGGGTTCACTGTCCACTCAGTAATTTGCTGGCTGAGAGGATGAAGCTGTTCCTGAAACATTGAGTGTGTGTCTTCAGGCTCTTGTACATCCTTAATAGTAGCAATGAGAAGAGAGCTTGTCCTGAGTGATGGGGGTCCTTTATGATCGATGCCACCTTTTTGAGTAATTGCCTTTTGTCTTCGATGCTGGGGAGGCTTGTACCCATGATGGAGCTGGCTGAGTTTACAACTTTCTGCAGCTTTTTCTGAGAGGCCCCTCCACACCAGACAGTGATGCAACCAGTTAGAATGCTCTCTACAGTACACCTGTAGAAATCTGCAAGTGTCTTTGGTAACACTTTTGTGACACCTTCTGGTTTAAGGTGGTGCTGGTGAAACGACTAGGTGACGGCAAACAAAACTGCTAACTATTCTATTAACCACATCTTTCTGGTTAATAATCACTGCTATCAATAGCCTGTCAGAGTTCAGATTTTGAACCGACTGTACAATTTGACGTTTTTGCTGTGTGAACTGAAATCTCGAAGGTGCAGGACAGTAGCTACGTGTGTGTACAGGCCAAATCAAAATGGACGGTTCTGGGCCCAAGAGTGAGGGACCAGCCAATGTCTATAGCCACTGCTGGAGCGGACTTGGAGCCAATTCAAGTGGTAGAACCAAAGTGAGGCAGAGTCGAGGCAACAAGGCCCAGGCTCAAGAGCAAGGAACAAGCTGACATTTGACCGACTTAAACACCGGGCCAGATTGGAAAAGTCAGGTATGGGTCGAGGCAGTAGTCCTCAGCCTGAAAGCATATCGAAGTGGTAGGGCCCAGGTCCGAGAGAGAGCAATGTCATGCCATTTCACCAATTTAAGCACCAGGCCAGATTAAACATGTCAGGGTATCCGGGCCGGTGGAGAGGGAAGGCCTGGTGTTCAGCTCACTACTCAACGTGGGTCAGGGTATCAGGGCCAGAGGAGAGGGAAGGCCTGGTGTTCAGCTCACTACTCAACGTGGGTCAAGGTATCAGGGCCGGTGGAGAGGAAAGGCCTGGTGTTCAGCTCACTACTCAACGTGGGTCAGGGTATCAGGGCCGGTGGAGAGGGAAGGGCTGGTGTTCAGCTCACTACTCAACGTGGGTCAGGGTATCCGGGCCGGTGGAGAGGGAAGGCCTGGTGTTCAGCTCACTACTCAATGTGGGTCAGGGTATCAGGGCCAGAGGGGAGGGAAGGGCTGGTGTTCAGCTCACTACTCAACGTGGGTCAGGGTATCAGGGCCAGAGGGGAGGGAAGGGCTGGTGTTCAGCTCACTACTCAACGTGGGTCAGGGTATCAGGGCCAGAGGGGAGGGAAGGGCTGGTGTTCAGCTCACTACTCAACCTGGATCAGGGTATCAGGGCCAGAGGGGAGGGAAGGGCTGGTGTTCAGCTCACTACTCAGCGTGGGTCAGGGTATCAGGGCCAGAAGGGAGGGAAGGGATGGTGTTCAGCTCACTACTCAACGTGGGTCAGGGTATCAGGGCCAGAGGAGAGGGAAGGGCTGGTGTTCAGCTCACTACTCAACCTGGGTCAGGGTATCAGGGCCAGATGGGAGGGAAGGGCTGGTGTTCAGCTCACTACTCAATGTGGGTCAGGGTATCCGGGCCGGTGGAGAGGGAAGGCCTGGTGTTCAGCTCACTACTCAATGTGGGTCAGGGTATCAGGGTCGGTGGAGAGGGAAGGGCTGGTGTTCAGCTCACTACTCAATGTGGGTCAGGGTATCAGGGCCAGAGGAGAGGGAAGGGCTGGTGTTCAGCTCACTTCTCAGCGTGAGTCAGGGTATCAGGGCCAGATGGGAGGGAAGGGCTGGTGTTCAGCTCACTACTCAACGTGGGTCAGGGTATCAGGGCCAGAGGGGAGGGAAGGGATGGTGTTCAGCTCACTACTCAATGTGGGTCAGGGTATCAGGGCCAGAGGGGAGGGAAGGGCTGGTGTTCAGCTCACTACTCAACGTGGGTCAGGGTATCAGGGCCGGTGGAGAGGGAAGGGCTGGTGTTCAGCTCACTTCTCAGCGTGAGTCAGGGTATCAGGGCCAGAGGAGAGGGAAGGCCTGGTGTTCAGCTCACTACTCAACGTGGGTCAGGGTATCAGGGCCAGAGGAGAGGGAAGGGCTGGTGTTCAGCTCACTACTCAACGTGGGTCAGGGTATCAGGGCCAGAGGAGAGGGAAGGGATGGTGTTCAGCTCACTTCTCAGCGTGAGTCAGGGTATCAGGGCCAGATGGGAGGGAAGGGCTGGTGTTCAGCTCACTACTCAACGTGGGTCAGGGTATCAGGGCCGGTGGAGAGGGAAGGGATGGTGTTCAGCTCACTACTCAACGTGGGTCAGGGTATCAGGGCCGGTGGAGAGGGAAGGGCTGGTGTTCAGCTCACTACTCAATGTGGGTCAGGGTATCAGGGCCAGAGGAGAGGGAAGGGCTGGTGTTCAGCTCACTACTCAATGTGGGTCAGGGTATCAGGGCCAGAGGAGAGGGAAGGGCTGGTGTTCAGCTCACTACTCAATGTGGGTCAGGGTATCAGGGCCAGAGGAGAGGGAAGGGCTGGTGTTCAGCTCACTACTCAACGTGGGTCAGGGTATCAGGGCCAGAGGAGAGGGAAGGGCTGGGGTTCAGCTCACTACTCAACATGGTTTGCATGTCTCTGCATTGAACTGAGGCTGTGGCCTGCAACTAGCTGGCTCCTGGATTGGCTGTGACTGGCTTCATGGCCATAGACTCACTTTTGTGAACTTAGTTCTGAATGGTATTTGCTTACTTATACTGTTTGTGCGATTTTTTTCCCCAGCACATTTGTTATTTGATTTTTTTTTAAAAGGGTTCCTCTCGGGTTTCTTTGTTTTGTGGCTTCCTGTAAGGAGACAAATGTCAAGGTTGCATATAGTATACATACTTTAGATAATAAATGTAATTTGTACTTCAAACTTTGCGCATACCAATTGTCCTCAAACTTCTAATGAAATAAAGCGGCTGTCCTGCCTTTTTTGAGACTTGATCAATATGTTGGGCTCAGGGCAGCTCTTCAGAGATGTTGACACCCAGAACTTGAAACTTTCTCACCCTTCCCATTGATGATCCTTCAATGAGGACTGATGTGTGTTCCCTCGACCTCTCCTTCCTGAAGTCCAGAATCAGTTCTTTAGTCTTACTGATGTTGAGTGCAAGGTTGCTGTTGTGACACCACTCAACCAGCTGATTTATCTTGCTCCTGTACGCCTCCTCGTCACCATCTGAAATTCTGTCAAACAATAGTTGTGTTGTCAGAAAATTTATAGTTGGTGCTTGAGCTGTGCCTAGTCACACAGGCATGGGTGTGGAGAGATTAGAGCAGTGGGCTAAGCAACCATCTTTGAGTTGTTGAGGTGCGTCTGTGTCGACTATCAGCAAGGAGGAGATGTCATCTCTGATCTGCACAGACTGTAATCTCCTAATGAGGAAGTTGAGAATCCAGTTGCAGAGGGAGGTACAGAGGCCCAGGTTTTGGAGCTTGTTGACTAGAACTGAGGGCATGACTTTGTTGACTTATTTGCACCATTTGTCCTCTTTTACACATTGGATCTTTGTCAGTTTTTGTCCTGTGTGATTATTCATGGACTCTATTGTGTTTCCTTGTTTTGTGGCTGCCTGCAAGAAGATGAATTGCAAGGTTGTATATTTGCATACATATTTGAATAATAAAATTTACTTTGAACCAAGCTTCAGTCAATGTTCACATGATCTCTTTTTTGTTCAGCCAAAATTTTGTGACATCTTGTTAAAACTTCGAGAAGTTGAAGGATGCTATATCTACAAATTCCTTTACTGACACCATATGTTACAGCCTCAAAACACTCAAGCTAGATGGTCAAACTGGATTTATCTTACTTTAAATTGTGCAGAATTGGTTTGATTAAGTTTCTCTGAGTTATTAATTATTTATTCCTTTATTATAATTCCAACATCTTGCCAAAAAACCAATTGCCCTACAATTTAATTCTTTTTGATTTCCTCATTTCTTGAACAACGGAATCACTTTTGTGAGATTCCATTCTGCTGTTATCCTCCCAGAACTCAATGAATTCTGAAAATCTCCAACAATTATCTCCAGTATCTCCACATGCACTGCCTTTAAAATCCTTCGATACAGGCCACTTGCCTGTAATTACTCCCACTGGTTTTTCCACTATTTTGTCCCTCATGATACTTGTTGTTACAAGCTCTCCCATCCTGTTTTAGACTAGTCCATTTGTTCCCTATTTTGGGATATTTGCAGAGTGTAAACTGATGAAGCCTATGTTTAACTTAACTGTCATTTCCCATTACTAATTCCCCAGTTTCACCCTCGAGGGACTTCATGAACTCTCCACGCTAAACGTGGAAAATAATGCTACTACAAAGCTATGCCCTACCATCACCAAACCATCATCGATTAGATGGGTGAACTACCAGCTAAATACTAAAACAGTGAACAGCGTATTAGCTTCCCTCTACTTACTCAATTAAAAGGATATACAAGTTCTTCATTTGACCAAAAGATGGCTCTTCCAGCCCTCAATATCTAAAAAGTAAAAACTTTCATCCTTATGCTTCAAGAATTTACTCTAGGTAACGGCCTCCAACATTATCACTCAAATGCCCTTTAGCTCTGTCTGAAGTTTAACTTAATGCACACACCTCCCATATCCTAGTGATGGCGCTTGTATATTCTTCAAATTTGCCTTTTGGAAATGGTCCCTTGGCACTCCTGTTTCTTCAACATCCGATTCTCCTTTAAAATCATTTTTAAAACCCACTTCTTTGACCAAGCTTTGGCCTTTGCATCTAATATCACCTTCGACTCAGCTAGAGGAAAATGCTGGAATGTTTTCCACGTGAAATACAGAATTCTCTGTCATTAGTATCCTTACTACAAGGTAACATGTATTCTACAGCCCAGACTTCCACTGAAAAGAGAAACTGCATACTTGCGAGGGTGTACGGGGAAATAGGTCAGAAGTGAAGACAAATAACTCCCTATTCTTGAAAAACATGATGGAATCATTGAACGTCAGGGAGACCTTCTCATGTGTACTTATCAGACATGACACAATTAATTAATATGTGTTAGGATATTACAAGTTTGTGGATCACCTGATACAGCTGGGGAATGAAAACATAATGGCCAAGTTTAGTTTCCTTCAATATGGGTGGTGGTGGCATTTACTCAAAACAACTGTTTTTAATCCTGCATTTTAATTTATGTGAACTCCATCAGCTAAGTAGTGTTTGCCAAGATGTTTGAAACTTTCAATTAATTCCAAAGAAGATAAAGCCACAAGTTGTGCAATTCCTTTTTGGCTGTTTTCTATCAAACATATTTTATCTTTCTATTATTTGAGCTCCTCACTCGCATTCCTTCCAGCCTCTGTTGCAAACAGACAGCTCGTCCAACAAAATTATCAGTGGTATTAAAATAGTTGTTTTCTCTTCTGGCTGGTCTGTCATCCTTCAACTTTCAGATCAAAGGTCTCCCCAACTCCTCATACAATTCATTCTTGCATTTCCATCCCATGTTTTTCTGGCTAACTACCCTGGACAATATTTTACTGGTTTTGGTAAGCATTATTACTCCTTCATCACTACCTTTCATGACATTTGATCTCAACAGCTCACTTGCATCTCCTTGCATCTGCATTTTCTGGTTCTTTTCATGAAATCATTTCAACTCAGTCAACTAAAATCTGCATTCATTGCAATCACAACTGCTTTAGTTATTACTGCCAGATCTGTCCTGCACTCCTGGGTGGAAACCTATTACTACAGAATCCTCCTACAGAATGCCTCCTCTTGCCACTTCCGGTGCCACCACAAGCATGGTTGAGAAGAAATTGATGTTCTTAGAATGGCGTGCAGATTGTGCTGCTCACGTAGACATTGGCATTTTGTGGTCAGATCTAACGCAAACTGAACACATGAGTATGCAGTCTATTTAAAGGCAGCTCGTTGTTTGGAGAGTATCAGTACTGGCAGGTAAGATGCTCATCACTTTGCCTCAAGGCAGAGTGGATCCATTGCCATCAGGTTTCAGCAGCAGGATGGGTTTACAATAATGGAGCTTATTTGTCCACATGAAAAAAAATGAGGAAAGGCTCCGGTTAGAGATTCCTTTAATTTACCCATGCTGAGAATGGAGAAGCAGGACTGAGAATGGAGAAGCAAGCTGGCCAATTTAAAGAGGAGAAGAGGAGTCATGCGACTGGAGTCCAAGGAGATCGGGGAATGAGGGGGGTTATAAGATGACATTTGGGGAAGGGAAAGAATTGGCAAAATAGAGGCTGGGGAAAAGTAGTTGGCAGCAGTCAAAGAAAAAGAAAAAAATAAATGAGAGGCAGATGGAGGGAACCTGGGAGAGGGGTGGAATACAGGTGCCAGAACACAAGGAACACAAAAGGCTGCCAGTGCTGGCCTCTGATAGGTAACGGTTGTGATAGTGGGATCCATCAGAGGAGAGATGAATGGCAGAAGGAACCAGAACCGGACGGAAGAGTTGGTGGAGGGTGAGTGGAAACGAATGTGTAATGAGAGGATGGAGTCACACAGGGGAAAAGAATAAATATGTATAATAGAGGGGCGGGGGGGAATGGCTGGAAGGAAAGAGGACAAAAATGGGAAGATTGGAGGAAGATCAGAAGGAGAGGGAAAGGGCAGCATGGGGAAACAAAACTATGATAGGATCCAGTGAAGGGGAGGGTTAACAAATTAAAGAACTAAATACTCCTGCCACTGTGTTAATAACTATACAGACAGCTTTTAAGGTGTTGTTCCTATGGTTTACAATGGGCCTCATCTTACCAGTGGATCAGGTGGTGGATGGACAGGTCAGCGTGGGAATGGGAAGGGGAATTGAAGTGGCATGCAACTAGAAGCTTGGATGGTCATTCTGGACTCACCGAGCAGCAACACACTTAATTGTTTCAGGAAGTGTTGGACTCTTGCAGATCCTGAAGATAAGGATGGAACTCCTGAAGTAAGATGACAAAATCTTCACCCACTCTTACCCAGATTTCAGTGCAGAACGATAAAATGATAAACATTTGGATTTCACCATGTCTCTCCTAGATGAAAAACCTATTCTGCTCCATCAATAAATGTTTGTTTAGAACATTTTGTGCCTTCTATCAAGACCTGTTCACAACGTTACTCAAACCTCAACAGCAATGCTGAATCCAGCTCTTCAATGCATGCTGTTAAAAGCTGCATGACTTTGACTCTCTATATGCATATTTTCAAAGCATTCCTTGTGTCTTAGCCCAAAACATCAACTGTTTATACATTCCCATAGATGCAACCTGACCTGCTGAGTTCTTCCAGTATTTTTGTGTGTGCACTCTGGATTTCCAGCCTTTGCAGAACCTCCTGTGCTGTGTCTGGCAGATTATGTTCTTCCTTCATTACCTCTTCAATAATGTATCACCACTCCAGTGACTAAGGGGCCCATTCTGTACCTCCAGTACTGTCTATGTGGAATCTGCATATTCTCCCTGTGGTGAACATGTGAGTTTCTCCCAGAACTCTGGTTTTCTCACACATCTTGCAGACACACTAGTTGGTAGGTTTTCCCCTTCATAAAGATATCAGACAGAAGTTGATCACCATGTGAGAAAAGTTTACTTCAAAATAAAGGGGAATGGAATTGTACTGAGGGCTAGCACCATCTTGGAGGGGTGAATGGTCTCCTTTGCTACGAAGGAAAATATGACAAATATATGTAAAAAATGTCTTTGAAGCACATCCCTACACATTAGCGTCCACCTTTAAAAAATATCCAAAGAATATTATTTTAATTGTTTGCACACCAGGTCCACACTCTTAAAGCATGTCTCCCTCTTTTAATCATGTATCAATTGCGTTCATCATGCTCTATAAACAACATGAGGAATTTTTCTAAATTAAGGAGATGACAAATGAAAATTACTTTATTGTTTCAAGGTGCCTAATGGGAAAAATATTTGTGTAACAAAGCTTCATCTGAATCTCCATAAATATCAATTGGAACATAACAGTCACTACACATATCAGTTACTGTCACAATGTGTAATTTAATGGGGCAGGTCTTTGGTTTCACATCTTTCACTCCAAGCGTTGTCAAAAATTGCTTTAAACTGCACAAAGTTTATTGCAAGAGAGAGCTGGAATTTCCGTTTTCGAATCTGAGACAGAGTGTCCACATCAACACAATGCCTGGAATTCTCAAACCATGTACAATTGTCCTTTTGTCATTGGACAACATCTTAGATGCCACTGGAACAATGTTTCCAAAAACATTGCCAGCAACATTTAAAATAGATTTCTTGCCCTGTAATTTGAACATGTGATAGCATCATTCCTTTCCATACATTTCATTAAATCTTTCCAAACAGCCATTTGTCGGTTACCGTCCCTTGTCCATTCTCTTCAGAATTATGGAAAATAAATCATTATCTTTTTCTATTTTACCACACAATAAGGGCTTTTTTTTCTTGAAAGTATGCTCAAACAAAATGGAATGTGCAGAAAATAACTGATCATGGTAGATCCTTACATTTAATGTTAGGATTCCTGTAAACTTTAGAATGGCAATTTAGAAAAACACCGAAGTCCATTCAGATGTACCAGCTTGAGAATTGAAGAGCAAACAACATCCAACTGAAATAACCCTGATCTGAATCAAATACAGTATTAACTGTTTCATTCAAGACAGTCCATGATCACCATCATAACATGGAGAGTTCCTGAAGAAGTAACACATACCTCACTGCTGTTTGAGGCAAGGGAAAAAGTGTCGACACTCAATGGAATTTTGTCATGGTTATGTTATACAACAATGAGAGAATGTTTTCAGAATGTGGATGCTATGTGTTGGTAATTGGAGAAGAGGACTTTGTTCCATTAGAGTTTGAGATTAATGCAGGCACTTTAAGTGTTTGTCACAGTGGACAGCAGGGAGTCAGCAGACTGTTGTATTAACAATCGCTTCCAGAGTTTGTGAAGCCCTATGTCTGCATAACATTTTTACAAAATGGAAATATAATGCTAGTTCACAAATAACTTAAAATGCAAACTTCAATTGGAACCCCAAATTCTTGGAATTCTGCATTGCCACAGCACAATGGATCATAAAGGATGTCTTTTAATTGCTTTCCACAACCTCTAATTACAGGGACTAAGTTGATTTGGTTTCCGTGGTGGAGATTTTGTGCCTTATAAACAACCGCCGCGAAGTGGAAGAATAGAAAGCTTTAACAAGCCAGTTTAAGGCTAGACTGAAGTGCTGGAATGCGGGAAGGATGCTCCAAATTCCGATGGAGAATGTCTCAACATCAATCAGCTGGATGATAATACGAGCAATATTTTGTTTTCCCGGAAGAAACCAAGTGCTCCAGTCAGATAAGAGTAATTGCAAGGCTGAAAGCAGATTCTCCTAAGGATGTGAAGCGTGCACAAAGGGCAACTTACTAAAGCTAACCAACATATTTCCCACCATGTGCCTGGGGTGTGAGAGGAAACCAAACAACTCAAGGGGACCAGCACACATGGACATAGGGAAGCGTGCAAACTCCACCCAGACATCACCCAAGGTTTCGATTAAACCTGCGTCCCTGGTGCTGTAAAGCAAAAGTGAGTTAAATTAAGACAAATAACTTATTTAATAATATTTTTGAATCTTCTTATGTTCAGAATCATTGATACATATGAACTGTTTTGAAAACTGAGAGCCAGCTATGTCAGAAACGTGACGAAACAAGCTGTCTATGTTTTTCGGCTCTTTCGTGGTCAGGCTAGTTCTGTCCCCCCAATATGGAAGCATTACAGTACAGGAGGCCTTGTCATGGTTTGGAACTCATTACTGAATATCAGCCTGCGTCAGGAACGTAAGTGCATGCCATTCAACATGCAAGACTTAAATACGAGTGCTAATAGGAATAATCTCGCTGTTTAGTCTCAATGAACAGCAAGCACGGACAGCCTGCTGCTAATTTCCTCAATTATGAAGCAAAAGGCTATCTCTATTAATTAAGGGGGCTAGGAGCCCATAATGAATAGTTTCTATGTATTTTATATATATAGATTATGTAGTGCTTTGAGAGGTTGATCATGGCTGAAACTACCTCCTGCCCGAGCAAGACGCTGGACCCACTGTAATTTGATGACTGTTACAACAGGTCAACAGTGGATGTAATCTCACTGGCTCTCCAATTGGCTTTGTCCACCTGAACTATTACAATACCTATCGATAACAGCTCAGCATTCAACATCATCATCTCCTTAGTACTGATCAACAAGCTTCAAAACCTAGGCCTATGTATCTCATTTTATATCTGGATCCTTGACTTCGTTAAGAGGAGACCACAGTCAGTGTGGATTGGAGATAACATTGCCTCCTGGCCTACAATCAACACAAGCGCATCTCAAGGATGTGTGTAAAGCCCACTGCTCTACTCTCTCCATGCTCATCACTGTGTGGCTAGGCACAGCTCAAATGCCACCTATAAATTCGCCAATGATCTAATTGTTGGCAGAATATCCGATGGTGACGTGGAGTCGTACAGGAATGAGACAGATCAGCTGGTTGAGTGCTGTCGCATCAACAACCTTGCGCACAGCATCAAAAAGACCAAGGAATTAACTGTGATTTCAGGAAGGAGAAGATGGGGTCAGCAATGGAAAGGCTGAGCAACTTCAAATTCCTGGGCATCAACGTCTCAGAGATTCTATCCTGGACCCAACGTACTAATGCAATCATAAAGATGGCGGTGCCAGCAGCCATATTCATTAGGTGTTTGAGGAGATGACATATGTTACTAAAGGCTCAAGCGAGTTTCTACAATACCAAGGAGAGCATTCTAACTAGTTGCATCACTGTCTGGTATGGAGGGCCACTGCACAAGTTCAATGAAGCTGCAGTGTTGGGGATTCAGCCAGCTCCATCATGGGCACTAGCCTCCCTGCCATGGAGAGCATCAACAAAAGGTGGTGCCTTAAAAAGGTATTCATCATTAAAGACCCTCACTATCCAGGATATGCTGTCTTCTCACTCCCATCAGGGAAGAGGGACAGGAACCTCGAGACATGCATTCAACGTTTGGAACAGCTTCTTCTCCTCCA
This sequence comes from Hypanus sabinus, assembly GCF_030144855.1. Classification (NCBI taxonomy): domain Eukaryota; kingdom Metazoa; phylum Chordata; class Chondrichthyes; order Myliobatiformes; family Dasyatidae; genus Hypanus; species Hypanus sabinus. The sequence continues at coordinate 45,853,941 of NC_082719.1, read as the reverse complement.
TTATATTTCTGAATTGTCCATGAACCCATGCATTCTACCTCACTACTTGGCTCTCTTTTTACACTATTTATTTATTTACCAATGGAAACAACTTCTCCTCCATGATCTCCATCAGCAGAGGTGCACCACAAGGCTGTGCACTTTGCCCCCTGCTCTACTTGCTTTATGCTTATGTCTGTGTGGCTAAGCACAGCTCCAATGCCATATTTAAGTTTGCTGACAACACCACTGTTGTAGGCCAAATCAATCAAAGGTGGTGGTGACTCATCGTATAGGAGGGAGATTGAAAATCTGTCTGAGTGGTGCCATAACAACAACTTCTTACTGAATGTTGGCAAGACCAAGGAGCTGATAATTAACTTCAGTGGAAGGAAACCAGAGGTCCATGAGCCAGTCCTCATCAGAGGATCAAAGGTAGAAAGGGTTAGCAACTAAGTTCCCCAGTATTATTATTTCAGAGAACCTGTCCTGGGTCAGCATGTAAGTGTATTAACAAAGAAAGCATGGCAGCGCCTCTATGGCCTTAAGAGTCTTCAAAGACTGCATGGCATCTAGAACATTGACAAACTTCTATAGGTGTCTAATGGAGAGTATATTGACTGGCTGCACCACAGCCTGGTATGGAAACATCAATGCTCTTGAATGGAAAATCCTACAAAAAGTAGTGGATACAGCCCAGTCCATCTCGGGTAAAGCCCTTCCCATCACTGAGCACATAAACCCGAAAAGCTGTCACAGGAAAGCAGCATCCATCATCAGAGACACCCATCACCCAGAACATGCTCTCTTCTTGCTACTGCCATCAGGAATAAAGTACAGGAGTCTCAGGACTCACACCACTGCATTCAGGAACATTTGCTACCCCCCAACCATTAGGCTCTTGAACCTGTCCAGATAACATCACTGAACTTCACTTACCCCATTACTGAACTGTTCCCACAACCTATGGGCTCACTTTCAAGGACTCTTCATCTCATGTTCTCAATATTTATTGCTTATTTATTCATTATTATTATTTCTTTCTTTTTGTATTTTCACAGTTCGTTGTCCTTTGCACACTGTGCCCAAGTTGGAGTGGACTTTCATTAATTCTATTATGGTTATTATTCTAATATGGAGTTATTGAATATAAGTGAACTGCAGGGCTGCATATGATGACATATATGTACTTTGATAATACATTTACTCTGAACTTTGAACTATCTATTGATTTATTTACTCATTCTAGAACCTTCTGATTCCCTCTGCAATAAAGTGGGTGAACAGCCTTAATTCCTGGTTCTACAAGTAAATTAAGCTACAAAAGAATTTGGATAAGACGATACAAGCCCGAGGCAGCATTTATTTCAACCTATCACGGCAGATGAATTCTACAAGTCAGCATCATACTTTTCTTGGATCTCTTGTTGATGGGTACATTACCACTAGGATTCAATGTATCATTTTATAAAGGCAAAGGGTGGGACCCTGAAAGTGCTATAAATTGTCAGGGAGAATTAAATAGCTACCAGACTCTCAGTGGAATTTCAGTTCTCATTATGTGAAAGATATTTTAAGACAAATTTGACACTGCAGAAGAAAGATTTTCCTTGAACTTGAGTTTTACCAAGAACATTTTTGTTCCATCTGGTTTTCCATCCAATTTATCACAATGTTGTTTCATTAGCTAATTTTATCGGCATATAAAGCCATAGTCCTGGACATTTTCTTGTCTGTATTCAAGGTCACAGACACCACATGGCAAGTCATGTGCTGCTGGCTATAGATTTCAGATGCCTTTCAGTCTGCCTATGTAGTTACTCCATAGACCAGCAATCTTTTTTAAAAAAAAACATTTTATAGCCAAACAGCAATCAGAAGTAGAAACAACAGTTATCCACTGTGACAATAATTCCTTCTTGATACTTCTAGATCTGCACACCAATACAAGGACAATTAGAATTCAAACCATTCCAAAAAAACTTGGAACAGACGTCACACAGGATATCTATAGTATAAAAAGACTCAATCCTCAGATAAATTGTAATTTATTAAACAGCTTGAATGCAGTGTAACAGTGTTTGACTAAACATAGCATTGACACTGTCAAAATCATGGTTAAGAATCAAATTAATTTATTCACTAATACTTCTTTTCACACACTTTTTAATTTCTGTCCTGAAATATTAATAAACAAAATCTTGAAATTCCTTAACTCATTAAATCTATTCTGCTATGTCAAAATAAAGCACAAGGAAATCCCTCCTGAGATGCCATTAAGTCTTAAATCTGGTTGACCAGAAGCTACTGCTTATTACTATAAACAATCCTTTCACAAATTCAGATTTTGTTTTACTAAACCTATAGCTGTCCCAACTTCATAAAATCTCAAAACACTTTATAGCCAATTAAGTAAAGATAGATTCTGCTGTAATGTCAGAAATTCAACAGCCAGTCCGGGCATCAAGTTGCTGATAACGACAAGATGTCTGCTTTATGTATTGGTCCTGTATTTTATATTTTTGGGACAACAGCCTTATACAGTTTCAGTAAGAGGAGTCCAATATATGTGCTCTAGTGCAGGGTCAGAAATAGGGCACACTGATGCACAGAATTCACTTAAGGAGACTAAGTACAAGACCTTGGAGAAAAGATAGATGGTAGTGAACATGCCTTCCGAGGTTTTAATTTGGCAGATGTGGATTTGAAAGATAAGAGAAACGGTGAAAGTTAAAATCAGTATAGAAAAAATAATTAGTGAGTTAAGAAAGAAAAACAAAGCAATTAAACAATTTATTATAAACCAAGTAAAGAAACTTAGAAGTAAGGTCACATTAAATTCCTTCTTCATGGATACAGAACATCATTAGAAAAGGGGAATCAGATGCACATTCAGAATGGAAGTACAAATTGACAGGGATAACAGAAACATCTATGGTTCAACACTCACTCAACAGCCTCATAGTGAACTGGCAAATATAGGGAATGAACATGCTGATAGGCATAATGAATTTCAAAATGTGATTTTCTGATATATATCCTGATGTATGTAATGAGACAGCAGAGGTTTAACCCAAGAGCAAAAGGAACATACGAATTCTGCTGAAGTTAAAGGCAGAATATGTGGCTCCTGTCCTCAGCTGGTCAATTTAGCAGACTGGCAGCAGTGTGGTAGGAAAACCACTTGATAATAAATATGAAATATCAACTTCGATGTTGCTGACTACATACTTATAAAATACGTCAGTTAGTATTTTACACCCAGCTTTGTGGCTGGCTTCCCAGTTCACTAGTTTTAACACCAGAGCAATCTACATTGTTCAACTCCTAATACATGTACTAATCTTTATTTGCTAGTTTTTATTTAATATTAAAGTATGTATTAAGTATTGCATTTCCATACTTAAAATGTATTTTATAGCTTATGCAAGTCAATGGCAAAAATATCTTGACAAATTTTCAAAAAATCAATTAAGAAAAGATCTTGAACATTCCTAAAGCACAATAAAATGTTCAAAACTTCAATATCTTGTTAATTTGAGTGATTTTCAAATTAAGGAAGCCAGTGCTTAGTGGTCTGTCAGGTTGGGAAGTGCATTACTGCATCTGGACCTTGCTCCCACTCCCATCATCAGCAAAAAGACGTCATCTTTCTGCTATAAAAATACACCGGTATCTGAGATGAGCTATGTCTGCTTTAAACCACTAGCTTCAATTTGCTTCCTGCTGAAAAATTAGGTGTCATATAAAGATGTTCTAGCTTGCGGTATCTTTTCTCAAAAGCAAAGTCAATCTGTTATTTAAAGGTTGCTTTCTTCCCACTGAAGATCAGTGAAATTACATTATCAGTGGGCATCAGAAGAAAACTGAACAGAATGTTTCCCCTCTCCAAAATTAGGTGAATTAACAGAACAATAATAAGCCCACTTATAACTTACCCAAGATGATCCTGACTTTCTGAAAAAAAAACAAGCAGGTATAACAGATATGAATAAATACACTTTTTGAATAATGCTAGAAAGAAAATAAAGTTAAAATAAATGTCAGGTGCGTGGGGGCTATATTCAATATTCGAATGTTGACATTGATCTGAAGTACGTACAAGACGATAGAAGATATTAGAACAAATGTATTTCCTGAAGCTGTCATACCTTAAGTACAAAGTAGGTAAATGAGTGCGAGAAATAGGTTGAGAACAAATCAGAGACAGGCTGTTAGAAGTAGGGACGACGTGCTTGGAGGTTAAGGGGGAGTAAGGGCAAATAGAAATGGAGCAAAGAGAGAATTCAACATTGAGTACTGCACCCTAAGCATTATCTCAGTTATTCTCTTCATAGATGCTTCCTGACTTGCTGAATGTTTCCAGCAATTTCCATTTTTATTTCAGATTTTCAGCGACAGCTGTTTTTTAATTTTCATTTACTGTTGAATTCAACATGTTCATTCTCCTATTCCACACCACCCACATTCATAGTCATAGAACATTATAGCATAAAAGCAGGCCTTTTGGCCCATCTAGTCAATGTCAAACTATTATGCTGCTTAGTCTCATCAGTTTGCACCTGCACCAGAGCCCTCCATACCTCTCCAATCCACTTATCAATCTAAATTTCTCTTAACAGTTAAAATTGAACCCGCATCCATCAGCTCTGCAGGCAGCTCGTTCCACTCATGCACTACCCTTTGAGTGAAGGAGTTCCCCTCATCTTCCCCTTAAACATGTCATCTTTCACCCTTTACCTATGACTTCAAGTTCTAGTCTCACCCAACATCAGTGGAAAAAGCATGCTTGCATTAACCTATCTACAGACCTCACCATATTATATAGCTCTATTAAATCTCCCCCCCATTCCCCTATATTCCAGGGAATAAAGTCCTAACCCATTAAACCCTTCCCTATAATTTGGGTCCTCAAGTGCCAGCAACATCCTTGGAAATTTTCTCTGCACTCTTTCAATCTTATTGATACCTTTCCTGTAGGTAGGTGACCAGGATTGCATACAATACTCCAAATTAGGCCTTGCCAACCTCCTAACAACTTCAACGTAACACTCTAACTGTATTCAATATAATTCAAAAGCTCTCTTTATGACTGTCTATCTGTAACACCTCTTTCAAGAATTATGGATCTGTATTCCCAGATTGCTCCATTCAACCATACTCAGTGCCTTACCTCTCACCATGTAAGTCCTACACTGGGTTCACTTTCCATTTGTACCTGTCTGTAATGATCCTGCTATTCTCCATTATAATATTTCTCTATTACTTTTTGATCTTTTGTTATATTTTTATTATCTTTCGTTCTGCACTACAGGACTTTGTAACTTAATCTCTCCCTCATCCACAGACGTCCCTTTTGTTTTGACTCACTGCTTCCATTTCATTGCCTCTACACTTTGGTAAAATGTGTTACTTCTCTAACTATTCCCAGTTTAAATATTAGGTAATCAGTCTGACAAATAAACACTGCTTTCCTCTCATTATGTGAATCGGCCTTTATGAACTGAATATTAACATAATCTTTAGCTTGTGTTAAATGATAGGTTGTTAATAGCTCTCTAATGGAGCAGAATGCCAGATGAAAGATAAGAAAGCTTATCCCAGGCTCAGTTCAGTCCAAAACCAGGAAACTAATGTACTGAATAGGCTGAATAATTGAGTCCATCTAGAATTTCACTACAGTACTGATAGCTCAATTGAATGACTTATTTAAAAGGAATGTGGTTTATTTAGAACCCCAGCACTTTATAGGTGGCCTCCATAAGATTCAGCTAACTCTCCTGTTTATATCTAATCTCAAACTATCAATCGTCCCAAACTCACAAATCTTTCCCAGATTCCTCAATATAAATGTCTTGCTCTGTCAATAATACTTTCTCTAGGACTGACACATCATCTCCTCAACTTATTTTTCCCTTGTAATACTCAAGTGAGCTTTCTGTCATTCTCATTTGGACCTCCTGTGCATCCTCTATCCACTGGGTTCCACTATCCAGTATCTGATATTCAATCCTTACAACTCTTCCAGCTCCCTTTAAGTCATACCTTGCCAAACTGTGCATCCATACTATTTTAAATGGGTTATAGCTCAATTGATGTTTATTACAGGAATTATCATGCACCATCTGTATCAGTGATTCCACTCCTTTTTAGTTACTGTGAGACTGGTTGAGGGCACATGTGCTGGGGGAGGAAGGTTCTGTGTCGGTGTGTCTGTATACAACATCTGTGAAGAAAATACTGTATATTTAAGTAAATATATAAATAGGAAATACATTGAAGACAAGGTTGGTTAGATTTTTGCATAGTAGGGGAATTAAGGGCTATGGGGAAAAGACAGGTAGGTGGAGATGAGTCTATGGTTTGATCAGCCATGATCTTATTGAATGGCGGAGCAGGCTCGATGGGCAAGATGGCCTACTCCTGTTCCTATTTCTTATGTTCTTATAAGGCATTTCACAATAATCAACTTTCCTTAGCCAAGAAGGAAACACAACTGCTGCTTAATAATTTTAGAAATTCCTGTAAAAGATTTAAAACTGGTGTGCAGTTTTCTGTATGATATATACAACAGTATGATATATAATAAGGTTGGTAAAAAGAACAAGCAGTTAGTTCATCGTGTTAAGGTATTGTGGTTGCTACATTGCTAGGAATATGATCACTACCTAGATATATCTTGATTTGATTAATATTATTTTTAATTGAGATTCGACTGGAAGAAGCAGATTAGATCAAATGAGTGCTGAAAATCAACAACCCAAACATTTTCCTGAATACATGTTTTTTTTAAAAGAAAACCTTTTTACTGAAATCAAATGCTTCAGACTAATCAGCTGCAAACAAAGGTTTGACCAGCTGTGGTGAGGTCAAATCAGTACAATGCTTGTATCCATATCAGAACCAATTAAAATATGTTCACAATCATACTTATTTTGTTGCCAGACCCAAAACTGTGATGTTGTTCTGGTGTATGGGGAAGATTCATTACAGAAATTCAGTCTGGTCAGCATCTACAGTGTTAAACAGTTGCAGACAATTCATATGTGACAAATAGGCAAGCAAAAATCCTTCTCAGGTTAAAAAACAATAACATAACCAACTTGAAATCTTACTGCATGCTGAAGGAAACAGATTTTTTAAAAATATATTTCAACTGACACTGCTGTGTTCTCAAATAAATAAGCAAGCATAATAAAATTAAACTAAGTTACAGTTTCATAAATATTTTAGCTAGATTAACTGCTTTTGGCTTGAAAATGACCGTGGACAATATTATGAAATATTAATACATCCATATTCCCAAAGGAGGCAAGATAATCAAGATAAACCAATTGGAAAGATCTGAAAAGCCCAAGTCCAAAGTAACCAGGGAAGGCCCTGCCTTGTGCAGGAATATAAAGAAGATTATAATGAGTCAGTGGATAAAAAAATCATACAGATTACATAACAGATTTACTATATTCAGTGTACTAAATCAACCTTACCCACCTGTTAATTCCCAACTACATTCTACTTGCCAAGTGGCCTCGATTTTATAGCTGACATATAAATCCTAAATTCCAAGGAAAGAATAGGAAAATCTTCATACAGTATGTTTCTCTTAATTTCATATCCAATATTCTCTGTCTACCTTCCTCAGCAACATATAAATCTCAAAAGTAAGGCTACAATCTGCTGGAGGAACTCAGCGTGCCAAACAGCATTTGTGGACAGAAACAGACAGTTAACATTTCAGATGTCCTTCACCTGGAATGTAGGAGAAGGGTCTTCAAGGTCCAGATGAAAGGTCTTAATCTCAAATGTCAATTCTTCAATTTCCTCCTTAAACACTGCCTTACTCGCTGAATTTCTCTAGCGGTTTGCCTTTTGCTCTAGGTTCCAGTATCTGCAATCTCTTGTGTCTCCGGGACAGATTGTGCAATCCCCAAAGCTGATCAGTTATTTGTTAATTGAATAATCTTTTCTCAACGAGTAAGGATATAGTCACATCAATGAAAAGGAATATCAGGCTCATGCATAATAGTCGATCAGTCCAACTTCGCCTGGTTCCCCACAGTCTCCCTACCACTACCACAGAAGATTAAAATCATGTCTTCATTTCTGGTACATTAATTGTATCTAATGATCCTTCCCATTCCAATCACCCTAACTCCACTCTCCCTGAGGATGTGAAACAAAACCCAAGCTCAATTAAAAACTAAACAGGTTAATGAAAATGAAATGAAGTTATCTCCCAGAGATTTTCTCTGCAGGCCTTCATCATGTACTGTATGATTAATCATTCTTATTCATCTTGGGGTTTTAATAGGTAAATAAAGCAAAGGTAGTCCTGTACAAGACTTTAAATATATTTAAATAAAATTAGATTAAACTGCTGTTAAAATCACTTCAAGGGAAGTTTAAGAAGTTTGATGAAATTTCCCTAATTAAACCTAAGCTGCTTTATTGGATAAACAATACATTTAAAAGAAGACATTCCTATTCGGCATCACACTGTGGGAAAACCTCAAGCTTGACTGCTTAAAACTCTCTTGCCAACTGACTTACACCGAGAGATCTCAGAGTCCCAGTGGGGAGTTACATATAAAGGAAAAGAGCCAGGACATCATCCTATAGGAAATGCAGACTCAGCTCAGAGCTACACTCTTTCTGAGCCTAGCCCTTAATATATCCTACAGTCTTAAACCAGTGAAATAGAAACTTCAAGGGACTATAAACCTACAGCTGCTTCTAGGTTGTAATAACATGAACTTTTTCCCTGCTATTTACATCAAACTATCCAAATGATACTATCAATCGAAAGTAAGATTTCAGGCAGCAAGTTCTTACCTTACATTCTATTTTAACTTATGATTAACCTGCTACATTTAGCTACCAAGTTGCTGTTTCTTCCTCAGATTTCAGTGAAAGCTAACAATTGGTCTGTTTGTTAATTTATAGATCCCATTCTTTCAGCCATAAGCTGAAATCAAAAGGTGTAAAAAAATAGAGAATTTGTGCTACCTTCTGTGGAACAGGGCCCTCTGCAAGGTAGTCTAGAATGATTGAACTAAAGAGCTCTTGGATTGAACTAATCTTGGCTTTTGCTCTCTCTATAACTTCAAATATTTTTTAAAATCTCCCAAATCTCCCTTTCTAAGAATGATACATGAACAAAGGTTTCTACAAAATAACACAGAAATATCAGCTGCAAATGGCTTGTTCTTATTGATCCATAGCAAGGTCAAGTTCAAATTTCAATTTGCAGATCTACAAACGTTTGTAAATGGTTCCAATAACTTGCCTAATTCCAGGATCTGCCAAACTCTATGACTGGCGTTCACACGAATATTACCCTTTGGGACAACATTCTTTTTTCAACATATTAAGCAATATTTTCACAGACCACCAAAGACTGAAGATCGCAGCACGCTTTGAAGGTAAGTCCTACAATGTATTGAAGCGAAGCCCATTCTCGCATGGAAGTTCATCTTAACATAGGTTTCATAAGATAGGAGCAGATTTATTATCCCTTTCAACCACATTCTCCTGTCTTCTCATAACCTTTGACACCCTTACCAATCAAGAACCTATTGACCTCCAATTTAAATACACCCATTAACATGGCCTCCACAGTCATTTGTGGCAGTGAATTCCATAGATCTACCACCGTCTGGCTAAAGCAACTCCTCCTCATCTCTTTTCTAAAGGGTTGTCTTTCTATTCTGAGGCTGCGCCCTCTGAACTTAAACTCTCCCACTATTGGAAACATCCTCTGCTGATCCACTTTACCTAGGCCTTTCAATAGGTTTCAATAGGATCCCCCCTCACCTTTCCAAAATTCCTTACAACTTTAACCCTTTAATTCCCAGGATCATTCTCATAAACGTCCAATGGACCCTCTCCAATGCCAGCACATCCTTTTAAAGTTATAGGCCCAAAACTGCCCAAAAAGTTCAGTGCGTAGCTCCAGTGGTCTTCTCACGCACACAGTCCAAGTTCAAGTTTAACGCTGTTTCTAACTTCTCCAGTGAGGCATACAAGTGAATAGGTTTTTCAATCAACACTGATGAGGAAAGGGTCCTCAATTCACCTGGCCCTGTTGTGTCATACTAATCTCCAACAACACAAGTTCATGGTGAGTCACTGCAAAATGCAGAACACCTCATGTCTTAGGAGTCACTTCACAGTGGAGCCAGGCATTGATGAAATTCATTATTGCCTTCACTGCAGCCGCACGACATTCAATTTATCGAGCAACAGGGTGTCTGAGTAGCAGAACCTCAAAATTCATGGTCTCATGGGCACCTGTGAGTCATGCTCTCCTTTACTATCCGAAGACCTGAAAGGGACTGGAAAGATACCACCAATTCTCCCTCTGCAAAATATTCCCAGTTCATTAGAATTACTGAAGCAACGCTGGTGTCCTCTCCCAGGAACAGTTCATACTCAAGTGACTCAGCTCAACTTAAAACTCCCAAAGGAGGCACTTCATGGGGAGAGATTACCAGGTGGACAGAGGAAAAAGACACAAGGATGTGCTTAAAGCTTCCTGGAAAACAACATCAACTCCTACATTTCTAGACATCAAACCTAACCAATTCCCTGCCACCACCATCCTCCTCTCTCTGGTGGTTCTCACTTGCATGGGCCACAGCTATGTCTGCCTTTTCGTTGACTATATGAAACAGTCCATGTTCCAGGCCTACACTGGAAATGCTCTTCAACTCTTTCTCCATTACATTGGTGCTTTGTGTATCTATGCTGAGTTTGTCAATTCCTCAACTTTGCCTCCAACTTCCACCCTGCACACAAATTTATTTGGTCCTTCTCTGACATCTCTCTCCCTTTCTCAGTCTCTGTGCCTTCATTTCTGGAGATGGACTATCTACTGGCATGTTTTACATACTGTACCACACACTCTCACACACATTTTGACTATACTTCTTCCCACCTTGTCAGTTGCTATTCCCTTCTCCCAGTTCCTCCATCCCACCACATCTGAGGTTTTCCATTCTAGATGTCCTTTTATTTTTTAAAAAAAGTGTTTCCCATCCATGACGTCACCTGCATCTCCTCTATTTCCTACACATCTGTACTCATCCTATCCCACAACCATCAAAACAGGGTTAGGGTATTCTTGGTCCTTAACTAACAAGCCACAAGCCTCCATATCCAGCTCATCATTCTCCTCAACTTTCGCTATCTCCAACAGGATCTTTCCACAAGGCACATATTTTTCTTCCTCACCCTGTTTTCTGCAGGGATTGCTCTCTACACAACTCCATTGTTGATTTTTCTCTCCCCACTGATCTCCCACCTGGCACTTATCCCTGCAATCATGACAAGCGCTACACTTGTCCCTGCACTTCCTGCCTCAACGCCATTCAGACCCCAAACCATCCCTCTCAGTGAGATTGTGCTCTCTTTGGGGGAACTCTTTGTTGAGCACCTTCGCTCTATCCACTGTAAAAGGCAGAATATCTTAATGGCCACCCAGTTCAGTTGGAATTCCCAGTCCCATTCTGACGTATCCATCCATGGCCTCCTATAATGCACGATAGGCCCAACTTAGGGTGGAGAAGCAACTGACACCTCACAATCCATTTGGGCAGTGTCCAGCCTGGGCATGAACATTGATTTCTCTACTTCCCAGGTATTACTCTTCCTTCTTTTCTCTCCTCTCCCTCCCACTCTGTTCTGTTTGCCCTCACACTCCTTCTCTTCTCCTCCCCTGCCCTCATGATCTGCCTATTACCTTCCTCTGGTTCTCCACATCTCCTTCTCCTTATTCCATGGTCCACTGTTCTCCCCTGTTAGACTATTGGGATCACAAAGCCCTGTAGATGTGATGGAAGAAAAGCATGACCTCATAAATTGCCAAGCCTCTTGCCCCTTGTGGTTCAGAGTCTTTAGTAAATCAGTCAACGAGGTGAATGCCTCATCAGTCATCCCTGAACCCTGAAAACTGTAATGTAAGCAAGTCATCCTCAGTTCCGAGGGACTGCCAAGATAAAGCGTAAGGCACAAAGTGACATGCGGTTGCTATATATCTTTCATGTTGCATACCCTTTCATGATGTACAATGCTGGAATATTTTAAACTTATCTTTGGCATCAAACCATACAAATGACAAAACAGCATGCAATATAGTACTTAAATTCATCTTCCACTTTTGTTGTGATTATTTTCCATTTGCAATTTAAAGATTGTTGGTTTTCTCTTGGCAATTAATATTAAAATTTATGCACTCAATGAATTTAATAAGTACAACTCACATTATTGTTTCTTCAGAGCATAAACTAAGTTCTGGTTTGTTGCTGGCTCTGGACTTTCTAAGATTTGATGATTTATTTAGACTGACTTGGATTTTTCATGCTTATGAACTTATCTATACAAAATACTCCTGTTTTTTCTTTGTGCCAGTTTAAACAAAGTAATCCATGGGAACTGTAATCAGGAATTCTAAATACTGGGCATGCATGGCAAAGACAAATATCAATGCAGCCTCTGTCCTTATCACAGCCTCTTCTGACTGTAGCTGATTGCCAGTATCTATTATCTGTCAGACATAAGTGCATTCAAACCCTGTAGCATCTTCAGTGCTAAACATATTTAATGATATTGATATAAAGGATATTAGAGTTCAGAATTGTAGGGCTGGGGGATAAGGGAAAAAATGTGTTTAGTTTTTGCCTATAATCATCAGGTTAACCTCCAGCTGTTCAGCATAGTATGGTTTCTCTGGCCATTGTATGGAAAAGAAAATTATATTAAGAAAATTAAAAGCATTTAAATATATGAATATAGAACCCAGATCATGATAAATTTGCAATGGTTATACTGAATTGAAAATATACTATAGCTTGATGCATCTACTCAAACAGCATTGTACTTCACACCCTGTACAAAGTTAATCACTTACATGCAGTACAGACAGATAAAGCTTGCAAATAAGAACTCCAAAACTGCTATATCTAAATAATTAAGGGAGACAGAAAAATTCAGGTCTTACGTGCTTATTCGAGGTACTTAAAAGATTCTGGTTCATTTATTTAATATATTGAACATAACCTAAACATTTTCAAAAATGTTTCTCATACTCAGAGGGTACAAACTAGAAATGTGACTATTTTCACATCTTTTGATAAATTCGACAAGATTAATTGTAGTGAACAGTACTTAATCATAAATTTCATGCAAAAGGGATTTAATTTATCAAAGCTTACAAGCCAGTAAGAGCCAAAGCATGCAAGGGTGGAGTCAACTGTCATATAAAGCTCAACTTTCCATAAAACTCATGCAATTAACACACGGGGTGAATGACACCAGAGGAAGTTGGATCTAAACAGCAGGAACAAAGAATTATAAAGACCAAAGTGGTATTGTAGTCATTTCGAGCAGAGTTCTCACAATGACTGTTGGAGCTGCAATCCCTCTGGAGATTTCTACTCATTTGGAGATGAAACCTTTTCTTACTCAGCATGATCAAAAGTAGAAAGCATGCTGAAGACAAAGATAATCTCACATACATCAACTTTTCCTTCACTGAACTAGGAATATTTTAGGATCCAACTCTTCTACTACCAATTCTTCAAGGGTTATTACAAAAGCTAAAACAATACTGACAAACACCTTCCACTGTCTTTAGGCTAAGTTCCAGTCTTGAGCTTATGTCTATTCTACCTGGAGAGTTGTTACTGCGGCCATGAACTCTCTGGCCTCTAGATAGCACAACTAATGTATACTGTGTGAAGTAGTTTGCAGTTATACACAAAGGTGTTACAGAGATACTCTATTCAAGGAGATGAGCAAACAGAAGGTAAACAGCTTCAAGTTCCTGGGCTTCAACAGCTCCGAGGATCTACCCTGGGTCCAGCGTATTGATGCTGTCATGAAGAAAGCATTCCAGTGGCTCTACTTCAGTAGGAGCTTGAAGAGATTTGCATTGCCACCAAAGACCCTTACCGATTTCTACAGATGTACAATGGAAAGCACGTTGACTGCTTGCATCACTAGTATGGAGCCTCAAACACACTGGATCATAAATGTTACAAAGGGTAATAGACTCAACCAGGTGCATCATGAGCACACCCTCCTCATCATCAAGGCCATCTTCAAGAAGCAATGCCTCAGAAGGTGGTATCATCATTATAAACCCTCATCATTCAGGATGTGCCCTCTTTGCATTATTACCACTGGGGATGAGATACAGGAGACTGAAAACCAATGTTTTAAGTACAGCACCTTCACCTCTGCTACTAGATTTCTGAAGTCCATAAACACTACCTCATTATTAACACCTTTTGCATGATTTTTTTTTTGCAAATTATAGTAATTTCTATGTCTTACACTGTACTACTGTCGCAGAACAACAAATTTGATGACATATGTCAGTGATTAAAAGCCTGCTTTTGGTTCAGAGAAGTCACTTCAAATGGAAAACAGCATGAACACACAGATTGTCCCAGAATGTGGTGTTGCAATAACGCAGGAAATGATAGGCTGCACACATGGTGCTTACAAGATTTAAACATGTTCACAATGTCACTGATTAACTCAGTCAACTGTACTGAAAACCAACAATCAAAATATTGGTCTAACGTTCGAATGGCAAGTGGACTAGTTTTACGAATCTTGGTTGCCTTTTATGCCAACTTGCATGGACCCACGCTAAAAAGCTCTCGGTTTCCATCTGTCCCTTCTTTAAACTCTGCTTCACACTGCTGGCTTTTATGGGCAATTTCAGGGTTAGAAATTCAGCCACTGATTTAACTTTTGCTTCTTTTCATTTGTTCAATTGTATGGAAACTGTGTCATTAATCATTACATGTGATAATCTGATTGCCTTCAGAAAGACAATTAACAGAAGAACCTAAGTGAGATCAACTCTCACCCTTTATTGAACTGAAGTATATGACATCACGCGGACCGCGTCTATATTACATTACAATGGCATGGTGTTGACCTGAGAACAGGTACTTCTGCAGGAAGATGGAAGAGAGTGATGCTCTCTCACCATGTGTCATCCAACTTTGAAGGTAATTGGTAGATGCCCAGTGGTCGTTTACATCTCTCTGACTCTGCATGTCCTCTGAATCTCAGGTCAGTGGAGATACAGGGCAGGGGGGAGAGGCGGGTAGATAGATATTTTCCTTTAGCTAAGTATTTACCTAGGCTACATTTCAAAGACAAAATTTGACATTAGCTATGCAATGACCTTGTTGACATAATTTGCAAAGTTTGGTGGTGAAACCATACATTATGGTACTCATGTTATAGTTTCTTCTTGCTAACAATAGACCAGGGGAAGAGGAAAGTACAGTATTATTCAACTGAAGTACTTCCTGTTCCAAAAACGTTAAATTGAATGCACAATTTCAAAAATAGAAATTATAGGCAAAAATCAGGATATACCTGTTCACTTAATTTAGCAACATATAGGTCACCCTTGCAAATACAGCAATTTAAATTGGATTCCACCCAGTGATTCAGCTTATAAACACTAACTTTTAAATTTCTCCACATTACTGAACGTTAAATGTTGTTACATCATCAAAGATGCTCACCGCCAGGCCACGCTCTTTTCTTGCTGCTGCCATGATGTAGGAGTTACAAGAGCCTCAGGACTCGCACCACCAGGTTCAAGAACAGCTACTACCTCTCAACCATCAGGCTTTTGAACAAAAGAGGATAACTGCACTCATTCTTTTTCTGCTGTTGCCACAACTGATGATCTCACTTAAGGACTCTTTATCTTGTTATTTCATGCTCTTGTTATTTATTGCTATTTCCTTATATTTGCCCTTGGACAGTTTGTTGTTCAGTGATCCTGTTTACAGTTACTGTTCTACAGATTTGCTAAGTACGCCCACAGGGAAAAGAATCTCAGGATTGTATGTGGTGACATGTATATACTCTGATATAAATTTTACTTCAAAATTTGAACTTTTGAACATTAAGTTACACAAAAATAATCTGAAATAAAACCTAAATTAACAATTGTGAAATTATATTAAGCCTATAGTAACAGAGCCAGTAAAGGTTTCAAAATGCATAGAATGACCACACCTTATAGAATCTTGGTACCACCCCTGAGGAAAGGCAACAGCCCCATGAGAAGCCTTGCTTTGATCTAGAAATTAATAGTGTCCTTTACTATTTTGTTTCACCAAACTCAACATCACTCAACAGTCATAAATAGTTCTTGGCTTTGTTGTCCTGTTCCTAATGGAGAAGGTTCAGGTTGTAAATGAGACAATTGTTCCTTTACAGAAGGTGACTTCTATTTCTTCAAAGGAAAATCAAGTGAATCCTACAGTATCTAGAAGGAAAGATTATCGCCCAACCAACAGAACTGTGTGTGTGCTGCTTTGTGGAAGTCTTGATTTTCCAGCATGTTTTTAATGCAGGTTAAACTAATATAATTATATACTGACCCTGCAATTTCCTATCCCATGTCACAATTGTTAATTCTTCTGAATCAACATCATTACATACTGATTACAAACAAAGCACTGATTTTCAAAGCCAAATGAGGCACTTGAGAATAACACAGGAAAATGAACTCAAGATGGAAGAAATGTGCTTCATGAACTCCACAGTGTAACATTTGTTACAAAGAATAACCTGAGGCAACTGCAAAGCAATTTTTTATTCCTCCTGAAGCATTCATTGAGATCCTATATATTGCAAATTCAACAGGCAATCAGAATTCTCAACAGAATTAATTATCCAACAAAATGTTACTTTATCATACTTGTTAACACAATTGTTAAATAGTTCTTTCCTGCTTTCACATAATATCACTATTAAGTTGTTTAAAATAGATAGTTTAATTTCTATTTTCAAACAAAATACCAATACATGCGTATACATTAAACCCCAGAAATATAATTTTCATGCAGTCGAATGCCAATTGTTTATCTAAATACTAAACTCTATAAGTACTGTGAAGATTTCAAATGCAGTTTACCTTAGGAAACAGGAAAGAATGAAAAATAGTCCCTCAAGGGCCATTAATGTAGAACAAAAGTGACCTCATCTACATCAAGACTATTTGTGTAAGTATGACTGGGAGGAGAACCTGGGTTAGATCACAGCTGGACTACAATTCAGAGTTCTGTGATATGAGAGAGAGCCTGTGGTATGTCGAATTGTCGGCTGAACAATAACTTTTGTTGTACTGCAGATCATGGTCTGTATTGGGGGCTATGCTACTGCATGCTTGGTGGGTGGAGAGCACTGGTGCCTTTTTGCGGAAGTGAGTGGGGTTTGGGGGGCCGTTGCTTTGCTGCTGCTTGTGGGAAGGAGGGGAGCTGGGGGGCTTTGGGGTTCTAACAGTCAGATATCATTCATACTTTGGGGCACTCCTCTGCTTTTGTGGTTGTCTGTGAATAATAAGAATTTCAAGATGCCTTTTGCATACATTTCTCTGGTATTAAATGGAACTATTGAAAATAAACCTGCTTCTAATTCCCCTGTGTGCTTTCTCCAAACTCCAGAACAAAAGGGCATCCCCAGGGCAAGAGAGTAGAGAGGGTATTTTGTCTGTACAGATTATAGGAGAGAATGTAAGCGCAAAGAAATAATCCACACATCCTTATGCCTGTCAGCTAATCTGAGGAAATCTCTTGGAGGAGTCCAGTCCACATCACAGATTAGCAGACTAGACCCAGGAAAAACCCGAAGCATATTGTAGTCACTTAGATCATCGGATTTAAGTGCTGATGTCACCAAATTTCTCTATTTCCTTTTACTTAATAGCCTATATGATACAGGCCAAGAAAACTGTTCTGCACTGATAGAACGAATTTCCCTTTGGTTGTTAAAGAGACTGAGATTTCCAGAAGTGAATCAATATTGAAGGAGAATTAAAACTTTGGATTGTAGAGTTTGAACAGAATAGATAACTGTCTCGTGCTACATTACTCCAAGATACATTGCAAAAATAAGGTATCTGGGCACCACTGGGTCTTCAGATCTATTTACAAAAGGTAAGTTCTGTTGATGAGCAAGATTTCAGAGGCTTAGATAATGCTGAGTTTACCTACCTCTTTAAAAAGTTAAAGTAGAAAAAATATGGTTTCTCTAATTAAAAGAACAAGAAGATCTTCTGATGCTGGAGGTCCAAGCAACACACACAAAATGCAGGAAGGACTCAGCTGGCCAGGCAGTCTCCATTTCCACAGACACTGAGTTCATCCAGCATTCCTTTAGTCATCACCATCTAATGAAACCCTTTTTACAAAACAGAAGCATTGCATGGTATATTATTATTCTGAAAAATGTACTTGATAGCAGCAAGAATATGAAGGACTATTTCACTCAGGAGAGTGATTTTAAACTTTTCCATCTGTAGGATGATAGTTGTGGGCTGGGTTGGGGAGGTGAGGATAATTAAAATAGAATCTGTTTGTTTCCAAGCAACCTTGCATTTAACGGCACAATTGTTAGTGAATACAGGTAGGAGATACGCGTTTTAATGATGGCCAGTATCACGTGACATCAATTGTACCGCAGCAACTCTAAAATCCATGACAGAAAAAAAAACAGATAAAAAGTTTTAATATAGTAAATACACAAAACATATTCACATAAATTTCAATAGGGCTATTTTCTAAATTAATTCCAAGCACTATTAATGAAATGTTTATTTGAAGAACCCATAACTCTTTCAAGAAGTCAACTAAAATATTAATTTCTTCTTGTTTACCAAAACTCTTCTCTTCAATTTATAAATACATGTAAATAAATAGTTAGTCAAGTAAATATAGCATATCAATATTTAGACTAACGAACTTTACTGACATTATTTCTCAAAATAATGTTTTTTTAAAAAAACAGTGCAATGTTGTAATGCAACGCATCTCTGATTTCTATTTAGTACTAGGCAGAGACAATCATCAGAACATTTCCCAGGGTACAAGCCAAGGTTACATTTACCTGCCAGCTTCTCATATATAACACAATGCCTGCCTTGCCACAGTAGAGCTATTGTTTACCATAGTTCCTTCATCTTAGAGCAGAGGTAATCTGCCAGTGTCCATTATTTCACCTCAGAGCACCATTGTTAATATAATTACAAAAGATATCGAAGCTCTTATTAAGAAAAGGAGGGATGTACACACTGTGCATAAGCAATTGGAAACTAGTGAATTTCTTGATGACTACAAAAAGTGTAGGATGCACTTAAGACAGCTGTAGAGGGCAAAAACAGAGTACGAGAAGTATTTAGCAGGCAAAGTAAAGCAAAATCGCAAGAGATTCTGTATTAAGAACAAAAGGGAGGGATCAGGGCCCCTTAAAGGTCAGCATGGAAGCCTACGTGTGGAATCGAAGGAAATGTGAGTGATTTTTAATCGTTATTTCTCTTCAGATTTTACTGTGGAGAAAGTGATGGAAGTTAAGGAAGTGGAGGAAATCAGTGGTGTTATCGAAGACCACATACACTCATTGGCTACTTTGTTGGTATCTCCTGTATCTAATAAAGTGGTCACCAAGTATATTCCTGTATGTTCATGGACTTCTGCTGCTGTAGCCCATCCACTTCAAAGTCTCACATGTTGTGCATTCAGAGATGCTTTCTGCACACCACTGTTGTACCACGTGGGCATTTGAGTTATTTTTGCCTTGTTGTCAGCTTGAAACAGTCTGGCCATCTTCCTTTGACTGTTCTCATTAACAAAACATTTTTGACCACAAAAATGCCACTCACGAGCTGTGTTTTTTTGTATATGTTTTGCGCCATTCTCTGTAAACTCCAGAGAGTGTTGTACATGAAAATCCCAGGAGACCAGCGGTTTGAGATGCTCTAACCACTCCGCCTTGCACCAACAATCATTCTGATTTAACCCACTGGAGAAAAGTACTGGCAGAGATGAAGCAGCTTCTTTATTGGACAAACCAAGATATAGCAGGCATCACATGGAAACACTTTCGGTGAAAAGGCCTCGCTGACCCAACATGGGGCTCGATATTTTATGTGCTAAATCTCAAAGGACAATTCCATATTTGCAATGCATCCACAATGCTATATCTGAAACTACACACAAACTTCACGACTCCTAATTTGAACCCAGACCACAGACATCTAAATAAATTTTAATCAACATTGACTGGTCTGTGATTCATGGCGTTTTAGGAACCCATTGTTCATTTAAATTAAATCTACAATTTGCATTCAGATTTGAAGATTGGTGGCTGAGAGGTCATTAGCTAAAAGCACATGTGCTTAACCCAAAAATTGCTCCAGCACATTCGACATTCATAGTCACGAAGATCATATTGCTTCCCCCATTCTGATACTTGGTCTGAACAACTGAACCTCTTGTTCATGTCTGCATTCTTTTATTAAGTGGATGAATTAGCAGGGGAGGGGATGCTGAAAGCCTTAAAGATCATTAAGATGCAGAAATCCCCAGGCCTGATTGTACTTTTCTTGGAGCTTGTGGAACAAAAAGTTACAGAGGTCCATGGGAAGATTTGTGCTTCATCTCTGGCTACATGTGTTCAGGAGGACTGGAGCAAGTCTAATGCATCAATGTTTAAAACGGGGAGCAAAAACAAGCCTGGAAAGTACAGGTGAATAGGTGCTAGGTGAATTGCTGGAGAAAATTCTGAGGGACAGGATCAACCAACATTTGGGGAGACAGTCAAGACTACCTTGTGGATGGGAAGCCATGTCTGACAAATCTCCTTGACCCCCAAGGAGGTAACCAATAAGACAGATGAGGGTAGGGCAATGAATGTTGTCTATATGGACATAACTAAGGCCTTTATCAAGGCCCCTCATGGCAGGCGAGTCTGGAAGGTTAAACCCCATGGGATCCAGGGGAAAATAGCAGACTGGATTTATAATTGGCTCACAGACAGGAAGCAGAGTGTGATGGTCAAGGGTTGTTTCTCAGACTGTAAGCTTGTGTCTACAGATATGCAACACGGATCAATGCTGGAACCTTTGTTGCTTGCAATTTCTATAAATGATTTGGATGTGAATGTACAAGGCATGGTTAATAAGTTTACAGATGATACTAAAGTAGGTGATGTTGTAGATGGTGTACAAGGTTATAAAAATTGCAGGGCATCTTGATCATCTAGGTATGTGGCCTAAGGATTGGCAAATGGCTTTCAATCAATATGCATTGCAATTTGGGAGATTAAACCAAGGTATGACTTGTACAGAGACTGGTAGGGCCCTTTGGAGTATTATGGAATGGGGGACCGAGGAGTGCAGGTACATAGTTCACTGAAAGCAACAACACAGACAGATGGGGTGGTGAAGAAGGCATTTGGAATGCTAGCCTCCATCAACTGGAACATTGAGCATAGGAGTTTGGAAGTTCTACTACATTCAGGAGATGCTGTTGAGACTGCACTTGTGCATAGTTTTAATCGCCCTGTTACATGAAAGATGTTATTTGACTAGAATGAGTACAGAAAAGTTTTATCAGGGTGTTTTCTGCACCTGAAGTTACAAGCAGAAGTTGTATAGATTAGGACTTTATTTTCTGGAACGTTGGAGTTTGAGGGGTGACCAGATACAAGTACATAAAATCCTAAGGGACACGGATAAGACGAAGGCTCATAGTCTTTCTCCCTGAAAACTAGAGTGCACAGGCTTAAGATCAAAGGTGAGAGATTTGAAAGGATATAAGGAGCAGCAGCTACTTGGAAAGGGTGGTGTGTATTTGGAATGTGCTGCCAGAAACAGTGGTTGAGGTGAGCATATTAGTACATTTGAAAGCTATCTGGGTAAGTACATGAACAGGAGAGGTTTAGAGGACTATGGACCACACAGGTGGGACTATTTTACTGGGCAATACAGTGGGCATGGATACTTGGGTCGAAGGACTGGTTTCTCTGCTGTATGACTCTAGTATAGTAACATAACCATGAAACAGAAAAACACTTGCGTTCTTCTTTCTAATTAATCTTCCGGTAATAAAATCTTCTGCTATTAAGAAACTTCTACTATCAAAGCTGCACAGCTCTACCATGTCAATAATTAGCAGCATGAATTCCTGATTCAACTTCCGAAGGTCCAATAATGGGAGAAACACATGACACGCACAAAAAAATCCACTTATAATATACTTGGTGCATAACATGTTCTCAGGGTCCTAACAAATTGTAAACAGTTCTCACTTCACTCACATCAGCTAAACCAGTCAACTATATGACATCCTGTTACTCTCTCCCATTAAAACAATACAAGATTAAGTGGTGATGCTTTTATGAGCTAAATGAAATTGCACTATTTTGTTTTGCAGGCCCTTTATTATCTCAATGTTTAATAAATACTATAAATATTCCCATCCCATCTTGTTACCTACAGATCATTTATGTGGGATTAACGGTTCCTAAATTCATGACAGATGACTGTTTCTTCAAAGAAACTGGACTGGAACATATCATCTGAATTCCACTTTGGGATATAGTAAAATGTCTTGATACATTTTTTAAATTAAAATATTTGAGAGCCCTGGGCAAGTTTCAATGTCTTGTTTGCTTTCTTTAGTTTCCTCGCTCTTTCAATATCTTTCTTACTTTTTTTCAAGGGACTCCAGCTAAACACCATTTGTGACGGTGTTAGGTTCGCCGACTGAAATTCTAAACTTAAAGAACTTAAGAAACTATGGAATACAAATAGCCACAAGAAATCTCTCTAAAGGGAGATCATATTGTAACTATGCAAACTTCAAAGACTAGTTTACTTCCCTGCTTATGCTCCAGGATGAGTTTAGCTCCCAATACCCACTACTTGATTGGTGGATATCCTCTCCCTACCAAGAAGATACTTCCAGCTAGCAAAGTCGTTTGAACACAGTTTATTTATTTTCAGTGATACATGTTAAATCCAAACAAAGTTCGTAAAACACATTTAAAACTCCAAGGATTTTTATTTTTAAAAACACTTACAAATTACAAACCATTTCTAAAACACAAAGGATTTCCAAAACAAAGGTACAATTCCTATAAACTAAAAAGATATTCCAACAATGCAGATGAATGAATCATCCATCACAGAAATCGAAGCCAGGGGAATGGATTCTAGATAATCCTGTCTTTTGATCATTCTTCTTGATGTTCTTCAACCACTCCTAATAAGCCTGAACTGTTCCCTACATTTATACCCCTTTTCTACCACATGGATGACTTAACACATATATTATATTTCCTCACATACCCTTTTTACACAGTCTAAAAGCATCTTGGAGACATACAGTATATCTGAGCTTAATGTTCACAGTTCATAATTAATACTGTAAGCTAACTTCCTTGAATAACTCACCTATAAACACATCAGTTATGTGATATGCTAAATGATATTATCCATCTGGTCTGCAAGCTTCCTTGAACTAAGCAACTTAGAGTCAGCTTGTCTGTTTGAAACAAGCTAAGTGAAACAACCCGTTGTCTTATATGGCACTCTCAAGCAGCAATAAACCAGGTGCAGTGAGCAACAACTTACTTCTCACAGACAAAGTATCTGCTATATATGGAGCTTGTTTGCCCATCCAGTGAATACCAGCTTGGTCTTCTGCCCAGTGCCATCCACCTGCACCCAGACGGTAACCCTCCACAGCTGTCTTGTTTATGTACCTACCCAAACTTCTCTTACATGCTATGAATGAACTCACATCTACCAGTTCCACTGCCAGCTCAGTCCACATTCACATCACCCTTTGTGAAGAAGTTCCCTTTAGTTTCTCCTTAAATATTTCATCTTTCACTCTAAACTTGTGATCTCTCATTCTAATTCTATGCAACCCAAGTTCAAGTTTAATTGTCATTCAACTATACACATACAGCTAAATGAAACATCATTTCTCTGGGGTCAAGGTGCAAAACACAGTACATACAGTCATATACAGCGCACATAGTCATAATCCAGAATCACACACAGCACATATAGTTATATGATCCAATATTAGCACAAGTCCCTGAGTGGCATGGCCTTAAGATTGATGGTGCATGGATGTCCTGGAGCCATGTTTCTGCAAGTACAAGAACACAGCAGTTTCTCATCTTGCACTGGGTCAGCCACAAACAAAGGCAAACCAATTTGTTTTCTAAGGAGTGGAAAGCAACAGCGAGAGGGCAGCCTGCAGGGGGAGCTCCCGACCCAGCATGGATTCCAGCGCATTGCTATGCCTCCATTCTCTCCTACACTACCTCTGATGCCCCCTCCCCCGAGTGGCTGAAACAGGCGAACACTTGGCATGAGGGCCTGGTCTGCACAATAAAACAAGGCTAGGCAGCTCCTCTGCCGTCAATCTCACCAATGAACTAATGAACAGGACTTACGGTATTTTGTATGGACAATGTCTAACAGGATCACACAATTGCAAGAAAAATGTTTAAGACAAACACTTGCACTGTTTGTGGAACCAGAGAGGTTTCTGCAATAATTTTGTATAATGTTATATACCTCTATAATATGACCCTCATTCTCCTATGCTCCATTGGATAAAGTCCTAATCTATTCAACTTTTCCTTATAACTCAGGTCCTGGAGTCCTTTCAAAATCTTGCAAGTTTTCTCTGTACTCCTTCAAACTTATTGATACCTTTCCTTCAGGTAGGTGACCAGAACTGCGCACAATACTCCAAATGTGGTCTCACAAGCATATTCTACAACTTCAACATAACACCTAACTCCTGTCCACTCTATAGCACAGTGTAGTGTCTAATGGCCACACAATATGCACATGACTGATGCATAAAAATCTTTTCGGTGATGGTCTCCCGTCCCAATTAAGCAGCATTTTGTCCCAAGTAAACAAAGGGAATCCAGGCTATTTTTCTCAATTTGTTTTTGTTCTTTAAGGGTTGCCCAACTGGAATCCACTGTTCTTACATATCCTGTCCCTTATAATGCCTTCCAATAATTTACCCATGACTGGCTTCAGGTCCTCTAGCCTTTCTTAAACAATGATACATTAGCTATCCGTCTGTCCTCTGGCACTTCACCCATGGTTAAGGATGTTTTAAAAAGCTCTGCCAGGGCCCCTACAACTTCTGCACTGCCCTCCCGCAAGATTTATCCACCCTAATTCACCTCAAAACAAGTAATCCAGCTCTGGTCTATGACCTCACTACTCTTTTGCCACAGTTCTAGAGTTTCTGTTTCTGTCTCCTGAGTAATTACAGCTGCAAAAAGTTTATTTCAATATCTCCCCCTTCTCTTTCAGCTCCTTGCACAGATGACCATGCGATGTTGACTTGGACCATTTTTTT
The DNA here is from genome assembly GCF_030144855.1 of Hypanus sabinus. NCBI lineage: Eukaryota > Metazoa > Chordata > Chondrichthyes > Myliobatiformes > Dasyatidae > Hypanus > Hypanus sabinus. The sequence continues at coordinate 45,828,739 of NC_082719.1, read as the reverse complement.
CCTTGTTCTCCCTTTGCTTTTCATATAGCTATAGAAGTGTAGGGTAATGTAATGGGTGACAGGTGACAAATATTGTTCATAATAGGAACTGTTCTACGTAATTCACAAACACTCATCGAGTTGTGTTCACTTTAAGAGACAGTGTCTGATGTAATGACATCGGAGTAAGGCGACTGCTTTTGGTTTGTTCATAATGGAAGTAAAGGGCTGTGGCTTTTGTTAAGCACATAAAATGATGTTTCATTCACAAATTCCTACACTGGTGACACCAACACTCTCGGATGACTCAACGCAGTCTTGTTGAAACTGCCGGAGTTTTGGTAGCAGCAGGTCACCGCGTGGTTTGCACAAGCGGAAACCCAGTTCACGTGGCGAGAAATCACCGCGGACAATACCAAATTTTACTATGTCGCAGCACTGCTAAGTAGTTCCACTGAAGCCAGAGCATTGAGTCTGCTAGACGACCCACCTGCACGTGATGAATATGTCACTCTGAAAACTCACCGACTATAGACTTTAGGACTGTGAGCAGCTCCTCTCCTTGCTGGGCCTGGGTGACGTTAGGCCTTCAGAACTAATGGACCTTGTGCTGCCTCTCCTGGGGAATCACCATCCTTGTTTTATTTTTAAAGAACTATTTATGCAACATATGCCTGATCAAGTTCGCACAGCCATCGCTAATACACCCACGAAGGGCCATTGGGAGATCGCTAAAATAGCTGATAGTCTACACTCAGCCAGATGCAGGGGCACCATTCCCCCTCCTTTCCCTTTCAGCCGATTCTCCAGTAGACACACACCCATTGCTTTGAACTAGACAAGGGCAGGTCTATGTTTTTACCACAAATGCCAAGTGCCGATGCCATGCAGCTTTGACCGTGCCAATGCATCTGGACATTGGTGAACACTGTGGGTTCCAGCTGCCAGGCACGACTGTTGTTCATTACGAAACCCTTTCAGGGTGACACATCCTGTGTGACGTGAGCACTTAAGTGAGTGTACTGCCAGCATCGTCCATTGATTATAAGGCAGAGAGTGATGGAGCCTCGCTGGAGGCTGCCAAATTCAGCGGGATCCAGACTTACGGGATATAACACGTGACACTCTGCTTCAGCGCACAATGCTACACATGGGAATTTGCCTTGGCTGAAGTTACTAGAACTCTGCTCGGAGCAGATTTCCTGTGCACCGAAGATCTTTAGTAGATCTTCAGGACTGTCTGATGAGGTTGTGTCATTACCCTGTATACCCAGTAAGTTCCCCACAACGACTATGTCTAGCGATGCACCACCACAGACAATACCAAATTTTACTATATCGCAGCACTGCTAAGTAGTTCCACTGAAGCCAGAGCATTGAGTCTGCTAGACGACCCACCTGCACGTGATGAATATGTCACTCTGAAAACTCACCGACTATAGACTTTTGGACTGTGAACAGCTCCTCTCCTTGCTGGGCCTGGGTGACGTTAGGCCTTCAGAACTAATGGACCATGTGCTGCCTCTCCTGGGGAATCACCATCCTTGTTTTATTTTTAAAGAACTATTTATGCACTATCCACTCACCTGCTGAGCAAATTCCTGAATCTCAGCAAACCCACATTTTCCACTACAGTCACAAAACACCACATTCCCACAACTAGCTCGTCGGTCCACACCCCTGCAAATAGACTGGTCTCAGAAAGCTGTCCGGTGCAAAGGCTGAGTTTGCTAACATGGCACAAGTTGGCAGGTTGAATAGCTGTTGGTCTAAGCCCCTCCAGACCGTCCCTAGGCCCAATGATGGTTGCTATCCATGCAGCAATTAGCACCGTCTTAACAAGATCACAACCTCCCTGATCATTACCCGGTCCCAGAAATTCTAGACTTTTGGGCACAATTAGGCAGCAAGATTAGTTTTTCTAAAGTGGACATCATTGGGGCTACCATCAGGTGCTTCTGTGCACTGAGGACATTCCCTAAAACTGTAATAAACCTATTTAGTCTTTTTAAGCGTCAGCACATCCCATTAGGGCCAAAAAATGAAGCACAGACTTTTCCAGAGACTAAAGAACTTTATGTTAAAAGACTTAGATTTTCCTTTAGTTTACCTGGATAACATATAGTATTTGTCGCCAGTGCATCCGAAACACTTATCCCATCTGCACACATTTTTCAAGCACTTAAGCTAAATGGGCTGATTATTAACCCTCCTGAAAGCCAGTCTGGGTTGTCTACTATTGACTTTCTTAGTCACCGCATCTCTGCAGAAGGTGCGACACCCTTGCCATCAAAAGTTGCCACTATTCTGGACTTTCCAATACCAAGCACTGCAAGAGTTTTTACTTATGGTGAATTTCCATCACTCTTACATCCCACAAGTTGCTGAACTTATGCTCCCCTTGTATAGTGGCCTTAAAGGTAGCATCCCTAATCATATGCTTGAGTGGTCAGCAGACATGACCACAGCACTTGACAACACCAAATGACCTCTTTCAAACATGGCCCCTCTAGCGCTCCCACTCCCCACTGTGCCTATAGCCAATACTACTGACTGTGCACCAGCTGTTGGTTGGAGGCAATGTGGCAGCCACTTGACATCTTCAGCTGGCAGCTTCTCAGTCTCTATCTGGCCATCCCCCAACTTTGCTTTCTACTGGTAGGTCACCATTTCACAACGTTCATTAACCATAAACCCCTCGTGCACACGATGGCCAAAGTGTCATATCCGCAATCTGCACAGCAGCAACGCCACCTGGCCTATGTTTCAGAATTCACGATTAACATACAGCACATCGAAGGGAAAAATAATGCATGGCTGCCACATCGATGCCATAAACACTGGGGTTGACTATGTTGACCAAGCTACCAACCCAGAGGCCCAGGACAGCAGTCACAAGCCCGTGGTTGGCTGACTTGAGTTCAGGGACACAGGAGCTTCTCTCCTGTGCAATGTCTCAATTGGTCGTCCTTGCCCCATAGTGTCTGAAAACTGGAAGCCTACTATTTTTAACTCCATTCACAGCCTCTTACATCCAGGCTTCACAGAAACTTTCTTTAGGAAAGACATGCGAGACTGGAGTCCATCCTGTGTTGTGTGTTGGGAGGCAAAAATTAACCACCATGTTTGGGAACCATAGGAATCAATGTGGACCTGGTTGGTTCTCTCCCCCTCTCCAAGTTCATGTCAAACTTCTGAGCCATAATGGCCCAGAACCTTGGTGTTAAATTGCATCATCCCATGGAGTATCTTGTGCAGTCCAATGGCCTCTGCAAACAGTTTCACTGTTCCTTAAAGGCTGCTCTGACGGAAGAGCATTGGCACAATTGTTTAACATGGATCCTGCTGGGCTCAGAATGGTTCTAAAAGAGGACCTGCAGTTCTCTGCAGCTGAGTTAGTATAAAGGCAGTCACCACAGGTGCCGGGTCATTTTATTCCAGGTGCCATGACCACCTGGTCAGTATTTCAGCAGCTTTGTGTCCTCCTCAGTCAACTCTTTTATACTTATTCCTATCTTCAAAATTGTCTGTTCCCCGAATTAAAATCTCAGCCTGAGGCCCAGATCTATTCTCTTCATAATTATCTTGAAACTAATGGAAGTATGATCACTAGATTCAAAGTGCTCCTGTTTCCACACTTCTGTCGCATGTCCTGTCTCATTCCCTAAGAAAAGATCCAGTATCACACTCTCTCTAGTTGGAACCTCTGATGTCGATTAATAATAATGATCATAATCATAAATAATTTATTGATCCCGAGTGGAAAATTCTTTCACTACAGCAGCAACATTTACAAACACACTTAGCAGTGTGCACAATAAACAAATAATAAAGTACAGAATATACATAATAATTTACCAATGTGCAATAATTCACAATAATGTGCAGTAATAATTTACAAAATAATAAAACAGAGACTATTGTACTATGATGCATCTTCTCCTGTCACACAGAGATTAACTGCTCTTTATGCTCATTACATTTAGTAAGAAAGATTTTCTGTAACGATCCTTGTGACAGCGGAGCTGAATGAATCTGCTCAAAAGGGCGCTCCGCTGTGTATTCAGTCGATCATGGAGAGGATGTGCCTGATCATCCATAATGGATAATAGTTTGTTTAGTGACCTCCTCTCCACCACTAACTCAAAAGACCGTGTTGTAGCCAAAGACAGATCCAGCCTTTTTGATGAGTATATTTAGTCTTTTGTCATCACCAGCACCGATGCTGCTCCCCCAGCATTAAACCACAAAGAAGACTGGACTCACTACAACAGACTGGCAAAAGATCTCCAGCATCCTACTGCACACATTGAAGATCTCAGCTTTCTTAGAAACAGAGACACTTCTTTCTCCCTTATTAGGGGGAGAGAGAGAGCCTGTGGTATGTCGAATACTGGGTTAACGAGCAGACGTTGGAGTAAGTCCGTGACTTTGCTGTGGCTTTGCTCATGCTTCAGTGCTCAGTGGGGGAAGGGGGATTGTTGCTGCTTATGCTCAGGAGGGAGGGGAGCTGGGGGTGGACATTGGGGTTTGAATATTTAACTGTCATTCATTCTTTGGGAGCATTCCTCTGTTTTTGTGGATGGTTGCGAAGAAAAAGCATTTCAGGATATATATTGTATACATTTCTCTGACATTAAATGTACCTTTGAAACCTCTGAAATAGAGTCTGCTCATCCCTTCTTGTAAACAGCTTTGGTGTTAAAGAATCTTTCTTGAACACATTGACAAACTTTATCTCACCCAGCCCTTTTACAGTATGGGAGTTCCAATCAATATATCAAATGTTAAAATCACTAACTTATATTTCCCTCAACTGTCTCCCATCTCTCTCCAAATTCCCTCCTCTAAATCTCACTGCCTACTGTGTAAGATAATCCCATTAACGTGGTCATCCATTTGTTATTCCTCAGTTCCAACCAAGTTTACTCAGTAGATGAGCTCTCCAGTCTGTTCTGTCTGAGCAATGCCATGACATTTTCCCTAACTAGTAATACCATCCTTCCCCATTTAATCCTTCTCACTCAATAAAGTCTAAAACAACTGAACCTCTGAGCACTAAGCTGTCCCCTCCTGCAACCAAGTTTCATAATTCCATGTGCTGATCCATGCCTAAGTTCATCTGCCTCGCCTGCAACACTCCTTGCATTGAAATAAATGCAACTTTAGAGCCACTACAGTCAACCTTTCAGTTTTCATCTTTCCGTGAATGCTTAACATTTATTTCCCCCACATAACAAGAGGGATAAAAGCCACCAAAGCTACTGAATGCACCTGCCATCTTCCTTAAGTTCTAATAAGCAGATGTTCAACAGGAAACTCTTTACTCAAGGGTTTTGATATTGATGGAAATACAAGGACAGGGACTTATCGCTAAAATAGTGACAGGCTCTAACTCTATTAAAAGAAAATTATCTATTCAGGAGGTACACATACCATATAAAATACATTTCAAAACTAAAAGAATGTCTCACTTAATAGGTGATGGTGCAGGTTGAGTACCCCTCCTCTCAAATTCCAAAAGCCAGAAACAAATTTTGAGTGCTGACATGACATCACACTTGGAAAATTCTACAAGACACTGTGATGATTTCCCAGGCAATGCACAGATTTCTGCACACCACAGACATTTCTGAGAAGTGATCTCATATATGTAAAGAATAGGAGGTAATGAAAATTAGAAAAACATTGCATAAAGCAAAAAATAAAGATCTCAATCATGTATTGTCAATGTTGGAGCGAACATATGCCGCTCACGAAACAAACAAAGGTATATTGTAATGAACTGAAAATTGAAAATAATGTTCAGCAGGTTGGTTGCAGAAATTTAAGAAAAGGCATAACATTAAATTTTTAAAGTGTCTACTGATCACAAAAATCTTCACCAGAACAAGTCTATGATGCTAATTCTTTTTATATCTTACGTGATGGCATTAAATGTTTAAAGCGTCGCTGATAACCATCTAACACCTGAACAATTCTACAATGTTTTTATACCACACACAAAACATATTAAAAATGTAAAATACAAGTACAATATACTGTAACCTTTTAATCAAAACATGACATTGTAGGTGGAGACTGAAAGCCTGTCGTTGTTTGTTGATGCTCAGCAGCTGATTCAGGCATTTCCCCGATGCTGCTGTGCTACTTTTGTTACCCTGCACACATCATAGTTTCATTATATTAATGGTATGTAAGAATTGTTACTGTTAAGAGCATATGGAAGCATAGAATCATAGAAAAGTACATCACAGAAACAGGCCCTTCAACCCACCTAGTCTATGCCAGACCATTTAAACTACCTAATCCCATCGAGACCATAGCCCTCCATATCCCTATCATCCATGTACCTAGCCAAACTTCTCTTAAACATTGAAATTGAGCTCGCATGCACCACTTCTGTTGACAACTTGTTTCACACACTCACAACCCTCTGAGTGAAGAAGTTTCCCCTCATGTTCCCCTTAAACATTTCACCCTTAACCCATGACCTCTAGTTGTAGTTCCACCCTACATCAGTGGGAAAAGCCTGTTTGCATTTACCCTATCTATATCTTTCATAATTTTGTATACTTCTATCAAATCTCCTCTCAATCTTCTATGTTCCAAGGAAATCTTTCCTCGTAATTCAAGTCCTCCAGTCCCGAGGCAACATCCTTGTAAATTTTCTCTGTACTCTTTCAAACTTATCTACATCTTTCCTGTAGGTAGGAGACCAAAGCTGCACACAATACTCCAAATTAGGCCTCAGCAACATCTTATGCAGCTTCAACATAACATCCCATCGCCTGTACTTAATATTTTGATTTATGAAGGCCAATGTACCAAAAGGTTTCTTTACAGCTCTACCCACCTGTGCTGCCACTTTCAATTAACTATGGATCTGTATTCTTAGATCCCTTTATTCTACCACACTCCTCAGTGCCCCACTGTTTACTATCTAAGACCTACCCTGGCTGGTCCTACCAAAGTGCAACACCTCACACTTGTCTGCATTCAATTCCAGCTGCCATTTTTCAGCCCATTTTTCCATCTGGTCCAGATCCCTCTGCAAGCTCTGAAGCTCGCTGTCCACTACACCCCAAACTTGGTGTCATCCACAAATTTATTGATCCAGTTAACTACATTATCATCTAAATCATTAATACAGATGACAGGCAAGAAAGGATCCAGCACTGATCCCCGAGGTTCCACTAGTTACTGGCCTCCAGAGAAGCAACCACCTACTACCACTCTCTAGCTTCTCCAAAAAAGCCAATGTCTAATCTAATATACTACCTCATTTTGAATGCCAGATGACTGAACTTTCTTGACCCACCTCCCATGAGGGAGCTTGTCAAATGCCTTCTTAAAATCTATGTAGACAACATCCACTACCTTGCCTTCATCAACTTGCCTAGTGACTTCCTTGAAAAACTATCAGATGGTTAGACATGACCTACCACACACAAAGCCATGCTAACTATCCTAATCAGTCCACATCTATCCAAGTACTCATATATTGGGTCCCTTAAAATACCTCCCAATAACTTCCACTACTGATGTCAAGCTCACCGACCTATAACTTCCTGGATTATTTATAGAGCATTTTTTAAACAGCAGAGCAACATTAGCTATCCTCCGATCCTCTTCAACTCATCTGTCACTAAGGACGGTTTAAATATCTCTGCTACGGCCCCTACAATTTCTGCACTTGGCTCCTGCAGGGTCCAAGGGAATTCCTTGTTAGGTATGCAGATTCATTCACCCTAATTTGCCTCAAGACAGCAAACACCTCCTCCTCTGTAATCTATATAGGGTCCATAAACTCATTGTTGTTTTGCCTCACTTCTATAGACTCTGTATTCATCTCCTGAGTAAATGCACATGCAAAGCATCCACTTACAGTCTCCTCCATCTCCTTTGGCTCCACACATGGATTACCCATCTAATCTTCCAGAGGACCAATTTTGTCCCTTGCAATCCTTCTGCTCTTTAACATATCTGTAGAATCCCTCAGGATTCTCCTTCACCTTGTCTGCTATGGCAACCTCCTCTTTTACCCCTCCTGATTTCTTTAAGTGTTCTCTTGCATTTCTTATACTCCATAAGCATCTCATCTGTTCCAACCTGCCTGTTCCTACACCTTTTTCCCCCTCTTAAACAAAGCCTTACCTCTCTTGAAAACCAGTTTCATACACCTGCTGTATTTATCTTTTATTCTAACAGGCACATACAAGCTTTGTACTTTTGAAGGCCTCCCATTTACCAAGTACACATTTGCCAGAAAGCAGCCTGTCCTAATTCACACTTGCCAGATTCTTTTTAATATCATCAAAATTGGCCTTTCTTCAATTTAGAATTTCAACCTTTGGATCAGAACAATCTTTTTTTATATTTACAGACAGGTATCATAGTTGGATGATACTCGTGCTGGAGAGGGCAGGAACAGGGAGATAACGGATCTGAATGTGTGGCTGAGGAACTGGTGCAGGAAGCAAGGATTTACATTCTTGGACCACTGGGATCTGTTTTGGGGTAGGGATGAATTGTACAAAAGGGACGGGTTGCAGCTTAATAGGCAGGGGACCAGCATTCTGGCAGACAGGTTTGCCACTGCAACACGGATGCGTTTAAACTAAGTAGCGGAGGGGAGGGGATGAACTGGAAATATAAGGATGGAGTTAAAGGGAAAGTGAAAATAAGAAAAGTTAAAAAGGACAACAGAATAAATGGAGTAGAAAGCTGAAGAAGAGATCATACAGTATGGCCAAGTGAAATAGGAATTGATATGAAAGGAGAGGGGAGTACATAATTATAAGTATTATATATGAATGCACGAAGTATAAGGAATAAAGTAGATGAGCTTGAGGCTCAGTTGGAAATTGGCAAGTACGATGTTGTGGGAATAACTGAGACATGGCTTCAAGCGGACAGGGCTTGGGAAATGAATATTCAAAGATATATTCAAAGATATTCAGTTGTGTCATTTAAGGTAAAATTGGATAGGTATATGGACAGGAAAGGAGTGGAGGGTTATGGGCTGAGTGCGGGTAGGTGGGACTAGGTGAGATTAAGGGTTCGGCACGGACTAGGAGGGCCAAGATGGCCTGTTTCCGTGCTGTGATTTTTATATGGTTTATATGGTTATACAATTTATCAAAAGGACAGACTGACTGGCAGAGGGTGGCTCTGTTGGTGAAGAATGATTTTCAGTCCCTTGCGAGGGGTACATAGAATCTGGGGATGTAGAGTCAGTATGGATAGAACTGAGAAATTCTAAGGGTAGAAAGATCCTAATGGGAGTTATCTACAGGCCCCCAAACAGCAGTCTGGATGCAGGGTGTAAGTTGAATGAAGAGTTAAAATTGGCATGTCGCAAAGGTAGTGATACAGTTGTCATGGGGGATTTCAACATGCAGGTAGACTGGGAGAATCAGAAAGGTACTGGACCCCAAGAAAGGGAGTTTATGGAGTGCCTCCGAGATGGATTCTTAGAACAGCTTGTACTGGAGCCTACCAGGGAGAAGGCAATTCTAGGTTTAGTGTTGTGCAATGAACCGGATTTGATCAGGGACCTCGAGGTAAAGGAACCATTAGGAGGTAATGACCATAATATGATATGTTTTAACCTACAATTTGAGAAGGAGAAGGGAAAATTGGATGTGTCAGTATTACATTTGAACAAAGGGAACTATGGAACTATGAGGGAGGAGCTGGCCAAAGTTCAATGGAACAATACCCTAGCAGGGAAGACAGTGGAACAAAAATGGCAGGTATTTCTGGGAATAATGCAGAAGGTGCAGGATCGGTTCATTCCAAAGAGGAAGAAAGATCCTAAGGGGAGTAAGGGGCAGCCATGACTGACGAGGGAAGTAAAGGCCAGTAAAAAAATAAAAGAGAAGTATAACATAGCAAAGATGAGCGGGAAACCGGAGAACTGGGAACCTTTTAAAGAGCACTAGAAGATAACTAAAAAGGCAATGCGGGGAGAAAAGATGAGGTACGCTAGCCAAGAATATAAAGGAGGATAGTAAAAGCTTCTTTAGGTATGTGAATAGCAAAAAAATAGTTAAGACCAAAATTGGGCCATTGTAGACAGAAACGGGTGAATTTATTATGGGGAACAAGGAAATGGCAGATGAGTTGAACAGGTACTTTGGATCTGTCTTCACTAGGGAAGACACAAACAATTTCCCAGATGTAATAGTGGCCAAAGGAACTAGGGTAAAGGATGAACTGAAGGAAATTTATATTAGGCAAGAAACGGTGTTGGATAGACTGTTGAGTCTGAAGGCTGATGTCCCCGGGACCTGATCTTCTGCATCCCAAGGTACTTAAAGAAATTGTGGACACATTGGTAATCATTTTCCAATGTTCTATAGATTCAGGAACAGTTCCTGCTGATTGGAAGGTGGCTAATGTTGTCCCACTTTTCAAGAAAGGAGGGAGAGAGAAAACAGGGAATTATAGACCGGTTAGCCTGACGTCAGTGGTGGGAAAGATACTGGAGTCAAATATAAAAGAGGAAATTACGACACATTTGGATAGCAGTTGAAGGATCAGTCTGAGTCAGCATGGATTTATGAAGGGAAAATCATGCTTGACTAATCTTCTGGAGTATTTTGAGGATGTAACTATGAAAATAGACAAGGGAGAGCCAGTGGATGTAGTGTACCTGGACTTCCAGAAAGCTTTTGATAAAGTTCCACATAGGAGATTAGTGGGCAAAATTAGGGCACATGGTATTGGGGGCAGAGTACTGACATGGATTGAAAATTGGCTGGCTGACAGGAAACAAAGAGTAGTGATTAACGGGTCCCTTTCAGAATGGCAGGCTGTGACCGGTGGGGTACCGCAAGTTTCGGTGCTGGGATCGCAGCTGTTTACAATATACATTAATGATTCAGATGAAGGGATTAAAAGTAACATTAGCAAATTTGCTGATGACACAAAGCTGGGTGGCAGTGTGAAATATCAGGAGGATGTTATGAGAATGCAGGGTGACTTGGACAGGTTGGGTGAGTGGGCAAATGTATGGCAGATGCAGTTTAATGTGGATAAATGTGAGGTTATCCACTTTGGTGACAAGAACAGGAAGGCAGATTACTATCTAAATGGAGTCAAGTTAGGAAAAGGGGAAGTGCAATGAGATCTAGGTGTTCATGTACATCAGTCAATGAAAGCAAGCATGCAGGTACAGCAGGCAGTGAAGAAAGCTAATGGCATGCTGGCTTTTATAACAAGAGGAATTGAGTATAGGAGTAACGAGGTCCTTCTGCAGCTGTACAGGGCCCTGGTGAGACCCCACCTGGAGTATTGTGTGTAGTTTTGGTCTCCAAATTTGAGGAAGGACATTCTTGCTATTGAGGGAGTGCAGCATAGGTTCACAAGGTTAATTCCCGAATGGTGGGACTGTCATATGTTGGAAGATTGGAGTGACTGGCCTTGTATACACTGGAATTTAGAAGGATGGGAGGGGGTCTGATTGAAACATATAAGATTATATAAGGGATTGGACACGCTGGAAGAGGGAAGCATGTTCCCGCTGATGGGTGAGTCCAGAACTAGAGGCCACAGTTTAAGAATAAGGGGTAGGGCATTTAGAACAGAGATGCGGAAAAACTTTTTCACCCAGAGAGTGGTGGATATGTGGAATGCTCTGCCCCAGAAGGCAGTGGAGGCCAAGTCTCTGGATGCATTCAAGAGAGAGTTAGATAGAGCTCTTATAGATAGTGGGGTCAAGGGATATGGGGAGAGGGCAGGAACGGGGTACTGATTGTGTATGATCAGCCATGATCACAGTGAATGGTGGTGCTGGCTAGAAGGGCTGAATGGCCTACTCCTGCACCTACTGTCTATTGTTTTTTATTGTCTTTTTTTTTCTATATTATGTATTGCATTGAACTGCTGCTGCTAAGTTAACAAATTGCACTAGATATGCCGGTGATAATAAACCTGATTCTGATTGTGAAGTGTAAGACCAAGTCTTACCGGTTGCACATGCATTCAGAGTTGGAACTGACGGCGATCCCAAGCTATCTCACGATACATTCCAAAATCCAAAACACTTCCAAGCATTTCAGATCAGGGATTCTCAAACTGTATCAATTTCAGTCACAGTATGTAGCAAATTTCTTCACCCAAGTGTGAAATTTTAATTACAGCTCAAATTCAGATGAGTTGGAAATAGAAAGTTATCAAGGGCTACCAAATGCAACTTCTACCAATAAAAAACAAAATTACTAGTAACATTTAAAGTCCCAACAGAAGTGATAGAGAATAAATAAATTCTTCAATTCTTTTAAAGTATTTTGTACTTTTAATATTTTCTGCTGTTGAGTTTATTTTGTTTTACAGCTAAGCTTTCAAAGTTCATGTGATACTTTTTCTTCAAGCTTTGTATATTTTTCTTGCCTTGTTGAGGTCAGACGACGATTGCATGTTTACTTTATGACAGAAGCAACGGAAGCATTACTTCCAAGATCACAGAGTACATAAAGACTCTTTCCAGGGGTTCCACAAAGCAGGAAAAAATTTAAGTTCATTCCCATAGAAACATACATTGGTATCTAAATGGTAAACATTTATTACTGTGATGCTATGTGACTATTCACGGTTACCTTAATATTGCTCAAAAGCAGCACCTCTCCCAATCCCTGTCTTAGCAGTTTATGCTGGAGGAGGAGCCAAATGAAAGAAAGCATATCTCAATCATTAGCAACAACTTCCATCTGCAAAATCAAATTCAGAACCAAAGCTTATTCTCATATGCACAAGTACATGTAAACTGGTTTATTATTGTCACATACACTTCATTGAAGGTGTACAAAGGAAAACAGTAACAATGAGAATAAAGTGTTACAGCTACAGAGGACGTACAGTGCAGGCAGACAATAAGGTACAAGTAATGGCAAGGGGGATAGTGTAACTAAGAGTCCGGCTTATCAAATGGGGGGCCTTTCAAAGCCTTTAAAATATTAGCTTTACGTGTCATGTGCACAGTAAAACATGGACAGGCTACAGATGATGTTCTGTGCAGTCCAAGATAGCCAAGGGCAATGGTTGTTGATATAACAATGTCTGGGAGCAAATGGCTTTGCACAGAAGCTTTAATACAGGGTAAAACTTCCAGTGCATACCTTGCCAGAGAATTTTTAGCTCTATTGAGAGCCCCAAAAGCTTCTACAATCATAGCAAATGTGGAATAATTAGCAAGTGGCTCAAGATTCCTTTAAAGAGCACTGTTTTATGAGTTTTTTTCTTGGTTCCCAAATGCATATTAAGTTAAGAGAGGTCTTCACTAAAGTGTGGAACTTCATTTTAATTATGTTACCATCAAATGAACATTGCACACTTACTGAAATCATGATCTGTTTTCTCTCTGATTATGATAAATGCCTGTGTTAAACATACTAACATCCACTCCAGCACAGTAGGCACCATGTTTCATCTTACAAACTTCCAACACCAACATCATTCAGTTCACTAGGGTCAAGTTAGCACCCAAACAAAACGGATTTCCAAAAGCAACTGATTCTAAGATGACCTTTCAAAGATTAAACTTTCTGCCTCCCTGTGAATTTATTAACAATCAATAAAGGATAAAGAATGTCATACAAGTTATAAATCAATCCAATGTTGTAAGGCAACATTGGATAGGAAATACAAAGGATAATTATATTGCTCTTTTCATGTCATCATATTTTGCCTATATTTCAAGCAATGAATGGGGAGAATTAAACAGATGAGTAATGCAGGACTGCTGTAAATGGGTAGTTGGTGTTCAGCATGGTGTCAGTGGGGTGAAGATCCTGTTTCTATCCTATATCTCTTCACAGTCTTCAAATTCTATCCCAAAATCTCTTACCCTCCTAGAAATTTGCCCCAGGAAATTTGAAATTCCAGTGATGAATTAGTTTTATGGCCTCTTGAGTTCTTAGCAAGTGTATACACTCACAATTCTATCTGACCTTGAAATAAAATTACATTCAGTAGCTAATCAACTGCTCCTTTTGGTCGGGGGGCTGAACCATGCAAGCCAAGTAACTAGAGACCAGTTCCAGCTAACACCGCCAAACTGAAGCAGCCAGTTTTTCAATAGTCCCCACAATGTGAAGTTGCTCTTGAATCAGGATGGAGTTAAAGCTGTAGCTAAGATTCTCCTATGTGTTGTAATGCTGAACAGTAATGCACAGTTATTTGCACTCAGTGGTCACAGGTATATTTCTGTATGTTCATGGCCTTCTGCTGTCGCAGCCCATCCACTTCAAGGTTCAATGTGTTATGCACTCAGAGATGCTCTTCTGCACACCATTGTTAAGGGCAGTTATTTGTTTTACTGTCAACTTGAATGAGTCTGGCCATTCTCCTCTGACCTCACTCACTAACAAAGCATTTTCAACCCCAGAACTGTTGCTCACTGGATGTTTTTTTTTTGGTTTTTGGCACCATTCTCTGCAAACTCTGTTGTGTGTGAAAATCTCAGATCATCAGCAGTTTCTAAGATACTCAAGCTACCCTGTCTAGTACCAACAATCAACCCACAGTCAAAGTCACTTAGATAACATTTCTTCCCCATTCTGATGTTTGGTCTGAAGAACAACTGAACCTCTTGACCATGTTTGCATTCCTTCATGTACTGAGCTACTGCCACATGATTGGCTGATTAGATATTTGCATTAACAAGCACGTGCACAGGTGGCCACTGAGTGTATATTACCATGCACAAAACTATATGAAATATTTTACCTTACTAGCCTGAGGTCTCCTTAAATGTTCATTATATTTTGTTCAAATGTCCATTACTATTTCATGCCCATTGCAACTGTATCACTTTCACCTTTGGACCAGACATAAATCCATAAGATCAGTGTTACTCCATAGCAGTAGCTGACAGAGAGCAAAGTTATCAGCAACTAAATGACATTCAGGAAACTAGAAGATCTGAGCAACTTGTTTGGAACTTCCACCGACGCACAAATTGACAAGTGACCCAGAATAAGGAACACTATATTCCTGAAGCAATTACAGCAGACTAGTTCAACAGTGCATGTGCCAGAACATTTGGTTTCTTTGAACAGTTTATAAGGCATTTTCTGTGACGTGACAGTGCTTCAATGATGCACGGTAAAGTTTAGATTTTTTCCAAGTTTATTCCTTTTTCCCGAGCCAGATTTTATCTTCAGATCAATGAATTTCAAAGAAATACAGTTGCAAATTGTACCAAAGACCAACTATCATAAAAAAAACCACATGTTGGCAGACATCTATGACTGCAGGCTAGTTGTGCTCTCATCCTATTTCCTTGTGTTTTCATGACATGGACTCAATAATCTTCAAAAGGCGATGTCTCAAGGCAGCACCCATCATTACAGACTCTCACCATCTGGGACATACCCTATCTCAGGGAGGATGTGCAGGACCCTGAAGATCCACACTTAGTGTTTTAAGAACAGCTTTCTCCTCTCTGCCATCAGATTTCTGAACAACCCATGAATCCATGAACACTACTTGTTATTTTCTACCTTGCGCTATATATTTTTGTAACAGTCTTATGTCTTGCACTGTACTACTGCCACAAAACAACAAATTTCATGACATAGGTCAGTGATAATAAACTTGACTCTGATCTGATTCCTGTGAACCAATACTTACAAAGTAATCTAATTTTTGTTTGCTTATGCAGAATATATGTGACTGCAAGAATTTTAATTTATTCAAGCTCTTTGAAAGAATAATATGCGCTGTGGATACAGGTTGAGTGGTGGATACATTATGATTAGATTTTCAAAAAGCATTGCAGAAAATAAAAGTTTATGATGCAAACCGTTGCTCAACTTGAAATAAGAGCAATAAACAATCTGCTGGAGGAACTCTGCAGGTTAAACAGTATCTGTGGGGGGTGGGGGGAGCAATTGTCAACATTTTAGGTCATACCCTGTAACAGAAAATACAGCTGGTATAAATGGCTCTTCTTTCTGGTTAGGAATAATGTCATAATTGGTGTGTAACTGGGATTAATTCTGGGCTTCAACATTTTACAAATGATGTTAACTTTGCTTTAAGCTAATATGGCAGGGGAATGGGAACCAGGATGATAAAGATGTGGATGAGCCAGCAGGTTTACAAGTAGATGATGGGTATAACTTGAATGTAAGGAAAGACAATCCAATGATTGGGTACAATTGCAGACAGAGCAAAGCGTTAAATTGTACCACAGAGGCAAAATTCAAAAGGGCAAAAATGCAGGACTGAAGGTGCTATAACATTCGGAATAGGGTGGATGAAGTCATGCCGCAATTGGAGATTGGTCAGTATGACAAAGTGGGCATCACTGAATCGTGGCTGAAAGAAGGCCATAGTTGGGAGGTTAACATCAAAGGACCTACTTTGTATCGAAAGGACAGGCAGGAAGGCATGGAGGTAGTGTGGTCTTGTTGGTAAGAGATGGGATTACAACTTTAGTAAGAGGTGACGTGGGGTCAGAGAAAGTTGAATCTTTCTAGGTGGAGTTAAGAAATTGCAAGGGTAAAAAAAATATATTTCGGCCTCCAAATAGTAGCTACGATATGGGGTTAAGATTGCAAAGGAAGCTGGAAAAGGCATGCAATAAGGATAATGACACAATTGTAAAGGGGGATGTCCATATGCAAAGGGATTGGGAAAATCAGGCTGGTGTCAGATCACAAGAGAGGGAATTTGCTGAATGCCAATGTGATAGCTTTTTAGAGCAGCTTCTGTTTGAACCAACTCAGGGAAAGGCCATCTTAGACTGGGTGTTGTGTAATAACCCAGATCTTATAGGGAGCTTAATGTAAAGGAACCCACAGGAGGCACTGATCATAATATGATTGAATTCATACTGCAATTAGAGATGGAGAAGCATAATTCACATGTATATGTATCGCAATGGAATAAAGGGAATTACAGAATCATGAGAGAAGAGCTCACCCAGGTGGATTAGAGGAGGATACTAGCAGGGTGACAGCAGAGCAGAGGTGCCTGAAGTTTCTGGGCATATTTCACAAGGTGCAGGATAGATATGTCACAGAGGAAGAAGTTCTCAAATGGCAGGGGTAGGCACCCGTGGCTGACAAGGGAGGTTAAGGAGTGTATAAAAGCCAAGGAAAGGGCATATAATGTAACAAAAGTGAGTGGGAAGTTGGATGATTAGGAAGCTTTTACAATCCAACGAAAGGCGACTAAAAAAGCTATAAGAAGGGAAAAGATGAAATATGAGGGCAGACTAGCCAATAATATAAAGCAGGTTACCAAAAATGTTTTCAGTTATATAAAAAGGGAGGTGAGAGTTGAATATGGACTACTGGAAAATGATGCTGGTGAGGTAGTAATGGGGAACAAAGGAATAGCAGATGAACTTAATCGGTACTTTGCATCTGTCTTCACTGTGGAAGACACTAGCAGTGTGCCAGAGGTCTGTGAATGTCAGGGAACAGGAGTGAGTGCCATTGCTATTACAAAGGAAAAAGTGCAAGGCAAACTCAAAGGCTTTAAGGTGAGTAAGGCACCTGGACCAGATGGACTACATCGCAGAGTCCTGAGAGAGGTTGCTGAAGAGCTAACAGATGCATTGGTCATGATCTTTCAAGAATCACTTGATGCTGGCATGGTCCTAGTGGACTGGAAGTTTGCAAATGTCACTAAAAAGGGAGGAAGGCAAAAGAAAGGTAATTATAGATCTGTTAGCTCAACCCTAGTGGTTGGGAAAGTGTTGGAATCCATTATTAAGGACAAGGTCTCGAGGTACTTGGAGACTAGTGATAAAATAAATCAAAGTCAGCATGGTTTCTTTTAAGGGAAATCTTGCCTGACAAATCTGTTAGTGTTCTTCGAGGAAGTAACAAGCAGGGTGGAGAAAGAAGAGACAGTGGATGTCATTTAACAAGATAAGATCCTATGGCGTTAGAGGAAAGATACTGGCATGGATAGTGGAATGGCTGACAGGCAGGAGGCAGTGAGTGGTAATAAAGGGGGCCATTTCTGGTTGGATGCTGGTGTCTACTGGTGTTCCTCAGGGGTCTGTATTGGAACTGCTACTTTTCACATTGTCAATGATTTAGATAATGGAATTGATGGCTTTGTGGCAAAGTCTGCAGATGATACGAATTTAGGTGGAGGGGTAGGTCGTGCTGAGGAAGCAATGTGATTGCAACAGGACTTAGACAAATTGAAAGAATGGGCAAAAAAGTGTCAGATGGAATACAGTTTTGGGAAATGTATGATAATGCATTTTGGTAAAAGGAACAATAGTGCAGACTATTATCTAAATGCAGAGAAGCTTCAAACATCAGAGGTGCAAAGGGACTTTGGAGTCCTTGTGCAAGACCACCAGAAGGTTAATTTACAGGTTGAGTCTATGGTAAAGAAGGCAAATGCAATGTTGGCATTTTTTCAAAGGGAATAGAATATAAAAACAAGGAAATTACACTGAGCATTTATAAGACACTAGTCAGGTTACACGGAGCATTGTCAACAGTTTTGGGCCCCTTATCTCAATATTATCATTGGAGAGAGTGCAGAGGAGGTTCATGAGGATGATTCCGGGAATGAAGGGGTTAACATATGAGAGGTATTTGGCAGTCTTGGACCTGTACTCACTGCAATTTAGAAGAATGCAGGGGGCATCTCACTGAAACCTACCGAATGCTGAAAGGACTAGATATGGTAGACATGGAGAGGATGTGTCCTCTGGTGACGGTATCCAGAACTAGAGGGTACAGCCTCAAAATTGAGGGGCAACCCTTTAGAACAGAGGTAAGAAGAAATTATTTTAGACAGAGAGTAGTAAATCTGTGGAATGCTCCGCTACAGACTGCGATGGAGGCCAAATCCATGGGTATATTTAAGGTGGAAGTTGATCGTGCCCTGATCTGTCAGGGCATCAAATGATATGGCAAGAAGGCAGGTGCATGGGGTTGAGTGGGATCTGGGTTCAGCCATAATGGAATGACAGAGCAGACTCCTTGGGCTGAATGGCCTAATTCACAAAAAGCTAGCATGCAGATCCGACAAGTAATTAAAAAAGCAAACAAAATGTTATCATTTATTGCTAGGAACTCTAACAACAAAGCTAAGGGGTTTGTACTTCAGTGATATAGGGCACTGGTGAGATTATATGTATAGTCTGTTGCTGTCCTTCTGTAATATGTTGGATGAAGTTAATAGAAGCTATATCAGTCAACAACTGGAAAGGTGGAAGTTGTAATAGGAGGAAAGGAAAAGGAACAGGTAAGGCTTGTATCCACTGGAGTTCAGAGGCATGAGAGGGGACTTGACCGAAGCATGTAAGATGCCGAAGATCCTGACAGGTGACTGTAATTTAATTTAAAAATAAGTGGTCGCATATTTTAAAAAGAAGTGAAGCATTTTTCTTTTGGGCGGTCACGAGTCAATGGAAATCTTCTCTATGAACAATGGGGGGGGGAGGAGTCTTTGAATAATTTTAAGGCAAAAATAGATACATGATAAACAACACAATGAGGACCTGACAGAAATGGAGAATATTAGCTGGGTTAGAATCAGATCAAGTATGATCTAGTTGAGTTGTTTGAGTGGCCAAGTAACCTATTCCTGTTCCTCATTAGTATGCTCTTTACCAGAGCCCCCAGATTTGTAAGGATTGGGTGTGTCCATTCAAACATTCTCCAAACATTTCTGTAAATTTATGATTTCAGTAATATTTGAATAATCTTCTAAATCTCCCAAACAAGAGAAAATCTGCAGGTGCTGGAAATCCAAGTAACACACAAAATGCTGGAGGAACTCAGCAGGCCAGGCAGCATCTACAGAAAAGAGTAAACAAGTCGACATTTCGGGTCGAGACCCTACATGGTCTCTTTTCCATAGATGCTGCCTACAGCAGGACACTTTTCCATAGATGCTGCCTGGCCTGCTGAGTTCCTCCAGCATTTTGTTGGTGTTACTTGTAGATATATTGTTTGTTTATGCATTCTTATTCATTTAAATAATTCATTATGTGTTGCAGGTATAAATACACAAATTGATTATGTCATCACTCTACCATATGATTCGTGTGGGCCTCAGTTAAAGTAAAGACGAAGTTGGACTCACACTCTGGACTCCTGTGACATCCTTTGAATTAGTTTAATGCTTTGAAGTTACAAAACAACAATTTCCACCTTATGCCTCCTTTGTTAGTAGCTATCTTGCCACTGAATCAAAAGGATAGCTGTTAAATGCTTATTTTTGAGGGAGTGCTGTACTGCTAAAAGTGCAGCTGTTTCTCTCAAATGAAGTATACCATTGCAATGGTATATTATTATACTGAAAAGTTCTCCCTAATGCAACAGCCAATATTATTCTTCTACTAGATCACTAAGACAGACTATCTGATCATTTATTACTATATTTATGTGATTCTGCTGTATGTAACCCTGCTGTTGGGTTTCTTGGTACACCTCCCACTTTTGAACATCTATTCAAAAATACCTAAATGCCAATAAAGCAAGTTATGAGTACTGACATTGTTTAATAACTCTATAGCAAAGCTTATTATCTGGCAAAGAAAATATGAATGGTTATATTTTGATAAGATGTCTGAAAGAGTGAATATAAATCAGAAAGCCTCATTCTATAAGGGGTACAAAAACATGGAGATTTACTGTACATGCATTGCTCATTGGAAATATAGGGCAGATTGAGAAATCAAACAAGCACACAACATCCTGGGTGTTATCAGGAAGGGTATGGAGTTCAAATGCAGTTAAGTTAATATGGTTCACAAAAGGAATTCAGGTGCTGGAAATATGAAAGAAAAGCTGGAAATCATTTAAACATTCTGCAAGTCAGGCAGCATCTGTAAATAGAAATAGACCCAACAGAGTTGAAGATCAGTTTTGAAGGGAGGATGCTACTTGACCTGCTGAGTACTTCCAGCACTTTCTGCTTTTATTGTGGTAGGAACCATTGTTTTAGCTACACTGAATCCAGTTCTATAACCATGCTCCAGGAAAGATGTATAGAATTTAGAGAGGGTGAAGGAAAGATTCAATAACATGAATCTAGGATTGGAAAACTTTACTTATATGGATAAACGGAGAAATTGTTCATCTTGGAACAGAGGACATGGCAAGGCAATTTGGTATAGTCAGTGCACATAGAGAAAAACTGTTCTCAAAAGCACCAGAAACAAGGATACAACTAATGAAATTCACTTGCAAATGAACAAGAATAACATGAAGAAAAACTTATTTTACATCCAAGGACAATAGTGGAGGCAGACTTGATTGGATTTGTTCAAATGGAATATGGTTGGTTACCTAAACAAAAAAGGAGCTCTCAGGAAAGAATGGGAATGTGGGATTAGCTGAACTGGTCTGATATCGATTTGGTACAGATTTGACAAATCAGATGGGTTCTTTTCATACAGTAACCATTCTCCAATTCTGTGATTGTATTCCTTGTTGTCTCCTGGTGGATTAAGTAAATGACTGTGTAATTTTTTATGCTATGGTTCTTTCCATTCATGACTGGCAGGAAGTGGTTAAAACTGACTTTGCCTAGATATGCTCAGCACATAGTGATCTAGATTTTAAATTAGAATTTCACAACTCTAAGAGCTCTGACCTAGATTTTCTCCTTGTTCAGCAGCAGGGTATATTTAACCATTCAACCAAGAAAAACAAAGATTAATAATGAGGTGTCAGTAGTATTACTGCCACTGGAGCAGTAAACATGAACATCTATTGCATTTGTTAATGGGTTTAATTTAATACAATTATATCTTATGAAATAACTCGTATTATGATTTCTGTGCTGTGCCAATTCCCATGTTTAAATCTGATATTTTAAGAAATACTTGAGATCAGATCTTCACATGGTCAGTGTACTTTTGGGAATTCTGGTTCAGAACTTTGCAAACTCCACAGAAATAAAAATGATTAATGTATATTCCTGGTGGGCATATTGATTTCCAAAACAGATTCTCCCTTGGCAAGCTATCAGTATAGATCTACTTACCTAAAGGTCCACTTTTGGTCTGGGCAAAGTTGTGTTTGTTCTAAGAGTGTCAGTGAGAAGCAATTATACTTACTGCTACATATTGTTGCAATAAAGCAGGCCCAACTCAAGCTGCCAAGATGGTTTTGTTAAACTGACTAATTGGCAAATCAATTAACAAAGAATGGAAATAACTTCCACAGAATTTTAGGGACATCATGAAAAGAATCAGTGTATGCCTTTGTAAACATTTGTTTTAGCCATGTGTTTCACAACCTGTGCAGCAGGTCAAAAATGTAGAGCATTGGACTGTGTCTTGCTACAAGGAAGGAATGCTCCATTATTTGCTAACCAGCAGCCACGGACACATGGCAGCCCACATGCTTCACTACACTGGAAAAGAGAGCAGGCAATTGTCTGGAACCAATCCAAGAAACCAAATAAACAGCTTACTATTGGAAATCAAACTGATTTCACAAAACAGGACTGAATTTTCAGCTGGTCTGAACACATTATTTTCTAGAATTATTTTTTCTCCTTTTGAATTCAATGCACTTTAATCATGAACAGACCTTAAACTTAAAGACCCTAGCAACCTTGATGGATCTAGGACATCTGTAAAGTGCAGCACACATAGGCACCATGATTGAAGACTTCAATTAATGGAAAAGCAGAACAAAATTCATAAGGATTATATAAGCTGACATCTGGCAAGATGGCACCAGTGACCAATGGTGACATCTTACAGACAGCTTACAAAACTACTGGATACTCTTCTTCTAAATATACTTCTTCTTCTGAACTGGGATCAATTGCAGCCCATAATTCTCTTTTATAAGAATATATTTTTGGGCCGACTGAATGATCTGGCGCTTCTGCGATCCCCTGGGGATGTATTCTGTGTCAATTCCTAATGGTGGAATATGAACCTGTGATCGGCTCCATTATTCAATGTCAATTAAAGCGCTGAGCAAGATTAAAATAACAAAGCCCAGAGCAGAAAATGAACAGGTGTTGTGTCCTCTGCCTGTGTTTAACTGGTGTCCCTCTTGTTGCTGCTGGCGCAAGGTGCAAGAGCCTTATGTCCCATGCCAAGGGTTCGATCACCTCAGAGGCTAGTGGCTCATTGCTGTGGACTCAGTTTTGGCTGCGGTTCGATGCTTAAGATTCTCTGTGCTAAACGTACTTTGCTTCTTGCGCAATTGGATCAAGGTCTGCAGCCATCGACGCAGCCCTGAATGTCAGTTGAACTTGGTGATAGTGGCTGCAGCCTTCAGCTTTGCTCACTTCGGTGGCTCGTGGCTGTGGATTCCCTTTTGGGAATCGTTTGATGATGTTTAATCTATTGTGTGCTATTTGTTCACTTTTTGCTGTTGGCGCAGTTCTTCTCTTTTTGCACATCTGATGGTCTTGTTATGTGGGGGGCTTTCTTTAACTGGTGTTTCATTGTTTTGTGGCTGTCTACAAGAAGTTGAATCTCAAGGTTGTATACTGCATATACAGTTAGATAACAAATGAACTTTGAACTTTTGAGTCCAGACCGGCTCATGTGCTTTATTCAACCAAACAGCTTCTTGGATATAGCCAAAAATAATTGTAACAAAGGTAAAATTCTGAAAAGACTGGTCAATTAACAGGGGGGAACATAATTACCTGCAGAAAGCAAACTGATGTGCCAAAAAGCAAGTTGTGAATTTCCCATAATATAGTACATGCTTCGGTGGCCCAAAATAAATAAATTAAAGGTTAAGAAACAATACCAGTCTTTAGGGGGTTTCACATAACCCGCGAAGCTTTAGTCCCCGGGTTTGTGTGTAACTTCTGTTCCCTGAGCACACTGAAGTACAACCACAATAATTCTTGAGGTCCTGCCATAAACTAGAGAGGTCTGAGATAACACTGGCAATTGTTCTGTCGGTATTCCAGTGGTAATCTCACAGCAGGGAGACAGGAAGAATCTTCACTTCCAATCTGTACGGTAGGTGAGGTCTTGCTTGGAGGAAGGTCACCAAATCTTGAAACTACAGGGCTTAGAACACAAGAAAAATAAGAGCAGGAGTAATGCACTCAGCCCTTCAAGCCTGTGGTAGCTGATCTGCTTCAGGCCTCATCTCCTCTTTTGCCCCTATTTCCTAAACTCTGTTCCTTGGATTTTCATAAATGTATCCAGCTGCTCTTTAAATGCTCACAAAAGCCTACCCTCAACAATCTTCGAAGGTAGAGAATTCCAGAGATACAGCTTTGATATTATTGAGTGATAATTCTCCTCAAGATAGACAGTCTCAATGTATGTTCCCAGGAAGCAAGACCCCACTCTAGGGAAGTGTTGTTTTTATTGTTCCTCATTTTAAATTATAGAACGTTAGTTAAAGCTACACTGGCCAATTACCGGGTATCACATAACAATGAACAAAGAGATATTTCACATACTTCTGAAGATTATATGAGTAGCCATGGTACAATAGTAGAAAACAACATTTTAAAAGCATGGACTGTATTTTCATGCACAATTTCAAAAACGCACGCGCTTGTCAACTCTTGTCAAGCTTCAGTGCTTTTTAAAGGTAGTAATTAAAAATCTGTTACACAAATTACTTTTGTGGACAGAAACATACCAAATTGAAATATAATACACCAAAAATATTTTATTACCAAAGTCACCCAGTCCATCACAGGAAAAGTCCTTCCCACCATTGAGCATATCCACACCTACTGTAGTCGCAGAAAAGCAGCATCCATTCTCAGTGACTCTCACCACCCAGGTCATGCTCTCTTCTTGCTGCTGCCGTCAGGAAGAAGGTACAGGGGCCTCAGGCCTCACACCACCAGATTTGGGAACAGCTATTACCCCGTATCCATCATGCCCTTGAACCAATCGGGGTAACCTCACTCAACTTCACTTGCCTCATCACTGAATGTTACCACAAACTAGGGACTCAATTTCAAAGACTCTTGATCTCATGTTCTCAATATTATTGCTTAATTATTTATTGTTGTTATTTCTTTCTTTCTGTATTTTCAGTTTGTTGTCTTTTGCACACTGTTTCAATGCCCAGGTAGTGCAGTCTTTCATTGATATTATTATGGTTATTATTCCATTATGGATTTATTGAATATGCCCACAAGAAAATGAATCTCAGGGTTGTATATGCTGACATATATGTACATTAATAAAATTATTTTGAATTTTTCAAGGTCTGCACCTAGCAAATAGAAGCTGCCTTTCATTTCATCAGGTTTGGTGAGACTAGAACTACAGATCATAGGTCTAAATTAGGGTGAAAGGAGAAGTATTTTGGGGAACCTGAGAACAAACCTCTTTACTCAGAATGTACTGCAAGTGTGGAACAAACTACCAGCACAAATGGTAGATGAGGGTTCAAAAGTAAAATTTAAGAGAAGTTTGGATAGCTAAATGGATGTGAGGGTTATGGGGTGCTTTGGTCTGGGTGCAAGTAGAAAGGACTAGGCAGAAAGCCAGGTTGGTGTGAACTAGATGGGCTGAAGGGTCTGTTCCAGTGCTGTAGTACTTCAGGTCTCTATGTTCTCTTGCCCTGAATTACACAAACACGCTCCACTTGTTTTGTGTGGCAATTTTCCCACCTTTTCAAGGGTACTGGGATCTTTGTAAACAGGCCAAGTAGCAATAGCTCAACCAGACTGAAGAATCATTTTATAGCCCCAGAGTCTAATGTAAAGAAGTTAAGATCTTTAATTAATTGAAGTCATGTGAAAACAAAAAAAAAGAAAAGAAAATATAAAATGGGGATAAACACAAAGTGATAAAACAAGCAAAGGAAAAAATATTATTGTTTTACAATTTTCCATCATCTCAGCTTGTTACAGCTTGCTTTGGGAATCTACACTTATTTGTGGGTGTTGCCTTCCACTGAAATAGCAGCCTGACCTCGTGGTCACAAGTGTAAAAGCTAATTTTTAAAGTCAGAGGTGTTTGGATAATTAAGGCTTGCCATGTGTTTAAAACTTAACTTGCAATTCCCTCAAAGCTAACCAAAATGCTTCAAGAGCTAGGCCTCAGTGGCTCCTTGTGCAACTGTATCCTCGATTTCCTCACTTGTAGACCCCAGTCAGTTCGGATTTGCAACAACATCTCCTCCACAATCTCCATCAGCACAGGTGAACCACAAGGCTGTGTGCTTAGCCCCCTGCTCTACTTGCTTTACATTTATGACTGTGAGGCTAAGCACAGCTCCAATGCCATATTTAAGTTTGTTCCTCTCTTTTGTCTTCCTCCCTTCTTAAAGAGTGGAGTGCCATTTGCAATTTTCCATTCCTCCGGGACCATGCCCGTCACTGGCCAAATCAAAAGTGGTGATGAATCAGCATATAGAAGGGAGACTAAAAATCAGACATAACAACCACCTCTCACTTAATGTCAGAAAGATCATAAGACATAGGAGCAGAATTAGGCTATTCAGTCCACTCTGCCATTCCGGGCTGATCCCGGATCCCACTCAACCCCATACACCTGCCTTCTTGTCATATCTTTTGATGCCCTGACTGATCAGGAAACTATCAACTTCTACCTTAAATATACCCATTGACCTGGCCTCTGCTGTAGTCTAGGGCAGAGCATTTCACAGATTCACTGCTCTTTGGCTAAAAAAATTTCTCCTTACCTCTGTTCTAAAGGGTTGCCCCTCAATTTTAAGGCTGTCCCCTCTAGTTCTGGATACCCCACCAGAAGAAACATCTTCTCCACATCCACCTTATCTAGTCTTTTCATCATTTAATCGGTTTCAATGTGATCCTCATGCATTCTTCTAAATTCCAGTGAGTACAGGCCCAAAGCTGTCAAACACACCTCATATGTTAACTCCCTCATTCCAGGAACCATCCTTGTGAACCTCCTCTGGACTCTCTCCAATGATGATACAACTTTTCTGAGATAAGGGGCCCAAAACTGTCAACAGTACTCTAAATGCAGACTGTCTAGCGTCTTATAAAGCTTCAGCATTATCTCCTTGTTTTATATTCTAGTCCCCTAAAAATTAATGCCAGCATTGCATTTGCCTTCAACCTGTAAATTAACCTTCTGGGAGTCTTGCACAGTGACTCCTAAGTCCTTCTGCACCTCTGATATTTGAAGTTTCTCTGCATTTAGATACTAGTCTGCACTGTTGTTCCTTTTTCCAAAATGCATTATCATACATTTCCCAACGCTGTATTCCACCCATCATTTTCTTCCAATTTGTCTAAGTCCTGCTACAATAGCATTGCTTCCTCTGCGCCTCCACCTATCTTCGTATCATTTACAAACTTTGCTCAAAGCCATCAATCTAAATTATTGACAATGTGAAAAGTAGGGATCCCAATACTGACCCCTGAGGAACACCACTAGTCACTGGCAGCCAACCAGAAAAGGCCCCTTTTATTCTCACTCACTGCCTCCTGCCTGTCAGCCATTCCTCTATCCATGCCGGTATATTCCTGTAGCCCCATAGAATTTTACCTTGTTAAGCTAAGTCGTGTGAGGCACCTTATCAATGCCTTCTGAAAATCTAAATAAATGACATCCACTGCCTCTCCTTTGTCCGACCTGCTTGTTACTTTCTCGAAGAATTCTAACAGATTTGTCAGGCAAGGTCTTCCTTCACAGAAACAATGCTGACTTCAACTTATTTCATCATTAGTCTCCAAGTACCCAAAAACCTTGACCTTAGTAATAGACTCCAACACTTTCCCAACCACTGAGTTTAAGCAAACTGGCCTATAATTTCTTCACTTTTGTCTTCCTCCCTCCTTAAAGAGTGGAGTGCCATTTGCAATCTTCCATTCCTCCGGGACCTTGCCAGAATCAAATACAGTAATTCATGAAAGATCATGCCCAATGCATCTGTTAGCTCTTCAGCAACCTCAGGACTCTGGGATGAAGTCCATCTGGTCCAGGTGGCTTATCCACCTTAAGACCTTCGAGTTTGCCTAGCACATTTTCCTAATAGCAATGGCACTCACTCCTGCTCCCTGACGCTCACAGACATCTGGCATACAGCTAGTGTCTTCCACAGTAAAGACTGAAGCAAAGGAAAAAAAAAAAGCTTATGTAAGGTTAAAAAAACTAGGTAATGACAGAGATCTAGAAGATTATAAATCTAGCAGGAAGGAGCTTAAGAAAGAAATTAGGAGAGCCAGAAGGGGCAGACAGGATTAAGGAAAGCCCCAAGGCATTCAGTATGTGAAGAGCAAGAGGATAAGACATGAGAGAATAGGACAAATCAGGTGTGACAGTGGAAGTGTGTATGGAACCGGAGGAGACAGCAGAGGTACATAATTAGTACTTTGCTTCAGTATTCACTACAGAAAAGGATCTTAGCAATCGTAGAGATTACTTACATTTTACAGCAGACTGAAAAGCTTAAGCACGTAGATATTAAGAAAGAGGATTGCTGGAGCTTTTGGAAAGCATCAAGTTTGATAAGTTGCTGGGACCAGATCAGATGTACCCCAGGCTACTGTGGGAGGCGAGGGAGGAGTTTGCTGAG
Source organism: Hypanus sabinus (assembly GCF_030144855.1). Lineage (NCBI taxonomy): Eukaryota > Metazoa > Chordata > Chondrichthyes > Myliobatiformes > Dasyatidae > Hypanus > Hypanus sabinus. The sequence continues at coordinate 45,800,294 of NC_082719.1, read as the reverse complement.
CCTCTGGTGATAACCTTTGCATCATCAATGGGAGCCGGAGGATTGGAGGGTTGCTGATGTTGCTCCATTATTCAAGAAAGGGAGCAGAGATAGCCCAAGATATTTTAGACCAGTGAGTCTTACTTCAGTGGTTGGTAAGTTGATGGAGAAGATCGTGAGAGACAGGATTTATGAACATTTGGAGAGGCACAATATGATTAGGAATAGTCAGCATGGCTTTGTCAAAGGCAGATCGGGCCTTACGAGCCTGATTGAATTTTTGGAGGATGTGACTAAGCACATTGATGAAGGTAGAGCATAGATGTAGTGTATATGGATTTCAGCAAGGCATTTGATAAGGTACCCCATGCAAGGCTTATTGAGGAAGTAAGGAGGCATGGGATCCAAGGGTCATTGCTTTGTGGATCCAGAACTGGCTTGCCCACAGAAGGCAAAGAGTGGTTAATGATGGGTCATATTCTGCATGGAGATCAGTCACCAGTGGCGTGACTCAAGGATCTGTTCTGGGACCCCTATTCTGGGTGATTTTTATAAATGACCTGGATGAGGAAGTGGAGGGATGAGTTAGTAAATTTGCTGATGACACAAAGGTTGGAGGTGTTGTGGAGGGCTGTCAGAGGTGACAGTGGGACATTGATAGGATGCAAAACTGGGCTGAGAAGATGGAGTTCAACCCAGATAAGTGTGAGGTGGTTCATTTTGGTAGGTCAAATATGATGACAGAATATAGTATTAATGGTAAGCCTCTTCGGCAGTGTGGAGGATCAGAGGGGGTCCAAGTCCATAGGATATTCAAAGCTGTTGCACAGGTTGACTCTGTGGTTAAGAAAGCATGCGGTGCATTGGCCTTCATCAATTGTGGGATTGAGTTTAGGAGCTGAGAGGTAATGCTGCAGCTATATAGGACACTGGTCAGACCCCACTTTAAGTACTGTGCTCATTTCTGGTCACCTCACTACAGGAAGGATGTGGAAACCATAGAAAGGGTGCAGAAGAGACTTACAAGGCTCTTGCCTGGATTGGGGAGCATGTCTTATGACAATAGGTTGAGTGAACTCAGCATTTTTTTTCTTTTTAGCAACAGAGGATGAGAAGAGACCTGATAGAAGTGTACAAAATGATGTGAGGCATTGATTGTGTGGATAGTCAGAGGCTTTTTCCCAGGGCCGAAGTGGCTAGCATGAGAGTGCACAATTTTAAGGTGCTTGGAAGTAGGTACAGAGGAGATGTCAGAGGTAAGTTTTTTTACACAGAGAGTGGTGAGTGTGTGGAATGGGCTGCTTCTGACAGTGGTGGAGGCAGATATGATAAGGTATTTTAAGAGACTCCTGGACAAGAACATGGAGCTCAGAAAATAGAGGGCTATGAGTAACCCTAGGCAATTTCTCAGGTAAGGAAGGACATGTTTGGCATAGCTTTGTGGGCCAAAGAGCCTGTATTGTGCTGTAGGTTTTCTATGTTTTTATTTTCTACGAAAGATGTAAATAAGCTTGAAAGACTACTGAGAAAATTTACAAAGATGTTACTAGGACTAGAAGACCTGGGTTATAAGGAAAGATCGAATAGGTTAGGACTTTATTCCTTGGAATGTAGAAGATTGAGGGAAGAATTTGACAGAAGTATACAAATTTATGAGAGGTATAGATTGGATAAGTGTAAGCAGGCTTTTTCTACTGAGTTTGGGTGGGAATACAACTAGAGGTCATGGGTTAAGGGTGAAAGTTGAAATGTTTAAGGGAAATATGAGAGGAAACTTCTTCACTCAGTGAGTTGTGAGACCTGCCAGCACAGGTGGTGCATGCAAGCTTGATTTCAATGTTTAAGAAAAACTTGGATAGGTACACGGATAGTCATGGTATGGATGTTTATGATCTAGGTGCAGGTTGATGGGACTAGGCAGTTTTAAATGGTTCAGCACAGACAAGATGGGCTGAATGGCCTGTTTTGGTGCTGTATTTTTCTATGACTCTATAACTTCACTTACCCTATCATGAGTTTATACTTCCCACTAAGTATGAACTCACTTTCAGGACTGTTCTGGATATTTATTTCTTTTTTATTAATAATGATTATTTCTTTTTTTCACTCTTTGTATTTGCACAGTTTGTTGTCTTTGTTTTCACATTTATTGTTGTCCATCCTGTTGCGTGCCATCTATCATTGATTCTTCTGTTTCTTGTATTTAGAAATTGTCTGCAAGAATACGAGTCTCAGGACTGTATATGGTGACATAGATGTGTTTTGATAATAAACTTATTTTGAAATTAGAATTTAGAACAAATGTCTGGGCACATCCTAAAATGTTCCAGCATATTTAGTGTTTAGCTGAGGGTTAGTTCCTTAATAGGAAGTGGTGTTTGAATTATAATGTCTCTGTGGAATACCAGTGCAATGATTGTGGAAAACCAGGTCAAATTAGGCAACATGTTTTGGATTTCTGCATCTAACACCTCATGTGCTGAGGCTGGAGACTGCTGCCCAATAAACGAGTGCTAAGAGACTCAACATTTTGTCTTCTGCAACATCTAGGCAAGGAAACACCAAAGTAAAATACACTAAATTCTAAACCATTGGAACAACAGCTAATTCAATTGACCTCAATGGTAACCCAAATCAGAAGAAAAAAAAAGATAAAAATTCAGTCCCTATTTGTCATGAACCAGAATTCAGTGATAATGCAACAGAGCCAAGCTGGTTATTGTGATAGCTCATTTTTGAGCAGCTAAATACCAAATCCTTTTCTAAGACAGTTCTTAGGGGCCAAGCATGGCTATTTCCATTCAGCTGACTCATGAGGTCAGTGTGGAACCCCAAACTTTTACACTGACGGATGATAGGATGGATAGACAGGTTGTTTGCTGAAATTGCCATGATATTCCTGCTATTCCAGGTCCCAAACTTCTTGCTGTGCAGTATGTTGTCTATGTGTAGTTTATTCCTTCAGTACAGCAGCAAATACAAATCCCACTCCAAAACTTCAGAACAGGCGGAGCGGAGTAAAGATGGTGCTATAGCATCTTCGGAAACAGCTCTATTTCCGTCTTTAATATCTCTATTTTTCCCTTTCAAGGTTCTTTTGAAGACTCTGTCCTGGAGTTAACATGCTGACTTCGGATATTTGTGGGAATGGGACCCGCTCTCCAGGTTTCATAACCAACCATTCTGTTTGGCATGTCAAAGGCTTGGCCTCAGAGTCCAGCTTGGATTTGGAAGCCTAGGATCTCGGGGCTCTGGAGACGGGTCAGTGTCATGGCGGGAGACCCGTGTGTCATTGGGGGAGACGGAATATCTACGGCTGTGTGCTCAGTGACCCCAGATCTTTGAGACCTTCTGGCACAGAGCTCGAAAAAAAGCGATGTAACAGACTTTTAACATCGTAAACCAGCGAGTTGTCTGTTATGTCTTCCCACTCACTGGGAAAACGGTGACACCTCCTTTTCCCTTATTAGGGGGAGAGAGAGAGAGAGCCTGTGGTATGTCAAATACCGGGCATAACGCAAAGTCTGTGGGCTAACTGTGTCTTTGCTATTGCTTTGCTCACGCTTGAGTGCTCAGTGGCGGGTGCCGATGCTTTAATTTTTGCCAGTGGGAGGTGTTCAACAAAGCAATACCCAAATTTACAACCAGTGTCACCGACATAGAGGAGGCCGCATCGGGAGCCAATAGATGACCCAGCAGATTTGAGGTAAAGCATCGCCTCACCTGGAAGGACTGGTTGGGGTCCTGATGGAGGAGGTGCATGTGCAGGTGTAGCACTTCAGCCACTTGCAGGGATAAGTGCGAGGGGGAGATTAGTGGAGAAAGACGAATAGTCAAGGGAAAGCGGGGAGGGGGGCAGTGTGGAGGAAACGATGTGTTTGGTGGTGGGATCCCTTTGGGAATGGCAGGGGTTGTGGAGGATAACGTGGTGCATGCAGAGGCTGATAGGTATGGACAAGAGGGACTTTATCACTATTGTGGCAGTGAGTGCAGATGTATGGGAAATAAAGAAGATATAAGAGCTATTTAATGATCATCAACAAGAAGAAAATCTACATTTACTTTTGGTGTTTGGAAAAAATAAATTATTCTGAAAATAATAATTTTTTGTTTTTATTTCATATTTCTATCAAATGCAGATTTTCCAGTTTTTGATCACCCTTGATATTCAATGACATTACCACTGTTGAGTTCTAGAGTGATGGCAGTTAATGAGGATCACCAGGTCCTGAAAATCAGTTGAACTAGCCACATAAACAATGTAGTTATATGTGCAGATCAGATGGTAGTATCCTGTGGCAAGCAACTCACTTTTTGATTCTCCAAAACCCTTCCATCATCTACAAGCCACAGGTCAAGAGTATAATGGAACACTCTCCACTCACCGAATTACAGGAAAGATGTCAACAAAATAGAGAGAGTACAGAGGAGGTTTACCTGGGTTTCAGCACCTAAGTTACAGAGAAAGGTTGAACAAAGTTAGGTCTTTATTCTTTGGAGCGTAGAAGGTTGAGGGGGGACTTGATAGAGGTATTTAAAATTATGAGAGGGATAGATAGAGTTGACGTGGATATGCTTTTTTCCATTGAAAGTAGGGGAGATTCAAACAAGAGGACATGAGTTGAGATCTAAGGGGCAAAGGTTAGGGGTAACACGAGGGGGAACTTCTTTACTCAGAGAGTGGTAGCTGTGTGGAACGCGCTTCCACTAGAAGTGGTAGAGGCAGGATCAATATTATCATTTAAAAAAAAATTGGATAGGTATTTGGATATGAAAGGAATGGAGGGTTATGGGCTGAGTGCAGGTCAGTGGGACTAGGTGAGAGTAAGCATTTGGCACGGACTAGAAGGACCGAGATGGCCTGTTTCCATGCTGTGATTGTTATATGGTTTTTGGATGAGTGCAGCTTCAACAATAGTTGTGAAGCCTAACTTTATCCAACACAAAGCAGACACACTTGACTGGTCTCCTCGATCATCATTAACATTTATGCCCTACACTTCTGGTACACCTTTGTTGCAGAATGTGCTATCTACAGAACATACCAAATTACTTCTCCAGTCTCTTCAAGGTACTGTCCCTTCAAAGTATGCTGACTTTCAAGAAGTTTTCCTACAGTTACTCACCTGTTTCATTTTGACAGCTCTGACTAATCTAGTGATTTTTTTGTGGAGGAAGGGAGCAAATGATGAGATCATACAATTTGTAAGTTAACTTCAAAGTCCCACAACATCCCAACTTGGAAATTCATTGCCATTGCTTCATTATCAATATCCGTAAGGGCAGCTTGATGACAAGGTCTGTCATAAATCAATAAGATAGCTCTTTGTTACCTTTTCAAGGACAATTTAGAGAGGGCAATAAATGTTTTCTTTTCATATAACAAAAATGAGTTCAGAAAATAAGTTTTCCATAAATTATTTGAGGTCCTATTTTTCATGTTTTATGCATTTCTAGCCTCTTATGATCTCTCTCCAAATAGACACATTATAACAATTCTATATAATAATTACATTTACAATAATGCCTTTTTGGTTTTAATAACACACACACAAATCTGAGAGGAACTCAGCATGCCAGGCAGCACCTAAACAAAATAAGTACAGTCGACGTTTCATGGGCTGTGCTCTTTTCCATAGATGCTGCCTGGTCTGCTGAGTTCCTCCAGCATTTTGTGCGTGCTGCTCGGATTTTCAGCATCTGCAAATTTTCTTCTGATTTTGGTTTTAATAATGTTTCTTTGAAAATCAATATGCTCCATGTCTGCATCATTCACTTCATCTATTGTTTAATTTACATTCAGTGGCCACTGATTAGATACAGGAGATACCTAATAACCATGCGTTACAACAGTGGTGTACGGAAGAGCAGCTTTGAATGCACAACATTTTGATTCTTGAAGTGGATGGTCTCCAGTGGCTAAAGACCCACAAACATACACTCAGTGGCCACTGGTTTAGGTACACTTCAAGGATAGTCGTGTTGCGCATTCCAACATGCTCTTCTGTACACTAGTGTTGAAACTCGTGGTTATTTGAGTTACTGTCACCTTCCAGTCAGCTTAAACCAGTCTGGTCATTCTCCTTCCACCTCTCTCAGTAACAAAGTATTTTCCTCCCACATTCTGCAAGTTTTTTTTTTGTTTTTCACATCATTCTCTGTAAACTTATTGACTGCTGTGATTGAAAATCCCAAGAAATCAGCAGTTTATACACAAACCTCCCCGAATGGCACCAGGAATCATTCCATGGTCAAAGTCACTTAGATAGCACACTTCTCCATTCTGCTGTTTAGTCAGAATTAACAACTAAACCTCTTGGCCATGCTTCTATGCATTGAGTTGCTGCCACATAATTAGCTGATTAGATATTTGCATTAATGTGCAGGGGAACAATACTGGAAATATTAAATGATAGGGTAATACAGCAAAAAGACACCATCAAATGATAAAAGAAATTCTGTTTACAGCATTGAACAAAGCAAAAAGGATAGACAGCAACAGGTACGTGTTTGAAGATACACATATCTTATACAAACAAAACTTTCAGTTTTTACTTCTGATCAAGTAAAACAATAATCCAACTTTTATTTAAAGGCTGATCAATTTCACTGTTTGAGTTCAGTTCTTTCAGTGAATTGGTTACTGATAAAAAACTTAATTGACAAATTAAAATAAACTCAAAATCAAAGTAATATTTCTTTTTGAGAGTCCATTTTCTGTTCAGAATGATAGGGAAACAGAAAATACAACACGAAGACATTTCACCCAAATGAAACTGCTAAATCTCTCAGATGTTCTCAGTTTCCATCTGATTTTAATTGTTTTAATGCCTTTAAATGTTTACATTTCTTTTCTTAATGTTTGCATTTTTATATAATGTCACACCATATCACTTTCCAGAGATAAATGTCTAAATCATTCCATAGGCTGTGGCTCCAACTCTCCATTATAGAATATTGGCATAAGCAGGCTATAGATGAACACTCTTAATTTCTTTGAGTATGACATCACTCTATTACATCCATTGAAATAACATGGAAGAAAAATACATATTTTAAACTGTTACAGCCTTCATTGTCAAAAAGTTAGCAGGTGAATTTTACTACACCCCTCCATTTTCACCCCACCCACCAATCATACTTGAAATAGCAGCTACAGTAAAATTGGGAGAAGGAAATATCTTGTCCCCTGCCTGACCCATATATTCTTCAGTTGAAAATTGCCTCCCATGACTCCATTTAACAAGATGCAGAATGAGAACAGTACTGTCCAGACATCTCCTGTGAGACTGCTGTTGTGTCCTTGCCAACATTAATAAAATCCTGACTGTTTCACTTTTAAGAATAAACAATTCAGGAGAGCAATCTCTCCCAGGGGAAAGAAGAGCTTTCCTCAACTGTGCTCCCCCAACAGAAGTCATTCCACCTTTGTAGAGAAAATTAATGCTGCCAGACGATCCTTCAGCTGTTATTTTTAATCCCGTGCTGTCTGGTAGTTGCTGTGACAAGTCCAGCTGTAATATGCCAATCTCTTCAGCTCTTCAAATGCCATAAATCCCTGTGGACAGCTGCTTGTTCCCATTTTAGAAATGTTCTGCATGTTTTGTTGGTGTTGGAGGCTCGCTTTGGAACATTCCTTCATCCTGGTTTTCTGGACAAACACGCTCGACACAAAGAAAATGGTCGGTGTCATGGAAGCTGCATACTTTAGACAGAGAGATAAATGGAAGAGCTAAAATATAATCATTCCTTTATCATTCTCCTACAGCCACCAGCAATTACTAAGATAAAAGATGTGAACTAGTAACAAAGCTAGAACTGTGCTCATTGCTTTTGAGCTAGTAACAGGGATCTTTGCAATATTCAACCTATGATATTGAGACAGCATCAAACAATGCAATATCACAAATAAAGCTATTAAAAACTTTAGCTACTAGCTATGTGTTGTCCTGTATCATCCATTCCTTCAGTCAAAATCTGCTGTCAGGTTATAGAGATGAACTACCGTTGTCAAATGACCCACAGAACTAGTACCACACTCATTGAGGAAAGAAACAGCAATTACGCTTTTGTTTATCAGTATTCATTTTCGCACTGCAGCACAAGTTTATCCTACATCTCAATGTCACATTTTCTGCACTGTTCCCTTTTCAATCCAGCCAGCCCCTGTAAAGAATCAGAAAGCTGCTCCCTATTGAAGGGAAATGATTTCACAACAATACTATGACTGCTATAAAAAGAGTGTTTCAAGTGTTTATTCTGATATTAGGGAGGAACAACTATTGTGTACAACAGTGAGCCCAAATACAAAGGAAGAAACTAAGGCTTTTGATGTAATCTTACCACTTATAACTAATTCTTAGAGCCTGTATTTTTACCCACCTTCTGAATCAAGCCCTTTTATTACCCTCTTGTGAGTGCAAAGGTTCCATTGCATTATTTCATTGGCAAGTTCTCCTCGCATCCTGGAAGTACTTAATCCTCAAATACCAGCTCTAAAAACAGATTATCAGGCTGTTATCCAATTAGATTGTGTGACCTTGTATATTGGTGGTTGTTTTCCCAAAATAGCATTTCAAAAGAACTTCATCAGAATGTGTTCAGAATTTGAAATGGCTTGACAAATGAAAATCTTCACAAAACTCAACTTGTTCAGAACGCCACTGCTCGGCTTTTAACTAAAACCAAGATGAGGAAGCATGTCGAGCCCATCCCAACTACTTTGCGTTGGCTTCCGGTATCTTTTAGAATTGTTTTTAAAGTTCTCTTACATGTTTTTAAAACTCTCAGTGGTCTGGGGCTGGAACATATCACAGAATTGCTTTCATTTTATAATCCTGCTCCAGCTCTCAGATCTTCTTCTGCCAGTCCCTTAAATTTAAACAATCTTTCTCAAAAGGAAATTGGAAGGTCAGCTTTTTTTTTTAAAACCATGCTCCTAAACTGTGGAACTCAATGCCTAAAATTATAAAGGATGCAGACGCAGTTGTCACTTTCAAATGTCAGCTCGTAACCTATTTATTTAACCTTGCTTTTATCTAACATCTTTTTGTCTTTTATTTTCATGTTTGCACTTTATCCCATTGTAGCTCTTCGAACTACATCACTTGTATCAAAAGTTCTCTACAAATAAGTAACTATCATTGCTTCCTATGATCCTAAATTTTCAATTATATTCTATCCCTATCATATGCTTTTAGTTCAGTTTGAAATAAAAAATCCAACAAAAGCAGGACAAATTTGATCTGGCCAAGCACCAAGTCATCAATCCACTCTTAACCTTCAACAAGTTACTGGTGGTCTCATTGTCAGTTCTATCAAGTAGCACTTACTCACCAATAACCTGCTCTATATGGATTCTGCCAGAGCCCCAGTCCTGGCCCAAACATGACAACATCTGTCCAAAGCAGCACCCAAAAACCTTTGGCAAGACTGGTCAACAACAATCATTTTTTCTGCTGGCACAAAGATGGCTGTGGTTGACAGAGCTCAATCAATTCAATCCCAGGATACCACCACAGCAGATCCTCAGATCAGTGACTGGGACATATCCATTTCATTTGCTTCATGAATGATCAATGTTCTTTGTTGACTGCACAATGAGCAGTCAAGTTCCATTTGCAATTCTTCAGATGATAAAACTAGTCAAAGCCTGCATAGAGAAAGTGGTGAACAATTCCCAGGCATGCTGATAAATGGTATATAGCAATCATGGCTCTCAAATGCGAAGCATCGCCTAGAGAAAAACCCTTAATTGGAAAAACTGGACGTAATGTGAAATATCATCTTTCTCTGAATTGTTCTGAAAATTAATTAATTTTGGAGACAGAGTACAAACAACTGGTACAACTATGTAGTACCTCTAGTGCTGCTCACTTGGATTGAACCTCTAGGCATTCAGGTTTGTCCCTTGCATTTATTTAATGGGCTTCCTTAATTCCCAAGAACAGAAATACGCTTGGTACCCTCTTCTCCAGCTATCTTTCACAGTTCTCCACTCTCTGAAAAGGCCCATGCAGGTTTGACTTGTCAATCATGAACTCATTCAGCTTCCATCAATAGCTCTGCTTATGCTAATTAGTTTGAAATACCACTCCCCATAAAGCCTGCATTGATCTCCCAGTCAGATGAGGTTTGAAGCATGCCTTATGCCATGTCATAAACTTACAAATATTGGTGATAGATGTTTCAGCTACTATTGGTGGGCTACAGCACTTCTTAATGCTACCAAGTCTGCTTTTAATCCAGTACATTATGCAACGCTACACCATGTAATGACTGACTGAGGAAACAAACACTATATTGTCTTCCCGGGGCACTGTGGTGACCTTTTTAACAGATGATGCTATTGTTCAGGTGTTTATGATAGATATATTAACAAGAACATAAAAAATAAATTATTTCTGTGCTTCATCTAAATTTAAGTATAGCGTTCAGTTGATTGTTTTTGAAAACCCTCCGTGCACTTTAGCAGAAAGGCAAGGAGGAACATAGACTGATTTTATTTAGGCTCACCTACGGTGGAAAAATACCTGTAGAAAACCAGGGTATGAGCATGATTTACAAAGCAGTAAAGACCTCTGATTTAAGATATAGCACCGTCAACAGGGATTCTAATTGACTATCAAACTGCAACAATTCTATATTTACTCCATACAATGTGTTAGGATCTTGTCAATAGCATCTGCTACATTCCTGAATTTGGCTGTCACTGAATGCTAATCATATTTGCAAATATTTTGATCCAACTAGCAGCTGATACTTTAGCTTCAGTCATGATACATTCATGTCACATCCTTCAAAGCCATCAGTTGCCCACAATTATTAAGAAAAGTCCAACAGATCTGAGGCAGATGATAACACTGCGGTTTTCTAAAGGAATTACAGACTGAAAGAAAAATGGAAATACCACACTTCAAAGCATTAAACGAAATGAAGAATCATAACCATTTATAGAATCACTTAAACAAATGGCACTCAGAGCAAATAAGCAGCCACTTACAAAGGTTTGAGATCTTATTAAAGACCATAATAGCATTGCGGTATTTTGGAAATATTATGGACTGGAAGAAAAATGGAAATATCATCCCTGAAATCAGAGTACCAAATTTACACAATTAATTTTAAAAAAGTTTAAAGCAGATAGTCAGTCATTTATATTTGTTGAATAACCATCAGAGTTGTCAAATTATTGTGAATTTGTGAATCATTGAGTTATACAGAACAAATAAGGGTACTTTTGCTCCACTCATTCATCCTTGCCCATTTGCCTGCATTTGTCCCTAAACCTTTCCTATTCATGCACCTGGTTAAATATATATTTTTAACCATTGTAATTACATTCACTTTCACCACTTCCTCTTGCAGGTCATTCCATATACCCACCACCATTTGAGTGAGAAACCTCTCCGTCAACCCCCATTTAAATCTTTCACCTCTCACCTTAAACCTATGCCCTCTAACTTTAGACTCACCTACTATAGAAAAATACATGACCATTCATTTTATTTAGTCCATCATAACTTTATACATCTCTATAAGGTCACCTGTCAAGGGATATGGGGAGAAAGCAGGAACAGGTTACTGATTGTGGATGATCAGCCATGATCACATTGAATGGCGGTGCTGGCTCGAAGAGCTGAATGGCCCATTCCTGCACCTATTGTCTATTGTCTATCAGTCTCCTACTAAAAGCCCTGGTATATTATATCCAGTCAATCCAATCCTTATAATCAAGCTCTCCAGTCACATTAGCAACTTTGTGAATCTTTTCTGCAAATTTTTCCAGTTGGGACTCAACAACGCCCTTTGCAACTGGATCCTTGACTTCTTGAACAACAAGTCACAATCAGTAAGAATAGGGATCAACACCTCCACTAAAATTATTCTCAACATCAGTGCCCCACAAGGCTGTGACCTCAGCCTTCTACTTTACTCTCTGTACACTCACCACTGCAAGGCTGAATTCTGCTCTACAAGTTTACAGATGACATCATTGTAGTGGAACAAATCTCAAAAAATAATGAGTCACATTAAAGGAAGGAGATGAAGAACTCAGTGATGTTTTATTTATCATTTGTACATACAGTGAAGTCCATTGCACTTGTCAACACAATCTGAATATGTGCTGGGGGTAGCCCGTAAGTGGCTATGAGTCGATGACCAGAATTACTCCAAGTCCAGTCTCACCAATATGACATCCCAATTCCCATATCAGCACCCTGACCAATGAAAGCAAGTGTGATGAACAAGTTCTTCACCACCCTGCCCACCTGTGTCACCACTTTCAGGGAACAATTTACTGGTACTTCTGGTTCTCACTGTACAGTGACACTCGTCAGGCTTTGCCAGTTATTCTACAAGTCCTGACCTCACTTAACTTAACAAAATGCAACACTTTGCACTTATACAAGTTAAATTCTATCTGCCATTCCTTGGCCCACCTTCCCAGTTGAACTGGATCCTGTTGTAATAAAGAGTTAAGATCAAATCCAGTGTTGATGGAGGATGAAAAGGCACAGAGCACGATAGCACAATTTTGTTGCCATTTGCAAACTTACTAACCATCCAAATCATTAATATAGATAATGACCAACAGAAGATCCAGCACCAACCCCTGTGGCACACATCTGGCTATAGATCTCCGATCTGAGAAACAGCCAATCTCTGACTCCTACCCTTGAGCCAACTTTATGTCCCGTTAGCAGGCTCACTCTAGATTCCATGTGATCTCATCTTCTTGAGCAGACTACAATATGGAACCTTGTTCAAGGTCTTGCTAAAGTCCATATTATGAATATCTACTGCCCTGCCAATCCTCTTTGCTTCCTCTTCAAAGAAGCTCAGTTATATCCATCAGACATGATCTCCCATGCATAAAGTCATGCTGACAATCCCTATTCAGTCCTTGCCTTTCTAGATGCAGATACATCCTATCTCTCAGATACTCTTGAATAAAAAAAAGTGATATGCCATCATAGTAATCAAACACTTCCATTGCTTTAAAAACTGAGACCCCTGCTTCAGTCTGATAAAAGCCATGGAAGAGTATTAGTAATAATATATAAAAATCTCATACGTGTCATTTTGTTTCAGCTAAAAATTTCTGATTTCAAACTTACAATAGAAATTGCTTATGTAAAATTGCCAAGACGTAACTCTATATTTCAGATACTCAAAACACAAAACTAGCTTGGTACAATGCTGCAATTAGAGTAACAAGGTTACAGAGCCATTCTCCATTACAAATAAGAAGCTGCAACTACTCTGCTAATGCCAGTTTCAGCAACTTAAAAATCTGTATCTTAATTTATTAAGTTGCTGTTACTACAAAATCAGGTTTAAAAAAACATATCTTTAAGAAGAGGACAAAATTAAAATATTCCCTGGTGCTATCATTTCCTGCCACACCAGCCTCATTCAACACTGTATCTGATTTTACCTTTTGATATATATCTTATATTATTTGAAAAAAAAGTGATTTAAAGATCTTACTGATGTCTTCATGAAGTAATGAGATGATTAACCACTTCAGGGAAAATCAGACCTCTGGGATTTACCAACCATAGGTATATTATTATTAGTTTTTTATAGACTACTCAAATCAAAATATAATGCATAATATTGACATATATTGATAGATGCTCAAATGGCCAATTAGGACATGGAAATCCATCAACTCTTCTTTAAATTCTTCTGTCAATTACCTTAAACCTTTGTATTGTAGATATTAATTTCTAAGCAAAGGCAAATTGATTCATATTGTCTGCATCTTCAATATTTCTACACATCTCAATTGAAACTATTGGTTGGTTCTAAAGAAAATAATTCCAGTTAAGAGCATTTTTCCCCATCTACCTCAATAACCATTTCCGTGAAGCACTCACATCTACTGCGATGAAGTGCTTTGGGAGGTTAGTCATGGACCAGACCCACTGCCACAGCAGGTGTACAGAGACAGAATCTCACTACCTCTCCGCTCAGCTTTAGGTCATCTAGGCAACAGCAATACATATGCCAGGCTTCTGTTCATCGATTACAGTTTGGCGTTCAACAGTATCATCCTTTTAGTGCTAATCAACAAGTTTCAAAACCTGGGCCTCTCTAGCTCCTTCTGCATCTGAATCCTTGACTTACTTATTGGGAGACCACATCAGTAAAAACACCTCCTCCTCACTGATAATCTACACAGATACACCTCAAGGATGTTTGCTTAGCTCACTGCTCTACTCTCTCCACAGTCATGACTGTGTGACAACTGAAATGCCATCTATAAATTTGCCTATGAAACCTCTGGTGTTGGTAGTATCGCAGATAGCAGCGAGGAGGCACACAGAAGTGAGATAGATCAGCTGGTTGAGTGACACCCGCATTGCAACCTCACACTCAACATCAGCAAGACCAGAGATCTGATCGTTGACTTCAAGAAGGGGAAATCAGGAGAACACCTACCAGTCCTCACTGAGGGGTCAGTGATGGACAGGGTGAGCAGCTTCAAGTTCCTGGGCATCAACATGTCAGAGGATCTATCCAGGGCACAACACATTAATGCAATCAAGGCAGCAGCAGCTTGTGGACCTTAAACACAACAACCTGAGTCTCAATATAAACAAGACTAAAGAGATGATTGTGGACTTCAGGCAGTGCAGGACCACTCCCATGGCTTCTCCAAGCAGAGAGTCAAAAGCACCGAGTTTCTTGGCATGCACATTACTGACATTCTCACCTGATCCCTCAACACAACCTCATTAGACAAGGGAGTACAGCAACACCTCCACCTACTGAGACTGGGGCAAATGAGACTCCACCCAACCCCCTTTCTCATCATATTCTGCTGGAGCACCATCCGGAGAATCCTGGCGAACTGCATCACCGTCTGGTATGGGAATTGCAATGCATCGGATCACAAGACCCTGTAACAGATCATGAGATGTCATGAAACATCACAGGGGACTGTCTCCCCTCCCCCCCCCCCCCCCACCATTCAGAACGTATATCAGAAACACTGTGCACACAGTGCCTCCATTGTCAAAGATTCCTCCTGCTCTTCCCATTGTCTGTTTGACCTCCCACCCTCAAACAGAAGATACCATAGCACAAGAACTAGAACTTTCAGGCTGGGTAACAGCTTTCTCACCAAGGATGTTAGACTTCTTAACACCCTACTGTCACCAAACACACATGTATACCCTGTATGAATGCCCTGGCCCCCACCCCCACCCCCCACCTCTTTAGGCATGCTCTCATCCAGCACTGGTCTCTTTTCATATTATTGCTGCTGTTTCACATATTTATAGTACTGCTTGCTTTATTAGAATAGTGGCAATAACGTTATACTGTCTGACATAAACATGCACGTCACACTCTATGTCAATCCGTCAACCTCCAGGCTGTGCCACTCAGAGCTAAATACATTTAGTGACCGTGTGTGCTGGATCATAACTATATGTGCTGTGTGTGTCTGGGTTGTGCACCTTGGTTTTATACATGAGTATGGCTGAATGATAATAAATGAACTTGAAGAGAAAATTTTTTCTATGGACACCTGAAGATTTTCTGAAAATTCACCTTGGTTCAGATGTGCAACTGAAAGTCACATTGGGAATCTTTCCAGATCAGGAATTTAAATTTAAATTTAAATGTATTTCTCTTAAGTATGACTAAACCTTACATTAACTTTAGTAGAACTTGAAACCCAGACTAAATACCTTAACTCCTCATTGGAACTTAACATTGCAATTTTCACAGTGATAAATATCCTCTGCTGCACAGAAAATTTTCAACAATTAGTAGGTCTGCAGGACCCTGTGCTCAAGAACAAAGGTGTGAATTTTCTTTTGACAAACACCTAGAAGATTTTCTTGGGTTTGTTGATGTAATCATGTATTATTCAAGATTGTTTAATGACATTTCCAGCACAAGTATAAAGGAGAATGAAATAATTGTTGCTGATGATCCAATGCAGCACAAAAAAAAGATAAAGAACACAGTAATAAATACCAATTGCTTATATACATACATTGATCGTCTGTCCATAAAGTGACACCAGTCTCAGGACTGTCTGTACATAAAGGTGGCTTATGTACAGAAAACGGTAAAGTAGTGGTTTTGGGGGTGTGGAGGGGTGGGATAATGAGTGGGGGTACTGATCAGCCAAACTGCTTGGGGAAAGTCGCCATTTTTAAGTCTGGTGGTCTTGGCATGGATGTTACATAGCCTCCTCTGTGATGGGAGTGCAACAATTCTGAGCAGGGTGGGTGGGATACTTCAAGATGTTACTGGCACCATTCCGTATACATGTTCCTGATGGCAGGTAGGGTGGTGCTGATGATGTGTTGAGCAGTTCTGACTACCCGTTTTAGAGCCTGTTCTGTCTGCCACAGTGCAGTTTTGCAATAATGTAGCATGTTAGGACGCTCTCTACTGCACATCTGGCATTTGATCCAACCAGCTGTCCCCTACAGTGAAATCTGTGGTTTCTTCAGCCAACCTGAAGGAAACAGAATGGTTTTTCAAGTAATCAGATTAAAATATCCTCAATGAAGCTGGCAGAGTGTAAACCAGGTTCTACAAAGTAAGTAGTACAATCCTGGTTTCAATCATGGAAAACAAGCAAAATGAAAATTTGAAAAGACCAAATGAAACTAAAAAGACAGACAGAAAAAATTTGAAAAGGATTTTGTTTACATCTGCAAGAACCCCAAGTAACTTACAAAGGAATGAGACTTCACACCTACAAAGTAAAATTTTATGTGCAGAAAAGTGTTTGAGAGTAATCCTCACATATAACATCATAAAAATATACCTCTGGACTAGTGCCATATTTTTTTCAAGACTATTTAACAGGCACTATTGTGCAACTAGCAAAGTTTATGCTCATGCAGTGATTTGAGTTAAAACATCAGCAAGAACCGTAGCAGCACACCCTGTGGAGATGCAGAGTACATCTTACAATAGCTTCTGAATTTCTACAATGTAATGCACATGGACATGGTCCCAAGGTAGCTGTATGATTTTCTCCATTGTAATGCTCAGCATCATGGGCCTAACCATTTACAGCTCTGCAAAAAATGGGGCCAAGAAAAGGCTGATGGGATAATTCATTCAAAGTTATGCTCACAATAAAAAAAAAGATGCATTGTATTTTTTATACTTTTAATGTTTTATATAAACAATTGTCTACTATGTTTCTTCAGACTTTAATAATTACCGCATATGTCGAATGCAAAGCAGACTAAAATGTCACGAGTTCTGATGAAAGGTCAAAGTTATGAAACATTAACCCTGCCTCATCTGCTGAGTATTTGCAGCATTCTTCTTTAATTTACACAATTTATGTTGCTGCTTACATGTGGATCAACCATGAGGTATTAATATTCACTCCCTTGGAAGAGAATACTTGGATGATATGAATCAGCTGAAATTCACCTCTCCTTGCAAGCAGTCTGTTATCTTTCAGATTATTATTTCTTAAACACATGGTCCTGCAGACACAGGGGCCTCTTCTTCGCCTTTACCAGACTACTAGTCATCGAAAATTTTTTGTCCAATTCAGTTAGCAGGGAAGATTTATCACTGTAAAAAGGATAACTTTAAATACTAATGAGAGGTTAAACACAGTTATCCTGGTTACATTTTTCTACCAAAGTGAGAATGCACATTTGCTTCAATCCTAAAGCAATATATTTAAATTCCTGATCAGAAATGATTCCTGCTATGAGTTTCTGTCCTCCTAAAATTTCCTCTGGGATATCCAGCTAGGCCCCATCCCTCCTCCAAATTCATAGCAATATCCCATTTATCCCCATCCCCTCCCCTCCACAAACCCCACTGCCTCCCCTCCCCACTGGTATCTCCCCGTACCAATCCCTTCTCTCCAGCTCCTAGTGGCAGCCTGCTCCTCTAGTCTGCACAGCCATCATCCAGCCTCTCCATATGAACACTGAAAACAGAAACAGATTGTAACAATGAGAAGCAGATGCTGCAAGATTCAGTCCACGGCACCAATGTCCACATCACATTCCTGGGAGTCCTACTGTCTGCTGATCCCGCTATCACCAAGTAAACAAATACCATTGTAACCGACTGGACACACTTCCCATAGAAGGATGGATGAGATTGATGGATGGTCACAAGAGAATGAAGAGGGCCCTGGGCTGAGCAACAGCAATAATTCCATTAAGTCTCCCCTTGCCTAAAGTAACTTTGTAGTTACTTGAATCCTGTGAGTAAAAGGAATAACAGCATAGTATGAAATTAATTATGGTTCAGAAGAGAAAGGCTGCAAGCAGTTAGAGGAAGGAGGGAATTGAGTCATCATCAGTCTGAGGGAATTGCATGAGGTGGACATGTTATGGGTTTTAGAGGCAGAGACTTTGTTGGATAGAAGACAGTGTGAGACAGAGCAGTGGAAATAAATGAAGGAGAAGGCTAGAAGGGAAGGAGTTACTAAGGAAAGAGAGTTGAGAAAGACGTGGGGGTGGGGTGGGGAGCAAAATCATGGGCATTAGTGCAAGTGCCTGTCTGTGTGCACTAATGTCTGTATTTAGCAACATGTGTGTGTCCAAAGTCTGTAGCTGAACCTGGTCTCCAGTCACTATGGGCCTCCTTGCCATCGATTCAGGACAAACCCCTATCAAAATGGGCAATAGCTGGTCGCTGACTTAAATTCTGCACTACATGCTGAATCTCTGTGTTGGGTATTCTTGGGGATAAGCTGGATTGCAAGTGACTATTTACTATAACCCATATGTGGATAATTTCATCCATTCATTCAAAGGTTATAGGCATCACTCACAAGACTGGCTTTTATGGTCCATCCCTAATTTTCCCTATCTCTAATTACTGCTTGATCAGTAACTATACACTGTGTAACCACACCCCAATCAGCACTGCCCAAATACAGTTGCTTGTAGTTGACAAAACAGTAACAAGTTATACAGCCCAAAAGGTCCCCTGTAGGAACTCTTAACTATCCTTTTCAGCATATCTTTTCAACAAATGTATTACTTGTTTCATTTTATTGATCAATATATCCCCATTGACATGACTTTATATGATTAAATACATGACTTTCACAAGGAGACTCATCTTTTGCATAAATAGTGTAGCTAGGATACACACAATTTGCAGGCTATTCAGTGCAACAACTCCATGCTAGTAATTGTATAGCCCGTTCCCTTCTATTCCCTTTTTACTCAAGTGCTTGCCATAAATACAGCCGTGCTATTCACTACATGACAGTATTTTAGAAATCTATCTAAAGAATCACCACCTTTATGACATGTTGCCAAAAGTTTATTTTCTTAACTGGGAAATATACTGTAAGTGGTACTGAATACATTCCATGAGTCCCTGTGTACCAATGAATCATGAAAAAAAAATTACTTGTGAAACTTCCCCTTCCCAAGTATAAAATTTTTGCCAAACATCTATTTATTCAAATAATGCATCATAATACTAACAATCTAGCTTTCAACGTTTCTGTAACATGATTAGTAGCAAAACTGCTATATTATGAACGTTACTCCAAATCTCTTGACAGCCCTGTAAAATCTGTTGGCTTGTTTATTGAAGCACACTAGCAGTTTTGTGGCTATAAGAATTCATTTGGATTTAATATTTAGGGCAAGGGAAATTAAACAATCTCTCTGGTCCTATATTATAATGAATAGAATATTTTTCAAGTTATCATGAGAATAAACTTTCTATAAACTTCCATTATTACATTCTATAAATTACAGAAATAAACATATTCGTGACTTAAAATAGTCCCAAAAGAAATCAAAATACTGCTAATGTGAGAATTTTTTTAGTTTATTGCAAAGAAAATACTGCCATTGCCCACAGAGATTGCATGTACATTATTCAAATGGTTGGTGCAGTTTATGTTCAGTAAACCATTATGTTTCAAATTACTTATCCAGTAGGCGCCACACCATTCAATTAAGTAGTTTTAACAGTTGTTCAGGAGAAATAATGCAAGAGGAATTAACCATGTCTGGACATGGCAAATGCCTGGAATAAAATATTCTGTTGTCCAATTAGCCCTGATTGCACGTTCGTGCACAGTCAAATAAATTCCTTTCAGCCATTCACATTTACCAACAAAGTAATGAACAATGCTGGAAGGTAGTTTTCTCTGCAACATCATCTATCATAAGAAGTGGAGGAGGCAACATGTGTACTGGCAGTCTGAATATGCAAAAACTAAAACTTGTTCCAATTCTATACCTGCGCCAGATAGACAAATTATAATGATAACTTGAAGTCAGCTTTAGTAGAATTGAATTCTGTGCCAAAAACAAGTTTCATTAATTCAAGGATTGTTAAAATTACATCACTTGCTACCCACAATCTAGCTCCAGAATGAAACATCTTCATCATCAAGTGTGTAAAACAAAGTAAGGACTTGTATTTATATTCCACTTTTCATACCTGCAGAATATTTAATCAGTTTTAATTTGGCTGCCATTTTCCTTATATTTAAACAAGGTCCCACAAAATGCAATTGGATAAATGACAGTTGAGAAAGAAATGTTGATGAGGATATTTCCCCCTCATGTTCTGAAGCTTTCTCTCAAGCCTCCTGTCTGGAACAAATAACTGAGATTTTTATTTCCAGTTTTGAAAATTTTCCAGCATCAATGACCCAAATTATCATCCATTAGATTCATGCTGCAACACGTACATTGGCAAGGTCATAACACCTGAACTCCCATTTGACCCACTTGTTCATGACTTCAACACTCAAAACTTACATTCATCATGGTGTAGTGAGAAGTGTGAATCATTAAGAACAGTATGAAAAGTAAAATATTTAATAACAATCCTACTGAAAGCAGAGTTGCACTCTGGAAGATCCAATGACTTTAATGAACAATAAGTTAAATAAATCCAATAGGATATTGCCATATGATTTGTCCAATGTGTAAGTATTGATATAGAAAGAAGACTGAAAACTAATTGTAAACAAATATAAACAACTTGCAGTTTGACAAAAAAAAACATTGGCTTCAGTTTGAGTCTTTGTTTACAATAGGTTTTGATCATTTCCACTTTTTGGCTTCTGGCCGTGCCAGATGTCAGGAAATTCCAGAATTAGCTAATATTCCCAAGTTTTTGTTGTCAAACGTTTTAGCAAGTAGTTAGTAAAACAATGACCACATATAAAAAGTAGATTAATAATTTTATTCACTTATTTACAAACCTAACTAGTATCTTCCTGGAGTTTTACTGATACCAAGAAGCAATGATATATATTCTTGCAGAGCTCCCTGGGACAAGACAGTTAAACTGTTTTAAGCCTGGTCAGTGTCTTTATGAAAACTACTGGAGAATACCAGGTGCAGTAGGCTCCCCGCCTGGGAAAATGATTCAACCAACAGACCCTATTTGCAGTATATCCTCAGGAGCATATCAATCACATGAGCCTACACTAAAAATTATGCTGATGCAAACTAATTCTTCATAAATTTCTGGTATTGTTTTACATGAACTATATTGTAACCAACACAAATTCTCATGTACTTGGTATTTTTTTAATTACTCCATAAATATTGAGTGGAATGGCAGTCAGGTGTGTAATAATTCCACGGTTTCTGTGCCTGGAACAAGAACAATTATCATAAAATCTGGTGTCACATGATAAGGGGGCTATTATATCATAGAATCATACAGCAAAGAAATTCACCCTTTCAGCCCAGGCCTATCCATGCAAACCCATTTGATTGTCTTATGCTATACCCTTGATCAAATGCCTTTAAATTCTTATAATTATATCTCTGCTGGTAGCTCAATCCAGATATTCACTGTGTGAAAAGTTACAGCTCAGATCTCCTTAAAATTTCTCCCTTCTCACCTGAAATCTGTGCCAGCTAATTCTAGACTCTCCTGCTCTGGGAAGCAAAAAGACTCTGGCTATCTATCTTATCTATGTCCATCATGATTTCCCAATCTTCAATAAAATTACCCCTCAGCCTCCTACATCACAGTGAGAATAAACCGAGGCTATTGAATTTCTCCTTATAACTACAGCCTTCCTTTCCAAACAACATGTTAGTGAATTTCTTTTGCTGTCCCCATTGCTACCACATCCTTCCCGTAGTAGAGTGCACAGTTCTCCAAGTGGTGTCCAAACAATGTTCTGTATAACTGAAACATGATATATTCAATGCCTTAACCTATGAAGGCAAGCAAGTGTCTTCTTCTCTACACTATCCGTCTGTGTGCCACTTTCAGAGATTGCAGACTTGCACGCTAAGGTCCCACTGTAAATCAATGCTTCTACGGTTCCTGCCATTTATTCTATATGCACTATATAAATTTGACTTCCCAAAGTGAATTACCTCACTCCTGCTTGGATTACATTCCATCTGTCACTGCTCCACCCAACTCTCCAGCTGTTCTATGTCCCACTATATCATTACACGTTTATTTGCTATTTATGACTCAACCAATTTCCGTGCTGTTTGCAAATTTCCTAATCTGATCACCTGCATTCTTATCCAAGTCATCTATATGCATTACAAGTAACAAACATCCTAGCGCCAAACGCTATGGTATACCATACTGTATGTTACAGACTTCCAGGAAGAAAAACACATCAACTGCTATCCTCTGCCTCCCATCATCGAGGCAATTTTGGATCCAGTTTGTAAATGCACCTCAGATTCTCTTTCACTCAACCTTCTGCAGCAGCCTAGCATGCAGGATTCTGTCAAGAACTTTAGAAAGGTTTTATGTGTTTATTTTAACTTATGTGCTTTAATTATACTGGGGTGCTACAGTAGCATAGCAGCACAACACTATTACAGCTCAGGGCAGAGGTCGGAGTTCAATTCCATCGTCCTCTTTAAGTCAATTTGTACATTCAGTACGCGCGAGTTTCCTCTGAGTACTCCAGGTCCCTTCCACTGTGCAACGACATACCGGTTAGTAGGTTAATTGGTCATTGTAAATTGTCCCAAGATTAGACTAGGGTTTAATCAGTGCTGTTGCTTGGTAGCATGGCTTGAAGGGCAGGAAGGCCTGATTCCACACTGTATCTTTAAATTAGTAAATAAATTTGTCTACCAAATTGTTTTTATCAATTTTCTTAGTAACCTCCTCAAAAATCTCAACCAGATTCATGAGGCGTATCTCCACTGCCTAAAGCTATGATAACTCCTCCAAATTGGTTCCTGACTGTGAAAACAAACATAAAAGCTTTTCCCTCAGAATCTTCTCCAACAACACCGCTCACTGGCTTGTAGTTTCCAGAATTATTCTTAGTACCGTTCAGGGGAGAACATTAACTATTCTACACTTGTCTTACAACTAGCCAATGACTTCAAAAAAAAGCAAAAATCTTCATCAGACCCATAAATTTCTTCTCTTAAGCTTCCTGAGATACATCGCTTCAGACCCTGTGAATTTATCTATCTTAGTGTTCACGTCCTTCCTGAAACTGACATGCTCCACAGTATCAGTATATCCCTCCATTAGTTGCACATCTTCCTCCCTGGGAAATATCAAGAAGTATTCACTCAGGTACTTGCTCATTCATTCAGTCTCCTGGTTCCATACATTGATTACCTCTTCTAATCGCTCATCAGACCTACTCTTTCCTTAACTATCCACCGGCTCTGAGTTACTTGGAAAATATTTTAGGATTCTCCTTTAGCAATACACACAAGATGATGGAGTAACTCAGTAGGTCAGGCAGCAAGGGAAGTAAACAGCTGACATTTCAAGCGGAGACCATTCATCAGATCTTTTGACATTTATGCGCAGAAAAACATAGACTAAATGGCTACGTTAAACTAAACTCTTATGCCTGCACAATGTCCATATCCCACCATTTTCCTCACATTCATATGCCTACTGTATTTAAATGTCTATTAAATTTCTCTGATGTTCTGCCTTAACCACCACCCCAGGCACCCAGCACGTTCTGTAAAAAAAAACTTTCCCCTTATGTCTCCTTTGAATTTACCCCCTCTCATCTTAAATACATGCCCTCTAGTATTAGACATTTCAACTCTTAGAAAAAGATATTGTCTGTCTACTCCCTCTTTGCCCCTCATAATCTTACTGTATAACTCTCCATCAGATCACCCCTCTACCTCCACTGCTCCTGAGAAATTAACCCATGTTTGTCCAACTTATCATTTTAGCACATACCCTCTAATCCAGCCATCATCCTGGTACTGTTCTGCACTGTCTTCAAAGCCTTGCCATCCTTCCTATAACAGGGCTACCCGAAATGTGTACAATACTCCAGAGTTACACAATTACAATTTTATAAAGTAACAACATAACTTCCTGACTTTTGAACTCAGTGCCTCAATAAATAAAGGCAACACTGACATGAGACTCACCTGTCTATAATTTCCAGGATTATCTCTGGATCACCTCTTGAACAATGGAACAACATTAGTTCCTTGCCTGTGGTTGGAAAGGACACAAAGATATTGGCCAAGGGTCCAACAATCTCTTCCCCTTGCCTCTCTCAATAACCTGGGGTACATTCCATCAGGCCCTGAGGACTCACCCACTTTAATGCTCTAAGGGACTCTAATGTTCTAATACTAACTCCTCCTTTACTTCAAAATGCTCCAGTATATCAATACGCTCATCACTGATCTCCCTGTAATTCTCCTTTATGAATACTGATGTAAAGTACTCATTAAGAACTTCACCTACATTCTTCGCACCCAAGCAGATGTTCTCTCCTTTATTGTTAAGTAGTCCCTCTTCCTAGTTATCCTCTTGTTCTTGATCTATGCATAGAACTGCCTTGGGATTTTCTCTAATCCTACTTACCAATGACATTTCATGGCTCCTCCTGGCTTGCCTAATTTCCTTTTGAGTTCATTTCTGGCTTCTTTATAATCCTTTAGGGCTGAATTTGATTGTCTTTTCCTGAGCTTTACATACTTATTCTTTTTGACTAAATTCATCACTTCCCTTGACATCCAAGGTTCTTATACCTTGCCATTCTTGTCCTTACTTCTGACTGGAATATACAGTGCCTATCAAAAGTATTCACTTCCCTTGGAAGTTTTCATGGTTTTTTTTCAACATTGAATCACAGTGGATTTAATTTGGCTTTCTTTGACACTAATCAACAAAAAATAGACTCGTACAGTATCAAAGTGAGAACAGATCTCTACAAAGTGATCTAAATTAACTACAAATGTAAAACACAAGATAATCGATTGCATAAGTATTCACCCCCTTCAAGTCAGTATTAAGTAGGTACACTTTAGGCAGCAGTTACAGCCTTGAATTCATGTTGATAGGTCTCCATCAACTTTGCACATCTGGACACTGCAGTTTTTCCCCATTCTTCTTTGCAAAACTGCTTAAGCTCTGTCAGATTACATGGGGATCATGAGTGAACAGGCTGCTTCAAGTCCAGCCACAAATTCTCAATTCTATTGAGGTCGGGACTCTGACTTGGCCATTCTAGAACATTAAATTTGTTGTTTTTAATCTATTCCTGGGTAGCTGTGACTTTTTGCTTGGGTTCATTGTTTTGCTGGTAAACAAATCTCCAAAGCCAGATTTCTCTTGCAGACTGCATCAGGTTTTCCTCCAGGATTTCCCTGCATTTTGCTGCATTCATTTTACCCTCCACCTTCACAACCCTTCCAGGGGCTGTTGCAGTGAAGCATCCCCACAGCATGATACAGCCACTAGCATGCTTTATGGTAAGGATGGTATGTTTTTAATGTTTAATTTGATGGCCAAAAAGCTCAATTTTGGTTTCATCAGACCACAGAACATTCTTCCAGCTGACCTCAGAGACTCCCACATGCCTTCTGGCAAATTCTAGTCAAGATTTCATGTGAGTTTTTTTTCCCCAATAGTGGCCTTCTCTGGCACTCTCCCATAAAATGGCAATTGGTGAAGCACCCGGGCAACAGTTGTTGTATGCGCAGTCTCTCCCATCTCAGCCACTGAAGCCTGTAACTCCTCCAGAGTTGTCATAGGTCTCTTGGTGGCCTCCCTCACTAGTCCCCTTCTTGCATGCTCATTCAGATTTTGAGGAATTACAGCTGTGTCATTTTCTTTTCATTTCTTGATGATTGACTTAACTGTAGTCCAAGGGATATTCAGTGACTTGGAAATTTTGTCTCTATCTCCTGACTTGCGCTTTTCAATAATCTTTTTTGTACAGTTGCTTGGAGTGTTCTTTTGTCTTTATGATGTAGAATGTATGATGTAGAATGATGTAGATACTGACTCACCAGCAGTTGGAGCTTCCAGATACAGGTGTATTTTTACTACAGTCAATTGATACATCTCCACTACACACAGCTCTTCAAAGACAGATCTTCATTTAACTACTTCTATGACTTCTAAAACCAAATGGCTGCACCAGTGATGATTTGGTGTGTCATACTGAAAGTGGGTGAATACTTAAGCAAACAATGATTTTGTGTTTTACATTTGTAATTAATTTAGGTCACTTTGACATGACAGTGTGTTTCTGTTGATCAATGTTAAAAAAGACAAATTAAACCCACTGTGATTTAATGTTGTTAAAAAAAACATGAAAACTTCCAAGGGGGTGAATACTTTTTACCTTTACTGTACTTTGCGTGGTTTGTCTTTAAGCACCCTCCACATGTCAGATGTGGATGCCCAAAAACAGCTGTTCTCAATTAACTCTCCCTAATTCCTGCCTAATGCTCTCGTAATTTGCCCTGCTCCAAATTAATACTCTCCTGCAAGGTCCATGCTTATTATTATCTATAGCTATCTTAAAACTTAAGGAGTTGTGTTCACTGATTTATGAAACCCTCCTGGATGCACTTAACAAATTCTGCCACATCTAAACCACTTGTACCAAGAATGTCCCAGCTTATATTGGGGAAGTTGAAGTCCCCTGTGATAACAATGCTATCATTGTTTGTTTTTTTATTTACACACTTTTCCCTCATCTGCCTGCACATCTATTCCTCAATATCCCAGTGGCTATAGGGTGGGAGGGGATCTGTAGTAGAGTCTCATAAGAGTGGTTGCACCCTTCCTATTTTTGAATTCTACCCATACAGACTCGGTGGACAAGCCTTGCATTATGTCCCCTCTAGCTGCAGCTGTGATATTGTCCCTGATCAGTAGTGCAACACTTCCCCCCCCCCCATCTTTTATCAAACATTGAAATCCTGGGACATTAAGCACCATTCCTGTCCCTCTCTCAACCAACATCATACTTCCATGCTCTAAACTCATCTCCTTTACCAATAATATTTCCAGCATTAAAATACATACACTTCAAACTAGCTGTCCTGTTGTATCCACTACTTTGTTCCTGTCTGTTTTTACTTATTCATCTGTGCTCCGGCATCTACCCTTGACTAACACATGGCACTGGGAGCATTCCAGAGTTTACTTCCTTGGAGGGTCCTGCTCTTCAACCTCTTTCCTAGCTCCCTATACTCTCTCTGTGCAGGATCTCCTCCCCATATTACCTATATTATTTGTGCCAATGTGCACCACAGCCTCTGGCTGTTCACACTCCCTCGAGAGAATATTCCACAGCTGCTCAGAGAGATCCTGGACTCTAGTACCTGGGAGGCAACATAACATCCTGGTTTCCCTTTCTCCATTACAGAGTCCCCTGTCTGTCCCCAAAACTTTTAAGTTTCCTATCACCATCACTCTGACAGATTTTAACCTTGTCTGCTGAACCTCAGACCCAGCTACAGTGCCATTGGCCTGCATGTTGCTGCAGTGCCCTGAAAGGTTATCCCCCAGAGCAGTAACTTGTTGATGAGGGGAACGGCCAAAGGGGTCCCTGTACTGACTATTTACTCCCAATACCTCTCCTGCTGGTCACCCATCTTCTATACGAAGTCTGCACTCTGGATGTGACCAACTCAGTAAAAAAAAAATTCAGCTATGAGGTTTTCAGCCTCCCAGATGGTCCTGGGTACACCCAGCTGCAGCTCCAGTTCCTTGACCCCTTCAGTCAGGAGCTGAAGTTGGGTGCATTTCCTCTGAGATTGTTAGGTACCCTGAAATTCCACATCCTTAATCATCCTGCCTCCAATGAACTAAGGATTTACAGCCAATAAAAAATGCTTACCTGTGCCTTCTCTCTGAAACCTTTGAGTTTTGCCCTTATCTCACCTGTCCTCGCTGAAGCCTGCTGAGCCAAAGCCTGGCCACTCTGACAAAGGCCCACTCCCAAAATGGCCGTTCCTCTCGCACCTCCCTTGTTTTAACTAATTCTCTTGCCACAGATCCTCATAACTTTCACTCTTATGAGGTCACATTGGCCTGAACACCTCTAAATGTCTCCAACTTATCCCATGTTGACTTAGCTACAAGTAACTGCACCCAGTCTACTCCTGCCAAATTACATCTTATAATATTAAAATCAGCATTTCCTGATTCAGGGCCTTAATTTCCAACCATCCTTATACCATTCCAAAGTATCTTACACCTAACAGAGTTATGGTTACTATATCTAAAAAGCTCTTCTGTTAACACTCACCTGCCCACGTTCTTAAGACTGAGTTTAGTAGAGATAGATAATTCTACTGTAGGAGAACTACTAGCTCAAAAAAAAAGATCCTAGGGAGGGACTTTAAAATTCCACATCCACAAAACCTTTCACATTAAGACGAGCCCAGATAATATTGAGGAAATCAAACCCCACGGCGACAGTCCTGCTTTTACATCTCTATTATTTTCCTCTGATCTGATTTGAAGTCACACACACATGTACTTTGAAGTGATAAATTATAGTTTATTTATCTAAATAAACAAACTCTAGAGATAGGGGTAGTATTTATTCTTGGTACAATTATTAAGATAGTATGTTACATTGTTTTGCCCTGTATCGCTGTAAAATTCTGACACTTGCCTGTCGAGGCCAGGAACGCATTAGTTTTCTGTGGGGGGGGGGGGCGGAGGGGTGTGTCATGGAAAGTTCTCCGGCTTTTCAATGAAAACTCAAACAACAAGCTCTGAGGCTCACTGCACTCGCCTGTTGGACGCTAGTCCGCCGGTCCCCTGCCTTCCTAAAGCCCCTCTACCTGTGGCTGCACAAGCAATGTGGTCGTTAATGTGCCCGCCATCCCCAGACTCGGCAGGCACTTTCCGGCGTCTCACTCGGTCTGCGGCAAATCCACTCAGCTTGGCTCCAGCCTCGGACACTGAACACAGCAACTCCCAGAAGCACAATCTTACAGCGCGTTTCAGTATGGTCTGGCTGAGGCAGTGCACTGACTGAACGCCACAGCAGACACCTCTTCCCTCTGCATTAAACAAACACCGTTGAAAGCGTCCGACCCGGGTTGTCTATTGCCCGCTGCGGCAGCAGGAAGCGCAAACACCCAATGAATCACCTTAATCATGGATGCGAGCTCCCCACACTCGGTCAAACTTCCCCTTGCTGCTACTGAGCGGGCGTGCGGGTAACATTAGTAACGCGCTCCATTGCAGCAAGTGCCTGCACCCTTCCCCTCCACTCAAGGTTACCGACCGTTCGTTTGAAATTGCGGTCTATATACTTGCCACACAACCTATATAACACGTATGGAATTGTGGTAGGATGTTACTAAACCCTGTGCAGATGATACTTCATGCATTTTTGTAGCTGTCGTTCCAAGTCGATAGGAGACAGAATTTGAGGCAGGCTGTGAGCCACACAATCGCCTGCTCATATCGAATTAAAATGCAAATGCCGTCAACTTACTTCTATCCAGTGTTGAGCCTCGGTGAAGGCGGGCCCGGGGCCGGAGTCTTGCTGCGGAGTTTCTCCCCACTCCCCGTCTCTGACGCTCGGACTAGCCATTTGCAAACCCGCAGATTAGAACGAGACAGGTCCCAGTAACAAGCCGCTCTCAGCTCTGACTGCTCCAGGCTGGGTGCTGATTTCACAGTGGGATGACAGGGGATATTGCCACTGTGAGTTCCCCCCTCTCCTTGACTTGTGCTGTACTGAGCAGGACCGGGACAGGGGGGAATAAAGCTGGCCGCTCGGCGCTGAACAGGGAAGCAACACTAAAAATACACACAGCAAATCCACCCTGGTGCAGCCAATGGAAATCCAGAACACCGTCTCCGCTGACACCTCTTCAAGCGCCTCCGTCCGTGTAGACGGGCAGAAGCTGTCGCTGATTAACACCAGCGATGAAAGGAGGGCTCAGAGGTTTCAAAAGCTTTAGTTTTGGCTGTCAGATGAGGAGTTCATTTTAATTGCTTCTCTTATTTTTAACGGGAGGGAGTCGATGATGGATGGCAAAGATGCTGTCAAAACAACACACAAAGATCAAGCGAAGTGAAATGGTGAACTTCGTCGTTCATCTATTGCTTCTGTGTACCTTTCGTCTGCCGGTTTCAACATACCATGCAGTCAAGTTCAGCCGGTTCAGCGCGTGTTTCCTGGAATAGTTGCACCTTGCTTTCCGGCGATCCATCATCCCCAGTATTCCGGCAGACAATCCTCGGAAAATTCTAACACCGCATCCTTTTCTGCTGATTCCTGGGCCTTTCATATTGACAAGAACTACACTGAGGAAGATGATACTGTTTTTAGATGAAAACGTAAATTAGAAAGTGCACCTTGCTGCATTACTAGACCGTTCAGTGCATCAAATAAAACCAGTTAAAAGGTACACGAGTACCTTCCTGAGTAATGTTGCTTCTGCTGCTGTGGATCCAGCCAGAATCTGAATATACTCAGTAAACATCTTCAGAGGCAAAACTATTGGGATCAATGAAAATTTACTACCACTACGGTTCTTTGTTAGTCTAAGGTCATCCAGATTGCCCCTTCTCCATTTTGACCTACCATAAGCAATAAGATTCCCAGAGGTCAGTGGGAACGTTGTGTTTAAAAGAGTCTTTGATAACATCTTTAAATCTTTCTCTCTGTCCCTTTGACCATGCCTTAACACAGTGTCACTTCTGAAAATCAGATACTGGACAGGTGAGTAAAGTTTCCTGATCAGCCTTGGTAGTAATTAGGGTCTCAATGTTGGTGGGAGAGAAAATGTTGGGATCAGTGCACTGATCTACAAGTGGAATAGGAGGAGTTCATGGAAGTGTTGTTGATAATATCTCTAGTTCTTTGAGGTGCATGCAGTAAGTAGCCAAAGTCTTGGAAGCATAGAAAAAGACAGGAATTATTGCAACCCATTACACTCTGAGCTTTGTGCCATGTTTCAGGTTGGTCTTTTCTTCAAAGCTGTGCTAGTGCACCAGAGGTGATGGTGAACATCATAATTGTTATCTACGTGTTGAGAGATGGCTTCCAGGAGCTGACAAGGGATCTTCTGGAGGATGGCAGAGATCATTCTTTTGCAGATGTTGAGTGTAAGGTCCATTCTTTAAATTGCTTCAGTGAGCAAGTCAACTATCATTTGGACTTTGGTCTCTGTACACACATGCAAGCATAACTGATTTCTGCAACTAGATGACTGAGGATGGTGTGCCATTGCTTTTAAGTGGAGGTGATGTAAGGCAAATGGTTTCCCATTTATGATAGCACAGTAGTTCAGTTATTGGAGTTGTTACCTCATAGTTCTGTAACCTGGGTTCAATCATCTGCATGTTGTTTCTGTATGTGGGTTTACTCCCACATTCTTGTTTCCTAAAGTCATGCATGCTGGTAAATTATTTGGTGACCATAGCCATAAGACCAGAGGAGCACAATTAAGTGATTTGGCTCATCACTCTGTCAATCCATCATGACTGATTTATTTTCCCTATCAATCCTATTTTCCTGCTTTCTCCCGGTAACCATTGATGCCCCTACTATTCAAGAACCTATCAGCCTGCACTTTAAATATACCCAATGACTTGGTCTCCCCAGCCATTTGTGACAATGATTCATCACCCTCTGGCCAAAGAAATTCTTCCTCATCTCTATTCAAAAGCACATCCTTCTATCCTCAGGCTCTGCCCTCTGGTACTAGGCTCTCCCACTATTGGAAATATCGTCTCTGAATCAACTCTACATAGTTTTTTTTTAATGAGAACATTCCTCCCCCCCCCACCCCCATTCTTCTGGAGTTCTTCTAAACTCCAGTGAGTGCAAGCCAAGAGCCATCAAATACTCCTCATATGCATGTGAGTACAGGCCTATAGCCATTAAATACTCCTTGTACTAATTCCCCTGGCAGGAATTCCCAACCTTTTTTTTTGCAATGGGCCAATAGCCCAAATTGGAAACTCCTCTAATCTGGGGGAGGTTTATTGGAATGCAGGGAGACTAAAACGTTGATCATGTAGAGTTATTGAAAATAGGTACTTGTTGATCAGCTCAGAATAGTTGGGTCAAAGGGCCTGTTTCATTTTATGCAACTCCATGATTGAAAGTTGAATTCCATTTCATTTTAAGCTTGGCGTTGGCTTGGTGCCACATTATAAGGAGAAAGATTGTTAAAAGTGTTGGGGTGATGAATTGATCTTGCTTGAAACCAGTTCACTTAGAATAGAATAGATCTTTTGTAGGCCTGTTGATGAGGGACAGATTATCTCACAAGCAATCAAAGGTGCACAAGTGACAAGAACATCGATTAATGGCACAACTGTTTCCAAGCAAAGGCGGTCCCCATTCTGCCACCACTATTGCTCTGGTTTTGGCTCAAGTATCAGTAAATAAAAAAAAACTTTTGCTCAGACTGAGGAGGTGGTTAACAGCCGGATGAGTAATGTTTCTCTTTCCGAAGGTGACAAGTTTTATCTCAGATTTCCAGCATTCGGTATTGTTGGAATAGAAAGCGTCGAATAAATTTATAATAGATTTAATTGTCCGAGATGCACATTCCGTGCAAACGCGAGTGATGTCGGCGGCTTTCAGCTCCAGCCGCCCATTGACTGTTTCTCGGGCCGTGGAGTGAGGCTCTGCCTGGTCTCCGGGTGAAGATTGCCCCCTGCTTGTGAATCGCTGTCGCTGTCAAGGCCTCCCCCCGCAGTCGTTAAGTTTTTAATTTCTCCACGATAAGCATTGGATTTTTAAACAATATTCCCATGAGGAAAAATGACAGGAAAAAAAACACTTTTGCCTCGATACCAAGGTATTTCTCGGAGTAAAGTGGAAAATGTACTCACTGTTTTACCCGATTATTGCTTTTAGTCTCCCATCCTAGGCGCCTTTCATTTGCCATCACTTTTCTTCTAGTCTTCTAGCCTCCTAGGAGAGAGGCTGTGTGAAGTGGGGAGAACAGCCATCCACGTGTGTTGGTGGAAGCTGCACGTAAAATGTACTGTAGTTCTCATCTATACTTTTCTCATCCACTGCCCATCAGCCCTTACCCCACTGAATCTCCCATCTTCCCTTCTAGCCCTTCACCTTCCCTCACAGTGAACTTTCTCTCTTGCTTCTATCTGTTTCACTCAGTATGGAAGAGGGAAACCCCTTGTCCGCCTTTCACTATATTTATGTCTTCTTATTCTCCTATATTATACATATTTATGTTTTAAAACTAATTAGTAATTAATATTTTAATCATGATACTGCTAATTAGCTGGCTGCAAAATACAAGTGGTTATTTAAAATGTTGAGACAATGGTAATTGAAAACTTGTTTTGACTTGAGATGCGTATATAAAACTGATAGAAATTATGCATTTCCCCAAACACAGAGGTCAAAACAAGGAGGCATAGATTTAAAGTACAAACCCTCCCTAGGTTATGACATGGGTTCATTTCTGAGAACTGTTTGTAACCCCCAACAGTTCCTGAGTCAGAAATATGTCTAATGAGCAATATATTTAAATAGAAACATAGGCTCATGAAAGCAATGTGTAGCTAAACCGGGGCATTTACCTCAACCATAAACACAAGAGATTCTGCAGATGCTGGAAATCTGGAGTAGCATACACAAAATGTTTGCGGGTCCCAGCAGGTCAAACAGCATCTTTGGAAAAGAATAAACAGTTGATGTTTCTGGCCCTTCATCAGGACTGGACCATTCAGACTTCACTACAAGATACATTGTTTGGCAGAAAAAAATATTATCTATGCTCAGTAATGGCCGTGCACTGTGTGCGATAAAGGACTGGTTTGTTTCATTCCATCCATTTGAATGTAGAATTTGTACTGTGATTCCAACCTTGCACAAAAGCCACAAACTGAGTTCCCACATGGAAGAAGATGCCAGCAGACCTGTAGCAGTGGCAATACATACCACCAGTCTCTTTTCTTTTTACAATATTTTTTATTCAGAAGAAAAAAAAAGATTTACAGAGTGCAACACTTAGATACATCTCAACATAACTTGTGTACATTCATATATTATAATAAAATTGATCAAAATGTTATAGCGTAACACATAAAGGTATACCACTCTGTAATCAAAAATTTAAAGATAGGTCATACATCATAAAAGAAATTTTTTATTTATATATTAAAAAAGTCAATCCCCTACCAACTACCAAAGAAAAAAAGCTGATGGATGACAATAGATAATTAGAAAAAAAAACATATTCACTTAAGAAGAGAAGATAAAAATATACATAAAAGTCTGTGCACTGTTAAACTTTATAAATTGGAAAAGTAATTTAGGAAAGGTCCCCAAATATCATAAAAAGATTGTTTCAAATTTAAGACTGAGCAGCGGATCTTTTCTAAATTTAAATATGACATAATATCACATAGCCATTGAAGATGTGTAGGAGGGGTAGACTCCTTCCATTTAAGCAAGATTGCTCTTCTTGCTAAAAGAGAGGTAAAAACTAAAACCTGTAGGTTAGGAGTATTTAAAGTTATATATTCATTTGCAATAATACCAAACAAGGCAGTAAGGAGATTTGGGTCAAATTGGACCCTAAAAAGTTGTGAAAAGGTATGGAATACTTCCCGCCAAAACTTTTCAATTGTAGGGCAAAACCAAAACATATGAATTAAAGAGGCATCAGCGGAGTTGCATTTATTACAAAGTGGAGAAACATTCGGGTAAAAACTGGAGAGCTTCTGTTTAGAAATGTAAGCTCTATGAACCACTTTAAATTGTAGAAGAGAATGACGAGCACAGAAAGATGATTTATTAACCCGTTTAAGAATTTTATTCCATCTATCATCAGAAATCTGACAATTTAGGTCATCCTCCCAAGCTTTTTTTATTTTATCTAAAAAGTCTTGTCTAGAATCAATCAACAAGTTATAGATACCGGTAATAGAACCATTAACAAAAGGTTTTAAATTTAAAAGATCATCCAATAAATTTTTATCAGGACCTATAGGAAAAGTAGCTAATTGAAAACGTAGAAAATCTCTAATTTGAAGGTATCTGTAAAAATGTGATTTTGGGAGTGCAAATTTATTTGACAATTGATCAAATGAAGCAAGAGATCCTGAGATAAACAGGTCCCAAAAACACTTAATACCTAATTCATCCCAATCTTTAAAGACTTTATCAGTCATGGAAGGGATAAAAAAAATAATTAAGGAGAATGGGAGATGATAATGAAAAATTCGCTAAACCAAAAAATTTTCTAAATTGAGGCCAGATCCTTAAAGTTTGCTTAACAATTATGTTATCTGTTGTTTTATTTGCTGAAAAAGAAGAGTATGATCCAAGAAGAGAGACAATAGAGGAATTTTTTACAGAATTAACTTCTAAGGAGACCCATGATGGGCAATCTTTACGATAAATATAATAGGACCAGAAAGTAATATTCCTTATATTGGCAGCCCAATAGTAAAACCTAAAATTGGGTAGGGCTAGTCCACCCATCTCTTTATTTCTTTGTAACTAAACTTTACTTAAATGAGCTTGTTTATTATTCCAAATATAAGAGGATAAAATTGAATCTAAAGAATCAAAGTATGTCTTAGGAATAAAAATAGTAAGGCCTGAAAAAAATATAAAAATTTAAGAAGAATCTTCATTTTAATTGAATTAATTCGGCCAATTAGGGATAAAGAAAGAGGGGACCATTTAGAAAGCATCTTTTTCACATAATTCAATAAGGGGTTTAAGTTTTCTTTGAATAAATTCTTGAACTTTTTAGTAATTGTTACACCTAGATATGTAAATTGACTTGTAACAACTTTGAACGGAAATTTGGCATTTGATGATATTAGGTCATCAAATGCCAAATTTCCATTCAAAGTTGTTACCACCAGTCTCTTAAATACTTGTTTGTATATATAAGCTGTTTGTAAGTCAGGCATTCTTACCTGGAGAGGATCTGTAAATGACAGAATGACAGGAGAGAAGCAAAGAAAAATTTGTTCATACACATAAGCATCTGAAATTCACCATTCAAAAAGGCAATGGAGTAGAAATCAGTTTTATATTTTAAGATGAAGGACAGTCATTGGAATATGGGTTACTCTTTTTTAAACCAGTACATTAATTTCTTCTGTCATAAAATTATCACAATTCTATGCTTTAGTTGATCTTTGTCCTGCTCTGCCTTCCTTCCTTCCCGTTTCTCACAACAGTAATGCATTTGTACAATTCTACATGTCTGTGATCATAAGAGTTATTTCTTTCTCATCATATTACACTCACATCATGCTTCTATATTCTTAAATGGAAAATTTATGACTAAATTTGCTTTCCTGCTTTGGAAAATTGTTGAAAGAAAACTTATTGACCACTGCTAGGTGAGAAAGACAAAGGATCTATCAACACATCCAGATGAGTAATTACCTCTGCATTGAGGAAAATTTGAAATAGCACACATGTTCAAATTTAACATTCGCAATGCAACAGTCATCTCGGGCAAAAATGTGGGGTCTAAGTTAAAAATGAGACTGAAATATAAAATGTTAATGAAGGCATTAAAAGCAAACAAAAAAGCCAATGGTTAAATATATCGTTACTATGACAGTGTATAGAGCATATATTTCTAGTTCTAATTCATTCCTTAATTTGGATCGAGAAATGTAAATAAAACTAGAAAAATAATATAAAATAATGTCAGTTAAGTTAATTGCCAGATTGTGCAAACTTGAAGTAATAAATTATCATGTTTAACACTGATTATACCTATTAGAGAATCAGTTTCAGAATCAGGTTTACTATCAGTCTAATGTGACACAAAATTGTTGTTTTGCAGCAGTAGTACAGTGCAAAGACATAAAATCACTATAAATTACAAAATATATAAATACTGCCAAAAAAGGCATAACGATGTTTCACCCTGAAATTTGTGAAGGAGAAACTTAAGTCAGATGTATCAGTATCACAGTGGAATAAAGGAAATTACAGAGGCTTGAGAGAGGAGTTGGCCAGGGTTGATTGGAAAAGAACACTAGTAGGGATGACAGCAGAGCAGCAATGGCTGGATTTTCTGGAAGCAATTTAGAAGGCACAGTATATATACATCCCAAAGAGGAAAAAATACTCTAAAAGCAAGATGACACAACTATGGCTAACAAGGGAAGTCAACGCCAACATAAAGGCCACAGAAAGGGCATATAATAGAGCAAACGTTAGTGGGAAGTTAGAGGATTGAGAAGCTTTTAAGTACCAACAGAAGGCAACTAAAAAGTTATTAACAAGGTGAATATGGAATATGAAAGTAAGCTAGCCAAAAGATTCTTGATATGTAAAGTGTAAAAAAGAGGTGAGAGTGGATATCAGATCACTGGAAAACAACGCTGAAGAGGTAGTAAAGGGGGACAAGGAAATGGCAGACAAACTGAATAAGTATTTTGCATCATTCTTCACTGTTGAAGACACTAGCAGCGTGGTGGAAGTTCCAGGTGTCAGGGGTCATTAAGTGTGTGAAGTTATCATTGCTAGAGAGAAGGTTTTTGTGAAACCAAAAAGTCTGAAGGTAGATAAGTGATATGGACCAGATGGTATACACCCCAAGATACTAAAAGAGGTAGTTGGAGAGATGGTGGAGACATTAGTAATGATCTTTCAAAAATCAATAGATTGTGGAAGAGTTCTGGAAGACTGGAAAGGTGTAAATGTCGCACTACTCTTCAAGAAGGGAGAGAGGCAGAAGAAAGGAAACTATAGGCCAGTTAGTCTGACCTCAGTGGTTGGGAAGATGTTGGAGGTGGTTGGTAAAGATGTGGTTTCAGGGTACTTGGAGGCACATGATAAAATAGGCCATAGTCAGCATGATTTCCTCAAGTGAAAATCTTGCCTGACAAATCTGTTGGAATTCTTAGAAGAAATAACAAAACTGGATAGACAAAGGAGAATCGGTTGATGTTGTGTGCTTGGATTTCAAGAAGGCCTTTAACAAGGTGTCACACATGAGGCTGCTTAACAAGCTATGAGCCCATGGTATCTGATTGATATGAGGCAAAGAGTGTGAATAATGGGATCCTTTTCTGGTTGGCTGCCAGTGACCAGCAGTGTTCCACAGGGTCTGTGTTGAGACCAATTCTTTTTACATTATATGTCAGTGATTTGAATGCTGAAATTGATGACTTTGTTGCAAAGTTTGCAGAAGATACGAAGATAGGTGGAGGGGTAGGTAGTTTTGAGGAAGTGGAGAGGCGACAGCAGGACTTAGACAGATTGAGCAAAGAAGTTGCAGATGGAATACAGTGTATGGTCAAGCACTTTGTTAATAGAAATGAAAGGGTTGACTATTTTCTAAATGGAGAGAAAATACAAAAATCTGAGATGCAAAGGGACTTGGGAGTCCTTGTGCAGGATTCCATAAAGGTTAATTTGCAGGTTGAATCTGTGGTGAGGAAGGCAAATGCGATGTTAATATTCACTTCAAGAGGACTAAAAAAAGCAAGGATGTAATGTTGAGACTTTATCAAGCACTGGTGAGGCCTCACTTGGAGTGTTGTGAGCAGGTTTGGGCCCCTTATCTTCACATGGATGTGCTGAAACTGGAGAGGGATCAAAGGAGGTTCATGAATATGATTAACTGGCTTGTCATATAAAGATTGTTTGATGGCTCTGGATCTATATCTATTAGAGTTCAGAAGAACGAGGGGTGACCTCGTTGAAACCTATCAAATGGTGAAAGGCCTCTATAGAGTGGATGTGGAGAGTATCTTTCCTATGGTGGGAGTGTCTAAGCCTCAGAATTGAGGGGAGTCCTTTTAAAATGGAGATGAGGAAGAATTTCTTTAGCCAGAGAGTAGTGAATCTGTGGAATTCACTGCCATGCACAACTGTGGAGGGTAAGTCGTTATTTATATTTAATGCTGAGATTGATAGGTGCTTGACTGGTCAGAGCATGAAAGGATACAAGGGAAGGCAGGAGATTGGGGCTGAGAGGAAATATGGATTAGCTATAATGAAATGACAGAACAGACTTGATGGGCCAAATAGCCTTATTTGGTTCCTATATCTTATGGTCTTTCAGAAGTCAAAGGAAAGAAGCTATTTCTGGTTTGTTGACTCTGAGTATTCGGGCTGCTGTAAGAGCTTGCTGATGGTAGAAATGAGAAGAGGGTATGTACCAGATGGTGAGGATCATTACTGATGGATTCAACGGTCTTGAGTCACATCTTTGATGGTGGGGATGTTTGTGCCTGTGATGGAGTCGGCTGAGTCTTTAATCCTTTGTATCCTCTTGCATGCTGGTACATTGGTGGGGTGGGGGGAGGCATACCAGGCTATGGTACAATCAGTCTGAATGCCTTCCACTGTACATTTACAGAAACTTAAAAGAGTCTTTGGTGACACACCAACACTCCTCCACCTTCTTCATGATTACATCAATGTGCTGGCCCCAAGACAGATCCCCTGAGGTGTTAACACCCACAAACTTAACGCTGCTCACCTTTTCCACTGCTCACCCTCAGTGATGACTGGTGCATGTTCTCACACATTCCCCTTCCTGAAGTCCATAATCAATTCCTTGGACTTGCTGCTGTTTTGTGTGAGGTAATTGTTACGAGACCATTCAATCAGCCAGTCTATCCAATGCCTGTTCACCTCCTCATCGACATCTGAGATTCTGCCAATAACAATGGTGTAATCTGTGAATTTATAGATAGTGTATGAACTGTGCTTAGCTACACATGATTGTAGACAGGTCAGAACAATGGGCTAAAAACACACCTTTGAGGTGCGCCCGTGTTCATTGTCAGCGAGGAGGAGATATTATCTCCTAACCATATTGACTATGATCTCCCAATGAGGAAGTCAAGGATTCAACTGCAATGCGAGGTACAGAGGCACAGGTTTACAAACTTGTTGAATAATACTGATAGTATTGAACACTAAGCAATAATCGAAAAATAGTAGCCTGACAAATGTTTTGCTGTTTTCTAGGTGCTCCAGTTTGAGTTGTCAGTCTGGATTCTCCAGAAATGTAAGAAAATCTACTAAACACTAATTTTATGGTTTCAGATGAAAAAAGGAATTGCTAGATCTCTGGGTTTAATTTTATTTTCTTAATACAATTTTATTTTTGATATAGTTTTAAGAACACTGGATTTGTGTAATAGGCAGATTGATTAGAGTGGTGGGCATCTATATGTTAAAACTCCTGGAATATGAGCAATCTGTGTCAGCAATCACTTTAAGAATTAAAAGGTAATGGAATAAGAATTAAAGGGTAATTAAATAGTACTGTATATTCCAATACAAACTTATAAGTACTCATTAATATAGATATAATTTCCTGACATTTTTCTAGTTGTTTTCAATTAAGAACATATTTACATGCAATACATCAGTTTGAGACTTGCAGTTGGTTAGAGGTATATGGAACAGAAGTATAAATTAATTCAGGTGGAAAATTACCCCCAAATTATGGTCTATTCTACGATTCTCAGAACAGTCTTTAATACTAACGCGGTTTAGTTCTGCATTGTTCCTCCAGGTTTATTATCCTAAAAGTAAACTTTATATTCCACCTAGCAAGCAAACATTCTTTTGGTTATTTCTTTGAATGCAATAGTATTGGCAAAAAGATTCAATGTTGAAGAGAAATAATAATTATATATTTATATAGGTCACAATTTGATCCAGCAGAACAAATGGAGTAGTAAGTATACAGAATAGAATACCAAATGATCTCGCGGTAATCATGTTCCCATGACATTGTCACTCCTTGTCATAAGTTAGTGTTAGCTATCATAGAGGAGAGAGGTGGTATTTAAGTAAGGTTAAGAGTTTCTATAATGCACCTTAGCACATACCATAGCAACACCATTCCCTGTATTGCACTGGTGGACAGAGTGAATATTGAAAGCAATGGTTAATATGCTTTCAAAAGAACGGAATCAAAATGTTTGAGCTTTTTGCATGGCTGTACCCATCTAGGTGAATCCCATGAATGATGAAGAAGTTTTAAGGGTTTGGGAGGTGACTTCGTTTTCATTTTGTTTTATAGTTACAATACAGATAAAAGAAGAATCAATAATTACGGCACCACAGAAGCCTAGGAGGTAAATGCTTATCTCATTGAAGATAGTCATTTCCTGCCATTTACGAGTAAATATGTTGGTATTAATGTAGTTTAAATCCTGTGAGGTCATAATAAAAGAAAGGTGAACAAAGCCTATTTAGAGTTGACTAACTACCTTTTTATATTCCTCTTTTACATGAAGAGTCACTCTGGTACTGAACAACAAACTTTTTTGAAAGCGTTGCTTCCTCAGATTTTTTTTTTGTTTATGGTAGACTGCATGAAGCTGAACACAAATATAATTTCAGACTACTTGTATTGCACAGGAATTTGGGGAAACAAGAAATTAACTTTTATTGAGTATTATTGAATATGATGTGTTTTAATTGCATAATTGTGTTGACGCTTTGCATTTGTTCAACTAAGCTAAAATGTTTTGTTGGTAATTTTCATTTGTACTCAGTGTCTGGGGCTTTTTGCTTAAGTCTCCAACATTAACAGACAGCATTGATGGATTCCAGTTGCCCAAATACTGTTTCTCCATGACCACAATGTCCGGCTGAAACCTTTCACAATGTTTGTCACTAACAGCACCAAGATTTGCAGGGAAGAAGTCTAAATTGGAATGCAGAAAATGAATCTTTAGTGATATGTTGCACTTCATGGTTTTGTATGCTTGAAGCATTTTGTCAACTATCTGTACATAGTTTGCACATTAGCTGCTCTGTATTTGCCAAGGAAATTTTCAAACAATATCCTTGAATGCCTTCCATACGATTTTCTCCAGTCTTTTGATTGATAACCTGTTTCATTTGTGGAGCAACAAAATGCATTCCTTAATCTTGGCATCAGTTATTCTGACTTGAATTATGAATTGAAATAATAAATATAGGTGATTTTTTTAAAATGTTGCATGATAGGGAAATTTCATGGTAATTTTCATGATCAGCAGCTAAAAATCCATAAGGTATACCAAAAAGTATTCAGGAAGCAATATCTTTGTTGTCCAGTGACATTAGACCAATTTTCTAATAGTTTTTTCTGTCCTCCAGGACATCATGACAAATTCCTTTATAAAGCTATTTTCATGAAACTAATATAAATGTGATTGCCACTTGCCTCCAAATAAACAAAAAAACATCTTTGGAGCAATAGCACAAGCTACAATGTGTCTTTACATTGAGCCATTTTGTGCATAAACAGTGTAAAATAGCATAAATAGAAACTACTGCAATAGGCAGTCTCAGACTTCAGAAGCACTCAATTCCGATGGGAGCATTTTAGTTAACAATATTACACAATTTGACTTCTAGTGCATAATACCCTTTTAAAATTACAGCCTATCATTCAAATATTTTTCAAAGAAGCATCAAAAATCTGTTCTTCACTGTAAATGCTATAGAAAACAGATTTGTAGTGTTACTGCGGTGAATGGAAAGGTTAGCAACTGACAAGTTCATGGCTGCCAGCTGCATGCTGTTTGGACAACTGACAGCATTGTTAGCCACATGCTGGTAGTTGGCAACACCACCAGACAGTTGAGCTAAGGGTGAAGGAAGAATAAAACAAAATAAAATTTGGAGATCAGAAGGGTACACTGCACTGGTGGTCTTCAAATGTCTATATACAATTCATGGCAGGGAGCCCAGAAATGAATGAAATTAAACTTGGCTCACTAAAACTTGAATTGACGTTGTCCAAATACCTACAGTTAGTAGAGGGAAGATACTTCCATACCATCAATCTTGGCTGAATGTTGATGAAGGACCCAAACATTATATGACAATGCGCTAATTCATCTCTGAGAGGTTGGTCATTTTTATTCATACTTTTCATCTATTCTTTTCATGCAGAAATGATCATTAAAAACTTTTTACAATTAATTAATTGGCATAAAATTAATTATTTTTCCTGGAGACCTCTTTGATATAAGCAACTGCCTTTCAGTAGTCAGATCTGGTTCATGTTGCCTCTCAAACATATTTTCTTTAAGAGATCAGTTAATCTAATTTTGGCAGTGTTTAGCAGGATAAAAGTTGGCTAGGATATTGGGAGAACTTCCGACCCATTTTGAATGATGAATGAGGCACTTAAGATCATATAAAGAGTTACAAATCAGAATTGTTCTATCAGTGAGATGTCAAAAGAGCAAAATGCTTTTGCCCATTAACTCATAACAATTAAAGTCTGCAAACTCTGAGACACATTCTCATTCATGAATTCTTATTACTTATGAAAGGTCACATAAAATGAGGCTAGGTTACATTGTGCCAAAACATGACCAGATTAATGCCTTTGTTAAAATTAAAAATAGAAATTAGCACAACATATTACTTACTAAAATTATATAATTTAAATTTCAGTATCAATTGAATCAGATTTATCAGAATAATGAGCCTTTTCATTTAGTTTATAAGAATTCATAATTTATAGATTCAGCCAGCTCCGTTACTGGTACAACACTCCCCACCATCGAGGATATCTTCAAGAGGCAGTGCCTCAAAAAGCTGGCACACATCATTAAGCACCCTCACCATAAGTCAAACTGGACACACTGGAGGTTGTGATAGAACAAAGGACCCTACGGAAAATCCTGGCAATTCTGAACAATGTTTCTCACCTTCTGCATGCCACCTTGGCTGAACAGAGGAACACTTTTGTAATAGACTAAGACAACTGTGCTGCTCCAAAGAGTGCTATCTGAGATTCTTACCCTCGATAATTAGGCTTTCTAATGAGTCAGCCAATAGCAGAGGAGGTGATGACCCCCCCCCCCTCCTATTAGAGTGTTGGAAGTAACTTATTTTTTCTTCTTTCTTACTTCTCTTCTAATATTTGTTTATGCATGCACTTGTAATACTACTGTGGTACACTGTAATTTCCTTTGGGATCAATACAGTATCTATCTATTATGTGAGACATGCCCTCTTCACATTATTACCATCAGGGAGGAGGTACCAGAGCCTGAAGACCCATACTGAATGAATTTCTCCTCCACCTTCAGATTTCTGAACAGTCCATGAACACTA
Organism: Hypanus sabinus; assembly: GCF_030144855.1. Taxonomy (NCBI): domain Eukaryota; kingdom Metazoa; phylum Chordata; class Chondrichthyes; order Myliobatiformes; family Dasyatidae; genus Hypanus; species Hypanus sabinus. The sequence continues at coordinate 45,756,043 of NC_082719.1, read as the reverse complement.
TCTCACTATTCTTATTTTTGTATTACTTATTTGTAAATTTTAATATTGTCGTGTATTTGCATTGCACTGCTGCATTAAAACAACAAATTTAATATCATATAAGATAGTGATAATAAATATGATTCTGAATTCCTCAAATCCTTTTCAGCCCTTTAAGTCATTCAATTAAACTCTAGGTGATCTGATGTTTAACAATGTCCATTTATTGATTCCATATTCATTAGTGTTTTACCTAATAAAAATATCAGTCACTGCTTCTTCCTATGTTCAGATGTTCTCATGTATATGAGGAAACCTTTAATTTGGATCCTGAATGCCAATCCATTAAAATAATCTTGCACTCAGAGGATGTATTCTCTCAGAAGCTGTAGACACTTGCACTCCAACACTTCCTCAGTTTCTAAATAACCAAATAACCTTTTTTCCCTTTTCTTTGCAATATTTTCCTCGACACATTCAATTTCCTATTCTAGATTGCCTGACTTGCTTAAAACTGACAAAAAACCTTAATATGTTAGCTTTGCAATGCTATATTTTACTGGAACAGTAGAGGGATTAGGCATCTAATTGTTCATTGGCTAGCACTAATCAATTGACTACTAAGATTTTTGACTTTCTGCTAACATTTCTCACGTCTCTTACTCAGATAAGTTATATTTTATCCATCACTAAGAATTTGCCGACTGAATAATTTTTGAGCTAATTGACTTCTGCTGTTCCTTTTCCCACCACAATCAGTACCAAATTTTTGATCATGTATTTTAATCTTTCAGTGGGCTCATTATCTATATCTTTTCTAGTTTCTTCAGCTACAATCTAGTTCGCAGCTTTTGGTCTCCTGTGTCAAGTCCACAATTTATCCTATATCCCTTAATTTTATTTGGCAGTGACATATTTCCAGAAATATTTTCCCCAAACTTTCACACTTTATCTCTGACACCCAGCGACACACCTGACTACAAATTACCAAATTTCTTTTCCATACAACTTTCTTAATTTCTCCCCTATAATCAGAGAGTAGATATTTCTCTGAATGTCTCCTATCAAATCATTGAGAGACAAATGCTCTGCCTTTAATGCTGTTTTGAGCATTTCACCATATGTAAGACGTTTATTGAACAGAGAACATATTCAATTTGATGAGCGTAGCGAGATTGACATTCATAATTTTGTCTGGAAAAACAGTTATTTCACAGCATTCAAGATTAAGACTCTTGCAGGTTGGGAAAACTGCATTTATGATTTTGTTTTGGATTTGAGAGAACAAGGGGTATAAGCGACCAATAGCCGCAGATGAAAACACTGTTCTTGGTAATTGTACAGTGCAAGACACAAAGATCCTCCTAGATTGTAATGCTAATGATGTGCAGCAATAAATACAAGGACATTGTCAGTAGAGAGATTGATGGAGTGCAAATAAGGGATGTGAAAGTACAGAAAAAAGTGTTATTACTGTTGATCTAAACTTTAGATTTTAAAGGAAATGCAAACACAGATCAGATTTTATATTGATAAATTGTTGCACTGTACAGACTTATCTTAGTAGAAATCTACTAGATTCCCTTTGACTCTGAGGTGAAAAAATAATCCTACATTTGTGGATAATGTCAATGATGAGTAATATAACTGATGTTAATGGTGTACTAAAGATAAAGATAAACTAAAGATAAACTTTTCTTAGTTAAATGCTGATTAATACATTCAGCAGAAATATTGTTCATGCTGGCAGATGATATTGAGAGTGTTTTATTTGATTGTGATTGTGATTTCTGGTCTTATTATTGTATCAACTAATTCTCAAAAGTAATCTCAGTTATTCTTTGTGAATATTCTGCCTCATATACTATAAAAATAATTTCCTAGTTTGAATTTAGCAAAAAAATTTCTTCAAGATAAAATCATAATTTAAAAAAAGACATGGTGCTTACACTACTAATGATACCAAACTATTAAGTTACAGATCACATTTCTGGAGCTTCCAGAAACAGATGTGAATCAGAACCAGAATCATCTTTATCACTAATGACTTAATTACATAATATTTATTGTTATGCAGCAACAGTACAAAGTTATAAAATTACTATAAATCGCAAAAATAAATAGCACAAAAAATATAACAAGGTAGAGTTCATGTGTTCATGGACTATTCAGAAATCTGATGGGAAAGGAGAAGATATAGCAATAGATCTTATGAAAAAATAATCTAGAAATTTATTGACTATTCCAGATTTAATTCTTCAGGCTGTATTTGGTCAATCAGTGAACAGGAACATGAGAATAAGTGGAGACTCAACATAGGTCCGTGATTGAAGATGAGAAAAAGCAGCACTTCACGGCAGTTTTCAGAGTTGGACTGCATCCAATCAGTGAACAGGATTCATTAGAAAAGGTGAATAAAAGTAAGGTAGGGGTAAGTGCAGTGACCATTGTTTGGGTGGACCAGTGTTGGAGTGCTTTGGCTCATCAGGCTTTGCCAAGGTAAGTATCTGTTAAGTTTCTTCTTGTTTATTCTTCATTCTACATTTGTTAAGCCACTGTTAGTGGAGTGAGATTGGCTCCAGGGGCTGTGTTGTGTTCTTTATGTGAGATATAGAAGTTCTAGAACACCTCCAGCCTCCCAGATAACTATGTCTGCACCAGATGCATCAAGCTGCAGCTCCTGAGGTAACGTATTAATGAACTGGAGCTGCAGGTCAATGACCTTTGGCTCATATGGGAGACTGAGGAAGTGATGGATAGGAGCTACAGGGAGGTAGTCACCTCTAGGTTTCAGGAGGCAGGTAACTGGGAGACTGCCAGGAGAAGGAAGGGAAATGGGCAGCCAGTGCAGAGTACCTCTGCAGCCATTTCCCTCAACAATAAGCCTAGTGTTTTGAGGGGAACATCCTGCCAGGGATTGGGGGTTGCCACAGCATCCGGGTCTCTGGGACTGACTCTGGTGCTGTGCCTTGGAAGAGAACAGAGATGAAGAGGACTGCAGTAGTGACAGGAGATTCAATAGTTAGAAGAATAGAAGCGATATTCTATGGACACGATAGAGACACCCGAATGGTATGTTGCCTTCCAGGTACCAGAGCCAAGCAGGTCTCAGATCGTGATCATGATGTGATAGAATTCACTCTGCAATATGAGAATGAGAAGCTGAAGTCAGGTGCTTCAGTAATACAGTGGAGTAAAGGAATTACAGAGGCTTGAGAGAGGAGCTGGTCAAAATTGATTGGAAGGCGACACTAGCAGAAATTCAGCAGAGCAGCAGTGGCTGGTGTTTCTGGGCGCAATTCGGAAGGTGGAAGATAGATACATCCCAAAGAAGAAAAAGCACTCTGAAGGCACGATGAAGCATCCATAGCTGACTAGGGAAGGTAAATCCAAAGTAAAAGCCAAAGAGAGGGCATGTAATAAAGCAAAAACACTGGTCAACAATTTTTTTTGTGTTGCTTCCTCAGGAATTATTTTTATGGTAGATCGCTTAGAGCTGAACACCAACATAACTGCAATTTACAATAGTTCAACTAAGCTAAAAATGTTTTGTTGGATGATTTTCCATTGTACTCACTGTCTGAGGCTTCTCACTTAAGTGTCTAATAATAATCACCAATCATTGATGGATTCCAGTTGCCTGAATACCAATTCTCTATGACCATAATGTCCTTGTGAACCTTTCACCATGCTTCTCACTGACAACACTGGCATTTGAAAGGAAGAACTCTAAATGGGAATGCAGAAAATGGATCTTTAGTGACAGGATGTACTTCATGGTTTTGTATGCTTGAAGCATGTTGTCAACCAGCTGCACATAGTTTGGTGCTCTGTAGTGGCAAAGAAAATTTTCAACAATGTCCTTGAATGCCTTCCATGCAATTTTCTCCAGTCCCACTAGAAGTCAATTATCAAGTATGAAGTTTTGGGATTCTAGGAGGCACATGATAAAATAGGCCGTAGTCAGCATGGTTTACTTAAGGGAAAATCTTGTCTGACATTCAGTTGGAATTTGTTGAAGAAATAACAAGCAGGATAGACAAAAGAGAATAGATGGATGTTGTGTACTTGGATTTTCAGAAGGCCTTTTGCAAGGTGTCGCACATAAAGCTGCTTAAAAAGTTAAGAGCTCATGGTATTACAGAAAAGAGTGGGAATAAAGGGAGCCGTTTTTGGTTGGCTGCCGGTGACAATGGTGTTCCACAAGGGTCTGTGTTGGGACTGCTTTTTATGTTATATATCAATGATTTGGATAATGGAATTGATAGCTTTGTGGACATAGTTGAGGATGATATGAAGATAAGTGGAGAGACAGGTAATATTGAGGAAGCAGAGAGGATACAGAAGAACTTAGATGGATGAGAAGAATGAGTAAGGAAGTGGCAGATGGAATACAGTGCCAGGACGTGTATGGTCTTGCACTTTGGAAGAGGAAATAGAAGTGTAGGCTATTTTCTAAATGGAGAGAACATTAAAAAATCTGAGGTGCAAGGGGACTTGGGAGACCTTGTGCAGGATTCCCGAAAGGTTAATTTGTGGGTTGGGTTGATGAGGAAGGCAAATGCAATGTTGCCATTCGTTTTGCAAGGACTAGAATATAAAAGCAATGATGCAATTTTGAGACTTTATAAGGCACTGGTGAGGTGTCACTTGGAGTTTTGTGAGCCGTTTTGGGCCCCTTATTTAAGAAAAGATATGCTGATATTGGTTCAGAGGAGGTTCATGAGAATGATTCCAGGATTACATGGCAGAGGAGAAGATATGAGGACCAGTTGAAGGCTCTGGGCCTGTAGTCGCTGGAATTCAGAAGACTGAGCAGGGATCTCATTAAAAACTATCAAATGTTGAAAAGCCTTGATAGAGTGGATGTGGAGAGAATGTTTCCTGTAATTGGGGAGCATAAGACCAGAGGCCACAGCCTCCAAGTAGAGGGATGTCCAGTTAGAAAAGAGATGAGGAGTAATTTCTTTAGCCAAAGTGGTGGAGATCAGTGCCAGAGACAGCTATGGAGGCCAAGTCATTTGGTATATTTGAGGCAGAGATTGACAGATTCTTGAGTAGTCAGGTCATGAAGGGTTACAGGAAGAAAGGAGGAGATGGGGCTGAGAGGAAAATGGATCAGTCATGATGAAATGGCAGAGCAGACTCAATGGGCCAACTGGCCTAATTCTGCTCCTATATCTAAAAACTGATATTCTTTGACAAATTGTGTCAGATATTTGTCACTAATGCCTGTTTTTCTGTGAGAATCTTTCTGCAATTTTTGGGATGGTTCCATTTGTGATTTATGGGATGTTGCAATTTTTTCTAACTATACCTGATCAGCCAAATTAACAGTGAATTCTGGGTAAATTCCAAGCTATGGTCCTGCTGCCTGAAAGTTAACATAGATCAGGGTAAATTAGAGATGAACCAAACCTGTGACATTATGCCTCTTCTTTGCTGAGGCCAGGGAGCAACTCTCAAACCACTTCCCCTTAATTACTCCTCGATAATGAACCATCAGGCCATTGGCTCTTGCACCATCACCAACCTCATCAACTCTGGAGATTGCCCAACCACTGTAGCAACCTCATAGTTCCCTTACCTAGCACTACTCATTTCTACCACCTACCAAGATCCACAAACCTGACTGTCCAGATACACCCATTATTTCTGCCCCTCTGAATTCATGTCTGTATACATCGACTCCATTTTATCCCTCTTGGTTCAGTCCCTCCCTAACTCCAGCTGTAACATTTCACATGCTCCCCATCTCCTCAACACTTCCAATTCCCCAGCCTTGATTAAAAAAAAAATATTTTTATTATGGATATCCAGTCCTGTACACTTCTATCCCCCATCAAGAAGGCCTTAATGCTCTCTGGGTCTTTCTTGACAACAGACCCCATGGCAACACCTTGAGTTTGGAGAAATTGTTGAGGGTAAGGACCAGTTCCTCTCCAACACTACCCTCCTCCATCTGGTGTAACTGCTTCTCACCCTCAACAGTATCTCCAAACTCAAGGTGTAGCCATGAGCACCTGCATAGGCCCCAGCTACGCTTGCCCTTTCGATGGCTACGTGGAACATGTACCAAGCCTTCCCTGGTAACGCTCAACTCTTTCTGCACTTCATTGACAAATGCATTGATGCTGTTTCATGCACCCATGCTGAACTCGTCAATTTCATCAATTCCACCCTGCCCTTCAATTCACTTGGTCCATTTCTAACACCTCTCTCTCTCCTTTCTTTCTTTCTGTCTCCATATCTGGAGCCAAATTGTCTACTGGTATCTTTTATAAACCTACTGATTCCAATGGCTATCTTGACTATACTTCTTCCTGTAAAAATGACATTTTCTTTTCTTAGTTGCTTTGTCCCAGCCACATCTGTTCCCAGGATCAGGGTTTCTTTTCCAGGACATTAAAGATATCCTTTTTCAAAGATGGTGTTTCCCTTCCTTCATCATTGATGCTACCCTCACCTACATCTCCTCCATTTCTCAGACATCCATGCTCACCCCATCTTTCAGCCACCTTAACAAGGATAGAGTTCCTCTTGTCATCACCTACCATCCCATGAGCCTCTGCATCAAACACATTATTCTCCGCAATTTCCAACATTCAATAGGACCCTACCACCAAGCACATTGTTGCCTCCCCTCCAGTCTCTGCTTTCTACAATAATTGTTCCCTTTGTGCTTCCCTTGTCCTTTAGTCCCTCCCCACTAGTCTCCCTCCTGGCACTTACCCCTGCAAGCGGTAGAAGTGCTACGCCTGCCCATTCACCTCCACTCATGACCCCTAACAGTCCTTCTAGGTGAGGCAACACTCCAGCTGTGAGTCTGTTGAGTCATCTATTATTTCCAGTGCTCCTGATGTGGCCTCCTCTACATTGGTGTGACCAGGTGGAGATTGAGGAACCACTTTAAATAGCCAACCACTTTCATTACTATCCCTATTCCCATTCTGACATGTCAATCTACGGTCTTTTCCTCTGCCACAATGAGGCAACTCTCAGCTTGGAGGAGCAATATTTCGTATTCTGTCTAGGTAGCCTCCAACCTGATGGTATGAACATTGATTTCTTCTGGTATTTTTTTCCCCTTTCTCCCTTCCCTCTTCTTCAATTCCCCACTCTAGGTTCTTAACTCTTCACCTCAACTGCCTATCACCTCCCCAGTACCTCTCCTCCTTCCCTTTCTCTCATAGTTCACTCTCCTACTATATTTCTTCTTCTCCAGCCCTTCACTTTTTCCACTTATCACCTCCCAGTTTCTGATTCGGCCCCTCCCCCACCTTACTTCACCTATCAACTTCTAGCTTGTCCTCTTTCCCCTCCCCTCACCTTCTTATTCTGGCACCTCCACCCTTCCTGATGAATGGTCTCAGTCCAAAATGTGGACTGTCTATTCATTTCTATATATGCTGCCCTACCTACTGACCTCCCCCAGCATTTTGTGTGTTGCAGGGAAGTAAATGGTCATGCACTTTGATAGAAGGAATAAAGGCATAGACTATTTTTAAATAGGGGGAAAATTTAGAAATCAGAGGTGTAAAGGGACTTTGGAGTCCTTGTGCACGATTCCCTAAAGGTTAACTTGAAGACTGAGTTAGTGTTAAGGAAGGCAAATGCAATGTTACCAATCATTTTGCATGGATAAGAATGTAAAAACAAGGATGTAACGTTGAGGATTTATGTAGCATTGGTCAGACTGCATTTGGAGTATCATGAGCAGTTACATAGAAACCCTACAGCACAATACAGGCCCTTCAGCCACAAAGTTGTGCCAAACATGTCCCTACCTTAGAAATTACTAGGCTTACCTGTAGCCCTCTATTTGTGGGCTCCTTACCTAAGAAAGGATGTGCTGGCATTAGAGACAGTCCAGAGGTTGTTTACGAGAATGAGTTTGGAATAAAAGGGTTAACGTACGAGGAGCATTTGAAGACTTGGGGCCTGTACTTGCTGGAGTTTAGAAGAATAATGGGGATATCACATTGAAACTTATGAAATATTAACAGAGTTTACATGGAGAGGATGTTTCCTATATTGGGGGAGTCTAGGACTGGAGGGCACAGCCACAGATTAGAAGAATATCCCTTTGGAACAGAGATGAAGAGGAATTTCTTTAGCCAGAGGATGCTGAATCTATGAAATTCATTGCCACAGATTGCTATGGAGGCCAAGTCAATGGGCAAACTTAAAGCAGAGGTTGACGGGTTCTTGATTAGTCAGAGTGTCAAAGGTTACAGGGAGAAGGCAGGAAAATGGAGTGGAGAGGGATAATGCATCAGTCATGAGGAAATGGCAGAACATATTCATTGAGCTGAATGGCCCAATTCTGCTCCTATGTCTTATTGTCTTATGTTCAAAGATGCATGGTGACTATAAATTATGTTTTTGAATTAAGCAAGATTTTCAATTTTTTAAAGGTCTAAATCAAAAGCTCAGTGTCCATATGTAAAAATATAAAAGAACAGAATACATCTCACCGGGCCCACTTCATCATTCCATTAAGATTACAGCTGGTACTGTGTACTAACCATTTTTGTGCCCATTCTGTACCTTCCCATTCCCAAAGAGGCCAAAACTCTATTGATCTGTTTTGAATATATTCAATGATTGAGCATCTACATCCATTATGTACAGAGTTCTGAAGATTTACAATCCTCTGCAGTAAGGAAATGTATTCAATCATCTGTGGAACATTAGGGATATGAATGTGACAAAAAACCAAACTGTCAAGTAATCATAATTTCAGGATTAAGCCTGCAGGCTGAATGAAGGTTTTCATTATATGAACAAGAAATAGTTTATAGTGATTTCACTGCAGTTCTGAGAGTAGTTAAACCTTATTTTCTCACAGGTAGATGTAAGTGTTTGAATTCCTCCTGTTTTCTAGCATGTAATCATCCATCAATCAACATCTCTCAAACTGATTGCCTGATTTTTCATGCTTCAGGCTTTTGTAGAACAATACCGAGAGCAAATATTATCGTGCTTTGGGTGGAATGCGTCTCTACCAAAGGAGGTGTAAGCCGATCCTTCCCTCCACTAGCCTGCAGGTTACTCTTGGGCAAGGTGTAGCACTTGCTTCGCCCAATCGTCAGGGTCACGTGAAGCCATAGGAGCAGCTGACGCATATCACAAGTCCTGGTTACGTTATCACTGACACCAGGCAATCTCCAAAGATTATTGATAATGGTTGGGGCCATCCATCTTGTAAAGACTGCCCAGAAGACAGCAATGGCAAACCACTTCTGTAGAATTCATCAAGAACAATCACGATAATAGACTATGCCATCAACATAGCACATAACGGTGATCGTGTTTGTCATGTTTCCTACATTATAACAGTGATACCACTCCACAATCATTCAACTGACTTTAAAGATTAGAACAGTTGTACCGGTAATAATAATGTTACATCTTCTGCTTTATTAGTTTTAGATTACCATTCACTGGAAGCAAAAAATCTTAGCATTTTACTTTTTTTGGGATCATGGATAAAAGAAAAATCAATAGACTAAATCTCCAAAGAACTGAAATTTTCTGCAAGCACATTAGAATGTTCAATATTAACTTCCAATCTCTAATCATATATTAATAACTAGACATTACAAAGAATACCCTTTAGAGCATCGTGCTCCTTCTAAAAAGGCAGCAAGTCCTTTTTAACAATACAAATGCAAGGTGCAGGAACAGCTCAGTAAATTACAATATTTAGTGACTGGCTGTATCGCTGCCTGGTATGGGAGCCCTACCTCCCTCAATCGCAGGACTCTGCAGAGAGTGGTGTGAACAGCCCGGCACATCTGTGGATGTGGACTTCCCACTATTCAGGACATTTCTAGCAACAGGTGCGTAAAAAGGGCTCAAAGGATCATTGGGAAACTGAGTCATCCCGATCACAATCTATTCCAGCTGCTACCATCCCGGAAACGGTACCGCAACATAAAAGCCAGGACCAACAGGCTCTGGGACAGCTTCTTCCACCAGGCATCAGACTGATTAATTCACGCTGACACAATTGTATTTCTAAGCTATATTGACTGTTCTGTTGTATATCTTACTGTATTATTATAAATATTCTATATGCTATACTATGTTACAAATTACTAATTTGCACATTCCGAGGCATTACAAAGACTTTTACTCATGTATGTGAAGGAAAAAATAAAGTCAATTCAATATAATTAGGATTAGTACATGGTTAAAAATCCATTCCTTCAAGACCACACTTAGAAAATCTGTTATAAAGGCTTTAGGAATTAATTAAAAATTGTCTTCCAGCAGACATTCAAGCTACCATATTTATATGGAGTATAACAATTCTGGTAATCAAGAGAAGTTGAATCAATTGTCAGAACAAAAGCCTATAGGAAGATCCCAGAGATTTTATAGTCCAAAGCTACTTGAATAATTGAGTTTTAATCACTGGAGATTATAAAACAAATTACCAGTGTGCAATGTTAACAGATGTTTGATCATACCCTCAATGGTCACTATCAGTTACAGGAAGTACCTAGCAAAGTGGCCACTGAGTGTATTTCTAGATGTTCACAGCATTATTGCTGTAAACCATCCACTTCAAAGTTCGATGTGTTGTGTTCAAAGATTCTCTTCTGACACCCCTGTAGTAACACATAGTTCTTTGAGTTACTGTCACCATCCTGTCAGCTTGAACTGATCTTGTCATTCCCCTTTGACCCTTCTCATTAACAAGGCATTTTTGCTCGCAAATCTGCCATTCACTGGATTTTTTTTTGCGTTTTACACACCATTCTCTGTAAATTCAAGAGACTGTTGTGCATGAAAATTCCAAGAGATCAGGAATTTCTGAAATACTCAAACCACCTCATCTGGCACCAACTCTATGATCAAAGTCACTTGATCATATTTCTTCCCAGTTCTGATATTTGGACTGAACAAGAATTGAAACTCTTAACCACATCTGCATGCTTTTATCCATTGAGTTGCTGTCACGATTGGTTAATATTAATAATGAGCAGGTAGACAGGAGTACCTAATAAAGTGGTGATTGAATGCCCATCAAGGTTGCAATCACCTGTTCATGCTCCAGTTCCAGACAACTCAATCTTTCATTTGAATTGACTCCTATTTATTTTCAATTAGCCTTACTTAGTTCTTGTGTTCACCATTCTCCTTGTACTTCAAATTGACTTTTGCAGTGTATAGAAGTTTTTACATACAATTTCATTTAAGTTCTTCAACATTCACTAAGAGTGTTCATCTGAGGTAAGGATATCTATACATGTTTAGCATGAGGCTTGCTCCAAATACAGATCTTTAAATGTTGCCTTTCACATAGGCCTATTAATTTTGTGATAAAAATTACACTGAGTTTGTGAAATTTAATCAAATTCCCACTGAATTTTGAGCAAATAATCACACCATCATTGTGTTGCCTTTAAGGCATTTGTTTAGTTTATTATATTTTCCCTTTAGTAATTCGTTTGTTATCATTTTCTAGTTAAAGTTAAGGTTGTTTAAAGTAAATTCGTTGTCTGTGATATATCGCGGCATGCAATGACGTCACACCCAGTTTTACCACATCTTGAGGGAAAATACCGGTATGGAGAAACGGGAAGGAGGGGGCTTATGTGTGCAGGATCAGCGCTAGAAAAGTTTTCTTCCTACGCACTAGAAACATTAGTGAAGCAACACCATAAGTTCATGAGATAATCGATATGTTGAATTAAAAATGTTAACCCTGATTCTGTTAGAAGTAATGACGGTTGATAAAGTTTATGTTTTTTGTTATTTAAAGAGTTGCAGATAGTTTGTGTTGAAGTGTATTTAAAGCCAGTCGATGGCGTAGGTAGATTCTGACTGTATTTTGCACTTTAATGTAATTTGGTTGTGGTAGTTTTACTTTTGCAAGTATTTATTATGTAAATGTGATGTCAAGAAGGAAACATACTGTATATACTTTGTATTGTTTTATCAACAGTTTCCACCATACGTTAATGTGGAAGAGTGAACAGTAAACGGTTAATCTTATTGGGACTGCCTCATTGACTGGTTTATGCTTGGTGTTTAGTTCGGAGTTCTTTTACACCTGTGTGAGAACACTACAATCATAAAAGCAGAAGGCACAGATCAACATCAACGGAGGAGCAGATGAGGTACTGTTAGACAGAAAGAAAATGTAGTTGTTATCGTAACACTTGAGACCACTCTGACTACCAGCATAGCTATTAGTCAGTGGAGAACAAAACAAAAATTGACACCGAGCTCCTCTAGACAGATTAAAAAATCATTAGAAGTGTGATGTATTAACAGATTTGATCTTTCAAAGGTGTCATAACCCAACAATGATTGATGAGGGTATGACAGTGAATACTATATACTTGGACTCGAGTAAAGCTTTCAACAATAACCTTTACTGGTAGGGTGATTAAGTACATTAAAGTACATGGGATCTATGGAAACTTGGAAGATTGGTTTCAAAATTGGCTTGGTCATAGAGGATGGGACAAGGTCTCTGACCAATAGGTCCCACATGGATCAGTGCTGGGACATTAGTTGTTTCTGGTATCAAAATGTAGCTGGGCTGATTAAGTTTGCAGATGAACAAACATCGACAGACCTGCGAATTATTCAACAAGATACTGCCCAGATGAAAATGTAGGCAAAGAAACAGCAGATGGTGTTTTAATGCACGAATGAGAGGAATTACACATTGGGAGGCCAAATACAAGTAGGAAGTATACAGTAAATGGTAGTAAACCTCCCAAAGAACTTTGAAGTACAGTGGGATCTTGGGGGGCAAGTCCATGACTCCCTACAAATAGTAACACAGGTAAAGACAGTGTAAAGATGTATGGTCGACTTGCCTTCACTAGTCAGGATACAGAGTATAAAAGCCAGGAAGGCACATTGTACTGTTTAAAACTTCAGCTGGGCCACATTTGGAAGTGTAGAAATTTGACTGCTGCATTACAGAAATGATATGGTATGTTGGAACAGGTGCAGAGTCTATGTTGTTGTTTAAATTAGGATTAATTGTTCCTGTGCAGGAATGACTTGGTCAAAGTTTGGCCTGCTTGTTGAAACTGTTTACCAGTGTGTGGCCGCTGTCACTAGCCAGCAGCCGCTTAGAGCCACAGCTAAGAGTCGAGGGCTAAGTGAGGACCAACGGTAGATAAGCTACTCTCAAGGGAGCACAATATGTCTGCTCAGAAGTGCTACTCCTCCCTGTAATGGAGTGTATGGACAATATACAGGCGGAAGATTAGTTTCAACTGCCAGCATGGGCCAAATGGCCTCTTCCTGTGCTGTATTCCATGTTCCAAGTCTAAATGACCAGAGTTATAGCTGCACACAGGCCATGATGGCAAATTTTATAAACATGGACTGCCAAAATAATGGCAGGCTTAGTTTAATTAGATTTAAAAGTTAAAGGCAAATGAGATTTTGAGGAGGATAATTTGCGTGGTAAAACTTGACTAAACCCAGGAAGCCAAAATGATTAATTGGCGAATTTCAAAAATGAAACTTACTCAAGGGATTATAAACCAAGAGCTTTGTCACATGTTCAACAAAACATGGTGAAATGCATCATTCATACCACATCAAATCAGCAAGCATTGTGCTGGCAGCCCAGTGTTGTCATACTTCCAGTGCTACACAGCATGCCCATAACTTACTAACAACTCTGGAAAGTAGAAGGAAACCAAAGCACCCAGAGGAAGCCCATATGGCCACAGACAGCGTACAAACTCCTTACTGGCAGCTGTGGGAACTGAACTGCAATCAGTGGGTTGGTGCCCTGAAACGACACACTCATTCCAATCCTACGTTACTTTTCAAGTAAAAAGGATTATAGTGTATCTAGACAGCAGGGCCCCACACTGCAACCCAAGTGGCACTTGTTATTTATGGGTGTGGCTTAGGTCCAGTACAAATTGGTTCTGGGTCAAAAGTAAAACTACATAGGATGAGAATTTAAGATTTTCAATAGGCAAGTAAAGCTGGAAAAATCTAATTTAAGTGGGAATTAGACAGAAACCTAGTCTTGGACCCACTGCAATTTGCCCATCACCACAATAGGTCTACGGCAGACCTGTTCTCAATGACTCTATAACCTTAGACCACCAGGACAATGCAAATACCCATGTCAGGATGCTGTTTATTGACCACAGCTCAGCATTTAACACCATCATTCCTACAGACCAGATTGAAAGCCTACAGAACCTAGGCTTCTGAACCTCCCTCTGCAATTGGGTTCTCAACTTCCTAACTGGAAGACCACAACATCTGCAGATTGGAAATAACATCTCCACCTCAGTGACAGTCCACACAGATGTGTGTTTATCCCACTGCTCTACTCCCAACACCCTTGACTGTATGGCTAGGGATAGCCCCAATCAGCATCTATAAATTTGCTGTTGATATTATCATTGCTGGCAGAATTTTCAGATGGTGATGAAAGGGTGTGCAGGAGTGAGATATACCAGCTAGTTGAGTGAAGTCACAGCAACAACCTTGCACTCAACGTCAGCAAGACCAAAGAGCCAATTGTGGCACAAACACGAGGAAATCTGCAGATGCTGGAAATTCAAACACACAAAATGCTGGTGGAACACAGCAGGCCAGGCAGCATCTACAAGGAGAAGCACTGTCGACATTTCGGGCCGAGACCCTTCGTCAGGACTGTTAGCCAATTGTGGACTTCAGGAAGAGCAAGACAAAGGACAACTAACCAATCCTCATGGGGGGGGGGGGGGGGTGAAGAATCAAAAGTGGAGAGAGTGAGCTATGTCATGTTCCTCTGTGTCAAGATCTGAGGATATAATCTGGTCTAACACATTGATGTAGCTATTAAGGTGGCTAGACAGTAGCTATATTTCTTAAGAGTTTGAGATTTAGTTTGTCACCCAAAACACTCAAGAACCTCTACAGATGTACGATGGAGAGCATTAAGACAGGCTGCTGCATCACTGTCCAGTATGGGGAAGGGGGTCACCACTGCACAAGGTAGAAGTTGCAAAAACTTGTAAAATTAGTCAGCTTCATGGGTACTATCCTCTGTAGTATCCAAGAGATCTTCAAGGAGCAGTACCTTAGGAAAGCAGCATCCATCATCAAGGACCCTCACTTCCCAGGAAATGCCCCCTTCTCAGTTTCTGTCAGCAAGGAGGCCAAGAAGCTTGAAGGCACACACTCCGATTCAGGAGCATCTTCTTCCCTTCTGCCACCCAATTTCTAAATGGACATTGAAACCATGAACACCATCTCACTACTGTTTTATTTCCGTTATTTTGCACTACTTCATTTACCACAACTTAATGTAACTCAGGCCCTTTTCCTCATTTATCATGTATTTCATTGTACTCATGATGTTGTGAAATTTGTAACTTTACATATGCCAATGATGTTAACTCTGATTGAAACCTCACCAAAGGCAAATGGATGTCAAAAAACAAACAAGCTGTAAGTAAAGATATGCCATTGGCTTCAATAATTTTCATCTTTTGTAACTAATTACAATACACATCTTAAACTGTTGCAGTGATTTTATTTCAGTTTTTATGCAGCTGTAAAAATTAGGCACAATGTGGAATTAAGCCACATTTCCAGTTTCTGCAGACAAATTTGAGGCGAAGTACAACAGTCCAGCACTAAATCAAGTAGCTTTTATCAGTCTACTGCAGTGTTCACAAGGTGGATGCTCAAAAATTTATGACTGCTTTTGAATACAACTACAAATATTTTCTATTCAATACTGCCCAAGATAGAAATTCTGCAGAAATACAGTGCCTTGAAAAAGTATTCATCCCCAACTATTTTCACATTTTGTCTCATTTTCTAAATTTAAAATATTGAAAGATTTAAGCTAATCTCCAAAACAATGCACATCAGGTCAAATCAGAAAAATGAAAACCTGTCAATTTATTAAAAACTAAAAACCAAAATTGTGAGGCTGAAAAGGTATTCGTCCCCCTTGTCCCCTTACACACCAACTTTCCTCGGGTGCAATATGTTACCTTACTTTCCCAATTTGTTTGATGTAGAAAATGAAAGGATCCTGTTTTCAATGAATTCATAAGAATAGCCCCCTTTCTGTAAAAGCCAACAGTATGGCAGATTTTCAACTGCCAAAGCCAAAATAACATTCAAGGCAAGTCAGGAAGATAAAAATAGGGAAGCACAAATCTGGGGAAGGGTACAAGACCATCTCAAAGACATTGAACACACCTCCAAGCTCATTGCAGTCAATCATGAAAAAGTGGAAAAAATGAACCTACAGCCATAGTTTTTAGGTCAGGCCATGCCTGTAAACTTACGTTACTGAAGAAGAATGGGATTTTAAGAGGCTACTCTGATCCCAACAGTCAGAGTTAGCTGCAGAAGTCAGTGGCTGCAACTGGAGATAAAGCTCATGGCTCCCCAATCTAAGGCTTTGTATAAAAAGGGTTTTTAAAATGTAAAAGTGGTAAGGAAGTAGTCTCACCTTAAAAACATTCTTGCCCATAAAGATGTTGCAAAGCATCACTCAGAAGATACTGTAAAGATGTGAAAGTAGGTCTAGTGGTCAGATGAGACAAAATTGGAACATTTTGGCCTCAGCACTAAACAGTACGCAGGGCATAAATCTAATGCTGTGCATCAGCGAGGTAACACCATCCCTAGTGTAAAATAAAGTGGAGGCAACATCATGCAATGGGGATTTAAGGACTGCTCCAAGAACAGAATTTCAGTCATGCACAAGGCAACTGCAACATTGAGGAGAGTACTTTGCAGACAAAGAATGAACCAAGCTTAGACAGGACCAATGTGGTCTACAAAATCCAATGCAGGGATTGTAGCAAATATTACATCAGCCAAATTGTGAGAAACCTATCCATAAAGATCCACAACTATCAACTGGCTGAAAAGCAACATGACCACCACTCCCTGGTCTCCACCCATTAAGACTGAGGAGCACAAATTTAACTGGGCATCAGTGAGTCATTGCACAAAGCAAACACACAGCATGCAGAATTCCTATAAGCATGGTTTTCCATGAACAATTCTGTAAACAAATTGCTTACAGACCTCGATACCATTTGAGCCGATGCAGGTAAAATTCCAGACGACAACACACAGTTTGCCACACAGCCAATCAGTGATGAGATTTCCTTCTCACATCGCAACTGAGTTTCTGAAATGTTGTTGATTCAGTTGATTGTATATAAAGGCCAAGCATATGGAGAACACCACAATCAACAGCACACTGACAATGTCTTTGCATGTTGATCAAACGTTTGCAAGATATTAAGATGGGGGGGGAGGAGACTCAATTCCACACCCCCCCCCCAACAAAGTCAGTTAGCCCTGCAGCAGGATAACCCGAAGCACACTGCCAGAGCAACCATGGAGTGGCTTCAAATGAAGAAAACTGATGTCCTTGAGTGGCCCAGTAAAAGTCATGGCTTTAACCCAATTGAACATCTGTTCCAAGACCTCAAGATTGCTGTCCAACACTGCTTCCCCAACTAAGCTGGTACTTGAGCAATTTTGCAAGGAATAGGCAAATCTTGCCCCAACACATTGTACTAAGCTAATAGAGACAGCCAAAAAACTACTAGCTGTAACAGCTGCAAGAGGTGTTTCAATTAAGTACTGAGCAAAGGGGGATGAACACATTTGAACTGCTGCCATATCAGTTTTTGAATTTAGTTTTTCACACTTAACAATTTTCTGTCCAAAAAAAGCATATGGTTCACAAATACTCCATTAAATTGATCAAAATCCCTCATGATAATATTCATATGAGAGGTTGGGGGCTGAAAGCTTCTGCAAGGCTCTGTACTATCCATTGAACTTCAACCATTCTTACTATACGTGTAAAAAGGCAGCACTTAAACTTCTTCAATATACACAAGTGACTTAAGCTAAAACATTCAGAGCTTAGAATAGCAATTTAAACTGCAGTGCTGTGCTTATTGTTTACTTCCCCATCCCCCATTCATGAGGCTTTGCAAAGTGCCACAGCAGTAAAGCGAACTTCTCCTTGATCACGTTCCATGAATTGTCTGCATATTTTTGCTGCATCCTGCAAAAACAATTCTTAACATTAATAAAAAGCAGATTCCCAGAACCACTGACTTTATCAACCAAATTGTAATTTTTTCTTGCATGCTGCTTACTCAAACATTTGTTCATATTCAATATATGCAACTAAATTAAAGAGATTCTGATCAAGATAAATTTAGATTTTTACCAATTATAAAACATGAAGTTGTGGAGTCAAGAGTTGAAATTGAGTTCGATAACTCACCTGTATCAAACTATCTTTTGATGTTTCTCCATGGTCAATTGGAAATGGCATTCTTCCATCTTTAAAAAACCAAAAGTAAAATGTATAGGACATTATAAATAAGCCACCGATGAAAAAGGCCATTCAACTAGACAAAAGCTAAAGCAACTTGCTAAAAGTTAACTGTTCATAGAGGGAACTCCAGAATTTAAATGACAAGCATTAATGAATGTGCCTTAACATTAACTACTGCCAGTTATCAAACACTTCAAACTTAAAAATTGCAAGTTAAACTGTCACCACATTGATAGAGCTGCTCTTATGCAGAAAAGAACTGTTTGTTTACTTGTGGTTTAGTACCCAATGGCAAATTAAATAGTGGATTCTCATTAATTGGGACACATTGGGACCAGTACAGTTTGGCCCAATTAGCCAAGGTTTCCTGGATATAATTAAAAGGTTCAAGAAACTATCATTTAACTGAGTAAAAATTTAATTAAACAAGATACAGAACTACAGTACTTAGTTCCAGGTCAGACAGAGGAATTCATCTGCCATGTTCTGACTATGAAAAATAAATCAGCACTGACACCCAGTGCAGATAATGCACTGGTTTTATTACCTGATTTAGACAACTGCATCCTCCAGATTATCTTTTATATTGTAACATTAAAGATGATCATTGATACCTTTGTAATTCCTAACGAAGTAGTGAAATCATTTCATTTTCTCTCCTGGCCATTTCTGGCATCTCCAAGCCTCAACACTTGAAACCACAATGAGCAAAACAGATCAGAATTGCCTCACTGCTTATTTCTTGCCAGCTTTCAGTGACAAAAAAAAACGCTTTTTGAACACAAACACATGCAAATTATGCTACTTAAATACCAATTACTTAAGCTTAGTTAGCATCTAACAGCCACACAACTGCACTTGACTGATGCTAGTTAGAAATTACTCAGCAAGTTTTCTGTCCCAATTAAATGAAGGGAACCTCAGTTATTTTGAATTAATTTGTTTTTTTTTGTGTTGCCCCAATTAAACAGCTGCTTTGATTAACTACTGGCCCAATTAAATGAAATCCACAGTATCACCATTTGATAAACATGAGAAAATTTACAGTTTCTGGAAATTTGAGCAAAACACAAAATGCTCCAGGAACTCAGCAGGCCAGGTAGCATTTATGGGAAAAAAGTACAGTCAACATTTCAGCCCAAAACATCGATTGTACTTCTCCCCCCCCCCCCCCCCATATAGATACTGCCTGGCCTGCAAAGTTCCTCCAGCATTTTGTGTGTATCAGCACTACGCCTGGGCACCTAATATTGGATATTGTGCACTAGTCACCAAGTTTTGTGCAAAGTTAGCTTATAGTTTGAAATAAAATGTAATAGTGACAAACAATTATGTGCAAGACAGTGTTACCCAGTTCATAGAGGTGTCCATCTACGCCAACAAAGGTGATAAAATGGAAGTTCGTACCATCTTCATGCAACTATAAAGAAACAATAATTACTGCATGACATTTTATCCAACTATATTCAGATACTGGCTAATACACCAGTAATCTTAAAACTAGTTCTAGATCACTGATCCAAGGACTCACAATTAAAGGCAAATTTTGATGAATCTGAGAACTTTGAGGCCTCTATTTAGAGCTTGGAATCAAGTATACTGTGGACTCTATTGTTCATAGAAAAAACTGGATTAGAACTGCAACACAGACTCCAGGGCTTGCAGAAGAGTCAAGCCTAGACTAAGTCTATAGATAACATGTGGGATACAGAGATGGGGGAGATCTTTGAAATCTTTCAAATACTATAAGGCCTGAATACTGTACACAGAGGAATCTTCCATTTGTGTGTGAATTTATGATTGAGGATATAACCCAAAATGAAAAAAAGGAACATCCCTTTAAAGCAGACTAGGTGGTTGTGAATCTGCAGCATTTGTTGCCACACAGGGCTGTGGAAGCCAAGTCATTGGGCGCATTCAAGGCAGAGATTGATACATGCTTGATTGGGAAGGGGTTAAGGATTTGGGAGTGGGGAGAAAAAAGATTGAGAGAATAGTTTAAAGGAAGAAATGTCACCTATGATTGAACGTCAGAATGGATTCAAATGGTTCCCCAATCTTGAGGTCTATGGAACAGCCAGAGATTAGCTATGGGGAGCTAGCAAGAGGAAGAACAGCAAAATGTTACAAAGATGAGGGGATCCCAATACATAAACTTAGCTGGCAAATATAGCAAGCAATTACGATGAAACCATGACCTTTTATGCAGGATTCAGGATACAAAATTAGGGAAATTTCAATTCTATTTTAAAAACCACACCTGGCATAGTGCACAGTTTTAGTTTCCATATAGAGTAATCATTCTAGTAGTCAAAAATCAGTCATAGAAACGTCTGAAGTTGAATCCTGATTAAGAGAAATGATTGATTGGAATTAAGATGATTAGAGGGATTCTTCAGGGTGAGGGATAAGAGATGGGAGTCTTTAAATATTGGTTCTTTACCTAATGGAGATAAATGTACCCCTCATTTGGAAATTAAATATACGCATTTTTCTACCCAAGAGTCCACTGTAGTGGAAGATCAGCAGGCATTTTGAATACATGGGGAATTGATGTTTGGAAAGATTTAGTAAGTGGTGTCAAGGCCAAGACTAGTTTAGCAAAAGCCTTACAGAAGGGCTACTCTCATTTTTTAAATCTAGATCAACAGGCATTTTTGTATCATGAACAAAAGTCAGCTTTGTTCAAGTTGGTAGCAAGTTCCTCACAAGTGCAGTATGATACGAATTACCTGTTCATTTGTCCAAGAGTAACATTTTCAAAGTTCACTAAAAAAAAAAAATGCCAGCTAATAAGGTTGGGTGTATTGTGGCATATCTCAATTCTCACTCAGTTGTACAGAAAATAGCAATGGAGGAAGCCACATGACATTGTAGCCCACACTTCACCCAACCCAAAAGATAGTTACACAAGTGCAACTGAGTTGTAGTCTAGTATTGTGATTACAAATTTTGATGGAAATAATCAGTGCAAAAATTGTCATCTTGTTTATAAAGATTTATATCAACTAGAAACATCTTTATAACAGCAGTGGGATAAAATGGTTATTAGTATTCATCTGATGATCAAAAGGGGAAGATTTCTCCATCGTAGTGCATTGAACGAGCACAAAGCTTTAGTCAAGTAGCAAACTAGAACCTGGTATTCATTGTTAAAGCCCAATCTTATCCTATGTGGAAGGATCTGCCAAAATGGTCTTGATCCACTTTGGAAATACTGTAAACCTATCTATTCCAAGGATGGGTAGAGAACATCTGATTGTGCTACTATCAATTTGGAAAAGCTAACTATAATTCAGTGTCATGTTGAACCACTAACAAAAATCTCAACATCAGATTAAAATTTACAACCAAAATGCAGAATTGCCAGGTTTGTCCTATACACTGGGATAGTGCAATTCATTAAACCTGGTTAACAAGTTGCAGAATTACAGAGCCCCCCCCCCCCCACGTCTATTAACAGAACTGCAACTGTTACCAAAGTTTCCAGTTTCAAGATGCAAGGACAGATAAAATATTAGCTTTATTCAGATGTCAGTATAGTGGCATTTTCTTACCCGACACTCTCCTTCATCTGCAGTGGCATCATGTGCTGCACGTATCTCCTACACAGGAAATTCAGATAGCTTAGTGAAACCTGATAATTTAGTTTAGCTTTGCAAAGATACTCAAATCTTGGAAATTTAAAGATCACCTTATTTTGTTCCAATTGCTTTGCTCTTTCCTTAGCTGAAAGATTTGCAGTTCCGTTGAGAAATTTCTTCAATATTGAACCTTCAACTGCAAAAAACATTACTCTGAAGGCACATATTCAATTAATGAATCCCCACCCAAACTTCGTTAGAATAAGCAAAGCTGGTTAAAGGTACAACTTCAGGGAATATGTAATAGCCATTTAATGCACAGCTTTAAATGTGTAGGCACGAGTTTACTGTACTTGTGAATAAGAAATATTGCTTTCCTTCACAAATCTTAAGTACAATTGGACAGCACATTAAAATCTAAGCAAGCAAATTGCTTACCAAAGTCAAGTTTATCTTGATTGTTGGCAACAGTGTTAACAAGTGCAATAGTGCCACAGGAATTTGAAATAGACTGTGCCACAAAGTAGATTTTAGAGTCAATGCCTTTCCCACTCAGTTCTGAAGTTTGACGGTTTCTGTGCGATTCATGCTGTGTGGGAAGAGAAGCAGTATTAGCAAACTGCATTTATTCTGTGCCAAAGCAATGATATCTGCAAGGCTGCTCCATTATTCAACAAGGTGACAGATCCTGCATCTGCTGCCTGCAATCTTACTCCCACTGGGGACAATCTGGAACAGGAATTGATGCAAGAGTCTGAGGACTGATATCTACAATAAGAAACAATTGTCAGACTCCTAGGACTAAAATGACTGCACCTTTTACTGGAGCACATCTATACTGTCCTGTCCTTACACATACTGTGTAGTCATACCCACACAGAAATGCTTGTCACATGCTTATTTGAATAAGCCTTTGAACTGACAATAATGACTAGAATCTACTGCAGCAAATTCATGATGCAATTTCATCATCTTAGAGAGATTACTGGAATGGAACAAAGTTAAGAAACTTGTGCGCATCAGTTTTCAAAAAAACCTTCAAAGTGACATCACAAACTATTAAGTACAAAAAGGAAAATAACCATGATTTCATGTAACTATAGAACAAGACTGAGCAACTTAATTCTAGACATTCAATAATCTTGTTCCCTTCAAGTTTCTCTAGCATCCTGACTAAGCTTATTGAACTGCAGATTGACATTTAAGTTTGTGTTGAATTACTACTATATATTAAAGACACAACCAATGGCAAGAAAGGACAAGTTATACTGTAGTGGAAGATGCCAAAACTTCCCCCAATCTCAATACCCAAACCAAGAACAACCAAAGTTAATTTGATCACTTACGACCATGACTGTAGCTATTACTACATGGCTAAGCTTAGCTCAAACACCATCTATAAATTTGCCACTGACTGAGTTGTTGGCAGAATTTCTAGTGAGGATATAAGACTAAGGAATTGATTGTGGACTTCAGGAAAGGGAAGTCAAAAGTATACACACCAGTCTTCAGAGGGATCAGCAATGAAAAGGGTGAGCAATTTCAAGTTCCTGAGTGTCAACATCTCCGAAGATCTATCCTGGGCCCAACATATGATGTAGTTACACAGGAAGAATGACAGCAGCTGTATTTCATTAGGAGTTTGAGGGAACTTAATATGTCAATGAATACTCTTGGCAAATTTCAACAGATGTTCCTCAAGGCTGTTATAGCTGGTAATGAGGGCAAGCTCCCAATACATATTAAATGTTCCCATGTTGTGCACCTCAAATAGCTTCCACCAATTCCAGCTTTCACATGGATTAGCTTCTCAGCCTGGCAGAACTGTTTCCACTGTCAGGAGTAAAGGAAGGTTACTGGCACCTTAAAACCAGTTGCTTCAGGCAGATAAGAGATTGTCAGCTGAGATTGGCAACTCATCGAGAAAGAAAATTGATTTCAAACCACGGCTTTGCATGAGTGGCTATACCATTCATAGCCAAGGCTTTGGGCATAAACCAAAAGGGAGAAATTCTGAGCTTGGCAGCTTCCTAAGGCAGCTCTATGTTGAGCTGACTGGCAACTCCTGCAACATGACCGGTGCCGAATTGTATTGGTTTCTTTGTAGCTTTGGGTTTATCAAATGCATGGAGAGGGGAACCTTGCTACATGGATTACAGCTTGCTGCCCATAATGTACTGTGCAGACTTGCAAGCATGGATGCAACATCCATGATCAACCCTGACCGGAGGCCTCAGCTATCGAGAGCACTAACCAGTTGCATCATTGTCTGGTATGGAGGGACCACTACAAAAGATTGGAAAAAGTTGCAGAAATTTGCAAAATCAGCCAGTTCCATTATGGACACTAGCCACCCAACAAAAACATCCTCAAAACGGCTATGCCTTAAGGCAGTATCATTGATAAGGACCCCAATTACCCAGTGCATGCCCTCTTCTCATTACCACCATCAAGGTGGTGGTATAGGAGCCTGAAGTCATTTCAGGAACAACTTCTCTTCCTTCAGATTTCTGAACAAACCATGAACCACATTTACGTATTTTTCTCTTAACACAATTTTAATATACATTTCTTGTTGTAATAGTGTTTTAAAAATTATGTATTGCACTGTACTGCTGCAAAACAAATTTCAGGATATGCCAGTAATATCAAACCTGAAAAATGCCAACCAGGTTACAGGCATGACTAGCTCTGCAGCAACAGTTCTTCAATTAAATGTTGCATGTTATTACATCAAGGGCATAACAAGAGAAAAACAAATGTTTGAGTTTATGATTTAAATTTCAGTATCAGAGCTCCGAGTAAAATTACTTCTGCAAGCTACAATGACAGGTCAATCCCTCACCAAGCTCACTATTAGCAACCTTTTGAAATCCAGGATTTCTGGTTTAGAATCTTTGGCACTGAAGGCTCCAATTAAATACAAACAACCAATGTAAATATAAAGGGAGATAAGTGTTGCTTAATCTCAGGAAAGTACAAGGTCATATGAAAACTCAGGTATACCATCTGCCTGTGTAGAAGATTCAAATCAAGCCTTCAATGCCCATAAGTCAGTATAATCAAATAGAGAAATTCCTGTTACACATGCCAGCTTGGCACATCTCATGACAGAAAAAGGTGCTACTGCTTTACCAGCAGCTTCTGGCCCATTCAAATATTAACTTCAATAGTTTCCTCAATAGGCAGCTTCATCCTTTGGAATCAAGTATTCTTCAGACCAGACATTTACTCCAATAAATCCATAACCATACAAATATTAGGGCCACAGAAACCTCAATCAGATTGGCTCTATGCTCTTACATTGAGAGAGCATTTTTTATATTTAGAATTAAAGACTTGGTCACCAATAGTGGAAAGACTAATTATTAATTCTAAAACAGAATAGGGGAAAAAGCCCATTTTGGTACAAATTCAAGATCTAATTAAGCCAATGACTTCAGTGCTGTGACACTCAATGCACGAATCAAACAGATAAAAAACTTCAAATATGTAACCAACAAAAAGGATAACCAGCAAGATAGAAGGGATTGACAAGTATAATAAATCATAGGAATTTTACTATGTTGAGAATCAAATTTCATATCACTGGCTTGAAACTTGTTGCTTTCTGGCAGCAGTACATTACATATAAATTACAATATGTATACAAAAAATTAAATTAGGTAGTGCTAAAAGAGGGGGAAATTCTGAGGCAGTGCTCATGGATTCATTGTCCAATCATATGATGGCACAGGGGAAAGCAGCTCCTGAAATGTTGAGTGTGCGGCTTCAGGCTCCTAAACCACTTTGAAAGTAGCTCTGAGAAGAGAGCATGTCTTGGGTGATGAGAGTCCTTAATGATGGATGCTGCCTTTGAGGCATTGCCTTTTGATGTTGTCCTGGATACTGAGAAGACTAGAATCCATGATGAAACTGGCAGAAATGCTGCTTTCCACAGCTTTTTCCAATCCTGTACATTGACCCCTCCATACCAGACCATGATGAAACCAGTTAGAATGCCCTCCATAGTACATCTGGATATTTCAGCATCTTGGGCAACATACCAATTCTCCTCAAACTCTATATGCACTGTCATGCCTTTAATTAGTAATTGCTTCAATACTTTGGACCCAGTATGGACCTTCAGTGATGCTGACACTCACGTTGTTCAACCTTTCCGCTGCTGATCCCACCATGAAGACTGGTATGTGTTCCCTTAAGTTTCCCCTCCTGAAGTCAACCAACAATTCCTTGGTTTTACTGATGTTGAGTACAAGGTGACAGCTGCAACACCGCTCGACCAGCTGATCTATCTCACTCTTGTTACCATCTGAAATTCAGCCAATAATTGCTGTGTCATTGGTAAATGAACAGATGCTCTTTAAGCTGACCCTGGCCACACAACCGTGGGAAGGCTGACGTCAAAGTACAACAGTCTTTTAGAAAGGACGATTAAATACATGTCAATGCCAGTATTTTGATCTTTATTCACCCGAACAAAAACAGTCATTCAGTTTAGTTTTATTACACCACACTCATTCCAACCACTTCAGGAATGAATACTAATGACAAAAGTACACTCAAGTTTTCAAACTACTTCCAACGGAAAATTTAGATGTTCAATTCTCACATTGACCAACATTTGTTACTGCAAAATGAGATTTCAGTTCAGCTTGATGAGACTCAAATCCTTTTGGTGCAGGGCATCCTAACTAGGGTTTTAACTCAACATATAAAATGGGCTCATGGTCATAATGCACTTCCTCCTTCATATACATCTATCCCCTACAGACATGAATTTGTAATCAAGTAGTTAAACTGTACTTTATAAAAAGAGCTTCATAAGGCTTCTTTGGTGATTATAGAACAAAAGCTTGCCTTTTTTTTAAGACAAATACACAAATTGCAGTTTAATGTTTTAAATTGTAGGCATTCCACCTGCCTCCTGGTCAGACCAGAAAGGAATAGTGATTCCTCATGAGAAATCTCTGCCATTGCTTAAAGAAAAAAACAAAATCTTTGTTTACCAATGTGGTTAATTGTTTGCACAAGGTCAGGAAGGGTAATCATTTGGATGTCATGGCTAAGGTTAACAGCATAAAAAGGCAAAACTTACCAGTCTGTGTAGAACAAAGCATTTATTTCCCCCAAATTATTAGCAGTCGGTGAAGATAGCATTGAAATAGGATTTTATTGTAAAGAAAATCTTATCTTAGGGAGACCTATCAGGATCATTCCAGAAGCTTGTTTGCTAAATATTAAAAAATACAAATCTGCATAAGTATTATCTCTGGATATTGTATTTATTCTCAGAGAAACAAGGATATTTTGCTTTGTCTACTGTTGGAAGATACACCAAACTCAGACATGATACAGGGTTGATTTATACACGTAATTTAATTTATACACGTAATATCGGTTTTGAATAAGCGCTTGAAAAAAATAAGTTTGTATTTAGCGTTGCCGAGTTCACGGTGGTTTAACACAACAGCGGGATCAACACGCTCGCAGACGGCGCCGTACCTGTTGACTGAGAGGAAAGAGTAGCAGCAGAGCGCACACGGGCGATGGTACCATGGATAGGGATTCGTTTTCTAGTCCCAATACATCCACGAACTTCCAGCTGGAAGCCACACCCAGGCGAGAGAGGCACTACGCAGAAAGCAATACTTTTAACACAATGACTATTAAAATATTTCGTGTTATTAGATCCAAATGGCAAATTCGAAGTCTATGTGTCTAATGTGATAGAAATTCATATGGTGCACCCATAATTGGAAATTTATGACCGCGCCCTTTATGTTTAGTATTTGAGCTAAATATTTCTATTCACATGCAAGAAAATAAATGAACCACTTTATTTTGTTTAACTTAAAAGAGCATCCGAAGACATTTGTAAATCAAACGAGGTCGTTGAATCGTTGTTGAATCTGATGCTGATTCTGTTGCGCACTTACTTTATTCAGCGTCTGGAATAGACAAAAATAAATAAAGTCAAAGTGGTTACATTTCAGCAGAATAAACCATTTAAAAAGGAATGCTCTGCTATACCTGAAGAATGGTACTTACCTCGGGGTTGATTTCCATCGCTTTCCATTCCATTGTTGCAGTGTTTCCGACCAAACCTGAGGACAGCGCTCTCGCAGCAGACGTGTGAGTGCAGAACAATCTACCAGGCAGACGCACTGGGCGGGGCTTTAATACCCACACCGGAGTTAATCCACTGCGGAATGGGGGGGGGGGGGGGGGGCGGTGGCGATAGTTTAAAAAAAAGATCGGATCAGATGAGTTCATCAAGATACGGCCGAACACCTGCGGCTACTTTCTCCGGCAGAAAGCTCGGGCAAACCAGCGAAAGCTGGGAGAGTTTCCGGCTGCCTTTCATCTCCTGTACCTACTGGCCCCGCGTGTCGTTAGCACAGTCCAAGTCTCCTGATCCGTCCGGATAAAACTGTCTACCGTCTCTGAAAATAGAAGGGCATCAGTCTCTCTGCTAGCTAGAAGTTTATTAGAAACGAAGTTCTAATACCCTGCAAAGGGCCTTCTGTCTCGGGTAATGGTGTACTGATAGTACGCAATGCGCATTTTCAGTGTAAGGGAAGCAAAGCGCTGACCAGACCAGTGTTTGAAACATTGGGATGCCCTGTCTTGTTAGAACCAATAAGAGTTGCCAAGTCCACTATAATTCACTAGGCATATCGATCTGTTGCATAGATCTCTAGAAGCATACAATTTTTGTGTCCAGTAATAGGGTGCATTTAATGCTTTGTACGCATGATTTCTAATTGGCATTAAAATTAAATGTAATTACAAAAATCAATTTCAACCCTATTTTTTGTGACATTACCGATACAGTTGTGAAATGGTTAAGGAAAATTAGCTAGCAGTTGAAGGTTAGGAGTCTGGGAATTGAATGTGGAAATTTTGCCCTTCATCTTTTGAATTATTCCGCTGTTACAAGTTATCATAAATGGACGGTTTACATTTACAGTAATCAAATACGAATACAGTATAGCTGATCCATAACTAAATATTCTCAGAATTAAACCAAATTTCAATAAATGGCTTATTTTTATGAATACCTTACAGTATTTATCAAGTTGTACGTGTTTGGAGGGACTAAAGTTTTGTTATAAAATATAAATATAAATGTGACTATCACTGTATTAAAATGTAGATTAATCTTAAAGAATGAGATATTGACAACAGAATCTTGATTTTCAGAATTAGATCTTTCTCACGAAAAATTATTTTTGGAAATACGATAATTTTAACTTTATATTATTGCATCAAAGTTTGTAATTTCTTTTGCACGCACATTAGTGAAATAAAAAAATCACTGACCTTGACCCAAGTTACTGCTGCTTTATTTTGCAATGGAGTAAAATTTGATCCACAGATCAAAGTTCAATGGTATTTGAAATAGCACATACTATTTGCAAAATTTATCTCAATAATGATCAAATTTCAAAGCATTACATTTAATATAACAGATGGTTGGACAGTTATCTTCACTACAATTTAAACATTACATCAGAACACATTGCAACTGCTAAAGATCAGGTAATTCAATATGATGCATTACAACAAAATTATTAAAAATAATTTTGACCACAATTAACAACAATTAAATGTGAAATTTAATAGTAGAAAAGAAAATGTAAAAAACAATTAGTAAAAAAAACTCATTAATGTGCATTATTTATTTATTAGTCTCTAAATGAATGGTTGTGGGGAAAGGCAGTCCATGCAACACATTTGATTTTTTTTCTATGCAAGGATGCACCAGGTAGAATATTGTTGAGGCCATATTATACATCGGACAGTGTTTAAAATCTGACACTGTTGAATAGACATGAGCAGATTTTTAGCCATTGAAATATCATTAAAATCTTACAACATATTAAATGTTTATCATGATAAAATGCTCCTGATGTTTTGCAAACAATAACATTCTTAATTATTCCAATTTGGCATGTTTGTCTTCAGCAGTCCAAATATTAATTACAGGAGTCAGGTTCAAAGTAAATTTATTATCAAAGTACTCATATGTCACCAAATACAACCCTGAGCTTTCTTTTCTTGAGGGCATATGCAGTAAATCCAATAAGCATAATAGAATCAATGAAAGACTCCACCAAAAGGGCAGACAACCAGTGTGTTAAAGACAAAAGTTCAAAATTCAATGTAAATTTTATTACCAAATTACATTTATGTGACCATATAAAATAGTGCGATTCATTTTCCTGCGGGCATACTCAGCAAATCTATAGAACAGTAACTATAACAGGATCAATGAAAGATCAACCAGAGTGCAGAAGACAACAAACTGTGCAAATATAAATATAAATAAACAGCAATAAATAAAGAGAACATGAGATAATGAGATAAAAAATCAATAAAGTGAGATTATTATTTGTAGGAACATTTCAATGATGGGGCAACTGAGTGTAGTTATCCCCTTCTATCTAAGAACTTGATGGTTGAGGGGTAGTAACTGTTCTTGAACCTGATGATGTGAGTCCTGATGACAGCAGCAAGAAGAGAGCACAACCTGGGTGATGGGGATCTCTGATGATGAATGCTCTTTCTGACAACAGCATTTCATGTAGATATGCTCAATAGTTGGGAGGGCTTTACACATGATATACTGGGCCAACTCAGAAGGGTTTTCCATTGAAAGGCAATGGATGCAGCCAGTCAATATACACTCCACTATATATCTATAGAAGTTCTTCTAAAGTTTTAGACAGACTGTGCAAATACAAAAAGAAGGAAGGAAATAAATAAATAAACAAACAGACAAATAAATAAGCAAGCAAGCAAGCAATAAATATCAAGAACATGAGATGAAGAGTCCTTGAAAGTGAGTCCATAGGTTGTGGGAGTAGTTCAGTAATGGTTGCAGCTGTATAAGACATTGGTGGAACCTCATTTGAAGAACTGCTGAAGGAAGGATGCCACTAAACTGAAAAGGATACAAAGAAATTGAAGGGTTTGAGTTATAAGGAGAGGCAGATAGGCTGGGAGATGGTTTTCCAGTAGCATAGGAGGATGAGGGTGAACTTTACAGAGGTTTATCAAATCATGAGGGATATATTTTAGGAGAATAGCTATAGCCAACTCCACAGGGTAGGAGAATCCAAAATTAAAGGGCAAAGATTTCAAGTGAGTGAGGAAAGATTTAGAAGAGAACTGAGAGGTAAGTTTTTTTTACACAATGTGTGGTGTATATGTAGAACAAGCTGCTAGAGGAAGTGATGGAGTTGGGTGGAATTGTGATATTTACAAACATTTGGATGAGTACATAGATGGAAAAGCCGAAGGAGGATCTGGGCTATGTGCAGGTAAATGGGAGTATCTCAGGCAAATTGGTCAGCATGGATGAGTTATGCCGAAGGCTCAGTTCTCTGTGGCATATTGGTCATTGACTCTATGGTGGAATTTCCATTGGCTTAGCTAATAGTTAAGAAAATACATCTAAGATTATTGTTAGAAAATGCTGAAGGAACTTATTAATTCAGGCAACATCTATGGAAGTGAATGAACAGTTGATGTTTTGGGCTGAGACCCTTCATCAGACTGAAAGGTATCTACTAAGATTATTATTTTTTTCACCTATTTCTTTCAGATTTTATCCTGCTTGTTTTTTAACACCATTATGGAATCTCTTCTGCAATAACATTCTGTGCACTTCCTAATGGAAAAGTGAGAGAGATAAACCAAGAAATAGTAAGCTACCTAGACTGATGCCTGTAAAAGGGAAATTTCAAAGTGTAAAATTTAAAATAAATAGAGCAACTGAACACGACTCAGTGAACATTGCATTAATCAGAGAAGGTCTGCATGGATTTGTGAAGGGTAATGTGCTTGGCAAATATTTTACAATTTCATGGAACCTGTAAAATGCTTTAATTTGTATGGACTTTTTAAAGTTACTTTGAGAAAAATCAGTCATAAGTGACCTATCTAAAGCAAAATTAATTTTAGTGTCTAGAAAATGAGCCAAGGAATGAATAGAAATACCTACCATCTGTGAAGAATGAAAGAAAGACAATGCTCCATATCAATATAATTTTATTAGGATATTATTTTTATTTCTCTTTCAATTGATGCTGTCTTTTCCAGCATTCTCTGGTTTTACTTCAAGTACAGAAAATTATCAAAGTTAATGGAAAGCTAGTCCTTGCAACTAGAGAACAAAGGTGAAAAAGTTATGCTACAGATGTGCAAGACCCTGTTTAGACAATACCTGAAGTACTGTGATCAGTTCTGACAAAATATCCTTGGAGACAATATGCCTTTAATCTTAACAGTTGCATTCTGCTTACACAAACTGAGATTACATTACCTGGAATTTAGGATAAGGGGTAATACGGGTGAAGTTTTGAAAATAACAATAGAAGATCTTCAAACCAAATATCTGATATTCCAAAATGTTCTCAGGATTGCTGACAAAATGAATCCTGGGTCACATTCAACATTTTGAATATGTGCCAGTCGTGCACAGGAAGCATCCAAATAATGTGAAAAGCATACTACATTGATAACAATGCAGCAAGTAGAAATTCTACAGTGGAAAAGTCAGAACACAACCTAAGCATACATTTTGGTTTTAATATGTCAATCCTGCAATACCAAGGTGCAATTCAAAAACTGTATAATGTTTTATCACAAGAATGATTGAAGTAAGCTTAGAAGCTAAAATAGTTGACTTGGATATGCTAATTTATGAGTGGTTTAATTATTGCTGCAGTCAAAGTATCGTGATTTTGGAACACTTTTGTGTGAAAATGAAAACAGGTCCATGCAAGTTCGAGGCTTGTGAGCTAGATTGCTGCAAAGGCTTCTCTTTTTAATGTATCATATTTATTTAGATATGGAAAACAGTGATTCAGGCCATCAAGGCTGCTAGCAAGGAGAAAAATTCCTTTCCACTATTAATTTTCCTTTAACCTATTCTCCCCATGCTCCCTTCATTTCTTCTGGCCATCTACACTAAAGGAAGTTTACAGTGCCAAATTAACATAATGACTGGCATACTTTTGGCACGTGACAGGGAACAAAAGCACCATAGCAGAACCCAGGTAATCACAAGGAAAATGTGCAAACTCATCATGGAAGGCAGGAAAGATGTCTGGTTAAGTTCATCACCTTTGAGCCAGGGTCATTGCAGCTTTGAGGCAGCAGAACATCCATCTGCACCATTGTTCTAAGAAAGGTGGAGTGAGAATGCCTTCAAAGGGGCCACAGGGAACCATAGAGATTTGATTATACATTTGAATAATTGAAAAACGTTAATTACTCGCCAGTCCTCTGGAACTTGGCCTGCAGCTACAGAGGACACAAAGGTTAGGTCCAGCCCCCAACAATCTCTACATTTGCTTCTCTCAATAATCTGGGGTATATCCTTTCAGGCCCTGGGGACATATCCACCTTAATGCTCTTTAAGAGACCTGACACTACGTCATCCTATACTTTGAAATGCTCAAGCATGTCAATATTCTCAACACTGATCTCCCTGTACTCCACATCCATCTCTTTGTTAAATTCTGATGTAAAGTACTCATTAAGGACCTCACTCACATCATTTACATCCAAGCAAATATTTTTCCCTTTATCTTTGAGTGATTCCACTCTCTTCCTAGTTATCCTTTTGCTCCTGATGTATGGATAGAATACCTTGGGGTTCTCTTTAATCTGACTTACTAAGGACATTTCATATCCCCTACTGGCTTTCTTAATTCCCTTCTTGAGATCTTTTCTGGCTTCTTTATAATCCTCCAGGGCTCTGTTTGATTATAACTTCCTAAACTTTACATACTTTTTCTTCTTGACCTCCCTCAACATCCAAGGTTTTCTTGTCTTATCATCCTTGTCCTTCCTTCTGACTGGAACATATCTGTCCTGTACTCTTGTGCAGTTTGTCTTTAAAAACCTTCCACATGCTGGCTGTGGTCTTGCCCAAGAATAGCCATTCCTGATTAACTCTCCCGAGTTCCTGCCTAATGCTCTCGTAACTTGCCCTGCTCCAGTTTAATACTCCTTCACAAGGTCCATGCTTGCCTTATCTACAGTAGCTCAAAACTTAAGGTGTGGTCACTGTTCCCCAACTGCTCACCCACTGTAAGGTCAGTCACCTGGCCATGCTCATCACCCAACACCAGATCCAGTACAACCCCTCCTCTTGTTGTATGATCTACATATTGATTTAAGAAACCCTCCTGGATGCACCTGACAAATTCTGCTCCATCTAAATCACATGCACCAGGAAGGTCCCAGTTTATATTTGGGAAGTTAAAGTCCCCCATGACAACAGCCCTATTATTTTTACACCTTTCCTTAATTTGCCTGTATATATATTTCTCAATTTCCCAGTAGTTATTGGAAGGCCTGTATCACAATCCCATCAGAGTGATTGCACCCTTCCTATTTTTGAGTACTGCCCATGTACTGTAGAGTCAGTGCACAAGTCTTCTATTGTGCCTTCTCTGAATGCAGCTATGATATTGTCCCTGATTAGCAGTGCAACTCCCCCTCCTGTTCTACCTTCCACTCTATCTTTTTTAAAACATCAAAACCCTGCAAGATTAAGCACCCGTTCCTGTCCTTTTCTCAACCAAGTCTCTGTAATGGTCACATCATCATAGTTCCATAGCTCCCATTCCCCTGCCAAACAAGTGTAAACCTTTCCAAGGAGTACTAGAAGACCTCCTGGCCAGGGTTTTGGTTCCTGTCCAGTTTAGGTGCAACCAGTTCCTCTTGTACAGGTCACCCTGCCCCAGGAAAGGTTCCCCAGCCACTCATTCAGCTATCCAGTCATCTTATTCCTGCACTGATTAGGATGTGGCAGTGAGAGTAACCCAGAAATTACCACTTTGGAGGCCCTTCTTTTCAGCCATTTTCCTAAATCCCTATATTCTATAGGGAGGACCTCTTCCCCTTTCTAGCTATGTCTTTAGTGCCTATGTACACTACAACCTCTGGCTGCTCACCCTTGAGAATATTCTGCGGTTATGCAGAGACATCCTGGACCCGAGCACCTAGGAGACAACACACCACCCTGGTGTCTCTTTCTCAGCTATAGAATCTCCTGTCCTTCCCATAACCTTTGAGTTTCCTACCATTATTACCCTTCCCTGCTGAGCCCCAGAGCCATTGGTTTATCTGCTGCTCCTGTGCTCTACAGGGCATCACCCCCAGCAGTATCCAAAGGGGTTTCTTGTTGCTGACTGGAATGACAACAGGGGAACCCTGCACTGACTGCTTACTCCCCTTCCTTCTCCTGGTGGTCACCCAACTACTATCTGAAGCATGTACTCTGGGTGTGACTACCTCAGTAAAAATTTCATCTGTCAAGTTTTCAGCCTCCCAAATGGTCCTGAGTACATCCAGCTCCAGCTCCAGCTCCAGCTCCGGTTCCTTGACATTGTCAGTCAGAAGTTGGGTACATTTCCTCCAGATGTAGTTATCAGGGACACTGTTAAGTACCTTGAAATCCCATGTCTCACAAGAGGAGCGTTAACCATCCTGCCTACACTGAACTATGGACTAAGGATTTACAGATGATAAAAAAAGCTCACCTGTTCTTAACTGGGCTTTCTCGTTGAAACTTTTGAGTCTCACACTCACCCAGGTGAGTAATCAGCCTCTTCTTGCTGAGCTTGTTGTACCTTTGGCTCCAACTTCTTGAGCCCAGGGTCCGTAATCAAATCAAGTAATAGCAAATGACTCAGCACCCTTAGCCTCCACCTGTTCTTACCAAAGCCTAACCACTTTAACACAGGCCCTCTTCCACAATGGCCACTCAGCTTACACCTCCCTTCTTTTTATTGTCTCAAGTAAAACTCGCTCCTGATGAGGTTCGTTCTTTTTTCAAAGAATGATTGTTCTAACATGAGATAACCTTCTTCACTATCCACTATACTACCAATGTTAGTGTCATCTGCAAATTTATTAATCATTCTGCCTACATTATCATTCAAATCAAATGACAAGCAAAAAAAAATCAACCCAGTACTGATTCTTGGGGCACAATACTGGTCTTCCGAACCAGGTTTCATTGAGAACAGACACTGATGATCAGATTTATTGTTCTG
Organism: Hypanus sabinus; assembly: GCF_030144855.1. Classification (NCBI taxonomy): domain Eukaryota; kingdom Metazoa; phylum Chordata; class Chondrichthyes; order Myliobatiformes; family Dasyatidae; genus Hypanus; species Hypanus sabinus. The sequence continues at coordinate 45,720,071 of NC_082719.1, read as the reverse complement.
TGCACCCTATCCTTTCCCAGCAGCCGTAGGCCACTTGCAATAAAGTATTTGAAGAACAAGATCCTAAGTCCAACATCAAACCAGGGATGCACTGAGCAGCCTTCTCCCATGCCTCTTATAGGCATCATGAACGGGATAACTTACAGAAGTCTCCTCCAAGACATGGAAGGGAAAAACTAAAGTTAGCTCTGCAAATTCCTCTAAACACTTTGTATAGTATGCAAATCAATGTCAGGCATTTGCTTTCTGGCCAACATCCTCTGCATTGAAGTTCTCATCATGCTCAATCATCTTCAGTGGGGTACGTCATGTTGTCAACAAAAATGGTCCCAAATCAAGCACTCTATTTTAAGTCTTGTCATTGCCAACAATTCTCAAAAGAATGCAAACTCATTTAAGGAATGTCTTCAAAACCTCTTTTCAAAAATGTAATGTGCTAATGCAGGGGTGTCAAACTCATTTTAGGTCACGGGCCGGATTGAGCAAAATGCAGCTTCATGTGGGCCGGATCAGTCGGGCGCGTGCGAACGCAGCTTTCTTTGCCTCCATTTTTTCAGCCTGTTCTCATGTGTCTCAGTCTCTGCTATAACTACAAAGTGTTTCACTTTACAAGTTCCGTTTCTTATGAAGAAGACTGCTGAGCAAGCATTATTTTTATGATTGGTATTAACTTACAATCATAGGCTTCATATCGCCGGGCCATTAATAATTAAAATAATAGATCTATCTAAAATGATCTCGTGGGCCGGATATTATTGTACGCCGGGCCGGATATGGCCCGCGGGCCTTGAGTTTGACACCTATGTGCTAATGGATGGAAATCCTTGGTGCAAAAGTGGACAAACATCTGAGAAGATTTTCAGTGCTTACAGTCTTTTGGTCAGGACTAAAATGGATGTATGGAGACCAAACACAAATAGCCAAAGGGGCATGTAATAATCCAATCAACCCATCCAGCTAACAAGTTTAACCCGTATTATCTGTGGCAAAGTCTGAAATATCATTTTCTGTTCATCAATCACTTCAGAACCCAATGAATGGAAGCAAGTGGTTTTTAACCTCGAAGGGCTTCTGAAGAAGAAGAAAAAATTCATAATTGGAAGAGGACTTAAAAATAACTATATACATTTGAACTATCTTTGGAGAAGCTACTTTGGTGATAATAAGAAAAATGAATGAGTGAAAGAAAGTAAAGCTGATGTACACTCCAAAGCTGATGGTTAATTATATCCAACCTTTATGTCTTAACACCAGCACAAGCAAACACAATGAAACAAATACAATATAATATAATGTAAAACAAAGACAGAAACTCCTGGGAAATACTCTGTAGATCAAAATTAGAAAACACGGAGGAGTAAGCAGATTCAGCTTTTAAGAACAATAGTCTTTTATCAGAAATAACAAAAGGGACAGAAAAAGTTTTAAGCAAGTACAGAGACAGGAAAAGAGAGAATATAAAGTAATGAGGTGTGGAATGATGATCATATTGAAGGACTGGACAGGCTTAAGGAGCTGAGAGGCCTGCTTCTGCTCACATTTTCTTATGTTCTTTTGTAAGGTTATTGTAAGCAACAACAGGATTAAAGGGACTCAGTTTTGAAAATGAGTTCATGGGGTGTGGGAGCTAATGTTAAGGTCATCAGTTATTGTCCATCAAATGCTCCCTTAAGAAATGGATGATGTCTGCTTTTTAATCTCTGTTGTCCACTTGATGAAGGTCCTCTCAAAAAAATGCTGCTGGGTGGGACCACTGCAACCATTCTGCTTCTTACTTTAGACTTGGTCCAAACATGAAAAAGATAGAACTGAATTCCAGCGATGAGGTGAGAGATCTTATGTTGTTGTAGAATACACCTTCTGGTGCTACTTGGACACGTCTTACAACCCGGCGTTGTAAGATGTTTCAGGTCTTTAATCATCAGACACCCTGATGATTAAATTATCAAGCTGAAACTTTTACTCATTTTGTTTATCTGCTGTGTCTGCTTAACTGGTGAGAATTACCAGTTTATTCTGTTTTCCCTGTTAGATTTTGAACAACTGCAATATTTTGGTTTGATGAGAATAATTACTCTTGAAACTTTTGATTACCCTACAAGATTGAAGTCAATATGAATTGGGGGAAAGTTAACTACTTGCTAGCTTTGTAGGCCCAAACCATTTTCAAAGTTCAAGATAAATTTATTATCAAAGTACATATATGACAGCACATACAACCCTGGGATTCGTTTTCTTGTGTACGTACTCAAAAACTCGAATATAGAATGATAACCCTAATAGAATCAATGAAAGACTGCACCAACTGGACAGATTACCAGTGTGCAAAAGGCAACAAACTGTGCAAACACACACACACACACACACACACACACACACACACACACAAATAAATAAATAAATAACCAACCAACAAATCTTGAGAAAATGAGATGAAGAGTCCTTGAAAGTGAGTCCCTAGCCTGTGGGAACAGTTCAGTGACAGGACAAGTGAGGTTGAGTGGCTATCCCCTCTGGTTCAGGAACCTGATAGCTGAAGGATAATAACTGTTCCTAAGCCTAGAGGTGCGAGCCCTGGGGCTCCTTTCTGATGGCAGCAGTGAGAAGAGAGTATGACACATGTATTTGGGGTCCCTGGTAATGGGCATTACTTTCCTACATCAACTTTCCATGTAGATGTGCTCAGTGGTGGGGATGGCTTTACCTGTGATGGTCTGGGTTGTATCCACTACTTTTAGGCTTTTAATCTTAGGCTCCGTCAATAACCATCCCTCATAATATTGTCAGAAATGGATATATTCCAATAGTTCAATAGTTCCATTTAATATCAGAGAATATATATACTATACAGACTGAAATTCTTACTCTCTGTAGCCACCCTTGAAACAGAAGGAAAAAACCCTAAAGGATGAATAACAGAAAAAACATAAGAACACCAGAGCACCCGTCCCCCTCCCATGCACGAGCAGTAGCAGGCAACATCAACCCTCCCCCCCCAGATTCCAGCCAGCATAAAGCATCAGCATTCCCACCACCCACCATGTCAGCAAAAGCAAAGGCCCCAAGAAGAGATCATGGTCTATAGTCCATTAAAACCTACCTGTTCACTCCAACATTTTGACAACCCACAGGCTCTCTCTCTCTCTCAGTAACAAGGGAGAGACAGATATTGCACTTTTCACAGCGACAGGGGAGACAACTGTCACTATTTCGATGTTACAGTCTGTCTGAAGCATAGTTTTTTTATTTATAGTTCCCTGGCTGAAGAGTCAACAGAGCCCTCCGACAAGCACTCTCACTGTCTTCGATGTTCTGGCTCCCACTACACTTCAGTATACAACAGCCTTGGGAATTCATGTCCACAGGGCTGCGTAGACCCCGAAGCTGCCCGACTTCAGACTGAACCTGGACATGCAATGTCTCCAGTTCCATTTGACAGCCTGGGCAACATTCATGCTTGGGATAATAAGTGTCAATTAACATTCACATCATAGAGGTGACAAGCAATGGATCTGTCTGCCCTTTCCAACTTCCCCAAGACTTTTAATTGATCTAACATTGTAGAATTTCCAATTGTCAATGTCACAGGTTCCCCATTGACCCAAAATGTAACTGAATAACTAAATAAATACTGAGGCTAGAAGAGCACAACATAGAATTGGTATTCCACCACAGTGATATTTCTGTACACATAACAGGATGTGCTGATTTAAAATCCCTACAGACACTACTGCAGAATTAATCCTACAGACAAAAACAACATGATGATGCTGCACAGATATTAAACCCACTTTTGATATTCTAAGCATTGACACCGACTTTAGTGCACAATATTTCTGTTTTGTCTGAGCAGCAATTATTGCTAAGCTTTGTGTTGGCAGCATGCATGGAGAAGCCTGGGGAAAAGTCGGTACCCGCTGCACTATTAATTAATTCAGAACCATCGATTCATCAGCTGCACGTATCCAAGATTAGTGATCAGACTGAAAATAGTCCTTGTAGTCCGTTGTAGATTTCTGAATGATTTCAAGAAACGTCTATCTATATATAAATTACGAGTTTGTCAGCTACTTCTGCAGCACTGCCTCCTCCCTAAATTCCAGACTGAATCAGAAACTCCATTTCTTTTAAGGGTCTCACTTAGCCAGAAGCTTCCTAATTCTGACCCTCCATCAGCTGTCTTAAGTATCATCCTAAACATTCTGGCTGACCCCCAATTCTCCTCCTGTTCATCTGCCAAACCAATTCTCCTGATCCACTCTCCAATACCACTCACCCCTTTGCAATCCTCCCAACATTCCCTTTTCCATGCCTGGTCTCTCTGCCCGCAGTGAATAAAACATTTCCCACTTTATAAGCTATGCTTCAACTGGCATAACAATTACAGTATGGTGGAAACAAAGATGGGTAAGGGCTGCAGGCAGGAAGGAGCATCAAAAGGTTCCCTTCAAAAGTTGCCTATCATCCTGACCTAGAAATACGTGCCTTGTTCTTCATCATCACTGGAATCCTGACTCAAACCCACTTTAAGTATACCTTCACCAGAAGGACAGTAACAGCTCTAGAAATTGACTCATCACAGCGAGCTCAAGGGTAATTAAGAATGGGCAATAAGTGCTGACCTTGCCATTGTGACTTGCAAATCTGAAAAATCAATTAAACAAATTAATTATCCAGCCACATTCCATATTGGATACCTCATTTAATTTTATCTGCACTAAAAAGGCAACATTTTGGGCAAACTGCGTTAGTGACAGCATCCCATACAAAATGCTGGGGGGAGCTCAGCAGGCCAGGTAGCATTATGCTATGAGGCCTGCCGAGCTCCTTCAACATTTTGCATGTGTTGCTTTGGATTTCCAGCATTTGCAGATTTTCTCCTGTTAATGAAAGCATCCTCCTTGTCAGGTCTATCCCTAATTGATGCACCTGGAGAAACTCTAAAACAACAGCCTTTAATTGGAGTGATCAGGCACCTAAGTGGATCAGAGCCAAAATGTACTTTTCTGCCTGCCCATCTTCTCCCTTTGGTGAGGAGCAGCAAATAGATACTGTCAAGGTCTTTGCTTTTGTTTTGAAAATCTAATCTCTAGTCTGGAGTCTATACAAATGTAATCCTGTGTATATCTTTGCAGGCAAGTGGATTACAAAAATCAGTAGAAAGCATCAAGCAGCACCTGGTTTCTTGTTCTATTTTAACATGTACTTTTCAAGGTGTGGCATGCTGTATAATATATATATCAGGGTTTGCAGTACTGTTCCAAAACATATCACTCCCAATTTAGACTGCCAGAACAGGCCAGAGATTCCTGGACCTCACATAGTCACTTAGTCTTCCTGGTGCACCAGAAAATTTTGGCAAAGCCTGAATCATTGTCTGCAGAATTTGCCTGATGATGGAGTTTCAGGAGATTCTTTGCTCCCAGTGTGTGTGGCAGTGGGTGGCTTTCCTGATAATCAGAAAAAAGCCAGCTGGGCATCAAGCAAATGATTGTGTCAGTCTGGCACCTTACATGCTGCTAATCCAAGGAACAGACACTGAAACAGACCATACCACCTGTACAGTTTTATTGTTTTTATACCTAAAGGAAAGTCTGTTTAAATATTAATATTTCTACATTAATTATGTTTTGCTTCTTCCCTTTCAGATGTTAGTAGGTATGTTATTTTTCTATAAAAAGTGTTATAGTTATTGAGGATATAGGCAATACTAAAAATAATGCAATACTTATGAATGCCATCTTGTAAAACTGATGTTATAGGACATTACTATTGATCTACTTAAGAATGAATAGCAGACATTTGCCTCCTCATTATTTATTATCCAAGGAAACCATTAGAGATGATAGCACTTTCAGTGTATTGCAAAATGGCTGTGCAGTGCAGTGACTCAGCAATGATTTTAGTTCAATTAATATATTTTTCTATCTCTGAATACTCTGACCTAAAATGAGTAAGATGATGACATCTGAGTACAGCTATTAACCCTGTGAATGCTGGTGTAACACTTTCATAATATAAGTAAGTGAAAATAATATCCTTTTTCCCTTTCTGCTGAAATGTGTTGCAATGAGAGAAAGATTATTATTTTAGCTGTGCAGTATTCTAAATTATGTATGTCAGATATTGCACTCTTAGAAGTATCAACATGCAAGAAAATTCATATGCCTCGGTAATATATACTAAGTTGTTGTGCAGTAAGTTAACAAATCTGTCTACCTGGTTAGAGTTTAACTTTTTATACAAATGATAGAAAACTTAAGAAAAGATAAAAATTATCCTGGGCCAGACAACATCCCAGGCTGTATACTTAGGGAGTGTGTACAGCAGCTCACTGACATCCACATGGACATCTTTAACACTTCACTCATCCTGGCTGCAGTCCCTACATGCTTCAAATCAGCTGCCATCCCTGTACCGAAGAATTCTACACCTTCAGAACTGCCGCTTGGTGGCACTGATATCAGTCATCATGAAGTGCTTTGAACAGCTAGTAATGGCACCTATCAAAAATTCCATCGCTGCCACATTGGATGCTCACAGATATGCTTACTGACAGAACCACTCTACAACAGATGCCATAATATCTGTCATGCATCTGGTACACCTAGAAAATAAGGATACCTACGTCAGAATGCTGTTTCTGGATTTCTGTTCGGCATTCAGCACTGTTTTCCCACAGACCTTGGTGAACAAACCCCTACTCCTTGGTCTAAATACACCACTGTGCAGCAGGTTGTTGGACTTCCTAACCAACAAAACTCAGATAGTCAGAATGCACAACCACTCCTCCCTCCACATCATCCTCAGTACAGGTCCCCCCCAACCCCCAGGGCTGTCTGCTGATCACTCTCTTTGCATGTCTGCAAGGACAAACACCCAAGTAATCACATTGTCAAGTTTGCTGTTGACACAGCAGTGTTGGGGCTCATCAACAACAGCAATGACATGGCCTACAGAGAGGAGGTAGAAGAGCTAAAGGACTGGTGCCAGGCATAAGTCTCTTTCTCAGTCAACAAGCAAAGGAAATGGTTATCGACTTCAGCAGAACTTGCACCACTCATACACCCCTCTTTACCTCGGCGGCACAGCAGTGGAAACTGCAAGCATTTTCAAGCTGCTGGGAGTGCACATCACACACATCCTCTCATGGTCCCGAAACACGTTCTACACAATCAGGAAAGCTCACCATCACCTCTGCTTTCTGAAGAGGCTGAAGGGAGATGGACTATGCACCTCTATAGTCATGTCATTCTAGGGGATAATTGGTCGGATCAAATGCCAGATGTGCCATAGAGAGCACCTTAACATGCTGCATCATTGCATGGTACGGAAACTGCACTGTGGTGGGTGGAAAGGCTCGTCAACAGGTAGTCAAAACTGCCCAATGCATTAAGGGCTGCCTACCCAACATCAAGGACATATATACAGAACGGTGCCGAGAAAGGGCCAGTAACAGCATGAAGGATCCCACTCACCTTACTCTTGGGCTATTTGTCCTTTTCCCGTCAGGAAGGAGGCTACGCAGCATCCACGCCAGGACAGCTGTACTCAAAAACAGTTACTTTCCCCAAGCAGTAAGGCTGGTCAACACCTCCACTCACTAACCCAGCCCTTCACACACCCCTGCCACTGCTACTTTATAATTTCCCACCAGTCACCTTATGTACAGATGCTCTTGTGCCTAGGACATACAATTAATCTATGCGCATAGCTATCTTAGTGTGTTTTTATTATTATTATGTTCTCTATCTTATTGTTTTTTTGTGTTGCTTTGGATCCAGAGTAACAATAATTTCATTCTCCTTACATTTGTGAACTGGAAATGACATTAAACCATCTTGAATCTTGGCACACCACAGGAGCATATTTTGCTGATCGTGCCCAGACCAGCTGTCAAGGTAAAAATTGTGTTAATCCCATTGCCCCTCTGTTTATCTTGGTGTACCCCTGCAGCTTCACCAATCCACCTATAGCAAATGCATCTGTACATGACAACACTGTAGTTCAGCTCTCAGCCATTGCAGGGACAAAGTCAATTATTCATGCTGAGAACATTTGAGCATATCGTATGGCTCTATAATTGAGGATTTAAGTGGCATGGTAGCGTGGCGATTACTGCATCACTTTACAGCGTCATTGGCATTCAACTCCAGTCGCTGCCTGTGAGGAGCTCATACATTTTCCCTGTGGGTTTCCTTTCGATGGTCTGGTTTCCTCCCAAATCACAAAGGTGAACAGTTAGGGTTAGTGAGTTGTGGGAATGCTGAGTTGGTGCTGGAAACGTGGTGACACTTGTCCAGCACACTGCTCTATGATTTGATTTGATACACACAACACATTTCGCTGTATGGTTCGATGTTTCAATATACATGCGAGAAATAAAGCTGCTGTGTAAACTATAATAGTACTAAGTGGAATGGACTTAGAACAGAACAGGAATGCTTAAAACTGCTGCACTGCATCCCCATCAGCAGCAGAAATCCATATCACCATTATATATAATCTGATGGCCTGTCATACCCTTCGTTCTACCATTACCATCTCAGGCGGATCAACCATGGTTTAATTAGGAACCTGAGAAGCACCACACTGCATATCGAAAAATACTAAGTTAGTCTGGAGAATTCACACTACATCAGGGCTAAACATGATGTAGATATAACCTGCTAAGTGATCCACAGCCATCAAATCAAATAAAGTGCAAATCAGGAAAAAAAAACTGCAGATGCTGTAAATCAAAACCTATAGAAACATAGAAAACCTACAGCACAATACAGGACCTTCGGCCCATAAAGTTGTGCCAAACATGTCCCTACCTTAGAAATTACTAGGCTTCTCCATAGCCCTCTATTTTCCTAAGCTCCATGTACCTATCCAAAAGTCTCTTAAAAAACCCCATCATATCCGCTGCCAGCAGCCCATTCCATGCACTCACCACTCTCTGAGTAAAAAACTTAGCCCTGACATGTCCTCTGTACCTACTCCCCAGCACCTTAAACCTGGGTCCTCTTGGGGAAACCATTTCAGCCCTGGGAAAAAACCTCTGACTATCCACATGATCAATGTCTCTCATCATCTTATACACCTCTATCAGGTCACCTCTCATCCTCTGTCGCTCCAAGGGGAAAAGGCCAAGTTCACTCAACTTATCCACATAAGGCATGCTCCCCAATCCAGGCAACATCCTTGTAAATCTCCTCTGCACCCTTTCTATGGCTTCTACATCCTTCCTGTAGTGAGGTGACCTGAACTGAGCACAGTACTCCAGGTGGAGTCTGACCAGGGTCCTATATAGCTGCAACATTACCTCTCGGTTCCTAAATTCAATTCCACGATTGATGAAGGCCAATAAACCATACACCTTCTTAACCACAGAGTCAACCTGCGTAGCAACTTTGAGCGTCCTATGGACTCGGACCCCAAGAGCCCTCTGATCCTCCACACTGCCAAGAGTCTTACCCTTAATACTATATTCTGCCATTGTATTTGACCTATCAAAATGAACCACTTCACATTTATCTAGGTTGAACTCCATCTCAGCCCAGTTTTGCATCCTATCAATGTCCCACTGTAACCTCTGACAGCCCTCCACACTATCCACAACACTCCCAACCTTTGTGTCATCAGTAAACTTACTAACCCATTTATCCATTTCCTCAACCAGGTCATTTATAAAAATCACAAACAGTAAGGGTCCCAGAACAGATCCCTGAGGCACACCACTGGTCACCGACTTCCATGCAAAATATGATCTGTCTACAACCACTCTTTGCCTTCTGTGGGCAAGCCAGTTCTGGATCCACAAAGCAATGTCCCCTTGGATCCCATGCCTCCTTACTTTCTCAATAAGCCTTGCATGGGGTATCTTATCAATTGCCTTTGCTAAAATCCATATACACTACATCTACTGCTCTTCCATCATCAATGTGTTTAGTCACATCCTCAAAAAATTCAATCAGGCTCGTAAGGCACGACCGGTCTTTGACAAAGTCATGCTGACTTTTCCTGACTATGCTGACATCATATTATGCCTCTCCAAATGTTCATAAATTCTGCCTCTCAGGATATTTTCCATCAACTTACCAGCCACTGAAGTAAGACTCACTGGTCTATAATTTCCAGGGCTATCTCTACTCCCTTTCTTGAATAAAGGAAAAACATCTGCAACCCTCCAATCCTCCAAAACCTGTCCCGTCCCCATTGATGATTCAAAGATCATTGCCAGAGGCTTAGCAATCTCCTCCCTCACCTCCCACAGTAGCCTGGGGTACATCTCCTGGTGACTTATCCAACTTGATGCTTTCCAAAAGCTCTAGCACATCCTCTTTCTTAATATCTACATGCTCAAGATTTTCAGTCTGCTGCAAGTCATCACTACAATCACCAAGATCCTTTTCCACAGTGAATACTGAAGTAAAGTATTCATTAAGTACCCCTGCTATTTCCTCCCGTTCCATACACACTTTCCCACTGTCACACTTGATTGGTCCTATTCTTTCACGTCTTATCCTCTTGTTCTTCACATACTTGTAGAATGCCTTAACCTGGTAATCCCTAACATTACCTAACTCCCTGAACCTTTTGTAATCTTTTCTTTTCTTATCCACTAGATTTTCTACAGCTTTTGTACACCATGGTTCCTGTACCCTACCATCCTTTTCCTGTCTCATTGGAATATACCTATGCATAACACCACGCAAATATCCACTGAACATTTGCCACATTTCTGCTGTACTTTTTCCTGAGCACATCTGCTCCCATTTTATGCCTCCAAATTCTCTCCTGATAGCTTCATGTTTCCTCTTACTCCAATTAAATGTTTTCCTGACTTGTCTGTTCCTATCCCTCTCCAATACTATGGTAAAGGAGATAGAATTGTGATCACTGTCTCCAAACTGCTCTCCCACTGAGAGACCTGACACCTGACCAGGTTCATTTCCCAATACCAGATCAAGTACAGCCTTTCCTCTTGTAGGCTTATCTACATATTGTGTCAAAAAACCTTCCTGAACACACCTAATAAACTCTACCCAATCTAAACCCCTTGCTCTATGGAGATGCCAATCAATATTGGGGAAATTAAAATCTCCCATCACAACAACCCTGTTATTATTGCATCGTTCCAGAATCTATCTCCCTATCATAACATCCCTGTCTCATTGGAACGTACAGGGTACCTGTTTAGAACTCCACACAAATACCTCCTGAACGTTTGCCACATTTTTTCTGTACTTATCCCTGAGAACATCTGTTCCCAATTTAAGCTTCCAATTTCCTGCCTGATAGCCTCATAATTCCCTCTACTCCAATTAAACGCTTTTCTAACTTATTTGTTCCTATCTCTCTCCAATGCTGTTGTAAAGGAGATAAAATTATGATCACTATCTCTCCCACTGTGAGATCTGACACCTGACCAGGTTAATTTCCCAATACCAAATCAAGTACAGTCTCTCCTCTTGTAGGCTTATCTACATATTGTGTCAAGAAACCTTCCTGAACACACCTAACAAACTCCACCCCATCTAAACCCCATGCTCTAGGGAGATGCCAATCGATATTTGGATAATTAAAATCTCCCATAACAACATCTCTGTTATTATTACACCTTTCCAGGATCTGTTTCCCTATCTGCTCCTTGATATCCCTGTTACTACTCGGCGGCCTATAAAAAAACTCAGTAAAGTTATTGACTCCTTCTTGTTCCTAACCTACAACCACAGAGGCTCCATAGACAATCCCTCCATGACATCCACCTTTTCTACAGCCGTGACACTATCTCTGATCAGCAGTGCCACACCCCCACCTCTTTTGCCTCCCTCCCAGTCCTTTCTGAAACATCTAAAACCCAACACTTTTTTTAACTAAGTTTTAGAAATTACAAAGAATAAATCTAATAGTAAAATAGTAAGAAAGATAATATTAACCCTCCCCCTCCCCTTAACCCTCCCCCCCTTAACCCTTATCTAAAGAAAAAAAAAGAAAGAAAGAAGAGAAAGATTGCCTGGATATCGGAGGATCCCCACATGCTCCATGGATTTCAAAATAATTTTGATATTTATTTTTTACTTTCCCCAATTACTATAATTTTATCTTCAAAGGACCTATGTAATTAATCCAATCTTTTGTATGGGAGCCAAATTTTCAAAAATGTATCATATTAATTTCTTAAATTATACATAATTTTTTCAAGTGGAATACAAGTATGTATTTCATTATTCCAACGATCCATAGTTAAATATAAATCAGATTTCCAACTAACTGCGATAACTTTTTTGGCTACTGCCAATGCAATTGTTATAATTTTCTTCTGATACTTGTTCAATTTAAGTTTCGGTATTGTCCCTTCAATGTCTCCTAATAAAAATAATAGTGAACTATGTGGGAGTTGTACTCCAATAATTTGTTCCAATAAAAGTCTTAAATTTATCCAAAATGGTTGAATTTTAAAACAATACCAAGTAGAATGTAAAAAGGTACCAATTTCTTGATTACATCGAAAACATTGGTCAGACATATTTGAATTTAATCTATTTATTTTGGGTTAATTAAAACCCAACACTTGAAGTAACCATTCCCGTCCTTGAGCCATCCAAGTCTCTGTAATGGCCATCACATCATAGCTCCAAGCACTGATCCACGCTCTAAGCTCATCTGCTTTGTTCACAACACTCCTGGCATTAAAATAGACTCATCTCAAACCGTCCGTCTGAGCGTGTCCCTTCTCTATCACCTGCCTATCCTCCCTCGCACACTGTCTCCAAGCTCTCTCTATTTGTGAACCAACCGCCTCTTCCCCAGTCTCTTCAGTTTGGATCCCACCCCCCAAAAATTCTAGTTTAAGCTCTCCCCAGTAGCCTTAGCAAATCTAAAATAACAAGAAAAAATTCTGGAAATATATGCTTGTCTGGCCACATTAATTCTGTACAACCTCAAATGTTAGCTCAATAATCTTCTGAGGTGTGTCTATTTCAATGCGAGGTGTATTGTGGGGAAGGCAGACAAGCTGAGGGTGTGGATTGACATGTGGAATTATGACATTATAGCCATTAGTGAAACTTGGCTACAGGAGGGGCAGGACTAGCAGCTCAATGTTTCAGGTTTCCGATGTTTCAGACGTGATAGAGGCAGAGGGATGAAGGGTAGGGGGTGGCATTGCTAGTCAGGGAAAATGTTACAGCAGGGCTCAGGCAGGACAGATTAGAGGACTTGTCTACCAAGCCCATATGGATGGAGCTGAGAAACAGGAAAGTTATAACCACATTAGTGGGGTTGTATTATAGACCACCCAATAGTCAGCAAGAATTGGAGGAGCAAATCTGCAGAAAGATAGCAGACAACTGCAGGAAACATAAAGTTGTGATAGTAGGGGATTTTAATTTTCCACATATCGATTGAGACTCCCATACTGTAAAGGTCTAGACCTGTTAGATTTTGTATAATGTGTCCAGGAAAGTTTTCAAAATCAATATATAGAGGTACCAACTAGAGACGATGCAATATTAGATCTCCTATTAGGAAACGAGATAGGACAGGTGATGGAAGTGTGTGTAGGGTAACACTTTGGTTCCAGTGAACATAACACCATTAGTTTCAACTTAATCGTGGATAGAGATAGATCTGGTCCTCGGGTTGAGGTTCTAAACTGGAAAAAAGCCAAATTTGAAGAAATGAGAAAGTGTTTAAAAAGCATGGATTGGGACAGGTTGTTTTCTGGCAAAGATGTGATTGGTAAGTGGGAGACCTTCAAAGGAGAAATCTTGAGAGTGCAGAGTTTGTATGTTCCTGTCAGGGTTAAAGGCAAAATGAATAAGAATAAGGAACCTTGGTTCTCGAGGGATATTGGAACTCTGATAAAGAAGAAGAGAGAGATGTATAACATGTATAGGCAACAGGGAGCAAATAAGGTGCTTGAAGAGTATAAAAAGTGCAAAAAAATACTTAAGAAAGAAACTAGGAATGCTAAATGAAGACTTGAGGTTGTTTTGGCAGTCAAGGTTAAGGATAATTCAAAGAGCTTCTACAGGCATATTAAGAGCAAAAGGATAGTAAGGGATAAAATTGGTCCTCTTGAAGATCAGAGTGGTCAGCTATGTATGGAACCAAAATAGATAGGGGAGATCTTAAATGTTTTTTTTTTACATTTGTATTTACTAAGAAAACTGGCATGGAGTCGACAGAAATAAGGCAAACAAGTAGTGAGGTCATGGAACCTATACAGATTGAAGAAGAGGAGATACTTGCTGTCTTGAGGCAAATCAGAGCAGATAAATCCCCAGGACCTGACAGGGTATTCCCTCAGACCTTGAAGGAGACTAATGTTGAAATTGCAGGGGCTGGCAGAAATATTTAAAATGTTGATATCCACGGGCCAGGTGCCAGAGGATTGGAGGATAGCTCATGTAGTTCCGTTGTTTATAAAAAGCACTAAAAGTACTCCGGGAAATTATAGGCCAGTAGGTTTGATGTCAGAAGTAGGTAAGTTATTGGAAGGAGTACTAAGAGATAGGATCTACAAGTATTTAATAGACAGGGACTTATTCGGGAGAATCAACATAGCTTTGTGCATGGTAGGTCATGTTTAACCAATCTATTAGAGTTTTTCGAGGAGGTTACCAGGAAAGTGGATGAAGGGAAGGCAGTGGATGTTGTCTACATGGACTTCAGTAAGGCTTACGACAAGGTCCTGCATGGGAGGTTAGTTAGGAAGATTCAGTTGCTAGGTATACATGGAGAGGTAGTAAATTGGATTAGACATTGGGTCAATGGGAGAAGCCAGAGAGCCGTAGTGCAGAATTGCTTCTCTGAGTGGAGGCCTGTGACTAGTGGTGTGCCATAGGGATCAGTGCTGGGTCCATCATTATTTGTCATCTATATCAATGATCTGGATGATAATATGGTAAGTTGGATCAGCAAATTTGCTGATAATACAAAGATTGGAGGTGTAGAGGACAGTGAGGAAGGTTTTCAAAGCTTGCAGAGGGATCTGGACCAGCTGGAAAAATGGCTGAAAAATGGCAGATGGAGTTTAATGCAGACAAGTGTGAGGTATTGCACTTTGGAAGGACAAACCAAGGTAGAACATACAAGCTAAATAGTAGGACACTGAGGAGTGAAGTAGAACAAAGAGATCTGGGAATACAGATACATAATTCCCTAAAAGTGGTGTCACAGGTAGATAGGGTCGTAAACAGAGCTTTTGGAACATTGGCCTTTATAGATCAAAGTATTGAGTATAAGTGTTGGAACGATATGGTGAGGTTGTATAAGACATTGGTGGGGCCGAATTTGGAGTATTGTGAGAGGTTTTGGTCTCCTAATTACAGAAAGGTTATTAATAAGGTTGAAAGGGTGCAGAGAAGGTTTACAAGGATGTTGCCGGGATTTGAGAAACTGAGTTACAGAGAAAGATTGAATAGGTTAGGACTTTATTCTCAGGAGCGCAGAAGAATGAGGGGAGATTTGAAAGAGGTATATAAAATTATGATGGGTATAGATAGAGTGAATGCAAGCAGGCTTTTTCCACTGAGGCTAGAGGAGAAAAAAAAACAGAGAACATGGGTTAAGGGTGAAGGGGAAAAAGTTTAAAGGGAACATTAGAGGGAACTTCTTCACACAGAGTGGTGGGAGTGTGGAATGAGCTGCCAGATGAAGTTGTAAATGTGGGCTCACTTTTAACATTTATGAAAAGCTTGGACAGGTACATGGATGAGAGGGGTATGGAGGGATATGGTCCAGGTGCAGGTCAGTGGGACTGGGCAGAAAAATGGTTCAGCACAGCCAAGAAGGGCCAAAAGGCCTGTTGTGTGCTGTAATATTCTATGGTTCTAGGGTTCTATTTCTCTTTCCTGACTTGCTGAATATTTCCAGCATTTTCTGTGAACAGAAAATTAAGTGTTGAATGAGTCTTTCCTCCTGAGATCCCCACCATGAGAAAAGCCAGTCTTCGACCAAATTAATTCATTCCACAATATATCCAGCAATGACTGAGAATACTGGATACAGAAAAAAATATCCTGGTGGTGATATTGAAGACCCACCTCACCTCTAACCACTCCATTTCTGTATTTGTAGCAATGCGGTCAAAATAATGATGGGCCATTCAGGACAGGAATGTCCCCGGAGAGTGGGAAATCACTGGAATTCACTAACTAAGTACATATTTTCCTGAGTACATTCATGACAGAGATTTACAGATATTTAGGTGTTAAGGAAATCAAGAGATATGTAGTTGGTGCAGGAAAACCGCATTGTAAAAGGACAGTCACAATCTTCAAATAAAGCAAGGCATGAAGGTCTGATTGGCATGTTCCTGCTGCTACTTCTTATGTTTTTCTACAGAGGGGAATTGCTCCAGAACGCATGATTTACAAACTCAATTAGGCTAATTAATCCAAATCAACCTACTCTCCATCCTCAACAAAATGATGGAAGATGCCATTAACAGTGCAAATAAAAGCCATGTATGATTCACCAATTTTCAATTTCAATTATGCCAGAATAACTCCACCTCATTACAGCCTTGAAAGAAACACAAATCAGAGTTGAATTACAAGATGATGTGACATCAAGGCAGAATTAACTCAATGTGGTATCAAGGAGCTCAAACTGAAATCACTGGACGGCAGCGGTAGAACAGGCTTATCGTCGGTATCATACTTTCCACACAGGAAATGGTTATTGAGTCTCAGGAGCTCCTCAGGGCATTACTGTAACAAAGCCATCCGTACTACTTTATCATTGATTCTGCTTCCACCATAAAGTCAGACTGGGGACAGTTTCTGATGATTGATCAATAGTCAATTCAATATGCATCTTTTCAGTAAATGTAGCAGTCCATGCTGTGTGCAGCAAGATCTGAACATTCAGGCGCAGATGTCAAGTGGTAAGT
The DNA here is from genome assembly GCF_030144855.1 of Hypanus sabinus. Lineage (NCBI taxonomy): Eukaryota > Metazoa > Chordata > Chondrichthyes > Myliobatiformes > Dasyatidae > Hypanus > Hypanus sabinus. Next base: position 45,703,180 of record NC_082719.1, on the reverse strand, counting down.
AACATTTGCGTTTTCAAATGCTGGACAATGGCCACATCCAAAAAGAGAGAACCTAACCACCTAACTCTAACAATCAGTGGAATACCATTGCTGAGATTCCAGAGCCCTTCCCTCCCACAATGCCCACAACATCCTGGCAGATCTCCGAAACTGAATTGTAATAGCCACAAAAATACTGCTGCTGTAAGACAGAATATTCAGTGGCAGTTGACACCCCTCTGACAGCCCAAAGCCTACCTGCTATCCATAACATAAAAGTTATGAGCTATGTTCCCTCTAAGCTGTGCGCACACACACACACACACACACACACACACACACACACACACACACACACACACACACTTTTTTCAACCAATGCACAAAAGGTTAGTTACCTAAAGTAATGTAGTAATTAATAATTATACTTACTGAAAATAATCTTTTAGCTAAATGTTTCTGTTAACTAGTTAACAGAGTGTGTATGTTATTTTGTTGTTATTCTGTGCAGTTTTATGTCAAATATTTTGTAAACCTACATAAACTGTGCCATGTGTGCATTCAGTGCACACATACTTTTGTCACAGGAAAAAAAATTGCACAACGTAAGATTTTTGCGCACACTGACTACTAAAAATTAGAGGGAACATTAGTTATGAGAATGATAGAATACCCTTCACATGTCCAGGTAACTGAAACAACAGTATCCAAGACAGAATAGTTACTTGATTAAAAATTTATTCAAACCAATCAGCACCTCACAGCTGCAGTGTTGCTCATCTGCAATGTGCAGAGTCACGCACTGTGGCCACTCTGAAAGTTCTTCTTAAAACCATGACTTCTACACCAAGAAGAGCAAAAGGAGGCAGATGCATGTTCCCCTCCAAGCTGCATACCACTCTAAGTTCCAGGCGTTTTATTGTTTCTTTAATGTCAAGACGACTAAATCCTGGACTAAATGGACGACTAAACCCTACAACAATGCGGGAGTACCTTCAAATTGCAATTTGAAAGGGCAGTTCACCACCATCTTTTCAGAGGCTATTAGGTATGGACAATAAATGCTGGCCTTTTCAGTAGTGCCAACATCCTGAAAAATGAATTAATACAAAAAAAAAACTGAATGTTTAATTCTGACACTTTCTCCAAGATTCTCCCGCTCTGTATAGCATTTTCTGTTTACATTTCAGATATCTGGCCTCCACAATATATGGCTTCTGTAGTATTTAATCGGTCTTCCTGTGCATTGAAAACTCAATGACTCAATTACTATCTGGGGGAGAGGGTTCCATATTTTCACTTCACTGGGACAAATGCCATCCAATTTCATTTGTAAATGCTTCTTCTAATCTTTTGCCCTCACTGTGCATGAGGACACAGCTGTGCCTCAAGCTAAACAACTTGTTAAAAATCATCCGAGATGGAAACTTTGTTCAGGGATTTTAATGAGATCTCTTTTCTGTGAAAACTTAAGAGAGTTAGGTAAAGTACTGTTTATTCTCACAGTGAGTGTTAACCAAGGCAATACACATACACAATCTGTACAATGCAGACAAGAATAATCAATCACATGGCGCAAGTATAGACTGAAACATAATACTTTCTTCAAAATAGGTCTACAAACTGTTTATCAATATTAACAAAAATTTAAAACACAGATATTGCTGTTTCAAAAGAAAAGAGTGGATAAAGATGATGTCTTTTCACCATGTCCTTCAAATCGGAATAAAATCTAACCTGTGCAGGAAATGGTATAAAAACAGTTCATAGGAAGTGATGTTCATTCAAGATGAATTGTGCCTGTAGAGGTCAGAGCACTATCTACCTGGCATCCATAGAATGTCAAACTTAACTACTGAAACTAAAGGTCAAGTGATCACTTCACTAAGTCTTTGGTAAAAGGATAATGACTGTGTAAACTATGTATACCTGTCTGGACATGCCCCTCTGCTGACTGCTCCTGTGGCTCCTCTCACAGACCCCTGTATAGAAGCGATTGGAGGCACTGCTGCTTCTCAGTCTCCGAGATGCCATGCTCCGTTTTTCTGCTAATAAAAGCCTATCGTTCACCTCCCGTCTCCGAGAGTTATTGATGGTGCATCAATGTCACAACCAGGGGCTGTTTATAATGAAAAAGAATCGATTTTTTTCAAATAGTAGGTGGACTGTATTTTCTCAGTGTCTCTCATGGAGTTCCTTGGATAGTTTACCTTCTATGTTTGTCTTTGTACTAGCTCTGGTTTTTCACTTTGTTTTGTAGGTGTCTCAGTTGGAATCATGGGGATTGTTTAGCTCTCTTTGAACTTATCACCTTTGTTTGATTTGGGGTAATTTAATCAGCACAGTATTTTCAATGTCTCGCATTCCTACATGCTCCATGGTGTATTTCAAAGGGGGCATGCCAACCCTTCTTTGCTGCGATGTTTTGGTTCCTTGGCAGGTGAAACTCGGACCAAGTTCTCCTGTGTATTGTCAGTGATTTCTGTTCACAAAGTTCTGTATAGTTTGCTTGAGCTCTTGTTAGTTTTTCTAGTTAATTTTGATAATAAATCTTTAGTCTTATTTCAATTGTCGGAGTATCTGTGATTCCTGAACTTGAGTTCGGTAATGAACCTTACAGATAATTTCAGAGACTGGTCTTGAAAACAGTCTTATTACACCATCTTTAACCATTCTCACTTTGAAAATGTCAGCCTTGATGACATACTGTCCCTGCTCTTGGTAATGTCCAATGAGCAGTGAGCACATGATGCTTACCCAGAATGACGACTGGATGAGTTTCCTCTGAAGTGAGTTGTGCTTTCTTTATATGTCCTGAAAGTCACAGTAGTCCCTCAGAGTCAAGAGAGGGACAGAATTTACTAAGTGAATTTTGTTTTGGGTGAAATTCCTGTTTTGTGATGCAATGCACTTCCTCTGCATGAATCAGTCTTTGAACAACAACCTTTGCCTGATTCCATTGCCCTGCACTGAGAGGTTACTTACCAATGCTCCAGTCATTTGAAAGGCTGCATTTGGCTACACCTGTAAAAGAGTGAGAGCTGCTCTGATAAGCGACTTCCCGCTTGAAAAACGCTCAAAACGTACAGTGCCAAATTGGAGCAGTGAAAAATGAGTGATGCTGGTCGACACTTGAGGACGTATTTCTACGTCTGCCTCAAGGTCAGCTAAATCAAAAGTTTCCTGCTATCTATGTTTCTGTTGAGGATCAACAAGAAATGCTTGGCCAGTTAACTATGAGGAGAAGGTGAAGCCCACTTGTGGCATGATCAGCTGGTCTGAGATCAGTAGCACCATAGTTCCTCTGGCTCTTCTGGGTTGATCGCCTGATATGTTGGATCCTATCATGTACATATACATAGAATCTCTTTATTTCATTAAATATACTGTATAACCAAGCACAACCTTGCTGTCAGTAAAAAAAACACAATATCATCTCTTTCTATGTCCATCTCTTTGATTATCACCTCTGCCACCTCAACAGCCAGAAAAGCCGCATCGAGTTCAAGTCTTAGTGTTGCGAAATCTGGTTTGGGAGCAAGCTTTGTCTTGCCCAGGATGAATCCAACTTCACTATATCCAGCAGTGTTTGTGATCTTCAGGTATGCAACAGCAGCAGTAGCTTTAGTTGATACATCATAGAAGAAGCAGAACTCTTTCTTTTGGGCACTAAATCATGGAATTGTTGATGTAGGTTCATGGAATTTTCATGCATTTAAGATCCTGAAGGGAAGAACACCATTGCTGGCACTTCTCATATTTCTCTTTCGGGAGTGGGACGTTACATCCACAAGTGTCCGAGCTCAACACTCTTTTACATGAAGCATCCCTGGATACTGATTGGACGAGCAAATCCAAGAGGGTCAAATAGGCTGTTGATAGTCCATAGCACACCACATCACATAAAGAGTCTTTCAGTATCAGTGACCTGGGAAATAAGGGCATCGGTAACAAGGCCAAGGCTGCGCTGCATAGAAGGGAGGTCCTGCCCAAGATCAAGATTCTTTGGCCAGATCTTTAGAAGGGAAACCTCAGCACTGTTGGATGCAATCTTTTGCAGTCTGAGAATCTTGTGCTCTTTGCAGCATGTTGATTGATTTTCCTGCATTGGAAAATGATTTGAGACCTCCATCAACATAGAAATCCCTTTGTAAATCTATAGCTGGATTATTAATATGAACTACCCTAATCCTGTTTGCATGTTGCAATGACTCCCCAGCAAGCCACTAACAGAAGATCTAGCTCTTCACTAGGTTTGAGACTTAGTCTTCCATGACATTGGGAAAGCTTGACTTTCACGACAGGTAATTGGCAGACTGATTGTCGAGCACTTGCAGTCCTGTTGTGACTAGGTCTCAACGAGCCAGTTACCAAAGCAATTCTAATGCACCTGCAGCTTCTGGATGAGAGCATTGTGGAGACTAGTTTGTCAAATGTGTATCCAGGGATAGATGGAAGTTCAGTCTGTCCATATCTATGAAGATGGGATTGGCATCTGCAGAAACTCTTGAGTAAGGTCTTTGCTGTTGCAGATCTTGACTGTCAATACCTGGACTATGTGAAAGATATGGTGGCTGAGTGGTGAGGATAGCTTCTCCTTGCAGAGCTAAAGCACTGTCTTATTTATGGCCAAAATGCACTTGGGCATAATCTTTAGTAAGATGCATTGGCTGTTGTGATAGCAAAGCATGACTCCTGTTATAGGCTCACAATTGTCTAAGTCATCTGTGCTTCACACGTTTGCCTCTGCTGAGGAAGCCTCTGTTTCACGCTCTTCCTTGTGTGCACTTAATGTAGCCTCTATACATACTCTCTCTATGTAGCCTCTATGTAGCCTCTATACATACTCTCTCTATGTAGCCTCTATGTAGCCTCTATACATACTCTCTCTATGTAGCCTCTATACATACTCTCTCTATGTAGCCTCTATACATACTCTCTATGTAGCCTCTATACATACTCTCTCTATGTAGCCTCTATGTAGCCTCTATACATACTCTCTCTATGTAGCCTCTATGTAGCCTCTATACATACTCTCTCTATGTAGCCTCTATACATACTCTCTCTATGTAGCCTCTATACATACTCTCTATGTAGCCTCTATACATACTCTCTCTATGTAGCCTCTATACATACTCTCTCTATGTAGCCTCTATACATACTCTCTATGTAGCCTCTATACATACTCTCTCTATGTAGCCTCTATACATACTCTCTCTATGTCACCTCTATACATACTCTCTCTATGTAGCCTCTATACATACTCTCTATGTAGCCTCTATACATACTCTCTCTATGTAGCCTCTATACATACTCTCTCTATGTCACCTCTATACATACTCTCTCTATGTAGCCTCTATACATACTCTCTCTATGTAGCCTCTATACATACTCTCTCTGTAGCCTCTATACATACTCTCTCTATGTAGCCTCTATACATACTCTCTCGATGTAGCCTCTATACATACTCTCTCTATGTAGCCTCTATGTAGCCTCTATACATACTCTCTCTATGTAGCCTCTATACATACTCTCTATGTAGCCTCTATACATACTCTCTCTATGTAGCCTCTATGTAGCCTCTATACATACTCTCTCTATGTAGCCTCTATGTAGCCTCTATACATACTCTCTCTATGTAGCCTCTATACATACTCTCTATGTAGCCTCTATACATACTCTCTCTATGTAGCTTCTATACATACTCTCTCGATGTCAATGCGTACTGCCTCCATTTGCATTCCAATTTCACGCTTGGCATATGCTCCTCTCACTCTTCCTGCTACAGCCGTGGTGCAAGCTCATGCTGCAGCTATGCTAACTGTGCTTTTGCTTGGGCATTATGAAGATGCAAGAGATGAGCTGCATTCTGACCTGACCTCCAGGTCTTGGCAGTCAACATTGCTTGCGTCAGAAGCTGACATTTTATCGCAGTGTTCAGACATGTCTCCAGTCCAGGGGTGATACCTTTAAAGACGAGCTATCTACTGCCCTTACTGTGCATATGGACACAACTATACAGTGAGTTAAACAACCTCTCCAAAATCACCCGAGGCAGAAGCTTTCTTCAGGGTTTCTAATGAGATTTTTTTTCTGTGAAACTGTAGAGAGTTAAGTAAAATATCTGTTAAATTCAATACAGAAACACTTGATGCCTGAATATACTAATATTGTTGATTATTCTCACAGCGGGTATTAGCCAAGACAGTGCACGTTCGTAACACTCCATAACTATACAGTGTAAACAAGAGTAATCCGCTGGAACAAAGATAAACTTAAACATATTATTTTCTTAAAATGTTCACCAAATGTTCACCAATATTAACAAAATCTTAAGACTCACAGATATTGCTGCTTCAATGGCAAAGAAAGTGTGTCTTTCCACCATGCTTCAAATTGGAATAAAAATCTAAACCACACAGGAAATGGTATAAAAACAGCTTAGTATAGGAAGTGATGAACTGTGCCTGCAGAGGCCAGACCATCTAATGTTATAATTATATCCACTTATTTTTGATTAATCTGCAAAAGAAGATAATTTCTCAATATTATTTAATTTATGTAGTGTGTTTTTGATTTTAAATGTGATATCATGGGTGGAGAATTAGACCAATATTCTCCATTTAATAAGCATCACTTCATCTCTTTTTGCCCTCCATTTTATGATGAAGGTTAATTTTCAATTTTTCTTTTTGGTTACTTCCATACATTAGTGCCAGCATCAGCACATAGAAACATAGAAAATAGGTGTAGGGGTAGGCCATTCGGCCCTTCGAGTCTGCACCACCATTCAATATGATCATGGCTGATCATCCAACTCAGAACCCTGTACCTGCTTTCTCTCCATACCCCCGATCCCTTTAGCCACAAGGGCCATATTTAACTTCCTCTTAAATATAGCCAATGAACTGGCCTCAACTGTTTCCTGTGGCAGAGAATTCCACAGATTCACCACTCTCTGTGTGAAGAAGTTTTTCCTCATCTCGGTCCTAAAAGGCTTCCCCTTTATCCTTCAACTGTGACCCCTTGTTCTGGACTCTCCCAACATCGGAAACAATCTTCCTGCATCTAGCCTGTCCAATCCCTTTAGAATTTTATACGTTTCAATAAGATCCCCCCTCAATCTTCTAAATTCCAGTGAGTAATAGCCTAGTCGATCCAGTCTTTCTTCATATGAAAGTCCTGCCATCCCAGGAATCAATCTGGTGAACCTTCTCTGTACTCCCTCTATGGCAAGAATGTCTTTCCTCAGATTAGGGGACCAAAACTGCACGCAATATTCTAGGTGCGGTCTCACCAAGGCTTGTACAACTGCAGTAGAACCTCCCTGCTCCTGTACTCAAATCCTTTTGCTATGAATGCCAACATACCATTTGCCTTTTTCACCGCCTGCTGTACCTGCAAATGGATTAATCAAATCATTCCTTTAAGATAGAGTTTGCTCTGCTCTCCTTGTGATTAACTTTGTATTTAAGTTTCCCCAAATATTAAGTTTTGGGAATTTGATTGGGCTAAGTTTTTAGAAAAGGTTATTCAATTCAGCTTTGCTAAACCAAATTTTGACTAGACATTGAATATATCTTTCTTTTATACTCATGCAGCTCTGATCATTGGGTGATGGTAATGGGGGGGGGGGGTCCTTTATTAAGGGCTCCTGTCACTCAGGACATGCCCTCTTCCTATTGTTACCATCAGGAAGGAGGTAAAGGAGCCTGAAGGCACACACTCAATGATTCAGGAACAGCTTCTTCCCCTCTGCCATTAGTTTCTAAATGGACATTGAACCCTTGAACACACCCTCACTTTTTAAAATTGCTGTTTTTGCACTTTTAATTTAACAATTTCATATACATGTCTATACTTACTGTAATTTGTCTATTTATTTATTTCTATATTTATCATGTATTGCATTGTACTGCTACCACTATGTTAACAAATTTTACGACATATACTGGTGATATTAAACCTGATTCTGATTCTGAGAGTGGTTCAGTTATAGTGTTGAAAATGAAGTGGACGTTGAAGGACATTGGCCCTAAAGGCAGGCTTCATCGATGAGTGCATTGAGGCTGCCTCCTACCCTCAAATTTACCTGGTCCATTTCTAACTCCTCCCTCCTTTTCTTGATCTCTCTGTCTCAATCTCTGGAGACAATTTATCTTTTGATCTCTTTTACAAACCCACTGATTCTCTCAGCTACCTGGACTATAACTCTTCCATCTTGTCACTTGTAAAAATGCCATTCTCTTCTCTCAGTTCCTCCATCTTTGCCACATCTGTTCTCAGGATGAGGCTTTTCATTTCAGAACTAATGGGATGTCCTCCTTCTTCAAATAAAGGTGCTTTCCTTCCTGCACCATTAATGCTGCCCTCACCTGCATCTCTTTTTATTTCATGCACATCTTTCTCCCACAACCCCATCAGGGATAGGGTTCCTCTTGTCCTCATCTACCACCCCACATCCAGCATGTAATTCTCCATAACTTCTGCCATTTCCAACAGGAACCCGCCACCAAGCACAACTTTCCTTCCCCTCCACTTTCTGCTTTCCGCAGGGATTGCTGCCTACACAACTCCCTTGTCCATTTATCCCTCCCCACTGATCTCTCTCCTCATACTTATACTTGCATGCAAAACAAGTACCATACCTGTCCCTACACTTCCTCCGTCACTGCCATTCAGGGCCCCAAACAGTCCTTCCAGGTGAGGTGACACTTCACCTGTGAGTCTGCATCTGATGCTCCCAGTGTGGCCTCCTGTATATCAATGAGACACAACGTAGATTGAGAGACCACTTTGCCAAAAGCTTATGCTCTATTCACCAGAAAATGTAGGATCTCCCAATGGCCACCCACTTCATTTTTACTTCCCGTTCCCATTCCGACGTGTCAGTCCATCGCCTGCTCTACTGCCACAATGAGGCCACACTCAGTTTGAAGCAGCAACATCTTATATTCTGTCTGGGTAGCCTCCAACCTGATGGAATGAACATCAATTTCTTGAAATTCTGGTAATTTCTCCACCCCCCACCCCCACCATTTCCATTCCCATTTCGCTCTCTCACCTCATCTCCTTACCTGCCCATCACTTCCCTCTGATGCTCCTCCCTCCTTTCCTTTCTCTCATGGTCTTCTACCCTCTCCTATTAGATTTCCCCTTTTCCAGCCCTTTATCTCTTTCACCTATCAGCTTCCTAGCTCTTCACGTCACCCTTCCTCCCCTCCTGGTTTCACCTATCACCCAACACCTTGTACTTCCTCCCCTCCCCCCACCTTCTTCTCATCTTTTTTTCCAGTCCTGATGAAGGGTCTCAGTCCGAAATGCCGACTGTTTCATCTTTTCCATAGATGCTGCTTGACCTGCTGAGTTTCTCCAGCATTTTGTGTGTTATGCTTAGATTTCCAGTATCTGCAGATTTTCTTGTCTTTCGTCTACAATCATACTTGCTTTTATCTCCACTTTAATACTGCTGCAGTTATTATGACTATGTAATCGAATTTTTTTTACATATAGAAAATCTGTTGCATCCAATGATGAATAGCATCAAGTGCACATTTCTGCTGACTGCATGGGTGTGCTTCAAGAATTGCTAGATTTGATCAAGATCTGCAGAGCAGGCGACTTTAGAAAATATATGTATTGGCAAACTGGAAACTGCAAGCTATTATTTTAAACAGTTCTGCAGAATTTTACTTCCAGTCAGCCTGCAGAGGAACCAATAATGCTTTTATTACTACTCTGGCAGCTGAACTGCTTCACAGAGCCTCCCCTTGCATGCTAATGAATAAATTATTGATCACATTACTGGAACATGATTTTGCACGACAATACTGAGGTGAACAATAATACAGTTCCAGTACACTTACAAAAGGCTGAAAAATAAACTGGATTGAATCACAGAGATGTTTAAAGTATAGATCTAGCATGAAAATGGAGCAAGTTGCAATTAGCTGAGTCTAAGGTAATTTAATATGTGACAATTTGTGTCATGCACTGCAAATAAAAGTTTCTAATATGACCTTTTATTTACAATAATATAAACTAGTTTAATGTTTCATTATTATAATCCATAGTAAGGTGGACATTGGATATAATGGTAGTTGTGGTTAACAAGAGCCAAAATTCATAAGAGCTTTAAAGGAGATTTATTCAAACTTTAAATATAAAGAACTTCATATACGTAGTTCATGCAGGGTCTTGATCTAAAATGTTAACTGTTCATTTGTCTCCACAGATGTTGCCTGACACACTGAGTTCCTCTAGCACTTTGCTTTTTGATTGCTTTATCTCGAGTTTACTTTATAAAGTAGAGTATATGTGTACTCTGACAATGCTGTCTGTGTCCTCTGTATACAATATACAAATACATAAGATTATGGCAGAGCTGGTAGAGGTACTGCTTCACTGCACTGGAAACTCAGGTTCAATCCTGACCTAGAGTGAAGTCCCAGTAGAGTTTGCATGTTCTGTGTTCTATGCCCCTGTGTGTTCTTCCCGATGCTCTTGTTTCCATATCCCACAATGTGGATTGTTAAGTCAATTGGCCACAGTAAATGTTCTCTAGTATGTTGCTGACTGGAAAATGGTCTAGTGCTACTTTTCTAAGGATACATGGAGAAAAAGCACAGCTTCTACCTTTTTCTCAGTAATAGAGAGAGTTATTTGCTTTTTCAGTCTATTGACTAACATTCTTCATCTATTTCATCTCTTCAGTTGTGTACATCTCCGTGATGTTGTTCTGGTTTCTGAAACCGAGAAACTTGTGGCCTCTTGACCTAACTCACTGCTATTCTGAGAACCTGTAGCTGACTTGGTCTTGAGATCAGGAATAGATCCAATATCACAACATTGTTTCAGTAACAACATAAAAGTAGATAAATTGGTTTATTATTGTCTCATGTACCAAGCTACAGTGAAGAACTTTGTTTTGCATGCCACCCATGCAGTTTACATTAGTACAATAGTACATCATTACAATAGTACATTGAAGTAGTAGGACAAGGAAAAACAAGGACAGAATGCAGTTACAGTTACAGAGAAAGTACAATTCAGCAGATAATAATCAGTAAGGTCATAACAAGCCAGATTGTAAGATCAAAACTCCATTTCATTGTAAAAGGGAACTATTCAATCGTCTGAAAAGGGCAGGATAGAAGCTATCCTTGTACCTGTTGGTATCTGCTTTCAGGCCTTTTTTTATCTTCTACTTTATGGGAGGAGGGAGATGAAAGAATATCTGGGGTAGGTGGGGTCTTTGATTATGTTGGCAGCATAGGCAGAGTTGGTTTCCGTGATGTTCAAAGCCATGTCCACACTCTTTACAGAGTGTAAATGGCATGGCATTTGCTGAACAAAGCCATGATGCATCCAAATCAGATGCTTTCTGTTGTGCATTGATTAAAAAAAAATGGTGAGGGTTAAAATGTATATGACAAAGTTCTTTAGCCTCCTGAGGAAATTGTGGCTGTGGTGTGTTTTCTCACCAGTGACATCTGATAGGTCGGCCCTGAACCGGCTGTTGTTGGTGTTCAATTCTAGGATCTTGAGGGTTCAGATTTACTGCAGTTTCCAGCAAACAGCAGCGTGTGCACCCCACTCCCACCCCTTCCTGAAGACAAGCCAGCTCTTTTGCTTTGCTGACATTGAGGGAAAGGTTGTTTGCATGACATTGTGTCACTAAGCTATCGCCTTCTGGTACACCATTGTTATTTGAGATTCGGTCCACTTCAGTGGAATATGCATCTGCAAGCTTGGAGGTAGACATATGTGTCCAATGCTGAAATCATTAGGTTTCTGTGGACAATTCTGACGTGATTTCTGATTTTAAAAATCAATACCTTTTTGGACTACAGGTTTAGAGTATTTCACCCATTGCTGAGTTCGTATTTGCTCACTGGTCTGCTGACTTGTACCCTTGCTCAGTTAAAATTGATTTTCTCTTCCTTTAGACATTTTTCTTTCTTTGGAGTCTCTTTACTCTCACCTCCCAGCTCAGTCATATGTTAAGATATGATCACTAACATTCATGCGAGAGAGAAACCTGCCATAAAGTACACAGTCACTGTAAATGGTGCTTAAACAAGAAGCTTATCCATCAATGCTTTATTGGGCAACTGACCATAACTGTAATAAATTAGATGGGCACGTATTTCATCCAGGAATCTTTAACACATGTACAGATCTCTCAGCTATCGTATTAGAAACAGAATTCAATGAAAGAATTAATGTATGGTGGATGCCATATTGTTACTGAAAAGTATGTATATTAAAGAACATCAGATACTGCAACAAGTTATATGAGACAGTAGATTTGATCTGAGCTACTCCAGAATTCTTACTTCGGTTATGAATCACTGGCTGTATCTGCAGTGCGTTCCCATCTTTAGTATTAGTAGCTACAAACCAGTGGTTCTCCACTTAGTTGACATTATTGGTTCCATGTTTAAATATTAAATATACAGCTAACATGAAGTTAATGGTTTTGTCACAACTGGGGCTGCTTTTTCAAAACAAGTTTTTTTTTGTCAGAATGTGGTCTATACTTTCTTAGCGTCACCTTGTGGAATCACCTCGTGATTTATAACCTATAATGTCTAATTGTTGTCTTCTTATACTACATCTGGTTTTTTCATTTTGTTTTGCAGGTATCTCATTTGGGATAATGGGGATTATTAAGCTCTCTTTGTATTTATCATTTTTTATTAAATTTAGGATAATTCTATTAGCATGGTATTTTCAATGTCACTCCTACATGCTGCAGGGTGTATTTTGGAGGGGGAGGGGCATACCAAACCCTTTTTACTGGGTCGATGTGGTTCCTTGTCAGGTGGAACTCAGATCGCATTCTTCTATGTATCAACAGTGATTTCAGTTCTTCAAGATTCTATACAGTTTGCCTGAGCTCCAGTTAGTTTCTTCTAGGTAATTTCCAAAATAAATCTTTGGTTTTGGTTCACTTACTGAAACCTCTGTGATTTTTGCACTTGAGTTTGCTAGTGACCCAAACAGGTGTTGTAGATAGTGTAGAAGGTTGTCGTAGGTTACAGCTCAACACTGACAGGGGGCAAAGCAGGGATGAGAAGTGATGGAGGGAGTTTAATCCATTAAAGGGTAAAGTGAAGTTGAACTAGAAGGAAGAGTACAAGGTAAATGCCAGTGTGGAGGAACAAAGGGATCTTGGGGTTTACATCCATAGATCCCTAAACTTGCTGTGCACGTTGATAGAATGGTTAAGAAGGGTGTATGGTGTGTTGGCCTTCATTAGTCAGGGGGATTGAGTTCAAAAGACACATGGAAATCTAGCAACTTTATAAAAATCTAATTTGGATCTCACTTGGAGTATTGTATTCAGTTCTGGTCACCTCATTATAAAAATGATGTGGTAGGCTTAGGGAGGGTGCAGTGAAGATTCACTTGGATGTTACCTGTACTAAAGGGTATGTATTAAAAGGAGTGGTGAGTGAACTAGGTCTTTTTTCTTTGGAGCAAAGGAGGATGAGAGGTGACTTGTTAGAAGGGTGTGAGGGCAGCCCTGTGGATGGGTTGATTCTAAGCCAGTGCTGCCGACCTGAAGCGTCATGGGAGAAAACAGAACAGTGGATCAGTTATTGGAGGTGGTGTACTTGGCCAGTCACTTTTGTGCTCTCGCTCTGGGTGAGAGATTGTTGCTGATTCTTGAGCCACAGAACTCAGGAAAGTATGAAGTTAATGGTTTTGTCACAACTGGGGTTGTTTTTTCAAAACAGAGATTTCTTTGTCAGTTGTTTTTTTTTTGTGGAGGTGGAGGAGGGTCATTGCTTTGCTTCTGTTTGTGCATGGGAGGGGAGTAGGGGGCTTTGAGGTTCTAACATCTTATTCATTCTTTGCAGCACTCTTCTGTTTCATGGATGTCTGTAAAGAAAAATAATTTCAAGATGTATATTGTATACATTTCTCTGATATTAAATGGAACTTTTGAACGATTGAATTTGTAGAAGGAAATTGCAGAGATGGCTTTTTAGAGCAGCTTGTGGTTGAGCTCACTAGGAGAATGGCAATGCTGGATTAGGTGTTAAGTAATGACTCAGATTTGATTAAGGAGGTTAATGTAATAGAATAATAGGAGGCAGTGATCATATGATAGCATTCATCCTGCAGTTTAATAGAGAGAAGATAAAGTCAAATATATCAGTATTACAGTGGAGTAAAGGAGATTACAATGACATGAGAGAGGAGTTGGCCAAAGTTGATTGGAAGGGGACACGAGTAGGGATTATGGCAGAACAACAATGGCTGGGTTTTCATGGGGCAACTGGGAAGGCACAGGATAGAAACATCCAAAAATGAAGAAGTTTTTTAAAGGAAGGATGAGGCAACCATGGCTAACAAGGAAGTCAAAGACAGCATAAAAGAGGGGGCATATAATTTAGCAAATAATAATGGGAAGCTACAGGATTGGGAAACTTTAAAACTGAACAGAAGACAACCGAAGGCGTAAGGTGAGAAAAGATGAAATACAAAATATGAAATAAGCTCGCCAGTAATATAAAAGAGGATACCAAAAGCTTTTTTCAAATGTATAAGGAGTAAGAGACAGGTGAGAGTAGATAACAGACCATTGGAAAATGATGCTGAAGAGGTAGTAATAAGGGAAAAAGAAATGACAGAAGAACTTAAGCGTGTATTTTGTGTCAGTCTTCACTGTGGAAACTAGCTATAGGCCAGAAATTCAAGCGTGTCAGTGGGCAGAAGTGAGTGTAGTTGCTATTAATAAGGAGAAGGTACTTGGGAAGGCACTAGTGGCCTAATTCTGCTCCTATATCTTATGGTTTATGGTCTTAATTAACTTTCCTTGTGCATCTGTAATGTGTTCTTAATACAGAGACAATTTACTGATTATTTCTCAGTAAGTCAGATTACTATATTTATTAGTTAGATAAAAAAGCTATTAAATACTGCTATAAGCCTTGGAGATCCATTGGTTTCTGAAATCTTGGGTTCTGAGGTATGATGACTTCACCATTCCTGGCCTTTTTTAAGAGTATAAAGGTTAAGTGGCATTGAAACAATCTGTTTGGCTCAA
Organism: Hypanus sabinus; assembly: GCF_030144855.1. Classification (NCBI taxonomy): domain Eukaryota; kingdom Metazoa; phylum Chordata; class Chondrichthyes; order Myliobatiformes; family Dasyatidae; genus Hypanus; species Hypanus sabinus. The sequence goes on along the minus strand of NC_082719.1, from coordinate 45,688,140 downwards.
TGAGTCTATACTGATGTTTATTGCTGCATTTGAACCTCTTCCTCCTCTACATCCTTCAGTTTTACCTTCCACCACCTTCTCACTCAGCTTCTTGCGTCCCCTTCTCCTGCAGCTGCCAAATCTTTTTACTCTAGAACTACCCCACCCCAAGCATCGCAATCTCTCCATTTTTCCTTCCCTTTTTCAAATATCCCATTCAAAGATTCATTTTTGACCAAGCTTTTGTTCATCTGCCCAAATATCCCTGAGTGTTTGAGCTCAATGCCAGGGTTTTGTGAACCCAGTTCCTCATATTTTTGATTTTTCCATCTCCCAACCATGTTACTCAGGGCAGGAATCAAGATATTTTAGTTTAGTTTAGATATACAGCGTGGTTCCAGGCTCGTGATGTTCAATTACACCTATGTGAACTATTAGTCTACTAACCCAAATGTCTTTTGGAATATGGCAGGAAACCCATGTGGTCTTGGGGAAAATGTACAAATTCTTTAGAGCCGGCAGCACAATTGAACCCAGGGTGATGGTGCTGTAACAACATTGAGCTAACTGCTACACTACCATGCAACCCTATTTTGTGGGGAAATACTGGAACATTTCCCTAGCTGAAGCAATGTCAAGACTGGGATTCATTTCCAAGATTGTATGCTGATTCTGTCTATTGCTCTTACAGCCATGGAGAGAGTAGTCACCAGGACTTCAGTCCATGGAGTTTCCAGCAACGATCAGGCACCCATTTTTACAGTAACCCACTTCGTTCTTCCCTCGTCCCCATCAACTCCTTCCCAGATCTTCCCTTCACTTCTACACTCGGGACAACTTACAGTGACCACTTAGGTTCAGGGTTGAAGATCAAAAAGGCAGCGCTTTGCGACCGTTTTTCAGAGTTGAACCGCACCCAGAGTTCATTAGAAAGGGTGGATAAAAATAAGGCAACAGCAAGCAGAGCGGCCATTCTATGAGAGTGGCTCTGGTTCATTAGGCTTCGGCAAGATCGGGCTTGGGCGAGGTAAGTTTCTTCTTTTTCTTTTTTATTTTTCACTCTTCATCTGTTAGGGCACAGTTCGTGCAGTGAGGATGGCTCTAGAGGCAGTGTTTTGTTCTGTGTGTGAGGTGTGGGAATTCTGGGAGACCTCCAGCCTCCTGAAAAACCACATCTGCACCAGAGGCACTGAGCTGCAGCTCCTCAGAGAACATCTTAAAGAACTGGAACTGCAGCTCAGTGACCTTTGGCTCATACGGGAGAGCAAGGAAGTGATGAATAGAAGCTACAGGGAGGGAGTCATCGCTAGGCTGCAGGAGACAGGTAACTGGGAGACTGCCAGGAGAAGTAAGGGAAATGGGCAGCCAGTGCAGAGTACCCCTATGGCCGTTCCCCTCAAAAGCATGTATATATCTTTGGATATTGTTGTGAGGGACGACCTACCAGGGAGAGCTGCAGCAACCGGGTCTCTAGCACTGAGTCTGGAAGAAGAAGAAGTATTCTAAAGGCAGGATGATGCAGTCGTGGCTGACAAGAGAAATCAAGATCAACATAAAAACCAAAGAGGAAGATATAATACAGCAAGTATTAGTGGGAAGTTAGAGAATCAGAAGCTTTTAAAAACCAACAGAATGCAACCAAAGAAGTAATTAAGTAGGAAATGACAGACATGAATGTATGCTAGCCAATAATACTAAAGAAAATGCAGAAAGTTTTTTCTGATATATAATGTGTAAAAGAGAGGCGAGAGTCTTTATTGGACCACTGGAATGTTACGGGGGCAACGAAATGGTGGATGATGTGAAGAAGTATTTTGCATCAGTCTTCACTGTGGAGGACACTAGCAGCATGCTGGAAATTCGAGAGTATCAGGGTGGAGAAGTGAGTGAGAGGTCATTACTAGGAAGAAGCTGTAGGGGTAGTTGAAAGGCCTGAAGGTAGATAAGTCACCTGCACCAGGGTTCTGAAAGAGGTGGCTGCAAATATTGTGGAGGCATTAGTAATGATCTTTCAAGAATCAATGGATTCTGGCATGGCTGTGGAAGAATAGAAAATGGCAAACGTCACTCCATTCTTCAAGAAGGGAGAGAGGCAGAAGAAAGGAAATTATAGGCCGATTAGTCTGACCTCTGGTTGGGTAGAAGTTGGAGTCGATTGTTAAGAATGTGGTTTCAGGCTACTTAGAGGCACGAGATAAAATTGCCAAACTTAGCATGATTTTCTTAAGGGAAAATCTTGCCTGACAAATCTGTTGGAATTCTTTGATGAAATAACAAGCAGGATAAACAAGGGAGAATCAGTTGATGTTGTGTACTTGAATTTTCAAAAAGCCTTTGATAAGGTGCCACACGTGAGGCTGCTTAATAAGTTAAGAACCCATGGTATTACAGAAAAGATGTTAGCATGGTTCAGTTGATTAGCAGGAGGCAAAGAGTAGGGATAGAGGGAGCCTTTTCTGGTTGGATGCTCGTGACCAGTGGTGTTCACTGGATCCCGGATCTGTGTTGGGACTGCTTTTTATGTTATATGTCAATGATTTGGATAATGGATTACAGTGTTGGGAAGTGTATGGTCATGCATTTTAGTAGGAGAAATAAAAGCATAGACAATTTTCTATATTCGAAAATCAGAAGTGCAAAGGGAGTTGGGAATTCTTGTGTAGGATTCACTAAAGGTAAATTTGCAGGTTGAGTCGGTGGTGAGGAAGCCAAATGGGATGTTAGCAATCATTTTGAGAAGACTAGAATTTAAAAGCAAGGATGTAATGTTCAGACTATATAAGCACTGGTGAGGCATCACTTGGAGTATTGTGAGCAGTTTTGGACCATTTATCTATGAAAAGGTGCATTGACCTCGAAGAGGGTTCAAAGGAGGTTCATGAAAATTATTCCAGATTCAAAGGTTTGTCATACGAGGAGCGTTTGATGGCATTAGGCCTCTACCCACTGGAATCCAGAAAAATGAGGGGTGACCTCATTGATGCTTACTGAATGTTAAAAGTCCTCAAAAGAGTGGATGTGGAGAGGTTGTTTCTTTTGGTGGGGGAAACTAAGACCAGAGGACACAGCCTCAGAATAGAGGGACGTCCTTTTAGAATATAAACGATAAGGAATTTCTTTAGACAAATGAATTCATGGAATGATGACTTCGTTGCCACAGGCACCTGTGGAGGTAAAGTCATTGGATAAATTTAAGGCAGAGGTTGATCGATTCTTGATTGGTGACAGCATCTGGGATATGGGAAGAAGGCAAGAGTTTGGGGCTGAGGGGAAAATTGGATCAGCCATGATGAAATTGCGGGGCAGACTCAATGGGCCAAATGGCCTAATTCTACTCCTATATGTTATGGTTTTATTAACCTCTCAACTTCTTAAATTTTGTTAACCTCTCAACATTCTTAAATTTTGTGAGAAAACTAGAGTGCCCATGCAATTAGAGGGAGACTGGAAACTACATAGAAACAGCAGGTCAGAATCAATCCCAGTCTGCTGGAGCTCTGGAGCAGCAGCTCTACTAGCTAAGCCACTGAACTGCCCTTTCATCAGCAATTCTCTGGCTGCAGGCTGACTTTGGAATCTAGTAAACCACCACAGTGATTTGGCATTTCTAAAGCGTTTATATTGGGGAATCTGGCTGCAGATGTGTGGCAGAGTCGACCTGATATATCCATTTGAAAGAAGACCTGTGGAGACAAAGAACACAAATAATTATGATACTTTTCAGTCTGTTGAGACAGTGAATTGTAAAAGCCACTTGATGCATTGGTATTTTTTGTGTTACTATGGCTATATGCTGGGAAGTTGAATGAGTGTTAGTGATGAAGTCATAAATTGAGACATGAATCAGTGTCAGCCTGTTATGCTAGTTCAGAATTAATGTGCTAGATCTAATAACTGATACAACTACACACATCGGGTGACTCAGTACTTAAACAAAATGACAAATCTGAAAATACATGTTGCTGACGTTATTGTAAAGCTGTTTAACATGTCACATCATATTCCTCTTCCTGCATCCTAAATGGTGTGACTAATCCTTTTTTTATTTTAAGCAAGTTATAAGTCTGATAAAAAAGAGAACACATTATAACTTCATGGGACAACAACGTCAACATTGATTTCCGTCCTCATACTCTGCTCTTGCAGGTCTCAACAGAACCTGATGTAAAGACAACATTAATGTATGACGCTTGGTGTGAGCCTCACCAATCATCATGCCTGTAACCTAATTCTGAGCATCTCTGACTTTCAGATTTCCAGCAGGGGTCACCAGAGAACAAATTAAAGGTTTATCTGCACAACATGGGGAATAGGAGACAAAGTGCTGGAAACATTCATGCACCATCCCAGACAATTAATTAAATTCAATCTAATTTTGCACATTAACCTGTTTGTTCTGTGTAGGGATGGTGCCTTTTCTGTCACGCGCTTTATGCACTTTCTGCTTATAATTGGATGGAATGATTAATCTGACTTCAATTGTAAATCCTATTCGTTAAAATTAAATCAGTAAATTTTTAGAAATTGATGAGCTAATTAATCTGGAACAATTTTAATGAATTAATTGTTGTTTAGCAGGAGTGCCTACATGTTTAAAGGAATTAGGAATGCATGATGTCTATGAAATGCATTGGTTTCATTAGGGGTTTTCAGCAAAAAATTCAAGAGAACAGCATGGGCCCCTGTCACCCACACTGTTCCGAAATCTGAACAGAAAACTACTATTTTTAGACAGAATTGGCTTATCAGTTACAGATATTGATCATTGCAATTTGTGTGTGTTTGAATTCCTTACTGGCAAGATCATTTGCCATTCACAATGGAGGTTTTAGGGTCAATTAAAACTTCAAGCAGAGAGCTGATGATATTTTAAAGTCAGTAAAGACAATTGAGCCTTGGGTGTTGGGTGTGTTTCACATCCTTATCTCGTCTATCTCCAGCACTCCCTACTGAATAAAGGTACGCTATATTTTAGGACAACCTTTCTGGAAAAGCCTCACTACAGAGACTCACTCACTTGTTTGGCTTGAGTACACACTGCCACAGTCAACAGAGGTATTTCTGGTAGTCTCAGTTCAAAGGACTTGCTTGACTACAACTGCTTTGGGGTATCCTTGTTAAACCTTTTCCTCACTGCAGAAAATATAGCATGGATAAGAAATGCTCAATGAGAAGAAAACAAAGTTTAGCTTAATGATTGTTGCACAGATTTAACAAAGGGTTAGAATGTTTTACCCCCAGGCATTAAACTAAGGTTTATTTTTCCCTCTCTGAATATGTATAATTCAACGTAGATATAGTGGAATATAAAATTAAATTTCTGATGTCAAACTGAGGGAGTGGTTACATAGTACATAGACAGAGAGCAATACATCACAGGAACAGGACATTCGACGAACAATGTTGTGCTGACCTAATTAAGTTAGAAGTTAAATGCCTAACTAAACTGATCCCTTCTTCTTATACAATGTCCTCACCCCCCCCCCCCCCCATTCTCTGCATATCCATCTAACCATTTGCCTCCAGTACCCCCCTTGACAGTGCATTTCAGATGCCCAGAAATGTGTGTGGGAAAAAACTGCCCCCCCCCACCCCATATCTCCTGTGAACTTTTCCCCTCTCACTTTAATACATGTCTTCTAGAATTAGACATTTCAACCCTGGGAAAAAGATATTTGCTTGCTACGGTTTCTATGCCTCTCATAATCTTCTATCATGTCGATCCTTGGCCTCTCTCACCCGAGAGAAAGGGATCCAAGTTTATATAAACTCTTATCACAGCCCATGACCTCTGATACAGGCAGTATACTGGTAAACCTTTTCTGCACCATCACCAATTCTCTGTCCGTAATGATATATTACACATAACTCTATGCATCCTTATGTTATGGATAAGTTTTTTTATGCCGGACCTTATCAAATGTCTTCTGGAAATCCAAGTAAATAATGTCTATTTGTTTTCCCCTTTCCACTGTGCTTTTTATATCCTCAAAGAACTCTACTAAGTTTTCATTCTGTACAGGTCCCACCTTCCCTAGAAGAGAGCCCAATGATCCAAAAATCTTACCCCCTCCCTAGTTAGGGAACCAGACAGGTGATTCTGTGGACACAGGAAAGAAACATGGATGGTTGTTTGCCTCTCAGGTGCCAGGGTCCGGGACGTTTCTGATCACATCCACAATATCCTGAAGTGGGAAGGTGAACAGCCAGAGGTCGTGGTACATATTTGTACCAACGACGCAGGTAGAAAAAGGGAGGAGGTCCTGAAAACAGACTACAGGGAGTTAGGAAAGAAGCTGAGAAGTAGAACCTCAAAGGTAGTAATCTGGGGATTACTGCCTGTGCCACGTGACAGTGAGTATAGGAATAGAGTGAGGTGGAGGATAAATGCGTGGCTGAGGGATTGGAGCAGGGAGCAGGGCTTCAGATTTCTGGATCATTGGGAACTCTTCGGGGGCAGGCGTGGCCTGTACAATAAGGATGGGTTGCACTTAAATCCGAGGGGGACCAATATCCTGGCAGGGAGGTTTGCAAAGGCTATTGGGGAGAGTTTAAACTGGAATTACTGGGGGGGGGGTGGGAACCGAACTGAAGAGACGGAGGAAGGGGCAGTTGGCTCACAAATAGAGCTAGTTTGTAGGCAGAGGGAGAGGGAGGATAGGCAGATGATAGAGAAGGGATACGCTCAGACTGATCGTTTGAGATATGTATTTTAATGCAAGGAGTATCGTGAACAAAGCGGATGAGATTACAGCGTGGATCAATACTTGGAGCAGTGATGTTGTGGCGATTAGAGAGACTTAGATGGCTCAGGGGCAGGAATGGTTACTTCGAGTGCCAGGCTTTAGATGTTTCAGAAAGGACAGGGAGGGAGGCAAAAGATGTGAGGGCATGGCACTGCTGATCAGAGATAGTGTCATGGCTGCAGAAAAGGAGGAAGTCATGGAGGGATTGTCTACTGAGTCTCTGAGGGTGGAAGTTAGAAACAGGAAGGGGTCAATAACTCTGCTGGATGCTTTTTATAGACCACCCAATAGTAACAGGGACATCATGGAACAGATAGGGAGATAGGTTCTGGAACGATGCAATAATAACAGGGTTGTTGTGATGGGAGATTTTAATTTCCCCAATATTGATTGGCATCTCCATAGAGCAAGGGGTTTAGATTGGGTAGTTTATTAGGTGTGTTCAGGAAGGTTTTTTGACACAATATGTAGATAAGCCTACAAGAGGAAAGGCTGTACTTGATCTGGTATTGGGAAATGAACCTGGTCAGGTGTCAGGTCTCTCAGTGGGAGAGCAGTTTGGAGACAGTGATCACAATTCTATCTCCTTTACCATAGTATTGGAGAGGGATAGGAACAGACAAGTCAGGAAAACATTTAATTGGAGTAAGGGGAAACATGAAGCTATCAGGAGAGAATTTGGAGGCATAAAATGGGAGCAGATGTGCTCAGGAAAAAGTACAGCAGAAATGTGGCAAATGTTCAGTGGATATCTGTGTAATGTTCTGAATAGGTACATTCCAATGAGACAGGAAAAGGATGGTAGGGTACAGGAACTGTGGTGTACAAAGGCTGTAGAAATTCTAGTCAGGAAGGAAAAAAGAGCTTACAAAAGGTTCAAAAAACTAGGTAATGGTAGAGATCTAGAAAATTATGCTAGCAGGAAGGAGCTTAGGAATGAAATTAGGAGAGCCAGAAGGGGCCAAGAGAAGGGCTTGGTGAGCTGGATCAAGGAAAACCCCAAGGCATTCTACAAGTATGTGAAGAGCAAGAGGATAAGATGTGAGAAAATAGGACCAATCAAGTGTGACAGTGGAAAAGTCTGTATGGAACTGGAGGAGATAGCGGAGGTACTTAATGAATACTTTACTTCAGTATTCACTACAGAAAAGAACCTTGGTGATTGTAGGGATGACTTACAGCAGACTGAAAAGCTTGAGCATGTAGATATTAAGAAAGAGGATGTGCTGGAGCTTTTGGAAAGCATCAAGTTGGATAAGTCACCAGGACCAGATGAGATATACTCCAGGCTACTGTGGGAGGCAAGGGAGGAGATTGCTGAGCCTCTGGTAATGAGATTTCCATCATCAATGGAGACAGGAGAGGTTCTGGAGAATTGGAAGGTTGCTGATGTTCCCTTATTCAAGAAAGGGAGTAGAGATAGCCCAGGAAAATATAGACCAGTAAGTCTTACTTCAGTGGTTGGTACGTTGATGGAAAAGATGCTAAGAGGCAGGATTTATGAACATTTAGAGAGACATGATATGATTAGGAATAGTCAGCATGGCTTTGTCAAAGGCAGGTCGTGCCTTACGAGTTTGATTGAAATTTTTGAGGATGTGACTAAGCACGTTGATAAAGGTAGAACAGTAGATGTAGTGTATATGAATTTCAGCAAGGAATTCGATAAGGTACCCCATGCAAGGCTCATTGAGAAAGTAAGGAGGCATAGGATCCAAGGGGACCTTGCTTTGTGGATCCAAACTGGCTTGCCCACAGAAGGCAAAGAGTGGTTGTAGACGGGTCATATTCCACATGGAGGTCGGTAACTAGTGGTGTGCCTTAGTGAACTCTTCTGGGACCCCCTTCTCTTCGTAATGTTTATAAATGACTTGGATGAGGAAGTGGTGAGATGGGTTAGTAAATTTGCTGATGACACAAAAGTTGGGGGTGTTGTGGATAGTGTGGAGGGCTGTCAGAGGTTACAGCGGGACATCAACATGATGAAAAACTGGGCTGAGAAGTGACAGATGGAGTTTGAGGTGGTTCATTTTGGTAGGTCAAATATGACGGCAGAATATCATATTAATGGTAAGATTCTTGGCAGTGTGAAGGATCAGAGGGATCTTGGGGTCGAAGTCCATAGGACACAAAGCTGCTGCACAGTTTGACTGTGTGGTTAAGAAGGCATATGGTGTATTGGCCTTCATCAACTGTGAGATTGAGTTCAAGAGCCAAGAGATAATGTTACAGATATATAGGACCCTGCTCAAACCCCACTTGTAGTACTGTGCTCAGTTCTGGTCACCTCACTACAGGAAGGATGTGAAAACTATAGAAAGGGTGCAGAGGAGATTTACCAGGATGTTGTCTGGATTGGGGAGCATGCCTTATGAGAATAGGTTGAGTGAACTTGGCCCTTTCTCCTTGGAGCAACGGAGGATGAGAAGTGACTTGATAGAGTTATATAAGATGATGAGAGTCATTGATTGTGTGTATAGTTAGAGTCTTTTTCCCAAGGCTGAAATGGCTAACAGAAGAGGGCACAGTTTTAAGGTGCTTGGAAGTAGGTACAGAGGAGATTTTATGGGTAAGTTTTTCATGCAGAGAGTGGTGAGTGCGTGGAATGGGCTGCCGGTGACGGTGGTGAAGGCGTATACGATAGGGTCTTTTAAGAGAGTCTTGGATAGGTAATGGAGCTTAGTAAAATAGAGGGCTATGGGTAACCCCAGGTAATTTCTAAAGTGAGTACGTGTTCCGCTCAGCATTGTGGTCTGAGGGGCCTGTATTGTGCTGTAGGTTTTCTATGTTTCCTACAGCAATTCCTTAGACATGTATTAAACTGTGTAATCTTCCTATTTCTGGCCTCTTTAGCACGTGGCACGGGTAGCATTTCTGAGATCACAGCCCCGGAAGGTCCTGCCCTTTATCTTAGCACCTACCTCCATGAACTCCCTGTGCAAAATCTCATCACATGTCTTCTGGTTGTTCACCCTCCCACTTAAGAATGCTGAGGACTCAGTCCGAGATAGCCTGGACCCTGGCACCCGGGAGGTAACATACCATCTAAGATTTTTGCTCTTGCCTACAGAACCTCCTGTTTGTTACCCTAACTAATGAATCCCCTTATCACCAAAGCTTGCTTCTTCTTCTCCCTTATAGGTCTCAGAGGCAGGCTCAGTGCCAGAGACCTGACCACTGTGGCTTTCCTCTGTTAGGTCATTCCCCCCCCCCCCCCCCCCCACCACCGGCAGTATCCAGAGTGATATATCTGTGGTTGAGAGGGTTTAGCTGCAAAGTACTCTGGTACTCTGCGCTGGCTCCTTAACCACTTTCCTCTTCCTGACTGTCACCCATTTTCCTGTGTTCTATGCCCTGGGTGTAACTACCTCTCTATATGTCTTATCTATCACTCGTTCAGACTCCTGAATAATTTGGAGTTCATCCAGTTCCAGCTCCAACTCTTTAAAGCAGAAACTGCAGATGGATGCATTTGTAGTGGTCAGGGATACTGGAAGTCTCCCTGTCTTTCCATATCCTGCAGGAGGAGCAGGGCACTATCCTTCCTGTCATCTCTACTGTCTAGCTGAGCAGATATAAAGGGAAGGAAAAAACTTGAGCTTTTCTTTCCTTTGCTTTCTCTGAGTGAAACCTCTCTTCACTGAAACCTTAAAGAGCTAAGGCCTTAAGATATTGTGAATGAACTCATCTTGAGTTTCCAGCCGAGTACAGATATTGATTATAACCGATGTTTCAATGACAAACTCTGCCATCTTCATCAGGGATGATGCTTGGGTATGTCTAGTCTGCTGGTATTTATACCCCCATAGTCTGTCCCTCCTGAGTGGTTGGTCCTCATCCAGTCAGGTTTCTGCTCTCCCACCTTGTTTACAATCGAATTCCAGTTCTTACTTAGAGTAAAACTTTCGTCGTCGTTGAAATTCTTTTCCTTTAGTTTTATTTCAATGGCTTCCTTTCCTGGACGTGGCACATTACCTTGAGCCGTCGAAGTCAATCTTATGGCCATTGTGAATGCAGTGTTCTGCTACAGCTGATTTCTCTGGGTAACCAAAATGGATACACCCCCTGTGCTCCTTGATGCGAGTTCCCACCATGCTCTCCATCTGGTCAATATACACTGCTCCACATTCACAGGGAACCCTGTAAACTCCAGCCGACCTGATCCCAGGTCATCTTTGACCCGCGTAAGCTATGACTTGAGCTTCCTTATGGGTTTGTGAATGGTGTTAATTTGGTATTTCATCAGGATGCTGGCGATCCTTCCAGAAATCATAGAAATATAGGGGAGGCAGATGGTAGTGGCGTGTTCCTCCTCATTGTTAAGTTTTCTGGTTTTTCTGTCAGTTCTTTTAAGGGCTCCATTGATTTCCTTCAACTTGTAGCCATTCTGTAGGAACGTCATGCATAGTTGTCTTATTTCCTTGGGAAGACTCCATCCGAAATAATACGGATAATACGGATAATCAAAGTAGAAAGAACCTCTCTACGTTGAAAAGTGTGATGGTGATTATTGTTATTGAGGTATAGGTCTGTGAGACTGGGTTTCCAATAGACGCCATGTCAGAGGTTACTGTCTGCTTTCCATTGTATTAAAACATTCAAAAATGGCAGGCAACAAACCTAAGGTGAAAACAGTGCCTCTTTCACCTCGGCTGAAAAAGTAATTTGAAGTTCAGCATGAGACCCCAGATCCTCAGGACTTTCGACAGAGAGCATTGTGACTGGCTGTGTCACTGTCAGGTATGGGAACTGTATTACCCTCAATCACAGGGCACTGCAGAGAGTGGTGCGGACAGCCCAGCGAATTTGTGGATGTGAACTTCCCACTATTCAGGACACTTATAGCTGCAGGTGCATAAAAAGGGCCTGGAGGATTATCAGAGACTCCAACCACCCCAACCACAAAATGTTTCAGCTGCTCCTGTCTGGTAAGTGGCACTGCAGCATTAAGGTCAGGACCAACAGGCTCCGGGACAGCTTCTTTCACCAGGCCATCAGATTTATCAACACACTTTGATCTGTTTGGATACTTGACTGTACATGCATGTATACAAAACAATTTTGCATGCAATCTTGGTGTTTGGGCAATATGCTCCCACATTTCTCTTCCTTACTGCCTGTACGATCCCCTTCCTTACTGAGGCAGAATTGTCTTGCATATGTCTGCTGGCAGTTAGGATTTCTTCTGTGAAGTAGAGGTCATCCTGACAATCCAATCGGTGGGATCCCACTGTAGAACTCTATAGGCAGGATCGTCCGGAATCTGTTGGACTTTCCTGTGGTATTCCTTGGAGGACAACAGGACCACTGCATTTCCTTTTTCCGCTGCTAAAATCATGATGGTGGGATTTTGCTGTAGTGCCTGGAGGGCAAGTCGCTCTCCTTTTGTAATGTTTGGTTTCAGCAAAGTGGCCCTTTCTAGGGCCGTGCAGATCTCTATCCTCACCTCCTCCACATATTCGTGGTAGTTTTCAGATTGCTTGCTCTACTCCACCAACATAGTCCTGATAAGGTATAGGCCTGGGGACTGGAGTGAAGTTTAGCCCATTGGCAAGGACTGATGTGGTTGCCTCATCGATGCTTGATTGATGACAATCCTTTATGAGTCCAACGGTGGCTGCACTTTGTTTGGATAGTTTGTTGCATTTCCTCACAGGATTCCTTTGTGAAACTAGTTCGCCTTGTGCAGTGGTGGACTTGTCAAAGGTCCAATCACTCCCAATCACTAGGAGACAAGAAGAAGAAAAAGAAAGCCTTTAACTCCGGGTAGAGTCATCGGGATGCCATCGTGATGGCATTTTTTTAGCAGGCTTTCTTATTTTTACATGGTTGAGTTACTAGCTCAACGCTCAACCCAGCACGGATGGAAAGCCGCTGGATTCAAACTCGGGAGACTTTGCTCTGAAGTCCAGCACTGATGCCACTACGCCACCAGCCAGCACTAGGAGACAAGGGGGCTGACAATTCCAGGTGACAAGACAATTCTCTGTTTGCATTGATGTCCAGAGCAGATCTAATGTAATGGATACGCTCCCTAATCAACGCTTGGCTAGCTATTCGTAGAATAGATTTAGCCTCCGGAGAAACCACATTGTAAATAAGGTGGGAGGGTGGAATCCTGATTGGATGAGGACTAACCAATCAGCAGAGACAGACTACAGAGGTCCAAATACCACTGGATTAGACGTGGCCAGGGATTATTCCTGAAGGTGACAGAGCCTGTCATCGAAACATCGGTTACAATTGATACCTATACCCGGCTGGAAGCCTGAAAAGAGTTTATTCATCATATACACCAGGAAAGCACTAGATCCTTTATCAGTCTGACATTACTTTGAATCTTGTATATAAAGTCACAGAACAACAGAGCAAAAAGTAATAACAATCTTGCGCTAGATGATCACAGGCGAAGGACTATATAGAATATTTAGAATACTTTCTTTTTATTATGGGAAGCACATCATGATGCATAAAGAGCATATCTTACAGAATATTCAAAAATGTAATACTAATTTTACTGAAGCCAAGAATGGTAAAAATAGATTAAACTTCAGTTTTGAAAGTCAAAAATTGTTTTGTGATGATGATTAAGAAAGGAATATTTTATCCTACGAGGGCCAATGGAGGAAGAATTGTCAATTTAAATATACCACATTCTGAGCTGGGATTGGGAGATTTCATTATAAAAAGTTGTTTCAGTATTTATTACCATGGCTGCAGACAGTTATGGTTAAAAATAATGAGAGGAAAGCAGCTGGTGTGTTTAGTGTTGATTCAATACTGTGAAGTGCTGTATAGATGCCTTAAGACAAAAAGACCATCATCTTTGCATCCATGGTTAACCAAAAGGATCTCCTTGAATTTTGTTCTCACAGAAATTGTGGTGAATGATTATACACGTGAGTCAAGAAATATATAATCAAATGTGTGACGAATCACGTATATGAGGGAGTTTGAAAATGGTGCAACAACAACTCAATATCAGCAAGACTATTGAGTTGATTATTGACTACAGGAGGGGGAAACTGGAGATCCTTGAGCCCATCCTCATCTGGGGATCAGAGTTGGAGAAGTCAGCAATTCTAAATTCCTTGATGTTATCATTTCTGTCCTGGATCCAATAAAGAAGTACCACCACCAAGAAATCATGAGAATGCCTCTACTTTCTCAGTTTGCAAAGATTTGGCCTGTCATCTAAAACTTTGACAAGCTCCTATAAACGTGTGCTGAAGAGTGTACTGACTGGTTGCACCATGGCCTGCTACGGGAAAATCAATGCCCTTGAATGGAAAGGCCTACAAAAAGTAGTGGATATGATCCAATCCTTCATGAGTGAAGCTATTCCCACTATTGAGCACATCTACACCATTGCTGGAAAGCAGTAGCCATCATCAAGGACTCCCACCATCTGGGCCATGCTCTCTTCTCACTGCTGCCATCAAGTAGGAGGTACAAGACACTAGGGACCTACACCACCAGGTTCAGGAACAGTCATTACCCCTCAAATATCAGCGTCTTGAACCAGAGGAGTCACTTCACTCACCCATAATGTATAGATTCACTTTCAAGGACTCTTCATCTCGTGTTCTTTGTTGTTACTGTTTTTTCCATCTTGTATTTGCAGTTTATTGTCTTTCGCACATCGGTTATTGGTCTTGTCCGTGGTTTTTCATCAATTCTTTTGTTTTTCTTAGCACTTACTGTTAATTGTCACAAGGAAATGAATTTCAGGGTAGTATATGGTGACATATATGTACTTTGATAATAAATTTACTTAGAAATTTGAACTAACCTGATAAAAGCAGAATCCAGATTTTTGTACAAGGCTGGTTGCAGCTTTTGCTGCTGATAGAGAGGCATCAGGTGATCTACATCCAGTTGCTGGGAGATAGGAAGTTCAGGGCAGTGGGTCAGACAGGTGTCATGAGCTGGGTGTGGAGAATTGGTGGGGAAGGTGATCGAAAGAAATGGGTATAATTAGCATGACTTATCAGGTCCTTGTGGTCAGCCTTGGGAGAAATGAAGGCTATGGGATAAACCCAGAAAGAAAATCCAGAGCCCCTGAGGTGACTGGACGTCACTGAACATCCTTCCGGCAAATCCTGCAGCCAAGCTGGTGTCAAATGTATTGCTTTCCTTTCCTTTGGATTACACCAGTGAGGCTGAGGGGGTGGGGTCTCGATGACTGGGCATTCCAAGATCTCCATACCTTCTGCTCGGGCATATGCCCTGGAGTGGTCACTCCAGTGCCAAAAAAAATTGTCCTTCGAGACAGACGGATGCCCTTGTCATCATCATCATCTGAGCCAAGTTCCCTCCTCGAGGCTGGAACCTGTTCAGTGACTTTAGCAGGCAGCAATGCTGTTACAAATTGATTGTTCTGACAGTGCCCAACAACAGGTGCATGTCAAAATCAGATGAACTAATATCACTATCAATTCCTTAGAGAAGTGCTGTTTCTGGGGCGGTAGCTCTGGGTGCGAATTTGAGATAGTGTGATTTGTGGCTGGATGTGCTGTCACATTCTTGAAATGGCACATTTCAAACCTGAGATCACCATAAATGCCCTCCCCTCCGGGGGAAAAGTTCACTTTTGCCTGCGTAGTGCTGGAAAATATAGTGCTGCACAATCACATTTTTTAGACTGGGATTCTTCAAAGAATCCAGGTAGGAAGGTCAGAGGAGCCCGGTTACATTTGTCTTGGAAATAACATTTCTATCTGAGCCAAAAACGGGGGAGAAAAGTACATTTCATACGATGGACGCATTCATTCTAAGCTAATTAAGTCTGTGGCAACGATTTTTAAGACCTTATCTGCATTCATCTGGATATTTGTCAGGGTGATCACATGAATAATTAATGAGATAAATTATTGGGCAGCGAGATATAAATATGTTTTTCATGAATCTCATTTCTGCCCCTCAGGAAAATTATGACCCAAAGTTGCAGACTGTTGGCCTACTTTTACAGTGACAGTGTGTTGAAGTACGATGGGAGTAGAGGTAGTACCATCGCTCAGCTCAAGCATGGTGTTGTCTATTAGTAGGTTCTCAGCTGGCAGTAGAAGCCAGCCCGGAGTCCACATCTCCAGTGCAGTGTGGATTGTGGGCAAGAGTAACTGGTGGCTGTGGTTGGTGGTGGGATTGTTTGGTTGTTCAGTTTCTCCTTTCGCAGCTACTTCTATGGCAATACTAAGGCCATTCTCATGTAGTGCTCATTCCTCTCAGACAGACTTCCTCCAGGCATACTGTATCTAATGAGTGCAATTTCTACCGAGTTTTAGATGCAAAGTTGATTTTTTTCAGACTGATTTCAATGTTACCTTTGAAGCATTTTCTTTGCCCAAAGGAGGCCTGCTGATGTTCTTTCAGCTGGGGGCAAAGAATCTGTTTGGGGAGAATGAGTTCGGCATCCATGACTTATCCCTGAGAATTTGTGTTGCTTTATCAGGGTGGTGATGCTGGGTGTTAACAGACCTGTTCATCCAGCTGATCCTGAAAACCTTTCATCAGGATCTTTGGTGGTATTTTTCTAGGGTTTTAAGGTGCCTGTTGTAAGTGGTCCATGATTCAGGTCCATACAGTATTGTAGGAAGGGTGACAGCTCTATATATTAAAAAATATTAGCTTGAACCTATAGGTCGCTGTCTTCAAAAACTTTTTTCCTTAATCTTGCCTAGGCTCCACTAGCACTTCTCGGGTGGTGTTTGATCACTGATTCGACGCCTGCTTTTTGAGAAGAGTGTATTGCCTTTATGGCAGTTATTTAGTTTATAATATTTTCGCTTAGTAATTCATTTGTTAGTATTTTCTAGTTAAAATTAGAATTGTTTAAGGTATATTCATTGCCTGTAAAATATATTGGCATGTGATGACGTCACATCCGGTTTCGCCTCGTCTTGTGGGAAAATACCGGTTTGAGATCAACACGAGGGTGGGGGCTCGCACGAGGGAGACCAGAGCAAGAAACAAGTTGTTTGTATGCATTAGAAATCACAGTGAGAGCAACGCTGTAAGTTAATAGGTAATCAATATGTTGGATTAAAATGTTAACGCCAATCCCGTTAAAAGTAACAACGGCCGATAAGGTTTATGTTTCCGTTAGTTAAAGAGTTGCAGATAGTTTGTGTTGAAGTGTATTTAAAGCGGTCCATGGCGTAGGTAGATTCTGACTGTATGCTGCACTTTAATGCAATGTAGTTGTAGTTTACTTTTACAAGTATTTACAATGTAAATGTGATATCAAGAAGGGAACAAATGCTGTACAAATCTTGTATTGTTTTGTCAACAGTTTTCACCATATGTTAATGTGAAGAGTGAACAGTAAATGGTTAATCTTACTGCGACCTTGTTTACATTGACTACGGTTTATCTCAGCGTTTAATTCGGCGTTCCATTACACCCGAGCGAGAACGCTACAAAGAGAATGTTTCCGTGGTAGGGTAGGTCCTCTACATTTTCAAGGGCGATATCATCAACTTTTAAGGAAGACGACAAATCGCTATTGGATAGTGGCTGATATAGATCCTGTATCTTTTTTATATTTAAGGCAAGGCCTGGGGCCCTAGATGTTTCAGCAAAAGCTTTCAGGATACATTGGACATCTGCCTTAGAATGTGCAGCAATGGCATTATCATCTGTCCACTGAAGATGGGAATACATGTTGAATGATGCAATTAGGGTAGAGATCTGATCAAGAATCTAGAAGTACAGGTTGCCTAGAAACTGTCATGCTTTTTAAAAAAAATGTAAGGCCATATGCGATTTTATTCATGCATAGGATCCTTATCTGAATTGTAGCCCAGCAGTTAGAGTTGGCTGCTTGTCTAACAACAACCAAGTAGCAGCTAGATTCACCTGTGGGTTGATGGACTAATGATTGCGAAGGTGTGTGCCAAGAGCTTCCTTTTGCCAATCATTGCTCATGACTGGGGAGAGAAGCTACAGAGAACAGGAAAAATCATGGAAGGGTCGGAGGTATAGTGGCCAAGGTAGGGAAAAAATAATGGAGGGGGGAAAAGAGATCAGAAAAGTTGTGTTATCGTGTGGGTCGGTTACAATGTTAGCTTTTTATTCACAGCTTTTACATCTGAGCAGTTTTTGCATTCTAAAATTATACCTGAAAGTTCATCATCCCTATAGTTACAAACCACATTGCATGGATCAACACATTCCTGAAGCCTGTACATCATTGAACTGAGGTAGGAATGCAGTGGAGCTCTTCCTAGTCCATCACTAGACTCAACAGTGAGGCAAGGAGTGGAGATGACAATTGGATACCTTCATATCGGACACCCAACCTTTGTGTAAGCCATAATTAGTGCGTGCAGCACGACAATGTTCAATAGAACGGAGTTGCTCATCTTCATCGAAAACGTAAGTGCACGCAAGTAGGTTGCTTTTTTTAAGTAATTAATCTCATTGTTTTTAATTGCCATAGCTGAAGTGTGTTACTTTTTTAATATTGCAAAATAACATTTATCATTTTTAACTTATTTAAGTCTGCTTCAACTGCCTTTAAATATCGATTATCAGTCATAGAAGCAGTTTAAAAGGTCTTTGATATCCTGAGTTGTCAAGAGCTCTCAGGCTTGCTCTGGTACGGGGCCTCAGGCCAACTTGCTGTTCGTGTATTTCTGAACTTCCCAGGGCAGCTGCAGTCGCAAGGCTTGGAGTTTGACTTGACCTGATCTATGAAGTTAAGTACGGCTGTGGGAATAACACAGGGAAAAAGTGCAAGATGTGGACAGGATTCAATACAATCTGGCTGTCTGCATCCCAATGTGTTCTTTGACACAGTCAAAGGACAGGTTTTGTTTTCATTAAGCTTTCTGCAAACTCCCTAAAGATATTTTACAATGTTAAGGATAAAATTGAGATGGTTTTTTTGTTTAGCCGTGTTTGCTACATGAATCATATGGAGAAGTAGTGCATGCATTTTTGGTAGGAACACACAAATAAATCACGAGGTGTTATTTACTGATATACTGTATCTGCTGTTTTCTACATTGTTTCATTTACATTATCTTCAATTGTGATTCATTGCATAAAATTGTATTACTGTTTTAACAATGCAATTTTAAATAATTTCTCGCTATCACATGAAACAAAAACATGGGGCAGCACAGTGGCATTGTGGTTAGCACAACATTATACAGCACCAGCAACCTGGGTTCAATTCCTGCGCGGTCTGTAAGGCGTTTGTACGTTCTCCCCATGACTGTGTGGGTTTCCTCTGGTGCTCTGCTTTCCTCCCATGGTCCAAAGACATACCAGTTGAGCAGTGAATTGGTCATTGTAAATTGACCCATAATTGGGCTGGAAGGGCTTATTCTGCTCCGTATCTCAATCAATCGATGAATAAGTAAAAAAAAGTTCTTCTTTGTAATTCAATAAATAGAGATTTCCTATTGCTTTCTAGGAACAGCAATTCCATCAATCCTTTATTCCCAGTAGGGAGCAATGGATAATGAGTGCCACGGTCATACCAGGAGGCTAGAATCCTGCTGAATGATGTTTCTGACACTTAGTCCCTTTCAATACAAATTTCAGCTGAGGCCAGAAGACTGTTGAATTTGTTCTATGATGTAGGAGCAAGCAGGATATCTAGGGACGTAATTTAATCTTTCAGCTGACATTTGTAAACCAATATGTGGCATTATTAACTGATTTGTAACCTAAGCAGCCTTGCAACCAAATAGCTACTGAATAATAACTTGTTAAACTTTTATGATGATGAGTGTGAGCAGGATTAGTCCTCTCTCAAATCCTCTCTCAAAATTTTGGCCAAAAAGTTGACTGTTTCAGTTCCACATTTTGAGTATGAAATGCTTTTGTAATGTTTATCAGAACTGTTCATTTTCTCCAAAGATTGTAATTTTTGTTTGAAACCTAATTAGCATTCAGATAAAATATTGTTTTCTACAAGGCCAGATGGTACAGTGGCAAAGCAGAATAAAATTATATATAAAGGGTGTAATCTTGTGAGAGTGAAAAGGCTCACATACCAATCCTCATAGAGGGATCAGAAGTGGAGAGAGTGAGCAGCTTCAAGTTCCTGGGTATCCAGATCTCTCAGGATCCAACCTCGTCCCGACATATCAATGTAGTCATAAAGAAGGCAAGACAGCGGCTATACTTCATTAGGAGTTTGAAGAGATCTGGTATGTCAACAAATACACTCAAAAACTTCCATAGATGTACTGTGGAGAGCATTCTGACAGGCTGCATCACTGTCTAGTATGGAGGGGCTACTGCACAGGACTGAAAAAAGCTACAGAAGGTTGTAAATCTACTCAGCTCCATCTTAGGCACTAGCCTACTAAGTACCCAGGACATCTTTAGGGAGTGGTGTCTCAGAAGGGCAGAGTCCATTATTAAAGACCTCCAGCACCCAAGGCATGCCGTTTTTTCACTGTTACCATCAGGTAGGAGGTACAGAAGCCTGAAGGCAGACACTCAGCAATTCAGGAACAGCTTCTTCCCCTCTGCCATCCGATTCCTAAATGGACATTGAAGCTTTGGACACTACCTCACTTTTTTTAATATACAGTATTTCTGTTTTTACACATTTAAAAAAATGTATTCAATATACGTAATTGATTTACTTGTTTATTTATTATTTTTCTCTCTCTGCTAGGTTATGTATTGCATTGAACTGATGCTGCTAAGTTAACAAATTTCATGTCACATGCTGGTGATAATAAACTTGATTCTGAGAGTTGTATGTTGCTGATTGCACAGTGAATGAGTGTAAGGTACAAGGCTATAGGTTAGATTCATCTGGGAGATTTTGCATGAGAATTACATTTATAACTATGTGCAACCATAGAACAGAAAGGTTACAGGAGAAGGCAACGGTGGAATGATGTTGAGTAAGTGGGAATAATAAATGTTCTTTCATTCATTACATGCCATGTTGTATGACATGAGCAGTCATTGTCTTTTCAAGACCATGAATTTTTTTGCAAATTTTTCTACAGATGTGATTTGACATTGCTGGGTGTCATCCATCTTGTAACTATTATCAATATTCTTCAGGGATTTTTATAATAAATGTTTAAACAGTAAAAGAGCACTGTATATATTGGGAGGCAGTTCAGACTTAAGAAAGAGCAAAGATGCCAGAGACTAGTGGTGGGGGGGAGGGGTTGTGGGGAAGAAATGCCAACCAAAGGTTAATAAAATGGATGCCAATGCTGAGTTCATGATATTCAATCTATTTTCATTTTACTTTCAGACCTTAGTGACTGAGAGGGGCAGTGAATTGGCTGAGATGCAGGATGCTTTTTTATTTCAGTACAGCCTGGAAAAAAGAAAAATATTAATCCATAGCACTGCAGAAAAGTGAAAGTAATGGAGCTGGGGGAAAGAAGTGAGCATTTTCACAACATTAGATCAGTTTGAAGGAGAGTTTCAGATATACCAGTTCTTCAATGAAAATTGTGACAAAACATTTGTGACCAAGAATTGAGTTAACAAAGATTGAAGTTTGTACACTGCTGTGGGAATCATCATGTGCTGCAAACCCTATTTTTGATTTCACCTAGAGTCAAGATGAGGTTATATTATCTAAATAAATCAGCTGAGCTCATTGGGAGTACCAGCCTTCAGAACTAATCCAGGTTGAGAGCCAAGGGTTGCAGATTCATCTGAGAACCAAGATTCAGTCCACTAGATACTCCAAAGTTAGTAATCTAGCATGCGATTTTACCCTTCCAATCCTCTGCCCTTTTTACACTTTAATTTTTTTTATGGTGCCAACAAAATAATGCATCCAGTCTTCAATCACTTCTGCTTTTGAGCCCTGACATTTCTGCACCACATAAAACATTCCAGTCCTGCTAACCCAAGGGTCACTTTCTCAATCCATCTCACATTCAGGTTAAACTAAGCATTGGAGTGTGAACCAACTATGCAGTGCTTGGTTTAGAATCATATCACATAAACGTACAGAGTGAAGCCCTTGAACCAACTATGCAGTATTTGGTTTATGTACAGAGTGTAGCCCTTTCTAGTGTTAAAGATTTATTCAAAATCAATGTTTCAGGAGCTTTCTCCAGCACCTATTTGACTTTCTGCCCACATTTCAGACTTCAAAAATATCACCAGAAAATTCTGGAAATACTCCAGTCAGGCACCATCTGTGGAAATAGAAACAGGTGTTCATAGACGTGGTCTGGCTCACAAGGTATTTCCAGCATTTTCTGTTTATATTTAAGATTTCCAACTTCCACAGATGACATAAAGCTTGGAGAGATAATGAGCCATGAAAAGGATTGTAATAGATTTTAAGAAAATACAGACAAGAGTGGTGGGATAGCAAATAAAATATGAAAAGATGTACTTTGGTGGGATGAATGAGAAAAGACAATGGAGCTGGATAGTACAATTCTAAAAGACAGAACTGAGGATATATGTACTTAGTACATTAAAATGGATGGACAAGTTGAGGAAGTGGTTAAAAAAGCATTTGGAGTCCTGGACTTTATTTACAATTATATTTACAAGAACAAGTCATAGCTAGCCTTTGAAAATTTCCCGTTTATGCACAGTTGGATTATTGTGTCCAGTTCTGGAGACCAAGTTTTAGGAAAGTTTTCAGTCTTTGTGGTGAGTGCATAAGAAGTTTAGTAAAATAATTCCAGAGATGAGAGGGTTTAGTAATGTAGATAGACTGAGGCGCGAGGGTTGTTATCCTTAGAACAGAGGGAATATGAGGTGATCCACTAGTTATTGAAAACCATGAAATGTTAGAGACAAAGTAGATGGTGATAAACCATTCTCATTTGCAGAGGAGTCAAAATCCAGAGAGTGGGCATGCATTGCAGGTGGACGTGCATTGCCAGGATCATAGCATAAGCAGATTCAACTGAAGCATTCAAAGAAGAACTAGATAAGTATCTGAAAGGAATGAGTTTATAGGGCTGTGTGAAAAATATATCAATGGATGAAATGGGAGCATGAACAGGTCATCTGACCTCTCTAGCCTTACCTGCATTCAGCTGCTTCCCAGAGCCCACACTTGCAATAAAGCTGAGAAGTAGTGAGTGAGACACTGGAACACTTGGGTCTTTAGATGAAGTCCAGCAGCAGAGCCTGATCGTGGTGAAATTCCCAATCACTGCACAAAAGGTGATCTACCTCTTCCATAGTATGTGATCCAGATGGACTGCCAGAGAGTCATCCACATTCTCAGCCCTATACACCAGATCTAAAAAGCTAAGAAGCAGTTATTTCAATAGGTTTCAATTGGTATACTTAATCTCCCCCTCTCCCTCTCTGCCTCTCCCTCCCTCCCTTCCCCTTATAAGGGAAAAAGAGGTGTCTCTGTTTCACAGCAAGAGGGGAGACATAACAAACAACTCATCGATTTATGGTGTTAAAAGTCTGCTGCATTGCTTTTTCCAAGCTCTGTGTCCAAAGATCTCGGATCTCTGGGCACACAGCCAGCTTGCTGTTTTCGATCTTCCGTGTGCTCCCATGACACATCAGGCGGTGGCATTGGCCTCAAATCAGGGATGAGGTACTCAAATCAAGCAGGGATGACAGTGGAACAACAATGGCAGGTATTTCTGGGAATAATACAGAAGGTGCAGGATCAGTTCATTCCAAAGAGGAAGAAAGATTCTCAGGGGAGAAGGGGGTGACTGTGACTGACAGGGGAGGTCAAGGAAAGTATAAAAATTAAAGAGAAGTATAACATAGCAAAGATGAGCAGGAAGCCAGAGAGTTACTTTTAAAGAGCAACAGAAGATAACTAAAAAGGCAATGCGGGGAGAAAAGTTGAGGTACGCTAGCCAAGAATATAAAGGAGGATAGTAAAAGCTTCTTTAGGTATGTGAAGAGGAGAAAATTAGTTAAGACCAAAGTTCGACCCTTGAAGGCAGGAACGGGTGAATTTATTATGGGGAACAAGGAAATGGTAGATGAGTTGAACAGGTACTTTGGATCTGTCTTCACTAGGGAAGACACAGACAATCTCCCAGTTGTAATAGTGGCCAGAGGACCTAGGTTAATGGAGGAACTGAAGGAAATTCACATTAGGCAGAAAATAGTGTTGGGTAGACTGATGGGACTGAAGGCTGATAAATCCCCAGGGCCTGATGGTCTGCATCCCAGGATACTTAAGGAGGTGGCTCTAGAAATCATGGATGCATTGCTAATCATTTTCCAATGTTCTATAGATTCAGGATCAGTTCCTGAGGATTGAAGGGTGGCTAATGTTATCCCACTTTTTAAGAAAGGAGGGAGAGAGAAAACAGGGAATTATAGACCAGTTAGCCTGACATCAGTGGTGGGGAAGATGCTGGAGTCAATTATAAAGGATGAAATAGCAGCACATTTGGATAGCAGTGTTAGGATCGGTCCGAGTCAGCATGGATTTATGAAGGGGAAATCATGCTTGACTAATCTTCTGGAATTTTTTGAGGATGTAACTATGAAAATGGACAAGGGAGAGCCAGTGGATGTGGTGTACCTGGACTTTCAGAAAGCCTTTGATAAGGTCCCACATAGGAGATTTGTGGGCAAAATTAGAGCACATGGTATTGGTGATAGGGTATTAACATGGATAGAAAATTGGTTGGCAGACAAGAAACAAAGAGTAGGGATTAACGGGTCCTTTTCAGAATGGCGGGCGGTGACTAGTGGGGTACAGCAAGGCTCGGTGCTGGGACTGCAGCTATTTACAATACACATTAATGATTTAGATGAAGAGATTAAGAGTAATATTAGCAAATTTGCAGATGACACAAAGCTGGGTGACAGTGTGAAACATGAGGAGAATGTTAGGAGAATGCAGGGTGACTTGGACAGGATGGGTGAGTGGGCTGATGCATGGCAGATGCAGTTTAATGTGGATAAATTTGAGGTTATCCACTTTGGTGGCAAGAACAGGAAGGCAGATTACTATCTGAATGGTGTCAAGTTAGGAAAAGGGGAAGTACAACAAGATCTAGGTGTTCTTGTACATCAGTCACTGAAAGTAAGCATGCAGGTACAGCAGGCAGTGAAGAAAGCTAATGGCATGTTGGCCTTCATAACAAGGGGAGTTGAGTATAGGAGCAAAGAGGTCCTTTTGCAGTTGTACAGGGCCCTGTTGAGACCACACCTGGAATATTGTGTTGAGTTTTGGTCTCCAAATTTGAGGAAGGACATTCTTGCTATTGAGGGAGTGCAGCGTAGGTTCACAAGGTTAATTCCCGAGATGGCGGGACTGTCATATGTTGAAAGATTGGAGCGACTGGGCTTGCATACACTGGAATTTAGAAGGATGAGAGGGGATCTGATTGAAACATATAAGATTATTAAGGGATGGGTCACACTAGAGGCAGGAAACACGTTCCCGATGTTGGGGGAATCCTGAACCAGAGGCCACAGTTTAAGAATAAGGGGTAAGCCATTTAGAACAGAGTTCAGGAAAATGTTTTTCACCCAGAGAGTTGTGGATCTATGGAATGCTCTGCCTCAGAAGGCAATGGAGGCCAATTCTCTGGATGCTTTCAAGAAAGAGTCAGATAGAGCTCCTAAAGATAGTGGAGTCAAGGGATATGGGGAGAAGGCAGGAACAGGGTACTGACTGTGGATGATCAGCCATGGTCACATTGAATGGCGGTGCTGGCTCGAAGGGCCGAATGGCCTACTCCTGCACCTATTGTCTATTGTCTATAAATCCACCCACCTCCAGAGCCATGAAAATCTGGCACCTTGAAGGTGCGTTAGTCTTCCAGGCTGCATCCCTGGCATATCGAAAAGTGGCCGGCCGTGAGGCCCTGAGAGTGGGTCCCATTCCCACGAAGAACCAAAGTCAGCATGTAACTCCAGGTCAGGGTCCTCAAAAGAACCATGAAAAGGAAAAAAGAGAAAATAAAGATCGAAATAGAGCTGTTTCCGAAGATGCAAGCTAAGGAGTCACCGATAGGTGCCATTGTCCTTCTAAGCTCTACACAATTCCCACAAATTTATTTGTTATTTTTTTACTCTACTACAATATTTTTAATGATTTCTTAATATTCTAAGTATTCTGATACAGTTTGGACTTTTTACATTTTATGAAGTAAAATTATTTTGGTTTTAAAATGTCTGTAAGTTAGTCATTTCTCTGAATCCATCCTAAGTAAATGGTCATGAGAGTTCATCAACCTTAAATGTTAATTCTGTTCTTCTTTCTGTGGATGCTCACTAAACTGCTGTTTGTAGCATTTACTGCTTTTATTTCAGATTTTCAGCATCTGCAGTTCTTTGATCTTCAAGTCAATTAAGGGCTGCAATTATGGACAGTGTGTTTGGTTAGAAGGCCAAGTCCAACTCAAGAGGTCCATTAGATATGCTTCAATAGTCTACTTCCCATGCCTAAGCCACACAATGGCTTTGCAGACTGATAGAATCAATTCTTCCCTAATACCTGGCACAGATAATGCAGAGATGTTCCCATACCCAAGAATACCACAAACTTTCAAATGTGACAAAGCCAACTTGTGTTACTGCGTCTTCCCTAAAATAAGACACTATTTTGATTTTTAAGCTCAAGTGGTTAAGTTTGCAAATGATGCGGAAGTTTGAAAGATTTTTTTCAGTTCAGCAGAGAAATCTTCCCAGAGGTATTGATACTGGTAATGACAGCTTTTTCAGAAACTTACAATTTTTAGTAATTTTAGCTGTTTGGGCCATTTCAATGTTCCAGTGTTCAGCTGCACTTCGTGCATTTTAAGTCCCTTGTTGTTTCAGTCCTGGCTTTTAGCCACAAGCCAAACATGCACATTCTGTTTCCTGCATGCACCAAGAAGCTGATGCAATTACCTCAGCAACCCTTTGGGGACTGCATCCATCTTTCTGAGAACTTATCAGTGTGACTCTTTCCTGTTGGAAATGCTCTTTATCTGGAACTTGGCTGACAAGATCATAACTTGCTACTTCCTATTTCAAACCCGAATACTGCCATTTCTTGTTCCAAGTGATCCTGGACTGATTTGCTATCTGAGGAGTTGTGAATGAAATTGTGAACACTGTTTTAATCAATAGTGAACATGCCCATTTCATGCTTGAATCAACACATCATAGCATAAGAGATTTTGAAGATGCTGGAAGTCCAGAGGAACACATACGAAATGCTAGGGTAACTCAGCAAGTCAGGCAGCATCAATGGAGAGGAATAAACAGTCAACATTTTGGGCCGAGGCCCTTTGTCAGAACTTGAAAGAAAGAGGGAAGAGGCCAGAGTGCAAATGGGGGGGGAGGGCAAAGCATGCATGCTGCCAAGTGAAAGGTGAAACTAGGTGAGGGAGAAGGTGGGTGGGGGATGAAGTGAGGAGCTGGGAGGTGATAGGTGGAAGAGGTAAAGGGCTGAAGGAAAAGGAATCTGATAGAAGAGGAGAGTGGACCGAGGAAGAAAGGGAAGGAGAAGGAACACCAGAGGAAGGTGATGGGTAGATGAGGAGAAGAGAAGAGGTAAGAGGGGAGCCGGAATGGGAAGAGAGTAGGGGAAACAAAGTATCAAAAGTTAGAAAAATCTCTTTCATGCCATTAGATTGGAGGCTCCCACTGGTGCCTTTCCTCCTTTCCTTTCTCCCATGGTCCTCTCTTCTTTCCTATCAG
The DNA here is from genome assembly GCF_030144855.1 of Hypanus sabinus. Lineage (NCBI taxonomy): Eukaryota > Metazoa > Chordata > Chondrichthyes > Myliobatiformes > Dasyatidae > Hypanus > Hypanus sabinus. The sequence continues at coordinate 45,660,820 of NC_082719.1, read as the reverse complement.
ATTCCTCCTTCAGCCTTTTTCTCTTCCACCTATTCCCTCCCAGCTTCTCATTTTATTCCCCATCACCCACCTTCCTTCCCCCTTCCTTTCCAGTCCTGATGGAAGGTCTTGGCCCAAAACAATGACTGCTGATTCCTCTCCATAGGTACAGCTGGACCTGCTGACTTCCTTCAGGTGTGTGTGCGTGTGTGCGTGTGCGTGTGCGTGTGTGTGTTATACTTGAAACGGCGACTGGCTTACACACAAGTCAAATAAATAGGAGATGGTCAACAATCTGCTGGAAGAACGTGGCCAATGGAGCATCATCTGTTGAGAGAAAGGGGTTTTCACTGTTTCAGCTTCACATCTTAAGATGCGGAGTTTTGGCAGTTCCTTTTCCCCCAACAATCGCTGCTCAACCTGCTGAATTCCTCCAGCAGATTAATTGTTGTTCCATTTTCCAGCGTCTGCAGTCTTGTGTGTGTCTGAGTAGGAGAAGAGTTTACGTTTCACATTGCATATTCATAAGTGCCTACATGACAGGACAATTGGGTTTGTCATTGTCAGAAAATTTAAATAAGATACTGTTTTTTTCCATTTATAAATTCTGGGGCATGGCAACAATTGTCTTCGATTTGGTGTTCTATGATGTATGAAATCAAAGGTCAAAAGACCATCACATTCAATAGATCTGCAGTTACCAAAATAGGTTAAAGAAATTGAGGCTTTGAGATTTAATTGAAGATTTCAAAATACTATGATTAAAATTTTAGATTTCACCTGAGAGAACAGGTTATTTGATTTAACGATACTGTAGTACAAGCCAGAGCATTAAATTATTTTATAGAATCGTCAGCTCCTCTGGAGTAAGTTGTTGTCACAAACAGTTGGTAAGGAAAACTGTAAGCATTGAAAAAGTAGCTGGATAAAGTCCCATGAGACACAAACATAACTGTTTATATAGGTACTGAAGGATGTGTCATCATGGTCGCAGTCATCTAGTACAGCTCTATTAATAATTAAAATTGACCCATTTTCATTTTGGTATCCTTGCCCAGGAGAGTAAGTGGCTGAGGCTTTCAGTTCCGAATTTATTCCAGTAAAGTCGCAACACAGAAGCAATCCTTTGTCATTGGACCAATGTCAGGCTCCACTGCTTAACTCTTACTCTATAGCTTTGTAGTTCATGAACGATCAAGCACTGAACTCTGTGATTTTTAAATATAATGCAGATTTCTAATCATCCAATCAAACAATGAGTTCCAGAATGTCACCACCTTCTAGACGATAAAAAAAGCCACTTTCTATTATTGCTTCTACTCTTCTATTTAATATACATACCCTAGTTCTTAAGCAACATTCTCAAATCACTGGAGGAACTCAGCAAGTCAGGCGGCATCTATGAGGGGAATTGAACAGTAAACATTTCTGTCTGAAACCCTTTGACAGGACTGAAAAGAAAGAGAGCAGAAGCCAGAATGCAAGGGTGGGGGGAGGTGGAGGAGCATGAGCTGGTGCTGGTAAGAGAATCCAGGTGAGCAGAGAAATGTAGGAAGGAGGGGCAGGGAAAGGGAATTACGTGAGTGGTTGGGGAGGGGTTTGGCAGGTGGAAGAGGCACAGGGCTGAAGAAGAAGTCTGATAAGAGAGGACAGTAGACTATGGAATAAAGTAAAGGAGGAGGGGAATCAGAAGAAGGAAGGTGCAGGTGATTTTGCACCAAGAGGGAATAGGAAAGAGAAGGGATAGAAGGGGCAGAGGCAAAATAAAAAACAAAGCAGAGGGGGGAACAGAGGGGAATGGCTACTGGAAATTGGAAATATCCTGTTGATGGTGTTGGGATGGAGGCTATCAAGACAGAATATAAGGATTTGCTCCGCTAGTTTGCGTAAGTCATCGACATAACAGTAGACAAAGTTGTGGACAGACAAGCCAGTGTGGGAATGGGAAGTGGGATCACAATAGCTGGCTACTGGGTGATCCCGGCTGTTACACCAGTGGAGAGACTATGCTCAGTTCTTAACTGCTTTAATTTAACTATTTTTCAGTTAAGAATTGTTAATTCCTTACTGCTTTGATAAGAGAAATATCATACATGATTGTTGGCAGAATTCCTGCCAAAATATGCTCATAAATTTCACTTCTTGATTCATTTCATTTAAAGCATCATCCTCTGTTTATAATACTTCCATGGCTTTGTCCACCTTTTTGCAGCTTTCTTCTCCAGTTCAGGTAATTCCCTGACTGATCTGTTCATTTCCTCTTACCATCCACCCTCCCTCTCCTCGTCAAAGCTGGATCTTCAGCACCTTGCTATTATATTTAGACTTCCCCTCTGTTTCCTTTTATATTTTAAAGACTTACTCAAAATCAGTTTCTTCAATGAAATTCCCACACTTTCACTTCAAGTTCTTTTACTTGCAAAGACTTTTGGGCTTTGTTTTTATGCTGCTTTTGTTATTTGAGTTCCCAAAGAGCTCATCAGATCATATTCCAAATAACATTTTGTGCATGAAAATTAAAAGAAAAACCCCACAGATCCTAGAAATCTGTAATAAAAACACAAGGTGCAGGAAATACTCAGCAGGTTAGACAGTATTTGTGGGACAAGAAAAAGATTTAACACTTGAGGTCTGAGACCCTTCATCCAGAAAAAGACGTGGTGGAGTGTATCAAATATAAGAACTCTGTGCTGCCAGCCCCAGTTCCAACAACCCCAGGGGCCTTCAGAGGATGTATTATATGGCCTTTAGCTCCAGCTCCAGCCCAGACCTCGGCCGCCACCCCTCCAGCCCACAACCTTCCTCGCTGTCACTGAGTCCCTGGGCTTTTTTTCCCCAAACTCCACTCTCCAGTTCAGGTCTCTCAGGTTCCACCATCTACTCTTGGGCCTTAGAGCCTCCATTTTCATCCCACCCTACCTTCCCTAAACAATCCAACCCACCCCCTCCTCTGATGCCATCAACTCTCCTCCCCACTCTGATTCCAATTCTAATCCCTGCCTAACTTCATCATTCCATCTGACCTTCCCCTCTCTAAGTCTGTCCCCTCAACAAGAGCCTTGCCTTTGACCTTTTAAGGCATGACCTCATTGAGCTCCATGCCTGTCATGATGCAGAGCTCTTCTTCCGTTGCCTGTGTCTCTGAACCCACTTTGGCAAGAATTCCCCACCCTGCACTAATGACCCCTTCTCCACTCTCCAGATCTCCTCCTCTTCTTGGACAGCCTGCTCTTGTTCTCTGCCTGCTCTCATCTTTTCATCTCAAGTTGCCAATGAGATATCAATCAGCTCAACTTCAGCACTTCTGTCCCTCTCTCTTGGACCTTAGCACCTCTGAACACACTGGCCTTCTCTCTCTCTCTCTGCCAATTCCAATCCTACCATCAAACCCACAGACAAAGTGGGTGCTGTTGTAATGTGGCAGACTGCTTCTATCTTGCTGAGGCCAGGCGGCAACTCTCAGACACCTCCTCTTCCTTACCCCTTCTGAAGGACCCCACTCTGGACGATCAGATAGTTGTCTCTGACCCCATCACTAACCTCATCATTTCTGGGGAACTTCCAACCACTACTACCAAGCCCATAGTTCCCTTTCCCCACACTGCTCACTTCTATCTCCTACACAAGCTCCACAAACCTGATTATTTGGGTAGGCCCATTGTCACTGCTTGCTCCTAGACCACTGGTCATGTCTGCATATCTCGACTCCATTCTATCCCCCTTGGTTCAGTACCTTCCTACCTACATCCACGACACTTCACCTGCTCTCATGATCAATTCCCTGGCCCTGACCTTCTCATTTTCACCATGCATGTCCAGTCCCTATAACCCCATCAAGCAGCCCTTAAGGCTCTGTTCCTTTCCCAATATAAGACCCCAGTGACCCTCCACTCCACCCCCCTCTGTCTGGCAGAACCAGTTCTCATCCTCAACAACTTATCCTTCACTTCTTCCACTTTCTCCAAACTCACGGGGTAGCCCTGGGCACCTGCATGGGCCACAGCCATGACTGCCTTTTTCTTTTGGCTACTTAGAACAGTCCATGTTCCAAGCCTCCTCTGGTAATGCTCGCAACTCTTCCTGTGCTATATAGACAACTGCATTGGTGCTGCTTCATGCGCCCAAGCTGAGCTCATCCATTTCACCAACCTTGAACATAGAACATGCTCACTACAGGCCCTTCAGCCCACAATGTTGTGCCAACCATGCAACCTACTCTAAAGACTGCCTAGAATTTTCCTAGCTTTGCCTGCAACTTCCACCCTGCCCTTAGATTCAGTATGCACATTTCTCCCCTTTCTTGATCTCTCTGTCTCCATCTCTGGAGACAAACTGTTTACAGTCATCTTTTTAAAAGCCTACTGATTCCCACGGCTATCTTGACTATACCTCTTCACACCCTGTCTCTGTAAAAATACTATTCCCTTTTCTCAGTACCTTTGTCTCTGCCACATTTGTTCCCAAGATGAAACTTCTCTTTCCAGGACATCAGAAATGTCCTCCTTCTTCAAAGAATGAGGTTTCCCTTCCTCCACCATTTAAGCTGCCCTCACCCACATTTCCTCCGCTTCCTGAACATCCGTACTTAGCCCATCTTAACAGTGATAGAATTACTGTTGTCCTCATCTACCACCCCATGAGCCTTTGCGTCCAATATATCATTCTCTACAACTTCTATCATCTTCAATGGGATCATACCACCAAACACATCTTTATCTTCCCTGCACCCACAGTCTGCTTTCCACAGGGATCGTTTCATTCCTCCCCACTAACCTCCCTCCTGGCACATGTCCCTGCAACCAAAGCAAATGCTACACCTGCCAATCACCAACCCTTACCATCTTTTGGGGCCAAAGCAGTCTTTTCGGGTGAGGCAACACTTCACCAGCGAATTTGTTGTTTTGGTGCCCCCTGTGTGGCCTTCTCTACATTGGTGAGACCCAACATAAATTGGGAGACTGCTTTGTTGAGCACCTCTGCTCCATCTGTCAAAAGCGGAATTTCTGGGTGGCCAACCATTTTAATTCCTATCCCCTTTTCTGTTTCCATATGTTGGTCCACAATCTCCTCTTTTGCCATGATGAGGCCAATATCAGGGTGGAGGAGCAACACCTCATATTCCGTCTAGGTATCCTCCAACCTGACAGCCTTTCTCCTTCTTCTTCTTTTCCCCACTCTGGCCTCTTCTTCTCTTCACAGGCTTGTCACCTCCCTTGATGCCCCTCCTTCCTTCCTTTCTTCTGTCCTGTCAGGTTCCTTAGTCTCCACCCCTTTACCTTTTCCACCACCTGGCTTCACCTATCACCTTCTAGCTAGTCCTCCTTCCCTACCCCCACCTTTGTATTCTGGTGTCTTCCACTCCCTTTCCAATCCTGAAGAAGAGTCTCGGCCCGAAGCGTTGACTGTTTGTTCACTTCCATAGATGCTGCCTGACCCGCTGAGTTTTTCCAGCATTTGGTGTGTGTTGCAATAAATGGGAAGTGACTGAATCAGAGGTAAAAAGACACAGCCCGAATAGGAAGAAATAAGCAACACAGACAAAATGCTGGAGGAAATCAGAGGGCCAGGCAGCATCTATGGAAAAGAATAAACCGTTGATGTCTCGGGCCGAGACCCTTCATCAGGACTGGATAAAAAGACAAAAGTTAGAGCAAGAGGGTGGAGGGAGGGGAGGAAAAAGTACAGGGTGATGAAACTGGGAGAGGGGGAGGGATGAGTGAAGAGCTGGGAAGCTGGTAGGTGAAAGAGATAATGGGTTGGAGATGGAGGAATTTGATAGGAGAGGGTAGAATACCATGGAAGAAAGGGAAAGGGGAGGAGCACCAGAGGGAAGTGATGGGCAGGTAAAGAGATGAGGTGAGAGAGGGAAACAGGAATGAGAATGGGGAAAGGGGGTCAGTTACTGGAAGTTCAAGAAAGCAATGTTCATGCCATCAGGTTGGAGACTACTCAAACGGGTCATAAGCTGTTGCTCTTCCAACCTGAGTGTGACCTCATCGTGGCAGTAGAGAAGATCATGAACAGACATGTTGAAGAAGTAAGTTCAGTGAGTCAAGGGCAGGCTGAAATAATGGTTCTGCCAGGTGCGTTCTGCCTGTGAATTTTAGCCAGGAGATAGAAACAGCTGAGTGGATCTGGGATAAAATAAGACTGAAAGCTGTGAAGGGAAGATCTTCTGAGTAAGTGCAGAGGACTGTCGACGAGACCTTGTCCTGAAGTTCATTGGTGGGGTCATGAACTAAAGGAGGGTATGAGGAAGTGTCTGAAAGCTTTTTATTTGGTCTCTGTGAGATACAAGTCATTTAGCCAAATTACAACATCACCATTCTTGTCAGCAGATTTAATGATGATATCAGGGTCGGTTTATAGTGAACACAGAGCTGCCAGTTCAGAAGGGGGAATGTTAGAGCACAAGAGAGGAATGCAAAAGTTAAGCCAGTCAAGGTCACATTGGCTGTTAGCATTAAATATGAAGCGGGTACTGAAGATAAGTGAAAGGGTCCACATTTTGGGGTGAAAATATTGTGTACTGCTTTGAGATTGTAGAGTGAAAATATAAATGGTAAAACCTCAACCAACACAATGGGAAAATTAAAAAAAACAATTTCATGTCCAATTTAGAATGAATTATAAATACTTCGATAAGATAGAACCTTAAAGACCAAGACACAAATGCAAAAGATGACAGCACCAGAATGCACACGTTGGAACAGCTTTTTCCCCTGCACCACCTGATTCAGAGCAGTCCTATTTTTCTGAGCACTACCTCATTATTCCTTTTCATTGCAACATTTACATTTGTAACTTATAGAATTTTATGTCTTTGCCCTGTAACGCTGCTGCAAAGCAACACATTTCACTTCATTTGTTGGTGATAACAAACCTGATTCTCTTGTACATAAACTTTGAAAGTTAAAATTAGGAATATTTTCCCTCACATTTTCAGAATGACCATACATTGGCTATAAGATGAGTAATACTCACTTCATGATCTCTAGACATGATCGATGACTTCCTTTGCTGCAACTGTCATTTAGTTCTTATTCAGTATTAATTCTAAGATTGAACTCCAGGCCTTCAGTACAAAAAGTGTTGTTGGAATCCATTGGTTCATTTAGGGTTTATCCATTGATCATTATTTTGTGTCAAAGATAGCTTGAAAACATATTGCAAACAAATTATATTTTACAAATATCCTGCATTCAACAACCTGTTCACAACAAAATATTATAGGCTGTCTTTTCAGCATATTTCCTTGCATACCTCCAGGAAATCAGCTGGAATCATTTAAATCCATGAAGGTGTCACTGTTTATCCACAATGGAAACAAGACCGAGGCCGAGACGATGGACACATCAAACACTGATAAATGCAGAAACATTAAAGCACCATGATGAAACCTAAAACAGAAAAAATGTAAATAAAGATGTGAAAATAAGAGAGTGAGATGAGAAGAGATCTTCTGTAATCAGTATTTTTTTGGTATCAACTTTAATATTTGCTTTGGAGACACAAGAGACTGCAGATGTTGGAATCTTGGGCAAACAATGTGCATTGTGGAAGGAAAGTTGATGTCTTGAGTTAAAGCCCTTCATCTGCATGAGATCAGTGGTCTCAACTTGAAACGTTGACTGTACCTTTCCTTTTATGGAAGATGACTTACACACTGAGATCCTCCAGCAGCTTGTTTTTTTTGGCTTAGTATTTGCCCTTTTCCTGTTCATACTTTTAAATCCTCATTGATTTAAAAGAGCTGATAGAGACACTGATGTTTATTTTATTGATAAGCAAAGATCATTCTTTGAAAAGTAACACAAACTTTCAATCTACGGTTTTAATATTCTTTTCACATAGGTATGGCTGTGAATGTGTATTTGTAGTCGATGATGTTTCTGTCATCTAACAGAATACAGATTAAGCTCTCAGATGACATGAAATATACAACTGAAGCATTTTCTGTTTCAAAAATAGAGACTATGTAATCAGAAAATCTTTAATACTTATTTATGTTTCACTGATGAAGCTAACCTTTTAACTTAAGGGGCAACAGTTTTTAATGTGATGCACAGTGGATTCAATGAAGCATTAATAGCTCCAGGAGAACTCAAGCAATCGTCACACTTCAATTTACAAATTGACTTGATAGATCTCAAACACAGGTTATGGAGGGGCATTACTCTTCCTAGACAGAAGGAATGCCATAATTTTTATTATGCAGGTTGTGGAACACTTTTCTTGGCTGTGTTGTTGGATTAGTCCATTCACAGCTCTACCTGCAATACATAGGATTCCAAGTTAGGAGGGAAATGGACGGATTTTTTTTCATTTGTGGCTTATGTAATATTAGATATGTAATTATTTGAGAATTCTGCTATGGGAGCAGCTTCCCTGATGTTTAAGGTACAATGTTCTAGAGAGGGTCTACCACTGGAGAAGGATCAACTGACTTCATGTTGGTAGGTGCACAGTAGAAAAGTGCCGCCTGTCTCTCCACATCATTTTCTTTAATAAAGCACTTTGTTAGTTTAAATAGCCAACCATCCCTCAATATCTTGGTGAATGAATGACAGAAGGATATTGAAACATAATGCCAGAGTGCTGGTTAATGAAACTTTGAAATCTGGACAGCGTACCTTAATCAGTATTCAGGTTTGGTCTCTCCCTCTGAGGATAACATGTGCACATATGGCAAGAAAGAGACCTGTGTGTTTCAGTTGAGAAGACACACCTGCACTACCAGACCCTAGGCAGATACTCTGAACAAGGAATGAGTTTCTACACTTTATACGGAGCTGGTTATAGCAGATAACCCAGAACAGACAAAAGTTAAGAAATTAATGTATCACTTCAGATGCAAGGGGAAAGAAATCTACACACTATAAAAATTTCTAGAGACCAGGAAAATGCATTATATGGATCATTAGTGCATTGTATCCCACATAGAAATGATATACACTCAGCGGCCATTTTATTAGGTACACCTGTACATTTGCTTGTTAATGCAAATAACTAATCAGCCAATCATGTGGCAGCAACTTAATGCATAAAAGCAGGCAGACATGGTCAAGAGGTTCAGTTGTTGTTCAGACCAGGCATCAATATGGGGAAGAAATGTGACCTACGTGACGCTGACGATGGAATGATTGTTGGTGCTATGACTATCACAGAAACTGCAGATCCTCTGTGATTTTCACACACACCAATCACTACAGTTTACAGAGTATGATGCGAACAATAAAACAGCATCCAGTGAGCAGCTGTTCTGTGGGTGATAACACCTCGTTAGTGAGAGAGATCAGAGGAGAATGGCCAGATTGGTTCAAACTGACAGGAAGGCAACAGTAAATCAAATAGCTATGCATTATAACAGTGGTGTGCAGAAGAACATCTCTGTATGCACTGCACATCCTATCTTGAAGTGGATGGGCTATGGCAGCAGAAAACCACAAACATGCACACTGACCACTTTGTTGGGTTCAGGAGATATCTAATAAAGTGTGGAATTAACTGTTACCATACCTTTACACACTAAAAGGAGCAGGGAGAATCTTTTGAAACTTTCTACAGGGGCACAATTGAGAGCATCCTGACTGGCTGCATCACTGGGAACTGTACCTCCTTTAGTCATAGGACTCTGCAGAGAGTGGTGCGGACAGCCCAGCACATCTGTAGTTGTGAACTTCCCATGATTCTGGACATTTACAAGAACAGGTGTGCAAAAAGGGCCCGTAGGATCATTGGGGACCCAAGCTATCCCAACCAAAATCTATTCCAGCTGCTACCATCCGGGAAATTGTACCTCAACATAAAAGCCAGGACCAACAGGCTCCGGGACAGCTTCTTCCACCAGGCCATCAGACTGATTAACTCAAGCTGATGAGTGTACTCTATATTACATTGACTGTTCTATTTATTATAAATTACTATGATTGCACATGGCACATTTAGATGGAGGCATAATGTAAAGACTTACTCCTCACGTATGTGAAGGATCTAAGAAATAAGAAATAAAGTCAAAAGTCAATTCATGGAGCAAAGCTTGTCGCAGAGGATTACAATTATATACATTTGCAGGTCTCATTCATCAGACACTGGATTGTTTGTGAATCCAGGAGTCCAGGTTGCGGGACCAGCTACTATATTAATCAGTTAATACAAAAATACACAAAGAAGGCAGAACTGTTGAAATGTCCAAATAGAAATGTTGGGTTTACAACAAGTGGAAGACAATTAAGACAAAAGACAAAAAGGGGAAAGTAGATCAAAGTTGATTTTGGCATTGAAGTTTTATGGATGACAACATGAGTGTCTGATAAATAAATATTCTGCAGATGGGAAAAAGTATGTGTATGTTAAATGGCAAATCATTTCTACCAATGGTGCCTAATGAAGAAGACATTGAAAACTTATGAAGCAGATAAGGTGAGCTGTTTAGGAAAAGGTAGGGTCATATTCAACCCAAGCAGTCATTTCAGCTGTGCCATTTGCAATTGAACAGGCAGGCTGAAGGAACACTGAAATACAAAATGACGGAGGAATGCAAGTGCTTGAAAGAAGTCAGAGACACTCGTACCACAGAGCTGCCAAAGACCGAACTTCTCCGTGAGGATGAAACCCACATAAAACCAATGCTGAACATGGCAGAAAGCACTGGTTACTCAAGAGTCACCTCATGCCAAATGATACATAGCAAAAGAGGATATCCAGTACCAAATGACAAGGCACCATGTTTGAAAGATGTTAAGATGCTGGAAGGTGCACCAGTGACCCTACAGCAGGAGAACACCAGTTTAGCAACAGGCCTGGTGTGAATAGTAACCAATTAGGACCAGATCTGTGGATTAGACTATCTGGAATGCTATTCAAAACACAAAGAATGTACAGACTGAATAACTTGGATGTATGTTTTCTGTTTTGTAATATTGCAGGAGGGATGTTATTTTTGTGACTTACATAATATTGGATGTGTCTGTGTTGAAGAATATACATCTAAAACTATCAGATTAAATAATCCAGAGTGACTTTGCCTGCCTCTATAACTGTAGGCACAAAGCAGTGAACATGTGCTTATCTCTCTGTAAGTTCCCCTGTCTACTAAAGAGCATAATTGAAATAACTGGTTATCTGATGGTACTTTGGTGATTGAATGAAGGGAATATACTGAAGAGTCTCAGAGAGTTCTGCAGAAACATTTTTGAAAGTTCACATGCTCAAAATGAATGTTGTAACATTTGCTTTGTATTGTGAAACTGATTTGCAAATGTTCCATTTTATTTACTGTAAAATCCTTACTGGCATCAATGTAAAGAAATAAATATCCTCAACAAAACCGTATTTAAAGCCAAATTCCAACAACATCAGGAAAGTGTAGTAGTAAGGTTTGGCAAGTAAATTCTATTATTAATATCATCATTCATGGGATCCGCATGTATATTTTTGCCAACATGTGTCAGTTTAAGTGTTTGAGTAACCTATCTGATCTTTATTTAGACTCATGAAAGGAAGAGGACGTGACTGAATTGGTTTTCAGGAGAAGCCAAAGTATTCATTTCCTCCAGCAAAATAAAATTCAGAAATGGAGTGCTGCCAAAATAAATAGCTTAGCTTGAGAGCTAACTTGAGCAAATGATTTAATTAAACGGTGCAAACAAATCTGCAAAAGAGCAGGTATAGATAGTCATAGAATACTAAATTGGTATTCTTTTGACTAGTTATGTTGAAAAGGGACAGTGATACATATAGATTCCCTCAAACTGTCTATCTTTATATCATACTGCACTTGTAAAACAAGTAATTGCTAAACATATGAACATTAAAAGTCAAAGCAGTCACAGCTCATGCTACCCTTTGAGAACCTTGCTCAATATATATTACAGAATCTATTAGCCCGAGTCTGCTTTCCTCCCTGAACCTGAAGTCAGATCTAAGAATTTCACTCTCGGATCTGAATGTATTCAGACAACTGAGAGTGCACTGTCCTCTACAGCAGGGAACTCAAAGACTTCCAATATTCTCAATAAAGAAATTCATCAAAGTTCAAATTTCAAAGTATTTGTTATCCAAGTATGTATACACTATACAACATATATGTCAAACTCAAGGCCCGCGGGCCAAATCCGGCCCGCGGTGGAATTATCTTTGGCCCGCGAGATAATATCTAATTACTATTAAAGCTGGCCCCAGTAATTGAAGCGCCTATGGCGTATGATATGGCTAATGCTGAGTTTATTCAGGTACCAGGTTTTCAATGTTTATTCGGCAGTCTTGCTCGGCAGTCTTCTTCATAAGAAATGGAATTTGTAAGGTGAAACACTTTGTAGTTATAGCAGAGACTGAGACACATGAGAGCAGGCTGAAAAAACGGAGGCAACGAAAGCTGCGTTCGCACGCGTCCGACTGATCTGGCCCGCATGAAGCTGCATTTTGCTCAATCCGGCCCGTGACCTAAAATGAGTTTGACACCCCTGCTATACAACCTTAAGATTCATCTTCTAACAGACAGTAATGAAACAAAGAAACCCAAAAGAATCCATAAAAAAGACCAATGTCCTTGTCTCCCACTCATATTCCTGAGAGTATTGGCGGAGTTTTAGATTTTCCATCTTGTCTACCACTCTGTCTTGCAATGTCTCAATGTGATCTTTTAAACTCCAGCGAAAGTAGACAAACCTTACACAAAGAGTATCATTCCAGATATCAACCCACTGAAGCTATACTCTAGTTATTCCAAGCCAACCTATATTGTTTTTTAGATACAGAGGCCAAACCGCTCACAGTGCCCCAGGTATGTCTCACCAAAGCACTTGAGTTATTAGCTTACTTAATAACCTTTTGTGAGGTATATTGTGGAATTGCTTTTGAAAATCTAGACGTATTATATCAACAGCATTTGCAAAGTTTTGATCGCAAGTTCTGAAGAAGCTCATGATAGAACATTCTCAGGACAACGTGGTCTTCACAGCAATGTACAAACCTGGAAGCTCTGATACTATGTAAAATATTTACCTTAATTTTGCGTTGTCCCACCATGACACTGATGGCACTACATAAAGTTACACAAAGTGCCTTCCAAACATCCCTCTTGCTTCCCTCTCCTCACAACCTCAAATGCAGAACATGGAAGTGCCTCTGATGAATGAAGCTAAGCTCTAAGGTACTCCATTCCCTTGCCACAGGCCTGTTCAGCACTATAACTGATCTAGCAAGTCTTAGAAGAGGAGTATAGGGGATCATTTTTCTGCATACGAAAATGCTCAGTTGATTGCAACCAGTGCCTCAGCTACAGGTACATTCTGTTGCAGAGGACCAATGCGCAAATTAAAGTGAGCTGCACGTACAGAAGATGGTGGGGAGGGTGAATGAAGGGAATGATGTGAGAAGCTAGGGGGTGGTAGGCAGAAGATGTAAAGAGATAAGGAAGAAATCTGATAGGAGATGACAGTAGAATAAAGGGAAGGAGTTGAAGAAACGGAATGTGATAATGGTGCTCCTCCCCCTTTTCCACCTTTTTTGTTTGGGATTCTACCCACTTCCTTTCCAGTCCTGATGAAGGGTCTTGGCCTGAAATGTTGACTGTTCATTTCCATCCATGGTTGCTGCCTAACCTGCAGAGTTCCTCCAGCATTTTGTGAGTGTTGCTCAACATTTAATCATCTTGCCAATGAACTTGTTAACATTTATTCATCTTTATTCAAAATGATGCCGACAACGCCTATCTGAGTCCTTCTGCAGATAGGAAAAATTCCAGTCATAAGTATTCTGTTACAATTAGTTAGGGTAAATTAATTGGCTTTCACACCTTCTTTGTAAAAAGCACAATTTCGTAGGGCAGTTTGTACAGATTTTTACTGCTAAATAAGATGATGCCTGAAGAAAATAACAAGTTTCCTAAAAGATGTAGAACAATCCATTTATCATTATCTATAGGGGAATCAACAATTTGAAAATAAGTAGGACCATTAATGTAATATCAATGGGATTAAACTATTCCCAGGACCATTATGAGAAAATATTTGAAATAAACTTGTAAAGAGTTGTTAGATGATGCAATTTTGAAATAGGTTTCAGAACAAAACATAAAAGAAAGGAGGGAAATGGATTATTTTATTCTCATCCAGATTGTAACTCTCTGAGATAATAGCACCCAGCAAATTTTGGCTTTGATATGTCCCTGATTTTTGTTTTGCAACAATGAAGGAAATCCCTTACCCAGAGCTCTGAGTAAAGAAAAACAAAGAGCAGAGGGAAATCTGGATACAAGGAAGAGAATTTTAAAATCACAGCACTGCTAGACTGGGAATTACTATTGTTTAATGAGAGTTAATGGAGAACTGAGTTCAGCATGAATTAGTAATAGTGAAAAGAAGAATTGGATGAGCTTAAATTTTGCATTTGTTAAGTATGAATGTATGAGATTTGATGAGTTGTTTCCATTAACTCTACACGCTGTTACTTTAAGATCAAATCAAGCAGGCTCCAGGAAACACATCTCTCTAGCGAATATTGATGTTACTAGAATTGTCTAGAATAGAAAGTGAAGTCAGGATACATAAGATTAAAAAATGAACTGAATATTTAAAAAAATTCGGATATTAGTAAGTATTCTTTTACAAGGTTTACGAGGGGTGGTTGATAAGCTTGTGACCTAAGGTGGAAGGATTCAATTTTAGAAAACCTAGCACGTTTATTTTTCAACATAATCCCCTCCTACATTTGCACACTTAGTCCAGCAATCGTGGAGCATACCGACCTTGGACCTCCAGAAAGTGTCCACAGATGGGTGATTGATAAGTTTGTAGCCTAAGGTAGAAGGAGATGAGTTATACAGCTCTCGTTACATGCACATGCAGTTCAACTCTTCGAGTGATTATGCAGAAAGTTTGAAGTTAATAACTCATCTCCTTCTACATTGGGCCACGAACCTATCAATCACCCCTGATGAGTTATTAACTTCAAACTTTCTGCATAATCACTCAAAGAGTTGAACTGCATGTGCATGTAACAAGAGCTGTATAACTCATCTCCTTCTACCTCAGGCCACGAACTTATCAATCACCCTGCCGTGGACACTTTCTGGAGGTCCAAGGTTGGTATGCTCCGCGACTGCTGGACTAAGTATGTGAATGTAGGAGGGGACTATGTTGGAAAATAAATGTGCTAGGCTTTCTAAAATTGACTCCCTCTACCTTAGGCCATGAACTTATCAATCACCCCGCATAGATTAAGTACCAAGATACACTTCTATAGCAAACAGAATGTTATACACAATGTAGAATGTAATTTAACCAATCTGATACAAAACTAGAATGGAAAGAAAAATGTGAACTGGATGTAAAAAGTCTAAATAGGCAGAGCCAGATTAAGCAAGGAAGCAAGGACATGGCTAATAAACTACGATACAGGGAAATGAAAAAAAAACAATGATTTATTGGTTCATGAATCTTTAAATGTGAAAGTGAAACTAGCAATTTGGCACAGCAATCCTTTTGCTTTTCAGAAGACAAAATGAATGTTGGTATCTATGTAAAGGGCTGCAGTACATCAACAAGCAAGTCTTCTTGCATTTGTACATGGCTTTGGTGAGACTGGACCTGGAGTACTGAGTGTAGTTTGGTCTCGGTACCTAATAAGCGGTACAGTTTGCTTGGAAATAATGGAGCACGGCTTCAGTGGACTGACTTCCGGAAAGAGGCTCTTTGAAGTAAGATTGAATAAAATTGTTCCACATTCACTGGAGGGCATTTTTCATATTTTATTACCTCCTTTCTATATATAAGGAGTAAAAATGTTCCTTTAATTAATTTTATATTGATCTATTCCTTTAATATTCTATTTCTTTAATAATCTATTCCTTTAAGTGTGATTTACGCCAATGATGGCTCTAACTTAAGTTGCTAAATTCTGATTCTGACATTCCTTTTCTGTGATTTCCAGCTGTTCTATCTCTTCTTCATGAAACCGTTGAATCACTAAGCACAAAAGCAAAATTTTTAGCCCACCATGTTCATGCTGACCATCGAATATAAATCTATACTAATCCTATTTTCCAGCATTTGTTTCATGACTTTCTTGCCTTGGTACTCATCCAAACACTTAATAAATATTATGACAGTCTTTATCTCCACCAGCCCCTTGGTGAACTCCAGATTCTAACCACACTCTGTGTGAAAAATTCTACTGCAGATCCCATCCAAACCTCCTACCTAGTCTCATGCCCTTAGTTTTAATCACTTTTACTATAGAGAAAATACCCACTATCTACACATTTCACATCTTACATAATTTTACATACCTCAATCATGTCCCCACTCAGACTCCTGAAGGAAAACAAGCCCAATCCAGTAATGTTCTGGTGTATCTGCTCTGTACCCTCTCCATTACAAATATTTCCTGAAGTGTGGTAACCAGAACACACTCTCATTTAGCTGCCCCCTAGTTAATGTCAGTGACCTGTGACCAGTTGTCAGGGTCCGATCCGGTCCGTAACCCGCGTTCTGGGTCTCAATCCGGTCCGAGAGCTCCGGACTCTGGGTCTTGCAGCTGTCCCTCCCGGCCCCTTTGAACCTGTTAAGATCAGCCTGGATCAAGGAGGCAAACCTGTGGCCAATTCGGCTGCAGGTGTTTATAAGGGGCCATGGGACAGAGACTAGGTGGGTGGTTGTTTTGCTCTGCTTGTAATCCTTCCTACCCTGGGGACGGGACGGGACGGGACGGGACGGGACGGGACGGGACTCCCTGCTTCTCTCCTGTGTGCTGGTCCTGCTGTTCTGCCTTATTCTCCTTGCTTGTGCTGCCATGCTGTTGGTTGCCTTTCCTAATTTACCAATGTACCTGGTGGATCTCTGTAGTTTTGCTGCTTACCCTGGACCCAGCTTCCTACCTGTTGCCTTTGTTGGGTGGATCTGGCTGGACTGCTGCTGCCTGGTGGGGGTTCTGCCCCTTCCACCTATTGCTCCCTAAGGGTTGTGCCCCGCACCTGCCCAGGTGTCCGTGACTGGCCCAGGCCTCGGTGTTTTCTGCCTGGGGAGCGGCCCTGCCTGGGATCCATGCGGCCTGCCCTTGGGACTCCTACCCTTTCCTCCCCTTGTTTCCCATGGATTGTGCCCCGCACCTGCCCAGGTGTCCATGACTGGCCCAGGCTTCTGTGTTCCCACCTGGGAGGTGGCCCTGACTGGGATCCCTGCGGGCCGCCATGAGGAATCTGCCTGCCCCATCTGAACTCTGTGATCCAGCCCCGCCCGCCTGCCCCATCTGAGCTCTGGGATCCAGTCCCACCTGCATTAACCCTTACATGCCATGGCATCCCAATCCTGTCTTCCCCTAGTACTTCAGTGTCTGCGTCCTGCGTTTGGGTCCATCTGGCCCCCCCGACACCAGTGTAGTGACCAGAACTGCACACTCTCATTTAGCTGCCCCCTAGTTAATGTCAGTGACCTGTGACCAGTGTAATGACCAGAACTGCACACTCTCATTTAGCTGCAGCCTAACTAATGTTATATAGAGCAGTACCATCACCCCCCTCCATTTCTGAAACCTCCCTCCCTGTCTTGATCTCTCTGCTCTCCATCTCTGAAGACAAACTGTTAGCCAACATCTTTTAAAAACCTACCAATCCCCATGGTTACCTTGATTATACCTCTTCTCAACCTGTCTGTTGTAAAAGTGCTATAGCCTTTACTCCATTCCTTCACCTCCACCACATGGGACTTCCCTTTCCAATACATCAGAGATGTCCTCTTTCTTAAAAGAATGGAGTTTCACTTCCTCTACTATTAATGATGTTCTCACCAGTATCTCCCCTATTTCCCAAACATCTGCACTTACCCCATCTTCCCGCCACCTTAACAGTGATAGAGTTCCCTTTGTGCTTACCTATCACTCCATGAGCCTCTGCATACAACACATCATTCTCTGCAACTTCTCCCTCTCGGCCCTTATCCCTGCACATAGCCAAAGTGTTACTCCTGCCCATACACCTCCTCCCTCACCTCCATTCAGAGCCCCAAACAGTCTTTCCAGGTGGGGCAACACTTCACCTGTGAACCTCATGGGTTTGTCTATTGAGTTTGGCACTCCTGACGTGGCCACATCTGCGTTGGTGAGTCCCATTGTAAATTGGAGTACTGCTTCGTCAAGTATCTCTGCTCCATCCACCAACAGTGGAACTTCCTGGAGGCCAAACATTTTAATTCCAATTTCCATTCCTGTTCTGACACCTCAGTCCATGCCCTCCTCTTGTGCCATAATGAGGCCACCCACAGGGTGAAAGAGCAAGTCCTTGTATGCCATTAGGGTAGTCTCCAACCCGATAGCATGAAAATCAATTTCTCCTTTCTCCTTTCCCTACCCCTCCCCTCTTCTTCTATTCCCCACTCTGGCCAGAGGCTTTCTGAACCACCTTCTCTGCCCATACTGCTGTCATCATGCATCATTGGATATGCAACCATGATTCACCTTTTACTCACCATTCACTAGGGTGTTTCCATTCATCATGTATGTCCTGGCCTTCTTACCCTTCCCAAAATACATTACCTAGAAATTATCAGGATTAAATTCCATCTGTTATTACTCATCTATTCTTGCCAATTCATCAACGTCATTCTGAAGCTAAAGTCTACTCTCTTTGCCTTTAAGATACTCATTAAAACTTACCTTTATAACACTCATCTGTATTATTATCCATTTAATTTGAATGGCATCAACTTCTGCTTGCTATTGCTATTGTGAAGAATTTTGGAAAGAGTTATTGATCTAATCAACTGTTTAATAAATTTCTGCTTTTATAAACATCTGTTTAGGAAGAGACTTTTTGTTCTTGGTATGGGAGGTTAGATTGTGACACTATCCAACCCTAAATAACAGAATCTTGTGGCTCCAAGAGAAAGAAAGAGTTGTGCGTTTGTTTTGGTACTCTACATTGTAATTGCTTGTAAAGCAGAACCCAGATTATTAAGGTTAGTAAGGAAACCAGAGGGAACAAGTGTTTCATTTCCCAGTTCTAAGGTTTGTAGATTACTCACTTCTGTTTTTTTGCTGTTTTATGAATAGGATTTTATCAGGCATATTATAGCACATCTGTAACATGGAAATGTCGGTGTTGGAATTGGAAACAATTGCTGAACTTATTAGATACACCTGGTGAAAAACAACATTGCACTCCACTAACTAGTGCAGCACTGCAGAGAGGGAGAGAGAAGGTGAGAAAAGGACTCTTGCCCCGGGCTTGTTCCTGTTTAATGAGCAGGTCCGAGGAGTGGTGCTGCCTTCAGTTCTTAGTGCCACAGTGTTCTCAGCAGTAAAACGACAATTGGCTTTGCAGTGCTGACCACCAGCCTTCACTTTCTGAAAATACTTCTATTAACAGCTTATATAATTTACTCTGTCATTCACTGAGCTGGAAATGAGACAACGAAAATCCCTAATAGTCCCCACAAGACAGCCATTAGTTTTTTCGAATAACCATATTTCACTGACTTGATTAGTTCCCTTCAATTTCAAGATACTTTCTATATTTATCAACTGTTAATTGTTTTCCAAAGTGTAGGATTCAGAAGGGAACATTAGACTTTTACTTTAAAAATTAAACTAGCAGAGAGCCAGTGAAAAGTTAGGATGGTCCAGAAGCTAACATTAAAGGTGACTTGCCATTTTAAGGCTAAGGGAGATACAGAGATAGGGAAGGATAAAAACTCTGATGGGATTTGAAAACATTAATGAGGATTTTAAATCTTAACCAGTTGCCAATACTGTATGCCAGCAGACAGATGGGTGTTGTTGGGATATTGTAATTTTGGCAGCAGAGTTTGAATGTTTATTGAGAGGAAAAAGAAGCATGCAAGACAGGAAGATTTAGGTCTCGAGGAAACAAAGCATAGGTGACCATATCTATAGCAGACGAGCGAAGGCGGATTTGGATGAAGAGAGAAGTGGAAGTAATGATGGCATAAGGCACATCTGGAATATTTAAATCAGGCAGAGAGAAGATGAAGGCAGCCTATTTCTGTCACTGATACGTGCCAACAAGAATAGTGTAACAAGATGAATTTGGATGATTTGTATAATTACTATGCAGAGTCAATGGTTACTGAAAAGACCTTGAAAACAATGTCTTAATCTTGTTGTTCTTTTATTAGGAAATTTCTGCAGAAGCATTATTGGATGTCAAATAAATGATCTAAGAAGTTAGACACTTTGGAGGGTTCAAGAGTTATAAGGGAAGCTAGACTGGATTGTACATGTTTATTGCTGGACAGGATGATAACATGACTGCTTCTTTACTGTCACTACCAAACCTGAACATAGGATTGTTGAAGAGGAAATGCAGGCATTGTTCTTAAAAGAGAAATGCAGAAACATTTGTAAATACAATTGTATTTCTGTTATATTGACTGTACTGTTTTTTTTGTACATACTATTTATTATATTATTCATTATAATAAATTACTATAAATAGCACATTGAACATTTAGATGGAGATGTAATGTAAAGATTTTTACTCCTCATGTTTATGAAGGATGTAAGTAATAAAGGGAATTCAATTCAAGTGCAGTGCAGGTGCAATAAGGTGGAAGGGCATAACGAGGTAGATTGCGAGGACAAGAGTTCTTAGTATTGTTTTAGAAAAGAAAGGTAGAAGCTGCCCTTGGGCCTAATGTTATGTGCTTTCAGACTTTTGTACATTCTGCCTGATGGCCAGGAGGAGAGGAGAGAATTATGAAGGTGACTTGCATTATGTTGGTTGCTTTACTGAGCCATCAACCAGTGTCCATGGAGATGAAGCTGGCTCCTCTAATACGATGAGCTATGCTCACTGCTCTCTGCAGTTTCTTGTGGTCGCAGGCAGAGCAACTGCCAGATCAAGCCATGGTTCGCGATAGGATGCATCGAGAAAAAGATGGTGAGGGGGAAAGGGGACATGCCAAATTTCTTTAGGTTCCTGAGGAATTACATGTGCTGGTGAGCTTTCTTAGCTCTGGTGTCAATCTGGTTCAATGAAGACAAGTTATTGGTGATGTTCACTCCTAGGAACTAGGAAGGTTTCAATCCTCTCAACTTCAGCACTGTTGATACAACAGGAGCATTTGCATCAACCTCCTAAAGCCAATGACGAACTCTTTGGTTCTTCAGCCATTAGCAGAAAGATTGTATTTCTAACACCATATAACTAGGCTGATCCTATTCTTTATTCCTACTCATCATTATTTGAGATGCAGCCCACCATGATATTATCATCTGCAACCATGTGGTTGGACTGAGAGCAGAAGCTGGCCATACTGTTCTATAGGGAATTGAGGATAAAACTTTGTGGGGCACCAGTATTGAGGGCAATTGTGGTGTTGGAATTACTGAAAATCATTATTGATTGAGGTCAGTTGGACAGGAAGTTAAGAATCCAATTGCAAAGAGAGATGTTGTGATGCAGTCAAGGAGTGTGGAAGTGAGTTTGCTTGGAATTATAATATTTAAGGTGGAGCTGTAGTCAATAAACAACAGTCTGTCCTGATGAAGGACCTTGTCCTGAAACGTTGACTGGTTACACTTTTTCATAGATGCTGCCTGGACTGCTGAGTTCCTCCAGCATTGCTTTGATTTCGAGCATCTGCAGATTTTCTTCTGTTTGTGAAACAATAGTCTAATGTAGGTTTCTTACTGCCCAAAGGCTCCAGAAAGGAGGTAAGTCTCATTGATAGGATGAATTCAGACAAGCATGAGAGGAGAAGGGAGTGACCTAAAAGATGTGAGCTGAGTCCAGTGTTGGGTGAACATTAGAAGTTCAGTTAGAGGTCAGAGACCTAGAAAGATTAATAGTCTTCTTACCAGATAGTCTTGAATTCTTAGACAAAGAAATCTGCCTTATAATAAAAACAGTATTTGGAAGAAATCTTATCCCATTGATATTTCATGTTGGATATAATCATTCAAAGGTACTATTCAAAGGACTGGAGAATTACTTATATCCTGTTCTTATGAGACGTCTATAACTATTTAAATGAATCTGATGTTTGTGCATGGGTATACTTAAAGTAGAGGTTAATAGGTTCTTGATTATAAGGCCTTTAAAGGTTACAGGGAGAAGGCAGAAAAATGGTGTTGAGGGAGCAAATATATCAGTCATAACTGAATGACCTAATTTTGCTCCTATGTCTTAAGGTCTTATTGTCTAACTCATACTGTTTTTGTGAACTCTCACTCTTATTACTGCTAAAGGTTTAGATGGGGCAGAATTTGTTAGGTGTATCGAAATTTGGACAGGTGGACTAGGGGAGAGGCCATACTGGAGCTAATACTATGCATTGAACTTGGTAAGGTGATAGATCTCTTGGGGGTGAGCATTTCAGAGACAAGGACCACAACTCTCTAACCCTTAGCATAGCTTTGGATAGGCAGAAGAGCAGACAATGACAGGAGTTCAGTGATAGCCCAAGTGCAAGAAAGAGATGAACAGATCACTAAGTTTTAGAAACATAGAAATCTCGAAAACCTACAGCACAATACAAGCCCTTCAGTCCACAAAGTCCCTACCTTAGAAATTACTAGGCTTACCCATAGCCTTCTATTTTTCTAAGCTCCATGTACCTATTCAAAAGAAAAAATAAGAATTGTACAGATCAAAGGAAAATAATAAGCGCTGGACCAACAGGGCCCCTAACTGAAGACTCTCAAACTAACTAAAACTCAACACCATCACAGCAGCTCAAAAGCAGTAACCTAGAAATAAATTACTGCTGCTCCTTTAACATCATCTATCTAAATCACTAATTTTCTTTCCCAGAACGTACATTAAGGTAAGCAGGGAGCATTGCCATCACTTGTGGAGAACAAGGACTGAGTCAAAAAGAAGTGAGGTAAATACAATTACAAAGAAACCCTAATTGGCTGGAATGAGTGCATTCTCGCCTGCATGATTGCCATCTTCTTTCAGCTATTTGCCTGTGAAGGCGCCCACCCAGATCCTGCAGTAGTTTCTGCAGTTTTAGCAGGTAATATGCGAACGTTGACTGACGTGGCTGACAAGGGTAGTCAAAGACAGTATAAAAGCAAAAGAGAGGGCATATTAATATAATAAAAGTCAACGGGAAGTTAGAGGATTGGGAAGCTTTTAAAGACCAACACAAGGCAACTAAAAAGCCACAAGGAGAGAAAATGTGAAATATGAAGGAAATCAGGCCAATAATATTAAAGAGGATACCATAAGTTTTTTCAGGTACATTAAGAGTAAAAGAGGCAACAGTGGATATTGGACCTCGAGAAGATGACACTGAAGATGTAGCAATAGGGGAAAAAGGAATTGCAGATGAACTTAAGAAATATTTTGCTCTAGTGTTCAATGTGCAAGACGCTAAGATTATGCCAGAAATTCAAGAGTGTCGGGGGCAGAAGTGAGTGTAGTTGGATCACTAAGGAGTAGGTACTTGAGAAGCTGATAGCTCTGAAGGTAGATAAGTCACCTGGAACAGATGGACTACACCCCAGAGGTAACTGAAGAGATTGTGAGGTACTGTATTGAATTCAAGTTCAATTCTCATTGTCATTCAACCATACATGGATACAATGATACAGCTAAATTGAACAGTGTTACTCCAGGTCCAAGGTGCAAAACACAGTACCAACAGTCATACACAACACAAGGCATGTGTAACACATTAAAGTAGCAGTATAGTCAGACACAAAAAAATATAGTCCAAATCCCTAAGTTCATGAAAGTTGCAGCAGTCTACAGTCAAACATCATACACCTTGTCCACTGCCAAGTGAACACTAGTGAACATGGATGCTGCGCCACACCTCCTCTGGCACTCTGGTGGAGCACACCGGCTCCGATGCCTCTCTTGGGCAGCTGCAAGTGGGAGACACTGTGACTTGAGGCTCAATCCTCGCTACGATCGAAGCCACGCAGCTCCCCTGACACCCAGCCCTGCCATTCACCAAGAAGCTGGTGAAGCAGACTTGCAGCATCACACATTAACAATGCCCATCAGGGACTCGCAATCACAGGAAAAGTGACTCATTGATAGACTGTCCACCACCTTTGTGCCCTGACTCTAACAACTCTCTGATGCTGGCAGCAGCACGATCCACACCAAGTCCAGCTCCTTCTGTTTCTCCATCAATGAGCAACCTGCTGATGGGGTGGGTTAAGTACTTTAAGCTCTTAATGTCCAGTGGGGTCTTGCGACATAAAAAGGTCTGAGGAGAATTTGATGGCTCTAGACCTCTACTCACTGGAATTTAGAAGAATGAGAGTGGATCTCATTGAAACCTTTCGAATATTGAAAGGCCTAGATAGAGTGGATATGGAGAGGGGAGTCTTGGACCAGGCCCACAGCCTGAAAATAGAGGAATGTCCAATTAAAACAGAGATAAGGAGGTATTGGTTAAACCAGAGGGTAGTGAATCTGTGGAATTCACTGCCACAGACAACTGTGAAGGCCACGTCATTGGGTATTTGCAAGAATGTTGCCTAGATTGGGGACTATACCTTATGAGAATAGATTGAGTGAACTTGGCCTTTTCTCCTTGGAGTGACGGAGAATGAGAGGTGACCTGATAGAGGTGTACAAGATGATGAGAGACATTGTGTGGATAGTCAGAGGCTTTTTCCCAGGGCTGAAATGGCTAGCACGAGAGGGCATATTTTTAAGGTGCTTGGAAGTAGGTACAGAGGAGATGTCAGTGGTAAGATTTTTACGCAGAGAGTGGTTAGTGCGTGGAATGGGCTGCCGGTGGCGGCGGTGGAGGCAAAAATTATGGGGTCTTCTAAGAAACTCCTGGATGGATACATGGAGCTTAGACAAAAAGATAGCTATGGGTAAACCTAGGTAGTTCTAAGGTAAGAGCATGTTTGGCATAGCTTTGGGGGCCAAAGGGTCTGTATTGTGCTGTAGGTTTTTTGTGTTTCTATTTTTAAAGCAGGGGTTGATAGGTTCTTGATTGTTCTGGTTGCCTAAGGTTATGAAGAGTCGGCAGGAGAATGTAGTTGAGAGGGATAAGAAATCAACCATGATGCATCTGTAGAGCAGACTCAGTGGGCTGAATGGCCTGATTCTGCACCCGTGTTTTATAGTCTAAAACTTTATCCAACTTGTATAGGTGTGTAATGGACCATACTGACTGGTTGCATCATGACCTGGTATGGAAACATAAACGTTCTTGAACAAAAGGTAGTGGATACAGTCACGTCCATCATGAGGAAAGCCTTCCTCACCTTTCAGCACATCCACTAGGAAAGCAGTATCTATTACCCAGGCTGTGCTCTCTTCTCATTGCTGCCATCAGGAAAGAGATACAAGAGCCTCAAGTCCCACATTACCAAGTTCAGGACAGTTATTACCCCTCAACCATCAGAGCTCTTGAACCAGAGTCAATAACTTTGCTCAGCCCAAAACTAAACCAATTCTGCAACTCATAGACTCACTTTCATGAACTCTACAACTTATGTACTTTGATAATACATTTACTTTGAACTTTGTAATGCTCTATGAATCAATGACACATTCTCTTTCTTAATCATGATGTATTCCAGCACATTAGCCTGCTCTTACCTGACCTCATATCCCTCATACTGGTGAATATGAGGTATTCATTAAGGACCTCCCCTAACTACTCTGACTCCAGGATGATTCCTTTTTTACCCCTGATCAGTCCTACCCTCACTCTAGTCATCCTCCTGTGCTTCACTTACGTGAAGACTGCCTTGTGGTATTCCTTATTCCTACTTGCCAAGGCCCTCTCATGTCCTATTCTAGCTCTCCTGAGTCCCTTCTTAAGTCCTTCCTGACTACTTTATAACTCATACGAGCTCTGTCTAATCCTTGCTTCCTGAAGTTTGCTTCCTTCTTCCTCTTACAGGATATTCCACATCTCTTGTAACTATGGTTTCTTCACCCTACCTTCCCTTCTCCTGCCTCAATGGGACAAACCTGTCAAGTACCCCATGCTATTGCTCCCAAAACATCCTCCACATTTTTGTTGAGAACATACATTCCTAACTTGCACTCCCAAGTTCGTGTCCAATAGCATTATAATTCCCCCTCTCTGCTTGGGGTAAGACACCTGGACTAGATCGACTATCCAACAGGGTTCTGAAAGAGATAGCTGAAGAGATGGTGAAAGCATTAGTAATAGTGTTTAAGAATCACTAGATTTTGGAAATGTTTGCAGACAATACAAAGATACATGGAGGGACAGGTAGTTTTGAGGAAGCAGGCAGTCTGCAGAAGGACGTAGGCAGATTGGGAGAACGGGCAAGTAAGTGGCAGATAGAATATAAGAACATAAGACCATAATACCATCAAATATAGGAGCAGAATTAGGCCATTTGGACCATCAAGTCTGCTCCACCATTTCATCATGGCTGATCCAATTTACTTTTCGACTCCAATCTCCTGCCTTCTCCCCATATCCCTTCATGCTCAGAACAATCATGAATCTATCATCCAATTTACCTTTCGACTCCAATCTCCTGCCTTCTCCCCATATCCCTTCATGCTCAGAACAATCATGAATCTATCAACCTCTGCCCCAATTACATATAAAGACTTGGCCTCCATAGCTGCCTGTGGCAAAGAATTCTGCAGATTCACCACTATCTGGCTAGAGAAATTCCTCCTCCTTTCCTATTCTAAATGGATATCCCTCTATTCTGAGGCTGCATCTTCCTGTCTTAGACTCCCCCACAATTGGAAACATCCCCTCCACATCCACTCTATCAAGACCTTTCACTATTTGATAGTTGTCAATGAGGTCACCACTTATTCTTGTCATTTCTAGTGAATACAGGCCCAGAGCCACAAAAAGCTGTTCATACAACAAGACATTCAATCCTGGAATCACGTTTGTGAATCTCCTTTGAATCCTCTCCAGCTTCAGCACATCTTTTCTAAAATAAGGGTCCCAAATGTGCTCACAATACTCTAAGTGAGGCCTCACCAGTGCTTCATAAAGTCTCAACATTACATCCTAGCTTTTATATTCTATTCCTCTTGAAATGAATGCTAACATTGCATTTGCTTTCCTCACCACTGACTCAACCTGCAAATTAAAATTTGGAGAATCCTGCACAAGAACTCCCAAGTCCCTTTGCACAGTTTTTTGTATTCTCTCTCCATTTAGAAAATAGTCAACCCTTTCATTTCCTCTACCAAAGTACATGAGCATACACACCGTGACACTATATTCCATCTGCTGCTTCTTTGCCCATTCTCCTAGTCGAAGTCCTTGTGTAGCCTTTCTACTTCCTCAAAACTACCTGCCCCTCTACCTATCTTCATATCATCTGTAAACTTTTCAACAAAGCCATCAATTCCATCATCCAAGTCATTAAGATATAACATAAAAAGAATCAGTTCCAACACAGTCCCCTGTGGAACTCCGCTAGTCACCAGCAGCCAGTCAAAAAAGTTCCCTTTCTTCCCACACTTTGCCTCCTGCTAATCAGCCACTGCTTTATCCATGTTAGAATCTTTCCTGTAATACCATGGGCATGTAGCTTGTTAAGAAACCTCATGTGTGACACCTTGTCAAAGGCCTTCTGAAAATCCAAATACTCAACGTTGACCAATTGTCCTTTGTTATTCCTTCTTGTTATTTCTTCAAATAATTCCAGCAGAATTGTCAGGCAAGATTTTCCCCTAAGAAAACCATGCTGACTATGTCCTATTCTATCATGTGCCTCCAAGTACCCTGAGACCTCATCCTTAATGATCGACTCCAACATCTTCCCAACCACGTAGGTCAGACTAACTGGCCGACAGTTTCCTTTCTTCTGCCTCTCTCCATTCATGAAGAGTGGAGTGACATTTGTAATTTTCTTGTCTTCTGGAATCATTCCAGAATCTAGTGATTCTTGAAAGATCATTACTAATGCCTCCATGATCTCTTCAACCACCTCCTTCAGTACCCTGGGGTGTACACCATCTGGTCCAGGTGATTTACCTACCTTCAGACCTTTCAGTTTTCCAAGAGTTTTCTCTCTGGTTTGGTAACTTCATGCACTCATGCCTCTTGACTCCTGGAACTTCCATCATACTGCTAACATCTTCCACAGTGAAAGCTGTTGCAAAATACTTATTCAGTTCATCTTTCATTTCATTGTCCCCCATTACTACCTCTCCAGCATTGTTTTCCAGCAGTCTGATATCCATTCTCGCCTCTCTTTTACACTTTATGTTTCTGAAGAAACCTTTGGTATCCCCTTTAATATTATTGGCTAGCTTAATTTCGTACTACATCTTTACCTTCTTAATGACTTTTTAGTTGCCTTCTGTTGGTATTTGAAAGCTTCCAAATCCTCTGACTTCGCACTAATTTTTGCCATATCATATGCCCTCTCTTTGGCTTTTGTATTTCCCCTCCTAGAATTCAGTACCAACCTGTACTTTTACCTTTTCAGTTCCTTAGCTCTATCCACAATTATTCAACACTTTCCTTCGACATTAAGCTCCCAGCTATAATAAGATCATAAGACATAGGAGCAAAATTAGGTCATCTGGCCCATTGAGTCTGTCCCGCCATTCAATCATGGCTGATCCTGTTTTGACTCCTCCTCAAACCAGGTTCCCGGCCTTCTCCCCATAGTCAATCTCTGCCTTAAATACACCCAACAACCTGGCCTCCACAGCTGCACGTGGCAGAAAATTCCACAAATTCACCACCCTTTGGCTAAAGAAATTTCTCTGCATCTCAGCTTTGAAAGGTCGCCTCTCTATGCTGAGGCTTGTCCTAGATTCTCCTACCATGGGAAACATCTTTTTCACATCTACTCTGTCTGGGCCTTTCAACATTTGAAAGGCTTCAATGAGATCCACCCTCATCCTTCTGAATTCCAGCGAGTACAGGCCCAGAGCCATCAAATGTTCCTCAAATGATAACCTTTTCATTCCTGGAATTATCCTTGTGAACCTCCTCTGGACCCTCTCCAATGCCAGCACATCTTTTCTAAGATGAGTAGCCCAAAACTGTTCACAATACTCAGTTTGAGGCTTCACCCGTGCCTTATAAAGCCTCAGTATCACATCCTTGCTCTTGTATTCTAGACCTATTGAAATGAATGCTAACATGGCATTTGCCTTCCTCACCACCGACTCTACCTGCAAGTTAACCTTCAGGGTGTTCTGCACAAGGACTCCCAAATCCCTCTGCATTTCCGACTCCCACTACCAAAGTGCATGACCATGCATTTTCCAATATTGTATTTCATTTACCACTTTCTTGCCCATTCTCCTAATGTCTAAGCCATTCTGCATCCTATCTGTTTCCTCAACACTACCTGACCCTCCACCAACCTTCATATCATCTGCAAACTTGGCAACAAAGCCATCTTTTCCATCATCTATATCATTGATATACAGCATAAAAAGAAGCGGTCCCAACATCGTCCCCTGCAGAACACCACTAGTCACTGGCAGCCAACCAGAAAAGGATCCTTTTATTCCCATTTGCTGCCTCCTACCAATCAGCCATTGCTCTAACCATGTTAGTAACTTTCCTGTAAACCTTGGGTTCTTAATTTGATCAGCAGCCTCATGTGTGGCACTTCGTCAAAGGCCTTCTGAAAGTCCAAATACACAACATCTACTACATCCCCTTTATCTATCCTACTTGTAATCTGCTCAAAGAATTCCAACAGGTTTGTCAGGCAGGATTTTCCCTGAAGGAAACCATGCTGACTTTGTACTTAATGTTGTCCTGTGTCACCAAGTACTCTATCACCTCGTCCTTAACAATTGAATCCAACGTCCAGAGATCCCTCAAAGTTGCTGCGCAAGTTGAAAGGATTGTTATGAAGGCATGTGTTGTCCTACTCTTCATTAGTTAATGGATGGCATTCAAGAGCTATGAGATAACATTGCAGCTCCATAAAACTCTGGTTAGACCACACCTGGAGTATTGTGTTTAGTTCAGGTTGCCTCATTATAGGAAGGATTTGAAACTTTGGGGAGAATGCAGAGATTTAAAAGGATGTTGCAAGGATTAGAGAGAAAAATTGTCAGAAAAGTTTGAGTGAGCTAGAATTTTTCTCTTTGGAGGATGAGAGGTGACTTGATAGAAGTGTATAAGATGAAAAGAAACAATGATCGAGTGGATGCCCAGAGACTTTTTTCCCATGAAGGAAGTGGCTAAATCGATGGGGCATAATTTTATGTTGATTGGAGCAATGTATAGGGGGAATGTCAGAGGTAGGTTTTTACTTCCAGAGAGAGTGGTAGGTGCATGAAACACTCTACCGGGGTTGTGGTAGAAGCAGATACATTAGGGACATTTAAGAGACTCTGACACATGGTTGAAAGAAAAATGAAGGACTATGTAGGAGGGAAGGGTTAGATTGATCTTAGAGTTGGTTACAATGTCAGCACATCATGACTTAAAGGGCATTTACAGCATTATACTCTACTGTGCTCTATGTTTTAAGTTAGTGCTCTACGTACAAATTGGCTGTTGCCATTTCCAACATGCCATCAAATAAACTAAACAGTAAGGCAACAATTTATCTTGTTGGATCAAGAAACCAAGTCAGTGAAAAAATCAACAGAATGTACTCAATTATATTTGAAATGCCAATCTGAAGCTAAGCCACTTTCCATGAAGCTGTTAGAATTCATGAAATTTTTGCAAGTTATGAAAATGTGGATAATCAAATTTCTGCACTCCCAAATCATTCCAAATAACATAAATTATTTTAGCATTTCTGATAATTATGGTATTTTATTATAGTGAAGTTTAACATTGTTTCTATTGCCATATGCACAAGTTACTTATGCACAGGTGCAATGAATAATTTGCTTCCAACAGCATCACAAGCACATGGCCTCATATAGGCAGCATTAACGAGAAATAAACATAAATTGAACATAAATATACACAATTTTTCCTATAAAGAACTCAATTAGAACAAAAAATACAAAGTCCATTTTAGTGCAAAGTGATCAAAGATACTATACAGTTGCTAAATTATAGTAATTAAGTTCTGCCAGTTAGTTATGAACCAAATGGTTGCAGAGAAGTAACACTTGAACCTGGTTGTGTGGGACTTCAGACTTCTGTACTTCCTATGTGATGGAAGATGTGAAAAACGGCATGTCTGACAGTAGCAATGCAGAATACAGTGTAAACGCTACAGAGAGAGTGCAGAGCAGGTAAACAATAAAGTGCAAGATCATAATGAGGTATCTTATTGTACAAGAGTTCTATTCAAGAGTCTGATAATAGTGGAACTAAAGCTGTCCTTCAGCCTGGTGGTACATGTTTTCAGGCTTTCGTATCTTCTGCCTGGTGGGAGAGGGGTGAAGAGAGAATGTCTGGGGTAGCTGTGGTCTTTGATTATGCTGGCTGCTTTAGAATGCTACTATGGCACAGATCTACTAGAGTTGGTCCCCAGGGTTGAGGATGGCTGATCCTCACATGCTTAAATTAAGATAAATTAAGACAGCAAAAGTTAAAGATATATTAATATCATTAGAATTATATGCAAAATGCAGCATTATCCCTTCCCCTTATCTGCTTATAACTGTGGGGAGGGTGAAGGTTTGGTTGTAATTTACCTCAAAGTAAGCCAATACTGCGGTTGTCTACTGTAGCCACTAACTGTTATATATGTTTCTGCCTGCATTATATATTGCCAGAAAGTTACTAGAATCTTCGTAATATTTGTCTTAATAAAAGCTGTCAGAAGCAATGAAATTTTAATGAAAAGATTGAGAAAACCCTTTATAACTCCTAATTAAAATGTTAATGGAAATAGCAAGGCGTGACCATCAATATTACCAGTGGGACTATGAATCTAATGAAGAATTAGATTGCGCAATATGTCCCAACTTAAGAAGGAAAAGATATTTTACTATCAGCATTAACATCCCCGCAGCCAGTGAAAAAAGAACTAGTCCCTGGTGTAATTTTTCGTGTAATTATACTCCAGTGGCAATATATAACACAGACAGAAGCACATGTAACAGTTATTTAGTGGTTATCGTAGATAACTATGGTATGTTCCTAGTGGAGAAGATTATAACTTAAGTTCCACCCTCCTTATGGGCGGGTAGATAGGGAAGGGGAAGATGTCATAATGCTACATTTCATTGTCGTCATCTTAATCTAAGCATGCAAAGTCAAACAGTGGAGCCCTACAATCTGAAATCAGTGTGTTACAGTGTCATTTTAAACATTGGACAGAGCCTCCATTGGAAAGTTTTCAATAAATAATTGCACTTATATCTATTTAGAATAATGTCATATGTACATTAAATTACACACATTAATGTTGGATATTTTCTTTGTAGCGAAATAAGTAAGTTCATTATGTTAAAGTGTTGTTTTAATATATACTCATTCAAGGGATGTGAGCGTCAGCATTTAATTGCCCATGTAGATGCCCTTGGGAAGGTAGTGGTGAGCTGTCTTCTTTAACTGATGCAGTCTTTGAGGCCCGGGTATGGCCATAATGCTGTTAGTGAAGGATTTCTAGGATTTTAACCTATTGCCAGTGAAGGAACAGTGATATCTTTCCAAGTCAGGATGGCATGTGGCTTGGAGAGCGACTCCCAGGCAATGGCGTTGTTCTAGCTGGTCATCATCATAGCTTGTCACACCAGACAGTCAGCCACTCTAGAGTTGAGCAGGTCAGTGTCAACTAAATCAGTTGAGAGTGGGCAGTTGCGCAGAACGTGTTCAATGTTCTGCACCCTTTCACCACACTCACAGGATTCCCACTTCACCATATTGTCTCCCGTCCTACAAACTCCCGCTCTCACTCTGGTGAGAGTGCACCACTTCTGTCTGTTAAGCAATGTCCCGTCTGGCAATGTTTCTGTGGGGTCTGGCACTGTATTGTTTGGTGGGGTTCTGGCTTCTGTTTGTTGCTAGAGATCAATTCTGTATGTTCTGGGGGGAGGTTCTGTGAAGTAGTTCCTCCATTGTAGCAAAGCTTTTCCTCGATTTTAGGTGGTTGGAAACTGGCACATGATGGTGCTGTGGGTGCCATAGATCCGAGTTCTATTTACCTTTTTCAGTTTTTGTTGTAGTGTGTCTTCGGATCTCTGGGGGAACAATGCCTGCAAGTCTGTAAATGATGTTAATGGGTGTGGGGCGTGGTGTGTTCGTGATTTTTCTGCAGGCTTCGTTAAGCAACTGTCTATTTTCTTCGCATGGGCTGATCTGCCCCACACAGGTGCACAATATTCTGCAGGTGCATAGCAGAGTGCTAGGGCAGTTGATCTAAGTGTTTGAGCATTAGCTCCCCATTTCGTACCTGCTAATTTTTTCAAGAGAGAGTTGCGAGAGCCAACTTTCCCTCAGAGTTTTTGGATGTGGGTGGCAAATGAGAGTGTCCTATCCAGTGTCATGCCCAGGTAATCTGGAGTTGGATGGTGCTTGAGCTCCTTCCCACACCAGAAGATCTTGAGTTTCCAAGATTCCTCAGGTGGAATGCGCACACCTGAGTTTTTGATGGATTTGGGTTCAGAGACCATTTTTCATAATACTTCTTCATTGCTTCGAGGACTGCTGTAAGTTGTACTTCTACTTCTTGGTAGGAGTTAGCTTGTGTTGCTATGCATAGGTCATCTGCATAGATAAACCTGCGTGTTTTAGGAAAGGTTGGCTGGTCGTTTGTGTAAACATTAAATAGAGGTGCCAGGACTGATCCCTGTGGTAGTCCGTTCTTTTGTGGACACCACCTACTCTTAATTCCATTCATTTTTTCATAGAATCTGCGATTTTCTAGGAGGCTTCTTATTATTTTGACTGCGGTTTCGTTCTTTAACATTTTAGATAATTTCAGTAGAAGGCCTCTGTGATTCACAGTGTCATATGCTGCTGTAAGTCAACAAATACTGCCCCTGTAATATGTCACATTTCAGAGCCATCCTCAATATACTGGGTGAAGTTCAGGGCTTGACCACAGCAAGAGCAGCCTGGCCTGAACCTAGTTTGGACTGGTGTTAGAAGAACATCGACTAAGGGGGATATTCTTTTCAGTGTGAGTCTCTCGTACAGTTTATAGAGGGTGCAGAACAAGGAAATCGGTCTGTAATTTTTGGGAATGGGGTCTTTATTCGGTTTTAGGACAGCAACAACTTTCGCTTCTCCACTTTTTAGGTATTTTTAATTATCTCAGGCAACAATTAAAAAGGGACGGAAGCCAGTGGAGTGCTTTAGATCCAAGATCTTTAAGGAATTCATTAAGAATCCCATCTATGCCAGCAGCTTTGTTGAATTTTAGCTGTGATACTTCATCCTTTAATTCTTTAGGGTGAGAGTTGGGAAATTGGTATTTCCATTTGAGAGAGCTGACTCCGTCTCCTGGTGTTGCTTTTTGTTTGCCTCCATTCCTTGTTATT
The DNA here is from genome assembly GCF_030144855.1 of Hypanus sabinus. NCBI lineage: Eukaryota > Metazoa > Chordata > Chondrichthyes > Myliobatiformes > Dasyatidae > Hypanus > Hypanus sabinus. The sequence continues at coordinate 45,626,511 of NC_082719.1, read as the reverse complement.
TGGTCGACCATTTGGTATTAGTTGGTGGGCAACCTGATTGGGTGTTATGGCAGCAATTCTCTGTGGTGGTCTATTGTCTGAGTTGAGTTTCCGAACAGTTGCCCATGCCTTCTTACTGTTCTTGGTCATGTCTTTTTTTTCTATAAATTCCTGCCAATGCTGTTGTCTCTTTTGGCCCAGTAGGGACAGAACTGACTCTCCCATTTCAATTGTGCCTTGACCAAACAGGTCTTGGTCATATAAGTTGACATACTCATCATAACTTTGCTTGACATTACTAGTCAATCCCTGAATATATTTGATTCTGCAGCCTCCAGGTATGTTCTGCTGTGCTTCTTTCCTGATTAGTTGGACAAATTCATCATAATGATCAGGTTCTGGTGGTGTGGTATCGATAAGTTGATCAAGGGATTCTGCGAAAGATGCCTATTTTGCTTTTCTCAGGTTAAATCTTGGTAGGTACTTTGTTGGTACAGGTCTCAGAACTGGAAGGGATCCCACCTGGACTGGACGGTGTTGGGATTTGGGTATATGTTGGAGGACTATTCGTGTGAAGAGTTTGGAGCTTGCTGAGGTAACAAAGCTCGTAGCTGGTAGAGGTTGTAGATTGGTCAGTGAGTTGCCGCAATGCATCCTGTCGATGGCACAAACTGCTGTAACTATGAATTAGGTCTGGACTGAGAGAATAGTTGTGGATGCAGTGCTTATCAAGTGGGCTGATACGTTGTATATTGTGTCACATTTCTTGAATGTCATTAAAGTTGCACAGTCCTGACCTGAGTCTTGTAGATGGTGGGTAGGCTTTGAGGAGTTAGGAAGTGAGTTACTTACCACAGGAGATCTGCCCTTGTCGCCACTTTGTGTACAGGGCCTCTTTATGTGTCATTTTAAATAATGATTGAAGAACATACATTATTTGTGTGAGATGAACAAATGTAGGAGTTGGGAGCAAAATTAGGATATTTGGCCACCTTGACCCTGCTCAATCTTTCAATAATATTATAGTTGCTCTGATATTATCCTCAACTCTGCAATTCTGCCCCTTTGCCTCTCAAGCCTTAAAAATATTCAAATGTTCTGTTCCTACCATTCCTTGAGAAAGAGAGTTCCAAAGACTCACAATCCTTGGAGAATTTTCTTTCTGTCTGATTTCTATCTTAAATGGGTTATACTGTACTTATTTTTAAACCTTGCCCAGGTTCTTCCCCAAGAGAAAACATCATCTCCAAATCCATCCTGTCAAGGTTCCCCTAGGATCTTATATGTCTCAGTTTTCCTTAGGAGCCAGCCATCTTGTGTATTTTAGAATATAGTTGTCATGCAGGGAATGGCAAATGGATAGGAGGCAGAGAGGAAATGTTCCAGAGAATGTCATCAGCAGCTCTGGATTATCAAATAAAATAAATATTTGAATATTAGTCTGGCGAGGAGCCCTATTTATTAGAAGAAATTTTTGGATTACTTCCTTAAATGTATTCATTTTATCCTGCTTTATTTTCTGGAAATTGTTATACTACGTGTTAGCTGAAGATGTTAATGATTCTTCCTCCTCATGTTTTTCAAACCTGTCTGCACTCCTGTTTAAAAACCAACAAACTTCTAACTCCTTTGTTAATGCCAACACTTACCCCCTGTTCTTAAATATTTGTTCTACAGTGACATTGCATGATCCTTTGCCACTCAAATCCATCGTAGAATTTCATGTCCCAACCCCTCCACCCACATGCATGCCTCTATCCTAATACAGCTCTATTCAAAGTTACAAGTAACCTTCCTTGTTATGGTAACAAGGGTAAGCGATCTCCCCTGGTCCTTCTTGTTTGCAGCCTTTGATATTATCCTAACCTCCATCCACTTGCTGTCTAGCTTTCTGTATTCATTTATCAAGCTGTATGATTAGATGTTTAATTATATTCAAAACATTTAGAGCTTCACTTCCCATCCCTGCAATAGTACCTCTAAATTCCAGTTCAAACCCAAACTCTTCCATAGTTTCTTCCCCTTACCTGTGTATAAGCTCTATCCCCTTCACAGCATTTTCCAAAGACTCCGCATACCCAATTTTACCCCTCCTATTCCCATTTCTTTCTCTAAATTGTGAAACTACTTGCCTTACATTGCTGCTGGATGAGCAGTTCTTTCTCCCATCAAAATAGTGGGAAAAGCAAAATCATTAGGTTCAGAATACGAACTCCGTCGCCTAGCCACCAAGCCAATCCGTTGCAGACTGCTAGGAAGGCTGCAGTCTTATTTGATCCTGAGGTGAAATGGGACTATTAATGACTTCATACGTTGAAATTATATTTTATTCTACTGGATTACTCCCAAATATCCATCCTCATATAATTTGATTCAGTTTGATCGCCTTTTACATTCTACCCGTACATTAGAAGTTATAAATTGTCTAAGAGAATTCAGTCAGGTTGTTCAGCCTAAAGTGGCTACGCTACCTATTCCGTCTTTCGCCATAGTCCTTTTTTTTGCGATTCAAGTAAACAATTGAGTCCCTACAAGTACTGCAGTTTGCCATAATACTGCTTCTGGCCCGACACTTCATTTTATAATTCAAAAACCATCGACATAATTTAATTCGTGAGGAAGAAAAAAAGGCCTTCATTTAAAATAGAAGTATGTTCATAATTACTCGTAAATTGTGAACATGTAACTCTAAAGAAAAAAGTAACATTTATTTTGCAGAAGAGTGAGGTTGTAACAAGTGCTATAAATTGCCATACAATTACGTTTTTAAAAAAAAATGAAATGTACGCCGTTAACTTTTATTTGGGACAAGCTCCCCGCTAGCTCAAAACTGAACTCCCCACTAGAATGTCCACATGCTGCTCTCTGTATATTCCCCAAGGAATTCTTTCCCACTGTTTACGCATTCCCAGGGAAGAGGGTCACTTCCGCCGGATTGCGCATTGGTTTGGGAGGAGGGGGGCGGGGAATCTCTTCCGGGATTGCGGTGATTTTTGGAACCTGGAGTCGGGAGGCTGAGCGCGGCGTATGGAATGTGAAGAATCTTGTGCTGGCCGCGGTGGAACGTCCAGCGCCGTCACATTCGGGGCGAGTCTCGGCGCGCGGACGGTGCCGGCGGAGCGGCGGTGAGTGCGGCCAAGGTGCTGAGGGTCGCGATTCCTCTGACAGCGGCAAGGAGGCAACGGGGACAGGGATTGCGGCAGACAGTGCGAGGCGAACTGTGATTGCGGCTTGTGGTCGGAAGGCTGGTTTCGAAGTGTCAGAAGGGAAAGAAAATCGGAGTCAGCGTGAGTGAGCAGTAACCAGTGTTGATTCTGTTTTTCTCTTTTAAGTAAAAGGCGCTGAAGATGTGGATAACAGTGGACGGAAAGAAATGCTGTTTAAAAAGAAAGCGGATGTAGTGATGGGTTATTGCTGGTTGCGGTGTCAAAGTGCTGAATGCGCTGCGCCACTCCAACAAAAATATTTATTTTCCAAATACTACTATTGTAAGAGCTTAAGATGTAAAATTGAGTGGCTACAGATAGATGAGTACGAGGGAAGCACAATTGATTCTGCTATGGAGAACGTGGGGATGAAGGAAGAGTAGTGGGCAGAGAGATAGTGAGGGAGTCAGATGAACAGCAGGATTGAAAACACGTAGAAGGTAGTGGGGGGCTTGTGCCATTGAGAATCTCAACACGTCCAGTCCACTGCTTTCAAATCCGCCAAGTGTGGCTGTGATCTGGCGTTTGGTTCTTGTAGAGGTCGTGATGTTAAAGCCGGGGCAGTTTTATTAAAGTTGATTGTTGTTAGAACCCGAGGCAGCAAGAGGAAAATTGCGAGCTCCATTTCAAGGCGAGGGGCGAGGTAGTCTGCTGTTTTGTTTCACGCACAGATGATTGAGGACAGTGGTAGGTGCTGTAACATCGGTTATTTTTTTATTACGGAGAGATCGTTATGGAATGCTTATTGACGCGTAGCTTGACAAAAAGCGATTCAAGCACGTTCAAAGCATAAATCAGCTAGCAGTGAGCAGAAATGATTGGACAGCACTTGGCTGAGTGTTTACATTTCAGTCGTGTGTAGTGGCCGCCGCAGGAGAACAGAGCCGGCAACTCGCGCACGTTTCTCTCGGTTCTGGCTCGCCGTCTTCTCGCATCTGTTCCTCTCTCCATCTGCTGCAACCTGATGATTTGTGTCTGCATCTTTTTGGTGCATCGCCCTGCGGGATCGATGGTTTTAAATTACATTCCAAATAACGGATCATCTGCCTTGAGTCTCTTAATTGGTTCTCCCATCCCTCCCAAGAAAGTAGGAAGTGATTGGCGCTCTTCAATTTCCCGTCTGGCTAGTCTCGTACATTTCTGTTTAGTTACCTTGCTTTTGATTTCAACCAATTGAAATTGTTCTTCATTTATCTAGACTGAAGCTACAAATATTTATTCCTGCCTTTGCAAAGCCAGATAAAGCATACAAGTCTTTGGAGGTTCATTGTTTAGTTTTATAAATGGTTAACATAAAATATCGGTGCTGGCTTACAGTGGAAAAGGAACTGAGCGCTTAAATGCATTTCCTCCTTTCTCAGGACATCTTTCATAAATGCAGGTTGTTTTAATATAATGAGATTATTATTCACTGTTTTTAAACTCGGGTTAACGTTTCAAACCATTGCACTGTAGTAGCGTGTTGTTTTGTCCTGTAGCTGTGCTAATAAAGAATGTCTCGAGGATTTCAGCTTAAATTGGAACAGCTTTAATTTTATTCAACAAAATACGCGTTCTGAAACGTAAAGCATAAATTCTTCAACAAGTAATTGGCGAAATACTCAAGTAATTAATGTTGACGATATTGTCATTTTGGACTCCAGGTGTAATTAATCTACATACAATTACATTCATGCTTGAAACAATGTGTGGCATAATTTTGAGAGATTCTGTCAAACCAAGCTTAAAATAAGCATTTGTTTCTACTCCTGCCTCTCCTTCACCCCTTTTTTCCCATTTGCCCAACAACAAAGGTTGATTGCTTTTGTTTCCTGCCAAATAAACCATTGAATTTGGTAGCTAAACGTCAGTGCAAAAGTATTCAAACATTAAGTCACAAGTCATTTGTGCATTTCAGAAATCAAGATTTCTTTAGTGATCTGCTCTGATTTTTGCAATACTGCTGCAGTTTTATACAATTTATTTTTCATGTTTTCTTTTCTTGGAGGCTTTGGAATTGCGAGGTAATGAAGAGTAATTATCCTTTAATATAAAATGAACTAATTTGATCACAATGTGTTTTCCTTCCTTAATTGGGTGGTTGAAGTTTGGCACACCCTCTTGATCTTTGTAAGTCCTTTGTGCTTAAAAATGGCAGTATGTTATTGTCACATCCAGCATTCTAAAAAAAAGGAAATAACAGTTTTAAAACATATGCCTGTAAATGTTATCTGGTCTTTTGTAGGAAATAAAGGCATTTTCATAACATTTCAACATTTTAATGAGCATTAATGAAAATTACCTCTGTTTTTGACAACAGAGTGTAAATTGGAAATTGCAGTAATGATGTGGAAATTGTCAGTATAAAGAAATGGTTGTAACCATGCCAGAGGAAAAGGGAAACAATGTGGCCTGCTTTGAAATTTCAGTAATACCACAATGCTTTATCACAATCGCCCAAACACTTATAATTGGATCACTTCCATTTTTCCTGTTTTTCTTTTGATTCATTCAGAACATTTATTGTTGTATGTTACATTAGGAATCACATTAAGTATAAATTCTATTACTTTTTGCACAGATGTTCATAATCCCTTTTTTATCAGATCCTATTACCAAAAATGTTTAAGTTTGTGTTATTGACTGCATTGTACAGCAAGACAAATTTGTTTGCTGGTTGTAAAAGGAGATATTCTGGGGAACCAAAATGGGTAGTCTCATTTATCTATTTTGTTTTAACTAGAAGTCATTGAAATGCAGTATCATTGAGATGTTGGGCATCATGTACGTGAATGTTGATCAGCAGTCACCAGCAGAGACAGCTAGAATGTTGATTTAGCAAGCCAGCTAAGTTTAATTGTCTTTGGGAGTCAAATAATGAATCATTTTAGTTATTGGGACGCATGCTCTCAATATTGGTAATGAAATCTTAGCAATAAATCTCCCTATCTATAATACAACAATGCAAGAAATGGAATGCTGGATATTTAGTCCATCCAATATTTCAGCAGATAATTGCTAACTGTTGTACATTTCTTAGTTTCTTCATTCCAGGTTAAGGATTATAATGCAAGGTGCAATGACTGTGTTTCTTTATCTTGATTAAATGTATTCAGTTAAGTAATTTCTTCACAATATTATAACTTATAGAAGCTGGAGACTCATATTGGTTGGCTTCACTTTTTCTTCTGAAATATACAATGGTTTCTTTGTTTAATCTGCTTTTAGGATTATCATTCAGCTCAATTTGGATTTTATTGTTCACTGTGCCTTGAGGCACTGCTTACATTAAAGTTTATTTTGTCCAGATCATTTTCAAAAACAGGAGAAACTGGCCAATGTATTATGTCTACTAATTTAGATTCTTCTTTTGCAAATTTAATACTTTGTGTTTGAATTTGTTTGCTAACGTTATCTAACATTTCAAATTGCCTAAAGAGTGAATATCTGGCCTTTCCAGGATCTTGCATGTTATTCACGGATGCATTGCCCACAATATTTGAGAACTACTAGTTCTAGATGAGGATGATTTCTGAGTATATTAACGTGTGGACAAGGGGTAATGAAATCTGAGACTGCTGTTGGTAAAGGTCTGAGCTTCATTATGGCAGGATGACCTCCCTTGTCTGATGCCTTTAGGGATAGTGATTGAAGGTTATGCAGACAGAGGGTGCCTTAAGTATTTGCTGTTGCATGCTTTAAATCACACTGGTATGCAGGGTTTTGGGCAAAATTGTTAACTATTATAAATGCTGAGGTGACTACTGTATTTATACCTATGGGGTGCAGTTAATATAAAACCTTCAGTATTTGGACATCTTTAAATGAAATGTTGATAGTCTGATTGAAGTTGTTATATAAAGACAGAATTTTTCCCCTTTCATATATGGGAACATGCTACTTGGTTAAACAAAAAGCTCTAGTTCTTGAGTGTTTTTTTTCCCCCCTTTCTATTAATGGCTATAGTTTGATGGATTAATATTCCATTCCTTGCTGCTGAGGTGATTGCCCAGTGGATCATTAATGTAAACAGTTAGTAGACTTTTTTGATACCAAGAATGAATCAGTTGCTTCAAGGTTCCTTGGTTTTCACCTAAGCTAAACCCCAGCTCATGCTTGTTTTTGTCACACCCAGGATTAACAGTCCTGGAAAGCCTTCAACATTCTGTAAAGCAGTTCATCCAGAGTTTATTTTATACATATTCTAACCAACAACGTATCCTACAAACCCATTGACCTGGCCTCATTAGTTTTTAGTGCTCCACTTGGCCAAAATATAAAACAAAGTTTAAACCACTATGTGATTTTATTGACTCACTTATCTATAACTGCAATGAGCCTTAAAAACCCATCTCTAATACTCCAAACTCTATTCCTTGCGTTCACTGTTTTGATTTTATAGGGTTGTGTGCAGTGATTTAAGAGATTGCCCTTACAGTACTGATACATCCGAAGGTGTTCTATGGTGGTCTAAGGCCAGGCTCATAGGCCTTTGTGGTACTAATCAACCTAAATCTAAACACGGCACTTTCACCGATGAAATTCTTATCACTGATCTAGTCATAATGCAAATGTAAGTGTAACATCAACTGACGCAACACCAAGGTCACCCATTGCATAGACACCATTTACCTCAAGACTTCAAATTCTCTGTCAAGAACCATATTGAGAAGGTGAAAATTGAAAGTCAGGGCCTGATAACATTTCATCTAGAAGCTTCAGAATGGATGCATATTCATCCATGATTGGTGCTGGCCCTGTGTTGTTGTAATGTTGAATTTGATTGCCCAGTAAGGAAATGCCTATCCATACTGAAGAAAGGACCTGTAGTTGATGACACGCTGTTAATCATCACAAGCTACTTTGAGTCACTGAATGCCAATAGCTTGTATGATTTGCATCACCAGACATGTGTAAAGCTATGACTGGCCAAGGGAACAGGAAATTACAAATGGAATAAGCCACCTGTCTGGTTATATCGTTGCAGAAAAATGGCTGACGCCATGAAGGAGTTTCCTTGTGATGATACAGGTAAGATGCATTACTGCTCTAACTTTGAGTATTTGTAATTATGGTTTGCAGATCTTGTCAGTGGAAGTTAGCATGGGCATTAGTGTAACTAGGAAACTTCCTGTAAAGGTAGAGCAGAGGACCACCAGAAGGTTTGGATTTGGCTCAGAACCCATCTTGGCTAAAGAGCTGATGTGATGAAATGGATCCTTCAAGATGCTGGAGGAACTCTGTGGGCCAGGTAATGGAGGGAAATGAACATTCGATGTTTTGGGCTCAGTCCAAATTAATGGTCTTGGTGGAACAGACTTCCACCATCTGCAGAATTTCATGGCTACAATTTTCAAGGTTTGCAATTGTGGCGAGAGGCAGACCATACGATTTATGGCCCACTTACTGTTTAAAGAAGGTTCATACACAGTTTGAGATCTTGATGAGGGCCACTTGTGAGCTTTGTATAATACTTACATGGGGGGGGAGGAGTCTGTTGATGGTTGTATAACAAAGCCCAAGTGGTTGTCATGGGACAGATTTCAAGAAGTAACTTTAAAGACCATAAGACATAGGAGCAGAATTAGGCCATCTGGCTCACTGAATCTGCTCTGCCATTCAATCATGGCTGATCCTTTATTAACTCCTCCTCAACCCCAGTTCCTGGCCTTCTCCCCATAACCTTTGATCCCATGTCCAATCAAGAGCCTGTCAATCTCTGCTTTAAATGCACCCAATGACCTGGCCTCCACAGCTGCACGTGGTAACAAATTCCACAAATCCACCACCCTTTGGCTAAAGGAATTTCTCTGCATCTCTGTTTTGAAAGGGCGCCACTCTACTTGCACTCTTCTAACCTGAGGCTGTGCCCTCTTGTCCTGGACTCTCCTACCATTGGAAACATCCTTTCTACATCTACTCTGTCTGGACCTTTCAATATTTGAAAGGTTTCAATGAGATCCCACCCCCTCATTCTTCTGATTTCCGATGAATACAGACCCAGAGCCATCAAATGTTCCTCATATGGTAACCCTTTCATTCTGGGAATCATCCATGTGAACCTGCTCTGGACCCTCTCCAATGCCAGCACATCTTTTGTAAGATGAGCAGCCCAAAACTGTTCACAATAGAGGATACATAGTGGAGGAGTGTAACATAAGACATTGGGACCCTCTGCAGATGAAAGCAAGGTCTTTGGTGATGGAGCAATGACAAATGGGGAAGCACAGAAGGCTCAAATTTAATAACCATAGAGGTCTTGGTAGGATGGAGGGTCACACAAGTAATTAAGCTATTGAAATACTTGACAATGATAATAACTTCATGTTGTTTGGTCAAGGCAGGAGTCAGTTAACTTGGCACAGTTGTTGATGAGTTGGTGCATGTTAGCTTATTGTGGCAGAGTTGCACGGACTTGGATTCACAGGCGGTACAAGGTGGAAACCATCTTGGAGAGCAGTGGAATAATTTTGTTCTGGTAACAAATGAGAACCATCTACATTATACAGTGCCTTAAGTACTCCAAGTCATCCTAAAGCACTGCGTGTCAAAGTGTCATCTGTTTTAATATAGGAAATCCAGTAACCAATTATAAAAATCAGGCTCCCCAAATGGGAGTGTGATGATTAGTTTTGTCTTTGAGGGATAAATACCAGCCAGAACCTTAGCCTTTCAAATCAGTGCCATTGAAAGTTATCTGTAGTTATCAGAGAATACAGACTGAATATTGGGCTAACATCTTGCTTGAAAGACCATACCTTCCATAGTGAAATACCGTTTCCTATCTGCATAGTTGTTTTAGACTAGAATGGAGTACATAGTTTTGGCCGACTGTAAATTCCAGCTTGGATGTGAGAATACTGCTAAGGCACAAAGAATTCAGGGTGGCACTAGGCACTGTTATGGAGGTGAAAGTAGGTGGTCAGCACTTCAAAAAGGGTAAACTTTGCAAGTTCAGGATTAGTAGGACAATATGGTTGAGAAGACATTTTATTTCAGATAGTAAATAGTAATCTTGTATTAGTAGTTGGTCAATAGAGTTTGTGATGTCGTCTGAATATTTTTTTCTGTATTTGTATTTAAGTAAACATTATTGGATGTCAACTGAGTGGTAAAAGAATGTTCAAAAAAAAAGCAAAGGAGCCAAGAGAGGTGATGTGGTGTGATAGATAGGATTGTTGTTAACATGTGTGTACATCAGGTCATCAGGTTACACACAGAGGTGTGTATCTGTAGCTAGCACCTACAAAGTCATAAACATGTAGGAAGGAGGGAAAATGCCTCCTTAAAAAATCAATTCCCCTTTTAAAATCCTTCCATTTCACTGTCATCCCCTTTAACTCTTTGGTGGTTCAGCCTTCAACTATTAGGATTTAGTGTCTCAAATAGCTTCCCAGCTCTTGTTCAGGCTCTCCTTTTAAAACCAGCGTCATGAAACTAGTGTTAAATCATCTTTTTATTGTCTCCTTATATTGCTCACTACTAAATTTTCTCACCAAGTTTCTGTGAGGAAATTTGGGATGTTTTGCTATGTTAAAGGTGCGACATAAATACCGTCTGTTGCTGAGCACAGGGGCAGCCTGTGCTGCGGTGCATAGTAGCAGGAAACCTAATTAAAGTACTGGTCTGAAAATTGGAATGAGTTTTGCTGGCAGGAAATTTTTTGTGCTAATTGTTTATTATCCGCTTTCCATTGTTCATTCTCCACAATGGTATCATTAACTCCAGAGTAATTGGGAGCATTTCATTTGAATTGCATCATGCTTTCTGACATTACTATTTCCACACTGAATTACTATATGTTGGATTGAAATCGCAGTGCAATCGCAGTCACTTCCCTTGCAGTGCACAGTGCTATCAGGAGTCAATGCATTAATTAGTTTTTGAAGATTCTTCGTCCCACAGGATTGAAGATGACTTCCTTTCACTTGGGTGTTGTGGATTGCCTGGCAGATAATGAGGTCGTTGCTGGAGCTGCAGACAGATAAGGGAGGGTAGTTTGTGAGATGGTGCATCAATTATTATGTAAGCAGAGGACCCAAATCTTTTTGAGCAAGTAATGTCTGCCTTGTTAATGATGGAAGATAATTTGTGAAAAAAGGAAGACTGTTATAGGGACTGAATTGAAAAGTGGATCGTTGGAAATGATGTGCTGACAGAAAAATATGAAAGAAACTTGGTGGGAGGAAGTGTAATCAGGTGGAAAAAATGATACTATAGGAAAACAAATGCAAAAAAGACATCTATCTAGTCTTGTACTTTGATTCAACCATGTTTAGGTTTGCTGATTTGGGTTGTATCAAAGGTGGTGATGAATCATTATACAAGAGGGAGATTGAAAATCTGGCTGATTGATGTCATCACAACAACCTCTTACTCAATGTCAACAAGACCAAGGATCTGATTGTAGACTTCAGGAGAGGGAAACCAGAGGTCCATGAGCCAGTCATCATCGGAGGATCAGAAGAGAAAAGGGCCAGTAACTAAATTCCTGGGTGTCACTATCTCAGAGAACCTGTCCTGGATTCCTCATATAAATATAATTGCAAATAAAGCATGACAGCACTTCTACTTCTTCAGGAGTCTGCAGAGATTTGGCATGTCATCAAAAGCCTTGAAAAACCTCTATCTATGTGTAGTGAAAGTGTATGACTGGCTGCATTACAGCCTTGTATGGGAACACCAATGCCTTTGAATGGAAAATCCTACAAAAGGTAGTGGGTTTGGCCCTGTACATAATGGGTAAAGGCCTCCCAACCACTGTGCACAGCTATACAGAACACTCATAGGAAAGTAGCATTCATCATCAAAGATCCACACTACCAAGTTCAAAAACAGTTACCATCCCTCAACCATCAGGCTCTTAAACAAAAGAGAATAACTACACTCATCTATTGATATATTCCCACAACCAATGAGCTCAACTTAAGGACTCTTCTATCTTATTTCATGCTCTCGTTATTTATTGCGACTTATTCATATTTGCATTTGCAGAGTTTGTTGTCTTCTATATGTTCCTGCTTTTTCACCGACCCTGTTTATGGTTACTGTTCTATACAATTACTGAGTATACTGGCAGGAAAAAGAACCTCAGGGTTGTATGTGCTGACATGCCTGTACTCTGATAATAAATTTGTTTTAGCTTTTGAACATTGAACTTTTGTGATTCATTAGTACTCACTTTGAATACTGAGTGTACACTTGGTAGTAGAGTGGCTGAGCTCTATTTGGGAATCAAACTGCATCATACAATGTGGAGAATTTTGGGTTTGTCATTGCCTTCCACGATTCTTACACTAGCTGGCAAAATCCTAATCGCTACAGTTTAGAAATACTATGACAACTTTGCACTAAAATTGACTTTTTTTGTTCAATTTATGTTTAATTTATTTTTCTCCTGAACGTTGCTCCACAAAAGGTTTTCATTGCACTCATGCATATGGCAATCAGCTTGACTGGCCCTCAATGCTGGGAAAATTACCTTGCTTTGGGCACTTCAGTTTACTTGAGAACTATCATCTGATCAAGACTTTGATTTATCTATTTATGGATTCTTTCAAGAACAATTTATTGAAAGTTTATTTATCCAGTGATTTACCTTGCGTTATATTTAATTAACCCTTTGCCTATGTTTATTACACAAGTTATAAAGCTGTGTTGTTCCAGGTACTTGATTCCTTCCACAAGACTAACCTCCCTCCCAATGATTAGAAGGTTCATTCTGTGGATCTGGGGGTGCCATTACTAACCCGTCTGGGTGTGTCGGGAGACAGCCAATCCTTAAGTTGGTTGCTGAGACCCCACCAGCTCATTGGTGACTAGTCCAAAGGTTTCTAGTGCAGAGGCTCTAATCCTACAACAGAATGCAACACTGGAGATGGAGCTTTGGCTTCTGTCAAAGCCTGTAGTTGATTTTAATGGTTGGGAACATCTTGAACACAATAACTTTCATTAAAAAAATGTGAAGTTAAATAACACTGGACAGCAACATTTTTTTGGAAGTATTGTTTCCTCAGATTTTTTTGTGGTTATGGTAGACCACTTGAAGTTGAACACAGATATGATTTCAGACAATATGAATCATGTAGGAATTTGGAGAAACAATAAATTAACTTTTATTGAATATAATGTGTTTAAATTGCATAACAGTGCAGATGCTTTGCAATAGTTCAACTAAGCTAATGATGCTTTGTTGATGATTTTTGTTTGTACTCAGTATCTGAGGCTTCTTGCTTAAGTGTCCAACAATAATCAGCCAGCATTGATGGATTCCAGTTGCCCTGATACTGTTCCTCCATGACCCCAATGTCCTGGTGAAACCTTTCACAGTGCTTGTCACTGACAATGCCAAGATTTGCAGGGAAGAAGTCTAAGTGGGAATGCAGGAAATGAATCTTTAGTAATATGTTGCATTTTGCAGTTGCTCTGTAGTTGCTAAGAAAATTTTCAACAACATCCTTGAATGCCTTCCGTGCGATTTTTCTCCAGTCCTGCTAGAAGTTCTTTGAATTGCCGGTCATCGATGAGCTGTTTGATATGTGGACTAACAAAAATGCCTTCTTTAATCCTGGAATCTGTTATCCTGAGAAGCATTGGTCTCAAATAATGGAAATTTTTGTGTCTGGTGACAATAAATTCTATCCTTGCAATCTTGAACCCAGTAATTCTACTTTCGCCTTTGACAAACAAAGCCAATGCTTTTTTGCTGGTGGGGGAGGGGGGGATCATTGCTTTGCTGCTTATGTGTGGGAGGGGGAGCTGGGGGGGGGACTTTGGGGTTCTGACATTTATCTGTCATTCTTTGGGGCACTCCTGTTTTCATGGATGTTTGTGAAGAAGAACTTCAGGATGTATATTGTATACATTTCTCTGACATTAAATTTAACTATTGCAATCTATTGAATTGAAATGACAAATATTGATGATTTTTTAAAATAGTGCATGATAGAGAAATTTCATGGTGATTTTCATGATCAGTAGCCCAAAATCCATATGATATACCCAGAACTATTCAGGAAACACAATCCTTGTTGTCCAATGTAATTAAAATACTTAAAATTGCATGTATTATGGCAGAGTTTAAAATTAATGTAACCTTATGCATTTTGGTTTCTCATTGCAGGCAATTAACCCTATTTTTAAAAAGTATGTTATCTGACCTGACTTCAGATCAGGGGATTGTCTGTGGGGTCTAGTGATGGGTTACTCCATTAAATCCACATTTGCAGCAGCTTTATTTAAATTGGAATGACAAGAGACCCAATCTGAAGTGCTGGCTGCTGCTACGAAGGACACACCTTATTGGCTGCACTCCTCAGTCGGAGATTTGTTACAGGCCCGCAAAATCAAAGATGTTGGGACATGAGGATATAGCACTCAATTATATCTGTCATTTTTGGCTTCTATTTCTTACATTGACACTGTCTACCATCTGAAGCAGCTTCATAACTTGGGGTTCTCAGTCATATGAATTCTCATTTGTGGCAGGATTTTGTTCACAGTAGTGGAATAGCACAAATTTCCTCACCGGCTGAGCCCTATTGACTGCCATGTAGATGAACTTCAGCACCATGCACATCTGAGTCTCTTGTATTCTGCAGGGTCCAAGACCAAGAAAGCCTGTCTGCCAGACTGAATGAATTGCACACTTGCGGGGGGCGGGGGGGGGGGGGGTGCAGCTTTCAAATCTCTTTTCCCAGGTAATTTGCAGTGATGCTGCAATTTGGAAAGCAACTGCAATATTGCGCACTACCAGCAAATCTAAACAGCAGCTCTGTTCTGATGCACATGTCATAACCCTCACTTTGCCTAATCTTCATGTTGTCCTTTGGCAACATTAGGAAGTGTCTGGGTGATTAACTCGCATCTTTCTTGCCTTGCACCCACCTCTCTGTGCTGAGGGACTTGTGCCATTTCAGAATTAGTCTTGTTATCGCTGAATCATGCTGTGAAATTAGTTGTTTTGCTGCAGCAGTACAGTGCAAGGCCATAGAATTTCTATAAATGACTAAAACAGTGCAATAAAAGGAATATTGAGGTCATATTCATAGGCTATTCTGAAATCTGATGGCAGAGGGAAAGAAGGTGTTTTTGAATCATTGAGTAGAGGTCTTCTCCAATTCTTCCTTCCCAATGGTAATAACAAAAAGAAATGTCCTAGACAGTCAGTGTCTCAGTGACACATGCGGACTTATTGAGTTAGCACCTCTTGAAGGTTGGTTGGAGGCTTGCACCTGTGATAAAGCTGGCTGGGTCTACAGTGTTTTCTTCCATCATGTGTATTGGCACCTTCATACCAGGTAGTATTGCGACCAGTCACGATGCTCTCCCCATACATTGGTAGAAATTTGCTGGAATCTTTGGTGACATATACCAAATCACTTTAAATCTCACCAGTTCAGAACCTGTGCAGACGTGTCTGATCTCTTCCCACTTTGGGCACACATTCACCATATCTCTGACTCGCTTTGACTGAAAATAGTTCTCTCATGCAGGTCGAACAGCTGCTGTGTGAGAGTGGACAAGAAGGAATCCAGAATGGATTTGCCACTCTCAACAGTGTTCTTAAGATGGTTTTAATGATCGCTGTGAGTCAAGGAGCTAATGGTTGTGTTTCTTTCTGGTCCCACTGAAATGGAAGAAATCTTTTTTTTTGCTTTTCCCCTTTTCTTCCTTTTCCCTCTGACTTCACTTCCTCTGCCACTCCTGAGGCAGTTATGGAAAACTAATTTTGCAATCAGCTCCTGCTCAGCAAGACAGCTTTTCCCAGGAGGATGTTCAGTGAAGAAGAACACATCTGAGAACTGATCAGGCTTTTTCCTATACACGCAAGCTAATGTGCGCTGAAACCTGTGACTATGGAGACATAAGCTAAAGCTTGCACTACAATACCAGCCCTTTTAAAATAACCTTTATATAATTAGGGATGCTGGGTAGTTTCTGTATTAAAATCCTGCTCTGCTTTGTCTATTTTTTTTCACCGATGCCACACTTCCCTGTGTATTTCTCCAGACCAAAGGGCCATTAACTATATTTTCCTTTTGTTCTCCTGAATTAATTTCGTGTCACTGATTTTTATGAAAAATATTTAACATAAGTTTTGTTTGCACATTTTATTTAGTGCTGCAGTGATTGTATGCATGATATGTAATGCCATTATTGGTCTAGTGCGGTCGAAACAAAAGATGTTCAAGGTATAAGAACTATAGGACAAAAAGAACATAAATCTTTTTCAAACTCTTTTTCGATGCCTTCTGGCATCGTTCTGGTTAGGCTGCATTATATAATGCACACTGAGAATTGTGAAAAATGATATCTGAAGGAGACCGGAGTGAGGGATCTGTGTTTGTTATTTCCACCACTTTTTAGGTGGGCCCTCGATATAGGATGGCTTGCTTCAGTTTTGTGGGTTCTGAGGTGACTAACGCCAGAGTGTGCCTGCAGTCTTTTGGAGACAGCATAGTGGCTGCTTGTGATGATCCTTCTGCCTTTCTCTCGGGTCTCCATGCGTTCCCACTGCGTATCCTCAAGGTTCTCAATACTATCCTGAATGCTCCTCCTTCACTTTGGAAGTGGCCAGAGATTCCCATCAGTCATTGAGGATATTTTGTTCTTTTTCTGAGAAGGTTTAGAATGTATCCTCAGATCTGTTCCTCTCTCCATCTGGCAAACTCTTTCCATGATGGTTTTCATATTGAATAGTGCCTGTGAATGGGGAAATTTTATGTTTAATACATGATGGCATGCAAGCTGCTTCAGCCAATTACAATGAAGTCTGGTGCCAAATAAGACTGCCTCATTTCCAAGCATCTTTCTCAATCTTTATTGTTGCAATACTACATTTTCCCTCTAACAAATTTCCTGCTGGAGAGCAGATAATTTCAAGAACGAATGGGATCTGTTGAATCTATATTGACTATGTTCCAAACCAAGGCTGTCTGAATGTCACTAATTGAATTGCAGTATGCAGATAAAAATGTACTTTACATTTGTGAGTGAACACTGTTTTTAGCTTCTACAATTAGGCTCAGCAGAGCAGAATTTTGGAAGCTTAGTATAATATGAAGCCAGTTCTGTACTGAGTGCTTAGCTCAGTGACTGACAGCATGTTTCTATCCTTGGATCGTCAGTCAATCTTTTATTTAAGGCTTTCACTTCCAATACCATTCCAATAATGGAACAACATTTTTATCTAAGTGCAAGTAGTAAAGGAATTGAATGTGACATACTTGAGAGATATTACCCAGAAGAGGGCAATTGTTAGAAATGGATGTGGCCCATTTCTTTCCGTAATGGAAGAGAATGTTAATACTGTCTTGCATGACAGATTGTGACTAATGTTTAAAAACATCTAACTTGCCACTACAAAACAGATAACCATTGTTCAAAATTTTTTTTATGGTAGTTCGTACACCACCCTGCGATTTATCTTCTCACAGGCTTTCACAGCTGATAGAAACAGACCAACTACAGTTGACAGAGACAGACCAACAACCAGTGTGCAGAAGACAACAGACTGTGCAAAAACAAAAAGAAAAATAATTGTAATGAATAAATAAGCAGTAAATATTGACAGCATGCATTGCAAAGTCCTTAAAGACGAGTCTATAGGTTGTTTAATGTTGGAGTGAGTGAGGTTAACCCCTCTGGTTCAAAAGCCTAATGGCTGAACCAGAGGGCATAATAGTAATAACTGTTCCTGAACCTGGTGATGTGGGTCCAGAGGCTCCTGTACCTTTCCTGATGGCAGCAGTGAAAAAGGGCATGGCTTGGTTGGTGGGGCCGTCGATAATGGATGCTGCTTTCCTGTGACAGCGCTCTGTGTAGATGTGCTCAGTGGTGGTGAGGGCTTCACTACTGATCGACAGGTCCATATCCATTATTTTTTGTAGGCCTTTCCGTTCAAGGGCATTGGTGTTCCCATACCAGGCAATGATGTAACCTGTCAATATACTTTCCACCACATATCTATAGGAGTTTGTCAAAGTATTAGATGACGTGCTGAATCTGAGCAAACTTCTAAGAAAGTAGTAGTGCTGCTGTGTCTTCTCTAATGGCAGTTATGTGCTGGATCCAGGATATGAAATTCTGAAGGAGTTGCTGATTCTTTCGAGGGAAAACAAATATTTAGTGTGAAGATGAACATGTCAGTCATTTATTAAAGTGGGACTGTGCCATCCCCTTTGTGTTGAAAATACTTTAACTTGTGGTTAGTTGCTTTTCCTCTGCATGGAAGCAATCAAATGACTCAGGATCTTACTTGTGTTATGGAAGATGAATCAGTGAGTTTTGCATTGTAGTATAAAGTCAATTAGAAGATGGTTATGGTTAACACCTACTTTTGTTTTGCTGCCAATGAAGAATTAGTCTTCTGTGGTGGTATTTCAGAAGTACAGTTCCAAATGGAAAACATTTGAAAATAATCTGTTGGTCTTTCTAGTTTATCCCAGTCTTTGGATGGAAACCTTGTGCTACAAAATAGTCAAATAAATGTATTTGCTTTTCTTAATTCTCTGTGGTGGTTTATAAGATTCTGGGGGATAATCTTTAACAACAAAGTTCAGTATGATCCTTCAGTAGTACAGATTGAAAATTAGAAACATAGAAAACCTACAGAACAATGCTGTGCCAAACATGTACTTACTTAGAAATTACCCAGGGTTACTCATAGCCCTCTATTTTTCTAAGCTCCATGTACCTATCCAGGAGTCTCTTAAAAGACCCTATCATATCTGCCTCTGCCACAGTCACTAGCAGCCCATTCCATGCACTCACCACTCTCTGCGAGGGAAAAAAAAAACAAACAACAACAACTTACCCCTGACATCTCCTCTCTGCCTACTTCCAAGCACCTTAATCTACGCCCTCTCGTGATAGTCATTTCAGCCCTGGGTAAAACCCTCTGACTATCCACATGATCAATGCCTCTCATTATCTTGTACACCTCTATCAGGTCACCTCTCATCCTCCGTTGCTCCAAGGAGGAGATGCCAAGTTCACTCAGCCTATTCTCATAAGGCATGCTCCCCAATCCAGGCAACATCCTTGTAAATCTCCTCTGCACCCTTTCTATGGTTTCCACATCCTTCCTGTAGTGAGGTGACCAGAATTGAGCACAATACTCCAAGTGGGGTCTGACCATGCTCCTAATTAACTGCGACATTACCTCTCGGCTCTTAAACTCAATCCCATGATTGATGAAGGCCAATGCACTGTATGCCTTCTGAACCACAGAGTCAACTTGCATAGCAGCTTTGAGTGTCCTATGGACTCGAACCCCAAGATCCCTCTGATCCTCTATACTGCCAAGAGTCTTACCATTAATGATATATTCTGCCATCATATTTGACCTACCAAAACGAACCACCTCACACTTACAGGTATCCCTGAGGCACACCACTGGGCACTGACCTCCTTGCGGAATATAACCCGCCTACAACCACTCTGCCCTCTGTGAGCAAGCCAATTCTGGATCCACAAAGCAAGGTCCCTTTGGATCCCATGCCTCCTTAATTTCTCAATAAACCTTGCATGGGGTACCTTATCAAATGCCTTGCTGAAATTCATATACACTACATCTACTGCTCTACCTCCATCAATGTGTTTAGTCATGTCCTCAAAAAAAATTCAAATCAGGCTCACAAGGCACTGCCTGCCTTTGACAAAGCCATGCTAACTATTTCTGATCATATTATGCCTCTCCAAATGTTCATAAATCCTGCCTCTCAGGATCTCTTCCATCAACTTATCAACCACTGAAGTAAGACTCACTGGTCTAAAATATCCTCGGCTATCTACTCCCTTCCTTATATAAGGGAACAACATCTGCAACCCTCCAATCCTCTAGAACCTCTCCTGTCCCCACTGATGATGCAAAGATCATCATCAGAGGCTTAGCAATCTCCTCCCTTGCCTCCCACAGAGGCCTAGGGTACATCTCATCCGGTCCCAAAGACTTATCCAACTTGATGCTTTCCAAAAACTCCATCACATCCACTTTCTTAATGTCTGTATGCTCAAGCTTTTCATTCCGCTGTAAGTCATCCCTATAGTCGCCAAGATCCTTTTCCATAGTGAATACTGAAGCAAAGTATTCATTAAAATATCTCTGCTATCTCCTCCACTTCCATACACACATTTCCACTGTCACACTTGATTGGTCCTGTTCTCTCACGTTTTATCCTCTTGCTCTTCACATACTTGTAGAATGCCTTGGGGTTTTCCTTAATCCTGCTCACCAAGGTCTTCCTCTCATGGCCCTTTCTGGCTCTCATAATTTCATTCCTAAACTCCTTCCTGCTAGCCTTATAATCTTCTAGATCTCTATCATTACCTAGTTTTTTGAACCTTTTGTAAGCTTTTCTTTTCTTCTTGACTAGATTTTTAACAGCCTTTGTACACCACGGTTCCTGTACCCTACCATCCTTTCCCTGTCTCATTGGAACGTACCTGTGGAGAGCTCCACGCAAGTATCCCCTGAACATTTGCCACATTTCTGCCATACATTTCCCTGAAGACATCTGTTCCCAATTTATGTTTCCAAGTTCCTGCCTGATAGCTTCATATTTTCCCTTACTCCAATTAAATGCTTTCCTAACTTGTCTGTTCCTATCCCTCTCCAATGCTATAGTAAAGGAGATAGAATTGTGATCACTATCTCCAAAATGCTCTCCCACTGAGAGATCTGACATCTCACCAGGTTCATTTCCCAATACCAAATCAAGTACAGTCTCTCCTCTTGTAGAATTATCTACATATTGTGTCAAGAATGGTGGCGTGATGCAGTTTGCAGCGGCCACTCTGGAGCTGATATCTGTTATTTGTTAAGCGGATGCCGTGCACGATCCTAATCTGATGAAAAACAGATATGGGAGCACGAACATCTGGAAATCTCCAGGAAAGCCTTTTTCGTTGCTGCTGTTGTTGTGCGGTCCAGGTCTCTGCTGAGAAGAACAAGCTCCTAGTCCTCCGGGTCGTGTGGCCGAATAGCGGGGGCATCGTAGTGCGCGTGGCAGAGGATGGTGCTCAGAGAGGCTGTGCCGGAGGGGATGGTCAGAGCCTCGGAGGTTCGACGGACTCGGAGTTCACTGTGGTCAGGGCGCTTTCAGTGTGCTGTGTCTGCAAGGCTGAGTCAGGCGCCGTGGAAGTCCATAGCGGGGGTATTCCTTTCTTCCGCCTGTGTGGGATGACGAGTCTATCGGGACCCTGAGGACTTGTGAAAACTGTGTGGTGGTTTTTACGAACTTATAGTCTTTTAAAATCTTTGGACTATTTTAACTGCGCTCATGGTCTTTTTTTTTAATCAATTATGGTATTGTCTGCACTGTTGTAACTATATGTTAGCTATATATGTAACTATGTGGTCTTGTAGTTTTAGTTTTTGGTTTGTTGGGTGGTAGAGTTGGTCTCCTGACTTGGTGTGTCTGGGTAGTCTTGTTTTGTCTGGTGGGTTTGGAGCTCCTTTACGGGAAACACACTAAGACGGTAGCGCGATATTAATACGCAGCAGCCTCTCCGGACTCTGGATTGGGGATTGCCAAATGTTAAGTGGATTTTCTGGTGTAGTCTGTTTTGTCGTGTGCTTTTGCGATATCATTTTGGAGGAACGTTGTCTCATTTTTTAACTGCATTGCATTTGTGGTTTCTAAATGACAATAAACTGAAACTGAACTGAACTGAAGAAACCTTCCTGAACACACCTAATGAACTCCACCTCATCTAAAGCCTTTGCTCTATGGAGATGCCAATCAATATTTAGGAAATTAAAATCTCCCACCACAACAACCCTGTTATTATTACACTTTTCCAGAACCTGTCTCCCTATCTGCTCCCTATGTCCCTGTTACTATTGGGTGGTCTGTGTGTAAAAAAAAACACCCAGTAGAGTTATTGACCACTTCCTTTTTCTAACTTCCACCCACAGAGACTCAGTAGACAATCCCTCCATGACTTCCTCCTTTTCTGCAGCCGTGACACTATCTCCAATCAATAGTGCCTCGCCACCTCTTTTGCCTCCCTCTTTTTATTTACTTGTGCACCAGGACAACAGCATGACCCCTGTGACCCACACTGTTATGAAGAAAACTGCTATTTTTATATAGAATTAGTTTGTCAGTTACAGATGTTGGTTATTTGGTAAATTACATATGTTTGAGTTCCTTGCTGGCAACTGGTTGTATTTTGAAGTTAGTAAAGCAATTGTTCCTTAGTTATTGGGTGTGTTTCACATCTTTCTGTTATTCCTATCTTGTTTGTCTCCAGCATCTCCTGTTTTGTAAAGGGATTCTATGTTTTAGCTTCATAGAGAAGTACAGCACAGAAACAGGCCCTTTGGCCCATTTAGTCCATGCTGAAGCCATTGGAACTATCCTCTCCCACCAACCTGCACCGGGACCATAGCTCTCCATATCCCTACTATTCAAGTTCTTACACAAACTTCTCTTAAACATTGAAATTGAGCTTGCACGGACCCCTTGTGTTGGTGGCTCATTCCACAAGAGGATGAAGAAGTTTTAGGAAGACCTTCCTGGGAAAAGCCTCACCACAGAGGCCTTACTTGCACAGTCGATGCTTCGGGCTGAAACCCTTCAGCAGGACTAGTGAAAAAAAGCTGAGGAGCAAATGTAAAAGGTGGGGGAGCAGAGAGAGAGAGCCACCAGGTGATAGGTGAAACCTGGAGGGGGAAGGATGAAGTAAAGAACCACAAAGTTGATTAGTGAGATGGGGTGAGAGAAACTTATGGTTCCAGCATGCCTCCCAGCCTCCCGCCACCCTACCAGGGATAGGGTTCCTCTTGACCTCACCTACCACCCCACCAGCCTCTGCATTCAGCGCACAATTCTCCAAAGCTTCTGCCACCTCCAACGGGATCCCACCATCAAGTACATCTTTCCATCCCCCCCCCACCACCCCCATTTACTGCTTTCCACAGGGATTGCTCCCCACACAACTCCCTTGTCCATTTGTCCCTCCCCACTGATCTTCCTACTGGTACTTAGACATGCAAGCAGAATAAGTGCTACACCTGCTGCTACACCTCCTTCCTCACCAACATCCAGGGCCCTAAACAGGCAACTCTTTACCTGTGAGTCTGCTGGGGTCATTTTACTGTGTTTGGTGCTACCGGTGTGGCCTCCTGTACATCGGTGAGACCCAACGTAGATTGGGAGACTGCTTCACCGAGCATCTACACTCCGTCCGCCAGAACAAGTGGGATCTCCTAGTGGCCACCCATTTTAATTCCACTTTCCATTCCCATTACGATATGTCCATCCACAGCCTCCTCCACTGTTGAGATAAGGCCATACTTAGGTTGGAGGAACAACACCTTATATTCCGTTTGGGCAGCTTCCAACCTGGTGGCATGAACATAGATTTCTCATACTTTCTGGTAATGCCCCCCCCCACCCTACCCACTCCATTTCCCATCCCCTTTTCCATCTCTCACCTCATCTCACCAATCAACTTTCCAGCTCTTTACTTCATCCCTCCCCCTCCAAATTTCACCTATTGCCTGGCATTTATTTCTCCCAACCCCCCCCCCCCCCCCCACACCTTTTAAATCTATTCCTCAGCTTTTTTTTCTCCAGTCCTGCTGAAGGGTTTCGGCCTGAGACGTCAACTGTACTTTCTTCCCATAGATGCTGCCTGGCCTACTGAGTTCCTCCAGCACTTTGTGTAATGTTGTAGCTACTTTAGTTCTGATTCTGAGGCAGTCACCTAAGCACCGGTTCCTTCTGTCTGTGTTATCAAATGTTTAATTGTTTATGGTTATTAGAGACTGGCACGCAGTTTATGGAATAGCTTTAAAGAGTTCTGCTGGAGCAAAGATTAAGAACAAGTCATGCAAACAGTGGAAGCTGGTTCTTGCCTGCTAGTTGACTGTAATCCATACAGGAGCAAAGCCAATATGAAACAGCTTTAAAAACATTGCATCTTGATCATGGCGATGATTAGCTGGAGTTCAGTAAAGCCTGTGGCAAATCCTTTTCTCACTTGCCAGTGAGTTGGAAGCATTCTGTGTGTTGTGAATTAAAGGGCCTGGTGCATTTCATGTATTAGCTGCGAGCTTTACATCAGCCCTAGGTAGTACCTCAAGTTGGTCCTCATTTGGTTGAATCAGTGAACTTAACGTAAAAGGTAAATTTCTTACTTATTTTCTGCTTAACAATAGTCTTAAAACATAATTTTACAATTTATTTGCTAATATTTTTCTTGTTTCCAGTATTCTCTGTTCATAAATAGAATTTGAAGAGACCTGATTACACCGACTGTGAACAGACTTTTCCATTCTCCTGCTTGTGGGCCCCTGTGCCTAATGGAAGGGCCGCAACTGTGACATCATCAGTATGTTAAGACTCCCATTGCTGCTTGGCTATCCAGTCCTTTTCCTCATCCCCAAGCCAACCCTCACCACCCATCTTCTATAATATTTTTACTGGAAGCCTCCTACATCTAGATTCTGAGGAGGAAATAGGAATACATGAAGGTAATGTCATGGCAACTATTGCTAACAGTAGATGGTCCAATTCTAGCTGAATTTCTATTAAATTGCTAAAAATTACTTAGTATCATCCACCCAAATGATAAGCAACGTCCCTTATTGCTGATCAAAATGGTAGTTGAATTGGGTCTTGCTTTACCAGAACCATATGCTTGTACTCCAGCTATAGTCTCCACATGGAGAAGGGAATGAGAATCTGCTGCTGTTTCTTTTGTTGGAGTGTCCTAAGGTCTGTGGGTAATCAGGCTTGTATGTGTGAACATGTACTATTTAAACCAAATAAATATTCACGGAATAACCGGAGAATTTGAGAGGGCTTGTTATTAGCACAGCTTTCTAGAAAAACCTCCTTGCATTTTATGGCAATCACATCAGTACTGGCTTCAACAAAATGTTGTTTTACAAGCCATTACCTGTGTTCTTGCGTTATTGTGCTCCTGATGCACAGTAGTAATGATACTGACAGGACAGAAGTTGACTGGCTGGAAAAAAAAATGCCAAAATATTCCCTACAGAGAGCTGCCACGAAGCAGAAATTCAGTCAAAAGATTAAGATTTTGGCCTTGAACCTCCTTGACCTCTTTTTATTATGATTTGAATCTTTCTAACACCTTGATCAAATTTATTGTTGCAATCAGTTAATGTACGTATAGGAGATGTTGAATTGACGTAATTGAATATTGAAAGCTGAAGTTTGAAACTAAATCTATTAACAAGAATTTAATGTATTTCTTATCTATCTTTGAACACTGTAGCTTAGCAATCCTGACAAAATTAATTTATGGTTGTAACTTGGAGCATCTGTCACTTGGATCTTTGTATGTTGTCCATCTGGACAGGGTTTTGTTCAGTTCCACATCATTAGCATTCTCCTTGTCTACTTTTCTGGTTCAGTGGATACCTTGATCTATTTGTGTGGAACTTAGTGATATCGCTGCACCCCTGAACTAAGGCAAACTAGTTTCTATAATAATTTTTGGGAAAATAGAATGAATGAATGATGACCATGGGAATTTTGATCACTGTATATTAGGCCTTTCCAGTTACCAAGTAACATTTAATACTACTGAGTTAATACAAAGCCAAGTACTGTGATTTCAGTTCCCCAACCACCTTCCTATTTTAGCTAATATACAGTACTATGCAAAAGCCTTGGGCACCCTGGCTATAGACTTTTGCACAGTATTGTATGTCACCATGTACAACCCTGAGAATCATTTTCTTTTAGGCATACACAGTAAATCCAAGAAACACAATAGAATCAATGAAAGACTGTACCCAACAGGACAGACAAGCAACTAATGTGCAAAAGACTACAAATTGTGCAAGTATAAAAAATAAACAATAAATGAGATGAAAAGTCCTTGAAAGTAAGTACATTGGTTGTGGGGACAGTTTAGTGATGTGGCAAGTGAAGATATCCTCTCTGGTTCAAGAGCCTGATAGTTGAGGGATAATAACTGTTCCTGAATCTGGTGGTCCTGAGGTTCATGTACCAGCTTCCTGATGGCAGCAGCAAGAAGAGAGCACGCCCAGGGTCCTTGATAGGTTGCTGCTTTTCTGTGACAGTGCTCTGTGCAGATGTGCTCAAAGGTGGGGTGGTATTTACCCATGATGGACTGATCAACTGTCCACTAAATTCTGTAATACATGAGGGAAGTTGTCTAATGGTGGCCTTTTTTTCAATCACATGTCTTCTTAGTGAGATAATCCAAACCATAACATCAGTTTTTAGAATAAGGTAAAACAATGTTCCTTAACTGGTCTGTTGTCCCACAGTGTTCTCCTGACACTGAAAGTAAAGTCACTGTTGTGGTGAGGAGAAATGGTTCCAAGTACCTCCAGTGTCTCATCCAACAGCCTAGACTCTACTCTTGAGCATGGACTATGAGTGGGAAGTTGTGATAGTTGGAATATGATTTTGGGGATTCAGGATTATGAGAAATAGGTAGATGAAGCTGAGTCCATGGCTATCATGATCTTATGGAATGCCTGAGCAGGTGTGGCGGGACAATGGCCTGCAGCTGCTCCTCTTCCTTGTGTTCTTGTGTTGCGCATTTTCATGTACAATCCAGCAATACTGTTGCATGATGGCCTGGTTTCATATGAACTCTCAACTGTCCAAATTATCTTATTGTCTAAAATCCAGTACTTGATAAGGAAACGTATTTCTCGACTATTGGAAAGACTTGGTCTGTTGTCTTCAACCTATGGCATAAACAGTTCTCTGGACAATAATCCCTTCTAATACTTTTGGTGCTCTTGGTAACTGCTTGAAACTTAACCGAATTGTTTATAACCTTTGTGTCATAATTGACCTTGAGATGAGCTCACAATCATAGATCTGTGGCACCACATTTGTTGCTTCATCTTTTGTGTTACCTTTATGTCCTGATGTCCTCACCCATGCATTATTTCTTTGTCTCTACCACTGTAAATATTTATTTATCCCTGGCTGCACTATGTATCATCCATTAAGTGAACTGCAGTTACTTGGGTGACTCTGACAGCATCTTCCAAGTTTGCAATCTCTTATCAAGAAGGATGAGGGCAGCAGGTGAGTGGGAGCTCTGCAAACTGCAGGATTCCTAATTAAAAATGCCATATTAATGCAAATTTGTTTTATGTATACTTGCTACAGCAAATTATAATGCTGGCCATGTTAATGACCTTGGTGACCCTTGATGGGATGCTGAACTGTAGCTGTCAATTATACAATGTTAGGGAACGACCTGACACATTCCAGAAAACGACTTACTGCTTCAAATCCATACGTTGCCAAGAGAATTCATTGTACTGTGAATAGTACAAAGCAAATTTATGACAGAAATGGCTTGAAATTGGCAATTTGCACTTTAATGTTGATTGACCACGTTTGAAGATTTGTCAGTGGACTTCTGTAAATAACATTCAAAAACATTCTGAGTCTTCCTCTTCTAGAAGACCTGGATGAACCAGAACATTAATAATCTTCCGAGGGCTAGATCTGTTGTGTTTAATACTGGCGAGTGCTAAGAGGCGTTTTCAGACTAAACTAGAATCACATAAGGACAACACACAAAATACTGGAGGAACTCGGCAGGCCAGGCAGCAAAAGAGTAAACAGTCAATGTTTTAGACCAAGACCTTTCAAGAGGGTTGGGGGAGAAAGGTGGGAAGTCAGAGTTAAGAAGGTGAGTGTAGGGGAGGAAGAAGTACAAGGTGATAGGTGAAATTGGAGAGGAGAAGAGGGTGAAGTAAAGAACTGGGAAGTTGACTGGTGAAAGAAATAAAGGGCTGGAGGGGGGGGGGGGAATCTGTTTGGAGCGGATAGTGGCCATGAAAGAAAGAAAAGGGGAAGGAGCAGCATAGGGAGGTGATGGACAGGTAAGGAAATAAGTTGAGAGAGGGAAACGGGAAGGGGAGAGGGGGCAATTACTGGAAGTTTGAGGAAACTGAGGTTCATGCCATCTGGTTGGAGGTTACCCAGATGGAATATAAGGTTTTGCTCTTCCAACCTGAGTGTGGCCTCATTACGACAATAGAAGAGGCCATGGACTTCTCAAACTTCTGGTAATGCCCTCCCCCCCCCCCCCCCATATCCCATTTCTGTTTCGCTCTCTCACCTTATCTCCTCACCTGCCCTTTACCTTCCTTTTGGTGCTCCTCCTCCTTCCCTTTCTTCCATGGTCTTCTACCCTCATCACCACTACATTTTAGTACCACTAGGACCATTTTGTTTATTTTGTGTTGAAATAGACTTTGTTCCATTTGTGTTCTGTCTTGTAAAAAGACCTGTATAATTTATGTTGAATTAGTTTTTCTTGTGAATGCTGTTTCTGTGATGCAGCTGCAGTGAAGTTCTCTGCACCTGTGCATACATGTGCTTGTGTATATGACAATAAGTTTGACTTCCTTAATAGCTGGCATTTTTGTTCTTGTTTTCACCTGCTAATGTGCTAAATTTGAACAATTATGAAAAGTGACTAGAAGTCTTTAGTGTACTGTATTCAGTACAGATTGCAATGATTGTTCCTTTTAGGAAATGTTTGTTTTTTCTATACAGATTATAGAGTTAAAGGAAATTAATACTTTCAATTAGAAATTCATTTACTTTTCTTTTCCACTGTTATAACTGAGTTTATTTTCCAGAATAAAATGCAATAATGACTATTTTTGTGCATGGTAATTAGATAGTGCATTGCCTGGCATGAGCTACCCTTGCATATCTGCATTGAAGTCCCATGTGGTAAAACTGTTCACTCTATATTTAAGCAACACACACAAAATGCTGGTGGAACGCAGCAGGTCAGGCAGCATCTATAGGGAGATGCGCTGTCGATGTTTCGGGCCGAGACCCTTCTTCAGGACTGTGTTGATTGAATTTCCAGCCTCTGCAGATTTCCTCGTGTTTGCACTGTATATTTATTTTTTTTGGTGAATTAGCTGGGAACTTGTTTCTCAATGGACTAGTAGCATCTGGCAAGGGAGTTTGCCAGACTGGACACACTTATTATTAAAGAACTTAGCAACCTCCGCTTTAAATATACCTAATGCCTTGCCCTCCAGAGCTGTCTGTGGCAACGAATTCCACAAATTCACCACCTTCTGGCTAAAGAAATTCCACTTCACCTCTGTTCTAAAGGGGCATCCTTCTATTCTGAGCTGTGCCCTTGGTTCTGGACTCCCCCACTGTTGAATTAAATTGCTTAACCTCATACCCAGCAATTAGATCTCAATAAAATTGTCCACATTATGTTCTCTTATTAAAATTTCTCCCTTTCCCCTCCCCTACCATCTCCCCACTCAGATTCCCACCCTATTCTGCCAAGCCCTGAATGAATACTTGGTGACATAGTTTGCAATATGCAGTGACTTGTGACATAGGTATTCGATCTCCTGGCTTCAGTCAGGGTTTCAGTATAATTTACACTTGAAATGATTGATGCCTTTCATTTAGTGTACCACTTATGAAGCATTGGGATTTATTTCTTCCTTCCACAGCTTTCAAAGTTTCCAAATTCTGCCCAAGGTCCACAAGGAAGACTGGCTGACAGGCCCATGGTCCCAGCCTGCTCTTATCCATATAACAATTACAGCACTGAAACAGGCCATCTTGGCCCTTCAAGTCCATGCCGAATGCTTACTCTCACCTGGTCCCACCAACTTGCACTCAGCCCATAACCCTCCATTCCTTTCCTGTCCATATACCTATCCAATTTCACTTTAAATGACAATATTGAACCTGCCTCTACCACTTCTACTGGAAGCTCGTTCCACACAGCTACCACTCTCTGAATAAAGAAATTCCCCCTCGTGTTACCCCTAAACTTCTGCCCCCTAACTCTCAACTCTTGTCCTCTTGTTTGAATCTGCCCTACTCTCAATGGAAAAAGCCTATCCACGTCAACTCTATCTATCCCCCTCATAATTTTAAATACCTCTATCAAGTCCCCCCCCCTCAACCTTCTACGCTCCAAAGAATAAAGACCTAACTTGTTCAACCTTTCTCTGTAACTTAAGTGCTGAAACCCAGGTAACGTTCTAGTAAATCTCCTCTGTACTCTATTTCGTTGACATCTTTTCTATAATTTGGTGACCAGAACTGTACACAATACTCCAAATTTGGCTTCACCAATGCCTTGTACAATTTTAACATTACATCCCAACTCCTATACTCAATGCTCTGATTTATAAAGGCCAGCATACCAAAAGCTTTCTTCACCACCCTATCCACATAAGATTCCACGTTCAGGGAACTATGCACCATTATTCCTAGATCACTCTGTTCTACTGCATTCTTCAATGCCCTACCGTTTACCATGCATGTCCTATTTTGATTATTCCTACCAAAGTGTAGCACCTCACACTTATCAGTACTAAACTTCATCTGCCATCTTTCAGCCCACTCTTCTAATTGGCCTAAATCTCTTTGCAAGCTTTGAAAACCTACTTCATTATCCACAACGCCACCTATCTTAGTATCATCTGCATACTTACTAATCCAATTTACCACCCCATCATCCAGATCATTAATGTATATGACAAACAACACTGGACCCAGTACAGATCCCTGAGGCACACCACTAGTCACTGGCCTCCAACCTGACAAACAGTTATCCACTACTACTCTCTGGCATCTCCCATCTAGCCACTGTTGAATCCATTTTACTACTTCAATATTAATACCTAAAGATTGAACAGTCCTAACTACCCTTCTGTGTGGAACCTTGTCAAAGGCCTTACTGAAGTCCTTATAGACAACATCCACTGCATTACCCTCGTCAACTTTCCTCATAACCTTTTCAAAAAATTCAATAAGATTTGTCAAACATGGCCTTACACGCACAAATCCATGTTGACTGTTCCTAATCAGACCCTGTCTTTCCAGATAATTATATATACCATCTCTAAGAATACTTTCCATTAATTTACCCACCACTGACGTCAAACTTACAGGCCTATAGTTGCTAGGTTTACTCTTAGAACCCTTTTTAAACAATGGAACAACTTGAACAATGTGCCAGTCCTCCAGCACCATCCTCATTTCTAATGTCATTTGAAATATTTCTGTCAGAGCTCCTGCTATTTCTACACTAACTTCCCTCAAGGTCCTAGGGAATATCCTGTCAGGACCTGGAGATTTATCCACAATTATATTCCATAAAAGCGCCAGTACTTCCTCCTCTTTAATTGTCATAGTTTCCATAACCTCCCTCTTTGTTTCCCTTACCTTACACAATTCAATACCCTTCTC
The DNA here is from genome assembly GCF_030144855.1 of Hypanus sabinus. Classification (NCBI taxonomy): domain Eukaryota; kingdom Metazoa; phylum Chordata; class Chondrichthyes; order Myliobatiformes; family Dasyatidae; genus Hypanus; species Hypanus sabinus. The sequence goes on along the minus strand of NC_082719.1, from coordinate 45,595,109 downwards.
CTTAGTGAATACCGAAGAAAAGAAATTGCTCAAAATCTCCCCCATCTCTTTTGGCTCCACACATAGCTGTCCACTCTGATTCTCTAAGGGTCCAATTTTATCCCTTACTATCCTTTTGCTATTAATATAACTGTTGAAACCCTTTGGATTTATTTTCACCTTAATTGCCAAAGCAACCTCATATCTTCTTTTAGCTTTTCTAAATTCCTTCTCAAGATTCTTTTTACATTCTTTATATTCCTTGAGCACCTCATTTACTCCATGCTGCCTATATTTATTGTAGATATCTCTCTTTTTCCAAACCAAGTTTCCAATATCTTTGGCAAACCATGGTTCTCTCAAACTTTTAAACTTTCCTTTCAACCTAACAGGGACATAAAGATTCTGTACCCTTAAAATTTCACCTTTAATTGACCTCCATTTCTCTATTATATCCTTCCCATAAAACAAATTGTCCCAATCCACTCCTAAATCCTTTTACATCTCCTCAAAGTTAGCCCTTCTTGAAACAAAAATCTCAACCCTGGGCCTGGTCCTATCCTTCTCCATAATTATATTGAAACTCCTGCTCCACTAAACCTAGGACCTTTTACCTGACCCTGTTTCTCCCTGGTTCAGATCCTTTTCCATTTAAATCTGCCATACCCTTTGCCACTTCTTGGTTTCCTGCTTGCAACCAGGTCATTTGTGCAATGGGCATTCATCTCCATCCCTTAAAGGTCTGAGAACCTTTTCCTCCACTAGACACCTTGGGCAAGGTGTAGCACCTGCTTTGCCCTCAGATCAGTGTCACATCAAGCCATGGAGCAGGTGCTGGGTGGTGGTAGGAACAGTTGATGCGTATCACAAGTCCTGGTAATGTGACCACTGATACCAGGCAGGCAATCTCTGAAGAGTATTTATAATGGCTGGGGTCACTCATTTTGTAAAGTCACTGTCCAGAAAAAGGCAGTAGCAAACCACTTCTGCAGAAAAATTTGCCAAGAACAATCATGGTCTCATGATCATCTCTGTCATACAACACGGCACATAATGGTGATATTCTGAATGTATTTATTGCAAACAGTACTGATCCCTGTGCAACCCCACGAATCACTATCTACCATTTAAAGACATGTTTATTTCTGCTCTTTTTTTCCTGTAAGCTGACCATTTATTTGCTCCCTATGCCCATCCTATAAGCTTTTTTTTAATGCTAACCTCGGAATTGGATCCTTACCGAAAGCTTTTTGAACTGCACTGGATTTTTTCCCTTGACTATTCAGCAAACTCTAGTAAGTTTGTTAAACATGATTTCCCTTCGGATCCATGTTAACTTTCAGATCGTATCACTTCAGATACTCCATTAAATCAAAGTTTATTTTCAAATGCATAAATGCATGAATGCACAGCTGCAATAAAAACCTTTCTTGCTGCAGCATTACAGCCACATATCATTTAAGCAGGACTCAGAAGGAAAACACTTGATTAAACAAATTAAACACAATTTTTACAAGAAAGAACACAAAGGCCAGTGTAGAGCAAAGTGGTCAAGGTGTTGCTAAACTGTAACAGTGATGAGGATTTTGCAGGGTGGTTCAAGAACCAAATTGATGAAGAGAAGTAGCTGTTATGTTGGACTTCACGTTTGTGTACCTCTCACCTGATGGTAGCTGTTGGGAAGATGGGGTGAGAGTAGATGTCCAGGAAATAGAGGAGATGAGGGTGAGGGCAGCATCTGTATATCTATGGTGGAGGAAGGGAAACGCTGTTCTTTGAAGAAGGAAGATATCTGGAAAGGAAAGCTGTATCCTGGGAGCAGATGTGGTGGAGAGGAAGGAACTGAGAAAAGGGAATAGCACTTTTACAGGAGAGTGGGAAGAGAAAGAGGCAGGATAACTGTTGGAATCGGTAGATTTATAGAAGATGTCGATCGACAGTTTGTTTCCAGAGATGGAGACAGAGAGATTGAGAAATGGGGGGGAGGGCCTGTGAAAGGTAGAGCAAAGTTGATGAAATTGAGGAGCTCAGCATTAAATATATAAAGAAATAGTATTGAATGTATACCTGGATTATCCACTGTCTTTAATATGTCATATTTTGAGTTTTGTGGGCATTGCTAGGATGCTTTTTCAAATTAAGGCAACAGTATTAGCATAATCTCACTTATGAATTCTATAATGATGCTTGGCACTTCATTCACCTTGAAGGACAATTTATGAAAGAAAAATACAATATAAGTTACATACTCTAAATCAGAATATAGAAAATTAACTTCACTAAGTCAACATTAACATTTTTGTAAACAAAAGAAAGTCTGCAAATGCTGGAAATCCAAAGCAACACACACAAAGTGCTGGAGGAACTCAGCAGGCAAGGTAGCATCTATGGAAATGAGTAAGTAGTCAATAGAAATATAGAAAATAGGTGCAGGAGTAGGCCATTCAGGACTGACATGTTTATGACATGTTATGATAGAATTGTTGATTGAACTACAATATATTGCAGGTAACTCTCTTCAAGTGAGCATCCTGATTGTGCAGATTTGCAGATGATGAAAATGTACGTCTGTTTTTTGCTCAAGTTGTTAACGTGGTAGAAATCTATCGAAGGATGAGCAGTTGGGGAGGTCATTCCCTATTGAAGTGAAAGAAAATTGAAGTTAATTTTCAAGCTGAATGAAGAAAAAGTTCAATTGCCGGGTGATGGGTACCTCTGACATTTATTCTGATTGTTGTGAAATTTCCTTGAAATCAATACTACCATTTATCCTATTTGTTGTTCTACCCAGTGACATGAAATTCAGAGGAAAGAAAAGATTATCTTAAAGATGGTATCGGGTTAATCATGCAGGGCCTCATTCTCAAGGGAGTAACATTTTTGGTTGCTGATGTGGAAGAAATGCCAAATCTTGAAATTGATAAAATATGTAAAATCTATGTTTTTTGGCATTGCCACACAGCATCTAATCTTTCATCTTAGAAACTTCCCATGTCACATTGGATGGTTCCGTCGATCTGCAAGGAAATTGTGCCTGATTGCAATTTATTTCACATTTAAGGCTTCAGTTGGAAGATAAAAATAGATGAAAGCTGTGACAACAAAATTGTCTAATTTTGAGGTTAGTACCATCAGGAAAATGAGTGCATATCATGCTTGTGTATTAAGCTGAATATTTGTTTTTTTTTAAGATGGAGAAATAATGATATAATTCTACCCACCCCCCCGCCCCCACACTACTCATTCATACTTGCAAAAGTGAAATTCCTGCATTAGCTTTTTAATCAGGTTTCTACTACTACTGAATCAGAGGACTGTGTTACAGAACTGAAAGTAAATGATCCTGGTCATGGGATCTTGGGGGCAAAACATGCGCTCGTTTATCTTTTCTGGATACATAAATGTGAGTAGTTCAATTTTTACCATGAAGTGAGAAAAATATAATGTCCAGAATTATTTTTTGTTGGGTAACTTGATAGGCAAGAAATTGTTATTTGTAAGTGACAAAACTGGGGCCTTAATCCAGTGGTGGAGTGAGAAAATAGATGATTAAATAATAAGAGTAGCTCAGTAGAAATGACTGGCCATAGGCATCGCTGAGGCAACATGGGTTTGTCTCGATCACCAATTTAGGGAGATTACAGTCTGCAAAATATGAATTACTTTTGGATTGTTACCAAAACTTTTCCAACTATTTTGCAACCAGAAGTATTCAGGTAGCACAGCAGCATAGTGGTTAGCGTGACACTATTACAGCATGGGGCCTCAGGGTTCGGAGTTTAACTCTGTGCCATCTATAAGGAATAAGTACTTTTTCCCCATGACCACATGGGTTACCTCCACGTGTTCCGGTTTCCCCCCCAGTCCAAATTCATATTCATTAGTAGGTTAATTGGTCATTATAAATTGTCCTGTGATGAGGCTGGTGTTAAATAGGTGGGTTGGTGGGCAGTAAGGCTGTTTGGCCTGCTCTGCTTGTATCTCTAAATAAAATACATTTTCTTCAAAGTAACTTTGTAATTTTGATATTCATTAGATACTTAATGCGCCTTTTGGAGTTTGCCTAGCATTTGTAAGAGGTACTTAAGAGTTTTTACCCAACATAGGATTGCCTTCTTGTGATGTACAGTGTCCTGATTACTTTGGCTGGGGTTACTTTTGAGAGCTTGAAGCATGATATGATTTCCTGTTCACTGCCTGCTTGATACAATATTGCTGGTCTTTGGATAGTTATGAAGTCTTGACATATTTTTGTCTGCCTTGCATGCATTTTTGTCTGGTAAGAATTTAAAGCCATAATCATTTAAAAACGCTCTGCCCTGCTTTTGAAGTCCCCATTTTGTTAACAAAAGGTGAAGTATCTACATGGCTGCCTGTCACTTTTGAGCTTGTGATCAGTAAGTTTATTAAGTAAATTCCAATTTGTAATCATTACTTTGCAATTAGCTTTAATGGTAAATGTGTTGGGAGAACACCATGGTAGTAAACTAGTGGTTTGATAGTATTATGTAGTAAAGCTGCTTGGGTCCTTTGTGTAATTGTTTTGGAATTTGTATAACTTGCTTTCATTATCAACACCAAAAATTATTGTTCTATTCATATGAATGTAGCAACTCTTAATTCCATTATTGCTTCAGCAGTAAAGAAACATCCTTAAAAGTCACGAAACAATAACTGTGTAATGCCTCTTGCTAAAAGATTGTTTACTCTTATACTGGTGCTACTTATTTTTATTTGGAATACTTTACAAATACAAGAATGGCTTTGTAATTCACTCTGGAGGAATGTTATTTTGCAATCAAATTTGCATTCCATTCCTTAACCATGCAATTTACCTTTTCTTTCAGGCTGTTATTTAACGGCTTACAGATCCCTTCCAAAAATACCTGCCATTCCAATTGACACAGACTATAGCCTGTCCAGATTTGTTTAGGAACGACCTTTTAATATGACTAGCTCACTTGGAAGAAGTCATAGCACTCTGCTATAGATATAATTTTCTTGTCTGGTAAGCAGTTTTTTTTAAATAGGTAAAAATATAATTGGATTGCATTACCCAGATGTGAACAAAGAACTATTATGATTTTGTTGAGTTTGTTCCTATCACTTCATCAATTAGTGTTGCTGTTCTGCGCCTCCAATCTAACTTCCTTGCTATCTCAGTCTATTTGAATATGTGCCAGTGGATTTTAAAGTACCATAATTGGAACATGATGTGATTTCAGCTGTGATCTCAAGGTCTTAAGATGGCCCAATAAGCCTTTTCTATTTGAATGAGCAACAAATTTGTTTACCTTCTCAAAATTAATAGTTTACGTAATAGTTGTCAAGTTACCTTATGCTGTACTTTTGAGTAGAACATTTGGTGTTATCTGTTGAGTCACTAGATGAGGGAGGAGAGTGAAGAATCTCTGTCCTTTGTGAATTTGCTGAGTTTGTGAACGTTAATGTGGAAACATTCTATTGACTTGGGAGTTGACTGAGCCTACCCTGAAGTGTTTCTGTCTTGATACCTGCATGTACGTGCTTTCAAACATGTACCACTGGACATTGTTTGAGAACCGAGAGCATTGCACATGCTTTTTATTCCACTTTGCCACCCCAGTTCTTTTACCACTGCTGTTGGCTTGTTTTAAGCCAGTGAAGTCAGTAAATAAAGTGTTGATACAACTTCTATATTCACCATTCTCTTTGTATTCTATAAGATTCTGGCCAGAACTCAAAAGTTTTCTTTCAATCCTCAAGTTTAATGAAACATTCTTACTATATGACAGAGAGGATTGGACATGGATGGTAATACTTGTATTTCACAGATGTTACATTCTTTCTCTTCTCACAAAAATATACAAACATTTCTTGAAAACAAGAGAAAATCAACAGATGTTGGAAATCCAAACAACAAACATGAAATGCTGGAGGAACTGTGCAGGTCAGGCAGCATCTATGGAAAAAGAGTATAGTTGACACTTCCAGCCAAAACCCTTCGGCAGGACTGGAGGAAAAAAGGCTGAGGAGTAGATTTAAAAGGTGGGGGGGGGGGGTGAGAGAAACACCTCGTGATAGGTGAAACCTGGAGGGGGAGGGATGAAGTGAAGAGCTGGGAAGTTGATTAGTGAAAGAGACAGAAGGCCATGGGGAAAAAAAGGGGGAGGAGCACTGGAGGGAGGTACTGGGTGGGCAAGGAGATAAGGTGAGAGAGAGAGAAAAGGGGATGGGAAATGATGAAGAAGGTGGGGTGTTGGGAGGCAGTACTAGAAGTTCAAGCAATTTATGTTCATGGCATCAGGTTGGAGGCTACCCAAACAGAATATAAGGTGTTGTTCCTCCAACCTGAGTGTAGCCTCATCACGACAATAGATAACTCCTCTTGGCCTGTTTCTAATTTGGAAAGAGCATAAAACTTTAGATAGTATCTGTGGAGAATTTTTTTACGGATACTGCTCGACTTGCTGGCTGTATTTCAAGATTCAAAGTACATTTGTGATAAAAGTATGCATGCAACGTACAACCCTGAAATTGGTCTTCCCCACAGACGGTCATGAAACAAAGAAGTGTGGAACCAACCCATTCAAAGAAAAACATCAAGCATCAAACCCTCCCCGCTCCCCCATGTACAAAAAAAAATCATTCAAACAGCAACAAAAAAAAGAGCAAATACACAGAATCAAAAGGTATATTTCAGTTCAGTTCAGCTCAGTGTTCGTTATCTGCTGGCTACCCTATTCATAGTTCATTGTTCAAGTTTAGTTGTCATTCAACCATACATGAATACAGCCAAACAAAATCAAGTTTGTTTACTATTCTAAATGGATCGCAACTTCTGGTTATTCAACAAGTTACTTTTCCTGGTTACTTATATTTTTGTCAGTTATTACGAAAGAGCAAGTGCTGTTGTATGAAAATATCCATCTAAATTGACTGAAGGTGTCATAGTAACCTTCAGACATGTTGATGTTGGCTGTTATTAGAGGAATTATATGGTCCAAGTATGAGTTAATTGAAAATAGATGAATTGGATCTTTTTGGAACCATTTCTGTTGTTTTAATGGTTTTGTATATTCACTAAGGTTAGTGCTTTAAATATATTTTGTATTGAAGTATTTCTTTACTAACAGTTGGGTCCTTTGGGGTGAGTCATACCTAAAGCTATTTCATTTTGTTATTAATGGCACAGGAGCTTAGAATTTTCACAGTACACTCCTGAGGAGAGCCATCTCATCAAAAGTTTTTTTTTCAACATTAAACAAAGATCCTGCCTAATTTCACAGGTGCTTGCGTTTAAACAGTTGACATTTTGGGCCGAGGCTCTTCATCAGGACTGGAGAGGAAGGCAGTAGATGCCAGAATGAAAAGGTGGGGGAGCAGCAAGGTAAAGGGTGAAGGCAGGTGGGTGGGAAAAGTGAAGGGTTGGTGAAGGATGGGCACCAGTGGGAAGTGATAGGCAGGTGAGGAGAGTGTAGAGGCCAGAGTGGAAAATAGAAGAAGTGGGAGTGGAAGGAAGAAAGAACAGAAGGAGAACTATGTTCATGCCATCAGGTTGGAGGCTACTTAGACAGAATGTGAGGGGTTGCTTCTACACTTTGAGAGTGGCCTCGTCATGGCAGAAGAAGAGGCTGTGGACTGAGATGTCAGAATGGGAATAGGGATATAAATTTAAAAACTTGGCCACTGGGAAATTCCGCTTTTGGTGGATTGACAAGTGGGCTTGGTTATTTTGTCCTTGGGCATTGAGTGTTGCAGTTTGCATTGTTCATATTGTAAATCTGTATAATTTAAGCAAATTATTATCAAATTTCCTACTTCTAAGCTAGTAAACTAATTTACTGACACTAATTTTACTCTCCCATGAGAGGGTTTACAACAAAAATGCTTTACGATCTGAAATCTAAAGATTGTTTCCTTCATTTTGTTGTTAAGTGTGGGGGTGCCACATCTGCAGACGCCCGTTTTCATTTGCTTTTGTCGTAATTAGGCAGGTGTGTGTGTGTGTGTGTGTGTGTGTGTATTTTGTAAAGTTACCTACATATTTCCCCCTTTATAGCTAAGCAAGTCAATACAAGAGACGGCTGAACCAGGAGGCCAGATGTTGACCCTTCTCTGCACTCCCAGACTGGGCTGAGTTGTATGGCTTTTACAGCAGACCATTTTTTTCTGCTTTGCCGTGTGCTGCTCAGATAAATCTTGTTTTCTGTAGAATGGAGAACTTTCACTTAGTGGTAAACAATGTTTATTTTTAGGCTTAAAGCCCAAGTGAATTACAGTGCGTGTTATGTTGCCAGCACCAGCACAAACTGGCAACTTGTTTTGTTCCTTCATTTACCCAGTTCATCTAATATTTGGAAATCTTTTAAGGATGATTCCCAGTATCTCACAATAGATGTTTCCTAATATCAGCTCAGAGTTCGTTGATGTTACAGATGTTGCATTGCTTAAGTTTAGCTATTGGATGTACTAAAGATGAAAACAAACTCATAGCTAATGTAGCTCACCTTAAATTCAGCTGCCTCTATGATCATAGTTAAAGCAACATTAGTTAATGTTAATCAATGGGTAGTAAGAGTTAGTTTGCAGCAAATCATGCAAAAGGGAATCTCTTTTTTAGGTACCAAATATTGAAAGTGAAGTGGATGTGGGGAAGATGTTTCCATTAATGAGAAAGCCTGCCAGAGTCTCAGAATAAAGGATGTCCCTTCAGAACAGATGATGAGGAATCTCCTTAACCAGGGGATGGTGAATCTGTGGAATTCATTGCCACTGATAGCTGTGGAGGCAAAGTTATTGGTATATTTCAAACAGAGGTTAATAATTTCTTGATTAGTAAAGGAGAAAAGGCAGGAGAATGGGGCTGAGTGGGATAATAAACAAGGCAGATTATCTTGTAACGTAGTTGGAGATTCGTAGGTATGACATTGTGGGCATCACAGAGTCATGGCTGAAAGATGATTATAGTTGGGATCTAAATATCTAAGGATATACAATCTAGTGAAAGGACAGACTGGTTGGCAGAGGAGGAGTGGCTCTGCTAGTAAAAATGTAATAAAATCTTTAGAAAGAAGTGACATAAGATTGGAAGATGTAGAATTCTTGGAGGGTGGAGTTAAGAAACTGTGAGGTAAAAAGACCCTGATGGGAGTAACTTACAGGCCTCCAAACAGTAGCCAAGATGTGGTCTACAAATTACAGTAGGAGAAAGAAAAAGCATCTCTACAAGGCAATGTTAAGTTAATCATGGGGGAATTTCAATTTGCAGATAGATTGGGAAAATCAACTTGCTGCTGGATCCCAAGAGAAAGAATTTGTGGAATGCCTCAGATGTTTTTTGGAGCAGCTTGTGGTTGAACCCCCTAGGGGATTCTGGATTGGGTGTTGTAATGAACTGGATATGATTAGGGAGCTTAAGGTAATGAAATCCTTTGGAAACAGATTTAATATTATGATAGAATGCACCCTGCAGTTTGAGAGGGAGATAAAGCCAGATGTGTGAGTATTATAGTAAAGGGAATTACAGAGGTATGAGGGAGGAGCTGGCCATATTTGAAGGGAAGGGGACGTTAACAGGGATGACAGCCGAGCAGCTATGTCTGGAGTTTCTGGGAGCAATTTGGAAGGTGAAGGATTGATGCATCCCAAAGAATAGGAAGTATGCTAAAGCTGGATGACACAACTGTGGCTGACAAGGGAAGTCAAAGCCAAAGGGCAGGCTTGTTCTATCCACTATATATGCCACTAAGCAAAATTTAGTGGGAAGTTATAGGATTAGGAGTTTTTTAAAAAGCTGACAGAGGCAACTAAAATAACCATAAGGAGAAAAAAATATTAAATGTGAAGGTAAGCTCGCCAGTAATATCAAAATGATACTAAAAGTCTTTTTCAGATATATAAAGAGTAAAAGAGAGGCGAGGGTAGATATTGGACTGCTGGAAATGATACAAGAGAGCTAGTAATGGGGACAAGGGATTGGCAGATGAACAGAATAAGTAGTTTGCATCGGTCTTCACTGTAGAAGACTGTGGTCTTCAGTATGCCAGAAGTTCGAGAGTGTCAAGGGGTAGAAGTGAGTGCAGTTGCTATTACTACACAGATTATACTTAAGAAACTGAAAGGTTGGAAGGTAGATAAGGTACCCAGACCTGATGGACTACGTTCCAGGGTTTAAAAAGAGGTAGCTGAAGAGATTGTGGAGGCATCTGCAATGATCTTTCAAGAATCAATAGATTCTGGCATGGGTCCAGTGGACTGGAACATTGAAAATGTCTCTCCACTCTACAAGAAGGGAGGGAGGCAGAAACAAGGAAATTACAAGCCAGTTAGCTTAATCTCAGTGGTTGAGAAGATGTTGGAGTCGATTGTTAAGAATGTTGTTTTAGAGTACTTGGAGCACATTATAAAATAGGCCAAAGTCAGCATGGTTTCTTTAAGGGAAAAGCTTGCTGACAAATCTGTTGGGATTCTTTGAAGAAATAACAATCAGGATAGACATGGGAGAATTGGTAGATGTTATGTACCTGGATTTTCAGAAGGCCTTTGACAAGGTACCACCCATGAGGCTGCTTTACAAGCCTAGAGCCCATGGTGTTACAGGAAGGTTACTAGCATGGATAGAGCATTGGCTGATTGGCAGGAGGCAAAGAGTAATATAGGAGCCCTTTCAAAATAAAGGGAACCCTTTCTGGTTGGCTGCCAGTGAGTAGTGTTGTTCCACAAGGATTTGTGTTGGGACTGCTTCTTTTGACATTGTATGTCAATGATTTAGATGATAAAATTGATAGCTTTGTGGCCAAATTTGCAGACAATACAAAGATAGCTGGAGGAGCAGGTAGTGTTGAGGAAATGGAAAGGTTGCAGAAGGACTTGGATCAGGAGAATAGGCAAAGGGGTGGCAGATGGAATACAGTGTTCTGAAGTATATGGTCATGTACTTTGGTGGAAGGAATATAAAGCATAAACTATTTCCTAAATGGTGAGAAAATTCAAAAATCTGAAGTACAAAGGGATTTGGGAATTCTCATGCAGGATTCCATAGAAGTTAATTTGCAGATTGAATTGGTGGTGAGGAAAGCAAACACAATGTTAGTATTCATTTTAAGAGGACTAGAATATAAAAGCAAGGATGTATTTCCAAGGCTGTATAAGACACTGGTGAGGCCTCTCGTGGAGTACTGAGAACAGATTTGGGCCCCTTGTTTCAGAAAGGATGTTGCTGACATTGGAGGGAGTTTAGAGGAGATTGACAAGAATGTTACAGGAATGAAAAGGTTAACATATGAGCAGTGATTGATGGCTATTGGTATGTACTCACTGAAATTTAGAAGAATGAGGGGGTATTCTCTTTGAAACCTATTGAATGTTGAAAGGCCTAGATAGAGTGGATGGGAAGAAGATACTTCATTTGGTGAGGGAGCTCAGAGGGCACAGCCTCAAATTAGAGGGATGTCCATTTAGAACAGGCGAGGAGAAATTTCTTTTGCCAGAGTGTGGTGAATCTGTGGAATTCATTTCCACTGGTGCCTGTAGAGGCCAAGTTATTCAGTGCATTTAAGCTGGAAGTTGATAGGTTCTTTGATTAGTCAGGGCATGTAAGGTTATGGAGAGAAGGCTGGAGAATGGAGTTAAGAGGGAAATGGATCAGCCATAATGAAATGGCAGAGCAAACTCAATGGGCCAAATGGTCTGATTCTGCTCCTGTCTTTTGGTCTAGATCAGCCAATGATTGAATGGTGGAGCAGACTTGATAGGGCAAATAGCCTAATTCTACGCCTGTGTTGTACAGAATGCCAATGCAGGCACTTGGAATAATCCCATCAATCCCATTTATTTATAAATTGTATTTGTTCGCATTTAGCAACTATCCCACCCTGGCTCCTCTGCCACCTCCACCTACACAGAGGGTAATTTACAGTTGCTAATTTACACGCCAGCCAATGATAGGATCTCCCAAGAGTCACAGGAAGAACGTACAGACCTTCCAAAGGCAACACACAAGCACTGGATGGAAACTAGATTACTAGGGTCGCAAACAGTCTGCTGGACGAAGTCAGTGGGCTAAGCAGTATCAGTAGGATAAAAGAAATTGTTGCCATTTCAGGTTGAAACTTTGTATTCCTTTATGCATAACTGTGGCAACATATAAAAGTTTATTTAAAATGTTATTCATCAAAGTTAAAAATAATATTAACAGCTTTAAAAACTTCTTTGTTATAGTTTCTGGGATGGTGTATGTGCACCAAATCATTTGGTTGCCTCCTGTCTGCATTAAAATAAGGAAGACAAATTGGTGATTTGGTTTTGCATTTCAAATTTTTTTACTAGAGAATACATTTTTATTCTCTAGTAATCTGTTTTGTCAGGCAACACTAAGATAATGATAATCCAGAAGAGTGTTTTATTAATTGTCGCCTCAGATGTGATACTGGAATTTTGAAACAATATTTATTTCTTCCCCTTCCTAATTTCCTCAACACCTATCCTGAAAAAATTTATGCTGAGTTCTGCTGTTCTGGAAAATTTTGGAGACCCCAAGCTGCACCTAATCTGTGATCACTCACTGTTCTTGCAATTTACATTTGAACTTGATTCATCTCTAGCAAGTACGTTCTACAACAATCATTACCTCTTTTTTTTAAAGTTTGTTAGTTTTAAGAATTAAAATTATTTACCCTTCTGTATTAATTAATTTCCTTACACTTCAAGTTGCAAAATAATCTCCTGGTTTCTGTGCTATTTATAAACTGCTTATATTCATACCATTTTATAAACTGATTTGAAGCACACTTGCACTTTATCTCCTACCTGTCAGTAATTTGACCAACTGCTGACTTAACGAAGGTAAATCAAGATTCCTTGGAATTTAGGTTGTTTCCATGATGGTGGAAATTCAGAAGGAATTCTGATCTGGTTCAGTATTCCAATACTAAACGAGTCAGGTTTGTCTTTCCTCAGGGGATTGCTCATGTTTGATCTTTCAGGCCTTTTTGTTAATTGAGCTACAGTTTTCCATAGGTTAATGGGTTAACCCCAATTGGAAAATGCTAATTGTGCATCTAGATTTCTCATGAAGAACTATTCTCATGAGGAACTATTAGACTCGGTTTACTTTTCCATGTATAATCAAAGTGTCCTGGCCAAAATTAAGTTTTACTCCATGTAAAATATGGTTGGATGAACATTCTTTTTATTCATTTATGTATAACAATGACTATTACAGAAACAAAGTAACAATGTTGTTATATGTGTTATATTCATTCAATTTAAGGTAGAAGGAGATACAAAATGATATGGTTCAGGAAAACCTTAATGTGTGCTTGTGATTCAGAAAGTAATTTGACCAAGCTCAAATAGGAAAACCAAGGTGAAGAAATGTTTCTTAAGCATGATGGTTATATTATGGATTATTTTGCATTGTGTCCTATGGAAACCCAAATAAATTCACTTTCGATGTCTTTTTTTTATTGCCTCAAAAAGCAAATCTTTCTATTGTGCAAACTGCACCATTGACATTTCATAACATCAATGCTAAATTTCCTTATTTATTAAAAGTAGAAACCGGTGATCCTTTAGTCTTTTGTTTTTTTCAGTTTTTTCCTTATCTCTGTATGAACTCCTGTCTGGTGTCTTGCACTGTTGTGAAGCATAACAGGATTTGTGTGCAAGTTTCTATAGATTTGCAAGTTTCAGAAGTGTATTTGTGTATATCAAAATCAGAACTCATTGGAAATCTCAGATAATTCTGTCAGCTTCAGCTGTGATCATAAGCATGTTTTTTAAATTATCAATGAAATAAGGCAATTTAACATCTGTGACAGCGGGGAAAAGATGAAATTTATCAAGGCAGGAGCAATATTTTGCATAAATACTATACAATAGAGAATATATTCTTTAATTTATTGATTTATTCCCTCCACAAAATAAAGCAGACTTCTCAAAAAAATTCTGCTTTTGTAAAATCAGACATTTAACTGTTTACAAGCTCCTAGGTTTTTTTAAACTTTGGCAGAAATTAAAATGCTGAGCTTGTAGGCTGTTTCAGATTGTCCTACAGAGATGTTAATCAGACTTTTACAAGATCCATTGCAACCTTTGGGCTGATTGAAGAGAGAGTTCAGGATTGCAGTTTATTGCATATTAAGCTTTAGATAAAGAAACTTCAATAGCAGACATTATTGTCCATGTGGGCCTTGGCCATTTTCTTTTCAAATGAATTCCACATCTTTCGACTACACAATATTCCCCCTGCCCTTTTTAAAAGAGGAAAGAAAAATATTGTGGAACACATGCAGAAAATGCAGGAGGGACTCAGCTGTCAGGGAGCATCTATGGCATGCAATAAATAGTTGACATTTTGTCCCGAGATCCTTCTTCATGACTGAAAGGAAGGGAAAAGAAGCCAGAATAAGAAGTTGGTGGAAAGTGAAGGAGTACAAGATGAAAGATTGATTGATGTGTGAGGGTGATGAAGTGAGAATCTAGGAAGTGATAGGTGACAAGTTTTGGGCCGAAACCCTTCAGCAGGACCAGAGGGAAAAAAATGAGGTTAGACCAAGAAGCTAGGGGGAAGGGAAGAAGAAGTACAAAATCCGTCACATAACTCTCAAATTTCTGTTCATTAGCTATTAAACTATTAGTGTTCCACTGGAGAATTAAGTCCTGCTGAAAGGTTTTGGCCCAGAACATCAACTGTACTTTTTTTCTATAGATGCTGCCTACCCTGCTGGGTTCCTCCAAAATTTTGTGTGTGTTGCTCAGATAGAATATGAGGTATTGCTTGTCATCGTGGCAATAGAGGAGGCCATGGACTGACATGTTGGAATGGGACTGAGAACTGGAATTCAAATGGTTGGCCACTGGGAAATCCTGCCTGTTGTGGATGGAGTGAAGGTGACCAATGCAGCAGTAACTCAATCTGTGTCAGGTCTTACCAAAGTAGAGCAGGTTGCACTGGGAGTACCGGATGCAGTAGACAATTCCAACAGACTTGCATTTGAAATCATAAACACAAATTCTGCAGATGCTATAAATCCAAAACAACACACACAAAATGCTGGAGGAACTCAGCAGGTCAGGCAGCATCTGTGGAAATGAATAAATAGTTGATGTTTTGGGCTGAGACCCTTCTTCAGGACTGGAAAAGAAGGGGGGAGGTGCCAGACTAAGAAGGTAGGGGAAGGGGAAGTAAGACAACTAGAAAGTGATAGGTGAAAGCAGGTGATAGGACAGATAAAGGAGATGAAGGAATCTTGACAGGAGAGGAGAGTGGACCATAGGAGAAAGGGAAGGAAGCATGGACCCTTGGGGTGGTGATAGGCAGATGAGAAGAGGTAGGAGGCCAGAGTGGGGAATAAAAGAAGAGAAGAGGTGGAGGAATTTTTTTTAACCAGAAAGAGAAATCGCTATTCATGCCATCAGGTTGGAGGCTAACCCAGACGGAATATAAGGTGTTGCTCCTCATCGTGGCATGGGAATGAAAATCTGAATTAAAATATTTGGCCACCAGGAAGTGGCAGTGGAGCGGAGATGCTCAAAGATGTGGTTCCCCAAATTACAATGTCTACGTTTACCCAGGTCGAGGAGGCCACATCAGTGGCACCAGACATAGTAGTCGACCCCAGCAGATTTGCAGGTGAAGTGTTGCCTCAATTGGAAGGACCGTTTAGGGCCCCAAATGGAGGTGAGGGAAGAGGTGAATGGGCAGGTATATAATTTTGGCCGCTTACAGGGCTAAGTACTGGGAGGGACTCTACCCCTTGTGACCAGTCTTAACGTAGATGTTTGATCGGATTAAGGTCAGGACTCTGACTGGGCCACTCAATATCAATTTTTACATTTGAAGCCACTGGGCGGTTGCTCTGGCAGTGTGCTTTCGGTCACTGTCCTGCTGAAAGACTAACTTTCTCCCTAGTTTAAGCCTTCTGGTAGAGGCAGACAAGTTTTTATCCAGGATCTCGTGTATGTTTAGATCCTGACTATCTTCCCATCAATCCTGACCAGACTTCTAATTCCTGCTGCTGATGCTACCTCCGTCATATTTTACGGTAGTGGTGGTATTACCTGGCTGATGCGCAGTGTTAGATTTGCGTCACACATACCACTTAGTGTTGAGACCTAAAAGTTCCATTTTAGTCTCAACTGACCATAAGACCATCTTCTACATTCTTACAGTATCTTCTAAGTGACACTTCACAAAGTCTTTATAGGCAAGAATATGCCCTTTTTGCCAGGGTTTCTTCCTTGCCGCTCTTCATAAATACCCTTATTCTCCAGAGCCCTGGAGATTGTGGAGCCATGAGCTTCATCTCCAATTGTGTTTACTGACTAATGCAGCTCACTGAGAGTGACTGTTGGCGTGACAGTAGTCTTTCTTACAAGTGCTACACTACTTCAGTGACTAAGTTTCGAGGGCTAGCCTGACCTCGGCAGAGTGGCTGTCATTTCATATTTATTCCATTCTTTCGCAGTGGACTGGAGTGAGCTCCGAGGTATGTTCAATGCCTTTTGAGATGGTCTTGTACCCTTCCCCAGATTTGTGTTTTTCTGTGATCATTTCCCTGCCTTGCCTTGAATGCTCGATGGTCTTCATTTTGAATTTGTCTGTTGAAACCCTGGCATATGTTACAGAGAGGGGGTATTTATTCTTATGAATTCATTGAAAACAGGTAATCCGATGTCAAAGAAATTGGGTGAGTTGGTAAGGTATTGTGTTGCACCTGAGGGAAGTTAACTTAGTAATTAGAAATGGGATGAATACTTTTTCAGCCTCACAATTTTGGTTTTTAATTCTTAGTAAATTGTTGAAAGATTTTGAATTCTTCTTTTGATTTGTTATGGTGCACAATAGTTTGTAGATTTGCTCATGAAAACTACTCCAATATACTTAAGTTTAGAAAATGAGATAGTAAAATATGAAAATGGGGGTTGAATACTTTTTCAAGGCACTGTAGATGTGGTATCTCATGAAATGATCTACTTTGGTGTATTTGTTACAGAACAGTTGGTTGTTCACTGCTTCTTGGCACATGCAACAATAATAAACCAATTTGTCTTGCACTCTATCTGGCAGTGTATCCGATGTTGATTGCAAGATTGTCCACCATCATTGGAATTTTGCTTCTGCTGGAAGTGCAAAAACAAAACTGCAGTATTATATTTTTATACATTATGTCATGTACTGGAACAGGGAATTTGCTTTGAAGTTTTTTTTGTGACTGCTCTTTTAACAGATGTCATTCATTTCAGTGTGTGAGTGCAATGTGTCGTAGCCTCGATTATATTAGCTATGATTTATTGATGGAATCACACAAGTTAGTATGGTTCTTAATGCAAATCTTATGCTATTTTACTATGGAATATGATTGTTGATTTTTGTCAATCATTATAAATTGTAATGGTGGGCATTTTTTAAAATTGTAGATGTCCGGTCTATGTTAAAGGTCAGGGAGTTGTGGTCACTGTCTCCGAAGTGCGCACCCACCCAGTGATCTGTGACTTGACCAGGTTCATTGCCTAGTACAAGATCCAGTATGGCTTTTCCTCAAGTCCTTTCTACTTGTTTTGTCAGGAATCCTTCCGAGACATACCTATCAGATTCTGCACCATCTAAATCTCTTGCACTTAGGAGGGGCCAATCAATATTAGGGAAGTTAAAGTCAACCATGACAATGACCCGGTAATTTTTTGCAACTTTTTAAAATCTTCCTCCTGCTCGCCTCCTCGGTGTATCTGTTGTTCTCTGGGTGTGGGGGAGGGAGGTTGTCTATTGAATACTCCTAATAGAGAGGTTGTTCCCTTCCTGTTTCTGACTTCCACTCACATTGACTCAGTCGAAGATCCCTCCACCCTGTCCTCCCTTTTTGCAGCTGTGCTGCTATTCCTGATTAGCAATGTGTTCCCTAATTTCTTCAAATTTCCTTCCTGTCTCTTTTGAAATAACTAATCGATGCAACATCCAGCAGCCAATCCAGCCCTAGTGATAGCCAAGACTCTGTAATGGTCACAACGTTGTAGTTCCATGTACTGATCCATGCTCAAAGTTCATCATCTTTGCTCCTGACACTTCTCAGGTTAAAGTAAACACTTATAACTTTCTTTTATGATGGATATTTTTTGTTGTGGCAAATACTGGACAATTTGTGCATGAACGTGCCTCATTTGTTTTTGATTACACAAAGTTTAAATTGGCAGCAGCCGGACACTGGAATGTTATCTGGTACCTCAATCTGGGGAAGAGTCTGGGGCCAGCTGCAGGTGGTGGTTGGATATTGGCTGTGCTTTTTTTTAGAATTGGCTTTGCTCCCTCATAAATGTGCTTTTCCAGTAAATTATCGCTGGCTTGGAGTTGCAAAATAATTCTTCCTTAACATCCTGCTGAGACTCATGATTGTTCACTCCAAAAGTTGCAGACTCCTAATTAGGTCAAAACTGTGTCTCAAGTACTCTGCAGCACTAAGTCGTGCTTGCTGCTCTGCTCTACAATGTTACTGCATCATTTTTTTTACTTCAATGACTTACTTAACCAATTATAACTGATTATGCTGATTATGATATCCATAAAATCACAAGCTTTTACTGGTGTCTGTCATTGCTTCTGAAATGAATTAGACCCTTGTTAAGAACTGCCATCCATAATTTTGTTTGAAATGTACTAGGATTGTTGTCCTAATGATTTTTGCTTGCCTGTCAGTTCTTTTGTTATTCTTGTTGTCGTGTGTTAAGTGTGGAGGGTCTGATAGAATTGTACCTTTGCTAGCAAGGTAACAGAGGGAGCTTCTGGATATATTTACAGTCAGTAGGGTTGTGGGTGGTGAGTGCTTTGTCATTAAAATTGCTTCAGTATCAGGTACTGTTTTAACACATTAGAATGTTACAATGGGACAGCTTTATACAGAATAAAGCCACCCCTTTCTCTGGGGGCAATCTGTGCAAGCATTTAAAAACACTTGGAAATCTAGAGCCTTTTATTTTGCTCCCTTAATTCCTTCAATATGTAACCATGATGTATTATTACAAATTAATGTATAAATACAGTAAAAATGGAAGTGAAAGAGGAGCTGCTGACAGCTGGAAATCAACTTTTTTGGACTTCTGTTCATCATTTCTGGGAATCATGGTCAAAACACATTGCGATTCCACTTACACCATCTGTTCTCATCCTTAAAAATGTGAGATTTAATGTGAGGGTTGGGTAGTTAGTTGCTCTCCACTGGGCAAGGTCAACCGTGGATGTTGCGCGCTAGCTAATTACATTGTTGGTGCAGTAATCTCTGTGTACAGGTTGCATCTTTAAGTGGCCACAGCTCTGCTGGAGGGGCAGCGTTCCTTTCCGTGGGCCCGTTTGCCGCCTACTTTCAGGAATTGTTTTCCACCCAACTTAACAGTGCTCTTTCAGGGTGCTTCTCCGACTGGTGTGGTTGGCTGCAACTTCCTGTCGGGGCTCAATGTTGACGTCCAGCGCCTTCACTTGCCAACATCCTTTTAGTGCCATTGCAGGCGTCCCGCGGTTCTCTCGCCTGAAGCCCGCTATTGTTTTCAGACAAAGGTTAAAGGCAGCCTTGTTATCTGCACTTCCTCTAATTGCAGCCACAATCAGTCTTCTTTGATGAACAGCCCAATTGATATTCTAACAACAAAATAACTTCTGTGTACCGATGATGGCAGGATCACTGGCATGGTGATACTGAGCAGGTTGTTAGGGATCTGACATAATATTGATTATGGGATCTGGATGACTCAGCATTTTGATAAAGAGAAGAATAAAGTGTTCTTCCAATCAACTTTATTTCTTTCCTGAAACACTATAACTTGTGCTGAGGTAATAGCATTTTGGGGTTCTTGAACAAGTGATCCTGTCTGCTTATTGTCCTATTTCTGATTTCCCATCCACTTTTAAAGGGTTTGGCTTCCTATGGCATAGATAAATATCTTTCCTTACAAATAAAGAACCCAACTATGGAGGCATGTATCGTGGAGACTGACCTTGTCGTTATGCACCATGTGCTAGTGTCTTGATACAGTTTAGTAGCAGTAAAGTTTTGCTTAATCATTCTGGGAAATTATGGGTTTAAATCCTCCGAAATGTCACATATGCAGAGTGACCCTTCAGTTTAATCCAGGAAGAAAGCTGTGCTTTAGATGAGGCATGAGCCTCCTTTTCTAACAGCCAGTGGTTAAGCATGGCCAATGTAGACTAATATAGATATAGCCAAGGTGGCCTAATGTTACATTCTTGGGATCAAACCGATTATCTCCCAGTCTATGTGACCCAGTACCACAACAAGCACTACTAGGCCTCGAGTTAGTAATTCAATTGGAAAGTTTTCAATTGTTGCTGGGGAATGTATTTTAAAAGTAAAGTGTGCTTCCATAGAAACTGTGGTAAACTGATCAAAAGTGAGCTCTTAAAAGGAAGATGCAGTAGCTCACTTTTAATTTTGATTAAAACCACGTACTCAGAAATTTGCAGAAGTATGAAACGGTGGCTCCTTCAACCCTTCATGCTGGCTTTCTGTTAGTGGAATACCCAGGTATTCACTCTTCTGCTTGTGTTACAAGGAAGCAGGGTCACGGGTTTGGTAATTGAGACAGAAGACACTGATTACGAATAAGCACATTTTATTTACAGGCAAACACTAAGCATGAACCAAACACATAAGTCATCCTAAGTTACAAAAACTATGACACTGAACATTCAATAACACTTCAAACTCAACAGGTACCTCATCAAGTCTCCCCAAGTTGACAGCTACGAGACCAAACTTCCAATAGATTCTTAGCTAAGTGCGTGTGTATGCTGTCCGAACCTGCAGCACACTTGCCCAGTGGTTCTTCAGCACTAACTCGGACGTCAGTGAAGATGAACCCTGGGAGACAAAGGCCAGCCGCACTCTTGCGCGTGCTGTTCTTATACCCCGAGGCACCTGGTTCCGCGGCACACAAGGTAACCAATAGGAAAGAGCTGCTGCATCCTTCGAATGGGCCAATTGGTGACTGGCACAGCAGAAGTGGCTTTCGATTGACAAGTAAACTAGCCCTTCACATCACAGCGTGCTCATAGCTCTGCAATTTTCCTTCCACTATCTATACGATGGTGTTGAATCCGAGGCCACCAATCACTTGGGCTGTATGCTTTTGATTAGGGCAACTTGCTTTGCAAGAGTTATTTCTGTGATTAACACCGATTCTTTTAGTACTTGACATTGTTCTGTATCCTCTGGTTACCAGCTTTTATGCAACTGGAACAGATCTGTCCTAATTTAACCTAACAAAAGCATTTGTAGCTTCTGGGAGCTACCGTCAAATCTTACCCATTCTTCTATACGAAGAAAATCTTCAGCTTCTCCAACACTCTACGCAAGTCTGCCAATCCTTTTTGCAGTAAATGTACAAACGTTTGTACAAAGTACATCATTTGTAAGTCCTTTGCTTCTTAGTGTGTATTGATTAGAAATGAAAAGAATTTTCTATGTTTGCACATTGTGTGTGTGTTGTGGTTTTTGAGACCCGTGTCATCTGCCAGTCTGAAGACTTCCATGGCAACTTTTTCTGAACTTCCACCCACACTGCTTACACCCGTACATTCTCCTGGTTTCTGGCACTGATGGATTTGGTCTGACGATGCAATTTCATATAGATTTGCATTTTACTTCAGATCTTGGTTATTCCCGGTTCCTTTCTCCCCTGTTCCATTCATCTTCCCCACTACTGTAGTTGAAAGGACCATAAGCCATTTCTAACAGTTTTGTTCTTGCCCCTTTCCTCTGGAAACTTTTCTTCTTCACTCCACTTTGCCCAGAACAGCAATAAGGGTTCAATTTTGTCTTCTGTTCCACTGCAGCAATATCCACATACCCTCTCAGTGATCGAGAGAGATCATTCCCTCCGAGAAATTTTGATTCACCCTTCCACCTTCATCAATATCCACTCCCCTTCCCACAGTACTGTCCTGTATAACCACAGGAAGTGTTGCATCTTAATTCCATCCTTCACCATATCCATGGCCTCGAACCTGTTCCCAGGTGAAGTATTGATGGAACAGTATCCCACATTTGGTGCTGATAATGTAGTCTCCTTTATATTGGGAAAACCTACTGCAGATTTGGAGATCACTTTTCACCATTACTCAGAACAAACATAACCTTTCCTTCCAGTCACAGATCACATGAATTCTTCCTTTATCTCCCACCTGGAATACAGTCATTGCCCTCTGTTCAACATGCCCAGTACAAGCTTAAGCAACAGGCCGCTTGGCATATGACAGACAGCCTTCTAGATTTGTCACTGACTTTCGGTACATGAATCATCAATTCCAGTATTTGTACTTATTCCCAGGTTTGTGTTTGCTTTACCCTTCTGGTAACTCAGCGTAATTATTCTGCTTTTATTTCCACCTCCTCCAGGCTGAATTTTTGATATTTACTATTCCATTTTACAGCATTTTACAGCATTTTAGCATTTAATCTATCCTGCCTTCCACCTATCTTCGATCTGTTTAATTCTGTCCTCTGTCCCACTTCTTTACAAGTTTAAGCATGTCTGGCTATCAGTCTCAGATCTGAAGCAAGATCCTAATCCTGAGATATTTAACTCTCTATATCATTCTACAGGTGCTACTGAATATTTCCAGTATTTTCTTGTTTTTATTACAAAAGAGGAAATTTCTCACTCCATGCCTTTCAATAGGATCACAGTTGTTCTTTCACCTCAATGTAACTTTTACCTCAACATAACTTACTTGCACAAGCCCCATATCCCTTGATTCCATTGATAAATGAAAAATTGATTGCTATCTTGAATGATCTGTGCCCTGAGACTTCACAGGCTAAAGGTTTATGACCTCCTTAAAGGAATTCCATTTCGTGAAGGGCAGCAACCTTATTTTGAGACTGACCCCAATCCAGGTAAAACATTAACTCTGGACATACCTTGTCAAGTCTTGAAGTTCTTTGAATGTATCAACAGGATATAGTGGGAAGTGAAGGGAGTTTGGAAATTTCTGAATGATAACTTGTTATTTAAGGTACAGGAAAGGTGATATAAAATGGAATGTGAATGTGGTGATCCATAGTTAAATGCAGTATATTCAAAAGTCTTGTTAGCAGAGTTTGATCCAGTATTTATTTTATCTTACTAATGGAAGGAATGTTGCAACAGGATCTGTTTCTGATAACAGATAATGTAAACAGTTCACAAGTCAATAATGTATTCATCTGCCAGTATACTTAAATAGGCCAACCAATGACAATGCGTCATTAAATCAGGATGGTTAACTCAACTATTTGGGGTTTTTTTTTTCCTAGTTTCAATAATATTGTTGCAAACAGAGCACCCACACGATAGAAGATGCCTGCAGCCCCATGATAGCCAATCCATTCTGCCGTTTTCACCAAATGTTCATTAGTATGTATAGGCTGTTCATAAGTCAGGTGTTTTCTAACTGGGGTAGGACCTACAGTTCGATTTAACTAGGATTCTTACTACAATATAAATGAAATGGCCTTGTATCGTGATTGCGCCTCAGCCAAGTAAGCAAAATATAAATTAATCTGTCAGTAGAATTGGTGACCTAAAGGTACACCAGCTAAGTGGTCCATCTAACTGAAATATTTCTGACTGTACAATTGGTCTCCTATTGAGTCAACTTAATTCCATCTGTATAGCACCTGACTCTTATCTGCCTCTGTTTAGCTTTCACCCATATCTTTGTTATCTACTTGAACAATATGCATTCTTGGCTGGACTTTATCACCTGTCCTACAAGAACATCAAGTCGTCCAAAATTCAGCCACCCCATATCCTAATTTCCACCAAATCAAATGCATCCAATAGCTGGTGAACAATTTGCTTTAATGCAATATGTTTTAGGTTGTGATTCAAAGTAGTAATTGTGTTGAAATCCAGTATACCAAATTTTCATAAATCTTTGTTTTCCAATGAAAGGTTAACAACTGTAAATGTTGGCTATGTTTCTCTCTCCACAGAGGCTAACTGACCTTTTGAGCATTCCCAGCTTTAGCTGGTTTTGTGCGTTTGGTCAGTTATTCGATTCTTGAAAATCAAGTATAGGTTACGTTATTGTGATTGTTAATATAATGAATTACGCTGTCTTAACATGTGTTTTTGGTAATAAATTTTAAAAATGTCAAACAAACTTTACAAAATGACACACTTTCTAAGTTATACATGACTCTCATTTCATATGAGAATGTTTGATTCAAGGTTGCATCTTTAATGAAATTTGTCTTTCTTGACTTTAAATTCTTTGCAAGTTAATTTTAAGTTTGTAAAATGTAGCACCAGGAGAAAGAAGGGATATACACATAGGTCAGAGAGATGACCTGAAAAACTTGACTCCTTGTTTTATGTTCCTAAGGTTCAACACAGACACAGGCCCTTCGGCCCACCACATTCATGTTGACCTTTTAGTCCATTTACATGAATCTCATTTCCCACAGTGCTTTGCTTATTTAGAAGCCTCTTTAAATGCTTCATAAATGTGATTTTATCCAACCTGCTGACAATTGGGAAGCCTACATTGTTGGTTGTCTGTCATTTCTGATGATGACGTTTGTCTGTGCGACTCATGAAGCTGTATTGTGAAAAACCCTGTGAGGGAGGAGTTTTATAGTGAAAAAGCCATTGCACTGGGGCAGTTCCACACACTTGGCCTCAAAGAGCTTGGTCCGATGGTATGAAAAATCGTCACGTCTGGGGTCTTCCTCAGCTGTAATGGGTAGCCTTAATGCCTTCTGTGCCTTGTCATGTCTTTCACTCTCCACAAAGCATTGAGCACTGCCGCCTTAGCCGTTTGATCTTGTAGCTGATCTCATCCGTCCAGTCTGCCAGAACTGGCTTGGCATGCTGGGGTATCATATCCCTCTCTCAATGGAGTTTGATGGTCCCGGCTACCCTCACTGGGTCTGGCCACTGTCGCATGCAAGTAGCTACTTGGAGCCACAGGTGGGGGCGTAAGTGGGGTGAACTGCTCCTGGGCAGAGCACAACAAGCCCGACACCATAAGTGCTACCCCTCCCTGGACACCTCTTGCGCTCCGCAGTATGGTCTCTTTGGATAATCTCTTCAGGATCTCCTGTGTACAGTTGTGATTATTTTTTCCCCAGTCAATAGTATATTCTTCTTTCTATATGATACTTAATATCCTGGTACGTTAAACGGTCAGTCCTATGCTTTCCTCAGCCAAATTTCTATTATCCAAATAATAGTTTGTTCATAATCACTCATTTTAGACAATGTGTCTATTGCTCGTCCATCACACTGAGCTTTTCTACTTTGATTTATTTACAGTGTGTGTGCTAAAACAGACTGTACCAGAATATCCAGGTATCCAAAAGGTTCAAATTAAGTTCTTGTGATGATGTCAGCTGTACAAATTGTTCAGCTCTGTGGAAGTAATACTGTTCAATCTTTCACAATAAACTTATTGTTATGTTTAATTGGAATGGACAGCACCATTATCATGCAAATCACATTACAATTAAAACAGAACTGATGTGGCTGTCACCAATAAAAGTAAACAACATTGCATCAATGAACATAGATTTCTTTGTGTGATGGAACCAGCTTTTTTCTATATTCTGCTGAATTTTAACTATTCTTTTTGATTATAGGATTCTAGCTCACTTTTATATTGTTGTGGGAACTAAGTGTTCTTCACCTTAGTCTCAAATACAAAATCAAAATTCTACGGATAATGGAAATTTGAAATAAACTCACAAAATGGTGGAAACACCAACAGAACCCACCTCAGCTGTGCAGAGAGAAACAACTGAAATTTAATTTCTGGTAATTGATCTATAATGTCTCTCTATAGGTCTGTTCTGTTATAGAATTCACAATCCAGGCCAGGCACTCCTCACATACAGGAGCTGTAGTCCACACCATCAGGTTCAGAAACAGTTATTACTCTACAACTATCAGGTCCTGAAATAGTGTGGATAATTTCACTCACCTCAACTCTGAACAGATTACACACCTTACAGACTTGCTTTCAAGGACAATACAACTCATGTCTTTGGTATTATATATTAAATAATTTTAATTTTCATAATTTGTCTTATTTTGCACATTGGTTGATGGTCCATCTTTATGTATAGTGTAAAGGGGGTTTCTTTTTTTTCTTTGTTACTGTTGGGAAAGGGTTTCCTTTTGTTAACTAGCAGGAATGCTAATTTACTGATAACGAGAATGGTATTCCTTTGTAAACCAAATGGGGATTAATGTTCTTTCTTCTGAGTCTGTAAGCTTTTGTTGACGGGCTTTTGGGCAGATCAGCGCGAAGGGGTCGAGAGAGAGGACGCAATGCTCTAAGCTGGGCGAGGATCGGACCCCAAAGGGGGGTCCGAGGCCGGGAGATTCTCCGAGGGGGGGGGGGGATGAAGCTAGATGTGCTTGGTTGACCACTCGGAGGGTCCTGAGCTGTTTGGAGAGTCGAGGAGTTTGGAGGGTCCTGAGCTGCGAGTCGAGGAGTTCGGAGGGGATGGAATGGTGGCCAGAAGACTTCAGTAATTGAGCTCCAACGGTTGTGCACGAAGTGGTTTGGACTTTGATAAGTTTGGCGCCTTTTCTTTAATTTTCTCTTCATATATACTGTATCGTTATTAATCACTTAGTTATAGTAACCTTTATAAATTGTACTCATTTAATCGCATATGGTGTACTGTCTGTTTTTGGACGAGGCAGGGACATCACACAGCATCCACACCAGCTGATTACCCAGTTTGGCGGGGCCAAAGGCTGCTCCCCCTAGACAAGAACGAGCTGAGCGAGCCTGAGGCGACCCAGGGAGTTACAATAGATTGTCATAAATTCTATTGTATTTCTTTCTTTCCCTTTAAGTGCATGCAAGAAAATTAGTTTCAAGGTAGCATCTAGTGACATTACATACTTTGAGCTTTGTACCACGTGGTTTATCATGCTGTGAACTTGACTGGTGTTATGCAGTATATAATTTAGTATCAAGCTGAATTTTGATCCCTGATTCTTGACTAATATTAGCTATTTTGGCCTTTGCAGAAACGTCATTTATGTTGCTGAGCTAGAAAATGGTTACTGGAGGGAGTGAATATGAGCTACACGTTAGACCAAGATAATCTGAACCACAGGCAATAATTGCTGTTATTTGTATGTACTTCCAGTGAAAATTTGATCAGTCAGTGCGGTCATATGATTAGTTGACATTCTAACATACTGTCTGCAACTGTGACCCTTGCTGGGAACCAGGGGTCTCTTCGCCATCAGCTGGCAGACATCCAGGTTCTGATGAGATTCCTGGCCATACCTAGGTCGCTGAGTGATCAGAGACCTCTGATTAAGTTAAACCCCAAGAAAGAACAAGAACTTCAGCTCAATCTATAATTTGGGGTTGGTGAATAGAGAGACGGGTGGAAAAGAGCCCAGAGGTCCTGAGCGGAGTGTTTTGTAAGGGTACAAAAGGTTTTTGGTCAGTGTGCGGAATGTAGATGGAATACAAAACTCATCTTTTAGTCTTGTTAGTAGGGGTGGGGGGGGGGGGGGTAGTGAATCTTAGAATCTTCAAGAAGGTAAAGCTGACTGCATGACTTTTTAAAAATATTCAGCATCCCACATCAAGCTCCCGGGAGGAACGGTATAATGAGATCAATCCTCGACATAAGGAAAAGGACAAAATCAGAAAGAATCTCGAGGGATTTCTCTGTTGGTCATTTGCGAGGATTGAGCACTGTACGGTATCATTCCACTGTGTGCACAATGATCAGATGTCTCAGAGTTACAGTCATAGAACACTGCACAAGAGTCGTAGAGCATTACAACACATAACTGGCCCATCTAGTCTGTGCCGAACCATTAATCTGCCCAGTTCCATTAACCTGCACCTGGACGGTAGCCCTCAATACCCCCCCCCCCCCCATTCATGTAACTAACCAAACTTCGTTTGTGTTTGAAGTGACCCCAAATGCAAGCAGTTCATTCCACACTCTCACCACCCTCTGAGTGAAGAAGTGCCCCCTCATGTTTCCCTTAAACATTCCACCCTTGACCATTGACATCTTGCTGTAGTCTACCCAACCCAAGTGGGGAAAGCCCTACTTGCATTAACCCACACTATACCCCTCATAATTATGTATACTTCTATCAAATCTCCCCTCAATCTTCTATGTCCTGGGAATAAAGTCCTAACCTATTCATCCTTTCCCCATAACTCAGGTTTTCAAGACCCACCAGCATCTTAAGTTTTCTCTGCACTCTTTCAATCTTACTTACATCATTCCTGTCGGTAGGTGACCGAAACTGCATACAATATTCCAAATTGGGCCTCACCGACTTCTTTTACAACTTCAACACAACATCCCAACTCCTTTACTCAGTATTTTGTTCTATGAAGACCAATGTGCCAAAAGCTTTCCTAATGCCCCTATCTACCTGTGACACCTCTTTCAGTGAATTTCCAGATCCATTTGTTTGTACTGCACTCTTCAGTGCCCTACTGCTGACTGTGTAAGACCTTCCCCAGTTGGTCCACTCAAAGTGCAACAACTCACATTTGACTGCACTTAATTCCATCTGCCATTTTTCAGTGGTTCAGATCCCGCTGCAAGCATTGTTAGTTTTCCTTACTGTCCACTATACCCCCAATCTTAGTGTCACCTGAAATTTGCTGACCAGTTTACCACATTATCATCCAGATTATTGATATAGATGACAAACAGCTTCGGACCCAGCACTGATCCCTGTGGCATTCCCCTAGTCACAGGTCTCCAGCCAGCGAGACAACCATCTACTACCACTCAGTGGCTTCTCCTGCAAAGTCATTATCCAATCCAATTTACTACCTCATCTTGAATGCCAAGTGATAAAGACTTTCACAAGAAGAATGAGGGGTGACCTCATTAAAAACTATTGAATGTTGAAAGATTAGATGATGGCTGCGGAGAGGATGTTTCTTATGGTGGAAGAGTCTCAGGGGAGGGGACACAGCCTCAGAATAGACAGGCATCCTATGAGAATGGAGACGAGGAGGAATTTCTTCAGCCAGGGAATAGTGAGTCTGTGGAGTTCAATGCCAAAGGCAGCTGAGGAGGCCAAATCATCGGGTATATTTAAGGCAGAGTGTGATAGATTCTTGATTAGTCAGGGTGTGAAGGGATACAGGGAGAAGGTAGGAGATTGGGACTGAGAGGAAAAGTGGATCAGCCACGATGAAATGGCAGAGCAGACTCGATAGGCCTAATGGCCTAATTCTCCTCCTATATCCTATATTCTTATGTTCTTAAATGGAAGTGATCAAATTAACTTATAATCACCACATCTTTGCGATGTGGGAGGAAAGTGGAGCAGCCAGAAGAAAGCCATTAGAGAGCATGTGAACTCAACGCAGACGCCACTGAAGGTTAGAGTAGACCCCAGTAGTATGTTTGATGGACCATTATGTTGTCTTATTTGATTGAATATATTTTGACCCATTGTTGATACTGTCACCAAAACCCCACTATTTAACTAACTGGATATTTATTCTTCACTTTCATTAGACCCATTACTGACTTTTTTCTTTCCTTCGTGCCTTTTCTTTCCACTCCACCCCCAACTCTGCAGTTTCCAAATGCAAAAATTAGACTTCTGCTTACAAATACCGAGAAAATGATTTGAACACAACTAAAACCCATTCGAGCACAATGTTTAAATTTTCTTTTATGAATGAGACAAAGATATTAACTGGTTAGAGAATTGTATCTAAGAAAATAGCTCTTTTGATCAACAGATTTGTTACTTATTAGTGCAAGTCTAATGCATTTTGGAATATTAGGTTTTGGGACAAAAGCACTCAAGTGTTTGATGTGCTTGAAGAATTGGTTTGTTTTATTGTTAAATCTAAATAGCTGAAGCATGAAAGTCACTGGGATGGAGGAAGGCATTAGGTTGAAATTGCATCTGCTGTCTTATTGTCTGCTGGTCTAGAGATAAGATGCACTGCAAAATAATGCTCTCAGTTTTTTAAAAATTCATGTAATTTTAATTTACTGAAGCTGGTGGCTATTGCAAAATGATTTTGTGCAGTGGTGTTTGCTGTTAATTGGACTGTTAGTAATTAAATAACTTGCCTGCAGATTGTCGAATGACACTCTACAGTGATTAACTGCTCAGAGAAAATGTTCCGAGTTCTTAATTAATGACACTTCTAAGAAGTTCTGTTAGGGTTGATGAGTAAAATGTAGCAGAGAGCTTGTGCAGTGCTGAACTTAATGAGATATTTGTGGATGTTTCATACAACAGAATTAGAAGCAAAGAGTTAATGATTAGGACCTAGAAAGGACTGTTGGAGGTAACGTGGTGTCTGTTGCCTTCACTGGTCTGAGTTTATTTGTAAAAATAGATGTCACACAGCTGGTAATGTGGCAACATATCCTCTGTACTGACAGCTTCATTTTCCCATAGTTTTAGAACCACCTTTTACAACTAGTTATTAGAATAACCATGCATTAATATTCAACAACTTCCACTACTATAGTGATGACCTGTTTATGGTATTTGTAACTGATTTACCAAGTAGTTAAAATTTGAATCAATGTAATTTTTTTTACCATCTCAAAAAGTCTGAGTTCACAATAGAAATGCTGTAGATGGACACTGACCAAACAGGTTTGCTAACAATTCAGCTGTAAGTTGTTCAGCATGGAAATGGCCTCTTTGGCCCATCTGGTCCCTGCTGAACAAGATTCCCATCAAAACTAGACCATTTTCCAGCATTTGGCCCATATCCCTCTTACTCTTTTCAATCTACGTACCTGCCCAGTATTGCTTAGGTGCTGTGAATGGACTTGTCTCCGCTACTTCCTCTGGCAGCTTATTCCATATGCTGACCACCCTCTTGGTGAAAATGTTGCCTCTCACCTTAACCAGTGCCCTCATCCTAACCTGCTCAACCTTTCTTCATAGCTCTGTACCTTGGTTTCCAGAAACATTCTTCTAAACCTCGTCTGCACTGCTTTCTCATTGAATAGCATAATTCCTATAACAGAGTAACCAAAACTGAACACAATATCGCAAATTCAGCCTCAAGTCTTGTACAACTGCAGCATGATATTTCAACTTGTATACTCATTGCCATTTGAATGAAGGCCAGGATTCCAAAAGCAGCCTTCATCGCCCCATTTACCTGCAGTACTACTTGAAGGGAACTGAATTCTACTTGTGCTCCTTGGTGTCTCTGTTCCACAACACTCCCAGTCTCTATGGTTCACAATTTATTGTTTTCATTGATCATTATAAATGCTGGATAATTACAATCTTCTTCAATTCGGAAAATGGAAGATTTAGTCTATATTTTTAAGCCTCATTAAAGTTAATTTACTCTTGTATACTATATGTGAAAACCTAGTATGACATGAAAACTTGGCATTTGCATGTCTAATCTAGCCATTAGTTATGTTTGACCAAGATGCAACAGCACAGTGTATTTAATTTCTGCTGCTGTTTTGTCCTAAGATATCTATAATCATGTATTTTGTTTGACCTCAAAGAAAATTTGAAATGTGTGAAGTGTAGTTCTTGATCTGATAGCTTCTGTTGGTGAATGCAAATTATTATTTTTATCCTGCCATTTGTAGTGGTAGTTTTTAGTTTAAAGTTACACTATCTTCAATGTCTGGATTCAGCTGTTCAGGAGAGAGAAAGTTAAGTTTGAAATTGAACAGAATGTGCAATCTATTATTAAAATATGTTTAGATTGTTATTCTTGTCATTTTCGCCTGCTGTCTGTTCATAAACATAAATAGAGATTCTTGCACGGTGATTCAATGACTGCTTTATTTGACATAGTTAAATGTGCACGGCTTTATTTTCACGTGGCATCAAGATAGTAATATTTTTAAGTCATAGAGCAATACTGTACGGGTACAGGCCCATCAAGCCCTTGCCAACCTTCATGCCCACGCAGCTAGTCCCAATTTCCTGTGTTCGGCCCAAATCCCTCTAAGCCACGCTCTTCCATGCACCTATCCAAGTACTACTGAAAGATACCATTGTACCTGCCTCAATCACTTCCTCTGGCAGCTCGTTCCATATCCTCACCGTCCTCTGCAGGAAAAGGTTGCCCCTCAGGTCCTTTTTTAATTCTAAACTCCTCATATCCTGGGGAAAGTACTGCTACAAATCTCTGTATCTGTACCTCTCATAATTTTAAACACTTCATAAAGGTTGCATTCATTCTTGTATATTCAGAGGAATATAAAAACCGCACCCGGCCAACTTCTTCCTGTAACTCCGGCTCTTTGGTGCTGGCAGCTTCCTTGTCAATGTATACTGCACTCACTACCTTCACCATGCCTTACCTTTAACAGGCTGACCAAAACTGTACATAGTCCTCCATGTGTGGCCTCGCCAATGAGTTGTACAACTGCAACACCATGTCCCAACTCCAGGACTCAATTTGCTGACTGTTGAAAGCCAGCATGTTCAGCACCTTTCTCACCTCTGTCTCCCCGTGAGGCTGCTTCAGCAAACTATCTACTTGTGCACCTGGGTGCCCCTGTTTCATTACACCCCCCAGTGCCTTACAGTGCATAATTTAAATCCTATGCAGTTTGACTTTTCCAAGATATATAACCATATAACAATTACAGCACGGAAACAGGCCATCTCAGCCCTCCTAGTCCATGCTGAACGCTTGCTCTCACCTAGTCCCACTGACCTGCACTCAGCCCATAACCCTCCATCCTTTCCTGTCCATATACCTATCCAATTTTACTTTAAATGACAATATTGAACCTGCCTCTACCACTTCTACTGGAAGCTCGTTCCACACAGCTACCACTCTCTGAATAAAGGAATTCCCCCTCGTGTTACCCCTAAACTTTTGCCCCTTTACTCTCAACTCATGTCCTCTTGTTTGAATCTGCCCTACTCTCAATGGAAAAAGCCTATCCACGTCAACTCTTTCTATCCCCCTCATAATTTCAAATACCTCTATCAAGTCCCCCCTCAACCTTCTATGCTCCAATGAATAAAGACCTAACTTGTTCAACCTTTCTCTGTAACTTAGGTGCTGAAACCCAGGTAACATTCTAGTAAATGTCCTCTGTACTCTATTTTGTTGACATCTTTCCTATAATTCGGCGAACAGAACTGTACACAATATGAACATCTCACATTTAGCTCTTTTGAAATCTATTTGCTAGTCATTGGCCCTCTTGCCTAAATGACCCAGAACCCCCTGTAATCTACGATAGCCTTGTGTACTATCAACAATGCCATGTAATTTCATGCCATCTACAGATCGACTGATCAAACCTCGTGCATGTGATCTAATTATTTGTGAAAATTATGAATAATAATAATGCCATCTGCTGAGGTGCAGGTCACGGGCCTGCATTCTGAGAAACAGCCTTCAACTACCACCCTCTACTCCTTACCTCCGAGCCAATTACGAATCCACCACACCAGCTCTTTGTGGATCCTACGGGACCTAGCCTTCCACGCTAGCCTATTGTAAAAACAGATATGATTCAACCACGTAGGACTATTTCACGGAAGAGGTTTACTAATCTTTGCAATAAATTTTAAATTATTTTTGTTTTTCAGGCATGAAATTCCCTTGCTCTGTGCTTGTCTGAAGCTATAATGTGCTGACCAGTCACTATGGGCAGACGATATCCAGGAGCTTATCATCGTCCAAATAGTGAATGTACGTATGGATACAGAAGTTCATTCCCTTTATTGCTATTTGCTGCAGAAATCTGGAGATAAATATTCTGATTCTACTGGAATGCGTATTATTATTTGTTTGCAATTTCTTTCAAAATATCTGAGGGTCAATAATATGATCCTAAAAGTTTTGTTGTGAATTATTTTGAAATTTGTACTGTAATTGGAGGCATTGGGAATAGATTAATTTTACTAAAAATGATCATTTGGGGAAAATTAATAATCTGTAGTTATAAAAGTTATGTTTTTAATTTTTTGTGGTTTGAAATTAGTTTAAAAATTGCATCCTATTGTTCTTTAGGATGGTGATGAATATTGGTAGCTCTGGCTGAGGTTTTTGATGTTGTGGTGTTTGCCAAGTTTGGCAATTAGCTTGCAGATGTTTCATCAGCGGTCAAGGGGACATCCTCAATGTACAGTTGTAGGTGTTTCTCTCTGGGAGTGCTCGGATTTATATAGGCTGCTGTTCACTTGTCTCAGTAGTGATTGGCTATCCCCTTCAGATGACCTTTGAATTCCATTCGTACACGTATCTTTGACTCTTAGGGGATTGTAGATGGCTTCATTTTGATATGTTTGTTTGCAGAGTTATAAGAACTGTGGTGTTCCAGTTAAAAGGAACACAAACTGTTGGTACGGAGACGTGATCCACTGTCGCTGAGCTCGGTACATGAAGACTGAGAGGGATAACTGGGACATTGTGGCGGTTCCTGTGCAAGCAGACATGAAGCAGGCACAAGAATCTTTAGAAGCGTGATTCTCTTTTGATAACTTCATAAACAAACCTATCGAAATGGATGCCATCTACAAACCCCTAAGTGCCAAAGAAATGTGTGCCAATAGAATTCAACGGTCAACCGAAGGGGATAGCCAATCAGGATCGAGACAAGTGAACAGGAGCCTATATAAATCCGAGCACTCCCAGAGAGAAACACCTACAACTGTACATTGAGGATGTCCCCTTGACCGCTGATGAAACATCTGCAAGCTAATTGCCAAACTTGGCAAACACCACAACATCAGAAACCTCAGCCAGAGCTACCAATGTTCATCACCATCCTAAAGAACAATAGGATGCAATTTTTAAACTAATTGTCAAGCTCCGTGAACACCACACCATCAAACGCATGTTAGGTTTGTTTCCTATACAGAATGCCACATAGAAATAAAATTCAGACTTGACTCAAAAATGTTAGGTTTATTTTGATCTATGGGGTGGCAAAACCAACATTCATTGCCCGTCCATATGACCTAAAGAAGGTAGTGGCCTTGAATCATACAATATGTGTTCTTTCAGCGAAAATACTCACCTGCCATTGTTGCGGAGGAGTTTCAAGCATTAATGAAGTAGCAGCGGTGCATTTTCAAGTTGGGTTGGTATATGACTTGGAGGTGGCATTTTCATGCAGCTTCTCTTCTCTTCCGTGATGGCAGACAGTGGTTTGGGAGGTACTCCTGGAAGGTATTTTGTAAATGAAGCATACAGTGCCCGTTTCGCATCTGAAAGGAGGAATGAGTGTTTACAATGTCCTGATGTGGTAGATGTCACTTGTCACATCTTAGCACCACCTGTTTGATCAATGGCCTGAAGGGCCATATTATCACTCCAAGACCCCTACATTTGTCATGCTGGACTGCAGTAATTAAAGAAGCAATTGATCGCTCATCAGAAACCCCACATTAATAGCAATAAGAGTATTGTTTACACATTCAATTCTGGGGGCATTTCAGCTACTGTCCTCATAAATGAACTAGGAGTTACTGTAAAACTTGGTAGCATATTTTGACTTGTTAACCATGTCACCCTCTCCCCTCCACCACCCCACCCCACCCCGCCACCACCTTGTGGTCCTTCTCCAATGAGAGGGTGGTCATAACTAGAATTAAATCCTGTCTAAACAAGGACCTGGACCCACTGCAATTTGCCTATCACCACAATAGGTCAACAGCGGATGCAATCTCACTGGTTCTCCACTCGCCTTGGCTCACCTGAGCAATAGTTACACCTATGTCAGGCTGCTGTTTATTGATTATTGACTACAGCTCAGCATTCAACACCGCCATCCCCTCAGTTCCAGTCAGTAATCTCCAAAACTTTGGTCTCTTTACCTCCCTTTGCAACTGGATTCTTGACTTTCTCAATGGGAAGTGTGGATCGGAAATAACGTCTCCTCCTCGCTAATTATCAACAATGACACAACTCAAGGATGCGTGCTTAGCCCACTGCTTCACTCTCTCTACACACATGAATGTGTGGCCAGGCACATCTATTGCCATCTATAAATCTGTCAGCAAAACCATTGTTGATAGAATTTTCGATGGTGATGAGGAAATGGTACAGGAGCGAGATAGGTCAGCTGGATGACTGGTGTTGTAACAACTACTTTGGACTCAGTGTCAGTAAGACCAAGGAACGCATTGTGGACTTCAGGAAGCGGAAGTTGAGGGAACACATCCAGGGAACAGAAGTGGAAAGGGTAAACAGTTTCGAGCTCCTGGCTGTTAGTGTTTCTGAGGATCTTCCCTGGGCCCAACATATTGATGCAGTTACAAAGAAGGTACTACAGTAGCTGTGGTTCATTAGGAGTTTGAGGAGACTTGGTATGTCACAAAAACAATTTTAAAAATTCCTGCAGATATACCATGGATAGCATTCTAACTGCTTACATCACCACCTGTACCACCACACATTACTCCAAATTAGTCCTCACCAAAGTCTTAAACAACTTCAACATAACTTCTAAACTCCTGTACTTAAATACTTTGTTCTTTGATGGCCAATGTGCCAAAAGCTTTCTTTATGACTCTATCTACCAGTGATACCATTTTCAATGGACTATGTACCTGTATTCCCAGATCCCTTTATTCTACCACACTCCTTAGTGCCCTACTGTACTGTGTAAGGCCTACCCTATTTGGTCCTCCCAAAGTGCAATACCTCGCACTTGTCTGTATTAAATGCCATCTGCCATTTTCAGCTAATTTCTCCAGCTGGTCCAGATCCCACCACAAGCATTAATAGTCCTCATTGCTGTTTACTACACTCCCGATCTTGGTGGCATCTGCAAAATTGCTGATCCAGTTAACCACATTATTATCCAGATCGTTGATATCAATAAGGAACAACAGTGGACCCAGTACCGATCCCTGCGACACTCCACTAGTCACAGGCCTCCAGTCAGAAAGGTAACCACGTACTGCCACTCTCTGTCTTCCCCCGCAAAGCCAATGTCTAATCCAGTTTTCTACCGCATCTCGAATGCTAAGTGACTGAACCTTCTTGACCAGCCTCCCATGCTGGACCTTGTCAAGTGCCTTGCAGATGTCCATGTGTCATCAACTTTCCTCGCAACATTCATGTTGTCTAGACTATCCCTAATCAATCCCTGTCTATCCAAATACTCGTATATCTGGTCTTCTAGAATACTTGCCAGTAACTTTCCCACTACTCATGACATGCTCACTGGGCCTATAATATCCTGGTTTATTTTCAGAGCCTTTCTTAAGCTGCAGAACAATATTAGCTATCCACCTATCCTCAGATACCTCACCTGTCGCTAAGGATGATTTAAATATCTCTGCTAGAGCCCCTGCAATTTCTGTACTTCCCTCCCACAGGGTCTGAGGGAACACCTTGTCTGGCCCTGAGGATCTGACCACTCTGATTTGCCTCAAGACTGTAAACACTTCCTCCTGTGTAATCTGTGTAGGGTTCATGACCCCACTACTGCTTTATCTCTCTTTTATAGACTTTGTATCTGTCTCTCGAGTAAGTACAGATGCAAAAGATCCATTTATAATAAAAAAAAATCTCTTTTGGCTCCACACATAGATTGCCTTTCTGATCTTCCAGAGGATCCAATTTTGTCCCTTGCAATCCTTTTACTTTGAACATATCCATAGAATCCCTTAGGATACTCCTTTACTTCATCTGCTTGAACAACCTTGTGCCTTCTTTTAGCTCTCCTGATTTCTTTCTTGTGTTCTCGTGCATTTTTATACTCCACAAGTATCTCATTTGTTCCTTCCTGCCTGCCTATACCTGCTATGCACCTCCTTTTTTTTTTCATAACAGGGCTTCAATATCTCTTGAAAACCAACGTTCACTGAATCTGTTATCCTTGCCTTTTATTCTGACAGAAACATACAAGCTTTGTACTCTCAAAATTTCACTTTTGAGGTCCTCCCATTTACCGAGTACACCTTTGCCAGAAGACAGTCTGTCTCAGTCCACCTTTGCTAGATCCTTTCTGATACCATCAAAATTGGCCTTTCTCCAATTTAGAATCTTAACCCGAGCACCAGACCTATCCTTTTCCATAATTACTTTGAAAATAATGGCATTATGATCACTAGATGCAAAGTGTTCCCCTACACAAACTTATGTGCTCTGTCTCATCCTTTAATAGGAGGTAAAGTATTGTGCACTCTCTCACTGGGACTTTTAGGTGCTGATTTAGGAACTTTTCCTGAATGCTTTTGACAAACTCTATGGCATCAAATTCTTTTATAGTATGGGAGTCCCATTCAAGATGTCGAACTCCATCTACAAGTTTTCAGATAATACTTTGGTCTGGGCCACATCGCAAATAACAATGAGTCGGAGTTCATGAAGCAGATTGAGAGCTTAGTGACATGGTGTCATGACAATGACCTTCCTCTCAATGTCATCAAAACAATGACGTCAGAAAGTGGGGGTGGGGGAGGAGGGTGGTACGCGTACTCCCATCTACATCAGCGGTGTTCAGGTTATCAGCTTGAAGTTCTTGAGTGCAGACATTATCAATAGCCTGTCCTGGTCCATTCACATTAATATAGAACAGAGGTTCTCAACCTGGGGTCCATGGACTAATGTTACTGGTCCATGGCATAAGTAAGTTTGGGAAGTCCTGATATGGCCCCATAAAGTCATGGAACATTACCGTACTGAAAGAGGACCTTCAGCTCCTTGAGGCTGTGTTGAACTATTATTCTGACTGAGTCTATTGAGCTGCACCGTAGCCTTCCATACCCCTCCCATCCATGAACCCTGTAAAAATTTCTTTTAAATATTGAAATCGAACCCCATCCACCACTTGTGCCGGCAGCTCATTCTGCAATCTCACCACACTCTGAGTGAAGAAGTTCACCATCATGTTCCCCTTAAGCATTTAACCTTTCAACCACGGCGCATGGCTTCTCGTTCTAGACTCATGGAACCTCAATGGGAAAAAGCCTGCTTGCATTTACCCTATCCATACTCATAATTTTATATACCTCTATCAAGTCTCCCCTAAATCTCTGTTAGACCTTGGGTGAGCTTGTGTTGAGATCCACATTTCACTTGAGGCTTTTCCTCCAAAAATGTACATCTTGAGCAAATTTTTGCCAGTGGCATCTGAACTTGGTGTCAGACTTGCTGTGAATCCCTTTTGGGAAGTTTCTAATTTCATTAATGCAGCTATATAAAATACAAATCATAGTGGATATTGTTTAAAGGATCTGGGGCTGCAATAGTTTAAAAAAAAGTTTATATTTTCCAACTGATCTCATGTCGTAGGATGAAACTTCCAGGCTTGGTAGCTGCTTTTTAAATAAATAAATAAATTGCAGTTTGCAAGTTTGGGATCATCAATCTTATTTGAAGTATTGTGGGCGGACTGTGTTGGTGTTGGAATGTATGGTGACATGTGTGGACTGCCCCCAGCACATCCTTGGGTGTGTTGGTTGTTAATGCAAATAACACATTTCACTGTTTCAATGTACATCTGATAAATAAGCTTGAATCCTGCAAGTAGACATGCACAAAAATGTGAAACCTTTGGCAATTAGATTGGAATGACTATGCTCATCTCTAAAGTGTATCCGGTACACTTGGTATGGTCAATAGTGATATCGCTGAATTACTGCACATTAAAGAATAAGGAACTAGACCAACCCAATTAACTTAATTGAATATTGTCCTCAATAATTTAAAGTAATTGTGCCACATAATTTTAATCCCTGATTCCAGCTCCTAACAATTTGGATGATAGCATTTAGGTTAAAGTTTCAAGTATTAAATCATAAATATTTCCTTTTAAAATTATTTCTATGCTGAATTCTTCCTTTAATTTCAGCTGTGACATTTTGAGATACTGGTGTGTTTTGGAGCAGTTGGCACACAGTGGTTTGTCCAGTGATTGACACAGCTGCTCTTCTTGCCCGAGCTCCTAGATTGGCCGTAATTAAATATTCATTTCAAGCTGCTGCCTGCACATCATTTTGCTTCTGGGAGCATGCATGCCAGGAGCTGGAAAATTTATTGCACTAGAAAAGTGAAGGTAGCTTATTTACATTTTCTGCTTCTATTCTCATCAGGGTGTAAATAAATAAACGTAATGATGTAAAACTGTTATTTTATGCCATGGGAGTGTGGTGAACCAGCATGGCAAGGGGAGCTGAATATTCCCACACCTATTTGCCGGATCTTTGGTCCTGATGCAGCTGTTTAAAGGAAAAAGTCTTTGTTACGATTGGTAACCAGGAACCCGTTGACTAACCCACCCTTTAGAGAAAATGTTTACTGAAGAGGCCAGTGGTCCTGTTTGTGGACGATGAAGGTCGACAGGGAAAAGGGAGGGACTTATTGACTGGGTGCCTGCACTTAAATATTAAATAAATGTTTCTGAGCAATGCGTGAAAGATGATAAAAGTCAGTGAATCTCTGTCAGTCCATTAGTTTATGCAGCAGATGCTCCCTTAGTTGGGCTGGAGTGAGAAAATCTGAGAGGAGAACATGGCTGTGATGATATTCCGTCTGTGGTGGCCATAATCCTCCTTGCTGTAGATGCCACAAAATTGCAGATGCCCAATTGAACTTGCTACAGGTGAGACTATTGGCACCGTAGCAACTGTGATAAATACTCTTTTGGTCTCTCTGTTAGGTTATATTTGATATTTCGCTTTAGGTTTTAAGTTGGGAAGCTTGAAAACCCAAG
Organism: Hypanus sabinus; assembly: GCF_030144855.1. Taxonomy (NCBI): domain Eukaryota; kingdom Metazoa; phylum Chordata; class Chondrichthyes; order Myliobatiformes; family Dasyatidae; genus Hypanus; species Hypanus sabinus. The sequence continues at coordinate 45,554,490 of NC_082719.1, read as the reverse complement.
TCAGTGTTTTACATTAGAGTAGCTGGGTTTAGAAAAAAAATTGTACAATACCATTGGAGCAGTGTTCACAGCCATGTAAATCCAGAAAGATTAAGTGCAGAAATACTTGCCCTAGCTTTCTATCTGTAATAGTTACAACATTAATAAATGTATATTGGTTTATTTTCACTGTGTAAATTGTACACATAAAATGAAAGAAAGTCAAGGCCCAAAAATAAAGTAGGAATTATTTGTATTATGTTTTGCTGAAAGTCAATTTGCTGAATAATTGAGCGGCTGGAAAGCAGAATATCTAGCTTTTACTGAGAAGTTCATAGCTGTTCCTCTTAAACTTGTTTGAGACCAGCAACACTGCCACATCTTATTTTAGTTGTTTCCTTATTATCTTTTCTCAGTGCTTCAGGAAACATGTCCCTTTAAATAGCTGTGGTATTAATATTAACATCGGAAAAGTTCCTCATACAAGGGAGCAGTAAGAAAGAGTTTACCACGGACCTACAGTTTGCTTTTACGTTCTGGCTGTGCCGTGGAATGCACTCAGCTTTTAATGGAACTTTTAAGCAAAACAGAATAAAAACATTTATGCAGAATGAATGTAGTTTTGTTACAGGCGTGATATTTTAGCTCTAATTTGGGCACTAGCAGTCTGAGTGTTTGTAATTTAACTAACTGACTACCCTGGTTAATTACCTCTTAGAAAGACCTTGTCAGTTTTTAGTGGTGTGTTTGAAGTACTTGATGGAATGCAATGAGATACAAGGGATTTACTGTACCCTATGTTAAATGTAATTATTTCACATTTCTGTATTTGATTTGGCAGTATCAATGTATAAAATATGAAGCACAAAATAAAGCTTTCATTCAGAGCAGAGTGCCAGCTGCTTGAGAGAATCATGGTGGTCTGCTGGCTCTTTGCACTATCTCAACAGAATGTCGCTTTATTGTCTTGAGGGGATGAGGGACAATCCACCAGAAAATCCATTCTTTGTTTAAAAGGTGCAGCTTTTAAAATTGCATCCCGTTCATGTATACTGTAGATGAGTATTTTGTAACTGAAGCAAAGCTCAATCACTTTTTCAAAAAAAGTTCATCTTGATGTGTGCTACCCTTTTGGAATAGCCTCCTCTCAACGCACAGCTGCCTGAATTGTGCTGGAGCTGTGAAGATGCCAGCATGTTGAGAGTGTGGGTTGATAGCTACGAATCGTTGCGTTGGAATGGAGGTTCAGTGAGACCACACCTGAGCACTGTCACAAAGAATATTCTGGCAGTAATGGAGACGCAACAGAGATCTGTGATGGGACCGGTAAAATGTGTGGCTTGGGTAAAATAGAGAGCTTACTCCTTTAAATATTCTGCATGTTGTCATCTGCTCTCTATACACACAGCATGTAGATTTAGTTTGTTAGTGTTGAACAAGCTTGAACCTGTTTCCTGTCTGGTGGTAGGCACACAGAAAAGAAGTGCTCAGTATACTTTCTTGTAAATATTTTACTTATTAAAGTGCTTTGTTTATCTAACTTAATGGTGGTCCATGAGAGAGGGGTGACGTAAGCTGAGTTGGTAATACTAAGGCATTTGGATATTGTACTTGAATCTGAATACAGCACACCATAAAGAATCCCTCCCAACTGAGCTAATGTGGATGCACACTGAGAGACGTAAACTGTGGTAATCAAGCAAGATGCTGCACCAGGGAGCAAATAAAGGACCCAGAGCCTTTACATTTCCAGATAGGTAATGTCTGTCTAAAGTATGGAGATTTTCGAGATGAACCAGAACAGGCAAAGATTAAGATGTTATTAGAATTTATTGGACCAAAATAAAGCACCAGAAAACAATTTTGATGCTCGTTAACAGGAACTCCAGCTCCTGGTTGCAAAGAGATTAGTACAAAGCTAATGATAGGAGCAGCTGGTGTGGGAGAGGATTTAATTAGTGGAGAGCTGATTACAATGGTATTACGCAGGAATTTGGGAGTGTAAGTTGGGAGCAGTTAGTCTCAGGGAAATACACAGCAAAACTGTGGAGGTTGTTTAGGGAGCACTTGCATGGGGTATTGGATAGTTTTGAACCATTGAGTCAGGTAATGGGACCATGGTTGATAAGAGAGGTGGATAGCTGGTGCAGAGCCAACAACCTGTCTCTGAATGTGAACAAAACAAAAGAGATGGTTGCTGACTTCAGGAGGGCATGCAGCAACCACTCCCTGCTGAACATCGACGGCTCCTCGGTAGAGATCGTAAAGAGCACCAAATTTCTTGGTGTTCACCTGGCGGAGAATCTCACCTGGTCCTTCAACACCAGGTCCACAGCAAAGAAAGCCCAGCAGCGTCTCTACTTTCTGCGAAGGCTGAGGAAAGTCCATCTCCCACCCCCCCATCCTCATCATATTCTACAGGGGTTGTATTGAGAGCATCCTGAGCAGCTGCATCACTGCCCTGGTTCGGAAGTTACACCATCTCGGATCGCAAAACCCTGCAGCGGATAGTGAGGTCAGCTGAGAAGATCATCGGGGTCTCTCTTCCCACCATTACAGACATTTACACTACACGCTGCATCCGCAAAGCAAACAGCTTTATGAAGGACCCCACGCGCCCCTCACACAAACTCTTCTCCCTCCTGCCATCTAGGAAGAGGCACTGAAGCATTCAGGCTTTCACAACCGGACTATGTAACAGTTTCTTCCCCAAGTCATCAGACTCCTCAATACCCAGAGCCTGGACTGACACCAACTTTCTGCTCTCTGCTGTGCCTATTGTCTTGTTTATTATTTATTGTAAAGCCTGAATTGTTTTGTGCACTTTATGCAGTCCTGGGTAGGTCTGTAGTCTAGTGTAGTTTTTTCTCTGTTTTTACGTAAAACAGTGTAGTTTTTGTATTGTTTCATGTAGCATCATGGTCCTTAAAAACATTGTCTTGTTTTTACTGTGTACTGTACCAGCAGTTATGGTCGAAATGACAATAAAAAGTGACTTGACTTGAGATTTAGTCAAGAGAAAGAAGGAAGCAAGAATCATTCAGGGCTCTTGAGAGTTATAAGGTAGCCAGGGAGGAATTTAAGAAGAAATTATGAGAGCTAGAAAAAGACATGAGAAGCCCTTGATGATTAGGATTAAGGAAAATCACAAGCTGTTCCACACAGATGTGAACAACAGGAGGATGACTAGAGTGAGGGTTGGACTGATGGGAGATAAATGAGTGGATGCGTGTCTGGAGTTGGAGGAGGTGGTGAATACCTCCCTTAGTGAATAATTTGCTTCAGTGTTCATCAATGAGAGGGTCCTTGGTGAAGGTGAGCTTGGTATCGAGCGGGCTAGTGTGCATGTCAAGGTTAAGAAAAAGGCAATTTTGGAGCTTTTGGAAAACATTAATACAGTTAAAACCCTGATGCTTTATGTGCTATACTACGGGAAGTGAGGGTAAAGATTGCTAGGGTGTTGATGATGACATTTATGTCCTCTCCTGCTGAAAAAGGCAAGGGAGATTAGTGGGGTGCTGACAGAATTTTAAATCTTAGCTGGCTAAGGGTAAGGTGCAAGGTGATTGGAGGAAGGCAAATATGATACTGTACCATTGTTCAAGAAGGGCATCAGGGATAAGTCAGGTAATTACAGACTGAATCTAAATTTGGCGGTTGGAAAGTTACTGCAAAACCTATTGGTCTTACCAACTTGATTGAATTTTTCACAGTAGTAGCATAATCTACTAAGAAAGGCAGGACTGTTGGATTTCAAGTTCTAAGTTCTAAAAGGTTAGAGCCCATGGGATTTGGGCAAGTTGTTAAATTGGATTCAAAATGGCCTTGGTAATAGGAAGCAGCTAATCACAGTAGAGGGTTGTTTTTGTGATTGGATGGCTGTGACCAGTAGTGTAGCACAGGGTGCTTTACTGTTTTATTTTATAGATTACAAATTTTGATGTGAATGTAGGTGGTATGATTAATAACTTTGCAGATAGTTGTCAACATTTAAGTGACAACAATAATGACATTAAAGATTTAGTAAGATTGCCAGGACAATGGCAGATAGTATTTTATTTTAGTTGGGGTGGTAAGTGATAAGTAACATACACAATGAATGTTAGGCTCTGAGGCAGTACTGAGGAGCAGAGACATCTCGTGAATGCAGGATTGCTGAAGATGGGGTTAAAAAAACGAGGGGTATTGGTTTTGTTAACCATGGCATAGAATGTAGGAGCTGCAAGGGAATGATAGGACTTTGCAGTCCCATGCAGTTGAAGTTACCACATTCTGGAAAGGATCATATTGTACTAGAGGGGTTACAAAGGAGACTCACCAGACCAGCATGTTTCCTAGGATAGTGCGTTTCAGCTTTGAGGATAGGTTGGGAACATTTTCCCAGAATGGAAGAAATTAAGGGGTGATCTCTTTGAAATGTAGATGATTGGTGGGCATAGAAACAATAGATGCAATAATGCTTCTCTTCCAATGTAAAGTCTTAAGGCAATGGTTTAAGGGAAGGAGAAGGAGGATTAGAGGGCTTCTGAGGTAGTGCGTAGTTGGAACTTGTCTGTAGGGATTGTTGGAAGCAGAAAAACTCACAGTATTTAGGAACTTGAATCACCAAGGCACAGAGGGCTCAAAGGAAAGTGGGATTGAGACAGATGAATACTTGATGTTGCTGAAAGACTGTTTCTGTGCACCTGCTACCACAGAGGTGCCAAAGGCCGGGTACGACTTGGAGCTGGAGATGTGGTGACGACAAAGTGTACAGTAGATGAGCACCAGATAAGATGGGAGATGGTGGTAATGCTAATAATTATAATTATGTATTATTTATAGAGCACTTCACATGCAGGCAATGTAGTTCAAAGTACATTCCAATGCAATAAAGTGCAAACATGAAAATAAAATTTTAAAAGATGCAAGATAAAACAAAGTTAAATAAATACATTTTTGAGCTGGTGTTTAAGTGTCAATTGAGTCTGCGACCCTTGTAGCTTTAGATATTGAATTTCACAGTTTGAGAGCACAGTTCGAAAAAGCTGACCTGCCAATTATCTTTTGAGGAAGATTGTTGAAATTTAGGAGACTGGTGGAAGAAGACCATGAGAACTGAAGCAGGATTGTAAAATGAAAATGATTCTGTGATGTGTTCAGGTCCCAGACCATTGATGGGACAACCTTAAGAGCACATACTTTTGCCTTGTTAGTGTTGAATGGATATGCACTGATTCCCTTTCCAGGAGAAGCCGTAAAAAAAAAATAATGCAAACAACCAATGAAAAATAATAAGCAATAAAAATCGAGAAATGAGATAAAGAGTCCTTGAAAGTGAATCTATAGGTTGCTAGAACAGTTCAGTGAGGGGGTGGGTGGTGAGTGAAGTTTCTCCCCTCAAGAGCCTGATCATTGAGGAGTATTAACTATTCCTAACTCTGAGGCTCCTGTACCACCTTCCTGATGGCAGCAGCAAGAACAGAGCATGGCCTGGGTGGGGAGGGGGAGTGTCTCCGATGATGGGTTCTGCTGTCCTGTGACAACACTCTGTCGATGTGTTCAGTGGTGGGGAGGGCTTTATCCATGAAGGACTGGGCTTTATCTACTACTATGTTTAGAGGAGTAGGGGCTGTTCAGTAAGGCTATATGGGTAGAACTTAGAAACAAAAAGGATCTAATCACTCTGGGACTGCCTTTTCAGAACCCAATAATGAATTTGAGTTAGAGGAGTAGATGTGAAGGAAGCTCAGACATTCTTGTTAGAGTAATAGGGTAGTATTAGTAGGAGATGTTTTATCTTCCCTGTTACTGACTGGGACAGTCCTAGTGCAAAAGTAATGGATGGAGTGGAATTATCCAAGGAAGCTTCTGTAATCAGTAACTAGAGGGCTCTATCAGATGGGGGGTGCAACACTGGAACTTGGGGAATAAGGTAGACAGTTGACTGAAGTGTTAGCAAGGAAGCACTCTGCAATCAGTAACCATAATTTAACTTGTTTTAAGATAGTTTTGGAGAAAGGTACAACTGGGTCTGAGGTGAAAGTCCTATTTTAGGGCCCGGCCAATTTCGCAAGCATTAGGCAGGAACTTACAGAGGTCAATTGGTTGAGACTTTTTTGTTGATAAAGTGGGAGGCTTTTAAAAGTGTGATTTCAATAGCTTGGAAACAGCATGCTCCTGTTATGAGGAATGGCAAGGCTGGCAATTTAGGGAATCTTGGTTGACAAAAGGTATTGAGGCATTGGTCAGTCTGAGTATGAACAAGTACCTGTATGCTCAGCATTATGTGGGCAGTATTCCCAAGAGAAACATTAACTATTACACAATCTCTACAAGAAAACACAATTAGAATGGAAACATTTTAGTGCAAACTGATCAAAGTGGTCAGAGTGTTGCTAAACTGTAGTGATTGAAGGGAAGTAGCTTTTCTGGAACCTGGTGGGATGGGACTTCAGTCTTCAGCACCTCCTGCCTGGTGGTAGCTGAGAAAAGAAGGCATAGCTCACATGTTGGCTTCTTGAGGAAGCACATCCTGTAAGCACCGCCAATGGCGGAGAAGGATGTGGCTCTGACGTATTGGGGCACGTCCACTACTATCTGCACCATCTTATGTTCCTGCACATTGGAATTGATGCAATCAGTCAAGCTGCTTTCAGTAGTGCGTCTGTCGAACCTGGGATCAAACAACCTTTAGCACATTTAAGAGGGAAATCGTGGGTATAAAGAAGACATGAGGTGGATTTCCAGGCAGGAAAGGTTAAGGAAAATCCCTAGATGGCTTACAGGTATGTTGAGAGTGATAGTGGCTAGGGAGAGAAGAGGTCCCTTTAAAGAATTTTATGGCTTCTACGTATGGAAGCCCGATGTTATTTATTGGAGCGTAGGAGAATGAGGGTTGGTATTACAGAAATATTTAATGTCATGAGGGATACAGGGTGAATGCACAAAAATCACTAATTTTGGTGTCATCTGCAAAACTTATTAATCATGCCTCAACATTCTCTTCCGTCATTAATATGCATTTAATAGGCAATGTCCCAGTCCCCGTAGCATACCACTGCATACAGGTCTCGAATCTACCCTCTGTCTCCTCCCACCACCATTGTTCTATTGGTCATATGCTGCCATCTATAGTGTTTCTATTGGCATTAAAATAGTCTCCAAATGTTTGGCGTGGAGGTTCAAGGCTGCAATAAGCACTGTCAGGAAATTGGTGAGATTGGGAAGGGTCCAATATTATGTTGTGTTTAAGTCCTCGACGCTATGTAAGATGAGCAGTATTTTATAGTGCTTAGAAAGGAATGAATAATTGATGTCTTTTGAGTCTGAACATCTGTTTGGGTGAGCTATAGAAGATAAAGTAGCTGGGGAGATGAAATAAAATAAAATAAACCTGTCCTTGATCTAACTAATTGTTTTTGTGAATAACTAGATTTAAATAAATCACAGGTAAAATATAATAAATTTTATGCCTTGTATTTATTACTTTGCATCTGAGATGGGAGAAAAAGATCAATTAAAACTAAATCTTAAAAGAACAATAACACGCATAAGGATCTTGTCAACACGTTATTTTAACTTTTATGGTTTTATCTCACTTTGGTCATTATTTATAATTACTGATAAATTCTGGAAGCTTAACAGCATGCTACATAGTGTGTGGTTTTATCTCAAAGTAAAAGGTATCATAATGTGACCTTTGGAAATAGCTGGTTATGATTTGTATTTCCATCTTTTCCATATGGCGGCGGCTGAGTAACGGCAGTTTGTTGTATTACATAATTTTAGTTATTGTTTTGCACTTAGAATTTAATATTTTTAAACAAGATTTTGAATTTTTCTTAAAAATGATTACAAACAATCCCTGTTAATATCAATCTTGCTGTATAATTCCTGTTTCAGTTTACTTAATGACATCCTGTGCAAATGTCCCCCAGTAATCTGGAAAACAAATAAAATTGATAGTGGCTTCCCCTGTCAAGATGCATGTAGACGAAAGTGGCAGATGACAGTGGTAAATTTATATTCTGCCACTTGTGGAGTGCTCATCCTTTAACAAAAGAGCCTTCTACCCTTCTTGCCTTTGGAGTGCCATTTCAAAGTTGAACTGGTTGTACTTTCGAACCAGTGAGGAGAGAACTCAAGGGTATTCTTAAATAGGAATATCAGTGAACATTACCTATACCTAGTTTATATTTGGGTGGTATCATAATTAAAGCTACTTTTTGCAACAGGAAATTGATATAGAAAATTATAGCATAGTGGAGACCCTTTGACCCATAATGTTGTGCTGATATTTTAACTTACTCTAAGAAAACTGAAGCTGTTTCCTCTTACATTGCCTTCCATTTTTCTATAATCCATGTGCCTATTTAATTGTGTCCTAAATGCCCCTTAACGTAGCTGATTCTGTTACCACCCTTGGCAAGGTGTTCCACACACCCACCACTCTCTGTTTAAAGACCTTAACTCTGACATCACCCCATACTTTCCTCCAATCACTGTAAAGTTATGCCCTCTTACATTAGTCATTTCTGCCCTAGGAGGAAGTTTTGGCTATCCACTCTATGTATGCCACTTTTACATCTCTTATCAAGTCACCACTCATTCTCTTTTGCTGCAAAGGGAAACACTCTAGCTCACTCATAAGACATACGCTCTAATCCAGGTGGAATCCTGGTTAATCTCTTCTACACCCTCCCTTAAGCATCTACATCTTTCCTATAATGAGGCAACTAGAAATGAATAAATCATTCTAATTCTGGTCTAACCAGGATTTTATAGAGCTGTAATTAATGATGGCCAACACACCATATGCCTTCTTAACAACCCTATCAACTTGCACGGCAACTTTGAAGGATCTACAGGCATGATCCCTTTGTTCCTCCATACTGCTAAGGATCACCTTCAAATTCAGCCTTCCAAAGTGAATCACTTCAGACTTTTCTGGGTTGAATTCTATCTGACTCTCCTCAGCCCAACATTGCATCTTGTCAGTGTCCCATTGTAGCCTATGAAAACCTTTTACACTATCCACAGCTCCACCAACCTTCATGTCATCTGCAAACTTACTCATCTACCTTTCCACTTCCATATTGTAAAAGTCGCAGAAAGCAGGGGTCCAGAAATAGATCCCTGCCGAACCCCAGTAGTCACCGACCTCCAGGCAGAATATGTTCCAGCTACAATCACCTTCTGTCTTGTATTGGCAAGCTAATTCCGAATCTGCTCAGCCAAGTTCCCTTGGATACCATGCCAGTAAGCCAACCAGGGGGATCCTTATCAAACGCCTTACTAAAATCCATATGCAACACATGCCCTGCTCTACCTTCATCAGTGTGCTTTGTCACATCCTAAATGAATTCAATTAGGCTCGTGAGGTACAATGTGCCCCTCACAAAAGCGAGGCAAAAGAAGACTGTGCTTCTCCAAGTGCTCATGAATCCTGTGTCTAAGAATCTAAGCATCTTCAATACTTTGCCCACTACTGTAGTAAGACTCGCTGGTCTATAATTCCCATGGTTCTTGATCAAAGGAATAAACACTGCCACCCTGAATCATCTGGTACTATTCATGTGGCTAGTGAGGACACAAGGGTCATCACCAAAGGCACAGCAATGTCTTTCCTTTCTTCCCGTAATAACCTGGGGTATATCCTGTCTGGTCCCGAGGACTCAGCCTAATGTTTTTGACAAGTTTCAACACATCCTCTTTCTTAGCGTCAACATATTCTAGCATATCAGAAGTATTAAGAAATTGTTATGTTGTAGCCTGCTTGTTAGATATTCTGAACAAAATGATAAATGGCATGTTCTTCTTGACTCATTTAATGTTGGGTAAGATTTTTATCCACTGTGGCAAATGATCTATGGCCTATTGAGTTCCTCCAGTATTTTGTGTGAGTTGATCTTAACAGTATCTTATATCTGCAGTTTTACATTGACTACAAAAATGAGGCTCAGAACAAGATTATTTTAAACAGAGGGAAAATACTGCTCTATCTACTTGAAGGATACTTGCAGCTAATCATTCTCATAGAACAGATACAGAAGTCATTGAGCTATAATCTCAAATATGTCTTTTGACTCCAAGGAATATTGCAGCACTATGATATTATTAGCTTCATGCGATTGTATCATCTTCACTTTACTGGCAATTAAGCAGATCCTGGGTGTTATTTGCCTGCATGTTTTATTCAATTGCCTTCACATTGGCTTTGTTTTCTCTGCATTTTAGTCTGAAACTATTCTTCCATTTGCCCTTCAAATGCAGCATTTGTTATGAATTTTAGATTATCGTTTGAACCTCCCCAAAGAAATGTCGGCTTCTGTCTTGCTATTCTGTGATTTCCATATCTCTGTAGATTTCACCTATAATTTTCTCTCAGTTTATGTACTTTTATACAAATTCAAAACAACGTATGAAGTTATAAATAGAGTGATGAGTCAAATTGAGTAAATAATGTATAGCTGGCATGCCTCAGGGTAGTTTTAAAAATTTTATGTTATTGCATGACATTAAAGTTTGCTTGGATACCACTCGCTTATTTCAGGAAACATGTCCAACATTCAAGGCCACAGACGTTATACAATGACAATGGGGGAGAATGGACGAAGAATCCTCTGTAGAATTATAGTCTGCTCTGTTCTATGTGGCCCATACACATGCAATGTTTGAATTCCTGTAAGAATGACTGTGAAGCCTTTACTAACAATGCACGAGACTTCAGATTCCACCATGGCAGATGTGGAATTTAAATTTGGTCAATAGTCAACCTGTAATTTTAAAAAAAATGCTTAGTTCAATAATAACTACTAGGAAATTAACTGATCGTCACATTAAAAAAAGGAACATTCATCTGGTTCTTTAAGGAAGGGAATCTGGAACTTCCCATGTTTTGATCAATATCTAACTCCAATCCTATAACAATCAAGAGTCAAACATGTTGCTCTCTAGAAAGGCTTGAGTTGCCAAGAGCAAAGATAGATTAACAGCTAGTGCTGCCTTTGATTGTTAGACTCTCAATCCTGCCGATTCATTTTTCTTTTGATATTCAAAGTGCTTTGTAGTACTGCAAGGAGATCCAAGCCAACATTTTCAGTTAGTTGTAGTTAAAAATATTTAAACAGCTCTACTGCAAGTAATCTTACTTTTTCTGTACATTTTCGCTTTGACTACAAACGGTATCGTGGTTACTGCGGAAAGAAGGGTGATCAATTTTGAAACCATGATGTGGCCTTAGTAGTTTAACCAATCTTTGGTAGGGTGGGGGGGGGGGTCAAAACTAATCAAATAATTAGTTTTGTTTAGTTGGCTGGGATCTTAATCTCTTCTGTTCTGTAGAATGTGCAACATCTTAATTTTCAGTTTTCTCTAAATAGTTGTAATTGTCTTAACTTATTTTCTTAAATTTACTGCATTTTGAAATAATATGCCCCTAAGTGTGAACTCCTGGCTTTTCAACTGGTGTCCTCTTCTGTATAGATCATAAAATGAACTGTATTTGTAAACCTGAAGGGGAAACTATATAATCTTAAATCTCAATCTCTCTCATTCACAAAATTGTTTGGTCAGCTTTATCTGCAAGGAACTGAGTTTTGCTTGACCCACAGTCTCAGCCAGTAGTTTGATGAGTTGATCAACTGTTTCCACATAGTGTTCTGAATCTTAGTATTCAGATTTTCTTTGTTGAGCAGTGTTGTAGTTTTCTACTTTTAGCTTTTTCTATATTTTTCTTGCCTGAATGACGGCATTGCTAAGGTACGTGCAATTGATGGTGCTGTTAACTGGATAATAAACTTTACATTTTTGGAAGCGGAGTTAAGATACAGGAGCAGCATTTGGCCCATTTGAGTTTGTTCCATTCCATCATGGCTGATGTATTATTCCTCTCAACTCCATTCTCCTGCCTTCACTGCATAACCTATGAGGCTGTGACTAATCAAGAACCTGTCAACCTCCATTTTAAATATACTCAATAACTCAAACCCTCCCAATGATCCACGGTTGTCCATTGCAATGAATTCCACAGATTCACCACTCTGGCTAAAGAAATTCCTCCTCTTCTCTGTTCTACATGGATGCCCCTATTCTGAGGCTGTATCCTCTTGTCCTAGACACCCCCATGATAGGAAACATCCTCTTCACATCCACCCTATTTAAGCCTTTAACTTAACTCCCTAAGCCAGGGGTCAGCAACCCGCGGCTCCGGAGCCGCATGCGACTCTTTCATCTCTGTGCTGCGGCTCCCCGTGGTTTGTTAGTTTTTGAAATGTAATTCGAAATTTGAAGATTATGGTGATCTTGTACAATCTAAATAAAACGTCGTGGAGACCCCATTTCCTGGCACATCCGAACCGGCTCACAATTAGCCACCGATCATGCTAAGGGAGATAGCCTACGGGGGTTTGTGAGTACGTGTCTTTTGGAGCATCCGCGCCCACGGGGACAGGTTGAGGGAGGCTTTAAAGCAAGGCTGTTTAGTTCGAATAAAGTTATCTTTGACTGCAGTGTCGTTATTTTAGCGCTGCGTGTAGCACACCGCTACAACGTGTTTTTTTATCGCTATTAATATACATCACCACTGCCAATGCCTGACACCCGCCAGTGCGCGCTTTCTTTTAATTCTTCGATCCAAGGTAGGCTACCTATGTAGTAACCTTCGACCCAACGTCTTTTTTTCGGAGTTCAAAATGTTTTTGTTGCATGCAGAAATGTAATTTCATTTTCTCTGCAGGAGTTCATCAATTTCATAAATGCAACACATTATAGTTTGTTTATGCATTGCATAAAGGCAAAAAAAATCCGTTGTATGCAGTGTTATTTCATTTTAAATGTCAAACGGGTTTTGTGGCTCCCAGTGTTTTCTTTTCTGTGGGAAATGGGTCCATATGGCTCTTTCAGTGGTAAACATTGCCGACCCCTGCCCTAAGCATTCTGGTTCATTACATAGCACCCAATCCTGAATTACCTTTCCCCTAGTGGGCTCATCCTCAAGCTGCTCTAAACAGCCACCTCATGGGCATTCTATAAACTCACTCCCTAGAATCAGAATCAAAATCAGGTTTACAATTACTGGCATGTGTTGTAAAATTTGTTAACCTAGCAGCAGCAGTTCAATGCAATACATAATTTGGAAGAAAAAAGTGAAAAGTAAATCAATTTGAGATCGTGCAAAAAAAACCCCCAAAAATAAATATATTGAAAAGTGAGGCAGTGTCCAAGGGTTCAATGTCCATTTAGGAATCGGATGGCAGAGAGGATGAAGCTGTTCCTGAATCACTGAGTGTGTGCCTTCAGGCTTCTGTACCTCCCACCTGATTGTAACAGTGAGAAAAGGGAACGCCCTGGATGCTGTGCGTCCTTAATAATGGATGCTGCCTTTCTGAGACACTGCACCTTGAGGATATCCTGCGCACTTTGTAGGCTAGTACCCAAGATGGAGCCGACTAAGTTTACGACCCTCTGCAGCTTCTTTCAGTCCTGTGCAGTAGCCCTCCCCCATAACAGACTGTGATGAATCCTGTCAGAATGCTCTCAACAGTACATCTATAGAAATTTTTGAATTTTTTTTTGACTTAACAAATCTCTTCAAACTCCTAATGAAGAAAAGTTGCTGTCTTGCCACCACCAGTACCAACCTGATTTTCTTGGTCTACCTGCATATTGAAGCCCTCATAACTATCGTACCATTACCATTTCAATATACCTTTTCTGTCTCCCATTATAATTTGTATCCCACATCCTGGCTACTGTTCAGTATGTATGTATGTAACTTCCATCAGGGTCTTCTTACCTTTGCAGTTTCTTAACTCTACTCACAAAGGTAATGCACCTTCTGATCTTAATATCACCTCTTTCTAAGTATTTGATTTAATTTTTTTTACAAATAGACACCCACCCCCTCTGCCTACCTACCTGTCCTTTTGATGCAGTGTGTATCCTTGGATGTTCAGCTCTCAAACTTTGATCTTCTTTCAGCCGTGACTCAGTGATGCCCACAACGTCATGCCTCCCAATCTGTAACTGTGCTACAGAATCATTATTCCTTATTCTGTATTCTACATGCATTCAAATATAACACCTTCAGTCCTGTATTCATCACCCTATTTTGATTTTGCTCCCACGTTACACTTCAATTCATCCCACTAACTGCAATTATGCGCTATCTTCTGCCTGTACTTCCTCACGGTCTCACTACACATTGCATCTACCTGTCTACCAACTGCCCCATTCTCAGTCCTATCACTCCAGCTCCTATCGCCTTGTCAAATTAATTTAAACCCACCCCAACAGCTTTAGCAAACTTTACTGCGAGGGTATTGGTCCCCCTTCGGTTCAGGTGTAACCATCCTTCTTTACAGGTCGTACTTTCTCCAGAAGAAATCTGAAACCTTGTCCTCACCCCAGTTCCTCAGCCATACATTCATCTATGCTGTCATCTTATTTCTGCTGTGACTTGGACGGGGCACTGGGAGTAATCCAGAGATTACTACGTTGGAGGTCTCGTTCTTCAAGCTCTCCCCTAACTCCCTATACTCACTGCACAGGACCTCCTTCCTGCTTTCTACCTTTGTCATTGGTGCCAATCTGCACCACACCCTCTGGCTGCTCAGCCTCCCTCTAGAGAATATTCTGCAGTGCACTGAAACATTCTTCGCTCCAGTACTTTGGAAGCAACACACCACCCTGGTGTCTCTTTTGCAGCTACAGAATGTCCTGTTCATCCCCCTAACTGTTGAGTCTTTTGTTGATTGATTGAGGTACAGCATGGAATTATCCTTCTGGCCTTTTGAGTCACACCACCTAGCAACCTCCCCCAATTTACTGTTGGCCTAATCACGGGACAGTTATCAATGACCAATTAACCAACCAACCAGTAGGTCTTTGGACTGTGGGAGGAAACCCTCATGGACATGGGGAGAACATACCAGCTCCTTACAGGCAGCAGTGGGAATTGAACCAGGGTTGCTGGTACTGTTGGGCATTGTGCTAGCCGCCATGCCTCAATTTCATCAATAGTGCTCTACTTAACTTTATACATCCTGCAGAGCCTCAGAGATTACCACAGTGCCTCTGGGCTGGCTGCTGCAGCATTGCCCTGATAGGTCAACCCCCCCAGCAGTATCCAAAGGGGTGTACTTGTTGATGAGGTCAGTAGCCACAGAGGAACTCCTCACTATCTGCTTACATTTTTTCCTTCTCCTGGGGGGGGGGGGTCACCCATTGAGATCTCTGGATGTGAACACCTGAGTAAAAGTCTCATCTATGAGACTTTTAGCCTCCCATATGATCTTAAAAACTTAAGCTTAAATTGAGAGCTAAAGGTGTAGCACATGTAGGTAGGATATTAGTTAACGGAGTGAAATACTCTTCCCGTGAGATGTGGAATTACAAAAATCCTGTCTCCCTAATGACTACGTCTGCAGGAAGTGCACCCAACTTCAGCTCCTAACTGACAAGGTCAAGGAAGTGAAGCTGGAGCAGGCACAAGTTCCACAATATTTGTGAAATGTGGACTGAACTAGGCGGAAACCAGACATCTGTCCTGTATTTCTGTTGGCTGTGACAAACCTCTACTAAGGTTCTCCAAATGGCAGCTGGCTCATCCGATTCACATTAAACATTGACATTTCTACTTCCTGTATTTTAAATGGGGAATAGCTGTAAAAACTGAGAAGGTCCTGAAGAAAGAAATCAAAATAATAAATTCCCATCGGGCTGCCTAACATGCTGGGGTTGAAAGTTTTCTGGATCTCCAGCAAAATATATCAAATTCTACTTTAAGTCTGCCCCATGTTCTTATCTAGTATTACAAATAAAATATATCAGATAATATGCTCACATGGTTTCACATATTTAACCACTAAACTTATTTAATACTCCACATACCAAACTGAGAGGAATTTGTGTTTGTCACATGGAGCTAATTATGTTAATTATATTCAGTTAAAGCATTGTGATTACTCTGAAGTATAATGCGTTAATCCACTCTCTGTTGGCACAGAAACAACAAGTCTTTTAAAGATTTGGAGCAATTGTTAGATTCACTATTATGAAAGTCACCCTAAATATTAGCGTTCAACACTTCAAGCTGTCAGGATCATTGGGCAGGCAGTTGCACCGAAGGTTTGCAAGTTGTAGCAAACTAGATGAAGCTTGGGTGTCAATGTAAATTTGGAAATTGTACTGCAATGAAGATTATACATAATTTGCTAAACCCTTGTGTGCTTACTTGGGTATGGAAATACAAATCTTGATGGTTTTGAAATTCTCAGAAAGTTTGCTGTCTGCATGATAAATTTGAGTTCCTCCCTTATGCTCTGAAGCTTGAGATTTAATGCTTGTTTTGCCTCCTTTTTTTTGGGTAATGTATTTGTTTAATTGAATGATCCCTTTTTCCAGATTTCATATAACCTATACAACAGTCTCCTCATTGTTGAAGCCCCGAGATCCCTGTAAGAAGTGCTCCCAGGTCAAAGTAAGATTCTTTCTTTTAAGATTTTGACTCAAGTGCTCTAGATTATTAATTCTTAGACCTACCTCTGAAAAGAAGAGTTGATGTACACTGATTGCAGCTTGTTGGAACACAGTATTTGTTCTAGGTCCAAGCAAGCGAACTTTTTCCACAATGTTATTTTTGGTAATTTCTTCGATTGCTGTTCTTTTACGTATCCTTCATACCCATGATCAGTCTCCATGCAGTTTTTATTTTTATTCTTAAACTTTATTTTCTTTTTAAGTACTGGCTTCCTCCCAGTCTGTCCATTCCAGTTGTCTATGAGCATGCATAGGTGATTTATTTCTGGTTCTTTACCAGTGTTACTATAACAGCAATAAGTAGGTGGTGACTCAACCCTTGTGGGAGTCCTGCAGTTAGCACCTTCAAACATGTAAAGCTTGAAAGGGATATGAACAAGAGGATTATGGGCACAAAGTCTGTTTGAATGCCTTGTTTTATTAGAAACGCGCAAGTGCATTATGGCCATATAACACTTGGAAAGTACTTCATTATTAAATGCAATTGTGTGATCTTTCAAACTGAAAGGGTGGAATTTATTAGCATAGTGCAACTTCAGCTACTAATAAATTCCCCCTATTCATTTAGACATAAATATTGAGGGAAAGCTTTGCAGAGTTTTTAATAAATCAGATTAAACTAATTGAATACTCAAACCAAGATATTTCTATATGCAACTATTTATTTATTACTGAATGAGTCAGCATGTAAGTAGAACAGTGCCAATCTAAATTAATTCCTGTACAACTTTGCTGCTGGGGGATTCATTTATTGATCACTTCAGTTTTTACATTTCTTGTTTCCAATATTCATTCCAATTCCATTCATGACTTGCCACAATGATTCTGCTTCTACTATTAGGAACCTAGTCTTGATTATAATCAAAGTTATTTCTTTTACAAATTTTAAGAAGGCTAAAGATAAATAATTCTAATTTCAATTCCGTTCAGTGATTGTCTCCATCACAGTTTTCTGGTTTTATAAATCATGATGAAATTTAATGATGAATTATGTTGGGTCAAAATAAAGAGTGTAATAAGGATTACTACTTAATTCAATCAATGGACATCTTGTAAGATAGAAAGTGTATTTTGGTCATTTGAAATTATTGCAAAATGTAATGTTTATTGTAGAATTAATATTGTTCATCTTTTATCAAATGTTTTTTTTCTAGACAAGTCTAAAGGAGCAACTGGAGGCAAATGGGTGAAAGCACTGTGTTTGCTTTTAAATCCCTGATTAATGATCTTAGTTTTAAGTCCATAATTTCTATAATTTAGTATAATTAATGTACAGGTGGAGAAATAATTTAGTATAGTTGAAATTTTGATGACATTGGCTACAAGAGTTTTACAAAGTCCTTTCTTAGAAAAATAGCTTTCCATTGTTTTCTACCACAATTCATCACTGCTTCCTTGGTGTGAGGGTTTTTGTTCCTTATTGTGTAATAATTGCTGTTGGTGCTGGTTGACTTACAGTATGGTATAACTGGCAGGGCCTTGTGCAGCCTTGGCTGAGAACAGATGAGACTGTGATCGTAGTGATCTCAACTTGCTACCAAAAAATCTGGGATACAGATTAAAAGATTACTCTTACAAAACCAATATGAAAATGTAAATAAATGAACATGAAATTATTTTGTTTTTAACTGGTAATTTTGACAAAGCATTGCATTAGGGAAAGCTGCAGTACTGACCATTTTCTAGGAATGTACTCTCCCTGTAACAGGGACATCACAGTAAGGAACTTTGCATTTTGGAATTGACTCAAATTTTGTTTCCTCTCCTCTCTTGCAGTTGAAGACTCTGTGGACACTATGTCAGTGTTCCTTGCCTCCACCAACAACCAAACTGATATAGTGAATCGCAACAGTTCAGCTACTCCACCAAATACACTTAACCTTCGCTCCTCCCACAATAAATTGGTAAATTCAGAAATAAAGAACACAGAGGTCAAGAACAATACTCCTCCAAAATGCAGGAAGAAATATGCCTTGACTAATATTCAGGCTGCAATGGGCCTGGGAGACACAATAACGGTGCCGGTTACAGCAAGCAACACTAATTCCAAACTGGCGAAGAACGGAGAAAACCAGCTGCGTAAGGCAGCAGAACAGGGCCAGCAGGACACTAACAAAAACATTAGTACAAATGTCGTCAAAAACATAATTTCAGAAAAATTAGAGGGTAAGGAGCCAAGCTTGCAAGACTCATCTTGCACTGAGCCCTTGACATTGCAGCCAAGGAAGAGCAAGAGCTTTCTCAATTACTATGCAGACCTGGAATCATCCACTCGTGAATCTGAGCAAAACCATGCCATCGGCTCGGCTGAGGAAAGTGCTGATCAGTTTCACGATAAATCTACTATGAGCAATGATGTGGCCAGTGATGAAAGTGTGTCCGCCAGTCCTGAAGATTGTCAGATGGCCACTGTTTCCTCCAGTTCTGAAACAAAGAAAGCTCCATCCAGATTTGGAGGGAAAACTGACTGTGCATTAAGTAAAATGCAGAACATGGCTCCCAGTGATGAAGACTCAAGTTGGACCACCTTGTCTCAGGACAGTGCTTCACTGAGCTCACCTGAAGAAACAGGTATTTAAATTTTCCCTTCTTAAATACATGAATGCAGTAATTGTATTGGGATCAATAAGTATATGTGTGCGTGTGCGTGCATGTGTGTGTGCGTGCATGTGTGTGTGCGTGTGTGCGTGTGTGTGTGTGTGCGTGTGTGCGCGTGTGTGTGTGTGTGCGTGTGTGCGTGCATGTGTGTGTGCGTGTGTGCGTGTGCGTCTGTGCGCGGATTTCTTATGTTCAGCATTGTTGTATTTTGGTCATTTTCAAAGCTTCTGGAATGTGGTTAACTTCTAGCTGCAAATGGGCAAATTAGCTGCTCAGTTTAAGAACAGCTAGGAATAGGAAGAGAATTGTTGCCTCCATTTCATCAATACATAAAATAAAAGAGACTTCTAAAGAATTAAAGAGGAATAAATAGTGAACCAGAAAAGCCCAGTCTTACTTTATATTGCAGAGCAACTTCTGTTCACATTTTTTTTATTGTATTATGAAGTAGGGTGCTGTAGTCTCATCCAATTTGATATCAGCATAAAATTACACGATCATCAATACTTAGGAAATAATTACATTATTTTTGCTCATACTTCCTGATGTCCTCCCATACTCTGTGTGTTTATATTGTGAAAGTCACAAATCTAGATTTCATGGGAGCTGTCAACTAATACATGAAAAGCTAAAATAAAACTCACAGATACAGGAAATATAAGATTTTTAAAAAGTCTAGAGATACTCAGCAGATCAGGCAGCATTTATGAAAAGAGAAATAGCAAAACAGGATCAACGATCTTTCATCAGACCTGAGACATCAAATGTTGTTGAAGTCGCAGGCGAGGGGCAGAGATGTGGACAACAAAAAGGTCAGTAATAAGCTGGTGCAGACCATGTTGTTTGAAGAGTATTTTCCAATTTTCTCTCTCTCTTCCATGCTTTGCTTGTCTTAAATTAATAGACAATAATTATTGAATTGTTACTTTACTGAACACAAATATTTGTCTGCAGTTTGCTTCCTTGTTGAAAGGTCTCGTAAATAATGGTAGATACAGAATAGAGTTAAAAATGTGTACTATTCAATTAAATGAAAATTCATTGATTAATATAGTATAATATCAATTGATAACTATAGATTCTGAAAATCAAGACTTACTGCGTGTTGCAGATTTACTCTGTTTGAAGGAACCAAAATGAAGGTTAAAAATCTGAAAAATATTTGAAAGATCTTTAATCAAATCAGTCAAGGAATTGGCTGTAGATTCCAGTCTTGAATTAGCTTGGGGGTGACAGTTCTTTCACCAACAACTGTGTTAAGGATGAAAACATGTCAGAGCCACAGAATGGGGCAGAGCCAATAAACTTTGTAGTCTTCTTTGATTGATGAGCTCTGTTCCCATCTGTTCTATTTTTGGCTTTCCATTGAATTCCCTCCAGCTTATCAGTCATTCTTCAGGCTGAAGAGAATGAGCTTGATTCTGTGGTTAGGATGCACTATGTAAAAACTGAGGAAATAGCTTGTAGTTGTGTTGAAAGGGTGTGCAAGTGTAGATCTTTATTCTGTTGCAGAGTGTAGGATCGTCTCTAATAGTTTTTGCAGAATCTTCACCAATTTGCTTTATTTAAATAGTATTTCTCATTTCTAAGCTTGAAACTTAGGTAGAACTCATACAGGATTGAAGAGACCCTCAAGTGATTCTTTGTTTAATCCAGTGTTGCTGTCTTCTACAGCCAAAACATGTTCATACTCTGAGAAAGTGCAAAATCTACTAAAGAAAATGATTGGTCTAGGCCATACAGATGGGAGGAATGCACTGACGTTAGTCGGTTGCTGGCATTGGATCACTCGCTCACAACACAGAGACATAGGATGACACCCGGTGGCAAGTCAATGCCGACAGATCCAGAAAAAGCAAATCCATATTGAGTACATAGACCAACAATGATTTGTTGCTTCTGGCCATTATTTCCAATCCAGTATTTTTCCTGGGTCTCCAGAAATCTCTCATAATGAAGTAGGACCTGCTGCCTGAGAAATTTCACCGTCTATTAAATACTTTCTAATACTTCGGAGTTTCTTTTTCCTGATTACATGAACTTGGTCTGTACTTGGTAAAAGTATACACTTCATCAAACATCAGATTATATGAAGGCTAATTTAAAATAATGTATATATTGATCAGGTTTCTTTCCCTTCTCTCAGTTTTTACTCTTTCTTTATAAGTTCTCAATGTCAGGTAATAATAAAGCTGAACAGCTAACCACTTCCTGCTGTTGAATGTGACCTCTGCCATTAACCAGATTGTACTGCGTTCTGGACTACAGCCACTTTTGTGAGGAATGCATCTTTGCTACTGGGAGATGAAAAATGCACCATCAATTTTCTCTTAATTGAATTTTATTTAAAAAAAATAATTAGTAATTTAAAGCAACACACAAAATGCTGGAGGAATTCAGCAGGTCAGACAGCATCTATGGAAATGAATAAACAGTCAACGTTTCAGGCCGAGACGCATCATCTTTTGTAATTGAAATTAGTTTTAGAGCTTGCATCAACATGCATCTAAAACGTTGCCCATTGACCTATCAGATAACTGTACGTTATATTTTATTTAAAGTCCTTTCACTTTTTTAATAACCTTGCTATTAATCGTTGGAGGATATAGTAAATGGGTGATATGTTAGTTTGGGCTGATTGACGTTGCTGTTAGGCTAAGTTTGAATTATTGATCGGAAAGTGGGGAAGGTCTTCGTGTTGAGAGCAGCACTCTAGCTAATAGAAAATCTTCCACTAAATCAATTTATACTGCAGCTGAAGTGCATCTACGTGGAGCTGAAGGTTAGAAACCCAAACAAGATTTCTGTTCTGCAAGATTAGTGGTTAGCATTCTCAAAGTTTAGCTGATTCATTGAATTTTACATTTGATTTAACGGACTATGAGAAAGCAGCAAACATTCTTTACTAGCAGTAGCATTTATTTATGTTGAAAAGCATTGCAGTGACTGATACAGAATGCCACTAGTTTAAAATGTACCGTTTCAAAATGTTAACTCTTAAACAAAATCAGTCAGTAAATACATCACCATGCTGGCAGTCAGAGACTATTTTGTAATGGCAGCATTGTAGCAATGTGCTACTATAATTTCTTCATAGATGCCCTTTGTTTTCTTTATTGAAATAGACAGGCATTAAAGCTGGGAATTATGCTTTGGTTTAGAACTTAACGCAGCATGATTTGGTAGAAAAAAATCCTTACGTAGGATATTAATGTGTACTGCGCACTAAAAGAGCCCTCATTGTGTTCAGTTTGTTACTGTGTATGTTGGTGTGGTTCTAATGCTGCTGTTGAAGTATGGAGCTAGTGGAGCATTTGCACACTTAAATAAAAGAATGCTGGTGATAGATCAGAAGCTAACCTGGAACGAGGCAACTGATGATGGTAAGTGTGGTACAGATTAATTCTGTTTATGCTCGTGTGCGTCAAAGATCATGCATTACTCTTGCCAGTCACTTCCTTAGAACCTATTGTTAATTTTGTAAATACGCTGCTGTTCTACGATTTATCAAGTACTTAAAAACAAAACACATAAATGTCATGTTATCACGTTGAAATAAAGTAGCATGCAGAGGTAACATGTGAATTGTATTGAAAAGAAGAGACTATGTAGAAATTATTTCTATCTATTTGTACATTTTGAATAGAACGATAAAATCAAAAGAGGAAACTGAAAAATAAAAAAGGATAAAAAAAATGATTATGGTATCTACCTGATAAGTAGTTGGATAACTTTTTAATTGAAACATGGAACTGGTTAATTAAGTATATTTTCTTAGGTAAAGAATTTGAATCCTAAGATTTTCTTCTTGTAATGTTTTCATTTGTAGTGAATACTTGCATTGCTCTTGAATTCCTAAATTGTCTGCTTTTCAGATTATTCTAAATGGGGGTGTATTTAAGCCCTGACATTCACTAAATAAATTTAGTTGTAACATTAAATCTGGTGTAGGATTCCTGCTTCTCTAAGCCTCTAGTCAAAATGACCATGTTTACAGATCCTGGCAATGGCTGCTTTGCCCTGATTTCCCTTCTTTTTGTGAGCACCAGTGATGGGACCAGTTGACTTCAGAGATTATTCTTCCTGCTACCCAAAATAGGAAATAATTTGAATGCATGGAGGTTATCTTAAGCTGCCAAAAAAAATGTGCTGTAAGCAGTTTGTTGAAGAGAACAGACCCTATTGTGGAATGTTAACTACTGCAATTTTCACAAGTTATTTCTCAAAAATTCACTAATAGAAATGTGTAATTTGAATGTAGATTTAAAAACTGCTGTACATTTGTTCCCCTTTGTCCTGGTAAATAAAAGAATTTCTGATCAGACCGCTGAATGTAGAAATAATTTGCATAATGTGGTTCCCCAAAATAAGCCTGCTTGGTCCCTTGTGATGATGTCTTGTGCTTTAATCGACTCAGCCTTTTTCTCCCAGTGGGGTAGTCTCAAATGATGCAACATAGGATCCTTCTGATCGAAGTACATAGGAATTGCTTCTTGCAGAAAGTGCTGATTCTCACCTTCTCTACCTCAGAAGGTTGTGGGGACAAAATCAATGGAGATATTTAATGGAGGGGTAGATGAAATTTGGGGAATTCAGGGTTTGTGAACTGGCATAGAAGGGGAGCTAGGCTAGAGTAGATCCTGATCATATTGCATGGCAGAGCAGGCTTAGGAGTTCAAGTGGCTTACACTTATTCCTATGTTTCTGACTTTTTTGAACCCTGTAATGGGATCTGGTAGTGGGAGTACAGGGTGGAGCTGAGTGGAGCATAGCAAAGGTGGAATTAACTAACACTGCCAGCAACTTTGAGAATTAAACATTGATGGGGACAAAGTAAAGTGTCTAGTACAATTGGCTGGTGAAGTTCCGCAGTGATTGGCAATTTCACTACATTCGGTGTCACTAACTTCCAAATATAAGGAATCTACTGGAAAGTATTTAACCTATTCTTTTAAGTTGAAAAAGTTGTTCTTTAAAAGTTTTGAAAATTAAAGCATATAAAATCAATTGTATGTACACTTAAAGAATTTAGGGGGATAGAACTGAACTAATACTTGTCTTCATCCATTGTCGCCATTTTGTTCTGTTGAAATCAACTGTGAAACAGTCACTGGTGCAAGAATATCCACTATAACTGGCTGGGAATTGTCATGACTTCATGGTCTCTGCTATCATTAATAGTGGTATTCCAGTGCCACTCAGTTCATCACTCCCACATGGGAGGGGTTCGCAATACTCCACAAGCAGTGTTATCAATAAAGTTTAGTTGGATATCATGCAAGGCTGGTCTCTGGGTGTCTCTCTGAACTATCCCTCAATATTGAACACAATATGGTGTCAGGAGTGGTTGATCATCAGTGAATTTGTGCTACAGACCAGGTGTATCCCCCCGATAAGAAATAATTTTCAGGAAGTCTGTTGTTCTTCGTCTATATCTGTGGGAGGTCAGTCTGGACTGTCTGTGCTAGTTGCTAATTGTATGCAGCATGAGGCAGAGCTGAGATCTACCTGGGCAATGCCTTTAAACTGCACCCAAAAATGAATACATTGTAATAATCTGTGGGCCACTAGTCTGGGGACATGCACACAGAGACACAGGCTCAGCAGAGAAGTCAGTCTAACTCTCAGGGAGAGAGGAAAAGAATGTATTGGCAGTCCAAATAAATGAAAAAATAAACAAACAGGGAATTGGAGCAAGTACTTGCAGTACCTACATCTACTTATCTAATAACAACCCCCCCCAAGATAGTTGATTTCCCTAAACCTGGAAACTTTGAGAGATGGCTCAGATGCTTTGAGAGATTTAGCAATTAATCTCACTCAGGCTCTAGAAGAGCAGCAAGTAACCACACTGACAAACTACATGGGAGACAAAGCAGATAATACGGGTGGATTAGGACTGACAGTGCTCAGGGTAAGGAGTGCAAAACAGTGCAGGACAAATTCAAAGAATATTGCACCGAAAAATGAAATGTGACATATGAGAGGAAGCAAGGTGCAGCCAGAAAGATGACAGAAAGCCGGGGCAGTAGAGCTCAGCTCAAACAAAACATAGGCAAGCAAAACAAAGAGTAGGTAAAATCTCCAACTGCAGGAAATGCAGCAAGTCTTCATTCCGCGTCACAGAGCTCTGTCCAGCTAAAGGAGTGAAATGCCACCAGTGCAACAGAGTCAGCCATTATAAAAGCCAGTGTCACTCAAAAACAGTTCTTCAGGAGGTCAAAGAAGACCATGATTTAGATGAAGAAAGAGCTTTCCTTGGGCCTCTAGATTCAAATCAATAAGGCTGGTGTACTGCGATTCAGTTGCAAAGTAAGACAGTAACAAGCAGTATAGTCACTGGGCCAGATGTCACAGCCATCCCCAAATGTCTGTTGACAAAACTGGTGAAGAAAGGTGGCATTTTGCTAAACCCAACAAAGGAAGTGTTCATGGGGCCAGGGAAACATAGGTTCCCTGTGAAACTATGGTTCAGTGTGAAAGGAATGTTTACTACCACCACCAGTAAAAATGAGAACCAGTTAAGAGGATGCCTATGTTGCTTAGAAGCTCTTTGCACTGCTACTGGGACGACATGTCATCAAGAAACAGAACCTCATTACAAGGTTAAATTTTCTGAACAATGTTCAGTGGCAATAGAAGTAGCCTGTGTTGCTAGAGGCCTGGGGGAACTGAAAGAAGAGTACCTTATCTAACTGAAGCTCAGAGTGATGCTCTACTCTCTGACCACAACAAGGGGTATACCAGTCGCATTGAATAAAGTCAAAGCTGAACTCAAAAGAATGGAAGCGCTTGACATCGGAACTGGAGTGGATAGACCTACTGACTGGCGTGCAGGCATTTTTTCCTGTTCCCAAACTGGATAGCATGTGTTGATCTAAGAAAATTGAATAATGCATTGAGGCAGGAGAGGTTTATTGTGTGATCTGTTGTGCACACACTGGGTTTGCTGGGTGGGCCAAAGTTCTTCACTAAACTTGATGCAAACTAAGGGTTCTGGCTGATCTGTTTAGCTCCTGTGTCACAGAAGCTCATAATCTTTATCACACTAACTGGGTGCTGTGCCTTCAAGAGAATCATTTTTTGGCAATAAGTCAGTCCCTGAACTCTTTCAGATGAGGATGAATCACATTTTGGAGGGACTGGAAGGAGTAGCCTGCCACATGGATGAAATAGTCACCTTCGCAGGCTTAAGTGAGGAACATGACAAGAGTGGAAGCTGCCTTGGAGAAAATGAAACAGGCTGGAATCGCCCTAAACAAAAAGAAATGCAAATTTGCTAAGTTGGATGTGAAGTTCTTAGGCCACCATTAAAGTCCATCATTAAGGACCACTCATTACCCAGGACGTGTCCTCTTCTCATTGCTACCATCGAGGAGGTACAGAAGCCTGAAGATACACACTCAACATTTCAGGAACAGCTTCTTCCCCTCCACCATCAGATTTCGGAATGGACAATGAGCCCATGAACACTACCTGACTATTTTTCTCTCTCTTTTTGCACTTCTTATTTAATTAAAAACTTTTAATGTATATTTATTTTCATAATTTGTAATTTTTTTTACTGTGTATTGTACAGCTGATGCAAAATAACAAATTTCACATCATATGCCAGTGATACCAAACCTGGTTGTGATTCTGAAGCATATAGAAATCAAATCTTGAAGAAACTTGGAGATGGAGTAAAGCACTTACTTCTTCTATTGAAATGATGGAGTAGACTTCCTAGGAAGATGATTCAGAGTCTAGATGACACAATAAAATAGATCTAATTCTGGACTTGGAGCTACATGTGACAGTACTGAGAGCAAACATTTGTCATTTAACCAAGTAACATTGCTTGCCACATGTATATCAGGTAAGGTATGCCAGATTAATTTTTGTAAAATTCATGTTAAAACGTAAACTATCTGTGTTTTGATTGAGAGTTTGACTTAAGTTTTTTTAAAATCAAGCTACACTGAATTGTCAAAATCATTCTGTATGACTGAATGGGTCAAAATGTTGTCTTTGTTACAGTCATGAACCAGTTCTGTCACTGATGGTTGTGAAGGCTCAGGTTCACTAGTTGAGGATTCAGTTTAAAAAGAGAATCTGGAAATAATAGTTTGGAAGGTGGGAGAAAATTAAAACATGGAAGCTGTTGGATTTTTGTAAAATAATCTGTTTTGTTTACTGAACTCAAAGGAAGTAACCATTGTCCTGCGGACTTAATCAGGCCCATATTTAATAATGTTCAGCATCAAAGTGCCAAGATAAAGTAATTCATTAAGAATCAAAAGCAAAATGCAAGTGCTGGAAATGTCAACAGGTCAGGCAGTGTCTGTGGAAATATAAAATAGAGAACACTTTGTCAAATATTGAACTCAACAAATTGAGTCTTGTAGGCGACCATTTTCTTTCCCTGTCTTCTAACTGAAGCATAAATTCTGTTTTGCTTTTCATGGATGCTGTCGTACTGAGTGTTTCCAGCAGTACTTCATTCACTGTTATACACATTAAGTAAGACTTATGACAGAACTGCATAATTTTTCTCGGCCACCAAGGGTGCATCTTTTTTGGACAAGTTGACTTTTCTACTCAAGCACAGTGTTCATTTTATGTGCACACTCTATTTTATTCTGTTCTATATCTTTGCCTTCCAATAGTCTGTAATAAAGGTTGTAAGTCATCGCCTCCCCCCGACACCTTCAGTGAAATCAGGTGCAAAATGGTCATTTAATTCCACACACCTTCTGCCTCCAAAATAGGGTTCTAGTTTGGACACTTAGTTGGCTCACATTTTCTTTGAAAGTTTTATTTATCATATTTTGTTTTCACTGTGCTGTCAAATATTATTAGTTAATAAAGGATATCTAGTTCTGGATGTTCTTCGCTTTCTATGGGACTATATCTAATCTGCTCAAAATATCTCCTTTGGTGGATTTCACATTTTTCAGTTTGACAGGTAAAACTGCAAGTATAATTCTGTTCTACTTGTGCCAAGTCCCTTTTGAAATTAATCCTCTCTTCTCACATTTAATTGTACATATCCTTTCTTTAATTGTCAAATCTCCTCTCATTCAAATGAGCTATGAGAACAAGGTGCCTGTTCCTTATTGATTTGGCTGGAAATATGCTAATTGAGAAAGTTCTGATTTAGCTTTCAAGAATTCCATTCTCCTTGGCCTTTATACATTTATTTTTATGACTAATATAAAAGAGGTACTCTATAAATATTGTAGTTCTTGCACTTGTTTAGAATTTGCTTGCTCGTTTTCTCCTCTTTATCACTTTGATTACATCTATCAGCAGCAGAATAATGGCACTCTGTTGTCCAGTAATGCAAGCCAGTGAAACTATTTTTGAACTTCTGTGAATGTCATCATTTGCATTACTGGAGCAGTATATTTTGTCATTATGACTATCCTCTTAACCTTTTTTCCAGTCTTTCCTGAATATATAAACCGCTTAATATTCCTGACTTCATTTTTTCCATTATTTATTATCTATGTATCCTAATCCTTGTTGCCATAAGTATCTGCAGCTCACTGTCCACGGTTGGTGCACTTAACCATATACATGTCATAACAATCTTAGTTTGTCTTGCATTTCCACTCCATCTTCCTATTTCTAATTAACTTTATTTTACTGCTGTCCTGTGGTATTACTAGAAAGATTCCAGCATGGCAGAAGTTGTGGCTGATTGGCAGGAGGGAAAGAGTGGGAATAAAGGGAGCATTTTCTGGCCGGCTGACAGTAACTAGTGGTGTTTCTCAGGCATCTGTGTTGTGACCGATTATACCTTGTATGTCAATGATACGGATAGTGGAATTGACGGCTTTGTTGCAAAGTTTGCAGAGGATATGAAGATAGGTGGAGTGGCAGATAGCTTTGAGGAAGTAGGGAAGCTACATAGGGACTTGGACAGATTAGGAGAATGGACAAAGAGATGGCAGATGGAATGCAATGTCTGGAAGTGTATGGTCACTTATTTTGGTAGGAGAAATGAAAAGGTTGACTAAATGGAGAGAAAGTACCAAAAAAAAACTGAGGTAGAAAGGGACTTGGGAGTTCTTGTGCAGGATTCCCTAAAGGATAATTTGTAGGTTGAGTGTGTGGGGAGGAAGGAAAAGGTGGTGAGTTAGCATTCATTTCAAGAGGACTTGAATATAAAAACAAGGATGGAATGTTGAGGCAAACTCGAGGAAATCTGCAGATGCAGGAAATTGAAGCAACACACACAAAATGCTGGTGGAACGCAGCAGGTCAGGCAGCATCTATAGGGAGCAGAGCAGTCAACGTTTTGGTCCGAGAACCTTCGTCAGGACTAACTGAAAGGAAAGATAGTAAGAGATTTGAAAGTAGGAAGGGGAGGGGAAAATGCGAAATGATAGAAGACCAGAGGGGGTGGGGTGAAGCTGAGAGCCGGACTGGTGATTGGCAAAAGAGATACAGAGCTAGAGAAGGGAAAGGATCATGGGACGGGAGGACTAGGGAGGAAGAAAGGGGGAGGGGAGCACCAGAGGGAGATGGAGAACAGGCAGAGTGATGGGCAGATAGAGGAAAAAAAACTAAATATATCAGGGATGGGATAAGAAGGGGAGGGGCAATAACAGAAATTAGAGGAGTCAATGTTCATGCCAACAGATTGAGGGCTACCCAGACGGTATATAAGGTGTTGTTCCTCCAACCTGAGTGTGGCTTCATCTTGACAGCAGAGGAGGCCATGGATAGACATATCAGAATGGGAATGGGACATGGAATTAAAATGTGTGGCCTGCTTTTTCTGGCGGACAGAACCTAAGTGTTCAGCGAAACGGTCTCCCAGTCTGTGTCGGGTCTCACCAATATATAAAAGGCCACACCGGGAGCACCGGACGCAGTATACCACACCAGCCGACTCACAGGTGAAATGTCGCCTCACCGGGAAGGACTGTCTGGGGCCCTGAATGGTGGTGAGGGAGGAAGTGTAAGGG
The DNA here is from genome assembly GCF_030144855.1 of Hypanus sabinus. NCBI lineage: Eukaryota > Metazoa > Chordata > Chondrichthyes > Myliobatiformes > Dasyatidae > Hypanus > Hypanus sabinus. The sequence continues at coordinate 45,524,434 of NC_082719.1, read as the reverse complement.
CAGGTATAGCACTTGTTCCGCTTACAAGGATAAGTACCAGGAGGGAGATCGGTGGGAAGGGATGGGGGGAACGAGTGGACAAGGGAGTCACGTAGAACCCTGCAGAATCCCTGCAGAAAGCAGAAAGGGGGGGGAGGAAAAGATGTGCTTGGTAGTGGGATCCCATTGGTGGTGGCGGAGTTACAGAGAATTATACGTTGGATCCAGAGGCTGGTGGGTGGTAGGTGAGGACAAGGGGAACCCTATCCTGAGTGGGGTGGTGGGCGGATGGGGTGAGGGCAGATGTGCGGGAAATGGGGGAGATGCATTTGAGAGCAGAGTTGATGATGGAAGAAGGGAAGCCCCTTTGTTTAAAAAAGGAAGACATCTCCTTCGTCCTGGAGTGAAAAGCCTCATCCTGAGAGCAGATGTGGTGGAGATGGAGGAATTATGAGAAGGGGATAGCATTTTTGCAAGAGACAGGGTGGGAAGAGGAATAGTCCAGGTAGCTGTGAGAGTCTGTAGGCTTATAGTAGATATCAGTAGATATGCTGTCTCCAGAGATGAAGACAGAAAGATCAAGGAAGGGGAGGGAGGTGTCAGAAATGGACCAGGTAAATTTGAGGGCAGGGTGAAAGTTGGAGGCAAAGTTAATGGTCAACGAGCTCAGCATGCGTGCAGGAGGTAGCGCTAATGCAGTTGTTGATGTAGCGAAGGAATAGAGGGGGACAGATACCCGTACAGGCTTGGAACATGGACTGTTCCACAAAGCCAACAAAAAGGCAGACATAACTGGGACCCATGCGGGTGCCCATGGCTATACCTTTGGTTTGGAGGAAGTGGCAGGAGCCAAAGAAGAATTATTGAGAGTAAGAACTAATTCGGCTAGACAGAGGAGAGTGGTGGTAGAGGGGAATTGGTCACATCTGGAATCCAAAGAGAAGCGGAGAGCTTTGAGACCTTCCTGGTGGGGGATGGAGGTATTTAGGGACTGGACATCCATGGTGAAATTAAGGCGGTGGGGGCCAGGGAACTTAAAATCATTGAAAAAATTCAAACCGTGAGAAGTGTCACGAACATAGGTGGGAAGGGATTGAACAAGGGGGTATAAAACAGTGTCAAGGTATGCAGAAATGAGTTCGTGGGGCAAGAGTAAGTTGAGACAATGGGTCTACCTGGACAGGCAGGTTTGTGGATCTTGGGTAGGAGGTAGAAACGGGAAGTGTGGGGTGTGGGAACTGAGGTTGGTGGCAGTGGATGGGAGATCCCCAGAGCTGATAAGGTTGGTGATGGTATAGGAGACAGTGGCCTGGTGCTCCTTAGTGGGGTCATGATCAAGGGGTCAATAAGAGGAGGTATCAGAGAGTTGTCGCTGTGCCTTGGAAACTTCACCTGTGAGTCGGCTGGTGTGGTATACTGCATCTGGTGCTCCCGGTGTGGCCTTTTATATATTGGTGAGACCCAACGCAGACAGGGAGACCGTTTCGCTGAACACCTATGCTCTGTCTGCCAGAGAAAGCAGTATCTCCCGGTGGCCACACATTTTAATTGCATGTCCCATTCCCATTCTGATATGTCTATCCATGGCCTCCTCTACTGTCAAGATGAAGCCACACTCAGGTTGGAGGAACAACACCTTATATGCCGGCTGGGTAGCCTCCAACCTGATGGCATGAACATTGACTTCTCTAACTTCCGTTAATGCCCCTCCCCTTCTTACCCCATCCCTGATATATTTAGTTTTTTTTCTCTCTCTGCCCATCACTCTGCCTGTTCTCCATCTCCCTCTGGTGCTCCCCTCCCCCCTTTCTTCCTCCCTAGGCCTCCCATCCCATGATCCTTTCCCTTCTCTAGCTCTGTATCCCTTTTGCCAATCACCTGTCTGGCTCTCAGCTTCACATCACCCCCTCTGGTCTTCTATCATTTCGCATTTTCCCCTCCCCCTCCTACTTTCAAATCTCTTACTATCTTTCCTTTCGGTTAGTTCTGACGAAGGGTCTTGGCCCGAAACGTCGACAGCGCTTCTCCTTATAGATGCTGCCTGGCCTGCTGCATTCCACCAGCATTTTGTGTGTGTTGATGGAATGTTGAGACTTCATAAAGCACTGTTGAGGCCTCTCTTGGAGTACTGTGAGCAGGTTTGGGCCCCTCATCTTGGAAAGAACGTGCTGAAACTGGAGAGGGTTCAAAGGATTCATGAAGATGATTCCAGGATTGAATGGCTTGTCGTATGAAAAGCATTTGATGGCTCTGGGCCTGTATTCTCTAGAATTCAGGAGAATGAGGGGTGACCTCATTGAAATCTATTGAATGGCAAAAGGCTTTGATAGAGTGGATGTGGAGACAATGATTCCTATGGTGGGAGAGTCTAAGACACAGGGCACAGCCTCAAAATAAAGGAGCGCTTTTTTAGAACGGAGATGGGAAGGAATTTCTTTAGTCAGAGAGTGGTGAACCTGTGGGATTCTTTGCCACAGGCAGCTGTGGAGGCCGTCTTTGTGTATATTTAAGGCAGATGTTGATAGATTCTTGATTGGTCAGAGCATGAAGAGATACGGAGAGAAGGTGGGAAATTGGAGCTGAGAGGAAAATTGGATCAGCCTTGATGATACTACGGAGCAAACTCAATGGGCCAAATGGCCTAATACTCCTACATCTTATGATCTTTTGGTACCCTGTATCTCCTAACTAATACTTATGTCTGGTAGCACTGTCTTCCAACCTCAACAGATAAATCAGTTTAGCCTGTCCTTAGTTAGCTTTTCCCCACAGGATCTTAGTCCTGGTAATTTGCTCATCTTGTGTAGGTCTGCTCTTTTCTGAAAATTGAACCCATTGCTCCTGCTCCCAAAGCCATCCCCAATTTTCCTTTTTGCCTTCACGTTTTCTATTCTTGCACAAAGTGATGTGGATAATCCTGAAAATGTGTTCACTGAGGTCCCAATCTTTATCATCCTCCATACTCACTGGAAGCCCTTGAACCTGAACCTTCTTCCTTTCATGGTAATTGGTCCCGTTAAGATCATGACTTCCAGTTGTGCCTCCTCTCTTTCCCCTAACTCCGGCAAATAAAATAAAACACAGTTAGCCCAATTGCAAATAAGTATGCTTACAGATGTTGTTTCTTCCCTCCTTTACGTCTCAGTTTCATTGCATTCTTCTATTAGCCTCTCCTGGAGTTTCTGAAGCTGTACCGATTCTAATCATCTGAAAACATTGCTGCCTTTGTGAATTTAATTATAGGAACAGTATAACTGTAACCCACGATAGCTAAGTATTGCCTGAACAATTCAATACTGTAAACAACTTGGAGATTCTAGCAGAAAGAGTGGGTGAGACGGAATATTCAGTGGAAGCCTGTTCAAGGAGGTGGTTATGGAAAGCTTAGGAGAGTAAAGCCAGTGGAGACAAAGATGACTGGTTTCAGAGCCTCGCCAGACCTGAATCTTAAACCTCAGAGGAAAATTTCCTTAATTAGTCTCAATTCCAGTGATTATAGAATAAAACAGAACCTCTGGTAAATGTGTGGCTGAAGAGGCTGCGCGAGGAGGAAGACATAAGCTGTCTGAGCCATTGGAACCCGTTCACAGGAAGTGGGGATGCACTCACACTAACCAGGGATTACTAGCTCGAGGAAATTAGGGTCAGAGCCTGAAAGATGTGAAGTGTTAAAGTGGAGATGTAGCTACATCTAGGTATATTCCCATCCAGGAGAAAGGATGGGAAATTGAAGCCAGAGTTCCCTGTAAGACCAAAGAGGGAGAAAATAAAATGGAGCAGGAAAGAAAGCATGTGATACTAGCTAGCTTGTTAATGAACAAGAACCAGACTGATTCGGAGAAACATTCGAGGAGATTCTTTTTTAAAAAGGAAATAAGTGGGGCAAAGAGTATATAAGAAAGAAAGTGGAAGTGGGAAAGGGACATTCAAAACTACTTGATAGGCAAGTGAAGAGGAAAAACACTGACCATACCTTGCTGCTTAACCATGATTAAAAGAGACTCATGAGAGATGGATGGAATGATTTGAGGTGATTGAAGTCTCCTTTAGTAAACTTCAGCAAAATTCTGGTTTGCTGAGATTCTGGATGGTATAAAAGTTGCTACTGTATAATGATGTTTCTGAAAGGCTGGCTGTACTTGTAACCAATTAAATCCTCCATTTATATTTTGGGTTGCTGAGTGAAGTAAAGGAAGGAAGTTGTGGAGATCAGGCATCTGTAGATTCAGGGATGACTGAAACATTTCAAATGTTTCACTCTTGTGAAACAAGAAGGATGTAGAAATTTCAGGAATTGCAGACAAGTCAGTTAAACTGTGGCAAACGTTCAAGAAGTAGGAATTGGAGACAGAATTAGCAGTTGCTGGATATGTGGATTGATTGATTGAAGAAATCTGAAGAAATTTGTTAAAGTAAATTGTATCAAACTACTTTGATATGTTTTATCAATAAAGTAGTGGGTGTTGATTGAGGTATGTGCTATACATTGGGTACTAACAGGAAGTGATAAAGTAGTACGTGGTACTGATGCTGGGAAATTAAAAGAAGGAAAAGAATTTGCAGTGCTTAGGGGAGAGAGACTGGCTTATTACTCATGTATAGAGTTGGTATGATCTTAGTAGTCTGAGTGGTCTCTTACCTCGCTGTAACCATTCTGTGACAATAGCGACATCAACTCGTGGGAATCAGAGGGAATAATTAACAGTTAATACATTTGTTAATAGTTAATACACTTAACTACAGTTAATAGAATCACTATTGGGGTTATCACTGAAATGCAGTGAAATTTGTTTTGTGCAGCAGGGCAGTGCAAAGACATTAAAAACTATAAGTAACAAAAATAAATGAATAATGCAAAAAAAGTGGTCTATTTCAAAAGGATTCATTCTTGGAACAACATTGTGTTTTTTTTTTGCATGGGGTTCAAATTACTGTACTTCTAAAACTATTTTCCTTTCAACAAGTAGCTGCTCACACTCAAAAGCCTGGAGGTGGAACAGCTACTTACTTTCCATGCAATTTGAAGCTCCGATGCGACTTAAGAACTGTTTGCTGTGAGTGCCGTTCATCCGTGATTTTACAGACAGACAGACATGCTTTATTGATCCTGAGGGATCATGTGACATCAATGTATTTCACATGTTATCATTATTTACTGTCACCCAATGGGATCCAAATAGCATCTAATATTGATGTTGTATCTCCTATTTTGTTTCAGTATTATTTTTCTTACATATAATAAATTAAGTGACCATTGTTACATTATTCATATATACAGTACTGTGCAAAAGTCTTAGGCACATATACAGTGACATGCAAAAGTTTGGGTATCCCTGGTCAAAATTTCTGTTACTGTGAATAGTTAAGTGAGTAGAAAATGAACTGATCTCCAAAAGTCATAAAGTTGAAGATGAAACATTCTTTTCAACATTTTAAGCAAGATTAGTGTATTATTTTTGTTTTGTACAATTTTAGAGTGGGGATAAAAGGGAAGGAGCACCATGCTAAAGTTCGGGCACTTGAAGAGATTTGATCTCTCAGATAACTTTCACCAGGGTCTCAGACCTTAATTAGCTTGTTATGGCTATGACTTGTTCACAGTCATCATTAGGAAAGGCCAGGTGATGCAAATTTCAATTATAAATACTCTGACTCCTCAAACCTTGTCCCAACAATCAGCAGCTGCCTAGCACTCTGAAAATTAAAATAAATAATGCCCACAAAGCAGGAGAAAGCTATGAGAAGATAGCAAAGCATTTTCAGGTAGCCGTTTCCTCAGATTGTAACGTAGTTATGAAATGGCAGTTAACAGGAATGGTGGAGGTCAAATTGAGGTCTGGAAGACCAAGAAAACTTTCCAAGAGAACTGCTTATACACAGATTCACCATCCTCTGGCTCAACAAATTCCACCTTATCTCTGTTCTAAATGGGCATTGTTCTATTTTGAAGCTACGCCCTCTGGTCCAAGACTCCCTCACCAAATGGAAACATTGTCTCCACATCCCCTCTATTCGATAGGTTTCAATGATACCTTCCCCCCCCCCCAAATTCTTCTAAATTCCAGCAAGTACAGACCTGAAGTCTTCAATTGCTGCTTATATGATGACCCTTTCATTCCTGGGATTATTCTAGTCAATCTCCTTCTTCAATGTCAGCACAGCTTTCCTTAAATCAGGGGCCCTAATCTGCTCACAATACTCCAAGTGAGGCTTTGCCAGTGCCTTCTACATCCTTGCTTTTTTGCGCTTATATTCTAAAAATGCTAACATTGCATTTGTCTTTCTCACCACTGATTCAACCTGCAAATTAACCTTCAGGGAATCCTGCATGTGGCCTTCCAAATCCCTTTGCACCTCTGAATTTTGTATTTTCTTCCCAATAGAAAATAGTAAATGTCTTTAATCCTTCTACCAAAGTGCATAACCATACACTTTCTGGCACTACATTTCACCTGCCACTGCTTTGCCCATTTTCCTAATCTGTCAAGTCGTTCTGCAGCTTTTCTGCATCCTCAACACAACCTGCCCCTCCTGCTGTCTTCATATTGCCAGAAAACCTGACCACAAAGCCATCAAATTTCATTTTTCAAATCACTAACATACAACATAAAAAGAAGTGGTCCCTTTGGAGCAGCACCAGTCACTGGCAGCCAATGAGAAAAGGATCCCTTTATTCCCACTCTTTTCCCCCGTCAATCAGCCAGTCCTCTATCCATACTAGTATCTTTCCTATAATACCATGGGTTCTTAACTTAAGCAGCCTCATGTGTGGCAATAATCCCCTGAAACCATATTCTTAACAATGGACTCCAACATCTTCCCAACTACTGAGGTCACTCTAACTGGCCCATAATTTCCTTTCTTCTCCCCTTCTCCCCTTCTCCCCTATGAAGATTGGAGTGGCAATTGCAATTTTTCAGTCCTCTGGAACTATGCCAGAATCTATTGATTCTTGAAAGATCATTACTAATGCCTCCACAATCTCTTCAGCTATCTCTGTTAGAACCCTGGGTTGTAGTTCATCAGGTTCAGATGACTTATCTAGCTTCAGAACTTTAAATTTTCCAAGCACCACCAGTGAAAACTGATGCAAAAATACTTACTTAGTTCATCCACAATAACCTTGTCCTCTGTTACCATCTCTCCTGCATCATTGTCCAGTGGTCCAATATCTACTCTCACCTCACTTTATATATCTGAAGAAATTTTTAATATTATTGGCCAACTTACCTTCATATTTCATCTTTTCTCACCTTAATTTTTTTTATGTCTAATGTTTTTTTTCCAAATTTCACAATTCTCTAACTTCCCACTATTTTTTGCTCTATTTTATGACCTTTCATTTGCTTTTATAACTTCTCTTGTCAGCCACAGTTGGATCATCCTCCCTTTAGAATATTCTTCATCATTGGGATGTATCTACTCTGTGCTATCTATATACAGCCAGTCCCAAAGTCTTTTGCACAGTACTGTATTTGTTGACATTGGAGCAGAAAGCGGGTTTATAAATCTACCGGTAACAAAAAATGTTGGGAATGGTGAGGGTGGAGTGCCATGGGAGTGAAGTGGGAGAGACTGCAGGGAAGGAGTGCTGGGGTGTGGGGAGGTGGTTGGTGTTTGTGCAGACACACCCAGCCCTGAGACACCAGGCGAGGTCACTTGATTCCAAACAATTGATGTTTTGATCGTTACAGAACGTATCTCTGGTGCTTCCCACTCCCACCCCTCTCCCTTCCCCTTTTCCAAGCCATGATTCCTCTGTCCCTGCCCCTTCCCACTCTCAGTCCACAATAGAGACCCATATCAGAATCAGGCTTATCAGAATTTAGCAGATTTGCTCAAGAGTGTTTCATTGACTTTCAGTTTTTAGTTTGTGTTCGTTAAAGATATTATGTTTGTTTGATAGTTGTTGAGGTTCTGGCATTGTCACTAAGGCTGTTAATGTATTGTTCCTCTTGTGTAGCTCTATGGGTGGAAGCATGTTTATAGACAATAGTAATTACTCTTGCCACTTATTATTGGAGCCTGCAAACACAATTCCAAGGACCATTCTAATTAAAAATAATTTTTGTATCGGTTCCAATTTCTTGTTTAACTTTTCAATAAAAAAATTTTCAAGCATTTAAAGTATTATTTAAAAATGCACAATGTGTCAGCATCTCGATGAGTAGGAAAGGAAGAAAGAGTTGTGTTTATACAGTGTCATTCTTGGATAGTTTGGTAACTTATAAAATGTTGTAAAGCATAACCACAAGAGATCCTGCAGATACTGAAAATCTAGACCAACGCATAGAAAATGCTAGAAGAACTCAGCAGGTTGGGCAGCATCTATAGAAATTAATAAATAGTCAACGTTTCAAGCTGAGACTCTTCATTGGGACTGAAAAGGAAAGGGGAAGATAGCAAATATGAAAGTGGGGGGAGGGGACAAGCTAGAAGCAAATAGGTGAAGCCAGGTGGGTGGGGGAGGGGAGACAAGTAAGAAGCTGGGAGGTGATAGGTGGAAAAGGTAAAGTGCTGGGAGAAGGAAGAATCTGATAGGAGGAGAGAGTGGGCCATGGGGGAAAGGAAAGGAGGAGGGGTAAGTGATAGGCAAGTGAGGAGTAGCTAGAGGCCTGAGCGGGGACATGAAGAAGAGGGAAAGGGGAGGGGAAAAATGGCTGAAAGTTGGAGAAATTGATGTCCATGCCATCAGGGTGGAGGCTATCTAGATGGAATATGAGGTGTTGCTCCCCTATTCTGACATGTTGGTCCATGGCCTTCTATTTCTGCCATGATGTGGGCTAACTCAGGTTGGACAATCTGTTGTGTTCCAAATCTCTAATGGTCTATTTGTGTAACTGCAGTAACTTGGAAAATTTATTTTCTGAATTAATGCATATTGATTCTGTTGAAAGTGAAAGTCTCCTTGCAGTGTCTAAAGGTTCCCTTAATGTCAGAGAGAGAGTTATATACCTGGAGCATTTTCCTTTGTGCTCTGTCTCTGAAATAATATTAAATAATATGTGGTTCTTTCAACAAAGAATTCATAGTCAGCATTGAATTTGTTTTTTTTCAATATTTTGTTCTCCAAGCTTATTTATCTGTCATAAATTTTCAGCTTTCTAAATGGCAAAATTTCAGTTGTTGCAGAAAAATAGGCCAGTTGGTTTAAATAGTAATACACTAGTCCTTCTGTAGGGCGTTTAATTGTGCTAGTCAATTATTTTGTGATCTACTTGAATACATCTAGACTCAATGAATCTTGCCCTAAGACAACATAAATGGGTTAGTATTTGTAATATATTACTCTGATATCAGTCCCACTCTTGGGGAGCCATAATGTCTTTGAATAATAATTGCTGGAAGTATTTTAACTCATTTATGTAATTAGCAACAAGATGAAGCATAACTAATATTGTCAATACTCAAGGAATCAAGGTGATTATTGGTTAGAATATTAGCCTAAGGAGCACAGGTAGAATGCTGAGGGAACTCAGCAGGTCAGGCAGCACGTGGAGAGGAAGAAACGGTTGATATTTCACACCAAGACCCTTCATGGCCCTGATGAAGCATTTTGTGTGTGTTGCTCTGGATTTCCAGCATCTGCAGAATCTCTTGTGGTTATGATATGAGCCTAATGTTTTAGAGAACTTTAATCTGTAAGTAACCCTGTTTGATCTTCGATCTCCAAAACTTCCCAAGGATAAATGCTTATTTTTGTCTGCCTGTATGGTGGAATCAGTGCATTTGCTAAAGATATTAAAACTTTATTTATTCCTAATGTCTTAATTTTCAAGGTGCATTTCTTCATTATTATAGTTTTTCCACTTTATTTTATACAGTTGATTTCCTGCTGTAAGTTGTATTTGTTTGATGTAAGTAGTTTTTGCCCTCTGAAGCTTAATGCTGTGGCTTGCAAATCTCTCTCTATGATCTTGTGTTACAGCCTGCAGAAAGCAAGATAACAATATTCCACTTTTGGCTATATTTCTAACACAACGGAGCATCTGTACTGGTTCTCACAATTTGCATTTTGTCTTTTGCTAAGCTTTCCAACCTTTCATTTTTGCTGTTGTCAGTGTTTTTCATTCCAAAGATCTCCTCACCTGTCACCACGCAGACCGGAACATTTTTCACAAGAAGCAATCTGCATTCAATAAGATAGAATGAATTACAAATGTTAATGGTCTTTTTATGCCTATGAGTAATGAGCACCTTGAACTATCTTGGGATTGTGTCTGTAATTCATCTAACTATCCGGTATTATACATAAATTTAAGATTTTTGTTAAGATTTATGACACTTGCATAAAATCCCATGTTTAGTCTTTTAATAGTGGTTAACTGAAGCAAATGGGTAGGATTTGGTGAATTACTAATTCATATGGTTTTCTAATAAAGGAAGATAAGCAATTGGGCTATACAATACGCCTAACAGCTGGATTAAATGTGGTAGACAGTGAGAGTTTTTCAGGAAGGGATAGAGTTCTATGATGGAGCCAGAGTGAAATGTGCAGTATACTTCAGAATTGCATACCATTTTGTCTTTTCTGTGCAGATTGTAGAGTATTGTTTTCAGCTTGTTACTTGGGTTGTTGTATTATGTTTTCCAATGCTTTGTGCAGTTTCTCGGTGTTTGCCAAGGACATCTGAAGGTGTCCACCTGGAAGTGAAGAATTTATTTTTTCTCTGCAAGTGCTGTTCTGGTACTCTAATGCAGCTATGCAATGAGAAAGCCCTAACTTCTGACCTCCTTTTAATATTTTCCACCAGTATACTGGACTAGAACCTTTTTCCCTTTTGAGGTTTAACGTTTGCAATCTGTGAACCAACTATTTTGGTTGATCAATAAACAGAAATCTTGCAAAGCTGTATTTCATCAGTCATGTGATTGTTTTGCTGAAGGACTGCAGAGACAATCCTCTTGGTTGTCATAGTAACAAAACGTGCTGAGCGGAGAAAGGCAGAATGCACCAAATGATCATTCTCTATGTAATCTTATTAGGAATGAATGTGTTTCTCCAGATACAACCCGGAAGTTCACTTTCTGAATGCTCTTGACCAACCATTAGACAATTCATGGGGTTTTCTTGTATTAGATATACTTCAAGTGGGGGAATTTATTAATGTTCTCGTAATGATGCTGGGGAAAGATTATATGCTGGCTATCATTATCGTGAATTATGAGGGTAGGTAAAACTTCAGACATTTTGTTCTGCATGTGGAATGATTTGGAGTTTAATTATTCAAAAACTAGGCCTTGCCTATGCCAATGCAGCAGTAATAAGTGTAGGAGAGGTTTTGGAATTTTACCAATCATCCGTGACTAAGGATTAAGGTTGCAAGGACTCAAGTTGTAAAACTGTCTTCTGCAAGTGATTTTACAGTTTTTCAATTTTTGATGTATGAAATGTGCCAATGAGCTGTATTTATCACGCAAGTAAGGGGAACAATAATTGCATTATCTCCAGTGCAGCTCAATATTTTTGTTCATTTTGTACTTAAAATTAGAATACGGTCATTGTTTAATTACTCCAATAAAACACACTTGAAAGTTTTATTTGTACTTAAATTCTTTGTTTACAAGCTGTTTCATTAACTTTTCATTAATTGTGCTCTGTGTCCTTTAAGGTGAACAGAAATTAATTTCCTGATTTTAAATAGATAACTCGAGATTTCTTTTTGCAGATACGGGAGTTTGACTTGTAGCTAGTAACAGAAATTACAGTGGTGTATTCATGCCTCATTTAGGTAAACTTTAATAGTCTAGCAGAATTCACTACTGCTGTGGAATTAATATAACGTTGCTCCTGAATATGCCAGTCTGCCATGTCCTTGTGTAGTAATCACCTACATTTCTATTATTTATTTGGAGCATAGCCCAAAATTGGATCATTTAGCACATCATCTAGACTGAGTGGGCCAAATGGCCTATGTTCGGACTGTAAATTGTAGGTAATGCACCCATATTAACAGCTGCACCTTTGTGTACTTCAGTTTATTGTTCAGTTTTATTATTTTTGGAGGTTACTTAAGGCAGTTTGTATTCCAATGAAACATGCTGAGTCCGGGAACCATGCGTGCAAAATACGTAGTGAGATATTTGTGTACAGAATGCAACCTGTTCATTGAAATAACAAATGCTGCAAAGTAGCTTCTGAGTCCTCAGAGCCTGTGAATGGAGACGTCGACTGGCTCACATCTCGAGCTTGGCTTCCACCTTGGAGACTCAGTTACATGTGTATGCGGTGGTGAGCAGGGGTTCCTTATGCATCATCAGGCCCTCACAAAACACACAGGACTTTGGTTTTGCTACAATGATGAATATCTGCCTGAACTGGTCCAAAACCCGGGTGTCTAGGGTTTAAAATTCTTTGTCTTTGGCATTATCTTCAGGCACCCAGCATTGTATACCAGCCTGATTACCCCGTTTGCTCCGTTAGTTCTCCCCGCCGCACCATCATGACTTTAGGATCATCTGCCCACCATTCTTGTACACCCACAATGCAATTTACTTACCATTTTCCTTTTGCCTTCTCTGCAGTGTTGGAGTCAGCAGAGGAAAGGTTGTTAACCACACAAGCCAGCTCTGCTGCACATGATGTATTTGGTCTTGCCTGCAGTCAAATTTTGTACCAGCCTATCCTCACACAAATCCTCCACCGGACTTTTATGCATTGTGTCATTTGCAATGTGTTGGAATTGATAAGTTGTTCAAAAGTCCAATTTAACAAAATTTGATTAAAAGGCAATAACCCTCTGCTACCAGTAAAACAATAATTTGGGATTACTGTCCTCCATAACTAAAGACATCAATTTAATTCTTAGTCTTAAATAACAGTTAGACATTAGTCTGCAATAAGTACATTTGGCTATGTAATTGGATTTGGTGCTTTGCTGTCAAAAATACTGGTGAAGAATTTAGTCTGGAGTGTGTGTTGCTTAATCTACTGCATGTGGTCATGTAGAATTTGTTGAATGGATGTTGGGGATGAAGAATTTTCGGAGTTGCTGTCCCAAAAACAAATGTTATTTTTGAGCTTTATCACTCCTACCCCATGAATTTCCCCATATAACTAACCCGTATCCCTAACACAGCTTTCAAGGACTAGCTGGTAGCAAATACAAACATGCAACAGCAGTCAAGCTCTGTGTCACTCTCAATGTGACAGAATATTTGTAATATAAGGAAATCATAACTGTACTTGGTAAGCCCATCAGTGTTGCTCTGTTCCGCCTGTCCTTAATCGATTGCATTATTTTTGCACGAAAAGTGTTTCATTGAATGGTCATATGATTGTAAATGGCCTAATTCCTTCATAACACTGGAATCTCTTTCATTTGTATAACCCTTAAAACCCCAACCTGGATGGATTTTTTGGCTCATTTTTGGATTAGGTTTCACCTGTTGTGGTGTGCCATCTTTTTCCATATCTCTAACTTCCAGATTTCCAACCTGAAATCTCTCTGCCTGGGGCTGCTCTTTCCTCCTTTAAATTGTTTCTTGAAACCTACCTATTTGACCAAATGTTTGGTCATCCATCCAAGTACAGTCTGTGGCTTGGTGTCAGATTTAGTCTAGTAATTACTCCTAAGAAGTGTGTTGGTCTAAAACAAGAGAAAACCTGCAGATGCTGGAAATCCGAGCAACACACACAAAATGCTGGAAGCACTCAGCAGGTCAGGCAGCATCTATGGAGGGGGGAGAAACGTACAGTTGACATTTTGGGCTGAAATCCTTTGGCAGGACTCAGAAGGGTTTGTTGTCCTCCCGAAGAGTTTTGGCCTGAAAAGTCAACTGTACATTTTTCCATAGATGCTACCTGACCTGCTGTGTTCCTCCAGCATTTTGTGTGTGTTGGTCTATTTTGCTGTTTTTAATTGCTTCACACAAAAAATGTTGTTGAAGTGAAGATAAAGGTGCTCTTTATTTTGACTGTAGTCATTAATGAAGATCTAGCATTAAGTATTCTTGAGTGATGGTTTGAAAATCAAATGTTAATGAGTCAGCTGCTAAGAATGGAAAAATCTCGTTGTGTAACATTGATGACTACGTGGCATTTTGCTCGAACATCTATTCTTTTAATTGCTAAGGCAGAGGTTTGATTGGACTCTAGTGATTCAATTTGTGCATGCACCATAATTGAACACTTATAATGCATAATATTCCCACCCAGTTTGTTAATCTTAGTACAGTTCATTCACCTGATTCATCTGATACCAATTTTATAACTGACAGGACAAAAAAATAAACTAATTTACATGTTATGAGCAGAGAAATAGACAACTAGAATAATCTCTTTCTTTCAGTATTTCTTGATTTAGTGCTTAATTTTAGAAATTTCTATATTTCAATTTAAAAAGCTGAAATATAAATTTGCTTTGTGATTAATATTCAATTTTCATGTAATATATTTGCCAAGTAGATATTTAGCTCATGTACCATGATAAGAATGTACCTCTTGGACGACAGATTTGAGAGACCAAATAATTTCAATCTGATCAATAGTTGCTGTCAAATATACAGCAGAGAAATATTAACAAAGGTGTTATGTGCATGCCTTAATTTAGAGTTGGGGGGAAGGTGAAAGGTCGATGCCCTACAGCTTACATGAGGAAAGAATTACATAATTGTGTACTTTTATTTCACCTCCAATTAAAATAAATTCCTCTTTTATATAACCAACGCACACAAAATGCTGGTGGAACGCAGCAGGTCAGGTAGCATCTATAGGAAGAAGCAATGTCGATGTTTCGGTCCGAGACCGGTCTCGGTCATTTCAGGACGGAGATTGTGGAGAAAAGGCAGCTCAGTAGAACGGAGTGAGGGGGTGCTTGGATGGAACTGGATGATGGTCAGATGGAGATAGGTGGTGGCAGAGGAGGTGGAAGGGGATAAGTAAAACCAGATAAGGGAAGGTTGCTGGGCAGATGAAATCTGATAGGGGACGGGATATAGATGTAGGCCCGAGGAGAAGAAACCCAGATGGATATTTGTGTGGATTGTGGGCAGATGAAAATAGGAAAGGTGAACAAAGGGAGAAAGAACCTTGGTGAATCAGTGGAGTGGGAGAACAATATAGAGAATGGGTTATCTGAAATGAGAAAATCTCCGTAGCCCGTCACTACTTGGCTCTATTCCTCCCCATGCCAATTTCAATCTTTTGTCTCTACCTTCCCCCTCCCCTCCCCCACATGGTTTCATGGTCCATTGCTTTTGATCCTACTCCTTTCCACTCATCAGCTACCAGCCTCTTATCACGCCCCTCCCCACTCCCACCTAGCCCCATCCACCGGTATATCCCCACCTCCTGTGTTCCACCGGTCACCTATCACCCCATGCTTCACCCTCCATCTCGCCTCCTCCTACTGACCATCTTCCCCTCCACTCACCCAGTCCTGATTCTGCTTGGCTTGCTGAGTTCCTCAAGCAGCTTGTTGCTATTTGCTCCAGGTTCCAGCATCTGCTGTCCTTTGTGTCTTACTTTTCAGATGAAGTTTTGTTCTTTCATTTGAGACATTGTTGATGTTCATGCTTATTGTCATTGAACTGTGCACATGAATACAGCAAAATGAAGCAATGTTCCTCTGTGACCAAGGTACATATATCACATGCAGCACAAAAATCCTATTAACAGATGATTTAAAAAATGTAGGCCATTCACTTAAGTTTCAACAATTCTTATTTTCACCCCACTTCCAAGATTTAATTTAAACAAATTCAAGAAACTCATTAGTGACCACAGCAAACCACTATGGGTAGATGTATCAAATATTAACAGAAGAGCTTTATTGAGTTTGTTGCTTAACAAAGTCAAAAGTCACAGCTGGTCCGTAGAATCTCAGGGGCTTGCACTCTGAGTCACTAATTTAGACTCTGTCTGTGAGTCACGTTGACTACAGGTGCTCTTGTTCCTTGACTTGTATGCACAATTTCTCCTTGATCATATATGCTTAACTCTGGATTTCTCTTGATTTTTGGCATTTTAACCAATATGTTTGCAGGTTGAACAACTTCTTATTGTACTTGCTTACTTTCATGCAAACTTGACCTGCTGCCCATGTGAATCTTCACGTTAGTTCTCTTGCGTTCTATTACAAGTGTCATTCATTCAATGGTCTTCTGAATGGATCATCTCCTCTAACATTCTGTTGTTTAATTGGGGTTCACCTATAGTATTATGTGGGAAGCTGTCTGCTTCCTGAACTTCAATATGGTCTAAATTAGATTGCTGCCAATTTCAGACACAAGTCCTTTTCGGCAACTTTTATTTTCTTAAGCAGTTTCGTGGAATTGACCATGTCTTACTAATTTCACTCTAGTTTATGGACCCTGACAGCAGATGAGCCGGTGTGGAAGCCACAGATTCTTCCATTGTCATGGTGCCAAGGGGACATGCAGATGGATAGTTTGAGCTTGCTTGCTCCTTCCTTTGTTTCTGCAGAGCCGCCATGCTCATGATACCTATCCTCGAGGTTCCCAGGAGTTAGTGAGGATGCTGCATTTCTTCGAGTAAGCATTGGAATGTTTTTTCCCCTCTTCCCTCTTCCTGCTAATTGTTTTCCATGTCAGAGCTAAGAAGAATGTCTGCTTCAGCACATTTTTCAAAGTTCAAAGCGCTGATTAAAGCCTTGAGGCCCGGGAACCGAAAAGGAACCTGTGTTCAGATGACTTCTCTGCGTCATCCAAAACCCCCACTTGGGCCCATCCCGTCTGTCTGCATTTGACCCATCTCCCTCTTTTTTCAATACTACCATTGGGTAGGAGGTGCAAGAGTCTGGGTCCCACTCCACCAGGTTTAGGAGTAATTATTGCCCTGCAAACTAAAGACTCCTGGACCGACTTCACTGGCCTTAATAAATTATACCATGATTTTGTACTCGAATATTCTCCTGAGTTATCATAGTTGGAAATGAAATATAAAAAAACAAATTTCTCAGAAATCTTTGGTTGATGTAACTGATTACTGTTCTGTGAAGAGGATTATATAAACATCTCCTCTCAGCCCATTTGACTTCACTTTTGTACTTTTAAGACTTAAGTGCTTTGAATTAACACTGTGAATGAAAAGCTTGTTCTTTGTTTCTTCAGTAGCCAAGACTTTTTTGATCATGGTTTATTGAAGAAGTTGTCTATTCAGTTGATTGTTATCTCAGGGTTGATAGCTAATTTAAAGAAATATGTTTATAGGGCAGGGCTGCATAATTGGAGGCTGAATTGAAGCAGGGCAGATGGAAAAAAAAGTGGATGATGTGGCCAAGAAAAGGAAAACAAAATCTGTAGATGGTAGAATCTGAAACAGAAACAAATGCTGGGAGAACTCAGCCAGATGAGCAGCAGCTCTGGGAAGATGTGTTTTGTGACAAAGATGCTTCAGAATTAAGACGTTTCAGTTTTTCATTGAATCTATTACGTGTCTTTGTCTTACAGTGAATGCCTGCAAGAAAATGTATATTGTGACATGTACATACCTGGATAATAAATTTACTTTGAACTTTGAGGAAAGAGAAATCAAGTTAGGTTAAGTAACAGATTTTGAATAGGTACATGGATGGTAGGGGTATGAAGGGCTAATGTCCCGGTGCAGGTTGACAGGAGTAGGCAGTTTA
The DNA here is from genome assembly GCF_030144855.1 of Hypanus sabinus. Lineage (NCBI taxonomy): Eukaryota > Metazoa > Chordata > Chondrichthyes > Myliobatiformes > Dasyatidae > Hypanus > Hypanus sabinus. Next base: position 45,506,864 of record NC_082719.1, on the reverse strand, counting down.
AATGGTTTGGCATGGACTAGATGGGCTGAAGGGCCTGTTTCTGTTGGGCTGTTCTTTGTACATTTTTTGTGACTTTAGGATTCTATTTACCAAGATGCTGTCTGTAGCACAGTGAAATGATGGGACAGCCATAGAATGCACTACTTACGTTGTGGCCAACCTGCTTCCTATCCACCTTTCTATTTTCTATTAGTATTGACTTGTTGGCAGCACCAACTCAACTCAAAATGTACCACATATAGTTAAAAAAGTAGAAAGATTTTTTCAAGAAGAATTCAGTGCAAGGGAATTCTTTACAGATAAAATATAGTATTTTTGCATTTAGCTATTGTAATTGTATAACTTATTTGAATAAGTATTTAAAATTTTGTAGAATGGCTTTCAGAGGTTGAAATACCAAGCAACGTCTCCTGAGTAACTGGAAATAATCATCAGTTACAATAAACTGTTTCTAAACAGGCATTAGCAACCCCAGTGGGATGTCAAGAACAGAATGGTAGACAAAGGAGAAAATACAAGAACTGATGTTATAGCAATGTCAAGATTCAAAGTTTCAAGATTAATTTATCAAAGAATGTATTAATTATACAACCTTGAGATTTGCTTGCCCACAGTAGCCACAAAGCAAGAAACATGAAAGAACCCAACTAAAGAAAAAAAGAGAAAAGGCCAACACCTGATGTGCAAGAGAAAGAAAAAAATACAAATCATGCAAATAATAACTGAAGCGGACAACAGCATTCCGAGCCAAGATTGAGTCCTCAGGTTCAAACCCGGCAGCCACCTGGAGTAGGCTCAAAGCAACTACGCAGGTTAACTCTGTGGTTAAGAAAGCATAAGGTGCATTGGCCTTCATCAATTGTGGGATTGAGTTTAAGAGCTGAGAGGTAATGTTGCAGCTATATAGGACCCTGGTCAGACCTCACTTGGAGTACTGTGCTCAGTTCTGGTCACCTCACTATAGGAAGGATGTGGAAACTATAGAAGGGGTGCAGATGAGATTTACAAGGATGTTTCCTGAATTGGGGAGCATGCCTTATGAGAATAGGTTGAGTGAACTCGGCCTTTTCTCCTTGGAGCGACGGAGGATGAGAGATGACCTGATAGAGATGTATAAGATGATGAGAGACATTGATCATGTGGATAGTCAGAGGCTTTTTCCCAGGGCTGAAATGGTTGACACAAGAGGACACAGCTTTAAGGTGCTGGGGAGTAGGTACAGAGGAGATGTCGGGTAATTTTTTTTACCCAGAGGGTGGTGAGTGCGTGGAATGGGCTGCTGGCGACGGTGGTGAGGGCGGATATGATAGGGTCTTTTAAGAGAGTCCTGGATAGGTACATGGAGCTTAGAAAAATAGAGGGCTATGGGTTACCCTAGATAATTTCTAAAGTAAGTATGTGTTTGGCACAGCATCATGGGTTGAAGGGCTTGTATTATGCTGTAGGTTTTCTGTGTTCTAGAATCATCCTTTAATATTCTGAATTTCTGGTTTATCTGATTGCTCTGTCAATAAATCCGAGTATATTTCCTGTATCTTTATACTATACTTTTAGCTAAGCAGTTAACCACCTTTAAAGATTAAAAATATCCAACAGCAAAACAGAAAGGAATCGAGCAATAAATTAAACTAACAAACTACCCTCTTTAGTCACTGCAAATTACAGTTAACTTCCTACATCTTCCAGTTAAGGTGGCACTATCAAACGTCTGCAACAGCCTTCTAGTCAGAAAGCTAAAAAATCTGACGAAAAAACATCACTAAAAATTGCTTCCTGAGGTAAATTGTGTTAAATTTTCGCCGCAAACAGTGAGCAAAGGCGAGGCATGTTTAGGGAATGAGTCAAGATGCTATGTTGCAGAATCATTGCAGATGGAGTTCTGATGCCCATACAGCTTGCCCAGGAACGAGACTGGATCTCTCTGGGCACTGTAAGAAGTTGGGGCCTGAGCAGAGCAGATTCACTGCCCGTATAACTCTCCAGGTGCAACGTTGGATCACTCTGGGTGCCAAGCGGATTTGAAAACCTTGAGAGTGGCTTCAGACTGGGCAATGAGATCTGGGCCCGGAGCGAGTCGCTGGGCAGCGTGGTCTAGGCCAGGAGCCTTTCAAAGCAGCGGTGCCTGGCTCTTAGTGAAAGGTACTATATGCTGTTTGGAGAATTTAAATGCTCCCGAGATCAGAGGCGCGAGTCGATTTCAGTCGATCTCCACAATTTCATTCCTCTCTCCAGGGTGCCGGAGCCTTTCACTGTTACCTTGTTGGGTCAATTTAAACGATAGCCCAGATAGACTGAAAGGTCAGGGTGTCAGTTGGGACGAGAGCGATTTCACTTGCTCTCTGAGATGGTCATCTCCTTGGCGCTGAGGCTATGAAGACTGCCCCGGCTGCTGTGCTTCATGCTCGCTAATATGATGAACTGATGAGCGAGGCTTTGGACATAGAAACATAGAAAACCTACATTACAATACAGGCCCTTCGGCCCACAAATGATCAGCATGCGTTCAGTGGGCCAGAGGGCCTTTTTCTGTCCCATATCTGTCTTTGGCCTCCAAGCATGCAGCCTATTGCAAACAGTGCCATAGTAAGGATAGGAAAACATATTCTGAATGTTTTCAGTCTCCTTAGAGCACATAAAATTGAACCATATGTTGACATCCAGTGAAAAGCTGCTGTAACCCCTCATGTCCCTGGAGATTTTTAAAAGCTTGCAGAAATTTTTATAAGTGTTTGTAATTTAATGCAACCCGTTAGAAGCTACATTTTCATATAATGTACATTTTTACATTTTTAAATGCTGGAGAGGAAATGAAAAGTGACTTTTAATACATTTTTTAACCAAATATATCAAGAAATTCCTCTGGCAGCCAGCCAGATCACGTAACTGAAATGCGTTTTATCGACACCAGCTGGAAAAATACTCGTGTTGAAAATGCGGAATAAATTAAAATCTGAATAGCTTTGGTCAGAATGTTGATATCTTTGCAAAGGTGAAGGAAGTAATGTTTTTTTCATTAATTTTACAAGCTGCAGAAGTTCCAAAGGTATTTACCAGCAGTGAAATACCTTTTCTAAGTGTAGGCTTAATGTTGTGTGAAAAAAATCACCCAGTTCGTGCACTTTCTAGCTGCCACAGGAGTAAAGTAATGCTGAGGCAATGTGTCAGCAGAGAAGAGCTGGGATTGTAGCTGTTGTTTGGTTCATTTGCTCCTCTAGATGGACATCTCTGTCATGCTGGTGCATTCCTCATTGAGTCTCGGATGGCTGTATCTTGCCATCATTTGCAGGTTTCCCTGTCCTCAGGCAGTACAATCTGCCGCTGAGGCTGGGCTGGGTTAGAATTGATACAAGTGTGGCTGTCCTATCGTAAAGAAGAAGAGAAATTGTCCCTGAGCACTATGATAATTCTGCGGAGATGCACAGACAACTACATTTTTAATGGTGCACTAAACCAAATTGCCATTTAGCAAACCATCCAACCCTAAAAAGCTTATTTTGAAACAAAGTGAATATAAGTTGATATTAATATAAATTTGAGATTTATAATTTAGAAGTATTTGACATTTCAGCCTATATGTTGTTCAAATCTCCAAATAGCACTGTGTAAAATTTTAAAAACTGGACAATTGCTTTCTGGTTTCTTGTCTGCAGTGGTTTTTAATGTGGTTAGCGGCAGAGCCACTTTGAGGACATCACATCTGGGAAGTGCAGAGCTCCGTGTGGTTTGGTGCCTGAGAGCAGAGAAAACGAGCACGTTCTTGTTCTAGAGATCACTAGATATTTTTGAAGTGGTTAGTATTGGGGTGGCAGCTGGCTCTTATTGCAGGTCATCAACAAGAATTTTGTTTGCCACTGATTGTAAAATGCTAGTTTGATTCTTTTTACTTTATAAGATGAAGAGATAGCAGCGTATAATCTCTGGATCACAAAATACCTTTGGCATTATGTAGTCTTCAGGAGCCACAACTTATTCCCATCTGACAGTCTATGCTGTTGTGGACAAATTTGGTTTCTCACTCAAGCTAGCAATGTGCTGATAGCTGAGCTGAACTTTAGCGCACTGCTGGCCTGTGCGGAGGAGTCACCAACATTGTGCTTTCTCCTGACTCCCATATGCAGCATGAAGATCTCACAAATAAGGATTGGGTTATGCACTGCTATGCTCCAATTGACACGTTTTCTCACAAGTATGTTTATAGTAGTCATATTTGGCCTCTTGTTAGCAGACTGTGCTACCTTAGTAAGTTGGATCCATGGTCTGAATAATAAATTAGAACAATTTGGAACAACAGAGCAGATTGAACAAGTGGAGGGAGAGAGAGAAAGAAAGAGAGAAGTAATTTCAAATTCATGAATTTTTGCCAAAACTCATTAGAAAAATAATTGTGTTCAACTTTATTGGCCAAAAAATATGGCTCAGCTGAAAAGTAGCAACCTTACTCGAAACATAATTCAAATGACTATAAACACGAGAAAATCTACAGATCCTCGAGATCCAATGCCACACAAAAAATGCTGGAGGAACTCAGCAGGCCAGGCAGCATCTATGGAAAAGAGTACAGTCAATGTTTCAGGTCGAGATTCTTCTTCATGATTGAAAAGGAAGGGGAGAAGTCAGAATAAGAAGTGGGGAGAGGGGAGGAAGAGGTACAAGGAGGCTGGTGAGAGGGGGAGGGCTGAAGTAAAGAGTTGGAAAGTCGCTTGGTGAAGAGCTGGTGGGGGCGAAGACCATAGAAGAAAGGAAAGGGGGAAAGAGCACCAGAGGGAGGTTATCGGCAGGTAAGGAGATGAGGTGAGAGAAGGAATCAGAAATGGGGATTGGTGGGGGGGGGGGGAAGGTAATTACTACCATTCAAGGGCCTTTTAATTCCACTTCCATTCCTATTTCAATATGTCAATCCATGGCCTTATCTACTGTCACGATGAGGCCACATTCAGGTTGGGGGAGCAACACCTTGTATTCTGTCTGGGTGGCCTCCAACCTGACGGCATGAGCATCGATGTCTCGAACTTCCTCCTTCTTCACATTTCCCCATTCCTATTTCACTCTCACCTATATCCTGTCCTGCTCATTACCTCCCTCTGGTGTTCCTCCCAATTCCAAAAGTCTTGTATCCTCTCCTATCAGATTCCCCTTCCTCTAGCCCTTTATCTCGTTCACCAATCAACTTCCCAGCTCTTTACTTCAACCCTCCTCCTCTCCCAGTTTTGCTTATTACCTGCCATCTTGTACTTCTTCCCATCTTCTCACCCTGACTTCTCCCCTTCCTTTCCAGTCCTGAAGAAAGATCTCGGCCTGAAATGTTGACTGTTAACTCTTCCCCGTAGACGCTGCCTGGCCTGCTGAGATCCTCCAGCATTAAAGTGAACTATGGTTGTATTTTAAAATATTACATGCAAACAAGTGTTTGCTTGAATGTCAGTGCAGTTTGGTAACATCTCCACAATTGCCATCAGCACAATCGAGGTGCACCTCAGTCTGTGTGCTTAGCCTCCTGCTCTGCTCATTTTACACAACGGCACTGAGGTACAACGGTACAGCTCCATGCTCCACTTCTTTCGGCCGAGTCAAACGTAGTGATGAATCTTCAAATAGGAGGGAGATTGTGGAGGCACATACAACCTCCCACTCAACGTCAGCAAGATCAAAGAACTCATTATTGAGTGTAGGGGGAAGAAATTGGGGGTTTGTGTCCCGGTGCTCATTAGGGAATCAGAAGTGGAGAGGGTCAGTAACTTCAAATTCCTGGTGTTATATCTGAGGATCTGTCCAGAATATAAATGTCATTTATCACGACAGTGCCTCTTCTGCAGATTCAGCATGTCATTTAAGATTCTGCCAGTAGAGAGTATCCTGACTGGTTGCAACACGGTATGGTATGGAAACATCAGAGGCCAAGAATTGAAAAGCCTACAAAAACTGTTTGGCACAGCCGACTTCATCACTGGAAAAACCCTATCCACTATTGAGAACTTCTGCAAAGAGCACTGCCACAAGAAAGCAGCATCTGTCGTCAAGGACACACCCCATCCTTGCCACGTTCTCTTCTCACTGCTACCATCAGGAGGAGGTAGAGGATCTTGGGTCCCATACCACCAGGTTCAGGAACAGTAACTACACTTCGTTCATCAGGCTCCTGAACCAATATGGACATCTTCACTTATCACAGCATGAAGTGCTGAACTGGTCAATGAACACAAACTCTGGAATCACTTTCAAGGACTCAATAACTCATGTTCTCAGTGTTAGTTATCTGTTTGTTTATGTATTATTAGTTTCTTTTTATATTTGCACTATTTGTCAGTTGTGTGTAGTTTTTCCATTGATTATATTGTACTACATATTACTGTGAATACATGCAAGAACATAAGTTTCAGAGTAATCTTTGGTGATCTGTGTGTCATTTGATAATAAATTTACTTGGAACTTTAAATGAAAAAAACAATAGAATACAAGTTGCGGAATGAAAAGTAAATTTAGTTTGTTTAGAGCAGGTCTTTGAGAAAGTAAGCCCTGTATCTTTTCCATTTTCAGATTTACTGACCTGCACCCCCTCCAGATTTTCCAGTCCTATAACCCATTCTCTAAAGTTCCTGGCATCTTACACTTTCTTGACCTTGCTAAACCTTTGTTTTGGGAATTTTGCTTGTGTGGGTCCAGTTGTCCAGACTTCTGACATTTTAATCATGAGATTTTCACAAGTTAGCTTAAAATACATACAGAGTTGTTTATGCTTAACCTTTCTCAAAAGGAAAACTGAGCTAAAATTCAAGTGACTGATCTTCTGATGTTTAATTTCTAGTTTTTCCTCAAACTTGTTTTAAGCTGAAGGGAAAGTTCATGTTGAAGAGAAGCGGTGGAAAGAAAGCAGGTGTCTGCTATAATTTGGAGAACACGTGAGGCTGAATGATGTGAAGTATGGGGTCCAGAGATAATGAAGGCTTGTTATCTCAGCTGAAATATCTGAGGAGTGCAATTAGAAGGAATGCAGAAGAGAAAGGGAGGAAGGAAAGTCCTTGAACTGTGAGATACAAAACACTGCAATTGCTTGAATCCAAAAATAGAGAAGTTTGCTAGGAATACTTAACAGGGGCAGGCAGCATCTGTGGAGACAGACAAAGACACTTTTTATTTAAGTTAAATAAGCTTTCATCAAAACACAAGAAAGAGCAGTTACTGGAATCTTGACCCTCAGGGAAACTCCTGCAAGAATTCAGTGGCTCAGAAAACATCTGAGGAAGGGGAGAAATTGTAAATATTTTGGCTTGAGACTGCAGCAGTTCTTTTTTGCTTTCATCAGAGCTGTGCTATTCAGGTATGAATTGAAAAAAATGGCTATCTGCATTTGTTGTATTCCGTATTGAATACTGAAGGCTATAATCTGTCTCTGGGCAATACAGGACTTTACTTTCAACTTTCTCTCATTTGTTCCACCACATCACCCCACCATAAAAAAACACACGCATGCATGCACTCACTCACTCACACTCACACTCTCTCTCACACACACACTCTCACACTCTCTCACACACACTCTCACACGTGTGTGAATTCTCACACAGTCACACACACACACACACACTCTCTCTTACACTCACACACTCTCTTACACTCACACACACACACTCTCACATGCACACACTCGCACGCACGCACACACTCCTGCACACTCACACTCACACACTCTCTCTTACACTCACACATGCAACCACACACACACACACACACACACACACACACACACACACACACACACACACACACACACACACACACACACACACACACACACACACACCACACACACCACACACACCACACACACCACACACACCACACACCCACACACCACACACCTCTTACTCTCTTTCCCACCCAGAACAAGATAGGGTTCCCCTTGGATTCTCCTTCCACCCACTTGGCCTAGTTTCAGGTGGTAGACTGTAATATTTATCATGTTCAGTTTGTTTTTGTTTCTCTTCCTTTTCCTCTTAGCATTCTGAAGGTGGCTGTTGCCCTCTGTGGCTCTTTGGATTGTTCTTCTATTTCCTCTGAAACACACGACCCTGCTCACTGCACCTTCCATGCAGTTGTCAAGGATGCAGCAACTGTCCTTTCACCTTGATCCTCCCTACCTAACATTCCAGATCCAAATACTCGTTCAGATGAAGCAGCAATTCACTTGCTCTTCTATCACATTGCACTGCATTTAGTGTTCACAGCGTGGACCCCTGCTTTTGGAGAAACCAGATGTTGATTGGGTGACAGCTTTGCAGAACACTGGCATTTAGTCAGTTGCTTGACACTCTAATTCTTCATTTGACTCTGACTTCTGTTTTGAGCCTTAGTTTTTCAGCAAAAACTGACATAAATCAAGGGACAGCATCTGGAATCCAAACTGAGAACATTGCGGCTCTCATGACTTGGTGAATACAGTAAATTCATTCTTATCAACCTTTGTAGTTTGTTTCAGAAACATTTACTCTGTGTTATCTTCTCCACAAATGCTGCCTGAGCTGACAAATATTTTCAACACTTTTTGATTTGCAAAAGCATTCTATGTCTCTTACTTGCAACATTTCATAAGAACATAAGAAATAGGAGCAGGAGTCAGCCATCTGGCCTGTCGCGCCTGCTCCACCATTCAATAAAATCATGGCTGATCTGGCCATGGACTCATTTCCACCTACCTGCCTTTTCCCCAAAACCCTTACTTCCCCTACTGTGCAAAAATCTATCCAACCTTGCCTTTAATATGTTTACTGAGGTAGCCTCCACTGAGAATTCCACAAACTCACCACTCTCTGGGGAAAACAGTTCCTCCTCATCTCCGTGCTAAATCTACTCCCCCAAATATTGAAGCTATACCCCCTAGTTCTAGTGAACATTTCTAAGACAATAGACAATAGGTGCAGAAGTAGACCATTCGGCCCCTCGAGTCTGCACCGCCATTCTGAGATCATGGCTGATCATTCACTATCCTTGTTCACCTCCTATTTACACCTCATTCAGACAGAACAGCAGGAGTTTCAAACATCTTCATCACAGTTTGTCTGCTGGCACCACCATCACATGTGGGATTTAGCATCTCTTGGTCTCCACTCAATGAAGATAATTCTCTTTGTTCTTTTCACCCCTCCCTCTTTCCTTCGTAATTTTAATGTATGACATCTGATGAAAGGTTATCAACCTGAAATGTTAACTCTCCTTCCCTTTTGTTGACACTGTCTGACCTTCAGGAAATTCTCAGCATTTTCTGGGGTTTTTTTGTTCCGATTTCTAGTGTCTGTGAGTTTTCTTTCTTTTTTTTTGGTTCATTCACAGATGAGCTTCGTCCTGACTTGAGTTCATGTACAGTTTCTGGTGAGGATAACCGGATGAGTAGCACAGAGGTCCTTTGAAACAATTCCAGTTGTTTGCTGTGGTATATCCTGAAAATGAAAGAATTTTAATTTGATTTTGTGGGATGCAGATCTTTTCTGATATAATGTGTTATCTTTTCTGTGAGCTGTGGGGCCCTTAGTTATGCCTTGGACTCAAAGTGGGCCTAACCTGGATTCAGAGCAACCTCAATATCCATTTCAGGAGAAGTGTTTTTTTTAATTCTCTTTAAGAACTGGAAGGGTCTATTAATTAACATCTAAGATATAGACTTCAATTCAACAGCAGTGTCATCATGATCTTCAATGATTTAACTTAGAATAGGTTTTCAATTTGATTAATGTTCTCTCAACTCCACTTTTCAACAGACATATGGAGTGATCAGTCATTTCAGACTGACCCTGATCTCCCACCAGGGTGGAAGAAGATCACTGACGTTGCTGGCATCTATTATTGGCATATACCAACTGGCACTACCCAATGGGAACGACCAGTGTCTACATCAGCAGAGGTCCCAGACATTCGAAAAGGGTCGCTGAATTCAGTAAGCACTTCTCCCACTCCGGAAAATGAGGTAAAGTAGTCTTTGCTGCTTTAAGATCTTTGGAAAATGAAGTGAAGAATGAGAAATCCACAGGAGGCCAGAGTAAGAGCAGTAAACTCTGAGGCTGGCAGCTAGTCAGACTAAAGAAGCATGGAGGGACAGAGAGGGCATGGCCTTGGGAGACTGGACGAAGTTAGAGGGGACAGTAGAGACATGGCAAGAAAGAATTACATTATTTTAAATGTGAAAAAATGGTGCACTTGGAATTAATCACAGAATCACAAAGTTAAGCGGTTTCTGGCAGCTGATACCACATACTTACCACTCCCTGTATAAAAAGGTCATGTTCCTATTAAATCTTTCCTCTCTCACATTAAAACCTCTCGAGTTTTTCATTCCCCAATCCTGGGTAAAAGGCTTGAGTGTATTCCCCTCCATAAGAGCACCCCTCAGTATCTTTCCTGCCAAAGGAAAACTTCTATGACTCAGTCCTTGAGTCCTGACAACATTCCTGTTAATCGTCTCTACTCCTTTTCTAGTTCAATGACATATCCCCTATGGCAAGGTGGCCAGAACTGAAAACAATACTCCAAGTTTAATCGCACTGGTGTTCTGTACAACTGCAACATAAGCTCCCAACTCTATACTCAGTGCCCTGATTGATAGCATACCTAAAGCTGCCTTCACCAACCCATCCACCTGTGATGCCACTTTAAGGGAACCACATATTTGAAATTTAACTTCTCTGTTCTACAACACAGTCCAGGACTTGACCATTTACTATGAATGTCCTAGTTTGAAATGACTTTCCAAATGCACCATCTTACACTTGTGTGAATTAAACTGCAAGTGCTATTCTTCGGCTCACTTAGTCAGCTAATCAAGATCCCGCTGTAATTTTTGATAACTTTCTGCACTGTCTACAGCACCACATATTTAAGTCTCATCTGCAAACTTACTGTCTACGCCTTGTGCAATCTCATTCAAATCATTGATATAGATAAGAAGTAGCAAATAGCCTAGCATTGACAAATTACACGGTTAACAAATTTCACGACATATACCAGTGATATTAGATCGTGATTCTGATCCGTGAGGCGTACCACTCATCCGAAGCCTCCAGTCTGAAAATCAACCTTCTGCAATTACTCTCGGCTCCCTACCGTCAAGCCAACTGTGCAGTCAACCAACCAGATCTTCCTGGATTCAATGCAATCTAACCTTACAGGGCAGCCTGTCATGTGTTACTTAAGTAAACTTACTTAAAATGCATTTAATGCATAAACATTTAATATTAATTGGAATTAAGCAAGAATAAGTGAATCATTTGCGTTTTCATTGTTTCCAGTTGAACCACTGACTCTGTTCAATGCGGGAGGGGGGCTATTTTTGAAGCATATCTGGCCATATAATTCAGTACTAGTGAGCTCTATTCCTGGATTTGTGGCCAGTGGCAGCAGAGGTGGGCAGATTCTCTGTTGTCTGACCTCCATCATTTTGCCAGCTTCCATAGTACAGCATACAGTTCTGTAAGTCCAACCCACAGAGGGATCCTTGCTAATGTTTCTCTTCCAAGCTGCAGAACTTCAGCTTGCTATTTAACCAGAGTGTGTATCTTTTTGAAGAATGTCCTGAAATTAACAAGTAGATTAAGATAAAATTTTGTTACGTGTATACTTTTGAATGAGCCTCTTTCATTCTGCTGTTTGAACTTTCTCATATTTGTTCAATCACATTTTATTAATCAGGACCCTGATAGTTGTTTTCTGCCACTATTGAATTTTTTTGCCCATTTAATATTACAGAAGTAGTGCTCAAAAGAGCTTTGGAACATTCCTTGCAGATGCTTTGTTGGTCTCATGTATCTAACATACTCATCATTTTATCAGCTCATGTAATTATTAACCTCACTGTAAACTGATGGTTTGAGTCACATTTACTTACACTAGTCACATACGTCTGCTTATTCTGTGCCTGAATATTGACATATATTATGCCTTTATCTCCTACAAAGCTTGTAACATGGGAAAAGATTTAGCTGCCCTCTGTTCTAAATTGCTTGTTATTAATCTTGTACTTATGCCTTTTACTTTCAAAACTGTGTGAAATAGTCTGATCCAAGTACAAAAATAATCCTAAACCTCTCTTCCTTCCACTTAGCTTTTAAAACAATGTCATTTTTGTACGCTCAAAAAATTCAAATCTGGTAAGAACAGCACAGCAGAGAGTGAGTCCATATGATTATTTCTCTTAAAATATTTAAAGTTTGATTATCAATTTGTACCTTCCCTGTACACAAAACTTTGCATCATTTTTCTCACTTGCCCAGTCTGCGAATGTATAGTGGAATCATCTGAGTGGGTCTCTGAGAAAGAAGTATTGCAACAATTAAGGATTTTATTGCTCTCCACCCCATAGACAAAATGCCACATTATACCTGAGTTGCCAAAGAGTTACTATCTGATCTTATCTAGATACAAATGTGTAGTGCTTATATTACTTGTCTACTGATCCATCAGCAAAAACCATCTGTACTGAGGACAATAACAACTTGCATTTATATATTTGACTTTAACATCTTGAAGAAATTTGCATAAGTACCTCACAGAAAAGTCATTAGACAAAAGTTTGCACTGCGACGTACATGATTTTAGGACTGAAGACTGAATGCATGGTCAAGGAAGGGAAAGATTAAACATAGTCTTAAAGGGGGAACAAGAGGTAGAGAGATTTTGGGCACAAAACAATCTGCTTTATGGACTTTAGGTGAAAAAACATCTGCAGAGGCAAGAGAGTCATTTGGGAATTGTGTTACTTAGTTTTAACTCGAGACTTGTTCATTGTGTTCAGTGCTATATGTCCAAGGCTTTCAGAAATGTACATTTCTTTTTTATTTGTTGTAGTTGTCATCTCTGTTGCATACATATGGTTCATTTGGTTATCATGGTAAATCTCTAACCTTTTTTTAAAAAAAAATAATCCAGTAGTTTTAGTTGCAATTGTACTGCAGCATTTAGAAGTTGTCTTACTAACTGCTTCAGTGTGCTAACTGTTCCTGTTTTCTGTTTTCATGTTGATGTGTGTCTTCCTCTGTAATTAATTGTCTATCTAGAAACCGTGGACTGACTTTGCTGTACTGAATGGTGGAAAGATTAATAGTGACATTTGGAAGGCAAGTATTTTATTAAATATATATATTTAAAACTTTTTAAACAAAGGAAACAACTAATGTTTGATGCCATTCAACATCCAAATTAATTAGTGTATAGGTTATGGCTCATAAATAATTTCATACAGCACTTAAGTATTGACCCAATCTAAAATATTTTTTGTGAAGCTTGAAATCTTTTGAATATTTACTGACTTGAATGTTTACTGGACCTAAGTGCATAGTTATAAAATAATTTACAGTATGGAAGCATTTCAGTTTCTAACTTGTTCATGGAGTTAATTTACACATTTAGAACAAACTATGAAGGCAGTTGTGTATTTTGTATTTCAGTACTATTTGAGTAATCTTCTGTTTGCGGAATAAATGCGTAATCAGCATATGCTATCATGGTACCATGTGATACAGGTGCGCCTCTCTTAAAGTAAACTTGAAGTCAGACCCGTATTCCCAGACTGCCGTGTCTTCTTTTGAATTCGTTTAAAATCTGCAGTTACAAAGCATTACATTGGCAAAGAGGTGTTTTTAAAATGAACCAGAGATGGCGGTTGACCTGTTGAAGAGCAATGAAATGTTCGAACTTAAAAAAAAATGCAACGAGTAAAAAAAAATGTAGCCCAACACGTGCAGAGGCAGTCGGGTTAAAAGCAGCGCAGCACATGTTCTTCAGAAGAGTGGACATGATCGAACATTTTTAAAAGGCAGAAAAAGGAAGAATTCACAGGTTCCTAAGAGTGAGTACCAGGTGATAATAATCATAAATAAAGCAAAAATGACTGGCTACATTGAAAGATTGGTGAGTTTGATTACACAACAGATAACAGGATTTTATATGCTGAGAAAGTTGAACAATATTTTGAAGCAAATGTAATAGCAAATGAGAAACAAGTGCCAATTCTTCTGAGTGGATTGTGTTTAAAGGCATACAGTTTGCTTCAAACTGCTCCAACAAAGCCATCTGAAATGAGTTTTTCTGATATTGTGAAAGCAATGCAGGAACACTTGGAATTGAAGCCATTGTTGATTGCAGAACACTTTAGGTTTCAAAAGTGGAATCAAAAAGAAGGGGAGTCCATTTCAGCTTACATGGCAGAATTGAAGAGATTGTCTGAGCATTGCCAGATTGGTAATGGTCTTAATAATGCGCTGAGAGATCATTTAGTTTGTAGTATCTTATAAGAAAGGATTGAAAAATAATTCCTAACTGAAGCACACTTGCATTTAAAAGAGCAGGGGAATTGTTCTTTCAATGGGAATCACAGACAAAGGTGCAATTGAGTTGCAGTCAGGAATGAAAGTGAGTGTGAACGAAGTTGCAGCATCCTGTTATTGTTGTGGCAGGAGCTCACATACTCCAGACAAATGCAGGTTTAAGGACAAAATTTGCAGAAAAAACAACAAAGTAAGATGCATACAAGGAGCAGAGAGGCAGACAAAAATAAATGGACTGCACAAAGAATGAGATAAAAAGTCAAGTTGTAATTTCAAGAAGAGTGCTAATCTGCACACTGTTGATGGGAAAATCTGATGACAAAGATTGACACAGGAGTGTGTAGCCTTGAGATTTACAATGTGGAAGCTAGCAATAGACGAGCAATATGGCTTATGCCAGAAGTGAATGACAAATTAATTAAAATGAAATTAGACACTGGTTCGGCTGTTTCAGTCATTCCACAAAATGAGTTTGAATGGCGTTTCAAAGATACTGAACTGAAGCCTGCAGATATCCAACTAAGAACTTATACTGGAGAAAAGAGCTCCTGTGGAATGACATTTGTGGTAATGAGTTACAGCAATCCACATTGAGCTTGTATGTGGTAGAAACAGGAGGATAGCGTCATGGGGACATGAGTGGCTGAGGCAAATAACAACTCGATTGGAAACCCATCCACCATTTGTATGCCACATCCCCTACAACAGAGTCAACTAAAAGCAAAATAAGAGAAGTACCTTTGATGCTACAACTGTCTCCATATCCTACGCCAGGAACTGTTGCCCAACAGGAGGTTAAGCAGGTGTTTGTGACAATCTCTCCGCCTCAGGATGGACAGCATGTTGGACAAACGAAGGTCCGCGCTGCTCTGAGGAATCATGAAAGCGATGAAGGCAGGTCTGACTACAACAGTTGTTGTCGGCAACATATCTGAGAAAGCTTCTGATGTTTTTAATCAGTTATTTGGAAAAATGTGTCTTGGTTTTAAGCTGGAAGGGAGTTCAAGGAGTTGCAGGAAAGATGTAAGCATTCAGTTTTTGTGAGTAGAAAGAACCCTGCATGCATTAATGTTACCGCATGAACTTTAAGTGAGAGACAAAAAGCTGTTTGTTAAAGATGCAAAGACCAAAACCCAGCTGGATGAACAAAGGCGAAAAAGAAGGGATCCAATGGAGATAGAAAAACAGGGAATTCACAAGATGGTTTTATGAATGAAGAAGTCAAGAGGAGAGATCAGATCATCAAGGGAGCAACAGGATTAACGCCAGTGAACTAAATCCACCTTCCCAAGATAAAGATGCATAAACTAGAGGAAGAAAAGGGAAGAAGAAGAGCGGGTGGCTACAGCTGTCAGAACCACTTCCTGCAGCCTCAGTCAGCTCCTACAACCACCATGGAGAAGGCCCCAGAACATGAGATTGTTTCACAGCCACAAGTCTCACCTGCCAAGCAGAGTGACCCCCTTGTGAGGAAAGATGTTAACCCACAAGAGCAAGTAAGTGTCTACAGCGATTTAAATCTTCAGACCTGAATGGGACAATTCAAACTTTACTAAGCAGTGGATATCTGCATATAGTAGTTGTATTGTATAGTATCCTGTGTATATAGTTGAGATGCATTCTGTACTGAGTTGGTTTATAGCTAAGCAGGTAGGAGTGTTGTGTATTTATTATTTCAGTAATGTTATATATATTGGTTGATTAACCATTCTTTGTTTAAATAATTCATTGCGGTTTATATGTATAAGTACATGAATACATATACATGAATTTATATGTATAAATACGTCATCAGGCACACCTCGCTCGAAGTAAGCTCAGAGTTAGACCTGCATTTCTGAACTCCCATGGCTTAATGTTTTGAATTTACAAATTTCTGAATTGCAATGCTGTGAAGGGCAAGCATTTCAGTTAGTATCTTTTGATTCACCCAAGTAAATTTTCTGGTGGAAAATTACAAGTTGAAGTCATGTAAAATTTGGAGATGTTTGTGTGCCTCTGTCACATGGCAAATGTTTGAAATCAAGTTATTGGTTACCCCAGGTGTATGAAAAGACTGAATGTGTGTATGTCCCTCTGGAGCTTCTTTAAAGTCAATTCTAAAATTAAAATTCATTGATTAATTAAAAAGATCAATACACGAGACTGTACAACATCTCTTGATGATGAAAGTAAATCTGTATATATTCAGTTTGCATAAGAGCTGTACTTTCAGGTTTTGATAAATTAATTTCAGGTTTTCTGCAGCAATGTCTTATTCCAATTGCTCTGAGGTTCCTAGTGATGAGATCAAAAATACTGCTATTGGAAAGGAATAAATTTTGCTTGGTAATGTTCATATTGAAGTAAGCTGCTTTTAATAGTTCAGTTCACAGAAAGTAAGACTTGTGGCAGGGAATGTGGGCAAAGTAGACAAAACCAACTTTGATTGACCATCTGCTTTTGGCTTGTGAGGTGGGATAAGTTGAGCCTTGAAATGGAGCTTTCTGCATGTGCTGAACATACTCCCCACAGGCTGGGAGTTTAAGAATTTTAACAGATACAATGAAGAAACAGTCATATGTTTTAAAAGTCAGATTTGTGTGACCTGATGTTGTAAGCGATGATGCTTCAGTGCACCAATTGCTTCCTTTTAAGCAAAAGCAGCTGGGGTGCTTTGTGTGTTACTGCAAAGCACCCTGCTCAGTAATGGAGGGTGTGAATTCTTAACGGTGTCAACATAGTAGACTATTTGATTTTAAATAACATATGGCTTCTTGAGTATGGTTGGAGTGGATTTATCTAAGCGAATGAACAGTCTTGATTATGAGATTTGTGAGTGTCGAGAGGTGAGCCATTTGTCTTGGGAAGCCGAACTTGTGTCCCGTTCCTGAAACAAGTTGCGTTTGGTCCTGTTAAACTTTATCGTTTTTCCAAACTGTTTTGTTTTCCACGGAGATGCAAATAAAACTCGATGCTGTGCAGCCATCAGCAAATATTCACTCTTCCGTCCTTGTGAATGAGTGATGAAGAAGCTGAAGGTGGTGTGGCCTATGACACTAGCCTTAGAAACTCCAGCTGCTGCCCTGTGTTTCTCCCTATTGACACAGAGATTGTTGCAACTAGAAGGTGGGGTGATATTTGCTGACTCATGTGGTTGCATTTTGTAACAATATATGAATTTTCATTACCAATGATGCAACAGTCCCTTGTGGAGGCCTTGTTTTAAGTGTTGGGTATTTTCTGAATCATTCCCACTCATCTTGGTTGAAGTGTTGCGCAGGGTAGTGGAGAGGGTAGGCTTATGAATGGAACATCAAACAGTTTTGATTTGAGGGTGAGCTTTTTCATCCTGAACTGGAAGATGTCAGCAATTGTGGTAACATTTGCAGCATGGAGTACTCATCAGTGCTGTTCTATTTCAGGGAGTTTATCATTTAGCTTCAGTTCTTGTTCTAGTTGTATCTCTCTGATTCTGCAGGTTACTGAGGTTGTATGAAGCGTGAGTGTGTTTAGCGATGAACCCATAGTACGAAGCAAATAATTATTTGATACAAGGTTAGCAAAACCATTTAGCTAGTCTAGACAATTAGTCAGTCTGGAAAGTGGAAGTATTTGTAGAAGTTTTCTTGCTTTTGATGTTGTGGTGAACTACGTGTGCCTGTCTGGACATGCCCCCTGCTGACTGCTCCTGTGGCTCCTCCCACAGACCCCTGTATAAAGGCGATTGAGGCCTGGGCCCGGCCTCTCAGTCTCCAGGATGTAGTATGGTGGTCACTCACTGCTGGTTCCTTCTTCCAGTCAATAAAAGCCGATATCTCGCCTTTACGTCTCAGAGTGAATTAATGATGGTGCATCAGATATGCACCATCCATAATAAGAGTACAGTACTTAACACTAACGCTTCAATGCTAATAATTGTATCTTTGGGTGTATAGCTAACCTTGAAGTTTTCCATATTTTCTTCAAAAATTCATCGTGCTCTTTTGTCACAGGATCTGCATGCTGCTACTGTCAATCCTGACCCAAGTCTGAAAGAGTTTGAAGGGGCAACATTACGCTATGCTTCTCTGAAACTGAGGTATCGTAAAATAAGATAGTTTTTCCATCAGAAGCATTGATTTGGATTTTCTGTATTGCGGTACCTGTCTTCATGGTTTTGTACTGACATATTTCTATTGTTTTTGTAGAACAATACCACAGTCTGAGGAAGATGGTTCCTGCACTATCAACAGTGACCCAGAAGCAAAGGTCAGTGTTGGTGCATTGCCATTCTAATCTTCAAATTTGTGCCTTGCCTGGCGTTTTTAAAAAACAGTTGACCAGTCAATTGCTTCTCTTTATTTGTTGGTTTTCTTTTAGCAAAAGGGCAATTGGATATATCAGTTCTGTTACAGGTTCAGTGATTGCTAATGGACCAGATCTTGAACAATTGTTTCCAGTCGAGTGCCTGACCTTTCGCTTTTGCCTCCCAGAGGACACTGAGAGCCTGGTGGCCTCATTCTATGGTCATTCCACAAGGCAGCTATTTCTGACTGGTGACTAGGTTGCAGAAAACTAAAATCTTGCTTATGGCCTGCCCTTTTCATCTTCTGAGAACTTGTACTGTAATATCTACCCTTTTTAAGTAGCGCTAATTACCAGGGGCATTTGGAAACAGTTGAAAACTCTTCCAAGTCATTAAAATAAATCAAAAATATTACTTTAAAAAAATTAACTTTTCTTACATCTCTTTAATTGAAGCTTGCTAATCATGTTTGAATGAATGGGTGCCCTGAGTCCAGAGCAAGGGGTCAGACATACTGCCACCTATAGGGAACAGGCACAGTACTGTAGTCCAGAATACACTGACATAACACTGCTGGTTGGTACTTATGTGTGGAAATACTGGCTAGCTTTTGGTAATTGTTATTCTATTTTCTGTTGATGTGAGTTACCCAGCATTCATTCTTCTGTATTTTGTCACCTGCTGAGAGTTGAAATCTGCAATATAAGATGACCACCAAATTGCTTTCAAGTTAGAGAAAAAAAATAGTTATCTGGAGCTAAAATTTTACAAGGGAAACTGCTTTAGTTTTAAAAGCTCAGAAAATTTCAATCCCATATTGGCAGATGCTCTCTTAATCTCCTTTGAGAAAGGATATCTAAAGTTAATGTACATAATTTGTAAACAGCTTCCTAATATGGGACTAATCCTTCTTTGTAGCTGGATTGGAAATGAAGCCTTGATTTTGAGCAAGGATTGTTCTATGGTCGTCAATCTCTGAGTTGGTGATTATAAGCATTTGAAATGTTCCATTTAAGGTCTGGTATATGACTACTGTCATAAATGCTGTTTTATTAAGCGAATAACTGGAGAAAATGTATTATGGGAAGATTGATTTATTTTTTGCAAAGTTCAGATAATTTATTGAAGATTTTTTTTCATAAATCATATAAATATAAAGGCTCATTAGGAATGGATATAAATAATTAAGTACTGATGCAGGGCAAGTTATTTTTTGAAGTTCCACTACATCTACTTTATTGATGGTCCCTTATTTTCTCCATAACCTTGACTAAGTCAATGTGCCCTTCAGAAATCCCCAATAATTCTCAATGGCTAGTGTTTCCCTGTAATATGGTCTATTCCTGCTGAAATGAGTTCACCTATAATGCTGAGCACACGAAACGCTGGAGGAACTCAGCAGGTCAGGCAGCATCTATGGAAATGAATAAACAGTCTACGTTTCGGACCACGACCCTTTACCAGGACTGGAAACGAAGGGGAAGGATGCTGGATTAAGAGTGTGGGGGGAGGGGAAAGAGGACAAGCCAGAAGGTAAGTCCATGGTCAAAGAGTCACGGGGAGCAGGGGGAGAGGGCCTCACTGAACTCCCGTCGAGGAGAAGGTTTAAACTTCTTCAGGGTAAGACGTAGTGGAGCAGCAAATCAAAAGCACAAGATTCTGCAGATGCTGAAATCCAGTGCAGTGCACACAAGGTACCGGAGGTAGTGTGTGTTGCTCTGGATTTCCAGCATCTGCAGAATCTCTTGGGTTTATGATTTGTACCTATAATTTTTTTGGTGCCATTTTACTGGTGCAATCATTTTGTCCTAAGCTTCAGTAATATTAGTTACAATCTCTCTTTAAACAATACTTCCCACTGTTCATTTTCTACCAATTGTTACTACTATTTGAATATAAATTATCTTTTAATACAAGAAATTAAGTGCATGGTAATGCTCCCATTCATTTGCTTTCCTCTATAGCTCTCAGCTGTTGGCAGGCTTAGAGAATTATTGATAATATTTTGCCAGTCCATTAATTGCAACATATCAAAGGACATTAATGTCATCAGTCACACTGTCTTCCTCAGATGCCCTTGACCCCATTTATGTCTTTATATAGGTTATTCTTCCGGTCAGAGATCTCATTCTTGCATTCTTGCAGACCTGAGCATTATATACTCATAAGGGGATGATAGTTATGGGGGATTTCTGTATGCAGGTAGATTGAGAAAATCAGGACAAAATTTGTAGAATGCCTGTGAGACAGCTTTTTAGAGTAGCTTGTGGCTGAGCCCACTCAGGAAAGGCAATTCTGGATTGGGTGCTGTGTAATGAACCAGATTTGATTAGGGAGCCTTAGATAAAGGAACCTTCTTGAAAACTACTCCACCTCCCTTTCCCCTCCAAAACTGACTCCTACCTTAATGTCTTCCTTTCTTATGACTCAATATTGATTCCCTGCCAAATGTGAAACGGTAGCAATCGGTCATAAATTCTATTTGATGCACTTGATAAAGTATGTTTCATTGTTCATCGTATCTGAAGCCGCTGTCACATTAACCTTAATGTGTTTTCTAGAGCTGAACTGAATGTATTTGCCCTCAGCTAGTTCCATTTTAACCTGCCTGGCCATATGCAGAGAATCTCCCTCAGTGGCTTCTCTTTCTGTATCTATGCATCTGAATGTCCCCGGCTTTTATTTTGATCATATCTGGCTTCTTTTTTATGCACTGCCCTTAGTAACATTGTCTGAAAACATAATATTTTTCATATCTGTGTCGAGGTAATCCAGCTCCTCTTACAATATTCACCACCACCTCTCTCCATCCTCCCACTGCCTGTAGATTCTGACAGCTAGAAATGGAAAAAACAGAATTTGTCTCTGTCAAAATATTGGGAAGACCAGAGTCTTTGTCTTCCCAAGAAACTAGCATACATCTCCTTTCCCAAGTTATTAACAGCATCTTTCTTGCTGACGACAAAGGTTGAACATTTAGTGGGTGCTGCATTTAATCTTGATGAATGAGCTTGACCACCCACTTCCATCTCTGTAACTTTGTCATTTATCGTCTGCTTATTTGCTACTGTGGATACCCTTATCCATGCCTTTGTTACCACGGCACATCGATGATCCTCTGGTGCTGAAACGAGGTTATCCAAAACTCTTCCTCTTCAGATATTACCCTAGAGCTTGCTAGCCTGCATTGGCGTCCGTCCAGAAACACCGTGATTTTAGTATTCTTTTCCTTCACCTCAATGTGCTCCAGAATAAAATCCACCCCCAAAGTCTCTGTATTCCTCCAACACAGGTCTGTTGAGCACCCCTGATTTCAAAAATGCTCTGATCATTGAGTGTGCCTTCAACTGTGTGGACTCAAGTTCTAGAATTTATTCTGAAATCCTTATACTTTCTGTACTACATCAGCACTCTTCTTGATGCTGATTTTTGACCATTTTTTCTAATCATACCCTTGTATCTCCTTTGTGATTTCTACATTAAATTTATTTGATATCTTGCTTCTGATTCTGTCTGCTTCATCATCAGTGCTGTATAAATTCAGAACTTTACGTTTTTCAGTATTTCTGTTAGATGTGTCATTATGTTAAAAAGATATATCTTTTAGCAGTTATTTTTTCACAAGTGCTGATTTGATGTATGAAATCCAGCTATTGTTTCTTTTTATCTTGTTAGTGGTATATCTTTGATTTTATTACTATATATTACCAATTTTTATTTGCTATTCTTTCAATTTTCTATAGGAATGTTTTCTTTTTTCTGTCAGTTAATGTTCTCTTCTGTTTATTCCCATTTATGCAAATAATCTAATTATATTGCAGCAGAAATAAAATGAGGGTGCAGTTCTGGAAATATTGCAGAAAAAATCTTCCCACGACTTACATACTGTATAATAAACAATGAGAGTCAAAACTAAAAGACTTTCCAAGCCATTTTCTAAGGATTAAAAATACTCCTGAAATGTATGTTAATTATGTCTGCCTCATTAAAGCAAATCAGACCAAAGCTCTAAAATCCTGCTTACAGCTAATTGAAAATCATGATGGCAATTAGATAATAAGAGATGGAGGCTTCAGGAATGGGTCTGTCCTTTGTTACAGTAGAGTGCTTTGCTGCAAAAATGGGTGAAGCATTCGTATCGGTGATCAGCCAAAATGCCAAATGGATAATCATCTTGAGATTCCCACCATTTTCGGGTAATTTGATTGAATTCCACATGATAACAAGAAGTAACTGAAAGTACAGAATGCAGCAAAGGCTAATGGATCAAGCAATATTCTAACTATATCTGCAAAGGTTTGTTCTCTAGAATTAGCTGGGGTTTAAGCCAAGCTGTTTCAGTGCTGTTACTATAGTGGCTTCAACTTGATTGAGAGTTGGCCAGATATATCCTGTTGTAAATACTAAAAGCAAATCCAATCCAGCTAACGTTTGCCCAATTAGTCTACAGTCAGTAATTATCAAAGTGATAGAAGGATTTTTGCCAATGCAACAGAACACTTTTGAGCAGGCTTGAGCCTCGGCAATAGGATTCCTACTGTTAATTAATGTGTTACTCCATAATGATCATACACAAACATGCCTGGTTGCTGCTGTCCACTTACTCTGTACTTTGCCCTATAAGAGAAAACAAAGTGTGGAGTCTGGTGCCTCATGTTTGAATTTTGACACTTGTCATGATTGAATCATCAGCAGTGATTGCTGGCTGTATAATTATTGCAAGCTTAAGTTTTAGCTGTGCCAATGAAGAAGAGGAATGTGAAGGATTTAAAACGGAAGCAGCTGAAGATCTACCCAGTGCTTTGAAAAAGTACTTGTTTCACTTTGTAAATTGGTTAAGCAGGATGTAGAGGCATTAATTGCAGTAGTTGATTGGAAAAAATATCATTTGCAGGGCCATTTGGTTCTACCTTACTTTGTGCATGTACAAACTATACTGAATTTATGAAGAGCAGGATTTAGAGACTATTAGTTTCTGTTACTCAATACAGTATCCAACTCACATGACTACCGGTATTTAATCTGAACCATTTATTTTGGAATCACTTACGTACAACATGCTTAAATTGTTCTGGGGTTGGGACTCACAAACAAGAGAAAATCTGCAGATGCTGGAAATCCAAGCGACGCACACACAAAATGCTGGAGGAACTCAGTGGGCTAGGCCGCATCTATGAAAAAGAGTACAGTTGATGTTTCAGGCCATACCCTTTTTCCATAGATGCTGTTTGGCCTGCTGAGTTCCTCCAGCATTTTGTGTGTGTTACCCTGAGTATTCTTGTGTAGTTATTGACACCAGTTTTGAGGGAGGGTGAAATTAAGGGAGGGGAAACCTGGAGGGAAGGGAGGGACAGTGAGGGAGGATGGAAGAAGGTGTGGGCAAGAGCTGTTTGTATCTACACAAGTGTATGTGTGTGTACACACTGAGCCTATGGTGTAGAGTCTGGTATCCAGTTGGCTTGGACCACCTTGCCACTGGACCAAGACTTTGCTCTTTCAAGCCCTTGTAGTAAATGTGCAGTGACGTTCCTACCTTGAATGAAATCATGCACTGGCATTTTCCTGTCCTCAAAGAGCTGGAGTAGAAATCTCTAAGGAACTGCCTAAGAAGTAGGAGCAGGGACTGTGCTTTGAGCATGTGAGGTTTGAACAATGCTGGGTGCCTGAAGATGCAAAATAAGTTATGAAAGTTGTTTGATAGAAATGAATGAGTGATCAAATGAAAAACCGGTTTCCTTTAACAGCTGTTCTCCGGTTGGAGTAATAACTATTGCTATCCACTTGCAACATTGGCTGGATGCTTGAACAATAAAGGCAAATGAACAATATACTGACAATTCAATTGTTATCGAAGAGTATCAGAATTTTAACTGGAGAATTCTGCATGTGCTTTCCATTCCATATTCCCGCCACAGTGTCCACAACCTTGAACCAAACTGATCCATTAATATCAGATTGACTTCTTTCACTGGCAATTATCTTCAGGTTGAGCCAGACTCGGGTAGCTAGGGATACGTTTGTGAATATAAATATGGAACCTGTCAGTACTCCTGACTTCCACTTCCCTAATGATGCACGACTCCTGTCTTAGCCTCTGCACAACATCAGCATATCTTTTGTTACTCCGAATTGACCATTCCAGTTATCTTCTGTTTGACCTCCCATGTCCAGTAAGTTTAAACCAACTCTCAGCAGCCAATATTTTAACTCAATCTTAAAATGTTTTTCATCTTTTAATAAAGCTCATGTAACACACATTATTCTAGAGTATACAGATGAAAGTTCAGTTTTTATCACTGCAATATTGAAAGATCACAAATTCTTACAGAAGTTTGCAAAATCTCAAACTTTTTAATCTCATAAAATGTTTCCTTCATGTGACCTGATATTCTGCAGACATCTAGAGATCTTGGGAACATCCCACAATAAATGTAAATTAATAACATACACTTTTAAGTAAAGCTGTGTGTTCAAAGTTGGTGGCTAGGAAGCTGTCATTCATTCCTGGTGAAGATCGTGGCCTAGAGTGGTAATACACAGAATTTAATGTAAAGAGTCAAAATACACAGCATTCAAAATTTACATTCCACATGAGACAGTAGAAATGAAGATAGAATGTGAGTTATTGTTCTGCTTCCTTCTCTTGCTGACAGTACTCTTAATAGAATTACTGCAACTACAAGAGAAATGACAGCTGCAATACTTAGCTTATGACACCTGGGTCAGGTTGAACTAATCCCATCCAGGAGTATCATTTTCACATTTTATAGGTATGTGGACAATTCCTCACAGAGCCATTGGATTTCACACATTTATCGAGCATTCAGATACTTTGATTATTCAGATTGGTTTCAGCCAGGCTTAAAGGAAATTCTCTGAAAATGTGCCTTGATGCCTTATCTGAATTATTTATTTGTTTGTTTATTTATTTTGGCCCTTAAAGCTGTGCTGCCCAACAATCCCCTGACTAGACTAATCATGGGACAACTTAGAATGCCCAATTGAACTACTAACTGGTGTGAATTTGGACTGTGGGAGGAAACCAGAGTACCCAAAGGAAACCCACACGTTCACGGGGAGAAGGTACAAACTCCTTATGGGCAGTGGCAGGAATTGACCCTGGGTCACTGGGACTGTAAAGTGCTGTGCTAACCACTATGCTACTGTACTGCCCCATATAATAATTCTAATTATATGAAGGGAAAATTATCACCATGCCTCATTCTTGTTAATAGACACAGTGATCTTAGAAAATGCTAAAAATGCTCTGCAGAATCCTTTACTTGGGCATATAGGTCCTTCCACCCCTCCCCAACTCCTTTAATTCCCTCATTTTCAGCTATTCCTCGACAACATCTTCCAGTTCAGATGATAAAATTTTACTTGTAACTTCAGTCTTTGCCAATTTTATTTCAAAGGCTGTCTAATTGCCAAGATTAGTTATTTCTGTCTGTTTCAGTGTTAGAAGCCTTTCTGTGATCTCTGCACTGCCGTGGATGATGGAGGCTCACCCTGCAGCATCTAAAAAGACTCTTCCTATATGGGTGTAAGAAAAATGGAGGGTTAGATTGTTCTTGTATTGGTCAACACAATATTATGGGCCGAAGGGCTTGTATTGTACTGCTTTATTCTAAGTTCTACTTGTAGAATAACTTAAATACAACTAAACTATTTTGTAGTATATACTACTGGTAATAAGCTGCAAGGGTTGGATATGCTTTTCCAGTTTACTGATTTGGGCAAAAGCAACCGATGTAGTCTTGTTTGTGGGTTCAAGTCAATGGCAGCTAAGGAGAAAAATTGGCCGATTCATATCAGTGGCTATTCTTGACCACTGTATACAATGGTGCACTATTTTTCCATGAAGTCTACAGAAGACTTGGACATGTAATGAGCTATAATTTGGATGGTGTTCCAGCGTCTGCTTTTTATCTTGGGTATCTAGGTGTTTTACTTGTACTGTTTGGACCTGATTTGGGTTCAGTGTTTAAATTATTTTTCAATAGACAGAAATGGCTCTTCAGAAAATTTCACAGCCCCAAAGTAAGTTTGGGTTTTGACTTGAAAGTGAAGTCTCGTGGCCTACTTTAGCAAACGGAGAGAATGGCTACTTGGACTAATTATTGCAGGGATCACAGCATGTGTGCTTTACAGAAACTTACCAAATGAGATTACACAAAATAAAGTGTCTGTATTCTCTGAGATTCCCTTTATTTCATGTGATAGCAGTGAAAAATAAATGTAGCCATTTATGTCATTTCTCCAGGGGGGGTTTTGGATGTTGATAAATAGTTGAGAGCACATTGCAAAAAAAATTCTTCCCATATAACTGAGTGCACAGCCTGTGAAGTCAGGAAATTGGCTCCATCTGCTGGATTCTTTAATACAATGCACTATTGTTGTCTCTGTCTGGGGAAATGGCAGCCCAGAGTTTGAGAAGCATGCATCCATCAGTTTAAGTTAATTAGGCTAGCCCTTGCATGTTTGATTTCTAGAAAATGTGGGCTGAGAAAGGTGCGGCAAGAAATAGAAAGTTCTTGGGGCATGAATAAACTTTGCAGCCAACTGTGCCTTTAATCAGAATGAGCAAAGTTGTGTGTGTTTGTCATAAGTATAAAGTTGATGAAATAATTGTATGTAAATGAAGGGAAATAAAGTTTGATCAAGGGAGAGAGAATAGAGACTGGAAACGTTTTTAGTGCTTTTTATCTTGAATCTAACTTAATGCGGGAAAGAATGTAGTTTTAAACTTTTAGTGGTCAATTTTGAATATCAAAGAAATTGATGGTAAATAACATTTTACATTTGAGTGTACTTGCATTTGAATGACAACATAACATGACAAATTAATTTCATGCATACCATGGAAGTACAACTCCTTCACCCCAATAAGTGCATTTCACAGGTGACCAGCCAGAAGAATGGGACTTTAATAAAACTAACAACAAGGAGAACAGAGGCCAGTTTCTTCAGTGTTGGTACTGAACTTCATCTTCAACCTTGAAGTTCTGTGCTCCCTGCTACCATGTCTGCATGTCGCTTTCAGTTGCTCCTCTTTCCCTTCTAGTTTTTGGTGTTATTGATCAGGACTTAAATCCACAGCCACTTCTCTTTCTTAGCAAATGTCTCTGACTACAGTTGACTGCACTATTATTGGGAGACACAATACAAATTCATGGAACAACATCTTGTCTTCTATCTGGGCATGGACTTAATCTAATGTCTAGATAACATGCTCCTTTTCCTTGTTCATATAAGAAGCATGTCTGCCTGTCATTCTTTTCTCTTTTGCTGTCTTGCCTGGCTGGACTTGTCCTAATCTACCAAAGTTGCAAAGTAATTGCTTTATGTTTATGTTTTTAAGTTGAACTGATTACATAGCCTTAGCAGCTTGGCCTTGCTCCAGCAGTCACATGATATCACTCTACCAGACAAGTTCCCTCGATTTCACCCACCTTTCATTGCTACTTGGAGTAACATATTTATTTTTCTCAGGTCTGATGTGGGATATTTCATCTGAAAATGCTAAATGTTTCTCTTTGCACAGATGCAACCTGACTTGCTTAACTTTTACAACATTTTCCATTTTAGTTTGTTTTTTATCTTGTTGGCTTTGTTTTTCTTGCACCATTGTCCTGCCAGACAAATCCCACCTGCTCATCACTAACAACTCATTACACAGACCAAGAAGCTTATTATTAAATGGAAATTGCTGCCATTAAGTCAGCTTGATTCATCCTATCACAGATACTCCTTGGAAATAATTAAACAGGTATAAAAAGACAAACTACCATTTAACTGAGTAACATGTTATGTATTTAAATGAAATACAGAACAAATTAGAACACTGCCAATACTGCTACAGCACTATAAAACTGTGTATTAGATCGGTTGTGGAATTCATCCGGTGTAATCTGTTGTATTCTTTTGATCGACTGTAAATGAGCAAAATCAGCACAGACACCCAGTGCAGATAATGGACAGTCTAAAGAATTGCATCCTCCAAATCTTCATTTTCATTGTAACTTTAAAGATGATTGTTGCCTTCAAATTCTTCGTAGTACCTAACTTGTTGAACTAGTGAGATGGTTTTATTTCACTCCCCGCTGTTTCTGGTTTCTTCAGGCCTCAAGGCCTGAAACCATGGCAAGCAAAACAATTCTAAATTGTCTTACTGCTTATTTCTCACCAACTATCAGTGACAAAAATCACTGCTTTTTGAACGGAAATACACAACTGGCACTATTTAAAAACTGCTCTAAGCACGGTGTAGTGCCTAACAGCCACACAAGTACACATAAGTGATGCTTGTGTAACCCCCTGGGTCACCTCAGGCTCGCTCAGCTCGTTCTCGTCTAGGGGGAGCAGCCTTCGGCCCCGCCAAACTGGGTAATCAGCTGGTGTGGATGCTGTGTGATGTCCCCGCCTCGCCCAAAAACAGACAGTACACCATATGCGATTAAATGAGTACAATTTATAAAGGTTACTATAACTAAGTGATTAATAACGATACAGTATATATGAAGAAAAAAATAAAGAAAAGGCGCCAAACTTATCAAAGTCCAAACCACTTCGTGCACAACCGTTGGAGCTCAATTACTGAAGTCTTCTGGCCACCATTCGATCCTCTCCGAACTCCTCGACTCGCAGCTCAGGACCCTCCGACTTGGTCAACCAAGCACATCTAGCTTCATCTCCTCTCCTCGGAGTACCTCCTGGCCTTGGACCCCCACTTGGGGTCCGTTCCTCGCCCAGCTTACAGCATTGCGTCCTCTCTCTCACCCCCTCGTGCCGAACTCCCCAAAAGCCCGCCAACAATAGCTTAGACTCAGAAGAAGGAATAACATTAATCCCAATTGGTTTACAAAGGAATACAATTCTCGTTATCAGTAAATTTTAACCCAAACAAGCTTCCAGCACTCTCTCGCAACAAAGAAGCGTTCCTGCTTTTAACAGGACAAAGAAGCCATTTTGATTACATACACAGTAACAAAGAAAAAAGAAGAAACCCCCTTTACACTCTCCCCCACCAAATAAAAGTCATGTCCTCATGACTATTAAATAACTCGCCACCTTTCCTGCCAACACACCGTAACCCAAACACAAGCAGTGACATCTCCTCCCCACACAGTAAACCTCACACCCTGTTCCTCAGGCGCTACTTAGGCCAACTATCTGGGAGTTCCCTAACCCTTCTGAGACCTCCGTACATCCCCTCACCTAGACCCTTCAGGCTAGGACACAACTGGGGATACCTTGGACCCACTACCAATTCCTCTCTCAACCTCCCACTCATGCCCCACACTGCACACAGCTAACCCTCCCCGCTACACCTGACTCAATGGGAGAAGGGCCAAAGGTCTCTTCCTCAATCGAGGGAAAGTCAGCAAAAGGCAGCATGTACCACACATCCAGCACATCATCCATCAAATCTGTATTCTTCCTCATTTCTGCGATCGATCGATTCTGCTGTTTGATCTTCTCCAAACGGAAACACGTGGCCTGCACTGCTGTTGCAGTCTCTTCAGCTTCCTGTTCAGTATTCACGGCACTTCCCTCCAGCTTTTTCTTCCTCATGACTTCTTCCAGATCAACTTTCTCCAATCTCTCCGTCTTTATTTCAAACTTGATTCTGTAGAGACAGTCGCTCACGAGCTGTGACCTTCACCAGCCCTGGCACGTGTCCAAAAAACACTTTGACTCTGTAGTTCTCAGCCACTCCTGCAACAACCTCACTTCATATTCTCTTGAGGCAAATCCAAATACCAAGAGATCATCCACATACACCAAAACTCCAAACACCTCCACATCCCCTATGGTCTTCCACCTGCCCCGCAGGAAGGTTGCAAAGGCTCCAGATATGCCCTGTGGCATCTTTTCGGACCAGAAGTCTCCTAGGGAACTTATAACGGCCGTCTTCTCCTTATCGGCCCCACTCATCAGGATCTGGCAACATCCACTCCTCAGATCCAGCACCTTAAACCACGTCGCACCACTCAGACAGGCCATCGCCTCTTCGGCCCTCAGGGCCGTATTCTGGTCACTGACAGTGCACCTCTTCAGCGTAATATAATCCACACACACACTGCCTACGTCTTCCACAGCTGCAAGGGCCAGTCACCGCAACCTCTCTCTCTCCGAGGTGTCTTCAGCAGTCAACTCCCCCTCCCTCATGGTATTTCGCAGCGTCCACTAAGAGGGTCTCACCCTCAGATACTTCCCCCAGGCCGTACCGCCACTGGCTCTTGTTTGAATTCGGTATCGGCCCAATGCTGCTACACACGTCCGCACAAGCAGCTGGAAACTCTGGGTGCATCTCCAATGCCTCCAAACAGTGCTCACCCACCTCCTCCGGGCAGGTCCCCAAGCGCACCAACAGGATATTGGTTCTCTCCAGAACCGAAACGCTGCCCGTCTCAATAGTGTCCGGACACATCAGCATTAACGATTCATGAACCTCAGTCACCTCCACATTTGCCTCTAAGAACTCCATTTTCACTGACCAACAACCGTCGTCTGGATAATCACCGGCACTGGTACCCCAAATCTTCAGTGTCTTCAATGTCGTCAAGGGTAAATGCTTCCAATAACGGTTATAAAACAAACCGTACAGCAACTTAACCGGCGCCCCAGTGCTGAGGATGGCTTTAACTTGACTTCCATCCATCCGTAACAACACCTGTGCGCATGGCCCCTCTAAGCCTTCAGGAATAGGGTCTGTTCCTTTCGGGAGTTCCTTGGTACATTGCTGGGAACGTGCTCCCCCAGAGACCCCAAGCCGCTCCCCCACTGGGCCTCCTCTAAGTTTCCCGATTCCTCTCGGATCAACGGAACAACTGATCCCCTTGACAGATCCCCTAGGCACCGCAAGCAATTTATCTGCCCCCTAGCCAAAAGGGATACCCTAAAAACTTCCCACCAATCTCCTGCCACGGATATGATAAACCCCCCCAGCTGTGGCATTTGACTTCCAGTCGAACCACACGCATTTTCCCACACTTTCCCAGAACTGGCAGCTGTCACTTCAAGGAAATTGTGCCCGACAGTCCTAACAACGTCATCAGCCCACCTACTCAAACTTTCAACCAATCCCTGTCGCTTTCCCTCAGCCAAGCACTGCCACTCACCCAACACACACGCAGTGATAACCAGCAATCGCAAAGGCACACCAGCTCTTCGCCGCAGACATAATCTAAAGAGGGTGATCGCACAGCTTCCACAGAAATCAATCCCGGACGAGCCCCCACAATGTAACCCCCTGGGTCGCGTCAGGCTCGCTCAGCTCATTCTCGTTTAGGGAGAGCAGCCTTCGGCCCCACCAAACTGGATAATCAGCTGGTGTGGATGCTGTGTGATGTCCCCGCCTCGCCCCAAAACAGACAGTACACCATAAGCGATTAAATGAGTACAATTTATAAAGGTTACTATAACTAAGTGATTAACAACGATACAGTATATATGAAGAGAAAAAATAAAGAAAAGGTGCCAAACGTATCAAAGGCCAAACCACTTTGTGCACAACTGTTGGAGCTCAATTACTGAAGTCTTCTGGCCACCATTCGATCCCCTCCGAACTCCTCGACTCGCAGCTCAGGACCATCCGAAGTGGTCAACCCTCACATCTAGCTTCATCTCCTCTCCTCGGAGTACCTCCTGGCCTCGGACCCCCACTTGGGGTCCGTTCCTCGCCCAGCTTACAGCATTGCGTCCTCTCTCTCACCCCCTCGCGCCGAACTCCCCAAAAGCCCGCCAACAATAGCTCAGACTCAGAAGAAGGAACAACATTAATCCCAATTGGTTTACAAAGGAATACAATTCTCGTTATCAGTAAATTTTAACCCAAACAAGCTTCCAGCACTCTCTCGCAACAAAGAAGCATTCCTGCTTTTAACAGGACAAAGAAGCCATTTTGATTACATACATGGTAACAAAGAAAAAAGAAGAAACCCCCTTTACACTAGTTAAAACTGTTCAGCAGCAGTCTCCTGTTCCAATTAAATGAAGGGAATCCCAGCTGTTTACTTGATTGGTTTTTGTTCTTTAAGAGTTGCCCCAAACAAGCGATTACCCCCAATAAACCAGAATTCATTGTGCATGTGCGTGTGTGGTGATGGAAACTGCTTATCATAAAGAAAATGCTGATCTCAATTCTGCATTTTATTTCTATTGCTCTGTTACATTGCTATTTCTAAGTTTTCTAAGTTCTCCTATTTTGTACAATCGTTTTCCATCTTTATCCTTTGTTTGACTTACACAGGTTTTCTTGTCATCATCTACAAGATCAGCATCAAGTAGTATAAATAGCTAAATATCATCTTGAGATCATAGAATTACAGGAGACCCTTTGCTTTTTGATACTCTTTGAACATTGGTTAATTTAGTTCCATGTCTCAGCCATTCCCCACTACTCTCTACATTAGTCTTACTTAATTTGCTTTTGAGGAAGTGATTGAGGAATCTGATTCCACTGTCCTTCGAAGTCATGTCTTCCATGTATATAAACAAATTATTTGGTGACTTGTTCAAGTATTTTCCAAGATAAACAACCTGTTAACTCAGCTCACTAATATTGGGTGTTCTGGGGGATGAAAGCTGTAAACTGCTTGCAGTAGGTGCTAAAGGGGAATTGCCATTTTCATAGTCGGGGGTCAGATTCTTGGCAAATTTGGGAACTGAAGTACAATAGCTTTGGCAATCAATTCAGCAGGTGACGCTTGAGGAAGATTGTCACGAGGTAATAGGTGAGAGGTAAATGGAGGCAGGGATATCATCCCAGGCCTTGATGTAGTTCCTGGGTCTTGGTTATGAGACTGGGAGTTACAGTGGTACTATGTATGGAAGGAGGGGAAGGCATAAAAGAAATCACATGTCTGAAACAGGGTCTGGTGTCCCTGCAATTGTTCAGAAAAGAGTGGGAATTACAGAAATTGTATGAGGAGAAATGCATAGTTGAATTTCTGGAGTCATCCCATTCAGGAAATGTCAGTTTTGCTTTCAGATCACTACTTGTTTAAAAAAAAAATTAATGCAGTTGTATTTCTAGATTGAATTATCCCAGGTTTATTTAAGTTAAATGACAGAATTAACCTGATTTATTGTAAAGCAGCCCTACTACAAATGTTCAATTCACTAGTCTAATTGGCTCCACTTCTGCACCTTTGATGTTCTATATATTTAAAAAAAAGCAATGTACTTGGCATTCCACTTGGGTAAGTCTAGTCCACAAAAACCAGAAATTTAATTTTGATAATTGTCATTATTTTGCCTTCAATCGTCACTGAAATTACGGAAGTAGTCATTCCACCCAGTAGATAGCTCACTTGGAGTTCTGCCAAAGGCATTTGTCTCTAGGCTTCATTGTCTATACCAAATTGGTTTAAAGATTAATTGCAATTGTGACACAATTACTTAGTGTGGCCTTGTGGACCAACACTATAATTAAGATCGATTGCAGTGAAAGAAAATCTCTCCATTGGTTGGTCAAGTCTGGAACAAAGGAAAGTGGTTGTGCCTGATGGAGGGAAACCATCTCAACATAGAAGTAACGTTGTAAGAGTTTTTTATTCCTCAGCATTATCTAAGTCCTAACCTACTTCATCAGAGATGTACGTGCAAAAAGTAGGTAGGATATTTGGATAGTAGGGAGATAGAAGGCTGTGATCCCGGTGCAGGTCATTGGGAGTAGGCAGTGTCAAAGGTTTTTGGCAAGGACTAGATGGGCGGAAGGGCCTGATTCTGTGCTATATTTCTCTATGACTCTAAAATGGGCATATTTTATCAGCTCTCACAACTTGAGGTTCCCTTATTGAATAATTAGTTGTGAAGAATTACAAATTTAAGTGGAAGTGATTGAGCCATGATTTATCATTAGAAGTGAGAATAAAGCTACTGGACCTAAGTAATTGTTTATGGCATAACGGAGGTGTAAAGCTGTAAGAATAACACCAATATAAAACAGTTGAGGCAAACTTAAGGAAAGTAAAAGTATTGAGAGATGTGGATCAGTCAGTATTAGTTGTTTCTCTCTCTACCCCAAATTATCCAGTGACAGCCTGTGAGATTAGGGCAAAAGTCACTATTTGTTGTGGATGGGGCAGGGGAGCCTACTCTTGATCTATTGGGCCAACGTGCTGCTAATAAGGACCATAATGAGTGACTCAAGTAGCAGCAGCAGCAATATTTGTTAGAGAGCTGGACCAAACATTAAAATGCATTTGCTGCCATCGAAAGGGATTACAGTTAAATAATGCAGCACTTACTTATCATTCAGCTTGAGTGCCTTTTACTTTAAAAGAAAATGTCAAAAGTGATTTTCTTTCATACAGATGTTAATGTTTTGTTTTCATATATATTTATGACTTCTACTAAATTTCCAAAGCTATATTTTAATTGTTCCAAATGTTGCCCTGCAATAATGCAGATTAAATGTTAGTTTCAATAAATTGCATTATGGGTTATGATTTATTGTAAGCCATTGTAGTCACTAGTAAAATTTTAATTACAAGTAGTTCAGTTCGTAGGTCAAGATTTCGTTATTACTTCAAATTAATTACAGAAGGAACTGTATTCTTTGCATGTTTACATAGTTTATCCATCAATCCTCTAATATTGCCCTACCTGTATAATTTTAAATTATCTTGAATGTTTGTAGTTGCAGTAGTCACAACAAATTGCTTTCTAATTCAAGAATAGTATTTAAAAGACAATTGGACAGGTATGTGGATAGGAAAAGTTCAGAGGGATATCGATCAAACACGGGCAAATGGAATTAGATGAGATGGGGACCTGGATCCGTTAGGCTAAAGGACTGTTCCTGTGTCATGTGACTCTGAGCTGCTTGCTTCCAGGGTGGACATAAATATGTATATGTTTATGTCAAAATTGACAGATTCCAAGGAAAACTCTTGATACAGTCTGGAATATCACACTGATCACTACAGCACATTCCATCTACTAAAACTGTCAATGGAATAAAACTGTTGCCACTCTATACTGAAGAAAGCATCCAAGCTTGGGGTAAAGATTCCCTAATCTTCCTATTCTAGCCACTCCCATGCACAGGATGGAGCTTTCTGCTCCAACTAAGCAGCAGCCCTGAGCTAGTTCCTCTGCACATGCTCGACCTGCCCTCTCAGCTTGACCTGCTACAAGTCTAATTGACCCATTGAGAAAATGAGTTGGGAAGGGAATGATGGATAGAAGTTAAATTCCACCTGAAAAAAACATTTCTTGTTTTCCCCATAGTGCCTGGGTGCATTTAGATGTTTGAAGGTGTCAGAAACTTAATTTAAATGATGATTTTCACTGGTGGTACCTGGGGGAGGGTGGGGGGGGGGGGGGAGTGAGGAGAACCTTGCTAGCTAACTAGGTTCTTCTTAGGAAAGAGCCTAAATCTTGGGTGGGTGGTGTGGTATCCACTGGGGCTTACCAGTCACTAAACCCCACTGACCTCCCAGTGACCTTGGGTATGCTGCTGTCCACTGAATTTGGGTATTTTGCTGTTCAGAATCTGTCAGGCATTAATACTCTTTCTCATTCTGTCGGCTGTGCTCCTTTTTATTCTCTGGGCTAGTTATATAAAATAGATGGGTAAAATCAGAATATAACTAATGCTTTATTCATATGTCAGGCTATCTTTCATACTTCATTTTTCAGAAATTTTTTCTTGCTTAATTTAAAACATGAAATCAATCCTGAAAATAATTCATGTTTTCGTTTTCTATTTGTGTTATTGCTGTCATGTCTTAACCTGTGTTTTATACTACTGTTATTTTGAAAAGTACCAGCTGGCTCCATTTCCAAAAATTGACTAGTTCATTCTCATGTTGACACAAAACTCTCATAAGAAATGTTTTAACTTGAACCTTGTCCTTGGATGATGACACCAAATGAGCGCTTAGAAATTGCCCTCCTCCTGTACTCCTTGCAATAGTCACAATAGTTTGGCTAAATTCATGCTCATTATCAGGCAGGGAGCTAACAAAAGGTGGCCAATACAATGTCACCAAATCTGCAGAAAGAACTCCTGTCAAACCTCTATTCCCAGATCATTTGTGTTCGAAGGAGTTTTATCCAGCTAAATCTTGCGACGAGGGAGATGTCCTATCAAGAAAGGTGTTTGTGCACAACTACGTACATAACATGCACACAGGAGATGGTGTATTCTCATTGCAGTGAGAGAGAGAATGCGCATGCATAGGCAACTGCGAGTGTGCAGGCAGTATCAATACTTAGTGCTAAGGAGGATAGGTTATTGCTCTAAAAGAAATAGATCCGTACACTACAAAAGGATAAACAGTTTAGGTCTGTATACCATAGGAGTATAGAAGATTGGGGGGGGGGGGGGCACCTTATTCAAACCTATAAAATCCTAAAGGAGTTTAACTGGGCAAATATTGAGGTGTTTTCCCCAGTGGGGGAGTCTCAAACAAGAGGGCAAAACTACAAGATAAGGTGCCAGTCATTTAAAACTGAGTAGAATTTTTTTTCTCTCAGAAGGTACTGAATCTCTGGAATTCTCTGCCTCCAAAATTAGTGGAGACAGATCATTAGAAATACATAAGGTGGAGTTGGGAAAGTATTTCAAATACAGAAGAATTGAAAATTAAGGAAGACTAATTTTCATTTCCTCTATCTTTCAACTACTTGTCTTGGGTAAGACTGGCTTAGAAGAGAAGTTAAGCCGGCAGAAATCAGCAATAATTATATTGAATGTCGGCCCAGGCTTAAGGGCCCTGGTGGCTTGCTCCTTCTTGTATCTTCTTGTGTTCTTCAGCCTTGAACAGGAATGGAACAGACTCCAATAGCAAATATATCTGTCAGATGTCTTATAACATTACTGTTGGATGAAGAATGGCATTTGTTGTATGTTAGGAATAAAGTACAGAACTCACTCAAAACTGAGATACTTGATCATCAAAATGAGATAATAAGTGTTTCCTAGATCTGTAAGTTTCAGATTGTAGACATGATACCATTCTTCCACAGCATGCATGCATGTACTTGTGTAATATGTGCAGATATTTTTTAAAATGCATGTTGGAGAAGCAGGTGTCATTAATGAGTACAAATATTTTAGGCAAAGCCATCTGTATTTCGCTGAAAGTGTTTTTTATATATATAGACACTCACTCACTGCAGCATTTACAAACTCCAGACTTGTGTACAGCCCATACATTTGGAGACCAGTGAGATGGATTTGCTGGTCGCTGTGGGGCTGTAGGCATCTGCTGGGAACTCTGGGGCTCCTTTTCTAATTTGCAGACTCTTTGGGTAACGGACAGTTCTCATAAATGGAAACCTGCCGTAACCTAGGGACAGGATGTATTATTTCTAACACTGAATTTACATATTTAGATAAACACTATTTAGAAAATTGGATGAGGTAAGAAAGATCAGGACAGAAAATGTTTAGCCACATGTACCATATAATAATTACATTTAATATAGAAATTGAAACCAATGTGAACAATCAAATTATTTGATAGGGAAACTTCAAGTTTCAACAGTCTTTGGTTAGTTTTTATTTACCTACCTATGTATTGACTGACTGACCAACCACTCAGTAACAGGTCCTTGACCCTCAACAAGCCCATGTGACCAATTAACCTACTAACCTGTACATCTTTAGGATGTGGGGTGAAACAGGAGCACCCGGAGGAAACCCATATGGTTATAGGAAGAACATATGAACTCTTTACAGAATTGGTGGAATTGAAGCTGCATTGCCAGTGCAGTAATAGCATTATTTTAACAGCTGCAGGACTGTGCCACACCGTTAAAAGAGGAGATTTTTGGAGCGCAAATTAGTTGTGGAGGCTCAGCAAAGTCACAGTGGGAATTTTAACGTAAAAATAAATTGATCTAGCATTAGTAAAAAAAAATTACAAAAATTATGGATAGAAAGCAAACAAAAGAATGCCTCAAAGTATGAAGAAACTGGCAATAATGCAAATAAAAATTAATAAAGGCATATAGTGAAAGAAGTTCAACATGGAGCAGAAGATGAGAATAGAAATGCTTCAATGAATGATGGGAATTGTTAAGATCCCAAAGGAGATCTTTGGTTATACAGAATTCTGATATTGAAATGAAAGGGTACAGAAGTAGAATGTAAGGTGTTTAGATTAAACTGATAAAAATATGAAGTGTTTTGATGAGTAAAGAGGGTAGAAACATAGAAAATAGGTGCAGGAGTAGGCCATTCAGCCCTTCGAGCCTGCACCGCCATTCAGTATGA
This sequence comes from Hypanus sabinus, assembly GCF_030144855.1. Classification (NCBI taxonomy): domain Eukaryota; kingdom Metazoa; phylum Chordata; class Chondrichthyes; order Myliobatiformes; family Dasyatidae; genus Hypanus; species Hypanus sabinus. The sequence continues at coordinate 45,468,052 of NC_082719.1, read as the reverse complement.
TCATGGCTGATCATCCAACTCAGAACCCTGTACCTGCTTTCTCTCCATACCCCCTGATCCCTTTAGCCACAAGGACCATATCTAACTTCCTCTTAAATATAGCCAATGAACCGGCGTCAACTGTTTCCTGTGGCAGAGAATTCCACAGATTCACCACTCTCTGTGTGAAGAAGGTTTTCCTCATCTCGGTCCTAAAAGGCTTCCCCTTTATCCTTAAACTGTGACCTATCGTTCTGGACTTTCCCAACATCGGAAATAATCTTCCTGCAACTAGCCTGTCCAATTCCTTTAGAATTTTATACGTTTCAATAAGATCCCCCCTCAATCTTCTAAATTCCAGTGAGTATAAGCCTAGTCGATCCAGTCTTTCTTCATATGAAAGTCCTGCCATCCCAGGAATCAATCTGGTGAACATTCTCTGTACTCCCTCTATGGCAAGAATGTCTTTCCTCAGATTAGGGGACCAAAACTGCACACAATATTCTAGGTGCGGTCTCACCGAGGCCTTGTACAACTGCAGTAGAACCTCCCTGCTAAAGGATTATTAAATTATTAAATTGATACTTTAAAATATTAATTTAAACGTCTTGCCAAAAGACTGAGATGGGGTAGGTGATAGGAGAATAATTTCAGCACAGCAGCATGTCAGTACATGCTGTGCCAAAATTACTTGTCTAAGCAGGGTTTATAATATATTTATTTTCTTTGATTATTAAAAATTTTGGAAAGGGGAAAATTATAATGTGGGGAAATTACAGGGATGGGATGCAATGGAAATGGTACAGCTGGGGCATTAAATATCTTCTTTACACTCGTTATATAACTTCCTGAATATGGAAATCATCCCAGTCTCTCTCATAACTCTGCATTTTTGGTGAATTTTAGTTGTGGTGTCAGTTGATGTTAATCATAATCAAGATTAATTCAAGGATAAAACTTCTTCAGTACTCCTTCAGACACCAGAGTAAGGAGGTTGTTTGCCATATTCATTTAGATTTTGGATGATCATACATGGGAGTTTAATTTAAAAATTCTTGTGTGCTTAAACCTTCCTTGCTGTGTCCAAGAGCACAATGTCAGGTTGTCTTTTTGGGTTTAAATTTATTTCTGGTGGGCACAATTTTTTAAAAGTTTCTTTATTCTGCACAATAGACAGTTTTGGTTTGAGACATCATAAGAATTTTGCTGGGAGAAATGGTATTGGTGAGAATGTAATAAGTTTTTTTTTAAAAAAGCATTGAAAACAAAATTTACCCTGCATTCATCTGCACCTGACTTGAAATTTACTAGCACGCATTCATCCCAAAATCCTGACCACACAGAAGTTAAATACAAAAATATCTAACTAATTATGGCATAAACTTTTTAAAATCTAGTGTCTAGTGTCATCTCCATGGCTCTCCGCATGGCTTTAGACCACCTGGACAACACAAACACCTACGTCAGGATGCTGTTCATTGACTATAACTCAGCATTTAATACCATCATTCCCACAGTCCTGATTGAGAAGTCACAGAACCTGGGCCTCTGTACCTCCCTCTGCATTTGGATCCTCGACTTCCTAACTGGAAGACCACAGTCTGTGCGGATTGGTGATAACATCTCCTCCTCGCTGATGATCAACACTGGCGCACCTCAGGGGTGTGTGCTTAGTTCACTACTCTACTCTATATACACATGACTGTGTGGCTAGGCATAGCTCAAATACCATCTATAAATTTGCTGACCATACAACCATTGTTGGTGGAATCTCAGATGGTGACGAGAGGGCGTACAGGAGTGAGATATGCCAACTAGTGGAGTGGTGTCACAGCAACAACCTGGCAATCAACGTCAGTAAGACAAAAGAGCTGATTGTGGATTTCAGGAAGGGCAAGATGAAGGAACACATACCGATCCTCATAGAGGGATCAGAACTGCAGAGAGTGAGCAGCTTCAAGTTTCTGGGTATCAAGATCTCTGAGGATTTAACCTGGTCCCAACATATCAATGCAGTTATAAAGAAGGCAAGACAGCAGCTATACTTTACTAGGAGCTTGAAGAGATTTGGATTGTCAGCAAATACACTCAATAACTTCTATAGTTGCACCTTGGAGAGCATTCTGACAGGCCGCATCACTGTCTGGTATGGAGGGGCTACTGCACTGGACCGAAAGAAGCTGCAGAAGGTTGTAAATCTAGTCAGCTCCATCTTGGATACTAGCCTACAAACATAGGTGGCCTTAGCTGTGTTTCACCCGTTTCAACTGAAACGGGCCCCGCCCTCCCAGGGCCCCCCGACTGACATGCAAAAATTTAATGCACAGCTCCCAGGCACCACAATGTTCTCCTGGTGGTCAGCCGAACATCCAGTGGGCACTCGCTGACTGACTTCTGAGAAAATACTGTAAACATTGCTCCTAGCTAAGAAGGCTACTTTGCAATGAGAGGAAAATGGAACTCTCCTATCCTAGTGGTGCTGAAAAACGGAAAATATTAGAAAACAAAACAAAACGTCTAAGTAGTCTCCCAAAAGTTAACATCTTTCTTTGGTCCAGCATCTGTAAAAGGCCCGCCGACTGCAGTTGCTGCCTCACCATAGTCACAGCATGGGCTGCAGTGACAAGCGACAGTGTAAGCGGTACAGGAGATGTTGATAATCAGAGCAATGAAAATGAGAAGAACAATTCTACTGAAACAGATGGTGATAATGATGGCCAAACTTTGTCTGAAGAACAAGCACCACAGCATGATGACAGTCCTACAACTGAGACAGGTGAGGGAGATGCCACCACCAGCACACCGGACAGAGAGAAAGCCCCACTAACGTTCACAGAGACCGATCCGGCACATTGGCCAACGCATATTACCGGTGACCAACTGATCGACATTGTTAGGAGAGGTCTCGTTCAGTTAGAGGACATTAACTTTCCACAGAGCCAATCACGCCATCGTTTTACCAAGGACAGGTATCTTATGAAGATGAAAAATGGAGAAACCATTCGTAGGTTAGGGTTATTGTACTCAGAATCATCTGATTGAATCTTCTGTTTCTGCTGTACCCTATCTGGCAAGCGAAATCACAGTCTCACTTGCGGAGGTTTCAGAGTGTGGGGGCGACTCACTCTCACACTCCAGAATCATGAGAAGTCAAATGCGCACCGTGCCAACATGGATAGCTGGCGCGAGCTGGAAACGCGCTTAAGAACGCACAGTGCCATTGACAGCACATACCAAGAAATGCAAATGCTGGAAAAAAACACTGGAATGTTGTCGTGAAGAGGTTCATTGCCATAGTCTGTCACCTTGCAGAATGAAACCTTGCTTTCCGTGGCCACAATTCCACCCTACATGAACCAAATAATGGGAACTCGGCTGCTTGCCGAGTTCGACCCAGTGATGAGCGAACATGTCAGACGAGCAGAGAAAAAAGAGATTGCTAACCACTACATGGGGAAAACCATACAAAATGAGTTAATCACACTTATTGGAGACAAGACACTGGAAGCGATAACAGAAAGAGTAAAACAATCACGTTACTACTCGGTGATAACGGACTGCGCCACTGATGCTGCACACATAGAGCAGCTCTCTGTGACACTGCACATTGTCACATGCCAAGTAAATGTCGGAGCTACTGTTAGTGAGCATTTTGTCGGCTTCCTACCAGCGCTTGACACAACAGGTGCAGGCCTAACCGACGTTTTCTTAATTCATATGGAGAAGTTAGGATTAGATATCTCAAAATGCAGCGGGCAGGCATATGATAACGGGAGCGATATGCGGGGGGGGGGAATAGTGGGGTGCAGAAGAGGGTGCCAGATATTAATAAAAAAGCAGTGTTCGTGCCATGCGCCAGCCACGGCCTAAAGCTAGTCATTGTCGATGCTGCAAGATCAACAGTGGAGTCTTTGAGCTTTTTCGGGGTGCTGCAACGTCTATACACACTATTCAGCTCATCGACACAGACATGGGAGCTTTTCAAGGAGAACATGCCACAGATGACCCTCAAGGCCGTATCCAACACGCGATGGGAGTGGGAAGTGTGAAAGTCCTGCGCTACCAGCTTCCCGATGTTGGCAGTGCGCTCCTGTCACTGATTGAACATGCCACACTGAAAGGTGACAGTGAAACCACATCTGCAGCCAGAGGCCTGGAACAGGAGATCATGTCATGGAAATTCGTGCTGACTGGTACAACGTTTTACATGAGGTGAATCGTGTCAGCAGCCAGAGGCCTGGAACAGGAGATCATGTCATGGAAATTCGTGCTGACTGAGGTGGATCGAGTCAGCAAGCAGCCCCAGAGCCCACAAGTGGGAATCGACATGCTACAGCGCGAGGTGGAATGTGTTCCGAAATTTCTCGAGGTATACAGAGAGAATGGCCTTTCATCCGCCCAACCAGATGCCAGAGACATTGCTGAAGAGATAGGGATGCTAATGGTGCACAAATCAGAAAGCCAAAATGCCAGTTCCAGTCCGAGTCCCAAAGTGCAGATCCTTCCCTGACAGTGGCACCCGAGGAACGGTGCAAGAGAGAAGTTTTCCTTCCACGAGTGGACTCTGCCATCACGGGCATTAGTGAGCGCTTCAAGCTGATGGAGTCATTTTACAGTCTGTTTGGCTTCACTTATGGAAGAGAGGAAATGAAAAAAGCCACCCAAAGGCACACACTGAAAGACAGCTGCGTAAACATGGAGAGGACACTTGGTGGTGTGGATGCTGAGGACCTTTTGCGCGAGGTGTCGGCTGCTGTCAGTGCCGTGCCTGCAAAAGAAACCACTGAGCTACATTTACAGCAACAATCTGGTTGAACTGTACCCTAACCTCACCATTGCTCTAAGTAAGACTCATGCTGACAGTGCCTGTGACTGTAGCGAGTGGAAAGATAAGCTAAAGCTCATCAAAACGCATCTGGGGACAACCATGCTCCAGGAGTGTCTGTCAGCTCTTGCTCAGGTATCAATTGAGCATGAAATAACAAGATCGCAGGACAAAGATGAGCTCATTAAAGCATTCTCAGCACTAGTTGCTGAAAAGGGCGAGGCTTCTCACTCCAAAGCAAAAAATGTCATTGTTTCAGTTTTTAGTTAAGGGAATTGTTTGGATTATGTTGGGCTGTCTGTGCATTATGCTGAAAGTGCATATAATGCATCAATGTTTAAGTCCGAAATTATACCATTATTGATGCAAGCCAACTTGAATATTCGCTGTTTTTCTTTCTACTTTTTTTGGGAAGCGGGGGTAGGGCCTCACATTAACTCTTGAAACAGGCCCCCAGATGCTTAAGGCCGTCTATGCCTACAAAGTACCCAGGACATCTTTAAGAAGCGGTGTCTCAGAAAGGCAGTGTCCATTATTAAAGACCCCCAGCACCCAGGGCATGCCCTTTTCCCACTGTTACCATCAGGTAGGGGGTACAGAAGCCTGAAGGCACACACTCAGCGATTCAGGAATAGCTTCTTCACCTCTGTCATCCAAGTCGCTTTGGACTCTACCTCACTTTTCTTAATATACAGTATTTCTGTTTTTGCACATTTTTAATAATCTATTCAAAATACGTAATTGATTTACTTGTTTATTTATTGTCTTATTTTTTTTTCTCTCTGCTAGATTATTGCATTGAACTGCTGCTGCTAAGTTAACAAATTTCACACCACATGCCTGTGATAATAAACCTGATTCTGATTCTAAAGAAATATTTGTAGGTTTATTTTTCTGAAAATTAATTGTAACCTTATAAAAACAAGGGCTACCAGTACTTTTGTGAAGGCCTTGTATTATTCCATTCTAAGTAGCTTTTGAAATAATTTTAAAAGAATAGCATTGTGCATAAGAGAATAGCCTAATAAATACAAATTGTGATAGCCTAATAAATACAAATTCTCTGGTAAAATTTGACTTTTAATAAATAATACCATACTATCTTGCTAAAAATGCTTTTAATTTAACTGTGCTTAAATGCTTTGCTACAGAAGCTTGACAGTATGCTATTTAATTTGAGCAATAAATGGCAAATTTAACAAATTATTGAAAATCACTAGGCATTATTTATTGTCTATAGATTTCCCATCCAGACATACCACCTTGGCTTCAGCTGAGACTTCCATTTAAGAGAAAATCTTTGACTTGCTCTTAGGCTCAAAATGTTTTAAATATTTTTGAACTCTTATTTTATATAAATTGAAATCAGACTGCAGTAATGAACAAACAAGACTCCTGTAAAGTCATAAACAGCTTTTAAGTGAAAAGAATTTGAATAGTATTTTAGAGCATTAAATTGGATTCACAAATCAGTGTTTTTATAAGAAAAATTCTTACTTAATTGAATCCAAATTCTTTTTTGCAAACAGTGAAACCTGTGGAATCCATCCAACTGTTGCTAATTTATTCGAACAGGGAATTTGAGTGCATCTTATTTGGTAATGTGCTTCAAAACCTGAGTAGACAATAAAATCTGAATTTCTAGATTACAGTATTTCAAGCATGCTACCAAATGTCTGATTTATTCAGAATCAGCTAGGTCCAAACCAATATTTATCCTGGCAGCTTTAGCGGTGCTCAGATCATTGTGAATATACCTTGCTCCAACATTATTTCTGCCTCCCCTATTTTGCAGTGCCCGCAGAAGAATCTAACTGAATAATTGAGTTTTCCCTAATATCATATTTCAGAGTTTGAAATTATATTGATTTTGGATGCTGATGTTACTTGGCAAATTCTGTTGTTGGCCTCCATTGGTCAGGGTCAACCATGGATGTTGTCCCCTAGCTGTCTGGGTACGCAAGCCAGTGCTGTACAACATGGAGAGCAAGCTGTTGCCCATGTAGCAAGCTCCCCCTCTCCACACAACTGATGAATCCAAAGGAATGGCAGAGACCAAAAATTAGGCACCAGCAGCATCACAGGAGTTGACAGTCTGTGTTGAACTCAACATAGAACTGCCTTAGGGACTCCAGCTCTGGATTTTTCCCTTGGGGTTTACTCCTGAAGCCTTCCCCATGAATAGGGTTAGCCGCAGGCCAGCGGGTGTTTCTGATCAGAGTTTTCCTTCTCCTAGATGAGCTGTTAACCATGCCTGATGAGCCCCATCTGCCTGAAGTGACTGCTTTTAAGGTGCCAGTAACCCGCCTTTGCCCCTTCTCCTGTCAGTAGAAATGGTTCTGCTGGGCATAGTAGCTAAACCACATGTGAAGACCAGGAGCTGGACTTGGTTGTCAGAAGCTATTTGCGGCACACGCCATTGGGAGAATTTAATAGATAGTGGGACTCACCCTCCCCCCTTCTATAACAACCTGGGAAATTTATGTTAGATATTCATAACTTAAAGATTGATAATTCAAATATTAATTTTACTTGGAACTGAAAGAGAATGAAAAGTTGTGTCTTTTGTAAACAAATAACAGACAACAGTTTGATCTTAAAGTAATGGTGAAATTAATGGTGCACATGATTTTATGATTGTAATCAGATCTTACAATTACTTTTAAATGACTTGGTTGATGCAATAGAAAGCTACGTACCCAACTTTGACGTAAAAGGCAGCAGTTATGGATGGAAACATTAAATTACAAATATAGTGATCGTTTAAATGGGCAAAAATACAGAAATCTGCATTTCATAACTCTGTGGAGCTAAATTGCACTTGAACTTGATCTTGTTGGATGGCAGAACAAGTACAAGGTTTCATGTTACCTGCTCACAGGAGTGAACGATACTTGAAGACCGAGGTAGTTGTGTGGTTAAATACTAATATCTGTGGATTGTTGAGATGCCATTGACATTGTGAAAAATGGGAATTCCCTGTTTGTCTCTCATTGGCGAGCATACGGTATTTTAGTTGTCAATTAATGTTGTAGGTTGAAACTTAAACATATCACATATTAATAAACTGATAATTGGAGTGATTAGTATTTTTATTGTTAATTATCAGGTGCAGTAAAAGAAAAAATAATGACCTCATTCCTTTGCAAATTTCATGTTTTCATTATCCTCTAATGGATTCATTCAATCCAGTCTTTGTTTCTTCCTTATTTCTGTTTCCAGTTTGATAATGAAATCACCCTCTTCGATCCTTGTGTTTATTTCACAGTCTTGAAATCATTTTAGAAAAGGGAATAGCTTTATTTAATAGTTGTCTTGTTTACTGATCCCAGTCACTGTGAATCCCTTGCTGAGTTATTATCAGCTTGCATTGTAAGCATTTTTGTGGCAAACTTTGGAAGAGTACCAGAGCAAATCAAATATTGTTTGATGTCCTGACATGGCAAACTCTGACCACGTGATGGCAGTATTGTACCACCGCAATATCATACGGTCTGTATAATGTGGCTTGGAGTTGTGATTAAAGTTTATTTCTTTAATTCTTCAATACTGAAATTAGGATACATTCGCCCTTAGGGTTTAGGGGAATTTTACTCTGTTTTAAAGGAGCACTAAAGCTGGATTGTAAATGTGAAATCAGGTGGTAGACTTCATCCTCTATGAACTGTAGAGGCTTCTGTGTTGGAACACTAATCAGCTAGGACCTTTGCATCCAAACTACATCTCCTTTAAAATAAATGAGTGTAAGATATTAATGGTTCCCATCACTTACCTTCTTTCCATGTGATGGATGGACTTAGTTGAACTTGTGGGATTTGACTATATCCTTCCTGGTCGTGTAACAGCTTACATCAGAGCAAGGCAATCCCTTTGTTATCCTGCACTAGAACGGCTATGATGTCCTGTATCCAATTAATGTGTCAGATTGCCATAGTCCAAATAAACAGGATCAGCCTAACCTTCAACTGGCCATTTCCACCCAATTTATCCGCATGAGTTGTGAATATGCTCGCCAGCGCTCATTATCACCTTCACTAGACCAACACATTGAATGTAGTTCATTCATTCTAAGTGGAATGTTTGTAAAGTGTTTGTCCTCAAACTGTCAATGGGTCTTTTTAGTTAAAGATGAAGCAGATGTGTAATGGCAGAAAAACAACAGAAAGAATAAAAGGTTTGCCTTTTTAAATCCTCCTTGGGTAGGGTTTATGAGTCATCTATAAATGATGATGGGACAGGTGGTAAATTTTCATATAAATGCTGTAACATTTTCATAAATGTCTTCAACTTGCTGAGTATGCTTGGCAAGTCCTGATGACAGGAATTTTACTCCTCGCAGGGTTTCACTGTGGAGTGCAAATTTGTGGCAGCTGCCTTGCATCCACACTGGAGAGCATGTTTGCCACAGAGCTGGTACATGAGGAGCAACTGCGTGGAAGTGAGAGTGGAAAACCTGCAGATTTAGTTTTATATTGCTATTGAGGTGTTGCTAATTGTCTGAGTTTTCTTAAACATAGCAAGAGACATTTGGAAACATACAGGTTTGACAGCCAGCTAAGCCAAGTAGCATAACCTAGCCAGGTATGAAAGAATTTATGAGTTGTCTTCTTGGTGGAGTTTACTCTGGCTGGCCTTTTATGAATGTAAACTGGCAGTGCCAAATTTGCACAAGGAGCCAGTGAATTTTTCAGTGCTGGTCTGATGCATGTGGAGACCATTTTCAACTGGTAAAAAAATTCTGGACTGAATTTTTCAATGAGCTTGTAATGGGGGAAAAAATAGTACTGCTCTTAACAAATCTTAATTGTACAGGGACAAATGTCCCCATATATCTGCAAAATACACTCGATCAAAGAAATGATGTTGGGTCGAGGTCGAGCACCAAGCCTTAGAACATTCTGTCAGGAGAATCAGGTTAATATCACTGATATATGTCATGACATTTCTGTTTAATGGCAGCATTACTGTGCAATACAAAAAAAAATCATAAATTACAAAACAAATATATATCAGTCGTGCAAAAAGAGAGCAAAAATAGTGAAATTGGATTTATGGGTTGGTTCATTGCCTGTTCAGGAATTGATCTCCTCTCGGTGATGGAGAACCTCGGTGATAGATGCCGCAGATTTGAGGGCATCACCCTTTTGAGGATGCAATAAGCTATCCTCATAGTTTCTTTTTTTACATAGTGAACCATAGATTTTGTGTTGTGTAATTCCTTTGTATTTTCTAGGCTATGCAATCAGTTTATTAACCCCCTAATTAATCAGCAAGTGGCTTTACAGGCATACTTCGGAATGTTACTTGTTTGATTTTTGTTGTTTGTGCGATTTGTTCTTTTTTGTGTGCCTTTGATGGTCTTGTAGTTTTTTTTCTTTAAATGTGTCTCAAATCAAATCAAGATTAATTATCATTCAGTCTTACATAGATACAGCTAAATGAGAGAGCATTCCTGTCAAGTCGCCAACAGGTTGTAAGAGTGGGGTCCCTCACCTCCAACCCTTTGACTCTCAATACAGGATCCCCTCAGGGCTGTGTACTAAGCCCCCTCCTTTACACTCTGTATTCCCATGACTGTGTCGCCACCTACAGCTCCAATCTGCTAATTAAATTTGCCAACAACACTGCATTGATTGTCCTTATCTCAAACAATATGAGGTGGCCTACAGGGAGGAAGTCATCCCTCTGACACAGTGCTGTGAAGAAAGCAATCTCTCCCTCAATGTCACAAAAACAAAGGAGCTGGTTCTGGATTACAGGAGGAATGGAGACAGGCTGACCCCTATTGACATCAATGGATGGGGGGTTGAGGGGGTAAACAGCTTCAAGTTCCTCGGCATCCACATCTCTGATGATCTCACGTGGTCTGTACATACCGGCTGTGTGGTGAAAAAGGCACAACAGCACCTCTTTCACCTCAGATGATTGAGTAAGTTTGGTGTGGGCCCCCAAATCCTAAGAACTTTCTACATGGGCAGAATTGAGAGCATCCTGACTGGCTGCATCACTGCCTGGTATGAGAACTGTACCTCCCTCAATCGCAGGCCTCTGCAGAGAGTGGTGCAGACAGCCCAGTGCATCTGTAGTTGTGAACTTATCATGATTCAGGACGTTTACAAGAACAGGTGTGCAAAAAGGATTATTGGGGACCCAAGTCACCCCAACCACAAACTGTTCCAGCTGCTACCATCTGGGAAACGGTACCACAGCATAAAAGCCAGGACCAACAGGCTCCGGGACAGCTTCTTCCACCAGGCCATCAGACTGATTAACTCACTGACTTGCGTGTACTCTATATTACATTGACTGTTCTATTTATTATAAATTACTATGATTGCACATGGCACATTTAGATGGAAACGTAACATAAGGATTTATAAGAAAGTCAATTCAATTCCTCTGGGGCCAAAGTGCAAAATGTTCAAAATAGTGAGCAACATTCAAAATAGCGAGTGACTTAATTCAAAATACTCAGAAAAGAAGCATTTTCACTCAAAAATATCCAGGATCCTGAGCAACAATGTCTGGCAATCGATGGTACAGTACACCTACACAACACTGCCAGTCCACCAGCAACCGAGCTCTGCGGGACGCAACCAGCCAACCCCCCAAAGAATACGACCAGTCCACAAGCAACTGACCCTAGGAAATACGACCAGTCCCCAGCAACTGACCCTACGAAATACGACCAGTCCCCAGCAACTGACCCTAGGAAATACGACCAGTCCCCAGCAACTGACCCTACGAAATACGACCAGTCCGCAGCAACTGACCCTACGAAATACGACCAGTCCGCAGCAACTGACCCTACGAAATACGACCAGTCCGCAGCAACTGACCCCTACGAAATACGACCAGTCCGCAGCAACTGACCCTACGAAATACGACCAGTCCCCAGCAACTGACCCTACGAAATACGACCAGTCCGCAGCAACTGACCCTACGAAATATGACCAGTCCCCAGCAACTGACCCTACGAAATACGACCAGTCCCCAGCAACTGACCCTACGAAATACGACCAGTCCCCAGCAACTGACCCTAGGAAATACGACCAGTCCCCAGCAACTGACCCTACGAAATACGACCAGTCCGCAGCAACTGACCCTAGGAAATACGACCAGTCCCCAGCAACTGACCCTAGGAAATACGACCAGTCCGCAGCAACTGACCCTAGGAAATACGACCAGTCCACAGGCAACTGAACCTACGAAATACGACCAGTCCGCAGCAACTGACCCCTACGAAATACGACCAGTCCGCAGCAACTGACCCTACGAAATACGACCAGTCCCCAGCAACTGACCCTAGGAAATACGACCAGTCCCCAGCAACTGACCCTAGGAAATACGACCAGTCCCCAGCAACTGACCCTAGGAAATACGACCAGTCCCCAGCAACTGACCCTAGGAAATACGACCAGTCCGCAGCAACTGACCCTACGAAATATGACCAGTCCCCAGCAACTGACCCTAGGAAATACGGCCAGTCCCCAGCAACTGACCCTACGAAATACGACCAGTCCGCAGCAACTGACCCTACGAAATACGACCAGTCCGCAGCAACTGACCCTAGGAAATACGGCCAGTCCGCAGCAACTGACCCTACGAAATATGGCCAGTCCCCAGCAACTGACCCTAGGAAATACGACCAGTCCCCAGCAACTGACCCTAGGAAATACGACCAGTCCCCAGCAACTGACCCTACGAAATACGACCAGTCCGCAGCAACTGACCCTACGAAATACGACCAGTCCCCAGCAACTGACCCTACGAAATACGACCAGTCCGCAGCAACTGACCCTACAAAATACGACCAGTCCCCAGCAACTGACCCTACGAAATATGACCAGTCCCCAGCAACTGACCCTAGGAAATACGACCAGTCCGCAGCAACTGACCCTACGAAATACGACCAGTCCGCAGCAACTGACCCGACGAAATACGACCAGTCCGCAGCAACTGACCCTAGGAAATACGACCAGTCCCCAGCAACTGACCCTACGAAATACGGCCAGTCCCCAGCAACTGACCCTACGAAATACGACCAGTCCGCAGCAACTGACCCTAGGAAATACGACCAGTCCCCAGCAACTGACCCTAGGAAATACGACCAGTCCGCAGAAACTGACCCTACGAAATACGACCAGTCCCCAGCAACTGACCCTACGAAATACGACCAGTCCCCAGCAACTGACCCTACGAAATATGACCAGTCCCCAGCAACTGACCCTAGGAAATACGGCCAGTCCAGCAACTGACCCTAGGAAATACGACCAGTCCCCAGCAACTGACCCTACGAAATACGACCAGTCCCCAGCAACTGACCCTAGGAAATACGACCAGTCCGCAGCAACTGACCCTATGAAATACGACCAGTCCCCAGCAACTGACCCTACGAAATACGACCAGTCCGCAGCAACTGACCCTACGAAATACGACCAGTCCCCAGCAACTGACCCTAGGAAATACGACCAGTCCCCAGCAACTGACCCTACGAAATACGACCAGTCCCCAGCAACTGACCCTAGGAAATACGACCAGTCCCCAGCAACTGACCCTAGGAAATACGACCAGTCCCCAGCAACTGACCCTACGAAATACGACCAGTCCCCAGCAACTGACCCTAGGAAATACGACCAGTCCCCAGCAACTGACCCTAGGAAATACGGCCAGTCCCCAGCAACTGACCCTACGAAATACGACCAGTCCAGCAACTGACCCTAGGAAATACGACCAGTCCCCAGCAACTGACCCTACGAAATATGACCAGTCCAGCAACTGAACCTAGGAAATATGACTAGTCCGCAGCAACTGACCCTACGAAATACGACCAGTCCAGCAACTGACCCTACGAAATACGACCAGTCCCCAGCAACTGACCCTAGGAAATACGACCAGTCCCCAGCAACTGACCCTAGGAAATACGACCAGTCCCCAGCAACTGACCCTACGAAATACGACCAGTCCCCAGCAACTGACCCTTGGAAATACGACCAGTCCCCAGCAACTGGCCCTAGGAAATACGACCAGTCCCCAGCAACTGACCCTCGGAAATACGACCAGTCCGCAGCAACTGACCCTACGAAATACGACCAGTCCGCAGCAACTGACCCTACGAAATACGACCAGTCCAGCAACTGACCCTACGAAATACGACCAGACCGCAGCAACTGACCCTACGAAATACGACCAGTCCGCAGCAACTGACCCTAGGAAATACGACCAGTCCGCAGCAACTGACCCTAGGAAATACGACCAGTCCGCAGCAACTGACCCTAGGAAATACGACCAGTCCGCAGCAACTGACCCTACGAAATACGACCAGTCCGCAGCAACTGACCCTAGGAAATACGACCAGTCCCCAGCAACTGACCCTAGGAAATACGACCAGTCCGCAGCAACTGACCCTACGAAATACGACCAGTCCGCAGCAACTGACCCTACGAAATACGACCAGTCCCCAGCAACTGACCCTACGAAATACGACCAGTCCGCAGCAACTGACCCTACGAAATACGACCAGTCCGCAGCAACTGACCCTAGGAAATACGACCAGTCCCCAGCAACTGACCCTACGAAATACGACCAGTCCAGCAACTGACCCTAGGAAATATGACTAGTCCGCACCAACTGACCCTACGAAATACGACCAGTCCAGCAACTGACCCTAGGAAATACGACCAGTCCCCAGCAACTGACCCTTGGAAATACGACCAGTCCGCAGCAACTGACCCTACGAAATACGACCAGTCCGCAGCAACTGACCCCTACGAAATACGACCAGTCCGCAGCAACTGACCCTACGAAATACGACCAGTCCGCAGCAACTGACCCTAGGAAATACGACCAGTCCCCAGCAACTGACCCTAGGAAATACGACCAGTCCAGCAACTGACCCTAGGAAATACGACCAGTCCCCAGCAACTGACCCTTGGAAATACGACCAGTCCGCAGCAACTGACCCTACGAAATACGACCAGTCCCCAGCAACTGACCCTATGAAATACGACCAGTCCCCAGCAACTGACCCTAGGAAATATGACTAGTCCGCAGCAACTGACCCTACGAAATACGACCAGTCCCCAGCAACTGACCCTAGGAAATACGACCAGTCCCCAGCAACTGACCCTACGAAATACGACCAGTCCGCAGCAACTGACCCTACGAAATACGACCAGTCCGCAGCAACTGACCCTACGAAATACGACCAGTCCCCAGCAACTGACCCTACGAAATACGACCAGTCCCCAGCAACTGACCCTACGAAATACGACCAGTCCCCAGCAACTGACCCTACGAAATACGACCAGACCCCAGCAACTGACCCTACGAAATACGACCAGTCCCCAGCAACTGACCCTAGGAAATACGGCCAGTCCCCAGCAACTGACCCTAGGAAATACGGCCAGTCCGCAGCAACTGACCCTACGAAATACGACCAGTCCGCAGCAACTGACCCTACGAAATACGACCAGTCCGCAGCAACTGACCCTAGGAAATACGACCAGTCCGCAGCAACTGACCCTACGAAATACGACCAGTCCGCAGCAACTGACCCTACGAAATACGACCAGTCCCCAGCTACTGACCCTAGGAAATACGACCAGTCCGCAGCAACTGACCCTAGGAAATACGACCAGTCCAGCAACTGACCCTAGGAAATACGACCAGTCCGCAGCAACTGACCCTAGGAAATACGACCAGTCCAGCAACTGACCCTAGGAAATACGACCAGTCCGCAGCAACTGACCCTAGGAAATACGACCAGTCCCCAGCAACTGACCCTACGAAATACGACCAGTCCAGCAACTGACCCTACGAAATATGACCAGTCCCCAGCAACTGACCCTACGAAATACGACCAGTCCGCAGCAACTGACCCTACAAAATACGACCAGTCCCCAGCAACTGACCCTAGGAAATACGACCAGTCCCCAGCAACTGACCCTACGAAATACGACCAGTCCGCAGCAACTGACCCTACGAAATACGGCCAGTCCCCAGCAACTGACCCTACGAAATACGACCAGTCCCCAGCAACTGACCCTAGGAAATACGACCAGTCCGCAGCAACTGACCCTACGAAATACGACCAGTCCCCAGCAACTGACCCTAGGAAATACGACCAGTCCGCAGCAACTGACCCTACGAAATACGACCAGTCCGCAGCAACTGACCCTACGAAATACGACCAGTCCGCAGCAACTGACCCTACGAAATACGACCAGTCCCCAGCAACTGACCCTAGGAAATACGACCAGTCCGCAGCAACTGACCCTAGGAAATACGACCAGTCCAGCAACTGACCCTAGGAAATACGACCAGTCCGCAGCAACTGACCCTAGGAAATACGAACAGTCCAGCAACTGACCCTAGGAAATACGACCAGTCCGCAGCAACTGACCCTACGAAATACGACCAGTCCGCAGCAACTGACCCTACGAAATACGACCAGTCCAGCAACTGACCCTACGAAATACGACCAGTCCGCAGCAACTGACCCTACGAAATACGACCAGTCCCCAGCAACTGACCCTACGAAATATGACCAGTCCCCAGCAACTGACCCTACGAAATACGACCAGTCTGCAGCAACTGACCCTACGAAATACGGCCAGTCCCCAGCAACTGACCCTACGAAATACGACCAGTCCGCAGCAACTGACCCTACGAAATACGACCAGTCCCCAGCAACTGACCCTACGAAATACGACCAGTCCCCAGCAACTGACCCTACGAAATACGACCAGTCCGCAGCAACTGACCCTACGAAATACGGCCAGTCCCCAGCAACTGACCCTACGAAATACGACCAGTCCCCAGCAACTGACCCTAGGAAATACGACCAGTCCGCAGCAACTGACCCTACGAAATACGGCCAGTCCCCAGCAACTGACCCTAGGAAATACGACCAGTCCCCAGCAACTGACCCTACGAAATACGACCAGTCCGCAGCAACTGACCCTACGAAATACGACCAGTCCCCAGCAACTGACCCTAGGAAATACGACCAGTCCGCAGCAACTGACCCTACGAAATACGACCAGTCCCCAGCAACTGACCCTAGGAAATACGACCAGTCCGCAGCAACTGACCCTACGAAATACGACCAGTCCGCAGCAACTGACCCTAGGAAATACGACCAGTCCGCAGCAACTGACCCTACGAAATACGACCAGTCCAGCAACTGACCCTACGAAATACGACCAGTCCGCAGCAACTGACCCTACGAAATACGACCAGTCCCCAGCAACTGACCCTACGAAATACGACCAGTCCGCAGCAACTGACCCTACGAAATACGACCAGTCCGCAGCAACTGACCCTAGGAAATACGACCAGTCCGCAGCAACTGACCCTAGGAAATACGACCAGTCCGCAGCAACTGACCCTAGGAAATACGACCAGTCCGCAGCAACTGACCCTACGAAATACGACCAGTCCAGCAACTGACCCTACGAAATACGACCAGTCCGCAGCAACTGACCCTACGAAATACGACCAGTCCCCAGCAACTGACCCTACGAAATACGACCAGTCCCCAGCAACTGACCCTACGAAATACGACCAGTCCGCAGCAACTGACCCTACGAAATACGGCCAGTCCCCAGCAACTGACCCTAGGAAATACGACCAGTCCCCAGCAACTGACCCTAGGAAATACGACCAGTCCGCAGCAACTGACCCTACGAAATACGACCAGTCCCCAGCAACTGACCCTAGGAAATACGACCAGTCCGCAGCAACTGACCCTACGAAATACGGCCAGTCCCCAGCAACTGACCCTAGGAAATACGACCAGTCCCCAGCAACTGACCCTACGAAATACGACCAGTCCGCAGCAACTGACCCTACGAAATACGACCAGTCCCCAGCAACTGACCCTAGGAAATACGACCAGTCCGCAGCAACTGACCCTACGAAATACGACCAGTCCGCAGCAACTGACCCTAGGAAATACGACCAGTCCGCAGCAACTGACCCTATGAAATACGACCAGTCCGCAGCAACTGACCCTAGGAAATACGACCAGTCCACAGCAACTGACCCTAGGAAATACGAACAGTCCCCAGCAACTGACCCTACGAAATACGACCAGTCCGCAGCAACTGACCCTACGAAATACGACCAGTCCGCAGCAACTGACCCTACGAAATACGACCAGTCCCCAGCAACTGACCCTACGAAATACGACCAGTCCCCAGCAACTGACCCTACGAAATACGACCAGTCCCCTGCAACTGACCCTACGAAATACGACCAGTCCCCAGCAACTGACCCTACGAAATACGACCAGTCCGCAGCAACTGACCCTACGAAATACGACCAGTCCCCAGCAACTGACCCTACGAAATACGACCAGTCCCCAGCAACTGACCCTACGAAATACGACCAGTCCCCAGCAACTGACCCTACGAAATACGACCAGTCCCCAGCAACTGACCCTAGGAAATACGACCAGTCCGCAGCAACTGACCCTAGGAAATACGACCAGTCCGCAGCAACTGACCCTACGAAATACGACCAGTCCGCAGCAACTGACCCTACGAAATACGACCAGTCCCCAGCAACTGACCCTAGGAAATACGACCAGTCCGCAGCAACTGACCCTAGGAAATACGACCAGTCCAGCAACTGACCCTAGGAAATACGACCAGTCCGCAGCAACTGACCCTAGGAAATACGACCAGTCCAGCAACTGACCCTAGGAAATACGACCAGTCCGCAGCAACTGACCCTAGGAAATACGACCAGTCCGCAGCAACTGACCCTAGGAAATACGACCAGTCCGCAGCAACTGACCCTACGAAATACGACCAGTCCCCAGCAACTGACCCTACGAAATACGACCAGTCCCCAGCAACTGACCCTAGGAAATACGACCAGTCCCCAGCAACTGACCCTAGGAAATACGACCAGTCCGCAGCAACTGACCCTAGGAAATACGACCAGTCCGCAGCAACTGACCCTACGAAATACGACCAGTCCGCAGCAACTGACCCTACGAAATATGACCAGTCCCCAGCAACTGACCCTAGGAAATACGACCAGTCCGCAGCAACTGACCCTAGGAAATACGACCAGTCCAGCAACTGATCCTAGGAAATACGACCAGTCCGCAGCAACTGACCCTAGGAAATACGACCAGTCCAGCAACTGACCCTAGGAAATACGACCAGTCCCCAGCAACTGACCCTACGAAATACGACCAGTCCAGCAACTGACCCTACGAAATACGACCAGTCCCCAGCAACTGACCCCTGTAGAAAACTATCAGACCACCAGCATCCAACTTCTGCAGAAAAGGAGACTTTGCTTTGTGGATCCAGAACTGGCTTGCCCACAGAAGGCAAAGAGTGGTTGTAGACTGGTCATATTCTGCATGGAGGTCGGTGACCAGTGGTGTGCCTCAGGGATCTGTTCTGGGACCGCTACTCTTTGTGATGTTTATAAATGACCTGGATGAGGAAATGAAGGGATGGGTTAGTAAGTTTGCTGATGACACAAAGGTTGGAGTTGTTGTGGATAGTGTGGAGGGCTGTCTGAGGTTACAGAGGGACATTGATAGGATGCAAAACTGGGCTGAGAAATGGCAGGTGGAATTCAACCCAGATAAGTGTGAGGTGGTTCATTTTGGTAGATCAAATATGATGGCAGAATATAGTATTAATGGTAAGACTCTTAGCAGTGTGGAGGATCAGAGGGACTTGGGGTCTGAGTCCATAGGACACTCAAAGCTGCTACGCAGGTTGCCTCAGTAAGAAGTCGTATGTTGTATTGGCCTTCATCAATCAGGGAATTGAATTTAGGAGCTGAGTGGTAATGTTGCAGCTATATAGGACCCTGGTCAGACCCCTCTTGGAGTACTGTGCTCAGTTCTGGTCAGTTCAACATACAAGGATGTTGCCTGGATTGGGGAGCATGCCTTCTGAAAACAGGTTGAGTGAACTCGGCCTTTTCTTCTTGGACCGACGGAGGATGAGAGGTGACTTGATAGAGGTGTGTAAGATGATGAGAGGCATTGATCATGTGGATAGTCAGAGGCTTTTTCCCAGGGCTGAAATGGTTGCCACAAGAGGACACAGGTTTAACGTATTGGGGAGTAGGTACAGAGGAGATGTTGGGGGTAAGGTTTTTACGCAGAGAGTGGTGAGTGCGTGGAATGAGCTGCCAGCAAAGGTGGTGGAGGCGGATACGATAGGGTCTTTTAAGAGACTTTTGGATAGGTACATGGAGCTTAGAAAAAAAGAGGGCTATGGGTAAAGCTAGTAATTTCTAGGGTAGGGACATGCTCAGCACAACATTTTGGGCCAAAGGGCCTGTATTGTGCTGTAGGTTTTCTATGTTTTTATGTTTACAGTCTCCTGGCAGCGTGCAGACCCATGCAGTACATGTCATTCCACCTCTCGAATGCAGGAGGGCAGCACCAATGGGTGAGGTTAGCCCCTAGCCGAGCGCGGATGCCATGCTGTAACATAGAATAGAACAGCACATTACAGGCCCTTCGGCCCACAATGTTGTGCCAACCCTCAAACCCTGCCTCCCATATAAGCGCCCACCTTAAATTCCTCCATATACCTGTCTAGTAGTGTCCTAAACTTCACTAGTGTATCTGCCTCCACCACTGACTCAGGCAGTGCATTCCACGCACCAACCACTCTGAGTGAAAAACCTTCCTCTAATATCCCCCTTGAACTTCCCTCCCGTACCTTAAAGCCATGTCCTCTTGTACTGAGCAGTGGTGCCCTGGGGAAGAGGCACTGGCTGTCCACTCTGTCTATTCCTCTTAATATCTTGTACACCTCTGTCATGTCTCATCTCATCCTCCTTCTCTCCAAAGAGTAAAACCCTAGCTCCCTTAATCTCTGATCGTAATCCATACTCTCTAAACCAGGCAGCATCCTGGTAAATCTCCTCTGTACCCTTTCCAATGTTTCCACATCCTTCCTATAGTGAGGTGACCAGAACTGGACACAGTACTCCAAGTATGGCCTAACTAGAATTTTATAGAGCTGCATCATTACATCACATCTCTTAAACTCTGTCCCTTGACTTATGGAAGCTAACACCCCATAAGCTTTCTTAACTACCCTATCTACCTGTGACCCAACTTTCAGGGATCTGTGGACATATACCCCCAGATCCCTCTGTTCCTCCACACTCCCAAGTATCCTGCCATTTACTTTGTACTCTGCCTTGGAGTTTGTCGTTCCAAAGTGTACCACCTCACACTTCTCCGGGTTGAACTCCATCTGCCACTTCTCAGCCCACTTCTGCATCCTATCAATGTCTCTCTGCAATCTCCGACAATCCTCTACACTATCTACACCACCACCAACCTTTGTGTCGTCTGCAAACTTGCCACCCCACCCTTCTACTCCCACATCCAGGTCATTAATAAAAATCACAAAAAGTAGAGGTCCCAGAACAGATCCTTGTGGGACACCACTATTCACAACCCTCCAATCTGAATGTACTCCCTCCACCATGACCCTCTGCCTTCTGCAGGCAAGCCAATTCTGAATCCACCTGGCCAAACTTCCCTGGATCCCATGCCTTCTGACTTTCTGAATAAGCCTACCGTGTGGAACCTTGTCAAATGCCTTACTAAAATCCATGTAGATCACATCCACTGCACTATCCTCATCTATATGCCTGGTCACATCCTCAAAGAACTCTATCAGGCTTGTTAGACACGATCTGCCCTTCACAAAGCCATACTGACTGTCCCCGATCAGACCACGATTCTCTAAATGCCCATAGATCCTATCTCTAAGAATCTTTTTCAACAGCTTTCCTACCACAGACACAAGGCTCACTGGTCTATAATTACCCGGACTATCCCTACTACCTTTTTTGAACAAGGGGACAACATTCACCTCCCTCCAATCCTCCGGTACCATTCCCGTGGACAATGAGGACATGAAGATCCTAGCCAGAGGATCAGCAATCTCTTCCCTTCCACCTCTTCTCACCAGGTCTGCAGCAGCAGGCAAGCTCGAGGCTTGAGGCCTAGTCCTCACTGCAACTGAGGCTACACAGCTCCCATGCCGTCTGTCCCGCCACCAGACAAGGGAAACAGGCCTGTGGCGACTTATCATCACTGTCTAACAGAGAATTGTGATCACAAGTGAAATGTCCGAGACAATCTCCCATGGTTGCACTGTACTGCACCAACTCTGATGCTTCCGAGTAGCAGCAGCACCACCGTCTGCGGGCAGGTCAGCTCCTCCGAATCCCAGATGGCTCCTCTGACGTTCCAGCGGGCTCCTCCGATATCCCAACCATCTCTTTTCCCGATATCCCGACCAGCCCATTCGACATCACGGGGTCAACTCATTTCAACACCTCAGCTGGTTCCCTCTCCAACACCCTGGCCAGCACCACCACTGACACTAGTCCAGCTACTCTGGTCAACGAGCAACTCACTGATGGAGTAACCCTGCAGTTTACGATGTCCTTGGATTGCAAACAACACATTTTACTAAGAAAAAACTCCTTCAGTTGGCCCCCAAGAGGCCTCTGCATTTGTATACGCCACCATCTATCTGGAAGTTTCCAACGATGTATGCTGTTCCGTTTGTTTTGTGGCTGCTTGCAGGAAGACAAATATCAAATTTGTATACTGTTTAAAAACTTTGGTAATAAATGACCTTTGAACTTTGTTCTGTTTGGGTTATTAATCATAGTACCAGCTCAGCTATAGAAGGTTAAAGTTGCATTTCTTCCATTAGTTGCCAAGTACAAACATACCTCTCATGAGTTTGCTTTATCATTGTGTGAGAACTGAATGGTTTGGTTTATTTGTAGACATCAAATTACCTTTATTAATAGTAATTTTTCCAGCTGGAACTTAAATCTAAACCTGCTTTGCATCAAAGCTTCCAAGGGGAACCGTCAAACAAAATTAGTTTCCTTAAAAAATAACATCTCTTTTTGTTTTTTTTTAAAAAGTGAATGACACTGAAACTAAGTATGTTACTGGAAGTCTGCAATGGTCTTTTCATTAATCGGGAATTGTTTCAAACTGCAGTGTTTTGCTGTGCGTTCCTTGGGCTGGGTGGAAATGGCAGAGGAGGACCTGGCGCCTGGCAAGAGTAGTGTGGCCGTGAACAACTGCATCCGGCAGCTCTCTTACTGCAAAAATGACATCAGGGACACCGTTGGAATTTGGGGTGAGGTAAGACGGAGTACTGCTTATTACTGCTCTTGATAACTGTCCCGACACATTTCAAATTACAGGCGGTGATTTCAACCAGGCCTGTTTGAAGGAACCCCTGCCCAATTATCACCAGTACATAACCTGTTGCACCAGAGGACCACTGCTACACTATGATAAGGAATGCCTATCATTCCTTTCCGAGACCACATTTCGGCAAGTCCGACCAGTTGGTTGTACTCCTGCTGCCAGCATACAGACGGAGCCTAAAGAGCAAGGCTCCTGAGATTAAAACAACTGAGAGGTGGTTGCGGGAGACAGAGGAATGGTTACGAGATTGCCTTGAGTCGGGGACTGGGCCATGTTCAAGAACTCAGCTGAGGACCTGAATGACTACATCAGAGATGTGGCAGACTTTATGAAAACAGCTCAGATGATTGTGTCTCCACAAAATCATTCAGAGTCTGTCTCCACTCAGAACCCTGGATAAACCATGAAATCCAGAATTTGCAGAGTCAGATCAGAGACATTCAGGTCTGGAGACCCGGGATGCTACAAGAGGTGCAGGTATGATCTCCACAAAGCCATCTCACGGGTGAAGTGGAGATTCTGGATGAGATTGGAATCAAAGAAAGGATGCCTGACAGCTCTGGCAGGGTTTGAATACCATAACCTCCTGCAAAGCTAAATCTTGCGACATGGGGGACACCAGTGAGCTCAATGGCTTCTATGCTTTTGCTTTGACAACCGGAACATGGTGCACCCCCATATCTCCAGTTAATCCTTTGGTCTCAGTATCTGAAGATGACATGGGGTCTGCCTTCAGGAGAGTGAATCAAAGGAAAGCATCCAGCCCAGATGGAGCACCCGGCTGAGCACTGAAGACCTATGCCAACCAACTGCCTGGTGTGTTCATGGATTCTTCAACCTCTTGCTCTGCCACTGTGTGGTACCCTTCTGCCTCAAGCAGGCTTCAGTTGTACTGGTGCCCGAGTAGAGTGTGGTAACCTGTCTAAATGACTATCGCCCTGTGGCACTTACATCCACAGCGGTGAAGTGTTTTGAGAGGCTGGTGCCTTTCAGACGTATCGACTCCTGTCTGAGTGGCATCCTGGATCTGCTCCATTTTGCCTACTGGGGCAACGGGTCCATAGCAAATGCCATCTCATTGGCTCTTCACACAGCCCTGGAACATCTGGACAGCAAGGGTACTCTGTATCTCCGAGGACCTGTCCTGGACCCATCATATCAATGTAATTACAAAGAAATTAGAAAGAAGAGTAGTGGACAACTGCACTCATCTATTGAGACATTCCCATAACTATTATCTCTTTTATCTTGTAATTTAATGCTCTAGTTATTTATTATGATTTATTTATAGTTGCAGTTAAACAGTTTGTTGTCTTCTATGTTCTTGCTCTTCCACTGATCCTGTTTACGGTTACAGTTCTATAGATTTACTGAGTATGCCTGCAGGAAATAGAACCTCAGGGTTGTGTGTGGCAACATGTCTGTATTCTGCTAATAAACTTTACTTTCAATTTTGAACTTTGAGCATTGTGCATTGGTTAGGCTGGACCATTAGGTGCAGTTCCGTTTTCTACATTACAGAAAGGATGAGGAGCATCTTGAAGAGGGTGCAAAAGAGGTTCACCAGGATGAATTAGAGATTCAGATACAAAGAGAAGTGGAAAGAATTTTGATTATTTTCTCCGGAGCATGGAAAGGTGGTCTTACAGAAGTATTTAAAAAATATGAGAGGCATAGGCAGAGTAGAGTCTTTTTCCCAGGATGGGAATGTCAAATTCTATAGGGCATAAATTTAAGGTGAGAGAAGAAAAGGTTAAAGGAGCTTTGTGAAGTAAGGTTTTTTACACACAGGAGGATCAGTGCCTACAAGGCACAGCCATGGAAGGTGGAGAAATTAGGTTCCACAGTAATACTTTAAGAGGCATTTAGAACTGGGACGTGAACAGGTGAAGGATACATGGACAGAGAACAAATATAGAGGGTGGGATTAGTTTGGCATCACAGTCAGCACAGAAACTGTGGGCCAATGGGACTGCTCCTGTATGTTCTGCTTTATGTAAAGAGCAAAGAAATTTACATTTCTGAACCATGTAGCTTTGCAACCTACAACCTGACAGCCCTCACTAAGCTGGGAGAGGATGTTACATAATTGCTGAGCCAAAAAGAAGTTAGCATAGGATGGAGTTTATGGAGAATATTAATCACATGCAGCCTACCTGCTACTACTGGTGCTATGGAGGATAAAGCCAGAGATGGGCAATTAAATTATGGCTCAGCTGGCAAAACCAAAAGTCTAAAGTAATTTTATTAACAACATACATATATTTCACCATATACAACCCTGAGATTCACTTTCTTGCAGGCATACTCAATAAATCCATGATAGAATAATAACCATAATAGAATCAATGAAAGACCGCACCAACTTTGGCATTCAACCCGTGCGCAAAAGATGACAAACTCTGAAAGTGCAATAAGAAATAAATATAATAATAAATGAATAAGCAATAAATATTGAGAACATGAGATGAAGACTTCTTGAAATTGAGTCTGTTAGTTGTGGCAACACTTCAATGATGGGGCAAGTGAAGTTTTGGAATGGAATGAAGATAAAGATAGACAGTTTTGGTTTTAATGCAGACTCTTCACTTTGCCGTAGGAAATGCATACTTCCACTTCCCAGAAATTCCCTCCCTCTTCTTGCACTCACTGGGAGTAAACAACTGTCAAAATTTATTAGCTCACGGGATACAAATACTGGATTACAATTCTAAAAGTGACAGGACTGGAACATGAACTTAATTTGCTGGAAATTGGAAGTAAAAACAGAAAATTCTGGAAACATTCAGCAGGTCAGGCAACATCCGTGGAAAAAGAAATTGGTTGACTGGTTAACGTAGTTGTTTTCCAGGTCAGAACATTGTTCCAGTTTCCACAAATGCTGCTTAACCTACTGAAAGCTCCTTGGTCAGGGGAACTGGCTGGCTGCTTTTTCAATAACTTCAATTCCATTTTCAAGCCAGCCATAGAACAACTGGACCTGAAGAAGTTAAAGTTCATCTCTTATTAAGGTGGTTGCTAATGATTGATATTGTTATTAAATTTCAGGGTAAAGATATGTACCTCATCCTGGAAAATAACATGCTGGACCTCATTGACCCCATGGATCGTACTGTTCTGCATTCTCAACCGATTGTGAGCATCCGGGTGTGGGGCGTCGGGCGTGACAATGGGCGGTGAGTGATTAATTCCGAAGATGTTTCTGTTGCTGCACGGCTGTTGGTGGGTATACAGCATTTAGATCAACCGAGATGAAAAGCATTTATACCTTAGTTGTGGTTTCTGTGTGGCATATTAATTTTGAAAGTTGAGCCAGAAACATTTAAGTACTTCAAATGTCAAACTTGTAAGTTACAGAAGGATGATAGTGCAGCCTTCTGAACAAATGCACACAACCAGAAGCATAATTCTGTGCTTTTTGTAGTTGTGAAATTGACGGTTCACTTAACTTTTTTTTTAACATGCTTGGTACACTTCTGAGTTGCTCATTTTGTTCATGTTATTTGCACTGAAGAATCTGAAAATAATAGGCGTTTTATCATTATTCCATGGGTGTGAATAGTTTATATGATATGAATGAGTATCGGGAGTCCATCAATGACTGATCTGATGATTCTTTAATTCCACATTCCTGTGTAAATATGATTATCTTTCACCCCCTTGCCTCTCAAACATCTGTTTTCCACCACCTTAAAAATATTTGATGACTTGCTTCCTTAAAGAACATTGGAAGCAGAATTCAAATGACTTGTGACTGACTCACAAACCGTTATGCCTTATCTCTGTCTTAAATGGGCAGCCACTCATTTTTAAAGATATTTGCTCGTTTTAGATTCTTTCATCAGAAGAAATATCCTGCCTACATCCACTCTGTCAAGATCTTTAATGTTTCAGACAAGATGCCTTCACTGTTCTAAACTCCAGTGAAAAAAATGAACCCAGCCTGTTCAACCTTTCTTCATCAGGTAGCCAGCCTATTCCAGGTATTAATTTAGTAAACTTGGTCTGAACTGCTTTCAGTGCATTATTGTCTTGCCCTAAATTAGACCAGTCACATACATAGTGTTCCAGATGTGTTCCCATCAATGCTTTGCATTAATAAGCCACCAAAATGGCGCTGGCATTACACAGTGACATTTTACAGACAGCTCACAAAACTACTAGATATACAACTTCTGAACTGCTATCTCTACAATTTGCAGCCTGAAATGTCCCTATAAGGAATGTAGTTTTGAACCCTCTGAACACAATGATACTGTTTATCTTCTTTTCATACATTAGTTGGTTGTCAGTCTCTGTCAGTAGCTTTGCACTGATTTTATTGTATTTCTTTGTTCTCCTGTGAATACTGCAAGAAAATTACTCTCAAGGTAGTATAGAGTGGTGTATATGTACTTTGATAATAAATTAACTTTGAACTCCGCGCTAATCTTCTACAAATTTTGCACTAGGCACACATCCCACTGCATATCTAAACTCTGCAATCACTGACCAATCAGGGAAAAACGCTTTAATGAGTTCTCCTTGCCAAAATGACAATTCTCTTATCATCCTTCATTGGCTAGGTCTTCACGCATTCATTAACACCTTATATTCCTTTGTAGTCTTATTATGTTCTTATTACAACCTGTTTGGCTAGCAGTATCAGTGTCTTCAGAAGGTTAAATAACAATTCCTTTAGCACCGTCGCTTATATGAAATGCTGCTGTTCCCATAGCAATCTCTGGCATGTGACTTATTACAAATTTGCTAATTAGAAAGACATTCTGTCCTGCCAGCCAACCAATATTCTACCCACACCAATAATATAACTCTCAGACCATTTTTTAAAATTTTCCACTCTAACTTTTGATGTGACACCTTATCAAGTGCCTTTTTTCAAATTTAAGTTTTCTACATTCACTCTTTCACCTTGATTCATTGTGTTTGCAACTTTAAAGATCTCCAGTAAATAGGTGAAATGTGGTTTCCTCTTCAAAAACCAGACTGATATTTGTCTGACTATCTAGAACACTCTACTATGGTGTATTTAATAAGAGCGTCTAACGTTTTCCCCGCTATACATATTGTGGTTTAGCCTGAATTCTGCCTCCCTTTTGAAACAAATAAATCATATATGCTACTTTGCAATCTAATGGAACCTTCCCTGAGACCAGGGATTATAAAAGTGCAGAAATAATGTAGTTATCTTATTTGCAGAAACATCCTGAAATTCATTAGTTAACATTAATTCCTCCACTGAAGCTACCAGTTCTATTTGTGGTTATGATATAGATATTGGATTTTTTCTTTTTGCTCTCCTTAGAATGGAGAAATGCAGGTTCAGTTCATTTGATTGTCATTTACACTACAAAATAGATGAGGTTATTTTCATCTCTCCTCCTTGAAATGCTATGTTCTTAGTGGGGAAAATAAAGCACACCAGTGATTTCCTGAATTCAGTGCCCTATGTGATGAAATAATTGTCAAAGACAGGTTGGTGCAAGCTGGTTTCTGCTCCATGTTGCTGCTTGATTTTTCCCTTGGGTTACTGGGAATCCGAAGTTTGAGGAGTCAGATGGTGAGTGATTTGTCATAAATGCTTAATAACATGCATTAAAGTGCCGTTCAATTAGTGTAGATCAGTGTTTTGATATATTGAAACGATGAGAATTAGCTTATCAACAATCATTCCTACTTTTTATATGGCTTGTAATCCAGCTGCATGTTACATTTTCCCTTTGGCACCCACCTGCCCCTTCCCCATTCTCAGTCAGCACTCTCGGTTTTAGATGATAGCTTAATGTCAAAAGCAATTGCTCATTCTTCTGTATGCATTCATCTCTAATCTGGATCAAAGTCTGTGTTGAGGTCTGCAGCTAAAAGCAGAGTCTCCAGTGAATTGAACTTATATGTGCTGTGTATAGTTAATGAAGCTCCCAAGTATGTTATATTGTCACTGAAGGTCAAATTGACTCACCATGTTCTCCTGACATTACTTGAGGTCAAAATTGAGAATGATGGAGTGTAACAGCAGAGTGCACAGCTGAGGAGCCGTATAGCCTACACTCCTATTTCTTTTGTTCTTAATTTATCAGGCAGTAAAAAAGCAATGTATTCAGGCTAACTTTACTTATTAACTTTTGTTTTGATTTTAGTTAACTCCCATTTCATTACATTTTTGGAGTATTGTGTACAGTTCTGGTCACCGAATTATAGGAAAGATATCAACAAAATAGAGAGAGTACAGAGAAGATTTACTAGAATGTTACCTGGGTTTCAGCACCTAAGTTACAGGGAAAGATTGAACAAATTAGGTCTTTATTTGTTGGAGCGTAGAAGGTTGAGGGGGGACTTGATAGAGGTATTTAAAATAATGAGGGGGATAGATTGAGTTAACGTGGATAGGCTTTTTCCATTGAGAGTAGGGGAGATTCAAACAAGAGGACATGATTTGAGAGTTGGGGGCAAAAGCTTAAGGGTACACAAGGGGGACTTCCTTTACTCAGAGAGTGGTAACTGTGTGGAATGAGCTTCCAGTAGAAGTGGTAGAGGCAGGTTTGGTATTGTCATTTAAAGTAAAATTGGATAGCTCTGTGGACAGGAAAGGAATGGAAGGTTATGGGCTGGGTGCGGGCCAGTGGGACTAGGTGAGCGTAAACGTTGGCATGGACTAGAAGGGCCGAGATGGCCTGTTTCCGTGCTGTAATTGTTATATGGTTATTAAATTAATATATGTATTACTAAATATGGATCAGGGAATGTAGTGTTCTATTAAAAAAACCTCTAAGAAGTTTTGTGAAGCTTGCATCTTCTGAATAAATTAGAAAAATTGTGTCTTGGTAGATCTTTTGAATGCAATGTTGCACAGGCATTATGTTCATGGTTTATTTAGATTAGATCTTTTTACTGGAACTAAAGGAAGAAAAATCTTGCTACATGTATAATGATGAAGCTAGATACAGCAATATCAGTGATTAAAATGTCTTTTGTTTTACTATACTTGTACATTGATGTCTGTATATCATCTGGGGTCCAAGTGCTTTTAGATGCCTTCATCAGACATAATTCAACATGTACATAAAACAGAATCCTTGAAACATGTTTGATTTTGATTTTCAGTAAGCGTTCAAATCCTATGGTAAACTTTCTTTTAACCTTCGTTTACAAACTTTGTAAGGCAAAGCAGCTTCCATCTATTCATACAAATGAATGTACATTTCTATTATATTTGATATAAATAGTGCAGAGGAGGAGAGAGGAAGGAAAGAAGAGTGGCATGGTGATGTCTGAGAATGATTTGATTGCCAATATAAATATATACATAGAGTTTGAACTACAATGCCTATAAAATGTATTCATGCCCCCCCCCCCCCGGAAGTTTTCACATTTTATTGTTTGACAACATTGAATCACAGTGGATTTAATTTGGCTATTTTGACACCGATCAACAGAAAAGGACTCTTTCGTGTCAAAGTGAATACAGATCTCTACAAAGTGATCTAAATTCATTACAAATATAAAACACATAATTGCTCACCCCCTTCAAGTCAGTGTTTTATAGAAGTATCTTTGGCAGCAATTATAGCCTTGAGTCTGCGTGGATAGGTCTCTATTAGTTTTGCACATCTGGACACTCCAATCTTTCCCCATTCTTCTTTACAAATCCATCTACAAATTCTCAATTGGATTGAGGTCTGGACTGTGACTTGGCCTCTCCAGGACATTAACTTTCTTGGTTTTAACTATTCCTGTGAAGCTTTGGCTTTCTGTTTAGGGTTATTGTCTTGCTGGAAAATAAATCTTCTCCCAAATCGCAGTTCCCTTGCAGACTGCATCATGTTTTCCTCCAAGATTTCCCTGTATTTTGCTGCATTCATTTTACCCTCTACCTTCACAAGCCTTCCAGGGCCTGTTGCAGTGAAGCAATCCCATAGCATGATGCAGCCACCACCATATTTCACAATAGAGATGGTGTGCTTTTGATGATGTTTCATGCCAAATATTGTGTTTACAATGGCCAGAAAGCTCAATTTTGGTTTCATTAGACCACAGAACCTTCTTCCTTCAGACTCCCATACACTCTAGCTGAGATTTCATTTGAGGTTTTTTTTTAACAGTGGCTTTCTCTTTGCCACTCTCCCATAAAGCTGTGACTGGTGAAGCACCCGGGCAACAGGTTGTATGTGCAGTCTCTCCCATCTCGGCCACTGAAGCTTGTAACTCGTCTAGAGATGCCATAGGTCTCTTGGTGGCCTCCCTTTCTAGTTTCCTTCTTGCACGGTCTCCATTTTTGAGGACAGCCTGCTCTAAGCAGATTTACAACTGTGCCATTTTCTTTCCATTTCTTGATAATTGACCGAATTGTACTCCAAGGGATATTCAGTGACTTGGAAATTTTCTTGTATCCATCTCCTGACTCATGCTTTTCAGTAACCCTTTTGTGGAGTTGACTGGAGTGTTCTTTTGTCTTCATGGTGTAGTTTTTGTCAGGGTATTGACTCACCAGCAGATGGACCTTCCAGATACAGGTGTATTTTTACTACAATTAATTGAAGCACCTTAAATGCACACAGGTCTCCAAAAACAGATCTCCATTTAACTAATTACATGACTTCAAACACCATTTGGCCGCACCAGTGATGATTTGGTGTATCATATTAAAGGGGGTGAACACTTATGCAATCAATTATTTTGTACTTTGCATTTGTAATTACTTTAGATCACCTTGTAGAGATCTTTTTTCACTTTGATATGGAAGAGTTTTTTTCTGTTGATTGGTGTTGAAAAAGCCATATTAAATCCACTGTGATTCAATGTTGTAAAACAATATAACGTGAAAACTTTTGGGGGGGGTGAATACTTTTTATAGGTACTGTATGTGTTTAGTATTGGAATGGATAATACTCCTGGTTTGGTTGGATTGCTAAGGAAAGTAGCATTGACATTGTAGTTTTCTGCCTAGTTTTTCAATTCTTTGCTAATAACACAGGCTGGAGGATTATAAATATGTATCCTTGTTTTTTTTAAGCTTTAACCCTCATAATTGTACGGGAATTGACTATATGTTGGTGGCACAAGAAAGTTTTCTGAAATTTGATGACAGAGTATTATTAATATTGTAGTATTTCTACTGTTTAGTAGAAGGGCATTATTGTGCAGATAGAATACATTTAATGTAACAAATAAAAAGTTAACTTCTTTCTTTGAAGTTTCCAAAGGACATAGTATCCAATGCCTGCTTAAATACCCAGGAAACGCATTTCAATTTAATTACATTTTGAAGTGTGACATATGGAGAGCACCATTACACTCTGTATCTAGCTTGTGAATGCACTAAAAACAATAGCAAACAGTTTTATCATTTCTCATCTCAGGACAGAATCTCAGCATAGTTGCTGACTGTTTCAGAGATAGATGAAAAATTTCTTCATGCTGTAAAGCTGAATATCTGGAATTAAAAGCTGTAGTTCTTCAGATGTCTACATTTGAGACTGAGGTTGATAGATTTCTCAATACTGTGGGAATTGTTCAGAGTAGAAGATCGGCCATGAACTTTTATAATGTAGGAACAAGCTCAAAGGCTGGTATGACCTACTCCTGCATTTTATATTTTATGTATCATGAAAATGTAGAATATTTTCACAAATGATAAAGGTTACAGTTGACTTTATCGAGCTTGCCGATCATTATATCTTACTGATAATCTATCATTGCATCTCAACTTGCTCTTCAGTTATTGATGTTTAAAAGAACTTATGATTCCAGTTTCTCAGATAATTGGAGCAGAATAAATGAATTTGTATGAGTGTTGAGCATTAATTTGGGTTTGACTGATCTGGGAATGTGGAAATTATACAAAATACATATAAGAATTGTGTTTTAACTAGTTTATTATCATGTGCCTGTTAATGGTGATAGAGTGATGAGTATAACAACAGTGAAAACGCATTTTAATGATGCCAGTGTTGATTTTCAACTTGTTTTGATGTTGGATATATATAAGTAGCCTAATGTCTAATGACTTTTATTAAATTGAGCTCTACGTAAATTTATAAGCATTGAAGATCAGTTCATGACATGGCACACTGAAAGGGTTGTGGGTAAGTCCAATTGTAATGATAGACTATTTAGCCATGTAATCCAGTATAAAAATATAAAAGTGTGGATAGAAATAGTCAGAGTCTCAAGTGCATGATAGTCCCTGGGCTTCATTAATTTATCCAGACAGAAAGGTAAAACTGTGTGAACCTTGGCAGTACGACTGTATTGTCTACATTTTCTTCAGTAATTTTATGGCCATTGACAAGGTCTCTTTTCTTTTTCAATCTTTTTATTAATATCAACATCTTGAGATAACAAAAATTGATACATAATTATTGGGATTACAAAATTAAAATCAACATAAAACATAAACAATAAGTACAATAAAGTTAAGACTCCCAAAATCATACATGATACAAATATAATATGAACAAGACAAAAGAAAACAAACTAGGTATATCAATATGAAAAAAAAAACAATTATCCCAGAAAGCAAGAACTAATCTAACAAACTAATCACTAACTTAAAAAAAAGAAAAAAAAAACATGGGCTGTTTATAATATCTAAGAAAAGACAAAGACTCATCAGTGTCATCAACTCTGATCCTCTCTACGCTTATATATAATCAGAAACAGAAAAAATAGGATTGGAAAAGGGTCAAATTACATCATATGAAAATATTGAATGAATGGCCTCCAAGTCTTTTCAAATTTAATAGGAGGGTCATATATGACACTTCTCATTTTTTGCAAATTTAAACATAACATAGTTTGAGAAAACCAATGAAATATGGTAGGGGTATTATTCTCTTTCCAATTCAATAAAATAGTTCTTGTAGCCATTAATGTAGGAAATGCAATCATCCGACAAGCAGAAGGAGATAAATGAATTGATTCCATCATCGGTAAACCAAAAATTGTGGTAATAGGATGAGGTTGAAAATCAATACTCAATACCGTAGAAATAATATCAAAAATGTCTTTCCAATATTTTTTCAAAGACGGACATGACCAAAACATATGAGTTAGAGAGGCTGACTCAGAATGACATCCGTCACGTATAGGATTTACATGGGAATAAAAATGAGCTAATTTATCCTTGGACATATGAGCCCTGTGCACAACTTTAAACTGTATCAACGAATGTTTAGAACATATGAATTAACTAGTTGAAGAATTTTATCCCATTTCTCAATAGGAATAGTAAACTTAAGTTCCCTTTCCCAATCATTCTTAATTTTATAAAAAGCCTCTGAACGCATTTTCATAATTATATTGTAAACATTTGATATTACACCTTTCTGAAAAGGATTTAGTTCTAAACATTTTCTCCAAAATACCCATAAAATCTAGATTTGGAAAGGTAGGAAGTACAGTGTTTAAAAAGTTCCTAATCTGTAAATATCTAAAAAAAAGTTAGATCTGGGCAAATTATATTTATTAGATAATTGTTCAAAAGACATGAAACAATTATCTAAAAATAAATCAGAAAATCGTAGTATACCTTTAGTCTTCCAAGCTAAGTATGCTTGGTCCATAATAGAGGGATGAAAAAAGAAACTGGATACAATAGGAATTGCTAAAACAAATTGATTCAACCCAAAAAATTTCTGAAATTGAAACCATATACGTAGTGTGTTTAACTATCGGATTGTCAATTTGTTTATGCAATTTAGAAAAAGCAAAGGGAAGAGAAATCCCTATAATAGAACCCAATGAAAATCTTTGTACAGATTTAGTTTCCAAATTTACCCAATGAGGGCTAAGCGATAAATCCAAATCCCATAACCAACATTTCAAATATCGGATATTAATTGGCCAGTAATAAAATCTAAAATATGGCAATGCCAATCCACCTCCCTTTTTTGACTTCTGTAAATATCTTTTACCTAACCTAGGATTTTTATTCTGCCATATATATGAAGAAATTTTTGAATCGATATTGTCAAAAAAGGATTTTGGAATAAAAGTTGTTATCAGTTGAAATATATATATAAGAATTTAGGTAAAATAATCATCTTAATAGCATTAATCCGACCTATCAGTGATAAAGACAGTGGTGACCATTTAGTAAACAAACATTTAATCTGATCAATTAAGGGTAAAAAAAATTAACAAATAAATCCTTATGTTTTTTTTGTAATTTTAATCCCTAAGTATGTAAAATAATCATTAACTAATCTAAAAGGTAAATTCCTGTAAATTGGAACCTGCCTATTTAGGGGGAACAGTTCATTCTTATTAAGATTCAATTTGTAACCAGAAAAATTACTAAACTGAGCCAACAGTGATATAACTGCAGGAATGGATTTCTCAGGATCAGAAATATATAATAACAAGTCATCTGCAAATAATGATAACTTATGTATATCCATTCCACAAGTAATGTCAAAAATGTTAGCTGATTCTCTAATAGCAATTGCCAAAGGTTCCAGGGCAATATTGAATAGTAATGGACTGAGAGGACAACCTTGCCTGGTACCCCAAAATAAGCGAGAAAAGGGAGATCCTTGGTTGTTAGTAAAAACCGAGGCTACTGGCGTGTGATGTATCAGTTTAATCCAACATATAAATGTCGGACTAAAGTTAAACTTCTCAAGCACAGTAAATAAATATGGCCATTCAACTCTACCAAATGCTTTCTCAGCATCTAATGAAATGACACATTCTGGGGTGCTACGTGAAGGAGTATAAACAATGTTCATTAATCTCCTAATATTAAAAGAAGAATAATGATTTTTAATAAATCCAGTTTGATCCTCCGTGATAACTTGAGGTAATACCTTCTCTAGCCTGGTCGCCAATAACTTGGAAAAGATCTTAGAATCTACATTCTACAGGGATATCGGTCTATAGGATGCACAATCAGTAGAGTGTTTATCTTTTTTTAGTATTAAAGAAATAGAAGCTCTATAAAAAGATTGTGGTAGTTTACCTATTCTAATTGTTTCTTCAAAAACCCTGCATAACCAAGGAGAAAGAGTAGAAGAAAAAAAACTTGAAGAATTCCACTGTATACCCATCTGGACCTACTGCTTTTCCAGAATTCATTAAGAAAATAACACCTTTAGTTTCTGCGTCCGTAGTAGGAGTTTCTAATATTAAGCGTTCTAAAGGTGATAATTTTAGAAAATTCAATTTCCCTAAAAAATGGTATTAAGATCATGAGGAAATTCAGAATGATACAGAGAAGTATAAAAATCTTGAAAAGATTTATCTCATTATGATTGACTGTCAATTCACCATTCTGTTTACGGATCTTAATAATTTGACATGTAACCGAAGCATTCTTCAATTGGTTAGCTAACAGTTTGCCTGATTTATCACTGTGTATATAAAATTCACTTCTGGTTTTCATTAATTGATTTCCGATCAAGGAGGTAAGTAATAAACTGTGTTCCATTTGAAGCGCAGCTCTTTGTTTATAGAGCTCCTTACCAGGAACAATCGAATATTTCTTATCAATTTCGTTAATCTTATCAACCAATAAAAGAGTTTCATTCTTAATATGTTTTCTCAAACCAACAGAGTAGGAGATAATCTGACCACGTATATATGCTTTAAAAGTGTCCCAAAGTGTTCTGCAGGAAGTTTCATCTGTAGAATTAATTGAAAAGAAGAGATCAATCTGTTCCTTGATAAATTTAATGAAATCCGGATCTTGAAGTAAAGTAGAATCAAATCGCCATTACCTAATACTAGGAGCTGTGTCCATTAATTTAATAGAAAGTTTCATTGGAGCATGATCAGAGATGGCTATAATGTCACAATTACAACCAATTACAAATGGAATAAGATGGGAGTCAATGAAAAAGTATTCAACTCTCGAGTGAGAATGATAAACTTGAGAAAAATGAAAACTCTGTCTTTAGGGTGCAAAAATCTCCAAATATCAAAAATTCGGGAGTCAGTCAAAAAAGAACTGACATAAGTGGCCGACTTATTTGGTAAAGTCTGAATGGATATAGATCTATCCAGCAAAGGATTTAAACAACAATTAAAGTCACCGCCCATTATTAACATATTTTCATTTAGATTAGGTAGAGAAGTAAATAAAGACTTAAAGAATTCAGGATAATTCACGTTTGGAACATAGACATTAACCATAGCAACCTTATTATTAAAATGTAACCCCCAGTAATTAACAAAAATCTACCATTCAGATCCGAAATAATATCATGTTGAACAAATGTAATAGAGAAGTCAATAAAAATTGAAACTCCTTTTACTTCGGCATTCGAGTTCGAATGCTACTGTTGTTCCTTCCAAAACCTAAAAAAACATTGTCCTCTTTCCTCACGAGTTTCTTGTGCAAAAATAATATGGGCATTCAGTCTTTGGAATACTTTAAAAATCTTTTTCTGTTTAATCGGATGTTTTAAGCCATTAGTATTCCAAGAGACAAAATTAATGGTCTGAGCCATATTTCTGGAATCAACCCTTTGGTATATAAAGAGTTAACCAAAGTATGAACTCATGTACCTGGAAGAGGAACAAAAATACAGGGAGGAACCGGAAATGATGACACAGTGGACATTTTAGTAGTTTAAAGTCAGCCCAAATTGAAAAACTGGAAAAACTAATTTAAAAGCGAGCTGTGCCTTCATCACTTCTGGATTGAAATCTTCCACAAGACGAAATTGGAAATCTTGAAATTTAATCATACCTTAGCGACGAGCTGTGCGAATAAGATGCTCTTTAACATGCACATAGTGAAATCGAACAATTACAGCTGGTGGTTTAGATGAATAAGTTGGTGATCGACACATAACTCTATGGGCACGATCCAGTAATGGAGGGTTCTCTGGAAATTCAGAAGGGAAGCGAAAAACTTTGAGGGGTCCCTTCGTTCGATGCCTTCAGGGAGACCAAGTATGCGTTAAGTTCGGTCTTCTAGATTGATTTTCAAAATAGATGCTCTTGGCTTTAAGTGTTTCCAGCTGTTTAATCGCCAAAGATAATTTCTGTACCAAATTCTCAATTTTCAAGTCTCGCTTCCGAGCATCCTCTTGCAGAGTTGCGATTAAAGTTTGATGCTGTTTAACTTCATGACCAATCTTATCCAGAGTATCCTGGAAGGACTTTAAATCTTCTTTAAAACTTTGTTGTTGTTCTTCAAATTTTTCATTTAAAAGCACCAATAATGTACCGTGTCAATACAGTACATTTGGGTTCAGGCTATTTTTTCTTTCCTTAGCCATTGGAATCTTTTCCCAGTGTCTCACCCTTTAGATCTTAAAGCCATTTCTGTACTCATTTCTTCAAAATTCACTGTACAAATTCAAAGATAAATCCAAAAAAGTAATAAAAAATCTTCTAGTGTAGGTAAAAATAGGTTAAATAAGGGTGATCATAGATTAAAAAAGTAAAGGTGATGGAGCAAATCCAAAACTGTACTCACTCCATGAGCGCCTAGTGGTGAACACCATTGACAAAGTTAAGTTCATCAACTCCAGGGCAAGTTGGCAAAATGGATCTAAAGATAGTTGTTTGCAAAATTGGAAGTCTGTGACCGGTGGTGTACGTTTTTGGTGCATATGAATCTAAGAGAGATGGTTAGTAAGTTTGTAGTTAACACAAAATTGCCTTGCGGAGTATTGTTTTAAGCTAGAGAAGAATGTTGATGAGTTGGTAAAGGGGCAGAGCAATGACAGATGAAATTTAATCCTGATAAATGTGAGATGATGCATTTTGATAGGGCTGCTAATCCTAGCATATACACAGTAAATAGTAGAAGCCAAGGAGTAGCAGGACCTTGGTGTACAAAACAAAGAATCTCTGAAGGTGACATTACAGGTAGTTAAGATGTTTAAGAAGGCACATGGGATACAAATTCCATGCCATTGCTAATGAAGGCAAGATCAGGGAGGTTAAGGCCACACCAGAAGTGCTGGTGCCATGTAATGAAGTGATTGCATTGGAGGAGATGCTGAGGAAATTCACGAGAATGATAGGAAAAGCCATATTTATTTTCCTTGGACCGCACAAGACTGAAGTAGGATTTGATTGAAGCATACAGAAGTATGAGGGGATGTTTGAAAGAGATCTGGGAATAAAAACTTTTTTTTAAATTCAATGGTGGTTGGAATCTAGAACATATTATCTAAGGAGCTCATAAGGCAGATATTCTCACAACATTTAAGAAATATTTGGATGAGTCCTTGAATTGCCATGGTATTAAAGGCTATGTTTAAATGCTGAAAATGGGATTAGTACATGTGAGTACTTGGTGACGGCCCCATTTTGTTGGCCAAATTCCTGTTTCCCTGCTCTAGGTTCAACGACTCAATGACTATGTTAAATAAATGAGGTTGGATAAAATCTACTGTAGAATATTTATGCCTGGTCACTTCATGTTGAGTCTCCTTTTTGTCCCAGACATTCTTGTGTTACAGCATTAGTCTGGCTGGTGACTGTGAAGCTTTTCAGTGCTATGGGCACTTGTAACAACTGCTTGATTGCTTGTCACATCCTGTCATGGTAAAATTCAGCACAATAAGCTGGGCTCAGCAGGTGCTAAACCTTTTGTGTGTTCATAGCGTTGGTTGATTTCCAGCTGAAGTCTATACCCATTGCCCTGTAATGGATTGGAACAGTCATTCTTGTTTACATTCGGTTTGCCAACACAGTGCAAGTGTGTAATCAAAACAAGTGTGTTAACTGCAAACACATCTACATGCATGGGAAACGTTTTCTATCACATAATGCACATAGCAATTAATTTTCCATGCGGCACTGCACTATCATCATCAAGACCAAAGGCTGTCTGAAGGTGAAGTGTTCTAAGCAATGATCATGCAGTTGGACGAAGATTAACAAATGGAATTCAGTCCTCAATTTATACCCAGCATCTCTTTTGTGTGAAAAATTAAATCTGGCATATCTGTAGCAAAAAAAAACAAGCCCATCTGAGAAATGAAATTATTTGGAAGACAGGCTGGCATGTGGAGATTTATGTTAGTGCTTTAGTTTGGATGAGATATTCACTGTGTGACCGGTTACTTTGGCTAGTATGTTGTAAGTGTGGGAGGTAAGGATTTAAAATCGTATAATATTGTGAAGTTTAGCAATGAATGATCAAAAGTTCACAAACAAAAAAAAACTGAGAATAAATTAACAAGGACTCTGGTGGAGGGGGGAATAAGAATTTCTTACTGGAAGAAGGAAGGCAGTGGGAGAAATAAATTGGGGCAATGTAAAAACAACACAATAAATTACAATGGTGATTCAAGAATATTGTAACACCTTCACTGCAGAAAATACAAGTATAACAGATACCAAGGATTTATTGACCATGAGCATCTTGTGGTTAATGTCTAAAGAAAGAAAGTACTGAAGATGTTAAAGGAGCTAAGCCCAGAAAAATGCCCTGAAAGCCTGCTTCCCAGAAATCTGAAGCAGTTTCTGTAGACAAGGGGTGCTCAGCACTTCTTACTTTCGGGATCAGTCCAAGCAGGTTGGAAAATAGCAAAGGCAGCACTGTTATTTTAAAAAGGAGGAATAAATAAATTATGCCATTAGCCTGACATCTGTTGTTGACAAGAAACTTGAATCCTTCATTAAGGACATTGTGATTTTCTGCACAACTTGTACAATATGATTAGGAAGAACAAACATGCTTTTAAGAAAGAAAAATGCTGTTTTTTGGAAATGTAATGTGCAGGATTTTCAATTTTCAAATGTCACTTGAAAAGGTAGCTTGCATAAGAAGGAGGCTAGAGATTTACAACTCTGTTGGAGAATATAATTTAAAAATACTTAAGCCTCGGTATTTTTTCCAGAACAAAAAAAATTATGTAACTAAAGCAGTCTTATTGCCTGGCCAGCAAATCATGTACAGCTAGAGCATTTAGTGAGCCAGACCTTATGACAAGGTCCTGTTTGAGCCAACTACAAATGATTCACAAGAACATGCACCTAAGCAGAGGCCTTTCATGGTTGGCTACCATGAACTCTGGTAAATCTTTTATCATTTAACCGGAGAGCAAGGATAAAAAGATCATTTTCAAATACAAGAGGGCTGCTGCAAGACCCAGGATATTCACAATTTATCGTGGACTTAGATGAAAAGATAGATTAAAAGTGTTCAAGTTTGCCAACGATTTCAAGCTGAGAGTGAAGATGAATTGTAGGGAAGATGCAGGGGTTAATTGTGAGATCAAAAGGGTGGTACATAATGTCAGAAAACACAAGGTTATGTTCTTTAGCTCTTTAAACATTAAAAAACTAGTAAATTTTGGTGTTCAGAACTTCATGAGATGCAGAAATTAAACTTGCACATACAGCAAAATAATTTGGAAGGTAAATTACAAGCTGGTTGGAAAACAAATGTAAGGAAGTTCTAAGATTTATAGGATTTCAAAGTAACTTTGTTTAGAGTATTGTGTACATTTTTGGACTTAAAAGAAGAATTTATTTGGAGTTGGTTCCGTGCAGATGCACCCAGTGAATCTTCAGTTGAGCGTTTGTCCTGTAAGAAAAGATGGTGTATGATTAGCCAGTGCTCTTTGAAGTTTACAAGAAGGTAGATTAACTCATTGAGACTAGCATTATACTGAAAGGAGTTGATATGGCAGATGCTACACAGTTGTTTCCTCTGCTTGGAGATTCTAATGTTATGGTTTTCAGTCTCAATTTAAGCTGCCTGACATTTGGCAGCAAGATGAGGGGACATTTATTTACAGACATCTAGTCTCTGAACATTTCTGCCTTGGGACCATGGATGTCCAGTCATTAAGTATATGTTCAAGGCTGAGATGACAGATTTTGGACATCAAGTGAATTGGAAGTTATGAGGATTGGCCAAGGAATCAAACTTTGGGAACAGGATCAGCCTTGATTTATTTGAGCATTTGTGGAGGGGGCGAGATGAGGGGAAACCAAGTTTTTATATCTATGTACTTTATTAGGGGAAAAATAATTAACAAGATTTTTATAGTGGATAGAAAATAGGTGCAGAGAAAAGAAAGATAAATAGTTAATATCCCAACTCCACACATTATTTTTGAATGAATTATTTTACTTCCTCAATTAATAACTAATCAGTTGCTCTCTTCATCTGAGTTCATTCAAACTTTCAGCAATGTGGTTATTGTCAAGATAATTAATTAGCTAAATCTATAGAGGGGTGTGTTGCTTATGCTGTGACGTCGACCTCAATTTATGTATACAGATGTATACCTGTTCCCAGCAGGTTCTTTTTTAGTTTAATTGAACAAAAGTTGGCACAAGACTTCAACGTTTTAGTTTTATTGATTTTTTGTTTTTTTGCTAGTTTTGAAAGGATTTCTGTCCAGTTTAATACTCAAATCCTTTTGGTTTTTCATGTACCAGATTTCCAAACTTTGAGTCTTCCCCAGCTCAACAATGTTAACTTCTTAATCGTAAGCATCTTAGTCAGGAGAAAAATCTTTGCTGCTAAGTCATCGGAAAATATTTCTGCTGATGAGAAGCCATTGCTCTTTTATTGTGTGCTGACAACTGACACAGTACCTTTATGTGTCAGCTGTTTCTTATTATCTGTTTCAAGTGTGTCATATTGCAGTTAATCATATATACCCTCAGGTCTCATTCAACTTAACGTGTATAACTGACCTATAAAAGTATTGGCCCTCAATGACCTGAGAAAATGTAGACAGCTCAAATTGTCTTTCACAATATTGTAAAAATTTTTGGTGTAATGATGTGTGATGCACATCTTGCTCATTTCAAAAGTAGTTAATAGGTTAATGATGCAGGTGTTAGTTCCCATTCTTTATTAAGGTGTAAAATTTCATTTTGTATAGCAGTATTTTGCAGCACAAAAAAAACTATATTTTATTTTAATTCTCGCTTTTGTACAATTAACACTTTCCTGAACTTGTTGAGACTCTTGCCTCTCCACATTGAATATTTTGCACTTTATCAAAAATTAAAATTGGTCTCAAAGGTAAAAGTTATAGAAGATATAACCAAAACGATTTAGATTCTGCCTTCTTAAGCGCATCACCCAGCAACTCGCCAGAGTCCTCACTGCTGGCCAAAGGCTGCTCGGCCCTGTGGCTCCTACTTTCACCACAGGAGTTCCCAGCAGAGATCCTTCCTCTCCCAGGGATGAGGTCTTTGAAGCCTCTTTGGGCGTTTCTATAACACTGGGTGTTTACAGGATGGGGTTGCTAGTCCCACGCCCAACCCTCCTCCTTTCGTAGCCGGGGTTGGGACTGTCATGGATATATTCCCTATATTTATTTTGAAGTGCAGCTGTAAATAAGGATTGGAATAGAGTTGATAGAAAGTTGTTGTTACTCTGGAAGTAAAGCAGCTATGTATTCTTGTTGGTGCTCGTGTTGTAATTGTTCTTAAGTTTCAGATTAAAAGCAAGAGGCAGTGAAGAGGGGTCTTTTTAATTTCCACGCGGTCTCATCTTAATAACAGTGATGATGAATCTATTTCAATGTCAATTATATTCTTCTGGCAATACTTAAAGTGTGGTGCTTTGGGTCTTACCTAGGCTGCTGTCAATCACATTTCACTTCTGCTCTTTAAAATCTCTGTGACAATAGTTCAATGCTAAGCCATTAAACTTCTGAAATTCAGAACTCTTTGGTTGTCTGCTGTACCATTGATAAATAAACATCTGCACCATATTGTCTAATCTAAGTTTGCTTTGAAGATGAAAATTTGAAATGGACTGCTCCTCTGCTCTTTTTTAAGGAAATCTGTTGTTCTAGCACAGCTGCTAGATTTGTAACACATGGGGTAATTTCTGATAATTTATTATTTGGAAATGGCAGATAAATTGAAGATTTATGAACCTTCTGGTGTTATCCTTGCAAGTGGATAATAACGTGGTGTAAAATTGCCAGTGGAAGTATGTCTGTAACATATGAGATGTGATTTTTTTTTTGGTTGCTCAGTTAAATTCATCCGGTTGAAGATTATAGTTGAGCCAAAGTATTGATATACAAGTGAAATACCATTTCCTGACCAGACCCAAATATTCAAAGTTCAAAGTAAATTTATTTCAAAGTATGTCAGCATATACTACCCTGAGATTCATTTTCTTGCTGGCATGCACAGAAGAACAAAGAAATACAATAGAACCAATGAATAGCTACACATAGAGACTGACAAGTGACCAATGTGTAAAAGAAGTTAATCTGCAAATACAGGAAAAAGACAAATAATAATAAATTAATTAATGTTAATACTGAGAACATCAGTTGTAGAGTACTTGAAAATGAGTCCATAGGTTGTATTCAGTGAGTAGTTCAGTGTTGAAGTGAATTAAGTTATCCATGCTGGTTCAAAAGCCTAGTGGTTTAAGGGTAATAACTGTTCCTGAACCTGATGGTGTAGGACCGAAGGTGTCTGTTCCTCCTTCTTGATGGCAGCTGCAAGAAGAGAGCGTTGCCTCGGATGGTTGAGATGCAGTTTTCGTGTGCCAGCACTCCTTGCTGTTGTGCTCCATGGTGTAGCTGGCTTTTACTGTGATGTTCTGGGCTGTATCCATCATCTTT
Source organism: Hypanus sabinus (assembly GCF_030144855.1). Classification (NCBI taxonomy): domain Eukaryota; kingdom Metazoa; phylum Chordata; class Chondrichthyes; order Myliobatiformes; family Dasyatidae; genus Hypanus; species Hypanus sabinus. The sequence continues at coordinate 45,423,477 of NC_082719.1, read as the reverse complement.
TATAGGCTTTCCCATCCCTGGGCACTAGTGTTTTCCATACCAGGCTAAATGTTAATTATAGCCATTGTGACATTTACTTACTTTTCATCTCCCACCCACAACTCGATTTTCTTTCAATTAAAGGTCTTCAGTTTCTCTGATATTGTCTCCTATTTTATAGAACCAGCCACCTTTAGAAGGAAATATTGTTAGTGACAGATAGAGCTTCAACGACACTTTTTTTTCTTAAAGTAACCAAATGATAAATGATAGTTGGCAAATTTGAGCTGTTGACGTGTTTTCCCAAAAGATGTATTACAAACGAGCACTTGTCAGAAGAAGATAATAAGATGAGTAAGCTCACCTGCACAGAGAATTAAGTTACTTTACAGCCAATATATAGTCAAGTTGTCATCAGGTTTTGAAAGCAAGCAACTTAGTTAGACTAATAATAAATAAGCAGGATTGCTGTTTTGAAAATGACTTGTGGCTGTTAACTTCCACAGGATTTATTAAATTTTATGAATATTTGGAAAATTACTTTCCATGAATCTGTCGACTAATAATTAGGTTCACTAATTTACTGAAGAATGATTCCATTTTCCTCTGTGGGGTTATTGCATTTACTTAAATTGCAACTTCTAATAGTAAAGCATCCTAAGCCACCTCATAGAGTGCTAACAGACCACAATGTCTACACATAATCACTTAAGGAGACTTCAGGGCAGAAGTCAAAAACCTGGTCAAGAGATAAGAGAGCTGGGTGGTGAAATTAAGTGGTTGGAGGATCCAAAGCTTAGAGCCTTAACAGCTGGATACATCATCTTCATGGAGAAGCAATTAAAGGAATAACTAGGAGGCTGTTGTTAGAGGAGCACGAGTATCTTGCCAGATGTTGAGGATGGAGAGCACAAATAGCTTAAGAGAATTGTAGGGTAGGAGGTGAATAAGAGAGAATGTGAGGAAGAGATCTGAACTTTAAAGTTGGGATTTTATGACTAGAACCAGTGTAGGTCAGCAAGCACGGTCATTGGATGACTGGGATGGTGAAATTTAAGATGTGGGTGCAGGGTTTTAAGGTTTAGAGGGTGGAAAAAGAGGTGGGGAACACTAAATAATTAAATCAAAGAAATAGTGCAAAAATAAAAATAATAAGGTAGTGAGGCAGTATTCATGGGTTCAATATCCATTCAGAAATTGGATGACAGAGGAGAAGGTGCTGTTCCTGAATCGTTGAGTGTGTGCCTTCAGGCTCCTGTACCTCCTTCCTAATGGTAGCAATGAGAAGAGGGCATGTCCTGGGTGATGGGGTCCTTAATGATGGATGTCACCTTTTTAAGGCATTGTTCCTTGAATATGTCGTGAACAGTACAGAGGGTAGTGCCCATGAGAGAACTGACTAAATTTACAACTTTCTGCAGTTTATTTTGATCCTGTGCAGCGCCCCATCCCTATACCAGATGTTGATGCAGCCTGCTAGAATGCTCTCCATGGTACATCTGTAGACTCTCTTTGGTGATATACCAAATCTCCTCAAACTCCTAATGAAATATAGCCACTGTCATGCCTTCTTTATAGCTGCATCGCTATGTTGGGCCCAGGTTAGGACCTCAGAAATGTTGACACCCAGGAACTGGAAATCGTTTACTCTTTCCACATCTGTGATCTCTCAATGAGGACTGGTGTGTGTTCCCTCATCGTACTCTTTCTGAAGTCCACAATCAGTTCTTTGATCTTACTGACGTTGAGTGCAAAGTTGTTGCAGCAGCACCACCCAACCAGCTGAACTAGCCAGGAGCCGGGATGGACCAAAGTCCAGTGATGTGAATTTGATAATAGACAGACTTGGCAAGGGTGAAGATATAAAGTCTGCATTGTTATTTCCAGTGGTTTATCTTCTATGTAATGCATGAAGTTAAAATTAGACTCTTTTATGGACAGCTCTGAGAGAAAAAATCCATTTCTCCCCATTGTACTAGTTTAGTAATAGACTGAAATTGAATGAATGGTAGGGCCCAGGCCTTGAACCTGAAAGCCTAAGAAAAGATCAGGAGCACATGACTCTTCTCACCAAATAAACATAATCACTTGTTAAATTTAATTTGTAACACTTCATGATTTGCCATACCTTTCTCTTACAGAGAAGAATGCAAATTAACTGCCGTCACTTTGACAGTTTCTTACCTTAACACGTCCTTGCAGCTGGCAGCTGTCCAGTAGCTGGAAGGATTTTATTGCTCGTCAGTTGATTTAATTCCTGTATTTTATTTTTGGGGTCAAAATCCCTTGTCAGGTTTAAAGAAATCTTCCCGGCAAATCACATATCAACTTTGTAAGGTCTGGCTTGCGTTGCTTTGAGCAGACTTCCTGACTATGATACTTATCTGTCATCAATAGTGGGATGAATACAAAATCTATTGCCAAGGGAATGCTAATAGGGAACTTAGAAAATGTCAGCTCTGCTCATAGCTGTTGATATTTTCGTGAAAGCAATCTTCTTGTTTCACTTAGTATCTTGCAACAGCCCAGAAGGACGTGATGTAGCCCCACAGGTCTGCCAACTCCCAAGAGGAGAAATTCCATTCATCCCAAGCCACCTCTTCTTATTTACCTGATCTTGTACAGTTTAATTTTCTTTCTCTCTTGTCTCTTTGTGCCACTACCCCATCTTAACAACAGTAGCTCAATGTCTTTTGGGGAGACCACGAAACTATTTCACTTCTTTTAAGTCTGTTTTTCTTCTTAAATATGTTTCTGGAATGGTTAGAGCCTGCAACTTACAGTTTGGAGATTTGACAGAAAGACCCAGCACCTTTGCCGTCTCTGAGAAGATTCCAGGAAGAAGCGAACATCAGCCTCAAGATGAAGGAACTACAAGACCGGGGCACAAGCTGATGCTTGATTCCATATCTCTGATTAAAGCTTCCATTATTCACTGTTTGAAGCGATGAGGAAAATATAAATATCGAGGTAAATGTGGAAGGCAAGTGCCAACCACTTGCCCTCAGTTCACTGACCCAGAGGAGGAGGGGCTGCTCTGCTGCCAGAGGGTAGTGAGTCTCACTCCCTTTCAATGATGTTGAAGGGTGTTATTTGTTTAAGGATTTGGGCTATGGACTTCTTCAGTCAGATGGTTTTTATATTGTGTTTTCATCCATTCCTTCTCAGCTTTTTCGTGTGGGAAGGGTATTTGGAGACTGATGTTCTAGGTGTGTTATGTGCGGAGCAGGGGATCTGGGGGGGTGAGGATGGTGGGGGTGGTTGATGTTCATATTACAGATTTTTGTGGGGGGGGGTCGTGCTATTTCTCTGTGAACTGACCTTAATGGTTTTTCTTTGTTGCCTGGCTATCTGGAGAAGAAGAATCTCAGATGTATACTACATACTACTCTGATAGTAAATGATGTGTATTTTTGGCTTTAAGAAGGCCTCAAATAGGATGGCATACAAAGCGTCTGAGAAAAATTAAAGCATTTGGGGTGTGAATAATGGTATGAACTGAGGAGTGGTAAACAAACAAAACAAAAGTAGGAATAAATGACTTTTTCAGGTTGAAAAATTCTAATTAGTGTTCTGCTGCAAGGATCATTGTTGGGGCCCAGCTCTTCATGGGCTCTGTCAATGACAAATGCATGTATAATATATCCAAGTTTATTAATCAGACTATGTTTGGCATCATTGTTGTTTGAGAGGAGGATGCAGAGAGGCTTTGAATGGATAAAAGACAACCAAAATGAATTGTTAAGGTTGTAACTGCTGGTACATAATGTGCAAATCCATGAAATTATCCAATTTAGTACTAAAAAAAAAGAAAAGCAAGCCACCCTTTAAATGTAAGAGAGTGAAAAATGGTGCTTAAGAGAACCAGGTTATCCTGAAAGTAAACATACAAGCAGAGCAAACCCATCAGGATTTGATATGGTGGCCTTTGCATGAGAATTTGAGAGTAAGAATAAGGTGTTTTGCTGTAATTACATAGGGTGCTGGTGAAACTGCACTTGGGATATACCCAAAGGAAGGACATACTTGCATTTGAGGGAGCGTAATGAAGGTTCACCAGACTTAATTTCTAGAATTGCTGGGGGGGGGGGGGGGGGTGTGGAGAAAGTGGAATTGGTTTATCAGTAAAGCAAAGCAAAGTGGGCTTATAATCTCCTCAGTTTCAAAGAAAGAAAAGTGAAATCATTCTTGAGGCCTTACTTTGTAGATGAAAGGGTGATGTTTTCCTGGGCTAGGGTGTCTAAAACCAATAGAATCAAACAACATTGGAATTTAGGCCTACTGAGTCCAAGCTCACCACTGAATATTCATTTATACTAATCCTCCTCCATTCCCATTTTCATTCTTCACACCTTTAAGACAAGGTTGGATAGATTTTTGCAGAGTAGGAGAATTAAGGGTTATGGGGAAAAGGCAGGTAAGTGGAAATGAGTCTATGGTCAGATCAGCCATGATCTTATTGAATGGCAGAGCTGGCTCGACAGGCCAGATGGCCTCCTTCTGCTCCTATTTCTTATGTTCTTATGTACCTTCCCATCAATTGTCCTCAGATATTACCATTCACCCACACACTGAGAGATTTATCATAAGCTCTATCTTCCCAACCTGCCTATTGTTGTGATGTGGAAGAAAACTAAGATTCTAGAGAGAACCACACAGATGGCACCTGGGGTATCCAGGACTGAAACGAGCATATCCGGAGTGGAGAGTCAGCACGGTACCCAGGATGCACCTGGCATGTCCAGAGCTGTGAGTCAGCATGTTTGGAGCTTTGAATCAACAGGCAGGTTGAGTCTTTGAGTCTGGGCCATCGGGCCATTTATTGATAATCTTATAAAAATGGGTCTCATTTGGGACAAAAATTAGAAGAAATTTCTTCACACAGTGAATAATAAAATAATGAAATTCCTTACACAAAACAGCTGTGAAAGCTTGGTCCTTGAGTACATGTAAAACAGATCATTTTTTGGGGGGTTAAATAGGGAAGTGATAGGTATAGGGTTTCTGCAGTTGATGCTGATAATGAACAATCATTAAATGGTGGAGCAGGTCTGAAGGGCTGAATAACTTGCTGCTTCTTATATATTTATATAGCTTGGAGGTTTAGTTACAGTCCAATTCCGTATGGATAGGGAAAGGGGTAAGTGTCATTGTGAGAATGGTGGATAGTAGTTGTAATTTGGTCCTTTGGAAAACTCACATTCTTAATTAACAATCTAATTTGGCTGCATTTGTAGTGGAGCAGAATCCCTGTGATCTTAATTATAGCATCTAAAATCCAATAGCCATTAAATAACAGATGCAATTGTATGTGGCAGTGTAAGAAAAACAATCAGTATGGTAATGTGGTATTCTACAGTTGCCGATGAAGCATGCTGATGAGGAAAAAAGATCTCGAGCCATGTTGAGCAAACATCAGAGCATCAACACAGTGCATTACTACTGGGTCCATAAGACATAGGAGCGAAATTAAGTCATTCAGCCCTGCCATTCTGTCAGAGCTGATTTATTCCTCTCAGCTCCATTGTCCTGCCTTCTCCTTTTAACCTCTGACCCCTGACTAATTAATGACCTTCCAACCTCTGTTTTAAATATACCCAATAAGACTGTGGGAGAGCAGCTAGGGATGGCTACTAATTGGTAGCTTTGCTAACACTGCCCAATCCCTGTACATGTTTTTTTTTAAAGATAAATGCAATATCGAGTTATAACAGCAAAGAACTATGTGCTGCTCTGAAGAACAAAAAAGATTGTTTTGCATCCATGGATGCCACTCTGCAGAATGTAATTGAAGAACTTTAAAACTCCATTAATTGATCACGTTCATAAATTTGCTGTTGGATTGGGATTTTTTCCAGACTATTAATATTCTATCACAGTTTTAATCATTTTTACATCAAAAGTTATACAGTATGGTTATAAGCTCTACTCTGAAGTTGGTAATTCTCAAGAAGCCTAGTCAGCATGAAGGTAAAGTGGAAAATACCTGGAGGGCCAGAGCCCAAACTGTCAGAATTTCAGAAGAACCAGGTAATAGATTGTGGGAATTTTATTGTGTAGTATGTACTTCTGGGGAAATGGTGACAGGAAAACTTGTACTATCCCAGAGAAGGTTGGTGGGACAGTGGGGATGGTACACTGAGCTGCTGTACACCAAGTGCATGGACAGGGCTGTGGCCTAAACTTAAATGTGATCAGCTTGCTTAGCAACACAATTACATTGGGCCCGTTTCAGTGCTTTAAGTCTCTATGACCCTATGATCCTTTGGAAAGCACCAAAAGTAAATCCAACTATAAATAATTTTAATTGTACTGAGAAATTGAAGACTTTTTCAAAAACTATCAAGCTAATAAAAGTAATTCAGAGTTTTGATATCGGGAGCATTGAATAGAAATTTTAGAGCCTTGCCAGGTACTCATAGAAGTTGCGTATTCTCAGGAGAACTAGTGAGCAATCTATGTTTTTTTCCCCACAGTTAACTCCACGCATAAGTATTACCACTATGTGAGCAGCAGACTTTGCACAGTGACATTCAGTTGTTATCAACCCGTGGCTGGATACCACTTCCATGATATTCATTGACATTGCGTGGCCTGTTCTCAGCACGGGCTTGTTCTGCAGCAGCAAGCTGTCAAAAGATGGGAGGCCTGCAAACTCTGAAGCTCAGCACACCTACCTGGAGCTGAAGGATCCTCTATGGAGGCTCTCTGAGCTCCCAGGCAGCCATGCCACAGTGTGATGTCCAAGACTAACAGCTGGGTAATGCAATCTGGCTGGAAAAAGCATGCACCAGCTTGCCCATACCACAGGTTTAATATGCTTTTCCTTGCCTCGTGCCACAGGTTTAATATGCTTTTCCTTGCCTAGTCACTGATAGCTGTGCACTTCTTGTATCCCTGCGGACTTTTAAAGCTCTCAATCTGTTAAAGATTTCAAAAATAACTTCAGTTTTAAAGAACTGAAAGAACCTGGCCAAAGGAAGACTGTATTGAAATAACAGCATTTGCAACCATGAGACATCAGGGCAGCTTTGAAGTATTGCCACCTTAGTTTCAGAATGAGGCAGACAGTTCCTCTTCAGCAGGATCCCAGAACCATCAATGAAATAAATTGTCTTCCTTGAGGGAGAAATGTTCTCCAAGACAACAAGGGAAATCTTTTTACCTCAAGAATTGCTTAAAATCTTCCGGAGTCACCATTTGAAGTTAGACAGCCCTTGGTTTACAATTTAATTTTGAACTCCAGCTTTATATATCTGCATTGTCCACCTGCTGTATAGCCTTTAAATCTGCAATCTCTTTCCTATGCTTTTGCATCAATAAACACATTGATTAGCTGATGGAAATTTTCTGCTAATGTAATCTTTATCCTGGTTGCAACTTAAGGTTATTACTGAGAGAGAATCACAGTTATCCCTCCGCTATATACAGAAGAGCCTACCAGGATTGTTTGCAAATCTCTGAAATGGAGCTTGAGTGGGCAAACAGTCTATGGGCAGGGTGGCTGGGATCCCTCGATGTTACTGGCCCTTTTCTGAACCTCTCTGCATATATGTCCCTGATGGAAGGTAGACTGATGCCAGTGATGCGTTGGGCTGTTTTGACGAGCTGCTGTAGTGCCTATCTGTCTGCCACAATGCAGTTTCCACAGCACGCAGTGATGCAGATTGTTAGTGAGCCCTCAACTGCGCATCTATAAAAGGATGCAAGTCCAGATGTACATAGTCCAGCTCTTCAGCCTCATCAGAAAGTAGATGTTTTGGTGAACCTTCCTGATTGTGTAGGATGTGATGTGGGACCATGAGAGGTCACGTGAGATGTGCACCCCCCGGAGTTTGTGGGATCACTCTCTACGCGACTCCCTTGTCCATTCATCTCTACCCATTGATCTCTCTCCTGGCACTTACCCTTGCAAGTGGAACAAGTGCACCCCTGTCCCTGCACCATCTCCTCACTACCATTCAAATAGTCCTTCCAGGTGAGGCGACACTTCACCTGTGAGTCTGTTGGAGTCATGCACTGTGTCCGGTGCTCCCAGTGTGGCCTCCTGTTTCTCAGACGTAGATTGTGAGAACGCTTCGCCAAGCACCTTACGCTCCATCCACCAGCACAAATGAGATCTCCCAGTGGCCGCCATTTTTAATTCCACCCCATTCTCATTCTGATATGCCCATTGATGGCCTCCTCCACTGTCATGATGAGGCCATACTTAGGTTGAAGGAATAACACCTTATATTCCAGCGGAGTAGCCTCCAACCTGATGGCATGAACATCGATTTCTCAAACTTCTGGTAATGTCCCCTACCTTTTTCACCATTCCCACCTCATCTCCTTGCCCCCCCATCACCTCCCTCTGGTGTTCCTCCTCCTTTTCTTTCTACCATGGCCTTCTGATCTCTTCTGTCAGACTCCCCTTTCTCCAGCCCTGTATCTCTCTCACCCATCAACTTCTCAGCTCTTTACTTCACCCCTTCCCCTTCAGGTTTTACCCATCATCTTGTGTTTTTCTCTCTCCCCTCCCCCACCTTTTAAATCTACTCATCAGCTTTTTATTCCCAGTTCTGCCGAAGGGCCTTGGCCTCAAACATCGACTGTATTCTTTTCCGTAGATGTTGCCTGGCCTGCAGAGTTCCTCCAGCATTTTGTGCATGTTGCAGTTTCCACTGCTGTGCCACTAATGTAAGGAAGAGTGCGAGTGGTGTGAGTTCTGAAGTCGATAACCATCTCCTTTGTCCTGTTGACCTTGAGGATGCTTGGCACCAGGCCTCAGCTCTTCCACTTTCTGTCTGTCAGTTGTCTCTTTGTTGTGTTCGGGAGTATTCTGAAGTTATGCTATGTGAATATAGCAGATGTTAATTTAAATAAGAACCAATCTTCAGCTGTTAATCATTGCAAAAGACAGCATAAAAGCAAAAGAAAGGACATATAGTAAAACTTAGTGGGAAGCTAGAGGATTGGGAAGCTTTTAAAAACCAACAGAAGACAACTGAAAACCACAGGGGTAAAAAGATAAAATATGATTGCCAGTAGGCTAAAAATCAAAGGGAATACCAAAGACTTTTTTCCAGATACAGTATAAAGAGTAAAAGAGAGGCAAGAGTGAATATTGGACTGCTGGAAAACTACTTGGGGAGGTAGTAACAAAGGACAAAGAAATGGTAAGAAAACTTAATAAATATTTTGTGTTTGTCTTCCCTGTGGAAGTCACTAGCAGTATGCCAGAAATTTGAGAGTGTCAAGGGGTAGAAGTAAGTGTCATTGCTTGGGAAGCTGAAAAGTCTGACGGTAGATAAGTCACCTGTACCAGATGGACTACACCCCAGGGTTCTGAAAGAGATGGCTGAAGAGATCGTGGAGGCAGTACTAATGATTACTCAATATTGGAATGGTTCTGGAGCATTGGAAAACTGCAAATGTCACTCCACAGTTTAAGAAGGAAGGGAAGCAGAAAAAAGTAAATTTGTAGGCCCATAAGCCTGGGTTCAGTGGTTGGCAAGATGTTGGCGTCCATTATTGAGAATGAGTTTTCGGGATACATGGAGGCAAAGTGGACCAGAGTTAGCATGATTTCCTTAAGGAAACATCTTGCCTGACAAATCTGTTGGAATTCCTAGAGGAAATGACAGGCAGAACAGACAAAGAAGAGTCAGCGGATGTTGTTTACTTGGATTTTCATAAGGCCTTTAACAGGGTTCTGCACAAGAGGCTGCTTAACAAGCTAATTGTTATATGGTTATATAGGTCGGTGGGACTAGGTGACAGTAAGTGTTCGGCTGGGACTAGAAGGGCTGAGGTGGCCTCTTTCCAAGCTGTAATTGTTATATGGTTATAAGAACCCATGGTATTAGAAGATTCACTATAATATATAGAAGATTGGCGGACTGGCAGGAGGCAAAGAGTTGGAATAAAGGGGGCCTTATTCTGGTTGGCTGCCAGAGACAATTAATATTCTTCAAGAGTTAGTATTGGGACCGCTTCTTTTTATGTTATATGTGAGTGATTTGGATGATGGAATGAAAGACGTTGTGACTAAATTTTCAGATGATACAAAGTTAGGTGCCCAAGACTGTAAGTTAAACAGGTCATAAAATCAGAATTTTATAGACCAAAAATTTGAATTTTAGAAAGCTCAGAAGATGTTGGAACTACGGTTGAACTGTTAATGGTTGAATGCTTCCTTGTCTATGACAAATAATTTCCAGCATTCTTTGTTTCAAAGCCCTGAAGGTCAAGGATTTTGGAAAGTGGTGTGAATATGTGTTTTAATGTTTTGCTGAATATGTAAGCATTGAGAGGAAGTAGCTAAAACATGAATGGTTTGAATTCAAAAAATGTTGTGTGAGGTATAGCCATATGTGAGTTCGAGGGAGAGAGAGATCGGTCATGAGTGTGTTAAATCTGTATTGTCGGGTGCTTGAATTAATCCAAGGGAAAGATTCTGTTAATTAATGTGGAATTATGTGAATATACGTGTGTGTGTGTGTGTGTGTGTGTGTGTGTGTGTGTGTGTGTGTGTATGTGTGTATGTGTGTGTGTGTGTGTTGGGGGGGGGGAGGAATCCATCCATTGTTTCCTTTGTTCTTTGAATTATGTGTTTTTTTTGTGTTAAATGTTTCTTCTAAGTTTTTTTTCTATTTTATTCATGAATCTCAAAAGGAGAAATTGTGAGCATGGATTTTTGTTTTGTTTTATCTATGTTTTAAGTTTGTGTCTTTTGATTTCTTTTTTTTTTGGCATTGGTACAGGAGAGAGAAAGATTGTATGCTGGCTATGTGGAATCCATGTTAAAGTGATGAAAATGTGAGCATCTCTATTCTGAATGTGAGATTCCTACATTCCAAAAATAAGTTGTCATTTTGGGAAATGGGTGATTTGTGTATACATAAATTGGGAATCTATCATTTGTTTTTGGTGGAAGATTGGAACATTTGGGAAGTAAACTGAAACATTGCTTTTCTGAACAAGGATGTTCCGCAAGACTAAAATATATATTGCATATCGTCAATACTCTGCTTGAGTTTTAATTCTTTTGTGAATAACTCTGCAAGGCTGCGGCATAGTCACAGTGCCATTGTCTAAAATCATGATTCAGGTCATTTCTGTCTCCTACAACGTAAATGTAGATGGTGCTTTTGAAGATCAGCACGCCTGGTAGAATGCAAAGGAGAGTGCATCTTTGCTGACCTCAGAGAGCCAAAGGGAGAGGGTAGACTAAGTGAATCTGCCCACTAACAACCTCGGTACAGGAAATTAAGTAACAATCACCAGCCTCCTGAGCAAAGCAGACCCATGAGTGGAAAGGAATGGAAGTGTGAATGCAGAAGACGGAAAGCGAAACAGCAAGCCGTGAATAATGCGCTAAAATATAACAGTAATTCTGTAATGAAGACTGGTTCTGGAAGGTAGCTTATCAGTTCAGTAGATCAGAAAAGAAAGATATTCAGAAAATAGATGGGAAGGGATCTGAGTTATTTCAGAAACATAAAGTTCCACAGGCTCGATGGAAAGTGGACTGATAAAGAAAATAAATTGCACACGTCGTCTAAAGACAGCCATCCCAGCCTAGAATGGGAGTGGACACATGAGCTGGGCCCTTCAGTTGTTGGGCCAGCAATAAAAAAAAAACAGTCCAGGAGGGGTGTCACAGGGGTGAGGTCCTTGCAGCCATTCCAATAGAAAGCACCCCAAAACCTCCTGTAGATCGATCAAAGGACTGAGAAACTCTCCGGATTATTGAGACAATGCATGTCATGACCTGGAGTGTGAACTGTTGTCCATGAACCTGAAACAGTTACCTTGCTGGTGGTCCTGCGCACAGAGCAACTACTGATTGCCACTGCTGACTTTTAGCTTTCAGATACTGAAAGGGCGATATTATTGACTAGCTTACCTTAGCTCTTTATTACATGGTCATTTTTATTCTATTGCTTTTTAAAATCTTCCCAATCCTCTAGCTTCCCACTAAATTTTGCTAATTTTAGGCCCCCTCTTTCACTTTTATGCCGTTTCAGACTTCCCTTGTTAGTCAAGGTTACCTGATCCTCACTTTAGAATGCCTCTTCTTTGGGATGTCCAGATTTTGTGCATTCCGAATTACTTTCCGAACTTCCAGCCATTGTTCTTCTGCCAGCATCCCTGCTAGTATCTATTTACAATCGACTTTGGCCAGCTCCTCTCTCATGTCTCTGTAGTTCCCTTTACTCGACTGTAATACTGAATTCTCTGCAAGGTGAATTCTATCACATTATGATCATTTCCTCCAAGGGGTCCTTTACCGTAAATGCAAATCAAATCAGGCTCATTACAAAACACCCAGTCAAGAATTGCCTTTTGCCTATTGGGCACAACCACAAGCTACTCTAAAAAGTTATCTCATAGCATTCTACGAACTCCTTTTTTTGGGATCCAGCGCTAACCAAGGTTTCAGCCACTGCAACACATCGGGAAGGGGGAGAGTTATCCTGACGTTTCTTTTTCAGGAGGCAATCACACCCATTAGACTAATTGGCTGAAGCTCTTCCAGCACTACCTCTTGGGTCCCCTTACCTGCCTCACTCATAGTCACACCATCTTGTCTCTGACCACAGCCCAAATTTGAAATAGTTAATCTAGTGGATGTGACTGCCTCCTGTAACACACTTTACAGTTAACTCACCTCTTCCCTGATGCACTGTGTTGTTTGAAGCTCAGATTCCAAGTCACCAATGATGAGCCATAGTTCCTGAGCAGTCAGCAGTGGCTGCAGATATGGTCACCAGGAAGCACAATGGGGTGCACCAGCTACCACACATTACCTGATCCGACACTGCTACTTTATTGAATTTGCTATGAATTAATATATTTTTAGTTAGCCACTATATTAAAAAAAATCCTTTTCCTGCCTGCCACTCACTGTGCCTCCTTATCGGAGCCACTTCTCACCAAAGCCTCAGTTCCACACTCTAACTCTGACCACTCCAACAGTGGCCACTCCCACACCATTTAAACCTCACTGCTTTTTATTGGCCCAAGTGAACTAAATACCGAATAGTGAAGTGGGTGATCATAGCCAGCATCTCTATTTATTTAGATAAAGATTGAAAAGATGAGCACTGACTGGTTAAGATTCTTAACTCCCTAATAGTAAAGAAAAACGCAAAGCAAGGTTTGTTTTTGATCAGTACTCTTAGCATCAAATTCACTGCAGCCACTCAATTTAACATCAGCCAATTCTTGCACATTGCCCTGTCATAAAGAAGCTACAAATAGAAAGGGGGTGTAAGAAATTGCTCTGGTTTTCCCCGTTACGCTCAAGAATAAACAGAGTTATCTTGAAAGCTTCAAAAGTAAATAGAGGAAAGCCCGAACACATCTATTGCAGGTTTCTGAATTAAAGCCAATTTTTAAGGAGCATTTGCAAAAATATTCTTAATATTTATATATCCATTATAGCCTAAATGCTGTGCTGAGTTGTCAACACCAACATTCTGCAGTTAATGTGTCTTCAGTTTATATGAAAATGTAATCCTCAGGGAATACAGAAGCTCACATTATACAATGTTGCCATTTAAGCTACTGCCACTCCAACTGATTCATCACTTATGGTAGAGCTTGGCTGCGTGAGTCAAGGCCACTCATAAAAAACAATTATCCAAACCCTTACCAGTGGCTGCTGTAACCAGGTAAATAGCTATTCAACAGATCTGCATGAAATCTGGAACATTTTAACTCTTGTATGTGGAGAAACTGCAACATTTGTCAAAGAATATCAGCTATTAAGAAGATTTTTAGGGTACAGACAAAGGCTTGTTATTGTCCCCATATGGGCATGAAAATTACCTTTTTATAGAATACAACATGAAAAATCCATTATCCTATTCCACATCTTGATTTGAGGAGCTTTGATGTAATATCAAAAAGTGTCTGTTTTTTAGTCGGCTTGCATTTAGTCTTCTGCATTTGACGGGTCTTCAATTCATTACATGCTCTGAGATAGAAAATGAGCTTGTTAAAAAGTTGAATTGTGTGTCGCTAGATGTCCTTTACGACGTAACATGAAGTTTTCCTGAAGAAATTACATTTAAAAATAAAAGCAAGGTATTATATCGCCTCGTATCAGGCAACATTTCTGTAAGCAAATAATTAGAGTTCTCTTTGTGTTCTATACGGATGTCATTCCCTCCCTCCATCAAGAGACCAGACTGAAGGCGATGGCTTCTCTTAGGCATAAAGTGTATATTGTGCTCTTGCTAATCTACCCAAAATTTATACCACAAGACAAAGGAGCAGAGGTATGCCATTCGGCCCATCGAGTGCTCCGCCTCCCCTGCTTTGCAGTCTGCAGCATTATTTTGGTTACAGATCTTTCCTCCAAGAGGGGGAATTTGAGTCATGAAGCCTCAACTGTATATAAAAGTTGAGGTTGGGGCCAGTACAAATTTGGCAGATACACTGTTTGACATGCTTCTTTTTGTTTCTTAGTAAAGTTAGGAGCGGTCAACCCTGGTCTCGTTAACAGGAGCATTTATTTCTCCAGCAACATGCACAAAATACTGGCGGGACTCAGCAAGTCAGGCAGCATTTATAGAGAGGAATAAATAGTCAGCGTTTTGGGCTGAGTCTCGGCCTGAAACCTGTTGTTCATGATTTCCAGATTCTGCAGAATCTCTTGAGTTTATGATTTATTTCTCCAGATAACTTACATTACAACTGGACATGTTCTAATTGATATGGCTTATCCTAAGGAAAATTATTGGATGGCATGAACTTCATCATTTATTAAATTGCATTTTAACATGTTTGGATATGTGTATATATTGTATTGGCATATTTGCCCTTTAGAATGATGTGAAAAAAGACCTCTTGGTCAATGTACTGCCTTAAAGATAATGTAGCCATTTCCTGATGCTGAATGAAGGACTGTGACTAATGATTTGGCATGAAATGATTGAGCAATGTCAGTGTTGTGATAAAGTTTGATGAATTAGTATCTGTTTTTCTAAATGCTTATTGAAGTTCAAGCAGATTATCTTTTATTCCTCTTTGTCAACCATGCACCCAGCCCCATTCCAACAATTCCATTATTTCTTCATAACAATATTTACAAACCCCATTTCCAGAAAAGTTGGGATATTTTCCAAAATGCAATAAAAACAAAAATCTGTGATATGCCAATTCACGTGAAACTTTATTTAACTGACAAAAGTACAAAGAAAAGATTTTCAATAGTTCTACTGACCAACTTAATTGTATTTTGTAAATATACACAAATTTAGAATTTGATGGATGCAACACACTCAACAAAAATTGGGACAGAGGCATGTTTACCATTGTGTTAAATAACCTTTCCTTTTAATAACACTTTTTAATCTTTCTGGAACTGAGGATACTAATTGTAGTAGATTTGCAATTGGAGATTTTCTCCAGTCTTGCTTGATATAAGACTTCAGCTGCTCAACAGTCCGTGGTCTCCGTTGTCTGATTCTCCTCTTCATGATGCACCATATATTTTCAATAGGAGATAGATCTGGACTGGCAGCTGGCCAGTCAAGCACACGCACTTTGTGTCTACAAAGCCTCGCTGTTGTAGCCCATGCAGAATGTGGTCTGGCATTGTCCTGCTGAAATAAGCATGGACGTCCTGGGAAGAGACGTCACCTTGATGGCAACATATGTCTCTCTAAAGTCCTAATATACGTCTCAGAGTCAATGGTACCTTCACATACATGCAACTCACCCATGCCGTGGGCACTGATGCACCCCCATACCATCACAGAAGCTGGCTTTTGCACCTTTCGCTGATAACAATCAGGATGGTCATTTTCATCTTTGGCACGGAGAACTCAACGCCTGTTTTTTTCCGAAAACTAGCTGAAATGTGGACTTATCTGACCACAGCACATGGTTCCACAGTCTTTCAGTCCACCTGAGATGAGCTCAGGCCCAGAGAACTTGCTGGCATTTCTGTATAGAGTTGATGTATGGCTTCCTCCTTGTGTAATACAGTTTCAAGTTGCATTTCTGGATGCAGCGACAGACTGTTAAGTGACAATGGTTTTCCAAAGTACTCCCAAGCCCAGGTGGTTATAATTGTCACAGTAGCATGACGGTTTCTTAGGCAATGCCGCCTGAGGGCTCAGAGATCACACGCATTCAACAGTGGTTTCCAACCTTACCCTTTATGCACTGAGATGTCTCTGAATTCTCTGAATCTTTTCACAATATTATGTACTGTAGATGTTGAAAGACCTAAATTCTCTGCAATCTTGCGATGGGATATGTTCCTTTTGAACTGACTAACAATTCTCTCATGAATTTTGGCACAAAGGGGTGAGCCACGACCCATCCTTGCTTACAAAGACTGAGCCTTTGATGGACGCTACATTTATACCCAGTCATGATATCTCACCTGCTACCAATTAGCTTGCTTAACATGGAGTCTTCCAAACCGGTGTTACTTGAATATTCTGTGCACGTTTCAATCTTATTTTAACTCTGTCCCAACTTTTGTTGAGTGTGTTGCAGCCATCAGATTCTAAATTTGTGTATATTTACAAAATACAGTTAAGTTGGTCAGTAAAACTATTGAAAATCTTTTCTTTGTACTTTTGTCAGTTTTCTGGAAATGGGGTTTGTAATTCTTGTCCAATTCCTTACAGGGACTACCATTTTCTGATATCTGTCACCACAGTGGTTGTGTTATTTTGAAAGTTGGATGTGGTATCACGTTGTTTGCCAGCATACCTGATATCAAAGTGAATTCTATTACTTTTTAATTGAACAATTTATTCTGCTTTTTCCTATCAGTTCCATCTTAAGTGACTTTAATTGTCATTATTGAATGGTAATTATGGGAAGAAGTCAAGGGCTCATCTAATAACTCAGCCAAATTATGGTACTCTGTGCACTTAAGAGTTCTGAGATCATTTGCTCCAGTCTTCAACATTAAGCTTTCTGGGGCCTTATATGAAATATAAAGAATATCAGTGAGAAACCAGATGATGGCTGTTGATGCTCCAGAGGTAGTAATGATCTCCAATTGGATTCAGGTCCTGAACCTAAAATAATAACCTTCCAAATGATTTTCAGTAGCATCAATGTGGCAAAATGTTCCACATTTTCTTAGAATATGGAACATTTTGTCTCATTGATGCTGAAGCACAGAGTTTTGTGTCACTTAATGGGAGATTTAATGCATAAGGCAATGGAGTGGTGCAATGTAATTAGAGTGGTAGGAAAATTGTCTGATGTTGCAAGATGATGTGGACTATTTGAGTTATGTGTCCTGTTTCTACACTGCAGATTCCATGTAATCCAGTTTGTAGTGTAACTATCAATGAACCACGTCCACCTGAATAAACTATAATGACTCTTGAAAAGGTAAAAAGATTAAACCCTCCCCTAAGTCCTTGTTTCATCTGTCTTTGGTGTTCTGATTTTCTTGAAGGATGCAAGCATATGTATATAGAACCCTTGTTTGCACCTGTACCTTTGTTTCCATTTCCTTGCTGTTCTTTGTTCTTGAGCTTAATTAAGATTGGATCTGGACGTTTCAAATTTCTGCTGACTACAGTGTTCCTGGTTTACATTCTGCAACTAAGCTAAAGCAGAACAGATGGGCAAGAAGTACAGAAATTCAAATGTTTCCTAATGCATTTGCAAACTTCAGCTGTGGCCTTGGACACTACAATCAAAATTGTGATACATGGCATTGAATATAGGCCAGGAGAGGTGAGGGGATCATGCTCATAGATCCGGGATTGGGATGATGATCTTGTCAGCAGCATGAGTTCAAGGTGACAGCACACAGAAGATGGAGTAGTACAGTAGAGGAATATGCCCTTTGACCCACGATGTCAATCCAAACTGATCTCATCTACCTGCTCACGTGTCTGTATTCCACCATTCCTACCTGTTCTTGTGCCTGTTAAATGTTGCTATCCTAGGGGTGGCATGGGCTGGGCCTTAGGTTAGTAATCAGGAAGGTGGTATGAGATCGCCAATTGGGATTAGAGCTGTCAGAGCAGGGGTGTCGAGTTCAGCAATCTGATAAGAGGCTTTGGCAAGGGGAGGGTTGCAGATAGAGACTGAGGCCCTCAGAAGATATCTGAAGGAATACTGGGAAGGTCAGCTAGAGAGGGAGAACTTGGGGAGGTGCAATTGCTGGAGGTAGATCACCATGGGTGTATGGAGTAGAATGTACAATAATGAGAGGGAGAGATTGCTGGGCAGTTTGAGTGTAAATGCCAGGGGGAAAGTGGGGCCAGAAGAATGAGGGGTTAGATTGGGGTTTAGTTGGGTCCTAGTCAGCGTTGCACAATGAAAACAGGGTTACCTGGAAAGTACCAAATTGTAGCCTTGCCCCTTGTAAATTTGGGCTGGTAATGTAGTTTTATGAAGTTGTAAAATGGAAGAACACCTCATAAAGGGCAAAGCATATTCACATTTCTGAATGGCACAAAATGAAAAGGGGATTGCCCTCAATGAGTTTCGCTGCATGATGATTACAATTTTCAATAACTTAGAACTGAAACAAGGATGTTTTCTCATTTCTGAGCTTTTGAGTCTTGACCCCGCAGGCTACAAAACGCTGCATATATCAAGTGAGAGATCCACTACAGACCAAGAGGTAGTAAAAGTAAAATGTAAGGAATGGGGAAACTAAGATGATAGAAAAATGCTCATTCTTAAGTTATTTGTGACCTCCATGACCTTGTTGGTAAATAGAATAAAAAGATTTTGTGTTGTTGCTTAAAGAGTGCTTTTATGAATTTAATCTTATTCAGTGCACATCACATTTTGGAAGCATTTCAAAAGTGTTTTTAGACATTTGAATTTTCCTACCATTCTGTGATTGTGAGCCATAACCTTGACTGAATGTTTATGGAAACTCTGGAGTAATGACCACCATTTCTGCCACAATTAAGCTACCTGTTTGGTAAATCCTTTCTAAAAGCTCTCCAGCTTTGTGGCTTGATTGAATTAGTTGGGTTGGTTCTGGTAAATTACTCTGAAATGAAGACTCGATCCTCACAATGACAGGAAAAATAGTGCTTTCTCCTCCCAGTTTTTTAAGTATTCCTGTTTAAAAATTATTCCTGACTTTTCTTTTGCTAGAAAAATTGTAAATGAAGGACGAGAGAAGCATCAAAGCGAGTGTACTGCTCATGCATATTATATTCTGATTTATTTTTCCTTGTCAAAAATCTTGTTTCATGCTTTAAATGGAGCTCTGAGTTACAAGATAAAATGCTGTTCATACTGTATTTTCAGTCAGATACATTTTTCAGCATGTCTGCCCATTATGTTGTAATTAGTCCCATTCTCAAAATGGTATTACTTCAAGTTTGCTTCCTGTATTCCTGTTTCTTATCTAACATGTTTCTACATGTAAATAATCCACATCAGCTTCTGTAGCCTCTACTTTCTGAGGCTGAAGTGAGCTGGACTATATACATCCATACTCCGATCATTCTATAGAGCATAGTGGAGAGCATCTTAAGTTGCATCACTGCTTGGTATAGAAACTACACTGCGGACAAGAAGGTTTTACAACAGGCAGTCAAAACAATCTTGCATCTTGAATTATAGATGTCCTGACACCAACTACCTCACTCAAATGCTTAAACATCTCTAAATTGCCGGTCCTTGTAGATGAGTGAACACTTTACCTGCAAATCTGTTGTGAACATCTACTGTATCTGGTGCTCCTGATGCAGGCTGTTCCACACTGGTGGAATCCCACATAGATTGGGGGACTGCTTTGCTCTATCTGCAAAAAGGATGTTTTCTTGTGTGCTAACCATTTTAGTTCCAATCCCCGCTCCCATTCTGACATGTCGGTCCATGGCCTCCTCTACTGTCATGATGAGGCAACTCTTAGGTTGGAGGAGCAACGCCTTATAGTGATAGGCAGAATCGAAGATAGCGATGAATCAACTCAGCATACAGGAGGGAGATTGAAAATCTGGCTGAGTGGTGCCATGACAGAAACCTCTTACTCAATGTCAGCAATACCAAGGAGCTGATTACGGACTTCAGTAGAAGGAAACTGCAAGTCCATGAGCCAGTCCTCACTGGAGGATCAGAGGTGGAGAGGGTTAGCAATTGTAAATTCCTAGGTATTATTATTTTGGAGGATCAGTCCTGGGCCCTGCACATAAGTGTAATTATGAAGAAAGAATGGCAGCATCTCTATTTCCATAGGAGTTTATGGAGATTTGGCATGACATCTAAAACTTTGACAAGCTTCTAGAAATGTGTAATGGAAAGTCTATCGACTGGCTGCATCACAGCCTGATATAGAAACACTAATGCCCTTGGATGGAAAATCCTACAAATAGTGGATATGGACATTGTATGTAAAGCCCTCCAAACCATTGAGCACATATACATGAAACACTGTCGCAGGAAGGCAGCATCCATCATCACTTAACTCCCCTCCCCCCCCCACTATCCAGGACATGCTCTCATCTTGCTGCTGCCAGTAAGAAGGTACACGAGCCTAAGGACTTACCCCACCAGATTCAGGAACAGTTACTACTACTCGAACTCTTCAACCAAGGTGGATAACTTCACTGAACTTCAGTTCCCACAACCAATGGACTCACTTTCAAGGACTCTTCATTTCATGTTCTCGATATTTATTACTTATTTATTTACTTTTATTATTTCCTCTGTTTGTATTTGTGCAGTTTGTTATCTTCTGCCCTCTGGTTGGACACCCTAGTTGGGTGGTCTTTCACTGATTCCATTATGGTTATTATTTATAGATTTACTGAGTATGCCCACAAGAAAATGAAGCTCAGGGTTGTATGTAGTGGCATATGTGTACTTTGATAATAAATTTACTTCGAACTTTTGAAATTTGAACTTAATATTTATATAATTTGTTAGCAGAGATGAGTTTCTGATTAGAATCGGGTTTAAAATCACTGGGATATGTTGTAAAATTTGTTAACTTAGTGGCAGCCGTGCATGGTAAATAAATAACTCTATAAAAACACAGAAAACCTACAGCACAATACAGGCCCTTCAGCCCACAAAGCTGTGCCGAACATGTCCCTACCTTAGAAAATTACACACAAGGAAATCTGCAGACGCTGGAAATCCAAGCAACACACACAAAATGCTGGTGGAACACAGCAACACAGCAGGCCAGGCAGCGTCTATAAGGAGAAGCACTGTCGACGTTTTGGGCCAAGACCCTTCGTCAGGACTAACTGAAAGGAAAGATAGTAAGAGATTTGAAAGTAGGAAGGGGAGAGGAAAATGTGAAATGATAGGAGAAGACTGGAGGGGGTGGGTGAAGCTGAGAGCCGGAAAGGTGACACGTTCCAAGGAAGGATATATGGCTGTAATAGTGGGTCTGGGTCAGAATATGATCGAAAAGTTGAAGGGCCAAAGAAATTATAGATGGGGAGCAGTGAGAGAGAGTTTCACTAAACTCCCGTCGAAGAGAAGATTTAAACTTTTTCAGTGTAGGCATCACTGGCAGAGGCTTCGCAAAATTACCCAGGGTTACCCATAGCCCTCTATTTTTCTAAGCTCCATGTACCTATCCAAAAGTCTCTTTAAAGACCCTATCGTATCCGCCTTTGCCATCGTCAGCAGCCCATTCCACGTACTCACCACTCTCTGAGTAAAAAAAACTTATCCCTGACATGTCCTCTATACCTAATGTATATAATCTTAAGTGTGTGTATGTATATGTGAATGTATATATGTTTATGTATTAAATTGTTAATTTCAAGATAGTGCAAAAAAAGAAAAAAATGATTTAGTGTTCATGGGTTCCATGTCCATTTAGAAATCTGGTGGCTGAGGGGAAGAAGCTGTTTCTGAATCACTGAGTGTATGGCTACAGGCTTCTGTATGTCTTTCCTGATGGTAACATTGAGAAGAGGGCATGTCCTGGGAAATGAATGTCCCCATATCAGACAGATTGTGGTCTTCTGATTAGTAAGTCGAGGATCCAATTGTAGAGGGAGGTACACGGGCCCAGGTTCTGTAACTTATCAACCAGGACTGTAGGAATAATGGTATTATTCACTGAGCTATAGTCAATGAAGAATCACACATCCACACTGGCATTATTACCTTCCATTCCATTTCTGTATTCTCAACTTAGCTGCCACTGAAACTCTTAACTGGGACTTCTTAACCTTTACTCTTAACTATTCCTAAACAGATATCCAACATTCTACTTTTTGTCCAATATAAACTTGAGTCATCAACAATTCTGCATCCATCTCTCAATTCCACAACTCTGCTTCATTTCTGAATCATACTTGAACTGTGATGCCTGTGGACTAAGCTTTGTTACAATTTTAAAATGTTAATGCTTCAATTTGCTTGCAGCCCTCAAAATACTTGCACACCTCCAATTCTAGTTCTTGTATCCTCAATTCTAGTTCCTCCACCTTTACCACTTCTGCTAAGTACTCTGCCTCTTTATCTCTTTTTCATCTTTTTAAGGTGTTTCTTTAAAGTGTACTTCCTTGACCAAGCCTTAGTATGTGGCTCAGTGTTAAATTTTGTTTGGTACTCCTCTTCACAGTAGTGTATTTGCAATTTATTACTTCATTAAAGTTGTTATATCAATGCTGGGTTTTGTTGCTGTTGTAATCAGAAAAATTCCCTGTACAGTTGTGTTTTATTGTTGCAGAAAGCTTCATCATAAAATCACAGCTACTGAGACTGTCTTATTAAAATGTATAATGTTCATATTGAATTATATTTCCAAACCTCTACTGCGCTTGATGAAAATACTGCTAATAGTTTCTGACCAAATAATTTTTCTTAAGAGATTGTAATGAAAGATTGATGAATTATAGTTAGCTGCTGATAAAAATTTAATTCTCAACATTGCTTGCTACTTTGCTTCTGACTAGAAAAGTCTTTAGTCATAATTCTTGCCATTAGCCATTTTCTCTCATAGTGATTTTTTTTTTAATTTGAAGTTGTAAAATCTGCTGTTAGTAACAAAACTAACTAGGAGTATTTATAAAACTTGTTCAGTTATTATGTCATAAAAGGGTTTAGGCTATTTCTATATACGGTCATCAAAAATCTAGTCTGTAATTTCATGCTTTTGAGATATAACGTCATACAAGGCTATGGTTTTAAAATAATGAGAAGAAAAATAAATAAGGAAATTTTTCTTCCTTATCAGATCCTGAAAAGAATGTGCTGGGATAAAATATGAAAAAAAAAACAAGCAGTTACTTTAGAATTAGATTTCCCAGAGTATTATTTTTAATTTTGGGGCAAGCACATGGCCACCTCTTACTGTTTCAAAGCACTTGATAGAATAGGCCAGTCAGCTTACTTGTTCCCCATGGGATACTCCCCACCTCCCCCACCCAATCCCAGGATGTAATTTGTTGAATCTTCAACGCATTCCCTCTCTCTTGAGTATATGGGGAAGAGGACCAGATATGTAAATGAGGCCTCACTACTTGTCTAAGCGATTTCAACCGGTTCAAGTCCTCCTGCAGTATAACACTCGTCTTCCTAGTTGCTCTCTGTGCCTACATATTGACTTGCAGTGGTTGATGTGACGGGTATCCAGCTCCTTTGAACACCAGCACCTTTCACTACTGAAATATACTCCCCTTCCTACCCCTGCCTGACACTTGCCCACATTTTGTACCTGCCCTTGCCCATGTGCAGTTTCCCCTGATTTTTCACTTCAAGTCAAGTCAAGTCAACTTTTGTTGTCATTTCGACCATAACTGCTGGTACAGTGCATAGTAAAAATGAGACAATGTTTTTCAGGACCATGGTGCTACATGAAACAGTACAAAAATCTAGACTGTACTACAAAAAAATACAACACAGAGAAAGCTACACTAGACTACAGACCTACACTGGACTGCATAAGGTGCACAAAAACAGTGCAGACATTACAATAAATAATAAATAGGACAATAGGGCAAGGTGTCAGTCCAGGCTTCGGGTATTGAGGAGTCTGATAGCTTGGGGGAAGAAACTGTTACATAGTCTGGTCGTGAGAGCCCGAATGCTTTGGAGCCTTTTCCCAGACGGCAGGAGGGAGAGGAGATTATATGAGGGGTGCATGGGGTCCTTCATAATGCTGTTTCCTTTGCGGATGCAGCGTGTAGTGTAAATGTCCGTGATGGCAGGAAGAGAGACCCTGATGATCTTCTCAGCTGACCTCACTATCCGCTGCAGGGTCTTGCAATCAGAGATGGTATAATTTCCGAACCTGGCAGTGATGCAGCTGCTCAGGATGCTCTCAATACAACCCCTGTAGAATGTGATGAGGATGGGGGGGTGGGAGATGGACTTCCCTCAGCCTTCGCAAAAAATAGAGACGGTGCTGGGCTTTCTTTGCAATGGAGCTGGTGTTGAGGGACCAGGTGAGATTCTCCATCAGATGAACACCAAGAAATTTGGTGCTCTTTACGATCTCTACCGAGGAGCCGTCGATGTTCAGCGGGGAGTGGTTGCTCTGTGCCCTCCTGAAGTCAACAACCATCTCTTTTCACATTAAGAGACAGGTTGTGGGCTCTGCACCAGTGAACTGGTAAGACCACAGCACCAGTCCCTGTGGCAGTCTGTTAGTCACAGCCTCCCAACCAGAAACGACCCTTTTTATTCATGCTCCGTCTTCTACCTACTGCATCACGTGGTGAAGACGGCCCAGCGAATTGTCAGGATGGAGCTCCCAGGACTGGACACCATCTATTCCAGCAGACTCAGGAGGAAAGCAATCAGTATAACCAGAGACACCACACACCCCGGCCACTCCCTGTTTGACCCGCTGCCGTCCAGCAAAAGGTTCAGGACACTAAAAGCCAGAACAAATAGACTGAGGAACAGCTTCTTCTCCAGAGCTGTGGCCTCCATCACACCACTCCCTCAGAACAATGACTGAAACTGGACTCAAGGACTGAAGGACACAAGGACTCAAATACTCGCACTAACAGCACTTTGTGCATTATTGTGATATTCTGGTGCTGCTGCAACTTATTTTCTGCCACTTATCTATTTAATACTGTTTTTCTATTACTGTCTTGTTTTTATCTACTGCTTTATTTAATTGCCTGAGAGGAAGCCAAGCAGAGTTTCATTGTATCTATGTATAATGACAATAAAGATCATTCATTCATTCCATTGTTCAGTCTGTACCAGTATTTTACTACCTTACTATGTCAGTAATGGTCTAATGAAAATCCAAATGCACTTCATGCACTGATTTTCTCTGGTCGACTTTACTAATGATAACATCAAAAGCTTTAATGACTTTTCTTTTGTAAATCATTGATGGCTGTTCCCAATTAACATTGGTATTGATTTATTATTGTTACATGTACCCAGATACAGTGAAAAGGTTGTCTTGAATATTGTTCATACAGATCAGGTCATGACACAGTGCATTGAGGTATAACATGGTAAAATAATAACAATGTTAGTGTAAAAGCTACCAAAAAAAGAGCAGTACAAGTTAACAATGAAGTTGAAAGATCATAATGAGGTAGAATGCGAGGCCAAGTGTCCATTTTCAAGTTATTGTGTGTTATGTGTAGTACTATGTTCTACACCCTGGTTCGGAGAAACTTCCTCTCATTTCTATGTGTACACTATATGGTTATAGATGTTATATACATGTATATAGTTAAATGACAATAAACTTGACCTGAAACTTGATTTTGTTGTACAAGAGGTCCGTCTGTTCAAGAATTTGATCAGCGGGATAAAAGCTGGCCTTGTGCCTGGTGATTTGTGCTTTTAGGCTTTTGGATCTTTTGCTGGATGGGAGAGGGAGGAGAGAGAATGTTTTCTGGGTGGGTGGGTCTTTGATTATGCGGGCTGCTTTCCTGAGGCAGTGAGAGGAATCGAGGTGTATCCTCTTAACGATAGATTCTAGTATGTTCCTTGCTAGTGATATTAGTGTGCTGGTCAGTAGCTCTTTTTTCACCTTCTCCTGACAGTACGGCCCTATTGTTTTCTCTCGGCAGTAGCCCTAAACAAAACAGCATTCACAATTTATTCAGGGATTACTTGCTGAATAGGTGTAGCTGAAATGCTCAATATCAGTAATGGATCTTAAGAAATGTCAGTGCAGACTGATGATAAATAATCAGAACTCATCCTATTACCCAACTTTATTTTTAACAATCATATGTAAAACAAAGTTTCATTAATTGCTTGTTTTCCTTTATCGTTATAATATTTGAAGTCATTGACAATAAATTTGTTATCAGAATTGGGCTTAATAGCACTAGCATATGTCGTGAAATTAATTGGAAGATTTGGATTAAGCCTTGATGTGATCTTAGAGAAACGAGTACCTTAGAGTACGACACAGAAACGAACCCTTTGGCCCACCAAGCCGGTGCTGAACATTAAACGCCTTTTACACCAAATCCTTTTACATTTTCCCATCAACTCCTCCTAAATTCCCCTACTCACCAGAGGCAACTTACTCTGCAACTTGCCACCTGCTTAGGGATGTGGGAGAAAACCGGAGAACTTGGAGGAAACCCACATAGAATTACAATGAACGTGAAAACTCTGCACAGTCAGTGCCAGAGGTTAGACCTGAACACACTTCACTGGGGCTGTTAGGTAGTGGCTGTTCGAGAAGCACTATTATGCCACCTGAATTGTTGCTTTGTTGTTACCTTGTGATTTATTTTAGAATCCCAGTCTATTTATTTTCCCTTTTATCTTTCCAAATCAGTTTTTTAATGAAATAGATCATAAGTTACATTTTATAAATAAGAAACAAAAGGGAAATGTCATAGTACTTTGAGTAGTGACAGAGCATTTTCCTCTCTCATTGAACTTCTTAATTACAAAAATGTTTCCAGCAAATTTGAAAGTGACAATTCTGCTTGGAGTAACAGATTGGTAGAAATCGTGATTATAGATTGTTCACAGCATTGAGAAGAGGTTTTCCCACACTTGCAGTACCTGTTTGTAATCAGTAAGATATCAGAGGATGTAACTGGGCTATGGTCTGATATGGAAGTGCAGAGAGGTTGAATGAAATTGGATCAGCATATTAATAAATGAATAAGCTGTCATTCTCGGGAGGTTCTCCATAGTTCATTGAAGTACATGGCTATATCAGGAGCACTCTACATCACCTGATGCATACCAAAGCCTGTGGGAATAATTCTAGTCAGCATGTTGTCTGTAGTGTGAAGGCATCTGACGTGCTCGGCAATTTAATTCCTTTCCGCTGCAGTAATTGAAGCGGGTAGGAGAGGAAAATTAATAGCAGCATGCTACATAGAGCAGTTTATTTTCTCTTTAGACCTTCTGCAAGATACCATGTGCTAGACTGAAATGAAGATTGCACTTTCTAGCATGATAAAGAAATACATTTGCAATCCCCTAGGCTGGCAATTCTCTAACACAGGGAGATATATCTGCTGTACTGTAAGTACTTGGAGCATGTTATTTTTCCTCTCTGTATGGCACTGGTGATTACAATAGTGCATGATGTAACTCATATATTTCTAAATAACAGCCAACTTTTTGGCTGTAACTGTGTAGTGGTGAAGATACATAAAGGGTATTTTCACTGAGTCTGTTTTGGATGAAAATGCTTTGGTAAAAATACTCTGGGTATGTCAGAGGTTAAATTGAACAATTGTAATAAACCACCTAAAACTCAATTACAGCAGCTGCTGGCAGTGTGCAGCTGTGTTGTGGTTGTTGAGAGACCAGTGCCAAGATTGAGCTTTGAGAGTTTTAATTGTAACGGGTTTGTGAGGCAAGGATATTGTGTGCAAATACGAGGTTCCGTGGTATAGTGTACTGGACTGTTCTTTAAAAAAACACACAAAAGGTCACTCCTTTGTGAAATGTAAGTAATTTCCTGGCAGTAATTCTGGTCACTTCATTATCAGTCTGCCATTACATGTCATTAATTGTTGAGCTTACAACAGCATCATTTATTTTCTGAAAGTGATTTATTTTTCTGATCGGTGATTCACTGTTCAAACTCACTCAAAATTGATTCAAGGGTTTATATACAGTTTCATTTACTTCTTTAAATTTGTGACGGATCACATGTTATGAAGGATCAACAATTATAATAAAAGAAACTATTCAGAATAATAGTGCTTTACAAAATGTGAGCACTGGGGCTTTGAGAAAACAGTGTTTTGAATGCTTGTGCCTTGCTTCTATTTGTGACTGGATCTTTGATTGTGATTATGTGCTGCTGGCTCTCAGTCTGCACGTGACATTTCAGATCGATGAATTTGATAACACGTGCAAGCACTTTCTCTTTGCTGCCTACAAATGGAAAATTATTTTTCCAGAGGTTTATTTTTAATGCTATGCATTCACTTTTTATAGAAATGTGTAGATGAGTATGTTTTGTGCATGGGGAATTAGATTATTTGAGAATTTTATCCATTGTAGGTAAAATAAAGCACTTCATGAAGATTTCCTTTATTAGGCTGGGTACTTGTTAGGATGGAAATCTAGAGATTTTACATTTGTTCTTAAATGCATTGTTGAAAAGCTTATTTGATATGTTAAGTATGTGTAAGTTCTGTAATTCATATGTGCACATTTTTTATTGGTATGATTCTCTAAATTTTCTCAGCCTGGTGATTTCAGAATTTTATTTTATCCCTGCATTTTCTTGGCATCTCTTCGGAATATGATGAGCTAGATGTTGCATTGCCCGTAATGGTTGTAGGATTTCCTAGAGAATTTGTTGAATAGTGTTCTGGCCCTCTGACGTGAATCATGTGATATTGGTTCATATGACATCATTAATATTATTGGATTTACCTTCTATACCCTTTGTAGTTGAGACTCTTAGTGATTTTGTATCAAGATCTATTAGCACAAGAGTGGACTAAGACGAAAGATGGAGAATTGACTCCATATAAGTAAACTATTTGGATGCTGTCCTACCTGTCTAAGATCTTCACAAAGATTACTTTGAAAATATCTTTGAAGCTCTTTTTTTTTTAATTATTGGACCTTTACTGCTGTCCAGTTATTTTTCTTTATTCAAGGAAATGCAATATCTGAGGACTTATCTAAACAATTGTATCATTTGTAAAAATTATGTTATCAGTGTTCAATATCATGAAATCAATCTGAAAGCTGGTGGGTATTTTTAATTCTCTTAGCATATTGTCAGGCAATCCACATTATGTGAATTTATTACTTCTCAATAATGTTCTTTATTGATCAAATACTGCTCATCATTTTCCATTTAGTTATTCATAGTAATGCTGCATTGCATAATCTTTGGATAAGCAGAGAATGAGGTCTTTTGCCCTGTTTGTCCATGTCGGGTAAAGAAATGACATTCAGATGAATTCCGTCTCTGTGGGTGATCTTGGAGGCTTTTGGGTTACAATATATTAAACATTCATTTGGGGACTTTGCAAATGAGGTAAAAGATCCTTGCTTCCACCAATTTTTCTGGCAGTAAAGTTTTGAATACCATCTCCCACCCCCACCCGCCCATCTACATTTTGCATGAAGTAACTTCTTTCAGTTCTCACAGAACATAGATGATTATGATCATTAAATCTATGTTTCTTAGTGATTGATTTCTGCCAAAAATATTAGTCTTTTCTGTGTTCTCTGTTTAAAACACTTGCGCAGCTTAATCAAATCTCTCCTTGGGTATTTCTGTTCTGAAGAGTTTAAACCCATTCTTTCTCTATATTTAAATATCTCCACTAGTGTCAATGTCCTTATAAAATATACTCTGCATCTTGTCTCCCTTTAATACGTACTCCCTGTGATGTGGTGACTAGAACTTTACCTTTGGCCTCACTACTATTTCGTAAAATTTCAACATAAGCTCAATACTCTTTGTTCTGTGCCAATGAAGAAAATTATTCTCTCTACTCACCCTCTTTATCTGACTGTCCACCTACCCATCTACCTCACGGATGCACGGATACACGGATATGATTTGTACATCAACACGTCAAGATACACTAAGGCTTGCTCTTTACTACCATTGTCTTTAGATCACTCCTCAAATGAATTATCTCCCATGCCTCCATAATATATCACATTTTTGCACACACCTGACCAATCCACTGCAGCCCTTTTCTATTAGACGACTCTTAAGCAAATGGCTAAGCTTTGTGTCATCTGCAGACCTGTTAACAATGCCCTTCTGTTTAAATCTAAACAACAAGTTGAGCTTCTAGTTATTCTCATGACTTTTAAAAAGAGATAATATTTTGTGTTCAGCTTCTGCTCCATCCAGTCTGGAAGAAGAATGAGGAAAGAGCCTGCGTTTATGTGCAAACTTTCATTTAATGAGGACGTTGTTGAACGGAGAAACCTCTCTAAGAATTGCACTGAGGTGTTGGCCTTGATTTTCTGATCAAATCTCTGTAGTGCATTGAACTCCAGTATGTACTGTACCTTCTAGACTTATCACTTTGCTCTAAGTGGAATTACCTTATGTTACCATCACCAAATAATAATTTCTCCAGTATGAGCTGAGATTGTGCATTCAAAATGCTGATTACAATCTTATTTTAATCAATGAATCAGCAAGACAAGATGGTCAATTGGTAGTTATTCAGTTCATCCCAATATTACAACTGAACCATCAAAACATAGAAACATAGAAAATAGGTGCAGGAGTAGGCCATTCAGCCCTTCGAGCCTGCACCACCATTCAGTATGATCATGGCTGATCATCCAACTCAGAACCCTGTACCTGCTTTCTCTCCATACCCCTGATCCCTTTAGCCACAAGGGCCGTATCTAACTTTATGTTTATGTGAAACAATAAATCAACTATCCCCAAAAGAGCATGTGTTGCATGTTGCATATTTAAGGTCAATTTTCCCATGCTCTTGAAGCAAACTAATCGAAGATAATGTTTATATTGTTGGCATGCTGTATTGTGAGGTGACACCTGCAGGCTGACCTAGCACATCCTTGGGTTGTGAGCATAAACATTGCATTTCACTGTATGCTTGGATGTAAATATGATAAACAAATCTGATCTGGTGCAGTCAATGGAAAGATACATGTATTTAGTAAAATGAATGGTTGTAAGTTTTGAAGAGCATCACAGTTATGCTCTCCATTGACCGACATCTGTGAGACAATGCCACAATCCCTCCAATTTTGTGGTCCTCCTGCGGGAACTGCCACCCAGCAGTCCTCAGGACTCTCCTGCTGGGCAGTTCCCCAAAAGCAACGTCTGAATACAACTCGACGAAGGTTGAAAGCTCTCTGCCCTCCTGTACAGTCTTTCCATTGCCGCCTTGTTTTCATCAGTTGAAGTGTTCACTTGCATTAGGCAAATCACAAGTTGAAAACCCGTCCAACTGACTAAATCGCCAAAGTGTCAGCATTTGTCCTGAGTTGGTGGAGGAGCCTCATAAGTGGTTTGACTTGTGTGTGTGTGTGTGTGTGTGTGTGTGTGTGTGTGTGTGAGAAAGAGAGGCGGGGAGAGAGAACCACCTTCATCATATCACTACCTTTACAAGGGCATAGGTTAGAGCCATGTGGAATATTCACAAATTAAAATGCCATGATAGGAAATTGCGCAAAGTGATGATCTTAAAATCATTCATTTTTATCTATTGTTGACTTCAAGTCCACATGGCTGTTAAATGTGATATGAATCATAGCCAGGTTTATTATCACTGACGTGTGTAGAGAAATTTGCTGTTTTGCAGCAGCAGCAGCTTTTCAAGACCAAAAGAAATGATTATAAGTGACAAAAATAAATACTGCACAAAAGATGAGTAATGAGGCCATGATACCCCTCCCCTAATCTTTTTATTTTGATATCTTCCCCCTTCCTTCTCAGTCCTGAAGAAGGGTCTTGGCCCGAAATGCCGACTGTTTATTCTTTTCTGTAGATACAGCCTGACCTGCTGAGTTCCTCCAGCATTTTGTGTCTGGTGAGTGTTGGACCATTTAGACTTCTGATGGTGGCTGTCTGACATTGATCTCTTTCTTCAGATAGCTATGAGATTAATTTGTCTCTGATGGACATTGTTTTTGGGTGTCCATGTTGTTTCTAAGATCCTGTCCTTTGCATATGTAAGTGTTGAGATCTGTGGAGAACAACCGCAGTTCTTTGTCGTCTGGACATCCTGTCCTCTCTTCTCCTGCTAGAAGGGACTGTTTCTTGTGAGTAATGACACTGGTTAAACGGATGGACATAGAATGTTTGTTAACAAACAGAGGTTTACTATGACTGTGCATAAAGCAATCCAGTTGCCTTATGCTCCAGCATACCTGCCGTCATAAACAGAACGGTGCTGGAAAATCATGAAAGATCCCACTCACCCTGCTCATGGACTGTTTGTCCACATCCACCAGGGAGGAGGCTACATAGCATCCATGCCAGGACCACCGGACTCAAAAACCGTTACTTTCCACAAGCAGTAAGACTAATCAACACCTCACTCACTAACCACCCCTCCGCACCCACAACCCCCACTACTTTATCATCTCCTGTCATTCACTAGATACTCCTTGCTTAGTGTCACTTTATGGACATTAGTCAACCTATGTGTATGAGCTGTCTTATGTATTTATATTTGCTGTACTGCTCTCCTTGTGTGTGATGTAGGAAATACACAATTTAGTGGTAAGCCAAACTCCATTAACTGAATATGGGAGTTAAGATAATGGCATCCAAACTCGAGGTGCATTATTGAGCAACACTCATACAATTGAATAAGAGAAAAACAGAGAGAAACGGAAAAGGCCCATAAATGCAGTAATTTTCTGGTGACTGAATCACACATTCATAAGAGTATGAATGAGTCATCATGAGTAAACGAAGATTTAAAGTATGCAAGAAGATTAATATCATGTAAGCATTCATTAAATTACCAAGGCTGGTCAAACACTATACTGATGATGAGGAATAAGCTTTTATATAACATTAATACAAATACTGCTCGGATAGTGTTCTCTTTTATGAAGTAAAACTCTTACAAATGATGATTTTGATGGCACAAACAAAAGAAAGAGACACAGGATTGTGTACGTGTATTTCAGTTGATTGAAAATCTCTACTAAAAACAAAAATGGCTGCCCTCCCATTGTGGGCCAACTGAATTGCAAATTAAAAGTAAGCAGGGCTATTTCTTAACAAATAATGGTCTGAACATATATTGTTTTTATTTATTATTGTATCCTTTATCTTATTGTGTTTTTAATTTTTTTGCTGCATCCGATCCAGAATAGCAATTATTAATTCTCCTTTACACTTGTATACTAGAAATTGGAAATGACGTTAAACAAAATCTTGAATTAAATGTTATTGGCAGCTAGATGGATGAAGGTGTGTTGACAGCATAGATATGTAAGTTTCCAAAAGACTAAGTTTAATGAAATCTGGAGTTGACATTAGAAGGATGTTTGAGGCAATTTGATTGATAGGCATTTTAGTCTGTAGATGACTGTGACTTGTACCTGATTTAACCTGCTTTTAGCACTGAATAGAGAATAACAAATCTATATTCCTGATGTTGCTTTTTTGCTGTCAGATAATTTCCTTGCAAGCCCTTAACAGCAACAATCAGAACATTTAGTGAGGTTATGACAACATTAGTACTTTCACACTCCATTTTCTTCATCATATTTGCTCTCCAGGCAACTCTTGAATTCAGCAAATGTCTTGTTTATTGCATTCTTTAATTAGTCCAACTGAAATTAATTTTATCATCTTTATCATTATAATGACTGCTCAACATAATTGGTCAGGAAATCCATAAAATAATGTATTTATGGTCTGGTGAGGTGCATTGTTCACCACCCCGTTCAGGAACTCTTGGTGTGTTGTTAGTTATCATTTCACTGAATGGTACAGTAACCACAGTATCAGCAATGGCCTGTTACAATTCACTGAAGCACAGTGAGCTAAATGTTCTGTTTGTATATTTTAAAAGAAGCTACCTTTATTCTGAATCCATTCCAAAATAAATGACTTGGATATCATTTTTTTGTTGAACTGAGGAAATGTTTTATGGATTTTTCTGTTAATTGCATAAGGCATTGAATAAAGCTTGTTACACTAACCATGAGCTTTGTTATGCATGAGAATGATGTCAATTGCAGTAAAGCACATTATCCACAAGTTGCCACTTCTTCATTTTTTAGAGATTATGCTTTAGAATTTATCCATTCCTCGAGTTCTGGCTGTTCATTGTCCTCAATTTTGAACACAGTGCTATTGATAGTAATGTCCTAAGTTGGTAGGAATTTCCCTTTCCAAACTTTTCCAACTTTCTGTCTCCTTGCTTAAGGTGCAAATTAAAACAGACATTTCCAGGTACTATAATGTTAGGTGTTAAACGCATTTTGATCATGCTCTGCAACATGTCTTCAAACTTGTGGAGCTTATAAAAATATTGTTGTTGTGCGATAGGTGCAAACAACACTCAATTGGTTTATTATCTAAATTGTGCATGAGTTAATGGGCTTCATTCAAGGTGGCATATTGTCATTACAACACGAATGAATCTGCAGATGCTGGAAATAAATAAAAACACAAAATGCTGGCGGAACTCAGCAGGCCAGACAGCATCTATGGGTGGAGGTAGTGACGACGTTTCGGGCCGAAACCCTATTGGCTTGTGCACTGAGTGTAATGCTGTTTAACACTGGAAGGGATAGTAGGTTATGTAGAAAGCCTTCCTAGAAGAGTGATCGTGTGAACATTGAGCAAGAGCTAGATTGGGTTTCCTTGCGATTTCTCAAGCTGTCAGGCATTGACATATAAAATGGTCACTTGTTTACGAGATAGCAAGGCTATTCAAGTCCAAGGAATGTTATAAAGGACTTTGTGACAGGAGAGGAATGCCCTCTAAAAAGATCAAGCATACATTTAATTGAAAGGTGGTTTATGTTGCCTTTTTAATGGTGAAACTGCCATTTAACTGTAGAATAATACAGATGCTGTCAATACTTAAAGCTTTGTGACATTTCATGCCAGTGTCTATAGCTCTCTGGTCTTTATGACCTCATAATCCACCTGGTTGTGGCCTTGCACATTACTGTAACACTTTATTCTGCATTCCGTTGTTGTTTTCCCTTGTACTACGTTAATACGGTGTTGTAACAAAATGATCTGTGTGGATGGCATGTAAAACAAAGATTTCCACTGTACCTCAACACATGTGACAGTAATAAACCAATTTACCTGCTTTTGATGTGTCATTTCAAAAATCAACTGCCTTTGGGAATCATGTCACCACTGGATCGGTCTTATTTGAAAGAACATGCTAAAATAACCTGTTATTCCTTCAGCTGTGGAACTTGTTAAAAATTGTTCTTGATCAGAGTAAATCTTTCATAAAATTCATGTTCATTTATTTTAAATAGCATTCTTGCTGTGATAACCTGTTATGTAATTTAAAAAGTTGTTTTCAATTCAGGTTCAGAGAGCTTTGAATATTACCTGGAAATAATTAACTTTAATGATCTTGCATGTCACAAGATTATATTCTGACAAAGATGGTTAATGATACTTTAGCAGTGTTATGAGAATTCTGTTACAATGCAGCAAGATACTGAATTCTATGTAATTGCACTTCAAAATGTGTTGCAAATTAGCTGCTGAGCAAATCTTTGTCAAGATCTGATATTGTTTCCTTTGTAGGTACAATATGGAGAGTTATACAGATTATACAGATATCATATAACTCTAGAATTATACAGATATCATATAAGCAATTTTCATCCATTGAGTTGAATTTGAGAGGAAGTTTGACTTTGAA
Source organism: Hypanus sabinus (assembly GCF_030144855.1). Lineage (NCBI taxonomy): Eukaryota > Metazoa > Chordata > Chondrichthyes > Myliobatiformes > Dasyatidae > Hypanus > Hypanus sabinus. The sequence continues at coordinate 45,387,787 of NC_082719.1, read as the reverse complement.
CATAGCAGAGTGAAGGCACAAGATCTTTCTTACAAACCAGGTTTCAGAAGAAAGGTGATTAGCACATTAAGACAGTGACCATTTTGAAAGTAATTTGATAGCTTATTTTGATTAAATAGCCTTGCTCACATTGCAATTAATTGTATTAATTTGCAATTAGAGAGAAATTTACGGAGAGCTAGAGGTAAGCAGCTTGTAAGATTTTTGAAGGAAAGGCTTTCATTGATGCAAAAAGGTTAGGAATGATGAAGGACAATTGTTCATTTATTTAATTTCATGTAAGCTACACAATCCTTTATTTCCTGTTAAAGTGGATTCTGGTTAATTGGGCCATTGGTTAATTGGAACCAGCTGTATATTTGAGACAGCTCAAAACAAAAACTAATCAAGAAAATAGCCAGGACTCCATTCATTTATTTGGGACACTATGCCACTTAATTGAGGCAGGAGACTGTTGCCAAACAGTTTCTAACTAGTGTCAGACGCATGCACTTGTGTGGCTGTTTAGCACTACACCGTGTTCAGAGCAAAGTTTTTAATTGTGTCAGTTGTGTGTGATTTTTGTCATGGAGAGTTGGTGAGAAATAAACAGTAAAACAATTCGTACCTGCTTTGTTCACTGTGGCTTGAGGCTTGGGGGTGCTAGAGAAGCTGGGAGTGAAAATGGAATGATTTCACTACTTCAACCAGTTAGGAGCTACAAAGAATTTGAAGGTATTGACAATCATCTTGAATGTTACAATGAAAAGGAAGATGTGGAGGATGAAATCATGGAAAATTGTATGAAGGGAGTTCAAAATCCTTATGGGCAGGATGTCTAGAGTTATTTGGGTAGTTTTAAATTAATTTGGCAAGGGGATGGGAACCGGAGTGAAAGTGCTAAAGATGATGTAGTTGGTTTACAAACAGAGGCAATGTGTAGTGAGACTCCTAGCAAGGAGAATCTGATGGTAGGGCAAAATTGCAGTCAACAGGATGAGTTGCAACTTAAAAGGCGGACAAAATCAAAAAAAGTTAATTCAGGAGTGAAGGTGTTATATTTGAATGCACACAGTATATGGAATAAGGTCAATGAACGTGTAGCTGTCTTACATATTGGCAAGTATGATGTTGTGAGCATCACTCAATCATGGCTGAAAGAAGATATTAGCTGGGAGCTTAATGTCCAAGAATATACATTCTCTTGAAAGGCAGAGGGGGCAGCATTGCTCTGTTGGTAAAAAATGAAATTGAGTTATTAGAAAGAGGTGGCATAGTGTCAGGTGGTGTTGAATCATTGTGGATAGATCTGAGGAACTACAAGGGTAAAAATACACTGATAAGAATTATATATAGGCACCAAAACAGTAGTAAGGATGTGGTCTACAGGATACAATGGGAGATAGAAAATGCAGGTAGATTGGGAAAATCAAGTTGGTGTGTTCTAGAATGCCCACTAGGGGATCAGCTATTCTGGATTATGCAATGAATTGGAATTGATTAGAGAGCTTAAGGTAAAAGTACCCTTAAGGACAAGTGATCATAATGATTTGATACACCCTGAAATTTGAGAAAGATAAGCTATGGTCAGATGTATCAGTATTACAATGGAATAAAGGAAATTACAGAAGCGTGAGAGAGACAGAATTGATTGGAAAAGAACACTGGCAGGGAGGGTGGCAGAGCAGCAATGGCTGGAGTGCCTGGAAGCGATTCGGAAGGCACAGGATATATACATCCCAAAGATGAAGACGTATTTTAATGGCAAGATAACACAACCATGACTGACAAGGGAAGTCAAAGCCAACATGAAAGCCAAAGAAAGAGCATACAGTAGAGCGAAAATGAGTGGGTAGTTGGGGGATTGGGAAGCTTTTAAATACCTACAAAAGGCAACTAAAAAAGTCAGTAAGAAGGCAATGATGGAATATGAAAGTAAGCTCGCCAATAATATTAAAGAGGATACCAAAAGTTTCTTCAGATATAATAAGTATAAAAAAGAGGCTAAAGTAGATATCAGACTTGCTAGAAAATGATGCTGGTGAGGTGTTAATGGAGGACAGGGAAATGGCGGATGAGCCGAATAAGTATTTTGCATCAGTCTGCACTGTGGAAGATACTACCAGTGTGGTGGAAGTTCCAAGTGTCAGCAGTTATGAAGTATGTGAAGTTATCATTACTAGAGAGAATGTTCTTGGGAAACTGAAAGGTCTGAAGATAGATATGCAAGTCACCTGGACCAGATGATGTACACCCCATCACTAGATGGTTCCAGAAGACTGAAATTGCAAATGTCATTCCGCTCTTCAAGGAGAGAGAGACAGAAGAAAGAAAACTATAAGCCAGTTAGTCTGACCTCAGTGATTGGGAAGATGTTGGAGGCGATTGTTAAGGTTGTGGTTTCGGGGTACTTGGAGGCACATGATAAAAAAGGCCATTAGTCAGCATAGTTTCCTCAAATTAAAAACTTGCCTGACACATCTATTGGAATTCTTTGAAGAAATACCAGGCAGGATAGACCAGGGAGAATTGGCTGAAGTTGCGTACTTGGATTATCAGAAGGCTTTTGACAAGGTACTGCACATGAGGCTGTGTTGGGACCAATTACTTTTAAGTTGTATGTCAATGATTTGAATGATGGAATTGATGCAGAGGATACGAAGATGGGTGGAGGGGCAGGTAGTTTTGAGGAAATAAGGAGGCTACAGAAGGACTAAGATTAGGAAAATGAGCAAAGAAATGGTAGATGGAATACAGTGCCAGGAAGTGTAAGGTCATGCACCTTAGTAGAAGAAATGAAAGAGTTGACTATTTTCTAAATGGAGAGAAAATATTTAAAAAACTGAGGTGCAAAGGGTTTTGGGAGTCCTTGTGCAGAATTTCTTAAGGGTTAATTTGCATGTTGTGTTGTGAGGAAGGCAAGTGAGATGTTAGTATTAATTTCAAGAGGAGTAGGATATAAAAGCAAGGATGAAATATTGAGACTTTATAAAGTACTGGTGAGCAGTTTTGGGCCCCTTAGAAAGGATGTGCTGAAACTGGAGAGGTTTCAAAGGAGCTTCACAAAAATGATTCCAGGATTAAACAGCCTGTCATATGAAGAGTGTTTGATGGCTCTGGGCCTGTATTCACTGGAATTTAGAAGAATGAAGGGTGACCTAGTTGACACCTATTGAATGGTGAAAGGCTTTGATAGAGTGGATGTGGAGAGGATGTTTCCTATGGTGGGGAAGAATAAGACCAGAGGGCACAGCCTCAAAATAGAGGGGTGCCCTTTCAGATTGGAGATGAGGAGGAATTTCCTTAGTTGGAGAGTGGTGAATCTGTGGAATTCTTTGCCACAGTCAGCAGTGGAGCCAAGTCTTTATGTACACTTAAGGCAGAGGTTGATAGATTCTTGATTGGTCAGGGCACGAAGGGATACGGAGGGAAGGCAGGAGATTGGGACTGAGAGGAAAAATGGATCAGCCATGATGAAATAGCGGAGCAGACTCAATGGGCCAAAAGGACTAATTCTGCTCCTATATCTTATGGTCTTGTTTTCTGTGCTAGGTCTCTGCGCTGATTTTGTTCATTTACAGTCAATCCAAAGAACATGGTAGCATATACTCAGACTGAGTAGAAATTGGGCACAGAGAAACACCTTTTCCATCATTGCCAAGTTTGGATATTCAACTATTGTAAATGCTCTTTTTTTTTGATCTTCTACAGCAATTGCTGTTTAATTGTTGAAGCTTTGCATGAAGAAATGCCTGACCATTGTGGGGTTTCTGCACGCTCACCCACTGCTGATCCACAGTTATCCCTGGCATACACTGAACATACATCATTTAGCAGAAATAAATGTTACTCAGTTCACTGGCCAGTTGTGTAGCTTTACGATGCCCATGTGGTATTTCCTGATATGAGAAATGTACTGGAAAATTAAATGAACAAGAGTAGAAAATTAATATTAAATGATCTGTATTTCACAGATACAAGTAGAGTACATTGGTATTCATTTGCTTTATTCCCTTTATCACAAGATACTGAGAATACTCATTCATATGTAAAGTCCACAGTGCATTCATTACTCCATCTCTTAAAACATTACTGTTACATATAATTTATAATTAATGAAGGCTGTAAAGAATTCCCCAGGCCACTGTTAAGTAAGTAGTTATTAAAAGTTTGTGACCCAGAAATAGATTTATCCATACAGCCATCTGACTGATGAATTGAGTACATTTCAGTTTAAGCTGCAGCTGTTGTCCTTGCTCATTTAAGATTTTCCTCAAACAAGGCCAGATAGTATTGCTCGTTTAACAACCAATCACTTATAATTTGGATTGAACTCTTTTTTTTTGAAGACTTGCTTTTCAAGAGTAACAGATTATTAATGATCCTTAAAGTACCACTGGTTTTCATCTTGGAAATGACAAGCATGAAATTGTAACCTGAGTATATTAATGATTCTCCACTCTAATTTGCACATCGTCTGTTTTTGATCATTTAGGGACTGTTGTTTGATTTAATTCAGATATTAATTTAATCGGCCAAGGTAGCAACTGAATGTCTTCTGTCCATGCTTCTACACAATTATGTCCCTGGGAGCATCCATTTGGATCTTGAAGTTCCGTGCCTTGATCTACCACCTTCTCTCTCAGCTCTCAGTGACCTTCCCTATTGGGTTCCAAATGTGTGCTGATACCACTTTGCTGTATTTCAATCCCCATAGCTGTTTTGTTAAAACATTCAATATGGGCATCTAGTATTAAGTGAGCAGAACTCTCTTCAAGAAACTGAAGTGATCATCTCCATTCTTTACGTCAGTCTTTGTTCCCTATGTAGTGTCTCCATCCCTGTTCCTGGCAATTTTTCACCTTGAACTTGTATTGGGTGAGCTTTTCAGCATATGTCTGTTCCAGCATTAAGACTGCTGATTCCTTGGTTACACCACCTGGCTGCTTTCTTATGTTAATTCATCTGCTGTTGAAATCCTGATCTGTGCCTGCATTTTCTCTCCACTTAACTGTCCAGCAAGCATTCAACTTCTCCTTCCTGTATCCCAATTGTTCACCAGGTTTCTTCAGCTGTCCTTCCTTTGCTTGCTAACATTTGTGCCTAGTCCATTTTCTTCATTTTAAAAAGTGCATCTTTTTTTTCCCCCAAGTTCCACCTCACTCATGATTATCTGTGTAATCTTGCTCAGCCTTACAACCTCACATCACTACACTGTCTCACAGCTTTCATTAATAACACATAATTTCGCCTTTTGCATATGCCTGATGTTAATTACTCCACCTTTGACATCTCTGCCGAAAACTATCCATGCCACAATCCCTGGAAATTCTTGCAAACCTGACAGCTCAACATCCTTTCCCTCTTTTAAAACCAACTATGTTGAACAGAATTTCGTCTCCTAACCTGGCACTGCCTTGCGATCAGCCTCATATTTTGTTTGAAAACATTGCGATGTTTATATATACATATAAGAATATATACAGATGCATATTATTTTGTCCATCAAATATACAAACCATTTTTATTTAAAATTATGTTGTGGTGTTAGGTTTTTCAATACCATTAGAATTGCATCAAAGACCATAGTGAAGTAGCAATATGCAAGTCAAGTGCTGGGCTCTATCTTTCTACTCTGTTTCTATAGTACCTTTCTACTTTTGAAATTATGGTTAATCAATTCTCCTGCTTTTGTTTTCAACAACTCATTATTTTACCTTTGAAATGCCTGGCTTTGTTTTGGAGTAAAAATGCCTTGGAGCACTGTCAGTACTTTCCATGTCTTTGTATTTAATTCTCATTCACTCTTTTCATTCCTCACTCCCAGCAGTACCCCCCCACCCCCAATTGAAATCTGTTCAATGTAAATGTATGTTGCTATGAATTTGATCTTTATCTGTAGCATTTTAGTTCCAGTAGAGTTTTCAGCAGATATTGTTGTAATGCATGTTGCTAGGCAACCTTTGGCAGATTAGCTGGTGTATCTGTGAACTACAATAAAAAATTAGGTAACCAAAAGGCAAAAGCCGAATATTTAAAAATAGCTGTTTGAATTGCACTGCAGATCAATCTTTGGGAAGTAACAAGGAAAGCAGTTAACAGTATAGACAGTGTGCATTTGTCATTGTTGCTCTTGTAAGTATTGAGTAGTCCCCAAGGTTATATTGTTTCTTGGAATACAAGCCTTGTGGCTTACTGTGCTTGCTTGGACGATTAATCATAATTAGCTAGTTAGATCAGATGTTTTCAGGCTGGTATGGCATTGCATAAAAATGAATGAAACATTCCTTCAGATAGTGTCTGTCCCCCAATCTGAGACAGTTCCAGAGTCAGGCATAGAATCTCTTTACAGTACAACATATTTGTTGTGACAGTAGGAGGGAGGCAAATTTAAATAATTAGCATGGATAGTTGAAATGAAATTCGGCAACTGCACCAAAGAAAGAGGCATCTTTTTCTGTCTTCAACTTTTTAAACTTGTATTTTGTGAGTGATGGTTTCTCTATCAGACACATAACCAGTCCAGGCACATCCAATAAAAGAGCCTACAGTACTTGGTTGATAATTCATAGTATACAGTGCATGTGGTTTGTCACATCTACAAAATGTGTGGCAGTTGCCCTTTTAGGTTATCCTAATCCAGTGATTGCTATCAGACCTAAAAGTGACAAGGGCACCTGGAACACGAGGACACCTTCAATGGAACGCTTCCCTGCAAATTGCACGTCATCCCAATTTGCAAGTCTATCTCTATTTCTTCATTGTTACTGCGCCTGAATCTTGGAACTCTCAAGCCAAGAATGGCTGCAGCAGTTCAAGGTGATTTGCCACCACCCGACGGGCAATAAATCTTTATGCCTCCAAGTTTGCATCTCCAAAAAAAACGTAAAAGCAGTTGAAATTTTGCTATTTTTGATGGCTTTTTTCTCTCATTTCCACTCTATTTCACTTGCGCTGGCTGAACTCATCACTGCCATTAACTAGCCAAATCTCATGGCGTTCATAGGTGATGTGCAGGGCAAGATTTTTTTACAGGGAGCAGGGTGTGGCCAGGTGTGATGGAGACAAATACAACAGAGACATTCAACAGGCTCTTAGAGAAGCACGTGAATGTACAGGAAATGGAAGGATATGGGCATGGTGTAGGTGGAAGGGGTTTGTTTAGATAGGCATTTGATCACTAATGTAATTAGTTCAACACAACATTGTGGGCTGAAGGGCCTGTTCCTGTATTGTACTCTTCTATGTTCATCATCAGCATGTAATCCAGTTTTAAATAACTGAAAACAATTTACAGAAGTATTTGAAAATTATAATTCCCTGATAAAGTAAAAATACATTTTCAAATGCTTTAAAAACATTTGTCTTGATATGGTACTGGAATTTGGCAACTTAAAATTTTATATAATGTATTGCATTGTACTGCTACCACAAACAAATTTCACAACATGTGCCAGTGATATTAAATCTGATTCTGATTAAAATAAAAATAAACAAATGTACACATCATTTTAAAAGTTGCTTTGAAAACCCACCAACAAGCTGACTAAGTGAAAACTAAATTTAAAATTCAGTCTTAGATTAAGCCATTTTGTTGGCAGGACCAGCAACTGGCAAAATTTTATTTCATTCAACTTGTATGAACAGTCATCAGAATTTGATTCTACACCACATTTTGGTTTAGTGTAAATTTTGCTGACTGAACAGCCCAGCACAATGGGAAGTCCAGACAAGAAGATTACGCAGCCCACAAATGATGTGGTAACAAGGTGGATTTAGGATTGTTTACAGGTGAAATTTGTTGTGTGTTCCATGTGTGCTAAAGATGAAATTGCAAGCACCAAATTTAATGCAATATTCATTGCCACATTTTATGCAGATATTCTTAAGTGATCATTCTGTTTGGGAAAAACAGAGCTGGCTTTAGTCATAAGTTTGTATTGGTTTATGATGTTTTAACAACCAAATGTGGGAAATGATTGAATTTTTAAAATGTGACTTACTGTCAACTCCAATTTTATAAATGGTCCAGATGTTGATTGCATTCTTTCTGATTTCTTTCCTCTGCTTTCCTGGACTCAGAGAGAGGTAACTTTTCCCTTTTTTGAATAAGAGAGTGTGCTACACTTAGTTCTGCAAGTGTGAACAGATGAGTATTTAAATCTGTGCTTGAGTGAGGAAGTGCCATTCCAGCATGTCTTAATTGAGTATTTTGTTCTGGCTTTAAGACTTTTTCCTTTTATGACAACAGGAAGATTTACAGTATGGAAGAGGTGATCAGACTTGCTGATTTGTTACAAAACCAATTCAAGTATCATTGTAAAAACAGCTGTGTTTTAAAGTTCTTTCACTTTACAATATATCTTTACCAGCAACATAGAACGTCATGCATGAGAAAACATCTGACTATATGAAATGAATGATTGGTCAGGGCAATGCTATCTTTAGCCAGTCAGTTGACTTTAAGAAGCTGTTTTAAATAATTATTCTGAACATAAAACATTAAACCTTTTACTTGCATCTCCCTCTCACATTCCTGAAGTCAGCGATTTCATCCTGAAGCACTACTCTGAGATGTGTTGTCCTCTGTTAACCCACAGATGATGTCTTTCTTGTCCTCAGATTGTATCCACACTTTTCAACGCGGATCACTGAATAATGGTTCACTTTGGAACATCTGAATATTTCATCTGTGCTTGCCTTGATATTACTTACAATTGATTGGAGTTGGTTTTAAAACAATGCCCCTGTGCCTATTTCATGTTTGACTTTATTGCATTAATGTGCTAAGTAATATTCAAATAGTAATAATTTTAAAAGTTCAATAATTACAATGTCAGTCTGTCCATTTTATATGAGATTGAAATTTGGAGGAAGATTATCCGAATTAAACGACTGAAAACTAGAATCTGACAGTGAATTAGTTTATGAATTGTGAATTGTCTTACGATTACCTTAAGAAATTTCTAATTGTTGTTAGGAATATTGTTAAATAGATTCAGTGCTTTTCCTTAGCAATGGTATAGTTAATTATGCTCATAGGTATGTATAAAGTCCTGGGTGTTTAAATTTACACTTTTCTGGTTTAATTGTAGTTTTGTATGTTTTATCAATTTCATCTCTACACTTCTGTTTTCGCAAATCACAGCATGATTAAAAAGATTTATTCCTTCACAATTTGTGACTTTAATTAAAGTATAGGCTTTGAGACAGCTGCTATAGAATTTGCAAGAAAATCCTAAAATATAAAATCAGGCAGATCTCCTGTTTGAAGTAGAATTAAAGACATTAAGTTTTCAAATTCCTGTAGAGGCCAGGGTAGGTGAAGAGTACACACCTATTTTTCTTCATTCCCATGGCATTTGCTCCGAAACCCTCAGTTCATCAATTGTGTTACTTTAGAAACCAAGGAGCATGTATTCACTGTTCAGCTCCTTGTGTCTGCTTCATTGTTTACTGAGATCATGGCTGGCTTTCTGACTTCACCTTCTCTCACCATTATTCCTTGATTCCTTTAATATCTAAAAATTTATTGTGTATCCACAACTGCCTGGGATAGATAATTCCTAAAAATTCATGACCTTAAAATGAAGAAATTCAGTGTCGAATGGGGAAACTCTTGAATCTGGAACTATGACAAATACCAATCCCATCGATCTTCTGTAACATCACTCCAACCCCTCCCAAAAAACTCCCACCATCACTTCTTCCTTCCCCAACCAGGGAAACATCTTCACAGAATTTACTCTGTCAACCACTAAATTGCTATGCTTATGATCAAGCTCCTCATGATGAAAATCTGCATGGCACACTCCTGTAAACACATGGTTGCCTATAAACTTCAGTACAATCATCTGGTTGAGCTACCGTGGGACTGATCTGATGGGCCAATGACTTTGATAGTAGTCCTACTACATAAAGCTTGTATGTGCCTGAGACATAGGCCAACAAGCACCACACTTAAAAAGCTTCTAAGCAGAAGTGTGCCAATCAGTATCTACTTCCCTCAGGCCAAGCATAAGAGGTCGTCGGCAACTGGCACAATCAGTCTACACACAGATATAAAATCAGCTTTCCAGAGAGTGAACCCATGGAAGTCATCTGGCCCAGATGATGTCCCTGGCCATGTTAGTAAGTCCTGTGCAAATCAGCTGGTGGGAGTATCTGTTGACACTTTTAACCTCTCTTTGCTTCAACCTGCTTTAAGAAGACCACTAATATTCCAGTATCTAACATAAACAAGGTAATATGCCTTAATGACTACCGCCCAGTGGTTCTGATATGCAGCATCATGAAATGCTTTGAGAGGCTGGTCATGGCACACGTGAACTTCAGCCTCCCAGATAACCATCACCCAATGCATTTTGTCTGCCTCTCAACCAGATCTATGGTGGATGCCATCTCCCTAGCCTATACTCATCTCTGAAGCATCTGGGCAGTAAACTGTGGACTAGAGCTCCACCTTTAATGCCGTGTGTTTGTCATCATATCTGACAATGACAGGAATGCTGTGCAGCAGAGTTTTTAAAGTGCCTTTGCACTAGAGCAGTGGTACATGAAGCTTTCACAGCTGGCGTCTTCCTTAGCTGTAGCAGATAGTCACGACTTCTTTTTGCCTTGTCATGTCCTTCGGTCTCCACGGAGCATTGCAGAACACCTTCCTGACCATTGGCTCTCACCGCAGATCTCAGTTATCCACCCAGTCCACCAGAACTGACTTTGCGTGCTAGGACATGCATGCCCCTATCTTCACAAGGGTATGAGGCCCGCTGGCTACCTTCACCTGGTTTCGCCTGCCTGTTGAAGCGGTGTGCCAGGGTGTGGCCGCTGTTGCGTGCAAACAGCGACTTGGAGCCACAGTTGAATGCCCACTGGGGACCAGAGGTGAGTGGGCTGCCCCAGACTGGACACAGTCCCCTTCAATAAAGGTGCTACCACTCCCTAGACATCCCACACACCCTTCCTTCAATACTGTAATTCAAAGCAATCACTAATCTCCAAGACCTGGGAGTCAGTGCCTCCCTTTGCAACCGGATCCTCATCTTTCTGACCAGCAGACCGCAATCTTAGGATAGGCCGTAACACCAACAGCCTGTCCTGGTCCGACCACCACAGCCATGAAAGCATGCCAATGCCTCGCTTTCCTCAGGAAGCTAAAGAAATTTGGCACATCCCCTTTAGCCCTTTATTGGTGCACCAGAGAAATTCGTGCATTCTATCTGGATGCATTGCGGCTTGCTCTGCCCGTAGCCACAACAAAACGCAGATTTGTGGACGCAGCTCAGCCCATCACAGAAACCAACCTCCCCTCCATGCACTTTGTCCATTCTCCTCACTGCCTCAGTAAAGCAGCCAGCATAATCAAAGATCCCACTCATCCCGGGTATTTTCTCTTTCCCCTTCTTCCGTTGTGCAAAGCCTGAAAACTAGTACCACAAGGCTCAAGGACAGCTTCCATTCCACTAGTGTTACTGAATGGGTCCTCAATTCCGATGACTGTTGATGGGCTCCTGATTTCACAATCTACCTCATTATGAGCTTGCACCTTATCGTCTATCTGTCTTGCTTTTGCTCTGTAACTGTTCTGCACTCTGTTCTTTCACTGTGTAATGAACGGATCTGTACGAATAGAATGTAAGGCAGGTTTTTCACTGTGCCTCAGTACCAGTGACATTAATTATAATAAATCAACTCCAATACCATGATCATGCAGATCTTTAAGGGAACATACCAGGACAAAGAACGGTCAAAATTTGAAGATATATGATATAAGTAGAACACAAGATGTGTCTGCAGAGCAACAGCAACAATTTACGGCTCCTGCATTGTTTAAAGGAACTCCACGATACTGTACTTCACAAATAGATGGTGCCGATCACACTTGGAGCCTGACCTACAATCAATGTTACTCTATCAAATGTATTTCTATCATTTAGTTAAGGGTCATATTCTAGAAAATACAGATATAATGTTAGCTTTCGAGTGGTTCAGATAGAACTGATGTCATTGAAGTTGGCTGCTGAAGTGAGAAATGATTTTAAACCACTCTGCTTGCCGTTATAATAAAGGCATCAAGGTATATAAAACTTGCAAAAGATTCAAACAGAATGAACTTCAAGCTTAAAAGAGATCAGGAGCTTCCATATTTTGAAATTGTATATGGGATCAAATAACTACTTTCAGGAATACCAGGTGATTACCATTAAGCCTACACCATATGTTATTTTTTGAAATGTGTGTTTCTTGTTTTTGATATCAATCATAAAATATTAAAATAACAAGAACAAGTAGCACTAAATAATAAACTTAATGGTTTTTAACTGCAGTTATCACAGCAGGTGATCTAGTATTAATCATGATAAAGATTGGAGGACCTGTATGTAAAGTAAGAGGGAAGGTTTACCGGTGAATAATTGGTGTGTACAGACCAAGTTTCAAGTGTTATTCGTTCAATATAAACATGATGGATGTTCGCAGCTGAATCAAAACCCTTGTGTTACTTTTGCGTGCAAAATCTCAGAACTCGAGGCAGTTTATGTTCCTGTCGGCATTTATCCCAGACTCTCAGAGAATAGGCTGAAAGGAATTTGTTCAGTTCTCTGGGGGGAAAGAACCTGCAATGCCTGAGAGTGACAAAAGAACAATGTCAACTGGAATAGAATATTCTAAAAGCCTGGGTGGTTAAGTAATGTGAGCACTGGATAAAGTCATATCCTTCCCTTGATATATTTTGTTTTAGAGTGTTTGTATATTTACAGTTTTTGCCTAACCAGAGCCTATGTCATTTTTCTTAAAGTCAAGTTACCATGGGTTTCAGTTAAACTAAATTATTAGCTGTACTCTGTCTTTGAAAGGAAAGAATGTGTTTGCCATTGAATTATAGCATGGTTGTCAAAGTGGGACTGATTTAAAAGCATCATTTGGATAAAGTATTGTTGCATCTTGACTGTTGCACACATTTGTCAGCATCACATGACCTTCCCAAGAGCCATTCTAACCTAGCAACAGCAGTGCTGGGGGAAAAATCTGAAATCAGGCCTTGTTAATTTTAGTTCCCTTTGCGACATCTTCATTTTTTGTCCTGTGGTACATTGGTAATCTAGATGTATAATTAACTTAACTTAATGTACAGAAATTTTAGAAAATTGATCTTTTTAATAAATTATAAAGGATTAATTATTTGATTTAGAGAAGTTTATATAATAGTATCCTCATTCCTCCAAAGGTTATGCTTGAAATTCCAGATGAAACTGAGTATTACACACTTCCTTAAATCTGTAGGAAGCTGCATTTTTAAAAAACCAAGGTCATTATAAACAGAGTCCAATCTTCCTGTGTGATTCCTCATTTAAAATGTATTATGCTATGATCATTTCATCCAATCTGTATTGATGTCCTCTGTTTCCATTCTCCCATGTTCCCTTTGGCTCGACTTTGCAAATATGAAGAAAAAGCCTAGTAATTTGACAGATCTTTTCAAAGGCCCCACAGTAGTGTAGCAGTTAGTGCGACACAATTACAACTCAGAGCATCAAAGTTCAGAGTTCAAATCTGGTGCCATCTGTAAAAAGTCTGTACGTTCTCCGTGGGGACATCTCGGGGTGCCCAGTTTCCTCCCATGGTCCGTAGATGTAGCGGTTAGTAGGTTAATTGCTCATTGTAAATTGCCTTGTGATTAGGCTAGGGTTAAATCACTGAGCTGCTGGGTTGTTTGGCTCATTGGGCTGGAAGGGCCTGCTCGGTGCTGTATTTCTAAATAAATAAAAGATGATAAGCTGAGCTTTTAGATTTGCTTTCTGTTTCTGCACAGCAGTAGCCACAATGTGTGGATCTAGTTCTTTAACCCACCCCCTCTGTGATGTAAGTAACAGGCTTAGCATGGTGTTGATTTCCATTCAGCTCTAGCTCAGTAATGGTGTCTTTCAAAATGTGCTTTTCACTTTACAGTAGAATCCCTGGCTTAATCAGAACTTGAATATTCATGCCCAGCTTAGCAACAGGTCCTATTGGTCGTGAAAAGGCTGCAATTAAAACGGAAATTAAGTAAAGGAAAATGCAAAGGGGAACTAGGGGTTTGAAGCTTTTACTTTGAAGTCCCGTGAGAGACACTTTTTGATTTTTGAACATCAGCACCGACTGAACAAATCTACAATGTAGAGTACTGGTAAAACAGCTAAGGTAGCACTACTTGAAATTTAGAGCATCACATAGTTTGGGTAATCATACTTAACAATATAAGTAAGGTTTAACAGAATGCTTAACTAATCAGAATTGTAATTATATTTTCCCATACAAGAAGAAGGGATTTACAGTTTACTCTAAACATTTACTACAGTAGGTCTATGAATGTAATCACTAATGGGATATTCTACAATTAGCCTAATCTCTTATTACTGCCTCCTGGTATTAGCTAAGCAGTTTAACATTTTAGCATGCTTTCAATAAATAGCCTTGAAGGGATTCTCTTGTTGAATTACTTGAGTAAATTGTAGGAAGGATGAGCCATTTTCTGCTCTAGTTCTTTGATAATGTTTGTTCTCTTGATTATCTGAACATTGCTGTAAATTGATACCCTTTTGTCCTGAGGTTGATGGCTTTTTTCACAAGTGAATTACATTATTTTCTGAATTAATTTCGTATATAAAATTAATCCTCAGCATCAAGCCAAATGTTGACCTATTTTAAAATTTATGCCTTTTAATCCAGAGCTTTCAGTAAGTACCAAGAACGTGCAAAGAGTTTGGATGTAGATCCCACATCTTTTTCCCATTAAAACTGTACAGAAACTGCTCTACCACAGAGATAGCCTGTGAACATTTCCACACCCAGTGATCTCTAACAAGTAGATTCTTATAGCAGTTCTGATATTCCAAATTTGTGATTATTTTACTGCATATATGTACTGTGAACATCCACTGCAGTCTTCATTGTTACTTTTAACAGTTTTTAGAAGTTGGTAAAGAGATTGAAATGGCTTGCAGTGATAAATCACATGGTGGGGCAAGGATTCGGAGAACATGAGCTGCAGATTGTAACGTTAGTCCTGTTGCATGTTAGTTTACATAGGAAAATAGTTCATTACCTTAAACAAGACCACTTTTATCATTGTGCCAGGTTCCTTTTTCCTTCTGTTTTGAAATTACTGCTCAGCAAAAGTAAAACAAATTGAAACCTGTTCACATGAAATAATTAAATAAATTAGCCTTTAAGCTGCATTGTCTTGTTTCACAATGGGTGGTAATTTACTATTGAATACGTCAGCACATGAATGATATATTCTGATAATAGTTCTTTCCTTTGGCAGTTTGATGCCTATGTTGAAATAGCAGAGGGATGTTGTATAAACACGTTAGGCTTTAGCTACCCGTATGACACTACATTTCCAGGATTATAGTTCACCTGAAAATTTGTATATTAACAACAGATTGTTAACAATTTATACAGTGATTTTCAGTTGTTATGCATTGGTAACTGTGTCCTAACATCGAAAATAATAAATGCATCTTATCCTTAAGTGTATGCCGTACTTAATTCATGCATAATAGTACAAGAGGCAATTTAAATCATAGAACTATTGCAGCCCTGCTGGATGCCACTTGGCCCATCAAGTCCATGTCAGCACTCTGTAAGAGCAGTCCAAATGGCCTTATTTCCTAGTTATCATCCCAATGCCCTGCATTTCTGTTTCTGAAATACCCATACAATTGCATTCTGAAGGCTTATGGTCATTTAAAATAGTGTCTCCCGCAGATCAAAACTATGTGATTAAAAACTTTCTCTGCAAACTTCTTTGCCTTTTTTTTAGCCTGAATCTAATTTCTGGTCTGCCAATAGATATAATTTCTTTGACTTTATTTGGGTGCTCATATGTTGGACCATGAAGCAAATCACTTAAAGTTTGGCCAACTCTTATCCATTGATTTCAAATAGTTACATGAAATAATTGTAGTTAATAATTTATATTTTTCTTTGTGCAGGGATTTTGCTTATGTAGCAAGAGATAAAGATACACGAATTCTAAAATGTCATGTGTTCCGATGTGATACACCAGCAAAAGCGATTGCAACCAGTCTTCACGAAATCTGCTCAAAGGTGAGAGAAATTCCATTTACTCAAAATTCTCAATTGGTCCCTTGTCATGAAAGCTGTTAGTATCATTAACATTGCAGACTTTTCATAAGTGATCATAAGGGTAAAAATAAACAGCTTTTGCTGAAAATGGTCAATGAGTACTTATTGTTTATATTTTCATCTGTAGAAGGGAAAGTTAGTATCCTAGTGTTAATCACCTAAATTACATTGCAGTAATTGATGAGAGTAGTGGTGAAACATTAGTTTGTGATTTTACACAAATAGCGTTAAGATCAAGGCTGCATCTATACTAGAAGAGTAGAATGATGTACTAAGGCTTGATGAAAACAATCTTTGGTACATCATTAAAATGAGCTTCCATCAACATATTTTCCCTGAATTTACAAGTATTAACAGAGCGATTTTTGATTTCAAGCTGACTGATGAAGAAATAGAAAGAATTGAAATAAGTACTAACTCTGTTTTGCAATTCTTAATGTTGCAGATTATGGCAGAACGAAGGAATGCCAAAGCTGTGGCTTGCAGTGTCTCTCAGGAGCAAGTCAATGTGAACCTTGATGTTCCTCTACAAGGTAATATTTTTTCCAGAGAAAGCAAATCTCAAGGCAATATATAACATTTTAGTTGGAAGCCACCTATTGCTCAACAATAGCAGTTTTCAATTTCAAGTTTAATTGTCATTTAACCATACATGAATATCCATGAATAAAACAGTGTTCCTTGCGGGCCAAGGTGTATGTTGTTGTGTGAATGAAATCACCAGAGAAAATTACCGGTAGATACAAAGCAGCTTCTTAATCCAACAAAACAAGGTTTAGCAGACATCTTATGGAGACGCTTTTGGTTGAAAGGTCTGCTGGCCCAATGTGGGGCTTGATATTTTATGTGCTAAAGATCAAAGGACAATTCCATGTTTACAATGAATGGACAGTGCTTTCTTTGAAACTGCATACAACCTTCACACCTGATTCACATCCGCACCACAGACATCCAAATGAATTTTCATCATCATTGTCTGGACTTGATTTCACAGCTTTTAGGAACCCAATTGGTCAGAGATGCACTCCAAATCAAATCCACAATGCATTTTCAGATGTGAAGACTGGTAGCCAAAGTCATTTGCTAAATGCGTATGTCCTAAACCCAAACATCATTCTAACAGAGCAAAACACAGCACAGACAGTTATACACAATGCAAGGCACATACAAGATAGCAGTAAACATACAGTCACACAAAAATATAATATAGCCCAAGTCCGAGTTCATGAGTCCCTGAATGTTGCCAGCAAGAACAAGCCTGCAGCAGTTTGCAGACAAACAGAATCCATTTTGTTTTGCACTGGGCGAACACCGAAGCCAGCATGGACGCCACGTCACACCGCCTCAAGCATCATCTCTCCTGGATGGCTACAAGCAACACAAAGGCACAGGGGCTAGTCTGGCTTAAAATCCAGGCTACGTAGCTCTCCCACTGCCAATAAACACCAGTGAACCGGACTTGCGACATCCACGTTACCAATGTCCAACAGGGTCTTGCGTTCACAAGAAAAATGACTAAGTCACATCAATTTCGCACACTGACTTCGATGCCTCTCTGTAGCAGGCAACGATACGGTCCACACCAAGTCTAGTTCCTCTGCCACCAAGCAAGTCGCTGATGGGGTAAACCTGCAGTACTTGTCCTACAGTGTCTTGCAAGTGTAAAAAAGGCCTAAAAGACAATAAAACCTTTGGTTGGCCCTGTAGAGGCCACTGTGTCGAAGTATGCCACCACCTTACTGGAAATTTTGCCTTAGAACCAAACATTTGCAGTTTTCACTCTAGAGACATATAAGATATGATAGGTTACTTTTAAATTTCATAAATATTCTTTACTCATATATACAGTAGACATAATCAGTATGTCTTTCTGTATACCCATTGTACCATCAGCTGAATACGTTCTACAAATTGTTGGCCTGGTCCACCCGTGTTTCCATTTTAGACAATGCATCCATGTAGCATTTGAAGGCCCGAAGCATCCTTGTAGCATTATACTCAAGGCTCAACCACTCAGTGTTCAGTGTACTCCTCCTGCACCTTCCACTGTGTGGATATCAACATTTGCCATAAACCAGGGCCACACTACAGCAGGTGCCACCTTTCCATTGAAAACCTGAACTAAGAATCTATCTTTTCATTTCTGCTGAATGTAAAGAAGCAGTAAAGTTTACTCTTGAAGTAGACCACAGGGAATTCTGCATGCCTTAGCTAATACACATTTTTCTTCAGCATCGCTAAGATCTGAATAACTGGTTATTTTGAAATTGCAATTGAACAGAACTTCCTGTGCACACAATTCCCCATAAAGCATCATAGATACTTCACTGATATGAGGTATTGCAGGATGTTCTTAGGTCCTGGAAAGCATTCTCCAAATTCAAAATTGTTCTGTATATGTATATACTTCTATGATTGCAAAAAACAAAAATTAGCACTAACTCCAAAATGAATCTAACAAAAGAAAGTGCAAAACATTGTGTTGTTCACACCATTTATTTTTGTAAAAAGTTTGACATTGTAAATATATGGGCTTTTAACAAAAATTGAATTGAATCATGTTTGTTGTAAGAGCTTTATACTTGGAAAAATTAATTTTGCTTTCCTAATCTGAAGGGAATTTCATTAATGAGATTTTTAATGCCTTATTGCATTTTTTTTCAGCTAATTAATAAAATTAATTTGGGACTTCAATGAACCCATGATAAGTTAGTTGCTCTTTGAAAACGTTTTTGTATTGTTTACCAACTGAATTTAGTACTTGCATATGTTTGCCTTGGGTATTTGTAAACTGATATTGTTACAAAATTTAGCAGAAGAAAATGTAATTTGATGTGCCTAAATTTGTTTATGCTTTGTAGTAGATTTCCCAACACCAAAGATGGAGCTGGTACAGAAATTTCACGTTCAGTATCTCGGTGTGTTACCTGTGGCCAAACCATTAGGTAAATGTTGATGGATTAAAAATTTACGTCATTGCTTGCAAAACAAAAGGACCACCAACAAGGGCTTCTGCACAGGTCAGCCTGTTCCTGAACTGAGTGTCCACTCAACACACCACTTCAGATACCAGTGTGGCAGAGTGGAGGAACACATCTACTTTATAACTGGCATTCTCTGGCCCCCGCACCCCCCCGCGCTTCAGTTGAATACATTTGCTAAAGCTGATAGAAAATGTGTGAAGTTAAGGTCCGATTAATATTAATATCTTAATCAACTTATCAATAACATATTTTTGCAAAAAGATTTTTTTGATGTGTCAATTTCTAGAAATCAATTTTTACTATTTCAAAGTTTCTCAGATGTGACATTTGGGTAAAAAAGCTATTGACTGCTTGGAATTTCGAAAGGCATTGAGAGAGATGGGCCTGAGACATAGTGATCACTTACAGACTGTTCCACTGGGTCAGAAGCAAGGCTTGGGGCTGAGTTAGAGCCATAAGACCCACCGAAGGTTATCACAACCATAGGAAGCATATGCATAAGAAATATTGAGGAAAAGTTGGCCTGTTATGACTTGTTTTAGTTCCAAATGAAATCGGACCTATGTTTTATGTTTGGGTATTGCTGTTAATCAGCAGGTTTGCTGATGATACTAAGCTGGGTGGCAGTGTGACATGTGATGAGGATGTTAGGAGAATTCAGGGTGACTTGGATAGGCTGGGTGAGTGGGCAGATACTTGGCAGATGACGTTTAAGGTGAATAAGTGTGAGGTTATCCACTTTGGGAGTAAGAACAGGAAGGCAGATTATTATCTGAATGGTGTAGAGTCAGGTAAGGGAGAAATACAAAGAGATCTAGGAGTCCTTGTTCATCAGTCACTGAAGATGAATGAGCAAGTGCAGCAGGCAGTGAAGAAGGCTAATGGAATGTTGGCTTTTATTACAAAGGGAATTGAGTACAAGAGCAAGGAAATCCTCTTGCATTTGTACAGAGCCCTGGTGAGACCACACCTGGAGTATTGTGTACAGTTTTGGTCTCCGGGGTTAAGGAAGGACATCCTGGCTGTAGAGGAAGTGCAGCGTAGATTCACGAGGTTAATTCCTGGGCTGTCAGGACTGTCTTATACAGAGAGGTTAGAGAGACTGGGCTTGTACACACTGGAATTAAGGAGATTGAGAGGGGATCTGATTGAAACATATAAGTTTATTAAGAGATTGGACAAGATAGAGGCAGGAAATATGTTCCAGATGCTGGGAGAGTCCAGTACCAGAGGGCATGATTTGAGAATAAGGAGTAGGTCATTTAGGACAGAGTTAAGGAAAAACTTCTTCTCCCAGAGAGTTGTGGGGGTCTGGAATGCACTGCCTCGGAATGTAGTGGAGGCCAATTCTCTGGATGCTTTCAAGAAGGAGCTAGATAGGTATCTTATGGATAGGGGAATCAAGAGATATGGGGACAAGGCAGGAACCGGGTATTGATAGTAGATGATCAGCCATGATCTCAGAATGGCGGTGCAGGCTCAAAGGGCCGAATGGTCTACTTCTGCACCTATTGTCTATTGTCCATTGTTAATTCTATCTGTTATACTTTGATTCAGTATTTTGAAGAACAAGAAATAACTTTTGTATACTGTATTTCTAACTAAACATAACAAAGCAACTTAAATACAGTGTTCTTGAAAATAAGGCTAAGCATAGGGAATTCAAAAAAAAAATGTAAAAATCAACCTCCATTTTCCTATTTCCTCTTCTGATGTAGGGAAAATGAGGATGAGTGTCTGTTCAAAGCATGTTAATGTTTTTAAGGCAGCTTCATGCATCCTATTTTTATTTAAGTGTTTAATGCTTAGAGAAAATTTCCCACAATTTTCACACTCTGCTCCATAGATCCAATTGCCAGTCTTCTGCCTCTGTCACTCTTAACAGTAAACTCAACTGCCATGTTCAGTCTCTGGCTTTCCGGTCAGGCAGCCACAGCTCATTGGGAGGGGAAACCAGAGGGGGAAAATGTAGAATATCTGCTGTGGATTTTGTTGTGCCCTGTAGATTATTTCCAGGTTTCCTG
The DNA here is from genome assembly GCF_030144855.1 of Hypanus sabinus. NCBI lineage: Eukaryota > Metazoa > Chordata > Chondrichthyes > Myliobatiformes > Dasyatidae > Hypanus > Hypanus sabinus. Next base: position 45,366,669 of record NC_082719.1, on the reverse strand, counting down.
TCTCAAAATCCTTTTCTCTGAATAAGCATTAGGCTGTTGTATTGCAAGAATGAAAGCTAATAAGTCTTGCATTTTGTTGTTGTGATGGTAAGGAATCGAAATATTGAATGGAGCAATTGAGAGTTTAATGGCCACGACTAACAAAGAAGACTGGATATCTGTGATTATGAATGTTGCTGATGCCACTGTTACAGTAATAAGGCAGAAGGTAAGAACCGAGACCTTTGTTGAAGGCTTCAAATCCCTGTAATTCCATAAAGCAACATCCTTAAAATATTTGTTAGTTATTTTTATGGCTATAGTTTGTATTGAAAAGCACAAAAGGAATATGCGATAAAGCTTTGATAATTGCGTCGTATTTTATTGAAATTGTTTAAGTTGCTGCTTCTCCTGCTGGTGGATATTGAAGTATCTTCATAATGATCTGTTCAGCACTTATCTCTCTTTGCTTTATTATATTGTGCAGTAATGCAGAATACAAGGGTGACCTCATTAAAACCTGTTGAATGGTGAAAGGCCTTGATAGAGTGGATAAGGAGAGGATGCTTCCTATGGTGGGAGAGTCTAAGACCAGAGGACACAGCCTCAGTATAGAGGGGCGTCCTTTTAAAAGGGACATGAGGAGGAATTTCTTTAGCCAGGGAGTGGTGAATCTGTGGAATTCTTTGCCATAGACAGCTGTGAGGGCCATGTATTTATGTATATTTAAGGCAGAGGTTGATAGATCTGTTATTGGTCATAGCATGAAGGGGTAGGGAGAAAACAGAAGGTAGGGGCTGAGAAGAAAAATAGATCAGCCATGATAAAATATCAGCGCAAACTCAATGGGGTAAATTACCTAATTCCCTTCCTATATCTTATTGTCTTATGGTTTTATATTGCCTGATTTTTAACCTAATGCATTGCTGAGGGAAGAACTCAGTTTGGTTCATTTTATATCAACCAACTTTATTCCTATCATTCTGAGCAGGATGAAGATGAAGTCTTGCTGGAGTGTCGTGTTCGTTTCCTGTCATTTATAGGAGTGGGGAAGGATATCCATACCTTCGCCTTCATTATGGACACAGGAAATCAGCGTTTTGAATGCCACGTCTTCTGGTGTGAGCCAAATGCAGGAAATGTTTCTGAGGCTGTGCAGGCAGCGTGCATGGTGTGTACATTTTCAACACACTTTTTACTTTCCTAACCTGATTACCCCAGTAAATAAAAATGTTGTACCTTAAATCATTTAAAACATTGCTGTTGGAACTCAGAAGAACAATATATTGTCTTCAAAAATTAACATTTTTTTCATTGAGAAAAAAATCTGTAAGAAGCATTTGTTTCCTGTCGTGTGCCACTGTCGAGTAGTGGTTAACGCGATATTATTACAGCTTGGGCATCAGTGTTCAATTGCAACATTATCTGTAAGGAGATTGTACGTCCTCCCCATGAATGATTGGTTTCTTCCTGCAAGTTAATTAGTCATTGTAAATTGTCCCATGGTTAGGCGAGGGTTAAATCGGAGGAATGCCAGCAGCATGACTGGAAAGGCCTATTCTGCACTGTGTCACTAAATAAAATAAAGTTCTGTCCTTGGAGAATTTTTCCAGAGTAACTTCTTAAAGAAAGTGACTGTTCCCCAAAATGTGTTGTGCCTCTGATAATGTCATCAACATAGAGACCAGTTAGTTACTTTTTGACTGATAATGGATCAACAGATTGCACAGTTGTCAAAATGAAAACCCAACCACAATAATTTTCCACAATTCCTCCCCCATCCTTTTTTCCTCAGCTCCATGGCAATCACTGACTTGTTTCCTGCTGGTAACTGCACTAATTGTGCAGGTTATGATTTAACTCTTCTTAAAAAAAGAAGTTACCATAATGATACCTTTAAGCAAATATGAATGCCCCATTTTCTCCTTTTTATGTGTTTTGGGATGAAGGCAAAATATTGTAAATATTTAACATATCAAAATGGATGAGATCCAATGTCTAGGCTGTAGGGTTTTATTGAACATACAGTTGTGACATATTTCATTGCTCAAATATTTTCACACAAAACCAAGAACCTTTAGCTCATGATGTACCCAGACTGCTGAGATAGGGTTAATAGCACATTGGCTTGGCTTCGGAATTAAAAATCAGCATCATCTTCTATCATAGCATCTTGCTCTGATATTCACAACCATTCTGGATTTAACACTTTAAGATGAGTGATTATTAATGTTTTCATTTTGTTTGACTGTGCAGCTTTATTAGAATTTAAACTGTTTTTGCACTGTAAGAATAATAAAATCATACAATTTGGAAGCAGGACTTTTAACCCACACATTCTATGCTGAACATCAACTACCTGTCTATACTAATCCAATTTACTAACATTTGATCTACATTCTCCGTGTATCGTCAATTCAAGCGCTCACCCAGATATTTAACTAATGAGAACACCTGCCCCCACCATCCAGTCAGCCAATGCAACCAGAAATGCATACAGGCTCCTGCTGTGGCCTAAATAATGCTTTTCAAAGTTGTACCATAACCTTCCTGACCAGATAGTCTACATTCCCACTTAATGAAAGGAATTAAACTCTTGCCACCTCACCTACTCACTCTGCTGCCTTCAGGGATCCTTTGACTTGAACACTAAAGTGCTTTGGTTCATCAGTACTCTCTAAAGGCTGATTTATTCTTGTGCATCGCATCTACGCTGTAGGTATTGCGTACCCTACGCTGTAAGGTGACGTACACCTCTCCAGAAAAGTTACACGTTATGGCAACACAAACCACAACAACTGTGATTGGTCCACTTGGTAGCATCGCATTTTCTCCTACACATTTCTGGTTGCTTCTTCTCCGCCATGTCTAGGCTGTGTGTACACCGATATGAAATAGATAAACCAAATCATCAAATCTACCTGCCGACATGCAAAAATGTTTGAATTGCATTTCCTCGTCCATGTCTCTCACGAAGAAACTCAACACAGTGGCATAGAAACCACACCGTCAACTAACAATTTGGCGCACACCAACGCATGCTCGCCACAGCATAGAGCGATGCAGAAGTGAAAATCAGGGTTACAGTGTAGGGTGTGGCGTAACCCGTACGCACAAGTATAAATCAGCCTTATGTCCCTACCATTCAGTGTGTAAGCCCTATGGGTATTAATAGTTCAAAAATGCATCGCCTTACTATCAGGATTAAATTCCATATATCATTACACTGCTCATTTTAGTAACTGATGAATATTGCCCTATTCACACTTTCAGTAGCATTAACTTTGTTGTCACCTGAAGACCTGCTAGTCATATATCCTACATTCATATTCAGATTGTAATGTAAATGGCAAACATTAAGTTCACTGCAACAATTCCTGTGGTACACCACTGGTCCCATGCTTTCAATCACATAAAGAACCCATCATGATCATCCACCACTTCCTGTTTCCATTCCAACATTAGATCCAATTTTACAACTTGCCTTGGATCCCATGGGCTGCAACCTTTGGTCTAGTTTCCTATTTGGGACTTTGCAAAGGCTTTACTGAAATCCATGTAGTCCAAATGAATGGCACAACCCTTATCAAAACATTTTGTTACCTCTTTGAAAAGCTAGATCAAATTGAACAGGATGAACCCCTTAGAAAAATGGTTACTATCTATAATCAATCCCTACCTTTCTATTATAGATTAATTCTGTCACACAATTTTTTTTTCTGATAACTGACCTTCAACTTGCATGCTTGTAATTTCCTCTCTTATATCTGTTGCCCTTTTTGAATAAGGGTAGCCTATTTGCTGTCCTCCAGTCAATTGCATCTGCGGCCAGTGAAGATTTTAAGAATTTCTATCAGGTCCCCAGTAATCTCCTTTGCCTCTCATAGCAGCCTGGAATATATCTCAACTGGCCCCAAATACTTCTCCAACTTTAAGCCTGCTAGGACATCTAATACCACTTTTATAATATCTGCATAAATACAGAAAAGTAATAAATATTTGGTTTCTTTTTTAAAACCTTTTTGTGTTAAAACTCAAACATTCAATTGAAAATAGTAAAAGTAAATCTTTTCAAAAATTATGTTAAGGCTGTAAAAATATTTAGAGCATAATCATTATTTCTGAATACCTTAAAAAGTTCGCAGCAACTAATGCGATTTTATGTCTGATTTACAGCTTCGATATCAGAAATGCTTAGTAGCAAGACCACCTCCTCCGAGGATGTGCCCTACAGGTCCACCAACAGACTCTGTCACAAGGCGTGTCACGACCAGTGTAAAACGTGGAGTTTTATCTCTCATTGACACTTTGAAACAAAAGCGGCCGGTATCTGAATCACCATGAAAAGGACCTGGATAGATCCTTTTAGACACCAGAGTCTCATAATAACTGACATAACACATGATCCATGCAGATCTTGGGCCTTCAAGTTATATATGCTGATCCTCTTCAACATATATTGTTTATTGTCAGATTTAATGTAAGCATGTTATTTCATTCCTTATCATGGCATCGTATTGGGAGGCGCATGAATAACTTTCTGCTAACAGCGTTTGAGTTCATTAATTGTTGGAAGGTGTCTGGAATTTCTGTAAGCCCTGGACTAAGTGGTGCCTAGTTTGTCTCACTGACTACTAAAGCTGGAATTTTCACCATCAACATTACACCAAAAGTATTTAGTCGCGCACTTTTTTCTGTCACTGACACTGGTGTAACATAGTGGTGTACAGACTGTAGTAGAACTGATTCCTTTGAGACAGTAGAATCCTGTTGGCCATTGCAGTTGTTTTATCACGTGTACCGACTAAGGTGAGCAAGAGTGACCCCCTGTGATTTATCTGTTTGTGGAGAAAGTACTAACTACATCAAATTAGACCAACATTGAAACATAGGAAAAAGTAGTTTGCCAGCTTTGTCAGCATTGGTAAGATCACTTCATAATCATTTTCCATTTTCCCTGTAAACTAGAGCAACAATTAGCCACAAACTTTTACTTAAGTCTAATATTTTTCCATAATGATTTATTCAGTTTTATTTTAAAAAGTTACATTTTTGCCAATTAGAGACCATGAGTGGATTGGTGTTGGTAGATGGGTCATTCATTGTTGTATTCTGCATTATTGCCTTTTGTAATATTAATTGGAAATATGCCAATAATATTTGAGAGTATTCCAAACCACCATGGAATAGAGTTTGGCTGTTTATTAAATACCATATTTATCTAACCTAGCTATCAGTATAGGCAAGGTACCAGTACCTTCCTCCTGCAGTGGGATGGTAAAGATGAGAGTGCTCAGGAAGGGGCGAAGAGACTCTACTGAAGATTTTTTGATAAAATTTTGATTTAGTCACAATGTTTCGCAGATCACAAAACAGGGAAAATTAGGATCATCGTATTTTAATTGTACTGCATGGACAAATTGAATTAAACTGCTAAATGCTTTAAACAAGGTCAATTATGAACATTTGTGGGTTTTTTTGTAGTAGAATGAATTGAGTTGAATTCCTTACACAGTTTTCAGTTATAGAGCAGCTGTTGTTGCAATAATGCCAACTCAATTGTCTTAATTCAAGGCTAAATGAATAACAGAATCACTAAATACAGAGAAACATAAATTTATTCTTTCATGTAATGAAGAGAGGGTACATTTGACTGTTCATGGCAAATAGGTTTCAGCTGAGAAGAAAACTGCTAAAAATACAGCATCCAAATCAAGAGAGTGATGCTGATATAAAAACTAACAGCAGTTGTAACCATAGGGATGAAGGTTCCTTACCTGTGACTGTGAACACATGCACAATTAGTGAGTGACCAGTAAACCCAAAGAGCTAATAAACAGATTTCACTTTCAGATCAATTTACCTCACAGAATGGTGGCGGGTATATCATAGTGTATTATCTGTAGCTAATGCTTTTCAAGAAATCCCAGTCTCACTTCCTATTTTAACTGTACTGTATTAAAGTTTTGCTAGCTTCAAAATCGGTTAATACTGATGTTTGTTTTCTAATTTCTTGCTGTATTGGACAAAGTGTGGATGTTTTTGCTAGTCTCCAGCTGTTTGGAAAGAAAAATTCAAATTGTAAGCTCCCGTCGAAAGTCCAGTTTGCATTGTTGTTGTTGGGAGGAAGGAGATGCCCGTAATTGCTTTTCTCAAAATGTTTGCAAGCTGCCAGTGCACAATCGGAAGCTGCAGATTGTAGAAGAATGTTGGATGTTACATCAGAGATCACAAAGTGTGCAGGTAGTGCTTTTATAAATATTTAAAATAGACATTACAGAAGAAACAAATCTGTGTTAAACAATGCAGATTGGATTTAACCAAATGCTCTGTATTTGGAAGTAATCTTTCTGTTAATTTGGTAAAACAGCCGTACCAAGCCATTCTTATTTCTTTTTGTTGCTATATAAGGTAAAACTTGTAGAAGAATATTAGTACTTACTTTTTATTTTTTTAACAAGTAGACAATCTGTTGTAACTAGATTTTAGACATTATCTATGCATCCATTATAAGCAGTGACTTTGTAGAAAAATTGCTGAGTCACTGCTTTGCATGCTATATAGCTATTGTAAGCAAGATAGCAAGTGAATTTAAAAAATACATTACTGAAAATATTTTTTATTTTATTTATTGTATTTTATATTGAACTTTGCTAATTATGTTGTATTATGTTCTATTGTAAGTTTTCACAGTGTAGCTGGCACTTAATCTCTAAATACTGTAGACTGACACATTAGATTTTGTATTCATTCATTACAGTGAGCCAAAGTACTGTTGTGATACAGGAACAAAGCCAGCTTAAAGATGTTTTGGTTTATAGTAATTGTGGTTCTTGAAGTAGTACAGGGGAGTTGATCATAGAACATAGTAAATTGCAGTACGTTGTAGGTCCGTTGATCCCCGATGTTCAGATCAGATAGGCAATTATTGATTTAAACTTTTGTGACGCTCTACCCTCCTACCTGTTTTAATTTTATGTGTCTGGACTTTTTTTTTATATATTGCAAGAACTTAGAAGCTTCAAAACCAATTTTGGTTATCCCAGTGTATATTATCTTATCATTATTTTGGTATTTGTACCTGTTACACCACATGTAAGCTTTCTCATTGAAGCCAAGTAAATGTGGAATGTAATCATGGATTCTGCGGATGGTTGTCTGGTTTTAATATTTTGTGCAGAGATCTGATGAGCAGCTTCTAATTATGTAACTTGCCCTTTGATTTCTACCATTTTACAAATCAAATGTAAACCCTCTAAAGCCGGCTCTGTTATCTAATTCTTTTAACCTAGAGTACTTGCTAGAGTACTGACAGAAAAGACTGTACTGATGCATTTTTGTGTCCCACTTTCTCTCCCTACAAATATGTATTGCTAAGTTAAGAGTGCAGGGTGTTCAGCTATTATGTTCCAAAGATGCGATTGGCAAATATTGTAATTTTTCCTAAAATTACATTAGACTAATTTGCAATTATGCATATGGTACTAGAATAAAAAACAGAAAATGCTGGATACTCTCACTACTAGGTCAGGCAGCATCTGTGGTAAGGGAAACTAAGTTTATGTTTCAGGTTGAAAACCCTCCAACATCTACCTAGGGTACTTTTTTTTACTTAATGGTTCACTATGCCAGTAACCAGTGTGCCATGCTGCCAATCAGCCTTGGACCCCAGAGTTCATACATCCTTTTCAAAGTTACAATGTGCTCGGTGGCAGCAACAAAGTCTACTTGATTGTGATTGTATGTACAGAGAATATCTGCTTTCAGAATGCTGAACCATGACTGGTTGGACTTCACGTTGCACATTAACTGACTTAAAATGCATAGTATTAGCAAAACAAGTCGTCTTAAGTGTCAGCCAAACAGACGATGGACTGCTGTTATGAATACAAGCTACAGTGAGGGTGCTTTAATGATTCCAAGTCCCTCTTTATGGTACAGTGTTGGTCCACAGTACACAGCAGGTTTAACATATGGTTGTCATTCTGCTCATCTAGAAGTGTCCTACATTGCAACCACTGCTGAACTTGTGGATTTAGCTTTGCTCTCAGCAGCCCTGCAATCTGTTTGGTCATCTTAAATATAACGTTGCTATGAGCCTGAGCTGGGCAGCTCAGAAGCCACTGAAGCCTGATATTTAATTTTTATTTTAATCCTCAACTATGTACATTTACTGTTATGGAAGACTTGGAGCTGTATATTAGGCCATTAAGCAACTGATTTACAGTATATTAGCTGTTCTATTCTGCTTCCCACTGATTTTCCACCTGTAAATGTAATCCATTGTGAGAATAAACTGCATATATTGAACATTGAACTTTGCCTCTGATTTAGCAACTGATCATCTTTATATAAAACTCATTCCTCATCTCATTCTGTGAATAGCTCAGATGTGTTGTATTTCTGCATCTGCATTTACATGGATCCAAGATGATTTGTGGAAAATTAGAAACTTTTACCTATATTCTCTTAGAAGGGTTTATGATTTGTGTATAAAAGATTATAAGGCTGCTGTAATGACTCCAAGTTAGAGATTTAAGTTTTTTTTCACTGCCTTGACTAGTGTAAAGATGGTAATCTCTAATGATAATAAAATGGGTGAATGTAAGTGAACAAGTGAAATTCCAATGATCCATATCTGATATGTTGGAAATTCTGATGGTCCTTCACCTTGCTTACTACGTTTATTTTCCAAGGTTCTGGTTCTTACTTAACAGATTCCATAGGAAATTTATTATAATGCCATGCAGCTTTTTAAAAATGTGAATCAAATGTGTGCTGGGTTATTAATGGTATAACATCCAGTAGCCCAGAAAGTCTGTCAGTCCAATACCACCGAAGTCTCAAGTTTTACTCTACCATACGAGATTTAGGGTGGCACAGTAGCATAGCAGTTAGCATAATACTTCACAGCACCAGCAACCTGGGTTCAATTCCCACCACTGACCAAGGAGTTTGTATGTCTCTCCTTGACTGCTTGGGTTTCCTCCCACATTCCAAAGACGTACAGATTAGTCCCGTGTCTAATTGGGTGGGGCCTGTTACTATGCTGTATCTCAAAATTTAAAAACAATAGCTGGAGGGAACAAATGTGGCAATGAAAGCGAGCTACAAGATAATAGATACAAATGACAAATCCTCAACAGATGAGATGGTATCTATAAAGGGAGAAACAAAATTAATTCTTCTTGATGGATCCTGCTTCAGAATAGATTCTATCAGAGATGCTAAGTATTTACAACATTTTCTGTTTGAATTTCTAGCAGCTTTGGCTTGGGGCAACTGAGGAGGAATGCTATCAAATTATATCAAAAATTAACATATTAAAATTTGATCCCTTAGCAATCAATTTTTATAGAACAGGAGGCTGACTATTTGGCTCAGAGACAGTGTAAGTGGTTATACAAATACATATTTTTAATGTAATCATTTTTAGGATATGAGTGACGGCAAGACCATTTAATGACGATCAAATCTACTCTCAACTTCTTTTCCTCCAGTCCTGCTGAAGCATCTCGACTGTCCTCTTTTCCATAGATGCTGTCTGGCCTGCTGAGATCCCCCAGCATTTTGTGTGTGTTGCTTGGATTTCCAGCATCTGCAGATTTTCCCTTTTCTATTTATTGACCATCCTTTATTTCCTGTGAGAAGGTACTGTTGAAGTACTTCCAGGACATCTTTAGGTGAGTACTCAGCTATTGTGCAAGCGTAGTGATACTTCCATCTGGAGATGGTGTATGATTTTGAGGGGAACTTGCAAGTCATGAAGCTTATCCACATTACAAAGGTGCTAGTGGCCATAGAACATGTAGAGATGGATAAATCCCTGGGGCCTGGCCAAGTGTATCCTTGGATGTTGTATGAAGCTAGGGAAAAATTGTTGGAGCCCTGGCCTGTATCTTCCTTAGGCACTTGGTAAGATAATGGTAGCTAATCTTGTATCATTACTTAGGGAGTACTGCGAGGACAAGCTTGGAAACTACGGGCTGGTGAGCCTTGCATCAGTGTTGGAAAAATTATTAGAGAGGATTCTGAGAGATAAGATATACCTGCAGATACTGATAGCTGGTAGTCAGTATGGCTTTGTATGTGGGAAATTGTTATCTCACAAATTTGAATTTTTTGAAGCTGTGACCAAGAGGATTGATACGGGCAGGATGGTGGATATTGTCCACCTCGACTTAAGCAAAGTTTTTGACAAGGTTCGATATGGTAGCCTGCTCTGGAAGGTTAGGTGACGTGGGATCCAAGTGAGCTAGTCACTGGATATAAAATTGGCTTGGTGATGGGAATCAAAGGATTTTAGTGTTTTAATTGCTTTTTAGATTGCAGACTTGTGATCAGTCATTTGATCGAGAGATTGGTTCTAGGTCCACTGTTCATCATTTACATTAACAATCTGGATGAGAATATAATTGGCATGGTTAGTAAGTTTGCAGACGACACTAAAATTGGTAGCATAGTGACAGCGAAATGAAGATTACAACAGTACCTAGAACAAATGGGAAAGTGAACAAGGAATGACAGATAGAATTTAACTCCAAGAGCAATGCTGAATTTTGGAATTTTAAACCAAGACAGGATTTTCAGAATAAATGGCAGGGTCTCGGCGGGTGTCGTAAAACAGACAGACTTCGGGCTACATGTACATAGTTTCCTGAAAGTGGTGATACAGGAAGACAAATGGGGAAGACAGCATCTGACAGATTCTTGACTTCTGAACTGTTGGTGTTTATAGGCATTTGTGTTTGGTCCAGTTTAGACTCTATTCTAGTCATTGGTATTGAAGATGAGGTAACTTGATGATAATACCGTTCTTTCAAGGGTCTCGGCCCAAAACAGACTGTTTATTCCCCTCCATAGATGTTGCCTGACCTGTTGACTTCCTCCAGCTTTGTGTGTTTCTCCAAATGTCAAGGGTAGGGAGTTATGTTGTCTCTTGATGTGGGTGGTCTTTGGCACTTTTATGGTGCAAGTGTTACTTGTTACAGGTATATGGAGGTGGGTGGTTATATGGGAGGCAGGTTTCAAAGGTTGGCACAACATTGTGGGCCGAAGGGCCTGTACTGTGCTGTATTGTTCGATGTTACTTTTCAGCCCATGACTAAATGTTATTTAGGTGTTTAAATTGTGCTGTGGGTGAAATAACACACAGAAAATGCTGGGGTATCTTAGCAGGTCAGGCAGCATTTGTGGAAATGAATAGATAGTCGATGTTTTGGAATGAGACCCTTCCTCAGGGCTGAGAAGGAAGGGGGAAGATGCCAGAATAAAAGGAGGAGGGGAGGGAAAGGAGGCTCTCTGGAAGGTGATAGGTGGTCAGGTGGGTGGGAGAGGAGAGTGAACCTTAGGAGAAAAGAAATGAGGAGGAAACGGGGTGAAGTAAGAGGCAGATAAGAAGAGGGAAACTATCAGAGTGGGGAATAGAGGAAGGGGAGTGGGAATTTGTTTATTGGAAGGAGAAATCAATATTCATGCTACCCAGACAGAATATGAGATTTTGCTTTCACCCTGAGGTTGGCCTCATCTTAGCACAAGAGACTACGGACCTACACATTGGAATGGAAATTGGAATTAAAATGTTTGGCCTTTGGGAAGTCCCGTTTGTAGTGGATGGTGTGTTGTATGTGTCATGGGCTGATTCATTTGCTGAAGAATCACAAATGGAACTAAATATTGTTCAAACATCAGTGAACATCTCCCCTTTTGACCTTATGATGAAGCAGTGATGTCCTGGGGCTGGAAAACTGACCTCCAACATAGCCGTCTTCCTTTGTGTGAGGTATGACTCCAGGCATTGGAGTGTTTTCCAATGGTCGTGTACTCTCTTTCCACTGGCCAGGAAAATTTGCCAAGTGTTGTCAAGAAAAAGATGCTTGTCTAAAAATATGCAATAAAGTGGGGAGAGTGAGACTGTTTAAAGATTTTACAGTGGAAAGACATGGGAAAAGAATTCCAAAGCTTGGTTTAACTGGCAGAAGATGTGAACATAAGTTCTGGGACAAGGATGATTCCTAGATGCATGAAATCAGAAGTGGAGAGCTGTAAGTCTGAATAGAGTTAGGGGGACGGGCAATGTGCTTTGGAGGAACTTATTAACTGAGGATGTACACTGTGTGTTTGAAAAGCAAGATTGAGGTAGGATTAGAGAAATCTTCTGAGAACTTTTCATGGCCACTGGACCCTGTTAACTCCAAGCTGCTCTGCCTGGAAATTGAGCTCCCGTGTGCCAATGCATGTACAGGTGCTTGTTACTGTTACTCAAAAGATTGAGTAACAATCCCTGGATTTGGCATGTGCTCAAGAGTTCATAAAAGTGGATGATAATTTTTATTTGACTCCACAACTTCCATTGAAAGTGACTTTGGCTTTAAAGTATAATCTGTACAAGTTACAGCAGCACTCAGTCTTTCTTTGAATTGTGTATAAATTCACAATTCTAAGTACCATCACCTTGGAGAGAACTTGCTACTCTCTGTAAACATATTGAAAAACATGTTTCCTGACAGTAAAACTGGGCTTTTGGATTAGTTGACTGGGGTTTGAGCAATTAATAAAACTTAATATTCCAAAATCAATAGATTCTGGCATGGGCAGAGGACTGGAAAATTGCGAATGTCTCTCCACTGTCAAGAAGGGAGGGAGGCAGAAGAAAGGAAATTGTAGACCATTTAGCCTGAGCTCAGTGGTTGGGAAAATTTTGGAGTTGATTCTTAAGAACTTGGTTTCAAGCATCTAGAAGGGACATGATAAAATAGGCCAAATTCAGCATGGTTTCCTTAAAGAAAATTGCTTGCCTGACAAAACTGTTGGGATTTTTTGAGGAATTAAGCAGGATAGATTTGGAAGATGTTGTGTTCTTGGATTTTTAAAAGGCCTTTGACAAGGTGCCACACTTGAGGCTGCTTAGCAAGTTAAGAACCCATGGTATTACAGGAAAGATGCTAGTATGGATAGAGGATTGGCTGATTGACAGGAGGCATAGAGTGGGAATAAAGGGAGCCTTTTCTATTTGGCTGCCTGTGACTAGTGGTGTTCCACAGGTGTTGCTGTTAGGACTGTTTGCTGTTAGGACTGTTTACTTTCATGTTAAACATCAATGATTTGGCTGATGGAATTGAAGGCTTTGTGGCCAAGTTTGCAGATGATATGAAGATAAATGGAGGGGCATGTAGTGTTGAGGAAGCAGAGGCTGCAGGAGGACTTGGACAGATGAGATGAGCAAAGAAGTGGAATCCAGTGGCATAAAGTGTATGATCATGCACTTTGGTAGAAGGACTAAAAGCATAAACTATTTAAAAATACAAAGTGCAGGGTGACTTGGGAGCCCTTGTGCCGGATTCCCTAAAGGTTAACTTAAAGGTTGAGTCAGTGGTAAGGACAGCGAATGTAATGTCAGCATTCATTTTGCGAGGGCCAAAAAAATAAAATCATGTACATAATGCTGAGGATCTATAAGGCACTGGTCAGGTCTCAGTTGAAATATTGTGAGCAGTTTTGAGCCCCTTATCTACGAAAGGATGTGCTAACATTAGAGATGTGCTCACTGAAACCAAAAGAGAGTTGAAAGGCATAGATAGAGTGGTGGTGGAAAGTGTATTTCCAATAATGGTGGAGTCTAGGGACCAGAGGGTACAACTCAGAAAAAAGGGATATCCATTCAGAGGATTTATTTAGCCAGAGGGTGCTGAATCTATGGAATTCATTGCCATGGCTGGCTGTGAAGCCCAAGTTATTGGGTATATTATTGGGTGACCTGCTGTCAATGCTGTTGTTACGATCTTTAAATATATTTGGCTCTTTTCATCTCCCATGCATACATTTGGACTATTACTAAAAACGGACATTTCTTGCAATTTCCATTGGTTTCAGCATTAAAGACAAACCAACCTCCTTAAGTCATTGAACACAGGCTCAGAGCTTAAAAATATTTGAAGATCTTACAGAAAATTCTGCCGTCAAATCTTTTAATTTGCATAGAACATACAGCCTTCAGTTCTTTCTCTGTAAACACAGAGCACATTCTGCCATGTAGCTTCATGCTTCCAGGAGCAGTTCTGATGCCTAAAAGTTATAAATTTCACTTTCAATTAGAAGTTGAAATACACCATTAGATACTGAATAAATGTATGCTGTGAGAAATAATTTATCTGTGGCAGTAAAATAGTTTGATGAAACTTGTATAGAAAGAAATAATCCAAAGGAAGTGTGCATTTGTTACAATTTTAATCGCAAATGTAATACTGCATACAAAGAAAACAAGTGCAAACCTATTCAAACCACAATACAATAAAATATCTCGCAATCATAATGTATTGAAGAGAATATAGGCAGAATTTTGTGCACAATGTAGCACATGTGACTTGTTTTCTTAGTGAAAAGAATAAATTTTATTCCTTATTTCATTGGCAAAAACTTGGAATCTTCATAACACTTCATTTATACAGCATTAAAGTAATGTTAAAATAAACAGTCAAGATTGGTTAGGGCCTTTCTTAGAAACAACAGCATTAGAAAATAACCAAGCTTCTAGTAATGTTATTTTAAAGAAGTAACTGAAAGAATGTTTACTGCAATAGAACATATTTGAAGAGTAATCAAATGCATGTCTTCAATGTCTGGGGTTAAAAGGCTTGGCAGACTGTGCGTGTAAGTGATGGGGTGGGGGGGGGGAAGGGAGAACTATTTTACACAGTAAAAACAGGGTACTGCAGATCCGCAAGAGAATGCCAATGCTAGTACTTGGTTCTTCCACACTGGAATAAATGCACTATGATATACAAACAAAACTAAAATTCTAATTTTATTTATATAAAATAAATTCTGCTTTACATATCTGGTATAATTGCTGAGCTACGGTGTGTACCATTTGGGGTCTACAGAAATCTTTACAAGACTTAATGAATCAGAATGTGTGAATAGTAATAAATAGTCGACCACTTACAACTATTTCAAGAGTTCACTACGAATTGCTTTTCATTAGTCTCGACAGATTTATAAATGAATTTTTTTCATTGCGGTTAGTTATGTTGATTTTTCCATCAATCGTTGTTAACACTACTGAATGTTATTTAAAGATGGAGATTTGTGATAACGTTTGAATGTAATTACATTTCACAGACATTTAGATAAGAAACTTGTATACAAGAAAGATGAAGTGGCATTTCATTTGCAATTTTTGAATAATTTTGTCTTGAAGGGATTGTGATGGCAATGTCTCCTGCCTAGACCCGTTTTCTTTACACTCTTCAAGCTGCCATCGATCTCAGTTGTTCAGGATTAAACTAATTTTATTTACACCTCATTATCTTTATGGTAATTTAATTGGATTCTTTTCAAGTTAAATACTTAACATCAAAGCTTTTAAAAGAAATATGTTCATATATGTTTGTATGTTGAGCTGCAGTAATTTGAAGGTACTTGCAAATAATTATGAGCATTTAATAACCAATATAGTATTCTTGATTTGGTTTATTCCACAAATCATGGCAGATCTAAAATGTAGCCAATAAAATGTGATGTGCTGATCATATTCTGCCCTGAATCAGACAAGGCACTGTCACCCAGGAAACCTATTTTTACCTAACATTATGTTTGATTAACTAAACATTTCATAAACTTTAATTTCTTTCAAAAATATTAGTTTTTTAAAGTTTATTACAAGGATTAAATACTTTAACGGTTTAATTTCTTGCAAGAAAACTTAAGAACATATAAAACATATGGGGTAATAATGATAGGAGATATAAATGAATTTCCATTAAAAGATTAGTGAGGCACTAAAGAGTATGAATTCTTGTAGGTTAAAATGTCAGTCCCAAGTGAAATTAAAGATATTACATCTAAATTCAAATGCAAAATAGGCTTAAAAATTGAATATTCCTAGGATATAGAATAAAACATTTCATTGGTAAGAAATTCCTACAGGCCTCACATACCTCAAACCTCGGGATTTTTTTTGTCAACCATTACAAAAATGACAATCAACCCAACACAAAGTCTCAGCAGTGTTACTGCAAGTAGAGCAGAGGTGCAGTGATGGAAATGAAACAAACGTATCAGGCAAATAACTGCCTTTGTTCTTTATCATTATGGCAGTGACTAACATTTACCCCAGATAAGTGATTTTATAAAGCTATTATTGTAATAAGGGAAAGTCCTTGATGCTACTTAATTTGATGAAAGAATCTCTTCAGCTGCTTTACAAGCTTTAAGTAACCCATCTGAAAGATCATTATACAAGTTAGCTCACTCACAAAAAAGGTTAACACATGATAGAATATTATTCAGCAAAGCTGCCGAGATGGGGTTTAGATAGTAAACTACATGTTGGGATGAGAGTAAAACCAGAAAATGCTGGAAATGATGACAGACCAGCTAGCATCTGTATTACAAAAATAAAATTCTGAAGGTTATCTAGCTCATTATACCTGGTCTGCTGAATATTTCCAGCACTTTCTTGTTTCATTTCAATGTTTTGACTTTATAATATGAAAGCAATAGCAAATCATCTGAATTAATGTTGTAACATTAGTTTTGAAAATGTATGTTTGATATAAATGTAAATTATTGCAATATAATTCTACAGCATTCAAGACAATTTAAAATATTCAAGCTGGCCTAACTAGTATGAAGCTTTTCTTTGGAATTCCATTGGGGAGAGCTCATGATGTCCCTGCCTCAAGGTATGGTCACAGTAAGCTGATCTCCAGCTCATTCAGTCCTATAGGGCACAAAAATGTTGCTGTAGGGAAAGCACATGGAAGCAAATGCAAGCAGATGGCTAGATTCTGCACAATCCAGATGATTGTCTAATATATTAAGCGAACACCCAACTTTCAAGCAAAATAGGAGGAATCTCCAGTCATTAAAATAACCTGGATTAAGACAATTTCCTATTTGGACAGCAGATTTTGCAGCAATTACTTTATTTTTCTCCACCAACCCTTCTAAGACTTTCAATCTGAAATAGACCAGGATAAGAGAAACACAAAGAGCAAAACTGATCTAATAATACCTATGCTGTTGCTGTGTACCTCAAAATACACTGCACCTAACCTTGTCAAAGACTAAATTGGAAAGTAATCTTACAAAAGAAAAAAAACACTCAGTCATTGCTGACATACAAGAATAACACAACTCTTACAGAGTCAACAATATATTATTCTTTAAAATAAGTCTGGGGAACTGAACTAAAACATGTTAATGTGATGTTTCTTTTTAATTCCCAGGAGGCTCTTTAGATAGATCACTGTAGCATGTGCTATACATAAATCAAGATCATTTGGTCATCCATTTAAGGCTGACAGTCTTAAGATAATTATTTGAGGGAGAGGGTTAGGGACAACCTCTTCCCAGGAAATCTTTGCCTCTATAAATATTTTCTGTAGCAGATACATTTTCCCTTGCCGTCTCTATGGGAGCTGCATACAGTCCCATTTTAATTGTTCAGTTATTAATACACATCATCAAACAATGTAGGAAAGAAAGATCAAGTGGATTTGAATTGAATCATGTTATTATGATTCTTAGTAACTGTTTTGGACATCCAATCACAGTATATAATTTAATTTTAAGAATGTAAATAATTACAATGAGAAAGCATGCTTATTTAAGAACCTTTTCAAAGGGTTCGTTCTGGGTTTTGCTTTAACTGAGGTAACTGTTCTGCAGTACTTTACCTTGGGACATTTCAACAGTTGCATTGTAGCAATGCTGCATTCATAAATGTTATATGATTATTCACTTGTTCTGAACTTTTTTTTAAAACAGTGAGTCTCCAGATTGCTATTTGTGTGGTGTTGAAACGTTCCAAAGTTTAAGCAACATGTCATTTTAAAATCATTTATATTACTTAACCAAGGCAGTGTGCAATTCAAATTTTAAAGCATCTTTGCTACAGTTCATGATTTACCTTAGAGCCAAGGGCGTGGTTGCCTAGGGGAGAAGGACATACCTTGATCGCGTTGCTTTTTCATACCAAGCGAAGTCACAAATGAGTTGTGTGAATATGGGAATGGTGGCTGACTAGCTAGTCCTTGGTACTGAAAGAAGTAAGGCTGATTGTAACCATGGTTTGAAACCTTAGGTGAATTGAAATATCGTACTGTGACTGGAGGAAGCATCATCTCAAATGGCTTTAACACCAACTTCAACTCTTGTTTTGATGCAGATGAGCTTGATTTTCTACTTGACAATCTTCCTATTGAAGATACATTACTAATATTCCTTTTCATTTTATCAGGTAATGCAGGAATGGATATTTTTTGGGGTAACTTGATATTTGACCCAGTTCCACTGTTCACGGTTCTGGATAATGACTGGCTCACTGTGGAGTTTAATGCCCGGC
Source organism: Hypanus sabinus (assembly GCF_030144855.1). Taxonomy (NCBI): domain Eukaryota; kingdom Metazoa; phylum Chordata; class Chondrichthyes; order Myliobatiformes; family Dasyatidae; genus Hypanus; species Hypanus sabinus. The sequence goes on along the minus strand of NC_082719.1, from coordinate 45,348,341 downwards.
TTGCTGGAGAACTTGCACTATCTGAAACTGATTTCTGTTCATTTAAGAATTCAGTGATCTTTGACTGAGTTCCACCAAAAGATCCAATTTTTGGTGTAAATACTTTGTTTTTCTTTCTCTTTTCTTCCTTCTTACGAGTTTTGGCCACCTCAACGCCTTCCAGTAATCCCTTTGCTGCTGCTCGAGCCAAAACATCCTTTACAGATACTGCAGCTGAAGGGTCTCGCTTTAAATTAACAAAATTACAATTATTAGATCCCTCATTGGTCAAGTTAGTTTCTGGAAAATTTTCTTTCACAAACACAATACCCCTGGAAACAAAGGTTTCAAGAAACACCATTACTTGCAAGTTACTTTTTAAAATACAAATCCACTTACTGCTCTTTCATATTGTTCAGGCCTCCTTTATACCAATGAGACCTGATGTAGATTGGGAGATCGCTTCACTGAGCAACTTCACTCTGCCACAAAACGCGAGATCTCCCGGTGGCCACGGATTCCAATTCTACTTCCCATTCCCATTCCAACACGTCAGTCCATGACCTCCTCTACTGCCATGATGAGGCCACGCTCAGGTTGGAGGAGCAACACCTTATATTCCATCTGAGTAGCTTCTAATCTGATGGCATGAACATCAATTTCTCTAAATTCTGGTAATTCCCTGTTCCTATTTCTCTCACTCACCTTATCACCTTACTTGCCCATCACCTCCCTCTGGTGCTGTTCCCTCTTCCTTTTCATCCATGGTCGTCCTCTCCCATCAGACTCCCCCTCCTCCAGAACTGTACCTCTTTCTCCTATCAACTTCCCAGCTCTTTACCTAGAAGCCCTTTCTCCTCTCCCATTTTCACCTATCACCTACCATCTTGTATTTCTTCCTCCCCTCTCCTCTCCTCTCCCCTCCACATTACTCTGACTTCTCCCCTTCCTCTTCAGTCCCATTGAGGAGACTCAGCCTGAAACGTTCACCCTTACACTTACTGTTTACCCTTTCCCCTAGATGCTGCCCAGCCTGCTGTATTGCTTTGAACTTCCAGCACCTCCAGACTTTCTCGTATTATTCATTCATTATCACTTGGTCAAAAGTTTCTGTTTCCTATCAAACATTTTTGGGGACATCTTTGCACTTCAGGGACATAAGCATTGCAATAGATAAAAACAGAAGATCTACCATGCCTCTATCACAGTGACTTAAAACAAACAAAAACATTCAGTGATATGCTAAGAACAAATAATAAAAGTATTTACCAATGAGCAAGTAGACTTTTTCAATGCACTAGACGCTCCAAATTATCTTTTAAATATCGATATGATCAAATCAGTGCAGATGATATTTATGTTACTGAAACCCCTTGTTACCTGGATACCTAGTAAGTTAGTTACCAGATAAAGCCCCCTGTTGCCTATCTACCTACTGAGTTAGTTACTAGCTAGCTCTGTAGATGATGTAAAAATTGCAGCTGCTGCAAACCTAAAATAAAAAAAAGAAAATGTTGAGGATAGTCAGTGGGTCAGGTAGCAAGGAGGAGAGACAATGTTGACATTTGATTCCCACCTTTGTGTTCTGTGCTCAGATCTCTGAGTCATACTGTAATTGTAATGCAAAAACATATAGAAATCTGAAATAAAATCTGCAACGAAAGCACAAAATTCTGGAAATTCTCAGCAGCATCTGTAAAAAGAAACTTATTTCGCATTTCAGATTGATGACCTTCATCAGAAAATATTTTCTTTGTAGTTGCTGACTAGTCTGCTGAGTATTTCCATTATTTGTTGTCACCATGTACAGAATATAGGCAGTTATGAAATTCTGGCCTGTACTAATTATATTGCGATGAGTTGACTTAGGCTACAACTTGTCCGGTTGAAAGCTATTCATTAATTAATCATCCTTTACCTCAAGTCCTACAGAAAATCACAACAGCAAAGGATTAACAACTATCTAGCTCTGATTGCTGATTTCTGAATATTCTGTAAGTCACTGTGAAAAATATTTCCACACGGTTGCAGTTCATTTGCTGAAAATTGTACTGACTGTGTTATGTGTGCTGTGGCAAGATAATGTACTGCCAATGCAATGAGGATCAGAATGTCAGTCTGACTATGCAGCATCAAGTATTGGTTGTATCTGCAGAATAAAAACTACTGCTGTCATAGTGAGATGCTTCAGGCTAATTAAATTAATTCTGTGCCAGTATACTGTTCACATCATAAACGGCACTCAAAAATCATTGCTGTAATAATAATTTGAATACATAATGATTTTTTCCATCACAATATAATAAATAGAAGCAGTAAAAGCTCAAATTTGCTCCACCATTCAAAAAGATGGCGATTGACTTTACTACTACCTCCTGCACCAAATCAATATCCTTTAATTGGTTTGCTATCCAAAAATTAATCAGTCTTTGTCTCCGATAAATAGCAAGTGAGTCTTCAGATAATAAATTGTCAGATGAAGAAATTTCCTCTAACCGTGACTCTCAATGCCTGACCCGTTATTTTGAGACTGTTTCTAAATTTTTCACCTCTAGTGTCTAAAGGGGACTGAAAAATTTATGGCAAATGCTTCTAGTTTCCATCCTCACTTTATTCAAAGCTATGATGCCTCACATTTAGGTCAGGTGCCATATTTACTAAAAGCAGACTCAGCCTTTGCAATGCTCCTATATCCACTTTTACCTCATCTATTATCCAAGCTACCCCCAACATTCTGTAATGTAACCAGTGATTTCCAAAGGATCACTATGACATTCCTCTTGTTGCATTTACAAAGCCATTTAATTCCTTAATTCAACAGTACCTGCTTACCATATTTGAATCTGAATTGCAGCTGAGACAAAGATAAAAATAGTAATTTTCTTACACCTAACTATGTAACCTACCTCTCGAGTTAATACAGCAATAAAACAGCCATTGACTTGTTCCGATGGTTGAATCTTTAAGAATTTATCTGAAGCACAAGTTATTTCTGCTGGACAACACAAAGGAATAACAGGAGCACTTAGCCTGCAAGAAACAGAAATGAGTGAAGTCAAAGCTTGTGTTAAGACAGTACATCCATACTGAATCTTATTGATCAAGCAGATTGACCTGGAATGAAATTAGTAAATATCAGTTCTAACTCCTGTGAAGTAATACTATTTCACCATGTCAGTCCACAGGAAAATGTTTAAGCTCTCACAGAGTACAAATGATTATTGGAAACACTGTAGATTTCAAGAAAAAGTCTAGAGATATGCACCGATTTAATAACCTTGATTACGGGAAAAAGTTGGTCTTAACCCACTCAATTGTCAGCACATCCCCAAGCAGTTCATGACAATTTTGGTTGGGATTTTCATGCAAATATGAAACAATGTGTTATGAACTTGTGTTTGGAGTTTTACAGAAGTGTTCCAACATTAGAACCCACATCTAACAAGGGAACAAAGTTATAGTAATTCCAACCACTGAAGCATTTTGCTTCTCAAAGGAATTTCAAAGGAGAACTGATCTTGGGATCCAAGCAAATAATATTTTTTATATAAAATACTTGATATTTGTAATGGTTTTAGTAGTTTTTAAGTAACCGTTGAAATATTCCTGGTTGACAGAATAGTGGTTTGGACAATTTTGGAGGGTGTGGCAGAGGGCCACACCCTATCAGATCTGGCTTCTTCTCAAATCTGGTTTCTCAATAGTTAGCAATTAATTAACGTGTTAAAAGGAATATAATAAAGTGCTGCAAGACTATATTTTCCAAAACAAGTTCTGGAGATACCTTACTTTCCTGCGCACAATTTAAATGGACTAATATTTGAATTAGAATCTTTACAGTTTGGCTTATGGAAATGGACCATAAGATCATTAGATATAGGAGCAGAATTAGGCTGTTTGCATCGGCTCCACCATTTCGTCGTGGTTGATCCAATTTTCCTCTCAGCCCCTATCTCCTGCCTTCTCCCCGAATCCCTTCATGCCCTGACCATTCAAGATTCTATCAATCTCTGCCTTAAATATACATAAAGACTTGGCTCCACAGCTGCCTGTGGCAAAGAATTCCACAGATTCATCACTCTGTTTAAAGAAATTACTCTTCATCTCCATTCTAAAAGGGTGCCCCTCTATTCTGAAGCTGTGTCCTCTGGTCCTAGACACCACCCCCCCCCCCCCATCACAGGAAACATCCACTCGATCAAGACCTTTTACCATTCAATATGTTTCAATGAGGCCACCTCTTATTTTTCTGAATTCTAGTCAATACAGGCCTAGAGCCATCAAATACTCTTCATATGACAAGACATTCAATCCGGGAATCATTTTCGTGAGCCTCCTTTGAACCTTCTCCAGTATCAGTACATCCTTTCCAAGGGGCCCAAACCTGCACACAATACTAAAGTGAGGCCTCACCAGTGCTTTATAAAGTCTCAGCATTATTTCCTTGCTTTCATATTCTAGTCTTCTTGAAATGAATGCTAACATCTCACTTGTCCTCCTCACCACAGACTTAACCTGCAAATTAACCTTCAGGGAATCTTGTACAAGGACTCCCAAGTCCCTTTACATCTCAGTTTTTTTTTGTATTTTCTTTCCATTTAGAAAATAGTCAACCTTTTCATTTCTTCTGCCAAAGTGCATGACCTTACACTTCCCGACACTAATCCTTCTGCCATTTCTTTGCCCATTCTCCTAAGTCCTTCTGTAGCCTCTCTACTTCCTCAAAACTACCTGCCCCTCCACCTGTCTTCATAGTGTCTGCAAACTTGGCCACAAAGCCATCAATTCTATCATCCAATCGTTGACATATAACATAACAAGAACTGGTCCCAACACAGACCCCTGTGGAACACCACTAGTCACTGGTAGCCAACCAGAAAAGGCCCCCTTTATTCCCACTCTCTGCCTTCTGCCAATCATGCTTTATCCTTGCTAGAATCTTTCCTGTAGATAGTGTCATAAAGGGAACTTTTGGCAAATTGGCCTTCATAAAATAGAGCACTGAGTACAGGATTTGGAATGTTATGTTGAAGTTGTAAAACAGTGAAGAAGTCAAATTTGACTGTGCAGTTCCGGTCACCTAAGTTACCAATAAGCTTGAAAAAGTGCAAAGAAAATTTCTAAGGATGTTGCCAAGAATTAAGGACCTGAGTGTTAGGGAAAGGTTGAATAGGTTAGGACTATTTTTCGTGGAGTGTAGGAGAATGAGGGATTATCTTAGAGGTATCAAAATTATGATGGGCGTAGATCAGGTGAATATTCTGTTAAGTAATAATTTAGTCTTGATGAATCTGCCAAATTGTTAAAGCTCTGTAGCTGTGTCAATCTTCCTGAAGGAAAGCAATTAAGATATTTCCCTTTGTAATCTTCAGTATTTTTATTTGCTGATCTCATATTTACATTGGATGCCTTGTAAGAGCCAATCAATTCAAAATTTCATTTTGTTAAGAGGTATAGTTCTAGATGAAGAATAGTATCTGTTATCAATAGGGCAATCTTGTGAAGCAGATGTTACAAGGATATGCTTCTACACAGAATGCCTTTTCAGAACCTCTCTGAACAGTAACCAAACATGACAAAATCTCACTGGTACTCTTGACAATTCTGGTTAACTTCTTTGACTCAAATTATGCTGCTCTAAAGAACAATTAGTTCTAAACCTTTACCATGGTACAACAAAATGTATACTTTTAAGGGGATAAGTTTAAAAGTATACATGTTTAACAAAGACTCAATCAACTATTTTCTAGTGTGTTGCAATTGAAGCAAAAAGGATTGCTCTTTACTACAATGACCAAACAAAAGTTTGGTGAAGGATCTAGTCTACCGTCCTTTGCCCACAATTAGAAGTATCAAACTTGGAGGAAGTATAGCTTTATTATCTGTCCTTTCCAGCTGTTATTAGGCCCTGGGTTTATATAACCTCACCTTCAGCAGCCATCTTGCTTAATGTCAAAAATGACAGGAAACTAGGGAGAATTTTCTTTTTGATGCCAATAATTTTAATTCTCCTCAATCTCTTTGAAACCATACTCGGGGAAATACAGACTCATCACATGTGGTTGATTACTTCTCTCACATTCACTATGTCAATTTCTGAACAAGGCTGCGAAAGGCCTAAACCTGATGTAACAGTTCGGGCAGAACCCAAAATTAACAGATCTAGTGCTACTTCAAGGCAATCAATTTGCTAGTCATTTGGAAGCAGACTGAAAAAGAGGCATATGGTCAAATTAAATTTGTCCTTGTTAGGAGATTCTGGGCAATATTCAACTCTGTCTATAGGCCATGTAAGATACACACTGCTAGTCCTACCTGAAAGCACAAGAATTGAAATGAGACTCTTAAAATATTTCTCAGAACTGCTTGGAAATTTGCTAATTATCATATGGAACAATGCCAGGAATGTCTCTTCAGAAACTGAATAATTACCAATGATTTGTAATGAAAACTACATAAACTCAGTATCTTCCATGGGCCTTCAGTAATGATTAAATAAATTACTGAGAACTTAAAAATGCCATGTAGAAATAAACAGTGAAAAACAGATGTAGATTATTATTGTAATAGCATAATATTTAAAGTTGTGATTCTATTTGTACGTGTACAAGAGATAGTTCATGTTTAATGTACCTGTAAGATTGGACTTTGCTTCCTTCTAGTTTCTTTCCCAATACTGGCTTCACTACTTCTTCATTCTCCTCAGGGTAAATTGAGCACGTAGAATAGATAATAGCCTGAACTTTAGGAACTATTGAAAGATGCACATGTTTAAATTCACATAAAACCAAAACACATTGATTTGCTAAAATAATTACCCATCTTAACTAGTATCTTGATGATACTCCACATCCACTCTCAAGTCATTGCTGCATTTTTGTATTTTGTCATTTACACCAAGATCATGGCATGTACCATCCAACTTTCATGTTAATAAAGGAGACACGCGACATGTAATGAAAATACAGTACTCAGGAGTAAATAAATCAATGTTTTTTTTCTTTCTGTTTTACAATTAGTTTCATTCAGAAGGTAAAGACATTCCAAAAGTAACAACATCTATGAGGCTATACTTAACACAACATGGTCATTTGAATGGCAGCATTTAAAAAACGATTCTAAAATCGTACTTTGTGTGTACACACACTTTGATTTTCTTAACTGCTCCCAACTCTAGGGAGATGTTTCCTCAAGGATAACGATTATGGATATGTTAATTTAATTTGTATATCTACAAAATTATTTAATGAATCACTTGCTGCAATTTTGTAACCATTGTCAATTTGTTTCTTGAATGCAAGAACCATTCTTATACTTGTCTATTACATCTGTGCACTAGCATCTCTGTAAAAAGCATAATTGCTAGGATTTTTCACTTTAAGTTTACAGAGAGCATCTTTTCTAAAGTCACATAAAGGACAGAGGCTAGTAAATATTAATTTTACCCATGAAAATCCCAGAATTCAGAGTCATGGGTACAAATGTGAAGTATACCAATTGCCTAAAAGTCAAAATTGATGTTGTCAATGAACAACCAACAATAAAGCCCAGTACTGTGAATACATAAACGAAAAAAAATGCTTTCTTTTTTCTTGGGTCCTTTAGTTATGCTTATAACAAGGATGGTGAATGCATGACATAAATTTTTCCTCTCAAAACAGAAAACTAATTTCTGTTTTTTTCCTGCAGACTACACAAACTGCAATAACTGTCATCAATCAAGAGCCGACACATGATAAAATGGAACAGCTTATACAGACAATAAAACAAACATGGAATCTGATTCCAAGCACCCTGATTAACGACCCAAAGTCTGCTGTTTGACACTTATATTACCTCTGTGTGCCTTATCAGAAATTCCAGCCACAAGACATGGACACATTCAAAATGGTGTACAATAAAAATGTCACAATGCCTTAAAAGGCATTAAATATAACAGCCATAAGAAATTAATTTTACTAAATAACTACCTTAGATATTTGGGCAAATTAAATCTTGAATATTAGTGCAGAAAAACCATTTTTCCAAATGGGTGTAGAGCAAAACATTTCAAATCTTGTTCAAAGGAAAGAAAACAATGCACATAAACCTGGTGTTTTCTATTTACAATATCAAACAAGTACAGAAAACTTGCTTTCAAAAATGAAGACGCAAGAAAGTAATTTTTAATTGCTAATGTTTCAATTACCATTTAAAAGGCAGCTTTGTTTTTGAAATGTTGCTATACAAGAAAACAGTATCCTGATTTACTTAACAACACACACAAAATGCTGGTGGAACACAGCAGGCCAGGCAGCATCTATAGGGAGAAGCACTGTCGATGTTTCGGGCCGAGACCCTTCGTCAGGCACTTCGTCAACAGTGCTTCTCCCTATAGATGCTGCCTGTCCTGCTGTGTTCCACCAGCATTTTGTGTGTGTTGTTGTTTGAATTTCCAGCATCTGCAGATTTCCTCGTGTTTGCTCCTGATTTACTTGTTAAAGAATGGTATTATATTGATCACTACAAAGGATCAGCGACCTAAAGGTTGTCAGTTTACCTTCAAATTAAATCCAATCAATTTAGTAATATAAGGCGTAGTTCTATGTTAGAATGTAAAAAAAAACACACAATTGGTTCACAAATGTCCTTCAGACAAATATGCATTGTTGTTCAAATACAGTTAGTTAAAAACATGAGAAGGAAAGAATACAAGGTATAGGGGCAGGAGTAGGCCATTTAGCCCTTTGAGTGTGCTCTATAATTCATTGATTATAGCTGTTTTCTACCTCAATTTCCCCTTTCTGTGTCCACCTATCCTCTCCCCAATAGTTTAACTCTTGCCAACAGTTCTGGTAAACCTACCCACAGTGATATTGATCCCCACTGAGTTGAGGTGTAATTGATCCTCTTGTGCATGACATACCTTCTCCAGAAGAATTTCAATGATCCTGCCTTTCAGCTTCCTCCCTAGATCCCTATATTCACTATTTAGAACCTCACTCCTTTTCCTATCCATGTCATTGGTACCTATATGAATCTGGCACATTGGAGGCTGGCACACACCATTTTGGACTCTTTTAAATGTCCACAGAGTCTTCTGAATGTTTCCCTAACTATTAAATCCTCTATCACCACCATTCTCCTCTGAGCCAGAGAGCCAGACTCAGTACCAACTTGTTCTCTCCCAACAGTATCCAAAGCAGTATACTTGTTATTGAGAGGAATGGCCACAGGAGTACCCTGCACTATCTGTCTATTCACTACCTGCAATTTAGGTGTGTCTGCCTCACTGTAGAACCTATCTATGAACTCCTCTTACTTTTGAATGATCTGTTGTTAATCCAGTTCCAGTTCCCCAACAGACTCTAAAAGGAGCTGCTCCCAGAAGCACCGCTCACAGATGCAGCTATCAGGTACATTGGAGGTTTCCCAGATTTCCCGCATCACACAAGAAGAGCACACCACTATTCTGGGATCCATTTTCACTACTTCAGCTAGAAACAGAAACTTGACAGAAACCTCAGATTTCTGCTTCTTGAAACAAAGTCTCAGTTCCTCACTCTAATCCTGCCCCACTCATGCAATGACCGCTCCACTTAAAAACTTACTTTTATAGATCCTGCTTGCTTTTTAAAACTGGCCCTAGTGAAATCATGGGTGAAATATCATATGCACATCAAATCTCCCAAACCAAGCAACAATTTACTTGCAGTAGAATGATGCAGCAACAGTTTACTGGAGTAACACCTACAAAATGCTGGAAGTACTCAGCACATGCAGCAGCATCTATGAAAAGAAATAAACAGTCTATGTTTCAGGTCACCTTCTTAATCTGGCTTCTTCCTTTCCACTCATAATGAAGTCTCAGCCTGCAACATCAATTGTTTAGTCCTTTCGATAGATGCTGCCTGACCTGTTAAATGGTAATAGATCCACCAACATATTGTATGTGTTACTCTGAATTTACAGCATCTGCAAATCTCTTGTGTTTAAAGGTTTATCAGATTCATTCACGGAATAGAGTGTGGTATTGTGCCATAAAAGGGAATTAAGAAAATTGGGCCAATATTTATGTTCATGAAAATGAGAGGTAGTTTCACGGAACCATGTAAAATTCTTACAGGGCTTGACAGATCAGGTCCAGGAATGATGCTTTCACTGACAGGCATATAGAACTAAGGGCCACAGTCTCACAGGGGTTGGCTATTAATGACAGATGAGATTAAATTTCTTCGCATGGAGGGTAGTCAATCTTTGACCAATGGGGCTATAAAAACACAACTGCAACATACAAAATGCTCTAGGAACTTAGTGGATCAGACAGCACTTAAGAAAGGAAATGGATGTTTGGGTGAAGACTCTTCATCAGAACTGGAAAGAAAGAAGTGAGATAGCCAGTGTAAAAAGGTGAGTGGGGGAGGAGGGAGAAGGGGTAGAAGGTAGTAATTTCAGCATTTTGTGTTTTGCTCCAAACTTCCCGCATCCAGTCTTTTACATGTCTCATAGAAGCTCAGTTGCCAGGTTTAGTCAGGGTAAGGACAAGCAGACATTAAGATGATAAGATGGAATTGATGTAGGAAAATGGTACTTAAGTAAAATATTAGCAATGATCTAGCTAAATAGTGGAAGGTAACCTGGCACAAGTAAAGTGGGTTTTAATTTAATTACATTGATTTAAATGATTTATTTAGTTTAAAGTATCTATTTTAATTTCTCTTCTTTAATCTAATTTCTGCTTGTCCTGAATGAGAAACTGAAATATATAATCTTCAAATTCAGCATTATCACCCTGAAGCATGTTATAAGCAGAGACCATGAGTGAATTCTGACCATTCTAAACAAATATTATTCCCAGAGGGATTAATTCTCATTTTACTTTCTATATCATTCTTTAGCTTACATCTAATAGCATGCATCAAGTCCTCTGCTTGTTTTTCAGCCAGTGATCTGAGTTTCTCTTCTGATACTTTTTCCTGAGAAAGCTCCTGTAGTAGAGTTGTATCTAGAGAGGTAAAAGCAGATGGAAGATATATTAACAAAAAAAAATAAACAACATAGTGAAAAAGCATGAAAGGGGTAAATGATGTCTCTGTCTTATAACATCTTGAAACAAATCTAGAAGGTTGTCACTGCACCTGCATCTCACATAAACCCATTCACAATACTTAAATACCTAATCCCTCTGAAGTTGTTTTGCTGCTAAGCAAATCCAGATCCTTAAACAGCGAAATCTGTATGGCTACAGAACTTCATTTGATAGTATGGCCAGAAACCTATCCGTAGAATGGCCAAAAAACCTTTGACAGCAAGAAACGCCTCGGTCCTGGATTTTGCCAGCTGTCAAGGGTTACTATTCATCACTTTCAAGTATTCATTCTGGAATTTTAACGGAACTAAAACACCTGGGCCATCAATAAAATTGAGGAAAGTCTGCTTTTGATAACTGCTAACAAAAGTTATCTCAGGTTATCTTAACATTAATAGTTCAATTTATTAACTAATTTACAATGAGGAAGATCTATGAGAAAAATTAGTGAGGATGTCTGTTCTTCATCAAGAAATTCACACCATGAATCATAAACTCTTTGGTACATTTTTTAAGCTCTTCTCCTGACATACCAAACAAACCATTACTTCTACCTCTGATGCAGTGATACAGAGCATCACAGGAGATATTCTATGGCTTGTTCTCTTAACGTGCACAATGGTCAATTGCTTAGAGACCCATTAATTGCATTTTCCTAGCCTTGCTTCGATCTTGTCAGGCACTTCCGTATATAGAATTTCTATTTGGAGACAGATGCTAACTCATCACTGAAGAATTGTGGGTAATTCTTCACCAAGTCCACTTAATAGCTTTGTCACCTAATCTTTCCAAATCTTTTTTACAGAACCGTAGTTCTTATTGATTCTGTAGGTGTAATAATAAACGAGAAAATGCTCTTTTATAATAGTATATTAGCTGCTAACTATAAAAAAGGTACCAGTCATCAGATTCTTTTGCCAACTGGTCATTGTTACCGGCCACTTTCTCTCTTGTATCAAGGAACTTTCTATCAAAGTGTGCAGATAGGCGAGGAAAAAGGATGGCTTTAAGACCAGCTGTGCTGATTTTGCAAGCACCATTAGGATGACTCCAATTTGCTCTCTGTTACCTAGACATCCCCAGCTGTGTGGGTATACTCAACTACAAAGTGATAATGCAGTAGTTTGCAAGGTGGGTGGGTGTGCTTCCTGCTTAGAAATTGCGATCCTACAGAGAACGGTGGTGTGGTTTTAAAAACTTTTTCTCTCAACTTTGAGCAGAGCTATTTGAGCACACATTGCTGCATTAATCCCCATGTCCTTGATTCCTTAATTTCAACAAATCTAGCAATGTACCTTGAATAACTTCGATGGCTGAACCTCCACAATTCTCCCAGACAGAGAATTCCAAAGATTCACTTCCTTCTCAATAATAAAATTCCTTTGTAATCGCAGTCCTATGCAGCCAACTCCTTATTTTTGAGACTGCGAGCTCTGGTCCCTTAGTAACCAAACAGTGAAACTCTCCTTTCATGGATCTATGCTGCCTGTAAGTTCCTTCACAAGGAATGGCCAATTCAAGGTGAATACAAGTCCAACAATACAATACAGCAATCAGGCTGAACACTAGCATGAACACTGAATTCTCCAACTTGCAGTAATTCCCTCCCTCTCCCTTCCCCCATCCACATCCCATTTTCACTCTAGCTCCTCCTCCAGCTGCCTATCACCTCTCTCAAGATTCTGCCTTCTTCTACTGCACATAGTGCTTTCCCCCTACATTCCTTCTTCAACTTTCCTGCCTAACCCCTTCCTGTTTCCATACACCAGCTCACAATCCAGAATGAACTTATATAAGGACACCATTTCCATCCTTTTATTTATCCCTTCCACCTTTACCATGCCAGTTTTCTGGCCAAATTCTAGTACCTTACGGCTAATCAGAGACAGTTCAGCTCCCGTGTCCCTCCAGATTCGTACGGGAACAGATGTGTCTCCCTCCGTCACAGACATGGTTCCGTGGGACAGACAACTCTCAGAGCCTTCTCGCACTCTGTCTACCCTCGGCTCTCTGGTCGATTTACGGATTACCACGGCACACCCAATAGGGACTGCGGCTTTCCCTCTTCCTATCTCCTTTCTTGTAATACTGAGTTACGGTCCTTCGTACCTCCCGCTTTTTCATGGACGACCTCACTTCTGCGAGGTTCAACCCCTTCGCTAAATTTAACAAGTCTGATTTGGTGGCCGCCTCTAGCGCCCCCACAGTCGGGTTTTTCATAAACTCACCCACGTCCATCTTTGCTGGTTTCCCGTCTGGCTACCCGCGTAACCAGATTCAAGTTTTGGACTTACAAGCCCGATTCACTGGCCTCCCAATTTGGTGTCAAATCCCGAGACGAGAAACCCCAAGTTGTTACATATCCCGTAACTGGATAACTTACCAGCAAAGAAAGAGAGGTCCTTTGAAGTCTGATGTCACTATTTTTATTTATAAAGGGGCACAAAAGTAAGGTTAATACAAACATTCAGATAATGCACGTTGTCAATACTCAATCTAAAGCGCGGGTATAGTAATAATCATCATTAAGAAGTGAGCTCTACTGGTGTCTAGGGGATAATATATTGTCCGTTGGAAATATAAAAGTCACTCAGAAGTCTGCAGGCTTCAGCCTTTTGGGAATCGCTGGGTTTCACGTGGGGCGACTGAGAGAGAGAGACTGGGGAGAAGAGGAAAAACTTGCCGGGTCTTTATGAAGCTTCCGTGGAATCGGGGGAGCGTTGGTTCCCTCTCCCCGATGTTAGTTAAAAGCGGTTTTCTGTGATTCCAGCCACAAATTCCAATCCCGGAATCTAACGCACGTGGCTTCCTTCAGAATGGCTTCCCGCTGCTGCGGAATCACTCTCTTGTGTCTTCTTGGTGCGTCTGAAGGGGCTGTCCCCCTGAGACTCTCCTTTATACTTCCTCACGGGGTCGCAGGTGTCAATCAGGTTGGGATGATGCACTCTCTCTCTCAACCAGCCCACCTTGCCCGAGGGCTTTTCACGTGGTCTCCATGAGACAATAGTCGCTGTCGTCTTATTCTGCATCCCAGGTGGAACGTGCAATTCAGCACATTTCTCTCTCTCTCTCTCCCTGGGTCTATTGACCCTCCCCCCCCTCGACAGGTGCTCTTGCGGTTCTCACAAAGGAGGGGGCTGAGATCATAACATAACAGTCCCCTGGGCTTGGAAAGTCAGGCAGTTCTCTTTACAGTTCTCAGAGTTTTGTAATTCTTCTCACAGTCAGGTGTGATATTTCCAGACCGCTTCTCAATCTACCAAGTTTATTTCCTTCAAGTTGTTACATCTGTAGAGAGGACTTTTTATTCCACAGATATACAAGAATAAACTCGTTGACTACTTTATTAGACACAACTTTACACATGCTCGTTAATGTAAATATCTGATCAGCTGATCAATGCATAAAAGCATGCAGACACAGTCAGGAGGTTCAGTTTTTCTCTGGAATGGTTGTTGGTGTCAGACGAAGGATTTTAGCTCGAAACGTCAACTGTTTACTCTCTTCCATAGATGCTGCCTGACCTGCTGAGTTCCTCCAGCATTTTGTGTGTATTACTCTGAATTCCAGCTTCTGCTCATTTTCTCTTGTTTAGGAATCATTAGCTCCTGTGTTTATCTTTATATTATATCACGAAGATAATACTATCAAGATATTAACTTTAATCTGTAATCATCCTTCAAGGTAAATTGAAAGAACTGATAGTGTCCATTATGATAAGAGCACTTATTAAAAATCCTCACTGCAAATCTTTTGGGTAGAAATGCTGTGCATGTTTGACATTTTGAATGGTTGATACATTTGCCCTTCCAGGAGGTGACCTCTGAGGAGTTGTCCAGGATGTATCCTAGGTAGGTATCTATTAAGCATCCCAGATTCATAGTAAAATACTGAACCAAAACTCTGCCTTGGGACAACCAAAATAATTCAGATCTGTTTATAGTATAAATTGAGTGTTTTCCTGATAAAATATATTGTCTGGAGATTTCTGCAAAGCTGCAACCAATCTGCTTCAATAACTTCATTGGAAAGCAACCTATAATTTAAAAAGGAAAGCTGTTACCCATCTGGTTAAGTTATAGAGCCTTAGAGATTTTTTGGCCATTATAAAACCATAAATTGCTGCCATGCAGCCATTTCTGTCCTCCATTATATTAACTTTTCTGCCCAGGTTTGCACTCTGTTAATATTGCTGTTGCTCAGCTTGCTGTATGCTTGTATTCAAGAAGGACCTCAGGGGGATATTTTATCCAGCTTCCATCTGCCTACCTTTTCAGCAAGATTGGAATTGGGAATTCAGTTAAATGAGTACTCCTTCTTTTCTTCCCTGCAATCTTTTCAACTGATTGCTTGTGCTCCAGTGCATGATAACAATGTTATTACAGCCATATACAATACATAGGTTAACTTTACCTCCACGTTCATTTAAGATGAATTCCACTGGATTGCTGATGCCGGATGCTGAACACTGAGGCACAATTAGAATAACCTTAGCCTTTTGTAAACGTGGATCCATAGGTTCGATGTCAGTGAATCTCTGGGGTATCAGCTTTATGTCTGTAAAGCAATCAGACAAGACAGTTCAGGCCACTTACATTTGACCAAAGAAATTACATACTTCTTTCTTTCATGCAATATTCTGCTAATTATCCTTGAAATTTTCCAGTTTTTACATTTTCAAGAGAGAACTAAAGCTGAGAACTAGGACACTTACTTATATATTCACAGTGATAGCATCAATCTCTCCCTGAACAAATAAGCTACAACCACTATGCTCTTTCTACACCTCAAACCTGACCCAATTGCAGCAATGAAGTTTTCTTTTACCACTTCCAAGTAACTTTGCAATGATATCAAGTTTCAAAATGTACTCATTTTAAATATAAATTCACTACCATAGACCAATTATTCCAAGTACAGTTTTTAAAGCAGGAGTATTTCCTGCTTACAAATTTTGAAGCTAAACTGAAGAGATCAAAGCCACGCCATGGTAGTGTAGCAGTTAGCGCAACACTATTGCAGTTCAGTGTTTGGAGTTCAACCCCAACATCTTCTGTATGGAGTCACTGTACGTCTTCCCCGTGGAATGACTGGGTTCACTCCAAATGCTCCAGTTTCCTCCCACGGTCCAAAGATGTATCAGGTAGTTTAACTGGCCATTGTAAATTGTCGCACTATTAGATTAGGGTTAAATGGGGGTTGTTGGGGGCTGCTGAGCTGTATGTCTTGAAGGGCCTATTCCATCCCTAAAGTAAAATAAAAATAAAAGCCTGCATCCATCTGGCTAATTTTATGTTTAAACACCTCATTTTGATTGCAAATTTGCAAGTATATTTGGTGTATTTCTTCCATATTAGAAAATATAAAACTAAAACAAATTATTGCCTAAAAGTTGTTACATTGTATGAGATTTATGAAGTATTGTACATTAGCATGGGTAGGAAGCTAAATAAAAAACAGTAAATGAAGAGTCGGATTTAAAATGGAATTTTTTAAAGATTACTTGGCTGTTACTCCTAGGATGAGACAAGAATCAGTAGCAGGCATAATATGCAACATAATAATAACCTAATAAGATGAAAGGACAGAATGTGACCGATCTAGATTTGCTGACTACAATAAAGCCAGTTGGAAGAGTTGTGTAAATGACACAAAGGATAGAGGATTTTAAATAGGTTGAGTGAGTGGGCCGGAAGGGAACAGATGGAGTATAATATGGGAAATGCAAGGTTAGATGACAATCTAGTTAGATGACTGGAAATGTTCTAGTTTCAAAAATCATGCTGATGTACAAAAGGACTTGAGTGGGCAAATTCATAAAATGCAAAATATTAACATTCAGGTACAGCAGGCAATTAGGAAGGCAAATTGTACGACTGCTGTTACAAAATGCAATACAAGCTTAAGTCTTGCTACAATTGTTCAGAGTTTAGGTGAAACAGACTACAGTGAGCATTTTTAGTCTTTGAATCAAAAAGATATTCTTGTCTTGGAGAGTGTAAAATAGGTACAATACATTTGATTCCTGAGAAGTAGGGGTTGTCCTCAGGGATGAGAATGAAAAAAAACATTAAATCCTAAGATTTCACTAAAATATACCAAATATTCTTTTTATGCATAATATTTATTTTGTCATTTATAGTAATCTTATGTCTTTACACTGCCACAAAACAAAATAACATCATGTGATAATAAGTCAGTGATAATAAATCTGATCTGATTTAGTGGGACAGCCGCTAAAAGTCATTTCCTTTTGTTTGGAGAACATGAAAGCAGGTGACATGAACATAAATTAAGTGGCCATGTAAAGATACAAAAGCAAGAGTTGGCACATGGTTCCTCAAACTTGCTCCACCATTCAATAAGAAACTGGCCTCAACTCAACATTCCTTCCTTCACTCCTTTCCCCTTTCATAGTGAGGTAAATATTTTCATAAATTCAGGACAGTTGTGAGGGAATGGATGATCTATTCTGGATTTCATTCTTCGTCTTTAGCTTGCCTGTACTTAGTGCTTTTCAACCCACTGTGTAGTGTAGTGGCATCTGTTAGTCTGGCGAGACCATGGATCTGCACCTGGAAAGTCCGCTGGAGTATCCTCTCCAGGGCACAGGCCTGGGTAATCACTCAATTTTCAAATATTTGCTGATTAACTTCCTCCCCATTATTGGGTAGGCATAGATAGTCCAAAAAAAAGCCACCTCTTTCAAAACTTCAGAAGAAAATTAATTGGTTTAAATTATCTTGCATAATTAAACTGGATGCATTAAAATGGCACTTAGGAAGTTATAAATTCATAAAGCTGGAAAACTATACCTGAATTGAATATCCTCTTTTATCAATCATCATGCAGACATTTGAATTCAACGTTTGAAATGTGATTACTGCTAAAATCTATAGCTTGATGCAAGCAATTACAGGTTTTGGTCTCTGCCTTGGCCTGCTAAAGTGAAGGTTATGATTTTCAACAAGGCCTATAGTCCAAAGGCTTCATTTATGTTAGAAAAGGTTCTCTTTTATAATTCCTTCCATAGTGGAGAAAATAAATTGGGAAGGAGATGATTGAGTCAGAGAAAAGGTCATGTGGTCATGTGGTTAGGGGTGGGGGTAAGGGATGCCGTGGAAGGATGATTTTGAAGGAGATCTGGGAACTGCAAACATCAGTAGCAAAGGAAGATGATGATCAATGCCAATAAAAACCTGAAGAAGTTTAGCCGGAGGACAGCAGTCCAGGTAACATGAAGTGCTTTAGTCAACACTGAAGCAGGCCTGAGCTCTCACATCAGGGTCTATTTGTTACCTTCCCGGCTCTTAAAACGTAGTGAAGTTTGCGAAAAGAGCAACAGACGAGCACTCTACACTGCTTGACATCCTTGTGCACTTCCAACAGCACTCACAGGCTGGCACCTCGTTCTTGTGGATGTGCCATCTACAATTTTGCCTCAGTCTGCTGCTCGGACCTGAACGTGATCCTCAATGCAAAGTTTAAACATCCTACTTTGATGATCTGCAATTAATATTTTTGTGTTGCACCTAATGACAACTCATCTGTGAATTAAAGAGAATGCAAATAATGAATAGTTAACCAATTAAACACACACTTTTACAACCCATTTTTTCAAACAGGGTCCTCAGTTCACTTTGTTCCAATTCTGCCTTCACCCCACAAACATAGACTTTTGAAGAGCTCTGATTAATCAGAGCAGACATATGGGCAATAGTCATCCGCGAGCCTGAATTCGTAACAACAATATCATCGTCCATGTTCATTAAGGGCTTTACAGAATGTGGTGCGAGGCTTCGACTTTTATCCTAGAGAATAAAAATGGAAATGGATCATTACTATCATTTATATGGAAGAATCCAAGACAAAAATTATTATTTCTTCATAAGTAGGAATTTTTAAAACTAATATTAAGTTCTTCATAACTGTCCTCAATTCCTCCTCTTACTTGGATGATCATCTTGTAACTGGTAACAAGTTCCATGTTATAAAGCTTTGATGTTAGCTGAGTTGGAAAAAGTAGCACATCTTGGCAATGTCGATCCTCACAAAAGGACAGTCCCTCAAGATCACTAGCGCATTTCACCTTGGTAAAGCCTTTACTCTCCAATAAAGCAGTAACATCTTCAACACTGTCAAATCACAATGGGGCACGGTTAGGGCAGCATCAAAAGCTTGTAAAGTAAAATAAAGTTCTATCATGCAAACTACATTTTCATATACCCACAGAAATCTTACTATTTGACTTATAATAACTACGACATTATTGTTTGCTAGACAATCTTGGTGCTCAGGGTATCACTGAAAAATTACCAGTTATTTCCATTCAGCAGTTAGCTAATGACCATCAACTAGCAGAACTTATTGCCACCACCAACACTTTTGGATGCATAGTACAAATCAAAGTAATACACATAAAATGCTGGAGGAACTCAGCAGACCTGGCAGCATCAACAGGAAAGAATAAACAGTCAATGTTTCGGGCTGAGACCCTTCATCAGGAATTGCAGGCAGGTTGGGTATAATGTCTTACATTAATTTACCAACAGTAAAACAAAGTATGGGTATATCTTCACTAATATAGAATGTAAATAGCACAGAATTATAAAACATTACCTGGTCTTTAATAAGTTCACCCAAGCATACAGTGGCAAAGAAGAAGCACGTTTTTCTTGATTTCTCACAGATTCAGGAAGAATTAAGTCTATGGAGATGGCATTATTTTTAATCCGACACCGGGCAAGTGCAGCAGCAAGCTTTGTTTTACAACTATAGAAAAGAAAAACATCAAGTTGTTTTTTACCAATTTATGGAAATTTACCCTTTAAATTAGTTAATGACTCTTTTACTTATTTAGGGATCAAAATCACAAAGAACCATAAAGATTTATTTGGATTTAATTTTTTACCCTTAATTGATCAGATTAAAGGTTTGTTTACTAAGTGGTCACCTTTGTCTCTATCTCTAATAGGTAGGATTAATGCTATTAAGATGGTTATTTTACCTAAGTTTTTATATATTTTTCAAGCGATACCAATTTTTATCCCGAAATCTCTTTTTTTACTAATGTTGACTCTAAAATTTCTTCATATATATGGCAGTATAAAAATCCCGGGTTAGGTAAAACATATTTACAGAAGACAAAAAAGGAAGGCGGGTTAGCATTACCTAATTTCAGATTTTACTATTGGGCAGTTAATATTAGATATTTGTTATGCTGGTTGAAAGATGGGGGTGGATCTTTTGGCCCTTGTTGGGTGAGTTTAGAAACTAAATCGGTATCAGCTTATGCTTTGGGTTCTATTTTAGGGACTTCTCTCCCTTTTGCTCTTTCTAAATTGCCGAAACGAATTGACAACCCGATAGTTAAACATACATTGCGTATATGGTTTCAATTTCGGAGATTTTTTGGGTTGACTCAATTCGTTTTAAATAGTCCTATTGTATCTAATTGTTTTTTTCACCCTTCCATTATAGATCAAGCTTATTCAGCTTGGAAAACTAAGGGATTACTAAGATTTTCTGATTTATTTTTAGATAATTGTTTCATGTCTTTTGAACAATTATCCAACAAATATAACTTGCCGAGATTTCATTTTGTTAGATATTTACAGATTAGACATTTTTTAAGTTCTGTACTCTCTACATTTCCAAATTTTGTGCCTTCAGATACTTTGGAGAGTTTATTTGAATTAGACCCTTTTCAAAAAGGGCTTATTTCAAAACTTTATAATATAATTATGAAGATACGTTCAGAGCCCCTTTATAAGACTAAACAGGATTGGGAAAGAGAGCTTAGTTTTAGTATTTCTAGTGAGAATTGGGATAGAATTCTTCAATTAGTTAATACATCATCGTTATGTGCCAAACATTCACTAATACAATTTAAGGTTTACATAGGGCCCATATGTCCAAGGATAAATTAGCTCATTTTTACTCTCATATAAGTCCTATTTGTGAGAGATGTCATTCTGAAATTGCGTCTTTAACTCACATGTTTTGGCCGTGTTCATTTTTGGAGAAATATTGGAAAGATATTTTTGATATTATTTCTGCGGTTTTGAATATTGATTTACAACCTCATCCTATTACCGCAATTTTTGGTTTACCAATGTTAGATTCACAGCATTTATCTTCTTCAGCCCGTCGAATGATTGCATTTCTAACTCTGATGGCTAGAAGATCTATATTGTTGAATTGGAAGGAAATTAATCCCACTGTATTTAATTGGTTCTCTCAAACTATGTTAGGTTTAAACTTAGAAAAAATTAGAAGTGGTACTTTTGAGACTTCTATTAAATTTGAAAAGTTATGGAGACCATTTATTCAACATTTTCATATGATGTAATATGACCCTGTGCCAAGTACATTTGATTTCCCAGCTTTTAGCTTATGTATTTTGAGAGGACCGGAAGTGACGGCATTGATGAATACTTATTTTTGTGAGATATTATAAACAGCCCACTTTTTTTTTCCTTCTCTTTTGTTTGTTTTTTTTTCTTTTATATTACTTATTAGTTATAGTTATTAGATTAGATTAGTTAGTTTTGCATTATATAAATTTTTTTGGGGTTTTTTTTCTTTCTTTTTTCTGTTTTTTTAATATTATACATTATGAAATATTTAGATTTACTATGTCCATACATATATCTTATGGCTTATGTCTTGGTAAACTCATTTATATTGTAACTATTATGTATGTTTTTTTTCATACATAATGGAATGTGTATGTTGGTAATTTCTTTATCAATATATCATCTGTATTCTGTCCATATTACTAATATTAATAAAAAGATTTAGAAAGTTGTTTTTAATTTCCCATACTAGTTACAATGCATTAATTTACAAACATATGCACTTATTTCAGGTACATATACTGTAAATTGTCATTCACCTGCTTCCTTCTTAAATTTAAATGCCTTCTCCTCAACAAAAGAAGACAAACCTTTGTGTGGCTGGCAGGTCCCTCATCCTTTTGTTTCTATTTCACCTTGAGAGCATCTCTTATAACTCTCCTTCTCTTCAAACTCCATATATTTTTAGCAAATCCAGTGTGATTCTCTATGAAAATACATTCACCCCTCCCTTCCTTTATGGTATAATGAAGGGAACGATGTCTTCCCTAACATTCTGGTCCACTTGTAGATCATCTCTAATGCACATCATCTCTCTGTCCTTTGGCTTTGGAATATGGAATTGCATTATCTCCCCCTTTGGCTTTTCTTGTCTTTAATAATAAGAGCTCTAAATAGTTTCCAAATGAAACTACAAGTTAGCATTCTGCATTTGCTGCTCTCAAGGCAATCTCCACTACAGTGTGGAGACTAAGAGCAAATTGGTGGCATATATCCAAAGCATATCAGTCTAGTCCAGTACGGTATTCAAGTTCCCAGTTGCCCAAATGTAAAAATAATTCTCTCCCTTTACCAGAATAAAGGTTTTTTCTTCTGCACTTTCCAATAACATCCAATACAAGTGGAAGCTAGTGCTCAACATTCAAATACATATGCTTAAGCAAGGGGTCAAGCTTGGATGCATTTGCCATGCCAAATTACTCTCACCAAATTCCCCAGTCTTTTTTTTCATTATTTCTCTCAATACCATTTACTTTTACATTTCACTGTCATCTTTCTTCTGCTCTGTCCATACTTCATTCTGCTTCACGTCCATACTTAGTTCTCTTTTTTCTCACCCACTTGATTCTTGAATTGCAAAATTCCACACATCTCTTAACTTTCCAATTCATTGTTTTTAAATGCTTTCAATGCATTCTGATTATATTTTAGGATTTCAAGACATACAGTATTTTGCTTTTGTTTTGTCTCAAGTACTTTCACATTCTCACTAATGCTACTGCGGTCATTTCTTCAAATCTGTACTTCTTTGTCTTAATCTGACCTGTACTGTTGTAAGAAATAAAATGGACAATCTTAAAATTCAGCTACAGATTGGCAAGTATGAATTTGTGGCTGTCTCTGAAACTTGGCTAAAGGATGGCTGCCATTGGGAGCTGTAAGTCCAAGATATACAGTATATTGGAAAGATAGGTTAGTAGGCAGAGGGGGTGGTGTGGGCCTGTGTATAAGAAATAATATTAAATCATTAGAAAGGGATGACATAGGATCGGAAGGTGTAGGGTCTCTATGGGTTGAGTTAAGAAATGGGAAGGGTAAAATGACCCTAATGGCAGTGTGTAGAGGCCTCCAAAAAGCAGCCAGGATATGGATTACAAATTACAGCAGGAGACAGAAAAGGTGTGTCAGAAGGCCAATGTCATGATAATCGTTGGAGATTTTAACATGAAAATGGATTGGGAAAGCCAGGTCAATACTGGGTCTCAAGAGAGAGAATTTGTAGAATATCTAAGAGATAGCTTTTTAGAACAGCTTGTTGTGAAGCCCACCAGGGGATCAGCTGTGCTGGATTGAGCGTTGTGCAATGATCCAGATGTGATAAGAGAGCTCAAGGTTAAGGAGCTCTTAGGGAATAGTGATCACACTATGTTCGAGTTCACTTTGAAATTTGAGAAGGAGAAACTAAATTCCAATGTGTCAATATTTCAGTAGAATAAAGGAAATTACAATGGCATGAGAGGGGATCTGGCCAAGGTTGACTGGAAAGGGACACTAACAGGAAGGACAGCAGAGCAGCAATGGCTGGAGTTTCCACAAAAAATGAGGGAAGTGCAAGACAGATATATTCCAAATAAGAAGAAATTTACAAAGGGAAGAAGGACACTACCGTGGCATGACAAGTAAAGTCAGAGCCAAAGTAAAAGCAAAAGAGAGGGCATACAAGGAAGCCTAAGCTAGTGGAAAGATAGAGGATTGGGAAGATTTTTAAAACTTTCAGAAGGAAACTAAGAAGGTCATTAGGAATGCATATTCTGCATCAGTCTTCACAATGGAAGACATCTGCAGTACAGCGGACATTCAAGAGTGTCAGGGAAGTGAAATAGGTGCAGTGAAAATTACGACTGAGAAGGTGCTCAGGAAGCTTAATGGTCTGAGGGTGGATAAATCTCCTGGAACTGATGGAATGCACCCTCGGGTTCTGAAGGAAGTAGCTGGAGAGACTGCGAAGGCATTAACAATGATCATTCAAGAATCGATAGATTCTGGCATTGTACTGAATGACTGGAAGATTGCAAATGTTACTCCATTTAAGAAGGGTGGGAGGCAGCAGATGTCAGACCTATTAGCCTGACATCAGTGGTTGGGAAGTTGTTGGAATCGATTGTTAGGAATGAGATTAAGAAATACCCGGAGGCACATGACAAGACAGGCCAAAGCCAGCATGGTTTCCTGAAAGGAAAATCCTGCCTGACAAACCTACTGCAATTCTTTGAAGAAATTACAAGCAGGATAGACAAAGGAGATGCTGTAAATGTGGTGTACTTGGGTTTTCAGAAGACCTTTGACAAGGTCCCGCACATGACGCTGCTTAGCAAGATAAGAGCCCATGGAATTACAGGGAAGTTACTAGCATGGGTGGAGCATTGGCTGACTGGCAGAAAACAGAGTGGGAATAAAGGGATCCTATTCTGGCTGGCTGCCGGTATTAAGTGGAGTTCCACAGAGTTCTATGTTGGGACCGCTGCTTTTTACAATGTATGTCAATAATTTGGATTATGGGACTAATGGATTTATGACTGAATTTGCTGATGCGACAAAGATAGGTGGAGGAGCGGGTAGTGTTGAGGGAACAGAGAGCCTGCATTGAGACTAAGATAGTTTAGGGGAATGGGCAAAGAAGTGGCAAATGAAATACAATGTTGGGAAGTGTATGGTCATGCATTTTGGTGGAAGAGATAAATGGGCAGACTATCGTTTAGATGGGGAGAGAATTCAAAATGCAGACATGCAAAGGGACTTGTGAATCCTTGTGCAGGATACCCTAAAGGTTAACCTCCAGGTTGAGTCGGCAGTGAAGAATGTGAATGCAATGTTGGCATTCATTTCTAGAGATATGGGATATAAGAACAGAGATGTGATGTTGATGCACTTGTGAGACCACACTTGGAGTATCGTGTGCAGTTTTGGACTCCTTATTTTAGAAAGGATATACTGACACTGGAGAGGGTTCAGAGAAGATTCACAGGAATGAAAGGGTTACCATATGAGGAATGTCTGGCAGCTCTTGGGCTGTATTCACTGGAGTTCAGGAGAATGAGGGGGGATCTCATAGAAACATTTCAAATGTTAAAAGGCCTGAACAGATTAGATATGGCGAAGTTATTTCCCATGGTAGGGGATCCTAGGACAAGAGGGCATTACTTCAGTATTGAATGACAACCATTTAGAACAGAGATGCGGGAAAATTACTTTAGTCAGAGGGTGGCAAATCTGTGGAATTTGTTGCCACAAGCGGCTGTGGAGGCCAAGTCACTGGGTGCATTTAAGGCAGCAATTGATAGGTTCTTGATTAGCCAGGGCATCAAAGAGTATGGGGAGAAGGCAGGGGAGTGGGGATGACTGGAAGAATTGGATCAGTCCAGGACTGAATGGTGGAGCAGTCTCGATGGGCCAAACAGCCTACTTCTGTTCCTATATCTTATGGTCTTCCAATGTTCACACATCATTAACCTTATAACCTGTCTCCCCCACCTATTTCTTCTACTTTGGAATTATCTTCATTGATTTATTTTGCCACTTAACTCTTTGAAAAAAAGATCAACTCTAATCTCTTAATTCTCAAAATAACCCCTTTATTCCGGGCTCATATATTGTATAAATATGGTTGCCAGGTTGCCCTTTCCCAAGGACGGTACAGATGGAGACACGACCAGGTTCTGAGAGCGCTCGCCCACACTTTGCAGACAGAAAGGAAGAAGGACCACAAAAAGGACAGCCAACCGAACTTCATCAGGACCGAGGAACATGTTGCAGCAACAAACAAGCGCAGAGACGGTATCCTGAGCATGGCAAAGGACTGGGAGATGAAGGTCAATCTTGGAAAGAAGCTGGAGTTCCCACCAATAGTAGAGACCACACTTCGACCAGACATTCTACTATTGTCAGAGAGTGCAAAGAAGCTGGTGGTGATAGAGCTAACAGTACCATGGAAGACCCAATGCCAAGAAGCCCATGAGAGGAAGCTGGCGAGGTACGAAGGCCTAGTGGCAGACTGCAGATGGCAAGGCTGGCAGACATGGAACTTCCCTGTCGAAGTGGGGGCAAGAGGATTCTCCATCATGTCATGCTGGAAGATGATGGCAGCTTTAGGGATACAAGGGAGAACCAGGGAGAGAGCCGTTAACACCATGGCTCAAGCAGCAGAGACAGCGTGCAGTTGGCTTTGGGTGTGAAGGGACGATACTTGCTGGAAGTCCGACTGTCAGGAGTAGAAGACAGATCACCTTCTGCTGTCCCACCATCCCAAGGATGTTCCGGGTTAGGGGATGAAACGTCCGGAGATGGATGGACCTGGCTGATAACTCGACAGTCCAGCAGCAGAAACTTCACAGCTGTTTAAGGTAATGTTTTTGTTAACCTTAAGGAAGGGGATAAGGTCCCAAAGCACTGTTTGTTAAATCTAAGTATTGAAAGCAGGAGTCTTCAGTAAGCCCTTAACTTTCATGGAGGTTAACAACTGCTCTGAATGACGAAGTCAGAAGTCAAACTTCTCCCAGTAAGAATATAACAAATCAAAAATGACCCATGATTGTTTTGACAAGCAGAAACATTCAAACTGAAAAATTCAAGAAATTCATCATTTGGTCTTTATTGCCAGAGAGAGAAAAGCACAGGTGCTCAAGGGAGATTTCTTCACCATTTTAGATTGCTTGTTTACTTCATATTTCTTTCCATTTTTCAATCAAGAAAGCATAAATGTTCCTAAACTTGTATAAACTAGTGGTCCCCCAATGAATTCCCTAATATTATTATGGCAAAATGAAATCTTTGTTGCATGACAAATTAAATAAAATGATTCAACGTAGTGAAGCTTCATTCAGGAAACATAAGCCAACTAGGGAGAGTCATCCAAAATGACAAAATAGAAATACTCGCAAGTGAAAAGTTGGAATAATAGTACCACATTCTGGAATTTATGGCCATTTTCTTCCAATAGAAAGTATCTGGAAAACATTACTGTGTTTTAAACAATATGAATTCTGAAGAAATGCCACTAGTTGAGGAAAAAAAATTGAAAGGAACATAGATACAACTGGACAAAAGGACCTCAAACACAGATAAAGCAAGAGAATTGGATCTCAATTTATTTTCTGTTGAAATTCATCTGTCACCGATTTGTTCACACCTAATCAGATGCCAATTATTTTCATCACAGATCAAAGTATGAACATCCATTTTGAACCAGATGGTGATATCTCTATTTATAACTCAAATTAAAAAAATCACGAGTTTAAACTGGAGCTGCAGGGGAATGGAAACTACAGCACAGAACAGATAATGGAGTAGTTGTGGAGAAAGATTTTTTTTAAGTCTTTGTACAAAGTCAGGAATCAAAAGATTGAGCATGGTGGGACTAATGTTCTGAGTTCTGTGTATTTCAGTGCAAGGAGTATTGTAGGAAAGGCAGATGAGCGAAGGGCATGGATCAGCATAGAGAATTATGACATTTTAGCCATTAGCGATACTTGGTTGTAGAAGGAGCAGCACTGGCAGCTCAATGCTCTGGAATTCCATTGTTTTAGATGTAATAGAGTGGGAGGGATTAAATGGAGAGGAGTAGCATTACTAGTCTGGACAGTTCTCTTGTCAAGACAGACTGGAGAGTTTGTCTACTGAAGCTTTATGGGTAGAAATGAGGAATAAGAGAGGCATGACCATGTTAATGGGATTAGGTTATAGACCAACCAACAGTCCACAGGATTTAGAGGAGCAAACTTGTAGAGAGATTGCAGACTGTTACAAAAAATATAAGGTTGCCATTGTAGGTGATTTTAACTTTCCACCTATTGACTGGAACTCCCATACTGTAAAAGAGCTGGATGGGAAAGAGATTGTCGATGTGTTCAGGGAAGTTTCCATAATCAGTACATAGAAGTCCCAACTAGAGAGAGTGTGATACTAAATCTCCTATTAGGGAATGAGATGGGGTAGCTGACAAAAGTTGTGTAGGAGAAACTTTGCACCTAGTGAACATAATGGTGTTATTTTCAAGGCAATTATTGAAAAGGATAGGTCTGGTCCTCAGGTTGAGATTCTAAATTGGAGAAAAGCCAATTTTAATGGTATCAGAAAGGATCTGGTGAGTGTGGATAGGGACAGGTTGTTTTCTGGCATAAGTGTACCTGGTAAATGGGAGGCCTTCAAAAGTGAAATTTTGAGATTACAGAGTTTGTATGTTCCTGTCAGAATAAAAGGCAATGATAACAGGTTTAGGGAACCTTGGTTTTTGAGAGATATTGATATCCTGGTTTAAAAAATGAAAGAGGTACATAGTAAGTATGGGCAGGCAGGAACAAATGAGCTACTTGAGGAATATAAGAAATGCAAGAGGAAATATAAGAATGAAATCAGGAGGGCTTAAAGAAAATATGAGGTTACTCTAGCAGACAAGGTAAAGAGGAATCCCAAGGACTTCTACAGATAGATTAAGAGCGAAAGGATAGCAAGGTTCTAATTTGGTCCTCTAAGGAAGATCAGAGTGCTAATCTACACATAGAGCTGAAAGAGATGGGGGAAGATCTTAAATGTATTTTTGCATCTGTATTTAACTGGACACAGAGTCTATAGGTGTAAGGCAATGTAGCAGCCAGGACACTATACAGATTACAGAGGAGGAGGTGTTTGCTATCTTGAGGTAGACTAGGATGGATAAATCCTCAGGCCCTGACAAGGTGTTCCCTCGGACCCTGTGGGAGGCCAGTGCAGAAATTGCAAGGGCCCTAACAGAGATATTTAAAACATCATTAGCCACGGGTGTGGTGCCAGAGGACTGGAGGTTGGCCAATATTCCATTGTTTAAGAAAAGCTCTAAGAATAAAACAGAAAATTATAGGCCAGTGAGCCCTACATCAGTAATGGGAAAGTTAATAGAAAGTATTCTAAGGGACTGGATACATAGTGACTTGAAAAAGCATTCAGCCCGCACAACTATTTTCACATTTTACTGTCATCTTCTAAATTTAAAATATATTGAAGTAGGATTTTTGAGCTAATCTACAAAACATTGTACATGAAGTCAAATCAAAAGAAAATTCCAAAAATCTGTCAACAATTAACAAAGATTAAAAACCAAAATTGTGAGACTGAAAGTGTATTCATCCCCTTGGTAATTACTATGGTAACTTTCCCCAGGTGCAGTTACATTTCCAACTCATCCAGTTTGATGAAGCAAAAAAACTGGAGGATCACTTGCTTTCAATGAATTCACAAGAATAATTACTCCTTATCTCTTCAGAGACAACAGTATGGTAGATTTTTGACAGACCAAACCAAAATGAAGACAAACGAGCATTCAAGTCAAGTTAGGGAAATGATAGTAGAAAAGCACAAATCTGGGGAAGGGTACAAGACCATCTCAAAGGCACTGAACTCAAGCTCAGTACACTCCATCGTGGAAAAGTAGAAAAATTGTGAAACCATGGCCACACTTTCTAGGTCAAGCTGCCCCTCTAAACTTAGTCACTGGAGAAGAAAGACACTTGTAAGAGAGGCTACAGTGATGCCAACAGTGATGCTGAGTGAGATGCAATAGTCAGTGGCTGCAACTGGAGATGAAGTTCATGTCTCCACAATCTCTAAGGCTTGTAAGAAAGGGCATTTATGGAAGAGTGGCAAGGAACAAACCTTGGCTAAAAATTTGCCATTAAAGCATTTGCAAAGTGTCAATTAAAAGATACTGTAAAGGTTGAAATAAGGTCTTGTGGTCAAATGAGACTGAAGCGGAACTTTTTGGTCTCAACACTAATATCAGTACATGTGGCTTAAATCTATTACTGTGTATCAGCCACAGTAACACCATCCCTACTGTAAAGTGTGGTGGAGGTAGCTTCATGCTATGAGGATGCTTTTCAGCAGCAAGGACTGGAAATCTGATCAGGATTGATGGGAAGATGAACACTGCTAAATAGAGAGATCCTGGGTAAAAACCTGCTAGCCTCTGCAGGCAGGTTAAACTTGGGAGGAAATTTGTCTTTCAGAAGGAAAACAACCTAAAGCACACTGCCAGAGCAACCATGAAGAAAATCGATGTCCTTCAGTGGCCCAGTCAGAGTCCTGACCTTAATCCGATAAAGTAACTCCACTGTTGTTCCCCAACTAACCTGGCACAGCTTGAGCAATTTTGCAAGGAGAAATGTAAAAATCTTCTTCCATCACATTGTGCAAAGCTAATACAGGCACCCAAAAAGACTACTAACTGTAACAGCTGTGAGAGATGGTTCAACTAAGTATGGAACCAAGGGGGATGAATACTTTTGAACTGCTGACATTTCAGTTTTTTGAATTTTTAGCTTTTCACAGTTTATAGTTTTCCCTATTTTTGGGCTCAACTGCAAAAAAACCATGTGATTCACAAATAAAAATCTCAGTTAAATTGGGTCAAAATCCCTGGTTGTAATACTCATTTATATGAACAAAATGTTGGGTGCTAAATATGGTATTTAGACAGACAGGGACTTATAGTGATAGTCACCATGACTTTGTGCAAGGTAGGTCATGTTTATCCAATCTAATAGAGTATTTCGGGGAAGGTACTGGGAAAGGTGATGAAAGGAGGACAGTGGATGTTGTCTAAATTGACTTTAGCAAGGCATTTGACTAGGTCCCGCATGGGAGGTTGGTCAACCTGTGACTAGTGGTGTGCCACAGGGATTGGTGCTGGGTCCATTGCTGTTTGTCATTTAGATCAATGTGGTAAACTGGATCAGCAGATTTGCAGATAACATCAAGTTTGGAGGTGTAATGGGCAGCAAGGAAAGTGATCAAAGCTTGCAGCAGAATCTAGGCCAGCTGGAAAAATGGGCTGAAAGATGGCAGATGCAATTTAATGCAAGTAAGTGTGAGGTGTTGCACTTCAGAGGACCGACCAGGGTAGGTGTCGCATAATGAGTGGTAGGGACTGAGGAGTGCAGTAGAACAAAGGGATCTATGACCACGGTTGCATAATTCCTTGTAAGTGGTGTCACAGATAAATAGGGTTGTAAAGAAAGCTTTTAGCTCATTGGACTTCATAAATCAATGTACCAAGTACAGAAGTAGGATGTTATGTTGAAATTGTATAAGACATTAGTGAGGCCTAATTTGGAGCATTGTGTGTAATTTTAGTCATCTAACGACAGGAAAGATACCAAAAACATTGAAAAGTACAGAGAAAATTTACAAGGACGTTGCCTGGACTTGAGGACCAGAGTGATAGGGAAAGATTGAATAGGTTAGGAATTTATTCCCTCAAGTGTAGAAGAATGAGAGGAGATTTGATAGAGCTGTACAAAATTATGGAGGGTATAGATAGAGTCAATATAAGCAGGCTTTTTCCACGGAGGTTGGGTGAGACCATAATTATAGGTCAAGGATGAAATGTTTAAAGGGAACATGAAGGGGAACATTTTCTACCCAGAAATTTGTGAGTGTGTGGAATCAGCGGTCAGTGAACCTGGGGATATGGGTTCAATTTCAACATTTAAGAGAAATTTAAGAGGAAAAGAAACGTGGATAGAAGGGGTATGGAGGGCTATGGTCCAGGTACAGGTCAATGGGACTACATAGATTAATGTTTCAGCACAAACTAGATGGGCCTAAGGGCCTGTTTTTGTGTTGTAGTGTTCTATGATTCCGTGTTGCAAAGGCATGGAATAATTCAAATTAGTCTGATACACCTTTTAGTAAACATATTTGCTTTGGAAAGAAAGCAGCACAAATTCTCCAGAGTGTTAAATAGATCAGAGGTGGTCTCCAAAATACAGAATATCAAGGAATATCAAGAAGTGAATGAAATTTTCCAATTTTGAATAAGTTGACATAATAGGTTAGAGAGAAACCTTTCCATTTTTGAAAGCAAATTCAGTCAACATTTTTGAAAGGGAAAATTGGATAAATACTTAAGAGCAAAAAAGATAATGAATCAGATCAAGTAAATTGCCAACATGAACTATGGCCCAAATAATTTATTTTGGTGCTACAATTATTCCATTATTCATTGGTGGGAGAATCTAGATCAAGAGGAAATTAAATCAAAGCAAATATTTTTCATAACTTTATCAAGTTGTACAAGTTGTAGTTGGTAATTAACTAGCTGTATTAACAGAACATGATAATTGTAATAAAGTTCAAATGCTAAGCTTATTCTAGCCATGCAGAAATGAAGCTGCATGGGCACAGAATCCATACGCAGAAGAATCTATTTCCATGCTATATCATTTCAACTCTATGAATTTATACCAAATTATAAAAAATTAATTTGCAGCACTAGCTTATGCAATATGCAGGATCGATAATACCCTTGTGCAACTTAAAAAATGAGGAACAGAACCTTCACTGTGGCAAAGGAAGAGAGAAATTCATATCCCATTATAAATGATAACACAACTCATGTAGTGAGTTATAATAACATTCTAGACCAGAATTTGAATTCCAGCCCATTGAATCACCAGAGAGTTAGTGTTTACTACTGTAAACAGAAAACCTGAATACCAATTCTACTAAAAGTCATTAACAATTTTCAATTTACATACTCTGAAAGGCTCTTCTCTACTTCTCTAACTTCAGGTATTATAGTCTCTGCTTCAGAGATGCTTCGAGGCTGGAATTTACGATTTTGGTAATCATATAGCATAATAAGTACGAGACTCGTCAAGTCAACAGACTGGGGAAAAAGAGCAAAACATTAATTACATTAAACAGAAATTATGTCAGTATTTTTGATAACTGGCTTCTAGATAATCAATTTTAACAATTTCATATCATTCTGCATGACCACTATCATATCAACACAAAAATCTGGAACAAAATCAAAATAAGATGATTGTGTTAACATGGCAAGTGGCAAACTTACTGCCATGTCTATCACATGATGTCAGAGTCCTCAACCACCACTGTACCTCCAAGTTAGCGTTGATTTTAAAATGTAATATTTAGTGAAAAGAGCCCACTGCAGTAAATGCATTCCTTGGTCTTTCAATTTAAAAGAATGAAGTAATCTCTCAGGAATATTTATTACCCCAATGACAACCTCCAGTCCAGGGCACATTGAAACAGTTCCCCAAGCTATTTTTATGAAAAAAAAATCAGCTGCCCTTACTCAATCCAGAGGAACCCAAGTCATAAGAGTGAAAAAAGCAGAAAGATAGATTAAAGTCAGTGTATTCAAACTAACATTTAGCAAACTATCCAAACAACCAAGTGGTAATCATACCAGTTAGTTGGTTAATTGGTCATTGTAAATTGTCCTGTGATTAAGCTCGGGTTAAATAGGCGGATTGCGAGGCAGTACCAGAATGGCCTGTTCTGTGCTGTATCTCTAATTAAATAAATAAGTAGATTAAAATACTACAGAAATCTGAAATGAAAACAAAAATTGCTGGAAGCACTATAGGTCAGACAGCATCTGAGGATAGGGTAACAGTAAACATTTAAGTTCCAGAACACCTCAGCATAGGTCAAAAACATTTTCCAACTTTCAGGCTTTGTTTCTTTCTGTGGGGATGGTAAAGGGTTTGACAAAATCAAATACTTCTATTAATAAAAAAAAATCTACTTTCTGCCTCCATTTAGTGCAAATAAATTGAAAATTGTTAATCACATAATATGACCACCACCTATGAAGTCACCACCAAAATTTCTAACTTCTATCTAAATTATCAAAGTACATATATGTCACCATATACTACTATGAAATATTTTTCTTGCAAAAGAAATTTGATTCTTTTCTTAAATACAAAGAAACACAATAGAAACTACTTCCTCTTCTTTTAAATATGCTTCTTCTCCAGAACTGCAATTGATTACAGTCTCCACAGTTTCCATTTTGATTATACAGTACATTTTTGGGCTGACTAAGTGATCTAACACTTCTGCTAACTCCTGGTGAATTCAGTGAGGTTGAGAGAGGACTGTGCAGTCAAGATTTCTAACGGTGGGATGCGAACCAATGCTCCATTGCTCCTCGCCGATTAAAGCATCAGCAGGATTGAAATCGATGAAAATGAGAGTGTAACTCAAGCGGGTGTTCAGCACCATCTGCTTGTACTTGACCAGTCTCCCTCTCGCTGTTGCCAGAGGAAGGTGCAGGGTTGCTGCAGCAGTGTGGCTGGTAGCTATGGGACTCTGCAGTTTGATGTTTGATGTCCTCGCTGCTAAACAAGCCCCATAAACTTGCTTTTGGAGGACTCTCTGGTTCATATTCCATGTGCTTCTGGTTACTCTTTTTGCTACTTGTTCAACTTAATTGAGGCACTTTGGCGCAGAACTGGTTTCGCAGCTATGGGCTGCAGTCACTGACACAGTGCTAGGCTGAATTGACTCGGTGGCTGCCAATCCCCTGGATAATTTTCAGAGACTCTGCAGTTTGATGTATAATATTGTGTGTTAATTGCTTGCTTTTTGCTGTTTGCATGATTTGGGTTTCTTTGTGTGCTGAGTATTTGATGTTTTAATGGGTTTCACATTGTTTCTTTGTTTCATGACTACACGTGGAGGGCAAATCTCAGGGTTATCTACTGTATGAAATACAGTGCAAAAGGCTAGGCACATACAAAATGACTTCGGCTGCCTAAGACTTCTGCAAAGTACTGCATGTGTCAACATGGAATGGAGAGCGAGATTGTAAATCTGGCAGCAGCAAAGGATACTGGGAATGGTGCAGGAGGAGTGCTGTGGGTGGATTGTCAAACAGGTGGCAGAGAAGGGGTGCCTGGTGCAGGAGTTGGCAGAGGTGCAGACAAACCCCGCCCTGAGACACCAGGCAAGTCACCTGATTCCAAACAATTGTTTTTTTGATCCCTCCCCTCTCCCTGCCCCTTCCCACAACCATGATTTTCCTCTCCCTGCCCCTTCCCACTCTCAGTCCACAATCAGGTTAAGGTTTAGCATCACTCACATATGTCTGAATTTTTTTTGGGTGGCAGCAGAAAACTGCAATAC
This sequence comes from Hypanus sabinus, assembly GCF_030144855.1. Lineage (NCBI taxonomy): Eukaryota > Metazoa > Chordata > Chondrichthyes > Myliobatiformes > Dasyatidae > Hypanus > Hypanus sabinus. The sequence continues at coordinate 45,313,241 of NC_082719.1, read as the reverse complement.
ATAAAGTTACCACAGTACTGTGCTGTTACGAACCCCGTAACTGGGTATCTTACCAGCAAAGATAGGAGTTTCCGTTGAAGTCTGATGATACTATTTTTAACAGTATTTATTAGTAAAAGTACACAAAAATAATATCAATGCAAATATACAGATAATATACGTCATCAATACTAAACCTAAAAGTGCGGGTATAATAATAATCAATAAGAAATAAGCTCTATCGTTGTCTAGGGGATAATGAATTGTCCGATGGAAATATAAAGTTCAGTTCAGTCCATGCAGGCTGCGGTAGTTGCTGATCCCTGTGTTGCAATTGTTGGAGACAGAGAGGGAGAGAGAGAAAGTAACAGCTATTAACGCCGACTTTCCTTTTACGATCTTGATCCGTCAGTGCGTTACTGTTATGGCCATTCATGTATGACCCCTCCGTCCTTGAGCTAGACCATTCCATGGAGGACTCGTCACCCAGGCAAGGGTGGACATACACACAAGTCCCCACCGGTCTCGTAGCGTCTCTCCTGGTGCATCTGAGGGGCGTTTCACCAGACCCTACTTATATCCCCACTCACGGGGTCTCAGGTATCAATTAGGTTGGGATAATGCAACACATCAACCAGACCACTGAGGGGTTTCCATGAATAGAACAGTACTCAATACATAATTCCTTCTCCAAGAGACAATAGCAGTAATCAGTGGTTCCGTTCCACTTTTGTTAGGAAGAGACATTCCACCTTTGTGTATCCCTGTGTTGTCTCTCTCTCATTACTGACATGAGCTGTTTATCTCTCTCATCTCCTGGGTATCAGACCTGAAATAATAGCGATTTTGTGATTCTCATAAAGGAGGGGGGGCCTTGCACCCTTTTGCCCATCAGAGTTGCTCCTCATTCATAACAGTGCAAAATTCTAAGCCTCCCTAGCTATGTCTATATGTACCTTGGACTTTTGGACAGTACTTTGATAAATGTACTTTGAACGTTGAATCAATAAAAAACTACACAGAATAGGGACAAACAACCAATGTGCAAAAGACAGGGAACTGCAAATACAAAGAGAAAAAAAAATACAAAATAATAATAAATAAATAAACAATAAATATCAGGAACACAAGTTGTAGAGTCCTGAAAGTGAGTCCATAGTTTGTGCAACCAGTTCAGTGTTGGGGTGAGTACAGTTGAATGAAGTTATCTCCACTGATTCACGGGCTGAATGGCTGGGGGAAATATAGGGCTGTTAGAAAGTTTGTGAATCTTGTCAACTTGTCTATTTCTGCATAAATACAGTCGGCCCTCCTTATCCGAGGGGGATTGGTTCCGAGAACCACCCCCTCCACCCAGCAGATACCAAAAAACGCCGATGCTCAAGTCCCTTATTTAACCTGTCTCAGTGCAGTGGCCTTTAGAACTCAGCGGAACTTGGACTTTATTTAACATGTCTCCATGCAGTGGGCATTAGGACCCAGCGCAGCTCTGAATCCGCAGTGTTTCTGTTCACGAAAATAATCACGATCACAATTGAAAATAAGGTAGAAGTAATAAAGCAATCAGAAAGAGGTAAAATGTCATTGGTCATTGGAAAAGCATTAGGCTACAGTCAGTCAACGATCGGAACAATTTTAATGGAGATTGTGAAAGGCCCTGCCCCAATGAAAGCTACAATTATTACTAAGCAACACAGTGGTTTAATTATTGAAATACATATGTTTCTTAAGTGTTTTATATGCATAGAAAGGTAAAATATGTACAATATACAAAGGAAGATGTTTGACTAACTAATCCTAAATAATACCAGATGTACCTGTTTCGACTTCAAATCCGACTTAAAGACAGACTCAGGAATGGAACCCGTTCATAACCTGGGGACTGCCTGTACTTTTAACTCATTTCTATATTACTTATAATACCTAATACAATGTAAATGCTATGTAAGTAGTTGTTATTCTGTATTGTTTAGGGAATAATGATAAGAAAAAATAGTCTGTACATGCTCAAACAATGAGTGCTGGAGAGAGAACTTCCGGATTTTCCCGATCCGCGGTTGGTTGCATCCGCGTATGCAGAATCCGCGGATAAGGAGGGCCGACTGTATGACCTGAAGTGTGATCAGATCTTCACACAAGCCCTAAAACTAAATAAAGAGAACCCAATTAAATAAGTAACACAATAAACATTCTATTTCTTTTGATAAAAATGATCCAATAATACATGTATTTGTTGGAAAAAGTATGTAAACCTCTGGGGTAATGCTATTTGGAGTCAGGTGCTCCGATCAATGAGATGAAATTTGAGGTGTGGGTTGTAGAGGTGCCCTGCCCTATAAAAAGACATACAAAGTCAGGTTACTGACAGAGCCTGCTCTTAATAAAGATCTGTTTATGTGCTCCATGCCTCGATCAAAGCAACTTTCAGAGGACCTTAGAAGAAGAATTGTAGAGACGCATGAAGCTGAAAAAGGCCACAAAAGCATTTCTAAAGACTCAAGAGTTCATCAGTCCACCTTAAGAAAAATTCTCCACAAATTGTCCACTCTCCCTAGGAGTGGGCATCCTGCAAAGATCACACCAAGAGCATAATGTGTAATGCTGAGGGAGGTGAAAAAGAACCCAAGGGTAACAGCAAAAGACCTGCAAACACCTCTAGAACTTGATAAAGTTCATGTGCCCACTATAAGAAAAACATTGAACAAGAATGGTGTTCATGGAAGGATACCATGGAAGAAACCACTGCTCTTCAAAAAAAAAAAAAATTGCTCCATATCTCAACTTTGCAAAAGACCACCAGGATGTTCCACGATGCTTCTGGGACAAAGTTCTGCGGACAGATGAGACAAAAGTTGAACTTTTTGGTAGAAATGCACATTGCTATGTTAGGAGACAAAAAGGCACTGCACACCAACAACAAAACCTCATTCCAACTGTGAAGTATGGTGGAAGGTGAATCATGGTTTAGGACTACTTTGCTGCCTCTGGACCTGAAGAGCTTGCAATCATTGAGGAAACAATTAATTCAAAATTGTATCAAGATATTTTACAGGAGTATGTCACGGTAGCAGTCCATCACCTGGAACTTAATAGAAGTGGGAGAATGCAACAAGACAATGATCCAAAAAGTAAGAGTAAATCAACAACAGAATGGTTAATAAAAATAAAAATTAATGTTTTGGAATGGCCAAGTCAAATTCCTGATGTTAATCCTATAGAAATGTTGTGGAAGGACCCAAAGCAAGCAGTTCATGTAAGGAAACCCACCAATATCTCAGAGTTGAAGCAGTTTTGTAAGGAGGAATGGGCTAAAGTTCCTCCAAACTGATGTGCAGGACTGATCAACAGTTACCAGAAATGCTTGGTTGAACTTATTGCTGTACAAGGGGCTCACATACCTCTTCCAACAAATACATGTAATATTGGATCTTTTTTTCCAATAAATAAATGAACAAGTATAATATTTTTGCATTTTTTAAAATGTGTTCTCTTTATCTAGTTTCAGGACTTGCATGAAGATGTGATTACAATTTAGGTTATACTTATGCAGAAATAGGGAAAATTCTACAAGGTTCACAAACTTCCTGGCACCACTGTAACTGTTCCTGAACATTGGAAATACAATTGCCCTTGAAAGGAAAAACCTACAACAGAAATAGTGGATACAGCCCAGTCCCTCCCTATTTAGTCCTTTAGTGGGTAAAGCACTCCCCACTATTGAGCACATCTACAAAGAGCGCTGTTGCATCCGTCAAAAGATGTCAACCATGCTCTCTTCTCACTGGTACAGAAGACTCAGGACCTGCACCACCATGGTTTGAAAACTTTTCCCCCAACAGCCTGACAAGTGCATTTCAGGTTTTGATCAGTTAAAAATTTTCAAATAATTAAGCACTACAATGAATCGTCCCAGAGATTTCCAGAATTTTAATATTGCACTTACCATTTAAGATTTATCAATCTCCTGCCTAACCTTACTAGCCTAGGTTTAATATTTTAATCTTGAATGCTTCTTACTTTCATTTAACAATCTTAACTGACTCCTGAAAACATGCAGGACTTCATGTTTCAATGTTCAATTTAGCTTGCTTAAAATACTTGTGCTGACAAACCTTATAATTGCCCCCTCCTGACTGTCACCATGTGAACAAAACCCAAGCAATACACACAAAGTGCTGGAGGAACTCAGCAGGCCAGGCAGCATCTATGGAAAAGAGTACAGTCAACGCTTCGGGCAGAAACCCTTCGGCAGGACTGGGGAAGGAAACCTGAGGAGCAGATTTAAAAGATGAGGGGAGGGGTGAGAAAACCACTAAGTGACAGGTGAAACCTGGAGGGGGAGGGAATGAAATAAAGAGCTGGGAAGCTGATTAGTGAAAGAGAGAGAAGGACATGGAAGAAAGAAAAAAGGGAGGGGGAGGAGCACCAGAGGGAGGTGATAGAGAGCAAGGTGATAAGGTGACAGAGGGAAAAGGGCATTACCAGAAGTTCGAGAAACCAATACTCATGCCATCAGGTTGGAAGCTACCCAAACGGAATACACAACTGAAGTGTGGTCTCATCACTTCAGTAGAGGAGACCGTGGATGGATATATAGGAATGGGAATGGGAAGTGGAATTAAAATGGGTGGCCACTGGGAGATCCCGTTTGTTCTGTCGGAGGATCATAGATGCTCGGCAAAGCGGTCTCCCAATCTACGTCAGGTCTCACCGATACTATACATAAGAGGCCGCACCGGGAGCACCGAACATAGTAAACATACGTCAATGATTTAGATGAAGGCATTGAGAATAACATCAGCAAGTTTGCTGATGATACTAAGCTGGGTGGCAGTGTGACATGTGATGAGGATGTTAGGAGAATTCAGAGTGACTTGGATAGGCTGGGTGAGTGGGCAGATGACATTTAATGTTAATAAGTGTGAGGTTATCCACTTTGGGAGTAAGAACAGGAAGGCAGATTATTATCTGAACGGTGTAAAGTTAGGTAAGGGAGAAATACAAAGAGATCTAGGGGTCCATCAGTCACTGATGGTAAATAAGCAAGTGCAGCAGGCAGTGAAGAAGGCTAATGGAATGTTGGCCTTTATTACAAAGGGAATTGAGTACAAGAATTGAGTAAAATCCTCTTGCATTTGTACAGAGCCCTGGTGAGACCACACCTGGAGTAGTGTGTACAGTTTTGGTCTCCAGGGTTAAGGAAGGACATCCTGGCTGTAGAGGAAGTACAGCGTAGATTCACAAGGTTAATTCCTGGGATGTCAGGACTGTCTTACACAGAGAGACTGTGAGAGAGGGGTAGGTCATTTAGGACAGAGTTAAGGAAAAACTTCTTCTCCCAGAGAGTTGTGGGGGTCTGGAATGCACTGCCTCGGAAGGTAGTGGAGGCCAATTCTCTGGATGCTTTCAATAGACAATAGGTGCAGAAGCAGACCATTCGGCCCTTCGAGCCTGCACCGCCATTTTGAGATCATGGCTTATCATCTACTATCAATACCCAGTTCCTGCCTTGTCCCCATATCTCTTGATTCCCCTATCCATAAGATACCTATCTAGCTCCTTCTTGAAAGCATCCAGAGAATTGGCCTCCACTACCTTCCGAGGCAGTGCATTCCAGACCCCCACAACTCTCTGGGAGAAGAAGTTTTTCCTTAACTCTGTCCTAAATGACCTACCCCTTATTCTCAAATCATGCCCTCTGGTACTGGACTCTCCCAGCATCTAGAACATATTTCCTGCCTCTATCTTGTCCAATCCCTTAATAATATGTTTCAATCAGATCCCCTCTCAATCTCCTTAATTCCAGCGTGTACAAGCCCAGTCTCTCCACCCTCTCTGCGTAAGACAGTCCTGACATCCCAGGAATTATCCTCGTGAATCTACGCTGCACTTCCTCTACAGCCAGGATGTCCTTCCTTAACCCCGGAGACCAAAACTGTACACAATACTCCAGGTGTGGTCTCACCAGGGCTCTGTACAAATGCAAGAGGATTTCCTTGCTCTTGTACTCAATTCCCTTTGTAATAAAAGCCAACATTCCATTAGCCTTCTTCACTGCCTGCTGCACTTGCTCATTCACCTTCAGTGATTGATGAACAAGGACTCCTAGATCTCTTTGTATTTCTCCCTTACCTGACTCTACACCATTCAGATAATAATCTGCCTTCCTGTTCTTACCCCCAAAATGGATAACCTCACACTTATTCACCTTAAACGTCATCTGCCAAGTATCTGCCCACTCACTCAGCCTATCCAAGTCACCCTGAATTCTCCTAACATCCTCATCACATGTCACACTGCCAGCCAGCTTAGTATCATCAGCAAATTTGCTGATGTTATTCTCAATGCCTTCATCTAAATCATTGATGTAAATCGTAAACAGCTGTGGTCCCAATACCGAGCTTTGTGGCACCCCACTAGTCACCACCTGCCATTCCGAGAAACACCAATTCACCGCTACCCTTTGCTTTCTATCTGCCAACCAGTTTTCAATCCATGTCAATGTCTTCCCCCCCAATGTCATGAGCTTTGACTTTACCCACCAATCTCCTATGTGGAACATTATCAAATGCCTTCTGAAAATCGAGGTACACTACATCCATTGAATCTCCCTTGCCTAACTTCCTGGTTACATCCTCGAAAAACTCCAACAGATTAGTCAAGCATGATTTACCCTTGGTAAATCCATGCTGGCTTGGCCCAATCCTATCACTGCTATCTAGATATGCCACTATTTCATCCTTAATAATGGACTCTAGCATCTTTCACACCACTGATGTCAGGCTGACAGGTCGATAGTTCTCTGTTTTCTCCCTCCCTCCTTCCTTAAAAAGTGGGATAACATTAGCCATTCTCCAATCCTCAGGAACTGATCCTGAATCTAAGGAACATTGGAAAATTATTACCAATGTATCCACAATTTCCAGGGCCACCTCCTTTAGTACCCTAGGATGCAGACCATCTGGACCTGGGGATTTGTCAGCCTTCAGTCCCATCAGTCTACTCATCACCGTTTCCTTCTTAATGTCAATCTGTTTCATTTCCTCTGTTACCCTATGTCCTTGGCCCACCCATACATCTGGGAGATCGCTTGTGTCTTCCTTAGTGAAGACAGATCTAAAGTACTTATTAAATTCTTCTGCCATTTCTCTGTTTCCCATAACAATTTCACCCAAATCATTCTTCAAGGGCCCAACATTGTTCTTAACTATCTTCTTTCTCTTCACATACCTAAAAAAGCTTTTACTATCCTCCTTTATATTCCTGGCTAGCTTGCGTTCGTACTTCATTTTTCCTCCCCGTATTGCCTTTTTAGTTAATTTCTGTTGTTCCTTAAAAACTTCCCAATCATCTGTCCTCCCACTCACCTTAGCTCGGTCATACTTCCTTTTTTTTAATGCTATGCAATCTCTGACTTCCTTTGTCAACCACTGTGGCCCCTTTCCCCCCTTTGAATCCTTCCTTCTCTGGGGGATGAACTGATTTTGCACCTTGTGCATTATCCCCAAGAATACCTGCCATTGCTGTTCCACTGTCCTTTCTGCTACGCTATCCATCCAGTCAACTTTGGCCAGCACCTCCCTCATGGCTCCATAGTTTCCCCTGTTCAACTGCAACACTGACACCTCCGAGCTGCCCTTATCCTTCTCAAAAAACTTAACATATTATGATCACTACCTCCTAATGGTTCCTTTACTGCAAGATCGCTTATCAAATCCTGTTCATTACATAACACTAAATCCAGAATAGTCTTGTCCCTGGTCGGCTGTCGTACAAGCTGTTCCAAGAATGCATCCCGTAAGCACTCTACAAACTCTCTATCCTGTGGTCCAGCACCAACCTGATTCTCCCAGTTCACCTGCATGTTGAAATCCCCCATAACTACTGCGACATTACCTTTGCCACATGCCAATGTTAACTCCCTATTCAACTTGCACCCAATATCCATGCTACTGTTTGGTGGCCTGTAGACAACACCCATTTGGGTCCTTTTGCCCTTACTGTTCCTCAGTTCTATCCACACAGACTCTACTTCTCCTGACCCTATGTTCCCCCTTGCAAAGGACTGAATCTCATTCCTCACCAACAGGGCCACCCCACACCCTCTGCCCACATTTCTGTCCCTTGTACATTCATTTCCCAGGTCTGATCTCCCTGCAGCCATGTGTCCGTTATCCCAACAACATCATAGTTACCCATTCGCACCTGGGCTTCAAGCTCATCCGCCTTATTTCTGAAACTTCGTGCATTCAGATATAGAATTTTTAGCCCATTTCTCCTCTCTCTGTTTGAATCGCTGCCTATTGTGCTGAACCTAGCTCCCCGAACTCCCATCAGGCTATATGCCCCTAGAATTTTGTTTTCCTTCCTAAATTTACTTATTCTTTCTTCACATTTAACTCCATGTTCAGTCAGACCATCCCTCTGTACATGTGTCCTCCTTATCACTTGTTCCGCCTCACCCTTCTCTACGACACACTTAATATTCCAGATCCGTATAGTCCCCACCTGTCCTTTATTCTTCCTTTTGCTATTCTCTCTCACATTCTGGATCCCTGCCCCCTGCAAATTTAGTTTAACCCCCCCCCCCCCAAGAAGCACTAGCAAACTTCCCTGCAAGAATGTTAGTACCGCTCCAGTTCAGGTATAAACCATCCCTTCGGAACAGATCCCACCTTCCCTGGAACAAAGCCCAATTATCTACAAACCTGAAGCCCTCCCTCCTGCACCATCCTCTCAGCCACGTATTAATCTTTATAATCTTTCTGTTCCTTGTCTCACTCGCATGTGCCACAGGTAGCAATCCTGAGATTGTTACCCTGGAGGTCCTGCTCTTCAGCTTCACACCTAACTCCCTGAACTCCCTGCGCAGGACCCCCTCACTCATCCTACCCACGTCATTGGCCCCTACATGGACCACAACATCTGGATTCTTGCCCTCCCTCTCGAGAATAACCTGCACCCAATCTGAGATGTCTCGGACCCCGGCACCAGGGAAGCAACATACCATCCGAGACTCCCGATCTTCCCCACAGTATTTCCTATCTGCCCCCCTGACTACAGAATCCCCTATCAATACCGCTCTCTTCTCTTCCCTCCTCCCCTTCCTAGTCGAGGGTCCAACCTCAGTGCCAGAGACAGGACCACTGCAGCTTGTACCTGGTAGGTCATCCCCACCAACAGTATCCAAAACAGTATACTTATTGTTGATGGGAACGGCCACAGGGGTGCTCTTCTCTCTCTGTCTGCTCTCTTGCCTCTCTTGACTGCCACCCATTTGCCTACCTCTTGTCTTTTCGCTGTGACTGCCTCCCGATAACTCTTATCTATCTCTGCCTCTGCCTCCCGAATGATCCGTAGTTCATCCAGCTCCTGCTCCAATTCCCTAACTCGGTCTGATCGGAGCTGCAGCTGGATGCACCTTTTGCAGGTGTGGTCATCAGGGACAACTGTGTTGACCCTGACCTCCCACATACTGCATACGGAGCACAACACTGCTCTAACCATCTCCCCCATCACCTGATCCCAGATTAGTCAGAATAAATAAAAAGCAAGCTTCTTGCCGAAGTCCTCTTGTGCCGAAGCCCACTGAGCCAAAGCCCAGCACTCTGCTCCTGCGCACTACGCTGCCTGCTCCTGAAAGTGGGCCGCTTTTTAAAGCCCGCGCTCGCCGATGACATCACCCGCGCTTGCGCAGCTTTACCTTCCTCCTCAGGTACTCTCCAGGTAAGTCCAAGGGACTCGGCCTATCTACAACGGCTGATCCTCCGATCCTCCAATCTCCAGTCATCTGTCGATCACGAGCACTCCTTACTCCCACTCCGCTGCCCGCTCCTGAAAGTGGGCCGCTTTTTAAAGCCTGCGCTCACCGCTGACGTCACCCGCGCTAGCTCAAGAAGGAGCTAGATAGGTATCTTATGGATAGGGGAATCAAGGGTTATGGGGTCAAGGCAGGAACCGGGTATTGATAGTAGATGATCAGCCATGATCTCAAAATGGTGGTGCAGGCTCGAAGGGCCGAATGGTCTACTTCTGCACCTATTGTCTATTGTCTATAAATGACCCCAACTGTACTTTTTTCCAACAGATGCTGCCTGGCCTGCTGAGTTCCTTCAGCAATTTGTGTGTGTTGCTTGGATATCCAGCATCCGCAGGTTTTATCTTGTTTGTGAACAAACCCCAAGAATCACTTAACTCATTTCACAATCAACATATTTGTTTTTAAGTTAGTAGAGATTTAAACTTTTATCCAACATTCTTTCACATTTTCTTTCACTTCATGTTACTGACAACTTCACATCCACGTTGATCAGCTTACACACACAATCAGCTTTTCACTCATGCAACAAGAGGGTTAAAAGCAGTAAAAGCAGATCTTTTTATTCAAAATTGTCAGTCCACAGTCTCCACAATGAGCAGATAAGTTAATCAGGAAGTTAAGTAAAACAAAAGGTCTTGATTCATAGGGTCCTTGAGGCTGTGAAGCATGCAGCCATGAAACATTAAGAAATATGAAATGACAAGATCAAATGTTTTTCTCTTGGAGACAAGCGAGAATGGTTCAGTTTACAATTCAAATTTCAATAAGAAAGTTACAGTATTGTATCTGACTGGAATACACTTAGACTAGAAAGGATATGTGGGTTTTTTGAATTATACAAACATGAATAGTGAACAAGCTCATTGAACTTCTCCTCAGGTTCAAATCATGAGCGGTTCCGAGGACTCGAGATTTTTCAGACCAGTCGTACATTGGAGACCCCAACACGCAAGAACAACAGCATGAGGCCATCAGTCATTCTACATTGTTTTGTATACATCTTTCTTATCTTTTATTATACTTCAAATAAATGTAGCAACTTTGAAGTGTTTTTTTGTCCTCAGTCATACAAATGCTCAACCTGATTATTTCCCATTACAACTCATTACCAGCAAAGCACCTGACACATTTTTTGGAAAAAAGTACAGTTGACGTTTTGGGCTGAGACCCTTCATCAAGACTGGAGAAAAATAGACAAAAGTCAGAGTTAGAAAGTGGGGAGAAGGAGCAAGAAACACAAAACGATTGGTGAAACCCCACTGGGGGGTGAAATAAAGAGCTGGGAAATTGATTGGTGAAAGATATACAGGGCTGGAAAAGGGGGAATCTGATAGGATATGACAGAAGGCATGGAGGAAAGAAAAAAGGGAGGAACTGCAGAAGGAGGTGATGGGACAGGTAAGGAGATAAGTTGAGAGGGAAATGAGAATGGGGAATGATGGAAGAGACATTACTGGAAGTTTGAGAAATCAATGTTCTTGCCAACACGTTGGAGGCTACCCAAATGGAATACATGGCGTTACTCCACCAACCTGAGTGTGACCTCATCGCAACAATACAGGAGGCCATGGACTGACATGTCAGAATGGGAACAGGAAATGGAATTAAAATGGGTGGCCACTGGGAGCTCCCACTTTTTCTGGCATGCAGTGAAGCAGTCTCCCAAAGTACATCAGGTCGCACTGATATACAGGAGGCACACCAGGAGCACCAGCTACAATATATGACCCCAACAGACTCACAAGTTAAGTTTTGACTCACCTGGAAGGACTGTTTGGGGCCCCGAATAGTAGTGAGGGAGGAGGTGTAGTGGCTGGTGTAGCAATTGTTCTGCTTGCAAGGATAAGTGCCAGGAGGGAGATCAGTGGAGAGGGACGAATGGACAAGGGAGTTGTGTAGGGAGTGATCCCTGTGGAAAGCAGAAAATGGTGGAGGAGGGAAAGCTGAGCTTGGTGGTGGGATCCCATTGCGGATGGCAGAAGTTATGGAGAACTATGTGCTGGACACGAAAGCTGGTGGGCTGATAGGTGAGGACAAGAGGAACCCCACCCCTGGTGGAGTGGCTGGAACTTGGGGTGAGGGCAGACTTGCACAAAATGGGCAGCGTTGATGGTAGAAGAAGGGAAGCCCCTTTCTTTGAAGAAGGATGACTGCATTGGTGCTGCTTCCTACACCAATGCTGAACTCGTCAACTTCATCAACTTTGCCACCAACTTCCACCCTGCCCTCAAATTTAACCTGGTCCATTTCTGACCCCCCCCCCCCCCCCGATCTTTCTCTCTCTATCTCTGGAGACAGTTTATCTACTGATGCCTGTTACAAACCCACTGATTCTCACAGCTACCTGGACTATACCTCCTCCCAATCTGTTACTTGTAAAAATGCCATTCCTTTCCCTCAATTCCTCTGCCTCTGTCGCATCTGCTGTCAGGATGAGGTTTCTCATTCCAGAACAAAAGAGACATTCTTCTTCTTCATCAACTGTACTAATCTCCACAGATGCTACCTGGCCTGCTGAGTTCCTCCAGCATTTTGTGTGCATTGCTTGCACTTCCAGCTTCTGCAGATTTTCTCCTGTTTGTCATTGGACTACAACATATTTTTGAATTGAATTGACTTTACTTCTTACATCCTTCACATATATGAGGAGTAAAAATCTTTACGTTACATCTCCATCTAAATGTGCAATGCGCAATCATTGTAATTTAGAATAAATAGAACAGTCAATGTAACTTAGAAATATACTCAAATCAGCGTGAGTTAATCAGTCTGATGGCCTGGTGAAAGAAGCTGTCATGCAGCCTATTGGCCCTGGCTTTTATGCTGAGGTACCGTTTCCTGGATGGTAGCAGCTGGAATAGATTGTAGTTGGAGTGACTCAGGTCTCCAATGATCCTTCAGACACTTTTTCAGACATGTCTTTGTAAATGTTCTAAATCATGGGTAGTTCACAACTACTGTGTGCTTAGCCCTCCGCTCTACTCTCCTTATACTTATGACTGTGAGGCTAAGCACAGCTCCAATGCCATATACAAGTTTGCTGATGACACCATTGTCATTGGCCAATTCAAAGATGGTGACAAATCAGCATATAGGAAGGGGATTAAAAATCTGGCCAAGTGGTGGTACAATAACAAACCAGAGGTCCATAAGCCAGTCTTCATCAGGACTCAGAGGTGGAGAGGGTCAGCATCTTTAGATTCCTCAGTATGATCATTTCAGAGGATCTGTCCCAGGTCTAGCATGTAACTGCCATTACAAAGATTGCACATCAACAACTCTGCTTTCTCAGAAGTTTGCAAAGATTCAGCATGTCTTCTAAAACTTTGACAAACTTCTATAGGTGTGAAGTTGACTGGTTGCATTTGGCCTAGTATGGAAACACCAATATCTTGAATAGAAAAAAAACAATAAAAAGTAGTCCAGCCCATCACAGGTAAAGTCCTTTGTAGCTTGTCATCTTTTTAACCCTGGTTCTGTGTCCATCTTGGAAAGTGCTGTCTTTCCATGATTTATTGTTTCATTGTATTTGCTGTGAATGCCAACAAGAAAATGAAGCTTGGGGTTGTCTATGGTGACATATACATTATACACTTCGTTAATAAATTTACTTCAAATTTTTGGTACCATTTTTGTAATTTACGGTAGTTGTTCATCTATAGTTCTGCAGCAAAACAACTTTAACAAGAAATTCTGCTTCTAAAAGGTATTTAGTCATCATCCATGTTTAATGCTGGTCATTATTTAAAGCAGCCTTTCTCAATGGGGGCCCTGGCACATTTGAAGGAGGCCATCAACTAAAAACTGTGAGAAGGGGAGCCCCAAGTGCTTATGGGGGCCCTGGTAACTGAACCGATGAAGTATCCAAGCAGCAACCTTCATTGGAGTCAATAGTTTCCCTCCAATTTATAATATCTTTCCAACACAACATCAGTTTAGTCAATCTCAAAGATTTTTGGATCAAGAGTGATCTGCTGAATAAAGTTTCAACACTGTGGGAAAAAGCCCAAAGATTTTGTATTGCCTTTCCCTCAACATATTTGGTTGACAGCGGATTTTGCAAGGTAGTTTCCTTGTAAAGTCTATGCTGTTCATAGACTTTAGTTCAGTATTCAACACAATCATCCCTCAGAAACTGATTGGAAAGCTGAGCCTATTGGGCCTGAACACCCTCCTCTGCAACTGGATCCTAGACTTCCTGACTGGGAGATCTCAGTCAGTCCGGATCGGGAGCAGCATCTCCAACACCATCACACTGAGCACAGGGGCTCGCCAGGGTTGCGTGCTCAGTCCACTGCTGTTCACTCTGCTGACCCACGACTGTGCTGCAACACATAGCTCGAACCATATCATCGAGTTCGCCAATGACACCACCGTGGTGAGTCTCATTAGCAAGAATAACGAGTCAGCTTACAGAGAGGAGGTGCAGCGGCTAACGGACTGGTGCAGAGCCAACAACCTGTCTCTTAATGTGAACAAAACAAAAGAGAAGGCTGTTGACTTCAGGAGGGCACAGAGCGGCCACTCCCCGCTGAACATCAACAGCTCCTCGGTAGAGATCGTAAAGAGCACCAAATTTCTTGGAGTTCACCTGACAGAGAATCTCACCTGGTCCCTCAACACCAGCTCCATAGCAAAGAAAGCCCAGCAGCGTCTCTATTTTTTGCAAAGGTTGAGGAAAGTCCATCTCCCACCCCCCCATCCTCATCACATTCTACAGGGGTCGTATTGAGAGTGTCTTGAGCAACTGCATCACTCCCTGGTTCAGAAATTGCACCATCTCAGATCGCAAGACCCTGCAGCGGATAGTGAGGTCAGCTGAGAAGATCATCGGGGTCTCTCTTCCTGCCATCACGGACATTTACACTACACGCTGCATCCGCAAAGGAAACAGCATTATGAAGGACCCCATGCACCCCTCATACAATCTCTTCTCCCTCCTGCCATCTGGGAAAAGGCTCCGAAGCATTCGGGCTCTCAAGGCCAGACTACGTAACAGTTTCTTCCCCCAAGCTATCAGACTCCTCAATACCCGAAGCCTGGACTGACACCTTGCCCTACTGTCCTGTTTATTATTTACTGTAATGTCTGCACTGTTTTTGTGCACTTTATGCAGTCCAGTGTAGGTCTGTAGTCTAGCTTTCTCTGTTTTTTTTTATTACGTAGTTCAGTCTGGTTTTTTGTACGGTGTCATGTAAACCATGGTCTTGAAAAATGTTCTCTCATTTTTACTATGCGCTGTACCAGCAGTTATGGTCGAAATGACAATAAAAGTTGACTTGACTTGACTTGACAAAATCCAGGAATAGAATTGATATCGCAACAAGAGATTACCTCCGACTGTCATTGTATAATTTGGAGCCCAATATCATGAAACTTGAAGAAAAGCACCAAGCTCAAGGATTGCATTAGGCCTGATAGATGTTTAATTTCATACAGTCTTCTTTTAAGTTTTGTCCAGTATGTCAGAATGTTCACGTTTTCTTGGTGTTCAATAATAAATGATTTTCTGTCTATCTGTTCTAGTGTTGTATCCCTGTTTGAAATTGGGGCCCTGGAACCTGAGAAGAGCTCCTAAGGGGCTGTGACCAAAAAATGGTTGAGAATCACTGATTTAATGGAATGCTGCTTAAGTGTTACCAAAGGCACAGTTGATACTATTGAAGATCACTGCATTATTGTGCCTAATCCTTTCACATCACATACTCTTCCAATTTAAGATGTAGATGCTGTAGCCATGGACATCCCTCTTCAATCCATTCTTCAAGACAATTCAAGCTTGTTACTCTCTTGATGGGCAGTCAAGAGTTGGCCAGGAATGGAAAAGAGCAACCACAAGATCAATGTACAACATATTCATAGTCTGCTGAGTGCTAGATCTGAGCCATTCGAGTCTGGTGATCCGGAACTATACATGATGTCCAGGTACAAACTACGGAAGGCTATTTTAAAAGCAAAAAAAAACCCAATTCTGATTGAACACAAGAGACAGAATCAGTGCAGCATTTTAGGCCATTATTTCCCACAACGCGAAACCTAATATCATGAATGGCTCTTGTGCTTCACTCGCAGATGAACTCAATGTCTTTTATGCACGCTTTGAAGCGGAGAACAAAACTATACCTGTGCAAATTCCTGCAGCATGTGGTAACCCTGTGATTTCTGTTTCGGAGGCAGACACCAGAACATCTTTCAAGAGGTTGAACCCTCAAGAGGTGTCAGTCCCTGATGGTATACCGGGTAGGGCACTGAAAACCAGTGCTAATTAGCTGGCAGGAGTGTTCAAGGATATTTTCAATCTCTCACTGTTGTAGTTTAAGTTTCCCATCTGCTTCAAAAGGGCAGCAATTGTACCAGTGCCCAAGTGAAGCAGGCTGAGCTGCCTGAACAACTATTGCACAGTTGCACTCAAATCTACTGTGATGAAGTTAAGTGCTTTGAGAGGTTGGTCGTGGTCAGAATTAATTCCTGCCTAAGCAACGACCTGGACCCACTGCAATTATCCATCGGCTCAATAGGTCTACAGGGTATGCAATCTCGCACTCCACTTGTCCTTGGATCACCTGGATATTAGCATACCTACATCAAACTACAGTTTATTGATTACAGTTCTGCATTCAAAACAAATCATACATATAATGAACATTCTGGAGTTACAGGGATTCAGCAAATATTAACTCAAACAAGAACCAGCCTTCAGTTCTTATTGCAAATGTAAATAAGTTCAAGCAGCTTGCAATTAGCCTTCAGTTTTTTAATATATAAATTGCAACCAGTAGATTGACGTTAAAAGCACAGGCTGCTTCACAGAGTAAGAGATTGTAAACAAGAGGCAAACATTAAAACAATAGGTTTGTGTTAATTGGCTTTTATCAAACCAGGCATCATATCTAAGCACCATTATGACTTGAGTGCCTGCTGACAGACCAGATGGATGTTATCAAACATGGTCACAGGTATAGACAATCAATAGTTTTTGTGTACTTACCATATTTGGTACTCAGAGACAGCTCTAACAATATTAATTTCGGTGCATAGCTCTTTGTTGTCAAAAGACTTTAATTAACACAAATATTCTAGTTTCTCCCAAAGGCGGCTGGACTTTCAAAGGAGCTAACTATTGACTTCAGGAGGAAGAATCTAGAGGTCCATGAGCCAATCCCCAAAGGATCAGAGGTGGAGAGGGTCGGCACTTTAAATTCCTTGATGTTATGGTTTCAGAGGACCTGTCTGGGCCCAGCACACAAGTGCAATTACAAAGAAAGCACAGTCATGCCTCTACTTCCTTAAGAGTTCATGAAGATTTGGCATGACATCTAAAACACTGACAAATATCTATAAATGTGTAATGGAGAATATATTGACTGGCTGCATCATGGCCTGGTATAGAAACACTGATGCCCTTGAACAAAAAATCCTACAAGAAGTAATGCGTATGGTCCAGTCCGTCATGGATAAAAACCCTCCCTACCACTGAACACATCTACAAGGAGGGTTGTTGCAGGAAAGCTGCATCCATCATCAGGGTCCCCCCACCACCCAGATTATACTCTCTTCTCACTGCTGCCATCAAGGTCATGTAGAAAGGAGCCTCAGGACTCACACCACCAAGTTCAAGAAGAGTTCTTAACCTATCAACCATTAGGCTCTTGAACCAAAACCAAGACTTCACTCAACTTTACTTGCCCCATCACTTAAATTGCTCCCACAACCAACAGACTCACTTTCAAGAACTCTTCGTCTTACACTCTTGATATTTATTGCTTGTCTGTCTGTCTGTCTGTTTATCTATCTATCTATCTATCTATATATTTATTTATTCTTTCTTTTTGCATTTGCACAATTTGTCATCTCTTGCATACTGGTTGAACGCCCAAGTTGGTGCAGTCTTTCATTGATTCTGTTATGGTTACTATTCTATGGATTTATTTATGCCTGAAAGACAATGAATCTCACAGTTGTATAAAATGACATATATGTACTTGTGATAATAAGCTTACTTAGAACTTTTAAACTTTGAACTTTGGCTGTTCATCCTCCCCCTTAACAAAGCTGTGGACTTGATCCAAGACATCTCCAACCCTGAGATCTGGAGGCAACATACCATCCAAGAGTCTCATTCTCACCCACAGACCAATGGATCTCCTAACTAAATGAATTCCCTATTACTATTGCACTCTTCTTCTCCACCATTCCTCCCTTCCCTTCCTGCTGTGAATTTTCCCTGGTAGGTCAATCCAACCAACAGTATCCAAAGCAATATACTTGTTATTGAGGGGAATGACTACAGGGGTACTCTGCACCATCTGCCAATTTACCTTTCCTGCTCCTGATGTTTAGCCAACTACCTGTCTCCTGCAACCTAGGTGTGACTGCTTCCATGTAACTCCCATCAATCCTAAATGATCCACAAGTCATTCAGCTCAATTTCCCTAACATAGTCTGTAAGGAGCTGCAGTTGAATGTGTTTCCTGCCAGTTTAGTTGTCACAAACACTGTGGGATTCCCTGACTTCCCACATCCTGCAAATAGGGCACACCACTGATCTAGCTGTGCGATAATAAAGAATGAAAAAGAACTCACCAGAACAAATAAACTCTTCTCTGGCTTTGAGCTGGGTACAGGTATCGATTATAACCAACATTTCCATAACAAGCACCGTCATCCTCATCGGGGATGATGCCTGGGCATATCTAGTCCGGTGGTATTACGAGTCCATGAGGCCACATTACGAACTCATGGACTCCAGGCACTGCAACAGTTCCATGAATATCTGAACAGTATGCATCCAAGTATTCAATTTACGATGAAGATGGAGAAGAATAGTTGCCTCCCGTTCCCGGACACTAATATGACAGAAACCGGACAGTAGCTTTGCATAAGGCATCTATCAGAAATCCATTCACATGCATTTATACTTCAACAATAACAGCCACCATCATCTCTCTCTCGATGTACAGCGGTTCTTTCTACTTTGATTAACCGTGAAAAAACTATTTCAGATCCAGAGAGTCTCCCTGAGGAAATTGATGATTATGCACTACGTTCCTACAGAAAGCTACAAGATGAAGGAAATTAATCAGACCCTTGAAAGGGCCGATGGAAAAATCAGGAAGCCTAAAAGTGAGGAGAAACCTGCTCTTCCCTATATTTCCATGTTTCTGGAAAGGTTGCCAGGATCCAGAAGAAATACCAGAAGGAAGCTCAGATCACAGCTTATGTGGGTCAAAGATGATTGAGACTTGGGATGGCTGGTGTTTACAGGATTCTCTGTGAATACGGAAAAGCATGTATCGGCCAGATGAGGGGCACGGTGGAAACCTGCATCAAGGAGCACAGGAGGTGTATCTGTTTGGGTTATCCAGAGAAGTCAGCGGCAGAAAAAAACTGCATTTGCAATGGCTATAGGATTGACTTCAATTGCATAAAATTACTGTGTCACACCAGTGGCTTTTGGGACTGCCTGGTAAAGGAAGCCATTGAAATAAAACAAAGACTAAGGTCTCGCTCCAAGTAAGAACCGGAAGCAGGGTGGGAGATCAGAAATGTGATTGAATGAGGACTAACTAATCAGGAGGGATGGATTCCAGGGATATAAATACCACCGGACTAGACATCGCTAGGTATCATCCCTGATGAAGATGGCAGAGCTAGTCATCAAAACCTCAGTTAAAAATCAATACCTGTGCCTGGCTGGAAGTCCGAGAACAGTTTGTTCGCCATATACACCAGGAAACCACTAGATCCTTACCTTAGCCTCTGTTCACAATGCCACCACCACCACCCCCCCCCCCCCCACCCAACTTATCACCAAAGACTCTTGAGCCAAAGCTTCTAGGACTCACTCTTACAATCAGCCACTTCACAATGGCTGTTTAATGCAAGTTTGAGGTACTGTATTTCACTCCTATTATTCTTTGTTGGCACTTGATCTGAATTGGTTGTTTGAAACTGGATGCTAAATATTCTCTAATAACATTTCAAAGTACTGAAGGTAGAAATGGCCAAATATTCTGTCATTTTTAAATTTCTAGTTTGGCAGAGATATTTCAGCATTGACTTATAAAATTCCAAAAATGCTTTTGTATTAGTTTTGGAACTCTTATTTGCAATCTAGATGGACAGACATTTTATTAGGAATTCTTCAAAATATTTGTATAAACTTGAAAAAATATTTCAAAAGGTGTACATGTGTCATAAGAAAAGGTATGAAAGAAACCTTTGTGATTAAATTTAAAAGCCCTGTATTGTCTTAGTTCTTCAACAAAGTTCACTTCTTTTCGCCCACTTGCAAGAACATGCCCAAACTTGTTCTGGTTTCGGTCAATAAACAAAATCTTCTTTTTGCATTGGTCAAAATAGGTGAACAATAGAACATTTAGAAATATCCAATTCTGAACCTCTAGCATGATAGTGATATAACTAGCAGATCAACCATGAAATTGTAATCAGCCTGTCCAGAACCTAGATCAGAATGCTACATAGCTTTACCCTAACTATCAGTAGTTTCAGAACAGGAATGGGATTTGGGTTGGGAAATACATAGGTGGAATGTAGAACATTAACCTAGAAGTGATTTTTTAGACAATTAGTTAAAAGGCTTTATAAAAAGAACAATGTTATCCACTGTATGATATTAACAGCTGAAATATAAAGAGAACTAAATATGGATTTTAAAATAATGAAGGTGAAGAAGTTAGCTGTGAAAAATCAAAACATTCAGCGTTGATAGAGACGAGTCCAGATAGATTGTTTAAAGAAATTCCACTATGTGAGACTCTCGATTTAGAATTATGTAATCAAAAGATTCAGTTTATTGTCATTTTAAAAGTGAAATTCACCTATTAGATAATACACATTCCATTAGGCTGTAACAACCGATTAAGGTGGGAGGGAGGTATAGTGGAAATATGGCTCCACTTAACCTACTTATTAAATGCTCCCACTGACATGTCTCAAATGGCCTCAGATAACCATGTCCGGTTCCCGGTCTTCACGTGTGGTTTAGCTACTAAGACCAGGGGAGACATTTCTACCGACAAGGGTTATTGGCATCTTACAACCAGTCGCTTCAGCCAGATGGGGACTGGCAGCTCATCTTGGAGATGGAAGATTGATCTCAAACCTTTCACTGCCTTATGGCTAAAACCATTCATGGGGAAAGCTTCAGGAGTGAACCCCGAAGAAGATTCTGGAACTGGAGTCCCTAAGGCAGTCCTACGTTGACTTTAACTTTGACTGGCAACTCCAGCGATGCCACTGAGCCAGATTGTATGAATCTCTGTCATTCCTTTGGATTGATCAGCTGCATGGGCAACAGCTTGCACTCCATATTGTACTGCTCTGGCTTGCGTACCGCTTTCGACAGCTAGAGCACAACAGCCTTTGTCAACCCCAACCAACAGTAGGTCATTAGATAATACACATAGAAATAATAAATATATTAAGCACAGCAACTTGCCTAAAACAACAGAATGATACAAAGAACTTAACAGTTCATGGTATCCCTTTAAAACAGCAGCTTTGCTCTGAGCACTTCAAGTCTGTTTTCAAGTGATTTAACATTAACTAGAATTATTTGGGGACATTTTCAAGTCATCTCACATCATTTTGAAAATTCAACAAGGCATTTTCCCTGCTGGAATTTTGTTGAAATTAGAGCATGCTTTTCTAAGGAGCAACAAGTGTAAGGTATTGCACTTTGGAAGGACAAACCAAGTTAGAACATACAAGGTAAATGGTAGGGCACTGAGGAGTGCAGTAGAACGGAGGGATCTAGGAATACAGATACAAAATTCTCTAAAAGTGGCATCACAGGTAGATAGGGTAGTAAAGAGAGCTTTTGGTACATTGGCCTTTATAAATCAAAGTATTGAGTATAAGAGTGGGAATATTATGGTGAGGTTGTATAAGGCATTGGTGAGGCTGAATTTGGAGTACTGTGTGCAGTTTGGTCACCGAATTACAGGAAGGATATTAATAAGGTTGAAAGAGTGCAGAGAAGGTTTACAAGGATGTTTCCGGGACTTGAGAAACTGAGTTACAGAGAAAGGGTGAATAGGTTAGGACTTTATTCCCTGGAGCGTAGAAGAATGAGGGGAGATTTGATAGAAGCATATAAAATTATGATAGATATAGACAGAATGAATGCAAACAGGCTTTTTCCACTGAGGCTAGGGGAGAAAAAAACCAGAGCACATGGGTTAAGGGTGAAGGGACAAAAATTTAAAGGGAACATTAAGGGGGGCTTCTTGACAGAGACAGTAGTGGGAGTGTGGAATGAGCTGCCAGATGAAGTGGGAAATGAGGGCTCACTTTTAACTTTTAAGAAAAATGGACAGGTACTGGGATGAGAGGTGTATGGAGGAATATGGTCCAGGTGCAGGTCAGTGGGACTAGGCAGAAAAATGGTTCAGTATAGCCAAGAAGGGCCAAAAGGCCTGTTTCTGTGCTGTAATGCTCTATGGTTCTATGTTAATGAACATGCCTTAAGCAATTCCTTCTATCTGCAGGCTATCTCCTTACCAAACTGCAACCTTCCATCCCAAACACTATCTCAAGCATGAGAAAGTCTGCAAATGCTGGAGGCCCAAAGCAAAACACCGTTGAAACCCAGCAAGTCAGGCAGCATCTATGGAGATTAACAGATAATCTGTATTTCGGGCTGAGACAGAAGGGGGAAAATGCCAGAAAAAGCAGGGGAAAGGAGATTAGCTGGAAGGTGATAGGTGAAGCCAGGTGGGTGGGAAAGGTCAAGGGTTAGAGAAAAGGAGTCTGATAGGAGAGGAGAGTGGATCATAGGAGAAAGGGAAGGAGGAGGGAACTCATGGGAAAGTAATAGGCAGGTCCCAACTTCACCCATCACTGATTCCCCACCGGATCTAGGCACGTATCATCTGCCAGATAACACCTCATCAATCCCTTATCCACAGCCAATATCCACCTTCTGCATCACATTCCCAGATATTATTTTTGCACCATTCAGAAAGATGGTAACACATTACATATAAAAATGATTCATTGATAGCAATGCCAAGGCATTCTAATGCCTGAAAGGCATGAGAGCAAGTGTTTGCATACTGTTGCCCCATGTAATCATTTATTGTTTTAAACTAGAATTTTTTTGTGTTATGAGATCACACATTTGGCAGGGGAGTGGAACCAGAGTGATAGGGCTGAAGAAGGGGAAAACAGAAATAAATCAAAGATAGCATGCAACAGAGATTATAGACAGAACAGGCTGGAGATGAGGCTTAATCAAAGCCAGTGGCATGGGTTACAGGGCAATAGAGGCGTGGTGCAGTCAAAACAGAAAGCAACAAACACTGGACTGAGAGTGTTGTATTTGAATGTACACAGCAAAAGGAATGAAGTGGACAATCTTGAAATTCAGCTACAGATTGGCAAGTATGACATTGTGGACATCTCTGAAACTTGGCTAAAGAATGGCTGCCATTGGGAACTGAACATCCAAGGATATATGGTATATTGGAAAGATAGGTTAATAAGCAGAAGTGGTATGGCTCTGTGTATAAGTGTAAAGGGGGGTTCTTCTTTTTTCTTTGTTACAGTGTATGTAATCAAAAGGGCTTCTTTGTTTTGTTAACTAGCAGGAATGCTCCTTTGTTGCGAGAGAGTGCTGGAAGCTTGTTTGGGTTACTGATAATGAGAATTGTATTCCTTTGTAAACCAAATGGGGATTAATGTTGTTCTTTCTTCTGAGTCTGTAAGCGATTGTTGAAGGGCTTTTGGGCAGATCGGCGCGATGGGGTTGAGAGAGAGGACGCAATGCTGTAAGCTGGGCGAGGAATGGACCCCAAGCGGGGGTCCGAGGCCAAGAGGTACTCCGAGGAGGGGGGATGAAGCCAGATGTGCTTGGTTGACCACTCAGAGGGTCCTGAGCTGCGAGTCGAGCAGTTCGGAGAGGATCCAATGGTGGCCAGAAGACTTCAGTAATTGAGCTCCAACGGTTGTGCACGAAGTGGTTTGGACTTTGATAAGTTTGGCGCCTTTTCTTTATTTTTTCTCTTCAAATATACTGTATTGTTGTTAATCACTTAGTTATAGTAACTTTTATAAATTGTACTCATTTAATCGCTTATGGTGTACTGACTGTTTTTGGGCGAGGCGGGGACATCACACAGCATCCACACCAGCTGATTACCCAGTTTGGCGGGGCCGAAGGCTGCTCCCCCTAGACAAGAACGAGCTGAGCGAGCCTGAGGTGACCCAGGAGGTTACATTGTGAGGTGCTCGTCCGGGATTGATTTCTGTGGAAGCTGTGATCACCCTCTTTAAATTGTGTCTGTGGCGAAGAGCTGGTGTGCCTTTGTGGGTGTGCGATTGCTGGTTATCACTGCGTGTGTGTTGGGTGGGGTGGCTGCTGTTGGTAGCCTGGAGGTCGTTGTTCGAGTTCCGACTAGTGCTGACGAAATGGTGGTGGGACCATGGGCTGTCCGTACTGTTTGGAGAGTGAGGAGTGACAAGTTGGGATGTTTCAGCAGTGGTGAGCTCCGCCCGGTTGTTGGAATAATGTCCAGCCCTAAAGGGGCGGAGGCATGGACGGAGCGGACCCCTCAGTTGTTGGGTGAGTGGCAGTGCTTGGCTGAGGAAAAGCAACAGGGACTGGTTGAAAGTTTGAGTAGGTGGGCTGGTGACTTTGTTAGAACTGTCAGGCTCAATTACCTCGAAGTGACAGCTGCCAGTTCTGGGAAAGTGTGGGAAAATGGGTGTGGTTCGACTGGAAGTCAAATGCCGCAGCTGGGGGGCTTATCATATCCGTGGCAGGAGATTGGTGGAAAATTTTTAGGGTATCCCTTTTACCTAGGGGGGCAGATAAATTGCTTGTGGTGTCAAGGGGATCAGTTGTTCCGTTGATTCGAGAGGTGTCGGGAAACTTAGAGGAGGCCCAGTGGGGGAACGGCTTGGGGTCTCTGGGGGAGCACATTCCCAGCAATGTACCAACGAACTCCCAAAAGGAGCAGACCCTATTCCTGAAGGATTAGAGGGACCAAGCGCACAGGTGTTGTTACGGATGGATGGAAGTCAAGTTAAAGCCATCCTCGGCACCGGGGCGCCGGTTAAGTTGCTGTACAATTTGTTTTATAACCGGTATTGGAAGCATTTACCCTTGACGACATTGACGACACCGGAGATTCGGGGTACCAGCGCCGGTGATTATCCAGACGACGGTTGTTGGTCAGTGAAAATGGAGTTCTTAGAGGCAAATGTGGAGGAGACTGAGGTTCATGAATCGTTAATGCTGATGTGTCCAGACCCTGTTGAGATGGGCAGCATTTCTGTTCTAGAGAGAACCAATATCCTGCTGGTGCGCTTGGGGGCCTGCCCGGAGGAGGCAGGTGAGTGCTGTTTGGAGGCACTGTCGATGCACCCAGAGTTCTGAGCTGCTTGTGCGGATGTGTGTAGCAGCATTGGGCCGATACCGAATTCAAACAAGAGCCAGTGGTGGTACAGCCTGGGGGAAGTATCTGAGGGTGAGACCCTCTTAGTGGACGCTGCGAAATACCACGAGGGAGGGGAGTTGACTGCTGAAGACACCTCGGAGAGAGAGAGGTTGTGGCAACTGGCCCCTACAGCCATGGAAGACGTAGGCAGCGTGTGTGTGGATTATAGTGCATTGAAGAGGCGCACTGTCAGTGACCAGAATATGGCCCTGAGGGCCGAAGAGGTGATGGCCTGTCTGAGTGGTGTGAAGTCGTTTAAGGTGCTGGATCTGAGGAGTGGATGGTGCCAGATCCTGATGAGTGGGGCCGACAAGGAGAAGACGGCCATTATAAATTCCCTAGGAGTCTTCCGGTCCGAAAAGATGCCACAGGGCATATCTGGAGCCCTTGCATCCTTCCGGCGGGGCAGGTGGAAGACCATAGGGGATGTGGAGGCGTTTCGAGTTTTGGTGTATGGGGATGATCTCTTGGTATTTGGATTTGCCTCAGGAGAATATGAAGTGAGGTCGTTGCAGGAGCAGCTGAGAATTACAGAGTTAAAGTGTTTTCTGGACACGTGCCAGGGCTGGCGAAGGTCGCAGCTCGTGAGTGACTGTCTCTACAGAATCAAGTTTGAAATGAAGACGGAGAGACTGGAGAAAGTGATCTGGAACCATTCGGAAGACTTACAAGTTGGAGAGAATGAAGAAAGTTGTCTGACTGAGGGCAATAGCAAACTGAGAACCTGGAGAGGGGAGTTTGCGGAGGTGAAGAAATTACAGACAAAACTCAGAAGAGAGAAGCGGAAGCTTGAAGGGAACCTGAAGGTGACCATCGACAGTTCAAATGAAGTGCAAAACCTGAAAGTTGATCTGGAAGTCATGAGGAAGAAAAAGCTGGAGAGAAGTGCAGTGAATACTGAACAGGAGGCTGAAGAGACTGCAGGAGCAGTGCAGGCCACGTGTTTCCGTTTGGAGAAGATCAAACAGCAGCTACCGATGGCAGAAATGAGGAAGAATACAGATTTGATGGATGATGTGCTGGATGTGTGGTACATGCTGCCTTTTGCTGACTTTCCCTCGATTGAGGAAGAGACCTTTGGCCCTTCTCCCATTGAGTCAAGTGTAGCGGGGAGGGTTAGCTGTGTGCAGTGTGGGGCATGAGTGAGAGGTTGAGAGAGGAGTTGGTAGTGGGCCGAAGGTATCCCCAGTTGTGTCCGAGCCTGGTTTAGGTGAGGGGGTACGGAGGTCTCAGAAGGGTTAGGGAACTCCCAGATAGTTGGCCTAAGTAGCGCCTGAGGAACAGGGCGTGAGGTTTACTGTGTGGGGAGGAGATGTCACTGTTTGTGCTTGGGTTACGGTGTGTTGGCAGGAAAGGTGGCGAGTTATTTAATAGTCATGAGGACATGACTTTTATTTGGTGGGGGGAGAGTATAAAGGGGGTTTCTTCTTTTTTCTTTGTTACTGTGTATGTAATCAAAAGGGCTTCTTTGTTTTGTTAACTAGCAGGAATGCTCCTTTGTTGTGAGAGAGTGCTGGAAGCTTGTTTGGGTTAAAATTTACTGATAACGAGAATTGTATTCCTTTATAAACCAAATGGGGATTAATGTTGTTCTTTCTTCTGAGTCTGTAAGCGGTTGTTGACGGGCTTTTGGGCAGATCGGCGCAAGGCGGTTGAGAGAGAGGACGCAATGCTGTAAGCTGGGCGAGGAACGGACCCCAAGCGGGGGTCCAAGGCCAGGAGGTACTCCGAGGAGGGAGGATAAAGCTGGATGTGCTTGGTTGACCACGTCGGAGGGTTCTGAGCTGCGAGTCGAGGAGTTCGGAGGGGATCGAATGGTGGCCAGAAGACTTCAGTAATTGAGCTCCAACGGTTATGCACGAAGTGGTTTGGACTTTGATAAGTTTGGCGCCTTTTCTTTATTTTTTCTCTTCATATATACTGTATTGTTATTAATCACTTAGTTATAGTAACCTTTATAAATTGTACTCATTTAATCGCTTATGGTGTACTGTCTGTTTTTGGGCGAGGCGGGGACATCACACAGCATCCACACCAGCTGATTACCCAGTTTGGCGGGGCCGAAGGCTGCTCCCCCTAGACGAGAACGAGCTGAGCGAGCCTGAGGTGACCCAGGGGGTTACATAAGAAATAATATTAAATCACTGGAAGCTGTAGAGTCTCTATGGGTTGAGTTAAGAAATGGCAAGGGTAAAAGGACCCTAATGGCAGTTGTATACAAGCCTCCAAACAGCAGTCGGGATGTGGATTACAAATTGCAGCAGGAGATAGAAGACTGTCAGAAAGGTAATGTCATGATAATCGTTGGGGCTTTAATGTGGAAGTGAATTGAGAAAACCAGGCCAGTACTGGACCTCAAGAGAGAGGATTTGTAGAATGTCTAAGGGATGACTTTTTAGAACAGCTTGTCATTAAGCCCACTGGGAGATTGGTTGTGCTGGATTGGGTGTTGTGCAATGATCCGGAGGTGATAAGAGATCTTAAGGTTAAGGAACCCTTAGGGAACAGTGATTACAATATGATCAAGTTCACTTTGAAATTTGAGTGGCAAAAAATAAAATGCAATGTGTCAGTATTTCAGTGGAATAGAGGAAATTACAATGGCATGAGAGGGGAATTGGCTGAAGTTGACTGGGAAGGGACATTTGCAGGAAAGACAGCAGAGCAGCAATGCCTGGAGTTTCTATGAAAAATGAGGGAAGTTTAAGACTGATATATTCTAAGTAAGAAGAAATTTTCAAAGTGAAGGACAATACCATGGCTGACAAGTGAAATCAGAGTCAAAGTAAAAGCAAAGGAGAGGGCATACAAGGAAACCAGAGCTGTTGGGAAGATAGAGGACTGGGGAGGTTTTAAACACTTGCAGAAGGAAACTAAGAAGGTCATTCAGAAGGAAAAAATGAATTATAGGAGGAAGCTGGCAACTAATAACAAAGAAGATACTCAAAGCTTTTCTAAGCATATAAATGATAAAAGAAAGTTGAGGATAGATATAGGACCAATAGAAAATGACACTGAAGACACTGTAATGAGAGATGCAGAGATGTTAAAGGAACTTAATGTGTATTTTGCATCAGTCTTCACAGCGGATGACATCTGCAGTATACCAGAGATTCAAGAGTGTCAGGGAAGTGAAATAGGTGCAGTAAAAATTACGACTGAGAAGGTGCTCAGGAAGCCTAATAGTCTGAGGGTGGATAAATTTCCTGGACCTGATGGAATGCACTCTCGGGTTCTGAAGGAAGTAGCTGAAGAGATTGCGGAGGCATTAATGATGATCTTTCAATAATCGATAGATTCTGGCATCGATGGCCGTTGGCGGAAGCGTCTTAATACACTGGGCAGAGGATGGTGCTTGGAGAAGCTGTGCCGGAGGGGATGGTCAGAGACTGGGAGGTTCGACGGACTTGGAGTCCGCTCCAGTCAGGTCACTTTCATTGTGTGCTGCGTCTGCGAGGCTGAGTCGGGTGGCGCTTTCATTGCATGCTGCGTCTGTGAGGCTGAGTTGGGCGGTGCCACGGAAGTCCATAGCGGGGGTATTCCCTTCTGCCACTGGCGTGGGATGACGAGTCAAATCGGGACCCTGAGGACTTGTGGAATCTGTGTGGTGGTTTCTTTCAAACTTAGTCTTTTAACATCTTTGGACTATTTTTACTGTGCCCATGGTCTGTTTTTTTTATCAATTATGCTATTGTTTGCACTGTTGTAACTATTTGCTGTAACTATGTGGTTTTGTGCAGGTCAGTTTTTGGTCTTATTTGTCTGGTGGAGTTGGAGCTCCTTTCCGGAAACGCGCTAAGATGGTAGCACAAAATTAATACGCAGCAGCCACTCCAGAGTCTGGACTGGGGATTGCCAAATTTTCTGGTGTAGTCTGTTTTGTCATATGCTTTTGTGATATCATTCTGGAGGAATGTTATCTCATTTTTTAACTGCATTGTATTTGTGGTTTCTAAATAACAATAAACTGAATCTGAATTGTACTGGATGACTGGAAAATTGCAAAAGTTATTCCGCTATTTAAGAAGGCTGGAAGGCAGCAGAAAGGAAACTATTGACCTGTTAGCCTGACATCAGTGGTTGGGAAATTGTTGGAATCGATTGTTAGGGATGAGATTACAGGACACCTGCATACACATGACAAGACAGGTCAAAGCCAGCATTGTTTCCTGAAAGGAAAATCCTGCCTGACAAACCTACTGCAATTTTTTGAGGAAATTACAAGCAGGATAGACGAAGGAGATGCAGCAGACGTGGTGTACTTGGGTTTTCAGAAGGCCTTTAACAAGATCCTACACATGAGGCTGCTTAGCAAGATAAGAGCCCATGGAATTACAGGGAAGTTACTAGCATGGGTGGAGCATTGGCTGATCAGCAGAAAAGAGAGTGGAAATAAAGGGATCCTATTCTAGCTGGCTGCCAGTTACCAGTGGGGGTCCAAGGGAGTTGATGTTGGGGTCTGCTGCTTTTCATGATGTATGTCGATGATTTGGACCATGGTATTAATGGATTTGTGGCTAAATTTGCTGAAGATACAAAGATAGGTTGAGGAGCGGGTAGTGTTGAGGAAACAGAAAGCCTGCAGAGAGACTTAGAAAGTTTAGGGGTATGGGCAAACAAGTGCCAATGAAATACAATGTTGGAAAGTGTATGGTCATGCACTTTGGTGGAAGATGTAAATGGGCAGACTATTACTTAGATGGGGAGAGAATTCCCAAAATGCAGTCATGCAAAGGGACTTGGGAGTCCTTATGCAAGATACCCTAAAGGTTAATACAAAGTACACTGCAGATGCTGTGGTCAAATCAAGATGTACAAAAATGCTGGATGAACTCAGCAGGTCGGGCAGCATCCGTTGAAAGGAGCGGTCAACAGATGCTGCCCGACCTGCTGAGTTCATCCAGCTTTTTTGTACCCTAAAGGTTAACCTCCAGGTTGAGTTGGTGGTGAAGAAGGCCAATATAATGCTGGCATTCATTTCTAGAGATACAGAATATAAGATCAGGGATGTGATGTTGAGGCTCTATAAGGCACTCTTTAGACCACACTTGGAATATTGTGTGCAGTTTTGGGCTCCTCATTTTAGAAAGGATATACTGACATTGGAGAGGGTTCAGAGAAGATTCACAAGAACGATTCTTGGAATGAAAGGGTGACCGTATGAGAAATATCTGGCAGTTCTTGGGCTGTGTGCCCTGAAGTTCAGGAGAATGAGGGGGGATCTCTTAGAAACATTCCAAATGTTAAAAGGCCTGAACAGATTAGATATGACAAAGTTAATTCCATGGTGGGGGATTCTAGGACAAGCGGGCACAACTTCATGATTGAAGGATGTCCTTTTAGAACTGAGATGCAGAGAACTTACATTAGTCAGAAGGTGGTAAATCTGTGGAATTTGTTGCCACGAGTGGCTGTGGAGGCCAAGTCATTGGGTGCATTTAAGGCAGAGATAGATAGGTTCTTGATTAGCCAGTGTATCAAAGGGTATGGGGAGAAGGCAGGGGAGTGGGGATGACTGGAAGAATTGAATCAGCCCATGATTGAATGGTGGAGAAGACGGTGGGCCGAATGGCCCACTTCTGCTCCTATATCTGATGGTATTATGCATACCAGTCTAAAACAACCTATCTACTATAACCACTAAGAACATATATAGGTTAAAAAAAAAAGCACTGATTGAGTCTGCACGGTGATAAATCGAGGAGTTTTAAGAAACCTGCAAAAGGTAAGAAATCATAAGATTAAAATACATACATAGGTAAATCTGACAAAGGTGTTAATTCCAGCCAAAATGAATGACTTATTTTGGCTGGAATAATCTTCTAGCTATCAGTCATTAACTTACAGTGTTCATTATAGGCACAGCATAAACATACCAGCATATGTATTTGGATCACTCATTTGGTGTTCTTTTTTTAAATGGGTATGGGCTTCGGGCTCCACCATCTTTTAGATGGAAAAATTCCCTCCCATTTCTCCTTCTCAGCCTTTGATAAGATCCAAGATGGGAGGTTGGCCATGACTGTTTAGTCGCTTGGCTTCAAGATAAGTAGTGCATTGGATTAGACGCTGGCTTCATGGGAGAAGCCAGAAAGTGACAGTAATTGGTGCCTCTCCTCTTTGACTAGGAGCCTGTGATAAGTGGTGTGAAGCAGGGATTGGTACTGGTTCCACTGTTGTTTGTCATCTATATCAACAATCTGGACGATAATGTGGTAAACTAGATCAGCAAGTTTGCCGATTGGGAGTATAGTGGACAGTGAGGAAGACTAGCAAAGTTTGCAGCAGGATCTGGGTTGAAAGATGGCAGATGCAATTTAATGCAGACAATTGAGAGGTGTTGCACTTTGGGAGGACCAATCAGCACAGACGAGATAGGCCTAAGGGCCTGTTTTTGAGCAGTAATGCTCTATGACTAGGAGTCTCATGCAGACTTCCAATAATTTAAAATAACACTTTTATTTCATTAGGAACTTGACGATATTTGGCACCAAAGACTTCCAAATTTCTGCACGTATGGTGGAAAACGTTGACTAGTTGCATTACAACCTGGTATGAAGCCTCCAAGGCACAGGACTATTCAAACATTGTTTACTCAGCCATTTCCATCAACATTTTAAGGACATCTCCTTTCCCCCTGCAACCAGATTTCTGAATGATCCATGAACACTAACTACTTCATTATTCCTCTTTTGCACTTTTTTTAAAACTTAGTGATTTTAAAGTCTTACTCTATACCAGTGCTGCAAAACAACAAATTTCACATCTTGTAAGTGATAATAAACCTGATTTTGATTCTCCAGTTACCCTCTCTGCAAGATGAATTAAGTACTTCCAGTTCACACCAAAGCTTTTTTTAAACACCTGAATGAATATTCCATCAGCTCGTTTCTACCCAACAACATCCCCAAACAACCTATCCTGGTTAATTTTTCTTCATACCTAAGATTTTCTAATCATAGCAACATCCTTGTAAATCTTCTCTATACTCTCTCCAGTGTTTTCACTTCCTGTAATGTGGTCACCAAAAACTGTACACAACAGTCTACCTGTAGCTTTTATATAGCCAATTTTGAAACTTGCCTTGCTAATTCCATGATGGTATACTCCAAAATCTCCCTTTATGTTCATTATAATTCTCCTATCCAACAACTTACTGTGTTTTTGTCTGCAATTGCTTATAATTTTACAATTAATTTCAATTTGCCATTTTTGTCCACCCAACCAGTTCATTGTTGTCTTGTTGCCTTCCCATACCCCTACAATTTTTGTCCTTCCCCACTATCAACTGTAACAACATCTGCAAATATCATTAACCCCATAGAAAGCAATGGAACCTAGAAAAGAGCCATGAGTTTCTCCCTTACAAGACATTTCATTCACTAAAACCCCAAACATTAGCCTTCGGTTTCTGCAATTGACATAACTTTGGACCCAACTTGTCACTTTCCCTTGGATCCCTTCAGCTTTTATTTTTCTGATCAGTCTGTCAAATAGAATGGCATCAGCCTGCTATCATCTAACTTCTAGAAAAGAATGGGCTTCACATTAACCTCAAGTTAATACAGCACATAATTCAAACTCAATATTTAGTATAATGTTGAATTTAAAATATAAACAATGAGTAAGTGAAAGAAACAGAAAAAATGCAAAAGCCCCAAAAAAAATTACAATAAGTTTCAAAACGTTTCAATAATAAGCATTAGAACAATTTTGGGTAACACTCATTACTTTTACGACTACCACACTGCTCTCACTTGTAAATCATAGTGACCATATTGCACTGGAGGTCAGTTGGCTATTATTTGACTGTCACCTTACATGGCCTTACAGTCTACTTGTACTCAACCATTCATCACATGCAGATCTCAGTTGGCTCAGCTGGTGACCGGGTCCAAGTGACAGACTATTGCTCCTTTTACTTCTTGTACCATTGCTCCACTTGCTCGTAACATGTGGCTATAAAGTCAAGTCAAGTCGCTTTTTATTGTCATTTCAACCATAAACTGCTGGTACAGTACGCAGTAAAAATGAAACAACGTTCCTTCAGGACCATGGTGTTACATGAGACAACACAAAAACTACACTAGACAATGTGAGACAACTCAAGGCTACACTAGACTATGTAAAACAACAGAAAAACTACATAGGACTACATAAAGTGCACTATAATTAATTAATAAATGAAACAATAGGCACAGTAGAGGACAAATTACAATATAATAATAAATGCTATAGATGTCAGTCTAGACTCTGGGTATTGAGCAGTCTGATGGCTTGGGGGAAGAAACTGTTGCACAGTCTGGTCATGAGAGCCCGAATGCTTCGGTACCTTTTCCCAGATGGCAGAAGGAAGAAGAGTTTGTATGAGGGGAGCATGGGGTCCTTCACAATGCTGTTAACTTTGCAGGTGCAGCGTGTGGTGTAAATGTCTGTAATGACGGGAAGAGAGACCCTGATGATCTTCTCACCTGACCTCACTATCCACTGCAGGGTCTTGCGATCTGAGATGGTGCAATTCCCAAACCAGGCAGTGATGCAGCTGCTCAGGATGTTCTTAATACATCCTCTGTAGAATGTGATGAGGATGGCGGTTGGGAGATTAACTTTTCTCAGCCTTCACAGAAAGTAGAGATGCTGCTGGGCTTTCTTGGCTATGGAGCTGGTGTTGAGGGCCCAGTTGAGATTTTCTGCCAGGTGAACACCAAGAAATTAAGTGCTCTTAACGATCTCAACGGAGCATCCGTCAATGTTCAGTGGAGAGTGGTCGCTCCGTGCTCTCCTGAAGTCAACAACCATCTCTTTTGTTTTGTTTACATTCAGAGACAGGTTCTTGGCCCTGCACCAGTCCGTTAGCTGCTGCACCTCCTCTCTGTACAGAGAGGAGATTTAAAAATTACTTGCAGGGGATGAAGGAGGGAACATCAGTGAGAGTGGTGGTGCAGAACAAGGTGCGTCACTATGAAGAGATGATGAATGCTCATACCAAATGCTAAAAAAAATATTATGAGGGGAAGCAGAATATGACAAAATCTGGAGCGTTGAGTATACCCAATTATTCAATGTTTCTCTTCCTATTGGCCTTAGATACTTGAAATACTAGAAGCTTCGCCTCTCTATGCTGCCAGAAATTGCTTGGTCACTTACTACTCAGAAAGAACCAGTCATGTACAGTAGAGAAACAAAGTACAAATGAACCAATTACTAAAAAATTGTGCTACAAAATAGCGAAGCCATAAAGAAAGAAAATCAGACAGTAGGTTTATTTCCACAGCAAAATAATTCAAAACTTGGGAAATATGATAAAACTGCTTCAAATTATGTCATAATGATGGAGCTCTGTTTTAAAACGTTTTTCTTCTTCATTTTCTACACTCCTTTTGAGGCCTAACAGTACAAAACATTATTTAAGTTTCATGTTTACATAATAAACAAAGCACAAGTTGAAATATGTTTTAATAAAGCTTCCGTACGTAATAAAAATCTGAAATGAATACAAAAAGAACTAAAAATGCTCAGCAGTTCAATCAGCAATGTGTGAAGAGAGAAAAATGATAATATATCAGGTCACTAACTCTTTATAAAAACTGGAAAAGTGAGAGATAGGATCTTGATTCTTGGAGCCTTTCAGAATGTTAGGGCAATACTAAGAACATAATACTGTTGAAACTAGATACAATAATTCAAAATTATCAAGAATAATGTGCCTACCAATTCCTTCCCCTTCTCACCCAGTTAGAATGGCTAGATCAAGCAGGTACTGCTCTTCGCAGTTGATTAGATGGCAACAACAATGATCCAATATCAGTGCACTTAAATGCAAAGGCCCTTCCTCCCTCTCCCTACAAGCCAAATGTGAAAACAAAGCTGTTGTCTCATGAATTCAAGATGGGCCTTAGAATCTTCTGGTGTGAATGGCTTAACTATTACACTACACCTCCTTTAGCAAATACCATATATCAGAAGATAATACAAGTGATCTGATATGGAACTGATCTTGGATAGGTTTCAGACATTCATGTTACAAATGTTGAAAATGTTCTGTCTTAACTATGAAAACAGTGGCTACTTACAACTGGCTGAGATGGATAAAAACAACTGTTAATCATTATTTCTTCTAAGATATCTTGATCTGTTGAAAGGGAAACAGTAACAAATTTATTATGATATATTAGCACATCCCATATTAAATCCAGACCAACTCAACACATTTATGAAAACAAATATAAATGTTTATGACTTATAGTACAGTATATTTAGAAATTTAAGTCTTGGAAATATAATTTGAAAAATTTAAAAAACAGATAAACTAGCACATTTTTAGTTTTCTTTTTACAGGTGAAAATCTTATTGCGCATGTAACTCCCTCTTTAAAAGTGTCTCTGCATTTAGTAATAAGGAACACCCTTACATCATTTCCATTTGGTAGATCCAATCCAATGGCATATACAATATAGTAGAGATTTGTATGTCACAGACTTTTCTTAAGGATATTTCTGTACTAATTACAAATAATCTTTCAAATATCATACATAATTATACAAATTAATTGAAATATTTGTATATTAATCAGCTGACCACCAAAATTGTTATCCACGATACCTCTGACCACAACTATTTCATTACCTCATTAGATTATTCACACCATTCACACACCAGGAAATGTGCAAACATCTGAAAAGAATTGAATTGCTTGCCCATTTGACGTTTAATTCATAGGTAAGGAATGTTTCAAACGTCAGTCTCTCTTCGCCACAACCCCATCAACCATCCAATCAATATTTACTATAGATATGTTGAACAATGCAATCATCCACGAGTTCCAATAGAGTTGCTAAGGTGGCTTGATACAATCCAAATAGTTCATTTTTATTAATAGACAATCCAGATAGTTTACTTTCAAAGTTGAACCAAAAAAGGTTGACCTTTTTCTTTATCAGTTGGAAAGACAGACATTTGCAAATATCTCACACTGTAGCGGTGTGCTACAAACAGCGCTAAAATTACGACACGGAGTCGGTAACTGCAGTCGAAGGAAAAACTTTATTCGAAAACTTCAGCCTCACTTTTAAGCCTCTGTCAACCGGCCCCCCATGGCGAAGAGGCTCCAAAGCTCTGTGCTCGCAAACCCCCGTAGGCTATCTAATTGTGAGTCGGTTCGCATACGCTAGGAAATGAGCCGCCACATAACCCCCCCCCAGAACCGGCGATACACCCCCCAATGTCCACAGCCTGGGCCAGAACCTGCTTGGGAGGTCGGCCTCTGCGCCGAGGCGCCGGAAACTCGGCCGGTTGCGCCAGGTCCACATGGGCCGGCTTGAGGCGGTCCACCGTGAAAACCTCCTCCTTCCCCCCAACGTCCAGCACGAACGTGGACCCGTTGTTCCGGAGCACCGTAAACGGCCCCTCGTATGGCCGCTGCAGCGGTGGCCGATGCCCGCCCCTTCGTACAAACACAAACTTACAGTTCCGTAGGTCTTTGGGTACGCAGGTCGGGTGCCGCCCATGCTGTGAAGTGGGTATGGGGGCCAGGTTACCGAGCTTCTCGCGAAGTCTGCCCAGGACTGCAGCGGGTTCTTCCTCTTGCCCCCTCGGGGCTGGTAGGAACTCCCCGGGGACGGCCAGGGGCGCGCCGTATACCAACTCGGCCGACGAGGCGTGCAGGTCGTCCTTGGGCGCTGTGCGGATGCCGAGAAGGACCCAGGGAAGCTCGTCCGCCCAGTTGGCTCCTCGCAGGCGGGCCATGAGGGCCGACTTCAGGTGACGGTGGAAACGCTCCACTAACGCGTTCGACTGTGGGTGGTAGGCAGTGGTGTGGTGCAGCTGAGTCCCCAAAAGGCTGGCCATAGCTGACCACAGGCTGGAGGTGAACTGGGCGCCTCTGTCGGAGGTAATGTGGGCTGGTACACCAAAGCGGGATATCCAGGTGGCGATCAGGGCTCGGGCGCAAGATTCGGAGGTGGTGTCGGTGAGCGGGACCGCCTCTGGCCATCTTGTGAACCGGTCCACGATAGTCAGGAGGTAACGCGCTCCGCGCGACACTGGCAGGGGGCCCACGATATCCACATGAATGTGGTCGAAACGCCGGTGGGTGGGATGGAACTGCTGCGGTGGGGCTTTGGTGTGCCGCTGAACCTTGGCCGTCTGGCAGTGCATGCACGTCCTGGCCCATTCACTGACCTGTTTGCGGAGTCCGTGCCAAACGAACCTGCTGGAAACCATCCGGACAGTTGTCCGGATGGAGGGATGCGCCAAGTTATGAATGGAGTCGAAAACACGTCGCCGCCAGGCTGCGGGGACGACCGGACGGGGCTGGTTGGTGGCGACGTCACAGAGTAGGGTCCTCTCACCTGGGCCCACGGGGAGGTCCTGGAGCTGCAAACCAGAGACTGCAGTCCTGTAACTCGGAATCTCCTCATCTACCTGCTGTGCCTCTGCCAGTGCCTCAAAGTCAACCCCTTGGGAAAGGGCATGAACGGTAGGGCGAGAGAGCGCATCCGCCACGACATTGTCCTTACCCGAGACGTGCCGGACATCCGTTGTGTATTCAGAGATGTAGGACAGGTGGCGTTGCTGGCGGGATGACCAGGGGTCGGATGCTTTCGTAAACGCAAAGGTAAGCGGTTTGTGGTCCGTGAACGCGGTGAAGGGCCGGCCTTCTAGGAAGTACCTGAAATGCCGGATTGCCAGGTAGAGCGCCAACAGTTCCCGGTCAAAAGCACTGTACTTGAGCTCGGGTGGCCGCAGGTGTTTGCTGAAAAACGCCAGGGGTTGCCAGCGACCTGCGATGAGCTGCTCCAGCACCCCACCGACTGCCGTGTTTGATGCGTCCACTGTGAGGGCGGTAGGGGTGTCCATTCTGGGATGTACTAGCATTGCGGCGTCAGCCAAAGCTTCCTTCGTTTGAACGAAAGCGGCGGCGGACTCCTCGTCCCAGGTAATGTCCTTGCTCGGACCCGACATCAGGGCGAACAGGGGGCGCATGATCCGGGCAGCTGAAGGGAGGAAGCGGCGGTAGAAATTGACCATACCTACGAATTCCTGAAGGCCTTTGACCGTGGTGGGTCGGGGGAAGTGGCGGACCGCATCTACCTTAGCGGGCAGAGGGGTTGCCCCGTCTTTAGTAATCCTGTGGCCCAGGAAGTCAATGGTATCAAGTCCGAACTGGCATTTGGCAGGGTTGATTGTAAGACCGTACTCACTCAGTCGGGCGCAGAGTTGACGGAGGTGGGACAGATGCTCCTGACGACTGCCGCTGGCTATGAGGATGTCATCCAAATAGATGAACGCGAAGTCCAGGTCCCGTCCCACCGCGTCCATTAACCGCTGGAACGTCTGTGCGGCATTCTTCAGGCCGAACGGCATGCGGAGGAACTCGAAGAGGCCAAACGGGGTGATGAGAGCCGTCTTGGGGACGTCGTCAGGATGCATCGGGATTTGATGGTACCCTCGGACAAGGTCGACCTTGGAGAAGATCCGGGCGCCGTGCAGGTTTGCCGCAAAGTCCTGAATGTGCGGCACAGGGTAGCGGTCCGGTGTGGTAGCCTCGTTCAGCCTGCGGTAGTCGCCGCACGGTCTCCAGCCCCCCGTCGCTTTGGGCACCATGTGCAGGGGGGAAGCCCAGGGGCTGTCGGACCGCCGGATGATCCCCAATTCCTCCATTCTCTGGAACTCCTCCTTCGCCAGTCGGAGCTTGTCCGGGGGAAGCCGCCGAGCACGGGCATGGAGGGGTGGTCCCTGTGTCGGGATGTGGTGCTGTACGCCGTGCCTGGGCATGGCTGCTGTGAACTGCGGTGCCAGAACCGATGGGAACTCCGCCAGGACCCTGGTGAAGTCGTTGTCGGACAGCATGATGGAGCCGAGGTGAGGGGCT
This sequence comes from Hypanus sabinus, assembly GCF_030144855.1. Classification (NCBI taxonomy): domain Eukaryota; kingdom Metazoa; phylum Chordata; class Chondrichthyes; order Myliobatiformes; family Dasyatidae; genus Hypanus; species Hypanus sabinus. Next base: position 45,274,105 of record NC_082719.1, on the reverse strand, counting down.
GGCAACTGGGCCGCGCCCAGGGAGAACGTCTGAAAGGTCTCGGCGTGTACCAGTCTCTTCCTGGGCAGGTCAACCAGCAGGCTGTGAGCTCGCAAAAAATCCGCACCCAGAAGCGGTTGGGCTACGGCGGCCAGTGTGAAGTCCCACGTGAACTGGCTGGGGCCGAACTGTAGCTGCACCTGACGGGTGCCATAGGTCCTTACTGTGCTGCCATTCACGGCCCTCAGGGGGGGACCCGGTGCCCTGCTGCGAGTGTCGTAACTTGTCGGAGGTAAAACGCTGACCTCAGCCCCAGTATCGACCAAAAAGCGGCGTCCCGACCTGCTATCCCACACATACAGGAGGCTATCCCGATGGCCAGCCGCCGTAGCCATCAGCGGCGGCTGGCCCTGGCGTTTCCCGGGAACTTGCAGGGCGGGCGGCAACGGCGGGCTTCTGCGCCCCACCGCTGGTGGTAGAAGCACCAGTGGTCATTGGGCCGGGGGTTAGTGGGCTCTGCGGCCGGGCCTGGACTGGTTTGCTGCCGGGAGCGTGGCTGGGAGATCTGTGCGATGGACGCCCCGCTCACCTTTTTGGCGTTCCACAGCAAGTCCGCCCGGGCTGCCACCTTCCGGGGGTCACTGAAATCCGCGTCGGACAGCAGCAGGCGTATGTCCTCGGGCAGCTGCTCCAGGAATGCCTGCTCAAACATGAGGCCTGTGTGTCCCTCGGCCAGAGACAACATCTCGTTCATTAAAGCCGATGGAGGTCTGTCTCCCAAGCCATCCAGGTGCAGTAAACGGGCAGCCCGCTCGCGCCGTGAGAGTCCGAAAATCCTGAGGAGCAGGGCTTTGAATTCCGTGTACTTGCCGTCTGCCGGGGGCGACTGTACGAACTCCGCGACCTGGGCAGCTGTGTCCTGGTCGAGGGAGCCCACCACGTAGTAGTAGCGGGTGTCTTCTGAGGTGATCCGGCGAACGTGGAATTGGGCTTCGGCTTGCTGGAACCATAGGTCCGGGCGCTGTGTCCAGAAACCCGGCAGTGTCAACGAAACCGCATGAACAGAGGCGGCGTCGGTCATTTCTGGTCCAAAAATCGTTTGGACCGTCGGGGTCACCAATTGTAGCGGTGTGCTACAAACAGCGCTAAAATTACGACACGGAGTCGGTAACTGCAGTCGAAGGAAAAACTTTATTCGAAAACTTCAGCCTCACTTTTAAGCCTCTGTCAACCGGCCCCCCATGGCGAAGAGGCTCCAAAGCTCTGTGCTCGCAAACCCCCGTAGGCTATCTAATTGTGAGTCGGTTCGCATACGCTAGGAAATGAGCCGCCACAACACAAAATTTCAATATAAACATTGGTTTCAAAGTTAATCTGATCATGATTTTCTCCATTATCTCCAAATATTCAAGAGTAGCCAATAATATTGTCATTATGTATCATTGTAATCATTAAAACAAATAAAGAAGCAGTAAGCTCTTTTCAAATGGGTAAGGAGAGAGGAGGGAAATAAAATACTCAATTAATTTTCCAGATTGGAATCGAGAACTGTAGGTCTTATTCTGGTATGCTTCATGGCTGAACTATTACATATGAAAATTTAAACAAAATAGGTACATATAGAATATTTACTGCTGCCAAATCTACATCAGCATCTAAACAAGAATAAACTGAATAAATAATGCTTTCCAGTGTAGGAATGCCACTATGTTTAGTCTTCTATAGTCAATTTACAGAACCAAGTTCTATGCAGGTTGTAAATATCTTCAAAGATGCAGACCAGGAGAGCACCAAGTCTAGAACTAGTGTTTTAAACTTAAATAAAACCAATTACAGAAGTATGAAGACAGACTAACAAAGGCCAACTCACCATATGCCTTCTTAACCACCCTATGAACTTGTATAGTAATTTTGAGAGATCTCCAGATCTGGACCCCCAAGATTCCTCTGTTCCACCACACTGCTAAGAATCCTACCACCATTAACCTTGTATACCACCTTCAAGTCTGATCTTCTAAAGTGCATCACTTCACACTTTCCTGGATTGAATTCTATCTGCCACTTCTCTGCCCACTCTACATCCTGTCTATAACCAGTTGTAACCTACTACAACCTTCTACACTAACCACAACACCTCTAACTTTTGGGGCATCTGCAAACTTATTAACCCACCCCTCCACTACCTCATCCTGTCCATTTATAAAAATCACAAAGAGCAGAGGTTCCAGAACAGATCTCTAAGGAACACCAGTAGTCAACAACCTCCATGCAAAACACTTTCTATCCACTACCAATTTCTGCCTTCTCTAGGTAAGCTAATTCGGAATCCATGCAGTCAGACCTACATGGATCCCATGCTTCATGACTTCCTACATAAGCCTATGATGGAGAACTTTGTCAAATGCCTGACTAAAATCCATATACACCACATCCACTGCTCTACCTTTATCAATTATTTCTGTCGCCTCCTCAAAAAAAACTCAATTAGGCTCTTGAGGCTCTGCCCCTCATAAAGCCATGCTGACTATCCCTAATCAGAGTATGATTCTCCAAATGCTCATAAATGCTGTCCTTAAGAATCCTCTCCAACAGATTGCCCACTACTGACATAAAGCTCACTGGTCTACAATTCCCAAGATTGTCCCTATTGCTTTTCTCGAATAACAGAATAATACTTGCCACACTCCAGTCCTGATATTTCTCCTATGGCCAGTTAGGATGCTAAATGCATCGCCAAAGGTGCAGCAATTTTTCTCTTACCCCCAGGGAATGGCTCATCCTGCCCCAGGGGCATCTATCCTAATGTTTTTCAGAAGTTCCAACACTACATCTTTCTTAACCACAGCATGCTCCAACACACTGCCTGTTCTTGTTGACCTCACATTCAAAGCCTCTCTCTTTGGTGAGCACTGAAGCAAAGTATTCATTAAAGACCTCCCCTAATTCCTCCATCTCCAGGCACATGATTCCACCTTTATCCTTCACTCTAGTCATCCTTTATCTCCCACCTACTTGTAGCAGCTTTGGCGATTTCTTTAATTTTACTTGCTAAAGCCTTCTCTTGTTGCTTTCTTTCTCTCTCCTCAAAGGGGGCAGTGGAAAGAAAACTTTAAAATTGTTTACTAAAATTTTATTCTGCAGCAATTGTGGTGAGATGGTTCAGCTACTAAATTGAATAGATTATGGAAAACACCTTTCCTGTCTGGGGCTTCATCAAATCAATATAATCAAAAATATGTATTACCTTTAGAAAGTCAAAATGTAACACAAGCATAATCTATACCACTATTATTTAAGAAAAAGAGTGGAAGAAAATATATATTTTTAAAAGGTACTAATTCAGCAGTGCAAGGGTTTAAAGCATGTCTGCAATTAAAATGGAGTTGCCTTTTAACAGTCCCCAGCAGAGCAAGCAGGCTCACCTAGAATACATGTAATTCATGAGGCCTTGAGACATGTAATTGTAAAATGTGTAGAGATTCAAGATAAATTTGTTTAGGCATTAAGTCAATTCAGACCAGCCCTGTGCTGAGTGTAATGAAAGATTTTGTTTCTCTATTAGGGAGGATAGCTGGTTTCTTATTTTTATTCACAGATCTTGTAAAATGAGGAATAAAGCTTGGGCTTTTCAATGATATAAACGTATGCTACAACAGAGCTCACTGGACTTTGGAGATTGGGATCTGAAAGTGATGGGATCTGAAATGGTGATGGGACCTGTCCGTTCTCCAACCCATCCATTGTTCTGTGGAATTCCTGGTGGGGAATATATTGCTTGATTAATATTTTAGTAATTTTGCTTTGTTAAGAGCTTAACAAATTTCTAGTCTTGTGTTGTTGACCTGTCCTTTCTAGGCATTGATCAGCGTTCTCAAAATCTGCTACATCCCATTACAAGGCAATTTTATTCTGCTTGGATTTTATATTGTGGCAGGAAAACAAAAGTTTTGACAATTAACCCAGTAACAAAAGAAGAAAATTTGAATACAATAATGAACTACAAACATTTGTAGATGAGTCTGAAAGTATCTACAGTGCAGTGCAGTGACAGAGGTTAACAGATAAATGGAGTGGGAGGAGGCCAACTAAAATGATTGATCAGATTAACTGTCTGGGGAAGAAACTTTTAAAATGTTAACTTTTTGGTTTAATAGCTCTAAAGCACTTTCCAGTGCTCTAAGGAGTTTTTAGAAAGGACAGTTTGCATGGTGGGTAGTGCCCTCAATGGCAATGTACAAAATAACAACGTCAATGTCCATTATTTAAGGCCCTGTAGCTCCCAACATCATGGGTTTAATGCTGCATCCGATCTGCAAAGCAGAAAAGTCCAAGAGCAGCAACTAGGTCACAGGGATAAGCAATCACCCATCATGTTTACTTCTCCAATATTTTTTAATCAGAGTCGCTTAGAAACAGTTGAACATACAAGTTGAGTATGTTTTCAAATCAATGCTTCTGAAAAACACTCATTAAAATTTTAAAACTATTTCTTGCTGAATTTACAGCTGCCTCATTGAAATAAATGGGATTGCACTAAATGTGCCTGGTATAAAGGTGAGACACCAGCGATCAAGTTTACTGAGTTACTTAGATCAATTTGGTGGTTTCATTATGTATGAAATGATTGTGTAGATACACTGCGAGAATAAGAATTTGTTTAATTTCTTTGTTTTCTCCCTGCTTTTCCCCTGCACAAAACAAAAGTGGCATGGATCATGCCTCCGATTGATGGTGGCTTTCCGCATTTAATTGATTTTTTGAGATAATGATTTGAAGTAATTCCAGATAACCTATTCACCTTGAACCACTGCTCTACAATTTCAGGACTGTGTAGTTTTATAAATGACATCAAAAATTTCCTTTTCTATTACCTTATCCAGAAGTCCATTTGGCATATGTTCATTCTCAAAGGAAATTCTCCTGACACCAGTCCTACCTGCTCGTAATTTGAAATAGAGATTTGTTTTTCCCATCTGTCTGCCAAAGAATAATGTGTTGGAATTAACTTTTCTATAAAACACAGTAGACTGTATGCCAACAAGATCAACTTCACAAAGCTACTTTTTAGAAAAGGTAGGAAAGCCTAAAAGAAGCTCACAATCCAGTCAAGTTACACTACAAAATGGTTCTCCTTGGTCTCCTCCACATTTAATATTTTGAATATTTGTATCGTTTCCTAACAACTAACCACCAACTACACTATGTGTGTACCAAACACACTACACAACTACACTACTAGATGTGGTGACTATAGCTCATTATATTACAGAACTCAAATAGACATAACTTTTCAACTATTACTGGGGTAACTGAAGTACATTGGTGTGGAAGTCTGCAATATGCTGACAAGTACAACAAACTACCAGCACAACACATGCACCTTTAAACATAGCACTGATACACAATTATCTTGCTATTTTCCAAGAACAATGCTTGGAAAACATTACATCAATCACAAATTCATAAACTCAAAGAGGATGTTTGTATTGAAATGTCTTCAATGTACACTATAACATAAATGCTGTGCTATCAGTGCAAATAGATTTTTAAAAAATTGAGAACATGCAAAAAAATATTGTTGATGTAAAATTTTAGTAGCAAATGTTTATTAAAAAATCTTGGAAAACGGTAAGATACATCATATAAGTGTTAGAAACCAAAAGGGATTTTGGGATTTATAAACAAAGGCTGAGAAGTTCCTTTACAACTATAGAATCACTCTCTCAACCTGACCACCACACTAAGAATGGTGTGAAAACACCTAAGGAGAGATTTACTATAATGATTCATTAATAAGGGATTCTAACTTTAAGATTACACTGGAAGAGTTAAGAGTTGTGCTCCTCAAAAAAAAGTACTGTCACTGATATACTAACTGGGCCCATAATACACGCATTCTTCATGCAGAATTGGCATTTCAGTTAGATACTGATCATTGTAAATTGTATGTTTGAATTCCTTACACGCAAGATTAATCGCCATTCACAAAAGAAGTGTTGTGAATGCAATCAAAACTTCAAGCGGACAGCCAATGATATTTTGAAATTAGTAGACAGTAGAGCCTTAATTTTCACATCTTTCTATTGTACTTATCTTGTCTCCACCTATTGTGTAAAGGTACAATATGTTTTAGGTAAGGCAAGGTTAGCCTGGGGCAGTTGTCAAGTGGGCCCTTGAAATGAGACCACAGGAGACACCTCTGCTTATGACAGATGAAATAGGCTGGTTTGATTGCAACAGTGTGTTTTCAAGCTAGACGAGTGAGGCCTCTGTAGTGAGACTTCTCCTCAACACAATTTTTGTCCTGTAGAGGACAACAGGAATCATGCTGAGTTTCAATAATGCAGAGCCTCCGAAACTCCACAACAGTTTCATCAGGGCCACAGTGCAGATTGCCAGCGTTTCAGCAGTAAATGACATTGATGGTCTGACTTGTACCACATAGTGTTACACTATGTGTTAGTCGCCAGCTTCTCCAGTAGTGCTGAGGCTATGTTAATGCTTTCATGAGCCAGTCTGTCAGGTTTCCAGTACCGGAATACTACAATCTACAAACAGTCTGTCTCCATAGTCTTTCGATGGCAGGGCCACACAGTATGATGTAGAGAAAGAGTAGGCAGCTGGTAAATCTCTATTGTACTTCATAGGCCAGACATTGGCAGCCACTCCATGGCTTTGATTCGGGCCAAAGATCCCCTTTTAGAAGGAGCACCCCTGGCAGCCAGTGATAGGCCACATACCCAGTCAGTACTGTTAATGGGATTTGGAGTGTCACCAATAGTACAGACATTTTACGTACTGTTACCCAAGTCTAGTCCCATCCCTTGTTGGTTACAGTAACATACTTCACTCCTACCCCTATAAAACAGCTTTGGATCAGTAGGGTTATGTTATCGTTTTAAGTAGATTGATACTATCCCTCAAAACAGTTGTATTGGCAAGAGTCATTCCTATGGACAGTGCAATCTTGTGCTCCCTTTAGTGTTATAATTGTGTTATCAAGGTGAAACATGGAATCAAACTCACTATGATCCAGCTGTATAAATGCATTGGTAACCCACCTTCAAATGTACAAGAGTCTATAACCAGAGGTTCCTGACCTGGGGTCCATGGACCCCTTACATAAAGCTATCAGTCCATCACATAAAAAAGGTTGGGACCTCCTGGTATGGATGCTCCCTAGAGCACACCCAACAATCTGACCAGTTAGTATGCAACACATATTCATAACTCTTAGGCAGAAAATGGATGTCCAGATTACCAAAAACATATATTGCATATTGGTTACTTAAGGTGGGAAAATAGTCCATCAGTCCTTATCGAGGTTCTCTGGTCTGGTGGCACTACTACTTGAATGTGCACGGAGTGTACCTACTTCAGCTTTCCATTGACCTTTGAAGAGCTATATGCGGTCAGCAACATTTGGAATGGACTCCAGACAGATTTTTCTCCAACGGTAGGTTCAGACCAGTGCCCAATTGCCCAAATGGTAGGTCTGACACTCTGCAGCCAGCATGATCTTCTGGGTTTGAAGTACCCATTGATGGAAATCTTTAAGAGTTTGTGTTAGTGCTATAGAATATTGCAACCTGCTTTCACTCATAGTATGGATATGCACCTTTTTAATTAAAAAGGGAGGCGTGACTAGCAAATGCATGAGACGTCACAAAACTATCTCAAGTGGAGATAGGTCTGTTATGCAGTTTGGAGTGCAGCACATTGTCACGAGGGCCAATGGAAGCACCCCTGGCCCCTTTAGCTCCGTCTTCTTGTGCAATTTAGTTAAACTGCATTTCAGGGCCCCAGTCTGTCTTACAGCTGCCCCATAAAATTGATTGTGGCAAGGGCAGGTGAAATTATACTTACATTGTCAGACTTTTGTGAAGACCGTTATCCTTTGGGATTTTCTTGGTATCCCAAGATACAAGATGCAGCCAGTGACTAATAGCAATATTTTGCAGACAGCTCACAAAACTACTACTTCTTTTAAATATGCTTCTTCTGAACTATGATCAATTGTAACCTGTAAATTCCATTTTGATCATGTACTTTTTGCGATCTGACACTTTTGCTATCTCAGGGAATTCGACAAGATTAAGAGTGGAGTGAGCGGCCATCGTTTCCTAAGTTCAGAATGCAAACCCATGATTGGGTCCATTATTCCTCACTGATTAAAGCGTCCAGCAAGATTGAAATCAATGAGGACAAGAGCAGAAAAGGAGCAGGTGTTCAGCACAGTCTGCCTACATTTGACCAGTCTCCCTCTCTCACTGCTGCCAGAGGAAGGTGAAGGTTTGATTGCCTCAGCGTGGCTTGTGGCTATGGGCATCTTTTTCAGAGGACTCTGCAGTTTGATGCTTAACATTCTCAGTGCCGATGCGTTCTGCGGTGTGGACGCGCTTTTGGAGAACTCTGTGGTTTATGTTCACACGCTTCTGGTTACTCTTTATTTTTGTTATTTGCTTGATTTGATTGAGCTGCTTTGGCACTGAATTGGCTCTACAGCCGAGGCCTACAGTCATCAATGTAACACGAAACTGAACCAACTTGGTGACCATCACTCCTGGATCATTTCGGGGACACTGTGGTTTGATGTTTAATATTCTGCTCACTTTTTGCTGTTTGTGCAGTTTGTTCTTTTTTTTTTATGACAAAGCAGTAACAGCTGTATAAACACAACCCATACATTTAGGTAACTGCATTAAGTCCATTTGTAGGTACACAAATAACCTCCTGGGGAAGGGCTCAGTGGTGGCAGATACCAGTACTGTCTTCCAGGATTGTGTGTCTGGCAAATCATGCAGTTGCTGCTACTTTTCTTACTATGGTCAAGACCCTCTCATTATTGATTATACCCATCATCCTTTATAGTTTTGCACCTAATATGCTTCAGTCACTAAAGTCCTTTCAGCCTTTGACACATCATGCTGTAATTGTACTTACTCTTCAAAAGGATTTGGAAAGTATTTGCAGCCTGATCACAGTGGAGTGCTATGTGGCTATGTCGATCTGCCTCCCTACCAGAGGCATTTAGGTTTGGACCCAGGGATTAACTGTCAAATACAATTTATTTAAAAGCACATATTGTTTACTGACAAGCTTGAGTCTCAGTTGGCAACACAGTCTCTGCTCATAGAGCTTGAGAAAATCTGCAGCCAAGTGAGCCCAGAATACTGTTTGGAGCTACTGATATACAATGTTATCACATACATGTTCTGATAAGAGGTACACAGTGTAGTCCTCATGCAATAAACACTTCTTTGTTCATACATTATTCTCACAGCATGACTTGTCAAGCTGCCAATAAGTCAATTAGGTTTTAGCTCTTAATTCTGCATATTATTCCTCATTCCCTCCTTTTGTCAATTTATGACAACTAGGATTATCAATGTCAGGGTTGTTGTACATCTTAATTTTCATACTTGTGTAAGAAGGGTGGATAGTAACCCTTGGGATAAGCTGACGGGCCTCCTTGTCATTGTAGTCTCCATCCTCATTATTTGCACCTCGGTCTCTCTGAGGTCCCCCTTCTTCTACAGGGACTCTTTGTATAAATATGGGTGTAGAGTAAAAGCACTAGCTGACAAGGGGCCATAAACATCGAAAAAGTGCAATAACTATGAGTATTCCTGCAATGATAATAGCGTAATGTCGCACTATACCGCTCCATCCTGCCAAGATGCCACGAAAGGGCCACAATCCTCCTTTTGAGCTAAAGCCATGTAGGTCAGCCACGAATTTCCAGATTTTATTTACCTCCTTTTGAATGTGAAGGGAGAGAGAGGTAATGTTCTCTTATTCCTCTGGGATGTAGGTGCAGCACTCTTGTCCTAGAGCAGCACACATGCCTCCTTTTTCAGCCAAAACTCAAGGGCCATTCAGTTCTGTAAAACAGTCTGTCATAGTGCCATCATTTCAACTGTGATGGCCCTCACCTGATCCTGGATGCCATCCATCTCCTCCAAAACTGCGGCCAGGCTGATGATTTCCCTTGAATTATAGGCCGCCCCATAGAAAAGGAAAGCCGTCATCCAGAAGCGCTCCAGTTATGAGCTTCCTTGCTTTTGCCATAGGTGGGGAGGGTGCAGGTCCAGGGTTTTCAGCATTCGCATGTGGGGTACAAGGTAAGCCAGGAAGCAGCATCCCATCCAATTTCTGCTCCCTTGTTGGGCGTCCCAATGGCTAGCTGTCTCTCCTGGGAGCCACAAGTAGGCCCTTTCCCCATAAACCCGCAGTGGTTCAGCCATTGTATAAATGGCACAGGTGCTATTGTCCAGAAAGCAAGTCCCCTTACCTTTGAAATTACAGTAGCACATAGTATTTGCTGGTTGGTCAGATCTGACAACAGTGGAGGGCCATGATGTCTGGCCTCCTCATAAGATGTCTTTTTCCAGGAGGGGAAAAATGGACCAACCATCAAAGCAGTGGCAGCCAGTCTCCAATCACATCATTGGTGCAATTTTGGGCCTCACTAGTCTGAGTGTCATTAGAAAAGGCCCAGGCTGACCGTTATTCACTGCTGTTCAGTGGAATGGCTATTAACGCAACCTCCAACTTCCCATGGGGAGGAATCGCTGCACACACCCAGCAGGCAGATGCGTTAGTTTCCCCAATGTAACTATAGCAAAGCGACAGGAAGGCATTTGGCTTGGTTACTACAATACAAGTACTTAAGATTACAAGTATAGTCAGTGATAGCTTAGTCATGAGTGCACACATTTGACATGTCCTAGATATGTTCATTTCAGAAGTCCTTTGAGTTTGACTGCTGTCAGAGTGGTCAGTAACACTCGGTAGGGTCCTTTCCAGTGAGGCTCAAACTTCTTTCTAAGATGGTTCTTTACGAGAACAAAGTCTCCTGGGTGAACTCGATGCTCATTTTCCAGTTCCTCTCCTTCCCAATGGGCCTCCTTCACCTGCGAAAGCAAAGACCTGGAGAGATTTGGTTAGTGCCAGGATATACCCTATAATTTAATTCAACATTTGATTCAGGTCCATCTCAGATAATTTTGGGGCCAGCAAGGCAGCCTTCCAGGGGGCTCTTAACGGTCTGCCATATACTATTTCAGCAGCCGACAGACCATGTTTGGTCTGATATGAGTTCTTATCTGGAACAAGACTATCGGTAGCACTTTGAGCCAATTTTGACCGGTTTCTTGTCTTAATTTAGCCAATTTGTTTATCAGCGTCCTATTAGTCCCTTCAATCAGGCCGATGGCCTGCAGGGGTAATGGAATGTCTGTTTAACTCCCAGAGCCTGGCATAGTTGGGTATTAATCTCACCCACAAAATGCAGGCCTTTGTCAGATACAACCTGCTTTGGTACCCCGAATCTGGGAATGACTTCTTTCAACAAAATATGCAGCTTTGTTATCTGTGGTGGGATATGCTTCAATCCATCTACGAAAACATCAAGAATTACAAGATAATAGTGCACGTGTGGCAATTCAATAAAATGGAGTTGTAGTTGGCAGAAAGGGTATCTTGGCAATGGGATATATTCCTTTGAGCATGGGGTGCCTATTCCTGGATTATGTTCTTGGCATATCAGACATCATCTAGCAACATTCTCTGCTATTTTCTACAGGTTCGGGATCCACCATGATTCCAAACATTGCCTTACCATTCCCTCCTTGCCAAGGTGAGTATTGGTATGTACAAAATCTACAATGTAGCCCGGTATAGTTTCAGGTACGCAGACCTGAGGGGCGGGAGTAAGCCAGAGGTCCTCGGTCGGTGAGTAAAAACATCCAGCCATTTCCCAGGTGGCTTTCTCTCTTTCAGAGGCATCTCTCTGTAAAACACACACATCCTCAATTCCAGGCATACCGGTTGATTCAGAAACAGGGGAGTTCAGATCTTCCCTGGCAATTCATCATTTGGGCTCCGGTAAGGGCAGTTTGTTTCGCAGCTGAGACAGCTCTGTTGTTTCCACGGTCAGTCTCAGTAGTACCTTTAGTGTGTGCAGAGCATTTAATTATGGCCATTGTGAAGGAAGGCAGAGATGGCAGACAAAAGGTTGTCGATGTAAATTTTATTAGTGATGGGCATACCAGAGGAGGTGACATAAGCCCTAGCTTTCCAAAGTTGTCCTAAGTCATGAGTGACTCCAAAGGCATATCTAGAGTCTGTAAAAATATTGGCTGATTTCCCAGTGGCTAGGATGCATGCTCTACTGAGTCAAAGAGTTCAGCTTGCTGTGCCGAGTGAGGAGTAAGAAAGGAAACGGACTCCAGTTTCTATGTTGGATACAACTGCATAGCCTGCATGGCACTGGCCTTCAGTGTCTATAAAGGAGCTTCCATCTACATCAGGCATGGGCAAGCTACGGCCCGCGGGCCATATGCGGCCCGTTAAGCTTTTTAATCCGGCCCGCAGAACTTGATGAAATTATATTAATAAACCTTGTTAACGTTTTTCCCCCGCAATTCTGGCGTTTTTCCAATAGATGACGCACTCTATATACATTTGTGGCGATCCATTTCCTGGCACTTCCAAACCGGGTCACAATTAGCCAGTGTTCCGGCTAAGGGAGACAGCCTGCGGGGATTTGCGAGCACAGAGCTTTGGAGCCTCTGTGCCACGGGGGGCAGGTTGAGGGAGGCTTAAAAGTGAGGCTGGGGATTTCGAATAAAGTTTTTTTCTTCGACTGCAGTTACCGACTCCGTGTCGTAATTTTAGCACTGCATGTAGCACACCGCTACACATTGACCTTTGTTGAGGTGCAGCGTATTACTCCACATTTGCACTTTACTCTTTGTTCGGCTCAACCTATTTGTGTGAACAGGCGTTCAGCGTCATGAACATCAACAAAGCCAGCCACAGATCCAAGTTAACTGACCAACACCTCAGATCCATCCTGAGAATTGCCACAACAAAACTAAATCCAGACTTTGATGCGCTGGCTAAAAAGGGAGACCAACAACACTGTTCCCACTGAAATTAAAAATAAGTTTCTTCATTGTGTTATGTAAAAAATGCATTTGAAAATATTTTTTTCAATAAGCCTTACGTTACATGTCATGTCTGTCAAGTGATGGACATGAGTAGTGCATAGGTGCACGTACGTTCTCAAAATAAAAAATGCGCTCCAGACCAAATAACGCACTCCACATACTGGCGCGCTGTCACTGTTCTGTCTTTGTGCTGGTCGTTGTTGAGTTTTGGCACAGGGGACAATTGAATAAGAAGGAGCAGGACAAGTAGACCTGCATCTCCTACAGTTTTTGAAATAAAGACAGTCAGGAGGAGAGTGATGATGATAATATCTTGAAGGATAACAGAATTTTCAGTGCTTTAAAATAATAACTGTTACTATTAAAAAAAGCTGTATTTTATTCATTTAATTTTCAGTGTTTTAAAAGTCATTTCAATAAATAGCTAAATACCATGGGACTTCAAAGACAGATATTTTGTTGTAATGCATTTGTTCATTTTCAATTGAAATTAAAGCACATGTTTTCTACATGATATTTTATTTTCTCTAATGAGTGTATTACCAAAACACTCCATCCATCTGCTCCTGGTCTGGCCCCCCTGTCAAATTTTAGAACCCTTTGTGGCCCACAAGTCAAAAAGTTTGCCCACCCCTGATCTACATAGAAGACCAACTCTGGGTTAGCGAGGGGGACGTCAGACGTGGCAGGTCGGAATTCTGCCAATTGGTAATATATTGTTACACAATCATGGGGGGGTGAATCTAAACGCTCAGGTGGGCATTCTGAAAAGGTGGCTGGGTTCACAGTAGAACAGGGGAAAAAATGGGGAAGGGGGTTCTGTAGGGGAAGGGCCTCATATCTAGTGTGGCGGAAGTTGAAAGGCCCAGGAATTTTGCATCTGAGTCAGTGTAGTGTATTAAGAATGTGGGTTAATTAGCACAGGTCAAGGGCTGAATCTAGTACCTTCTGGTCTATTAAGATATGTACTACATTGGTGCCAAAATTGATAACAAAACTCTTTAAAAAAAACAAATAAATCTTTTTTTCTGACAAACTTAACACACTAATTTTTTAAAAGTATAATGTAGTGTCCTTATATTGTTCAGAATTGCACAAAATCAAAAATTAACCTTTCCTCATAAGGAAAGAAAACAAATATTAGAATAGAGAAGATTGCTCTAGTAACCCTCTGAAAATGTTATGTACTAAAATTTTAATGAACTTTTTTTCCCTTTAGATGCCTCTGTGGTTTGCTTTAAAATGAACTAAACACTTCTTTTTGACAAGGCCACAGATTGTTAATACAGCTACAATGATAAATAATGAACGTCTTTATCTGATTTACTGCTTTCCTCGAAATACTTTGTCTTTGTGAACTACTAACCAATTTAAAATGGCTTTCTGAAGGTTAAGTGGATTCTGACCAGTTAATATTGTTGACTTTAACCCTGTTGGCCACCTTGCTGGGCCGGGCTTGATGGAGGAGAGCACAGTACAGTCAGCCCTCCATATCCGCGGATTCAACCAACCGCGGATTGAAAATATTAGAAAAAAAAATCCAGGAAGTTCCAAAAAGCGAAACTTGAATTTGCCACACGCCAAGCACTACGCTGAATCCAAGCGAATGAAGTGATGTGTAGGCATACCCTGCTGTAGCCTCCCGCCATTTCACAGATCCTCACTCTCTCTCCAGCACTCGTTGTTTGAGCATTGTTCGCCTCGCATCTCACTCGTTCGCTACTTGTGTTGTTTTATAAGTAATCTAGAGATGATTTAAAGTACACGGGAATATGTGCAATATAAGGTGTCCAATATATTTTCAGTCATCCGTGGTTCGGTTTGCCCAGTCACGATTAACTGGTCATAGTTGCCATGTCCGAGCTGAGTGGTGAATCGTGTCTGATCAGTAGGGGTAAGGGCAGCCGTAGCCAGAGGGAACAAATCTCCAGAGTTAGCAGAATAAATAGTCAGGACAGTTCTTAACTAATACAGAACCCTCGGGAGTCGACCTTTTTGTCAGTTCGGGAGAGGTCCAGGGTTTATGGACTTGCATAGTAGGTGCTTGTCCCGCCACTCCAGCTTGTCGGTTAGGAATGGTCCTCATGGGCAATTGATACTGAGTCAGTATCAGTCCTGGTAAAACCAATGGCCCATGTTCAAGGTCCAGTCTGACTGCATGTGCAGGCAGAAATGGGTATTGGGGTTCCCAACTGTTCTGGAGGAACTACATTGGTCGGTGGCGATGCAATGACTGTTGAGTTGGCCACTGAGGCACCAGGGCGAGAACCATATATGGGGGTGAAGAACCTGACTAACAGGCGCCCACACAGCTGTGGATAGTACAGCGGGATTATTAGGTCACCTTACCCATTCCCAATCATCATCAGTATCATTTGGTGAAATCGGTCAGTATGACTGGATAGAGACGGGGTGGCCCAGAATTATTTTTATTTTCCGTTTCCCTTTTCCCTTTATTCATTCTTCCATGGCCAGTATGTTTTATCCCTGATACAATTTCTTTCCCCGTCCCCTTATCCCATTCTTCACAAATGCCTCTCAACTCTTGCCAACTCCTAGGGTTGCCTCTTTTACTATGTATGCCTATATCTATTCGCTTAGCATTATCAGTCAAACAATTTAATTTATGTCTGGCTTCTTTTATTTCTGCCTCTTGTCACCATAGGCCAATCAGGCAACCATACTCTTTCTCTGTCTTCCCTTTCCATATTAAATTTAAATCAAATGTACCTCCTGCAGGCCAACTGTCTTTTCCCAAATGTTTAGACAATTGGGTGGACATTTGTCTCAGCTTCTTTCCATTCTCTGAATATTGTCTATTATTTTCTGTAACCTACACCCTCCCCCCTTTGTCTGAGTGTATTCTGGGGGACTTGCACCGCCCATCTTGAATTTACTATTCCGAGGGACTCGAACCGCCCGTCTTGAATTTACTGTTCCGGGAGACTCAACCACTTGTCTTGAATTTACTCTTCTGGGGAACTCGAACCACCTGTCTTGAGTTTATTATTCCGAGGGACTCAAACTGCCCGTCTTGAATTTACTATTCTGGGGGACTCAACCACTTGTCTTGAATTTACTCTTCCGGGGAACTCGAACCACCTGTCTTGAGTTTATTATTCCAAGGGACTCAAACTGCCCATCTTGAATTTACTATTCTGGGGGACCCGAACCACCCATCTTGAATTTACTATTCCAGGAGACTCAACCACTTGTCTTGAATTTACTCTTCCAGGGAACTCAAACCACCTGTCTTGAATTTACTATTCCGGGAGACTCAAACCGCCCGTCTTGAATTTACTATTCCAGGGAACTCAAACCACCCATCTTGAATTTACTATTCCGGGGAACTCAAACTGCCCGTCTTGAATTTACTAAGCCTTTGGGTCCCATCAGTGGATTTTCCATGCCAAAATGAGGGAACGAACAGAGTCATAAGAGAGCCGAGACAAAACAATATTAAAGCTTACCTTGTGGGCCCATTCCTCTCTGATTCACCCCAATGGTCTGTTCGTTCACTTATTCAATATTGGCGAGGGGTCTATCCTGCTTGCTGCACCTAGATGTCAATCTGCCTACCTACCAAAAGGTCTTTTGGTTCAGACACAGGGAATAACTGTCATACACAATTTACTTGAAAGTACATACTGTTATTAGCAAGCTTGTGCCTCAGTTGGCAACACAATGTCTCTGTTCACCGAGCTTGAGAAAATCTGCAGCAAAGTGAGCCCAGAATACTGTTTGGAGCTGCTGATATACATTGTTATCATATACATATTTTGATAAGGGGTACACAGTGTAGTCCTCATGCAATAAACACTTCTTTGTTCATACATTATTCTCACAGCACGACTTGTCAAGCTGCCAATAAATCAGTCAGATTTTAGCTGTTTTAATTCTGCATATAATTCCTCAACTATAAGGATCTGCCGTTGCTACCATGGCAAAGGAGTCATCTTGTTTATTTCATCGTTCCCGTTAGTATGAATCTCATAGTTTGTAACAGTTTACAGCAAGTAATTTAAAAGCAGAAGAGATTCATAGTTAGCTCACCATGTCTTATCAAAGTTCAGAAGTAAGAAACTCACGTAGTTTCCATTACTGTCTATTTACACATGACTCTCCTAAGGTAACGAGATTCACTGCACTGGCTGCAGGCTTTTGTTGAGGCAAAGAAGGTCAGCTGCTTGAGCAGGGCAGGAAGGACGGTAGTTGTGCCATCTTCACAGTTCTATGACATGCACATGCCACATATCCACTTGGGAACAAATTATTCAAAGTAAACTGTGTGGACTACAGTGCGGGTGGGTGGCAGTGAAACATAGAAAACCTACAGCACAATACAGGCCCTTTGGCCCACAAAGCTGTGCCAAACAGGTCCTTACCTGAGAAATTACCTAAGGTTACCCATAGCCCTCTATTTTTCTGAGCTCCATATACCTGCCCAGGGTCTCTTAAAAGACCTATCATCTCTGCCTCCTCCACAGTCGCCAGCAGCCCATTCCACACACTCACCACTCTCTGCATAAAATTTACCTCTGACATCTCCTCTGTACCTACCTCCAAGCACCTTAAAACTGTGTCCTCTCGTGATAGCCATTTCAGTCCAGGGAAAAAGCCTCTGACTATCCACAAGATCAATGCCTCTCATCATCTTATACACCTCTATCAGGTCACCTCTCATCCTCTGTCACTCCAAGGAGAAAAGGCCGCGTTCTCTCAACCTATTCTCATAAGGTATGCTCCCCAATCCAGGTAGCACCCTTGTAAATCTCCTCTGCACCCTTTTTATGGTTTCCACATCCTTCCTATAGTGAAGCGAAGGAGGTCTCAGGATACTTGGAGGCACGTGAGGAAACCATGCTACTATGGCCTATTTTACCAACGGAAAATCTTGTCTGACAAATCTGTTGGAAATCTCAGAACTAACAAGCAGAATAGACAATGGAGGATCAGTTCATGTTGTTTACTTGGGTTTTTTAAGACTTTTGACAAGGGTCACAGGTGAGGCTGCTTAACAAGCTAAGAGCTCATGGTATATGGTGGAAGCAGAAACTCTTACCAAAGCTGCCTGGCCCAAGGGCATCTTCAAGCCCAGTGGTCAGACTATCTGCTAATAAGAATACACCCTTGTGGACATCCATATGTTTACCCCTGTCATGCCCACTGATCCATTTACATCTTTCTTGGATGCAATAACTGTAAAACCCACACAGTTAGAATAGTTGGGCTACGCATAGCTCAAATACCATCTATAAATTTGCTGACGATACAACCATTGTTGGTAGAATCTCAGGTGGTGACGAGAGGGTGTACAGGAATGAGATATGCCAACTAGTGGAATGGTACCACAGCAACAACCTGGCACTCACCGTCAGTAAAACAAGAGCTGATTATGGACTTCAATTAGGATAAGTTGAAGGAAAACATACCAATCCTCAGAGGAATCAGAAGTGGAGAGAGTGAGCAGCTTCAAGTTCCTGGGTGACCAAGATCTTTGAGGATCTAACCTGGTACCAGCATATCAATGTACTTATAAAGACGGCAAGACAGCAGCTATACTTTATTAGGAGTTTGAAGAGATTTGGCTTGTCAACAAATATACTCAAAAACTTCTATAGTTGTACTGTGGATAACATTCTGACAGGCTGAATCACTGTCTGGTATGGCTACTAGCCTACAAAGTACCCAGGACATCTTTAGGAAGCAGTGTCTCAGAAAGGTAGCAACCATTATTAAGGACCTCCAGCACCCAGGGTATGCCCTTTTCTCACTATTACCATCAGGTAAGAGGTACAGAAGCCTGAAGGCAGACACAGCGATTCAGGAACAGCTTCTTCCCCTCTGCCATCTGATTCCTAAATGGACTTTGAAGCTTTGAACACTACCTCACTTTTTAAAAAATATACAGTATTTCTGTTTTTGCATGTTTTTTTAAAATCTATTCAATATGCGTAAATGATTCAGTTGTATACTATTATGTTTTATCTTATTTATTTCTTTTCTCTCTGCTAGATTATGTATTGCATTGAACAGCTGCTGCTAAATTAACAAATTTCATGTCACGTGCCGGTGATAATACACCTGATTGTGATTCTGAACAACTACACCGTTCAAAACAAAAATTGCCAGTCACAAATGGGTCATATGAGGCATATGTATAAAAGTAGTAATGTTAAAACCTGAGATTTGCAGTGAAATTTTAAGCAGAAATTAATCTGGTAACAATTAGCCAAAATTTGGTCACTGTCAATTTCATTAAGTATAAACAAAGCTATAAATTAAAATACCATATGAATTGTATAGGACAGCTATTATAATACCTTTTAAATAATGTACAAAATTGCCCAGAGGCTACAGTGAAGCAGCTGAGTAGTCACGCAGGTATTGTCCCTATTCCTCTTAACAACTTGAATCCTTTAATGTTATTACTTTTGGCAATATTGTAAAATCCTGACAATTTTACTTAATTCACATCTCACACAAGTAATAATATGTTTTTCCTTTAACCTACTGTAGGTTGCAACTTATTTACCCTATCATTTATTAAGACAGGCATCCATGTTTGTAGAGGTAATCTGGATACTTTTGAAACATTTACACATGCATCCTACATATTCATTAACATCATTGTCTCCTGTCCAAAAATTTTTTTGTTCCAATCTACAATGCAGAGGAAAACATTTTCTTAGGGCTCCTGCTAAATCAATTCAAGATACATTTACATCAACACTTTGTTCATCCCCTCTGCACTCTTCCGCCTCCCATAGTGCTGTTGGGAACCGCTGCCTGAGGCAGGGAACCAACTGATGCTGGCTACACTGAGTACTCAAGAGCTGTCATTTGGGCTCTCACACTTTCATAGTTAGTTCACCGTGTTTTATCAGAGTTCAGAAGAAGTGAGAAGTTCATGGAGTTTCCATAATTGTCCACTGGCACGTACTACTCCTATGGCATAATGAGATTCACTGCACCGGCTGCAAGGATTCATGCTTTGTCAAAGTCGTGCCTGGGGAAGGCAGGGGTACAGCATCTAGACTCAGTCCCTTGTTCAAATATGAGCAGCCTAGGATTTAGGAATGATGGGCTTCCAGGGCTGAATTCTTTTCTCCTTTATTACAAAGCCAAGGGCAACCTGTGCAACCTCCAAATAACTATCATTGCTGATAGCAAAACAAAATAACTGGGCCCAGAACACATGTACTCTTACAACTCAAGCATTTTTATTTTACTTATGCAGAAGGAGAACAGTATGGGCCCACACAATTCTGTCACCCACACAATTCTGAAGTCGGAACAGAAAGATTTTTTTAAAATACAGAAATTACTTACCAGTTACTGATATTGATCATTGTAAATTGCATATGTTTGAGTTCCTTACTCGCAAGATCAATCACCATTCACAACAGAGGTATGAAAAAAATCAAAAGTTCCAGCGGACAGCCGAAGATATTTTGAAGTTATAAAGGCAACAGAGCCTTAGTTTTTGGGTATGTTCTTCCATTATTCTTATTGTCTAACTCTGGCACACCTATTGTATAAAGGGGCGCTATATTTTCTGGAAAAGTCTCACTAGTCTGGCTTTAAGTGCACACTTCCACAGTCAACCCAGCCTATCTCTTCTGCAGGAAGGCCATAGACCACAAGATACAGGAACAAACTTAGGCCACTGACCCATCAAGTCTGCTCCACCAGTTCATCATGTCTGATCCATTTCCCTCTCAGCCCCAATCTCCTGCCTTCTCCTTTCATACCCTGATTAATCAAAAATTTATCTTAAATATACCCAATGAGCTGGCCTCCACAGCCACCCATGGTAATGAATTCCACAGATTCGCCACTATCTGGCTAAAGAAATTCCTTCTCATCTCCATTCAAAATGAATGTCCCTCTATTCTGAGGCTTGTCTTCTAGTCTTATAAACTCCCTCACCACAGGAAATATCCTCTCCACAGGCCCCTCAACATTCAATGAAATCCCCCTTCATTCTTCAGAATTCCAGTGAGTACAGGCCTAGATCCATTAAACTCTCCTCATATAAGCCTTTCAATCCTAGAATCATTTTCATCAACTTCCTTTGAGCCTTCTCCAGTTTCAGCACACAAGGATCTAAAACTGATCACATTACTCCAAGTGAGGCCCCACTAGTGCTTTATAAAGTCTGAACATTACATCCTTCCTTTTATATTCTAGACCTCTCAAGATGAATGCTAACATTGCATTTGCCTTCCTCACCACCAATTCAACCTGCAAGTAAATCTTTAAGGAATCCTACGCAAGGACTCGCAAGTCTCTTTCTACTTCAAATTTTTCAATTTTCTCTCCATTTAAAAAATAGTCTATGCTTTTATTTCTTCTACCAAAGTGCATGAGCACACACTTCCTGACACTGTATTCTATCTGCCACTTCTTTGCCCATTCTCCTAATCTGTCTGAACCCTTCTGTAGCCTTTCTGTTTCCTCAACACTACCTATCTTTGTATTGTCTGCAAACTTGGCCATAAAGCTATTAATTCCATCATCCAAATCATTGAGAAATAACATAAAAAACAGTCCTAATACAGACACCTGAAGAAAACCACTAGTCACCTGCAGCCAACAAGAAAAGGCTCCCTTTATTCCCACTCTTTGCCTCCTGACAATCAGCCAATGCTCTATCCACACTAATATCTTTAATACCATGGTCTCTTAACAGCCTCATGAGAGGTACCATGTCAAAAGGCCTTCTGAATATCCAAGTACAGAACATCCACCAATTCTCCTTTGTCTATTCTGCTTGTTATTTCTTCAAAGAATTCCAACAGATTTGTCAGGCAAGATATTCCCTTAAGGAAAGTAAGCAGAGGTGTCCCCAGCAGTCTCACTTTGTAGGTCTTGCTTGATTACAATTGCTCCAAGCTGTCTTTGCCTTACCACAACTTCCACGGAAGGCTGAGAATAAAGAGTTGTTAAATGTTACAAGCTCACTCAGGGTTAAGATGAAGCAGGAAAAAGCTGATCCCAATAGCAAATGAAGCAGATTTTGGCTATTTGTGGCAAAATACAGGAGACATTCAGGCAGTACAGATAGTGGCATTCATGCAATAAAATTTTACTTCCAACTGGGAAATTAACTACTATAGTTATTCATTGGAATTAGAATTAATGGCTTCCCCACTATCTTTGTCCTAAACATTACTATTGATCAGAAAATTAGTTGGTCTAGCCAAATACGAATTCATTGAATGCCTTCTTAATTTTCATGAATTATCAACTATCACCATACAGATCTCGCTCGCTAAGTATTCTATTCACCAAACCTCCATACAAAATAAGAGGGATTGTACTTCAGGTGCTATTATTGCATGTATGTACTTTTATTCCAGCTTTATAATTTTAATATATTGATTTTCATTTAACTTATGCCTCTCCAAGAATAAAGAATATATTTCTTTTGTATTAAAAAAAATCAGAAATACCTTATAATCCATTACAATCTACATTACAATGACAATATACTTTTTATAATGGAAGATCTGAAAATTGTATAATCTACTTATAATCAAATCAACAGACTACACAGGCTTAAGGTGTTGCACTTTTGACTGCACTTATTTTCTACCTTCCCCTTTGTAGCCACTTCCTTCAACTATTATCTCCAAACAACTTTGATTCTGGTGCTGTACAGTCTCCCTTTCTTACTCAATTTCTTTTCAACAAAAGTAACCCAAACGTCTTACTTACACTTCAAAGCACTGAAGGCTAGATCGTACACCAAGCGGTGGAGTTTGTCATCTTTGATTTGTGGAACAGGTGACTTGAAATTATTGTCATAGCGTATAAGCCTCCTAGGAGCAGGTTTCTCGTTATGTATGGCCTGAAATAAGTGAGCTGAAATCATGTAAACAGCATCAGGGTAGCCATCATTCTCACCACTATGTGTCCTATGTGAGATAGCCAATTCATCAAGTTGTGCAATCTCTGATGAAATTTCAGATGAATAATCTGCTTCATCTTTTGTATGCAGCATTTCTGAATTCTTATTTTGAATGACGAACTGAAATCTTCAATAAGTTCCAGTTTTCCTGCAAAGACCAGAACGCAAATTCACCCTGGCTATAAGTTATCTTAAATGAATTTAAAGCAATTATACTAAACAGAACAATTTACAATGAAAACAACTCAACAGTTGCATTTGTAGCATTTACTTCCACAGTTCAGTTTTACTTTATTGTAAATTTTCCATCCTTTCCAATTTCTTTCTGCTAGATTTCATTTCTTCTGCAAATATTTATCAAGGTATAGTTTCGCTAGTATTGGGCACTCATCTCTAATGATACTTACATAATCACCTTGGAAGGAACAACAATTTTTCCACTGCAAAGAACAATACAAAAAGATAATTATGCTTTTTTAATATCCATACATAGCTACTTACAACATATTCAAAAGAATAACAATAATAATTGTATGGATGATAACTTGAACTGGAAGAATAGGCATTTTTGCCCACATGTACAACAAAAAAAAACAGACAATAGTGAAAAACAACTCCGATTTTTCCCCCATTGAAGAGTTAGGCTACTGGATGGTTAGAAATTGTGATATAGTCATGTGCTGCAGGCTCAAGTTTCACCTACGGGTCTAACCACATGATGCAAACTGACATCTTAGTGGAGAACCACGAAAATGCAGCAGTGGTAAAAATTATGTCCTTTAGACAACCCATTATACTGTGGCCCATTACTTCTCAAAAAAAAGAGAAAAAGATCTGAAGGTATTACCCCTCCTGGATAACCCTATACACCTCTGTATTAAGGCCTCAAAGCCCTTTGCTTTTTTCACTACAACAGGCCTGACCAGATCCTCTCCACTACCACCCTCCTCCATCTGGTGGAAATGGTCCTCGCTTTCTACAGTTTCTTTTTCAGCTCCACCCATCTTCTCCAAACTCAAGGTCTTGCCATGGGTACCTGCATGACCCTAGCTAAGCCTGCCTTTTCATTGGGTACATGGAATAATCTATGTCCAAGCCCTTCCTGGTAATGTTCCCCAACTCTTTCTGTGCAACGTTGATGACTTCATTGGTGCTGCGCTTGCCAATTTCATCAACTTTGCCTCCAACTTCCACTCTGCCCTTAAGTTCACTTGGTCGATTTCTGACACCTCACACCCCTCTCTTGATCTATCTGGAGTCAAACTATCTGGTGACATCCTTTAAACACCTACCAATTCCCACAGCTATCCTGACTCTACCTTTTCCCACTTCTCCTAAAAAAAATGCCATTCCCTTTCCCAGTTCCTTCATCTCCGGTGCATCTATTCCCAGGATGAGGTTGTCCTTTCCAGAATATCAGAAATGTTCTCCTTCAAAGAATGGGATTTCCTTTCCTCCACCATTGATGCTACCCTCACCTGCATCTCCATTTCCCAGACATCTGTGCTCACCCCATCTTGCTGCCACCTCAACAGAGATAGAGTTTCTCTTGTTCTTAGCTACTACCCTATGAGTCTCCACATCCATTCTCTGCAAATTCTACCATTTTCAATGGGACTCTAGCACTAAACATATCTTATACCTCATTCCACTTTCTGCTTTCCACAGATTCTTGCTACAATCAACACTGGCACTCCACTGGAATTGTGCTTAGCCCACTGCTCAACTCTCTCTACACCCATGGCTGTGTGGCTAGGCATAGCTCAAATGCCATCTATGAATTTGCTGACGATACAACCATTGTTGGCTGAAGCAGATAATGATGAGTGGGTGCACAGGAGTGAGATATACCAGCTAGTTGAGTAGTGTTGTAACAACAACCTTGCACTCAATGTTAGTAAGACAAAAGAACTGACTGTGGACTTCAGAGAAGGTAGAACAAGGGAACAAAAAAAATCTTCAGAGCAATCAGAAGCAGAGAGATTGAGCAAATTCATGTTCTTGGGTGTCAACATCTCCAGGGACCTAACCTGGTCACAACATATTGATGCAGCTATAAAGGCGGCA
The DNA here is from genome assembly GCF_030144855.1 of Hypanus sabinus. Taxonomy (NCBI): domain Eukaryota; kingdom Metazoa; phylum Chordata; class Chondrichthyes; order Myliobatiformes; family Dasyatidae; genus Hypanus; species Hypanus sabinus. The sequence goes on along the minus strand of NC_082719.1, from coordinate 45,249,187 downwards.
AGATAGTGGTTCTATTTCATTAGGAGTTTGAGGAGATTTGGTTTGTAACCTAAAACACTTGTAAACTTCTACAAGTACGATGGAGAACAATCTGATGGCTGCATCACCATCTGGCATGGGGGGAGGGGTGGGGAGTACCTACTGCACAAAGTCAAAGTAAGTTGCAGAAAGTTGTAAAATTAGTCAGCTCCATCATGGGTATTATCCACCGTAGTATCCAAGACACCTTCAAGGAGCGGTGCCTCAGGAAGGCAACATCCATCACTAAAGACCCCCACCACCCAGGACATGCCCTCTTCTCATTGTTACCATCAGGAAGGAACTACAGAAACCTGAAGGGACACTCAACAATTCAGGAACAGCTTCTACCCTCTGCCATATGATTTTTAAATAGGCATTGAAGTCATGAATACTACCTTACTACTTCTTAAAATTTGTTTTTGCACCATTTATTTTAACTTAACTATTTAATATATATATATATATCCATACTGTAATTCAGTTTTTTTCCTATATTTATCATGTATTTCATTACACTGTTGCCGTAAAGTTAGCAAATTTCACGACATATGCTGGTGATATCAAACCTGAATCTGAATTGCTCCCTCTGTGATCCCTTTGTAATTATTCCCCTCCATTAATCTCCCTCCTAGCACTTATTCCTGCAAGCAGTTGTTCTAAACCTGCCCATTTAGTGTCTCCCTCACCTCCATTTGGCATCCCAGATAGTCTGTCCAGGTGAGGCAAATCTTCACCTGCAAATATGTTGGGGGTCATCTACCATAACCTGTGCTCCTGATGAGGCCTCCTCTACATTTGTGAGGCCGGGTGTAGATTGTGGGATTGCTTTGTTGAGCTCCTTTGTTCCATCCACAAAAATTAGGATTTCCTGGTGAACAACCATTTTAATTCCAATCCCTCCTCTTACCTCTTATCCTCAACTGCCTATCACCTCCCCCAATGCCACTCCACCTTTCCTTTTTCCCCTCATGGTCCACTCTCCTTCCCTGATGATGGGTCTCAGCCCAAAACATTGACTGTTTATTCCTTTCCATAAATGCTGATTGAAGTGTTGAGTTCTCCAGCATTGTGCGCATGTTGCTGTCCTGGATTATGCAACTAATCTTTGTAAAGCCTTGCGGTACAAATTGACTTCTGTATTTCCCCAAACATAAGTAAAAAATTGTCAATGAGTGCTGTGATACTTCATATTGTAAAAGCTGCTACATAAATGAAATTTCTGGAATTTTTGCCCCTCCAATACATTATTCAAGAGTTCAGTCAGCAATGTTCAGTCAATTCCATACATATTTTTCTGAAGTTCAAAACTAGCATTGTTTAAATAAAAATCATTTAATGAATCATAATATTTCCTGCCTTGGTTGAACTGCCTATCAAATTATCAACCTACACCAAAATAAACTTCATTATATTACACTGGCTACATCTATCCTTAAACCTGCTATTGGAACACAAGTACTTATTGCCTTGAACATGTTTCATTAGATCCATGCATCTTACCTCATTCTGCTTACATGTTCATCATTGTGCTGTATTCAGTACAGGCAACTTATTGATTTATTTAATAAAATAGCTACAGGAAAAAGTTATTTCCTATGAAACACCGCCTTATCTATGATCTCACAATAAAACCATCTGAAATAATTTTTGTGTTACATCACCAACCAACTAGTCTAGCTTTTCACTGTTTTCAGACCATTAAAAGTTAAATAAACAAAAAGTTAAAGAGGCAATAAATTTATAGCACTGACTAATATCAGAGATAGATAAGATGGAGAAGGAATACAAAAGGATAGAAATTTGAGGTATTCACAGCAAACACTAGATTGTCATTTGACAAGGATGATGCACCCTCAAAACTTGGTGCAAGACTTATTATATGAAACAGAATTTGGTGCAAACTGAAATATGGAAAGATAAGAGAAAGCATAATTGGACAATTGGCATAGTAAATTTGGATGGAGTCTGAAGGTACAGATGGATGTAGAGGGTGGAAGGTGCCCAATAGATTGATATTGTGATGGAGAAGGTTAATGTTACAGAAGAGGAAGCAAATTATTTTTGTGTACATTAAGAATTTGGAGTATGTGCTATGGAAGTTTCAGTTTAGGTTTTCAGGAGCCTAAGAAGTCAGAGTTTGGTTCATCCTATGGTAGTAAATGGGAATAAAAGAAAGTTGATTTAAGTATGGCAAATTTGTATTTCATGTATGATTGGATGTCAGGCAGGCAGTTCAACAGGGAAGAGAGATGATTAACTGTATATTCTAGACCACTGCCTTGACAAATGAACATGAATACCACCAGCTATAGTTCCTCTCCAAGTCACACAACATATTGATAATACAGCAAAACACAGTGGACGCTGGTATTCCCAAAAAAACGTAAAAATAATGGAGTTACTTGTGCCAAAATACATTATATCTCTATCATTGAATCAAAATACATATTTATATCTAACATCACAATTAGCTTCTTCCACTAACTTCTCAAAAGCAATTCAAGTCGGACATTAGGTATTGGCCTTATCAATGATATCCATTCCAAGTGAGGGATTATGGCAGATTTAGATCCCATCAGCATATGTATGCAACACCATCATCCACCTGCAAATGATGGAATCTTTTGATGAGAACAAAAGACTAAGGGAACAGATCAGTGTGTTAGGATTAAGCCTTTATTAACAGTAAACTATATGAAAACGATTACATAATTTTGGGTAACAGAAGTAGTTCAATGGAATTAATGTCAAAGGACAAATTGAAGACTGGGATCAACACACACCCTTCACAGTTACAAAGATTAACACTTCTGTTTCCTGCCAAGTTGTGGGTTGGCAAGAAAGCTGAATAGACAAACGAAGGCAGGGAAGTAGTCATCAAAATGGATAATAAGCTAGGTGAAATCCTAATTTCACGATGCTGAAAATTATTTTGCTGACTGTGAGTTTAGCAAAAATACCACCAAGGAAAACTAAAAACTAACAAAGGACACAGTTCCCTGAAAGGTAATAGTGCTGAAATTTTCTGCTATGATTGCTCAGAATCAGATTTACTATCACTGGCATGTTTAGTTAAATGTGCTGTCTTGTAGCAGTAGTATATTGCAATACATAATAAAAACAATAAATTACAGTAAGTATATACATAAAACTTAAATGAAATAAGCAGAGCAAAAAGAGAGAAAAAATAATTAGGTAGTGATTATGGGTTCATTGCCCATTCAGAACTCTGATGGCAGAGAAGCTGTTCCTGACACTTTGACTGTGTATCTTCAGGCTTCTTTCTGTAATACCTCCTTCATGGTAACATGAGAAAAGGGCATGTCCATGGTGATGTGATTCTTAATAAAGGATGTCACCTCTTTGAGGAATTGCCTTTTTAAGGTGTTCTCCATGCTAGGGAGGCTAGTGCCCGTGATGGACCTGGCAGAGATTACAGCTTTTTCTGATCTTGTGCAGTGGCCCCTCCATACCAGCCACTGATGCAACCGGTTAGAATGTTCTCCATAGTACATCTGTGTAAACTTGTTAATGTCTTTGGTGACATAGAAAGTCTCCTCAAAATTCCTAATGAAATATATTCGCTGTTGTGCCTTCTTAACTACTGCGTCAATGTGTTGGGCCCACACTGTGTTCTTCAGAGATGTTGACACCCAGAAACTTGAAACTATTTCCACATAGACTACTTCTGCATCCTGCAGCTCTTAGATTCCCTTTACAGATTTTAAAGTTTTTTAAATCTATCTTTAACTTGTCTTCTTTAATCCCTCGATTAGATTACTTCACCAACAGTTTATACTCTTTGTCCTATCCATCTGTACCCGACCCTCTTCTTTCTCAGTTGGCTATATTAGTGTCTCAATCCACAGTTGCCTCCAGGTATTCTGATTTTTCCCCCAACTTTTTTTTTCTGTTTTACTTCAGACCTCCGGCATCTGCATTTCATAGTTTTAAACTAGCCTGTCAATTCAATGCGATACGTGACCTTTTACCACGCCGTTTGTTTTTACACTAAGTCTTTGCGCAGTTAATTGGCTTTCAAATAAAATATAACTTCAAAAGAAAAGTAAATGTTCCTCCCACCCAGACCATAACCTCACGCTAATGAAGAAGTAACAGTAGACGACACCCTGATGTCTCAGCAGCCGAAATTCTTACCGCAGTTTAGATTCCAGCGAATGCCCGAATCGTTTCCACGCTGCACCTGAATGAATTGGATGAGAAGAGGCAATCACTGCCCCGCTCGCCTGCGGTGTGACAGCCCCGTACGAAGCCGCTCCTCCCCGCAGGGCGGTGCGATTACATCGGGCGTCATTCAAATGTAGATTGCGCGACTGTATTGGAGGGGAATGACTAAGTATAATATAATTATATGTAACGATAGTGTAACGGATTTTCCTCTGATACTCAAAAGCCAGAGAGTTTTCAGTAATTCTTTTATTCTATAGTCTTGTCCATGTTATGTGACGCGGTAGCACGTGAATCCCGTCGTTCAAGAATTTTGAAAAGATCCCTCAACTTGTATGGCACCGCCGGAGTAGTGGCTTCCATGGCAACGCGGCCTGAGGGTTGGACCGAGTCTCAGGTTAGGCGCCGGTTCGTTGTCACTGGTGAGCAGTTTATTTCTAATGTCAGTGGCGGCATTGATTCATTCTGGGTGTTTGGCCAGTGAGGAGGGTAAATGTGCTAATCTGAATCCAACAATGTTCTATCCAACTTGCTCTGTTTAATGAGGAGCATCACTTCGCGTTTGGGTCTCTCTGACCTGCAGTCAGACCGCAAACTTTTTTTTTGTTGTTTTGTAATTTACCGTTTGTCATCCTTGAAGGGGAAATAACAGAATTCTAGAAATCAGCCGGCCTCCGAGGCGTTAGCAACAGAGCAAACAAGTTTCTAGGGTACCTCTTGATGTTGTTGATTTCTCTCTGGGTTTCCACCAGCTTCATTATGTTTCTTGGCTCTTTCTCCATGTACTGAAGTATATTCAAATAGCTACATCCCATTATATTTCTTAATATTTCCACGACCGCGGAACATTTAAAATGCACCAATATAAAGTAAATCTGCTAGAAATATACACAACAGTAAATCGAACACTACAAGGGTATATACTTATTAATACTTTCACATTGTAGCTATTTCTATGACCATAAGATATAGGAGCAGAATTAGACTATTTGCCCCATCGAGTCTACTGTGCTATTTCATCATGGCTAATACATTTCCCTCTCAGCCTCAATCCCCCTAATCCTTCATGCCCTGACCAATGAAGAATCTATCAACCTCTGCCTTAAATATACCCAGTGACCTGACCTCCACAGCTGCTTGTGGCAATGAATTCCACAGATCCACCATTCTCTGGCTAAAGAAATTCCTCCCATTCTATTCTAAATGAATGTCCCTCTTTTCTAAGGCTGTGCTCTCCGGACCCAGACTCCTCGATTACAGGAAACATCCTCTCCACACCCACACTGTTGAAGCCTTTCAACATTCAATAGGTTTCGATGAGATCCCCCTTTCATTCTTCTGAATTTCACTGAGTACAGGCCCAGACTTATCAACAGGTCCTCAGATGGTAACCCTTTCATTCCCAAATCATTCATATAAACCTCCTCTGAACCCTCTCCAACATCAGCACGCCCTTTCTTAGATAAGGGGCCCAGAACTGCTTGCAACACTTCAAGTGAGGCCTTATTATTGTGTTATAAAGCCTCAATATTACATCTTTGTTTTTATATTCTAGTCCTCTCAAAATGAATGCTAACACTATATTTGCCTTCCTCACCACTGACTCAGCCTGCAAAATAACCTTTAGGGAATCTTGCACAAGTACTCTTGAGTTCCTTTGCACCACAGATTTTTAAATCTTTTTCTCCATTTAAAAAATTGACCATGCTTTTACGTCTTGCACCGCAGTGCGTGAGCATACACTTCCTGACACTGTATTCCATCAGCCACTTCTTTGCCCATTCTCCTAATTTGTCTAAGTCCTTCTGCAGATTCCCTGATTCCTCAACACTACCTGCCCCTCCACCTATCTTCATATCATCTGCAAACTTGACCACAAAAGCATCAATTCCGTCATCCAAATCATTGACATATAACGTAAAAAGAAGTGGTCCCAACACAGATCCCTGTGGAACACAATTAGTCATCAGCCATCCAGAAGAGGCTCCCTTTATTCCCGTGCTTTGCCACCTGCCAATTAGCCAATGCTCTGTCCATGCTAGTATCTTTCCTGTAATACCATAGGCTCTTGTAAGACGGCCTCATGTGTGACACCTTGTCAAAAGCCTCCTGGAAGTCCAAATACACCAAATCCACCAATTCTCCTTTGTCCATTCTGCTTGTTATTTCTTCAAAGAATTCCAACAGATTTGTCAGGCTAATTTGCAGTTTTGTGTCAACTGCAGTTCCAATTGAACAGATTTTAGTTTGGATCTCATAATGGGGAGGTACAATAAAGCAATTTTTATTTATTTTTGTAATTTATAGATTTTTATATCTTTCCATTGTACTGCTGCTGCAAAACAAAAGTTTCACAACATACAGTATGTCAGTGATAACCTGGTTCTGAAGATGAAATAAATAGGAAGATAATGAGTGGTGTGAAGGAAAAGAGTGTGTGTCCACAGACCTTAAAAGTTGCGGGATAGTCCAGTTCAGTGGTTAAAAGATATCAGAATGTTTAATTAGCTGAGGCAGAGAATGTAAGTAAATTCTTCCCCCCACCGCCAACAGAATGCTGCCTGACTCGTGGAGTATTTGTGGTATTCAGCACCTTTTGTTTTTATTTCAGATTTCCAGAATTTGCAGGTTTTTAAAAATTTCAATAAGTACAAGGAGATTAAGCCACACCTTTATAAGTCTATACAATTTTGCTGACCGATTTCTAAAAAACTGTGATTGAATTGGGGAAAGTCTTGGGGAAAACTACAAAGATATTAAGATTGGAAGATTGTAGCTCTGAGAAAAGATTGGGTAAACTAGATTTGTTTGGAACAATGACGCTGAGGTAAATCTCTGCTTGATGTGTACTTGAAGATTTATCCCCTGTGGTCTATCATCAGTGTTGGGAAGGCAGATGATGTTGGAGAGCTCTTTTTCTGTTGGGATAGTTAGGACCAAACAGCTGCTGTCTTGATTGTAAATTCTCAGTGATTCTACAGAGAACAGTGTTAATAATCCCCATGTCACCAAAATCTAATGTCTTACATATTAACACCTTACTCAATCAAACATCAGGTTGAAATACAATAGGTTATAGAGTCAACTGAACTAACTAAAATCAATTATTATAGCTGGAAGAAGCCCGTGGAATCAAAGAAGTATTGTATTTTCGGTAAAAATTTACTGATGGAAACTTCTTGATGCCAAACCAAAGTTTGTGGTATTTGATGTACTTTTCCACACCTAAAGAATGACCATAACAATGAGAACCATATGCAGGCTGCATGAGAAACTTACACATATAGACCACACAAATTCCTCTATAAGCAGGGACTAGTTAAGCATAACAATCTACCTCTAGTTATAATCTTTCAAGTATTCTATTATCCACTAACATTAGAAATCCTCTACCAACTCTGTAAAGGAACAATAAACAAGTGAACAAATTGGCTGGTTTTGTAAAATCTCCAAAACCTTAAATAAATGCTTCAAACCTGAAGGTGTGTTAAATAACACTCAAGGAAACCCTGCCTGTTGCAGAAGCAGCGAAAGTCAGATCTGACATAGATTGGGGGACCACTTTGACAATCACCTGCAACAGTGACCATTTCAACATGTCATTCCATAGTCTCTTCTACCACCACGATGAGGCCATTGTCAGGTTGGAGGAACATCACTTTATATTCTGTCTGAGTAGTCTCCAACCTTGATTGCATGAACATCAATTTTCTAACTTTCAATAATTTCTTTCCCCCACCACCTTTTCTCCTTTTCCATTCCCCACTCTGGCTCCACTCTAACCCCTTCATTTCTCCTCAGCTGCCTATCACTTTTCTCTGGTGCTTCTCCTCCTTCCTGTACTTTTATGGTCCATTCTCCTCTTCTCTCATATTCCTTCTTCAGCCTTTTATCTTTTTCACCTATCACCTCTCAGCTTCTCACTTCATCCTCCCTCTCCCATCCATCTACCTTTCCCCCTGACCTGACTTCACCCATTACCTGCCAGCTTGTACTCTTAACCCCTTCCCCCAGCTTCTTATTCTGGATTCTTCCCCCTTCCTTTTAGGGTCTCAGCCCAAAGCTTTGACTGTTCATTCCTCTTCATAGATGTTGCCTGACCTGTTAAGTGCATCCAGCACTTTGTGTTACATAGTGTTCTGCCCTTCATAATATAAGTGACCAATTGTGGATTTCAGGAGGAGTAAGATGAGGAAAATACACTAGTTCTCATAGAGGAAAGATTGAGCAATTTCAAGTTCCTGGGTGTCAACATTTCTGAAGATCTATCCTGGGCCCAACATATTGATGCAGTTACAAATAAAGTGTGGCAGCAGCTATATTTCATTAGGAGTTTAAGGAGATTTGTTATTTCATCAAAGACATTCACAAATCTTGTACCACGGAGAGCATTGTAACTGGCTGCAAAACTGCCTGGTATGGAGGTGGGGGGGGGGGGGGGGGGGATGGGGATGTGGTTGTAGAGGAACTGCTGTACAGGATCAAAATAAGCTGCAGAGAGTTATAAACTTATTCAGCTTCATCATGGCACTAGCCTCCATAGTATTTTTTATATATATTATATACTTTATTTTTATTTGTATTAGTTATTTAATTTAACTATTTAATATATACTGACTGTAATTCTGTTTCTCTTTTATGTATTGCATTGTACTGCTGCTGCAAAGACAACAAATTTCACCACATATGTTGCTGATATTCAACTTAATTCTGATTCTTCAGTCCCAACTAGTCCTCTGCCTCCTCTGACCTGTTATTAGTTCCTTAACAATAGATTCTATAGAACAATAGAAGACTGGTCTTCTCCTATCATTTCGCATTTTCCCCTCCCCCTCCTACTTTCAAATCTCTTACTATCTTTCCTTTCAGTTAGTCCTGACGAAGGGTCTCGGCCCGAAATGTCAACAGTGCTTCTCCTTATAGATGCTGCCTGGCCTGCTGTGTTCCACCAGCATTTTGTGTGTGTTGTTTGAATTTACAGCATCCGCAGATTTCCTCATGATCATTTTCTACTTCTCCTTTGAGTAATATGCCTAGTAGGAATTCCCAGCAATAATTGTCTTAAGTTCCTCATACCTCTTTGAGCATGATTTTCAACCATTATTGAGCTACATTTGTGTTTTCCATTATGAAGATAGATACAGGATAAATGTTCACAATCTCTGGAATTTCTTATTAGAAATTCTCTATTCTCAATTTCTAGGTTTCCAATTTTTGCCACTCTTTAAGGCTAATGATTTTTTCTCTATTATCTGGTGTAATGTATGCTTTTCAAACAATTATACTCAACAATATCAGAAAAAAATAGAAATAGCTCCTTCATATAATCACCTAAATATATGTAATCTAACAAGATGAACGACAAAGCAAATGAAAATTTTAAAAATCCAGATGTTAGAAATATAAAAACAGAAAAAAATAGAAAAACTCAGCAGAATGTGGAAAAAACAGCAGTCTGTTGGGCTCTTCATCAGATTTAGGAACAAGAAAAAGTAGTTTTAAGTTGCATGGAACGTGGAGGTAGGGATGGATAGGACAAAGGTAAAGTTTGGATTCCCTTTTAATAAGTTATAGAGGTCTTATGTAAGTTTGACCAGCTTTATTAAGGATCAGCCTTATAAATAAAAATGTTCTAAATTATGGTAAGGCAGAGCAAGACAATTATTATGACGTATAATATTGAATAACTCCAACTTCCCAGACTTTTTTGAATCCAGTCAAAATAATCCTATCTGTCAGATTTATGCATTTTAGCTGCTTCTTTAGGAATATGATCAACCAAATCAGTTATGTCTTCAGACTCATCAGGTACACAAATATAGCATTCCTTTCCTATACTTGCACGTTTCCCCTCTCCCCCAACTGCTGAGAGAAGATCTAACATCAAACAATCTTGGCATGGCGACGCTTTCAAAGTGTGTAGTGTATATTAACAGGTAGAGGCATTAACAAAATTGACAAATTGATGCAATACCTGCAAGTATACATCATGAGTTGTTTCAATAAACACATTGTGAGTAGAGAAAATAGGCAAAATACTGCATAACAACAACAAATAATATTAGAATAAACTTCATAATGTCCAGTAGCTGTCTACTCTGTTTGAAGTCTTCTGGCTGGTTAGTAATCTGCTCCCCGTAGCCCAACAGAGTAGGCACAGAGTCAGAGGTTACTAGCACATTAACCAGTGCTTGTTGTTGCAGTAGTTGGCATACATCCACTTGAAAAGGACCTTCCCATTGACCTCCCAGTGGTTTCTTAATTAGAAACCACTCACCAGGAATCAGGGTGTATCCTCCTCCTGTTGAATCACTCCAAACCTGATGACAAGTAGACTGTACAGTTTGGGTTAATTTCACACAATAGTCAACTGAACTGTCTGCCATAATATGTATATCGGACTGTCTGAGATCGAAAGACCCCAGCAGTGGCACAGCACACTTGTTACTATAACGGGACTTAATTTAGTTTTCTTGTATGGGTTTGCTCTGATGCTGCATCAAATTCAAGTTCAAGAGACCAAAGGACCATAAGACCATAAGATATAGGAGCAGAAGTAGGCCATTCAGCCCATCAAGTCTGCTCCGCCATTCAATCATGGGCTGATCCAATTCTTCCAATCATCCCCATACCCCTACTTTCACCACATACCCTTTGATGCTTTGGCTAATCAAGAACCTATCTCTGCCTTATATACACCCAATGACTTGGCTTCCACAGCCACTCATAACAACAAATTCCACAGATTTACCACCCTCTGACTGAAGTAATTTCTCTGCATTTCTGTTCTAAATGGACATCCTTCAATCCTGAAGTGGTATCTCTTGTCCTAGACTCCCCTATCATGGAAAATAACTTTGCCATATCTTATTCTTTCAGGCCTTTTTAACATTCGGAATGTTTCTTTGAGATCTCCCCCCGCCAATTCTCCTGCACTCCAGGGAATACAGCCCAAGAGCTGCCAGACATTCCTCATACAGTAACCCTTTCATTCCTGGAATCATTCTCGTGAATCTTCTCTGAACCTTCTCCAATGTCAGTATATCCTTTCTAAAATAAGGAGCCCAAAACTGCACACAATACTCCAAGTGTGGTCTCACGAGTGCCTTATAGAGCCTCAACATCACATCCCTGCTCTTATATTCTATACTTCTAGACGTGAATGCCAACATTGCATTCACCTTCTTCACAACCTACTCAACCTGGAGGTTAACCTTTAAGGTATCCTGCACAAGGACTTCCAAGTCCCTTTGCGTGTCTGCATTTTGAATTCTCTCCCCATCTAAATAATAGAGTGCTCATTTATTTCTTCCACCAAAGTGCATGACCATACACTTTCCAACATTGTATTTCATCTGCCACTTCTTTGCCCATTCCCCTAAACCAGGGGTCGGCAACGTTTACCACTGAAAGAGCCATATGGACCCATTTCCCACAGAAAAGAAAACACTGGGAGCCACAAAACCCGTTTGACATTTAAAATGAAATAACACTGCATACAATGGTTTTTTTGCCTTTATGCTATGTATAAACAAACTATAATGTGTTGCATTTATGAAATTGATGAACTCCTGCAGAGAAGACAAAATTACATTTCTGCATGCAACAAAAACATTTTGAACTCCGAAAAAAAGATGTTGGGTTGAAGGTTACTCCATAGTTAGCCTACCTTGGATCGAAGAATTAAAAGAAAGTGCGCACTGGCGGGTGTCAGGCATTGGCAGTGGTGATGTATATTAATAGCGATAAAAAACACGTTGTAGCAGTGTGCTACATGCAGCACTAAAATAACGACACTGCAGTCAAAGATAACTTTATTCGAACTAAACAGCCTTGCTTTAAAGCCTCCCTCAACCCGCCCCCCCGTGGGCGCGGATGCTCCAAAAGACACGTACTCACAAACCCCCGTAGGCTATCTCCCTTAGCCAGAACGGTGGCTAATTGTGAGCCGGTTCCGATGTGCCAGGAAATGGGGTCGCCACAACGTTTTATTTAGATTGTACAAGATCACCATAATCTTCAAATTTCGAATTACATTTCAAAAACTAACAAACCACGGGGAGCCGCGTCACAGAGATGAAAGAGTCACATGCGGCTCTGGAGCTGCGGGTTGCCGACCCCTGCCCTAAACTATGTCAGTCTCTCTGCAGGCTTTCTGTTTCCTCAACACTACCTGCTTCTTCACCTATCTTTGTATCTTCTGCAAATTTAACCACAAATCCATTATTTCCATTGTCCAAATCATTGACATACATCGTAAAAACAGTGCTCCTAACACCAACCCCTGTAGGATTGACACAGGAAAAGACATAGGCTGTGGTACACCTTCCTCATAATACTTTGTTGCTGTCTGATGATACCATTCATTTGTATGGCTTGTCCTGATGACTGTGAGTGAGGTGGACGATGAAGAGACCATTCAATGTACATTAGTCGACATAATTCCTGATAAACACTCCCAGTGAAATGTTTTCCTTGGTCAGAGGTGATGTGATATGGCAAATCGCCACCTAGGAGTATGGTCCTTAATCAGAGTTGTTGCTGTGTGTGTGTGGTAGATGCATTCTTTGATGGAATACCTTCCACTCATCTCGAAAACTTGTTCTCTATTACGAGTACATCTGAGTATCCTTGACATTCTGGTAAAGTAATATAAGTGTTCACTGTAAGTGTAAAAATGGACCAGGTGGGTTAGGAGCACATAATTGTGGAAGCTTTTCCCAGTTAGAACATTGACCTTGCAGCTCTCAAATATTTTGCATGTTCGTAAGTGATACAGAGTCCAACTTCGCTTCCATAATTTCAGTTGTCGGGTTTACAGCATATGTTCCTGTCTTACATTTTTTAATTCTTTAATATTTTTAATTTCTTTTACCCCATCCCACTCCCACACTACCTTTTTTGCAATTTCATCTGTAAACACAATTTCATGGCTTTTAGTCATTTTGGAGTAGATTTTAGGTTTTAACACAGCAACTTCTGACAGGAATTGTATGATACTCATGAGTTCTTGTGCTAGTTGGTCATTCTTGATTGGGGTTCCTACATCTGTAAAAAATGCTCTTTGTCTCCATAAGTTTCCAAAATCATAAACAACTCCAAAAGCTTATCAAAAATAAGTATAGATATTAGCTGATCTTCCTTCTGCCACATTATAGAGCTTTCAGTTCTGCTTGTTGCACAGATGTCCCAGGAGCTATGCTTCCTAATCGTAGCACTTCAGTTTCAGAAACAACAGCCCATCTAGTCATTTAAATTCCCTCAATCATTGAGGGGACTCTACTGTACGGAAATGATATGTCTATCCATGGCCTCCTCTATTGTCAAAATGAATCCAAACTCAGGTTGGAGGAACAACACCTTATATACCGGCTGGGTAGCCTCCAACCTGATGGCATGAACATTGACTTCTCTAACTTCCGTTAATGCCCCTCCTCCCCTTCTTACCCCTTCCCTGACATATTTAGTTGTTTGCCTGTTCTCCATTTCCCTCTGGTGCTCCCCCCACCTTTCTTTCTCCTGAGGCCTCCCGTACCATGATCCTTCCCCTTCTCCAGCTCTGTATCACTTTCGCCCATCACCTTTCCAGCTCTTAGCTTCACCCCACCCCCTCTGGTCTTCTCCTATCATTTCGCATTTCCCCCTCCCCCCACTACTTTCAAATCTCTTACTATCTTTCCTTTCGGTTAGTCCTGACGAAGGGTCTCGGGCCGAAACGTCAACAGCGCTTCTCCCTTTAGATGCTGCCTGGCCTGCTGTGTTCCACCAGCATTTTGTGTGTGTTGTTGAATTTCCAGCATCTGCAGATTTCCTCGTGTTTACAGAATCAGATCTAGGTACAATAGAGGCATTTCTTTATAATAATTTGCATCTTCATGGCATATTATTATTCTCGCATTGTCATGGTCATCACAATCTACTGTGACAATACATCCACCATTACTTGTTGAAATTGTATCATCAAATTAGAATTTCCCAACTTTTGTGAGGCAGGGGACTGAACTTGCTGTTGAGCTTGTTTCTGTTGTGCACCTTGTTTCCTGTACCAACAACTTATCTCCCAATGTCCTCGTTTACCTCAAAAGTGACATTTTATTTTAGGGGATTGGCCTTGAACGTTCAAAGTAATAAAGTAATAATCAAAGTACAGATATGTCACCATATTCAACCCTGAGATTCAGTTTCTTGTGGACATTCACAGTAAATACAAGAAACACAATACAATCAATGAAAGATCACCCCCAATAGGATGGTCAACCAATGTGCAAAAGACAACAAGTTGCAAATGCAAAAAGAAAATAATAAATAAGCATGTAATAAGTATCGAGAACATGAGATGATGTGTCCTTGAAGGGGAGTGAAATTAGGTTGCGGGAACGGTCTAGTGATGGGTTGAGTGAAGTTATCCTCTCTGGATCAAGAGTGTGATGGAGGGGTAATAACTGTTCCTGAACTCGGTAGTGTGGGTCCTGAGGCTCCTGTACTTTCTTCCTGATAGCAGCAGTGAGAAGATGGATGGATGGTGGCAGTGTTTGATGATGGAAGCTCTTTGTGTAGATGTGGTCAGTGGTGGCAAGGGCTTTACCCACGGTGTACTGGGTCATATCTACTACTTTTTGTAGGATTTTACATTCAAGAGCATTGGTGTTTCCAAACCAGCCATGATGCAACCAGTCAGTATACTCTCCACCACACGTTTATATAAGTTTGTCAAAGTTTTGGATGGCATGCAGAATTTTCACAAACTTCTAAGAAAGTAGAGGCTCTGCCGTGCTTTCTTTATAATGGCACTTACATGCTGGACCCAGAACAGATTCTCTGAAAGGAATTTAAAGTCACTGATGGACCTACAGTTTCCTCCTCCTGAGGTCAAAAATCATCTCCTTGATCTTGTTGACATTGAGTGAGAGGTTTTTGTGGCAGCACTCAACCAGATTTTCAATCTCTCTGCTACATGTTAATTCATTATCACCTTTGATTTAGCTAATGACAGTGGTGTTGTCAGCAAATTTAAATATGGTATTGGAGCTGTGCTTAGCCTCAAATTTGTAAGTATGAAGTTAGTAGAGCCTTGTGGTACACCTGTGCTGATGGAGGTTGAGGAGATGTTGTTGTCAATCTGTACTGATTGAGGTCTGCAAGTGAGGAAATCAAGGAACCAATTGCATAAGGACGTGTTGAGGCAAAGGCCTTGAAGCTTATTGATCAGTACTGAGGTGATGATGGTATTGAATGCCAAACTGGAGTCAATGAAGAGCATCCAGATGTACTCACCTTTGCTGTCCAGATATTCCAGGTTTGAGTGAAGAGCCAATGGAATGGTATCTGCTGTTGACTTCATGTGATGGTATGCAGATTGGAATGGATCCAAGTTGCTTCTCGGGCAGGAGCTGATACATTTCATCACTAACCTTTCAAAGCACTTCATCACAGTTGATGTAAGCGCTCCTGGACCATAAGACCATAAGGTATAGGAGCATAATTAGGGCATTTGGCCCATTACGTCTGCTCGGCCATTTCATCATGACTGATCCAATTCTCCTCTCAGCCCAGTCTCCTGCCTTCTCCCCAATTCTCTTCGTGCCCTGACTAATCAAGAATCTATCAACTTTAAATATACATAAGGTCTTGGTCTCCACAGCTGCCTGTGACAATGAATTCCACAGATTCACCACTCTCTGGCTTAGGAAATTTCTCCTCATCTCCATTATAAGAGGACACCCTCTATTTTGAGGCTATGTCCTCAGGTCTTAGACTCTTGCACCAGAGGAAATATCCTCTCCACATCCACTCTATCAAGGCCTTTCATCATTTGATAAGTTTCAATAAGGTCACCCCTCGTTCTTCTGAATTCTAGGCCCAGAGCCACCAATTGCACTTCATATGACAAACCATTCAATCCTGGAATCATTTTCGTGAAACTCCTTTGAACCCTGTCCAGTTTCAGCACATCCTTTCTAAGATGAAGAACTCAAACCAGCTCACAATACTCCAAGTAATGCCTCACCCTTGCTTTATAAAGTTTAAACATTATATCCTTGCTTTTATATTCTAGTCCCTTGAAATGAATTGCATTTGGCTTCCTTACCACAGACTCAACCTGCAAATTAACCTTTAGGGAACCCTGCACAAACACTCCCAAATCCCTTTGCACCTCAGTTTTTTATATTTTCTCTCTATTTAGAAAATAGTCAACCCTTTCATTTCTTCTTCCAAAGTGCATGACCATACACTTCCCAACACTGTATTCCATATGCTATTTCATTGCCCATTCTCCTAATCCATCTCAGTCCTTCTGTAGCCTCGCAACTTCCTCAAAACTACCTGCCCCTTTACCTGTTTTCTTAGCATCAGCAAACTTTGCAACAAAGCCATCAATTCCATCCAAATCATTGACATATTAGTGCACTTTTCTTTTGTAATAAATGTAAATCTGAGAACAGTAACTTGTCACATTCATTATGGTCATGTTGTAAGCTTATGCATACTGGAAAAATATTTTTCACTGTTTCTCTGAGGCTTATTGGAAGTGGTGGGAACTGGACCCGCTCATAACCATCCTTGGAGCAACAAGCTCCCTATCTTCAGCCAATAAGTATGAAAAAAATGGCTGTATTGTTTGGAATGGTGATTGCTAAAAAGTTAATCCTGCAAATGTGGAAAATGGACTCTGTGCCTTTGTACGATCTGTGGCTGAGAAAACTGGCAAACACTTTACATTTGGAGAGACTGAGACTATGTAATGAGGTCAGAGGGGACATCTTTGAAAGGATACGGGGCCCTGACGGGGTGAGGACTGAGGTTTTTTTGGTGCGGTGCTCCTCTGTTGTTTACTTTTGCCTTTATATTATTATCCCTTTTGCTACTCAATATTTAACTTTTTTGTTATAGTTGTGGTTGTGCTTTTTTTTGGTGTTTGTAGAAAAAAAATAATAAAAAATATTTTTAAAAAGTTGGTCCCAACGCAGGCCACTGTGCAACACCACCAGGCACTGGCAATCGGCCAGAAAAGGCTCCCTTTATTCTCACCCTTTGCCTCCTCCCAATCAGCCACTGCTTTATCTATGCTAGAATCTTTCCTGTAATACCATAGGCTTGTAGCTTGTTAGGCAGCCTCATGTGTGACACCTTGTCAAAGGCCTTCTAAAAATCCAAGTACACAACATCAACTAATTCTCCTTTGTCTATCCTGCTTGTTATTTCTTCAAAGAATTACAACAGATTTGTCAGGAAAAATTTTCCCTTGAGAAAACCATGTGTGGCCTATTTTATCATGTGTCCCCAAGTATCCTGAAACCTAATCCTTAATAATCAACTCCCAACGTCATCCCAACCACTAAGGACAGACTAACTGGCCTATAGTTTCCTTTCTTCTACCTCTCTCCCTTCTTGAAGAGCAGAGTGGCATTTGCAATTTTCTAGTCTTCTGGAACCATTCCATAATTTAGTGATTCTTGAAAGATCATTTCTAATGACTCCACGATCTCTTTAGCACCTCTTTCAGAACTCTGCGGTGTATACCATCTGGTCCATGTGACTCATCTACTTTCACACCTTCCAGTTCCCCAAGAATTTTCTCCCTAGTTATGGTAACTTTACACACTTCATGATCTTGACACCTGGAACTTCCATCATACTGCTAGCGTCTTCCACATTTCCTTCCCAATTGATGAGTTAACTTCTTCACTTGTTCCTTTAGCTCACAAATTCAATTCTGAAGCTGACCATGTGTTAGCTTAAACACGTTAGAAGATCTGTTCTTCTATTACAGTGTGCTTGTACTTTCATAACTGATAAAACTGCTATCTTCCAGTCAGATTTTTCTTTACCCGAAGGCATTTTCTGTATCATATCCCATACTTCCTCAATATTTTACAAGAGCCACATTTCATTAGACTCAATGTTGATAGTATATTTCATCCAGGTTTATTCATTAATCTCATCAAATTGAAATATTTCATTCAGGTAAGAACTCAAATCCTCAGACATCTGTTCACACAAAACCAGAGATTCACCTGTAGTAAGTTTCATGAAATTGGCTGTTGTCTTGATTCAACCCTGTGCAGCGCTTAATTTGTACATACTTTTTAATCACTTAGACTGCGATTGAAATATTATTGGTTTGCAATTGAAATATCATAGGATTGCAATTGATGTGATCTTTTTAGGAATACAATTGATTTTTTTAGTATGGCCATTTTTTATCTTAATGGCTTGCAAACAACAATTTGTCCTCACTGGATTTTACTGAATCTTACTAAAAAAAAAATTTAAGCCAAGTATGAAGTTAAATACTCAACACAGTGTCAATGGCAACAACTTAAAATGGTGGACAGCATCACGATCCGACTTAAAATGACAGACGGCATTCTCCTTCCTTGGTTCGTAAGTACGAGTTGTCCGTAAGTCAGATGCTCGTAACTTGGGGGACTACCTGTATACATACGTAGCTATATAAATACATAAGAAAGTTAAACTACAAGGGAAGTAACAATTATACAGTTTATCCTAAAATAGGTGAACAACAAAGCATCTATAATTTACAAAAACATTTAGTAGCAAATGAATATTGATAGCTCAATAATTAAATTGCAATAAGCAAATGTTTATAGTAAATAATGAATATTAGTGGCAATCATAAACAGAACATCTCAAAAGAGATTTATAAATAATTAATACATCCCATGTTAGAAGGATTAATGATAACCACCAGCAGGGCATCAGTATTGCATACAACATTACTTTTAACTCTTCCTACTCTTCGCATGCAGACAATATTCAGAAGTTAACATTAATATTGATGTCCAGTTGTAATGTGAATTTTAAAAGACTGGTCTTGACAGTTAATGGAAAATAAAATGAGATAAGGTATAAAATGAAGCACCGGGATATTGTCCGTTTGCACTTATTGTCAGTTATATCCCCTTAGAATCAGTTACGTCATCTAAGGATCGGAATTACGTGCATCTTGGATGGCATACTGATTACATAACCAAGCCATCTAACTGGAATGGTCTGAACATTTCATTAGTATCTGTAATTTCAGTTATCTGTTGAATATGAGACTAAGTACTACTCATGTATTAGCTTCTTTATATCAGATTATAACTCAGGTTAGCATTTGCATTTAAAGTACCTGAACTGCACGGAGATGTTTAGCACAGAAACAGACCAACTTGAATGCTGATGTGCATGTTCCATGTAAACCTCTTCTCACATTACTACATCTAGTCTTATTCACCTGTGGACTTATTCTCCACGGTGTACTTACTTAGCCATGCAGTGTTCTTCACCTCACATTGTACCATGTTTCACGGTGTCATTAATCACTGAGTAAAGGAAGTATTTTTCTGAATTCCTTATTAGAAATAAGAATATTTATAATCCTTAGTTTTGGACTTGCCTCGAATTAAGATTTATCTATATTGATATTTTCAAGCCTGATCGTCGTTTTTAGTTTGGTTGGCAAGACATCCCTCAAGTGAGAAGATACCAGTCTGAAGCCCTGTGTACTTAACATTATTTTGATCAAAACACTACAGGCATCCCAAAGACTTGCTAAAACAAAATTATACAAGCAAGTGGAACTCCAGTTGTTAACACAAAATACTTAAAATTGGTACATCTATCAATAAAAGCAGCAAAGGTTACAACTCTGGCTTAAATAATATGTACTTTTTAAAAATGTAGTTTAAAGTAAGTAGAATTGTACTATTTATTACCACCAAGATCATCGCTTAAATGAAAGTTACCTCAAGAAATAAGAGCAATGTGTCACCACTATTCATGTCTCCTTCAGATTTTTTCTCGGGCAATACATTCGGAACCAAGAAATTCAATTAACATTATAATTGTATTTGCAAAGAAAGGTGTGAAGTGAATTGTTATTTCTAGTGAGATGAATATTTAATCTACATTGGTTCAAATGAATATTGTTCTTTCCCCAAATTTCAAAGAAAGCATCTTTCTTATAATCAATGATGAAGACCAATTTGACAGATCACAAGGATATAAATATAGCATAGCTAAAAAATCACCCAAATCAATTCAAATTTAAAATAAGATTTTTTAAAGGGTAATGGGAACTTGGAGGTGGTGGTGTTTTCCTGTGTCTGCTACCATTGTATTTCTTGACAGTGCAATTTATAAATTAGTGTAATGCAGTATGTTTTCCTCATGAGTTCCTCATCATCAGTACTTGGCCCATTTGATTCACTCCATGTGATAACAAGAAATTTGCAAAGTAGTTTAGATATAGCAAAGGCAATGGATCCTGAAACATCAGAGAGCTGTGGTTTCAGCAAAGTTCTTCTAGCATTGTTACTGCAATAGCATCCACTGACAATTCCATTCTGGCTAATTACCAACATATCAGTCTATTCCAACATCAGCAGCAAAAAGATGTAAGGTGTCATCATCATGCTGACAAGCAGCATTCATTCACTGGTGCTTAGTTTGGTTTCTACTGGCAATATATCCTCTGGCGTTTTAATCCAAACATTGAGAAAAAGGAATTGATTTTTTCCAGCTCTGTTGAAAGGAATTGCCTTTTAACAATAAGGCAGTAATTGACTCTAGTAACAAGCAGACTTTGTTCTTCAGCTACAGAATAAACAATGCTATGTGTACACCAGGCACGACCTTACTATAGTCTTGCAACATTAAATGCAATTCATTGGCTGTGAAATTCTTTGGAACAACCTGATATTGTGAAACTTGTTCAAAAATGTTAATTCCTTTTCTTACACCACACACAAAATGCTGGTGGAACACAGCAGGCCAGGCAGCATCTATAGAGAGAAGCACTGTCAACGTTTCAGGCCGAGACCCTTTGTCAGGACTAACCAAAAGGAAAGATAGTAAGAGATTTGAAAGTAGTGGGGGTAGGGGGAAATGTGAAATGATAGGAGAAGACCGGAGGGGGTGGGATGAAGCTAAGAGCTGGAAAGGTGATTGGGGAAAGTGATACAGAGATGGAGAAAGGAAAGGATCATGGGACGGGAGGCCTCGGGAGAAAGAAAGTGGGGGGAAGTACCAGAGGGAGATGGAGAACAGGCAGAGGGATGGGCAAGGAGAGAGAAAAAAACTAAGTACGTCAGGGATGGGGCAAGAAGGGGAGGAGGGGCATTAACGCAAATTAAAGAAGTCAATGTTCATGCCATCAGGTTGGAGGCTACCCAGCCAGTATATAAGGTGTTGTTCCTCCAACCTGAGTTTGGATACATTTCTTATTTATTTCCTTGTCAGCTTCAGCCTTTCCTGTGAAAGCATCCATGTGGGACTCTTTTTCCAATGCCATTTTACACTCCTCATAAAATACAGCAGACAATTATGATTTTAGAGACTTTAATGGTTTAATAGAGATTTTATGATTTTAATGGCTAGAAATTGGATTTTTGGAGCACTACATGATGCCATATAGCTATCATCAAAATAAAAGCAAATTTGGGATATGTTTGCTTTAGAAGGTCATTATTTTAAGACTATAAAACCATAAGACACAGGAGCAGTAAGAGGCCATTTGGCTGATTGAGTCTTCTTCGCCATTCCATCCCTCTGCACCTCAGATTTTTGTATTTTCTCCTCGTTTGGAAAAAATAATCTACGCCTTTATTCCTTCTACCAAAGTGCATGACCATATACTTCCCTACACTACCTTCTATCTGCTACTTCTTATCCTTTGGGTGTCCTGCAATATGTCTAAGTCTTTCTGCAGACTCTGTTTCCTCAGTACCACCTCCCCTCCACCTATCTTTTTATTGTCTGCAAGTTTGGCCACAAAGCCATCAATCCTGTATTTCAAATCATTGACATATGATGGAATTATGATTTGCTCCCTTCTAAAAATGTTAAATCCAAACCACAGTTAAGCAAGCAGCTGCCATATCACTCACATGCTGGCTCTAAGGCAGTGGGTAGGTGTCATTAAGGAGCTACAAGCTTCTGTGTGGATGAACTAGAGTGGGGAGGGCAGGACGTTGGTTATGGTAACTGCAGAAAATAGGGGCGGAATTGAATGAGGGTTAATGGAATATTGGATAGAGATGACTACGATATATAGAACTAGTGAACATGCTTGTTGTTGCATGGGAAGTCATAAATAGAAAGCTACAATGAGAAATAGCATCTTAGAACAAAACATTGTGGCGTTAGTGAACTCAAGCTACCATGGTCATCCATATATATTGTTGGGAGTATTTACTGGTAAGATAGAGGCACATTCGTTCACAATGGCCTTGTAGGAGCCATGCATCTGTCCTCTATTTTCATTGTATTCTGTGTTACATACTTATGTTTCTTATGGTAACTAGTCACATGGGTGGGTGCATGGTAAAAGCAAAGGGAATAAATTACGTATTTGTGCTTTGATCTAAGCAATTTGTTTCTAGGGACTGCTGGGTGTCATATGTTTTGTTGACTGCTTAATTACATGTAGCTGCATCACTTCAAGATTGTATGTTTTAAAACAATACTATTTTAAGGAGTTGGGTTAGGAGGGAGGGCAGAAGATTTTTTGATCATTGGGCTCTCTTCCATGGAAGATGGGACCTACTTAGAAGAAACAGTTTGCACCTGAACTAGAAGGGGACTACTATCCTAGCGGGAAGGTTTGTTAATGCTGCATGGTGGGGTTTAAACTAAACTTGCAGGGGGATGAGAACCAGAGTGCCAGAACAGTTAGTGGAAAGGTTGTGGAGGCAGATGTTGGCAAGCCCTCAGACAATGCTAGGAATCAAAAGGTTGAGCATGGTGCAACAAAATCTAAAAGGGCAAATACAGGACTGAAGGTGTTGTATCAGAATGCGCACAGTACACAGTATGGAACAAGGTAGATGAATTTGCAGGATAGTTGCAAATTAGCAGGTATGATGGTGTAGGCATCACTGATTCATAGCTGAAAGATCACAGCTGAGAGTTTAATGTCCAAGGATAAACATTGTATCAAAAGGATAGGCTGGAAGGCAGAGTAGGTGGTGTTGCTCTGTTGGTAAAAATGAAAGCAAATCATTAGAAAGAGGTGACATAGGGTCGGAAGGTGCTGAATCATTGTGGACAGAGCTAAGGAAATGTAAGGGTAAGAAAAGCCCTCATGGAAGTTGTATACAGACCCCCAAACAGAAGTAAGGAAGTGGCTTACAAAATACAATGGGAGATAGAAAATGCATGCCAAAAGGGCAATGTTCAATAGTTATGGGGGACTTCAATATGTAAGTAGATTGGGAACATCAATTTGGAAGGCAGAGGATACATCCCAAAGAGGAAGAAGTGTTCTAAAGGAGAGATGACACAACCATAGCTAAAAAGAGAAGTCAAAGCCAATATAATAGCCAAAGAGAAGGCACAAAATAGAGCAAACATTTGCAGGAAGTTAGCAGATTGGGAAGCTTTTAAAAGCCAACAGAAGGCAACTAAAAAAGTCATTAAGAAAGTAAGGATGAAATACGAAAGTAAGCTAGCCAATAATAATAAAAGGGATAGTATAAGTTTTTTCCAGATACATAAAGTTTAAAAGAGAAGTGTTATGACTGTACCACAGCTCTGAGGGGCCGAAGGGTGCGGGGTAGCCCCCTCCTTTGTGAGAATCGCAAGAGCATTATTGGGTTGGGTCAGAAGACCCAGGAAATGAGAGAGAGACAAGGCCATTGTCTCCTGGAGACAACGTTTGTGGACTGGGGACAATGCTACGTGCAAGCCCTCGGGCAAAGTGGGCTGGTTGAGAGAGAGATTGCATCACCCCAACCTGATTGACATCTACTACCCGGCGAGTTAAGATAAAAGGGGGGCTGTAGGGACAGCCCTCAGACGCACCAGAAGAAACGCTAGCGATCCCATAATAGCGGGAAGCCATTTGAAGGAAGCCACGTGCGTTTGGTTCCCTTGCCTGGGGGCTGGTGGCTGGTACCATGGAAAACGACTTGGAACTAACAACGGGGAACCAACTACCCCCCCCCCCCCCCCGACTCAACGGATTGGCCTCATAAAGACTCGGGCAAGTTTCAAACCGTCTCTCTCTCAAGCCCAAAGAGCTGCAGCTTGAAGGGACAGTGACTTTTATTTTTCCATCAGACAATACAATATCCCCTAGACCGGGGGTCGGCAACCTGCGGCTCGCGAGCCATTTGTGGCTCTTTCACCTCTGTGCTGCGGCTCCCTGTGGCTTTGGGAAATAATTGGTCAGTATTTAATTAAAATGTATTTTATGTTAGTTTGTTAGCTTTTGAAATGTAATTCTAAATTTGAAGATTATGGTGATCTTGTACAATCTAAGTGTGGCGACACATTTTCTGACACATCCGAAACGGCTCACAATTAGCCAGCATTCCGGCTAAGGGAGATAGCCTACGGGGGTTTGTGAGTACGCGTCTTTTGCAGCATCTGCGTCCATGGGGGCTGGGTTGAGGGAGGCTTAAAAGCAAGGCTGTTTAGTTCGAATAAAGCTATCTTTGACTGCAGTTTACTGACACCGCTACAACGTGTTTTTATCGCTGGCTGTCCAGACGGAAGGTGCTGAAACGCTTTGTCGCGTGTCTGGAAGAAGTGGAAGCTTTCCAGGGCAGCAAAGGGCTCACCTTTCCTGAGCTGGAACAGCCAGAGTGGCTGGAAAAGCTACACTTCATGGTAGACATGACAGCGCACCTGAACACGCTGAACACAGCTCTTCAGGGGAAAGGACGCACAGCCCTGCACATGTTGGAGGATGTTTTGGCATTTGAACGCAAGTTGACAGTGCTTGCCAGAGATTTACAGAAAGGCACATTGTCTCACTTCCCCAATTTGAGAGAGTTCAAACAAGGTCACGACATGATAATTTCGGAGTATTTACATTCTGCAATCATCGCAATGCAAACATCGTTTGGGAAACGCTTCTGTGAGTTCAGAGAGGAAAAAAACACATTATCCTTCCCGGTCACTCCCTTAAGCATCGATCCTTCCCTACTGAATACGACTGCATTGGCAGGTGTGAGTCAACCTGATCTTGAGATGGAACTGGCCGACATAGCCGACAAAGACATATGGGTGTCCAAGTTTAGACGCTTGACAGCAGACCTTGAAGATGTTGCCCGTCAGAAGGCCGTTCTTGCTCAGAATCACAAATGGAGTGATATTGAAAACCTTCCAAAACCGGACAAACTTGTGTTCGAAACATGGAATGCTATGCCCGACATTTATGTAAACATGAAAAAGTATGCGCTTGGAGTCCTGTCGATCTTTGGATCCACATATGTATGTGAGCAGGTGTTCTCCAACATGAACTTTATTAAAAACAAACATCGCGGACGCCTCACAGATGACAGCTTGCGATCCTGTGTAAAGATGAAGGTGACGTCATACAGCCCTGATGTGCAGACGCTGTGCGCTGAGGTCCAGGAGCAGAAATCCCATTAACCAAGTATGATAAATATTTTAATTGCCTATTATTTTATGTATATTCATATTTTTTCATTGTTCAGTGAAATAGTCCTTTTATTTTTCAGGCTGACAGCTGGCTGATGTTATTTTTGGTTTGCTGCTGGCGGAAAATTTAAGTTCGGCGTTTTTCATAAATACAAGAAGGACTCAAATAGACGTTGAGTATTTTACTTAAAAGTAACCTTCAACCCAACGTCTTTTTTTCGGAGTTCAAAATGTTTTTGTTGCATGCAGAAATGTAATTTCGTTTTCTCTGCAGGAGTTCATCAATTTCATAAATGCAACACATTATAGTTTGTTTATACATAGCATAAAGGCAAAAAAAACGTTGTATGCAGTGTTATTTCATTTTAAATGTCAAACGGGTTTTGCGGCTCCCAGTGTTTTCTTTTCTGTGGGAAACGGGTCCAAGTGGCTCTTTCAGTGGTAAAGGTTGCTGACCCCTGCCCTAGACAAACGATAGAGCTATTGCTTAATTGATGATTATTATTATACCTGTGTTTTTAGATTGAGTATTGACGACATATTTTATCTGAATGTCTGTATTAATCTTATTTTTGTGCCCCTTTATAAATAAAGACTTTTAAAAATAGTACCATCAGACTTCAACGGTCCTCTCTATCTTTGCTGGTAAGTGACCCAGTTATGGGGTTCGTAACAGAAGCAAGAGTGGATATCAGACTGCCGGAAAACGATGCTGGAGAGGTAGTAATGGGGGACAATGAAATGGCGGATGAACTGAATAAGTATTTTGCATCAGTCTTCACTGCGGAAAATGCTAGCAGTATGGTGGAAGTTCCAAGTATCGGGGCATGAAGTTTGTGAAGTTGCTATAACTAGAGGGAAGTTCTTGGGAAACTGAAAGGTATGAGGGTAGATAAGTCCCCTGTATTAGATGGTGTACACCCCAAAATTCTGAAAGGGGTGGCTGAAGAGATCGTGGAAGCATTAGTGATGATCTTTCAGGTATCACTGGATTCTGGGATGGTTCCAGAAGACTGGAAAATTGTATATGTCGCTGTGGTAAACCATATATATCTGTTATATGCGGCTACCCCGCACCCTTCGGCCCCTCAGAGCTGTGGTACAGTCATAACACTTTATGTATCTGGAAAAAACTTATACTATCCCTTTTAATACACACCCCTCTGCTGACTGCTCTTGTGGCTCCTCCCACAGACCCCTGGATAAAGGCAATTGTGTCTCTGCTCCTCCCACTGTCCAGGGTGGTCATCCAGCATGGACGTGGTCCATTTTACTGCTAATAAAAGCCTTTCAGTATTTACTCTACATCCAGTCTTTTGGAGTTATTGATATTGCATAAATTTTATTAGCAGTAATTTTAAGGCATGGAGCACGTTTTGAGGCCAGACAAACTGGACATCAACCTGCAAACACCTGAGGCTGGCAACGTTTTCAAACTCTGGCTAGCCTGCTTTGAATCATACCTGGAGTAGATTGAAGTGACCGAGTCCACCGCGAAGCGCAGAGTTCTCCTCTCCAGGGTCAGTCCATGAGTCTACTCGATCATTAGAGACCAGCTGAGTTACAACGGCGCGATGAGCGTCCTCAGAAGTCAACACCTGTGGCTGGTAAACACCATCGATGCGCGACATCGCTTAGCGATGCAGCAGCAGCGGCCTGGAGAGTCAAATGCTGAGTTTGTCCGGGCCCTATAGACACTCGTGCGGGCCTGCGATTGCCAGGGGCTGACAGCTGAACAGCATGTGGAGCTCCTAGTAAGAGATGCCTTCGTCACAGGGACCAAGTTAGTGTACGTGCGCCAGCGGCTGCTGGAACGTGCCGATCTTACCTTACATTCGGCAGTTGCGCTGGCCGACATGCTGGAGGCTGCTCTGCACAACTCTGACGCTCTCCAGGCATGTGATCTCCCGACGGCCTCGTAGACACCGCAGACCCTGCAACCCGCCAGCGAATCGTCCACGACTGCTGCCAGTCACGAGCCACGAAGTGTTACTTCTGCGGATTCGAGAAGCACCCCCAGAAACGCTGCCCAGCCCGAGAAGCTACCTGCTCCAGCTATGGAAAGAAGGGTCACTTCACCAAGTCCTGTAAGTCCAAACTGCAAGCAAGATCGAGCAGCGCCACGTACGAGGCATGGGGGTTGCCATCTTGGCTGCCGCCATCTTGCCTGCCCACCACGGAGCATCCATCTTGATCAGCACCACCTCACACCACCTACGACCCATGGGTGCTTACTGGGCACCCCACCGCGCCATGACGCTCAACCCCACCAGGTCGCAAGGTCAATGATGGACATCCTGGTGGAGAGCCGCAGGACAAGCTGTCTGTTTGACACGGGCAGCATGGAGAGTTTTATCCACCCGGACACAGTGCAATGTTGTGGACTTGAGACACGGCCAGTAAGCCAGAGGGTTGCCATGGCTTCTGGGTCGCATACAACAGACATCCTAGTGACACTAGTGGTGCAGGGCACAGAATACCGAGACTCTACATTACTGGTCAACTGTGTGCTTCTGTGCCATTGGGGCTCGACTCAGAGCCACCTGAAAAGCATGACAAGGGAGTATTACGGGCCCCTCCCACCAATCTCTGTCGGAAACCCTCAGTTCTGTAGGAATTCATCACATACCCCGCTGCTAATCACCCGCACAACCCACCCAACACCATGCCAACTGCCGCATTACGGACACCACTTGTGGCGTCTCTACCCTCAAGATCCCTCCCCCCACCGCTGTTCGCCAACCTGACCCCCGACTGTAAACCTGTAGCAACTAAAAGCAGGAGGAACAGTCGGAGGTGCAGCGGCTGCTCAGGGAAGGGATCATTGAGACAAGCACAAGTCCTTGGAGGGCCAGGTGGTCATTGTTCGGAACAAGGTGAAAAATAGGATGGTCGTGGACTATAGCCAGACCATCATTAGGTTCACGCAGCTTGACGCGTACCCCCTACCCCGCATCGCGGATATGGTCAATCAGATAGCTCAGTACAAGGTGTACTCAACCATAGACCTAAAATCCGTTTACCGTCAGCTCCCCATCCACCCAGAGGACCGCCTTTACACCGCCTTCGAGGCGGACGGCAGGCTTTATCACGTCCTGCACATCCCCTTCAGTGTCACGAATGGTGTCTCTGTCTTCCAGAGGGAAATGGACCGGATGGTGGACCAGTGCCAACTAAAGGTCACGTTCCCATATCTGGATAACATCACCATCTGTGGTCATGACCAGCAGGATCATGACAACGACCTCCAAAAATGTTTCCAAGCGGCCAAAGCTTTTAAGCTTACCTATAACAGGGACAAGTGTGTGTTCGGAATCACCCGACTTGCTATCCTTGGGTGTGTCATGGAGAATGGAGTCATTGGCCCTGACCCCGACCGAATGTGCCCCTATTGGAATTCCCTCTTCCCAACACCCTCAGAGCCCTCAATAGGTGCCTGGGCTTCTTTTCCTGTTACACCCAATGGGTCCCGGTCAAGTCCACAACATTTCCCCTCTCAGCCGAGGCCCACGCGGCCTTCAGCCGCATTAAAGGGGGCATTGCCAAAGCAACGATGCATGTGGTGGACGAGACCATTCCCTTCCAAGTAGAGTGATGCCTCCAACTTTGTGCTGGCTGTTACCCTCAATCAGGTGGGAAGACCGGTGGCGTTCTTCTCCTGTACCCTTCAAGGCCCTGAAATTTGGCACTCCGCAGTGGAGAAAGAAGCCTAGGCCATAGTGGAAGCTATTAGGCACTGGAGGCACTTTCTTGCCGGCAAAAAGTTCACCCTGCTGACTGACCAGCGCTCAGTCGTGTTCATGTTTAGCAACCAACAGCGGGGCAAAATCAAAAATGATAAAATTGAGGTGGAGAATCGAACTCTCCACCTACAACTATGACATCATGTACAGGCCTGGAAAGCTCAATGAGCCCTCCGATGTGCTATCCTGGGGAACGTGTGCCAGCGCACAGATCGACTGGCTATACGCCCTACATGCAGATCTTTGCCACCCGGGGTTCACCCAGGTTTTCCACTTTGTGAAAGCCCGGAACCTGCCTTACTCCCTTGAGGAGATCAGGACGATGACCAGGGACTGCCAAGTTTGTGCAGAGTGCAAACCGCACTTCTACCGACCTGAAAAGGCCACCCGCCCCTTTGAGCGACTGAGTTTTGACTGTAAGAGCCCCCTTTCCTCCACCGACCACAATGAGTACTTTCTTAATGTAATCGACGAGTACTCGTGGTTCCCCTTTGCCATCACCTCCCTGATGCCACTACCACGTCAATCATAAAGGCCCTGCTCAAGCTCATCACTCTGTTCGGATACCCATGCTATATCGACACTGACAGAGGGTCCTCGTTTATGAGTGACAAGCTGCGCCAATACCTGCTGGCTAGGAGTATTGCAACTAGTAGGACCACAAGCTATAATCCCCGGGGAAATGGACAAGTGGAGAGGGAGAATGCCACTGTGTGGAAGGCCACACTCTTAGCCCTTAGGTCAAAGGGACTACCTGTCTCTCGCTGGCAGGAGGTCCTTCCCGAGGCACTCTGCTCCATCCGCTCCCTGTTATGCACATCCACCAATGCCACCCCTCATGAGTGAGTCTTTTCTTTTCCCAGGAAGTCTGCCACTGAGACCACCATACTGGCTTGGCTGACGTCCCCGGGGCCAGTGCTGCTCCGGAAACATGCAAGGAGCAATAAATACTCCCCGATGGTCGAGAGGGTTCACCTACTTCATGCAAATCCACAGTATGCCTACGTGGTCTTACCTAATAGGCGGGAGGACACGGTCTCCATCCGCGACCTGGCGCCCGCAGGAGCAGCAGACCCCTACCCCGAACACTCCATGGTGACTGTGAACACTGTACCCACCAATGTATATACCCACAAGACACCGTGCACTCCAAGCCCTATATAGACACCTCACGACACTCACATACTGGGCGCGACGCGCACACACGAGGGATTACTGATGCCTAACAGGTATGCACCTCAAGTCAGGCCAGAGCCAGCACAACCACCGTTGCCAGTGCAATCACCACCTGTGCTATGTAGGTCTCAGTGACGGACTCGACCGCCTGATAGACTTGACCTGTAAATATACTTGTCTTAAATATTGTCAGTCACTTCACCCTGTGGGACTCTCTTTTTAAAAAGGAGGGGTATGTGTGGTAAACCGTGTATATGTCTGTACATGCCCCTCTGCTGATTGCTCCTGTGGCTCCTCCCACCAAACCCTGGATAAAGGTGATTGTGTCACTGCTCCTCCCACAGTCCAGGGCAGTCATCCAGCATGGACGTGGTCCATTTTACTGCTAATAAAAGCCTTTCAGTATTTACTCTACTTCCAGTCTTTTGGAGTTATTGATAGTGCATCAATCACTCCATTCTTCAAGAAGGGAGAGAGGCAGAACAAAGGAAACTATAGGCTAGTTAGTCTGACCTCAGTGGTTGGGAAGATGTTGAAGTTATTATTAAGGATGAGTTCTCAGGATACTTGGCGGCACATGATAAAATAGGACATAGTCAGCATGGTTTCCTCGAGGGAAAATATTCCTTGACAAATCTGTTGCCTATGTGGGAAGTTCACCAACACCTCTAGTTTCTGAGGAGGCTGAAGAGAGCTGGTCTATGTACATCTATATTCACATCCTTTTATAGATGCATGGTGATAGCAGGATAGACAAAGGAGAATCAGTTGATGTTGTGTACATGGATACTCTTTAGACACATATTAAACTGTATAATCTTCCTAGTTTTGGCCTCACCAGCTCATGGCACAGGTAGCAATCCTAAGATCACAACTGTGGAGGTCCTACACTTTAACATAGCACCTAACTCCCTGAACTCCCTATGCAGTACCTTATCACTCATCCTACCCATGTCATTGGTCCCTACATGGACCACGACTTCTGGCTGTTCACCTTCCCACTTAAGAATGCTGAGGACTTGATCTGAGGTATCCTGGACCCTGGCACCCTGGAGACAACATACCATCCGGGAATCTCTACCTCATTCAAAGAACCTCCTGTCCATTCCCCTAACTAATGAATCCCCTATCTCCATAGTGTGCCTCTTCTTCCCCCTTCCCTCAGTGCCTGAGACCCAACCACTATGACTTTCCTCTGTTAGGTCATTGCCACCCCACCCCCAAGTATCCAAAGTGATATACCTGTTGTTGAGGGGGATGGCCACAGTACCCCACAGTACTCTGCACTGACTCCTTAACCCTTTTCCCCTTCCTGACTGTCATCCAGTATCCTGTATTGGGTGTATATACCTCTCTGTATGTCCTGTCTATCACCCCTTCAGCCCCCCCCCCCCCCCCTGTGATCCAGAGTTCATCCAGTTCCAGTTCTCCTTAATGTAATTTGTTAGAAGCTGCAGCTGGATGTACTTCTCACAGTTGTAGTGGTCAGGGAGGTCTCCCTGGCTTCCCATGTCCCACAAGAGGAGCATTTCATTAATAGGAATACTCCCTAATACAATGATGAGATGCCTACTGAGAGGAAATAGAAGAGCTAAGGCCTGGTATTAGGCAAGTAACCTCATTGTCAAGGTCAACAGAACAAAGGAGATGATTAGCAACTTCAGAACTTGCACCACTCACTCCTCTGTACAGCAGCAGAAACTACAAGTAGCTTCAACCCCCTGGGAGTGCACTTCTTGCATTACCTCCCACGGACCCAGAACACATCCTACACAATGTGGGAAGTTCACCAACCCCTCTGATTTCTGAGGAGGCTGAAGAGAGCTGGTCTATGTACATCTATACTCACATCCTTTTAGAGATGCATGGTGAGACCTGAAGTAGGTTGGGGGACTGCTTTGTCAAGCACCTCAGCTCCTTCCACAAAAAGCGGAATTTCCTGGTGGCCAATCATTCCAATTCCTATCTCCATTCCCAGTCTGTCATGTCAATCCATGGCCTCTTCTGCAATGACAAGACCACTCACAGGTTAGAGGAGCAACATCTCATAATCCATCTAGGTAGCCTCCAATCTGATGCAATGACTATCAATTCCTCCAACTTCCGATAATTTTTCCTCTTCCCCTTCCCTCTTCTTCATTTTCCTACTTCGACCTCTTACCTGTATTCCTCGTCTGCCTATCAATTCCCCTGGAGCCTCGCATCCCTGCCTTTCTGTCATGATCCACTCTCCTATCAGATTCTTTTTCCTCCACACCTTTGACTTTACAACTCATCACTTCCCAACTTCTTACTTCATCCCCCTCTCCCCAGCCCACCTGGCTTCACCTATCGCCTTCTAGCTTGTCCTTTTTCCCCCTCCCCCCCTTCTTATTCTGGCATTCTCTTCCCCACCCCCTTCCTTTCCAGACCTGATGAATGGTCTCAGCCTGAAACATTGACTGTTAATTAAGTTCCATAGATTCTGTCTGACCTGATTTTCTCTAGCATTTTGTGTGTGTTGCTCCAGATTTCCAATGTTCGCCAGATCTCTTGCATTTATCACAGTCTATCCAGTCTCTGACCTGTTTTTGTCCCGGTATATACAGTGCCTTGAAAAATTATTCAGACCCACATCTACTTTCACATTTTACTGCTTCATTTTTAAATTAATATATTGAAATAGAATTTTTGAGCTTGTCTACAAATCATTGTGCATCATGACAAATCAAAAGAAAAAAGTACGCACCCCATTTGTAATTACTACACTAACTTTCCTCAGGAGCAATATACAGTATTACCTTGCCAACTCACCCGATTTGTTGATGTAAAAAATTGGAGAATCACCTGTTTTCAATTAATTGATAAGAACAAATACCCTTGTCTCTGTAAGATGCAACATTATGGTAGATTTTAAACTAACTAAACCAAATTAAAGACAAAAGTGCCATTCAAGGCAAGTCTGGGGAATGATAAGAGAAGCACGTATCTGGGGAAGGGTACAAGACCATTTCAAAGGCACTGAACACACCTCAGAGCTCAGTGCTGTCCAACGTGTAACCACAGCCATATTGCTTAGATCAGGCCACCCCTCTAAACTTAGCCATAGGAGATGAATGGTTCTTGTAAGAGGGGCTACTGTGATTCCAACAGTCACTCTGAGTGAGATGCAGAAGTCAGTGGCTGCAACTGGAGATGAAGCTTATGGCTCCACAATCTCTAAAGCCTTGCACAGAAACAGTATTTATGGGAGAATGTAAGGAAGAAGCCCTGGCTAAAAAAACATATCCTTGCCTTTGAAGAGTTTGCAAAACATCACTTAGACCATACTGTAAAGATGTGGAAGGTGGTTTTCTTGTTGGATTAGACTAAAATGGAACTTCTTGGCCTCAACACTAAGGCCACAATGTAAATCTAACATTGTGCATCAGCCAGATGACACCATCCCTTCTGTAAAATATGGTGGAGGTAGCTTTATGCTATGGGGTGCTTTTCAGCAGCAGGGACTGGAAATCTGGCCAGGATTGATGGGAAGATGAATGCTACTAAATACAGAGATCCTGGGTTAAAACCTGCTAGCCTCTGACAGAAATCGTAAACTGGGGAAGAAGTTCATCTTTTAGCATGAAAATGACTCAAAGCACTCTGCCAGAGCAACTATGGAGTGGCTCAAATGACAAAAATTGATGTCCTTGAGAAGCCCAGACAGAGTCCTGACCTTAACAGGAATGAAAATCTCTGGCAAGACTTCATTGCTGTCCACTGCCATCCCTCAACTAACCGGTCACAGCTTAAGCAATTTTGCGAGAGGAATGGGCAAATCTTGCTCCATCATGCTGTGCAAAGCTAATAGAGTTATCCAAAAAGACAACTGGCTGTAACAACTGTGAGAGGTGGTTCAACTAAGTACTGAGCAAAGAGGGTTGAATACTTTTGAACAGATGACATAATAGTTTTTGTATTTTTAGTTTTTCGTGCTTTACAATTTTCCTTTGGTTGTGGGCTCTACTATGAAAAAAAGGAACACAAATAAATTGATCAAAATCTCTGGTTGTATTACTGATTTATGTGAACAAAGGGTTGGAGGCTTGTACAGGGCAATCGCATGTGGCTAGTCCAATGGTACTTATTTCCCATCAGTGGTTACACCAGGGTTGTTGATGATGGGAGATTCAAGGAAGATCATGGAATTGCATGTCCAAGATAACTGGTTTTATTTTTTCCTTTTGGAGATGGAGAAGAGCAAATGAAACTTGATTGTGCTGGCAATTGCATTTTTCATTAATTTGCTCATTATTGATTGGAGACTAATTGGACAGTAATTAGTAGGACTGGATTTGACCTGCCTTATGATCACTGGAGCAGCAAACAATCTGCAAGTGGAACTTGGCAAGTCAAGCAGCACTTCTGGAAATCTCTCATTTCTTATTCACCCCACTGAGTTCCTCCAGCAGGTTGTTTGTTCCTCCGGATTTCAGCATCTACAACCTCTGTGACTCCATTATGATCACTGACGTACCTGAAAAATTTTGCTCATAATAACATAGATATCAGTGTTCTAACTTTAATGGAGCATATTATTAAAGATATAACAGATTCTGAAATGCAGGTCCAGTACTGGAGATGGGAAATTGGTTCCATAGTCTTTGTATTGTCCAGTATTCCCTAGCATTCCTTGAATGTTCTCTTCACTTCAGTTTACTAAAGTCAACTATAGCTCTTCACAACTTCTCAGACCTGTGATGTGATACAGAATCTAGTTACCTTCTTTGTGCATTCCATATCTTTATACATTACAGAAAATTCTAGGAGTCTTCTTTGGGGGGAAGAAAACATTCAAATTGAAGGCAGTATATTAACAATGTTTATGCTGGAGCTAAAATGTGAAAAACCTGAAAATTCCTACTGTGAACCCCAAATAATTTATTTAGTCAGGCTTTACTTGAAAATATCTACTCATATCAGGATGCTGTAGCGGGGATCCAATCACAGACCCAGTACTGTGCACACAGTGATATTAATTGAGTAACAAATCCCAAGGTGCAAACAAAGTCGGCATCAAAGTTCAGGCAGAGATCAAAATATCTAGAGAAATCCAAAAAGCAGAATCGGGAAACAGCCAGTACAGATATGAATGCTGGAAAGGTTCAGGGAAATCCACTGGCACAATCTGGCAACAAACAGATGAAAATACAGGACTGACATACACAGAGCAATAAACAGAGGCAGGTGATAGGTGGAGCACAATGAGACACAGGTGGCAGCAATACAGGTAATAATGAGAAACAGAGTACTCAGAAAATCAGGGGCCGGAATAGAGCAGGAGCACATGGCAATACAAAACCACAGGCCGACAACTAGGGGGGCAAACACACAATATGAGTTCAACTGGAGGTATTGACAGTACCCCCCACCCCCCCTTACAGACACCTCCTGGCATCATGGATGCTGACGATGAAAGTCCCTGATGAGAGAGGGGTCCAGGATGTTATGGGCGGGGACTCAGCACCTCTTCTCAGGACCATAGCACTTCCCAGTCCACAAGGTACTAGAGACAAAACCAGCAGTCGATGCACCGTGAAGGCCTCAGACCCATTGATGAGCCATGGGGGGGTAGGTGGATTTTGGGGACAGGACACAGGGGTGGCTCATGAAAGGCTTGATGCGGGACTCATGGAAGCTGGGATGAATGCAACAGAGAGGGGCGCTTGACAACGGCAGCAGCAGGGCTGATGACTTCAACAATGGGAAAGGAGCTGATGAAGCGGGGTGGTGAGCTTGCAGGAATCCACCTTGAGGGGCAGGTCTCAGGTTGAAGGCCACACATGCTATCCCTGGTGGTAATGTAGGGCCT
Source organism: Hypanus sabinus (assembly GCF_030144855.1). Taxonomy (NCBI): domain Eukaryota; kingdom Metazoa; phylum Chordata; class Chondrichthyes; order Myliobatiformes; family Dasyatidae; genus Hypanus; species Hypanus sabinus. The sequence continues at coordinate 45,212,830 of NC_082719.1, read as the reverse complement.
TGGAGTGATGGCAGTCAGCTTGATGCTTGATTCTAGCAGAGGCACAGAGAAGGGAAGAGCGAGTTCACCTCCACGTCTGCTGATAACAGCAGATGAATGCCTCAGCAGATGGAGCGCCACCCTCCTCCTCCTGGGCAGGGAACAGTGGAGGATGGTAGCCAAGGCAGCACTCGAAAGGGGACAGACCAGTGGATGAGGACAGATGAGAGTTTACGGCATACTTGGCCCAGGGTAGCTGCTAACTCCATGCGGAGGGGTTCTGGGAGACCGCAATACTATTTCTAGCTGTTGGTTGGCCCACTCAGTCTGCCCATTGGTCAGTGGGTGGAATCCTGAAGACAGACTCAGAGGCACCCAGAAGATTACAGAATGCCCTCCAGAAGTTGGATGTGAATTGAGAGCCCCTATCTGACACAACATCTACAGGTAAACCATGTAATTTAAAAACATGTAGTAATGGTAATTTGGCTGTTTCTTTGGTAGAGGAGAGTTTAGGTAAAGGAATGAAGTGTACAGACTTGGAGAAATGATCAACTACTGTGAGAATGGTGGTGTTACCGTCTGATGGGGGAAAGACTGGTGACAAAATCCAGAGCAATGTGGGACCAAGGTCTCTCGGAGATAGACAGGGGTTGTAGTAGACCAGCAGGTGACCGGTTACAGTTCTTGCCTTGAGCACGGACCGAGTAGGCTGAGACAAAGTTGCAGATGTCATCTCCCATGGAGGGCCACTGGAATTGCCAAATGATAAAGGCCTGAGTACGCTTGCTTCCAGGGTGACAGAATAACTGGAAAGAATGACCCCACTGCAATACCTGTGAGTGGACAGAACTGGGAACAGAAACACAGTTAGTGGGGCATTGACTAGGGGCTGCCTCACTCTGTTAAGCAGCTTGCACAATGGATTCAATGTTCCATTGCGCTGCACCCACGAGACAGTGAGCAGGGAGGATGACATCGGGGACCTCAGGGTCTCAGAGGAAGGAAATCTTCATGAGAGGACATCAGGTTTTCCATTCTTGGAACTGGAGCAGAAGTACAGTAAAATTGAATCTTGAGAGAAACAGGAACCAATGAGTTTGACTGGAGTTGAGACGCTTAGCTGTACGGATATATTCCAGATTCTTGTGATCAGTCCAGACTAAGAATGGCACCTTTGCTCCCTCCAGCCAATGCCTCCATTCCTCCAGAGCTAGATTCACAACCAGCAGCTCCCAGTTTCCGACATCATAATTCCGCTCCGTGGGAGTGAGGCGGTGATAGAAGGCGGCGCAGGGGGTGTACCTTCTCATCCTTGGCCAAGCGCTGAGAGAGAACAGCTCCTACACCAATGTCAGATGCACCACCTCCACAATGAACTGCTAGTTGGTCTTGAGTTGAGTCAGGATGGGGGCACAGGTGAAACATTCTTTCAGATCAGAATGCATTTTCAGCAGCAGGAGACCAGGAGAATTTGACAGCCAATAAGGTAAGAACAGTGAGTAGTGCAGCCAGTGTACTGTAATTTCTGTTGAAATGGCTTTAAGAGTTAGTGAAGTGCAAGAAGCGTTGCAACTCCTGGCGAGTCAAAGGTTGGGGCCATCAACCACTGCCTTGACCTTCTGTTGGTCCATCTGAATGGATCCGCCTGAAATTACATACCCCAGGAAGGAGACGGTATTGCAATGAAACTCACATTTCTCGGTCTTCACAAAGAGCTGGTTCTCCAGAAGGTGTTGGAGAACTCAGCCAACGTAACCTGTGTGTTCAGCAAGAGACTTAGAGAAAAAAAAATCAAAATGTCATTGAGATATAAAGAAACAAATTGGTTCAGCACGTCCCTGAGAACGTCATTTACCAGGGCTTGGCAAGGACATCGGTGAGACCAAATGGCATGACCAGATACTCATAATGGCCTGAGGCATCCACTTGTCCCCTTCACGGATGCGGACAAGGTGGTAGGTGTTATGGAGATCAAGCTTAGAGAAATCTGAGGCTCCTTGCAGTAGTTCAAATGGAGAGATCATTAGCGGAAGAGGGTAACGGTAGTAATCAATGCTTGGACGCAAAGAGCCATCTTTCTTTTCAAGAAAGAAAAAATTGGCACCAGCAGGGGAGCAAGACAGCCAGATGATGCCTGCAGCCAGAGACTCTTGAATGTACTGTTATGAAGGATGAACAACTCTGATGGGCAGAAGGGTGCAGAGTTGCCTATGCCCCCCCCCCTTTTTGGAGAATCGCAAACAGGTACTATTTCGATGCTGCTAACAAGAGAGTAAGAGAGACAAAAGAGAACATGCAAGGACATCTGTTACTGATAACAGCTTGAGAGAGAGTTATGTTTATCCACCATGTTATGACTCCCGAAAGACTTATGGCTGCGGAGAGGGCTGTTTACGTGGTACCATCGTGCTCATTAAAATTCCTCAATGGACAGCCAGAATGGGCTGGTTTGATGGGTTAAGTCATTCAAACCTGATTGACACCGGAGACCTCGTGAGTGGGGATAAAAATGAGGTCTGGGGTGACAGCCCTCAGACACACTAGTGAGCATCAGAAACCCATGAGAAAGTGTGGGGCATCGGGGACCAAACGGATCAGTCAATTTCACTCACAGTGGTTATAGCAAGGCCGGTGGGGGCTTGTGTGTGTGTCCACCCTTGCCTGGGTGACGAGTCCACCACGGAAGAACGGTCTAGCTAAAGGACAGAGGGGTCATGCTTGAATGGTCACAAAAACACATCAACGGATCAAGATCGAAAAGGAAGGTTTGAGTGACAATAGCTGTCACTGTTTGATCGTCCTCTCTCTCTCTCGCTCTCTCTCCAACAATTACAACACATCGACCAACAACTACCTCAGCCTACATGAACTGAACTTTATACTTTCCCATGATAATTCCTTATCCCCTAGACAACGATGGAGCTTGTTTATTATTTATTATTATTATTATTATTATTATTATACCCACACTTTTAGGTTTAGTATTGCTAACGTGTATTATCTGTATATTTGCATTGATATTGATTTGTATAACCCTAGAGATAAAGAATTTTCATTTTTTTCACATGTATATAGTTATTCTAGAATTGATTATTTTTTTATTGATCATCGTTTATTAACAGATGTTACTGATTGTAAATATGATTCTATTGCTATTTCGGATCATGCACCTTTGAAGTTACCTATCAAGATTTCGGACTCTTCCATTAATACTAGATCTTGGAGACTCAACGCTACTTTGCTTCAAGATCCAGAATTTATTACCTTCATAAAACAGCAAATTGACTTATTTTTTTCAACAAACTATACCGAAGAGATCGACAGTGGAATACTTTGGGACTCTTTTAAGGCTTTTATCCGTGGACAAATTATCTCATATTCTGCTGGTAAAAGAAAACAAAGATATTTAGATATAGCTTTATTGGTGGATAAAATTAAAGAAATTGATAAGATTTATTCCGTAACTCCTACCAAGGAACTTTATAAGAAGAGAGTTGAGCTTCAAATGGAACATAGCTTGCTATTATCTTCTTCAATTGAGAATCAATTAATTAAGACCAGGGCTCAATTTTATATTCATAGTGATCGAACTGGTAAATTGTTAGCTAATCAATTAAAAGCTATTTCGACTAAGCGACAAATTATTAAAATTTGTAAACAAGATGGCAATCTGACTACTGATCATAAAGAAATCAATAATACTTTCCAAGATTTTTATAAATCTTTATATCAATCAGAATTTGATGGCAATCTGTCTATGATGGATAATTTTTTTAACAATTTGAGTATTCCCAAACTGACAGATGAAGATCGAAGTTTATTTGATGCTCCTATTTCTATGGCTGAAGTAGGAGAGGCTATCTTATCGATGAATTCAGGGAAAGCTCCTGGACCCGATGGCTATATTATAGAATTTTTTAAAACTTTTTCCTCTTTGCTTTCCCCTTTGCTATGTGAAATCTTTAATGATGCATTCATTAAGAAGAGACTACCCCAGTCTTTTTATGAAGCTACTATTTCTTTAATACTTAAAAAAGATAAGGATCCTACTTTACGTGCATCTTATCGCCCTATATCGTTATTAAATGTAGACTCTAAGATTCTTACAAAAATTTTAGCTATTAGGTTAGAAAAGGTACTATCACAGATTATTTCAGGAGATCAAACTGGTTTCATTAGGAACCGATATTCCTTTTTTAATGTTAGAAAATTGATTAATATAATTTATACTTCCTCACCTACAACCCCAGAATGTGTTATTTCATTAGATGCTGAAAAAGCTTTCGATAGAGTTGAATGGACATACTTATTTAATGCCTTGAAAAATTTTAATTTTAGTTCTAATTTTATATCATGGATTAAATTAATATATTATAAACCTGTTGCTTCTGTTCTTACGAATAATTATAGATCCTCTTTTTTCCAATTATCTCGTGGTACGAGACAAGGTTGTCCCTTAGGTCCTTTATTATTTAATATTGCATTAGAAACTTTAGCCATTGCTATTCGTGAATCTCCTAATATTTTTGGTATTACCCATAATGAGAAATTATACAAGTTATCACTTTATGCTGATGACTTGTTGTTATATATTTCTGATCCTGATAGGTCTATTCCCGCTATTCTATCCTTGTTGGTTCAATTTGGTAGTTTTTCTGGTTACAAACTAAATTTGGATAAGAGTGAACTGTTCCCTTTAAATGCACAAACTTTACTGAATGACAGGATACCATTTAAAGTTGTTACTGACAATTTTATCTATCTAGGTATAAAAATTACCAAGAAATATAAAGATTTATTCAGGTTGAATTTTTTACCTATGCTTAATCAAATTCAACAGCTTGCTACTAGATGGTCTCCTTTATCCTTATCATTGGTTGGTCGGATCAATGCTGTTAAAATGATGATTTTACCGAAATTTTTATATTTATTTCAAGCCTTACCAATTTTCATTCCTAAGTCTTTTTTTGATAGCATTGATTCAAAAATTTCCTCATTTGTGTGGCAAAATAAAAACCCCAGATTAAGTAAAAGACAGTTACAGAAATCTAAAAAAGATGGTGGTTTAGCTTTACCTAATTTTAGATTTTACTATTGGGCGAATAATATTCGAAATTTAATATATTGGAAACTAGATTTAGATTTACCATTGTGCCCACAGTGGGTAAATTTAGAATGTAATGATGCACAAGGATATTATTTATTTTTTGTTCTTGGTTCCTCTCTCCCTGTTGATTTAGTTAAACTTAATAAACAGATATCTAACCCTATTGTCAAACATACATTACAAATTTGGTTTCAATTTCGTAAGTTTTTTACTCTGAAAAACTTCGTTCTTGATAGCCCTATCTTTCTTAATTTTTTCTTTAAACCTTCTTTAACAGATCAAGCTTTTAGCATATGGAAAAGGAAAGGTATATGTTTTCGTGATCTTTTCTCTGAAGGTAGTTTGATGTCTTTTGATCAACTTTCTAACAAATTTAAGTTACCTAAATCTAATTTTTTTAGATACTTATAAATTAGAAATTTTTTGTATAAAGTTTTACCATCCTTTCCTAATTCAACTTTGATAGATTTTTCAGATATGATTTTTACTTTAAATCCCTGTCAGAAGGGATTAGTGACTCTTATTTATAATATGATTATGAAGATACAACCAGAGGTATCGGGCAGAATTAAACAGGAATGGGAAAAAGAACTTCAATACAATATATCAACGGAAAAATGGGAAAAAAGTTTACAAATGGTTAATTCTTCTTCTATATGTGCTAAACATGCTCTAATACAATTTAAGGTCGTACATAGAGCTCATATGTCTAAAGATAAACTTGCTCGGTTTTATTCTCATGTTAATCCTCAATGTGACAGATGTCATTTAAATGTGGCTTCATTGACCCACATGTTTTGGTCATGTCCTACCTTACATAATTATTGGAAGGACATATTTGCTACCATTTCCTCAATTTGGAATATTGATTTACAACCTCATTCTATCACTGCAATTTTTGGTATACCAAATGAAGATGATAGTCGATTCTCCCCTTCAATTAGACGAATGATTGCCTTTGTAACATTAATGGCCAGGAGATCTATATTACAAAATTGGAAAGAAGTAAATCCTCCTACCACATTTCAGTGGTTCTCTCAAACTATTTCTTGTTTAAGTTTAGAAAAAATTAGAAGTACTGTTTTTGATTCATCAATTAAATTTGAAGAAACTTGGGGACCGTTCATTCGACACTTTCATGTGAATTAATTTGGCTTCTTCCAGACCTTTACTCTTTTTATTCTTGTTTTGGTATGGAGTTCCGGAGTTTCTGACACTATCATATACATGTAAACTATTATTATTGCCCATGTTAGTTTAGTTTTATTTTTTTTTATTTCTTTAAATATACATTTTTTCTTGTATTTTATACTTTTTTTTTCTTTTGATGATTATTTCTTATCTTTTTCATGTATAATCAATATAGAATATTGTACGATCTTTTTTTTGCTGATAGAATTAAATTAGTAACAAGATAATATCTTATTAAGCTAAGTCTAATGTATTCATAACCTATTTAATATAATATTATGCTATGTTTTTTTATAAAAATTAATAAAAAGATAGAAAGATAGAAAGATAGAAAGATAGAAAGATAGAAAGATAGAAAGAAAGAAAGAAAGAAAGAAAGAAAGAAAGAAAGAAAGAAAGAAAGAAAGAAAGAAAGAAAGAAAGAAAGAAAGAAAGAAAGAAAGAAAGAAAGAAAGAAAGAAAGAAAGAAAGAAAGAAAGAAAGAAAGAAAGAAAGAAAGAAAGAAAGAAAGAAAGAAATATTTTTACTAATAAACACTGTTGAAAATTGTTACAAACCCCGTAACTGGGTCACTTACCAGCAAAGATAGAGAGGTCCATTGAAGACTGATGGTACTATTTTTAACAGTATTTATTGATAAAAATACACAAAATAATATCAATGCAACCATACAGATAATATACGTCGTCAATACTAAATCTAAATGCGCGGGTATAATAATAATCAATAAGAAATAGCTCTATCGTTGTCTATGGGATAATGTATTGTCCGATGGAAATATAAAAGTCACTGTCAGTTCGTTCACGCTGCAGCGCTTTGGTTTGAGAGAAAGACAGATTTGAAACTTGCCCAATCCTTTTATGATGTTAATCCTTCGAGTCGTTGGGAGTTGGTTTCCCCGTTGTTAGCTAAAAACCGTTTTTCTGTGGTAAAGGGCACCTGTTCCGGGGCAAATGGAACCGAACGCACGTGGCCTCCCCACCGGCTTCCGCTATTACGGGATCGCTAGCGTTTCTTCTGGTGCGTCTGAGGGGCTGTTCCCACAGACCCTCTTTTATCCTGACTCACAGGGTCTCAGATGTCAGTCAGGTTGGGGGTAATGCAATCCCTCCCTCAACCAGCCCACTTTGCCTGAGGACTTCCACGTAGCACAGTATTGCAATACAGAAGTTCGTCTTCAAGAGACAATGGCCGTGTCCCGTAGCTTTATATCGCCGGGGAATGAGACATTCCGCACATCTCTCTCTCTCATTTCCTGGGTCTCCTGACCTAAATCAATAGTGATCTTGCGATTCTCACAAAGTGGGGGGGGGGGGGCTACCCCGCACCCTTCGGCCTCTCAGAGCTGTGGTACATTCATAACAAAATAGTACCACCAGACTCCAACGGATACTATCTTTGCTGGTAAGACACCCAATTACGGGGTACATAACAGTACTTACTCCTGGCTTCTGTTTCAGGTACAGACAGGGAATACAGGCGGCCTCTTGGGTGGGGGGGGAATTTGCCAGGCAAGAGGTCAATGGCACAATCATATGGACAATGAGCTGGTAAGGAAGTAGCCCAGAACTTGCTAAACAGAACCTCGAGGTCCATATATTCAGGAGGGATTGCAGTAAGATCGGAAATTCCTCAGGGTGGGGGGTGTGATCTGGGCTTGGAGTCAAGGGGATCTTAGCATGGCAGAGACAGTGGGAGTGACAGAATGGGCTCCAGCCTACAATCTTGCGACTGAGCCAGTCAATGTGGGGGTTGTGTTTAACTAACCAGAGGCGGCCCAGGACAATGGGAGTTTGAGGAGAGTCAATAGCAAAGGGTTAACTTCATGATGGTTGCTGGATAAACTGAGACTCACCAGGGTTGTGACATGGGTGACGTTAGCCAGTCTCTGCCCGTTCAAGGCATTGGCCACCAATGGTGACTGGAGAGCAGACGTGGTTCATCCCCACTGGGCAGGCAATTCAAAATAGATAAAACACCCCTCCACATCAGAATTGACCAAGATGGAGACTGCTTGCCATTGGACACCCCACTCCAGAGAAGCAGGTATGAGAGTGAGTGTTGTCGAGGAGGGCCGGACAGGGGCCACACTCACCAGTACTCACCAGCTTGGCTTTTACTGGGCAAGTGGAGATAAAGTGGCCTGGTTGGCCACAGTACAGTCAGGAACAAGTGCTGGTTCTTTGTTTTTCAGTCGATGTCAGGCAGGTACAGTCAACATACATAGCCTCGGGCTCTGGAGTGGGAATTGTAAGAGGCAAACGGCAAGGCAATGTACACTGACGAGGAGCTTGGAACTCACCCAGGGCCCCAGGAACCCTCTGGAACCCCTTCCTCTGCAGCGCTGCTGAAGGCAAACATCAATACAGATGGCCAAATCCACCAGGTGGCAGCTTCAAAGGTGGCAGCAAGGTCCTGGGTGACCAGCTCATCTTTGATGTCTTCGGAGAGGCCATTCAGGAAGATGTCATAATGTGCCTCCGAGTTCCAGCCGCTGGAGGTGGCTAGGGTCCAGAACTCTATGGCGTAATCTGACACAGATCTGCGCTCCTGGTGCATGTGCAGCATTTCACAGGCAGCCTCTCTCCCATGTTTGGATCAAACACTTTTCTTATCTCTTTGGAAAATAACTGAAGACTACTGCAGAAAGGGGAGCCTGCCTCCCAAATGGCTGTTCCCTATTCTCTCACCCGACCGGACAGTTGGGTGTTGACATAGGCTCCCTTGGCTCGATCAGTCGGAAAAGTTGTCGGCTGTAATTCAAAAATGAGGGTGCACTAGGAAAGAAAACAGCAGCAGATACTGGGCTCACCTGAAGACTTTTCTGGTGGAGACAGACAGGGCTTTTGGACGGGAGGAGCATATGAGGACATGGAGGGCAGGGCAGAAAATGCAGTCGCAGAATGTTGATGGGTGTTCTGGGACAGCTGGAGTGACTGAGTCTGGGCCACAAGATCGACTACATGGGTGAAGGCAACTCCACTGCCCTGAACGCAGAGTCCAGCTGGTTTTGGTGTTTCCCAGCATCATTCCAGGTCAGCTGTCAGACAATCAGGGTCTGCTGGATCCATTCTGGCCAGATTGTACTGTCAGGATGCTGGAGCAGGGATCCAATTGCAGACCCAGTACTGTGCACAGAGTGATATCAATTGAGTAACAAATCCCAAGGTGCAAACAAAGTCAGCATCAGGGAGAGATCAAAACATCCAGTGAAATCCAAAAACCGGAAACAGGCAGAGTCGATATTCAGACAGACAGAGTACAGGTACAAATGCTGGAAAGGCTCAGAAAAATTCATTGACACAATCTGGTAACAAACAGGTGAAAACACAGGACTGAAATACACTGAGCAATAAACAGTGACAGATGATAGATGGAGCACAATGAGATACAGGTGGTAGCAACACAGGTAATAATGAGAAACATCCGAGAGACAGAGTACTCAGTAATACAGGGGCTGGAGTGGAGCAGGAGTGGGGACAGGAGCACATGGCAATACAAAACCACAGACTGACAGCTGGGGAGTGCATACAAAAAGACATTGTTCAACTGGAGGTACTGATAACCCATCAATTGTTACTGGCAGGCAGCTCATGAATTTGTTGGGTTACAATGGAGGAAAATATAGTAAAATGGAGGGCTATAGGTAAGCCTAGTAATTTCTAAGGTAGGGACATGTTCGGCACAACTTTGTGGGCTGAAGGGCCTGTATTGTGCTGTAGGTTTTCTATGTTTCTATGCAACTGAATTTCTCTGGAACCATGCTTGAAATTAAATGTAATGAAGGAGAGGCCACTGTGTGGATGTTACCAGCTGGTAAGATTTGTGTGGGAAAACTAATATTATTTATGCTCTTACCATTGATACCTAAAATTTACATATGGGTGTGTGGACAAGGAAGGTACTACAACATTTTGTTCAAAAATCAATTTTGACCTTGGGAGCATTTCCAATGGAAATTCACTGTCTGTTGTTGAAATTGCAAGGCATCAGACCAAAGGTCCCCAAAGGATTGCAATGACTGCTGAGAGGATTATCTGGGTCTCTCTTCCTTTTATGATATTGTTCATTCAAATAATCAGGAACTAGAAGCAACCTTTATTTTGAGTATTCCTGACACATAATCATCTTTTTATGTCATAAATTTTTCCTGGTCTATGATATTTCACAAGTTAACACTGAATGTGCATTTAGAGTAACATCAAGAACAAAATCAGACTGTACCAGAAAGTGAATCTCAATCACTAGACAAGGTTGTCCTGCAAACTATTCTGAATTGGTCAGTGGGATCAGGCAACAGTGAATCGCAAATGACTAAGTTGCACTGTAAGATGAATGTATTAAAGACTAAACGGATTTATGGTACATTGTGGTAAGAATTAATTAAAATTAACAAAATACACCTCTCTCTATAACTGGATCCTTGACTTCTTGGCAGAAGAGACACAGTCAGCCCATGTTGGCAGAAACACCTCTAGCTCCATCACACTGAACACCGGCGCTCCCCAGAGCTGCTTGCTCAGCTCATTGCTGACACATTACTACATTGTTAGATCAAGTTCAAACCAAATAATCAAGTTCGCTGATGACACAATAGTTGTTTTCCTCACCAACAACAGCGATAAGGTGGCATAAGGAGAAGAGGTAGAGCGAATGGTAGAATGATGTGAACACATCAACTTAAGTCTCAGCGTGGACAGAACAAAGAGGTGACTGAGCACTTTAGAAAGGCACAGGCTGACCACTGCACATACATGGGTCCTCGGGGGGGAGATTTAAGAGCATTAAGTTTCTGGGAGTGCGCAATATGGATAACCTCGCCAGGTCCCCCAACATCATCTCCTAGATTAAGAAAACACAGCAGCATCTCCACTTCTTGAGGAGATTGAAGCAAGTGAGGTTGCCTCTCCCCCACATTTTAACCAGTTTTTACAGGCGCACAATCAAGAGTATCCTGACCAGTTGCATCATTGTCTGGTGTGGAAATTGCAAGGCATCAGACCACAGGTCCCCAAAGGATTGCAATGACTGCTGAGAGGATTATTGGGGTCTCTCTTCCACTCTTTGGAGATACTTATCAGGAACACTGCATTAGTTGGGCTCTTAGCATTGTCAGTGATTCCCCCCATCCATCCAACAATATCTATGGCAGGAGGTACCATAGCATTAGGAGAAGAACTGTTAGGATGGGCAACAGTTTCTTCCCCCAGGCTGTAAGACTACTGAACTCCTTTCCATTATGTATGAATCTCAACATACAGTCTCATCACATGTGAAGAACCAGTGCTGTTTACTTTTTAACTTGTATATGCACCTTATTATTTGTTAATTTATGTTTGTGGTAATATCGCTTTATGAGATATGTACTATGTTCTACATCTTGGTCTAGAGATGCGTTGTTTTGTTTGGTGGTATACATGTGTATAGTTGAATGACAATAAATTGAGTTTGAACTTGAACTTGATTTAGTTTCAGGATAATTACGCTTTAAGTATACTTAACCATAACTCAGCCAAATCAATGTCTATTTTCATTAGACATGTTACTAAAAGGACTAGCAATTTTTAAATTTAATTTGCATTTAATAAATCAATTTCTGGTAAACAAAAAAATCATACCAGGGTAGGTAAGGGAAGCACCTTGGCCCCACATTTTGAACCCGAGTCCTATTTTATACAATGATTGGATGTGTCTGAGCTATTGCCTTAAAAATGTAGCAAGCTGTCTAAATATGTGTATCAAAGGCTTCCAGCCTCTTCCAGATTACTGACTTACTGTATTTGGTTATTAAAGTCCACAGACAGGTCATAAACAAGTGACTGATATGTTATTTGTTAGCTTGTCAGGAACTAACATTCCATTGATAATCACAGCAATGACAGACATGTCATTTTACTGCAAACTTCTCAAAAGGACTTTGCAGTTCATCATGTGTGGTCATATAGAAAATGTTACTGCCCTGCTCCCTACTCAAGCTTCCCAAATAGAATCTGTGCGTTTCTGAGGACACACCATACTTAGTAACTCCTTACCTTCATTGACTTTAAAGTCACCTAAAGAAGGGAAGTGGAACAAAAATAAGTACAAATCGCAGCCCATGATGTTAATGTTGTGGCATTGTGATTTTCACAACATCTTAGTTGGATGCCTGACTTGTAGAACTGAATTTCAGTGGATCTTCAGGAAAATCTACTCAAATCAATTCCGTTCAAATAATTAGTTGTATAACAATTAGGATTAGCCATGTCTCCACATTCAAGTTTGTGTGCACTACTAACTTAATGGGCCATATGCACTCCACACCCTGCCCACCCCTCATTCCATACCTCTTAAAAAACCAAGCCCCATTTTTTCTGTCAAAAATAACATTTACAGCTTTATTTTGATCTGCCAATATGTCAAGTTGCATTTATATGAAACATTTAATGTAGCAAAGTGTTTCCTGGTTGTGAAGGCATACAGAATAAATATGATCAGTGTCTTAGTTATAAATAGCCAAAATATGGTTCAGGAAAACCATGATCAAGACCAAGATTTTGGAATCATTTTATAAAGAGATAAGCCACCATTAATGCTGGTGGAACTCAGCAGGACAGGCAGCATCTATTGGAAGAAGTACAGTACAGTCAATGTTTCAGGCCGAGACGTCGACTGTACTTCTTTCTATAGACGCTGCCTGGCCTGCTGCGTTCCACCAGCATCTTGCTTGAATTTCCAGCATCTGCAGATTTCCTCGTGTTTGAGCCACCATTAATGATGTATACACATTAATGACTATGGCAGCAACAACAACTTGTATTTTCACAGTGTCTTTAATTTTTCCAAGATACCTCACAGCTATGTTATCAAATACAGCCTGCTGTCAGCCATTGCGAGGAAATACTCTACAAAGCTCCCCTGTAAACTTATTTATTTAGCCGAGCATTCATTCACAACCAAGTTTACAGGGGAGTTTTGTAGAGGGAGTTCCAGTACATGGCCTTCAGTGGCAGAATAACTAAATTTGGAAATGTACAATATGCTAAATAGGAGGAGGGGTGTAGGTAAAGGTGAGTATATTGTCACATACACATGTATACACAAGTGCAATGAAAAATGGACTGCGATGTGCCTGTGATACTGCTGCATCACATAAACAGCATTCACAAGTAAAACACAAATTAATCATAAAAGTTATATGTAAATTTTTACAAGAAAAAACAGAATTAGAACAAAGTGCTGTTAAACTGTGGTGAATAGGGTTTTGCTGATTGGTTCATGAAGCAAATGGTTGAAGGGAAGAAGTTGTTCTTGAAGCTGCTTTTGTGAAACTTTAGGATTCCTTATCGCCTGCCAGATGGCAGCTGTGAAAATGTAGCATGGCTCAGATGGTAGGGAATCTTAGATGATGGATGTTGCCTTTTTGAGGCAGTGCCTTCTCGAGGTACTACCAGCGGTGGGGAGGGATGTGCCTGCGATGTACTGATGATTCCAAAGCTAAGGAATGACAAGCCTATTTATAGCATTTTACATCCAATTTCGACAAGAAAAACAGCAAACTTTAAATCAGGAACTTAACAAATCTGTTTTTTGCACAAGTTGATTCATACAGCATTTGAGAGGCAAAGGGAAAGTCAACATTAGTCCGTTGTTTTCACGTAGTGTACCTAACCCACTGAGATGTTTCCCTATCAAACCTAACATTCCACCCATTCAAAACCCGATGTCCATTTTGACCTTGTGACCTCCATTTTCCATCACCTTCCTTGACTGCAGACCCTTGATTATTGATTTCCATTGATCCCAAGTAGCCAGTCGTTTTCTCATCATCCAGAAACCCGGGCTTCTTTTTCCCAGTCTCAGTGTCTTCCTCCCCCTACCGCACCCTAGACCTGACTGGCTGCAGTTTATCTAATTTATTTTGCATGCCCTTTGAACTTGTTTACAACTGATCTGCATAGAACCTCATTCACAAGTTAAACTTCTGATGTAACTTTCAAAGAGCCATGTGGAGTTGTAGATGTAAAAGGTTTTATTCAGCCCGTCAAGAAAAAGCATATGGAAAAGACTTTTAATCTCAAGGTACATCAATGCTTTATACTCTTTAAGCATCAAGAAGGTGGCAGATGATTAAATACATAGTTATAAATACATGGATTACTGCAGCGTTTTGAGTGTATGATGCACCATCAATAACTCTCGGAGACGTGAGGTGAGATATAGGCTTTTATTGACTGGAAGAAAGAACAAGCAGCAATTGACCACCACACTACATCCTGGAGACTGAGGCCGGGGCGGTGTCTCCAATCGCCTTTATACCGGCGTCTGTGGGAGGAGCCACAGGAGCAGTCAGCGGGGGGCCGTGTCCAGACAGGTATATGTAGTTCACCACAGTGTAGTCAAACAGTTTTGTAGAATTACATATTTACAGTGGGAGCACATCTCAACTGACAAGACAGCTTTGAATATTCAAATACCTGTAGATAGTCTGAAGGCTTTTTAGGATAAAACCCCAGGCACTCAAAATATTTCACTATTAGTCACAATATTGAGCAACAGCATCCTGATTTTGCCTTTCATAGTTTACAGTGGTGTAAAACCATAATGTCCAAAGCTCAATATCTGATTTCAATGTCCTTAATATGTTGATGGATGTTACATTGTTTAATATACATACTATCTTTGTGCAAGTGTCAATAAAAGACTTTTCTTGTCAGTTTCCAAAGTATATCTTGTAATGCCCTGGATAAGATTTTTATTGCTATGCTGTAAGTATCTAATGTTAGCAGTTCTGCTTTCAGCCTACTTGGGTTTGAGCTGAGATAACGGGCTTTGTTGTTCACCTTCAGAATATGGTGTCAGCTAATCAGGATGGTGGAACTGAGAAAAGGTTCTAGAGAATGATAGGTGAGGCGTTTTTATGAGGGACACTGGTGTGGGTTGAGGGAGAAGACAGGAGGGAAGATGCCTGAGGATGCTGACCCTGTTGCACAAGATGATTTGTGGAGATGAATGGCTTCAGGGAGGAAGGACCAATACTCACGTGGGAGAGGCCATTTGTTCCTACGGGAGATGGATTTCAAACGATATTCAGAAGGTGCAGTAACAAAGGCTTCTGAAAGATTTGAGCACTGCCATGCACATGTGACTTTTTAAGTATAATGGGGCCTTTTTGTTCTTTTCTTTCTTTCCTTTAGTAACTGGTTGCTGGTTAACATTTTTAAATATATTTCTTCATAATTTTATGCAGTGTACAATTTGTTATTTCTTGCTGATGGGCAATTGCAGGAGGCAGTAAATCACACATCATTCAGGCAGACAGGGTTTGGGTGGGCAAGACATCCCAACCTCATGGATTTGACGTGACCAAAGTCGTATACGCCCTAGTGTACAAAGCCCAAGAAAGGCGGGTTTCTCACCACGGAGTCAAGTGTCTGTTAACAAGGGGCTAACAAGCCACATTTCCAGAGACGCCCATTAAAAATGATATCTTAAATGATCTCCCATTGTAGCTTCAAATATGAGAAAATCTGCAGGTGCTGGGAATCCAAGCAACACACACAAAATGCTGGAGGAACTCAGTAGGCCAGGTAGCATCTATAGAAAAGAGTACAGTCAACTTTTCAGGCCAAGACCCTTCATCAGGACTGGCTGCAGTGATCACAGAGGGGGAACAGTGAGAGAGGGTTTCACTGAACTCCTGTCAAAGGGAAGATTTAAACTTCTTCAGGGTAGGTATCCCTGGAAGAGATTTGCAGTGTGGTAATCCAATCACAAACAACAGACCTACTGAAGGGTCTCAGCCCAAAACGTTGACTCTACTCTTTTCCATGATGCTGCCTGGCCTGCTGAGTTCCTCCAGCATTTTGTGTGTGTTAATCCAATTGTAGCTTCCAATTTTTGTAAGACAACAGCGTCTGTTTGGTTACTATTTTTAATTTTAAAAACTGGTTCTGATTTGTATCAATGACAGCTATTTACATAACTTTTAATTGAAATTAACATTCAGCCCACAATGCAACAATACTTAATGTTCCTTTGTGAACACCAGTCAAATTCTCGGGCAAGGTAATTTTTATTTTAAAAATAGACATAGAATTGTTACTAAAGGTAGTAGCAGCACCAATCCAGAAATGTGAATAAGATGGAAAGAAGACTCATTTTATCCAGAAAGCCATCATTAGTTCAATCTATGTTCAGAAAAGCCCCAAAGTGTCTATATTGTCTTTTTTTTTGCAGCCACACATTATCTTACTGTCTCATAGGAAAAATGCCGATAGGCTTCTCTGAAATTTGATTTATTGACCTGGTATCTGCATGATCCAAATATCTAATTAAGTTTTTGAAATACAGATATTTTTCCCTCAGAGTAATTAGAAATGCTTTATTCACTTGTCAGATTATTGTATTTGTACAATGACAGTCTGGCACTATATTTGCTTATTTAATTTCTTTGATCATCTATAAAATGCCATTTTTCCAAATTCTTGGACTCTCCTCCCTTTGTGAATTTCAAAGATGAAATGATGAATGAAAAAGTTTAGAATATCTGTAAACAATGTAGTTTACTCAATTAAATTATCCCTGATCCCAACATTTTAACAACTGGTTACAACAGGAGCAATTAAAAATTAAAATGGTATATAGCTGTATTTTCAAAATTATTAATCACTACTGTGAATAACCATGTGTAGTTTTGTGAATGAATACAAAATTCTGCGTTTCCTTATTATGATAGGAAGGAGGCCATTTGGCCCATCAAGTCCATACAGACTCAGAGGAATCCCATTCTCTCACTAATTTTTCTAACAGCCTACTCTACCCATATTCCCAGCAACTCTCCCTAGACTTAACCACTCACCAAGATGTTAAAGGCAAGTTATAATAGCCAATTAATCTACCAACCGACACGTCTCTGTGATGTGGGAGGAAACCAGAGCATACAGGGAAAACCCACGTGGTCAGAGGGATCCAAAGAATGTTGTCCTTTAAAATCCATAGAGATTCATATCATATTCATGAAATTCTTAACATTTTGGATGCAATAATGCGAGCAATTCACCTTTACTAGATAACAAATTGACTATTGGAATTGCAAATATTTCATACATTTCTTGCAACATTTCGTATTAACTGATATGTGAACTCCAGGCAAAGAAAACTCTCAACGTGCCCCATTAGGATCAAGAGTAAGCTGTATAGCCCCTCAAGTCTCCACCACCTTTCAGTAAGATTCCAGCTGATGAACACAAATAAGTACTTGGTTAATTATTATCACATGTACTAAGATAGAGTTAAAAGCTTTTGTTTGCTTGCCTCGATACCAGTCATGCCATACATAAGTATGTTGAGGTAGAACAGAAGAGAAAAGAAAAACAGATGCAAACTACAGTGTTCCAGTTGCGGAGAAAGTGCAATGCAGGTAGAGAAGTAATGTGCAAGAACCATAATGAGGTAAACAAAGAGATCAAGAGTTTATCAGACCATAAGGCACAAGAGCAGAATTAGGCCATTTGGCCCATCGAGTACTCTGCAAAACATTGGCACTTCATTTCTGAACTTGTTCAAAGAGGAGAAATAACTGCACGTCTGTCAGTTATCTGCCAAAAGTAAAAACTCTTTGAATTCCAGAAAGAGTCACAGATCGGACTTACCACAACACTGTGAAGACACAATCCATATAACCATATAACCATATAACAATTACAGCACAGAAACAGGCCATCTCAACCCTCCTAGTCCGTGCCGAACACTTACTCTCACCTAGTCCCATCGACCTGCACTCAGCCCATAACCCTCCATTCCTTTCCTGTCCCTATACCTATCCAATTTTTTTAAATGACAAAATCGAACCTGCCTCTACCACTTCTACTGGAAGCTTGTTCCACACAGCTACCAGTCTCTGAGTAAAGAAGTTCCCCCTCGTGTTACCCCTAAACTTTTGCCCCTTAACTCTCAACTCATGTCCAACACAAGGGTTATGACCCTGATGCGATTCGAACACACAGCCTTCTGATTTAGAGCAGATGCGTTACTGTTTCACCACAAGGCCTGATAATAATCAGCATTTTCAGTTAGTCCTGTCGAAGGGTCTCGGCCCAAAACGTCGACAGTGTTTCTCCTTATAGATGCTGCCTGGCCTGCTGTGTTCCACCAGCATTTTGTGTCTGTTGTTTGAATTTCCAGCATCTGCAGATTTCCTCATGTTAGCATTTTCAGAGGTCTTTTTAGAGTATTAAAACAGAGGGATACCACCATGCTTCATGGCAGGATTTTATTTTGATGATGTGCAGTGTTTAGTCTGATGGCCAAAAAGCGCAATTTTGGTTTCATCAGACAATAGAACCTTCTTCCAGCTGACTTTCCAGTCCTCTGGCACCATACCAGAGTACAATGATTTTTGAAATGCCACCACAATCTCCATTGCTACCTTTATCAGAGCCCTAGGTGCAGTTCATCTGGTCTAGGTGACGTATGTACCCTCAGGTCTTATAGCTTTTTGAACACCTTCTCCCTTGTAATAGTAACTGCACTCACTTCTCTTCCCTCACACCTTCAACATCTGGATCACTGCTAATGTCTTCTACGGTGAAGACTGATGCAAAATACTAATATAGTTCATTTGCCATCTCCTTGGCCCCTGTTATTATTTCTCTGGCCTCATTTTCTAGTAGTCCTATATCCACTCTCATCTCTCTTTTATTTTTTACATACTTGAAAAAGCTTTTACTATCCACTTTGATATTGTTTGCTAACTTGCTTTCATATTTCATCTTTTCCCTTCTAATGATTCTTTTAGTTGCTATCTATGGGGTTTTTAAAGCTTCACAATCTTCTGTCTTCCCACTGATTATTGCTTTGTATGCCCTCTCTTTTGCTTTTGCTTTTATATTAGCTTTGACTTCCCTTGTTAGCCATTCCAATTTATATTGGCCAACTTCTGTCTCATACTACTGTACTTTCCTTTACTCCACTGAAATACTGCTACATCAGACTTTACTTTCTCCCCATCAAATTTCAAGTTGAACTCAGTCATATTGTGATAACTGTCTCCTAGGGATTCTTTTACCTTAAGCTCCCTAATCACCTCTGGTTCATTACATAACACCCAACCCAGTATAGCTGATCCTCTAGTAGGCTCAGCGACAAACTGCTCTAAAAAACCATCCTGTAGGCGTTCAACAAACTCACTCTCTTGAGATTCATTTCCAACCTGATTTTCCCAATTAACCTGCATGCTGAATTCACCCACGACTATCATAACATTGCCCTTCTGACAGGCTCCCCTCGGGTTCAGGTGCAACCCATCACTTTTGAATAAGTCATACCTCCTCCCCCAGAAGAGATCCCAATTATGCAAGAACCTGAAGCCTTGCCCCCTGCACCAGTTTCTCAGCCATGCATTAATCTGCCAAATCATCCTGTTTCTACCCTCGCTGGTGCAATCCAGATGTTACTACCCGGGAGGCCCTGCTTCTCAGCTTACTACCCAGTTCTCTAAGTTCACTTTTCCTTCCTATGTTATGGTACCAATATGTACCGAGACATCTGGCTGCTCTCCCTCCCTCTCCAAAATGTTGTGGATGTGATCTGAGATGTCCATAACCCTGGCACCTGGGAGGCAACATGTCATCCGGGTGTCCTGTTCACTTCCACGGAATCTCCTGTCTGTTCCCTTGACTATTGAGTTCCCTACCACTACCGCTCCCCTCTTCCCCTTCTGCACCACGGACCTAAGCTCAGTGCCAGTAAGCCAGTCTCCATGGCATTTCACTGGGAGGTCATCCCCCACAACAGTACCCAAAGCAGTATACTTACTTTTGAGAGGAATGGCCACAGGGGTGCTCTGTGCTAACTGCCTATTCACATTTCCATTTCTCCTGACAGTCACCCAGCTATCTGCCTCCTGCAACTTTGGGGTGACTTTGATCAGTTCTCTCCTCACTCTCCCGTACAAGCCGAAAGACATCCACCTGCTGCTCCAGATCTCTAACATGGTCTTCAAGGAGCTGATATAGTTCTTCCACGACTCTAACATCTGGCATGAGGAACACAGAATGGCCATTTACTACACTGGGTACAGCAAGAGAAAAATAAACATAGAACATAGAAATCTACAGGATGTTACAGGCACTTCTCTAGAAACAGTAACCTACTCTAGAAACCGTCTAGAATTTCCCTACCACATAGCCCTCTATTTTTCTAAGCTACATGTACCTATCTAAGGGTCTCTTAAAAGACTCTATCGTATCTGCCTCTACCACTGTTACTGGCACCCACCACTCTCTGTGTGAAAAACTTAGCTCTGACATCCCCTTGTACCTACTTCCAAGCACCTTAAAACTATGCCCCCTTGTGTTAGCCATTTCAGACCTTGGAAAAAGCCTTTAGCCATCCACACAATCAATGCCTCTCATCATGTTATCAGGTCATCTCTCATCCTCTATCACTCCAAGGAGAAAAGGCTGAGTTCACTCAATCTATTCTCATAAGGCATGCTCCCCAATCCAGGCAACATCCTTGTAAATCTCCTCTGCACCCTCTCTATATTATCCACATCCTAAAGGAACCTTAACAGAAGCAACACAGAGCTTACCCAGAGCCAACAACTCTTTTGAGCCGAAGCCTCCTTTGAGTCAAAACCTGAAACTCCTACTCTCACCACTGGCCAACTCATGACAATGAGCCCCACTTTGTCCCTTTCTGTAGTTTTAAACAAGTGTCACTGACCCGTGAGAAACTTTGTTGCTGTGGCCTGCTTCTGCTGCTGGTTGGACTGTCCGAATAAGCCTGAATGCCTGTGAAGCTCTCCTTTTAAACAAGCATAACCGGCCCCTGTTCCTGCCACTGATTGGTAGTCCTGGTCCAGGTGATCATCCACCTTAATACCTTTCAGTTCCCCTCGCACTTTATCATTTATAATAGCAATGGCACTCACTCCAGCTCCCTGACACTCACGGACCTCTGGCACACTGCTAGTGTCTTCTAAAGAGAAAACTGATGCAAAGTACACACTAAGTTCATCTGCCATTTCTTTGTGCCCCAATACTACATTATTAGTGTCATTTTCCAGTGGTCCAAAATCAACTCTCACCTCCCTTTTACTCTTTATATAATTGAAAAAACTTTTAGGATCCTGCTTTATATTATTGGCTAGTTTGCCCTCATATTTCATCTTTTCCTTTCCTATAGCTTTTTAAGTTTCCTTTTGTTGAATTATAAAAGCTTCCCAATCATCCAACTTCCCACTCACTTTTGACCTTATTTGCCTTTTCCTTGGCTTTTATGCAGTCCTTAACTTCCCTTGTCAGCCACGATTGCCTACCCCTGCCATTTGAGAACAACTTCTTCTGTGGGACATATCTATCCTGCACCTTATGAACTATTCCCAGAAACTTCAGGCACCTCTGCTCTGCCGGCATCCCCGTCAGTATCCTCCTGGGTAAGCTCCGCTCTCATATCTCTGTAATTCCCTTTATTATGCAATCAATTATTTTGTGTTTTATATTTGTAATTAATTTAGATCACTTTGTAGAGATCTGTTCTCACTTTGACAAGAAGGAGTCTTTTTCTGTTGATCAGTGTCAAAAAAGCCAAATTAAATCCACTGATTCAATGTTGTAGAATAAAAAAACATGAAAACTTTCAGGGGGTGTGATGAATACTTATGAAAGTATTATGGTTTTATTATTTACACCATGGATTGAAGCTGTCAACCATCTCCATTTTAACTAACATCTCTTTGATGTCTTTTCAATTTAGAAAATTCTCCTTCTTAAGTATATTCAGCAAACTAGTGTCTATGTCCAATATATTAGAAAATTCCACAGGGTCTCTAGCCTTTGAGTAAACAAAAGTCTGTTAATCTCAACCTAAATTTCTTGAAAAGTAAGATTGTGACTCCTTGTTCTCAGCAACCTGCCAGGATAAGCATCCAATTGGCATCTAGTCTGTCTAGCTTTATCAAAGCCTTGGAATTTTCAATGAGATCCATTATTCATTCTTCCAGACTCTGGTGAATATAACCCTAGTCAACCTAATCTCTCTGCCTGTATTGCAGTCCCTGCTATCGCAGGAATGAAACTGGTAACCCTTTGCTGCACTCCATTCTTAGTTTAGGAGTTGAAAACTGGATTCAGCACACCAAGTATGGCATTACCAAGGCTTTATGTAAATATTGTAAGATGTCTATGCTCCTGTATTCAAATTAATTTTCACTGAAGGTCAGCATAAAATTGGTTCACAGAAACTCATGTTTGTCTTCAGTGAATAATATGCAATGTAGAATAGCTCAGCACAAGAACAAGCCCTTCAGGCCATTATGTTGTGCCAGGCTAATTTCAGTTAGTAATTAAATGGCCAACTAAACTAATCCCTTCTATCTAAACAATGTTAAAGTTCCAAGTAAATGTTTTTATTAAAGTACATATAAAAAAGTACATAAATGTCACCATATACAAACCTGAAATTCATTGTCTTCTGGGCATAGTTAGTAAATTCAAAATCATATAGGATATATGAAAGACCATGCTAACAGGACAGACAACCAGTGTGTAAAAGACATCAAACTGCAAATACAAAAAGAGAGAAAACAATGAAATAATAATAATAAATATCAAGAACGTGAGATGAAGAGTCCTTGAAAGTAAGTCCATAGCTTGTGGGAACAGTTCGGTTTTAGGGTAGGTGAAGTTATCCCCTCTGGTTCAGGAGACTGAAGGTTGAGGGGTAACTACTGTTCCTCAACCCAGTCCTGAGGCTCCTTACCTTATTCCTGATGACAGAAGTGAGAAGACAGTATGACCTGGGTAGATGTTGCTTTCCTGTGAAATGCTCTGTGTAGATGTGCTCAGTGGTGGAGACCATGATGGACTGGGTCATTCCACTATTTTTGTAGGATTTTCTGTTCAAGGGCATTGGTGTTTCCATACCAGGCTGTGATGCAGCAGCCAATCAATATACTCTCCACCACACATCTGTACACATTTGTCAGAGTTTTGGATGTCATGCTGAATCTTTGCAAACTCCTAAGTAGATGTGCTGCCATACTTTCTTTAAATTGAACTTATCTGCTAGACCCAGGACAGATCCTCCAAAATAATAAAACCTAGGAAGTTAAAGTAGCTAACCCACTCTACCTCTGATCCTTCGATGACGACTGGCTCATGGACCTCAGGTTTCCTCCAACCAAAGTCAATAATCAGCTCCTTGGTCTTGCTGACATTGAGTCAGAGGTTGTTGTTGTGGCACCACTCAACCAGATTTTCATTCTCTTTCCTATATGCTGACTCATCACCACCTTTAATTAAATGCTCAAACTATTTTCTTCTGTCTACAAAATGTACCTGTTTTTCCATTTCCTGCACAGTCATGTGCCTGAGAGCCTCTTGAATGCCTCTTTTGTGTTTGCCTCCATGACCAGCACCCATAGCACTGCATTCCAGGCACCCACCACTCTCTGTGTAAAAGAAACTTGGCAACACACCTCCTTGAAACTTATCCCCTCTCACCTTAAATGCTGCCCTCTGGCATTAGACAGTTAGGGTCATAGAAGCAGAGTAATACAGCACAGAAACGGACCTTTCGGCACCAACCCAGCATCATTCCTGGGTTGTCACAGTTACCCACGCTATGCCCTAATCCTCCAAGCCCCTAGTGTCTGTGTCATCCAAATGCCTCTTAAGTGTTGCAATTGTACCCAATTTCACCACTTTCTCAGGCAGCTCATTCTCACTGACCCTTGCATAAAGAAGGTGTCTCAACTCTCTTTTAAATCTCTCCCCTCTGTGTCCTCTAATCTTGGACTCCCCGGCTCTGGGGAAAAGACAATGACCATCTACCTGACCCACATCCCTCATGATTTTATGAACTTTTTTGAAGTCACCCCTAATTCTCCTACACTCCGAAGAAAAAAGATCCAGTGTGACAAACTCTCCCTATAGCATTCTTGTAAATCTCTTTTGCACCCTCTCCCACTGTCTTTCTTATAACAGGGAGATGAACACTGTTCCCTCTTATTTATAATAACCAGTCTGCACAAAAATCTTGCGCTGTGCAATTTTTTGCCCAGTGACAACAATATGTTCACACTGAATTTTATATTTTGAAGGATTCAATTAAACAGCTATCAAAACGCTATAAATAAGAACTTTGATCTCCCGTTCATATATGGATATCCCATATCAAATATGGAATTGATCATTTTTGCTCCCGTTCATCTGCACTCTCACAAAACACGTGTAGCAGGTTGTAGCGGGTAATGAAGGATTTTCCCACCAGAGCTTTTGCACACCACCCATATGTGATTTGTTTACTAAGTGATGCTTTAAAAAGTTAATGTAGCCTGGGGAAAAGTACACACTCAAGACAACAAATACTTTTTCGTGTTTTAATTCCTTTATCTGTTTTAAATGTTTAAGTGCAAGAAGAGGGTCGTAAAACAAAACGAACCACTTTACAATCAGGTCCTGCCATTGCAATCTCCGTTTAAACTTCGATCCACACACTTGTGATTCGACCAATTGCGTATGCAGTATAAAAATACATAAAGAAAACTGCACAAAACTAATACAGTACTAATATGGTAGTGGCAATCCTGAAGGAACACAATATAAACAACATGAGAATCCCCCCAACCCTGTATCTTATACATAGCAGCGAAAAATGTAAGCAAATCCATCTCATCTAAGATGTCTATTACTCTTTAGTACACATGTGCTGAACTCCCGAATGGAGACTAAACATTCATATTACGCTGTTACATTCACAATCAGTCATGTTACAATTAAATTAGAAAAAAGGTACATTTTGGCACAGCTTTACAGGATATTGCCTGGTAGTTAAATTACAGGAAGACTGACCTACTTGGCTGGTGAGGAACTTTGCACAAGCCACGCTATCCAGCGTTGATGCTTTCACTCGTGAAAATCTAAAGCATCCACATGTAAAGCATGTCAAGTTACCGATATTCTCGATTCACCAACAAACATAAACGAATTCACATGGATATTGTAAATTAATGCTCACCTTTCCTTACCATGCCTAGCATCTCTGGAAGGAACTTGATTCCAACGCCCCACCAGCTTCTTCAGCAGAAAGCAAAATCCCCACTATCCCAGGTGGGCGTAATGACGTCACCATCTCCACTTAAAGGCACAGACACCGATACTAACATTACCCAGATGGATGCCTAAGCACACTTTTAATGATACTGAATAAGATTCGACGGTCACCCGGTTACATTAAGTTTCCAAATATCACTCCACTTCTCCAGCAACTTCGGCACCACAACCATACATGCAGGTAACACCAGTTTCTGTATTTTACATAAATATTTCTTGTAGCTGCACGTTCCTGACCTCATGGGCTTTCAGTGTAGTAGTTTCTACTGTTTCACTAAGCCATTCCACTTTAAATGAACTAGCAGTTCTTAATAAACTAGCAGTTGTTTTGCACTTCACGCCCTTCACTGCTTTGGAATTCGACATAGTGAATCGATAATTTCTTCAAAAAACAGAATAAAAAAGCCCGTTCTAAAATCTGCAGGCAAATCATTGCAAACTCCATCTTGTCAACACTGTCCAAATCAGAAACCAGAAAAGGAAATGTGATTGTGTATGATCATAAAATGTACTTAAGATGCCAATGAGTAGAGGGTGACAACCTTTTGTGCGCAGTTTAAATTCCTTTGTGTGCTAGTAGCAAAAAATATATGCACGCGCCCACGCACACACCTTGGAGGGAATATTGGTGATGAAAGCTATATGCAAAACTCCAAGTGCAGCTCTCTAACAACTTAGATAACTGCAATATAACGTTCCTACTCCTAAACTTAAATCTCTGACTGGTAAAAACAAGCATGTTAAGCACCTTCACCACCCTGTCGACTAGCATGACCACTTTCAGCAAATTGAGCACATGCTCCCAGGTCTCACTGTTCCACAAAACTCGTGAATATTCACCACTCACTGTTTAAGTCCTGCACTGGTTTGAACGTCTACAGTGCATTACCTCATATGTATCTAAGACACCCTAATTTAGTATCGTCATCAAATTTGCACGTTTACGCATGTACATTTATATTGTTCCACATAATGAATAGCAGAAGTCCTAATATTGTCCACTGGCACACTCCACCAATCACAGGACTCTTGTTGGAGAATTGACCTTTTAACCATCACCTGCCTTGTCTTGTCCATACTGCACCAACCGCCGCCACTGGGCTATAAACGTGCAGGAGCAGTGTGTGGTTAAGTGCCTTGCTCAAGGACACACACGCTGCCTCGGCTGAGGCTTCAACTAATGACATTCAGGTCACTACTTGGCCACTTGCTGCTTCCTATCATCAAGCCAATTGTGAATCCACCTCACTAACTCCCCAGAATCCCATACAATCTAATCTTCCAAATCAGCCTGCCATGTGGGACCTTGTCAAAGCTGTTACTGAAGTCCCTGTTGACACCATCCACTGCTCTTCCTTCATCTAGCCCCTTAATTATCTCTTCAAAAAATTTCGAAAAACGTTGTCAGTCATGACCTCTAATGCATAAAAGCATGCTGACTATTCTTGATCAAGCCTTGACTAAGTGATGATAAATCTTGTCTCTCTGAATTCCATCCAGTAACCTCACTACAATTGAGGTCAGTTTCACCATCTTGTAGTTCCTTAGCCTATCCTTGCTAACCTCACAATTAAGCAAATATCTCTATAAGGGCCTCTGCGATTTCTTTCCTGGCAATTGCCTCATTTCATCGCTAGGGAGAAAAGAGTGCTGTCTTTTCTCTCTATGCCTCTAATACCCATATAAACCTCTATCAGATCTGTCCTCAGCTTCTGCCACTCCAGAGAAAACAACCCAAGTTCATTCAACCATCTCTCTTATCCAAACAGCATCCTAATAAACGATTTCCAAAGCCTTGACATTCTTTTTACTATGTGGCAACCAGAACTGAATGCCATACTCTCGATGAGGAGTAAATGGAGTTTTATAAAACACCAACAGAACTTTCTGACTCCCAAACTCAATTCTTCAACTAATAAAGGCAAGCATGCCATATATCTTTTTTTAACAACCGTATCAACCTCTGTAGCCATTTACAAGGAATTATGGACATGGACTCAAAGATCCCTCTGCACTTCAACACTGTTAAGGGTCATGCCATTAACAATCTGCTGTCTCTTGACACGATCTCTCAAAGAGCAACACTTCACATTTAGCAGGTTAAACTCTATCCACCATTTCTCTGCTCATATCTGCAATTGATTTATATTCTGCTGAATCATTTGGCAGTCTGCTACACTATCCACGTTACCACCAATACTGTCTGCAAACTTACTAACCCACTCATCTATGTTTCCATCTACATAGATCACGAACAGCAGAAATCCCAGTACGGATCCTTGTGAAACATCCCTAGTTTCAGACCTCCACAGAATAAAGGCCATCAACCACTATCCTCTGGTTTCTATAGGCAAGCCAGTTCACTGCACTCCATGCTTCTTAATCATCTGGATGAGCAAACTTTGAGGGACCTTGTCAAACACCTTACTAAAATGAATGGAGTCAATATCCACAGCTCTCTCTTCTTTGCCACCTCCTTGAAAAAATTCACCGAGTTAGTAAGACATGACTTCTCTCACATAAGGCATGCTGACTGTCTCTAGGCCATACTTGTCTAAATGCTCTATCCCTAAGAATTCTCTCCAGAAGCTTCCCTGCCATTGTTATGAAACTCACTGGTCTAAGTTTCTAGGAATTATCCCATTTTCCTTCTTAAATGATGGAACAATATTACCTACTTGTCAGTCCTCTAAGACCTCACATATGGCTAGAGAGCACACAAAGATATTGGTCAAGGGTCCAGCAATCTCATCTCTTGACTCTCTTAATAACCTGGAGTATATCCCATCAGGCCCTGGAAAATTAACCAGCTTAATGTCCTTTAAGACGACCAGCACTATCTCTTTCTCTATATCAAAATACCCAAAATAATAAGCAAGCACCACATTGATCTCCCTATCCCCCAAGTCCTTTTCTTTGGTAAATACTGTTGCAAAGTATTCACTTAAGACCTTATGCACATCCTGTGCTTCCAAGTATGTTTCCTCCTCTACCCTTGAGTGGTACAATCTATTCTCTAGTTACATTTTTTATCTTGGTGTGGTGTATGTTTAGAATAACTTAGATTTCTCTTTAATCCTACTTACCAAGGACTTTTCATGGACTTTCTGAATCTCTTAATTTCCTTCTTGAGTTCTTTTCTGGCTTCTCTACAATATTCAAGAGCTCTGTTCTTTATCTTCTTAACTAGATGCACTTCCTTTCCTTGCCACCCTTGTCCTTCCTTCCCACTGGAACATTTTGTGCAGTTGGTCTTTCAGTACCCTCAACATGTCAGATGTAGGTTTGCCCAAAAACAATATCTAGGTTTCTTTGTACATCAACACTTCCCATTCTGGCACAATTTAAGTAATACATTGGTTTTGTTTTTTCAACTCATGGATAATTTCACACATATCCACGTTACTCTACTTCTGCAGAGATTTTGCTCAGACTTAATTTTTCACATTAAAGCCTCGTTGCATATTACTGCCAACTCACAATCCCACCTAGCTTACTGTAACTGACAAACTTCAAAATGTTGCATTCTGTTCCTTTATTCAAATAACCAATGTGTATATTGTATAGCACTAACCTTTGTGGTACTGCACTAGTTATAATTCACTACTCAAAAAATACCATTTATTCCTATTATGCCATGCACTTTAATTTAAATGCCATTTTTTAAAATGTGGGACTTAATTTAAGGATTTCTGAAACTCCAAGTACATCCACTGCACCTAGTTTTCTGTCATCTTATTTTATGTGTTACATTTTCAAAAAAATACTTCTGGAGAATGATAACCAACTTACCAATTCAAGAGAATTAACTTCATATGCAGTACAGGGAGACATATAAGATAACGCTACGAGGATGAGTATTTACAACAATTAAAAGCTACTTTTAAGCAGCCATTGCTGCTATTGCTGTATGTCAGGTTTCTCAATCTATTGATTCATATTGTCAGAACACTTTATTTTAATTCAGTCATTAAACCCGCCTAAATATAATTTCAGTTATCTGACTTTCTGATGCCTGAGCTGGAAGTGGGTACTTAAAGTACAAATGTAAGCAGGGCTCACTGATGTGTCGTCTCTTGCTAGTTTTCTTTAAAGTTGATAATTAACGGGAATCTTAGTGTCCCCTTAGTAGATCAATAGAAAGGTGGACCAAAATCAGTATATATTAAAAAAAGTACTGGAGAGAGAAGGGTCTCTGCCCACAAAGTCAACTATTTACTCATTTCTATAGATGCTGCCTAGCCTGCTGAGTTCCTCCAGCGTTTTGTGTGTATTGCTTGGACTTCCAGTGTCTGCAGATTTTCTCGTTAAAATACTGGAGATTCGTAGCATGTCAAGAAACATCTGTGAAGACAAAAATAGAGTTGATCTTTCAGATTACTGACATAACATCAGAAGTGAAAAAATTAAAAAACAGAAAGTTTTAATACCAGTGAAAGTGTAGAGGAGTGTTTCCCAAACTGTTTTAGCCCAACATCCCCCTAGAGCAATTTCATACTTGCCAATGCCCCTCTTAGGCACAATATACTTCCCAGCACCCTCATAGTATAAAAACATGTCTACCATATGTTAACATGAGAAAAATGATTCAGCTTTAAATTTTATTTGTCTTTAAACCTAGCTTACACTGTACCTGTACACTGTACAACAACTTCGATATCAATGTGATCCTTGAGCTTGACGGTTTTTATCAAGAGCTGAAATATCTGGTTCAAGTTGTGACAGCAAAAGCCTTAAGTCCCCACGCGTAACAATGTCCAAGCGGTTTCTGTTTTTGTGCAAACACGAGGAAATCTGCAGATGCTGGAAATTCAAACAACACCACACACAAAATGCTGGTGAAACACAGCAGGCCAGGTAGCATCTATAGGGAGAAGCACTGTCTTACTCCCAAAAATTTCTCCTTTGGCTCCGCCCACTTCCTCCAAACCAAGGGTGTAGCCATGGGGACCCCGTATGGATCCCAGTTATGCCTGCCTTTTTGTTGGCTTTGTGGAACAGTCCATGTTCCAAGCCTATAAGGGTATCCATCCCCCTCTTTTCCTTTGCTACATCGACGACTGCATTGGCGCTGCCTCCTGCATGCATGCTGAGCTCATTGACTTCTTTAACTTTGCCTCCAACTGTCACCCTGCCCTCAAATTTACCTGGTCCATTTCTGACACCTCCCTCCCCTTTCTTGATCTTTCTGTCTCCATTTCTGGAGACAGCTTATCTACTGATATCTACTATAAGCCTACGGACTCTCACAACTACCTGGACTATTCCTCTTCCCACCCTGTCTCTTGCAAAAATGCCATCCCCTTCTCACAATTCCTCCATCTCTGCCGCATCTGCTCTCAGGATGAGGCTTTTTATTCCAGGATGAAAGAGATGTCTTCCTTTTTTAAACAAAGGGGCTTCCCTTCTTCCACCATCAACTCTGCTGTCAAACGCATCTCTCCCATTTCCTGCACATCTGCCCTCACCCCATCTGCCCACCACCCCACTCAGGATAGGGTTCCCCTTGTCCTCACCTACCACCCCCCCAGCCTCCAGGTCCAACGTATAATTCTCCGTAACTTCCGCCACCTCCAACGGGATCCCACTACCAAGCACATCTTTCCCTCCTCCCCTTGCTGCTTTCCGCAGGGATCGCTCCCTACGCGACTCCCTTGTCCACTCGTCCCCCCCATCCCTTCCCAACGATCTCCCTCCTGGCACTTATCCTTGTAAGCAGAACAAGTGCTACACCTGCCCTTACACTTCCTCCCTCACCACCATTCAGGGCCCCAGACAGTCCTTGCAGGTGAGGCGACACATCACCTGTGAGTCGGCTGGTGTGGTATACTGTGTCCAGTGCTCCCAGTGTGGCCTTTTATATATTGGTGAGACCCGACGCAGACTGGGAGACCGTTTCGCAGAACACCTATGCTCTGTCCGCCACAGACAGCAGGATCTCCCAGTGGCCACACATTTTAATTCCATGTCCCATTCCCATTCTGATATTTCTATCCATGGCCTCCTCTACTGTCAAAATGAATCCAAACTCAGTTTGGAGGAACAACAACTTATATACCGGCTGGATAGCCTCCAACCTGATGGCATGAACATCGACTTCTCTAACTTCCGTTAATGCCCCTCCTCCCCTTCTTACCCCATCCCTGACATATTTAGTTGTTTGTTTGTTGTCCATCTTCCTCTGGTGCTTCCCCCCCCCCCACTTTCTTTCTCCCAAGGCCTCCTGTCCCATGATCCTTTCCCTTCTCCAGCTCTGTATCACTTTATCACTTTCACCAATTACCTTTCCAGCTCTCAGCTTCACCTCCGGTTTCCTCCTATCATTTCGCATTTCCCCCTCCCGCCACTACTTTCAAATGTCTTACTATCTTTCCTTTCCATTAGTCCTGATGAAGGGTCTCGGCCTGAAACGTCGACAGTGCTTCTCCCTATAGATGCTGCCTGGCCTGCTGTGTTCCACCAGCATTTTGTGTGTGTTGCTTCTGTTTTTGTGTGTGGTTCACTGTACTGAGGCCTCTTTCAACAAGGCAGGAGGATGGAAATGCAATAAAGAGCAGTTTGGCTGTTCTCCAAAGACCAGGAAACTTTGTACGATAGTGTAGCCACATACCAGAAAAGTTGACAGTTTTGAAAAACATTTTTGCTTCATCATTCTGAATTTCAATCATTTATCCTTGCAAGCTCTCTTGCTGTTCTTCCACCTTGCAAAGAACTGGGTTAATTACCCAGTCCAGAATTTCCAGATCATTCAACTCCTTGAATCAATTCTGAAAATCCTTCATCAGTGACTGCAGGTGTAAGCAGTAAGCAAATCACTGTCTGTGAAAGGGAGTGCCATACTTTCCAAGCAGGGAAACTGTGAGAACATTCTCCCAATGTTTTGCTTATATATTTCCAATTCTCTGATAAAAGTGGACAATACACTTTTTGCCTGGATTAAATTGAAATTCTCACCATGCAGTTTCATTTTGTCGTACAGATTGGCTAGTTATGCCAGATCTCCATGTAGAAGTTCAATCTTGTTCCCAAGCTCTTGTCAACTTTGAGCTAAAATTCAACCACAGTGTCAAAAAGATCAAAGAAACATTTTAAGTAGCACCCTTTTGACAGCAAATGCACTTCAGTGTGAAGAAGTGAGTGTTTAAACTCTTCATCGTTATCTTGGTATAGCTGGCAAAATATTCTGCTATTTAATGGATGAGTTTTAATTTTGTTGATTGCAGATATTACAAGAGTCATACTTGAAAAAAGTTGCTAGCTAAGGTTTTTGGCTGCAAGATAATGATGATGAATTACACAATAGATTGCAAATAGATTTGGAACTTTTTTCCATAAACACCACCAAACCAGCAAGGCAACCTGTCATATATGGTATCCCATCTGCTGCACAAAAAATCATTTTCTGAATTGGAATATTTTTATCCTCAATATACATTTTGAACTCATTGTAGATTGATTCTCTGTTAATATTTGTTTTTAACTTTTTACAAAAGAGGATCTCTTCATAAATTTCCATTTTTGATAAACTATTTATATGCCATTAGCAATGCCTTTTTGTCTCGCACAGTTGACTCGTCCAGTTGTATCCCAAATTCTGTTTTTTGTAGCTCTGTGCATAGTTGATACTCAATGTCTTCACTCATTTCGTCAATATGACGAGCTACAGGGTTATTACTCAGAGGAATTGATTTTAAAATACTGGCATCCATTTTGAGAACAGTGGTGAGCACTTC
Source organism: Hypanus sabinus (assembly GCF_030144855.1). Classification (NCBI taxonomy): domain Eukaryota; kingdom Metazoa; phylum Chordata; class Chondrichthyes; order Myliobatiformes; family Dasyatidae; genus Hypanus; species Hypanus sabinus. The sequence goes on along the minus strand of NC_082719.1, from coordinate 45,179,717 downwards.
TGATACAGCGGGCATTGTTAATCTTTCACTAATTGTGTGAAATTTTCCGCAGTTTGCTATCAGTTTGGAAATGTTATAAGAAACATGAGACAACTATCAAGGCCATTTTTAGCTTTCTTGGCAAATGACTGGAGTGTGTAACACTTTTCAAATGCTTCATTCATTTTCTAGAACTGTGTATTACCATAAGTAGCCTTTTCAGGATGTCGTTTATGGACGTGTTCCTGCAATCTTGATGGTTATGTAGCTTTATTAGACAGTACAGTATTACAAATAAGACACATGGGGCTTTAGTGATCTGATGGGAATAGAATAAAACCATACCCCAGGTATGTAACATTGTATTTACACACCTTCTGTACTTTCAGCTTCTTAGCAGGATTAGAATTCAAGGCTTCACTGCCTTCAGACTCACAGATCATGCTGTACATATTTATCAATCATTAACAGGGCTAAATTAAAACTGAAAAAACACAAACTGGGAATGTTTATTGGATGGTGACAATGGCAGTGAGTTGACATGGATGGAACGATGACAGTGGCATACAAAGGAAGGGGGAGGTAAAGATGAAGACGATAACAAAGTGAAAGTTATGTTGACAAGGAATCTAAATGTTAGTCAGGATAAAGCGGGTGTTTGGCAAGCTACCTTTATACTATTCCAATTAGCATGATCGACCAATCACGTAGATCTCATAATCCCCAAACGTGGTTCTTGACCGAACGTATGAAACTGAAGTTGCCTTGAACAGCTCAAGAAGAATCCTCGGGGTTGGCAGATTCACTGATTGACTCTATTTCATCATTTAGTTCCAGTTATTGTTGTATTGTTGTGCAAACTGTTTTCCATGGATCTGTAGAAAAAGCTAAGAGGGTGTACTTGACTTACCAACTGTTAAATTGTATGAACTCGTTCCGTGCCATGAGTCAAGGGGAACGGTTGGGCACACCAGTTGCTAATCTATGCATCCTCAATAACGTCTGTTTGGGTGGTAAGGTCAGATGAGATTGTTGAGTTTCAGATGTATTGTGATGATGAGGGCTAACTGCCTGCAGAACTACGTGTTTTCCAGTGCTTTATTTTTTTTGGAAGTGCCTCTTCTATTAATGGTCGGTCAAGTCTTGTGCCTCAAGTTAGTGTGCCACTTAGCCCTCCCCTCAAGAATCTTGAATGCCCCCGATGACTTCTTTTTCCCTTAACACCCGACACATAACCACCCCGAGGAGGTGTACTGCCTCAAGAGAAGGCCAGTGATGTTGTGATACATTTGCTTTCACTGTTCAGAATTGTTTATTTAATATCTGAAATGTAGAATTTTGTCTACAGCATGTTACCATGTCACAAACACAATATAAGAAACATTATATACAGCACAAGCGACGAGTAATTCAAGATTTAAATGATCTCAAGCTATCAAACATTCTAGAGGTCAGTATGCCCAGTTCTGAGTGGTTGTTCAAGTTGCTCTGCTGTGAAATTAGCTTGGAGGTTTGGTCCAACTTGAAGTTCAATGGTTCAGTGGACAAATGCAATTATTGTATGATGCCCAGCTTTGTTTGCTGGAAAAGTTATTCGATCTCAGCCAGGACATTCCTGTAACAATGAAATAAAACCAGTATGAAAATACATGGATTGAAATCAATCTGTCTGCTGTTAGGAGCAGGAGAAAGTTGTGATGTAATGTTAGGGATTTAAACAACATATTAGGGTTGATAAATTTTGTGCTGGATGATGTAGAGCTTCTTGAGAGTTATTGGAGCTGCTTTCTTCCAGTTATTTGTGTGTTGGAGCAGTATTCATCTAGGCAAGTAGAAAGTATTCCATCATAGTTCTGACCTTGCTTTGTAGACGGGGTATCGAGAAGAGCTTCAGTCACCACAGGATCTCTCATCAGCTTCCGTTGTCACAGCATTTTTATGACTTGTTAAATTGAAGTCCTGGTGCTGAGACCCCAAGAAACTGTTTGGTGGGGAGTGGAGTTGTGGGGGGGGGGGGGCGGTGTGCTGAGAATTAGTTAATGGCATCAAATGTCAAGGTAGGTAGTTAGACTCATGTTTTTGATTTTAACGTGATCCAACAGAATTCTGAAGCATTTAATCCCACCCGTTATAATCCAATCACATATTATTGGAAAAAAACTACTTAATTATTTATTTTCTAAAAGCCAGATAGGGAGCAAAAAACAAAATTGCCATCTTTAGTTTGTACTTTCATTACCATCCTATTTATATCCCATTCCTAAATATCAATGTTCCTTTGCAGAGCAATTTCTTTTCATTCCAACACTGCAAATATGAAGCAGTCCCAGTAAGGTGTCCAGCATCTCGATGACTTATGAAAAACATTTCCCTACCTTAATCATTCCATCCATTTCCAAGTTATCCTCAGCTTCATCTGCTTGTACATCCTCTATCTGCAAGTCCTCATTAAGCTCAGAGTCCAGAGACGATCCAGCACCACTCCCATATTTCAGTTTCTTTATGGCTTGCAGAGCATATGGAGTCAAATGTGTCTCTTTGTTATATGTGAGTAAATGCAGCTTTTACCTAACAGAGGTTGAGGAGGTACAGAATTGAAGAACTTCAAGTAACCTAAACCAAGAATTAAAGTTTCCACAGGCCTTTACATCTACCATTGCATATTCAACCTATATATTTTCTTCAATGTGGAACAGGCTAATTCAATCCCAATAAAACAGATATGGTAAATATATTCTACTGAAATAGTTATGGGTTACCTTCAGGTCTAGTTTGGAGAATGGATCAGGCCGACCACCCCAGCTATTAATCTCCATGATACAATCCTGTCATGGTCCGGTCCAAAATCCGCATTCCGGTTCACAGACTCCAGACTCCGGGTCCTCTGACTGTCCCTTGTTTCAATTGGACTTAAACATAAGCACCTGATGCTCATCTTGGGGGCTGGGAATATAAGTGACCTTGGGATTGAGTCTGGGTGGGTGGTTGTCTTGTCATGTTGGTCTCCTCTTGGAGCAACCCACTGGTGGAAGGTTAATACATTCAGTGAGTTATGGTTTTGGCTGTTCCGTAGCCCGCTGAGGTTACAGGCCACCATGAGTCTTGGAGCCACCCCAGACTGAGCTCCCTTCCTGTCCCTTGCCTCCATCAGGTAAACCAGGCTGATTGCTGTTACCCTGCATTACCCTGATGAAGGGTCTCAGCCTGAAATGTCGATGGTGCTTCTTCCTATAGATGCTGCCTGGCCTGCTGTGTTCCACCAGCATTTTGTGTGTGTTGTTTGAATTTCCAGCATCTGCAGATTTTCTTGTGTTTGCCATTACCCTACGTTACCCTACGGTTGTTTCTGTCCTTTCCTGTCCCTTGCCTCCGCCAGGTAAGCCAGGCCATTTGCCGTTACCCTGTGGTTGGTTCTGTTCCTTCCCTCCGCCAGGTAAGCCAGGCTATTTGCTGTTACCCTGCAGTTGGTTCTGTCCCTTCCTGTTCCTTGCCTCCGTTGGGTAGAGTCCCGTGTCCTGCCCAGGCCTCAAGCTCCAAGAATCCAAGACCCCAGCCTCGTCTGAAGCCTCAAGACCCCAGCCTCAAGCCTCAAGTCTCAAGCTCCTAGAACCCAGGCCTTGTCACGTCTTTGCCTGGTTTGGGGTCCGACCTAGGTTCTGGCTCCGTGTCCAGTCTCAGGCTCGGAGTCCACCCCAGTCTCTTTGTTCCCAGTCCCTCATCCTGGTCCTGCTTCCCTTGCCTAGTCTGTGACCTGTCCCGTCCTTTAATTTTGTCTCGTCATGTTACTAGTACTTGTGTCTGTGTCCTGCATTTGGGTTCATTCCCACATGACAAATCCACATCCTCCTTCAGCAGATAATACGCATCCATGGTTTCAACAGCATCCTGAACACCATTCGCTCCCTGAAGTGAAAGGGGTCGCACCAGGGCATTCCGCAGAAAAGGAAGGTAATCCAAGTTTACTGCCCGCTTGCTGGCATGTGTCCTTTTAAATCAGTATAAAAAGTACTGATGTGAGAGCTTGGAATAAACAGATACAAATCACAAGCCACCGTAGGATATTCAAACAAATAATTTACTGCTTCAAGCTGTATACTTGTACAACTATAATTCTCATCCATAAATGTTGCCTGACCTGCTGAACTCCTCCAGAACATTTTGTGTATTGCTTTAAATTTCCAGCATCTGCAGTACCTCTTATATCAATGATTTACAGCTCTACTGCAAAGTCTCTTCAAGGTATGCCTACTCTAAAGAAGCTTAAATCTTTCCTTCAATGGGAATTCACTGAAACCCTCTCTCATTGTACCCCCACGGTGATTTCTGCTGCTCTCTAACTCTTTGACTACATGCTCACTCAGACTTGCCTCTCCTATCACGCCTTCTCTGCCAGCCCTTTATCTCTTCCGCCAATCAACTTTCCAGTTCCTTATTTCAACCCATCTCCCTCTCCTGGTTTCACCTATCACCTGCCACCTTGTACTTCTTCCTCCCCTCCCCTATCTTCTTATTCTGACTTCTTCCCCCTTCCTTTCGAGTCCTGATGACGGGTCACAGCCCAGAACGTCAACTGTTTATTCCCATCAGTAGATGCTGCTTGATTTGCTGAGCTCCTCCAGCATATTGTGTGTATCATTATAAATGCACATCGTTTTTCAGAGAAAGTCCTAGTTACTTGATTAACTTTTTGTTAATTAACCAACTCATATACTCATATTCCCCCTCGTATATATTCATTCCCCCATGTACTATTGAATATTCATATATTGTTACTGGATCACATCTATCTAAATGCTTGGTGAATATTTAACAAATTTATAGAACTAAGGCCAAATTTCCCACAGCCTTTTTGTCTTGAGTATCTATAGAAAAGTTATCAAAACATTTGGCTGAATATCAATTATTAGATAGTGATACCAAATTCTTATGAAAGGGCTCTAATTCAGAAATCAACATTAAGTAAGCTCATTAAGCCTCATACACATCCACAAGCAATCTGTTTATGACCAAGAAACCTCCCTAAATCTATCTTTAAAAGCTAATCTTTTCCCCAATTAATCTCATATCAACAATTGGTTTAATTGTCTATTAATGAATTGTCAGAAAATTTAGATGCACATTTCTAACGAGAAAAGCACCTCACTTACTACTAATATGTGTTAATTAAGGTTTTCTGAATCCTGAAATATTATTCAACCTAAGCCAAGAATAAAATTCCATGTAACAATTTACAGTGAAATTCCAGGATAGAACTTCTACTGGAATCCTGATGAAGGGTCTCGGCCCAAAATGTCGACTGTTAGCTCTTTTCCATAGATGCTGCCTGGCCTGCTGAGATCCTTCAGCACTTTGTCTGTATTGCTTTATTATTTCTTTACTGGAATGTAACAAATTCAGTGTCTAATGTTACTTTATACATTTACTTATGTATAGTACAATACAGTGAACTCCAGAGCTGAATGTTCTTCTTTTAAAAAAATACACGTTGGCTGATGTGTGTTTCTACCATTTTCCTACTTGTTATAGTCGGAAAGCATCATGTCCCCACAGACTTTCACCCCTGTTGCATGCATTTGTATAATGATGACAATTTTCAAAAGTTTCCTTTCAGGATATGGGGGACCCCTAGTGCTTTCTTTTATGTATGGCAGTGCTCACAGCTGAAATCAATTGTACCTTCCCAGGAATCCCACAGAAGTAATGGTAGACTTCTAAAGATCCTCGCAATTGTAAGGAAGACTATGACATTGTAACTCCTGGAAGTGGATACAGACTTAATGTAATTATTGTCCAATGCTTGAAATGTCAATCTGAAGAAATTCAGTGGATGAAAGAAACTGCAGATTATGGAATTTGGAGCAACATAAAAGATACTTGAGGAACTCAGTGGATCAGGTAAACATCTGGTGGGAATTGAGGAGGCAGATGGCATGAAAAGAGGAAGGGAAAGTGGGTCTGGGTAGCTATGTAGCATTATGTGATGAAAGTCTGAAGAAATAGAATTACCAAAGTAGAATTTTCTTTCCATTGTTACATTTTACGGCCTTGATAAGGAATCAATTACAGTGAATGGATTGGAATGTTGAAAAGGGCTAACCAGCCTTCAGCATTTCTGAAAGTTGGTGCTGAGTATTTTTTTACAAGCATACACAGTGCCCTACATTTCCAAATTTTTGTATTCTGCTTGAGTTCATGCTGTTCACCTGGCCTTCAGGATACTCATTCTTGATATAATTACAATTACGAGCTGCAAGCTGGTGCCAGGTGACATTCTGCAGACTATGTACAATACTTCTAAATATATCTTTCAAATTACTGTCACTGCAATGTGCAGCATGTAATTTTCCTTTAAGCAGTGTACTTTTAAATCAACTTAATGATCTACAGACTTCATGATCTTCTGAAAGACTTGGCAGGCCAAGCAGGTACTGCAACTTTAAGTGCAGGAAGGTTCATCGCCGTGGCCAGAAGTGAGGCGGGGGGAGGGGGGGGGGTGGCTCCAAGCCAGGCTGAAACACAGAGGGATGAAGCTGGAGAATAAAATTGAGTACCTGGGGGCAAGATTGCAGTATTGGAGGGAAATGAGATAATGTTACGTTCTATGTCTGAACAGGACAAGGGTTTCTCCCTGCAGCCAAATACAACAATCATACCTGAAGGATTCTCAATTTACAGAATAGACTGAACTGCTGATTCAGAAAAGGCAAAAGGTGGAGATGTGTGTTTCATGATAAACTCAGTGATGCTCCACTGTAGCTGTTTTGTTGAACTCATGCTCCCCGACTTTAAACACCTAACAGTCAAATGCCATCCATTCTATTTACCTAGGGTGTTCTCCATAAACTGAGTTCTGACCGTAGTTTACATACCACTTGCGGCCAACTATTAATCAAGTGCTTGCAATACTGCATGATGCTCCAAGCATGAAAAAGTCCATCCCAACACATTTCAAGTCATAATTGGGGACATCAACCAGGCTTGTTTGAAGAAAAACTCTGCCCAATTACCATCAGCATTACCAGTAGCATCAGTGGTTGCAAAATATTAGACCACCGTTATACTAAGATAAGGAATACTTGCCCATCGCATCTAGCTTTTCAAGGCAGCAGTCAAAGGTAGCTGCGATATATTCCTTTTTACCACAAACTTTTGCATAAGAGAGGGCCACAGATCTGAAAATAATTCATTCATCCTTGTGAAAGGGAGTAGCAAGTAGGGCAAACATGCTTCTTTGTCAAGAAGGAACCCTTTGAGAACAGTTCAGAAAGCTTTTAGGTAGTCATCAAAAAAAGTAAATTTCCTCCATTTGGTCCAAAAGTAAATTTGGTTTGGGTCCTGAACTGGGGGAAAGCCGGTTTTGTTTGTATAGGCCGGTGAACCTGGTCTAACAAATGATATTGAGTGTTTGATCAGGGAAACAAAGAAAATGTATCACTAACAAGAGATTCTGCAGATACTAGAAGTCTTGAGCAACATACATCAAATGCTGGAGGAACTCAGCAAGTCAGGCAGCATCTAGGGACATGAATACAAAACCAACCTTTCAGGGTGAGACCCTTCCAACAGGAGCGGAAAAGAAGGGGCCAGAAGTGTGGGGGAGGGAAAGAAGTACAAGCTGGCAGGTGATAGGTGAAACTAGGTGAGGGGGAAGCTAGGTGGGTGGGGAGGAGTATGAAGTAAGAAGCTGGGAGGGGGTAAGTGAAAGAGGTAAAGGCTGAAGAAGGAATCTAATAGGAGAGGATAGTGTACAATGGAAGAACGGGAAGGAGGAGGGGAACTTGAGGAAGTGATACACACGTGAGGAGAAAAGAAAGGATGAGGGAGTAACCAGAATGGAGAATGGAAAGTGAAAAGGGGGAAGGAAGATTTATGTTCATTTGAGAAGGCGGAGACTGAATAAGAAAAGTCAGCACAGTTTTGAAAAGAGAGAATCAGCAATAAAGATTGATGAAGGAAAGTTGGTACTTGTTGTCTATGTGGACTTTAGTAAGGTATTTAACCAGGACCCATGTGGTAAGCTGGTCCAGAAGACTCAGGAACTTCTAATTGGAAATTTGTAATAAGTGGTGTACTGTAGGGTTTGATTCTCAGACCTTTGTTGTTTGTAATATATACAACCTTCTGCATTACTCATAAAATGTGGTTTGTTCTTCAGCTAAGTCACAATAATAGACAAACATAATCTGCCTAAACTAATCATTGTTTACTCATTCACAGTCTAAGCTGGAAAAACCATGTGAGTCCTTGTATTTAATGACTGGTAGAATCTCCCTTAGCAGCAATAACCTCCACCAAACATTTCCTGTAGCTGCTAAACAGACTTGCACAATGGTGAGGAGGAATTCTAGACTATTTCTCCACATAAAACTGTTCGATCCATCAATATTTCTTGGATACCTTGCATGAACAGCCCTCTTCAGGTCATGCCACAGCATCTCAATTGAGTCTCTGGACACTGACTTGGTCATTCCAAAACACAAATTTTCTTCTTTTTAAACCATTAAAAAGGGAGGGAGGAGAAAATGGCGGCACAACGCAGTGTGTGCGGCCTCTCTGGAGATGGATATCTGTTACTTGTTAGGTAGGGATCCATACACAATCCTGACTTGATGGAGACAGACATGAGAGCGTGGAGAAACATCTGGAGAAACTTCTGAAATGCCCACTTCGCTGCCGCTGCTACTGTGCGGTCCGGAATCTCCGGAGGAGAAAGCACCCGAGACCTCAAATTTGCTTGTTTCGGCGACCGGGACAAGGTTGAAGGTGCTCGGCAGAGGATGGCGCTGGGGAGGCTGTATTGGAGGGGATGGTCAGAGGCTCGAAGTTTTCAGACGGACTCAGAGTCTGCTGTCGTCAGGTACTTCCAAGGCATTAGATGTCAGTGCCTGGAAGTTTATGGCAGGGAGAGTTTCTCCCTTTTGCTGCCTGATATCGGGACTATTGGAGTCGATCGGGACTTGAGACTTTTTTTTAAACCATGCCCATGGTCTGCTTTCATCAAAATATGGTATTGCTTTGCACTGCTGTAACTATATGCTATAATTATGTGGTTTTGTCAGTGTGAGTCTGGTTTGTCCTTTTTTTTATTTTGTGATATCACTCTGGAGGAACATTGTATCATTTCTTAATGCATGCATGCATTTCTAAATGACAGTAAACGAGGACTGAGTGTCCTCATAATCTAATCTAATTCTGTTGTTTTACTCTTGTGTTTTGCATCATCCAACTTCTATTAAGATTCAGGTGACCAACTGCTATCCTGATATTCTCTTGTAAATGAAAAATCATGAGTCATGAGATGAAAAATCAGAGTAAGAATGTGAGAGGAGAGGAGGAAGAAGTACAAGGTAGTAGAAGGTAGGTGGAACCAGGAGAGAGGGAGAAATGAAGTAAACAGCTGGGAAGTTGACTGGTGAAAGAGAAAAAGGGCTGGAGAAGGCGGAATCTGATCGGAGAGCGCAAAAGGCCACAGAAGGAAGGAAGGGGAAGGAGCACCAGAGAAAGATGATGGTCAGATAAGGAGATAAGGTGAGAGACAGAAATGGGAATGGAGAATGGTGGGGTGGGGATGGGGGTAATTACCAGAAGTTCAAGAAATTGATATTCATGCCAACAGGTTGAAAACTATCCAGAAGGAATATACGGTGCTCCTCTAGCATGAGTGCCTCATTGCAGCAGTAGAGATGTGATCATAGATATGGTTATGGGTTTCTCAAGATGGAGGTTAACTTGACCTCACTTATGTCACATTGCAGACACTGGATGTTAACTGCCAAAGGGTTTCCACCCTTTGAAAGATACACAGCTACGTGATGGTCAGTGATAATTTTCTTGTGAGCGGTAATGATTTATGCATATTTCAGCAATTCACAATTTCATTATTTAAACCTTCACAACAAACCAAGTAATAATCAGGACTATCTTTTCTTCCACATGGCTTGTACCTCTCGAGCATAAGTCCCAGCTACAAGAATGAAATCAATGCATTACTGCTACAAACAACAGGAGAGAGGACTATTGGTGTTCTCACCATAAATATCACTGCCCAGGCTTTGTGGAGAAAAATTGCAGTATTTAGCAGACTGAGTCTCAAGATGCATTGTGATTGTGTGCTGTGCAGAGACCAGCTAAATAGAGAGGAGTTACTGATCGGAGCAAGACTTTCCCATGTCCAGTAGCAGAGTGATCCACCAGTAATCAAAAGGCAGTCTCCTCTCTCCGACAACAGATCAATCTCACCAGTCATCAAAAGGCAGTTTCCCCTCTCTGGGCACAGAGCGATCCCACCAGTGATCAAAAGGCAATCTCTCCTCTCCAGTAACAGAGTGATCCCACCAGTGATCAAAAGACAGTCTCCCTCTCCAGTAACAGAGTGATCCCACTAGTGATCAGAAGGCAGTCTCTCCTATCCGGTCACAGAGCGATCCCACCAATGATCAAAAGGCAGTCTCCTCTGCCTGGGCACAGAGTGATCCCACCAGCAATCAAAAGGCAGTCTCCCCCTCCGGTCACAGTGTGATCCCACCAGCGATCAAAAGGCAGTCTCCCTCTCCGGTAACAGAGCGATCCCACCAGCGATCAAAAGGCAGTCTCCCTCTCCGGTAACAGAGTGATCCCACCAGTGAATAAAAGGCAGTCTCCCTCTCCAGTAACAGAGTGATCCCACCAGTGATCAAAAGGCAGTCTCCCCTCTCCGGGCACAGAGTGATCCCACCAGTGATCAAAAGGCAGTCTCCCCGCTCCAGTAACTGAGTGATCCCACCAGTGATCAAAAGGCAGTCTCCCTCTCCGGTAACAGAGTGATCCCACCAGTGAATAAAAGGCAGTCTCCCTCTCCAGTAACAGAGCGATCCCACCAGTGATCAAAAGGCAGTCTCCCCTCTCCGGTAACAGAGCGATCTCACCAGCGATCAAAAGGCAGTCTCCCCTCTCCGGGCACAGAGCGATCCCACCAGTGATCAAAAGGCAGTCTCCCCTCTCCGGGCACAGAGCGATCCCACCAGTGATCAAAAGGCAATCTCCCCTCTCCGGGCACAGAGCGATCCCACCAGTGATCAAAAGGCAGTCTCCTCTCTCCGGGCACAGAGCGATCCCACCAGTGATCAAAAGGCAGTCTCCCCTCTCCGGGCACAGAGCGATCCCACCAGTGATCAAAAGGCAATCTCCCCTCTCCGGGCACAGAGCGATCCCACCAGTGATCAAAAGGCAGTCTCCCTGCTCCAGTAACAGAGCGATCCCACTAGTGATCAGAAGGTAGTCTCCTCTGCCCGGGCACAGAGTGATCCCACCAGTGATCAAAAGGCAATCTCTCCTCTCCGGGCACAGAGTGATCCCACCAGTGATCAAAAGGCAATCTCTCCTCTCCAGTAACAGAGTGATCCCACTAGTGATCAGAAGGTAGTCTCCTCTGCCCGGGCACAGAGTGATCCCACCAGTGATAACAGGCAGTGTCCCCTCTCCGGTAGCAGAGTGATCCCACCAGCGATCAGAAGGCAGGCAGCCAGCTCTCACCCTCCACATTCGCCATGATGCTTCAATCTCCTTCATCGCTCTAATCGGCAAACAATGGAAGCTTTAATCATCAAAGTGGAGTTGAATATCAGCTTGCAACCCCATCCCACAGTCTCCTCGCCACGAGGTTTGCGCATGCTGCCTCTGCTTCCTGGAATCCTCTTGGAGACTGCAAAGTGTGGGAACACCCAAAAGATCTCCAAACTGCAAATCACTGTCTCCAGCAGTTCCAGAATCACAATCAAAATGAAAGACATAAAAGAAGTGAAATAAGTGGTTTCATGGTCAATCCAGAAGATGCCATCCGTGGGAGTGTTGTACACAGGTGCCATTGTGACCGGAAGTAATCCTATAGGTAGCTATACATCCCTTTCATAGCACTCCACCCCATTCCCCAATACTTAGTAGAATTCATCTTAGCATTTATCATAGGTAAAAAGGCCAATTACCTGGAACCAAACAAAATTAAGAAAGTAGTGAAAATAATACATATTGGACAAAAAGGTTAAACAGAAACTAAGCAACCTAACAATTTGTAACACATCTGTGTACATAGCTATTGTGCACCAATGAATCTTTATTATCCCTTTTCCTTCCTCCCCCATGTGACATGGCTTATGTAGCAGTAGGCCGATCAGGTATCTGCTCAGATGCCCTGAGCTGACATGCACTGCATTTGGAAGGCTGTGTAGCAACTGCAATAAACTGCTCCCTCAATGGACCTAGAAATTTAAATCTAGACTTTTAAGAGTTTTATATTAACAAAGGCACTTTCTCTGGAATTGTATGTTTTGAAATTGTAGGGTGAAATATCCATTAGCTTTTCTTGATTGTTCACCATAACAGATTAAAGATGTAACCAAATGTTTTTGTTATTATCGTGCATTTAATATTTCAATGCTATTTGAATAATAATGTAGAAGAGTCCAAAGTGTTTTTCACCATAAACACTCATTAATGGTTTTATCACTGTAACAGGCTTATTTTTGGACTAGTAACTGCAGCCTCACTCTCACAGAAAACTGTGGACGAGCTACTGCAGGGCTGCTCAACCACTCAGTGTTACCTAGATGATATCATTGTTACCAGTAAGAATGACAAGGAACATCTCCCAAATCTCAAGACAGTGTTAAAAAGATCAGAAGATTATGGGCTCAGAGCATAATACAAAAAGTGTAAATTCTTTAAACCATGCATCACTTCTCTGGTCACACTATTCATGCAAAATGATTTCAAAAGTGTGGTAATAAAATTCAACTAGTGGTGGATACTCCAATACCAAAGTTGAGGTCCCTTTTAGGATTTTTCAATCAGTATACAGATTCTTGCCATACCTGGCTACTGTGCTCCACCCCTTGAGTCCATTATTACAGATCAGGAAGAAATGGCAACCAACAAAGCAGTGTGAGGTGGCTTTCCAAAAGACAAAGGAAATGGTGATGTCAGACACTGTACTTACACATTATAATCCATATTGCCCAGTGGAGCTGCCTGTGACCCTTCACCTTATCGTATATGTTCAATCATGTCATATGTTATGAACGATTGAAGTGAATGTCCCATAGTTTTTCCATCACGTTCCATTACCACTGCAGGAAAAAAATTATGCACAGAGTGACAGAGAAGCCCTGAGTCTGGCTTGGGGTGTAAAACTTTTCAACTAGTACTTGTATGGGAGAGAGATTACCCTTCTTACTGATCATTAACCACCTGTGTCCATTTTCAATCTACATAAGCATTTTCCAGTAGCACAAATACAGAGATGGGTTCTGTTTCTTGGAGATTACAAGATCAAATCTAGAGGATGACTAGTCATGGAAATGCTGATGGGTTGTCCCATTTACATTTGGGAAAGAAATAGCTGAAACATTTGCAAAAGAGGACACTCCTCTTGACGTATTCTCCCTAAGGCAAATCAAAAGTCTCCCTTTTACAGCAGAAATGATCCAAAAGGGAAACCAGAAAAGACCCCACACTGTCTTAGTTCTACAGTCACCCAAAATGGCTGGAATTTGCAACAGAAATCCCAGTTTACTGTGCTGTACATGTGTATATATAATAGTTGTATTGTATAGTTCACTGTGTATGTATATACATATATATTTATATGACTAGAGAGCAGTATGTTACATATTTTAGTTGGGATGTGTTCTATATTGACTTGGAATTTATAGTTAAGCAGAGAGGAGTGTTGTGTTTGTAATATTTTGGTAATATTTGAGTAAAGTTGTAAATATATTGTCTGATTAAGCATTCTTTGTTAGTTAAATAATTCACTACGGGTTATATGTAAAAAAGTATGTGAATGGCGTAGATCATCACATTACCACATCATAAGTTAGCACCTCGCTTGAAGTAAAAATGAAACTAAGACACACACTCTCCCGGGCTCCTAGTTTCATGTTTTGAAGTTACCAAACAAAACAGTTATGAAGATAAATTGAGTGCGCTAGGGCTTTTCTCTTTGGAATGAAGGAGATTGACAGGCGACAATAGAGCTGTATTAGTTTATGAAAACCATAGACAGAGTAGACAGCCCGTATCTATTTTTCCCAGGGAAGCAGTGGCCAATACCAGAGAACATCTATTTATGATGATGCGAGTTCAGTTTAGGGGTGATGTCAGATGTAGATTTTTCACAGAGTGGTGGGTGCCTGGAGCTCACTGCCAGGGGTGGTAGTAGAGGCTGATAACATGGAGTCATTAGATTGGCAATGAATGTATGATACAATAGAGGATTGTGGGCTGTGATGGAAGGAAGGGTTAGATTGATGGTGGAATAGGTTTATATCAACCAGCACATCATGGACCAAATGGCCCTTTCTGTGCTGTTCTATGTTCTCTGTAACATCACAGACCATGGACTGAACCCAATAACAGCAGTGCATCCCTAATAACTAATAGCAATACTGAATGTCACATATACCTATCTCTGCACATCGCAAGAATTCTATTCAAAGAGCTGTAATGGATGCTGCAATTTTTGTAGCAAATAACATTGCCGTATGCTCGAGGAGTAAATTAGTAATCCACGGATATGTGGTCTGATCCTCTCCTCAAGGTCAACTAAGACATCAAAGGTGAAAGTAATAAATTAATTTTCAAATGGTTGCATAGAAGATGGTTGGAAGGAAATAGAATTCCTGGTAAAAAGCAAAGCAATGAATATGGGTTTCCCAAAATTTAGTTGAAAGCAATTCCAATGTTTGATATCCAACAGTGTGACAGGTCAGAAAATTTGAAAGAGCACAAATTTAGTCTTAGTGGAATGTAAGTGTGGTAATTTCTGCAATTCCACCACTGTCCCACCACTTCCACCCTCAATGCCTGCATGGAATTTGTGGCATTAACTTAATTTCTTTTATGGAAATAGTACAAAAATGATTGCACACAAAGTAGATCCCTCACTTTTCTGTATGTTGCTTTCTGTCCTTTGCCCCCGTACATCATGTGCATGCAATTTTCTTCACAATTTCAACATTATAACTTGTTAACTAACCAAACTAGGTTATTTCCAATCTATTGGTTAACTATTCATGAAGGGTACTAATTTAAAATTGTGGTCTTGGTATTTTTAAAACAGTCGATGAAAGATCTGTAAATTTTGCCAGAACCATACTAATACAAAACTAGTTTGCTGAGTCATTTAGTTAACTACTTGGATGCTATATATTGGCACTCTCACTTCAAATTGCAGGCACACAAGAGATTTTGCAGATGATGGAAATTCTGAGCAACACACACACATTGCTGGAGAAACTTAGCTGCTCAGGGAGCATCTATGGAGGGAAATAAGCAGTTGATTTTCGGGGCGAGACCCTTCATTGGGACTGGAAAGGAAGGGCATCAGCCAGAATAAGAAGGTGGAGAGACAGGGAGGAGTACAAGCTGACAGGCGATTGGTGAGGGGATGATGGATAGCTGGGGGAGGGGAGAATGGTATGAAAAGCTAGGAGGTAATAGGTAGAAGAGGTAAAAGGCTGAAGAAGAAGGTACCAAATAGAGGAAGATAGTGCAATAAAGGGAAGGAGGTGGGGAATGGAAGGGATGTTTTGGGCAGGTCATGAGGGTGGAGAGGAGAAGGAAAGAGGGTGAGAGGGCCAGAAGAATGGGGAAAATGTAGGGATGGGTGAAGGAAACAGAGGGGAGTGACTATTGGAAGTTAGAGAAATTGATGCTCATGCCATCAGGTTGAAGACACTCCAGACAGACCACACAGGTTGGAGAGTCACTCCTCTAGTGCGATGATGAGGTCAAATGCAGGTTGGAAGAGCAAAGATTTATATTACGTTTAGAGACCCCGATGATCTTCTCAGCTGACCTCACTATCCGCTACAGGGTCTTGCAATCCAAGATGGTGCAATTTCTGAACTAGGCAGTGATGCAGCTGCTTAGGATGCTCTCAGTACAACCACTGTAGAATGTGATGAGGATGGGGGGGTGGGAGATGGACTTTCCTTAGCCTTCGCAGAAAGTAGGGATGCTGCTGAGTTTTCTTTGCTATGGAGCTGGTGTTGAGGGACCAGGTGAGATTCTCCGCCATGCGAACACCAAGAAATTTGGTGCTCTTAACGATCTCTACCAAAGAGCCGTCAATGTTCAGCAGAGAGTGGTCGCTCCGTGTCCTCCTGAAGTCAACAACCATTTTTGTTCTGTTCACGTTCAGAGACAGGTTGCTGGCTCTGCACCAGTCCGTTAGCCGCTGCACCTCCTCTCTATATGCTATAGGTTTTGGGTGAAAGGTGAAATATTCAAGTGGAATCTGGGGGGAAACTCCTTCACTCAGAGGCTGGAGGGAGTGTGCCATGAACTGCCAGTAGAAGTAGTAGATTCAAGTTCACTTGTAATACTGAAGAGAAGTTTGCATAGATACATGGATCAGAGGTTTGGGGGGACATGCTGCAAGTGCACATAGATGGGGTTAGTCAGAAGATTGGGTTGTTATGGACTGGATGGGCTGTAGTGCCGGCTTTGTTGCTCCTTGTGCTCTATGACTCTGTGGTTGATGCCAGAACTCTTGAAGTCTTCATTCTATTTTCCTTGGAACTACAGTACTTAAATACAAAGGACTACCCTCCACCTCTCCACACCCATCAAACTTTTGAACTGCATCTCTGACCCTCTCTAACCCACCTCCTTCTAGATATCTCTTAACAAGCCCCTTTGAATATTTGATTTAGGATTAGGAGCAAAAAGAAGTGACTTAGCTCCTTCAGCCTGCCTCTGCATTCAATAGATCATGACTGATTCTGCTTCAACCACCCTTTGAGGCAAAGAGTTCCGAAGACTCATAACTTTGAAAGCAAGCTGTCATCTTCTCTTTGTCTTATGAGTGGCCACTTATTTTTAAAGACTGGCTCTATTTGTAGATTCTCTTACAAGTGGACATATCCTCTCCATATCGATCCTTTCTAGACCCTCCAAGCTCTTGTGCATTTGGACAAAATTGCCTCTCATTCTGTCCTGCAACTCCACATTTGACCAAATTTTTCCACTAGAACCTCTGAAATTTTCTGTATGTTTAATTGTAAGACCATTTCTATTTAATGTGACTCCTACACAATGGAATATTTTGGCAGGCATTTACTCATTGAATTTTGCCAGTCTCCTAGATTTGCAGATTTAAAACCCCTGGACTTGCATTAAATCATTGTTCAAAAAAGAGCTTTTAATAGTCAAAAAGATAAAGAATGCTGTGAGATAATACATTTTGACAGAAGGAACAAAAACAAATAAAACATGCCAAATCTACACTCACACAAAAAAACTGGACACATAATTTTGCCAGCTTCTGGGTCCATTTACAGTAAAATAAACAAGGTCTTTTATCATTTTTGATCATCTTAGTGAATACTCAGCTTCAAAAGTGAGACTCCCAAGACAGAATTAACCATTGATTCATCTCCAAGTGGCTAATGGTATGAACTTCTGTTTTACCTGCACAACGTTTTGTTGGCTATTATTAAAGCTCTCTCATGCAGAATTCAAAACATCTATAATGTACTGTTTTAAAAATATGTAAAACTTTCCTTGAAAAGTATCTTATTCTTTATGATAAAATTGTTCAGTAATAAAATTGTCCACAGACATGATAAATAGAAGAGAAAACTCCTCTGCAAAGAGGCAGAAGCTTTCGGATCATTAATGTTGGAATATTAATGTTAATCTAAAAGCAGCTAAGTATTGTCTGTGAACTCTCCCTAATTTCAGGAAAAATGTGTAATAGTTTGGTAGAATAGGAAGATTTAAAAAGGAAATGCCAAAGGGTTTTTCGAATACCAAACTGCATTGCAGTTCAGGACATTTGGTGATTTCTAAAGAACTGAACTAGGGGGCTTCTCATCCTCATTAAAGGTGATAATTCAGGAACCTTTTAGGATCTGAAAGCTTAATATACAGTAGTTATCTTCCTGCCATGTTACCAACCTCAAGACCACATACAGAGCTTATAAAAAGTATTCACCCTCTTTGGAAGTTTTCATGTTTTACAAGGGGTGATTGATAGTTTGTGCCCTAATGTAGAAGGAGTCAATTTTAGAAAGCCCAGCACATTTATTTTTCAACATAGTCCCCTCCTACATTTACACTGTTAGTCCAGCGGTCGTGGAGCATACGGATCTTGGACCTCCAGAAAGTGTCCACAGATGGGTGATTGATAACTTCATGGCCTAAGGCAGAAGGCGATGAGTTATACAGCTCTCGGTACATGCACATGCAGTTCAACTCTTTGAGTGATTATTCAGAAAGTTTGAAGTTAATAACTCATTTCCTTCTACCTTAGGCCACAAACTTATCAATCACCCCTGCTGTGGACACTTTCTGGAGGTCCAAGATCTGTATGCTCCACAACTGCTGGACTAAGTGTGTAAATGTAGGAGGAGACTAAGTTGAAAAATAAATGTGCTAGGTTTTCTAAAATTGACTCCTTCTACCTCAGGCCACAAGCTTATCAATCACCCCTCGCATTGTTTTACAGTATTGAATCACAGTAGATTTAATTTGGCTTTTTTTGACACTGATCAACAGAAAAAGACTCTTTCATGTCAAAATGCAAACTGATCTCTACAAAGTGATCTAAATTAATTACAAATATAAAGCACAAAATATTTGATGCATGAGTATTCACCCTCTTAATTATGACACAGTAAATTGTCACTGGTGCAGCCAATTGGTTTTAGAAATCACATAATTAGATAAATGGAGATCTGTTTTTGGAGACCTGTGTGCTGTCAAGGTGTTTCAATTGACTGTAGTAAAAATACACCTGTATCTGGAAGGTCCAATTTCTGGTGATCAGTATCCTGGCAAAAACTACATCATGAAGACAAAAGAACACTCCAAGCAACTTCATGAAAAGATTATTGAAATGCACAGGTCAGGAGATGGAGACAAGAAAATTTCCAAGTCATTGAAAATCCCTTGAAGCACACTTAAGTCAATCATTAAGAAATGGAAAGAATATGGCATAGCTGTAAATTGCCTAGAGAAGCCGTTCTCAAAAACTGAGTGATTGTGCAAGAAGGGAACAAGTGAGGGAGGCCACCAAGAGACCTATGACAACTCTGGAGGAGCTACGAGCTTCAGTGACTGAGATGGGAGAGACTGCGCCTACAACAACTGTTGCCTGGGTGCTTCACCAGTCGCAGCTTTATGGTAGAGCGGCAAAAAGAAAGCCACTGCTGAAAAAAACTCAGGAAGTTTTCCAGCAGGCATGTGGGAAACTCTGAAGTCAGCTGAAAGAAGGTTTTATTGTCTGATGAAGCCAACATTGGCCATCAGACTAAACGCTATGTTTGGCATAAGCCAAACACTGCACATCATCCCGACCACGAAGCATGGTGAGGGCTGCATCATGCTGTGGGGATGCCTCACTGCAGCAGGCCCCAGCAGGCTTCTGAAGGTAGATGGTAAAATGAATTCAGCAAAATACAGAGAAACCCTGTTGCAGTCTGCAAGAGAACTGTACTTTGGTACAAGATTTGTTTTCCAGCATGACCCCAAGCATAAAGCCAAAGCTACACAGGAATGGCTTAAAACCAACAAAGTTAATGTCCTGGAGTGGCCAAGTCAGAGTCCAGACCTCAATCCAATTGAGAATTTGTGGCTAGACTTGAAAAGGACTGTTCACGCACGATCCCCGTACAATCTGATTGAGTTTGGGCAGTTTTGTAAACAAGAATGGGGAAAAACTGCAGTGTCCAGAGACCTATCCACACAGACTCAAGGCTGTAATGGCTGCCAAAAGTGCATCTACTAAATCTACTAAATACTGACTTGAAGGAGTGAATAATTATGCAATCAATTATTTTGTGTTTAATAATTGTAATAAGTTTAGACCAATTCGTAGAAATTTATTTTCACTTTGACAGGAATTTTTTTTATGTGATCAGTGTCAAAAAAGCCAAATTAAAACTGTTGTGATTTAACGTTGCAAAGCAATAAAGTGTGAAAAGTTCCAAGGGGGTGAATACTTTTTATAGGCACCGTAGTAGTCATGCTGGACTAATTAGCGTTGCCACATTGAAAGAGATATACCACAGTGAAAGAGTTGACTTTCAGAGATAAACTAAAGATCTGAAATAAATGCTTTAGATTCAGAATGTAATGAACTTGGTGGACACTGAGAGGATGAGATAGATACAATGACACCATCAGCAGTTACAGATCACTGTTAATTTTGCCTTTGATGTTTTATGAAGAAACCCAAGAATTGTGGTGGCATGTTGTACTTGAAATGTCAAGGTAGTATTTCTATCATAAAGTTCCACTGGATGCTCCTTTCTAGCTAATTTATCTCCTTAATCCTCCTGATCCACTACTTTTCCAAATGAACCTTCCTAACAAGAGCAAAGTGCAGGAGCAGACAGACGTTCTTGATGATTCCAGTCCTCTTGTGAATTTGACTTCCCTTCAACTCAAGAATGCGTATAATAGAGAGTAATTTTATATTTAAATACCAAATGGGTTTGGAGATGATGATTTAAGAAATGATTGTGGACTTCAGAATAGGTAAGGCAAGGAACACAAAAAAGTCTTCATGGAGGGAATAGAAGTGGAAAGAGTGAGCAATTTCAATTTTCTGGGTGTCAACATCTCTGAGGGTATATCCTGGGTGCAATATATCGATGCCGCTACAAAGAAGACACAACAGCGGACATAATTCATTAGGAGTTTGAGGAAATTTGGAATGTCACCAAAGACACTCACAAATTTCTACAGATGTACTGTGGAGAGCATTCTAACTGGCTGCATGACCGTCTGGTATGGAAGCAGAAGAGGAGCTACTGCCTACCGAGCCCCACCATGCCAGATCAAAATAAGCTGTAGAGAGTTGTAAACTTAGTCAGCTCCATCATGGGCATTAGTCTCCGTAGTATGCAAAACATCTTCAAGAAGTGATGCCTCAAAAAGGCAGCATCTGTCATTAAGGACCCCCATCATCCAAGACTTGCCCTTTTCTCCTAGGTAGGAGTTAGAGGAGCCTGAATCCACTCTCAAAGATTCAGGAACAGCTTCTTCCTCTCTGCCATCCAATTTCTGAATGGACATTGAACCCATGAACACTACCTCAATAATTTTTGTACTACTTATTTCATTTAACTATTTAAAATAAACCCACTGTAATTCACAGTTTGCTTTTCTCTAATATTATGCATTGCATTGTACTGATGTGGCAAAGGCAAAAAATTTCATGACATATGCCTGTGATATTAAACCTGATTCTGAATCTGAAATACTGGGAAAGTCTATGACCAGAAGGTTCATCCTCAGAATAGAAGGGCATTCCTTTAGAGCAGGAGATGAGGAGGAATATCTTTAACCTGAGGGTGGTGAACCTGTGGAATTCATTGCCACAGATGGGTTTGGAGACCAAGTCATTGGATATATTTAAATCAGAGTGATGTTCTTGATCTGTAAGGTTGTTGGGAGAATAGGATTGAGAGGAAAAATAAATTGGCCATGATCAAATGGTAGAGAGGCACAATGGGTCAAATGGCCTAAATTAGCTCCTTTTTCTTCTTTTAAAGAAAGTTCTGAATTTTGTTTTATGTTGTAAAAGTAATAACATAAGTTATTTGAAATATAAAATGCACAGGCAAAAGGTTAACAGATGCACAGATTAAATCAAAGTGAAAGCCATAAACATTAACATTTTCAATGTTGTTACAAATTAGTGAATCATTTTCGTTGCTCAAAATTCTATCATTTTGTTGTAAGACTCCATTCTGCACATTAGAAGTGGCCTCCGAACAGGAACTTTTCAGCACACCAACCACCTATTTAAAAGGCCTTTGAAAAACAGCAGCAGCATGAATATAACTACAGTAAAACTGCTGCACATTTATGCCAGATATCTGATATGAAAACTGATCCATGAGGTAATCTCACATGGCAAATCTTGAAATTAATTCAATAACGCTGGTTAACCGTGGACTGCACATGTTCTCAATGTGAAATGAATTTCAAGGTTGATGTAACCGTGAATCTTTAATTAATGGTACCCTGGAGGATTCAGCAGGAGATGCTATATATTTGTGAACACAAACTACTACATCAAAATGACAAATAAAATAGAAAGTATTTTTAAACAGTGATGAACCTTTATTTATTTCAACATAAATCACTGAAAATTAACACAGCAAGCAATTAGGAAGGCAAATAGTACACTGACCTTTATGGTAAGAGGATATGAGTGTAAGAATAAAGTTGTCTTACTGAAATAATATAGGGCCCTAATGAGACTGTATTGGAATTTTGTACGCAGATATGATCTCCCTACCTGAGGAAGAGTATATTTGAAATAGTGTAAGGAAGGTTCATCACAATGATTTCAGAGATGTATGGACTGTGGTATGAGAAAAGAGTAAGCAGAAAGGTTCAATACTCTTCAGAAGAGTGAGAGATCTCATTAAAGCATTCTAATTTATTACAGAGTTATGTTTCTCTTGTCTGTGGTGTATAGAAGCAGGAATCACAGTCTGAAAATAAGGGATAAATATCAGGATGGAGGTGAGTAGATGAGACGTGGAGGATCAGTTACTGAGAGCGATCAATGGATGTTCAAGTATTAAGGGATTGAAAGGGATGGGGTTAGTAGAGGAAGTGGTGCTGAGGTAAAAATTAGGTTATGATCATGGGTAATGGATCATGGAATGTCAAATGGCCTGATCCTGCTGCTATTTGTGTTCATCTCCCTAATTTCCATCCAGCATTATGATTCAACATTATTGGTTATATCTCCAAAAGATGTATGAACCCAAAGGAAGTTAATGCACATGCTTGGCATCTAAAATAATATGGAATGCTGTAAAGAGCTATCAAAGAAGGCAGCACTTGTGTACTCCACAAAAAATATATATATTCCAGATGAGCATTTCTCTGCCAAAAGGTACCTGACTGAGGGTGGTGAGAAACTGTGAGACCTTGGAATTGGATGGCATTGCACCCTTTTATCTCCACTGTATGATTTAATTTCACTTTTTTCCTGGAAAATAATGACAGGATATAGAGCTGGACACTTCTGTACCCCACCTTTGCTCTCAATCACACCACTTAGTCCCACAACAATTGCTTCTACCTAGGGACTGGAATGATATAAATCAGAGATAAAAGTCTCACACTGCAACTCTCATGGACCATTTACTGGAGAGGCAGTGAATACATTTTACTAATCTGTTGCTGATATGAAAGCAGGAGATACTATAGGAGTATAAAAGTTGCATTGTTTGCTGTGTAACCAAAACTATGTAGTCAGCTTTGAACTTGCTATTTGCTATGCATGTATCCAATTTAGTAGGAGAATGAAATCTTAAGAATGTAGAAAACAATGGTGTGTTAATGAGAGGTAGCTAAGAGATGTAGATTGGAACATGATTAAATCAATGGGTAGAAACAATAGTGGCAGATGTACTTGTGATATGCAACTGTAGCCTAATTGGATATGCTAATGCAACTAAACCAGGAGATTGCTATAAAAAAATGCTATGTACAAGGATCGGTGGGCAATCGGCGACTAGCTCAATGACGGTCTCAACTTTCTTTTTCAATCTTTTTATTATTAATAGCAACATAATAAGATTAATACATAGATAATGGGATTACAAACATACACATTTCAACTGAACATGAAAGAATACATAAGCAATAGTTACAATATAAATGAGTCTTCCCAAATCATGCACGATACAAGTAACATATAAACAAAGCAAACCTAGGTATATCATAATATATATTTTAAAAAAAACAGAAAAGAGAAAAAGAAAAAAAAATTATGCAAGAAAAACTAATCTAACAACCTAATAACTAATAAGGAAAAAAAGGAAAAAAGAAAAAAAAGGAAAAAAAAGGGCTGTTTATAATATCTAACAAAAATACAAAATCATCAGTGTGATCAACTCCGATCCTCTCAAAATATGTAAAATCAAAACTGGAAAAACAAATAGACTTGGAACAGGGTCACATTACATCATATGAAAATTGTGTTGTCTTTATGGCAGTTATTTAGTTTATAATATTTTCGCTTAGTAATTCATTTGTTAGTATTTTCTAGTTAGAATTAGAAGTGTTTAAAGTATATTCATTGCCTGTAAAATATATCGGCATGCGATGACGTCACATCCGGTTTCGCCGCGTCTTGTGGGAAAATACCGGTTTGAGATCAACACGAGGGTGGGGGCTGACCACGAGGCAGACCCGAGCAGAAGTTGTTTTGCAAGCATTAGAAATCACAGTGAGAGCAACGCTTTTTCACCATATGTCAATGTGAAGAGTGAACAGTAAATGGTTAATCTTACTGCGACCTGGTTTTCATTGACTGTGGTTTATCTCGGCGTTTAATTCGGCGTTTCCGTTACACCCGAAGAACGCTACAGTGAAAAAGCGACATTATCAGGTGTTTCAAGTGCTGCAATGTCATCTCGATCCAGCATCAAGTCGATACCGCCCAAAGACAAGGGCAGTAGAGCGACATCAAGTAAGTCCACCGATGCAAGGCCCAAGGCAGAAGCCGCTAGGGTGCGACTGCGCTACGCCAGACAAGAAGCAGATTTGAAAATGGAACAGGCTGCCAGAGAAGCCGAAATCCAGAAGGAAAAGGCTGCCAGAGAAGCCGAAATCCAGAAGGAAAAGGCCACCAGAGAAGCCGAAATCCAGTTGGAAATGGCAAGGATGTCGACAAAGTTGCAAGTGCTGCAGCTAGAAAGAGAAGAAGAAGCTGCCAAGGCGGAAGCAGAGTACATAGAAGAAGCTGAAGGAATGCATGATCTGACCGAAGTAAGATCTACTTCAGAAAGGACCAGATTGGAACGCACAAGCGACTATGTCCGATCTCAAATAGACAGGCAGGCTCGTCCTTCCTCTCCATACGTATTCGATAATATCCCATGTCACGAGGAACCTCAGGGAGGCACGATTGCATCACATCCATACGAGGAAGACAATTTACCCTCGCAACTCCGTGATGAAGTCGAGAATGAAAGAACCGACAACGCTCCTTCACCCCCACAACAGGACGGCGGGGAGGGAGAGGCTCACTCCGGGACAACAGTTGTCAGTACAAACTGTACAGGAGTTTGTGGTCAAGGTCAGTCAAGCCGTTCTTGTTCCAAGATCTGCCTCACTAAGGTGTACCCTAAGGAAGCACAACAAGACGTTAACAAGCGTAAAGTAACTGACGAGACGCTAGGTCAGTCAGTTTTCGTTCAAACCGACCATGGAAATAAACTTGCTCAATCAGCTCAAGATGACATTTCCTTAAAAACAAAGGACACCAAGATCTTCAGAGATGAAGCAAATAATGGGGTCGCCCCATTGCCTTTCAGAGAACCATGCCAGCGCTCACCAAATAACAAAGAGCAGGCAGACAAGCGGTTCACGTCCTTACAAAAAACCCGGAAAAGGAAACCTGAGATGCAGCAATGCACCTGATTGACCCACGAGGTACTGTGCACCCTAATGGCAGAGGTCACAGCCATTATAAACGCACGACCACTCCTACCTGTGTCTTCTGACCCAGAAAACCCCTTCATACTCTCGCCATCAATGCTCCTTATGCAGAAGGCAGGAGCTCCCCCTCCACCAGGAGACTTCTCAGACAAGGGTTTGTACACAAAGCAATGGAGACAAGTCCAAGCTCTGGTAAATCGATTCTGGTCTCGCTGGAGACTGCTCAGGGACAAGCAAATCGCCCGCAACAGCTGGCCAATGGCCAGAATCACTGCTACATACCCTAGTGGGGATGGACATGTCAGGAAGATCGAATTGAAGACCACCGACCAAGGCGATGTGAAAATTTACCAAAGGCCAGTTACAGGAGTTATTCTACTTCTACCTAATGACTGATTAAGAAACTAAGTTTTGCACTCTGTTCATTGTGACCTTACGAAGGTCAGGCGGGGGAGTGTGTTGTCTTTATGGCAGTTATTTAGTTTATAACATTTTCGCTTAGTAATTCATTTGTTAGTATCTTCTAGTTAGAATTAGAAGTGTTTAAAGTATATTCATTGACTGTAAAATATATCGGCATGTGATGACGTCACATCCGGTTTCGCCGTGTCTTGTGGGAAAATACCGGTTTGAGATCGACACAAGGGTGGGGGCTCACCATGAGGCAGACCCGAGCAGAAGTTGTTTTGCAAGCATTAGAAATCACAGTGAGAGCAACGCTTTTTCACCATATGTTAATGTGAAGAGTGAACAGTAAATGGTTAATCTTACTGCGACCTGGTTTACATTGACGGTGGTTTATCTCGGCGTTTAATTCGGCGTTTCCGTTACACCCGAAGGAGAACGCTACAAAAATATTGAATAAATGGTCTCCATATCTTTTCAAATTTAATAGAAGTATCAAATACAACACTTCTAATTTTTTCTAAATTTAGACATAACATAGTTTGAGAAAACCAATGAAATATGGTAGGAGGTTTAATTACTTCCCAATTCAACAAAATAGATCTTCTAGCCGTTAATGTAAGAAATGCAATCATTCGACAAGCAGAAGAGGATAAATGGACTGAATCCATCATTGGTAAACCAAAAATTGCAGTAATAGGATGAGGTTGTAAATCAATGTTCAATACTGTGGAAATAATATCAAAAATGTCTTTCCAAAATTTTTTCAAAAGTGGACAAGACCAAAACATATGAGTTAAAGACGCTATCTCAGACTGACATCTGTCACAAATAGGATTTATATAGGAATAAAAATTAGCCAATTTATCCTTGGACATATGAGCCCTATGCACAACTTTAAACTGTATTAATGAATGTTTAGCACATATAGATGATGAATTAACTAATTGAAGAATTTTATCCCAATTCTCAATAGGGATAGTAAGGTTAAGTTCTCTTTCCCAATCATTTTTAATCTTATAGAAGGCCTCTGAACATATCTTCATAATTGTAGAGTTTTGATACTAGCCCTTTCTGAGAAGGATTTAGTTCAAACAAATTCTCCAAAATAACTGAAGACACAAGATTTGGAAAGATAGGAAGTACAGTATTTAAGAAATTCCTAATCTGTAAATATCTAAAAAAATGAAATCTAGGCAAATTATATTTATTAGATAATTGTTCAAAAGACATAAAACAATTATCCAAAAATAAATCGGAAAATCATAGTAATCCTTTAGTCTTCCAAGCTGAATAAGCTTGGTCTATAATAGAAGGATAAAAAAAGCAATTGGATACAATAGGAATATTTAAAACAAACTGAGTCGACCCAAAAAATTTCCAAAATTGAAACCATATACGTAAAGTATGTTTAACTATCGGATTGTCAATTCGTTTCTGCAATTTAGAAAGAGCAAAGGAAAGAGAAGACCCTAAAATAGAACCCAGTGAAAATCCTTGTACAGATTTAATTTCCAGGTTCACCCAATGAGGGCTAAAGGATAAATCCCAATCCTATAATCAACATATCAAATATCGGATATTGACTGCCCTATGGCAACCCACTTCCTAGCGCACTCGAACCGGCTCACAAATAGCCAGCGCGCCGGCACAAAGGTCAGTGTGGCGACCCACTTCCTAGCGCACTCGAACCGGCTCACAAATAGCCAGCGCGCCGGCACAAAGGTCAGTGTGGCGACCCACTTCCTAGCGCACTCGAACCGGCTCACAAATAGCCAGCGCGCCGGCACAAAGGTCAGTGTGGCGACCCACTTCCTAGTGCACTCGAACTGGCTCACAAATAGCCAGTATGCAGGCACAAAGGCCAGGTCCGCAACAAAGGGAAAAAGCCTGCGGGGGTTTGTGAGTACGTGTCCCTTGGAGCATCCGCACCCGGGGAGGGTGGGATGAGGGAGGCTTTAAAACAAGGCTGTGAAGTTCAAATAAAATCATCTTTAATTGCGGTTTACCGACTCTGTGTTGTTATTTTAGCGCTGTGTGTAGCACACCTCTACAATTGGTGACCCCGATGGTCCAAACGATTTTTGGGCCGAAGATGAACAACGCCGCACCTGTTCATACGGTTTCGTTGAAACTGCCGAGCTTCTGGGCGCTGCGACCTCACCTATGGTTCCAGCAGGCAGAAGCCCAATTCCACGTTCGCCAGATCACCTCAGATGCCACACGTTACTACTACGTGGTGAGCTCCCTCGACCAGGACACAGCGGCCCAGGTTGCGGAGTTCGTACAGTCTACCCCAGCGGACGGCAAGTACACTGAATTCAAAGCCCTGCTCCTAAGGACTTTTGGACTCTCACGGCGCAAGCGAGCTGCCCGTTTACTGCACCTGGATGGCTTGGGCGACAGACCTCCATCAGCTTTAATGAATGAGATGTTGTCTCTGGCCGACGGACACACACCCTGCCTCATGTTTGAGCAGGCATTCCTGGAGCAGCTGCCCGAGGACATACGCCAGCTGCTGTCCGATGTGGATTTCAGCGACCCCCGGAAGGTGGCAGCCCGGGTGGACTTGCTGTGGAATGCCAAGAAGGTGAGTGGGGCATCCATCGCACAGATCACCAGGCCACGCTCCCAGCAGCAAACCAGTCCAGGCCGGGCCGCAGAGCCTGCTAATCCCAGAGGCAGGGGTGGGGAGCCCGACAAACAATGGTGTTTCTGCCACCAGCGGTGGGGCGCAGAAGCCCGCCATTGTCACCTGCCCTGCCAGTTCCCGGGAAACGCCAGGGCCAGCCGCCACTGATGGCTACAGTGGCTGGCCTTCGGGATAGCCTCCTGTATGTGTGGGACCAGCGGTCGGGATGCTGTATTTTGGTCGACACCAGTGCCAAGATCAGCGTCTTACCTCCAACGAGTTACGACACCCGCAACAGGGCACCGGGTCCCCCCCCGAGGGCCGTAAATGGCAGCACAGTAAGGACCTATGGCACCTGTCAGGTGCAGCTACAGTTCAGCTCCAGCCAGTTCACGTGGGACTTAACACTGGCCACCGTAGCCCAACTGCTTCTGGGTGCGGAATTTTTGCGGGCTCACAGCCTACTGGTCGACCTGCCCAGGAAGAGACTGGTACACGTTGAGACCTTTCAGACGTTCTCCCTGGGTGCAGCCCAGTTGCCAGCCCCTCACCTTGACTCCATTACACTGTCCGACAACGACTTCACCAGGGTCCTGGCGGATTTCCCATCGGTTCTGGCACCGCAATTCACGGCAGCCATGCCCCAACACGGCGTACAGCACCACATCCCGACCCAGGGACCACCCCTCCACGCCTGTGCTCGGCGGCTTTCCCCAGACAAGCTCTGACTGGCGAAGGAGGAGTTCAAGAGGATGGAGGAATTGGGGATCATCCGGTGACCTGACAGCCCATGGGCCTCCCCCCTGCACATGGTGCCCAAAGCGTCAGGGGTCTGGAGACCGTGCGGCAACTATCGCAGGCTGAACGAGGCTACCACACCGGACCACTACCCTGTGCCGCACATTCAGGACTTTGCAGCAAACCTGCACGGCGCACGGATCTTCTCCAAGGTAGACCTCGTCCGAGGGTACCATCAAATCCCGATGCATCCGGACGACGTCCCCAAAACGGCTCTCATCACTCCATTCGGCCTTTTTGAGTTCCTCCACATGCCGTTCGGCCTGAAGAATGCCGCACAGACGTTCCAGCGGTTAATGGACGAGGTGGGACGCGACCTGGACTTCACATTCATCTATTTGGACGACATCCTCATAGCCAGCAGCAGTCATCAGGAGCATCTGTCCCACCTCCGTCAACTCTATGCCCGGCTGAGTGAATACGGTCTAACAATCAACCCGGCCAAATGCCAGTTCAGGCTCGACACCATTGACTTCCTGGGCCACAGGATTACTAAAGACGGGGCAAACCCTCTGCCCGCTAAGGTAGATGCGGTCCACCACTTCCCCCGACCCACCACGATCAAAGGCCTTCAGGAATTTGTAGGTATGGTCAATTTCTACCACCGCTTCCTCCCTTCAGCTGCCCGGATCATGCGTCCCCTGTTCGCCCTGCTGTCAGGTCCGGGCAAGGACATTACCTGGGACGAGGAGTCTGCCAACGCTTTCATTCAAACGAAGGAAGACTTGGCGAACGCTGTGATGCTAGTGCACCCCAGAATGGATGTCCCTACCGCCCTCATAGTGGACGCGTCTAGCACGGCAGTTGGTGGGGTACTGGAGCAGCTCATCGTGGGTCCAACCCCTGGCATTTTCAGCAAACACCTGCAGCCACCTGAGCTCAAATACAGTGCTTTCGACCAGGAACCGTTGGCGCTATACCTGGCAATCCGGCATTTCAGGTACTTCTTAGAAGGTAGGCCTTTCACCGTGTTCACAGACCACAAGCCACTTACCTTTACGTTCACGAAGGTGTCCGATCCCTGGTCGTCCCGCCAGCAGCGCCATCTGTCCTACATCTCTGAATACACAACAGATGTCTGGCACGTCTCGGGTAAGGACAATGTCATGGCGGATGCGCTCTCTTCCCCTAACATTCATGCCCTTTCTCAAGGGGTAGACTTTGAGGCGCTGGCAGAGGTGCAGCAGGCAGATGACGAGACCCTGAGTTACAGAACCGCAATCTCCGGTTTGCGGCTCCAGGACCTCCCCGTAGGCCCAGGTGAGAGGACCCTACTCTGTGACGTCGCCACTGGCCAGCCCCGTCCCGTCGTCCCAGCACCTTGGCGGCGACACATTTTCAACTCCATTCATAACTTAGCGCACCCCTCCATCAGGACAATTGTCCGGATGGTCTCCAGCAGGTTCATTTGGCATGGACTCCGCAGGCAGGTCAGTGAATGGGCCAGAACGTGCATGCACTGCCAGGCGGCCGAGGTGCAGCGGCACACCAAAGCTCTGCCAGAGCAGTTCCACCCCACCCACTGGCGTTTCGACCACATTCACGCGGATATCGTGGGCCCCCTGCCAGTGTCGCGCGGAGCACGGCACCTCCTCACTATCGTGGACCGGTTCACCAGATGGCCAGAGGCAATCCCGCTCACCGACGCCACCTCCGAATCTTGCGCCCAGGCACTGATCGCCACCTTGGTGTCCCGCTTTGGTGTACCGGCCCACATTACCTCCGACAGAGGTGCCCAGTTCACCTCCAGCCTGTGGTCAGCTATGGCCAGCCTTTTGGGGACATAGCTGCACCACACCACTGCCTACCAGCCACAGTCAAACGGACTGGTGGAGCGTTTCCATCGTCACCTAAAGTCGGCTCTCATGGCCTGCCTGCGAGGAGCCAACTGGGTGGACGAGCTTCCGGCATGGCGGCGCACAAGCCGACCTCCCAAACAGGGTCCGGCCCAGACTGTGGACATTGGGGGGTGTATCACCGGTTCTGGGGGTGGGGGGGGATTATGTGGCGACCCACTTCCTAGCGCACTCGAACCGGCTCACAAATAGCCAACGCGCCGGCACAAAGGTCAGTCCCAAAAGGGCGCCAGCTCTGCTTCACCAACAAAGGGAAAAGCCTGGTGCGGGATTGTGAGTACGTGCTTCCTACAGCATCCACGCCCGGGGAGGGCGGGAGCAGGGAGGCTTTAAAGCAAGGTTGTGAAGTTCAAATAAAATCTTCTTTAACTGCAGTTTACCAACTCCGTGTTGTTATTATAGCACTGCGTGTAGCACACTGCTACAGCCCAATAATAAAAATAAAATTAGGCAATGCCAATCCACCTTCCTTCCTTGCCTTCTGTAAATATTTTTTACCTAATCTAGGATTTTTATTCTGCCATATAAATGAGGAAATTTTTGAATCAACATTAGCAAAAAAAGATTTCAGAATAAAAATTGGTACCGCTTGAAATATATATAAAAACTTGGGTAAAATAACCATCTTAATAGCATTAATCCGACCTATCAGAGATAAAGATACTGATGACCATTTAGTAAACAAACATTTAATCTGATCGATTAAGGGTAAAAAATTAACCTTAAATAAGTCCTTATAATTTTTTGTGATTTTAATCCCTAAGTAAATAAGAGTCATGAACTAATTTAAAAAGTAAATTTCCATAAATTGGAACCTGTCTATTTAAAGGAAACAATTCACTCTTATTAAGATTTAATTTATACCCGGAAAAATTACTAAATTGAGCCAACAATGATATAACTGCAGGAATGGATTTCTCAGGATCAGAAATAAATAATAATAAATCATCTGCATATAATGATAGCTTATGTATATCTGTCCCACGAGTAATGCCAAAAATGTTCTGTGATTCTCTGATAGCAATTGCCTAAAGCAATATCAAATAATAATGGACGAAGAGGACAGACTTGTCTAGTACCCCGAAATAAATGAAAAAAGGGAGATCTTTGATTGTAAGTAAACACCGAGGCTACTGGAGTATGATATATCAGTTTAATCCAGGAAATGAATGTCGGACTAATATTAAACTTCTCAAGCACAGTAAATAAGTATGGCCATTCAACTCTATCAAATGCTTTCTCCGCATCTAATGAAATGACACATTCTGAAGTGCTATGTGAAGGAGTATATTCAATAATCTCCTAACATTGAAAACAGAATAGCGATTTTTAATAAAACCAGTTTGATCTTCTGAGATAATTTGAGGTAATACCTTCTCCAGCCTGGATGCCAGTAACTTGGAAAAGATCTTGGAATCTACATTCAATAAGGATATTGACTGTCTCAGCTTTGATTTGCAAATTAAAGTTTAATACTTCTTGAAGAATCTTCTGCGTCTCCTGGTCGTTTGTGGGGCATGAGAAACCACGACAAAATTGGCGACCGCGGCAGGGCTGGAAAGAGACCCGCGGAAAGGAAACAGCAGATTGGGGACGCTTCCCAGTCCTCTAGGGACCCCCACAAGGCTAACAGAATTAAGGTGCACCCAAAAAAAAAGGTAAGCGCTTTTCACGACAATTTAGACTAAGAATTTTGTTGGTTTTGGGGAGGTCTTGGAGTCTCAGAAGTGTGAAACCACTGCCGAAGGGTCTCTCCGGTCCAAAGAATCTGGCAGAACTGGGGGTTAACAAGAGGCTCAGAGGATTGATCAAGAACACTGCAGTGAGGGTAAGTACAAATAAGTTAATAAGAAGTTAAGTGAAGAAAAATTCCACGTGGTGTTGGTAAGTCCCTGTGGATACAGCTTTGTATGAAACGAAGGGCTGAACGGGCAGGGAAAGGGAAAATAGAGAAAATCCCCGTGGACACTGCTTCGTATGAAACGAAGGTCTGAACGGACAGGGAAAGGGAAAATAGAGAAAATCCCCCTGGATACCGCTTCATATGAAACGAAGGTCAGAAAGGTCAGGGAAAGGAAAATAGAGAAAATCCTCGTGGATACCACCTTAAGAGATAAGGGTCTGAATAGACGAGGTGCAAAGAGAAAGTTCTGTGGATACCGCTCTGAATAGAGGTCTGTACGGGCAGAACAGAATAGGAAACAAGGACAGTCCAATATATAGTTTAAAGTGCTGGTAGATAGACGATAGACTAGGCATAGAATTAGAGTAAATAATATTATCCAGTAAACGAACTGTGAATCTCTGAAATACCTTAAAAAGAGAGAACAACATGACAGGTAAAGGAACCGCAGTAGAGATTCTGAGCAAAAAATCCCGGTAAATAAATATGAGATCACAATAACTTCAGAAAAATGGGAAAAGAGAAGCAAAAACCTGGTCACAAAATGGCCAAGAGAAGGAACGTTTGATGTAAGCTTGTGCAAAGAAATAGAGGCACTAATTAAAAATTACAAACTAAAAGATAAATCTAAGAAAAGAGGGCAAAAAAGAGAACGAGAAATGGAAGTGCTAAAACTCTTCAGAACAGAGGGAGAAAGACTGAGGAGGACAGGTAGAATATTGATTACAAGCGAAGAAGACACTAAGGTGCTGGAGAAACAGCCTGGTAGAGAGAGAGGAGGGTACGGTGAGAAGCTGGCTTCGGCTCCATACGCGGATGTGAAAGAAACAGAAAAGCCCCCTCCCTATAATGAGGAAGGAACCCCTAAGCAGTGCCCCCTGCTGACGGGAACAGTAAACATGCAGGGAGAAGTACAAGTTTGGGACAATGACGAGGAAAAAAGACAATACGAGAAGGAAAAAGCGGCGATATAGAAGGAGATACAGGCAGAAAGGATAAAGGTGGAACAGGCAAAGAGAGAAATGAGAGAAGAGACTGAACAGATGAAATACTTGAGAGAGGAAAAGGAGTATGAGGAGTATCGGTTATACCATAGAAATCAACAGACTAGAAAAGTAAGTGGCTCATCAGGGCAGGAAGAGATGAGGCATTCAAGAGAAAGTGGAAAAAGATAGGAGATGAGAGTC
The DNA here is from genome assembly GCF_030144855.1 of Hypanus sabinus. NCBI lineage: Eukaryota > Metazoa > Chordata > Chondrichthyes > Myliobatiformes > Dasyatidae > Hypanus > Hypanus sabinus. The sequence continues at coordinate 45,145,502 of NC_082719.1, read as the reverse complement.
TTGGAGAAACACAAGAGAGAAGGGAATCAAGCACGAATAAGGATCATGAGGAGCCCCTGCCACAGGTGTACAGACACAGACAGGAAGAAAGAGAAGGTGACTCATTGGAGGAGCAAGAGTTAAGTGGAGAGAGAGAGGATGCAAGAATTTGTGGGGAAGAGGTAGGAGGCAGAAACCTAGAAGAGCAGAAGGAGGCGGTAGGGGAGCGACTTGCAGAAGTAGAGAGAGAGCCAGATAAGTTACTGAGAGGGGATTGCCAGAGGAGATGCGAAAAATACTCCAGGGGCCAACCAAGTATTGAATCAGGACAGAAAGGAAGAACTCCACAGGGAGACCGAGGGAAGAAGACCCCAGAGAAATTTGTGTGGGAGACAGTAAAGACATACCCTGAGACAGATGGGGAGTCAGGCGAGGAGGAGAGCCAGGGCAGGTGGGAAGAAGGAGGAAGAATGATGCCATTGTTAGTAAAAGGATCAGGACAAGTGCAGTATATCCCTTAGGGATTCCAGGACCTAGAAGGCCTGAAAAACACTCTGCCCAATCTACATAAAGGAGCAGGGAAATGGATTAGAGCCTTTGAAGAAGAAACGGCAGGACGATTATTGGCTATGGGAGATTTGAAGGCACTATTGATAAGGTTGATGGGAACCTCCAAATTTAACGAACTAATGGAAATGGCTAGCATAGTAAACTTGAACGACCCGAGAACTGATGGAGATGGGTTTGACAGAGGCAGACGGTATGGCAGGCCCCCAGGAAGCTTTACCCACCCAAAGTGGACCCCAAAGCCTTAAAGGGGGATCCACTGGGAGACACTGAAAACCCAGCAGCCTACGTAGAAAACCAGTTGAAAAGGTGGAGACTGGAGACTGAGCAAGAGGTGGAAAATAGCTTATTTATCACCACACTGTTCTGACATAGCATTTTGGATGCAATGCCTCCACAAGTAAAATCCAAACTGGAGGAAGTGGTTGGGCTGACGTCAATGACCCCACAAGAATTTAGAGACCACATAGTCCATGCGGTTGAGAAATACTGGAAAGACAAACAAAGGTTGGCTGAGCAGCAGGAAGAGGTGCAAAGAAAGTTAATACAAATGCAGCTCGAAGAACTCAAAAAGAAGGAAAAAGAGAAAAACAAAAAGATGCTGCCAGCAACCACCGGTCCGAGTACAGCCATCGAACTGGACAAAGCACTGCTATATGGGGGAACCGATCATACTGTAAGACAAGGGCTGGAAAAGCCCATGCCAATAATCGTCTTTGGGGGAGCATTCCCACAATTGCCTTATCAGGAACAGACTAAATTCAAACAGCCCAGACAGGACTGGCAGTCCCAAGGAGGGGGACAGAGAAGCTATGGTCAGAGGGGACCAGTGAGGAAACAGGGCAAAAGAGAGGTAGAGAAATTGTGCTGGGGATGTAATCAGCCAGGTCACATGAGAAGAGATTGTCTGTTTACACCCTGGCCTGTCACACACCAGCAGGAACCGATAAGAAGAGAACTAAAGTTTAGCCAAGGACCAGCCCCCACAGGCCCAAGCGGACCTGTGAACCCCTATGCGAGGTATGAGGGGTGCCCCGAGAACTCAAGTGGGAAGGGACATTACCCAATGATAACAAGGGAGGCAGACGAGGAACCCATTGTTCAGGTTATGTTAGAAGGGCAACTGACACCAATGATGATAGATACTGGAGACACGTACACTTGTGTACAGCCACAGTATGCCCTTCACCTTCCCATGTCAGGAAAGTTTATTAAGATGGTAGGGTTCTTGGGGAAAACACAGTTGACACAGTGCACGGCTCCAGTGCTGTTGAGAATGGGAAATAAAGGAATTGTTTTGCCGGTGCTAGTATTTAAAGGAACTCCGATTAATTTGTTAGGCAGAGATGCCTTATTGAAACTGGAATTAAAATTAGAATGCACCAGAAATGGGCTGAGTGTGGAAGGAGCAGGGGCTCAATTGATAGTGCGGGAAGACAAGAAGGCTAATGTCTTTTGGATAGGAGACATCACAGATCAGATTCAGGAAACCTGGGAAAAATGGAAAAGGGGCGTGCAGGCTATATTACCCAGGGCTGTAATGCCCAAATCTGAGCTACATTGTACAGGGATTTTTGACGAGACTCAGAACAGGGAGTTAGAGGAGAGATGGCACCTGGAGGCATGTACCCAACAGCACCTGGAAGGGGAGGCTGTGATAATTGGAAAGAAAGGGGCAACTTTACAAGTTAAGTGGAACACCTTTTTAGAAAAATGGTACAGGATACCAGAGGCTGCACCCCACGTAACGTTGTTGGTAAACAAGGGATATCAGTCTAAAGACTTAGGACCCTTAGTTAAGAGTGCTGAAACCGTAACAGTGTGGAGAAAAATTACGCCAGAGGTGTGGATATCAGAAGACAACAATTGCATTAAAATAATGGTAAGTGTAGATATGGTAGGGACAGTGAGAGAGGTCGAAATAACTCCCCAACCACACATGCCATTGCTGGGAAAGGAAAGAGGCCAGCAGAAAGATAGAAGGTTAGATGAGTTGCCATCTATTCTGTGGTCACAGCATGACACGGACGTAGGGAAAATAAAAACAGCTAGTCCGGTGGAAATAAGGCTGAAAAAAGGAGCAATTCCACCCAGGAGACCACAATACCGTCCAAGACCAGAAGCAGAAGAGGGAATAGCATCGACAGTGCAGGGGTTGCTTGAAATAGGAGTGCTTAAAAGAACAAACAGTCCATGCAATACCCCGATGCTGCCAGTCTTAAAAGCAGATAAATCTAAGTGGAGATTGGTGCATGATTTGCGAACGGTAAATGATGTGGTAGAGAACTGGCCAGCGGTAGTCCCCAACCCACACACACTTTTGACTAATGTTCCACCAGAAGCAAGTTACTTTTCAGTGATTGATTTGTGTTCAGCTTTCTTCAGCATTCCTCTAGCCGATCAGTGTCAGTATCTGTTTGCATTTACTTACAGAGGTACTCAGTATACCTATACCAGAATGCCGCAAGGGTTTAAACATTCACCACATGTTTTTAATCAGGTGTTGAAGACAGACCTAGAAGGCATACCATTGGAAAGTACATTGTTACAGTATGTGGATGACCTGTTGATTTGCTCCCACAGCGAGGAACAGTGTGAGCAAGACACTATAACTCTGTTAGAGAAGCTGGCGCACGGATGACATAAAATATCCAAAAAGGAACTGCAATTTTGCACGCAGCAAGTGGAATACTTAGGCGGATTAATATCCAAGGGAGTAAAGGTGATAGCACCAGATCAGATTGAGGCAATAACTAAGGCCCCAAAACCCCAGACTGTAGGGCAGATGATGACGTTTTTGGGAATGGCAGGGTACAGCTCAGATTGGATAGGAGAATATGCTGAGATTGTGGCACCTTTGAGAAAGATAATGAAAGAAGCAGGACATACAAATTTGAAGAACAGCTTACAGTGGAATGGAGAGGCAGAGATAGCTTTCAATACTATTAAGCAGGAATTGCATTCAGCACCATCATTAGCTTTGCCTGACTACGAGAAGGTTTTTCATTTGTATGTATCCAACAGACAGGAGGGTTATGTCACAGCGTTATGTCACAGGAGGGTTCTAACACAAGAGACAGGCACAGGACAATCAAAGCAGCCGATAGCATACAACAGTACGAGACTAGATGAGGTGGCTCAGGGGTATCCACCCTGTTATCAGGGATTGGCGGTGCTGTACTATGCATATGAAAAGGCATCATCTGTAACCCTGTGACTCTGTACACACACCACAAAGTAGCAGAATTGCTGGAAAGAGGGAAATTTGTGTTGACACCAGCCAGGATAGCAGCGTATCAGATGCTATTGACATTTCCAGACATAACTATACAGAGATGCACTACCAGTAATATAGCCAATTTTGTCCCTTTGGGATAAGAAGGAGAACCCCATGATTGTGTAGGGAAGATGATGGCATTTGCCAAATTGAGAGCAGATTTACGGTCAGAACCACTAGAGGATGCAGATAAAAAGGTTCTGTTCATAGATGGCTCTTGTTATAGAGATTATGATGGAAATCATGCAGGGTTCTCAGTAGTGCCGCAGGATCAGTCGAGCTATAAGGTTATTAGGATGGAGTCCTGTCCCCAACCGTGTTCCACCCAACTAGCGGAAATCAAAGCCCTGACAGCTGCCTGTGAAATGATGGAAGGTGAGAAAGTAGACAGCTATACTGATTCGGTATATGCTCATGGAGTATGCCATTTGTTTGGGGCAGTGTGGAAACAGAGAGGTTTTAAAAAAAGCAGTGGAGATCCCATACAACATTGTCAGCAAATTCTAGACTTAATAAAAGCCATGATGAAACCTAAAGCATTGTGAGAGAAATGATTAAATTAAAGACGGTTCTTAAGGAGTCCATTTAGAATGTGCTGACACAGAAAGAACGTGCAAAGCAACTTGCAGGGCAACGTATAAACCAATTTGCAAAATCAGGATGAAACAATAGCTTGCTGATTAAAGAAGCGATACGGGTAACGGGAAGACATGCTTAACGGTTGAACAATAACGGTGTTAATGCGCTGAGGCTGATAAGTGGGCCAAAGGGTAATCACATTTGTAATTTTGTAATGAGATTAAGGAAGAATGTCTGCACCTCACATGGGTGCAACTCACAAAGTCGTAAATAAGTAGGGTATAAAAAACTGTGCAAAGTGTAATTCGGCACTCAATCTAGCAGGAGCTGGTTGGGTCCGACTCTGCAGACTCGAAAAATAAAGTTTACCGTTCTGCAAATTGCTGAGACTCAGTGTGTTTCTGACAACGTGGGGGCTCGTCCGGGATCCACACTCCGGCCGCGGTGGACACGAGGAAGGACATCGGAGACGGTGCACCCCGCCGAGTTTGGCGGTCCCTGACTCCTTGCTCGTCGCTCCGACACGGCTTGAGCGAGTGATATCCGGACAGCGCAGAGCGGTAAACGGGGAGAAGGGGACAGTACCTGGTACTGGAAGTCCCCAGGACGCACCGGGTAAGTGCCTACTATTATAGTAGAAGGGTGCGGGAATAAGTAAGGACGGAGAAGACCGGGATCGCTACCCGGGGGTCCTCCTGATAAAAGTCCTTGGGACGCACCGGGTAAAGTGCCTACTGTTGCAGTAGAAGGGTGCGGGATTAAGTAAGAGCGGAATAAGATGGGAGGGGGTGGCTCTAAAAAGAAAGAGGAAACGGAAAGACAGGGACCATACCCGGGGGTTCCTCCTGATAGCCCCCTCGGTAGAATGTTTGAGAATTGGGGATGTGGAAGACTAAAAGGGAAACAAAAGAAAAAAATGATACAGTACTGTTTAATTTGGTCGAAACAGCCGATAGAAAAACCTGCGGTCTGGTGGCCGAGGCTTGGGTCTGAGGAGGATTGGGTACGACAAGCCTTAAATATTTACGTTAATTCAAAACCAAATGTAAAACCGGAAGAAATTGCTTATGCTTTTTGTTGGGCTCCCTGGCCAGGAGTAACAACAAAGAGTTTTAAATTGGGCATTAAAGGGGAGCGGAAGTGGGACCCACTCGATCATTTACCCCCTCCCTATGTCCAGCCTTCTGCGCCCCTTGCGGGAGCAGAGGGAGGACGTGAAGAAAGTGAAAAAACAGAAGAAATAGACCCGGAGAGGGAAGAGAGGGATGTTAGGGAAAAAGCAAAAGCAAGGATCGAAACAAGGAGTGTGACAGGAGCAGATAAGAAAAAGAAAGACGAATTAAAAAAGGAAGAGATACAGCTGTGTCCCCTTCGAGAGGTTCCAATGGGAGGAGAACGGGGAGGAACAGGATTTGTAAACATCCCTCTGACAAGTACCGAAGTACGAGGATTTAAGAAAGATATGAAAACTTTATTAGAAGATCCAATGGGACTGGCAGAACAGTTGGATCAATTCTTAGGACCTAATGTTTACGCTTGGGAAGAAATGCATGCGATTATGGGAACGCTATTTTCTGCACAAGAGAGGCAAATGATACGACAAGCTGCAATATCAATTTGGGGAAGGGAACAGCCGAATGAGTTACCGGGGGACCGGAAATTTCCAGTAAACGACCCACAGTGGGACAAACAAGCAGAAGAGAGAAGACGGCAATATCCCATTGCCATGGAAGGGAGGAGGGGATTACAACCTGTAATTGAGACATTAGTATCAGATGGACTCCTGGAAGAATGTATGTCACCCTTTAATACCCCCATCCTACCGGTCCGAAAGCCCGACGGCACGTATCGAATGGTTCAAGATCTGAGAGGCTTAAATGCGGTAGTCCAAACACGATACCCGGTAGTGCCTAACCCCTATACATTAATGAGCAAAATACCTCCTGAACATGAATGGTTCAGTGTGATAGATCTAAAAGATGCCTTTTGGAGTTGCCCGTTGGAGGAAGGTAGCCGAGATATGTTCGCATTTGAATGGGAAAATCCCTTCACTGGGCGGAAGAAGCAACTCCGGTGGACCGTCTTGCCCCAAGGGTTCACGGAGTCCCCAAACCTATTCGAACAGGTACTGGAGCAAGTATTGGCTGGATTCCATTGTACCGAAAAGAACCAACTATTACAGTATGTCGATGACCTACTACTATCGGGACCAGCAGAGGAGGTAGTGCGAGACGATACTATAAGACTCCTGAATTACCTAGGAGAAAAAGGATTGCGGGTGCCCAAGAAGAAACTGCAATTTGTCGAGAAGGAAATAACATATCTCGGACACAGAGTCAGTAAAGGGCACCGCCAAATAACCCCAGAAAGAATAGCGGGAATAACTAAAATACCGCTTCCCAGGAGAAAGAAGGAAATAAGACAATTTCTGGGCTTAGTGGGCTATTGCCGGATTTGGATAGAGAATTATACCTCCCTGGTGAAGTTTATGTACGACAAATTGGCAAAGGAAGACCGGGGAATAATCAGCTGGACCGAAGAAGAAGAACAGAAGTTCAGGAAAATAAAAGGGCAACTAATTCGGGCCCCGGTATTAACACTGCCAGCACTGGAAAAGCCCTTTCAGCTGTATGCAACAAACAATGAAGGAACTGCGTTAGGAGTAGTAACCCAAGAAAAAGGAGGAAAGCGGCAACCTGTGGCCTTTTTATCAAAAATGTTAGACCCGGTATCCCAGGGATGGCCGACGTGCATACAAGCCGTAGCGGCAGCAGCCGTACTAGTAGAAGAAGCACGGAAATTAACCTTTGGGGGAAGAATGACGGTGTATACCCCGCACTCCGTTAGCACCCTCTTAGCCCAAAAAGCTCAGCGGTGGTTGACGGACTCTCGCATACTGAAATACGAAACCATTCTGATGGTCGGGGATGATTTAAGCTTTGAAAAGAACAATAGTTGTAACCCGGCACAGTTCTTATACGCGGAATCAACAGGGGAGGAAACCGAGCATAACTGCGTGGAGCTAACAGACCTTCAGACAAAAAGTAGGGAAGATCTACAAGAAGTTCCCCTAATTGAAGGCGAGGAACTATATATCGACGGCTCCTCGAAAAGATATAGGAGTATCCCCTTATGAAATGTTGTTTGGCCTTCCATATTGGAACAAGGTGGAGGGCTATCCTTCCCTGCAAGGGGGAGATGTCTTTGTAAGGGACTATTTACAGGCACTGTCTCGTTCTTTTGCAGAATTGCGCAGGAAGGGGTTACTCGCACAAACCCCACCTCTGGACTTCGCACTCCACCGAACTCAGCCCGGTGACTGGGTCCTGATTAAGACTTGGAAGCCAGAGAAGTTACAGCCGCAGTGGGAAGGCCCACTCCAGGTGCTACTGACCACCGAAGCCGCAGTAAGGACAAAAGAAAAAGGGTGGACCCACGCCGCGAGAATCAAGGGACCCGTAAAGCCCGAAGAAGGTGCAGAATGGACTTGCGTCCAGGGAGAAGACCCGATGGTGCTAAAGCTCAAAAGACGGACAGAATGAACTTTGGGACTGTAATGTATATACTGCTATTGTTGAGAAGCGCTGAAGGGGGATGTGATAAGTGCAGGACGACGGTAAGGGTGGGCATGACGGTTTTTCCAGGGTCCTTTGTATCACACTCGCATGTAAACGAGAAATGTTATGACTACAACAAAAAGGAGGCTGGTGGCGAACCGCTTTAGGGGTTATAGGAGGGGGATTGATGGTCCTCCTTCTGCTACCATGTCTGATCCCCTGCTTGCGGGAGCTAGTAGCTCGGGTGGCAAGACAAGTCATGCAACCAGGGGCCCCAGCTGATCCTGTTCAGGTACTCCTACAAAGGGAAATAGAGCTAGAGGAAGAAGCCTATGTAAACCCGTGGCAAAAGCCCAACTGATAGCACATTCTAAAAAGAAAAAGGGTGGATTGAGAGAAATGATTAAATTAAAGACGGTTCTTAAGGAGTCCATTTAGAATGTGCTGACACAGAAAGAACGTGCAAAGCAACTTGCAGGGCAACGTATAAACCAATTTGCAAAATCAGGATGAAACAATAGCTTGCTGATTAAAGAAGCGATACGGGTAACGGGAAGACATGCTTAACGGTTGAACAATAACGGTGTTAATGCGCTGAGGCTGATAAGTGGGCCAAAGGGTAATCACATTTGTAATTTTCTAATGAGATTAAGGAAGAATGTCTGCACCTCACATGGGTGCAACTCACAAAGTCGTAAACAAGTAGGGTATAAAAAACTGTGCAAAGTGTAATTCGGCACTCAATCTAGCAGGAGCTGGTTGGGTCCGACTCTGCAGACTCGAAAAATAAAGTTTACCGTTCTGCAAATTGCTGAGACTCAGTGTGTTTCTGACACATTGGTTATAGTAAAATGCCAGACACATAAAAAGGGAAATGATGTAATAATAAAGGGAAATTAAGCTGCGGACGAGGCAGCCAGAAAAGCGTCTGGATGTACATCTTCTGTCATTGCCCCCCCCCCCCCAGGTAAGCCTAGCTCCAGAACCTGTGGTAGAGGACCTAATTGAAATACAAGGTAAGGCAACATTGGCAGAACAGACAATGTGGAGACGAAGGGGAGCCAAGCAGAACCCGGAAGGCTTGCAGACCATGGAAGAAGGTTTGTTGGTTGCACCCACCCCTCTACTGACGATTCTGATTTCAGAAACGCATGGGATTGACCATTGTGCAAGGGGGTAAGTGATAATGAAGGATGGTTTTTGGTCACCTTATTTACAGGTTTCAGTGGACTTTGTCTTGTCTCAGTGCGAGGTATGCGCACAGAATGGAGGGTCCGGACATCAGTTATTTGACTGGTTAGAAAGTAGACTCGGAGGATGGGGAGCATGGCTGACTAAAATGGCAATAACTGTCAGTATTGTATTGTTGAGCTGTGCGCCTGTGCTGTGCTGTTTTCTTTCTTGTCTCAAGCCTCTTGTAGTGCGTGCTGCAACCAAACAATTTCCAATGCTCATGGCAATTACTGAAGCAAGCTTAGTGAAGGAAGAAACACCGAAAATGTATCGTTACAGCCTACAACATCTGCAGGATGAACAAGAGCAAAACGACAGTGTGGGAGTAGATTGTAAGGGTTCTGAGTTTTTTTTTCCCCTGTCTCAGGTACAGAGGGACAGGTTTTTGGCTCAGCGGCCCAGGGTAACAAGGAGAGAATACTTTGAGGTCTTGGCACAGAAAATTATAGTTTAACCTGAGATTTGGGAATAAGTGCTTGAGTTTATTGGGGCTTTTGTGCGCGGACTCTTAGTCTTCTTTCTCTGTGTGAGACAAGGGGGGATATATTGGAGTATAAAAGTTGCATGTTTGCTGTGTAACCAAAACTAATTAGTCAGCTTTGAGTTTGTTATTTGCTATGCATGTATCCAATTCAGTAGGAGAATGAAATCTTAAGAATGTAGAAGACAATGGTGTGTTAATGAGAGGCTAGCTAAGAGATGTAGATTAGAACATGATTAAGTCAATAAGTAGAAATTAAGTAGAAACAATAGTGGCGGATGTACTTGTGATAGGCAACTGTAGACCGATTGGATATGCTAATACAACTAAACCAGGAGATTGCTATGTACAAGGATCGGGGGGGGGGGGGGGGGGCAATCGGCAACTAGCTCAATGACTGTCTCAGCTTTGATTTGCAACTTATTAAAGTTTAATACTTCTTGAAAAATCTTCTGCGTCTCCTGGTTGTTTGTGGGGCACGAGAAACCACAACAATACTAGGACATGTGACAGGGCAGTTTTTGATACTGACTGCAACTGCTCTAGCACCTCTAAAACCATCAGCATGTTATTACAGCTACCAGTGATTTTTTTTAGAACTAAGCTGCTGAGATGGAGATGTTCATTACATTGGTGCTCTATTATAGGAGGTGTTGCTATGGGCCATTATTAACCACTCACATTGAGGGCCTCTGAGCAGACAGTGTGCTCATTATGAAGAACCTGTTCCCACACAGTTTTCAGAGACACCATGTCTTTTTTAAACCTTTTTGATGCATTTTTAGATTCTGGTTTTCTAAGGCCATTATGTATGAGACCTGTGAGATTTAGAGAGGAGAACTTCACTCACGCTTTCTTGCAATAACTGTTTCTCTGCAGATTCAACGTTACTTGACCTCTCAATTTTGTTGTTGCCATGTTTGTAAATTCCTCTGTGTAGCTGATTCCATAAGTGAATAAACAAAACTACTTCTGAACATTTATTAGAGGAGATAACCAAACAGCTGTGTCTGGATACAACATGTGTTGTGCCTTTTCAAAGCTGCCCTACATTTTATAAAGAAACATAATACAAAGGATCAAGCATCAAATTTATTTGCCATACACTTTTTATTGACGTGTATTGAGAATTTTCTGTGGTGTGTTGGTGGAATTTGCAACAAAAACAGCATTCAACAATTATAAAGAACAAAATTATATACAAATCACATTAGCAGTTAAAGCATGAATGTGGAATAAAATGTGCAAAAATACATACGTACTAGCATGTATTAAAGTAAACAGCATTATAAAAATTTCTTTTTATAACCCCGCCACCCCACCAGCCTCCGGAATCTCACAGCTACTTGACTATTCCTCTTCCCACCCTGTCTCCTGCAAAAATGCCATCCCCTTCTCACAATTCCTCCATCTCTGCCGCATCTGCTCTCAGGATGAGGCTTTGCATTCCAGGATGAAGGAGATGTCTTCCTTTTTTAAACAAAGGGGCTTCCCTTCTTCCACCATCAACTCTGCTCTCAAACGCATCTCTCCCATTTCCCGCACATCTGCCCTCACCCCATCCGCCCACCACCCCACTCGGGATAGGGTCCCCCTTGTCCTCACCTACCACCCCACCAGCCTCCAGATCCAACGTATAATTCTCCGTAACTTCCACCACCTCCAACGGGATCCCACTACCAAGCACATCTTTCCCTCACCCCCCTTTCTGCTTTCTGCAGGGATCGCTCCCTACGCAACTCCCTTGTCCATTTATCCCCCCCATCCCTTCCCACTGATCTCCCTCCTGGCACTTACCCTTGCAAGCGGAACAAGTGCTACACCTGCCATTACACTTCTTCCCTCACTACCATTCAGGGCCCCAGACAGTCCTTACAGGTGAGGCGTGTCGTGGTTTCTCGTGCCCCACAAATGATTAGTAGACGCATAAGATTCTTCAAGAAGGGTTAAACTTTAATTTGCAAATCAAAGCTGAGACAGTCATTGAGCTAGTCGCTGATTGCCCACCGATCTTTGGACACAGCATTTTTTATAGCAATCTCCTGGTCCAGTTGCTATAGTTGCGTATCACACGTACCACACGTACATCTTGTCCCTATTGTTTCTACCCATTGACTTAATCATGTTCTAATCTACATCTCTTAGCTACCTTTCATTAACATTCTTAATATTTCATTCTCCTGCTAAATTGGGTACATGCATAGCAAATAGCAAGTTTCAAAGCTGACTACATCTCTTAGCTACCTCTCATTAACACACCATTGTCTTCTACATTCCTAGGATTTCATCTTGGATACATGCACAGCAAACTGACTACATAGTTTTGGTTACACAGCAAATAATACAACTTTTATACTCCAATATATCTCCCCTTTGAGATCCAAAGGGTCTCACATAGAGAAAGAAGACTAAGAGTCCGTGCACAAAAGCCCCAATAAACTCAAGCATTTATTCCCAAATCTTGGGTTAAACTATAATTTTCTGCGCCAAGACCTCAAAGTATTCTCTCCCTGTTACCCTGGGCCGCTGAGCCAAAAACCTGTCCCTCTGTACCTGAGACAGGGAAAAAGACTCAGAAGCCCTTACAATCTACCCCCACACTGTCGTTTTGCTCTTGATCATCCTGCAGGTGTTGCAGGCTGTAACGATACATTTTCGGTGTTTCTTTCTCCACTAAGCTTGTTTCAGTAATTGCCACGAGCATCGGAAATTGTTTGGTTGCAGCACGCACTACAAGAGATTTGAGACAAGGAAGAAAACAGCACAGCACAAGCACACAGCTCAACAATACAATACTGACAGTTATTGCTATTTTATTCAGCCATGCTCCCCATCCTCCGAGTCTACTTTCTAACCAGTCAAATAACTGATGTCCGAACCCTGCATTCTGTTTGACCTCCGTCTGCAGATTCTTTAATTTATTCATTGCTCGTGTGAAAGACACTTCTGAGCTAGTATTGTCCGGTATGAAAGTGCAACATTGTTCTCCAAACATTACACACACACCCACTTTTTCTGTTAAAAGCCGATCCAGTACCTGTCTGTTTTGCCACGCCATCCTGCTAGTTGCATCCAGCTGTTGCCCTAAGGCCTCCAGTGCATCATCGGTTTAGTTGATGAACCTCTGTTGATTGTAGTATATATAGTTTATCCATTCAACATTTTTGCTTACCCCTATCACAGGTATGATAGCTTCCCAGTCACATCTCATGCGGTGTCAGGCATGTTATTCGATTAGTTTGCATGCGGTAACTCATCAATGCTAATGGTAAAGCATCGACCCAATTAAGTTTAGTGTCTGCACAAATTTTGTTTAGTTTGGCTTTCAGGGTTCCATTAATTCTCTCTACCATGCCCTGCGACTGAGGGTGGTATACACATCCAAATCTTTGCTTTATCCTCAGCGCCTGTAGTACCAGTTTGACCACTTTCTGGATAAAAGCTGAACCATTGTCTGAGCTAACTTCTGTAGGTATTCCAAACCTTGGGATCACTTCATTTGTCAGAAATTTTACCACCGTCTTTGCCCCTTGATCTCTTGAAGGTACCTCCTCCACCCATCTGTTAAATTGATCAATTACTACCAGCATGTATCTTTTCCCTCACTGTCTTTATCATGCCTACGTAATCGATCACTAGATGTTTAAATGGTCCTTCAGGTACAGGATGTGACCTATTGGGGTTGTAATTCCCTTCCGAACATTATTCTGTGCGCATACCTCACACTGTGACAAGACAAAGTCCACTGAAGCCTGTAAATAAGGTGACCAAAAACCATCCTTCTTTATTTTCTTTATCACTTCTCCCCTTGCACAATGGTCCATCCCATGCGCTTCTGAAATCAGAATCGTCAGTAGAGGGGTGGGCGCTACCAACAAACCGTCTTCCATGCTCCACAAGCGTTCGGGGTTCTGCTTGGCCCCCCCTTCGTCTCCACATTGTCTGTTCTGTCAAAGTTGCCTTACCTTGTATTTCAATTAGGTCCTCTACCACAGGTTCTGGAGTTAGGCTTACCTGGGGGGCAATGACAGCTGACGTACACCCAGACGCTTTTCTGGCTGGCTTATCCACAGACTTCAGACCTGTTGCTTTGACGTCGCACGTGATGAAGACCATGGAGTGGCTGATAATACAGAATCTGAGGCCACAAACCAGGCACGCCCGGGATCCTCTTCAGTTTGCATATCAGGAGAAGGTGGGAGTGGAGGATGCTATCACGTACTTGCTGCACAGATCCCTCTCTCACCTGGACAGGGTCAGTGGTGCTGTGAGGATTACATTCCTGGACTTCTCTAGTGCCTTTAACACCATCCAGCCCAGGATCTTAAGGCACAAACTAACGGAGATGGGAGTAGGCTCACACATGGTGGCTTGGATAACGGACTACTAGACAGACAGACCTCAGTATGTGCGGTTGGGAGACTGTAGGTCTGACACGGTGGTCAGCAGCACAGGAGCGCCGCAGGGGACCGTGCTCTCTCCGGTCCTGTTCACTCTGTACACATCAGACTTCCAATATAACTCGGAGTCCTGCCATGTGCAGAAATTCGCTGATGACACGGCCATAGTGGGGTGTGTCAGGAATGGTCAGGAGGAAGAGTATAGGAAACTGATACAGGACTTTGTGATATGGTGCAACTCAAACTACCTGCGTCTCAATATCACCAAGACCAAGGAGATGGTGGTGGACTTTAGGAGACCTAGGCCTCATATGGAGCCAGTGATCATTAATGGAGAATGTGTGGAGCAGGTTAAGACCTACAAGTATCTGGGAGTGCAGTTGAATGAGAAGCTAGACTGGACTGCCAACACAGATGCCCTCTGCAGGAAAGCACAGAGTCGACTGTACTTCCTCAGAAGGCTGGCGTCATTCAATGTTTGTAGTGAGATGCTGAAGATGTTCTATCGGTCAGTTGTGGAGAGCGCCCTCTTCTTTGTGGTGGCGTGCTGGGGAGGCAGCATTAAGAAGAGGGACGCCTCACGTCTTAATAAGCTGGTAACGAAGGCGGGCTCTGTCGTGGGCACAGAACTGGAGAGTATGACATCGGTGGCAGAGCGGAGGGCGCTGAGTAGGCTACGGTCAATCATGGAAAACCCTGAACATCCTCTGCACAGCACCATCCAGAGACAGAGAAGCAGCTTCAGCGGCAGGTTGCTGTTAATGCAATGCTCCTCAGACAGGATGAAGAGATCATTACTCCCCAACGCCATTCGGCTCTACAATTCAACCACCAGGGGCAAGACATGTTAAAGTGCCGGGGTTAGGACTGAGCTTAAGTTACCACTCAATGCACTTTAGTAAACTATTTAAGAACTTTTTAAAAGCTATTTATTAATGCTTTTTGGGAGGGTGATTTTAGATGCATATCATATTTATACTGAGTTAAATACTGTATGTAATTAGTTTTGCTACAATAAGTGTATGGGACACTGGAAAAATGTTGAATTTCCCCTTGGGGATGAATAAAGTATCTATCTATCTATCTATTTCCCTTTGTTATTAAATCATTTCCCTTTTTATGTGCCTGGCATTTTACTATAGCCAATGCTTTAGGTTTCATTGTGGCTTTTATTAAGTCTAGAATTTGCTGACAATGTTGTATGGGATCTCCATTACTTTTTTTAAAACCTCTCTGCTTCCACACTGCCCCGAACAAATGGCATACTCCATGAGCATATGCCGAATCAGTGTAGATATCTACTGTCTTACCTTCCATCATTTCACACGCAGCTGCCAGGGCTTTGATTTCAGCTAGTTGGGCGGAACACGGTTGGGGACAGGACTCCATCCTAATAATCTTATAGCTCGACTGATCCTGCTGTACTACTGAGAACCCTGCATGATTTCCATCATAGTCCCTATAACAAGAGCCATCTATGAACAGAACCTTTTTATTTGCATCCTCTAGTGGTTCTGACCATAAATCTGCTCTCAGTTTGGCAAATGCCATCGTCATCCCTACACAATCATGGGGTTCTCCTTCAGACCCAAAGGGACAAAATCGGCTATATTACTGGTAGTGCATCTCTGTATAGTTATATCTGGAAATGTCAATAGCATCTGATACGCTGCTATCCTGGCTGGCGTCAACACAGATTTCCCTCTTTCCAGCAATTCTGCTACTTTGTGGTGTGTGTACAGAGTCACAGGGTTACAGATGATGCCTTTTCATATGCATAGTACAGCACCGCCAATCCCTGATAACAGGGTGGATACCCCTGAGCCACCTCATCTAGTCTCGTACTGTAGTATGCTATCGGCTGCTTAGCTCTTCCTGTGCCTGTCTCCTGTGTTAGAACCGCTGTGACATAACCCTCCTGTCTGTTGGATACATACAAATGAAAAACCTTCTCGTAGTCAGGCAAAGCTAATGCTGGTGCTGACTGCAATTCCTGCTTAATAGTATTGAAAGCTATCTCCGCCTCTCCATTCCACTGTAAGCTGTTCTTCAAATTTGTATGTCCTGCTTCTTTCATTATCTTTCTCAAAGGTGCCACAATCTCAGCATATTCTCCTATCCAATCTGAGCTGTACCCTACCATTCCCAAAAACGTCATCAACTGCCCTACAGTCTGGGGTTTTGGGGCCTTAGTTATTGCCTCAATCTGATCTGGTGCTATCGCCTTCACTCCCTTGGATATTACCCTGCCTAAGTATTCCACTTGCTGCATGCAAAATTGCAGTTTCTTTTTGGATACTTTATGTCCTCTGTGCGCCAGCTTCTCTAACAGAGTTATAGTGTCCTGCTCACACTGCTCCTTACTGTGGGAGCAAATCAACAGGTCATCCACATACTGTAACAATGTACTTTCCAATGGTATGCCCTCTAGGTCTGCCTTCAACACCTGATTAAAAACGTGTGGTGAATGTTTAAATCCTTGCGGCACACTGATCGGCTAGCTCAGGGGTGGGCAAACTTTTTGACTTGTGGGCCACAAAGGGTTCTAAAATTTGACAGGGGGGCCGGACCAGGAGCTGATGGACAGAGTGTTTTGGTAATACACCTCATAAGAGAAAATAAAATATCATGGGATATGTAGAAAACATGTGCTTTAATTTCAATTGAAAATGAACAAATGCATTACAACAAAATATCTGTCTTTGAAGACCCATGGTATTTAGCTATTTATTGAAATGACTTTTAAAACACTGAAAATTAAATGAATAAAATACAGCTTTTTTTTAATAGTAACAGTTATTATTTTAAAGCACTGAAAATTCTGTTATCCTTCAAGATATTATCATCATCACTCTCCTCCTGACTGTCTTTATTTCAGAAACGGTAGGAGATGCAGGTCTACTTGTCCTGCTCCTTCTTATTCAATTGTCCCCTGTGCCAAAACTCAACAACGACCAGAACAATGACAGCGCGCCAGTATGCGGAGCGCGTTATTTGATCTGGAGCGCATTTTTTATTTTGAGAACGTATGTGCACCTGCGCTCTACTCATGTCCATCACTTAACAGAAATGACATGTAACATGTAAGGCTTATTGAAAAAAATATTTTCAAATGCATTTTTTACATAACACAATGAAGAAACTTATTTTTAATTTCAGTGGGAACAGTGTTATTGGTCTCCCTTTTTAACCAGCGCATCAAAGTCTGGATTTAGTTTTGTTGTGGCGATTCTCAGGATGGATCTGAGGTGTTGGTCAGTTAACTTGGATCTGTGGCTGGCTTTGTTGATGTTCATGACACTGAACGCCTGTTCACACAAATAGGTCGAGCCGAACAAAGAGTAAAGCGCAAATGTGGAGTAATATGCTGCACCTCAACAAAGGTCAATGTGTATAGAGTGCGTCATCTATTGGGAAAACGCCAGAATTGCGGGGGAAAAACGTTAACAAGGTTTATTAATATAATTTCATCAAGTTCTGCGGGCCGGATTAAAAAGTTTAACAGGCCGCATATGGCCCGCGGGCCGTAGTTTGCCCATGCCTGGGCTAGCTAGAGGAATGCTGAAGAAAGCCGAACACAAATCAATTATCTGCTTTTAAGACCAGCAGCAATGGGGTATTACATGGACTGTTTATTCTTTTAAGCACCCCTGTTTCAAGCAACCCCTGCACTGTCAATGCTATTCCCTCTTCTGCTTCTGGTCTTAGAGGGTATTGTGGTCTCCTGGGTGAAATTGCTCCACTTTTCAGCCTTATTTCCACCGGACTAGCTGTTTTTATTTTCCCTACGTCCGTGTCATGCTGTGACCACAGAATAGACGGCAACTCATCTAACCTTTTATCTTTCAGCTGGCCTCTTTCCTTTCCCAGCAAGGGCAGGTGTGGTTGGGGAGTTATTTCGACCTCTCTCACTGTCCCTACCATATCTACACTTACCATTATTTTAATGCAATTGTTGTCTTCTGATATCCACACCTCTGGCGTAATTTTTCTCCACACTGTTACGGTTTCAGCACTCTTAACTAAGGGTCCTAGGTCTTTAGACTGATATCCCTTGTTTACCAACAATGTTACGTGGGGTGCAGCCTCTGGTATCCTGTACCATTTTTCTAAAAAGGTGTTCCACTTAACTTGTAAAGCTGCCCCTTGCTTTCCTATTATCACAGCCTCCCCTTCCAGGTGCTGTTGGGTACATCCCTCCAGGTGCCATCTCTCCTCTAACTCCCTGTTCTGAGTCTCGTCAAAAATCCCTGTACAATGTAGCTCAGATTTGGGCATTACAGCCCTGGGTAATATACCCTGCACGCCCTTTTTCCATTTTTCCCAGGTTTCCTGAATCTGATCTGCGATGTCCCCTATCCAAAAGACATTAGCCTTCTTGTCTTCTCGCACTATCAATTGAGCCCCTGCTCTTTCCACACTCAGCCCATTTCTGGTGCATTCTAATTTTAATTCCAGTTTCAATAAGACACCTCTGCCTAACAAATTAATCGGAGTTCCTTTAAATACTAGCACCGGCAAAACAATTCTTTCATTTCCCATTCTCAACCGCACTGGAGCCGTGCACTGTGTCAACTGTGTTTTCCCCGAGAACCCTACCGTCTTAATAAACTTTCCTGACATGGGAAGGTGAAGGGCATACTGTAGCTGTGCACAAGTGTATGTGGCTCCGGTATCTATCATCATTGGTGTCAGTTGCCCTTCTAACATAACCTGAACAATGTGTTCCTCGTCTGCCTCCCTTGTTATCATTGGGTAATGTCCCTTCCCACTCGAGTTCTCGGGGCACCCCTAATACCTCGCATAGGGGTTCACAGGTCCGCTTGGGCCTGTGGGGGCTGGTCCTTGGCTAAACTTTAGTTCCCTTCTTATCGGTTCCTGCTGGTGTGTGACATGCCATAGTGTAAGTGGACAATCTCTTCTCATGTGACCTGGCTGATTACATTCCCAGAACAATCTCACTACCTCTCTTTCCCCCTGTTTCCTCACTGGTCCCCTCTGCCCATAGTTTTTCTGTCCCCCTCCTTGGAACTTCCAGTCCTGTCTGGGCTGTTTGAATTTAGTCTGTTCCTGATAGGGCATTTGTGGGAATGCTCCTCCAAAGACGTTGATTATTGGCATGGGGTTTTCCAGTCCTTGTCTTACAGTTTGATCGGTCCCTCCATATAGCAGTGCTTTGTCCAGTTCGATGGCTGTACTCGGACAGGTGGTTGCTGGCAGCATCTTTTTGTTTTTCTCTTTTTCCTTTCTTTTTGAGTTCTTTGAGCTGCATTTGTATTAACTGTCTTTGCACCTCTTCCTGCTGCTCAGGCAACCTTTGTTTGTCTTTCTGGTATTTCTCAACCGCATGGACTACGTGGTCTCTAAATTCTTGTGGGGTCTTTGACGTTAACCCAGCCACTTCCTCCAGTTTGGATTTTACTTGTGGAGGCATTGCATCCAAAATGCTATGTTGGAACAGTGAGGTCATAAATAAGCTATTCTCCACCTCTTGCTCAGTCTCCAGTCTCCAGCTTTTCAACTGGTTTTCTACGTAGGCTTCTGGGTTTTCAGTGTCTCCCAGTGGATCCCCTTTTAAGGCTTTGGGGTCCGCTTTGGGTGGATAAAGCTTCCTGAGGGCCTGCCATACCCTCTGCCTCACTCTGTCAAACCCGTCTCCATCAGTTCTCGGGTCGTTCGAGTTTACTATGCCAGCCATTTCCATTAGTTCGTTAAATTTGAAGGTTCCCATCAACCTTATCAACAGTGCCTTCAAATCTCCCATAGCCAATAATCGTCCCGCCGTTTCTTCTTCAAAGGCTCTAATCCATTTCCCTGCTCCTTCATGTAGATTGGGCAGAGTGTTTTTCAGCCCTTCTAGGTCCTGGTATCCCCAAGGGATATACTGCACTTGTCCTGATCCTTTTACTAACAATGGCATCATTCTTCCTCCTTCTTCCCACCTGCCCTGGCTCTCCTCCTCGCCTGACTCCCCATCTGTCTCGGGGTATGTCTTTACTGCCTCCCACACAAATGTCTCCGGGGTCCTCTTCTTCCCTCAGTCTCCTTGTGGAGTCCTTCCTTTCTGTCCTGATTCAATACTTGGTTGGCCCCTGGAGTATTTTTCGCATCTCTTCTGGCAATCCCCTCTCAGTAACTTATCTAGCTCTCTCTCTACTTCCGCAGGTCGCTCCCCTACCGCCTCCTTCTGCTCTTCTGGGCTTCTGCCTCCTTACCTCTTCCCCTCAAATTCTCACATCCTGTCTCTCTCCACTTAACTCTTGCTCCTCCAATGAGTCACCTTCTTTTCTAGTCTGTTTATTTCTATGGTATAACTGATACTACTCATACTCCTTTTCCTCTCTCAGGTATTTCATCCGTTCAATCCCTTCTTCCATTTCTCTCTGTGCCTGTTCCGCCTTTATCCTTTCTGCCTGTATCTCCTTCCATATCGCTGCTTTTTCCTTCTTGTATTGTTTTTTCTCTTCCTCATTATCCCAAACTTGTACTTCTCCCTGCATGTTTACTGTCCCCATCAGCAGGGAGTTCCTTCCTCATTATAGGGAGGGGGTCTTTCTGTTTCTTCCGCATCCGCGTATGGAGCCGAAGCCAGCTTCTCACTGTACCCTCCTCTCTCTCTAACAGGCTGTTTCTCCAGCACCTTAGTGTCTTCCTCGCTTGTAATCAATATTCTACCTGTCCTCCTCAGCCTTTCTCCCTCCTTTCTGAAGAGTTTTAGCAGTTCCATTTCTCGTTCTCTTTTTTGCTCTCTTTACCTAGATTTATCTTTTGGTTTATAATTTTTAATTAGTCCCTCCATTTCTTCCCACAAACTTACATCAAACGTTCCTTCTCTTGGCCACTTTGTGACCAGGTTATTGGTTCTTTTTTCCCATCTTTCTGAAGTTTTTGTGATCTCATATTTAATTAACGGGCATTTTTTGCTCAGAATCTCTACTGCCGTTCCTTTACCTGTCATGTTATTCTCTCTTTTTAAGGTATTTCAGAGATTCACAGTTCGTTTACTGTATAATATTATTTACTCTAATTCTATGCCTAGTCTATTGTCTACCTACCAGCGCTTTAAACTATATATTGGACTTTCCTTGTTTCCTATTCTGTTCTGCCGGTACAGAACTTATTCAGAGCGGTACCCACAGAACTTGCTCTTTGCACCTCGTCTGTTCAGACCCTTATCTCTTAAGGTGGTATCCACAAGGATTTTCTACTCTAATTCTATTCTATTTTCCTTTCCCTGCCCATTCAGCCCTTCGTTTCATATGAAGCGGTACCCACAGGGATTTACCAACACCACGTGGACTTTTTCTTAACTTAACTTTTTATTAACTTATTTGTACTTACCCTCACTGCAGTGTTCTTGATCAATCCTCTGAGCCTCCTGTTAACCCCCAATTCTGCCAGATTCTTTGGTCCGGAGAGACCCTTCGGCAGTGGTTCCACACTTCTGAGTCTCCAAGACCTCTGCAAAGCCAATAGAATTCTTAGTCCAAATTGTCGCAAAAAGCGCTTACCTTTTGTTTGGGTGCACCCTTTATTCTGTTAACCTTGTGGGGGTCCCTAGAGGACTAGGAAGCGTCCCCAATCTGCTGTTTCCTTTCCGCGGGTCTCTTTCCGGTCCTGTCACGGTCGCCAATTTTGTCGTGGTTTCTCGTGCCCCACAAATGATTAGGAGACGCATAAGATTCTTCAAGAAGGGTTAAACTTTAATTTGCAAATCAAAGTTGAGACAGTCATTGAGCTAGTCACTGATTGCCCACCGATCTTTGGACACAGCATTTTTTATAGCAATCTCCTGGTCCGGTTGCTATAGTTGCGTATCATAGGTACCACATGTACATCTTGTCCCTATTGTTTCTACCCATTGACTTAATCATGTTCTAATCTACATCTCTTAGCTACCTCTCATTAACACATCATTGTCTTTTACATTCTTAAGATTTCATTCTCTAGCAAATAGCAAGTTTACATTCTTAATACTTAGTGACTTAATCATGTTCTAATCTATGTCTCTTAGCTACCTTTCATTAACATTCTTAATATTTCATTCTCCTGCTAAATTGGGTACATGCATAGCAAATAGCAAGTTTCAAAGCTGACTACATCTCTTAGCTACCTCTCATTAACACATTAACACACCATTGTCTTCTGCATTCCTAGGATTTCATCTTGGATACATGCATAGCAAACTGACTACAGTTTTGGTTACACAGCAAATAATACAACTTTTATACTCCAATAGGCGACACTTCACCTGTGAGTCGGCTGGTGTGGTATACTGCGTCCGGTGCTCCCAGTGTGGCCTTTTATATATTGGTGAGACCCGACACAGACTGGGAGACTGTTTCGCTGAACACCTACGCTCTGTCCACCAGAGAAAGCAAGATCTCCCAGTGGCAACACATTTTAATTCCACGTCCCATTCCCATTCCGATATGTCTATCCATGGCCTCCTCTACTGTCAAGATGAAGTCACACTCAGGTTGGAGGAACAACACCTTATATACCGGCTGTGTAGCCTCCAACCTGAAGGCATGAACATTGACTTCTCTAACTTCCATTAATGCCCCTCCTCCCCTTCTTACCCCATCCCTGATATATTTAGTTTTTTTTCCCCCTCCTGTTTTTCTTTCTCTCGCTGTCCATCACCCTGCCTGTTCACCATCTTCCTCTGGTGCTCCCCTCCCCCTTTCTTTTTCTCTAGGCTTCCTGTCCCATAATCCTTTCCCTTCTCCAGCTCTGTATCCCTTTTGCCAATCACCTTTCTGGCTCTCAGCTTCACCCCACCCCATCCGGTCTTCTTCTATCATTTCACATTTTCCCCTCCCCCTCCTATTTTCAAATCTCTTACTATCTTTCCTTTCAGTTAGTCCTGACGAAGGGTCTCGGCCCAAAGCGTCGACAGCGCTTCTCCCTATAGATGCTGCTTGGCCTGCTGCATTCCACCAGCATTTTGTTGGTGTTGCTTTTATAAAAAATGATTTAAAATGTTTATAGTGCACTGCTTTGACTGAAGTAAAGATAGAGGGGCGTGGGGTTTGGAACTAGAGTGGTTGATCTGATTAATTGCCTCAGCAGGAAACTTTTAAGGTGGCATAAACCTTTTGACTTAATAACCGTATACTATTCTCCAGAAGGGAGCTTTAGAAAAGACAATTTGCTGTGTGAGTAGTGTTCGCTTCTTTGTCCTGGACACTGTTCGCATCTTTGTCCTGGACACATACAAGTCCTGCAGTGATGGTAGGCTGCAGCCAATGGCCTTTTGGGCAGACCTAACAGTTCACTATAGCTTTGATATATTGTGAGTGGATGCTGCGCCAAAGCAGTCAGTAATGGCTGATATGAGGATGCTCTCTATGATGGCAGTAGAGAATTGCAGCAGTATGTTCTGGGGAAGATGGAATTTTATCAACGCCACGAGAAATACATTCTCTGCCAAATCTTATTGTTAATGTAGTAAATATGTGAAAAAGGATCCAGTGCTTTCCCAGTGTAGTGCTTACTTTGAAGATGGCTGAATATGTCATCGAAATGTCGGTTACAATCAATACCTGTAGCCAGCTGGAAGCCTGAGAAGAATTTATTCATTCAAAGGAGATATGGTACTCCCACATCAGGTCCTGTGAAATAATGATGTCCTGGAACTCGAATGTCGAAATGGTGTTAACTGTAGAGTTGTTGATGATAACTGGATAGAGAGGAGACACATTTCTCCTGAACTCAATAAGCATCTCTATGGTTTTAAGGGATTCAATTCCACATTGTTGTGATTGCACCAGGACACCAGCTTGTTTATACTTCCTGGTGGTACTTCAATTCATCACTTCTGGTAATTAGTCCATTGATAATGGTGTCATCTGCAAAGTTTATCAGTTTAACAGAGTAGGAATATACATAAAGTAATGAATCCTGCAACAGATCTTTCCAATTCATCATGACAGGACCCTGCTATGCCTCTCAATGTGCAGCTCAC
Source organism: Hypanus sabinus (assembly GCF_030144855.1). Taxonomy (NCBI): domain Eukaryota; kingdom Metazoa; phylum Chordata; class Chondrichthyes; order Myliobatiformes; family Dasyatidae; genus Hypanus; species Hypanus sabinus. Next base: position 45,121,459 of record NC_082719.1, on the reverse strand, counting down.
CACTGCATCTATGATGGATATTCACTTCTCTTTCTGGGTTGCTTGGTAATCTTGGTTTCTAAAAAGAGCATCTACCACTTGTAAGGTCACAATCAGGCATAAGTAAACTTCCAATCAACAATTGTTTGACCTCTGGTTGCAAAAGAAAGGCAGTCTTCAGTTTTTGAAATGTAAATGGGAAGCACTAACACCCTGAGGTTATAACAAGTCTCATCTAAAGATCAGTTTTGCAAACAAGCTTTGTAGATAGCAGAAGTAAGGAGTACTTCTACTTACTTAGTAGTTGGAAGAAGTAAGGATCAACTTACTAGTTCAAGGTGCAGTATAAGACAATGGGTTGGTTAATTCGGGTTATTTCAAACAGACAAGTGGACTCCTAAGTTTCTAGGTTCAAGAAAGCTTGCAGAACAGATGGATATTACTTAGCATATCATAACTTCTATGTTTACAGTTCAAAGGTTTCATGTGCTCAAGGAAGTTAGCTTCAATGATTCAAAGCACATTTATTATCAAAGTATGCATGCAGTATACAATGTTAAGATTCATCTTCCCAGAGACATCCATGGAACATGTTCAAAGAAAAACTTCACCTCCCAACAAAAAAAACAAATGGCCATTGTTACGAAATCCCGTAACTGGATCACTTACCAGCAAAGATAGAGAGGTCCGTTGAAGTCTGATGGTACTATTTTTAAAAGTCTTTATTTATAAAGAGACACAAAAATAAGATTAATACAAACATTCAGATAATATACGTTGTCACTACTCAATCTAAAAGCGCAGGTCTAATAATAATCATCAATAAGAAACAGCTCGATCGTTTGTCTAGGGCGGGGGTCGGCAACCTGCGGCTCCCGAGCCATTTGTGGCTCTTTCACCTCTGTGCTGCGGCTCCCTGTGGCTTTGGGAAATAATTGGTCAGTATTTAATTAAAATGTATTTTATGTTAGTTTGTTAGCTTTTGAAATGTAATTCTAAATTTGAAGATTATGGTGATCTTGTACAATCTAAGTGTGGCTGGCACATCCGAAACGGCTCACAATTAGCCAGCATTCCGGCTAAGGGAGATAGCCTACGGGGGTTTGTGAGTACGCGTCTTTTGCAGCATCTGCGTCCATGGGGGCTGGGTTGAGGAAGGCTTAAAAGCAAGGCTGTTTAGTTCGAATAAAGCTATCTTTGACTGCAGTTTACTGACACCGCTACAACGTGTTTTTATCGCTGGCTGTCCAGACGGAAGGTGCTGAAACGCTTTGTCGCGTGTCTGGAAGAAGTGAAAACTTTCCTGGGCAGCAAAGGGCTCACCTTTCCTGAGCTGGAACAGCCAGAGTGGCTGGAAAAGCTACACTTCATGGTAGACATGACAGCGCACCTGAACACGCTGAACACAGCTCTTCAGGGGAAAGGACGTACAGCCCTGCACATGTTGGAGGATGTTTTGGCATTCGAGCGCAAGTTGACGTTGCTTGCCAGAGATTTACAGAAAGGCACTTTGTCTCACTTCCCCAATTTGAGAGAGTTCAAACAAGGTCACGACATGATAATTTCAGAGTATTTACATTCTGCAATCATCGCAATGCAAACATCGTTTGGGAAACGCTTCTGTGAGTTCAGAGAGGAAAAAAACACATTATCCTTCCCGGTCACTCCCTTAAGCATCGATCCTTCCCTACTGAATACGACTGCATTGGCAGGTGTGAGTCAACCTGATCTTGAGATGGAACTGGCCGACATAGCCGACAAAGACATATGGGTGTCCAAGTTTAGACGCTTGACAGCAGACCTTGAAGATGTTGCCCGTCAGAAGGCCGTTCTTGCTCAGAAACACAAATGGAGTGATATTGAAAACCTCACAGATGACAGCTTGCGATCCTGTGTAAAGATGAAGGTGACATCATACAGCCCTGATGTGCAGACGCTGTGTGCTGAGGTCCAGGAGCAGAAATCCCATTAACCAAGTATGATAAATATTTTAATTGCCCATTATTTTACTTATATTCATATTTTTTCATTGTTCAGTGAAATAGTCCTTTCATTTTTCAGGATGACAGCTGGCTGATGTTATTTTTGGTTTGCTGCTGGCGGAAAATTTAAGTTCGGCGTTTTTCATAAATACAAGAAGGACTCAAATAGACATTGAATATTTTACTTAAAAGTAACTTTCAACCCAACGTCTTTTTTTCGGAGTTCAAAATGTTTTTGTTGCATGCAGAAATGTAATTTCGTTTTCTCTGCAGGAGTTCATCAATTTCATAAATGCAACACATTATAGTTTGTTTATACATAGCATAAAGGCAAAAAAAACGTTGTATGCAGTGTTATTTCATTTTAAATGTCAAACGGGTTTTGCGGCTCCCAGTGTTTTCTTTTCTGTGGGAAACAGGTCCAAGTGGCTCTTTCAGTGGTAAAGGTTGCTGACCCCTGGTCTAGGGGATAATATATTGTCCGATGGAAATATAAAAGTCACTCAGTTCCTGCAGGCTTCAGCCTTTGGGGATCGCTGGGTTTTCACTTGTTGGAGAGAGAGAGAGATTTGTGAGTAAAGAAACTTGACCGGGTCTTTTATGAAGCAAATCCGTTGAATCGGGAAAGTTGGTTCCCCGTTGTTAGTTCAAGAACATCGGTTCTGTGGTACCGGCCACCAACTCCCAAGCAAAAGGGAAACCGAACGCACATGACTTCCTTCCAATGGCTTCCCGCTACTACGGGATCGTTAGCGTTTCTTCTGGTGCGTCTAAAGGGGTTGTTCCCCCAGACCCTCTTTTATACTTCCTCACGGGGTCTCAGATGTCAATCAGGTTGGGATGATGCAATCTCTCTCTCAACCAGCCCACTGCCCGAGGGCTTGCACGTAGCCTAGTCCCCAATCCACAACCGTGGTCACCAGGAGACAATGGTCAATGTCGCGTTATTTTGCATCGCTGGGGGGAACGAGGCATTCGGCACGTCTCTCTCCCATTTCCTGGTTCTACTGACCCCCCCCCCTCAACTAGTGCTCTTGCGATTCTCACAAAGGAGGGGGCTGCGGACAATAACACCATAAAGAGCAAAAAAAGACACAGAATATAAAACACAGAATCAAAGAAGTCCAAGCATATTCAGTTCTCGTTCAGTCTAGCACTGTGCCTTTCATTACCTGCAGGCCGTCCAGATCAAAATAGCCCAATAGCAACAAAAAAAGAGCAAGCAGAAACCAGACACATATTATAACGTGAATTACAGAGTCCAATCCACAAATCATATCAATTAAAGCTTGCCCAAGATCATGGACTCCAGCAACATCCTCCGACAGCATTGACGGAGAGAGAGGGACCTTTCAAATGCAAGGACCTTCCTCGGGGAGCAGCAAGGAATGGGGGGGAGAGAGAGACCATTACCTCTGACTCCTTCCTCAGGCAGCAGTGAGCAAGCAGCTGGTAGATGGTGCTGAACATCAGCTTGCCTTCCACTCTCGCCTCAATGACTTCCATCTTCCTCAGCACTTTAATTTGCGAGACCAGCGAAAAACGGAGTCAATCACGGACTTGCTCCCCATCTCCAGGCTTCTTGGCCTTGAGGCCACACACCTCACCGAACCCCCTCAGAGACAGCAAAGAGCCAGATTGCTCAATCGGCCCAAGAGCACACCACCGAAGTGTAGATCACAGGATCCAGCAGAAACATATTTGGATGAAATAGAGCTGCAGAAGAAGTAAAGAAGTATGCTTTACAGCATTAATGGTTGGTAGCTGAAGAGCTATCTCTCTAAGATGATTTTAGACTATTTGTGTTGATAGGACATCTGAGGGAATATCATATAAGTTTCCTATGATGGGGTATCCAGAACTAGAGAGCACAGCCTCAAAATTGAGGGTGGCCTTTTAGAACAAATGTGAAGAGGAATTTGTTTAGCCAGAGAGTAATGAATCTGTGGAATGCTCTGCCACAGACTGCAGTGGAAGCCATGTCTATGAGTATATTTAAGGCATAAGTTGATGGTTTCCTGATTGGTCAGGCCATCAAAAGATAAGGGGTTCAATGGGATCTGGGATCAGTCATGATGAATGGTGGAGCAGACTCAATGGGCTGAATGGCCTAATTCTGCTCCAAAGTCTTATAGTCTAAGTCACCCAAGTGGTATAAAAAGGGTATAAATATAGAAAGAAGTTCAGGCTTATTGGAAGTGGTTGGAGAACATCAAGAAGAATGATAGGAAGACGAGGTGAATGGAATCTATTCCTCTAGTTTCAGTTTCTATGACAGTTTCCTGACGAAGGTTCTCGGCCCGAAACATTGACAGTGCTTCTCCCTTTAGATGCTGCCTGGCCTGCTGCATTCCACCAGCATTTTGTGCATGTTGTCTGTGTTTTAAACTATTTTGTTAGCTGGAAATACCTTCTTGACAAGGAGGAGGGACCCACTGCTCAAATAGTGAAAAATGGCAGTTAAAACTCGCCATGGAGAATAAACACGAAAGTAAATTAGTCTTTGAGAATTGAGCAGTTACAGTATAACCTCCCTTTAGTGAAGGTACTCATGGCTATTCATATCTGATAGGGCTGAAGATCTTTCTTTGAGATTTGAACTTCATGGCCAGCAAACCCAATACCATCACCAAGAAGTCACCCAGGGCACTCTATTCTTAACAAAATAAAAAGGATTAATCTACATTGATAAAATTTAGAGTTAGCCTGTCTTGCTGACTTCCTATGAATGCAGTCAAGTGTTGATTGCACTTGTGCCCTTGAAGGATCTTCTTAATAACACAAACATTTACTGGACAGGAGATATTTCCCTCTCTCAATGCACAGGGCATTGTGGATCATGAGGTGAATCTACACATGATGAATGCCACTTGACTCCTTCATCTCAGGAAGTTGGCTTCACCAAATGCTTTCAGCAGCAACCATTAAGCAGCAAGCGGGATAATGTGAAACAGTTTCCAGCCTCAGCAGCTGGACACAAAAACCACTCAAGTGTCAGAACGATGATGGAAAATGCTGTAGTTCTGCTGAAGAAGAGGTCCTTTGATCTGCATTGATCCAGAGAAGTCTTTGTAATATCACTAAGCAGATGAGGAGACTTCATTGTAGCCTGCTAGAGGTTGTACAACCTTCTCAATGAATAAAAGCAGGCAGTACTAGGGAAGGGGGAACAAAGTGATCTGGGTTTAAAAGCCATACAGTGGAAACATCAGAGCAGCAGAGCAAGCGAAAGAAGAAGGTAACTCTCCAGGGAGATGTCTTTGTTCAGCATCCACAACCTCATCTTCCAAATGAACAGAGAAAGCAGACAATGGTGGAAAGAGGTAGGGTATTTCCTAACATGCCTGTACCTACCCTATCAACAGTAATCAACAACTTCCCAGCTCCTTACTTCACCCCTTTTCCCTCCCTCCACCTTCCCAGTTTCTCTATCACCTTGCGTTTCTTCCTCCTCTCTCCCCACCTTCTTACTCTGATTCCTCATCTTTTTTTCCCCAGGCCTGCTGAGTTCCTCCAGCACTTTGTGTGTGTTGCTTGGATTTCCAGCATCTGCAGATTTTCTCTTGTTCATAATTTACTATTTCTTTCTTTGTGATTTCTCCCACCATCTTTCAAGTAGGGCTTCATGAGGTTCTCTAATTTTAATTGTGTTACCAATACCAGTCACTAAAAGGCCCTAAGCTCTGAAATCACCTGATTTCAATCTGTGAAATTGTTTTTCTTCCTGAAGGTGGACTTTAAAATTTATTTTGTGCCTAATAACTCGGTATGTATCCTGCTGTCATGATTTGATTAATAACACTACTGTGAAGGGCTTTTGGACATTGCACAATATTTAAGTACCATATGGATGCTTATTATTATAGTTATTGTTCGTTGTTATATGGCATTCAGTGCTGGAACTCCATGGGTGAATGAACATGAAACAGATGGAGACTGAATTGGTATTAGCTTCATATTTCTGTAGAGAACCAAATACAGTATAAAACATAGCGAAGAGAATTAAAAACAAAAAAAAGCAATAAGTATGTATGAAGGTGAATTAATTAATTCAGCTGAAAGCTAAGGATTTCTAATATATATAAATAATAAATAGTTAATAAAGCAGAATTGGATGGATTTGAGATTTTAAAAAAAGAAATTTTGCGGAGACTGGAGGAATAGTTGAGATCCTCTGTAGACTCTCGACATCGTCAACACTACCTGTCCCTCCACCTATCTTCGTTATCATCCGTAAACTTGGTCATAAAGTCATCAATTCCATCAACCAAATCATTGCGGTATAACGTGAAAGGAAGTGGTCTCAGCATCAAACCCCTGTGAAAATCCAAGTAAACAACATGCACTGACTCTCCTTTGTCTATCCTGCCTGTTATTTCCTCAAAGAATTCCAACAGGTTTGTCAGGCAAGATTTCCCTTCAGGCAACCATGCTGACTTTGGCTTGTTTTATCATGAGTCTCCAAGTACCTTGAAACCTCATCCTTAATAATGGACTCCAACATTCTCCCAACCACTGAAGTCAGGCTAACTGGCATATAATTTCCCTTCTTCTGCCTCTCTCCTTTCTTAAAGAGGGGAGTAACATATGCAATTTTCTAGTTCTCTGGAACCATTCCAGAATCTGGTGATCCTTGAAAGAGCATTACTAATGTTCCATAACCTCTTCAGCCACCTCTTTCAGAACTCTGGGTTGTAGTCCATCTGGTCCAGGTGACTTACCTATTTTCATTCCTTTCAGCTCCACCTTCTCCTTAGTAATAGCAACTACTCTCACTTTTGCCTCCTGACACTCTTGAATTTCTGGCTTACTGCCAGTGTCTTCCACAGTGAAGATAAACATAGAATACTTATTCAGTTTGTCCACTATTTCTTTGTCTCCCATTACGACCTCTCCAAAGTTCAATATTCACTCTTGCTTCTCTTTTACTTTTATATCTGAAAAAAATTTTTTGATATCTTCTTACTGGCTACCTAACCTTCATATTTCATCTTCTCTCTCCTCATGGCTTTCTTAGTTGCTTTTAGTTCGTTATTAAACACTTCCCAATCCTTTAACATTCCACTAATTTTTGCTCTATTATGTGCCCTCTCTTTTCCCTTTAAGTTGTCTTTGACTTCCCTTGTCAGCCACGGTTGCCTCATTCACCCTTTAGAATACTTCTTAATCGTTGTGATATATCTATCCTGTACCTTCTGACTTGCCTCCAGAATCTCCAGCCATTGCCGTTCTGCCATCATCCCTACTAGTGTCCCCTTCCAATCAACTTCGACCAGCTTCTCCTTCATGCCTCTGTAATTCCCTTTACTCCACTATGATATTGAACATTCGACTTTATCTTCTCCTTCTCTAATTGCAGGGTGAATACTATTATTATATGATCACTGGCTGCTGAGAGTTCCTTTACTTCAAGCTCCCTAATCAAATCTGGTTCATTACACAACTCCCCTGGTTGGCTCAACCACAAGCTGCTCTAAAAAGCCATCTTGTAGGCATTCAGCAAATTCCCTCTCTTGGGATCCAGCAGCAACCTGACTTTCCCAATTTGAAATTCCCCATGACTATCATAACTGTGCACTCTTTACATGCCTTTTCTATACCCCGTTGTAGTTTGTAACCCACATCCTTGCCCTGCTATTCAGTGGCATGTTTATAACTCCCATCAGGGTCTTTTTACCCTTGCAGTTTCTTATCTCTATCCACAAGGATTCTACACCTTCCAATCCCATATCCCAACTTTCTAAGGATTTGAGTTCACTTTTTACCAACAGGGCCACACCATTCCCTCTGCTTATCTGCCTGTCCTTTCAATACAATGTGTATCCTTGGATCTTAACCTCCCACCTACAGTCATCTTTTGAACCACGACTCAGTGATGCCCACAACATCGTACCTGCCAAACTCTAAATGCACTACAAGATCATCGACCTTATTTCATGTGTTCAAATGTAACAGCTTCAGTCCTGTTTTCATCACCCTTTTCAATGTTGTCCCCATGCTACACTTCAACTCATCCTACTGATTGCAATTTTTCCCTATCATCTGCACTACACACTGCATCTACTTGTATTCCAACTCCCCATCTTCTGCCCTGTCACTCTGGTTCCCATCATCCTGCCAAATTAGTTTAAACCCTCCCCAACAGCTCTAGCAAGGATATCAGTCTCCTTCGGATTCAGGTGTAACCCATCTTTTTTGTAGATGCCACACCTTCCCCAGAAGAGATCCCAATTATCTAGAAATCTGAAGCCCTGCCACCTGCTCCAATTCCTCAGCCACACATTCATCAGCCAAATCATTCTTACTGGCTACCTAACCTTCATATTTCATCTTCTCTCTCCTCATGGCTTTCTTAGCTGCTTTTAGTTTGTTATTAAACACTTCACAATCCTTTAACATTCCACTAATTTTTGCTCTATTATGTGCCCTCTCTTTTCCCTTCATGTTGTCTTTGACTTCCCTTATCAGCCATGGTTGCCTCATTCACCCTTTAGAATACTTCTTAATCATTGTGATATATCTATCCTGTACCTTCTGACTTCATGAGCCTCTAGCACAGACAGCAATTCAGAGATTACTACCCTGAAGATCCTGGTTTTCACCTTTCTATCTATCTTCCTATATTCTCTCTTGAGGACCTCCTCCCTTTTCCTACCTATAATGTTAGTACCAATATGTACCATCACTTCTGGCCGCTTATCTCCCCCTTTAGAATGCTGTGGACTGAATCTGAGACATCCCTGACCCTGGCACTTGGGAAGCAAAACACCACTGGGTTCATCACCTTTGCAGAATTTCCTGTCAGCTCCTCTAACTATGGAATCCCGTGTTACTACTGCACTTCTCTTCTCCTCTCCTTTCCTCTGACCCACAGAGCCAAACTCAATGCCATAGACCCAGGTGTTGCGGCTTCTCCCAGTAAGTTGCTCTGCCCAACAATATCCAAAGCAGCATACTTATTATTGAGGGGAATGGTCACAGGGGTACTCTGCACAGGCTGCCTAATCCCTTTCCCTCTCTTGACACTCACCTAGGTATCTATCTCCTGCAACTTAGGTGTGACTATCACTCTGTAGTTCTTATCTATCCCTGCCTCTTTCTCCTGTATGAACTGAAGGTCATTGAGCTGCAACTCCAATTTGTTAAGGGGGTCTCTAAGGAGCTGCAGCGTGGTGCACTTCGTGCAGATGTACGGTAGTTATCAGAGACTTGAGGTCTCCTAAACTTCGTACATCTCACATAAAAAAATACCACTAACTCAGGGTCCATTCTTAGTGACTGGCTACGTAGTAATGGACAGGTAGTAATGGACAGGGCAAGAGTAAATAAAAAGCTTATTCAAAACTTGCTTAGAATCTGCAACTGCGTCTGCTCAAGTCTGTTCTTGTTGAAGCCTGTTGAGCCAAAACCTTCCACTCTAACACTGGCCTGCTCCAACAATGGCCACTCCACTTACACCTCCCTTCTTTTTATTGGCTCTAATAAAATTCACTCTCGATGAGACTTCTCTTTTCAAATTGCCCCCATTCAAAGAGATGAGGAACCTGCAGAGTGAGTATAGAGAAATAGGAAACAAGTTAAAAAGCAGGATTCAACGGTAATATAGACAAAGGAGAGTCAGTGGATGTGGTTTACTTTGATTTTCAGAAGGCCTTTGACAAAGTGCTGCTCTTCTCCTGTACATCAGTTAGTTTAGTAATTGAGGCATTGCATTACAGTTGTGCAAGATATTGGTGAGTATTGTGTATAGTTAGTGTCTTTGAGTGTTGTGTACAGTTTTGCTCACCATTTTCTCAGAAAGGATATCACTAAACTGGAAAGAGTGCAAAGAAGAGTTATAAGGATGCTGCCAGGACATGAAGATAGAGAGAAGTTGGGACTTTTTTCCTTGGAGTGTTGGAGATTGAGGGCTGATCTAATGGAATTGTATAAAACCATGAGGAATATAGATAGAGTGAATACACATACACTTTTTGCTAGGGATAGTGAACTAAAAACTAGAGGGGATAGGTTGAAAGTGAGAGGTGAAAAATTTAAAAGAGACCAGAGCAGCGAATTCTTCATACAGAGGATGGTTCTTGAGGCTGGTACCATAACAACATTTAAAAGAAATCTAGATAAGTACATGAAAAGGAGAATTTTAGAGGGATATGGCCTAAATAGGACTAGTTTGGTGGGCACCATTGTCAGTGTGGACAAAGCGTGTGTTTCCATGCTTTTTGCTCTATGACTCTAGTTAACATATGGCCTTTCCTTACTCTCGTTTGTCTGGTGTGACAATGCTGAACCAAATAGTTTGCAGTGGGATAGAAGCAAGGGCACTCATGAAGAGTTATAGTTGAGATATATTTCGAAGGACTGTGAACTGATATTCTGTCTGAATTTTCGAGCTGCTGATGGTCTTGGTAATGTTGAGGAATCTACGCAACATCATAGGTGTCATTCTCTGCATTCACTGTCTACTCTAGGTCACAGATTTTTTTGTAATGGGCCTTAACCTCCAGGTGCCCATGGTCATCCCTTGGAGGTAAGGTAGAGTTTTCTATATAGACACCTTAGGTTTATATTTACTTAGATCCTGGGTCACCAAATCTTTCCTCCATTGTATTTTTTCTGTTAGAGAATCTAAGTGTCTCTTTAAGAGATACAAATTATGATGAAAATTATCTTAGTTACAATTCACAAAAGTCTAGAGAACTGAAGCCATTCTTCAACTTTTCTGTTCCTGCAGCAGCTGTGCAGTCTGGTTATCAAGAACAGTCGTTTTACTCCCACGCTTTACTGTAAACTAGGAGAAGACGTGGATATCTGCCCATGTGTCTGATTGCATTTATTTTAAATTGAAATTTGGAGAGTGAGAAATCAAATGGAATGTTACCACACAAAAGATTTGGTCTGCTGATTTCTTAGTGTCACTGTTTTTTGTGAACCTCATGTTGCAGAAGCAACATCATTTGTATCTTTAATTATTTGAAATTTGTAGTTTTGAGTTACATGCTTGGATGTAATTATCTTCATTTTTAATGTCCCATTTAATGCCAAAGTGGTACCATTGAATCTTATAGTTAACAATAAGCTTGATTAAAAAGCATTTCACAGGAAATCTGGTGACAGAATAGCAAAGTGAAGTATTGATTCTAAAGGTTATCCCATTGTAAATAATCTTCTAACACAGGTTATATTTAGGGAAAAATTCAGGCCCATTAACTTGAGTTCCTTAACAAGGTTGCTTAATGCATAATTTAGTAACATTTAGTAACCTGTGCCATTGCCTGATGACCTTATATGCTTTCTGTTGCAAAGACGAAATTTACGATACAGGGAAGTGCTGTACACGTTGATTCTGTTCTGCAGATGACAGTTGCTCTGTGACATCTAGTCCAAATAATTTTATTCACTAACAAACTATTGCATTCTATGCCAGATATATAATTAACTGATGATCATGCATAGAATATCCAGCAGAGGCCACTATATCATAATCAGTAGCTGGAACCCTGCCATGTCATTTCCTTCCATAACATGTGATACCAAGGATAAACTGCATTAGAGGCACATAGAAGCATAGAAAGCCTACAGCATAATACAGGCCCTTTGGCCCACAATGCTGTGCTGAACATGTACTTACTTTAGAAACTACCTGGGGTTGTCCATAGCCCTCTGTTCTTCTAAGTTCCTGTACCTGTCCAGGAGTCTCTTAAAAAAAACTATTGTATCCACCTCCACCACTGTCGCCCGCAGCCCATTCCACGCACTCACCACTCTCTGCATGAAAAAACTTACCCCTGACATCTCCTCTGTACCTATTTCCAAGCACCTTAAAACTGTGTCCTCTCATGTTAGCCATTTCAGGCCTGGGAAAAAGCCTCTGACTATCCACATGATCAATGCCTCTCTCATAAGGTGACCTCAGGTCACCTCTCATCCTCTGTTGCTCCACGGAGAAAAGGCCAAGTTCACTCACCATGTTCTCATAAGGCATGCTCAACAATCCAGGCAAAACCTTTGTAAGTCTTCTCTGCACCCTTTCTATAGTTTCCACATCTTTCCTGAGTGAGGTGACCAGGACTGAGCACAGTACTCCAAGTGGGGTCAGACCAGGGTCCTGTATAGCTGTAACATTACTTCTCGGCTCTTGAACTCAATCCCACAGTTGATGAAGGCCAATGCACCATATGCCTTCCCAAACACACAGTCAACCTGCACAGCAGCTTTGAGTGTCCTATGGACATGGACCCCAAGATCCCTCTGATCTTCCACACTGCCAAGAGTCTTACCATTAATACTATATTCTGCCATCATATTTGACCTACCAAAATGAACCATCTCACACTTAACTGGGTTGAATTCCATCCGCCACTTCTCAGCACAGTTTTGCATCCTATCAATATCCCGCTGAAACTTCTGACAGCCCTCCACACTATCCACAATACCCCCAAACTTTGTGTCATCAGCAAATTTACTAACCCATCCCTTCACTTCCTCATCTGGGTCATCTATAAAAATTACAAAGGGGTCCCATAACAGATCCCTGAGGCATACCACTGGTCACCAACCTCCATGCAGAATATAACCCGTCTACAACCACTCTTTGCCTTCTGTGGGCAAGCCAGTTTTTGGTCCACAAAGCAATGTCCCCTTGGATCCCATGCCTCCTTACTTTCTCAATAAGCCTTGCATGGGATCCTTATCAAATGCCTTGCTGAAATTTATATACACTACATCTACTGCTCTACCTTCATCAATGTGTTTATTCACATCCTCAAAAAATTCAACCAGGATCATAAAGCACCATCTGCCTTTGATAAAGCCATGCTGACAATTCCTAATCATATTATGCCTCTCCAAATATTCATAAATCCTGCCTCTCAGGATCTTCTCCATCAACTTACCAACCACTGAAGAACGAGTTGCTAGTCTATAATATCCTGGTCTATCTCTACTCCCTTTCTTGAATAAGTGAACAACAGCCGCAACCCTTCAATTCTCCGGAACCTCTCCCTTCCCCATTGATGATGCAAAGATCATTGCCAGAGGCTCAGTAATTTCCTCCCACGCCTCCCACAGTTGCCTCATCTGGTCCGAGTGACTTATCCAATTACATGCTTTCCAAAAGCTCCAGCACATCCTCTTTCTTAATGTCTATATGCTCAAACTTTTCAGTGCTCTGTAAGTCATCCTTACAATCGCCAAGGTTCTCTTCTGTAGTGAATACTGAAGCAAAGTATTCATTAAATACCCCCCATTACCTCCTCCGGTTCCATACACACTTTTCCATTGTCATTTGATTGGTCCTATTCTCTCATGTCTTCTTGCTCTTCACATACTTGTAGAATGTCTTGGGGTTTTTCTTAATCCTGCTTTCCAAGGCCTTCTCATGGCCCCTTGGCTCTCCTGTTTCATTCTTAAACTCCTTCCTGCTAGCCTTATAATCTTCTAGATCTCTGAAGCTTTTCTTTTCTTCTTGACTAGATTTTCAAATGCCTTTGTACACCACCATTCATGTACCCTACCATCTATTCCATCTCATTGGAACATACCTATGCAGAACACCATGCAAATGTCCCCTGAACATTTTCCACATTTCTGTCGTACATTTCCCTGAGAACATCTGTTCTCAGTTTATATTTCCAAGTTCCTGCCTGATATCTTCATATTTCCCCTTACTCTAATTAAACACTTTTCTAACTTGTCTGTTCCTAACCCTCTCCAATGCTATTGTAAAGGAGATAGAATTATGATCACTATCTCCAAAATGCTCTCCCACTGACAGACCTGACACCTGACCAGGTTCATTTCCCAATACCAGATCAAGTACAGCCTCCTCTTCCAGTTAATAATGTGGCAGCCTTCTATTCCTTACGAGTTTTCGCATTGGTGGAAACTCTGTGTTAGATAATCAATTGGGCCTTATTTGCTTTGTTGTGTTAATGCTCAACAGCAAGGCTCCAGTTCCTAGCCTGGGTAGAATTTGTGGAAATCTGAGCTATATGAGAATTAGGAATCCTCTCCTGGTAGGATTAGCAAAATGACACAGCAAATAGTTCTGCTGTCTTAAGGCTTCTACAAACTAGATTCAATCCTAACCTTGGGTTCCGCCTGGGCAGTTTCCAACCAGGTGAAGAGAAAATGTAATTCTCATACTTACTGTATCTGCTCCCTCTCTGCACTGTATCCCTTTTCTCCTTACTTACTCCTCATCCTGGCCCCTATCAACTTACCTCTTTCCCCTCTCCCACTCTTGCCTTCCGCCATTAGCCACACTCTTCTATTACTTCCCTGCCTCCTCTTACTCCATGCTCCTCTTTCTCTCCTATCTGATTCATCCTCTTCAGCTCTTTGTCATGGAAGATGATAGGTGGAAGTGACAAAGAGCATCCACCTATCACCTTCCAGCTTCTGACATTATTTCCACTCTCCCCCTGTCTCGTTTACCGATCACATATCTCACCTGGATCCACTTATCAACTAACAGCTCCTGCTCCACTCCTTTCCTCCACCAGATGAAAGGCCTTGACCTGAAATATCAACGCTCTATTTTCCTCCATTGATGCTGTCTGATGAGTTCCTCCAGTGCTTTGTGTATTGCTTCATACACCAAAACCTGCAGTCTCTTATGTCTCAGTCCTAACCTCTGCTGCTGCCTTTATGGTTTTGCATGTTCTCTTGATGACTGGATGAGTTTCCCCAAATGCTCAATCTCTTCTGACTGATTAGTGAGTTACATTACTCTAGTGCGGATGGGTGGTAGGGGATTTAGAAAAAAAAGAATTTTGTGTGCGCAAGAGGTTATAGACAAATAAATGGGGGGATGAGATTGATGGGGGTTGCTCTAAGTGAGCACAGAGCTGAAGGGCTGAATGGCCTCCTGCCAAGTTGTAAGGAAAGATATGAACTCAAAGAACATTTGGCATACAGTTTGATTTTGGAAGAAGAAGAAATTTATTTATCACATGTACAGTGAAACATATGATAAAATACATCATCGGCATCAAATAAAATCAGCAAGGACTGTGCTGGGCAGCCCGCAAGTGTTACTACATTTCTTTTGCCAACATAGGATCCCCACAACCCACTGATCCTAACGTTATGTCTTTGGGACATCTTTGGGTAAAAACACTGGAACATCCAGAGGAAACTCACACGGTCATAGGGAGAACATACAAACTCCTTACAGACAGCAGGATGAGTTGAACCAATTTGTGATCACTGTCATTACTTATCCAATGCGCTAAAGTGCCATCCATGTTCGGCACCAGTACACCTCAGATCTTTTGTCAAGGCTTAATCTCTTGAAATCCATCACTGCTGAGAATATGCACAAGGCAATGGACTTCAACACCTATAGTTGGGAGTTTAGATCATGAGTGCCATAACCTGCCTTTGGAGGACCTATGCACTGCATGCTAGAGGATGCCCTGAAGCTTCATCTGAGGATGTGAAAATCTTCACTTCTGTGTATCATCATGTTACGGGAACTTGCATCACCTGATATCAGCAAGCCACTTACATTGGGACCTACCTGGTCGGTTCATTCAGAAGAATTGTCATTATCATTGCATGATTTTAGAAACACTGATCCAATACAGAATTTACAAGCATCTGGAGGAAATGGATTGAATAAGGGAAGCCAATCCAAGTATGTTAAGGGCAAATAATGCCTAAACAATTTGACAGAATTTTTATGGATAAACCAAACCAATACTGTCAATGTGATATGCATGGATCCAGAAATTTTTAAAAAGATGCTATTTCACAGGATTTTCAGTAAAGTTGAAGCTACTAATTTAAAAGGAACATTGACAGTATCAATGATTATGTAATAGGCAAAAGAGGGTTGTGATGAATGATTTTTTTTAGACTGTAAGGAAGAAATTAGTGACATTCCCCAGAGACTGGTTCCAGTGCCCATTATCCCTTCCTCACCTGATCCCAACCTGCCCATTAACCTTTCTTCACCTGGCCCATTCCCATTACTCCTCCTCTCTTTCATACAGCTATATATTAACAATCTTTCCTTTCAATCATTGGTTCCAGTGCCAATGTCCTGGGCCTAGCATGTAATTGTCATTATGAAGTAAGCATGTCAGTGCACCTACTTCCTTCGAAGTTTGCGAAGATTTGGCATGACATCCAAAACTTTGACAAATTTATATAGCTGTATGATGCTGGTTGCATCATGGCCTGGTATCACTAATGCCCTTGAAACGAAAATTCTACAAAAAATTTCGGATACTGCCCAGTCCATCACAGGTAAAGCCCTCCTCACCACTGAGAACACCTACATGGAGCACTGACTCAGGAAAGCAGCATCCATTATCAATAACCCCAACAGTGAAGCCATGCTTCTCACTGCTGCCATAAGGAAGCAAGTACAGGAGCCCCAGGACCCAGACCACCAGGCTTAGGAAAAGTTATTACCCCTCAACTATCAGGCTCTTGAACTAGAGGGATAACTTCACTCACCCCATCACTAAATTGTTCCCACCACCTGTAGACTCATTTTCAAGGACTTCTCATCTTATGTTCTCGATATTCATTGCTTATCTATCTAATTAATTTTGTATTTGTACAGCTTGTTGTCTTTTCTACACTGGTTGTCCTATTGGAATGTGTCTTTCATTGATTATAATGTGTTTCTTAGATTCACTGTGTATGTCCACACACATCTGGTACCACAGTAGCATAGCAGTTAGTGTAGTGCTATTAGAGTACAATTCTGACACTGTTTTGTAATGAGTCTGTACATCATCCCTGTGGAATGTGCAAGTATTCTCCAGGTCCTCTGGTTTCCTTTCACAGTCTGAAGATGGACTAGTTAATTGGTCATTGAAAATTGTCCTGTGCTTAGGTTAGGGTTATTCGGATTGTTGAGGGTTGGTGGGGTGGTGTGGCTCAAAGGGCTGGTCGGGCCAGCTCTGTGCTGTATCGCTAAATAAAATAATCAGAATTAATCTCTTGGTTGTTTATTGTGACAAATATACACTTGGATTGTAAATTTACTTTTAACTTTGAACTTTGATGTAGTTTAATGTGGAGAAATGTGATATGGTGCTTTCCGCTAAGAAGAGGCAATATAAAGTAAAACATTCTGTTGTCATAGGGGAGAAGGAGCACAGCATGCAAAGTGTGTGAGTGCACAAAGCACAGTAGAAGGGCAGGTTGAGCAAGTCAGTAAGTGGGCGCATTCCTGAGCTTGTTAATTGAGGTAAAGAGTAAACAAGTAGGAAATTCATGTCTAATCTTTATATAATGATTGTTTTGCCTCAGCTGGAGTATTGTTTTCATTTCTGGTCAGTCCTCATAGGAAGAATGTGAAGGCATCAGAGAGGATTCAAAAAATACTTACAAGAATAGGATAAATAAATAAAATTACAAGAATGTATTGACAGCCTCAGACTATTTTCATTGAAGAAGAGAAAGCTAAGGGGAGATTTAATAGAAGTCCATAAATGATAAGGCATCTAAACAGGATAGATATTCCCCAGTACTTTGGTGAATTGGGTGAGGGGCACTGGAGTTCACAAGAAATGCAATTCACAAAAACAGATTTCATTATCAAAGTATGTCACCATTTATAACACTGAGATTCATTTTCTTGTGGGCATACTCAATAAATATATAAAATAATAACTGTAACAGAATCAATGAAAGACCACCCAACTAGAGCACTCAACCAGAGTGCAGAGACAACAAACTGTGCAACTAAAAAAGGAACAATAATAATAAATAAGCAATAAATATCGAGAACAGAAGATGAAGAGTCCTTGAAAGTTAGTCAAGGGAATGATAAGAAATGTGGAAATGATAAGGCAAGTAAATTTGAGTGAAGTTATCCACTTTGGTTCAAGAGCCTGATGATTGAGAGGTTCCCGAACCTGGTAGTGTGAGTCCTGAGGCTCTTGTACTGTTCCTGATGGCAGCTGCAGGAAAAGAGAATGCTCTGGGTGGTCAGGGTCCCTGATGATGGAAGCTGCTATCCTGCAACAGCATTTCATGTAGATGTACTCAATGGTTGGAGAGCTCTATCCATGAGGGACTGGGCCGTATCCACTACTTTTTGTAGGATTTTCCATTCCAGGGCATTGGTGTACCCATACCAGGCTGTGATGCAGCCAGTCAATATACTCTCCACTACACATTTATAGAAATTTGTCAGTTTTAGATGTCATGCCGAATTACCTCAAATTCAAAGAAGTCGAGGTACTGCCATACTTTCTTCATAATTTTACCTACTGGGCCCAGGACGAGTCTTCTGAAATAATAACAACTAGAAATTGAAAGCTGCTAACTCTCTTCCCTCTGATCCTCCAGCAAGGACTGGCTCATGGACCTCTGGTTTCCTCCTCCTGATGTCTGTAATTAGCTCCCTGGTCTTCTGACATTGAGTGAGAGGTTGTTGCTATGACACCACTCAGCCAGATTTTCAATCTCCCTCCTTTATGCTGATTAATCACCACCTTTGATTCAGCCTATGACAGTAAGGTCATCAGTAAACTTGGATTTGGCATTGAGCTGTGTTTAGCCACACAGTTTGCATAAAGTGAGGAGAGCAGAGGACTAAGCTCAAAGCCTTGTGGTGTACCTGTGCTGATGGAGATCATGAAGGAGATGTTGCCAATCTGAACTGACTGATCTGCAAGTGAGAAAATCATGGATCCAATTGCATAAGGAGGTGGTAAGGCCAAGGTCTTGGAGCTTATTGATTAGTTTTGAAGGGATGATGATATTGAATGCTGAGCTGTAGTAAATAAAAAGCATTCTGATGTTTGCACCTTTGCTATCCAGATGTTCCACGGTTGAGGGAAGAGCCAATGAGATGACATCTGCTGCGGACCTGTTGCTCTGGTCAGCAAATTGAAGCGGATCTAAGTCGCTTCTCAGGCAGGAACTGATATGTTTCATCACCAACGTCTCAAAACATTTCTTCACTGTGGGCGTAAGTGCTACTGGGCGATATTGTGAACTTTAGGAGGTAATTGGATAAATATATAAAGTTAATAAAGCTGTACACTAGGGAAACAGGTCATTCAGCCTACCACTTAAAACTGACCAGTGGGACTCATCCATATTAATCCTACCCCAGACATTTCTTAAATGTTGTTAGTGAATCTGCTTCCACCACTTTCTCAGACTGTGCATTCCAGGTACTCACCACACTCTAAGTGAAAAAGGTGCCCTTCAAGTCCCTCTGAATCCTTTTTTGCTTACACTAAATCTATTTCTTACAGTTTTATCTGTCTCTGATAGGAAGAAACTTTTTGCAGTCTCCTATCTATACCCACCACAATTTTATATACTTCTATTATGTCTCCTCTCAACCTTCTCCACTCCAGGGAAAACTGACCTAGACGCTCCAGTCTTGACGCATAACTGAAACACAACCAAGTGAATCTCCTCATCCTTACTTGTACACAAAGGTTACTCTGTTGCCCAATACTCCTATCAGCATCACTTACAGTGTATATTCTGGTGTCATTGGTACTCCCAGAATGCATCACCTCATATTTATCTGCATTAAACTCTATCTACCATTTCTCAATTCCTTTCTCTAAAACATCAATATTATTATAGACTAAGACTACTATCAAAACTATCAGGAATGTTACCAGTCTTCATGAAATCTGCAAATTTACTGATTAATCCTCCCATATCCGGATACAAGCCATTCATGTATATTACAACTAGCTGGCATCCCAGTGTTCTTCTCTGAAGAAAACCACTAATGAGAGTATCCAATAACAAAAACAACCCTCTGCTGTCATCTTCCATCCCCAATTGCAAAGACAGTTTTGGATACAGTTTCCAAACTTGCCCTCAATCTTGTGGGCCTTAACTTTTGAACCATCTCCCATGCAGGACCTTGTCAAACATAAGCCACTTCTACTGCACTGCCCTTTTCAATAAACTTTATACATTTTTAAAAAAAAATAAGTCTAATTGGACAGATAAGATTTATTCTTGACAAAGCCATGCTGGCTATCTCTGACTTAACATTTCTAATAAGCATTAGTCCACTCCCTCAGAATTAACTTCCTTAATGTTGGGCTCAAAGGTTGCTAATTTTCAGGCTTTTTCCTGTGTCCTTCTTGAAAGAAGGTATCCATTTGCTACCCTCCTGTCATTTGAAGCTCACTTATGGCCAGCAACAATATAAAAATCTCGGATAAAACCCTAGAAATCTCTTCTTTTGCTTCTCTTGGCAACGTGGTAAACGTCATCTGGCCCTGGGGGTTTATCCACCTTTAAGCCCACTAAGGTGTCAGGTGTTTCTCTTTATTTATGGAGATCTGCACTAGGATTTCACATTCTCTTTCATTTCAACTACAAAGCCCATTTCCTTTGTGAATACGGATGAAAACTGTTTATTAGGACCTCACCTATACCTTCTGGCTCCACAGAATCATTGCCCCTGTTGCCCCCAATTGCCCCTACTCTACCGATTACTCTTTTGCCCTTAATATACTTTATAGAATACTGTATAAAATGCCTTCATTTTTATCTCGATTTTGAGTGCTAGCATTACATCATGACCCTTCTTTGCCTTCCTAATTTCATTTCTATGTCGCACCCTACCCATGTTATACCCATCATGTGCTTCCCATCTTTAGGCCTCTATACATGCCATATACTTACTTTTTTCCAATCCTTCATATCCTTCAACATCCATTGTTCCTGTTCTTAATACTGCCCTTGGATTCTTGCTACATGAATAAATCCTACTCTGCAAATGGCAACACTTAACTGCAGGTGTATGCTCCCAGTCTACGTTCGATGGTTCCTGCCTTAGTTTAATGAAATTTGCCTTCCCCAGTTTAAGATCTTTATTTCTGGTCCATCCCCATTGTTTTCCATAACCACTTTAAAATACAATATATGGAATTATGGCCACCATCTTCAAAAAGCTTGCCCACAGACATTCCCTCTGCTTAATTGGCTACCTTCCCCAAGATAAGGTGCAGTAATGCTCTTTGGAACATTAAGCATCCATTCCTGTGCTTCTCTCAACCAAGTCTTTGTTATGGTCACAACATCATAGATCCATCATGGCCTTGTTTAAGGAGTCATCCAGCAAGGAAGTAAACCACTGGCTGATTAACAGTGCAATGCCACCTCCTCTTTACAACTTCCTCTGACTTGCTGGAAGTTTCTCTGCTCCTGGATACTGCCAGTCCTGCCTATCTTTCAAACATGTCTCATTGATGGCAACAATGTCATAGCCTTACATGCCAATTAAAGCTTAGTTAGACTCCTTTAATCAAAATTAATGCAATTTAGCTTTGTTTTCCCTGACGTGCAATTGCCAGTCCGCTCTGTCTATTTCTGTAGTTACCTTTTCTATTCTAAGTGACTACACATTCCCCTCTGAACATATAGCGCCCCATTCCCCTGCCAACTTAGTTTAAGCATTCGGCAACAGTCCTAGTAGATTTCCTTGCAAGGATTCAGGTCATATTGCAGTTAAGCAGCAACCATTCCCATAAGCACAGATCCCAACTTTCCCAGAAGCAGTTCCAATGATCCAGGAACACAAAGCTTCTCACACTTCATACATCTGATTTCTATTCTTATACTCACTAGCATGTGACAACCGAAGCAATCCAGAAACACCAGCCTTTGAGTTATGTGATGAGGGAAAATTTGCTAGGCCACAGATAAGGTGCAGGGGTTGGAACTAGTATATTGCTCTTATGGATACACAGTGCAGACCATTAATAGACCTAGTAGCCACCTTATGCATTGTTTGCATTGTGTAATTTTTATGATTTTATTGGCATGAAAGTTGTGTAGATACTATACTGTATTGCTGTATTGTACTATAAAAAGAATCCCTTAAAAATAAAAAGAAGTGTCGTATAAGAAAAATATTTTATGTTTAGATACAATACCCTCAGAGCTCATTGCAATTCATTTCATACATTCCAGTGGCTCATGTTTGCAATGGTTAATCTGCAACAGAATGCCAACAGTGTCAGAACTGCTTGACCTTTGTCCCTGTCTAAATGAATGTTATACAATTCAACTAAAGTTAAACCACTGAGTTAAACAATAAAAATAATGCAGTGTAAGTAAATTTTGTGATCTTTTGTTATGCAATAACTTGCTACATATTAACTTTTAAAGTTTAATTGCTCAGTACATTATCCTGTAATGGAAAGAAATATATAACTCTTATAATCACATCCCTGTGTCACCGGGAAATGGTAAAAAAAAATTATATAGTACTTTGCTGCTGCTGATGACAATGTTGTTGCATTTTGCAAATGTGACTGTGGAAATGACTCAGCAGTACAAATCTTGATCCACAGTCAGTTGCACTGTTTGCATGATAGAGCTACAACCGTGATGTCTTGA
This sequence comes from Hypanus sabinus, assembly GCF_030144855.1. Classification (NCBI taxonomy): domain Eukaryota; kingdom Metazoa; phylum Chordata; class Chondrichthyes; order Myliobatiformes; family Dasyatidae; genus Hypanus; species Hypanus sabinus. The sequence goes on along the minus strand of NC_082719.1, from coordinate 45,099,143 downwards.
AGTCATGGCAACAATGGCATGCTGCCCGGAGCTGATGTCATCATGCTTATTCAAAAATTAGCACGCTCAACTTGTCGAATACTGCTGGTGGGATCTGAAGTGAGGCAATTGTGTAAGATGCTTGAGATGAGTGCCAGCCCATGGTACACTAGAGATAATATTAGCTTTTAAGATGATGTTGATCCTTATTTGATTGACGAGAGTTGGGCAGTGGTTACTGTATACATGGACTTCAGTAAAGCCTGTAAAAAAGTCCCTTATGGTAGGCTGATCCGGAAGAGTAAGGCATATTGGATCCATGGAGACTTGGCGGAATGGGTTCAAAATTGGCTTGGCCATGAGAGGAGGAGATTAGTGATAATAGTGGTGGTGGTGGGTGGTGCAGTGGTAGTTAATAGTCTTATCCCTATGTCTGCATACTGTACAAGCAGTGTTTATCAATAAAGTTCAGTTGAGTATCCTGCATGCTGGCGTCTTGGTGTGCTCTGCACTATCCCTCAATACTGAACACAACATGGTGTAAGAAGTGGCTGATCATTGATGAATTGATACTACAGACCAAGTCAGATACCCAACAAGAAAGAAATTACAGTAAGGTTGTTCTTCTTCACATATATCTATAAAAAAAATCCAGAGATGTATCAACCTAAACTGCTAATGGTAGTTTGTTAACTGTATGCACCACGAGGTATGAGCTGAGAAAGGGTCAGGGTTGCTAGGCAACGCCTTCAAGCTACACCCTAAAGTGGATACATTGCAATAATCTGTGGCCACTAGCCTGGGGAAGTGCACAGCGACACAGGCACAGCAGAGAAGTCAGTCAAACTCTCAGTACCATAAGACCATAAGACATAGGAGTAGAATTAGACCATTTGGCTCATCAAGTCTGTTCCGCAATTTAATCATGGCTGATTTGGTTCTTTTCCCTCCAACACCCCAGTCCCCAGCCTTCTCCCCATAACCTTGGATGCCATGTCCAGTTAAGAACCTATCAAACTCTGCCTTAAATACCCCCAACGATCTGACCTCCACAGCTGCCTGTGGTAATAAATTCCACAAATTCACCACCCTTTAGCTAAAGAAATTTCTCCACATCTCTGTTTTAAATAGACACCCCTCTATCCTGAGGCTGTGCTCTCTTGTCCTAGGCTCCCTCACCATGAAAGAAAACCCCTTCCACATCTACTCTGTCTCTTTCAGCATTCAAAAAGTTTCAATGAGATCCCCCCTCATCCTTTTAAATTCCAGTGAGTACAGATCCAGAGCTATGACACGTTCCTCATATGATAATCCTTTCATTCCTTTAATCATCCTTGTGAACTTCCTCTGAATCCTTGCCAATGCTTGCATATCTTTTCTTAGATGAGGAGCCCAGAACTGTCACAATACTCAAGGTGAGGACTCACCAGTGCCTTATAAAGCCTCAGCATCACATCCCTGCTCCTGTATTCTAGACCTCTTGAAATGAATGCTAACATTGCATTTGCCTTCTTCACCACCAATACAACCTGCAAGATAACCTTCAGGGTGTTCTGCAGAAGGACTCCCAAATCTCCTTGCATATCAGTTTTCTGGATTTTCTCCCTGTTTAGAAATTATCTGCACATTTATTTCTTCTACAAAAGTGCATGATCATGCATTTTCCAACATTGTATTTCATTTGCCACTTTCCTGCTCATTCTCCTAATCTGTCCAAGTTCTTCTGCAGCCTACCTGTTTCCATAACACTACCTGCCGCTCCACCAGTCTTTGTATCATCTGTAAACTTGGCAACAAAGCCATCTATTCCATCATCAAAATCATTGATATACAGCATAAAAATGCATGGTCCCAACACTGAACCGTGCGGAGCACCACTAGTCACTTGCTGCCAACTCTAGACAAGAATCCTTTTATTCCTACTTGCTGCCTCCAACTAATCATCCAATGCTCTAGCCATCTTAATAACTTTCCTGTAATACCACAGGCTCTTAACTTGGTAAGCAGCCACATGTGTGGCACCTTGTCAAAGGCCTTCTGAAAGTCCAAATATACAACATCCACTACATCCCCTTTATCTATGCTACTTGTAATCTCCTCAAAGAATTCCAATAGGTTCATCAGGCAAGATTGTCCCTTAAGGAAACTATGCTGACTTTGTCCTATCTTGTCCTGTGTCATAAAATACTCCATAACCTCATCCTTAACAATTGACTCCTGCATCTTCCCAACCACTGAGGTCAGGCTAATTTGTCTATAATTTTCTTTCTGTTGCCTTCCTTTTCTCTTAAAGAGTGGAGTGACATTCGCAAACTCTGGCACCATACTAGAGTCCAATGATTTTTGAAAGATCATTACTAATGCCTCCACAATCTCTACTGCTACCTTTTTCAGAACCCTAAGGTGTAGTTCATCTGGTTCGGGTAACGTATGCACCCTTAGGTCTTTCAGCTTCTTGAGCACCTTCTCCCTTCTAATAGTAATAATAACTGCACTGACTCCTCTTCCCTCGCACCCTTCAACATCTGGTACACTGCTAGTGCTTTCCACAGTGAAGACTATTGCAAAATACTTATTTAATGCATCTGCTATCTCCTTGTCCCATATTATTATTTTCCCAGCCTCATTTTCTAGCGGTCCTATATCCATATGAGAACATTGGTCAGCAACAGGCAGAACTCAAGCATGAAAACAATGCTGAGGTAAAGCTAGAAGCTGTACAAAAGGAAGGGTACAAATAAGGTGCAATCAGAAGGACTACAGAAAGATGTGACAGTAGAGCTCAGCTTAAATAAAACAGACAAGTAGAACAAAGAACAGGTAAAATATCCAACTGCAGGAGATGCGGCAATTCTTCATTATGAGCTCTGCCGAGAAAAGGAATGAAATGCCACCAATGCTATAGTTGGCCATTGTCACTCAAAAATAGTTCTTCCGAAGCTCTAAGAAGACCATGATTCAGATGGAGGGAGCACTTTCCTTGGGGCTCTAAATTCAAATAGACAAGGCTGGTGTACTATGGCTCAGTTACAACATAAGGCAATGACATTCAAAATGGACACTGGGGCAGATGTCACACCCATCCCCAAATGTCTGCTCACAAAACTTTCAAAGAATACAGGCATTATGCTAAACCCAACAAAGAAAGTACTTATGGGGTCAGGGAAGCATAAGCTCAGTGTGAAAGTAATGTTTACTACTTCCATCTGTAAAAATGAGAATCAGTTAAAAAGAAGATGTTTATGTTATTCAGAATCTCTTCTCACCACTACTGGGAAGACATGCCATCGAGAAGGTGAACCTCTTTGCAAGGTTGGATTTGCTAAACAATGTTCAGTGGCAGGAGAAGTACCTGGAGTTGTTCACAGGCCTGGGGGTACTAAAGGAAGAGTACCTTAACCAACTGAGGCCAGGAGTAATGCCCTGTGCTCTGACCACAATGAGGCATGTGCCAGTCCCAATGATGAACAGAGTCAAAGCTGAACTTGAGAGAATGGAGGCACTTGACATCATAACCAGAGTAAAGAGGCCTACTGAGTGGTGTGCAGGCATTGTTCCTGTACCCAAGCCAGATGCACAGTAAGGTTCTGTGTTGATTTAACAAAATTGAATACAAATACAAATATGATGCAGACTACAATTATGGTGTTATCAGCAAACTTGTATATTGAGTTCAATGGAAGCTTAATAATGCAGTGAGGCAGGAGAAATTTATTCTGCCCTCAGTTGAGCATACATTGAGTACACTCAGAGCAATCCATCCCTGCACTCGTATCAGTTGTACAGGCATCGGAGCTCCTCTGCCTCGAATTCTCATCTCCAAATGGCTCACTACATCTGCATCGATTCTGCAACTTAGCAGCATTGTGTGCCAAGAGGCTTCACCTTCACTCTCCTCTTCATTGTTTGAGGCGGTAATTTCAAATAAAGTGTTATTAGTGGTGTTTTTAGTTGAATTTCTTGCCTTTTGCACTACCAGTGAACTATCTCACGTGATCAGTAGCGCCACCTTAACTAGACAAAATTCATGCTGAGTTGAAAAAAGGACCAGTATCTGCAGCAAGGTCATGCAATACTGTAAGTATGGATGGCCAGCTGTTCCAAAAAGAGCTCACAGACTCAAGGCCTTCCTGGCTTGAAAGAGATGCTCTCACGGTTCTTGATGGTTTGCCGCAAAAGGGTTCCAGACTCATCATTCCTGCTTCTATGAGTCTGTCAGTTAAATCCACCAAGGACATCAAGGCATCGAAAAATGTCACTTAACAGCAAGGCAGTCCATGTGGTGTCCTGGTCTGAGCGCACAGCTGGGAGATTATGTGAAGCATGGAGAAAACTGCCCAAATATCACACTGAAACTCTCTCCCACTTTCCCACTCTCCCACACAGAATTCCCACTTTCCATGGCAAATTGCAGGATCAAACATTTTCGAGCTGAAAAGAGAGCTGTGGGTTACAACTCATGGAATGTTGAGGTGTCCAAGCTGTCCTCTACATTCTCAGCAGCAGTTATACAACACCTCAGAGCTGTATTTTGCTCACCGTGGAATACCAGAGACACTTGTATCAGACAATGGTATACTGTTCTGCAACTCAGAATTCAAAACCTTTGCACGGGACAATGAGTTCAAACACCAGACAATCAGTCCACAGTATCCACTGGCAAATGGGGAAGCTGAAAGAGCAGTGGAAACTGTTAAGAGTTTCCGACTGATGGCAAAATACCCCTACAAAACACTGCTAGCTTATTGCTCCACGCCTATTGTGAATGGCTACAGTCCACCAGAACTGTCAGCGGGCCTGAGACTGAGAACAAGCCTGCCCATTCTTCCTTCGCTTTGCCAACCACACTTCCTGGACTTAGACAAAGTGAGAAAGTTTGAGACAACACAGCGTGAGAAAGTGAAGAGTATGCATGATCTCAGACACAGAACAAAGTCTTCTTTGCTTTTGAGGAGTGGTGAAGATATTTGGGTTTCAGACCAATTCACCAAAGGAACAATAGTCCGGCAGCATGGACCATGATCGTTTGTGATCAGAACATCACAAGTGAAATCGGGCAGGACAGGCATGTGCTCATGCACCCTCAAAGTCCACGAAAGGTAGAGAAAGAAATAGAGTGGACACAGCTGTTCAAGAATCTCCATCCACTCCCAACACTTCCTGAAACCTATACTAGGTTGTTTATTTGTCCCACTGCAAAATATACTCCATAGTCTAATAGCTTGGGGCAAGTGACTAAAGAGGCTGAATAATCCTCTCACTTTGCCAGAGTTTTCAGGTTGACCACCCTGACCTCCATTAGATTTAGTTTTTTTTAAAAAAAGAATTCTAATGTTGAAAACATTTCACAAAATTAGACTGGTGAAAAAAGGTGGAAAACAAACAGAGAGACCTTTAAAAACAAAGAGGAAGACAGTTATAATGTCAATTCTTTTTATTTTCAGTAAGGAGCCTAAGTTAGGTGTGATAGGTAAAGTGAACTGAATTGCTCAATTTCGGTGACTGTAATTTCACTGCAGTTCTAAAGACAAGAAGTATATACCTAGTATTTTTTTATTATTCAGTCAGAAACTCCCACATGGGAGGAGTTCACATATTCTACAATAAAGCTCAGTTGAGTGTCCTGCATGCTGGTGTCCTGGAATGCTCTGCACTATCCCTCAATAACAAACACCATTGGTTGGGGGCGGGGGAGGGTGTCATTATTCTGACTGAAAATCTGTGACCAGTAGTGTTCTGTAAGAATCTGTGCTGGGACTTCTTGGACAGAAATATGAAAGGGTTGACTAAACCACCTGAAATGTAAATAAATAATTCAGACAAGTATGAAGTGTGGTACTTCATGCTTCAGAATTAGTATATAGTACACAGCAGGATCCTTAGGAGCACTGATGTACAGAGGGATCTTGGGGTGCAAGTCAATAACTCGCTGAAAGTGGCAAGACATTGATGTGTTACATACCCCGTGGGTATCTTGTGACTGTCTTATGACCATGATGTAATTGAGTATCTTGTGAGCATGATGTAATTGCCTTGTGATGGTGGGGTGATGTAATTTTCCCGCCAGTGAGGTCACATGATGTAATTTTCCTGCCACTGTGTGGTCACATGATGTAATGTTCCAACAAGTATATAAGGGGAAACCCCTGCTGTGATGCAGTTTGTTCGGGGTTAGTTCAATAGTTAGTTTTGCTGCATATTCGTCTCATGACGCAGTTTCATTTTTAAAGTGCAGTTTTTACTTTCTATTGTAAGGAGCAAAAAACTGTTGTGCCAGCAGTTTCGCCAGTTGCTGCTGCTTCTGGTTTGTTGCATCTTTGATTTACCTTTACAGTCGAGTTGGAGAGTGAAGACTTTGCCGAAGTACGGGAACCCGCAGGATTGAGTAAAGTTGGCGTCGTTCGGCGGTTTTATAAAGGATCAACCTTATTGAATCTTCGTTCAGGAATAGTGACCTGCATCTGAGCTAACCCCTGCAAGATCAGGAGGGTTTGTGCAGTGTTCACCTTCCAGCAGCAAAAGGTCAGTTCCTTTAAACGGTTTTATTTCCTTCGTCGTGAATCCTTTGGTCAAGGCATCTCTCGGCTGGGATCAGCAGATTTGTCATTTTCTTCTGAGAAATTGTTGTTGCAGTAAAGTCTCTCCTCACTTACTGTATAAATCACTTGGACTTTCGAATTTACCACTTTAAGAACTATTGCAGAGTTTGGCTGTTTGTTAAGTTGCCGTATAGCAGTTAACTTCCGGTTAAGTTAGACGTTTGTTTACTTTTCACTTTTGTTGAGCAGAGTTTAATAAATGTTTATGTTTGTTTATAAAACCTGACTCAATTTTATATTCATTGTTGCCGGTCACATAACAGATGGTATAATGGTAAAATAGGTGCATGGCATAGGTAATCAGTTGAGGCATTGGGAAGTCAAGATGCAGCAAAATATAAAATTTGGTCAGGCCACATTTGGTGTACTGTGTACAATTCTGATCACTGCACTACATGAAAGACATGAAGGCTTTGGAGAGGATGCAAAAGAGGTTCACTGGGCGAGTAAGTTTTAGCTACAAGGAGAGGTTGAATGAATGAATGTTTTCTCTGGAGCATTTGAGGCTAAGTAGCAAACTCTTCAAAGTATATAAAGCTATGAAATTCTGGGTAGAAGTGTCAGATACTAGGGGGCTTAACTTTAAGGTGAGAGGAAAAAGTTTAAAAGAAATTTACACGACAGGTATTTTACTCGTAGATTGGTGGGTGCCTGGAAAGCACTGCTGGAAAATTAATTGTAGCAGATACAATAGCTCTGGTTAATAACATTTATATAGGCACAGAAACAGAAGCAAGCTGGGATTTGAAGGATGTGCAGTTTAAATTTGTGTCGCGACCAGCACAGACATTGCAGACTGAATGGTCTGCTCCTGCTCTGTACTGTTCTATGTTCTGCTTTCTTCATTCCCATCTTTCCCTCCAGGTTTGACAAGAAGCTCAGAGACCTCGGCCTTCACCCTGCCTTGTGCACCTGGATCCTGGACTTCTTGTCAGATCGCCAGCAGGTGGTAAGAGTCGGCTCCCTCACATCTGCCCTTCTGACCCTCAACACAGGTGCCCCTCAGGGCTGTATCCTGAGCCCCCTCCTTTACTCCCTGTGTACCCATGACTGTGTTGCCACCCATAGCTTTAATCTTCTAATTAAATTTGCTGACAACACACTGAGTGGCCTAATCTCAAATAATAATGAGACAGCCTACAGGGAAGAAGTCATCACCCTAACACAGTGGTGTCAAGAAAACAACCTCTCCCTCAATGTCGCAAAAACAAAGAAGCTGGTTGTGGACTACAGGAGGAATGGAGACAGGCTGACCCCTATCGATGTCAATGGATCTGGTGTTGAGAGGGTGAACAGCTTTCAGTTCCTCGGTATACATATCATTTTGGATCTCATGTGGTCTGTACATACCAGCTGTGTGGTGAAGAAGGCAAAACAGCACCTCTTTCACTTCAGATGGTTGAACAAGTTTGGTATGGGCCTGCAAATCCTAAGAACTTTCCGCAGGGGCACAATTGAGAGCATCCTGACTGCTGATTCACTGTCTGGTATAGAAACTGTGTTTCCCTCAATCACAGGACTCTGCAGAGAGAGTGTGGACAGCCCAGTGCATCTGCAGATCTGAACTTCCCACTCTTCAGGACATTTACAAAGACCATAAGAAATAGGAGCAGAATTAGGCCATTTGGCCCATCGATTCTGCTTTGACATTTGATCATGGCTGATTAATTTTCCCTCTCAACGTCAATCTCCTGCCTTCTTCCTGTAACCTTTGATGCCCTTACTAATTAAGAATGTATCAACCTCTGCTTTAAATATATTGAATGGTCTGGCTTCCACAACCATCTGTGGCAATGAATTCACAAATTTACCGCACTCTAGCTAAATAAATTCCTCCTCCTCTCTGTTCTAAAGGAATACCCTTCTATTCTGAGGCTGTGCCCTCCGGCCTTAGACTCTCCTAATATTGAAAATATCCTCTCCATTTCCACTCTTCCAGGCTTTTCAATAATTGGTAGGTTTCTTCTAAACTCCAGTGAATACAGGCCGAGAGTCATCAAATGGTTCTCTTTAACCTTCCATTCCTGGTATCACTTTTGTAAACCTCCTCTGGACCCTTCTTAATACAGACACATCCTTTCTTAGATATGGGGTGCAAAATGGTTCACAATACTCCAAATGTGGTCTGACCAATGCCTTATAAAGCCTTATCATTACATCCTTGCCTTTATATTCTAGTCCTAGCAAAATGAATGCTAACATTCCAATTTGTTTTCCTTATTAGTGACCCAACCTTCAAGTTAAGTCTAGGGAATCCTGCACCAACATTCCCAATCTCTTTGCACCTTCAATTTCTGAATCCACTTCCAATTTAGAAAATAGTATACGCCTTTATTTCTTCTAGAATACTACCAAACACGTCCCTACACAGAATTCCACCTGCCACTTCTTTGCCCATTTTCCTAATCTGTCCAAGTCCTTTTGCAGACTCGTTACTTCTACAACACCACCCTCGCTTGACCTATTGTAAATCTGGTCACAATACTCCAAATGTGGACAGATCAATGCTGTCAGTCCTATCATTGAGATAATTAACATATAATGTCAAAAGTAGAGGACAGAACCCTGACCCTACAGAACAGCATGTCTCCAGCAGCCAATCAGAAAAAGCTTCCTTTATTCACATTCTTTGACTTCTGCCAGTCAGACATCTTCTGTCTATGTTAGTATTTTTGTTGTAATATCATGGACTTCTGTCACATTTAGCAGCATCATATGTGGCAGCTTCTCAAAGGCCTTCTGAAAATCCAAGTAAACAATAACTCTCTTTTATGTCCAAGAGTCATTAGCATGCAATCACCTGTTAAGAGTGACTCAGAATAAAATCTAACCCGTTTCCTTGATCTTATACTTGACGTTTCAAAGCCTAACTCCCCAGATCCAAATGCCTTTTGGCATGATTAAGGACACAGACAAATAACAAGTTGATCTGGGGCAATATGCAAGCCTGTTTTGCTCAGTTAGTAATTTTGAATGCTTCAGAGAGTCATTGTCAGAGAGATCTAGTTTATATATGTGTTCATGCAACAAATGGATGATTTGCATAAAATTTGCTGGCCAGGCTAATTTGTGGAAAATAACCTACAGACTTTTTGCTGAATATTTCAAAGGCTTTAGTCAAGGCAGGTTAAAGCAGGTCCATATTCTGCTTTAACAATTCTCCTGGAACATCCCTTCCAAAAAAGATCAATGTACATAGGGTAACAGCCTGGTATAAAGTTAAACTGAGTCTTTTCAATATTCTCCCCAGCTGTTTGAAATCTAGTTATTAGAATATTAGCTCAAGTTTTCCATATATACAAAGGAGAAAAATGCCTCCTTAATTTTTACAATCAGCTTGGTTCTCTTTATTTTTGGACAGTGATACAATAACGAGGTCTCTGAAGTCATGTGGCAATGTCTTGTTCCACCCAAATGCAACTAAAGTGATCTGAAATACCTCAATGACTTTTGATCCATGGCTTCAAAACCAGAATCAAGTTTAATATCACTGGCATATGTCATGAAAAATATTGTTTGGCGGTAGCAATACATGATAATAAGAAAACAAAAAAATTACAATATAGAAATACACACACACATAGGTTATTGAGTAGACAGCTTAGATCAAATCTGCAACATAACTTCCCAAACATGAGAAAGTCTGCAGGTGCAGGAAATCCAGAGCACATACACAAAATGCTGTAGGAACTCAACAGCTCAGGCAGCATCTATAGAAATGAATAAAATTTTGATGGTTTGGGCCAAGACCCTTCTTTAGGACTTCCTTGTGTTTTTCTAAAAATGTTTCTATCTGATGACTTCAAGGGAACTGTGGAAATTAACCGGACTAATTGTTTTGAGATGGGATGTACTTGTGCACTTTCTATCAATTTTACTGCTGAGCTAGTGCAGTTTTCCTTTTCCCCTGCTTATTCTGTTATTTTTTTGCATCAGGTTGACGCGAGCCCTTGACAAGAGCTTATTCGCCTCAGTTTCTTCTCGTAACCGGAACCATAATAAAAGTCAGTCTCCAGACAATTTGATTCATTCCTCATGATGTCAAGAAACAGCTGAAAGCTTTAGATATGGCAAAGACAATGGTAACTCTTTTCCCTCCTACCATCTGGCAAAAGGCACCAAAGTATTCGGGCTCTCACGACAAGACTGTGTAACAGTTTCTTCCCCCAAGTCATCAGACTCCTCAATACCCAGAGCCTGGATTGACACCAACCTACTGCCCTCTACTGTGCCTACTGTCTTTATTGTACTGCCTATTAATCATACTGCCTGCACTGTTTTGTGCACTTTATGCAGTCCTGTGTAGGTCTGTAGTCTAGTGTAATTTTTTTGTTGTTTCACGTAGTTTCAGTTTAGTTTTTATATTGTCTCATGTAGCACCATGGTCCTGAAAAACATTGTCTCATTTTTACTGTGTACTGTACCAGCAGTTACGGTCGAAATGACAATAAAAAGTGACTTGACTTGGCTTGAACAGACATTATTCCAACTATAGTACTAGAAATGTGTTCAGAAGCTAACTATACCTCTAGCTACGCATTTCCAGTACAGTTAAACAGTAATACCTACCCAACAATGTGGAAAATTACCCAGACATCTCCTGTTCATGAAAAGCAGGTCAGATCCAATCCAGCTAATTATTATCCAGTCATTTTACTCAACCATCAGAAAATTGATGGCTGCCACTCATCAGATCCTAACTCATTAATGCCCAGTTTGGGTATCATCAGGATTAGTCAGCTCCAGACCTCACCACAATCGTGGCCCAAATGCAGAGCAGAGAGGTGAATTCTAAAGGCAATGTGACAATGACTGCCCTTGACGTTTAGGCAGCATTTGACTGGACATGGACTATGTAAAACTGAAGTTAATGGGCATCAAAAGGAAAATTCTCCAGTGGCTGAAGTTACAGCTTGTACGAATGAGAACATTTGCGATTGTTAGACATCAATCATCCTAGCCCCAGGATATTATTGTAGGAATTCCTCTGAACAACATCTTGTACCCAGTTATCTCAGCTACTTCATCAATAACCTTCATTTAATTATAACATCAGAAAAATGAATACTCAATGATGAGTGTACAATCTTCAATTCCATTCACAACTTGTTAGCAAATCAAATAGACAGGGCTTCATGCAGCAAGTTCTAGACCACACCAGAAACTCAACTGAACCAGTTGCATCAATGCCATGGTTACAAGAACAGGTCAAAAGTTGGGTACCCTAATGTGGGTGTCTAGATTCCTGACGCCTCAATGCCTTTTTTGCCATTTATTAGGCACAATTCAGGAACATGATGGAATCCTCACCACTAGCCTGAATGTGTAACATCAGCAACTATCAAGTGAAAAACTCAACACCATTCAAGACAATGTTGGCTACTTTATTGGCATCCTAAAAGTTTGAAAAGCTCAAACAAATAAAAAGAGGGTTACCTCAAGCGGAGCAGCCTGTGGAAAGTGGCCAGTGAGTGAGCGGGCCAGTGAAGGAGTGGAGATTTGAAGCTTTGACTCGAGAGATTCTGGCAGTTTTGGCAGTTGGACTGTGCAATCAAGTCAATCAAGATTTGAATAGCTCAGCAGAAAGTAATTGATTAGACATTCAATATTTGAATAGCTCAGACTCAGCAGAAAGCAGCTGATTAGGCAATCGAGGTCAGGTGACCAAGCAGTCTGAAAAGCTCAAACAAATAAATAGAGGGTCACTTCAAGCGGAGCGGCCTCTGGAAAGCGGCCAGTGAAGGAGTGGAGATTTGAGGCTTTGACTCAAGAGTCTGAGCTTCACTCCAAGTGAGGTAAGGCTGGGTAAGTTCCTTTCAAAGGAGAAAGTTTCAAAAGTTGAGGCAAGTATTGGGTAGGTCATGGCAGCTGAGATCGACCCCGTGGTTTGTTCATCTTGCAGCATGTGAGAAATCAGGGATACTTCCAGTGTCCCTGATGACTATGTGTGCAGGAAGTGCATCCAACTGCAGCTTCTGGCAGACCGCATTGAGCATCTGGAGCTGCGATTGGATTCATACTGGAGCATCTGTGATGCTGAGAAAGTCGTGAATAGCACGTTCAGTGAGTTGGCCACACCGCAGGTAAAGGCTACACAGGCAGAAAGGGAACCACGAGACAGCGTAGCAGTAGGCAGGTAGTGCAGGAGTCCCCTGAGGTCATCTCCCTCCTAAACAGATATACTGTTTTGGATACTGTTGGGGGAGATGTCTCATCAGGGGAAGGCAGCAGCAGCTGAATTCATTGCACCTTGGGTGGCTCTGTGGCACAGGAGGGAAGGAAAAGGAGTGGGAGAGCTATAGTGATAGGGGATTTGATTGTAAGGGGAATAGATAGGCGTTTCTGCGGCCGCAAATGAGACTCCAGGATGGTATGTTGCCTCCCTGGTGCAAGGGTCAAGGATGTCTCTGAGCCGCTGCAGGACATTCTGGAATAGGAGGGTGAACAGCCAGTGGTCGTGGTGCACATAGGTACCAATGATATAGGTAAAAAACGGGATGAGGTCCAACAAGGTGAATTTCGGGAGTTAGGAGATAGTATAAAAAGTAGGACCACAAAGGTAATAATCTCTGGATTACTACCAGTGCCACATACTAGTCAGAGTAGAAATAGCAGGATATTTCAGATGAATACGTGGCTTGAAAAATGGTGCAAGGGGGAGGGATTCAAATTTCTGGGGCATTGGAACCAGTTCTGGGGGAGGTGGGACCAGTATAAACAGGACGGTCTGCACCTGGGCTGGACTGGAACCAATGTCCTAGGGGGAGCGTTTGCTACTGCTGTTCAGGAGGCTTTAAACTAATGTGGCAGGGGGATGGGAACAAGTGCAGAGAGACAGAGGGGTGTAAAATGAGGGTAGAAGCAAAAAGTACTAAGGTAAAAAGTAAAAGTGGCAGGCAGGCAAATCCAGGGCAAAAAGCAAAAAGAGCCACTTTTCAACATAATTGTATAAGGGCTAAGAGTGTTGTAAAAACAAGCCTGAAGGCTTTGTGTGTCAATGCAACGAGCATTCGTAACAAGGTGGATGAATTGAATGTGCAGATAGTTAATGAATATGATATAGTTGGGATCACAGAGACATGGCTCCAGGGTGACCAAGGATGGGAGTTCAACATCCAGGGATATTCAATATTCAGGAGGGATAGACAGGAAAGAAAATGAGGTGGGGTAGAATTGCTGGTTAGAGAGGAGATTAACTCAATAGAAAGGAAGGACATTAGCCTGGAGGATGTGGAATCGATATGGGTAGAGCTGCATAACACTAAGGGGCAGAAAACGCTGGTGGGAGCTCTGTACAGGCCACCTAACAGTAGTAGTGCAGTTGGGGATGGCAATAAACAGGAAATTAGAAATGCGTGCAATAAAGGAATAGCAGTTATAATGGGTGACTTCAATCTACATATAGATTGGGTGAACCAAGTTAGTAAGGGTGCTGAGGACCCTTACTTGGAATGTATGTGGGATGGTTTTCTGAACCAACATGTCGAGGAACCAACTAGAGAGCAGGCCATTCTAGACTGGGTATTGAGCAATGAGGAAGGGTTAGTTAGCAATCTTGTCGTGCGAGGCCCCTTGGGTAAGAGTGACCATAATATGGTGGAATTCTTCATTAAGACGGAGAGTGACATAGTTAATTCAGAAACAAAGGTTCTGAACTTAAAGAAGGGTAACTTTGAAGGTATGAGATGTGAATTAGCTAAGATAGACTGGCAAATGATACTTAAAGGGTTGACGGTGGATATTCAATGGCAAGCATTTAAAGATCGCATGGATGAACTACAACAATTGTTCATCCCAGTTTGGCAAAAGAATAAACCAGGGAAGGTAGTGCACCTGTGGCTGACAAGGGAGAGCAGGCAGTGAAAAAGGCAAATGGTATGTTGGCATTCATAGCAAAAGGATTTGAGTACAGGAGCAGGGAGGTTCTACTGTAGTTGTACAAGGCCTTGGTGAGACCGCACCTAGAATATTGTGTGCAGTTTTGGTCCCCTAATCTGAGGAAAGACATTCTTGCCATAGAGGGAGTACAGAAAAGGTTCACCAGATTGATTCCTGGGATGGCAGGACCTTCATATTAAGAAAGACTGGATCAACTAGGATTATACTCACTGGAATTTAGAAGACTGAGGGGGGATCTTATTGAAACGTATAAAATCCTAAAGGGATTGGACAGGCTAGAAACAGGAAGATTGTTTCCAATGTTGGGGAAGTCCAGAACTAGGGGTCACAGTTTGATAAAGGGGAAGCCTTTTAGGACTGAGATAAGGAAAAACTTCTTCACACAGAGAGTGGTGAATCTGTGGAATTCTCTGCCACAGGAAACAGTTGAGGCCAGTTCATTGGCTATATTTAAGAGGAAGTTAGATATGGCCCTTGTGGCTAAAGGGATCAGGGGGTATGGAGAGAAAGCAGGTACAGGGTTCTGAGTTGGATGATCTGCCATGATCATACCAAATGGCAGTGCAGGCTCGAAGGGCCAAATGGCCTACTCCTGCACCTATTTTCTATGTTTCTATTAGTTACTCTGAGCATTCATTCCTTCAACCATGGGTCATGGTGAATGTAGAGTGCACCATCTATGAAGTGCTCTTCTGTTGCTTACCCAGGCCTCTCTGTGAGCACCTCCCAAATCTGAGGCCTCATGAGGCCACAGATCTATTTTTCCTTTAGCCTGCACAGCATTCTATCTTTGAAGAGTGTTATGATTTCTTCATATCACTCTGTCTATATTCCAGAACTCCTTCCCTCAAAACCCTTATGGAAACCTGGTGATGGGTTCCTACAGTCTGAGCTCACCGAGTGGCCTGGAAGATGTGCGTCTTTGGGGTGCTGCCTTGTGGAATATCTGATCTCTCGCCAGTGTGGTCAACCGAAGTGTGGCAGGCAATGGGAACATCGAGACAGGCAGTGCCCACTGCTGTAGAAATAAGTGACACTGCAAACTGTACCATTGAAACAGCGAGTTGCTAACAGGAGCAATCCCCCTTTCATGAGAAAGGGCCTATGTAATGTCAAAGTGTTGGGATGAACAGTGCATTTTTTGCTGAACCCTAGATCATAGTCTCTTTGGGCGCTTTGCTATTGCTTGCATGATGGGTGGTGGTCGGGGCTTTAGTGCTTTTGCTGAGGCAGGTGGGGGGGAGGATGGGCCTTGGGCTTCTAACGTTGTCCTGTCATTCTTTCTTTTGGTTTTTACCTTCTGTTTCGTGGATGCCTGTGAACAGTAAAAATTTCAGGTTGCACTGTATACTGTATATATTCTCTGAGATTTAATAGAACCATTGAACCTTCATCAAAAAGACTGCAGTGACACAAGGCAGCAAGCCACCACTGATTTCTCAAGTGCAATAAGGGAAAGGGAATAAATATCAATCTTGCTCGTGATGCCTTGATCCCAGGAAATGAATAAACACAAAAAAATGGAATAAAGGTGATCAGTAAGCTAGAATTGGACAAGTGTAGGTAACTCAGTAGGTTATAAATTTGGAGAAAATTACAGACCCTGGGAAGAGCAGAGTCAGTGAGGGATTTGAAAATAATGGTGAAAATGTCAAGATCAGGGCAATAGTTAACTGGGAGCAAATTTGAAAACCTCCACAGCTTGACAGCAGGATCTTTACTATGATTATTGAGACTGCAAAAAATAAACATGCAGCCTACCAGTGTCTAAGTTTAATCTTTGATAGAGAAGCAAACTGTTACACATTTAGAAATTCTGAGTGAAACATCTAGCGTTTTGAAATAGTGTTGCATTGTATATAATGTTAGTGCTTTGGTTGTCTGCTTGCTTCCAATTTCATTTGCAAATTGTAAGCACACACAGTTAGCATGAATCAAGCATCTCAGCAAATTAAGTAACAGGGTGGAACATATGTTGCATTTGCCCACCAAATATATCCAGAGTAGATGAACTGTCAATGGGTTTATAAACATAAATGTAAATGAATACAACACACTCTTGAATTTCCATATGCTGCAAGAAGGTAATGCCATAATGCCCTTTATTTGTGTTTAGTTAGTCCATTCCTTGGATAACCTCTATACAATCAAGATAATTAACCTAGAGGTATGAAGCTAATCTAAGGACTCTATGCCTGAGGCAGCATGATGGTGCCTGGCTTCAAGAGGACAAATCATTCTGCTTTTGGCAGCCTGCTTTTTCTAGACTCACTTACAGCAGGAAGCTTTCAAATCAGCAATATTAGTACACTCCTGCAGGTAGTTCAAAGATTTGTAATAGTGACTTATTATGGAGGTGGCATTCTACTTACCAGGAGAATCACAGTTGTGAGATGCGTAGTTATGAGTGTCAGTTGTGAGCTTTAGAAATTCTGAAACTTAAACTCAAATCAAAAATCGAGCAATAATGGAAAGAAAATAGAAGGTCTGAAAAGTTAGCAAGGAAAAGAGTACATATGAACAAATAAAATTATGAAGAAAGAACTATAGATCACTTGGCCCCTGAAGACTGCTCTACCACTCAACAAACATAGTTAATCTTACATTAACTTCAATATTCCAGTCTGCCCACAATAATCATTTACCCCCTTGCCTTTCATTGTGCCACAGTTCCAACCATTAATTTCCCATTTGCTTCTGATTCTCTTCGATGACGGCACACCTGGTTTCAGCCAAGACCTGCAGCATAAGAACCCCGGCGTTACAACCACTAGTTGTCAGATCGTTGGTTTTGCCTGTGTAGTAATTAACATTTCCCGGCCACTGTGTTAGAACCATGTGTTCTAAGTTTTGCTCCAGTTTCAAGGTTTACCTACGAAACCCCATCTCTCTGTGAAAAGGCTCCGTGTCAAGATCCCTCCTGTTTGCTGTTCAACGTTCACGTCTGTATAAGCATCCTAACTCAATCTCTGTGCCTGTGTCCTGCACTTGGGTTCGCTTCATTAGCACACTGCAACAGAACGATCTGACCACAATGGACCCGCGGACATGAATACCCTGCAACAAGCCCTTGCCAGTCAGGGCTCCTTACTGGGTCTGCACGATCAACTTCTCCAAGATGTCATGGAGAACCTCCGTTCCCTGTCTGCTAACATAACGAAGATCGGTGACCAGGTGGACCATGTATCCACTCATCTTACCCCATCCGCTCCTAGAACTCTAACCAGCCCAGACAGTTTGTAGTGGCAACCCCCTACATGTCAGCAACACCCCCACCGAGAGCCGCACATACTTGAACCAGAGCGCTATGCTGGAGATCTGGGGACATGCCGGGCCTTCCTTCTGCATTGCTCCTTGGTGTTCGACCAGCAGTCATCCGTGTACTCCACAGATAAGTCAAAGATTGCTTATATCATGGGGTTGTTGTGGGGAAGTGCATTAGCGTGGGTCACAGCTGTTTGGAATAATCAACTGGATATCTGCTGTTCTTTCCCCACCTTTATCGTGGAAATCAGAAAGATCTTTGACCACCCCGTTCGTGGTAAAGATGTCGTTAAGTGTCTACTCACTCTCCGTCAGGGCTCATGCAGTGTTGCTGAATATTCTGTGGCGTTCCAGACGTTAGCGGCCAACTCGGGGTGAAACAATGAGGCACTCCAAAGGGTATTTTGGAATGGTCTCAGCAACATGGTGAAAGACGAGTTGGTAGCTAGAGATGACACCGACAGCCTGGATTCCTTGATCTCCGTAGCTATCAGGTTGGACAATCGTCTCCAAGAATGCCATTGGCAAAGAACTGGTCGTCCACGACCTTTGACCACTCCACTCATTACCGTCTGCCACCAGTGCAAGCCTCTCTTCTCCTCCTGCTCCTTGAATAGCTCCCAGCCTGGCCGTTTCCACCACCTTTCCCCCACAGAACGACTATGGAGATTGAGAGCTGGTGATTGTATATATTGCAGCCAGTCTGGCCACTTCCGTGTTACCTGTCCTCTTTGGCCAAATAGGGAAGACCCACCAGTAGAAAGGGGACCCTGGTGAGCCAGACAACTTTCCCTTCTGTTACCCAAACTCGGATGCAGATCCCAGCGACTTTACGTTATAACCAACAGTCCCTGCTTCTGTCAGCTCTAGTGGACTCTGGCGCTGAGGGAAACCTTTTGGATGAAGACATAGCCTCCCGGGCCAGAATTCCTCAGGAGCCATTGAGTACCCCTCTGGAAGCCCGGGCACTGGATTGTGGACTACTGGCCCAAGTCACACTCTGCACACCACCCCTGTCTCTTATTCTCTTTGGGAACCATTGAGAGTAGGTATGATTTAACTTAATTTCCTCTCCTCAAGCTGCTATAGTTCTTGGGTACCCCTTGTTAAGCTGCCATAATCCCCACATTGACTGGGCCACCGGGAAGATAGCCAGCTGGAGTCCTTTCTGTCACTCCGCTTGTCTACAATCGGCCCTTTCCCCTGTGAAAGTCATCGCGACCTCGTCTGCCTCTGAAACCCCTGACTTATCCAAGGTTCCAGTAGAGTATCACGACTTGGGAGAAGTGTTCATCAAACAACGGGCTCTTTCCCTGCCTCCACACCGACCTTACGATTGTGCAATTGACCTTCACCCCAGAGCCGCTGTACCCACCAGTCGGCTGTATAACCTGTCCCGACCAGAAAGGGAAGCAATGGAGGCTTACCTAAATGAATCTCTCGTGGCGGGCATTATCCGACCCTCATCTTCCCCTGTTAGGCACTGGTTTCTTCTTTGTGGGGAAGAAAGACGGCTCACTGCATCCTTGCATTGACTACTGGGATCTGATTAACATCACCATAAAGAATAAGTATCCACTGCCCCTTATCAGCTCAGCTTTCGAACCCCTTCAAAGAGCCACCATTTTCTCCAAGTTGGACCTACGAAGTGCCTACCATCTGGTCAGAATAAGGGAGAGAGATTAGTGGAAGACAGCTTTTAACACCCTTCTTGATCACTTCAAATACCTGGTCAAGCCATTCAGACTTGCCAATGCCCCGCCATCTTCCAAGCCTTGATAAATGATGTCCTTAGGGACTTCATTAACAGTTTCATTTTTATTTATTTGGATGACATCTCAATCTTCTCCCGCAGTTTTCAGGGACACACCCACCATGTCCGTCAGGTTCTGCAGAGGCTTTGGGAGAACAAGCTATTTGTGAAGGCTGAGAAGTGCGAGTTCTATGTCTGTTCTGTCAGTTTCCTGGGGTACATCATCGAGAGCGGACAAGTGAGGGCGGATCCTGAAAAGATGCAGGTGGTAGCGGAGTGGCCAACACCTACAACACTCAATCAACTCCAGCGATTTCTGGAGTTCGCAAACTTTTATCGTCATTTCATCAGGGATTATAGCTGGGTGGCAGCCCCCCTTACTTAACTCACCTCTCCTAAGACCCCTTTTCACTGGGACTACGAAGCGGACTCTGTCTTCTCGGAGCTGAAGGGGAGTTTCACCTCCCCTCCCATCCTGGTCCAACCAGACCCCTCTCGTCAATTCATCATGGAAGTCGCACCTCCGACTCTGGGGTGGGAGTGCTCCTCTCCCAACACTCCGGCCCAGACCAAAAACTCCATCCCTGTACCTTCTTTTCTCGCCGGCTCTCCCCCCGCTAAATGGAACCCTGGCATTACAGCTACCAGTTGCCAGATCGTTGGTTTTGCCTGTATGGTAATTGACATTTCCCAGCCGCTTCGGACCATGTGTTCTAAATTTCGCTCCAGTTTCAATGTTTAACTATGAAACCCCATATCTCCGTGTCAAGGCTCTGTGTCAAGATCCCACCTGTTCGCTGTTCAACGTTCATGTCCATGTAAGCATTCTAACTCAATCTCCGTGCCTGTGTCCTGCACTTGGGTTCGCTGCAATCACTCATTGCAACAGGTTAAGCCTCTAACCTCTGGTCTAGTTCTACTAGACACCAATGAACTTTACCCACTTATACACTTCACAGTAGTGAACAAACTACACCAATCATCTCACTAAAACACTAAAAAATACCACCAATACTGTCCCCACAAAATTCTCTAAATCAGTCATCTGGATGGGTAATATTAACAACATAAACATTATCTCTCAGGACATCATCCTCAGCACCGGAACCCTGGTCATCCTGAAATTGCTCTCGTGGGTAGGGCATGCTCAATATTTGACTCTTGAAATCAGCACTATATTGCTGAGCTCCTTCATGCAAAGAGTTTCCCTAATGATAAAGAAAGCATTTCAAAGATATTTTAAATGACTCTTTTAAAAATGCAGTCCTTATTAATTCATGGAAATCCCTGGTCATTGCCGCTCAAAGTGGAGAAAGAGCATCCAAGGAACTACTGTGTTCCCCTCATCTGTCTGACAGGATCATGCAGAGGCCGGGAATAAAGAACATGCCAGTTGCTATTCTGTCAAGCACACCTGCTCTACCTATGACAGGGTCTGCAGATCCTGCATATGATTCTTTAGCTACCTCAGAACCTTCAGAACTGGAGTTGAAGCAAATCAACCTCAAACCGAGGAATCGCCGAAAGAAGGGATTGTGAGAAGGACACAAAGCAGAATGGACAACATTCTGAGCAAAGTACAGCCCCTGCCCCTCAAAACGTAATTCTGGCACAGTGTGGATTCTAAAAGATCAGAATGAGCTATGACTTACCATGCAAACGTCATCTTATCTGGATTGAAATATTATAAAAGTTCCCCGACTGAGTACCATCAGCTGGACGTTCAGAGAATGTGTTCCTGGTTAATGAATGTGGTATTTATAGATTGCGAATTGGAGCTGAAAGGTCATAACATAACATTTGAGTTTCTGCACATTTGGGTGACTATAGTAGCAGCAAGCTTTTTCTGTCTCAATGGAAAAAAAAGATAAAATCTCCAGTTCTAGAGTAGAAAGTTTCAAGGACAAATTAATACAGCGATAACTGGCCGATTCTGATGTGCAGCAGACATCAACAGCTGTAACCTGGAATGATCCTTTGGCTAAGGAGGTATGACTGAACACGACATTGGCTAGATACAAGCGTGATCTTGTACATGAGGTTTCATGAGATCAGAATAATCAGTGATAGGAGTGGTAAATATAGACAAGTGCTATTTGTAGCACTTTTCTGAGTGGTAAAGTAGTTCAAAATGCAGGGAAGGCTAAGTGTTTAGTGTGTATAGTCAGATGTATGTTGTGAATGCAGATTTAATGTTATTGATTTTTCAAACATTTTAGGAATGACTGGTTCTTCCCTGAGTTCTTCTGCTCACCTGTGCATATTGTTATTTCAGACCAACATGATTTAGAGTCACTAATGAAGAATTTTGGTCATTACACCGAGTTTGATGCTAAAAGATAATGTTTGTAGAAAAGAATATCTTAACAAAAATTAGCAAATCAAAAGCAATTGGTATGAAGTGCAAAGTAATTTTTTTATCAGAGTACATATATGTCACCACATACAACCCTGAGATTCATTTTCTGCAGGCATACTTAACAGATCTAAGAACAATAACACCAGAAGTAGATAGGGTGTAGTTATCCCCTTTTGTTTGAGAGCCTGATGGTTGAGGAGTAGTAACTGTTCTTGAACCCGGTGGTACGAGTCTTGAGGCAGTTGTACCTTCTGCCTGAGGCAGCAGTGAGAAAAGAGCCTGGATTGGATGGTGATTGCTTCTTTCACAGCAATGTTTCATGTAGATGTGCTCAATGGCTGTGAGGGTTTTACTCATGGTGTACTTGGCCAAATTCATTAGCTTTTGTAGGAATCTCTGCTCAAATACATTGGTGTTCCCATACCAGGCCATAATGCAGCCAGTCAGTACACTTTCCACCACACATTTATAGATACAAATTAGATGACATGCTGAATCTTCGCAGACTCCTGAGGAAGTAGAGGTACTGCCATGCTTTCTTGGCAATTTTTTATCATGGGTCCAGGACAGGTCCTCTGAGATAGTGACACCCAGGAATTTAAAGATACTGACCCTCTCCACCTCTGATCCTTTGACGATTACTGGCTCATGAACCTCTGGTTTCCTTTTTCTGAAGACTGCAAATCAGTTTCATGGTCTTACTGACATTGAGTGAGAGGTTGTTATTATTATACCACTCAGCCAAAATTTTCAATCTCCATTCTGTATGCTGATTCATCACCACTCTTGATACAGCCCACAACAGTATATCAGCAAATGTATATGGTGTTGGAGCTGTACTTAGCCACACAGTCGTAGACATAAAGCGAGTAGAGCAGGGGGCTAGGCACACGTCTCCATGCTGCTCCTGTGCTGATGGAGATCGTGAAGATGTTTTCACCGATCTGAACTGAAAATCTACAATGATGACATTAACTGCATTTTATAAAATTATATGCTCTGGTAGCACAGCAAAAAGTCAAATCAGGTCAGTCAAGGGCTTACTTTATCAAGCCTGTGTTAGCTCTCTAATTGGCCACTTCCATCCTCTAACTACCAGCTTATTATTCAAGTACATATAGAACATAAGATCATAAGATACAGGAGCAGAATTAGGCAATTTGGCCCATCAAGTCTGCTCTGTCATTTCATCCTGGCCAATCTATTTTTCCTCTCAGCTCCAATCTCGTGCCTTCTTTCCGTATCCCTTCATACTCTGACTTATCAAGTATCTATCAACTTATGCCTCAAATATACCTAATGACTCGGCCTCCTCAGCTGCCTGTTGCACTGAATTCTGCAGAATCTCCATTCTCTGGGTAAAGAAATTCCTCCCCATCTCCACTCTAAAAGGAACTCCCTCTATTCTGAGGCTGTGTCCTCTGGTCTTAGACTCCCAAGCCATAGGAAACAACTTCTCCGTACCCACTCTATCAAGGACTTTCTACATTCGATAGATTTCAATGAGGTCACCACTCATTCTTCTGAGCTCCAGCGAGTACAGACACAGAGCCATCAAATGCTCCTCACACATTAACCCTTCTCAGACATCCTGGAAGTTCCAGGGGTCTCCTGCATATTAATAGTGGCTCCCTGACGCCCGCAAATTATATACAATATCCTGGAAATCGATTTTTTTTTAGAGCAAGAGTGAGCGTGACACAGAGAGCGAGAGAGAGAGAGAGAGAGAGAGAGAGAGAGAGGGAGAGAGAGAGAGAGGGGGAGAGAGCGAGAGAGAGAGAGGGGGAGAGAGAGAGAGAGAGAGAGAGAGAGGGCACCATGGCAGAGTGTTCCAAAAAAAGAAAATATAAAACGTACTTCACCCCAGACTACACTGAAGTTTACCCCTGCCTTATAGGGGTAAAAAATAATGACAGTTTTGCTCACTGCACTGTTTGCAACAGTGAATTTTCTATTGCTCATGGTGGGTTAAATGACTGTTGAGGTGAGTTTAACAGGTGTCATTTGTTCATTAGCATAGCTTATGTTATTTAAACTAGCTGGCTAGTTGCTAAGGAGCTGCTTTATTGCAGACGTCCCACCTCTCTCCCGCAAATTGATGGCGCTACCTCCCTGAAATGAGTTTTTGCAGGGTGGGATGTCTGCCTTTTAATCCTGGAATAATTCTCAAGAATCTTCTCTGATCACTTCACCAGCACATCTTTTCTTAGATAAGAGGCCATAAACTGCTCATAATGCTCCACATGTGGTCTAAGCAATGCCTTATAAAGGCTCGACGTTACATCCTTGCTTTTATATTCAACTTCTCTCAAAATGAATCTTTCTTTCTTACCACTGACTCAGTCTAGAAGTTAACTTTTAAGAAATCCCACACAAGAACTCCAAAACCCCTTTGCACCTTTACTCCCCATTTATTAAATAACCTACACCTTTGTTCTTTCTACCAAAGTGCATGGCCATGCATTTTCATACACTATATTCCATCTGCCACTTCCTTGTTCATTCTCCCAATCTGCCCATGTCCTTCTGCAGACACCCTGATTCCTCAACACTACCTGTCCCCCCACCTATCTATGTATCCTCCTCGAACTTGGTCACATATCCATCAATTCCATCATCCAAATCATTGACATATATCATGAAAAGAAGTGGTCCCAACACTGACCCCTGCAAATACCACTAGTCACTGCAGCCAACCACAAAAGGTTGCTGTTCTGCTGTCATCCCTGTTAGTGCCCCTTTCCCATCGACTTTGGCCAGCTCCTCTCTCATGCCTCTGTAATTCTTTCGACACCACTATAATGCTGATAAATCTGATTTTAGCTTCTGCTTCTCAAAATTACAGGGAGAATTCTGTTGTAATACGTTCATTCTCTCCTTTGGGTTCCTTTATCTTAATCTCTCTAATCAAATCTACACCCAATCCAGAATTGCCTTTCCCCCAATGGGCTCAACTAAAAGTTCAAAGTTCAAAGTAAATTTATTATCAAAGTACATGTATGTCACCATCTTCAATCCTGAGATTCACTTTCTTGTGGGCGTACCCAATAACTCAATAATAGAACAATAACCAAAGTAGAATCAATTAAAGACTGCAGCAACCTGGATATTCAATTAATAATAAATAAATAGGCAATAAATATCGAGAACATGAGATGATGAGACCTTGAAAGTGTGTCCATAGGTTGTGGGAACATTTCAGTGATGGGGCAAGTGAAGTCATCCCCCTTGGTTCAAGACCCTGATGGATGAACCTGGTGATGTGAGTCTTCTGTATCTTCTTCCTGATGGCAACAGTGAGAAGAGAGAATGATTTGGGTGGTGGGGATCTCTGGTGATGGATGTAGCTTTCCTGCATGGAGATTTGTGCGCTTGTTGTAGATGTGCTAAACGGTGGGGAGGACTTTACCTGTGATAGATTGGGCTGTATCCACTACTGATTGTATAAGTCTCTCATCAAGGTCTTTTTATCCTTGGAGTTTCTTAACTCTACCCACAAGGATGTAGAATCCTTGTGATAAAAACAGGATCAAAGGTGTTATATTTGAATGCATGGATCATGCATTCAAATATAACACCATTGTTCCTGTTTTTATCACCCCTTTCCATTTGCTTCCATGCTACACTTCAAATCATCTCTCTGATTGCAACTCTGCCCTATCAGCTGTCTTCCTCACAGCCTCATTTTAATTGTTAAAAGTCCCTTTCTCGCGATTGGTTAGCTTAGAAACTGCAGCAGATTTTCCCATTGGTTAGCCACCTGGCATCCAGTTTCAAATATCCTGGGTATATAGGGAGTATGTGTGGGAGGTTCTCTCTCTCTCTCTCATTTTGTTTAAGGCAAGCAGTGTACACAGCCATTGGGAAGGTGTGCTCTGCATGTGATATTAACTAAGTATGTTTGTTGAATATTCAGCTTTGTAGTTTCTGTAACTTAGGGAACATGAATGATTGGTTGCATATTTTTACTATTTGGTAAATAAATGATTAATATATCAATTCGCAGTGTGTGTTTTCTCTCTTACTTGCCCGACCCACAAACCTTATTCAGCATTACAGCAGTCTAACCAAACACTGCATATACCTGTATACCAACTGCCCCATGCTCAGCCCTATCACTCAGATTCCCAACCCACAGCCAAATTATTTTAAACCTTTCTGTCATGAAGTGCACTGGCAATATCAGAACCCAAGTGCAGAGGAAAGACAGACTCCAATATAAAGATGGTGACCAGAGTTTATTCATGAGAATTCCAACAGAACATCAGTGGCTCAGCCATGCAACAACATGAGATGTAACATTCTGAAAACTAAGACCCTGCAAGTGCTAATCAGGTGTCCGCTTAAATAATACAAGTAACACAGAATCCCGGAGTCTTCCAAAATAAACTTAGCAAGTTTTAACAGAAAGCACCAGGAGACCATTAAAAAGAGCTAGTCACTTCAAAAAAAACACAAGGAACTCTAAATGATTAACCTTTTCTGAGCAATAAAATAGTTTAAGATATAAGGAAGGCTAAGTGTTCAGTGTGTATAGTAAGATGTAGTGATCTGCAGCAGTTTGATTGTGAAACTTTACTCTGATTGATTTTTAAACAACATTATTTTTGAGCCTTACATTGCTAGGAATAACTGGCTCTTCTTCGAGTGAACAATGTCTACTTTTATTTCAGATCAACATGATTAAGAGCCTCACTAATGAAGAATTTTAATCTTTAAACCAGTGAGTTTGATGCTAAAAAAATAATGTTTGTAGAAAAGAATATCTTACCAAAATGAACAAATGATATTAGCAATTGGTTTTAGGATTTGCTCAAAATTGTATCAAGCCATATTGAAGTAATTCTTAATTTAGCAATCACATACAAGAGAAAACCTACAGGTGCTGGAAATCCGAGTAACAGACACAAAAAGCTGGAGGAACTCCGCAGGCCAGGCAGCATCTATGGAAAAAGGTACAGTCGATGTTTGGGCTGAAACCCTTTGGCAGGACTGGAGAAAAAAATACCGAGGAGTAGATCTGAAAGGTGGGGGGAAGGGTGAGAGAAACTCCTTTAATAGGTGAAACCTGGAGAGGGAGGAATGAAGTAAAGAGCTTGAAAGTTGATTGGTGAAAGAGACAGAAGGCCATGGAAGGAAGAAAAGTGGGAGGAGCATCAGAGGAAGGTGATGGGTGGAGATAAGGTGAGAGAGGAAAAAGGGGATGGGAAATGGGGAAGGGGTGTGGGAGGCATTACCAAAAGTTTGAGAAATCAACCTTCATGCTGCTGGGTTGGAGGCTACTCAAACGGAATATTAAGGTATTGCTCCCCCAACATGAATGTGGCCTCATCACGACAGTGGAGGAGGCCATGGATGGACATATGGTAATGGCAATGGGAAGTGGAATTAAAATGGGTAGGCACTGGGAGATCCCACTGGCTCTGGTGGATGGAGCATAGATGCTCAGGGAAGTGGTCCCCCAATCTATGTCAGGTCTCACCGATGAACAGGAGCACCAGGCACAGTATATAACCCCAACAGACTCTCAGGTAAAGTGTTGCATCACCAGGAAGGACTGTTTGGGGCCCTGAATGGTAGTGAGGGAGGAGGTGTAGGGTCAGCTGTAGCACTTGTTCCGCTTGAAAGAATAAGTGCCGGGAGGGAGATCAGTGGGGAGGGAAGAATGGACAAGGGAGTCACATAAGGAGCGATCCCTGCAGAAAGTGGGGGTAGGGGGAGATGTGCCTGGTGGTGGGATCCCATTGGAGGTGGCAGAATTTTTGTAGAATTATGTGCTGGATACTGAGGCTGGTGGGGTGGTAGGTGAGGACAAAAGGTCCTCAAAAGAGAACAAGAAGTGAGGACACCTTATATTCCATTTGGGTAGCCTCCAACCTGATGGCATGAACATTGATTTCTCAAACTTCTGGTAATGCCCCCACCAACCTTCCACCCCTGACCATTTCCCATCCGTTTCCCTCTCTCACCCTAACTCTTTGCCCATCCATCACCTTCCTCTGGTGCTCCTCCCCCATTTTTCTTTCTTCCACGGCCTTCTGTCTCTTTCTCCAATCAACTTCCCAGCTCTTTATTTCATCCCTCCCCTCCAGGTTTCACCTATCACCTGGTGTTTCTCTCACCCCCCTCCCCCCGCCTTTTAAATCTACTTCCATTTTTTTCTCCAGTTCTGCCGAAAGGTTTCGGCCCTAATCATTGACTGTACTTTTTTCCATAGATGCTGCCTGGCCTGCAGAGTTCCTCCAGCATTTTTGTGAGTTGCTTAATTTAGCAATTTTTTTTTGTATTGTTCAATTTCTTGTCTTGTACTTGTTCCTTGTCTTTGCATGTAAAACTTCATCTCTTATTCATGTCTAAATGGTGGTTTAAAGACAATTATCTGCACCAATTAGCATTCCATTCACTTTGCAAGATATTAAAATAAACATCTTTGAAATTATTATGGAATGGAATTTACCCAACACCATTTATCCAAACTACTAGCATATACAGCTATGTGTAGAGTCTGCAGGGAGATACAGATATTGTAGATTAAGTAAGTGGGCAAATGTCTGACAGATCGTAATATGAGGTTATCCACTTTCTAAGGAAAAATAGAAGATTAGGTTATTATTTAAAAGATGAAATATTGTAGCATGTTGTTAAGCAGAAGGATATGGGAGCCCTTGTGCATAAATTACAAAAGTTTGGTTTGTGGGTGCAACAGATTATCAAGAAGGCAAATGGAATGGTGGCCTTGTTAATCAACCATGATCTTATTGAATGGTGAAACAGATTCCATGGGTTAGATGGCCTTCTCCTGCATCTTGTTGTTTTATTTTCTTACACAGTATATAATTATTACATAATGTATGGACTGCAGTTGATATCATCAATGTGGATTTTCACATATTTGACAAAGTCCCTCTCAAAAGACTTGTTAGCAAAACTGAAGCCTAAGGAATGATTGAGTGATAGAGCTGTACAGTACAGAAATGGATCTTCAGGCTTAGCCCTCCACACTAATCCCATTCACCTGCATCAGGTTTGTATCCTTCTATTCCTTGCCTATCCAAGTGCCTACAGTATATAAATGTCTCTTAAACAGTTGACTGTACTTCACTGCCTTCTCTGTCAATGTGCTAAAAATCCTTTCTCTCAAATCTCTTTTAAATCTCCTTACTCACAACTTAAATATATGCTGTCTTGGATTTGATACGCCTAGCATGAAATTTTAAAAAAGTAACAGCCATTAAAAATGGCTTATGGCAGAAAACTAAGTAAGTCGCTGATTTTCACTCTGTAGTTTGATGAACACTAGAGTTCCCCTGGGATTGGTGCTTGGGATCTCTGAAGTCTATGTAACTAGGTTATTCTGTATGCAAGGTAGAAGTTCAAAATTTCAAACGACACCCAACTTGGAAGCTTGGTAAACAGCAGAGGTCAAAGAGAATGAGAAGACAGGTGGAAGATGAAACTTATGAAAACAGAAACAATAGAATGAGAAGTGTGGCTGCAAATTGTATTTGTAACTTGCAAACATGTTGCTACACAATAAGGAAGTTTTTAAGATGTACAATATGACACAGAATATTCATTTTTTATATCTCTTCATTAATATATTCTTTATTTTTCTGGCCCTGATTACTACTTCTCATTCTAAATTAAAACAAAATGTTTGGAATCCTATTAATCTAAAATAATTGCAGAAAATGCCAGGTAAAATGAGCAGTTTGGTCTGCATCTATGGAATGAAAAGCAAAATTTAGTATTTCAGAACTAAGAAAGGACACCAAGCCCTCAGTTTTGCTTCTGCCTCCACAAATGCCGTCTGACGGAAGCATTTTTAGCACGTGTCCTGTAACATTCCAGTCACAATGTAGTTTTCAAAGTATGTGGGTGTGTAGTGGTTGTGACCCATTCAAAGCAGCTTTAGATTGTTAATCAATTGTATGATGATAATGTTGTAGAAATGCAGTATGAAGCTTAATATCAACAGGAAAATAATTCCAAACATTTTATTTGGCAAGTCAGTTTAAAAAACAAGATGTCATGGTGCTGGTCATCCCCACCTTGCAAGCTGTCGGGGAACCTGTCATCGTTATGGAATTCACCAATCCTGGCACAAAATTTCAGATACATAATGAAACTCGGTCATGTTGAATTTACCTGGGGAAAAATAAACACAAAATGCAAAAAAAAAACAACTTACAGTATTTTATTTTCTTTTTGGTCTCTCAATACAATATGATTGATTGAGCATTAAAATTTGGTTGTCAATACACACAAAATGCCGGAGGAACTCGGCACGTCTGGGAGTATTTATTGAGGTGGTAAAACAGTCAACATTCAGACTGAACCCCTTTGGGGGTATGAGTGCAAGCTATCAGGA
This sequence comes from Hypanus sabinus, assembly GCF_030144855.1. Classification (NCBI taxonomy): domain Eukaryota; kingdom Metazoa; phylum Chordata; class Chondrichthyes; order Myliobatiformes; family Dasyatidae; genus Hypanus; species Hypanus sabinus. The sequence continues at coordinate 45,068,919 of NC_082719.1, read as the reverse complement.
GAGAGGTGAGGGGAATTCTGGGTTCTGCCCTTCTCTTCTACAGTCCTGAAGGTCTCGGTTGGGAACGTCGATTGTTTATTTCCCTCCATCGGTGCTGTCTGAGTCCCTTCAGCATTCTGTGTGTGTAGCTCAAGATTTCCGGCGCCAGGTTTTATTACACTGGCTCTAGGTCACCGTGCGTTAACCTATTACCCCTTGAACTCCTTGTTACTACCTTTCTCCCATGAACCCTGATCCTCGAATCCTATGCCTTTCCTTGATATCAGCTCCCCGGCCCCCATGCACGAGCCCCGCGCGTCCCAGAGAGCCTCTGCTGCGCGGCGCCGAGATGTCTGTTCACACACACGTCCACGGACTGAAGAGGGCGCGGCGAACGAGGAACTCGCCTGTGATGACAGCACACCGACTGTGAACCGAATTTCTTTATAATTTTAGTACCGGCGGACCAATAAATAAAAATTGACAAATTCCATGCACGAGTCTGGTCTCCGAGTTTAAAGTTGACCTCAGCAGTTACGCAACGGCGGCGGATCACTTTAATGTAAAAGGTCGATGTAAAAGATAAACATCTCGTAGGAACGCGCCCAAATGTAAGACTTTTAAATTTTTTTATTGACATACAGCACGGAATAGGGCCTTCCGGCCCAGTAAACCCAATTATAATCCTAGCCTAATCACAGACAATCTACAACCTACCACAATGGGGGTCGCGTTGTAGAATATCCCGATACATGGTGTATTTAAGAACACACACTGTAAAGCGGGGGTCGCCTGTAATAGAGAATTGCAGTTTATAACTTCGCCCATGGCTATTTCCGTAAAACATTGAATTACGGCGATGATAGTCAGTTTTTTATAAGGATCCTATAATCTTGCCTTTTCAATGAAGGCACCAATGTAGAATGCATTTTAAACCACAGAACCTTGTCCTTCCAGTTTAAAAAATGCGCACGTACAGGATGACAGCCAGAATCGAAACTCTCAGATCGTGTGGGCGGGACTGTTGTGCATAGCAACCCGAGAATTTGCGAGCAATTTATTTCCTGATAGGACTATGCGGCATCGTTGTTGGAGATGTCCAAGCGGCCGGGGCCTGTTGCATCTTGTCAGAGCTGTTTAAAGTGATCGGCTTCTCTTCTGAGCTGCCGAGACTTTGTTTATAAATTGCAATCTTTAAGGGTTACCTTTGTTTTTGGCGTATGACGTTCTTGACAAATCCAAGGTTGTTCCAATTCAAAACAGCCGCACTTTCAGAGAAGTACAATATTTTATCCTGCACGTTTCTGGAGCCCGTGCCTAACAGTGCGTTTCAAATCTAAAATAAAAAAAACTACTTGTGCCTTGTTCTCAGTGATTTTCCTTACACTAACTTAATAATTCACATTCGTTTAGTTGCTCGAACGACCCGCTTTAATATCCAAATTCAAAACTTATCTGGAGTTTCTTAGAGTAGAGGTAGGGTGTACAGTTTTTACACAAATAGGAATAGTGATTAGAACTTTAAAACAACGCTAAAGTTAGTTCATTTCAAGGCCGCGTTAATATCACTGGCGCTTCCTGATTCATTGAGATTCCGAATCACTTCCTCCTTCCCGGGATAGGTTTTCGGTTTAATTCTTTTACATGAAAGAGATGTAAATTGGTGACAAATTGGTGATTTGTCTGTGGAGAAACACTGTCATCGAGGCGGGTATCTACCACCGGTGAGTTCGGTCGCAGATACAGATCTTAAACCTTGTTTTAAACCTTCTTATGTTAAAATAGTTCCAGTACCAAACTCGAGAATTAAACAGCTTTGTTAAGTTTAGAACTAATATTGATCACATCGAGAGATTTTTCTTTCAGTTAGAACTAAATTTGGTTTTCGTTTGGAGAGTGATGAAATACGTGTAAATACTGGGGTGTCGGAGTCGAACATCATTTCGTAATCAGTTTGTACTCCATAGCAAACAGAAAGTTGTGAATTCATCTTGTTTGTCACAAGTGATTTTCCTTTTTATATAACAGTCACTATTATCAAGTACTTAATGAAGGTGTCAAGCGAAAACATTGCAGAAGATTTTCCACTTTTTGTATTGTCCAAATAAATCAAAAATGAAGGTTGGTAATTGATGGGTATTAGGACACGTTTATCATTATAGCATAGTTAATAGATTGTAAACTTCTCATGAGAACAGTGTTTTTAATTATTATCTTATTGTTTTTACCTGGAATAAAGTGAAGACTCCAGAAGTAGCACAGAGGCCTTATCAGACATTGGTCAGACCTCACTTGGAATATGGTTAGCAGTTGTGGGCCCATATCTAGGAACGAATTTCATTTATGGAGATACAGCGTGGAACAGCCCTTCAACCTACTCCCCCCAGCAACCCCCAATTTAAACCTGACCCAATCACTGGACGATTTACAATGAGAAATTAATTGACTAACTGGTATATCTCTGGACTATGGGAGGAAACCGGAGCACCCGGAGGAAACACACTCTGTCATGGGCAGAACGTACAAACTCCTTACGGACTGTGGCGTGAAATGAATGCAGATCGCTGGCACCATAAAGTGTGTACTAATCATTACGTTACCGTGCTGCTAATGTTCAGGCATTGTAGAGAGTGCAGAGGAGGTTTACGAGAATAATCCCAGGGATGAAAGGATTAGTGTACAAGAAGCGTTTGACGCCTCTGAGCCTGCACTCACTGGAATTTAGAAGAATGATAAGGGATTTTATTGAAACATTACTTATATTGAAAGGGCTAGATAGAGCAGACATGGAGAGGATGTTTCCTATAATCGAGGAGACAAGGACCAGAGGGCACACCCTCAGAATACAAGTAATTTCTTTAGCCATTGGATGGTGAATCTGTGGAATTCATTTCCACTGAGTGCTGACAACAAGTCTTTGGGTATATTTAAAGCGGAGGTTAATAGGTTCTTGATTAGTAAGGATGTCCAAATTTCGGAGAGAAGGCAGGAAAATGGGGTTGAGAGGGATAATAAATCAGCCATGAATGAATGGCGGAGCAGTCTCAATTGGCCAAATCTGCTCCTATGTCTCATGGTCTCATGATCTAATACATAATACAATTTGTTCAAGGGTGAGATAATAGGTTTGTGCAAGAGAATGGATTGCAGGAAAATAGCTAGGGGACTGGGATTGAAAATCATTGAAAATGTTGGAAATGCAGGTCAGACAGCATTTTTGAAAAGAGACAGAATTAACATTTCAGTTTAGAGACCTATTGTGAGAGGGAGTGGAAATGGTGTATAATTGAATTGGGAGTCCAAAGGCAGAATGGCAAATGCTTTGATCAATTAATTGCATGATGTTACTGATGATATGATACTGCACAGAGGACAATATAAAGTAAGATGGAAGTAAGATAAGGTGAGTTTTTCCGTTTATTTATTTATTTTGTTTAGAGATTCAGCACAGCCTGTGCTGCGCAATTACACCCATGTAACCAATTAACCTACTAACCCATATCTCTTTGGAAACCCATGCAGTCACAGAAAGAACATGTAAGATCCTTACTGACAGTCACTGGCATTGTTTTACACTAAACACTGCACTACTGTGTCGCCATTATGGTCAGTACAGATTTACCATAGCCTATTGTGTTGGCAATGACTTTAAGTAATTTCTGAGAAAAGGCTGAATTTAAAAATTGTCATGTCTTTTTTTAGACATTTATAAACAAAGTAATCTGAAACTATGAATACTTCAGATTTGTCACCTAAATACTACTAAGCAAGTCTAGAAGAAAGCCATGTTAGATTAATAATGGAAAAAGAAATGGGAAGATGCATGATTGTGACATTTATTTCTACACTTCATTCAGTAAATATTTAAAACAGTTGTGCAATCCTTTATCCAATTGCAACATGACAGACGTAGTAAAACATTTCACAGCTGCTTCATTATTGCTGATACTTTCTCTCCAACATCCTTGAAATTTCTGACCTATTGCAAATGGAGCATTCAGAATGATATTTATAATCTCCACTCAATACATTGGAAGTATGCATAAGGACTGAGAAAAACAACAGATGTGTATTAGCTCATTTGTACCATATGCCTGACCTGCCTGAAGCATCCTGCATCATCTGTGAAAGAGTCTGTGGCTCCTATATTGGCCTTATCGGTCACCAAGGAACCCATAACATTGGAAATGAGCCAAGTCATTCCCATTTCCAAGGAATCGTTTATTTCCCTGAAGAAAAGGTTAGTGACAGTCTTCAACTAAGATCTCAAAAACCTACTGTACAAGAGGTAATTAGGAATGGAAAACTGAAGTACAAATGGCAATTTCTGCAAGTTCTTAGCAGGTTAGGGGCTTTTAATGGAGAGAGGATAAAGCATTCATTTCATTTCAGGTAAACACTTTTTCAACAGAACTGTGAACAGTTGGAAAAGGTGATAAGGGTAGAAGAGAGCAAAATGGAAAGTCTGTGATAGGGAGGACAGATGATGATTTAAATGGACTGAGAATACAAAAAGATAGAGGGTGGCAATTGAGAAAAGTAAAGAAATATAACTAAAGGAGAGATAAGTAGAAGAAGTGCAATCATTGTCTGAATCTGGCAAAAGAAGATATTGAAAATCTGAAATAAAAGCAAAAAAGGCTCAAACTCACATATTTCAGTTTCTGAAATCATTGAAATCAATTGTCTGAAAGGCTATAACGTGGCCAGTTGGAAAGCTGTTCCAACAGATTATCTTCAGCTCATTAGCATTGTGTTAGAGGCTAAAGACAGAGAGGTCAGAGTGAGAGAGAGATGTAAAATAAAAGTGACGGGGTAGGGAAAGGTTATCCTAAACTGAACTACTTCACCAGACATCCACCCTGTCTGGATGATTATCATTAATGAATCCAGTATATTTAAAAAAACAAGTAAATTGCTGTTTCATTTGAGAAGAATATTTGGAATCCTGAATAGTTACAAGGGATGAGATAGAAGTATAAGGTTGCATTCTCGCAACTCTGTTAGAGTGATAGAATACTACAGCTTAGAAACAGGCCCTTTGGCCCATCTAGCCTGTGCCAAACCATTAACCTGTCTAATACCATCAACAGGAGTGAATATTGGTGGAGATGGAGAAGTACTGTAAACCAATGTGTCCCAGAAGGAACAATTTCATTGGAATGTTACAAGGGAAGGAGAAACTTGATGGGTGGCGAATGAACATTCCAAATAATGGCTTTCAAATTGATTAGTTTCATTTTCCACAGAATATTTCAGTTCATTATTGATTAGTATCACACAACCTAGCAGGTATGACTTTGGACTGTGGGTGGAAGCCGGAACACCTGGGGGAAACCCATGCATTCCACAGGGAGGACTCCTTACAGATTGCACTGGAATTGAACTCCGACGCCCTGAGCTGTACAAGTTTCACACTAACCACTCTGCTACCATGGCACCCCTGGAGACACTTGATATTTCTTCATCAACTGATATACTTTGTTCAAAGGAGTAGATTTGATATATTGTTTTTAATGGTGCAGGCAATTTTGCTGTCCGTTATAACATATCTAATCTGGGATCTCTTCACAACAATTCTAAAAAAAAGCAAGTTGTCAAAAGGATACGGGATTATAGTAAGGATAAATCAGAAGTTCAGATGTGCATGCCTTCTCATTAGCTCTGATACTTTGTTTTTAATGCTCAACAAAAGTCACAAGCTACTTCAATATTTACAAAGTGAACTATTTCGTTAAAGAACACTGTGTCCTGGACAGTGAGTAAAGATATGGTATTTGAATGGCTAACTGGCTTCCAAAAATAATTGCGGCTGGTTTCATGAGTGTGTGTGTGAGTGTGTGTGTGTGTGTGTGTGTGTGTGTGTAAATCTATATAAAGATAACAAAGGAAACAAAGGAGAACAACGTGGCATAATTTCAGAAATTAATCATCTTGTACGTTTTTGAGTATTGCATTCTTATTTATGAAATATTAAGCATTTTGAGTCAGAGGAATGCAGAAAGGGTTAACTAATTTGAAAAGCCGTTATCACTTTCAGTAGATCTCCCAGTGGCCACACTTTAATTCCACGTCCCATTCCCATTCTGATATGTCTATCCATGGCCTCCTCTACTGTCAAGATGAAGCCACACTCAGGTTGGAGGAACAACACCGGCTGGGTAGCCTCCAACCTGATGGCATGAACATTGATTTCTCTAACTTCCGTTAATGCCCCTCCTCCCCTTCTTACCCCATCCCTGATATATTTGTTTTTTTTCCTCCCCTCCTCTTTTGTTTCTTTTTCACTGCCCATCACTCTGCCTGTTCTCCATCTCCCTCTGGTGCTCCCCTCCCCCTTTCTTTCTTCCTAGGCCTCCCGTCCCATGATCCTTTCCCTTCTCCAGTCCTTTTGCCAATCACCTTTCTGGCTCTCAGCTTCACCCCACCCCCTCCAGTCTTCTCCTAACATTTCGCATTTCCACCCCACCCTCTTACTTTCAAATTTCTTACTGTCTTTCCTTTCAGTTAGTCCTGACGAAGGGTCCCAGCCCAAAACATCGACAGTGCTTCTCCTTATAGATGCTGCCTGGCCTGCTGCGTTCCACCAGCATTTTGTGTGCATTGCTTGAATTTCCAGCATCTGCAGATTTCCTAGTAATCACTTTCAGTGGTTTTTATCGGCATTTAGATAGCACTCTGAAGAAATGGTGACAACAGGTGTCAATAGAAAAGATAACCTCTAACTGGGGTTTGAGGGGGTGGGGTGCAGCGTTATATAACTAATTCACACATAGGTCACTACTTTCAACATTATGTGTTTTCATTGTATTGTTAATTACTGCCAAATTCGTAAACTGCAACCTTTGATCCACTTTCTGTCATTAAATAATTAGCACATTCTGAGAAAACAACATGGAAATGAAACCTATATTCAGGTAAATCAAGAACAAAAATGCCCAGTCCACTTTTCCGGTGGGCGAGACTGGGACTGGAACTGGAAGTGGGCACAAAACTAGTTCAAGTGGGTACGTTTCTGAGGAATGCACACTAATTTTGAAAGTTTATACAGAAAACAAATCAAATACCCATCTCACATAAACACTTGTCAGCCTCTTATTGCTGTATCATTTGTTGGGGAGCAGCATAGAACACTGAATGCAGACGGGCATATCCTTCAGAGGCCCTGAGGTAGATCCACACCTTGAGGAAGGATTTTATTAATGAAGGATATTGTAATTCCAAGTTGTTCCACGTAATGTCACTCCGTAATTAGCGTTTTCACTGATCTATGATCCTTCATTTCTTTTAGACACACAACAAGCAGCAGCAGGCTCAATCAGATGCAACATTATAGATCAATAATGTTATTTTCATCAATTATAAATTTTAAAAGTCAATTGCTAAGCAGCGGTTTTGAATGTAGTCAGTAGCATAACTTTTAAAAATGTGATCAGGAATCTTTTGGCTTGTCCCTTGTGGGTTAATGTGAAAAATATAATGTTTCTTAATTTTAAAACATTGAAAAAGATTTCACAGCCAACTGTGGAGGCTTTGGAAAGTGATCAATTTCTACCCAATAACAAGTGAGGTAATGACAAATAATATCATTTCATAATATTGTTTTGGCAATATTTTGGATATTCAGATCATCCTTGATCTTTTTGACTTACATAAAAGACAGTAAGTACATAAAGGCAATCTAGTTTGTCCACATTTATCCCAACATATATTAGGTCATATTAAAACACAATTGTGGTTAAAGTTACTGATCGTTGATCAGCCACGTTCTGCATTGTCCTAGATGCTCATTTTGTTTATTAATAAACCCCAATTTCTCAATATAATAGAGAAGCTGCTTTAATATTATTATTATAATATTGAAGTCAATCTCATGTTATTTTGTTCTTTTAATGAAAAATTCTTAATGAATATAGAAACCTGGCATCACATTCACTAAGACTGAAGTTTAGTTATTTGCTTACTGCCTGTTACCCTGCTTTTACTTAGGGCAGCAATGAAGGTCCTCCATCTCTCTCTGTCTTTGTACATCTCCTCTATGTGCTCCAGGTTTGGTTCAGGGTCCTAATTTCTGCCACTACAGTACAGTGCCAGGCTGTCTTTGGTCTCCCACATTTTCTCTGCCCTCAGGGGTCCAATGAAGCGCTGCCTTGATGATGGGCTCTCTTCTCATTATGTGGCCAATCCAACTCCATTGTTTCCTTATGATCATTGTTGCTATGGCCTCTTGATGACACTGAAGGAGTAGGGTGTGCTTGGAGATCTTTCTTGGCCAGAAACTATGGAGGATCTTCCGGATGCTCATGGTGTGGAATGACAACATCGTGGCAAGGTCGCTCTCTATCATGTACCAGCATTCTGACCCGTACAAGAGTGTGGACACAACACAGCTCTGGTACAGCCTCACCTTGGTGTGGATGCTGTAAGTGGTTGAGCCCCATATGTTGCTCATTGACCTGAAGACGTTTCCCACTTTGCTGAGTCTGGACTGGATGTCAAATGAAGTTTTCCATGTAGGCGAATCTGCCGGTGCTGGGTAAGTCGATGCTGGAGGACAACACTCTGCATGAGGATCATGGTTTCAGTCTTTATCTGGCTGACTCTGAGTCCAACCTATCCACCAAAGGACATCGGACATGTGCTGGTATGTATGTGACTGTAATACGAGATCATTTACAGTCATCTAAAATAGAGAATAGAGTCTACCTAATGCCCATCTGCTTATCTTTCATTGTTTGCCTCTAAACGGAGTCAATCGCGGGTTAAATAATATCACCGACATCAAGCAGCCTTGCCTGACTGCTGTCTTGACTTCAAAGCTCAAATTAGAGCTCACTTTGGATAAACTGGACAATTTTGGAAGGAATCATGTATGACCTGAGAATGTGTCAGATGCCCTCCCTGTGGATGCTTTCAATGTGATTTAACATGACACAGTCAAAGCTGAGTTTATTGTCCTATGCACAAGTACATGCACATGCAGGTGCAATAAAAATACTTAGCTCCACCAACATCACAGACACATTACATCAGATACACAATATTCACATGATAAACATAAATTAAACATAAAACATAGGCAATTTTTTCAAGAACACAATTGAACAGAATAAAAACTACCCACTGGATGCAGCGCAAAATGGTTATCATGCTAATAAGCTGATAATTTGTGCAAATAATCATTTGATACAAAAAGATTGTGGAGATCAATTGTTGCACGTTGCATTTTATCATTCACTGAGAGACTGTGCATTGTCCTTGTGTATTTAATATATCAATAATATTTGAGTAATATTGTAACTATATTGATTGACTGAGTATTCTTGTTCATTTAAATAATTCATTATGGTTATATGTATGACACTCCTGACTGGCATACATCATTGCTCCGCTGCATCATATGTGCATGCCTCACTTACAGTAAAAGTGAAGTGAGAGACTTCCTGTGTTTTATGTTTTGGACTTACAAAGCATAACAGTGATAATAAGGAAGTTTTAAACAAATGCAAAATGACCTACCTGTTGAAGTGCAGCAAAATGTTTGAGTTAAAATTGCAGTGAGAAACTGTTGCATGAAAAAGAATAGCACAACACATGCTTCTTGGAGAAGAGAAGACGGTTGAGTTTAATAAAAGGCAGGAAACGGTCAAATTCATGGGTTCATACACAGAGAGTACTAGGTAATAATAATCATAAATTTAAAAAGCAGAAATGGCTAGCTACATTGAGAAGATAGGTGCAGTTGATTGCACAAGAGATAACTGGATTTTGTATATTGAATGTATTGAGCAGTATTTTAAAGCAAATGAAATAGCCAATGAGAAATAAATACTAATTTTGCATTGGATTTAAAGCCATAAAGTTTCCTTAGACTGCTCCAACCAAACCAGCTAGAATGAGTTTTGCTGATGTCATGAAAGTAATGCAGAAACATTTAGAACCATAATCATTGTTAATTCCAGAATGATTTAGGTTTCATAAGCAGAATCAGAAGGAAGGGGAGTCCATTTCAGCGTACGTGGCTGAATTGAAGAGATTGTCTGAGTATTGTCAGTTTGGTAATGGACTTTAATGATGCACTGAGAGATCATATAGTTGTGGAATCTTATAAGAAAACATTCAAAAACGGCTGCCAACTGAAGCACAATTTAAAAGATCAGCTGAGTAGCTGTTTCAAAAGAAACCTCAGACAGAGATGCAATTGTGTTGCAGTCGAGAATGAAAGTTAGTGTGAACAAAATTGCAACATCTAAACTGAAATCGGCCTGGCTGAACAAATTGTGTTACCATTGTGTCAGGGCTCACATACACCAGACCAAAAAAGAAAGGAGTCAATAGAGATATGAAAACAGAGGATTCATCAGATGATATTGTGAATACTCTAGTGAACTAAATGGCCCTTCTCATGATCAAGATGTACATCGTAGAAAGAAGAAAAAGGAATAGAAGGAGGAGGATGACATAAGTGGTAGGAAATGGAAGAGGATAAAAGGGATCCAATTTCTTGAGAAATTAACAAATTCAGAGATATTCACAAGAAACTATAAGAAGAAAAAGGAAGGAGAGAAAAAGAAAGACAAGTTGAAGAGGAGAGAAGAGATAGAAAGAACATAAATGAGAAAGAGAAAAGCATGGAAGAGAGAAGGATAGTGAGAAAGAAAAAGGCCGGGAACAGAATGTGATCAGGATCAGGTCTGTGAGTGAGACTATGATAGGGACCATGAAAATATCAAGGGTAAAGAAAGGGATCAAGTGTGTGACAAAGCGAGAAAGAAGCCAGGACTGGGAAAGAAGCAAGGAACCAAGCAGGTCTAGAGCAAAGCCGATAAAAGGAGTCTAGAGCTGTCAGAACCACTTCCTGCAGTCTCAGAGTTCTGAGACTCTGAGAACCCTACTCCTACAATCACCACAGAGGAGGCCCCCAAACCTGAAAGTGCTTTCACAACCACAAGTCTCATCTGCCAAGCAGAATGGCCACCCTTAGCAGGAAAGATGTTATCCCACAAAATTCAGAAATCTTCCACCAGAATTAAATCTTTAACTGTCAATGGGACAATTTTAAATTTACTGTGCTGTAGATGTCTATATAGTAGTTGTATTATATAGGATACTGTATATATAGTTTATGTATTACTATATATACTGTAGTTGAGATGAAATGCATTCTCTATTGAGTTAGAGTCTATAGCTAAGCAGGGAGGAGTATCTAATATAAACTAATCTATCTAATGTATATCTAATCTATCTATATATATGATACATGAATGGCATATGTCATCATGCCTCCACATCATATGTGTGTACCATGTAAAAGTGAAGCTTTTCCTTGCTTAGCTTACACATTATGGACTCCTTTCAATTAGTCTTACGTTTTGGAGTTCCAAAACATAACATTTCTCTATGTGAATTAGTGTACTCTTTTGCTGAAAATATATTTCAGGTTCAGTTCGATTTATTTATTTTTTCTCAACTTACCTGCACACAAATGAAGCTGGTGTTAAACATTGAAGAGTTACTTTAGTCTTAACCTGCCTGTATTAAAAAAGAAGAACCTCCTTGTATTTAGCACTTTCCACATCTTCAGTACATGTTGTTATGCAGGTACATCAGGTGGATTATATACAGTGCTATTACCTCCTCCCCTGCAGATTGTAATGAGGTAAGTATGCAAGTAATATTTTACTACAAAAAAGATTGGTGCTGCTGTGCAAGTGAAATAAGGTGGTCAAGATATGGTGAGATATTCCAAATTCTTCCTAGAATAGTACCAGGAGATCTCCCCCAGTACTCCATAACTTAGCTAACATTGATTTTTTGTCTTGAATAAAACTGCATCACCAAATTTTATGGTTCATGGTTTTGTTCACATGCCAATGATGTTGCACAACTATTTGCATCCATAATAATGGATTTTTCACTCAACACATTTAAACTAATGAAAAGTAGGGGATAGGATACAGTTTTAAAATTAACACAACAGAAGTTCATTATGGGCTACTTTAAAATGATTTAGAAGTGTAGTCCTTCTGCACTTTTAAGGAATTGTTCAGTATATGTTGGGTTACTGAAGATCAGTAATTTGCATAGTTCTTTGAATGCAATTTTAAAAAACAAGTTTCTTATATAATGGTCTGCATTTCAGTTTGTAATTATCTTTTTGTAACACATCCCTAGCATATATAGCTCGAATGCCTCCCTCAGATAGTACTGGATGTTGTTTTACATATTCTACTGTGATGCATCATGTTAGAGTTTGACATTTTTCCAGTTAACTAGTTTCTCTGAGTTGTTTTTTTCTGATTACTATTATTCAGCTAAAGTTAGCAATGTGTGACAAATGCATACATACCTTTTCCATCAACACTTTCAAATTATTCAACTAATTTCAGTTGTAATATGATGAGCACTTTTAAACTGAGATTCTCCCTTGCTTAGCTTACAATGACAAATTAGAAATTTTTGAAAACACTAACTGTGATTTTTGGTCTGTCTTTTGCAATGGGCTCCAGCAGAGATAATATTGTTGTAACATCATTGACATTATTACCCAGTAAAGACTCCACCTGCTTGTGTTGGTGAAGTTTGCTCAAATTCACTTCAACCTGCTTCATGTTTACCAGCTGTCAAGAAGGAAAATAGTTAGCAGTGTAAAGAAGGAAAATAATTAGCAGTGATGAAATACACAAGACCCAGTCTCCAAAGGCTGGCACAGTATATCTCTGATCTGTTGATTTAATCAAGATAGTATGGACCCTTCATTCAAGAAATCCAAAACAAAGGCAATTTATCACCAAAATTAGCTGTCAATAGAGAGGGTACATTTCTAGCTTGCATAATTTCTGGCCCAGGATCTGCAAAAAGTGCTACCTTTATTATTGGTGTAAATCTATATCACTAAACTGACATGGAGAGGTCTGTTGCTTTGAATAGAGACCTTGATATGACCCAGATGTGGTAAGAGTAAATAATTCATGAGTCATTGTTGAGATTCTTTGAATAGGAATCAGTGGCCAATAGCATCATGACATTTACAGTAATCTGGCAAGAAGTTTCTGTTGGGAGTGTCCCACGGGGAAAGGCAAGAAGTGAAATGAAAAGAAGAAATGAAACAGGAATTTGAAAAGATATCCCAGGTGTGGGTTTCCAGTTCTTAGGCTGGAGATCATTGATTGCACATTAGCCCTCTGATTTTCTCCCCCACTCTTTCCTCTGCATCCATTTCTTACAATTTGTCAACTGGCTTACATGGTTGATAACTTCATAGATATTTTCTTGACTTTGGCAGATTAGTGATGCTATTAATAAAAGGATATTATGGGGAAGGAGGCCATTCTGTAAAATTTCAAAGTAAATTTATTACCAAAATATGTTACTATATACTACCTCAAGAGTCATTTTCTTGCAGGCATTTACGAGAAAAAAGAAATACAATAGAACTTTACAAAAAAGCATTATATATAAAGACTGACAAGCATCCAATGTATGAAAGAAGACAAATTGTTCAAATAAAAATAAAACTGAAAACATGATCTGTAAAGAGTCCTTGGAAGTGAGTCTATAGGTCATGGAATTAGTTTAGAATAGTGGTGAATTAAGTTATCCATATAGGTTCAGAAGCCCAATGGTTGCAGGGTAATAACTCCTGAAAATAGGGTGTGGGCCCAAGACATCAGTTCCCCCTACCCAGTGGTCGTAGTGAAAAGAGGATATGGCCTGGATGGTGGGGGCCTTTGATGATGGAAGCTGGGTTTTGTTGCAGCACTTGTATTAAATGTACTCAGTGTGGGATGGGCTTTGTTTGTGATGGACTGGCCTGTATCCACCACTTTCTGTAGCTTTTTTCATTCCTGGAAATTGGTCATTCCTTACCAGGCTGTTACGCAGCCAGTTAGAATACTCTCCACTGTACAGCTATATGAGTTTTTGGTGATGTGCTGAATCTGCATAAACTACTAAGAAAGTAGAAGCACTGTTGTGCTTTCTTTGTGTTGACACTGCGTGTACTTGTCCTATGTCAGATCCTCTGAGGAGTTAATGACTACTGACACTCTCCAACTCCATTCCCCTAATGATGATTGGCACCCAAGGAACAATCTTTGGGTACAATTGGTTATGTTTTAAAAAGCACCCGAGGAACAACCTGTTTTTATGCAGTAAGTGGATTATGGAATCAGCTGCCAGAGGAAGCCATAGAGGTGGATAAAATTACAATGGTTCAAAGACATTTGGACAGGTACATGGACAAGAAAGGTTTAGAGGGATATGGCCAAATACAGGCAAATGGGACTAGCTCAGCTATACAACTTAGGTGGCATGGATGAGTTAGACCCAAGGTCTTGTTTCCATGCTGTATAGCTCATGACTCTATGATTACTTTCTAATGTTCAACTATTTTCTCACACTCAGCCCATACCACAGACTTTGAAAATCTGTCAGTTCTACTTTGCTCTGCCTCCACAGCAATTTAGTTGAGATTCATGATAGTCTGAGTGAAAAATTGCCTTCTTATGTCTGTCTTAAATGAGCATCCTCTTATTAGAAGCCTGCGTTGCCCAGTTCTAGATACTCTCAGGATCCAACCTGTCAATGTTCCTCAAAGTCTTATGGTTCTCATGAGTATAGGGTCAAGTGAACATATTGGAAGTTTGTTGCAGGTTGCTAGGTTGAGGGTGGGGTAAGAGCTTGTCAAAGTTGTCAAGGCTTCATAAATGTTCCTGGTGGTCAAGCACCTACTTATCCAGGAGGGACAATATGTCAGCAATCATCTTTGGAGTTACGAACCACAGCCACTTGACCAATTTACATAATGGTCTTAATTATGTGTTTTTTTTTAAAGAAAAATCATAGTTGAACTATGATGTGAATGTTGTTTAAATGCATGAAATCATGATAGGCTGGTTCACCATGTTCAGAACATTAGAACAGATGGATATGGTTTTATGTTAAAAGGATGTTTATGGAAAAATAAATGTACTTACTGAGAACACTATTAATTGGAGCTAGGGCTTATGGCAAACAGTCTATTGCTTTATAGTTAAGTTACTCATAAAATAATTAACTGCATTAGGTGGGAACACAAACAATAGGAAGCCAGCATCAAACTGGGAAAACAGATGCCCATTATTGTACAGACTGGGCAAGGAGTGGGTTGAAAAGGTTGGGGAGAAGGCTAGAGACTGTGTCTAGGGAAAACCGATAGACTTGGGAGAAAGGGGCATGACTAAGATCAGGGCTCAGTGAGGCAGGCTAGAGTCAGGGGCTGGCAAATATCTAGATGTTATATGTAAGAAAGACTACGTAGCATGTTTGGGGAAGGAAGATATTGATGATTGCAAGGGGGCAGCTGGTCGTCAAAACCAGAAATTGGTGCTTGGGTAGTTTGGGAGGCGAGCTGGATTTCTGATGGCTCCCAAAGTATTAACTTGAAGTTCTATGTGACAAGCCAAATGTTCCTTCTTTATTATGCGCAATCAATTGGTCATTGCAGTTTATCAAGGGGAAATTCTGAATGTACTTGAGAATGTTCTCTGTCCATTTGGTAATTTCTTCTAATGATAGAGCTCCATGTAGTTTGTTTTGAGAGCCTTGGTTTAGATATGTGAGTGATGCAACCTGCCCATTGGAACTGACTGAGCCTGAATACTGGAGATGTCAGCCTGAAATTGAACAGTGATTCATTTAGTGGATTTGGGATAGGTGAATTCTGGTATAGGTGACTCCTGTGGATAGTCCATCTTTCCAAAGCATATAGAAGACCAGGAGACATTCTATCAGTAAACCATAAATTTTATGATAGTTTAAAGTTTTGATCTTAATACTCCTGTCATCAGCCATGCAAGGGCTGTGCTTGGAAGGATTTCATCATCAGTATGAGATATGAGATTGTTGAGATACGAACCCAGTGTATGGAAGTGGTTCACATTTTCCTGCACTTTTATTGTCAAAGTTCAATGTCGCACGGCCACGATACATTGGTAAAGGACACGTGTTTAGTGGATATTAAGAATATGGCCCATTATCCTTTTTTGCTTGAATGAATATGTCAAAGGAGATTAGGCACCTCAAGCATTTTGGTTGAGAAGTTGCAGAACCTGGGCCTCTGTACCTCCCTCTGCAATTGGATCCTCGACTTCCTAACCAGAAGATCACAGTCTGTGTGGATCGGTGATAATATCTCCTCCTCGCTGACAACACTGGCACATCTCAGGGTTGTATGCTTACCCCACTGCTCTACTCACTGTATACACATGACTGTGAGGCTAGGCATAGCTCAAATACTATCTATAAATTTGCTAGCGATACAACCATTGTTGGTAGATTCTCAGATGGTGATGAGAGGGCATACAGGAGTGAGATATGCCAACTAGTAGAATGATGCTGCAGCAACAACCTGGCACTCAACGTCAGTAAGACAAAAGAGCTGATTGTGGACTTCAGGAAGGGTAAGATGAAGGAACACACACCAGTCCTCATTGAGGGATCAGAAGTGGAGAGGGTGAACAGCTTCAAGTTCCTGGGTGTCACAATCTCTGAGGATCTAACCTGGTCCCAACATGTCGATGTAGTTAAGACAGTGACTATGGTTTATTAGGAGTTTGAAGAGATTTGACAGTATGTGCCCGCTCACAATATCATGTTCAAAGTGGATCAGAATCAGGCTTCATATTTTGTTAATATTAAATTTCCCTACTTCATCTCCAGCCTGTCCTGACTGTTGAAGTTGCATTCATGCTCCTCAAAGTTCCTTTGAATAATTTTTTCTTGTGTATTACTGGATCTGAGAAACAGCTAATTGTTAAGGATAACCCGATAAAATTTATTCTCAGTAATTTTTGCCGCCTTCAAAGAGATTCCACCACCAGACACATCTTCCCTCTTCTCCCCTTTCAGCATTTCACAGGGTCTATTCTCTTTGTGATTCTCTAGTCCACTCTTCCATTCCCACCCACTACTCTTCTTTACAACACTTTCCTTTGCAAAGAAAAGCAAAGCAGCATCCATCCTTCCACATCCTACCTTTCCACCATTCTGGATTGCAAACAGTCTTTCCACGGTTCACTCACACCTCTTCCAGTGTTCACAGCATGGGCTCCACTACCCTGCAGAAGCCAAGTACAGATTAGGTAATTGCTCCGTGAAGCACCGATGTTCAGCCTGTACAGTCAACCCTGATTTCTTGTTTGCTTACTATTTTAATTCTCTGCTCCATTCACAGTCTGGCCGATTCGCCTTTAGTTTCCTGCAGTGTCACATTGAAGTTCAATGGGGACTTGAAGAAGAGTACCTCACCTTCCACCTAAGCATCTTGTAGATTTCAGGATTCAATACAGAATCCTGCAACTTCAAGTAACTTTATTTCTTTGTTTGTTTGCTTGTTTTTTCACTCTGTTTTTCTGTGGAAGACCCTGTTTGACCTGCTAGGCAGGTCATTCCTTTAGCTATGTCCTCACTCCCAGCTGCTGCCATTCAGTCATAGACCTGATGACCTTTTTTTACAGTTTATCTCCATGGAGTCATCTCACCCTTCCCCCCATAGCCCAAGGAACTTCTTTTCTCTCCATCCCAGATCTGAAGAGGGATCTTTGGCCTAAATGTTAACTCTGTTCCTGTCCCCACAGATGCAGCCTGAACCTGCAGCATGTCTTACTGTTTTTATTAAATGAATTCATTGTTACGTTAAATATCATTATTGTTATTATGAGACTACTAGGATGTGAGGAGATGAACTTTCTAATGGATAATTTTCTTGTTTTATTTTGTCGATATTAGATAGGGCATTCATCCTTGGTGGCATTTTTCATTGTGTGGAGCTAAAACGATGTTTATTCACTTCTTTAGGCTTAAATTGTTTCTCTGCAAACTAGGCTGAATCAAGGCAAGGAGCAATAAAGAGTGATTACACTTCACTCATGAGATGAATGTTAAACACACCCTTAGAGAAGGAAACAGTTTTAATGAAGGAAGTAGTTTTTAAGCATAATGTTTTTTGCTATGTGCCTACTCTCACTTCCCCCCATACTCATTCCATAAATTTCTAAATATCACATGTTGAGGAACTAAGCTAATGGTACGTGCAATGACAAGCTGAGATCAGTGACCTGGAATTAAAACAGCACTGAGAGCTCTCTGTTATACAGTATTCATACGAAAATTGGATCTTTTCACTCCACTTTGAGTTTGTGTATTCAAGGTACGTGTGATTTTGTTTTAAAGCAACTCATTATCACTCCATTTGGAACAACACACAAAGTACTGCAGGGACTCAGTAGGCCAGGCAGCATCTGCATTGCATCCTTCTGCCTAGATACTGCCTGAGTTTCTCCAGTGCTTTGTGTGTTACTCCAAATCACAGCACCTGTAGTCTCTCGTTTCTTCACCACATTTCGATACTGCATGATCTACTGAGAGTTGTTTAAAAGAACAATGCCTTGGTCCCTCTGTATGTTTCTGCTTGTTGCTGTGTACACTCACATATGCAGAGTAATAAAGGGTTTGCATTTGCCCTGATTGAAAGCCCAATTTTGGAATGCAAATAATCAATCATTGTTTTATATAATGGAGCACTTTTAGCCAGATTAGCATCCTGTTTCTAGACAGTCCCTTGGACTAGCTTCCAGTAAGGTTTTGCAAGCTCTTGGGAGTCTCACCAAGTCAATGAGCGTCCCACCAATGAGCCAGCTGTGGGTAGTTTGGGAGGCTCTGGACATCTGCTGCTTTGTTTAATTTGCTGGGCTTCCTTATACTCAGATGTAGAGACTTGTGGTTCACAGTGCTTTGTCATCATTTCAAGTAGGCACAGTCAGCAGAGACGCTACATTATTTTTAAGAAGCTTTACGAATATCTTTGTTTATGTTTTTCTGGAAATCTCTTGCTGTGTTCGAGCTTCAGATTCAGATTTATTCATCACATGCACACCAAAACATACAGTGAAATGTGCCGTTTGCATTAACAACCAACACACCCAAGGATGTCCTGGGGGCAGCCCACAAATATTGCCATACATTCCAGCCCCAACATAGATGCCCACATTTGTTCAGAGTCTAAAGAATGCACTGCAAGCAATGTCAGCAGAAGATATTATACTGGGATTGAATCAGAAGCTCACCAATTTCCCACAGAACAACACGGAACACAATAAATCAGACCCCAACAAGCATCAAAGCAACAACAGCACAGCAAGTCCCATTTTCCTCTCTCCTACTAACTCGCCCTCCCACGCACAAGCACAATCTCTAACCCCAGTGGACTTCAGCTTCTGGTGGGCCTGCTGATTCACAGACATTGGGCCTTCAACTTCCTCAGCGGACTCACAGCTATTTGTAACGCAAGGCTATTGGACCTTGACTTCTGGACTTCTGATTGCCCTATGGGTTTCAATCTTTGATGTCAATTCCAAAGATGACAATGGGTGAGAATCCTGAACTCTAGGCCTCAAACTCTGGGAATGCTGATGACAGGAACCTGAAGACTAGGCCTTAAACTTTGCTCTTGCCAATTCGCATACTGGCTCTTGTACCTTCTGGCACATGCACTCAGATCTTGGAAGCAACTGACGGCTTGCTGACCTGAGAGGTGCACTAGCCCTCATCTTCCCTGGTTGGCTGGCCGACATCCAATTATGAATGTCCTTCATCTCACACCCAGATTGCTGGTGCTTGATGGTCTAGATTCTGGCCTGATTTCTAACTTCTTCTCATCCGTAAACCATAACCTCATCCAAAATAGAGTGCCTTTTCTGGAATCAGAAGACTGGTTTCGAGCTTGAGAATGATATGGCCCTCACATCAGAGCATTCCTGAGTAAAGCAATTTCTCCTTCTTTCAGTTTTAAATGACCTGCCTCTCTGACACCTTAATTCAGATTGAGCCTCCTTAGCTAAGAAAAGCGTTCTATCTTTGTCTATCTTGTGAAGCCCTCTATGATTTTTGTATTTTGAAATGAAATTATCTCATTTCCTTCCAATCTCTAGAGAAAAGAGACCTGGTCAACCTAATATCCCATAAATAGGCTAGAACTTCCCTGGAGAACTAGAGTATCTGGGAATTCTACACCAACTTCTCTCTACAGCAAATACATCCTTTCTAACACAAGAAGACTAAAGTTGTACTCAATACTCTGGGTATATGCTAAGGCAGTGGTTCCCAGCCTTTATAGTCCAATACCCCCCTAAAGCACTTTAATAATTGCCAACACCCCTCTTAGGCACAATATACTTTCTGGCACACCCACAGTGTAAAAACATGTCTACCATATGCAAACATGAGAAAAGTGATACAGCTTTAAATGTTTATTTGTCTTCAAACCTAGCTTACACAGTACTTACGCACTGTACAGAAGCTTCAATATCAATGTAGTCCTTGAGTTTAATGGTTTTTAGCAAGAGTTGAAATATCTCATTCAAGTTGAGACAGCAAAAGCCTTAAGTCCCCATGTATAACAATGTCTAAGTGCATTCTGTTTCTTGTGATTATGTGTTTCATTGCACTGAAGCCTCTTTCAACAAGGTAAGAGGATGGAATTGCAACGAAGAGCAGTTTGGCTCTTCTCCAAAGGTCAGGAAAATTTGTGTGGCAGTGTAGCAACATACCACAAAAGCTGACATTTTTGAAGAGCCTTCTTCCTCATTCTGAATCTTGATCATTTCTTCTTGTAAGCTCTTGTCATATTGTTCCACCTTGCAAAGAAATGGGTTCATTACCCAGACTGGAACTTTCAGGTCATTCAAATCCTTGAATTGATTCGGAAAATCTTTCTTCAGTGACTGCAGGTGTAAGCAGTACTCTTATAAATCATTATAAATCTTATAAATCTGTGAAAGAGGGTGCCATACTTTCCATGCAAGGCAACTATGAGAACATTCTTTTCCCAATGTTTTGCTTATACATTTCCAATTTTCTGATAAAAGTGGACACTGTCCTTTTTTGCCTGGATTAATTTGAAAATTCTCTCCCTGCAGTTTCATATTTAAAAAGTTCATTTTGTCATTTAGATCAGCTAGGTATGCCACATCTCCATGTAGACGTTTAGTCTTGTTTCCCAAATTCTTGTTGACTTTGAACAGAAATTCAACCACAGTGTCAAAAAAAATCAAAGAAATGTTTTAAGCAGCAGCCTTTTGACAGCCAACACACTTCAGTGTGAAGAGCAAGTGTTTAAACTCTTCATCATTATCTTGGCATAACTGGCAAAATATTCTGCTATTTAATATACGAGCTTTAATTTTGTTGACAGCAGATATTACAAGAGTCATGCTTGAAAAAAGTTGCTGGCTAAGGTTTTTTGGCTGTGAGGTGTTGATGATGAATTACACAATGGATTGAAACAGACTTGGAATTTTTTTTTCATAAATGCCACTAATCCAGCATGGCAACCTATGGTGGTCCATCTATTACATAAGAAATCATGATCCTAACTGGAATACTTTTATCCTCAATACACATTTTGAGCTCATCATAGATTGATTCTCCATTGATAGTTGTTTTTAACTTTTTACAAAAGAGAATCCCTTCATAAACTTTCAGGTAGAGTCGGTGGTGAGGAAGGCAAATGCCATGTTAGCATTCATTTCAAGAGGTCTAGAATACAAGAGCAGGGATGTGATGCTGAGGCTTTATAAGGCACTGGTAAGGCCTCATCATGAGTATTGTGAACAGTTTTGGGACCCTCATCTTAGAAAAGATGTGCTGGCATTGGAGAGGGTCCACAGGAGGTTCACAAGGTTCACAAGAGTTATCATATGAGGAACGTTTGATGGCTCTGGGTGTGTACTCACTGGAATTCAGAAGGACAAGGGGGTATCTCTTTGAAACCTTTCGAATGTTGAAAGGTCTAGACAGAGTAGATGTGGAAAAGATGTTTTCCTCGGTGGGAGAGTCTAGGACAAGAGGGCATAGCCTCAGGATAGAGGGATGTCATTTCAAAACAGAGATGTGGAGAAATTTCTTTAGCCAGAGGGTGGTGAATTTGTGGAATTTTATTGCCACATGAAGTTGTGGAGGCCAGGTCGTTGGGCATATTTAAGGCTGAGATTGATAGGTTCTTGATCGGACATGGCAGCAAAGGTTACAGGGAGAAGGCCAGGAACTGGGGTTGAGGAGGAGATAGAAAAAAAGGATC
Source organism: Hypanus sabinus (assembly GCF_030144855.1). Taxonomy (NCBI): domain Eukaryota; kingdom Metazoa; phylum Chordata; class Chondrichthyes; order Myliobatiformes; family Dasyatidae; genus Hypanus; species Hypanus sabinus. The sequence goes on along the minus strand of NC_082719.1, from coordinate 45,046,823 downwards.
AGCCATGTTTGAATGCCGGAGCAGACTCAATGGGCCAGATGGCCTAATTCTGCTCCTATGTCGTATGGTCTTATGGTCTTCATATACTTTTCTATTTCTGATAAACCATACATATGCCTTGCTGTCTTGCACAGTTGTATCCCAAATTTTGTTTTTTGACTATCAGCTGTGCATAGAGCTACAATGTCTTCACTCATTTCATCAATACAATGAGCTACAGAGTTATTACTCAGAGGAATTGACTTTAAAATACTGGTATCCATTTTAAGACAGTGGTGAGCACTTCTGACACAGCAGGGATTATTAATCTTTCATGAATTGTATGCGATTTTCCACACTTTGCTGTCATTTTGGAAATGTTATAAGAAGTAATGGGACCACTATCAAGGTCAATTTTAGCTTTATTGGCAAATGACTTGAGTGTACAATGCTTCTCAAGTGCTTCTTTCATCTTCTGGAAATGAGTAATACCATAAGGAGCCTTTTCAGGGTGTCTTTTATGGAAGTGTTCCTGCAATCTTGATGCTTACATGGCTTCATTAGACAGTATAGAATTACAAATAAGCTATATGGGGCATTGCTGATCTGACAGGAATGGAATAAAACCACACTCCAGGTATGTAACATTGTATTAACACTCTTTCTGTAGTTTCTGTTTCTTAGCAGGATTAGAATTGAAGGCTTCATTGCCTTCAAACTCAGAGAACATGCCATATGAATTTATCCAATTAATGGGTATAAATTAAAATGAAAAATTAGTACAAACTGCGAATACCTATTGTATGGTGATGATGGTAGTGAATTGACAAGGATGCAAAGATGGTAGTCGCGTGCAAAAGGATGACAAGGCAAAGATGAGGATGATCACAACAGTGAAAATTATGTTGACAAGGATTCAGATTGAAATCTGAATGTTAGTCAGGATAGAGCTGGTGTTTGGCAAGCTACCTTTATACTAATGATGAATCACATAAGGTCTCTCAATGGCTGAAGTTGGTTCTTGATCAGACATCGGAAGCCATGGTCACTTTGAACGCCTCAAGATGAATCCTCAGGGTTGGCAGGTTCACTGATTGACGCTATTTCACCATTTGGTGCCGGTCAGCGCTGTATCACTGCACGACCTTTTCTCCAAAGGTCTGTAGAAAAAGTTAAGAGGGTGTATATGACTTAGCAACTGTTAAACTTTGTGCCGCACTCAATGTCTATTTGGTTGGCAAGGTTGGATGAGATTGCTGAGTTTCAGATGTGGTGTGACATCGGGTGCTCACTGTCTGCAGAGCTATGGCTCTTCCTGAGTTCCAGTGCCTTATCATTTTTTGGAAGTGCCTGCTCTACTAATGGTCGGTCAGGTCTTGTCCCTCAAGTTAGGGTGCTGCTTACTGTCCACCCCTCCAAGAACCTTGAACGCCCCCCTGATGCCTTCTATTTCCCCTAATGCCCCCTTCAGACATGTAACCACCGCCTAAGGCCTATATATTGCAGTAAGTGTTTTACTCTTGTAAAGGCCCCCAAACATCCTGATTACCATTGACATCTTTGATAGCTTTCTGGACACTTTATGTATTAACATTTACCAGTCTCTCTCCTTGTCTCACAACACTTCTGGTTTTTCAGTCAGTAGACTACCTTGTATTTTCCACATTGTACTTCACCTGTTATTTTGTTGCTCACTCACTTTGTCTGTATACCGTTGAATGCGTCATTATTCAGATTTTCACGTTCATGTCATCAGTAAATTTGAAAGTACTATATTTGGTCCCCTTAGCCAAATTGTAAACAAGGTGGGAGAGTTTAAACTTCATTGGATGAGGACTAACCAATCAGGAAGGACAAACTACGGGGGTATAAATACAACCGGACAAGACATGCCCAGGCATCTTCCCTGAAGTAGATGGCAGAATTTGTCATCGAAATGTTGGCTATAAGCAATATCTGCACCCAGCTGGAAGCCCGCGAAGAGTTTATTCATTATAAATCCAAATGTCCAATGTTCTTGCTTGCTCTTCATTCATTCTACTAGATTTAATTAGGTCTTGGGGATTTATCAGTTTTCAGACTCATTCATTTTTATGGTAGTCTTTTTTTAGATAATACTAATTTTTGTAACTTCCTCATTTGCTTTGAACCCTTGGTTCTCCAGTATTTCTGGGATATTTTTGGCTTATTTATAGACAGGCGTAGAACATGTGTTAATTCCTCTTCCATTTCCTTATTTCCCATAAAATCTATCCTACATTTTTATCTACTAGGGACCTATATTAAGTTCCACTTCTCCTTTTAAGAACATCTCTCCAGCTTATTCTCCTGTACTATTTTCCATTTCTTATTCAGTTCTTTGAATTCCCTTTTTTAATGGGTCCTTTTGAGGTTTCTTTCTTTTGTGACTGCCTGTAAGGAAGCAAAGCTCAAGAATGTATAATGTATACATTGATAATAAATGGAAGTTGCACTTCGAACTTCAAAATACTTTGCTGAATTATAAACCATTCACAACATGCAGGGTTTTGTTTTGCTTTTTTTCGAGCAATTATTTTTTAGATATTTGCTTTAATTTCTCTTGTCATCTATGTTTGGACCACTCTTGTATGTTTGTGCCTTGAAAAAATGCATGGTTGTTGTCAGTCTTGCTTTGTTTGTTTAAAAGCTAGTCACAGGAAGCACACAGGAGGAAAGCCTCTGAAACTTAGCATACCATGAGCTTTGTGCTACATTTTGTTACGAAACCCCGTAACTGGGTCACTTACCAGCAAAGATAGAGAGGTCCGTTGAAGTCTGATGGTACTATTTTTAAAAGTATTTATTGATAAAGGGGCACAAAAATAAGAATAATGCAAACATACAGATAATATACATCGTCAATACTAAATCTAAAAGCGTGGGTATAATAAGAATCAAGAAGAAATAGCTCTTTCGTTGACTAGGGGATAATGTATTGTCCGATGGAAATACAGAAGTCACTTTTAGTTCGTTCAAGCTGCAGCGTTTTGGGTTTTAGAGAGAGACGGTTTAAACTTGCCCAGTCTTCAGGGTGCCAATCCGTTGAGTCGGGGAGTTGGTTTCCCCATTATTAGCTAAAAGCTGTTTTCCGTGTTACATGCCACCAGTCTCAGGCAATGGAACTGAATGCACGTGGCCTCCTTCAAATGGCCTCCCATTGTCACGGGAGTGCTAGCGTTTCTTCTGGTGCGTCTAAAGGGACTGTTCCCCAGACCCCCTTTTATCCTCAGATGTCAATCCAGTTGGGATGATGCAATCCCTCAACCAGCCCACTCTGGTCATCCCCTGAGGGGCTTCAATGAATAGTACAGTACTCAATACACAACTTGGTCTTCGGGAGACAATGGCCATGTCCCGTAGCTTTACATCGCCGGGGAAACGAGGCATTTTGCACATCTCTCTCTCATTTCCTGGGCCCCTTGACCCAACCCAACAGTGATCTTGCGATTCTCACAAAGGAGGGGGCTACGGACGTAACACCCCCTTTCTCCAGCGCATTTTTTACCATCGGAAAAAAACAAAATAATACAGAGTCTTACAGGGTGTTAGAATCTAACACGACACCAAAGTTTTGTTTTCTACAGAGTAATACAGTGATACATTCAATTCAGTATCTAAACAGTTAACGATTACAGTGTCACTTTCTTTAATATCTTAACATCGTGTACCGCAAGACTTCAATTTAATAACCCCCTATTTTTATTTCTTTCCTTCAGCAACAACACTAAGGAGGTGTGATCTTAGCTTCCGTGCATCTACAAAAGTTTATGGAACTACTAATCTTTCGGTCATTTTCAAATTGAACAGGCAGGCTTCCAAGGGGGTTGTCTTTATTATTCACAGGCTGTGTCGAAATCCCGTACAACCGGCTTTGCTATTTAAAAATGGCGTCCCCATTAACTGTGGCCTCTTTTCTGGTGAGGTCCCATGTGGGGAGCTTGGGTAATGTGGTGAGATATAGGAATTATTTTATCAACACCGTGTCCCAAACTTAGACCATCTTCTGAATTTCCACCCAACTCTTTAATTTTACACAGGAGGCTAGCCCTCTCATCAGGACCCTTCAGGCTATGTGTTTTCAGTTCGACCACTTTGCTCAAGCAGCATTTCAAATTCTGCCTTTTCACACCACATTCTGGAATAACAATAGCACGGGGGACCCCGTCATCTCCCGGCTTAATCTGTAAGCGATCCGCAGGGTTTAAAATTTCTTCATTCGATTTGGGAACTACAGGTTTCCCGTTTCCTTCAATGATAATATTTATCTCCCCATTTTTGAGCTCCGCATTAACTTTCAACACACCTTCGAGCACAAACACCTGGGAACTCTCACTTCCCACTATTACCAAGGTTAACCCTTTCTTCACTGAACCAAGTCTATCTGACCCACAAGGACAGCCGTCTCGTTCCACTGAATCAAATACCTCAGACTTTTTCTGAGCTCCGTTACTAGGTTCAGTACCACGTGCATCCCCATCTTGGACACACTCAAACGGGATATTGGCCTCTTCCCGGCTTTCAATACCCCTACCCTTTTCAAATTCTACGTTCCCCCGATCCTCCCAGGCACTCTCTGGGCAACTCCCCTCCAGAGTAAACTCAACCCCGCGGGCTAAAACAACCTCATCTGCCAACCCAGCAGACTTCTTCAAGGCAAGGGCACCCTTTTCATCTAGGATTGCCCTCATTTCACTATCGGGAACACCTTTAGAATTTTCAACTTCTTCAAACAGTTCTGCCAAACCAGACAGATCATCCCTGTCCAACTCTGGACCTCTTAACTGCTCTATCGGTTCCTCATCTTTATATCCTGCCTCTAGAACCTTTCTCCTCACTAAGGACAGATCTACCTCCTCTCCCTTACCCTCTTTCACTTTACTACTCTTCGTTTTACCACCCTCTAAACCCTCGTGGTACAGAGTCGGTAAGAACGTCTCGGCCAAATCGAAACTGGGTGGATTTAAACTGCTCTCGTTCTCAGCTGCCTTTCTCGACATGCTGCAAGTGATCGCGCATGCGGGATAGATCTTGGAATCTAGGGGCGGGGCCGCAACACTCACCGGATGGCTGGTCATCGTCATTGCTGACCAAACCTTACCACCCGCTAAATCGTTACCGAGAAGGACGTCCGCATCAGTTCTCGGGAAGTCTGATCGCACCCCTATTTCAACTGGTCCAGACAGCAACTCACAATGCACATTGACCTTATGTAAGGGCACCGTTTCTGTCCCTTTACTTATTCCTTTCACAGCTACCATTCTCGTCTTGCAACCAAACTCTAGTACCTTACTGATCAACGATAGCTCAGCCCCCGTGTCTTTCCAGATCCGTACGGGAAGTGGTGTGTCTCCCTCCCTCACAGACACAGTTCCGTGTGACAGACAAGTCTCAGACCCTTCTTGTACTCTGTCTACCCGGGGCTCTCTTGTCGATTTACTGATTACCACGGCACATCCTATAGGGACTGCTGCTTTCCCTTTTCCTGTCTCTTTCCTCGGAGCAAAGCACCGAGATGCAATATGTCCCCCCTTTCCACAATTAAAACAGGTCAAGCCCGGAAATCTCTGGCCGTCTGGCCTATCCCCCTCAATCTTACTACTAGCACCCGGCGGACTTTCTCGATTGTTCCCACGGTCTCTCTGGGAACTTTTATTCGAGGAAAACTTTGCCTTGTGGGTTAGGGCATATTCATCTGCGAACCTAGCAAATTCCGAGGTGGACATGTGGCTTCTCATTCAAATACATCCGGATATCCTCCGAAACACAACCTTTAAATTCCTCAATCAGAATTAACTCCCTGAGATGCCCATAATCCTCTTCCACTCTCTCTGCGGTGCACCACCGGTCCAAGAGCACCCCCTTCTCATAGGCAAACTCGGTATAAGTCTGATTCCACCCTTACTTTAAATTTCTAAACTTTTGTCTGTACGCCTCAGGTACTAACTCATAACTCCGGAGAATGGCTGCCTTTACTTCGTCATAACTCTCCTCCTCTCCCTCCTCCTTGGCCAACGGCGTATATGCCCGCTGTGCCTTCCCTTTAACACACCCTGTAACAGTGCCACCCACTGACCTCTGGGCCACTTCTGATTCACTGCCACCTTTTCAAAAAGCAAGAAATAACTATTGGCATCCGTCTCCTCGAACGGAGGTACTAACCTCAACTCTCTACTAACATTGAACCACTCCTCTTGGTCTGACCCCTGAACTCGTGGCTCTTGCCGTAACTTCTCCATCTCCAAGTCATGTTTCCTCTGTTTCTCTATCTCAGCTGCTTCCAGCTGTTTTAACTGAATTTCATGCTCTCGTTTCACCTCTAACTCCTTCAGCTGGAGCGCATGCTCCCTCTCTCTCTTGGCTGCCTCCAGCTGCTTTAACTTAATTGCATGTTCCAACTTTAATTTCTCCAACTCTAACTGAGCCGTCCCACTAGCTGGTACCTGTTCAGGGAAATTCTCCAATACCACAGCCGCAAACCCATCCTTCCCGATATAATATTGAGTTATTGCCTTTCGCACCTCCCACTTTTTCATTGACAACCTCACCTCTACGAGGTTTAACCCCTACGCCAAATTTATCAAGTCTGATTTGGTGGCCACCTCCAGCGCCTCCAGAGTCGGGTTTTCTATAAATTCATCCACGTCCATCTTTGCTGGTTTCCCGTCTGGCTATCTGCATAACCAGATCCAAGTTTTAGACTTACAAGCCCGATTCACTGGCCTCCCAATTTGGTGTCAAATCTCGAGATGAGAACCCCAATTTTGTTACGAAACCCCATAACTGGGTCACTTACCAGCAAAGATAGAGAGGTCCGTTGAAGTCTGATGGTACTATTTTTAAAGTATTTATTGATAAAGGGGCACAAAAATAAGATTAATGCAAACATACAGATAATATACATCGTCAATACTAAATCTAAAAGTGCGGGTATAATAAGAATCAAGAAGAAATAGCTCTTTCGTTGACTAGGGGATAATGTATTGTCCGATGGAAATACAGAAGTCACTTTTAGTTCGTTCAAGCTGCAGCGTTTTGGGTTTAAGAGAGAGACGGTTTAAACTTGCCCAGTCTTCAGGGTGCCAATCCGTTGAGTCGGGGAGTTGGTTTCCCCGTTGTTAGCTAAAAGCTGTTTTCCGTGTTACATGCCACCAGTCCCAGGCAACGGAACTGAACGCACGTGGCCTCCTTCAAATGGCCTCCCGTTTTCACGGGAGTGCTAGCGTTTCTTCTGGTGCGTCTGAAGGGGTTGTTCCCCAGACCCCCTTTTATCCTTACTCACGGGGTCTCAGATGTCAATCGGGTTGGGATGATGCAATCCCTCAACCAGCCCACTCTGGTCATCCCCTGAGGGGCTTCAATGAATAGTACAGTACTCAATACACAACTTGGTCTTTCGGAGACAATGGCCATGTCCCGTAGCTTTACATCACCGGGGAAACGAGGCATTTTGCACATCTCTCTCTCATTTCCTGGGCCCCTTGACCCAACCCAACAGTGATCTTGCAATTCTCACAAAGGAGGGGGCTACGGACGTAACAATATCAGTTCCTCAAACACTCTTTTCCCCAAAGAGGAAGATTCCTGCTTGTCAGACTGCAGCAGGAAATAGAAATACAGTAAAACTCCATTAATCCAGACGGCTCACGACATTGGTGGTATGGAGTAGCAGATTTTCCATGCTACTAGAAGTTCACTATTTTTTGATATTACACAGTGAAATAATTATTTTTCAGGTGAACTTTACTATTGTTTATTCGTGTATCATTACCACGTGTACCAAAATTCAGTTGAAAGCTTGTTTTCCATGCTGTTCATACAGGTAAAGTCATTACACATTGAGGTAGAGCAGGTAAAATGAGTAACTATTGCAGAATACAGTGTTAAAGCTACAGAGAAAGTGCAGTACAGGTAAATAATAATGTGCAAGATCATAATGAGATAGATTGTGAGATCAAAAGTCTATCTTATCATACAAGTGGTCCATTTCAGAGTCTAATAACAGCTACATAGAAGCTGTCCTTGAGCCTGGTGGTGGTATAAGCTTTCCTGCTTTTGTATCTTCTACCTGTTGGATGGGGTTTCTGTCCTGTTCTGACCTGTGTTTATGGTCACACATAGAGCTGTTGCGATACTAAACCATAATGTATCTAGATAGAATACTTCCCATGGTGCATTGATAGAAATTGGTAAGGGATTCTGCAGAATCTCTCATATTTATGATTGGTAAGGGTTGGTGGGGCCATGCCAAATTTCTTCATCCTTCTGAAGAAGTAGAGGCGTTGGTGAGATTTCTTGGCGGAAGTTGAAGCTATCAACCCTCTCAATATCAACACTGTTGAAGTAGACAGAACCTCTCCTTCTTGAAGCCAACGACCAACTCTTGTTTGCTGACATTGTGAGGGAAAGGATGTTATCATGACACAATGTCACAAACTTGGCAAGTTTAAAAGGTCAAATGAGACCCTGGAAAGTTGACACCTAGATTAAGTTTCAAGGCAACGCAGAGAACAAATCCAGGTTAATATAAAGAGAGTGCAGGTATCAGGGCCCCAATGACCAAAGCTGAAACACAGGAACCAGGTGAGTGAAGTGCAGTCCCATTGAGTCAGATGTCAAACCAATGGGTTCTAGTTAATAGTGAATTATCAGAGTTCTACTGTATGCAGCCTTGTGATGACTGCAGGCTTGTCATTGGCTGCACACGCCTGGATTTCTGGATGCCACATGTCTAAGAAATGCCAGATTTAAACAAATTCCAACCCATTAAAGTCCAGTGGTTGTGTACTGTGAAATGGAGAATTCTGTAGAATGTCTTGGTCATAGTAATTTTATAGCACTCTGTTGTGCCATTTTATATTTGAGGGCGTCTACTAGATGACAAAAAAGTATCTGCTGCTAGCAGGGCTGATATGGAATCTATATGGAACCTTGTCATTGACTGCTTGGAGGAGGAGGGAGAATACCTCTCCATGGCAAGTTGCTGATCAACAATCTGTTTGTCAGTAGAAATAAACTGAATTCCCCATTCAGCAATTGTACCACAGCATTGATTGGCTTAATTGGGAAGGAGGTACCCTTAGGTCCCACGCCTCAGGGTGCAGGAACAGTTATTAGCCTTCAGTTATCCTGAACCAGGGTGGATAACTTCATTCACTCCAACCCTGAACTGATACCGCAGCTATTGGACTTACTTTCAAGGTCTCTATAACTCACGTTTGCAATATTATTCATTCATCGGCCGGCACAGTAGGTAGTGGTTAGCACAATGCTTTACAGTTCTATCAAACCTGGTTCAATTCCCGCAGCCGCCTATAATGAGATTGTATGTTCTTCCTGTGACCGCGTGGGTTTCCAGGTTCTCTGGTTTCCTCCTACAGTCCGAAGACATACTAATTTTTACATTAATTGGTCATTGTAAATTGTCCCACGATTAGGTCAGGGTTAAGTCAGAGATTACTGGGTGTTGTGCCTCGAAGGGTTGGAAGAACCTATTCCATGCTGTGTATCAATAATAAAAAATAAAATACATATTATAATTTATTTTTCTTTTTATAGTTGCAACATTTGTCGGCTTTTGCACTTTGGTTGTCCATCTTTCTGTGTATATTCTCATTGATTTTATTGTGTTTCTTTTGTTACTGTGAATGTTCACAAGAAAATTAATCTCAGGGTAGTATGTGGTCACATGTACGTACATTGATAATAAATTTACTTTGAAATTTGAACTTTGATATCCTTCCGAAATATACAACACAAAATTTATAAATGGTAAGTTACATATAAATGCCAGTCAATCACAACGCCTCCATAGTAACTTGGTGTCAATTTTCCATGTTTTTGCTCATCAGGCTTCTGAGTGTTGCTATACAAATGGCAGCAGCATGACTAATGAAGATGTATTCTGCAGATAAACCTGGATGATATCCTTGTGCAAGTTTGGGCCTAGGGCCAATGCTTTTGAATGACACATCTTAGTTAAGGCTGCAGCACTCTTGGCGGGATAGGTAATATGAAAGAGCAAATAGCTGTGGTGTTCTTCTGTCAATACAAACTTCTGTCATTCTGACAGAGAGATCATCAGGTTTTGAGAAGCCAAAGCCACACTGTGGGGTAATGCCTCAAAACTAGCAATCTACTGGATAAAAGTTACTGGGTGACTGAGACACCTGGAGTCAGATTTTCTAAAGGTGCCATTCTGCAAACCCGTTTGAATGCATATGTTTCTAATTTCTCGACAGCAGTTTGCGGTTACATGGCATGTTTCAATAGACTGTCTTCTGCTTGTGTTGCAAAGGCAACTGAAGCATCAGCCATCAGCTATCACGGTTGGTCCACAAGTGTGTCCATTATGTTCGGCAAGAGAGGGGGATTGTGTATTAATCTGGCTTTTAGGATCGATTAAATTGATACGTGCACATTCTGAGATGTTGTTATGACACTTGTGCTATGTTTGTGTTGGTGAGGAACATCTGTGAATGTCAGTTTTGAGACCTAATTGATTGAAATTGTGGCAAGTGAGAGATGGATATATCGTGCAATATGCAGTTGCGTAGACTAGCAATGATAGGCGCTTACAGGTATATTCATTCCCCTTGTATTGCCTATCACTCTGCTTCCAGTGGAGCATTTGAAGCTCTTTCAGTCTGATGTTAAATGATAGTTATGTCTTTCTTCACACCAGAATAAATGCCATAACGGTGCCCAGCATCTGTTGAAGCCAAATTGCACATCCCTTTAACAGATGCAGGGTTAGCTTTAAATTGGAGCCACTTGCATTACTGGCCCTCTGATGTGGTCTGCATCATCCAACCTCATGACAATAGCATTGGCTGTAGGCGGCACAATATTGGGATGCTGCCTGCATCGGAAATAATGCGTGTCCATGAATCAACTGTTTCTGGAAGCGAGAAAATTCAGTTTTGAAAATTCAGCCAAGTTTTGAATACTGATTGATTTGGTTGTGCCAATAGAAGCGAGTGAGCTGGATGGCCTCCTGCATTTCTTTTGTTCCTTGATTCTGTGTGTGATTTTACTTGCTCATCATCTACAGTTTCATATTGATTACAATTTCAAGACGGAGAACAGAAAGCTGTAAGTGTATGCCCACAGGATGATTTCTTCATCAATTCTAGCTTTTAAGTTTATCTTGCCTTTTGTGATTTCATTTTTTTATTAAAGAATAATTCTGCTGGATGTCTTAAAATACAGATTTCTGGTAAAAGTTGCATCTATCAATGCCTGTTGGGTTCTTGTACTGAACATTAAATGGAAATTGAATCACAGTAGTGCTTAATGATCACTCATTGATAGTCTTGTCTTTTTTTCTTAAAGATAAAACTTCCTTTCACTTTCTATTTGTGTGCATTGTTAGCTTGGTTGGGTTTGATGATGAAACATATCAACTTCTGTTGAGAAGTGACTTGGATCCACTCTAATTTGCCTACTGGCACAACAGGTCAACAGCAGATGCCATCTCATTGGCTCTTCACCCAACCCTAGAACATCACAACAGCAAAGGTGCATACATCAGGATGCTCTTTATTGACTTTAAGGCTTTATTTTAGGTAAGGGAGAAATACTAAGAGATCTAGGAGTCCTTGTTCATCAGTCACTGAAGGTGAATGAGCAAGTGCAGCAGGCTGTGAAGAAGGCTAATGGAATGTTGGCCTTTATTACAAAGGGAATTGAGTACAAGAGCAAGGAAATCCTTTTGCATTTGTACAGGGCCCTGGTGAGACCACACCTGGAGTATTGTGTACAGTTTTGGTCTCCAGGGTTAAGGGAGGACATCCTCGCTGTAGAGGAAGTGCAGCGTAGATTCACGAGGTTAATTCCTGGGATGTCCGGATTGTCTTATGCAGAGAGGTTAGAGAGACTGGGCTTGTACACGCTGGAATTAAGGAGATTGAGAGGGGATCTGATTGCAACATGTAAGATTATTAAGGGATTGGACAAGATAGAGGCAGGAAATATGCTCCAGATGCTGGGAGAGTCCAGTATCAGAGGGCATGGTTTAAGAATAAGGGGTAGGTCATTTAGGACAGAGTTAAGGAAAAAAACTTCTTCTCCCAGAGAGTTGTGGGGGTGTGGAATGCACTGCCTCAGAAGGCAGTGGAGGCCAATTCTCTGGATGCTTTCAAGAAGGAGCTAGATAGGTATCTTATGGATAGGGGAATCAAGGGATATGGGGACAAGGCAGGAACCGGGTATTGATAGTAGATGATCAGCCATGATCTCAGAATGGCAGTGCAGGCTCAAAGGGCTGAATGGTCTACTTCTGCACCTATTGTCTATTGTCTATTGACTACAGCTTGGTATTCAATACTATCGTCCCCACGAAACTAATCAATAAGCTTCAGGACTTTAACCTCAATACTTCCTTGTGTAACTGGATTTCCTCACTTGCAGACCCCACTCAGTTCAGATTAGCAACAACATCTCCTCCACAATCTCCATTAGCACAGGTGCACCACCAGGCTGTGTGCTTGATCACTACTCCACTCGCTTGACACTTATGACTGTGTAGCTCAGCACAGCACCAAAGCCATATTTAAGTTTGTTGACATCACCACTGTTGGAGGCTGAAGCAAGGGTGGTGATGAGTCAGCATATAGGAAGGAAATTGAAAATCTGGCTGAGTGGTGCCACAACAACCTCTTACTGAATGTCAGCAAGACCAAGGAAATGATTTTTGACTTCAGGAGGAGAAACGGAGGACTATGAGCCGGTCCTTATCAGGGAATCAGAGGTGGAGAGGGTCAGCAATTTTAAATTCATTAGTTCCATTTAATATCAGAAAATCCAACCTAAAATTCTGGTTTTTTGCAGACATCCAGAAAAACAGAAGAGTGCCCAAAATAATGAGGAATAATGAATATTATCATTTTCCATTGTTCTAACTCAAACACTGATCATTGCCACAAAAGAAAGAGAAATATTTAATCATGAATGCCATCAACATGTTTTTTGAAGTAGCTGTCATATTTACTAGCTGGTGGTGTGTGCAAGTTTTGAATTTTCAGTTTGATGTTTACAGCATTGTTAAGTGTATGAAGTTTTACTGGAGAGTTTAACTTTTCCCTCATTGCTCTCATTGACCACCTGAAAATTCACACAATCACCTACAACCCAAGTGAGTGATAAGAAGAAGGGTGTTATGTATAAGTCCAGCTGAAACTGTAAGTCACTGAATTTTTTCAGCAATGGTTGAGAGTTGGGGTTCAATTGGTGGGAAGTTATGTTTAATAACTGAATTCACTAATTTTGACTGTATGTCAGATCGCTGTTCTTTGTGTGGAACTGCAATCAGGTCTTTCGTATTTGAACCCGAGCATTTGCTTCTAAGTCCATCGTCTTCCACTACCTTTGAGAAATATATCTGCAGTGCCTCCTGGCTTTTGGAAGATCTTTGTGTCTTTACACCAAGATCGTCTGGTGAAATATCGGAAAACCGAGGAGCCAGCTTTCTCATGCTTGTTGATTTAGCAAGTTCCTGGCATGTCACCTTCAGATGTACGTAGACTGCCTGTCAGCACTGGCTCTAGCCAATACAGGCCTGATTTTAAGAGGGGCAGGTTAGCTTTAATTTGTGCAAGGTGGTTTATGCTGGTGCAGGTAATCTATTCTGTGCTGTTTTAATCACCTAATTACAGGAAGGATATTAATAAGGTCGAAAGAGTGCAAAGAAGGTTTACAGAGATGTTGCCCGGACTTGAGAAATGAGTTACAGAGAAAGGTTGAATAGGTTAGGACTTTATTCCTTGGAGTGTAGAAGAATGAGGGGAGATTTGATAGAGGTGTATAAAATTATAGATATAATTTTATAGATATAGATAGAGTAAATGCATGCAGGCTTTTTCCACTGAGGCTAGGGGAGAGAAAAACCAGAGGACATGGGTTAAGGGTGAAAAGGGAAAAGTTTGAGGGGAACATTAGGGAAAAGCTTCTTCACACAGAGGGTGGTGGGAGTGTGGAATGAGCTGCCAGATGAAGTGGTAAATGCAGGCTCACTTTTAACATTAAGAAAAACTTGGACAGGTACATGGATGAGAGGGGTTTGGAGGGATATGGGCCAGGTGCAGATCAGTGGGACTAGGCAGAAAAATGGTTCGGCACAGCCAAAAGGCCTGCTTCTGTGCTGTAATGTTCTATGGTTCTATTTAGCCTGTAAGTTGTATTGGTGATCTTTTACATCATTCCAATATCTTCCTTTAAACAATTTGTGTCATTTTACTCACTGAAAATGGTGCATCTTTTTGTTTTTCTCCCTTCTGATATCCTTTTCATTTTCTTCTTTCTTTGTGAATTTCCATCCACTCAGAACCACTTAATTACTTACCATTTTCAATTTGGTTGCAGGGAAACACCCAAAACATGGCAACCATGTTCCTCTTATAGATAGTTACAAGCCAGTTGCTATGTTCATATATGTAAAAAAGTTGTTAATTTCAGGAAATATAAATTTTACTTCTTATTCCCTGTATGTTCACTTAATGATCATAATCAATACCAGATGTTTAACTAGATACTGTCTTGGTGAAAGCTTAGAAAAGGGAAATACATCCTGAATTGTTTGATGTATATCTAAAGCATAATAAAGCTATCAAAATGTTAATAATTCCCTTTTTTCACTTCAGCACCACTATTTAGTACTAACCATTTATCTGTTAATTTCCCTAATATCCTTACTTAGCGGAAGGTTGTCCTTTTTGAAGGATGTAATTTTATTTAGTGTTTTTACAGGATGGGCATGCTATTAGAAATCCTGGAACTTATTGTGCATTCCTGTTTTTCTCTGAAACTGAAGAAGTTGTTAGGAGTCAACCATATTGATGAGTCAGATCCATAGGACAGATTGAGTAAAAATAGCAGGTTTGCTTCCCTTAAGAAAATCAGTGAATCACATGAGACAATTTAACTACCAGTTGCCATTCCAATTTGACCTCTTCTCTGTAGATCAAATCTTGAACTGCGGCTGTTGCTCCAGTAACAAACCCACCACATTGCCTTGTGAATTATACTGTTAATGTGTTGTCTTCTGGGTGGTGCATTAAAATAAGGACGCATTTCAAGATCATGTAAACATATTTTGAAAAAGAAACAGCAAGATTTTCGAATGGCCAGTCAACACATGCTTTTTAACCAATTGTAGACTGGTTATTCATTCATATATAATCAACACAACTGTTCATAACTATAGTCCTAACTATTTGAAAGGAATGCATTGATTAGAAATGTCCAGGAAATATATGAAGACACATATTAATGCAATGTTTTAAATTCCTAAAATGAAAATCCTTACATACAAATTATTTCTACCAGACTTATAATTTTAAAATTTAAAATTTAAAATTGAAGCACATAATATATGGACATTGCCCTTTAAAAGAAGAAATAATAAAGGCCTAATTATATCTGGGCCAGCTAGTGGCATGGTGGCATCAACATTGGACTTCAAGGAGAATGGTCTGGTGTTCGAATCCAGTCAGGTCCCAACCTTGGCAGCAACAGTATCTGTGCAGAAGAAAGGCCTGGCAATCTACTTCTGTATCTTACCACAAAAACCTATGGACAATTATGGACATAGGGTCGCCATGAGTTAACAACGACTCAGTGGCACTCAACATCAACAATTATATATGTCTGCCACAAACACAAGTGGCTTCCCTCTGTTCTATACAAGTGCATGATTACAAAATTATCTTATTAAACCCAATAAACAGATGACCAGCCTCAAGCATTACTAGTATTCTTCAATTTACAAATTTTCACCGTAGCACCAATTACACTTTGGGAAACATCTGTTTATTTTAGGTCCCTCTTTTTTCACTATAAAGAATAGTAGTCAACTCTGCTTCTCGCAATACATTATAAGATACCATAGCAACATATGCAAAATGTTGGAGGAACTCAGCAGGTCAGGCAGCATTTATGGAAATGAATAAACAGTTGACCTTTCAGGCCTAGACCCGTTTTCAGGACTGGAAAGGAAGGGGGAAGACACCAGCATAAAAAGGTAGGGGGAGGGGAAGGAACTAGCTAGAAGGTGAGAGGTGAAACCAGGTGGATGGGAAAGGTAAAGGGCTGGAGAAGAAGGAATCTGATAGTAGAGGAGAGTGGGCCATAGGAGAAAGTGAAAGAAGAGGGGACCTGGGGAAAGACGATAGACAGGTAGGAGAGGTAAAAAGCCAGAGTGGGGAATAGAAAAGGGGAGAGGAGAGGGCAAAATTTACTGGAAGCAGAATTTGATATTCATGCCATCAGTTTGGAAACTACCCAGACGGAATATAGGCGTTGCTTCCACACCCTAATGGTTGCCTCATCTTGGCTTAAGAGAAGGGCATGGACCAATATGTTGGAACGGGAATGGGAACTAAAATATTTTGTCACCACTTTTGGCGGATGGAGCAGAGGTTCTTAACAAAGCAGTCACCCAATTTATGTAGAGGGGGCTGCATTGGGAGCACTGGACACAATAGACACCCCAGCAGATTCGCAGGTGAAATGTTGCCTCATCTGGAAGGACTGTTTGGGGCCTTGAATGGAGGTGAGGGAGGAGGTGAATGGACAGGTGTGGCACTTGGGCCGCTTGCAGGGAGAAGAGCCAGGAGGGAGTTTGTGGGGTGGGATGAATGGACAAGTGAACGATGGAGGGGACGACCCCTGTGGAAGACACTTCCACTTTCAAACTTTTGGACTGAAATGTTTCAATTATGCAATCCTTTTTAAAATCAGGTTATATAATTTCACAATAGAATAATATCCAGAAATTAGTTCATATTTTCACATTAAAGTCTTAATTAGCTATAAACAGACTGAGCAATGTAAATGTTTGTTGTGTTTTGTGGATGAAACAATTATAATTTTAAAGATTTTAATATATTTTGTTTACTTAGTTTAATTTGTACAGGTTATGGTCATTGATGTTTCCAAAGTGTACAATACAGTTAAAGTCTAGCATTTCTGTGGAAAGCAAGACATAAAACCAACATACTCCCATACAAAAAGGCCTGATACATGGTTCCATTTTCTTTTAAATAGCTCACACCTGCACACCAAGTTTTTCTTTAATGGCTGACCGATATTGCAAAAGTTGCTGTGTCGTTCTTGGCAATGTCATCTAACCTCAAAAGCACGGAGCCCTCTTCAGAACACCACTTCCACAATGAAAGTGATAGACATTTATCTGAAAAGGCTTTGAGGATTTGCAAGATTAAATTCCATGCAGCTCATAAGGCTGTTCTGTGAAAAAGTCTTTCGTACGAAATACAAGAACACTTTCTCTAGAGAAGGCATAAGATTGAATCTAATTTGCATACATACAGGGGTGCTCCCTCTTGAGAGGCTGGGAATCCAATATAGGTTTTCCCCTGTCCATGTTTGACCTGATATCCTGAGACCTCAACATTGTCAATGTTGTTCATTCCCTAGACCTCTCCATCCTGACACAGTATCTCTGTTCCACAAACTTTGATGAGTGCATCATGCCAGTGTATGGGACATCTCCGTGGTGTGTGTAACCTGGGATGTTGAAAGGTGTGATTTTGCAAGCAATAATGTTGGTGACACTGTTATCCTAACTTGTTGTGATATGATTTACATTGGGACTACAGCACTTTAGCTGCAAGAAACAAGAAGACAGTCAATTTCCACACATTTGGTGTTTGCAATGAATATCGTCCAGGAAACAGAACATTGATTAATATTTCAACTCCGTCTTATGGCACTGAAGCCATTTGTAACATTTCCACTATTGGCCCATCAAAGATCAGCCATTTTGCCATGCATCAATTATTGTACCTGTGACATTTGAGATTTATATAGATTTAGATTTATATCTATTATATACTGTAGGAATCTTAAATTTTTAACATAAGAAATATTGTTATGTATTTATTATACTATTCTCATACCGATGGGCACTATAGCCTTATAAAACTCTTTTCATTAATTTTCTCACTTTGATCATTTGTAATAGCACCAAGTGTTACCATGTGCTGACATATTTTGGGGTTTTAGAAAGTCTTGGCAGTAGACTCACAACAAGTATTTATGTACTAAACCAAGAAATTCTGCAGATGCTGGAAATCCAAAGCAACATAATGCTGAACGAATTCAGCAGGTCAGGCAGCATCTATGGAAATGAACAAACAGTCAACATTTCATGTCGAGACGCTTCTTCAGGACTAGAAAGGAAAGAGGAAGACACCAGAATAGAGGTGGAGGAGGGGCAGAAGGAGAGCAACAAGGTGATAGGTGAAGGCTGGTGAGTAGAAGAGTTAAAGGACTGGAGGTGAAGGAATCTGACAGGAGATGAGAGTGGAGCATAGGAGAAAGGGAAGGAGCAGGGGGAGGTGATAGGCAGATGAGAGGAGGTAAAAGACTAAAGTGGTGAATAGAAGAAGAGGGGAGGGGGAGGGGAAATGTTTACAGGAAGAAAAAATCGATATTCATGACATCAGGTTGGAGGTTACCCAGATGAAATATAAGGTGTTGTTCCTCCACCCTGAGGGTGGCCTCAGCATGGCACAAGAGGAAGCCATGGACCAATGTGTAGGAATGGGAATGGGAATTGGAATTAAAATGTCGGCCACTAGGAAGTTCCACTTTTCGCAGATGGAGCGGGGGGTGCTTGATGAAGCGGTCTCCCAATTTACAATGGGTTTCATCAGTGCCGAGGAAGCCACATTGGGAGCACCAGGTACAATAGATGACTCCAGCAGATTTGCAGGTGAAGTGTTGCCTCACCTGGAAGGACTGTTTGGGACCCTGGATGGAAGTGAGAGAGGAGGTGAATGAATAGGTGTAGCACTTTGTATGCTTTCAGGGATAAGTGCCAGGAGGAAGATCAGTGGGGAGGGAGAAATGGACAATGGAATCACAGAGGGAGCAATCCCTGCAGAAAGAGGAGGTGTGGGAGGCGTGTAGGTAAAGATGTTTTTTGTGAAAGGATCCCGTTTGCGGTAGTTCTAGAGAATGATGTACTGGATGCAGTGGCTCATAGGCTGCTAGATAAGGTAGGTACGTACTGTTTTCAACATTCTAAATTATCTCAAGGCACATCATGTGCATTTTGAAGCAAATTAGTCAATGGTGAAAAGATAGGTCTAAGATGTAGATTATTTTGTAGGAAAAAGAGATATGAGGAAGGAGCTCATGATGAAGAACCCAGAATTGGAGAACTGCAGAAATCTGAACCTTTATAAAGCTCAGAGAGATTGCAGCTGTTTGGAGGGACTAAGCTATGGAGGGATTTGAAAGCAAATATTTTTCAAATGGATTGTTACATAATCAGAAACCAATGCAGCACTGGAGTCATGGTGTCATAGAATACTAGAGCACAAAAGAAGGCCCTTCACCTCATCTAGTCCATGCCAAGCTGTTTTTCTGCCTTGTGCTATCAACTGGAACCTTGACCATAACCCTCTAATCATCCCATCCATGTACTTATCCAAACTTCTCTTAAAAGCTGCAATCAAACACAACTCCACCATTTCTACTAGATGCTTGTCCCAGACTCGAACCACCTCAGTTTCCCCTTAAGTATTTCACCTTTCACCCTTAACCCATGGCATTTACTTCTAGCTTCACCCAATTTCAGTGGAAAAAAACTTGCTTGCATTTACCCTATCTATATCCCTCTTCATTTTATACATCTCTATCAAATCAACCCTCACTCTCCTGCACAACAGGGGGAAAAAATTCCTGGTCCTCAAATCCCAACAATATACTTGTAAATTTTCTTTCTTCTGTTTCAATCTTTTTGATACCGTTCCTGTAGCTGGGTGACTGGATCTGCACACAGTACTCCAAATTTGGACACAGCAACATCTTATACAACTTCAACATAACATCCCAACTCCTGTACTCAGTAATTTGATTTATGAATGCCATTGTATCATGGCCCTATCCACCTCTGACACTCCTGTCAAGGAATTAAATGATCTGTATTCCCAAAACCCCTTGTTCTATCACACAACTCATTACCCTAGCAGTCACGTATATTCCTACTCTGGTCCATTCTCCCAAAGTGCAATACCTCACATTTGTCTGCATTAAATTCCATCTTCTAATTTTCAGTCCATTTTCCAACTAGTCCCGATCTCGCTGCAAACTTTGATAGCCTTCCTGGCTGTCCGTTATGCCCACATCTTGGTGCCATCCACATATTTACTTATCCTGTGTTTATCACATCATCATCCAAATCATGAATATAGATGACAAACAACAATGAACCCAGCACTCAACCCTGTGGCACACCACTCTAGTCCTCTAGTCAAAGAGACAACCATCTACTGCCACTTTCTGGCTCCTCCCAGTGAGTCAATGTTGAATTCACTTTACATCTTCATCCTGTATGCCATGCAACTGGACCCTCTGGACCTGTCAAAGGCCTTGCTAAAGTCCATTTAAATGTCATTCACTGCCTTCATTCATCAACTTTCTTGACAACCTCCTTGGAAAAACTCTATACAATTGTTTTGACATAACCTACCACGCACAAAAATCACGTTGACTATTCCTAATCAGGCCCCGTCTATCCTTACTCTATATACTTACTTACTCTATATCCTGTCCCTTAAAATACCTTCCAGTGATCTATACATTGCTGATGTCAGCTTCACTGGCCTGTAATTTCCCGTCTTACTCTTAGAGTCATTCCTGAACAACGAAACAACACCAGTCCTCCAGCACTTCATCCATGGTTTTAAATGCCCCTGCCAGGGCCACTGCAATTTCTTCACTAACCTCTCACAAGGCCTGAGGCAACTCCCTGTCAGGTCCTAGGGACTTACCCAACCTAACTTGCCTCAAGGCAGCAAGTACCTCCTCTTCTGAAATCCAGACAAGGTCCATATTCTCACTACTGTTTTGCTCTAGTCTTATAGTCTCCATACCCATCTCCTGAGTAAATACAGATGCAAAATATCCATTTAAGATGTCCTCACCCTCTTTCAGCTCCATGCATAGAGAACCATGCTGACCTTCAAGTGGACCGATTTTGTCCCTTGCACTTGTGATTCTCCTTCACCTTGTCTGCCAGGGCAATCTCATGCCTTCTTTTAGCCCTCCTGATTTCCTTCTTAAGTGTTTTTTGTTTGCATTTTTCATACTCCTCAAGTGCCTCATTTGCTCCTTGCTGCCTGTTGCTTTGCACTTCCTTCCTCATCTTAACCAAGGCCTTAATACTCCCAAAAATAGAGATTCCTTAGACCTGTTAACATTACCTTTTATTCTAACAGGAACACAAAAAGTCTTTAATCTCAATACTTCATTTTGAAAGGCCTCCCACCTACCGAGCATGCCTTTGCTAGAAAACAACCTGTCCCAGTCCCCAAGAAATGCTGGGGGAGCTCAGCAGGCCAGGCAGCATCTATGGAAAAAAGTACAGTCAACCCATTTTAGTTCACCTATACTTCATCTGCCAGTGGCCACCCTTTTTAATTCCACTTACCACCCCCATTTCAATATGTCTATCCATTGCCTCCTCTACTGCCGTGATGGACCGTACTCAGGTTGGAGGAAAACACCTTATACTCCGTCTGGGTAGCCTCCAACCTGATAGCTTGAACATTGATTTATCAAACTTCTGGTAATGTCCCCCACCTTCTTCACTACTCCCCATCCACTTTTCCCTCTCACCTTATCTCCTTCCCTGCCCATCGCCTCTCTCTGGTGTTCTTTCTTCCATGGCCTTCTGTCCTCTCCTATCGGACTCCCCCTTTCCAGCCCTCTATCTCTTTCACCAATCTGCTTCCCAGCTCTTCACTTCATCACTCCTCCTTTCAGTTTCATTTATCCCCTTGTGTTTCCCCTCTCCCCTCCCCCCACCTTTCAAATCCACTCCTTGTCTTCTTTTCTCCAGTCCTGGTGAAGTGTCTGGGCCTGAAGCATTGACTGTTCTTTTTTCCATAGATGCTGCCTGGCCTGCTGAGTTCCTCCAGCATTTTGTGTGTTTTGCTTGGATTTCCAGCATCTGCAGACTTTCTCTTGCCTGCCCAATCCACAACCGACAGATCCTTTCTGATACCATCAAAATTTTCCTTTTCCCAATTTAGAATCTCAACCTGAGGATCAGTCCTATCCTTCTCCATAATTATCTTGAAACTAATGGAATTATGGTCGCTAGATAGAGAATAAAATGTGCCATTACCCACACTTCTGTCACCTGCTCTGTCTTGTTTTGTAATAGGAATAGAGTTGTGGATGAACGTGGAAGTGCGAGTTAGGACATAGGCAGCTGTGTTTTAAACCGCTTTGTCAAGCATCTCTGCTCCATTTACATAAGGTGGAATTTCCCGGTGGACAACCATTTTAATTCCTGTCCCCGTTCCTGTTCTGACATGTCAATCCATGGTCTCCTCTTCTGCCATGATGAAGCCACTCTCAGGGTGGAGGAGCAACATCTCATATTCTGCCTCCACCCTCCAACCTGATAACATGGACATAGATTTCTCCTTCCGGTGTTGTTATCCCTCCCCCTGCCTTCTTCTTCTATTTCCCACTCTTGCCTCTTACCTCTTCTCAACTGCTTACCACCTCCCTGTGACGCCCTTCCTCTTTCTCTTTCTCCTATGGTCCACTCTCCTCTCTTTATTAATAGAGTATATCTGGCACTTTCTGTTTCTGTTTCATAATTACAACATCAAGTTTTTTTATCCTTGTGTAGAATGAGGTATTGTTGAAGTACCTATGTCCAGAGGTAACAAAGACAGGAATAAGAGTGTTTAGTCATCAGGTGAGCTGAGGGAGCAGCATAGTTGGGTGGTATTATGGAGGTGTGTTCTGGTCTTATTCATGACATTGTTTCAGACAATTATAAGGCAGAGAGATAGAACCTTGGCTTAGATTAGAGTTTGTAAGTGTGCCCAAAGAAAAATGATACTTCAATACTTGAGTAAATTTCTTCTCCTCAATTATTGCATATTGGACACATAAAGTGGCTATAAGACATAGTGGATGAGTTAAAAGAGGCTATGATAATTGACAGGAAATATCTGTCAATATACATTTGGAATCTGACTCTGCTTTTCAAGGATGCCCTTAAAGGAGAACAGAATCAAAGGATAAATCCTTTTAGATACCAAGAATTAACAGCACAGATGTGGGAAAATAAGCTATTTGATTTCCCAGCTCAAATGAATAAAAAAAGGACGGTGCCAACAGTAACAGTGTTAGTGAGTTTTCAAATCCTATAATGCAACTACTTTATCTCATTAGGTTAGCATCCATCTCTGTACTATAGCAGTTCCTCACATCTGCACTGATCCCAGTTAAAATTTGCATATTAATTTGCATGCCCAGGAGAACCTAATAAGTAACAGATCTTGTTGAAGTGGCAGTTGTACATCCGGGTTGCCTAGAACTGCATGGGACTTGAGGCATTTCCCTCAAATCTGCAATGGATTGTGAGGACTGCTGAGAGAATCATCTCTCCCCCTCATACAGGACATACACCAGAAGCCCTGCATTCACAGAGCCCTCAGCATTGTCAAGGGTTCCTCCCATCAATCCCACAATCTCTTTGACCACCTACCGTCAAGTAGAAGGTACCGCAGTATAAGAACAAGGACTGTTAGCAGGGCAACAGCTTCTTCCCCCAGGCTGTGAGACTCCTGAAAAGCCTGCTACCATTATTTATGATTCCAGTAACAGTAATACTTTTGTATATTGCATGCACTTTATGTCAACTTGTACACCTGCAGAGTACTTTTTTAACTATTACTATTACTGTGTTAATATCATTTTATTATCTGTACGTGATTTATGTACCGTGTATGGCACCTTGCATCCTGAAGAATGTTGTTTCATTTAGCCATATACATACTTATGGCTGAATGGTAATAAACGTGAACTTGAACTTTAACGTGAAGGATGAATACTTGTGGTGGGTGAAGTCACCGATGGTGTTTGTGTGGTGTGCATCAGTAGTTACATAGCATACTGCCAGACCTTCTGGTAGAATTACTCATCGCCAGATCTTACCAGAAGGCTCCATGAACTTGGTTGGCTGGTATGAAAAGTCACTTGAACTGTGCACTGCTCCCCCCCTCCCCCCGAGAAGGTGGTAGTGGCGATGAGGTGGTCTTGCACCTCTTTGCAGACTGCCGCTTTGCGAAGAGGGTGTAAGGGTTCATCCCCAGCAGCTGTGTGACAGAGAGCCCTCCAGACTATGAGCTGTTCCCAGGGATGGACGTCAACTGCTGCTGGAAGATAATCAGCTCGGTGAAAGACGCCCTTTGGTCTACCAGCACATCAAAATGTCTGTAGAGGAATACTGCTGACTGGCACATTCCAGTCACTGAAGTAAGGCAAAGCTTGCGCAAGGGCTTTCTGTGGAAGGCCCACAGTGTAGGCTTCTCCTACTACTGGTCTAAAGGGTGAGGAAGCTCCTCAGTTTGTGAAGTGCTGTACCAGTGCTATTGATTTTAAATTGAACACTACTTAACACCTTGTCTCTGGATGTAATTATGAAAAGGCATTATGATTTATTCTTGTAAATAATTTTTATTTTGAATACAGCTTATTTTCATATATACAGTAGGAAACATACAGTAAATTAAAACCTAACCTTGTTGCAACAATCCCTTTACAGGCTACCTGTTGGAATGCACTTAGACAAGGTTCTGCCTTAGAACAAACCACCCTTGCTGGGTGCTTGCTCCCTTAACTGCATATGCTGAGGGTAATAAAAATTTCAGCATCGTCCTGCCAGTTACTTTATGCCAGTATGACAGTGATGCTTTTGCAGCTTAGTATGAGCATGGGCTTTCGGCTTGGTAAATGGAAGTTTCACGTTCAAAAAGTCAGCACAGAATCGATATTGCTCATTAATGAATTTTAATAGAGCGGGATGAGATCCCTTGGAAATGTACAGACCTATTACTAGCGATACATGATAGCTGTAGGGCTGATGTTTCCCTTGTCTGTGATGTCTAGAACCTGGGCTTGTTGTCTTAAAATTAGGGTCTGGCCTACAGTACAAGACTGAAATGAAATTTCTTCACTGAAGAAGTAATATTCTTCAGAATTCTTTACTCTAGAATCTCAGTCACTGAGTGCATTCAATCCATGTTTCTATATAATTGGGGGAATCAGACAGTATTTGATTGGTGCGAGAAAGTGACATGAAGTATGTAAAATAATCTCCAATAACACTACAGAATCCTGCGGCACAACTGAGGGGCCAAATACCTCATTCCTGCTTCAATTTTTTGTGACAAGTTTCTAATCCATTATTTGTCAGTTTACCCCAAAGATGCTTGTAGGATCATATTGAGTATAAATGATGACAGCACTTTGCCCTGTGGCAAGAGGGCTTACATTTCCCATGTACTTCTTTGACTCTAAAGTGCTTTGGGCTGTGCAGTGGTTTTGAAAAGTGATTTATAATGAAAAATTGATTTTCATTCAATTACAGAAAGCTTTGTCACTATTGATCCAGGTAATCAGAAGAATAGAAAGTGTAAGCCCGCAAAGAAACCAGAGCAATGTTACAAGGGACAAAGGAAGAAGTTTTGGGGATCAGAAAATTCTAAATCAGAACGTTGTGGAGATGCAGAGGCAATGTTAAGTTGGATACAGAGAGCTGAACTCTGGCTGAGTCCTGCATGCGATTTATTTGGTGGCGTGGCTGGTGGGACTGAGGTTATATAACCAATAAGAATATTCTATTCAGAAGCATTGTTTCCTTCCCCTCCTGTTTGTTATGGTCCCAAAAGTGCTTGAAATCTAAACCTGCTTATGTATCACAAAGTAAACAGGGATTTAAAAATATGCCTCTTTTTTATTGGATTATCAAATTTCTGTTCCAAACGGTTTGATCGGAAGCAACAAAGTAGATTCTGATTGGATAGTGCAGTTTACTATAAACTTTAATTCAATTTGACATCATGCTTAGCCCTTCCTGAGGTAGCTTCTGTGAAACAGAAGGCGGGAACAATCTGTTCATAGGTTTTTTAATTTGCTTACGTAGACAGGTCAAAACAAGAACGATACCTGGAACACATTACTTTTCCTCTTGCAATTTTCTCATCTCAGTACTTTCTCGGCACTTGACTGAAAAAAGGTGTAAGAATTCTTGTCACCTGCTTCTGCCACCTGTTCACAGCTGGTGTGTTGTTATGAATACATCAGAAAGGTCATGGGTCTCTCCTAGCGATGTACCTTGCTACTTTCAGCGTTTTGCCCCAGGTAAGTGAGCTCAGCAATTCTCTGCTGAAAATTCTTGTCAGTCAAGTTAGCACAACACGTCATCTTTCTCTTTTAAAAATTCAGCTAAGCTGAGTTCCGACAGTATTCAAGGTAAGGTGTTCCTACGTTTTATATATAATTGAGTTAGTTAGTTATTAAATTATTGGCTGGAACTAAACGATTTCTTCAAGAATTTTCAGTATGTTAGTGCTAACAGGTGCATTCTTAAATCTGCATTTTTTTCTTTGCATTGTGGTTATGTCTGTGTGTATTCTCCGCCTACAGCACACCATTGTAACTCCCGAGTTTTCTCACAGTAACAGGTTGCCTTTGCCATTCTGGCCTACCATGATTAATAAACTCTTAATGCCCAGGGTTTCTTGTACAATTGATCTTTTTTAAATCTTTATAAGCATGAGAAAAGGTAGATATCTGTGCTCCTACCTAAAATGGAATGTTAGGCTGGCTTTAAGCCAATGAGGGCTCAGTGAACAGGATAAAATTTCATTTTAGGTTTACGGGAAGTTACCAGTGTTGCAGCAAAATTCTGGTTTGGTGACTTTAAGGGAAGGGCATTACAAGACTAAAACTTGCTTGAGAAGAAAGGAAACCAGATGAGCGAAAGGGTGAAACTGAACAAAATGTGAGTTAAAACTCACAATCTTAGTTTGGGCTACAAAGAAAAAGGCTGTCAGCTTTTTGCTGAACAGCAATAAGTGGGCTGAAAACAAGCATTAAGGGAATAATGCCTCATACTCGAAGACTAGCTAGGATTTTTTCCTCAGAGCGCTGGAGTTTCTGAGCTGTGTTTAGCTCCTATGGAATGTGCAGCTTAGGTCAGTGAGAGTCAGGTATTTTAGATTAACTGAGTCTAATTGTGAGTTTGCCAAAGCTTGGTTATATTTTTGATGGTCTCAGTGTCGTTTTGAAAAAGTTTACACATACGAAGAAGGAAGACAGAAAAAAAATTAACCATAATAAATAGCAATAGAAGGACTTTCTGGCCACTCCTTGCTGAGATATATCATGAAAATGTGAGTATGCTGCCAGACCCTTTGCACTTCTCACTAAGTACAATGAAGAAACAAGCAATTACCATCTGAGGCCCTAAATCTAAAAGGAGGTAGGTCAAGATTCTTGCTTATTATTTCTCCTCTTTACGTTTTGTTTTCAATAATCAATGCCATGGTCATTTTTTTCCACAAGTACACTTGTAGAAGTTTAAAACTCACTGTAAATTAAAATGCCACATCCTACGTCAGAGGCATTGTAGAAATGGGAAACTATTTTAAAATTGTTTTTTGACTTAAAAATATTAGTTTTGTTGACTCTATGTGAATTAATGAGTAACTGCTATGTTTCACAGAGTTTTATATACAGTATCAGTAAACTAGCCCATATGGTGCAGTTACTGAGTAAGCAGGGTAAAGATTAGATCACATAAAAGATTAGATGGGACATAAAAGTGAACATCAGGCTCTGCAGCTGAGAATCTTAATGGTTTCAGTGATAATAATCATGATCCTATATTTAACCATAGATAACAGTGTACAATCCAGAAATCAAATACCTAGGCATAAATAACCTGACGATAACGAAGCTTTTTTTAAAAAAAAGGAATTAACAAATTAATTTAAAAGGCTTAAAAGATAACCTTAGTACTATGAGGTTTGTTCAAAGCACTTGAAAGGTATTTCAGGAGCAGAGGCTGTTTGCCACAGCAATCTGGATAGACCATGCTGAGCACCAGATCTGTTGGCACCTTATTGCAACAAAGTAACAGTGTACAGAGTAAGAAATAGTGCAAATGGTCTATTTGACAAACAATTGCCTCAGCCTGTAGCCCTCAATTCATTCTTACTTTATCTGAATAGCATCATTTAGTGAGAGATCAAATAATGTCAGAAAATTTAATCTGAACAGAAAAGGCTGAAAATAAGATCCAGTTACACTAGGGTCTCATCAAGAATGTTCAGATTTCAGATGGGACAATTCTCAGAAATTTCATAAAATAATTATTCTCTACAGAGACTAAATACTTAACCTCCATCATGTTTCTCGGCCCTTTTGCTGTAAAGATGCAGTCTGATTTTTACATATCATTTTTGCCACCTTCACTCAGATGTGAACATGAAATTTCATCAAAGCTCACCTGGGACATTGGGGTGCAATTTAAATGTGGACAGCTTTGGCAAAACTTTACTCCGGTGGTTCCCTGGGGCATGTTCTGAAAAATTGGATAGGTGCTTACAACGTTGCTGAAAATAATGCCGTTAATGGAATTGAAGGAACCCATTAACTAAAAGCATTCAATTCTCTAGAATAACATTTTGTTTTTGATTATAATTAGATTTTACATCAGAGCACAATAAAATAGTGATGCAAGATTGGAAGAAGGGAGACCATATACTTCCTTAAAGGCCATTTCCTGGCCCATGAGCACTCTGTTGAACATTGGGAGCTGGCATCTCCTTTCACCACCAGATTTCACAATTGCTGGGAAATTCCTGTAGCAGCATTGAGTTAAAGTTGAACTCCCAGTTGTATTTAAATTTCTGAGTTCAGCGTCCTGG
Source organism: Hypanus sabinus (assembly GCF_030144855.1). Lineage (NCBI taxonomy): Eukaryota > Metazoa > Chordata > Chondrichthyes > Myliobatiformes > Dasyatidae > Hypanus > Hypanus sabinus. Next base: position 45,018,057 of record NC_082719.1, on the reverse strand, counting down.
CTCACACAATGTGACAACCCAGGAGCCTCAATGTGCACAGCTATAAAAAGACGGATTGCTTGTGAGCATATTGGGAGAGCATTCCACATATTTAATACTTTAACTTCCCCTAATATCTTTTGAAATCTCTCTTCAGGGGGAAGAGTGAGGCTAATAATGCTTTAATTTCCTTATGCCATGAATAACCTGTTTTGTCAATGATATAAAACTCAATTATATGCCTCAATTAAAAAGTGGAATGATGTTGCAAAAAAATGGAAGCCAGAAGCAGCAAAGATTCTAAAACACCCACAAAACACTAAGGGCACACTTTCTGACCCATTAATCTGTGACTTCAACAAATTTATTCTGAGCATTGTAAAAAGCAACAGTGGTGGTTAGCTAAAATACATCAATTTGTATTTAGGCCCTAAATCAGGAGGCTTCACCTGCTACCTCAGAATTCTTCAAAATAAACACAGAAAAATTAATTTGATGTATTAAATATTCATCAGTACCTTCTTATATTCATCATGTTTACTTTTACAGATACAAATGCATAATTTAAAACCAAAATATATTCTTAAGAAATATTGACAATGGGGAACTAAAGTGGCATGTTAAAAGAAATGATTTTCCAAAAATCCTATTTGGAAATATTCCCTTGTACTTCTTAAAAGAAAGGCGTATACTGTTGCCTCTCTCATCCACAGCAGGCTTCTAATATCTAATACACATGACTCCAAAATGTGGAAGGAGTTATCAAAAAAGTAGAAATTAAAATATAGGAATGACCATTTAAGAATATCTTTTTTTTGGAAATAGTTTCCTTATTATGAATGAAAAGGAAAAGAAATCCATCCATTTTTTGCAGTTATATGAGTTAATAGTACCAAGTTATTAGCAAATTCTAACTTTACTATCGATCCCAAGGTGCTACCCGGGGAGAAGAACGGGAAGGAAATATCTGTTTAATGGGACACATTAGTCACCAGAGCATACAGTGCATGGTAGATCTTGTCCAGAAATGAATAATCTGGTGATGCTATTGAGTTTGATTGCTGAGATATTTGGAGAGCAAAAGCAAGCAATGAAATCAAACCATGAGGGGTGGGGAGGGATTGGGGGAAGGGTCATGATTAGATAAATTGAAATCATTTCCAGTTCTAATTTATGCCATTGCCCAGTTTGTACAGATTGGAACAACGATTAAATTATTTGGAGCATTGTTGCAAGACCAGCCAATGTGAGCCTAGTGAACTAATAGGGTAATTGCATATGTTTTTGTATAGTGTGCCACCCAGAATCAGTCAACCATAATGAGCGGATGTAAGTTAGATTTCTTTTATGTTTCAGGCCAGTCTTAGGTGAGAAACTTGCGTGACAGCTTGCCTGCATTTATTCAAGAACTGCCATTTCATACAATACTGGTAGGGGCAATTTGACTATTTTGCATAAATAAGACAATAGGGTGCTGGTATGGAAATAGCATTTTAACTGGGGATCAATGCGAATGAGGTTTCTAATAAAAGAGACTAGTTTTTTCATTATGGCTGTCACTGTGGGAGAGTCGGAGTAACAGAATAGAATCTTGACTTTCTGTCAGAGAGGTAGTAGCATTTGTGCTTAAGTTTTGATTTTTTTCTCAAGAGGTCTAATTTTGACAGAACAAATTACAGCAAATTCTTTGTTGCAATTTTCCTCTCAACAATGATTGCTCTGTGATTGATCAGTGAGACAAACATTGAAATTTTAGTAGGCTTTTGGTAATTTACACTGTTTCATGTCCCCCTTTGCTCTTAGTAATAATGGATCGTTCAGAGGCTTTATTGTCCTTCTATGCCTTGTTTCTGTGAGTGAGCTGATATTTAAACAATACCATGTTGAATTCCGCACTCAAACTTCTAACTATCTGGTGACAGTCATATTATAGCCATTTATGAGTTCATATTCTACAGTAAAACAGTAGAAATGTTACTATGATTACAAAATATCTCTTCAGACAGATGGTGCCCTTTTAACAAATCTGAAGTGTAACTCCCTCCACATAGTAAATCCTCCCCACTCAGTTAAGTCAGTATTCATATTTCATTTTGTCAGTTGAATAACTAATTCACAGATGAGAAGGGAGCGACAAGGAAGTAAAATTAGAATTACCTTCTCAAGTTTCTATGCAACTGTAATTTCTTTTTGAACAAAAACATTTCTTGGTGTATCTGAACCCTGCCAAAAAGAGGCACATCTTCTCTTGGGCTCATGAAAATAACATGGTCTTTGTAAGTCTGACAAATGAGAGATTTAGAAAGCACAAGGAAGTTGAAGATGCAAAATCTTCTCCTAACAGGCACTCACAAGACACCTTAAGGCTTTAGCTTTTTATCTGTTGAAAACAGTATTGACCTGTTTGTTTTCTTTTGTCAGTGACCTCAATACTTCAGGTTATTACTTTCAGGAGAACTGTGCTGTCTTAGTTTCATATCTGAAATTTTCCAACAGTAGAACAACAATAACCCACTACTTCAAAAAGGGATAAATGCTATTGTTTATTTGGTGAAATGTATTTGGCTTTGGGAACCTGGTCTTGGTTAAAATTAAAATGTTGGTTAATTTTTTGGATTAGAAGAACTTGTTTCAAAATAAGCATGTGATCCATCTAAAATATCCTCCACTGTCATTCATTCCTCTCTTCATCCTATATAATTTCTGTCACATTCTGAAGTGTAGCTTCAAAGGTCAGCCCCGACATCTTTATCAACTAGCCTTTTTTCACATAAGGAAATCAGTAATTGCCAACACTTTCTGATTTGGACATTTTAAATCGCTAAACCTCAACTGTCACCAGATAGGTGCATTGCAAAGGGAGGTCACTTGATGAGCAATAAGCTTACTGCTACTTTCTCTCTTCTGTGGGCACAGTTTCAAATGAGAAGGACCTTATCTTTGGGACTAAGAAAGGAGAAACAAGCTTCTGATGGCTATCTGTGGACCTAGACAGTGTATATGTGAATACAAAGTGAGTGTGGAACTGGTTTTAATTGTGATTCCCTCTAACATTCAGACAGTACAAAGGGCACTGTGGATTAGAAATCAATCCCTTAATTGTTAGAAAACACATTCCACTTAACACCAGGGATCATGTAGAGAAATACTACAGAAAAAAATGTTACAGGTGTTGGAAATCTGAAGTAAAATTACAAAATGAGGGAAATAGTGGATAGATAGAAAGAGGGACTGTTTCAGGACAGTAATCTCTTAATGGTTCAAGGCATGATCTTTCATCAAAACTTATTAAAGATCATGGACCTGAAACATTCTGTTTCTCTTTTTGCGGGTTCTACTTGACCAAATGAATATTTCACCAGTTTTCAGCTTGCAGAGGTAATGAATCCACATCAGCACACTGTTTAAAATGCAGCAGAAGTTAGTTATCATTAGTGGAATAAATTAATTTATTCAAGGGCATTGACTGATGCTAGGCAAGGAAATTTTTCATTGTTATGGTATACAGTCACAGCAAAGGTGTTCAATAGAAGCAGGATTCAGTTAAAGTTAAGAATTTCACTTTAAAAGGCTGTTTACCAATTTTCTTTGGTCCTATATTTGAATCTACTGTTAGCATCAGGCTAACAAAGCAAAAATATTTCGTTAAAATTGAATACCAACGGTGAACAATCGCTCAGTTATTTGACAAAGGTAGAACAATCACATATATAATTAAAGGCAGAGGAATGCCTTCAGAAATCCAGTACTAACATGTTTCATGAACAACTGAACATCAGATGACTCAATAAAACTGAATCGTTATAACATTTAGAAACATTGCATTCATCCCATTCAGGCTATTTCCAGCATTAATGGAGCATTTGAGCCTTTTCCAATCTATCAGTGTAAACCTTAGTTCAAAGCTTCCCTTAAATGCTTTGATACTATTTTCTTCAACCACAGTTTGAGCAATCAAGCTCTCATATCCATAATCTCTAGTAATGATATTCTCCACAGGTAGAAAATATCATTATTAAATGATCTGTTCATATTCTCCATCGAAGCTTTTCATTATTTTTTTAAAAATCTATATTAGTCAGCCTTCTTTTGTCATAGGTAAAGTTGTCCAGTGTGTTTATATTTTTTCCTGATTGTATCATCATTATTAATTTTCTGTGTTCTCCATCCACTGCTTCTATATCCATGTTATAATATGCTGATCAGAAATGTATGCTGGTATGTAATGCAACCAAATTCTGATCTGGGTTCAACATCACTGCACTACTTTTCAATAATGTCCTTTTGGAAATAAACTCTAGACCTTGGTTTTCTTGTTTTATGTTTTAAAAATCTGTATCAAAAACTTGCAGTGGTTGGTGCTCTTGAGTGTCTTTGTTCCTCTCCCCCACCTATGTAATCCACGGTAATCCAACGTGAAGGCAGAACACCAGTGGTACAGTGACTGAACCTCAATCTTAACAATTTGCTGGGCAAGTTTATCAGCCTAGGAACTAGATCCTGTAGTGATGATTATTTCAATGTGAAAGCACTTTATCAAAAGTGAAATTTGGATAACAAAAATTTTTGTGATGTTCAAGGTTCAAAAACTTAAATTTATGATCAAAATACATTTATGTCACCATTTACAACCTTGAGATTTATTTTCTTGTAGGCATATTCAGTAAATCTAAGAAACATTTTCTATCAATGAGAGATCACACCCAATAGGGCAGAAATACAACCAATGTGCAAAAGGCAACAAACTGTGCAAACATAAAAGAAAAAGGAAATAATGTTAATAAATAAATAAGGAATAAATATAGAGAACATGAGATGAAGGGTCCCTCACAGTAAGTTCATTGGTTGTGAGAACATTCTGGTTACAGGACAAATGAAGTTGAGTGAAGTTATCCCCAATGATTCAAAGAGCCTGATGGTTGACAGGTAAAAACTGTTCGTCAACCTGGTGGTATGAGTCCTGAGGCTCTTGTACCTTGTTCCTAATGGCAAAAGTGAGAAAAGATCATGATCCAGGTGGTAGGAGTCCCTGACGATGGATGCTACTTTCCTGTAACAGCGCTCCATGTAGATATGCTCAATGGTAGGGAGGGGTTTACCCATAATGGATTGGGCTGTATCCACTAATTTTTGTAGGATTTTCCATTCAAAAACATTAGTGTTTCCACACCAGGCTATGATGCAACAAATCAATATACTCTCCACCACACATCTCTAAAGTTTGTCAAAGTTATTAACCCTCAACCATCAGGCTCTTGAAGAATTAGTGCAGATTACTTAATTGAACTTCATTTGCCCATCACTGAACTGTTCCCAGAACCATTGGGCTCACTTTCAAGGACTCTTCATCTCATGTTCTTGATATTTATTGCTTATTTATTTATTTTCTTCTCTCTTTCGTATTTACACGTTTCGCTGTTTTTTTGTACATTGGTTGTTTGTCCATCCTCTTAGGTGCGGTCTTTCATTGATTCTGTTATTGTTCCTAGATTTACTGAGTACGCCTGAAAGAAAATGAATCTCAGGGTTGTATATGGTGATACATATGTACTTTCATAATCAATCTACTTTGAACTTTGAAGTTTTAGATGTCCTGCTGAATGTCCACAAACTTCTAAGAAAGTAGAGTTTCTTTCAGAAAGTAGAGTTACAAGTAGTGCTTTCCTTGTAATTGCAATTACACGCTGGGCCCAGGACAGACCCTCTGAGGAATTTAAAGTTACTGATCCTCTTCGCTTCTGATCCCCTGATGAGGACTGGCTCGTGGACCTCTGGTTTGCTCCTCCTGAAGTCAATAAGCAGTTCCTTGTTCACTCCAGAAATTTGATCAGCATTTCGCAGCATAAGTTTCACTTGCATGTCTATGTGATTTTAGAACCTGGCCCATATTGAATGATGTTATTACAGTTTCAGCAAGCATTGTCGGGGAAATTGGTCCACATTATTTTAGACAGTGACTGTTGTTTGTCGTGTTCAGAACAGCCATGCCAATGCATCAGGTGATTGGGATCATTTCTAATTCACTAATAATCAATCACCCCCACCCCTCCTACCGTATATCACTGAAATCACCCTCTGATTCCACCCTCTAGCTCTAGCTCATCTTTACCAAATGCCCAACTCCTCAACAACTGGCCCCTAAAATTCCCTACTCACACAGACCTCTAAACTCCTAATCACTGATTTCCTGAAGGCACTGCTACTCTCTGATCATTCACCCTGCCAATACTCCTTCCTGATACCCTGAACTCCACAGTGGATGTCCACATCTGTAACTTCACCAGAACAAGGCACCAATCACTGGTCAGCCAAACCAAATAACCTCCCTGGTCCTGATCTGGCATCAATTGTAACGGCTTCATGCTACCCTAACAGACCCCAAAATGTGATCTATTGCAGTGCCAACACCAACCCCCACCAACTCCAGCCTTGATCTTTGAATTGCTTATCTTCAGTTTAATCGGGAGTCTGGAGGTGAATAATGCTGGCATCTTATAGTCTTGCAAGCCTTGAAACTAGCAAACAAAGATGGCTTTAATTTCCTTCCTCCACACCCCCACCCCTACAAATCTTTTCCATGTCACAAACCGAAGAACTGTTAAATAGTGAGATCCGGTGGAATCTACTATATCGATCTTAAGAAAGTGTTTATTTTTTTACCATAAGTAAATTAAATTGCCACATTAATAACCTAAATCACATTGTATAACCTCATTCTTATTCTGTAATCCAAAAACATTTCCCATAGTATACTTACTGGAAATAAAGAAAATAGTTTTTTTTTGAATTACAGAATAGTAGGAGTTTTATTTTCAGACCCAGCAGGACTATATTACCAGATCTTCAGCATATAATCTAGCAGTTTGATTTGTAAAGAATGAGTGTTGTGATTGGGAGTGGTCCATGGTGCTGAACGAAAGATAAATATTAGGTTACAACTGAAAAGCATACCTAAGTTAGTTGGTGGTTTTAACAGCATAACGGCATAATAGGATAATTGTGGTGTTTAAATAAACAATATACAGGTTTACTTCAATAGGAAAGTTAACCAAGGATAATTTAAGGTCAAATCCTTTACAGTGATACCTATCCACCCATCACAAATAATTATTCTCATTCATCTGTAGTAATATTGCTGCCAACCTGTTTGATACCAGGAAACTCTGCATTTACTACATTTTACAGGATATAATCATTCCTAATGAGATTTGTGAAGATGGTGGGCTAAGGACAATTAGTATATCTTTAGTGTCAATGGGTTATGGAAACTGTTAGCCAACAAGATAGAAATATCCTTTATGTCAGCTACATCCTGGAATTCTGTAGTGTCTTTACTAGATGGACTGTAGTGATTCAAGAAAGCAATTCATCACCAAATTCTCAGTTGGAGATGAGCAACAAATGCTGACTTTGCCAGTGAAAAATCTTCTCGTTTGTAAAAAAAGACTTCCCATTCAATAAGCCATCACTATCTAATATTCTTTCCAACTATTGTTTATCCACTTTTTCTTTGAATTATGAGGACCAATGTCTACTGTTCCGTCCAATTTCTGAGATTTCAATGCTGAAGACAATAATGGCATCTTGCACTACAAATGCCTTTATCACTGCTTTCTGCTTTCCCTCCCATTAGATGCTTCATTCCCTTCAACTGTACTCCATTTCGTTCCTTTGGTGCTTCTCTCTCCTGGTCCTGATGCTGCATTAACCTCTTGCAAAGACTGCTGAAATTGCTTGAGATGACTCGATCTCTAATCGTATGATCAATTCAGGATTAGGGTTAGGGTCTGTCACCTGAACTGTCAATGTGCTATCTTTTGAAAATAACAAGCAGAAACATGGAACAATCATACCAAGTACAGTAATACAAGGGGTGATTGATATTCCTGGCCTAGGTCAGAAGGAGTCAATTTTAGAAAACCTAGCACATTTATTTTTCAACATAGTCCCCTCCTACATTTACACACTTAGTCCAGCGGTCATGGAGCATACGGATCCCTTCTTTGTAGAAGTCGGCGTCTTGAACCTCCAGAAATGATCAACAGCAGGGGTGATTGATAAGTTCGTGGCCTAAGGTAGAAGGAGATGAGTGATGAACTGCAAACTTTCTGCATAATCACTCAAAGAGTTGAACTGCATGTGTATGTAATGAGAGCTGTATAACTCATCTCCTTCTACCTTAGGCCAGAAACTTATCAATCACCCTTGCTGTGGACACTTTCTGGAGGTCCAAGATCCATATGCTGCACAACCGCTGGACTAAGTGTGTAAATGTAGGATGGGACTATGTTGAAAAATAAATGTGCTAGGTTTTCTAAAATCGACTGCTCCTACCTTAGGCCACAAACATATCAATCACCTCTGGTAATGTCAACAACTACCACTCTATTTCTTTCATTATTCACAAGCCATTGTCACATTCTCCAATGATCTGCCTGATACAAAAGAGCAGGAATAACAGGATCAAATCCACTGTCTCCCACCCACAGGTCTATTTTCATTACCTTCTCTCTATTGTCTTCCTTCAACGTTGCCTCAGGCCGTGGGCTGTAGAATCAATGGTTACCAAATTGGTTTCAATTAGTACATTTAATGTTAAATGTATACAAACAGCCACAAAAACAGAGGAGTGCCCCAAAGAATGAATGACAGTTAAATGATAGAACTTCAAACCCCTCCCAACTCCCCCCCATGCATAAGCAGCAGCAAAGCAACAAATACCCCCCCACCAGCAAAAAGGCATCAGCACCCACCACCAAGCACTCAAGTATGCAGCAAAACATCAATAAAGACACAGACTTGCAGTACCCCAAAGACTACTCGTTCACCCGGTAATTCGACATACCACAGGCTCTCTCTCTCCCTAATAAGGGAAAAAGAGGAGTGCCTGTTTCACAGCGAGAGGGGAAACATCGCAAAACAACTCACTTACTTATGGTGTTAAAAGTCTGTTGCATCTCTCTCTCCGAGCTCTGTGCCCCAAGAACCCGGGTCTCTGGCACACAGCCAGCTTGCTGCTATCAATCTTCCATCTGCCACGACTCATCAGGCGGTTGCACTGACCTCAAGTCCGCCCGCCTCCAGAGCCATGAAAACCCAACACCCTGAAGGTGCACCAATCTTCCCTGGCATAACGAAAGGCGGCCGGTCATGAGGCCCTGAGAACAGGTCCCATTTCTGTAAAGAACCAAAGTCAGCATGTAACTCCAGGTCAGGGTTTCCAAAAGTACCCTGAAAAGGAAATAAAAAAGATATCAAAGATAGAATAGAGCTGTTGCCATTAGACCCCATCATCCTAAGCTCCAAATATCTACCAATTATTTTGAAGTCAAAACTATGTCTTTTTGTTTGCCTTGTGTTTTAGGCAACAAAATTATTTTTAATCGAATCACACTTTCACATGGGGCCATGATACATATGTATATATGATCCGAAAACAAGTCTCTAGAAGTTCCAAAGAATCTTGAATTGTATTGTCTCATAAAAACGTTGCACTCAAACCCAAACCATTGACTTCGAAAGAAAGATTTTCAAAGTCAAAATCAAACTTATTGCCATTGCTTTGGTACCTGTAAGCACAGTTGAAATGAAAAACTTAGTTGCAGCATCACAGACATAGAGCATCACAAGAAAAACATAAATTAAACACATTATACATGTTTACAGTATATCTTTACATCATGATTTACTTAACACCTCTGACCAGGGATAATGTGCTAGGTGAACATTTTTTAAGGCTTTTATCCACTTTTTTTAAAAAACATTAAAACTTTTGAATAATTTTTTAAATTGTACAGCTCTCAGTTATCAGTTGGAATTTTTAAAAACATGGTTTGACAGTGGTAATGAAAGGTTAATTTAAAAAGCGAGTCAATGTCCTTTTGAGTTGGCAGCCTTCGTTAATTTATTGAAGTCGTTTTTATTGCTTTGGGAGTGGGAGCATTTCAGTGAGTCCAGCAGGTTGTATTCTGATGATGTCACCAGTATCCTGTTTAGCAGGAAATGTGCTCCTCAGCTTATAACCATGAACACAATACCAAGATAAAAAGGTCTGCATCACTGATCATCATTAATCCATTTTCAAAATTGTTGGCATACAGTATGTAAAATCCAAAATTGTACAAAGATCTCACAAACATGTGATGTTCATGTACAAACGTGTAATTTTATGAGGCAGAAAGCAAGTAATAATATCAATATGAATATTTTTTTAATCCTGATGGTTAATTTGAAAATGTACTGATCAATATAGTACTACTCCCCAGGAATCAAAAGTATTTTTGGTCATCAGAGTTTGATCATCTCGGGTGAATTGTCTTGAACATAAACATGGAACATAGAATAGTACAGAACATTACAGGACCTTCGGCCCACAATGTTGTGCTGACTCTCAAACCCTGCCTCCCATATAACCCCCCACCTTAAATTCCTCCATATACCTGTCTAATAGTCTCTTAAACTTCACTAGTGTGTCTGCCTGCACCACTGACTCAGACAGTGCATTCCACGTACCAACCACTCTCTGAGTGAAAAACCTTCCTCTAATATCCCCCTTGAACTTCCCTCCCCTTAACTTAAAGCCATGCCCTCTTGTACTGAGCAGTGGTGTCCTGGGGAAGAGGCGCTGGCTGTCCACTCTGTCTATTCCTCTTAATATCTTGTACACCTCTATCATGTCTCCTCTCATCCTCCTTCTCTCCAAAGAGTAAGGCCCTAGCTCCCTTAATCTCTGATCATAACCCATACTCTCTAAACCAGGCAGCATCCTGGTAAATCTCCTCTGTACCCTTTCTAATGCTTCCACATCTTTCCTATACTGAGGTGACCAGAACTGGACACAGTACTCCAAGTGTGGTCTAACTAGAGTTTTATAGAGCTGCATCATTACCTCGTGACTCTTAAACTCTATCCCTCGACATGAAAGCTAACACTCCATAAGCTACCTATCTACCTGTGAGGCAACTTTCAGGGATCTGTGGACATGTACCCCCAGATCCCTCTGCTCCTCCACACTACCAAGTATCCTGCCATTTACTTTGTACTCTGCCTTGGAGTTTGTCCTTCCAAAGTGTACCATCTTACACTTCTCCGGGTTGAACTCCATCTGCCACTCCTCAGCCCACTTCTGCATCCTATCAATGTCTCTCTCCAATCTTTGACAATCCTCTACACTATCTACAACACCACCAACCTTTGTGTCATCTGCAAACTTGCCAACCCACCCTTCTACCCCCACATCCAGGTCGTTAATAAAAATCATGAAAAGTAGAGGTCCCAGAACAGATCCTTGAGGGACACCACTAGTCACAACCCTCTGAATGTACTCCCTCCACCACGACCCTCTGCCTTCTGCAGCCAAGCCAATTCTGAATCCATCTGACCAAACTTCCCTGGATCCCATGCCTTCTGACTTTCTGAATAAGCCTACCATGTGGAACCTTGTCAAATGCCTTACTAAAATCCATGTAGATCACATCCACTGCACTACCCTCATCTATATGCCTGGTCACCTCCTCAAAGATCTCTAACAGGCTTGTTAGGCACGATCTGCCCTTCACAAAGCCATGCTGACTGTCCCTGATCAGACCATGATTCTCTAAATGTCCATAGATCCTATCTCTAAGAATCTTTTCCAACAGCTTTCCCACCACAGACATAAGGCTCACTGGTCTATAATTACCCGGACCATCCCTACTACCTTTTTTGAACAAGGGGACAACATTCGCCTCCATCCAATCCTCCGGTACCATTCCTGTGGACAACGAGGACATAAAGATCCTAGCCAGAGGTTCAGCAATCTCTTCCCTTGCCTCGTGAAGCAGCCTGGGGAATATTCCGTCAGGCCCCGGGGACTTATCCGTCCTAATGTATTTTAACAACTCCAACACCTCCTGTCCCTTAATATCAACATGCTCCAGAACATCAACCTCACTCATATGGTCCTCACCGTCATCAAGTTCCCTCTCATTGGTGAATACCGAAGAGAAGTATTCGTTGAGGACCTCACTCACTTCCTCATCCTCCAGGCACATCTTCCCACTTTTATCTCTAATTGGACCTACCTTTACTCCAGTTATCCTTTTATTCTTCACATAATTGAAGAATGTCTTGGGGTTTTCCTTTACCCTACTTGCCAAGGCCTTCTCATGCCCCCTTCTTGCTCTTCTCAGCCCCTTCTTAAGCTCCTTTCTTGTTATCTTATATTCCTCAATAGACCCATCTGATCCTTGCTTCCTAAACCTCATGTATGCTGTCTTCTTCCACCTGACTAGATTTTCCACTTCACTTGTCATCCATGGTTTCTTCACCCTACCATTCTTTATCTTCCTCACCGGGACAAATTTATCCCTAACAACCTGCAAAAGATCCTTAAACATCGACCACATGTCCATAGTACATTTCTCTGTGAAAACATCATCCCAATGCACACCCGCAAGTTCCAGTCTTATAGTCTTATTTGCCCTTCCCCAATTAAAATTTTTCCTGTCCTCTCTGATTCTATCCTTTTCCATGATAATGCTAAAGGCCAGGGAGCGATGATCACTGTCCCCCAGATGCTCACCCACTGACAGATCTGTGACCTGACCCGGTTCGTTACCTAATACTAGATCTAGTATGGCATTCCCCCTAGTCAGCCTGTCAACATACTGTGACAGGAATCCATCCTGGACACACTTAACAAACTCTGCCCCATCTAAACCCTTGGAACTAATCAAGTGCCAATCAATATTAGGGAAGTTAAAGTCACCCATGATAACAACCCTGTTATTTTTGCACCTTTCCAAAATCTGCCTCCCAATCTGCTCCTCGGTATCTCTGCTGCTACCAGAGGGCCTATAGAATACCCCCAGTAGAGTAACTGCTCCCTTCCTGTTCCTGACTTCTACCCATACTGACTGAAAAGAGGATCTTGCTACATTATCCACCCTTTCTGCAGCTGTAATAGTATCCCTGACTAGTAATGCCACCCCTCCTCCCCTTCCCCCCCCCCCCATCCCTTTTAAAACACTGAAATCCAGGAATATTGAGAATCCATTCCTGCCCTGGTGCCAGCCAAGTCTCCGTAATGGCCACTACATCATAATTCCATGTATGTATCCAAGCTCTCAGTTGAAGATTTTACGATTATTTTACTGCTTTTGGGTAGGAAGTAATGAATAGTAATTTCATCTCCAAATGAGTGTCATTTTTGTTCAGGAGCATCACTCCTACTTCTATTGGTTTTAGTCCAACTCCATAGATTGGGGAGATTCTCTAGAGACATATGAGCAGAATTATGTGCCGTTGGAGGAGTCTCTATGATAATATGTCAAACTCAGTCCTACCTAATGCTTTGATACAATGTTGTAAAATGGTCAGAGACTTGTCCTGGTTAGTACTTCCACCACCATCACTGAAACAGATATTTTCTTTGTCTACTTCATTGCTGATTGGAGTCATAGGGAATACAGCACAGAAGTAGACTTGTCATCACACCGAGTCCACACTGAGCAGCGAACAACCTCTTCCACTAATTCTGTCCTAACTCATTTTATTCTCCCCACATTTTCATCCATTTCCCCACAAACACTCCTCTATACACCAGGAGCAATTTACATTGACCAATTAACATATCAACCCACACATTTTTGGGATATAGAAGGATACTAGAGCACTCGGAGGAATCCCATGAAGTCAAAGAGAGAATATGTGGTTAAGAAAGTGTACGGTGTGTTGGCCTTCATCAATCGTGGAATTGAATTTAGGAGCCGAGAGGTAATGTTGCAGCTATATCGGACCCTGGTCAGACCCCTCTTGGAGTAATGTGCTCAGTTCTGGTCGCCTCACTACAGGAAGGATGTGGAAACCATAGAAAGGGTGCAGAGGAGATTTACAAGGATGTTGCCTGGATTGGGGAGCACGCCTTATGAGAATAGGTTGAGTGAACTCGACCTTTTCTCCTTGGAGCGATGGAGGATGATAGAGGTGTACAGGATGATGAGAGGTATTGACTGTGTGGATAGTTAGAGGCTTTTTCCCAGGGCTGAAATGGTTGCCACAAGAGGACACAGGTTTGAGGTGCTGGGGAGTAGGTACTGAGGAGATGTCAGGGGTAAGTTTTTTACTCAGAGAGTGCTGAGTGTGTGGAATAGGCTGCTGGTAATAGTGGTGAAGGCGGATACGATAGGGTCTTTTAAGAGGCTTTTAGATAGGTACATGGAGCTTAGTAAAATAGAGGGCTATAGGTAAGCCTAGTATTTCTAAGGTAGGGACGTGTTCGGCACAACTCTGTGGGCTGAAGGGCCTGTATTGTGCTGTAGGTTTTCTATGTTCTATGTTTCTAATATGTAAGCTCCAAATAGAGAGCACCAGAAGTCAGGATTGAATCTAAAGTGAAATAGTAACCATACCATTGTGCCACTCTGCCACCTCAATTATGCAACTTTGTACACAAATTGGCAACCACATTACACATTGCAACAGTGACTTTACTTCAAAAGTACTCTTTTCACTATAAAGCTTATCTGGAAATCTGAGTTGTCGAAAGCTTTTTATAATTACTGTACTAGTTCTTTTTGTTACAGAGCTTTGTCATAAATAAACATGTAGGAACACTAAGTGAGGGCCCAGCTAAATTAAGTGTATAAAGATCTCACATACAAGGTGGTCAGGTATGTAAAATAACTAGACCTACACAGGGAGATGGGAAGTGGAGGATATATAGTGGAGATATTTAATTGTTGTGTTATTCAAACTTGTGTAAGTAAGCATGTTTAAGAATCAGGTTTATTATCACTGATAGATGTTGTGAATTTTTTGTTTTACAGTACAGTGCAATACATATGAGAGGTATAATAAAGCAACTGGTCTTATCCCCAGGGTAGTGGAGAACAAAACAAGGTGGCATACGTTTAGGGTGAGAGAGGAAATTTTTAAAAGGGACACAAGGGCAACTTTTTCATGCCAAGCCTGAGTATATGGAATGAGCTGTCAAAGGAAATGATTGAGCGAGGTACAATGGTTTTAGAAGTTACAATAAGAAATATATAGTGAAGAAGAAAGCAAAATAGTGAGGTAGTGTTCATGTGTTCATGGACCATTTAAAATCTGATGGCAGAAGAGAAGATATTCCTAAATCTCTAAGTGTGTGTTTTCAGGTTCCTGTGCCTCCTCCCTGATGGTAGCAATGAAAAAAGGGCATGCCCTGGGTAGCAGGGGTCCTTAATAATAAATGCTGCCTTTTTGAGGCATCATCTTCCCAATATTTCCTTGATGATGGAGCTGGCTGAGTTTACAACACTCTGCAGTTTTTTTCTGGATCCTGCGTCAGTGCCTCCAGACCAGGCGATAATGCAACCAGTCAGAGACGGCCCAGAAATCTGTAGAACGTTTCTGGAGTATCTAGTGACATGTCAAATCTCCTCAAGCTCCTTATGAAGTATAGCTGCTGCCATGCCTTTTTTGTAATCGCACCAATATATTGGACCCAGGACAGATCTTCAGAGATATGGATACACAGAAACTTGAAACTGTTTACCCTTTCGACTGCTGACTCTTTATTGAGGACTGGTGTGTGTTCTCCCAACTTCCCCTTGCTGAAGGCCACAATCAATTCCTTTGTGCGGCTGACACTGAGTGAAAGCTTGTTGTTGCGACACAACTCAACCAGCCGATCTATCTGACTCCTATGCACCTTGACAGCATATGAGATTCTGCCAACAACAGTTAATTTATCGTTTATTTAGAGGTACAACGTGGAAATAGGCCATTCCAGCACCTTGAACCACACCTCAGCATCAATATAAAATCCTCAATTAACCATAACCTAATCACAGGCGATTTACAATGACCAATTAACCTACCCGGTATGTCTTTGGACGGTGTGAAAGGAAAATGAAGTAGAGAAAATCCACGCATTCCATGGGGAAGAAACTCGTTACAGAGGATGCTGGGATTGCAGTTGTGTCATTGGCAAATTTATTGGTGACATTTGAGCTTTGCGTAATAACCACACAGTCATGGGTGTAGAGAGAGAAGAGCCATGGGCTGAACATGCATCCTTGAGGTGCACTGGTGTCGATTGTCAGTGAGAAGGAAATATTAATTCTAATCCACGCAGACTGTGGTTTCCCAATAAGGAAGTAATCATTCAGATGCAGAGACCCAGATTTTGAATCTTGTAGATTACTACTGAGAGATGGTGGCGCTAAATGTTGAACAGGAGCCTGACAAGGATATTGCTGTTGTCCGAGTGGAGAGCCAGTGAGATTGCATCCACTATAGACCTATTGTGGCAGGAGGCAAATAGTAATGGTTCCAGGTTTTGCTCAGGCAGGAGTTAATTCTAGCCATGACTAACCATTTCGAAGCACCTCATCACAGTATATGCGAGAGCTCCCGTGCTATTTTGTTGTTGTGCTGCTGTGTTTTCAGCATTGTTGATGTCCGGTTACACTTTGAGAAGAGACCACTAGAGATACGTGAGGTTCAGTTCCTCAAGCAGTGCAGTCAATATTTCTATTTGGTAGTGGAACAATTGCCTAGGAGTAAAGCTGACACTGAATTCAGTATTTGTAATGATTTTGCACAGAACTTTTCTGATGTTGAAAATGATCTCATGGTGCAAAAACTCTAGCCAGCTTTCTTTCACTTTAAGAGATTACCTGTTTGATGTTCCACCTTCCCCTTATTGGTACGCTATCCATTAATGTGAAGAAACGTCACAGCTTCTCATTGTATGATAATGATGTTCAGCCACCAAAATGGTTCATACTTCTCAAATGGTGTCAATTCAGAGTCCAAAACAAAACTCAAACCCTAAAGGAATAATCAACTCTTTAGAATGAAAGATAATCCCCTTTGATATCTCTTGATCAAAAATCTATACTCATCATTTCACTTAACTGAGTCTCTAGTGTGATTTTTGAAACTACCAAAACTCTCCTATTTTCTCAGTTTTGTTACTTCAAGCTCCTCCTTGCTACTACTGCTAACTGGCACAAGTACAAGCAAATCTTCATGCCAGCCAGTATTTCTGGAATTTTGCAAGCCCTAGCAAGCAACAGCATTAAGAATATAGAGGTACTGCTGTACATAGCTAAAGGTGTGAAGACTCGGGCCACTTAGAGTTTGTCTTAGAACAACCATCCCCTTCATATTCAAATTAGTTAAACGTTACAGCAAACATTATGTTGCCACACAACAATATGTTTAACAAGGTAATCTTTCTGCAATCATAATCAGTAAAATAGTTATGGCAATTTTCAGGAAGTAGGTGTTTATGGATTTTAATTTCTAAGGTCCATTCTATATTTTAGTATCATTCAATAAAATAAATTGAGTTTCTAAGCAGAGGTTAAAGTGCAAGTCAATGTTGGAATTTGAAATAATCATGAAAAGATAATACTTTATATTTTTTAATTGTAGCAAAAGCAAATTGTGCTCCACTTTAATTCAGTAGGAATGGCATTTTCAGTAAGGGTATTAACTTTTAATTGCTACCAAAACTGAACAAGTAGATGTTGTCCCACTCATAATGCATTGCAAAGGTGGAATTTAGTGAAATTTTAGCTAATCTTTTGATCCCTGTCACACCATAGAACTATGCAGTAATACAGTGTGGAATTTCTTTCAGACTGAGAACTTATGCTCTGGTTGGATTGTGAACTGTGGTTACATAAATCTCTATGTAAGGCTGATTTAAGTAATGTTAACAGAGATTCCTATCATTGTACAGCACCTGCTATTCACCCATCTGTGTATCTAACCATGTGGTTTTAGGTGCTCTTTGGTGTCCTTGCTAAGTCAGCTCTTCTTCAGGCGATAACTCTAAAACATTATTGTTTGTCATATTCGAATAACTTGTCATCTTTATCAACAGGCAATATAGCGATTTTAAGATAAAGTACCATTCTATTGTCTTCCCAGCAGTTTGTTTAGGAGTATAACTCTTTTTAAGACAAATAAAAGAGTTAAGATGGCAGCACACTTGGATGCAGCAGCTTCTATAGGGGCCGTTATAGGTCATGAAGAGGATTATTAGAGAAGGTGTAAGGTAGGGGTCCTAGGATAGGGTAAGGGAAGAGTGTTGAGTTCAGAGCAGAGAGGCATTGATAAACTACTCTGCATGAGTTTCTTAATATTTTTATTATTTGCTTAAACAAGCGAATATGGCAGGAAAATAGAATGAAATGTAATTGATCTTGTTAAATATATTTGAAATACTGACATTAGGCATTAAAAATATTATATCTCGGCAGAGATGGTAGTTATTCACTTACTGTGGAGTTCATGAAATGAAATATAATCGATTATTCCTTAAATCTGTTGAATGTGAAAGAACTTGGAAATCAACGTAAACAAAGCTTTAAATTTCAGATAACCATTACCTCTGGTGTTTCCTCCTCTCTATCTCCTTTTATTGACTTTGGGTCCTCCTATTCTCATTCTCTTTCCATGCACCCCAATCCCCATTGCCATTTCTGTCTCCATTCCCACCTCGGTTTCATCTTCTTATTACCCCTGTATTTTGTCCTTTGGAACACCCCCCCCCCCCCCCCACCACCTCTTTGGATTCCATCTGCTCTTTATCTGTGGCTTAATGGTTCCCTTTTTCTCTTCCCTTATTTATTTGATTCTATTACTGGAAAGTTATGAGTTCCTGTTTATCACTCTCCAGCCTCTGTCTCCACCTACACCCACATGGCTCCATCTGAGTTTTTTTTTTGTCCTGTCTGATGTCACTTCCACTTATCAACCCATACCCCCCACCTCTATCTCCCAACTCAATCCCTCCCCTTCATCCAACCCCTCCCCATCTGACTCCATCTGCCTGGCATCTTTCACCATTCCTCAACAAACCTGTCACCCACTGGCACCTGTCTCATCCCCTCTGCACTCCTCTTTATACGGGCTTTCTTCCATCTCCTGGTGCAAAGTCTCAATCTGAAATGTTAGCAATCCTGTCTCACCCCACCGCCAATACTACTCAATCTTGCAATGTTTTTGTTCTAACTGTGTTCGCTTTTGTATAATATTGCACCATCTATGTTTAATTAATGTTTTTTCTTGCAAATGTTGTGCTTCTGAAGCTATGCATCAATGCAGCTGCTGCAAGTGTGTCTTTCATTGCACCTGTGCATACATGGCAATAAACTGAACTTTGAATTTGACCCACGTGAGATACTCCAGCCATTTCTTTCTCCTGCTTTAAATTATAGGATACTGAATGGGTAAAATTGCAGACTTATCTTAACAACAACAAAAATTGCCTTAAAAACAGAACATAGTCAGTTTGAAAAATATCAACCAATCTCTAGTTTAAAGCAACTGCCGTGGGAATTGAATTGAATTGAATAGGACTATACTGTAACAATAATTAATGAAACGGTACTGCATGACACTGATGTATAAATTCTCCTTTTTTCTATTTTTCCATTTGTCTTATGTTTTCTGCAACACTGCAAATTTATTTAGTAAAAGCATATCTTGATTTATTTTATTCTCCTCTTATGATCTACGGTAATTGAGCTTCAAATACATGAGGAGCAAAAATCTTCACATTATGTCTCCATTCAAATGTGCAATTATAGTAATTTATAATAAATAGCTTGTACAACAGGATAGTCAATATAACATAGCAATACAGTAGCGTCAGCATGAATTAAACAGTCTAATGGCCTGGTGGAAGAAGCTGTCCCGGAGCCTGTTGGTCCTGGCTTTTATGCTGGGATATTGTTTCCTGGATGGTAGCAGCTGGTACAGTTTGTGGTTGGGGCGACTCGGGTCCCCAAAGATCCTCTGGGCCATTTTTATGAACCTGTCTCTATAAATGTCCTGAACAGTGGGAAGTTCACATCTACAGATGCACTGGGCTGTCTGCATCACTTTCTGCAGAGTCCTGCGATTGAGGGAAGTACAGTTCCCATACCAGGCAGTGATGCAGCCAGTCAGGATGCTCTCTATTGTTCCCCTATAGGGCCCACACCAAACTTCTTCAACTGTCTGAGGTGAAAGAGGCGCAGTTGTGCCTTTTTCGCTACACAGCTGGTAAGTACAGTCCACATGAGATCCTTGGTGATGTTTATGCCAAGAAACTTAAAGCTGTTCACTCTCTCAAACCCAGATCCATTGATGTCAATAGTGGTTAGCCCGTCTCCATTCCTCCTGTAGTCCACAACCAGCTCCTTTGTTTTACGACATTGAGGGAGAGGTTGGTTTCTTAACACACTGTAACAACACACACACACACACATATATATATACTAGCATAGTGACAATGGACCAACTGGTCTCTTTCTGAGATATGTCATTCTAATTTTAGGATAATGCCTACAGTCTGAAAGAAAAGCCTCAACTAATGTCCTATCTTGTAAACCAATCTGGAACAGTGTTTCTTCAAAAATTACAGACACTACTCATTTTTTAAAAATCAGAATATCATGGAGTCATGGAGTTTTCCAGTCACTTAATAATTAGCAAGTCACATTCTTAGATACTTAATACTGTATATTAAACAGCTCATGGATAAATCTCTCAGAACTTACAAGATCAGACAGAATGAGAATGGGAGGATGAATAGTTATGGTAGGCTCCTTCTGCCATTGACACAGGGCTTCTGTGAGCTCAGTGAATTTTTCAATGCCATTATGAATAATTCTTTACTTTCAGCTGCTCTGAGCAGATGTTCTCAGGATTCATAAGACTGTAAGATATAGGAGCAAGATTAGACCATTTGGTCCTCTTCATCATGGCTGATCCATTTTCCTCTCAGCCATTGCATTCTCCCCATATCCCTTCATGCCCTGACTATCCAACAATCTATCAGCCTCTGGCTTAAATATACCCAATGACCTGGCCTTCACAGCTGCCTGTGGCAATGCATCCCACAGATCCACCACCCTGTTTAAAGAAATTCCTTTTCACCTCTGTTCTTAATGGTCTTCCCTCTATTCAGAGGCTGTGTCCTGTGGTCTTAGGCTGCCCTACTATAGAAAATATCCTCTCCATATCCACTCTATCGAGATCTTACAACATTCAATAGCTTTCAAAAAGGTTTCCCCCCACCCCCCACATTCTTTTGAACTCCCATGAGTAGAGGTCCAGTGTCATCAAACACTCTTCATATGACAAGGCATTCAATCCCAGAATTATTTTCATGAACCTCCTTTGAACTCTCTAATATCAGCTCATCCTTGCTTAGATAAGAGGCACAAAACTGCTCTCAATTCTCCAAGTGAGGCTTCAGCGATACATTATAAAGCCTCGATATTACTTCCTTCCTTTTATATTCTAGTTTTCTCAAAATTAATGCCAACATCAAATTTTCCTTCCTCAATATCAATTCAACCTGCAAATTACCCTTTAGAGAACCCTGTATGAGGACTCCCAAAACCCTTTGCACCTCTGTTCTTTGAATTTTTCTCCCCATTTAGAAAATAGTCTATGATTGAATTTCTTTTACCAAAGTACGTGACCATATACTTCCCAACACTGTATTCCATCTGCCACTTCTTTACCCATTCCCCGAACCTATACAAGTCCTTCTGTAGCCTCTCTGTTTCCTCAAAACTACTGACCCCCTCCACATATCTTCATATTGTCTGCAAACATAGTGAGAAAGCCATCAATTCTATCATCCAAATCATTGACATATAATGTAAAAAGAAGCACTCCCAACACTAACTCCCATGGAACATCATTTGTCAATGGCAGGCAACCATAAAAGGCTCCTTTTATTCCCACTCTTTGCCTCCAGCCAATCAGCAAATGTTCTATCCATGCTGGTATCTTTACTGTAATACAATGTGCACAACATGATGAGAAACCTTATGTGTGGCATCTAGTCAAAGGCCTTCTGTAAATCCAAGTACACAGCATTCAACCAATCTCCTTTATCTGTCCTGCTTGCTATTTCTTCAAAAAATTCCAACAGATTTGTCAGGCAAGATTTTCCCTTGTGGAAGCCATGGAAGCCTATTGTGTCATGTGCCTTTAAGTACCCCAAAACTACATCCTTACCAATTGACTCTAACATCTTCCCAACCACTGAGCTCAGACTAACTGGCTGTAATTTCCTTTCTTCTGCCTCTCTCCCTTCTTGAAGAGTGGAGTGTCATTTGCAATTTTCCAGTCCTCTGGAAACATGCCAGGATCTAATGATTCTTGAAATGTCATTACTAATTTCTTCAGCCACCTCTTTCAGAGCCCTGGGGTGTAGACCATCTGGTTCAGGTGACTTATGTGTCTTCAGACCTTCTAGTTTCCCAGAACCTTCTCCCTAGTAACGGCAACTTCATTCACTTCTGACCCTTGACACTTCTGAACTTCTAGCATACTGCTAGTGTCTTGCACAGTGAAGACTGATGCAAAATGCATCCACTATTTCCTTGTCCCCCATTAATCCATCTCCAGTATCATTTTCCAATGATCCTGTATCTACTCTCACCTCTTTTTTACATTTTATATATCTGAAGAAACTTTTGGTGTCTTCTTTAATATTATTATATTAATAATATCATTTGCCAGCTTATCTTTGTATTCCATTTTTACCTTTATGACATTTTTAGTTGCCTTCTGTTGGTTTTTAAAAACTTCCCAATATTCTAACTTCCCATTAATTTTTGCTCTATTATATGCTCTCCCTTTAGCTTTTATGTTGGCTTTGACATCTCTTGTCAGCCATGGTTGTGTCATCCTGTCTTTAGAATACTCATCCTGAGCCTTCTGAGTTGCTCCCAGGAATTTCAGCCCTTTCTGTTCTGCCATCATCCCTGCTAGCATTCCCTTCTATTCAATTTTGGCCAGCTCCTCTCTCCTCTGTAATACTGATATATTTGACTTCTCGTTCCCAAATTGCAGGGCAATTCTATATATTATGGTCACTGGCCCCTAAGGATTCCTTTTCCTTACGTTCTCTAATCAATTCTTGTTAATTGCACAACACACAATCCAGAATAGATGATCCCCTCATGAGTTCAAACATGAGCTGCTCTAAAAAGCCATCTCATAGCCTTTCAAGAAATTTCCCCTCTTGTGATCGAGCACCAACCTAATTTTCCCAATCTACCTGCATGTTGAAATCACCCATGACTATTGCCCTTTTGCCATCCTTTTTCTATCTCACATTGTAATTTGTAGACTACATATTTATTTCTGTTTTGGGGGTCTGTATATAACTCCCATCAGTGTCTTTTTACCCTTGTCGTTCCTTATCTCTACCCACAACGACACTACACATTCTGATCCTATGTCACCTTTTTATAATGATTTGATTTAATTTTTACCAACAGAGCCAACCCAACCCTTTAGCCTACCTGTCTGTCCTTGGGCGTTAAGCTCCTCGTTAAAAATCAGTGGGGATGTTGCATTTATTGTAACTTTGAGCACACTCTTGCATCTCCTTCCCTGAATGTTTGGTACTCTCTTCTCATGAGAGCTTGAAGCAGGGTGTCTGTTTCGGGAGTCTGTTGTTGGGTATGTGAGCAATGTGACTTGCTGACTGAGTGTGAGTAAGGCCTGTATGGTGGGGATATTGGACTGTAACAGGACACCATTTCACTTGCCTTTCCTGTGAATCTAAGGATCTTATTGGAGTCAGTGTTGATATTTTTCCTGTGTCTTGAGTTGTACAGGTCCCAGAGGCTCAGTTACACTGTACTGGTTACACTGTGGCTTGGTAGACCAAGAGCTTTTTTTATTCCACGTCTGAGAACCTGATTTGTAAATATATTTTTTCTCAATTGACCAAGGCACATTGGCAAGAATTCCAAGGTTCAGAAGTTCATTTATTAACAAAATATGTATGCAATATACAACTCTGAGATTCTTCTTCTCCAGACAGCCACAAAACAAAGAGAATAGCAACATGAACATCAACCTCCCAAACCCCCCTCCCCTGCTCAAAACACATCAGCACCCAAACCCCCTGCCCTCGCACAAACAACTAACATAAACTCAACAAGAACATTGACCACCCCCAAACCCCTCACAAAATGTAACAAGAACTTCAGCACCCAACACCCTCCCCGCATGAAATGCAACATGAACATCAGCCCCCAGACTCCCCTCCCCCAGCACAATAAAGCAACAAGACAGTACTACAAATAAGGAGAAAGTGTAGATTTTGTCATCATTAAGAAGTAGCTGCCAAGGTAATGGAAGTTTTCCAGGGTGTCAATCAGAATTGATAATATAAATGTAGCCTGCTCCATACATCATAATTTATCCTGTGCGTAGTGTGCAGCAAGGGACTGGAACGTGCACGTGTGGTATGCAGTTAGCTCCTTTGCACCTTTGCATTGTCCTGATGTTCTATATTTATTTTTGTATCTCAGAGAGTTAGACTTTGGAGAATATGTATGACCCTTCAATTAATCTCTCCAGCATAGAACCCTTTTAAATGGCATTTCCTGTCAGGCTTGTTAACTAATCCCTTGAGATGGGAAACTGCACCTCATCAGTGCTGTGATGAGCACTTGTGCAAGGTATGCTATTGTGAACACAGTTCTAGATTAATGCAGGTATATAAGCTACTCAATCCAACAAAGAAGCTTAGAACTGCAATTTAAATGGGTTTTCTTTGTTTTAGTCCTTAGCAGCTTTATTTTAAAAGGGAACCTAGCCCGATTTCTTTTTGTTTTGCATAGGATAGCACTGAAGGTCCTGCAGACGGTTACTTCATGGAAACAGTGACATGGTATTGTAATGTGAGATCATGAGCTTTAAGTCATCTCTTTCAGTACTTGGTAGGATGTGGAAACCAGTTTCACTATTGTGCAAGTTTATTGATGAAGCGCAAAGTGAAACTGCTTTCATTCTGCTTTCAGACCTTCCTGCTGCACTCATGTATTTTAATTTGGATTCAACCCCAATTATATTTAGAACACAGATTTGCTTACTTTGACGCCCATTCAGTGATGTTGAAGGTCCTTGTGTGTAGCAGAGAGAATTGACAGCAGGAACTCATTTATACCAAGTAGCTAACTTCATCATTCAACCACTATTAGTATTCTGTTTGTCAAGAATTAGGCCGGGTTCATCGAAGACCATACTGGCTTTCTTCGCTTAGCTCCCAGTAGGTAGTGAGACTTCACCCGAGTGGGCATTCATTGTCCTGGACAGTAAGTGGCATTAAACTATTCAACCTGGTGAGTGTCACAGACTGATTTTGCACTGTTTTAATATCTACATGCATGCTTTTAATATTTGGCTCCTAATTCAAGGTTGTTAAATGTAAAGTAGGAAGCCCCTTTCTTCCATTGGACTACTGGGAATGGCCAATTTGTGGATTATACAAAGGTCCACAATGCTCTGTATACATGGATAACAACGATCTCTCCAAAATGTTCTGCTTACATTTAATTCAACACTCAGTAGCTTCATTGGAATATTAATCCTTAAAGATCAACTCTTCTTTAGTCTAACTTGTTTTAGAAATTAATGGCATGGATGGAGAAAATTTGGTACCTTTGTATTCATGCTGCCCAAAAATGATGTCATTTAAATTGTTTCTTCCTTCCAGTATTTGGTCCACTGCCATGTGGGTTATGGTTCTTCAAGTGCCCATTCAAGTACATTTTAAAAAGTTGAGTATTTTAGCCTCCAGTATCCTTTCAGGCATAGTTTTTATACTGAACTGAAATAGCAACATATAGATTAATCAAGGTCAATAAAATGAACAACATAGTCCAGATACTTATTAATGAAGAACTGTTTATTTGGCAATGTTGATCTGTTGGCATTGTTTGTTATTTTCCAACAGTAGCTAAAAAATAATACCTCAAAGTTTTCAATCTGGGGATCGATAATTAAATTGCAGCAATGCAAATAAAGTGGTTTCTAGGTTGCTGACTTTTACTGATATGGCTTGGCTTACATCTGTATAACAGAATTTTCAAACATCAGCTGAGTTTCCTCCAACGCACAGTAATTAATTGTAAATTCCAACCACCCCATCAGACCTTGAAATATGGTTGCACTCTCTGATTAATCAGGGTAAACCTGCTCAACATCATAACATGGTGGTAATTTAGCGTCTAAGGCTTGAAAATGACACATACTCAGAGGAAACTGTTCCAAAATATTGTATGCCTACAAATGAAAGAAAGCACCGTGAAAGCATGTTAGATATAAACAAGTTTTCAAGTAATATTGTGACTCTTCGCAATGACATTTCCTGACTGTTTATGGAAATTAATTAGCTTAGAAATGAAGACTGTCTAGTGAGGGGCAAACAAGTAAAGAATGGTTTCCCCTTCTGAAAAATTCATGCTTCACCCTTGTTTTAAACAAGTGCATTGTCAGTGTTAACATTATGAATACAGATACTTCTTCTGACAGTGCAACTCCTCTTTGTACCAAATTCTACTCTTGCCATCCATGATGTTACTCTCAAAAACATCTTTCTAAAAGGGCACTACCTACATGAAAAAAATATTTGGCAAACCATTTTTTGTTTGTTGGCAAACACAGACTGTGATGACATAAATATGTTGAAATGTGCCATCATGTGATTTGCACGGGACGCCGCTGTGAACAAAGTGGTTTACTCTCTCCAAAATTAAACTTACTATGGCATTTTTCAGGAAGATGCAACACCAAAACCTTACAGTTGTTTTTAGCCATTATACCAATAAATTCAATCTTGCGTCCATACTAGCCAAAGGAGGAATTTAAAATTTCAGTTAATCATATAAAATTCTAAAATGAGGATATCTTTAAACCAAACAGAAAACTCCAGGTCTGAATACTGTTGTTGTTAACATTCTGCTCATTAACACAGTTCACTTTTATATTTACTGCACTTAGCTTGCTACAAGATTATAATTAAATCTTCAGTTGTATTCCTAAGTAGTTTGACCCTGTATGTCCTATGGTTGATTGTGCATTTGTAGTGCTGGAAGATTGAATGCATTCAGCAGCAGAAGGAGTTACGTACAGTACATGTATTTGTGATAACTAACGCAGATAATGTTTAATCCATCACAGGAGTAACAAGGGCAGAAATTTTGTAAATTCCTATTGACTGTCCACTGCCCTCACTCTGACACTCATGAGGCAGTTAACAAGTGATCTTGCAGATAATTTCTGCAAATAATTTTGTAGTATCTTTCAGATGCGGCATCGATATGAATTGGCACTGGCATTTTAACAGAAGCAAAGTAATGTGTGAAATGTTCAGCTAAACTTTTACACTACCTCTTGGTCTGGGCAGGTTAGATATGATGTGCTATATTTTATAGGACTAAATAAAAATGAAGTGATTCCATCAGATATCTCAAACAGTCCTACTGATATAAAATAATTAACATTCGTTTTGCTATATTAAATGCTGTTTACTATTGATGCTATGTTGATTGTGAAACAACTTTAGCCCAGAATGTAAGAATTTCTGGTAATAACATTTCTTCATCTCTAGTTTCTCTTTCTGTTAATAATCTGACATTAAAGACTAAATTAGCCCAAATAAATCTCCCATTTTATTGAATAGAGAGCAAAACTGAAAGGGTAGCCAGGGGATATTGCTTAAAGGTAAAAGAACATGGAGGTGATATATGGCAGAGGAGCAGAACCTGATGCTATCTCCTTCTGCAAAGTAAAACTGACGTATGTGAAACAAAGTTTTGTTCCCAGATGAGCTCAATGGCCAACAGAATGTGGAGACACCTTCACAAACTCCCACAGCCCCCAATGAGCCAGTGAAATCAGTATCTGAGGCTGACATGAGAGCATCCTTCAGGAGGGTGACACCATGGAAAGCATCCGGCCCAGATGGGGTACCTGGCTGAGTGCTAAAGAGCTGTGCTGCTCAACTGGATGGAGTGTTCACTGGTAACTTCGGCAGACTGACACAGCCACCCGCTTCGAGTGGGCTTCAGTTATACTGGTGCCCAAGAAGAAAAGGTAACCTACCTGAATGACTATTTTCCAACCACACCTACATCCACTGTGAGCAAGCGCTTTGAGAAGTTGATGATGAAACATACCAGCTCCTGCTTGAGGAGCTTTGGATCTGTTCCAATTTGCCTGATGTCACAACAGCAGATACCATTTCACTGGCTCTTCACTCAGCCCTGAAACATCTGCGCAGTGCAGATGCATACATGAGGACGCCCTTCATTCAGTGCAGCTCGGCTTTCAGTACTATCGTCTGTTCAAAGCTCATCAATAAGCTCCCAAAACTTGGTCTCAGTACCTCCTTGTGCAATTGGTTCCTTGATATCCTCACTTGTGGACTCCAGTCAGTTTGGATTTACAACAACATCTCCTTCACAATCAGCATCAGCTCAGGTGTACCACAAGGCTGTGTGCTCAGCCCCCTGCTCTGCTTACTTTATACCTATGCCTGTGAGGCTAAGCACAGCTCCATTGTCACATTTAAGTTTGGTGATGACACCATTGTTGTTGGCCAAATCAAAGATGGTGACGAATCAGCATAGAGGAGGGAAATTGAAAATCCGGTGGAGTGGAGCCACAGCAACAACCTCTCACTGAATGTCAGCAATGCAAAGGAGTTGACTATTGACTACAGGAAAAGGAAACCAGATGTTAATGAGCCAGTCCTCATCAGAAAATCAGAGTTGGAGAGGGTCAGCAACATTAAATTCCTCAGTGTTATTATGTTCTGGGTTGACATGTAACAGCCTTTACAAAGAAAGCATGGCAACACATCTACTTTCTTAGAAGTTTGCGAAAATTCGGCGTGTCATTTAACACCTTGACAAGCTTCTATAATGTGAAGTGGAGAGTATATTGACTGGTTGCAACATGACCTGGTATGGAAACACCAGTGCCTATGAATGGAAAAGCCTGTGGTCGACATCTTGTGAATAGACCACAAAACTATTTACTTCAATTTTTTTACTTTTTTTCACCCTGAACGTGCCTCTGAAACTGCCAGAGCCTGTGATTTGCAGTTTGGTGAGTGTCTGGATGATCCGGAGTTTTGCTGTCTCTGAGAGGATTCTGGGAGGAGGCGTGCATGAGCCTAAAGGCAAGGAGATTGTGGCACAGGGCGTGAGCCAATGTTTGACTCATTTCACAGATTAAAGCTTCCATTGTTTGCCAATTAAAGTGACAAGGGTCATTGAAACATCGAGGCAAATGTGGAGGGTGAGCACTGACTGCCTGCCTTCTGATCACTGGCCGGATCACTCTGCCGCTGAAGAGGGCCTGTTGCCATGCTTGAAGGATGTTACCAAGGTTATCTGTGTTCATGGATATGGATTTGGTCTATGGACTATGGACTTTTCCTCAATCATATAGTTTTTTACATTCTGCGTTTTTGCAGTCTTTCTAGTTTTTTTGTGCGGGGGAGGGTGATTTGTGGTATTTTGTGCAGGGGAGAGGGTTTGGGGGTCGATGCTCTTGTGGCATTTTGTGCAGGGAGAGGGGGACTTGGAGGCCAATTTTCTTGTTGCATTCCATGCGAGGGATTGGGGGTTGGGGTCTGATTATCGTGTTACTGTTCCTTTTTTCTCAATTTCATGGTTACCTGGAGGATAATCTCAGTTGTATACTTTGAACCTCTGAAAAGCTTACAAAAAGTAGAGGATGCAGGAAAGCAGCATCTATTATCAAGGACCCCCACCATCCCAGCCATACTCTTCTCACTGCTGCCATCAGGAAGAAAGAACAGGAGCCTTAGACTGAGGATTATTACCCCTTAATCATCAGGCTATTGAAACAAACTTCACTCACACCAACACTGAACTGTTCCCAGTCCTATGGAATCACTTTCAAAGATGCTTCACTTCATGTTCTCGATTATTTAAGCTTACTTATTTATTATTATTATCTTTCTTTTTGTTCTTTTTGAATTTGCACAGCTTGTTGTCTTTAGCACATTGGCCGTTTATTGCATAAGGCTTTTGACTGATTCTATTGAGTTTCTTTTTATTTACTGTGAATGCCTGCAAGAAAACAAATCTCAAGGTTGTATATGGTGATATATATATATATATATATATATATATATATGTATGTCCTTTGCCAATAAATATACTTTGAAAGAGTTGGGTGTCATCATTTTTGTAGTTAAACTGTCAGTGTGTTTGGAAGGTTTTGCTAAGGGACAGCGTGTAGATGAGTAACAGTAGGAGTCCAAGGAGAGATCCTTGGGGAATCCTGGAAGTATATGTAATAGCACAAGAGAGAATCTGCTGTAGCAAGCAAATATAACATTTGAAATAAAAGTTTTTCATTAAAAGCGGATTTACTATGGACCTTAGACTATCACTGCAAAGTTAATCAAGTTGACTTCAGTGAGACTTAACTCATGTTCCCCCTTGTATTTATGCTAAATAAGCAAGTGAAAGAATAGCTGAACTGTGTCACAGAATTGAGCTGTAAGTTGGTGCCTTGTGAGAACTTGTTTTGAGAATGAAACAGCACATTTTAAACCTCTAAACGTGTCTTCCCCTTTACATTTGGCATCCCATCTAAAATGCAAATGTGAGAAAACCTGCAGATGCTGGAAATCCAAAGCAAAACACACACAAACTTGAAGGAACTCAGCAGGTCAGGCAGCATCTATCAAAATAAATAAACCGTTGACGTTTCGGGCTGAAATCCTTCATCAGAACTGGGGAAAAAAGATAAGAAATCAGAGCAAGATGATTGAGGGATGGGGGGAGATGAGGGGTGACAGATGAAACCGGGTGAGGGGGTGAAGTAAAGAGCTGGGAAGTTGATTGGTGAAAGAGATACTGGGCTGGAGGAGGGAGAATCTGATCAGAGAGGATAGAAGAACATGGAAGAAAAGGAAGGGAGCAGAGCATTAGAGGGAGGTGATGGGCAGGTAAGAAGATAAGAAAGTGAGGGAAACAGGAATAGGGAATGGTGAAGGGGGGGAGCAATTACCAGAAGTTTGAGAAATCAATGTTCATGTCATCAGGTTGGAGGCTACCCAGAAGGAATGTAGGATGTTGTTCCTCCAACCTGAGTGTGTCCTCATAGTAGTAGAGGAGGCCATGGTCTGACATGTCAGTATGGGAATGGGAAGTGGAATTGAAATGGGTGGCTAACGGGAGATCCTGCTTTTTCTAGCGGATGGACCATAAGGTGCTCAATGAAGTGGTTTCCCAGACTACGTTGGGTCTCATTGATATACAGGAGGCCACACCAGGAGTACCAGGTACAGAAGATGACCACAGACTCACAGGTGAAGTGTTGCCTCACCTGGAAGGACTATTTGGGGCCCTGAATGGTTGTGAGGAAGGTGTAGGGGCAGGTGTGGCACTTGTTCCACTTGCAAGGATAAGTACCAGGAGGGATATTAGTGGGGAACGATGAATGGACAAGGGAGTTGGGTAGGGAGTGATCCCTGCAGAAAGTGGAAAAAGGAGGGAGGGAAAGATGTGCTTGATGGTGGGACCCCATTGGAGATGGCAGAAGTTATAGAGAATTATGTGTATTTAAAATGCAACCTTTGCTGTAATTAAATCCAAACCTGGAATGATTAGATTATGTATTTATTAACTGACTTTGTCCACTTTTAAACATGTTATGGAACTTAAAAGGAACAAAGTCTTGACAAATTGCTGGGAGTGGTTCTCAAACCTTTTTCCATTCCCAGTTTCAGCGTTAAATCTCACGATTTTATTACTTTGAAACTTTGAACATACTTGCAGTGGATAAAGGTCAAACTGAGCCTCATTTACTCCAGTTCTTTTGACCCTTTTACAACACCTTAAATACAGTATAGCAATGACTTTTATGGAATGTGCATGTTATTTCAAGATTAGTTACAATACATTTTTTTTTAAAACATAGAACAAGCTAAATCTCTGATTTAAGATATGCTATCAGTCTGACATGAACAAATGCCTTCCAGGAGAAAAAAAGTCAAGATTACGAATATCGTTTTGCACATTATGTAAATACTTGCAATTTAAAAATCAGGAGGCAATAATTACTGTTAGAAGGAAATTGAAATTTGAAATTTAAATAATAGAGATAGAAGTATTATATTAAAATAATTATTTTAAATCCTGTAATGATTTTGTCTTTTATTTTAATTTACTGGACGTAAGTAAAGTTCTTGATTCATCATTGATGTTGTATTTACTGATTTCAAACAGTCCTACATTCCACAGATTAGTTCTTATAAAGTGTGACAATCACAACCCAGTGGTATCATTTTAGAAAATGAAATTACAAACTGAAATTAGTGGACAATTTGGAACTCTGATGTAAAGTAAACAATATGTAGGGAGCAACAGTGAGATTCTGGAAGCTGAAGCCTGCCTGTTTCGTAAGGTTCATGTTTTAGGCTAACAGGCAGAATGTGAATCACAACTGAAATACAATTCAGGCTGGAGAGAATTTTGATTTCATAGAAGTCCTGGTCAGTAATGCAGAAGGCAGAATCATCACATCTGTAATACCTGACTTCTATCCACAAGCCCTCCCAGTCTGTCTCACATCATTCTCTCTGCCTGCAAGCCCTCAGTGTTTGTTTATCATTGGTAACCTTTGGAATTTGTTTAAGTGAAGCTCACTAATCAAAATTGATAAGACTTTCTACTGGGCAGTAAGGCTTCCTACTGGACAGTAGTCTGCCCACCCGCTGGACATAACCTCAAATGAACAAAATCTCCTTTGTGCATAGATTTTAAAAGTCTATAAGGAATGCTGATACAATGATGCATGTTTGGACTCCCAAATGATTAAATGAGCAATGTTTTTCTAAATGTCACTAATTGTGTGTTAAGGGAATGACATTCTGTTCCTTGCAGAATGTCGTTAAAGTGAGAAAATGTGAAGTCACTTTACAACAGATCTGTAACAAAGAGTTTGACCAGACCTCCTTCATTGATTCTCTAATTCTGCCATATATGTGGAAGTGAATAATACATGGACTATTATTAATTTATGCTCCATAATGTATTGAATTTTACTAAAATAGATTTAATTCTAAAAGTTTGAAAAATCTGACATTCTGTTGCTTTATCTCACTCAGCAGTTAAGGAAGCAACTAATGATATGAAATTTAATTTTGAGATTTACACACTTACACATCCAGCAACAATAATCTGTGGTTGTGTAAAAGACCCAAAGCATCACAAAGTGGTTCATAAGAACTATTATTTCAGAAAGTCTGACCCAGAGTATGATAGAGAACTGCAGTGCTGAATGACATCAGAGTCAAGGGCCATAGCTTTGAGAGAAAGAACAGCAGGCAAGAACTTTAAAATCAAAGAGCCAATTCATTGGGAAAGAGTAGCCAGTCGATGTTTTGGGCCAAGACCCTTTTAAGAGTTTCAACCCAAAATGTCAACTGTTTACTTTTTTTTTCCTCTAGAGATGCTACCTGGCCTGCTGATCGTATGGGTTGATTTGGATTGCCAGCATCTGCAGATTTTCTCATGTTTGCTAATTTATTGGGAGCTAATCAGCAAGCACAGGAATGATGGGTGGATTGAAATAAAAAGCAGAATATTAGATAACTAAGCTTATATGGTTGATGGAATGAAACAGGTCAGCAAGAGTCAAATCCTGAAAAAAATAGGTGAGGGTGTGGCTACATGATATATGGCTGATGAAGAGTCAAGTGATGTTACAGAGTAGAAATTGGCAATCTTAATGGATATGTGCTCTGAAGTTTACTCAATGGTCAAATGTAAAGGTAAGATTGCCAATAATTAAGAGGGAAGGGAATCAATGGCTGGAAATTGAATTTGTTAATGGGACCAAGACAATGAGTCCTCAGTCTCAGTTATTTAGTTGGGAGAGATTTTTGCTCATCCTGATAGGCAGTGCCAAGAAAACTGATTATAGGATGGTGTTAGGTGTTGTCAATGCACATTCAAGATCTGGTGCTGCATCTTAGTATAGAGATAATAAAATAATAATTAAATCTGAATCACTAATTGATTCATTTGTAATCACCTTGCAGATTAAAAAAAACTTTAGAATCCCAGCAGATGCAAGGTTCCCCCACTCCCAGATCCTTTATTCCCTGAAGACCATTGAGTCTGCGCCCCATTCCATCATGGCTAATTTATTATCCCTCTCAACCCCAGTCTCCTGCCTTCTCCTCATAACCTTTGATACTGACTAATCAAGAGCCCATCAACCTCCACTTTAAATATACTTAATGATTTGGCCTTCACAACCATCCATGGCAATGAATTCCAGAGATTAACCACATTGTGGCTGAGGCATTCCTCCTCATTCTATTCTAAATGAATGACCCACTATTCTGAGGCTGTGTCCTCTGGTACCAGACTCACCCACTATAGGAAATGACATCTTCATATCACTTTCTCAGTCTTTTAATATTCAATAGGTTTCAATGAGATCCTCCATCTTTCTTCTAAAGTCCAGTGAGTACAGGTCCAGAGCTATCAAACACTCCTTATATATTAACCCTCTTATTCCCAGAATCATTCTTGGGAGCCTCCTCTGGACCCTTTCCAATGCCAGTACTTTTCTTAGATAAAAGGGGCCCAAAACTGCACACAATACTCCAAGTTCAACCATACCAATGCCTTATAAAACCTCAGAATTACATCTATGCTTTTATATTCTAGCCAACTCAAAAGGGAACCCTAACATTGTATTTACCTTCCTCATCACAGACTCAACCGGCATGTTAATCTTCATGGAATCCTGCATCAGGACTCCCAAGTCCCTTTGGACCTCTGCTCTTTGAATTGTTCTCCCCATTTAATAAGTCTATTCCTTTATTCCTTCTACCAAAAATACTTGACCATACACTTCCCAACATTATATTTTATCTGCCATTTTCTTTCCCCCATTCTCCCAACCTGTTTAAATTCTTCTGCAGACTCCCCACTTCCTCAACACTACCTGCCCCTCCACCCATCTTCATATCATCTACAAGTTTGGGTACTACCAGAAATGTTAGTGAAGCAGGATTGTATTAAAATTGCTTTTTAAAAAAATGAGTAAATTTATGCAATATTGTTCAGCCACAGCTTAGTATTTCATTCACATGCACCGAGTGACATCATTTATCAGCTCAGTATGTGGAATTGCTACAAAGCCAATATACATTTAGATGCAATTACTTTTATTTGTAGAACACCAGTACTATTGATGGACTTTAAGAACACACTATGAACACCTGAGCATCTATTCAATTCACCATGATTCACTTTCATCAGGGTGGAGGAGAAAGTAGAAAAACATTCATCCAATACTTTATCTTTCTGGTCATTCTTTATGTCAATTGTACTTTAGACCTTATCACCTGAAAGTATCAACTCTTGATAACAAGGAATTTGCATGCCAAATATCTCTACATGTCTGTACAATTCCTCATCTGCAATCCTAGCCACCAAACATCAGTTAGATTTGAAACCTAGATACAGTCATATCTGATCACATCTTTATCCAACGTGGAATACAGTTTCAGAGTCATAGAGCAAGAGAACAGGGCCCTCTAGCTACTGTTGGTCCTTTTCATGCCCTATGGCACATCAGGCAACAACCTTGCTGTTTTTTTAGAATCTTTGTCAGTTTGAGACTGAGTTGCTAGCTCAATGCTCAACCCAGTACAGAGAGAAAGTATGCAAGCAGCTAGCCAGATTTGAACCTGTAACCACTTAACTCAAAGCCCAGTGTAGATACCACCACACCACCAGTTAGCTAACCAACTCCATTCCAACCATTAAACATCCAGTTACATTAATCCCATCATATTTACCCTACATTCCAGACTCATGACCCAACCCAGGAGCAGAGTCTGAAAGTGATGACAGAATCACTGTGAAGTAACAAAGATTAGACATAGGAATACCAACAGAGCCTTAGAACAACTACATGGAGCAACACTGCAAGACTAACCATCCTCTCTCCCATAATAACTCTACTAAGGTACCAACCAAGAGCCCTCCTTTAAGTAATCATTGAATGTGGGAACCACATGCCAGTCACAATTAACTTGACCAGATCAAACCATAAACACAAGAGCTTAATGGCTCTAGTTAAGATAACAATTAGTAAGAACAGGTGCTCAGGAACCCTGGAAGCTCAACACTCTACGGCAGGCCACAGAGGTCATGACAGTACCTCTCCCCCTAAGACTGACACCTGAAGCCCAGGGAGCTCCAGAAGCAGGTCTGAAGAACTCAAGGTAGATCTGGAGCTTCAGGCAACACTGGAAAATCCAGAACACCTGTGATGCTCCCGAGGCAGATCTGAAAAACACTAGGCAGACCTGGAGCTGGGGGCAGGGCTGAAAAATATGGAACAGATCTGGTGCTCTCAAGGGCAGGTCTGAAAAAATGCAAAGCAGAGCTAATACTCAAGGTTGCACCTGGACTCAGGAGCGTAGCATGAAGCTCAAGAGCATTGCATGTAACTCAGAAACAAAGCACAACATGGGAGACCTTATGAACCTTGTTAACTCAAAGGACCTTTGAAAAATTCTTGAACATAGACTGAAGAAACTCGGAACCTCCACAGGGTCCATAGTTAGTGGAGTCATTCTGTCACAGTATGCTCTTGGAGGACCAGACCCAGCTGTGGAGGAACAGCAGGGTTTCTCTGTCACAGAAGTCATTAGCACCAGGAACTGCATACAGCAGACTCATGGCTCAACCCAGGATTGACCTGATTAAACTGAAAGCACAAGGGCTTAACGACTCTAGTTAAGATAGCAATTAGTAAACAGAGGTGCTCAAGCACCCGAGAAGCTCAATGTTATATGAGAAGGCGCAGAGGCTGCAGGGAGTGTGCACACGAGCTGACTGACGTCTTCAACACTGCACTCATCCAGGCTCAAAAGGTTCAAAGGCTCATATTATTATCAAAGTATGTATGCAGAATGCAACTCTGAGATTTGTCTTCTCCAGATAGCCATAAAATAGAGAAAAATCTTAGAAGTAGTTAAAAGAAAAGATATAATTTCCACCCCCACACAAAAAGAAAAATAAACAATAACTCACTAACCCAAGACCCCTCCAAAACCTCCTTCACACAAAAACTAACAGATCGCCCTCACAGAGAAACAGCAACAAGAACATCAAATCCCAAAACCCCTGCCCACCAATTGCAACAAGAAAGAATGGGTGAGAACACAAAAATAGAATGGAAAGAGGCTAATAGGAACTATAGTTAGTTTGAACTACAGTCTCAGAATTTTGATAATATCTCTGAGAGCAGCAGGGAGAGCAATGCTCGAACCCACAGCCTTATTGAGGGGAGCAACTGGGATCCAATGACCCTCTGAGGGAAGTGACTCAAACTCAGCAGCCCTTCTGAGGAAAGCAACTCAAATCAGAAGCCACTCCAGCATCTAAAGATTTTCTCTTGTTTATGATTGTCCCACTACGTTTTTAGGCTTTTCCAATCAAGGGCATTAGTGTTTCCATATCAGGTCATGATGTAGCCAGTAAATATACTCTCCACCACACATCTATAAAAATTTGTCAGCGTTTTAGATGACGTGCTGAATCTTCACAAATTTCTAAGAAAGTAGAGGCACTGCCATACTTTCTTCATATGTTAAGGTCTTAGACAATAGACAATAGGTCCATTCGGCCCTTCGAGCCTGCACCGCCATTTTGAGATCATGGCTGATCAGTTACTATCAATACCCGGTTCCTGCCTTGTCCCCATATCTCTTGATTCCCCTATCCATAAGATACCTATCTAGCTCCTTCTTGAAAGCATCCAGAGAATTGGCCTCCACTATCTTCCGAGGCAGTGCATTCCAGACCCCCACAACTCTCTGGGAGAAGAAGTTTTTCCTTAACTCTGTCCTAAATGACCTACCCCTTATTCTCAAATCATGCCCTCTGGTACTGGACTCTCCCAGCATCTGGAACATATTTCCTGCCTCTATCTTGTCCAATCCCTTAATAATCTTATATGTTGCAATCAGATCCCCTCTCAATCTCCTTAATTCCAGCGTGTACAAGCCCAGTCTCTCTAACCTCTCTGCGTAAGACAGTCCTGACATCCCAGGAATTAACCTCGTGAATCTACGCTGCACTTCCTCTACAGCCAGGATGTCCTTCCTTAACCCTGGAGACCAAAACTGTATACAATACTCCAGGTGTGGTCTCACCAGGGCTCTGTACAAATGCAAAAGGATTTCCTTGCTCTTGTACTCAATTCCCTTTGTAATAAAGGCCAACATTCCATTAGCCTTCTTCACTGCCTGCTGCACTTGCTCATTCACATTCAGTGACTGATGAACAAGGACTCCAAGATCTCTTTGTATTTCTCCCTTACCCAACTCTACACCATTCAGATAATAATTTACCTTCCTGTTTTTACTCCCAAAGTGGATAACCTCACACTTATTCACATTAAACGCCATCTGCCAAGTATCTGCCCACTCACCCAGCCTATCCAAGTCACTCTGAATTCTCCTAACATCCTCATCCAGATCCTCTGAAATGATAACACCAAGGAATTTAATTTTGCTGACTCTCTCCACCTCTGATGCTTCAATGAGTACTGGCTCATGGACCTCCAGTTTCCACCTCCTGAAATCAATAATTATCTCCTTGGTCTTGCTGATATTGAGTGAGAGGTTGCTGTTGTGGCACCACTCAGCCAGATTTTCAATATGCTCCCTCCTATATGCTGATTTGCCACCACCTTTGATGTGGCCAACTACAGTGGTGTCATCAACAAACTTAAATATGGCATTGGAGCTGTGCTTAGCTTCACAGTCATAAGTATAAAGCAAGTAGATCAAGGGGCTCATGGTTCACCCATGCTGATGGAGATTGTGGTGGAGATGTTGCCATTCTGAACTGACTGGGGTCTGCAAATGAGGAAATTGAGGATCCAATTGCACAAGGTGGAATTGAGGCGAGATCTTCAAACTTACTGATCAGTTTTGAGTGGATGATAGTATTGAATGCTGAGCTGTAGTCAATGAAGAACATCTTGATGCATGCATCTTCACTGTTCAGATATTCCAGCGTTGAGTGAAGAGCCATTGAATTGGCATCTGCTGTCAACCTGTTATGACTGAAGGCAAACTGGAGTGGATCCAAGTCACTCCTCAGGCAGGAGATGATACGTTTCATCATCAACCCGTTAAAGCACTTCTTCACATTGTATGTAAGTGCTCCTGGATAATAGTCATTGAGGCAGGTCACAATGTTTTTCTTGGGCACCAGCATATTTGAAGTCTGCTTGAAGCAGAAGGGTACCTCAGACTGCAGAAGCAAGAGGTTAAGGATATCAGTAAACATTCCAGCCAGTTGATCAGTACAGGTCTTCAGTAATCGGTCAGGTATCCCGTTGAGCTGGATGCTCTCTGTCGGTTCACCTTCCTGAAGGATGCTCTTACCTCGGTCTCAGAGATTGAAATCACAGGTCATCGGGGCTGTGGGAGTTCATGAAGGTGCCTCCATGCTTTGATGGTCAAAGTGAGCATAAACAACATTGAGCTCATCTGGAAGTGGAACCTTGTTGTCACCTAGGTAACTTGGTTTCACTTTGTAGGAGATGATAGCATTCATGCCCTGCCACAACTGTTGAGCATCCTTCAGTGATCAAGTTGAGTCCAGAACTGCCAGTTGGCATGTGAGATGGCTGTCTGAAGATCATCCCTGGATCTCTGGTATTATAGATGGTTTTCACACCTGAATGGCCTCAGCAGACTGCAGATCTCATATTTCATACAGGGCTTTCGGTTGGGGTAGACTCTGGATGATTTTGGTTTGAGGGATAAAATCATTGACAGCCATGGCATATTCATTCAGGTCTAGTGATGAGTCCTTGAACACAACCCAATCCACTGACTTGAAGCAATCCAGTAGCTGTTCCTCTGCCTCTTGCGACCACCTCTTCATTGTCTTTATTTCTGGAGTCTTGATCTTTAGCCCTTGCTTTTCTGCAGGCAGGAGGAGGACAGCCAAATGATCAGATTTACAAAATGTGGCCTAGGGATTAAACAGTAGGATTTCCTTATGGTAGTATAACGGTGGCCGAGTGTGTGGGGACCCCTGGTGCTGCAGGTGGTATGTTGATGATAGTTGGGCAGAGATTTCTTCAAACAAGCCTGATTGAAGTCCCTGACACTGATTTGAAAGGCGTTGTGTTGGGCTGTTTCTTGTTTGCTTATGGCAGCAGTCAGTACCTCGAGTACCTGCACACTGGCACTCCTCCACCCACTAATTCATCTCACCTCCACTACTTTATCATTTCCTGTCATAGTCACCTTATGTACCTAGTGTCACTTTATGTACATGCAATCTACTTATGTATATAAGTTGTCTTATGTATTTATATTTATTGTGTTTATTCATTATTGTTTTTTTTTAAATTTCATTGTTTCTTTTCTTCTGTGTGGCATTGGATCCAGACTCTTAATTATTTTGTTCTCCTTTACACTTGTGTACTGGAAATGACATCAAATGTCTTGAATCTTGAAACAAACCCTGCCTATCCATTCCCCCCTCATAATTGAAATGCTCCATATGGGCAACATCCTGGGGAATATCTTCTGCACCCACCCCAGGACAATCAAAACTGTGCACCGTGCTTCAGCTGTGGCCTAACAAAAGTTTTGTAAAGGAAAACAAGTAATATTGCAGATGCAATATTAACAAAAAAAACAGAAATGCTGGAAGAGTTCAGTCAGTTTCTGGAAAATGATCATTGTTAGCATTCAATGTCGATGACTCTTCCTTGGAGTTTTCAAAACAGAGCTGGGGGAAGACGGACATGGGTTAAGACAGCTTGGGTGACAAGGAACATGTGTACTGACCATTTAGTGGGGCACTTCAAAGAAAAAGGATGAAATTGGAATATTAGTACAATAGTAGGACACAATGAGAGGCATTTCTCTTTATTGTCAATGTTTATGAATGCCCCTCATTTATTCTGTACTCTTGTTAATAAAAGCAACTTTCCCACATGCCATTGTCACCATTTTAACCTTCCTATGCCACTACCTTTAGAGATTCTTGCATGTGTACGCTGAAGTCACTCTGTTCTTCAAGAATGAAATTTCAGTAAGCCCCGTCATTCCTTTCTTATCTGGTTCCACTTACCACCTTCCTTACTTATCAAACTCCAGCATCTGCATCTTCTTGTTTCCATATCACCTGCGAGCCTCTATCTCTACCTTTGCCCTCCTTTCCCCCAACTGGCTCCACCTACCCCCACTTTGTTTGCCCTTTCCTTATCGATCTCTATCTATCTATCAACCACTGTCTTCTGACTCTACCCCTCTCCATCTCCCGCATAACTCCATCAGCCCATCATCTCCCTCCTGATATGGTTCTATCAATTGCCTGGCAGACTCTGTCTTGCCACTCCCTTTCACCTCTTTTTACAGGCTATCTGCCCGGTTTTGCACAATCTTGCCCCAATACATTATCTGTCTCTTTGCTTCCATAATCTTTGTTTTGGCCCATTGAGTTCCTCCAACAACTTGTTGGTTTTTGCTCCAGTTTGCAGCCACCACCATCTCTTGTGCCAAAATTCTATCTGGTGTTGCTCTTTCTTACCATCTGATCCAACATCATCATGCAGCCTATGAAAGTCTGACGTTCATCCAGATTTATATGTTGTAGCTACAACATCTACAATGTTCATGTTATCTGCAAAGTTATTAAACATACTTGCGACAATCATGTCCAGATCATCAATGTGTTTAACTAATATCAACCTCTATGTTACATCAATGGTCACAGACTTCTAATCATGAAAACAACCTTCCACCATTTCCAATCACAAGCAAGAGAAAATGTGCAGATGCTGGAAATCCGAGCAACACACACAAAATGCTGAGGAACTCAGCAGGCCAGGCAGCATCAATGGAAAAGAGTACAGTCAACATTTTGGGCCGAGACCCTTCAGCAGTACTGGACAAAAAAGATGAAAAGATTTAAAAGGTGTGGAGAAGGGAGAAAGAAACACAAGATGGTATGTCAAACCAGGAGGGTGAGGGATGAAGTAGAGAGCTAGGAAGTTGATTCTTCCATGGCCTTCTGTCCTGTCCTGCACTATCAGACTCCCCCTTCTCTAGCACTGTATTTTTTTCACCAATCAACATCAACTTTACTTTGTTCCATTGATGATGCCTGGCCAGTTGAGCTCCTCCAGCATTTTGTGTGTGTTGCCTCCACCTCCCATTACCAACCCAGTTTTTGGATTTAATTTTCTAATTTGCTGTAGATTTTGTGGGCCCTAACCTTTTGAATCAGTCTTCCAGATGCAACTTTGTTAAAACCCTTAATAAAATCCTCAAACCCACATAAAATCCACATCAACCATAGCATTCTTATCAAGTGATTGATTCTCCTAAAATTTCAATCAAGTTGTTCAGACAGGATCTTCCCTTATCAAAACTCTGCTATCTTTGATTAATCTGCTTGCCCAAATGCAAGTTAATCCTGTTCTTCAGATTTTTTCCAATAACTTCCATTCCACTTACACTAGACCCACAGGCCTCTAATTACCTGGCTTGTCCTTGCTGCCCCCGCATTTGCTGTCCTTTTGCCATCTGAAACTTTATCTGCAGCTGTAAAAGAATTTTTAAATCTCTGTCAAAGTTATAGCATCTTTGCACATTTGTCCCTTAATTCTGATCATGGCAAGAAAACACAAAACTCATTTCAATGATTTTTTTATATCAGTATCACAAATGATCTTTGCCTTCAGAATTTGAGAATTTTTTCCCGGAGAATTGGCAAAGTTGATCTTTTGTAACATGTTAAATAATGATTGATAAAAAAATTATTAACTTATGTTGAAATCATGCTGGAGTTTATTCACTTTAGAATGATTTTGAGTACAAAACGTGTCATGCTGTTCCTGATCAACTATTCTTGGGAGTAAGATAAGAAGAGGCAAATATTAATGTAAATTTACCAGTTAAATCAATCTTCCAACTAATTACTAGGTAAAGTTTCCCTTACTGCGTGCAATAGTTTTAATATTTTAATACAAAATCCATTTCAATTTATTTATTTATTTATTTGTTTATTTATTATTTTACATACAGCACAGAATAGGCCCTTCCAGCCTTTCTTGAGCTGTGCTGCTCAGCAGCCTCCAAGCTAATCACAATGACCAATTAACCTGCCAACCTGTACGTCTTTGGGCTGTGGGAGGAAGCTGGAACATCCGGAGGAAACTCACACAGAGAACATACAAACTCCTGATAGACAGTAGCGGGAATGTATTAGTTAGAGTTTAAATTAGTTACAGAGTGACAAAAGAAAGACGTTCAGTTGTTGCTTGAATGTAATGCGTAATAGATTTAAGTTCAAGTTCGTTTTTGTTTCTCAAAAGTACTTTATTAGAGAAGTTGTAAGCAAAATACATTCTACAAATTATTTTGCTTTAAACTGTTTTAAAAAGTATAATCCGGTTTTAACCAGTGTAAACTGGTTTTGACCGGTTTTAACCAGTTTAAACCGGTTTAAACCGCTTTTAACCAGTAGAAACTGGTTTTGACAGGATTTAACTGGTATAGACCGGTTTAACCAGTTTGGTTTTAACGTCTAATCCGGTTTTGACTGGTTTTAACCAGTTTAAACTGGTTTAAACCGCTTTTAACCAGTTTTCACCGGTATAATCCGGTTTTGACCGGTTTTAACCAGTTTAAACTGGTTTTAACTAGTCTAATCCGGTTTTGACTGGTTTTAACCAGTAAACCGCTTTTAACCGTTTTTACCGGTTTTCACCGGTATAATCCGGTTTTGACCGGTTTAAACCGGCTTAAACTGGTTTTGACCGGTTTTAACCAGTGTAATCCGGTTTTGACTGGTTTTAACCTGTTTAAACCGCTTTTAACCTGTATAAACCGGTTTTGACTGGTTTTAGCGAGTATAAACCAGTATCATCCGGTTTAAACTGGTTAAGACTGGTCAAAACCGGTTTATACTGGTTAAATGTGGTTTAAACCGGTTGAAGCTGGTTTATACTGGTTAAAAACCATTAGAAGTGGTTTATATTATGTTTATAAAACTGTTTATAAAACTGGTTTATACTGGTTAAAACAGTTTAAAACTGTTTATACTTTGACTCAGGGAAGATAATGTCTGCCTTTCTGCTATGGCATTGATAAGAAAGGTGAATATCTTGTCTG
Organism: Hypanus sabinus; assembly: GCF_030144855.1. Taxonomy (NCBI): domain Eukaryota; kingdom Metazoa; phylum Chordata; class Chondrichthyes; order Myliobatiformes; family Dasyatidae; genus Hypanus; species Hypanus sabinus. The sequence continues at coordinate 44,974,061 of NC_082719.1, read as the reverse complement.
TGCTGGCAGGACTCTTGAGGTGGAATGATTTATGATAAAAAGAACATCAATTTTAATGACTGGCTCAGACCTTCATCTTACTGAATGCTATGGCAGGTGCACAGTGCGTACATTTTGTACTGGAAATCTCTAGCTTACAATGATATTTGCATATTTTTGTTCTTACCATTTCATGTTTCAACTGCATTTAGACTAATTGCTTCAGCCATTTCAAATCGTGTTCTTTCTACTTGGGCAAGGGACTAAATCTATAATTCACTTCCTTAATTATCATCTACTTAACATACCTCAATGTAGTTTTAACCAAATAACATCTACACTATATTATTTATGTTTTAAAAACACATTTTCATTATTTTTTTGTTATAAAGTGATGACAATTCAAATATAAAAACCATTACAACTTTTGAAATGGTTAGATCATGTTGAGTGGCATTAAAAGAGTTCTAGGGTCAAACAAAGCTATTCCGGGCACAGTACATTATGTTCTGTGAATCTTCTTGTATTTAACTAGATGTTATTAACTTCCAGCACTTGTGGACTTAGTGCGTATACATCTGTCAAAAATGGATATAATGGTGAACTTAGAAGTTTTAGAATCAGTGCACATTTCATATCTATCATTAAAATATAGTAAGAGGGAATTTCTTTGGATTAATCATCTGAAAGTTTTCTGGAGAACATGACTTTAAGCCACAACAACAATGAGCACAGCAGGGAATTGAATACATTGGTTACTATATTTAGTGTAAGTCTCTGAGGCAGTATTGAAAGATATAGCCTTCACCATTAACAATAACCACCTCTGCAATTGTACTTACATGCATGTTATGCTGCTAAAATATCCCAAAGAGTTAGCAGGAACATAATCAAGCAAAATTAGGCACTGACATGTTAAGGTAAACCTTTTAGCAAGATTCACCCAGATCTGCTGGCAGGGAGCTGAATTATTCCTAAATCAGCAGAGCGCCAGTCCCATGTTTCCACATGGAACCCAACAGGGCAATGACATCTTCTGCAGATGTTCTGCTCTCAGCTGAGATATTGACCCACTAAGCTTCCAAATGAGTAGGCTCGATACAAGTGTGCTGATACCATTATGATGATTATGAGCAATTCGTGCTAGATGAAATATAAAGTTTTAATCATATTAAAAGTTCTAAATATTTATCTGTGTTTAATTATTGTTCTAAATAATTTACATATTTTTCATCAATATTCACTGGGGATAGGTTTGACGTCTGGTGAGCCTAGATACTGAATCCTGTGAGAGATACTGGCTACCTTCAATGAGACAGCTCCTATGATCCAATCTGCCATGCAAAGACTACCAAACTGCACAGCCCGAGAGCAAGCAGTAACCTCAAGACACTCAATGGTCTGCCTCACCAAGATGGGTGGCCAAATATGCCGCAAAGACACAAGCCCAGAATTTCTTTTATATAGTGCAACATTTTGGAGTGAAATGCAATATGTCCACTGATCCCCCTCTGTAATTCGTCATCCTCTCTTTTGGGATCTGCTGCTGTGATTAACTCTTTGCTTTCTGTTTCATAGCGTACGTGCTATCCATCCTACTACCACAAGTTTTTTCCTTAGTCATCATGTGATAACTTATTGACATCCTTAGGAAAATCGAAGTACATCACATTGACCATGTAAACCTTGTCCATTCGTTTTGTTAACTTTTCAGTGTTTTTTTCTTCTGTATCTAACTGTTGGTCTTTAATATTATTTTTACTTCGACATTTATGTTTTACATCCAGTCTCTTTTCACTCCAACCTAAGTCACTTGCATTTTTCTCCAATATTGATGAGGAGCCCTTGACCTGAAACATTGATTTTGCCTCTGTCTCATTGGAAGCTGCCTGACCAGATGAGTACTTCCTTCATTTTTCATTTTTCTTACAGATTTCCAGTAGCTGTACGTTTCTCTCCAATTAGCTGAAAACAAACTGCATAGCACACAACATGAATGTATTTTATAATCATTATCATCTTATAATCTTGAAGAAATAAGGAAGAACTTTGTCATATACTGCACAATAAAAATTTACATATGATTTTAGATTCTTGGTCAAATAAATATTTCAAGATTGTGATTAATAGATTTTTCTTGGCAATATTAAGAAGGGATTTGGGGTACCAAGGCAAGCTAAATAGAACTGTTGGAACAGGATAGGCACGAATGCGTAGCAGAGCAATTGCAAGGGATAAATGGATTACTCCATTTCAATCTTACCCTAAGCGACACACAAAAATTGCTGGAGAAACTCAGCAGGCCAGGCTGAGCTTCTATGGAAGAGTAAACAGTCAACATTTCAGGCTGAGACCCTTCATCAGGACTGGAAAGGAAGAGGAGAAGTCAGGTCTCTGCAAAGTCTCTTCGAGGGATGCCTACCCTGAAGAAATTTAAATTTTCATTGACTGTTAACTCTTTTCCATAGGTGCTGCCTGGCCTGTTGAGTTCCTCCAGCATTTTGTGCATGTTGCTTTAGATTTCCAACATATGCAGATTTTCTTGTATTTGTAAATCTTTTCCTCTTCATATCACCAGGAGGTAAATCAGGAGCTTTGAAACATTTGACTTTAGGGGATGATTCACTGAGCTGGTATGAGGACTGAAACCCTTTAGTTCTAAGAGAAACAGAAAAGAATAAGAGATTTGCTAAAACTCTCAAAATTAGGGAGGAGATTTGATAAGGCTAGTTGGGGAAAATTGATATCACTGCGGGCAAATGGCATGAATTTAAACTGAAAATCATTAGAACAAAAAGGATCATTCAGAGACTATACTTACTGGCAGTATCTTTCAGATAATATACACGGTTTAATGTAGCAAAACATCTGGAGCTCCCTGTACTTCACCAAGGTAACAGTAAACAAAATTAATGTTGAGCTATTTGGAGAGACTTTTTTTTAAGAGTATCTGTCTCCCAGTCTCTGCAGATTCCTACATTTCTGCAGATATTCTCACCTAGGTAGCTGAACCTCTTGCAATAATGTTTCATTCGGCTGGCAAGATTCTAAACAATGGAGTTCAGTCTCTTTGTTCCTCATTCCTCAAAACCTACTTGTTTCATCAAGTGCTTGTAATTATCCCTGATATATTTTCACTTTGCTCAGCATTGATGTTTGTTTTCCTGTCATTAACCCATTGATGGGCATTTACGAACTTTATTGAAGGTGCTTCATAAATACAAACTCCCCTGGTAATGGAAGCCAGTGTGTTTTATTGAACAGCCAGATGAATGTCAAGCTTAGCAGTCTTTCCTTTGCCAAAATGTACACTCCGTGGAAGATACAATCAACAGTTACATTGTCACAAACCATGACCTTAAAACAAATGGGCATGTGAAAACTTACTGTTTCAAGACAGAACGGACTGCAGAAATCTCCCTGCGATATAAGCAGCGCAGTCGCTACACACAAAAAAAAAGGAATTTGTGGTTGTTATTGTGGAACTGCTTCCTGAATTGGTCAGACAGCAAAACTGATCACCAGACATGTTTAGAAAGGGAAATATCAAAAGTTGAGAGATGGGAGAGGAAGCAAAGCAAACAGGAGAATGGTTGAAGCCGAGCAAAGCAGGGCAGGAGGCACATCTGTAAGAAAGGGAGCTAACAGGAAGACTAGCTGGAATGTTGCACTGCCAGCAATTGCTTGATATACCAGCACTTCCTTGATTTACCAACGGCTGGATTTAATGGTGAAACTGCAGCTTAACAAGTGACTGTGAAAGGATTAAACTTCATGCCTTAAACGTCATTTTGTCATACTTTACCTATAGCCGTAAAGGACCATGTGCAGAAGTAATCATTTTCTTTGCTTTTCACAGTGGCAGCATTAACAGAATAAAGGAGGCGGTAAGCAAAGTAATACTTTTAAGAGATTTTAAGCTGTTTGGGTATAGTGGTGACCATTCAAACTACACTCCAGTCAAAAAGAAATGAGGGAAGATAAAATTTGTCAATAATTTTATCCAAAACTTTGAAGTGACATCTTGCTATGTAATTGCAAAGACTTGAATGTAAAAGTTATCAAACAGGTGAATTTCACTATTATTGAAAAAAAATTGCAAGGTAACATTTGGATATTCCTGTGTTTGCTGTGTTCACTAAAAAACTGGACAAATTTTATATTTTAACTTAAGGTGGTTTGTTTGTTCCAATCGGTTAAGTACACCAAGTACAATCACTCTTTCATATGAAGCTATACGGATGTATCAGACTAAGCCAGGGTTAAACATACTTTGTGAAAAGGGACAATGATGTTCGAAACTGAACTTCTTTTCTCCATTGGAATTGTCTTTCATCAATTTTCTGTATTTCACAGCGTCCTGTGCTGAGGTATATTTCCACAGAACCTAGTTGTCTTTGGTAACATTTCAAGTATCAGCATGGTAGAACCAAATGTATATGGACAATGCAATGAAGTTTTATCATTGTAAATCTTCCATTGTTGGTGATCTGCACCTTGGTCCTCTGTGTGTGTGACATGGAAGTTTCTGAACATGTGGAGTGATGTCCAAAGATGTAAATGACAGATGTAGATGCAAGTGGTGTGGGTCACTCACACAGAAGCAGGACTTCACTAAAATAATTATGAAGACTGCTCTGGCAACCCACCAGGGATGCATGCTCAGCCCACAGCTGTTCACACTGCTGACAAATGACTATACAGCAAGATCCAGCTCAAACCAGATCAAGTTTGATGATGAATGAACAGTGGCTGGCATCATCAACAATGATGACAAGATGGCATACAGAGAAGAGGTAGAGCAGATGGTGTGAGCATAACAACTTGGTTATCAGCATGTCCAAATCTAGAGATGATGGTAGGCTTTTTGGAGGTGCAGGCTGACCATTCCTTACCACACATAAACTGCTCCTCCATGGAGAGTTAGAAGCACCTAGTTTCTGTGAGAGCACATTACAGATGATCACCAGCTCTCTGGCAAAGAAAGCAGAGTAGCATCTCCCTTTCTGAGGAGATGTGGGTGAGTGAGTCCCACAACTGCACATACCCCTCACCCCCACACATTCTAATCAATTTTTACAGGAACACCATTGAGGGTACCCTGACAAGAAGAATCACTGCCTGGTATGGGGATTGCAAGGCATCAGATCCTACAAAGGACTCTGTGGACTGCTGAGGGTATCATTGGTGTCTCTGTTGCACCCATCAGGAGCACTGCATACGCAGGGCCTTTGGCATTGTCAAGGATTCCCCCCATTTGTCCCACAGTCTCTTCGGCCCCCTACCATGGCAGGAGGTACTGTAGAATTAGGACAAGGACTGTTAGGAGGGGAAACAGCTTTATCCCCCAGGCCTTGAGACTACTGAACTCCCTGCCACCACCCAGGTATGAAGTGCCAGTAGTGTTATACTTTTTAACTTGAGTCGAAAATGCACCTTATGCTAAATGTCAGTCTTCTGGAATACATGTTATCATTTGTGGTAGTGTTACTTCTGTGTTGTGTGTGAGTTGTATGTACTGTGTTGGGCACCTTGGTCTAGGAGGAATGCAGTTTCACTTGAACTTGATGTTAGAAACCTGAAGCAAAAGCAAAGAAACATTCAGTAAGCCAAAGCTGAGGAGAGAAAAGGTTATGTTAATCCTTAAGTTACAAAACCTTCAATAGAACCAGCATATTCTGGACATGAATACGTATAATGTATTTGTTTTCTCCATAGATTGCACTTTATCTACTGAGTACTTAAGAGTGTTGTATGTTTTTGTTTAATATTTTGATGTGCTATGTTAAGCTGTTTCCATATCACAGAGTCACAGAATGATACCGTGCAGAAGGAGGCCATTTGGCCCTGGTTCATAAAAGGAACTTTCAATAGTTGCACTCCATGTCCCTAATTCCATTAAATGTTCATCAATTACCATTTTAATGTAATCATTTAATTCGTTTCACTTACTCTTTTAGACATTGCACCACAAAATGCATTATTAGCTTTTCCTCATGTTGTTCCTGTTTCCTTTGCCAAAACCCTGTTGAAAAAACACTGCACAGCATTTTGTGCTTGTTCCATAAGCGAATTTCCCAGGTTCATTTTCCTTCTGCTGCTCTAATGCAGCCCTGCCTCCATCTTAAGGTCAGAAGGCAGTTGTTTACTGATGACTGCACAGTGTTCAATTCCATTTGTAGCCATTCCCTAGATAATAAAACAGTTCATATCAGGAAACAAAGTCAACATTCAAGCACAAGTTAATAAATAGCAAGTAAATTTTATTTCATACAAAGCAATCCATCTACAACAAGAGTCTGGTCATATCCCTTTTGACCAGAAATATGACTAAAGTTGCCGCATGTATAATGCAGTGCATGAAAGAAGCCCAGAGCCTGAGTGTCTGAGGCAAATTACCTTTCAATCAAAACCCTGAAGCTTACTAACCATCTACTATCCACAGGTTAGGGGTACTTTGCAATACTCTCCATTAGCTTGAATGAGTGCTCTTCCAATGATACTCAGAGCTTTGCCGCCTTCTGAAACAAGAGCTATGCCCAGAAGGGAGCACCACAGCCTCCAAATTCACTTTCAAGGTGCAGTCACTGAAGGACCTCTGGCAGCTATATCACCACTCCTTCCTGTCACTGGGGCAAAACCTGGAAGTTCCTAGGCAAGGGAGCAGCTTAGGTTAGGCCCATCTTCTCAAACTAAGAGAGTCTGGCTATGTGACCTGGATAAGGGGTGGGGCAAGGAAATAATGGTTGGTGTTGTAGAGAATCACCCATAAATCTGGTCAAAGGGAGAGCATACTCACTGTACTAGATGGTTCACTCTACTAATAGTTCTATAGGTTTTTTAAAAAAATACCAAACGTCCTACTGTATTGAGAAAAAAAGTTTCTACACCAGAATTCCTCAAAATGCTTTGCCCGTTTTTTCTTCTGCTGAGGGCTCCCTTGACCTTTAACAGCCTGTATTTTCTGTTTTTGAAATGTCAAGTTGTTATTTTGCTCAACCAGAATGGCTAGAAATTTTCTCAGCAAAGGTGAGAAACATCAAACTGAAGTAGTTAGGGAGTAAGTTTACCCAGCACGCAAAGCAGGTGGGGAATGATCTTTGCCCCATTCCTGCCACCACTATTTCAATTAACCTCAAAAAGAGTGCTAAGGAGTGTTGAAGATCAGCTGACTAGAACTAATGGCAGAACCACAAGTAACAGAGAGACAGAAATCCACAGCAGTTGCACACCCTAAAGAAACCAAATCTTCATCCCAATGTTATGCAAATTGTGTAACTTTCAAAGTGGAGCTGACTTCCTCCCAGCTTTGGTCAAAAATTAGCAGAGAATTTACTCTGGAAGAATGCCCTATTTACAATCTACTCCAGCACTGGTAATAAGTATTTTTCTAAACTTTAATCTTCTACCAATGATTATTTCATACAAATGCTGGAGGAACTCAGTAGGTCAGACCGCCCCCATGAAAAGGAATAAAGATAGTGGTTTGGGCTGAGACCATCGTCCCGAAGCACTGACTGTTTATTCCTTTTAATAGGTGCTTCCTGAACTGTGGAGTTTCTGCAGCATTTTGTGTGTCTTACTGGAGATTCCAGCATCTTGTGTTATTTCATCTCTGATAGATTTGGACCTAGTTTTTAGAACTATTTCATTCCATGTCACAACGTTTTCTCTTCCCTTTCTCCTGTTATGCAGGCAACCCTAAAATTATGCCACAGACGACAAGTACTTAACCCTTCCTGTGAATACTAGTGAACGAGAATCATTTTAGGTTACTCCCAACACCCAGCACCCAATCCATTTGCCTGCAGGTTATAGCACTTCCAGCTATGTCTTAAATGTGATGGAGGTTCTGCCTGCCACACCCTCAGCCCAAGTTTCAGACTAATCTTTATGTGAAGAGACAGTTGTCAGCTCTTTCCTGTATAGGTAATTGTGCTAGCAATTATGTCTCCGCCTTCTAGTTATTAACCACTTTGCCAGAAAACTGTGTCCTTTCTATTGCCCTCTTTCAACATTTCATTATTTTACTCACCTCAGTTAAATCTCCCTGCCGTTTTCAATGTGCCAAGAGAAGTCTCAGCTTAGCAAGGGTCCCTAATAGCTTGAAATATCCTGAACTGCACAGCTTTGTATTACCTCCTGTGTACCATTTTTAATCCTATCACATGGTGAACAACTAGAGCAGTACTCCAGTAATTTTATGCAGATTTTACAAGAGTTCCCTTCTTTTATATTCAGCTTCAGCGGATAGAGGTAAGTATCCCAGATACCTTCTTAACCACCTTATCCATCTGCGCCATTTCAAATAAGAATCTTTGGGTATGCACCCCAAAGTCAAGAACAATTTAAGCAAAATGTAGAAAAAGGTGCTGGGAATCTCAAAGGAAACCAAAATTGACAAACCACAGAGGATTGAAGAGCGGAACATATGTCATTTTTTTTGCTGCTCCCCAATCTGCAAATGGCAAAATTCAGATTGCAGATTGAAAGGTACTTTCCTTGCGAAGAATGGTAAAGGACAACTTTTTTCTTATTTCTCAGTTGTCGGTGGGTTTGCAAAGGTGAGGAAGATCTTGTCAGGCCTGCACAGATAGGCACCTCCCAGTCACCACCCAGCTAACAGGAATCACCCACCACTCATTTCCAATGCATCACCTGCAGTCTATTTAAACCCAGCTCTCATCCACAGACCATGTTCGTCCATCAAACCAGCCAGCCTCAGCGGTTGCTCCTAGATTTCAGTCACCTTGTCCAGTTAAGTGTCTGTTCTCGCTTATTTTGTGGCTCATCCTGGGTTGTAATTTTGTAGTTTGTTATTAAAGTTACCCCTCACTGCTAAGTTGTATCTGCTGTTCTGCATTTGAGTCAAGCCTCCTCTACATTTCTTGACAAACTTCCCAACATCTGTGTTAACAGGGGACATTCAGCAAGCACAGGAATGAGACAGTCATCTCTGATAGATTTGGACCTAGTTTTTAGAAGTGACCAGTTCATTCATGTGCATCCTTCTGTTCTGAAGCCTGATCCTGTCATTGTTATTTCATTGGTATGTGGTTTTGAAGGTCTAGAGTGTTTTGCTAACAGGTGTTTCTCTTGTGAGTCAGAGGTTGATCATAAGGGATTCAGTACTTCCCCTCACCAGAATACTCACAGTGTTGGGTTAGTCCTAAGTGCTGACTTCTGAGATGCAAAATTATTAAGCCCTGTCTTCAAACTGAGGTGGGAACTGACAGCTATTGAAAATGTCAGCAACTTAGAAACACTGTGAATGTCTGGTATTCACAAACACTCAAAAATGTAAAAATCTGTTCAAAATTAGTACAATCAATTAAGACAATGCTAAAAAGTTTAAACATTTTAAAATATGAGGAAAGACTGTACTTGAAATCTGTTAAGTACTTTTGTTAGCTCAATTAACTTGAGGAATGTAAATCATCTAGACCAATTGAATCTCTCTCAGAGCTGTTTCACAGCCATTGTCATGTCAAGTTCTGTAGATAATCGCCATGGAAACTGCAGGAAGATGGTGCTTCAGTGCTGGTCTCCATGACGAGTCCCATAAGGCCTCACTTGGCCAGCAGTGAGAGGGGCTCTTCTTGTCAAATCTCACAGCTCATGCACGCTGTCTTCAGGACAGCGGTGATAAGGACGAGACAATCAACTGCCTATTTGTGGGAAGTGAATTTTCAAAGAAGATCTCGACCAGGATGCAAAAGTCCTTTATATGGTTCGTCCCAAGACAAGTGTATAACAGAAAGCTCTCTGTGCCAAAACAAACATCTAATGATGCTGGAACATTGGTGAAAGATACTGTTTGTTCTGCCAGAAACTTGTTGGTCTTCCAATACAATTGGATGTTGGGAAGGTGAATGCTACCAACCAGCACACCTGGGCCACAGGAATACAAGGAGCAAAGTTTGGTGAAACCAGTGTGGGAGGGACTGAATTTAAGGTCCTCTGCTACTAGACAATGAGGGGTTCAGTCCTGGGTAGAAGTCTTTCAAACATTTATCTGGTATTCACACAAAATGCTGGAGGAACTCCACAGGTTAGGCAGCATCTGTGGAAGGAAATGGACAATTGACATTTTGGGTTGTAGCCCTTCATCAGTTTCGATTCTGACCCACTTCTCTCCATAGATGCTGTCTGACCTGCTCAGCTCCTCTGTTTTGTGCCAGGCTCCCAAGAAGGGTACATTAGTGGCAATGGTGCTCTGTACTCACCAATGTGCTAACACTGCAAATGTATAGAACTGATAACACTACAAATGTGTAGACTGAATGACACCGTGAATATGAAAAATGCTATGGACTGATTTTGTATTTATGAGTATCAGGCTTTTTTTAAAAATTAAACAAAAAATCCAGTATCAGAGCACAATGTAAATGATAGTGACCATGGTTACTCAGAAAGTTTGGGGCTTTAGTGATCATGTGAGTGATCCTATACATTGCTTCAGATTATCATCTTGACTTTCCTGATTTCTAAAATATAACACACTCTGCACCACTGGAATAGAATGACCCATGATGCCTTAAGTTGATAATAGTGGATAGTTAATTGTAGATGTGATAATAGCATCAGTAATTAAACAGATCCATCATTCCATAGTGGAGATGAATCGCAGAGGAAGAAGGAGAAGAACATTTCAGAAGCGTTCAGCATTGTCAAAGCAGATGTAATGGAGACAGATGAAATGGGAGCAATTCTTGCAGGAAGCAAGGTGGAAACATGATAATCTAGGTGTTCCTGAGCCGGGGGAAGGGGCTTATAGGAGCTATAAATGAAAGTCTATGTCCAGAGGCAAAGAAAGTAAATCATAGAAATTTGGAATTTGATTGCATACAGGTAAAGAAAGGGTAGAAATCTGAAGCAAGATTAATCACATCTCCAGATCAGGAAGACACACTAAAAAAGTAAATGATGCTTTGAAAAAAAATAGGTCCAGGAAGAAATCCGAATATGCCCAGAGTAAGCTCTGAAACACGTGAGACTGCAGAGTCTGGAATCTGGAACAAAAGAAAGCTGCAGAAGGAAATCAGCAGGTCGGGCAACATTTGTACAGGGAAATGAGAGTTGACATTTTGGATTGAAACCCTTCATCTGGATTGAAATATAAACAGGAGGTAGCAAGAGGGAGGGCTGGGGCATGAGCTGGCAAGTGTGGGTGGCTTCAGGTGAGGAGCAGATGGAGACAGATGGCAGAAGGAATTGCGGAGATGGTAATTGAACCAGCAGATGATGAAAACATAAGAAAGGAAGGTGAAGAGGAAGCAAATAAAGAAGGTTTGGAGCAGATGGGAACAGCGTGGAGGAGCTGTGTGTGGCTGATGGACGGATGGAGTACGCGGTGGAGGGGAAAGAAACTGGGAGAGAGAGGGCTGGAGGTAACAGCAGCTTGGAAAGAAGGGTGTGTAGGAGAGGGCTAAGGTAAATCAGATGGAAAGAGAAGGAGACAGAGGGGGAGTGGGTTGCTTGGAACTGGAGAACTTGTTGTTCATGCTGTCAGTTTGCAGACTACCAGGTGCTTCTAGTTTGAGTTTGGCCTCATCTTGGAATTGGAGTAGACTGTGGTCGGATAGGTTGGTGTGGAAATAGGAAGGGGAACTAAAATAGTTTACTGTCGAGAGCTCCAGATGACCATGGCAAATGGAGTGCAGGTGCTCGGCAATTCACTTAGCTAGGTAAAATTGGTCTCAGCAATATACAAGAGGCCATATCAAGTGCACCACATGTATTATACAACAGAGGAGGTGCATGTGAATCTCTCACTCGCAAGGTCTATTTAGGTCCCTGGATGGAGGTGAGAGAGAAAGTCTAGGGAGAGATGCTATAGGTGCCTGGCGAAGGGGAAAGATGGGGTGGGAAGGGATGAATGAACCAGGAAGACCTATAGAGAGTGCGTCCTGCAGAAAGTGGTGAGAAGGGGGACATGCTTCTGGTGGTGTGATCGCATTGTAGCTGGCAGAAAGAATGATGTGGCACATGATAAGCTGGTTGGGGGAGAAGTAATGACCAAGGGTATTTTGTTCTGTAAGTGGGAAGTGGTGGGAGTGGGGGAGCAAGTGGATGGAGGCAGGATGAAAGCTGAAATGAGGGAAATAGGGCAAATGTCAGTGAGGGCTCCATCAAGCACAGAGGCGGGAGGGGGGGCAATGGTAGGGAAGTCACATTTTCTGAAAAAGTAGGACGTCTTGGTGCAAATGAGGAACAGACAAAGAAACCAGAAGAAAGGGGTGGCGTCCTTATAAGAGAACAAGTGCAAGAAGGTGAAGTTCTAGGTGGCTATAATAAGAATCAATGTACCCAATAACAGATGAAGCTTAGCTAGAGCAACACACATAAAGTGCTGGAGGAACTCAGCAAGTCAGGCAGCATGTATGGAGAGGAGTATAATCATCAGTGTTTCAGGTCAAGGCCCTTTAGCAGGACTGGAAAGAGGGTGGGAGCCAGAATGAGAAGGTGGGGAGAAGGGAAGCAGTACAAGTTGGCAAGCGTTAGATGAAACCAGCTGAGGGGCAAGCTGGAAAAGATAAGGGGCTGGAGCAGAAGCTTGACTAGAGCCAATATAGATTCCTCAATGAAATCTTTCAGCTGGAAGAAGTCTATGGATGGAGTTAAAGAAAAAGTTGCTTCAAGTGAGAGATAAATGGATTGAGACAGAATAAGATTCTGGCCGATGTGGACTGGTTGAGCTGCTGTGCAGGAATGGAGCAGAGACCTCAAGCAAACAATTTCATAGACTGTTCAACCAAGCTTCCATCTTCATACGCTGTCTATCACAGAATCCTCCTTATTTAACATTGCCTGCCTTAATTCCTACCTCAGCTCACTTTCATTACTGACATTTAAAACCCTCTTAATACGATGAAAGCTCCAGACAGGAGCAGATGGCACGCATGCTCCAGAGTGTAGCACAAAAACTTTGTTGATGCTCAGCACGCAGTGCTGCCCCTCAACTCTTTAACCCCAATCCATGATAATAAAAAAATACATTACGAGTATCTTTACTGCCAAATGAAGCAGCAAATTTTACAACCCAAGAGCTGGAAATTTCTTACACCAGCTAGACGATTGCAAGAACACATGATTTTGAATGAAATGTTTTGAACCCCTCCCTCACAGACCTGTTGTGCACATCAGTTATTTGGATAGTGACAGGTGCAATTACAACACTATTTAGAACTGATGTTCATTTTCAATTGTCTTTTTAAAAGATTTTTTGAACAGGTTTGCTAAAATGCTTCATTTATTTCAATCTCTCTCTACTATACTTTTATTAATAGTAAAACATTGCATATACAACAAGACTTATCCTATTTCCTTAAGTAAAAGGCCATAATTATTGTTACTAATTCAACAATTGGTGATAATCTCTGCTCAAAATTACAATAGGGATTTTCTTTTTGGAAGATTATCTTCAGTTCATACACATGCTCTCAATAAGGTTCACCACTCCTGCTCTAGGGACTTGTTTTCTAATTGACTGGTCTCCCTATTCTGCCATTCATAACCAAACAACTGCAATCTAATTGACATTGTCCATTCACCCCTCCCCGTGTATGTTTTATTCTCTAGTCGCTAAACTCACTTGCCATCTTAACATTACTGAGATAACCTCTGGAATTTCTTCTCCTCCTTAGAAGGACTCCTTAAAATGTAGTACTTTGACTAAATTTTTGGTGATTAATGTTAATTTTAGCCAATTACTCTCCTTTGAGAAGCCTTGAAATCTTTCCCTATGTTTTGAGGCTATATACAAGACCGTTGTGGATAGCAATGAAAAGGAAACTTCTTTTCCCTTTCCGACCTGTTACTTTCTTGTTACAGAGAGAACATAATCATATCACAAATTTTCCAGTTTAGTATTTCTGCTTCATCTTTATCCAAAATGAGATGTTCTGCCATTGACAAAGAAAATGAACCATGCAGTTGTCAATCTTACCTTTACCCTTCTGATGCAGAAGATATCTTGTCAGCAGCCATAAGGGTGCAGAAAATTTTAGCCAAGTTGTACTCTTAATTGCCACTCATTCAAGACGAGAACTTAAAATCTTGTATAAATTCAGTTAAACAAGATTGACAAGTAAATGGGTATTCATGAAGCTCTGATTATTAGTACTATATGTCTGCTATGTTCTATATTAGAAGCTTATAGAAATTACAAAAGTGGCTGCTACGTATTTCCTGCTAAATTATTCATAGTTATAAAGTAATTCCTCTGATATCTTTAAGACTTTTGTCAACAGAGCAGTTCAGCTACTAGGGCATATCTCAAGGACTTCTGATCATAAATCAAAAAATTATAAACCAGATGATTTTAACCCTGCCTGAACCTGTTTGCAAGACCATAATATTAGTGCATGTATATCTTGAGAAATGCACCTTAAAACTGAGATTGAACAATTGGAAGTGGGCAGGAGAAGATCAAAACACTAATTCAGGAATTTCAGACTATATTAGGAACAGTTATTGACAAATCTGGGTTTGTTTTCTTTGAGGAAACAATATTTTTAAGTATTAGTGATTCAGTTACTTTAAGTTATGAAAAAGAGAGATAGTGTAAGTGCAAAAATTGTTCTATTGTGCTGATAAAACCGTAAGGCACCAGGGCAACATTAGACCAGAGATGGGTTCATTTCATTTCTCATTGAGAAGTAAGTATCCATGTTAAATTCCCATTGGAAATACATAATGTAGAATTGATTAACTGTTTTGAAAATGAGTGGGTATGCACTCGTTAATTAGTGGCGACTGAAACATGAAGACAAGGGAAGTTCTGAAGAAGAGAAATTTCCTAGTCTTCAGAACCATTATTTCAATTCCTCTTTTCTTAGATGATACCTGACCAGTATTTTTCTCTTTTTTATTTCAGATTTCCTGCACCTGTAGGTTGTTTTGATATTTAGACAAGGGAAGTTGTAGGTTCTGTCCATGGTTAGAGATCTCAAACCAAACTGCAACAGGGTGCTTAACATTGCCTCAGCAGCCCAGGGTGTTCCACTTGCTTATCAAACCACATGATGAGAGCATCATGTGAAGACCAGATTAGTCTTATCTGTGCAAACTCAGTAACTAGCCATCATTGCTCAAATCTGACACTGCGAAAAAAGATCAGGTGAGGAGATGAGTAAGACAAAATTAATGATTGAAAAATTGATCTAATAATTAGAAGGGGGCTAATGTGAACAATTCTGAGAAATGCCATGTATTAATGAACCAAGGACCCCATCCAAAATTACCACTCATGGTTTTCCATGTTTATGTCTACTCAATCTAGTTGCAAACAGCAGATCTTGCTGGGCTGGGGTATCCCAGAGTCCAGCAGCACAGTCTGAGTGACAACTGGTGTCCAGCAACAAAGCAGAAGGATCCAACTCTAAAACATACCGACAACATTTGTTTAAACACAACATCCTCCCTCTAGGTTTCCTGGTTGTCTTTACTTCTTAATTTTTAATAACTTCAAATGTATCAGACTTCAGAGGCATTCTCAAATGATTTAAGTGAATTAAAATGAATGTGTTTTAAATAAGTAGTAGTACTAACTAAAAACTCTTTAAATTTGCAATTAAAACATTAAACTAAGGCAAAATAAATTTAAAATAACTTATCTTCCAGGTTGCCTCCTAATCTAAAGCATAGCAATTTTAATTGATATCAATGGGACCTCAGATCCTGAGAGTTTTGAGCTGGTGCAGGAGCTGGGCATCAATCACCAATATCATGATTGGGATTCCCAGCAAGACTGGGCTGTGCCGTTGGATTAATGTCGGGCAAGTAGTGGAGCATTTCAGATTCAGCAAGTCCTTGACTCCTACATTTGACACAAGTGCTGGACTTCCAGAACTTATTACTGTGAAAGCAGGTGAACACTGGTGGTTCTCTTAGGAATTGCCAGCAAGGGCCCACAAGATCCAGGTTGTTGTAAGTAAAGGATATCATAAAATATTAATACAATTCATATTTTAGTATTCATTCTGAAGCTTTCATCTGGACTTTGCAAAATATGAATTAGGAGTTTAGGAGCAAGAGTATTCATGCTTATTCTGCCAATTAATAAAATCATAGCTGATCGACTTGTAGCTTCGAGAAGGCTGATGACTATAGTCTTTACAAGTAACTTTGCAATCAGTTAGAATTTGGAGTAGCATTGTGGAGGTGGCTTATGATACTAAAATTTCAATCTGGCCTTTTCCTGTACCATGTTTTGTTCATTTCGTCAAACTACTTTATCAGTTCTTATCTGTCTTAATGTGTGTAAGTTCATGATCTATAGCCTCACAGCAGAAGTGTTTACAGTTTCTCAGGGAATTATTGATGCAGGATTGGTTTGCATACAACAAAATGGTGCTGCATATGGTTGTTCTTTAGAGTTGCAGAGTGCAATGTAAATGAATGTTCACCCTATCGTAAATGCATCCAAAGGACCATGCCTGAGATGTATGAGCAAATCCTTCATGTTAGGTCTTGCAATTCCAAGTCACTCACTGCAGTTAACTGAAACTCATCAAGTCAAATACAGGAACATATATAGTATTGGAGCTGTATGTATTAAATGGACAAACAGGGTACCCAAATGTCATATAACTCCCTAATATAGCTATTATGAATCATGGATTTTCTTAAGTTCATTCTAGAGGAGTTATAAGACCACAAGAAATAGGAACAGAATTGGGCCATTTGGCCCATCGAGTCTGCTCCACCACTTCATCATGGCTGATTCATTTTACTTCTCAACCCCATTCTTCTGCCTTCTCCCTGTAACCTTTCATGTCCTGACTGATCAAAAACCAGTCTGCCTCCACCTGAAATACACCCAGTGACCTGACCTCCACAGCCATCTGTGGCAATGAATTCCACAGTTTTACCACCCTCTGGCTAAAGAAATTCTTCCTCATCTCTGGTCTGAGTGGACATCCCTCCATCATGAGGCTGTGCCCTCTGATCCTAGACTCCCCTACTGTAGGAAACATCCTCTCCACATCCACTCTATCCAGGCCTTTCAGCATTCTTCTAAATTCCAGCAAGTACAGGCCTAGGGGTATCAGACACTCCTCATACAATAACACTTTCAATCTCAGAATTATTATCATGAACCTCCTTTGAACCCTCTCTAATGTCAGCACATCCTTTCTTAGAAAAGGGGCCCAAAACTGCTCACAATACTCCAACTGAGGCCTCACCAAACCTTAAGCATTACATCCTTGCTTTTATATTCTAGTCTTCATGAAATGAATGCTGATGTTGCATTCACCTTCCTCACCACGGACTCAGCTTGCAAGTTAACCTTTAGGGAATCCCGCACAAGAACTCCCAAGTCCCCTTGCACCATTTTTGAACTTTCTGCCTGTTTAGAAAATAGACTATGCTTTTATTTCCTCTACCAAAATGCATAACTACACCATATTCCATCTGCCACTTCTTTGCCCATTCTCCCAATCTGTCTAAGTACTTCTATAGCCTCCCTGCTTACACAATACTTCCTGCCATTCTTCGTATTACCTGCAAACTTGGCCATAAAGCCTTCAACTTTGTCATCCAAATCATTGCCTTATAACATAAAAAGAAGTGGTCCCAACACCAACTGCTGTGGAGCACCACTAGTCATTGGCAACTAAACAAAAAAGGCTCCTTTTATTCCCAATCTTCGTCTCCTACCAATCAGCTAATCATCTATCCATGCTAGTATCTTAAGAACCCATGTCATTGCAGGAATGATACTAGCATGGATAGAGGATTGGCTGATTGGCAGCCTCATGTGTGGCTCCTTGTCAAAGGCATTCTGAAAATCTAAATATCCAACATAATCCGATTCTCCTTTTCTACCCTGCTTATTATTCCCTCAACAAATTCCAGCAGATTTCTCAGGCAAAACTTTTCCTTAAGGAAACTATGCCGACTTTTCTCACTTTATCATGTGTCTCCAAGTACTCTGAGACCTCATCCTTCACAATCAACTCCAACACCTTCCCAATCACTAAAGTCAGGCTATAATTTCCTTTCTTTGACCTCCCTCTCTTCTTGAAGAGTGGAGTGATGTTTGTAGTTCTCCAGTCCTCCAGAACCATGCCAGAATCTAGTGTTTCTTGAAAATAATTATGTCTTTTGGTAACTGCAGCAATATGCCAACTCAAAATTAGAAAGGAGATGTGGGTCCGGATTTGTATTCAAAGCATAAGTGTGGTTTATGGAGTCTGCAGCAGACTGTAAATGGACATGACACCACTTGGATCTAGTTACCATTATCTTGATTCTGGTACACAGAACATAGAAAATCTACAGCACTTTACAGACCCTTCGGCCCACATTGTTGTACCAACCAAGTAACCTACTCTTGAAGCTGCCTAGAATTTACCTACCGCATAGCCCTCTATTTTTCTGTGCTCCATGTACCTATCTAAGATTCTCTTAAAAGACCCTTTTGTATCTGCATGTTTGCCATAGTAAAGATGGACTGCCAACCATGTTAGAATTTGGAATCCATTCTCATTTTGAAAAGGCTGGGCATTTGCTAAAATGTTTTGCTGTAAGTCTCTGCTAAGCATTATATTTTTGTGAAATTAAAGTTTTCTCTGGGCATTTAGTGCTGTAGTGTTCAGCTAATAAGTCAAGAAATCATCCACTGCATGTATTGGAAATCCAAAATAAAGCAGACATTGCTGGATAAGTCTACGCAGCCAGGCAGTGTTTTGTGGACAGGACTGGCAAGCTAAAGTTTTTGTTACGGACACTTTGAGAGCTGTAATGTATTCATTTAAAACTGAGCAAAGGAAAGGGGGATAAAACATGCGCACATAATTCAAGTTTAATTCCCACAAGATGCTGGAGGAACTCTAGGAAGCATCTACGGAGAGGAATAAGGAGTGAAGGTTTTGGGTTGAGGCCATTCATCATTCCTGCTGCCTGATCTGCTGCGTTCCTCCAGCATTTTGTGTGCGTTACTCCTGATTTCTAACATTGGCAAAATCGAATTTAATTCCTATGTTCTCTTTCTTAATCTTGAGCACTCCCTTACACCACCGCTTCTTTCAATCTTGTTCATTTTACTTTTATCTTCTACATTCCTAGTTTTTCATCTTCTTTTACTTTCTGTTGCCTTGCAAGACAACCTTTCACAGCTGGGCTAACTGCCAGCTTGCGGTGCCACAACTGAATCATCTTTTTGCATTTCCTTGTGCTGTAGGAAAAATTGACAATGGGTTGCTAACTCTTAGGCCTCAGGGACTCTTGGGGCAAGTCTGGCACTGAACTTAACAAGCCTGTTTTGGGATGTGATCTAATCATGAGTTTTTATCAGCTTCCATTGTAAACTGGGAGATGCTTAAGAGTTTAGGTTGATGTATTTATTAGATCTGTTTGAAATGTAAATAAAGATTCACCATGTGATAATCGATCTGTAATATAATGGAACTTTGTTAATTGCAGTAAAAGTAATTGGCCAATGCATTGTACATGGGGTTGACGGAGTTAGGGAGTTTAGTGGTTGATAGGGTATATCATATTACAGAAATTACATGGTCAGGACTCCCAAATTTGATTAAATTTGAGGTAAATGTTTCAGTCCATGTCAGGAGCAAGATATCTTATTGACTGTAAACCCATTTCAGTGGTACTGCAGATGTAGCTGTCTCAGGCTACCAGGTCAGTGTCATTCTGCTATCTGGAGCTGTCTATGTGAAGTTTGCTTGTTCTCTCGGTGTTCGCTTGGGTTTCCTCTGGGTGCTTTGTTTTGCTCCTACGTTTGAAAGGCTTCTGTATATTAACCCTAGTGCAGATGGCTAATGGGGGAATCGAAGGCCAGAGGGTTAACAGGAATGTGAAAGAGAATTGATTACAGGGAAATACACGGCGAATTGGCGGTCAAGAGAAAATCTGCAGATGCTGGAAATCCGAGCAACATGCACATCATGCTGAAGGAACTCAGCAGGCCAGGCAGCATCTGTGGAAAAAAGTACAGTCAACATTTCAGGCCAAAACCTTTCGGCAGGACTGTTGGGTAATTGGCAGAGATCGGATTGCCCTGTAAATCTCCATAAACTGAATGGGCCATATGGCCTCCTGTATGATTAAGAAATATGAAATAAAAATGGCCAGTAATATGCAATGATTCTATAAAATGCACTGAAATAGGTGCAATACCTTGTAACCAACATACAGTTGGAACATTTGGGCTCAGCTCTCAACTCAAAAAATAAACGCCAGGCAATTTTTGGGAAGAGGTGGAATACAATAGAAACGGTTTGATCCATTTTATTCAGAAACTACATTCTGAAACACCAAGACCTAGAAATTCACTCCACACCATGCAGTGTTTTTATGCACAAAACAATTGAATGCAGGTACAAAGTTGATCACAAAGTAAGTCCAGAAAGTGCCAAATATGAAGCTGACATACGTCATGCTCTGTGCGCGTGACGTGCCTTTGCATGGAGGGCAGTGCACAAATGTCAGTGACATCAACCAGAATAGAATGGGAGGCTGAAGGCAGCCAAAATCCAGTCCAGCCAAAGGGACTCAGCCTGAAACGCCGACTGTACTCTTCTCTATAGATACTTCCTGGCCTGCTGAGCTCTCCCGGCTTGTTGTGTGTGCCGGCTGATATTGTCACAGCAAAAGATCACAGTAAAAAATCTGTGTGGTACTCAGCTATGCCAGAAGGAATCAGGCCTGCTCAAGTGTTATTAAAATTCTAGTCTTTACTTGAGCTGTTGTTGGTGAGGACAACTATAAAGCTTCTCCATTGGACCAGATGATTTCAGGTCATGTTTGTTCCATGTAATGATGTCTTCTTACTTTGAGGGAAGTGCCCTACTGGTCAGCACTGGTGCAGCATGTCCACTTTCACCAATATGATTCCTGGTGGTCCATTCTCTGTCCTCCCGTTCCTTGCTTGATCCACTGCTCGAGGCCCATTACTTTGAGTAGCACACACAAAATGCTGGTGGAACACAGCAGGCCAGGCAGCATCTATAGGGAGAAGCGCTGTCGACGTTTCGGGCGGAGACCCTTCGTCAGGACTAACTGAAAGGAAAGATAGTAAGAGATTTGAAAGTAGGAGGGGGAGGGGAAAATGTGAAATGATAGAAGACTGGAGGGGGTGGGGTGAAGCTGAGAGCCGGAAAGGTGATTGGCAAAAGGGATACAGAGCTAGAGAAGGGAAAGGATCATGGGACGGGAGGCCTAGGGAGAAAGAAAGGGGGAGGGGAGCACCAGAGGGAGATGGAGAACAGGCAGAGTGATGGGCAGAGAGAGAAAGAAAAAAAGGAGGGGGAAAAAAAACTAAATATATCAGGGATGGGGTAAGAAGGGGAGGAGGGACATTAACAGAAGTTAAAGAAGTCAATGTTCATGCCATCAGGTTGGAGGAACAACACCTTATATACTGGCTGGGTAGCCTCCAACCTGATGGCATGAACATTGACCTCTCTAACTTCTGTTAATGCCCCTCCTCCCCTTGGCTCTCATAACATTGTGCAATGGCCCACTTATTTCCTCCTGGTTTTTCTTGGGAAACAAGGATATAGTGATTTACTGGCTATGCTCTACAAGCAAGTTTTATAAAAATATAACATAAGAAATAGAAGCAGGAGTAGGCCATCTGGCCAGTCAAGCCTGCTCTGCCTTTCAATATCATGGACTCATCTCCACCTACCTACCTTTTCCCCATAACCCTTAATTCCCCCACTATGCAAAAATCTCTCCAACCTTCTCTTAAATATATTTACTGATGTAGCCTCCACTGCTTCACTGGGCAGAGAATTCCACAGATTCACCACTCTGGGAAAAGCAGTTCCTCCTCATCTCCATCCTAAATCTACTCCCCCAAATCTTGAGGCTATGTCCTCTAGTTCTAGCCTCACCTACCAATAGAGTTGACTTTCCTGCTTCTATCTTATCTACCCCTTTCATAATTTTATATGTTTCTATAAGGTCTGAATTTCAGTGAGTACAGTCCCAGGTGACTCAGTCTCTCCTCATATCTAACACCCTCATCCCTGGAATCAACCTGGAAAACCTCCTCTGCACCGCCTCCAAAGCCTGTTTTGGTCTGCATCTTTAGGGCTTTAGTTTTAGCATCAGTAATAGCTCTGCTGATAATTCTTGAATTCTTCCCTTCTTTTTCTCTGCAGGGCTGTATGTTTGCTTTTCTTTCTTATTTCCATTTTAACTGCCTTCAGGATCCAACTCTGCTTTGAGTCTTTTGTTTCTACCACCCTATCTGGGAATTTATTTAAAATTTTTACCGTTCGGCAAAACAAAAGTAATATATTGTAGCTGTATCTTTCTTTGTTGACTGAAACGGATTCTGTTTTCCTTATTTACTTTGATGTAATTTACTGAGTTTTATGTAATTTACTTCATTATTACATTTAAATGCTCTTAAGAAACTCCTACCTCTCTTATCCATTTTCCTTATTTGCTGTATTGTGTTCAACTTTCTTTAATGTTTCTTTTGACTCATCCCCTATTTGTGTGAATTGGTGCTAGTTTAGACAACTCCCACCCCAGGGCCTGGTGTAATCATGATGATTCAGACGTATGCTAATATAACCTGATAGTGAATTTCTGACTTAATTCTTCTTGTACTCTCTCCCTCCTCCCTTCCCCTGGGCTGCCCAGCCTCCATAGTTTAAATAGTGTGCTTATACTTGACTTAGTTAAACCATGACCGCTGATTCAGGCTTCTTTGGGTTTTTTTATAAATACACGACAAACCTCTAAACGTGATCACTTTCCACATGTCAATAATAAAGTCTCTTCATATGATTGTAATCAGTGATTGATGGCTGAAGGCTAATAAGAGAGCACCTCCCTTATTTTACATTTAGGTAAACAGACAAGTACCAATGCAATTTAGTTACCAGTGCTGACTGATTAAGGTTTCACTGTATAGTCTTGAAGAGAATGATCCAGCTTGCACAGATTTCCAACAGTGTATGCTTTCACTACCCAGGTATGACCTTTCCATTTACTGCATTTTGAGGTGGTACTTTCATGGTCATCAGCAGAGAATGTGATTACTTCAACGCAGAGTTTCACATACCTAATATAATTTTATTATTGGGGGGGCACTGCGTTGCAGGCCATGGATATGAGAAAAGGTACTTTGACTTTCTTCTTATTTACTCCTTACAATGAAAAGATCTCAAAAGAGTGCAAAGGATTAGTATCTTATGGAGATGACATTTAAATTCTGCTTTAATGCTGAGGAAGGAGATTCAACTGATTTGGAATGAATGAACATCACTTTTTAACTATATAAAAAAAAGCTTTCTTCAATAGATGGTAACTCTACTTTTTTTGTGGTACAGTGTTTAAAACATTCTTGTTGACAAATTTTGGAGAACTAAAAGAAAATTACAATTCGCAAGAAAATCACTATTTTCACTTCCATTTTAACTGCACCACCTAATAAACACTTCTTATTTTACTCCTTCCCATGTCTTTGTTAAACCTGTCAAATAATCATGATTCATTTACTCTGGTTAATTTGCAAACAGCAGTTGCTTTAGCCAAGTAAAATTTTAATGATGAAAGATGTTTATTGCTTTTATACCTTACCCGCCGAGGAGTAAATAATTTTCAGAAACAAATTCTTAGTATGTTATGCAGTAGGTTGGAAAGATCTAGTTAATAAAGTGGAAATCTCCAATGTGTGTCCTGTTTATGAAATACTTAGCAAACATTTCACTGTAAAGACTGAAGTATACTTGGTTGAGCTAAATCATGGCACCATATGCTTGACTAACTGTATATATTAGCTATGGTCTTCAATTTTCAGTTTTTCTAAGCTTGTATAGTCCTTAATCTTGTAAAGGAGATTTACTAATAAAATCTTACCTATATCAATGTCAGTTAGCATATTTACGCAGATATTTTTAGACTGATGTTTTGGTTTTTAATTTCCCATAAATATTTGACAAAATGCTCATCAACGGTGCTGCGCTTGGCAGTGCAAACGCCATGTTCACTTCTTTCCCTTTCCCCTCGGAGTGTCTCTGTTTGTGCACCTTGCACTCTGTAGAGCTGTTTGTTCTGAGGGTGGGACATGAGAGTTTTGTGTCTGGTGAAATATTAACTAAAGGCAATCAACCATGAGTCTGAAGGGCATTCCATTGCCGTGCTGGGTTGTGAGAGGAAGGTACACCTTGCTGAAGGTAAAGATTGGACTTTATTGCCAATATATGTGCTTTCTTTATATATATTTATTTAAAATTGGCCATTATTTAAATTAGCTTTTTAGAAAGTGAGGTAGTAAGATCACAAAAAGGAACTTAATCATGTTTAAACATTTGTAATTAAATGTATTATATTCTATGATATGATCATGGCAATCTAACTTTTCCTAATGTAGCTCATACTGGCTTTTCCATTTGAATACTTTGCGGTCAGGTTTGGTACAGTATTGTTCAGCCATTTATGTTTTACTGATACCTCTGGTGGCTATGAAAGTTATATTACAAGTGTTATGTAGACTGTCTTGGTAGCTGAGGCTCCTTCCAGTTCAAGCAGCTTATTTTCTTGATTTCCATTACTTTTGCTGCTCTCACTTGAAGGCGCAGATTCATAGTCAACTGACGTTCCACAATTCACAGTGGAACAGTCTTGCCTGAGTCGTGCAGTAGATCTCAGTCTCTGCAGAGTGCTGGCAGGCCATTTGGCTGTGAGGTACTGCAGCTCATAGCTTGTGCATTCTCCGGGGAGAAATAATTACACAGCAGCAAAAGGCAGAATTTGTTATTTTTCTTTCCTCCTGTTTCAACAGTATTTACTACAAACAACCTGTTTCCCTGGCTGATCAGACAGCTACATTAGCACAGGAGAAGACTGCACTGAGAACATCCTGGTCTGCAGGATTTCTTTGTTAATTAATTTTTAAAATGTACGGTGACAGACGCTATAAATAAGAGGTAATATCATGAAGAAGGTTGTCTGCAGAAGCAAAGACTAATGCCAGGAGGAGGAAACCAGAATATTACTTGCAGTGAATACATGTTCATTGGCTTCTTGTGGATATTAGACATCATCAAATAGCCAGTGAGCCTTGTTCCCACACCACCACCAGCAGAAGGAGATGAAAATGACTGAAATTAGGATATTTAATCCCAGAACAGAAAATCCAAACTGTTACAGCACAGCAGGAGCCCATCAGTTTTTGTAGAAAAATTCAGTCAGTTCCATTCTCCACTGTGCCATGGAAATTTTTGCTTTCAAATATCATAATAACTCCAAACATCCATACTGAATAGTTTTTAAGAAATACAAAGGGGAATATAATGGTATCTATAATCAAACCTGTTGATCAAAGTTCAGGTAATAATTGTAAACCACCTGAACTTTGTTCCCAAAATTATCTAAAATTGCCAGTGAAGTTACTGCCAAATAATCTCCCCTGATAAACAGAGAATTTTACTTTTACATTGATCTGACATTTTGACTCTGGTCACCTCTACAGTCCATGTTTTGATTTAAAGTTCACAAAGAGTTGATTCACACAAATATAGCAATGGTAAATATTTTGCATTTTAGAGTGAGGAAGGAAGAACATTTTAAAAATCCTAAATCTTGTTAGTACCACTATGATTTTAACTAGACTTCATCAGGTAAGGTGGCTGGATGCTTGTGCAAAGTTGACTTTTGATACTATTATGGATGCTTTTAAGGATTTTTTTTAGTTTTGGTAGTAAACCTATGATATATGTATATAGACACAGCCTCCAATACAAGGCCTTTTGGTACCAATGGATCCACACCACAGCAGAGCCTTTGAAATAGGCCATTCAGCCCAAAATGCCCCAGCTGACCTCTGGACCTGTATTAGTCCCCATCTTGCTGCAATTTTCCAATCGCCTCCAATGTCTAGGTGATTAAAGTGTTCTAAAATGCATGGACAGAAATACTGCACTTGCCCATACAGAGACTTCCCTCGCAATTTCCTGCCAGGAGCATCCATCTATACCCCTAACAGGTTGCCATGGCCTCCTGGACAAGGAACCATGCCTCCCATGTGCAGTGCACGTCACTCTGGGATCACCCTCCTGTCCACTACCATCATTACAGCATCCATTCATTCAGGCATAACAAACTCCATTAGATACAAAGGTATTGCATGTATTGTGACTTGTCCCTTTGGGAGTCTGCTATAAAAATCCTATCAGCCATGCTACATGCTAAAACTGTAAGAACTTTCAACACCTCGAAAGGAAGTGTCATGCTGAAACCACCAATGTCAGTTTCAATGCAATGGTACACAGTGCAACCCAACCAATACATTCTTTGAACTTTGCTACTGAAGATTTTGTTCTGTGACCTTCACACACAGCAATAGGATTACCCACAAAGCTGTTCTAGTATCAACAAAATCGTGTGGACCATAATGCTTGTCTCATTGTCATGCAAATAGTCTACCAAGAACTCCATCCATTTAATTTAATTTTTCAATTTAAAGTTTTACAAACATTTTCCTAGCCTTCCAAGGATTTAGCTGGCAAACCTACAGCCAATCAATAATTTGTCCTTGACCAGTTCTTTGCTTTGGCCTGTTAATTTTATGCTTTCTGCTGAAAGTTGAACCAAAATGTTTCATAAGATTACCTGAAGTTTCTGTTTTTGAAGTTGTGTCAAATGGAATATGTTTTTCAATTATTTTGGATGTGAACTGCACTAGTATCAAGAAATTTGTTGTATGATTCTCAAACAGGAACAGGGAAGAATTATTTTACTTGCAAAGAAATCAGTGCTTGAGACATAAAACCTTTATGCGAAGTGACTTTTAAGTTAACAAAATTTGCGTCACACTGATAGCATAAGAATGCGTTTGGAGTATATTCAAGGCTTTCACCTTTCACCTGATAAACTGTTTCTATAACTAACAGTTCCACAGTCATTATTCCAATTTTAAGCAAAAATGTTAAGATGATTCAGCTATTAAATGAACCACAACATTAATCTGTAATGTTGGTTTAACAAAAGAGGAAAAAACCCATAATTTCTTCCAGCATGAACTGTACAATGAGAGTTTTTGTTTTCTACTGATATGGTTCCCCTATGTAAATTTCTAATGAGGTTCGTAGATTTCAAGTTGAAGAAGTTTCATTTGTAAGTAATTTTGAATTTGGTAGTTTCTCTTTCCGACAAGTACAAAGGGTCTGAAATGTAACATAGGTATATTTTATGCAGTGTCCAAATTTAAATATTACTTGAACATGGGTTGATTAATATATGGGAAATTATCTTCCTTACTTTTGCATGTAGGTATCCTGGGTTTCATAGGCATGATATCTATTTTGCCAGAGAAAGGTATGCAAGCATCATTTCACTAAGACATCTACCAGCCCCACAGCTGCTGGTAGATCTAATGCCTTATTCTGATCCTTTATTCCAGTGCCAGACCTGGAACCCTAGATAAGAATCTGAGTTAAATGGAAAGTTTACAGGCACTCTTGGAACCTTAACAAAAAGATATGTAGTCAAAGCGGTTATAAAAATATTAGTGATCTTTGTGAAAATTGCCATTTTATACCCCTGATTGTCTCCTGTGATTATGTTACAAGTTTGTCATAGTAGTAAAAAGACTTTAATTTATTGGAACGTTATTAGTTAGCAAAATCTGTTTTTAAGACTTTATTTATGAATAATATATATTCAAAAGTGGAGCATAATGTTTCTGCCGTATTTTGTGTTTGTGGCACATCTACTGTATACTGTCGATGCCATTATTTCCTCATCACTATGTTTACCTTCCTGCTTAGATTTTTAGATCTCCAATGCTAGCAATCTGCAGCCAGCAATATATCTTGTTTTAACTACAAACTCCATCTCAAAATGGGAAACTGTAAATAAACAAGAGTTTGCATTTAGTGAAATGCAAAACCTCCTCTCTATATGTTCTTTGTAGAGTGTAATACTCAAGTCCCCTCTGAAAGTCAAAAAGCCTACAGATACCGAAATTAATTGAAAACCAGAAGGTGCTGGAAATCATCAGCAGGTTCAGCTGCATCTGTGGGAAGAGAAACTTCTCAGGTCTTTTCAGGTCTCTTTTTACACACATTGCCTATCCTGCCGAGATATTTCCAACATTTTTGGTTTTTATTCAATTACTCTTTGTTTCTTCATTTTTTTCTTAGTTTTTTAAAAATACTTTATAACCTCTCTCCGATTTCAGGATTTTGTTAACCTCCTTTGCTCTCTGCATTCAAATGTCATATTCCACCTGGCATATATCCCTTTTCAAACATGCACTCTGTTTTGAGTCATTGTCATTCTCCAGCCAAGGAAAATCCTCAAAATGACTAACCAGCCATAGTTAAATTGGAGTTGCACTCACCTATCCTGTAATGCAAAGGAGCCAATTGCATTACAGGAGAGGTGGAACAAAGAGTATCCTCTCTGACTCTACAGCAGTTTTTCCTTTTGAGACAATCAGAGACACTGTATTTTAATTCCTCCTTTCTGACATGATGGTTTACCTGATTTAGATTTGTGGGGGTGGAATCAAATTATAGAGCACTGGCCAATGAATGGAAAGAAAATGTTGGTAGCCAGCATCTTTCAATCACTTCTTTGCTTAAAGCTAAAATCCCCTGACTTCCACTATAAAATGCCCATTTTACCTCTATATACAATCTAATTAGAGCAGCTTAATCCTGGGCACCTCGACATTAGAGTTCATCAATGGCCCTGACAACAAAGACTGAGAACAAATTAAAGGTCTTGGTGTAACTTAAATCGTGACAGCCAAATATGTGCCTTGTTAATGTATGCCAATTAAATTGCGTATATTTTGGCTATCATAAAATCTGACCACTCACCCTGGCAATTATCAAACATGTGAGCTGGACTCTTTCTGTGGAAAGATTTGCACTGCTTTTACTCTTGATTCCACAAAATTATTGACAATTCTTGTCAGGGTAATACATACAGTGTAAATATATTTTCTCTTTTCTCCAGAGTAAAACTCAGACAGCTTTTTGTCCTTGTTGGATACTAGTTCAAACAAAGTACGTAAGACTCTGCAGAGCTAATTTAACATGGAAAGCACCCCATTTAAAGGGGAGTGGTATAAGTTATTCAACCCCTTGGCCAAACAATAGTCAGATTGCACAGTTCAGTGTTCCAAGCCAGCAATACACTTTTACCATTGCTGGTAGGAATAAACCATAGCCCAACAAGGAAGTAGTTCCCTGAACTTTGTACTGACTTTGCAGTCACATGCACTGTGACAGCTTCACTACAACTTGGGAGTAACTCCTAATGCCTGACAGCAAGTAAGACTGGGAAAGTTCACTGGAAGAGTCAGTGTGCGTGTTTTTAGAGACTGATAATGGTGTATTACTTCGGAAGGTTTCATCTGCTGCCCATGGTTCAGCCATCACCCTTTATTCTCACTGAACTAGTGTGGCTCTCCTCTGACAACATCTTGATTTTAATACTTGCATCATTCTGCAGAAACTTGTTCCTTATCTGTGCCCCTCCCTGTTTCTCAGCAGCCGCACCTTCAGTTGCTTAGCTCTAAAGTCTGCAGTTCCCTTCCTGAATCTCCCTTTTTTCTCAAAATCTACCCCACTGACAGAACTTGTTATCTATTTTAAGTCCATATGCATTGTTTGATTATTGTTCCTTGGAATATTCTACATTATCAAAAGAGCAATAAAATGTTAATGTTGTAGTAAACTGGTAGACAAGCTTTTTTTATTTCACTGTGCCTTGCACACAGAAAAAATCTCTGCTATTTATATAGCAGTGTACTTTGACATGAATTATGGAGCAGTTCTTGTGATGCAACCTAGTTAGTGATAAGTCATTTTTATCTCCATTGCAGTTAGTCATTATCAACCAGAGTACTGGAAAGTTCACTAGTTCCAATTCAAACTGATGTGTGTACACGCACATATGAAATAATCATGCTTGATCCCCTGTACACATACAAACCCTTACATTTAATCAAATTGAAAGACTTGCTAAAGGCTTGTTGATACTTTTAATAGGAGTGAGGGCAGGGCAATAAAGTATTGAGAACTTTTTTGTCAGAACTCCCATATAGCCACCCTGAATGCACTCTACACCTCCTTAGTTTAAGAACCTAGGCCAGTTGCAATGCCACTCTGAATATTAATCTTAATATTAGGTCCAGTGCTCAAAATCAACAATCAGTTAACCATCATTATTACCCTTCATTCAGTTAGGTCCTTATTCTTTGGAGTGTAGAAGGTTGAGGAGGGACTTGATAGAGGTATTTAAAATTATGAGGGGGATAGATAGAGTTGACGTGGATAGGTTTTTTCCATTGAGAGTAGGGGAGATTCAAACAAGAGGACCTGAGTTGAGAGTTAAGGGGCAAAAGTTTAGGGATAACACGAGGGGGAACTTCTTTACTCAGAGAGTGGTAACTGTGTGGAACAAGCTTCCAGTAAAAGTGGTAGAGGCAGGTTCGATATTGTCATTTAAAAACAATTGGATTGGTATATGGACAGGAAAGGAACGGAGGGTTATGGGCTGAGTGCAGGTCATTGGGATTAGGTGAGAGTAAGCATTCGGCACGGACTAGAAGGGCCGAGATGGCCTGTTTCCATGCTGTAATTGTTATATGGTTATATATACAGTTCATGACACATTGTATATTGTGCATTACCCACTTTATAAAAGAGTCTCCTTTAAGGAAGTTTTTTAAAATCTGTAAGTTATTGCATTTTTTCCCCCAAAACATGAGATGCCTCCATGAGAGGAACATCCCCTCAGCACCCACCCTGTCAATTCCCCTTGCATGTTTTGATAAGATCATCTCTCGTACATCTAAACTCCAAGGATCGTGATCCTAACTGACTCAAGATTTCTTTATATATCAACTCCTTTGTTCCAGAAGTCAGCAGTGAACCTTCTCTGCACTGCCTCCAGTACACGTGTACCTGTCTTTAAATAAGGAAAGCAAAACTGTACCCAATGCTGTAGGTGCTGCCTGACCAGCGTACTGTGGAGCAGCATCTAAACTCCTCTACTTTATACTCCAAACCAAGCAATAAAGGCCAACATCCTGATCTGTACCTGCAAACTAACCCACAGATCCCTTTATATCACCACATTTTGCTCACCCCAAAGTGGCTTGCATTTTATAGCCTTTTTAAAAAAAAATGATTAGAACTGTTTCAGGTATGGAATCTTCTCTAGAATTCAAAACTATATAACGTACATACTATAGGCAGAATATATGTATTTGGTGAGAACATCATGGCTCAGCCACACATTCGAGTAGTCTGTTACACCTAAGTGATGAGCTAGCTGCAGTCAGTGTTATGTCTCAGAACGTATTTTAGAACAGACCAGGTGAGGAGCACATAACAAAATTCCGGGAAGGAAATTGAGAATTGTTTGCTTAACTTGTTTCAATTAAAAGAACTGATACCACGTTCAACTGGTTGCAAGCAATAAATAGGTTAACCAACTGAAACTCCTGGAGTTGATATTCATTTTCAGCCCCACCCAACCACTGACTCCTTTCACTTAGTCACACATTCTTTCAAAAGACTACTGTAAGTACATCAGTTTCTTGGCATTAATCCACTTTCTGGAAGTTTCTCAGCAAACTTATGCCAGTGGAGCTTCTGTTGACAATTTTAACTGAAAGATAGACAAGTAGTTGATCAATATCATCCAGAGTGCATTTCCACTAAAGTCACATTTGATCTTCTGTCCTACACGGATTGAACCTCGGTTCTTACTGTTCAGGCTCAGCTGTCATTCTAACCGTGGGCCCAAGGAAGAAAGCTGTTGGGAGGTTGTTGTTGTTTTCCTGTCACGTTAATGCAGTGGAAAGAGAAACCTGAAGACAAAAGTCTTAGAGATACTTCTATCAATCCTTGAATATAGAACAATACAACACAGGCCCTTCAGCCCACAATGTTGTGCTGACCTAATTGAACAATCAATCTAACCCTTCCCTCCTACAAAGCCTATAATCCTCCATTTTTCTTAAATCCCTAAATTAAATGTCCCAATTGTATCAGCATCCACCACTAATCTTGGCAACGCATTCCAGGCATCCGCCACTCTTTGTGTAAAAACACCTTCCTCTGACATTGTCCTCACTACCGCCGGTCCACTCAGTCTGTGCCTCCCATTATCAAAGAGCCTCTCACTCTCTGTCATTCCAAAGTGCTAGAAACAGTATAAGTTTTCCTCCTGAACAGCAAAAGGAAAATTAGCCCTGGGGTCTCCCTACCTTATTGAGCAAAACTCACCTCCAGATGGGCATCATTCCTTCTCTCACCCCAAGCTGCACTGTATTCCAGCATCAGACTCTTCCTCTCAATGGATTTCTGGCAAGAGTTATGCCAATGATGCCCAGGGGTATAGATTTAACAGACCTGGCAATGTTGAAATGAGCGATACTTACGGCACACTTTGTCTGCTTCCTGCCATTTCCTGTTCTGAACTAAATTCATGGCTGCTTTGTGTTAATCAAAATATTTCTTCTTAAGCACCAACAGTTTAATCAAGGACAAATGGCATACAGCCTCCTGTGTAGCTAGGTCATAAAGACCAGGTACGCCTCTGTTTGATCTGTGGTCTGTGTTGACTTAGTAATGAATGGCAGAGATGTTCCAGAGCTTCAAAGTGTATTAACAGAAGTCAGACGCAGTGCAATGCCTGATCAATTCTGCGGAAATATCCAGATGCTGTCCAAGAATATGATCGAGTTTGTTCTTGATATTTTCACTTTTATTGACTGAAACCACAGATGAGCACACAGATAAAAAGATACAGTTAGCAAGCATGCAACTGAACTATGGAACAGAGGAGGCATCTTAAGAGGGAAATTGCAGCATGTGGGAGGAGCAAACAATATTTATAAATGAAACATGTCAAGTGTTTTAGTAACAATAAGAACCTGTAACACACGTCATTAAGTTGTCTCAGCATCTGAACTACAAAGAAAATACAATGACTACCCACACAGATGTAGAGAAAGGCGCTAGTTCAAGGAGCCAGGAGTGCTCCTTGCACTGAGCAGGTTTTAAAATTTTATTCATGGACTGAAATTAGAATTATTTGAGTAAGATTGAGCTCCAAAGGTTAAGAGCGTGTTGGTCAAATGAGAAACCACTACTGACAGAGTTAGGGTCGAATAGTTAAGATTGGAAGCGTAAGGTAGGATAACACAGACTGAAGGGTTAGTCCAGATTGCAGAACAATGAAGGGATGGGCAGATATCAAGAAGACCCCACGTGTTTCTATTTGCTGACTTAACCTAAGGTGGAATCTGGAACAATGAGGACAGTTATGTAGAGATGCTATTATAAACCAACAAACATAGAAGTCAGTTTGTTAGGGTGAGCTGCTTCAACGACTATCACCCTGTGACACTCATATCTACTGTGACGAAGTGCTTTGAGTGGTTGGTCAAGACTAGAATCAGTTCCTGTCTAAGCAAGGACCTGGACCCACTGCAATTTGCCTGTCATCACAATAGGACTACAGCAGATGCAATCTCACTGGCTCTCCACTGGGCCTTGGATCGCCTGGGCAACAGTAATACCTCTGGCAAGCTGCTGTTTATTGACTACAGCTCAGTGTTCAATACAACCATACTGTCAGTCCTAATCATCAAGCTCCAAACCCTGGGCCTCTGTACATCCCTCTGCAACTGGATCCTTGACTTCCTCACCGGGAGACCACAGTCTGTGTGGATCAGAAATAACATCTTCTCTTCACTGACAGCCAACACTGGCACACCTCAGAGGTGTGTGCTTTGCCTACTGCTCTACTCTTTCTACATCGATGATTGTGTGGCTAGGCACAACTGAACTGCCATCTATAAATTTGCTGATGACACCCCTATTGTTGGCAAAACTTCAGATGGTAACAAGGAAGTGTACATGAGCAAGATAGGTCGGCTGGTCGAGTAGAGCCACAGCAACAACCTTGCACTCTAGGTTGGTAAAATCAGGGACTGGATGGTGGACTTCAGGAAGGGAACATGCACTAGTTTTCATTGACGGATCAGAAGTGGAAATGGTGAAAGTGTCACGTTTCTGGGTGCCAACTCTGAGGATCTATCCTGTGCCCAACATATTGATGCAATTACAAAGAAGGCACGATAGTGGCTACGTTAGGAGTTTGAGGAGAATTGGTATGTCACCAAATTCCTACAGATGTATCATGGAGAGCATTATAACTGGTTTCCTCACCTTGTGATATGGAGAGGCTACTGAACGGGATTGGAAAAATCTTCAGAAAGCTCAAGAAAACTTGTACCATTCACATCCCTCTTTACATCGATGGCAGAGCAGTGGAAACTGCGAGCGGTTTCAGACTCCTGGGTGTGCACATCTCACACAACCTCTCATGGTCCCAGAACGCATCCCACACAGTCATGAAAGCTCACCAATGCCTCTACTTTCTGAAGAGGCTGAAAGGAGCTGGGCTATGCACATCTATATTCGTGAGCTTCCGCAGATGTGCAGTAGACAGCATCATAACATGGTGCACCAGTGCTCAGTACAGAAACTGCACTGTGATGGATAGAAGGCTCTACAATGGATAGTGAAAACTGCCCAATGCATCACCAGCCCCTGCCCACCCAACATCAAGGTCATATACACAGAAAGGCCAGTGACATCATGAAGGATCCCACCCACCATGCTCATGGACTGATTGCCTCTCTCTAATCATGGCGGAGATTATGTAGCTTTCACACCAGGATTACCAGACTCAGAAATAGTTTCTTTCCCCAAGTAATAGGCTGATCGACACCTCCAACTACTAATTTACCCACCACCACAATTTCATCATTTCCTCCAGTCACCTGGTGTGCAGACACTCAATCTATTTATATAAGATAGCTTAAGTATTTATATTTATTGTATTTTTTTATTATTATGTTCTTTATCTTATTGTGTTTTTTGAGCTGCATTGGATCTGAAGTAACAACTATTCTCCTTTACACTTGTGTACTGGAAATGACATTAAACAATCTTGAATCTTAAATTTTGAATCTTAAAGTAACCATTCCGCAGCTTCCAGTCTGTTCAGCTATTGCTCTGGAACCTAGAAAACTAAGAGACTAAGAGACTCCCTCATCTAGGCTGTTGCCCAGCAATTTTACTTCCAAGATATGCTTGGTTTTTATTCTCCACTCCTAACCATCTCCCTATCTCTTCCAACCTCATCAGCAGCAAAAGCAAGGAATTCAAAATATCTTTGTCACAAAGACTGAAGCCATTCAGTCAGCTGGCTCTGTAGTTTTCCTTCTTTCTCAATTCCACTAGGCCAGATTATTGAAGTATTGCACAACTCAAACACAATTGTTCTTTAATTCTTATCTTGTCTCTTTTCATCATATCTCTCAACTCACATTTCCAGGCAAATTATGTCCGAAGTTCACAAACACAAGAAAATCTGCACATGCTGGAAATCCAAGCAACACAAAGTCCTGATGAAGGGTCTCAGCCCAAAAGGTCAACCGTTTACTGATTTTAATAGGTGCTGCTTGATCTGCTGAGTTCCTCCAGGATTTTGTGTGTGTTGCTTTAATGTCCTAAGCTGTCAACCCTATTTCCACTAAATGGTTGCAGATCTCTTAATCCTTATATTTTAATGAATGAGTCAGAACATAACTACTTATGCTGTGGAGTAGGAATCTCTTCCAACTCAAACTGAGATTACTAAAGCCAATAACTTGCCAACCCATAGTCATTGGCTCCATTCTCTTCATACTTCTCCTACAACACTTTATTAAAATTCTCACCTTCATTATGAAATCTCTTCATCATTCAGCCATCCCATCATTCTAAACCCTGGCAGCTCAAGAACCCTTCAGAAACTTGTGCATGTTTAGCTAATTATCATAACTGTTACTTATGCTCCCATTGGTGGCTCTGTCCCTTTCAGCCAAAGCTGAAATTCTTTACCTAAGCATCTCATTCTCTCTTTCCTCCATCAAGTTTGCCTCTTCGACTTGACTTGGTCATCTGTCTGAATGGGTTTGTGTAAATTTTCTCTTTGATAATAGTCCTGAGATGCGCCATAACAACAAGTTGTGGTTGTATTAGTACATTTTCAGGCATATTTTATCAGGGAGTTGAAACAGAAAAGTGTGTGCAAATTAAATTTAAAGGAAGCATTAATAATAAGTTAATGTTGCAATAGAATAATGAGAATTCTGGAAGCCTTTTCAATGCCTGAGAAGTCAACTGTTTGTATTATCAGGTTTTACCAGGTCTAAGAGTGAGTAACCATGAGAATAGCAGGAAAAACATAATCAGGAGTTAGCAGGCTACAGTGCAATTGATTACCTGACTCCTTACTTAATGGTGACTGAACTGGTTCTGCAAGTGGTGGTTTCTCTCTCAGTGGTACCTGCTCCAAATCTCAGCAGTGTAATGTTTGAGCCAGGAGATGGAGCCATGTTTAAAACCACAGATAAAAGTTATCTTCCCCCTACCTGGGAGCTCTATGTTTTCTGGTATCAAAAATCACAGAGCGGCATATGGTTCACTACGTTGACTCAAACAGTCTGATATCTATGTTCCAGGGTCTGCAAATATCTGTCCAGTGATTGTTGTTGGTATGTATTACTTCCCTGTTAAACTCCAACATTGTCAAAATGCCTTCAGCTACAAGGCTCTTGAACTTTCACCCAAAGCTTCTCTGCTCTCAGTGCACTTTTAATACTCACTTACTCATTTTTCTCCTTTGAACTGTCACTTGCTTATCATATTTCATGTTTCTGTAAAGTGCTTTAAAGGCTCTGCACCAAATATATATTGCCATAATCGGAATGCTTCTGAAGAAACTTCCAAAATTAAGATTAATCAGCCATTCACAGGTCCAAGGGGTGCTCAGCTGCTTCATAGAAGAGAAATTTCTATCTCCACTAACAAGTCTGAAACCACTAGATGATGAGAACTAAGTACCCATTGTAAGGTCTGGCATCTTCCTCCTTTTCCAAGCATATTGTACTATGTGTGAAAGATTCCCAAAGGAACATTAATGGATCTCCATAGGACTGCCATGGGCAAGAGAACTCACAGAATATGAAGAAAATATTTCATATAAGTCAGCAGAAAAAGTTTAAAAGGGATGCAGTGCTCTCTCTCCCCATATTAGTTTTGTATTCCTTCCATTATCTCCAGAGTATGTATTACTGCCTAAAAACTTTGATATCTGAGCCACATAATTGTAATTAATGTTGGAAGTTCCAAGATGGCAGGAAATAATTTTCAAAACTGATAATTGCCACAAATTAATAATTGAAACATGTTAATGTGTGTGTCTGCATGTGTGTGGATTTAATTCTACCAGCTATAAAGATACTGAATACCTGCTGCTGTTTCAGTATGTTTCTCTCTGTGATGTTTTTTTCCGAAGGACTAAGTGTAATCCAGAATGATATGTCACTTCTCACACACATTGTTGGAAATGAAACCTCAGAACCACCTCCTTCCAATATTATATTCACCTTTCTGTAAAAAAAATCCCCCTTCCAAACATTGTAGTTACTTATTACTATAGTCAAATAGAAATAGATCATTTGGGTTAAAGCACTGAGAGGTATCACCAATAATAGATCTCTGCTAAATCTTTCAAATCCACAGCAGGATAAATGAACCAACAATAGTGTATTGCAACCGCTACTTTTCACATTGTTTGTCAATGATTTAGGTAATAGAATTGATGGCTTTGCGGCAAAGTTTGTGGATGATATGAAGATAGGTGCAGGGGTAGGTACTGTTGAGAAAGCAATGCAATTGCAGCAGGACTTTGACAAGTTGGAAGAATGGGCAAAAAAGTGTCAGATGGAATACAGTGTTGGGAAATGTTGATAATGTATTTTGATAAAAGGAACAATAGTGCAGACCGTTATCTAAATGGGCAGAAGGTTCAAACATCAGAGGTGCAGAGGGTCTTAGGAGTCCTTGTGAAAGACTCCCAGTAGGTTAACTTACAGCTTGAGTCTGTAGTAAAGAAGGCAAATGCAATGTTGCCATTTATTTCAAGGGGAATAGGATATAAAAACAAGAAGGTAATGCTGAGTAGTAGCTAGGCTGCACTTGGAGTATCGTCAACAGTTTTGGGCTCCATATCTCAGAAAGAATGTGTTGTCATTGGAGAGAGTTCAGAGGAGGTTCACGAGAGTTGACATATGAAGAGCATTTAGCAACTTTGGGCCTGTACTCACTGGAATTTAGCAGAATGTGTGTGTGGGGGGGGGGGGAGAAATTCTCATTGAAACCTACCGAATGTTGAAAGGACTAGATAGGGTGAATGTGGAGAGGATGTTTCCTATGGTGAGGGGTATCCAGAACTAGAGGGCACATAGCCTCAAAATTAAGGGATGACAGAGGTAAGGAGGAATTTTTTTTTAGCCATAGAGTAGAAAATCTGTGGAATGCTGTGCCACAGACTGTGGTGAAGGACAAGTCCGTGTGTGTATTTAAAGTGGAAGCTGATCATTTCCTAATCGGTCAGGGCATCAAAGGATATAGGGAGAAGGCAGGCGTATGGAGTTGAGTGGGATATGCAATCAGCCATGATGGAATGGCGGAGCAGCCTCAATGGGCTGAATGGCCTATTTCTGCTCCTATGTCTTATGGTCTTATGGTACTTTCCTAGGCAAACGTCCCTGGTACTGAGGCGCTGATTATTGGTTTGCAGTAGTGAATAATGTCTAATTTGCATACAAGAATTTCCTATTTTATTTCTACCAAAGAGACAATGTACTATGTGCAGATGAAAGGTGCTGTCTTTTGATCTGCCCATTGTACAGCAGGGAGATTTCAGTCTATTTCGTTAGATCTGTTCTTTACATGTTTCATCAAATTATTTGTCAAAAGTATTTGGATTATATAAAGATTACATGCTTAATACAATCTAGATTCAGTTTACAAATTAGCTATTTAAATCTTCTGCACTATTGAGCATAGTGTGTCTACAGAATGAATATCACCTTCTGTGTCCCCACCCCTCATGCACACACCTTTCCCTGCACCCCACCGCTTGACTCTGCCGAGAAACAGATCTCCAACACTACGCAGTACGACGGAGTTGTATTGTGTGCCTATTGTTCTACCTGATCCACAAGAGGGAAGCAGTTCCAATATGACAATTTTACAATTTTACCTATTCCATAACACTATCAATTGCATTCCTACTTCATGATTAAACTTATTACTTCCTATCTTCCTCCTGGTATCATTCCTAAACATTAAAATTACCTCTCCTCCTTCCCTAATTACATTGATGTTTATAAAACAAATCTGCGCAGACATAGATGTAGAGTAATACAGCACTGATTTGTCCAACTCATCCACGCCAGCCACAGCATCCTCCCTGCTACCCCCATTCGGCCCATAAACCTCCTAACCCCTCCCCTCCATGTACCCATTCAGCTATCTCTTAAATGCTGCAATTGTACCAGCCTCAACCACTTCCTCCGGCAGGTCACTCTATTCTCTCTGATGTTACCTCTCAGGAGTCTTTGAAATACATGCCCTTATATTTGTGCCCTTTAATTTTGGACTGCCCAACACTGGGGAAAAGACTTTGACTATGCACCTTATCCATAGCCCTCATGATTTTATAAGCTTCTGTGAGGTCACTCTGTGTCCTTTTTGATGCCTAGAAGTAAAGATCCAGTGTGGCCAACCATTTTCTACAAGTGAGTCCCTATAGTCCAGGTAGCATCCTGATAAATCTCTTCAGCATGGCAATGCCTTTCCTGTAACAGGGTGACCAAAACTGTACACAATACACCAGGTGCAATTTCACCAGCAACTTGTATAACTGCAACATAACCCCCATACTCCTAAACTCAGTACCCTAAATGATAAACACTAGCATGCTTACCACCTTCTTCACCACCTGTCTCCTTGTGTGGCTGCTTTCCTCCAATCTGTGCACTTATACTCCCAGATCCCTCTGTTCCACAACACCTGACACTTGTCTCCCATGGTTTACTGTTCAAAATGCGTCACCTCAATCTTATCTAACTTGAAATCTATTTGTCATTCCTCAGCCCTTCTCCAAAACACCAATTCATTGTAACCTGCTTCACTATCAACAAAACCCCTTAGTCTAGTATGATTTCACCATGTACATTCATATCCAAGGCATTAATAATAAATAACAGAGGTCCCAGCACTGACCCTTGGGGCTCCCAATTGGTCATGGGTCTCCAGTCAAAGAAGTGAACTTCAACCATAACCCTCAGCCAGTTCTGAAACCACTTCTAGCTCCCCCTGAATTCCATGTGACCTAATCTTCCAGATCAGCCAGACGAGTGAGACCTTGTCAATGACCTTACACAGCATCCACTGCCCTTCCCTCATCAATCCACTTAGTTATTTCTTAGAAAAACTCCAAAATATTCATCAGATATGGCCTACCACAGATAAATCCATGCTGCTTAGGCTTGACTATCCAAGTGAGGGTAGATCTTGTCCCTTAGAATTCCCTCCAGTAACTTCCCTACAAATTAAGTTAGGCTCACCGGCCTGTACTTCCCTGGCTTCTCCTTACTAACCTTCTTGAACATTAGCCATCCTCCAGTCTTCTTCAATGTCACCAGTAGCTAACGATGAAGGAGATATCTCCATGATTTATTCCCTAACGTCTAGGGTGCACTTGGTCAGGCCTTCAGGATTTCCCTACCTTAATGTACTCCAAGGCTGCAAACACCTTCTTCCTCATAATATGCATATGTTTAAGACCTTACAACTTATTAACCTCATCTTAATAAACACCAAGGAGAAATAGACATTAAAGATTTCACCCTTCTCCTGCAGCTGCACACATAGATGGTCCTGATGGTCTTTAAGAGGATCTCTTCCCAGTCACACATTTACTGTTAAAGTAAAGAACCTCTTGATATCATCTTTAATCCTGTCTGCCAAAACCCTCTCCCTTCCAAGCATTGTAGTGTTTGTTGTTCAAGTTTATTGTCAAATAACAGTACAGATGTATATAGCTAAACGTGCCAATGTTCTTCAGAGCCCAAGGTGCATAATGCATCATAATGTATCACATACAGCACATAAAATAAAAAAGTAATCTGTAGATCTACAAGCTGACATAAAATGCATGTATGTCATATAGTTAAATATACAACAGCATTACTTCTACTGGCTTTGTCATAAATAATGCATGGTGGGTGGTAGAAGTCTCACAGTGTTTGGGGGGGGGTGGTATAAGCTAACAGTCCTTGTTCTTATATTGTGGGATCTTCTGCCTGACAGGATAGATGAGAGGGGCCCTTGGCAATGCTGAGGGCCCTGTGAACGCAGAGCTTCTGGTGTTTGCCCTGGATGGTGGGGGGAGGGGGCATGGAGAAAGACCCCGTTGATTCTTTCAGCTGTCCTCACAATCCATTGCAGGGTCTTGTAGTCAGATGCTTTTCCATTCCCATACCAGACAGTGATACAGCCAGTCAGGAAACTCTCACAGTGGTGAGAATGGGGATGTGGAGACTTTATCTCCTCAGATAGTAGAGGCACTGCTGTGCTTTCTTGTCTAAAGACATGGTGTTGAGGGACCAGGTGAGATCATCTGTGATGTGCATCCAAGAAACTTGGTGTCCTGACACTCTGCACAGAGGAGCCATTGATGTGCATTAGAGAGTGGCCAGCCTGCACCTTCCTGGGTTCAAAATCATCTCTTTAGTCTTGTTCATGTTGAGCTTCAAGTTGTTCGTGTTCTCACCAGTCCATATGCTACTCTACCTCCTCTCTGTATGCTGGCTCATCATTGTTGCTGATGAGGACAATCACTGTTGTGTCATCAGCGGATGTAACGCTGTGATTATAGTTGGATCTAGCAGTACAGTCCATGGATCAGCAGTGCGAACAGCAGTGAGCTAAGCATGCAACCCAGGGAGCTGCTGCTACTCAGCGTGATGGAGCTGGAGAGGTTGCTGCCAACAAGGATTTTCCGAGGCCTCTCTGTCAAGAAGTGTTAGAATGCCTCCGAGGGAGGGATTTTGTTGAATGCCTATGAGATGGCTTTTTGGAACAGCATGTTGTGACCTTATTCAGGGAAAGGCTAATAGATTGGGTGTTGAGTAATAACCCAGATTTTATTAGGGAGCTTAAGGTAAAGCGGCCCTTAAGAGGCTGTGATCATAATATGATTGAATTTGTACTGCAATTTGAGAGGGAGAAGCGCAAGTCAGATGTATTAGTATTGCAATGGAATAAAGGGAATTACAGAGGCATGAGAGAGGAGCTTGTCCAGGCAGATTGGAGGGGAATACTGGCAGGGATGACAGCAGAGCAGAGGTGGCTGAAGTTTCAGGGAATAGTTCACAAGGCACAGGATAGGTATGTGCCACAGAAAAAGAAGTTCTAAAATGACAGGGTAGGCAACCATGGCTGACAATGGAAGTTAAGAACTGCATAAAAGCCAAGGAAAGGATATATAATGTAACAAAAGTGAGTCCGAAGCTGGATGAACAGGAAGTTTTTAAAATCCAACAAAAGGCAACTAAAAAAAGCCATAAGAAGGGAAAAGATTAAATATGAGGGCAAACTAGCCAATAATTTTCAGCAGGATACGAAAAATGTTTTCAGTTATATAAAGAATAAAGGGAAGGTGAGAGTGGATATTGGACAACTGGAAAATGATGCTCCTAGTGTAATAATGGGGGACAAAGAAATTATGGATGAACTTAATAAGTACTTTGTGTCAGCCTTCACTGTGGAAGACACTAGTAGTGTACCAGTGTTCTGTGAGTGTCAGGGAACAGGAGTGAGTGCCATTGCTATTACAAAGGAAAAAGTGCTAAGTAAACTCAAAGGTCTTAAGGTGGATAAGTCACCTGAAACAGATGGACTACTCCCAAAGTTCTGAAAAAGGTTGCTGAAGAGACAGAAGATGCATTGGTTATGATCTTTCAAGAATCACTTAATTCTGGCATGGTCCCAGAGGACTGGAAAATTGCAAATGTCACTCCACTCTTTAGGAAGAAGGAAGGCAAAAGAAAGGAAGTTATAAGCCACTTAACCTAACCTCTGTGGTTGGAAAAGTGTTAGAGTCCATTACTAAGGATGAGGTTTCAGGGTACTGGGAGACTAATGATAAAACATTGTTTCTATAAAGGGAAATTCTGCCAGACAAATCTACTAGAATTCTTAGGAAGTAACAAGCAGGGTGGACAAAGGAAAGACAGTGGATGTCATTTATTTGGATTTTCAGAAGGCATTGATAAGGTGCCACACATGAGGCTGCTTAACAAGATAAAATTCCATGACATTGCAGGAAAGATACTGGTATGGATAGAGAACTGGCTGTCAGGCAGGAGGCAACCAGTGGGAAAAAAGGGGGCCTTTTCTAGTTGGCTGCCCATGACTGGTGTGTTCCTCAGGGGTCAGTATTAGGACCACTACTTTTCACATTGTTTGTCAATGATTTGGATAATGGAATTGACAGATTAGTGACAAAGGTTGCAGATAATACAAAGATAGGTGGAGGGGTAGGTAGTGCTGAGGAAGCAATGTGATTGCAGAAGGATTTAGAGAAATTGTTACAGAGGGATGTGTTGAGACCCAACAAGGACAGTTTACTAACCATTTTCTGAGGAATGATCATACTCAACGCCAAAATGAAGTCAATGAACTGCATTCTGACTTGGGAGACACCATTCTCCATGTGAGACAGGGCTGAGTAGAGGGCAGAGGCTATTGCGTCATCGGTGAACTGACTCAGGAGATATGCAAACTGGTAGGTGTCCGATATAGTGCGAAGGCAGGATTTAATGCAGATCACGACCAGCTACTCAAAGCATTTCATTATTATTGATGTCAGTGCCAGTGGACAGTAGTCACTAAGGCAGGACACTGGTATTGCAGTTAAATGACTTGGACTAACAGTTCAAAGCATTGGAGAAGTAGCATCAGTGTTCTGTCTGCTAAATTATATAAATCCATGCACACCTGGCATCATACTTCTGAAGCATACACTCTGTTCTGAGCTCTTGGAGCTCTTAGATTATTTGGAGGATAGAGAAAATACTTCAATGATGTTTTGCAAACCTCTTTAAAAATAGTGCAACAGCCTTACTGGTTCATGGGAATTCCTGGAAACAGAGGAGAATCCAGGAAAGCACTAAATACCTTAAGTCACTTCAGCAAACCAAGTGACAATGGTGAAAGGAGCACACCAGATCACACAGAATCCATCCACCCTATCGCACAGTGCCTGCTCCATTAGAGACTACAGATACCACACTGGCCCCATCAGCCAACTAGGAACCCATGAAACTGGAGGAGGAATATATTATCCTATGTCCCAGGGGATTGTGTAAGAACAAATAGTTAAGTATTTTTGATAATATGCCTTTACAGATGCTTGAGGTCTATAAAAGTATTTAATGACCAGCTTAGATGTGATGCATAATTTGGTATTCCAAACAATTGGTATATAATGTTTGGGCTGAACAAAGTTTAGCAAAATGAGTAGAACAAAAAGCCAGGTGTTATCTGTACGCACGCCCACTAAACCAGAAAGACAAACAAACTGACAGGTCCAGTAAGATTCCAGAATGTTCTGAATTTTTTGAATGTTGTTCCTACAATCCTTTCCTTTATTTAAGCAAATGTTGCTCTTCTGGAGTGGGATGGCCTTCATTATTTTATTAAAGGATAGGTTACTTAAAGCATCTTCTTCGAATAAGGATCCCATTTTAATAACATGATCTGCAGTGTCCGCATAGTTCATTTTTAAATATTGCTTTCAAATGAAGTGTAACAGTGGAGTATCTGTGTAGTCGACTCAAATGACTGTCAAACAAAAATGCATAACTTTTACATGCGAAGAAGAACTACAAAAGGGCAAGTTTCTTTGTGGGATTGAGTATGTTACAGGAACATTAGAAAAAGCTGACTGAACATGAAGTATCATGTGATTT
Source organism: Hypanus sabinus (assembly GCF_030144855.1). NCBI lineage: Eukaryota > Metazoa > Chordata > Chondrichthyes > Myliobatiformes > Dasyatidae > Hypanus > Hypanus sabinus. The sequence goes on along the minus strand of NC_082719.1, from coordinate 44,929,180 downwards.
ACATAATTCAACAATTTTAGTGCATTACCAATAAAGTTCTAAAAGCAATTCCCTCTGAAGTCTTCCCAAGTATTTTGTTCTCTATACTTCTATTAGCTTAAAGGTTCTAGGCTCTTTTCTACTGTGGTTATTATTGACATCTGAGATTGCTTCTTTCAATTCTAACTGGCTATTACTTTTCAAAATTTCAAAGTACATTTATTATCAAAGTACATATGCAGTATACAACCCTGAGATTTGACTTCCTGCAGGCAGCCACACAACAAAGAAACACCATCATTTCTGAGCCTCATTGTGCCTGGTGGAAAGGGTGTGGCATGGGACCCACTTGATTTTTTCATACAGGTTCCTTCAGTGTTCGTGGTAAACACGATCATTTTGTTATAGATTGGAGAATCCAGGTCAATATCTCTATTTTGCTCTCTCTGCAGTTTATTCCCTTTGCAATGTCCAAGCTTAGGTTTGTAGTTTTTGACTCGTACATTTTCACATTCAATCCGCAGGAATATGAACCCAGACACCGTCTGATTCATCAGTAAGAACACAAAATGAATGGAACATGTAAGTACATGGTGTCAGATTGTTCAAAGAGACTGGCAACCTGTTCACCCATTAGGGCATGTTGGCTACTATCTATCTCAATACCTGCTTCACAGCTGAGAATGCCACCACTTGTGAAGTCTTTCTCATGTAGATCTCTCATCCACAGGGCTTCTTAAGTTTAGCTTCTGTGCTTTTTTTAACCACTTTCTCATTCCATCAAGACACCTTCAATGAATTATGCACATGTAATCCTAGATTTCTCTTTTGTAATTAGGCCTTCTAGATTACATTGCCTCTTATTCATGTAAAATCTGAAGCTTTGTGTTTCTCAACGTGAAATTTATTTGCCATGTGCCTGCCTATTCCACTACTATGTCTATGACTCCTTTAAATCATAGCTTTCCTCATGATTTTCAATGTCTCCAATTACAATAAGATCCAAAAATTATTAGTGATATATAAATTAATGTAAAGGTCCTAGTACTGGAATTTGGGAAACATCACTCTATGGTCCTTTCCAGGATAAGAAGCAGCCTGTCACTACCATTGTTTCCTGAGTATAATACTATGACTTTCACATCACAATTTTTTTCTGTTACCAAGAGATACTGTTAAAATATGTTTGATGGAGACAATTGCTCTTAGTATTTTTCTTCAGATCTTAGCAGAAAGATTTAATGTGCTTTCACAATTCAAGCAGGCAGCAACACCCATTGGGAGTGCAACAGTGAGGGTCTGGGCTGCACAGCCAATGAATGTTCCTACATTTGAAGGAATGGGTAGGAAACCTTGCCCAAAGATCCCCACAATTCATTCACTTAACATGACACAGCCCAGTGGAGAACAGAATTGTCGAATCAGCGATCGTGGTTACACATTACTTCAAAGTTCAGCATAGTGAGTCAGATCTGATCACGTTGTCTGCAACATAGTAGCTAGGCCTTCTGTGGGAGTCTAAGCATGTGATAATGTTATTGAGTAAGTAAAAAAGAAGCATCTTCTGCTATTTTGTCATGTTGATTTACAAATAGAATGTATCAATATTTAAAAAGTCTGCAAACTGCAGTAAAGTTGATGAAGTTGGTTTGTACTCACTTCAAGGAATGGTGACACTATTTTCTATACTGTGCTATCTTTAAAGCTGCAAGCACTTCATTTCAGTTACATTAGTTGTGGGCATGGAAGCATTGAAAGAGAAGCCTTAGGGGGTTTGACTAATACTTGAGGAAGTGCCAAATGACAGCAGTGAGCAAACTAACTTGGAACTTAGTAATTTTTACATTTATCATTGATTTACAGTCCTCTAATTTTTGTGGTATGTTTTCTAGTTTCACATATTTTGAGTGAGCTATATTTTGCTTTGACTGCTGTATTCTCCAAATTGCATGCTGAAGATTTTACCATTCAGATTTCAGAAAGCGTTGGTGCAAGTGTCTTCTAATACTCAGGCAGGGAGAGAAATATGCACCAGTATTCACTTTGGAAAGGATCAATAGATGAATATATTAGGAGTTTTTATATTAATTCTTGAAGGGTATTAATCTATAATAAATCAGTAGTGGTAATTTGCAACTTCTCTGATACTGTGCTATAGTATGCTGGGTTTCCCAGAGCAACAATATCATTCAGAAAAGTTGCTGTGTCCAATGGAGTTATTGCTTTCCAAGAGAGAGAAGGGAAATTGTCTCATGCCACATCGCCATAACAGTCAGCTAATGGAAAGAGAAGGAAGGGAAAGCATCTTCAAAAATAATAGAAAAACTCATCACAAAATGAAGAACAATATTTTACATCTGGATTAAAGTGTTCACCAGTCAGCCTAAGCTTACATATTTCATGAGAAGAGAAAATGGGATACATAATCAAGTCCATTGTCACATGAGCAAATGTGAGTGATCTCTTTTTTTCACCAGGAAATGCTTATTGGTGTTCTATAAACTATTGGAGCTCCTGACTAAGGTTTGATGTAATAATGTTGGGTATTAGAGAAAAATGAACATTTTTTTTCTGGCTAACGTCAGACTGTAAATGTATAATTTAAACTGATGAACTTCTGATGAAGAAAGCACCTGATTATCTTATTAGGCCAATTGCTAATGTTGGAGATTGGTGAAGGCAATTATGTCACAAGGTTATTCCAGGATGCAACTAGTAATATTGATGATGTTTCATTCTTTAACAGTTCACCAATACTGAAAAAGGACCAACATTCTCACTATCCTAAAGATGGAGCAATTGGAGAGACCTTAGGCCTCCTTTGTGCTTGATCTTTGCCCAGTTTACAGAGCAGTCATGCTGCCAGATAATTCACCATTGGTCGACTAAATTGTCAAATCATTAAATTGCTTCATTATTGTCACATGTGCCAAGGTACAGTGAAAAACTTTGTTTTGCCATGCACACAAATCATTTCATCTCACCAGTATATCAGTACAAGGGAAAAGCAATTACAGAATGCAGAATATAGTGTTACAGTTGCAGAGAAAGTGCAGTGCAGGAAAAGAAAATTATTAGTAATTCTTAGTCTGTCAGAATTTAAAAATGTGGAATGAATATAATAAAAGAAAGGAATAAATTTGCAGCAAGCAGCTTGCAACGAGTTGCTGCAGTCTGGCACCATCTCGCACTTCTAGAACCATCGTTCCACTTTCTGGACCTTTTCAAATGATATCTGCAATTCACTGTCTCAAATGCCTACATATTTGTTACTTTGCATTGCATGCTACATGTCTTGTTATGCCAAGGACAAGCCTCTCACCATTTGAAACGGATGTTGTGGAAGAAAGGAGGCATAAAAAGGAAGAGCAAGGGAGGAATTGATAACTAGTCTACCTTAGTGCCATAGCTTTCAGAAAATAACTTTAATGTAAATGGATTCCATATGAGTAACTCCTTCTCTTCCTTCCTGAAAAAAATGTCCTGACATCCTTGTATCTATTGTCTCTACCATCAACATCTGAAGACTCATGACTACAGTTACGAAGACCAAAGACAGTCAAGAACTTTATTTGAATAATTCCGTTCATATTTGCACACCATTTTGCTAAAGAAGAAATATTCTTGAGCAAACTATTCAGTGGCTGCTGTTCAATCTACTCAGTTGCTCGTCCTGGTGCTCCTGTGAAATTGCTCCCTATGGCAGCAATATGGAAGATGGAAAACTGAGAGATTGTCTGCTGACAGTAGAATCCCAGCTGGGCCCAGCCAGTCTGATCCTGCTAGCAGTATGGCACTGAAAATTACTTTACCAGAGGAGTGCCTCAGCACACCTTATAAAGGCTGGGTACTAAAGCAAAGCAATGCTCTGAGGATCCACTGTTACTACAAGTTCACCGAGTCAAGTTGACAACTGCCAAAGATTCAGTAGTAGCATACCAGCTGACATGGAAGCTAAAAGCACTTTATGCCAGAGGAGGCATTGTCTCAGGCCTTACTGCTGTGTCTGTGGTGGCTATCAATGCTCCATTTTGAAAAATAGTCTTTGATAAGAGTTAAATCTGAACTTTTCCATGCTCTAAGCCCATGACACTTGCTGACCAGATCACGTGTGTGTTTAGTACTTCATGGTGCTTTACCTGATCTCTTTGTAGCAGGATTAAGAGTCAATCTCAAGTTCTCTGACCTGGTATTACTGTACTTCTATCCTGTCCTGGCTCCTACAGTTAGTCACCACATTGTAGTTCTGTGCTGTTTTACTATTAAACCAATTTGAGTATAGAGTTTAAGATATAGTCATTAAGGTTACAACAAATGCTTAATTTGTATACAGCAGAGTAGTGGATAGGTTCAAAGTTCAAAGTAACTAGATACAAAGATTCAAACTCCACCATTGCAACTAAAATGCAAGCAATTAAATAAATCTGAATTCAAGTATAAAGCAATAACAGTAACCAGGAAAAAAATGTTGCAAAAACCTATCTGGTTCACTAATTTCCTTCAATGGTGGAAGTCTTCCGTCCTTGTTTTATCTATGCTAGTCGTGACTCTGGGCCCTTTTAATGGCCATTCACTGTTCAGGCATACTTAGGGATTGGAATTAAATTCTGGCATTACCTGCGATGTCCACATGCTGTGAACAAATAAAAATATGAAAATGAAGAGAATGTTTAGCAGTTTAGAAAGGTTTGTCCTTTGTAATTCTTCTTGGAGACTAAATTCAGAAAGAATGACAAGTAGTTTGGGAGGTTTGGAGTAAGATAATAGATCTGAGAATAAGATGAGAAGTAAAAAAATGTTGTCTCAGTTACAGACAGAACTAAACTTGTAATTCTGAATTTTTTTTTGTCAGGAGCTGAAAGCAAGGTCAAATGGAAGAGCTACAGTACCTTGCCAATTTTTAATATAGCCCCTACACAATTTTTCTGAGAATGGTATATATATGGTATGTATAGTTTTATGCACAAAGATAACAGGACTAGGTCATGTAATTTACAGTGTATTATACACCTACAGAAGTTTATAATCCAACAGTGCAGCAGCTCAGCTATTTTGCAAAAGACTATTTGCATTGTAAATTTTATAAGGTTTAGTCAGTAAAGCAATTGACACTTGTTTCTGTGATAAGAATCAAACGTAAGCCCAAACATTGAAATGCTCAGTGTACATCAAAGTGAGAAATTCTATTTTTGTTAAATAAATATGGGCTCAGATTAGTCGACGTTACCATTTGAAATGCACCTGTTGGTTTTGGACTATATTTTCAATGAGTCCAACCATATAAAATTATTTTGCACCTTCGGTTAAAGATGACACGTGGAATGCGGCTCTAAGTGGTAAATTTCTCTAGAAGATATTGTTAAGGAGTAGTTTGGAATCATGGAATGACCTGCTCCCATTTTTCAGGATAATGACATTTACCTGGGTGTCCTCACTTCTAATAGTAGAACTGATGTATCCATTATTAGAAATCACATGATGTACTGCTGATCAAAATCACAGAAATGAAAAGTATCACTTTTAATTGGCACTCTTGAGGAGGAGAGAAACTATCAAATATGAGATACACAGGCAACTCTCCCTTCTATTTGGATCCCACCTGCCAGCAATTTCCCTTATATTTTCCATTCTAAATGTTGTGTGTGTGTGTTAGACCTTTTTACAATAATTTCTCATCATCACTCGTCCTTGGAGAAATTCATTGCGATAATATACAAAATGTAAATTTATATGCTACAAATGGCTCATCTTTTTAATAGTGAATATTAAATAAAATTGAATCTAAACTTGAAATAATGAAGGAGGAGTTTGTTATAATGATCTGCTGAAAAGGAAGAGCCACTAAATTTAGGCAATCCATGTTTAAAATCAATAGGATAAACAGATTTAAATCTTTATCATTTATGCTTCAATGTGCTATAGGAGTGCAATAAAGATTACTTCTCACGTCATATTTTCATGAAGTCATTGTCATTTTGATAGGAAGAAATTAAAATGCGTGTGTGGATGTTTGACAATGATTGCACAGTCCATTGAACTGAACTGACACTGAAGGCTACACTTGGCTTGTGTGGTGAGCTTCACAAGTAATAGGATTTATCAACAAAGAAGGCCTCAGCTCTCTAATATTCGAAACAGTTGAGCTGTAACATTCTTGGTCACTAGACTTTAATTTCATTTGAGTATGCATACATTTATATTCACTTCTAATAGTGTGATATCATTTGTTTGCTGAAGTCTTCTTAAAACCTGAATTTTAGTTCCTGGAACAGTGTTGTGGCCAGTTGTACTTACATAGCAATAGTTTCAGCCAACATGCAGCAACAGTTGAACTCTAGACTTCCCTTCAAGAAACACACTCTCAGACTGCTGCTTGCAAATGTAATAGCCCTCTAACTCTAGCACAAGAGCAACAAGTTCCATTCATATGATAAGCTCAGCTGGAATCATGTTATACCTTTAAAGTTTCTGTTAATGACAAATGCTGTGAATCAGTACCATTGACAAAGGACAAGCAGGTTGGAAAAGATTACATGGATATTAAGTTAGTTAGTTAAAGTCTGTCCCGAGCCTTATAGGCTCATCATGCCAGTGCTTATGCCGGTTTCCATGGCATGAAGCGACTGAGAGTACAAGACTCTCCCCGGATAGGACGCCAGTGTATCGTGAGGTTAACCCCTCACATTTTGCTGGTACCCATTTTCAGCTGGGTGGACTGGAGCAATGTGTGGTTAAGAGCCTTGCTTAAGGACACAACACGCTGCCTTGGCTGGGGCTCGAACTCACGACCTTCAGATCACTAGTCCAATGCCTTAAACACTTGGCCACGCGCCACAGCGTGGATATTAAGGTGTTTATCATACTTTGTGTATAATTTACCTTTCTAAATAATTTCTATTAACAGTTATCACTGGGTATGTTATTCTCATCGCCTCAGATGCTTTTAACAATTGTTCTATAAGATTGTTTGATTCATCCTCCTCAAGCTACGGTGCTTTGCAGCTTTAGTTTAGACAAATAAGAAAATGTTAGAATTATGAACACAAGGAATTCTGCAGATGCTGGGAATCCAGAGCAATGCACACAAAATGCTGCAGGAATTCAGCAGGTCATGCAGCATCTATGGAAATGAATCAACAGTTGACATTTCAGGCTGAAACCCTTAATCAAGACTGGAAAGAAATAAATTTATCCTACCACTAACCATATCCTTACCTCTGCCCCTCTCTCCGTTTCAGCAGCGATTTCTCCCTCCATGACTCCTTTGTCCATTTGTCCCTCACCACAAATCTACACCTGCCCATTCACCTCCTCCCTCAGCTCCACTCAGGACCCCAAAAAGTCCTTCCAGGTGACGCAACACTTCACCGATGAATCTCTTGGGGTCATCTACAGTATCCTGTGTTTGCAATGTGGCCTCCTCTACACTGGTAGAACCCAATGTAAATTGGGTGACCTTCACTCCATCCAAGATATGTGGGATTTCCCAGTGGCTAAACATTTCATTTTCCATCCCCATTCATGTTCTAACATGTTGGTCCATGGCCTCCCCTTCTACCGCAATGAAGCCACTCACAAGTTGGAGGAGCAACACCTTATACTCCAGCTAGGTAACCTCTAGCCTGATGGCATAAAAATCAATTTCTTCTGGTAATTTTTTTCCCTTCTTTCTTCCTTCTTCCTCTATTCTCCACTCTGGCCTCTTGCCTCTTCTCTCACCTGCCTATCACCTCCCCCAGTGTCCCTCCTCTTTCTCTTTCTCCCATGGTCCAGTCTCCTCTCCTATCAGATTCCTTCTTCTCCAGTCTTTTGTATTTTCCACCTATCACCCACCAGCTTCTTCCTCATCCTCCCTCCCCCATCCACCTGGCTTCACCTATCACCTTCTAGCTTGTCCCCCTTACCCCCTTCTCCCACAACCTTCTAATTCTGACACCTGCCCCCTTCCTTTCCAGTCCTGATTCAGTGTTCCGGCCCGAAATGTCGACTGTTGATTGATTTCCATAGATGCTACCTGAACTGCTGAGATCCTCCAGCACTTTGTGTGTGATGTTAGGATTTTGAATGGTTTTGACACAGACTTTTTTTACACGTAGAAAATCATAATGAGAGAGAGGGTAACAGTATAAAAAAGGCACAGGAAATCCAAAGGGAAATTCAGGATTAGATTTTTCTCTCTCATACCAAAGAGAGTGTTGAAAATGTGGAAGACATTACCACAGGGAGAGGTCGAAGTGAATATTTCACAGGTGTATATGAGAGAGAAAGGAATAGAGTTACTTCTCCCTGTCCTGGGTTGGAGGACTGTTTGTGTTAGTTGGTGGGAGGGGAGGAAAGGGGCTTGTTCTGCTGTCGGGGTTTTGTCATTGTGTTCTGTGTTTTTCTGCAGAGCATTGTGGACATAGCTATGTTGACACTGGAAAGTGTGCCAACACTTGTGTGTTGCACCCAGCACATACTTAGGTTGTGCTGGTTGTTAACACAATCAACACATTAAGTGGAACATAATGCTGACAGAGACTAACTGGTCTGAATAGCCTGTTTTCTCCGTCCATTACTCAAAAAAAACTCAATTACCCACCTACAAAGACATGATGGCTATCACTGCTCAGTACCTGCCTTTCAAAATGTACATAAATCCCCAGGATTTTCCTCAACTTTCTTCAATAATTTCCTTACCACTGACCTAAAGCATTTGAGGGTTAGGCCAAGACTGTGTGTACCACCAGAGTACTAAACTCTTATCTAAATATTTTCTAAGAGATGGGAAATGGTAAAATAATAGGACTGACTTTCCTTCCTTGGACAAGAATTTTTTTTTTCAACATGGTCCCAGGGAACAGATTTCAGTTGGGAGGCTAGACTTCAGCTTGACATATGGTCCAGAGCTACTTAAGACTGTGTTTCTCAAAAGGTCTCGGCAGATTATGAGGCTCCAGACTCACCAGTTGCCATAGCTACCAATGCAATAAAGTATATGTGAATGCCAACATTCGGAAATACCAGGGCAGCATCAAAAATTCTAAAACCGTTAAAATTTCTTTTCAAAAATTGTTAAAACTAAAACACAATTAAATGCATTTAGCTGACTGACTTCAACCAGAGGTGTCAATACAAAAAGAGCCAGAGGGATTTCTTCAAGTTAATTTCATTTGGGCCATTGTCCATTAAATAGGTTAACCCAACACAATAGATGAATTTACCAGTTTTCTAAGCAGAGAATCTGTCCCTTTGATGTTAAGTAATAAATGCATTGGGAATATGATCATTCTGATGAGATTACAGAGCACTGCCTCACTCCGTTAAATTTAATCAGTATTGCTAAAGGAGACACTGGCGTGACCTTCAAGAACATGCAAAATAAGCTTGCTAGAGAAATAACCAGCAGCTTCCAGAAATAATCAGTCTGTTGATCAGTCACCTGACCAAGGTTTCAGGTTCCGCATTTGATGTGATGTTCACAGAACTGTCCTCTGTGGCCCCAGAAATCATTCATGGTTACAATGCTCGAAACCTGGTGTCAGTATTCTCTCAAACACCAGTGTCATGTAGGCTCCAAAGTGAAAAATCTGCACCATAGATCCCAACTTTTTTTCACCATCTCACTGTATAAATAATTTTGAAAGGGATTCTTAATATAAGGGGCTCCACCACCTCATGAAAAGATAACCTGGATCTAGCTGAACACAATGAACCACATTTACTCATTCAAGGAGGAGTAAATTCCATGCATGTGTTGTTATACATAGGATCCTGAATTTATTGAACACTGAATTTGTCAGTTTGCTCATAGCTCAAAGTCTTTAACATTTTAAATGACACAGATTTTGAGGCTGGTTACACCTCAAACAGGATTGTGGTTCCATTGTCTTCAATAGGCAACTTAGGATAATGGTTAAGAAAGTAAAGGGGACCTTGTAAATTCCATATTTATAATTATTTTTAATTGCTAACTTAATTTTTATTAGTTTTGGGATATCAGAGAAAACCTTCGGGGATTGGCTATTAGAAACTCCATAAGGGAGAGGGTGTGCAGGTGGGATTTGGGATAGAGTGATTTATGAGCTAGGTTTCTGGCTACAGCTTACCGTGGGCAGGGCCACAATGAGTCTCACTATATAACAGATTACCCTGGGAGCAGCAGGGGCTCAATGGGCTAAGCTGGCTCCTGTATCTTGGACACTAAATGAAATAAGTTAGGGGGGAAACAGAAAATATAAAATGATTTACCAGTGACTCATCCCTGAAATTTAATATTTTTTGTGAAATCACTGCAATCTCCAGAGTGTGTGTAATTAGAAACACTTCCTCCCTCACTCACCCACATCTCTCACTGAGTCAGCTCAATCTCAATTTCACAGTTGTGTAACTTCATCCACAACAATGAGGTGAGGACCAAGGGTGGGATCTCAAAGTATCTCACAGCCCAATGTGTCTGTAGCAACACTTTACGGAGTTCTGAAATTGAATTTTGGCCAGGCAAGAGACTTGAAGCCATCAGGGCTACTCCAGTGTGACAGACCCATGCTCAATAGTAACAGTCACCAGCGTATATAGCTGGATGTGGACCTGAATATAAACTGGCCCAGAATAAAGGATCTGGCTTGACTGTTTCCCTGGTGCTAGATCCTGGGTGCTTCCTCTTCTGGGAATAGCAACCTGGTTGTTGGACCTAATGTTGAATAGGCTCCAGTACCTGAACCCAATACTGGCAAGACCTTGAGGACTTGGATCTGCTTCAGCCTTGTTCAAGCATCCAAGCTCAATATTGGGTTTGTTGCAGAGCATCTGGCAGGCTACAGGGGGATTTATTTTACCTCGAGTCTCCAGCTGCGGCCTCCAAGGCCATCCTCCCGGTTACCGTGTATAGGGAGGGTTTACACCTCAGCTTAAATTTCTATTTAAGAATCTCAATGATTCATTACCCAGACTCCTGCAATGTATTGCTTTCGTGGGAAGGTTGGCGTCCTGTACCAATGGCATATGGGCAGATAGCTTTTCTCACGTTAACTGTAGATTTAAAATCATTCAAGACATTTGGTAGCATTCCTGTTACTAGTCAGACCATTCTGCAGGAATCCAGAATGATCAGAGCCAGCAAGATTGGCCCCTTCAGCATCCAAACCAGATAAGACACGCATCGTTTCTGCCGACCGTTCAAAGCAATTTACCAAGTAGTCTCCTCTCTCTCACTCTCATTTATAATCATGTTGTAACTATTAATCTAATATTAGATTAATAGCTCTAACTGGGATTAATAGTTACAACATGATTATAAATGAAAGCTTGGTTCAGCACGATAATTAATTATTACTCCATATGACAGTGCAGAGTTCCCCAAACGAGTCTAAGTAATAACTAACCTGGTTTATAAGTACCATATTTGTTTAAGCCTGGAAGCAATAACAGTGAATGGTTTTTCAGCTTACTTAGTTCTTTGCGACCCATTGAACTGTAGGGGCATTGTGAACTGTATCTCAATCAATATGTAGGGACATCTTGGACCTGATTCAGCTCTTGATTCCCTAAAAAGGTGTGTTATTTGCTTTACCTAAGTGTTCCTGCAATCTGGTTTACTGTTACTATGTACAAACTACTTTGACTCATAAATCATTCTTTTGCCATCCCTATCCACATTGCATTCAGTTTACAAATGGGAACAATTTGTTTTCTCACTAACTTTTGTTAGTGGAGCTACACAGAAATGAACCCATTGATTCTACAAAAGAGGTTTTCATCGCAGCATTGTAGCTTATTAATTTGCAACAACACAGGAAGATGTATTTGTTTCACAACAGTGTGCACTGATACAGAAATGAAGGTAGAAAAGTAAGTTTTAAGTAGATGAGGATAGCAATAATATTTATTAATGATAAGAGTCATATCTTTTTAAATTCTTCCAAACTGTTGGCTTGCTTTGTGTATATGAAGGACAGTTTGTTTGCACATGATTAACTTTCTCCCTTGTCAATTCCTTTGTTAAATTGATTCTAAAAAAAAATTATATAGTTGTGAAAATGTCAAAATTTCATTTCTCTTTCTCATTCCTCAAGTTTTGATTTGATGCGTTCTGATATCCATTAGTTAAAAACTTGGGCTACCACCAACTTCAAAATAAATTTAGGCAGCAGGTAGTTCACTGTAGTTTGAAGCCTGCCCCACCCACTAACTTTTTTTTCAGTTGTCCTCAGCGAATGACTTCCCAGGAATTTAGGTAACTGGGGACAATAAATAGGCACAAGAACAGTACAATAGAGTTGAACAGTTCTTGTAATCCAGATGAAGAGCTGTTCTTTGGCCGAGACATTAGTGGTAACCCAGTTAACCCCGGGAAAAGTAAAGGTACAGCAGACTTTCTCTTTACTAATGTAACATTTTGAAGTAAATGAAGTGAAAGCTTTGCTGTTAGTTTATTTACAGTAATCATTTTCCTTCAATGTCATATTCTCCCAAGGTTAATAATGATTCAGTCTTTTTTATGTAAAGCACATTTTGAGTAAGTTGAAGCTTGTTGCTGTTCTCTGACTTTCAGTAAAAATAAGCAGGAAAATTTGTTCACTTATTTATTTTGCTTGTTTTTCCTTGGATTTTTAATGTGTCCAGACCAAAGGGTCTGGTGTCCATAATCTAAATAAATCTGCTGATTCATTAATTAATTTTATGTGGGTGAGATTGAATTGTACAGACCTAGACTTTTGGAGATAACTGATAAACTAGTCTTAGTATTACTAATTACAACTCACACAAAATGCTGGAGCAACTCAGCAAGTCAAGCAGCAATTAAGCACTGTTCTTTTTGAGTTAAGTTTTAATGCTGAGCAAATGTCAACCTTATTAATGTTCAGTGTATTATAACTTGTAGTAGTTTTTCAAAACATAGTTTGAGAATATTCAAGATCAAGTTCAAGTTCCAGTTCAAGTTCAATTGTCATTCGACCATACAGATTGAATACAGCCAAATGAAACTGTGTTCCTCTGGGACCAAGGCACAAAACACAGAACCAATAGTGACACACATCGAGCACACATACAGTATATGTACTGCGTAAGAAAACGTTTCGATAGTGTTTACAGTGATTTTTATTTATAATATTCTTGTTTTATATTTTCTGTAATCAAGTGGTTTCTTTATTCACAATCTCCAGGTCAAGGTGAACACTCAATTCATGTAAAAATGTGAAGCTAACTTGTCACTGTTAATATTTTATGGATGAAGAAAACAAAAGGGTTAATGTGGTATTATTATTTAATAAAGCTAGGTCCTTGAGACCATTCTGTTCATTTTATCCTTTAAATTATTAACTCCACCAAGACATCATGAGCATTTTTACCCAGTAGTAAATCTGATTGGCTAATTTCTCATTTAATTCCAGAGTTCCAAAGGGTTAGAGCTGCTCCAAAGACCGGGGGTTAAGTACAAGTTGTTTCTTTTGTATCTCTACTGTGCAGATACAACAGTATTTATAGATATAACTGTTGCATCATTTTCTCCAGATTAGGGCTTTAAGCAATAGAAGACTTTGATTAGTGCAAGTCAGACAGTGGTACAACTAGTTAATCAGTAACCTGATGTTGCCTCAGGTTTCCTTGGTGCTAGGTACTTATTAGATTGAGGTCAACTGTCACTGAAAAGAGTTACTAGCACTTTTAGGTGTGTGACATCTAACTGTAAAAGTTTAATAATTGTTCAACATTGCCAAAATATAATTGTGAATTTATTCCAAACACATCCAAAAATTGTTGGTCTTATGCAAAAATTAGATATATGGCCTCTACAAGAAATGCATAACTGCTGATATTTAGTCTGGCAATATAGTGGTTAGTACTACATTTAACAGCACCAGTAATCGCCAGTAATTTGGGGTTCAACTCCCACCAATGTCTTTAAGGAGTTTTTATGTTCTCCCCATAGCAGCTGGGTTTCCTCTCTTATAAGATGTATGGGTTAGGGTTATGGTTATGCAAGTGGCAATCTCCATGCCATTACAATTTCCTTGTATTGCACCTTGCTCTTTGTGACATTTACATTAAATTTGAGTTCATTATTTACTGTCATTTCTTCCGTCAGATACTGTTTCTCCAGGTCTGGTTCTGATTCTCTCTCTCTGCTGCTTTTCATTTGAATATTTTATTAAGTTGCGCCTTAAACTTGTCTGTTGTAAGGGGGACAATTCTAGCTTGTCTAGACTCTCCACAATGTTAAAGTGTCTTTCTTATATACCTGGTACCACTCTGGTAAATGCGCTCACCCCATGGAACGCATGGGATTTCTGCAGGTGCTCCAGTTTCCTCTCTCAGTCCAAAGACATAACAGTAGGTTAATTGATCATTGCAACTTGTCCCATGATTAGGTTAGGGTTAATTGGGTTTACTGGGGTGGGGGGAGGTGTTTGCAAAGAGTGTGTGCAAGAGGACCCAGGTAGGTCAGAAGGAGAGAGAAAGAAACAGAAAGGGAGCACGTTAGCCGAAAATAGAGAACTCTGCATTAATGCAGTATTCTACCCAGGCAGAAAATGAGGTGCTGTTCTCTCTTTCTGGTCCTGATTATTTCTTCCTCTGTATGCCATTCCTTAGTGAAATTTTCAAAATTTAAGTCATTGGGTTCGACGATGTATCACTGATGTCCCTCTTGAACACCTGGCTGAACTCCCGATTGCCTCCATGTTGTCAGAGGGCTCGCCCAAGCTGGCTCCCACAGTGTGCAATTTCCATTAGTTAAGCCCTGCCTAACTAGCCTAACCAATACCATCTGCCTGCACTTAGTCATTATCCCTCTGTCTATTCATGTGTCAGTCCAAACTCTGATATCCTATCTACTTCCATCTCCTCCCCCTGGTAATGCATTTCAGGCAAGCACCACTCTCCATGCTTAAAAGAAGACTTCCCTCACATATCTCCTCTAAAAATTTCCCATCTCACACTAATTCGGTGCTCTCCAGTCCTCCCACCCTGGGACAAGACACAAGATTCAGCAGATGCTGGAAATCTTGAGAAGCACACACAAAATACTGGAGGAACTCTGCAAGTCAGGTAGCACCTATGGAGGGGAATAAACACTTGATGTTTTGGGCCAAAACCTTCCATTAGGACTGTTGTGAAAGTGGGAAGAACACAGATTAAGAAAGTAGGGGTGGGGAAGGAATACAATTAGATAAGATAGGTGATGCCATGAACATCAATTTCTCTAACTTTTGATAATTACCTGCCCTCCTCCTTCTATCTCTTTCCATCCCCATTTTGGGTTACCCTCACCCTCTCTCTTCTCACCTGTCCATTGTCTCCCTCTGGTTTCTCTCCTCCATCCTTTTATTTCATAGTCCACTATCCTCTCTTATGAGGTTTTTCTTCTTCAATCCATTACCTCTTCCAATTATCATTGCCCAGCTTCTTACTTCATCCCTCCTCCATCACCCACCCACCATTCCCCCTCACCTGGTCTTACCTATCACCTGCCAGCTGTACTCTTTCCCTCATTCCCCTTATCTTCTTAGTTTAGCTTCTACCCGCTTCCTGTCCAGTCCCATTCAATCAACTGTTTATTCCCCTCCACAGATGCTGCCTGACTTGCTGGGACAAACACAGTATATATCTTATCTGTGACATTCATGATTGTAAATAGTTCAATCAGGTTGCCCCTCAGCTTTGATGCTCCAGTGAAAACAATTTAAATTTGTACATCCTCTTTCTATAGCTAATACATTCCGTTCCAGGCAACCTTGCAGTGAACCTCTTCTGCACTTTCTCCAAAGCCTCCATATCTCTTCTCTCATATGGTGACAATAACCCAAATGTGACTTCCCAACTTTTATACTCAACCAAGGAAGGCAATCAAAGGCAATAAGTCTTTCTTAAAATAACCCTACCCACTTAAATGGCCCTTTCAAGGAGCTATGGACTTGTACCTCAAGATCACTAGATCAATATAGCAATGGGTCTTGC
Source organism: Hypanus sabinus (assembly GCF_030144855.1). NCBI lineage: Eukaryota > Metazoa > Chordata > Chondrichthyes > Myliobatiformes > Dasyatidae > Hypanus > Hypanus sabinus. Next base: position 44,913,262 of record NC_082719.1, on the reverse strand, counting down.
CAATTGCTGCATGCTTTCCTCATCTATATGACTTCTCAAATTGCAACACCTCATGCTTCTTTTGAAACTTTATCTGCAATGACTCCCCCAAATTTCCAACTGAGTTGAATCCTTTGACAAGCTTCCACACTATGCACAACTCCAGTTTTGGTGTCATCTGCACACCTACTAATCAGACCAGATATACATACATCCAGACCATCTATGTACATGATAAACAACAGATACTTCAGCACAGATCCTTGCAAAACAACACTGGTCTCACACTTCCAATCAGGGAAGCACCCTGCACCACCACCATCCGTCATTTACGACCAAGCCAGTTTTGTATCCAGTTTGCCAACTCACACTGGAACCCATTTGACTTAATCTTGTGGACCAGTCCTGTTGCCTGATCAATTAAAATTTTCTTTTCATAATTCTCATGCTCACCTCCTTTTATGTCCTAGCCTGTAGCTGCATAACCTTTCAATAACCTGACAATGATTAAAGGACTTTTGTATCCCCAATTGGTACAATCCCTGGTAAGGCAGGAGTGACCTATTCTGAGAGTTCAGTTTAAAGAAAACTATTTTAGATTTTGAATAATTATGGAATATCTATTTTCCTTTGAGGTACAGCTGACAGTATTGCAAAGTCTCTTTGGGTACTACGTCAGCCATATCTGACATTCAGCATTTCCCCTCACTAAGCTGTTTATTTTAGAAACCTATGTTTAGGGGCTCTAAGGTATAATGTTGTTCGAGACAATACGAAATTAATGTTTTTCTTTAATCTTAGTTCCGTACCAAATTTATTATTTCCCTTATACATACTGGCTCTCTATAGCACGCACACTAAGGAAGTTGGAGTAATTAATCTCTTCTAATTCATTAAAACTTTTAATTGAATGAAATTACAAACAGGTGTTGGTAAACCACTTCAGCACAGGGATTGGAAACTCAGCGATTTCGGTAAAGAATGTAATACTCTCCTCATGAACGTCAACCTATAACAGTTAAAAGACAAACTGAAATATCCCAGCAGGATAGTGAAATATATATTCTTTCCAACATTGGTAGTAGTTGTAAATCAAGCTTTTTAGAAGGTGGTTGGTGACTAAAGCTTGCAGAAGTTTAACTATCAACCATGAATTGTGTGCTTTTCAATTTTCTAATGCAGCAAATACCATTTACTCAAGTAATCCATCATCACTTCTAATTCAGCAGTTCTGTCAAAGTGTTACATCTACAACATTTCCTGTACTTTGAACTGTAACATTAAGGGCACTTAATAATGTTCCTGCAGAAATAGGAATAGTGCAGTTTATATATGGATGTAAGGGATACCATTCATCACTTAAAACTTAATGAAAACATTATTTGAATCTTCCTGTAAATGAGAAAGACTAATGTGTTGGCGAGTTCTGCTCACCGTAGATGGAAAATTTCTGTCCCAGGGCACTTGCATGCAGTGTTTTCTCCTTGAACTCCTACAGAACCTAAATACATTTTAGGAACTACATTTGTCTTGGTTATTGAAGCTTGCTATCATTCTACATGTTTTGCTTCACCTGAAGATGCAGTTTCTCTGGTGTGACCCTCCAATATCTCCTCATTAAACAAAAACAGTCAATATACACACGTGAGCCTTGATGGTGGCCAGACTTTATTCTTAAAATGTGCTATTGGACGCAAGTTTCCGTAATGTATTTCCAAAAGCAAACAAGAAAGAAATCTATTGACTTATTTAACTCTGCTATTGAGTCATGTAGGATAATTGGAGCAGAAATAGGACATTTGACCCAAATTGTCCATGGTATACCTGAACCATTTCTGCTCGTTCCTCCAGCTCTGAACACTTGGTCATCACTGATTTTAATCTCTCCACCATTGGAGGCTGTGCCTTCAATTGCCAAGGTCCTCAGCTCTGGAATTGCCTCCTTAAACCTCAATACTTCTCTACTTCACCGTAGGATGCTCCTTCAAACTTAACTTTTGACCCAGCTTTTAGTCACCTACCTACTATCTACAATGAGCCTAGGATGAAATGATGTTTGTAACAAATGCTGCAAAGTGCCTTTGGATATTTTACTGCTGTAGAAATACAGGATGTTGTTGGTACTATATTGCTGTTGTTAGATCCGCATGGATCAGAGTTTTGGATTTTCCTAATCTTTGTTCCTTAAGAATTCACTGGATTATCGAGGTAAATGAACTGATCATAATAAATAATCCACAGATCATTCAAAATCCATGCCATAGATTTTTATTGAAGCAAACTACTAAGGGTAGAAATGTGCAGGGAATAGATCAGTGTTGCACAATCATTCTGGTAATCAGCATGGAAAACACTCTTTCCTATTAATTCAAGTGCACCCAGTTTGGAGGACATGTGTGTGCTTTAATATTAAAGGGTGCAAGTAAAAGAGCTGGGAAACTACACTTTATGCACAGATTTCGGATAATTTTTCATCTTGATTGCCAGCACCCCTGCTAAGCCTCATGTACACTACTCACCACTATTCTGCGTGGGGAGAGAACAGCATTTTCAGGGCAATGATGATTTATTTCCTGAACAAATCGCTCATGTCATTGTGCTTTCTTACACATTTCTGCAAGCAGAAAATGGTAGGGTTGTGAGGTGTTTTATACTGTACCCACTTAATAAACTGATATGTATTTGACCCTTGGAGTCATGTGCATTGCCTGACTTACAATTTAAAATAATTTTTTCTCCCTTTTTGGAAACAAAACCAATAGTGACTGGTACACACTGACTGTTGTTTGAACTTTCTTTGTTTTAATGTGAAGTTGATAAAGCTTCACTTCCAAAGGTGACCTTTATAATAATGCTTAATTCCCTGTTTTACGGATCCCAAATTCCCAGACGGTTTATCACAACTTTGTGTTGTGATTTTGGTGGGAGTCAGTAGAACTGCAAACGCATGACATTTCTCCTAGCGCCTCCACTAATCTCCCACTAACTTAACAGCAGGAAACTGAAAATCTCAATGGGATTTTGAGATTTATTTGTTTCATAACCAACGTTCATTTTAATAGTGAAATAATTAAACAGGTTAAAAGGTAATGGTAATATTTTGCAAACAAAAATTGCAAGAATTTTTTTACATTTTCTAGTTAATCTCCATGGTGATGCTTATAGGTAGTCTGGGTTTAGAAGCACCACTCTTATAACTGCTAATCAGTGCCTTTCAGTTATAGATCATAGAACATGGACCCCTTTGACCCACCATATTGCACCAAACCAGATAAACTATTATTAATCAAATGGCCAACTAAACTAAACACTTTTGCCTACATAATGTCCATATCATTTCATTTCCCTCACATTCATGTGCCTATCTAAACATCTTTTTAAAAAATCCCTAATGTATCTGCCTCTACCAGGCAGCACGTTTCAGGTACCCAGTACTCTCTGTGTAAAGAAAAAAAATTGCCCTTCACATCTCCTTTAAAATTACCCCCTGTCACCGTAAATACATGCACTGGTATCAGGGAAAAAAGATGCTGTCTGTCCACCCTATCTATGCCTCTCGTAATCTTATAAACATCAATCCGATCTCCCCTCAGCCTCTGCCACTCCAAAGAAAGCAACTCAAGGTATCACCCTCAGGTAAAATGAAGTGACACGACTAACACTAAGTCATTAAGGGGCACTTGTTGCGGAACCGTACATGTAAATAAACCTCTACTCTCTAATTAAGGAGAGATTGAGTGAATCAAATATACTATAACAGTGGGGAATGTTGGTATACTTTATCATGAGGGTTTTAGTCCTTTGAACGGTAAGTGCATACATGATTTTTATGTGCTAAATGCAAGACACATTGATGTGAATTTGCTGAGAGTATGATGTTATGGACAAGTAACCTACTTTTAATACAGCATGCAAGTAAGCCTATTTTTCATTCTTTTAACTGATAAAATATCAGAAAAAGACTTCTGGAATTTTTATACAAGCCGATTTACCCCCAGTTACCACAAATGTTGAGTTTTTTTTATGCACGCTGACTTGTGAATCAATTTTCAATTAAGAAAACTTGACTCTCATCTATGTGCTCAAAAAATGGTTCATTTGCAAGTAGACTAGGATTTGCAGTCTGAAGTAAACACTCACCCCAATAACATAAAGTCAGAAAGAAACCTCTGAACTCTACACACGAGCATTATAAACAGAAATACAAAATATGCACAGATGTACTGTTTTCTTCTCCAGGCTAATCGGACAAAATCAGTGATCTGTTAACAATTTTAGATGTTAACCAATAAACAAGTGAAACGCTAGTGTTTAATTTTGGCCTAAACCAGGGGTCAACAACATTTGCTCAACAACCTTTCCAGTTCTGATTATTTAATTTTATATTTCAAAATTCCGTACATTTTAAAATAATGTTTAAATTGATAATTTTCCATCTTGTATTTTAATCCTATTTGTGTGTTCCTATCATTTTATGTTTGTAAAATATTTTTAAAAATTAGATTAAAATGTGTTTTTTTATTTGTTCACTGTGTTGAAATTTCTACATTGTTTCTCAGCTTGCTTGATAGCCGTACTGCTGCTACTGGTCTCTTAAAACTAGGTGTGACAACAGACAGCATCAGAAACTTGAAATCCATACCATAGAGAGCATTACATTCTTGAGCATACAGTTTTTAAAGTCAGCCACAAGTGCCGTCATTTAGCTTCTGACAGGAAAATTGCCGTGGTAAGTTGTAAAAGTGATGTTGTAATAGTAAGTACTCTTCCAAAGTATTGTAAAGCGCTGTAGAATGCCCTTGGGTCAACAGCAGATGGCAATTAAACCCATTTTTCAATCTTTGTCTCTTTGCCAGAATGATTTTTTTTATCCAAAGGCTGCATCAGCTGTTTTGTGAATTTAATAACGGTGTTATCTTGGTTGACGTTTATCTAAACTATCCAAAATCCCAGAATTCAACAGTAGCTTGCATTGGGTTATCTGCTATTAGGCCTCTTAGAACACTACAAATTGAGTAGGGCTGAATTGAGCTGAAGTGTTTCAACCCACAAATCTGATCACTACTCAGAGATTTCAGATATGGGAACACATACGTTGTCATTTCATAAGATTTCAGTGATTGAAGTAACCACCAACATTCACTGATTGGCCTTGAGCAAATAGAACATTCCACAACTTGATCAATGTACCTGTTGTGCATGAAAAAAATCAGATTTAGAGGTCAATCCACTAGTTCAGATTCTTAAATGCTTTAAGATCTAAAGGATTTCAAAACTGTATGAAGAACATCACTTGAGTTATTTCAGACTTTGAACAAATAAGGGAAACAACTTTATTCACTCTCATTTGATGTATTGGCAGATGTTTCATTGGGTGACTTGTACTTTGAAGAAATGTATAGAGTAGAGGAGACTATTTTACCATTATGTCAATCCCAAACAAATGATCACTCAATCCTAACCTTCACTTGGCGGCCAATGACCTATAATAGGTGTTTAACACATTCCCCTTGTCTGTACAAGCTTTTGTAAAAGTGGAAATAAGATGCAATTGACAAATTGTATGTTTTCCAACTTTGAGGGTAACGTTTAAGAAAAATTTATTTGATACACCTTATGCTATTTATTCATAAACAGAAGGATAGAATACAGTGATGTATGAATGGTGCCCTTTATATAATCCAAACAAAATTGAACCTACAGACATATAGTCATTTAGTAGCTGCCAACTTAAGTTGGAGATATTCTTGAAGGCTTAATCATGTGATGTTCCCATCACATGACATCTAATCACATGGTATCCAACCACATGACATCAGTGAATGAGAGTCTAACTGCCAAATAGAGGTTAAGTCCTCTGAGGTTAAATTTTGATGCAACTTTATGCCAGGTGTTATTGTGTGAGAAGTTATGAGAACTGGAAGACCAACTTTTGAGCAGGTGAACAGTGAATGGCTGGAAGGGTTTAGAAGGGCAATTGGCAGAGTGTGGAGCTAGGTTTGTGAGAGGAAATTTTTGATTGCATTGAAATTGCACTTGTGACTTGATATAATCAATAGTGTTGCAATAACTCATTGTTAATACATTGGTATGTATATATGAAGAACCAGGTGTAAGATGACAGTATCTTATATGTATTAGTTGTATCTTGTCTATAGTACGTCTCCCTTTTAATGCTTCTTAAACTATAAGAAACCCCTTTATAGCGTAAAGGGCATTCAGGCTCCCCAGCACGTAACATGTTTTGATAGGTTCCATCTATTTCTATGTAATGGTGCCAGTTCTAAACTGGAAGGCTGCATCACATAAGAAGGTTCTGGTGATGTATGCTCATCTTTTAACAGGTATTTGATTTTTATGAATCACTTCTCATAAATCTAAGCAACTGATCTTGGCTGCTGAAAGTATTTGTTTTCTTTCATTCTATTAATTCATATATTCAAGATTTTTTCCACTGATGTAACTAATATAGCTGAGATAGTGTAACTATCTACATTGTGAAAACTTAGGCTTGTGTATTACTTATAAAATGGGAACTATTTATTATTGAGGTTCATTTGTGGAAATGCTTGTCAGCCACATGACTTGAAACTTCCCAAATACCAGTGAAGTCCAGCAAACAGCTGGGCAATCAGCAATCATTTATATTGAGTGGTGTAAGATGCAATCATGTGCTCATATTATCTGAAAGCCTTCAAGTTTTTTTAATCAGAAGATTCTCTCACTTGTCACTCTAAGTCAATACTGTCTTCACCTAATGCAGTTTCTAGGGTGAACATTAATAGTTGCCCAAGTATAGTAAGTACAGAGTGAAACTTCCCTTGTCCAAATGGATTTCTTGATGGTAATGTTATTTGTTACAGTTCATTTATTTCTATATGAAATGCAGTATGCATTTGCTTTACAGAGCTATATTACTGATCTCTGGTTAGCTATAAGCATGTGACCTGAAATGCTCATGTACTGCACATAAAGTTATTAAAACTGTTCTCCATAATTTCTTTCATGAACTATTGTGTATACTTCAAGAGCACAGTGTTACTCTGTCGCAACAATGCATCTTGCCCCCCCCCCACCCCCACCCCAACTCTGTAGGACAAGATAGGGGTTTGTATCAAGTAAAGTAGAAGACATACTGATCTGAAAAATGTACTGTATAAGCAACTCAGTGCCCATACAGCCTTTAATTTGCCTGTATGATAAAGTTTGCTTTTAATCTTTTGACACTGCTTTAGACATCAGTGCAGTAAGTGGTTGACATATCAAATTTGGTGTTATTCAGCCTCCTGAGTTTCAAGCCAGATTGCTCAGCATACAAAGCAAACCATCAAGATTTCCTGTTAGTTTCCAGTGTTGCTAACGCAATATGGATTGTGTGGCTTTCAGCTGTAGTTTAATTCATAAAGGCTTTAAAACCACCAGTGCATTAAACTAATTATAGGGAACTATATTGGTTGTATATGCACAGAGAATAAAGCATTTGCTTTAAACAAATAATTTGATGTGGGTAACTGAGAACACAAGTGTTTACTTCTGAACTACATAATACTCAGAATAATCACTTTAACACATTATTTTCTGTGTTTTGTTTGACGTTCCTTCCAAAATACCACAAGGATTTTATTTCTTTCGAAAGGTACAGCTCTCCTTAGCATTGGTACTTCCCACTTTTACCAAGTTTGCGTCATAGTACAGACATGGCCAGACTCCTCAGATGACATTGGTGCTGCAGTGGTGACAAATCTATCAGCAGTTGCTATCTAATTAAAGCTGGCCCCAACTTCACATGCCCACATCTGCAATTCAATACAGTAAACCCGAAGTTGTAGTTAATGCCCTGCATCTATGCACAGTTAGTGATTTGATATGTTTTAACAGCTTGTTACAGAACAATCAAAAGGTGTAGTTGAGGTTGTGACAGTGCCATTAGTCACAATTCTTGCTGAGCAACTGTGTGTCAGTTTCTTTACATTTAAAAATCCACAATTATTTTTTAAAAAGCTGACATTTTGCTGAGAATCGGTAGTAGTTCCACACCAAATTGCTGGCATTTCTCATTGCGGGTACCATTATGCTTTGGAGCTCCAGTGAACAAGCAAGTCACTTTCTGTGTATGTTAGAGAGTGTGTTCACAGATCCTGTGGCTTATTAGACCTGCCGTTGAACAAGAGAGCCCATTGATTTCAATGAGGATTGTAAGATTGCTATAAAGAAAGACAAAACAACTTCCTTTTAATTAACTTGAACTTTGTTTAATAATAACATATGTATTTTAGTTGATTATAGTTTTCTGTTCTGAATTTATTCTTTTCACTATTTCAATTTTAAGTCTTTAGGTGTTTTGTAATGTCAGAGACAGATGTATTTAAAAATATTGATGGGTGGCGAAAGTTGGAAATAGTGATTTTGCTTTCTGTCAAAGACCTTGAGTATTACACACACTGCGTGTTCTGGCCCAGCCACATTTTCCCATTACATTGTTTGAGGCTCTGCTACCTCTCAGTCCCTTGCTGCTAAATTTTAAAACCCTCTGAATTGGCAAGATTGACCTTTTGGATTTGTCCGAGGCAAATTCAGTTAAGACGTAGCTGAGGATAACAGGCCCAAGTCAGTAAGTATCTCAGCCAGCGTTTGATATTTAAGCTTCCACATTAATTCCATGTCTTCATCTCTTTTCAATGTAATGTTAAAATTATAATATGTGCTTTGAGATCTGTGAGAATTAGTCTGCTGGGCTGGTCAGCGTAATTTCATTTGCTGCTTGATGCCACTGGTCTAAAAGATTTCAACAGATTCAAAGTCACATTAGGATAGAGGGGAGTGATGCGCAGGGCATACTAATTCTTTTGGGTTACCTTTTACTTGCACTGATCAGTAAAGTCCATACCTTCATTGCTGATTGCATAATCCCTTATTGATAAAGTAACGCCAATAATTTTTTGTATTTTCAGTGAAATAACTATTCAGTCAGGATATCAACATGCTCATCAGACTACTGCAAAGCTCAGTTTGAAAGTGTTGAAGTGTGTTTTCATGTTTTATTGCCATATAGAGGAAGTGTAACATAGATCAAAGCTGCCTCTTATTTTCATCCAGAGAAGTTAGTGGAAATGTAAATCAGACACTGCAAAATGGGAAGCAGATCTCCCCTACCTAATTGATACATCAAAATCAAAATTTCTTCTTTGTCCAGATTTAATCAGAAGTTATGCCACATCATGTTCCACAAACATTATGCATCACTGCACTTGTTCCCTTAACAGAGTACAGCGCAAAGCATTTATGTCCTCTTCCTGTTATGGTTGCTCATTGGCTGAAGGCCAGTGTTGTATTAGGCCACTTAAAAGTTCAGAAAGGTGAAATGCAAGCACAGCATTCACCTTCTTTAGCTGAGAATGTTTCTCTTCACTTTATTTTGACGCAGAAACATGCACATGCTATTTTAAAAATCATTGTTCTAACAGTGGCTGAAAGAAAAACAGACGTAGAGTGTGGTGATTTCTAAACTCAGTAAAGCAAGTTACCATGTAGGAAGAGCTGAGCAACTAGCCCAATTCCACTACATATTTGCTCTCACCATTAAGTTGCTGTATATATCACTTTAATTCTGACTAATTGGTTGCTATGTTCCTCGCATTTCAGCAGTGACCTCATTGAGACATTGAGGTTACTGGAGCTGCTTTACAAGGGCAGGTTTTTTTTCAATGTCACAAAGCCAACTGAAGTTTCCTCTCTTGCCTTTTCAGGTCTGAGCACAATTTGAATGGTTTAGACAGAATGACAGCTGAAGATTCCAATACCATGATGAGCACAGATTCCTGTAACACGTCTTCAACTAAAGCCATTGAAGGGGTTGCCGGCGCCCCTAATGAGTCTACTCTTCTTGCACTAATCGAACGCACTGGCTACACGATGGTCCAAGAGAATGGCCAACGTAAATACGGTGGCCCTCCTCCAGGATGGGAAGGGCATCCTCCTCCACGTGGCTGCGAGGTTTTTATTGGGAAAATTCCTCGTGATGTTTATGAAGATGAGCTGGTTCCCATTTTTGAGTCCGTGGGGCGAATGTATGAAATGCGTTTGATGATGGACTTTGATGGTAAAAATCGTGGCTACGCCTTTGTCATGTTCACAGCCAAGCACGAGGCCAAAAGAGCAGTCAGAGAGCTCAATAATTACGAGATTCGTCCGGGAAGGTTGCTTGGTGTTTGCAGTAGTGTGGACAACTGCAGACTTTTCATTGGGGGCATTCCGAAAATGAAAAAAAGAGAAGAGATTTTAGAAGAGATTTCTAAAGTAACAGAAGGCGTGTTAGATGTGATTGTCTATGCCAGTGCAGCTGACAAGATGAAAAACAGAGGATTTGCGTTTGTGGAGTATGAAAGCCACCGTGCGGCTGCTATGGCGCGGAGAAAGCTAATGCCTGGAAGAATCCAGCTGTGGGGTCATCAGATTGCAGTTGACTGGGCAGAGCCAGAGATTGACGTCGACGAAGATGTGATGGAAACTGTAAAAATTCTGTATGTGAGAAATCTGATGATTGAAACCATGGAGGACACAATAAAAAAGGTGTTCAGCCAGTTCAACCCTGGATGTGTAGAACGAGTGAAGAAAATTCGTGATTATGCTTTTGTTCATTTTGCCACGAGGGATGATGCAGTTCATGCCATGGAGAAATTGAATGGGACTGACCTTGAAGGTTCTCACATTGAGGTGACCCTTGCCAAGCCTGTAGACAAAGAGCAGTATAATCGTTACCAGAAGGCAGCAAAAGGTGGACCAACAGAATCTCCTCAAGCAAACATCGTGTACTCCTGTGATCCCTACACACTAGCTTACTATGGGTATCCCTATAACACTTTGATTGGTCCCAACAGAGAATATTTTGCCAAAGGTCAGTAAAATGCTAAGAACTGAAGACATTTAAATATTTTACATGCTTTGTCTTTGTCTGTGTTTTCCTTCACAACTATAGGTGTTGCTATGAAGATTATGTCCATCATGACTGTTCTTGCTTTGGTAGTGGTGAGCTGTCTTTTGAGCCATTGGTGTAAATGTGATGAATGCAGTGATCTTTAGGGAGAGGAGAAGAATTCATGTTGCCTGTCTTGGAGATGGTAGAGTTGCTGCCCTTGCCCTTCAAAGTGTGAGAAACTGTGTGTTTGGCAGGATCCCCGGTAAGTTGTTGCAGACCTTGATTAGCAGACTCCATCCCCCCAACTTAAGGCATTCATTCACATTTGTCAGTCATGCACCAGGACAGCAGTATGTCCAGTCTTGGAGGAGATGGAACTGTGCGCCAATGGCTGAGAGAGCAATTATTTCAAGTGACTGACTGCATTGCCAGTCAAGCAGGCTGCTTTGTCCTGATTGGTATTCGGTGCTCATTTTCCTGAAAGGCTCTGTGCATAGCACAGGCTTTGAGTGAGTTAGCAAGTGAATCACTTGCCACAGAACATTCAGCCTGTGATCTCAGTAATTTTGTACTTGCAGTTCTGCAGCAACCACAGTTACTAAACATGAAAATGGAGAGCCATATTTTTGTTGTCAAGAAAACTGGGCTCTGTTGAACTAATGAGAATATACCTCTGCTTTCTCAAGTAGATTTTGTTATCTGACTGGTGTTCAGATAGAGGGCATTGTTTTAGATCTGAGTGTTTAAAATGTGTTGTGGAAATGTGTATTTAATTTTCTTTTAATTTTAAAACTATCTTACTAGAATTGTGACATTATCATTCATAGTTATTTTCTCAAATTCTCTTTACAATGGAGTTCTTTGAATACTCTTTAAGTTCCTATAATAAACCTTTCAGTAGAGCAAACATTTTGTTTCTTTCCAATGCCTGCCATTTCCTTATTTTCTATCACATCGTACCATGGCTTCTGTAGTTAATGGACTTACTTCCATTCCACTTTATTGTTCTCTTAACAGTTGCAAATTTTTATTATTAGCTTTGGTTGCATTTTTGAAGTTATTTTCATATTCTTATTTTGTATCTCTTAATATTGTTCTTGTATCAATTTGTGCTTGTGGACCACAGGAACTGATCTTTACCTTCCAGTTTTATGAGTCCTTTGGCTTGAAGTTAGTTCTTGCCTCATTTGTTGACATGGTTACTAAACCACACAAATAGAATTTTTGTCTTTCAATGAATATGTACTGGATTTTTACTTTCTGCTTTTGGTTCTGGTAACAAAGTTGTCTGATTTATATTGTGTGTAATGAAATCTTGTATCTTAATGAAGGGTCTCAGCCTGAAACGTTGACTGTTTATTCATTTCTATAGACACCACCTGACCTGGCATTCACAGTAAATACAAGAAACCTAATAGAATCAATGAAAGACTGTACCCAACAGGACAGAGAAACTATCAATGTACAAAAGACATCAAACCGTGTAAATACAAAAAAAACCAATAAATATTGAGAACATGAAATGAAGAGTCCTTGAAAGAGAGTTCATAGGTTGGGGGATTAGTTCAGTGTTGGGGTCAGTGAAGTTATCCCCTCTTGTTCAAAAGCCTGATAGTTGAGGGGTAACAACTGTTCTTGAACCTGGTGGTGTGGGTCCTGAATTTCCTGTATGTCCTTCCTGATGACAGTAGTGTGAAGACAGATTGGCCTGGTTAGTGGAGATTCTTGATAATGATTGCAGCTTTTCTGTGACTACACTCTGTGTAAATGCGCTCAATGGTGGGGCAGGCTTTACCCATGATGGACTGGGCTGTACCCACTACTTTTTGTAGGTTTTTCCTCTCAAGGGCATTGGTGTTTTCGTACCAGGGCTGTGAAGCAAACGCATATCTACAGAGGTTTGTCAAAGTTTTAGATGACGTGCCGGATCTTTGTAAGCATCTGAGAAAGTAGAGGCACTTGCTGTGCTTCCTTGCGTGCTGGACACAGGGCAGATCCTCTGAAATGATAACACTGAGTTGCTGATCCCCTCCTCCTCTGATTTTTTTTCCCCCAGTTAGGACTGGCTCATGGACCTATGGTTTCTTCCTGAAGTCAATAATGAGTTCATTGGTCTTGCTGAAATTGAGTTGATGTTGTTGTTGTTGTGGCACCACTCAGGCAGATTTTCAGTCTCCCTCCTACATGCTGATTCATCACTACCTTTGATTTGGCTATCAGTAGTAGTGTCGTCAACAAACTTAAAATAATGGCATTGGAGCTATGCTTAGCCTCACAATCATAAGCAAGTAAAGCAGGGGCTAAGCACACTGCCTTGTGGTACATCTGTGCTGATGGAGATTGTGGAGATGTTGTTGCTAATCTGAACTGGCTACGGTCTGCAAGTGAGGAAATCGAGGATCCAATTACACAAGGAGGTATTAAGGCCAAGATCTTCAAACTTCTTGATTAGTTTTGAGGAGACAATAGTATTGAATGTCAATCTGTAGTCAATGAAGAGCATCCTGATGTATACACCTTTGCTATCTAGATGTTCCAGGTTTGAAATGCCATCTACTGTTGATCGGTTGTGACTGTAAGCAAATTGGAGCAGATCCAAATCGCTTCTCAGGCAAGAGTTGATGTTTCGTCAACTTCTCAAAGTGCTTAACCTCAGTGGACGTAAGTGTTACAGATAATAGTTATTGAGGCGAGCTACCGCGTGCTTCTTGAACACAAGTATAATTGAAGCCTTCTTGAAGCAGGTGGTTACCTCAGACTGCTGAAGCAGAAGGTTAAAGATTGGTGAACTCTCCAACCAATTACTTGGCCAGGTTCCCCATCTGAGCTGCTGCTTCTGGTGGGTTCGCCTTCCTAAAGGATGCTCTCACGTTGGCATCAAAGACCGAAATCACTGGGTCATCGGGAACTGTGGGAGTTCGTGAAGGTTCCATCACTGTCAAAACAAGTGTAAAGGACATTGAGCTTATCTATGGCGAAGCCTTGTCGTCACCTATGTCGCTTAGTTCACTTTGTTGGAGGTGATCGCATTCAGGTCTTGCCACAGCTGTTGAGCAGCCTTCACTGATTCAAGTTTGGACCAGAATTGCCACTTTGCACATGAGATAGCATTACTCTGGATTCCCAGCATCTGCGGAATCTCTTGTGTTTGTGATTATACTGAAGATTACTTTTTATTGTAAGCCATTAGTTTGTGACCTTCTGTTATCCTCTCAAACTCACCATGACTGAGAGAATAAAGAAAAGTCACCTGTTCTGGGTGCGATTTGTAAAATGTTTCCTTACAGGCAGATTGTTAACCAGCTCTTGTTAACATCTCTAAATTGAATCAGTTCTAAAACATATTTCCCAGAGGACTGACTTGAACACTTATTGTCTTTCCATCTTGATTGGTTCTGCCTGTTCCAATCTATGTTTAAAGATAATATAATTAGAAACATTTTGCTATTTGTTTCCCTGGATCCCTGTGTTTATGATCCACCACAATACCTTTGATATTTTCTTTCATATTTTCGATGAATGGATGTGGGCTTCACCTGAGCCAACATTTAATTTGCCATCCCTAGATGCTCTTGATAAAGCAGTGGTGAGCTGTCTCATTGAATCCGTGAGATATGGGTAATACCTGCCGTTAGGAGGAGTTCTGGGATTTGACCCAGCGATGGTGAAGTATTTCCACAAGTCACGCTAGTGTGTGTCTTGGAGGACAACTTGCCGTGCTGGTGCTCCCAGGCTTTTGCTGCCCTCTTCTTTCTAGCTTGCAGAGGTTGTGGGCTTGGTAGGTGCTGTCCAAGGAGTCCTGGTGAGTAGTTGCAGGGCAACCTACAGACGGTAGAAACTGCTGCCACTGTGTCTGTGCTGTGGATAGAGTGCCTAATGAGTGGACTGCCACTTACTGTAAAAACGTTGCGCTGCTTGAGCTCCATTCATCCAGGCAAGTAGGGGCACTCTATCACATTCGTACTGGGACTGCCTGTTACCCTTGTTCAAAACCATTCATTTGTACACTGGTAATTATATTTTACTTTGTGTTACTACCTTTTAGCTTTCCTGTTCTTTCATGATCTCATGCCCTGGAATGCTCACCTCCCGGTCACACCTATTTTGTTATCAAGTCTCTGTAACCCTTTAAGCTGAAATTGTCCAACAAGTCACTTGTTTCATGGCTAATGATTTGTGGTTTAACATACAGAAAACAGGGATAACTGTCTGTTCTTGTGTCTTTTATTTCTTGTATCAGACATTTTTGTTACTGAAACTCTGTTTCTATACCCATGGTTTAACACCAGGAGGTTTGGGTTCACTTGCACAGTTGTTGAAGTGAGATTTCCTCTGACATCTGAGCACATTGTGAAATAGAATTTGAAATTTTCAGCTCAGTGGAAATTCTTTCTGCATTAGTTTAGCAGTTTAAAATCTATCTGTGCTTAAAATAACCCACAATCAAAATATTGTGGGACTTTAGTCATCCTTTATCGGTGCACTGGTGGGTCCAACTTTTGTCATCCATTTCTAATATCCCTTCAATATTGTGGCACACTATCTTCTTGAACTGCTGCAGTTGTGATGTAAGTGCTCCCATAATTCAGTTGGGTAGGGAGTCCAGACTGAACACGCTGTTTTCATTCAATATTATCCTATACATTAGAAAGGTTGCTGGATGTAGTGATTTTTCTTTGAGCTGTTGCTCCTCACTGGTTTGGCCAGTGCTGTTGATGAAACCTTGTAGAGCTGCAGCTGTGCTTCTTGTAGAGGTGGTCCATACGGGACATGGTGGTGGACAGTGTGGGGATTGTTGAAGTGAAGAGCTGCCAGCTGATTATTTTCGTTGATGGCTTGTGGGTTTTCTCAGCTTCACCTATCCAAATAAGTGTGCGCGTGTGTCCTACAGATGCTGTAAATCTGAAGCAAAGATGGGAAATCTTTAAAATATTATAATATTTCAGATCAAATTCCCTACAGAGGTTTTCAGTATTTATAGGACTGGTCCTATTAAGTTACGCGCCAGAGAAAACTCACAAGATGTTGACGGTAGGAACTTTGTAGTACTGTTGTTGAATATCATGGATGAGTGTTTGGACTTCTTCCTTTTTACTAATAGGAATCTCGAATAACTGTCCTTATTTAAGCTGAAACTTTTTCAGTGAAGGGAAACAACAGGAATGTTTTCTAAGGCTGTGATTTCACTTTTAAGGTCCAACATATAGAAACATAGAAAACCTGCAGCACAATACAGGCTCTTTGGCCCACAAAGCTGTGCTGAACGTGACCCTACATTAGAACTACCTAGGGTTTACCCTTAGCCCTCTATTTTACTAAGCTCCATGTAGCCATTCAGGAATCTCTTAAAAGACCCTGTCGTTTCCGCCTCCACCACCGCCACTGGCAACCCATTCCACGCACTCAGCACTCTCTGCGTATTCAAAAGAAAACTTACCCCGACATCTCCTCTGTACCTCCTTCCAAGCACCTTAAAACTATGCCCTCTCGTGCTAACCATTTCAGCCCTGGGGAAAAAGCCTCTGATTATCCACATGATCAATGCCTCTCATCATCTTGTACACCTCTCATCCTCTGTCACTCCAAGGAGAAAAGGCCGAGTTCACTCAACCTATTCTCATAAGGCGTGCTCCCCAATCCAGGCAACATCCTTGTAAATCTCCTCTGCACACTTTCTGTGGTTTCCAAGCTGCCAATTATCCTGTTCCAAGCCAACTATACAATAATTCTGGATATTGTAGAAAATTATTTTCAAAAACATAAATTGCACTTCACTAGAAATAATTTTACCAGAAGGACTTCAGTTCACTTAGGAGCTCGCTCTTCTGCTTGAGCAGTAAATTCAGGCCTATTCATAAATCCCATAAATTGAAGAAATACAGTTGACACTGTTTCTTTGAACCATGTTTTAAAATTTGTGTCATTTTTCATCATCTGTTGAGCCAAATTGTACTGGCCGGCAGTTTCCTTTGGAGCCGATGATTTTACCTTTTGCAAATAACTAAAACATGAAAGTAGTGTTTTAATATGATTTTAATTTTTAAATATTTTTAACTTATTTGAATATTTTTGAAGTATCTCAGATGAAGTCCTGGTAGTGGAGCTTCAGGATAAGCCTGTGATCCCGTTGCTGCTTAGAGCCCAGTCCACTTCCCTGGGCTGTTGTCAGATGAGGTAGATGGGAGGCATGATTGGCGATGGGCAGCTTGCCTGGTCTTCCACACACAGCAAAAGAAAATACAGAGGCCCAAGGGTAAGGTGATGGGATAGTAAACCAGATCCATGACAGTATCACTCTTCAAGCCAAGTTCTTCTCATGTCGGCCATGGAGAGACAACCTATTGCAACCTATTTCCAAGGTTCTGGTTTGAAAGGTAAATTTTAAAAACCAGTTGCACACGTTTAGGGGAGAATCTGCTCAGTGATTTGCAAATAAGTTTTAATGAAGGTAGTGGAAATGGATGCAATTTCCACTGTCATTTGTGATTTTTTTTCTTGCCAAACTTTTACTAAAATATTTAAAATTCTTAGCCTGACATTCTATGTTATGGTAATTCCTGCAGTCTAGCATGTTTTAGAATCTACAGTAGACCTTTATTAATCCACAAATTCAAAGATCTAAAGTTAACTAAGATCTATACTAATCAGTCACTAATAACCTACAAGTGCAAATTTCACATTCTCAACCATCAGTGATCCCAACTTCCAGAAACTTCACAGAACCCTAACATGACAGGTCCCAAGTGTGCTGGATTAGAGAGTTTTGACCCTGTAGTACTTTTCAACATGTTTGTTTCAATTAATATTTTACTGCTTCTGGGATCTTTCCTGTACTTTGAGTTTATCTTGTGTTGTTTTTGACTCTTTATTTTTTGTTTGCTATGTTTTTATAAATTATACCCAAATCCTTCTTTTTCTTCTTTCTTTTCCTTGGCATTGACTTATGGAAAGGCAACAACGTAATTTGTCCCAATACCATATTTTTTTAAATGGTTTTTGTCATATTGGTACTATCTTTTGCACTTGGTGCTTTCTACAACCCTTTAAGATATCAGTGCCTTTGATCTCACTGATGAGATGCAATCTATGTCCTCCTTTCACTACTCTTACTGCTAATTTCCCATGAAGAGTGCTGTGCACTTAATATTTAAGTTATATTTTGAGAAATCTTGTATATGTATGTATTATATTTTGAGATGTTCGAGGGGGGAAGAATAGCAGCAAGGAATGGTGAGTAAATTATGCAGCCCAGCATGTGGAGATGGTCAAGTTTAAAAAAAAGGCTGTAAACAGAAAAGTTCAGAGTTGATAAAGACTGAGTACCGGGTGATGATTTAAAAAAAAAACAAAGCTGGTTACATCAGGAAGACTGAGTTTGATTACGTATTGGCTCATATATACTGAGCTATTGGAACAGTATTTTGAAGCAAAATTAAACAGAATGAGAAGCAACTGCCAATTTTGTGAAGTGGTTTAGGTTTAAAAGTATACTGTTGGCTTTGAGGTTTGACTGCTCCAAACAAACAATCAGAAATGAGCTGTCGAGGTATCATCAAAGTAATGCAGGAACATTTGGAACCAAAGCCATTATTGATTGCAGAACACTTTAGGTTTCATAAG
This sequence comes from Hypanus sabinus, assembly GCF_030144855.1. Classification (NCBI taxonomy): domain Eukaryota; kingdom Metazoa; phylum Chordata; class Chondrichthyes; order Myliobatiformes; family Dasyatidae; genus Hypanus; species Hypanus sabinus. Next base: position 44,894,748 of record NC_082719.1, on the reverse strand, counting down.
TGGAATCAACAAGGAGAGTCCATTTCAGTCTACATGGCTGAATTGAAGAGATTGAGCATTGTCAGTTTGGAAATGGTCTTAATGATGCACTAATGTTATTTAGTGGCTGGAATCTTGCAAAAAAACCTTCAAAAACTGCTTGTAACTGAAGCACAATTTAAAAGAGCAGTTGAAATTGCTCTTTCAATGGAAACTGAAGACAGACACAATTGAGCTGCAGTCAGGAATGAAAGTGAATGTGAACAAGATTGCAACATCTAAACAGAAACCAGCCTGGCTGAGCAAATTGTTACTGTTGTGGCAGGGGTTCACATTCACCACAATGCAGGTTTAAAGATGAAGCTTGCAGAAAATGCAACACATACAAAGAGCTTGTTGGGTAGATAAAAATAAATGGACTGCACAGAGAAGAGGAAAAAGCTGAAAAGTCAGTTGCAGTTTCAAAAAGACCATTAACCTGCATGCTGTTGATGAAAAATCTGATAATGATGAGACTGATGCAGGACTGAGTACCCTTGAGATTTACAATGTGAAAACTAACAATAGACTAGCTACAGTATATGGAATTGGACACTGGTTCAACTGTTTCAGTCATCCCACAAAATAAGTTTGAATGGAATTCAAAGATAATAAACTGAAGCGTGGAGATATCCAACTAGAACTGGAGAAAAGATGACTGCTATTGAATGACATTTGTGAAAGTGGAAGACAACAAACACATTGAGCCTGTAGTGGTAGAAACAGGAGGACCAGCATGGTGGGATTGTGACTGACTGAGGCAACTACAACTTGGTTGGAGATCCATCCATAATCTGCATGCAACAGCCCTGCAAATCCAGAAAGAGGCTGGATGATGCCACATTGGTCATCATGAACTATTGACCAACAGAGGGCAAACAGGTGTTGGTGCCAACCTCTCTGCCTCTGGTTAGAAAGTGTATTGGACCAAGAACCATACTGCTCAGAGGAAGCATGAGAGTGACAAAAGCCACGGTCGAACTACAACAGTGTTCATAGGCAACACATCTGAGAAACCTTCCAATATGTTAATCGCACAGTTACTTGTGAAATGTGGCTTGGTGTTAAGCTGGAAGATTGTTCAAGGAGCTTCAGGGAAGTTGCAAACATTCAGTTTTGAGAATAAAGAGCCAGAATTTACCATGTGCATTAAAGTTTTTGCATGAACTTCAAATGGAAAATAAAAAAAAAACTGCTTGTAAAAGTAGATGCAAAGACCAAAGCCCAGCGAGATAAGTGGAAGGCCAAGAAGAATGGAGTCAATGAGGATGTGAAGAAAGATCTGTCAGACGTTGTGGATGTGGAAACCTAGAGGAGAGATCAGATCATAAAAGAGCAATAGAAAGATTAATAAGAGAATATTCCTGTGAAATAAATGCACCTTCCCAGTATCAAGAAGCACCAACTAGAAGAAGAAAAAGGTGGTTATTGCTATAAGAACTATTTCCTGCATTCTGAATGAACTCCTACAACCACCACGAAGGAGATCCCAGAACCCAAGATTATTTCACAGCCGCAAGTCTCACCTGCCCAGCAATGATTTCCACCCCGTCAGGAAAGACATTAACCCTCAAAAGTAGAAATCCTCCACAGTGATTTTAAATCCACAATGATTATATCATTGCTCATTTAAATAATTGAGTTGTATGTAAAAATACATTACACGGATATGTCATCATGCTACCACATGATATGTGGGCACCTCGTTTAAGGCAAAACTCAGTTAGACCCTCTTTTTGGATTCCTGTGTGATTAATTGCCTAATATGGGTGAGATTTTCCATTATCACAGAGGTTGTCCATAGACACATTTCTACAAACCATGTTGAGTCTCCCAAACCTGAACACTTGGAAGGGATTTTTGGTTTTAGATTGCTGTTTAGTGCTGGTTTCAGTTGATCAGGAATGTCTAATGCGTTCCACAAGTTGGATTCAAGAGCATAAGGACTAAGCTTTGGGAGAGCGCAGGGAACCTTTACAAGAAGTTGCATTTGACAAACTAGCAAGGAGGAGATGGCATTAAGCAACTTTAAGTCGTTTCATCTCAGTTTACTGAAATGTGCATTTAAACCAGAAAAAGAAATTAATTTATCCTTACCTTCCAGAGTTTAATTCGATAATTTAAAAATAAGTATATAAATCTGTTGTAATTCAGGTTCTTGGGTGTCAATAAATATTGCAGCATTAAAATGGGGGAAGGAAGTCAACATTTTAATCAGATTGAAAATTACAAATTATTCCTAACTGCCCTGAACAATTAGTGAATACTTGAAGTCTTAGTTAACAAGGAAACATTGTAATAAACTAATGCTTCAGATTCTTAAGCATTGTTACAAAAAATCTATTAGTTTAATAGCCAAAAGAAAGCATCAAATAAACTTCTGTTCTGGACCAAATGTAAATTACACATTTAAAATGTGTCTATGGCAAGGACAACTTGAGTTTTACAATGTCAGACATTAAGGCCAATAAGAGAAAACAAAGCCATGCCTGGTGCAGTTATCACTGACACACTAAAATGTGCTTTGAGACAAATTTCTGTGCTTGATTTAAGGACATACATTGAAGGGTGTCCTTATTTAAAGATGTGCATCAAAGGACAGAATATATAACTAATGTAACATCAAAATGTTTTTTTAACCATGTAGCACATCAAATTTTGCAAGACATACAAATAGCAATAAACATTTGTAAGTCCTATTTTCAAAGGGAACATTAACCAAAGCCACAATCTTGTTATTGCCAAGGACATGTATTATGGTGAAGAATTTGCCCTGTTTATCTTATTGAATATTAAATTGCAGTACTTTGAGCATCACACAAAATACTGTAAGAACTTGGCAGATAAGGAAGCCTGTTTTTAACTTTTAACATTTACTGCAGGTAGGGTAAATGTCTCCATTTTTAAATTCTATTTCAGCTCATCCAGTTACTTTCCCTTAATAGTATTAACAAGTGACAAATGAGAAAATCTGCAGATGCTGGAAATCCAAGCAACACACACAAAATTCTGGAGGAACTCAGCAGGCCAGGCAGCATCTACGGAAAAGAGTACAGTCGACGTTTCAGGCCGAAACCCTTCAGCAGGACTGGAGAAAAGAAGCTGAGGAGTAGATTTGAAAGATGGGGGAGGGGGGGGGGAGAGAGAAATGCCAGGCAATGGGTGAAACTCTGACTGAGAGGGATGAAGCTAAAAGTTAAGAAGTTGATTGGTGAAAGAGATTGAAGGCCATGGAAGAAAGAAAGGTAGGGGGAGCACCAGAGGGAGGTGATGGACGAGCAAGGAGATAACATGAGAGAGGGGTAAGAGGATGGGAAATGGTGAGGGGGGGGGGAGGCATTAACGTAAGTTTGAGAAATCAATGTTCATGCCATCAGGTTGGAGGCTACCCAAACAGAATACAAGGTGTTGTTCCTCCAACCTAAAGTGTGGCCTGATCCTGACAGTGGAAGAGGCAATGGATGGACATATTGGAATGGGAATGGGAAGTGGAATTAAAATGAGTGGCCACTGGGAGATCCCGCTTGATCTGGCAGACAAAGTGTAGGTGCTCGGTGAGGTAGTCCCCCAATCTATGTTGGATCTCACATAGGGAACAAACCCTCCCCACTGATCTCCCTCCTGGACACATCTTTCCTTCCCCGCTTTCTGCTTTCTGCAGGGATTGTTCCCTATGTGACTCCCATGTTCATTCGTCCCTCCCCACTGATCTCCCTCCTGGACACATCTTTCCTTCCCCACTTTCTGCTTTCTGCAGGGATTGTTCCCTATGTGACTCCCATGTTCATTCGTCCTTCCCCACTGATCTCCCTCCTGGACACATCTTTCCTTCCCCACTTTCTGCTTTCTGCAGGGATTGTTCCCTATGTGACTCCCATGTTCATTCGTCCTTTCCCACTGATATCCCTCCTGGCACTTGTCCTTGAAAACGGACTAAGTGCTTCACCTGCCCCTACATCTCCTCCCTCACTACCATTCAGGGCTCTAAACAGTCCTTCCAGGTGAGGCGGCACTTCCCCCGTGAGTCTGTTGGCGTCATATACTGTGTTTGGTGCTCCCAGTTTGGCCTCCCGTATATCAGTAGGACCCAATGTAGATTGGGAGACCACCACCAAACATCTGTGCTCCGCCTGCCAGAAATAGCGGGATCTCCCAGTGGCCACCCATTTCAATTCCACTTTCCATTCCCATTCCAATATGTCCTTCCATGGCCTCCTCCACTGCTGGGATAATGCCACACTTGGCTTGGAGGAGCAACACCTTGTATTCCATTTGGGTAGCCTCCAACCTGATGGTGTGAACATCGATTTCTCAAACTTAGAGTAATGCCCCCACCCCCACCCCCTCACCATTTCCCATCCCCCTGTCCCCCTCTCATGTTACCTCCTTGTCCGCCCATCATCTCCCGCTGGTGCTCCCCCACCCTCTGCTTTCTTATTCCTTCCATGGCCTTCTGTCTCTTTCACCAATCAACTTCCCAGCTCTTTGCTTCATCCCTCCCCCTCCAAGTTTCACCAATCGCCTGGCGTTTCTCTCTCTCTCTCTCTGTCTCCTCCCGACATCTTTCAAATCTACTCCTCAGCTTTTTTTTCTCCAGTCCTGCCAAAGGGCTTCAGCCCAAAACATCTACTGTACCTTTTTCCATAGATGCTGCCTGGCCTGCTGAGTTATTACAAGTGACAGTAACTTTCAAACTAACTTGATGTACTTCATTGAAGTCACCTTTTATATAGTTTAATATAGTCTATTTTAGCATAAATGTTCATTTTAATCTAGGAGCATGAAAAATAACTAACTCATCATTACAAATGGTGAATTTGCAGCCATTAGGTCTTTGCCCAAGGTTGTGCAACACTGTCGCCTGGGACTAGTCTACTTCTATTTTTATTATTCATTCAGTTTTGGTACAAGAACTCAAACAAATTTCCCTATTTGTATCTGGTGCTGCCCTAGTGAATACTTATTGTTTATCAAAGTACTTGCTGCATTGTAATACCAACAAAAACATCAGTTTTCAGATGTGAGCTAGTAACACCCAGCTGTGAATTGCAACTACCTCTGTTGTCCCATCACACTCTCTAAATTGTCAGACTGCTTATCGAACACTTACTATGATTAAATAAGAACTTTTACAACTTAATTGAGTAGACTATAAGTTCTCAATCTACTGCAGTTGAGGTTTTGTTTGCATTTAAAATTACAAATTCTGTTTCTTAGCCACCGACCAACTTTCTACATTGAAACTAAATAAAGAGTGCTGGTAATCCTGGTGCTATATCTTGGGTTCAGGGTAACTTTGAATTGTATATCCAAGGTCTCATTAAAACTGGCTATTTCCACTCCATAACAGATGCAGACTTCGTTGCTGCCTCAAGTGGGTGGTAGAACCATTATCTACTTCAGTTAGCCTTTTGCTTTGACAGTTCAGTACTCGTCTGACTGGCTGGCTTACCATTAAAACAATTATTTGAAAATTCCCCACTTTTTAAAAAAAATCTTTCCCTATGGCTGTGTAGTACCTTCCAGCCCTGTATTCCTCCTATAAAACTGTATTTAATATCTGGGCCCTTATCCACTGACTTAATAGAACATAAAAATCTAGAGCACATTACAGGCCCTTCAGCCCACAATGTTGTGCTGACCACGTAACCTACTCTAGAAACTGCCTAGAATTTCCTTAGTGCATAGCCCTCTATTTTTCTAACCTAAAAGGCTCTTAAAAGACCCTACTGTATCAGTTTCCACCACCAGTAATCTCTTTACCATTGGTAACTTTGCCTTCAGTTTTTCAATCCCTCAGCTCTGGAATTATGTTCTGAAACCATACTGCCTCTACATCTCTTTTCTCCTTTTAACCGAGCTTCTAGGTATCTCCCTGAACATCTGTCATGAATCAGCATCAAATTTTGTTTGCTAATCTTTTGCGAAGTATCTTGGGATATTTTACTATATTGTTGCTATACAAATGGAGAATATTTGTGTTCAAAATATGTCCGTAATCTGTTACTATGTTCCTTTAAATCAAAAACACCAATTATGACACACTTGCAAATAATCATACCTTCTGGAATCTGACAATGAAATGCAGTCTTTGAATGTATTTTTTAAAATTCGTTCTTTCTGCTTTTTAAAGCAGGCGCTGTGCGTGGAAGAGGTAGAGGGGCAGCTGGCAACAGAGCAGCGGGACCTCGCGGATCATATCTGGGCGGATATTCTGCAGGCAGAGGTATTTACAGCAGATATCATGAAGGGAAGGCCAAGCAACAGGACAAAGCGTATGAACTGATACCCAGCTTAGATCTGGCCACAGTCAGTCCAGTCGCTATGAAACCTGGTGCAGGTTAGTAAAGGAAATGTTTTGCTAAACATTTACCTTAACAGTCGGAGAGACAAAAGTGGAAATAAATAGCCAATAATTTAGGATTTTAAGATATTCCTCTAGGCCAGGTGTTCCCAAGCTGTGGTCAATTGATCCATTGGTGAATGATGGGGGTCTATGGCATATAAAAGGTTGGGAGCTCCTGCTCTGGGATAATGTATAATCCCAATTAACAGTGAAAAGCTAGCAAGTTTTGTGTCACTATTGAAGTCCCATGGATTTCAAGTCATTTTTTTTCCTTTCTCAATCTTTTTATTATTGTTATTAATATCAACAAAATAAAATTAATACATAGATAATGGGATTACAAACATACACATTTCAACTGAACATGAAAGAATACATAAGCAATGATTACAGTATAAATGAGTATTCCCAAATCATGGACGATATAAGTAACAAATAAACGAGGCAAACCTAGGTATATCATAATATATAATAAAAAAACAGAAAAAAGAAAAAGAAAAAAAATTATGCAAAAAAACCTAATCTAATAATCTAGTAACTAATAAGGAAAAAAAACAAAAAAAAAGAGAAAAAGAAAAAATGGAAAAAGAAAAAAAAGGGCTGTTTATAATGTCTCACAAAAATACAAAATCATCAGTGTCGTCAACTCCGATCCTCTCAACATATATAAAATCAAAACTGGAAAATCAAATAGGCTTGGAACAGGGTCATATTACATCATATGAAAATATTGAATAAATGGTCTCCATATCTTTTCAAATTTAATAGAAGTATCAAATACACCACTTCTAATTTTTTCTAAATTTAGACATAACATAGTTTGAGAAAACCAATGAAATACAGTAGGAGGATTAATTTCTTTCCAATTCAACAAAATAGATCTTCTAGCCATTAGTGTAAGAAATGCAATCATTTGACAAGCAGAAGATGATAAATGGAGTGAGTCCATCATTGGTAAACCAAAAATTGCAGTAATAGGATGAGGTTGTAAATCAATGTTCAATACCGCAGAAATAATATCAAAAATATCTTTCCAATATTTTTTCAAAAGTGGACAAGACCAAAACATATGAGTTAAAGACGCTATCTCAGAATGACATCTGTCAGAAATAGGATTTATATAGGAATAAAAATGAGCCAATTTATCCTTGGACATATGAGCGCTGTGCACAACTTTAAACTGTATTAATGAATGTTTAGCACATATAGATGATGTATTAACTAATTGAAGAATTTTATCCCAATTCTCAATAGGGATAGTAAGGTTAAGTTCTCTTTCCCAATCATTTTTAGTCTTATAAAAGGGCTCTGAACGTATCTTTATAATTATATTGTGAAGTTTTGATATTAGCCCTTTCTGAAAAGGGTTTAGTTCAAACAAATTCTCCAAAATACCTGAAGACACAAAATTTGGAAAAGTAGGAAGTACAGTATTTAAGAAATTCCTAATCTGTAAATATCTAAAAAAGTGAAATCTAGGCAAATTATATTTATTAGATAATTGCTCAAAAGACATAAAACAATTATCTAAAAATAAATCAGAAAATCGTAGTAATCCTTTAGTTTTCCAAGCTGAATAAGCTTGGTCTATAATAGAAGGATAAAAAAAGCAATTGGATACAATAGGAATATTTAAAACAAATCGAGTCAACCCAAAAAATTTCCGAAATTGAAATCATATACGTAAAGTATGTTTAACTATCGGGTTGTCAATTCGTTTCGGCAATTTAGAAAGAGCAAAGGGAAGAGAAGTCCCTAAAATAGAACCCAATGCAAATCCTTGTACAGATTTAATTTCCAGGTTCACCCAATGAGGGCTAAAAGATATATCCCAATCCTTTAGCCAACATATCAAATATCGGATATTAACTGCCCAATAATAAAATCTAAAATTAGGCAATGCCAATCCACCTTCCTTCCTTGCCTCCTGTAAATATATTTTACCTAACCTAGGATTTTTATTCTGCCATATATATGAGGAAATTTTTGAATCAACATTAGCAAAAAAAGATTTTGGAATAAAAATTGGTACTGCTTGAAATATATATAAAAACTTGGGTAAAATAACCATCTTAATAGCATTAATCCGACCTATCAGAAATAAAGATAGTGGTGACCACTTAGTGAACAAACATTCAATCTGATCGATTAAGGGTAAAAAATTAACCTTAAATAAGTCTTTATAGTTTTTTGTGATTTTAATCCCTGAGTAAATAAAAAAGTCATTAACTAATTTAAAAGGTAAATTTCCATAAATTGGAACCTGTCTACTTAAAGGAAACAATTTACTCTTATTAAGATTTAATTTATACCTGGAAAAAATCACTAAATTGAGCCAACAATGATAAAACTGCTGGAATGGATTTCTCAGGATCAGAAATAAATAATAATAAATCATCTGCATATAATGATAACTTATGTTTATCTGTCCCACGATTAATGCCAAAAATATTCTGTGATTCTCTGATAGCAATTGCCAAGGGTTCTAAAGCAATATCAAATAATAATGGACTAAGAGGACAGCCTTGTCTAGTGCACCAAAATAAACAAAAAAAGGGAGATCTTTGATTGTTAGTAAGCACCGAGGCTACTGGAGTATGATATATCAGTTTAATCCAGGAAATGAATGTCGGACTAAAATTAACCTTCTCCATCACATTAAATAAGTATGGCTATTCACCTCTATCAAATGCTTTCTCTGCATCTAATGAAATAACACATTCTGAAGTGCTATGTTAGGGAGTATAAACAATATTCAATAATCTCCTAACATTGAAAAAAGAATAGCGATTTTTAATGAAACCGGTTTGATCTTCCAAAATAATTTGGGGTAATACCTTCTCCAACCTGGATGCCAGTAACTTGGAAAAGATCTTGGAATCTACATTCAATAAAGATATTGGTCTATAGGATGCGCAGTCAGTACCTTCAATATTAAAGAAATGGAAGCTCTATAAAAAGATTGTGGCAAATTGCCCAATCTAATTGCTTCTTCAAAAACCCTGCATAACCAAGGAGAAAGAGTAGTGGAAAAACATTTTAAAAATTCTACTGTATACCCATCTGGACCTGGTGCTTTCCCAGAGTTCATGGAGGAAATAACCCCTTTAATTTCTGCATCCGTAATAGGAGTTTCTAATATTGAAAGATCATCTGATGATAATTTTGGAAAATTCAATTTCCCAAGAAAATCACACATGGTATTACAATCATGAGGGAATTCAGAATGATACAGGGAGGTATAAAAATCTTGAAATGATTTATTTATCTCATCATGGTTAACTGTCAAATCCCCATTCTGCTGACGGATCTTAGTAATTTGATGTTTAACCAAAGCATTCTTCAATTGACTAGCTAACAGTTTACCCAATTTATCACTATGTATATAAAAATCAGATCTGGTTTTCATTAATTGATTTTCAATCAAAGATGTAAGTAATAAACTATGTTCCATTTAAAGTTCAACCCTTTGTTTGTAACGCTCCTTACTAGGACTGATCGAATATTTCGTGTCAATCTCTTTAATTTTATCAACCGATAAAAGAGTTTTCTTCTTAATGCGTTTTCTCATACCAACAGAGTAAGAGATAATCTGTCCACGTATATATGCTTTAAAAGTGTCCGAAAATGTTCCGCAAGAAATATCATCCATGGAATTAGTTGAAAAGAAGAAATCGATCTATTCCTTCATAAATTTAATAAAATCCGGATCTTGCAGTAAGGTAGAATCAAATCGCCATTGTCTAGCATTAGAAGCTGTATCCATAAATTTAATAGAAAGTTTTAATGGAACATGGTCAGAGATGGCTATAATATCATAATTACAACCACGTACTGATGGAATAAAACAAGAGTCAATAAAAAATAATCAATTCTTGAGTAGGAATGATAAACATGTGAGAAAAAAGAAAACTCTTTGTCCTTAGAATGCCGAAATCTCCAAATATCAAAAATTCCATTATCAGTCAAAAAGAGTTAATACAAGTGGCCGACTTATTGGGTAAAGTCTGAGTAGATATAGATTTGTCCATCAAAGGATTTAAACAACAATTAAAGTCACCACCCATTATAAACTTATATTCATTTAGATTAGGTAGAGAAGTAAATAAGGACTTTAAAAAAAAGTCAGGACAATCCACATTTGGAGCATAAACATTAACCATAGCAACCTTTTTGTTAAAAAGTAAGCCAGTAATTAACAAAAAACTACCATTCGGATCCGAAAAGATATCATGTTGGACAAATGCAATAGAGGAGTCAATAAAAATTGAAACTCCCTTTACTTTGGCATTCGAATGATACTGTTGACCCCTCCAAAACCTAAAAGCGATAATTGTCCTCTTTCCTCACATGAGTTTCTTGTACAAAAATAATATGAGCATTAAGCCTTTGGAATACTTTGAAAATCTTTTTCCGTTTAACCGGATGGTTTAAGCCATTAGTATTCCAAGAGACAAAATTAATGGTCTGAGCCATATTTCTGAAATCAACCCTTTGGTAAATAAAGGGTTAACCAAATTATGAACTCATGCACCCGGAAGAGGAACAAAAATATGGAGCGGACCCGGAAGTGACGACAGCATGGAGATTTTTGTAGTTCAAAATCAGCCCAAATGAAAAAAGTGAAAAAAACTGATATAAGAAACATAAGGTTTAGAAAAAGACTTCCTACCCCCCACCCAAGAGGAAAAAAAAAGACCACCTCAGCCAAGGATAGGCTGGGAAAGGGAAAGATGAAACTAAATCTACCCCTATATCAGCAGAAGACAACTCCGTATATAAAGGATAAAAAAAAATCCACCCAAACTCTAAAGAAATTATAATCACTATACTAAAACCAAACTTCTTAATATAATTGGTAGTAAAAAAAAACCAAAGAGAATATAATCACTAGTAACTTATAAATCAGGTTAAAACCCAAACAAATCAAAAAAATTTAAACTGTGATAAGAGATGCATTATAGGAAGAAGATGAGAGAAAAAAAAGCGAAATCAAAAAAAAAGCCAAAAATATTTTAGAGAAAAAACTGCCATCTTAGTAAAAAAAAATTCACCCTCGAAGGATTAATAATAATAAAGTACAGTGGTTGAAGTAAGTAAAATAAAAATTAGTATGTCGAAAAAAAACTTTAACTAGAGTATAAAATATAGAGTAAACCTACACCAATAGCCAGAAACAAAATCTGGTTTTGGAAATAAAAACCATCTTGCATGATCAAAATCACTCATTTATTAGAGAGGAGTGTCCGTAGCAGTAGGGAAGTTCTCATTCAGAAAGCTTCTCGCTTCAGATGTAGAAAGAAAAATACGACGTGGAGCATTCGGAGGCGAGATTCTGAGCTTCGCAGGGTATAAGAGCGCAGGTTTTAGATTTTTCTCATAACATTCAGACAGCAGAGGTTTAAAAAGAAGCCTTGCCTTCTGGACTAAAATCTTCTACTAATCGAAAATTGTAATCTTGAAATTTGACCATCCCTACACGCCGAGCCACACGAATAAGTTGCTCTTTAACATGCACATAATGAAATCGGACAATTATAACCGGTGGTTTAGCTGAAGCACTCAGTGATCGACACATAATTCTATGAACGCGATCGAGTAATGGAGGACTGTCTGGGAATACAGAAGGGAACACATCCTTTAAAAGTTGAGCAAAGTACTTCGTGTGGTCCCCTTGTTCAATACCTTCTGGTAAACCAAGTACACGTAGGTTCTGTCTTCTGGACCGATTCTCAAAGTCGACACTATTGGTTTTAAGTGTTTCCACCTGTTTAATCGTCGAAAGTAAGTTCTGCTACAGTTTTTCAATTATCTAGTCTCGCTTCCGAGCATCCTCTTGCAGAGTTGCAATTAGAACTTGCTGCTGGTTAACTACTGAATCCGTCTTATCCATATAATCTTGAAAAGCCTTTATATCTTGTTTAAAAATTTGTCATTGTTCTTAAAATTTTTGATTTAAAACCTCCAATAACATTTCATAAGTCAATTCAGTACGCTTAAGATCGGTCTGCTTTTTCTTCCCATTGCCATTAGGATTCTTCCTAGGTTCTTGCCCTTTTGATCTAAGAGCCATTTCTGTATTCATTTCTTCAAAAATTCACAATAAACTCTTAAAGATAAATCCAAGAAAGTAGCAAGAATCTTTTGGTGTAGGTAAAAATAAGTTAAATAAGGGTGATCATAGGTTTAAAAAAAGTAAAGGTTATGGAGCGAATCTGAAACGGTACTCACTTCATGAGCGTCTCCTGCTGACTCCCTCAAGTCATTTATTTTATCAAGGAATCTCATGGCCACGAATGATCTGCATTACATGAGGTTATGAATAGCTTACCATGAATTATTTTATATGCTTACCAGAGGTTCGGGTTACGATCTGGTATTGCTATTGAAGTTTAAACATTACCATAGTTTGTGGTTGTGAATTCATTTGATGATGTTCCATATTTGCACCAAAGCAAATAATTTAAAATGATAACATGATGTCCGTAAACATGGAAGAAATAGTGACTTCTTAACATGACAGATCTTTATTACCCAGATCAGAGTGATCTGGCATGCTAGCTACGTTACTAAACTTAAAGTGTTCACTGTTTTAGCTTTTTTTAAAAAAAATTAGGTACTCCAAGCTTTTTAATGCTTTTTTTTAAGCATTCACTTTTCTTTTAAATGTGATTCTGTATTTTGTTTCAACAATTGCTTCTGGTAGAGCAACACTTGTTTTATTAGCCCCTCGGTGGAAAAGAAAAATCTACTAAAAACTCCAATGTGCAATCTGCTTATATCTTTCCCGGATGCATCCTCTAATTACTGAGCTTGCTGACCCATGAAGTCATTTCATTGTTCCCCATTTATCTCCTTAAAATACATCATATTTTTGAATGCACCTCAGTGGATCTTGTAATCTTAACTACTTTATCCTATTTAGACCCAATGGGCACTTGGTCTCTACTGGGAATGTTGGGGAAATTCTGCATATTGGAACAATTATGGGAGCTTTCAGCAATAATAGGCAAATTCAAAGCCATGCCTATTAATAGAAACTTTGAGACTTACAAAGTATCCTTTCCTCATGTGAGAGCATTCTGTGACCTCATTATCAACACAGGGAATGTTCTTCCCTCGTTCTTGTTCTGTTAAGTTGTCTTTATACTTTGTAATCATTTTTTAAATCTACAAACTTATAAGTCCTTTTTCTCCTCCTCCTCTGGTCCTTTTAGTTTCATTATTTTCCATATAGAGTTTGCTGCCTCTTAATTTTCATCCCAAAATGTATTCCCCTGTATTATGTTTCATGATGTATTCTGATGTCTTTTAGTCAACATTACATCTACCAATAATCCCTATATTTATATGAAAATTTTATATTGTTAACTCTAACAGATTACATATACTGAAAAGAGAACTGGTCCCAATGTTTCATCGCTTCATTTCAAATAAAACATTACCTTTCTTTTCTCATGGTCCCTAGATCAATATTCCTTTCAATAACAGTGTGGGAGCCTCTTCACCTTTCTCTTGCTATTTGTTTTGCCTACGTCCAATTGAAATCTACATCGTACTACTGTATCTGTCTCATCTATTAGCAGAGAATCCCATCATCTTTGCCTTCACACCTAAATCAAATCCCCACGAATATTTTTCCCAGCTTGATATCTTTGTAACCGTGTCTCCATAATGGCTGTTCAATCAATCTGTTCTTTTTCATTGTGCTTTTAGTTCACAGGTCTTTGTTCAATACATTTATTTATAGAGCTCTTTTAACCACTTTTCCTTGCATTACCTTACTTTCATTCTATTTCCTCCTTAGTCCTGTTTCTTTTTCTTTCTACTTTTCTGTTTCATTTCTATCCTGCCGTCTTCTCCATAACCTGCTTGGATAACCACCCCCTCGCCATACCAGTCTAGTTTCTCCCCAGCATTCACCCACAACGATATCAGTCCTGGCCTCAGCTGGGTCTAACCAGCTTGTACAGATCCTTCCCAATGCCTTGCGAATCTAACTTCCAGCTCCTTACACCATCCTTTGAGCCATTTGGTCTTTTCTATCCTTTTTAAAGCTTTTTCCTCCACCATCCTGGGATTACTACTTTTTGAGGTCATCCGGTTAATTTTTCATCTCCCTCGAGTCTGTTTGCAGGATTTCGATCTTTTTACCCAGATATTGTATTGATATAATGACTGTTAGCTTTTCTCCTCCCCTACTCTATCCTTATTAAACTTCTGGAATTTCCTACCGCCACTTTGTGTTGTCTTTATTTCTTGTAATGACAAGGCATAGTACATCTTGGAGTCATAGTTGTGGGTTGCAGAAATACTATTTGTCCCCCTTAACATTTGAATCCTCAATCATTATAGCTCTCCCATTCTTTCTTCCTCTTCTGTTCAGCTGAGCCACCCATGGTGCACAGATTTTGCTCTTGTTGTGTTCCCCTGAGAAGCAGAACAGTATCCAAAATGGTTCATTAATCTACCTGAAGGGTAGGTAAACCATGTGCTAAAAGTCATAATAACTATGGGAGTCTGATCCCACGGCCTTCTAGAAAATATCCTAATTGCTACTAAAAAGTGGCTATAAAATTGTAAGCTGTTGTAAAGCACTGGGATTGATGGTGCAAAATCATCTTGGCCATTTTATCTCTTCCTGCCACACCACTAGGTTTCTGTGGGATTAACTTTGATCATTTCAAACTTGACCATTCCCTCTCTTCAGCTATTGTACCCTGTTGAATCATTTTCCATTATGCCTGCAACATCTCTGCTGCCACTTGCATGACCACTCCCCCTACCCCCCGCTACTCTTGGGAAACATTGCCTTGGACTCATACATGTGAGTAACTGCAGCCAGAAGAAATTAAACAATTGAAAGTTTCCCAATAATACCTTGTGATTCTATTGTAAGCAATGATCAGCTATGATGCGGTGGTGAATTGTGAAGTAAATGAAGGGAAACTATCTATTGCTGCCCAAATTTGAAATGAATTTTACCTCCATCCAACTTTAAGTTTTTAAATATTCTATATGCTGTTAAAATTTCACTGCATTCTTTTAAAAATCAGTTTTCTGGACTGTATGCCATGAAGTTGCATTTAATCTGTTCACATGTTACAGTAATATTATAACTGGTAATTTTAATTAAAATTGGTATTTTATCCGATTTCAGTGGCCATTCCTTCCATTGGAACCCAGTATCCAGTGTTTCAGGCAGCTCCAGGCACCAAGTTAATGGAAGAAAACAAAATGCATCCAATGGAGCACATTCTTAATCCTATTGCTGTTCAAACTGATCCGAATGGAGCGCCCATCATTCCATCCGTTTCCACTCCTCCACCTTTTCAGGTTAAATAAAGTTATTTTTCCTTGTAAGAGTGAAATGTTAATCTTTATTCTCTCTGCAATTATTGCAGTTATGTTCTACTGATTAATAATTGGTTATGATTTGATTAGCCATAAATGGTCACCTTAGAATGATTGGCGGGCTAAGAATGGGAATTATCACTTACAGGATTCCTACTTCTGATTGGTGTCAGTGGCCCTTACTTTAGACAAATAACAAGGCTGGATTGGCCATGGCTAACTTGATCTAGCCCACTGATGCTGATGGTTTGCATAAGAAGTCAAGTTTGGGCAGCACTCTAGGAACAGAACTACAAGATAAATCAGGACAGGAGAAAATCAGATTGGGGAAAAATATAATTGCATTAAGCAATAATTTACATGTTGAAGCACAGATAATCATAGAATTAAAAATAAATTATTTAAAATGCTGGGAATACTGAGTAGGCCGGGCAGCCTCTGTCTGCCCCAAATATTGCCTAACTGGCTAGCACTTTCTACTTTTGTTTCAGATTTACAACTTCAGCAGTATTTTATCATTTATATCACTCCAGAAATACTGAGTTTGGCTGAGCCACAATTTGTTACCCACACTTTTAAATTGTGACTGATTTAATTGTTGCAATGCCTTGATGTTTTCTTTCTTTGCAGACTCGCTCGATAACTCCGGTGTATGCAATGGCTTCCAACATTCAACGAATTCCCGCAGCTGGTTTCTATGGGGCAAGTTATGTTCCAATTGCAGCTCCTGCTTCTGCTGCTACCATGGCAACACTGCAAAAGAATGCGGCCACTGCTGCAGCAGTAGCAGCTTATGGAGGATACGCTAGTTATGTACCACAGGCATTCCCTGCAGCCACCTTTCAAGTTCCTTTACACGATTTCTACCAAACCTATTAGGATTTTATAAACAAAGACTTTATAATAGTGAAGGAATACACTGGTATTTATGAAGAAAAAAGCCAACATGGTTCATTGTGTAAGATTCTAATTTGGGACTTAAACTTCATACCAAAAAACTATGTGAAAGACCGAAATGTTTTTTTAAAAAAAAATCTTGTTTGTTACTAAATTTTGAAAGTGTTTTAAATGTTTTTGAGGGTTAAGAACCTTTCAGTAGAAACCATTCTATGCATTCTATGAAAACACTTTATTTGAAATTGTCTTGTCTTAAGTAAACATAAGATCTTCCGTCCATAAGGTTTGAACTCTTTGAATGTGGACAATTAGAAACTAAAGGTTAATACATGTAGGTATGGGTTCTTACACACTATACTATGAGGTTTTGTGTGATTTGTTCACTCCAGTTATTTATCCTGTTGGTGCCTTCAAGAAAAACTCAGCCTTAATTGAATCACATATCCTTAGATCCTCATAAACGTGCAGATAAATAGTGATCAACATACACAATATATATCCTAGCATAGGCCTGTTGTGGCCAAGAATTGTGCACAGTGCTATTCTTTTTAAAAAAAACTTGAGTTGTTTCTTTGGTGAGCAGCACCATTTCTTTTCTTAGTACATTGGGTACAAATGATCTAGGAACTACAATATTAAAAATTTGGACTGTTGAGCACAAAGCCAGAATGTTGCTTTCATTTGTTTTCATAATTTGGGCTCTTTCAGGGACTCTTCCAGCTTCACAGTGAGTATTTGCAGTGCTGACCATCATGGGATTAGGTATTCAGATTGAGATTGGAAGACTGAGGAGGAAAGTATCTAGAATTGTGTTTGTCTCTTGAGGCAAGGTGTGCATTATTTTGAAAGAGGAAGAAAAGCAAGGGAAATAAACAGTGGTAGGATAAGAGTTCTTGATGCTGGATAGTACACAGGACAGTAAGTAGAAGATAACCATTAGGATGAATGCTCAACCTAGTGAAAGCAAGGCTTAATTATCTTTTGCAATGCCTTTTTTGTTTTTGCTCTAAGCTCAGCTGAAATACTGAGTTTTGTTAGGACAAGGAATGAAATAAGCCTTGTCAGCATGAAGTTCTATTAAAATAACTTCTTATCATGTTAAAGAAAATTTATAGCTGATCTGTGGTGATAAAGTAGTTATGGGTACTAATGTTGTATTTTGGTTATGTAACAAATTAGATATATGTGTGAGTGTGTACATATTATGTTTTAATATAAGTTTATGAGCAAAAGTCTTTTATGGTGCAGCAACACATGGTATGTGGTTTGCCACAGAGTTTTACCAATTTCTTTCAATACTGTTGAAGAAGCAAAAGAAATCTTTTATTATTATAGTAGGAACTAAATGTATTTTTGCAGTGTTTCAGTGGCCTGTAAAAGAGACTTTTATATAAAAAAAAGTCATGTTAAAACATGTTGTGATATTCACTAAAACCTGCATAATGTGACCATACTCTTTGGGCCAACCAAAGGAAACTGATTAATGATATGCAGTTGAGCTACATTCATTGTTTTTGACCTGGGGAAAAGTTATTTGGTTAAAATGGTGTAGATTATTATGTTTTTTTTAAAAAAACAGCAACAGGTTTGCCTCTTCACACTTTCAACTGTTTTGAGAATAGAAGCTCTCATGCACTGTAAGAACATATTGATAATCTCCCAGAAACACTAATTACTATTGAGAGGCACATTATAGATTGTTTGGTTTTAATGCTTCACATTCCATATTACCTTCTCACTCAGAGTACCTTAAATAAATTGAGATAAGAAAGGCAGTTGTTGTACTTGTCAGCACTGCCTCAATTGTTTAAAAGCCAAAAGTGAATTAAGCAATCTTGTGCCTCTTGCTTAAAACCAAATGAGGTATCTTTATTTTTTTTAAAAAAGGCAAATTCTCAATATTCGGAGGTCACGTTATATCTTCCATTTCTTAATACAAGTCACTGTTCTTGCCATCCTTAAGTCTCACCGGAAATGCCACTTTTTATAATTCATGAATTATTATACACTGGAATATGCACCCCTATGTCACAGCTTTGCTGTTCCTTGACATAACTTTTTGAAGTGGAGTCCAGTTCACTACTTCTGTAATTCTCATTCCTAATGTTGTGTCTATGATATTCACTTTAGCATGTTAGATCTGGTAAGAACTAAGCACGACATCAACTTGGAGGTGTCTATTTTCATCTGCACTAATAAGATGATTAAAGAGGCAAAAAATGTCCCCTTTTGGTTAGACTTGAAACATAAGATAAAGGTTGAACAATTTCAAATACGCAGGGTGAGGAAGCTTCTCTTCAACACTCCAACAGTAAGCAAACACTCCCTTTCTTAGTGGCTAAATTCAATGATGCTGTTGAATGCCAAGGGAATTTTTAAGATCTGAGCAATATTTTCTTTTTCATGTAGCCTCGTGCCCCAAATTAAAATGATGAATCATTGCGCACTAAAATATTACCCAAACTATCTGTAAAAGCATTAAAGTATCAAGAAAACTTTTACCAGGCTAATATATTCTAACTGCTGCCCAACTTACCATCATGGATTTAGTATGTCAAATTCTTCAGTCACATTTTCTGCAGGCTTTTAGGTATAGTGTCTAAAATCAAGATTTAATAATGTTGCCAACAAAATAGATACTGCTGCTAGAAAATGCCTCTTTTAGTTGAAGTGCCTTGTTCTTAGAAGAAATATTAATTTTCATTGGGTAAGACCACTAATCAAAGTACAAAAAAAGTTTTTCTGTTTTGAAAATGTATGTTAACTTAAAAAGGAGGGGGCTGTGGTCAGATTTTGAGAATTTGTTTTATTCCAAAATACTTTTATTTGACTGAATAGTTTCTAATAGCCCAGTGAAATAAGAAGAATGTAGATGTATTTAAAAGCAATATTTAACTTTCAAGATGCATTCAAGACCCAGTTAGAAGTGGGAGAGTACTTTGGAAGAAAAACAAAGGGTTTCAAGTAACTGTGTGTCAAGTAGTAAAAGCTTAATGTATTTTTTATTTGCTCTTTTGTTTTTGCTCTGCACAAACAAGGACCCGACAGTGACCTTGCAAGGCCAAAGTATTGAGTGACAGCTTTTGGTAGGGGCCTGTAAAAGGCTAGGTTGGGATCCAGACTTGTGCCACTTTCTAGCAGCCATTTTATTCAAGCAGCATTTCTTAAGTTCAAAATGTTGGTCTGGTGCATATAAAAGAACAAGGTATATATAGACAAGTCTTTTAAAACTAATGTGCCTTATTAGCAAACAAAAGCATTACCATTAGGTGTTTGAACTGTTTTCTATTTACCTTGTGTTTTAAAGGCTTAAGCTTAGTCTGTTGCATTTATATTCTAAAGCAGTAGTTAATAAAGCATTATGAACCCTGTTTTGTTTGGCTTGGTTCTTTTGTAATATAAATTTTGGCAATTAAATAGATTCTCTATTGATTTCAGAATTCGCTTAGACATTTGTTGCCTCTACGAGGTGGAATACTATGGGAAAAGCTGAGATTAAAATGTTTGAGCTGTTACCACTAACATTTCTTTTGTAAAATCAGAATTTGGCAGTACTTTGTTTTAATTATGAAGATCATAAAAATCATTAGAATTAGTTAAATATTCATGTACTCTTTTTCTTAGAAAGTAAATGACAGTTTGGCATATAGATTGTGATTTTCATAATGAAGTTTGAGCCAAATCCAGTACCACTAAATATGTGATCCATGCATGAAGTTACCGTAAGACTATGCTTGCACAGCATCTCCTCCACTTATGGGATTCGTGTTCTGGGACTTCTGGCTGACTGGAATACGCTGGATTTGTTTGCTGATGAATGTATGAGCACTTAACTGACTTTCAAGATGATTCCCTCAATCATTGCTTAAGTTTGCCTGTCAGCTTTCAGTAGGCATGCCAATGGGCAGAACTGTAGCAAGCTTCAAGTGAGTGGTCACGTGGAAACAGCCGTGGTCCCTGTCTGGGATTTATTTGGGGAAGAAGGTCTTGGATGAGATGGTGCCTACCAACATGGCCAAAAGCTTTCAGGCGTTAGTTTGTAGACAGGAAACAAGCATTCGGTTTCCGCTTTTCACGACACTCCAAGATACAAACCAGCCTTTAATGAATTTTAACTCCAGTTATCTTTGTATCATTATAATACAGACAATATAGTTCTCAGTTTGCGTCCAGAAAGGTCTCTGGTAGAGTATACCCACAAAAAGTTGCCCAGTTCCATTTGTGTATAAATATCGTTTTTTGCTAAAGAAATGTTTTTGACTGAGTCACTCCTTCCTTTCAATTCTCCCCTTTCTTGATGCTTGCTGGAGAACTGCTATCAGTGAAGCAGATGGTGCAGGATTGAAACCGGGAAAAGGCAAGCTGCATGTGGAGAACTGACCGGTGATGCAGAGCTGGCAATTGGGCAAAACACCTTGGAATGTGTCAACCTTTCTGAAATGTATGTTTTGAGTAAAAGGTTAAAACTCCACCTTGTGGCTGGTAAGGTCATTTGGAGGGTCATTTGGTCAGCCATTGAGTCATACCATAGAATGCATAGTGACACATCACAGAAGTTGATCCAGTCAGTGCCAAGCATCCAACATGGTTTCTTTAAAGGGAATTCTTGCCTAACAAATCTGTTGGAATTCTTAGAGGAAATAACAGGCAGGATAGACAAAGGAGAGTCAGTGGATGTTGTTTACTTCTATTTTCGGAAGGCCTTTGACAAGAAGTCCTACATGAGGCTGTTAAACAAGATATGAGCACATAACAGTTTCAGGAAATTTACTAGCATGGATAGAAGACTGGTTGACCGGCAGGAGGCAAAGAGTGGGAATAAAGAAAACCTTTTCTCCTTGGTTGCCAGTCACTAGTAGTGTTCTGCGTTTGCACTGCTTTTTACATTGTATGTTTGTGAGTCGGATAACAGAGTTGATGGCTTTGTAGCCAGGTTTGCAGGTGGAGGGACAGGTGCTGAGGAAGCAGGAAGTCTGCAGAAGGGCCTGGATGGATTGGGAGTTTGGGCAAAGTGGCAGGTGGGATATAGTGTAGGGAAGTGTATGGTCATGTACTTTGGTAGAAAGAATAAAGGCATAAACTATTTTCCAAATGGGGAGGAAAATTCAGAAATCAGAGGTGCAAGGGGACTTTGGAGTCCTTGTGCAGGATTCCTTAAAGATTAACTTATAAGTTGAGTTGGTGGTAAGGAAGGCAAATGCAATGTTAGCATCAATTTTGAGAAGACTAGAATACAAAAACTAGAATGTAATGCTGAGGCTTTATAAGCATTGGTCAGACCACACTTGGAATATTGTGAACAGTTTTAGGCCTGTTATCTGAGAAAGGGGAGGTGCACAAGGATGGTCCCAGGAATGAAAAGGTTAATGTATGAGGAACATGTGATGGCTCTGGGTCTTTACACACTGGAGTTTAGAAAAATGCTGGGGAATCTCAGTGAAACCTATTGAACATTGCACATCCACTATCAACACCTTTCAAAGGATATTTCCTATAGTCTAGGACCAGAGGGTGTAACCTCAGAACAGAAGGACGTTCCTTGAGAACAGAGTGAAGAGGAATTTCTATAGCCAGAGGGTGGTTAATTGAGGAATTCATTGCCACACATGTCAATGGAGGCCAAGTTATTAGGCATATTTAAACCAGGGGTTGATGAGTTCTTAATTAGTAAGGGTGTTAAAGGTCACAGAGGATGTAGGAGAATGGGATTGAGGGTGGGGGGGGGGCGAATAATAAATCAGCCATGATGGAGTGGTGAATTCTGCCCCCATGTCTTATGGCCTTACCTATTTATACTCACCCTCTCTTGTTCTCCTTTCAACCTTCCAGATTCTACTGCTTACTTACACAATGAGAACAAATTACAAATTTAACTTGCCAACCCCTGCATCTTTGGCATGTGGTTGGAAACCAGAATATCTGGAGTCAACATATGGCATCTTGGGAAGCACATGCAAGCTCCACACAGACAACAGAGAAGGTCAGAAACGAACCCCTGTCATAGTGACTGATGCAGCAATTCTTCTAGCTGCATCATTGTGTCAATGACTGATCCAATTATGTTTTTGGTCATTAATCATCAACAATCCACCCTCTAAGCAGGATTTTGCTGGTGGAGTAACAATACTTCTGAGTGTCAAAAGGAAATAGCTTAGCCTAATATAGTCAGTGCTTGGATTGTTCATCTTCATGTTTCCCCTTAAAATTTTCACCTTTCACCCTTAACCCATGACTTCTAGTTCTAGTCTCACTGAGCCTCAGAGGAAAAAACCCGCTTTTCCTTATCTATACTCATAATTTTGTATACCTCTGTCAAATATCCCTTCATTCTTCTGTAGGGAATAAAGTCCTAATCTATTCAACCTTCACCTACAACTCAGGTCCTCCAAATTAGGCCTCACCAACATTTTATACAATTTCAACACAACATCCCAACTCCTGTATTCAATACTTTATGAAGGTACAATTGTGTGTAAATCACCTCAGTTTAATTAGCCAGCAAGGAAAGGTTAAGTTCCTTAAGGTCAAAAGCTGTCTTTTTGGCATGAAACACATTAGGCCCCCAGTGGTAGAATATCCTCGTGCATGGTAATGGAGGTATAGCTGAGATATCATCACTACGTGGTACAGTCACTGCTGATGATCCAATACTTATTCTAGTTCTAATCAGCATATGCAATAAAATCTAATCATTTTCTCTTATTCTTAACATGATATATAGCTACTAAACAACATGACAAATCAATAAAAAAAAGCAACAGCCCTTTTACAAAATCTACATCCCTTTTGTACACCAAGTTGTTTCTCCCCACTCTCGGTATAGGGTTCAGAGGTTAAAAATGGCTTTGTTAATGATTAACTTGTCACATGGTTTCAAATATGCCTTAGTCATTCTGCAATTGTTAGCATGAATAGTGCAATTGAAACAAAACTGTTGTCTTGATGACCTTGCTGAATCTGGATTGGTTAAGAAATAGCTGAAGTCAGAGGTTGTTATGACTACAAAGCTTCATGCCAAAGTAATCTTCTTTTCTCAAGCATTTCCTTGATACAGAACAACTTCCACGTTTGGTTCTTTGCCATTATCAAGTTTCTTTGCAGCTTCAGTCACATATAGTTTGTTTACTTTACAGCACCACTGCCAACAACAACTCGACCTGGTCATTGTATCTAAGTTACTAAAATCCAGCTCCAACATGTTTTATACATGGCATAAATGCCATTCATACTATTTGTACACTTAAATTACATTGTTGTTGTTCTTGAAATATAATATGAACGGAATGCCCCCAAAAATGCTTGAACTGAGCAACAGAGGACACTACTTTTAGTTAGACTTGTCCTTGGCTACTTAATATTGGCAATATGATGTTGCTGGGAAGTGCAATATGAAAGCTGGCTGGTGTCCTCTGCCGGGCAGCTGGGATCTGAATGAACAGGTCAAGAAATAGTTCCTCCCTAACCAATCAGATCGAAGAATTCTGAAATTAAAGATTTAAAGAACAAGGAAGTGCAAGTTAGAGTGGAAGAGTTCAGTGACAAATCTGATAAAGAAAAAGGTGTAAATGAAGAGAGAAAGAAGGGAAGAAAGATTGAAGTGAGAGGATCAAACTTCAAATTAGATTTATCAAAGTACATTCTGTACATGTCACCAAGTACTACCCTGAGATTAATTTTCTTGTGGGCATTCATGGTAAATACAAAGAAATACAACAAAATCAGTGAAAAGCCACATACAACAAAGATGGACTAGCAAGCAGGGTGCAAATGACAACAAACGTCTTTTTTTTTGTATTTGCAAACAGAATAATGTATAAATAATTAAATAAATATCGAGAACGTGAGATGAAGAGTCTAAAAGTGAGTCCATAGGTTGTGAGAACAGTTCAGTTGTGGGAGCAAATGAAGTTTATCCCCTCTGGGTTAAGAGCCTGATAGTTGAGAGGTTAAAAACTTTTCCTGAACCTGGTGGTGTGGGTCCTGAGAGTCCTGTACCTCTTGCTTGATGGTAATAGCGAGAAGAGACTGTGGCCGAGATGGTGGAGGTCCTTGATGATGGATGCCACTTTCCTGCGATGGTATTCCTTGTAGATGTGCTCAGTGGTGGGGAGGGCTTTACCCTGGTGGACTAGGCTGTATCCACTACTTTTTGTAGGTTTTTCCATTTACGGGCATCGGTGTTTCCCATTCCAGGCCATGATGCAACTCTTCACTGCGCATCTATCGAAATGTGTCAAAGTTTTAGATGACATGCCAAATCTTTGCAAGCTTTTAAGAAAGAAAGGCACAGTTGTGCTTCCTTTGTTATGGCACTTATATGCTGGACCCAGGGCAGATCCTCTGAAATGATAATGCCAAGGAAGTTAAAGTTGCTGATCCTCTCCACCTTGGATGCCCCGATTGCTCATGAACCTCAGATTTCCTCCTCCTGCAGTCGATAATCAACTCTTTGGTTTCACTGACGCTGTGTAAGAGGTTGTTGAGGAGGCACCATTCAGCCAGATTTTCAGTCAGTACCCATGATTCGACCAGCAACAGCTGTGTCATCGGCAAACTTAGATGTCACATTGGAGCTGTGCTTAGCCTCAGAGTTGTAAGTATAAACCAAGCCGAGCCTGGGACTAAGCACATAGCCTTGCAGTACACCTGGGCTGATGAAGACCGTGAAGGAGATGTTCCCAATCCAGGTCTACAAGTGAGGAAATGACGATCCAATTGCACAAGTAGCTATTGCAGCGTAGGTCTTGGAGCTTATTGATTAGTTTTGAGGGGATGATAGTATTGAATACAGAGCTGTAGTTAATGAAGAGTATCCTAACGTATGCATCTTCAGATCCAGATGTCCATAGACAGAAGGAAAAAATTAACAAAATAAATTAAAAATAAAAAATCTGAAGAAATATGAATTCCCTTATTTGATAATTGATTGTTATTGATTGCTTGATTAATTTGTTTAATTCATTCAGCTATGATTATTATTCTATAGATTTATTGATTATGATCCATAATAATATTATCAGTTTTATGGACTGCCATAAAATAAAGGATCAAAATTAAGCCACTCAGCCCATTGAGATTGTTCTGCCATTCCAACATGGCTGATCTATTATCCCTCTCCACCCCATCCTCCTGCCTTCTCCCCATAATATTTGATGCCCTGACTAATCAAGAATCTATCATCCACTGCTTTAAATATACTCAGTGACTTGGCCTTCACAGCCATCCATGGCAAGGAATTCCACAGATTCACCACTCTCTGGCTGAAATTATCATCACTGTTCTAAATGGGTGTCCCCTCTATTCTGATGCTGTGACCTCTGGTTCTAGACTCACCCACTACAGGAAACATCCACTCCATCTATGCCAGGGGTGTCAAACTACCAGCCCGCGGGATGACTTGGGGGGAAAAAAAAGTATATTCACGACCATTTATTATGTATCAGTATGGCAGCCGTACAATAGGTGGCAGTTAATCACCCACTGTGCATAAACACCAACCACCCTGCACTGAAGACCACTAGGGCCCCACTGTCAGATGCAGTATAAACACACTAGCACTCAGGTAAGTAACTCCTGTAGCAAGACTGAGACTGCTTGCTGCTGTGGTTCAAAATGCCTTCCAAGAAAAGAGAAGTTGACATCGAAGGTCGGATATTCAACAATAATTGGAAAGATAGTTTTTTTCTTCTGTGAGGTCAACGGCAAACCTGTGTGTCTGATATGCTCGCAACAAGTGGCCGTGGCAAAAGAGTAAAATATCAAACGACACTATGAGACGTCACATGGAGAAAAATATGACGAGTACGCAGGACGGCTCAGGACGCAAAAGGTAAACGAGTTTGAAGCAGCTCTGAGAAAACAGCAATCAGTGTTCACCAAAAGTCAAGAGACTCATGATGGAGCTGTCAAGGCCAACTATATTATGCCAACAAAATAGGGGCTGCGTCGAAGGGGAGTTCATCAAAGCACGCATGCTGACAGCAGCTGAGCTGGTATGCCTGGAGAAGAGACAGGCTTTTGGTAATATCAGCTTGTCAAGAAATACTGTGGCAGAGAGAATCGGGGACCTTGCAGGAGATTTGAACAGTCAACTAAGAGACAAAGTGAAGTCATTTATTACCTTCCCTATTGCAATTAATGTGAGCACCGATGTGACTGATGTAGCCCAATTGGGAATATTTCTTTGTGGCATTAATGCACCTTTGACCATCACCGAGGAGTTTGTGGAGATGGTGCCCATGACAAACACCACAACGGCAAACAACGTTTTCTCCAGCCTTGTTGAGGCCATGGACAGACCGGAGTCACACTGTCAGCGTGGCAACAGATGACGCACCGTCCACGGTAGGGAAAAAGGCAGGTGTTGTTGCAAAACTCAGAGAAAGTTCAGACAGAGAATCCAGAGTAGGAATTCTGGAATTTTCTTTGTATTATACACCAAGAGGTGTAATGTAGCAGGAGCCTGGAAATGGACGATGTCATGGATGTAGTAATAAAAATGGTTAATTTTCTTAGAGCCAAGGGATTCAACCATTGGCAATTTTACACTCTTCTGTCCAAACGGCCTACCCTACCACATTGAAGTCCGCTAGCTGAGCAGAGGAGTTGTGCTCAAATGTTTTTTTTAATTTACGTGCGGAAATTGGACTATTCATGAACTAGAAAGGAAAGCCAGTGACAGAGTTGGATGACCCAGACTGGCTTCATTTTGCAAACACGAGGAAATCTGCATATGCTGGAAATTCAAGCAACACACACAAAATGCTGGTGGAACGCAGCAGGCCAGGCAGCATCTATAAGGAGAAGTACTGCTGACATTTCTGGCCGAGACCTTTCGTCAGGACTAACTGAAAGGAAAGATAGTAAGAGATTTGAAAGTAGGAGGGGGAGGGGGAAATGCAAAATGTTAGGAGAAGACCGGACGGGGTGGGTTGTAGCTGAGAGCCGGAAAGGTGATTGGCAAAAGGGATACAGAGCTAGAGAAGAGAAAGGATCATGGGACGGGAGGCCTAGGGGGAAAGAAAGGGGGAGGGGAGCACCAGAGGGAGATGGAGAACAGGCAGAGTGATGGCAGAGAGAGAGAAAAAAAAGGAGGGGGAGAAAAGCTAAATATATCAGGGAAGGGGTTAGAAGGGAAGGAGGGGCATTAACAGAAGTTAGAGAAGTCAATGTTCATGCCATCAGGTTGGAGGTTACCCAGCCAGTATACAAGGTGTTGTTCCTCCAACCTGAGTTTGGATTCATTTTGACAATAGAGGAGGCCATGGATAGACATATCAGAATGGGAATGGGACGTGGAATTAAAATGTGTGGCCACTGGGAGATCCTGCTTTCTCTGGTGGACAGAGTGTAGGTATTATACCTGCGCTTTAGATTTAGTGTTGACGAAGTATATGATCTGTATGTTTGCATTAATCTTAATTTTGTGCCCCTTTATCAATAAATACTTAAAAAAAATAGTACCATCAGACTTCAACGGACCTCTCTATCTTTGCTGGTAAGTGACCCAGTTACGGGGTTTCGTAACAGGACGAAGGGAAGCCCCTTTCTCTAAAAAAGGAAGACATCTCCTTCGTCCTGGAAAGAAAAGTCTCATCCTGAGAGCAGATGCGGCAGAGACGGCGGAATTGTGAGAAGGGGATAACATTTTTGCAAGAGACAGGGTGGGAAGAGGAATAGTCCAGGTAGCTGTGAGAGTCCGTAGGTTTATAGTAGATAGACCATCGCCAGAGATGGAGACAGAAAGATCAGGAAAGGGGAGGGAGGTGTCGGAAATGGACCAGGTAAATGTGAGGGTCTGGTGAAAGTTGGAGGCAAAGTTAATGAAGTCAACAAGCTCAGCATGCAATGCAGACGTCGATATAGCGAAGGAAAAGATGGGGATGGATACCTGTATAGGCTTGGAACATGGACTGTTCCACAAAGCCAACAAAAAGACAGGCATAGCTGAGACCCATGTGAGTGCCCATGGCTACACCTTTGGTTTGGAGGAAGCTGGGAGGAGCCAAAGGAGAAATTATTGAGAGTAAGAACTAATTCAGCAAGACAGAGGAGAATGTTGGTAGAGGGGAATTGGTTAGGTCTGGAATCCAAAAAGAAGCGGAAAGTTTTGAGACCTTCCTGGTGGAGGATGGAGGTATATAGGGACTGGACGTCCATGGTGAAAATAAGGCGGCAGGGGCCAGGGAACTTAAAATCATTGAAAAAATTCGAAGTGTGAGAAGTGTCACGAACATAGGTGGGAAGAGATTGAACAAGGTAGCCTCCAACCTGATGGTATGAACATTGACTTCTCTAACTTCCATTAATGCCCCTCCTCCCCTTCTTACCCCATCCTGATATATTTAGCTTTTCCCCCCCTCCTTTGTTTTCTCTCTGCCCATCACTCTGCCTGTTCTCCATCTCCCTCTGGTGCTCCCCTCCCCTTTCTTTCTCCCTAGGCCTCCCGTCCCATGATCCTTTCCCTGCTCCAGCTCTGTATCCCTGTGGCCAATCAGCTTTCCGGCTCTCAGTTTCACCCCAACGCCTCTGGTCTTCTCCTATCATTTCGCATTTCCCCTCCCCCTCCTACTTTCAAATCTCTTACTATCCTTCCTTTCGGTTAGTCCTGACAAAGGGTCTCGGCCCGAAACGTTGACAGCGCTTCTCCCTATAGATACTGCTTGACCTGCAGCGTTCCACCAGCATTTTGTGTGTGTTGCTTCATTATCTTGCATTTTTGGTGGATATAACAGAGCACTTAAATGTGCTTAATGTTAACATGCAAGGCCACAACAAACTTGTTATGGAATACTATGACAGCATTCAAATTAAATTAGGCCTGTGGGAAATGCACCTATCCCAGAGCAACCCAGCTCATTTCCCCTCTTTGCAGTCTGTGCGTGTCACTCATGGGAATAATGACAACATGGACAGGTACAAGGACCAAATATCACGGCTGAAAAGTGAGTTTCAGCATCGTTTCCAAGTCTTCACTCAGCTTGAGAAGGAATTCTCACTATTTTGCTCGCTGTTTGCCGTCAACGCAGCTTCAGATGTGCCGGAGGAACTCCAAATGGAACTAATTGAAATTCAGTGCAACTCGGCTTTGAAATATAAATTTGGGACTGTGGGTCTGGACTCATTCTATCAATACATTCTATCAATGTACCCCAAGATGACAGACTTTGCCTCAAAGATCCTTTGGATGTTCGGAACAACACATCTCAGTGAGCAGGCATTCTCCATAATGAACATTAACAAATCTAAACTGCACTCGCAGCTGTCACACAGATATCTAAATGACATTATGAAGATCACAACTGCCCAGAAACTGATGTTGACAGGTTGGTTAAAGCCAAGAGACGTCAGGTGTCTGGAAGCAGCAGGTGAAAAATGAGTGACACTGATGCACTGTGACAGGTAAGCAAAATGCATTATGAAATATTGGGTGTCATAATATTGTGATTCATTCATTTTCTGACTATTCTATTATTGTAAATGTGATCACTTCAATAAAAATTAGAGGTTAACTGGGTTCATTGTCTGAGCTTGATTGCTGGAAGCAGGCTAATAAAAATTAGGTGCGGTTGTGTAGCCTACATTTACAATTTGTTTCATTAGGTCTACGTTTGTGTCTGCTAATGTTCAATTTCAACTGGTTTATTAATGGAAAGAGTCTGGCTCCCAAAACAATCTTAGCCAAAATAACATTGTTTTTTGTCTGTTTCATCACAACTTTCTTGTAGCCTACAACTGTGAGTTAATACCCATCATAAAAATAATGCTTGCCAGGCAATCTTCTTCATGAGAAACGAAATTCGTAAAGTGAAACACTTTGTAGTTACAGCAGAGACTGAGACACATGAGAGCAGGTTGAAAAGACGAAGGCAACGAAAACTGTGGGAGCACACACGCACACAACTGATCCGGCCCGCATGAAGTCGCATTTTGTCCAATCCGGCCCGTGACCTAAAATGAGTTTGACACCCTTGATCTAGGCCTTTCAATATTTGATAGGTTTCAGTGAGAAACTCCAGCAAGTATTGGCCCAGACTCATCAAATATTACTCATAGATTAACCCTTTCATTCCCAAAATTATTCCCCTGAATCTGCTCTGCACCCTCTCCAACGCTACCACATCTTTTCTTAGGTAAGAGCCCAGAAACTGCTAACTATGCTCCAAATGGAGTCTGGCCAATGCGTTGTAAAGCCTCAGCTTCGTATCCTCGTTCTTATATTCTAGTCATCTTGAAATGAATGCTGGCATTGAATTTGCCTTCCTTACCAATGACTCAACCTGCAAGTTAACCTTTATGGACTCCTGCACAACGACTCCCTAGTCCTTTTGCACCTCTGATTTTTTTTTATCTGATTTTCTCACTAATTTAGAAAATAGTCCATGCCTTTATTCCTTCTACCAAAATATATTGCCATACACTTCTCTACGCTATATTCCATCTGCCAATTCTTTACCCATTCTCCCAATCTATCCAAGTTCTTCTGCAAGCCCCCTGCTTCTTCAACACTACCTGACCCTCCATCTATCCTTGTATCATCTGCAGAGTTGGCCACTAAGCTATCAATTCTTTCATCCAAATCGTTGACATATAACATGAAAAGAAGTGGTCCCATTACTGACCCCTGCGGACACCACTTGCCGCCAGTAGCCAACCTGAACATGTCCCCTTTATTCCCATTATGGCAGTCAGCCGATCTTCTATCCATGCTAGTATATTTCCTGTAATACCATGGGGTTTTATATCGTTAAGCAGCTTCAGGCTCTTAAATATATTATACTTGGTTTCCTTCTTGAATAATGGGACAATGTTAGCTCTTCACTATTCGCCTGTGGCTAGAGACGACATGATGATACTGAGAAAGGCTGTAGCAATCTCTTGCCTCTCTCAATAGCCTAGAGTATTTCCCATCAAGCTTAAGAGACCTGACACTGCTTCCTCCTTTACCTTGAAATACCCTAGGATATTAATAAGCTCAGCACCAATCCCTCTTACCTCCATGTCCTTCTCCTTAGTAAATACTTATGTAAAGTATTAATGACCTCACCCATATCTTCTGCATCCAAGCAAATGTTCACCACTTTATCCTTGATTACCCTCTCTCTAGTTATCATTTTGCTCCTGACGTATGTATAGAATACCTTGGGATTCTCTTTAACTCCACTTGCCAAGAACTTCTCAGTGCTCCTCAGAGCTTTCCTAATTCCCTTCTTGAGTTCTTTTCTTTATAACCCTCAAGGGCTCTGAATGATTCTAGCTTCCTAAGATTCACATTCTTTTTCTTCTTGATTAAATTCATCACCTCTCTCAACATCCAAGTTCTCTTACCTTGCCATCCTTGTCCTTCCTTCTGACTGGAACATCCCTGTCCTGTACTCTGTGCCATTTGACTTTAAACACCCTCCACACATCAGATGTGGACTCTCCCAAAAACAGCTGTTCTGAATTAATTCTCCCTAGTTCTGCCTAATGCTCCTGTAATTGCCCTGCTCCAATTTAATACTCTCCCATGGGGTCAGTACTTTCCTTCACTATAGCTATTTTAAATCATAAGAAGCTGTGGTCACTGTTCCCTAACTACTCACCCCCTGAAATTCACCTAGCCAGGCTAATTACCCAACACCAGGTCCAGTACAGCCCTTCCTGTTGTAAGACTATCTACAAACGTACGTATTGATTTAAGAAACCCTCATGAATGCACCTAACAGATTCTGCTCCATCTGAACCTCTTGCACTACGAAGATAACAGTTTACATTAGGGAAGTTGAAGTCCCACATAAGGGACAGGCTGCAAAAACTGCAGGAGAGCCAATATCCTGGCCAGGAAGTTTGTTAGAGCTACTCAGGAAGATTTAAACGAGATTGGCACGGTTGGGAAGCAGAGCACCAGGTTAAAAAGGTCATCCATGCCCCAGAAGAGGCTTCAATAATCCAAGAACCTGAAACCTTGCCCATTTCCAGTTTCTCAGCCACTCATTCACCTGTACTAATATTCTATTCTTGCTCTCTCTAGTACGTGGCACCAACAGTATTCAGAGATTAATACCCTGGAAGTCCCCCTCCTCAGCCTTTTTCCTAATTCATAACTCATCTGAACCCATAACCCATTGGTTATGGTGAAATGCTACTCAGTGAATCATATCTGTTGTAATGTCATACTTCATGTAAGCTGGTACTATTTAGAGTCACAGTCATACACCAAAGAAACAGGCCCTCATACCAACTCACCCATTCTAATTGTTTTATCCAGTGAACTAATCTCATCTGCCAACAATCAATCTAAACCTCTCCTTTCAATCTACTTATCTAGGTAGCTTTTAAATGTAGTTAATGTGCCCACCAGAGCCTCTATTTCTAGCCACTCATTCTAAGTATGCAGTAACAGTTGCATAAAGAAGCTGGCCCTAATGTCCCTTTTAAATCTCTCACCTCTGATCTTAAACCCATGACCTCTTGTTTTTACCATCACTTCCTGGGGGGAAAAACACTGTGCTTTCCTCCTGTCTATGCCATTCATGATATTACTGTTTAAACTTCCATTAGGTCACCCCCTCCATTTTGTATGTTCCAGGGAATAAAGTCCTAGTCTGTACAACCTCTCCTTGTAACACAAGCCCCGAAGCCCAGGCAACGTCCTTTTCTGCACACTTTCCAGTCCAACAACATCTTCCCTATAGCAGGTTGACTAAAACTGTACACAATACTTCAAGCATGGCCTCACCAATGCCTTATAGAATTGCAATGTAATTACCCAACTCTTCTACTCAATGCTCTGACTGACGCCGAAAACCTTCTTCACTACTCTATCTACCTGAGATGCCACTTCCAACAAACTATGCACCTGTATTCATAGAATAGTACCTCACAGTACAGGCCCTTTGGCCCACAATGTTATGCCGACCCTTAAACCCTGCCTCCCATATATACCCCTCCCACCTTAAATTCCTCCATATACCTGTCTAGTAGTCTCTTAAATTTCACTAGTGAATCTGCCTCCACCACAGACTCAGGCAGTGCATTCCACGCACCAACCACTCCCTGAGTTAAAAACCTTCCTCTAATATCCCCCTTGAATTTCCCACCCCTTACCTTAAAGCCATGTCCTCTTGTATTGTGCAGTGGTGCCCTGGGGAAGAGGCGCTGGCTGTCCACTCTATCTATGCTCTATTCCTGGGTCATTCTGTTCAATAGCATTCCCCAGAACCCTACCATTCTCTGTACTAGTCCTGCCATGGTGCAATATGTCTTGGTGTTTGCTGCCTTGATGCAAAATAGGGTGGATGGATAAGTCCCCAGGGATGACAAGGTGTTCCCTCAGACCTTGTGGGATGCTAGTGCAGAAATTGCAGGGGCCCCAGCAGAGATAATTAAAACATGGGTGAGGTGCTGGAGGACTGTAGGATAGCTAATGTTATGTTGTTTGAGAAGGGCTCGAAGAATGAGCCGGAAGTTATAGGCCGGTGAGCCTAACATTAGTAATGGGTAAGTTATTGGAAGCTATTCTGAGGATATATACGTTTTTGGACAGGCAGGGACTGATTAAGGATGGTCAACATGCTTTGTGCAAGAAAGTTACCAGGCAAGGTGATGAAGGGAAGACAGTGGATATTGTCTACATGGACTTTAGCAAGGCCTTTAACAAGGTCCCACATGGGAGATTGGCCAAGGAGGATTAGTCGCTCAGCATTCATGATGTAGTAAATTGGATTAGATATTGGCTTTGTGGGAGTAGATGGTTGCCTCTCTGACTGGAGGCCTGTGATTAGTAGTGTGCCCCAGGGATCAGTGCTGGGTTCATTGTTGTTTGTCATCTAGGTCAACAACCTGGATGATAATGTGGTGACCGGATGCGCAAATTTGTAGACGACTTGAAGATTGGTAGTATAATGGACAGTGAGGAAGACTATTATAGCTTGAAGCAGGATCTGGACCAGCTGGTAAAATGGGCCAAAAATTGACCGTTGGAATTTAATGCAAACAAATGCGAGGTAGGTTCACTTTGGCAGGACAGATGAGAGTGGGGCTTACAAGATGAGAGGTAGGGCACTGAGGAGTTTGGTAGAACAGGGGATCTGGGAATACAGATCCATAATTCCACGAATGTGGCATCACAGATAGATAAGGTCATAAAGAAAACTTTTGACACATTAGCCTTCATAAATCAAAGCACTGGAGTTGGGTTGTTATGTTGAAGCTGTGTAAGATGTTGGTGAGGTCTAATTTGGAGTATTATGTGCAGTTTGGTCACTTAACTACAGGAAAGATGTCAATAAGATTGAAAAGTGCAGATAAAACTTACAAGGATATTTCTAGGACATGAATACCTGAGTTATAAGGAAAGCATAATTCCCTAGAGCGAAGGAGAATGTTAGGAGGTTATGAGTGGTATAGACAGGGTAAATGCAAACAGGCTTCTTCCACTGAGATTGGGTGAGACAAGAACTAGAAGTCACGGGTTCAGAGTGAAAAGTTAAATGTTTAAGGAGAACGTGAGTGAGAACTACTTCAGTCAGAGGGCGGTGAGAGTGTGGAATGAACTGCTAGCAGAAGTGGTGGATGCAGGTTCAATTTCAACTGAGAGAAATTTGGATAGGTACATGGATAGGATCGATATGGAGATTTGGATAGGTATGGATGGGATGGGTATAGAGATTTGTATAGGTACACGGATGGGATGGGTATGGAGATTTGGATAGGTATGGATGGGATGGGTATAGAGATTTGGATAGATACATGGATGGGAGGGGTATAGAGGGTTATGGTCTGGGTGCAGGTCAATGGGACTAGGCAGATTGATTGTTGGATATGGACTGAATGGGCCAAAGGGCCTGTTTTGGTGCAATAATGGTCTATGACTCTATAACTCTATGGCACGTTTATGTGGATTTAAATCATTTGGTAATCAAGTTCAAGTTTAATTATCATCCAACTGTACATGAATAAGTTTAAGTACAACCAAAGGAAACAGCTTCCCTCTGGAGCTAAGGTGCAAACCACAGTACCATCAGTTATGCACAATACAAGGCACAAATAGAACATATAAGATAGCAAGTTCACATAGCCACACAAAAATATTTTTTCTCAGGTATTGAAGGAATATTGCCCGAACCCTTGGGAATTGTTAATTTGATCCTCCATAATTAACAATAGGCTCCATTTTTGACCTTCAAGAAGTATATTGTCAAAACATTTGACGAACATTGAGAAAAAAATTCAAAACCTCCAAAGAAAATGCAGTTAACAAAGACGTTCACTTTTCAATCTGCCTTCCTCTCCCACTCATAATATCTTTGCTCCAGTGCGGTTTTCATATCGCCATTCATCTTCTTTCCATCTTCCACATATCCATCTTAATAATCTTACTTTGTGATCCTGTAGCCATTCCAGAGCCAATTCAATTTCTTGACTGTTCAGTCTTTGGAATTAACAAGATCTGATTCTAGTTACAATGAATCTGAAAGCACTTTGCTCTCACCAAACTGAGTTTTATCATTTTGACCTGTGGATTCAAATTCATGAACTAAGTTCTGCAAAATTATTATTGTATTTTTCAATATAGTTGGCATGCTTGACTCAAAGTCTACAGAAGCAATATCCAAACCCCATCACCTGTGCATCAGGGCAGAATTTATCAGACTTTGGAATCATTCACTTTGGAAACAGAAACTAAACTATACATATTAAAATCACGTAAGCCTGTCAGTGAAGTAAATTTGCATATGATTAGGTTTTGATGCTCAGTGGCTCCTGGCAATAATGTCTGGGCACTCCTACAACTAGCAAGTATTTAAAATGCCTTTAAATGTCCTCCAAGAATGCAGATCATTTTAAATTTGTTACCAGTAAACCAGAGATTAGGGATGAACAATGCCAGAGGCTCTGCCAAGTAAAGAAAACTGCTGCAAATTCTTTCTGTGTCCTTGTGCATAGAGACTGTTAACAGGATTGCTCCAGGCTCTTCTGGTCCTGGTCCATTTCAACATGTTTGACATTTCACATCCCAGACATTCATATAATGCTGTCAAACCCATGCACAATTCAGCTCGCACCAATTTACATTGAAGCTGAAAATGCCATACAACACTGCAGTGGAAATGGGAGAGCAGTGGGCTCCATTCTTGCTTTACTCAAGATTTAAAGGGATCTTCTGCTGCTATCAGCAGACAGCGCAGTCTGCGTCAGATATGACTGCACACTGCTCAAACAGATCAGAAGTCTGTTAATAGACCAAAGGACAACACTTCTAAAATCATCCTGTAGCTGGAATCTGTGCACAAAAGACATCACATCACACCTGGATCTGTCCTTTTGTGTCTGCTCTGCCACTTATAGAAATTGAGGATGATCTAACTACAACCTCAGTTCTGCAGTCCCATTTATCCATGGCATCATTTCATCCATTTGCTAATGAAAGATCCATCTGTTCTAAGCTTATTCAAAAACTCTACTACCACCAGCATTTAAGGGAGAATTCAAAAAGACCCATGACCAAACAAGAAAATTGGTTTTGTCTCTGTCTTAAATTGGTGAACTTTAAACAGTGAACCTTGGTTCCAGATCCTGCCAAGAAAGGAACTACCCACTTACTTATCTACCCTTGCAACATCCCTCAGGACCTTACATCTTTTAATTAAGTCCCTTCTGACTATTCTGAGAAAAAGCAGATGAAAGTCTAGCCTGTCCATCTTTATACCCACTCATTCCAGATATGCAAAAAATGTTTTCACAGAGTCAAGTTTTCTCAGCCTGTAATAGTAGAGGTGTGTTATAAACTGCAGGTCAGTCCCTTGCTCACATACACGCATTGAGTCTGCCCTCTGTGGAGGTGAAGATCACAATGACTCTCAACTTCCAGCCCACAGTTACAACCGACCACAAAGAGACTACCACATTTCTGCGTTATTGTTCACTGCTGTCACAGAGTCTCTGTACTCATGGACGGACAATTTCATGTTTTTAATTACTTTGAGAAAAAAGTAGCAGCATAGGCACCGGGACTGGCCACCTCCGCTAGTTCCCAGTGAGTGCAGGAAGCAATCAATGGCACTCATGCTTACATGGAACTTTGCTGATGTCCACTCCCATTTTGTTGTCGATCTTGTAGTTGTTTGTTGTCTTTCCCAGTGACTCCCATGACTTCCTTACAGGATTCTGTATGCCAGATATTTTGAGCAGTCATCATGGTCTGAGAGGTGGGTCCGGGGGGATGAGAGCTTCCTTCCCCTCTACTTTTGTGATTTTTTATGCCTGTTCACACTCCAACCACCCCAGTTAAGATAGTGAAAGATAGCCACACAAGGGCCAGCACAGATACTGACAATCTCCCGAGGGCGAGTTTTGTAGCACTGTGCTGCATCACAGCATCAACCCGCAAACAGAGCAACAGCAGGTGGGATCCAGAGCCAAAGGGCCATATAACAGACCAGGAGGAACCAGAGGAGCTGGAAGAAGATGATCACTGCTCAATGCTCAATGCTTCCTGGCTGAGCAGAAGAGGGAAGCCAAAGATAAATGTCTCATAGAGAAAACTTGAAAACAGCCAGCAAAATCATCCCAGTTACTCACTCTACATTCTAATCATTACAGCAATGCAGTACACTAATAATTAGGCGGGAGAGCCTAGATATGCAAAATATTCCACCACATCCTTTTTGCAGGTCCAATTTTACTACTTGTAACAGTTAAGGTGGTTAAGGAGATTTGGTATGTTACTGAAGACTCCAGCAAATTTCTACAAAGGTACTATTGAGGGTATTCTAACTGGTTGTATCACAGCCTGATACAGATGCTTCATTGCATAGGATTGAAAGGTGCTGCAGGGAGTTGGAGGCACGGCCAGCTCCATCAAAGGTATAGCCCTTCCTGTCATCGATTATCTTCAAAATGTGGTGCCTCAAGAAGGCGATGTGCATCATTAAGGTCCTTTACTATCTAAGACATGACCTCTTCTCATTACTACCATCAGAGAGGAGGTACAGGACCCTGAACACCCACATTCAACATTTTAGGAACAGGTTCTTCTCTTCTACCATCAAATTTCTGAATCATTATTCCTCTTTTGCACTAATAATTTTTTTATTGTTGACTTACAGTAATTTTTATGTCTTGCAATGTACTGCTACCACAAAACAGCAAATTTCATATCATATGTCAGAGAGAGTGAACCTGATTCTGATTCTAAATGCTTCATAGGACTATTCAGATGGTGTGCTAAAATATATCTTAATTCCTGATGAAATCCACCCTGTTTAAGGATTCCACTGGACAGAATACACTTTCCTCAGAGAAGATTGTCACCCCGTTGGCCGACAGCTTAACCTCTTCAGAAAGAGTTCAATATTAAAGGTGGTTTAATGTAGCAGATGTCCATTACCGTGGTTCCCTATCATTCAAACATCCGAGCACCATTCCCTTTTGGTGATCACGTTGGCAAATGGTCTTGATAAGTAGCACTACTTGGCATCCCCTCCCTGGCTGGGGGAAGGCTGCTCCTTGAGACCTCGGTGACTCCGTTGAAGATTTTACTGTGGATGGGCCAGCTTCAGTCTCAGGAGGGCAGCTTTGGATCACAGATGAACATGCCACCAGGCAGACTGTGGTGGAGATCTCCAGCCTGGTGAAGTTCCATACCTGAAAGAGCCTTCTTGAGTTTAGACAGCTTCCCTTATGCTATTTGGTCTATTTCATTACCTACATTTGGAAGTCTGATTTCTGTTTTGGGAGTATGATGTCAATAGGATATGTGGGAGCTATATTTTAAGTAACAGCTGGTGTGTGTGTGAGAGAGAGAGAGAGAGAGAGAGAGAGAGAGAGAGAGAGAGAGAGAGAGTGTGTACAGCTCTTCCATCTCAAAAATTAGTGATATTTATGTTGTAAAGCAGTCTGTAACTCTATTTTGTGAAGTCATGAAGTTTCTTGTGATGCTGCTCTACTGGGTCCTGGATTCTTGGTCCTGAAGAAAATGACTCCATCCATGGTCACTAGTCCTGACGAAGGGTCTTGGCCCTAAA
This sequence comes from Hypanus sabinus, assembly GCF_030144855.1. Taxonomy (NCBI): domain Eukaryota; kingdom Metazoa; phylum Chordata; class Chondrichthyes; order Myliobatiformes; family Dasyatidae; genus Hypanus; species Hypanus sabinus. Next base: position 44,855,124 of record NC_082719.1, on the reverse strand, counting down.
CATCGACAGCGCTTCTCCCTATAGGTGCTGCCTGGCCTGCTGTGTTCCACCAGCATTTTGTGTGTGTTGTTGTTTGAAATTCCAGCATCTGCAGATTTCCTCGTGTTTCTATCCATGGTTTCTTACCAGAGAGGCTCCCCTGGGAATGCTCCCAGCTACCTCCAATCAATAAGATTTTCCAACTGAGATGCCCTAATTTCTGAGAATGTCTATGTCTTTCTATAAATCATGCTGTCTCCTCTTCTCTCTCCATGCTTTCTCCCTCTATGCCAGCTGTAATGTGTATGGCTGCAATCCAATTGGCAGGGTTGTGTTTTAAGTGCTGAAGCCCTTCATCGATTGCTATGTCAGCAGCTAAACAATTTAAGTGATGTTCTATTGGGAACCACAGAGGTTGTACTGTGGCAATTATGTTTTTGTGTAAGACCTAACACTTTTATATACTTACTTTGACTAAAGTTGCAGGTTTTTGATTTGGCTGTCGAAGCAAATATGACAATATCTTAATGCACCAAGTATGTAATCAAATTTTGTAATCAAGTATTGTGTTTCATGCTTCACTTTACAATTCCACTAGAGGGGGTTATTGAACTACAATTATCTTTATTGACTAGAACTCACATTAAATAAGTTTTCATAAAATAATTCTTCTTTGTTGTTTTGTTTAATAATGACATCCAGTTTGTGCACTAAATCATTTTGCACTCCATAATTTTGCCTATCTTTTCAAAGTTTCTAGCATGGGGTGGCACTGAGGCATAGTGGTTGAGTGTCTGCTTCACAGCTCCAGCGAACTGGTTCAACACCGCCATGCGCCACTATCTGTGTGGCGTCCGCATGCTCTTCCCATGACTGCTTTGCTTTCTTCCCGTGCTCTGCTTTCATCCCACATGCCGAAGACATTTGGTTAATTGGTTATTGTAAATGGCTTTTGTGCAGATGATCAGTTGAACTGGTGTAAGTACAGGAAGGTTAGGTTACAGGGAAATCTATTGGGGAATTACTCTGTGAGCCAGTATAGACTCATGGGACAAATAGCTACCTCTATGTCACAAGGAAAGATAATTATATCATATAACCATATAACAATCACAGCACGGAAACAGGCCATCTTGGCCCTCCTAGTCCGTGCCGAACCTTTAATCTCACCTAATCCCACCTACCCGCACTCAGCCCATAACCCTCCACTCCTTTCCTGTCCATATACCTATCCAATTTTACCTTAAATGACACAACTGAACTGGCCTCTACTACTTCTACAGGAAGCTCATTCCACACAGCTATCACTCTTTGAGTAAAGAAATACCCCCTCGTGTTTCCCTTAAACTTCTGCCCCCTAACTCTCAAATCATGTCCTCTAGTTTGAATCTCCCCTATTCTCAATGGAAACAGCCTGTTCACGTCAACTCTATCTATCCCTCTCAAAATTTTAAATACCTCGATCAAATCCCCCCTCAACCTTCTACGCTCCAATGAATAGAGACCTAACTTGTTCAACCTTTCTCTGTAACTTAATTGCTGAAACCCAGGTAACATCCTAGTAAATCGTCTCTGCACTCTCTCTAATTTATTGATATCTTTCCTATAATTCGGTGACCAGAACTGCACACAATATTCCAAATTTGGCCTTACCAATGCCTTGTACAACTTTAGCATTACATCCCAACTTCTGTACTCAATGCTTTGATTTATAAAGGCCAGCGTTCCAAAAGCCCTCTTCACCACCCTATCTACATGAGACTCCACTTTCAGGGAACTATGCACAGTTATTCCTAGATCTCTCTGTTCCTCTGCATTCCTCAATGCCCTACCATTTATGTTCTATTTGGATTATTCCTGCCAAAATGTAGAACCTCACACTTCTCAGCATTAAACTCCATCTGCCAACGTTCAGCCCATTCTTCTAACTGGCATAAATCTCCCTCCAAGCTTTGAAAATCCACCTCATTATCCACAACACCTCCTACCTTAGTATCATCGGCATACTTACTAATCCAATTTACCACCCCATCATCCAGATCATTTATGTATATTACAAGCAACATTGGGCCCAAAACAGATCCCTGAGGCACCCCGCTAGTCACCGGCCTCCATCCCGATAAACAATTATCCACCACTACTCTCTGGCATCTCCCATCTAGCCACTGTTGAATCCATTTTATTACTCCAGCATTAATACCTAACGACTGAACCTTCTTAACCAACCTTCCATGTGGAACTTTGTCAAAGGCTTTGCTGAAGTCCATACAGACTACATCCACTGTCTTACCCTCGTCAACATTCCTCGTAACTTCTTCAAAAAATTCAATAAGGTTTGTCAAACATGACCTTCCATGCACAAATCCATGCTGGCTACTTCTAATCAGATCCCGTCTATCCAGATAATTATAAATACTATCTATAAGAATACTTTCCATTAATTTACCCACCACTGATGTCAAACTGACAGGTCTATAATTGCTAGGCTTCCTTCTAGAACCCTTTTTAAACAATAGAACCACATGAGCAATACGCCAATCCTCCGGCACAATCCCCGTTTCTAATGACATATTAAAGATCTCCGTCAGAGCTCCTGCTATTTCTACACAAACTTCCCTCAAGGTCCTGAGGAATATCCTGTCAGGACCCGGAGATTTATCCACTTTTAAATTTCTTAAAAGCGCCAGTACCTCCACCTCTTTAATTGTCATAGGTTCCATAACTTCCTTACTTGTTTCCCACACCTTAGACAATTCAATATCCTTCTCCTTAGTGAATACCGAAGAGAAGAAATCATTCAAAATCTCTCCCATCTCCTTCAGTTCCACACATAGCTGACCACTCTGATTCTCTAAGGGGCCAATTTTATCCCTCACTATCCTCTTGCTTTTAATATAACTGTAGAAACCTTTCGGATTTACTTTCACCTTATTTGCCAAACCAACCTCGTATCTTCTTTTAGCTTTTCTAATCTCTTTCTTAAGATTCCTTTTACATTCTTTATATTCCTCAAGCAATTCCTTTACTCCATGCTGCCTATATCTATTGTAGACATCCCTCTTTTTCTGAACCAAATTTCTAATATCCCTTGAAAACCATGGTGCTCTCAAACCTTTAACCTTTCCTTTCACCCTAACAGGAACATAAAGATTCTGTACCCTCATAATTTCACCCTTAAATGACCTCCATTTCTCTATTACATCCTTCCCATAAAACAACTTGACCCAATCCACTCTCTCTAAATCCCTTCGCATCCCCTCAAAGTTAGCCTTTCTCCAATCAAAAATCTCAACTCTAGGTCCAGTCCTGTCCTTCTCCATAATTATATTGAAGCTAATGCTATTGTGATCACTGGACCTGAAGTGCTCTCCAACACATACATCTGTCAGCTGACCTATCGCATTCCCTAACAGGAGATCCAACACTGCCCCATCTCTAGTCGGTACTTCTATGTATTGTTGCAAAAAACTATCCTGCACACATTTCACAAACTCTAAACCATCCATCATTTCAATAATGACTTATCCCAGAGTCTTGGTGGTATAAAGGCAGTACAGGGGTATTAGCAAGTGAAGTTAAGGCAAAGGCTTAATTCTGCAGGAACTGTCTTCAGAAATATCCAATTAATTCAATTAAATAATCTTCAAGTCCAAAGCTCCAGATAGTATACTCACTCCTTTTAGGGTAGACAGCATGGTAGAGAAGGTTTTGGGCATCCTGGCCTTCATCAGTCTGGACACTGAGTATAGAAGTAGGGATGTTATTTTGCACTTGTACAGGATGTTGGTAAGGCCATACATGGAGTAATGTATTTGGTTTTTGTCACCCTGGTATTGGAAAGATGCCAGTCAGAGTACAAAAGTAACTTACGAGGATGTTGACAGGACTCAATATCCTCACTAGGGAGAGGTTAAACAGAGTAGGACTAGGGCATAGAAGACAGGGGTGATATAGAGGTGCCTGAAATCATAAGGGCCATAGATAGGATGAAAACACACCATCTGTTCTCCAGTGTTGCTGAATCATGAAATAGAGTGCACAGGTTTCAGCTGAGAGGGAAAAAGTTAATAGGGACCAGAGGAAATTTTTTTACACAGAGGGTGCATAAGGAACAAACTGCCAGAGTAAGTGGCTGAGGCAGGTGAATTAATGACATTTAAAAGACATTTGGACAGGTACTGTACATGGATAGAAACGCTTTAGGGGGATATGGGGCAAATGTGGTCAAATGGGACTAGCTTAGATGGGCATCTTGGTTGACATGGTCAAAAGCCCATTTCAATGCTGTATTTGCCTGACACACAGGCAGGATAGACAAAGGAGATTCAGTAGGCTTTTGACAAGGTGCTGCTCAGGAGGCTGCTAAACAAAGTAAGAGCCCAGGGTATTGTAGGAAATTGGTAGAAGATTGGCTGACTGACAGGAGGCAAAGAGTGGAAATAAAGGGGGGGGGGGGAGCTTTTCTGGTTGGATGACAGTGACTAGTGGTGTTCCACAGGGGTTTGTGTTGGGACCATTTCTTTTCATGTTATACGTCAACAATTCGGATGATGGAATTGATGGCTTTGTGGCCAAGTTTGCGGATGATACAAAGATAGGTGGAGCGGCAGGTAATTTTGAGGAAACAGAGAGCCGGCAGAAGGACAGTAGGAAAAGAAATAGCAGATGAAATATGGTGTTGGAAAGTGTATGATCATGCACTATGGTAGTATAAAGCCATAGGCTATTTTCTAAATGGGGAGAAAATTCATAAATCAGAGGTGCAATGGGACTTAGGAGACCTCGTGCAGGATTTCCTAAAGATTAAATTGCAAGTTGAGTCGGTGGTAAGGAAGACAAATATAATGTTGGCATTCATTTTGAGAGGATTGGAATATAAAAGCAAGGATGTAATGCTGAAGTCTTATAAGGCATTGATCAGACTGCAGTTGGAGTATTGTGAGCAGTTTTGGGCCCCTTATCTATAGAAAGAGGTGCTAGCATTGAAGAGAGTCCAGAGGAAGTTCAGAAAAATGGTTCTGGTTAACGTATGAGGAGCATAGGATGGCTCCGGGTCTGTACATACTGGAGTTTTGAAGAATGGGGGGGGGGGGGGGGAATCTCAATGAAACCTATCAAATATTGAACGGCCTAGAAAGAGTGGATGTGGAGAAGATGGTTGCTTTACTGGTGGTGTCTAGGACCAGAGGATACAGCCTCAGAATAGAGGAATATCCCTTTAGAGCAGAGATGAAGAGGAATACCTTTACCAAAGAGTTGTGAATCTATGGAATTCATTGCCACAGATAGATGAGGAGGCCAAGTCATCAGGTACATTGACCAAGTCAATAGGTACATCTCCAAAGATCAGTAGGTTCTTGCTTAGTCAGGATGTCAAAGGTTATGGGGCAAAGGCAGGAGAATGGGATTGAGAAGGATAATAATCCAGCCATGATGGAATGGTGTTGCAGACTCTATGGACCAAATGGCCCATTTCTGCTCTTATGTTTCATGGTCTTATGATGCTGTGATTCAAATGTCCAATTTTAGAACCAGTCACATTCTTACAACACCATTTGATATTCATGTTCATCTAGTGTCTTTAGGGCAGGAAAGATCTGAATGAACATGACCTAAAACAAACATGAAGGCCTTGGATGATTTCACTCATTAACATCTATGTCACCAAGGTATTATGTGCCTATGCCACAGGATTCCTCCATTTTGTGGCTTCCAGTTAAGCCAGACCACAGTTCATTCCTGAATTAAACTAACGCTACAAGCATGTCAGTGGAAGCAATATGATCATAATGGAAAAGTGATTCTAATTGGAAAGGACATATAGGAATTATCTTAGAGGAACATTTAATGGGATTCCACTATGAGTACACTTCAGATGTTATTCATGAACTGTTAGATATTCCAATTCTGTGAAAGGTGTTATGTAGATGGAAATCTGCAATTCTTTTACAGCTGCAATTTATCTGGTTATGGGACTTCATACATCAGCTCTAACATATGGCTTCATGATGGAGTCAATTATTGTCAGACCTCAGAAAATTAACCTGAAACAACAAAGGAAAGGCAAAAAAGAATGTTAAGCCCTACCAATCAACTTTAGTGTTAACACTTTAGGGATTTTTAACACTAATTCCATGTTTGTGTTCCATTGCTATATCCCTCCTTCGGTTTTCTATCTTATTTGTTCTTGAATGCTGGCACGACCACTACTTCAGTCATTCCATTCAGTGGATGAAGCTCTTCTTCTTGGAAGTGAGTCGAAGAGCAAGCTTCCAGAATTGAGTAGCTGCTTCAGGCAGTCATGTGGCTGCAGTTAGAGCTTTACATAGCAGTATTAAAACGTGTGCTGGCACGATGAGGGCTTATGATGTAGAAGTAATTACACTAAAATATGAACTGAGTCCAGATTCAATTTGAGTAAGAGGAAGCATCTCATGGTCAGAATATCTTGTCCAGAATCTAGAATCATCCGGCAGGCGACATGATCTAGAATCTGGAATCATCAGGCAGGTGATATGATAGGAGAGATTGAGACGGTGGAGATAGGCAGTGTGATGACACGTGAGCCGACCAGCTTTGCCATCACATAATCAAGTTCCACATCCGAAATTATGGATTTTGCAACAAGGAAACAGGTAATTGCATAGCCACAGGTAGGGAAGTGTGAGTACTGGGGGAGTGGGGGGAGGTGATAGTTCAACAAAGAATTTGTCACTTTAATAGATCAACTAGAAATTGAGGAAGAACCTGATCCTAATATAACTTTGCTGCCCGTGAAGAATGTGTGATAATACGCACAGCAGATGAGGCAACATCTAGATTAACATCTCCAGAATTTCATAGTTACCATTGCAATAGGAGGACAAAACATTTCCTCAGAGGCGTTTTGTGTGTTACGTATCCCGTAACTGGATAACTTACCAGCAAAGATAGAGAGGTCCTTTGAAGTCTGATGTCACTATTTTCAAACGTTTTTATTTATAAAGGGGCACAAAAGTAAGGTTAATACAAACATTCAGATAATGCACGTTGTCAATACTCAATCTAATGCGTGGGTATAGTAATAATCATCATTAAGAAGTGAGCTCTACTGTTGTCTAGGGGTTAATATATTGTCCGTTGGAAATATAAAAGTCACTCAGAAGTCTGCAGGCGTCAGACTTTTGGGAATCGCTGGGTTTCACGTGGGGCGACTGAGAGAGAGAGATTGGGGAGAAGAGGAAAAACTTGCCGGGTCTTTATGAAGCTTCCGTGGAATCGGGGGAGCGTTGGTTCCCTCTCCCCGCTGTTAGTTAAAAGCGGATTTCCGTGATTCCAGCCACAAATTCCAATCCCGGAATCTAACGCACGTGGCTTCCTTCAAAATGGCTTCCCGCTACAGTGGGATCACTCTCGTGTCTTCTTGGTGCGTCTGAAGGGGCTGTCCCCCTTAGACCCTCCTTTATACTTCCTCACGGGGTCGCAGGTATCAATCAGGTTGGGATGATGCAATCTCTCTCTCAACCAGCCCACTTTGCCCGAGGGCTTTTCACGTGGTCTCCATGGGACAATAGTCACTGTCGCCTTATTTGGCATTCCGGGTGGGACGTGCTATTCGGCACGTTTCTCTCTCTCCCACTTCCTGGGTCTATTCAGCACGTCTCCCTCTCTCCCACTTCCTGGGTCTACTGACCCCCCCTCAACGGGTGCTCTTGCAATTCTCACAAAGGAGGGGGCTGGGATCATAACACCTCCCCTCTTAAAAACATTTTTACCAGTGGTTAAAACGGAGTGGTACACAGTCTTACAGGATTTTTGAATCTAGCACAATACACAAGTTTTTCTTTTCACAGAGTACCACCGTTATACATTCAAGTCAGTATCTAAATAGTTAACGATTACAGTGTCCCTTTCTTTAATATCTTAACATCGCATACCATACTAACGTCTTGTAGCATCAGACTTCAATTCAATAACCACCTATTTATTTTTTTTTCCGGGTGTGACCTTAGCTTAGGTGCATTTACAAAAGTTTATGCGAATACTAATCATTTCAGTCGTTTTACTGCAGGTCTCCAAAGGGGCTGTCTTTATAATTCACAGGCTTTGGCACAAACCCGTTCAACCTGCTTTGCTGTTTAACAATGGCATCCCCATTAACCGTCGCCTCTTTTTCGGCGAGACCCCCCCCCCCCCCCCCCCGTGGGGAACTTGAGTAATTTTGCGTGGTGTACTCCCGCCCACCTCGTTCATCAGGGTTATTTTAGCAACACCATGCCCCAAACTTAGACCATTTCCACCCAATTCTTTGATTTTACCCAGGTGGCTGGCCCTTTTATCAGTACCCTTCAGGCTATTGGTGTTTAATTCGAACTCTTCGCTCAAGTAGCATTTTGAAGGCGGCCTCTTCACACCCCATCCTGGCATAACAATAGAGTGGGGGGCCCCGCTATCCCCCGGCTCACTCTGTGAGCGATCTGCCAGGTTTAAGATTTCTTCCTTCGATTTGGAAACTACAGACTTTCCGTTTCCTTCAATAACAATCCTCATCCCCCCCATTCTTAAATTCTGCGTTAACTTTGAACCCACCTTCGAGTACAAACACCGGGGAACTCACACTTCCCCTGATTACCAAGATTAACCCTTTTCCCACTGAACCAAGTCTATCTGACCCACAAGGACGGCTGCCCCGTTCCACTGAATCAGATACCTCAGACTTCTTCTGAGCTCCGTTACCAGGTTCAGCACCACGTGCATCCCCATCTTGGACACACTCAAACGGGACATTGGCCTCTTCCAGGCTTTCAACACCCGTACCTTTTTCAAATTCTAACTTCCCCCGATCCTCCCAGTTACTCTCTGGGCAGCTCCCTCCCGGGGAAGGTGCAACCCTGCGAGCTGAAACAACCTCCTCGGCCTTTTCAGCAGACTCCTTCGAGGCAAGGGTATCCTTTCCATCTAGGACTGTCCTCACCTCATTATCGGGAACACCTTTAGAACTCTCAAGTTCTTCAAACAATTCTGCCAAACCAGACGGATCATCCGTCCAACTCTGGACCTTTTAACAGCTTTATCTGTTTCTCATCTTTATTTCCTACCTCTAGGACCTTTCTCTTCGCTAAGGGCAGATCTATCTCCTCTCCCTTACCCCCTTTCACTTTACTACTCTTCGTCTTACCACCATCTAAACCCTCATGGCACAGGGTCAGCAAAGACGTCTCGGCCAAATCAAAACTGGCCAGATTTAAACTGCTCTTGTTCTCAGCTGCCTCTCTCGACATGCTGCGAGTGACCGCGCATGCGGGATAGATCTGGGACTCTAGGGGCGGGGCCACCACACTCGCCGGTCGCCAGGTTGGCAGCATGGCTGACCAAACCTTACCCCCTGCTAAGTCGTTCCCCAGCAGGATGTCCACGTCAGCTCTCGGGAATTCTGATGGCACCCCTATTTCAACTGATCCATACACCAGCTCACAGTCCAGAATGACTTTATGTAAGGACACCATTTCTATCCTTTTATTTATTCCATCCACCTTTACCATGCCCGTTTTCCGACCAAATTCTAGTACCTTACTGCTGATCAGAGACAGCACCGCCCCCGCGTCTCTCCAGATTCGTACGGAAACTGGTGTGTCTCCCTCCGTCAAAGACACGGTTCCGTGCGACAGACAACTCTCAGAGCCTTCCCGTACTCTGTCTACCCTCGGCTCTCTGGTCGATTTACTGATTACCACGGCACACCCGATAGGGACTGCGGCTTTCCCTCTTCCTATCTCTTTCCTTGGAGCAAAGCATCGAGATGCAATATGCCCCTCCTTTCCACAATTAAAACCGGTCAAACCCGGAAACCTCTGGCTGTCTTGCCTTTCCCCCTCAACCTTACCGCTAGCTCCCGGTGGGACCTCTGCCTCACTCGTCGGACTTTCTCGATCGTTCCCACGGTCTCTCTGGGGACCTTTATTCGAGGAAGTCTTTCTCATGTGGGTTAGGACATATTCGTCCGCAAACCTAGCAAATTCTGAAATGGACTTATCGGGCTTCTCATTCAAATACATCCGGATCTCCTCCGGAACACAACTTTTAAATTCCTCAATCAAAAGTAACTCCCTGAGACACCCATAATCCTCATCCACCCTTTCCGCGGTGCACCAACGGTCCAAGAGCGCCCCCTTCTCATGGGCTAGCTCGGTATATGTTTGATTCCACCCTTTCCTTAAATTTCTAAACTTTTGTCTATTGGCCTCAGGTACCAATTCGTAAACCCGGAGAATGGCCTCCTTTACTTCAGCATAATTCTCCGCTTCTCCCTCCTCCAGGGACAACGCCGCATATGCTCATTGGGCCTTCCCCTTTAACACACTTTGTAACAACGCCACCCACTGCTCCTTTGGCCACTTCTGATTTACAGCCACCTTTTCAAAAAGCAAGAAATAACTATCAACATCTGTCTCCTCGAACGGAGGTACCAATCTCAACTCCCTACTAACATTAAACCGCTCCGCTCGGTCTAACCCCTGATCTCTTCGCTCGTTCCTCATCTTCTCAATTTCCCAGTCATGTTGCCTCTGTTTCTCTTTCTCGGCCCATTCCTTCTCTTTCTCGACTGCTTCTAGCTCCTTTAGCTGTATTTCATGCCGTCTTTGGTTCTCAGCCGCTTCCAGCTCTTTTAACTTAATTTCATGTTCCAACCTGAATTTCTCCACCTCTAACTGAACCGTCCCACTTGATGGTACCTTTTCAGGGGTATCTTCCAATACCTCAGCTTCAAACACATTCTTCCCAATGTAATACTGAGTTATGGCCCTTCGCACCTCTCGCTTTTTCATGGACGACCTCACTTCTGCGAGGTTCAACCCCTTCGCTAAATTTAACAAGTCTGATTTGGTGGCCGCCTCTAGCGCCCCCACAGTCGGGTTTTTCATAAACTCACCCACGTCCATCTTTGCTGGTTTCCCGTCTGGCTACCCGCGTAACCAGATTCAAGTTTTGGACTTACAAGCCCGATTCACTGGCCTCCCAATTTGGTGTCAAATCCCGAGACGAGAAACCCCAAGTTGTTACATATCCCGTAACTGGATAACTTACCAGCAAAGATAGAGAGGTCCTTTGAAGTCTGATGTCACTATTTTTATTTATAAAGGGGCACAAAAGTAAGGTTAATACAAACATTCAGATAATGCACGTTGTCAATACTCAATCTAAAGCGCGGGTATAGTAATAATCATCATTAAGAAGTGAGCTCTACTGGTGTCTAGGGGATAATATATTGTCCGTTGGAAATATAAAAGTCACTCAGAAGTCTGCAGGCCTCAGCCTTTTGGGAATCGCTGGGTTTCACGTGGGGTGACTGAGAGAGAGAGACTGGGGAGAAGAGGAAAAACTTGCCGGGTCTTTATGAAGCTTCCGTGGAATCGGGGGAGCGTTGGTTCCCTCTCCCCGATGTTAGTTAAAAGCGGTTTTCTGTGATTCCAGCCACAAATTCCAATCCTGGAATCTAACGCACGTGGCTTCCTTCAAAATGGCTTCCCGCTACAGTGGGATCACTCTCATGTCTTCTTGGTGCGTCTGGGGCTGTCCCCCTTAGACCCTCCTTTATACTTCCTCACGGGGTCGCAGGTGTCAATCAGGTTGGGATGATGCAATCTCTCTCTCAACCAGCCCACTTTGCCCGAGGGCTTTTCACGTGGTCTCCATGGGACAATAGTCACTGTCGCCTTATTTTGCATCCCGGGTGGATCGTGCTATTCGGCACGTTTTTCTCTCTCCCACTTCCTGAGTCTATTCAGCACGTCTCTCTCTCTCCCACTTCCTGGGTCTACTGACCCCCTCCTCAACGGGTGCTCTTGCGATTCTCACAAAGGAGGGGGCTGGGATCATAACACGTGAATCAAATGAACAGGTCAGAAAAAACTAATAGTTGCTGATGTTTACCCTACTTAAGGGATCTCGCAAGGGAAAATATATATAGCTTAAAATATCACCAGCTTATTGAAATTTTTTGTCATCTTACCAAAGATTTTTTAGAAGTACAATTTCTACATGTTACAATACCATCTAGTGATTGTGGGGAATGCTGATCCAATTGATGGCTTACATGCTTTCATACTTATAATCTATAGTGGAGAACTATCTAGAGCAGTATTCATGTCTTGGGGGCATAACTTATTAACAATCTTGGCCTTAAAATGTCAGCAATGTAATAGAAGCTGTGGAACTGGCCAATACCATAACAGAGAGGCTGTAGATAAAAGACTAAGATAAAATAATGGTAGACCCAGTGCCAATAGCTTTCATTATAGACAGAAATATAGTCCTTTTGGCCTAATCTGCTTCTAGCAGAAAGGATGGGTTTCAGATTTTGCAAAGCACGCCCTGTTCAAATGAACTACAAGCCTGAGGAGAGCTTGCTCAGAGCTGGTCTATATAGCTCAGCAATGACGGGGCAGGGCTGCTACGGGGCTGCAACTCACCAGCAATGGGGAGTTGTGGTGACAATCAGGCTGTACATTGAACTGAGTTACGTAGCCACTGTCACTTCTTTTAACGCCACGTAAATCCCGCTAGAGAGACTGTCCAAAGAGAGCAGTACTGGTTTCAAGACAAGACATGGCAGCTGTGCTTGTAGCCTCTGTGATATTCTAAAGGGCACCAGCAATATTCAGTGTCATAGGCAGCATTGCAGGGAGTGTCATATTAATGAACTTCCAAGTGTTTTGTTGAAATGAGAGCTTGTGAATTTCTTGAATTATTCTCCCCCTGTATTGATTGCAATCCATAAAAACTGGTTGACTTCAGCTGAACTGGTTTGAAGACAGTGTGGTAGATTGACACACCAGATCAAACCAAATTGCTATAGAAGAGTCTGATCTGGTAAAGTCAATACTGCTATAATGTTTCGCTTGGCTGCAAGGACATGCATTAATAGAAATTAAGTTCCTAGAACAGTAATCCGAAAACCTGAATTTAAATCTCACTATTTTAGGGGGTTTGGCTTACCACTGAACACTCTAACAAACCACAGATATATGAAAGTATCCTGTGCACAATATCCTGACTAGTTGCTTCATGACCTGGTACAGCAATTGAAATGCTCAGGAACGTAAGAAGCTGCAGAACGTGGTAGATTCTGCCCGATACATCACAGGCACATTCCTCTCCACCGTTTACAGGAGGCAACACCTGTCAGCAAGGATCTCCACTATCCTGGCCTTGCCACATTTTCACAGCCACCACTGGAAAGGAAGTCCCACACCACTGGGTTCAACCTTTCATTTCTTGAACCAACTGGCCAAACCCTAATCAGTACATTTCAGCAAGACTACTAACACTAACCGGCATGAACATTCAACTCACAGACCTCACTGCCCCCCCCCCCCTTACCCCATCCCTATCTATAATTTTAGTCTGGTTCTCTTTCTCTCTCTTTTACCCCCCTCATTATAATCTCCCCCCAGCCCTTTCTTTCTTTCTCTTTTATTTCCTATAATTCTCCACCTTCCCCCGAGCCCATTTCCCTTCAGCTTATCACTTTCCAGCTCTCTACTTCATCCCTCCCCCCACTTCTTACCCCACCTCGACCATCCCATGTTACTTCACTCCTGATGAAGGGTTTCGGCCCGAAACGTCGTCACTACCTCCTCCCATAGATGCTGTCTGACCTGCTGAGTACTGCCAGCATTTTGTGTTTTTACTACTAACACTTGGATGACTTCACACTGTTGTCTTTGTTCTAGTTGCGTTTTCTTGTAAAAATGATGCATGTTTAGCTTGTGATTTTCTTGTGCATACTGCTTATGATGCAACGTGCCTCAGATGTTGCTGCAAGTAAGTGTTTTATAGTCCCTGTGTATACATGTACTTTTGCGTATTCCAATAAACACAAAGTTGACTTTTGAGTATTTAAAGTCAGTTTGGAAAAACAGCAATTGGTCAACAAGAAGATGAAAACTGTAGATATTGGAAATCATTATGGAATTATGTATTAATAGAATTATACAGCATGGAAAGGTGTTTATCTTGACTCGTTTATGTTAACCAAGATGCTTACATAAGCTAATCAAATTACACTGTGGGTTGTCCATTCCCTTCTTAAACCTACATATCATGTACCCATCCAAATGCTTTTAAAACATTGTGATTGTACCAACCTTTTCTGGGTCCTCCGAGACTCATTCCATATACCTACCACCTTGTGTGTAAAACTTGCCTCTAAGATCCACGTTAAGTTTTACCTCACTCATCTTAAAAATAGGTGGCATTGTTGATAATGAAGTAGGTTTTCAAAACTTGCAGAGAAACTTAGGCCAGTTAGGGCTGAAAGATGGCAGATGGAATTTAATGCTGATAAGTGTGAGGTGCTACATTTTGGTAGGAATAATCAAAATAGGACATACATGGTAAATGGTAGGGCATTGAGGAATGCAGTAGAACAGAGTGATCTAGGAATAATGGTGCATAGTTCCCTGAACGTGGAATCTTATGTGGATAGGGTGGCGAAGTAAGTTTTTGGTATGCTGGCCTTTATACTTTGTAAATCAGAGCATTGAGTATAGGGGGTTGGGATGTAATGTTAAAATTTACAAGGCATTGGTGAGGCCAAATTTGGAGTATTGTGTACAGTTCTGGTCACCGAATTATAGAAAAGATGTCAACAAAATAGAGATTTACTAGATTTACTAGAACGTTACCTGGGTTTCAGCACCACAGTTACAGAGAAAGGTTGAACATGTTAGGTCTTTATTCTTTGGAGCGTAAAAGGTTGAGGGGGGACTTGATAGAGGTATTTAAAATTATGAGGGGGATAGATAGAGTTGACTTGGATAGGCTTTTTCCATTGAGAGTAGGGGAGATTCAAACAAGAAAACTTGAGTTGAGAGTTAAGGGGCAAAAGTTTAGGGGTAACACGAGAGGGAACTTCTTTACTCAGAGTGTGGTAGCTGTGTGGAACAAACTTCCAATAGAAGTGGTAGAGGCAGGTTCGATATTGTCATTTGAAGTAAAATTGGATAGGTATATGTGTGGTGAACTATGTGCCTGTCGGGACACGCCCCCTGCTGACTGCTCCTGTGGCTCCTCCCACAGGCCCCTGTTTAAAGGAGATCTGAGGCCTGACGCTCGGCCTCAGTCTCCAGGACATTGTATGATAGACACTCACTCCTGGTTCCTTCTTCCAGTCAATAAAAGCCGATATCTCGCCTTACGTCTCAGTGTGAGTTATTGATGGTGCATCAATATGGACAGGAAGGGAATGGAGGGTTATGGGTTGAGTGCAGGTCGGTGAGAGTAAGCGTTCAACATGGAGTAGAAGGGCCGAGATGGCCTGTTTCCGTGCTGTAATTGTTATATGGTTAAATCTATGCCCACTAATATTGGACTCCCCTACCCTGGGAAAAGTACTGTAACCATCTACCCTGTCTATGCTCTTCATAATTTTATAAAACCCTGTAAGTTGGCCTACTTTGCTACAGGAGAATCAGACACAGCCTCCCAGAATCTCTTCTTATAACTCAAGCCTTCCAGTTCAGGCAAGATCTGTACGAAACTTTTCTGCACCTTCTCTAGCTTTATCACATCCTTCCTATAGTGTGGAGAGCAGAACTGCACACAATACATAAGTGCAGTGTAACCAACGTGCTGTAACATAACATCCCAACCCTTGTACTCACGGCCATGGCCAATATAAGCCAGCATGTTTTATGTCTTCTTCACTCTGTCAATTTGTCCCATCAACCTGTGTTGCCACCTGCAGGGGTTTCTCTAATTGTATGCCCATGGGCCCCAGGGCCCTACCATTCACTGTGTGTACCCTACCCTGGTAAAACACTCCAGGAAATAAGAGCAGAAAGTGCTAAAAAAGTACTTGAGAAAAATAGAGTTTAAGAGTTAAAAAAGGAGTGTTGTTTTTTTAACTGTATAGCCCTAGTCTAGTGATCCTGATATTTCTTAGTATCTTAATATCATTTCCGAAATAGAAAAATTTTATAAAGATTCATTGTTAAAGCAAACACACAATGCACTGACATGCAATGGCTAAAAAGCAAATTAAGTCAAAATTGATGCTAATTAAATAGAACGGTTGAAACAGAAATGATTTAAAAGTTGTTGGACTTCTTTGAAGAAGCAAGTTGCGTTGTGTGTAAAAGGCAACTGGTACTATAAATAAATCTCCGCAGGACATTTGATACGCTACAAAATCGAAGGTTATGTTGCGAGAAAAGCTCATGCTGTGGGTGATAACCTATCAGCATGGACAGAAGACTATCTGGGTAACAGGAAATAGGTAAGTGTAAATAGATACTTTTCTGGTTGGCAAGGTGTAACAAGTGATAGAGAGATAGGTATTGGGGTGTCAGGCTTTTACAATTTAATAAACGTTTTGGGTGAAGCACTGAAAATTAGTTGCTAATCAGATGCCACAAAGATAGATGGTAAGGTAGTTGGTGAAGAGGAAATCAGGTTATAATGGGATATAGATAGGGTAAGTGAGCATGCAGAGAATTAGCAAATAATGATAAATACAGAGAGAATAGAGAAATCGTCTGTTTTGATTGGAAAATAAAAAAGGAAGCACTTTATCTGAATAGGGAGAGGTTGCAGAGTTCTCGGACAAAAAATGATCGAGGAGTTCCAGTACATAGCTCACAGAAAGCAAGTATGTAGAGAAGGAAGTTATTATTTAAGCCAACAGAATGTTATTATCTATTACTCGGAGAATTGATTTCATCAGTGAGGAGGTTATGCTAATGTTGTACAAAGTGCCTGTGAGAATGGAGCTAGAGTATTCAGTATGCTATCAGCCTTCTTATTTAAGTAAGGATGTTCAGAATAGGTTTGCTGAATTGATATGATAAATGAGCAGGTTGATTTATGAGGAAAATTTAGAGGGTTCGTTTGTGCCTTCTGATCGAAGCACACAAGATTCTGAGAAAAGAGAGTGAATGTGATGAGTGTGTTTCCTCTTATAAAAAAATCTAGGGCTAAGGGTCATAGTTTAATGTTGTATCTAATTATTATAATCTATATCTAATGTAACTCTTCTCTCAGGGTCATGACTGTTTTGAACTTGCTTCTTTAAAAGGTAATGAAAGACAAAATAAATTTGCAGCCCTGAAATGGAATCATTCTTGATAAGCTAGAGAGTTAAAGGTTATTGAGGGTTGGTGGAAATGCAAAGCTGAGGTTACATTAAGATTAATGATGACTTTATTGAACAGTGGACCAACTCAAGGGGATGGATGACGAATTTCTGGCCTTAATTTGCATGTTTGTGCAACAGTATGAAGGTCAAGGTACTTATTTGGACTATGGCATAAAGTTTGAAATCAAAGTAAGCAAATTATGGGGAAATGCAATTTAGAAGGCAGAAGGAAGGAAGTGTTCACACATTCAAGATGCTGAAACAAAAATAATTCATAATTTAATGTAAGTCAATTAATGTGAAGATCATAATTCAAAGAACAGCTTAACCTGTGTGGGAGCACTCTCCAAAGAAACAGCATTGGTTATAAGTAAAACATAAATTATATTCTTTAAATGACCATAAGTAGCAAAGTTCAAGAGATTAGCACTTAGCATACAAGATCAAGTGAAAAAGCAAATAAAGGTACCGAGTCCAAAAAAGACAGAGCAAGCATGCCTAGGGTTCAAAGATCCTGTGGTCAATAGAGCAGAGCAAGAGGAAAAGCTGCAGTACCACAGAAACACCCAGAATGAGACTCTGACATTACCAGGAATGGTCTCTGACTATTGTCTTTGTTAACTTGCTTTTTGGAGTGGATGCAAATGACAAAAAATTTGTTCAACTTATAATCAATATCCATCCTGATTTGTTGCAGTCATGAACAAGATCCTTTAAATTAAACCTTGAACTTAAAACAAAGCTATGCATTGACATATAGTTTCAGGCAAGTGATCTACCAACAGTAGATTGTTATTTGATTAAACTATCGTCAGAGCTTACTGGGAATATGAGAAGTTTTATTATCAAAGGAACTTATGAAAGGTGACTGGCTTGAAATGTTAACCTCTGTCCTCTGTCCACAAATACTACCGGATCTGCTGAATATTTCCAGTAAGTAGAAGCTATACCACACTCACTTAACTGTCCTCCCACAATTAACACATCAAACTTGCTCTAATTTAGTATCTTCCTTTTTGGTGCTCAGACTAATACTGAATTACAGTAGTTGTAATTTGGTTTTCAAATAATCTTCTAAAGCAATTTTTCCTCATGCACCATATATAACATATATATGTTTTATATATATGTGTGTCTGTGTGTATGTATGTATACACACACACACACACACACACACACATATATGTATATTTGTGTTGAGTATTGTAGCACCAAGTGCTGACATGTACATCTTGTATAGATAAACAGACAAAAGTAAATTTCTAACTAACAGTTTGTTTAACTTCTGGTCAGTCTTCAGTTCTTAAAATGTAAAAGGAAAGCAATAACCCATTTGAAGTTAAAAACACAGCTTTTCAAACAAGCTCTGTATTTAGAAGACACTGTCTGTAAGGAGTCCCTGACCTGCTTTGTTATTGCTGAAGATGTAGCATAATTTGGGTTGTTTCAAAGCGGACAAGCAGAACGAAGTTGCTTAGTTCAAGGAAGTTTGCAGAACCAGATGGATAATATCATTTAGCATATCAATAACTGATGTGTCTATAGCTGCAAGGTTTATGTCTTCAAGGAAATTAGCTGCACACCATGTCTCAAATAAGCTTTTAGATCATTTCTGTCAATAGTATCTGAGGATATACAACATGCACATGAAGTCATTCAAGTGGAAGAAAAGGAGTATCAGTGTAGTGAGCAATTCATGCTTATTAGGAACGGGCTAAAGAACATCAAGAAGAAACCATGAAGGAAACACCTTCCTCCATTCCTCCAGCTTCAGTTTCTGTGATGGACAAACTTGTTTACCTGTAACTCTTGGCATGTCTTTTTAGTATATAAGAATTGTATCTGTGTTTTGGAAATCCTTGAAGGTTAATCCTTTGTTTTTAAGAAATGCTTTATGCTTTGAGTTTAAGAAATGGTTTATGCTTTAGTACTTTAGAAATGGCTTGTAATTTGGAAATGTTTTATAAAGTCTCAAGATTCAAAATAAGATAGAAGTCCACTAAGAGTTTTAAGTGTGTTTTAAGAGTGTTGTTAGGATGTAAACATGTATCACTAAATAACTATGTTTTAAACTACTTTGTTAGTTGGAAGCATATTCTCCTTGGTAGGGAGAGGAGACCCACCATTCAAATAATGGGTACTGGCAACTAAAGTCCATGACGACCATCAAGTGCTTTTTTTAAAATAATCCTCTTTTGTTCTGCCCACGTTCCTGGATTTTTCCACCCCGTCCTGCTTGTCCACTAGGTTCAATTTACAGAGGCCAATTGATTTACCATCCTGCAGCCCTTTGGGATGTGAGAAGAGCAGACACGTACGTTCGAATGCTGTTCATAGACTTCAGTTCAGCATTCAACACACTCATCCCTCAGAACCTGACTGGAAAGCTGAGCCTACTGGGCCTGAATACCTCCCTCTGCAACTGGATCCTAGACTTCCTGACTGGGAGCCCTCAGTCAGTCCTGATTGGGAGCATTTCCAACACCATCACACTGAGCACAGGGGCTCCCCAGGGCTGTGTGCTCAGTCCACTGCTGTTCACTCTGCTGACCCATGACTGTGCTGCAACACACAGCTCGAACCACATCATCAAGTTCGCCGACGACACGAACGTGGTGGGTCTCATCAGCAAGAATGACGAGTCAGCTTACAGAGAGGAGGTGCAGCAGCTAACAGACTGGTGCAGAGCCAACAACCTGTCTCTGAATGTGAACAAAAGAGATGACTGTTGACTTCAGGAGGGCACGGAGCGACCACTCCCCGCTGAACATCAACAGCTCCTCGGTAGAGATCGTAAAGAGCACCAAATTTCTTGGTATTCACCTGGCAGAGAATCTCACCTGGTCCGTCAACACCAGCTCCACAGCAAAGAAAGTCCAGCAGCTTTCTGCTTTCTACTTTCTACAGTCTCTACTTTCTGCGAAGGCTGAGGAAAGTCCATCTCCCACCCCCCATCTTCATCACATTCTACAGGGGTTATACTGAGAGCATCCTGAGCAGCTGCATCACTGCCAGGTTTGGAAATTGTACCATCTCTGATTACAAGACCTTGCAGCAGATAGTGAGGTCAGCTGAGAAGATCATTAGGGTCTCTCTTCCCGCCATTACGGACATTTACACTACACGCTGCATCAGCAAAGCAAACAGCATTATGAAGGACCCCATGCACCCCTACAAACTCTTCTCCCTCCTGCCATCTGGGAAAAGGCACCGGAGCATTCGGACTCTCACAACCAGACTATGTAACAGTTTCTTCCCCCAAGCTATCAGGCTCCTCAATACCCAGAGCCTAGACTGACACCAATTTACTATCCTCTACTGTGCCTATTGTCTTGTTTATTATTTATTGTAATGCCTGCGCCATTTTGTGCACTTTATGCAGTCCTGGGTAGGTCTGTAGTCTAGTGTAGTTTTTTTCTGTGTTGTTTTCACGTAGTTCAGTGTAGTTTTTGTACTGTTTCATGTAGCACCATGGTCCTGAAAGGCATTGTCTTGATTTTACTGTGTACTGTACCAACAGTTATGGTTGAAATGACAATAAAAAGTGACTTGACTTGAGATGTACCTGCAAGTCATCACAGAGAAAATGCAGGCTTCATTCAGAAATGGCCACGGTCAGGATTGCACCCGGCTGCACCACCTTGACATACCAGTGCTGAAGGGGTTAAAGTGACTTCTGGAGAAAAAAGTGAAGTAAATCATTTGTAGTATGACGATGATGAATTTGTAACGCAAGTTCTGACAGTGGCCAATGGTGATAGAGAAATGAAAACAGAAAATTATGGAAATAATCAGCAGGTCAGGAAATCACCCAGTTTCAAAATAGATAAAGCAAGTTTTGCATGATCTAGTTGTAATAGATGATAAGAAGCATAGATTGAATGGACAGCCATAGACTTTTACCAAGGGCAGAAATGGGGCATAATTTCAAGGTGATTGCAGGAAAGTATGGGTCAGAGTATGTCATAAGTAAGATTTTGTTTTATACAGAGAGGAGGGTGTGTGGAACACCCTACCACGAGTGATGGTAGAGGCAGGTACATTAGGAGCATTTAAAAAACTCTTAGAAAAGCACATGGATGATAGAAAAATGTAGGGAAGACTTAGATTTCTAAGCTTAGGTTAGTGGGTTGGTAGTAGATCATGGGCTGAAAGACCTATACTATACTGTAATGTTCTATGTAAAATATATCAAATCCTTTTCAAAAAACACTTGAAATAATGAACTCCATTTAATTTGATGCATCTTTACACAATAGTCCCCATTTCCAACTCTCCCCATGACAGACCTTGAAAACGGGGGTCTGCTCCAGAAGTATGATATTAGCTATGCAAGCAATGTGGCCAGCCCAATATGCTCTACTGACGTGTAACTAGTCCACCAGACACTGAGATTAGTTCACCTTTCTTTCTAGAGAATTTGAAGGGTTTTGAGGAGTTAGCACTGACGGTGACTTTCCAGTGCCGTGGGCCTCTTGCTTCGGACATCCCAAGTCTAAGAGCATATTGTAGGGCAGGGATTATTGCCGCTTAGTAAACTATGAACTTTGTGCTTGGTCTTCAAACCTTGCAGAAGAAAAACATTAAAAATATTCAAAACCTCCTTGAAGAAATGCAACGTGACTACTGGGACCCATTGGTCAACTGCCTTTCAATATGGAGGAGTATTGAGAACCTCGAGGTCATGCATTGGGAGCACCGAGAAAATCTGCATATGTAGTGGATACAGAGCATCACCTCACAAAGCACTTTCAGCCTGTGGAGGGGAAGGTAGTGTTGAGGAAACTGGTAGGCTCTAAAAGGAATTAGACAGATGAGGAGAATGGTCAAGAGAGTGGCAAACGAAATACGTTGGAAAATGCACAGTCATACACTTTGGTAGTAGGAATAAATGTGCAGACTATTTTCTAAGTGGGGAGAAAATCCAGGAATCTGAGATGCAAAGGGACTTGGGAGTCCTTGTGCAGAACACCCTGAAGGTTATCTTGCAGGTTGAGTCGGTGGTGTGGAAGGCAAATGCAATGCTAGCGTTCATTTCAAGAGGTCTACAATACAAGAGCAGGGATGTGATGCTGAGGCTTTATAAGGCACTGGTCTGACCTCACCTTGAGTATTCTGAACAGTTTTGGGCTCCTCATCTAAGAAAAGATGTGCTGGCAGTGGAGAGGGTTCTGAGGAGTTCACAAGAATGATTCCGGGAATGAAAGGGTTAATATACAAAGAATATTTGATTGCTCTGTGTCTGTACTTGCTGGAATTTAGAAGGATGAGGTGGGATCTCATTGATACCTTTTAAAAGTTGAAAGGCCTAGACAGAGTAGATGTGGAAAGGATGTTTCCCATGGTGGAAGAGTCAAGGACAAGAGGGCACAGCCTCAGGATAGAGGGGTGTCCATTCAAAACAGAGATACAGACAACTTTCTTTAGCCAGAGGGTGAACTTGTGGAGTTTATTACCATAGGCAACTGTAGAGGCCAGGCCTTTAGGGGTGCTTAAGACAGAGCTTGATAGGTTCTTGATTGGAGAGGGCATCAAAGGTTATGGCGAGAAGGCCGGGAGGTGGTGCTGAGGAAAGATAAAAAGGATCAGCCATGATGGAATGGCAGAGAAGACTCAATGGGCTGAACTGCTTAATTCTGCTCCTATGTCTTATTGTCTAAAATGGAAGAATATTAATTTAAACATTGCTACTCATGTCATCTAGTTAAGGCATCTACACAGAGGGCCAGTTAGGGAACTTATATCTCTTATTGACAGAGGCAGATAGACTTACAGCTTTGAACTACACAAACAATACAGACCATTAGAGATGCAATGCATTATTTAATAATGATAGCTTTTACTGCATCACTTTACTCTCTCATTAATGTTTAATGCATTATATATAGGACTACAAGGAATGTTAGTTTTAATTGTTAGGGCCTCTTAGGATGCAACTCATCGCTAAAGACAAAATATAACAAGGTGCGCATAAGATCATAAGTGAAAATCTACAATGATTTGATAACTGAAGACTACTTTATAAGACTGAATTCTCTAAACTTAGATGGCAGATCTAGAATGGATAGGGAACTACTGAAGAGGGTGTTAATGCCTACTGTTTTCATAAGATTTTGTTTGCTTCCTGCTGAAAAATTCCTGAGGTCAAATGCAAGGTTCAGGCCATTTGGAGATCAAATAACATGTTACTGAGTTCCTCAGGGCCGACCATCTCTGCTTCCATAAGAATCTGCCCTCCATCAAACATTAGAAGTGGGAATACCTGCTGAGAATTGTTGTGTTTGGTTGGAATTGCCTCAGGTAATAAAACAGTTTTTGTCTACTTGCCACTGATCCTGGATAATACCAGACTTCAGCTGCGCGTCACACTCAATGGCAGTGCCATCATCCCAAGTGAAAGCGTCCCCAGGACTGCAGTTGCCCACCATCCTTCCAGCACGCTGACAGGAGTGAATTAGTGTTACTGTTGAATGACTCATTTGTCAAGTATCAGTGACAGAGGTAGAGTTCATTGCCTATTCCTAATCGCCTGTGGAGTGACGACAGTGACTTGCTCCAACAGCTTCAATCCACCTGGTGAAGGAACTCTCGGTGGACGACAGGACCGTAGAGTGCTCCAAGATCTTGACCCAGTGACAGACATCCACAGCAGGTTGGTGTGTGATTAGGAGAGAAATCTTTCCTAGTGGGGTTGGTCCTCCCTTTAGAAGCATAGAAAACCTACAGCACAATACAAGCCCTTCAGCCCACAAAGCTGTGCTGAACATGTCCTTACTTTAGAAATATTTAGAAATATAGGTTACCCATAATCCACTACTTTTCTGAGCTCCATGTACCTGTCCAGGAGTCTCTTAAAAACCCTATCATTGTTTTTTTTTTGTCCAGGTGGGTTAGGGCCAGGTGGAGGGTGATGGCAATGCATCGTCTGTTGAGCGGTTGGGATGGTACGCAAACTGCAGGGGATCCAGTGAGGGGGGCAGCAGGGTCTTGATGTGCCTCATGACGAGCCTCTCGAAACACTTCATGATGATGGATGTAAGTGCAATGGGACGGTAGTCATTGAGGCAGGACACTGAAGACTTCTTCGGCACGAGGACGATGGTGGCGGCCTTGAGGCACGTTGTAACTGTGGCGCTGCTCAGAGAGATGTTGAAGATGTCAGTGAGAACATCTGCCAGCTGGTCTACACATCCCCTGAGCACTCTACCAGGGGTGTTGTCTGGTCCAGCAGCCTTCCGTGTGTTGCTCAAGATTTCTAGCATCTGCAGAATCTGTTGAGTATATGAACCAGATGCAAGTGGCAGTTATAGAAGATAGGATGGGAGAGTTGGGAGGGAGCACAGTGGAGCAGCAGTTACTACTGTTCTCTCAATGTCCCTGAGACCCAGGTTCTGCTCTGGCCCTGGGTGCTGTATGTGTGGAGTAGGCACTTTCTCTCTGTGACACACAGGATGGTTCAGTTAGCTCCCCCATCACAAAAGCATGCTGTTAAGATAAATAGCCAATGCAACTTTCCCCTTATTGCTGGTGACTGGTGTAAGAATTAAAGGGGAGCTGACGGGCATTCAAGAGAAGATAAGTTGCAGAGCTTTGGGGAAATGAGGAGAAATGGCAAATGGGACTAATGGAATCCGCTGGGAGTCGGGATTGACACAATAGATCGAATGGCCTTCCTCTGAACTGCAGTAGGTAAATAGGTGGGAAAGGGATGAGATCCTCCTGTCATTTTATATTACATTTTTATGTTCTCATTTAGACCATTGTCACTAAAACCAGATTAAAAAGGGAAGTTGGAAGGCAATCAAAATGAATCAACAGGATAAAGAGTTTCCATTGTGACATGCAGCCGTGAGAATGTTATATTTCCACAACAGAAAAAGTTGAATTGCAAATGACTTTGTGTCTTAATGTCTTCGGTATTCTTAGAAATGTAAATAGTTTAGGTGATGGGAATCCATTTTAACCTGCCCTGAAAGGAGAAATAAAACAAATATCTGTCCCATGCCTAAAAATAAGAGGCTGGGCAGCTGCTACAGAATGAATTTTTCAGTGCATCGTTGTGCAATTTGAGGCATGGCACCGGGGGGGGGGGGGTGCTTAACAAACAAAATTACAATGAATTGAGAAGCCAGCGCCACGTTGATGCTCTGCATTTTATTTATGTGTGTCAAGCTCAGTACAAGCTCCCTCAATTAAAATGGAAGATTGCAGGATTGCAGGTTTCCTGGAACTTCTCAAATTACAAAAAAACAATAAGTGCAATGTAGGTAATCATAATCACGAGAGATTCTGCAGATGCTGGAAATCCAGAGCAACACGCACAAAATGCTGGAGGAACTCAACAGATCAGGGCAACATCTATAGAAATGAATAAACACTCGCTATTTCGGGCCAAGACACTTCCTTTTCGGTCTTTCCAGTTGGCCTGAAGTGTCAACCGTTTAATAATTTCTATAGATGCTGACTGACCTACTAAGTTCTGCCAGCATTTTATGTGCGTTGCAATGCAATGTAGAAGCCTGATGACTAGACAGGGGTTTCTGTCAATAACCAAGTCAATCTCACAGCTGCTTTCTTCACTGCTTCTGTGAAATGTTTTGGTTAGCACACTTGGGAGGTAACTTCATATATTTACCACATTGCATCACCACTGATAAAGGTCTCTGAACTCTCATTGCAGAATTGAAGCTACTTACCCAGTGTTACCCGGGAATTCAGAAAAAGAGCAGAATGCGAAAAGGCAGGGTAAATACCAGCAGGAATAGAAGAACAGGAACAGACGCACCCTATCCTTCACAGCCCGCAACCCAACAGCTATCAGCAGACCGGTGCAGTTTACAGATAACTTTACCTACTACAAAGGATGCAGAGACAGAGATAAGCTTCTTCCACATGTTGCAAACCCAATGATCCAAGAAACTAAAGTCCAGCTCAGGTGATGATGTTAGACATGCACAAATTGCAAATGGCAACCGTGGCTATCAAAGGTACCATCTGTCTTGTACAAACAGAAAAAAAAATGCTGGCTTCTAATTCATATGTATCATTAGCCATTGCTTTCTCTGTCAGCATCTCAGAATTAAATGTCTACTGCAAGTTCATTAAAGATCAACAAATGGAAGTATGGCTGCTGACATGCATGGTACAGTTACATCTTGTGATTCAGACTGAGTCAAGGCTTTTAATAACATCTGTGGGGCAGGAGAAGGTACCAGGATATATATATATAATTAATTTCCAGGACAAAACAAGTCATAATAGACAAATTCCTTCATGTTTACTGATCGACTCCTAATCGTAACCTAATAATCAGGCTTTCTGTACAGCAATGTGCGTCAACAGCTCAATGTTTTGTGGCATGTGTGTGTGCAAATGGTAGACAGACACTGGCTTATTTACTCACATGGGTCAGGCCGTTTTCTTTTTCACTCTTTGCTGGACGAAAAGGTGAAAATTAACATATGGGTTGTGGATTTTCTACTTTTCACAAGGCAACAAATGAAAACAGAGAGCTGGTGCAAAGAACCGACAAATACTTGAAACATTTGTAAATACCTCACTGTACTGAATTAAGCAGGGTTTGGTGTTTGGAGATTATAAAAAATATGTAGCTTTAGCTTTAACCACGTCAGGGTTTGGGAACAGCCAAGCTTATGTCAAACTTCTACTCTTTCCTTGGCCATCATTTGAATAATTCTAATTTCAACTTTTCTAAACCATCACTTGCTGGCTTATTTAATGTTGTCTCTTACTTTTCTAATGTTATTGTAAACTGAATATTTGATAGTATTAGAGTAAAACAATTACCCTGCAGTTAGGTTACCACAAATGACCAAACATTGAACATTTCACAAAATTTGTCAGTCACTAAACAGCAGAATTGAGAATGTGGTTAATGATACTCACAAGAGAAACCTGATTTAACGTTCACCATGCATGTCTAAGCTTATGGTGGAATTAGGATCACGTCTAGGCATAATTCAGTCATCCAAGCAGCATCCAAAGACAATTGCAATTTTACGACAAATACGTTCACTCCAGCACTTGGAGATCCGATCTGTAATCATATTTATAGCAGCATCTTCCACTACCAGTGGCAAACATTGCAAAAGCACTGTCTGATTAGAAAAGAAAAAATAAAATACTAGAAGATCCTGTTTATATACCTTTATACATTTTGGATACAAGGAGGACACTAAGGAAATAAGCTTCTGAAGATGTGATCACTTCTTTTACACTTCAATTGCACTCAATTCCACCACATCAAATGATTACTTTTGAATTCCAGTTTAATGTTAGCATTTTGAAACACTAACTTTAAAAAAAACTAAGTTGTCAAATTTTCTTCAGAAATTGCCCTAAACTGAAATGCATTAATACCCATGCTATAGAAACAAACAGAGCGTGTTCTTGGCTTTAAATAAGGGAAGAGATCCTTGGAAGCGTTTGCCACAGAATGCAGGTTCAGGAGGTGTCAGGAGGGAAGAGTACTCAGAAAAAACTTTTTCATCTAATGGTTTCAGGTGAGCCAGCTGCAGCCAGTAGAAAACATTTATAACACTTCACTCTGTCAGTTATTTTTTTTTCTAACTTCCAACCAATCTCAAAAGAATTCCCAGTGTTCAACCCAAAACATTTTTCTTTTTAACTTGACCTCATTGACAATGTGAATAAGCACATTTTTACAATAATGATCTGGATAATAAATGCTCTTTGAGGAATTTTCAAAGATTTATTTGAAGGTTAGTGTGATAGCGACCTCACTTCCAATAGCTCTGACACAACTCAGAGTTTTCCTCTTCTCATTGCAACACCACATGTCAATTAAATTTATATGGCCATTCCGAATCAGAGCACTCAAGTGAAGGATTAACTAAGAACTATTTTTATTCATTAGTGCACAAAGAACTTGCTCTGGCACTTACATATATTGAAAAACAATGCCAAAAATCTTCATTTTTAAAATGTTATTACTGATTTTGCAAACATGACGAATGAAACTGGAACAGCAGCTTACAGCAGATTTCATTATTTATACACATTGATTTTTAAATTAACATTTATTTTGTCCCCTTTTTCACGAGTAATGGATTTGCCTCTTTAACTTCGAATGACTTGGAGATAGTAAATCTGCTATGACCCGTTATGCCTGCATAAGTTTGTACAGGGGAAAGCAGAACTGATGCAGAACCTCAGTGGTACAACGAGTCACTATTCTATTTACTTGTTTCACTTTGGTTGTATTCTCTGTAAACAGGAAGGTCTAATAAATTTATGTCACTGTTACATTTTTCCAAGTAATGCTGAATTCAAGAACAGCTGCTTCAATTGAGTGGCATCACAGTTACCCATCTGGTTCCACCTCAGAAATGACTCTTCTGTTATGTTTTCAATATAATCTGCATTACGTTAGAGCTTATTAATCACCACATTCATGTTGTTACAGTGTTAACAGTCCAGTATTGCATATTTTAGGCATCTATTAGTCTCGTGAGACCATGGGTTTGCACCTTGGAAGGCTTCCAGGGTTGTATGGGAGACTGGCAGTTGCCCAAGCTGCAAGCCTTCCCCTCTCCACACCACCGATGTTGTACAAGGGAAGGGCACTAGGACCCAAGCACTGATGTCGTTGCAGAGCAATGTGTTGTTATGTGCCTTGCTCAAGGACACAACACACTGCCTCAGCTGAGGCTCGAACCAGTGACCTTCAGATCACTAGACCAATGCCTTATCCACTAGGCTGCACGCCAACAGTATTGCATAGTACAGTGATTAAGTACTGTATTTTGCTGTAACTGCTAAAGGCACAAAATCCAAGACCTTGTATTCCTATCTCCAAGATTTCTATTGCAACAGTGGACTCCTAGAATAAAAGTCTGCGCTCCTCCCGTCAGTGTAAGCCATTGTCTCTACCACAGATTTACAGAGTTGGTTTGTGCTCGCTGGAGATTACATGCAAAACTGCTGGCCACCTGCACTGTGTAGTTCACCACGTTCCTGACTTCCATGCCTACAAGCTACAGGACAGAAACACGGACTGCACTGGTGCTGAGGCGGTGGTGCTTTTAGAATGCTGCTCTCTACCTCTGCACTCACCAAACCTGAATTGTCAACTTAGGGGTCAGCTAGGATGAGCAAAATTTGAGTAAGGTCATTAAACTTAAAAACATAAGATCTTTTAAACAGTTTTGATTCCTCCATAAGTTTTGTTGTAATTATACTTTAACTTTACTTTACAAGAGGGAATGGTTGTACTTGAAAGAAACAGTTATGTACTGGATCAGGTGCTAAAGTAGGGTAAAAGCTCCAGGCTCCGTGACGTTTACAAGACCCTGCGCTGAACTCGGGCTGAAGCATAGCCTGCCTCAGCTGCTCCGGGCTTCATGCCCATGAACTCACTTTTGTTCAGAACGCCAATTGCTTAATCGCTTGCATGATTTGGTTTCTTTTCTCTCTGCTCAGTGTGTGTTTGACGGTCTTCTTTTCATGGGTTCTTTCAGGTTTCTTTGTAGGGCGACAAATCTCAAAGTTGTATAATGTGCACATACTTTAATAATATATGTACTTTGAGCTGAGGTATTACTATGGTGTAGGTCAAACACAACATTTACATTCACCTTTCTGACTCTTCTTAGGTTACTTAACAGCTTCTACATTGAACGCTTCTGCTGCACTCATAGGCAACCTCCAGCCATGCTCTCTTTCTCCTACGACTAGAAGTCTATTTTCATACCTATCTTTGCAGACCAGGCACCACTCACCTAAAAAATTCAATGCAAAAGTACTTACAGAAATAACAATGCAACCATATTGGTTACAAAGATGCCAATAAATGAAGGAATACTTCTGTTCAACAAAAGCAATGGATTAAAATTTATTCTGCACCAGGTACTTAATGTGCAGAGTGAATGAGTAATTGATCTGACTGACTATACATATGGCCTGAGTACAATAATACATACTTCTTTCCTTTGCTACCTCCACCTTTACAGAATTAGAGGACAAAATTACTTGCCACTCTGATTCCATGAAAGTTGGGAGGGAGTATGAGAAAATGACACAAGATGACCAAACTTTATCAGACTCTCAGTTGTGTAGCAGGATGCAGGTGTTGCTGAACTCAGCTCCAACGTCAGTAGATCTCACAGTATATGTCATGATTCAATAATCTGGTCAGACAATGAAACCTGTAAAACCTAACAGCTGATAGTGTTTGCAGATGAATTCTATATGCCCTAGATTCAGATTCAGGGAAATAACTTAAAATTTCATGAACCTATTAATTTATGAACCTCAAAGGGTTATTCAATTTCCAAATTTCATCAGCACTACATGTGGAACTACAATACTACTGGAATTGTAATTGACAAACCAATTAAACATAATAATACATATCAACATAAAGTCATGTTGCCTTTCCAACAATCAAAATACTCATAAAGAATACCATGACAAAGAAAATCCACATGAAGAAACGATCCATTACCTTAGCCACCTTTTTCCACTCTGCAGATTTTGCATTGTTTGCTTTTTGCTCTCTAAAGCAATTTGCTATAAATTCAATGTTTCTTGCCACCCTACCTCTATGTAAGTAACAGAAACAAGAGGACATATTCAGATCCTCTTCACTGGCACAACTATTTCCTATGCTTCCTTCAAAATGTCCATTACTTTCCTTGAGGTTGCAAACTGGACATCGATGCACTGGTATCATAGGCAGTGCAGAATCTTCCTTCAATATTGTATTGTTACATTGGTAATTTTTAGAAAGTTGGTCCTTTATTGTTAACTCTTTCTCTTTTTTAAGTTTTACATTTGTTTTGGAGTTATCTGACCGCACTTTACAGTTCTTTTTCTCATTTTCCTTTTGTATGGTTGTGCAGGTTTCACCAATGTCATATACAAAGAAGATCTTTGACATGTACTGCAGTATGATCACTTTAGCCCATTTTGGAACTGGCTTGGCTTCTGGCCCACAGTGATGGATATTCATGATGAAAATAGTCAGTGCAGTTGAGGCAGTGATCATTGTCATTGTTGCTATGTAGTATTTACCTGAAAGCAAACAGAAATAAATATTAGAATGATTTAATCAACTTTCTTTCAAAATCGTGCACAGGATTAAAAAGAAACATTCTCATCAAATCTGTTGCCTTCAGTGTAACATGTGAACAATGTTTCATCAAACACAAAAATAAAACTGCAAATTCATTCATTTAATTCTCCCAAATTTAAGGAAGGTAAATTATTAAACACAGATTTTCTCTTATTTTGTCAGCACAATCAATTCATGTCTTCACTTCACTGAAGAGCCTGTGTTTTGATTTTTATTTGCTTTACTGTTTATTCCTCTTTCCTCTCTCTCAAAGACATGGATTTTGTCTCAGATTTCTCCTTGAAGGCCACCACTTCCCAATGTCATGGACGTGACCATTGGAGTGACTAGATTTTGAGATTAACTAATAATTAGATCTAGAGTATCATCAGAAATTCCTCATCTAATGTCACAAGTCACTGCTGAAAGCAACTATAGTTATCAATACATCAAATAATTTTCCTAACGTAGCCAGGATGCAACAGAATCTTAAATACCTGTAATATTGCCCCCCACCAACACTATCTAATTCATTCCAAAGATGTGTAAGTTGATATCAAGTCAAGACCTTATATGTACATTCGCTTCTGCCTTCATATTTATTGTTCTAAATACTGGAGACATCATCATCACAATTTTTTAAAGTCCCTTAAGGCAGTGGTCCCAGCCATCGGTCGGCAGCCCAGTGATTGGGGACCACTGCCTTAGGGGTTCTACCAAAATAGTTACAGCACCAAAAATCACAGCATCAAAGGCACAACCTGGCATATGATGTCACAGGTCCTTCTCAATTAGTTGGTAGCTTTTGACAGAGCTGACCACAGAACCTTCACAATTGAACATTTGCATGGGGGCTTCTTCACCCGATTCCATTCTTATCCATCCACTCCATCACACGCACTGGTTTCTCTTTGAGCTCCTCTATCATAACTACTGATACCAGCCATTGATACTTGTCCTTCACTCGATTACTATTATCATGTTGATTTCACTCAAATGTTTTTCATACCACCACCAATGTCCATATACTTGCTGATTTACCTAACCAACACCTTTCAATCCCTATAAAAAAACCGCCAGATTTAGGGCAAAAGGTCTGCTGGAAGCATTGGGGAGTTGAGCAGCAACAGGAATTGCTGATGTTTCAGGTTGAGACCCTGCACCAGGACTGAGAGTGAGGGGGAAGATAGTTGGTATAAGGAGTAGGTTCTCAAGCTGAGCCTGACTGAGTTTCTGCTTCATCCACCCATCACCCTGTTTCATTCCCTCCTCCTCCTCGTTCCATCCACCCACTCCACCAACTGGACCCCACTCCAGCTGGTTCCACCTGCCCTTCACCTTTCCCTTTATTATTCCCACTATCTCCTTCCTTACTTAACAGATTCCAGCACTTGTTGTCATTGAGTCCCTTCTCAACTCCCTCTAGCCTCTGTCTCCACCTTCACCAGCTCTCCCCCCCCCCCCCCACCTGGCTCATTCTGGCCAGGGCTAGTAGGGGACAGGTGGACTGAAGTGACATGAGAGATGACGGGCAGAAAGAGGCTGGTGGGAAAGGCTGAGAGGCAGGCAGGTGTGATAGATGGGTGCAGACAAAAGGAAGCTGACAGAGGCTAGAGCAGATAAATGGGACACAAAAGACTACAAATTTGATATCTGATAAGGATGCTGATAAGAGTTAAGGGAGAGATGAAGAGCATTCAGAACAGGATGGGGGAGGGACACCTGTGGTGAAGTATGTGGGTCGTAGGTGGATAGAACCAGTTTGGGGAGGGGTGATGAAGATGAGCAATGGTGGGTCTGGAGCAGAGATTCAATACAGCTAAACACTACACCCATCTTGAAAACTAACTCTTTAAAACATGATCTTGATCATCCAATCTACCATTGTATGCTCATAATGTCAAATCTGTTCATCAACTCTCTGGAAGATGTTTTGCTTTGTTAAAACCAGTATATAAATCCTATTTATTGATACGTGAGGGCAGGTAGTCTAAAATCAACATAATTAGGTTAGTTTCCTCACTCACTTTTGTAGCATGCTCCCTAGCTCATTTAAATCAAACTTCTGAACTACTGCAAAGCAATCATTAAAACAGAAGTAAGACAACTTTCATTACAGTCGCAGTTTAAACATATAAATTGTGCTAAAATTACTAAGTAGTGGAAATTCAAAAATTTAAAGTACATTTATTATCAAAGTAAATATGCACTATACAACCCTGAGATTCATCTTCCCCACAGACAGACAACCCATTCAAACAAAAACAGCAAACCCTTCCCCCGCTGCGCCAGAAAAAAACAAATTGCTCAATCAGCAACAACAAAATTAAGCGAGCGGAAAAACACAAAATCGAAAGCGCCCAGGCATATTCAGTTCAGCTCAGTGTTCGTTAGCTGAAAGCCATCCTGATTCAAGGTCGCCCAAAACAACAACGAAAAGAGAAGCAGAGCGCATGATAACGTGAACTACAGAGTCCGATCCACGGATTCAAACTTCCCCAAGAAATTATACCCTGATATTCACAATGGAGAAATAACTTTACGATGTTACGATGGGTAGATAAAGTAGAAACTCAGTCAGGCTAAGCACTACATTCAGCTTGAATACTGACTTGAAAACCGGCTCTTTATGCTAACGATCTTCTCCCTTCACTTTCCATCTTGGTGCAGGGTCTCAACCTGAAACATCATCAATTCCTTTCCATCCACAGATGCTGCTCGACCTACTGAGTGTTTCAGCAGACCCTTTGCTCAAAACCTCTGCTCATCTAGTTCATGTTATACGTATTTTTGTTACTGCTATTTTGCGCAGTTCTGCTCAGTGTGATCTGGCTCTGAGGCTTGCAGTCAACTAACGACACAGCGCTAAACTGAGCCAAACTGAACATTCCTAGACAGTTTCGGGGCCTCTGTGGTCTGATGTTCAATATTTTGTGTGTTAGTCCCTCATTTTTTGCTAATTGCACAATTTGTTCTTTTTTTTCACATTGGGTGTTTGATGTTTTCTCTGAACAGATTCCAGGGTGTTTCTTTGTTCTGTTGCTGTCTGCAAGATGACAAACATCAGGGTTGTATGCTGCATACATACTTGGATATTAAATCTACTTTGAATCTTTGATGCATGGGCGAGTGATTTGGAAGCTTATGCATGATATAGTGGAATCATCTTCATCTGACAGCTACTTGGTGTCTGGCTCTCTGTTTAACAGTGATATATAACAAATAATTTACATTCAATGAGCAAAAATACAATTCAACTCGAAA
Source organism: Hypanus sabinus (assembly GCF_030144855.1). NCBI lineage: Eukaryota > Metazoa > Chordata > Chondrichthyes > Myliobatiformes > Dasyatidae > Hypanus > Hypanus sabinus. Next base: position 44,820,670 of record NC_082719.1, on the reverse strand, counting down.
GCATATTGTTGTTCCAATAAAACACAACCTAAAACAAGTTTAAATACTTAAAACTCTCAATAATAAAAGCAATGTATCTAACTACTGACACTTTGCAACATAAGGAAACTTGCTGCATACAAACTGGCTACAATGAGTTTAACATTATAAACAGTGATTGCATTTAAAGTGCTTCAGTGGCTGGAAAGCAGTTTGGGTAGGGAAAGATGCTATGTAGACGTAGAACACAGCACATAGATTAGTACAGCACAGTGCAGTCCCTTTGGTTCACGATGTCATGGTGACCCTTTAACCTTCTCAAGATCAACCTGACACTTCCCTCCCATGTAGCCCTCCATATTTCTTCCTGAGTCTCTCAGATGTTCCTAATCTATTTGCCTCTACCCTAGGCTGCACATCCTATTCCCCCAGCACTTTCTGTGCAAACAATCTACCTCTGACATTTCCCCATACTTTCCTCCAAACACTTTAAAATTATTCCCTCTTGTATAGCAATCTCCGCTTTGGGAAAAGGTGGAAATGGCCAATACTAGACAGCATAATTTTAAAGTGATTATCTATGCCTCTTATCATCTTATACACCTCTATGAAGTCACCTCTCATGCTCCTTCACTATAAAGAGAAAACCCCCAGCTTGCTCACCTTTCCTCATAAGACATGCTCTCTAATCCAGACAACATCTTGGTACATCTCCTCTGCACCCTCTCTAAAGCTTCCACATCCTTCTTGTAATGTGGCAACTAGAACTGAACACAATACTCCAAGTGTGGTGTACCCTTTACGTCACAGCTTTTGAATTCAATTCCTCAACTAATAAAGACCAACACACCATACTTCCTTTACCCCTCTATCAACCTGCACAGTAACTTTAAGGGTTCTATGGAGTTGGACCCCAAGATCCTCCTCTTCTTCCACACAGCTAAGAATCCTGCCATTAACGCCTTCACATTTGACTGTTCAAAGTGAATCACTTCTCACTTTTCTTGATTGAATTCCATCTGCCACTTCTCAGCCCAGCTCTGCATCCTATCAATGATAAGTTGTAACTTATGACAACCTTCCACACTATCCATAACACCAACCTTCGTGTCATCTGCCAACTTACTAACCCACTCTTCCACTCCTCACCCAAGTCAATGATAAAAATTAACACTTACATTTATTTTATACTAATTATAATGCTGGTCTATTCTGGTTTTGAAGCAAAATTTAATAGTTTTTGTATATGAACACTTAGGGAAGATGTTTTGAGGCCAAGAAAGCATTCACCAAATTGCCACGTGTACATGCTGTTGGTAGGATGTGGTCAGTCCTAAAGCGAAGCCATCTATTTTGAACGAAAAGTGCTAAGCAGCCAAAATAGATAGCTTGAAATTAATCTCCTCTGCAACACAACTTCTATAATCACAACACACCAAGAATGAGCGAGTTTTACATTGTTCATCTATCTTAAGATGTAAAGAAGACAAATCGTTGCTGGAAACCAATATTGTTAATTTACATTTTTCTACTAAATGATATCACAGACAGCAAATATAGAAAAAAAAATATGAAAGAATTGCACTTGCTTAGTGCCTTGCCTGGTTTCAAAACATCCCAAAAACTGTGAAATTCATGCATTTATCATCAAGAATAAATAAAGGTTTCCAATGCAATGGGTAATTCAACAGTAATTAGGAACTGATGCTGCATTAGCAATTTCATCAAACTGAAAGGAATGAGACAACTTTTTTTCTGCTTAGTATATTTCATACAGAGAGAGGACAGTAACATCGTGTCCCACCAATATATTAGCCTAAAAATTCATAAATTTAGAGGGGTTTTTTTTCCAGCCCCACACATTTGAAAACTCGTTTTTCAAACAGAACATTATTCTGAACATTGGGTTGAAAACTGGCTATCACATACTGTAGAAAGCAAGGAATTCAATTAAATGCGTCCTTCTCGGGCTGGAGGAATACACTTAGATAGACTTATTGTTTATATGTAAGCTGTTTGTTTACTATCATAAGACTAAGGAAATTCATTATGTTCCGGTTTACCCTTTTATAGATGCACAATAGAAAGTACCCCGTTTGAATGCATTAAGAAACACATAGAGTGAGTGGGTGAAAATCTGGCAAATGGAATTTAATATGGAAAAGTATGAAGTCATGTTCTTCAGTAAGAAGAAACAAAAGGCAGGTTGTTAAAATAGATCCTGCAAGTGAGCAAAGTTCAGAGGGATTATAGCATTCTAGTTAGCAAGCAGTGAAGAAGGAAAGCAGCATGTTATCTTTATTGCCAAAGGGGTGAAGATTAAGAGTTAGGAGATCTTGTTGCGTTTGAACAGGGTGTTAATGCCGACACGCCTAGAATACTGTACCCAGTTTTGGCTCTCTTACCTCAGAAAAGGATACAGCGACTTAGTCGTCAGTTCAGCAGGCTAACTTCCTGGATGAGAGGGATGTCCTATTAAAAGAGGCTGGAGAGTTCAGGTCTGTAATCCTTGGAGTTTAAAAACATTGAAGATTGAAGGAGACTTGACAGGATAGACACTGAGATGGGAGATGGGAGAGTCACTGCAAAACAAAAGGCCATTCATTTAAAAAAAGGAGTTCGAATTTGTTTATCTCAGAGGGAGTAAATTACTGGAATTCACTGCCCCCAAGAGTGCTAGAGGCTAGATCGTTAAAACTACTGAAGGTGGAAACAGATAAATATTTGAAAGATTGAGGAATTAAGAATATGGAGAAATAGCACAGGAGTTGAGGCCAGTTGTAAAGCAGCAATAATCATACTGAATTGGCCAGTCAGTGGTGTAGTGGCATCAGCATCGTATGGTCCTGAGTTCAAAGCTGGCTCTTTGCAAGCTTTCCATCCATGCTGGGTTGAGCATCAAGATAGCAACTCAGCCTCATGAAACATGGTCAAATGCTGCAGGAACAGCAAAAAATGTCGCCTGATGCGTCATAAGGCACGAACAGGAACAACAACAATCATACTGAATGGTGGGGCAGGAATGAGAGCCCTGGTGGCTTTGCTCCTCCTCATGTTTTCTGTCATCCGAGTGTTCGTTTCCATGTTGAATTTTACGACCCTGGTAGCCAATAGACTACTTTTTGCCAAGAGTCATCTTTGCAGTTTCAATATCAAATGATTTCAATTTCCAGTGGTGTACCTTTGGCAGGTAGTGCTCATTGCCCTGGGAGAATCTGTTATTGAACACTCCAAGGCCACAATGTAATTCTGAACTACTAGATAACCCACACCAGGTAAACCCTTCACTTGTCTCTATTCCTTCTGTTGGCCCCTGTATCCACACAATACAAATGATACCAACCCTCTTACCTGCAAACTGCACTACCTACCATAGCCTCTAATTGTCCATGGTCTTTAATTCCCAATCTTCAACTTCCTCCTGACAAAGTGCAAACTTCCAGTCAAACACCATGACCAACAACTCCACATCCTCAGCAGGTCTTGATCAGGTCCCAAATGCCACCCAAAGGTCACATTCCCCAAACCTGGCCTTGGACCCATTTTAATTATGCACACTGCTACACATAAAAGAAAATGAGCAAACGGCCTTTCAGAATAAGCCTAACATGATAGTTGTCTGCAGGCTATAATCAAAACAGTTGCTGGTGTGTGACACAACACCTATGCAGCAATCTATCAGGGCTTAGAACAATTTCTAAATCACCATCTTTTCATAGCTTTGGAAGTAGCGTAAAACCCACACAGATTTCCAAAAGTTTGGATTTAGTTGTGCATTCAGTCACCATATGTTGCCGACAGTCTTTCACTGTAACAGTATAAACAGTAGAATAGCTATTGTTTCTGCAGTAAAATCCAGTCCACTTACGAGCTGAACTGCAAATGGGTATATGAGGCTAATTTCCAATTGATACACAGAAGCAGTATAATGAATGAGGACAGTGTATCAGTCAAGTGAAATAGACAGACCTGGCAGATAAAATTTCACACAGTGGTACATAATGATTCACCTTGACAAGCAAGAATTGTCTGAAAAAATCTGAAGGAAATACAAGAACAGTGAAATATTGACACATTTTTGAAGGATGAGATGAGAATGCTATTAAAAAAAGCATTTAATATGTTGAACCTTGTACACATAGCTAGAGTATACAAAAGTAGACATACTATCTATAAAACAGTGATTAAACCAATGCTGGAATATTGCAGCCGATTGTCGCCACACAGTTAAGGGTATTAGCAATTGATGCAAGAATGAGCCAAATGACCCCTTAAGCTTGTTTGATCATTCACCGAGCATAAATCCTGCATTTCAAGTACAATTTCATACTCAATTCTGATATCTATCAGTCACTTCAAGCACCTAAAACTCTTATCAGTTATGATATTACTAAGCGACTAAGTGAACACAGCCCTTTAAGCTAAACGATATCACACACTTACAGCCCTCCTCGTCAAAGCCTTGAGATGAAGGAGAAGTTGTTTATTGGAACAATGCCAGGATTGAAAGCTTCAGGCTAAACCTTGTGACAGAAGAAATCAGAGTTGTTCTCAGAGCAAAGTAGGTTAAAGAGAAATTTGGAGAATGTGCTTGAAAAAAAAAGTTGAAAACTGTTTTCAAAAGAGAAAAGTGATTGCAACCATTTAAGACATTTTATCTAGCAAGTCCAAATGCAAATCAGCCTGTGGCAATGAAATTATTTCTACCACAGTCACTTCCAGATTGATATCATTGATTGAGGGTCAAAATAAGCTGAAACCACTTCAGCCCTTTCGTTCAAAACCATCCTCTTGTCAGATCACTGACACTGTCCTACAGAGCTCCATCCCATCCAGAAGATAAAATGCAGATGAACAGCAATTCAGAAAGTTGACCAGCTGATCAATGGTCTCAAAGGATAGCTACTTAAATTTACCATGCCATGTATTAAGGATGAAGGTAAAATTTAAATGGTATATATAAACAAAAAAAAAGGAGAGATTATATTATAAAGGCATATTTCTAGATGACCTCTGTTCCTTTCCTGGATGACATATGTTTGCTAGAGAAGCAAGATCAAGGTCATTGGTGTTAGAATAACATATTTCTTCACATTGCGTAAGAAGAAATCTTCACTCAAAGCTATTGCAGTACGTATTGCAATTTAACCTGTTGACACCAATACCCCAATCGTCAACTGTGCTGAGTATAGGCAGAAAGAGATTGAACCAGATTTTGCTGGGACATTCAGAAACTCTGAGGAACATTGAGAACTGACAGAAAGCTGAGAGCATGATAAGGACATCTGCCAAAGGAATTTTCAATGGTTTCATTGTCTGCATTTATTCTGGCTCAGACAAGTGACCCAATTACAACTCAGGAGGTCACAGCATTGCCAAGGTCATTGTCAATCAGAAGGAATCCGTACAAACCAAGTTTGGATGTGCCCATAATTTAGCTGTGAGTGCAGGCATCATTAAGCCAAGTCTACATTATTAAAGGGGCAAAATAATCTATTTCACTCAAAGAACTGTATAATATGAATATTGATATCAAAAGTTTGGAGTTAATTTCATTATTTCATTCCATTGCTGGGACTTAACAGAATGTGTACATATGTGCAAGGATAATATTACAGCCCAAGTACAGCATAAGAAGCCCAAAGTACGGAACCTTCAATAACTACTGTTAACTAGATATCAAGTTATGTTCAAATTCTGCAAGGTTTATCTAAAGCAAGTTTAATGATTCCACATGTCCAAGCTTCATTTAAAAGGTTAATTCTGAAACTCCAACTGCCACAATGTTCTTTCAAACCTAGTTTAGTCTAAGAGATTCTACATTTACGGGAACTAAAAAACTGCAAAAATGTACTGTATGCACCGACTACTTCAGAGCTGAGAATAGTACTCTAGGATAGCCACTTACCAATCAATGGAACACTTTCAGATGGAGGCATGCTTTCTGCAACCATCAGCTGAAACACAGTCAGTGCCAGCAGAACGGTCACACCAAGTGACACCTTCTCTCCAGAGTCAGCTGGTAGGTAAAACCCTAATGGAGCCAGGAATGAAATCATTACACATGGGATCAACAAGTTAAAAATGTAAAAGGAAGACCTCCTTTTGAGAATTAATGTGTATGTGACATCTGGGTAGGGGTCTGAACAACAGCCATATGTTATCACATTTTTTGTTACTGGCATTCCAAGTACTTCCCATTCCACATTCTCCACAAAATCAGTCAGGTCTCCACTACCAAGTCCATTTGTGATATCAACCTGGTTTCCATTGTAGGTCCACGAGCCAAAAGTAAGGTTACATCTCTGATCATCAAATGGGAAATAAGCCACATCGACGACACACGAGCTCTTGGTAATTGCAGGTGAATCCCATGTAATCTGCCCATCGTATCTTAAGACCACATTAGTCTCCATGGATCCAATAGATTCATCATCAGCTCTAAAATAAGTTACCAACAGAACTTACAGTTGGTTACAAAGACAGAACTTCATTAAAAATTTCAGTAATATCATAGTTCAATACTTGAAGGTCAAATAAAATGATTGAGAATTTATCAAGAGTTTAGAAGTATTTTGGAGAAATTAGAAGCAATTACAACATGATAGAGAATTAGACATAGTTTTTAAAAATCTAGCTGTTCAATGCATGGAACTAACAGATGGAATAGATGAACTCTTGACCTCACAATCTACATCTTCATGGCTTGTGGCTTATTGTCTATCTGCACTGCCCTTTTCTCTGCAACTGTAACACTACAGTATATCCTGCTTTCTATTATTGCTTTTCCCCCTGTACTACCTTGATGCATTGATGTGATGAAATTATCTGTATGGATGGCATGCAAAACAAAGTTTCTCACTGTACCTTAGTAAGAGGGCCTTGTTGGTCAGTGTTGACCATGGATGTTGCATCCTAGCTGTCTACGTTATCGATAGGCAAGCCAGAGCAGTACGATATAGAGAGCGAGCTGTCACCCACTCAGCAGGTTCCTCCTCTCCGTGCAGCTGATGAATCCAAGGGAACAGCAGAGGCTGATACAGTTTGGCAGCAGCAGCTTCACAAGAATTGCCAGTCAACGTTGAACTCAACGTACGACTGCCTTAGGGACTCCAGCTCTAGGTTTTTCCTCGGGGTTTACCCACATGACTAGGTATAGCCACCAGTCATAGTTTAATCAGAGTTTTCCTTCTCCTAGATGAGCTGCCTACCACAGCTGATGAGCCCCATCTGCCCAAAGTGACTGGGTTTGAGACACCAGGAACCCACCTTTGCCCCTTCTCCTGTCAGTAGAAATGGTTCCGCTGGGCTAAGTAGCTATGCCACAGATGAAAGCCAGGAGCTGGGTTGTTTGTCAGAGGGTATTTGAGATGCACGCAATAGGGAGCATTTAATAGGTAGTGGGAGATTATCCTCAGTAACCCCCACCCCCAGCTATGACAACCTTTAGGTTCCTGTACCTCAATACATGTGAAAATAGTGAATAAATTTATCAATTTCATTTAATTTACCAATGAAAGCAAAGTATGGTGAAATTACTTTATTGGGAAATTGGTAAATCTAAAGAAATAGTGATATTGATGAAGGTAAGAATGATTCTAGATATTCATAATTTGATCTCTGACACAGGGGAAATGAAATTTCAAATACTGAGTACAAGAGGATTAAATAGTTAAAAAGTTACCAAAACTGAAGAAACCACCACATAATGCTCAGAGGGATGATAAAGATAAGAAAAACAAATGTTAAATAAAGGAAAAGACATCTGAGGAGGGACTACAAGAAAATGAATCACCTGAATGTATTAAACAGAGCATTCACCAGTGACTAATCAGGACATCACAAGATTGAGAGGATTGGATTTCAATCAGGTCCATTGCCCAACTAGAAAAAGGCAGCATCAAGCAGATCAAGGCACTGTAATAGAGCATTGACCAGCCACCAATCCGTGTCTGGGATTGATTAACAGCAGAAATTTAAAGGAAGGTGGGGCACACACGCTGTCATCTGAGTGGACAGAGTCAGAGTGGTGATCTTGAGGCTTTAGCTCTTCGGTTCTTCAGCAAAGTGAGGCTTCAGTCAGAGAAAGCAAAGAAAAGAAAAGCTCTGTGTTAAGTTCTTCTTCCCTTCTTTATACCTACGCAGTTAGGACAGTAGGGATGACAGACAGAACAGTTGAATGCTCCTCTTGGGGGATGTGGGAAGGCAGGGAGACCTCCAGTGTCCCTGATGACTACAACTCTGAGAAGTCTGTAATGAACTCTGGATCATTCGGGAGGCTGAGGGGATGATAGATAGAACATACAGAGAGGCAGTTACACCAAGGAGCAGGACACAGGAGATAGGGTGACAGTCAGGAAGGGGAAAGGGGTTACAGAGACAGTGCAGAGTACCCTTGTGGCCATCCCACTCTACAGCAGGTGTATCACTTTGGATACTGTTGGGGCGGGGCGGGGGAGTTGACCTAACAGAGGAAAATCACAGTGGTTGGGTCTCTGGCACTGAGCCCAGCTCTGTGATTCAGAAGGGAAGGGGGAAGAAGAGATATACTATGGCAATCGGGTATTTGTTAGCTAGAGGAACAGACAGGAGGTTCTATGGGAGAGAATGAGATTCCCAGATGGCATGTTGACTCCCGGGTGTCAGGGCCTGAAACATCTCAGACTGAGTCCACAGCATTCTTAAGTGGGAGGGTGAACAGCCAGTGGTCATGGTTCATGTAGGTACCAATGATATGGGTAGGATGAGTGACAAGGATCTGCATAGGGAGTTCAGGGAGTTACGTGTCAAGTTAAAGGGCAGGACCTCCAGGGTTGTCAAATCAAGATTGCTACCTGTGCCACGTGCTACTGAGGCCAGAACTAGGAAGATTATACAGTTTAATACATAGTTAAGGAGTTGGTGTAGGAGGGAGGGCATAAGATTTTTGGATCATTGGGCTCTCTTCCAGGGAAAATGGGACCTTGTACAGAAGGAGCATTTTCCACCTGAACTGCAGAGGGCTAATATCCTAGTGAAAAGGTTTATTAATGCTGCATGGTGGGGTTTAACATGGAGTTGCAGGGGGTTGAGAACCAGAGTGTCAGAACAGTTAGAGGAGAGGTTGTGGAAGCAGATGTTGGTCAGACCTCAGACAAAAATAAGAATCAAACGATTGAGCATGATGTGACTAGTGTCCTGAGTTGTGTATACTTCAATGCAAGAAGTATCATAGGAAAGGCAGATGATAGTGCTGAAGATAAGGTTTACAACAGAGGCAATATGTCTAGAGGATAAGGCAAAACTGTAGTCACTAGGGTGAGTTGCACATAAAAGGTGGACAAAATCGAGAAGGGTGAATACAAAACTGATGGTATTATGTTTGAATGTAAGCAGTATACGGGATAAGGTAAATGAACTTCTAGTGCAGCTACAGATTGGCATGTATGATGTCATAGGCATCACTGAATCATAGCTGAAAGAAGGTAACAGCTGGGTGCTTAATGTCCAAGGGTACACATTATATCAAAAGGTCAGGCAGGAAGACAAAGGTGGCAGCATATCTTTGCTGGTAAAAAATGAAATCAAATCTTTAGAAAGAGGTGACAGGGTTGGAAGATGTTCAATCATTGTGAATAGATCTAAGGAACAACAAGGATAAAAAATACCTTGAAGGGAGTTGTATACAGACGCCCAAACAATAATAATGAAGTGGTCTACAAATGACCATGGGAGAGAGGAAGTGCATGCCAAAAGGGCAATGTACAATAGTCATAGCAGATTTCAAAATACAAGTAGATTGGGAAAATCAGGTTGGTGTGGGATTCTAAGAGAGGCAATTTCTAGAATGCCTATGAGATGGATTTTTAGAACAGCTCATTGTTGAGCCCACTAGGGAATCAGCTATTCTGGATTGAGTGTTGTGCAATGAACAAGAATTGATTAGAGAACTTAAGGTAAAAGAACCTTTAGTGAAAAGTGATCATAATTTGATCTAATTCACCCTGAAATTTGAGAAGAAGCTAAAGTCAGATATATCACTATTACAGTGGAGGAGTAAAGGGAATCACAGAGGCATGAGAGAGGAGTTGGACCGAATTTGATTAGAAAAGAACACCGGCAGGGATGATGGCAGAGCAGTAGTGGCTGGAATCTCTGGAAGCAATTTGGAAGGCACAGGATATATACATCCTAAAGAGGAAGAAGTATTTTAAAGGAAAAATGACACAAACATGGCTAACAAGAGAAATTGCTGTACCCCTTGACAATAAGTACTCCTGATCTGGTTGTTGCTCATTTTGTTGATGTTGCAAAAAAAAAAGTATTTTACACTTCATGACTGAAGCATATTAGGAAGTTTTATGAATCTTTCTGCACTGTACACAGATGGCCCTTACGGAGAAAACCCCAGCCATCCTACTGTTCTCCAGAGTGTCTGATGCCCATTCCACCAAACACACTCAATAAGCTATAAAATGGCTACTGACAATCCAAAACCCAATGAAGGAGAACAGAAGGCTGGGACGTGCAAAAGAGGGGAGTGTGGTAGTAAGGGTTTAAACAGAGTGGACCATGCCAGTAAAAGTCAGTAGACCACACAAATAAATGGATCTAAGGTTAACCCCTTATGTTCAAAATGCACAATGCGATGTAAATTTCTAGCTTAACATAAAGCCTAGGGCCAATAAAATCACCGAACTTTGGGCCAACTTAGTTTTCTGCAACACCAATTCATTTATACAAAACCAGCAAACCATCAACAAATTAATTATAACCTATACACATGTGTGAAAATGCAAATCGTTCTTATGCATGTCAACAAAATATCTTCTAATATAAAGAGAAGTACAACATCAAAAATGTGGTATTAAATTTCTAATGCATTAGGATTTTTAAATGAAATATACTAATAATCGATGATGTTCCACATACTTGTTATACAGAACAATGTCAGGTCTCCATACAGAACTACTAGGTATTCGAATAGCATCAAGTCCATCATATTTGTCTCGATCCCACTTGAGGAAAGCATCAAACCAGATTTGTCGAATCCAAAGGTAAGCAGTCAGAATTTGGTTCCTTTCATCCTATGTGCAAGAAATATAATCTCATAAATCAGAAATTTAAATCAATACTACTACAAAATATATCTACATTCTTCATCATATTTTATATACCCTCTTCTTCATGATTATCGTTACTTCCAACTTTATATTCACACTGTAAACTATCCTTTCTAATAGTCCACACCAATGAGGCATACACCATAGATGGAAACCTTTTGCAACACTCTAAATGATATTCTTATTGTTGTTAGGGAGACAACACACTGGGATTTGTTCACTGGCCCACTGAGTCAATACTGACAATTACCCATTTATATCAATCCTACATCTACCTTTTTTTATCTTGCCCACATTTTCATTCACCCCTTCTAAATTCATGCTACTCGTCCACACACCAGGGGCAATTTATATTAGCCTACCCGTTGTGACGAAAAAGGCACTGGATTGATTAATATTAACTCTGTTGCTTTCAGTATAGATGCTGCCTCATCGGTGGAGAATTTCCAATATTTCTGTCTGTACTTCAGATTTTTTGACAGGCACAGTATTTATCTTTTGTTGTTCTTATTCTTTGAAATCAAGACTTTAGCAGCATTCTACCATTGCAACTGTTGGATCTATCCAACAATGACACAAGTCAATCAGCAGTTACATCCTCTTTTCTATTACAGCTGAAAATCCAAATAGTAAAGCATACATGAGTAATTGATCGGCCTGTATTTTACAGAATATTGAAGAGTTGTTCACCATCGTTAGCCCACATCAATGAAGTAACTTTGCCATTTGCACGTTCACACACTGAACGCAGCTATCCAGATATCACTCTCTGTTTCATAACAAACTGGAGGGATGCTGCAAGTTAGTCCCTGCCCCCTGGGCCATTAAGACAGAAAATGGAAAATCCCATGTCCAATTACCCAAAACTCAATTAATGAACAACCCATTGACAGTTACTACCAAGCTTCAGAAGTGAATGCTGTCCACTTGAGCAGGGAAATGGTAGGACAAGTAATCCTGCAGAACTGTATCTTCAAAAGACGAAAGTATTTTCTGAGAATTTATAGAGACAGCTATCCAAACAGCTCTTACCATATCTTTAATTTGAGAAAGGGTGACTTTCAAAGTGACATTTAGCACGAGATCTGTATCTTCTACAGGCCTGAGTGCATCTGTATAATCTTCAAATAAGTTCTTAAACAGCATTTGAGCGTATCTTCCATCTGCTGACTCAATACCTGTTCAAACATGATTCAAGTTTCTGGTTAGTCAACCACGTCGATTTATTTAGAGTTATATACTGTTCAAACCAAAATGAATGGGAACTGGACAGTGATAGGGCTGAGAATGCGTCAGTTGGTATACAACTAGATGCAGTGCGTAACAGGAGCTCAAAGTCAAAAAGTATGATGAATACAGCACTGAATGTATTATATTTGAATGCACGCTATATATATGGAATAAGGTAGATGATTTGTAGTGGAATTAGTCACTGCCGAAGGAAGATCATAGTTGGGAGCTTAACATCCAGGTTGGTACTGGATCACAAGAAAGGGAATTTGTAGAATGCCTACAAGATGGCTTTCTGGAGCAGCTTGTGATTAGGCCTAACTGGAAAAAGGCACTTCTGGATTGGGTTTTGTGTAATAAACCAGATTTGATTGGGGAGCTTAAGGTGAAGGAACCATTAGCAGACAGTGGTCATAATGTGATATAACTTACCTTGAAGTTTGAGGGGGAGAAGATAAAGTTAAATTTCTTTAAAAAATATCAGGCAGAATAAACAAAGGAGAGTCAGTGGATTACTTGGGTTTTCAGAAGACCTTTAACAAGCTGCTGCACATGAGGCTGTTTAAGATAAGAGTCCACATTAATACAATGAATATATTAAAATGGATAGTAGATTGGGAGACTTGCAGAAGGCAAAGAGTCGGAATAAAGGGGGCCTACCCTGTTTGTCTGCTGGTTACTAGTGTTGTTCCACAAGGTATCGGGACCATTGCTTTTATCGTATTTGTCATTGATTTGAATGATGGAAATTAATGGCTTTGGGCAAACTATACAGAAGTAGGTGGAAGGTCAGGCAGTGTTGAGGAAGCAGGGAGTCTGCAGAAGGACTTGGACAGATTGAGAGAATGGGCAAAGTGGCAGATGGAATATAGTGTAGGGAAGTGTATGGTCATGCACTTTGGTAGAAGGAATAAAGGTGTGGACTATTTTCTAATCAGTGAGAAAATTAAGATGTGCAAAGTGTGTGTTTAATATTTCAGTAATATTTGAATCATATTGTAAATATATTTGATTAAGCATTCTTTGTTTAAATAATTCATTATGGGTTATACATAATAGTACGGGAATGGCATACGTCATTATGCCACCACATCGTATGTGCACTCCTCTGAAAGTAAGGAAGTAAAACTAAGAATGTACATGAGTTATTCCCAGCTCTGTGTTTTCCTTTCAATGAATCTTCATGTTTTGGAATTACAAAACCTAACACAAAAGGTCTTGGGAGACCTTGTGCAGTATTCCCTAAAGGTTAACTTGCAGTTTGAGTCAGTGGTAGGGAAGGCAAGTGCACTGTTAGCACTCATTTCGAGAGGACTGGAATATAAGAGCAAAGATGGGATGCTGAGTCTTGATAAGGTACTGGTCACCCTGCACTTGGAATATTGGGAGCAGTTTTGGACCCCTTACCAAAAGATGATATGTTGGTTTTGGAGGGGGTCCACAGAAGGTTCACGAGAATGATTTCAGGAATGAAAGGGTTAACATATGAGGAGCATTTGAAGGTTCTGGGCCTGTACTCACCGGAGTTTAAAAAAATCAGGTGATGTGCCATTGAAACTTGTTGAATATTGAAAGTCTCAGATAGAGCAGATGTGGAGAGGATGTTTCCTATAGTGGCTGAGCCAAAGACCAGAGGGCACAGCCTCAGCATAGAGGGACATCCATTTAGAACAGTGGTGAGAAGGAATTTTTTTTAGAATAGGGTAATGAATTCATTGCGCAGGGAGTTGAATTAATAGGCTGCAGAGGCCAAATTATTGGGTATATTTAAAGCAAAGGTTGATAGTTCTTGGTTAGCCAGGGGATCAAAGGTTACACTACAGAGAGAAAGCAGGAGAATGGAAAACCAATAAGCCATGATGGAATGGCGGAGCAGACTCAATGGGTAAGTGGCCTAATTCTGCTCCTATGTCTTACAGCCATATGGTCTAAACTTAATTAGAATGGTAGATTCACCTTCCCTGAAAAACATAAGTGAATAAAATAGTGGTGGTTTTTTTTTACAAGAAAGCACTAATTTCATAATAATTAGCTTTTAATTTCAAAGTAATTAAATTTAGATTTCAGTCTGTCCTGGTGAGATTAAAACTCATTTCTGTCCCATCAAAATAGTATCTTCCTAGTCTTTAACTATACAAACATATGAATTAGCAACAGAAGCAAACCAGTCAGTCCCTCAAGCCGCCTGCACCACTTAGACAACAAAGTTGAGGTGACAATCAGCCGTACTCAAATGTAATCTCGGTCTACCTGGAATAAACCTTCACAGTCTTGTTTATTAGATGTCTATCTATCAATCCTGAGTTTTAAAAAAAAGTCAAAGACTCTGTCTCTATTGCTCTTTGAAGAATAAAGCTCCAAAGACTCATCATCCACAAGGGTATTTTTTTTAACCATGATCCTATCTTAAATGTGACATCCTTTTATTTTAAATATCAAACCCTAATTCTCAGTTTTCCTGCAAGAGAAAACAGTTTGTGCACATCACTTTTCTCAGAATACCTTAGGAAACTTCCATTTTTCAAATTCTACCATAGATAGTCAAATCAAATCCAGAAGTGGTTAAATGAGAAGACAGTGAACTTCATATAATCTTCTAAAATGAGGTAATGAGTAATTTTGTGCATTTGCATTTTCCTTTAAAACCACATGAGGTTTTTAGCTCATTTATCCCAAGCTAACTCAAATTCTAATTCACATTTTCAGCTTATCAATAAGCATCCTGTTAAACTAAGCTAGTTCAGTCCAGCTTTAGTCCAAGGTTTGGAGCAGTGCAAGTGAGACACAGTCAATTCAGATCACCAAAATGAGATTATGCTTATCTTAGATATTGGGCCCACTGATGCAATTTATGCAAGAGACTGATGGGTTACAATAGTGCCAACACAATTATACATCCGTTGGTTAATCTGCTGATACTTTCACTGCTTCCCAACAAGAGCAAATTCTATTGAAAATACAACTCATTTATTTCTTTCCAAGAGATCACTAAAAATACATTTTATAGTGGTGCTAATAGCAATAATGATAATTGGATTATGCTAATGCTTTTGTCTTTTTTAACTGTGTGGAATGGCTGACTATTGTTTATAATTCATTCATTTTCTGAAAGTTGGTTATTACTGGCATGGCTGCTTTAAATGCCTTTCCTTAAGTTCCATCAAGTGGGCAGTGGTGAGCTGTGTTGGTGAAAATATTCCTATAATATTATTAGTAGTGATTTCCAAGATTTAAACTCACTAAAAAGAAGGGCTGGTGACATGTTTGCAAATCAAGATCAAGTCTGACCTAGAGAGAACTTGCAGGAAGTGGATTACTTGGTATCCTTGTTCTCTCACAGTCACAGATTCATTAACTAGGTAGTATGTTACAACTGCTGTCCACGCTGACCTAGATTCACATTTAAACCAATCCCTGTTGACCCATGCTTCTCCAAACCTTTCCTATCCATGTATTTGTTTGTCCAACTCTCCTTTAAATTTATTATTGTACCTGCCTCATCCATTTCCTCTTTGCTGTCAAAATAGCCAGAATGAGTAAACACCATGGATTTTTTAGGTGGCACAAACTTCAGTCACTCTACCTGTTGATGGTAGGAGTGACTCCTTATGTTAGGCTGCTTTGAGCTGGATGGTGTCAACCTTTTTGAGAGTCTTTGGAATTGGTTTCCTCCAGGCTTACAAATCAGCATGTGCCCCGTGATGCACATGACAAACATCCACTAACTGTTAAGGAAAATAGTAACTTAATATGGGTGGACTGCCACCAACTTTGGTTGAAGGTTAAAAGGCCACAATAAGCAGTATTTAATACTCCAGGTCAAAATGGGTAGGTAAGGTGATGTGACACACAGCTTCCAGCAGTCCTGAAGAAGCCACATCACAATGTGAATGAACCCGTTGCCTGATTGTGTTGCATGTGCAGTGTTAGTAATTGATCGTTTTATCTGGTATGACTGTATGTAGCTGGGACAGATTACTCTGAGCAGCAATCTCCCACCTTTCTACTTCAGTTAGACGGGCTCCTGATGCTTCCACTCCTTTGGTTGGTACCCTGACAGTAGAACTGAGGAGAGCAATGTAAACCTGTCCTAACCATTTGATTCCCAATGTGATGACAAGACCAAATAGCCAATCAAAGAGCATGTTGTCTTTGGATCCAGTAGAAGAGTCGGGCTTAGGTCCACTGTCATCTAGCAGGAAGGGAAAACGGAGGGTTGCAGAGGCTAGATCATTGTGGGTACATGAAAAGGAAGTAGATTTGGGAATTGAAAGCTACAGGGAACTGTCACAGAAGGGGAAGTTGTAATAGATCAGCAATGATCATATAGAAGGCAGGGTAGATGAGGGGCAGAATGGCTTCTTCCTCTTATTTTCTTATCACACTTCAGACAATACCACAGAAGGCTGATGTTGTCACACAAGCGACACTGGGTTACAACTTAAGCCAATCGTGAACATTCCTCCACTGTCATTGCTAGATTTTAGGCAACTTTCCACAAATTACAACGTAAAGCAGCAGAAATTAACTAGTACTTAAAAACACATAATTTAATTATTTCAATGTTCTGGAAAAATAAAAATTTGCTCCAACATGCGCCAATGAAACAATTCCTCGAAAAATAACATCAGAAACATTTAAATTCTACTCCGCAAGTTTGCTTTGAGGAATTCTCCTAGTGATTTAAAGAACATTATTGTCCCTTTTAGATAGAAACAAGTTTGAAGTGACAAGTCTAGAAAAATGCTTAAAAATTAGTCCTTAAATATCTGCCACAAGAGATTCTGAAGATGCTGGAAATCTTGAGCAATACACAGAAAATACTGGAGGAACTCAGCAAGTCGGGCAGAGGAATAAACAGTCGACGTTTCTGGCTGAAACTTTTCATCAATCTTAGCCTAAAGCATTGAGCTTATTCTCCTCCACTGATGTTGTCTAACTTGCCAAGCCCCTGCAACATTTTATGAGTGCTCTTTAAATGGCTTCTGCATAAAATAGTTTCCTTACCCAAAGCTATTCGATGAAATAAGAGAGCAATAAACCTTTAAATTATTTTTTTTCTCTCCAGACTACTTTTTTCCTCTTTTTGTATATTTTGAGATCAGCAGTGAACCTGGCCAGACCCAGTTTGAGAAATGCAATTTGATATTTCCATAACTTACTGTACAAAAAAAAATGCATAAATGAAAATAGCCAGTACGTAATATAGTCTTACCAATTATGAACAGTGCATTAAAGAGGAAAATAAATTCATAAGCCAAGAGGCAGGTGGATAACTTCATTCTCCAATATCTTCACCTCAGGATCGACTAAGAAGGAGTGCCCTTGCAGAAAGAAAATATTATCAAAAACGTAATACTTTTTATCGAACCAATAAAGTTATTTAATTGATGGGCATAATCACCAAAGACAGTCCTGTGCAACTCGCTGGAGTGCTCCAGGTGAGAGCTGGCCTGTGCTACACGAGACGCGCGCGACCAGGTGAGTTGCGGGTGACAGGTGGTTCTACTCAGCGTCCAGCTGGTGAGTGGCGAATGAATCCAACGGGCTAATCTGTTCAATCCGCTTCAGGAAAATAATTCAGCTCCGTGTTGCAGACTAACATAATTCTTGCCTTAAGACCACGAACAGGTGGATGAGATACTCGTTCGTAATGTTATGGTTATTTCGCCTGTAGTTCTGAACAACCGGGCGTCATTTTTCAATGTAGGTTTATTATGTGTCCCCGAGGCGAATGATCTACTAACTGCGGTTGACGAATCAACTGGTTAAAAACGGTCTTGGAACAAGAAGGAGAAATGCACAAAGAGACGAACATTCAAGCAGTAAAATTCTCCAGTCAATGAATTATGCAAGTGAATGCGAAGACAGGGATATTGCACGGATCAGGGGTGTACATTTTCAGTTACTCCTTCAATACACCGCTACTGAAATACTATTCGGTTGGTGCAGAGTGAGATGAAACACGTGGAGAACGCACAACAAAAGCTGTATTTAAAGGAGAAATCGAATGTATCGGGAAAGTCTGATAAAATCACTTAAGCTAACATAAGAGGAAAAATACCGCAGATACTAAAAATCTGAAGCACACAAACAGAAAATGCTGAAAAATGTCAAGCAGGCGATGTGATTGAGCCAACCCATCAGATCAATAAATATCAGAAAGCAAACAATTTATTTTTAATGAATCTCAGGAAATTGATGGTTTGATTAAAATTCCAGCTGGGCTTTTTGATTAAAATCAGAATTATTTCTTAAAAAATAATGTATTTTGTGTGTGTTGCATTGAGTACAAGAGCTGTGAT
Organism: Hypanus sabinus; assembly: GCF_030144855.1. NCBI lineage: Eukaryota > Metazoa > Chordata > Chondrichthyes > Myliobatiformes > Dasyatidae > Hypanus > Hypanus sabinus. Next base: position 44,802,054 of record NC_082719.1, on the reverse strand, counting down.
GTTATGTTGAAGTTGTACAAGATGCTGGTGAGGGAAAATTTGGAGCGTTGTGTGCAATTCTGGTCACCCCCCTCCAGAAAAGATTCCAATAAGATTGAAAGAGTACAGAGAAAATTTACAAGGGTGTTGCCTTGAGTTACAGGGAAGGTTTGAATAAGTAGGACTTATTTCCCTGGAGCATTGGAAAAAGAGGGGAGATTTAATAGAGGTATACAAATTTATGGGGGTATAGATAGGATAAGTACTAGCAGGCTGAGGTTAGGTGAGACTAGAACCAAAGGTGAGAGATGAAATATTTAAGGGGAATTTGTCGTACGAATGTGGAATGAACTGACAGTGGATCTACATTCAATTGAAACATTTAAGAGAAGTATGGAGAACTGTACAGTTACAGGTTGATGGGACTTGGTGTGGGCTAGATGGACTATAAGTACTGCTTCTGTGCTGTTGTGCTCTAAAACTATAAGTCATCTTTATCACACAACAACTCCCTTCAAGAGTCTTAACAACAGGACAGAAACTTATCCTCAACCTGTGGCATGTGCTTTCATGCTTTTATATATTTTGTCTGAAGGAAGAAGGAAGGAGAGAGAATGACTTGGGAGAAGGGGTTTTTGATCATTTTGGCTGCGTTCCCAAGGCAGTACAAAGCATAGATAGGTTCAGGGAAAGGGAGGCTGATTTACATGATAGACTTGACTGCGTTGACAACTCTGCACATAGTTGCATGCTTGGGTAGAGCAGTTGCACAACAAACTGTGATATATCTGGATTTGTGCTTTCTATGTTGCATCTATAAAAATTAGTGAGGGTCAATAGGGACCTACTGAATTTCCTTAGCATTCGGAGGAAGTAGAGGCAATGATGTGCTTTCTTGGCCATAGTATCAATGTGGTTGGACAAGATAAGCTGTTGATAATACTTGCACCAAAAACTTGAAGCTCTTAACCATTTCCATCTCAGTGGCTTTGAAACATAGAGGGGTGTGTGCTCCACTCTATTTCCTGATGTCAAAGTTTTGCTGACATTGAGAAAGAGGTTGCTGTCTAGCCACCATACCACCTGACTCTCTATCTCCTTCCTGTGCTCTGTCTCATTGCTGTTTGAGATTCCACCCACTATGGTGGTATCACCTTTGAACTTGGGGATGGAGTTAGATCACAGAGTCGTGAGTGCATAGGGACTAAGGTAAAATATGTAACTCACTTATTAATGATACTATGGAATCTGCTTAAGCTACTTTCTAGCTAAATCAGCCTCCCTTTCCCTGAGCCTATCCATGCTTTGTACTGCCTTGGGAAAGCAGCCAAAATGATCAAAAACCCCTTCTCCCAAGTCATTCTCTTTATGTCACACTGTCTTGCTACTTTAATAAACTTTTTCTTTTTCTGTATCAGTTGCCAATTTATCTTAATTCAGTTTGATTTTTATCTTCTATTTGAAGAAGGTGTACTATCTACATTTAGCAATCCATGTAATGTAGGTTTGAAACATTACATTGACTGTAAGATTGTCTTCCATGTCCATTAAATCCTTTGCACATTAGTCATCTGTTTGTCATTTAACAGCTCAAATGACACTGACCAGGTTTAATGGCTGTATCCAAATGTCAAGTATCGTTTAAATTACTCACTGTAGATTTGACCATGCTGATATTACTCAGAGGACTTTTATTTATGACATTTTCTCTCTGCTAGAAATAATTCCATGATTTAAGAGTAATAATTTTAAATATTATTTTAGGAAACTGAATTTAAGAAATCAGTTTATTAAGGAATTAATATTAAGGAATTTGAATTTCAGAAAAGAACTATTGCCTATTTGTGCAACTACAGCACCAAATGAAAGGCTATTGAAAGTCCATTGCTTTTAATTGAGTTTCCAGGAGAACAAAGGAAGGTTCTGCTTTTGCCTTTTGGATACTATTAGTGGATCGGCCAAAACCCTGTAATACGAGCTTTCATCGGAGGTCAATTTTAGCACAGAATGCTAACAAGTTTTATGTTTCTGAATTTCATTTATCTGCTCTAATTAATAATGAGTGGCCATCACAGCCACTTTCAACCTCTAACAATTATTTAAGTTGTATAATACAAATGCAGTATCATGTTGCATTGCCGGTGTGATATCAGGGTGACAAGGTAACAGAGATATTGTTTGCTGGGATAAGATCATTCAATGAAGAAAACAAGTACATGATTTTCTACATTCCTCTGACAGTGTGAATTTTACATAATCAAATCTCCACATTCCCAATGTTCCTCCTAAACTCAATGTATTTTCAAATCCATCAACACTGATGCTTGTGCAGACATGTCTTTGTAGGGATAGTGAGGATTAGTCGGTATGCTATTTTGGTTTCTCCTTTATTAATAAAATGTTTTATACATCATAAATAAGGGAAAATCTGCAGATGCTGGAAATCCAAGCAACATACACAAAATGCTGGAGGAGCTCAGCAGGCCAGGCAGCATCTATGGAAAAGAGTACAAGCGACGTCTCGAGCAGCCTTTGGCAAGGCGTTACTTTTTTTCACAAACACAGTGCTCTAGATCATGCCATTTAGAAATAAATGGTGCACAGCTGTCTACCAGGAGGCAATTACCCAGTATGTTGACTAATTCACAGGCCATCAGTGAGGAGGAAGAAAACAGAAGTGTTTGGAGTCCAAAGCTAGTGCATCCAAAAGCATTGAAAATGCACATTTTGAAGTCACAAATGATATACTTTGTGAATACGATAATAAGATTATAGCCTTCTTGGTCTGCCTTGATCTATCAGATTGATCTGATAAGCAAATAAGCATGGTAGCCTAGTGGTTATCATAACGCTTCAGTGTGCAGTGACCCAAGCTGAATTCCCACCGCGGTTTGTAACAAATTGTACATTCTGCCAATGACTTGTGGGTTTCTTCTGTTTGGTGGACAAATTTTACATGTACAAAGGAAATGTAAGTTTATGCAACTCACTCTCTCTCTCTCTCTCTCTCTCTCTCTCTCTCTCTTCTCCCCCCCCCCCCTCTCGGAGCCACCATTTTAGAAAACCAGGCCCTTCAGCCCTACTTGTTCATACACATTGTGTTGCCCAACAATCTAGTCCTATATCCTTACGTTGGCTCATAGATCTCCATCCTCTCTTATCCTTGGCTTTCAAACTCATATCCAGATTTACTTATCATGCGTACATGGAAAGATACAGTGAAATGCCCCTTTTGCATTAACAGCCAATGTGCTGGAGGTACCCTACAAGTGTTGCCACACATTTCAGTAGAGTACGCTCACGATGCCTGGCAGAGCAAGACAGAACTCAACAACAGAACAACAAGAGAAAATTCAAACAACAACACACACAAAATGCTGGTGGAACACAGCAGGCTAGGCAGCATCTATAGGGAGAAGTGCTGTCGACGTTTCGGGCCGAGACCCTTCGTCAGGACTAACCGAAAGGAAAGATAGAGATTTGAAAGTAGTGGGGGTAGGCGAAATGATAGGAGAAGACCGGAGGGGGTGGGATGAAGCTAAGAGCTGGAAAGGTGATTGGCGAAAGTGATACAGAGCTGGAGAAGAGAAAGGATCATGGGACGGGAGGCCTCAGGAGAAAGAAAGGGGGGGAGAGCACCAGAGGGAGATGGAGAACAGGCAAACAACTAAATATGTCAGGGATGGGGTAAGAAGGGGAGGAGGGGCATTAACGGAAGTTAGTGTTCATGCCATCAGGTTGGAGGCTACCCAGCCGGTATATAAGGTGTTGTTCCTCCAACCTGAGTTTGGATTCATTTTGACAATAGAGGAGGCCATGGATAGACATATCAGAATGGGAATGGGACATGGAATTAAAATGTGTGGCCACTGGGAGATCCTGCTTTTTCTGGCGGACCGAGCGTAGGTGTTCCGCGAAATGGTCTCCCAGTCTGTGTCGGGTCTCACCAATATATAAAAGGCCACACTGGGAGCACCGGACGCAGTATACCACACCAGCCGACTCACAGGTGAAGTGTCACCTCACCTGCAAGGACTGTCTGGGGCCCTGAATGGTGGTGAGGGAGGAGGTGTAAGGGCAGGTGTAGCACTTGTTCTGTTTACAAGGATAAGTGCCAGGAGGGAGATCGGTGGGAAGGGATGGGGGGGACGAGTGGACAAGGGAGTCGCGTAGGGAGCGATCCCTGTGAAAAGCAGAAAGGGGGGGAGGAAAAAATGTGTTTGGTAGTGGGATCCCGTTGGAGGTGGCAGAAGTTACGGAGAATTATATGTTGGACCTGGAGGCTGGTGGGGTGGTAGGTAAGGACAAGGGGGACCCTATCCCGAGTGGGGTGGCGGGTGGTTGGGGTGAGGGCAAATGTGCGGGAAATGGGAGAGATGCGTTTGAGAGCAGAGTTGATGGTGGACGAAGGGAATCCCCTTTGTTTAAAAAAGGATGACATCTCCTTCGAAAGAAAAGCCTCATCCTGAGAGCAGATGCGGCGGAGACGGAGGAATTGTGAGAAGAGGATAGCCTTTTTGCAAGAGACAGGGTGGGAAGAGGAATAGTCCAGGTAGCTGTGAGAGTCTGTAGGCTTATAGTAGATATAAGAGGAAATTAAACTTCTTTCCTCACCCCCATCCACCCACATTGACTTCTACCAACTCCAGGGCAGACCTTCTGTCCCAAATCTCCAGCCTTCCGTCTCCAGGCTTTGGGCACCGGGCTTTGACTTCTGAGCTTCTGATCAACCTTTGGGCTTCAACCTTATTTTAAAACAATATCCCTTTGTTCATCAGAATCAAGTTTATTATCATTGTCTTATATGATGAGAAATTTATTTTTGTGGCCATAATACAGTGCAAAGGCATATGTGAAAATACTATAAAATACAAAATGTATAAATTATAATTATAAATTATAAAATGATAAAAAAGGAATAATGAGGTAGTGTTCATGAATTCATGGACTGTTCAGAAATGGTCCATGAATCATGCACTGGTGAAGCATATTTGCAGCCACCATGTCAAGCCTCCTTAACTAAATCCCTTACTTAACCTGCATGCTTTCCCCTCCAACCACACTGGATTAACTGGCTCTCATCACCGTCTAACCCACTTTCTGCCTACCCCACCCCATCAGCCAGGCCAAATGATCATCTCCTCATTTACTTATCACAGCAGGCCCCCGAAGTCTTTGCTCACACTGTCAACCACCCTTCAACATAGATTCCAGCTTTCTCATACCCACACCCTGACAATCCTTCACAGACACCTATTTCTTGCCACCATGCCCTCTCAAGTGCATCCCTTCCTTACTCCAAACACCCACACAAGATCATCCAATGTTGTCACACAGTGACATAGCATGTGGAGGCCCACTAAGACCACACCTTTCCACTAATCCTACACTAATCTCATTCTATTCTCCCCACTTTCTTCTCAACTCCCAGATTCCACACTAGGAACAATTAGCAGTAGTGAATTAACCAACAAACCTGCGTGACTTTGGGTTGTGGGAAGAAAACCAGCGCTCCCATGGCAAAACCATGTGGTCATAAGGCAAAAGTACAAACTCCACATGGACAGTGCCCGAGTCAGGATCAAACCGGATTCTCTGGATCTGTGAGACAGTTCTCTACTTTTGTTTATTTAATAAAAAACATTTCATAAATATATTTATTCAAGAAATAGATAGAAACAGTATGTCTTCCTTCACATTCATAGTGTCATCAAAACAATGTATCGAAGACAGCTTGGTGTTCAACACAATCTTTTGTGTATTTAATATTTCAGTAGTATTTGAGTAATATTGAGGATTAAGCATTCTTGTTCATTTCAATAATTCAGTATGGGTTACTGTGTAAGAATAAGTGAACTGCATACGTCATGATACTACCATATGATACATACGCACTTCATGTAAAGCAAACACGAACTAAGACTCACATCTCCCATCTTTACCTTTCAAATTACTTTTATGTTTTGGAATTACAAATCATAACAGTGGCAATGAGGATTTTTTAAATGAACCCAAAATAACTACCTGCCCATTAAAGCACTGCAAAACTTTCAAGTTCAAAATAAGCAATTTTGGAAGGGAAAACACAATTAAATTAAACAAGGCAGAAAATGGAAGAACTCATGCATTCATAAACAGTGAGTACTGGGTGATAGTAATCATAAAAAATAAGAACAGAAATAGCTGGCTACATCAGAAAGATAGACACATTTAATTGCTCAATGGTTAATTGGCTCACGTAAATTGAGCTACTTGAACAGTATTTTGAAGCAAGTGTAATAGCCAATATGTACCAATTTTGTTGAGTGCATTAGGTTCAAAGGCATACAGTTTGCTTTGAAGTTTAACTGCTACAACCAAACCAGCCAAAATGAACTTTGCTGATATCATGAAAGTAATACAGAAACATTTGGAACCAAAGCCATTGTTGACTACGGAACACTTTCGGTCACATAGCAAAATCAAATGAATTGAAGAGAAATCTGAGCACTGCATGTTCAATGATGGGTTTAATGATGCACTGAGAGATCACTTAGTTTGTGGTATCTTACAAAAAAGCATTCAAAACAGCTTCTAACTGAAGCATAACGTTTAAAAGAGCAGCTGAAATAGCTGTATCAATGGAAACAGCAGAAAGGGATGCAATTGAATTGCAATCAGGATTGAACGTGAGCATGAACAAAATTGCAGCATCTAGATGGAAAGAGCATGTTAAGCAATGAAAATCAATAGACTACACAGTAAAAAAAAGCTAAAAAGTCAAGTTGCAGTTTGAAAAAGAAACACTAATTTGCATGCTGTTGATGAAAAATCTGATAATGATGATCATGACACAGGAGTGGCTAGCCTTGAGGTTTATGATGTGAAAGTTATCAATAGACAAGCAGTATGTCTTGTCTTGTCATGCTGCACCAACCGCCGCCACTGGGCTATAAACGTGCAGTCCCCCATGCATGCAGTTGTAATTTAAATTGCAGTGTTTAAGAGCAGCAACTTGACAGTTTTACTATCAGTGGCAGATTTAATGTTCCAAACTGGAATGGCCCTAGAGTACAGTGAGTAGCGGTAACAGGCCTCATTGGTCTGGATGGCCTTGTAGTTCAGGAAGTGGTTTTGTCAGGTTGCTGGTCTGTTATTCTGTAGTAAGCCTGGCTATTGTGCGGCGTCTTTGGAGGGTATCCCATTTGAGGTCAAGAAGCATATCTGTAACTCTACTGGTCTTTCTATAATCACTGGCTACAAGCCTGGCAGCTCTTCTCTGGACTTACTCAAGGTTATTGATGTGAATGGTTTGGTAGGGATCCCAAATGGCACTGCAGTATTCAAGTCTTGGATGGACTAGAATTTTATAAGCAATTTCTTTTGTAGTTCTTAGAAGGCCAAGGATTTTGTTGGAACTTAAAATGGTTTGGTTGATGTATTTTGCCCAGCTAAGGTTATCTGACAGTTCAATGTCCAAGTAGGGGTGATGTTTTACTTCCTGGAGTGCAGCGTTTCCCATGAAGTACTGATGATGGTAAATTTTTTTCTTGTGAGTCATTCTTATAATGTAGCACTTTGAGATGTTAAATTTCATCCGCCAGGAGGACTCCCACTTGCACAGCAAGTTAATGTCTTGTTGAAGGGTATTGCAGTCATTTGGAGAATTTATGAGTCTGTACAGAATCAGGTTATCTGCAAACAGTCTGACTTCAGATGTAACACAAGTTGGAAGGTCATTTATATAGGTTAAAAGAAGCAGTGGACCAAAGACCAAAGTACCCTGTGGTACTCCCGAAAACACTGGACAGCTGGATGAGGATTGCCAGTCGATTAATACCCTCTGGTGCCATTTTGTTAGAAAGCTTTTGATCCAATCCTCGGTAAAGCCTCAGATGCCAAGATGGTCAAGTTTAACTAATAGGCGTTGATGTGGTACAGTATCAAAAGCTTTACTAAAATCCATTATACAAAGGTCAACTTGACTCTTTGCATCCAGAATCTGGGCTAGATCATTAACGAATCGGGCTAACTGTGTTTCACAAGACCGTCCACTCCTAAATCCATGCTGTCTGCCGGAGAGAAGTGAGAATCTCTCTGGATGACCCATGATATTGCTGTGAATAATGTGTTCTAACTGCTTGCTTGCAATACAAATAAGTGACACAGGACAGTAATTGGATGGTGAAGACTTGTCCCCTTTCTTGTAGATTGCTATGACATTGGCATTGAGCCAGTCTTTAGGCAGGGTTCCAGTAGACAAAGACTTCTGATAGATTTTTTGGAGTATTGGAGTGGTACTAGTGGCACATTCTTTGAGAATACAGGCTGGCACATGATCAGGTCCTGCGGCTTTGTGGGCCTGGCGGTTTTTCAATAATCTTTCAATACCTGCAGTGGTAATGTTGATATTCGGCATATTTGGAACACTACTACGCCCTAAAGCTGGTGCTAATGATATATCTTTCCTTGGAAAACAGAGCAAAACTGTTGGTTGAGTACTTCCGCTTTCTCCTTTGCACCAGAAACAATCCTTCCCATAGATGATAATGGGGAAACACCAAATACTTCCCAACGTATAGCTTTCACGTAGTTCCAGAAAGGTTTGGTATTTTCACTCTGGAGACTTGTACCAATATCCTGCACATAGTCACGGTGAAGTTTTCTCATCTGCCTGTCAACCTTTCTACTCATCCCAAGCTGAAAAATCACCTGTCTTTCTGGCACGATTATACAGCTTACATTTCTTCCTAATACTCCTCTTAAGCGAAGCATTAATCCACGTTAAGCTTGGTTTGGAAGAGCTCATTTTGTGAGGAACATTAGCATCCATAGATTTCAGTGTTGTGAAGGGAAATTAATTAAACTGAAATTAGACACTGGTTCAGCTGTTTCATAAAATGAGGTTGAATTACATTTCAAAAATATTCAACTGAAGCCGACAGATATCCAACTAAGAACTTATAATGGAGAAAGGAGAACTCCTGTGGGAATGACATTTGTAATGTCGAGGTACGTCAACTCAGGCCTAGGCGGCCGGTGTCGAGCACGATGACGGACTCTCCACTCCTCCTTCTCCCTCATTAGTGTGTTCAGTTCATCTACATTAGCTGCGACGCTATCTTCTAGAAGCGTGTAGACCATAGTCTTGGGAGGGCGCCAGGGGTTCATCCTCGCATGCTTGGGCTCCCATGTGATGACTAGGCTGGCAGGTAGCTCAGGGTGGCGTAGACAGTGCCCCGCTAGTTACAGTCTTCTCGCCTCGATTTTAGTAGTGAGCATCGGGAGGCTGTCACAGCGCTCGACGTTCGTCATGTGCTGTTGTCAACTCATGTCAAGAGCCATCTGAAGCATTCGTGAAAAGCAACCATCTAGAGACTTTCGCTTGGTCTTGGTGAGTGTCCATGTCTCGCATCCGTACGTGAGAATGGACTCTATGACTGCTATGAAGAATTGTAACAGATGAAACAGAACAACCAACAAGCCACGTTGGGCTTGTATGTGATCGAAACAGGTGGCCAGCATTATGGGGACATGATTAGATGCGGCAACTACAATTTGATTGGAGATCCATCCACCACTTGCATGCTACATTCCCTGCGATAGAGTCAACTGAAAGCAAACTAAGAAAGGTACTGGATGATGCCACAATTGTCTCCATGCTGTACAACATGAACTGATGCCCCACAGAGGGCAAACAGGTGTTGGTGCCTGTGCCTCTGGTTGGAAAGTATATTGGACCAAGAAAGGACCATGCTGCTCAGAGGGATCGTGAAAATAATGAAAACAGTGATTCAACTAAAACAGTTTTTGTAGGTAACATATCTGTTAATGTTAATCAGGCAATTACTTGTGAAATGCGACGGTTTTATGGTGGAAGAGAGTTCAAGGGGTTTCAGGGAAGTTCAATTATTCAGCTTTTGTAAGTATAAAGAACGAAAATGTACTCCATATGCATTAAGCTTATCGCATGCACTTCAATTGGGAGACAAAAAGCTGCTTGTAAAAATAGATACAAAAACCAAAGCCCAGCTGGATGAATGGAAGTCCAAAAGAAAGGAGTCAATGAAGGTATGAAAACAGAGGATTCATCGGGTGATGCTTTTCTTTTCTTTCTTGATTTCATGGCTACCCAGAGAACTGAAGAATTTCAGTGTTGTGTACTTTGATAATAAAATGTATCTTTGAATCTTTGATGAGGTTGTGGATGAGGAAAGCCAGAGGAGTTCTAAGATCGTAAAGGGATCAATAAAAGGATTAATAAGAGAATACTCCAGTGAGCTAAATGCACCTTCCCAGGATCAAGATGCACTCCCTAGAAAGAATGAGAATGAGAGTGAGAAAGAGAGAAGGAATGTGAGAAAGAAAGAAGTCGATCCAGATTGAAAATGAGAAGAAAGGTGCCCAGAGCTGCTAGAACCACTTCTTGCTGTCAACTCCTAAAACCACCGTGGAAGGAGCCCCAGAACCTGAGATTGTTTCATTGCCATAAGTTCCTCCTGTCAAGCAGAGTGAGTCCCCCATAGGGAAAGACATTAACCCACAAGAGTAAGAAATCCTCCACAGTGATTAAATGTTTAGGCCTGAGTGGGTCTATTTTGAGTTGGAGTTTATAGCTTAGCAGGGAACAGTGTTGTGTATTTAATACTTCAGTAATACTTAAGTAATATTGTAAGTAGATTGTTGCATATGTCATGATGTTACCACGTGATACGTAGACGACTCACTTAAAGTAAACATGAATTAAGACTCGCATCTCTTGGGCTCCTGTCTTTTCCTTTCAAATTAGTTTAACGTTTTGGAGTTACAAAACTTAACAATATTCCCATGCAAACACGTCATCAAGCTTCAAGGCTGGGGCATCTGTACCTCCTTCTGCAACTTAACTTCCTCATCAGCAGACCTCCATCAGTGAGGATTGGAACAACCTCTCCTCCTCGCTGACCATCAACACAGATGCATCTGATGGCTACATTCTTGGCTCCCTGCTCTTCTCTCTGTACACACATGACTGTGTAATGAAGCAGAGTTCCAGTGCCATCTTCACATTCACCAACACACTCCTGTTGTTGGACGAATCACAGGTGACAATGAGGCAGACTACCAGAGTGAGATAGGACACCTGCTTGAGTGGTCTGTAACTACAACCTCTTGTTCAACATCTGTAAAACAAAGGATGGTCTTATTCAGAGCTGTTTGTGCACAACAGGAGCAGGAAGGTAAATATGCTGCAGTCGACATTGGGGGCAATCGGTGGTGAAGTGAGACAGCAACTTTAAACTAGTGGATATTATTGTATCAGTGTCAATCAGGCTTTAGATGATCTGAGCAATGGGATCAACATGCACGAGAAAGCACACCCTAATGCCTTCACCATCAATTTGGGAGATTTTAACCAGGCCAGTCAGAAAAAATCAATAAGCAATTACCATTATCAGATCACTTGCGGGACCCCACGAAGTACTTTGGTCAACTTTTAAAGGATGCGTTCCCTTCTGTATTCCCAGACGATCCTCCATTACTTGATCGCGCTCATAGAATTAAGCAACGATCACCGAGTGCTTCAGCTAAACCACCGGTTATAATTGTCCGATTTCATTATGTGCATGTTAAAGAGCAACTTAGTCGTGTGGCTCGGCGTGTAGGGATGGTCAAATTTCAAGATCACAATTTTCGATTAGTAGAAGATTTTAGTCCAGAAGTAATGAAGGTAAGGCTTCTTTTTAAACCTCTGATGTCTGAATGTTATGAGAAAAATCTAACACCTGCGCTCTTATACCCTGCGAAGCTCAGAATCTCGCCTCCGAATGCTCCACAACGTGTTTTTCTTTCTGCATCTGAAGCGAGAAGCTTTCTGAAGGAGAACTTCCCTACTGCTATGGACACTCCTCTCTAATAAATGAGCGATTTTGATCGTGAAAGATGGTTTTTATTTCCAAAACCAGATTTTGTTTCTGGCTATTGGTGTAGGTTTACTCTATATTTTATACTCGAGTTAAAGTTTTTTTTTCGACATACTAATCTTTTTATTTTACTTACTTCAACCACTGTACTTTATCTTTGGTTATTATTATTAATCCTTCGAAGGTGAATTTTTAATCTTTTGAAGGTGAATATTTTTTTACTAAGATGGCGGTTTTTTCTTTAAAATATCTCTGGCTTTTTTTTATTTCACTTTTGTTTTCTCCCGTCTTCTTCCTATAATGCATTTCTTATCACAGTTTAAATTTTTTTGATTTGTTTGGGTTTTAACCCGATTTATAAGTTACTAGTGATTATATTCTCTTTGTTTTTTTTTAACTACCAATTATATTAAGAAGTTTGGTTTTAGTATAGTGATTATAATTTCTTTAGAGTTTGGGTGGATCTTTTATCCTTTATATACGGAGTTGTCTTCTGCTGATATAGGGGTAGATTTAGTTTCATCTTTCCCTTTCCCAGCCTATCCTTGGCTGAGGTGGTCTTTTTTTCCCCTCTTGGGTGGGGGGTAGGAAGTCTTTTTCTAAACCTTATGTTTCTTATATCAGTTTTTTTCAATTCTTTCATTTGGGATGATTTTGAACTACAAAAATGTCCACGATGTCGTCACTTCCGGGTCCGCTCCATATTTTTGTTCCTCTTCCGGGTGCATGAGTTCATAATTTGGTTAACCCTTTATTTACCAAAGGGTTGATTTCAGAAATATGGCTCAGATCATTAATTTTGTCTCTTGGAATACTAATGGCTTAAACCATCCGATTAAATGGAAAAAGATTTTAAAAGTATTCCAAAGGCTTAATGCTCGTATTATTTTTGTACAAGAAACTCATGTGAGGAAAGAGGACAATTATTGCTTTTTTAGGTTTTGGAGGGATCAACAGTATCATTCGAATTCGAATGCCAAAATAAAGGAAGTTTCAATTTTTATTGACTCCTCTATTGCATTTGTCCAACATGATATCTTTTCGGATCCGAATGGTAGATTTTTGTTAATTACTGGCTTACTTTTTAACAAAAAGTTTGCTATGGTTAATGTTTATGCTCCAAATGTGGATTGTCCTGATTTTTTTAAGTCCTTCTTAACTTCTCCACCTAATCTAAATGAATATAAGTTAATAATGGGTGGTGACTTTAATTGTTGTTTAAATCCTTTGATGGACAAATCTATATCTACTCAGACTTTACCCAATAAGTCGGCCACTTGTATTAACTCTTTTTGACTGATAATGGAATTTTTGATATTTGGAGATTTCGGCATTCTAAGGACAAAGGGTTTTCATTTTTCTCACATCTTTATCATTCCTACTCGAGAATTGATTATTTTTTTTATTGACTCTTGTTTTATTCCATCGGTAATTGGTTGTAATTATGATATTATAGCCATCTCTGACCATGCACCATTAAAACTTTCTATTAAATTTACGGATACAGCTTCTAATGCTAGACAATGGTGATTTGATTCTACCTTACTGCAAGATCCGGATTTTATTAAATTTATGAAGGAACAGATCGATTTCTTCTTTTCAACTTATTCCACGGATGCTATTTCTTGCGGAACACTTTGGGACACTTTTAAAGCATATATACGTGGACAGATTATCTCTTACTCTGTTGGTCTGAGAAAACGCATTAAGAAGGAAACTCTTTTATTGGTTGATAAAATTAAAGTGATTGGCAAGAAATATTCGATCACTTCCTAGTAAGGAGCTTCACAAACAAAGGGTTGAACGTCAAACGGAACATAGTTTATTACTTACATCTTCGATTGAAAATCAATTAATGAAAACCAGATCTGATTTTTATATACATAGTGATAAATCGGGTGAACTGTCAATTGAAGAATGCTTTGGTTAAACATCAAATTACTAAGATCTGTCAGCAGAATGGGGATTTGACAGTTAACCATGATGAGATAAATAAATCATTTCAAGATTTTTATACCTCCCTGTATCATTCTGAATTCCCTCATGATTGTAATACCATGTGTGATTTTCTTGGGAAATTGAATTTTTCAAAATTATCATCAGATGATCTTTCAATATTAGAAACTCCTATTATGGATGCAGAAATTAAAGGGGTTATTTCCTCCATGAACTCTGGGAAAGTACCAGGTCCAGATGGGTATACAGTAGAATTTTTAAAATGTTTTTCCACTACTCTTTCTCCTTGGTTATGCAGGGTTTTTGAAGAAGCAATTAGATTGGGCAATTTGCCACAATCTTTTTATAGAGCTTCCATTTCTTTAATATTGAAGATACTGACTGCGCATCCTATAGACCAATATCTTTATTGAATGTAGATTCCAAGATCCTTTCCAAGTTACTGGCATCCAGGTTGGAGAAGGTATTACCCCAAATTATTTTGGAAGATCAAACCGGTTTTATTAAAAATCGCTATTCTTTTTTCAATGTTAGGAGATTATTGAATATTGTTTATACTCCTTAACATAGCACTTTAGAATGTGTTATTTCATTAGATGCAGAGAAAGCATTTGATAGAGTTGAATAGCCATACTTATTTAATGTGATGGAGAAGGTTAATTTTAGTCCGACATCCATTTCCTGGATTAAACTGATATATCATACTCCAGTAGCCTCGGTGCTTACTAACAATCAAAGATCTCCCTTTTTTTGTTTATTTTGGTGCACTAGACAAGGCTGTCCTCTTAGTCCATTATTATTTGATATTGCTTTAGAACCCTTGGCAATTGCTATCAGAGAATCACAGAATATTTTTGGCATTAATCGTGGGACAGATAAACATAAGTTATCATTATTGCAGATGATTTATTATTATTTATTTCTGATCCTGAGAAATCCATTCCAGCAGTTTTATCATTGTTGGCTCAGTTTAGTGATTTTTCGGGGTATAAATTAAATCTTAATAAGAGTGAATTGTTTCCTTTAAATAGACAGGTTCCAATTTATGGAAATTTACCTTTTAAATTAGTTAATGACTCTTTTATTTACTTAGGGATTAAAATCACAAAAAACTATAAAGACTTATTTAAGGTTAATTTTTTGCCCTTAATCGATCAGATTAAATGTTTGTTTACTAAGTGGTCACCACTATCTTTATTTCTGATAGGTCGGATTAATGCTATTAAGATGGTTATTTTACCCAAGTTTTTATATATATTTCAAGCGGTACCAATTTTTATTCCAAAATCTTTTTTTGCTAATGTTGATTCAAATATTTCCTCATATATATGGCAGAATAAAAATCCTAGGTTAGGTAAAATATATTTACAGAAGGCAAGGAAGGAAGGTGGATTGGCATTACCTAATTTTAGATTTTATTATTGGGCAGTTAATATCCGATATTTGATATGTTGGTTAAAGGATTGGTATTTATCTTTTAGCCCTCATTGGGTGAACCTGGAAATTAAATCTGTACAAGGATTTGCATTGGGTTCTATTTTAGGGACTTCTCTTCCCTTTGCTCTTTCTAAGTTGCCGAAACGAATTGACAACCCGATAGTTAAACATACTTTACGTATATGGTTTCAATTTCGGAAATTTTTTGGGTTGACTCGGTTTGTTTTAAATACTCTTATTGTATCCAATTGCTTTTTTTATCCTTCTATTATAGATCAAGCTTATTCAGCTTGGAAAACTAAAGGATTACTACGATTTTCCGATTTATTTTTGGATAATTGTTTTATGTCTTTTGAGCAATTATCTAATAAATATAATTTGGCCTAGATTTCATTTTTTTAGATATTTACAGATTAGGAATTTCTTAAATACTGTACTTTCTACTTTTCCAAATTTTGTGTCCAGGTATTTTGGAGAATTTGTTTGAACCAAACCCTTTTCAGAAAGGGCTTATATCAAAACTTTACAATATAATTATGAAGATACATTCAGAGCCCTTTTATAAGACTAAAAATGATTGGGAAAGAGAACTTAACCTTACTATCCCTATTGAGAATTGGGATAAAATTCTTCAATTAGTTAATACATCATCTATATGTGCTAAACATTCATTAATACAGTTTAAAGTTGTGCACAGGGCTCATATATCCAAGGATAAATTAGCTCATTTTTATTCCTATATAAATCCTATTTGTGACAGATGTCATTCTGAGATAACCTCTTTAACTCATATGTTCTGGTCGTGTCTACTTTTGAAAAAATATTGGAAAGATATTTTTGATATTATTTCTGCGGTATTGAACATTGATTTACAACCTCATCCTATTACTGCAATTTTTGTTTTACCAATGATGGACTCACTCCATTTATCCTCTTCCTCTTGTTGAATGATTGCATTTCTTACACTAATGGCTAGAAGATCTATTTCATTGAATTGGAAAGAAATTAATCCTCCTACTGTATTTCATTGGTTTTCTCAAACTATGTTAAGTCTAAATTTAGAAAAAATTAGAAGTGGTGTATTTGCTACTTCTATTAAATTTGAAAAGATATGGAGCCCATTTATTCAATAATTTCATATGATGTAATGTGACCCTGTTCCAAGCCTATTTGTTTTTCCAGTTTTGATTTTATATATGTTGAGAGGATCGGAGTTGATGACACTGATGATTTTGTATTTTTGTGAGATATTATAAACAGCCCTTTTATTTTCTTTTTCCATTTTTTCTTTTTCTCTTTTTTCTTTTTTTTCCTTATTAGTTACTAGATTATTAGATTAGGTTTTTTTGCATAATTTTTTTTCTTTTTCTTTTTTCTGTTTTTTAAAATTATATATTATGATATACCTAGGTTTGCCTTGTTTATTTGTACTGTATCGTCCATGATTTGGGAAGACTCATTTATACTGTAACCATTGCTTATGTATTCTTTCATGTTCAGTTGAAATGTGTATGTTTGTAATCCCATTATCTATGTATCAATTTTATTTTGTTAATATTAATAACAATAATAAAAAGATTGAAAAGATCTCTTGCAATACCAGAGGAAACGACACACTGGACCATTGCTACACCACCATCAAGAATGCCTACCGTGCCCTCACTTTGGGAAGTCTGATCACCTGGCTGTACTTCTACTCCCTGAGTAGAGGCAGAGATTGAAGACTGCAGCACCAGTAGTGAGGACCAAGAAGGTATGGACATGGGAAGCACAGGAGCGCCTACAGGACTGCTTTGAATCCGTGGACTGGACTGTATTCAGGGATTCATCTTCGAACCTAGATGAGTATGCTGCAGTTGTTACCAACTTTATTAAAACCTGTGTGGATGAGTGTGTGCCCACAAAGATTTACTGTACATTCCCACACCAAAAGCTGTGGATGAACCAGGAGGTACATCATCTGCTGAAGGCTAGATTTGTGGCATTCAAGTCTGGCGACCCAGGCCTGGACCAGGAGACCAGGTATGATTTGTGGAGGGCTGTTTAAAGGGTGAAGAGACAATTACGAATGAGTTGGAGGTGACACCAGATGCACAGCAACTCTGGCAGGGTTTGCAAGAAATTACTTCCTAGAAAACGAAACCCAATAGCATGAATGGCAGTAATGCTTCACTATCAGATTAACTCAACGCCTTCTATGCCTGCTTTGAAAGGGAGAACACAACTACAGCTGTGAAGATCTCTGCTGCACCTGATGACTCTGTGATCTCTGTCTCAGAGGCCGATGTTAGGCTGTCTTTAAAGAGAGTGAACCCTCGCAAGGTGGAAGGTCCCGACGGAGTACCTGGTAAGGCTCTGAAAATCTGTGCCAACCAACCAGCGGGAGTATTCAAGGATATTTTCAACCTCTCACTGCTACGGGTGGAAGTTCCCACTTGCTTTAAAAAGGCAACAATTATACCAATGCCTAAGAAGAATAATGTGAGCTGCCTTAATGACTATCGCCCAATAGCACTCATATCTACAGTGATGAAATACTTTGAGAGGTTGGTCATGACTAGACTGAACTCCTGCCTCAGCAAGGACCTGGACCCATTGCAATTTTCTTATCGCCACAATAGGTCAATGGCAGATGCAATCTCAATGGCTTTTCACATGGCTTTAGACCACTTGGACATCACAAACACCTACGTCAGGATGCTGTTCATCGACTATAACTCAGCATTTAATATCATCATTCTCACAATCCTGATTGAGAAGTTGCAGAACCTGGGCCTCTGTACCCTCCCCTGCAATTGGATCCTCGATTTCCTAACTGGAAGACCACAATCAATGTGGATTGGTGATAACATATCCTCCTCGCTGACTGCCACACCTCAGGGGTGTGTGCTTAGCCCACTGCTCTACTCTCTGTATACACATGACTGTGCGGCTAGGCAAAGCTCAAATACCATCTATAAATTTGCTGATGATACAACCGTTGATGGTAGAATCTCAGGTGGTGATGAAAGGGTGTACAGGAGTGAGATATGCCAATTAGTGGAGTGGTGCCACAGCAACAACCTGGCACTCAACATCAGGAAGACGAAAGAGCTGATTGTGGGCTTCAGAAAGGGTGAGACGAAGGAACACGTAACAATCCTCATAGAGGGATCAGAAGTGGAGAGAGTGAGCAGTTTCAAGTTCCTGAGTGTCAAGATCTCTGAGGATCTAATCTAGTTCCAACATGTAGATGCAGTTATAAAAAAGACAAGACAGTAGCTATACTTCATTAGGAGTTTGAAGAGATTTGGCATGTAAAACAAATACACTTAAAAACTTCCATAGATGTACTGTGGAGAGCATTCTGACAGGCTGCATCACTGTCTGGAATGGGGGGGGTGGGGTGGGGGCTACTGCACAGGACTGAAAGAAGCTGCAGAAGCTTGTAAATCTGGGTCAGCTCCATCTTGGGCACTCGCCTACAAAGTACCCAGGACATCTTCAGGGAGCGGTGTCTCAGAAAGGCAGTGTTCATTATTAAGGTCCTCCAGTACCCAGGGCATGCCCTTTTCTCACTGATATCATCAGGTAGGGGGTACAGAAGCCTGAAGGCGCACACTCAGCGATTCAGGAACAGCTTCTTCCCCTCTGTCATCTGATTCCTAAATGGACATTGAACCCTTGGACACTACCTCACTTTTTAAAATATACAGTATTTTTGTTTTTTGCATCTTTTTAATCTAGTCAATATACATATACTGTAATTGATTTAATTATTTATTATTGTTATTATTTTTATTTTATTTATTAAGATTTTTTCTTCTATGGTATGTATTTCATTGGACTGTTGCTGCTAAGTTAACAAATCTCACATCACGTGCCTGATTCTGATTCTGAGATAACTAGTCCTAGGCTCAGCATGTATAGTTAGATGCAATCATAAGGAAAGTACGGCAGTAGCTTTACTTTCTTATAAGGTTGAGGGGGTCATGGAACAAGCTAATTAATTCCTGTAGCTGTACTGTTGAATGTATCCTGACTGATTGATCACATTGTGGGCTGGTATGTCAGTTTAAAAGCACAAGGACATAAGAAGCTGCAGAGAGTAGTGGATCTTACACAAAATATCAGGGGCACATCCATCCCCACGATCAGTAGCATTGACAGGAGATGCTGTCTCAAGAAGGCAGCATCCATTACAAGTAACCCCCCCCCCCACCCCACCTCCAGGCCATGCCATATTTTCACAGCTCCCACCGGGTAGGGGTATAGAACCCTAAAGTCCCACACCACCAAGAACTGCTTCTTCTGTTCAATCATTTGGTTCTGGAGCTAACCAACAAAACTCTAATCATCACTGCAGTTCAGCAACTCTGTAACTACTGATCATTTTGCTCTAAAATGGAATTTGTTTTTTTGTGCTAATTATGTTTTTTCTTGTAAAAATTATGTGTATTTTCCTGTACCCTGGACCACAGCCCTCCATACACCTTCCATCCATGTACAAGACCTGTCCAAATTTCTCTTAACTATTTCAATCTAACCCAAATCCATCACTTTCACTGGCAGCTCGTTCCACACTCTCACCCTCTGAGTAATGAGGTTGCCCTTAACATTTCACCTTTCACCCTTAACCCATGATGTCTAGTTTTGGTTTCACCCAACCTCCGTGGAAAAAACCTGCTTGCATTTACCTATCTATACCCCCCATGATTTTGTCTATCTCTATCAAATCTCCCCTCAGTTTCCTCCGCTCCAGGAAAATGCAGTTTGCCACTGACTCCGCACCGTGCTGTTTACCTTAGTTCTAATAATAACACTCCAATCTCCCTCATCACATACAGTATGGCTGCCTCAGCCTCCTGAATACAATAGTGAGCAGCACGCTCGAGCTGAAGCTGACCTGCAAGACCTGTTAGGGCCCAGGTGCAGCTGAAGTCTGCAGAACAGCCGAAAGGAGCTGCTGCACCCCACCCAGCAATGTGGCGACAGTTGTCTGCTGACAAGGGATGTCGAGGTTCATTGCTGGGTGACACCTGGCAAATAAGGTGGAGGATGTGGCAGCCCGCACATCTTGGGGTTTCGTGCAAAGCATTTGAGTGCACTCAATCAGTGGAGGCTCCAGGCGTGGCAGGATCTCCTCAGAAGAGGTCACTGCGCCAATCGAATTGCCCAGGGTTGGTCAGGGCGCTGTAGCTGGGAGCCTAATGTCGCTCTTTATGTCTTCTGAACAGCACAGCTGGTTGAAGGTGCAGGATTAGCGGTTTAAGTGGTGTCATTGCTGGATCGGTGGGGTCATCAACATTGCCGCGGACTAAGCCGCTCGGCACGTAGCGAGTGACTGCATGCGAGATCTTATCCTCTTTGCTACAACTGTCATGCTTTTGAACTGACCTGCACAACCCCTAAAACTACCTCAGCCACAGAACATCACAGACCAGCTATGCACCGCAGTGAATCTTGTCTCATACTATGCTTACTTTTCCGCTAATGTCATGTCTTTTCTCGTCACTGTCTTGTGTAATAAATGTTCTGCACATAGTCTGAATGTACATAACAATGATGCTGCGGCAAGCAAGTTTTTAATTGTACTTCTACCTCATCGCATTAGTGCATATGACAATTAACATAGAAACATAGAAAACTACAGCATATTACAGGCCAAACACGAGGAAATCTGCAGATGCTGGAAATTCAAGCAACACACACAAAATGCTGGTGGAACACAGCAGGCGAGGCAGCATCTATAAGGAGAAGCACTGTCAACGTTTCAGGCCGAGACCCTTCGTCAGGACTAGTCGTAGCGTAGACAGTGCCAACCTTTGTTGTTGTGCCAACCATGTAGCCTACTCTAAAAACTTGTCTAGAATTTCCCTACTGCATAGCCCTCTATTTTTCTAAGATTCATTTACCAATCTAAGAGGCTCTTAAAAGACCCTATTGTATAACCTCTACCACCTTCTCTGGCAATACATTCCACGCACCCACCACTCTCTGTGTGGAAAAACTTAATTCTGACATTCCCCTTGTACCTCACTTGACTTGACTTAACCCATCTCCCTCTTCTCCTGAGAACAGATAAAGTGTAAAGTGCAGCTGGCCTGGCCTATCACCTGCTCTCAGCCCTGGTTCAATGAGGATTACAGAAGGGCACACGAAAGACAACACCATGTGTACCTGAAGATAGCACAGTGAAGCTGCAAGTTTGGACAATGTGCTCATCAGTAAAAACAACATGTCAAAAGAATTAAGTGACTCAGCTTGTTCTGAGACCTCTTCTGTCCTATCACATCTAGTCTGAATGGTACTGCACAGTTAAACTGTGAATGGGATGAGGAGATTCCAAGGACATCCCCATCCTCAAAGATAATAGAGCCCAGAATATGAGTGTGAAAGATAAGATTGATGCATTCTACCTTCAACCAGAAATTCCAAATAGATGGCCCATCTCTGTGGTGTCCTGAGATTCCCACTATCACAGAAGCCAGTCTCTAGCCAATCCACATAATATCAAGACATAGCTGGTAGTGCTGAATATAGCAAGGGCAAAAGATAATGCCTTAGCTGTGGTTCAGAATTATATTTCAATAACAATTGACTACAAAGCAAATTGTGAAGACTCGTAGTCATGAATGATACTACAAATACATACTTAGCTATTTCAAATCATTTTTATATTACAAAAAATACTGGAGCTGATAATGATAGTTGCTCCACATGCTTGTAGTTGTAACCAAATCATTAGAATGCCCTCCTTTGATAGAAAATGTGCTATTAAAGCCAACATTTTTGCATCTTTTCCTAGTAGCTCCCTATGAGTTGGAGAACCCTGTAGTAGTTTTCCATTTGTTTGAGTAACTTGCAACAGAATTTTTTATTGCCTTATATAGCAACTGATTACTTTACCTTCGCTCAGTGACGCAGCCTGCTTTGCATGGCTGCTTGGTCTTTATAGAAGATTAATTTCATTTTCTCTGTACTTAAGCTAGTGGAGGAGCAGTTCTGTTTCTTTTTTCGAGGAAATAAGCTCTTACTGTCTTCATCCACGAGCTCCTCTCTCACTCCCGTCACTTCCTCTCTTAATGCCCTGACTCTAAAGCAAAGGCTACAGTTGCCTTCTGATTGGGCTTGTCTTCCCTTCCTTTGAAAACTGCCTTCATAATATGGGTAAATGCAGCTCAGTCCATTTAAACAGGCTTCATTAACCAGAGGTATAATATTTGTTCCTGTTAAAAAAGTTCAATGTGTTTGGTTTCACACATGGGAGAGCACGCTGCTGCTTTGCCACTATGTGATTGTCACAGGTAGGCCAACAGATGCTCATTTTATAAGTTGTAATATTCAATGGAAATCACTGCCAGTCAATTTAATATAATCTATTTGTTTGGTAAGTGATTAACACCCCTTCAAAATTAAATATGTTAAATTACATTAAAAATTTATAATTGAACTCTAACCATTATCAGTGATCAGTTTTACATGTGTTATCTTGTGTCAGTGCACCAGTTAACACATTTTAATCATGCCATAAATTTCTTGGTACATTTCCTTTATTCATGCCTTCGATACCTTTAAGAACAAGGGCAAGTCAACAATACTACCGCACCTGCTTTCACCAGAGCTCAGTACAAACTTACTGCATTAAGATTTATATTAAATTATTAAACCCCACAAAGGATTTAGGAATCCAATGTCACAAATATTTATCCACCTTTCTTTTGCTATTAGAAAATCAGTTTTCCCCAGAATCGAGAGAGCAAAGCGACTTGTAAAGATGCAGAATGCATACATATCCTCTTGAATTTGCCTCTTTGTTTTGTGGCTGCCTGCAAGAAGATGAATCTCAGGGTTTATACAATATACATATTTTTTTAATAAATATACCTTAATGAGATAAAAGCTGGGGAAAGCCAGAAATGTCTCACTTGTTCTAATATGATGTTACAAATTCCTTTTCAAGATGGATGCAATGCAAATGGTATGTAAAAAATAAATAATCATTCCAGTTCAATTTGCCATTAAAGTTCAAAATATTGCAGGCGAAGTGAAGGAAATTACGTTAGGACATGGTTTGTTGGATCATTGTGGTCCCTGGAAGTGTGTCCACTTATATAGCACACAGGATCCAACAGTCCCAGTTACTGCCAGCTAAGTCAAAAAATACAGATGAGGTGATCCTAATTCTGGGAAATTCTACCGGAGAACACCAGACCTTTCTTTGTGTTTGGTTTTATTTTATTCATATTCTTTTATACTAATTTTATTGAAATGTAAATTGTTTACCTCTGTTATCCTTTTTATACCCCTTGTTTTAGTTTGCTCTGGAGCATTTACTACTATTTTCCACTGCTTGTGCATGTTGGTGGATATGAAACAAAAAATAAGTAATTTTGTTCACAAAAACCACAAACCACATAATATTCATCTATAGTGGATTCAATACTATGATGAACCATTACAGGGGAATTTTTAATAAGCCTCTCCCTTATCAGGCTGCCTGTCGGCTTAAGATTTTGGCTGTACTGAGTCTGCAATCCTGCATTGAAATTATTTCCTGCGTTCAAGGTCTACAGCAAAGTCAGTGCGTTATTTTGTCTGCCCCTTGACTGACACAGACTGTCCCTGCATAATTAGATATGCCAATTTTTATTACTTTCTTTCATTAGATGAACATAAGAGGCATTATTTGGAAAAATAAAATACTAGAGTGTTTTATTATAGAAATACAGGATACTACAACATAGTACATAGAACAGTACAACACAGGAGCCCAGGCCATTCGGCCCACAATGTTGTGCTAAACCAGCTGAAAAACAAATCAAAAACACCCAAACACTTATCCCTCGTACCTACACAATGTAAAGATGCCTTCATCTTCCTTACATCCATGTGCCAATGCTAAAGCCTCTACGGTATTCACCTTTGCCACCAGAACCAGGCAGCTCATTCCATCCATCCAGCACTCTCTGAGTAAAAAACTTAACTCTCACATCCCCCTTGAACCTAACCCCTCACCTTGAATGCATGCTGTCTGGTATTAGACAGAAACTCCCTGTCAACTTTATCTATGCCTCTCATAATCTTATTCATATTCTGTTAGATCTCCCTCAGCCTCCACCACTGCAGAGAAAACAATTCAAGTTTAGCCAGCCTCTCGTGATGGCACATGCTCTCTAAACCTCTTTTGAACCCTCTTGAAAGCCTCAACATCCTTCCTACAGTAGGGTGACCAGAACTGTATGCAATACTCTAAATGTGCCCTAATCAGAGCTTTATAAAGTTGCAACATAACCTCTTGACTTTAGAATTCAGTGCATTGACTAATAAAAGCAAACATCCCATAAGCCTTCTTAAACACCTTTTCAACCCGTGTAGCCACCTTCAAGGAGCTATGATCTTAGATCCCAAAGATCTTTCTGTTCAACAAAACTTTTAAGGATCTTACCCGTAACAGTGTGGTGTCTCTTTGCATTTGCCCTACCAAGGTGCAACACCTCACATTTATCTGGGATAAACTTCATCTGCCATTTCTCTGCCCATAACTGCAACTGATCTGTATTCTTTGCCAGTCTTCTACACCATCCACATCTCCACCAATCTGGGTATGATCCACAAATTTACTAACACACCCATCTACATTTTCATCCAGATCACTTACATACATCACAAACAGCAGAGGTCCCAGCACAGATCCCTGCAGAACACCACTGATCACAGATCTCCAGCTTGAGTAAGCCCCTTCAACCATTACCCTATGTTTTCTATGGGCGAGCTTGTCCTGAATCCAAGCAGCCAATTTGCCGTGGACCCCATACATCTTAATCTTCTGGATTAGCCTCCCATGAGGGACTTCCTCAAATGCCTTACTAAAATCCATGTAGACAACATCCACTGCCCTACCCTCATCAGTCTCTCCCATCACCTTGTCAAAAAACTCAGTTAAGTTGGTAAGACATGACCTGCCCTGCACAAAGCCATGCTGGCTCTCCCTAATTAGGCCATGGCTTTCTAAATGCTCTTATATCCTATCCCTAAGTATTTTCTCCAGCAATTTCCTTACAACTGACATGGGCTCACCAGCTATTTTTTTTCCAGGATTTTCCTTTGTTCCCTTCTCAAATAGAGGTACAACATTATTCATTCACCAGTCCTCCAGGGCCTTGCCCGGGACCAGAGGGAACACAAAGGTATCGGTGAGGGGCCCAGCAATCTCATCTCTTGCCTTCCTTAATAATGGGGTAAATCCCATCAGGCTCTGGGGACTTATCCACCTTAATACTCATTAGGAAGCCCAACACTTCCTCCTGCTCGAACCTTAAATGCCCTAACGTATTTATACACTCAACATTGATCTTCTGGTCCTCCATATCATTTTATTGATAACTACTGAAGCAAAGAAATCATTAAGTACCTCATTCACATTCTCCACATCCAAACAAATGTCCCTTCTTTATCCTTGAGCGATCCTACCCTCTCCCTAGTTATCCTTTTACTCTTGATGTATTTCTAGAATGCCTTGGGATTCACCTTAATCCTACCTGCCAAGGACTTTTCATGATCCCTCCTGGCTTTCCCAATTCCCTTCTTTAGTTCTTTTCTGGTTTTATACTCCTCATGTGCTTCATTTGATCCAGAATTCCAAAGCTTTACATACTTCTTTTTCTTCATCACTAAATTCATCATCTCTGGACAGCCAAGGTTCATTTATCTTTCCATTCCATCTTTCCTTCTAACAGGAACATACCTTTTCTACACTTGGGAATCTAGCACAAAACACTTAAAACAGGTGGAGTTCAATGGGTCAGACAGTGTCTATGAAGGGAAATAGTCAACATTTTGGGTTGAGACCTTTCAACAGGACTCATGAAACTGTCCATTTCCCTCCATAGATGTGGCCTCATACCTGCTCAGTTCCTCTTGCTTTTTGTGTGTTGCTGAGTAATTTTATTGTGTCCTGCTCGATGTTCTTGCTTCAATAATAAATGCACATTATCTGATCACTTATTTGTGGCAGACTAAAGGAACTTACCTACTATTCATCTACTGATTAATTAAAAGGTAGCCTATTGATTATGAATACAAGGGATTCTGCATTTGCTGGAAATCCAGAGCAACACACACAAAATACTGGAGGAACTCAATAGGTCAGACAACACCTACAGAGAGGAATAAATAGTTGACATTTCAAGCCAAGACCGTTCATCAGGAATGGACAAGAGGGGTCAGAAGCTGGAATAAGAAAGTGGAGCTAGAGGAAGGAACACAGGCTGGCAAGTGATAGGTGAGACCAGGTGAAGTGAGATCCTGGAAGATGATAGAGAAGGTAAAGGACTAAAGAAGAAGGAATCTGATATGAGAGGAGAGTGGACCATGGAAGAACGAGCAGAAAGAGGGGCATCAGAGGGAGGTGATAGGCAGATGAGGAGAAGAGAAGAGGTTAAGAACACATTATCTTAGTAGCCATAACCTAGCAAGGATCAGGACTCTCTACAGCTGAAGTGGGAACACCAACACAAAAATTCTCTCAGACGGTTCATCTTCTCTTGCATGCCTGCTGTTAGCTAAGTGAAACACTACTGCCACTTTAAGTCCAGTTTTCCAAGCACACAATAACAAAATGAGATGGGCATCCCTGCAGCTCTGGAAACTATAAACATGCACCCACCTTAGCAAGGAACAGTGTTATATTCGTGATATATATATTTGATATAAATCTATATTTATATAGATATTTGTGGTTCAGTTAGCCGGGTCTTCTCTGAAATGTGCAAAGTGCTCCATTCCAGCTGCTTTGTCAATGATTGTCATTGTCACAGTGAATGTTACCACCTGCATGGTGAGCAGTATCACTACTTACAAAGTGATGCAGTATATCTTCGCATAATGAAGGCCATGTACAATCCCTATTTCAGGAGAGCTGATGGCTTGTCATTCTTTGTTGCAGAGAACTGCAGGCAGAGCAACATGTGGTTTCGCCGGGACCGACAGCTTTCCAGTCCCCACGCCAAAGATGTGTCATAAACAGGAAAGGATTCGATTCTCTGAATGTCCATTAGGTTTAGGACCATAGGGAGGTGACAGGTGGAAAAGGTAAAAAGCGGCACAAGAAAGAATCTGATAGGAGAGTGAAGTGGACCATGGGAAAAGGGTAAGGTGGAGGGACACCAGGAGAAGGTGAAAGGCAGGTGAGGAAGATTAGGCAAGGGGTAACAGAATGGGGAATGAAGAAAAAGGAAGGGGGAGGGGGAAATGATCAGAATTTGGATAACTCGAAGTTCATGCCATCAGTTTGAATGCTACCTAGACAGAATATAAGGTGTTGCTACTTCAGCCTGAGAGTGGCCTCTTTGTGACCGAAGACAAGGCCGTGGACCACCAGGCCAGAATGGGAAGTGGGATTGGAATTGAAATTGTTGACCATCAGGAAATACGGCTTTCTGCAGACTAAATGGTCCCCCTATCTACTTCGGGGCGCACCAATTTAGAGGAGGCCACATCAGGAGCACTAGATACAGCAGACAGCCCAACAATTTCACAAGTGAAGTGCTGCCTCACCTGGAAGAACTAGTTGTGGCCCCCAGTGTAGGTGAGGAAAGAGGTGAATGGGTAGGTTTAGCATTCTTCTGCGGGAAGGGGTAAGTGACAGGACGGAGATTAGTAGGGGAGGACAAATGGACAAAGGAGTCACTGAGGGAGTGATTCCTGCAGTAAGAGTTGGGGGTGGGCGGGGGGAATTTCTCCCTCCATGATTCCCTTATCCATTTGTCCTTCCCCACTAATCTCCCTCTTCACACAGATTCCTCCTAGCAGAAGAAATGCTACACCTGTCCATTCAACCCCTACTTCACCTCCATTCAGGGGCCCAAATAATCCTTCCAGGTGAGGCAACACTTCACTTGAAAGTCTGTTGGGGGGGGGGGGGGGTCAAAGTGATTAAATGCTTGGCATGAACCTCCACAAATATGCAACAGGTTATCAGGCAAATTTTATGGCTTCCTTACACAGGTGCACACCTGATATTACAAAGCCTTTACTGCAGTTGCTAAAACTCTGAAATAACAGGCAATATATTTAAAATAGCTTCTGTGGAGAGTGAAAGAGATTGAATGCTTTAGATCTGCTTTTCTTTGCATATGTGGGCTTCTAGATTCTCTCTCTGATCATGTAAGTGATGCACAAAACATTAAGCTTGACCATATTTTGTGGGCAGTCTAGGTTCGCCTTCGTTCCCGGGGCAACACTGCCTCACACCCAATCGTGCGGCAGCTCAGTCACCAAAGGCCAAACTGAACGTTGCGTTCATTCAGCAGAGATTCCAGACATAGTTTGTCCCCATGCATTCATTATATTTTAATATCATTTCCTTTAATTTTCTCACAACTTTTTACAGCAATAACAGGACCCCTCTCACAAACCAATCCACCAGGCAGGAAGTCTGCAACATTAACTGAACTGCCAACTGGAAATTTTGTAAGATCACGAACAACTGAAGCAGCCATAACTTCTTAGATTTTTATTTAGTACGGCGATCCCCTATTATTTTGAAATCAATGCTGCCTTTACTGTAGACTTTTGTATTTCCTTCTGTGTTGCATTTGTGCTAGTTCTAATAAAGTGTTTTCTTGTGGTTGAACATATGTGAGGTGTCCCCTTTGTTTGTGGATGCATATGCAAATACCCAGAGTTGAATAAAGAAAGAACACATAAATTAATAATAATTTTTGTTTCAAAGACTAAGTTGCAGGTTACCAGGGGAAGAAGAGATTGGACTGGTGGGGTAGTTCTGTTGGAGTTGGTACAGACCCAAGGGTCAAAAGCCCTCCTTCTGTTTCACAGTAAATATTTAACTCTTGATGTATCAGTAAAGCCAGAGACTTGTGTCTGTGAAAACAATCTCAGTCTCTGGGGATTCCTCTGTGGTGTAGGAGTAGAAAATGGTTCTGATAACTCTGGGCACCTTTCTTCTCTCTGGGTCTACTACAATCCCTGTCCTTTTCTTTCCCACATTCCTTCTCTTTCACATAATTCTCTTTCTCATTAATATTATTTCACTCCGTCTTTTCCCTCCTTTTTCTTCTTCTAGTTTGTGCATCTTTATATTGGGAAGGTCTATTTAGTTCACTGGAGTATTTTCTTATCAATGCTTCTATTGTTCCCATTACAATCTAATTCCTCATTC
The DNA here is from genome assembly GCF_030144855.1 of Hypanus sabinus. NCBI lineage: Eukaryota > Metazoa > Chordata > Chondrichthyes > Myliobatiformes > Dasyatidae > Hypanus > Hypanus sabinus. The sequence goes on along the minus strand of NC_082719.1, from coordinate 44,772,639 downwards.
ACCAGGAAATAACTGATCGTACACAGGCATAAAATTAAAATGGTAGTATATTTACCAATATTTCAACTTTAACAAACAGTTAACAGCAAAATAAAAGAGAAAGGACCCATTACAGGTAAACCTGTCTAACATGCACATAGACGTTTGGAGCTAATTTCTGAAGTAGTTGGGTGTGTCACTTTACTCACAGTGCTGAAGCCACATCACCAGCCACAGCTTCAACTTCTCTCGAAGAACATGATGAACTAGCTGGTTAACTTTGAAGTATTAGCATTTCCTCCTTGGAATCATTAGTCTACGCAAAGTATTTCTTGCAATAGGGTCTTCTTCTCATCCAATGCCTCCCAACAAAAGACCTAAGGCCAGATCACTGTCCCTCAGAATTCTGGCCCTGCCTAGCCCTCTTGAATGTTCTATGGCAACCCACTGGTCAGACTGCTACAACATGTTACCATGACAAACCCAACAGGCTGACCCAACATTCCTAAATTGAGCAAATGGCTCCTTATCTCACTTGAAACTAAACCACTAGTCTACGAAACTTAACTAACAAAGCCACAATGTGTTTGCAGAAAACTGCTAAAATAAAATACCTAATAGCATAGCAGCAGAAATACAATAAACCATGTCCTTAACCAGGGCATTACATAAGATTCCACAAGCTAAACGATCTCTCAGCCAAACTGACAATGCTCAGACAATCTCTTCAATTCAGCCATATAAGCTGAATGAATTCCCCCTTCTTTTTAATTCCACTTATGAGACCTAAAGTACTCTGTAATCAACAATGGCTTTGATTGTAAGAGTTCCTACATCACTTTGAAAATATTAGGAAAGTTGGTTTGGTTGGACCAGTCAAACGGAAGCAAACCATATGCCTTTAAACGTAATAAACTCAGAAAAATTGGCATTCGCTTCTCATTGCCTATTTCATTTGCTTAAAAATACTGTTCCAATAGCTCCGTATAACTTGAACTGATTACCCATCATGTAATCAAAGTCATCAATCTTCACGATGTAGCCAACTATTTCTGATTTTGTTCAAAAATTATTATTATCTCTGATAATAAATGATTATTAAATGATTAATAAATGATTGTTGTCAGTCACCACCGTCTCTCTGACGGTGGTGACTGAAAAGAGGATGCTGTCCAAGTTGCATGCCATCTTGGACAATGTCTCCCATCCACTCCATAATGCACAGGAGTACATGTTAGGCACAGGAGTACATTCAGCCAGAGACTCATTCCACCGAGCGTCATAGGAAGTCATTCCTGCCTGTGGCCATCAAACTTTACAACTCCTCCCTTGGAGTGTCAGACACCCTGAGCCAATAGGCTGGTCCTGGACTTATTTCCACTTGGAGTAATTTACTTATTATTATTTAATTATTTATGGTTTCATATTGCTATATTTCTACACTAGTCTTGGTTGGTGTGACTGTAATGAAACCCAATTTCCCTCGGGATCAATAAAGTATGTCTGTCTGTCTGTTATCACCTGATACTCTTTATGATTCCGTGAATTTTTCTGTTTACTAGCTTTAATAAAAAACTTGATCTTGACTTCCCTTCCGAAAACGGACTCTCCAAGTGCTGGGCTTCCTTTTTACCCACCGACACTTCTGCAGAGATTTGAACGTCTCGCTGCACTTTGACAGGTACGCAGCCTTCTCAGATTTGTTTCAAAAATACCTCATCATCAATGTTATGTTTTGAAAATTCAAATAAATGAGTGATTATGCAGTAAGTTTGAAGTTAATAACTCATCTCCTTCTACCTTAGGACACAAACTTATCAATTACCCCTGTTGTGAACACTTTCTGGAGGTCCAAGATCTGTATGCTCCACGACTGCTGGACTGTGTGTGTAAATGTAGGAGGGGACTATGTTGAAAAATAAATGTGCTAGGTTTTCTAAAATTGACTCTAAATTGACATTAGGCCACAAACTTATCAATCACCCTATATATATTTATCAGATTACTCAAATATTATTGAAATATTAAATAACAATAGAATACCCCACAACTCTCCATTGGAATGTAGAATACAGTATATTCTCCCACCCAATCCCAGTAAATCACCTTTCCAGAAGGCTTGCATTCTTTCTTCTTCCCTTGTTTTTTGGAGATATAAAAGGCAGCGTCTGCTTTATAAAGAGCTACATCCGCATAAGCAGAAGGAAAATTGTGAATAAAGTCAGTTCCTCACTTCCAATTCTCATCAGACAAAAACAGCAGTCTGCAAATGCTGGAAATCTAAATTAAAAGCGGAAAATGCAGGAGACGAAGCTGAGGAGGTAGGCGGGTTCTGTAGGGACCTTTCTCCATAGGAGCTGCCTGGGCTGCTGGTTACTTCCAGTTTTTGATAAAGGCATTGATTGGGGCATAATCTGGTAAAGTAAGTTACATGCCTGATTTGTATACAATACAAGGAAAAATAAGTATCTGTATTTATATATTCCCCCTTAGTCCTCTTTCAAATGGTCCCATATCACTTTAAAGTGAAATAATACACTTGTCCTTACAGACCAGAGAAAAAATAACTGAGTGAGAAAGCGCCTTCCCCAGCAATTGACCATTGTTTTCTCACAGTAAGGAAAATAGCAACTAACCACATCAGAGGGAGCATCACAAGCGACAACAAAACTTCGTAGCATTTCTTGCAGTGGGTGTAGGTGACTCATGTGGGTATTTTACACAAGGAACCTTTTTTCCTCTTTTAAAGCTCCAAAGGAAATAGTGAGTTTTATTTAACATTGAGTTCCTGTATTTCCCCTCTTCACGTAAACGGACTATTAAATCTTTTATGCTCAATTAGTTCAGTTAATCGAGTATTTCCTCTCCTTTTATTTATTGCACCCAAAACAAACTACCTTGAAGTCCTCAGCTTCATTGTAGGTTTGATTACACTTAACAGGTAAAAATTCTGCACCCATTAATGTATATAGAACATAGAACATAGAATAATACAGCACAGTACAGGCCATTTGGCCCACAATGTCATGCCAACCCTTAAACCCTGCCTCCCATATAACCCTCCACCTTAAATTCCTTCATATACCTGTCTAGAAGTCTCTTAAATTTCACTAGTGTATCCGCCTCCACCACTGACTCAGGCAGTGCTTTCCACGCACCAACCACTCTCTGAGTGAAAAATCTTCCTCTAATATCCCCCTTGAACTTCCCTCCCCTTACCTTAAAGCCCATGTCCTCTTATATTGAGGATTGCTATGGGGAAGAGGCGCTGGCTGTCCACTCTATCTATTGCTCTTAATATCTCGTATACCTCTATCATGTCTCCTCTCATCCTCCTTCTCTCCAGAGAGTAAAGCCCTAGCTCCCTTAATCTCAGATCATAATGCATACTCTCTAAACCAGGCAACATCCTGGTAAATCTCCTCTGTACTCTTTCCAATGCTTCCACATCCTTCCTATACTGAGGCGACCAGAACTGGACACAGTACTCCAAGTGTGGCCTAACCAGAATTTTATAGAGCTGCATCATTACACCACAACTCTTAAACCCTACCCCTCGACTTATGAAAGCTGACACCCCATAAGCTTTCTTAACTACCTATCTACCTGTGAGGCAACTTTCAGGGATCTGTAGACATGTACCCCCAGATCCCTCTGCTCCTCCACACTACCAAGTATCCTGCCTGCCATTTACTTTGTATTCTGCCTTGGAGTTTGTCCTTCCAAAGTGTACCACCTCACACTTCTCTGGGTTGAACTCCATCTGCCACTTCTCGGCCCACATCTGCATCCTATCAATGTCCCTCTGCAATCTTAGACAATCTTCAACACTATCCACAACACCACCAACCTTTGTGTTGTCTGCAAACTTGCCAACCCACCTTTCTACCCCCACATCCCGGTCATTAATAAATGAGCAGCAGACCTATTTCTGCCTGCATTATGTCCAATGAAAGTAGTAACTTGCATCTAATGTACCCTAATACCTCCATTTGTATACAGGATTTCACAAACAGCATCACTTCTTAACATTACAGCCTCAAAATCCTCAAGCTGCACCCAGAGCATTTACAGTACATCAGTATCTTGCTCAGAATTAACTTCTTTGGAAGTGACAGTCCTTTTTGGAATACAGTATCTAAAGGGATGATTCTAAATGATATATAGAATTTGCAGAGTATTCAATACCATAAATTAAGAGTTATTAATGACAAAATGGAACTTCTGCAGATCAATGTCAACCAATTTTCTGGTCGAGTGAGGGAAGAGAAACAAAACATTTACATTTATATAGCACTTTTCACATCCTTGGAATTTATAAATTCCTTGGCAGCACACTGAAAATACTTCTTCCAATTCAAGTAGGAACAATCAGGACTTTAATCTTATCATCCCATTTGAAGTGAACCATTATCAACAATTCAGCACTGCCTCACTGTTGCGATAAAATGTTAGATTTTTGCACCAAAGTACTTCAAAGTTCAAGGTAAATTTATTATCAAAGTACATATATGTCACCATATACAACCCTGGGAATATTTTTATGGGCATACTCAGTAAATCCAAGAAGCATAATAGAACCAATGAAAGACTGCACACAATGTGCAAAAGACAACAGATTGTGCAAAAACAAAAGATTCTAAAAAAAATTAATAACAATAAATCACTAAACAACAAATATTGAAAACATGAGATGAAGAGTCCTTGTAAGTGAGTCAATAGGTTGTGGGAACAGTTCAGTGATGGGGCAAGCGAAGTTATCCCCACTGGTTCACTGATGACAGAGAGGTAATAACTGTCCCTAAACCTGGTGATGTGAGTCCTGAGGGCTCCTGTATCTTCTTCCTGATGGCAGCAGCCAGAAGAGAGCGTAGTCTGGATGGTGGGGGTCCCTGATGATGGATGCTGCTTTCCTGCGATGGTGCTCTGTGCAGATGTGCTCAATGGTGGGGAGAACTTTACCCATGATGGACTGGTGGACAAACTTCTTGCTTAGAAGTGGGAATAACATCACTGACCTCAAGTTTGGCAGTATTAGGGAGTACTCTTTTCAGTTATCCTAGATAACTTCAGCCCATCTCAGATCCTATACTATCTAAATGCAGTAACTTAACAGTTAGAATAGGACTGGGGACAAGCCAAACAGTTAAGGTTAATTACTGCCCCAGCTATAAAGTTCTAGAAACCTTGCATAGTTATTGTTGTTGTCAGGAATATTATTGTGATATTAATATTTTTTACTATAAACAGAGTGATCTTTGTACCCTAAAACTTCTGCCTGTCTGCCCCTGTTGGACACTATTTCTTTTATGTGGTCCTAACATTATTTCCTGTAGCGAAGCTGGCTGGATGAGATCCTGCTCCGCTGGTCCATCATCCTGATGCCTGAATGAATGTTGCCAGCTGTCAGCTATCAGAGTCAATGAAAACTTTCTGATGCTGAGAAATTCCAAGAACATCTAAAAAAATATTTTTAAAAAATGAATTAGTTAACTAGCTGAAAGAAATATACAAACAAAATATTAATTAAAATCAATAAACCTATTTGAAATTAGTAACAAAATAATATGATTTACAATCATGGTACCAGGTTTAAAGCAGGCTCGTGCTCAGTAGACAGATTCCCCAGCTGAGAGCTGGGAAGTTTGCATAAGGTTTTGGATTTCATGAAGATCAGCCTCAGGGCAAGCAGTACAAATGTAAAGACTTCCAAAGAGATACCTGGCTAAGTCCCAGCAGATTTACCCTGATACCGTGAAATACTCTAGTTATCACTGTAGCAAAAGACAAACCGCTGGTGGAATTCGGCGGGCTGAACCACATCTGTACGGGGAAAGGAATTGTCAATGTTTCGGGTCAAGACCCTGCATCAGATAGTGTCACCACGACGTGAAGCACAGTGCTGGATGCCCCAATATCCATTTGACGTTTCTCTTCTGCAGTTCAGGCGAGCTTGTGAATCTCCTTGTAGTATTCTTCCATCTCTTTCGTTATTCTTCACATTGGCGTGCTGAGCCAGATCTCCGGTAAAGCAAAGAGTGCAGGAATCTCAACTAGGGAAGAATGGATAAATCAGCCCATCAGCTGTACAACAGCAACAGCAGAGGTTTATACTTAGTAAAATGTTCCAAGGTGTTTTATAGGAAGATGGGGAGGTGGTAAGAAAGGAAACTTATTCAAGAGTTTCACCCTGACAGCTAGGAGTGGTGGTGAATTGGTAAAAAGGTAAATTATTATTACATGTACCAAAGTACAGTGAATGAACACATATTTTTCATTCAGATCAATTAATTACAATAGTACATTGAAGTAGTTGAAGATAAAACAATAACAGAGTGCAGAATAAAGGTTACAGTTGCAGAGAAAGTGCAGTGCAAATAGACAAAATGGTGTTACATCATGGCAAGGTATATCATCCATCTCGGGAACTGTTCAAGATTTATTTTGATGACTGAAGTTTCCCTTTCACATTATACCACTAAATTGAGGGGGTGAATGTCCTTAGTTTACAAGTTCTAAACAAAATGGTTGTTCCCCCTTTATTTCTTTAAATGTTACCAGAATACGAAATCTAGAACAGGGCTTTGCGCCTTCATACTCCCACGAGCCTGCACTCTATCATTTAAGCAAATTTGATAGTTCGCTCTGCCGCCCTGATCTGCTTTGTTTAAGTAATGATTCGCTATGTAGTAGTGATTTTATTGATCTTAAATACCATTCACCAAGAACAGAGATGGCTTGCTTCAAATATAAAAAAGTCCTCCTGAGATGCATCTGGAATATAATGGTGAAGTCAATACTTTGTAGCTGGCTGGTGGCGTAGTGGCATCAGCGCCAGACTTCGGAGCGAATGCTCCCCAGTTCAAATCCAGCTGGCTCCCTCGCACGCTTTCCATCAAGCTAGCAACTCGGCCTCATAAAAATAAGAAAGCCTGCTAAATAAAATGCTGTCATGACAGCATCCCGATGACTCCATTTGGAATTAAGGGCTTTCCTCTTCTTCATTACTTGGAAGGTAATACAATCAGGAAGGTAAATTTGGAGGGAGGTAAACTAAAAATCGGATTTGCAAATTGGACGAGCGAAGAATAAATAGGCCAACAAAAAAATGCCCTGCCTCAGAATTCCACACCCACAATTATTCTATGTGCATCTACATATACCCTATCACCCCTAATGGCTACCTACAAAACGCTAAACAGAGAGATTGTTCCAGAATATTGAACGTCTTTAAAAATGCAGCTTTGCCTGGTGGCTCCCTGACAGCTGGCTGATTGCAGCTTAATCACATTTCTTGTATTCATGCATTCATTCTCTGGTAACTAAAACTCTCCCTTTCCAAGGTAAATTTGTCAGGCTCACAGGCTCCCTCATCGACGCACAGGTCAATCGCTGGCCAAGCTGCTGTAAGGGCCCAGCTCATTTGTACTCTTCCTCCATTCAGACTGGGGCTGCCTGTCTTCAGATGCTGTGCGCAGTCTTTCTCATTGAAGTTTTGCAACCTAATGTCTCTGCTCTAACTTAAATCCCTCCCTATCTATTTTCCCCAATATCTTTCCTATTCTATGCTATGCATCTCATCTTCTACCTTCAGTAACCAGCCTCCATTACAGAGTGCCATTTCCATCACACTTCAGCATGCTATTTACGGTTTTCTGTCACACTCTCGGTGTCTTCTGCCTTCGCATTTGCTGTGGGCGTGTTTGCATCAACTGTGGTCAGGTCTGTTGTGGCCAGCGATGCTCACCACTTACGTTCTCCGTAATGACATGGTTACTGCGTACACATGGTCCCCTGCTCTCTCTGTGGGAGCAACAAGAAGGAGAGTCATATGGTTTAAACTGAGTCCGGTGTTCCCTCTGGCTGCCTCACCGAGTCTGCACACAAACGCAATTTGTTAAAATTAACGTCTGTGGTCCTATCCATCTGGGGGCAAACCTTTCCGGCAGCACCCTCGCCATGACTTGATCGCCGGGCTGCGGAAGGACTACCTGTTTTCTCTCTGATCAGCGATGCGCTGCTGTTGTTTCACTCAGTCCTTCAACACTTTAAGTTGGTTACAAAGGTCCTTCACATACTGTGTCTTTCCATCCCTGTAAACCCCAGGCTCCCCACAACCGTAATTACCCCAAAAGGGAGTCACATTGCTCACCCCATCAATAATTCATAGGGGCTGTGACCCAATGTGCAGTTCAGGTTTGCGCGCAATCTCATCAGGATTCTCAGTAATACATCAACCCTTGTCTTTCCCGTCTCAACTATAGCTTTGGCTAAGACGCTTTTGATTGTTCGGTTCATCCTTTCTACCATCCCTGAACTCTGAGGGTGGTAGGGTACATGAAACTGTTGTCAAATCCTTGACAGTTGGCACATTTCCTTCATCACCTTCCCCATGTAATGTGCTCCCTGATCCGAGTCCACCTGGACCGGGGTTCCCCACCTTGGAGGATTTCCTGAACCAGAATGCGTGCAGCGGTACTGGCGGTGCAGTCCCTTGCAGGGAAATCGTCTACCCACTGGGCGAAGTGTCCATAATTACTAGGCAGTAGCTTTCCCCCTGCTTTTTGGCAGGGGCCCCATGAAGTCTATCTGGATGTTTTCCCAGGGTCCCCTCGGCAGAGACTGATTTGCCAGCTGTAGCCTTCTGCCCTTACCAGGGTTATGCTGGGCACAAATGATACAACAGCGGCAGAATTGCTCAACATCCCCGCCCACCCTGGCCACCACCAGTCCTGCCGGAGGGATGTGATCATGCTCTGCTTTCCGTGATGCATCACCCCATGATATAACTTCAGTGGTTTCTGCCTAGTACATGGTGGGGCCACCGCGACTCTTTCCTCCCATGTGTCCAGCACCCGCCTGGTCCCTCCCTTTCTCCTCCATTTCTGCTTCTCCTCTGCCTCCACCTCTTCATATAATTTTACTAAACTGGCTTCAGTCATTTCTTCCTGCACACTTGCGATTTCAATTACCTCTCATTCCTTTGCTGCCCTCTCCACACTGATATCTGCCCACTCCTCTCCTTTCTGCTCGACTCTCCCCTCTCTGGTGACCTTTCACTTTGCTTTCTGCCCCCTCTGCTGTCAGACTCACTGCTTCCAGCCGTTCTTGTATCAGGTGCCAGTGCTGACTATCTGCTCCCGATGAGGTTGCAAATCCTCGCTATGCCCATGCCGCCAGATAATCATGCACCACCCGGCAGGCGTTCTGGCTGCCTATATATATATTTATTTGTCTGGCTTTACCGTAGCACGGCGTTTCTATCAGGGCCACCAGTTCCACCACCTGACCGAGGGATTCATTCCAGTGTCCCTGACCATCGTTACTGACTTTGATGAGAACCGACCGTCTGCTGTCAGAGACTGCTCTCAGCCTCCCCGTATTCAGCAGCTCCACGGTGGTGTCGGGTGCGGGTAGCATGAGTTGTCCCGACATCCTTACTCACACCGCCCAGGCGGCACAGGGGTCTGTTTCATTGAATAGTATGCCACTGGCCTTCTTGTGACCCCATGGTTCTGCACCACCACTGCATTGTAATACTCTCCCTCTGCTGCAGCACAGGTGAAAGGGGCTGGTGCAGGCAAGAGCTTTCTTCACATCTGTAAAAGCCTTTTCCTCGTCTTACTTCCTCCAGAGAAGGCTTTAATTAAGGCCTGTATCAGCGCCACTAGAACTGAGAATGCTGGTATGAAATTACAGCAGTAATTGAATAGACCAATTACCCATCTCGTTCCCCTTGGGGCATGAAGCTGATTGCAGAACATCTGACATGTCCTTCCTCCCTGAGAAGTGGGGTAGCCTAGGTAGTGTACGATTTGCTTTCCTGTCTGAGCTTTGTGTGAACTGATTTTAGTCTCCTTATCTCACAGTATCTCTAGGACACTGGCTAGAGGACTTGCTTCATCTTCCAAAGCAATTGTCACCTATGTATTGTAACCTGGTCGACCGGTAGGCATTAGATTGAGCTTTACCAAAATCTACACCATGACCTTGTGAAAAACAGCTGGGCTATTGTGGAATCCCTGGGGGAGTCTGGTCCAGGTATACTGCTGCCCACCCAGGGTGAAGGCAAACCAGTCTTGGGACTGTGGTACTCAGAAAAGACCCCTAAATCCATTAGCAATATCCAGGACCAAAACAACGTTGTTCTGGAGACAGGCCATTCACCTCTCCCCAGTCACTGCCTCACCCCTCCCTTAAAGAAGCAACATCCTTCTTCACTGCTGGCATCCCTGGTAGTTGCCCATGTACCATGCTGCACACCCAGGCCATATTCCTCGGGCACTTCACTTTTACAAGCACGTGTATATCTTGAAGGTGCATGTGGTGAATTTCAATCATTTCCTCGAGCTAACGCCAGAATTCTGAATTCCCACATGCAACTTTAAGTGAAGACAACACTGACAAAATGCTCTGTTTCTCACGGGGTTGGGAGTGGGGGAATGAAGAGCTTATGAATGGTCGTAATCATGGTCAAGGGCTGGCTTGGGCCTTTAGGGTTCTCGGTAGGTGCCATCCTGACAGATACACCTAGGTCAAACCTCTCACTGAAATATCTCCATACTAAGTCCACATAACGCCAAATATAAATGATGGATCCAAGTTAAACAGTAGACACTTAAAACCGCAGAGTATGTACTCCACAGTCTGATTCTTCGGTGCAATTAAACTCATGATGCCTGCTGCATTCCTTTTTTTAAAAATTATTTTTATTGAATTTTCAAATAGGTTACAGAAGAAAAAAGAAAATTATCAACCCTTCCCCCCTCCCTTTAACCCTTGCCCCCTAACATATCCCTCTAGAAAAAAAAGAAGAAAAAAGAAAGAAAGAAAGAAAGAATGCCTGGATATCGGAAGATCCCCACATGCTCCATGGAGTTCACAATAGCTTTAATATTTATATTTATTTCTTTCCCCAGATAACCAATAATTTTATCTTTGGAGCACCTATATATTTAATCCTATCTTTTGTAAATAAGGGCGACAAATTTTCAGAAATATTTCATATTTATCTCTTAAATTATAAGTAATTTTTTCAAGTAGAATGCAGCTAAAAATTTCATTCTTCCAACGATCTATACTTAAGTATGAATCCTATTTCCAAGTAACTGCAATAGCCTTTTTGGCTACTGCCAATGCAATTTTTATGAATTCTTTCTGATATTTATTCAATTTGGATTTTGATTTTATCCCTTCAATATCGCCTAGTAAAAATAATATTGGCTTGTGCAGAAGTTGTATTCCAATAATTTGTTCCAGTAAAACTCTGAAATTTGTCCTAAAAGGTTGAATTTTAGAACAAGACCAAGTAGAGTGTAAATAAGTACCAATTTCTTGATTACATCAAAAACATTGACCAGATAAATTTGAGTTTAATCTATTTATTTTTTGTGCTGTAATATATACTGATGTAAAAAGTTATATTGTACTAATCTTAGTCGAACATTTATTGTATTTGTCAAACTGTCAAGACATAATCTTGACAAACTTGTTTCATCAATTTTAATATTCAAATCAGTTTCCCATTTTTTTGTCTTGACTTGTTTAATTGCCTGTTTTTGAATCAAATTATACATACCAGAAATATTTTTTTTAATTTTTCCTTTATGAATTAAAGTTTCTATTTCATTAGGTTTCGGCAATAACATTGTTTGACCCAGTTTATCTCTTAAATAAGCCCTTAATTGGAAATAACAGAAAAGAGTGTTATTTGATATTTTATATATATTCTTTAATTGGTCAAATGACATTAATATACCTCCTTCAAAACAGTCTCCTATATATCTAATCCCTTTGTGAAACCAGTTATATAAAAGTTGATTATCCATTGTAAAAGGGATACGTTTATTTTGAATTAAAGTTCTCTTTGCTAATAAAGATTTCTTTATCCCATCATCAACATTTATTTTATTCCATAAATCAATCAAATGTTTTAGTATAGGAGATTCTTTCTTTTCCCTTATCCATTTAGATTCCCATTTATATATAAACTCTTCTGGTATATTTTCTCCTATTTTGTCTAATTTTATTCTAATCCATGCCGGTTTATCTTCATCAAAAAAAAAGATGCAATAAATCTAAGTTGATTTGCTTTGTAATAATTCTTAAAATTTGGTAATTGTAACCCTCCTAGGTCAAATTTCCATGTCAATTTTTCCAACGATATTCTTGACATCTTACCTTTCCAAAGGAATTTCCTCACACATTTATTTAACTCTTGAAAAATTTCTGTGGTAATTGTATTGGTAATGTTTGGAATAAATATATTTTTATATATATATATATTTACAGCATTAACTCTACCTATTAATGTTTTTGGTAACATCATCCATTTATCAAGATCCTCTTGAATTTTTTTCAATAATGGCAAATAATTTAATTTATATAAATTCTTTATTTCATTATCAACTCTTATACCTAAATACTTTATACCATTTATTGGCCATCTAGATTGAGTTATTAATCGACATTGACTATAATCTCCTTTAGTAAGGAGTAGAATTTCACTTTTATCCCAATTTATTTTGTACCCTGATATTTTCCCATATTCTTCCAATCTAGAAGATAACTTACGCAATGAATGTAATGGGTTAGTTAGATAAATCAGAACATCATCAGCAAATAAGTTAATCTTATATTCCTCCTGATTAACTCTGAAACCCATAATATCTGAGTCAGTTCTAATTAATTCAGCTAATGGTTCTATCGCCAACACAAATAAAGCAGGTGATAATGGACAACCTTGTCTAGTTGACCTTGTTAACTGAAATGATGTTGAAATTTGGCCATTTGTCACCACTTTAGCTTTGGGGTTAGTATTTAAGGTTTTAATCCATTTTATAAAAGATACTCCTAATCCATATTTTTCCAATACAAATAAAAAATCCCATTCCAATCTATCAAATGCTTTTTCTGCATCCAAAGCAACTGCTACACTCATTTCTTCCCTCTTTTGTGCCAAATGAATTATGCTAAGTAACCGAGTTACATTATCTGCCGATTGTCTATTTTTAATAAATCCTGTTTGGTCCATGTGTATTAATTTTGTTAAGTATTTAGATAATCTGTTAGATATAATCTTTGCTATTATTTTATAATCCGTGTTCAACAAAGAAATAGGTCTATATGATGTTGGTTTTAAAAGATCTCTGTCTTTTTTTGGCAATACTATTAAAATAGCTGTCGAAAAAGATTCTGGAAGTTTATGCGTTCTTTCTGCTTGGTGTATTAGCTCCATAAAAGGAGGAATTAATAAATCTTTAAACTTTTTGTAAAATTCAGGCAGAAAACCATCTTCTCCTGGGGATTTATTACTCTGAAGTGATCCTAGAGCTTCTTCGACCTCTTTTAGTGTAAAAGACATACCTAATTCCTTCTGTTCTTCCAAATTCAATTTTGGGAGAGTTATTTGTGATAAAAACCTTTCTACCTCAACAATATCATTTTGTGATTCTGATTGATACAATTCAGAATAAAAAATTTTAAAAGTTTCATTGATTTCTAAAGGTTTATAAGTAATTTTATTTACACTTGTTCTAATTGCATTTATCTTTTTGGAAGCCTGGTCTGTTTTTAACTGCCAAGCAAGAATCTTGTGTGATCTTTCACCTAGTTCATAATATCTCTGTTTAGTTCTCATAATTGCTTTTTCTGTTCGGTATGTCTGAAGTGTATTATATTGTAGTTTCTTATTAACAAGTTGTCTTTGTTTTTCTTCTGTCATATATCTTTGAGATTCTTTTTCTAATTTTGTAATCTCTTTTTCCAATTGATCTATTTTTACCATATATTCCTTCTTAATTTAGAAGTATAACTTATTATCTGGTCTCTCAAATTTGCCTTCATCGCTTCCCATAATATAAATTTATCATCAACTGAATGTGAGTTTGTATCTAAAAAAAACTGAATCTGTTTTTTCATAAAATCACAAAAATCTTGATGTTTTAATGATATTGAATTAAATCTCCATCTGTAAATCGATTCCTCCTTATCCACCATTATCATTGTCATTATCAAGGGGGAATGATTTGACAATATTCTTGGTTTATATTCCATATTTTTCACTCTGTCTTGAATATTCACTGATAGTAAGAAAAAATCTATCCTTGAATAAGTTTTATGTCTATTTGAATAAAATGAATAATCTCTTTCTCTTGGGTTAATTCTTCTCCATATATCAATCAAATTTAAATCTTTCATCAATGATAAAGTTAATTTTGCTACTTTTGGTTTTGTAACAACCTTTGTTGACCTATCTAAAACTGGGTATAGACAAAAGTTTAGGTCTCCACCTGTTAATATTTTATCATGTGCGTCAGCCAACTTCAAAAAAGCCTCCTGTATAAATTTTACATCGTTTTCATTTGGTGCATAAATATTCATAAGAGTCCATAATTCTGAAAAGATTTGACAATGTATAATTACATATCTTCCTGCAGAATCAATTAATACATTTTGTATTTTAATTGGTAAAGTTTGGTTGACCAAAATTGCAAATCCCCTCGCTTTTGAATTAAATGAAGCTGCTATAACATTTCCGATCCAATCTCTCTTTAATTTCTGATGTTCTATCTCTATTAAGTGTGTTTCTTGTATAAAAGCTATATCTATTTTCATTTTCTTATATGTTAAAATTCTTTTTCTTTTCACGTCTATTTTTTCCAACAGCCGTTTTCTTTCTGATGTCCAGGCAAGAATATTATCTTCCATTTTATTCACTCTCTCAATAGTGTCTCCCATTATTTCTTACAGGTTTTTAACTTTCTTGTCCATTTTCTCCTGTTTTTTCACCATTTTATCAAACATAACCTTCATATTTTTAATATCTTCTTGTATTATTTTTAATTTTTTAAATTCTTTTAATTCATGCATTATTTGCACCAAAGCTTCTCTTATGTCTCCAGAATATCTTCCACCTCCAATCTCTTCCTGTTGTTCTTCTTTTGCCTCCTCATCTTCATCTGTATGTTCCAGAGAATCCGAATCCACCTCGGGTTCATTTTCACTTCCACTTCCAATCGTAGCTGGGATTTGTAGTTCTAATTGCTCATGTTTGCGCATGCCCTTTCCTACGCGCACATGCAATTCCTGTTGTTCCTTCTTGGAGACTGTTGATGCTGTGGCCAATTCCTGTTCTGTGTTGCCGGAGGTAAGATGCACAAGTCCGAGGCTTCTTCATGGTGGCCGGCTCAGCTTGTACTATCTTCAAAGTAGAAGTTTTCTTCTTTGTCTGTTTAGGAGGCATATCTAAGGAAAATCCTGAGTAGTTTAGACGTAGTTTTTAGAAAATATTTACTAACTTTTCTTCACTTAAACATTAATTTATTAGTTTTTTTTTACGGGAGAGCTGGATATCTGCATCTCGATCCTACGTCATCACGTGACGTCCCCGGCCTGCTGCATTCCTTGATATCTAACTATTACACCAAGGCTACAGGCTTATTGGTAAAACACCCACACACAAACACTCACTAATGCTTATGCTAAAATAGAGTTCCTGGAATGAGTATACATGGTCCACTAGTGTTCTCAATCTTCAAAAACCACTCTTCTCAACTGGAGGCCCCGTCTCACCAAATTAACACCCAAAGTTTTATCTCTTACACAAGCACACGTGAACGCACACAACTTCGTTATCTACTAGTTCACCTCTCCATCATGTTCATAATACCTAGCAACCAACCCAAACAGGTCCAAGTGTGAGTGCTCATTTTAAAAACAATCACCCCTTTAGACTGCTGAGACTGCTAGCCACACGATGAGTCGAAAGAAGATATCCCACTTCTGACACCAAAAGTTGTTGCATGAACAAAGTCACTGGAGAGAAGAACTGATAGATACAAGGCAGTCTCTTTATTTGGCAAATGAGATACAGCAGACATGATATTGGTACTCCTTTCTGGGGGGGAAAGGCCTACTGAACCCAACATTTTATGGGCTAAAGATCAAAGGACAGATCCATATATACAATTCATCCACAATGCTTCCTTTGAACTATACACAAATTTCACACCCACACCACAGGCACCCAAATAGTGAATTTAAATCAGCATTGTCTGGTCTTCCAATTGACTGCAGTGTTTTCCAATTAACTTAGTTCACAGTTCCTAGGAACCCACTGTTCAGCAATGCATTTCAGATTTAATCCACAGTTCATATTTGAATATGAGGACTGGTGGCTGGTCCATTGCTTAAGTAGTTCTTCCAGTAGTTCAGCTACTTTCGAGATAGAGCCCTCCACATTCCAGGCTCTTGTACCTCCTGTTACTCTTTTTCAGTCATACGTAGTGTTGGTTGTAAGACCATTGAGACCATGAGACATAGGAGCAGAATTATGCCATTCAGACCATCGAGGCTGCTCTGCCATTCCATCATCACTGATCCATTTTCCTTATCAGCCCCAATCTCCTGCCTTCTCCCCACAGCTTTTCACACCTTGACTAATCACGGACCCTATTAACCTCCACCTTAAATATACCCAATGAGCTGGCCTCCACAGCCACCTGTGGCAATGAATACCACAGATTCACCACCCTCGGGCTAAATAAGTTCCTCTTTATCTCTGTTCTGATGAACATCCCTCTATTCTGAGGCTGTGCCCTCTGGTCCTAGGCTCTCCCACCATAGGAAACATCTTCTCCACTTCCACTGTGGCTAGGCCTTTCAACATTCAATAGGGTTCAATAAGATCCTTCTCATTCTTCTAAATTCCAGCCCGTACAGGCCCAGAGCCATCAATCACTCCTCATAATTAAGCCTTTTATGCTCAGAACCATTCTCTTAAACCTTCTGTGAACCTTCTCCAATCTCAGCACATCCTTTCTTAAATAAGGGGCCAAAACTGCTCACAATACTCAAAGTGAGACCTCTGCAGTGTCTTATAAAGCCTCAGACAATGGCAGCGATTCATCCTTGCTTTTATATTCTAGTTCTATTGAAATGAATGCTAACTTTTGTGTGCATCTTATGGATTATGGGCTACCGAACATGAAAATCACTGTGAAAGGTTTCACCAGGACATTGTAGTCATGGAGAAATGGTATCAGGCCAACTGGAATTAATCAGTACTGGCTGATTATTGTTGGACACTTAAGTGAGAAACCTCAGACACTGAGTACAAACAAAACTCATCGACAAAACATTTTTAGTTTAGTTGAACTAACGCAAAGCACCAGCACTGTTATGTAATTAAACATATAATTCAATAAAAGGTACTTTCTTGTTTCTCCAAATTCCTACGTGAAGCAAGTAGTCTAAAATTATATTTGTGCTCAGTTTCAAGTGGTCTATCATAAAAATAAAATAAATTCTGAGGAAGTATGCACTCTCTTTTAGTTTTATGTTGGCTTTGACTTCCCTTGTCAGCCATGGCATTCTTCCTTTAGAATACTTCTTCTTCTTTGGGATGTTTCTATCCTAACACTTCCAAATTGCTCTCAGAAACTCCAGCCATTGCTGCTTTGCTGTCATCGCTGGAAGTGTCCCCATCGAATCAACTTTGTCAGCTCCTTTTTCATGCTTCTGTAATTCCCTTTATTCCACTGCAATACTGATATATCTGACTTCAGCTTCTCTTTCTCAAATTGCAATGTAAGTTCTATCATATTATGATCACTATCTCCTAAGGGTTCCTTCACCTTAAGCTTGCTATGTATGGTTGTGATTGATTTTTTGACAAGCAGAGATCACATAGAATGACTGACATGAGAATTCTAGGTACTGCTAACTGTTCTGAACTGCCTGTGTTTCTCACGTAAGCACCACCGACATGTGATTTTCCACTGAAGTACTGAGCTTGCCGGCTGCTGTATGCTGAGGCATTCCCAAACACATTTCAAATTCAAAGTCAAATTTTTTCATCAAAGTATGTATATGTTATCATGTAGTAATTTTAGATTAATTTTCTTGCAGGCACTTACAGGAATATAAAGAAATACAATTGAATTTACTAAAATCCATGTATAAGCAAAGACTGACAAACAAACGTGTAAAAGCAGACAAAATGTGCAAATAAAACATTAATACTGAGAACAGAGTTGTAAAGAGGCAATGAAACTATTGAAACTCCCCGGAGGGCAAACCTGCCCGCTGAGGAGGCTTCTGAAGGACATGCATAATATTTGTCAATTTTATTTTTTTATTTAATTGAATTTATATAAATCTGCTAACTATTTGAAATATTTTAAGCTTTCTATTTTATTTAATGTTTATAATAATTTTACTTTTACTGAACTGCTTTATTGATTTTTAACAGTTTGTGAATGTTTCTCAGCATTGGGGATAGCCAAAGAATTCTAAGTGAAACCTGTTAACCCAGACCTGCCAATGTGATGACATTATGTTGCCGTATAATTCGACCCTTACACCTCAGCGTAGGGACAGTACTCAACCAGCATGTGAAGAATGGCAGATTCATCATCAATTTCCATCTTCTTAAGGTTTCAAGAGCAACCATAACAAATCTGGATTCTTAATATATAAACCTGTATAAATCTCATAGTTATGAAAGCTACGCAGGAAGAAGATTATAAAAAATGGACTTCCTGCAGTTAAATTCAGCTAAACCTCCATATTCCCAGGTTTTATCAGAACTCCGTTGTTCTACAAACATACTCCCCTGCCTTTCCCTGCCTTCCTAATACTGTATTGATTTAATACTTTAACCCCTGTTCAGCAGGAAGTTGCCAATACCATTTTAAGCACACTTTAGCAGTGGATGCAGTTCAACAGCATCAGATAGAATTCTGTCCAGGTTTTGAAATGAAGTACCAGAGGAAAACTGGTGGAAGCTGGACTTTGACCAATTGAAGACTCAGGTACTGAAAGGAAAGAAACAGAGAGAAGGTGGGGAATGGAAAGAAGAATGACATAAAATACTTAGATTTGGGGGATGAAAGCTCCTATTGAAAATGCAGAAGACAAGAATTTAATAGGATTTGACAACAAAAAATAGCGATTGTTTATAAGCTTTGAGGCTGCTACCATTGTAAATGCTTACACCGACGGAAAACTAAAACAGGTCATGCAAAAAAATTGTGTTTCAGAACCAGATTGAAACTCCTGCTCTTGCACTGCTTGATTGATGCCTGTTGTCAGTCTGTAAACAGCCGTCACTGGCTATATGTAATATTGCTTTGGGAGTTTGATATCACTTCTCTATTTCCCTAAAGACAAAGCTTATTTTCCTTGAAGTTAGTGACAATGACCATGTGCTCATTTAACAGTAGTCTCAAGGTCACAAAAAGGTTCTAATACTGAGAACTGTTCATAGACCAATTTTAAGGAACAAACAATTTCAATTAACATGAACATTTATTTATCATCTTCTCCTTTGTAATTACAATGATACAGAATCAGAAGTGTCCCACATCCAACAGGGAAGTTCAATGTATCAAGGGTTGTCACATTGTTAGATAACTTATATTAACTTATTCCCAAAGCAAGTCTCTCCATTTAACTCCTGCTGTGAACTAGTCTTAAAAGATAATGGTATCTGTTTGACTATTATGGAGAGATTAAAGGTAAGCAGTTTCTGAAGACTGGTGGTCGTGTGAATTAACCAGCTCCTTCCCCTATTCCATAACTTCAGAAGATGTTTGCATTTTTGTAGTTACCTTACCTATTCTAAAAATCTTTTAAAAATGATGTGAGAAATTAGCTTGAAGTCAGATTTCTGTAGGTCAGTCCTTCCATTACCCAAGGATGCCCAATGTTACATGCTGTATCTCCAGCCCCAAGGACAGCCACATAGCAATGAAAGGGAACAGATGCCTTTGCAGAGGCTCAAGTTCAGCAAGGAAGCAGAATTTAGCCTTTTCCATTTGATTAAAAAATACAACGAGAGCAATGTCCATCACCATGGCCAAAAGCCTGTATAACAAACAATTGTCACCGTTTGCATTCCCTACTGACTAACGCATCTGCAGCCCGAGCCAGAATGAAGTCCCACAGCTCATATAGGTGATTAAAACTTTGTTCTGCAGATTCATCATGTTCATTGCTGAAGACTGGTTGTATACAATCAATGTCTGCTTCCCAGAGTTCAAGAGTTCAACCCCAAAAGCCACTCTACAACTGTCAGTGTAAATAGAAACAGATTAAATCCGTCAAAATGGAACTGGCCATTGACCACCAACTGCATCCCGTTCAACAAGCATAACCTTTGCAGCAGACACACACTGATAGGGTGGCAGTTCTCATAACAACACTCCTTTCTTCAGAGCTGATACATACCTGCTGTGCCTATGGAAGGAAGTAGAGTGCAGATCTGGCAAAGCCCATTTAGTCACTGTAATATCAGTTGTGAACTGTGGTTGTTACTGCAGATTGTATCATGCATCTAACTGCTCTCTGAGTTACAACACCTTTTTTTATAGTAAGTATGAGATATACTCCATGAAGAATGTTTGAAATCCTCATGTCGGACAATGTTGGACACCCTTAAAGGTTAAGAATCCATTAATCACATCTTATTTATACATATGCCAGGTACATGTTCTCGCTTCCCATAATTTAACCATATGGCTGCTCTGAACTTGGCTGACCTGAGTGAGTCCCATTGCAGCAGTAGCAGAGCTTCCCACAAAATCTGCTCTTCATACCATTCACGTTCACCCGGCCCAAACTTAGTGTGGGAGTTACTACATTAAGCTACACCACTTGTAAGGCCAAAAATTCCTTCCCATTTTTAGATATCATTTCCATCAATGTAGCTATTTTGTATGTTTAACTGAATATTGAATCTTCAATGTTATGTATTAAACTGGGTGTGCTCATCCTTTGGCCTACATGCAAATTTATTCAGCGGTGCATGGTCAAGAAATGAACTGAAGCAGCAAAGCAAAAGAGGATCTTACAGAGCAACTACGTATCTGCACGACCCCTGAATATAGACTTCGGACTTACAACTTTGCACAACCACAGGGTTGGAATGATCTTGTGATTTCTGTGTAACTTAGTTAAATGGAATGTCAATTGTCCCACTAGCAAGTAGTTTTTGCCAACAACACACAGAAAATGCTGGAGGAACTCAGCAGGCCAGGCAGCAACTACAGAAAAGAGTACAGTTGACATTTTGGGCCAAGACTCTGTGACAGGACTGAATTTTTGCCACTATCACTCAAGTTTCTAATCTTGTTTCTATTAACAGGGTTAATTTCTTGCACTCACAGAAGGCCTCATTCCAAGCACCTTTACCCTCTCTCTCCATCTCAGAATCAGAATCAGAATCAGGTTTATTATCACCAGCAAGTGACGTGGTATTTGTTAACTTAGCAACAGCAGTTCAATGCAATACATAATCTAGCAGAGAGAGAAAAAAATAATGATAATAAATAAAATAAAACATAATAATAAATAAACAAGTAAATCAATTACGTATATTGAATAGATTTTAAAAATGTGCAAAAACAGAAATAATGTATATTTTAAAAAGTGAGGTAGCGTCCAAAGCTTCAATGTCCATTTAGGAATCGAATGGCAGAGGGGAAGAAGCTGTTCCTGAATCGCTGAGTGTGTGCCTTCAGGCTTCTGTATCTCCTACCTGATGATAACAGTGAGAAAAGGGCATGCCTTGGGTGCTGGAAAGTCTTTATTAATGGACTCTGCCATAATAATAGATTAGCATTGAAGATCTCCTATGTCTTTTTGTAATCACTGAGGTTTCTGATATTACTGATTGGTAATTCCCTCCGAACTTGTGTTGTCTACCATTTCAACTATTACCATTTTTGGCTTTTTATCCACGCTCAGTTTCAGTGCAATATCCTTTTCACTTCCTCCATTCTTGAGTATGAATATAGAATATAAAACATAGGATAGTCCCGTGCAGGGTTTTTGAACTACCATGTCTGCGTTGACCATGATGCTAATTTAAACAACCTGAACCAGCCTATAGCCCTCCATTCTCTATCTGCTCCATCTGAAACATTACCATCACATATGCTTCCACCACTTCTGCTGATAGTGTGTTGATAGTGTGTCCACGGTCTGTGTAAAAAACTTGCCTCACAAATTTCCTCTCACTATAAATTTATGCCTCCTAGCATCAAACATTTTCATTTCAGGAAACAGACTATCTACCCTATCTAAACTTCTCATAAATACTGCAGTCACCCACAAATGCAGTCATACTATCCCCTCGGATCCTCATTACTTTCAATGACTGTGATTCTTTGCTACCTTGGCAGCCAGGCTGTGACATATGTGCTCAGTGAATGTTTAACTTACAAAGAACATCCGGCAAAGGAAATTTGAAATAAAGCTGAAATTTCTGCAAAACAACACATCAAGAGTTCTGCTAAGTACTCTCAGCATTTTCTGTTCGGTGCTTGGAGGTCTGCTGAACTTAGAAAGCAGCGCCAGTGCATCGGTTGTTTTATCCTGATCTGACACTTGGTGTTGGAGATGAAATTATAAACCCAAGAGAATCTGCAGATGCTGGAAGTCAAGAGCTGTGCACATGGACTTCTGGAGGAACTCAGCAGGTCAGACAGCATCCACGGTAAGAAATAAACAGCCAATGTTTCAGGCCAAGACCCTGCCTGCCCTGCTGAGGTCCTCCAGCATTTTTGTGTGTGTTTCAGTGCGTCTGATATTGCATTCACGTGGCCATCTGTGGTTTGCAGCTTCAGTATTTTCATTACTGAAAGTGACAGCACACCTTCCTTTTATTCTGTGGTGCTATCCCCTGGTAAATTCAGCTGTGTTGGATCATTCAACAGAAAATCTGGAATTCAAGGTGCAGTTCTCTAGCATTACAAGTGACAGTCTCACCGTTTCGATGGTCACTGGCTATTTTAAACAAGTTCCATTGAGTGGCCTGGTGGAAGTTCATTCTGAGTAAACAAAATGTGCAAGGATTTTATTCCCCAGAGCAAAGGAGAATGTGAGGAGAGTTGATAGAGGTATACAAAATTTTGAGGGGTATAGATGGGGCTAATGCAAGCAAGCTTTTTCCACTGCCATTGGGCAAGACGAGAACTGGAAGGCATAGATTAAGTGTGAAGGAAGAAATATTTGAGAGGAACCGGTGGGGGATCTTCTTCAGTCAGAGGGTGGTGAAAGTATCAAATGAGCTGCCAAAGAAAGTGATAGATGCAACTTTTAACAGAAGATTTATTTTTAAGCACATGACGGGAGTGATATGGAGGACTATGATCCAGTAGCGGGTCAATGGGATTAGGCAGGATAACAGTTCAGCAGGGACTAGATGGGCCAAAAGGCCTGTATTTGTGCTGTGGTGCTCTACGACTCTATATCAGGCCCAGACACTTGGTGTGAATGCAGATACTTTCTCAGAAATCAGTAATAAGAAATTTCTAACATCAAAAAATAGAGGTTCAGGCATTGAACAGATGATGGACAGGTTTCAGTTCTCGTCCCCACTTGATCTTCTTGGCCATTGGAGGTGCATGTGATGCATGTAACACAAAAGAGTACTTCTGAATTTCAGACTTTTTTTCATTGATAGCAAGCTTTAACTTCATCACACTTCAAAATGCTCTGTTTTCTATCTATGAACTTGTACAAAAACGATTACAGAGTTTGAGATCTCTGAAGAACATTTGGCAGTTTTTTTATCTCCACTCAACACTGTAGCAGGTGTTTCCTGTACAAGACAAGCATCTCCCCTTGTGGTCAGCCAGCTTGAGCTTACTGGAGTTTCAACAATAACGCTATTCACTCTAATTCAAATGATTAATTTGCAATGTTTACTTAAGGAGCACAACATATTTTAATTAAACTTTGCTTAATTTCTTGTCCAGTTTCCCACAGGCTCTCCCCTCACTCATGTAAGGTGGATTCACAAGAAGTAGGGATTCCTGAAGATCTTAAAGCATTCAATAGACTTATATGTCTCATTTCAATCCCAGTTTTCATTACAGCCAAAAATTTTGCAGATTCCACCACTTGTTTTACAGGACACAGATCAAGAGCCAAACAATTTCCAGCTGTGTCAGATCTAACAGTGGAGCTGGAAATGATAGAAGAGTTTATAGGTAGAGAAGATACCAAAAAATAAAAATTAAGTGGCCTCAAAAACTGTAGGTTTGCATAAGAATTGGATAGCAGGGTAACAGATCCTTTGGCCGACTGTATTTATGCCTGTCGTACTAATCTTACTTTTCTGCATTATTTCCATATCCCTCTATGGTCTTTTTACTGTCTAGGTGCCTTTTTAATGTTGTTAAATTTTGCCTCTACCAATTCTACAGCAGCTCATTCCAGATACCAGCTGCTCTTTGTGTCAAAAAAAAGATATTCCCCAGCTGCCCTTTAAGCTTATTCCCTCTCATTTTTAACTATCTAATTTCTTCTGATATCTCAATACCATTATCAATTTTTTCTGCACCCTCTCAAGCTTAATTACAACTTTCTTAACAAGTGGGGCCTAACCACCATTTTGTACGAAAGTGTCATGCCGTCCCAAGTCTTGTTTGCAATGACTCAGCCAATGAAGGTAAGCATGCCATTTGCCTTTCTCACCAGCCTACCTACCTGTGTTCCCATTTTCAGAGAAATATGTACATGTATCCCGTTGTTTCAGTGTTCTCTGTTGACATTCATAGTGTGTGTTCTGCCCTGGTTTAACTTCCCAAAAGGCATCACTTCACAGTTGACAGAGTTAAATTATATCTGCTATTCCTTTGTCCACATTCCCAGTTGATCAATATTCAGTTGTAACCTTATACTGCCTTCTTCACTGTCCACTATCTCACCAACTTTGATGTCATCTGCAAACTTACTAATCATACCACATGTATTTTCATTCAAATCTTTAATATTTATGCTAAACGACAGGTGACCCAGCACCAATCTCTGCAGCACATCATGGTCAGAGGCCTCCAATCTGTAAAACAACTTTCTACTACCACCCCCTAGCTCTATTACTAAACCAAGTTCTGAGAGGGCGATGATGAACATGTATGCATAGAGTGGTAACAGACAGTTTTGTGAATTTAAGGGTGGGATGATCACAGAAATTGAGATGAAATCATCAAGTATGAAACAGCAATCAATTTTTTTTGAGAAGGCATACATTTGCATTTCACTTTTTCACAATATTAAAGCTGTTCAAATTGTATCACACAGTGAACTATGTCAGTGATTAATATTCCAACACAGGTAAAAGTCAGAGCAGCTCACAAATAGCAGCAAAATGAACAATTAAATAATGTGGCTTGATTGCAAGAGGAGTAATGTCCAAGACCCCAGAATTTTCCCTATCCTTTGATCTCCATCCACTGATACTGTCAGACCTGAGTACAGCAATTTCTCTTTTTATTCCATTAGTGCTTGGGCAAACAATGAAAATGGAAAAACTGCTCTACTAAGTTCATTGCAAATATCTAAGCAAGGAATCATTCCTCTATATGTTTGTCTTGAAACACAGGGCACCTTTTCTATGATCTTATCTCATTGGCTGGTTTTCCAGACACTTAAAGTTAATTAGAAGTGTAATATAAATCCTTGCTGAACTGACACTTCATTTCAGAATTTAAGCTTCTATCAGTTTTTAAGATTGTATGATGGATATTGTGTTCTTCAGTACAACCTGGACTGCAGATCATTGACCTCACTTCAAACTTTCAAAACCAGTCGCAAATATATTTATCACAAACGAGAGAAAATCTGCAGATGCTGGAAATCCAAGTGAGACATGCAAAATACTGGAGGAACTCGGCAGGCCAGGCAGCATCTATGGAAAAAAGTACAGTCGACATTTCGGGCCAAGACCTTTCAGCAAGATTGGAGTGGAAAAGAAGAGGGATCAGAGTTAGAGGGTGGGGGAGGGGAGAGGGATAAACTCAGGGTGATCGGTGAACCTGGGATGGGGCAGAGGTGCAGTAAGGAATTGGGAAATTGATTGGTGAAAGAGATACTGGGCAGGAGAAGAGGGGGATCTATAAGAGAGGACAGAAGGCCATGGAAGAAAGAACACATGGTAGAAGGGTCTTGGTCCGAAATGTCAACTGTACTCTTTTGCACAGCTGCTGCCTGGCCTTCTGAATTCTTCCAGTACTTTGTGTGTGTTGCTTGCATTTCCAGCGTCTGCAGATTTTCTCTTGTTTATGATGGATTAATACACCACGAAGTCTCTTCCAAGGATGCCTACACTAAAGAAGTTTAAATCTTCCCTTCGACAGGAGTTCAGTGAAACCCTCTCTCACTGCTCCCCCTCTGTGATCTCTGCTGCGTTCTGACTCTTCAACCATGTCCTCTTTCTTCTGGCCTTCTGTCCTCTCCTATTAGATTGTCCCTTCTCCAGCCCTGTATCTCTCTCACCAAATCAACTTTCCAACTTTTTACTTCACCCCTCCCCCCACCTCCCCTTCTCACACCCTCTAACTCTGACTCCACGTCCTTTTCTCGCCAGTCCCGCTGAAGGGTCTCGGCCCGAAACATCATCTGTACTCTTTTCCGTAGATACTGCCTGGCCTGCTGAGTTCCTCCAGCATTTTGTGTGTGTTCCAAATATATTTATGGAATAGAAATGTGCTGCTTACTGCACATCTTACATTTCCAGTTTTGCTACAAAATAGCAGGCAGAATGAAAGGGCTGAGCATATACCATTTGTTAATTAAGCCCTAACCAAGGGAATTATGCCACTTAAAAACTTACATAGAAGTAGCATCAACTCTTGTCAGGAAAATAAAAGCAAAACTTGCACCTGCTGAAATTTGATGGATCCATGAAAAGTTAATAAGAATGAAAACTGTGTATGTTTGACTAATGCTGAAGCAGTGCAAATTAGAAAGAAAAGAAGATTGGCTTTATTTGTCACGTGTACATTGAAACATCAAAAGATACAGTGAACTGCACTGTTTGCATCAAACCAAATCAGGAAGGATTGTGCTGGGCATCCCTCATATGTCACCAAGCTTCTGGCACGAACGGAGCATGCCCACAACTCACTAACCTTAACCGTATATCTTAGGAATGTTGGAAGGAGACAGAGCACCCAAAGGAAAGCCATGCGGTCACGGGGAAAACAAACAAACTTCTTACAGGCAGTGGCGGGAATTGTACCCCGATTTGTGATTGCTGATACTGTAGTAGCATTACACTATCGGCTTTGCTATTGCGCCACCCCATTATAATTCCATGAAATTTGAAGCACTGCCTGCACTTCTACAGCAATCCTGCATATTTTTGTGATTCAGATGTTTCTCAATTTCCCCGAAAGATGCAATGGTCTCTGCATCAACCACTTCAAGTAGCAAAACGTTGGTGCCCAGAAATTTATCCCCAGCTGGCAGAGCTAAACATGTGGAATAGTTGCATAGTGCATTGTACTTTCCCTCCGAAATTCATTCCTTTCAAATCAATTAAGTACATTTCCTATGTGTGTAAAGAAATTTCATCTAAATTCCCTCTTCATCACTCTCCCCTCAATGGAACAGATAGGTTTCCCCCATTCACTTTAGAATGATTTCAAAAAACTGGTCTAATTCCTCTTTTCAGCTTTTTCTGTTTAAAATAGTCGCACCAACTCTTCTGGTAACTATAACTTATCATCATCTCTGACCTTAATTAGTTAATGTACAACATGCTCATCTTGTAAATGTATTGTAATTTCCATAATGGGAAACCCAGTTCTGAATTTAGTGCCTGGGTTGTGATCAAGCTAATATTTTGTACTATACAATATTTGCTAACACCACAAAATGTTGTTTCATATACAAAAATAGAAGTGACAGAGGAAGACTTTCACAAGAGTGGGGTAGAACGTGCAAATTATTTTGGAGCAGAAAGCAGAAAGCAGACTTAAAATGTCGGACTGATTTCAGAGGTTTGTGGAAGTTTGTAAAAATGCTAAAGTTGAAGATTCAAGATAGTCTGTGAGATGGGGCATTCCATGGGAAATGTAAAATGAACATATACTCTAGTTGAGCTGAGGCAGCATGAATTTGAGGGGAATTAAACACAAATACAGTAACAGAAAAGGAAATGTCACCAACCCATTGAAAGCATCCAGTGGGGGTGGTTCAGAAAACTCCTACTTACTAGGGAGAATAACAACGAGCAAAGGATTCTGTGGTTACTGAATACCTAATTATGAAAGTGAACAACATAGTATTTTACAAATCATATCCCTACTAACGTAAATGTATAATAAATAAAGAAGCATTTTTTCACATTTCTGTTTATAATTAAATGTGACAAATAGTTTACAGTAGGTAACAGAAGAAATTTTAACTACACAGATACCTGTGAATAATTTTGCCTTTGTGACAGCTTTAACACTGTAGTGAAAAAATATTTGTAAAATACAGGCATTCTCAGCTTTCTGGATTATCAAATGTGCGGATTATTTAATGGATTCTAATGGAAACGATTGTTTTCAGTTTTTTTGTTTTGGGTAAATTATCAAATTTTAAAAGTTAATTCTCATAAGGTTAATTAAAACTGAGAAACTGTTTTTTCATACAAAATTACAGTGGTTATGATATTGTTGTTCTGATGTTCCTCAGTACAAGATGTGAATCTTATCATTTTATGTCCAGATTAATTTCATAATTGAAGCAATCCGCACTTCACTGCAGTGAAAAATCAATTTTGGTAGAGAAGTCATTTTCATCCGGATCTTGCAGTACATGGCAATCCATCACTGTTTGCTGTTGATATTAGTTTTAGAAAAGATCTTACATGAATAATCACCAGGGCGAGACCTTCAATGATTTCAGAACCTGAGGCATAAACAGGACAAAACATAAGAACAAAACCATCCCGATCCAAATAATAGAAATAAATCGACAGTTAGTTAAGTGGCATCTACAGACTTCACAGAAGTTGTCAAAGGCTTATAACTTTTATTCACTTTTCATCAATTCTCAAGTATTCAATTTTTTTAAATTAATTATTAAAATGTATGAAACAAATTCTTTTAAACACATTAATCATTTCTAAAAATTTAAAATAACAAGCCCTTGAGAATTTTTTTTAAATTTCTAATGAAATGAAAGAATATTCTTAATCTAACAAATCATAAAATATGGGACATTTTATAATGTTACTTTTCACGTTAAAACACTTGTAATATATTATTTGCAGTCAACATACTACATTTGAATTTTGTACAGTAGTGATTTCAAACTGAGATTCTGAGTGGTTGAGCTATCTCAACCTCTTCCTCTAGTCCATGCTACCACAGTTGTCAAACTTCAGCCATTTAATGCTCTTTATGGTCAACTTTCAACCAAGTGATATTCACGCTACAGAGCACCAGGTAATAATCATACCCAAAAAGATTGAACCTGCAGTAACTATCTAACCATTGCCAAATCTCTGGATATCAACATCAACATTCTGGAGGTCACAATTTACCAGAACCTTAACTGCACCAGCACATAAATGGAGAGTTCACAAAAGACTCTGTTTTTTCGTAAATGTGACAGAACTCCAGATACTTCAAACCATTTACAAGGCACAATTTGGCTAAATTGATGAAATACTCCAGTTGCCTAAATGCATGCATCGCCGTAGCACACAAGGAATCTCAGTGCTATTCTGGATAGAACGCCTTGCTCAATCGATATCTATCCACCTCCCTAAATATTCATTCTCTGTATTGGCAGCACACCTGGGCTCATCTAGGAGATGCTCTATAGCAACTTGTCATTCACATTTCACAATGCCACAACACCTACTATCAGGAAAACCAGCAGGGAGAGCAGCACTGTGGGAATATCTTCAGACTGACCAGAGTGGTATAAGAAGGCTTCTCATCTTTAAAGGCAATTAGTGAAGACAATTAAATATTGGCTATGTAAGTGACCATTTAAACTAATTCCTCTCTGTCAATCAAAATGCTGACTATGAACTTCTTCCTAAATTACTTTATCAAAAAGTTAGTAACATATGAGCAGCATGAAAGATGGGAATGCAATAATGTTGTGTAACAAAAGCAACTGATACAGAAATATTTCCAGCTAATGGCATATAAACAGAGGGATGACAACAAGGAAAACTTAACTCACAGTACTATGTACTAATTAATATCCCTTGCACTGTACGGCCGCCACATAACAACAAATTACGTGTCTTACTGTATGTCAGGGATTAAAAAAACACAGATTCTGACTCCAACAATATTCGCAGTAGTATAACATCATACAGCGTAAGTTGGGGCATTTGAACCTACACCATGCTAATTCTTTAGTTCCTCAGGGCATTCCGCATAGCCTTGCAAATTATTTCTTTTTGGTTATATTTCCAGTTCACTCTTCAAAGTTACTGTTGAAATAGCTTCCACTGCCCTTTCAGCCAATGTATTCCAGATCGTACAACCAGAACACAATGAAAATGTTGACTGCTTATTCCCCTTGCTAAGTTCCTGAAGCATTTTGTGTGCTGTACAAGAAGTTTCCTTAACTTCCTCAATTAAAACTGCAACTTGAAGAAAATGTATGAATCATTTTACGTTCTGAAAATACAAATATTGTTGAAATATATTAGACCACTGAGACAGTAAATTTTTATATTATCTGAAGGGTTTCTGAACTGTAACTATTTCCCACAGATGTGACTTGCTGTGTATTTCCAGCATTTTCTGTTTCTATCTTAGATTTCCAGCAACTGAATTTTTATTTCATTCTATATTATCTACATTTTACTTGAAATAACTAAAACTTTATATTTAAGAGCTACAACCTAAATATCAAAGATAGAAAATAAATTTTAAATTCCTAAATGAGAGATCTAAATGCTCACCCAATATTAAAGATATTCTTTCTAAAAATCTATCTATTATACTGTTTCTAATTGTTCAACAGATTTCATTCAAATCATTTAAAAAATAAAACTCTCAAATCCAGACAAAGCTATTTCAGAAGAAATGGTGTAGGGTATTAGTACTATGAACTAATAATCTTATCGCCATCACATAAGCACTTTGTATAAAAATCTTCATTTACTGTATGACTTGTATACGTAACACTACTTTAATCACTAATCAATTAATCAATCACGAATTACACTAATTAATCACTACTTTAAAATGCTTAACAATGTATTTTAATATAAAATCATAGCTAAAATCATTTAAGAAAGCTGATGTGCATTATTAGTAATTGCAGTTCACTACAGCAATTGTTGACAGATGTCAAGAATTACAGGAAATGCAGTGTTAATTAAACTTGACTGCTTTTCACTACCACGTATATTAGAATGCATTTTTTTACCAATCAATCCTTCCTACTCAATAATCTTTTAATCTAACATTATCTTGGTTTTCACTAATTTAGCAGTAAATTAATTTTTTGTGAACACTTCAGAGAGTGAAAGCTATTATTTTAACTAAGTTTGTACTGCTTTTTTAAAAGAAAAAGAAAAAAATTTGTATTGTGAATTACATAAATTTTATACTTTCAAATAAAATTTATATTAAATATTGTGTTCACTGTATTAATCACAGTTTTATAACAAATCCTAATAAAATATTTCCATAATGGGCAGTTTTTTTAATTTTCATTTTCTAATCCAATTTCATTCAGGTCCAATACACTAGAAAACAGTTTAAGGCAAATTGGTAGTGATCTGAGCCATTAAGTTAAGATGCAACTACTTTTTCATAAAGTGAATATTGAACAGACAACAAACAACATAATTGGTTTTAGTTTCATAGAGTAATTAATGTGGGACCAAAAACTCAGCAATAAAGTTTTGCAGCATTGAAAGACTGCACACAGCTGATACTTACAAGGAAGAAGCTTCATAAAGTCAGAGAACAGTCCAGAGAATACTTCAGTAGCACCGAGAGATGCTTGCAAATTATGAAATCCTCAAGACATTTAGATTGATATTAAAATGTGATCAGTACATCCATTCAAGACCTATTTTAAATCAGGTCATAATGATGAAAAAAAGGAACACTTGAGAACAAATAGGCAGGGCTGTAACGGTAGAATGCATTTATCTCAGTAAAAGGAAACTAAGAATCTTAAAGAGAGAGTAGTTTTGTGAGTTGATGTCGATATTGTGGTTTTATCAGAGAAGAACTGAATGTTGTTTTATTCCAAGTGTTTTTACTGCTGAAGTAATTAAATGATTTATCCATTCAATTATTTTGTCGAGATAATTTCTGTTCAAGTGCCTATGTTAGATTTACTCTAAAATAAATAATTCAAGTATTTTCAATTAATTCATTCACTTTTTTCCCTTAGCCAAATGGCACCTTATTTATTTATTTGCTTGTTTATTTACTTATTCAGTTGCAGGACAGAATAGACTCTTCCAGCCCTTTGAGCCATGCCCCCCAACAATCTCCGGATTGAATCCTAGCCTAATCGTGGGACAATTCACAATGACCAATTAACCTTCTAGCCGGTACGCCCCTGGACTGTGGGTGGAAACTGGAGCACCAGGAGAAAACCCTGATGGTCACGGGGAAAACGTACAAACTCCACACAGGCAGCAGCAGGAAATGAAAGCGGGTCGGCAGAAACATACCACGGTCGCTTAGCCGTTAGTGCGACGCAATTACGGCTCAGGGTGTCAGAGTTCAGTTCCAGTGCCATCTGCAAGGAGTTTCTGTGCGTCTTCCCTGGGGAAAGTGTGTGTTTTCCCCGGATGCTCCAGTTTCCTCCCAAAGTCCAAAGATGGGTTACGTGGTCATTGTAAATTGTCCTGAGGTTAGGTTTGGGTTAAATCAGGATTGCCAGGGATTGCTTGTGCAGCATGGGTCAAGAGGACAGAAGGACCTACTCTGCACTGTATTGCTAAATAAAATAAATCGGTAAATATGGATCAATAGATAACTGGAATCTTGGGGTGCTGGTAGATTTTAAACTGCTGAAAGAATATTCCAGTAAATCTGCAGACGAAGTCACAAGCTGGCATCTGCAGAGTACAATTCAATAAAACAGGCCTAAATTCTTCTGCTGTGGTGTTTACAGATAATTACATTCAAGTCCTTCAGGGCAGTACCACACATGCACAAATCCATTGGTGAATATAGAACATGAAAAAGCAAATTTAAAACAAAGAAGAGCAAATGCATACAGTCGCCAGCAAATCTCAAGGCAGCAACGTCTCTCCGCTGGGCTTCTATTTTGAAAGGTTAACGCTCAGGTGGGACGCGTGCTACTCTCAATTCAGAACCCAGGTAAACAGGATC
Source organism: Hypanus sabinus (assembly GCF_030144855.1). NCBI lineage: Eukaryota > Metazoa > Chordata > Chondrichthyes > Myliobatiformes > Dasyatidae > Hypanus > Hypanus sabinus. The sequence goes on along the minus strand of NC_082719.1, from coordinate 44,739,541 downwards.
CAGGTGATTCACTGCTCTCCTGCCAGTGGTTTAGTGTTCAACCTCAGGGATCTGATGTAGTCCTACCCTCAGGTGCTGTCTGTGACAGAGTTTGCAGGTTCCCTCCTTTACCGTGAGGATCTCCTCTGGATGCTCCTATTTCTAAGAAAATCCCAGAAGAAGCCAGTAGGTTTATTGGGGACTGTGAATTAATCCTGAGTGTAGATTACTGACAGAAAAAATAATCAGAAGGGAGTAGACGGAGATGTGGCAAAGAATAACAATGGACAGTAGAGATTGTGCTTCCAAAGACTTTGGGGTGTATCTTATGGATTTTAGGCTGCTGATCATAAACATCACCACGAAATTTCCCTATCAAGCACCACTTTAAAAAAATCATCTATATTTGTTATTTTAATCCATAATTCAAGTCAGAATAACTGATGCCAAGAATAAGGAAGGTATTTTTGTTGGTCCATAAATAAAACAGGTCGTCAATGATAGGGAATTCACAGAACTTTTAGTGAGACTGGAGAAAGTTGCATGGAAGATATTTAACGATGTTGAGAATTTTCTTGGCAACTAAAGAGCATCAGACTATGTGCAGCTGGTTGAAAACATGCTTCAAGCATACAAAACCATGAAGTACAAAGTGTCACTAAAGATTCATTTTCTGCCTTCCCATTTAGACTTCTTCCCTGCAAATCTTGGCACTGTCAGTGATGGACATGGTGAAAGGTTTCATCAGGATATTGCGGACACGGAGAAACAGTATCAGGGCAAATGGAATCATTAATGCTGGCTGATTTTTGTTGGAAACTTAAGTGAGAAGCCTTAGACACTGAGTACAAATGAAAATAATCAACAAAACATTGTTAGCTTAGTTGAACTATTGCAAAGCGTCAGCACCGTTATGCAATTAAATGCATTATAATTCAATAAAAGTTAATCACCTGTTTCCCCAAATTCCTACGTGATACAAGTAGTCTGAAATTATATTTGTGTTCAGCTTCAAGCAGTCTAACATAAACTGTAAAAAAATCTCAGGAAGCAGCACTTTATCCAGTGCAACTTACAAGGGTAAAGAGAAATAAGTAGAGGAACTGGAGCAAAAACAATTGGTATGAAAGGAGCAGCTTCCTTCAGGAGATTTTGAGTAAACATATCACTGAATTAGCTATTTTTTTTGTTCCCTTGAAATAGATTGTCTTCAAACAATTTTGCATATCCAGAGACATTTTCCCCAGGGCAGAAATGGTTAATACAAGGGGACATCATTTTAAGGTGATTGGAGGGAAGTTTAGGGGAGATGTCAGAGGTAGTTTTTTTTTGTGCAGAAAGTAGTGAGTGCACAGAACACCCTGCCAGGGCTGATAATAGAGGCAAATGCATGAGTGCATTTAAGAATCTCTTAGACAGGCACATGGATAGAAAAATGCAGAATGATCTAGGATTAGTTTAAAAGGTCAGTGCAACATTGTGGGACAAAGAGCCTGCTTTGAGCTGTAATGTTTCATGTTCTATGCTCTAACTTTCTGGTGATATTTATTTTTCAATTATGTTATTTCCAGAGTTGACAATTCTTCAGGAATATTTTCAGAAAATTTGGGGGCTTGCTGAGGATTGGCAGTACCAGTTACATGCAGAGACACACAGCCTGGATTCGATGGTCTCCTGTTAGATGCAATGCAAGCTGCTGGTGAGAGAGGCTGCTGGGATCTGGTCAGTCCCATCAACACATGGGCAGTCACTGTCATTCCCCACGACACCTACACTTATTACACTTTCTGCAGTTTCATTGCTCACCACTGACCACCCAGAGCCTGTGCTCTTGAGCAAAATTCACTGCAAACCAAGCTGAGTAGCAGTGAGACGAGCAGTTCAGGGAGCAGCGGAGATTTAACAAGATACGGCCTGGATTAGAGAGCATGTCTCATGGGGACAGGTTGAGCGAGCTAGGTCCTTCTCTTTGGAGATAAGGAGGCTGAGAAGTGTACAATATTAGAGGCATATATAGAGTGGACAGTCAGGGACTTTTTCCCAGGCCGTAAATGTTAAATATGATGGGGTGGGGATAATTGTAAAAAGTTTGGAGGAAAGTACAGGGGGGTATCAAAGTGTTTTTACACAGGGAGTGGTAGGTGCGTTGAAAGCACCAGCAGAGGCAGTTACATTAGGGACATTAAAGACTCTCTAAGATAGGCACATGCATGAAAGAAAAATGAAGGGCTACGTGGTGGGGAAGGGTTAGATTGATATTAGAGGCGGTTAAAACCTCGTGGGTTGAAGGGCCTCTCCTGTGCTGTAGTGTTCTATGTTCTATGCTCTTTGCTTCAGGAGCTTCAGCTGAAGTGAGAGTTTGCACCAGGGTGCTGGCACAGTAACGACGAACCTCAGGAAATATATTTCGGTGAATGTGCCTAGATGCGTTTGCACTGCAGGACAAAAAGCACTCAGCAGGTAATCAGTTTATGGCTCCAGTGTGGAATCATGAATATAGGGTTTTAAAGTGTAGAGGCAAGTCCTTTGGCCCAACATGACTATGCCAACCACAGTGCCAATTCATACTAATCCCACTTGTCTGACTTGATTCCATTTCCCTCTATGCCAGGGGTTCCCAACCTGGGGTCCATGGACCCCACGGTTAGTGGTAGGGGTCCACTGCATATAAAAAGGTTGGGAACCCCTGCTCTATGCCCTACTCATTCGATTAACAGTCAAAATGGGTCATAAATGTCGCTACTGCTCCTGCCTCCACCACTTCCTCAGGCAGTTAATTCCAGATACCAAATACTCTGAGTGTGGAAAATTTCCTCTGAATTTAGTTTCACTATGGCTCCGTGATGCCATACTGGACCATATGCCAGTAAAGGGCACTAACTCTCCCCTCACCACTGGAATTCAGCTCTCTGCCCCATGTTTGGATGCAATAATGAGATGTGCAGGTGGGCAGTCCAAAGGAAACTCAACTTGGGCATTGGTGAGTATGTTACTGACGTGTGTTACTCGATAGCATTGCAAGCAATACCGCCCATCAGTTTATGTTTGAGAGTCAATCGATTGGACAGAAGTTAGCCACATTGGATTTAGAGAATAGAACATAGAACAGATTAGCACGGGAACGGGCCCCTGGCCCATAATATCTGTGCCAATCATGACGACAACTGGAACTAATCCCATTGTCTTCACGTGGTCTATATATCCTTCCTTAATGATGTTGGCATCAATCATTCAGGACAACCATCATCCAGGTCAAGCCCTCTTTTCATTGCAACCATCAGGGAGGAGGTACAGGAGCCAGAAGGCAGACATTCAGTGATTCAGGAATAGCTTCTTGCCCTCTGACATCTGATTTCTAAATGGACATTGAACCCGTGAACTCAACTTCACTCTTCTTGTTCCCTCTTTCTGTATTACTTACTTAATTTAACTTTTTTAAAAAAAATATGTCCTTCTTACTGTAATTTAGTTTTATTATTATGTATTGCAATGTACTGCTACCATGTAACAACAAATTTCACGACATATGCCTATGATATTAAACCTGTCTGATTCCAATTCCATTCCCTCCTTTGTCAGATGTCTGTCCAAGTGTTCAGATTTTGGATTTTATCAGATTTGGAATACTTGCACCAATATAATGAGATAGCTTGTGTTGGTGCATGGCCTAGTTGATAAGGCATTAGTCTAGTGATCTGAAGGTCACTGGTTCGAGCCTCCGCTGAGGCAGCATGTTGTGTCCTTGAGCAAGGCACTTAACCACACATTGTTCTGTGACGACACCGGTGCCAAGCTGCATGGGTCCTAGTGCCCTTCCCTTGGACAACATCGGTGGCATGGAGAGGGGAAGGCTTGCAGCTTGGGCAACTGCCAGACTCCCATACAACCCTGCCCAGGCCTGCGCCCTGGAAACCTTCCACGGTGCAAATCCATGGTCTCACGAGACTAAAGGAGGCCTATTATTAATGAGACAGCTTGAGGGTGGGACCTAAGTCTAAACACAAACTTCATTTAGATTACTTATACAGCTTATACATATACCATGAAGGTAGTTTTATACAATATTTTTAATAATTGAAAATATTAATACCACTACCTTGGCCACCCATGTGGACAGTCAGTGCCTGTTTGGCATCGTCATCATTCCCGACTCTGAATTTATGTGTTACTGGTAAGCAGTCTTTGTCTTACACATGTTCACCACACTTTTATACTGATGCAGCCATTCAGTGTGCTAGATTTTCATCAGCGATGATCTTGGCAAACTCATCAATGAATTTCTCTGGTGTTTCATGATCAGTAGAAGCTCTATCACCACAAATCTTCAAAAACTGCAGATGCCTCACATCTGAACTAAAACCTGAAAATTCTGGAAATCCATGAAGGTCAAGTTCTGCCTGTGAAGAGAGAAGCAGGATTGCACATTGGTGGGTTTTCAGTAGACCTGGAAAAGTGAGACACCAAGCACATTCTGGAAAGGTGGGATGAGTGGTGGAAAATAAAGAGAATATCTGATAGGGTGGTGACCAAGAGAACATAGATAACAAAATGCTGATAGTGCTGCCCAAGATAGTTGGTGAAGGGTTTTAGAGAGGGAAGAATAAGTAAAGCAAAGAAAAAAAATAAGGCTTCAACTTAGTCACAGAGTCATAAAGTTATGCAGCACCTAAACAAACCTTTTGGTCTAACACATCAATGTCAGACAATGTGTCTTTCTGACCAAGTTCTATCTGCCTGCATTTAAATTGTTAGACACAAAACAGCATGTAACTTAGAACTAAAAGAGCAAGCTAGAAATACTGAGATCAGATAGCACCTGTAGAGACAGAGAGAGAGAGAGAGAGAGAGAGAGAGAGAGAGAGAGAGGAAAACTTGAATTAATGCTAGGGGTTGATGACCGTACATGAGAACAGTTTTAACGTAAATATGGAGATCATTTATCTTTGGTGGTTGAACTCATTACTCAGTCTCCAAAATTGTGATGTCCCTAAACAGAAGATGAGATGCTGACCTTTCAAATTTGCATTGAACTTTATTGAAACAGCTCCAAAGTTCAAATTCGGAGAGCTCAGCAGGAGAATAAGATGCAGAATAGAGTGACAGGTGACCGGAAACCCAGGATTACCCCTGCAGTCTGAGCAGTAGCACTCTGCAAGATGGTCACTCATTTTGTGTTTGGTTTCTCCAATGTGCCATTCAAATATAGTAGGATAAATTAGAAGATATGGAAGTGAATCACTGCTTCATCTGGAATGAAATGGCTAAAGGACATTTGTTGACCATCCTGCAGTGGCATGGAAAAGTGATAAATAGAGATGGAAGGGTGCACCAGGGAGTCACAGAGGGAATAGTCTCTTCAGAATGCTGCAAGGGAAGGCAAGAGAAAGACAAGTTTGGTGATGGTGTCTCTTTGAAAGATGATTATTGAATGTGGAGACTAGTAGGGTAGAAGGTGAGGACAAAGGGAGATCTTTCATTGCTCTGGATGAGAGGAAAAAGGAAGGACACAGATGTGTGGGAAATAGAATTGAGAACCATCAACAATGATAAAAGAGAAACGACAGTTAAGAAAAAAAGGAAGTATCATAGAAGTACCTGTGTGAAATGTCTCATCACCAGCACATGCATGTTAGAGCCGGAGAAAATGGGAGAATGGAGTCCTCAATAGGCAGCAAGGTGAGGAGATGTAGTCAAATTAGCCGTATGTAATCTCTGAAAGGGAGGAAGAAAGTGTTTTGCAGCAAAGCCGGAAGTGGAACTGGAAGTGGCAGCGTTGAAATAGAGTGACTTAATGTTGTTGCTGTGCAACAGTCAAAAAGAAACAAGCTGTTTTACATGGAGGAACTTAGGCCAATTGAAAACCCTTAGTTACAAATGATTGCAAGATTGAGCCCAGAGTGGATTGAAGAAGTGTGCAATGCAACCATGCTCATTGTAACTTTTATACAAATACATAACTTTTCAAATGCAAACAGTTGTTAACCCTTTAATACATCCCACCTTCATGTGAATTGCTTTCATTAACTGAGATATTGATTGACAGTCTTGGATTAAGTACATTTCTTAATTTAATTGGCCATACAATTAGGATCATTCTAGTCATATTAAACATTAAATGTTAAACACATGGGTTAACATTTTAAGTAAAATGATCTTTCCCACATCTTAGACTTTATAGTGATTTAAATCCATACTTTCATATATGATAGAATATTTTGATGGACCAGTTCATCTTTTGCTCTACATCAAGTATGTATATTAATAGGTTCAAATTAACCTCTTTAATTTGACATGTGGTTGTTTCAGAAACTATGAATGCATAATTTCTGCTTTCTATCGTGAATAAGGTGGAAATTGGAACAATTTTCCAAAACTCCTTGGAAAAGCCCTGCTCAATTTAGTTTCCAAACTTTTAAATATTTTGTAATTATGTACCTTCACTTTTGATGTCCTAGTTTACCAGTCAATAAAATAAGCCGAATTTGAGTCGATTGTTAACAAACTTTACCTAGATCATCTGTAGTCTTTGCCAGTAATGAATTTTACCTTTTCTTACCTTTTCCTGCTTTATCACTGAAATACTGGGAATAACTTATGTGTCTTTTGAAATAGTACCATAGTACCAATATTTTGAAAGGCAGAGGAGCATGAAAAATTGGACCAAACTTCCTCAGCAATGCATTGGTGCGTCAGCCAAGAATTTTGAATTTGATCCTCTGCAGTGGGAATTGAACCTACAATCTTTCAACTTGTAGATGAGAGTGTCACCCATCTTTTGGAGGTTGAAAGGTTGTACAAGTTTCAAGTACTCTATTTCTTTCACCATCTCCACGTGAAGGACTTTATTCATGACTTCACCCAAAAGCATAGCCAGGCTTTAGTGTGTTACATGCATTATATGGGACTTCCTGCTGTTTATTTTATCCTGGTTAATTTTAATTCTTTCTTTTCACATTTTAAAGATTAAATTGTTGCTTTTCTAGATTTCCCAGTTTAACGTCTTCCTTATGTACCAACCCAGTTTACGTTACATGGGACCACAACAACACACACAAAATGCTGGGGTAACTCAGCAGGCCAGGCAGCATCTATGGAAAAAAGTACAGTCTATGTTTCAGGCTGAAACCCTTCAACAGGATGCAGCCCGGCCTACTGAGTTCCTCCAGCATCTTGTGTGTGTTACTTGGAATTCCAGCAACTGCAGATTTTCTCTTGTTTGTGATGCGACCACCGTCCTACTTTTAATCCCCTCCTGGCAACTAGGAACAAGGAAATAAATACTGGGAACATTAGTGAGGCTATTTTTGGGCCAAGTATTTATTGTAATTTAGCAACAGATCTGAATCTTCAGAACAAAAGATAAATAAATTCAGTGGGAAGCATTTCTATGTACTTATTGTAAATTGGTTGATGGTAGGAAAGAATAACACAAAAAAGCTCACTATCTAAGCTTTTTAATTCCATTTTTTAAGTTACTGGTATTTAATTCCCAATGGCATTCAAATGCATAACTCCAGTATTGCAACTAAGACAATACAAAACCTTACTCTGGCCACATGGTCATTCTATATTACATTAATTTCTAATCACGTTATTCGAAAGTTGCTGATCTGGAGTATTTGGTGTAATGGATGGTCAGACACAAAAGAATCCATTATGTTTGTTCATTAAGCAGATCGCTCTGAAAAATACTAGAAGTCTGTGTATCAATGCTGACAGGATACTGTTGATGACAACCTGAAGACTTGTTCAGTCTGTGTGGTTAATCTCCGATAAAGAGAATCTTGATGGTATCTTTATCATTCACAATGCAGGTGTAGCAGCTTAGGGGACAGGAAAGGATATGATTGTGTCTCTAACGGAATCTGATGGGGCAGAACTGAAGGGAAATCAGTTTTGATTCCAAATCTATTTCCACCTACTATACCTAGGAGTGAAATTGGAATAGCTGTTGGCATAGTGAGGAAACCTGCAATATGATTTTATATTATTAATGAAAATTAAAATAAATAATTTTATGATGATTTTATTAGGAGTTTTTGACTAGCATATATTGAACATCCCTAGGAATGAAACGGTTATCATACAAGGAACACTTGATAGCTTTGGCTCTGTACATGCTGGAATTTAGGAGGATGGGGGGGGGGGGATCTCATTGAAACCTTCCAAAGACCGAAAGACCTAGACATGGTAGAAATATTTTGTCAAATTATAATTAAAATATTTATAGTAATATTTATTTGCAATTCAACTAATAATTAGACAAAATGTACTGCCCACTAAGTTACTTGGATAAGGAGAGTTTGATATAACCATATAATAATTACAGCATGGAAACAGGCCATCTCAGCCCTTCTAGTCTGTGCTGAAAGCCTACACTCACCTAGTCCCACTGACCTGCACTCAGCCATAACCCTCCATTCCTTTCCTGTCCATCTACCTATCCAATATTTTTTTAAAATGACAATATCGAACCTGCCTCTACCACTTCTACCGGAAGCTCATTCCAGGCAGCTACCACTCTCTGAGTAAAGAAGTTCCCCCTCATGTTACCCCTAAACTTTTGCCCCCTAACTCTCAACTCATGTCCTCTTGTTTGAATCTCCCCTACTCTCAATGGAAAAAGCCTATCCACGTCAACTCTATCTATCCCCCTCATAATTTTAAATACCTCTATCAAGTCCTCCCTCAACCTTCTACGCTCCAAAGAATAAAGACCTAACTTGTTCAACCTTTCTCTGTAACTTAGGTGCTGAAAAAATTTTCTAGTAAATCTCCTCTGTACTCTCTCTATTTTGTTGACATCTTTCCTATAATTCAGTGATCAGAACTGTACACAATACTCCAAATTTGGCCTCACCAATGCCTTGTACAATTTTAACATTACATCCCAACTCCTATACTCAATGCTCTGATTTATAAAGGCTAGCATACCAAAAGCTTTCTTCACCACCCTATCCACATAAGATTCCACGTTCAGGGAACTATGCACCATTATTCCTAGATCACTCTGTTCTACTGCATTCTTCAATGCCTTACCATTTACCATGTATGTCCTATTTTGATTAGTCCTACCAAAATGTAGAACTGCACACTTATCAGCATTAAACCCCATCTGCCATCGCTCAGCCCATTGTTCTAACTGGCCTAAATCTTTCTGTAAACTTTGAAAACCTACTTCATTATCCACAACGCCACCCATCTTAGTATCATCTGCATACTTACTAATCCAATTTACTACCCCATCATCCAGATCATTAATGTATATGACAAACAACACTGGACCCAGTACAGATCCCTGAGGCACACCACTAGTCACCAGCCTCCAACCTGACAAACAGTTATCCACCACTACTCTCTGGCATCTCCCATCCAGCCACTGTTGAATCCATTTTACTACTTCAATATTAATACCTAACAATTAAACCTTCCTAACTAACCTTCCGTGTGGAACCTTGAGTTAATAACTCATCAGGGGTGATTGATAAGTTCGTGACCTAAGGTAGGAGATGAGTTATTAACTTCCTGCCTAATCACTCAGAGTTGACCTGCATGTGCATGTAATGAGAGGTGTATAACTCATTTCCTTCTCCCTTGGGCCACAAACTTATCAATCACACATCTGTGGATTCTTTCTGGAGGTCCAAGATCTGTATGAAACATAGAAAATAGGTGCAGGAGTAGGCCATTCGGCCCTTTGAACCCGCACTGCCATTCAGTATGATCATGGCTGATCTTCCGACTCAGAACCCTGTACCTGCTTTCTCTCCATACCCCTTGATCCCTTTAGCCACAAGGGCCATATCTAACTCCCTCTTAAATATAGCCAATGAACTGGCCTCAACTGTTTCCTGTGGCAGAGAATTCCACAGATTCACCACTCTCTGTGTGAAGAAGTTTTTCCTCATCTCGGTCCTAAAAGGCTTCTTAAACTGTTTATCCTTAAACTGTGACCCCTCCTTCTGGACTTCCCCAATATCGGGAACAATCTTCCTACATCAAGCCTATCCAATCCCTTTAGAATTTTATACGTTTCAATAAGATCCCTTCTCAATCTTCTAAATTCCAGTTAGTATAAGCCTAGTTGATCCAGTCTTTCTTCATATGAAAGTCCTGCCATCACAAGAATCAATCTGGTGAACCTTCTTTGTACTCCCTCTATGGCAAGAATGTCTTTCCTCAGATTAGGGGACCAAAACTACACTCAATACTCCAGGTGTGGTCTCACCAAGGCCTTGTACAACTGCAGTAGAACCTCCCTGCTCCTGTACTCAAATCCTCTTGCTATGAATGCCAACATACCATTCATCTTTTTCACTGCCTGCTGTACCTGCATGCCCACCTTCAATGACTGGTGTACAATGACACCCAGGTCTCGTTGCACCTCCCCTTTTCCTAATCGGCCACCATTCAGATAATAATCTGTTTTCCTGTTCTTGCCACCAAAGTGGATAACCTCACATTTATCCACATTAAATTGCATCTGCCATGAATTTGCCCACTCACCCATCCTGTCCAAGTCACTCTGCATCCTCTTAGCATCCTCCTCACAGCTAACACTGCCGCCCAGCTTCGTGTCATCTGCAAACTTGGAGACGCTGCATTTAATTCCCTCGTCTAAATCATTACTATATATTGTAAACAACTGGGGTCCCAGCACTGAGCCTTGCAGTACCCCACTAGTCACTGCCTGCCATTCTGAAAAGGTCCTGTTTACTCCCACTCTTTGCTTCCTGTCTGCCAAGCAATTCTCTATCCACATCAATACCATACCCCCAATATCATGTGCTTTAAGTTTGCACACTAATCTGCCCTGTGGGACCTTGTCAAAAGCCTTTTGAAAATCCAAATATACCACATCCACTGGTTCTCCCCTATCCACTCTACTAGTTACATCCTCAAAAAATTCTATAAGATTCATCAGACATGATTTTCCTTTCACAAATCCATGCTGACTTTGTCCGATGATTTCACCGCTTTCCAAATGTGCTGTTATCACATCTTTGATAACCGACTCTAGTATTTTCCCCACCACCGATGTCAGGCTACCTGGTCTATAATTCCCCGGTTTCTCTCTCCCTCCTTTTTTAAAAAGTGGGGTTACATTAGCCACCCTCCAATCCTCAGGAGCTAATCCAGAATCTAAAGAGTTGAAAAATTATCACTAATGCATCCACTATTTCTTGGACTACTTCCTTAAGCACTCTGGGATGCAGACCATCTGGCCCTGGGGATTTATCTGCCTTTAATCCCTTCAATTTACCTAACACCACTTCCCTACTAACATGTATTTCCCTCAGTTCCTCCATCTCACTAGACCCTTGGTCCCCTACTATTTCCAGAAGATTATTTATGTCCTCCTTAGTGAAGACAGAACCAAAGTAGTTATTCAATTGGTCTGCCATGTCCTTGCTCCCCATGATCAATTCACCTGCTTCTGACTGTAAAGGACCTACATTTGGCTTGACCAATCTTTTTCTTTTCACGTATCTATAAAAGCTTTTACAGTCATTTTTTATGTTCCCTGCCAGCTTTCTCTCATAATCTTTTTTCCCTTTCCTAATTAATCCCTTTGTCCTCCTCTGCTGGTCTCTGAATTTCTCCCAGTCCTCAGGTGTGCCGCTTTTTCTGGCTAATTTGTATGTTTCTTCTTTGGACTCGATACTATCCTTTGTCAGCCATGGGTGCACTACCTTCCCTGGTTTATTCTTTTGCCAAACTGGAATGAACAATTGTTGTAGTTCATCCATGCGATCTTTAAATGCTTGCTATTGCATATCCAACGTCAACCCTTTAAGTATCATTTGCCAGTCTATCTTAGCTAATTTTCATCTCATACCTTCAAAGTTACCCTTCTTTAAGTTCAGAACCTTTGTTTCTGAATTAACTATGTCACTCTCCATCTTAATAAAGAATTCCACCATATTATGGTCACTCTTACCCAAGGGGCCTCGCACGACAAGATTGCTAACTAACACTTCCTCATTGCTCAATACCCAGTCTAGAATGGCCTGCTCTCTAGTTGGTTCCTCGACATGTTGGTTCAGAAAACCATCCCGCATGCATTCCAAGAAATCCTCTTCCTCAGCACCCTTACTAACTTGGTTCACCCAATCTATATGTAGATTGAAGTCACCCATTATAACTGTTATTCCTTTATTGCACGCGTTTCTAATTTCCTGTTTAATGCAATCCCCAACTGCACTACTATTGTTAGGTGGCCTGTACAGAGCTCCCACCAGCGTTTTCTGCCCCTTAGTGTTATGCAGCTCTACCCATATCGATTCCACATCCTCCAGGCTAATGTCCTTCCTTTCTATTGCGTTAATCTCCTCTCTAACCAGCAATTCTACCCCACCTCATTTTCTTTCCTGTCTATCCCTCCTGAATATTGAATATCCCTGGATGTTGAACTCCCATCCTTGGTCACCCTGGAGCCATGTCTCTGTGATCCCAACTATATCATATTCATTAATAACTATCTGCACATTCAATTCATCCACCTTGTTATGAATGCTCGTTGCATTGACATACAAAGCCTTCAGGCTTGTTTTTACAACACTCTTAGCCCTTATACAATTATGTATGCTCCATGACCGCTGGACTAAGTATGTAAATGTAGGAGGGGACTAGGTTGAAAAACGCTAGGTTTTCTAAGATTGTCTCCTTCTACCTTAAGCCATGAACTTATCAATCACCCCTCATATATTGAGAACTTGGGCAAACATTTTCTGCATAATTTGGAAAGAAAATTACAACCAGTGAATGCTGTAATTCCTAATTTGCTCTTTTGATAAATACACTGGAATACCAGAGGTGGAAATTAGAACAAATACCTCTTTTCACTTGTACTCCCAGACACCTACAAACATGAAGTTACATGTATGTTGTTAATAGTTAAGGAAAGTTGCTCCTTTTGGCCAGTTTTAGCATTCTAATGTTGGTTCTGAGGTTTTTAAAAATGCAATGCAATACCTTTGAATGAAAGGAATGAACTCTTACAGATATTAAAAACTAGACAATAATACACAATCAGTTACAATAAAGCAAAAGAGATCTCTCAAATATTTTTGAAGCGTTTCAGGCTTGCAATTGTGAAGATTCTACAATAGATCTTGTTTCGCTATCAATAATCTCTGATCCAGGGTGCTGAATTCAACAATAGATCTTGTTTCACTATCAATAATCTCTGATTTAATGTGGTGAATTCAGTTATGGATCTTGTTTTGCTATCAATAATCTCTGATCAAGAGTGGTGAATCCAGTTATGTTGACCTCTTCCTCCTGGAAAAGGAAAGGTCATTTAGGCAGGTCATAAGGGGTTACCAGCACCTGCAGAATCACCCATTAATAAAAAAGGTTAAAGCAGGTAAATGTAATGTAAAAGAGGAGAAATAATAAATTATGATTAAAAAACAGGTGAAAAACTTAAAATCCATGATTTATTTAACCTCTTCATTAAACAGGAGGGAAGCTCAAAACATGAATTCAGTTCTTACTGAAAAAGCTGACAAGAGGTGGGTTAAACTGACTGTTAAGCATAACTTTTCTTGCGGTTTCTCAAAGCTGTTCAACAGAAGCGCTAGCATTATAGTCAATGGCATAACTGGGGCTTATGAGAGAAGCGACAAATTAACCAATTTCCTGCCCAGAACAGCAGAGCAAGATTGAAACCTGTACTCAAAGTTAGTGGAACAGTGGTGAGGACTACACCACTTCACAACAGGTGAAAACATTGTCATGAAGAAACAAAAGTTTGAACTGAATTCAGTGGCTGCAGCTGTTTCAACATCCATGATAAAAACTGAAGATAAATTTCAAACCTTTGCTTATTGGAGCTCAGATGTGCTTTTAGAAATGCAGTTGAGATACCTCAATTGTTTTGCATTACAGTACTATAGATATTAGTGCAAGCTTTCTCTTTCTACCACCTAAAGATGTTTCAGGGAAGAATGGCCTGTATGCGAGTCGAGACCAACAGTGATGCAACTGACTCTCAGAAACAATCTAGTCAGTCACTATGTTCAACAGGGAAGGGTAGGGGCTGCTGATCCTACCATCACTACCTGCACTCCAAATAAATATCCCTCACCAACCCTTTAAATTGAAATGAAACAGTATTATATGTTTACTCATTGAAATGCGTGAAATTTTCTTTCCATAACACTGCTCTCGCGTAAATTCTTACTTTTTTCCATTTCTACTGAAAGGTCAGTGGTCAGAAATGCTAGTTCTCTCTCTTGCTGTCTGACTAATTAGATTTTTCCAGCATTTTCTGTTTTGTTTCAAATTTCTAACATCTTCAGTAACTTGATTACATCTTTAAACATCAATGCAGCAGAAAACGATAATGGAAGAAATCCTGCACTGATATCTAAAGTGTTTTACTGCAGTATCAAAAGGTTAAACTAAAATTTTAAAAACATAGTCTGCACTTGAAATGAGATTCATATTTTGTGTAGAAATCTTATTCAAAATGCACTAAACATGACAAATGGATTATGATCCGTAGAGTTCACAGAAGATTTTGCCATTCATTTCCAACATTTTCTTTTTGGACTTTATATTCCATATCTAGACATTTTTATTATTTTTATCTCATAATCAAATTGCTTATTCAATAATTAGTTCTGAGGAATACTATTCCATTATTTAACATATCAAATTCAGAAAATTAATGCATATCAGTAATTTAGATGCCAAAATTAACACCCCTAATATAAGAACTGTATAAATAATGACCAGAAAATTGTAAGTACTATAAATCAGACACAAGGACTATCAAAATTAAATTCGTGGCATTCATTCTCCTCAATCAAAGTTTTGTTTTTGCCAGGGATGCTAATTTAATACATTTAATCTGCTGAGCTGAGGTCTCCGTTGGTCAGAGTTGACCATAGGCATTGCATCCTAGCTATCTAGATACTCAAACCTGGGCAGTACAATATGGAGAGCAAGCTGTTGCCCATGTAGCAAGCTCCCGTTCTCCACCCATCGGAGGAACCCAAAGGAACAGCAAAGACCGATACAGTTTGGTACCTGCAGCACCACAGGAGTTGCCGGTCAACATTGAATTCAATCTAAGACTGACTGCTTTAGGGGCTTCAGCTCTGAAATTTTCCCTTGGGGTTTACTCCAGAAGCGTCCCCCATGAGTGGGTATAGCCGCAAGGCAGTGGAGGTTTGAGATCAGAGTTTTCCTTCTCCT
Source organism: Hypanus sabinus (assembly GCF_030144855.1). NCBI lineage: Eukaryota > Metazoa > Chordata > Chondrichthyes > Myliobatiformes > Dasyatidae > Hypanus > Hypanus sabinus. The sequence continues at coordinate 44,724,355 of NC_082719.1, read as the reverse complement.
CGATGAGCTGCCAACCACGGCTGATGAGCCCAATCTGCCTGAAGCAACTGGTTTTACTGCACCAATAACCCACCCTTGCCCCTTCTCCTGTCTGTAGAAACTGTTCCACTGGACTTAGTAGCTAAACCACACATGAAGGCCAGGAGCTGGATTTGGTTGTCAGAGGTTATTTGAGGCTAATATATATAATAAATTGCAAGGAGCTGTGTTTATTTACTTACAGTGAACATAATATATTAAAGTATTTAAGTTGACAAATAACAAATGTAATAAGCAATTTTGTGTTGTGTTTACTGCTATGAGCTCACTATTTTTAAAAGTGTAAGAAAGCTATTTTTTTCACTAATTTTTATTGCAACACCAACAAATTACACTCAATACAACCAGTTGCCAATTACATTTTGACTGTTTAACCCAGCCACCCCCCAACTTTCATCACCATCCCCCCTCCACCCCTCATTCTCTTCCTCATCCCCACCCTTCTCTCTCCCCCCCACCCCTCTCCCCTCCACCAACTGAGTAGTAGTGCATACACAGACAGAGCACTCCTATTTTAACAGAAGATCTTTTAAGTTAGATATCAAATTTGTCCACATTAAGATTGTGTTTGGTTGTGCATCATTTACTCTTGCTGATGATAATTCCAGGTAAGAAATGTCCAAAAAGCTCCGAAGCCAGCGAGTATTTGAAATATCATGAGGAGGTTTCCAACGCTGGACTACAATCTTCTTAGCTGCAGTCAGGCCTGCCAGCCAGATTTTGCATGTTTTCTCCATAAGGGAAAGGTGGGAGTCATCATTTAGAAGATGTACAACGGGGTCCATTGGTCATCATACCCCCATTAGTTCTGTAAGAGTACTGATAACCTTTCCCCACAAACCAAAAACCCCTGGACATTCTCATACAACAAGTATAAAAGAGCCAACGGTTCAGTAGGGGCAAAATGAGCAATATGGGTCAGGAACCAGTCCCATTTGATGTCTAATTCTCAGTGTTAAATATGCTCTACGACAAATATACACCGATGATTTGGGTTTTTCAAAGCACCGGCAGCATTATCCTAAATCGCATCCCAGTCTAAGTCTTGTCCCAGTTCAGATATGTTCCTATCCCAGGCTTTCATTCCTGATGTGGGCATATAGAAAGCTCCAAACCATTTTTGAGTAATGCAGATGTAAGTATAGCATGGTATTGATTACACTGATACAGCCATACGAGTCATGTTTTTCAGCAAACATATTCAGTATATAAACAATGCCCCTCAGTTCTAGTCTCTCCAGCCAAGTTAAGTAGCCTTTTACAATGTACTCTGCTGAGTCACAATTTTATGTCTCATTCTTTGAAAGTTGAAGGATCACTGGCTAATTCAATTTAACTCTCTGAATCAACCTAATGAGTCTTGGTCACATGGCTTCTGAGAAATAGAGGCCTAACGACACAAATGCTCACTAAAGGAGTATATAAATGTAACAAGAATTCTTTTGTCTTGCAGTCAAGCCCCTTGCAATAAAGGTTGACCTAACAACCCCTTTCTTAATTGTTTGCCATACCTGATGTTAACTTCCTGTGCTTTGTATGCAACACCCAAAGCTGAAGTATACCAAGATTAAATGATTACTCATCATTTAAAAAGTATTCTGTGCTTCTGATCTTCCATCATGCAATTAACCTCATGTTTCCATGTATTTCTCACATTGTGGTGATTTTGATGAGGATGGGAGAAATGCAGGAGGTAGTTTTAATCCCAGAGTATGGATGAATTTCTTGGTAAATCCACAGAAACATCAGGTTCGGCTGAAAAAGCCTCAAGCTGATGACACTGAAATTTAACCCAGGGAACCAAGATAGCAAGCGAGTCCCATTTACTCCTTAAGAGACAGATTTCCAATTTAATTATGTTAATTGCTGGTTAAGAAAGGGTTACAGAGGTTTGTGAACTTAGACAAAGGCCTACAAATTTCTTGGCCTCCTTGAAATCCACCATGCCAGCAGTAGGGCCCTATCAGATGGGCAGGTTGGATGTTCCAATCTGACAATAAAGGAGGTGGCTTCATAGCTGCTTCGCTATACGGCCTGTGAAAGACTGTCATAACAAGAAACATTAGAGAACATTGTGAGAGGATATTAGTAGTAAAATTATCACCTTTGCCAGTACTAAGATGTACTCTTCCTATTCATAAAAGCCTTATAGCTGAAACCCCAGTGACAAGATGCTCAGATCCCCTGTCTGCCAGCTATAATACTCTCGATCAATATTATCAGGTGTTAAATGAAGGGCCTTCCATAATCTGCTGTAATTATGAAGAGCAAAGCTCAGCCATTAGAGCACCCAGAACAGTGTGAGGTTGTGAGGTGGGATCATGGACAATGAGTGAACAGGGGAGATGCCCTGCTCATCGATCCCACGCTTCCACACTCACTGCCCCTCCCACATTTCCCAGCTGGCAGTGAGCTGCAGGGAAATATGCACTTTGCTGCAGGCCAGTGGACAGAACCAAAATGCCTGCATTCCAATTGAAGCTGGCGCTCCTATCTTGAGCCCCTCGGACCCCCTAGCACGTGTGGTGCTACAGAACTCCACTTCTTTCCGTGGAGGAAGATCATTTTATAAATCTAGCTCACTGAGAACCAAACAGCAAAGCACAGCTGCCAAACCTCACACTTTCTTCCATCTCTTCATGACATGCTGTGCTCTCTTACCGTGTAAGAAGAGGCCTCTGGTGCAGGGCTGAATGGTTTTAGAGGAGAGGAGAGGTATAATGCATCATTAAGTTGAGACCCAGTGCCTGAGAGGATGTACCTACCAGGGTGAGTAGGTTTGAGGGATGATATGCTAAAACTGAGTTAAGAAACTGAATTGAGGTTACTTGATCAACATGCATATTGAAGACATTAAGTAAAATGTTCCATTTTGCTTTCCTTTCTTGATTTGATGAATTAAATCACTTCAGGAACTGAATCAAGGAATGATGAAACACAGGCCTGCTTTCCACATCTGGGGCCACCTTCACTTATGCCTACTTGGTGTCAACTGCAAGGTTCTCCCACCTGCCATGACATCCAGAGAACCACACTTGACATGTCTACAGTCTATGTGCTTCTCCTCTGCAGCAGGCAACATCATAGTCCATTAAGTATAATGCTTGCAATGTTTCTTTACATAACTAAGCTGAAATTGAATCATGTGCCTGTCGTTGCAACCTTTGAAACAAAGCACCGCTAAAGATTCTGGTTTCCTGTAGCTGGCAAGCTTATCAATTCTCAATTCTTTAGAAGTCATGATTCATCTCAAAGAAATCCATTTATCAAGCCTCATGCCCACTCGCTCTAACTGATTCTTTTGAAAACTCCTTGTTTGGTCCTCACGTCTTACATTCTTACCTATTTTTACATCAACGGCAAACTTAAGATACATTATACAGCCCCTTCGTCTACGTCCTTGCAACGAATTGTAAATTGTTGGGACTCTTACCGACAACCCACTAGCTGCAGCATGCCAAGCTGAGAATGTATTCTTCCACGGTTTTTTTAATGGTCCTTATCCAACATGTACAGCAAGCTGGTGTTCATTGTCTACAGCTCAGCATTCAACACCACTATCCCCTCTGAACCTATCATGAAGCTCCAAGACCTGGACCTCTGTACTCCTTTCTGCAATTAGATCCTGAATTTCCTCACTGGGAGACCACAATCCCTATAGAGAGGAAACCGGAACTCCTTCACACGGAACATCGATACAGCCACACCTCAGGGTTGTGTGTTTACTCCCCCCCCCCCCCATTCTCTATATACCTACAGCTGTATGGCAAAACAATCTACAAATTCACCAATGGCATTGCTATTGCTGGCAGAGTCACTGATGGTGATGAAGTGGCATACAAGAAAGAGACGAGTCAACTAGTGTGGTAACAACAAAGTACGCAGGTATTTTTTATAGATCCATATGCAAGTCATCAAGTCCTGAGGTGGTTTTCAATTACATTAGTAATTCAGCATTTATGTATTTTCTAATATTAGAGGCATAGTGCTGTACAGCACTGGAACCCAAAGCCTATGCAAACTGTGGCACCTATCTGATCTAGTCCCATTTGCTTGGCCTATATCCCTCTGAGCCATTCCTGTCCATAGCTCAATCCAAATGTCTTTAAAACATTGTAATTGTTCATCCACTTCCACTGGCACTAGAATATAAAATCAAGGATACATTGCTGAAGCTTTATAAGACATTGGCCAGACAGCATTGGGCCCCTTATCTAAGAAAAGATATTCTGGCATTGGAGAGGGTCCAGAGGAGGTTCACGTGAATTATCTCAGGAATGAAAGGGTTAATGTACATGTTGCACTGGATGGTTCTGGGTCTGTACTCGCTGAAGATTAGAAGAATGACCTATCAAATTTTGAAAGGTTTACGTAGAGTTGACCGGGAGATGGTATTTCCTATAGTGGGGAGTCTAAGATCAGAATGAAACAGTCCCAGAACAGAGAGATGTCACTTTAGGACAGAGATGAGGAAGAATTTCTCTAGCCTCAGAGTGGTGAATATGTGGAATTCATAGCCACAGATGGCTGTGGAGGCCAAGTCATTGGGTATACCAAAGCAGAGATTGATAGTGAGGTTATGGGCAGAAGGCAGGAATGAGAGAGAAAAAAAATCAGCCATGATGGACTCAATGGGCAGAATGACCTCACTCTACTCATGTCTTATGGTATTTTGGACTAAATTCTCACTCTCATTTGATCTTTCTGATCCCTATATTTCCGATGAGGTTTTTTCTGTCATCTGCATTTAACATTGCAGCTACCTCATTATTCCCTATTTTACTTCCTCTTTCCTCAGCATCTAAATGACCCATATGTATTTAACCAAACGGTTCCATTTTATATGCTTGTAGAAGTGTTTGTAGTTCTGTTTCTATATTTATTTCTGGTTTATTTTTATTCTCTTTACTTTTTATCTTAATCTCCCAACACTAAGTCTTACTGCTGCTCTAGACAACAGTAAAAGCCTTTTCTTTTACTCTAATACTAAGCTTCTTGAATTAGCTGCTGATGATTCACTTCCTGTGGAGATTTTTTACTTCAAGGTGGTCTCTATAACACCAGACAAAGTAAAAAGTTGTAAATTGAAAAGTATCAGAATTTTCTTTAAATATTAGCCGTTGCTTTTCTGGCATTACTTGCACGCCAAACTAGCTTCCCGAAGCGGACACTCAGTACCTACAAACAAAAGAAAATCTGCAGATTCTGGAAATCCAAGTAACTCACACAAAATGCCAGAGGAACTCAGCGGGTCAGTCAGCTGCCTGGCCTGTTGAGTTCCTCCAGCACTTTGTGTGTGCCACCTTGCACTAACCTCTGTTGAAGGAAAAGGTTAGCAGTGGAGAAAAGGAAATGAATCAAGGACATGTTTAAAGCTTTTTTGAAGAAAGGTGACATCCCCACTAAGTCCTGGGAACCTCTCAAAGAGGAGAAGCATTTGGATGGCATTGAGACTATGCATTTGAAGCACGGGGACCTTGTATAGACAGCAGAAGCAGCCCATCGGTGTACAAATTATGAAGCCTCTGCACCTTTTCAGCTACCCCTTGCCCCATCAAAGGAACAATCTACCTTTTCCAGTTTGAACTCAGAACCATAACATAAGCAGACATCATCCTCGAACCCAAGGAATCACCTAAAAAGACATTCATTCAGTCACTTTGACCTAATTTTCCCCTCCATATTAGCCAACTCACCCCTCATATACATGTATTTAATAGATTTAACTCTAAGCCAGACATCAGCTTCAAATTTGTGTGCAATTCTATCATGTGATATGAGGATCAGTATTGTCCAGAGGACCACTTATTACTAAATAACTCATATTTCACAAAACCATATACAAAGTAGCCTAATGCCTAGTTGATTCCATAATTGTCCAGTCAATAGAGTTATAAAGTACTACAGCACAAAAACAGTTCCTCCAGCCATCCAGTTTGTGCCTTTGTTTTTTCTGCTTAGTCCCATCTACGTGAATTCTGACCACAGCCCTCCATACCCCTCTCATCCATGTACCTATCCAAACTTCTCCTAAATGTTGCAATTGATCCTGCATCCACCACCGCCACCAGCAGCTCATTCCACGCTCTCACCACCCTCTGAGTGAAGTGGTTTCCCATCAGTTCCCCTTGAATATTTTACCTCTCACCTAAGCCTATGACTTCTAGTTCTAATCTCACTCAGTCTGAGGAGGAAAAGCCTGCATGTATACTATTTACTCTATCCATACCCCTCATAATTTTGTACACCTCTGTGATCTACCCTCATTCTCCAGTGCTCCAGGGAATAAAATCCTAATCTTCTCAACTATTCCCTATAACCCAGGTCTTTGAGTCATGGCAACAGCTTTGTATGTTTTCTCTGCACTCTTTCAAGCTTATTGATACATTTTCTATAGGTGGGTGACCAGAGTTGCAAATAATATTCCAAACTTGGCCTCACCAAAGTCTTATGCAACTTTGAAATAAGATCCCAACTCCTGCACTCAAAACTCTGACTTATGAAGGCCAATGTGCTAAAAGCTCTCTTTAATGCTTGAATGTTTTCTTGAATGCTTTCTATGCTTTCAGTTTCCCCACTACCTCTGCTAAATTGTTATGCCTGCTCTATGAATTGTAAAATACTGGATGGTTATTGCATCACCATGAGGAAGTGCAGCGTAGATTCACTAGGTTGATTCCTGGGATGGCAGGGCTGTCTTACGCAGAGAGATTGGAGAGATTGGGCTTGTACACTCTGGAATTGAGGAGATTGAGAAGGGATCTGATTGAAACGTTTAAGATAATTAAAGGATTTGATAAGATTGAGGCAGGTAATATGTTCCAGATGTTGGGAGAGTCCAGTACCAGAGGGCATGGATTGAGAATAAGAGGTCAGTTATTTAAAACAGAGTTGAGGAAGAGCTTCTTCTCCCAGAGAGTTGTGGAGGTGTGGAATGCACTGCCTCGGAAGACGGTGGAGGCCAATTCTCTGGATGCTTTCAAGAAGGAGCTGGATAGATATCTGATGGATAGGGGAATCAAGGGATATGGGGACAAGGCAGGGACTGGGTATTGATAGTGAATGATCAGCCATGATCTCAGAATGGCGGTGCAGACTCGAGGGGCCGAATGGTCTACTTCTGCACCTATTGTCTATTGTCTATTACTCTTTTTACCAGCTCCTCATGTTTCACAATTAAAAACTACAACAGCACTAGATACAAAATCTTGAAACTCTTTACATAACAACACTGTGGAAGTACTTTCACCATGAGTTTAGAAGAGGTACAAGAAAGTAGCTTACAATTTCTCAAGAGCAAACAATGAACAGGAGGTAAATCCAGGCACTGCCAGTGAAGCCCATTAACAGAATGTTTTAAAAAAATCAGATCTGTTATTTGTTATCTACCTACAATCTCTTAAATCAGCTGTATTGAAATATTCTAGAAGTCAGAGCATGACAGCCCACTAGAGCTAAGTTGTATTCTATGACGTCATCATAATTATCCACTCATAAGCACTCATGCCAGTTAATAGTTTCCTTACAAATGACCTTTTTCTAAGTAATGAGTCATTTCTTTATACACAAATATATAATTCACTAAATCTGTGGGTGTAACTAAACCATGTGAAAATTAATGGTATCTTAACTTTAGGCTGAAAATAAAATTTCTGTATTTTAACCAGTTCAACTTTTGTAGTTGTAAAATGAGAACACCTGAAATATTATCGCGTATCTGCAACACTTTACAAAGCATTCAATATTAAATGGACTTAATTTCTTAAAATGTTAACCTCCAATTCATCCTGACTTGCCTTTCCTTACTACAAAGACACCAATAGCAGTCTACATGATCAAAGTCTATAATTATTGATGTCATTCTAGTAAACTCACTTTCTCTATTTCCCAGCCCTTGATACCTTGCCATAGTGGGTTTGCTGCCCAGAACTGGATACAGTATTCTTTGGCTTAACTATTTTAACATTGCATGATAAACCACACAACAAAAGGTTGTAAGGTTGGGAGAATCAGTATTTCCCCTGCTCTTTATAGTTTAGCTAAATTGGATTTAATAAATGTATCTAAATTAGAAGCCAGTGTCTCATCAAGAGACACTGAGAGGCATTAGACAAGGGTGTGTTTCCTCCCCTGATTTGTTTATTGTGTACAGTGAAACTATATTTCAAAAAGTAAGAGACATCTTGGGAATCAAAGTTGGCAGTGAAAACATCAATAATTTCAGAAATGCAGATGACACTGTGTTAATTGCAAGTGCAGAGGAAGAACTACAAAACTTAATTGATACAGTTGTTGAAGAAAGTGCAAAAATTGGTCTATCTATCAATTGCAAAAAGACAGAATGTATGGTGATATCCAAAAAGAAGGAAAATCCTATCTGCAGACTGAGAATAAACGAGGAAGACATAAAACAAGTACAGAACTTTTGCTACTTAGGAAGCTGAGTGACATCAGATGCCAGGTGCAACATGGACATCAAGAGAAGAATAGGGATGGAAAAAGACACCTTTTCGAGAATGAAGAGTATACTGACCAACACTAAACTAGGCATGACAACCTGCCTCAGAGTACTGAAATGTTACGTTTATCCAGTTATGTTATATGGCTCAGAATGTTGGACATTATCCAGTAACATGAGGAAATGAATTGAAGCAGCAGGGATGTGGTTTTTGAGGAGGATGCAAAGAATATCATGGACGAAACGAATATCTAATGAGGATGTCATGAACAGAGCAAGCACAAAAAGAGAAATAATGCGTGAGATCAGGAAAAGGCAACGTGACTTCATTGGACATGTGATTAGGAAAGAGGGGTTAGAATGTACGGTAGTTATGGGAAAGATTGAAGGGAAAAGACCAAGAGGAAAGCAAAGACAAATGACGATGGATAGGAAAGATTTAGATGTTGACCATCAACAATCTGTCTATATTAAACCTATTTATCAGCAGTTGGTCTGTGGCTAAAAAATGGTGGCAATTCAGGCACTCATCCAAATGCCTGTTAAATGAAAGAGTACCTACCTCAACCATCTTCTCAATCAGCCTGTTCCAAATGTGCACATTGGCACCAATGACATAGGTAGAAAGGGGGAATATGGTCCTGTGCAGACAGTATAGGGAATTAGGAAAGAGGCTGAAGAACTATGCCTCCAAGGTAGTAATATCTGCATTACTCTTGGTGCCACATGCTAGTCAGGTCAGAATAGGATGATAGCACATGAGTGTCTGAGGAACAGGTGCCAGGGGCAGGATTTCAGGTTCTTGGATCATTGGAACTTCATCTGGGGCAGCAGGGACCAGTACAAGAGGAGTGGGTTGCTCCTAACCAGGAGGGGAACCAATATCCTAGCTAGGTGTTTTCTAGTGCTACACAGAAGGGTTTAAATTAGCTTGGCATGGGATTGGGATCCAGAGCACCAAGTCAGCAAGCGGAGCGATGGAGAGGAAGGCAGATGTTAGGACAATAAAAACAGACAGAAGCAAAGTATTAGATACGATGGGATGGATAGTTTGAAGTGTATGTATTTTATTGCTGGGGGTATTATGGGTAAAGGTGATGAACGGTGAAATCACTCTGATGGGATTGTACTTCAGACCTCCCAATAGTCACCAGTACATCGAGGAACAGATATGCAGGTAGGTTAAGGAATGTGCAATAACCACAGGGTTGTTGTCATGAGGGAATTCAGTTACCCTAATATAAACAGGGGCTTAGTGCAAGAGGTTTATGTGGTGCAAATTTTGTTGGGTTCATTAATGATTATTTCTTCAATCAACATGTAGGTAGCCCAACAAGAGGGGTTGTACTGGACTTGGTGTTGGGTCATGAGCCTGGGCAAGTGACCAACCTTTCAGTGGATGAGCAATTAGGGAACAGTGACCGTAGCTCATTAAGTTTTAAGGAAACTATAGATAAGGCTAAGTCTGTACCTAGTGGGAGAATATTAAATTGGAGCAGGGCAAATTAAGACAGCATTATGCAGTAATTAGGGAGAGTTAATAAAGTTAAGCTGTTTTTGTTTAAGTGCAGTAAGAAGGAAGGACAAACAAAGCAAGGTAAGAGAACTTGGATGACAAGAGAGGTGTTGAATTCAGTCAAAAAGTATGTAAATCTAGGGAAGCTAAAAACAAAGATTATACAGAAGCCAGAACAGAACTCAGGAAAGGAATTATGAGACACAGAAGGACCATGAAAAGTACTTGACAAGTCGGATTAAGGGGAATCCCAAGGCATTCTATATATACATCAAAAGCAAGAAGATAACTAGGAAGATGGCAGTACCACTCAAGGATAAAGGGGGGGACATTTCCTTGGTTGTTGAGGATGTGGGTGAGGTCCTTAGTGAGTACTTTACATCTGTATTGATCAAGGCAAAGGACATGGAAAGGTAGGGTGATCACTGCAGAGATTATTAATACGCAAGGGTATTTTGAAGTATAGGAGTAGTGCTGGGTCTCCTAAAGAGAATTAAAGTGTGATATACCCCAGGTTATTGAGAGAGCTTAGTGAAGAGATTGCTGGGGCCTTGACCAAAATCTTTGTGCCCTCTCTTGCCGCATGCAAGGTCCAGGGAGAACGGAAACTAGCTAATGTTTACCTATTCCTCTTCTTCTTCTTCGGCTGTCCATCGATTTTTGATGATGACTGAGGCCTGAGCAAGGTTATATGGAAGACCTGCAGTTGCCCAAGCTGCAAGTCTCCCCTCTCCACACCACTGATGCTGTCCAAGGGAAGGGCAGTAGGACCGATATCACTTGGCACCAGGGTCGTCGCAGAGCAACATGTGGTTAAGTGCCTTGCTCAAGGACACAACATGCTGCCTCAGCCGAGGCTCAAACTAGCGACCCTCAGATCACTAGACCAATGCCTTAACCACTTGGCCATGCACCATTCAAGAAGGGCTCGAAGAATAATCCTGGAAACCATAGACCGATGTGAGTCCTATGGCAGTGGCAGAGAAGTTACTGAAGAGAACTCTTACGAAAAAGGCTTATGAGCATTTGGAAAACCATGGGCTAATTTGGGAGAGCTGGCACGGCTTTGTGCAGGGCAAGCCATACCACACTGACTTGATTGAGATTCTTGATGAGGTGATGAGGGTGATTGATGAAGGTAGAGCAGTGGATGTTGTCTAGTCTACATGGATTTTAGTAAGGCATTTCACAAGGTCCTTCATCAGAAGATTAAAATGCATGGGATCAATGGTGAATTGCAATTTAGATTTCATAGAAGACAGAGGATAGTGGTAGAAGGGATTTATTGTAGCTTGAGGTCTGTGATTAGTGGTATTACACAAATTAACAAATTTCACATCACATGCCAGTGATAATAAACCTAATTCTGATTTGTACTGGGACCTCTGCTGTTTGTGATATATATATATAAATTACCTGGATGGAAATGCAGATGATATGATGATTGGTGGTGCTGCAGACAGTATGGAAGATGGCCACAGAATACAGCTGGATATGGTCCAGTTGCAGATATGGGCAAAGAAATGGCAGATGGCATTTGACCTAGCCAAATGTGAAGTGTTGCAGCTTGGTAGGTCAATTCAAAGAGAGAGTACACTACCAAGGAAAGGATCCTTACTCGTGTTCAGGAGCAGAGGGATCTTGGGGCCCAATTTCACAGCTCCTTGAAAGTGGCTACACAGCTTGATAGGGTGGTTGAGAAGGCATATGGCATGCTTGCCTTTATTAGTCAAGGCACTAAGTTCAAAATCAGCAAGTTATATTGAAGCTTTATAGAACTCTAGTTAAGCTGCATCTGGAGTGATGCGTACATTTCTGGTAGCGTCATTACAGGCTTTGGAGAGGCTACAGAGGATTAGAGGCCATGGGCTATAACGAGAGGTTGGACAAACTTGGGTTGTTTTCTCTGGAGTGGCGGAGGCTGAGGGGAGATCTGACAGAGGTTTATTAGATTATGAGAAGCATAGATAGAGTAGATGGACAGTATCTTTTCCCCCAGGGTTAAAATGTCTAAAACCAAAGGTGAGGAGGATAATTTCAAAGGAGATGTGAGGACAAGATTTTTACACAGAGGGCGGTGGATGCCTGGAATGTGCTGCCTGGCGTTGTGGCAGAGGCAGATGCATGACAGACTTTTAAGAGATGTTTAGATAGACACATGAATATGAGGAAAATGGAAGGATATGGACGTTGTACAGACATAGGGGATTAGATGAATTAGCCATTTGATTACTAATTTATTAGGCTCGGCACAGCATTGTGGGCCAAGGGGCCTACTCCTGTGTAATACTGTTCTACGTTCTATATTCTACGTTTTAATTCAACCACCTTCTCAGTGAAAAATAATATTTCTCTGGCTCCTTCTAAACTTCACCTTGAACCTATGTTATCTGATTGAGTTGGAGTGGTTTTGTTAGTAAAAAATGAAATCAAGTTCTTTGAAAGAATTGACAAAGGATCAAAAATGTAGGATCCAATGGGAGCTATATACAGGCCTCCAAACAGTAGCCAGATTGTGGGGTACAAATTACAATGGGAACTGGAGAAGGCAGTTAAAAAGGGCAAAGTTATGATGCTCATGGGGGATTTCAATATGCTGGTAGATTGGGAAAATCAGATTGGTGATCGATCCCAAGAAAAGAAATCTGTAGAATGTCGATGAGATTACTTTTTTGAGCTTATGGGTCAGTGACTAGGGAAAGGCAATTCTGTGTTGGGTGTTGTGTAATGAACCAGATTTAATTAGGAAGCTTAAGATAAAGAAACCCTTAGGAGGCAGAGATCATGATAGAATTCACCTTGCAGTTTGACAGGGAAAAGCGAGAATCCGATGTATTTGTATTTCAATGGAATAAAGGGAAAAAACAGAAGTATGAGAGAGGAGCTGGCTGGGGTTGATCAGAACGGGATACTATCAGAACAGCAATGGTGGGGGTTTTCGGGAGTAATTCAGAAGGCACTGGATCAGTTCATCCCAAAGAAGAAGCATTCTAAAAGGAAGGATTAGGCAACTGTGCTGACAAGCTGATAGGTGGAGGGGCAGGTAGTGTTGAGGTGCTGGGAGTCTGCAGAAAGACCTGGCAGACAGAACATAGTGTGGGCAAGTGTATACTCACTCACTTTAGTAGAAGGGATAAAGGCATAGCCTAGCGTTCTGGTCACTTGTTTTTGCTGTTTTGAGTTGTTTGATCTGGCCAATCGATGCAGACTGGGCACTTCAGTAAAGAAGGCCCTGTAGCCGACAGCAATGAACTGAACTGAATACTTCTGGACTCCTGGTTTGATGTTTGATATTTTTTGCGTTTGCTCGCTTTTTGCCATTTGCACAATTTGTTCTTTTTTCACACGTTGCATGTTTGATGTTTTCTTGAACGGGTTCCAAGGTGTTTTTCTTTCTTTTGCGGCTCCTCATGGGAGGACAAATCTCAGAGCTGTATTCTGTATACATACTTTGATAATAAATGTATTTTGAATCTTGAATCTTTGAATTCTTGACGTATTTCCTAAATTGGAAATGATTTCAGAAACAGGGGTACAAAGGATCTTGAGAATCCTAGTGCAGAATTCCCTAAAGGTTAACTTGCAGGTTGAGCCAACGGTAAGGAAGACAAATGGAATGTTACCATTTCATTTCAAGAGCTCTAGAATATAAAAGCACTGATGTAATGCTGAGGCTTTATAAGGCACCGGCCAGACCACACTTGGGGAATTGTAAGCAGTTTTGGGCTCCTTAGCTAAGAAAGGATGTACTAGCTTTGGAGAAGGTCCTGCAAAGGTTTATGTGGATGATCTCAGGAATGGAATGCTTAACAATTAAGGGGCATATGGACCTGTACTCATTGGAGTTTAGGAGAGTTGTGGAGGGATGGGGGGGGAGGAAATATTCTTGAAACATAACAAATATTGAAAGGCCTAGAGAGAATGTTTCCAAAACTGGGAGAGTCTAGGACCAAAGGACACAGTCTCCGAATGGGATATCCGCTTAGAACAGAGATGAGGAGGAAGTTCTTTAGCCAGAGGGTGGTGAATCTGTGGGATTAATTACCACGTATGGCTGTAGAGGCCAGCTCATTTAGAGGGGCAGCTCCAGGGGACTTCGGCTTTATTTGCTGCCTTCTACCTTGTCTGGCAGTCACCCATTTGTTTCCTGCTTTTGGGCTTGTTTGCTATGCACTTGTGTGGTTGTTAGACACTACACTGAATGTTTTTTTAAATAGCTTCAATTGTGTGCGTTTGTGTTCAAAAAGCAGTGATTCGTGTCACTGATAGTTGATGAGAAATAAGCAGCAAGGTAGTTAAGAACTGTTTTGTTCACTGCAGTTTCAAGCATTGAAGCTTGGAGTTGCCAGAAACAGACAGGAGTGAAAATGAAACAATGTCACCACTTCAAGTCAGGAACTACAAAGAATTGGGAGGTATCCACAATCATCTTGAATGTTATCATGACAATAAAGATTTGGAGAATGCAATCGTCAAAAGCATGGTGTGAGGCAGTCCATGATCTGCACTGACTTTGTTCATTTCCACTTAATCAAAGGCACTTCAGCAGGCTTGAATCAGCATGAGAGGTCGTTCATTGGTGACACTGAATGAGGTTTACAAAGAGTTCGGGTGCTTTTTGGCTCTTGTTCAGCAGGCTGCAAACTGCGCTCGGCCAATAAAAAGAAAGATGGTATAAGGTTGCAGCTGAGGTCATTGTGTTAGCAGGACAGTGTAAGAGTAGTCTGGCTTTGGCTCAACAGGCTTAGGCGAGAACAGGTATGGGCAAGCACAGGCAGAGGCTCTAAGTAAGTTTCCCCCTGTTATTACATAGCTAGTGTGCTGAGAATGGGCCCGGAGATACTGTTCTTTGTGCGAGATGTGGGAACACTGGGAGACTTCCACTTTCCCTGATAACTATATCTGTATGATGTGCATCAAACTGCAGCTCCTTTGAGATTCTGTTAAGGAGGTGGACCTGTACCTTGATGACCTTTGGCTCATATGGGAAAATGACAGGACCTCCAGGGAGGTAGTCATCCCTAAGTTGCAGGAGGCAGATAACTGAGTGACTGTTAGGAGAGAAGGGAATAGACAGGCAGCACAAAGTAGACCTGTGGCTATTTCCCTCAGTAATAAGCATTGGATGCTGTTTGGTGGACAACCTGCTAGGGGGAAGCCACAACAACTGCGTCCCTGGCACCCAGTCTAGCTCTGAGGTTCAGAGGGAAGTAGGGAGAAAAGGAGTACAGTAATGATAAGGGAATCCAATATTAGAAGAGCAGGAAGCAGATTCTGGAATGTGAAAGAGACACCAAGATAGTATATTGCCTCCTTGGTGCCAGGGTCAGGGATGTCTCGGAATGGGTCTACAGCATTCTAAGGAGTGAAGGTGAACAGTCAGAAGTCACGTTACTTATTGGTAACAAAAACATAGGTCTGAAAAGGGAAGAAGTCCCTAAGAGAAAATATAGGGAGTTGGGTAGAAAGCTGAAAAGCAGGACCTCCAGGGTAGTAATCTCTGGATTTCTGCCTGTGCCATGTGCCAGTGAGGGGGGAAAAATAGAATGATTTGACAGTCGACTACTTGGCTGAAGGATTGGTGCAGGGCAGGATTCCAGAGTTCTGGACCATTGAGATCTCTTCTGCGAAGTTATGACCTGTTCAAAAAGTTCAGTTTACACCCGAACCCAAGGGGGAGCAATATCCCTGCGGGCAGCTTTGCTAGCGCTGTTGGGGAGGTTTAGCAGGGGGATGGGAACCAGAACGACAGGGCTGAAGATGAGCCAATTAGCATGTAACTATATGCAGTGTGTAGTGAGAATGCGAAGGACAGGCAGATGAGCAGGCAAAATTGCAGTCAGTAGGATGAATTAAAATGTAATGGGGGGGTCAAAATCAAAACAGGTGATGAATACAGGATTAAAGGAGTTTTATTTGAATACATGCAGTATACGGATTAAGGTAGATGATGTTGTAGTGCAGCTAGACTTCCTTAGGTATGATTATGTGGGCATCAGAGATGTGACTGAAAGAAGATCACAGTTGGGAGCTTAACATCCAAGGATACACATTGTATCGAAAGGACAGGCAAGTAGGCAGAGGCGCAGGCTGGCTCTGTTGGTAAAAAAAAAATGAAACCAAATCCTTAGAAAGAGGTGACATAAGATCAGAAGATATAGAATCCCTGTTGGTAAAGTTAAGAAATTGCAATGGTAGAAAGACCATAATGGGATTTGTATACTGGTCTCCCGACAGTAGCCAGGATGTGGCTACAAATTACAATGTGAGATAGAAAAGGCATGTGAAAAGAGCAATGTTGCAATAATCATTAGAAATTTCAATATGCAGGTAGATTGGGAAAATCCATTTGCTGATGGATCCCAGGAGAGGGAATTGGTAGATTGCCCATAAGATAGCTTTTTAGAGCAGCTTGTGGTTGAGCCCACTAGGGGAACAGCAAATCCAGGTTGGGTGTCATGTTGTGATCCAGATTTGATTAGGGAGCTTAAGGTAAAGAAAACTTTAGGAGACAGTGATCATAATATGACAGAATTCGCCGTGCAGTTTGAGGAAGAGAAGCTTAAATTGGATGTATCAGTGTTACAGTGGAGTAAAGGTAACTACACAAGTATGAGAGGTGAGCTGGCCAATGTTGATTGGGAGGGGATACTAGCAGGAAAGATTGCAGAACTGTAATGGCTGGGGTTAACTTGCAGGTTGAATCTGTGGTAAGGAAGGCAAATACAATGTTAGTACTCATTTTGAGAGGATTAGAATACAAAAGCAAGGATGTAATGCTGAGGCTTTATTAGGCATTGGTCAGACCACACGTGGAGTATTGTGAGCAGTTTTGGACCCCTCATCTAAGAAAAAATATGCTGGCACAGGAGAGGGTCCAGAGGAAATTCACGAGAATAATCCCAGGAATGAAAGGGTTAACATATGAGGAGCGTTTGAAGGCTCTGAGCCTGTATTCCCTGGGAGTTCATAAGAATGAGTGAGGATCTCATCGAAACATATCAAGTGGTGAAAGGCTTTAGATAGAGGGGATGTGGGGCGGATGTTCCCACAGTGGGGGAGTCTAGAACCTGAGGGCACAGCATTGGAATAGAGAGACATCCATTTAGAATAGTGATGAGCAAAAATGTCTTTGAGGGCAGTGATTTTTCATCAAGAAACACAGAAAGCAATGGGTAATAAGGAAACCTGATGGAACTTTAGTTCAAGAGCCCTGGAGTGTAAATGTAGGGAGGTCATGACACAACTCTAAAGTGCTGGAAAGGACATATTATACAGTTCTGATTTTAGGAAAATTACATTATTATTGGAGGCGGTCCAGAAAGTTTCATTTGGAAAATGCCAGCTGCAGGATAACTGCCCCACAAGTTAAGCTTTAAAGTTGGGTCTGTGTCATTGGATTTTAGATGAATGAGAGACAACCCTACCAAAACATTTAAAATTCTATAAGGGCCTTGATGCTGGTAGGTGTCCACTCCCACTTTCCCCCCGGAGAATTCGGAACCATAGGGCATAGTCTCAGAATTAAGGTGATACCCATTTAAAAATGAATGAGACAAGATTTCTCCTCTCAAAGTGTTGTGAGTCTTTGAAATGTTTTTATATCTGGCTAATCAATTGAATATATTTAAAGCTAAGATGGACACACATTTAATCAGTAGGGTTAAATTCAGAATCAGCATGTTTATTATCACCAGCATGTTTCATGAAATGTTGCGAGGGAGCAGAAAAGTGGGCTTTTGGAGAAAAAAAATTAATGGTGGACCTGGCTCAAGGGCCTGAATCCTGTTCCTTGGATTATGCCCTTAAATTTCTGGCACGTACTCAGACTTCAGCCAAATGAAAATCCATCATGTCTTCTTTCACTCCAGACTCACCCATTCCAATCTCCCTCTTGCTGACCCTCGCCATCATTAACAGTTTGTCTATACACATCCTTCTCATGTTCATGAGCTCTGATCCTGCCGCAATTTATTTTTTAAAATCTGATTTAACTAACTTAATTCCTCTATGGCAGGCATGGGCAAACTATGGCCCGCGGGCCATATGCGGCCCGTTAAACTTTTTAATCTGGCCCACAGAACTTGATGAAATTATATTAATAAACCTTGTTAACGTTTTTTCCCCGCAATTCTGGCGTTTTCCCAATAGATGACGCACTCTATATACATTGACCTTTGTTGAGGTGCAGCGTATTACTCCACATTTGCGCTTTACTCTTTGTTCGGCTTGACCTATTTGTGTGAACAGACGTTCAGCGTCATGAACGTCAACAAAGCCAGCCACAGATCCAAGTTAACTGACCAACACCTCAGATCCATCCTGAGAATCGCCACAACAAAACTAAATCCAGACTTTGATGCGCTGGCTAAAAAGGGAGACCAACAACACTGTTCCCACTGAAATTAAAAATAAGTTTCTTCATTGTGTTATGTAAAAAATGCATTTGAAAATATTTTTTTCAATAAGCCTTACATGTTACATGTCATTTCTGTTAAGTGATGGACATGAGTAGCGCGCAGGTACACGTACGTTCTCAAAATAAATAACGCGCTCCGCATACTGGCGCGCTGTCACTGTTCTGTCCTTGTGCTGGTCGTTGTTGAGTTTTGGCACAGGGGACAATTGAATAAGAAGGAGCAGGACAAGTAGACCTGCATCTCCTACCGTTTTTGAAATAAAGACAGTCAGGAGGAGAGTGATGATGATAATATCTTGAAGGATAACAGAATTTTCAGTGCTTTAAAATAATAACTGTTACTATTTTAAAAAGCTGTATTTTATTCATTTAATTTTCAGTGTTTTAAAAGTCATTTCAATAAATAGCTAAATACCATGGGACTTCAAAGACAGATATTTTGTTGTAATGCATTTGTTCATTTTCAATTGAAATTAAAGCACATGTTTTCTACATATCCCATGATATTTTATTTTCTCTTATGAGGTGTATTACCAAAACACTCCGTCCATCTGCTCCTGGTCCGGCCCCCCTGTCAAATTTTAGAACCCTTTGTGGCCCACAAGTCAAAAAGTTTGCCCACCCCTGGTCTATGGACTTTCCATGCCTCATCTCCTTAGTCATCACAATTTGTGCATCCTCCATTCTTTTCACCTTGTCATTTGTGGCATTTTGTCAGCTACCCAGGCCAAAAAGTATTTCTTGGCTCACTGGAATTAATCACACTTTATGCTGAGAGAATTGTTAAGCACTATAGCCGCTAGATTTTAGATGTAGGTTTTAATCGTACTGGATTTGTGGATGATTCCACATTAGAGCATAGAACAGTACAGCACTGGACCAGCCTAATTATGCTATGATGCTTAATTAAATTAATCCCTTCTGCTTTCACATGGTCCATATCCCTCCCACTTTCTGCATATTCATGTGCCTAAGAGCCTGTTAAATGTCTGTTTGATCTCTCTCCAGCACATTCTGAGCACCCTCCACACTCTGATTAATAAAAAAAACTTGTCCTGCACATCTCCTTCCCTACTCTAATCTTAGATGCACATCCTCTACTACTAAACACTTCAACCTTGGGGAAAAGATGTTAGATGTTTACTCTATCCATGTCTCTCATAATTACTAAACGTTTTTCAGATCTCCCCTCTGCCTTCACTGCTTCACGTTTGTCCTTTTTCATTATAGCACATGACCTTTAATCCAGGCAATGATGACTTTAGGATTATAGTGAGATATTTTGTTTCAGTAACATGCCCTTAGAATAGCACTGTCACCTACGAAACTTAAACTTCCTTATTTTGCTCCAGTAACTTAACTGCCTTGTTATTTCTAGAATCCTTTTGCAGAAGGGAAGTGGATTGCAAAATATATACAAGTAAAAGGTTGTTTTGTGCAAGATGATCCTTTTCAACTTTTTTCATTCTGATTTTTTTAGCTATTTGTTTTGAATATAAGGATTTGTCTACAGGTTTTACTGTTTGTATAACCTTTTTTCCAAGTTAAGCCTGTATTGATCCAAAACTGAAGATAACACTTCACTGGGAATATAATCAATTTTGCTTTGAGATGCCCACTCGGTCATTATTAACAGCTGCAGAATTATTGATACAAATACAGATATTGTTACTTCCCTTCATTTGAATATGGAAATTTCCTGTTGGAAAACAACTTCAACTCATATTTTGGATGTCTCCACTTTAACCCCAGCTTCCCATCTACATTTATTGACTCATGTTTCTATTCTGCAAACTTCATACAAAGCAAAAGTCTGCCACCCGCATAAAGCTCACTTCATTCAGCTACTCACCTTCACTGCAATTTCATTCTCCCAATCACATTAGTATTTTAATTCAATCTTTTATTCCTTTTGCAGCTTGTCAGGTTTAGCACTGAAACTTTCCTGCACCCTGCATCCCACTGGGGGGACAGCATTCAAATGACCCCTTCCCATTGCTGTCTTCTTCCTGCAATCCTCAGCTTTTCTATCCTTACTGACGCTACCCCCACCTTTCAAGCCCTGCAAAATCAATTCTCGCCAAAATCATTTTGCATTGGTTGAGAACCACTTTTGTTTCTTTGCCCCCCGCCCCCCCCCAAGAAAGGTTAGGGCAGTTACTGGGCTCTATTTAAATGCATATTGTTGTTGATGCTATAACAGTCTTACTCTGGATTTAGTGACCAAGCTGTTAACTAAGTAGACTTACTTCAGCTTTACATGCACATGATGTGCAGCGTCTAACACTTCATGTAAAAATTAACTTGGCAAACAGATATAAAGCCCATCATTCTCTTTTGGAAGAAAGTCTGCCAAGTGCTCAGAAACGCTTGATTTCTGTCGTCTGCCAAGCACCAGCATTGAACTCCCATACCCTAGCGTTTTATTCACATATGCTGCAATCATGACAAATTATAACCCAACTCCTACTACAAATATCCTCTGCATTATTTAACCAGATCCTTATGCTCAGTTTATCTCTAATGCCCACCAAAGTTAATTTGAAGGAAATGTTGCTAAATTAATTCCCCAGGGACCTGACAATCAAATTGAACCTTATCACTAAAAACCACACAGATGCATCTCCTAGTATGGATCAGTTTTTATATCATCCAAAGTCATTTCCCATCTAATTTCCCAGCTCTAATCCAGTAGGGTGCAAAGGAGAGCAACTACCTAATGTAGAATTCAGTGCTTATCTTCTTGGTTTGCACAACCTCGCATTAGTACTAAATCCAACTTACTAATATAGAAATCAGTGGAACAAACTATTAGCTAAAATCAATTAATTTATTCATGTGTATTCTGTAAACAGATGGAATAGCATTACAAAGTAAATGATAAACCAGTAATTCTATTTCCAAAGATCAGAGAAAAAAGATGAAGTATAAAATTATTAAATATTAGTCAACAAAAATGAACAGTTAACCAGTAGTTCAGTATGGATTTCTACTATCGGCGCACTTTACAGAAAGTGCTAAGTATAGTCTTATATAAAATGCTTTTGTAGGTATTTCTTCACAAGTTGTGAGTATCACTGGCAATGCTGACATTTACCGTCCATCTCTTACTGTCCGTGAACTGAGGCAGCTAGATTGATGGGCCTGGATGGCAGACTGTCTCCAATAGGCATTAGTGAACCAGAAGGGTTTTATGATAATCCAGTCATTTCATAACTCCTGATACTGAGACTACTTCCAGATTAAATTCCCTGTGTGCACAGTGGGATTTCATCCGACTGCTGGTTAGCAAGTCATTAATACACTATCTTCGTCCTTAAGATGTCAGGCATGGTGCTCTGTATAGTTCAAATTAAATGCAGTTTATAATTCAAAATGAGATTGCCAGACATCTTTCCATAGCGATTAACTACCACGTCAGTCAAATCTGAAGTTTGTTCCTCTCAGATATATTGTTCATGAGCTTTCCTAATGGATTTAGGAACTCCAGCAGATGTTAATCAGAGCCTTACTACTAAGGATCATAAATGGACAAGATACAAAATAAGCCCAGATACCACGATGAGTGCAGCCAGCTTGAATGTTTTGTTGATGACAGTTTGCAACTGTTGGAAGACTTGGCAATCAAACAATTAAAATTACTGTATCAGACAAGTCGAAGTAGTCAGGCTATCACACAGTTATTGAGGTCTATGATCTTCTTCCTGCTTTGCTTTTTTATATATCTAACAGCAGTCCTCACTCCGCATTCAAACACTTCTTGGACTCCTCTATTAGTAATGGCTGAACACTCTAGGTAATGCTGTGCTCTAATCTCTTTTGCCAGCCTCTTACCATCAACAGTTGTGATGGTGCGAAAAGTCGCCACGTCTCGTTGGTCTATTTGTGTGGCCACCACCAATATTGGGGTCTTTGGTAGAAAGTTTCTGACTTCTGGCACCCATTTATTCCTAACATTCAAGTATGACAGGGGGTTTGCTACAGAATAGCAGATTAACACCACATCGGCTTGCTGGTAAGAAAGAGGTCGGATCCCTTGAAATGAGTCATTTCCTGATGTGTCCCAGAGTCCCAGGCTGATCTGAGTTCCATCCATAAACACATCCACTCCGGTGTTATCATAAACTGTGGGCTTGTAAACATCTGGATAAGTCTCTGAAGTAAACCTCACCAGCAATGCTGTTTTCCCCACCTTTACATCACCCACAAGAACACATTTTATGGAGCTCATTGTGTCTTCAATGCAGGAAGTGTGTTGAACAAGTCCTCACAAATTCTCACAGCAAGGTTCTTCAAGCGTATTCAGCACAGCAGTTAATAAAAGTATTCGTACAGAGTGGTCACACTTTCTTCTACCTGTTGAAGAGAAAAAGAAACATTGAAAAATGTTCCAGAAAATTGTGATATTCAAATGATACTTCACTTTCAATATGCAAATGTTTAGGATAGACATATTTGACTGTTGTTACAAAAAATTAATACTAAAGTCTACAGAAGTAGGAAAGAAGACAATTTTCAAACTAATGAAAAACCAGCGCAAAAGACAGGCCAGTAAAATTTGTAATATGAAAAAAATAAAGATGGCAACTTAATAAATTCAACTACTCGGTTAAAAATCCTATTATGAGAAAGCTTCACTGTACACATCGATTAAAAGCTTCTATGCTGTACATTATCATTAACAGAAATCTAAGTTTACAGAAATTTAAATTTTAACAAAATCACTGGTTACTAAACGCAACTAAATCGTGTTTCTTCAGTTTTTACCTCTGATAAACCACAAGGATCTCCACGACAGGCTCTGGCAATAGAGCTACGTACAGCATGTTCTTCTGTTAATGTATTGAAGCTTTCACACTTTAGCGCTCCTACTCGTTACTTCTATATATACGTGCTCTTCCTTCCTGGTAAACTTGGTAACAGACAGAGCAGAATATTCAGCTCTGACGTACCAGGTTCTGAGGCAATCAACTTACACAGTTCCTTTTATACGCCGGCTGTATTGCTCCATTTTGAAAAGTTTGCTTTTCACAGAAAGACATATCACGATCAGGATCCTCTACAGATTTCTGGAAATTTGGCAATGAGAATTAAATCTTAGGTAGAGTTCCACTGCAGAGGAAAAGGATTCAGAACCAATTCCCCCACCTCCTCCTGGTATGATGAAGAAAGTTGAAATCATTCACCAGAAAAGAATCCCTATTTGACACATCAGGAAGATGATGATACAAGAGGTATCACTCACACATGTACTATGCTTCTCCTCTGATACCCTAACATAAAGATCAACTGTAAGAAGTGACAGTGTCGGCCCTAGAAGTAACTTCCTTCCGAAAAGATCTATAATGTTGAATTGTCTGCTCCTATCAAGACCGTCTGGTTATTTCCGCCGTCCCTAACACGCAGTCTTGGCAACAAACACGGTAACCACTCCTATCTAGGCCAAATGAGAGGCAGATTCAGTACTTTTAATGTGATGCTATCTTTCAATAGTTAACATTGCTTTAAATTTGATTTACTCCGTGTTCTCTTATTAAGATTCTCAAGATTGCTGTTGAGGTTATACTAAAGCGTTGACAATTGAATTCAATGCACTTTCTACACACCTCCCACACCGTGACCGTGTTAATCTTTCAAAAGTAAATTATAAAATGAGAAATGTAAAATCTTACAAATCTACTAAGAATTGATCTCTGGGTAACTGCTTACTTTACTAACAATAACTGTTTCTTCAGAATATTTCTGGGAGGTAAAAAGACATCAGAGGAATTAAGATTTTGTTTCAAATTATGACTAGAATATCTTTGTAGTTTTCTACAAAATGTTTCAGCGTAATTTGTATATACGTTAATGTCTGAGCATTACAAACCGATAAATTCCTTTTATTGTTCCAACAACTAAGTTTTAAAAGGAGTGTAAAATATAGTAATTTCTTTAAAAATTACTAAATATAGTAACAGCAAGAATCGTAATCAAAACGTATCCAATAAAATCTTGGGTTTTTCCAATGGAAAAAGCAATACGGAAATAGCACTAGTAAAATGTATCTTGGCTAAGCGCCAAGTTAGCTGAGCTGCAATACCAGAGGCTCACTCAACATAACTGGAGCTTTCTCTCCAAAGAGTCACCTGCCCACCAATGAGGAACTGGCTTTTCAGAAGAGCAAAGCACCTTCTATTTTAAGGAAGTGCCAGAAAACACTGATTAACTCCAATACAGGCTATAGGAAACAAAGTCATTCTGAATGAAGCACGAGATCTGTTGGGAACTGATGCTCAAAATGAGACATTTGATTTTTCTGCATGAACTACAAGCGATAGGAAAATGTCTGTCAGGGTATGGACAGCAAAACAAATCTCAGAAATCAAAATAAATTTATTATCAAAGTACATAATGCACCATATAAAACATGAGACTCATTTTCTTGTGGGCAATCTCAGTTAATACAAGAAACACAATAGAATCAATGAAGGACCGCATCCAACTGAACAAACAACATGCAAAAGAAACCTAGGCAAATAAATAAAGAAAGAAAGAAAAAGAATTAAACAAGTAAGCAGCAACAACTATCAAGAACATGAGATGAAAAGTCCTTGAAAGTGAGTCGATAGGTTGTGGGAAAAGATCAGAGATGGGGTGAGTGAAGTTACACACACACCGCCCCACCCCCACCGGGAGGAACTCAGCAGGCCAGGCAGCATCAATGGAAAAGAGTACCATCGACGATTTGGGCTGAGACTCTTCAGCAGGATTCTAAAGTTATCTGAGTGAAGTTATTCCCTTTGGGTTCAAGAGCCTGATGGCTGGGGGGGTCATAACTGTTTCCTGAACCTGATGGTGCAGGTTTTGAGGCTCCTGTACTTTCTTCCTAATGGCTGCAATGAGAAGATTGCAATGCCTGGCTGGTGAGGATCCTTGATGAAGGATGTTGCTTTCCTGCAACAGCGCTCCATGTAGATGTGCTCAATGGTTGGGAGGGCTCTACCTGTGATGGGCTGTGCCATATCCACTACTTTTTGTAGGTTTTCCATACAAGGGCATTGGTGTTTCCATACCAGGCTGTGATGCAACCACACTTAATCTCCCTCCTATATGCTGACTAGTCATCACCTTTGATTTGGCCAAAAACAGTGGTGTTGTCTGCAAACTTAAGTATGACATTAGAGCTGTGCTTAGTCTCACAATCATTATTATAAAGCAAGAAAAGTAGGGGGCAAAGAACAGAGCCTTGTAGAGCACCTGTGCTGGTGGAGACATTGTTGCCAATCCAAACTGACTGAGGTCTGCAAGTGAGGAAATCAAAGATCCAGTTGCAGAAGGAGGTATTGAGACCTAGGACTTGAAGCTGATTGATTAGTTTCGAGGAGATGACAGTATTGAATGCAGAGCCGTAGTCAATGAGGAAGTGCTATAAGGATCAGATGAAGAATGCTTTGAGGAAGTGCAAGATCAGACACGAGGACCTGGAGGATGTTGCTGCTGACCGTAACACTTGGCGACAGCTGTGTAGGGATGGGATTCATATTCTGGAGATGGAAAGAACAACCAGAAGACAGCAGAAGAGAGCCGGGAGAAATGCAGCCATGGTTGCCATCACTACCACCACTACCACATATACATGTCCCACCTGCAATAGAGCTTGTGGGTCCAGGATAGGACTGTATAGTCATCAAAGATCTCACTGTTAAAGGACTGGACATCGTCATCGGATTCCGACGGACAACCAAAAAAGTAAATGAAGAGCATCTTGATGTATACATCTTTGCCTCCAGATGTTCCAGTATTGAATGAAGAGTTAATGGCATCTGTTGTTGCCCTGTTGTGGCAGTAGGCAAATTGGAGTGAATCCAAATTACTTCTCAGACAGGAGTTGATATTTCATCACCACTTCATCACAATGGATGTAAATGCTACTGGATGATAGTTATTGAGACAGGTTCTTCTGAGGCACCAGTGTAACTGAAGCACATTTCAGGCAGTTGGATATCTCAGTCTTCCAAAGTGAGAGGTTAAAGATATCGGAGAGCACTCCAGTCGGTTGATCAGCATAGGTTTTCAGAACTCGATCAGGTTTCCCACCTGGGCCGAATGCTTTCCGTGGATTCACCCTCCAGAAGGATGCTCTCATGTCACCCTCAGAGACTGAAATCATAAGGTCATCAGATGCTGTGGAAGTTTGTGAGGGTACCTCCAACATTTTGATGCATAGAAGGCATTGAGCTCATCTAGGAAGGAACCCTTGTTGTCACCAACTCTATGTTGCTTGGTTTTACTATGTCGGAGATTATAGCATTCAAGCCCTGCCTCAGCTGTTGAGCATCCTTCAGTTTGGTCCGGAATTGCCACTTTACATGTGAGATGGCTTTCCGAGGATTGTACTGTACCTGGACCTCTTGTGTACAACTTTGTCGCCAAACTTGAATGTCAATGATCTTTGCCTCAGCAGACTGTGGAACTCATAGTTGATCTGGGGTGTCTGGTTAAGGAATGGTTCTGTGGGGATACACTCCTCTACGTTCATTGTGGCTCAAGATCCTTTAGGGTAAAGACAAACCTGACCAAATAGAACCATAATCCTCAAAAGAAATAATCTCAAGAGGTGCTATACCCATTCCAGCCCTAAAGAAATGCTATAAATTGCGGCAGAAGTTTTACGAGCTGTTTGAATCACAGTGCTCTTTGCACATGCAACTATGGCAGGAATCACTGATATAATAATACGATTTTCCTGCATCCAGAGGATCCACATGGATATCATTGAGGTAAAAGAAAGAGGTTAGTTGAATCTATTATCAGGTTTGTTGAGCCTGGTTAGATTTTCTGTGAACTTGTGGTTTGTGCTGTGCATCAGGAAGTAGTCCAAGAGAGGCATTTGAAAGTCAGTCTAAGCTTCAAAAGAGAAATTATTTCTAATTTTAAGGCCTGAAAATGATATTCTGCATTTTTCAGCCAGTAGATTAGGGAAGAAAGACATTGATCGTGACAGAGAAAACCAGCTAAGCACATTTCTGCACATGCTACTAAGTCAGGCCTGTTATACATAATAAACACACAATGTGCCAAATGGCCACAAACAATGGTGCTATAAAGTTTGCGAACCCTGTAGAATTTTCTCTATTTATGCATAAACATGACCTAAAATGTGCAAGTCTGAAAACTAAATAAAGAGAACCCAATTAAATAAAAAAGCATATATCTGTTCATGTATTTATTGATGTAACCCTTAGGTTCAGCCAGCTGGTGTTCGTCTAAGGGAGGACAGCCTCTGGCCCCACCAAACTGAGAAATCGCATTAGTGTGGATGCAGCATGGTGTCTTGCCCAGTTACAAATCCACACCACAAAATAGCAGACTGTACACCATATGCAATTAAATGACTGAACTTTATAAATCTTAATCTGAGTATAAGGTTAGCGAGGAAAATTTAAAAAGGGCCCATTTTAAAGAAAAAGTCAAATGTGCACGTTGGAGCTTATTAATTCAGCCATTCGTCCACCATCGACCTCCTCCGAGCATCGCTGACCTTTGGGCGCTCGCTCCACGTGCATCTCTCTGCATCTCTCGCCGACAAAGGACCGCGAAATCCCTTCTCCCAGACCCACAGAAAGAACAACATCCCACTCATTGGCTAACATACAAAGGTCCCATTATCTCTAGTCATAACCCAAATATTGTTGCTACAGAGAAACCATTACCTTAGCAGTAGAACATTACAGAGTAGCCATTACATTAGCAGTGAAACTTTACAGTGCATTACATTGAGTAAAATTAATCCAATATTACATGTATTTGTTGAAAAAAGTATGTGAATCTTTGATTTCAGTAACTGGTGTGACCCCCTTGTACAGGAATAACTTCAACCAGATGGTCCCGGTAACTGTTACTACTAGTCCTGCACATGAGCATAGAGAAATTTTAGATCATTCCTCCTTACAAAACTGCTTTAACTCTGGGAGGTTGGTGGGTTTCCTTGCATGAACTGCTTGCTTCAGGTCCTTCCACAACATTTCTATAGGATTAAGGTCAAGACTTTGACTGAGCCATTCCAAAACATGAATTTTCTTCTTTTTAAACCCTTCTGTTGATTTATTCATTTTTAAGATCATTGCCTTGTTGTATTATCCAATTTTATTAAGCTTCAAGTGACGGACCACTACCCTGACATTCTCCTGCAAAGCATCGATACAATTTTGAATTCATTGTTCCCTCAATGATTGCAAGCTGTCTAGCACCTGAAGCAGTAAAGCAGCCTCAAACCACGATGCTCCTTCTACCATGCCTCACAGTTAGGATGAGGTTTGGTGTTGGTGTGCAGTGCCCTTTTCCCACCAAACATAGCAATGTGCATTTCTGCCAAAGAGTTCAACTTTTGTCTCATCTGTCCACAAAATATCGGCGCAGAAGAGTTGTTGATCATCCAGGTGGTCTTTTGAAAACATGAGAATTGCAGTAGTTTTTTTTTGGGAGAGCAGTGGTTTCCTCTGTGGTGTCCTTGCATGAACACCATTCTTGTTCAGTGTTTTTCTTATAGTGGACACGTGAACAGAGACTTTAGCAAGTTCAAGAGATTTCTCCAGGTCTTTTGCTGTTACCCTTGAGCTCTTAAAAATGCTTTTGTAGCCTTTTCCAGCTTCATGCATCTCTGCATCTCTATAATTTTCTTCTAAGGTCCTCTGAAAGTTGTTTTGATCAGGGCATGGTGCACACAAACAGATCTTTCTTGAGAAGAGCAGGCTCTGTCAGTAACCTGGCTTTGTGTGACTTTTTGCTAATAGGGCAGGGCACCTCTACAACCAAAACTCCAATATCATCTCATAGGTTGGAACACCTGACTCCAAACAGCTTTTGTAGAAGGCATTACCCCAGAGGATCACATACTTTTTCCAATAAATACATGTAATATTGGATTTTTTTTCAATAAATAAAAATAAATACAATAATAAAAAGCAATAAATATCGAGGGCATGAGTTGTAGAGTCGTTGAAAGTGAGTCCACAGGTTCAGCGTTGTGATGAGTGAAGTTGAGTGGAATTGCCTCTCTGATTCAAGAGCCTGATGGTTGAGGGATAATAACTGTTGCTGAACCTGGTGGTGTAGGACCGGAGGCTCCTGTACCTAATATAAAAACTGGAACACCCTTCAAATGCTAACTACTTTTTGAAGAAATATAAACTGTGCAGTGCATTGCTTGTCTACGTGACAGCATCACCACATCTTCAATTAATTCACTGAAGTCTGTATGTTATTTTGGTATTATTTGCATTCTCTTTATCTACTTTTAGGACTTATGAGAAGATCTGATCACATTTTAGGTCATACTTATGCAGAAGTAGAGAAAATCTGACAGAGTTCACTAACTCTCTCACACCACTCTACAGTTATCCTCTCAGTTCATAAGGCTGAGCAAAGCCGCATGTCGAATCTGCAGCTGACACTTCCGTTACAATACTGACAGGAAACAGTAATCACCATTAATCCAATTGATGTTCAAAGTAAATTTATTGTCAAAGTACATATCCAGGTGTCCTCCGCTTTGCGAATGTTCGCTTTACGCCATTTCGCTTTTACAAAAGACCTACATTCGTAACCTGTTTTTACATTACAAAGAGGATTTTCGCTTTTACGAGAATTTTTCCCATATAAATTAATGGTTCTTTGGTTTAAGCCATTTCAGCTTAAGAAAGGTTTCATAGGAATGCTCTACCTTTGTAAAGGGGCAGACACCTGTATGTCACCATATACAAGCCTGGGAATCAATCATTTTCTTGTGGGCATACTCAGTAAATCCAAGAACCAGAACAGAATCAATGAAAGACTGCACACAACAAAGATAGACAACAATGTGCAAAAAACAACAAACTGAGCAAAATACAAAAAAGAAAAATACAATAATAAAATGCAATAAATATCAAGGGCATGAGTTGTAGAGTCGTTGAAAGTGAGTCCACAGGTTCAGCGTTGTGGTGAGTGAAGTTGAGTTGAATTGCCCCTCTGATTCAAGAGCCTGATGGTTGAGGGATAATAACTGTTGCTGAACCTGGTGGTGTTGAACCGGAGGCTCCTGTACCTAATATAAAAACTGGAACACCCTTCAAATGCTAACTACTTTTTGAAAAAATAAACTGTGCAGCATTTTGCTGATTCACCTTAAGTGAAGCACTTTACTGAAGTCTGTTAGGTTTTCTTTCAAGATCATAAAGGTGCATTTGTAAAGTTTTTTCTGCAACAGCCAAACAAACTGCTACAACATCAACTGCTACACATGGTCCTTTGTTGTTACGGAACTGTTACCTTCCATATCATAATTTGGCAAAATGTCACTTAAAAGATTGTCTTGTTAGTTTTCAAAAGGGATCTCTTAAGTGCCCTCTACCCATCCCAACCACCACATGAACCAGTAACCGTAGTACTGTAGCGCGCCCAGAAGCTCAGCAGTTTCAACGAAACCGCATGAACAGGTGCGGTATCGGTCATCTCCAGTCCAAAATTCGGGGCCACCAATTGTAGCGCTGTGCTACACGCAGCGCTAAAATAACGACACGGAGTCGGTAAACTGCAATTAAAGATGATTTTATTCAAACTTCACAGCCTTGCTTTAAAGCCTCCCTCATCCCGCCCTCCCCAGGCGTGGATGCTATAAGGGACACGTACTCGCAAACCCCTGCAGGCTTTTTTTCTTTGTTGGTGAAGCAGACCAGGTGCCCTTTTGGGACTGGCCTTTGTGCCGGCGCGCTGGCTATTTGTGAGCCGGTTCGAGTACGCTAGGAAGTGGTATCATTACTATCATTAGTACCACAGTACTATCATTACTGCCGAGAGGAAAAAATCCTGACGGAGTGAACCTCCACTTCTAACATTGGAGTTAATGGGAAATAGGGTTTTGCATTACTGTGTTTGGAGACACAAGTGTCTGCAGTTGCTGCAATCTGCAAGTGGATCTCTCTTGTGTCTCCACGTGTCATCTTTCAACCTTCAGTCTGAATGGATACATACAATTTTAAAGGCATGTTAAATATATTTAAGATATTTTTATGATTTAATTTGTAACAAAATAGTGATCATTTAGATTTACAACTTGTAATTAAACTAAACTTGGTGGAATATAACATGGAAAATTCTCAGGGAAAAAAGAACAAAATTAACGTAGCACACAAGACAAAATGGTACATTATCTGCCAATCCTTAAGAAATGCCAGTTGAGAAAAACAAAATAGACAAAATCTGTTGTTTATTTCAAGGGCGCTGGGTTTGAGTCGCTATTCTCGGAAAGACTGCCGGGTTGAAAAGGTTGGTCTCCTCGATGCTCTCGGAGATATTATCGAAATTCTGTGATTTATGGATTGGACTGTAGTTCAAAATGGCCTCTTTCAGTTCTATGTTTTTTTTTGTGTTCTTGCCCATTCTTTCTTGTTGCTGATTGACAGGCAGCAGTTTGGGATTTGATTTTCTTGTTCCTGTTTCTCCGTGTGGGTGATATATTAGCTTTTTTGTGTAAGGAAGGGGTTTGGGGTTTGATGTTCTTGTTGCTGTTTCTCAGTCTGCGAAATATTAGATTTTTTTCTGTGAGGGAGGAGTTGGGGGTTGCGAATTTTTGTTTCTTTTTCATTTCGTGGGGGGGTGATGTCTTTTCTTTCAACTACTATGGTGTTTCTGTATTTTATGGCTATCTGAAGAAGGCAAGTCTCAGTTGTATTCTGCGTACATCGATAATAAAATGAACCTTTGAACCAAGGTACAACCAGTATATGGTATGGAAAGTTTTGAATTTCACTTGAACCAATGATGACTTTTGGACAGCAGTGTTGTATGGTCACAAAAATATATGGTCAGCCAGTAGAGGGTTACTGTAGTCAAGCATTGAGAGTATCAGGAACAAAACTGAATCAGAACTGGAGGTGGGCAATGCAGGGATTAGAAGTCGTGAAGTTGACATGTAGTGGGTAGCTACAATTATGAATGGCACTTATGGACTTTACTTTTGATAGAATATGATATGGCATCATCAGCAGTTTTAATGAATAAGTGCAGCATGCTGGATAGTATAGAGAAAACACCAAGATTTGATCTTTGTTCATGGTTGAATTATTTTATATCTTTCACAATAATATATATTTGGGCTCAGTGCTTCTGAGCTGCAGCAAGAAATAGGAAATATGAGCAGCAGTAGGCCATCTGGCCCGTCTCTCAACAAGATCATGGCCTCACTGGGGAGCCTGTGCAGAAGGAAAGGTGCTAGAGGTAGGGTATCCCAATTAGAGATGTTGTGGCAAACTGCTTATGTAATAGAGGAGTAGGAATTACACTACTATGTCAAAACCTGCAATATACATGTTAAGAGCAAACACGAGGAAATCTGCAGATGCTGGAAATTCAAACAACACACATAAAATGCTGGTGGAACACAGCAGGCCAGGCAGCATCTATAAGGAGAAGCACTGTCGACTTTTCGGGCCGAGACCCTTCGTCAGGACTAACTGAAAGGCAACATACTAAGAGATTTGAAAGTAGTGGGGGGGAGGGGGAAATGCGAAATGATAGGAGAAGACCAGAGGGGGTGGGATGAAGCTAAGAGCTGGAAAGGTGATTGGTGAAAGTGATACAGAGCTGGAGAAGGGAAAGGATCATGGGACGGGAGGCCTCAGGAGAAAGAAAGGGGGAGGGGGGAAAGCACCAGAGGGAGATGGAGAACAGGCAGAGTGATGGGCAGAGAGAGAGAAAGAAAAAACAAACAACTAAACATGTCAGGGATGGGGTAAGAAGGGAAGGAGGGGCATTAACGGAATTAATATACATGTTACTGAGCTAATTATTGGTATGCTACATTTTGTAGTATTGATTGTATCGAGTGTAGAGACGGTCAATTCAGATTCAGTTTATTGTCATTTAGAAACCACAAATGCAATGCAGTTAAAAAATGAGACAACGTTCCTCCAGAATGATATCACAAAAGCATATGACAAAACAGACTACACCAGAAAATCCACATAACGTTTGGCAATCCCCAATCCAGAGTCCGGAGAGGCTGCTGCGTATTAATATCGCGCTACCGTCTAGCATGTTCCCCGGAAAGGAGCTCCAAATCCACCAGACAAAAACAAGACTAAAAACTAAAGCTACAAGACCCGCACAAAACCACATAGTTACAACATATAGTTACAACAGTGCAAACAATAGCATAATTGATATAAAAAAAACAGACTATGGGCACAGTAAAAATAGTTCAAGATGTTAAAGGAATGTAAGTTCAAAAGAAATCACCACAGTTTCCACAAGTCCCCAGGGTCCCGACAGACTCGCCATCCCACGCCGGCGGCAGAAGGGAATACCCCCGCTATGATTGCACCGCCATCTTGGATCACAATGATGCTTACATTGAA
The DNA here is from genome assembly GCF_030144855.1 of Hypanus sabinus. NCBI lineage: Eukaryota > Metazoa > Chordata > Chondrichthyes > Myliobatiformes > Dasyatidae > Hypanus > Hypanus sabinus. Next base: position 44,690,546 of record NC_082719.1, on the reverse strand, counting down.
GACAATGGTTTTGCAAATTTGTCAAAGGTGTCTTCCTATCATTGAATCCCTTCTATCCTGTTCAGACAATGCTTTCCGCATTTGCACATCTTGATGAGAAGGCAAAAAAATGTTAGATGAGAGAATCTCCTGTCGGTCTTCCTCCTTTTTTATAGCCCTCTTGCTTCTGTTATTCTTCAGTCTCCATTTCATGGCCATTGATTTCCAAGTCATTTTGTTGCTCACCTTCTGGCACCAGAGTGCAGTCTGTTTTACACAAGGTAGGCCAGTACACAGTGCAGAGCGATGAAGTCTCCACAGTTGGGCCGAGTGCCTCGAAACTAATGCAACAACGGAATCTCATCTTGGGACAATCATTGGTATTTTCAATTACTACACTGGAACTTTAAGGGATCTCATTAAATCTACTTTCAGCTGCTGTGCTTGGGATGGGGGTGCATTGGTGTGAATGCATTCAGGAATATATAAGGTAGCATATACCTTCTGTTCATAGCACATATGTTCTGATGCTGTTCATAGACTTCAGTTCAGCATTCAACACAATCATCCCTCAGAAACTGATTGGAAAGCTGAGCCTACTGGGCCGGAACACCTCCCTCTGCAACTGGATCCTAGACTTCCTGACTGGGAGACCTCAGTCAGTCCGGATCGGGAGCAGCATCTCCAACACTATCACACTGAGAACAGGGGCCCCCCAGGGTTGCGTGCTCAGTCCACTGCTGTTCACTCTGCTGACCCACGACTGTGCTGCAACACCCAGCTCGAACCACATCATCAAGTTCATCGATGACACGACCGTGTTAGGTCTCAGCAGCAAGAACAACGAGTCAGCTTACAGAGAGGAGGTGCAGCAGCTAACAGACTGGTGCAGAGCCAACAACCTGTCTCTGAATGTGAACAAAAGAGATGGTTGTTGACTTCAGGAGGGCATGGAGTGACCACTCCCCGCTGAACATCGACGGCTCCTCAGTAGAGATCGTTGAGAGCACCAAATTTCTTGGTGTTCACCAGGCGGAGAATCTCACCTGGTCCCTCAACACCAGCTCCATAGCAAAGAAAGCCCAGCAGTGTCTCTACTTTTTGCGAAGGCTGAGGAAAGTCCATCTCCCACCCCCCATCCTCATCACATTCTACAGGGATTGTATTAAGAGCATCCTGAGCAACTGCATCACTGCCTGGTTTGGAAATTGCACCATCTCGGATCGCAAGACCCTGCAGCAGATAGTGAGGTCAGCTGAGAAGATCATCAGGGTCTCTCTTCCCGCCAGTACAGACATTTACACCACACTCTGCATCCGCAAAGCAGACAGCATTATGAAGGACCCCACACACCCCTCATACAAACTCTTCTCCTTCCTGCCGTCTGGGAAAAGGCACTGAAGCATTCAGGCTCTCACGACCAGACTATGTAACAGTTTCTTCCCCCAAGCTATCAAACTCCTCAATACCCAGAGCCTGGACTGACACCTTACTGCCCTATTGTCTTGTTTATTATTTAATGTAATGCCTGCACTGTTTTGTGCACTTTATGCAGTCCTTGGTAGGTGGGTAGTCTAGTGTAGTTTTTTTTCTGTGTTGTTTTTACGTAGTTCGGTGTAGTTTTTGTACTGTTTCATGTAGCACCATGGTCCTGAAAAAATTGTCTTATTTTCACTATGTACTGTACCAGCAGTTATGGTCAAAATGACAATAAAAAGTGACTTGACTTGAGCCTTTCCAGCAAATCCATTCCTCTGATCAGTAAAAAATACATCCAGAATAAATGTAGTATATTAATGTGTTTTTTTTTGTTTTGTTTTTTTTAAACACATAAATAATAAAGCAAAATAACAGAAAGTACAAGTCCATTAAACACCAAAAGGAGATCTCCATGTAGACTAGGTGAAGCACTAAATAAGTCATACCGCCAACAAAATGTAAACTGAGAGGTAGAACGTGATAGCTGAACTTCTGATCTAGCCAAAAGAATATTAATATGGAAGAAACGGAAAGGCTCTCAGTACTTAAACTCAATAAATCACCTCACCAAAGATATGATCCAGGCTTGTTTGATAAAACCACTTGGTAAGGGGATTGCAGAAGCTCTGGACATATTGGGACAATATGATTCAGGAGTAGTGCCTAACAGCTGGAATATTGCAGATGTTCTTGTTTTGTTTAGAAAGAATGTTTAGGTAAACAAGCTAATATCACTTGGCGGTTCTAGAAAAAAAATTGGGGACAGAATCGGCAATCATTTGAACTTGTCCTGGATTAAATAAAGAAAGGCAATATGCATTTGATTTTTTTTTTGAAGAAGCAGCCAAGAGAAACGACATAGAAAATGCGGCCGATACAGTAAATATGATCTTTCAAAGGTGTTTGATAAAATGCCATGCAGAAGGTTTCATAATTCAGATTTAAGCTCATGGGGGAGAAAAAGATGTGGCTGTTGTTGCATGGATAGAAAATTAGTTAAGTAACAGGAAGCAAGAGTGGTGGTGTTAGTAGTAAAATGCTGTTTTTTCAGACCAAAGGGAAGTGATCTGTGGAGTCTTCCCGTGGTCAGTTCAAGGCTTTTCTTCGTACATCTTCATGATTTGGACTTGGGTGTACAGAACATAATTTCTAAGACACAGAACTTAAAGGTAGAAAGAACGTTCAGAAGGCTAGCAGGATCAGCAGGAGATGAAATGTAATGCTGGCAATTTTACATTTCTAACTAGGAGAGTAAGAGGCAATATAAAGGAAGAGCACAGTTCTAAAGGGATACGAAGTTCAAAGTGCCATGCAACCGGATGGCAAGAACAGAGGAGTACACATCGATGTTTCTTGTAAGCGGCATGGCAGGTTGAAAACAGTTTAAAGCATGATGGGATCCTGGATTTTATAAACACAAACAGACTGCAAGGGTTATGAAAAATCTTTTTGGCCGTGGTTAATGTTCTGGGCACCATACATTAGTTTCAAGAGGATGCTGAAAAGAATTACATAAATGATCGCTGCTATTGATGAAGCTAGGTTTTTCTCCATGTAGATATTTAAAAATCACTGACAGTATAGATAAAGAGAGAAGCCACTCCCCCTGACAGAACCAGAGAAGAAATGAAGGTAACAGGCAAAGGAAAAGGAAAGTAGACAAATATTTTGTCTTTACACAGCAAGAGGTTTGTCTGCTCTTCTGTTAGAGAGGTCTGCTCTTCACCTGTAGAAAATCAGGTGGGGGTAGATAGAGCTGCCGAGCCCAAAAGGGAGCTGGATGAATATCTGAAAACAAAGAACTTGCAGAGCTACGGGAAAAGGGTCGGAGTCTCAAACAACCTGGACTGCTCTTACACACAGTCAAATTGCCACCCCTGTCCAGTAATCATTCTGTGATCTGTGCTTTAAAATAAACAATGGAATAGCACTTTCATTCAAACTGATATCTGGGGTTCACCTCTAGAAAGAGTGGTAGAGGCAGAGTTCCTCAGTACCACTTCCCCGAGGGAACTCAGGGAAGTAAAAGAATAGTATTTTGAAGGGAGTCCACATTACCGAAGACATGGTGCTGGAGTAGTTAAAATGCGTAAAAGCAGAGAAATCCATGGAGCCCTATCAGGAACATTCTAGGAAGTCGTGAGAAACAAAGGAAAAAATTGTGGGTCCCCTGGTAGAGATATTTGTGTCACTGATAGCCACAAGCAAGCTGCTAGATGACCAGAGAGTGGCTAATGTTGCACCTTTATCTAAAAAAAGGCTGCGAGGAAAACCTGTTAAATACAAACTGGTGAACCTAATTGTCTGCGATAGTTAAGTCACTGATTCTGAAGTGACGAAGGGGCTCTGGGAGACAAAATTAAATGGTTTTAGAAGGCAAGGACTGATTAGAGATAGTCAGGATGGCTTTGCACATGGGAAATTGTACCTTACAAACTTGGTTGAGTGTTTTTTAAAGTAGCATTCAAAACGACAGAGGAGGGAGGTGCAGTGGACATTATCTATATGGACTTTTGGAAGGGCTTTGACAAGGTTAGTCTGGAAATTAGAACACATGGGATCTAGGGCAAGCTAGCCAACTGGATTCAAAATTGGTTGAGTGGTAGGAAACAGTGGTGGTGGGTTACATTTCCAATTTGAGGCCTGAGATCAGCAGTATTCCATAAGGATATGTGCTGAATCCTCTGTTTTTACAGTCATTTGTATGAACAATCTGGATGAGAAAGTCGGTGGTGTGATTAGTCAGCTAGCAGATTACACTAAAATTGGTGGTACAGTGGACAGTGAGGAAGGTTTTCTAATATTACAGAGGGTTCTTTATCAACTGAGCCAGTGGGCCAAGGAATTGCAGGCAGAGTTTAATCCAGATAAAGACAAGGGTATTTTGGTTAGACAAAGCAGGGCAGGACTTGCACAGTAAATATTAAGACCCTGGATCGAGCGATGTCCATTTTGTGGAACATCCCGCGATCGAGCGACGTCCATTTTGCTGATCATCTCGCAATCGATTAACATCCATTTTGTGGAACATCTTGCATTCGAGCGACGTCCATTTTGTGGAACATCTCATGATCGAGCTTCATCCATTTTATCTGGCGTGGGAGTTTTCAGCCATCATCTTGGGACCAATGCACATTCCACCTCAGGCCTGTGACAAACAGGCTCCAGTCCAGGGTTTCCCAATCATTTTTATGCCATGAACTCCAGGATGGGAACCCCTGCTCTAGATGAACTGAGCAACATAATCAACAGGCATGTAACAGCGTACCCTGATGCATTCCCCATTATTTTGGGGGATTTAAACCATGCCAGCTTGAAAAAGTCTCTAAATAATTATTATCAACATATCCCTTGTGGAACCAGAGGAACCAAAGCAGTGGACCACTGTGATACTACCACCATGAGTGTTTACCATGCCATCCCACGCCCACACTCTGGAAAGTCTGATCATCTGGCTGTACTTCTACTCTGACTATAGGCAGAGACTGAAGACCCCAGCAGCAGTAGAGAGAACCAAGAAGGTATGAACAAGTGAGGCAGAGGAGCACCTACAGGACTACTCAGAGTCAGTGGACTGGACTGTACTCAGGGATTCAACTTTGAGCCCGAATGAATACACCACAGTTGTCACTGACTTAATTAAAACCTGTGTGGATGAGTGTGTGCCTACAAGGACATATCATACATACCTGAACCAAAAGCCGCAGATGAACCAAGGGATTAGTAGTCTGCTGAAGGACAGGTCGGTGGCGTTCAAGTGTGGCGATCCAGGACTTTCCAAGAAGGCCAGATACGACTTAAGGAGAGATATCTCAAGAGCAAATTCCTACTGAGGTTAAAGGCAGAATTGGATGCACGTCAACTCTGGCAGAGTTTGTAGGCCAATACTTCCTACAAAGTGAAATCTAACATCATGAATCACAGTGATACTTCACTCCCAGATGAGAGCACCTATTATGCACACTTCAAAAGGGAGAATAAACTAGAGCTATGAGGATCCTTGCAGCATCCAGTGACCCTGTGATCTCTGCTTCGGAGGCCAGCGGCAGACTGCAATTCGCCTATTGCCACATTGGGTCTACAGCACATGCAATCTTGTTGGCTCTTCATACAGTCTTGGATCACCTGGACAATATTAACACTTACGTCAGCTTGCTATTTATTGACTACAGCTCAGCGTTTAACAGCATCATTCCTACAGTTCTGATCAAAAAGCTCCAAAACCTGGGCCGCCCTCTGCAACTGGATCCTTGATTTCCTCATCAGAAGACCACAGTCTGTGCAAATTAGAAATAACATCTCCACCTCGCTGAGCTCTACTCTCTCTACACCCGTGACTGTGTGGCTCGGCACAGCTCAAATGCCATCTATAAATTTGCTGATGATACAATTATTGTTGGCAGAATCTCAGATGGTGACAAGGAGGTGTACAGGAATGAGGAAGATCAGCTGGTTGAGTGGTGCTGCAGCAACAACCTTTCACTCAACGTCAATAAGACCAAAGAATTGATTGTGGACTTCTGAAAGAGTAAGACGAGGGAACACACACCCATCCTCAGGAAGTACCAGAAATGGAAAGGGTGAGCAATTTCAAGTTCCTGCATGTCAATGTCTCTGCGGATCTATCCGAGGCTCAACATGCAGTTACAAAGAAGGCACAACATCAGCTATATTTCATTAGGAGTTTGAGGAGGCTTGGTATGTCACCAAAGACTCTCGCAAATTTCTACAGATATACAGTGGAGAGCATTCTAACTGATTGCATCACTGTCTGGTGTGGGGAGGGGGTGAGGGCACTGCACAGGACAGAAATAAACTGCAGAAAGTTGTAAACTCTATCAGCTCCATCATGGGCACAAGTCTCCCCAGCACCCAGGGCATCTTCAAGGAGCAATGCCTCAAAAAGGTGGCATCCATTATTAAGGATCTCCATCACCCAGGATATGCCCCCTTCTCATTGCTACCATCAGGGAGGAGGTACAGGAGCCTGAAGGCACACACTCAATGATTCAGAAATAGCTTCTTCCCTTCTGATATCAAATTTCTGAATGGACATTGAACCCATGAATACCACCCACTACTGTTTCTTTTCCTCTTTTTGCACTACTTATTTGACTTTTTTAATGCATGTCTACTTAATTTACAGTTGTTATTACGCATTGCAAGGTATGCTGCCGCTAAACAGTGACTCCTTTGCTTGCATCTTTGGAAACAACTCTATTTCTATCTTTGATACCTCTTTTTTTGCCTTTCCAAGGTTCTTTTGAAGACCCTGACCTGGAGTTGCACTCTTCAGTTCTTTGCGGAAATGGGACCCACTATCAGGGCCTCACGACCAGCCACCTTTTGATATCCCAAGAACGCGGCCCGGAATATTAGCGCACTTTCAGAGTGCCCGTTTTTCATGGCTCTAGAGACGAGCTGATTCAAGGCCGGTACCCCTGACTGAGGCGTCACGGGAGAACGCGGAATATCGGGAGCAGTGGGTTAACTGCCGTGGACAGTGCATCCAGAGACCTGAGCCCTGGTGCTGACTCTCTGGGCGCAGAGCTCGGAAAAAGCGACGCAACAGACTTTTAACATGATAAATCAGTGAGGTGTTTGTTATGCTCCCCCTTTTGCTGTGCAACTGGGACATTTTTTTCCCCTTATTAGGAAGGGAGAGCGTCTATGGTATTTCAAATGACTGGTTGAACAGTCTTTCGAGTACTGCAAGTCTGTGTCTTTATTGAAGCTTTGCTGCACGCTTGAGTGCTCAATGCTTTTTTGCTGGTGGAGGGGTGGTATTGTTGCCTTACTGCTGCTTGTGCGTGGGAGGGGGAGCTGGGGGTGGCTTTGGGGTTCTAACGTTTGTCATTTACTCATTTATTTATTGTGTTTTATTTTATTTATTATTTTCTCTCTCTGCTAGATTATGTATTGCATTGAACTGCTGCTGCAAGTTAACAAATTTCACATCACATGCCGGTGATAATAAACCTGATTCTGGTTCTTTAGGGCACCGTTCTGATTTCATGGATGTTTGTGAAGAAAAAGAATTTCAGGACATATGTTGTGTACCTTTCTCTGACATTAAATATACCTACTGAACCTACTGAATTTCACGACATATGCCAGTGATATTGCACCCAACTCAGAAATCCCTTTTTGTCCAAAAGGGTTCTTCTCAAGGGTAACAGATATTTCACTGGATGATATAAAAAAGACCTTAAATTAACATTCCACAGCAAATTGTAAGCATACCCAAAATGTCGACTGTTTACTCTTTTCCATAGATGCTGCCTGACCTGCTGAGTTCCTCCAGCATTTTGTGTGTGTTGCTCTAGATTTCCAGCATCTGCATTTTCTCATGTTTATGATTTACTCAGGTACTGTGCTTTGAGTCCCTGATGAAATGTTTTTAGATACAACTGTAAAATTGCCTTATGTTGCAGCTATGCAGAACTACTTGCCCAAGACTAACAGATCGAATATAATCAGACTTAAAGCTATTCCTTGTGTAAGGAAATAAAGCCACCTATTACTGCTTAATAATTTATATAGGACAATAAAAGTTTCTTAAAACAATTTCAGGTTAAAAAGTGCCCAGGATGTCCCACAGGATCGTTTGTAAGCAGTATGATGTGTCCACTTTATTTTCCATTCCAAATTCCAAAATTCAATGCAGAATTTATCTGGGTTGTATCCTCACTCTACACTCCATCATAAACACAAGAGATTCTGCAGGTGCTGGAAATTCAGAGTAATACATACAAAAAGCTGGAGGAACTCAGCAGTTCAGGGAACACCTATGGAAAGGAGTAACCAGTTGATGTTGCAGGCCGAGACCTTTCATCAGTTCGCAGTAAATTTATTATCGAAGTACATATATGTCACTAAATACAACCCTGAGGTTAATTTTGCTGTAGGCACATTCAATAAATACAATAACCATCATAGAAGCAATGAAAGACCACTCCAATGGGGTGGACAACCTGTGTGCAAAAGACACAAACAGTTTAAATACAAAAAGAATGAAGAAAAGAATAATAATAAAGCAGCAATAAATATTGAGAACGAGATGACAAGTCCTTGAAAGTGTCCATAGGTTGTGGGAACAGCTCCGTTATCAGACAAGTGAAGTTATCCCCACTGCTTGAGGGTTAATAACTGTTCCTGAACCTGGTGTTGAGAGTCCTGAGGCTCCTGTACCTTCTTTTTGGTGGCAGTAGCAAAAAGGGAGCATAACCTGGGCAACAGGGATCCCTTAAGCTGAATGCTGCTTTCCTGTGATGGGCAGAGCATTACCTGTGGTGGGCTGAGCCATATCCACTACTTTTTGCAGGATTTTCTGTTCAAGGCATTGATGTGCTAGGACAGATCCTCTGATATAACACCATTACAGTTACTTACCCTCTCCAACTCTGATGTTCCGATGAGGACTGGTTCATGGACCTGTGGTTTCCTCCTCAAATCAATACTCAGTACTTGGTTTGAGTAAGAATGTTGTTGTGACACCACTCCACTAGATTTTCAGTCTCCTTCCTATATGCTAATTCATCACCACCTTTGACTCAGCCAATGACAGAGGTGTCATCAGCAAACTGGAATATGGCATTGGAGCTGTGCTTAGCCTCACAGTCACAAGCACGAAGTGAGTAGAATGGAGAATAAGCACACAGCCTTGTGGTGTCCTTGTGCTGAAAAGATTGTGGAGGAGATGTTGTTGCCAATTCTAACTGGCTAGCGTCTGCAAGAGATAAAATCGAGGATCCAATTGTACAAGAAGATATTCAGACCAAGGTCTTGAAGCCTATTGATTAGTTTTGAGGGGTTGATAGTATTGAATGCTGAGCTCTAGTTGATAAAGAGCATCCTGGTTTATACATCTTCACTGTCCAAATGTTTCAGGTTTGAGTGAAAAGCTAATGAAATAGCATCTGCTGTGGACCTGTTGTGTTGGTAGGCAAATTAGAGTGGATCCAGTTTGCTTCTCAGGCAGGAATTGATATGTTTCATCACCAACCTCTCAAAGTACTTCATTACCATAGATGTAAGTGCTACTGATAGTCATTGAGACAAACTACCAGGTCGATCTTAGGCACTGGTATAATTGAAGCCTGTCTAAAGCAGGTGAGTACCTCAGACTGCCAAAGCTGAAGGGTAAAGATCTCAGTGAACACTGCTGCACAGGTCTTTAGTACTTGACCAAGTACCCCATCTGGGCTGGAGGCTTTCTGTGGGCTCACTGTTCTGAAGGATGCCTTCACATGGGCTTCAGAGACTGAAATCACAGTATCTGTGATTTCCAATATCCAACCATTTTCACTCCAATCTCCATTCCCATTCCAACATGCCCGTCCATGGTCTCCTCTACTGCCACGATGCCACCACTATCAGATGGGAGACTGGAGGAGCAACACCTCATATTTCAACTGGATAGCCTCCAACCAGATAGCATGAACATCAATTTCTCTAATTTCTGGTAATCTTTCTCCTTCCCCCTTCTCTCATCTTCTGTTCATCACTATGGCTCCCCTCTTACCTCCTACCTCTTCTCTTCACCTCACTGCCCAACACATCCACCTGGTGCCCTCCTCCTCGCTTTTCTCCCATGGTCCACTCCCCACTTGGACTCCTTCCTCAGCCTTTTACCTTCTCCACCTACCACCGCTTCCCAGCTTGTCACATCATCAACCCTCCCCCACCCATCTTCACCTCACCTGGCTTCACCCATCACCAAGCTTGACCTCCTCTCCCTCCCCCCCCACACCACTTTCTTATTCTGGCTTCCTCCCCACTCCTAATAAAGGGTCTCAGCCCCAAATGTCAACAGTTAATTCCTTTCCGTAGATGCTGCCTGACCTGCTGAGTTCCTCCAAAGTTTCAAATGTGTGACTTTACACTCCAACACTGGATGTGGTACTATACAAACATACTGATGCTATGAGATATCTATTTTAATTGATTCACCATGAGCTTGTTCTCAAATTTTATGTCCGGCTTACATGCTTCAGAAACAGTTACTTGAAATGCCACGTATTTCTGAATTTGAAGACAAGAAAAGTAGTTTTTTTGTCATGCAGATATTTTAAGAAAGCTTTGTTTAAAGAAAGGCAATGTTTATGAAGCTAATCTGAATCCTAATGTGCTTTTGAGTATATTTTGTTCATTGTAAAAACTGTCTTTGTGGGAATTATCTTACTAAATTTTGCTAATCCTTCACTCTGTAATAGTCTTATATTACTTTATTGTTAATGACTTGAGTTATTTAAATTACTTTAGTGAACATTGAAAGTAACAAGGTTATTTGTAATCACGGACGACCCGTGTAGCTGCCAGCAGGCCAAAAGCTGACTTTCACTGAATGAGTAATATCACAGTATCACTCTACCAATGTACTTTAATTGAAAAATCAAAAATCTGAAGATGCTATAAATCTGAAATACAAACAGGATCCTGTTGTTGTTGGCAGTATCTATTTCAGAGTAACATTACTGGTCTGATACAGTTGCTTTCCAATGAATGGCCCTGGACTTATAAAGTTAATGGTTTCTCTTTCCTCATAAGCTGTCTGAACATTTCCAGCACTGTCCATCTAAAAGTATTTTTTTCATTTATTTACCAATATTCTATAAATAGATTGTTTAATTACTTTAAAATCTGGCAAGAGGGGAAGGTTTGACAAAATGGAAAATGAGTGAATTTCCAACCCTTCACAGGAGGTGTCTTTACCTCTTGGAAATTCAGTGAGCTAGTGAATTGATGGACATTGCACAACATGATCCTTGTAGAAATATGTCCAGTCATCAGAATTAGACTGCTGGTTTTAATTCTGATCTTATCCCTGTAGAAACATGTCCGGGCATGATGCAGCATATGATTATGCAATGAATTCTGAAAACCGTAATAAAATCATAATTGAAACCTACAGTTGTGAAATTGGAGTGAATGAATTTAAAGCGACACTTCAAATTACAGTTAAAATAAAGCAAACATGCACACTGTTGGCTATCACCAAATTCTGAGAGGGGAAGAAAATTCAAATTCACAGTATTCTTATTTGTTTCTGAGCATTCAGTCACAGCAACATTTGAAGCAGTTATGCACCTATTGAAAGGAGGGTTCCAATTAAGGAATGAGAAAAAAATGTTGGATTTCTTCCCACTCAAATAATAAATCAATATGAATGTACCATGTATAAACATTGAAATATTTTTTCACATTTCTAAAATACAGGCATTACAGTTGTAGCTTTTTGGAGTAATGATCTAAATTGGCAGTGCCATTATTTTTTAATTATCACAATGTTCTACACTCTCTGAAATCATGCTTTAACCTGATGAAATAGTATGGGAAAATTCTTCTAGGACATGCAATACAGCTGGAAAATGATAGAGCATCCTAATCAGAGCCACATTGTGATATCTTTACACAATTGTAGTCATCTGCCAGATCAGCATGAAATTTTTGAAAATCACCATGACCAGCCGCTGCTTTTGTATACAAAAGAAAATCAATTGTGTTTGAGATGAATACTATCCAGAGGTGTGTTTAAAAACAAAGACATTTCTTATTTAAAACTTAACTGTGCCTGGTGTAAAAGCAAGTCACGTTCAACAACATGAATTTTCGAAAAAGGGACTACAGCCAACAGTGAGTAGTGTATGAACAGGTTGTCACCTTCTAGAATCCTACAGATTATGGAATATTTCACGCAGATTGGTGAATGGCAACTGTAATCTCATTTACTGCAAAGGAGTGAGAGAGAAAACAGGGAACTACAGAGTGGTTAGCCTAAAGTTAAAAATAGAGAAAATGCAAGAATTTGCAAGTGGCACAGTGATTAACATTATGCCATTATGCTACCTCAAGGTTCCTAAGGTTATCATAGCCAGGGGTGCTGGGGGTAACAGGATAAACTCCCTCGACCTATTAAATGCATCTAGTAGCATGTTTCAAATAGTCTCTGACAACCAAATCCAGCTCCTGGTCTTCATGTGTGGTTTAGCTACTAAACCCAGTAGAACCGTTTCTACTGACAGGAGAAGGGGCAAAGGTAGGTCACAGGTGCCTTAAAACCTGTCATTTGGATTCTGTGGAAGTTGTATTCCGATAATTTGTTCCAATAAAACTCTTAAATTTGTCCAAAAGGGTTGAATTTTAGAACAAGACCAAGTAGAGTGTAAAAAAGTACCAATTTCTTGATTACATCGAAAACATTGATCAGATAAATTTGAGTTTAATCTATTTATTTTTTGTGGTGTAATATATATTTGATCTAAAAAGTTATATTGTACTAATCTTAGTCGAACATTTATTGTATTTGTCATACTGTCAAGACATAATCTTGACCAATTTGTTTCATCAATTTTAATATTCAAATCAGTTTCCCATTTTTGTCTTGACTTGTTTAATTGTCTGTTTTTGAATCAAATTATACATACCAGAAATAATTTTTTTAAATTTTTCCTTTATGAATTAAAGTTTCTATTTCATTAGGTTTCGGCAATAACATTGTTTGACCCAGTTTATCTCTTAAATAAGCCCTTAATTGGAAATAACAGAAAAGAGTGTTATTTGATATTTTATATATAATTGGTCAAATGACATTAGTATACCTCCTTCAAAACAGTCTCCTATATATCTAATCCCTTTGTGAAACCAGTTATATAAAAGTTGATTATCCATTATAAAAGGGATAAGTTTATTTTGAATTAAAGGTCTCTTTGCTAATAAAGATTTCTTAATCTCATCATCAACATTTATTTTATTCCATAAATCAATCAAATGTTTTAGTATAGGAGATTCTTTCTTTTCCCGTATCCATTTAGATTCCCATTTATATATAAACTCTTCTGGTATATTTTCCTGACGAAGGGTCTCAGCCCGAAACGTCGACAGCGCTTCTCCCTATAGATGACGCCTAGCCTGCTGTGTTCTACCAGCATTTTGAGTGCGCTGGTATGTTTTCTCCTATTTTGTCTAATTCTATTCTAATCCATGCTGGTTTATCTTCATCAAAAAAAGATGCAATAAATCTAAGTTGATTTGCTTTGTAATAATTCTTAAAATTTGGTAATTGTAACCCTCCTAGGTCAAATTTCCATGTCAACTTTTCCAACGATATTCTTGACTTCTTACCTTTCCAAAGGAATTTCCTCACACATTTATTTAACTCTTGAAAAAACTTCTGTGGTAATTGTATTGGTAATGTTTGGAATAAATATTGTAATCTAGGGAATATATTCCTTTTTACAGCATTGACTCTACCTATTAATGTTATTGGTAACATCATCCATTTATCAAGATCCTCTTGAATTTTTTTCAATAATGGCAAATAATTTAATTTATATAAATTCTTTATATCATTAGCAACTCTTATACCCAAATACTTTATACCATTTATCAGCCATCTAAATTGAGTTATTAATCGACATTGACTATAATCTCCTTTAGTAAGGGATAGAATTTCACTTTTATCCCAATTTATTTTGTACCCTGTACCCAATATTATTTTTACTAGGCAATATTGAAGGAATAAAATCAAAATCCAAACTGAATAAATATCAGAAAGAATTCATAAAAATTGCATTGGCAGTAGCCAAAAAGGCTATTGCAGTTACTTGGAAATCGGATTCATACATAAGTATAGATCATTGGAAGAATGAAATTTTTAGCTGCATTCCACTTGAAAAAATTACTTGTAATTTAAGAGATAAATATGAAATATTTCTGAAAATTTGGCACCCTTATTTTCAAAAAATAGGATTAAATATATAGATGCTCCGAAGATAAAATTATTGGTTATTTGGGGAAAGAAATAAATATATATACTAAAGTTATTATGAACTCCATGGAGCATGTGGGGATCTTCCGATATCCAGGCACTCTTTCTTTCTTTTTTCTTTCTTTCTTTCTTTTTTCTTCTTTTTTTTTCTATAGGGATATGCAAGGGTAAAGGGGAGGGGGGAAGGGTCGATAATTTTCTTTTTTCTTTCTGTAACCTATTAGAAAATTCAATTAAAACAATTTTTTAAAGCCTGTCATTTCAGGCAGACTGGGCTCATCAGCCAAAGCTGGCAAGTCATAAAAGCGTAAGATAGAGGAGCAGAATTAAGCCAATTGGCCCATCAAGTCTGCTCTGCCCTGACTAATCAAGAATCTATCAACCTCTGCCTTATTCACCAGTCTCTAGCTAACGAAATTCCTCCTCACCTCAGTTTTAAAAGGATGCCCCTCTATTCTGTGGTTGTGGTCTGGGGTCCTAGTCTTCCCTACCATAAGAAAAATCCTTTTCACATCCACTCTGAGGCACTTCAACAATGATTCAATGGCTTCATTTGATATCAGAGAATACATATACAACATGAAATCCTTACTCTCCGCAGACATCCAAAAATAGAAGAAAAACTCCAAATGATGAATGACAAAAAAATTGCAAGAACTCCACAGCTTCAACCCCCATGCACAAGCTGCAACAAGGGCATCAACCGTCACCTTCCCTCTCTCTCATTCCAGCAGGAAGCATCACCGCTCACCACGCAAGCAATAGCAAAGCCCCCTGAGAGACCATCATCTGCAGTCCATCAAAAACCAGCGTTCACTCAACAATTCGACATGCCACTGGCTCTTCCTCTCTCACTAACAAGGGAGAGCACAGTATCTGCCCCTCCACAGCAAAAGGGGAGACAAGTAGCTCACTGTTTCAATAGGTTTCATGAGGTGATACCTGATTCTTCTGAATTCCAGTGCGTATAGGCCCAAGGTCATTAAATGTTCTTCATATGACACGCCTTTCAATCTCAGAATCATTTTCGTGAACCTCTTTGAAACCTCTCCAATGTCAGCATGACCTTTCTTCAAAAAGGGGCCCAAAACTGCTCACGATACACCAAGGGAGGCCTCGCCGGTGCTTTATAAACATCACATCCTTGATTTTGTATTCTAGTCCTCTTGAAATGAATGCTAACATTGCAATTGCCTTCTTCACCACTGACTCAACCTTGAAAGAATCCTGCACAAGGACTCTCAAGTCCCTTTGCACCCCAGATTTTTGAAGTTTCTCTTCACTGAGTAAGTAGTTTATCCTTTTACTCCTTATACCAAAGTGCATCAGCATACACTCCCCAACATCTGCCACTTCTTTGCCTCATCTAGAAGGAAAACTCTGATCCCAAGCCTCCACTGCTTTGTGGCTAAACCCATTCATGAGGAAGGCTTCAAAGTTCAATTTATATTTATTATCAAAGTACATACTATATATATCACCAGTTACAACCATGAGATTCATTTTCTTGCCAGCAATGACAGTAAATATAAAAAACGCAATAGAATCAATTAAAGACCTCAACCAATAGGACAGATAACAACCAATGTGCAAAATCAACAAAACGTACAGGTAAGAGAAAGACAAAAACAAAAATACAGAGAAAAAAATTATGATAAATAAACAAGCAAAATTATTGAGAATATGAGATGAAGAGTCCTTGAAAGTGAGCCCATAGATTGTGGGAACAGTTCAGTGATGGAGTGAATGAAGTTGAGTATCTCCACTGGTTCAAGAGCTTGATGATTGAGTAGTAATAACTGTTCCTGAACCTGGAGGTGTGGGTACTGAGGCTCCTTTACCTTCCCCTCGAGACCAGAGCAAGTCCTGGGTGGCAGGGGTCCTTGATGATGGATGCTGCTTTCCTGGGGCAACTTTACCCATGATAGATTGTGCCATATCCACTACATTTTGTAAGCTTTTCTGTACCAGGGCAATAGTGATTCCATACCTGATTTTGATGCAACCAATCAATATATACTCATCTACAGAAGTTTATAAAAAATTTAGATGACATTGCAAGTCTTTGCAATCCTCTAAGAATGTAGATGTGCTGCCATGCTTTGATCGTAATGGCACTTGCCCAGGACAGATCCGCTAAAATTCTAACACCAAGCAATTTAAAGTTGCTGGCCCTCTCCACCTCTGATCCCCCGAGGAGTACTGACTCAGGGACCTCTCGCTTCCTCCTCCTGATGTCAATAACCATCTCCTTGGTCTTGCCAACATTGAGTGAGAGGTTGTTGTGGCACCTCTCAGCCAGATTTTCAATCTTCCTCCTAAATACTAATTCATCACCTCCTTTGATTCAGACAATGACAGTGGTGTCATCAACAAACTTAAATATGGTATTGGAGCTGCGCTCAGCCTCACAGACATAACTATAAAGTAAGCAGAGCAGGGGGCTAAGCGCACAGCTTTGTGGTGCACCTGTGCTGAGAGAGATTGTGGAGGAGATGTTGTCTCCAACCTGAACTGACTGGGGTCTGCAATTCAGGAAATTAAGAATCCACTTGCACTCAGAAGTACTGAGGTCTAGGACTTGAAGCTTATTGATGAGTTTTGAAGTGATGATAGTATTTAATGTTGGATATTTCCTAGGGGATTAAATCCAGTGGAAAAATCTAGAGCTGGAGTCCCTAAGGCAGTCTTTTGTTGAGTTTAATGCTGCCTGGCAACTCCTGCGATGCTGCTGGTGCCAAGCTGTATTGGTTTCTGCCGTTCCTCTGGGTTCATCCACAGCATGAAGAGAAGGAGCTGGCTGCATGAACAAACCTTGTTCTCCATATCATGTTGCCCCTGCTTGTGTATATAATCAGCTAGTCAGCTAGGATGCAACATTCATGGTCAACTGACCAATGAAGCATCTTGTTATTACACCACCAATGACTAGGGTTCCATTCTGCTGCTATCTGTAAAGAGTTTATATGTTCTCCCTTGACCACATGGGGAAGATGTGTGGTTTAAGAGGGCAATTCGTCACATGAATGTAACTTGGCAACACAGGCTCATTGGGCCAGAAGGTCCTATTACTATGCTGACTCTCTAAATAAATTCTTAATAAAACAAATCTATTCTAAAGGACAAGATTAAAAGACATTTAGAAACTATCAACGGGATTAGGCAAAGTCAAAATAGATTTTTTTCTCCAGTCCTGCTAAAGGGTCTTGGCCCAAAACGTCAACTGTACTCCTTTCCATAGATGCTGCCAGGCTTGCTGAGCTCCTCCACCATTTTGTTGTTTTATTAAGAAAGGAAGTTGTGTTTGACAAACCTACTGCAGTCTTTCGAGGATGTACCTGGCAGAATGGATACAGGAGAACCAGGAAATGTGGTGTACAGTATTTTGATTTTCAGAAGGCCAATGGTGAAGTTGCACTAACGAATTGCTGTACAAAATGAAGGCACATTGGGCCAGGTGTAACATACTGCCATGGATTGAAATCTTTGTGAGGCCCTCCGCTGGCCAGGGTCAACCATGGATATTGTGTGCCAGCTGTCTACATGACAGGCAAGCCAGGGCGGTACCATATGGAGAGCAAGCTTTTGCCCGTGTAGCAGACTCCTCTTTTCCACGCAGCTGATGAATCCAAAGGAATGGCAGAGAGTGACACGGTTTGGCAGCAGTGGCATCGCAAGAGTTAAATTCAATGTAGAACTGCCTTAAGGAATCCAGTTCTACATTTTTCACCTCGGGGTTTACTTCCAAAGTCTTCCCCGTGAGTGGATTTCACAGCAAGGCAGCGGAGTTTTCCTTCTCCTACACGAGTGGCCTACCACAGCAGACAAACTCCATCTACCCAAAGCAACTGGTTTTAAGGCACCAGTAACCCAGCTGTATGGTTCCACTGGGTTTAGTAGCAAAGCCACACGTGAAGGCCAGAAGCTTCCCTGCACTTGGTTGTCAGAGGCTATTTGAGACACACACTACAGGGAGCATTTAATAAGTAGTGGGAACTTAACCCCACTACCACCCTTGTCTATAACAACCTTAAGAAACCAGTGAAAATTAGTTCACAGAAAATAGAGAAGGACACTGAGCAGGGAAGGTATGACTAGTGAAGTACTGCAGGCCCCAGCTATTAAAACATAGAACAGCACAGGTGCAAGCCCCTCGGCCCATGATGTTGAACTAATTAAACTATTAAGTACAGAGACAAAGACATTCTGTAGATGTTGGAAATCCTGAGCAATGCACACAAAATGCTCGAGAAGCTCAGCAAGTCAGGCAGCATCTATGGAGGGAAATGAACAATCAACATTTTGGGCCAAGACTCATTATCATCCTGAAACATTGACTATTTATTTCCCTCCATTAATGCTGCCTGGCCTGCTGAGTTCTTCTAGCATTGTGTGTGTTGTTAAACTAGTAAATAAAACTACTAAACTAGCTTCTTCTGTCTGTATGTAATATACATTATATATACACATACAGTACTGTGCAAAAATCTTAGACACGCAAACATTCTGTAAAGCAAAGATGCTTTCAAAAATAATGAAATAAAAGTTACTAAATATCAAAAAAAATTATAAAGAGCAGCAAACAATAAAAAAAATCAAATCAACATTTGGTATGAACACCCTAAGAATTTAAAATTGCATCGTATCTGTTAAATACACTGTCATGCAGCTTTGTAAGAAAATCAGCTGATAGGTTTTTCAAAAAATCGTGGAGAACTTGCCACAGTTCTTCTGCAGACTTTGGCTGTCTCACTTGGTTCTGTCTCTCCAGGTGATCCCAGACAGCCTGGATGATGTTGAGATCAGGGCTCTGTGGAGGCCACACCATCTGCTTCTTTTCTTTATGGCCTTGGCCACAAGTTTGAGATCATTCTCCTGCTGCAGAATGAAGTTGGGACGGATCAAACACCTCCCTGATGGCATCATGTGAAGAATGAGAATCTCCTTCTACTTCTGAACATTGAGAATTCCATTAATTCTGACAGATCACCAATTCGATTTGCAGAAGTGCAGCCCCAAACCTGCAGGAACCTCTGCCATGCTTCACCATTGGCTACAGACACTCACCAACATAGCACACTCCAGCTCCTCTTCGGACAAACTGCCTTCTGTTTGAGCCAAGAGTTTCAAATTCTGACTCATCAGTCAAGAGCACTTACTGCCATTGTTCAGCACCCCAGTCTGTGTTTTTGTGCATAGATGTATCTCTTGGCTTTGTTTCCACTTCAGAAGAATGGCTCTTTGGCAGCAGCTCTTCCATGAAGACCACTTCACTTCTGACAAGACTTCTCTGGACTGTAGGGGGATGTACTTGGGTTCCAATGGTTTCTGTAAGTTCAAAGCTGATAGCAGTTGGATAACAACACACACAAAATGCTGGTAGAACACAGCAGGCTAGGCTGCATCTATAGGGAGAAGCGCTGTCGACATTTCAGGCCGAGACCCTTCGTCAGGACTAACCGAAAGGAAAGATAGTAAGAGATTTGAAAGTAGTGGGGGGAGGGGGAAATGCGAAAAGATAGGAGAAGACCAGAGGGGGTGGGATGAAGCTAAGAGCTAGAAAGGTGATTGGTGAAGGTGATACAGAGCTGGAGAAGGGAAAGGATCATGGGACGGGAGGCCTCAGGAGAAGAAAGGTGGGGAGAGCACCAGAGGGAGATGGAGAACAGGCAAACAACTAAATATGTCGGGGATGGGGTAAGAAGCAGAGGAGGGGCATTAACGGAAGTTAGAGAAGTCAGTGTTCATGCCATCAGGTTGGAGGCTACCCAGCCGGTATATAAGGTGCTGTTCCTCCAACCTGAGTTTGGATTCACTTTGACAATAGAGGAGGCCATGGATAGACATATCAGAATGGGAATGGGACGTGGAGTTAAAATGTGTGGCCACTGGGAGATCCTGCTTTCTCTGGCAGACCGAGCGTAGGTGTTCAGCAAAACGGTCTCCCTGTCTGCATCGGGTCTCACCAATATATAAAAGGCCACACCTGGAGCATCGGACGCAGTATACCACACCAGCCAACTCGCAGGTGAAGTGTCGCCTCATCTGGAAGGACTGTCTGGGGCCCTGAATGGTGGTGAGGGAGGAAGTGTAAGGGCAGGTGTAGCACAAATTGGCTTCTTCCAATTCAGAAGCGATGTCAGTTTGATGTACCTTTCTTTTGCTGCACTCAGTCTCCATGGCCAGCCATTGAGTTTCTAGTCCCCAACCTTGCCTGTTTCTCTGTACTTCTTCAGAAGAGCTTGGACAACAAATCCTAAAACTCTCCTGTCTGCCATTAAACTTCTACTTGGGAGGGACCTTGCAGATGCAGGATGACCAGTTGTGTCTGGTTGCTTTGCTCACTCTTGCCATGGGGCACGACTTGATAATTTGAGGGTTAAACTGTCGCATCTGCCACACCCTCACTTCTTAGTTTGGTTGTCCTTCACCCAGTTTGATTCCCTCTATACCCGTTCCTGTTTCAGCTAATCAGTTCAGTTCAGTCAATTCATTCTGTCACAGATCATCAGCACTTGTCTGTTTAATCATGCCCATCAACTAATCGTGTTTTTATTTGAAAAATGGTCTATTACTAAATGCTCCCTTCTTTAATGGAGTGCTAAAATTTCTCTAACATTTAACTTTTTTTGAAAATTAACTTTTGGAAATCTAAAATTTGCTCTTTTGCACTGAACTAATGCAGAAGACAAACATCTGAAGCAAAATTTATATAGAAAATCTCGGGTGCCTAAAACTTTTGCACAATACAGTAGATATCACACAAACAGGTCTCTTATACAAACACCTACATAGCATCACTAGTCACAGAACTCCTGCCTCAGTAAGTCCCTTAGTTACCACTACTCTATACCTTCTATAAGCCAAATCTGAACTCAGGTGGCCATTTCACCATGGATTCCACACATCTCAATCTTATGGATGAGCCTGTCATATGGGACTTGTCAAACAACGCCTTGTTTTCATAGTCCTACCCTTATCAATCACCTCACTCAGGCTCAAAAGATCATTCCAAATGTACTTTAATGATTTTAAACAAAGGACCCAGATGCATACTTCTAATTTGACCAAGACATTAAAAAAAACAACGTGGGATTGTGAATTGTCAGAACACAGAGGGACTTCAAGATGAGATAACCAAGGTGAGTGGCTATGCAAACAGACGACAGATGTGGGGGTAATGTGGAGAAATGTGAACTTGGAGTGTTAATCAAACAGTAACAAACTGGAAATTGCTGATGCACTGAGGGATCCAGGTGCCATTGTACTGGAAGAAAACGTGCAGCTGCAGCAAATAATGAGAAGACAACTGGTAAGTTGGCCTTTGCTGCAAAAAGGTTTTGTGTACAGAAGGAAGGAAGTCTAACTTCAGCGGGCCATTTGATGACGAGCTTTGATGAGACCACACCTCGAGCACCATCGTAGTGTCACACAACACGGAAACAGGCCCTCTGACAATCGAATCCGCATCAATCATTTATACCAATCCCATTCTTCCTTAACTCGCATTTCCTCAACTTCTCCTGAGATTCTACCACTTTCGTGCACGCCAGGGATGATTTACATTTGGCCAATTAAACTACCGTGTATCTATAGGATGCATAAGGAAACCTGCCCCGTCACAGGGAAAAGGTGTAAACTCTGTGCAAGCAGCACTGAAAGTCACGATTGAACTTGAGTGGCTTCACTGGAATGGCAAGCCAGCAGTTCTGCTCACTGTGTCACTCCTATTGTGTGCTGCTCTGGTCTCCTTATCAAAAGATAACTTACTATAGAGAGAGTGCTGGAGAGATCAGGTCATCATATGATGAGAGATAGCGTCATCTAGGCCCGTATTCATGAGAAGTTAGAAAAATAAATGAGAACCTTATTGCATGAGCAAAATTCTGACAAAGCTTGACAGACTAGATCTTAGACATGTCTCAAACAACAGTCACAGTCTCAGGATTTGTGGCAAGACATTGGAATTGAGGTGAGGAAGAGAAATCTCTTCACTCAGAGAGTGGTGAGTCTATGGAATTCTCTCCCACAGAGGGCAATGGATGCTAGGTTGTTGAATTACTTAAAGGGAAGATAAATTTCTAGACAGAAAGTACATGAAGAGGTATGAGACAAGAGTAGGTATGGGAAAAAGTATGGTTTATAGAGAGCCTCACTCATTAAAGTACTATGTGGCAGAGCAAAAGGCTGAATGGCCTACTCCTGCAAATAGAGCACAGTTTGTTATGTTTCCCCTCTCGCTGTGAAACAGGGGCACCTCTTTTTCCCTTAGTAAGGAGAGAGAAAGCCTGTGGTATGTTGAATTACCGGGTGAACAAGTAGTCTTTGGGGTACTGCAAGTCTGTGTCTTTATTGATGTTTTGCTGCATGCTTGAGCGTTCAGTGAGGGGTGCCGATGCTTTTTTGCTGGTGGGGAGGGGAGTCATTGCTTTACTGCTGCTTATGCATGGGTGCGGGAAGCTGGGGGGGGGACTTTGGGGTTCTAACATTTATTCATTCCTTGGGGCACTCCTCTGTTTTCATGGATGGTTGTGAAGAAAAAGAATTTCAGGATGTATATTTAATACATTTCTCTGACATTGAATGTACCTTTGAAACCTTTAACAGTACAGCACATTATAGGTCCTTTGGCCCATGATGTCATGCCAACTCAAACTTACTCCACAATCAATCTAACCCTTTCCTCCTACGCAGCCCATAATCCTCTATTTTTCATGCCTTTCTAATGGTAAATATTTCAATGGTATCGGTCTCTCAAGTCAAGTTTATTGTCATTTCGCCCATAAACTGCTGGTACAGTACACAGTAAAAATGTAACAACGTTCCTCCAGGACCCTGGTGCTACATGAAACAACACAAAACCACATTAGACTATGTGAGACAGCACAAGGCTACACTAGACTACGTAAAACAACGTAAAAACTGCACTATACTACAGACCTACACAGGACTACATAAAGTGCACAAAACAGTGCAGGGCAGTACAATAATCATATAAACAAGACAATAGGCACAGTAGAGGACAAATTACAATATAATAATAAATGATGTAGATGTCAGTCTAGACTCTGGGTATTGAGGAGTCTGATGGCTTGGGGGAAGAAACTGTTGCACATTCTGATCATGAGAGCCCAAATGCTTTGGTACCTTTTGCCAGATGGCAGGAGGGAGAACAATTTGTATGAGGAGTGCATGGGGTCCTTCACAATACTGTTAGCTTTGTGGGTGCAGCGTGTGGTGTAAATGTCTGTAATGACAGGAACAGAGATTCCAATGATCCCTTCAGCTGTCCTCACTATCTGCTGCAGGGTCTTATGATCCAAGACGGTGCAATTTCCAAGCCAGGCAGTAATGCAGCTGCTCAGGATACACTCGATACATCCTCTGTAGAATGTGGTGAGGATGGGGGGTGGGAGATGGACTTTCCTCAGCCTTTGCAGAAAGTAGAGATGCTGCTGGGCTTTCTTGGCTATGGTGCTAGTGTTGAGGGACCAGGTGAGATTCTCTGCCAGGTGAACACGAAGAAATTTGGTGCTCTTAATGATCTCTACCAAGGAGCCGTCAATGTTCAGCAGGGAGTGGTCGCTCCATGCTCTCCTGAAGTCAACAACCATCTCTTTTGTTTTGTTCATATTCAGACAGGTTGTTGGCTCTGCACCAGTCTGTTAGCCGCTGCACCTCCTCTCTGTATACTGACTCGTCGTTCTTGCTGATGAGACCCACCACGGTCGTGTCATTGGCAAACTTGATGATGTGGTTCGAGCTGTGCCTTGCAGCACATTCGTGGGTCAGCAGAGTGAACAGCAGTGGACTGAGCACGCAACCCTGGGGAGCCCCGTGTTCAGTGTGATAGTGTTGAAGATGCTGCTCCCGATCCGGACTGACTGAGATCTCCCAGTCAGGAAGTCTAGGATCCAGTTGCAGAGGGAGGTGTTCAGGCCCAGTAGGCTCAGCTTTCCAATCAGTTTCTGAGGAATGATTGTGTTGAATACTGAACTGAAGTTTATGAACAGCATTCGAATGTACGTGTCTTTTTTGTCCAGGTGGGCTCGGGCTGGGTGGAGGGTGGTGGCAATGGCGTCATCTGTTGAGCAGTTGGGACGGTACGCAAACTGCAGGGGGTCCAGTGAATGGGGCAGCAGGGTCTTTATGTACCTCATGATGAGCCTTTCGAAACACTTCATGATGATGGATGTGAGTGCAACGGGACCGTAGTCATTTAGGCAGGACACCGAAGACTTCTTCGGCACGGGGACGATGGTGGCAGCCTTGAAGCACGTTGGAACGATGGCGCTGCTCAGGACGATGTTGAAGATGTCAGTAAGAACATCTGCTAGCTGGTCTGCACATCCTCTGAGCACTCTACCAGGAATATTGTCTGGTCCAGCAGCCTTCCGTGGGTTGGCCCTGCACAGGGTTTTTCTCACATCAGCCACAGTGAGACACAGACCTGGTCATTGGGAGGAGGGGTGGTCTTCCTTGCCACCACGTCATCACCTCTAGCACTAACCCAGGTTTTGTGTAAAAAAACTACCTCCAACATCTGCCCTGAACATTCCTCCACTCACCTTAAAAAGAGGTCTTCTGTTATTAGCCAGTGTTGCCTGGGAAAAAAATGCTGGCTCTGCATTCTATCTAAGCCTCTCATAATCTTACACACCTCAATCAAGTCAACTTTTCATCCTCCATCACTCCAAACAGAAAACAGCCTTACCATGCGCAACCTTTCCTCATACAACATGTTCTCTAATTCGGGCAACTTCAAGCTAAATCTCCTCTGTATCCTCTCTAAAACTTCCACATCCTTCCTATAAGGAGACAACAAGAACCGAACACAATACTACAAGTGTGATGCAATGAGAGTTTTATAGAGCTGCAACATTACTTTGCGGTTCTTAAACTCAATCCCCTTACAAATGAAGGCTAGCACACCACTAGGCTTCTTAACCACATATTGAATTGTGCAGCAACTTTGAGGGATCTATGGACTTAGATCCCAAGATTCCTGTTTCTCCACACTGCTAAGAATTCTGACATTTAATTTTGTACCCTGCCCTCAAGATCAATCTTCCGAAGTCCATCACTTCACACTTTTACAGGCGGAACTCCATCTCACTTCTCTCCCAACTCTGCGTCCTACCTACATCCCACTGTAACCAATGGCAACCTTCTTTCAACACCAACAACCTATGTGCAGACTCAACATACAAGTCATTTATAGAAAATCATAAAGGAAGTTCCAGAACAGTTCTTGGTAGAACACCTCCAGACAGAACATCTACTACCACCCTCTGCTTTCTGTGGGCGATACTAATGCTAATATACTGACAAAGTTGAGTAAATAACGGTATCCAAAAACAGAAGTGGCAGCATAAAAGCTAGGACCAACAGGCTCCGGGGACAGTTTCTTCCACCAGGCCATCAGACTGATTAATACATGCTGATAGAATTGTATTTCTATGTGATATTGACTGTACTGTTGTACATACTAGTCATTATAAGTTACTATAAATTGCTCATTTAGACAGAGACATAATGTAAAGATTTTTCCTCCTCATGCATATGAAGGATGTAAGTAATAAAGTCAATTCAATTCAAATATTTGGATCAAAAGATTAACTCATTATTTCTGTACTCTTTATATTTTCTTATGACATAGGCTATTCAACCATTTCACTTCTCCCAGAAACTCCAGTGATCTTATCCCTCACTTACCTACTCTCTCTCTAACATACCCAACTACAACCCAATTTTTTGACCATTCATCTACATTCAGGGAAGTTATAGCAGCCAATTAATCTATCAACAATACGGGTTACGGGAAGCAAGCAGAGCACCTTGAGGAAACTCCGTTACTTCTTTGTCCCCAATACCTGCAGATTAATTTTATCCGAACACCCACAACAATCTCAAAATTTACTCACAACACAAAGGAATGAGACTTGGTGAACAATAAAGACTGAACATTTTCATTAGAACCTGGACACCTCAGCAGAATTGAGCAACATATGCAGTGGAATGTACAATTTTATGTGTGATAGTGTGATTAATATATATTCCGATTGAAGCAAAGAATGAATCATGTACACAATAGAAACAATGTGATAAATATCCAATAATCAATGAATACAGTGGGACAAATATATTTAAATAAATCCTTCAAAAGTCAACTACAGGACCATAAAGCCTTAGAAGGGCTATAAGTGTTGATTCAGGGTCTATCTCATATAAAGTACAAAGCAAATTTATTATCAAAGTATATATATGTCACCGTATACAACCCTAAGATTACGTAATTTTCTTGCAGGCATACTCAGTAAATCCAAGAAACACAAGTCAATTTAAGACCGAACCCAACAGAATGGACAAACAGCCAATGTGTAAAAGACAGCAATCTGTTCAAATACAAAATAAATAATAATAATAATAATAAATATCAAGAACATGAGATGAAGAGTCCTTCAAAGTGAATCTACAGGCTCAAGAATTCAATGATGAGGCAAGTGAAGTTAAGTGAGGTTGAGTGAGGTTATCCCCACTGGCTCAAGAGCCTAATGGTCAAGGGGTAACACCTGCTCCTAAACCTAGTGGTGTGGATCTTTTGAGTGGCACAAGGGCACAGCTAGTAGAGTTGTTCCCACACGGCACCAACGATCCAGGTCTGACCCTAATTTCCAATTACATTTTTGTGGAGTTTGCATGTTCTCCCCACAAATTCCCTTTGGCTTCTTCCTACATTCCAAAAACATGTAGGTTTGGAGATCAATTAGCTCATAGTACTTTCAAATGAATTAACCCATATGAGTCAAAACATATAGCCTTTCTAAAGCTTTATGGTCCTGTAATTAGTGTTTGAAGGATTTATTTAAATATATTTGCCCTGACTATATTCATTTGTAAATTGTTTACAGCATGTAAATGAGTGGTAGAATCTACAAGTGTTAATGGGGCTGTGGGGAAAATAAAAAGAGATTAGTGTTGGACTAGTGTAAAAGAGCAGCTTAGTGGTTGGCATGTTCTAGTTCAGGCAAAGGGCCTGGCTCCATACTGTATCATTTTATAACTGAATGAAAAGTAAATTACTTTTTAAGTACAGGGCTAGTTTTGGAGGAACACAAATTCCCTGAAAAGCGAGTCAAAAGAGCACTGAAACATGTGAATAAAGTGGCAACAAAAAGCACAGATAACATTACAGAGATTCAATTGCTTCCTCGTTTTGCTTGTGAATTAGGTGCATTAACAATAAAGGAAGCAATATATTAATACCTATTCTAATTCATCTCAATTGTTCTTCAAAAATCACTATAGATCTACAAATCATGCTGTTGTATTAAAATAGCATCATCTCCATATAAAATGTGTTAGAGAAATTTTCCTGTACAGTTCCTGCCTGTGTATTTATGAGCTCAGGATCTTTTGTGCTACAGTTTATGGGACACATGGAGTTCATAATGAAAATTCAATTCTTTAAGATTAAAAAATACTACCATCCGGATTATATAATCATCCTCAATAATAAACTATAACAATAAGATGCAAATTAAACACTGTTCACTAGCCTAAATGGAAATGTAGCATTTGTACTCCTTTTCAGATATAAATACCCATTCCAATCAAATCCCAACAGGCTGTAAGCACAAATATTAATTTCTCCTCCAAAAGAATTTTAAAACCTAAACTATGAGCATGTAGTAGCTCATTCACTGTGGAAAAGGGGTTGAGAGGCTTGAAATTTATCAAAAATACTTTGCACAAACAACTCAGAATTTTACATCTACTGTCCAATATTAAGCCAAATTATGCTGTCATTATTAGACTAATCAGATGACACCATACACATCATCAGAAAGTATTTCTACAAAACATATACAATACTTCAGATCTGAAGCTATTCAATTTGCTTCAGCCTGATACGTTTGTAGACTGAAGAAATATGATACACCCTGAACCATGAGCTGGCAAAGACAAGTTGCTAAAACACAGCTGGAGACTTCTAATGAGATAGTTCTTTTAACAGATGTCTCCTTCAGTTATCATGAACAAAATGAATTTCCTGTCATGTATCAATGCACCCACAACAAATTTTCTTTTCCTTTTTGTTAACCAAAATATCTATCACACTTTAGACATCTTAACCCATTTTTGTCTTCTAGCTGCCTGGAAAAATCATTTATGTTAAACAACAGAGTACTGCGTGCCACCCACATGTCTGTGCATTTGCAGTGGCCATGGAATTTTATACGCAATAAGCCTCCTGCGCTAGTCATATCGACAACAAATATGATAAACACATCAAACCTTCTTACAGGCATCTGACTCTGCAAAGCACAGTCTTTAAGTGAAGTAAAATAAAATTCAGTAAAGCAGTTCATTTTAATATATATATAAACATTTGAAAAACACACTTCCTCTTTTCAGCTCTTAATGTTAGTTACCGCCTGTTTGGACTCAATAGTCTAGAATTCTATTTAAGTTACTAATATTCTTTTTAAAAAATGTTAATGTTATAAAACATCAAAAATAATCTCGTACTGGAAATTAAAAAGTTTAGATTAATTTATATTGTTCATTACTACACAAACCAAGCCTAAAAAAGTATCATTTTACATGCATTTATTGGCCAATAGACTAGTTCATGTGCAACAAGGCCTACTTGCACAAATGTCATGTTGTATTTAATCCTCTGTAATACATGAAAGTTCATGTGAGGTGAACAAAGATGCTGCCTTGGTCCACAAAAGAAGGTTGGCAATATTTATCTAATGATGTAGTGATTTTGGAGAAGGTTACATCTACAGTGTCATTGGGTAGGGAGGTGCAGGATTTAGTCCCAGGAATGATGATGGACCAGCACATATTTCCAAGTCAGGATGTTGAGGAACAAGCAGGTGATGGTGTTCCTTTGGCCTGCTTGGTGGAAATGAGCTTGGGAGGGGCACTGGAGTAACTGGAGCAGTAAATACAAAAACACTTTGTTAATGGTACACATGTAGGCATGCCACAGTAGTCGTGGTGGAAGGAATGAATATTTAGGGCATAGGAATTAACAAACATGTGTTCCTCCGACCAAAATGGGCTAATTTAGCAAAATGTTCAACAATAGCTGTATATATAATTACCGTTAGAAGATTTACCCAGTACTTATAAATCTCTTAAACATCTAAGAGATTTAAGTGTGGAATTAACTGGCTTGAGTTACTGGTGTGGGACACTATAACCTTAACGTATATCATAAAATCCAAATATGTATGATATACATTCTGCACCATATGATGCGCAATATGGACACATATTACACTCATCGGTGTTTCTTTACTGTTGTAAATTATCCCATCCGAGCAGATTATGACGGCGTTTTCTTCCTACCTGGTCTTTTCTTCTTGCCACACCTAATCTTTCCAGCTTTCCACGTTGACTTCCACCCCGGGAATTTGTAAACTGTCTCGAGCCTCGTCTACCCCGCCAGTTGGGAAGGAAGAGCACCTCAACGCCGCCACTGCCTGAGACAGAAGCCGGGCGCCGATCTACTCGGCTACCTCCTGATTGACTTCCCTGAGTATACAGAGCAGCAACTTCTTTCTGACTTCCGCTTCCCCCGCTCCATCCCAGCCGTACGAGTAATTATTTAGCAAATTTTAAAACCACCACGGTTAAATTAAGTCTCAATTCAGATTGTTTTTTTTAAATTCACATAAACAATTTACTTTTAGCCCCTAACCCTGAATTTGGAGTGCGTCTCATTAAACGTTACCGATAAAATCCAGGGAGCCGAAAGAAGGGCTTGGTTATTGATTCTGATTTGTGTCTCATTGTCTTATTCCACAGGCGTGTATAATTTATAAATTATATTCTGTATTTGTCAGTACTTCTGCAATTTTTTCACTATATCACCGTACTTGGCAGAATCAAACTCTTTCTCTGACTTACCTCCGCTGTCCTCTCCGCTAGCGTCGAACACCCCAGTCACCAAATCAAACTGGTGAAGCGAGCCTGAGTCTTTTCTCATTCACGGGGTGCCTGGCCCATCCTTCGTGCGGGACAACACAGAGCAGCGTGAGTGTTAGTTCCCAAAGAAAACCTAGCATCTCAACACCGAACAGGGCGCATCCATCCAAAGGCGCAGCCCCGCGTTACCATGTCGGAACAGGAGGCTGCCTTCTCTGCAAGCCTCCTCCACTCTTAGCTCAGTAGCGCATCCTGTATTGTAAACAATACAGCTGTAGGCAGCAGCTTCACAACACCCATTTTTTGTGGTTTGTGCTTCGCAGAAATGCTAAAAGACAACAGCTACTAGGTGAATGCCACTCAATAATGTCTCACGTTGCTTCAGCTCCAACATGTGACAAAACTGGTACCATTAGTTCGAAAATGAATGGAGTGATACACGACCCACGAAGCTCTCGACTGTCCGGACAATTCACTCGCGAGTCAGGCAGGAATCCAGTAATAGGAAACATCTTAAATAAAAATGCAGGAAATACTCAACAGATCTAACATTCTATGACGAAGGTAACTATGCACATTTACTGGGAAAACGCAAAATGGTGGAAACACTCTGCGGGTCAGGTGTCATCAGGGGAAAGAGAACATTTCAGATCAAAGACAATCAGAAATCGTATCGATCAGAAACACTTTGGAAATGTATTTGCTAAATAATATCATTAATACCATCTTAGTGACAAGCAACCAGCATCCCAAGCAAAGTACGACTATTTCCTCTTGACCTACATAGACATCAACGTCATAATCCGCATCTTCTAGACCAGGGTCACTACTCACCACAAACAGAGCTTAGATAATTAAAGGCTGGGTATTCCTTAATGACCGTTTCACATCCTGACCCATCAAATCCTCTGTCCTCTACAACCATGTTGTAAAATTTGCACTCTAAAGCACGTTTAAAGAGGTGAAACAGCCCAAAGTGCATCACTGGAGAGTGGTGGAATAAAATCTTCCAAGTCTCAAGTAAGTTGGACACAAAAATATTTAAAAAATATTCATTCGGATAGGTGAGGCCACAATAACATATAAAAAACTCAACACCATTGATGCCAGGATGATTGCCCACTTCAACCTTAACACTCACAGGAGTGACTTAACACACTTGCATTCATGTTTGCAACATACTTAAATAAACAGATACATAACGGTACAGAGGAACCGGTATGATTTACAGCATATACTGAACTCTGAACCTGGGAAACCAACAAAGCAATCATTAAAACATTCGCTTTCTGAAAATGGTTCTGTTTCGTCCTTCAGTGTCCCTTCTGTGAAAGGAGAGCAAGATGGAGATGGAAATACTGATAAATTAACATTGCACGTTAACAAGGACAGTGAAGATAGGGGCAATGGGATGCCAGTTACTTGGCTACCTTCGTTAGTGAAAAGTGATGAACCTCAAATCAAAGTTCAAAGTAAATGTATTATCAAAATACATATTCTGCATCATTTTGATTCAAATGTCAAATGAATAATACGAAGCCTCTTCGAGGATTCAGTGAGGAGTGACTTCAGTCAGAGAAAGAAAAAGCTGTAGGTAGATTTTTTCCCCCACAGATTATTTATTGTTTTCCCTTCTTTATATTTGCTCATTTAGAACAGTAGGAACACCAGTCAGGAAAGTTGAATGCTCCTCTTAAGGGATGGGGGAAGCAGGGAGACCTCCAGTGTCCCAGATGACCACAACTGCAAGAAGTGCATCCAGCTGCAGCTTCTAACCCTCTGCATTAAGAAGTGGGAGATGGAACTGGATGAACTCCAGATCATTTGGGAGGCTGAGGGATAGACAGGACATACAGAGAGGTAGTTACGCCTAAGGTGCAGTACACGGGAGACTGGGTGGCAGTCAGGAAGGGGAGAAGAGTTAACTAGGCAGTGCAGAGTCCCACCCCCCTCAACGACAGGTATATCACCTTGTATACTGTTGGGGGGTGATGACCTAGCAGAGGAAGGTCACAGTGGTCAGGTCTCTGGCACTGAGTCTGCCTCTGTGACTCAGAAGGGAATTGGGGAGAAGAGGTGAGCTGTGGGGATAGGGGATTTGTTAGTTGGGGAGAGGGTTTCAACTAGGATGGTAACCAGAGTGTCAGAACAGATGGAGGAGAGGTTATGGAGACAGATGTTGGTAAGACCTCTGACAAAGTCAGGAATGAAAAGATTGAGCATGTTGCAACTGGTGTCCTGAGCTGTGTATATTTCAATGCAAGAAGTATTGTAGGAAAGGCAGATGAACTCAGGGCATGGATCAACACCTGGAATTATAACTTTGAAGCCAGTAGAGAGACTTGGTTGCAGGACGGTAGGACTGGCAGCTCAATATTCTGTGGTTCCATTGTCTTAGATATGACAGAGCAGGAGGGATTAAAGCGGGAGGGGTGCCATTACTCGTCAGGGAACATGTCACAGCAGTGCTCCATCAGGATAGACTGAAGAACTTATCTAGTAAGGCATTATGGATGGAATTGAAGAATAAGAAAGGTATGACCATGTTAATGGTGTATATTACAGACCACCCACTGTCCATGGGATTGAGAGGAAGAAATTTGTAGAGTGATCACAGACTGCTACAAGAACAATAAGGTTGTTACAGTAGGTGATTTTAACTTTCCACATATTGACTGGGATTCCCTTACTGTAAAAGGACTGGATGGGATAGAGTTTGTTAAATGTGTTCAGGAAAGTTTCCTTCATCAGTATGTAGAAGTCCCAATGAGAGAGCATGCAATACTGGGTCTGCTGTTAGGGAATGAGACAGGGCAAGTGACAGACATTTTTGACAGGGATCACTTTGCACCTAGTGATCATAACATCATTAGTTTCAAAGTAAATATGCAAGAAGATCGGGCTGGTCCACGGGTTGAGAATCTAAATTGAATAAAGGACAATTTTGATGGTGTCAGAAATGATTTGTCAAGAGTGCATAGGCTGTTTATCTGCCAAAGGTGTACTTAGTATGTGGGAGGACTTCAAAAGTGAAGTTTTGAGAGTATAAAGCTTGTTTGTGCATGTCAGAATAAAAGGTACAGATAACATGTTTAGGGAAGCTTGTTTGTTTAAGAGATGTTGTGGCCCTGTTTAAGAAAAAATAAGAGGTGCATAGCAGGTATAGGCAGGTAGGAACAATTGAGGTACTTATGGAGTATAAGAAATGAAAGGGAACGCTCAGGAAATCAGGAGGGCTAAAAGAAGGCACAAGGTTGCCCAAGTAGACAAGATGAAGGAGAATCCTAATGGATTCTACAGTTATGTTAAGAGGGAAAGGATTGCAACGGATAAAATTGGTCCTCTGGGAGATCAGAATGGTAGTCCATGCGTGGAGACAAAAGAGATGGAGGAATGGATTTCTTTCATCTGTATTTAGTCAGGAGATGGGCACAGAGTCTATAGAAGTGAGGCAAAGCAGCAGTGAGGTCATGGACCCTATACAGATGACAGAGGAGGAGGTGCTTGCCGTCATGATGAAAATGAGGGTGGATAAATCCCCAGGGTCTGACCAGGTGTTCCCTCGGACCCTGTGGGAGGGAAGTGCAGAAATTGCTGGGGCCCTAGCAGAGATACTTAAATCATCCTTAGTGACGGATAAGGTACCAGAGGCTCATTTTCTTTTTAGCCTAGGTTACCTCCATTGCTCCTGCATCACAGTTGTCAACGATTAGTTCAATTACACTAAAATGAGCCTAGATCCCTACAGCTCAGTCAATAAGGATGATATTGTCACATGGATGATAGAAAAATGGAGGGCTACATAGAAAGGAAAGGTTAGATTGATCTTAGAATAGCTTTAAATATCAGCTTAATATTGTTCATTTAAGGAGGCTTGTACTGTGCTGTAATGTTCTATATGTTCTGATATGAAAATATAACATTTTAAGCCAAGTAATATTTTTTCTGTTTTTTACATGATATGGGTATTACTAACCTGAATTGGTTCAACATAGACTCGAAGGGCTGAAAGGCCTGTTTCTGTGTTGTAATGTTCTTTGATTGGAGGACAGCGAATGTTGTTCTGCTGTTTAAGAAAGGATCTGAAAATAAACCAGGCCGGTGAGCCTGATATCAGTAGTGGGAAAGCTATTGGAAGGTATTCTAAGGGAGCAGATATATGAGTATTTGGATAGACAGGGATTGATTAGGGAAAGTCAGCATGGCTTCAAGTGTGGTAGGTCATGTCTGACAAATTTTATAGAGCTTTTTGAGGAAGTTATTAGAAAAGTTGATGAAGGCACAGCAAGATGTCTACATGGACAAGGCCTTTGACAAGGGCCCACTTGGAAGGCTGGTCAAGAAGGTTCAGTTGCTCAGCATTCAGGATGAGGTAGTAAATTGGATTAGACATTGGCTTTGTGGGAGAATCCAGTCAGTGGTAGTAGTTGGTTGCCTCTCTAACTGGAGGCCTGTGACTAGCGGAGTGCCTCAGGGATTGGTGCTGGGTCCATTGTTTGTCATCTATATCAATGATCTTGATGATAATGTGGTTAACTGGATCAACAAATTTCCAAATGACACAGAGACTGGGGGTGCAGTGGACACCGAGGAAGACTATAAGAGCTTGCAGTGGGATCTGGACCTGCTGGAAAAATGGACTGCAAAATTGCAGGTGGAATTTAATGCAAACAATTGTGAGGTTTTGCACTTTGATAGGACCAACCAGGGTTGGTCTTACACACAGAACAGCAGGGCACTGAGGAGTGTGATAGAACAAAGGGGTCTGGGAATACAGGTTCATAGTCCATTGAAAATGGTGGACAGGATTGTAAAGTTGGCCTTCAGAAATCAAAGTACTGAGTACAAGAGATCGGGGGGATGTTATGTTGAAATTGTATAAGATGTTGGTGAGGCCTAGTTTGGAGTATTATGCAGTTTATTCTCCTGTCTACAGGAAAGAGGTAAATAAGGTTGAAAGAGTACAAAGATGTTGCCGGGACTGGAGGACCTGAGTTACAAGGAAAAATTGAATAGGCTAGGACTTTATTCCCTGGAACTTAGAGCAGTAAAGGGGGATTTGATAAAGGTATACAAAATTATGAAGGTATAGATAGTGGAAAAAGCCTGCTTGCATTTACCCTGAGGTTGAGCAGAACTATAACTAGGGGTCATGGGTTAAGGGTGAAAGGGGAGCATGAGGGGAAACCTCTTCACCCAGAGTGGTGTGAGAGTGTGGCATAAGTGGGGTATATGGGCTCGATTTCAACATTTAAAAGAAGTTTGGATAGGTAGATAGATGGTAGGGGTACAGAGGGCTATGGTACAGGTGCAGCTCAATTGGAGTAGGCAATTTAAAGGCTCAGCATTAGAGTAGGTGAGCTGAAGGGCCTGTTTCTGAGCTGTTGTTTTCTATGACTCTGAATAATCACTTTTGTAATAATTGAAATCTACAGAAGAGTTCTAGAAAAATCTTAATAAAATGACAGATGTAGTAGGCAGCCATCGATCCCAGGGAATTATGGATTTGCACCCTTGGTGGACTGTGTCCTCTCCAGGGAGCAAACCTGGACGGGAAGGTTTGAAGAACCGGCTGTTGCCCATACTGTGGGTTCCCACTCTCCACGTCACTGATGTAGTCCAGGAGAAGGGCATGCGCAGATGCAGCTTGGCACCAGTGTGTCGCAAAGGTTGCCAGAGTGAAGTTGTAAACAACATCAAACTGCCTTAGGGACCCCAGCTCTGAATTTCTGCCTTGCAGTTTATTCCTGAAGCTTTTCCCATGGCCATAAAAGGCAGCGGAGGTTTAAAATCAGAGTTTTCCTTCTCCTAGGTGGCTGCCAGCCAAGGCTGATGAGCTCACCTGGCCGACAGACATACAGACTTAAGTTATTAAAAACTCTGTGGGTGGATGCTACCTCATGATCTTTCTCTTAAAGAACACATCCAAGAACATTGTTAGAAGGCAAAATCAAGTTCACCTGCAATATCTACTATTGAAAAATAGGCCATTAACATAATAACCAACATTCACTCTCTTGGCACACATACAGTACATGGTAACTTGGTTTATGGTACTTCAGGCTCACTATTGGTGGAATTAGCTAAAAGGAATCACATTCATCAGAACATATTGAGACTCTTCTGTAATAATTATATTAAAGTCTCATAGCTAATTTTCCAGAGAATTAATATTTCTAGCTACTTATTGGTGCTTTGTTAGTAATCTGCACATACAGTACCTATAAAAAGTACTCACCTCCCCCCGACCCC
The DNA here is from genome assembly GCF_030144855.1 of Hypanus sabinus. Taxonomy (NCBI): domain Eukaryota; kingdom Metazoa; phylum Chordata; class Chondrichthyes; order Myliobatiformes; family Dasyatidae; genus Hypanus; species Hypanus sabinus. Next base: position 44,654,122 of record NC_082719.1, on the reverse strand, counting down.
TTGGAAGTTTTCATGTTTTACAAATCATCACTGGTGCAACCAATTGGTCTTAGAAATCTCAGAATTAGTTACTTATTTTTGAGACCTGTGTGTCAACTGCTGGTGAGTCAGCATCCTGCCAAAAACCACATCATGAAGACAAAAGGGCACACTCCAAGCAACTCCATGAAAAGGTTATTGAAAGCCCAAGTCAGGAGATGGATACAAAAACATTTCCAAGTCACTGAATATCCCTTGGAGTACAGTTAAGTCAATCATCAAGAAATGGAAAGAAAATGACACAGTTGTAAATCTGCCTAGAGCAGACCATCCTCAAAAACTGAGTGGCTGTGCAAGAAGGGGCCTAGTGAGGGAGGCCACCAAGAGACCTATGACAACTCTGAGGAGTTACAAGCTTCAGTGGCTGAGATGGGAGAGACTGCGCATACAACAACTGTTGCCCGGGTGCTTCACCAGTCATAGCTTTATGGGAGAGTGGCAAAGAGAGAGACACTGTTGAAAAAAACTCACATGAAATTTCAGCTAGAGTTCGCCAGAAGGCATGTGGGAGACTCTGAAGTCAGCTGAAAAAAGTTTTATGGCCTGATGAAACCAAAATTGAGCTTTTTGACTAAACAATATGTTTAGCTTAAACCAAACACCACACATCATCGGTAACACACCATCCCTACCATGAAGCATGCTGCTTCACTGTAGCAGGCCCTGGGAAGGCTTGTGAGGGTAGAGGGTACAATGAATGCAGCAAAATACAGGAAAATCATGGAGGAGAATCTGATGCAGTCTGCAAGAGAACTGTGACTTGGGAGAAAATTTGTTTTCCAGCAAGACAATGACCCCAAGCATAAAGCCAAAGCTATACAGGAACGGCTTAAAAATATCAAAGTTAATGTCCTGGAACAGCCAAGTCAGAGTCCAGACCTCAATCCAAATGAGAATTTTTGGTTGGACTTGAAAAGGGCTGTTCACTCACGATCCCCATGCAATCTGACAGGGCTTGAGCAGTTCTGTAAAGAAGGGGAAAAATTGCAGTGTCGGGATATGCTGACAGAGACCTATCTGATGCACCATCAATAACTCTCTGAGACATGAGGCGAGATATAGGCTTTTATTGACTGGAAGAAAGAACAAACAACAAACAGCAATTGACCATCATACTACATCCTGGAGACTGAGGGCAGGGCTCAGGCCCCAATTGCCAATATACCGGGGTCTGTGGGAGGAGCCATGGTCAGTGGGAGGAGCCACAGGAGCAGTCAGCGGGGTAGGGGGGCGGGGGGCGTGTCCAGACAGGTATATGTAGTTCACCACACTATCCACACAGACTCAAGGCTGTAACTTCTGCCAAAGGTGCATCTAATAAATACTGACTTGAAATAGGTGAAAACTTATGCAATAAATTATTTTGTGTTTTATATTTGTACTTAATTTAGATCCCTTTGAGAGATCTGTTTCTGCTTTGACATGAAAGAATATTTTCCTGTTGATCAGAGTCAGAAAAAGCAAAATTAAATCCACTGAAATTAAAACATGAAAACTTCCAGGGGGAGGGGGGGCAGTGAATACTTTTTTATAGGCACTGTAAATTTAGCAAAGAGAGTACAAACCTTAGATTGTCTTTTTGTTCCATTCACCAGATTGGGAACCGTCTTCCGATATTTCTTAAGAATTTCATTGATCACGTTGTAAACCCCAGTTAGATTCCCCTCACTTTTTTTTATATTCAAGGGTATAATGAACCACCACATTTTAATACTTCCTCAGCCAAAATTAATCTATGCTGCACCCATTCTAGGATTAGTAAATAAGGCTAATAAAGGTTCATGATATACAATACCCTGACCAGACAGTATTCTGAATGTCGCCTAACCAGAACACTATACAACCGCGATATAATTTCCACCTGAGATACATTTAAGCATTCTATTTGCATTTGCATTTTATTTCTTTTATACCAGTCCCCCTTCTTTCAATGATTTTTAAACTTGACCCCAAAATTCCGCTAATCATTCACAATGTCCTCTCGTTACATAGAAAGTCATCTCTACTCCTCGTTGTTAGGTCAAAAGTGGATGAACTTGTTCTTTCCACAAACAAGAGAAAATATGCAGGTGCTGGAAATCCGAGCAACAGACACAAAATGCTGGGGGAGCTCAGCAGGTCAGGCAGCGTCTGTGGGAAAATGTCCTGCCGAAGGGTTTCAGCCTGAAACGCCACGTGTACTTTTTTTCCATAGATGCTGCCTGGCCTCCTGAGTTCCTCCAGTATTTGGTGTGTGAGCTCATTCTTTCCTTACTTAGACACCATCTGTCATAGTTTTGTCAATATACTTTATTTATCAATACATAATTTCAAATCCTGCCTCCCAGCTATGCAACTTACATTACTTGCTGATGCCAGTCGTCCTGGATACAGAGCACTCTAATCCAAGCCACTTATACATCGAGAAAATCTGAAGCTCTGGCTCTAAATCCACTTGCTTACTTACACATAGGCTTTACTTCTGCTTCCTACATTCTAAATTAACCCTAACAAGATAACTAACTGCTTCCAATTCCATGGATTTCTTTGGACTGGATTTTGCAAGTTCAACTGAATGATTCCTTCAATACCAATGCACCCACTGGGCTACATTGGGCCTTGCAGTTTATGAATCCAGCCCCTTTAGCCCAGGCAGTCTAACCTACAGGTGACATCTGTGGTACAGTAAAGGTGTCAGGAATTGAGGAGGAGGCTTGACCCAAAAGCAGAGCAGCAGAAACAATTTGCAGTGAGTAATAACTTTAGTAATAGACCACAAAATAACAAGCCACCAGGAGCCACAAAACAAGAGAGAGCAGAAACTAAACACAACATGACAAGGTAAACTTCAGGCAGCAATAGTGAAAGCTAGAAGCAGCTGGCTGATTCAGTGGCTGTGAATGAGGACTGGGGTTAAATAGACTGCAGCTGATGAATCTGGAACGAGTGGAAGTGGAATCCTATTAGCGGGGCAACAACTGGGAAGTGCCTGCATGTGCAGGCTGGGAGGTGTCAGCAGGAGTAGGCCTAATAGAGGGAGGAATGCTTTCCCAGAAAACTGTCTGCTTCACAATTTTCCATGACACAAAGCCACATCATCAAGATATACAGGCTGAAAATTAAGTAAAAGTTGACCAATAAATTCAATGAGAGCATTTTTTTATTCTGCCACTCAGATTTTTTTGGGCGCTGATTTGTGAATTCCATTAGGACATATTTCTGCTACCTGAAATGCTGCAGCAAAGGGTGACCTGGATTTACACTTGGAGTCTTAATTCTTTTCTTGGTATTTAAATTTATTCCTTGGGAAGGACTTGGGAAGTTTCTCGCTGTTTTTTCTTAATCTGTGGATTTAATTTAAATCAAAAAAATATTTTATTATGGTGACTGTAGTTCAAGGAAAGTGAAAATGAATGGATGGTGGAAGTGAGTAAGTGAATGGTGTGTGCGGAATTGCACTAAGCATCTGATTTTCTCATCAGTGATGTCAGGGAAAATTACACAACCAGGAAGCCGCTCAAAATGTTGAAATAAATTATTTGAATGGCACTTTATGAGAAAATATTCACAGAATTTACTACAGGGACTTTTCTGTATGGAAAACTTTAATTTACAATTAATGCTACCTATGCACTCATGCACAAAAACCAGAATAATTGTCAGTTAAGATTTGTGGGAATGTATATATTTACCAAGAGTTATGTTACAGGTCGTTAATATTTTCTGTGTGGAAGTGAATAGATTACTGCTAATCCCAGCTTGAAAAACAACAAGTATTTTCATTAGGATAGAATATGCAGTGATGGTTAGAATATGGAATGCACTGCAGAGAAGCAATGAAGGCAGATTTGATATTAATGTTCAATGGGAAACTGGGAGAGCACCTAAGAGGAAGAGGAATGGGATAAAGTTTTGCATTGAGCTGGTACAAACTCAACAGGCCAACTGATGTGATTTAATTGTGATTCTGTGAAAGCAATAGAGTTTTGGAGGTGAAAGAATTATAGGTAAGAATTTGGGCTGCAGAGCAGGAAAGAGATATATAATTTCATGTTGGTAATTTCCTAATCAGTGTAAGAGAAAAATAATCAAAACATAATTCTCACATCTAACACAGAGGCTGTATACAAGAAGAGCTAGAGTCACCTCTACTTCCTGAGGAGACTGATGTCTTTTGGAGTGTGGAAGTCCCTCCTTCACATGTTCTACCAGTCTGTTGTCACCAGTACAGTCTTCTATGTGGTGGTGCACTGGGGCAGTGGCATCAACACAGGTGATGCCAACAGGCTCAATAAACTGGTTAGAAAGGCTGACTCTGTTATCGGAGTCAAACTGGACACACTGGAGGCTGTGGTAGAACAAAGGACCCTACGGAAAACCCTGGCAATTCTGGACAATGTTTCTCACCCTTGACTAAGTCAACTGCACTGCTCTAAAGAGCACTATATGAGATTATTCTTACCGTCGACCATTAGGCTCAGTAATGAGTCGACCTATAGCCAGGGAAGTGATGATACCCTCCCTTTAGGCTGCTTGTGGTAACTTTTTTTTTATTCTTTCTTACTTTTCTTCCAATAGTTATATCTGTGCACTTGTAATGCTACAGTGGCACTGTAATTTCCTTTGGGATCAATAAAATATCTATTTATCTATCAAATATCCCAAAGGAAACTTTTGCCAGAAAATATTTTGTTACTGATCAAGGACAAAACTGAACTACTCTGACTTTCTATATTTTTGGAAACGCTTAGTACCAAGGCACAAACTTGAAGGACGTCTCAAAGAACTAGAGGGCTGCCGTAGAACAAACCAAAGTGTTATTCCTTCTAAAGGAAGGGGAGAGAAAACTAGGAAGGAAGTCAATAAAATATAACAAGAATAAAATTATAATAATTTATTCAATTCTGTTTCTTGCTTCCTTATTTCATATATAATTTGCAACTGAAGATTTCTTCCCGTATCATGCTAAAGTCACATGTATGACAAAAAAGAAACAGTAAAGTTCCAGGCCATTTGTTGAAACAGTGACATTTAGCATGACTAACCCACTTCATTCTTGGATTTGAATATTATAATATTAATATAATAATTGTCACCAAAATGATACTGCAAATCTAATGTCAACAATAGGGAAGCTACTGGAAAAATGGACAGGATTAATTTACACTTGGAAAGGCAGAAAACAATTGAAGAAATTTCAATCTAAGTCAGTGAAAATAAAAATCTGATTCTGATCACATTTTTTTAATAGGGAAGATCCCAACTAATTAATATGATTGATTTTTGAAAGAGATAGCAAAATATATTGATGAGGACAGTGCGGTTAATGTAATATATATGGACTTCAAGTGAGGCCCTTGATAAGCTCCCAGATAACTATCAAAAGGCTCGAGTCCTTGGAATATGAAGCAAGTTGGAAAGCTTTGTCAAAGTCATCTTTGAATTAGGAGGTAATGTTGGAGATTTAGTTTTATTATTGGTAGCCTATGGCCTGTGATGTGGAACAAGATCTTTTTTGTTTAATTTGATATGAGTGTAGGAAAAATTATCACTTTAGTCTTGACATGAAAATTTCTTGTATTTTCAGAAGGCCATTCACAAGGTGCCGCTCAAGAAATATTACAGTAAAGATACTAGCTTGGACAGCAGATCAGCTGATTGGTAGAAGGCAAAGAGTGGAATAAAAGAGGCCTTTTTTTGGCTGGATACTAGTGACTAGTAGTGGTTGGCAAGGGTGGATTTTGGGACCACCTTACACATTACATGTCAGTGATTTGGATGATGGATTTAAAGGGTTCGTGACCAGGCTTGCAGATGATACAAAGATAAGTGGAGAGGCAGGCAGTGTTGAGGAAGTAGGTATTCTGCAGAGGACATGGACAAATTAGGAAAACGAGCAAAAACAACAGATAGATACCTTCTTTGGTAGAAGGAATAAGAACATAGACTACTTTAAATGGGGTTCATGTACATGGAGCAATTGATGGCCCTGGGCTTGTACTCACTGGAGTTTAGAAGAATGAGGGGGGAAATCTCATTGAAACCCATTGAATATTAAAAAGTCTAGATAGAATGTACGTGGAGAGGATGTTTCCTATAGTGGGGAGTCTAGGACCAGAGGGCACAGCCTCAGAATAAAGTAATGTCCATTTAGAACAGAGATGAGGAGGAATTTCTTTAGCCAGAAGGGTGATGAATCTGTGGAATTGATTGCAAGAATCGCTGTGGAAACCAAATCATTGGGCATTTTTAAAGTGGGGACTGATAGATTTTTAATTAGCCATGGTTTCTGGGAGAAGGCAGAAGAATGGGGTCGATAAGCAAAATAAATCAGTCATGATTGGATGCTGGAGAAGGCCTGATGAGTTGAACAACTTAATTCAATTTTTTGTCTTACGATCTTATGACTGGATTTGTTTTCCCTGAAGTAGAACAGTCTGAGCTGCAACCTGATAGAGGTATAGGAAATTTTGAGTGTCATAAATAAGGTAAATATGTAATAGGAAACGGTGACTAAATCAGAGCTGTCTACAACTGAAGGGCATTGGTTTAGGGTAAAGAATGAGTTGTTTAGACAGGAAGTGAGGAGGCATTTGGTCATCTATTTGGATTCTTCAATGCACTGCTTAGGTGGTTAACTGACAATATTTATCTAATATCTAGACGAACACTTGAATTTCTAACACACAGAAAGCAAAACATTACATGCTAGTAAATGTGATTAGTGTAGATAGGTCCAGCATGGATATGGGGGTTAATGGGCTATTTTCTGTGCTGTGTGACTCCACAACTCAATACGCAAGCCTTTGTTTATAACTGTTCAATGTGCACTTACCTACCACATTAATGATACATAAAACAATATTTTTACTATTAACTAAACTTCTCTAGTCCAAATAACCTTAAGCGACATGGATCATTTAAAAAGAATTGGTACCTGTTTTCTTTACAAATGCATGGCTGAGAATAAAAATATTCCTGTCTATTTTGGCAGATCGACTGGCATGCATGCACATTTTACCTTGATCAGAAAACAATGCGTCTATAGTAAAACAATATCACTTTGCTGGCATTGCAATTGAGTTCCTGTATTATTGCTTATTATTTCCAAATAATTTTCTATGAACCCAGTGAGTGAAACAAGTTTCACTGACTTCTGCTTGGACTGTTTCTTACATAGTTTTTTGCCTTATGTTTCCTTATAAGGATTCTATAAACATCCAATGATAAGAGTAGTCTTAAGTTTTGTCAATGCTAAGCAATGTGCTGGTGCCAGAATTCTACCCATCAGTGTCATAAGGTGGATGTTGGGAACAGACCCAAATTCAAGACACAGACACTGACGTACTAGGGAGAGGAATAGATGTATCAAGAAGCAAGGGAAGTGGGGAAGAAATGACATTGGACAAGACACAGGCCCTGGACAAGACTAGGAGACAGGGCATGGGCTAGGACTAGAGTAGGAAAGTGGGACCTGGATGAGGAACTAGGAACTGGGAACTAGGAACTAAGAACCTGGACAAGGACTCCAAGCCAGGGACTGGACAGGGACCCAGAACCTGGGTCTTGACTCGGGCTCAGACTCCAGATCCAGGAGAGGACTGGACGTGGCAAGACAAAAGGACTGGACATGGGGGCAGGATGTGGGACTCCAGAGCTGGACGAGGACATGAATCTCAGACTTGGTCTTGATCGAGGGAGAGAACGCAGAGCCTAGGTCAAGGGAGAGCAGGAATGCAGAAGCAGGGAGAGTCGTAGCTGGACACGGACACTAGCACTGAACAAGACCAGGACTCAAGGCCTAGGCTACGACTTGGACTTAGACACAGACTGGAACCTCCTCGGAGCCTTGAACTGGAGCACAGGAACACAGAACACAGAGCCGGGACCCCTCCTTGGGGACAGGACGTAGGGCCGGGGCTATACACAGAGTCAGGACCCCTCCTTGGGGACAGGACATAGGGCCGGGGCTATACACAGAGTCAGGACCCCTCCTTGGGGACAGGACATAGGGCCGGGGCTATACACAGAGTCAGGATTACTCCTTGGGGACAGGACATAGGGCCGGGGCTATACACAGAGTCAGGATTACTCCTTGGGGACAGGACGTAGGGCCAGGACTCATACACAGACACTAAACACAGGGACACAAAGAGACAGTTCCAAGCTCAACGATAGATAGTTCCTTCTGTTGGCGTGGCAAGACTCTGGTCTCACTCCATCAGCTGAGCTTGACAGCGATACAGGCGAGGACACAGGCATGGGTAGCCAGCAGGGCTTCAGGCCAGGCTTCTGAGGGAACAGTCCAGCCTCAGGGTAACAGGAAAGACGGCCTGACTTACCCAACAGAGGCAAGGACAAGAAGGGACAGATCCTACCATAGGGTAATACCAAGAACAGCCTGACTTACCCCACAGAGGCAAGAACAGGATACTGACAAGCCAAACCAGCCTCCACATTTGAACTCAGGGCCACTTATATTCCAGTCCCAATATGAGAATCAGGTGGCCGTGATTAAGCCCAACTGAAACAAGGGACAGCCAGAAGACCCGGAGTCCGGAGTCCACGGACCGGACCGTGAACCAGAACGCGGATTTCACGAACCGGACCATGACAGTCAGAGAATGAAACCACAACATTTACAAGAAATTAAGCAAACGGACAGCATCTAGATTAGCCCATTTATACTCCATTCAGTTCAGGAAAATGATTCTATGTTATTAATCACAGAAATTGCTTGTTACCTTTAATACCAATTCTTCCAAGATTTGTACTGTTTAAATGTCATTCAAAAAATCAGGTATTCATTGGATTTGCAGAAGACATATTACTTTCCTATTTCATAAATTGTCATGCATTAACAATGCTTATTTTCAATTTTAAACTTATATAGTCAAATTATACATTTCTTATAAAGTCACATACTTCCCTTTGGATTCAGCTGTAGGAAAGGTAAGACCACAATAATGCATCTACTAGAAGATCACTTTGAAGAATAGGATTAATTTGAGTATTGTCCTTTTCTGCCTCTATGAATATAGAACATAGAAATCTACAGCCATTACAGGCCCTTCGGCCCAAAATGTTGTGCCGACCATGTAACCTACTCGAGAAACTGCCTAGAATTTCCCTAGTGCATAGCCCTCATAGACATTCAGTGGTTCAATGGTTCCATTTAATATCAGAGAATGTAGACAGTATAAAACCTAGAATTCTTACTCTTCACCAACATTCATGAAACAGAAGAAAAACCCCCAAAGAATAAATGACAGATGAACATTAAAACCCCAAAGCTCCCCCTTCCCCCCTCCCACTACATCATACATGTTTACCGATCTACTGTCACATTCACTCAGGACTCCATAAGGTGTTGATTGACTGTGCCACCCCCCCCCCACCCCCGCCATTGTACCCTCCACACTGAAGTATCATGTTTATTCCAGCCATTTTCCTCTTTCTGGCCTCCTGTCATCGTGTATCTCTTGCCCATATCTATAGCCATCCCCTCAACCTCACCACCATTTGCCTACCTGCCACTTCTCTCCCCACCTCACTCCCTCATTCTCCCTAGTAGCCATTACTTTTCTGCGCTCCCTCTGCCCACAGCCCTCATTTCCTCGTAATCTGCTCTACCTTTTAATCCAGCTCTAAGGCGATTCCGTTACTACATTTACACTTGTTGAACATTTGCAAACCTCCCTACCTACATGAATCACTCTCAGTAAAATTTAAGGAACTGCTTTTATGTTTTAAAGAGTCTGAATAATTTCGGATCATTGAAGCGGCAAAACAAGAGCCATCTTTACAAGGCATTACACAAAGATTGCTTCCTGTCACATCCTTGTGCAATGTGCCAATACTTCGTGGTATGTATTAACATCAGCAGATGAATATCAAAGCCAGATGTCAAGAAACTTTTTAAGAATACTTGCACCGTATGTTATGTGCCACCATGCTTTTTCAAGCAACACACATACAATGAGCACAAACAAATAGGAAAAATGTGGAAATTATTTCCAAGGTATAGGTGTGGCTTATATAGTGATGGTAACTCCTGTGTAAGCAAGTAGCAGACAGTAGTCAGTCACATAATGAGTAAGTTGCATTTCAACACATCTGTGGTTGGGAGATTCTTTCGTTTTCCATTTGTGAAGGAGACAGGTGCACTTGTTGCATGATTTTGGAACTGATGAAGTGTTACCCATAAATGTCTGCACTAGGTAATTCCTGCAATAATTCTTCAGTTAAGTACTTGTTCAGGAGGTCACAGAATCCAATCAGCACACAAGCAAAAATAGTGAAACCATTTGTAGAAACAGGCATATTAAAAACCTCATCAATATTTTTAACATTTTGAAGTAAAATTTTTGTCAGAATAGTTGCCATTTTACTGTGGTCCCTATCATGTAATAAGTTTGCAACTAGAGATTGAGGAAACTCCACTTTGTCAGCCTAATACTAGAAATCTAAACTAACTATTTCATTCTCATCTGACTGAGGTGCTGGTTTTATTGTCTTACATGCAGAACCATGAAATCCTTTGTTTTTACTCAGATCATTCAGTCTGACCCTATACGAAGCATTATTTTTAGCTAACTTATAGTCATAGAGACATAGAGTAATACGGCACAGAAACAGGCCCCTTGGCCCAACTGATCTATGCCGACCACAGCATCCTTCCTTTAGCATCATCCCAGTAGCTTGCTTTCAGCCCATAATCCCCCAAGACGTTCCTCTCCACGTACCTATCCAAATGCAGTTTTACATGCTTTGACAATTTCCTCTGGCAGCTTGTTCCAGGCACTCACTATCCTCTGTTAAAGAAGTTACCTCTCCAGTCCTTTTTAGGTCTCTTATCTTGTACCTGTGCCCTCTAGTTTAAAGCTTCCCAACCCCAGGGAAAAGTTGATGATCACCCACCTGATCCATAACCCTCATGATTTTATAAATTTCTGTGAGGGCACCCCTCATTCTCCTGCGGCCCAGGGAACAAAGATGCCCCATGGCCAGCCTCATCCTCTAACTCAGGTGGCAGCCTTGTGAGTCTCATCTGCAGCTTCTCCAACTTGACAATGTCTTTCCTGTAACAGGGTAACCAATAATGTACACAATACACCAAGTCAAGTCTGACCAATGCAACATAATGTCCCTGCTCCTAAATTTGATGCCCTGACCAATGAAGGCAACATGCTAAACACTTTCTTCACAACCCTATCTACTTGTGGGGCCATTTTCAGAGAACTATGCACTTGTACTCCCTGGACCCTCTGTTCCACGAAACTTGATCAGTATCCTGCCATTCACTGTATGAGGACTACCCAGGTTTGACTGTCCAAAATGCATCATCTCACACTTATCTAAGTTGAAGTCCACTTATCATTTCATAGTGCAACTCCCAAACTTATCAAGATTTCTTTGCAATTCATCATAATCTGCTTCACTATCAGCAAAAGCCCCTAATTTAGTATCATCAGAAAACTCGCTAATTGGGTCAAGTACGTTCAAATTCAAATAATTTACATTCATAATGAATAACAGAGGTCCCAACACCGACCCCTGGGTCACCCCACTAATCACAAGCCTCCAGTCAGAGAATCAGCCTTCAACCATCGCTCTCTGCTTCCTCTCAGCAAGCCAATTCTGAATCCACCTTTCCAGCTCCCTTTGAGTCCCAGGTGACTTAGCCTTTCAGATCTGCCTGTCATGTAGGATGTTCTCAAAGTCCTTATTAAAATCCACATAAACAACATCCACTGTCCTAACTGCATCTATCCCTTTAATTATCTCTTTGAAAAGCTCCAAAAGATTGATCAGACATGATGTCACATTAATAAAAACAAGGTGACTATTCCTGATCAGGAGTTAGACCATAAGACCATAAGATATATGAGTAGAAGTGGGCCATTCAGCCCATTGAGTCTGCTCCGCTATTCAATCATGGGCTGATCCAATTCTTCCAGTCATCCCCATTCCCCTCCTTTCTCCCCATACCCTTTGATGCCCTGGCTAATCAAGAACCTATCTATCTCTGCCTTAAACACACCCAATGACTTGGCCTCCAAAGTCAACCTCTGACTAAAGTAATTTCTCCACATCTCAGTTCTAAAAGGACATCCTTCAATCCTGAAGTCGTGCCCTCTTTCCTAGAATCCCCTACAATGGAAAATGACTTTGTCAAATCTAATCTGTTCAGGCCTTTTAACATTTTTCTATGAGATCCCTCCTCCCCCCCCATTCTCCTGAACTCCAGGGAATACAGCTTAATAGCTGCCAAACGTTCCTCGTACAGTAATCCTTTCATTCCTGGAATCATTCTCGTGAATCTTCTCTGAACCCTCTCCAATGTCGGTATATCCTTTCTAAAACAAGGAGCCCAAAACTGGAGACAATGCCCCAAGTGTGGTCTCACGTGTGTCTTATAGAGCCTCAACATCACATACCTCTAGAAATGAATGCCAACATTGCATTCGCCTTCTTCACAACCGACTCAACCTGGAGGTTAACCTTTAGGGTATCTTGCACAAGGACTCCCAAGTCCCTTTCTATCTCTGCATTTTGAATTCTCTCCATCTAAGTAATAGTTGCCCATTTACTTCTTCCACCAAAGTGCATGACCATACACTTTCCAACATTGTGTTTCATTTGCCACTTCTTTGCCCATTCTCCTAAACTACCTAAGTCTCTCTGCAGGCTCTCTGTTTCCTCAACACTATCCACTCCTCTATCTACCTTTGTATCATCGACAAATTTAATCACAAATCCTTTAATACCGTAGTCCAAATCATCGACATACATCGTAAAAAGCAATGGTCCCAACACCGACCCCTGTGGAACTCCACCGGTAACCGGCAGCCAGCCAGAATAGGATTTATTCCCACTCTCAGTTTTCTGCCGACCAGCCAATGTTCCACCCATGCTAGTAACTTCCCTGTAATTCCATGGGCTCTTATCTTATGTGGCACCTTGTCAAAGACCTTCCTAAAATCCAAGTACACCGAGTCTACTGCATCTCCTTTGTCTACCCTGCTTGTAATTTCCTCAAAAAATTGCAGTAGGTTTGTCAGGCAGGATTTTCCTTTCAGGAAACCATGCTGGCTTTGGCCTATCTTGTCATGTGCCTCCGGGTATTCCTTAATCTCATTCCTAACAATCGATTCCAACAACTTCCCAACCACTGACGCTAACAGGTCTATAGTTCCCTTTCTGCTGTCTCCCACCCTTCTTAAATAGTAGAGTAACATTTGCAATTTTCCAATCATCCAGTACAATGCCAGAATCTATCGATTCTTGAATGATCATTGTTAATGCCTCCGCAGTCTCTCCAGCTACTTCCTTCAGAACCCGAGGGTGCATTCCATCAGGTCCAGGAGATTCATCCACCTTCAGACCATTAAGCTTCCTGAGCACCTTCTCAGTCGTAATTTTCACTGCACAAACTTCACTTCCCTGATACTCTTGAATGTCCGGCATACTGCAGATGTCGTCCACTGTGAAGACTGATGCAAAATACATATTCAGTTCCTCTGCCATCTCTGCATCTCTTATTACAAAATCTCCAGCGTCATTTTCTATTGATCCTATATCTGCCCTCAACTCTCTTTTACCCTTTATATACTGTACTTAAAAAAGCTTTTAGTACCTTTTTTGATATTAGTTGCCAGCTTCCTCTCATAATTGATCTTTTCCTTCTGAATGACCTTCTTAGTTCCCCTCTGCAATTTCTTAAAAGCTTCCCAATCCTCTATCTTCCCAATAGCTCTGGTTTCCTTGTATGCCCTCTCTTGCGCTTCTACTTTGGCTGTGACTTCATGTCAGCCACAGTAGTGTCCTTCTTCCATTCAAAAATTTCTTCTTATTTGGAATATACCTGTCTTGTACTTACCTCATTTTTTGCAGAAACTCCAGCCACTGCTGCTCTGCTATCCATCCTGCAAGTGTCCCTTTTCACTCAACTTCGGACAGTTCCCTGCTCATGCCATTGTAATTTCCTCTATTCCACTGAAATACCAGCACATTAGATTTTTTTTTCCCCTCTCAAATTTCAATGTGAACTCGATCATATTGTGATCATTGTTCCCCAAGGATTCATTAACTTTAAGCTCTCTTATCACCACTGGATCATTGCACAACACCCAAACCAGCACAGCCGATCCCCTAGTGGGCTCAACAACAAGCTGTTCTAAAAAGCCATCCCTTAGACATTCTCCAAATTCTCTCCCTTGAGGGCCAGTACTGGCCTGGTTTTCCCAATCCACTTTCATGTTAAAATCTTCAACAATTATCATGACATTGCCTTTCTGACACGTCTTTTCTAATTTGTAATCCACATCCCAACTGCTGTTTGGAGTCCTGTATACAACTGCCTTTGGGGTAGTTTTACCCTTGTCATTTCTTACCTCAACCCAGAGACTCTACACCTTCCGATCCTATGTCATCCCTTTCTAATGATTTAATATTATTTCTTATACATAAGGCAATGCCACCCCCTCTGCCAACTAACCTCTCTTTCTGATACACCGTATATCCTTGGACATTCAGCTCCCAATGGCAGCCATCCTTTAGCCAAGTTTCAGAGATGGCCACAACATCTTATTTGCCAATCTGTAGCTGAATTTCAAGATCGTCCATTTTATTCCTTATGCTACATGCATTCAAATATAACACTCCAGTGTTTGTTGCTTTCTGTTTTATCTGCACCACGCCTCTATTGCCCTGTAACTCATGCCACTATCCAAGTGATGGTAGATCTTGTCCCTCAAACTATACCTTCTGTATCTTCCCTACAAATGAAGACAAGCTCACCAACCTGTAGTTCCATGGGATGTCATTGCTGTCCTTCTTGAAGATCAGAACAACATTAGCCAAGTTCCAGTGTTTTGGAACTTTTTGTGCTACTGAAGAAGCAAATATCTCTACAAGGGCCTCTGCTATTTCTCCCCTGGCCTCCCTCAGTATCTCTTGACAGCAAGAGTTCTCTGAACTTGGCATGCCTTTCTTTCAGTATGTGTATGTGTGATATGACCTTTTTATAAGCCTTCCACTTCATGCTTATTAACATTGAATTACGTCTTCTTTGTCTTGTTTGTAATCTGGGCAGTATTATGTTGCAACTCTCTTTGCAAGCCTCTCTACCATGCTCCCATTTAAAAGTTATCTGTGAATTTTGTCAGTGTTCCTTCCGTGGTTCTATGCAAATAATTAATGCGAAGCATTCAGAGCCAGAAGCCTATTAAATTTTTACAACCTACTCTGTATAGCTCGTAAGTTTCTCCACAGCGCTTCTTCCAGTTACAGATAAGGGTTTAGGCCAGACTGTGGGAACTGGAATGAAAGGTTCAACTGAAAATAAATATATTTTTCCTGAGATGTGGTCTGAGATACTGAGCTCCCTACATAGTAGACAAGAAAACTGCCTTCAAGGCTACCACAGTAGACGAACAGTGGCCTACACTTGTGTTAATCATATAGTATATATTATGAATAAAGTATGCTTTTAGAGAAAATTATATCCCTTTAAGACTGTCAAAATCATTTGACAAACTGTCTCATTATCAAAACTCTCAAACTCTAAGACCTCACTTGGACGGTGATGAGGAAAACACCCTCATCAGATCCTGCATGTGCACTTGGAATCTCAAGCACATTGCAGGTGCTGTGCTGGAGGTAACACATCACCCACTTTCTTATGTACTGTGTATTTGCCATGAAATTTTGGAAAGGGGTTCAGCATTTTTCACTGAGATTCGTCAAAGCAGCTGCTTAACAAAGGATTCAAGGCTTTTCCATTTTTTCCCAGGGGCATGTAGCAAAACAAAATGGAAGGCTGTGAAAAATGGACCTTGATCTGCCAAAAATCTTCCAGTTCAATGAAACATCCACATCTGAATGCTGCCAGCTAGCACATTCCAAGTGCTGAGGTTTGGTGAAGCTACTGCAAAAGCTCTTGGTGTATCTCCCACTGTGCAATGCAATTCCTTGTAACAACCTCTCAACACTTCACTAATGTACTGTATGGGATTGAAATATACTGTAATGACATTATTACATTGTACATTAGCATTTGAATTGATTGGTACAGTGAAAGAAGATTCAAAATTCAAAAGATTCAAAAACTTTATTGTCATTCTAACCATACATCAGCTCTGCAGAGCAGAATGAGACCGTTTCCCAGGAGCAGTGCAATCATAACATAATAAACATAACAATAAATAGTAAAACACAACAACCACATGTCAGTTAAAAACAAGTTATAAGTGTCCAGTGCAAGTTAAAAGTGTCCAAAGCAGAGTCAGGTAGAGCAGCTATTTAGCAGTCTGACTGCCTGTGGGAGGAAGCTGTTTAGTAGCCTTGTGGTTTTAGTTTTGATGCTCCTGTAACGTTTGCCTGATGGCAGAAGAACAAACAGTTTATGGAGAGGGTGTGAGGGGTCTTTAATGATGTACCGCGTCTTCTGGAGGCATCGACTCTGAAAGAGGTCTTGGACAGAAGGTAGGGAGACCTCAATAACCTTCTCTGCTCCCCCAACCACCCTCTGCAAGGCTTTTTTGTCGGCAGCACTGCAGCTGGAGTACCAGGTTGTGACACAAAATGTCAGCACATTCTCAACCACGCCTCTGTAGAATGTAGTTAAGATGCTAGTGGGGAGTGATGCTTGTTTAAGCTTCCTCAGAAAGTGCAATTTCTGCTGGGCCCGTTTCACAATCCCAGTGGTGTTCCTGGACCAGGTGGGATTGTCCAAGATCGGCACCCCAAGGAACTTGATGTTTTCCATTCTCTCCACTGTGGAGCCGCAGGGGTGTGTGCTCAGGCTGAGACCGTCTGAAATTGATGATCATCTCCTTGGTTTTGGTGACATTAAGCATCAAGTTGTTGTCATTGCACCAGCTCTCTAGGTGTTTGACCTCCTCCCTGTACATTGTTTCTTCATTTTTGCTGATGAGCCCAACCACTGTGGTATCACCAGCAAATTTAATGATCAGGTTCTCCTTGAATCTGCCTGCACAGTCATGTGTTAGCAGTGTAAACAGCAATGGGCTGAGCACACAGCCTTGTGGGGATCCAGTGCTCAGTGTGATGGAGTCAGAGATGTTCCTGCCAACACGGACTGACTGTGGTCTCTCTGTCAAGAAATCCAGAATCCAGCGACACAGGGCAGTTAACATCAGATCCTTATTGTACTACTGCATATTTTATGAATAAGATATGTTTGTTGGAAACTATATAATGTACCCAACAGACAAAAAAGGATATATGGCTTTTCCAAAAACAGATTTGCAGAAGTTGACCAATCATGGCTAATAAATCAATGTAAAAATAATATTAATATTAGATCAAATGAAACATTATATAGTTTCCAACAAACATATCTTATTCTATGTTCAGCTGGATTGGGGATAACATACTGGTACCAATGGAAGATTGATTAATGGATAGAAAATATAGCAGGAATAAATAGCTTATTTTCAACTTGGGGAGACTGTAAGTGGTGTTGGTGCTGATGGAATTAGTGATAGATGCCCAGCTGTACATATTCTTAGACATGAATTGGATGAAATGCTCAAATGTAATGAATTCAAAACATCACATGGTACAAAGCTGGGTAGGACTGTGAATTGTGAAGAGCATATTGAAGGTCGTCAGGGTATATAAAACAGCCTAGGGGGATAGTGGATTGAATATAATCTCAGAAAGAGTTAGGTCATCCACGTTGATAAAAGAAGTGGAAAAGTGAGGTTAAGTTTAAGAGCCAAGAGGTAATGTTGCAGCTATATAGGACCCTGGTCAGAACCCACTTGGAGTATTGTGCTCAGTTCTGGTCGCCTTACTACAGGAAGGATGTGGAAACCATAGAAAGAGTGCAGAGGAGATTTACAAGGATGTTGCCTGGATTGGAGAGCATGCCTTATGAGAATAGGTTGAGTGAACTTGGCCTTTTCTCCTTGGAGCAACGGAAGATGAGAGGTGACCTGATAGAGGTGTATAAGATGATGAGAGGCATTGATCTTGTGGATAGTCAGAGGCTTTTTCCCAGGGCTGAAATGGCTAACACGAGAGGGCACAATTTTAAGGTGCTTGGAAGTAGGTACAGAGGAGATGTCAGTGGTAAGTTTTTCATGCAGAGAGTGGTGAGTGCGTGGAATGGGCTGCCGGTAATAGTGGTGCAGGCAGATACGATAGGGTCTTTTAAGAGACTCCTGGATACGCACATGGAGCTCAGAAAAATAGATGGCTATGGGTAACCCTAGGTAATTTCTAAAGGAAGTACATGTTCACCACAGCATCGTGGGCCGTAGGGCCTGTATTGTGCTGTAGGTTTTCTGCGGTTCTATGTTTCTGTGTGAACTTTTTTTAACAATGGGAGACTGTAATGTACTGCTTGTACACAAATTACTGAACATTAAAATGCAGACAGAGCAAGCTATTAGGAAAATGAAAGGTATATTTGCATTTATTGCAAGGGATTTGTGTTCAAGAGAAAGTATTCAATGAGATTATGTAACGTCCTGGTGAGAGTAAACCTAGAATTAATGTGAACAGGTCTGGTCTACTTATTTCATGAAAATTATACTTGCAGTAGGAGTGCCCTGATAGTTCACCAAATCAATTTCTCTGATTTGAAGATTGTTAAAAGGAATGGCCATAAACCCTCCAGTTTAGAGAAATACAAGGTGACCATTCTGGTCATCTGTAGACCATGGGCACAATCTGTTTAATCTTATAGATCTTGTCAGAGTAGAGCAGGGCTGATGTATCCCCTGATCTGGTGCATCTAGAAACAGACACGACATTATCAAATTTAAAGGTCAGCCAGTCAGGATTCAGCTGAGATGGTGGCACGACATCACATGGCTGCTGCTGAATCGAGTGAGAGGGTCAGACAGTTAGACTGAGTTCAGACAGTGTCTGCTGCTGAATCAAGCGAGAGGGTCAGACAGTTAGACTGAGCTCAGACAGTGTCTGCTGCTGAATCGAGCGAGAGGGTCAGACAGTCAGACTGAGTTCAGACAGTGTCTGCTGCTGAATCGAGTGAGAGGGTCAGACAGTCAGACTGAGTTCAGACAGTGTCTGCTGCTGAATCGAGCGAGAGGGTCAGACAGTTAGACTCTCAGACAGTGTCTGCTGCTGAATCGAGCGAGAGGGTCAGACAGTCAGACTGAGTTCAGACAGTGTCTGCTGCTGAATCGAGTGAGAGGGTCAGACAGTCAGACTGAGTTCAGACAGTGTCTGCTGCTGAATCGAGCGAGAGGGTCAGACAGTTAGACTCTCAGACAGTGTCTGCTGCTGAATCGAGCGAGAGGGTCAGACAGTCAGACTGAGTTCAGACAGTGTCTGCTGCTGAATCGAGCGAGAGGGTCAGACAGTCAGACTGAGTTCAGACAGTGTCTGCTGCTGAATCGAGCGAGAGGGTCAGACAGTTAGACTCTCAGACAGTGTCTGCTGCTGAATCGAGCGAGAGGGTCAGACAGTCAGACTGAGTTCAGACAGTGTCTGCTGCTGAATCGAGTGAGAGGGTCAGACAGTCAGACTTTCAGACAGTGGCTGCTGCTGAATCGAGCGAGAGGGTCAGACAGTTAGACTGAGTTCAGACAGTGTCTGCTGCTGAATCGAGCGAGAGGGTCAGACAGTCAGACTGAGCTCAGACAGTGTCTGCTGCTGAATCGAGCGAGAGGGTCAGACAGTCAGACTGAGTTCAGACAGTGTCTGCTGCTGAATCGAGCGAGAGGATCAGACAGTCAGACTGAGTTCAGACAGTGTCTGCTGCTGAATCGAGTGAGAGGGTCAGACAGTCAGACTGAGTTCAGACAGTGTCTGCTGCTGAATCGAGCGAGAGGGTCAGACAGTCAGACTGAGTTCAGACAGTGTCTGCTGCTGAATCGAGCGAGAGGGTCAGACAGTTAGACTCTCAGACAGTGTCTGCTGCTGAATCGAGCGAGAGGGTCAGACAGTCAGACTGAGTTCAGACAGTGTCTGCTGCTGAATCGAGCGAGAGGGTCAGACAGTTAGACTGAGGTCAGACAGTGTCTGCTGCTGAATCGAGCGAGAGGGTCAGACAGTCAGACTGAGTTCAGACAGTGTCTGCTGCTGAATCGAGCGAAAGGGTCAGACAGTCAGACTGAGTTCAGACAGTGTCTGCTGCTGAATCGAGCGAGAGGGTCAGACAGTTAGACTGAGGTCAGACAGTGTCTGCTGCTGAATCGAGCGAGAGGGTCAGACAGTCAGACTGAGTTCAGACAGTGTCTGCTGCTGAATCGAGCGAAAGGGTCAGACAGTCAGACTGAGTTCAGACAGTGTCTGCTGCTGAATCGAGCGAGAGGGTCAGACAGTTAGACTGAGTTCAGACAGTGTCTGCTGCTGAATCGAGCGAGAGGGTCAGACAGTTAGACTGAGTTCAGACAGTGTCTGCTGCTGAATCGAGCGAGAGGGTCAGACAGTTAGACTGGACTGAGACAGTGTCTGCTGCTGAATCGAGCGAGAGGGTCAGACAGTTAGACTGAGTTCAGACAGTGTCTGCTGCTGAATCGAGCGAGAGGGTCAGACAGTCAGACTGAGTTCAGACAGTGTCTGCTGCTGAATCGAGCGAGAGGGTCAGACAGTCAGACTGAGTTCAGACAGTGTCTGCTGCTGAATCGAGCGAAAGGGTCAGACAGTCAGACTGAGTTCAGACAGTGTCTGCTGCTGAATCGAGCGAGAGGGTCAGACAGTTAGACTCTCAGACAGTGTCTGCTGCTGAATCGAGCGAGAGGGTCAGACAGTCAGACTGAGCTCAGACAGTGTCTGCTGCTGAATCGAGCGAGAGGGTCAGACAGTTAGACTGAGTTCAGACAGTGTCTGCTGCTGAATCGAGCGAGAGGGTCAGACAGTCAGACTGAGTTCAGACAGTGTCTGCTGCTGAATCGAGCGAGAGGGTCAGACAGTCAGACTGGACTGAGACAGAGTCTGCTGCTGAATCGAGCGAGAGGGTCAGACAGTCAGACTGAGTTCAGACAGTGTCTGCTGCTGAATCGAGCGAGAGGGTCAGACAGTCAGACTGAGCTCAGACAGTGTCTGCTGCTGAATCGAGCGAGAGGGTCAGACAGTTAGACTGAGTTCAGACAGTGTCTGCTGCTGAATCGAGCGAGAGGGTCAGACAGTCAGACTGAGTTCAGACAGTGTCTGCTGCTGAATCGAGCGAGAGGGTCAGACAGTCAGACTGAGTTCAGACAGTGTCTGCTGCTGAATCGAGCGAGAGGGTCAGACAGTCAGACTGAGGTCAGACAGTGTCTGCTGCTGAATCGAGCGAGAGGGTCAGACAGTCAGACTCTCAGACAGTGTCTGCTGCTGAATCGAGCGAGAGGGTCAGACAGTCAGACTGGACTGAGACAGAGTCTGCT
Source organism: Hypanus sabinus (assembly GCF_030144855.1). Classification (NCBI taxonomy): domain Eukaryota; kingdom Metazoa; phylum Chordata; class Chondrichthyes; order Myliobatiformes; family Dasyatidae; genus Hypanus; species Hypanus sabinus. The sequence continues at coordinate 44,632,733 of NC_082719.1, read as the reverse complement.
GCTGAATCGAGCGAAAGGGTCAGACAGTTAGACTCTCAGACAGTGTCTGCTGCTGAATCGAGCGAGAGGGTCAGACAGTCAGACTGAGGTCAGACAGTGTCTGCTGCTGAATCGAGCGAGAGGGTCAGACAGTCAGACTCTCAGACAGTGTCTGCTGCTGAATCGAGCGAGAGGGTCAGACAGTCAGACTGAGTTCAGACAGTGTCTGCTGCTGAATCGAGCGAGAGGGTCAGACAGTCAGACTCTCAGACAGTGTCTGCTGCTGAATCGAGCGAGAGGGTCAGACAGTCAGACTGAGTTCAGACAGTGTCTGCTGCTGAATCGAGCGAGAGGGTCAGACAGTCAGACTGAGGTCAGACAGTGTCTGCTGCTGAATCGAGCGAGAGGGTCAGACAGTCAGACTGAGTTCAGACAGTGTCTGCTGCTGAATCGAGCGAGAGGGTCAGACAGTCAGACTGAGTTCAGACAGTGTCTGCTGCTGAATCGAGCGAGAGGGTCAGACAGTTAGACTCTCAGACAGTGTCTGCTGCTGAATCGAGCGAGAGGGTCAGACAGTCAGACTGAGTTCAGACAGTGTCTGCTGCTGAATCGAGCGAGAGGGTCACACAGTTAGACTCTCAGACAGTGTCTGCTGCTGAATCGAGCGAGAGGGTCAGACAGACTCTCAGACAGTGTCTGCTGCTGAATCGAGTGAGAGGGTCAGACAGTTAGACTCTCAGACAGTGTCTGCTGCTGAATCGAGCGAGAGGGTCAGACAGTCAGACTGAGTTCAGACAGTGTCTGCTGCTGAATCGAGCGAGAGGGTCACACAGTTAGACTCTCAGACAGTGTCTGCTGCTGAATCGAGCGAGAGGGTCAGACAGTCAGACTGAGTTCAGACAGTGTCTGCTGCTGAATCGAGCGAGAGGGTCAGACAGTCAGACTGAGTTCAGACAGTGTCTGCTGCTGAATCGAGCGAGAGGGTCAGACAGTCAGACTGAGTTCAGACAGTGTCTGCTGCTGAATCGAGCGAGAGGGTCAGACAGTCAGACTGAGTTCAGACAGTGTCTGCTGCTGAATCGAGCGAGAGGGTCAGACAGTCAGACTGAGTTCAGACAGTGTCTGCTGCTGAATCGAGCGAGAGGGTCAGACAGTTAGACTGAGTTCAGTCAGTGTCTGCTGCTGAATCGAGCGAGAGGGTCAGACAGTTAGACTCTCAGACAGTGTCTGCTGCTGAATCGAGCGAGAGGGTCAGACAGACTCTCAGACAGTGTCTGCTGCTGAATCGAGCGAGAGGGTCAGACAGTTAGACTGAGGTCAGACAGTGTCTGCTGCTGAATCGAGCGAGAGGGTCAGACAGTCAGACTGAGTTCAGACAGTGTCTGCTGCTGAATCAAGCGAGAGGGTCAGACAGTCAGACTGAGTTCAGACAGTGGCTGCTGCTGCACAACTCCTATTAGCCAAATTTAATTCTGATCTCAAGTGCTGATTGCATTAGATTGAAATATTCTCCCTGTGACCTCACGGGTTTCCCCTTTCTTCTCTGGTTTCCTCCCACATGTCAAAGGTGTTCCGGTTGTTCATTGATTACTGTAAATCGTCCCGAGTGTAGGTGGGTACTAGAAGAATCAGGGGATTTAGTGGGCACGTGTCGGAAAAAGAGCTACAGGGAAATAAATGGGAATGAGATTAATGGGATTGCTCTGAGAGCTGAGTTTTTTTTTGGCTTGCTCTGATCTGCTGCCACAAAACACCAAAAGGAGACCTGTCAAGATTAAACCTGATACTGATTCTGACATAATAGCCACAAAAGTGTCATCCAATGACTATTTCTTTCAACTGAGGAATGAACCACAGTTTCTTGCCATTCAGTGGAATTACCATGACTGGTTTCCCCACCATAATCATTTTTGCTGGTCACCACTGCAACGTGATCGTTGTGATTATCGGAGCAGATCAGAAGCTGATTCCTTGGCAGTTCACTTCCTAAGTTGCATATCATTCTGATTTGGAAATGTGTCATTTTTCCTTCAGTGTCACTGGGTCGAAATCCTGCCTGATGACACTGTGGAAGGGACTGCACCTTAAGAATTGCAGCAATTTGAAAAGATGCCCCACTAACATGTCTTCTGCCATTGATGACTTTGTCCTGAAAACTGCCGGCTGTTTGAAGAGTCAACTGAGTCTGCACCCCTTATAGTTTTAGGGTTTGAATACCACAGTTTAGGAGCATAGTTCAAAAAAGCTGATATGACAATTACCTTTTGAGGGCTGAAGAAGGATCTCAGCCTGAAACTACAACTACGTAGTGTACTACGACTAGTCGTAGTGTAGACAGTGTAGTCCTGATGAAGGGTCTCGGCCCAAAACGTCGACAGGTTTCTTCTTATAGATGCTGCCTGGCCTGCTGTGTTCCACCAGCATTTTGTGTGTGTTGCTGAAGTGTTATGATCATCAGACTCAACTGAGACACACAATTCTATGTCATCTGCATAACTGTGGAAATCAAGTTTATGCTCTCCAAAGATGTCTCCTAAGGGAAGCATATGAGGGGAGGAGCAGGGGACCAAAAGGTACATAATTTCTCTTGGAAAATTGGTCTCCAAAACAGACAAAAAATTTTCTAAGACATATGAGTGAAACCAATTAACGGCACTACCAGAGAGGCCAACCCAGTTCTCAAGGTGATCTAGAAGAACATTGTCGTCAATTGTATCATATTAACCACAGTGGTAAAGTGTGAAGGTTAATGAAATAATCTCTGTGGTTTCTTATTTTGAGAGGGGAAATTACAAGAAGATTAGCTTTCCCAGGAGATCCCTATTAATACTGTAACCATAAAGTCCTTATGCATTTTCTGTGCATATGCACTAAGTATTGGATTTAATTGTGAGTGAAAGAATTCTGCTCCATTGCCCGGCAAGATATGAACATAAAGCATTAAGTACTTCTGGCACAGTGTAGCACCATCTGGTGTACAAACACACAGTTTATAGGTTCTTGAAGCTTGTGGTATGTGTTCTCAGACTTTTGTATCTTCTACCTAAATGGATGGGAAAGAAGAGAGAATGCCTGGTGTGTGGAAGGTCTTTGATTATGTTGACTGCCGTACATAGGCAATGAGAATTGCAGACAGAGTCCATGGAGGAGTGGCTTGTTCCTGTGATGTGTTCAACTGCGCCCTCAATTTTCTGCAGTTTCTTACAGTCACAGGCAGAGCAGTTGCCAAATCAAATGGGGATGCATGCACATCTGATACTTTCTACATTTGTTGTTGGTCAAAATGGACATGCCGAATTTTTCTTTAGCCTCCTGAGGAAGAAAAGATGCGAGAGAGCTTTCATGGCAGTGGCGCCAGTGTGGTTCGACCAGGACAGGTTACTGTTGATGTTCACTCCTAAGAACTTGAAGCTGTCAACCCTCTCTACCTCGGCACCAACTTATGTAAGTAAGAACACGTGCACCACCCATTTCCTGAAGTTGATGGCCAGCTCTTTTGTTTTGTTGACATTAAGGGAAAGATTGTTGTCAGAACACCATGTCATGAGGCTCACTATTTCCTCTTGTACTCTGACTGATTATTATTTGAGATATGGCCCACTACACTGCAAACTTATAGATTGAATTTGACCATGCAGTCACGGTATAGGGAGTAGAGTAGGGGGTGAGGATGGAGCCTTGTGGGGCACTAGTGTCAAGGATAATCATTCGGAGGTATTGCTGTCTATCCTTACTGATTGTCTTCTCTTGGGCAGGAAGTCAAGGATCCAGTTGCAAAGGGTGGATGTTGAGTCCTAGGCCTAGGAGTTTAGGGATGGATTTGCTTGGGATTATAGTAATGAAGGTGAAGCTGTAGTCAATAAAGAATAATCTAATGTAAATGTCTTTACCAGATGCTCCAGAGATGAGTGCAGGGACAGGGAGATTACATCTGCCATAGAACTGTTCCATCAGTATGTGATTTGCAGTTGATTGAGGTTGTCTAGCAAGTTTGAGTTAACCCTGACCAGCACTTCATGATGGTGGACATCAGAGCTACTGAGCAGAGGTCATTAAGGCAGGTTATCATGTTTTTCTTAAGTACTGGGATTATAGTGGTACTTAAGCAAGTAAAATGGTCAGATTGAAGCAGGGAGAAGGGAAAATGTCTGTGAATACCCTCTCATGGGGACTAAGGGCATTGCCAGGGACACAATGCTTTCTAAATGCTTTCCAGGGGCTTATTCTCTGGAAGAATAATTTTACAATAATGTTTGCAATGGTGACTTGTGGGTTCAAGTGCATTGGACGCTTCTGGGGAGGGTCATGGAATTCCAATCCTTTTCTGTTCAAAACATGCATAGAATGCATTAAGTTCATCGGGAAAGGATGCATTGCTGTTGTCAATGCTGGATGACTTTGTCTTGTAGCCCACCGTAGCACATAAGACCTGCTACAACTGATGCTAGTCTGAGACTTGATTTTGGATTGGTATTGTCTCTCAGCATCCTTGATAGTTTTACAGAGGTCCGACCCCGATTTCTTCAATCAGTATGTATGTTTAATTTCAGAGAAATGTATACAATATACATCCTGAAATTCTTTTTCTTCACAAACATCCACAAAAACAGAGGCGCCCCAAAGAATGAATGACAGTTAAATGTTAAAACCCCAAAGCAACCCCCGTGAAGATCAGTTCAAGTTCAAGTTTAATTGTCATTCAACCATACAAGATTACACATGAATACAGCCAAACGAAACCGTGTTCCTCCGGGGCCAACATACAAAACACAGTACCAACAGTCATACACAGCACAAGGTACATATAAGATTCCAATAAAGCATATAGTCACACTAAAAAATATTTTACAGACCAAGTCCCTGAGAGGCATGTCCTATAAATTAATGGTTCATGGTTGTTATCGGCAAGAACAAGCAGTTCTCAGGAGTCCACAGACAACGTACGCAAGCATGCACACAATCCAGCTTGTCATCCCACCGAGCATACACTAGAGGGCAGCACTGATGGAGGAGCCACACTACACCACCTCTGTCATCTTCTCTCCTGGACTACTGCAACAGGCAAGCATGCGGCTTGAGGCCTAGTACTCATTACTGCCAAAGCCATGCAGCTTCCCTGCAGTCTGTCTCACCAGTAACCAAGGGAATCGGACTTTCTGCACTTTACACTATCGATGTCCAACAGGGTCTTGTGATCACAAGAGAAACATCCAAGACCATCATTTACTGTTATACCACCAGCTGTCTTCACACGCCAATTCCAACGCCTTCCCATAGCAGGAAGTAACAAGGTCCACACCAAGTCCAGCTCTTCCAGTTCCTCCGCTAAAGGGCATCTCACTGATGGGGTAGTCCGGCAGCATCTGAAGTTCTTAATGTCCAGTATTGTCCTGCAATAGTAGAAAAAAACACACTTAAAAAAGATGAAAACACCTTTGGTTGGCTCCTGGGACCACTGCATCCAAATGCGCCATCACCTTACTGGAAGTCAGAACTTAGAAAGTTGAATGCTGCAGTCTGAGACTTCACTAAGAAGTGGATCTCCCACATCATTCATACTTTCCAGTTTGGGGATGCACAGTCCTCAGCACACTTGTTGATAAAGCCCGTGATGGTGGTGATATACCTATCTAGGCTGGCTGGCTGCTAAATCTTTTAACATAGACCTGGCTACTTGTTGCCTATTTGATATTTCAGTAATATTTGAATAATCTTGTAAATATGTTATTGATTAAGCATTCTTTGTTGGTTTAAATAATTCATTATGATCATGTGTAAAAATATGTGAATTGCATACATCATGACATGTGATAAGTGTGCACCTTGCTTAAAGTAAAAAATAAAGTACACGACTCTCGTTTTCCTATCAATTAGTTTAATTTTTTGAAGATACAAAATGTAACAGTGGTGATGAGGTATTTTAAAAATGAACCTGAGACGACTCCTGACCTGATGAAGTGCAGCAAGGAATGGCGAGAAAAAAATGGCGCAGCATGTGCAGACACAATTGAGCTTTTAAAAAAGAGAAAATGGAGGAACTCACAGGTTCATAAACAGTGAGTACCAGGTGAATATAATTATTTAAAAAAAGCAGAAATGGCTGGCTACATCAGAAAGATTGAGGCAATTGATTACACCATGGATAACTGGATTTTATATACTGAGCAAATTGAACAGAATTTTGAAGAAAGTGGAATAACCAACGAGAAACAAGTACCAATTTTGCTGGGTGTATTGGGTTTAAAGGCATACAGTTAGTTTTGAAGTTTGACTGCTCCAACTTAACTATCCTAGATGAACTTTGTTGATATCATTAAAGTAATGCAAGAACATTTAGGTTCTATTTGCAAAATCAAGAAGAAGGGGAGTCCATTTCTGTATATGTGGCTGAATTGAAGAGATTGTCTGAACATTGTCAGCTCAGTATTGGGTTTAATGATGCACTGATCTGCAAGGATGTACTGATCATTTAGTTTGCGGAATCTTACAAGAAAACATTTGGAAATGGCTCCTAACAGAACCACAAATCACATTTAAAAGAACTGCTGAAATTGCTGCATCAATGGAACTAGCAAACAGAGACACAATTGAGTTGCAGTCAGGAATGAAAATGAGCGTGAACAAAATTGCAATGTCTAAACAGAAACCTGCTGGACAAACAAATTGTGTTACCATTCAGGCAGGGGCTCACGTACACCAGACCAATGCAGATTTAAAGGTGAAACTTGCAGAAAATGCAACCAAGTAGGACACATGCAAAGAGCATGTTGAGCAGACAAAAGTAAATGGACTGGAGAGAAGAAAAAAGCTAAAATGTCAAGTTGCAGTTTTAAAAAGAGCACTAACCTTCATGCTGTTGATGAAAAATATGATAATGATGAAAGTAAAGCTGAACAGGGTACCTTTGACATTTACAATGAGAAAGCTAACAATAGGCAAGCAATATGACTTATTCTTGAAGTGAATGGTAAATTAATTAAAATGGAATTAGACACTGACTCAGTTGTTTCAGTCATTCCAGAAAATGAGTTTGAGCAGCATTTCAAAGATGTGCCTCTGCCTCCCAGGTCCCAAGGTCAGGGATGTCTTGGATCGGGCCTACAGCATTCTAAAGGGGGTGTGAGCAGCCAGAAGTTTTGGACATATTTGCACCAATGACATAGGTAGGAAAGGTGAGAAGGTCCTGAAGAGAGATTTTAGGGAGCTAGGTAGAAAGCTGAAAAACAGGACTCCAGGGTAGTAATCACTGGATTGCAGGTTGTATTGCTTGCCAGTGAGGGTGAGAATAGGATGATTTAGCAAATGAATGTGTAGCTGAGGAACTGGTGCAGGGGGCAGGCACTCAGATTTCTGGATCATTGGGATCTCTTTTGGAGAAGGTACAATTGTACAAAAGGGATGGGTTGTACCTGAACCCGAGAGGGACCAATATCCTTGCGGGTAGGTTTGCTAGAGCTGTTCAGGAGGGTCTAAACTTAATCTGGCAGGAGGATGGGAACAGGAGTGATAGTGCTGAGGATGAGGTAATTAGTTTACAAATAGAGGCAGTGTGTAGTGAGACTACTAGAAAGGAGAAACTGATGACAGGGCAAACTTGCAGACAATGAATTGCAATGTAAAAGGTGGACAAGATCGAAAGTGGTGAATATGGGACTCAAGGTGTTATATTTGAATGCATGCAATATATGGAATAAGGTAATTAAACTTGCAGTTACAGATTGGCAGTAATGAGATTTACAGGAAGATGATGTTTCCCGCTTGGCATTGCTGCCTGTTGCACCTCTAACAGTGCATGTCATCAGCCAGGGACCACTGCCCACTGGTGTCTTACTCCCTCAGCCCTGGTACACCTCCTGGTGGCGGACAGTGGCACGGACATCTCCCTGCCAACCCCTGCAGCTTCCAGTGGGGTTTGTCAGTCCCCGAATTTCTGTCCTTCCTCCTCAGACACAGCCAAAAGCTGCCCTCTGGTGGCTCTCCTCGGCCTCACTCCAATCTCTGCCATATCACAGAATAATTTTGTCGTTGATGCACCGACAAAGCCCTGGCATCTTACCTCCACATGTCGAATGATAGTTCTCCAGTCAACTTTCTTACCCTCAGCTCCCAGGTCTACGTACTTTAGCCTCTTCCCCCTGTGGGCGGCCTCCACTCCTTCCTCCCAGGGGATGGTCAACTCAGTGAGCAGGACTGTCTTTGCAACTGTGGAGCACAGTTCTATGTCTGGGCGGAGAGATGTGGTGGTGATTTCCATGAGGAACTGCAGCTGTCTGCCCTTATGTTCCCCCCCTTGCCTGTGTCGAGGAGTCGTGAAGGAGTTCTTGGGCAGCAGCATCCTGCTGGGGAAAGGCTGTGTCTCACATCGCACCCGAAAGTCTCCACCAGCCCCTTTAGGACCTGGACGTGCCACCAACTGTAGTGCCCTTGGGACAGCGCAGTGTTGCATCCCGCCGGGAAGTGTTGGAGGTCGGCATTGGTGGTAACACAGAGGGGCAACTATCCTCATTGCCAAACCGAAGGTGAAGGCTTTGGGGACATAAACTGCCCTGATGAGGAAGCTGAGTCTGGCTTGTGGGACCTTCCACAGGTCAGACCAGCTGAATGACATGTTGATGCTGCCCTCCCATGTTGTCCAGCTTTCCTTGACGGCCTTGTGCCACCGCCTTCACCCTGTAGTACTCCTGCTTTGTCCCTGTCACCTCTTCCACAACCATCACTTTCCCCTCTTTCCTCGAGGCCTTGGGCCAGACTTCCCACAGCCAAGTTCTGCATGTCCAGCCTGGACTCTGTCGACAATCCCTTGGTGCTGCAGCCAGCTGAAGGCCTGGCCCACTTACAGCCAATATGACCTGGGGCATTGACACTCCTCACCGGCGGGTTGGTGGACTCCGTCAGCTCAAAAACCAGCCGGGTTTTCTCCTACTTCTACCCCAGGCTGTAGGATCTCAGTGGCAGCTGCAGCATATTCTACCCAAAGAGGCCAGTGTCTGCGATACACCCAGGCAGCTCCAGCCATTTCTGGTTGTACCGTTTGGCTCTTGTTAATTCTAGCCAGGCCCTCTGCGATCTGTTTCTGTGCTACTTTTCCCAGCTGCTTGTCAGGGAGCTCTGCAGCGTACAGCCTCCCAAGGCTTTGGGTGGGCTGCTTGACCAACATCGGGATTTCCTCACCTCCTACAACATAGGTGATGCTTTCACTTCTGACCCCTCTTCAGAGGGATCGGCTTTGCAACATGTAGGGCTTCATCTTCATCCTTGCCCATGCCACTAGCTCGTCCAACCTCTTCGGCAGCCTTCTGCATGTAGCTTGTGACATCATCCAGGTAGCTTCTCAGTGGAGGAAGCCTGACTGTAGCTTTACCCCTCCAACTACCTGCCTTGCTGCAATAAGGATGATCTCGAAGGCAGCCACAAACAAGATGGGAGAGATGGAAGGGCTACCTTGATCTGCTACCACTCCATTATCAAGTCTCAAAATGAGAAGCCTATCTAGAGATCACTGAAGTTATGTGGTTGGGAATGTAAAGGAACTCCATTGCAAAGTGAGACTGCTAGCAAGGAGAAGCTGATGATAGGGAAAAACTATAGTCAATATGATGAGTTGCAGTGTAAAAGGTGGACAAAATCAAAAAGAGTGAATACAGGATTGAAGGTGTTTTATTTGAATGCATGTAGTGTATGGAATAAGGTAATTAAACTTGTAGTTACAGATTGGCATGTATGACATTGTGGGCATCACTGAATCACGGCTGAAAGAAGATTACAGCTGGGAGTTTAACATCCAACAAAACACAATGTATCAAAAGGGCAGGAAGGTAGACAGAGGGGGTGGCATGGCTCTGTTGCTAAAAAATGAAATCAAATCATTAGTAAAACGTGACATAGGATCGGAAGGTGTTGAATCGCGGTGAGTAGAGCTAAGGAACGGCAGGGATAAAAAGACCCTGATGGGAGTTATATACAAACTTCAAAACAGTAGTGCAGATGAGGCCTGCAAATTACAATGAGAGAGAGAAAATGCATGTCAAAAGGGCAATGTTATGGGGGATGTCTATATTCAGGTAGATTGAAAAAATCAGGTTGATGCTGGGTCCCCAGAGGGGAAACTGTAGAATGTCTATGAGATGGATTTTTAGGGCAACTTGTGATGGAGATCACTAGGGAACAGCTATTCTGGATTGGGTGTTGTGCAATGAACCGGAATTGATTAGGAATCTTAAGGTAAAGGAACCCTTAGGAGTAAATAATCATATATGATCGAATTCACCTGGCAATTTGAGAAGGAGAAAATGAAGTCAGATGTATCAGTACTAGAGTGGAGTAAAGGGAATTACAGAGGCATGAGAGAAGAGTTGACCAAATTTGATTGGAAAGGAACATTAGCAGGGATGATGGCAGAGCAGTAATGAGTGGAATTTCTGAGAGCAATTCAGAAGGTTCGGGATAAGTACATCCCAAAGAAGAAGAAGTACTTTAAAGGCAGAATGACATAACTGTGACTGACAAGAGAAGTCAAAGCCGACATAAAAGCCAAAGAGAGGGCATATAATAAAGCAAATATTAGTGGGAAGTTAGAGGATTGGAAAGATTTTAGAAACCAACGTAAGGCAGATGATAAAGTCATAAAGAAGAAAAAGATGGAACACGAAGGTAAGCTAACCAATAATATTAAAGAAGATACCTAAAATTTCTTCATATATATATATATATATATATATAAATAAAACACTGGATCTGAGCTCAAAACAAACACTAGATGATATCACGAGTAGGTTTACGAATAGGCACTGAACCACAGTTCAGATGTTCCATAATTACCCAATTCTTGCTGCCTAAATCATGATCACCAATTGGTGGGACCATCCTGAACCTTTAAAGGGGCCTCACCAGCATTCCATACTGCAGGGAGTTTGATCACCTAAATCTCAGAAGCTGGCACAATTGGGTGTCTCATAACAGGACCCCCCTCCTGACTCCTGATGGCCCTGGCTATGGTAATCATGGATGAGGGCTGTATCCAAGATCTCTTTCTCGAGCGCCCAGCACCTCTCCTCTGATCTGAATCCTTCCCTGTTCACGAGGTATTGCTGAACCCCTTGAACAGTATGGGAGTCCAGAAGTCTTCTCACCGTGAAGACCTGTTCCCCCTCGATAAACCTGGGTGGCGATGGAGCTGATGATGAAGGGGCAAAGGGACTGGTGCAGACAGGCTTTAATTTAGAGATATGGAAGGTGGAATTGATCTTTAGGGTCTTGGGGAGCCACTGGGTTTACTTTTCTCAGGATTTCAAAGCATCCAATAAACTTGGGTGTCAACTTTTCTAGTTTCCACTCAGAGAGGCGTAACAGATCAGAGATCTGTTGCCCAGGTTGTAAAGCAGGTCCCTGACCTCTTTTGGTTCACCTCAGCCTCCACTTTCCAGATAGGGTCCAGTAAAATCTCTCTTGCCCTAATCCATCTTGGCTTGCAGCGTTGAATGAGATCTTTGGCTGCAGGGACCCCAACCTTGGCTTCTTGTCCCAGAAAGAGAGGTGGAGGATAACCAAGCTGGCATTTGAATGATGGCATCCCATGTGTTGAGCGTTGTAAGGTGTTGTGGGCGATGTCTGCCCAACAGCAAATGGTCACACCACTCAACAGCTCTTTCTGAAGCCAAGCACCTTAGGGTACATTTTAAAACCTGGTTGATCCACTCCATCTCACTGTTGGACTGCAGGTAGAACCCAGGGGAAAGGCACGGTGTTGCTCCTATCAGTTTGCAGAACGCCCTCCAGAAATGTGATGTGAATTGTGGACCATGACCCAAGACAATGTCCACCAGGAATCCACGGACCCTGAAGACCTGGTCCAAGACAATCTCAGCTGTCTCTGCCGCAGAGGGTAGTTTCTCTGATGCAATGAACTTTTGAAAACCAATCAACAACCACCATGATGACCAGTTTTCCCTTGGATAGTGGGAGACCCACGATGAAGTCCATGGAGATGTGTGCCCAAAGTCTCTTCGTAGAGGATGGAGGAGCCCTTGATGCTAGGTTTGTGATTCCCTGTTACAAGTGCACATCTTGCATGCCTACATGTACTGCCAAACCTCTTTTGTCATTCTGGGCCACCAATACCTCCTCTTGGTAAACTCGCGGGTCCTGGCAATGCCTGGGTGTGCGGTCATTCTCAACGAATGTCCCCATTGGAGTATCTGGGACCGGACAGAACTTGGGAGAGGCCACCCGGAGGGCCATTCCTAGGAATCTCCCCTTGCACTTAAGCTTTGTGAATAAGAGCGTTGATTCCCCAAACAAACTGGTGCTACTGCCCTGACCTGGGGAAAAATTGTGGTAGGCTGCTCCTCTCGTTCCGGTTCATCGACCGACAGGACAGGGCCTCTGACTTCTCGACCCCAGTCAGTGGGTCAGGATGAATTCAAAGCAGTTAAAGATTGAATAAAGCCCACCTGGCCACGCTTCAGATCCCTCCAGACTAAGACTAATAGGCACTGGAGAAGTTTTTTCCCTACTGCGGTCACTTTGCTGAACAGTTAACTGCCGGTTAACTGTCGGCTAACTATTACTTGGATTGCACTACTTGTATGTATAATCTATATTTTCATTTATATTTATCATTATTATTGTTATGAGCAGAGAGACAACATCTGCCGGAAGTAAATTCCTTGTATGTGCACAGGTAATTGGCGATTAAAGTCTGATTCTGATTCTGATTCTGGAATTCAGCCTCTTGGCCTCCTGCAGCTCCAAATCGAGCAAACCTCTGACCAAATTCTGAAATCCTGCTGGGTCCATCTTGGCTCAGTTGTACTGTGACAAGAGAGTAGATATTGGACCACTGGAAAATTATGCTGAAGGGATAGTAATGGGGGACTAAATAAGTATTTTGTATCACTGTGGAAGGCACTGGCAGTATGCAGGAAGTTCAAGAGCGCCAGGAGACAGAAGAGTGTGAAGTTGGGAAGCTGAAAGTCTGAAGGTAGACAAGTCATCTGGACCAGATGGGGTATACCCCAGGGTACTGAAGGAGGTGACTGAAAAGATTGTGGAGGCATTATTAATCTTTCAAGAATCAATTGAACCTGGCATGGTTCTGCAAGAATGGAAAATTGCAAATGTCACTCCATGCTTCAAGGGAGAGAGGCAAAAGAAAGGAAATTACAAGCCAGTTAGACTGATCTCAATGGTTGGGAAGATGTTGGAGTTGATTATTAAGGATGTGGTTTCAGAGTACTTGGAGGAACATAATAAAATAGATCATAGTTAGCAGTGTTTCCTTAACAAATCTGTTGTAATTTTTGTAGAATAACAAGCAGAATAGACAAAGTAGAATTGGTGGATGTTGTGTACTTAGATTTTCAGAAGGTCTTTGACAAGTTGCCACACATGAGACTGCTTAACAAGTTAAGAGCCCATGGTATTACAGGAAAGATGCTAGTATGGATAGAGCATTGGCTGATTGGTAGGAGGCAAAGAGTAGGAATAAAGGGGACCTTTTCTGTTTGGCAGCTGGTGACTAGTGGTGTTCCACAGGGGTCTGTGTTGGGACCGCTTCTTTTTATGTCATATGTCAATGATTTGGATAGCGGAATTGATGTCTTGTAGCCAAGTTAGTGGAGGATACAAAGACAGGGAGGGGCAGATAGTTTTGAGGAAGGAGAGAAGCGACAAAAGAACTTAAACAAATTATGAGAATGGGCAAAGAAGTGGCAGATGGAAACCACTGTTGGAAAGTGAATGGTCATGCACTTTGCTAGAAGAAATAAAAGCATAGACTATTTTCTAAACGGGGTGAAAATTCAAGAATCCAAGTTGCAAAGGGACTTGGGAGTTCTCGTGAAGGATTCCCTAAAGGTTAATTTGCAGGGTTGAGTCAAGGGTAAGAAAGGTAAATGAATGTTTGCATTCATTTTGAGAGACTAGAATATAAAAGCAAGGATGTAATGTTGAGGCTTTATAAAGCACTGGTGAGGCCTCACTTGGATCAATTGTGAGCAGTTTTGGCACCTTTATCTATGATAGAATGTGCTAACTTTGGGGAGGGTTCAAAGGAGGTTTGCAAAAATGATTCCGGGATTGAAAGGCTTGTCATTTAAGGAGCGTTTGATGGCTCTAAGCCTCTACTCACTGGAACTCAGAAGAATGAAGGGTGGCCTTATTGAAACCTATCAAATGGTGAAAGGCCTCGATAAAGTGTATGTGGATAGGATGTTTCCTGTGGTGGGGAGTCTAGGACCAGAGGACACAGCCTCAAAATAGAGGGGCATCCTTTTAGAAAGGAGATGAGGAGGAATTCCTTTAGCCAGAGAGTGGTGAATCTGTGGACAGGTAGTTGTGGCCATGTTATTGGATATATTTAAGGCAACAATTGATAGACTCATGATTATTCAGGGCATAAAAGGATACGGGGAGAAGGCAGGAGATTGGGGCTGAGAGGTAAAATGGATCAGCCATGAAGAAAAGGTGGAGCAGACTCGATGGGCCAAATGGCCTAATTCTGCTCCTATAGCTTATGGTCTTATACTAAGCTGAAGCCTGTAGATATCCAGCTGAGAACTTCTGCTGGAAAAAAGTTACCTCCTGTGGGGTGACATTCATAACAGTGAAATGCAACAACCATCAAGCCACATTGACCTTGTATGTGGCAAAAACAGGAGGCCCAGCATTGTGGGTATGTGATTGGCTGAGGCAACTACAACCTGATTGGAGATCCATCCACTATTTGCATGCCACATCTCTTGCAACAACAAGCAAATCAAGAAAGGTACTGGATGACATCACAACTGTCTCCATGCTGTCCAACACGAACTGTTCCCCAATAGAGGGCAAGCAGGTGTTGGTGCCAACCTCTGTGCCTCTGTTTGGAACACATATTGGACCAAGGAAGGACCATGCCAATAAGAGGAAGTGTGAAAACGACAAAAGCAATGGTCCATCTACAACAGATTTTGTAGGCAACATATGAGAAAGCCTCTGATATGTTAATCAGGTAGCTACTTGCGAAAGGTGGCTTCATTTTAAGCTGGAGAGAGTTCAAAGAGCTTCAGGAAAATTGCAATCGTTTGGCTTTTGTGAGTATAAAGAAGCAGAATCTACTCTGCGTGCATGAATGTTATTGTATGAACTTCAAGTGGGAGACACAAAAAGCTGCTTGTAAGGGTAGGTGCAAAGACCAAAGCCCAGCTGGATGAACGGAAAGTTTAAAAGAGAGGAGTCAATGGAGAATAGAAAACAGAGGATTTGGAACCAAGAGGGAATCAGAGGAGCGACAAAAGGATTAATAAGAGAATACTCCAGTGAACTAAATGCACCTTCACAAGATCAAGATGCGCATCCTCAAAAGAAGAAAAAGGAAAAGGAGAAGAAAGGAGTCCACAGCTAGTCAGAACCACTTCTTCTAGTCTGTCAGCTCCTACAACCACCACTGAAGAGGCCCCAGAACCTGAGATGGTTTCACAACTGCAAGTCTCACCTGCCAAGCAGAGTGATTCCCCCTTGTCAGAAAAGACGTTATTCCACAAGAATAAGAAATCCTCCACAGTGATTGTCTTCAGGCCTGAATGGGACCATTTAAAATTCACTATGCTGTGTATGTCTGCAGAGCAATTGCATGATATAGTGTAGTGTGTATAGAAGTTGAGATGCATTCTATATTGAGTTGGAATTTATTGCTAAGCATAGAGGAGTGCTGTGCATTTTATATTTCAATAATATTTGAATACCTCGCGCTGGGGCTATACGGCGTTGAGGCGTGTCCCCTGGGTGGTGGATGGGGGGATGCCTCATGAGAGGGGTGCACCGGATAATATGGAAGAAGGTGCCGCGAACCAACATAGCCTAGGAGAAGGAACTCCGATTCCAAACCCGGGTAGATAGGACTCATTAGCCTTGGATGGCAGCCTATCTAGGAGAGGGTAAACTCTGATTTCAAACCTGGGCAGGTGGAGGAGCTCATTAGCATGGAAATGCCATCGCCTAGGGGAAGGTGACCCCGACAGAAAACCCCTGGTCCTCCAGGTTGGGGGTTGTGCAATGGGCTAACAACTCGTTCATGTAAAAGAAGCAATTGTTACAGAAACCGTCAACAGATTGTCAACCACTAACCCAGATCTCGAGAAAAGCAGGGCCCCATTCAGGAGGCTGATGACGCACTGCAACCAAACCCGTCAGGAAGCTGCAGGGCTGACAACCCTCCTTCACCCGAGGAAAACCATAATGAAGGTTCCAAAGCTGCTCTCACAGAAGAAATCTATCCTAATCAGAACATGGAATGTGAGATCACTTTGGGAGACAGGTAGGTGCGCACAGGCAGTGAAGGAAATGAACTGATACCACCTCACACTCCTGGGCATGAGCGAAGCAAGATGGAATACTTTTGGTAAGACCAAACTGCAGACAAGAGAAACTCTGCTCTATTCTGGCAAAGAAAAAGTGGAAGACCTGCATGAGGCTGGTGTGGCCCTGATGTCATCCAAAGCAGCAGCCAGAAGTTTGATAGAATGGGAACCAGTGTCTGACCGTATCATCACAGCCAGTTTTGAGTCCAGATTCCAGAAGGTATCCATTATCCTGTGCTACACCCCAACTAACAATGCAGAGGAGGAAGAAAAAGATCTCTTTTACACCCAGCTTCAAGCAGTAGTTGGAAAAGTACCTAAGCAAGATATGTTGATCGTCATGGGAGATCTGAATGCCAAAGTAGGCAGCGATAACACTGGCAGGGAGAGAGAGATGGGCCAGAATGGTTTGGGGAATATGAATGAAAATGAAGAACTCCTTACCAACTTCTGTGCCTTCAACAAACTGACCATTGGAGGTACCCTCTTTCCCCACCAACACTGTCACAAGATAACCTGGGTCTCACCTGACCATCAAAGAGAGAACCAGATTGATCACATCATAGTCTGCCAGCGCTGGAGAAGTTCATTGAAAGATGTGAGAGCCGAAAGAGGAGCAGATATTGGATATGACCACCATTTGGTTGTTGCAAAGCTGAAGATGAAGCTGTCAGCCAAGAAGAAGCAACAGAACACATGAATAAAGTTTGATGTTAGAAAACTACAAATGGAAGAGAACAAGAAAGATTTCCACATCGCCTTGCAAAACCGCTTTGGGGCTCTTCAAATAGAGGAACAAGATGAGAGAACAGCGGAACACGCCTGGATTACCGTCAAGCAGGCCACTGTAGGAGCTTGTGAAGAAGTACTGGGAAGACCACCTGTCAACAGTAAACGTTGGATCAGGGACGAGACATGGCAGAAGGTGGAGGAGAGGAAAAAGCTCAAACAGGAGTTGAATCAGGCCAGAACCCAGCAACAGAACCAAATCGCCGCCAACAGGTAGAGTATGATGGTCAAGGAGGTGAAGAAACAGCTCAGAAAGGACAGGAGATCATACTTCAATGAAATAGCAGAGCAAGCAGAAACAGCGGCCAGTAAAGGGGACCTCAAGGCACTCTACACGACAACTAAACTTTTGAGAGGGAAGAAAAGCAATTTCAACAGACCTGTTAGAGACAAGACAGGCCATCTGCTCACTTCAGTTGAAGATCAGCTGGTGAGATGAAAAGACCACTTCCAGGAAGTATTGAATAGACCACCGCCACAGAACCCACCTGACCTGGAGCCTGGAGACCCACTCAACATCAATATAGGTGAATTCATCAAGCAAGAAATTCGAAAAGCCCCGAAAAGCCTGAAGAACAACAAGGCTGCTGGAGAAGACAACATTCCTGCAGAAGCAATGAAAGAGGGTGGAGAGGTTATGGTGGACTATTTACATATACTGCTGAATTTGATATGGTGAACAGCAGAGATCCCATCAGATTGGAAGAAGGGTCTCCTTGTGAAGCTGCCAAAATCTGGAGATCTTTCACTGTGTGGCAAGTGGAGGGGGATCACCTTGTTGTCCATTCCTAGCAAAGTTTCTCACCAAGGTCATCTTGGAGCGGATGAAAGACGCCATTGACCAGAGACTTAGAGATGAGCAGGCAGGGTTCAGGAAAGAGAGATCATGCATTGACCAGATAACTACACTTAGAGTCATTGTGGAGCAGACAATAGAATGGCAAACTCCACTATATGTGTGTTTTATTGATTTTGAGAAGGCATTTGACAGCCTGGACAGAAAGTCAATGTGGAGCATCTTACGACACTATGGTGTACCGGAAGAGATGGTGAATATCATCAAGCAGCTTTATGATGGCTTCTCATGCAGGGTCATCCATGATGGGAGACTATCCGAAGAGTTCCTGGTCACTACTGGAGTCAGACAGGGATGCCTGCTGTCGCCTCTACTTTTTCTTGTGGTACTCGACTGAACTACAAGAGCATCCTATGCTGGCTCAGAGAGAGGCATCCAGTGGACGTTAACAGGGAAATTGGAAGACCTGGCATTTTCAGATGATCTTGCTCTTCTCTCACACCGGCTTCAAGATATGCAGATGAAAGTAGATTCCTTGGGAGAGACCTCACAGCAAGTAGGCCTTGAGATCAGTCAGGAGAAGACCAAAGTTCTACACATTAATAACAAACAAGAGGAGCCATTATGGATTGAAGGACAAATAGTTGAAGATGTAGACAAATTCACCTACCTCGAAAGCAAAATCAGTAAATCAGGAGGTACAGATGAGGACATCAGAGCAAGGATTGGAAAAGCCCAACAAGCCTTCACAACCCTGTGACCTGTTTGGAGATCTACGGCCATCTCTGTCAAAACTAAGCTCCGTATATTCAGCTCCAATGTGAAAGACATCCTGCAATATGGATCTGAAACATGCAAACCAACTGCAACAAGATCCAGACCTTTCTCAACAAATGCTTCCGGCAGATCCTCCGCCTCAAGTGGTACGACAGAGTGTCAAACCTACACCTATGGAAGAGAGCAAACCAAGAGCCCCTTGTATTCCAGTTAAGGAAGAGGAAATGGAAATAGGTCGGCCACACCTTGAGGAAGAGCCAGTCGAATTTCATTTAACAATCACTCGAATGGAATCCACAAGGGAAGAGAAGAAGTCGCCCAAAGCAAACCTGGAGGCGTAGGCTTTTGGCTGAACTGAAAGCCGCTGGCCAAACTTGGGAGACTGCAAAAACATCTGCTAGAGATCGCAGAAAGTGGGGGACTTTTGTTGAGGCCCTATGCTCCATAAGGAGCGAAAAGGATTAAATTAAAAACTAATATTTGAATAATCTTGTAAATAAGATATTAAGTATTCTGTTTAAATAATTCATTATAGTTATACGTAAAAATCCATGAGTGTCCTGATTCTATCACGTGATGTGTGCGCCTCACTTAAAGGGGAAAAAATGAAGTATACAACGTATATCCCAACTCTGTTTTCCTTTGAATTAGTTTAGTGTTTTGAAGTTACAAAACGTAACACTACAGAATCTCATCTACTTCCTCAGAGCATCACTGCATGACTTTCTGCGCTGGTTCCTCACGTTTCAGTTTATGTGTGTATGCAGGGAGTTGGAGCACAGCCTACTGGTTTAATTTGGCAAAGTGAAGGTGGTTCAGTAGGCAACTTTGATGGTTGTTTGGCAATGGTCAATGGTGCCTACATCCCTGGTGGGACAGGAGACGTGCTGGTAGTATTTTAGTAACACACTCTTGAAGTTGACCTGGTTGTAGATACCGACAATGAAGGGGGCCTCCTTTCACAGCTGTTGAAGTTTCATTGAATGCAGGCTTCACACCCACCAGGAATGGGATGTACAGTAGATTGCCATCAGGGTAGCCGAAGCGAAGTCTCGCGGCACATAGTTCTCTGTATACATTGTTTTATTTATTTTTACTAATTCCACAAGAGATATTTTGGGGAATGTTTTATTTATTCTTTAAGGATAAATATCCATTATCCAAACTCTTATAATGAATCATTTGCATTTAAAATGATTCCTTCAATATGCAGCTACATTCTATAGAACTCATTTTTTCAGGTAATAGTATATGCAACATTCAATGATCGTTCAGATGTCAAGTACAGCTTATTTGCTCGTATCTTTTCTATAAGTGCCTAGATTACAACAAAATTATGTAAAAATAGCATGAATTCCACCCATACTATCAAATTTTAATCTTTGTTAAGGTATTTTAAATAAAAACAGAAAATGCTAAGCACACTGGTCAGGTCAGGCAATTGCCTATGGAAGGAGAAACGGAGTTACATTTCTGGCCAAAGTCCCTTTTCATTAGGCCTTAAGTGTTAATGCTGGTATTTTTCACAGATGTTGCCTCAGTTGCTGCGTGTTTTCAGAATTACAAGTTTTTTTTTAATTTATCGCAACTGCTGTTTTTGATTGAATGACTCATGAAAATATTGGATGAAGAGATGTGAAAGTTTGGTCATTTCTGCTTGATACTAGTGGATGCCAGCCTGTGACACTGAGCCCCTTTAAGAGTTGATGTCTTGAGAAATGACAAATCTGAAGGTAGGAAAGCAAATTGTTATAATTTAGGCATTTATGAATAGGATTCTTCATTAGGAAAGAGGCAAAAAGACAGTAAATCTATTATCCATACAAATGTAGCATAATTGTCAAATTATTGGATTAACAGCCAGAGTTCTGGATTACTATTTCAGAGACGTGTGTTTGAAACCCAAATTGTGAAATTGAAAAAGTAATTAAATCGGGATTTGTTTGAAAAATAAATCAGCTTGTCTCATGAATGTTAACTGTGAAATAATCAGAGTGGCAATAAAAACATTTTTCGGTTCATGAGATGTCATTCACAGAAAGAAATCTGCCTTCTCACAATCTGACCTAAACCAAGGCTCACTGATGTTGCTGACTTTTAACTGCTTCCTCACATCTGGACAATTCTGCATGGACAATAATGTTAATACTAGAAAATGATACCCGCAACATCCACATTCTGCAAACAAAAGGGCAGAAAACTGCTGATTCTTGAATTAAAAATAAAGATAGAAAATGAAACACTTAGGTCAGGCAGCATTTGTGAAAGGACAAATTTAAAGTTTCGGGTCAGTAAACTTCTGTTGGTACTAGAGGAAGTGGTTATAGGAAATTCAGATACATGACATCCACTGGTTCTCCTTCATCCATTCTGCATATTACATCTTCAAAAAGGCACTTAAACAAATATGATTAGCATCTCATAAATTAAATCGATTCTGCTTAATCACGATTTTCAGTATCTTGCTACCACAATCCAGAATGATTTTAACAGATGTTTATTATTCCCTAGTTTCTCTTTTTTTTTGAATTGTAGCATATATTTTTATATTACATGGCTTATCCAACTGCCAGGTTCAGTGCTTTAGGTTAAGAATCAAATGATAATGGATTTCAATATTAATAATCCATTGATAGCATTATCATCAGAATTTTTCAAGTGTGGTGACAAGGTGAGAGCATTCCTGAGTTGAATAGATTCGTGAAATTAAATTAGCTTTATTGAAGAAAAAGTGTAAATTAACTTTTTATAGAATATTGAGCGGAATTTATAGCAGTTGTTAAATAATTGGTATTGTCTACAAGTGCTTAATATCATATTAAAAACTCAAATATTAAATGCAACAGCTTTTATTTGAAAACATCTTTTAAAATATAACACTCTGGAAAAATAAAGCACATTTGATAATAATGTACAAAATTTCAGATTTCAAACCATTAAAATTATAAAAACATTTTACAAAGAATTTACAAACTTCCAGTATTTTGTTGCATCTCTTTGAAAAAAAGATAAATGTATAAATACTGAAATATTTTGGTCCATGTAGCAGATACGAAAGGTGAATATAGTCTAAAGATGGTAATATGTGATTCTGGTTAGGAAAAATGCAGTTTTTAAATTCAAGAAAATTAATAATGAACCTTTCAGTGGCAAGCAGCACATTTTTATTTCAAAAGTACATTGCTCAATATTTTTAACTTGCAAATGATTGACAAAATCTGAACCTCTGAAATTAGCAACCATGTTGATTTGTTTATATGACAGTGTATCTCAAATGCAACAAAATATTGTTTTTTATATTTTAGGATACAAAGGTATTCCAGTTTTGTTAAATCAAATTTGTCTGCAGCCTGAGTAAGGTAATGGGGCAGTTTAAGTTGCAGTGGAGATTCTGATCTGACTCTTGAACATATTAAAGCTGTTTGAGTTTGAACCAAACGACTACAGTATCAATTGCCACTGGATGCAGTATTATTTCATCCTAGTGCAAGCCCTACATTATTAGAGCCTAGGGAATCTCAAACGCGTATCTTAATGCACTTTAACTGGTTTTAACGAGAAGTTAATCTATACACGTTTGAAAAGCCTGTTTTCTAAGCAGACCACCATTACAGAGTCATAGCTCCCTTGGGGCTGATCTCCACAATGCACAAATGCTTGTAATTGCAGCATTGCTTCAATTTCACTGATTTGTAAGGTTGTTATCTCTGGTTAAATGAGAAAGAATGAACTGATACTAACTATTATTAGATAGGTGAAGACATGGCAAACTAAAATTTTGAAGCTAGGTCATACTGAGAAACTCTTAAAACCATAGAACATTACAGCACAGAAACAGGCCTTTTGGCTCTTCTTGGCTGTGCCAAACTATTTTTCTGCCTAGCCCCACTGACCTGCACCTGGCTCATATCCCTACCTGTCCTCATCCTGTACCTTACAGCTTACAAAGTTAACAAGTATCTCGATTTTTACTTATTTATCTTTTAAAGATAGACAACTGAGAAAGGGTGAAAAAGTACTGAGTTGGAATAAATAAGGAACTGCAGGTTTATAAACAATTATTCTTAGAGAGACTTGTAAAATTATTCTTCCATCATATTCTAGCAAATACTATAAAACATTTTAAGACAATCTTAAAAAATCAAATTTTTGTTACAATATACTATAATTCTACATTCTTCTCCACAGATGTTGCTCAAATGTTTCTTGCTTTTTTTTGTTTCTATATTAAAAAAAAACAGCCATTTAATGAAATAGAATTTATAACTCAAGAAAGCTCCTCAACAAGACAATAAATGGTGGCTAATACTGCCAAGGTTAAATCTCCCCCCCCCCCACCACCCCCCCTCGGCACTAAGAATTCCTTGATAATATGTTTCTTCTAGTGTGTTCAGAAAGTGAGTACTTAATTTAAAATTCTTCTTACAGGTCAAAAGTAAGTGAAACAATGAATGAATACAAACAAAGGCTTTTTAAAAAAATCAATATTCTTGTCTCTGCACTTAAGCTCTAGAAAGTGATTTACGAATAGTAGTAATTAACTATTTCCTATGCTGGAATTGAACTCCAAACTCCAGCATCTGAGATGTAATATAACACAGTGATACCCATACACATTCTATAACAACAAACAGATTCAGGTATGCAGTATTCCATACAACCTGGAAAACAAGATTTCTTCTTTGCATGCTAATATTACAAGTACGAATCAGTACTGAGTTCAACTCTTTACCTAAATACCCATCTACTTGACCACCTCACATCATGCATTAAAATCATGCATTTTGAATGCCCACAATATAGCATGTGATTTTTGCACTCAAATTTGTTATCTCTACAAATCTTACAATCTTCTAATGCTGATTTTTGAAAGTTTAGCCGCAAGAGGGGGGAAGGAAAATATCTCCCATGTCGGTGATGTGGAAAACATGAGTGTGGACCTTACAGATGCTGTAATCATGACTGATTTCAAGTGAGACAAAGCTAGTTCCAGTAGCTACAGCAGGGCTGTCTGCAAAAAGGAAAGTCATCAACAGGGTGCCATTCAACTACCTCCTCTCAGTGCCTGAAGAGCTACTCCCTTACCTGGATTCCACCCAATGGACATGATCTTACTGCATGTCAACTCCAAATGCAATGCATGAAGCACCATCAATCATGGGCCATTTTCTTTTAATCTCACATAGGCCTCAACACTTATTAAGAGAGTGTATGAAGCATTATTTTCAAATTTTGTTGTCTGCAGTAATTTGCCATCGTGAATGAGACGTGTGATGAAGACTTGAAAGATGTGCCACTGTTCAGATCATACTATGCAAAGTAAGTACCCAACATTTCTCTCAATCTTTCATACAAAAATGTTGCATCTCATTGTAACCAGCAAGTGGAAAACAGTTGAATTTACACCAGCTTTATCCATCAAGCTGCCCGTGTGGAAGTTCCAAATCATCATCAACTCATTAACTGAAGCATTAAACAGAACAATCTCGGCTTTAACATTTGCAAAACAAAGACTCTCTACCAAACCAGAGCCCACTGTATAACATCATTCTACAATAAAAGTTCACAATGAGACCTTGGAAAATGTGCACCAATTCTTGTATCACAGGAACTACCTGTGAATGAACGCAGGTTATTAAATATCATTTTATTTATTTAGAGATAGAGCGTGGTCTAGGCCCTTTATGCCCTTGGAGGGACACTGCCATAGCAACCCCCGACAACCCCAATTTATCAATAACCTAATCAGGAGACATTTTATAATGACTAATTAACCTACCCAGTACATTCTTGGACTGTAGAAGGAAACCCACGTATTCCACGGGATGGCCATACAGACTCCGTACAGAGGACATCAGAATTGAATTCCAAACTCCAATGTGCAGAGCTGTAATAGCATTATACTAGTTGCTATGTTACCATGGCACTCGCCATGGTAGCAATTGCTGAAAACACCACTGCCATCAGTGCACCATGGTCTTCTAAGAGAAATAATGTTTGAAAAGCAAGACCTTGAAACCAGTACAAAGCTCATGGTCTGCTGGGCACCAGTGACCCCTGACTTTCACAGAATTGGACCACTTATAGCAGAACATCAATGCACTGGAGAAGTACTGTAAGATCTGTAAGATCCTTTAAATTCATTTGTAGCAAAAGCAAACCAATGCTAGTAGCCTCTCCTAAGCCACTATTCCCAGCATGAAGGCTATAGTTATTCCAAAGAGTAAGCCACTTTATCCAAATGCAAGACATCATACTCACAATAGACACAGTATTCCCCACTTTGTCATGATAAGAGACCACCAGGAGAACAGTAGAAACGATTCTAAGATATTCCTTGAATCTTTTCTACTGATAGGGTAAGGAAGTCATTTTTTCCCCAGAATTAAAGTATTGAACAATAGAGAACACGGCTTTAAGGTGTGAGGGAGTAAGTTTGAAGATGATTTAGGTGACTTTTTTTGTTTTACACAGAGTAAGTCGCGGAAGCTGATATGACATTAATATTTAAGAGCCATTTAGGTAAGCAAATGAACACAGATTGGTGCGATATACACCATGTGCTGATAGGATTAGTTAAAATTGGCACAGACATCCTGGGCTAAAGGGCCTATTCCTGTGCTGTCCTGTTGTCAAAATCACTCTGTAAATATGAACACCTCAATGATTCATCCAAACTGGTCCATGATCTTTCAAAATGAAGGAACAATATTGAGAACACAGAACTGAAACAAAAAAAAAAATCACCCTGGAAACCAAAGTGCTGCCCAAGGAAATGGTATATTGCAACTTTAAAGTGCTGCAATATAGAATTTGGGTCTGCCTTCAAATTTCTATCGGTACTAGACAACAGAAAGATCAGCTAGAGCATTGAAATATGAGAGAATTTTTTTGCCGTTTACTCCTATGCAAAGTATAAAAATGCCTTCTACTTAATATGCAGGTTGAAAAATAGACAATAATATGTCTTGGGGAGAAGCAACTTGATATGAAAATTTTAATTGTTAAAATGATCATGTTAAAATCAGTATTCCAGCATTCAGTCTTACCACTTTGGAATTTTGGAACTCTGGAAAAGTCATTTTTTTATATTTAAAGATATTTAGTTGTGCAATTCAAATATAATATACTAATGCTATGTACCTGTGATGCTGCTCATGTAAGCTTTTTTTACTGCACCTGTGTAAGTATGTACTGTGTATATAACACAACTTTGACGAATCAATTTGAACTGGTGAGCATCAGGCTATAAATGGTTATAACATATTTTGTCAGAAAAAAATATTAAAAGCACAATTCTTCTCATTCACAAAATGTGGAAGAGAGAAAGAAAAGGCTGGAAATAATATTTCTGCGCTTGGTAAGACTTAAATAAACAGGGTAAATCTCATTTCCTTATTGCATAGTTTGAATCTAGTTATGAGCAGTTTTATGACCTTAAATTGCCATTGTGGTGTAAATGTACAAAACGTCCACTTTAACAAAATGCAAACTTAACTAGTCATTACAAATCAGGACTTGTGCAAACTTGCCAACTGAAATTCAAACTTCAATTAAACTGCTAAAAATTCTAATGGATAAAGTGAAAGGTTTTCATAAGTACTGTCTTTTGTAAAAATTACAACATTAATTCAGATAAGTAGTGCTGAACCAAGTAGAGCTAGTCCCAGTAGCATTTTCTTTTCTGCACTGGAACTTTACTTTGAGGATGAAAGTAACATAGAACACACCGCCCAATGCAAATTACTTGACTGAACACTTTATCACCAATCCTAACCCACCCCCCACCTCAACAATTACAGTGTCAAACTTTAAACCAAAAAATGTATTTTTATTGCTTTATAACAGCAATAAATAACATATCAGCAGAGTGAAGAATTTATAGTTAAATCTTGAGTGTCACATTTACAAACATATTCTTTGTTAAAATCTTACAAAGATTAAAACTTAAGTTTATGAATCCTTAAAAATACTTAGAATTTGCACACAATTTCTCAAACTTTTGATCCACTTGGTTTTACTCCAAATCAGCAAACAACTTTGCAGTTGGGCAGCTTCGTGGATGGCAGAGCAGGTTCAAAGGGCCAGATGCCTACTCCCGCTTTACTTCTTACAGTCTAATGTAAATCACTTTTAATTACAACATGCAATGGAGTAAATTTACAATCCCAAAGTATTTCAGAACAGGCAGCTTATGTCCTTGTATCCCAACGTTTCAAATCATCACAAATCGAAATAGAGTTCATGAAAATGAAAGCAACTTTTGAAAATCCAGTAGGAGTTAAACTGATATGCCTAAGAATAAGAAAGCAAGAATTTTAAAGACTTTGCTGCATGTTGACTTTAAAAGCTTCTGTCTTCAGTTATATGTCCTCCCTGAGTGATGTTGTTTAAAAAAAACACACTACTATATCCTTAAATGTTTGATATAGTACACTAATGCTATCAGGCTAAGTGAGACAGTGTTATACTGTCAGAATAAGAAAGGAAGCTTCTTGTCAAATCCTTCACTTCAACTTGATTTTTACAACACCTTGCTGTGGCTCTGTAAACCTGAAATAAATCAAGCATGCAATTAAAAAGTCAATAGTTACCAACTGTACACCTTTTCACACAGTTGCATATATTATTTGAGGTCTATTTAGTGGTTTAACATCTGAAAATTTACACAATTAGGATTAAATAAAAATGAACACCTATGCAATATTAAACACCAATAATACAAAACTCACACAAATATGTCAAATTTATTATCATTTTCTTTAAAGTTCCTTTCGTAATCAATACGGTTACCTATATATTCCTTATGTGAGATTGCACTGATTTATCAACAATTTTTCTTTGAGGCCAAAATTATTAACAATGTTGAAGCACTTTCAGAGTTTACAACAAGGAGACAGCTGTCAAATCTCCAAAACACACATCGGGTGGAAATGCAGGAGAATAGACACTGAGCCAAAAAAAAAACAAGATTAGAATGACAACTTAAATCTTTGATTGTAAAGATATAAAGACTTACTTTTTTTAAAAAGGGAATCTGCAAAGGTAAATGGGATTAAAGAGAACCAACCTTAAAGGCCAAGGTTATTTCTTGCTGATTAAACTGAAATTAAGATATACAAACGCCTGGATTTTGAAGACAAAAATGTAAGAATGGGCACGTCTTAATCTGTTACCAGGGTAAACTTACATTAAGCCTCAGAGGAATCTGAAGAGTTAAATATGAGGGATTTAAAATGCAATTTATTTTGAGCACCTGCAGACAAATGAAAGCTGAGGTGATGGGCAGCAGAATGAACTTAAATTGGTAGAATATGTGAATGATTATATTTTGCAGTTTATGAAGCATCACACAGGCAAACCGTGTGTTTGAGATTGTAATGCATCAATGTTTGTGTCTGGTATGAAAAAACACTAAATATTCGGGCTTACATCAGGTTCAAATTGGTCCCAGTCAGATTGGATTTAAATCTGCTATTTCAGCAGACTATAGGGCCCCCTAATTCTTATCATCACGATAGATTAAAAATAAGTCAATCAATTAAGGCAATAATTGATAGTCAAGTTAATTTTTTTTAAGTATTAGCACAGATCTTGTACCTGAAATTCTGGCGTTTGAGGTAGTCAGTAACAACAGGTTTAATACGTGCTACACCTCCCTGGCTGTGACGCCCTCTCCCAGTTATGACAGAAAGGTAAGCTTTACCACCTTTTTGCTGGCATTCTGAAAAGAAAAATAATGTTCCGAGCAAATCATTTAGTTAACTAGAACTTAAAAGTCCAATCAAACAATGACATAAGAATTTTAATAGACTATTATTTAAAGCATTATTCCAAGAAAGCAATTCATTCTGTAGAGTCTTAGCTAGATAACAATTATTTGATTTCAACTGTTACTTAAACTTTTAAAGTATAACGAAAATACAAAAATAAAGAAATTCAAATTAATCCAATCACTGCGTGGTTATTTATGCCCAAGTTTTATTCCTACAATTATACTCCACTTAACCTCTACCAAGACTGCTGCTTGGTTATCCCTTCCTCATCCCTTTTCTCCTACAATCCACTCTCCTCTCCATCAGATTCCTTCTTCTCCAGCCCTTTACCTTTTGCAGCCACCTGGCTTTACCTATCACCTTTCAGCTAGCTTCCTTCCTCTCGCCCACCTTCATTTATTCTGCATTTTTCTCCTTCCTTTCCAGCCCTGAAGAAGGGTCTCGGCCCAAAACAACAACTGTTTATTTATTTCCATAGAGGCTGCCTGACCTGCTGAGTTCTTCCAGCATTTTGTGTACATTATACTGTTGTTTATTGACTTCATCTCCACCTTCAATACTATAAACCCGAGCAAACTCATCTTCAAATGCCTAGTCCTGGTTCTCCACACCCCCCTCTGAAACTGAATCCTTGACTTCCTGATCAACAGACTGCAAACTGAAGGGATAAGCAGCAACACCTCTGCCAGAATCATTCTCAACACTGGTGACCAGTTTTTTGCCCAGTGACAACAGCACGTGCACACTGAATAACTTCTTAAATAAAAACAATATAAATAAGCCAGTTCTAAAATCTGCTGACAAATCATTGCCAACTGCATGTTGTCAACACTGTGCATATCAGAAAACGGAAAAGGAAATGTGATTATGTACAATTGTGAAATATGCTTAACATGCCAACAAGGTAGAGGGTGACAACCTTTTGTGCACAGTTTAAATTCCTTTTTGTGCTAATAGCAAAAGATGTCTGCACAGGCACACAAAGGGAACACTACTCACAAGGCTGTTTCGTCAGCCCCCTACCCTGCTCCCTGTACACTTATGACTGTGAGGCCAGATTCTGCTCTGACTCAATCGACAAGTTTGCAGATGTTACCACCATAGCGAGTCACATCTCAAATAACGATGAGTCAGACTGAAGCAAGGAAACAGCAAACCTAGTTACATGGTGTCATGACAGCAACCTTTCTCTCAATGTCAGCAAAACAAGAGCTGGCCACTGGCTTTGGGTAGAGGGCTGGTGCACATGCTTCTGTTTACATCAAAGGTGCTGAGGTTGGGAGGTTTGAAAGCTTCAAATTCAATAATTTGTCTGGTCCAACCAAACTGACACCATGGCTAAAAAGCTCACCAGTGCCTTTCTTGCTCAGAAAGCTACATAAATTTAGCATGCCCCTTTTGACCCTCAGCAATTTTGATTGATGAACTATAGAAACCAGCCTATGGGGTACATTGTGGCTTGGTAGCAACTGCTCTGCCATTACTGCAGGAAACTAGAGAATTGTGGACACAATTTAGCACATCATGTAAACCAACCTCCATTCTATGCACTGTCTATGCTTCTCACTGCCTCGATAAAGCAGCCAGCATAGTCATAGACCCTACCTACTATTCACTGAGCAGAAGACACAAAAACCTAAAAGCCAATACCACCAGACTTAAGAACAGGTTTTATCCTGCTGTATAAAACTACTGAATGACCTAGTATGATATGACAGACTTCTGACTTCATAATCAACTGTGTTATGACTTTGTACCTTATTGCCTATATGCACTGAACTTCCCCTGTAATTATAACACTTCATTCTGCACTTTGTTATTGTCTTACCTTATACTACCTCAAAACACGGTTGCAATCTGTATGAAGAGTACCTGAGATAATTTTTTCACCATATCTTGGGTCAAGAGACAATAGGAATCCAAATTACCAAGCTTAAAATTTCTCTTTCCGAATACCCTCCTCCCATCCACTTTCACAACTCCATTTCTGACCTTACCATTCTAAACACCCGGCTACTTTTGCTATTTCTCTTCAGAAAAAGCTGGGCTTGTTTCCTTCCTATTCACGTCAGCAAGCAAAGATGTGATGATGGACGGGATGGGCAACAGAAATTTTCAAGGTCTCCACGTTGAGGGAGATCAGCCAGGAGTGCATTAAAATAATCATTTCAAGAGTTAACAAAATAAATCTGATCAATGATTCAGCAGTTTATTGTTTGAGGGAGAAATTAAGTGGAATAATATCACAGACATGGAAATAAGTTGTCAGAGTGAGGACACAGCTTGTCAGAAATTCAACACAAAATCAAATATGACATCAATTAATAAGTCTGGTTGAGTTTCAGGCAGCTGTCAAGGAGAGGAATGGATTCAGTGGCTAAAGTATGACTTTGTGATGAGGTTTAAAAATGATGGCTTGTCTTCCCAATATTTAGAAGAAAATACTTTCTGAATGGTAAAGTTAGAAACGGTGGAGGTTCAAAAAGACACAGGGTCCGTGTGTATCTATCACTAAAGCATCCGGGTTCAAAAAAGAAAATAACCATCATGAACACCCAAGTTCCAGCCCTTCACTGGTTTCCAAATGTCAAACTGCTTGACAGCTCCCCCCACCCCCACCACAAACTCTGCTCTCGAGCCAAAGATTCTGCCAGCAGATCCTGGTCTGCATGAACCAGTTGGGCTGAGGGACCTGATTCTGTCCTGTATAACTCCATGACACTATAATTGTTCAGTTCTGAAAAAATATAATTTGCAACTTTGAGAGGAGCTTCAAATCTTCTGTCTACTCCTTTACCATGATCACTCGTTTTTATTCCCATAGCATTTCCTGACTCTGCACCTGCCTCACTCACTATGCAAACCTCTTCCTTATCTATGTAACCTCTTGGTCATTTTTCCCACCTTTAACCTTCTGTAAACTTGGTCACCTAAAACTTGTCTGCTTGTGTTCTAATTCATAGAATCTCTGTTCCCCAATCAGGTCTGTGCTCAGTGACAAACCTTGGCTCCTGATTTAACTAATCCACAAATTTAAAGTTCCATTCATATTTTCAATTTCCTTCCTCTCACCTCCTTCAGCTCAAAAGTCAATCCTTATATCTGTTACCCAGTTCCAGGCTTTTGAATGTTAGAAACATAGAAAACCTACAGCACAATACAGGGCCTTCAGCCCACAAAGCTGAGCTGAATATGTCCTGACCTGAGAAATTACCTAGGGTTACCCATAGCCCTCTATTTTTCCGAGCTCCATACATCTGTCCAGGAGTCTCTTAAAAGACCCTATCGTATCTGCCTTCACCACCGTTGTCAGTAGCCCATTCCACACACTCATCACTCTCTGTGTAAAAAACTTATCCCCGATATCTCCTCTGGACCATTTCCAGGCACCTTTCTCGAGTTTAATCATTTCACTACTGGCACCCATACCTTCCACTGTCACGGTGTCCTTTGGAACCTTCTTCCAAAAGTTCTCCAATAGTCCCTCACCCACCCTTTCCCTTCTTTCACCAAACTTTCAATAAACTATCGCATAAGCTTCTACGTACCTAAATCTCAATTTTTTGGACCACGTTCACATAAATCATTTTGGAATGTTTCACTACCATAAAGGTACACAAATACACATTATTGCTGTTAGATATGACATTTTGAGGTTGACAAAAAGGCTACATTTCTTTTACATTAAATCATCAACAATTCATTAACTTAAGATGAAATGCTTTGGATTAGAATCAGTCAGGTTTATTATCACCAGCAGGTGCCGTGAAATTCGTTAACTGAAATTATGAGAGTCATTATGATGTTGTTGCTCTTTATACTATTAGGCCTGTACATTTTTATGAGCCAATGTAGTTTAGTAACCCAATCATTAGTGACCAGAAAAAACAATTTTGTTCTGCTGTTATCAACCAACTGAGCATTGTTAAAATAAACTACAGATCAACCCTTCTGGGCTTGACAAATTAGACTTGGCGCCACATTCCCTTAGGAAAATAAATAGAGTGCATTCTAGTTAATTGGGCCATCGGTTAATCAGGACAGCGGCTTATTTGGGGCACTCTTAAAGAACAAAAACAAATCAAGCTAGTATTCCATTTGTTTGGGACACTATGCCACTAAATTGGAGCAGGAGATTATTGCTGAAAGTTCTAACTAGAGTCAGTCATGTGGTCGCTACATACTTCACCGTGTTTAGAGTGAACAGTTTTTAAATAGTATCAGTTGCTTATTTGTTTTCAAAAAGCAATGATTTTTGTCACGGATAGTTGACGAGTAATAAACAATGAGACAGGTCAGAACTGTTTTGCTCACTGTGGTTTTAAGCATTCAGGCATGGAAATGCCAGATATGGCTGGGAGTAAAAATGAAATGATTTCACTACTTCAATAAGTTAGGCACCATGAAGCACTTGAAGGTATCAACAATCATCTTGAGTGTTACAATAAAAATGAAGATTTGGAGGATGCAATAGTCGAAAGCACTGTTTGGAAGGCAGTCCACTATCTGCTCAAGGTGTCTACACTGATTTCGCTTGGTTATCAAAAGAACATGTCAGCGTACATTGAATGAATTGCTCTGTCGACAACTATTAGGAATTAATACAATTTTGTAGTACTGTTGTAGTCTTGGTAGTGTTCCAATTTATTCTACATTTCATTTAAATACATAATTTGTTACTCAGTTAAACAGTAGTTTCTCTTTTTTATACCTTATTAACTATTTCCATAAAACTTTGGCTAATTGGAGTAGCCATTTAATTGGGCCAAAATGTACTGATCCCAATGTGTCCCAATTAACCGGAATCCACTGTAGTTCTGAATATTCTCTGTACCTGTTCCCCTCTCACATATTGATCATTGAAGGTTTGTACTACAAGGCAGAAATAAATAAGCTGAGGAAATGAGAGAGGGAGAGTTTTATTTCTGCCTTATCAAGTTGATCCACAGTTAACCATATACATTACCAGTTACCCACCATTAATCTTCTGGAATAGCACTTCCTCCAAATATTGCAGGGCTTCAGACACATGAAGGCCATGAAGGTCTAAAACATTTTGTGGAAGTAATGATGCATTCACTTGATTAAAAATTTTTAGTGCAGCTCTGTGGTTGGCTTCTTTCATCTTTTCACCATGAAGATGACCCTTAAAATATTGGATAAAACTCAGTCATAATGTTGCAGATTCGGTTTCTGACTGAACAAAATGATATTTTCAATATAACAAAATTTGCAAATGCAATTCAGCTGTCAAACACAGCTACATAAGTTTCTGGAGTTCACTAGAATTATATATGTAACACCATGCTACTTCAGTGTGAACATTAATTTCAATTATGAACAAAATTATGCTGATAAATTTATATTCAGGCACAGTTCATACAAAAAATGTATAGATTATTTTGTGATGGCGTTGTGATAAAATACACTAAGGATTTAAATCTGGAATAATCTAATGCTTAAATCTTTAGTTGCTACTGAGGCTGCTGATTCAGCCTGATCTGCTGGTGGATTGATAAGTATATCATGAATGAATGAATGACATTGAAAGTAAGGATAAAATTGAAACACTTTCAAGTAATTTTGACTCTTTGATACATCCAACAAAAGCAGGAGCAAATGATTCCACTACTTCCCTTGACAGCATGTTGCAACAACTTTCTGTGTAAACAACTCAAAAATCACTCATAAACCACTCACCTAAAATCTGTGTCCTCTAGTATTTGACATTACCAAATACCGTACTGCAAATTTTCCTGTGATCTAACTACTTTCAGTAGGTGGTATGGCAGTGCAGCAGTTAGTGCTGTTGTTCCTGGATCTGTGTTCAAACCTAACCTCAAAAGTAAGTGTGTGGATTTTGCTTGTTCTTTCTGTGATTACATGGGTGCTCTGTTTACTCACATGTTCCAAAGATGCATTGGTATGTCATTTGGATACTGTGATTTACCCTACTGTGCATGAAAATAGCAAAAAGTAACAAAAAATGAGTTGGTGACATTAAGAAGAATAAGATTAATAGGAATTGGGAAACAAAGAAGGGGAAATTACAGTAATGAGATTACTATTCTAGGAACTGGCAAAACTCACTAACTTTCTTCAATGTACAATGTAACTTGAATGTTTAAACATCAAATCAGAACTTAATCAATCAAAAATGCTGAAGAAGTTAGATGGTTGAACTGCATCTGTGGAGGGAAGAAACTGGACATTTCGGTTTGAAATGCTGCATTAGTTCCTGGTACAAAATGTTGACAATTCCTTTACTCTCAGATTCTACTCAGTCTACAGAGTTCTCCAGCAGTTTGTTTTCACTCCAGATTCCAACAGCTGAGGTCTCTTTGCCTCTGAGAAGCCGGGACTACTGGGAAATATAAAAAAAAACCTCAAAACATGAAAGTTGGTATAACACATTTCCCTCTACAGAATAAGGAAGGACAAGTCTCCTAGTTCATTCCTAACTCTAACCATTGATAGTTTGAGAACATGTATGTTAAAGAATAATGTTCTTAAATGTTTTGTTGAAACTACTCCCACCATTCTGTAGAAAAGATTTCTTTCAACTGGTTACCTTCATATTCAAATACTTAAAAAGAATATTCAAATTGGAAAAAAATGTGTTTGGTAAATTGTAATTAATGACATTAAGAGGCAAATAATGCAAAAAAGTTACATGGAACTTGAAACTGCTCAGTCGTTTGCAACAATGAAACAGTTTCCGAAATCACCGTACGTTAAGAATAAGTTTACAAACATAAGATTGACAATATAGGAAAAGCCGCAGTTAAACTTCCAAAATAAAATTAATCCTTCTTTTTAGTACTGCGAATTTCTCTCAAAAGATCCAGTTCCCACTGGATGTGTAAAAATTGTATGGGTTTTCCATTTGCTCTTCAAACAGTATCATGTTTCCCTCACCTCAAAAGTTCTCCATAGGCTATCTCTAGGTAACAAACAGGATGTATTTTTTTTTAAAACAAATGTCCATACGTTAATTTTGTCCGTAAGTCATCAGGAAACAAAAAACACAAAAATCACTTAATATAGTAGCCAAATAAGGCTAAAAGCACATAAGGCCAATAAGAAAATTTACTAAATGTGGAGAGAGATAACTAGTTCTGCTCTTCTTAGGAATGAAGGTATGTACATCAGTTTTGAATTTAATATTATGGGAGCTTGTTCGTATGTAGAGATGCCATTAATCAGAGAGTTGCAGTATAATGGCCCTTGCACATGTTGAAACAGTTTAATTTACTTACACAGAAGTTGCATAGACAGTTTGGTTAAATTTTTAGCTGTTCAAAGAAAGACAACTATTTGACCTCTATTCCTTTTTTGGTGTACACTCACCTGCTGTGCATAATACGTGGCAACTGCTCTCATATTCCTTCCATGAGCTGCTGCAGCCTTACTGAAGCAATCTTGTTGCTTGCGTCTATGCAGGGCTGCCTCAATCCGAAAACCTTCATAATCAGGGTATTCTGCATTTGGGAAAACATGTCCACTTCGAGATTCTTTAGTATCTTTTGTCAATACTGCCTAAAGTAGACAAAGCCAAACAAAATTTTACTAGAAGTCAAATATTAGAAGACACACATTTAAGGTGAGAGTGGGGAAGCTTAAAGGAAATATGTGGGGCAAGTTTTCTTTTACAGAGAATGGCAGATACCTGGAGTGGATTGCCATTGGCAATGATACAAGCAGATATGATATTGGCACTTAAGCAATTTTTAGATAGATACAGGAATATGCAAGAAATGGAACAATATGGATCATGTACAGACAGAAGAGTTTAATCTGGTATTGTGTTCAGTGCACAAATCACAGGTCAAAGGAGCTGCTCCTGTGCTGCACTGTTCTATGTTCCATGTGTTTGATGTAAATCTGACATAAGCAGCAAAAAATACTATGATAATGCTATACATTCTTGGCAAGATTTGCAATTTATTGGTCTGTTCAGGTATAAAATTAAAACTTGTCAATGGCCACTGATAATACCAACCCTGACCTAAACCCAAAAACTTCTAACTTTTGATACCTGACCAAAACCTGGTAGGTACAGTTGCGTTTGGTAATCAAGAGGCAAGAGCTGCTACTCTGATACGAAGCTTAAACTGAACTGCAGCCCCCAAAAGACCTTGGTGTCGGCAAGGAAATGTCTTCACTCAAAGGTGGTAAACTTGTGGAATTCGGTTCTGGGTAGGTCTATAGTCTAGTGTAGTTTTGTTTTTATGTAGTTCAGTATAGTTTTTGTATTGTTTCATGTAGCACCATGAAAAATATCTAATTTTTACTGTGTACTGTACCAGCAGTTATGGTCGAAATGACAATAAAAAGTGACTTAACTACACTGAATATATTTAAAGATAGATAAGATTGCTAGTTATTGATTAATAAGATTCATAAACACAAACTTCATTTGGGGATCTGAACAGAGCTGGAACATACTACTGAAATTGTCATAATCATATTGAATGATGGAGAAGGCTAGAAGGGCCTGCTCTGGGCAGTGACCTTCTAATAACTGTCTGGCTCAAAGCCATGATTCATTCTTAGTTCTGCACATTCCCTCCCATTTCACCAGTGCAATGAGCCCTCTTAACATTGAAAGTGATAAATACATATCCTCACCAGCAAAAAGCCAAACAGTGTCAATTGTTTTAATTTATTTATGTAAGTGCCTTCCCAGCCTGATGAAAGATGAGCTTAGAAAAGGAGTTAGCATTTGACAAAAACACAAGAGATTCTGCAGATGCTGGAAATCTTGAGCAACACACAAAAAATAGTGGAGGAACTCGGTAAGTAAGGCAGCATCTTTGGAGGGGAATAAATTATTGACATTTTGGGCCGAGAACCATCAGGACTAATGAATGCCACCTAATCTATAAAGTGCTTCTGACCTTCTCTTTTATTTCAGACTACCAGCAGCTGATGTGTCCTGCGTCTCAAATTCTAGCATTACTTTTAATATTGGTCCCTTCTATAGTCTTCCATTTATATGTCTTCAGACAGCTATGATTATTAACTATTCATCTCCTTCTCAAAAATATCAGCCGTATTTGTGTTACCTGGATTATCTCATTCTTGCCTCAAGCAAATATTTTCTCTGCTCTCTCTACCCCTACCCCTCACTGTAACTAAAACATTCTTGTTTTCTCATTTTTGCAGTTCTAATGAAGGGTCATTAATCTGAAACAATACCTATGCTTCTCTGTACACAGGTGTTGCTTGATCTGGTAAGCATCTCCAGTATTATTGGTGTTTTTAAGACTTTCAGCATATGAAGGGTTTTGCTTTATGAAATGAATTGAAGCCTGATTGTTTCTGTTGAAGCCATCAAACAAGTAACTTACAGTAATTATAGTCAGTAGCTTCAAATTCTTAACAATTTTCAGCTTACCTTATCTTTATTTTTGCTCATAGTCAATTCAGTTTGAGGGGTACCTTCATGAAATTTGATAGCTTTTGTTGACTCTAGATCACAGTCAAATAAAGACTTCATAAACTGTTCTGTTTGTTCAAAGGAATAGCTAAAGTAAAACAAAATTAATTCAAGCAATTCTTTAGTCCTGAAAACTTAGAAAGAACTTGCATTCATCCATTAACTTTAATACAGAGGAGCAAATCCAAAAATTAAAGTGGGCACAAGATCATCAAAGGCATGCCAGATGGGTGAGGAAGACATGGTACTAGATAGGTTAAAGTCAGCAGGAGCACATGTTTATACAACTGAGAAAAGACCAGACGAGAATTCATATAACTGGGCACAAAGGTAAAAAGCACAGATACTAACAATGGACATGAGTGATTTAAAGATAGAACTAAGCAGACTTCATGAAGGAAGGGAAGTGATGACCTATACTCAGTTTACAATCAAACACAATGAAGGGTATCCACAATATTGTGCTGGGGAAATGCCTTTTCTTCAAAACTGAATATTGAATAACTTGCCTAAAATAAAGAAGCACTTAATAGGAGTAGAATTTCTCCAAGAAGACCATAACCGCGTCGTAGGGTTTAGAGGCTTGGGTGCCTCAGTGACCCAGAGAGCTGGAGTCAGGGCCTTGTGCTTTGACTCCTGATAGGGTTATCCATGCCAAACAGGTCAATGAGCCAGACTAGGAGTGGTCCACCAGTCCACTATGTTTGGGGGTTCAGCTCAGGGCTAGCAACTCTGACAGGTCAAAAAAAATTATTATGGAAACAGCAATGAAGAATTGTTCTGTATAGACAGAGATGGTGGATAATGGGCAGTAAGTAAGAATAGACTTAGAATAAAGCATGTTCAGTCGCATTTAGAAACTGATTCCATTCTTGCAGATAATGTTGCCAAGACATAGACATAGGTCAGGAAAAGGGCATTCTTTGGGGATTCACAAGGATGTTAATCCAACAGCAGATAGAGAAGCCACCCAAGTTATTATCAAATAAGTAAGGGTATGATCAGGTGCCAGACAAACTGGGAAATAGAAGAGAAACACTGAAGGAGGTTGCCAAAGTAAATCATATCTAGAGGATACCAAGAAATTAAAAGCTGGGGAGGAAGAGAAATAAACATAGAGAGAAAAAAAACTTCTCTTACTTTATTTATCACTTACGCACTGGCAGGAATGCATATAGATTTTCAAAATTGTGGAAGAGGCAGTATTAATTTTTGAGACACATTCAAGGACATTGAAAAAGCAATTTAGTGATGGGGACAGTTGTTTTGAATGTCAAGTAAAAACAAGGATGAGTTTTTGGAGGAGTGGGTGCTGACTGATGGTTGAAAGGGTTGGAAATATACCAGAGGTTTCAGCACATTTGGGGCTTGAAAATCATACTTGCCTTTGAAGATGAGTAAGCGGAGTTCGTGTAAGACATTAAGGGAAGAAGAGGCATGGGGAGGTAGCAGAGAATTAACAAATGGCTTAAGTGAAAGATCCAACAGCTCTAGAAGGACTATGACAAGTAGAGAGCCAGCAGCTGGAATCCAGGATTTGAAGAGTACAGTTATGAG
The DNA here is from genome assembly GCF_030144855.1 of Hypanus sabinus. NCBI lineage: Eukaryota > Metazoa > Chordata > Chondrichthyes > Myliobatiformes > Dasyatidae > Hypanus > Hypanus sabinus. The sequence goes on along the minus strand of NC_082719.1, from coordinate 44,593,280 downwards.
TGACTTGGGAATGTTTCTTCTCTCCACCCCAGATGCAAGACCAGAGTGAAATTATTCTGGGGTTGTGGCTGCTGAACAACTGCAAATTCTTAAAACAAGAGCCAGGAAGTATATGGCAAAGCCAAGAAGGGAGAAAGATACAGGGAGAGGTGGAACTCAAAATCATTCTTGTGATCTAACAGTTCCAATCATGATCAGTAATATTGTTTAAATTGTACACTGAAATTCAGAATTAATTAACCTTTGAAATGTTTAAAAACTAGTGAAGGTTCAACTTATACAATCAAAAATCAGTGACAGATTACTGGAAAAACTAAAGTAATTTAAAAGCTTTCTACTCTATCTCATTTATCATCTAAAATGAATCCTTTTGAGGTGAATGTCTGTTAACTTAATTTATGAAAGAAAAGTATTACAGATCATGAGGATTTCATTTTAAAATGTTAATTTTGAACTTTAGTTATTCCATTTAGAGAGATCCATAAGATATGGCAATAAGTTCTTATACTAAACTTAAGATTTCAATATTTTGTAATAGACATTAAATATTATTCTTCAAAGTTCTGGGTTACTAGTGTTTGGATAAGGCAAACAGCTGAAATAATGTAAGATATAAACAAAAGAATGAAAAACAAATCACTGTAGATTTGAATGCTTGAGAGCCAACATAGGCTGAAGACATGATTTAGTACTTTGGCATCACTTATTAAGATCAAAAATTTTAAATATATAGTTACATTAAATTTTAACTGAAACTCACTTGTTGTCTTTAAACATATCCATAATGAAATGCTTATCAATGCCTGGAAACATCTCAAGGAGACGTTTTTCCTTCAGTTTAGTTGCACAATCCTTTGAGGACAGGAAAGATTCTGTGAAGGACTACATAGGACAAACAAAAACATAATTAATAATTAATTAATTTAGCATTCATTTCATACATGATGCCCATACTGTTAAATTTGAAGTGGATAATTCCATTGCTTATGCTACTGTACATGTTAACTAACAGAACACTGGTACAACGCCACCATGAATGGCTATTCACCTTACAATCACAACATGAACAACTCTCAACTCCATTCTCTCTTTCATCATAAACATGAAAGATTATTTCAAAATCAATTTTTGTATCTTATATTTAATGCTACAATTCAGTATACGGAATATCAATTGTGTAAAAGGTTCAAAATTCTGGAAAAATCATACCAATACTAAAATTAGGATGAAGTTTATTAATTATCTGCAGCACTGTACATTTTAATTAAGTGGTTTTACATCTCCAGCTGAACCATTCCTGTACAGCTACACTGACAAGCAACAAACTAAATAGAAAATTGACCATGTTCACAAAAATGGTACAAATTTCATCCAAATAATGTTCATTTACAGGATCTGGCAAAGTTTGCATTTACTGCCCATTCTTAACTTCCCCCTAAAAAGGCTTTGGTGAGCCACCTTCTTGAATAGTTACATATTCTTCACAGTGACATTGGGTAAGGAGTTCCAGGATTTATAATTAGTGATGACAAAGAAATGGTGTTACATATCCAACTCATAGACATGGAGAGGAACCTGCAGGTGGTGATATTTCCATGTATCAACTGCCTTGTGGTAGAGGTCATGGGCTTGGGAAGTACTTTTCGAGTAGCCCAGTTTAATAACTTTAGAGCATTTTGCAGTTAGAAACATAGAAAAACTACAGCACAATACAAGCCCTACAGCCCACAATGCTGTGCCGAACATGTACTTACTTTAGAAACTACCTAGGGTAACCCATAGCCCTCTATTTTTCTAAGCTCCATTTACCTATACCGGAGTCTCTTAAAAGACCCTATTGTATCCACCTCCACTACCGTTGCCAGCAGCCCATTTCAAACACTCATAATTCTCTGTGTAAAAAACTTACCCTGACATCCCCTCTGTACCTACTTCCAAGCTCCTTAAAACTGCGCCCTCTCGTGATAGTCATTTCAGCCCTGGGAAAAAGCCTCTGACTATCCATATGATCAATGCCTCTCATCACCTTATACACCTCTATCAGGTCATCTCTCATCCTCTGTCGCTCCAAGGAGAAAAGGCTGAGTTCACTCAACCTATTCTCATAAGGCATGCTCCCCAATCCAGGCAACATCCTTGTAAATGTCCTCTCCACCCTTTCTATAGTTTCCACATCCTTCCTGTAGTGAGGCGACCAGAACTGAGCACAGTACTCCAAGTGGGGTCTGACCAGGGTCCTATATAGCTACAGCATTACCTCTCGGCTCTTAAACGCAACCCCATGGTTGATGAAGGCCAATGCACTGTATACCTTCTTAACTACACAATCAATCTACGCAGCAGCTTTGAGTGTCCGATGGACTTGGACCGCAAGATCCCTCTGATCCTCCACACTGTCAAGAGTCTTACCATTAATACTATATTCTGCCATCATATTTGACCTACCAAAATGACCCACCTCACACTTATCTGGGTTGAACGCCATCTGCCACTTCTTAGCCCAGTTTTGCATCCTATTGATGTCCCACTGTAACCTCTGACAGCCCTCCACACTATCCACAACACCCCCAACCTTTGTGTCATCAGCAAATACCTACCATCCTTTCCCTGTCTCGCTGGAACGTACCTATGCAGAACCCCATGCAGATATCCCCCGAACCTTTGCCACATTTCTGCTGTACATTTCCCTGAGAACATCTGTTCCCAATTTATGCTTCCAAGTTCCTGCCTGATAATAATAAATAAACAATAAACAATAGGTGCAGAAGTAGACCATTCGGCCCCTCAAGTCTGCACCGCCATTCTGAGATCATGGCTGATCATTCACTATCAATACCCAGTCCCTGCCTTGCCCCCACATCCCTTGATTCCCCTATCCATCAGATATCTATCTAGCTCCTTCTTGAAAGCATCCAGAGAATTGGCCTCCACCGTCTTCCGAGGCAGTGCTTTCCACACCTCCACAACTCTCTGGGAGAAGAAGTTTTTCCTCAACTCTGTTTTAAATAACTGACCTCTTATTCTCAATCCATGCCCTCTGGTACTGGACTCTCCCAACATCTGGAACATATTACCTGCCTCAATCCTATCAAATCCTTTAATTATCTTAAACGTTTCAATCAGATCCCCTCTCAATCTCCTCAATTCCAGTGTGTACAAGCCCAATCTCTCTGCGTAAGACAGCCCTGCCATCCCAGGAATCAACCTAGTGAATCTACGCTGCACTTCCTCAATTGCCAGAATGTCCTTCCTTAAACCTGGAGACCAAAACTGTACACAATGTTCCAGGTGTGGTCTCACCAGGGCCCTGTACAAATGCAACAGGACATCCTTGCTCTTGTACTCAATTCCCCTTGTAATAAATGCCAATGTTCCATTTGCCCTCTTCACTGCCTGTTGCACTTGCTCATTCACCTTCATTGACTGATGAACTAGGACTCCTAGGTCTCTTTGCATTTCTCCCTTACCTAACTCTACACCGTTCAGACAATACTCTGCTCTCTTGTTCCTGCTTCCAAAGTGGATAACTTCACATTTATTCACATTGAATGACATCTGCCAAATATCTGCCCACTCACCCAGCCTATCCAAGTCTCCCTGTATTCTCCTAACGTCCTCTTCGCATGTCACACTGCCACCCAGTTTAGTATCGTCAGCAAACTTGAGAATATAGTTTTCAATGCCCTCATCTAAATCGTTGACATAAATCGTAAAGAGCTGTGGTCCCAATACAAAGCCCTGTGGTACCCCACTAGTCACCTCCAGCCAGTCCGAGAAACACCCATTCACTGCTACCCTTTGCTTTCTATCTGCCAACCAGTTTTCTATCCATGTTGAAACCCTGCCCCCAATGCCATGAGCTCTGATTTTACTCACCAATCTCCTATGTGGCACCTTATCGAATGCCTTCTGAAAATCTAGGTACACTACATCCACTGGCTTACCCTCGTCTAACATCCTTGTTACACCCTCAAAAAACTCCAACAGATTAGTCAAGCATGATTTGCCCTTGGTAAATCCATGCTGGCTCGGCCTAATCCTATTACTGCCATCAAGATATGCCACTATTTCAGCCTTAATAATGGACTCAAGCATCTTCCCCACGACTGACGTTAGGCTAACAGGGCGATAGTTCTCCGTTTTCTCCTTCCCTCCCTTCTTGAAAAGTGGGATAACATTAGCCACTCTCCAATCTTCAGGAACTGATCCTGAATCTAAGGAACATTGGAAAATGATTACCAATGCATCCGCAATTTCCTGAGCCACTTCTTTTAGAACCCTCGGATGCAGACCATCTGGACCCGGGGATTTATTAGCCTTCAGTCCTATCAGTCTACTCATCACAGTTTCTTTCCTAATGTCAATCTGTTTCAATTCCTCTGATATCTTATGACCCTGGCCCATCCGTACATCTGGGAGATTGCTTGTGTCCTCCCTGGTGAAGACAGATCTAAAGTACGCATTAAATTCTGTTGCCATTTCCCTGTTTCCCATAACAATTTCTCCCAATTCATTCTTCAAGGGGCCAACATTGTTAACTATCTTCTTTCTCTTCACATAGCTAAAAAAGCTTTTGCTATCCCCTTTTATATTCCTGGCTAGACTGAGCTCATACCTGATTTTTTCTCTCCATATTGCTTTTTTAGTTAAGATCTGCTGTTCCTTAAAACTTTCCCAATCATCTGTATTCCCACTCATCTTAGCCCTGTCATACTTCTTCTTCTTTAATGCTATACAATCTCTGACTTCCTTTGTCAACCACTGTGGCCCCTTCCCCCTCTTTGAATCCTTCCTTCTCATTGGAATGAACTGCATTTGCATCTTTTGTATTATGCCCAAGAATATCTGCCACTGCTGATCCACTGTCTTTCCTGCCAGGGCATCTGCCCATTTAACTTTGGCCAGCTCTTCCCTCATGGCTCATAGCCTCATATTTCCCCTTACTCCAATTAAACACTTTCCTAACTTGTCTGTTCCTATCCCTCTCCAATGCTATGGTAAAGGAGATAGAATTGTGATCACTATCACCAAAATGCTCTCACACTGAGAGACCTGACACCTGACCAGATTCATTTCCCAATACCGGATCATATACAGCCTCTCCTCTTGTAGGCTTTCCATAATCTGTCTCGCTATCTGTTCATCGATGTCCCTGTTACTATTAGGAGGTCTATAAAAAACACCCAGTAAAGTGTTAACCCCTTCCTGTCTCTAACTTCCACCCACAGAGACTCAGTAGACAATCCCTCCATGACTTACTCCTTTTCTGCAGCCGTGACACTATCTCTGATCAGCAGTGCCATGCCCTCACATCTTTTGCCTCCCTCCCTGTCCTTTCTGAAACATCTAAAGCCTGGCACTCGAAGTAACCATTCCTGCCCCTGAGCCATCCAAGTCTGTAACGGCCACAACATCATAGCTCCAAGTACTGATCCAAGCTCTAAGCTCATCTGCTTTGTTCATGATGTTTCTTGCATTAAAATACACATCTCAAACCATCAGTCTGAGTGTATTCCTTCTCTATCACCTGCCTATCCTCCCTCACACTGTCTACAAGCTTTCTCTATTTGTGAGCCAACCATTCCTTCCTCCATCTCATCAGTTCGGTTCCCACCCTCCACCAGTTCTAATTTAAACTCTCCCCAATAACCTTAGCAAACCTCCCTTCAAGGATATTGGTCCCGGTTGAATTCAAGTGCAACCCAACCTTTTTGTACAGGTCACGCCTCCCCCAAAAGAGGTCCCAATTGTAACACACTGTAAGGTTTCACTGCTAATGTAACGGTTTCTCTGTAGCAGCAATGTTTGGGTTATGACTAGAGATAACAGGGCTTTGGAATGTGGGGCTATCCAATGAGAGGGATGTTGTTCATTCTTGTGTGTCTGGGAGCCGGGATTTCATGGTCTTTTGTTGGGGAGAGATGAAGAGAGAGGACGCGAATGGAGAGAGTTGGTAGACTGCTGGATGGAGTGGACTGAGGAGCAAGGGTCTGAGGGTCTGAGGAGGACGACGGGAACAAATGGAGAAACTGTGAGCGCCAACATTTGCACAATAAACTGTTTCATGAGAAAGGGGCCTTCTTTTTGTTTCTTTACTAACCATAAATTCAAATTAGGAATTATAAAGCTCTATTGTTTAATCTACATATTGTGAACTGTTTGTTATTTTGTGGTATTGATTTGTAACAGGGGACACATCACACAGCATCCACCCAAACAAGATATCTTAAGTTTGGCCGGGCCGGGGGCAATCATTCCCTAGGTTAAGTCGCTAGCCGAACTGAGGGTTACACAATGATCAAGAAATCTGAAGCCCTGCCCCCTGCTCCAATCCCTCAGCCACGCATTTATCTTCCACCTCTCTCTATTCCTATACTCACTGTCACGTGACACAGGCAGTAATCCCGAGATTACTTCCTTCCTAACTCCCTGTAGTCTGTTTTCAAACCTATTTCGTTGGTACCAATATGTACCACGACCTCTAGCTGTTCACCTTCCCACTTAAGGATATCGTGAACGCGATCAGATACATCCCGGACCCTGGCACCTGGGAGACAAACTACCATCTGCATTTCCTTCTTGCGTCCACAGAATTACCTCTCTGACCCCCTAACTATAGAGTCCCCTATAGGGTAGTTAATGACATGCTCATTAAATGGCCCGTATGTCCTGTATAGTACTAAATTTCTTGGAAGTTGCTGGAGTTGCACTCCGCTAGGGAAGTAGCTAGCATTCTACCTTGCTCCTGATTTGTATACTGTACATGATGGAAAGGATTTGGAATGTGAGGAGGTCAGTTATTAGCCACAGAAAATCCAGCCTCTAACTCGGTCTTTTGGTTGTGGTAGCCTGCATGAGTTTCTGGTCAATGGTGATGTGGATACTCAGCAAAGTTTAATGCCATTAAATGTCCAGGTTAGGTAGTTAGACTCTCCAATTAAGGACCGTTGCCAACCGGTACATGCCTTCTACTTGTTACTATCATCAGGGTGGAGGTACAGGATCCTGAGTATGTACATATGATTTAGTAACAGCTTCCTCCCCTCTGCCATCAGATTTCTGAATGGTCCATGAATACATGAACACTAGTTATTATTCCTCTTTTTACACTATTTATTTAATTTTGTAACATAGATTTTTAAGTCTTTGCACTGTACTGTTGCCACAAAACAACAAATTTCATGTCATATGTCAGGGATAATAAATAATGATTGTGATTGGATAGTCTCATTGCCTGGCATTTTTGTGGAGTAAGTGTTACTTGTCACATATCAGCCCATCTCATCTGGGTTGTTCTGCATCCAGGAATGGACTTTATTTACTGAAGCATTGCAAATAGAACTGAATATTGTGCATTCATCAACATACATCCCCATCTCTTAACTCAAGATTCAAGAAAGCATCTGAAGATGACTGGGCCTAAAATAATGCTCTTAGGAACTCCAGCAGGGATTTCCTGGATGACTGACCCCAAACAAGCATAACCATCTTCCTTTGTACAAGATAAAACTCCAACTATTGGAGTGATTTTCCACTGGCTTTCAATTTACCAGAGCTCTATGATATCACATTCAGTCAAATACTGCCCTGGTGTCGTCCAGTCACTCTCACCGCACATGAAATTATGAGCAATAACATATCAAAAATTTAAATGTTTAAATAGATAGAAAATAACCCATCATCGACACTCAAGACGACCATGGACTAGTTTTCACCCACCCTCAACTACAATTTCCAATATGTTGATGAAGTGGCAGCTACCACTTTCACCACTTACAAATTAACAGATCATATCTCTACAGTTTTCTAAGCAAACACCCACAAATGATATCCTTATAACAGAAGGCTGAAAGAGCTGCCCTAACATTACCAAATTTGAAAAAGTGCAAATATGATATCCAGACTTTTCTGCAGCCTTCATAGTCTCAGGTGAACAATGAAAATCATAAACAAACACTATCTCTCCTATTTAGTATCCACAATCACAGATCTGCTAAGTGAGGAGCAATATGCATACCTGGTGCTGCCTTGTCTCAAAGTCCATCTCCTCAGACATGATATCCCGTAATGACACACTAGGAACCTGAGCGTTCCAATGATCCATGAACGGAAGATCTTCCAGTCCGTCAGCCTTAGCAGTGAATGAAGCAGGTAAAGGGGTTAACTTATTTCCAGCCTTCTTCTTTGGCTGTTTGTCACCATTTTTCAATGGAGAAGAACCACGTAGCTCTTCCTCCTTCATTTCACCTTCAAGCTCCAATACTAAATTTTCAGAAAAATTACCACCTAAAGAAGAAACACAATGTTTGTAAATTTTACTTAATGCACAATATACAATGCAACCAAAATGACAAAAAAGTCCTTTGAAGATACAACTTCTATTAAATGATTAAAAGTGAAAGCAACCCAAAACAAGTAACACAACAGCTTCACACTTGTGGTGTTCCTGAAACATGTTCCTTCATATGCTATTTTAAAGATAGTAATTTTGATTTTAAGGGGATTTAAACTAGCCTTGGGTTTTACTTCTGTTTTTACTTATCCTAGTAATTATTTTCACAGCAAAGACATAAAGAAACTGGTTCTCTACAAATAAGTAATAGAAAAACACACAGGAATAAAATATGGTATCTTAATTAAAAAAAGACCAGAATTCCGATTTCAAATTAAATACTCTGGAAACAGCAGCAAATCTCATCCGTAACTTTGTGATGGAAGAATCATAATTTAAGAAGCAGCTGAAGGTACTTGGGCTATGGTTAACCTCTTGGAAAATACCTTTAGTGATATTCAGGAGTTAGTCTCAATCACACCAAAGCATTGTGGGTTTTTCCTTTGACTCCCAATGCACATGGGTTTTGCTCAGGCTACTTGGTAGTAATGCATTAAAATACGATTCTCATTGTCCATCACACAATCAGGTTGTGCATCCACATTTGGAATCAATCAATTTAGAGGCACCTGAACTGAGCGTAGATGAATTGAGTTTAATAATACTATCGTATGCTTGTTTGCCAAATGTACCACTGCTGACATTAGTAACATACTGAAATACTGCACATCTCACTCATAATTCTGTATTCAATTACTCAAGGTAACATGAGTTTTGGACTGCTTCATTGTATTTTGATTATTCTTGGTGTCAGCTGAAGTGGAAAGGACTCTGGGCCACTACACAGATTTCACACATAATGTATTTATTGTGCTCCTGGTTCCTCAGAGAGGATAGATGCTATGTCAAGTGGATGGAGTCTTGAATTAATATGAAGGGATCCCAGGACATCCTTGTTCAACTGTAAACCCTGGGTTTCCATATAAATAGTGGTCTGTACTCCTAGAGAAGTAGGCAAAAACCTAGACCACACAAGGCAGAAGTTGGGCCCTTTGCTAAAGGAATTAAATTAAATTTTTTGCACCATTTCTTCTGTTAACTAAAACTTAATGAAACATCGCAACCTCAAGACTATCCTTTCTCCTCTTTCAATTACTTATGCGCTTCAGTTCCACCATTTCATAAAATGTCAACTAATCCTACATTTTAAGCGAATAAACAATATTTATTACCTTCCAACAGGAGCTGATAGGACAGAGATTCTTGCTTTTGTCGCTCCTAGTAAAGAGAATAGGTTACATCCAAATAAGATAGTCCAATCAAACAATTTAATTACAAGTATGAGACAAATTCAGACCTATTAAATTTACAACACAAAAAGCTTCACAAAATATGCATTACTGGAATTTTCAGTAATAAATTTAACAAGGATGTTACAGCTTGCCATTATTGTTGTGTAAATAAACAGAACAAATATACTTTATTAAATATGGAAAATTGGAAGTTTCTGTCACGAAACCCAGCTCATCTACTGGCTGTATTGCTTTAGTTTGCACATATAAATCACTATTAATATATGAAGCTAACAACCAATTTTAGTACGCAAAATCTACTGAAAATTATAATCATTTTGGACTAAGTGAACTTTAAATGTCACAGCTCAACAGCCTTCATTTTTACTGAATTATTATGTACAATAGCTTATCCTGGTTCAACCACATAGATACCACAGCCTATTAAGCTCACCAGAGCCCTGCATCCTGTGGAGACTAAAGAAGTCACGTCCCATTTGTCCTGCACCAAGTTTTATTGATGCCTATGCAGCAGCATCATGGATTAGTATGGAAATTGCTCTGCCCATGAAGGCATGAAACTGCAGAGAGCTGTGCACACAGCTCAAAACATTACAGAAGCCAGCCTCCCCTCCAAGGACTCTGTCCATACTTCTTGCTGCCTCCATAAAGCAGCTAACACATCCCAAACTTTCTGTTTTCTGTCCCCTCTCATCAGGAAGAAGATACAAAAGCCAGAAAGCATATACCAACCAGGATCAAGGACAACTTCTATCCCACCAATAAAAATCTATTGAATTGTTCCCTTGTATGATTAAGATAGACTCTTGACCTCAAAATCTAGCTCGTTATGATCTGGTACTTTATTGTTTACCTGTAATGCACTTTCTTAGTAACTGTAACAATTTATTCTGCATTTTGTTATTGTTTTCCCTTGTACTACCTCAATATTACATCGTACTAAAATAACCTGCATGTACAGTATGTGAAACAGGCTTTTTCACTGTACCTCAGTTCAAAAGACAGTAAAATAAACCAATTTACCATTAACCAGAAGTAAAAATTCCCAAATCATTCCCATAAAAATGTTAATAAATAAAAACTGATGGGGAACTACAAAAGGGGACACAAGAGCCAGAAGCCCAAATGTTTTAAAAAGGTAGGTTTTATGCAGGATAAAGGCAGAATCAGAATCAGGTTTATTATCACCAGCATACACAATGTTGTGAGATTTGCTGTTTTGCGGCAGCAGTACGTTGCAATACATAATTTTTTAAAAACAAAGTACAGTAAGAAGTATTTATATATATAAATTTAAATTAAGTAAATAGTGCAAAAAGAGATTTTACAAATAGTGAGGTAGTGTTCATGGGTTCATTATCCTCACTACCTCACTAGAGAAGAAGCTGTTCCTGAAACATTGAGTGTATGTCTTCAGGCTCCCGTACCTCCTCCTTGATGGTAGCCATGAGAAAAAGGCATGTCCTAGGAGACAGAAGTCCTTAGTGATAGCAGCTGCCTTCTTGAGGCATTACCTTTTAAAGGTGTCTTTGATGCTAGGGAGGCTACTGCCCATGACCGAGCTGGCTATGCTTACAATTTTCTACAGCTTTTTCTGATCCTGTGCAGTGGTTCCTCTATCAAACACAGATGGATTAATTAAAATGCTCTCCCCGGAAAAATGTAGAAATTTGCAAGTGTCTTTGGTGATGTACCATGTCTTCTCAAACGCCTGATGAAATATAGCTGCTGTCATGCTTTCTTTGTAATTGCATCATTATGTTGGACTCAGGATAGATCTACAGAGATGTTGATACCCAGGAACTCGTAACTGCTCACCCTTTTCACTGCTGACCCTCAATGAGGACTGTTGTGTGCTCCCTCAACTTCCTCTTCCTGAAGTACACAATTGATTCCTTGGTCTTACCGACGTTGACTGCAAGGTTGTTGTTGCAACACCAGTCAGCCAATTGACCTATCTTGCTCCTGTAGGCCTCCTCCTCGTCATCTGAAATTCTACCAACAATAATTGCGTCATTAGCAAATTTATAGATGCTGTTTGAGCTGTGGGTTAGAGAAAGTAGAGCAGTGGACTAAATACACATCCTTGATTTGTCGTTGCACCAGTTTTATTTGTTAGCGAGGAGGAGACGTATTTCCAATTTGCACTGACTGTGGTCTCCTGGTGAGGAAGTCAAGGATTCAGTTGCAGAGGGAGGTACAGAAGCCTAGGGTTTGGAGCTTGTTGATTAGAACTGAGGGTATAATGGTATTGAACACTGAGCAGTAATCAATAAAGAGCAGTCTGACATAGGTTTTGCAATTGTTCAGGTGATCCAAGGCCAAATGGAGCACCGATGAAATTGCATCTACTGTAGACCTATTGTGGTGAAAGACAAATTGCGGGGGGGGTCTAGTCCTTGCTTAGGCAGGAGCTGATTCTGGACCAACCTCTCAACGCACTTCATCACTGGAGATGTGAGTGTAACCGGGCAATAGTCATTGAGGCAATTCACCCAGCACATAGGAGAGAGATTGAAAATCTGGCTGAATAGAGCTATAATAACAACTTCTCACTCACTGTCAGCAAGACTAAGGAGCTAATTATTGACCTCAGGAGAAGGAAATCAGAGATCCATGAATCAGTCCTCACCGGAGGATCAAAAATGGAGAGGGTCAGCAAGCTTTAATTCCTCAGTGTTATTATTTTGGATGACCTGTACTGGGCCCAACATGACAGTGCAATTACAAAGAAAGCATGGCAGCTTCTCTGCTTCCTTAGAAGTTTGCGAAGATTCGTCATGGCATCTAAAACTTTGACAAACCTGTATAGATGTGTAGTGAAAGTACCTTGACTAGCTGCATCACAAACTGGTATGGGAACAGGAATGCCCTCGAATGAAAAATCCTACAAAAAGTAGTGGATATGGCCCAGTTCATCACAGGTAAAGCCCTCCCCACCATAGGGCTCATCTACACAAAATGCTGTCACAAAAAAGCAGCATCCATCATCAGGGTCCCCACCACTCAGGCCACCACACTAAGTAATTGTTATTTCCCCTCAACCATCAGGCTCTTGAACGAAAGGGAATAATTTCATTGAACTTCATTTGCCCCCATCACTGAAATGTTCCCAGAAATTATGGACTCACTTTCAAGGACTCTTCATCTCATGTTCTTGATATTTATTGTTTGTTTGTTTGTTTATTATTATTTATTTGTTTTTGTATTTGCATAGTTTGTTGTCTTTTGCACACTGGTTGAATGCCCAAGTTGGTGCAGTCTTTCATTGATTCTGTTAAAGTTATTATTCTATAGATTTATTGAGTATGCCTGCAAGACACTGAATCTTGGTTTTGTATATAGTGACATGTATGTACTTCGATAATAAATTTACTTAGAACTTTGAACTTAGATTGGCACACTTTTGAAGCATGTGCAGACTACAGCAGTGAGAGGTTGAAGATGTTCTTGAACACCCCTTCCCACCAATTAAGGGCATTGAAAATCTGTGCCAACCAAAGATACACCATTAGGGCCTGACACCTTGCAAGGGTTCACCCTCTTCAAAGATGCCACTGAGACAGATCACAGAGTCACCAGATTCTGCAGGAATTAGCACAGGTGGAGCTTTATTTTCCCTTTCAAAGCATGCATAAAAAGCATTGAGTTCATCTGTGAGTGAAGGATCACATCCATTCATGATGTTAGGTTTTGCCTTATAGGATGTAATGGCCTACAAGCTCTGCCAGAGCTCATGTGCATCTGGTCCCACCTCTAATTTCAACCAGAATTGTTTTTTGCTTTTAAATAGCCTTCCATAAGTCCTACTTCTTTGTACAGTTCTGGATCACTTGTCTTGAATGCCACAGATTAAGCCCTCAGTAGACCTCAGAGTCCCTGAATATTGTCCAGTCCACCTACTCAAGGCAATCCTGTACATACTCCTCCAGCTCCCTAACTTTACCTTCTTGGCCCTCATTACTCGTGCTGTGGTGTTTAGTCTCTGCCTATATAAATCCAGCCAAGTGATCGGACTTTCCAAAGTGTGAGTGTGCAGTGGGATGGTAAGCATTCTTAATGCTGAAATAACAGTGGTCAAGTGTGTTGGCTTCTCTAGATCCACAGGTGATATGTTGATGGCTATTGTACAAGCTGGCCTGGTTGAGATCACCCCACAATGAGAGGGAAGGCATCTGGATGTGCTGTTTTGTGATTGCTGATCACAGCGCTCAGCTCCTTCAGAGTCTGTCTGACATTGGCCTGAGGTGGAATGTACACTGCTACCAGGATGATGGTGGAAAACTCCCTTGCCAGATAAAATGAATACAACTGACTGCCTTTTCCAGGTCTACTGAACAGGACTGAAACAGAACTGCTACGTCTGTGCATCATACGATGAGTTCATCACATTGGATAATCCACCTCCTCTACCTATAAAAGACTGAGCTGTCCTGTCTTTGCAGAGAATGGTGAAGCCATAGGGCTGCAGCACAGCATCTGAAATGGCACTGGTGAATTATGTTTCCATAAAGCAAAGTACACAGCTTTAAACTTGCTCAGAGATCTTCAGTTTTATTTTCCAGAGACTGTACATTCGCCAACAGAATAGTCAGGTGGGGGGGGGGGGGGGGGGGGGGCATCTAAAACCTCTCTGTTTTCAGTTGTACCTGAACAATGACTTGGAAAAATAGAAGTCTGTGCTTGAAAAACCACTAAAACATTGTGGACAACTTTAATTAAGCTCCTTTGCCAATCAGATTACTAATTAAGCCACAATATGGCTAAAATAATGAGAAGTTGTGCTTTCACTGTGCTGCACAGTGTTTTATCGCCTGATCATTCATTTTCACAAATTATTTCAACTTATTTTCAAAGGCTTATAATTTTTCTTCTTTGGCCATAATAAGCTGCAAGGCATTGCAACAATACTGAATTCTCTCAAAATGCTCATCAACAAAAGTGAACTTACATTAGATTAAAAATTATTTTTCAATTTATATTGTACATTTTAAAAGGCTGTTGTCAGAACATGTCCAATATTGTTAAAAATATTTTTAAAATTTATAAATAACATTTGTCAATTCTTATACAAATAAAATACAATCTAAATCAAAATGGATTCAAACCCAAATCACCTTTTCAAATTAGACTATTCACTCAAAATATATGGAAATACTGATCACCAGAATAATTAAAGCATTAATGGTTTCCCAAGCCAAGCCTGGACTCCAAATAAGAATATATATTAAGCAAAAGTTATACTAACCAATATGGTCTCCTTCCATTTCTGATGAATAATTTTTGCCAAGTTCATATCTATTTGTACAACACATTCTTCTGGAGTCAAAGAATCTACGAAGCAGTAATGGTCATAGTTGAATAAAAGGGTTAAACAATTTAATGAGTGTACATTGTTGAACAAGTTGGGCATAATAAATGCAACATTAGGTATTTTCTCATTTATTTCAAAGAAAATCTTTGAGAAATTTTCTGGAATTCACAGATTTTTCCAGGAAGTGTGCCAATGAGTACTGTTCAATACTTCGTGACTAACAGTGACCAGGTTGTTTCATGATATGCCAGACTTGAAATTTATTTAAATGCAGCAATTAATCTATTTGTTTAAAATATCATATTATACACGATGTATAAAAACATAAATATCAAATTATAAATAATATTTAACATATAAAAAATATATAGTTTAGGCAAAGTCTCCAGGGAAAAGTGAGATAGTAAAATAAATGCTGCAGAATTCAGTCACATACAGAGTGCAACAAAACACTATCCTTCAGGAAGGAGTATTAACAGCATTCCAAAGTGGGACATCAACAGCTAAGTTTTTGGACAAAAAGGGATAGAAAAAGGGAGTTAAAATGGAAATCCTACAGAATTACCAGAAAAGAATTTACTTCAATGGGATTTATGGACTGAATCATATAATTTCATCACAAAAATTAAATATTTAAAACATGAATCTTCTTGGAAATTTGAAAATTCTCTTTTTAAATAATATTTTCATAGTAACTAATATTTGCTCAAAAATACCACCAGTTTTAGACCTTTGAGAAAATAGACAAATTGAACTATAAATAGACTGAAATAAAACATAACATAATACTGCCCAATAAACTGATTTTTCAAATATTAATTTTAAGGGAATATTTTTCAGTATGGCTCAGCAATCTTAGAAACAGTATGACCAAAGATGATATCTACTATCACACATGGCACTTCCTATTATATTTTCTAACTTTTAATTGTCAAAAAAATATTAATTAGTTGATTCAATATAGAATAAAAACCTCACCTACCTGGATCAAGACCCACTGGTCCAAACAGGTCATTAAGCTGAATTGCCAACTCTGGCGGCAAACTCAATTCTAAAGATTGAATCTGCATTGGATCAGAGTACATCCATAAACCATCCTGATTCATATTTCCATCTTCAATGGTCTTCACTTCCTTTCCATTTTCCTTTTGTATGGAGATTTTTCCTATTTCAGAGCTGGACTGATTTTCTATCACACTATTTGCATGTGTATTAACTTCTGGTGTTGACATTATAGAATCTGTATATTCAGAAATGGTGTTTGTTTCCTTTATATTGTTTCCAACTGACGTCACTAATACCTCACCTTCGGCACTTTTCATGCACATAACTTCATTGTTTACCATATTCTCTAACATTGATTCAATCTGTTTCTCCCCTACATTATGTTCCTTACCAGAATTGATAAACTGTTCACAGTCAAGTTTGGAATTGCTTAATATATCATTTTTACTTTTCAATTCTTCATCTAGAACAGGTTCACTGGTATTGTCAGATAATGGGTTCACAGTTTCAAGGTCAAGGCAAGACTGTACACATTCTATAGCATCATTTTCTGTATTCGTCTGTGCTGACTGACGAGGTACATCTGTAACCTTCTTAGTGGAAATGGACAATTGATTTGCTTTGTATGCTGATCTGTGATGTGACTCTTCACTTAAATCTATTTTCTCTGTTTGAGCTACTTCGTTCTTTTGTGGCCCACTGCTGCTAGTAAGGTCATGGTCTAAACCTGACTGATTATTCACTGGACTTTCATTTGAAAGCTTCACACCAGAATCAAGCAATAAATTGGTTGTCCATTCAACATCTCTGTTGCATTTCTCATATAAATCATTCAAATCATCAAAGGGAATACCTTTAAAACAGTCACTGAGTATCTGAAGGTTTTCTTCATGACTCACAAAGTCACTTTCATCTACATATGTGCTTTTGTCATGCATCACCCTGTAGGGCACTGACACATTAGTATTTATGAATTTTGGTATTGCATCCAAGTCAGTTGGTTTAATTCCATTTAAAGTACCTGTCAATATTTTAAATTCAACAAAATTATCACTTTCTTTCTCAATTTTCCACAACATAGCAAAATCATCAGTTGTTGTTTGAGTTGAATTTGTTTGTGTTGACTTCTCTGGAGCAGTGTCTTCCACTTGATCAGAATTTAATGGCATAGGCTCAGGAAATTCTTCCAAGATGGGGCTGTTACTAGTGAATGTTAATGTCAATTTGCATTCTTTTCCCATTGTTCTATTTGGACAAGATACTTTATTCGTGTGCTTTTCAGATGTAGCTTCTGAAATTTGCTGTTCAGAAGTTTCTGGACCTTTAAGGTCTTCACTATTTTCATGACTGCTTTCCAGAGTAAAGTTCTCAATCGCTGAAGACACTATATCTTCATCATCAAAACAATCAACTGAAACCTGTGAATCATTTGCTTCATTTGAGGGTTCTACATTCTCCTGCTCAGATAAGCTAAGAGTAGTATTTTTTAATGAATCATTTGGATTGACAAATTCCAAATTACTAGACTGATTTACGTTGTCCTTATTTGTGTTAGTTAGTTCTGATGCCTTCCTGATTCGTCTTTTTCTTTGATCTTGAGGTTTCAGTATTTCTATAACTGGCCAATCTCCAACAAAGTTCAAAGATGTGGATTCAACATTGCTGGACTGTTCCAGAACATTTGATTCATCCTTAGCATGTCCTGAGGGGTCCCCTCCTAAGAAGTCCCCTTTAAATGACAGTTTTTGTTTTCCTACTCTTTCATTATTTGTACTCTCAGCACTCTGCCATTTTTCCTTTCTGATTTCTTGACCAAATGATGTACTAAACGCAGTTGGAAAATTATCAGGTGCTAAACCATCAGCACCACATTGGCTGATACTTTCTGTTATCTCAGTCTCAGATTCAACACTTGCTACTGTTAGTTCCCTTTTCTTGTCTTCTGTTTCAGAATGAGATGAGAAATTATAATTGCTAGTATCTGATCCAGATGTCTGATCTGTGTTTTGTACATTATCAGCACTTATAAATATTGAATATTTTGCACCATTATCAGGTTTGTGTCCAGTCTCATCACATTGTCTACTTTCACTGAGAAAATCTGCAGATGACTCTAAACATTGTTGTAAGTTATCAGTTGATGCTATATCTGTTTTGATTGCTGATAAATCTTCTGGACAATTTACAACTGGAATCGGTGAACTGGCAGAACATTGACGGTGTGGAGAGGTTGCTTGTCCTACTGCTCCACTTATTGCACTACATGAAACAAATAAAAATCATAAATATCTTATTATAAAATAAACATGGAGCTGGATTGCTCTTCCTTTATCATTCTGATATGAAAACTGAGAGTAAAACAGGATAAAATGACAGTGAATACATAAATTGTATTACAAACAACAAAGGTCCCAGGACTGATCAGAACTCCTGCCAGAATAAAAGCAATCCACCACCACACTCTGTCTTCTATGGCCAAGCCAATTTTGAATCTAATCTACCAAATCAGTATGAATCCCATGTATCTCAATTTCCTAGATTAGCTGACCTGGAGGAACCTTGTCAAAGTCCTTAAAGTCCATGTAGATAATATTGACTGCCCAACCGTTATCAACAATCACCAATAAAATGTTTCAAAATGATCACCCCACATTTTCCCAAACCACAAAGAATACAGAGGCAAATTCTTTAATCACCCATGATAGGACAATCACTCATCTCAAAATTAGCCTCGTAAATCTCTGTTGGATTGCTTCCAATTCCTGTATATCCACTTAAATAAAGGGGACCTTTATTATGCACAGTATTAAAAACTGTTGAAGTAAAACTAAAAAAAATCACCAACACAATTTTACAGATTTTAAAACTTCAAAGTATAAGCGATTATTTTAAATACAATTTATCTTAATCATCTTCCCAATCTTACAATCCCCATTCAAATGACTCATACTTACTGTGCTGGTGCATGGCCAAGTGGTTAAGGCGTTCATCTAGTTATCTGAAAGTCACTAGTTCGAGCCTCAGGTTTGTGACATTGCTCTGCAACGACACCTGTGCCAAGCCCTTCCCTTGGACAACACTGGTGACATGGAGAGAGAAGACTGCTGTTTGGGCAACTGCCGGTCTTCCATTAAAAAAAAACTTGCCCAGGTTTGTGCCCTGGAAACTTTCCAAGGTGCAAATCCATGGTCTATCGAGACTAATGGAGGCCTACACACTACACTTACGTACCGTAACAAAAATTTTATATTAGGACACTCACCCAGTTTCTGCATCTTCAGCAGGATACAGCTCTATGGCTTTATTTTCTGGGAAGGTAGGTTGTGATGAAGCCATCACTGTGTTAATTGTTACATTACGCTCATAATGATCTAAAATTGTTTTAATTTTCTCTTTTGACACACCATGAACATTCCGTCTATGGAGAAAACAGATAATTTTGAAATATAAGATAAAGCCAGATTCCAATAAATTAAGCTGATAGATTTTAATCAGCACAGAAATGCAAGGAAGGCTTTAGCGATTTCATCACAACATTTAATGGAAGCTCACAGTCCTAAAGAGCAAACTGCTTCTTTCTATTTACACGTGACCTGTCCTGCTGAGTATTTTCACTGTATTTTACTTTTGCACAGCACCTGAGTGCTTTTTTCCAATACTTTATTATTCTGCTACTGCTGCTGCTAAAATTAAGAGTATAACAAGCTGAAATGACAGTGAATACATAAATCAGAAGTGGCATATTTAGTAGCTGATTTAATGCATCACCAGCAGCATGAGATATGACAAATTTTGGTGGAAATGCCAGAACCTATTAAACTTCTATCTTTTTCAGTCCTGGACAATTCAGGAACAAACCAAATGTATTTATGGCAGAAGTGGTTACTTGTGTCAGCATTCAACACCCTATAACTGGCATTTATGATTATCACAATGCAAAACAAAACATTTTCACTAAATATGAACACAGATTTATGGAGTTCAAATGCAGATAAATAAAATAATTTTTAAAAAGCCAAAGCTACTTTAAATACAATGAATAAAGAGCTACAATAACTAAAGAATTAATTATGATGATTTTAAACAAACAAGTAGTTTAAACACTTAAAGAAAGCATTTTAAAATACCGTAGGATATCATCACACTGATTCCAGAGAAAAGTGACATTATAGGAAATACTCTGTTTTCATTTCATTTGGAATAAAGAGGGCTAGATTTAATAGAGGATTTATAAAATAAAATGGCTTTAGGCAAAATGAATATTTTGTCCAGTTAGGAAGTCCATGAAAAATGGTTAACCAAAACTAAGAATGCAAGGGTAAAGGTTGTGAGCAAATTAATTTCATAAATTAAAATTTGATCTTGGATTGCTCTGCCAGAGCAAATGGTCGAGGAACAGGCCATTGGGCAATTTGACTTGTTTTGTAAATCTACAAGCTTTTGGAAACCCTCTAAACTTTTTTCCGTACCCGAAGTAAAAAATAGATCTCAAAAATACCTTTGCTAGGATTGAAGTTAAGTACTGCATATGTTCCTCTGATATGGACATTGCTTAAGTGCTAAGACATGCATTTTATAATAGTCTGCACAGATTAGTTGTTAGAAATCTTGCTATAGGCAGACAGATGTAGGTATCCAGCTCCAAGATTTACAACATGTTTTAATAAAGCTCTGCACCATCAAATGTGACATATTTTCACAAGTCAGTTCAAGGTAAGTCTTTTGGTTCAAATGAATGTTAAACTATTATTTATATAAACAGAACTTCTCCCCATATTCACCCTAAAGCTGCCACATAAATGGCGATATGCATCACCGTTTCCCAACCTAATCATTATATTTTACAAACATATGTTTTGGATTAACAGAAATATTCAAGATTATCAGGAGACATGAAGACGGGTCAGTGAATATTACATTTGACCAAATAAGTGGAAATCTTTAAAGGTACAACATATATAACATAGACGGACAGGTGGATGTATTTTATTTAAGTTGTGTATGTTAAGGCATTTAATAAGGTGCCACACAAGTGTCATTGTAGACAACAAGAGCTCAAGGAGCAGCAAGTATCAAACTGGTGTGTATAAAACACTAGCTGACACAAAGGTGTAAACTGAAGAGGCCATACAGGAGATAGACATTTAGTATAAATTAGAAACAACACTGTAGAATATTATAGGCTGAATGGCCAGCCCAGTGCTGTACTGTTCCATTTTCTATGTTCTAAATGTTTTTTTAATCTTATGGTTTGAAAGGGCTTTGTAAGACAGCAATTGGAATACTAGGTACCAAGTGCTTAGTGGGCATAGTGTCTTCAAATTGTCATAAGCATGATTGGTCTACTTAAGGAAAGGTATTAATGTTCCGGAAGCAGTTCCAAACAGAATAACCAGACTAATATCTGGAGTGGGTAGTTTGCTTTATAATGAAAGATTATTAGACAGACTAGGCTTGTATCTATGTAAGTTTTAGAAGAGTGAGAGATGATTTGATTAAAACATACAAGGTCATGGGCAAGAGGAATATGGAAACAATCAAGAACTTGGTATCACCATTCAATAATAAACAGATGCCCACACAGAGCAGAGGTGTGGCAATTTTTTTCAAATTTTGTGATTCTTAGTAACTTCCTTCCTCAAAGAACAACATCACTAAATAATTTTGAGGCAGAGTAGATAGATTTCTTGAAAGCAAAGGTATAAAATTTTAAATTGCAGGCAGACTGGAATGCAAAATTGATATTAGAATAGGATCACCCATAATCCAACTGAATGATGAGGAGACTTGGAGACAAAGTGGCCTCTTCCTGCTCTAATTTGGACATTCAGATCACATGACAAGTAATATACTTTCCATCAAGAAAATAGATCATGAGCAAATTAAACAGTGTTGCAGTAGCCACACATGACAATGACAGAGGAAATAAGTAACCTTACCGTTCAAGCTCCCGTGGTTTAAACTTCCACCAAGTATTTGGCTCACGAAATGCAACTTTATAATTGTATTTAAAAGCCTTTATGAAACAAGTAAAAAGATCAAAAGGTTGGTGACAAAATAAACTAAAGTACATATATTTTTGAAACAGATTACCACATATTAAAATATCTTAAAAACTTGGCAATATCATTATACATATATAACACACTAAAAATGATTCAATAAGTTATCATATACTCTTAACTTTTAAAAAAATCGTGCTTATAACAATTTGAAGACACTAGCCCACTAAACACTTGGACCACATCCATTCCCTCGCTAGTTATAATACATCACAATTTTTTGTTCTACTTTTCATCAAACTTGGTAGCTCTGTCCAAAAATCACAAGAACTGATCTAGAATAATTATTCCTTCACCTTAATTTATGCACTTTGCTTTTCATTTCAACCTCATTTGCCCAACTTAAGACGTTTCTTTTCCAAAAACATACAAAAAAAATTGATGCAGTCTAATATTATTATTTTTAGGTATGAATGGATGAACAACTATTGCATTGGTTTTAATATGTTGCGAATTCAGGATAATCGTTGCTTACAACAATAATATAGTGGATTCTGTTTAATTGGGCCATTGGTTAATTAGAGCAGCTGCTTATGTGGATCAACTCTTATAGAACAAAAACGAATCAAAAAATTTGTCAGGAGTTCCTTTGTTTATTTGGGACATGGTGCTGCTTAATTAGGGCAGGAGTCCATTGCCAAACAAGATCTAACAAGCATCAGTCATGCAAACTTGTGTGGCCCAGCTTCAAGCAATCAGTTTTTAAATAGTGTCAGTTGAACTCACTTAAGTGATAATGAGCATGGAAAACTAAAGAGAATGGGTTTCACTAATTTGTTTTTCTCCTATAAATCAGGACATAGGAGAGGAGTTGTTATTCTTATCTCAAGCAAGCTAAATTTTGAAAAAAGTATTCAAAATGGGAGATAAGGAGGGCAGATATATTCTGGTAAGGGGTAATACAGATGGAAATTCAGTTACTCTATTGAATATATATGCACCCCCCGGAAGTGATATTAGTTTCTTTCAGAAGATTACTAATATTACGGTAACGGAAACAAAAGGTCTCCTGATATGTGGGGGAGACTTAAATTTACAACTACAACCAAAGTTAGACTCTTCCAATAGAAAAACGTATGAAGCAAGATCCTTACATAAGAGAGTTAATACACTTTTTGAGGATATTGGTCTAATTGATATATGGAGGGACCTTCTCCCCAACAGAAGGGATTATACTCATTAATCTGCCACCCCATTCTATATCTACAAGAATAGACTATTTCATAACATTTGGAAAAGACAAAAACAAACTGTGGAATTGGGACAATAGATGTGACCATACACCTACATATTTATCTGTTGATTTTGACCTACAACCAAAGAATACTATTCAGAAACTAAATTCAAGTCTAGTCAATGATCCCTACTTTAAGGAACAAATTAATGATGGCTTGGGGGAAGAAACTGTTACATAGTCTAGTTGTGAGAGCCCGAATGCTTTGGTGCCTTTTCCCAGATAGCAGGAGGGAGAAGAGTTTGTATGAGGGGTGCATGGGGTCCTTCATAATGCTGTTTGCTTTGCGGTTGCAGCGTGTAGTGTAAATGCGGGAAGAGAGACCTCGATGAACTTCTCAGCTGACCTCACTATCCGCTGCAGGATTTTGCGATCCAAGATGGTGCAATTTCCGAACCAGGCAATGATGCAGCTCCTCAGGATGCTCTTAATACAATCCCTGTAGAATGTGATGAGGATGGGAGGTGGGAGATGGACTTCCCTCAGCCTTCGCAAAAAGTAGAGACGCTGCTGGGCTTTCTTTGCTATGGAGCTGGTGTTGATGGACCAGGTGAGATTCTCCCCCAGGTGAACACCAAGAAATTTGTTGCTCTTAACAATCTCTACCAAGAAGCCGTCGATGTTCAGCGGGGAGTGGTCGCTCCATGCCCTCCTGAAGTCAACATCCATCTCTTTCGTTTTGTTCACATTCAGAGACAGGTTGTTGGGTCTGCACCAGTCCATTAGTCGCTGCACCTCCTCTCTGTAAGCTGACTCGTTGTTCTTGCTGATGAGACCCACCACAGTCGTGTCATCGGCGAACTTGATGATGTGGTTCGAGCTGTGTGTTGCAGCACAATTGTGGGTCAGCAGAGTAAACAGCAGTGGACTAAGCACACAGCCCTGGCGGGCCCCCCCCGTGCTCAGTGTGATGGTGTTAGAGATGCTGCTCAGCTTTCCAGTTTCGGAGGGACGATTGTGTTGAATGCTGAACTGAAGTCTATGAACAGCATCCGAACGTTATGTGTCTTTCTTGTCCAGGTGGGCTCGGGCTGGGTGGAGGGTGATGGCAATGGCGTCGTCTGTTGAGCAGTTGGGACAGTACGCAAACTGCAGGGGGTTCAATGAGGGGGTCAGCAGGGTCTTGATAAGTCTCATGACGAGCCTCTCAAAACACTTCATGATGATGGGTGTGAGTGCAACGGGACAGTAGTCATTTAGGCAGGACACTGAAGACTTCTTTGAAACGGGGACTATGGTGGAGGCTTTGAAGTAGGCTTAAATTAAGGAAGTCACCAGGATCAGATGGGTATATGGCAGAGTGGTACAAAGAATTTAAAAATGAGTTAATTCCTGTCTTACTCCCCACACTGAACTGGGCTCTAAAAAAGGCACAAATGCCACCCAGCTGGAAGGAAGCAATAATCTCAGCTATACCGAAAGAAGGCAAGGATAAAATGGAATGTGGGTCATTTAGACCAATAATGTAGATTATAGATTATTTACCTCCATCATGCCCAAATGATCAGAAGAGTTTCTACCCATACTGATACATAACAATCAGACAGGTTTTATACAACAACGCCAAACACAAGACAATATACGAAGGACACTTCACATTATGGATCATATACAAAAAAATAAAATTGAAGCAATAGTGATAAGCATGGATGCTGGAAAGGCATTTGATTCAGTTAATTGGAATTTTCTTTACAGAGTTTTACATAGATTTGGTATCCATATGACACAATTATTAAAACTATACAGGCACTATATGACAACCCAACTGCTAGGATTAAAATCAATAGATATTTAAAAAATAGTTTTACCCTAGAAAGGGGCACGAGACAGGGTTGCTACTCTTCGCATTATATCTGGAACCATTAGCTCAATTCATCAGACAAAATGAAGATATCAGGGCAATTACCATTAAAGGGACAGAGCATAAATTGGCCTATTCGCAGATGACATTTTGATCTATCTAGGGCAACCAACATACTTTTTACTTAAATTGATGCAATCCTTTGAACAATATGATCAATTATCATGATACAAGATCAACATAGATAAAACCCAATTACTTTCATATAACTATAGCCCACCAAGTGAAATTGAAAGTAGATATCCCTGGGCATGGCAAATAGAGTCTTTCCAATATTTGGGCATCATTTCTTGGTGTTCACCTGATGGAGAATCTCACCTGGTCCCTCAACACCAGCTCCACAGCAAAGAAAGCCCAGCAGCGTCTCTACTTTTTGCAAAGGCTGAGGAAAGTCCATCTCCCACAACCCATCCTCATCACATTCTACAGGGGTTGTATTGAGAGCGTCCTGAGCAACTGCATCACTGCCTGGTTCGGAAATTGCACCATCTCAGATTGCAAGGCCTTGCAGCAGATAGTAAGGTCAGCTGAGAAGATAATCGAGGTCTCTCTTCCCGCCATCAAGGACATTTACACTACATGTTGCACCCACAAAGGAAACAGCATTATAAAGGACCCCATGCACCCCTCATACAATCTCTTCTCCCTCCTGCCATCTGGGAAAAGGCTCCGAAGCATTCGGGCTCTTACGACTAGAGTATATAACACTTTCTTCCCCCAAGCTATCAGACTCCTCAATACCCAAAGCCTGGACTGACTCCTTGCCCTACTGTCCTATTTATTATTTATTATAATGTCTGCACTGGTTTTGTGCACTTTATGCAGTCCAGTGTAGGACTGTAGTATAGCTTTCTCTGTTTTTTTTATTACATAGTTCAGTCTAGTTTTTTGTACTGTATCATGTAAACCATGGTCCTGAAAAACGCTGTCTCATTTTTACTATGCACTGTACCAGCAGTTATGGTCGAAATGACAATAAAAGTTGACTTGACTTGACACTATGCCAAAAGATTTGGCAAAATTATCAGAATGCAATTATCAGCCTATATATAAAAAAATTAAGGAAGATATGACAAGATGGAACCTAATTCCTTTTTTTAGTCTCAGTTCAAGGATTGAATCTATTAAAATGAATATACTGCCCAGACTATTATAGCTCTTTCAGACCCTACCAATAGAGATTAATCAAAATCAATTCAATGAATGGGACAAAATGTTATCAAGATATATTTGACAAGATAAAATACCTAGAGTTCATCTCTAAACTTTGCAATTAGCCAAGGGAAAGGTGGGGGGGTGGATGGGGCCTACTTTCTCTCAGAGATTATTATTTTGCAGCACAGTTGAGAGCTGTGATATGTTGGTGCAACCCATCATATGATGCTCAATGGAAAAACATTGAGGAGTGGGTACTTCCCATTCCCATACAGGCAATTTTGGCTGACAACAACCTACAAAGGTACATAAATACTATTCCTAACCCATGGATGAAATGGACTCTTAAAATATGGAAAACTATTATAAAAGAATATAAACTAGAGAGAGACATTGCAATTCTTAAATGGTGTGCACATAACTTGGATTTTACACTGAATAAACTGGATGCTAGATTTAAGGCCTGGAAAGCTAAAGGAATAACAGTTCTCTGCAATATTATGGAAGAATGAACACAGTTCCGTTTGGAAATGCTTAAAGAGCAACACTTATTAGAAAAACAAGACTTTTAAAATCGGTATTTATAGATGCGACAACATGTTAATAGGACGGTTAAAAATGTAACCAAGGCAAGAACATGTTTGATAGAGTTACTTAGAAAAGCATATAATTCAGATAACAGTAGTGGAATCATTTCAAGCGTGTATAAGGGTTTGTCACATCTTAAAACACATTCAACTTCATACATTAAAACAAAATGGGAAAAGAAAGGAGGTATATCTGAGGAAGAATGGACGACAATATGATATCAATGGAAATGTACCAGTTCACAGAAATGGAGGGAGTTTGGATGGAAAAACTTGATAAGATATTTTATTACACCCTCTCAGAAATCCCATTATGATAGTAACCTCCCTGTTTGCTGGAGAAATTATGGAAATCAAAATGCAAACCATTATATTTTCTGGGAATGCCCCGTTATCAAAGACTTTTGGAGTGGGATACACAATGCCCTACAAGACATCTTTAAATGTGAAATACCCTTAGAAAGTAAGACCATATATTTTGGGTAAATACCTCAAGAATGGTTGAAAAGAGATAAATATTTAATGAATATACTGCTGATGGCTGGTAAAAAGACTAGGAAATGGTTATCACAGGACAGCCCAACCTTGAATGCATGAATGGAAATTACAATGGACATTTACAAAATGGAGAAGATAACAGCATCTGTTAACCATAAGTTGGAACAATTTGATTCATACTGGGAAATATGATTTAACTACATAACACCTCATAGAATATATTGGAAAAAAAAAGATCACTCCCTACTTGTACATAGTTTTCTCCTTTTGCTTGTTCTTTCTTTTCTCTCTTTTCTATAAGTGTATACCTCAGATAAATATGATGTGGAGATTCGTGGCATATATGACTATATGATATATATGTACAATATCTGAAATACATCTTATGGAAATGTTTGTTTGATGATGAACTTCAATAAAAAATAAATTACAAAAAAAAATTGTGTCAGTCGAGTTTGTTTGTGTTCAAAGGCCATGATTTTTGCAACAGATTGTTTGCAAAAAATAAGCTGTAAGACAATTCCGAACTGTTTTGCTCACTGTGGTTTCACATAGCAGGTGCTAGAAATGCTAGGATTGAAAATGAAACCATTTCAATACTTCAACAAGACAGGAACCACAAGAATTTGAAGGTATCAAAAATCATCTTGAATTTTACAATGAAAATGAAGATTTGGAGGATGCAATTGTCAATTGAATTGTAGGAATACAGTCTATTATCTGCACAAGACGCCTGCAATGATCTTGTTTACTGCATACACTGGATGAATTCCTCTGTCAATAACTATTAGGAACTTACAGTTTTATAGTACTGTAATAGATTTGGTAGTGTTCTAATTTATTCTGTCTTTCATTTAATACACAATTTGTTATCCAGTTTTGTCTTTTTTTTAACCTAATCTGGGCAGCCACTTTATTGGGGCAAAATGTATTGGAGCTGATGTGTCCCAATTAACTGGAATCCACTGTATACAAACAAATGAAACTAAACTAATACAAAGTCAGTAGCAATTCAAAGTGCATGCTTCAAAGGAATCAAAAAATGTTGAAACAATTTCCTATATCACATGCTCATGCCAAAATAAGCTGTGCTTGAAGGACACTCAATGCTAGAATGCTTTACATGCCTGACTGATTGGGCAGTAAAAAGACTTTTATTCCCTTTCAGCTCCGCATTGAATGATTTGTGCTAGTAGGTACCTGACAGTATGAAAATATTTTGAATAACTATTTCATTAATACATTTGTGTCAATTCAGTACTTGCATTTAAAGAGGATTTCCTCCAAGTTATATTGCACTGCTTATACTTAACAAAAACTGGTAACTTGACACCAGATTTTTAACAACAAATATATAATTATCAAGTATTAACAGCAAGCTAGTAATTTGCTGTTTGTTTAGTAAATAAATAAGGTAAGTACTGCAACAGATATAATCAGTAAGATTCATAGCTGCATTACTTGCAGCAAATAATTGAATTCAAAGAAATTTGACTCAGATTAACTGCTGAGATTCTCACACTGTAATTCATCAAGGAAGGTACTAAAATGCCTATCAATTTAAGATAATTCTTCCCTAATGAGCTCTGCATGACATTATGAACTAATCCTTTTTCGCTGCACAATACCCTGTCTCGGACAGCCTGTTCATTAATTGACTGCTCAAAATATTGGATCAAAAAGCCATTCCATACACAGGAAGTGCCTTATAAAATGGCCACCAAGTGTAAATTATATTAGAGTGAATTTTACTCCATGTCTCTAATTTTAGGGTACTAATTTCCTAATTCCATAAGGGTAAATTTCTGTAATCTTACTGGCCATAATGAATGGAGTACTTGTAACACAATTTGAAATAAATGGCTATGACATAGTTAAAATGACATGCTTACAATGTTACCAACTACTCATTCCAGAGTTTAGAGTTCACTCTGGCGCCGTCGGTATGTCTTCCCCATGGAATGCGTGTTATCTCTGGGTGTTCCGGTTTCCCTCACAGTCCATAGACATAGCGGGTAGGTTAATTTGTCGCTGATAATTGTCCCACGATTAGGTTTGGGTTAATTGGGTTGGACAGGGGTTGCTGGGGTGGCCTGAAAAGCCTACTCGACACAGTGTCACTAGCTAGCTAGACAAACAAAACATACATACAAACATACGTAACTTTTTCCTGCTGAATCCCATGTTACGAGTGTGAATGCATTCCTACAGGATATTTCTGTTATAGTACTGGTGAGTACGCTGCTGCTGGTTCCTGCCAGAGGACCACTAATGAAATTTACGTTGGAAACTGAGAACACAATCTCTTAAGTAGCCAGCAGCTACATTTTGAGACACAATTGTATGTCGATGCTAATCACCTTCCAGTTTTCAGTTTGAATGGGGATACACACTTTTAAAGGTATATCAAATATAGGTAAGATAGTTCTAAAATATAACACACATATCAAATAACAGTGATAAATAATAGCTCACTGCCAGCTATCTGATAACTGTTATATACATTTACCCTACCTCTACCCGTCCCCAAATTCCCTGATTAAATTCTAGCCTGAAACTTATTTCCTGGCTATATCTATTACTCTAGATCAGGGGTCGGCAACCCGCGGCTCTTTCATCTCTGTGCTGCAGCTCCCCGTGGCTTTGGAAAATAAATGATGAGTATTTAATTAAAATGTATTTTATGTTAGTTTATTAGTTTTTGAAATGTAATTAGAAATTTGAAGATTATGGTGATCTTGTACAATCTAAATAAAACGTAGTGGCGACCCCATTTCCTGGCACATCCGAACCGGCTCACAATTAGCCACCGTTCCGGCTAAGGGAGATAGCCTACGGGGGTTTGTGAGTACGTGTCTTTTGGAGCATCCGTGCCCACTGGGGGGGGGGGGGGGGGGGGTGCGGATTGAGGGAGGCTTTAAAGCAAGGCTGTTTAGTTCGAATAAAGTTATCTTTGACTGCAGTGTTGTTATTTTAGCAGTGTGTAGCACACCGCTACAACGTGTTTTTTTATCGCTATTAATATACATCACCACTGCCAATGCCTGACACCCGCCAGTGCACGCTTTCTTTTAATTCTTCGATCCAAGGTAGGCTAACTATGGAGTAACCTTCAACCCAACGTCTTTTTTTCGGAGTTCAAAATGTTTTTGTTGCATGCAGAAATGTAATTTCGTTTTCTCTGCAGGAGTTCATCAATTTCATAAATGCAACACATTATAGTTTGTTTATACATAGCATAAAGGCCGTTGTATGCAGTGTTATTTCATTTTAAATGTGAAACAGGTTTTGTGGCTCCCAGTGTTTTCTTTTCTGTGGGAAATGGGTCCATATGGCTCTTTCAGAGGTAAAGGTTGCCGACCCCTGCTCTAGATTGTGTTGTCTAGAAAGAATCCAGGAATGGAGGGGGCCATTTTGTGAGACTGTCCTTGCATCTGCCATTTTGTAAAGTGTTTGATGAACTTCGTGCTCTGGGACAATTTAGGCTACGTCCACACTACGCTGGATAAATCCGTAACCGAAGCTTTTTCTCTTCGTTTTTACCCTCCATCCACACTAAAATGGCATTTTCATCCCCCAAAACCAGAGCTTTCCAGGGTAGGTATTTTTGAAAACGCTGCTCGGGCAGATCAGTGTGGACGGGGTAACCGGAGACTTCTGAAAACGCTGTCAGATGGCAGCTCACTATTTCATTGTTTTCTTGAACGCAACCTAACGATTTCAAAACAGACGGCAACGAGACTGAAGCCAGAAGAGTTAGAAATATACTCACCAAATACTTTGACCCATAACTTACTGATTAAGTATACTGTACTCACTTTGCCCTGTTTTCTATCCTTGCTCTTATTAAGGTCGTTTACCTATTAATGCAAGTATTTCTCTGACAATAGATGTGTAACAGCCTAATGTAACATTGTATGGAATTACAAGATAACACTGATGCAGACATGTTTTACACATTTAAATGCAACAGAGTTAGTCAGTTTTTCAATGTTCGTTGTCAGCCAGGTATACAGTCTGTGAACTCCCTGTTGGTTGCCTCTATACACTTCAGTTTTTTTTTTGCTTTAAAATCTTCCTGCACAAGAGCCAACAGCTGCCCGTCATTTAAGTTTTTCTAGTCTGTAACTGAACAAACACACACCGTCTTTCACAGCAAGATTCAACACCAGACATGTCACTTGTTTTTGGTAGATGTGTCCTGCGAATGCGCAGGAGGAGGAGGAGGAGATTCAACGAGATCTGTTTCAATGTGGACAGAGATATTTTTAAAAACGCATAGTGTGGACGCCTATCGTTTTTACTTGAAATCGGCGTTTTCAAAATTATCTGATCTAGTGTGGATGTAGCCTAAATTAGAGCAATTGAATGTGGACACAAGGAGTTTCAGCAGATGCCCAACGAAACCCAAGACCATTCTCCGACGAGTAGCATTTATTATGTAAAGTGACAGGCTTGCAGAAGCAATCTGTAATCTCATTAATACTCAAGTGTCTGGGGTCACCTGGTTTGAACCAGTTAAAAAGAACAAAGGCACATGGCTGTTAGAGACCATAGAATAATGCTGATTGTGGCTCTGGACTGATATCAATAGGATGGAAATGTATAATTTGAACTGATGAGGAACTATAAGAGTTAGGAGCTACAACTGATAAAAAAAATTTCTCCAGAGACCAACCATTGCAGACGTGGAGGGTCATGTGGAGACTGGAGTGGGATGATGAGGAATGCCTAGCCAGTGTATCTTGGATATTGCCTTTTACCTTCATTGACTGTTCATGGAGTGTCAGTAGTTTGTGAACCCACTTGCTTTTTATTTGAGACAATAAAAATTACTTATTGATAAACAGATTCTCTCTGTGCTCTCTGATCATTATTACTAAGGGATAAATCCTTATAACAATTGGAATCACGACAGTAAATCACCCCTTGTCTGTTATTCAACATAGGAGAAAATCCACAAAATGCTAGAGGAACTCGTGAGGCCTGGCAGCATCTAGGAAAAGAGTAACCAGCTGCCAATTGATGTTTCAGGCTGAGACCCTTCATCAGAACACTTGATCGTGTTACTTTTGTATTAACAGTGTTAAAAGCATAGTTATGCCACCTAATGCACAGTTCAGGGCATGTCTTTTTTATTTTGGACAGTTATATTCAGGGAGCCATCCCTCAACACTGCAACAGAAGGGGCATATTTTGGGTGTCTGGAGTTTGTGCTCAGAAGCCTTTGGACATGCTACTGGTATCTGAATATTCAAAAGAGGTCCTTTTATTTGAGATGTGCAACCACTATGAATGAGAATTACCTATTTAAAATTACCTAGTTGCACAGTAAGACTAGTAAGACCCCTTTTGAATATTCAAAGTTACCTGCCTATATTCAAAACATTAAAGCAGGTAATTACAGTCATCGAAAGTGTAACCATTTATTGTGGTCTTTGTGATTTTTTTTAAAAGTATACATCATTGTGAGAGGAGAGAAATAGATTTGCTCCAGAAGAGCTGCTGAGTTGAATAAAGAGTTATTTTATACTCTATCTCTCAGCCACTGCTTCTGTGGGATTTATTCACAACAAGGGCAATTATCATTCATGAGCAGCAAGTCATAAACTTTAAACCAGCAGTATGATTTCACTAATTATGGAAAAAATTTGAACAAAGCCTGCTCCAACTCAAAGTAAACCAACTGCACCATATAGTCTGTACATCCATCAAAATGTCTGTGGGTGCCGTGGTTACAAAGTGATTAGCACATTATTACAGCTCGGAGATTCACAATTCAATTCCGATGCTGTTCTGCAAGAAGCCAACGTACACCCTCCCTGTGGAAGGCATGGGTTTTTCCTGGGTGCTCTGATTTTTCCCATGGTCCAAAGTCATATTGGGTAAGTTAATTCAAAGGCAACACGAGTGAATCTGCAGATGCTGGAAATAAATAAAAACACAAAACGCTGGCAGAACTCAGCAGGCCAGACAGCATCTATGGGAGGAGGTAGTGACAACGTTTCGGGCCGAAACCCTTCATCAGGAGTGAAGCAACATGGGATGGTCGAGGGGGGATAAGAAATGGGGGGAGGAATGAAGTAGAGAGCTGGGAAGTGATAGGCTGAAGGGAAATGGGCTAGGGGGAAGGTGGAGAATTATGGGAAATAAAAGAAAGAAAGAGGTAGGGCTGGGGGGAGATTATAGTGAGGGGGGAAAGAAAGAGAACCAGACTGAAATAATAGATAGGGTTGGGGGTAAGGGGGGGCAGGGGTATCAACAGAGGACTGTGAGTTGGATGTTCATGCCGGCAGGTAGGAGGCTACCCAGGCGGGAGATAAGGTATTGCTCCATTAACCTGCACGCAGCCTCATCTCGACGGTAGAGGTCATGGACAGACATGTCGGAGTGGGAGTGGTCTGTGGAATTGAAGTGTGTGGCCACAGGGAGATCCCACCACTGCTGGAGGACCGAGCGCCGGTGTTCGGCGAAACGCTCTCCCAGTCTGCGGCAGGTCTCCCCAATGTATAAATGGCCACATCAGGAGCACCGGATACAGTACATCACCCCAGATGACTCACAGATGAAGTGCCTCACCTGAAAGGACTGTCTGGGGCCTAGGATGGTGGTGAGGGAAGAAGTGTGGGGGCAGGTGTAGCACCTCTTCCGTTTGCAGGGATGAGTGCCCGGATGGAGGTCGGTGGGGAGGGATGGGGGGGGATGAATGGACAAGGGAGTCGCATAGGGAGCCGCATAGGGAGCGATCCCTGCGGAAAGCCGAGAGTGGGGGGAGGGGAAGATGTGGCTGGTGGTGGAATCAGGTAGGAGCCTTTAAGTTCATTCATCCCCCTGCTAAACATTATGGGAATGTTACGTTGGCATCAGAATGTGTTGTGACACCTGTAGGCTGCCTCAGACCACCCTTGGGTGTGTTGTATGTTCATTCAAACAATTCATTCCATTACACGTTTCGATGTACACACTCGTATATATTTACATTTAAAAGCAAGTTCGTCTTCTGTCCAAAACTTGTCTTAAATCTAAGTATAGCACAAATACATGAGCCAAGATTTGGCTAGGTTAGGGAAAATTTCACTTTTTTACAAATAAAAATAATTTACAATAAATATTCCTTAAAGACCATACTACATTGGAGCAGAATTAGGCCATTCAGCTCATCAAGTCTGCGCTGCCATTTGATTAGGGCTGATCCATTCCCTGCTCAACTCCATTCTCCTGCCTTCTCCCTTTAACTTCAAGCCCTAGCTTATCAAACATCCATCAACCTCTGCACTCAATGACCTGGCCTTCACCGTCGCCTGTGGCAACACATTCTGCAGATTCATCACCTTCTGGCTAAAGAAATTCCTCAGCTCTGTTCTAATGGATGTCCCTCTATTCTGAGGTTGTATGCACTGGTCCTGGTTCCAAGGTTGTCAAGCTGAGGAGTGGTAGTAGGGACAAGCTCCCACTACCTAAAAATGTTCCTCACAGCATGCGCCTCAAATAGCCTCTAACAACCAAGTCCAAATCCTAGCCTTCACGTGTGGCTTAGCCTTTAAGCCCAGTAGAACTGTTTCTACTGACAGGAGAAGAGGCGAAGGTGGGTCCTGGTGCCTTAAGACCAGTGCTTTGGGTAGATGGAGCTCGTCAGCCTGGGAAGGCAGTCCATCTAAGAGAGGGAAAACTCTGATTTCAAACCTCCGCTGACTTGTGGCCATAGCCTCTCATGGGAAAGGCTTCGGGAGTAAACCCTGAGGACAAATCCGGAGTTGCGAGTCCCTATGGTCGTCCAATGATGCCTTCAACCTCGCTCTGGTAACTCCTGTGATGACACCGGTGCCAAGCTGTATCAGCACTTGCCCTTCCTTTGGACAACATCGGTGGCGTAGAGGGGATACTTGCTGCTTGGGCAACTGCCAGTCTTCCATACAACCTTGTCCAGGCCTGCACCCTGGTAGGCGCAGATCCACGGTCTCGCGAGACTAATGGGTGCCATCAGTATCATCAGCCACTGGTCCTAGATTCCCCCATTATAGGAAACATCCTCTCCACATCCACTCTATCTAAGCCTTTCAACATTCATTATGTTTCAAAGAGATCCCACCGCATTCTAGTGAATACAGGCCCAGAGCCATCAAACACTCCTCATACGATAGGCCTTTCAATCCTGGAATCATTTTTGTGAACCTTCTTTCAACCCTCTCCACTGTCAGTACATCCATTCTTAAATAAGGGGCTCAAAACTGCTGTCAATACTCCAAGTGAGGCATCACCAGTGCCTTGAAGCCTCAGTATGACATCCTTGTTTTTACATTCTAGTCTTCTCAATATGAATGCTAACATTGCATTTACCTTCCTCACCACCAACTCAACCTGCAAGTCAACCTTTGCAGAATCCTGCATGAGGACTCCCAAATCACTTTGCACCTCAGATTCTTGAATTTTCTCCACATTTAGAAAAGTCTACCTTTTCATTCTTTCTACCAAAGTGCATGGCGATACACTTCCCAACACTGCATTCCATCTGTCACTTCTGTCCATTCTCCTAATCTATCCAGTCCTTCTGCAGCTTCCTGATTCCTCAACACCACTTGCCCCTCCACCCATCTTTATATTGTCCACAAGTTTGGCCACAAAGCCACCAATTCCATCATCCTAATCATAGACATACAACATAAAAAGAAACAGTCCCAATACCAACCTAGACACTGGCAGCCATCAGAAAAAGCTCCCTTTATTCCCGTGCTTTGCCTCCTGCCAAACAGCCAGTGCTCTATCCATGATAGCATCTTTCCTGTAGTATCATGGGCTCTTATCTTGCTAAGCAACCTCATGTGTGGCACCTTGTCAAAGAACTTTTAAAACAGAGTTAGCATTAATTTATAAAAAGGAAAACTTTTTTTCAAATCTGGTGGAGGTATTCAAGAATGGGCAAGGGGAATCTAATGATGTAGTGTATTTAGAATTTTAGAAGGCATTAAAAAAAGTTGTCACACACAAGTTATTAAACAGAAGTAGAGCACAAAGAAATTGCGATGATATTCTGTCATGGATTTAGGATTTGTTTCTGGACATTTTCAATGAGTTAACTCAGTGAACTATGAAGCAGGCATGATGGAAGGTTTATTACTCCTTCAGCTTCTTAAGGTGTATTATTTTACTTACAGTTGATAACAGGCCCTTCCTGCTCAGCAAGACTGCACCACCAATTACACACGTGACCAATTAATCTAACGAATATGTCTTTGGGATATGGAAGGAAACCATAGCACCTGGAGGAAACCCATGCGGTTACAGGGAGAACATACAAGAGGTAATTGATAAGTTCATGGCTCAGGTTAGAAGGAGATGAGTTCTTAACTTCAAACCTTCTGCATAATCACTCACAGAGTCGACCTTCATGTGCATGTAAAGAGAGCTGTATAACATCTCCTTCTACCTTAGGGCACAAACTTATCAATCACCCCTGCCATGGACACTTTCTGGAGGTCCAAGATCCGTATGCTCCATGACCCCTGGACTAAGTGTGTAAATGTAGGAGGGGACTATGTTGAAAAATAAATGTGCTAGATTTTCTAAAATTGACTCCATCTACCTTAGGCCACAAACTTATCAATCACCCCTCGTACAAACTCTTTACAGACAGCAGCAGAATTGAACCTGCTTCACTGATGCTATAATAGCATTACACTAAACACTATGCCTCATTTTAACAGGCCCTTCCAACCAAATGAGGTCATGCAACCCAATTACATACATTTGACCAATTTATCTATTAACTTGTATGTCTTTGGAACACGAGAAGACACAAAGGAAACCACGAGGTTCAAAGCAATAGCATATTGCTAATTTTGCAAAATATGATTGAATACCCCAATAAAACTACCTTTGGTATCTAAGAGAGCCTTTTTAATGCTTTATCATATTAAGTTGTTAATGTTATCTCTGGTTCTGACCACCAGAGATTTCAATAGTGCATGAATGCAAATGTGTCAGCGCTTAACTAACACACACAAAATTAAAAAAACTTCAATAAGTGCTTAATTGATTGGAAGATATTTTGGCACTTTTGCTGATATTGTGAAGTATGATTTATGTTCTTAATTCATCTTAAATTTCACATTCATCACTAATTTTTGTGATTTTGGAACAAATTATCTCAGTTTGCTCTGCTAAAATGTTTACACAGTAATTTACATGTCTGTTTTTGTTGGCATCCTTCTGAAAAGTCAATCATTTTCTCTAAGATTTTATTGTACTATTCACTCACAAAGTCTGTTTCCTTAGTAACTTTGCTGAATACAATTTTTCTGTAAGTATGAAAAACATACAGAAGTAAAATTCATAGAAAAGAAAATAGCTCATAGTTCAGTTCTCCAGTTTCAGGACTGGCCTCATGGTAGCTCTTCCCAGCTTTTTGGTCTCTACCATCAAGGGAGTCAAGAGTGTCAACACGATGATCAAATCAAATGAGCTACTGTTAGTGCTTTTTCATACAAATGAAGAATACTACAACATATGGAGTTGCATCCATTATTTTGCATGGTTAGTCCAAATCCTGGAATTTCTGAAATTCAAACTATAAGTCAACAATAAAGATAACAGAAAGTTCAAAAATCCTGGCACAAATTTAAAACAAAATGAACTGTAACCAAATAAAAGTGGTAATAGAAAATGAACTTTCTACTTGGAAAATCTAACATACATGAAGCATCTTAAATATTTGTTTCTTCAAATTGTCTGACTACTTAAAGTCTTATCTTGCCTGACATCATAACTTCCTCCTGAACCAGTAGATTCTAATTAGTGCAGAGTAAGTAAGACCTCATACTTTCCTCCCTAAGGTTAGCAAACTTTAATCAGACTCCACTGTCAGCCTTACCTTTATCAGGACTTCCCAACTGCTATGAATGCTCAACATGCTTCAATTTACTATATTGTTATTGACATCCTCTTTGCATCATGGGTCCTATTAATCTCTATGTAATCTCTAGCTTTACTAATACCCACATGTTGTGTAGGAAATCAACTGAGTCCAATTTTTCATCCCATACAAAACTTTCAGAAGCAGCAGCTGAATTATGTCCATATGTCTTTCATGAGCCACAGGGCCAGACTCTGTGCCAGAGGCACAGCCACTGTTGCTTCCCCCAGGTAGGTCACCTACCCCCCCCGCCCCACCCCAACAGAACTCAAGCTGGAGTACTTCTTGTTAAGGGGGACAGTCACAGGGGCACTCCCTAGCATCTGCCGCTTGCCCTTCCCTTTCCTGACTGTTACCCACTTACCTGTCTCGTGAGGTCCCAGTGTGACTACCTGCCTATAGCTCCTATCTATCACCTCCTCATTCTCCCTGACCAGACGAAAGTCATCGAGTTGCATCTCCAGTTCTCTAATGTGATTCCCAAGGAGCTGCAGCTCGACGCACCTGGCGCAGGTATGGCCATCCGGGAGGCTGGGAGTCTCTAGAACTTCCCACATCTGACACTGAGCACAGAACAGTAAAGGAGTGTTGATTAAGCAACTTCAATGTTTTCGGATGTTTTGATTTTTTAATTTTTTTTTATTTTTTCAATGTTCTGATTTGTTTCCACTGCAGCAGCAAAAAGGGAATACTGACTACTATATTATGATGGAGTCTTTGGGAATTTAATGCTATTACATGGTTAGACTGCATTTGTTCCCTTGGAGAAATGTGCACTGAGGTGAGATTTGGTAGAGGGGCACAAAATCAAACTTGTACAGATCATGTTAATAAACAGATGGCAAATAGATCAAGGACTAATGGGCACAGATTTAAAAATCTTGGCAAGTGATGCAAGTGTGACGTGAGGAATAATTTTATGGAGGGTAGTTATACTCTGGAATTTATTTCCTGTAAGAATAATGGAATAGAATCAGACATTTCAATAGGAAATTTGACAGACACCTGAGAGAATATAACTTCTAAAGTACAGAAGTGGACCCTCTGAACCACCACATCCATATGATATTTTGGTACATCTACACTAAACCCATTCATCCGCAATAAACTTTGTGATTGTATCTGACTACACCACTATCTCGGACAAAAAAAAAATCCAGTTTTAAACTACAACTTTTCACTTAAAAAACTTTGCCCTCAAATACCCATTAAAGTTCCTTCCTCTCACCTTAAGCTTATGTATATCCTCTTGTTTTTGTTACCCCTACTATGGGGAAAACAAGATTCCATCTACCCTATGTATTCCTCCTGTAATTTTGACTATCAGGTCATCCCAAGGCCTCCCTGCTCCAGGAAAAACAAAACCAGCTTCTCCAATCTCTCCTCAATCGTCCAATCCAGGTACTTCCTGGTGAACTTCTCCTGTACTCTCACCAGTAGAAGCTCATTGTTTCCATAATTCAGTAATGCACACATAATGCAAGTGCACTCTGAGTTATGCTTTGTAAAGTTTTTTAAATTTCCTGTATCTGTCTTTTGTTCAATATATTTGTCAGCATTACACATAAAGTTTGGCATAGACTAGATGGGTCAAAGGGCCTATTTCTGTGCTGTACTTTTCTGACTCAAGTTACACAAAAGGATCCTGCACTGGAATGCATAATGCTGCTCAGTGAAAATAAAACTCATGCTTTAACTCCAGCATCCCAAATGACCTCCACCTACTGCAATTCACCTACCACTGAAACAAATCTTTGGTGGACCCCATCACCCAGCCCAACACTCATCTCTGGAGCATCCATAAGGTAAAGAAACCCAAGACAGACTATTTATTTATTGACTACAACTCCACATTCAATACTGTAAGTCCAAATAAGCTCATTACCAAACCCTAGAGCTCAGAATCAACATTTCGTTCTGCAACTGGATTTTCAACTTTCTGCCCAACAGACTGCAGTTAGGATAGGCAGCAATACCTCCACCAGGATTATTATTATTCAACGCTGTTACCCCACAAGACTACATCCTCAGCTCTCTCCTCTCTGTACACTCATGACTTCACTCCACCTACAATTTGAACACAAAGCCACGGTATTTGGCTGTATGTCAAATAATGATTAGTTGAAGTATACGAAGAAGATAAACATCTTACTGACATAGGATCATGACAATAACCTTTCCCTCAATGTCAGTAAAACAAAAGAGCCCATCTTTGACTTTAGGAAGGATGACAGCACATATACTCCTGTCCACATCAAAATGCAGAGGTTGAGAGAAGGAACATTACCAACAGCCTACTCTGGTCCAACCAAGGAAGAACACAGGTGCCTTTTCTTCCTCAGGAGGCTTGAAAAAAAGACATGTTCCTGTCGACCTGTACCACTTTTACTGATGCACCATAGAAAGCATCTTCTCTGGATACACCACACCTTATTATGGCAACTGCTTTGCTAATGACTGGCAGAAGCTGCAGGATTGTAGACACAGCTCAACATATCAGGGAAACCAGACACTCCCCCCCATGGACTCGGTTTATAATCAGACCCTACACACTCCAAACGTTCTATCGATAAAAAAGCCTGATAGCACTTGTCCGCAACCAGCTTCAAAGATAGCTCCCACCCTGCTGTTATAAGACTATTAAATGGTACATGGTATGATAAGAAGGACTCTTGACTTTACAATCTACCTCATTATGATCTTGCAACTTATTGTCTACTGGCACTGCGCTTTCCCTGTAACTGTTACATTTATTCTGCATCACATGTTTTAACTTGTTCTGTCTCAATGGACTGTGAAATGATTTGACCTGTAGGGACAGTATGCAAGGCAAGCTTTTCACTGTACCTCAGTCCACGTGATTATAACAAATCAATTCCAATTTGCCTAAAGAAATCAGATAATAGATAAAAAGAATTAAATGATGTGATAAATTAGTAAGCACACTCTGAATTTTAAGGGAGCAGTTAGACAAACTGATTACTTGCATGTTTGAGAATATATATTATATAAACCACAGGTTGAATAAAATGAAGGACGAGAAATTATTGGAACATTTCTGCTTGAAACCTTCAGGTTTTTACTCCAACATAAGAATCCTTGTTTGTCTTTAAGGACAGAATTCTAGTTTCAAAATCAGTTTTGGTTTTGTTGAAACAAACAGGAATTGATAATTAGTTCTGCATTTCTCAAATTCTTACACTTCAGCCAGAACTTATCAATCTCCCCATCAGAACACTACCTGTTGAACAGCATTAGACAATCAAAAAGCCAATCTCTCAAAAGGCACTATTTCCACAACTCAACTTAAAAAGCACTGATAAATTATTTCCACATCATCTGATAATTAGAAACAAGTGGCATGATACATGAAAATATGAAGCAATACTTAATACTTCAAACAAAATTAACACTATTCAA
Source organism: Hypanus sabinus (assembly GCF_030144855.1). Lineage (NCBI taxonomy): Eukaryota > Metazoa > Chordata > Chondrichthyes > Myliobatiformes > Dasyatidae > Hypanus > Hypanus sabinus. The sequence goes on along the minus strand of NC_082719.1, from coordinate 44,551,590 downwards.
GATATTCCATGTTTACAGAAACAATTAGACCATTCAAATCTTTTCAAAATTCACTAACCATAACAATGTACGGTTTCATCTCCCAAGACTGCGTATTTGTGTTATCTATTATAACTGGAGATAAACCCTTCTCCATGGCTTCTTTGGCTGAAATAAAATTATTAAAATTTAGTACTATTCAACAAGTTCATAATTAATGATCATGACAACTCTACACATTATTTAAAATAGAATGTTAATTAAATAATTGTAAGTTAAACAGATTTCTCATATCTATCTTAAATTTGTGTTATGGAGAGCTTGTTTTAAACTAAGGGCCTAACAAAAATGCAACATTGTTTCTTTTGTAATCTTTCTTCTTTGTACTGGATTTCCCACTCACTCAAAATGCTTGGAATCCTTTTTATGCTCCCCCATCTCCATCCCACATGCTACAAATTGAGTAAACTAGATTTCAATGGAATTCTAACTGGTACCTGATTGATTGTATACACATTTGTAAAATCACTTTTTGGTCCTGCAACGTAGTAATGAATACTTTTACTAGTATTCACATTCCATCTCAACTTATGGTCCTTCCTACTCAAATACAAGTTCTTAAATTTCAAACTGGGAAGAGCTGCAAATGCTTCAGTGCTTTTTAAAAATTTAAACATGGTTGTATCAACCATCATTTCTGTCATTGTCCTTTTTGCTGTTGAAGCAACTGGATCCCTGAACAATTCAACAGCTTCCTCCAGGAACTTATCAATTCTATGAATCAAGACAAGTATCACTGACTGAAACACAAGAGATTTCAGATGCTGAAAATCAGGACCGTCAGGGAGGCATCATATATATGCCCAAGCCTACACTTACATAACATCTGCATTCCAATAGCTTTTTGTTTAGCAACCAGGGTCACGAGCCCTTCACAATGTCCATAATACTGGTCTCACCCTTAGACACATCACCTCAGCACCTACCAACCTGATGACCCCCTCCTGTTAAGATTGTTTGGGTAACTTACTTTTAATTCTTTCTTACTTCTCTTCTAATATTTGCATATCTGTACACTTGTAATGCTACTGTGACACTGTAATTTCCTTTGAGATCTGTCTGATCTGAGAAATGTCTGCTTTCTGCAGTTTATCTATTCCATCCCTTCACTACTTGGGTTTTCAGGCACCATAATATTATGTTCAGAACAACGTATTAGGCAATTACAAAAAAAATGTTCCATTGGACTTCATAGTATACAGTAAAAAACATACTTGGAGACCTTGATCAAATGAGTGTTTTATTAAGAGTTTTAAAGGAGAAGAGAGGGGTGATGAAGAGCCGAATTAGCCCAAGCATTGCTGAGGGCAAAGATGCATGAAGTCAACTAGATTTTGCATGTTTCAGCAAATGAAAATTGTGGTTAGCAAACAGTAGCAATGAATAAAATGATAGTTTCATCTACAAGTCTACAGTGATCCATGAGATGCCAGAAATGAATACAATTTTTTTTTAAAGTTGAGAGCAGGGAGCCATACTGTGCTTCTATAATTTTACAACTCAAATATAACACTTTAATGACACTGCTAAGCTTCCCCATTTTATTTAATCAAATGTCTATGAGAAGGTTGAAATTGTAAGTTGACAACGGTTTGCATCATCAGTTAAGATAAATTAAAATAAATTCTATCATCTAAAATAGCGAAATAATGCCCACAATAACTGAATGCTCACCTCTCTTTTGGTTCCACTGATGAGCTTCTCCAATCAGACTGCGATTAAACTGGTAGCGCCCATTTCGATAGAAGTATTCATCAGTGCTTAAAATTATTCCATTAGGGCCCTGTTGAACAATCAGTCTGCCCAAATGCAATAGAAATTCATCAGTTTATTACAAAATTTCATGGCCTTGTAATTAACCTCATATAAACATTGATTTAGAAAATGATGTTCTTTATGAATTTGGGTGAACTTCATTATTTTTTTCTGATAGAACATAAATTTTATCAGGGTTAGAAGCTAGGGTATTCCTTCACTATGCTGAAAATAATGTGCTCAGTCTACCCTGACTTTATCTGTGCAGTTCAAAAGTGCCATCTTAGTTGCTCAAGTTGTCTTCTCTTGTATGATAGAACATCTCCTAAGTTCTCCCTTAACCTGCATTGCTTTGTCTCCGGAATCAATGACTCCCTCCAATTGGAAAATCTTGTGCAGTGTTGCATTTGATCCAACTATCATTCTTAATAACTTCAGTTTTGTATTCAATCTCTCATCTGTATTCAAAGTGATAAATACTTGAAATAGTGGATAAATGGTTTTCAAAAGGAACAATGGCCAAATACGGTGTCTCACCGCAGTAAAAATTTGCAGACCATGTGATTTGTTCCAGTACTTTCAACCAATTTGTTATTTATTTATAAATTGACACATGGGCTCTGGGCAGAGTTGGCAAGAATGTCATGTAATGCCCAGATACAAAAGCTTTCAAGAAAGTGAACTGCTTTCCTGAAGCAACCTAGACTCTTGCCTGAGAAATATATTTTTAAAGTGCTGAAGGACAGCAATATGCAGTTGACACGAGGAAATCTGCAGATGCTGGAAACACAACATGCTGGTGGAACGCAGCAGGCCAGGCCCAATGAAGGGTCTCGGCCCAAAACGTCAACTGTACTTCTTCCTATAGATGCCGCATAGCCAGCTGCTTTCCATCAGCATTTTGTGTGAATATGCAGTTGAAATGGTTTTACCCTGCAGTGGAGCAAAAATGCAATTTTTAGTTCTAATTTCCAACTTTTTGATCAGGATGAAATTTGTCCCAATAATGGCAGAATCAATACATTGCTAGATTTTAAACTTTATAGCATGATCTTGAATTTCATTTTATGCAAAAAAACTAGGACTAACTAATAAAACTTGTTTTCCCCTGATACCATAACATTGTCAGACTGGTCCCACATTGTTGTGTAGTCCACCATTTACTCTACGGACTGTTCACATGTAACACTGAATCCTCTTTCCACCTTCAACTACATTCAAACACTGTCAATTCCTTAGCTCATACTAAAGCTGAAACAGAGATCCTTAGGCCTAGGAACACTAAAATGCCATTTAATGATGGTCACATAGGAAGATTATGATCCTAACAGCCTTTTTAAAAACAGCATTACAGATACATTAATGCTTTTTGAGCCATGTAAGAATTACAGAGAAAAAAATTCTAGTCTCTTACAGTTAAGGTATTCTCACTCCACTACTAGGTCACTATTAGATTGTGACCCAGCAATAATGAAGGAATCAGAATATACATCACGATGATGCATAATTTGGAGGGTAGCTTACAAGTGGTGACACTCCCAACTGACTACTTCTCCACGTACTGCTAGATTGCCAGGATTGTGCATTTTGAAGGTGTTATCAAATTTATTCCTCACTCATGGATGTGCCTCTTACCCAAATTCTCTGAGGCAGTGCTTCTCTCACAACCACCCAACTCTGCATTCCAACTGTCAATCACCACTGGCTCCCAATTTTACTCAATGCTACTACACACATGGATTACTACCAGATTCCGATACCTACTTCACCAAAAAAGCATGATTAACTGATGGTTTCACATTCTTCCCTGGCACAATCCCAACTTCTAAATGCAGCCTCACAATAAACGCATCACACCACACATTTTCATTCTCAAAAATCTGCAACATATATTCAATTATGCCAAGCTTCAGCTTTAAACCCTGGGTACAACTAAAGTTTTCATCTGGAAGCCAGGCATGGTCTTCCAGAAGTGGTTATTAAAAATATTGCTTCAAAAATGTACTGGAATACTTCGATTTTCCAAAGCAAATTTTCTTTGAAATGCAATTTTATATTTGCACACCACATATGGAATTTTCAAGTCAGGATTTCTAAAGTAAGAAAGAACAGGAAAATTAATCTGCATTTAATCAGAGTTATATAAAACTCAAATTATAAGACTTACAACATCCTCCTTAACTTTGAAACTATCTGGAGTCATAGATTCAAGAGCTGTAGAGCCCTGAAATTGATCCCTCTTTGCCCATCTACACCAATCTAATTTGCCCACATCATGTCTGTGCCTCGTCTATTTAAGTGCCTGTCCAAATGACTCTTAAACATAATGAATGTATTTGACTCTACCACCTCTTCCAGAAAGTTCCAAATACCTGGGATTAAAAAAAACTTTCCCCTTAAATCCCTTTTTGCTCTCCCGTTTTTGATATTCCTACTGTGTGAAAAAGATTCCAGTAATCACCCCTAAATTACATACCTCTATCATGTTACCTTTTAGCCTACTTCACTACAAGAAACTCAATGCATTCAATGTATCCAATCTCCTGCCATAACTAAAGGCCTCCTACCCAGACCACATCCTGGGGAATCTCCTCTACACTCGTTCCAACACAACCTTATCCTCCTTACCAGAACTGCACACAATGCACCCTTATTCTGTAAATTTATAATACCTTCTTCACTACCCCATATACAACTTCCAGGGAACTATCAACTTGAAAACCTAATCCTAACCCTTTGATCATCAACCTTCCTTACTGCCTTATATTTATGGTATGTGCCATACCACTAATTTACTCACAAAATGCATAAGTTCACAGATTAAATTTGATCTAGCAATTCTCGCAAAGGTTCCATCTCATCAATATCTTACTGCAGCCTAAGACGTTTCTCGCTATTCACAACATCATCAACTTTCATGTCATCTGCAAACTTACTAATCATACTTCCTACAGCTACATCCAAGTCATTACCTATTACTGGTAGGATGCACAAGTGTACAGAATGAAGTTCAGGAGGTAAAAGATAAAAATCAAATATAGAAGAATGGCACAACTTTGTACTAAATAATAGACTGAAATATTATTCTGCAAAAACACTGAAAAACTATGGAAGATTTTTGAAACTACTTTCTTTTGGCAATTTAAGAAGAGTCAGCCAAGTTTATATGTGAATTTTTGGAGTGGAGCCAGATCAGAGACTACAACTCCAAAATGACACTTCTAGGATTGAACCAAGTATAAGTTTAGTGAACGGAGAAAGATAGTGTGATAAAGGAAAATCTCTAACCTTCTTCAACTGGTCTCGATAAATATATTAACAAAAATCATGTCATACCTGGCTAGTGTACTTTTTCCCGATCCAGGCAGACCCCTCATCAAAAACAATGATTTGGGTGTAGCTATTGCTTTTCTGTTCATGAACTGTGGAAAAGGATATTCGTAAGTCTGTGACTGGTGTTTGAGATATGGATTTAAGCATGGTTTTGAAGGCAAACTACCAGAAGTTGAACTTCTAGTTGAATGAAGTTTATCAGGACTAGATGTAGGTCTAGTACGTTTCCATGGTGAAGTATCATTAAGCCTTGGCTTCACAGGACTTGCTGCCACAGGTGTGATGAAGGTTTTTGCCATGCTCATTGGTTGGAACTCAGGAGCCCATGGATTCCATGAGACTGGAGACATGGTTGGAATATTTATAGAATGTACATTGTTAGAATATTGAGGATAACTTGCTTCATCACAGTTTGTTAATTTCGGGAGATTTTCTCCACTGTTAGCTTTCCGTACATCAAACCAATAAGGAAAACAGGTATTCTGTTGCATATTTTTTGAAACATCCTCTTTATTTTCCAATGACTTATTTGAGAGAGGGCCATCTTTTTGTAGCAATTCATTTGTTCTTTTAAATGCTTCAGGTTCACCAAATAATTGGTAGTTTTTTGAAGATGATCTCTCTTTTTTTGATCCAAGCCATATTTCATTTCCATCTGCACCAGAAGATCTTACTACAGCTTTATCAGACACATCGCTGTTCTGCAAGTGCTGAGCTTGGCAGTTCACTGCATTTGGAAATGTGTCATACTTTGGACTAAATTGCTCTGAGCCAATAGCACCAATATTCATAGAAATGGCTGATGACAGGCCATGGCTTTCACCTTGATTTGTCCATATATCTGTATCATCTATGCTTATACTACTTGGAAATATAACCCTCTTAGTTCCATCCTCAACAGATGGATTTTTGCTGGACTTTTCAATGACTTCCAAAGAGAAATTATCATACTCTGACTGAATTTCTGATCGTTTCTCAATTATGTTACTTCCACTGTTGAAACAAAGGTTCACATTTTCTTCACAATCTGAGGAATTCAATGTATATGATAATGGTCTGAGGGGTAAGCTGGCATACAAGGCTGTTTGGTGCTGAAGGGACACATTATTTAAAGCAGAGTTCAAACTCGATTGAATTTGTTTAGGCATTTGGTCACCAACAGAGTTATTAGAAAACTGGTTAATAGGCAAGTTATAGTGGTTCATAAATGGCTGGTAATGTTGAAAAGACATGCTTTGCTCACACGGTGTGTTCATGCAATATTTCTCCAGTTCAATTTCAATTGAAGGGTCCAATTTTTCATTCCATTCAAAACTTCCAGAAGCAGCAGCTGAATTATGTCCGTAATCTTTCATGACTACCTCATTGTCACCATTAACTTGATCATTTAGGGCAGGCGTCACACATTCAAACCCAGAGGAGCAAGAAGATTTCTCCCCTTTAGCTGCATCAGATAGTACCAACAAAGAATCCATTGCATCATCAGCTGGACAAAAAAAAAACAAATACTTTAAAGATAATCATAAGTTTTTTGACACCTTACAAAACAAAATTTCTAAATATTTATACATTCAAGTTTGTCAGTTGATGTTGGGCCAGATTTTACTGAATGGGGCCTACCACAGCATTCAGTGCTGACTAACACCTAAAGAATTGAGAAATCCTCAAATAAACCACTGAGGAGTTGTGAATACAATGGAGACATATGAGGAAAGCTTGAACAAACCCTTATACACAAGTTACCTCAGGATAAAACCTTCAGCTTAGTCTTGTGACGAAACTGCCTAGAATTTTTTTGAAAACATCCCTGACATGCCAAATTAAAAATGAAATAAATACTTAAATATTAAAATTATTAAAAACACAGTGAACACTTAAATCTTCACCACAAGCTAGGCAGCAATGAGAAATGCAAGGAGGATACAGAAGAGGCTTTCAGAGGGAAGGAGACAAGCTAAATGAATAAACAAGACATAGCAAACAGAATACCTCCAAGAGGACAACCTTGTTATGGTTTGGAAGCTTGTATGCCTTAATGACCCAAAAAGCTATATTGGCAGGAGTCAGGACTTTGGACTTTAGACTTTAGTTCTGGGTAGGGTCACCCATGCCAAACAGGTCAAAGGGTAGAGGCCCAAACTAAGAGTGGTCCAACGGTCTTCCAGGTTTGGGGGTTCAGCTCAGAGTTAACAACCCTGACTGGTAAAACAAAATTATTACAGAAACAGCAATGAAGAATCCTTCTACATCTGAATGTGATGGCATTCCTGAGTCTCCACCCAGGACTTGCATGACTGACTGTAGTGAAAACCAAGCTGAAGTTGCAGACACGATGAAGAAAGCCCTGAATACCAACAGAAATAGAGGACCTTCACTGCTGCTCTAAATGCCAGGGGAGTATTGGGCAGTAAGAAGCAGTCAGAATATAATGTAGAAAGATGTGTAGCCATCCATTCAGGTAAAAAAAAATTACAACTAACTTTTAAATGATGATAGCTTGAAAGGTATTGTTGTCCAACATCTTATTCACATTTGTTCAGATATGAAGATTAAACACCCAAATATGGTCCAGTTCACCAAATCAAAGCAGACTTATTGTATAAGCACTCTTCCACCTCCCTTGGCCATACTCTTCACCGCTGACGCTGCAGCCCTTAGTTTCTGCTTATATGTCAGAAGTACAATACAACCACATGATTGGACCTGCCAAAGCTTCCAGAGGTGATATATTGGTGGTAGTTGGCCAGAGACTTTTTCAAGCTGGCCCAGTTGAAATCCCCCAATGATCAGGAAAGCATCGTGGTATGCTGACCCGTGGCCACTGATCATGGTGCTCAGCACTTCTGATGCCAACCTAGCATTGGCGAGGGGTGGAATGTGATTGAATAAGCACTTCCGGCCTTATAACCACTCCACCCAAGCAACCCCCAACAAATCTGATTAACCACAACAAACCCAATTAATCCTAACCTAATCACAGGACAATTTACAATGGCCAATTAACCTACCTGGTACATCTTTAGACTATGGAAGGAAACTGGAGCACTTGGGGAAACCCCAGGCATTCCACAGGGCAGACATACAGACAGTGCTGGAAAAAAACTCTGAAATGTTATAGTGTCCTGGTAACCACTTTGTAGCCCACTTATATGGATAATATGGTAAACTGGAAAATGGGCTGAAAAACAACAGATGGAATTTAAAGCAGGCAAGTCTGAGTTGTAGCATTTTTGGAGGACAAACCAGGGTAGGATTTGCAAGATGAACAGCAGGGCACTGAGAAGTGCAGCAGAACAAGGACCTGGGAATACAGATCCATAATTCCCTTAAAGTGACATCACAGCTGGATAGGGTTGGAGTTGAGATGTTATGTTGAAGTTGTATAAGGCATTGGTGAGGCCTAATTTGGAGTGTTGTGTGCAATCTTGATCACTTACCTACAGGAAAGCTGTCAAAAAAATTGAAAGAGTGCAGAGAAAATGTACAAATTTTACCAAAAAAGAATGGACACTGCAACTAGAATGACGGTGGAAAACTCCCTCAGCAGATAGAATGGATGATACTTAACCATCAGTTTATTTTTATTTTACTTAGAGACACAGTGCGGAGTAGGCCTTTCAGACCCCTTAAGCCACGCCACCCCAGCAACCCTCAATTCAACCCCCGCCTAATCACAGGGCACTTTACAATGACCAATTAACCTACCAAACTGTACCTCTTTGGACTGTAGGAGGAAACTGAAGCACACAGAAAAAACCTATACCTTCCTCAGAGAGGATGTACAGATGACTTCAAACAATCAAATGCATCACCATGTCTGTTCACTCATCTTGATACAGTATATATATGTACAGTTAGCATTTTCCAGTTTTAACTGATAATAACCAAAACTTTCTGAAGGCTCACTTAGAAAATAGGGATGTCAAAACAAAAGATTAAACTCTAGGTGGTCAATATGTTTTGCAACAGCAACCATATATACTGCTTTCAAACTATATATTCTATGAACTTAATATTGACTGATATAGTAGATAACAGTAAAATATTTTGAATATGCAGGTATTATTGTCATTACCCCAATTGTAGAAATCAAAATTGATATGATTGCCCAAGAATCCTTTTAGTAACCAAAAAATACATGAACTGAAAATAAACCACCAAACTAAATCCAAAAAAAACCCAAGTAGTTCCAAATATGTTGTACTTACAATCTAATATGAAGGTGTGGTTAAAAAAAATCAGCCATTAGAAATATTTACAAAATCTATACGGTATATGGTCAACAACTATTCAGCCAGAAGCAACATCCTTGTTTATCAGCCGGCAACTGACGCAGAGTTCCCATGCCTCTGGAAAGAGTGAAATGCACATTCAGCACTTCAGGTCAGGTCAGCAGCATTCACAAGGGTCTAACGAGAGACTGGTTCCAGTAACAATGTCCTCAAAGAACTGGCTTTCAATAAAATACGTATTCAGTTTCGACGAAGGGTCTTCGACCTCAAATGTTAGCTGTTTTTTCCTACAAATACTGAGTGTTTCCAGTATCTTCTGCTTTATCTTAGACGTCCAGCATCGGCAGTAATCTGATTAACTATTTACCGATCTTAATTTTAAAAATAAGAACCTGCACCAATTTAAACACTTACAGTGTATTTGTCATTATAACCTCAGCAACTGTTGAATAACCATTGCTTATACAACCAGCTGATTACCGAAATTCTTTTTTCAAAACGATGTTTCCCACTAAACATTATCAGATTACAGAACAAATTCCAGGGGGGGGGAATACAAAACAGGGAGATGGCGTAGGGGAGCATGTTGGATTACCCTGTGGCGTTTGTTGAAGGACAGTGTCCGAGTGTGGAGGCTCCAGGTCCAGGTGAAGAGGAAAGGTCAGGTGTAAAAGGCCTGCAACCGCGCGCACTCTCCGTTACCTTTAAAGTCACATTCAGATAGCACCACATACACGACGCTCGGGTCCAGATGCGAAAACATCTCGGTCATCCGGTCCAGCAGCTCCTCCTTGTTCACCCCCGAACCCATAGCACCAGTCACGGCAGCCATTGAAGTGGAGGCTGAGGCCTGAGAAGGCACTGGGGCCGGATCGGCTGCAGCCGGAGCACTGGGCGGCGGACCACTTCCAGATGGCCGAGCCGGAGTAGCTGCAGCGGAGACCTTTTTCTTTTTCGGCATCGTTTTTCGTCGTTGTTGTTATTTACAAAGATCGCATCGGATTCCGTCACCCGACCCCGGGCCGAGGGAACGAGGCCGAGAGGCGGGGTCAGAAGTGACGTCACGCGGTCCCTGCAAGGGGCGGGGCCAGGGCCGGGCGTCAGGACACGGAAAGAAAGCCCGGCCAAATGATGACGCTGATTGGCTCTCGTCATCGGCGCTCAGCAACCAAAGTGGATACACCTGGGCATCCTCAAGCCAGGTGGACTGAGAGCTTTGCTGAGAAAGTTCTAACATTCACCATCTGATAGAAGCCCGAGCTCATAGCGGCACAAGCAGAAGAGTACCCCTGATAGTATAGAGTATCTCCGGGATTATACACACTATCTCAGCCTTCACGCCCTTGCCCACCTGTCCGTCCCGCTAATCTCCTACCTGACACCAGTGACAAAAAGGCTACACCTAGCTATTCACCACCCGCTCCGACATCTAAATTTAAGGCGCCATACCCACTGCTTCCAGGTGAGGAAACACTTCACCTGCGAATCCGCTGGGGTTGTTACTGATCCCAATGCGGTCTCCTCTGTGGTGAGACCCCGACGTAGAGTAGGGGAGCAGCTTTGCCGAGCACCTCCCCGCCATCCGCAAAATGTGGAGCTTCCTAGTGGCCAACTATTTAAATTCCTATCCCTATTCCCGTTCCGGCACGAGGTCAACAGCTTCCTCCTCTGCTACGGTGGAGCAACTCTCAGGGTGGAGGGGCAAGACGTCACATTCTGCAGAATCCTTTGTGCCCTCCTCCTGACCTAAACTATCCACCGACCAGCCCTGCCGGACTCTGCGGGCTCCTGATCGAACGTAGTCAACCATCTCAGGTTCGGAATTGGAAGCAAGTTCCACTTGAGGGACTGCCTGAGAAGAAATTACTCTTGATCAGCAAACTGGAAATCTGAGTGCTTCATTTCTCAGACACCACCATTAGAGTCAGTACATTTACTGACATTTTTATGGTTTCTTGAATAGCAATATATTTAATGTGTATTTTCTCTATCATTTAAATAAATAACTCGCGTTATTTCTCTCAATTAATTTCAATGATAACCATGACATCATAGATTGGTTCAGTTTCTGTAAGTTCATTTTTGCCTCTCTTATTTCAAAAATAAGGGAGAAATTAAGGACAGAACTTCTTGTGTTTACTAAGCCAAAAAAGATTTTCTACCCTCAACCTCTATTGTCCACTGTCAGCTGCATGTTCCAGTCAGTCTTTCCTGACATTTCCCAATCCTTTCCCCTTCCCATCAACACCCATACCTACCCTTCCTTTAATATTATCTGAAGAAGTTCACCAACTCTTGATGCAAAGTCCCACAATGTAAAGTTTGGTTGTTGTTGTATTGATTATATCAGTTGCTTCTCCCCCCCCCCAAAAAAAAAAATTCCATATTAATGTTCAGACAGGATTTAATAGAACCGCTGCCTAACAACAAGGCACAGATCAACATATTCTTGTCCAATGCACCAATGCAAAATAATGGCAGGAAATAGAAATGCCAGAGGCCAAATTTAGTGTTTCCAGCCTTCTGTTACCCTGCTGAACCCAACAGAGAGGGTGAAGATCAGTCCATATTTTGTATTTGGGCCCTCAGCTGGTGAGTGAATAGAAAAGATTTTAAACCTGGATGCAAATGGTAAGAGTTTTTTCCCTTTATTTTCCTTCAAATTAGTGAATTGATATTGGTTAATGGAATTTTAGTTTAGATATGTTGAAGTTATTTTTTAAATGCCTCCAATCATCACAACTATTTAAAAGAAATTCTTTGAACTTTGGTAACAAAGACAGGGCCTCAGGATTCATCCACCAAGGCTTAGTTGCTACTTGCTCATGAAATACTCCAGTTTTGGGATGACGTCGGCACCTAGGCCTGGAGCTTTTACCTTGGAGTCATGCTTAATACAATTCTGGGAGTAACATAGGAGTGAGCACAATGTTGATCTGATAAGATCTGGTCCATCAATCTGCATTTATGCAACATATTTTAACTTTGTAAACATTTTAAAGGAACCTAAGGTCAGAGGAAGCTTGGCCAGATTGGAATGTTCCACTGGGAATTGGAATGACCCAATGGGCTGACTGTGGATTCCGCTCATAACTCCCTCTGTAAATATTTGAGCCGTCTTACTTTTTCCTTAATGTTGTCACACTGATCAAGCTTTTGGTTGTCTGCCCTAAAATCATTCCTGGGAAGCATGGAACTATACATTTTAGCATTAGAGGTGACCAACAGTTTTGTAAAAGAAGTACTTTTTATAAATGTATTTTAATAAGGAAGAGTCCCTGGAGCCTCAAAAACAGATGCTTCGGGCAGGTGGGGCTCATTAGTCCTGGTCGACTGCCCATCTAGGAGAAGGAAAACTCTGATTTTAAAACCTCTGCTGCATTGCGGCCACACCCAATCGTAGGGAAGGCTATGGGAGTAAACCCTGAGAAGAAATCAGGAGCCGGAGTCCCATAGACGGTCAATAGGGAGGATTTCATCAATCTATTGTCCGGCAACTCCTGCAGCCGAAGAGGCCACCATATATAACGATCTTCATGCTAGTGGATCCTGACCTCCGAGGCCGAGAGAGTGGGACTGTCTCCGTGCTAAGGCTTTTTCACTATAATATCTTTCACGTACAGGTCCTTGTGTTGTGCATCTTTGTCTTCTTTCTCTCTTCAAAAGTCCTACGGCAATGGGAGAGCAGCGAACCAACAGGTGGAGGTGACCACTGAGTTGCAGTTGCAAACCTGCATGTAGGCGGCCCTTGGACAGATGGTCGTTCTCCTCTGAACCCAGGGCAGTAGGGGAGTCCGGCAGCATCCAGGGTGACTGGGCAGCCCTTTTTAGGACAGCGCTGCCCACCCAGTAATCAGGGAGGGGCCTAGAAAAGGTGGCCTAAACATCGCCTGCCCTAGATCATCCAGCCAGTTAACCGTGACTGACGGATCACCCAATCATTGCGGTCGAAATCAAAATCTAAAGAAAAAGATTCTCCGTCTAGGAGCATGGAACGTTCGCACCTTAATGGATAAGGAAAACACTGCAAGACCTGAAAGGAGATCAGCTCTCATTGGTAAAGAACTTGCTTGCAACAATATTGACATCGCAGCGCTGAGCAAAGCCAGGGTTGCAGATGAGGGATCCATCACTGAGCTTGCCAGCGGCTATGACTTCTTCTAGAGAGGAAGGGTGCAGAACGAAGACAGGATTCACGGAGTGGGCTTCACCATTAGGAGTACCCTGATGAAACAGCTTCCCGACCTGCCTGTTGGCATCAGCGAAAGATTGATGAAGCTACATCTGCCCCTCAGCCAAAATCGACATGCAACTATTATTAGTGCCTATGCCCCCACCCTGACCAGCCCTACTGAAACCATAGAGCAGTTTTACACCGACCTTGACTCCAGCCTGTGCTCAGTGCTGGCCAGTGATAAGCTGATCTTGATGGGAGATTTTAATCCCGAGTCAGCCAAGACCATGATCAGTTGAGTGGAGTTGGGAAGATGTACAGCAATGGCCTTCTGCTTCTCAGCAAATGTGAAGAGTATGACCTCACTATCACAAACACAGTGTTCAGAATGGCCAACAAATTCAAGACAACATGGATGCACCCTAGATCCAAACAATGGCACCTGATCGATTATGTCATTGTCCATCAACATGACATCCAAGAGATAGTCATCACACGAGCCGTGCGAGGAGCAGAGTGTTGGATGGACCACAGACTCCTCCTTACCACCCTCAAGCTACACATCGTTCAATCTCACAAAAAGCATCCAAAGGCAGTTCGGCCCATTCTTTAACACCTCCAAACTTCAGCACCCTCCATGTCTACGCAAATTTCAAAATACTCTTAAACAGAAACTATCAACAAACCAGCCACTCATGGGTAACCCAATCCAGAAATGGAACCACTTCAAAATGCTATAACTGAAACGGCAAAATCAACCCTAGGCCCCAGAAAACGCACCCACCAAGATTGGTTCAATGAGAATAGCACCATCATCAATGACCTACTCACTAAGAAGAACAAGGCATTCAAAGAATGGCAGGGTGACCAGAACTCCACCTGCAAAAAGGACAGATTCAAGTCCTATCAGGCACTCGCTCAAAGGGAAATCTGTATAATGCATGACACATGGTGGAATAAGAAGGCAGATGAGGTTCAGCGCTATGCTGACACAAACAACACCAAGCAGTTCTTCAACGCCATCAAGTCTGCCTTGGGTCCCTCAAGGTCAAGCATAGCTCCTCTGCTTTCTGCAGATGGATCCTCGCTTATCAAGGACAAAAAGGGCATCAACACCAGATGGAAGGAACACTTCAGTCAGCTCCTGAACCGCCCCTCCACTGTCGACCAGTCAGTACTCGACCAGATTCCCCAGAGCCCGGTCCATGAGCATGTCAACACCCCCCCCCCCCCCAGCACAGCCATCAAACAGATGAGATGTGGCAAAGCACCAGCCAAGGATGGCATTCCTGCAGAACTGTTCAAAGCCCTCAACCAGGAGTCACTCGAAGCATTCCAGGATGTCCTGGTCAGTATCTGGGAAGAGGAAGTAATGCCACCCGACCTTCGGGATGCTGTAATAGTTGCCCTATACAAAAACAGACGCCCATGCACAGACTGTGGGAACTGCCGGGGCATCTCCCTACTTTCCATCGCTGGCAAAATCCTGGCTCGCATCATCCTCAATAGACTTATTTTAACAATATCCGAAGGAAATCTCCCAGAATCGCAATTCAGCTTTCGACCTAAACACTGTACTGTGGATATGATCTTCACTGTTATACAAATGCAGGAGAAATGCCTGAAGCAGAACATGAACTTGTACTTTGTCTTCATTGATCTGACTAAAGCGTTTGATACAGTCAACTGAGAAGTCTTGTGGATCATCCTCAGGAAACTTGGCTGCCCTCCAAAGTTCATCAACCTCATACGCCTCTTCCATGACAACATGACGGGAGAGGTTCATTCAGCTGATGAACCTAGCGAGAAATTTTACATCTCCAACGGCGTTAAACAGGGCTGTGTGCTTGCACCAGTACTTTTCAACCTTTTCTTCACTCAAGTACTAATGCATGCCGTCAAAGACCTAAACCTGGGCATTTATATCAAATATTGCCTGGACGGGTCACTCTTTGACCTATATCGCCTTGCAGCACACACAAAGACCCTCCGAAAGCTGTTCATAGAAGCGCTCTTTGCAGATGACTGCGCATTCATGGCGCACCAAGAGGACCACCTACAAATAACGGTCAGCAAATTCTCCGCTGCATCTAAATTGTTCGGCTTGACAATCAGCCTCGGTAAAACATAGGTCCTCCTGCAGCCTGCACCTAACAGCACCCCACCACAGCCATGCATCACCATCGATGACACACAACTACGGAACGTTGACAACTTCAAATACCTGGGGAGAACCATCTCCAGCGACGGTGCCCTTGATAAAGAAATCCACGTCAAGGATCCAGAAAGCAAGCCAGGCACTTAGAAGGCTCCGGGTCAAAGTTCTGCAGCACAAAGACATTCGCCTCTCCACTAAACTGAAGGTTTACAATGCTGTTGTGGTCTCATCACTTCTGTATGGCTGTGAAACCTGGACACTGTATCACAAACATGTCAAACAGTTTGAACAATTCCACAATCACGCTCTGCGATCAATCATGCAAATCTGCTGGCAAGACCGTATCTCCAACCTGACAGTCCTGGACCGAGCCAATTCCACAAGCATTGAAGCCAAGGTTTAGAAGGCTCAGCTCAGATGGACTGCCCATGTGATCCGCATGGATGAGTCCAGATTCCCGCGTCAGTTGTTCTACGGAGAACTGCAGCAGGGCAACCGTGCCCAAGGTTGTCCAAAGAAGAGGTACAAGGACAACATCAAGTCAAACCTTAAGTGGGCCAAACTCCAGCCCCGCGATCTCAAACACACTGTTGCTGATCGGTCCAAGTGGCACAATCTATGCTCCAAGGCAGCAAACAACTTCCAAGCCAACTGGCGCATGCAGCGCCTCAAGGCGAGTCAAGAAAGACACAGGAAGGTGATCGCTCCTGCCCCAACAGGTGGTGCTCCTTGCCCCATCTGCAACTGTATCTGCGCTTCAGACTTCGGCCTCAGAAGTCATATGCATGCCCACAGACGTTGACTGCGCAACACATCCGTCTTCCTCGGACTTCGAGAGACTACTACTGCAGAAATAAAAGCGATGATGAGGTTACTGAGGGAATATGCAAAATTTAAAGATCTCTGAAGACACGGCTGCCGGCATGAGTTAAGAGTAGACAACCAAAGGCAAACAGAAGCAACAAGAGCCTTGGAGGGATGTAGAGATAGAGGTGGTTACAGAGGTAGGGAGATGATAAAACAAGGCAGTACTACATGGCTGTCACATAACTCTGCAAAATAAAATTAACATAATATATTCTAATATTAAGGAAAGGGTAGCTCATCATCACCTTTCAAGCACGATTATCTTTGAGCTATAATGTTGTCAGTGATACACTAATCTTCATATATAAATGTTTTTCACCTATCACTTCTAAGCTTCTCATCTATCCCCTCTCCCCCACCTACTCACCTACTTCCCCCTTCCCATGGTTTCATCTATCACTTGCCAGCTTGTACTCCTTCTCCTGCCCACACCTTATTTAGGCTCCTGTCCACTACCTTTGCAGTCTTGATGAAGCATCTCAGCCCAAAACGTCTACTATTTGTTCTCATCCGTAGAAGCTGCTTGACCTGCTGAGTTGCACCAGCATTTTAGTGGTGTTACTCAATATTTCCAGCACCTACAGAATTATGTGTTGATTTATTTCTCCAGCAGTGCATTCCAGATTCTCACAGCTCTCTCAGTGAAAAAGATCCCCTCTATATCTCATCACACACAGGAAAAAAACTGCAGATTATTGAAATCCAGGTAACACGCACAAAATGCTGGAGGAACTCAGCAGGCCAGGCAGCATCTATGAAAAAGAGTACAGTCAATGTTTCAGGCTGAGACCCTTCAATCTCTTAATCTTTATCCTTAACCTACATCCCCTAGTTTTATTCACCATTGATAAAGGAAAACATTAGTTGCATTCTACCTTATCTGTACCTTTTGTCATGTTATATACTTAAGTCATGTCTCCTCGTCTCCAGGGAAAAGAGACCTGGTGTGGTAACTTCTACTTTAAAAAAAGACCACTCGACAACTTGATGGCCAAAAGAGCATCTTTATCTGGGACGGCAAATGATATTTACAAAACAGAGGCTTCCAGGAACCTCGTGCGGCCTGGGTGGAGGAACTATATACAATGCATACTGGGAGTAAAAAGAGCGAAAGTAAAGACCCCGCCAACCCCGGATCCCGCCTCTTACTACCAACAGACAGACAGACAGACATACTTTATTGATCCCGAGGGAAATTGGGTTTTGTTACAGTCGGACCAACCAAGAATAGGTAGAAATATAGCAATATGAAAACCATAAATAATTAAATAATAATAAGTGAGTTTTGCCAAGTGGAAATTAAAAAGTGGAAGCAGCTTCCTGACTAGTATTAACTTACTTTTATTAATACTCACATTATAACACCAGTCTCTCCTCATAACTGGAATGCTCTATCCCAGGCAACACTTTGATGAATCTCCTTAATTTATTCTGAATTTATAGTTAAAATTTATTTTGTAATGTGTAGATTAGCATCATGGCCTACAGCTGGAAGAAGGCATAGCATTACACCTAGGATGTGCTGTTTTTCTTGGGTTGAAGAGAAGCCAGTCTGAATGTGGATCTCATAAAGTTTTTGGAATTTATTGGAAGTGGACAAAGCATAATATTAGCTGTCACTCTCAAGACTTGTCTCACCTTGTAGTGTAAAAAAAACACGGTGGCTGTTTATGTAGTGTTACTTCATCCATCTCGTTCATCCACTAAAGATACTGGAGTCATTTAAACTAACTTAAAGTTATTTAAGTTTAAACAATTGTTGCAGCAGCCAATTGTACAGTGTAAGCTCCCAAAAATAACACCAGTTCTCAAGTTTCCATTAATCTGTCTAATTCTTTGTTGAGAGTTATTCTTTAATTTACTATTGTTAACATCCCTTTCCATTGATATACTGTACTGACTTCCAAATTATAGAATATGTTAAAAAAAAATAATTTCTCCCAAAGTTGGCAGCTGCCTTAAAATGATTTTTTATTTATCCTTTCTTCCTCTCACAATAACGTTCAGAGGTTTGAACACTTTGCCATCAACAATCTCGGGTTTAACAACTATCCCACCTTCTCTATTGCTGTCCATGGAAGTGAAAAATATTATATTTAAATTCCTAGTAAATTTGTGTATTCTACAGCTTGAAAGGCAGTGCCCAGAATATTCAATTTGAAATGCTAGTTTTTTTTATAGAAGTTAGAAATATATTTTTATTTGTATTTGTGCCTCTTAAATTTGTGATCCAGTGTATCTTAACAGTCTTCCCAACTTAAGCATTCACTTTCAAATCTTTGTGCATGAAACTATGCTCCACAGCTGTCTGTTTATGAACCAATTTTTAAAAAAAGATTAACTAAGTGGATTTAAGTGCGGGGGGGGGGGTAGAATTCTTCTAAGTGAAAAGGAATTAATTGCATTATGCAAAAAACAATTTAAGTTTTTTTTCAGTAAGATTTGGACTGTGGTAGACTTACATGGATCAGACTTCAAAATGACAAGAAAATATTCCGTATCTCACATCTTGCAGAATGTGGGAAGGCAGTGAGACCTCCAGTGTTCCCGATGACTACAACTGCGAGAAGTGCATCCAGCTGCAGCTTCTTACAATCTGTGTTAAGAAGTTGGAGTTAGAACTGGGTGAACTCCAGATCATTCGGGAGGTTGAGGGGGTGACAGATAAAACATATAGGGAGGTAGTTACACCCAAGGAGCAGGATACAGGAAACTGGGTGACAGACAGGAAGAGGATAGTGGTGAAACAGCCAGTGCAAAGTACCCCTGTGGCCCTCCCCCTCAACAACAGATATACCACTTTTGATGCTGTTAGTGCAAGAAGTATTGTAGGAAAGGCAAATAATAGTGCTGAAGATGAAGTAGCTAGTTTATAAGCAGAGGCAATTTGTTGTGAGGGAAGGCTGTTGATAGGGCAAAATTGCAGTCAACAGGATAGGTTGCAACGTAAAATGCAGACAAAATTGAAAAGGGTGAATACAGGACTGAGAGTGTTATATTTGAATACAGAATAAGGTATATAAACTTGCAGCACAGTTGCAGATTGGCAGGTATGATTTTGTAGGTATCACTGAATCATGGCTGAAAGAAGATTATAGCTGGGAGCTTAATGTCCAAGGATACTCCTTGTATTGAAAGGACAGGCAGGAAGGCAGAGGGGGTGGACTTGCTCTGTTGGTAAAAAAATGAAACCAAATCATTAGAAGGAGGTGACATAGGGTCAGTAGGTGTTGAATCATTGTGGTTAAAGCTAAGAAACAGCAGGGGTATAAGGATCCTGATGGGATCTTCATACGACCACCAAACAGTTGTGAGGATGTGGCCCACAAATTATAACGGGAGATAGAAAATACATGCCAATGTTATAATAGTCACGGGGGTCTTCAACTAACAGGTAGATTGGGAAAATCTGGTTGGTGCTGGATTCCAGGAGTGGGAATTTCTAGAGTGCCTACAAGATGGTTTTTTAGAGCAGCTCGTGGTTGAGCCCACTAGGGGATCAGTTATTTTGGGCTGGGTGTTATGCAATGAACTAGAATTGATAGGAGAGCTAAGGTAAAAGAACCCTCAGGAACAAGTGAATATAATATGATCAAATTTAAACCTAAACCTGAGAAGGAAAAGCTAAACACAAATGTGTCAATATTACAGTGGAGAAAAGGGAATTACAGAGGCATAGGAGAGGAGTTGGCCAGAATTGATTGGAAATGGACACAGGCAGGGATGATGATAGAGTAGCAATGGCTGGAATTTTTGAAAGGCATAGGATATATACTTCCCAAAGAGGGAAAAGTTATATGAAGGAAAGATGACACAATCATGACTAACAAGAGAAGTCAAAGCCAACATAAAAGCCAAAGAGAGGGCATAGAATAGAGTAAAAATGAATGGATTGGGATGCTTTTAAAAACTAACAAAAGGCAACTAAAAAAAGTCATTAAGAAGGTCAAAATGCAATATAAAAGCTAGCCAGCCAATAATATTAAAGAAGGTACCAAAAGTTTCTGCAGATACATAAGGTGTAAAAGAGAGGTGACAGTGGATATCAGACCACTCGAAGTGATGCTGGAGAGGTAGTAATGGGAGACAACAAAATGGCAGATAAACTGAATAAGTATTTTGTATTAGTCTTCACTGTGAAAGAGACTAGCAGTATGGTGCAGGTTCCAGGTGTTAGGAGTCATGAAGTGTGTGAAGTTACCATTTCTAGAGAGAAGATTCTTGGGAAACAAAGGGCTGAAGGCAGATAAATCACCTGGACCAGATGGTGTACACCCCAGGGTTCTGAAAGAGGGGGCTAAAGAAACTGTGGAGGCATTAATAATGATCTTTCAAGAATCACCAGATTCTGGAATGGTTCCAGAAGACAGGAAAATAGTAAATGTCACTCCACTCTTCAAGAAGGGTGAGAGGCAGTAGGAAGCTATATGCCAATTAGTTTGACCCCAGTGGTTGAAAAGATATTGGAGTTGATGTGGTTTTGGAGTACTTGGAGGCACATGAAAAATAAGCCATGGTTAGCATGGTTTCTTCAATTGAAAGTCTAAGCTGACAAATATGTTTGAATTCTTTTGAAGAAATAACAAGTAGGATGGACAAAGGAGAATCAGTTGATGTGTGTACTTGGATTTTCAGAAGGCCTTTGACCAGGTGCCACATATGAGACTGCTTAACAAGCTATAAGCCCATGGTATTACAGGAAAGATTCTAATATGGATAAAGCAGTGGCTGATTAGCAGGAGGCAAAGATTGGGAATAAGGGGATACTTTTCTGGTTGGCTGCTGGTGACTAGTGGTGTTTCATTTGGGTCTGTATTGGGACCAATTCTTTTTATGTTATATGTCAATGATTTGGATGATGGAATTGATGGCTTTGTTGCAAAGTTTGCAGACAATATGAAGATTGGTGAAAGGGAAGATTGGTTTGAGGAAGTAGAAAGGATACAGAAGGAGTTAGACAGATTAGGAGAATGGGCAAATAAATGGCAGATGGAATACAATGTTGGGAAGTGAATGGTCATGCACTTTGGTAGAAGAAATGAAAGATTTGACTGTTTTCTAAATGGAGAAAAAACACAAGAAAATGGAGGTAGAAAGGGACCTGGGAGTCCTTGTGCAGGATTTCTTCAAGGTTAATTTGTAGGTTAAGTCAATGGTGAGGAAATCAAATACAATGTTAGCATTCATTTCCAGAGGACTAGAATTTAAAAGCAATGATGTAACTTTGAGACTTTATAAAGAGGCCTCACTTGGAGTATTGTGCACAGTTTTGGGCTCCTTATCTTAGAAAGGGTGTGCTGAAACTGGAGAGGGTTCAAAGGAGTTCACGAAAATGATTCCGGGATTGGATGGCTTGTCATATGAGGAATATTTGATGACTCTAGGCCTGAATTCACTAGGATTCAGAAGAATGAGGGGTGACATCATTAAAATCTATCAAATGGTGAAAGGCCATGATAGAGCGGATGTGGAGAAGATGTTTCCTATGGTGGGAGAGTCTAAGACCATTGGACACAGCCTCAGATTAGAAGACCATCCATTTAGAATGGCGATGAAGAGGAATTTCGTTATTCTAAATTCTAGTGGTGAATCTGTGGAATTCTTTGCCACAGGCAGCAGTGGAGGCCGGGTCCATGTATATTTAACGCAGAGGTTGAGAGGTTCTTGATTGGTCAGGGCATGAAGGGATACAGGGAGCTTGGCAGGAGATTGGAGTTGAGAGGAAATTTGGATCAGCCACAATGGAATGGTGGAGCAGACTTGATGGCCTAATACCGCTCTTATACCTTATGGTCTAAAAAGGCTTTAATCTGAAACATATAATCTCTTCACAGATTCGGTTTGATTTGGTGAATATTCGCGGCATTTTCTGATTGACGGGTGTCGCGGGCAGCGTGTGCACATCCTGAACACTCCGCTAGGCGCCGCTGTGTGGCTTTCGCTCGCTTTGACTTGAAGCGCATCCTGTTCCGCAGCTGGTGATCCTCCTGTACAGGTGGCGCTCTCCCGCTCGGGTCCTTGTGGCGCGTTGCGGCCGCTCTGTCCGTTGTTCCCTGGCGCTGTCCTGCTGCCGCTGCTCGGTGCGACTCTGCGAAACTACTGCTCCCTGGCTACCTGAGAGATCTAGTGAGATCCATGAGGTGAGTGCTGCTGCCATCACCGGGAATAGGCACGCTAGGCCCGTCACAGGCCGTTTTCCTGCCCCCGCTCTCACCCCCGGATTAATTCAGAGCTCGAGAGGGACGGTGCGGGGAGTGAAGGCCAGGCCGAGCCGAACGGCCATTCCTTTTTTTTAAAATATGATCCACCGTGGGGATGCAAAGTTTTGAAGACAAAACAAGTCGGTAAATTAATCGGAAGTGCGCTTCGACCTGCTCCCTATTTATAGTAAATTGTGGCGGGATATTCGCGAGTATTTCCCGAATTCGTATACCCTTCCTTCCTCCGCGCCGCCATGAAGTTGTAAATAAATGAACGCTATAGGGGACCGGGATTGGAGAAGGTCTCCTGTAGCCGTCTTGAAGACGCTGTGTTGACGCTTGTACCCTAGCACCGAGGCCTAGTTTCCTAGGCCCTAAATACAGGCGGGTGGCGGGCGCGAGAACTTTTTGTGGCTGCGGGTTGGGCGCATGTTGTGGTTGCTATTTGTTTTTTATCCCCCTGCAAAAACTCAAATAACCTCTTAATGAGTTCCCTTATCTAGTCATTTGAACGACGATATCTTTTGAGATAGGAAGGAGTTTGTGGCTCCGCGATGTGACTTATTTTGTGTTTGAATTATTGTTTAATTCTGGGAAAGAGTGTACAGAGGGTAAGAAAGCTTTTGGGTAACATTTTAAACTTGTGTTTGACCAGCAGAGGCCGGTAGTGATCTACAGAAAGGGAAAAATCGAAGGATGGCTTTCCCACAGCCAAAACCTGCGGATGGAAAAATCATCATCTACCCTCCTGGTGTTAAGGAAATTACTGATAAAATATCCAATGATGAATTGGTCAAAAGGCTAAAGGTATAGTCAGGAGCTTCTGCGTCTATTTTAAAACCAACGTTTGTGGACTATGTTTCTTAATGGACACTTTGGTTTAAGGGGTGAATGAACATAGGAAATGTTAGAAAATTCAGTCAGGCTGTTCAAAAAACTGTGAAGAATTTAAAATAAGTGTTTCTCTCCTTTTCTGCTGACAGTTATATTTAAAGTATTTATATTGTCTGCACAATTCCATTGAGTGATTTGATTAATGTAACTTGTGAGATATATTGTTGATGTTACGTTTCTGGAATACAATGTTCTGATGAAGGGTCTCTATCTAAAATGTCAACTGTTTGTTCTCATCTGTAGACTTGTAGTTCCTCCAGCATTTTGTGTGTGTTGCTCAAGATTTCCAACATCTCTAGAGTCATTTTATTTCATAAATGTTACTTGGCAAAACTTGGTGCAGTCACAGATGTGAGAACAGGTGACAATAAGTTTGCCAAAGAGGTAGGTTTTAAGAAACTAAGGAGATTTTAAGAAGGTAAAATGGAAAGGTCTATGAGGGAATTACAGAGATTAGGACTCTGTTGCCTTAACATGCAGAAATCAGTAATGGAGAAATTAAAAATTAGTTGTTTTTCTATGCTAATTTGGAGATCATATCCTTTGGTGAGGAGACAAGGTCCATTGCAGTAGTGGTTTTCAGAGAGTGATTACTGTAGATGGTGGAAATCTGAAATATGCTTATATGCTCTTTGTGTATAAAATGCTGAGTATTTTCACAATTTGATTGTAGTAAAGTAGGCTGAAACAGTAGTTACATTGGGTTAAGGAGAGGAAAGTTGGGCAGCCCATGAAAGGACTTTAAACATTTTAAAGCAGGCATGATGTGGGTTTGTACATGGGCAGCAAAGCTCTGGATGCATTCAAATTTATAGTGGGGACGATTGTGGTTGATTAATCCAGTGTGTATTGCAAGTGCACATCTAAAGATTAAAAAAATGCATGGATTGTTTGATAATGTAAGTATTTTAAAGTTGGTGAAATATGGAGGAAATACTTGGGATGATGTAACTGCCTATGTTAAATTTATTTTGCCATTAGTCTACTTTATAAACTAAATTTTGCACTGAATTTTATCAGTTCAAAGTTCCTTTTTCTGTAAAAAAAAATTGCTTTGCTACTTGAATATTAGAAAAAAGATGGGACTGAACTTGCCAGCAATTTTACCCAAACCCCAAATTCTAGACTGAAACATTGATTTAAGTTCTGAAAAATCATTCTCTTAGATTTAGTAATATTCTAACTAAGCTGCATAGATAGTAGTGAAGTTGAGGACGTGAAATTTTTTTAGTGTATTGCTATATTGAAAGCCTAAGGTTATTCCTTCATTTAATTAAGATTTGTTGCTTCTGACTAACTTTGATGTGAGAGTGCCAGTATTTATGTTTTGATTTTATCTTGTATATCAAAGTAGAGATTGTGATATGGTGATCTTCTATCAAATCAAATTCAAATTTCTATTGACATTTCCCAGTATTATTTATTTTCACTCTTGTGTTGTATAAACTGCTTTGCCAGTAATTTTGTATGGGTAGCATGGTGAAAAAGCCAACAGAGCTACTGCTTTACAGCTTCAGTGACCTAGGCTCAATCCTGACTTGAAGTGCTTTTTGTGTGATATTGGCACTTTCTTGTTGTTACCATGTGGGTTGGTCCCACAGGCCAAAAGATATGTGGGTTGGAGGGTAACTTGTCCAAAGAGTGTAGATGATTGATAAGATCCAGGGGGGAATTGGGGAGAATAAAGTAGGAATAGTGTAAAAAGATAGCCTAGCAGTTAGTGTGACGTTATTGTAAATTGTCCCGTGATTAGTTTGTTAAATTGGCTTGTTGGGCAGCACTGTTCAAAGGATTGGAAGGGCCTATCACTAAATAAATAAATAGTGGGCGCTTAATGGGCACAGACTCCAGGCCAAAGCACCTGTTTCCGTGTTTTGTCTCTGACTGTCTATGACTATTTGATTATATTCAGTGCTCATTTTATTAACTTCAAATTATTATGTGATGTGTGTATTGAAAATAAATAATTTTGTTCTATTGAGTTATTTGAAGAATGGGAAAACATTGTGAAATTTGCTTTATGCTTTCTAGTTGTTCATAACTTATGCTTCATAATTGTGTTGTCTTAGGCTGTGCTTAAGAACCAGTTGCACTGCTTGGCCATTGGTTCTTGTTCGTCCATAAGAATCAGAGTGATCAAAGTAGCATTTGGCACTGCTCAATCATAGGTTGTGGCTGCTTCATTCTCCCTCTTGAGTAGTCAGACCAGGCAATAACTGTCAGTCTGGTCTAATTCTGATGACAGAACAAACCAGTTTGTACATTGCCATCAATTTATATGCTGTTTAACTGGAACTGGCACAGTTCGAAGCATCTTGATAATTCTACATGCTACATTCTTCACCCCACAGCAGATCTATTGGTGGTTGTTTTCTCTGTATTTCTGTAGATTTAGGTAACATCAGAGTATTTATATAAGTTTTAATATGATAAATCTGGTACATTTTGAATCTTCTATTATTGCCTTGAGTGTCTTGAGGATCTGATATTTCAGCTGGATATGATATTTCACACCCTGACCAAAACTATAGTTGGTGGTTGCTTGATTTCCTCTAAACTTCAGAAGTTTTTGTCACCTGTGAACTTAATGCTGTAAATGTGAAGTTTATGTCCTGTGATTCACTGACTCTTCTAGTGATTTGCTGCTGTTTGGCTTGGCTTAGCAACCAATATTTTACAGCTTCAAGGTATTTTCAAAGTTGCCGGATTAAACGGTTTTTCAAAATATAATAGGTACAATAGGTATATTTAATGTCAGAGAAATGTATACAATACACATCCTGAAATGTTTCTTTGCAAACATCCTCAGAAACAGCAGAGTGTCCGAAAGAATGAATGACAGTTAGATCCCAAAGTCCCCCCAGTTTTCCCTCCCATGCAGAAGCAGCAGTAGGATAACGATCCCCCACCACCACCAGCAAAAAAGCATCAGCGCCCTCCACTGAGCACTCAAGCATGCAGCAAAGCATCAATACAGACTTGCAATACCCCAAAGACTACTCGTTCACCGGGTAATTCGGCATACCACAGGCTGTCTCTCTTAATAAGGGAAAAAGGTGTCCTTGTTTCACAGGGAGAGGGGAGACGTAACAATTTGCTGATTTATCATGTTGTAAGTCTGTTGCATCACTTTTTCCAAGCTCTGCTTCCAGAGAATCAGCCCAGGAAAGGCTCAGGTCTCTGGACACACAGCTTCTGATGTTCTGTGCACTCCTCAGCCGGTCTCCAGGGTCATGAAAATCCAGTACCCTGAAAGCGCGCTCGTCTTCCAGGTCATGTCCTTTGCATAACAAAACGCGGCTGAGAATGGGTTCCATTCCCGCAAAGAACTGAAGTCAGAGTGGAACTCCAGGTTGGCCTTCAGAAGAACCTTGAAAAGGTGAAAAAAGAAGTATCAAAGATTTTTTAAAAAGCTGCTTCTGAAGATGCAAGCAAAGGAGTTTAGCGTCATTTTAACCTTGCTACTTCCGCTTCGATATTAACCCATTGGACCATAAGATATAGGAGTAGAATTGGATCATTTGGCCCATCGGGTTTGCCCTGCTACTCAATCATGGCTGAATTTTTTCCAACTCTATTTTTCTGCTTATTCCACAGTATCACTTCCCCTGGCTGAAGAAATTCCTTTTCAGTTTTAAAGGGATGTCTGTTTGTTCTGAGGCAGTGCCCACAGATCCTAGCTCCTATTAATACAAGTTTCCCCTCCGTGTCCACTCTATCTGGGACTTTCAATATTTCTAGTAATCCTAGAGCCTAGTTTTTAATCGTCTTGGGCCTCTTTGATATGAGGTCAAGATCACACTCTGTCAAGTCTTGTGGTAACTGTGATGCAGTGCCCAACCCCCACAGGCACCTCCCATTCTATGGAATCAAAAGTTGTCCTCAAACCCATTTGAAACTCTCAGAGAGAGATTTAGTTGTGAACTTCAATATTGTTTAATCCGCCCCAATAAGGAGATGCGGCACATAATTGTATCTCTGAAGTAATATGCAAAAAAAGCTCTTTTATTTTAGTTTAGCTTTTTGGAAATTCTTGCTGCAGCTTGTTCTGACTCTGAGTCTCCATGGCTTGCCAATCTGGCTTGAATCTACAAAATACCTTGCCTCTTGAGTTTTAGTGTTTTGACTTTGTTTCACTATGCTAGTGTTACCCTGAATCTAACAAAAAGATGAAAATGCTTTGTGTTAATTTTGATGTATTTAGGCAAATGTGCCTAAACTGAAATTGTTTACCTTCTCTGGAACTATTTCACTCAGTGGAAGTGAATGCAATTAGTGAATCTTTTTCTATCTGATTTCCTGGATTATTTGCCTGATTATTTCCTGGATTATTCCCTGACGACACTAGCTGATTGCATTCTCTATTTCGCTCAACTTTCCAGCTGATCCATATTCTGCTTTATCTTTAAACAATAATCTTTGTTATTGACATTCCACCAATTTTTGTGTCATCTGTAAACTTGCTAATCATGTCCCTTATGTTCTCATCCAAGTCCTATCTATATACTACAATAGCCCACTTTCCAAATGTTCACTTTATGACACCTCGCTGTTATGAAAGACCTACATTAGTACCCTGTTTTTGCTAACCAAAGAGTGTTTTCACTTCTACGAGAAAAGGCAGCGCGTGCCTCAAGCAACCAAGCTCCTCTCCTGGAACTGCATTCTAGCTGGCATAACTTAAACACGGGCTTGTGAGCATCTGTGCTTTATCTCAATTTATTTTGTGCATCCGTTAGCAAGATGAGTTCTATGGTATCGGAAAAGCCTAAAAGAGCTCGTAAGGGTGTTACACTTAGCATAAAACTAGACATAATTAAGCGTTTTGATTGTGGTGAACGAAGTAAGGACATTGGCTGCACGTTAACTTGCCTTGTCCACCATTCACACTATTTACACGCAGAGAGAAAGAACCTTGAAAGCTGCTGATGTTACTGTTGGTTCTGCTCATAGCAAAGTGCTCTTTTAGTCGGCATCCAATAATGGATAAAATGGGAAGTCTGTTGCTTGAGTGGATTGATGGGTGTACATAACATGGTGCTCCATTAAATCATCTTGTACTTAAAGAGAAATCAGTCAGTCTTTTTAATAAGCTGAAACAGAAAGCACTGGACGATGGTGATGAAAGTGTTGCAAAAGTGGAATTTAAAGGTAATCATGGCTGGTTTGATCGGTTTCTGAGGCAAGGGCAGCTTCATAGCTTAAAGTTTACTGGAGAGAGTGCTTCCAGCTGATACTGAAGCTGCTGAAAAGTTCCCAGCAGAACTGTAGAAAATAATTACAGAAGGTGGTTATTTGTATAAGCAAGTGAGGAAACTGCAATTTATTGGAAAAAATTGCCAAGCAAGACATTTATTTTGATAGAAGAAAAGCAGGATAAGGGACACAAGGCATCGAAGGACAGGTTTACCCGAATGCCTTGTTATTAACGCCACTGGTGGTGTTGTCCTTAAGCCTCTACCAGTGTACCATTTAGAAAATCCGAGGGCACTTAAAGGTGTTGATAAGAAAACACTTCCCGTTGTGTTCCATTCACATCCAAGTGGTTGGAATACTCAAGTGCTTTTTTTTTAGTACGTGAGTGGATGTGTTAGTTCTTTTGTGGAAAAATACCACAATAAAGGGTGTCTTGTGATTGTTGATAATTGTGCTGCTCATTCACCTGGCAATACCGAGTATGGCGGTAACATTTGTGTTGCATTTTTACCGTTGAATACAACATTGTTGCTGCAGCCATGTGACTAAGGCCTAATGGCCACAATTGAGGCTTACTATACGCAAAATGTGATACGTTTTATTGCAAGCACCATTGACAGAGAGGACCACTCCAAAGCATCTTTGTGAGAGATCTGGAAAGAGGGGAATAGCCGCAAGTCAGTGGAGGTTTGAGATCGGAGTTTTCCGTCTAGATGATCTGCCAACTGCACTAACGAGCTCCATCTGCCTGAAGTGACTGGTTTAAAGGAGCCAGTAGCCATCTTTGCCTTTCTGAAAGTAGAAACGGTTCCACTGGCTTAATAGCTAAGCCACACATGAAGGCCAGGAGCGGTTGTCAGAGGCTATTCAAGACATACACCATTGGGCATATTTAATAGGTAGTGGATGGTTATTCTCACGATATCCCCTGACTATGACCACCTTAAGGAACCATATACACTGAACGACTGCATATACATACTGTGGCCACTAGGAAGCAGACTAAGCAGTTACATGTGTATAAAATACAAGCAGACAAATAATTGTTAAGCTGCAAAGAAAATAAGTCTAAAAAAGATACAAACCAACCATGTTCCCTGTGATGCTAAATCACACATTTGGAATCATAACCTCTGAAAATTCAGAGGCCGAGATACTCGTGGTATCTACAAAATCTAAAATAATCAAGAACTACCTGTTACGATGTATTAAAGGCCATATATTCAGAGTATTCATAGGATTATATCATCATGGGGTAGGTTATTAGGCACAGTTACGCGAGATTGAACTATTAGTGATCGCCCTTAAGTAAAAAAATGTAAATTGTGAGGCGTATTAGAATGCATAATATGATTCATAATATTTGTGACCCCAGCTTCTGACACTTAAATAAATCCAGTCAAAGAAATCCCATCCGTCAGATTGATGCATTTTAACTGCCTCTTTACAGATATGATCAACCAAATCAGTTGTGTCTTCAGACCCATAAGTACAGCACTCCTTGCCTATAACTGCACATGTTTCTCCCCCCCCCCCCCCAGAAGATATAATGCCAAATGATTTTGAAGAACCATATTGTGCATGGCGACCACTTCTGTTGCTATTTTTCCCAAGGCATCAGCAGAATCATTTCTAACCCTTTCAAAGGCCACAGCTGCATCTTCAATCTCTCTTTTCCTCCTTGCAACATTATAAAATGGGAACAAAATTGTTGCAAAGCAATCTTCTTCTGGAATGTCTCGTTTACTTCTAGACACTGGAGTTGAGTGTGTGTGTGTGTGTGTGTGTGTGTGTGTGTCTGTCTGTGTCTGTGTCTGTCTGTCTCAGGCTGAGAAATACTCTAAATAAGATCCTAACCAATTATGTGAAAGGGAGGTATAAGCTCCATTTCTGCACATGAAGTACATATTATTACATGACAATACACTATGTATTGGGCATCACGACAGCATAGGTGGTTGGCATGTCACTATTATAACTTGGGGTGTTCTGGGTTCAGAGTTCAGTTCCAGTGTTCAGTAAACATGTTCACTGTTACCAGTACATCTGAGAATCCTTGACACTTGGCAAAGAAATGTAGTTCACTAGTAAGTGTAAAAATGGAACAAGTGGGGCAGGAACACTTAATTGTGGTAGCTTTTTCACTGCTTCGTGATTCATTTTCTGACATGTCACACATCTTCCAAGCATTTATCAGGCTTGTGTCCTGATCTTCAGAGTCAGGTTTATTATCACAGGCATGTGACATGAAATCTGTTAACTTAGTGGCAGCGGTTCAAAGCAATACATAATATAGAAAAAAACATACAAATTAAATAATAATAATAAATTATTAAATCAATTACAGTATACATATATTGAACAGATTAAAATTGTGCAAAAAACAGAAATACTATGTATTTAAAAAAAGTGAAGTAGTATCCAAGGGTTCGATGTCCATTTAGGATTTGGATGGCAGAGGAGCAGAGGCTGTTCCTGAATTGCTGAGATGGTGTTTTCAGGCTTCTGTACCTCCTACCTGATGGTAACAATGAGAAAAGGACATGCCCTGGGTGCTGGAGGTCCTTAGTAATGGATGTTGCCTTTCTGAGACACTGCTCCATGAAGATGTGCTGCGTTCTTTGTAGGCTGGTACCCAAGATGGAGCTGACTAAATTTATAACCCTCTGCAGCTTCTTTCAGTCCTGTGCAGTAGCCCCCACCCCCTGCCCATACCAGACGGTGATACAGCCTGTCAGAATACTCTCCTTGGTACATCAATGAGGCATTGGAACCACTTCTGGGGGAGGTGGGACCAGTACTGTCCAGATGGTCTACATCTGGGCAGGGTCCGGATCAATGTCCTAGGGCCGTTGTTTGTTAGTGCTGTTGGGAAGGTTTTAAACAAATATGACAGAGGGATGGGAACCAACACAGAAAAGAAGAGAGAAGTGATGCAGAGACCAAAGCTAGAGTTAGTGAAGGGAAAAAAGTAAGAGTAGGATGCATAAAAATAAAAAGCAAAAATAGCATTGGTCACTAGATTCTAAAAGGACAATGTGTAATAAGGGCACTTTATCTAAATGCCCATAGTATTAGAAACAAGATTAGTGAACTAGTGACACAGATCATACCAAGGCATATGATTTAGTGGCCATTACAGAAACCTGGTTGCAAGGTGGAGATGACTGGGGATAAATATCCAAGGGTATTAGGTAAAATAGGCAGGAAAGCAAAGGAGGTGGGGTGGTGGTCTTATTTAAGGATGAGATCAGGGTGATTGTGAGAAATGATGTAAGATCTACGGAGCAGAATGTTGCCTCTCTCCCCCTGGGTAGAGATTAAGAATAGTAAAGCGGGAAAAAAATCACTGGTGGGAGTTGACTATAGGCCACCTAAATAAAAATATTGGATGGCAGAGGTGATTAACCAAGGCTTGTGAGAATGGAATGACAGTTGTCATGGGGGATTTTAACTTCCACATAGATTGGGTGAATCAAGTTGGTCAAGGAAGTCTTGAAGAGGGCTTCATAGAATGCATCCGTGATGGCTTTTTTGAGCAGCATGTTAGTGAACCTACAAGGGAAAATACTATCTTAGATCTAGTCCCGTGCAATGAGACAGGTAAGATTAACGATCTTGTAGTCATGGATCCTCTTGGAAAAAGTGATCATAGTATGATTGAATTTAGCCTACAGATGGAGGATGAAATAGTTAGACCTAAAACTAGTGTATTATGCTTGAACAAGGGAGACTACAACAGGATGAGGGAGGAGTTGGCTAATGTTGATTGGGAGCACAGGCTATTTGGTAGGACAGTTGAGGAACAGTGGAATACTTTCAGAGATTTTTCACAGTGCTCAACCAAAGTATATTTCAGTCAAAAGTAAGGACAGTAAGGGTGGGGAGAGCCAGCCTTGGATAACTAAGGAAGTGAAAGATAGTATCAAATTAAAAGCTCACGTACAAAGTTGCAAAGAGTAGTGGGGGACTGGAGGATTGGGAAAACTTCAAAAAGCAACAAAGAACAATGAAACAAGAAATAAGGAAAGGGAAGATAGAGTATGAAAGTAAATTAGTACAAAATATAAAAACAGCAAAAGTTTTTGTAAATATATAAAGCAGAAGAGAGTGGCTAAAGTCAATGTAGGTCCCTTCGAAGACAAGAAGGGGAAATTGATATTGGGTGATAAGGAAATGGTTGATGCCTTGAATGACTATTTTGTGTTGGTCTTCACAGTGGAGAACGTCTAATATGCCAGAGAGTGATGTTATGGACGAAATGGGAGGTGAGGACTTCGACAAAATCACTGTCACTAAAGAGATAGTGATGAGCAAACTAGAGGACCTGAAGATAGCTAAGTCCCCAGTCCTAATGGGATGCATCCCAGGGTGCTGAGGGAATTGGCGGAGGTTATAGTAGATGCATTGGTAATCATTTATCAAAACTCTCTAGACTCTGGGCAGGTCCTGGCAGAGTGGAAGACAGAAAATGTCATGCCACTTTTTAAAAGAAGGATGTAGGCAAAAGAAGGGCAACTATAGGCCAGGTAACTTAACATCTGTAGTCGGGAAAATGCGTGAAGCTGTCATTAAGGAAGAAATAGCGAAACATTTAGAAAGGAGTGGCCATATGTCAAATTCAAGGCCCGCGGTGGAATCATCTTTGGCCCGCGAGATAATATCTAATTACTATTAAAGCTGGCCCCAGTAATTGAAGCGCCTATGGCGTATGATATGGCTAATGCTGAGTTTATTCAGGTACCAGGTTTTCGGGGTTTTTAGTGTTTATTCGGCAGTCTTCTTCATAAGAAACGGAATTTGTAAAGTGAAACACTTTGTAGTTATAGCAGAGGCTGAGACACATGAAAGCAGGCTGAAAAAACGGAGGCAATGAAAGCTGCGTTCGCACGCGTCCGACTGATCCGGCCCGCATGAAGCTGCATTTTGTTCAATCCGGCCCGTGACCTAAAATGAGTTTGACACCCCTGCATTAGACAGATGCAGCATGGATTCAGAAAGGGCAGGTTCTGTTTGACAAACTTACTGGAGTTCTTTGAGGACATAATTAGTGCAGTGGATAGAGGGGAACAGGTGAATGTCGTATACTTGGATTTCCAGAAGGTGTTCAGAAGGCCGCACAAGAGACTTATAAATAAGATACGGATGCATGGAGTCGGAGGAAGTGTATTGGCATGGATAGTGGATTGGTTAACCAATAGAAGGCAGAGAGTTGGTATAAATGGGTGTTTCTCGGGTTGTCAGTCAGTGGTGAGTGGGGTGCCACAGGGGTTGGTGCTGGGCCTGCAGCTGTTTACCATTTACACTGATGATTTGAAAGAGGGGACTGAGTATAGCACAGCAAAATTTGCTGATGACACTAAACTGAGCGGAAAAGCAAATTGTACAGAGGAGGTGGAGAGTCTGCAGAGGGACACAGATAAGTTAAGTGAGTGCCCCAAGGTCTGGGAGATGGAATATGACGTTGGCAAATGCGAGATCATTCACTTTGGAAGGAATAATAGAAGAGCAGATTATTATTTAAATGGTGAAAGATTGCAGCATGGTGTTGTGCAGAGGGACTTGGGAGGGCTTGTTCATGAATCACAAAAAGTTGTCTTGCAGGTACAACAGGTTATTAAGAAGGCAAACAGAATGTTGGCCTCCATTGCTAGAGGGATTGAATTCAAGAGCAGGGAGGTCATGCTGCAACTATACAGGGTACTGGTGAGGCCTCGCTTGGAGAGTACTGTATGCAGTACTGGTCTCCATACTTGAGGAAAGATATACTGGCTTTGGAGGCAGTGCAGAGGAAGTTCATCAGCTTGATTCCAGAGATGAAGGGGTTACCATATGAGGAGCGATTGAGTCACCTGGGACTATACTCTCTGGAATTCAGAAGAATGAGAAGGGGATCTTATAGAAACATGCAAATTTTTGAAAGGGATAGATAAGATAGAAGTAGGAAAGTTGTTTCCATTGGTAGGTGAGACTAGAACTAGGGGACATTGCCTCAAGATTCAGGGGAGAAGATATAGGGTGGAGAGGAGAACTTGTTTTTCCCAGAGACTGGTGAATCTGTGGAATTCTCTGCCCAGGGAAGCAGTTGAGGCTTCTTCACTAAATATATTTAAGATACAGTTAGATAGATTTTTACTTAGTAGGGGAATTAGGGATATGGAGAAAAGGCAGGTAGATAGAGCTGAGTTTAAGGACAGATCAGCTATGATCTTACTGAATGGAACCAGGAACTTGAAACTGCTCACTGTCTCCACCTCTGATCCCTCTGAGGATTCGTATGTGTTCCTTCGTCTTACCTTTCCGGAAGTCCACAATCAGTTCTTTCATCTTACTGACGTTGAGTGCCAGGTTGTTGCTACGACTCCACTAGTTGGCATAGTTCACTCCTGTATGTCCTCTTGTCACCACCTGAGATTCTACCATCAATGGCTGAATCTTCAGCAAATTTATAGATGGTATTTGAGCTATGCCTGGCCACACAGTCATGGGTGTATAGCAGTGGGCTAAGCACACTCCCCTGAGGTGCACCAGTGTTGATCGTCAGCAAGGAGGAGGTTTTATCATCAGTCCGCACAGATTGTGGTTTTCTGGTTAGGAACTAGAGGATCCAATTGCAGAGGGAGGTATAGAGGCCCAGGTTCTGCAACTTCTTAATCAAGATTGTGGGAATGATGGTATTAAATGCTGAACTACAGTCGATGAACAGCATCCTGACATAGGTGTTGGTGTTGTTCAGGTGTCTAAAGCTGTGTGAAGAGCCATTGAGATTGCATCTGCTGTTGACCTATTGTGGTGACAGGCAAATTGTAATGGGTCCAGGTCCTTGCTGAGGCAGGAGCTGATTCTAGTCATGACCAACCTCTCAAAGCATTTCGTCACAGTAGATCTGAGTGCTACCGGGCGATCTTCATCACTGCAGCTCACAGTATTCTTCTTAGGCAATGGTATAATTGTTGCCTTTTTGAATCAAGGAATCTTTGGATTCTACCACCATTAGGAGAATCTGTCCATCATGTTCTTCATTCCAATGTATCGTAGGCTTCCTTGTGTGATAAGGAAGCAGTGTAGCTGGAGCCACTAGTCTGTGACGAATGCCATATCTCCATATTCCATCATTGCTTAACTTCCCACCGTTCTCCATCCAGAACCATTTTCCCAGGGAGAGCATTGAGCTTGCATCTCTGAAATATTTTGTATGTTCCTTTGTGATACAATGCTCATTTTTGTTTCCATAATTCCAGTCACTGGATTTACTGCATATGTTTTTACTACAGGCAGTCCCCAGGTTACATACGAGTTCCGTTCCCGAGTTCGTCTTTAAGTCGGTCTGGTGCGTAAATCGGAACAAGTACATCTGGTATTATTTAGCGTCAGTCAGATGTTCGCCTTAGTTTTTATTTTACTTTTCTATGCATATAAGACACTTAAGAAACGTATGTATTCCATTAATTAAACCACTGAGTTGCTTAGTAATAATTGTAGCTTTCATCGGGGTAGAGCCTTTCACATGCTCCATCATTCTCACTTTATCCTTTAAAATTGTTCAGATCGTTGACCAACTGTAGTCTAATGCTTTTCCAATTACCAATGGCGTTTCAACTCTTTCCAAACGTTTTATTATTTCCACTTTATTTTCAATCGCGATCGCTTTCCATCAACAACAGAAACACTCTGGACGGCGGGTCCCGAGGTCTGTTGGGTCCTAAGGACCATCTCACTGAATTCCCCAGGTCCTAAACTGCACTGCACTGAGATGGGTTAAATGGGACAAGTGTTGGGTTGGGTACTGTATTTGATCCTCCACAATATTCCGTGTGGGAGTTTAAACTGGAGGTGGCAGTGTTTTTTTTACAAGGTCGAATCGCACTTGACATCAACCCGGCAATGGGAGCGGTCTGTCACTGGATCGAACTCGTTCTCGAGCCTGGCGCTGATCTTACTGCGCCACCAACCGACCAGAACCGGGGGGGGGGGGGGGGGGGGATGTCGGAGTGAATCTTGCTAAGAAAATGTTAAGCCAAATACAAAGTTACACACTCAACACAGTCTCAACGGTAATGACTTAAAATGGTGGACAGCGTCGCGATCTGACTTAAAATGGCGGACGGCGTTCTCCTTCCTCGGTTTGTAAGTACGAGTTCTCCATAAGTCGGACGTTTGTAACTCGGGGACTATCTGTACTTTTATTTATTTTACCTCTTCCCATTTACTGCTGGCCTGTTTTGCAATTCAAATGATATTTTATGAATCTTGTCAGACTGCTGATTTCTTGTAGTTTCCAGCAACTAAGCTGGGAAATCAGACAAAAAAGGTTCTTTAATTGCATTCATTTCCACTGAGTGAATTAGTTCCAGAGAAGGTAAACAATTTCAGTTTTCCTTTAAATCTTCTTTTGAAAGGGAACTAACTGGAATTAATTGATGGAGACTTAGTTATTTGCTCAGTAGTTGGCTCTTTTAGCAGAAAAGACTTTAAATTGAATTAACTGCAATATTTTATGTAGTATAAAATTGGTGCATAAAATACAGGCATTGGTGGTAATGAGATAGGCAGTGTCATTGATGGGATCTTGAAAGTTGAATTATGCGTCACCAAATTTTAAAGTAGTGGTGGTGTGGGGTGATAACTGTTGCTGAACCTGGTGTTGTGTGACCCAAGGTACCTATACCTTCCTGCCTGATGATAAGACTGAGAATAGGCTTGGATGGTGGGGGTTACTTTTTTCTGGCAGCCCTCTATAAAAATGTGCTCAGTGGTGGGAAAGGTTTTGCTTGTAATGGACTGGGCTGTATCCATCACTTTCCTGGCCATTGGTGTTTCCATACCAAGTGTGATGCAACCAGTTAGGATACTCTCCACTGTATCTATAGAAGTTTGTCAAAGTTTCGGGTGGCATGCTGAATGTACAGAGACTTCTATGAAAGCAGAGGTGCTATCGTGCCGTCTTCATGATCCCAGTTATGTGCTGATCCCAGGACAGGTTTGATCCTCTGATGTTATAATGCTAAGGAATATATGATTTCTGACCCTCTTCACCTCTGATCCTCTAATGAGGACTGGCTCACAGACCTCCTGCTTCTTCCTCCACTAGATAAAAATCAGTTCTTTGTTTTTGCTGAAGTTGTGAGAGATTGTTGTGGCACCATTCAACTAAATTTTCAATCTCCCTCCCATATGCTATACTTAAAACTTTGATTTGGCCAACAGTGGTGTCATCAGCATACTTAAAAGCAGCATTGGAACTGTACTTAGCCACATAATCATAGGTATAAAGTGAGTAAAGCAGGGAGTTAAGCACACAGCATTGTGTGTTTGTGGCGGTGATGATGGATATGGAAGCGATATTGTGGCTCTTCTGTACTGACTAGGGTCTGTAAATGACAAAATCGAGGTTCTAATCAATTTCCTTTCAGTTTAATTCTCCATTTCACTCCCACTGTTAACTATCCTAGGCCTCCTAATGATGCCTAACTTAAGCTCAAGGAACAGCACCCTGTCTTTTATCTGGATGCATTTAGAAACGTAGAAAACCTATGGCACAATACAGGCCCTTTGGCCCTCAAAGCTGTGCCGAACATGTCCTTAGCTTAGAAATTACCTCGGGTTACCCATAACCCACTGTTTTTCTGAGCTCCATGTACTTATCCAGGAGTCTCTCATCCAGTCCCGGCGACTTTCCAAAAACTCCAGCGCATCCTCTTTCTTAATATCTACATGCTCAAGCTTTACAGTCCACTGTAAGTCATCCCTACAATTTCAAAGATCCTTTTCCGTAGTGAATACCGAAGCAAAGTATTCTTTAAGTACCTGTTCTATCTCCTCT
The DNA here is from genome assembly GCF_030144855.1 of Hypanus sabinus. Classification (NCBI taxonomy): domain Eukaryota; kingdom Metazoa; phylum Chordata; class Chondrichthyes; order Myliobatiformes; family Dasyatidae; genus Hypanus; species Hypanus sabinus. The sequence goes on along the minus strand of NC_082719.1, from coordinate 44,512,919 downwards.
GGTTCCATACACACTTTTCCACTGTCACACTTGATTGGTCCTATCCTCTTGCTCTTCACATACTTGTAGAATGCCTTGGGGTTTTCCTTAATCCTGTCTGCCAAGGCCTTCTCATGGCCCCATTTGGCTCTCCTAATTTCATTCTTAAGCTCCTTCCTGCTAGCCTTATAATCTGGATCTCTATCATTACCTAGTTTTTTTGAACCTTTCGTAAGCACTTCTTGACTAGATTTACATCAGCCTTTGTACGCCATAGTTCCTGTACCCTATTATCCTTCCCGTCTCATTGCAACGTACCTATGGAGAACTCCACGCAAATATCCCCTGAACATTTGTCACATTTCTTCCATACATTTCCCTGAGAACATCTGTTCCCAATTGTTGCTTCCAAGTTCCTGCCTGATAGCCTCATATTTCCCCTTACTCCAATTAAACACTTTCCTAACTTGTCTGTTCCTATCCCTCTCCAATGTTACGGTAAAGGAAATAGAATTGTGATCACTATCTCCCAAATGCTGAGAGATCTGACACTTGACCAGGTTCATTTCCCAATACCAGATCAAGTATGGCCTCTCCACTTGTAGGCTTATCTACATATTGAGTCAAGAAACCTTCCTAAACACACCTAACAAACTCCTACCCATCTAAACCCCTTGCTGTAGAGAGATGCCATTCAGTACATGAGAAATTAAAATCTCCCACCACGACAGCCCTGTTATTATTACACCTTTACAGAATTTGTCTCCCTATGTGCTCCTTGATGTCCCTTTTATTGTTGGGTGCTGTATTAAAAAAAAACACCTGGTAGAGTTATTGACCCCTTCCTGTTCCTAACTTCCACCCACAGAGACTCCATGAACAATCCCTCCATGTCTTACTCCTTTTCTGCAGCCGTGACACTATCTCTGATCAACAGTGCCACGCCCCCACCTCTTTTGCCTCTCTCCCTGTCCTTTCTGAAACATCTAATGCCTGGCACTTGAAGTAACCATTCCTCCCTCTGAGCCATCCAAGTCTCTGTAATGGCCACAACGTCATAGTTCTAAGTACTAATCCATGCTCTGAGCTTATCCACTTTGTTCATAATACTCCTTGCATTAAAATAGACACATCTCAAACCATTGGTCTGAGCGTGTCCCTTCTCTATCACCTGCCTATCCTCCCTCTTGCACTGTCTCCAAGCTTTCTCTATTTGTGAGCCAACAGCCTCTTCCTCCATCTCTTCAGTTCGGTTCCCACCCTCCAGCAGTCCTAGTTTAAACTCTCCCCAATAGCCTTAGCAAACCTCCCTTCCAGGATATTGGTTCCCCTGGGATTCGAGTGCAACCCGTTGTTTTTGTACAGGTCACACCTGCACCCAGAAGAGGTCCCAGTGATCCAGAAATCAGAATCCCTGCTCCCTTCTCCAATCCCTCAGCTACGCATTTATCCTCCACCTCACTGTATTCCTATACTGCCTGTCACGTGGCACAGGCAGTAATCCCGCAATGACTACCTTTGAGGTCCTGCTTTTCAACTTCCTTCCGAACTCCCTGTAGTTTGTTTTCCTACCTCTGTCATTGGTACCAATATGTACCATGACCTCTGGCTGTTCTTCCCACTTCAGGATATCTTGGGCGTGGTCAGAAACATTCCAGACCCTGGCACCTGGGAGGCAAACTACCATCCGTGCTTCTTTCCTGCATCCACAGAATTGCTTGTCTGACCCCCTAACTATAGAGTCCCCTATCACTGCTACCATCCTATTCCTTTCCCTACCTTTCTGAGCCACAGGGCCAGACTCTGTGCCAGAGTCGTACATAATTAATCTTTCTGTCACTACTTCTCTGTTCTCACTTTTCTAATCTGATGAAAGGTTCTTGATCTGAAATGTCAAGTTCTGCATTTTGCTTCTGATTGCTGACATACTGAAAGTTTGCAACATATTTTTGTTTTTATATTTCTGCCATCTACAGATTTTCACTCTAGTTGTGATAACTATCGTCTGTGGTCCAATTTATCTCAAGGATTCTCTGATCCACAAGAATAAAAACTGAAGTACTTTCTGTGGTTGTTAGTTTTAGATCATGACCTATTTCTGAAGTGCTAAGTAACAGATGTGAAGATATCTGTCCAAGTTGTACAGTATGTTTCAAGTGTGTCTATAATGTGCAAAACTTTTTGACTGTACTTACTTATCTGAATGCAATGAATTCAAGCCATATTCTAGAATTTAAGCGGACAATGCAATTTGATATTTCACTGTTATAATTTTTTTTAACATTGGAGAAACACTCTTCTGTGTGATGTGTTAAATAGACACTGTTTGGTATATATGAAAGATTTTAAGGCCATTTGTATTTTGGCCAGAATTCATCCCTCATTTAATAACAAAAAAAATTGATTACCATGTTTCTTTTGGTGTAGTCTCATCCTAGTATTAAAGGAAGTGGTTGTTGATACCTTTGTAATTTTCTAAAATACCCTAGATGTGTGGAAGGTTTCCATTAGATCAGGAAATAGCATAAATGACTGGTGTTTTTCAAAAAGGAAGAGAGGCCAATTAGTTTAATATTTGTCCCAAAAGAAATGTTACAACCTACAAGGTGTTGTAGCACATCAATTAGCAATAATTCCTCGTAATCAGGCAGTCAGCAATGTTTTATGAAAGATGAGTCATGTTTGAAAACTATATTGTCTTTTAAAAAAGTAACATGCATTAAAGGGGAACCAGTGGTTCCGCTATATCTAAACTTCTAAAAGGCATTTGATGAGTTGAATAAATAAATGATGCAGCAGAGGCTGTTATGGAAAATAAAAGCTTATGGTGTAGGTGGTGACATCTTGGTGTGGATGGAACAGGAAATGGTGTGTAACCACATATTAATTTTCCTGGTCGACAGGATGTAATGATTGATTGGTTGGGATTATAGTATGTATGAGCTTTTATAAAGCACTTCTCATTTCTATAAAAATTTGCAGTGTTTCACAACTAATTAATGCTTTAGAAATGTAATGACTTGTAGAGAAACAGGGCAACAGATTTGTGAGGTAAGTCCTTCAACATTTGATGACATGAATGCCATTTTAGGAGGCATTGTTTATTTGTGTGCAACAAGAATGTCCATGCTTTTGTTTGAGTACTCGTGTTGTCTTTTGTGTTTTTGGCATTTCATATGGCACTTATTTACCAGCTCATTGGACCAGAGTATCATCCAAAATTCATGCAATCACATGTGGCCTGTGGATTTGACCTGTTCATCCACCCTGCACTTTCCACCTCACCAGTCTTGGAACATTGTCTGGCCGTGGTTGTACAAGCTCCTTCAGCAGTGGTGTTGCCAAAAGTATTTGAAAGGCAGATGCTATTCTATTAGCTTTAATGTGGTGTGGCATTTTCCTTTAAAGCCATAAGAGTCTTGGAATAGGATAGGTAATCTCCAGTAAAATACCAAATTCATAAAAGGAGCAGCCCATTCAGTTTCAGGATAACAGCTGTAGGATCAGCAGGTGTACCATGATAACTGGAACTTGGTTGTGCTGTTCTCCATTCTGCCCTAGGGTTCAATCAACTGATAATTCCTGGGTTTAGCCGATGTGGACCTCAGACTCCCACGGTAAAGAACCTGAAAGTGGAAGGTTGGACCATGTTGGCCTTTCTTATTTGATTGAGTGTGTCATGATAACACAATGGTGATTACAGGGCTGTCGTTGTTGAACTCTGGATACTGGCAATAACTAATTTCAAAGAGCTCTTTTAGAGAGCTAGTGCAAGTATTGTGAGTTAAAGGTTATTTGAATAGTATCACAAAGCCACCTCCCTCAAAAACAAGTTACATAAATGTGAACTTGAGATGCACGGGTTAAATTGGTACATAGAAACATAATAGTTGCTGATGGTGGTCAGAGAAAATTTATTCAGCTTCCTGACTTTGGGAGTTGAAATATTTTCAGATTACCATATATTTATGCAATATAGAATTGGCCCTTATCAGCTCATCAAATGTATGACAGCTCACAGATTTCTACAACCCCCAATAATTTTCCCATAAATGTTCCACTCAATTGCATATGACGGGAAATTCATTGTACCAAATTAATCTGCCAACTATTTGGGAAGTGTGAAGAAATACAAACACCTATGGTAAACCAAAATGGTCACAGAAAGTAAACATTTGTGAACCCTTTGCAATTGCCTAGTTTTCTACATTAATTACTCATAAAATGTGGTCTGATCTTCATTTAAGTCACAATAATAGATTAATACAATCTGCCTAAACTAATAACACGTAAACAATTGACCTTTTCATGACTTTATTGAATACATTGTTTAATCATTCACAGTCCAGGCTGGAAAAAGTATGTGAACCATTGAATTTAATAACTGGTATAACCTCCTTTAGCAGCTACAACCTCCAGCAAATGTTTCCTGTAGCTGCTGATCAGGCTTGCACAATGGTGAGGAGGAATTTCAGACTATTTTTCCTTACAAAACTGTTTCAGCCATCAATATTTCTGGGATAACTTGCATGAACAGCCCTCTTCAGGTCATGCCACAGAATCTCAATTGGGTTAAGGCAGGGGTCGGCAACGTTTACCACTGGAAGAGCCAATATGGACCCATTTCCCACAGAAAAGAAAACACTGGGAGCCACAAAACCCGTTTGATATTTAAAATGAAATAACACTGCATACAACGGTTTTTTTTTTGCCTTTATGCTATGTATAAACAAACTATAATGTGTTGCATTTATGAAATTGATGAACTCCTGCAGAGAAAACGAAATTACATTTCTGCATGCAACAAAAACATTTTGAACTCTGAAAAAAAGACGTTGGGTTGAAGGTTACTCCATAGTTAGCCTACCTTGGATCGAAGAATTAAAAGAAAGCGCGCACTGGCGGGTGTCAGGCATTGGCAGTGGTGATGTATATTAATAGCGATAAAAAACACGTTATAGCGGTGTGCTACACTCAGCGCTAAAATAAAGACACTGCAGTCAAAGGTAGCTTTATTCGAACTAAACACCCTTGCTTTAAAGCCTCCCTCAACCCGTCCCCGTGGGCGCGGATGCTCCAAAAGACACGTACTCACAAACCCCCGTAGGCTATCTCCCTTAGCCGGAACGGTGGCTAATTGTGAGCCGGTTCGGATGTGCCAGGAAATGGGGTCTCCACAAAGTTTTTAGATTGTACAAGATCACCATAATCTTCAAATTTCGAATTACATTTCAAAAACTAACAAACCACGGGGAGCCGCATCACAGAGATGAAAGAGCCGCATGTGGCTCCGGAGCCGCAGGTTGCCGACCTCTGGGTTAAGGTCTGGACTCTGACTAGGCCATTCCGAAGCATGAATTTTCTTCTCTTTAAACCATTCTGTTGTTGATTTACTCTTGTGATTTGGATCATTGTCTTGTTGCATCATCCAATTTCTACTAAGCTTCAGGTGACAAACTGCTACCCTGACATTCTCCTGTAGAATGTCTTGATAATATTTGTTGTTCCATCAACAATTGCAAGCTGTCCAGGCCCTGAGGCAGCAAAGCAGCACCAAACTATGATGCTCCTTCCATTCTGCTTTGGAGTTGGAATGAGGTTTTTGTGTTGGTGTGCATTTCTGCTAGAAAGTCCTACTTTCATCTCATCTGCCCACAGAACATTGTTCCAGAAGTGTTGTGGAACATCCAAGTAGTCTATTGCAAACTTGAGGTATGCAGCACTTTTTTTTTGGAGAGCGGTAGTTTCTGTGACATCCTTCCATGAGCACCATTCTTGTTCAGTGTTTTTCTTATAGTGGACATATGAACAGAGACTTTAGCAAGTGCTAGAGGTTTTTGTAGGTCTTTTGCCATTACCCTTGGGTTCTTTCTCACCTCCTCCATCATCGCACATTGTGCTCTTGGTGTGATCTTTGCAGGTGCCCACTCCTAGGGAATGTAGCAACAGTACTGAATTTCTTCCATTTGTAGACAATTACTGTTGACTGATGAACACTCAGATCTTTAAAAATGCTTATATAGTCTTTTCCAGTTTAATGCATCTCTACAATTTTTCAAGGTCCCCTGAAAGTTGTTTTGATCCAGCATGTTGCACATAAACAGATCTTGCATGAGAAGAGCAGGCTAGTTAGTAACCTGACTGTGTATCTTTTATTGGGCGGAGCACCTCTACAATCCACACCTCCAATCTCATCTAATTGATTGGAACACTGATCTCAATAGCTTTTGTAGAAGGCATTACCCCAGAGGTTCACATACTTTTTTGAATCTAGACTGTGATTGTTTAAAGAGTGTACTCAGTATTGATGAGAATAAGTACAATTATTACTGTGTTGTTAGTTTAGGCAGATTGGGTTCATGTTTGTATAATGTTTTCTTTTTCTCTAGATGTTTTGGAGCATTGTCTGTAGAGTTTACCTGATTAAAGCAGGCTTAACTCTGAATGATACTTAAATTCCTGGAAGTTTAAAATGAAAGAAGTAATGTTAACATTTTGTTTATGATGAAAGGTCATAAATCTGAACTGTTAATTTTATGTTCTCTTTCATGAATACTGCTGAGTTTCTATCTTTTGTAAGATGTTCAGTGTATAAGCGAGGTGCAAAGGAATGCTAGGGATATGGCAACCAGCACAAGGACCTGGTGATTGCAGCACACAGAAAATGTATCTGGTTATGAATGGTTTAAATTATATGTGGTTTTTGTGGGTTGTCCTCAAAATAGTTTCAGTTTTAAATGTGGCAGTTCGATGGAAATGCGGTGCATCATTGTCTTAGATTTTGCACCCATGTCAGGAGAGGGATTTGAACCAATTGCCTTGTTACATAGGTGAAAATACTTAACCTATGATATTCAAGGTCAACAACGAATAAAATTATCTGGAAAAGCAATGGCTATAGTTGATTTTTTTTCCCCTGAATAAAGTGGGTAAGTACACATTGCCTTATGTGCCCAAGAACAGAAATCTTGTTTTAAAATAAAAACTGTTGTGTGGAAAGTGACATATTTGAATTTCACTTGTTGGATATGAAATAGAAACATGGGTAAGTTATCCTGCTCCTCATGCCTGTTTTGACATTCAGTAAGATCAGAGATGACATTTGGCAGCTGTGCCACTTTCCAACACTGACCTTTATATGTTGTTATGTTTGTTTTTATTTTAAATATACCCAACAGCTTAGCCTAGGCAGTGATAGTATGCAGTGACTTCCAAAGATGAATCACTGCCTGGTGAAGAAAGTACTTTCATCCCTATTTTAATTGGCCAAGCATTTTTATTTACTGCAACCCTTGGGTCTAGGCACCCCAGTTACTGGAAATTTAGCTCTAACTGCTTGTTATCCTGAAAACAAAATTGTAAGAAATGTTCAGTAGGTCAGGCAACATCTGTGGAAAGAGAAGCAACTAGTATTTTTCATATTCGGCTCTGAAAAGAGCTGAATTTTATGAATTTCAATGAGATTGTTGCCTTATTCCAAATTCACTTCTTATGCAATAATGCATTATTAGAAGAACTAATCTTCACTGTATTACAGGTACGTCCTTCTTTGCATAGGAAAAAAAGATTCAGCAATAATCTCTACAGTGCCCCACTATTCACAATTTGGCAACCTGAACATTACCTACAGTATTTATTCCTTTTATGTTTTCTTTCAGTTTATCAACCTTTAATCTGCACTAGTATTTTACCTCCAATGTAATAATCTTGTGTGGCACTGCATGTTGGAAGGGTTTTCCTTCATCCAAACACAGTACGTCATCTGGTTCTTCCTTTCCTATTCTACTGTTTCTTACTAGCATATTTCTTTTTTAATATAAATACATTATAATTATAAATTCATAGTATTATTAAGTGTCCTCTTATAATTTCATTAATATTAGATTCCAACATTACTCCCCATTGTCAGAGTAGTTTTTCCATTGTTCTGTCCTTTCCCTCTCTCTGTTTGTACAATACACTCCTACCTTCCTATATTTGGGAACTGTTCTAGAATCAACAAAATTTTGGAAGATGACAGCCAATCAGACCATCATCTCCATAGCTACAGATGGCACCTGTTTTTCGAACGTTCACTTTACGACAGGTCACAGTTACAAAAGACCTACATTAGTACTTGTTTTCACTAACCAAAGAAGATTTTCACTTTTACGAAAAAAAAGACACCTGCTTTATATGTGTGTTTACCTGAGAAAGACTGCCATGACCATGAAGCCTTGTGTGGGCAGTTTTGTCTGCGTGCGTGTACGTACACATGCATGTACGTGCCAATTTTTTTTTCCAAATCGATTTTGGCTCGCTGTCTTCCCTATTTTAATAAGTGAAACTACACTGTACGTACAATATTTCTACTTTATATAAGCTGTGTATTTATCATATCATTCCTGCTTTTACTGTATGTTCATGTTATTTTAGGTTTTATGTGTTATTTGGTATGATTTGGTAGGTTTTTTTTGGGTCTGGGAATGCTCAAAAAATTTTTCCCATATAAATTAATGGTAACTGCTTCTTCACTTTACAACATTTCAGCTTACGAATGGTCCCATAGGAATGCTCTACCTTCGGATAGCGGGGGAAACCTGTATTATGTTCAAACCCCTATTTTCTGTGCTCCACTAGTTTACTTAAGTGTTCATAATGTTGAGCTCCTGGATCACACTGGACCTATAGTTGTCCACTTTTTCTGAAAGGTATTTGTGTCTTCCATAAAAGCAAATTATCATATTGTTTAATTTCTCTATCATTTTGAAGGGATTATCTTTCCTTGTTCTGTATTCTGTGTTTCCATTACAGAATCATTGTATCATGTGTTAATATAAATGTTCTGTTTTCCTTTAGCCATTTACGTAGGAGAGAATGAGTGTGTGGACACTAGCCCTGTATTTTTTCACATAGACGTATTTAGATTTGGTATATATGAAGATGATGTATTTCCATCACTTTTTACATTTCCAAAATGGCTTTCTAGAATGTCCAATAAATGTCCGTGAGTAGTTAATAGAATAATACAGCATAGGAATAGGCCCTTTGCCACAACTTCTCCATGCCAACCAAGATCTCTATTTAAACTAATCAAATTTGCCTACCTTTGACACATATCCCACAAGCCTTTTCTATCCACAGGTATCTCCAAATGTCTTTTAAGTATTGTATTTGTACCCACCTCTACCTCTTCCTCTGGTAGCTTGTTCTGTGTAGCCATCATCCTCTGTGAAAGACTTGACTCTTAATTCCCTTTTAAATATTTCCCCTCTCACTTTAAACCTGTGCTCCCTAATATTAGACTCTTCTATCCTTGGAAAAAGACCCTGACTATTTACCATAGCTATGCTGCGCCCCCCCCCCCCCCATAAATTTGTAAGTCTGCATGTAGTTTATTCTCCTAGGCTCAGAGGATACAGTCCAAGCCAATTGAATCAGTCCTTGTAACTGAAGCCCTCCAGTCCAGACAGCATTGTATGAATGCTTTCTGCCTTCCTTAGCATGGCAATCAGAAATGCATGCAATAGTCCAGGTTTGTCCAAACCAGTGATTTGTGCTATTGTAACATGATATCTCATCTCCTGTACTCAGTGCCTTGGCAGTGAAGGCAGGCATATCATGCTGCCATTGCAGTCTTGTCTATGTGTGTGGCCACTCTCAGGGAAATATGTACTTGTTACCCCAGGTCTCTCCGCTCAACAATTCCTCAGGCCCTACCATTTGATGTATGTGTCCTAGTCTGGTTAACTTCTGAAAATATATGACTTGTGTGAGGTAAATGCCATCAGCCATTCACTTGCTTACTTTCCCAGTTGATACAGATCCGTTTTAACATGAGATAACCTTCACTGTTCACTATACCACGAATTTTGCTATTATCTACAAGTTAAAGCAGTCCCATTAGTTTAATGATTACTCTCCAATTTTAAGTGCTGGCATGAAAGTAAGCTGCTACAGGAGTAATCAGTGTTTTGGTCTGGATTTCTAGATTTGTAGTTTTCTTTGTTTTCTGGATTTCCCGATTTCCCACCATAGTAGTTTGAGTACCGTTCTGCTCTGGTTTCCAAGCAGAGCATGATGGTGAGGATTTCATGTCGTACTTAAAGAAGGGTCCATTTTCTGCTAGACTTCTGCAAACAGGAAAGATATGATTTTAATGGAGGGGGTTTTAACCTGAGTTTGGATTCATTTTGACTGTAGAGGAGGCCATGGATAGACATATCAGAATGGAATGGGACGTGGCCACTGGTAGATCCTGCTTTCTCTGGCCTTTTATATATTGGTGAGACCTGACGCAGACTGGGAGACCATTTCGCTGAACACCTACGCTCGGTCCACCAGAGAAAGCAGGAACAACACCTTATATACCGGCTGGGTAGCCTCCAACCTGATGGCATGAACATTGACTTCTCTAACTTCCGTTAATGCCCCTCCTCCCCTTCTTACCCCATCCCTGACATATTTAGTTGTTTGCCTGTTCTCCATCTCCCTCTGGTGCTCCCCCCCCCCCCCCCTCCCGAGGCCTCCCGTCCCATGATCCTTTCCCTTCTCCAGCTCTTAGCTTCATCCCACCCCCTCCGGTCTTCTCCTACCATTTTGCATTCCCCCCCTACCCCCACTGCTTTCAAATCTCTTACTATCTTTCCTTTCGGTTAGTCCTGACGAAGGGTCTCGGCCCGAAACGTCAACAGTGCTTCTCCTTGTAGATGCTGCCTGGCCTCCTGTGTTCCACCAGCATTTTGTGTGTGTTGTTTGAATTTCCAGCATCTGCAGATTTCCTCGTGTTTGCTCAATAGAGTGGTTTATTTTTTTAAAGGTTAATTTCCCTACTTATGTAATTCTTGCATTTTCTCCCCAGTTTAAAGGTTACTCAAACCTTCCAATTACATATTGTCTGCTGTTACAAACAACTTTTCACTGCCTTTGCTCTACTTCTTGTCCCTCTCCATCTATATCTTAATTTTTTTCTATCTGTGCGCCCTGACTCGAGCTTTTGTTTGGTGGCAATGTGATAGGCCAGACAGTTCCCTCTTTGACAAATTTATACCAGTCAGTCTAAAAAGCACATGTTGTAACTCCGGACCATTTAAGTAGTCAAATAACAGATTCTTGGAGTGTGATCGTGTAATTGAACAAGGTACAACAGGTTTCTGTTGCTGAGAGTTGTTCATAACCGGAAATGTTTGTAAGGTGGAAATGAAGGAAACTGGGCGAGAGCATCACAACAGTTATGACAGTAGGCATGGGAAGAGAGGCTGCCAACCAGCTTTATGGACTTGTGAATGAGTGAGTCTGATTAGTGCTCTCAGTTTTGCTTCGCTCAATTCAGTCCCTGATTGTTTGTAATGTGGTGGGGTCAATCAAAATCTTATCGAATCACCGCTTTAAACGCACCCAATATCCTAGCCTCCGCAGCTGCCTGTGGTAACAAATTTCACCAATTCACCACCCTCTGGCTGAAGATATTCCTTTGCCTTTCTTGTTTTAAATGGACGCCCCTCTATCCTGAGACGGTGCCCTCTTTTCCTTGACGACCACGATGGGAAACATCATTTCTACATCTACTCTGTTTAGGCCTTTCAGCATTCAAAAGGTTTTAACGGGATACCTTCTCATCCTTCTAAATTCCATCTAATACAGGCCCATAGCCATCAAACATTCCTCATATGATAACCCTTTCATTCCCAGAATCATCCCTGTGAACCTCCTCTGAACCCTCTCCAATGCCAGGACATCTTTTCTTGGATGAAAAGCACAAAACTGTTCACAATACTCAAGGTGAAGCCTCACCTTTGCCTTACAAAGCCTCAGCATTACATCCCTGCTCTTATATTCCAGAACTCTTGAAATGAATATTAGCATTGCATTATCCTTCCTCACCACCGACTCAACCTGCAAGTTAACCTTGAGAGTGTTCTGGACAAGCACTCCCAAGTCCCTTTGAATCTCAGATTTTTGAGTTTGTCCCCATTTAGAAAATACACATTTATTTCAACCACCAAGGTGCATGACCATGCTTTTTCCAACGTTGTATTTCATTTGCCACTTTCTTGCCTAATCTTCTAATCTAAGTCCTTCTGCAGTCTTCCTGTTTCCTCAAACAACCTGCCCATCCACCAATCTTCATATCATCTGCAAACTTGGCAACAAAGCCGTCTATTCCATCATCTAAATCATTGATATACAGCTTAAAAAGAAGTGGTCGCAACGCTGACCCCTGATGTTGTATACTGCTCGTCTAGTTGGCTGCCAGTGACAAAGATTTTTTTATTCCCACTCGCTGCCTCCTACCAATCTGCCAATACTCTAACCATGCTAGTAACTTTCCTTTAATACCATGGGCTTTTAAATAGGTAAGCAGCCTCATCTGTGGCACGTTGTCTAAGGCTTTCTGAAAATCCAAATGTACAACATCCACAACATCCCCTTTATCTATCCTATTTGTAATCTCAAAGAATTCCAACAGGTTTGTAAGGCAAAATTTTCCTGAAGGAAACCACGCTGACTTTGTCCTATCTTGTCCTGTGTCACTAAGTATTCCATAATCTCATCCTTAACAATTGACTCCCAACATCTTCCCACCCACTGAGGTCAGACTAACTGGCCTATAAATTCCTTTCTGCTGCGTCCCTGCTTTTTTAAAGAATTGAGTGACATTTACAATTTTCCAGTCCTCTGGAACTGTGCCAAAGTCCAATGATTCTTGAAAGATCATTGCTAGTGCCTCCACAATCTCTATCAATACCTCTTTCAGAACCCTGGAGTGCAGTTCATCTGGTCTGAGTAACTTGTGCACCTTCAGGTCTTTCAGCTTTTTGAGCACTTTCTCCCTGTAATAGTAACTGCACTCACTCTCGTCCTTCACACCCTTCAACACCTGGCACACTACTATTGTCTTGCATGGTGAAGATTGAATGCAAAATACTCAGTTAGTTCATCTGCCATCTACTTGCCCCCATTATTGTTTCTCTGACCTCATTTTCAAGCAGTCCTATATCTACTCTCATCTCTTGTTTTTTTATATACTTGAGAAAGTTTTTTAAATCCACCTTCATGTTGTTAGAAAGCTTGCTTTCATATGTCATCTTTTCCCTCCTAATGATTCTTTTAGTTGCTTTTGTAGGTTTTTAAAAGCTTCCCAATCCTCTATCTTCCCGCTAATTTTTGCTTTGTTGTATGCCATCTCTTTTGCTTTTACATTAGCTTTGACTTCCCTTGTTAGCGACCGTTGTACTGTTTTGCCATTTGAGTATTTCTTTGTTGTTACAATACATCTATCCTGTACCTTCCTTATTTTTCCCAGAATAAACTTAAATGTTCTTCTCTCACCTGTCAAAAGATTCCTGCAGCTCCACCACAGTTAGCAAATCCATTCCCTCCCATCCTGCAGTTTTCCTAAATGTTTCTTCAACTATATGGGCTATGTAGAGCTTCGGGGAGGATCTGTATGTGTGAGACATGTTCATTGAAGTAGGGAATCCTGCAACATGCAATACGTATATTGGGGGAGTCCTCCCTAAGTGATTAATGTCAAAGGAGTCATACCTCTTGAGATAGGCATTCTGTTAAGTAAAACCCAGGATGTTATTGATTACATTTCCTCCATTCCTTAGCTAAAAAGTGTTGTGTTTGGTAGATTTGGCATGTGTATCTCATTTGAAATGAAATTCAGTTCAAATATTTGGGCAAATTACTTTGGCTGGGTTCCATTTCTTTTTGGGAATTAGAGCAATTTAACCATATGTAAAGTATGGTTTTAATGGTGGGTAGGGGTATTAACATGAAAAATGAAAGAAGTTGTCAGCATTACAGTAGCTTCTACTTCAATCGGCATGTGGGGTGCAAGTAGAGGTTAAAAGGCATGTAAACAAGGCAATTTTATTGGGGTTATGGGCAATTTCAATATAAGACCTTAAGACATAGGAACAGAATTAGGCCTTCTGGCTCATCGAGTCTGCCCCGCCATTCAGTCGTGGCTGAACCTTTTTTTTTCTCTCTCTCACTTCCTCAAACCCAGTTCCCAGCCTTTTCCCTGTAACCTTTGATGCTATGTGGATAGTTATATAGGTTTGGTACTGGATCCCAAGAGAATGAATTTGAAGAATACTACTGAGGTGATGTTTTAGAGCAGCTTTGTGGTCAAGTCCACTAGAGAAAAGGCAGTTCTAGATTTCACGTTGTGCAATGAACCAGGTTTGATTTAAGAACTTAAGGTAAAGGAATACTTAGGAGGCAGTGATTATAAAAATTCACCCCATAGTTTGAGAGGGAGAAGCTAAAAATCAGATGGACAGGAATACAGTTGAGTAAAGGTTACTGGGAGAGGCTTGAAAGAGGAACTGGACAAGGATCTTTGGAAGGGGATCCTAGCAGGTATGACAGTGCAGCAATTGCAGTGTTTTCTGAGATTAAATTGCAAAACACAAGATTGTTTCATCCCAAAGAAGCAGTGGTATTATAAAGGAGGATGAGGCAACCGTGGCTACAAGGGAAGTCATAGACAGCATAGAAGCAAAAGAGAGGGCATACAATATTTTAAAAATTAGCAGGAAGCTAGAGAATCTGGAAGCTTTTTTTTAAAAAAGTGGGAAAATGGATTAAGTATGAAGGTAAGTAGCTGACAATATAAAAGCAGGTACTAAATTTTCTTTCAGGTGAGTAAAGAGTAAAATAAAAGCAAGAGTGGTATTGAACCATTGGAAAATGACACTGGGCAAATAATGGGGAACAAAGAAATGGTCGATGAAATGAATAAGTACTTGTGTCATTTTTTTTACTGTAGAAGACACCAAAAATTTGAGAGTCTGAGGGAGTGTGATAATTGAGTGGATGAAGAATTGAGTACTATCATTAATACTGAGAAGAAACTGCTTGGAAAACTGAAAGGCATGGTGGTGGTCAAGTCATCTGGACCAGAAAGATTATACTTCTGAGTCCTGAAGGAGGTAGCTGAAGGGATTGTAGAGGCATTAGTAGTGATCTTTTAAGAATCACTGCAGTCAGGAATGGTTTCAGAGTACTGGAAAATAGCAAATGTCACTCTACTTTTTCAGAAAATTATAGACCTTTAAGCCTGTTTGCAGTGGTAGAGAGATTTTGGAGTCCCATTGTTAAGGATGAGGTTTCAGTGTACTTGGAAGCATATGAAATAGGCCAAGGTCAGATGGTTTCCATAAGGGAAGATTTTGCCTGTGACAAATCTATTGAAATTTTTAAGGAAATAACAGGCAGGGAAGACGAAGAGTTGGTGGACGTTGTTTATTTGGACTTTCAGAAGACTTTTGACAAGGTGTCGCACATGAGGCTGCTAAAGAAGATTGAAGCTCATGGTGTTACAGGAAAGACACTACCATGGTTAAAAGATTGGCTGATTGGCGGAAGGAGAAGAGTGGGAATAAAGTGAACCTTTTCAGATTGGCTGCCAGTGACTGGTGGTATTCTGCAGGGAATGTAAGGTCATATGTTTTGGTACAAGGTATAAATTTGTTTTCTAAATGGGAAGCAAATTTAAAACAATGTACACAAAGTGCTGAAGAAACTCAGTAGGTCAGGCAGCGTCTATGGAAATTAATAAATAGTGACGTTTTGGGCCAAGACCCTTCATCAGGACTGTAAAGGTAGGGGGTAGATGTCAAAGTAAAATGGTGGGGGCTGGAGGAGGAGGACACACTAAAAGGTGATAGGTAATGCCACTTGGGTGGGGGAGAGGGAGATGAAGAAAGAGACTGGGAAGTGATTGGTAGAAAAGACAAAGGGCTGGAGAAGAAGGATTCTTCAACGTGAGCAGAGTGGACGGTAGGAAGGGAAGGAGAGGGGCACAAAGGAGGGTTGATTGGCAGGTGAAGATAAGAGGCAAGAGGCGAAAGTAGGGGAAAAGAAGAAGAGGGAAGTGGTGGGAGAAAATTACCGGAAGGAAAAATCAATATTCATGCCATCAGGTTGGAGGCTACTTAGACAAAATATGAGATATTGCTCCTCCATTCTGAGTGAACTCATTGTGCTTGAAGAGGAGGCCGTTGATCACATGTCAGAACAGGACTGGGAATAGGAATTAAAATGATTGGCCACTGGGATATTCTGGTTATTGTGGATGGAATGGATGTGCTCAACATAGCAACCCTCCCAAATTACATCAGGTCTCACTGATGTAGATGAGGCTGCATTGGGAACAGTAGGTACAGAGACGACCCTAACAGATTAACAGGTGAAGTGCTGCCTCACCTTAAAGGACTGCTTTGGACCCTGAGTGGAGGTGAGGGAGGAAGTGAATGGGCACATGTAACTTGCAGGGATACGTGTCAGGAGGGAGATTAGTGGGGATGGATGAATGGGCAAGGGAATAATGGAGGGGGTGATCCCTGTGGAAATCGGATGGGGGTGAGGGGAAGATATTAAAAATTCAGAAATTGGAGGTGCAGAGGGACTTGGGAGCCCTAGTGCAAGATTTTCTTAAGGCTAACCTGAAGATTGAGATGGTAGTATGGAAGGCAAATAAAATATTAGCATTAATTTCGAGAGGACCAGAATAGAAAACCTACGACTTGTAATGCTGAGACAACATTTAGAGTATTATGAGCAGTTTTGGCCCTATATCTAAGGAAGGATGTGCTGATGTTGGAGAGGGTCCAGATGAGGTTTAGAGAACGAAAGGATTAATATATGAAAAGTGTTTGGCCCTGAGCCTATACTTGCTGGATTTGATAGTGGGGGTGGGGGGGCGGGCGGGAATCTTATTGCAACCTACCAAATGTTGAAAGTCTGGTTAGAATGAATGTGGAGAGGATATTTCCAGGAGTAAGGATGTCTGGTACCAAAGGGCACAGCCTTAGAATAAAAGGAATCACTTTGTGACAGGAAGGAATTTCTTTAGCCAGAGAGTGGTGAATCACTGGAATTCATCTCCATAGATATCCTGGAGGCCAAGTCATTGGGTGGAGTTTGATGTGTTCTTGATTAGTGAGAGTGTCTAAGATTATAGGGCAAAGGCAGGAGAATGGAATTGAAAGCCATGAACGAATGACAGAGCAGATTCAGTGAGCTGAATGCCCTAATTTTGCTCCTGTGTCTCAAATTCAGGTTTATTATCACTGACATATTATAAATTTTTTACGGTAGCAATACAGTGTAACACATTGTTAACAAAATAAATAGTGTAAATGAGGAATAGTGATAGTGTGCACAGACTGTTCAGTAATCTGATGAAGAGCGGGAAGAAGCTGTTCCTAAATTGTGGTCTTAAAAGTACGTGGTCAGGTTTCTGTACCTTCTCCTTGATGGTAGTAATGAGAAGAGGGCAGGTCCTGGACTGCGTGAGTCTTTAATGATAGATGCCACTTTCTTGAGGCACCATTGTTTGAAGATGTCCTTGATGGGGTGGATGGACCCTAACAGATTAACATGTGAAGTGTGGATTTGGCTTGTAATCTTATGGGTCACTTTTTTATAATTTTTCCATAGCTTTAATGCGAGTCTACCATCTGAGATCTCTTCTCACTTCTTAACCTTATAAGTTTATGCATTCTGTTCTGGATTTGAGGACATCATTCTCACAGCAGTGAATTATTCACTGCCACACTCATCATTTAATTCCACCCTTTCTTTCCAGAGTATCTTGTTTCCATGAGTATTTTGTATCAAATTTCGAGATGCAAATTTATATAATCATCTGAGGAATTTTTTTTAGCCTAGTCATTACTTAAATAACCCAACCATTTATAATTCAAATGGAGATATTAATCATGGTTTACTTTGAAGGGCTGGGCAAAAGAGAAAAGAACTGACATTTGTCATTTGGTGTTAATAGGAAAGATGCTGACCATTGTGGAGAACATGGGATTCTATGTAGAATTTGTGACAGATAAGACATGGTAGGATGTTCTGATTTAAAGTACGTGATTCTAAATCTTAAAGTGAGATTTGAAACTCAAAGATTGTTATTTTTCTTTGGCATATATACACTACTTCAATAAAAATTTAAAATTTCATGAACAATTGGTATATTTAGGAATTTGTTTCTATTTTCATTTTCCATCATTTGTCAAGCAAATAGCTTGCACTTAATTTGGAAATAAGAATTTGACATTGTGTTCATTATTACTGTGCAGATGGTGGTTAAAACATTCATGGATATGGACCAGGACTCTGAAGATGAAAAACAACAATATCTTCCATTGGCCTTGCACTTGGCTTCAGAGTTCTTTCTCAGGAATCCCAACAAAGATGTACGTCTGCTTGTGGCATGCTGTTTGGCTGATATCTTCAGAATTTATGCACCAGAAGCTCCTTACACATCTCATGACAAACTGAAGGTGAATCGTGATTGCTATAGTTAAATATGGATGCACATTTGTTCAGTTATGTGATACATTATTCATTTTAAGGTTTCAGATGTTTAATTTAGCAAGTAAATTTCTACCTCCCCTACCACAATGCCTGCAATTCTGAGGGGCTCAGTACTTTAATTTGTTGTTTTGCTTAAGTACATCACTTGGGCAGTTCTCCTTCAGTTAAAGGGAAGGGACTGAAGCAGACAGAAGGTAAGAGCTTGTGATTTATATATCAGTTATTTTTATTTTTATATCTATAAAAAGTTTTATATTTGGTTTTCACTGATGTCCTGAGATAAATTTGCTAGTATTGCTTGTCTGTATGGCCTCGTTTGTGCTGAGTTTTATAATTATTTATAATCTGTGCCTATTTTGGCAGAGTTAAAAGCATATTGAAAAATTTGTTCAGATTGGTAAGTGGATGAGCAATTGAGTGTCACTGGCAAGCAAGTCTAACATTCATTGCCCTTCATAATTTTCAAGAACCCATGAAAAGCATCTGGCCCAGGTTGGTTACCTGGCCAAATACTAAAGACCTGTGCTGGTCAACTGGCTGGAGTGTGACTGAGATCTTTTAACCTCCACTTCGGCAGACTGCTTCAAGCACCCTTTACAGCCTTTACAGCCCAAGAAGAATGTGGTAACTTGCCTAGATGACTGTCGTCCAGTAGCATTTACATCCACAGTGATTAAATGTTTTCAGAGATTGGTGATGAAACACTAATTCCTGCCTGAGAAGCAACTTGGATCAGCTTCAATTTGCTTACCAAAGCAACAGATCCATAGCAGATGCCATCTCATTTTCTCTTCACTCAACCCTTGAACATCTTGACAGCAAAGATGCGTACATCAGAATGTCTTTACGGACTACAGCTTGGCATTCAGTATCATCCTTCCCTCAAAACTAATCAAAAAGCTTCAAGACTTTGGCCTCAGTACCTTGTGCAATTGGATCCTTGATTTCCTGACTTGCAGATCCAATCAGTTCAGATCGGCAACAATATATCCTCCACAATCTCCATTAGCACAGCTGCAGCACAAGGCTGTGTGCTCTACACTTATGACTGTGTGGCTAAGTTCAGCTCCAGTGCCATATTCAAGTTTGCTGACAGCACTGTCATAAGCTGAATCAAAGGTGGTGACAAATCAGCATATAGAGGGGAGATTGAAAATCAGCTGAGTGCTGCCAGAACAACAACCTCTTACTCAATGTCAGCAAGACCGAGGAACTGATTATGGCTTCAGGAGAGGAAACACAGGTCCATGAGCCAGCTCTCATTAGAGAAACTTCTGTAAATGTGTAGTGGTAAGTATATCGAGGGCTGCATCATAGCCTGGTATGGAAACACCAAAGTCCATTGAATGGAAAATCCTACAAAAATGAGTGGGCACAGTTCAGTCCATCACAGGTAAAGCCTTCCCAACCATGAGCACATCTACATGAAACGTTGCCGGAAAGCCACATCAATCATTAGGGAAACCCATCACCCAGGTCATGCTTGCTTCTCACTGCTGCTATTGGAAAATAGGTACATGAGCCTCAGGGCTCACATCACCAGGTTCAGGAAGTTTTACCCCTCAACCATTAAGCTCTTGAACAAAAAGGGATAACTTCACTCAACTTGCCCCATTGTTGAAATGTTTCCACAACCAATGGACTCACTTTCAAGGAGTCTTCATCTCACGTTCTCGATTATTTATTGTTTATTATTTTTTACTTTTTGTACTTGCACAGTTTGTTGTCTTTTGCACACTGATTGAACCCCCAAGTTGATGCGGTCTTTCAGATTGATTCTGTTATGGATGTATTGAGTATGCCTGCAAGAAAACTGAGTCTCAGGGTTGTATATGGTGACATACATGTACTTTGATGATAAATTTACTTTGAAATGATGTTCCTTCATGTCTGCTGACTTTGTACTTCCAAATGTTAGAATTTTGTTAGTTTGCAAATTGATGTTGAAGAAAGCTTGATAAGTTGCTGCATTGGACCTTGTAGGTAGTTTTGAATATTTGCTTGGCATGGCGACAATGCCAATGTGAATATTGTAAATTACTTCACACAGTGTTGGAACAAAGTTTATGCAGATAAGTGATGTCTGTACCATTATATTCCTGATATCCCAATAGATGTAAACGAAGCTAGGACAATTAGAAGATGAGTCTCTTGCCAGTCAGTATCCAGCTTTTGCAGCTACATTTACCTATGTGATCCATTTAAGATTTATTTCGGTATTGACTCTCAGTATTTTAGTAGAATTTAGAAACAGAAATGTTGAATATCAAGTGAAACTTTTTTCTCTCACTCCCTTTCTCTTGTTGGAGAATTCATTAATTTGTTGGATTTCCTGATCTATAATTGTTTGGCCCAAGTTCTTAAACCTCTTATTTAGAAAGCAGAAGGTGTGCACTACCTTGCTTGTTATTTCTCTACAAGCACCTTCTGCTCCAACTATGTTGCAGAGTCTGAGGGACTACTTGAAACAAAAGCAAATGGTGTCCCATGTTTCCAAGAATGATATAAATGGGTTACACTTATGGATTTTTAATCATAATGTCCAGGCTACTAAGTCAGAGACAAAACTTTAACGAGAGTAGTCGAAGCATTGAAATTGAAAATTAGTGAATCTGAAGTTAATATTTTAAACATGTGATCATGAAGCACATGGATCACAGTACAGATCTACTTCCTTCATAACCCAAATGAAAGGAAATCACCAATGGTCATATTTGACTATTAATGTTACCAAGGGGTGATTGATAAGTTCGTGACCTAAAGTAGAAGATGAGTTATACAGCTCTCGTTACATGCACATGCAGTTCAACTCTTTGAGTGATTATGCAGGAAGTTTGAAGTTAATAAAGCATCTCCTTCTACCTTAGGCCACAAACGTATCAATCACCCCTGCTGTGGACGCTTTCTGGAGGTCCAAGATCTGTATGCTCCAAGACCGCTGGACTAAGTGTGTAAATGTAGGAGGGGGCTATGTTGAAAAATAAATGTTCTAAGCTTTCTAAAATTTACTCCTACCTTAGGCCACAAACTTACCAATCACCCCTCGTATATTTTAGCATTCATTGCAAACAAATAGGCAATTTGCTGCTTGCCAATTTAGTACTTCAATTTTGATTTCTTGAAGTTTATATTGTATAGTCGGCCCTCCTTATCCGTGGGTTCCGCATGCAAGGATTCAACCAACCACGGATTGGGAAAACCCGGAAGCTCTCTTTCCAGCACTCGTTGTTTGAGCATGTACAGACTATTTTTTCTTGTCATTATTCCCTAAACAATACAGTATAACAACTATTCATATGGCATTTACATTGTATTAGGTATTATAAGTAATCTAGAGATGACTTAAAAATACAGGGTTATGAGAGAGTTCTGTTCCTGAGTCCGTCTTTAAGTCGGATTTGAAGTCGGAATAGATACATCCGGTATTATTTAGCGTCAGTCAAACATTTGTCTTAGTATATAGTATATATTATACCTTTCTATGCATATAAAACACTTAAGAAACGTATGTATTTCAATAATTAAACCACTGCGTTGCTTAGTAATAATCGTAGCTTTCATTGGGGCAGGGTCTTTCACATGCTCTGTTAAAATTGTTCCGATCGTTGACCGACTGTAGCCTAACGTTTTCCAATGACCGACAGCGTTTCACCTCTTTCTGATTACTTCCACTTTATTTTCAATCGTGATCATGATTATTTTTGTGAACTGAAACACTGCGGATTCAGAGCTGCGCCAGGTCCACTACACTGAGACAGGTTAAATAAGGTCCAGGGTTCTGCTGGATCCTAAAGACCACCACACTGAATCAGGTTAAATAAGGGACTTGAGCATCCGTGCTTTTTGATATCCGTGGGGGGGGGGGGGGGGGTCCCAGAACCAGTCCCCTGCAGATAAGGAGGGCCAACTGTATATATTTTGCCACAACTGAAATTAAAAAGCAGCATTTACAGAGCTTTTAAGGAAGCAAAGTAAATTTGCAAGTTTTATTGAATTATTTTTCACCTAAATTTTGTATTTAATTCACAGGACATTTTCATGTTCATTACTCGGCAACTTAAGGGATTGGAGGATACTAAAAGTCCACAGTTTAATAGATATTTTTATTTATTAGAGGTAAGCCATTGCAAACTTTTAAGTAAGTCTGCATTTTGCACTTTACAGTGATTGACCACAAAAAGAATGTTGCTATGAACAAAAATATTACCAAGTTTGAGCTCCAGACTTACTGTGATGAAATATTTGAAGATTCAAAATATTCATTATAATCTTAGCATCACTGGAGTTCACCGCTTCACAGCATGAGAATTAATGGTTTGGAAAGAAAAAATGAGAGGATCTTATGAGACATTTGAAATCAAAAACATCCTAAATATTGCTTAAAAGTAAATTGTCAGAGTATGATCTGAGGGCCTAGACTGATGGAAAAATTAAAATTGATGTCTGAAGTGCTTGCGCCATTGAAATTGAAATTTAAAATAATTGTGAGGGAGCAAATGTGCAGATTGAGAATTCGTTTGGCTGCAAAAGTAGGGTTATAGGTCTTGTATGAGGTTTTTGCATTAAAATGCCTCTTGTTTTAATTACATGCAAATGAATTTACAATAAAAGTAAATTTGTGAGTTATGTTACTGAAATGGATTATTTAACTTAATTATTAATACCACATGTGGTTTCTGTGGATTCAATGAATTTCTAAAGTTCAGTATGTTGGATAAATATGTTGGATAAAAGCAAAATTGGGCAAGTAAAGTATATTTTTTAAAACTTGTATGACTAGGACGAAAGATATAACAAGCATTTTCTGGTTCATCTGAAGTTTGTACCATGTGTAGTTGTGATTTGATTGTTGTATAAAATACCTGTTTGAACCCTTCAGAAGAGTTACCCAACTCTGGAGCAGTGAGTTGTAATTCAAATGAATGGAAAATATAGTGAAAGAGTGGGAGTAACTGCATTGCTCTGATGTGTCAATGTTTTTCTGGTCATTGAAGTCTCTAATTAGAAATAATTTGCTATTAACTTCATTTTCTCTTAACTTTTTTAATTGTCCTTTGCACTGTATGGTTCATAGTTGCTTTTCATAGCTCTTCCAATTTTCTGTTCTTTTTTATTAATGTATATTTTCTTTTAACTTCATTTGTTGATCCTTTCCAGTCTATCCAAATGTGTCTAGGTAATATCATCTAGTGACCTTTTCACTGTTAGCTCAACTTGCATCTTTGGTTGATTTCCCGTTGCTTTGAAGTTTCCTGTACTTAAATTTTAAAGTGTTGGTTTCATTATTTCATATTATTTTATAGCATATTGTCAGTTTTGTCTAGAACTTTTAAGTTGATTTAAGCAGGACTCCAGATGTTAGCCATATTTTGTATAAAATTCTAGGCAGCATATTTGAAAACTGAATAAAATTCAAGTGTTATGTATGCTTTACTTCATCTAAAATTATTTTGGAATACAAATTTGAATCTTATGAAAGTCTGCACTAGACACATTATTGATATTTAATAACATGTTATCTTAATTATACACTTGGTAAGTGAAAACTAGTTAACATTGTTCTGTTTAATAGAATCTGGCATGGGTAAAGTCCTACAACATCTGTTTTGAACTTGAAGATTGTAATGAAATCTTTATACAGCTCTTCAGGACCCTGTTTTCAGTGATAAAGTAAGTTACTTGAGTATCTATAAAAAGAGTTTTGTTTTTCTTAGTAGCCTTTTAATGGTGCAGAATAATAGTTTGGCATATTTTCTTTTGCTGCTTGTAATTTTTCATCATAATGTCAATTATGTGCGTGTGTGTGTGTATGTATATGTGTATTAGTTTCCTAATGTTCTGAATGGTGCTATAACTCCCTTCTTCTCTAATATTAATTTGTACTTGTTCACTGAAGCCAGTGTGAAACTCTCTTGCGAAGAGATTTTGTTTTGATTTCCCAGTTAAATGTGTTGGGATGATAGGCTTTGGGAACCTAAGAGGCTTCAGTTTCTAATGAATGCAGCGAGAAGTTGTATCAGTGGTGTAGTGCACATCAAGCCAGGTCTTTGGGCTAATGATAGGGTAATAAGTCTGTTATCTTGTCTATTCAGAGTCAAGCTTGTTGTCAGGTGTACAAGTACATGTATGCACAGATACAAAGAGCAAGTTATTTGCAGCAGCATGGTAGGCATGTATAAGCACTATTCATAGGAAAAAGAAAGTATAAATTATGCACAATTTTTACAAGAAACACAATTAAAACAAAAAGTACATTTTTTTAACATGAAGTGATTAGAGTGGCCATAGTGTTGCTAAACTGTAGAGGAGATTAGGGTTTTTGCCAGTTGGTTCAAGTGCTGAATGGTGGAAGGGAAGTAGCTGTTCTTGAACCTGGTGGTGTGAGCTTTCAGGCTTCTGTGCCTGTTTTGCCTAATGGTATTTGTGAAAAGATGACATGGCCCAGGTGGCAGGGATCTTTGAAAATAGATGTTGCCATCTAGAGTCAGCATCTTCAATAGATACTAGCAGTGGTGGGCAGGGAAGTGCCCGTGATGTATTGGGAAGAAACCACTACTCCTTGCAGCTTCTCTATGTTCCTGTGCATTAAAATTGTCATACTAGACCACAATGTAACCAGTCATATTTTCAACAGTACACCTGCAGAAGTTTGTTAGTGTTCGATAAGCCCAGCCCCCTTACCCTCCTAAGAAACAAAACTTTCATTGATCATTGTTTGCAATACATGTTCTGAAGAACATTTGAGATCAGGCTTAGCAGTATGTTTAGATAATTTTACCCTGAGTCTCCTTTTTAGTTGAAATACCAGTTGAAATTGCCCTTTGCAGTTTGGGAGTATAACTCTTAAATATTACTCTTGGGTCACACAATTTATGTAATATTCTCAGAAAGTTAAAGTTTTGGAACATTAGAAAGGTCATACTCCAGACCACTCTTGCAGAGGTTAACAACCACAAAGCGTACTTATTAACATTTGCAACTTCACCTAAAATAATCACTGTTGCACAAACAGCATTCAGTCTATTAAAGTTCCATTTTCCACAATTACTTTTCAAGTGTAGGAGACAACTTTGCAGTTTACTGGCATGATTGTTTAAACTTTATTGGATTAAGTTTCAGTTCTGTGTGACTGCATAAGTTAGGGTTCCCTAAAATATATAAAATGCTAGTGGCATGAACCTCTTTTTTTGGAAGCTGTGTAACTCAGAAGGTTTGAATAAATCTGGTTGTAAGTCGTAGAAAATCAAAACTGTGAATACTGCATCTTAACATCAAAACAATGCTGGAATTACTCAACATGTCAAGCAGCATTGGTGGGAAAAGAAACAGTTAATGTTTCAGGTCAATGGTCTTTCATCAGAACCAGGAAAATGAGAAAGCAAATTAATTGTAAGTGAGAAAAGGGGTGGGAGAGAGGACAAAGGAAAACAGAATATTTTTTGGCTGACTAGACTTGTCCACATCATCCTCATGTTTCTAGACCCATCTGGTTAGTAACAGCGAGCAGGAAAGGGAAAACAAAGGGACCTTTTAAAGTTGTGAAATGGAATTGAGCTGTTGCTGAATTCTTAAACCTAAAGGAGAATATTGGAAATGCTTAGTAGATAAGGCTGTGCCTACGAAGATTATTAGAGACAGATAATCTTGCAATAGACCTGGCCAGTTTTGATACCATAACAAATCGTGCTATTTTTGTTGTTATTAAGATCACTTAATTCCTTCATTAATACCGTGAATTAAATAATATATTTATCTAAGCCAATTCTCAGTGTAATGATCCACTGTGTAACTGTGCTATATCCAGTCATCCAGTTTAATCCGTTTAACATTGTCTTATAATTACATTAAAACTATATTGAGATACCTTCAGATAAACTTTGAGCATGTTGGAAGATAAGATTGAAAGCATGACTGTTGGTTGATCCGTTGCTTATGCATGTAAGCAAAACTTTAGTTGTTACTTAAAGTAATTTTAAATGCTTTGTTCTTAAAAGTTGAATAAAAGAAAAAATTGCATTTCTTTCTCTTTGCATTTTTTACTTAGTTTGAACTCTGTGTATGTGCTGAGTACTAAACATTTGAGGGACAAGATGAAGAAAAAGTTGTCCAGATTTTTGAAAATAATGGGATTAGTAATTTTGTTTCATATCATTTGGGCTTCTCTTGGCCCCAAGTATAGAATGGGACATTGGAATATGCAAGCATAATGCGATGAGATAGTCATTTAAAATTATTCATCTTGGTGCTCATTTTTGTGATTGATGTCTGATAGTAACATGTAATTTGTTTTGCAAATAAATCAGATACAGCTTGAATTACTAATTTTTCAATGTGAATGAGTGTCAGTAAACTTCATGAAATTGGAATTCATACATCTGCATGTCTACCAGCACAAGTGCAACATGAAGGGTATTTCACCAGTTAACATTACCCATCAGCCCAACTTTGAAGCCATGCTTTCTTGTTGTGCACTTTTCATTAACAAGGATAAATTTCTGTTATTCATCTATTAGCTTTGATAAGAGGTTTTTTTTTGCATTTAAAATAACAAAGCTGAATGGACTGGTGGGCGCACACTGCATCTTAAGAAGGTGGCACCATTGGCAATTTTTATCGGGCGTACCTAAATTAGTCTTGTCACACTGTTCCTTAATTGGTCTCAAGCAGGGTGATCTCAGTAAGGCAGCAAAGTAGTCTTTGGCCTGCTACTGGTAGTGGAATTTTACCAGTTCAGCTTCGTCCTCTTAAGATATTCATGTACTCAAGTGGTGAATGTAAAATTTGTGTACTTTTTTCAAATCATAGTTTGGCAGCCTTCAAGTTGGCTTTCATTTTAATTTAATGTAACCACAATAATCTCAGTATCATATTAAAAAAAAGAGTTTAAATAGATCTTTTCTAGAATATTTTGACTGTAATATATTTCTTTTTAAAGTGATTTAGCAATTATGGTCTTTAATGATTTCATTTCATATACAATATATTATCAATAGTTTAAAATAACATTGATTGGAAAATCTATCCTTCCGCCACTTAATATCAGACCTTCTAGGAGTTCATACAATGTAGTGAAATGAAATCTAATTTATTTTGCTTTTTGGTGATGCTGTGTGCCATAACAAACTTATCAGTTATCATTTGTCCAGCTGGGTATGGAATCTATTATTGTAGTTTTGTTTATTATTCTAGGGATTTTTTTTGGTTTTGAAAGTCGTGTTTTTACCTAAACAAAATTCACTGTTACATAACAGTTTATGGCCCTCATCATTTATATAACCTCCTGTTTTGCCAGGTGTCAGACAAGGTTTGCTTTGGTCAATTTTGCAACAGAGTCTATTTAAAATCCATTGAAACAATTAATGATACAGAAATGTCTTTCCTCAAAAGTAGTATAATTTCAGTAAAATGCAGTGAGTTCAGAGTGGTCAAATGGAAATTATGTGACTATATTTACTTCAGGCAGTACTCTTAATGGTTTTAACTGATGATAAATTTAATCAGTTAACTTAAAGTAAGCTTCAGCATTAGGAAAACTGGTTGATTCTTTTCCCTTAATGTTAAAACTAATCCATTCTGTTTCTATCAAGTAGTAAGGCATATTTGCATGATAAAATTCAATTCAACAAATACATTGACTATTGAACATGCATTTAAATAAATACTGTTATACGTAAAGTTTTTGTTTCAATAGCACTGTCACAGGTCTCTTGAGGAAGCAATGAAACAGAAATTCTGTTATCATGAAGTACTCTGATATCCCTTTTGGCGAATGAGGAGCAGCTCTATGCACCCTAAGATACATTACCATAACCAGTAAGAATGAATGTGCAGAGGCTATGAGGAGAGAGTAACAGAATGGAAAAAGCTGGATTGCTCTTTTAAAGAGCCAATTTGAACTCAGCAGGTCAACTGGTCTCCTTCCACACTGTGACCATTCTATGATTCTGTAGTTGAGGCAGATTCAATTGAACTAACCATTTTAACATACTCCTATCTCAGCAACAGCCACAATCAGAAGGTTCAGATGCATATGTTGGACTTGATGAGTTCTATCATCATGGAAGGAGATGGAGTAACTCAGGACCTACTGGACTCCATTCTTATCAACCTTATTCCTGCACACAAGGTTTGTTTCTTGACCAAAATATTTTTAAGGTGATCCAGAATAATTCCAAGAAAATTAACATAACTGTCTGATTAGTAGTTCAAAATGGCAGTTTCCTCCCTCTGCTGTTTCCTGGTAGTGTTAACCAGTATCATACTCTTACTCTTTTCTGATACTTAGCAGATTCTATATCTATATAATTTCTGTATATTTTGGGAAGCCTTTGGCAGGTTTTCTCTTTAGTACTTAAAAAAAAATCACACTTTTTTTGAAATATTGAGAAGTTTTCACAAGGGATTACATATATCAATGCATGAAAAATTGAAACAGGAGAACAGTGAGATTCTCAGACTTGATCTGTCTTTGAGTAGGGGTAAGGCTAATATTTACTTCTGCCACTCTGGTGTATCAGTGTCATATCTCTTGAGTGGCCAACCTTTTGATAGTGGACTCTAGGTCCAGACACCAAAGTAAAAGGGGACATCATCCCTGTCTTTCCCATGACAATCGCTTTATTAATTGTATATATTTCAATGAGATTGCTTCTCATTCTTCCAAACTAGCTTTTACAAACCATTACTCCTTTGGGTAGACAATCAGACCTGTACACAATTTTTCCACATGCGATCTCAGACAGGTTCTTTGTGATTGCAATGGATGTCTTCACTTTTATACTCTTGTCCCTTGTAATAAAAGCTAATGTATATTCTGCCTTTTGAATCCCTAGCGGTACTTGAATTTTAGCTTAAACTGATACACTAAGCAATTTTCAATTGAAAGGTTACTCTGCTTTATTTTAAAATTCAGTTTTAAGAATAAAAATGTTTTATTTACCAATATACATTGTTTATTCAGCTATAAGATAGGTGGTTTGGAGGAGATGTAGTTGGTTGGTGGAAACATTCTTAGAAAATTTTAAGATTTATTGCAAGTTGATTACTATTTGTAAGTTAGTTTTTCAAAAATACCATTGTCATTTTAGGTATTTTTCAGTTTGTCTTCTTTGCATCTTCCATCATAATGTTTTAAAATTAATTTGGATAATTTTCATAGATTAGAGAAATTATGCTGAAAATTTTTTAGATTAAAAATTAATATGTAGCTTATTTTAAAGGATATAACATTGAATTAAGATACAGTTTCAGCATGGTTAACATCAGGAGGCTTTGCACCAGCCAGGAAAGCAGATAGCGTGCCACAGACAGAGTTACTGCATCATAGCTGCAGTGACCCACAGTGAGAATGAAAAATTGGATTAACTTTAGAGCTGGTGTAGATTTAACGGGTTGATTGGCCTTTTCTGTGTGTATGTCTTTCTGACTAAGAGGAAGTAACTGGACTGAGTTGTTTTAAAAAATGCTTAAGATTTATGCTTTATAGACTAGACATCTACCCCAGTATAATTTTGTAGAAGCTATATGCCAATGACACAGTTATCCTGTATAATTTTTTTTTAATATAGGTTTGAGACATTTTGAGGAAGGGACCAAAAATCTAAATAAGGGAAAATACTCTTCCCTATTTTTCTTGTGTTGTATGTTGCTATTCCTTTGGCTTTTGGAAGACTCCACTTCTAAAATGTATTATTCCGAATGTGTGAAATCCAGAATTTTGTCACTACTGACAATCTGTAATTCAAATTTTATTGTGTTGAGTCTGATCAAGTTTTTAATTGATATTTCATGAGAACTAAACAACATAAGTAAGCTTCAGGATGATATTAACACCGTTTAAGTGTTAATCAGCTATTAAAGCTCAGAGAAAAAATGAACCTGCTTTATATCTTGATGCCTGTGGTAGCTGCTGACTAGGTGGCATTGAGCCATGAGTTTAAGTGATTTGGGAAGAGTACTTGTTCTGAGGGTATATGGTAAAAAATGATTGTTAAGATATTATGAGTTAAAGATGAGCATTTGCATTACCTACAAAAACATTGCTTCATAGATCATATAGTAATGAATAGAAGATGTATATATTTTTGTATCATTACACGTTCAGAATATAGTGTCCACAGTTATAAATATGCACATAATTATGTTATTTTTTAAATTTCAGAACGTGAATAAACAAGCTTATGATTTAGCTAAAGTACTCCTGAAGAGAACTGCTCAAACAATTGAACCATGTATTGCCAGTGTAAGTACTTTGATAATCATATACCAATAAAGTAAAATGCATCTTCATCCCACAAACTCAAGTCTATGACATGTCAAAGTGTTCAGTTTTGATTCTGGCACTTGTAATCTCCATGTCTCAAATATTTGCCTCTTTCAGAATACCCTGCGACTCATTGTGCTCTGTAAACCGGTCCCATCATGTTTGGAACGATAAATCAGCCAACTGGGGCAGTTTTTAAGAATTTTTTTGCTTTCCCTGGTTAGTTGCTGCTTTTACTTTTCTGATCCTTCAGTCTGTGCTAGTAAAATAATTGTTTTAAGTAACTGGGGGGGTTTTTGTCACTCTCCATTCCCTGTTAAATCGGATACAGTTGATCTGGAGTGTTTGGCTATGTCAACTCTTGTTTTTAAATAGAAAAGAAAGAATTCTGCATCTAGATGCCATTTTAATCTGAAATAATCTGAACCAAATTTATCTGGTACTATAGCCCACAATTGCAAAGACTTAACATAATTATAAGAAATCTTTTTTCTTTGTTCATGCCTTTCTTCCTTTAAAGAGGCAGTATTATGAGTAATAGTTTCTTCTTTACCAGCCCTCTCCTATCCTGATGATAGGATCCTTAAATTTGTCACAGAGAAAGCTAGTTTATGTGGTGCAGTTTTCTTCAACTGTAATGTTGGCCTTCAAAAAGGACAAGGTACTCTCCTTGATGCTCCCCTGTTATTGTATTTGCCACTTTTTCCCTACCTGGGTCATGTATTGAAATTGTTCTCCGGACTCCTGTAAGAATGATTTTTGTCCCAGTCCCGAGTACATTTCTATTTTTTAATAAAAATTAGTTCCTTTGTACCTTTTAGCAAACTTGTGGTTTTTCTAATTTATTGTTAAGCAGTAGTCGCTTCTTCTAATTACCATTCTCATTTGTCTATCACTGGTACTTAAGTTATGGAACTTTATCTAACTCAAATTTGTTTTTGAAATTTATCTTGATTTCAGATCACTAAAGCTTTTAACAAGATATTTTTGCTAGTACTGCAGTTATTAAAAACTATCATTATTTTGTACAAAATCAGAATCATATGTCAGACATTTTGTACTTCTAAATAAATTATCATTTACTTTTTTTTTAGTTTCAATGTCTTGTAACTCCCAACTCTTGCATGATTAGTCCCAAACATACATTAATGTTCTTACCCTCACTGTCATTGACTTTAAGTGGCGAAGCTGCAGGACTTTTTAATTTCTTTGGGTGTGGCAATGTCCACAAAATTTAATTTATTTCTCATTTCTTTGTGACAATAATGGACTGTTTTCTTAAGCCATTAACATCATTACATTGATGGCACTTAAAATATATATTTGTGTATGTGTGTTTGTTGGAAAATGTTAGGATTTTGACTGATTGACATTGAACATGTCAGAGGAGAGAGAACAGTATAATTTAACTGATAATTTTAGTTTTATAGGGGGAGGTAATAGAACATACTAGGCATTTGTGCAATGATATTCCTTTTTTTTAAGCTGGACCAAATAGATAATTATGGTGTGCAATTTGAGGGTTTTGTCCAAGAGGCTGCTTATCTACTGTAGTAGGAATTTTAATATTATGTGACATAAATCATGTTTAAATGCTGGCACTTATAATAGTGCTAACCATCAGAGTTAAATAGGGTAATATACTTTGAGTTAGGACTGAAAATGTTTTCATAAAGCAATTCTGCATTTAGCCTGATTTCCCAATATTAAAGTTTAGAAAATTAATGAAATTCCTTTTCTGTTGTCTGGTTGTTCGTTAATAGTTCTCAATTAAGCTTTTAGGAATTTAGAACTATTGCTTGTAGGACAGGTTAGTTCTGTCTTCCATGTTTCTTTAGCCCTATATGGTATCCTTACAAGATTGTATTTTCATTCTGGAGTGTAATTGGTACTCCTGCTACCATAGGCCTTTAATCTCTGCATTGGATGGGTTGATTTTCCACTCCACTGCTAACAGAGAAATAAGGGAGGCCATGGGCTATGCTGTTAAAGATTGAGATGGTATACGCTTCTGGTCTCTATCTTGGTCCAAAGTGCTTGATAGGTATCCCAATTAAGCATGCTGGAAGTTTCATTTATTTGTTGTAAATGGCCTATTGGTTATAAGGGTTTAAATGATGAGGGTGAACCGTACTGAAAGTGAGATTCTACACTGCCAGTACCTCCTGTTGTAAAACAGGCCTTATGCTCCAAATAGGAGATTGGAAAGTGCCTTACTTTTCAACGTATTCAGTCTAGCAGCTATATTCATCATTTAACAAACTTGATTGCCATTAGTACAAGCAAATGTTACTAACTTCGGGGACTGTGGGTTTACTTTTGTTCATGGAATCAGAATAAACCTCACTATATAAGTAGAGTGGCTTTGTGCAGCAGTTACCTCATTGCCATAGAGATTTAAGTTTAATCCTAGTGTCTTGCATACCAAGAGCCTGTATCAATATCATATGGCACAGCCTATTTTCCCTTTGGTTACAAGATGTCCTGAACCACATAGCAGATAATGTTCTTTCAAGTTAATAATTTTAGGTAATTGACCATCAGAAGTGGTTTAGTGTCATCATTAAATTGATAACTTGTAAGTGACTACTGTATCACATTATTGATTTCTTAGTTTTTTTATGAAGTAGACTATCAAATCATTCATAAATGATATTCTGCAGATGCTGGAAAAAACTGATACAAATGGTTCATGAAGAAGATTCACTGCCGTCTTATTCGAGGCATCTCTCTAATGTTTGATAGAAAATTGGCAAATGAGTACTAGCTGGTAAAATTATTGCTTTCTTTGGCTTTTAAATTGGAGGTCAACCATACCAAAAAAAAAATTATTGTAAATCAGTAAACTAAGCATTTTTAAATTGCATTTATTTAATTTTTCACATTTCTTTAAGATATGCCATATTGTGCCATTATAGGCTCAAAACAATCCCACCTCCCCTTTAATTTTCTCAGCAGCTTTTGCTCTCCCAATTGCCTTAATCCCACTGGCTTTCCACTCTGCTTTGGAGCACCAAGACAACAGCAAAACATAGCTCAGTTAGCTGTTTACTGATTATAGTTTGGAGTTCAATGCCATTATCTCCTCAATACCATCATCCACCAGGCTTCTAAACCATACCATCCGCTGCAGCTGGATCCTCAACTTCTTCATCGGGTAATGGGGGAAGTACAAATTGATGATCGCTTCTCATTGACAATCAGCACAGAAACACCTCAAGGATGTGTGCTTAGCCTACTGCTCTACACTCTCTACACTCATGACTTTGTGATTAGATACAGCTCAAATCCATTTATAAACTTGTGGATGCTGCCACTTATTGGTGAAATCTCAGATAGCAACAAACTCACTCAGTGTCAGTGAGACCAGGGAATTGACTGTGAACTTCAGGGAGGTGAAGACAGAAGAACACACACCAGTCTTCAGTGAAGGGTCAGCAGCTTTAAGTTCCTGTGTGTTAATGTCTTGAATGTGTCCTGTGGACCAACATGATGCTATCACGAAGCTGGTATTGCCAGCAATTTGCAGAGATTTGGTATGTCACCAAAGACTCTTGCAAACTTCTGTAGATATATAGATTTTCCCAGGAATGAAATGGCTAACACGAGAGGGCATAGTTTTAAAGTGCTTGGAAGTAGGTACAAAGGGGATGTCGGAGATAACTTTTTCACACAGAGTGATGGGTGTGCAGAATGTACTGCCAGTGACAGTGTTAGAGTTGAATACAATTGGGTCTTTTAAGAGACTCTTAGATAAGTACATGAAGGTTAGAAAAATAGAGAGCTACGTAGTAGGGAAATTCTAGACAGTTTCTGAAGTAGGTTACACGGTTGGCACAACATTGTAGGCCAAAGGGCCTGTAATGTACTGTAAATTTGTATGTTTTATGTTTCATATGCGGTGTGAAGCATTCTAACTGGTTGTGTCACCATCTAGTATGGAGATTCCAATGCACAGGATCACCAGAGGCTGCTGAGGGTTGTAGACACAGTCAGCTCCATCACAGACACAGTCCTCCCCACCACTGAAGACATCTTCAAGCACTGGTGTCTCAAGAAGATGGCATCCCCCACCATCTGAGACATGCCCTTTTCTCATTACTACCATCAGGGAGACAGCACAGGAACCTGGAGGCCCACAGCCTATGGTTCAGGAACAACATCTTTCCCTCTGCCGCAGATTTGAATGGTCTGTGAATCTTTGAACACTATGTCATTATTGCTTTTTTTTTGCACAATTTATTTCTTTTTAAATTTTATGTCCACTGTACTGCTGCTGCAAAACAATAAATGTCAAGTGATATAAGACAGTGATAATAAACCTGATTCTGATCTTCTAGCTTCCACTTTTGGGGCAGTTGCTGTATGTTGTGTCAAAAAGTAGCTGTATTGATGCTAATAAAATTATTTTTTATGCATGCCATTTAGTACTAAGGTTTCTGTTTCAGAAATGGGTTCTTTAATGTCTCTTGCTGTGTAAATCCATTTGAAACTAATGTTTACCATCCATATGCTGCAATAAAACAAATTTTAAAGCAAAAATTGGTTTTGAATAGGGCTTTTAAAACAGCAAATAAGTATTTAATGGGAGAAGCATAGTAGGAAACATGGCAGTACACAGGACGAGCAGTCTTTAGTCAACTACTCTGACTTGCAGTTACTAGATAGAATTGTGTTGAAACTTCCCAAGCATTGTAATTGATATTCGTAATTGTATTATTTGTAAATTTTAATATTTTGTTTCTAATGACCGTCTTTAACTAGTTTCAGCATTTTATATTATTTCTTGGAATTTCTTCCACCAGTTCTTTAACCAAGTGCTAGTTCTGGGAAAGTCTTCCGTCAGTGATTTGTCTGAACATGTTTTTGACCTCATTATGGAGCTTTTCGCAATTGACCCTCATCTGCTGCTCTCAGTAATGCCACAGCTCGAGTTTAAGCTGAAGGTAAGTTTATTTATATTTAAGGATTCATGATTGCAAAGTCAGCTATGCATCTTATGGATGCTAATGTTGAAACAATTTTGATATGGAAAGAATTGTAGTAATATCAACAAATAAAAGGAAAATTCATGTTACATCATTACTAGGCAGGAGCTGAGGAGGGTAGGTGGTGAGCAGTTGTTACTGGGCAAGTGCATATTTGACATGTTGAAGTCATTAAAAGAACAGCTGATCAGAATTCAGGACTGGCATGTTCCAGTGAGGAGGAAAGACAAGGACGGTAGTGGTTGGGAACCTTGAATGTCAAGCAATGTTGTAAATATAGACAAAAAAGAAAAGGAAGCTGAAATCGGACAGAACCTTTAAGAAATACAAATAAAGCAGGAAATAACTCAAAACAGTTGATTAGGAAGGCCAAAAAAAAGATACTATATGGTTTTTTGGGGTAGGATTAGGGAAAATTTATAACTAGGGAAAATTTGTACATGGTAGTCAGGGATTGGGATATGACCATTCAAGGACAAAGTATGGAATTTATGATGATACTAAATGAGGTTTTTGAATCAGTGTTGACCAAGGAGAAGGATGTGTAAGATTGTGAGGATATAGGTTAAGTTGCTATCAAGGAAAAGATCAGGGTGTTGGGTCTCTTGAACATCAAGATGCATAAGTCACTGGGGCTAGGTGAGATCTATATCAGCTTATTAAGAGAGGCAAGACTGTTAGATTGTTGGGCCCTTGACAAAGATCTTTGTATTCCCTCTAGTCCATAGATCAGTTCTCAAAGGATTGGATAGTAGTCAAAGTTGTCGTTTTATTTAACAATTTGACAAGGTACCTCACGATAGGCTTATTCAGAAAGTCTGAAGGCAGGGGATTCAGGAAAGTTTGGCCAGGTGGATTCAGAATTGGCTTGCCTGCAGAAAGCAGAGGGTCATGGTGGAGGGAGTACATTCAGATTGGAGGGTTGTGACTAGGGGTGCCCCACAAGAATCGGTTCTGGGACCTTTACTTTTCGTGATTTTTATTAACGACCTGGATATGGGGGTAGAAGGATGGGTTGGCAAGCTTGCAGATGACACAAAGGTTGGTGGTGGTGTGGATAGTGTAGAGGATTGTCGGAGATTGCAGAGAGACATTGATAGGATGCAGAAGTGGGCTGAGAAGTGGCAGACGGAGTTCAACCTGGAGAAGTGTGAGGTGGTGCACTTTGGAAGGACAAACTCCAAGGCAGAGTACAAAGTAAATGGCAGGATACTTGGGAGTGTGGAGGAGCAGAGGGATCTGGGGGTACGTGTCCGCAGATCCCTGAAAATTGCCTCACAGGTAGATAGAGTAGTTGAGAAAGCTTATGGGAGTGTTAGCTTTCATAAGATGAGGAATAGAGTTTAAGAGTCACAGGTTAATGATGCAGCTCTATAAAACTCTGGTTATGCCACACTTGGAGTACTGTGTCCAGTTCTGGTCACCTCACTAAAGGAAGGATGTGGAAGCATTGGAAAGGGTACAGCGGAGATTTACCAGGATGCTGCCTGGTTTAGAGAGTATGCATTATGATCAGAGATTAAGGGAGCTAGGGCTTTACTCTCTGGAGAGAAGGAGGATGAGAGGAGACATGATAGAGGTATACAAGATATTAAGAGGAATAGAGTGGACAGCCAGTGCCTCTTCCTCAGGGCACCACTGCTCAATACAAGAGGACATGGCTTTAAGGTAAGGGGTGGAAAGTTCAAGGGGGATATTAGAGGACGGTTTTTTGCTCAGAGAATGGTTGGTGCATGGAATGCACTGCCTGAGTCAGTGGGGGAGGTAGATACACTAATGAAATTTAAGGGACTACTAGACAGGTATATGGAGGAATTTAAGGTGTAGAGTTATATGGGAGGCAGGGTTTAAGGGTTGGCACAATATTGTGGGCTGAAAGGCCTGTACTGTGCTATATTGTTCTATGTTTTATGTTCAAGGGCAGCAAGGATAATGCATCTTATATTGGTGGTAGTGAAGCTATTAGAGAGACTCTTAGGAATAGGAATAACTTGCATTTGGAAAAATGTTTGGGCATATTAAAGTCAGTATGATTTTGCGCTGGGCACATCATGTATTATGAATTTTGTTAAGTTTTCTTTGAGAAGGTGATCAAGATTGAGGGTAGGGCAATGAATGTTGTCTTCATGGACTTCAGTTTGGCAATTAACAAGGTCCCTCATGGTAAGGTGGTCCAGAAGATTAAGAAATATGGGATCCATAGTGATTTAGTAGATTAGATTCAAAATTGGTGGAGCTATGGAAGTTAGGGATAAAGTGGTATTTTTTTGACTGAAGGCATGTGACTAGTGGTATTTTGTTGTATGTGATATATCGAGCTATTTGTAAGTTTGTAGACGAAATATTGGTGGAGATGTGAATAGAGAAGATGATACAGGAAGATATAGATCAGTTTGAGATATTGGCAGAGAAGTAGAGATGAAGTTCAGTTTGGGTAAATATGAGGAGTTGCTCTTTAGGAGATCAAATGTAAGGGGAAAGTATGCAATAAATGGAATGCTCTTAAGAGCATTGATATGCAGAAGGGTCTTGGGGTGCAAGTCTGTAGCTCTCTGAAAGTGGAACCATAAGTGGTAAAGAATGTGTACAATGTGCTTGCCATTCAGGGCATTGAGTATAAAATTCAGAAAGTCATGTTACAACTGTATAAAATGTGCTAGTTTGACTTTGGAGCATCGTATGTAATTCCGGTTGTGACATTTACAGAAAGAATGTGGAGGGTTTGGAGAGGGTGAAAAATATTTTTATCTCGATGTTGTTGGATTGGGAAGTATTGTGCTTAGCAGAGGTTGGACAAACTCTATTTGTTTTCTCAGGAGCATTGAAGACAGAGGCAACTTGATTAAAAGTATATGAAATTATGAGAGGCATAGAAAGGGTAGGATCTTTTTCTAGGTAAAAATGTCAAATAGTAAAAGGCATAGTTTTAAGGTGAGAGAAAGTTCGAAGGTGAGCAGGGCAGTTTTTTTATTGCACGGAGTGGTAGATATTTGGAACACTGCCGTAGTGGTGGAAGCATATATAGTGACATTTCAGAGGCATTTTGACGCATGCAGAGAATGGAACAGTATGTAACCCATACAGGCAAATGGAATTAATTTGGCATTACAGTTAGCACAGATATCATAGTCAAAGGGCCTCTTCCT
Organism: Hypanus sabinus; assembly: GCF_030144855.1. NCBI lineage: Eukaryota > Metazoa > Chordata > Chondrichthyes > Myliobatiformes > Dasyatidae > Hypanus > Hypanus sabinus. The sequence continues at coordinate 44,474,220 of NC_082719.1, read as the reverse complement.
TTACTGTTCTATGTTCTCTGACTAAGCAAGGTGCAGTGAAAAAGAGATCATGTTCAGTAAGCATCTGTGGAAGGAAGCAGCTAATGTCTCAGATCAATAGCTTTATTGGAGAGAAATTACTATCAGAAATCATGAATTTAAAAATTGTATTTAAATAATCAGAAAACTTTAATTTGCAGCTTCATTAAACAAAACTGGGAGGCTAGAATGTAAAGACTGGTGAAACTTGTCAAAATATTAGTTAGATTCTATCCTGTTAATTTGATAAGTTCAAAGTACTGAATAATTTAAACATATAAGAATCAGTGACCAAAGTGAATTTCTAGTTGATGATATGAGATATGGTAATGTAATATAATGATAAAAATATCTTTTGCTTGCAAAGTACCCATCATTATGCTCGTTTTGGGTTTAAGATTTTTAGTTGATGTGATTAAGGTTTGTTAATCCATTTAATGGTTTTCATTGATGTTGATCTGAGGCATTAACTACTTCATTTCACTGATGCTTTCTGAACATTATCTTCAGTATATCCTTCAAAGGATAGTGAATTTATATAATGTTGCTTTGTACCTGAATAGGAAGGTAGAGATGACAATGAACATCAGTAATTTTAGATAAGAAATGGTCATCACCACAGGAAACGTTCATGGTGAATGGTTGTTTTTTGAACTAGGGAAGGATATGCACTAATGTTCCCCAAGGGTCAGTACTTGGACTGCTACTTTACTTATAATGCCTGGGTAAGTTTCAGAATCATCGAACTTGAAATTTTAAGTTTTGAAGATGATAGTTAAAGAGTTGAAGAGGATGTAGGTGTAATGGGAGGATGAAATTTAACACAGGGAAGTGAAATAATGTATTTTAGTGGTAAGAATAAGATAAGTTAGTATAATGGCCTAGAGTTTCCTGAAAAAATACAAGTAATTGAATGTCTAACTTCGGGCGGAAAGTTCAGGACTCTCATAAGCATGGAAGTCCCAATTTCCCTGACCAGTTCTAGCCAGTGATATCCTGGCTGAACGTTGATCTTTGAGTCCAGTAGTAAAGAGCAACTTACTGCAATTTCCCAACAATTACACTGTGCAGCTAGACTTGTTTCAATTTAGTCAGAAAACAGCATGGCAAAAAGCCAGATTTGATGGTAATTTGCAATGTTTTTCATTGCTTTAACCGTGAATTTTGTGTTTTTGTTTTTTAATTTTCAGCTATTTTAATAACCTTTTTAAACTTATGAGTGACAGGGAAAAACCGTATAAGATCCTAGATTTTATGAATGAACACGGTGTACTGAAGAATTCATGCTGGAGCTTGATAGGATACTATTGTATCTCAACTAGAGAACTGTGTGTAGCCTTGGTCCACGCAAGCTAGGAAGATGTGAAGGCTGTACAGAGGATGCAGAAATTATCTCTAGCAGCGGAGGGTCTAAAATTTCATGACAGGACTGGAGTGGTTAGGATTATTCTCCAGAGAGCAAAAGGTGAGATTTAACAAAAGCCCAGACAGTGAATCTGGCAGAAGGATAGAGAACCCGAGAACATGATTAAAGTAGTTGGGCAAAAAAAGTTATATGTACAAGGTGACTGAGGTTTGAACAAGTAAAATAAACCAAACTTGACATGGTAACCATTCTATTTCAGCTAGAGGTAGTAAACTTGGTAACATGACCTTTCACTGGTTTTCTCTTTATGGTTTGGAATAGAACAAATGATGGCTGTTTGGCAGTTTATGTAGCTGCTTATGTAAGAGTAAAGTTGGAATGGAATTTGATGATTGGAGCGTTTGTCAGACCTCTAATCTTTCTTTCAATATGTTTCCATAAAAGCCTTATGAGCCTGTTGCTGAGCAAATTCGGTGAGGAAATAATGAATGGAAAATTAGTATATGAAAGTTGCATATCAGGAAAAAAATCAGTCATGATGAATGATGGTGCTGAATAGGCTGCTTCTGTTTCTTCTATAATCTGATCATATTTGTAACTTTTGTTGCGTTCTTGGTATTCACTACAAAGTAACTTGGATACCTTACCAAAATGGTAAATATCATGGGTGCTGGAGATGATTAATGTATGCCTTGAAAGTAGTGTTTTTTATTGCCTAGCTTGAGCAATAGACTTGCAAGTCGTCCCTTATATTTTAAATGTAAATTAAGAAAAATGAAGATAGGTAACAAACTGATAATGTAGTTCAGGGTATGAAAGCATAAAGATGAAGGTAATGTTGTATTATAGTTCTGATAAACTTGCAAGAATGGAAAAATTAGGGGACTTAAACCCAGACTTTTTTTTGATATCATTTAGGCTTACAGTGGCATGCAAAAGTTTGGGCACCCCTGGTCAAAATTTCTGTTACTGTGAATAGCTAAGCAAGTAAAAGATGACCTGATTTCCAAAAGACATGAAGTTAAAGATGACATATTTCTTTAATATATTAAGCAAGATTACTTTTTTATTTCCATCTTTTACAGTTTCAAAATAATTAAAAAGGAAAAGGGCCCGAAGCAAAAGTTTGGGCACCCTGCATGGTCAGTACTTAGTAACACCCGCTTTGGCAAGAATCACAGCTTGTAAACGCTTTCTATTGCCAGCTAAGAGACTTTCAATTCTTGTTTGGGGGATTTTTGCACATCCTTCCTTGCAACTTTGCCTTTCTAGCAATCCTACGAGCAGTTCTCTTCCAGACCTCAACTTGACCTCCACCGTTCCTGTTAACTGCCATTTCTTAATTACATTACAAACTGAGGAAACGACTACCTGAAAATGCTTTGCTATCTTCTTATAGCCTTCTCCTGCTTTCTGGGCATCATTTATTTTAATTTTCAGAGTGCTGGGCAGCTGCTAAGAGAAGCCCATGGCTGCTTATCATTGGGACAAGGTTTGAGGAGTCAGGGTATTAATAAAGCTTTGAAATTTACATCACCTGGCCTTTCCTAAAGATGACTGTGAACAAGCCATAGCCGTATCAAGCTAATTAAGGTCTGAGACTTTGGTAAAAGTTATCTGAGAGCTCATATCTCTTGGGATGTCCAAACTTTGGCATGGTGCTCCTTTCCCTTTTTTCACTCTAAAATTGTACAAAACAAAACAATACAAAATAATCTTGCTTAAAATGTTGAAAAGAATATTTCATCTTTAACTTTATGACTTTTGGAGATCAGTTCATCTTCTACTTACTTAACTGTTCATGGTAACAGAAATTTTGACCAGGATGCCCAAACTTTTGCATGCCACTGTATATACCCAACCCTCTGACTAAATTTCCTTAAGCTCTCTATCCTTGGAAACATCTTTTGCTCTTCATACAATGACACCTACATACTTTCAAACATTTGATCACATCATTGATTCAACCATCCAGACATTTTATCATACAACGTTTGTATATTATTAATTTTGTAACTTGGTTTCATAAGCAAACAAAGATGACCATTGTTTTTTTCATTATTCATACAGTTTTTCCAATTTCCAGCAAAATCATGAAAATGCATAAATATTTCTAAAATAATCCATTGCTTGTCAAAATCAGTAGATGCCTCCAGTTGTATTTAACTTATTTGGGTGGGGGTGGAAATGTGTGTTTCTATGGTCATTCAACTAATTGTTACTGCTTTGTTGCTCTCTGGCATAGTTAAATGATGAATCTGAAATAAAAACAGTGAGCTGCAGATCAGGTATCATATGTGGGACGAGTGCCTAAGACTTTTGCACAACACGGTTGTGATTTTATGTATTGCACTGTACTGCTGCCACAAAAAAAAACAAATCTGATTTTGATATGAGTCTTTGTGGATTGGGAATCATGGTTGGGGAAAGGGGAAAAGAAAGGGGAGGGAGGGGGAAGCACCAGAGACATTCTGTAATGATCCAAAAAAAGCAGATTGTATGGAATCAGATTACCTTGCCTGGTGTTTCAGAGATGGGTGTGTCTGCACCTGCACCACCTCCCACCTCTGGCACTCCTCTGCCACCCATCTCACACTTCTCCCACAGTGCTCTACTTTTGCCATTCCCAACAATCTTTTCTCCTGCCAAATTTACAGATTCACTCTCCGCTCCACATTAAGTAATTTACTACTATGCAAAAGTCTTAAGCACCCTAGCTATATATATGGTATTCCTTCAGGGTCAGTATTGGGACTGCTACTTTTTACATTGTTTGTCAGAGATTTAGATAATGGAATTGATGATTTTGTGGCAAAGTTTGTGGATAGTACAAAGGTAGGTGGAGGGGTAGGTAGTGCTGAGAAAGCAATGCAATTGCAGCAGGACTTAGACAAATTGGAAGAATAGGCAAAAAAGTGGCAGATGGAATACAGAGTTGAGAAATGCATGATAATGCATTTTGGTAGAAGAAACAATAGTACGGACTATTATCTGAATGGTGTCATGTATCCCGTGACCAGGTTAAGAACCAGCAGAAATGGAAAACACTTTGGAGTCTGGTACTACTAGTAACTATTAGTGTTTATTAGTAACTAAGAAATACAGTAATACAAATGCAAATATATATGAAACATGTTAGCAATGATATATTCAGAAGTGTGGAAAAGGAACCAAAACCAGGCTCTTTTCAAAGCTAGGGGTAAATGGATACAGTCTTACGATAGTGAAGAGTTCAGTTCAGGTCGAGGTAGTTACTTGAGTATCATTGGAGAGAGAGAGTGAGAGGTGATGCCGTTGCCATCGATCTTCCCGTTGTCTTCCTGTTGTGTTCACCAACTATGACCATACCGCATACGACCGTTCTTCAGTGGTAGACCTGTCACCCAGGTGAGGGTGGACACACAAACAGTTCCCCACCAGTCGCACCTTTACCACTGATCAATTTCCCTGAATTGATCCTCCAAAACGCCCACCTTCACGTGGGTGCACAAAACTCATTCAGTGTCCTGTTGTGTGTCTGCCTGTGTCTTAGCAGACCTGCTTTTTATCTCCACATGCTGGACACTGGCTGTCCATCAACCTGGCTTCTCCCTGCTGTCTCTGCGGAATCTTAATAAGCAGGCAAAGTGTCCTTGGAGAAAAGGTAAATAATCAGCTGAAGAACCATAACATTAAATCTTGTCTCTCTCTCACATCTGCGTTGGACGCCTCCCACCCTTCTCTCAATAACAGCACAGGTCAGTAGGGTCAACTCTGGACCCCATCTCAAACTCGGTTTGCCCATGTTGAGAAGGTTCAAACATCAGAGCTGCAGAGGATCTTAGAAATCCTTGTGCAAGACTCTCAGAAGGTCAATTTACAGGTTGAGTTTGTGGATAAGAAGGCAAATGCAATGCTGGCATTTATTACAAGAGGAATAGAATATAAAAGCAAGGAGGTTATGCTGAGTCTTTATAAGATGCTAGTCAGGCCGCACTTGGAGTATGGTAAAAATACAAGTACAAGAAGACTTTGGTAAAGATAATGTGTAAATAAAGTACATTTGCTTAATGCTATTAACGCTTCTGACTGTGAGGAAAATATTGTTTTATTGTCTATCCTTTACTTTCCTTTTTGTCCATATATTCAACAACCTTAAGCTAAAATCATTCGAACCTTGGCACTTGGCCAAGTGAACTTCAGGTGCCTCCTGGTTATCTTAATCACAGACCAGATCATTTCTACTTTCTCTTGTGCATTGAGTTTTAACTGTTAGACATATTGTGAATTTTGATTGTAGATTGCTTTAGTCCTCCAAGAATTGTTAGTTCTTGTTTAGTATCTTCAGTTTGTTTTCCCAGAGCAATGATGGAGAAGAGCGACTGGCAGTAGTTCGACTCTTGGCAAAACTGTTTGGTGCAAAGGATTCGGAGCTTGCATTACAGAATCGCCCCCTGTGGCAATGTTTCCTGGGACGGTATGTTTTTTTAAAAATTATTGAAAGTTCAAGATATTTAATTGAAGTCTATTATTATTGAGTTCAACCATTGAAAAATGCTCTGACGGGACCAAGAAAAAGCTTGAGATATGGTTCCAAAGGGGACCATTCAGAGAATTAGATAAAAAGATTTTGAAGAAATTTGAATATTGCATGTACTGGAAGACTGAAATAAAAACAATTTCTGGAAATGCTCAGCAGGTCAGGCAGTATAAACAGAGAAACAGAGCTAACATTTGAGGTCATTACTGCCTTATCAGAAATACAAGGTGAAAAAGCTTGTTAAGTTGCTGTGGTGTGTTTAGGAGCTTTTGGGTTGGAGACAGTACAAGAAGTTTTATTAAGATGGAGGCTAAGGTCATCCAGCCGCAAAGGTGCCAATCATTTTAAAGAATGAATTATGTAATTAGCAGAGAAAACATAAAACAAGAACCTGTTCAAACTGACTTGCAGCATACTGCATTTTTTCCAAATCCCTTTGAAGCTTCATTACATTTTCTCTGCTCACAATCCCACCAGCTTCATGCTTTTAACAACCTTGGAAATATTTTGGTTTTCACCATAAGATCATTGACGTATCTTGTGAATGGTAGTTTCCCAGGTTCTCTTTTATTCTGTCAGCTGCTTCCTCAAATTAAAATTCCATTTCATAAATCCATGTTGACTTTGCCTGAACTTGTTGTCTTCTAGCCGTCCTATATTACATCACTTAAAATGGACCCTTTTGTTTTCCTGACTACTAATATTCAGTTAAATGGTCTATAGTTTTCTGTTTGCGCACTCCATCCTTATTTTTAACCATAAGTTTATATTTGCTACTAACCAGTATGAATAAGCTGTTCCAAAATATACAGAAGTTCAGAAGATGAAGTCAGTGACTGCCTGGTAGATGTTAGCTAGATATCGAATTAATATGTCATGGCCCATAAGGAGGTAAGAGAGGGTGTCTGGTTTTTGACAGGCAGCATTTGCAAGGTAGCAGTCAGTTCTCTAAATTACACAAGCACTACCCTTGTCATTTGGTTTGATGATAATGTTGTGGCAAGCTTCCAGATTGAGAAATACAACTTATTCCTTATTCTAGACGCATTTTAGCTCTTGGACCTTTATATGTCACTTTGGAATTCTGAATTATCAGCCTGTTCTGCTGGCATCAGAACCAGCCAGTTTTGATTAAGTGTTCAACCAGTCTGTTTTTCTCTCCCCACAAATGATCTCACAGTTGCAGCATTTATTTTCTTTCTCAAACGATCATCATAAGTGGCATCAACGTCATTTATAAAACCTAGACGATCTTGGTCTCTATCCTGATATTGACATTTCCATTGTTTTCTCCATCTCTCCCTTTTCTGTAACTTAAAGTCACTTTTTTTTTCACCCTACCAGCTCTGCTGTAAGGTCATTGACCTGAAGTGTGAAATGTTAACTTTGATTCTCTTCACAGTTCCTGTCTGGCTTGCTGTATACTTCTAATTAAAACTTGTGCTGGATTCTTTTCTTAATAAATGTGTACATGGATCCTTCTGTTCTTGTCATTAAAAATTATCTGACTCTAGTTCATATTGAATGTGCTGACTGGTTTCTCAGCTTTATTGATAATATATGACCTGCTACGCCAGTTGTACTAAGTGAAATTGTGCAAATGAATGTAAAAGACAGAGAACCGGGGGATGATGGCAATGTAAAACAAAAAACTATATCCAAAGAAATGAAATGAACTTTAATATAATCATAAGGGAGAATTGATATTAGTGTGTTCAAGAATCAGAGAAAAGTTCAAAATAATTGAAGATGATGCCATGTCGTATAGCAGTTGTTACTATTCTAACAATCTGGTCTGTGGATGTTTGCTTTTGAGATCAGAGTTCAAATCCCACCATGACAATGTGAAATTTGAATTCATCAGTAGTCAGAAACCTCACAGTTTGGGGTATCTAGTCTTAATAATGCCCAGAATTTTCATGAACACTCCTGTATTCATTGATGTCCTCCAAGGGAGGAGAAAATCTCCTGTAATCTGGTAAGACTCTATGACTCCAGATTCACTTCATGTGGTTGACTTTCAGATATCTTCTGGAATGACACAGTAAGTCAATAAAATTACTGCTTATTTCATATCGAGAAGGAATTAAACTGAACAGATCATCTCACATTAACCTAGACATCAAATTTGTGGACAGCAAGTGCATTTCAACCCCAGCTAATCTTGCAAGGTACCTTAAAAAAACATTGTGCTGAGCAGAATATAATCAACAGACAAAGCTAAGTGTTGGATCAAACTGAAGCTCTGTAGTTCTACATCTGCTTATGAATAATTGACAATTAAATGTCTAATGGGAAGAGCAGACTCTTTAAAAAAAAATCCTCTTTTATCATTGTGTGGAAGATTGCCCAGGTATGTCCTGTACACAAAAATGAGTGAAATACAATCCAGTAAATTACACCCCAGTCAGTCCCCTCATCTGTCAGCTAAGTGGTTGAAGATGCCAGCAACATACTATTGAATAACATTTATTCACCCTCACCTTGTTTATCAGTGTCCAGTTTGGGTTTTGCTTTGGTCATTCTCTTCTAGACTTCATCAAAGCCTTTGTCCAAACACAGACTGAAGGGCTGAATTCCAAAGATGAAAAGGATTGGCTGACAATGGTAGAAAGGCGTATTTGAATTCCAGTAAAACTAAATTGAGCAGGCTTTAAACATTTGGAATCATACCTCACTGTGGAAGATAAGTTACCCAGGAGGTAACTGCAGTGCCCTGTGATAGGGCACTGAGGAGTGCAGTAGAATAGAGGGATCTGGAAATACAGATCCATAATTCCCAAGTAGATAGGCTCATAAAGAAACCTCTTGACGCATTGACCTTCATAAGTTAAAGTATTGAGTACAGGAGTTGGGATGTTACATTGAAGTTGAATAAGATTTGGTGAGGCCTAATTTGGAGTACTGTGTGCAGGGTTTGGATCACCTACCTGAAGGAAAGATGTCAATAAGATTGAAAGAGTGCAGAGAAAATTTTCAAGGATGTTACCAGGACTTGAGGGCCTGAGTTATAGGTAAAGGTTAAATAGGTTAGACCATTATTCCCAACAGCATAAAAGAACGAGAGGAGATTTGATAGAGGTATCCAAAATGAGGGGAATAGATATGGTAAATACTAGCAGGCTTTTTCGACAGAGGTCATGAGTTAAGGGTGAAATATTTGGAGGGAACATAAGTGGGAATTTCTTCACTGAGAGGGTGGTGGAAGCGGTAGATGCGGGTTGAATTTCAACGTTTATGAGAAATTTGGATGGGGTATATGGATGGGAGGAGTATGGAAGGCTATGGTCCGGGTTCAGGTTGATGGGAGTAAGCATGTAGATAGTTTGCCATGAATGAGATGGGCCGAAGGACCTTTTTGTATGCTGCAGTACTCTGACTGTATAACTCTATAGATGTAGCTGTAAGATAAATCATTCAACTTAATTATAGGACATCAGCACAGGAGTTCCTTAGGGCAGTGTCCTATCCCCTGCCATCTTTGGCAGTGTCTATTTATGACTCTTTAGCATGTGAGCCAGTCCATACCGGCAGTATAAGTAACATTTGCACCACAAAAGTGCCAGGCAGTGTCCAATTCCAAAAAGAGAGATCCTAACCTTGACATTCAGTGACATTGTTATTCTTGAGACCCCACCATCAACATGCTGACAGTTTCTGTTGACCAGGAACTAAAGTACAAGTTGCAAAATACTATGGCTACTGGAACTGGTCAAAGCCTGGAGATCTTGGAGTAAGTCTTTCACCATCCGACACCCCAAGGCTTTCCATCGTCTGCAAGGAATGTGATAGCATACTCCTATCTGTCTGGATGAATGTAGCTCCAACACATCTCAAGATGTTCAAATATCTAGATTTTAGGGCAAAGCAGCTTGTTTGACTAATACCCCATTAAACAAATAATTACTACTAAACAAGTATTGCCCTAAAATCAATGGGATGGGATCCAGGGGAGTTTGGCCAGGTGGATTCAGAATTAGCTTGCCTGCAGAAGGCAGAGGGTTGTGGTGGAGGGAGTACATTCAGATTGGAGGGTTGTGACTAGTCGTGTCCCACAAGGATCTGTTTTGGGACCCCTACTTTTTGTGATTTTTATTCACGACCTGGATGTGGCGGTAGAAGGGCGGGTTGGCAAGTTTGTAGAGGACACAAAGGTCGGTGGTGGTGTAGATAGTGTAGAGGATTGCCAAAGATTGCAGAGAGACATTGATAGGATGCAGAAGTGGGCTGAGAAGTGGCAGATGGAGTTCAACCCGGAGAAGTGTGAGGTGGTACACTTCAGAAGGACAAACTCCAAGGCAGAGTACAAAGTAAATGGCAGGATACTTGGGAGTGTGGAGGAGCAGAGGGATCTGGGGATACATGTCCACAGATCCCTGAAAGTTGCCTCACAGGTAGATAGGGTAGTTAAGAAAGCTTATGGAGTGTTAGCTTTCATAAGTCGAGGGATAGAGTTTAAGAGATGCGATGTAATGATGCAGCTCTATAAAACTCTAGTTAAGCCACACTTGGAGTGCTGTGTCCAGTTCTGGTCGCCTCAGTATAGGAAGGATGTGGAAGCATTGGAAAGGGTACAGAGGAGATTTACCAGATGCTGCCTGGTTTAGAGAGTATGCATTATGATCAGAGATTAGGGGAGCTAGGGCTTTACTCATTGGAGAGAAGGAGGATGAGAGGAGACATGATAGAGGTGTACAAGATATTAAGAGGAATAGACAGAGTGGACAGCCAGCGCCTCTTCCCCAGGGCACCACTGCTCAGTACAAGAGAACATGGCTTTAAGGTAAGGGGAGGGAAGTTCAAGGGGGATATTAGAGGAAGGTTTTTCACTCAGAGAGTGGTTGGTGCGTGGAATGCACTGCCTGAGTCAGTGGTGAAGGCAGATACACTAGTGAAGTTTAAGAGACCACTAGACAGGTATATGGAGGAATTTAAGGTGGAGGGTTATATGGGAGGCAGGGTTTGAGGGTTGGCACAACATTTTGGGCTAAAGGGCCTGTAATGTGCTGTACTATTCTATGTTCTATGTTAAATGCACATTTCCCTCAACCTGGTCACATATTGGCTTCAGTGTGCACTATTTATAAAATGCACTGCAGTTACTTAGCTATTCTAACAGCTTCTTCCAAACCGGCAACTGTTGTCACCAAGTAGAACAAAGGCAGCAGATGTGTGGAAATAACACTATACAACTCACCTGCTTCCCTGATTTGGAAATGTATATATCTGGTTTACTTAGTCTAAATGCTGGAACACTCTGCTTAGCAGTTTTGTAGGACTCACATCACTGGATGGTCAGCAGAGGTTCAAGAAGTTGCTCACATCCATTTTCTCAAAGGCAATTGGGAATGGGTTTTTGGAATGCTGGCTATCCCGAAAAACATACAAATCATACATAAATAGAGTCTTTATTCAATCTGGTTTTTAGGTGACTAAAAACCAGACAATCAGCCACCTCCTCAGCCAGGAGCAGTTTAGAATGGAAAACAAATAGAAGTCTTTCTATTTATTCTATAAGGACAGGGAAGCAGGAATCTCTACAGTTTAAGAATAGTTGGTGCAAACAGCCTGGAAGCTTGTTTAACAATATAGGTTAATAGTCAATATTGGAAACTGAAAGTGAAGTAGAGATTCAATGCATGTAAGAGTAGTGGAAATTCAACCACTTGTTGCTTTAAATTAGGAAATTAATACGCACTTACACTTTGTGGGAGCTTTTGTTTTCAAAACAGTGTAAAATCAAGGCTTTAATGTATTACTAGTGCTTGAATGTATTGTTAAATCATGAAATATCAATTATCTTATGACTTTTTAATAGATTTAATGACATTCATGTTCCTGTGAGACTGGAATGTGTGAAGTTTGCAAGTCATTGTTTAATGAATCATCCAGATTTAGCCAAAGATCTTACAGGTGAGGTGTGTTTATTACAAAAATACCTCTTTATATTGAAATATGTTCAATTTTGTTCCAAAGTATTTGAAGCAAAAGTTAAATTTTCAAGGCTAAATTGAATATATAGCAGAGAAGCTAAAAAAAAAACGCAGAAACTGACAGGTCAGACATGGTAACTTCAATGTAGTTCTGTGCTATCAGATTTTTCTGTTAATTGTTTTGGCCGGTTCTCCGAAGTTAACCCTTGTAGTGGATGCTAAGTGATGTATTAGTATGATGGAATCTGACTGTATTGAACAGATTGTTCGTAAGTACTTATTCCGATACATATGCAGTTTTCAAAGCATTCTTGAATTTATAATTTTCATGACAATTCTGCAAATAAAATTAGGGATAGTAATTAAAAGCTTGCTTTGGCAAAGCCATAGTGTATCAAAGGAACTATATTAATGTTCTTTCTTATTGCTGGGGAAATTCCAAATGTTTGTGTTATGATTGGTTTCATTGTTACGAGCAGAAAGAAACTTTATAAATCTGCGAATTTTTTCAAGGTTGGGTACACAATGTGTGTGTCTGACTAATCTGAAAGCCATGTCAAATGTCTAACATTCATTCGCTTTGCAGAACTATTAATTATCTTGAAATGGTTATGAGTTTAAGATGTAGGTTAGCAAATTATAAACTGTATTTATTTTAAAAAAGGTGTGCTAATCCTGAATCAACAATTTTATATTCTAAATGAATCATTTTTAATAGAATACTTGAAGGTTCGATCACATGATCCAGAAGAGGCAATTCGGCATGATGTCATTGTTACAATAATTACAGCAGGAAAGAAAGATTTGTCACTAGTGAATGACCAGCTGCTCGGGTTTGTGAGGGAGAGAACTCTAGACAAAAGGGTAAGGTTTTGAGATTTCAAACTTACTGGTCCTTATTTATCATTACAAAAATGGAATATGCTATTTCTTTGTTTTACAGCACAGATATTTACTTCCAATCTAAGACCACAGTATGGCAATATAGGCACTTCATAACAAATTAGATAGCAGGAAAAATACAATTACTTCTGAAATAAATAATGTGTAGCTTTCAAATAAATTAATACCTGAAAATCATTGTATCAAGCTTAGTGTTACTGATCTTAAAAAGTATCTTAACTCTGACCTACTTGAAAAACCAATTTCCATGACAAGCCTTATTTATTTCACCTGTTTCATTGTATTGAAATCCATAAAAACCACTTTGCCTTTGTTACCTGTCAGATTTATTTTTATACTTGGCTTTCTGCCGTTTCAGTGGTGCTGTCAGGGACTCTGTTAGATTATTAACTAAATCCTGGTTCAGTCATCCTTTCAAAATCTAATGCCATTTGGTACTATGTTGTTTTAGGTACAATTGCAAAAAAAAGTTTGAGCCCTTTACAGTTACCTAGTTTTCCGCATTAATTACTCATAAAAATATGGCCTGATCACCTAAGTCACAATAATAGACAAACACAATTTACCTAAACTAATAACACAAACTGGTACTTTTCAGGTTACTATTTAACACTTAGTTTAATCATTCACAGTCCAGGTTAGAAAAAGTATGTGAGCCTTTCTATTTAATGAGTGGAATCTCCTTCAGCGGCAATAACCTCCACTAAATGTTTCCTGAAGCTGCTGATCAGACTTGCACAACAGCAAGGAGGAATTTTAGACCATTCCTCCATACAAAACTGTTTCTGGGATGCTTTGCATGAACTTCAGCATCTCAATTGGGTTAAGATTTGGCCATTCCAGAACATGAATTTTCTTTGTTTTAAACCATTCTGTTGTTGATTTACTCTTGTGTTTCGGATCATTGTCTTGAACATTATCCAACTTCTATTAAACCTCAGGTGACAGACCGCTACTCTGACATTCTCCTGTAGAATGTCATGATAAAATTTTGAACTTGTAGTTCCCTTAACAATTGCAAGCTGTCTAGGCCCTGAGGCAGCAAAGCAGCCCCAAACCATGATGCTTCTTCCACCATGCTTGACGGTTAGGATGACATTTTGGTGTTGGTGGTACAATGCCCTTTCCCCTCCAAACATAGCGATGTGCTTTTCTGCCAAAAAGTTCAACATTTGTCTCATTTGTCCACAGAACATTGTCCCAGATGCATTGTGGAACATCCGGGTGGACATTTACAAACTAGAGACACGCAACAACTTTTTTTTGGGAGAGCAATGGTTTGCTTCATGGTGGTCTTCCATGCACACCATTTTTGTTCAGTGTTTTTCTTGTAGTGGACACATGAACAGAGACTTTAGCAAGTGCTAGAGGTTTCTGCAGGTACTTTGCTGTTACCATTGTGTTTTTTTTCACCTCCTTCATCATTGCACATTGTGCTCTTGAGGTGATCTTTGCAGGGGCCCACTCCTAGGGAGAGTAGCAACAGTACTGAATTTCCTTCATTTATAGACAATTTCTCTTACTGTTGACTGATGAACATTCAGGCCTTTAGAAATGTTTTTGTGGCCTTTTTCAGCTTCATGCATTTCTCCAATACTTCTGAGGTCCTCTGAAAGTTGTTTTGATCCAGGCATGGTGCACATAAGCAGATCTTTCTTGAGAAGAAGGTTCTGTCAATAACCTTACTTTGTGTGTCCTTTTTTTTTATATAGGGCAGGGCACCTCTATAACCAAACCTTCAATGTTTTCTCATTGATTGGACCACCTGACTCCAAATAGCTTTTAAGACCATAAGATATAGGAGCAGCAATAGGCCTTGTGGTCCATCAAGTCTGCTCCACCATTTCAACATGCCTTGACCAATCAAAAATCTAAAATGCCATCCCCTTCTCTCAGATCTTTGTCTCTACCACATCTGCTCTCAGGAGGAGGCTTTTCATTCTAGAATGAAGGAGATGTCCTCCTTTTACAAAGAAAGAGGCTTTCTTTCCCCCACTGTTAATGCTGACATCAACCACATCTCTTCCATTTCACGCATGTCTGATCTCACACCATCCTCCCGCTACAGGGATAGGATTCTTCTTGTCCTCACCTACCAGCCCACCAGCCTCCAAGTCTAGCACATAATTCTCTGTAACTACCACCATCTCTGAAGTGATCCCACCTCCAAGCATATCTTCCCCTCCTCCTCCCCCTCTCCTATCAGATTCCCTCTTCTCCAACCCTGTAACTGTTTCACCAAACAACTTCCCAGCTCACCTTGTGTTTCTTCCTCTCTTCCCCCCCCCCAAACCTTCTCATGCTGACTGGTCTTCCTCATCTTTTCTCTTCAGTCTTAATGAAGGGTCTCAGCCCCAAATGTCGACTATACTCTTTTCCATAGATGCTGCCTGGCTTGCTGAGTTCCTCCAGCATTTTGTGTGTGTTGTTTGCAAGAATCTTTTATCAATCTCTGCCTTAAAAATACATAAAGATTTGGCCTGCACAGCTGCCTGTGGTAAATAATTCCACAGATTCACCACTATCTGTCTAAAGAAATTCCTCCTCATCTCCATTCTAAAAGGGCACCCCTCTATTCTGAGGCTGTGTCTTCTGATCTTAGACTCTCCCACTGTAGGAAATATCCTTTGCACATCCACTCTATCAAGGTCTTTCATCATTTGACAGGTTCCAGTAAGGTTTTGTAGAAGGCATTACCCTGAGGTTCAGATACTTTTTTGCAGCTGGACTATGAGTTGTTTAAATGGTGTACTCGGTATTGATGAGGTGAAGTTTGTGTGATATTTTGGCAGACTGTGTTTGTCTGTTATGACTTTTGGATGAAGATCAGGCTACATTTTATGAATAATTAATACAGAGAGCAGGGTAATTACAAAAAGTTCACAAACCTTTTCTTGCAATGTATGTGTTACTGTGGAAATCACTCAATCACATTCCCAGAAATTCACTTATTTTTAGTCAAAAACAAGTTAGCTTGTTCCAATTAAAAACACCTGCTTTTACTAAATATTCTCTAATCTGTGATTTTTAAAACAAAAAGCTTTTTACAAAGAGTCAATTTGCAACTTTATAGTTCAAAATTGTTCTCTATTTCTGGATTCTGTCCTTTATAGTCTATATAGCTGATGTATCTCTTATTTAATCCTTTGTCCTGATTATCTTGCAATCAAATCTCGGTAACATTTACCATGTTGTAGCCTTCAAGTCGAATTTGAAGTTACAGTTTTTTTTTACACTTGTTCCTTGTATTTTTATGGTGGCTTGAATGAGAAATGCTTATTTTGGATCTTCAGTTCTGTACTGCAGGTATTTTACTCACATTAATTTCTCCCATTTTAGTTACTCCATTTATTTGATTTTTTTCCTTTTTACTTATTGCATTTAAAATATGATTTCTCATTATTGATGTCCTCTCTCTCCCCACTCTACAAAGATGAAGTCATTGTAACAGCATACTTTATGACGATTTACTTTCCAGTGTAGTTGGGATCTATGCTATACTGCTGCCAGCATTCTGTGAAAATCCTTGGCTGAACTAACCCTTCAACAGCTTCTTAAACTCAATAATATGCTTTATTTTAGTAAGCCCTTTCACATCTTAGGCAACCTATAACATTTTTCCAAAGTTTTGATTATTTCTTATAATGTCAAGAGCTAGTAATTGCTGTTAGATATGTAAGAATCATGTGCAAGAGTAGGTCAGTTAGCCCCTCAAGCCCGCCCCAGCATTCAATAAGATCACGTCTAATTGTGACCTCAACTTTGCATTTGTTTCACTGTGTTAACATTTCACCCCCCTGCTGTCAGCCTTTAAGATACCCAGACTCCACATCCAAAACACTTTGAGGTAGAGAATTCCAAAGTCCTTTGGGTGTCATTGGAGTCATTGAGCTACACAACATGGAAGCTAACTTATCAGGCACTAAGTCTATCCCAACTACATAGAACAGTCCATGTTTGAAGCCTTCCCTGATAATGCTCCCAACTTTTCCTCCCCTGCATTGGCAGGACTTCATGCACCTGTACTGAGGTTGTCAATTTTATCAACTTTGCCTCTGACTTCCACCCTGCCCTTAAATTTACTTGGTCCATCTCTGATACCTCCCTCCACTTTCTTGATCTTTCTGCCTCCATCTCTGGAGAAAAACTGTCAGCCAACATCTTTTATGGACTTACTGATTCCCACGTTTATCTCGACTATACCTCTTTGTGTGAATAGCGATTTCTCCTTCTGATAAACAAATTCCCCTCCACACTCTAACTTTGACCTCTTTTCACCTGCCTGTTACTTCCCCTGGATCCCGTCCTTCTTCCCTTTCTCCTGTGGTCGACTCTCCTTTCCTATCAGATTCCTCCTCCTCCTACCCTTTACCTTTTCCCTCACCCACCTGGCTTCAGCTATCACATTCCTTCTCTTCCCCCACCTTTTTATTCTGGCATCTTCCCTCTTCCTTCTCAGTCCTGATGAGAGATCTTGGCCTGAAATATTAACCATCTATTCATTTCTATAGATGCTACCTGACCTGCTTGAGTTCGTTCCTCCAACATTTTGTGTGTTATCATGCAATTATTTGCAAAATTCCAGATCAATTTACACATCAAATATGCTGGGAGTCTGACACTCTGCAACACTCTAGGGTTGTATGGTTTAAAAATGTTGTCTCAGGGAAACTAGTAGATCCTTATCATGGCAGTATAATGGTTAATTTATTAGACTGGCTGTTTGAATTCTGGATCATTCTCATATTCCATTATGACAGCTTTGAATTTAAATTCAAGTAATTAAATACATCTGGAATTTTACAAACAGCTGGTCTCAGTTTTAGAACTACAGTATGATATAACCAGATTTTTATTTCAAAAGAAAAAAGTAACTGGTTCACTGTTGGTCTTCAGAGGAGGAAATCTGCCGATCTCCCATCGTCTGACATGCACGGCTGTTCAGACCTACAAATGTAATTGACTCTTTACTCAGTTCTGAGGCAATTCAAGATGGACTGTAAAAGCTGACATTGCCAATGACATCTATACTTTATAAACAAATAATTCTTAAGAAAAATTGATAGGGGAATTGAGGTTTTTATAAACTATCTTGTGCTTCTCAGCTTTTGATTTCATAAAGTCATAGAACACTACAGAACAAAAGCAAGCCCTTTGGTGTACCTAGTCTGTGCCAAGTCATTAAACTGCCCAGTCCCATCAACCTGCACCTCGACCATAGTCTTCCATACCCCTCCCATCCATGTACCTATCCAAATTTCTATTAAATGCTGAAATCAAGCCCACATGCACTGCCTGCGATGGTAGGTCATTGCACGCTCTTACCATCCTCTTAGTGAAAAGGCTTCCCCTTGTGTCCCCCTCTGGGGTCTGGGGTTCTTCCTTGCCTTAGTTGGTCTTTGGAGTTCTCGCTGCTTTGTATTTGAAGTCCTTCATTCATATACTCTTTCATTGTCAGTTGAAATGTTTGGTTTCAATCTCATTGGCTTGAGGTCATCGGACTGACCTGTGTTAAATTCCCATTGGATGTAGTCCAAGGGCCACACAACTTTGTGCCTTAGATGATTTCTTTTGTTCTGTTCAACTCTGATTCAAACCAGTCAAACTGGATCACCCAGACACTGGGCAGAGAAAACAATATTAATTCTACAAATTTGCCGTTGTACTCAATAAACCGACTATCTGAGAATGATCTCAGGTTTAGCAGATCAATAGCAGACACTCTTGTGTCCACGTTCATTTGGTCTGATTAAGTTATCTCAGAGCAAGAATCATTTTATCAAATAGTTCACAAAATGTTTACAGAGCAACTTCACAAAATGGCAGCACATAGCAAGAGCAAAGACATCTGAATTGTCTACTTCCACTGTCCTTGACCCATTAGAGTTACATGTTTCCTTCCACATTTTAATTCATGACCAACAATCCCAACTCCTGTACTCAATGCATTGATTTATGAAGGCCCATGTGCAAAAAGCTTACACTCTGCAAGTACCTCATTTGTCCTTACCTGCCTATACTTGCTATGCACATTGTTTTGTTATTAACCAGGGCCTCAGTATCTATCAAAAACCAAGATTCCCGTAACCTGATATCCTTGCCTTTTTATTCTAACAGGAATGTATAAACTCATAATCTCAAAATTTTGAAGTCCTCCACTTACCAAGTACACCTTTGCCAGAAAACAGCCTGCCCCAGTCCACACTTGCCAGATCCTTTCTGATATAATCAAAATTGCCCTTTCTGTAATTTAGAATCACAACCCAAGTAAAAGACCTATACTTTACTATAAATACCTTGAAGCTAATGGCATTATGATCACTAGATCCAAAGTGTTCCCCTAAACAAATTTCTGTCACCTGCCCTGTCTCATTCCCTAATAGAAACGAGACAGGGCAGAGACACACGCTCTAGTTGAGACTTCTGGTACTGATTAAGGAAACTTTCCTAGACACATGACAAACTCTTTCCCATCTAGCCCTTTTACAGTATGGGAGCCCCAGTCAATATGTGGAAAGTTAAAATAACCATCTATCACATCCTTAAGTTTCTTGCAACAGTCAGTGATCTCTTTGCAAATTTGCTCTCTCAATTCCATGGACTGTCGGGCGGTCTATAATATAATCCTGTAAACGTGGTCATACTTTTCTTATTCCTCAGTTCTACCCATAAAGCCTCACTGGACAAGCTCTCCAGAGTGTCCTGTATGAACACTGTTGTGACATTTTCCCTGAAAGGTAATACCATCCCTTCCCCATTAATCCCTCCTGCTCTATCATATCTATAACAGAACCCTAGAACTTTGAGCTGCCAGTTCTGCCCATTCTGCAACCAAGTGTCACTAATGGCTACAATGTTATAATTCCCCATACTGACCCATGACATAAGCTTATCCACCTTGCATTACATACATGCAGCTCAGAACATTAGTTCTACAATGGCCATCATTTTGATTCCTGTAGACTTAACAACAACATTCTCCACAACCACTATTATTTGTTCTGGCGCTCTGGTTAACTCTGCTAACCCTGCAACTCTAGTTTACACACCCCTGTGCAGAAATAGCAAATTTTCCTGTTAGAATATTAGTACCCCTCCAGTTCGGATACAAGTCCCACCTTCTCCATGAAGGGAGCCCAACAATGCAAAAATCTGGAGCCCTCCTTTCTGCACCATCTCTAGGCCACGTTTTAAACTATACCACCTTCCTATTTCTGGCCTCACTGGGATGTGGCTCAACTCTGGAGATTCTGTTCTTTAACTTTGCAGCTAATTCCCTGAACTGGCTTTGCAGGACCTCATCACCTACCCAGGTGATAGGTAGTGATGTGGATCGTGGCCCTGGCTACTCACTCTACTACTTAAGAATGCCTTGGACAATCCAAGAAGTCACTAATGCTGACACCCAGGAGGCAATGTGCTATGCAGAAAACTTATTCTAATTCACAGAACCTCCTTGCTGTTCCCCTGAACCAATTAACTTCCCTATCATTACAGCTCACCCCCTCTCTCTCTCCCCCCACCCACCCCCTTCCAGCTGTGCCACAGAGCCGACTCCGTGCCAGAGACCTGACCGCTGTGGTTTTCCTCTGTTGGGTTATCCTACTTCCCCATGGTAACCAAAGCAATTGTTGAGGGGAACAACCACAGGAGTACTCTGCATAGGCTACCTATCCCTCCCCTCCTCTCGGTGTTCCAGTTACCTGTATCCTACATCTTGAGCGTAACTACCTTCCTGTATGTCCTGTCTACCAATCCTTCAACCTCCTGAATGATCTGAAGTTCATCCAGTTTCAGCTCCAACTCCTCACAGTCTGTCAGAAACTGCAGCTGAATGCATTTCTCACTTCCTGGAGGTCTCCCTGCTTTTGCGCATTCTGCAAGACGAGCATTCCATTATCCTGTATGGCATCCCCACTGCTCTAAATGTGCAATAAGAAAGAAAGAAAGAATATTTTTTTAAAAATCTACCTTCAGGCTGTGCCTCTGCTTGCCTAAGTGATGGTGAGTCAGAGCCTCAACTCCCCACTCACAGTGTCCATTGCGCTGAAACGTAACTTATTTTTAATTGGATCTTGCCAAGTGCCTAATTATGCACAATCCAATGTCTCCTTAGGACATTGTTAGTTGGCACACTAATTTGCCAACTGCTCCTGCCTGCTTCTTTTAACCACTCTCTTCTTCGAAGCAACTTAATGTTTCCTCAGGATCTGTGGTGTGTAAAATGTGTGATCTAGTTTTAAAGTCTTTCTGTTTCTCATTTTGTCACATTTCTGTGTACATGTTGAATACATGGTGATCTATAGTCTCATTTATCATTTCTCTAAACCAACTAACTCTTGGTTAGAAAACTTTTGTGCTAATCTTTCTGTAAATTGTTACATTGCCATTATTATAAACCTGTGTTGTAGAGTGAAACTCAGTCATTCTCAATTTACGTCATAGTGACTGCAAGTTGTACTATACAAATGTAATGCTACATTATGATAGCTCAAGGAAAATATTGCTGTGTTACAGTTAAGTGTCTACAGTTTGTCATCTGCTTTATTTGTATAAATGTAATCTTACTTGCATGGGGCTCAATGAATATATACATTGATGCTTGGGAATGGAATTAAACCCTCACGTTCGACAGAAACATTTCGGTAAAAAATTTCCCACAGCTTGCTAGCAAGAAATAAAAGTATTGTTGCCCAAATAGTCAAATAGTCTTTTCTTTTATGAAGTGTATTTAAATGTTTTTCTGTTGAGTAGTAGTTCTCTGATATATTGAAAATTATTTGAATGTAAAGCAAAGTTTTAATTAGAACTTGGGCTTCACTAATGCTTGGTGAGTAAGTATTCCATCAGATCTCTGACTCCCTGGTAGGTGTGGAAAAGGAAGTCCATAGATGAGGCACACATCACACAACTTCTGTCCTGCTCTTGTTGCCTTATGTACTGTGGCTGATACAGTTAACTTTCTGGTTGGTGGTGACTCCTAATGTTGATGGATATTTTATTGATCCCAAAGGAAATTAGTTGTCAGAGTAGCATTACAAATGTGCAGATATACAAATATTAGAAGAAAAGTAAGAAACAATAAAAAAATAATTTACCTCAAACTGTTTTATAGGAGGGGGTCATCACTTTCACATAAAAAATAATTTACCTCAAACACTCTAACAGGGTAAGAATATAGTGCTCTTTAGAGCAGCATAGTTGACAGTGTATTACTAAAAGTGCTCCTCTGTTCAGCCTAGGTGTTTCAGAGAAACGTTGTCCAGAATTGCCAGGGTTTTCTGTAAGGTCCTTTGTTCTAGAAACCACAGTATCCAGTATGTCCAATTTGACTCCTATAACAGAAACAGCCTTTCCAATCAGTTTATTGAGCCTGTTGGCATCACCATTCCCCCAGCACAGTACCACATAGAAGATTGTACTGGTGACAAAAGACTGGTAGAACATGTAAAGGAGAGACCTGCATACACCAAAGGATCTCAGTTTCCTCAGGAAGTAAGGCGAGTATGGCCTTCTTGTACATAGCCTTTGTGTTAGTGCTCCACTCAAGTCTGTCAATCAGGTGAACCCCCAGGTATTTGTAAATCCTCACCACATCCATGTCCTCATCATCAATAGTAACAGGGAGCAGTATAGCCTTAGTCTTTCTAAAGTCCATCAGCATCTCCTTTGTCTTACTGATGTTGAGCTGCAGATGATTCAGCTTGCACCATTTGACAAAGTCCTTCACCAGGGCCTATATTCATCCTCCCATCCTCCCTTTATACACCCAACTATTGCTGAGTCATCAGAGAATTTCTACAGATGACATGATTAAGTGTTGTATCTAAAGGTCGAGGTATACAGGGTAAACAGGAAGGGAGCAAATATAGTCCCTGTGGGCCCCACTGCTGCTTCTAGCCATATCTGGCACACAGTTCTGAAGCCGCATAAACTGTGGTCTGCCAGTCAGGTAGGAAGATGAGAGACTTGGCTGTGGTAACATTATTGATTGTTTAAGGATAAGTGGTTGTGTTCTCTCTTACTTGAGATGGACATTGCCCGCCACTTGCTTGATATGAATGTTGCTTGCCCATGCTCGACTGTTGTTCAGGTTTTGCTGCTGCAAGCTTCATTTTCTGACAGTTTGGAACCAAACTTTATGCAATCATCAGCAACAAAATTTATTGATTACGCAGCTGAAAATGGTTGGGCTCAGAACAACTGCAGTGTCATAGGGCTGAGGTGATTGGCCTGCAGCACTTGCAACCATCATCTTTTGTGTATAGTATGACCAGCTGATGGAGAGTTTTCCTTCTGCTCCCATTGATTATAGTTTTACCAATGTACTTGGATGCCATAATCACTCAAATTTTGCTTTGATAATAAGCCCATTATGATGCTCACTTTCTGAAAAGAGCCAGATTTAATTCGTATCAGGCCTATTAGACCAAGGAAAAGAAAGCACATATCCTCATTGTGACTTCGCCATCTCTCACAGTTCTTCCATGAAACTATTAACTTAGTCTGCAGATTACAGCAATAAACCTAGTTGCACTACATGATTTTGCAGCGGAATTTGCAGGTGTAAGAAAAAGTTTATTGACCTTTTGGCAATTACCTGGTTTTCTGCATTAGTTACTCCTAAAATGTGGTCTGATCAAAGTCACAATAATAGACAAATACAATCTGCCTCGACAGAAATGGTAAAATTAGAATCAATTTGAAGAAAAGGCAGAAACAGTCCATACTATTATTCAACTGATGTTTTTATTTCTCTTTTGTATTTTAAGTGGCGGGTACGTAAAGAAGCAATGATGGGCTTGGCTCAACTATACAAAAAGTATTGCCTTCATGCAGAGGCTGGAAAAGAGGCTGCTCAGAAAGTGAATTGGATCAAAGATAAACTGCTGCATATCTATTACCAGAATAGCATTGATGACAAGTAGGTGAAGTTACATACTTTTGAAGTGCAAAGTAACATCTGTTTATGGGATCTAATTTATGTTTTAATTTTTTTAAAAAAATTTAATTTTAATGTATAATTTTTTATACATTCATAAGTACACATTGAGATAATATAAAAAGTAATAAGGCACTTAAATAGATAATTATGTGCAGTTGTAATTCCACCCTATTAGACTAAGAAATGACAATAATTGTTAAGAAAAATAATAATAATAGTGGATTAATAATAATTTCCATGTATCTCTTCTGAACCATTACTTCTGGTCCAAAATAATATATATAACCCTATGTAACTACCATTGTAGGATTTTATATCCTAACTCATTCATGTTTGCTCCTACCCCCAAACATAATTATCCAATCCCTATGTACTTATTTACTTAATTTTTCCCCTTTCCCAAATCTTTTCCTTTACTTGTGTTAATTACCTATTTTAAAAAAAAACAGTAAACAATCGAACCAAGGGTGCTTACAATAGCAATATTACTGTGTTGATGAGAAAAGCAGTATAAATCATTAGGAGAGTCCACCAAAGTCTGCTCGCTTTGGGGTTATAAATTCAATCCATTTATTCCAAATTTGATTAAATTTTTCTTTTTGAATTCTCAAAGAGTAGGTCATCTTTTCCATTTTAAATATTTCCAAAATAATTTCATGCCAATCTTCTAATGTAGGTGATATTGGATTTAGCCACTTTCTGGTGATTGATTTCTTACTTGCCGCTAAGAGGACCTGTAGCAACTTTATGTCTTTCTTCTGATCCAAAAACAGTACATGTCCCAAATAGAGCGCCTCAAAGTTCAAAGGTATCTGGGTCTTAAATACCTGACCTAAAGTTCTATGAATACCTTTCCAATATAAACTTTAATTTAGGGCAATCCCAGAAAATATGGAAATGATTTGCCTCCTTGGAGCTGCACCTTCTCCAACACGTCACGTTTGTATCTTTATATTTTTCCTGATATGGGGTATCTTATAATATTTTTCCAACAATGTTCTCTCCAAATCAAAGAGTTAGTCGAAGACCACTGAAAGCTGCATATTTTCCCCCAAACCTCCTCTGAAAGTACCAACCCCGCTTTTTTCTCCCACTTCTCTTTAGTATACAATGTGTTTTCATTTTTAGCATGTAAGAGTACATAGTATAATCGAGAAATTGATTTACTTGGCATTGAATTGTAAGCTGAATTCAGAATCTTGAATAATTCTAATTCTACTGTTGATAAATCTGTATATCTACCACTCTGGTTAACATAATGTCGTATTTGAAGGTACCTAAAAAAGTCATTATGTTCTAGGCCATGTTTGTCCTAAATGAGGGGTCACAGTTTAAGGATAAAGGGGAAGCTTTTTAGGACCGAGATGAGGAAAAACTTCTTCACACAGAGAGTAGTGAATCTGTGGAATTCTCTGCCACTGGAAACAGTTGAGACCGGTTCATTGGCTATATTTAAGAGGAAGTTAGATATGGCCCTTGTGGCTAAAGGGATCAGGGGGTATGGAGAGAAAGCAGGTACAGGGTTCTGAGTTGGATGATCAGCCATGATCATACTGAATGGTGGTGCAGGCTCGAAGGGCCAAATGGCCTACTCCTGCACCTATTTTCTATGTTTCTAATAGGATTGGAAACTCTGTAATACTCTTTTCTGTGTAAATGAAAGATAGGTTGTAAGATCTTTCTTTATCCATAGTTCAAATCTTTTATCTACTCTGTTGGGAAGAAATTCGGTATCATTTGCACACCATCTAAAAAGTTTTAACATGTTACTAATTCCACAGAAATTAGCCACCTTCTGCCATACTTTTAATGTAAGATTTATCCAGCTGTTTTTAGACTTTTCCAATTTGGCTATCAATCCTTTGTCTGCTATTGAGGCCTGCAGAGGAAAACTGTCAATCAATCCAAATTCTATTTCCTTCCATCTAGCCTTATATTCCTTATTACACCAGTATAACAGAGGAGTTATCTGTGAAGCATAAAAATAATTTCTCAAGCAAGGAAGTGCCATGCCTCCTCCTTCCGTCCCTAACTGTAAGGTGTTAAATCGAATTCTAGGTTTCTTTCCTTGCCAGATAAAGCAGGAAATCCATTTGTCCCATTCCCTGAATTGATTATCATCCACCTCTACAGGTAAAGTCCAGAAAAAAGAGTAACCGAGGGAGAATATTCATTTTTATAGTATTTAGGGATCTAATTTTGTAGC
This sequence comes from Hypanus sabinus, assembly GCF_030144855.1. NCBI lineage: Eukaryota > Metazoa > Chordata > Chondrichthyes > Myliobatiformes > Dasyatidae > Hypanus > Hypanus sabinus. The sequence goes on along the minus strand of NC_082719.1, from coordinate 44,448,330 downwards.
TAATTTCAAAATCTATATAATAGAAAAGATGGTTTGTTATATTACTATTCAGTGATTATGTTAAATTTACAATACAGACCTATTGGGAAACATTGATAAGCTTAGCACTTTGTACTGAAAGCCATCTGAGCAAATGACCTAGGCTATTACATGTTCTATTTTTCACCAAGTTATGTTATTCACATCATTTAACATGAGGTATTTGTGTTAGCAGTCCCTTTTGATACATAGTGGAGATAAGATGTATATATTTTGTCCATTTACTGATTAACCCAGGCTGTTGATTTACCTTTGTTTTTTTTCTCCCCCAAAACTTCTTCATATTATTCCAGTGACTACACTGACTGTTCTTCCTCCACCTGAGGAGCAGCAATTTGCACAAGCATACTTTAATATGGTACATTTTTCAGGATATTTCACCAATCACAAAATTGGGTTAGTTTTTTTTCAAATGATGATCGAGGATCTCTTTTCAGGTGGAGATAAAATAACCAATTGATTGTTTATTTAGATATCTTGAAGCTTATGGCTAAGGCTGTTGTGAGGTCTGGAGTTAGAAGGAAAGGTTTGTAGTGGCTGTAACTTGAAATGAAAAGTTAAGTATATTTTGTGTTTCTACATGAGGTGGAGGTAATTCTGGATTTGGCACATTGAAGATGTCAGTTAGGTTAGGATTCACAGGGGAATATTGTTACCAGCAGTGTCTTAGTTCATTATTACTTTCCTTTGCATTAGACCTTTTGCATCATTCCAGAGATTGGTCTGATGCCAAGTGTTGCAGGAGCATTGCATAGAGCGATGCAGTCTTTTAGAATAGTTGATAAACAGAAGCCTTGTAGTTCGGAGAATATGCAATGAAAAACCTGGTTTACCTGATTATCAAATTGCTGTTCGTGGATCTTATCTGATGCAAACATACTGCACAATTCCTACTGTACAATGCGTACAGTCCAGTAAAGATCTTCCCCAGGTTATGAAAGGCTGGTGTATGTATATATAAAAAAGTGTTTGAAAAACTAGCAAGAGGGAGTTGCCAGCTGCTGCAGGACTACAGGCATCTTCTGCCACGTAGAAACTCTGTTCAGTCAAATTTCTGACTTGTAAGCTATCCAGGTTATGAATAGTTCACAGTAACGGAAGCCTGCGGAGAACTTGTAAGTACTTGCTATAAAATCCTGAAGAGTGCTCTTTGAATGCAAATATTTCTTCTTGCAGAATTTGTTATAAAACAGTGTATCAGCATTGCATAAGGGGTGCCTTCTCTGAGCAAACAAGACATCTTAAGCCGAAAGGCTGTGTTCAGAAAGTTGGAAGAAATTGCAGAGAAACTTGGCAATAGATAGATTTGTAAATTTTCTTTCTAATTGTCCTTGGAGCCAGCTACCAGCATGGATAGGGTATTTGGAAAAAATACCCTATTATTATTATTATTATTATTATTATTATTATTATTATTATTATTATTAGAATATTAGTTGCAGAAGTTGCAGAACTGTAATCTACTGGTGGATTGAACTCAGGAGGCTAGCAAAATGACAAATATGCAACAGATACATTTTGATTGAGTGGTAGCTATCTGTCTTTTGTCATTTTTGAAGATCCAGCTTTTTGGATAAGGTGATAACCTATAGCCCTCCTTGCCTTTGTAAGTGGTTGTAAAATTTTCATGGCTTCTTGGAAGAAGAACAGGTGGTCTGGTAACACCTGTTCTTGAACTAACATTGCCAGAACAGATTATTTGCTTTTTTACTATTTATCAAACCTTGCACGGCTTACAGTTGTAAAGTCTTTCAGAATAACTGGAAGATATTGAAGATATTTTGTTGTCTCATCAATTCCATGATGCTTCTTATTGATTCATCAATGCCACCTATTAACCCATTCTTCAATTCAAGTTTAATTGTTATTTGATCGTACATGGGTACAGCCAAACGAGATAGTGTTATTCCTTCATTTTCTCTGCCAGCAAGCAACTTGCTGAGGGGGTGGCTCTGCAGTACCTTAAGTTCTTAATGTATAGCAGGATTTTACCGTCACAAAAATGTTTAAATAGGACAGCAGTGCCTTTTGTTGACCCCATAGAAGCTGGTCCCACCATCTTACTGGAAGTTTTTTTACTTTTTTCTTATAGCTTAGTCATTTCACACCTTCTGGACCTTATATGAAATATTTAAAGTTTACAGTTCACACTAGTTAACTTAATGCTGGTAATGCTCTATTTCTCTGCAAGTTAAAAATCCCTGGTTGAAAGGTGATTTCTTGTTAATTTGGTACCTTTAATTCTGTAGAAGTTTTGTAGTGCTTTTAAAGATTATTCCTCCCTCCAGGAAGTTTTAATCTTTTATTGTTTTGCAACATTGAATCACAGTGGATTTAATTTGGCTTTTTTGACACTGATCAACAGAAAAAGACTGTTCCATATCAAGGTAAAAACAGATCTCTACAAGCTGAATTAAATTAATTACAAAAATATAAAACACAGAATAATTGCATAAGTATTCACTCCCCCCCCCCCCCCCCCTTAATATGACACACCAAATAATCACTGCTGCAGCCAATTGATTTTAGAAGACACATGAATGAAGATCTGTTTTTGGAGATCTGTATGCAGTCAAGGTGCTTCAATTGATTGTAGTGAAAATACACCTGTAACTGGAAGGTTCTACTGCTGGTAAGTGAGTATTCTGGCAAAAACTACACCGTGAAGACAAAAGAACACTGCAGGCAACTGCCTGAAAAGGTTATTGAAAAGCACAAGTCACTGAATATCCATTGGAGTGCAGTTAAGTCAATCATCAAGAAATGGAAAGAATATGGCACAGCTGTAAATCTGCCTAGAGCAGGCTGACCTCAAAAACTGAGTGGCTGTGCAAGAAGGGGCTAGTGAGGGAGGCCACCAAGAGACAGCTCTGGCGGTTTTACAAGCTTCAGTGGCTGAGATTGGAGGGACTGCTTATACGTTGTTGCCTGGGTGCTTCGTCAGTCACAGCTTTATGGGAAAGTGGCAAAGAGAAAGCCACAAAAAAACTGAAATGAAAGCTCAGATGAAACAAACTCAGTTTTTGGCTGGACTTGAAAAGGGCTGTTCACTCACAATCCCCATGCGATATGACAGAGCTTGTACAATTTTGTAAAAACTGCACTATCGAGATGTGCAAAGCTTTTGGAGACCTTTCGAAGGCTGTAAATGCTGCCAAAGGTGCATCTACTAAATACTGATGTGAAGGGGGTGAATACTTATGTAATCAATTATTTTGTATTTTATATTTGTAACTAATTTAGATCACTTTGTGGAGACACGTTCTCACTTTGATATGAAATTGTCTTTTTCTGTTGATCAATGTCAAAAAGCCAAATTAAATCCACTATGATTCAAAGTTGTAAAACAATAAAACATGAAAACTTCGGTGGGGAGGAGGATGAATACTTTATCTAGGCACTGTATATAGCACCTTCAAAATATTCAAACATCCTGAGGTGCTTCTCTAGAATGTTATAAAGTGATTTGATGCAAGCTTCAGATTGATAAATTACAGTAAGTGATAAAAATTGAGGCATCTGGAAAGAAATGCAACAGAAGTTTAGCACAATGAATCTGAAGTTTTAGAGTTTAACCAGTCTGTCCAGATTTGGACAGATGAAAGTAAGTGACTTCTTAAGGGCCAGGTGCACACATCGTGAGCTTATCTGGTCGGAGAAAATTACAGGTTTGCGGGTGGGGGGGGCGGGGAGCAGGGCTCTTGATTAAAAGACAGGCTGACGCAGCTGATATAGAAATGGAATTAGTACAGAGTAATAAGAATATTATGTAATATGCATATCTTGTATTTTGAAACTGAAATTAACTATGTAATTAATGCAATTTCCTCAGGTTGTTGGTGGAAAAAATCTTTGCTCAGTATCTTGTTCCGTATAATCTGGAAACAGAAGAAAGAATGAAATGTCTGTATTACCTTTATGCTTCCCTGGACCCAAATGCAGTGAAGTGAGTATCACTGAAGTTTTTACTATTGTAAAGGAAAAAAGGACATCTGTTTCAAGCCCTATCTTAGATCATCAGGCTTAGTCAAAATACAAAGTCAACTTCTTACATTTTTCAGTTATTTTGAAGTACCTATCCAAAACATTGTAATACCACTCATCAATTCAGCAGCTGCTACTTATTCAAGCAGAATATTTCCAAATTCTGGTAACTCTTATTGTAAGAAATTTTCATCTGCCATCTGGACCATTTACAAATGATTTAATTCCTTTACTAAAATGCAGAAGCTTCAGAAAGGGTGAAGAAAGAATTGGTAGGATAGTCCGAAGATGGCAATGTTGATTATTTGCATGAACTGCACTAGCTGGAATTGCTGTCTTTAGAACAGTAGATAGAGGTCTTGTTTTTTGTATGCACGTGTACTTAATTTTTATCATAAATTTGTTAGCTAGTAGTCGTGACCCGAACATCAAAGGGTACGGAAATAGAATTGTTGACTTCCAAAGGAAAATTGATAGGTATCTGAGGGAGGAAAAAATGGCAGGGAAGAGGAGGAAGAACTACAGGGATTCATCAACTACCCTGTATTATAGAACATAGGTTCTCGCCTTTGTAACAATTCTTTGATTTTCTTTTATGGCCCGTTCATCTAGGATCCCAAGCAGCTTAATTTTCTGAATGAGCCTCCCTTGAGGGACCTTGTCAAAGTTCTTAGTAAAATCCATGTAGATGACTTCCAAAGCTCTACCTTCAATCAGTTTCATCCCCTCCTCAAGTTAGTAAGATATGACTTGCCCCACAGAAAGCCATGCTGATTGTTACTAATTAGGTCATAGTTTTCTAATTGCTTACAAATCCTATCTCTAGGAATTCCATCTGGTAACTTGCCTATCATTGACGTGAGATTTTGTAGTTAAGTTTCCAAGATTATCGGCATTTCCCTTCTTGAATAATGGAATAATACTAGCTGCGCACTAGTCCACTGGGACTTTGCCTTTGGCTATTGATCTTTGTCAAGGCCCCAGCAATCTCATCTTTTGTCTCTCAAAAACTTGGGATATATCACATAGGGCCCTGGAGACTTATCCACCTTAATGTTCCTTAAGACACCCCACACTATCTCCTTTGACTTGAAATTTCATAACCAATTAGCATGCTTCTTTCATCGCCCAAATACTGTTGCTAAGTACTCATTTAGGACCTTGCCTAATATTCTCTCTTTCCAAGCACATACTCCTTAGTGCTCCCTGCTCCCTAGTTACTCTCCTGCTTTTGATTTATAAAAGGTCTTGGGATTCTCTCTAATTCAACTTGCCAATAACTTTATAGATCCTTCAGGCTTACCTGATTTCCTTTGAGTTCTCTTCTGGCTTCTTTATGATCCTCAAAGTCTGTTTGCTTCCTAAACCTTACTTACTTCTTTACTTCTTCCTGGCAATGCTACAGTTCCCCATTCTTCTTCTTATAAAGTTTAATGGCATTTGTCAGACCAATATAAAGTGCATTACTATCACCTATTGAGTTGGAGTTTGAATCAGAGAAACAGGGTGTATTCTGGCTAAATTTCCCCCAAAAATAAACTCAAATAATATCAAAAAGTCTAATTCTTTCCCATAAGTCAAATATGCACTTATGTACATTACAACGGTAGTGATATCGTAACAAACATTCTGTGCTAAACTGTGTCCTTCCCAAAAAATCTCAATTTAGCAGTTAGATATTTTCCTTACACTTCATAGGAATTGTTTTTAAAAAGTATATATGCTGCACTGTTTTTTGACAAGTATACTTCCTACAAATACCCATATCGTGTATATAAATTCTGAATAAAGAATTAATTATTCAACCTAGTCTGTCCAGTATATAAATGTGTAAGTGTAACTTCTTCCCTCCTTCCATACCCAGTTGAGTTCCTTCCATCCTCTGAATTTCATATAAGTGCTGTCCTGTCTTTCCCTTATTCGAACTTTGTGGCCACAGTGCTTGAATAGATGCTTTACTTATTACTTTGACCTGCCCTTTATGCAAAGCCAGCACTTCATTTTACATCCTTCTTTTAAGTGATTGCTTGACTAGGATGTCTGCCACCTTGTTTCTTTCAATCCCAACATGGGCAGGGATCCAGAGGAAATATTTATACAGCCATAAACAGATGTTGTCCAGTCCCATGAAGAATATCTTAGTTTAGCTACAGTTTGAAATACCTGGTTTAATAGATGTCAAAACCAGTTGGTGGAGTTATAACTGGAAGTGGTAGTGGGAATAAGATGTGGGAATAATGCTCCCAAATGACGTGTGTCTCAAAGAGCCTCTGACAGCCAGCTCCTACTCCTGGCCTTCACATGCGATTTAGCTGTTAAGCCTTGAAAAACCATTTCTACTGATGAGAAACGGGGCAGGGTGGGGGGGGGGGGGGTGACTAGCACCTTAAAACCAAGCGCTTCAGGAAAATATGGCTCACTTAGGAGAAGGAAAGTTCTGATCTCAAACCTCCGCTACCTTGTGGCTATACCCACTCATGGGGAAGGCTTCAGAGTAAATCCCCGTGGAAAAATCTGGAACTGGAGTCCTTAAGGTGGTCCTACTTGAGTTCAATGCTGACTGGCAACTCCTGTGATGCTACTGATGCCAAACTGTATCGTTCTCTACTGTTCCTTTGGATTCATCAGCTGTGTGGAGTAGCGGAGCCTGCTTCAGCGTTGCCGGAGACTTTAATAGAGCATCGCCCTCTCAAGTCTCTCTGAAGTTTTGTCAACACATCCAGGTGAAAACCTGGGGAGAGAGTATACTCGACCACTGCTGCTCTCCCTTCTGCAATGCTTACAAAATGCTTCTGTCTGCTGTTTGGAAAGTTGGATCACTCCTCCATCTTGCTTCTGCTGATGTACAGGCAGAAGCTGAAACGAGGTGGTCATTGTTAAAACTGTCCATGTTGGTCCGACCAGTCAGTGTTCATGCTTCAGGACTGCTTGATGATGTCAACTGGGATGTGTTTCGTGATGAGGATGTCTCTGGAGTTCACTGATGGGGTCACGAGCTTCATCTGGAAGTGCATTTAGGATTTTGTCCTCCAGAAATTGGTCAGGGTTTATCCAAACCAGAAATCCTGGATCAACAGTTCCATGTGTATGCACACACCGTGCAAGATCAAACTTACATTGCTGGTAACCAACAAGAGCTCAAGAGATGCAGCTACGATCGATGTAAAGTCATCAAAGCAGTGAAACGACAATACTGGGACAAGATCCAGACTCAGCTCTCCATCCACAACATACACAGTTTATTGCAATGTCTGCACATAATCACAAACTTCAAAGCTACGTGCAGTGGTGCTGCCAACATTGTTGCCTCTCTCCCAGATGAGTTCAATCTTTTTTACGCTCTGTTTTGATGTTGCCAACACTGAGGCCCCAAGGAGAGCCAATGAAGCGACCTGCACCTTGGTCATCTCTGAGGCTGAAGTACGCAGGTGCGTCCAACGATTGGAGAGTCACAGGGCTGCGGGACCGGACGGCATCCCAGGGCGAGATGTCAGGATGTGTACGGCACAACTGGCAGATGAGTTTATAGACACTTTTAAACTTTCCCTCTCCCAGTGTAGCGTGTCCCCTGCTTCAAAACATCCACCCTCGTTCCTGTGCCTAAAAAGACCAAGGTAACATTTGAACAGCTGGCATCCTGTCAATGATAAGCAAATACTTTAAGAGGCTGGTCAAGGACTACATCTGTAGCATGCTAACACCCATACGGGACCCCCCCCCCCCCCCAACAATTTGACTACCAACACAACAGATCGATAGGTGTTGCAATAGCCACAGCTCTACACACTGTCCTTACACATCTGGAGAAAAAGGATGCTTATGTGAGAATGCTGTTTTTGGACTACAGTTCAATCAGTTCAATACCATAATTCCCTCCAGGCTTGACAAGAAGCTCAGAGACCTCAGCGTTGACCCTGCCTTGTGCAGCTGGATCCTGGACTTCCTGTCAGATAACCTGCAGGCCTGCAGGTGATAAGAGTGGCTTTCCTCACCTCTGCCCCCCCCCCCCCCCCCAACCCTCAACACAGGAGCCCCTCAGGGCTGTGTCCTAAGCCCACTCTTTTACTCTCTGTATACTCATTACTGTGTTGTCACCCACAGCTCCAATCTGCTAATTAAATTTGCTGACATACTGCATTGATTGGCCTTATCTCAAATAATAATGAGGCAGCCTACAGAGAAGAAAGTCATCACCCTGACAAAGTGCTGTGAAGAAAACCTCTCCCTCACATCGCAAAGACAAAGGAGCTGTCATGGACTACAGGAGGAACGGAGACAGGTTAACCCCCATTGACATCAATGGATCTGGGGTTGAGAGGATGAACAGCTTTAAATTCCTCGGCATACGCATCACTGAGGATCTCGTGATTTGTACATATGGCTGTGTGGTGAAAAAAGCATAACAGCACCACTTTCACCTCAAATGGTTGAAGAAGTTTGGCATGTGTCCCCATATCCTAAGGACTTTCTACAGGGGCACAATTGAGGGCATCCTGACTGGCTGCATGGGAATTGTACTTCCTTCAATCACAGGAATCTGCAGGGAGTGGTGCACACAGCCCAGCACATCTGTAGATGTGAACTTCCCACTATTCAGGACATGCACAGAGACGGGTGTGTAAAAAGGGCCCGAAGGATCATTGGGGTCCCGGGTCACCCTAACCGCAAACTATTCCAACTGCCACCATCTGGGAAATGGTACTGTATCATAAAAGCCAGAACCAACAGGTTCCGGGACAGCTTCTTACACCAGGCCATCAGACTGATTAATTCACACTGATATCATTGTATTTCTATGCTATATTAACTGTCCTGTTGTACATAATGTTTATTACAAATTACTATAAATTGCACATTTAGACGGAGATGTAACGTAAAGATTTTTACTCATGTATGTGAATGATGTAAAAAATATAGTCAATTCAATATATGGACAACAGCTTGCTCTCCATATTGTACTGCCCTGGCTTGCACTGGCAACTGGGATGCAACATCCATGGAACTTTAGAACCATTTGTGTAGATATGCAAGAAATACCTGCTTTGAATGAATATATTGCTGAACTTCTGTGCCACTGACAAACAATCACTCCTCATCTTTATATTTTCCTGAAGGCTCAAATTAACCACAGACAATGGGAAAAACCATGGAGGAGTGACAAACAGAGCTACAGTGGGACCATAATCCACATTAAACCACCCAAGATTTTGTGCCCATTCTCAATCGCTCAATACTGAAAAACTTACAAATGCAGTGCTCCCAAGAGTCAATTAATGTTGCGAAAACTGGTTGACCAACTTTGTCCTCTTCGGCTAACCCAATAAACTATTGCTATGCAGATGTAAAGATACTTCTTTCATTCCTACCAACACATTAATGCTGAAATCGGGGATGATTTAATAGCATTACAACATAATCTCTAGATTTGAATTTGTACTCTATCTAGGGGCTTTAAGACCACTTGTGAGGCTGAAGCATAAGCAACACATCCATAATTAAAGACAGATCTGAATAAAACAATATGCATTTGTTTAAATGATCTACTCACATGCTAATTGTACCCACCTAAGGTCCTGAGCATGTTGAGTTTTTTTTACATTTCTCTACAACTTTATTCACATGCACCTTCCATGTAGCCTTGTGTCCATCCGCATACACAGAAACTTTACCACTGTTTTTTGAGATTTATCATGTAACTTGAGTCTTTGCGTCAAAAAATTTAAACCCCTGTCATTGTCCCCATTCCTCTACTTCATTAATAACTGCCTTCATTTTCCTATCTGTTTAATTTATATTCCTGCCTCTCTTCCACAGTACACCACTATATATTGATCTGGAAATATCTGAGCCAACATTTAAGAAAACATCATCAACCATGATATTAAAGAGGAGTGAGCTATACACACTCCCCTGTGAGTCCCATTCTCTATCTCATACTCCTTAAGAGAATGTTGTTTCTACCCTAACTTGCATTTTCTTATCACATAAAAAAATCTTGAATCCAATTGAACATTCTACCATCTATTCCCTGTATTCCAATTTAAGCAACAACACTTGTGTCCATAGCATATAAGCTTTCTCTACATCAAAGAAAACTGCTACCACTGATTCTTTGTTAACTTGGGCCTTACAAATATCAGATTCCAAATTTAACACAGACTACCCTTACAAAATCCAGTTTGGTATACAAGTAATTTTCACAAAATAAGAAAGCCTTGTTAGAATCATTCATCCTATTACTTTGCATACATGTGAATTTAGCAAAATAGGTCTACCCCTGGAAGGGTCTGATTGATCCTTACCAGATTTAAATACAAGGATAACAACCGCTAATTTCCAGGTAGCAGGAAGTTGCTCTTCGACCTGCATTGTATTAAAGAATTTAAAACCCAACATGTTTAAAATACAATAACAGTGTAAAAATATTATAACAAATATCTTCCCCAGGGTATGTCTATTAATATCTCTTTTAAGTTCCAAGCAGGAACTAGAACATTATTTTTTCTCAGCAACCTGATGATTTCTTACCAAAATTGTTTTTCTCTAAGTCCGCTACTTAAGTTGACTGAACTATGTACACTAACATATGTTTTTGCTAATAATGCTGCTTTTTCAGAGTCAGTAACTGCAACCTTTCCCCCAGTATACCAAACCAGTAATGCATCAAGTTTTGTAAACTCTCCCCATTTTCTGTATCATACACCAAACTTCCCCTACCTGGAATTCTTTACTAGTGCTATCACAACACATTCTGCAATACATTTTCTTTGTCCTTCTCACTACTTTTCTACCTATAGCTTGAACTCTTTTATATTGTCTAAAAGATGGAGTAATGCTGCCTAACTTTTCTAAAAGCTTTTTTCTGCTCCTTCACAACTCTCTTTACATTCATCCATCCACCAGGGAACAGCTAGCTCTTTTTTTTAATCTCCTAGCAATCTCCCAAGGTATTATTATTCAACTCGATATCCTCCAAAACCAAATAATCAAGTAAATCATACGTACATCATCAAATACATCCTAATTCTCTTTTTAAATCCCATCTGGGGATATGAGTCTCTTCTCTCTTTGGTTATCCATCAGAATCTGATGACGACATCCAGTCCTTTAACAGTGAGATCTTTGATGACTATACAGTCCTATCCTGAACCCACAAGTTCTGTTGCAGGTGGAACATGTATATGTGGTAGTAATGGCAACTATGGCTGCATTTCTCCTGGCTCTCTTCTGCTGTCTTCTGGTTGTCCTTTCCATCTCCAGGATATGAACCCCATCCCTACACAGCTGTCGCCAAGTGTTACGGTCAGCAGCAACATCCTCCAGGTCCTCAGGCCTGATCTTGCACTTCCTTAAAGCATTCTTCATCTGATCCTTTTAGCTTTTCTTCAGCCCTCCAGCTGAGTGTGGACCATGATATAGCTGGCCGTATAACATTCTGCAGGGTAGCCGACATGGGGGCATCCTTATCATGTGCCCTAGCCACTGCAACTGACGCTGGGTGATCATGGCCTTAATACTTCTGCAGTTCAGATTAGTACAGATAATGAGAAAATGATCATACCTCACTGTTGTAGAATTCCCCATTCTAACAATGCCCACTCCACTTGACTATAACTTTTTATTGGCTTCTGTTCATTAGTTAATCAACCAATCATTTATTAACTCTCAATTTGCAAATGTTCCTCTTGTATGTCCTCTGAAATTCACTAAAAAGTACTGAGACCTACCACTTTTAAACTTGCTCTTCTCACTCCAAGTCCTGGCTCCTGTTAAGAGAAATGAGATGAGCACTTGGAGCCATAAACTATAGGGTTATAGACAAATAGTTGGGAAGTTAGAGTATCCATGGTGATACTAATTACAGGTTTCCCCCGCTATCCGAAAGTAGAGCGTTCCTATGAAACCTTTCGTAAGCCGAAATGACGTAAAGCAAAGAAGCAATTACCATTAATTTATATGGGAAAATTTTTTGAGCATTCACAGACCCCAAAAAATAACCTACCAAATCATCCCAAATAACATATAAAACCTAAAAGAACGGCACATACAAGCATGCGCACATACCTTCCCACGCAAGGTTTCACAGTCATGGTAGTCTTTCTCGGGATAAACACAAGTTTAAAGTGGGTGTCTTTTTTCTATATAAAGTAGAAATAATGTATGTACAGGGTAGTTTCACTTACCAGAATCCGGAAGATTTAGCCAAAAACCAGTTTGTAGAAAAAAAATATCGGCACATACACTCATGCGCACACACTTGCCTGCGCAAGGCTTCACTGTCATGGTAGTCTTTCTCGGGGCAAACACAAGTTTAAAGTGGGCGCCTATTCTCGTAAAAGTGAAAACCCTCTTCAGCGTTCTTTAGGTTAGCGAAAACAGGTACTAATGTAGGTCTTTCATAAAAGCAAAGTGGCGTAAAGCGAACTTTCATAAGCGGGGGGGGGGATACCTGTATAATATGATATAGTCATGACTTAATTATTCCATTCTTCGGCCCCAGCTATTTACTGATGATGATGTCTAAAAGATTGATCTCTTGTTAACTTTTTTATCTATTTCTCATTTCCTGGATAGCAAAGTTACATTTTTCAACTGTTTAATAGAAATTTTCCAGAACCTAGGGAGTTTTGCAATGTTGCCACTACTGTGTCAATGATTTCTGTGCTGCTGTTTGAAACTCGTAAGATGTAGACTATAAATTCCTGGAGACTTGTCAGCTTTTAATATTCTAATTTTACTGGTACTTCCTTTCATTTCTTTACCTCCAATAGACTTTGGCTCAACATTATTTATTCAGAGTAACTGAAATTTTCAAATCTAATTGTACAGTTACTGAATATTTCTAAGTTAATCACCAGCGTCCTTCTAAGCAGATCCAAGTGTGATCTGACCCACACAGGATCCACAGATAAATGAGCAATTTGTTTAACTCCATTTCTGATACAGTAAAGATCTATAAAGGATGATGCTCTATCATTCTGGTTTAATGCCCACCAAAAAAAAGTACTCCATGGAACTTAATAGACTTCTCAACAATTTGCTTAAGTGCAGAATAGCATATTGATCTCACTTAACATGAACCAGCTGCACGACAATATTTGTGTGCCATATGATATTAAACTTGCTGAATTTATGAACATTTTAATATAATTTCTTGTCTGCTCTAATTTTGACAAGTTACATATTGAAAATTAAGATTATGGATCCATGTTACATTTTGTCAAGAATTACTTCTGAATTTGTTTCAAAATATTTTTACCTTTTATGATTAAAAATTGCCTCATCTATAGAAATTATTTTTCTTTAATGCTATTTGACAATAAGCTTGTTCAGTTTTGAAGTGGATCACTATAGATTTAGGTATATTTTATAATTTCCATATGTAAAAGCCAAATGAATGAGGATTAGATTTCTTGATTGTTTTTTAAATACTGTAATGTCTTACTTAGACTTGCTGTGCTCATTGAAGATGTTCTTGTGCCACTACTCTGTTCAGAAAAATCAGGGTGCAATTCAAATAGAAAATTTATGTTTAGTGGGTAATATGCTATGAATATATGAGGTATTGAAATGAAATGACTAGAAGCAGCATCTTAGCAGGATTCTAATAAGGTCATTGCATGTGATTTTTGTTAGCAAGATGATTACAATATCCTAACTGTGCATAAAAGTGGAACTTATTTTAAAGTATATATGATAGCCATAAAACAAATGATATATAGGAAGAGAAATTTTAACTTAACATTAACAATACAGTTTAAAATATTGATTTTTGTCTACAGAGCATTGAATGAAATGTGGAAGTGCCAAAACATGCTACGGAGTCATGTCCGGGAGTTACTAGACCTGCATAAACAAGCTGCAGTAAGTTTCATTAGTATATTAATATTTGGTGATTATGTCAATTAACCAAAAGATGTGCAAAATTAGTTTTGAAGTGTTTCTAATTGTTAGATAATTTCTTTGGTTTTTGATATAGACCCAATCTAAGCGCATGCATCAGGGTAAAACTGCAAGGTTGTTATGCTGCCAGAAGTGCACTTTTTCTAATGAACAGGATAACTAGTCTCCCTTACCTGAATGAATCATAAGCCATTGTTCAAAAAGAGCAAACATCTTTGAATGTCAATTCCAAATATTGAAATATTTTGAACTTGCACAGTAATACTGAAAATTGTAACAATCATATCCCTACCAAAGCAACAAAAAAAATGGTTCATTTGGAAAAAGATAGGTGCAAGTTTGTCTAACCTTCAAATCTTTTATGTTTCAGTCAGAGGCTAACAATAATGCAATGTTTGCCAAACTGATGGCTATAGCAAGTAAGTGCAGTTATTCAAGTTACATTTTTTTTTGGAAGTAAAAAGAGCATTTGTTAATATTGATACTAAAGTTGTTATTCTCCTTATAAAAATATTTTTCATTTAATACTATTTACTGTATACATGTGTATCATTGCTGTGTTACTGGGTAGCAAATGTTACTTTTTTGATGATTAGTAATCAAGTTGTCAATCTGTGCTCCTACTTGTTAAACTATTCTTACAGAAGGCTTTATTTTTCACTTTCTCCAAAATAGGTAACACATTGTAGTTTATAATTTGATTTCAGTGTTGTACAGTTTTAAACAGTTTATTAATAACTCAATAGTGTGATGAACCATGTAACAAGCGACATGAATTTGAGTTCCTCACAGAAGTAGGGGGATTTAAATTCAAAAATTATTTAAGTACAGAAATAAATTTTAAAGTACTGTTGATAATGACAATGAAGTTGTACTTTAGGAAAAAGTTACATTTCCATAAAAAATTTATGCAGATATTTTCACCACATTGTTTGCATGAGATGCCAATACTAATTTATGATCTATAATTTAAATCCTTGATCTAAATATAAGGCTAGCAGGAATGAATTGCTAGTCATCTTGACATTAGAGGGACCCTTCCCCCTTTTCTGAAAACATTGAAGGGATACTCAACCCGCATGATCCTTCCATTACACCAACACATTTGGGCTTTGTTAGAACATGTTTCTAGATGCTGTCCTGCATTTCTAGAAAGCTAACTTGCTTGACAGAGAACTAACAGTTGTTACAACACAGGGACAAAAACTGCATCGTATATTTTTGTAATGTTTGTTCCTTTACAAGAATATGCAGAATGCTGTAATTCACTTTGGCTTTTATACCAGCAGAAATATACTATTAAAGTTCTTGGGGGAATTTCTGCCTTACTGAAGATTCCCTTCGGGTTATGCCTTTTTACCTATAATCTAATTATTTGGTTTTCTGCCAAAGTAAATGTGAAAACTTACGAATTTAAAATTTGTGGTCATTCCCCTGGTGAGCAGCAACGTTGTTCTGCTGAACATGAACAAAGTCAACAAGTTTTTGAGATAAACTGCACTCTGGGATGTTTGGGCACAGCTGTTGTCCAGTTGCTCACTGATTATGGCCATTGGCACGGATTGTAGTTAAGTACCAACAGTGAAACTCCACTTCCAAGTAGGATCTGTGGATAAGCAAAGCTTTCAGCTGCATTAGTCAGATATAATACACCTAGGACAACACTATTGTACTTGTGGTATGTGGAGGAAAATAACTGAAGAATGAAGGTAATGTCCCTTTTGTCTTGTAGTTGTTTAGTCGTTAACTTAGTCCCAACCCACTTCTCTCTCAATCTTGTTAAGGAGACCATGGTTTGTGATCATTTATGTTATTTTGGAAGGAGAACTTGACTGTTTTCATATTAAATACAGAAATAATTTCTCTTAACTAGTAGGAATGTGTGCTTTTGTGGGAATTTAATCTTGTTTCTGACTTTAAGATATTACAAATTGGGTAAAATAGAGCCCTGCAGCCATTATAATATTATCACCTCTCATTTTGATTAAAATATACAGTACATGCCAACATGAGGGAACTACTTTGGGTCATGTGATAGGAGTGTGGATGACAGGGGTCATTTGAAATGATCACTAAAGGGACAGGCATCTCTGGTTTACCCAGTTAAGTTTCTTTGGTACTTGGAAAATAATGTGCTTGTATTAGAACACGAATGAAGACTAATAAATCTATTATTAGTCTATTTCATTGAACTTTATGGAGATAGGAAATCATCAAAATAAATTGATTTTGGGAATATTCAATGAAAAGTGTAAAGCTCTAGCTGCTGTGCATATTGATTATTATGTTTAACTTTTAAATCTATTACATTGCAAACAGAAAATTTGCCTGACCCAGGAAAAGCACAGGATTTCATGAAGAAATTTAATCAGGTCCTGGGTGATGATGAAAGGCTACGAGGTCAGTTGGAGCTGTTGATTAGCCCTGCCTGCTCTTGTAAACAAGCAGAAGTCTGTGTGGTAAGGGAATGTTGTTAACTGTTTTGATCTTCTTAGTTAAAGAGGCCTGGTCTTTATTATCAGTGATTATGTTTATTGTGAGGTTAAGATTAGAGTGAGAAAAAAAGGGATTAATTTTGTGCCTGACTTGGTAAATGTTAGTTACTAGCTGTTCATCATGTAATACTGCTTGTACATGTCTGCATGAGTTTTAGTTTATACTTGCTACATTAAATGCATTTCATTGGTAGGGTAAGTAGGGAAATGCCACTTTTGCAAATTGACTAGTTCAATTTGTGCAGTCTTTTTGGTCTTATTTTGTTATTTTATTGCAGCTCCTCACTTCAAGCTGCACTTTCCATTACACATAAGTATCAACACTGCATATTCTAAGTGCTATTAATCTGTTTGATGCCCTGTTTCTTCCAGTGTGCTTCTTGGCAAAATCTCTTCAGAGGAGGCCAGCTTCCTGCTGATAGGCAGCATAGAAGCTTTCTTACCCTAGGTCAATAATATAGCCTTCACAGCTATAAGACCATAAGACATAGGAGGGAAATAGACCATTCAGCCCATCGAGTCTGCTCTGCCATTCCATCATGTCTGATCCCAGATCCTACACTGCCCCATACACCTGCCTCCTTAACATATCCTTTGATGCTTTGGCCGATCAGGAAAATATCAACTTCCAATATTCCCATGGACTTGCCTCCATCCCAGCCTGTGGCAATGCATTCCATAGATTCACTACTCTCTGGCTAAAATAAAATTCCTCCTTACCTCTGTCTAAAAGGTCCCCCTTCTAGCTCTGGATACCCCCACCTTAGAAAACATCCTCTCCACATCTACCCTATCTAGTCCTTTCAACATTCGGTAGGTTTCAATGAGGTTTCCCCCCCACCACCCAGCAATCTTCAGCCAATGAGCCCCTCTCCTAGGATTGCTACCTACAAGAAGTTTCTAGTGTTGATTTTTGGATTTGTCCACAATGTCCAGCATGCTCTCTACTTTAATGGGATTTCTCCTTGTAAACTGGGGGTTCCCAACTATTTTATGCCATAGGCCCTTACCATTAACCAAGGGGCCCACGGACCCCAGGTTGTGAACCCCTGCTATAAACAGTGGAATAATAGTTTTAGATTTCCATAATCTTTTTACTTATGGGTGCTTGGAATATCAGGCCTGTGAAAGTCTAAATACAATGTTATCAGGGTGTAAGGAGAATTCTGGACATTGTCAGGTGGTATTCTCCCTCCCCATTGTAAAGAAAGAACAAGGCAAATGTTAATCAAATATGTTTAAAAATAAAACCCCATCTTTTTGCTTTCACCTCAGAAAAGGTATCTGAAGCAATTATAATGTGTGGATGATCTAAAGCAAGGATTTAATGGTCTGAATAGTTCCAGCAGTCCCAGTGCTGGAACACAGATCAGTGATCCTAGCATCACTAACAGCTGGAACAGTCCGCCCACTGACAGGTAAATGAGTGTTTCACTCATCTACCTCTCATCCAAAAAAAAACTTAAATACTGGAGGCATGATGATAATTCCATCTAGCTCTCAGAAGATCCAGCCCAATATGCCATTGCTTTTATGATTATTTTGATGTCAGGCAATGCCCCTATGTGTTCTCTTACTGCTCCCTTGTTTTTTCCAATGCCATGCCCCATCAGCTGTTTACCATTCTGAGCATGCTAATAATAATGCTGCAGTGTGTGTGTTGTACACATATTAAATTTATTGAAAAGGAAAACAATGGCCATTAATCTTTCTCAGATCTATTTCAGGGAGCATCTAAGATGTTAAGAAATAAATTTTCTTTTAGCTATGGACACATCAGAGGATGAAAATAGATTCTAATAATTTTTGGTTCCACAGCTTCTTTCCCATCTCCCTTTAGTATCATTCTGGTCAATGACAATCTAATAAATTCTGGTGGGATCTTATTAAAATGTCCAAATGATCTGAATGGTCCAAAGTGACAAACAGATCTTCTTGGGGTAAAAGTTGATTTTCATGTGGAATACTGACTTGTTAACATAATTCAATAAAAGACGACAATTCGTATAAATTGTGTATTAGCTTGCATCTTGGGTGATAGAATTCATTCAGTGTTTTACATCAAATTATTAACAAACTACTGATCTTCATTTAAAAAAAAAGCAATTTGTCTAAACTTTGGGGATTAATTGTCATTTCTGTATCATTGTCTGGGTTGAATGTATGTTAATAATCCCTTTTGCCCCCTTTATCTAGAGAGAAATTACTCGTAAATTAGCAAATCCCAAACAGCCAACTAATCCCTTTCTGGAAATGGTGAAGTTCTTACTAGAAAGAATTGCACCAGTGCACATTGATTCAGAAGCCATAAGGTACATCTTTCAAAATATTTTTATTTTAATAGACTGTCTCTCTGCAAAGAAAGTTAAAACAGACCTTTATTTGCTGTGTATAATTTTAATAGTTGCCACTTAGAAGTAATTTGTTATCCATCAGACTAGGTTTAAGTTCATTCAGTCAGTATTTTGAATTAACTTATTTGATTAGTTTGTTACTAGCATTTATGTGTTACATAGCGAATGACAATTAAGGTTGAATATGCCTACTTTGCTCTTTAAGCTGTGCTGGTTGAGTTTCAATTTTTCTTTTTGTCTCATCAGCATAAATTGCTATACTACAATTTTTTTTTACCTTTTTGTCATTTATTTTATTCATTGTTCCTTTAATTTGCCATGTTGTCCCTTGATGCCAATTCCTTAGCTTGTAAGAGCTCATGATAAATTCAGTTAAAGGATACTCAGTGTATTCAACATTGTTGAGTTGAAATAAACAGGGCAACCTAGTAATTGAAATAATTTTTTTTTTCAGATACAAGACTCAATACTGTAGCCTTTCACATCTGGCAACTAATTGAAGTATTTTTATGAACAAACAGTTTTAAGTTCTGAGTATTTAAAAATCTCTAAATTATATTTCCACATCTCACTGAGATATCTATATTTAAGATTTGGATGCAAATATAGTTGTCATGGGTAGTAAGTTTGCAGATAAGCCAAAATTGAGTGAAGTTGCTATCACTAGGGAGAAGGTTGCTCGGGAACTGAGAGGTCTGAAGGTAGGTAAGTCACCTGGACTAGATGGTCAATACCCTAGGGTTCTGAAAGAGGTTGTGGAGGCATTGGTAATTGTCTGTCTAGTAAATTTTGGCATGGTTTCAGAGAACTCAAAAATGGAGAGAAGCAGAAGAGAGGAAACTAAAGACCAGCTAGTCTGATTTCAGTGGTAGGAAGATATTGGAGTTGATTATTAAGGGTGAGGTCTCAGCATAACATGATAAAAATAGGCTAGAGTTAGCATGGTTTCCTCAAGGAAAAACTTGTCTGACAAATCTGTTGGAATTCTTTGAAGAAATAACGGGCAGGATCAACACAGGAGAATCGATGGATGTTATGTACTTAGATTTTCAGAAGGCCTTTGACAAGATGCCATACATGAGGCTGCTTAACAATGGTATTACAGAAAATGCTGCCATGGTATTACAGAAAAGCTTCTAGCAAGGATAGAGCATTGGCAGATTGACAAGAGGCAAAGGGTAGGTATAATGGAATCCTTTTCTAGTTGCCTGCCAGAGATTAGTGGTGTTCTGCAGGGATTTGTGTTGGGACCATTTCTTTTTATGTTACAATTCAATGATTTGGTCGACAGAATTGATGGCTTTGTGGCAGAGTTTGCGGATGCTCCGAAGATAGGTGGAAAGGCAGGTAGAGTTGAGGAAGTTAGGAGGCTACAGAAGAACTTGGACTGATTAGTAGAGTGGCAGATAGAATGCAGTATCAGGAAGTGTATGGTTATGCACTGTGGTAGAAGAAATAAAAGCATAGACTGTTTTCTAAATGTAGAGAAAATTTAAAAATCTGAGGTGCAAAGGGACTTGGGATTTCCTAAAGGTTAAAATGTGAAAGAAACACAAGGTTGTTATCAGTACTGGAGAGCTTGAGTTATAAAGAGAAACTAGATAGGCTTGGATTATGTTCCTTGGTGCACAGGAGAATGAAATGATCTTAACATGTTATATAAAATCACAAGGTGAAAATTCACTCCAGGCTAGAGGGGATCCAAAGTCACCTTTGTAGCCAGCTTTTTTTACACCGAGCATCGTAGGTACATAGAATGCGTTGCCAGAAGAAGTGGTAAAGATTAGGAAAAATAACAATACTTAGAAGACATTTGGACAGGTACATAGATGAGAAAGGTGGAATACGAGTCAATTGCTGCAAATACCATTAGCTCAGGTAATCAGCTTGGTTGGCATTGATGAGTTGGGCAAAGGGCCTGTGTTTATCAAGTCAAGTTTATTGTCATTTTGACCATAGACTGCTGGTACAGTACACAGTAAAAACAAAACAACGTTCCTCCAGGACCCTGGAGCTACATGAAACAACACTAGACTAAGTAAAACAACATAAAAACTGCACTAGACTTCAGACCTGCACAGGACTACGTAAAGTGCACAAAACAGGGCAGGGCAGTACAATAATTAATAAACAAGACAATAGGCACAGTAGAAGACAAAATACAATATAATAATGATGTAGATGTCAGTCTACATCTGGGTATTGAGGAGTCTGATGGCTTGGGGGAAGAAACTGTTGCATAATCTGGTCGTGAGAGCCCAAATGTTTCAGTACCTTTTGCCAGATGGCAGGAGGGAGAAGAGTTTATGTGAGGGGTGCGTGGGGTCCTTCACAATGCTGTTAGCTTTGCGGGTGCAGCATGTGGTGTAAATGTCTCTAATAGTGAGAAGAGAAACCCCGATGATCTTCTCAGCTGACCTCACTATCTGCTGCAGGGTCTTGCGATCTGAGACAGTGCAATTCCCGAACCAGGCAGTGATGCAGCTGCTCAGGATGCTCTCGATACATCCTCTTTAGAATGTGGTGAGGATGGGGGTGGTGGGAGATGGACTTTTCTTAGCCTTCGCAGAAAGTAGAGACACTGCTGGGCTTTCTTGGCTATGGAGCTGGTGTTGTTGGACCAGGTGAGATTCTCTGCCAGGTGAACACCAAGAAATTTGGTGCTCTTGACAATCTCAACGGAAGAGCAGTCAATGTTCAGTGGAGAGTGGTCGCTCTGTGCTCTCCTGTAGTCAACAACAATCTCTTGGTTTGTTCACATTCAGAGACAGGTTGTTGGCTCTGCATCAGTCCGTTAGCCGCTCTACCTCCTCTCTGTATGCTGACTCGTTCTTGCTGATGAGACCCACCACAGTCGGGTCATTGGCGAACTTGATGTGACTCGAGCTGTGTATTGTTGCACAGTGGTAGGTCAGCAGAGTGAACAACAGTGGACTGAGCACACAGCCCTGGGGGGCCCCCATGCTGAGTGTGATGGTGTTGGAGATGCTGCTCCCAATCCGGACTGACTGGGGTCTCCCAGTCAGTCAGTGATGTGCTTTATAACTCATCATTGTATATTCCAATCCAGCATCATGTAACTGAGTTGTATGTATGAATTGCAATAACATGATACTCTATGTCTGTGAAGGTTCTCAGTCATCCGGGTCATTGTCTATCAAGCAGTAGTAAATCAAGGCAACTCAACTTGCTGTCTTGTATAGACATTTCACCACTCATCCAAGAGGCTTCTTTAGTTCTAATCCATGGTGGGTAGTTTTCCGGCTTATAAACTGAGTTGTTTAAAGAGGGTCATTAAGGGTAGTGGAGGTAATGAGAGGGTCATTAGTCTTATATTTGCATGAATGGAGGTGTGAACTGCTATGGAGACGGCAGGGCAAAGATGTTAAGACTACAATAACATCAAATTCACATGGGAAGATGTCAAGAACAGTAGAATGGCCTTTTTAGACTGTGCAGTAGTTATCAAAGAAAATGGACATCTAGGTATTGAAGTTTACAGGAAACTAACCCACACAGATAATTACCTACAGTTTGACTCTCATCATCCATTAGAACATAAGTTGGGAGTTACCAGAACACTACATCAACGTGCCAAGAATGTGCCCACCAACATTACAGCTAAAGACAAGGAGCACAACCAATTGAGAGAAGCCATGAAAGCTTGATAGTCGACTGGGTCTTCATCAAGACGGCAACAAAAAAAAACAGCAGGGGCATCAGCCTAACAAACTGATGTCTGATGTCTGCTTTGTAAGGAGCAAAGCAGATGGAAAAACATCCCATATGTTGCTGGAGTTTCAGAGAAACTTAGAAGGATTTTCAACAAACACCAAGTCCCTGTGTTTTTCAAACCTACAAAACCGTTCAGACAGAAACTCACCCACCCCAAAGATCCTGCACCCAAACATAAACAGAGCAATAATGTATATGCTATCCAATGCAATGAAAACTGCAGGGATCTGTATAACGGCAAGACTAAACAATCTTTCAAAACAGATGGCCCAACATAGGAGGGCTAACACCACAGGTCAAGTCTCAGATGAATGTCTACACCTAACGGACAAGGGGCACTCCTTTGATGATAACAATGTGCACATTTTGGACAGGGAGGGCAGGTGGTTTGAAAGAGGAGTTAAAGAAGCCGCCTTTGTCAAACAGGAAAACCCACCCCTGAACAGAGGGATGTGACACTGCCTGTCAGCCACTTACAATGTAATTCTAATATCTTTACCCCGGTGTTTCCACAACAGTTCACACTGCCATTCATACAAAAATAAATGACCCTCTCATTACCTTACCACTCTTAATGACCCTTTTGTGATTTCTATATATTAAAACAACTCAGAGTTTATAAGCTGCAAAACTACCCACCATGGATGGAACTGGGGAAGCCTCTTGGATGAGTGGTGAAATGTCTTCTAGACAACGCAGCAAGTTAAGTTGCCTTGATTTCCTACTGCTTGTTATTCTGTTTACTTTTTAACTTGTGTCATAATTGCAGTTTATGCTAATCGCAAATCTTCTGAAATATATTTCATTATTTGTTAATTTATTTGTAGTAATATTGCTTTGTGTGAGTTATATATGTTCGTTCCTTGGTCTGTAGGAATGTTGTTTTGTTTGGCAGTATACATGTATAATTGAAAGGCAATAAATTTGAATTTGAACAAATATATTTAAATTAAAATCTTGACAAATTATGGTTAAATAAGCTCTCTAACTTGCAAAGTTCAAAAAGAATTTAGCTTTTTTATGGAAGTAGTGGTGGCAGGGTGCCAGTCTATTTGTATTTATTCAATAGCATCATACATCATAAAGTATTTGCATTTCAGCTCCTTAGTGAAGTTAATGAACAAATCCATTGAAGGGACAGCAGATGACGAAGAAGAGGGTGTTTCACCCGATTCTGCCATCAGGGCAGGCTTGGAACTACTTAAGGTATTCACCACTCAAATATACAGAAACTAAGCTTTTAATTTGATACCAGTTTAAATTTCATGCTATGAATCCTATTATTTGTCTTTATTTAGAAACTTCTTAGAAATGACATTTTTCTTGTTACATAAATTTCAAACTGACCTTGTTTCATTTTATAACCAGATTCCATTCTTTTCATGAAACTTTCGATATTCTACAATTGCAAATTGGCTACTAGAATTAATATTAATTCCTATTCTACAATGTTACTTTAGAATTGCATTTTATTTTAAAAAGTGAATATTGTACCAAAGAATAAAAAGTTAATTGTAAACTATTTCTTTATATTCTCCTAATTACTGTCCTGCAGGTTTTATCATTCACACACCCTACCTCCTTCCACTCTTCAGAGACCTATGAATCGCTCTTGCAGTGTCTGAAAATGGAGGATGATAAAGTTGCTGAAGCTGCTATTCAAATCTTCAGAAACACTGGGCACAAAATTGAGACAGACCTTGTACAGATACGCTCGTAAGTTCACGTTCTTAATAAAAATGTCTTGGATGAGTAAAGAATTACATAATAAACTAAATTCTCTTCTGTGTTGTCAGTCTGTGGATAATGCAGTCTTAGAGCAATTACATAAGGGTCTGATGATACCACATCTGAAATATTTTGTTTTCCTAGCTCAGAAATGATATGCAAGTAGGAGAATGCAGTGAGGGTTCATCAGTTGCAGGTTTATTTTTGTCTTTGTGGACTGTGCAGAATATTAAGACCAATCATGTGGCTCTTTCTACTAGATGATATGGGCATATTAGATTGAATCGGCATACTCTGCAGAGTATCAATCTCTGATTTTAGGTTGTACTGAACCATTTACTTGTTTTTATCAGATTAAGATCCATAATTGCTGAAAAATACATTTTAAATTCAAGATTTACATTTTAAGTACACAGAATTTTTTTCTATTTGGTCATTTTTATTTCAAGCTCTGTCACTTAGTTGCACTGGGTTTCAGTGTATGGAAATTTAATGATGCTACTCCCATTTGTGTTGCAACTTAGATTATTCCTCTTTAAAGTCCTTAAGGTAGGTTCATATCTAACTATGATCTTGTCATTGCTATTTGGCAGTTCGAGTGTAAATGTTGCAGCTTGCATTCTCACTGCACAAGAATAGATTTATAATAGTACAGGTTTTTAGGCAGCTATTAAGTGTGAATATCACATACAAGCCTGACAATAAATTTTTCATGCTTTATTGCCTTTAAGATAATTACAGTGCCTACAAAAAGTATTCACCCTCCTTGGAAGTTTTCATGTTTTATTGTTTTACAACATTGAATCACAGTGGATTTAATTTTACTTTTTTGACACTGAGCAACAGAAAAAGACTCTGTTGTGTCAAAGTGATCGGAGTTAATTATAAGTGTAAAACACAAAGTAATTGGTGGCATAAGTGTTCATCCCCTTCAAGTCAGTATTTGGTAGATGCACCTTTGGCAGCAGTTACAGCCTTGAGTTTGTGTGGATAGGCCTCTTATCAGCTTTGCACATCTGGACACTGTATTTTTCCCTATTCTTCTTTACAAAACTGCTCAAGCTCTGTCAGGTTGCAAAGGATCAGGAGTGAACAGCCCTTTTCAAGTCCAGTCACAAATTCTCAATTAGATTGAGGTCTAGGCTCTGACTTGGCCACTCCAGAACATTAACTTGTTTTTAAGCCATTCTGTATAGCTTTGGCTTTATGCTTGGGGTCATTGTCTTGCTGGAAAACAAATCTTCTACCAAGTTATAGTTCTCTTGCAGACTCAATCAGGCTTTCCTCCAGGATTTCCTTGTATTTTTCTGCATTCATTTTGCCTTCTACCTTCACAAGCCTTCCAGTGCAGTGAAGCATCCCCACAGCATGATGCAGCCACCACCATGCTTCACGGTAGGAATGGTGTGTTTCTGATTATGTGTGGCGGTGTTTGGCTTACACCAAACATAGCATTTAGTCTGATGGGCAAAATGTTTAATTTTGGTTTCATCAGAAAATAGAACCTTCTTCCAGCAGACTTCATTCTCCCACATGCCTTCCGGCATACTCTAGCTGAGATTTCCTGTCAGTTTTTTTAACAGCGGCTTTCTCTTTTTCCACTCTTCCACAAAGCTACGACTGGCGAAGCACCCAGGCAACAGTTGTATTAGCAGTCCCTCCCATCTCAGCCACTGAAGCTTGTAGCTCCTTCAGAGTTGTCATAGGTCTCTTGTTTTATATTTGTAATTAATTTAGATCACTTTGTAGAGATCTATTTTCATTTTGACACAAAAAGTCTTCTTCTGTTGATCAATGTTCTTGTACGTTAAGCATTGAAGGTTAATGTACAGATACAAAAAGAAATTACAGAAGCAAAATCTAAGTTGATCTTTATGGCAGAAGGGTTTTTAAGCCCAGAATAAAGATGCCAAAGAGAAATTGCACCGGAGGTCTCATGAGACTACATCTAGAGTATTTTGTCTCTGTACCAAAGAAATAATGTACAGTATATGTAATAGAGTGAGTGCAGTGAAGGTTCATCATATTGCTTAATAGCATGGATGGGATTAAGCAGACTGGCCTTGCTTTCTCTAAAATTTGGAAGAATGAGAGCTATTCTCATTGAAACATATCTTTTTACATGTTATATGCATAGTGTGTCCCAAGGAATCAGCCACTTAAAAACAATGTAAAGAAATATTTTCACTCAGGGTGGTGGAACTTTGGAATTCTCCATTCAAGAGAGTTGTGAGTTCTCAGTAACTGAATATATTCAAGGGATTAATACATTTATGGATGTTAAGTGAAAAGGATATTCTGAGTTAGTGGATGGAGTCTGTGCACTATAAGACAAGCCCTGATCTTTCTGAATAACAGAACAGGCATGAAGTGTGAAATGGCATACTTGTGATAAATTTCAAGAAATCTATGTATTAGATATTCAGCTGGATTTAACTTCTAAATTGTTATTGATTATTAATATATCATTTTCCCTACAGAACTCTCATTCCCATTTTGCATCAGAAAGCAAAAAGAGGTACCCCTCGCCAAGCTAAGCAAGCTGTTCACTGTATTCATGCTATTTTTACAAACAAAGAAGTACAACTGGCACAGATCTTTGAGGTACCCAAACGATTTTTTCCTTTATTTATTGGATTGTAGTGTACAGTTAAGAGTATTTTAAGTAAATGTCAGTTCACATTAACTTAAATGGTTTGAAGTTTGCAGTGGGAGTTTGAAGGGTCGTGATAGTTCCCCAGTTTTTACATGACTTGGTAAATAATATATTCATTCTGTTTATAAATTAAGTCTTAATTCATATGAACAATAATATGAAAAAGATCAAAGTTGGTGTTTTTATTCTGGGTCTAGAACATAAAATATGAAATGTGCCATTACTCTGTTGTGTTGGTAAGAAGTATGAAGCCAAGTGTCATAAAGTGAATTTATTTTTTGAAAATGCCATAGTATAAAGTTGAAAGAATTTTGGTGAAGTTCTGAGCCTAATAAAGCTATTGTAATTACATAGCATTTAATTGACATTTCAAATGCACGATTGAGGTACATAGTTATCATAATTTAATGTTCTGTACGCTTTTTCTCCAGCCACTAAGCAAAAGCCTAAATGCTGACACCCCAGAACAACTGGTAACTCCACTCGTCTCATTGGGACACATTGCTATGTTGGCACCAGATCAGTTTGCCTCTCCAATGAAGTCAGTAGTCGCAAATTTTATCGTAAAAGATTTACTAATGAATGACAGGGTAGGTAAAGATTATGCACCATGTTTTGCTTCCAGATCAAATTTGATTACAATATTTTTGTGCTAAAATTACAACTATCTTTGATGTGTTAGATGACAGATTTCTTCATTGTTCTACTTGTATTGAGAAATTTGTAAGTTCTAGTTTTCCTTTTATCTGTTGAAATTGTCTTTTCAAAAACTATGTAAACAGCTTATTAACAAACCTACCAGAAATAATTTTGGAATAGTTCGGACATTTTGCCATTGTTCTACATTAATTCAGTCTGCATTATTGTAGAAATGCTTATCGTGGGTATAAACAGCTGGTGCTCTACTATCACAAATCAGCCACAAAATGGGCAGAGATAGCTGCCTTATTAATACCCATGATAAGACTTTTGGCGTCTACTAGAAAGCACTAGAATTAGTTTGATAAATGTGTTCTTGGACTGAAAACTCCAGTAAGTCTCTATTGCTGAGAAACCATATACACCTGAAAGCTGGGGTCTATTTGAAAATGCATGAATTAAAGAACACATGAAGGGGAGATAAAGCATGAGAGTACTGTAACTCACTTATGTCTGTAATACATGTGGAACATCAGAGCCATCTATGGATCAGACACCCAAGAATTATGCCTTAAGAGCTGAAATTGAAGGCAAGCTTACCAAGCACATGGAGACAGCCAGTGCCTGCTGGAAGGAACACTTCAGTGAACTCAAACATGACTCGGTCCTTGATACAAGTGCTCTGACCCCATTCTACAGCAGGTGATCCAGTCCAGCCATGCTTTCAGCCCAGTTGATGTCAATGCCAACTGAAAAGCAACACTCAGGCAGACTGCAGGAGTCTCCTTAAATTGCCAGTGCGGAACTTCACAAATTTACAAGGTCCAACTTCAGTCATTGAATTTATGTATGCAGCCAACACTTACATATACACACACTTGGAGCCTGAGTTTCAAGTGTTATTGAAGATCAGCCTCAAACATAGGACAAACTCCTGATTCACTGTAGCACATACTTTCCTGTCTTGCCCTCCTGTATACCTGAATTATAAATGTCAAGTGCACTGCAAATCATTAACAGTTTATCACTAATATTGCACCTGCAACATCATCTAAAACCATTTGTAGGATAAGTAAATTAAATTTAGTGTTAGCATCCCCAGCACTGAGGTTGTTTCCAAAAAGCAGACAACAGAATCCCGAAGTTGTTGCTGTTTTCCAAGCTTTGTCACTGTAAGACATGATCAGGTGCAGACAGAATTAAGTTCAAAGATATTTGCACAGCTTCCTGGCAGAAGTGCAACAACTTTACTAAGGATGAAGGCGCAGTTTGGAAAATACTAGTTATTGAGTCCATTTGGGAAATGTGCCACTCACATAATAAACTGTTGATCATAATGATATCACTATTGGGCCATATCCCACTCTGAATTATTGCCTTTGAAAGAAACAAAACTGTTTGAGTTGCCCCGTACTAATTAAGGGAAAGTTGCAAAATAATATAATTTTTAGTGATATTACATAGCCCAAGTTGTCATCACATGACATGGATGTTATTATCAAACGTTTACTGTTATTCATTTATACTCTGCCTGCAAGTAAATATATATGTCCCTTTCCAGTTCCCTGGAGGAAAAAATGGTAAATTATGGACTCCAAATGAAGAAGTCTCTCCAGAAGTACTGGCAAAGGTAGTGTGACACACGATTAAATATATACTGTTTATTTTGAAGTTGAATATTAAGATGGTTGCAATTTGAGGAATAAACAAGGATTTTGCTAGCCATGATGCATGCTTGTCTGGACCACTTTTGCCTTGTGCTGTCAATTAAATTTTGTAATTTTATTTTTGCCTTTTATGAACTTTTACTTTTTCTTGCTTTCCCCCACTTACTCTGTATCTTCAGATTTAATTTATCTGATGAATTCAGGTTATTGATAAAATATTAACTTGATCCACAAATGCTGGCAGAACTGCTTAGTATTTCTGATAGATTTCCAGTAATCACACTATTCTGCTTCGATATCCCACACCAGTGATAGGGTTTCCTTTTGTCTTCACCTACCACCCCACTAGCCTCCACGTCCAGCACATTTTCTCCATAACTTTCCCCCACCTGCAACAGGATCCCACCACCAAGCACATCTTTCCCTCCCCCCCCCCCCCCCACCACCACTTTCTGCTGTCTTCAGAGATTTCTCCCTACATGATTCCCTTGTCCACTCGTCTCCACTGTTCTCCCTCCTGGTACTTATTTTTGCAAGCCTCCTCCCTCACTACCAATCAGTGCCTCAAACAGTCCTTCCAGGTAAGGTGACACTTCACCTGTGAGTCTGTTAGGGTCATCTCCTGTATCTGGTGCTCCCAATGTGGCCTCCTGCAGTGAGACCTGAAGTAGATTGGGAGATCACTTCACCGAGCACCTACTCTCCAGTCCGCCAGAAAAAGTGGTGTCGTGGTTTCTCGTGCCCCACAAATGACCAGGAGATGCAGAAGATTCTTCAAGAAGGGTTAAACTTTAATTTGCAAATCAAAGCTGAGACAGTCATTGAGCTAGTCGGTGATTGCCCACTGATCCTTGGACGTAGCATGTTTTATAGCAATCTTCTGGTTTAGTTGTATTAGCATATCCAATCGGTCTATAGTTGAGTACCACAAGTACATCCGCCACTATTGTTTCTACGCATTGACTTAATCATGTTCTAATCTACATCTCTTAGCTACCTCTCATTAACACAACATTGTCTTCTACATTCTTAGGATTTCATTCTCCTACTAAATTGGGTGCATGCATAGCAAATAGCAAACTCAGATTTTCTAATCTACATCTCTTAGCTTCCTCTTATTAACACAGCATTGTCTTCTACATTCTTAGGATTTCATTCTCTAGCAAATAGCAAGTTGCAACTTTTATACTCCAATTCTGGTCGCCACCCATTTCAATTCCTCTTCCCATTCCCATTCCAACATGTCAGTCCATGGTCTCCTCTATTTCTGTACATTGAAGCCACATTCAGGTTGGAGGAGCAGCACCTTGTATTCTGCCTGAGTAGCCTCCAACCTGATGGCATGAACATCAATTTCTCAAACTTCTGGTAATTGCTCACCCAGCCCCCCTGACCATTCCCCATTCCTGTTTCACTCTCTTTCCTACCTCGTTACCTGCTCAACACCTCCCTCTGGTGCTCCTCCTTCCCTTTCTTCCATGAGCTGCTAACCTGTCCAATCAGATTCTTTTCTAGCCCTTTTTCACCAGTCAACTTCCCAGCTTGTTACTTCATCCCTCCCCCTCCTGGTTTCACCTATCATCTTATGCTTCTTCCTTCCCCCCACCCCCCCCACCCTTCTTGCTTTGACTTCTCATCATTTTTTCTAGTCCTGGTGAGGAATCTCAGCTCAAAGCGTTGACTCTTTATTCCTTTTCGTAGGTGCTGCCTGCTCTGCTGAGTTCCTCCAGCATTTTGTGTGTTTTGTCCTGCTTCTATATTGATTTGTTTTGACTACATACCACAGGACCACAAAATATCTAGTCTTTGAGCTATCTTAAAAGTAATAGACATTTACAAACATTGTGGATTATGATGCAGTAATATTATCTTTTCTTATTAGGTTCAGGCTATTAAGCTTTTGGTACGGTGGTTATTAGGAATGAAGAATAATCAATCCAAATCTGCAAATTCTACACTTCGGCTGTTATCAGCCATGCTGGTTAGTGAAGGTGACCTAACTGAACAGAAAAAGATAAGGTAACATTGCTCATAATAACGGTAATTGTTCCCTTGAATACGTTCATGAACCTTTCAATAATAAAACACAGTATGCAATTCAATCAACATATATAAATCAGAGAAAACTGCACAATTTATTAAATGATTTATCTTTGCTCTGCTTCTTCACAGAAACTCATGCGCTATTGATTGTATAAATTCCTTTTTGAATTAAAGTTTGATCTTAATGTTCCAAAGAAAACTTGCTGTGCATAAATGATTTGTAATTATTTTATAAAGCTTTCATTTCGTAGATATCATTCTTTCCCTTTCTGATTGTAATTTAATAGATTTTATATATATCAAAATCCTCCTTTGAGGGTTGCTTCAACTATGGATTACTTTTTATTAATCCCAACTGGAAATGGTTAATACCACAGTTGGGCCAAAATGTTATATATATTAAAGACAGAAATACCAGGGATGCAGGGGTATATTTGCAAGGGAAATTCAGATGTAAAAAGGTAGCGTGAGATAACTTTGGCAGAGAATATTAAGTAAAGCCCAAAGATGTTTTGTAATTTAAATGAAAATGCATAAAATGGATATTATATTAAAGGGAAAAGAATAACTAGAGGGAGAATGAGCCCCTGAAAGAGGAAGTTGCAATTTTTGCATCATCATTGGCCATAGATGAGGACTACTAGACTGGAAGGAAACGAATATTGTGCCTTTATTTAAGATGGTAGCAAAGAAAATTGTAGTGATTATAGGCTAGTATATCTAACATCTGTAGTAGTCAAATGTCAGTGATTAACTCCACTTGCCTCATCATTGAAATGTTCCCACTACCTATGGACTCACTTTCAAGGACTCTTCATCACATGTTCTTGATATTTGTTTCTAATTTATTTGTTTATATATTTTTGTATTTGCATAGTCAGTTGTCTTTTGCACGTTGAATGAATGCCCAGATTGATGCAATCTTCCATGATTCTGTTATGATTTATTGAGAATGCCCACAAGAAAATTAATCTCAGAGTTGTATTTGGTGACGTATATGTATGTTGATAATAAATTTACTTGTACTTTAAATTACTGAAGAGGATTCTGAAGGATATCTTTGGAAAGATGGGGGTCCATTAGGAGTAGTCAGCATAGCCTTGTGCAAACTCAACTTCGATGAGCTGACCAAGAAAATTAATGAGGTCAGAGCAGTGCATATAGTTTATATGGCCTTCAGTAAGGTAGTTGATAAGATTCCACACTAGGCTGCTCTGGGAGGTTAGTTCACATGGAATCTAGGGAGAACTGGCTAACTGGGTACATTTAGGTGATAGTGGATAGTTGATTTTTGAATCAAAGGTTTAAGTGGTGTGTGTGGGTCAGTGTCAGGCCCATTGCTGTTTGGATATGAATGTACAAGGCCTGGTTTGTAAATTTGCAGATGACACTAATAGGTGGTATGGTGAACAAAGAGGAAGGATATTAAAAGATACAGGGAGATCTTAATCAGCTGAATATCTGAGCTGGGAAATGGCAAATGGAATTAAATTTATGTAAGCATGAGGTGATGCATTTTGGGAAGTGAAATCCAGGTAGGACTTTCACAGTGTGCCCCTGCAGTGTTGTAGAACAGAGGGACTATGGAGGATGAGTACATTATTCACTGAAAGTAGAGTCACAGCTTGATAGGGTGGTGAGGAAGTCTTCTGGCAGCTAAACAGGACACTGGCAAAGCCTCACTTGGAGCATTGTGTTCAGTTTTAGTCACCTTGCTGAGAGAAAGGATGTTATTAAACTAGAAAGAGTTTAGAAACAATTTACACTTAGACTGTCAGGACTTGAATTATAGGAGAGGTTGGGCAGACTAGGACTGATTAAGCTGATCTTATAGAAGTGTGTCAGATCATGAGGGTCATAGATAAGTTGAATGCATTCAATCTTTTTCCCTGAGTTGGGGAATCAAAAATTAAAGGACATAGGCTTAAGGTGAGAGGGGAAAGATTTAGGAGGAACTTGAGGGGCAACCTGTTGTCACAATGGGCAGTATCTGTGGAATCAGTGCCAGGGGAAGTAGTTGAGGCAGGTACAACAACAACAACTTTTAAGACAGTTGAGCAGGTACGTGGATTGGAGGTGTTTAGAAGGTTACGTGCCAAACAATTGCAAATGGGGCAAGCTTGGAGAGGGTTTTTTAGTTGGCATGTGCCATTTGAGTTGAAGGGCCTGTTTCTGTACTATATGACTCTGTGGCATGCTTCTGACAAACTAGTGAAAGGTATATTCAGCTCTAATAAAACTCTTTAATTGTAAAGACAATGTGCAGGAATGTGCATTGCACCATTTATTAGTTGTCATCATACAAGATGATCTGGACTAGACTTGTGGCTTTCCTGTTTTCTGCCCTATATTAAAGATCTGTACTTTGAAGTGTTGGTCCTAGTCTCATTCTGCATTACCATGTTCTTGTGCTGCTCCATGGTTTGTTAAAGTATTAAATCTATTTCCCAAGATTCATCTCTGTCTTTCTATTACGTTTTCTTCTGCTGCTTTGCTGTTATGAGAAAGTACTACATTGACCAGTCAAAGTCCAACCTATTTCACCATTGTCATCCTGTTGTAATGGAATATTGGCTGCCACAGTATCATTTCCGTTTTCCACCACTAATTGCTTTGCCTCCTAGTTATCAGCACTGAGTCAAACAGAGGAGCATGGAATTGACTGCTTTGGCCATTTATGAAAGATTGCGTTCCCCATATTGATCTTGTAGCTAAGTCATGATCCACTTGGTTATTTCACAGGCTTTTATCTCTCAGGTAGTTATCTCTTATTAATATAGTTATGGCCATTTCTTCAGCCTGCTACTGATTGTGTCTCAGAATGGATCCATCTTTTCTATGGACTACAATTATGTGGCCATTGTCTTATTGCTTCCAATTTGTTAGGAGTGTTGCCTTGGTGAAGCAAGCCAACTGTCCACTTTATTACTGCTGCTTAGTGAAACTATGATGATGTGAACCTATGATCATGCCAATCTGGTTCCAGACAGTGGTTTACTTATTTCAGAGCCGTAATTCTGCCAGTAGTTTCTCAAAAATACAACTTCTTATTCAGAATCCTGCAATTATGACTGAAATAGATGAGATTAATTTGATTTGGTCATTATGTCTTCTTGCTTATATCTTAATATTGTGTTGAAAGGTAATTAATCCAGCTGGATTTTCCCTCCGCTTATATTTGAATTTTACATAAGCTTTTTTTTATGTTATTGGCTATGTTATGTCATTTTTTATGTTATTTTATGTTATGTTAGTGTTTGGTGAAATTACATGGCTAATATGCAACAACGTTGTATGATACTGCCATGAAAAGACTTACAGGTGTTCCAATCAGTGAAATGAGATTGGAGGTTTGGGTTGTAGAGGTGTCCTACCCTAGAAAAGACACACAAAGTTAGGTTACTAACAGAGCCTGCTCTTCTTAATGTGCACCATGCCTCAATCAATACAATTTTCAGAGGACCTTAGAAGAAGAATTGGAGAGATGCATGAAGCTGGAAAATGCTACAAAAGCATTTCTAAAGGCCTGAGTGCTCATCAGTCCACAGTAAGAGAAATTGTCTACAAATGGAGGAAATTCAGTACTGTTGCTACTCTCCCTAGAGTGGGTGTCCTGCAGAGATCATGCCAAGAGCTCAATGTGCAATGCTGAAGGAGGTGAAAAAGACAATGGTAACAGTAAAGTACCTGCAGAAACCTCTAGCACTTGCTAAAGTCTCTGTTCATGTATCCACTACAAGAAAAACACTGAACAAAAAAGGTGTGTATTAAAGACCACCACAAAGCAAACCATTGCTCTCCAAAAAAAAATCATTGCTACATTCCTCAAGTTTGCAAAAGACCACTTGGATGTTCCACAATACTTCTGGGATAATGTTCTGTGAACAGACAAGACTAAGATGAACTTTTTGGCAGAAATGCACACCGCTATGTTTGGAGGAAAATGGGCACTACAGACCAACACCAAAACCTCATCCCAACTGTGAAGCATGGTGGAAGAAATATCATGGTTTGGGACTGCTTGGCTGTCTCAGGGTCTGCACAGCTTGCAACCGTTAAGGGAGCAATGAATTCAAAATTGTATCAAGACATTTTACAGGACAACGTTGGGATAGCAATCTGTCGCCTGAAGCTTAGTAGAAGCTAGATGGTACAGCAAGACAGTGATTGGAAACACAAGTAAATCAACAGCAGAGTGGTTTAAAAGGAAGAAAATTTTGTGGTTTGGAATGGCTAAGTCAGAGTCCAGATCTTAACCCAATTGAGATGACCTGAAGAGGATTGTTTATGTAAGGTATCCCAGAAATATTGATGTATGATAACTATTTTGTATGGGGGAATGGTCTAAGGTTCCTCCTCGTCATTGCGCAGATCTGATCATCAGTTACAGGAAATATTTAGTAGTGGTTATTGCTGCTAAAGGAGGTTCTGACTGTTATTACATACAAGTGTTCACATACTTTTTCCAGCCTGGACTGTGAATTATTAAACAAGGTGTTCAATAATGACATGACAAACACAATAGTTTGTGTGTTATTAGTTTATGCAGATTCTGTTTGTCTTTTATTGTGACTTAGATGAAGATCAGACCATATTTTATGATAAATTGATGCAGAAAGCTAAGTAGTTGCAAAGGGTTCACAAACTTTTTCTTGCAACTGCATATAAGTGTAAGAAATCTTTAATTTGACGAACTAAGATTATCAGGTAGGTAATTCACTACTTTTGGTTTAGACTTTTAAACTTCCTCCTGTTGTCAGTATTCTGGTTGAGAGTTTCTAAAAAATTATAAGTACATTAGGTGGAGCTATGCTGTGATTAGTTGACCTTGTTTTCCCTGTCTTGCAGTAAATCTGATATGTCTCGATTACGGTTGGCTGCAGGATGTGCTATACTAAAACTTGCACAAGAACCTTGCTATCATGAAATTATCACCCCAGAGCAGTTCCAACTTTGTGCACTTGTTATAAATGTAAGTGCTTTATTTTCATCATTTGTGTTTAAACTCTGTGCTCCTTCAGTCTATTTATAAAATTTCCAAAAAATCCTACATGAAGAAATGCTTTCTTCAAATCTGTGCAATTCAATCCTATCTCAAACCATGCTGGACAAACCTTGTTGTTTATTCTGGGATTATTCTTTTAACAATATAAAAATGTTGCTACGAAAACCTTCTAACTACAGGTTTAACTCTTACAAAAAAGTGAAAATATTTTATTGTGATGCCTATAATTATTAAAAAATTAAAACAGTTGTGAAATGAGAGGTTAAATGAACTTTTATAATAGTGGCAATTTTTAACTGCATTTAACAATATGTAATAATATCAGTTTTAATTAATATACTTTTCATGTTATTAAGTTAGAGTGAGTGAAGAATATTTAGTTAATCGGGCAGCCGCATATTTAGGAAAACTTTTAAAGAACAAAAGCTAATTGAGAAACTTGTAGGGATTTCCTTTGTTTATTTGGGACACCATGCCACTTAATTGGGACAGGAGACTGTAGTTTCTAACTAGCATCAGTCCATACGCTTGTGTGAGCGTTAGAACATCATGCTTCATGTGAACAGTTTTTAAATAACGTCAGTTGCGTACATTTGTTCATTGATAATTAGAAATAAGCAGTAAGATCATTCAGAACCGTTTTGGTCACTGCGGTTTCAAGCATTCAGGCTTCGAGAGAACAGAAACAGCTTGGAGTGAAAATGAAGTGATTTCACTACCTCAAAAGAGTTAGAAACTATGAAGAATTTTAAATGAAAATGAAGATTTGGAGGATACAGTCATTGTATGAAAGCAGTCCATTATCTGCATTGGGTGGCTGTGCTGATTTTGTTCTTTTACAGTCACCCATGGTGCAGATGAATTTGTCCAATAGATGTTAGGAGCTAATACGCATTTTTATAGTGCTACCGTAAAATTGGCAGTGTTCTAATTTGTTCTGTATTTCATTTAAATACATAATTTGTTACTCAGTTTCTTTTTTATACCTTTCTAACTATTTCCGTGAAACTTTGGCTAATTGGGGCAGCCACTTAATTGGGCCAAAATGTATTGGTCTCAGTGTGTCCCAATTAATTAGAATCCGCTATATTATTGAAACAACATTGAAAGAATAAATCTTGGATAATTTAAATGCCACCCCCTACCCCCCAACCCCCCAAATGAGCTATCATGAAATTAGCAAACTGCTTCTGTTTTGCCATAGAGGTGAGCATTCGTGACTCTCCCATTCATGTTAACAGTTTGTTGCATTACCTCAAATAATCTATTGATTTTATAACTTTTGTTTTTAAAAGGACGAGTGTTACCAGGTGAGACAAATATTTGCTCTGAAACTTCACAAAGCCCTCGGAAAATTAATGCTCCCATTGGAATATATGGCGGTGTTTGCACTCTGTGCCAAGGACCCTGTGAAAGAGCGAAGAGCACATGCCAGACAGTGTCTCCTTAAAAATATAAGTATACGAAGAGAATATATTAAACAGAATCCAATCGCTCATGGTTAGTACAGTAATTTACAATATTTTCTTAAAAGAAGTGTTTTACAACTGACAATGCATTAGTTTCAGTTTAAACAAATTCTCATTATTTATTTCTTATATTCGCTTGGCATGCCCATCAGCTCCACCATGATTTTCTTACTACTTACCTTTAGGGATGTGGGTAGTCCCTGGTAAAATGCTGCAGGGTTTACAGGAGGAACATAGAAACTCTACACACCAAAGGTCAGGGTCAAGGCTACATTGCCAGATCGGTGAAACAGCACCACTTGGTCTGTCACTGTGCTACCCCTATGATTCAACTTTGTTTGAAAGGGATAAAACAAGTAATAGGAGGCCATTTAGATGAATTACATTGTGGGACGTATTATTGGAATCAATTCTGAGAAGAAGAATGCAGATTAATCAAAAACAGTATAGAGTAATATCGCAAAGACATGGCAGGCCATTTGGCTCAGCAAGTCCATGCTGACCATAGTGCCCACTCAGCTATATCCAATTACCTGCATTTGTCCCAAATCCCTCTAAGACCTACCCCTCCAGGTACCCATCCAAGTTCTTCTTAAATGTCACTGACCTCCATTCTGTGAAACAACCTTCAATCACCACTCGTTGCTTCTTGACCTCCAAGCCAATTTTGAATCCACCTTGTGAGCTCTCCCTAGATTGCATTAACCTTCCAGACCAGTTTACTATGTGGGACTTTGCCGAAGAAACATCCACTGTCCTAGCCTCATCTACCCTTTTGGTTACCTCTTCAAAAAAACTCTTAAGATATTCATCAAGCATGACTTTCCATGCACAAAATCATATTGGTTCATCTTAATTCTTGTATATCCAAATGCAGTCAACTAGATTTCTTAAGGGAAAGTTGCAAAGAAATCAGAATTTGTAAAAAATGCTTTTGATGTCATCTGCACTGTTTCCCCTTTTACTTTTTGTAATATATATAGACTATCTTATAAGTATAGATAGATAAGGTTTGCGAAAATGGAATCGAAAAGGAATCGAAAATGATGGTGTGAATGACAGGAGACATGCATAAACTGCAGGAGGATGTTGATGCTCTGGTCAGTTGTGCAGAAAACTCAAATAGAATTCAGTCTAGAGAAGTGAGAGGTAATTGATTTGAGGAAGGACAACATGTGAATCCAGCTTCTTAAAGGTGTTCAGAAAGGTTGGTAATATGGATAAGAAGACATCTGGTGTACTGTTTTTTGTTACCTAAGGAATAAAGCATAAGAACAAAGAGATTATGCTAGAATCATATAAAACACTAACTAGGCTACAGCTTGAATATTATGTACTGTTCTAGTCACCTTATTACGGGAACATCATACACAACGGAGAAGGTGCAGAAGAAATTAACAGGATATTGTCAGAGCTGGAAATTCAACAATGGGGATGGATTAGTAGGCTGGGGAAAGACTGGGGGAGGTTGGGCGAGATTTAGTTGACAAGTATTATGTTATGAGGGGCATAGACTGAGTAAACAGGCAGCATCTGTGAAAAGAGAAAATAGTTACCTCATCAGGGTCTTATTACTGTCCTCCAGATTCACTTTTATCTCCTAAAACCATTTGTGTATTATTAAAATCTGCTCATTTTCAGAGTTCTGTGAAATTCTTGGTTTTAATGTCCAGCACTTAAAGCAATATTTGGCCTTTTAGCTCCTAGAACTGTTACTTTCCTCTTAAACTCTTTCACTTCATGAGACTTCCATTTCCTATTCCATAAACCTAGCCACTCCATTCATAACTGGCATCTTGGTCAACAGGTTCATTTGAATTTCTATCTTTATGCATGATTGAAGACTTAAGCTTTGCTAAATTTTTGCCAGGCTTAATTAACCTAGCCTTTATCCACTGCTTTGCTTTCTAGATTCCCAAATAGTGTTTTCGTCTTTAATTATTCTGTTTGAGGTCCTGTTCCATTGCTTCACACTCTTAGCTTTCCTACTTTTACCTTCTCAATATTTTGCATCTGCTTTCTAACCCCATAATAATTCATCATTAATTTGCAGCATCCCTTCCACGGGTATCCCAGTTTCAAATCCTACTTGAAGTTAGTCAGATTCCTAGGCACCTTTCCTGCCATCCAATGAGCAGCTGTAAGTATTGCCCTACAATTTGCTTTTATCTGAATCTTTACAACTGCTCAAAGAACAATATTCAAATTTATTCCTAAACTTTGGAACAACAATTTCCTCTTTCTTAAGCAGAAATTGCTTTTGAAAGGCAAGGAATGCAAAAATGCTAAAATATGCAATATATAAAATAACAAAAATAATGTTTTTTTTCCCCAGTCCTGCCATGAATATAAATCCTGTGTCCTTGTTCTCAATTTGCTTGAGTATAGATTTTGTTCTGAAAGGTTATAATGAAATGGTAGCTTTGGGAATAAATGACATGTTTAAATCTGGTCAATTCAAAAGGGGCATTTTTCAAAGAAATAGGAGAAACTGGGTTCCTTACAAGATGCTTTCTAGAGATATTTGTTATAGGACAAAGGTGAATGAAATTGAAGTACAGTTAGGCCTCTCAAGTCTGGAATTAGATCAGTGCTTATAATCTTCTGATCTCAATGGGAATTGCTAGCTATCCTTTTCAAAGAAATATCGTATGTACTGTGAAAAATACAATAGTGTTACATATTTCAAGATTAAATCTTGCAGTAAAAGTGATTGGAATATTCAACATATTAATGAATTAATGTAAAACTAAAATATATTTGCTTATTTTTGTCTAATCAGGTTATTTTGAAGATTCTAATTTGCTAGAATTGTATGCATCAATAAAGTTTTTTATCAACTTTTAAATATACTTTTCCTTTGTTTTTTCTGTAGAGAAGCTTTTGTCACTATTACCAGAATACGTAGTTCCGTACACAGTTCATTTGCTAGCTCATGATCCAGATTTTACCAAAACACAGGATATTGAACAGCTACGTGACATTAAAGAGTAAGTAACATTTATTTAATGGCATTTACTCATTTACTTATTTTGCAGTACAAGCCCTTCTGGCCCTTCGTGTCATGCTGCCTCAACAATCCTGATTTAACCCTAACCTAATCATGGGACGATTTTACAATGACCAGTTAATCTACTGGTTATGTCTTTGAACTGTGGGATGAAACTGGAGCACCTGGAGAACACCCACGCATTCCATAGGAAGGCATACAAACACTTAACTTGTAAAACCGACAACCCCAGGATTGAACTCTGAACTCCAAAGCTGTAATTGCATTGTACTAACCCCAATGGCATCATCTATTGTAATTTGACCTTAAAATGTGTATATTAGTTTAAATGCTGAATTTGAAATTGCCATCTGTTGTATCCTTCTTGAGTGTTTCCTCTGATGTACCTTAAAACTAAGCTAAGATTTTTCTAATTATATTTGGTAAGGTGCCTCTGGTTCATGTTGGAAGTTTTAATGGCGAAAAATGAGAATAATAGCCATGCTTTTATAAGGAAAATGGTGGAGAACATCAAACAAACTAAGGATGCCCAAGCACCTGATGATGGCAAAATGAATGAGGTGAGATGTATATATTTGCAGCACACTAGAATCAGAATCAGGTTTATTATCACCGGCATGTACTGTGAAATTTGTTAACGTAGCAGCAGTTCAACACATTACATAATATAGGGAAAAAAAATCAATCAATTATGGTATATGTATATTGATTAGATTAAAAATTGTGCAAAAACAGAAATAAGTTAAATATTTAAAATATGAGGTAGTGTTCACTGGATTAATGTCCATTTAGGATTCGGAAGCTGTTCCTGAACTGCTGAGTGTGTGTGCCTTCAGGCTTCTGTGCCTCCCACCTGATGAAAGATCTTTCAGTATTTTGGTCTATGCTATTAAAATTGAACTGAGCCCCTAAATGGAGTTTAAAGAGTTGCACAGATTTCTTTCTTTATTTTGCAACATAGTGCAGAATAGGCCCTTCAAACCACACTGCCCCAGCAACTCCCAACAAATTCAATTAACCCTAACCTAATCACGGGACTATTTTTTTACAATAACCAATTAACCTATTTGGAACATCTTTGAACTGGAAAGAAACCAGGGCATCCAGAGAAAACCCACACGTTCCACAGCGAAGACAGACAGGCACTCCTTACAGAATGACACCAGAAATGACTTCCAAACTCCAAAATGCCCTGACCTGTAATTGCATCATGCTACTTTGACATGTCTGTTGATATTGCCAGAAAATGTTTTTGTTTCATTCAATGGGAAATGATGTTGCTGATTCAGCCAGCTTTTATTGTCATACTGTAATTGCTCCTGAATTGGCTGCAATTTCAGAAAGCAATTAAGAGTCACCCACTTTGTTTTGTTTCTCGGGTCACATGGCCAGCTGGGATCAATAGCTCTGTGCAGTCAGGTGATTTAGGGATAAATGAATTTTGAAACTAATTGTAGGATAGACAGGAAAGTGTTGCTGGTAGGGTGTTTTAAGGTAATTTGGGTCAAAGACTACTTCCTTCCATTCCATTTCAAGGATTTGCCCGGTTTTAGGGTTGATGGTTGTGCTGATGACAGTGGTGTGCTGATTTCTTGTTAAAGCCTAGTTGGAAGGTAGTAAAATGTTTGTACACTTAAATGTAAACATAGACATGATTGTTTGATGGGGAAAGACCGATTATGTGAGCTCAGGGACAAGCAATTCTCCATTCCTGCTGCCTTGGTTTTCTTGAACTTCATTAACCTGCTCCTTTCCTTCATCTATTCCAGCCTGTTATCTTGCACTCAACTTCTTGATCCCCTGTTCCTTTCCAACTCCAAGCAACCTTTCTTAACTGACTGTTTCTATCATCTTGTGTACTCCCAAGAAAGGTCTTAAGAAAAGTCGGATTTCCGTTTAAAATCTCTGGGAGGTTTTCATTTTGTCACTCAGTTCTACCTGTGTTGCTCATGCCCTCAGGAAAAGCTTTAGTCGGCCAATCAATGAGAAGCTTCTCTGCTGGTTTTTTCTTCACCATACTGTGTGAATCCTTCAGTCTGATCCTTCCTGGGCCACATTACCAAAAGTTTTGTAAAGGACTAACTGCACTGAATTGTTGAGTCCCTTTTCTTTTTTACAAGTTAGTGAGAAATGTCTTCATGATAAGCAATGTTCAGAAACAGATAAAACAGGATGAAGGAAAAGAGGTTACTCAAGGCTTTGCTGCTGTCTAGTTTACTATTTACCAGATACATGATATTTTACAGCATAAAATTTGAAGTTCAGTGCTACCTGCTGTATATGGTTTTTTTATGGGGGTATCAAATTTGTCAGTATTTCTTCTTGAGTGTCAACCTTACCAAATGCCCTTTCCTTGACAGACGCAGCAGTAGCAAGCTCTGCAGTCAAAATGCTTATTGTCTCTTAGTATGAATGTACTTTTAATTAATACCAAATAGCTCTTCTAATGTTCAAAGAATACACTGGAGCCTTTTAATAGTGGGATCTGATCAAGTGTATTTTGCAGATTAGACCTATCAATACTTAGCTAGTTCTAAATTTCCATACATGTTTTTATGCATAGAATTATGGGATTTACTAAACAACAGATGGCTCTACATGTCAATTGATTTCAGTCATGGAATCCTTTGAGAAACCTGGGTTTTATTTATTTATTGTTTCTGAGTAATCAAATTTCTTCAATATATATTTCTTCAATGTTGTTTGTCATATACATTAATGATCTGGATGATGGGGTGCTAAATTGGATTAGTAAGTATGCAGATGATACTAAGATAGGTGGCGTTGTGGGTAATGAAGT
This sequence comes from Hypanus sabinus, assembly GCF_030144855.1. Classification (NCBI taxonomy): domain Eukaryota; kingdom Metazoa; phylum Chordata; class Chondrichthyes; order Myliobatiformes; family Dasyatidae; genus Hypanus; species Hypanus sabinus. Next base: position 44,404,803 of record NC_082719.1, on the reverse strand, counting down.
AGGTTTTCAAAGCTTGCAGAGAGATTTAGGCCAGTTAGAAGAGTGGGCTGAAAGATGGCAGATGGAGTTTAATGCTAATAAGTGTGAGGTGCTAAATTTCGGTAGGACTAATCAAAATAGGACATACATGGTAAATGGTAGGGCATTGAAGAATGCAGTAGAACAGAGTGATCTAGGATTAATGGTGCATAGTTCCCTGAAGGTGGAATCTCATGTGGATAGGGTGGTGAAGAAAGCTTTTGGTATGCTGGCCTTTATAAATCAGAGCATTGAGTATAGGAGTTGGGATGTAATGTTAAAATTGTACAAGGCATTGGTGAGGCCAAATTTGGAGTATTGTGTACAGTTCTGATCACCGAATTATAGGAAAGATGTTAACAAAATAGAGAGAGTACAGAGGAAATTTACTAGAATGTGACCTGGGTTTCAGCACCTAAGTTACAGAGAAAGGTTGAACAAGTTAGGTCTTTATTCTTTGGAGTGTAAAAGGTTGAGGGGGGGACTTTGATAGAGTTATTTAAAATTATGAGGGGGATAGATAGAGTTGACATGGATAGGCTTTTTCCATTCAGAGGGCAGATTGAAACAAGAGGACATGAGTTGAGAGTTGGGGGCAAAAGTTGAGGGGTAACACGAGGGGGAACTTCTTTACTGAGAGAGTGGTAGCTGTGTGGCACGAGCTTCCAGTAGAAGTGATAGAGGCAGGTTCGATATTGTCATTTAAAGTAAAATTGGATAGGTATATGGACAGGAAAGGAGTGGAAGGTTATGAGCTGAATGCAGGTTGGTGTGACTAGCTGAGAGTAAGAATATGGCACAGACTAGAAGGGCCGAGATAGCCTGTTACCATGCTGTAATTTTTATATGGTTATATTATTTTAGTTTTATAGTTTCTTAAGCAGTGCATGTCAGGACTGGCTTTCATCTCTGGCCTTAGATTTGCTAGTTCTGAAAGTCTGTCAATAACATTTGCCAGGCAGGATCTCTGCACTTCGTCACCCACTGTTCACTTATCATTCAGACCATTCTAGTGGAATCAGGGATAGAGTGGGCCTGGAAGAGAGGTCCTGAAGCTCCAGCCCTAGGGATGTTCAGGTGTATGAAGACCAAAGGCATTGATTCAAGACAATAAATATATTTGTCACAATAACATGGATCTTGTGCATTTGGTGGCATGCAAGATTTAAATGTTATCATTTGACTGGCCTGGCATTTGCATCAGATGATTAAAGCTTTTTTTGAAAATGTTTCCATTATCTTAATGTAGTTCATTGATTTTTTTATTGAGGGGAGGGCTTCACTTGTGATGAAATAGTCTGTATTCAACTCCTTCTGGAGTCTTTTCTGTTCCTGGGCATTGGTGTTTTCTTTGCCAGGCCATGGTGCAGCCAGCTAGGATATTAACTGTGCATCTATAGAAGTTTGTCATAGCTCATGACTTATCTTCTGCTTTAGCACCATTTTCCTACACTGACTCAGCACATTCCAACCCCATAACATGTACAAGGGCAAGGGCAACAAAAGCATGGGAGCAACAGCACCCTGAAAGTTGCCTTCCAAGGCCCACACCATTCTGATTTCAAAGTATATTGTGGCGACCCACTTTCTATGCAGGCGAACCAGCTCACAAATAGCCAGCGCGCGGGGGGAGATTTTGGTAATGCACCTCTGATGTCATTTCCGCCCGAAAAGGACGGGCGCTAGGGATTAAATGCCAGCGCCGCTAAGTTTGAATAAACTAGTCTCCAAAGTACATACCGACTGCGTGTCGTTATTTCAGCGCTGTGTGTAGCACATCGCTACATTGGTGACCCTGACGGTCCAAACGGGATTTGGACCAAAGATGACCGACTCTTCATCTGTTCACGCAGTTTCGCTAAAACTGCCGACTTTCTGGACGCTGCGACCACGCGTGTGGTTTAGCCAAGCAGAAGCCCAGTTCCAGATTCGGCAGATATCCTCTGATTCCATGCGTTACTACCAAGTGGTGAGCGCCCTTGACCAGGAGACGGCCGCCCGGGTTGCAGATTTCTTTTCTTTTCTTTTCTTTTCTTTTTTTTTTCCAATCTTTTTATTAAATTTCATATATAAAAAAAACAACACATAATAATGAATAGATTACAGATTCAATAAACTTGAGATTACATTAGTAATAGGATAATAATATCCTATTAAAACATCCATCAACAAAAGGTACATAAATCCATCAAGTCTATATAAATATATATGAAAAAAAAACAAAAATAATCATCAAAAAAAGAAAAAAAATTGAGATTATATATGAGAAAAAATGTATATTAAAAAAAATACTAAACTATAACTAACATGGGCAATAATAGTACTTTATAAATATATGAAGGTGTCAAGAAAAGAACTCCGGAACTCCATACCTGAACAAGGATAAGTAGAGAAAAGGATCTGAAATAGGCCAAATTAATTCATATGAAAGTGTCGAATAAATGGTCCCCAGGTTTCTTCAAATTTAATTGAAGAATCAAAGATAGTGCTTCTGATTTTTTCCAAACTCAAATAAGAAATAGTTTGGGAGAACCACTGAAATATAGTAGGAGGATTTACTTCTTTCCAGTTTTGTAATATAGACCTTCTGGCCATTAATGTTACAAAGGCAATCATTCGTCTGATTGAAGGGGAAAGCTGATTGCCATCTTCATTTGGTATACCGAAAATTGCAGTAATAAAATGGGGTTGTAAATCGATATTCCATACTGAGGAAATGACATCAAAAATGTCCTTCCAATAGTTATGTAAAGTGGGACATGTCCAAAACATGTGAGTCAATGAAGCCACTTCTAAGTGACATCTGTCACATTGAGGATTAATATGCGAATAAAATCGGGCAAGCTTATCTTTAGACATATAAGCTCTATGTACAATTTTAAATTGTATTAAAGCATGTTTAGCACAAATAGAGGAGGAATTAACCATTTGTAAAATTTTTTCCCATTTATCTGTTGATATATTACATCGAAGTTCTTTTTCCCATTCTTGTCTAATTCTATCCGATATTTCTGGCTGTATCTTCATAATCATGTTATAAATAAAAGCTACTAATCCCTTCTGACAAGGATTAAAAGTAAAAATCAAATCTGAAAAATCCGATGGAGTTGAATTAGGAAAAGATGGAAGAATTTTATGTAAGAAATTTCTAATTTGTAAGTATCTAAAAAAATTAGATTTAGGTAATTCAAATTTGTTGGATAGTTGATCAAAAGACATCAAAGTACCTTCAAAAAAAAGATCACGAAAACATTTTATACCTTTCCTTTTCCATATACTAAAAGCTTGATCTGTCAATGAAGGTTTAAAAAAAAAATTACATAAAATAGGGCTGTCCAGAGCAAAGTTTTTCAGATTAAAAAATTTGCGAAATTGAAACCAAATTCGTAGTGTATGTTTAACAACAGGGTTAGATATCTGTTTATTGAATTTGGCTAAATCAATAGGAAGAAAAGAACCAAGAATGGAAAATATAGAATATCCCTTAACCTCACTACATTCCAAATTTACCCACTGTGGGCACACAGGTGAATCCAAATCTAGTTTCCAGTACATTAGGTTACGAATATTATTCGCCCAATAATAAAATCTAAAGTTAGGTAAAGCTAGACCACCATCTTTTTTAGACTTTTGTAATTGCCTTTTGCTTAACCTAGGATTTTTATTTTGCCACACAAATGAGGAAATTTTTGAATCAATATTATCAAAAAAAGATTTAGGAATAAAAATTGGTAAAGCTTGGAATAAATATAAAAATTTCGGTAAAATCATCATTTTAATAGCATTAATCCGACCAACTAATGATAAAAATAAGGGAGACCATCTTGTAGTAAGTTGCTGAATTTGATGAAGCATAGGTAAAAAATTCAGTCCAAATAAATCTTTATATTTCTTGGTGATTTTTATACCTAAATAGATAAAGTTATCAGTAACAACTTTAAATGGCATCCTATCACTCAAAGTTTGCGCGTTTAAAGGGAATAACTCACTCTTATCTAAGTTTAACTTATAACCAGAAAAGCTACCAAATTGAGCCAACAAGGATAAAATAGCAGGAATAGCCCTACTAGGATTAGAAATATATAACAACAAATCATCAGCATAAAGCGATAATTTGTATAACTTCTCATTACGGGTAATACCAAAAATATTAGGAGACTCACGAATAGCAATAGCTAAAGGTTCTAATGCAATATTAAATAATAAAGGACTTAAAGGACAACCTTGTCTCATACCACGAGATAATTGAAAAAAAGAGGATCTATAATTATTTGTAAGAACAGAAGCAACAGGTTTATAATATATTAATTTAATCCATGATATAAAATTAGGACTAAAATTAAAGTTTCTCAATGCATTAAATAAATATGTCCATTCAACTCTATCAAAGGCTTTTTCAGCATCTAATGAGATAACACATTCTGGGGTTGTAGGTGATGAAGTATAAATTATGTTAATCAATTTTCTAATATTAAAAAAGGAATACCGATTCCTAATAAAACCAGTTTGATCTTCTGAAATAATCTGTGGTAATACCTTTTCTAATCTAATGGCTAAAATTTTTGTAAGAATCTTAGAGTCTACATTTAATAATGATATAGGGCGATAAGATGCACATAAAGTAGGATCTTTATCTTTTTTAAGAATTAGATAGTAGCTTCATAAAACGATTGAGGTAATCTCTTCTTAACAAACGCATCATTAAAGATTTCACATAGCCAAGGAGAAAGCAATAAAGAAAAAGTTTTAAAAAATTCTACAATAAAACCATCAGGACCAGGAGCTTTCCCTGAATTCATTGATGAGATAGCCTCTCTTATTTCATCCATAGAAATAGGAGCATCAAGCAAGCTACAATCTTCATCTATCAGTTTAGGAATATTCAAGTTATTAAAAAAATTATCCATCGTAAACCGGTCACCGTCAAATTCTGATTGATATAAAGATTTATAAAAATCTTGAAAAGTGTTATTGATTTCTTTATAATCAGTAGTTAAATTACCGTCTTGTTTACGAATTTTAATAATTTGTCGCTTAGTCGAAATAGCTTTTAATTGATTAGCTAACAATTTACCAGTTCGATCGCTATGAATATAAAATTGAGCCCTAGTCTTAATTAATTGATTCTCAATTGAGGAAGATAATAATAAACTATGTTCCATTTGAAGCTCAACTCTCTTCTTATAAAGTTCTTTGGTAGGAGTAACGGAATAAATCTTATCAATTTCTTTAATTTTATCCACCAATAAAGCTATATCTGAATATCTTTGTTTTCTTTTACCAGCGGAATATGAAATAATTTGTCCACGAATAAAAGCCTTGAAAGAGTCCCAAAGTATTCCTTTGTCAATCTCTTCATTATAGTTTGTTGAAAAAAATAAGTCAATTTGTTGTTTTATGAAGGTAATAAATTCTGGATCTTGAAGCAAAGTAGCATTAAGTCTCCAAGATCTAGTATTGATAGAAGAGTCCGGAATCTTAATAGATAACTTCAAAGGCGCATGATCCGAAATAGCAATAGAATCGTATTTACAATCAATAACATCTGTTAATAAACGATGATCAATAAGGAAATAATCAATTCTAGAATAACTATGATATACATGTGAAAAAAATGAAAATTCTTTATCTTTAGGGTTCAAAAACCGCCATATTTCAGTAATTCCAGAATCAACCATAAAAGAATTAATAAGTAAAGCTGATCTATTCGGAAGAGTTCGAATAGGTTTAGATCTATCCATCGAAGGATTCAAACAACAATTAAAGTCTCCACCCATAATCAACATATATTCATTCAAATTAGGAAGAGAAGTAAATAAACGTTTAAAAAATTCAGGACAATCAAAGTTTGGAGCATAAATATTAACTAAAACAACTTTCCGATTAAAAAGTGAACCAGTTATCAACAAAAATCTACCCTGTGGATCAGAAATAATTTCATAATGTGTAAATGAAATTGAGGCGTCTATAAAAATAGACACACCCCTAATTTTAGCGGTACAATTTGAGTGAAATTGTTGACCTTTCCAGAACCTAAAAAAACGTTGATTATCCTCCCTCCTAATATGGGTCTCCTGTGCAAAAATAATATTAGCGTTCAATCTATGGAATACTTTAAATATTTTTTTACGTTTAATCGGATGATTTAAACCATTAGTATTCCACGAGATAAAGTTAATAGATTTATCCATCATACCAATATTAATTGTGTGTATCATAAAAGGTTAAAAAGACACATAACCCACAATTTAGGAAGAAGGAAAATTGATTCAGGAGCAACCGGAGATCCTGACACCTCAACAATATTAACAATTTAAAGTCAGCCCATAAACTAAAAGCAAAAGCATGAAAAAAGATCCCTCCCCCCTCCCCCCACCCTTTGAAAGAAAGCCAAGCGGCAGGCGCATAAACTAATACTAATATTACCCCCATTTCAAGATGGCAGCTCCATAAGAAAATTTTTTAAGAAAAAACTATATAACACCCTAATTAAAATATAGAGTTGCAAAAAAAAATATATATATATATATACCTACATATATATATATACATACACATACACACACATATCAGACAAGTCAAAAAAAAACTAAAATAGTAAAACCAGAAAAATCATTAATAATAAAAAAAATGAACATTAAAGTTTAAAAATGTGATACACCTTTAAAAAAGAAATTCCATATTCAGATACAAAGATGACGTTTCACAAGCCAAGACTTATGGGAAGAAGAAACGACATTTTGAGAAAGCCATATTACAAAATATGAATATAAATTCAGCAATCTAATAAGAAAATTTAGTAAAAAAAAGAATTCAAAACCTTTGTTCCATTTCTAAATACAGGCAAGCAAATAAACGCTTATAAAAAGTAAAGACTTATGGGAAGAAGAAACGACATTTTGAAAAAATAATTCATTATTACAAAATACAAACGTGTATAAAGAAGGATATTATAAAAATTAAAACAGCATCTATAAGCAACAATAATAGTAGTAAAAAAAAAGACCCAGACCCGTAGTTCAAAATAAAAAGTTATAACCCAACTTCCAGGGTTAAAACTTAAAATGAAATGGCATCCTCTCTCCAAAAAAAAAAATCTTCAATGTAACTCATAGTTCAAGTTGCACTAGAGGATCGATATTCTTCAACAAATTTCTTCGCTTCTTCAGGAGTGTTAAAAAAGTGTAGACTGTTGTCGGGCAGCACCATTCTAAGCTTCGCTGGATACATTAAAGCTTGTTTAAATCCAATTGAATGAATCTCTGCCATCACTGGTTTAAAAGCGATCCTGGCTTTCATTACTTCATACGAATAGTCCTCAACAATTCGAAATGAGTAATTTTTGAAGGAGATCATACCTTTTTTACGAGCTAACCGAATTAGAAGCTCTTTCTCACGAGGATAATGAAGGCGAACAATCACCGCTCGTGGTTTATCAGACACAGACGAAAGCCTCGCAACTCTGTGAGCGCGGTCGATAACAGGTTCATTTTTCAAACCTTCACCACCGAAAATTTCCCACAGTAATTTAGAGAAAAATTCAGTTAAATCACCGGACTCAACTTTTTCGGGAATTCCGATGATGCGCAAATTCTGTCTGCGAGAACGATTTTCAAGATCAGTAATTTTAAACTTATACTGATCTAAAGTTTTAGCAGTCGACTCTATCTTCTTCTCTAACACTTCAATTGTACGTGCTTTTTCACAAATTGATTGTTCAAGAGTCGTGATCTTATTTCCAAGCTGCTGAACCACTAACGCCTGCGACTGAAACTTAGTTTCAAGCAATTTAACAACTCCTTCAAAATCGGATATTTTCGTAGTAATCCTCCTTTCCAAACTTAACAGTTTACTGTCCAATTTACCTTCTAGTCTGCCTTCCAGACCCGCAAATTTAGCATCCAGTTTATTGTCCAATTTACCTTCCATACCCGCAAATTTAACATCCAGTTTAATGTCCAAAAGACCAGAAATTGCGTCGATGGATACAGGATCCTTAGCCGATTTCTTACTTGTAGCCATTTTAGGTTTGACAAGATTAGATCAACTATTATTTTAGGAAAAAAGGGTCAATCAAAGGTAGCAACTCATATGATTAAGTTCGAAAAGATCTAATCAAAGGGTGATTATAGTTAAAAAAATAAAGAGCGCCTAAAAGGCAGATGCTTACGTCGCCATCTTGAAACTCCACCCCCCCCGCAGATTTCATACTGTCGCCCCTGGAGGAAGGCAAATATGAAGCATTCAAAGCGCTGCTCATTGGGACCTTTGACCTCTCACGACGTGAGCGAGGTGCCGCCTGCTTCACCTGGACGGTTTGGGAGACAGACTACCGTCAGCATTGATGAACGAGATGCTGTCCCTGACTGACGGACACAAGCCCTGCCACATGTTCGAGCAAGTGTTCCTGGAGCAGCTGCCCGAGGACATACATCTGCTGCTGGCTGACGCAGATTTCAGCGACCTCCGGAAGGTGGCGCCCCGGGCAAACATGCTGTGGAAAACCAAGAGGGAGACCGTGGCGTCCGTCGGTCAGATTACCAGGCCACGTGCCTAACAGCGGACCAGACCAGGTCCGGCGGGGGGCACACACAACACAGAGGCAGGCGTGAGGAGGCCAGTGAACAGTAGTGTTTCTACCACCAGCGGTGGGGCACAAAAGCCCGCCGTTATCACCCGCCCTGCAAGGGACAGGGCCAGCTGCCGCTAATGACTATGGCGGCTGGCCACCAGGACAGCCTCTTGTACATCTGGGACAAACAGTCGGGACGTCGCTTCTTGGTCGATACCAGAGCAGAGATCAGCGTCTTACCCCCGACGGGGTACAACACCCACAACAGGAAGCCAGGACCCACCCTGAGGGCCGCAAACGGCAGACCGATACGGACCTATGGCACCCGCACAGTGCAGCTGCTGTTCGGCGCCAGCCGGTTCACGCGGGACTTCACACTGGCCGCGGTGGCTCAACCACTCCTGGGGGCGGACTTCTTGCGAGCTCACAGCCTGCTGCTCGACTTGCAAGGGATAAGACTGGTACATACCGAGACTTTCCAGACGTTCTCCCTGGGTGAAGCCAAGTTGCCGGCCCCACACTTTGACTCCATTACACTGTCGGACAACAAATTCACCAGAATCCTGGCGGACTTTCCATCAATTCTGGCACCGCAGTTCACGGCAGCCATGCCCCGACACGGGGTACAGCACCACATTCTGACCCAGGGACCACCCCTCCACGCCCGCGCACGAAGGCTCCCCCACAGAAAAGCTCCACCTGGCGAAGGAGGAGTTCAAGAGGATGGAGGAATTGGGGATCGTACAGAGGTCCGACAGCTCATGGGCCTTCCCCATGCACATAGTGCCCAAAGCAGCCGGGGGTTGGAGACCATGTGGCAACTACTGCAGACTGAACGAGGCTACTACCCCGTGCCGCACATACAGGACTTTGCAGCAAACCTGTACGGGGCAAGAATATTTTCCAAAGTAGACCTTGTTTGGGGATACCATCAAATCCCGGTGCACCCTGAAGACATCCCCAAAACGGCACTCATCACCCCGTTCGGCCTTTTCGAGTTCCTCCGAATGCTGTTCGGCCGGAAGAATGCCGCACAGAAGTTCCACCAGCTAATGGATTCGGTGGGACGCGACCTGGACTTTGCATTCATCTATTTGGACGACACACTTATAGCCAGCAGTTGTCGTCAGGAGCATCTGTCCCACCTCCGCCAGCTCTGAGTGATTTCGGCCTCACAATCAACCCGACCAAATGCCTGTTTGGTCTCGATACCACTGACTTCTGGGCCACAGGATTACCAAAGGCGGGGCAACACCTCTGCCCGCCAAGGTAGACGCGATCTGCCACTTTGCCCAGCCCGACACGGTCAAAGGCTGCAAGAGTTCATTGGTGTGGTGAACTTCTACCACCGTTTCCTCCCCTCAGCAGCCCGTATCATGCGCCCTTTGTACACCCTGATGTCGGGTAAAAGCAAGGACATTACTTGGGATGAGGAGGCCGCAACCGCTTTCGTTAAAGCCAAGGAAGCCTTGGCCGATGTCACGATGCTGGTGCACCCCAGAACGGACGTTCCGACCGCCTTCACAGTGGACACATCCAACACAGCAGTCGGTGGGATGCTGGAACAGCTCATCGAGGGGCGCTGGCAACCCCTGGCGTTCTTCAGCAAGCACCTACGACCACCCGAACTCAAGGTCAGTGCTTTCGACCGGGAGCTGTTGGCGCTGTATCTGGCAATCTGGTGTTTCAGGTACTTCTTAGAAGGCAGCCTGTTCACCGCGTTCACGGACTACAAACCGTTGACCTTCGCGTTCACAAAGGTGTCTGATCCCTGGTCGGCTCGCCAGCAGCGACATCTGTCCTACATCTCCGAGTACACGACGGACATCCAGCATGTCTCGGGAAAGGACAACGTCGTGGCAGACGCACTCTCCAGACCAGCTGTCTAGGCCCTGTCCCTGGGGGTGGACTATGCAGCACAGCAGGCAGTCGACGAGATGCCCAGCTACAGGACCACAGTCTCAGGTTTGCAGCCACAGAACTTTCTCGTAGGCCCAGGTGATAGGACCCTCCTGTGCGACGTGGCTACTGGCCAACCTTGCCCCATCGTCCCGGCCTGGAGGCAGCGAGTTTTCGACTCCATACATGGTTTGGCGCACCCATCTATCAGGACAACTGTCAGGCTGGTCTCCAGCAAGTTCGCTTGGCACGGACTTCACAAGCAGGTCAGTGAATGGGCCAGAACGTGCGCGCAGTGCCAAACAGCCAAGGTGCAGCGGCACACTAAAGCCCTGCCGCAGCAGTTGGAACCCACCCACCGGAGGTATCGTGGGCCCCCTACCAGTGTCCCGAGGAGCATGGTACCCCCTAACTATGGTAGACCGGTTCACGAGGTGGCCAGAGGCGGTCCCGCTCACCAACACATCTGCCGATTCCTGTGCCCGAGCGCTAATCGCAACCTGGGTAGCACGTTTTGGGGTACCGGCCCACATTACCTCCGACAGGGGCGCCCAGTTCACCTCCAGCCTGTTGGGAACACAGCTACACCACACAACTGCCTACCACCCGCAGTCGAACGGACTGGTGAAACGCTTCCGCCGTCACTTGAAGTCGGCTCTCATGGCCCGCCTGAGAGGACCGAACTGGGTGGATGAGCTTCCCTGGGTCCTGCTTGGAATTCGTACAGTGCCCAAAGAGGATCTGCATGCCTCGTCGACCAAGTTGGTGTACGGCGCGCCCCTGGCCGTCCCAGAAGATTTCGTACAAGCCCCAAGGGGGCAAGAGGAAGAACCTGCAGCAGTCCTAGACAGGCTACACGAAAGGCTCGGCAACCAGGCCCCCTTACCAACTTCACAGCATGGACAAACCCCGACCCATGTACCCACAGACCTGCAGAACTGTAAGTTTGTGTTTGTACAAAGGGGCGGACACCGGGCACCGCTACAGCGGCTGTATGAGGGGCCATTCAAGGTGATCGACAATAACGGGTCCTCGTACGTTCTGGACATTGGGGGGAGAGAAGAGGTTTTCATAGTGGACCGACTCAAACCAGCCCATGTGGACTTGGCGCAGCCGGTCGAGGTTCAGGCACCGCGGCACAGAGGCAGACCTCCCAAACAGAGGCTGATCGAGACTGTGGACATTGGGAGGTGTATCGCCAGTTCTGGGGGGGGGCAGAGTTATGTGGCGACCCACTGTCTGTGCAGGCGAACCGGCTCACAAATAGCCAGCGCGCGGGGGGAGGCTTTGGTAATGCACCTCTGACATCATTTCCACCCGGACAGGGCGGGCGCTAGTGATTAAATGCCAGCGCCGCGAAGTTTGAATAAACTAGTCTCCAAATGACTTACCAACTGCGTGTCGTTATTTCAGCGCTGTGTGTAGCACATCGCTACAATATTGTAATTCATTCACTGCTGCTGGGTCATATTCCTGGAACTCTCCCCCAGTAGTATTGTCAATATACCTTTACCTCAAATACCATAAGGCACAGCAAAATTAGGCCATCTGGCTCGAGCTTACTCCGCCATTCCATCATGGCTAATTTATTATCCATTTTCCCAGCCTGGACCATAATTAAACAAAGTGTTCAATAATGACATGTACAATAGTTTGTGTGTTAATTGTTTAGGCAGCTTCTGTGTGCCTTTTATTGTGACTTAGATGAAGATCATTTTATGATAAACTAATGTAGAAAATCAAGAAATTGCAAAGGGTTCACAAATTTTTCACTACAACTGTATATGTGTGTGTCTGTCTCTTTCATTGTGTGTGTGTCTCTTTCTCTCTCTCACTCTCACACACACACACACAATTGCAAGCTGTCAGGAGGCTGACATAAGAGTCCTACCAGTGGCTGCAAATGGCAGGGCTGAAGGACTGCTCATGGCTGCATGGATCAGTGGGAGCAGGGGTCTGTCACACCTGACAAGACCCAAGACACCGTGCAAGGAATCTGCTGAAGTCATCCAGCACATAGTAGCAGGGTGCAAGATGCAGGCAGGGCCTGCATACACTGAATGGGTGAATGGGACAACCAAGTTGCCGGAATAATATACAGGAATGTCTGAGCAGAGTATGGGTTGGCCATTCCCAAGTCAAAATGGGAAGCACCTGAGAAGATAGTGGAGAATGACAGAGCTAAGATCATGTGGGACTTAAAGTAGGTACCACATATAGTAATACTGGGCAAGGAAAAGAAGAAAGCAATAGTAACAGATGTGGCAATTCCAAATAACAGTAACATTACTAAGAAAGAATATGAGAAGCTGAGGAAATACCAGGGCTTGAAAGAGCAGATAGAAAGGATGTGGAAGGTGGTGATAGGAGCACTTGGAGCTGTGACACCTAGATTGGGAGAGTGGCTCCAACAAACCCCAGGAACAATATCTGAGATCAGGCCTCTAGCAGAGGCCGTGGGATTGAGGGAATAAGTGCACCTACACACTGCCCATAAGGGTTGAGAAAAAATATATACATATATATGTACAGCCCCTATGATGCTGTTACAGCTTGGGGTGTTCCAGAGTTCAGTGTAGTTCAGTTCCAATGCAGTTGTGTAAGGAGTCTGAATACCTCTGGAACCTCCATTACCTTTCCTGGCGGCGTGTTCCAGGCACCTACCAATCTGTTAAAAATGGAACAACTTGCCTTCAACTTGCCCCTCCTCACCCCCCACCATCTGAAAGTTATATCCTTTGATATTTGACATTTGCATCCTAGGGCAAACATCTCTGGCTATCCAGAGATTCCAGTTAATTGGGTCATTATTTAATTGGGACACTGTGGCATTTAATTAGGACAAGAGACTTGCCGAACAGGTTCTCTCACTGACTGCTGGTGAGAAATAAGCAGTAAGACAATTCGGAACTGTTCTGCTCATTGTGGTTTCAAGCATTCAGGCTTGGAGGTGCCAGAAACAACTGAGAGTAAAAATGAAATGATTTCTCTACTTCGACAAGTTAAGGAACTGCAAAGAATTTGAAGGTATTGACAGTCATCTTGAATATTACAGTGAAAATGAAGATTTGGGAGATGCAATTGTCAATTGCACTATATGAAGGCAGTTCATCATCTGCACTAAGTGTCTGCGCTGATTTTGTTCATTGCATATACTGGATGAATTTTTCCATCGATAACAGGAACTAATATACAGTTTTATTGTACTGTGGTACTATTAGTGTTCTAATTTGTTCTGTATTTTAAATACAAAATTTGCTACTCCATTTGTTTTTTTTTATTACTTTTTAACTATTTCCATGAAACTTCAACTAATTGGGGCAGCAGCTTAATTGGATCAAATTTTACTAGTCCCAATGTGTCCTAATTACAAATGTTTGTAAATGGAATCCATTGTGTATACTTCTATCAGGTCACTTCTCAGCTTCTTGATACTCCCAAGTTTTTAAAAGAATCCCAAGTTTGTCCAACCTTGCCTTGTAGTTGTGCCCTTTCCAAAACCTCTACATCTGTTATGTAATGCAGTGATCAGAATTGCACACAGTATTCCGTATGTTTTATACAGCTGCTTGTTACTTCCTACTTTTATACTGTACTCAATGCGGTGGCCAATAAAAGCAAGCGTGATGTATGCTTTTACCACCCTCTCGACTTCTGTTGCCCCTTTCAGGGAGCAATGGATCTGCACCCAAGAGTTCCTCTGTATATCAGTATTACCATTTACTTGAATATCTTTACTTTTAACCTTCCAAAGGGCAGTTCCTCTCACTTTACAGGATTAAAATCCACCTGCCATTTTTCTGCTCATATTTCTGATCTGTATTAAGTATGTCCTTTTGACAATCTTCTTCAGTATCCACAATTCCACCTATGATTGTATTGTCTGAAAGCTTACTATTTAGCCCAGCTATGTTCTTGTGCAAGTCATTTATATAAATCATAAACCACATAAGCCCAGCACTGATCAGCATCGAACGCTATTAGTCACAGATAATCAGAACATTCCTCTACCACAATGTATTCTTCTGTGGCGAACCCCATTGTCCAGTTTATCAAGTCACTGTCTGGCTGAATCTTCTGGATCAGTCTACCATGTCAAATGCTTTTGTAAAGTCCCTGTAGACAACATCCATTGCCCTACCCTCGTCAATCATCATCCTCACTTTCTCAGGTTCATAAGACAAGTCTTTTCCCATGTAAGTCCATGCTTTTCCAAACGTGAATAAATTCTGTCCTTTAGAATCTTCGCCAATAATGCCCCTATTACTGAATCAAGGCTCACTGGTTTATAAGCTGCTGGGTTATCCGTTTTGCCCTTCTTAAGCAATGGGAATAGCCTCATTAAGGATTTCTAATATTCTTTGATTTTTAAAAGACATTGAAAGCAATTGCTGATTGAATTCTCAAATCGGTTTCAGGCAAATGTTAGTTACAAATTTATTCTGCAGAATGCTCAAAAATATCATTCAAGTAGAATAAATAAAAAGAAATAGTTAATTCTGTTTCACCAGAAAGCAAATACAGCATATTGAAGATTTTTAAATAAATTATCAGGAGACAACTTATTTTATTTAAAAGGGCAAATTGTGCTTCGTACAAATTGGCAAGTGCAGCAGTGTGATGTATTGTATGGATCTATTGTCATTTTATAAAGTTATACCTTTTCTTAAATAGTCCAATGATTCTGGACAATCCATTGTTTATGTTTGAAATACTAGAATTTTCTAGTACTTTTTTAACATTTTGCAATTCACTTTTTCCCTTTTGTTCTGTTTGTGTTGACAGAAACTCTATATAGTGTGTGACGTAGCTCTTAATGTCATCACAAGCAAAAGTACTACACATAATCTGGACTCTCCAAAGGATCCTGTACTGCCAACCAAGTTCTTCACCCCACCAGACAAAGTAACTTGTTATTTTATGTTTTGCAATAACATTCTCAGTTCTTTAAATAAGATGGGGTATGGAACAGGACCTTCTGCCCTTTGAATCATGTTGTCCAGCAACCCCTGACAATGCTGATTTGACCCAAGACTGGTCACACGACAATTTACAATGGTCACTTAGTCTGCCCATTATGTCTTTGGACTGTGGGAGGAAACCAGAGGTCCCAGAGAAAGTCTACACATTCCACAGGAAGGACGTACAGATTCCTTACAGAGGTGCTGGGATTGAACTGGGAACTCCACCCCTGAGCTGTAATAGGATTGTGCTAACTGCTAAACTGTTGGCTTTCTCTCACTAGCAGGAGCGAAGTTGGATGTATTCTAGTGCTGATGACTCATTGTAATGAGGTTGTCAGCTTTCAAACTCATTTAGAAGACAAATGGAGAGGTGGGGCTAGATTGGTTTTGTGCTGTTCTGCCATAATTGGAAGTTTAGTGGTGCACTGCCATTTCTTCCTGTTCATGGCATGATATCCAGTGTTTTCTTCAGGTGGTATTATAATCTTCATAGACAGAATATAGGGACTTCAAACAAAACTTAACACTAAATATGCATCATTGAAAATTAGTGGAATATTCACTGAGGAATGAAAAAGTACTATACAGCTTATTTTAGAATTCAAAAGATCTGCAGTATCATAAGATTTTTCTTTCTGTGGAATATATCGAGGTGTATTTCCATTTATGAATAAAGACCTTGGCAATTTGCAGAAGAATATTGAGAATAAAATGGCCTAAAAGTATCTTGTTTTTTTTTGTTAGAAGATTTGTTTTATTAATACTCTACTTTGGTTATAGCATACTTTAACTGCACCATAAATTTGCAGGATGCTTGTGCTTCTTCCTAGAATATTATGGATAAGCTCAATTGGAAAATGTTGGTTTGTGTCAGATATACATAATTTCACATCGTGTAAGACTAGTACAGGTCTATTTTACACACCTGAGAACATAATTTATACTTAGTGACAGGAGGAGGAAATAATCTTAGTATAGCAAAATAAAGTTACTGCAAGTCTCTTTCAACAGTCTGTTTTGTAGTGCTTTCTCCAAATATCAACATTTAATGCTTGATAAACATTTCTTTGCTTAGGATTCCTGCAATAATAAATGCTACTTGTCAGATGAAGCAAAGACACTGTTACTCACTGGAAAGGTAAGTCTTAGCACAGTCCTCTTTGTTGCATTTCTATGTTATGCCCAAAATTTAGTGCAAATTACTGTTATTGGAAGGTAGTACTTCTAGTAGTTGGGTTGCCTCTCTGTTTTGCTTTAAAACATAGTGCTATATTTAACTCTATAACTATTCAAAGTTAACATTCCTACTTAACCTAATTGAAGTGACAAGTTTACAGAAAGGTAGCTTACAGATAAATTAAGCTGACAACAGATAATTTTAATAGCTATTATTTTAATATTTCTTATTCTTCTCCATGCCTTGTGGTACCTAGAGTGGCAGCCTTGCTGTTT
Organism: Hypanus sabinus; assembly: GCF_030144855.1. NCBI lineage: Eukaryota > Metazoa > Chordata > Chondrichthyes > Myliobatiformes > Dasyatidae > Hypanus > Hypanus sabinus. The sequence goes on along the minus strand of NC_082719.1, from coordinate 44,387,898 downwards.
CTTTAGTATTTGAATGTTTTTATGAGAGGCCAAGTTGCTAGCTTGACGCTCAATCCAGCACAGACGGAAAGCATGGGAGCTGGTCAGATTCGAACCCAGGACCATGAGCCTCAAAGTCCTGTGCTAATGCCACTGCAGCACCAGCCAACTATTTTTAATATTTGCAATGAACTATTTGCTGAAGGCTAATTAAGGATATAATGTAATAAATATGTTATAAATTTATGTGCAAGGTGGTCCCACAAATGTGATAATGACCAAGTGATTAAGGGTTGAATAATGGCCAGAATCCTGGAAGTATTGGCCAGAATATACAGGATAATAATGACTCTTTAAAGCAGCATTACCGGATCCTTTATGCCATTTGAGAAAAGAAACCTGTTTTAATATCTCTTCCTTCAGTATAGCATTCCTTCAGTTCTTGAACATAGAACAGTACAGCGCAGGAACAGGCCCCTTAGGCCACCATGTCTATGCCAAGCATGGGACTTTTCTAAACTAATCCCATCTGCCTGCTGTGTTCTGTATCTCTCCATTCCCTGCTTATTTATATATCTATCTACATATCTGTTAAACACTGCTATCGCTTCTACTGGCAGCATGTTCCAGGCACCTGGATCCTTGTTATTATTTACAGATGTGTTGTATAATATACAATTCTGTACAATTTTCTAGTAAGTCCACCTGTCAGTAAGATTCCACAGATTCTGTTCTGTAATAAGGATTACATTTTAATTGGATGTATCAGTGTCAGGTTGCTGCTTCTATTAGTTCATGTGTTTATTTTCTTAAGTAATATTTATGACAGAGATACTTAATGTAAATAAAGCTTTGCTAAATTTACTTCTATCACAGTGCAGGATGCCCCAATATGTGTCCCACACAATTTTGAATTAAGTTTTAATGTTTTGTAACGTGCGTTTTCAGTAGCTTCAGTTTTTTATTCTTTAATACCTCTAAATAACAAATCCTTTAGTTAAAGAGAATTAGTGTGTTTATGGCTCCTAAAAAAAAATTCCACAATTTGTTAAACCCGTTTCTAAACAGTGTAAAAATGTTGTATATTTGCATTGTTTGATATCTGTTATAACTTAATAATTTCTTCAGCCCAAACCAGCTACAGTATTGGGTACAGTAAACAAACCTTTGTCAGCTGCTGGTAGAAGGCCACAAACTAGAACTCCAGGCTTGGAAACAGGAACCAATATAAGTGCAAATTCTGAATCTAATTCGCCAGCTACAAACAGGGGAAGGTAAGCTGTTGCTACATTTTGTTGCATTACTAACGTAATGCTTGAGAGTTAAGTGCTGATCTGTTTCTTCTGCTGGAGATGGAAGGGATTATATAGCCTGGAGGAAAGAGTGCATAAGATTGTAGGAACCAAGAAAGACACGTGACAAGCCCACAACTAGTAGCTTATATAAACACTGAAACCCCATTAAGCACTGAGAATGCATTCCTCGGACGTGGAGTGCTATGTGGGGTCATTATAACATTACATAAATGGACATGCGTGCCTGTTTTTTTAAAATCTAAACTGAGATATATGATATATTATGCATACACAGTAACTCTTGAAGTAACAAACATGCAAATAGGCCTAACCTGTACATCAGTAGAACAGCAAATCATCGCAGCAGTAGCAGAGGGAAGTGAGTGGTGCTTACATCTTATAGGAGGCTGTGGGTCCTCCTCTAACTTTGGCTTCTTCGTCAAATAGATGTTGAGAGTTGACTGTCTTTTCTTAAGTTTCCTCTCATGAAGCAATTCTTGTTAGCAGGAAATCCTGTCAAGAACACCCCACTTTTCCTTATTGCTTTGCTCCCAGTCAGGGTCATTGTCCGTGATTTACGTGATCGTGGTGATGCTAGTGCTGAGGAATTTTGTGGTTAACTGGTCTTTTCCAGCCTTGAAGCCAGATGCATGTTTCTCCTCTTGGAAGATGAAAGTACGATAAAGCATTCTTTACTAAAATAGACCCGTTTCATCCACATTGAAGACCAGCTCAGGAGGATAATTGTCCTTTTCAATTACAGCCTTCAGTGTTGTAGTAAAATCCTGGGTTGCCTTGCTGCCTGCACTGGTCATATATGTGTGATGGAGGTTACTGCACCTGTTTAAATCTATCAAAACAACCTCGTCTGGCTGTGAATGTTACTGACGTATCTTCTTTTTCTTGAATATAATTGAAGATGCTTCCTGCTTTTTCTATTATTATCAGCTGACTTAGGGGCATATTTTGTTCTGTTTGATCATTCACCCATATATTTTCCATTTTTTCATGCAAATAGCCCCTTGAACAAGTCACCTTTGTTGGTGATAACTTTGAGGTCGTTGCAAAGCTTTTATCTTGTCTGCATTTATTATAATTGTTCTGATTGTTGATGTGGCCCATTTCAAAGAGGCACCAACATCAAATTGATGCCCACCAGCTTCCAAATGCAGTATCACTTCAGTTTCACATCTATGCTAATGCTTTTCCGAGACATCTTAGATGTACTACCCTCACTGGAAGGTGCAGGCCCATTTCCAAACATTATGGGTGAAAAAATTGAATAAATTGACGAGGGAGCAAGAATGTTTATACTTGCAGGGAAGGCAGAGAGTGAACTAATACATGATTGGCTATGAGTGGCTCAAGAGTGTATGTAAAACACCCTCATTGGCTGAATTACTCTTTACTGTAAAGGTGGCCGCTCTGGATAAGTTTTAAGTGTTGTTTAGAATGAATTTTTGTCATTTATAAAAAATTGATTAACCGCATTGTAATGAATCAGCACTATGCAGGGTTTGAGTGTACTCAAAGATGGTAGCTGGAAAAGAAAATGTGCTGGTGATAATATAACTTGAAATCGAGAATTGGCAAATTTACTAAAGACCTTCTTTGTTTTAGATTTGAAATTGGAGGATGTGTTCCAGGAGTGGACTAAAAACTGAATAAATTGACGATGAGGGACAAAATTGATTAAACTTTAAAAACAGTAAGATTAAAAGTGGGTAGATGTCCAAGACTTGATGCTTTCCAACCTAATGTTTTAAAAGAAAGTAGTCAGTGAAACATTTTAAAGTTGTAATCCACCAAAATGCCTTCAGTTTAGTATTAGATCCTTGTATAGGAAAACTGATATGTTGCTTCATTATTTAATGTGAGGAGGAAAGACAAATTAGGAAATTCTAGTACTCACCACTCAGCTTGGAGAAGTACCTAGAATTATAATAGAGACACATGACTGCTCAGATTTACATCACTAGGTTTGCAGAGGCTAAACTGTGTCAAATGAAGTGGTAAGTGCAGCAGATGTTTAATGAGATGCTGCATGAGAGACAGTAAAAATACTGCATGTATGGGGAGGCAACTTGTTAGCTTGAATATGGAATTCACTGTGCAAAGGAGACATTGAATAAAGATAATGTTTTTGTGCTCAAATTGGCAGAATGTGGTCTTGAGGGGAGGAGAAGGCTTGTCTCACAATATATTGAACAATTTGCAGTGGGCATGGACAGATTGATTAAATGGGAAAGTTCTGACAATTAGAGTTCAATTGAGGTTATCCAAATAGTGATAAAATGTAAACTTCCAGGCATATTCTGAGCACAGGTCTAAGTATAAAAATCAGTTAAAGTTAATGTAAAAGACACAAAGTGTGATTTAACAGGATAATGAATGTTGGGCTTTTATTTCAAGGAGGCAGAAATACAAAGGAATAAATGTGATACAAATGCTGCATAGAATAACTAGATTGCATCTGTACTACTGCATTCATTCTGGACACTAAGTCTAAAAAGTTTTCCAGCTCATGTTTGTTCTACAAATGTAGCTTGCAAGAACTGATCATGCTTTTACAATGAAACAACGCAAGTTTTGCAAAATAATAAAGCTCAGTGTGGATGCACTAAATAATAGTAAAATCCACACTTGGACTAAAAGCAAGATACAATGTGTTTGCAAAGTGTAAATACAAATTTAGTATTCAAGCTTGATTTTTCCTTTTAAATAAAAAGGTAAATACTGAGCTTACATAACCTGAAATGTGGTGTACTCTTCTTCATTTACAGAACTTTATTAGGATATTACTTAATTGCCTCTTCCAGATTCAAGATGTTCTTTTATGCGCAAGGCAGACTGAATATTGGAAGTAGCCATCTTTATGCTAGAAGAAAGATATAGGACAATAAGACACAGGAACAGAATTAAGCTTTTCGTCTCATTGCTCTGCGTCACCATTTATTTTTCCCTTTCAACCCCATTCTCCTGCTTTCTCGCTGTAAACCTTGAAACCCTTACTAATCAAGAAACTACCAACCTCTATTTTAAGCATACCCTATGATGTGGCCTCCCCAACCATCTGTGGCACTGAATTCCACAGATTCACTACCCTCTGCCTAAAGAAGTTCCTTCTCATCTCTGTTCTAAATGGGCGTCCCTCTATTCTGAGGCTAAGCCATTTGGTCCTACGTTAAACCCTCATGCATTAACTGTTTGATTTCTGGGATCAAAGAGCAGCAGTAACAGGCCATAGCAACAAGGTTTATCACAGGTCAGCAACACTTGTTTAAAAGTACAGAAGGGATCGGCGGGGCGGCCATTATTGGGAGTCGGCCAGTGGTGAGAGTAGGAGTGGCAGGCTTCCTTTTTTTCCTCTTGCTATACCCATTGCAGTAAACGGCCGTTGTGTGTTCTTCATGCCGGATGTTGAAGTAGTGGGAGGACCAGAATCTCCCGGGGAACCACATCTGCATGAAGTGCATTCAGCTGCATCTCCTTGAAAACCGTCTTAGGGATCTGGAGAAGCAGCTGATGACCTTTGGCTTGTTCAGGAGAGTGAGAATCAGAGTTACAGGGAAGTAGTCACCCCTAAGTTGCAGGAGGTAAGTAGCTGGGTGACTTATCAGGAGACATGGAAATGTAAATAGGCAGTTAGCACAGAGCACCCCTATGGCCTTTCCCCTCAATAATTTAAGTATACCGTTCTGGATACTGTTGTGGAGGATTACCTCCCAGGGGAACGTCACAGAGATCAGGTTACTGGCACAAGTCCGTGGTGCAGAAGGGAAAGGGGGAGAAGAGGGGAACAGTAGTGATAGGGTACTCGATAGTGAGGGGAACAGACAGGACATTCTGTGGAGGTGAACGGGACACTTGAATGGTATGTTACCTCCCAGGTGCCAGAAAGATCTCAGATTGTTCCACAACATTTCGGAGAGGGAGGGAGAGCAGCCAAATGTCTTGGTACATATTGGTGTGGATGACATAGGAGAGAAAAGCAAGGAGTCTCAAAAAGAGAATTTAGAGAGCTAAATAGAAAGCTGAGAAGCAGGACCTCCCGGGTGGTAATTTCTGGATTGCTGTCTGTGCCACATACCCGTGAGGGTAGAAACAGAGTGATTTGGCAGATTAATGCGTGGCTGGGAAGCTGGGACAGGGCTTCCGGTTCTTGGATCATTAGGATCTCTTCTGGGGGAGATATGACCTGTACAAAGGTGATGGTTGCACCTGAACCCAGGGGGGTGGGGGGCAAAATTCTCTTGGGCAGGTTTGTTAGAGCTGTTGGGGAGATTTTAAACTGATCTGGCAGGGTTTGGGAACCAGAGTGAAGGGATTCAGGATAAGACAGATGGTAAAAAGCAAAGATAGCATGCAGTCAGACTGTCAGGAAGGGCAGGCAGATGATAGGAGAAAATTGCAGCTAGCAGGGTGAGTATCAGTGCATTAGGGATGCAGAATCAAAAAGGGTACCAAATACAGCACTCAAAGCACTAAATCTCTAGGTGGAGGATCTTGTTGCACTTTTACAGATTGTCAGGTATGATGTGATCATCATTCAGTTGTGGCTGAAGGATGGTTGTAGTTGGGGGCTGAATGTCAAGGTTAAATTGGAGGGATAGGAAGGTAGGCAAATGGGGTGGTGTGGCTCTGCTGGTAAAGAATGCAATCAAATCAATAGATGTGACATAGGATCAGAAGATCTTGTGGTTTGAGTTAAGAAACTGCAAGGGTAAAAGGAGCCTGATGGCAGTGATATATAGTCAGCCCTCCTTATCCGTGAATTCCGCATGGGCAAATTCAACCGACTGCGAATCGCAAAAATCCAGAAGTGCTCTTCCAGCACTTGTTGTTCGAGCATGTACAGACTTTTTTCTTGTCATTATTCCCTAAACAATGCAGTATAACAACTATTTTACATAGCATTTACATTGTATTAAGTATTGTAAGTAACCTAGAGATGATTTAAAGTATACGGGAGGATGTACGTGGGTTATCGTGGATCGGGATCAAAAAAGATCGGAAGTTCTTACTTAGTAAGTCGGAACAGGTACATCTGGTGTTATTTAGCGTCAGTTAGTCAAAAGTTTGTCTTAGTATATAGTATATATTTTACCTTTCTATGCACATAAAACACTTAAGAACATATGTTTCAGTGCTGGTTCAGGAACAGAAGTTCCTGAGTTCGATCTAGTGACAGATTGCTCCCGAGTGCGCTGTCCACCATGCCAGGTTGACGTGGAGGATCAAAAGCCCAAAACCCAATAATTAAACCACTGCATTGCTTAGTAATAATTGTAGCTTTCATTGGGGCAGAGCCTTTCTCAGTTTATCCTTTAAAATTGTTCCGATAGTTGACCAATGTAGCCTAACGCTTTTCCAGTGACCGATGGCGTTTCACCTCTTTCTTGATCGCTTTAGTATTTCCACTTTATTTTCAATCGTGATTATGATTATTTTCGTGAACAGAAACACTGTGGATGCAGATCTCTGCTGCTGGGTCCTAATGTCCACTGCACTGAGACAGGTTAAATAAGGGACTTAAGCATCCACGAATTTTGGTATCCTCAAGGCTCCCGTAACCAATCCCTCACAGATAAGGAGGGCCAACTGTACAGGCCTCCCAGTAGTAGCACAGATTACAACAGGGGATAGAAAAGGCATGTCAAAAAACTAAACAAGAAATAAGGAAAGGGGATATAGAGTATGTAAGTAAATTAGCACAAAATATAAAACCAGGTAGTGAAAGTTTTTATAAATATATGTAGCCCCCTGGTAAGCCTCAGGCTCGCTGGGCTCGCTTTCGTCTAGGGGGAGCAGCCTTTGGCCCCGCCAAACTGTGGAATCAAGTTTGTGTGGATGCTGTGTGATGTACCCCACCATGCCAAATAACAGACAGTGCACTATATGTGATTAAATGATTACACTTTATAACTCTTACTTTGACTATCTAGACAGTAAAGGAACAAAATAAGGACTGTTAACTAAAAGAAAAAGGTGCCATTATTAATCAGTTTGTGCACACATCTTTGGAGCTCTTATAGAACCAGGTCCCCCTTCCTCCAGTCGATGTCCTCTGAACTCCGCCGACTCACGAATGGGACCACCCTCGGTGATCGACCAAACTCTCTACTCGAGTCTGTCTGTGTCTTCTCTCCTCGCCGAAGACCCTGGGCTTTGGACTCCTGCTCAGGGTCTGTTCCATCGCCCAGCTTACAGCATTGCGTCTCCTCTCGGTCCCCATCGCACCTTCTCCCCAAAGCCTGCAAAAACAATCGCTTACACACAAGAAAGAATAACATCTATCCCAATTGGTTAGCAAATGAATACAATTCTCTCTATCAGTAATTATAACCGAAACAAGCTGCGAGAGAGAAGCACTTTCTCAGCAGTTAATGTAACGATGAAGCCATTTTTATTTTTAACCTAACAAATAAGCTATTTTATTAGCCTTAGCAGTAACATAAAAGAAGAAACCCCTTACATATATAAAGTGGAAGAAGGTGGCTAAAGTCATTGTAGGTCCCTTGGAAGACAAGAAGGGGTAATTGATATTGGGTGACAAAGAAATGGCTGAGTATTAATCGACTATTTTGTGTCAGTCTTCACGGTGGAAGTCACGTCCATTATGCCAAAGAATGATGTTATGGACGAAATGGGAGGTGAGGACCTCAATAAAATCGCTGTCACTGAAGAGGTAGTGATGAGCAAACTAGAGGGCCTGACAATAGATAAGTCCCCTGGTCCTGATGGGATGCATCTCTGGGTGCTGAGGGAATTGGCTAAGGTTATAGTAGATGCGTTGGTAATCATTTATCAAAATTCTGTAGACTCTGGGCAGGTCCAGGTGGATTGGAAGACAGCAAATGTCATGCCACTTTTTAAAAAAGGGTGTAGGCGAAAGACAGGCAACTATAGGCCAGGTAGCTTACCATCTGTAGCATACCAGGAAAATGCTTGAAGCTGTCATTAAGGAAGAAATAGCAAAACATTTAGAAAGGAGTGGTTCCAACGTTTACCACTGAAAGAGCCAATATGGACCCATTTCCCACAGAAAAGAAAACACTGGGAGCCACAAAACCCGTTTGACATTTAAAATGAAATAACACTGCATACAACGTTTTTTTTTTGCCTTTATGCTATGTATAAACAAACTATAATGTGTTGCATTTATGAAATTGATGAACTCCTGCAGAGAAAACGAAATTACATTTCTGCATGCAACAAAAACATTTTGAACTCCGAAAAAAAGACGTTGGGTTGAAGGTTACTCCATAGTTAGCCTACCTTGGATCGAAGAATTAAAAGAAAGCACGCACTGGTGGTTGTCAGGCATTGGCAGTGGTGATGTATATTAATAGCGATAAAAAACACGTTGTAGCGGTGTGCTACACGCAGCGCTAAAATAATGACACTGCAGTCAAAGATAACTTTATTCGAATTAAACAGCCTTGCTTTAAAGCCTCCCTCAACCCGTTCCCGTGGGCGCGGATACTCCAAAAGACACGTACTCACAAACCCCCATAGGCTATCTCCCTTAGCCGGAACGGTGGCTAATTGTGAGCCGGTTCGGATGTGCCAGGAAATGGGATCTCCACAACGTTTTATTTAGATTATACAAGATCACCATAATCTTCAAATTTCGAATTACATTTCAAAAACTAACAAACCACTGGGAGCCGCAGCACAGAGATGAAAGAGCCGCATGCGGCTCCGGAGCTGCGGGTTGCCGACCCCTGCATTAGACAGATGCAGCATGGATTCAGAAAGGGCAGGTTCTGTTTGACAAACTTACTGGAGTTCTTTGAGGACATAATTAGTGCAGTGGATAGAGGGGAACAAGTGGATGTCGTATACTTGGATTTCCAGAAGGCATTTGATAAGGTGCCGTACAAGGGACTTATAAATAAGATATGGATGCATGGAGTCAGAGGAAGTGTATTGGCATGGATAGTGGATTGGTTAACCAATAGAAGGCAGAGAGTTGGTATAAATGGGTGTTTCTCCGGTTGTCAGTCAGTGGTGAGTGGGGTGCCACAGGGATTGGTGCTGGGCCTGCAGCTGTTTACCATTTACATTGATGATTTGAAAGAGGGGACTGAGTATAGCACAGCAAAATTTGCTGATGACACTAAACTGAGAGGAAAAGCAAATTGTACAGAGGAGGTGGAGAGTCTGCAGAGAGACACAATTCAAATTTTGCCTGTTACTTCCTCAGTGAATTCCAACAGATATGTCATGCAAGGTTACCCTTAAGGAAACCGCATTGTCTTCCAACTTTTTTGATCATGTGCCTTTAAGTACTCCAAACCTCATTCTTAATAATGGACTCTTAGCATCTTGCCAACTATTGAAGTCAGGCAAACTGGCCTATAATTTCCTTTCTTTTGCCTCCTCCTCGTCTCTAAGTGTGGAGTGACATTTATGGTTTTTCCAGAATCCAGTGATTCTCGAAAGATCACTACTAATGCCTTCCGTAATCTCTTCATCTAACTCTTTTAGAGCACTGGGATGTATTTCATTTGATCCCAGTTATTTATCTACCTTCAGACATTTCAGCTTTCTACTCAGCTCTGGCTCATGACAGTGTCATGAAATTTTGTAGGATAATTAATGGAGCATTCGAGAGATATTTTAACAAATTCTATGCTCTTAAGAAAGTTTTTAAGAAAATACTTTTAAATAATGGAATTGATTGCTACTTACAACAGTAATGGCAATTGGAGATAATTAGAAAGTTGTGCACAATACACTGAATAAAATTAATTCATTTTGTAAATAACCAAGTAATGAATAGTTTTAAAAAGCTAATCAATTTCTTATTTCCATTTACAGTGAAAGTTTTACCATTCTTTATGAGTAGAATTACAATTATCCTCTAATTCAATACAATTCGAGGCTGAAGTGCTATTCTTGCTTTTCTAGTTTTCTACAGTAAAACCTGCTTTTATTCAGGTCCTATGTTTTGCTGATGTTTTTTTAAACTTGTTTTATCTATAAAAACAACTTTGTTGAAATGTCACTTGCTGTAAAACTTTTAATAGTTATAGTTACAAGTGGGAGTTTAATTATGCTAAAAGATCCTCCTATCAATTATTAGGTACTGCCCATGACTTAAGTAATTATTTTTCTTTACTGTGTCACAGGGAGCAGAATTCAGAAGTTCCTGAAACAGAAGTTAGTGAAAATGAAGAAAATCCAGTCATATTGCTTACAGTGGTTCCAGCTAAAACAGAGAAGAAAGATGAACCAGTTAGAAATAAGGTACTTTATTCTGCATCACCATTGGCATTCTTCTGTCTAGACTTTAAAATGGATCTTGAAAGGAGAATGAAATATTTGTTAGCTTAGAGTTTCCCTTTGCAGCTTTTTATCTATGCAGAGTAAACTTTACTGTCAGCATCATACTTTATGCAAAGTATTCCCTCTCAAAGAGATAAAAATAAAGTTAATGGCGATGAAATATTTTCAACATCTTTAGTATAGGTACTCATTAGAGAATCACAGCAATGCGTAGAACAGGAATTGTTCTGAAATAAAGAACATGCCTATTGAGAGGAGAAAATCTTGACCACGATGGTTTGAAGTAGGTATACTGTTAGTCTTCCTGTTTGGAAAATAACTGCTGCATTTATGACCACTCTCTATAAAAAAAAGTATTAACTGCCACAAGAATAGCTATTAACCCAAACTCAATAGTATTTGATCTTGGGCTTGTACATTACGTATGCTGTATCAGTCATTTCTTTTTCGCAACACCTCCAAGTTGACACTCTGAGAAATGGGTATTTTATTCTTTGCAATTCCATTTTTTATTTGTTGGAGAGATTTCAAAAATACTCTTGTGTCCCATAGGGATATTCCTTTATTTATAATTAAATGTTATTTTGATTTGTTTTCAATGTAAAACAAAAGTGCACAAATAACATCAGTAGTTCCTGTAAATATTTACTGTGATATTATGCATCGTTCTGTGTACATTCTGTCCTCCTTATAACAGGAGATGTCCTCTGAACAGTCTTTACCACCACAGACCAGTACAGAACGTGGAAAGAAAAGGACAGCACCTGCAGCTGGTTCAGAGAACATTCAGCAAATACCAGAAGAGAAGAAATCTGAAGAGACTGCAATACCAGTTCCCCCCAAAGCTAGGCGTGGCCGTCCTCCCAAAGCTGCATCTGAAAGTAATGCTGCCAAGAATACAGATACAAACAAAACATCAGGCAGAGGAAGGAAAAGAGTTGCAGCCAATCAGGAAAGCCCTGCAGAACCAGAAACAACAAATGTTAAAGTACCAAAACAACAAGAAACAAATGTTAAGCGAGCACCAGCACAGAGACAGATGGATCTACAAAGGTAATTATTTTTTGCAATGGGAAAACAATCTGATTAACGTGTTTGTCCTGATTTGTGTTTTGTGCTTTTATTTACTTGAATTCCTTTTGTCCTCTCTTGGAAGGTTTATCATGTTATTGGGACTTTAATTATTTAAGCTTAATATGTAAATTTAGGGGAATAGAGGAGATTTAGTCCAGGAAAATTGGGAGGAAAATATGCTGGGTTTGCCAGTTACATCCATTTCCTGTGAAATAATTAAAATAAATTCCTGTTACTGATTTCTAGCCCTCCTTATTTTTTCAGAATCCAGGTTTTGGACAGTGATGGATACTCAGTGATGGAACTAGAGTCTACTCCTGAAAGTTCAGCTGAGGAACTGGATTTGTTTAAATCCTATGAGAGCAGCCAGAATGAGATTGATAACCCAAAAATAGCAAAGGGAGGCTTCCTTAAGGTGCAGTAGTAATAATGGCCAGTTTTATAGAGTTATTGAAAGAAATAGTATGTTAAGAGAAGTGTGATTATAGTATGGAAAAATGCCTAGGTGGAATATTTTGAGTTTTCATATTACAGATCATATATCATTAGGACAGAAGAAATCCATTTGTCTGAAGAGTCTGTGTCATCTCATAAAGCTAACCTATTCTCTCACACCTCCGTCAACTTCCACCAAATGTTACCACCCACAAATAAGAGGGGCAATTTGGTGGCCACTTAACCTGAATGGCACATCTTTAGGTTGTGGGAGGAAACCAGGGCAGCCAGAATAAATTACCTGTGCACAGAAGGAATGTACAAACTCCGCACAGTTAACATTTCAGTCAGGATTAAATGTGGAACACTAGATCTTTGAGGCAGTGGCCCAACAAGCTGTGCCTTTGTGTTCCTAAGTGAGATATCTGTTACCATTTCCTCTTTTTAGGAGACTTCAACCCCTGAAGTGAGTTTCTGCCTGAGTTAGCTAGCCATTCAAAATCAAAAGTGCAAGTATTCCAATCTTCATAATTTTAATTGGCATTATGAAGAAGCATAATGCATTTTGGTGCATCTGTTTAAAATGTGATAGTCATGTTTATAAGCAACTACATACCGTTAATGTCTCAAGGGAGTGGCTTGTAAATGACTAGTCTTCATTTTGAGTCAGGAACTAATTGGATTTAGTTTTGGGTGTGTCTACTCTCACAGAGGCTGGTGGCGTAGTGGCACCACTCTTTGGGGCGAGAGATCCTGAGTTTGAATCCGGCTGGCTCCCTTGCACGCTCTCCATCCTCGACCTCGTTTAAAAAAAAACTTGGAGGTTTCAGATGCCCAAGACATGCCGTACGATCACCAAAAAAAGATCGGTGCAAAAATGATAGCGCCCGGATGACTCTACCAGGAGTTAACGACACACACACGTCCCAAGGGTGGGGGGATGCCATGGGTGCAGATGCACCCAGCCCTGGGTCACCAGGCAAGGTCATTTGATTCCAAACAACTTGTTTATTGATCATTAAAGGATATGTCTCTCAGGTACTTCCCACTCCCTCCTTACTTTTCATGTTTAAAAAAAAGTCAAATGTGGGCTGACTCTCATATTTTAAATATGACATATGTCATATGCCTTCAAATTCTGTAATTTGCCTACTCTTAGAATAATTAAAGGAGTTCAAAATGAGATTTTTTTTTCTCTTACCAGTTTAGTTGGAGACTTGATACCATTTCAAAACTAAATTTTCAGAAGTAAACTGGTGGTAGTTGGGATTAGGCAAGGTGTAATCTTGCAATACAGGACTTGATTTTTTTGTGTAGTTCTAAGACTGGATAGCAAGAAGTTTCAGCATGACATTGAATTCTTGCAGCACCTTGGGAATTCTTCAAAGTATTTTTCACCATATAACAAGTATAGAGCCATATTGTGTAATGAACATCAAAAGTTATGGTGTCAGCAATGTCCAGAGGGAAAAAAAATACCATGACGCTTTTAATGTTTCTTTTTACGATACAATCAAAGTTCAGAGTAAAATTTATTATCAGAGTATATACATACAAGCCTGAAATTCTTTTTGTGCGGGCATACTTAGCAAACTTATAGAACTGTAAATGTAAACAGGATCATTGAACCATAAACTGAGTAAATACAAACATAAATAAGTAGCAATAAGTAACAAGAGCATGAAATAACAAGATAAAGTGTCCTTAAAGTGAGACCATTGGTTCTGGGAACACCAGAAATAGAAAGAGTGTAGTTATCTCCTTTTGTTCATGAGCTTGATGGTTGAGAGTTAGTAACTTCTTGAACCTGATGGTGTGAGTCCTGAGGTAAGTTGTATCTTCTATCTGATGGCAGCAGTGAGAAAAGAGCATGGCCAGGGTGATGAGGATATTTGATGATGGATGGTGCTTTTCCACTGCAACATTTCACATAGATGTGCTCAATGGTTGGGAAGGCTTTACCCATGATGTATTGGGCCAAATCCACTAACTTTAGCAGGATTTTCTGCTCAAACGTATCAGTGTTCCTGTACCAAGCTGTAATGCAGCCAATCAGCACACTTTCCACTATGCATCTATAGAAATTTGCCAGGATTTTTGATGACATGCTGAATTTTCTCAGACTCCTGAGGCTGTGGTGCTTTCTTAGCAAATTATATTTAAATGATAGGTCCAGGACAGGTCCTCTGAGATAGTGACGCCCAGTAGTTTAAAGTTACTGACCCTCTCCACCTCTGGTCCTCCAATGAGTACTGGTTCATGGACCACCTGAAATCTACAATCATTTCCCTGATCTTTGTTGACCTTGGGTGAGAGATTATTACACTATTCAGCCAAATTTTCAGTCTCCCTCCTGCATACTGATTCATCGCCACTCTTGATGCGGCCCACAACAGTGATGTCATCAGCAAAGTTAGATATGGTGTTGGAGCTGTACTTGGCCACACAGTCATAGAAATGAAGCGAGTAGAAGAGCAGGCTAAGCACACAGCCCTGTGGTGCTCCTGTGCTGATGGAGATAGTGGATGAGATGTTTTTTATCAATCAGAACTGATTAGGGTCTGCAAGTGAGGAAATCCAGGATCCAGTTGCACAAGAGCATGTTGATGCCCAGGTCTTAGAATTTATTGATCAATTTTGAGGGATCAATAGTATTAAATACTGAGCTGTAACCGATAAAGAGTTTCCTGATGTATGCATGTTTGCTGTCCAGATGTTCTGGGGTTGGGTGAAGAGCAATGAGATGGCACCTGCTATAGACCTAATCGTGCATTATCATGATAAAGCACTGGACAATTATTTTAATAACAATTCCCAAATAGTTCCCTCCCTCATGAGCTGTTGCAGAAATGACTTCTCAATCATGTTGTCTCAGAAAGAAACTGAATTTTGTTATCAATTGTGTAAGACAAAAATTTGAACAGACCATCAAGCTTGTACTTTAACATGCCCTCTTCAGTTTATTTGTCTTCAAGAGCAGGTATTGCATATAGCTTAAGATAGCTATTAAGAAGAAGAAACTGGCAAATTTCACTGGTTCAGATGATTTCTGTATTACGCAAAGACATGAAGAAACTGCACCTGGATACTGTATGCACTTCTGTTTACCATACTATAGGGATGTGATTAAGCTAAAGAGAGTGCAGAAGAGATTCACAAGAATGTTATTGGAATTGGAGAACTTGAGATATAAGGAGAGACTGGATGAGTTTGCACTGATCTCCTTGGAGTGATGGAGGCTAATGTGACTTTAAAGGTCTGCATGGATAAGATGGATTGTGAGTGTTCTTTCCAGCTGAGTCTAAATCTAAAGAGCTTATATTTAAGCTGAGAGGGAAAGTAGTTAACAGGGACCTGAGAGACAAGCTTTTCAGAAAGAGAATTGTGGGCATTTAGAACAAGCTGCGAGAGGAAGTGGAGAAGGCATGTCAATTATATGTAAAGGACATTTGAACAGATGCAGAGATAGGAAAGCTTTAGAAGGATATGAACCAAATGCAGGCAAAGGAGACCAGCGCAGAAAGACACTTTGGTATGGAAGAGTTGGACCAAAGGGGCTGTTGCCCTGCACAATGCTATAAATAAATCTAAAATCTAGGAGTATTCATCTAAAAGAAAACAGAAGACTATGAGTTGCTTGTACTGCCAATGGTTGATGCTGGATGAAATGGCAGAAACTGGATGAAAGAATACTGACTTCCACTATGAATATTCTTCAAAGTTGGCACCACATTCAATCGAAATGGGCCTTTAGAAAAATTGTAACAACATCTAACAGTTCATATGTAAATAGTAAATGTTATACTTGTTGATCGATATACTTTGAGATGGGATAACTGGCTCCAACATCATTGTATTATCAAGACAGCCTTCCATGTCCACAGCATGGGTATTTCCGTCAATCTTATCATTTGCCAGAAAAATGAAGCATTTCTTTGTTTACCTCTTCCTAAATTCTGTATGCTATCCCCTTTCACACTACAAATGCCAAGCTATTACATTCTACAATCTATATCTGTGGCTATGAAAATATGATACTTTCCCATATCCAGCTTATCAGATTTAGGTTCTTTTTAACAATTTTCTCCTTTTTCTGCATTCTCTTATAGACTTGCTTCTTCCCGTGTCCTCTATGTCTTGAAAACTATCTTCGTGTTTCTATTTTAGCAACTGCCAGAACTGTTTGTAATCTCAGCCCTATTCCCTAATACATCCACTCTGCTCCTTCATTAACAACAACCAAAGAATGCTGCAATTCTGTCTTTGTAGGTATAAACATTCACGTGTCTCTTCTAACCCTCACGTAAATTAATCATACTCTCTATTAGACGCCTTTGTACACTATCTGCATTGTCAAATACAATTATAAAATTATTTCCAGAAGTATTTTTAAATGTCTTGATGTGTTTATTTTCTATGTAATAGTATATATGGAAGTCAAAATAATTTGTTTCAGAGCCTAATTAGTAAGGCATGTTTTGAATTACCTCCTTCAATATTCCCCCAATTTTTTTTCTCTTTGTATAGGTAAGAAGAAAGACCATGCCAAAGGGAAGGAGACAAAGGCTGTAGAAAAGAAGTATTCCTTGCCACTGAGGGAAATGTACCACATAAAAGGATTGAGATACTATACTAAATCTTAAGTTAGTTTACACAATTCCTCACCCTCAAAACATCAGGACAACACTGCATCAGAGTTTAGGTTATATATTAAGAAGATATTATTGAACTCCTTCATTTAAATTTTAACTGAAAATATAACTTTTGCAATGTTGGAGGGACAGCATTGTAATTCCCTGGGGTTATTTTTATGTAGTATTTTTATATGTTAAGATCACTTAACAATTATTGACACTCATAAAAATAATCACCAGATTAAGATTTTGTTACAAATGTCTTATGTAACCATTTTAATTATGCTTTAGTAATTTGCTGCAACAGTTTTACCTTCCAAAGTAAGTTATTATTACTGACTTGTGAAGTCAGCAATGGTGCATTATAAAAGTCACATGTTACTATTAATTTTTCAGATGGAAACATTTGTGTTATTTAAAACAGACCCAATTTGAATATAATTTGATTTTGTTGAGAGTGAAAGAATAAAGCTGTGGATAAAAGAGCAGTTGAATATGTGCTTATAATATTTGAAGCTACTGCCATAAATGTTGTAGTAAAGATTTAAAAAGTGTAATACTGAAGTCAGCCGTTAAGTTGGGGATATTTTTGACACTGTTCTCTAAAATTTGCACTGAATCCACATTGTTTAACCTTTTAAAAATGAATCTCAGCAAGGTTTCTATATCAGTATACTGTCCAGAATCTATGTTCATCAAAAATAATTTTTCCCTGTAATTCATATTGACAGTTAACAAAACTTGCACAGAATTTTTTTTGTGAATACAAACTGAAGTCTAGTGAAAGCAGTTGTTTTGGAATTGCTGCCTTTTAAATAACTATTCCCTCAATGTGTCCTCATTTGTGTTTTTCTGCTTACCTTCCTCAACCAGGGAAAGTGGGGCTAATCTGAACTTTGCATTTCTCCACAGTTGCCAATGTGCTGCTTTTGTTGGCCAACATGCCAGCATGCGTTCTAGGATGGAATTGGACCGCTATTTTTTTTCTGTGTATCCCTCGCCTAGGTGGCTAAGCATTCTATATAACGAAGCTCTCCTGACTGTGGCAGCTTGACTGAAAATTGGTCAGGCTTAACCTTTACAGCAAGCCAAATTCAAGTGTTCTTTAAGCAAATGTTTTAATTTGGGGTTTTAAGGGTCCCAGTGGGAGTTAATTACTCTTAAAGGGTTTTCTTGAATTTCACTTCATGTTGAATAGTGGAAAGAATTTTAAAAAAACAGCATTTTAAAGCATTTCCTCTATCCTAACATTAATTTTTAAAACTTGCTTTTAGTACTTTTAATTTATGAAATTTTATCAAGAGGCCTTTTATGTTTTACTTTCATATAAAACTATATTGCTCTGGAAGGTAAAGGAAACTTTTTGAGTTTCAGATTTTTATATCAGATCTTGAAGTGAATGAGGTACTTTTGAAAGACCGGTTTTATGATGAGATGTTCAAGTTACCAGGCTCTGTAACCAATGATGTAAAAAAAATGAAGTGTTCTAGAAAAAAATTGGATTTTGGCAGCTTGCGAAGTCAGTTCAACAGTTCAAATTGTTAATACATTTTAAGTGTGTTTTATTGATATGTTGAATTTTTTAAAACTATTTTTCACTAGTTTGTCTCCCAGTTCACACTCATCTGTTTATTTTCGTGAAATTCTTTGCGGTTGCATCAATGTTATGATTCCAGACATTGTTCATTGTAGTTAATGTGTACATTTTGATGTACACATGATCATATTTAATTTTTTGTTGCATAAAGAAATAAATGCTTCTTAGGTGTCTCCTGGTTTCTGTTTCTCTCTCTCAAAGCCTGTACTCCTGAGTAACCAAACCAGGGCAGATTAACAGTGAGAGATGGATATTTGAAGTAATTTCAACTATATTAAAATTTTTAATTGGAGTCAGGAGCAGGGAAGGAGAAACTGTCCAGGCAGGATGAGTGTTAAACTCCTGGGAAACTTATACATCTCTACCATGCAGCATGAACTAAAACCCTGTCACTCTTTTCCCCCACCCCACCGAGATTAACTGGGAATTTTTAGACATACATCATTTTCTTCCTAAACTATTGGACTGAACTATGATAATTGTTTAAACAACAACTACTCAAAAAGACTAGAGAGCTGTACTACCCCAGGTCTATCAGAAGAGATTGAACAGGCACATGCCGTACATGTATGTGTGAATCATTGGTTTCATTGCTGAATTAAATTAATGCTACATAAAAGGCTTGTGGTTACGCAAGTTGAAACTTAACCCAATTTTACTTTTTTGTACCATGGGGCCAGTTGTCATTTCATTTAATGAGTAGTACCAACAACAGCTCTAAATTTAATCCTGTAGCTGAAAAAACATTGTATTTGATTCCTGTAGTTTGAGTTTTCTTCTTTGATTTTAATTTTTAAGTGCTTGGGGGGAAAAATGAAGTGTTCTGTTTTATAATGATCAGCAAGTAATACAGGTGCTTTAAACACCATCTTTGGTATTTGAAGTTAAGTCCATTTTCACAATGACAAAATAAGTGGTGTTTCTGCTCTTTATCAAAAAAATCCAGTAATTGATTCTCCACCAGTGAATAGTGCCTTACCAGACCTGTCAAGTGGTGCAACTTCAGTGATATTTATGGCATCTGATTCCACAATTTAAACAGAAAAGGCCTTACTTCAAACTCTCCAAAAGGGTTTAATGCAATAGTGTTGTTTGCTGGATGAACTGCCTAATAGTCATGTCCTGTAACATTTGCTGCAGGTCAGCATTTAATAATTAAGTTCAAGCAAGGAAACAGAACATCCTGAGTGTTAGCAATCAGTGTTATTTGGGTCTTCCATATCATCTGGTAAGGAGCTTCACAAACTCTTTTATTTAGCCAGAAAATACACAGAAGCTCATTGGAGACACCCTTTTGCTGTTTAACTTAATTTTAGGTCTACAGTAGTTTCAAAATAATCAAGAATGTCACTGAATTTAAAATTGCCCAAGTATTTTGCCTCTATGAATTTGTGTTTATATGGGGTGGGGGGGGGAATATAAACATATATACACCATTTTTGGATCTGCAGAGATGTTGCCAGTAGTTTTTCTTCAAATGAGAATTTTGGAGATTCTGCTGTTTCCTTTAGAGAGAAAAATATGAAATGTATCCAAAGCTGTCGGCAAAGTAAGGGTATATGCTGCTTGGGAGATAAAGATGCAGGGGTACTTCACCTCCAGCAAGGTGTATTGGATGAATCTCACCAATACTTAAGATTATCATCACTGATCCCAGAAACATCTCTATAGATATAAAGTGCGTTTGGGGAAATGTGACTTTTCAGGAAAATCTGGTGTTCAGGAATTTTTTTTTAAATAGTGCTGGAAATACTCAGCAGGCTAGGCAGCATTAGTGGGAAGAGAAACATTCAATGTTTTTCAAGCCACCTGTTGGTATTTCATGTTTCCAGCAGCTGCAGTTTTTGATACTTTAGTTTAATTTTGGTCTTAGTACAGTCGGTTATACAAGCAACATGTGCCAGGGTATCTCTTACACATACTTTTTGAATAAATTACTCCAGAACCCATGCCATTTATACAACAGCTGTGAATTAGTTTTCAAACATGTGGTCTGCCAGCACAGGTTCATCACAAGATATATAAGAAAGAAGAAAAATCAAGTGAAGAAAGGAACTACGGCAGTGATGAGGCAGGAGGGAATCAATGAAAGCAAGGTACTTGAAAATTTGGGGCTTTTTCTCACCATACAAATGAGAAAACCTGTTACCCAATTATCAATGGCTATTAAAGGCTTCCATGAAGCAAAGAAGATTTAGTATTGGAGGAAAGAAAGAAACAAATGTGATTTGGTGGTTTTATTAACATTTGGGGACCAAGCTGGTATTGATCATATAGATGTATACCTTGGAGGTTTTAAAACCATATTTCTATGCAATCGATTAAACCCAGTTTTCCTATTTTCAAAATGGGTAGCCAGGCTATTCTAGTAACTTTACAGAATTGGCCAGTTTCTTGGTGTCACAAGGTGTTTTGGTGGGCAGAAAGAATACATTGGTATGTTTATCTTACTCTGGCCCTTGCCAGTAGTCACAATAGAGAAATTATTATGGTCTTGTTTTTGGGGATAAACATGGTACTGCAATCCACTTCACTGCAGAGGCCAACAGAATTATGATCCTTGGGACTCATTTTGAGCTAAATCTTAGTTAAATTACCCTTATCCATTATGTAGGAAGGTTCCCAAGAAAGCAGTTGGTAATGTTTTAAGCAGAATACTAGTAGTTTAGAAATATGGTTACAGGGACACTGCATAATATGTGCATTAAAATTGTTTAAGATAATTAGGGAGAAAATCCAATGATTTATTGAAGAACACCACCTCACATCTGAGCCAGTTACCCCAATTGATGCAAATTGTGACTAATTTACAATAGACAAGGTACACCAGACCAAATTTTACCCATGTATTTGCATGTCAGGTGATGCCATTAGGCTAATAAAGCATGACACTTGTGTATTCTGCCAAAACTCCCAAATGCAATTTTGGGAGAGAAAGGGCATTTTTAATTTTACATTTTTACAACTGGGTTTCTGAAATGCAACGTGGGTTTATTGTGTACCATTATTTTCCCCCACTGCTTTATTTTGTAACTAGTCAATCAATCAATTTAAAAATGCTAATTTCATCCTCTGACTTTATGAAAAGTAAAACATCTTAACTAACATTTTTTAATCATTAGAATTTAAATGTTCACAGGAATATTCCATTTATTGAAGTAGACACCAGAATTAGTAGCAAACAAGTATATTTTTTAAATTGCTGGTTTTGTCATTGATCAGAATTGATCTGTTGCCCAATTCACACTGTACCCAAAAAGACTAATTTGATGTGACAGTTAGTCTACCTAGCTTAGTTTAAGATACCCATAGGTGGCATTGTCTAGATTTGTGTTATATAATCAAACAACATCTTCAAGAATATGACTGAGAAGAAATGGGGTGGTGGATGGGCAAGGTATCCAATACCTCAATTTCACAGATTAAACTTATTTTTAATAGCATATTTTGCTCAACAATCCTAATTTGTTTTGAGTTTTTATTCACTCTGGTTTTAAAGTTATTTACAGACTAGAATTATTTTACTGTGATGCAAAGTGACAAATCAAGTTGCTTAAGATGGCAATGCTCACATTTCTCAGTCTTCAATAAATGTTTGGACCCACTTTGTTTTGCATAGCAACTCTTGTCTGCACATTATTAAATTTCCAGATAAAATAACAGTTGGTCAATTATTTGAGCTAAAATAGAAATAGTTAATCAACTTCTCTGTAGCAAAAGCAACAAATCTTCACATTTAAGGCCCTTCAACCTGAAACATTATTTCTCTTTGTATTGATGCTACCTAAACTAGTAAGTGTTTCCAGCATCAGCAACTTTCTTTCATTATCTTGAGTTTATTTTTTTAATTTTCAGGACTATGGTGTTTTTGTGATACAGTCTAATTATCCATTTCAGTTATTATTCCAGTATTCATTTAAAATGAACATGTTACTTTAAAGTACAATCTCAGAATGAAGAGAGCAAAAATAACTAGGATTCAAATGTGCATTTTTTTATTATTTGAGCTAGTGCAGAGGTATCAAGTACAGTCAATTTCCAAAATAAATTACATGTAAATAATAATCTAAAATGGCAATTAGATTTTTAAGGAGCACGGGAATGGATTTGCAGTTATTATCCGTACTGTAATTGCTCTAGAAGTATTTCCATTTCTTGAAATGCTGCAAATTTTGGGAAGGTATTCCCATTCAGCTTTTTGGTGGTTCGCTTGACACATCATCAATGAATGGCTGCCATGTTACATTTCCAAATCAGGGTAGAACTTGCAGTTGGTGACATTCATTTGACCCAGCTGCCCTTTCCTTTTTTTCAAAGATTGTTAAACTTGGGATGCTGTTAGAATGTCCTTGTTTGAGAGGAATGGTCTCTAATAAACACAAGCCATGGGAATATAGAGGAATACATGTTGGCTGAAATGTATATTGTTGGGAGTACAATTAGTGAAGCTGTTGCTTAAGTAATAACATGGGATAGCTCTCCACATTTAGCAACATGGGAGTAGCTAATTGTATCAAAATCCAATGCTTATGTCAATACATAGTGGGCTATCTGGCTTTATTATTGTGGTTACGTGTACAATTCAGGAATGCTTGTGGATCTGGAGTCTTACTGACTATGCCAAGTAAGGTTGACATATAAGGTTTCTTTTTACAACAGTCCATAAGTTTAGGGATCATTGATTTCAGCAGTTTGACTGCAAGCATTTAACTAATCTTAAATTTCGTAGCTGTATTACAGGAGTTGAAATCTGTTTCTAAAGCTTTAGTGCCAGCTCTTATAATTCAAACTTGCTACAAATACATTACTACTGTTAATGTCTGGTTATATATACTTGCTAAAGAAAATGTGTGGATGGAGGAATCCAAAATTGGGACTGTTTAAGTTCTACCCACGTGGGAATTTTTGGGCATGTACAGTATATACAATGTTCAAGTTTACCAGAGTAATCTGTCTCTATTGCACATTTTTAGTGAAACGGGTAGCATTGATGATGAAAGTTACAATGCAGGATGGTAATTTCTGGTAATTGCTATATTTTTAAGAGTGAAGATCATTTCAGCCTTTGACTAAAACTATGTATCTTTTATTTAATAACAACGATTAACATATTGGCAGTTTGTGTTTAATAATCAAATGAAATTTATTCCAATTTTACCAGTATTCTTTTAATTTTATGATGTTCTGTCAAAATGAATCCATTAGCAAAGAGCTATTTATGTCTCCAAGTTACGTCTGTGCCCTTTTTGAATAAATATCTTTCTAATCATTTTACTTTGGAGACCTTGCTTACATGTATTTGTATATAAGATCGCAATTTTGCAAAAAAAAATTATCAGCCACAATAGCTTTAAAATGTGCTACAAATTCAATCTCGTATGAACCCCCCCCCCCCCATCTCTGTACTGAAGTAAAGCTCAAAATGGTACCACCTTGAATTGTCAAACCTGCTGTAACATCTGTCAATATGTTCCCAAGCAACATTCATTAACATTCAGCTAGAATGTGGCATTTATAAGTGCATGGTCAACTTTGACAACTGTAGGTAATTTTATGTGCGCTTTTTATTTATTTTAACTCCACTATTTCCAAAGATCAGCAAACAGGGTCAAGAAAGGAGAGTAAATACACCCCCAAAATTCAAAAAGCCTTTGAAGAAGCCGCATATGCTGGCCGCTTGCAGTCACGTTTAGTAGCGGAGTGGATACCAAACCGGCTAAGCTCAGAAGTGGATGGCGGTAGTCGTACTCCAGAAAGTGAAAAATGGAAATGATGTTCCACACTGATTGAATTTACTTATCCAGTCCATATCCCACCAGGGTTATCCTATCAGTGGCGTTCCCCCTCTGTGATCCTATAGATTATTATTTCACATGCCCATCAGTTTCCCTTTTGATTGTTTTATCGTTCAAGTGAACTATATATGCCAACACTATTTTGGAGGGGAGGGGGCGGTAAAAATTAGATTCCAGGTCATTGGATGTCATTTGACAGGGCAGGATGCAGAAAGAAATTCATGAGTACGTCACCCGAACTGGAAGCTATAAGATTGCAAGAAGGGCTGTAGAGGGTACTGTTTTTGGTGACATTATACCCATAAGGGTATAGTTTTTTTTCAGGAAAATGAAAACAAAAACTAGAGAGCATGGTTTAAGGTGAGAAGGAAAAGTTTAAAAGGAAGCTGGGGGAAGCAAACTTCATGCAAAGGGTAAATATTTGGAACGAGTTGCCAGAGAGAGCGAGCTGAGACTGGTACAATGATATTTAAAAGACGTTTCGACTGGTACGTGGGTGTGAAATGTGTAGAGGGATATGGGCCAAATGTAGGAAACTAGGACAAGCTTAAATGGGCATCTTGGTTGCCACAGATGGGTCGAACCAAAGGACCTGCTTCCATGGTGCATAGCTCAATGAACGCAGGAGTCTATAACTACGTCACTGTTGTTCACAATGTATTAGTAGTCTGGTCTTGGCCAAAATAGGTACAATTTCATAACGAGTCAATTGCATCAGACTGGGATGGGTATGGTTACATGAGTACAAACATTATAGTCTTGACAAACCTACAATGCCTGCATTGGTTTTGACATGAAAGCACCAGGAAGGATTTAAAAGAAATTTTCTTATGAAAATTTTTGATCTGAGATCAAGAGTTAATGAACCAGCAATGAGCAGCTGTTGGAGATCTATGGCAAATATGAAAATTTAAGGAAATATGAAGATGTTTTCACCCAGAGAATTTGACCACTACATTTTTAAAAGTTGTCAGTACTTATAGTTGTCAGATTGTGGAGAAGGGAATTTAATTCAAGTCGATTATTTTTCACCAGAACTGGGGAAAAAAGTCGATACAAGATATGTTTAAGAGAAGAGTCAGAAACGAAAATATTCGCAGTACAGGCAAATATTAGAAATAGACAAGTGAAACACATCTGGAACCGAAACAGAAACAACAAAATTGCAAGTTACTAATATTGATGTGGAATCTGGACAAACGTGTCCAATCAAAAATGAAGAATTTTTCAAGCTCTTGCTGAACTAGAGCCCCCTAGTGTTCCATTTCGCGCAATTTCAATTTCGTTCTAAATTGAATTCAACAATTTCAGAGAATGATTCTACTTCATCTATTTACACATTTTCTTAGCCTGTTTAGTCGCTATTTTTCCTTCCATTCCCCGTCTTGTAAAGGCGACTTGATGCTGATCTGCAATGTAAACTGTTTATGTTCACATATTGCCTGACGGGTTGAGTAGTCAAGAGTGATTGGTGCTTTAATTCAGATTTTCTGTAGTTTTGTTTGTGTAGACCTAACAGCTATAAATATAGTCACTAATAACACTAACAAATATTATAGTATAAGTTGAGAGCGTCTTGTTCAGGAGAAAATTGTGGAATAATTCAAGGTGAGAAGCTCAAGTGATGTGTAAAACGTGGTTGGTCAGACCACATTTGGAGTTTTAACAGTTTTTAAGCTCATATATAATAAACGGTATGCTGGTATTCGAGAGGGTCTAGATGTTTACGAGAATGATCTTGGGAATGGAATGGTTAACGTATGAGAAACATTTGGTGGCTTGGGGCCTGTACGCGCTGAAGTTTGGAATAATGGGAGGGGAATCTCATTGAAACCTGCCTACTATTGAAAACCTAAATGAAGTGGAGAGGACGTTTCCAGTAGTGGGAGAGTCTAGGACCAGAGGTCACAGCCTCAGAATATATGTACTGGCCGTCCCTTTAGAACATATAAGGAGGAATATATTTAAAGTCACAGAGCAATACAGCACAGACCAGGTCCCTGGGCCCTTCCAGTTCATGCCGTACCTTAACCCTCTGGTTCGATTTCAACATTTAAGAAAAAATTGGATAGGTACATACATTTATGTAGCCAGTGGTGAATCAATGGATTTCATTGCCACACATGGCTCTGAAGGCCAAGTCACTGGGTATATTTAAAGCGAGGGTTAATAGGTTCTTGATGAGTAAGATCAAGTTTACTGGCCTAAAGTAGAATGGGATTAAGCCATAATCGGTCGGCCTAATTCTGCTCCATTGCATTGTGGTCTTATTACAGAGGGAGCGAAGGGACAGTACTGAGATTTGAAACAGTGAGAATTTTTAGCTGGGAGCCAGAGAAGATCAATGCTCGAAGTAGAGACCATAATCAACTCTGCCTAAATCCTCAGGGAACACCTCCGCAACCATGGATTCTAGACTGCTGATACTTGGCTTGAATTCTGCACATAATAAAAACATGCTCACTCATGTGGAATGCACAGGAGCCATAACCCACTGCTCTCTATTTTCAATTGCCTTCCACAAACCCAAAGTGTGTCGACTGTTGTAGTTCTGGAGAAAATTGTTACCCGAGGCAAAGATGAGTATAAATATGGGAGGAATAACAGTAAATGCTAGAGATTCTCAGCAAGTTAGTCTGGAGGGAGAAACTAAGATAACGTTTCAGGTAATTGAGCTATCATTCATTTAATTGAGGCTTTCCAGCACATTTTCCCGTATTTCCAGCACGTGCATTTATTTTTTCTTCTGACAGAGTGCCGCTGAGAGAATGTTCAAAACACAATGACAAATGAGCCCAGTGGCACGTTTCTGTGCTGCAAAAACGCGCATATTTAAAGAAACTT
The DNA here is from genome assembly GCF_030144855.1 of Hypanus sabinus. Classification (NCBI taxonomy): domain Eukaryota; kingdom Metazoa; phylum Chordata; class Chondrichthyes; order Myliobatiformes; family Dasyatidae; genus Hypanus; species Hypanus sabinus. The sequence continues at coordinate 44,360,951 of NC_082719.1, read as the reverse complement.
CATTTTCAATTGAACACGTGCGAAGGACAATCCATGTTATAAGGCCCCACCTTATATAAATATAAAAAGTTAAGTAAAACACCCTCCCTTTATTTAGTCGGCTAGTGAGAGCGGAATATGGGTAACCGTTTCGGCAACATGCTACTCCGGGCTTTTAACGGTGAGCAGGTTTTAAGACTCGAAGGGAGTAATTGGCGATTAAAATAATAGATTTGATAATCACATTAAACTCGCGTCGTGCTGCTCTATTTCCAAGGCCGATCAGAAAGCTTTAGAACTACTTTCTGCTCGCTACTTTTTCAGATTTGCGTTTGATATTAGTTCTGCACAAATCGTCCAAGGGCAAATGAAATAGTTTTTAAAAAGTTTGAACAATCTTGCAACAGTTGCGGTTATAAGTCTGTTATTACAATTACTACATTAGATGGCACTTCCTTATTTCATTTGGATTAAACAATTATATTCATCGCCTAGGAAAAGCATGTGATATTTCACGGAATGTTGCAACTACAAATGGTGTAAGACTAGAGACAAATTACTGGTACAATACAAAAATGTTATACATATGTGGTGGAGAATATATAGACTGGCTGCATCACAGCCTAGTATGGGAACAGCAACGTCCTTTGAACGAAAAATCCTACAAAAAGGAGTGGATACAGCCCAGTCCATCACAGATAAAAACCACCCCGCCATTCAACACAGCTGCAGGAAGCGTTGTCGCCGGACAGCGGCATTTATCAGCAGGGACCACAACTACCAACTTTTCCCACAATCTATGGATTCATTTTCAAGGACTCTTCATTTCATGTTCTCGATATTTATTGTTTTTTTTTGTATTTGTACAGCTTGTCTTTTGCATACTGGTTGAACATAAGTTGGTACGGTCTTTCATTGATTCTATTCTGGTTATTATTCAAGTATATATTTGAAAATGAATCTCGGGGCAGTATATGGTGACACAAATGTGCTTTAATAATCTACATCGAGCTTTGAAAATACCTTTCTGAAATTGAAATATAGTGCCCGAATATTTCCCTTGCCAGCTCTAAAAGGAACAATGTGTTTGAAACGAATTACCATGGCTTTAGGGCTCTAGTCTTGCATTGTGTTACAACTTCTCGCTCCAGTTGCGGCGGCTTCCGCTGAAACTGAAACTAAGAGCCAAATCCCGATGGAAAACTCGGAGTTTCTCCTGGTAAAGATGGCTCTATTTTAATTTTGGAGGGGGGGGGGGTGAAGTATGAAAGTGAAAATGTTAAGTCTATTTATTAAGTATAAATCAAATTGTCGACTTTAACGCCTCTACTGAACGAGGTGGAGTCGAGCATATGCGATAGGACACTGTAGACCCAGAGAAAATCCAATTCTACCTCCGTTACTCGAGGTGTAGCAAATACACGTTTTCAGTTACCCAAAAACCGATGTCTTCAAAATACGAGGATGACATAAAATATCAGATGCAAGAGGAAAATAGTATTATCCCACATCACTAGACATCTGAAACTTAGTTACGTTGATATTTTACTTCAACAAATATCATTGGCAATATTCTAAGCAGAAAAAATACTGATTGTTCCATGCCTTATTTATTAAAACTAGTCGAAACTTATTACGAGTATAAAGATATTTTCTAAACTTCAGCCTATAGTTTTAGACAGAGTGGCTTGAAATCTAGAACCTTTGCTGTTTTAAGTAAAATTGATATCTTTCGGTTAAACTGCCAGGAAAAAACGGGGAAACAACCGGGGTGAACTTTAAAATATTTTACCTTCATATTTCGTACAGAAGGCCTTAACTCTATCATTTTATAACCGTAAAGAGAACTGGATAAAATGGGGTGGAGGGAGGAAAAAGCAGTAAAATGAAATAGACGAATGTGGTTCAGTAACCCAGCAGTTCTGTTCATCCCTAACGCTATTAAAGAAGATTGTAACACCAGGACACATCTTTCACTTATCACGTCGTAAATAAAGTTCGCAGAAAGAAAACAGGCCATCTAATGTTTAAAAACAAAACGAATTTGCGAACTATTTTTGAGACGAATTGAAAATATGAATTATGTTCATTATACTTTCAATTTCAGCATTATTTATCTGTTAGGCTATTGGAGGAAAATATGAAATAACTGCCATACGAGTTACTTTGCAAAAAATATTGACAAAAAAACTATAAAAATGTGAGAAACACGAAAAGTGACGTGTAAAATTATTGAGAAAGTGAAAATCGTTAATTAAAGGAAAACCCGATTAAGAATCATTTATTTCTAGTTTAACCCAATTTTCAGAACGAAGAATGTTTTCAAATCCCATGGGTAAAAGGCAAATTTGACTAATAATGATGAAATTACCCGCAGTCTTTGGCTGCCTACCAACTAAACAATTTGCAATGTTAAAACCAAAATACACCGATAGCCGTCCGGAAAATATAGTTTGTAAATAGAAATTGTAACGTAGGCGGCACATGATCATACAGAGGATGAGGGTGGGGGTATGGGCCACGTGCAGACTAAACGGATTAGGTGTCATTAGCTTAATTAATTGGGCGCGGGAATTTTGGGCCAATTTGCCTGTTCCTGTGCTTTATTGTTCCATGATCCACAAAAGTAGTAACTAAAACGACAGCAACTGCAAATTTCCTTACATCCATATTCCAATACATTTCGAGATCGCTTTCTATCGTTTTGTGTACGAGGCTGTCTAAATTAGTCTAATATTTACATCTGATCAGTCCGAAGCTAAAACTTGTGATCTTTGTGTTGCGAACTTACCGCAATTTATAACCAGTTAAGGCGTTTTCTCGCAGTGTAATCGCCACCTTAAAGGATCGTTGAATACGTAGTTGCCTTTAAGTCAACGTTTCTGTATACCATTAGTATGAGAGAAATTTTCGCATTTTCGATGACATTATTAACTAAAATCTAATACATTTAACATTACGAAGGCACATTTAAGCTGAACTTCTGCGTTCCAAACACAGATACCAAATCAGTAACTGATAACTTGGGTGGGGGGGGGGGGGGGGTTGTTCCAACGGATTATTTTTACTGCCAATTAACTTATTTTCCAGAGTCACTACAGTGTGAGAGTTCATGAAAGCTCGGGAAGGTTTGTTACATGCAGAAAGCTTTGTCAAGTTCATCTGGCCACTGAAAAGGCTTAATGGTTCAAAAATCTCAATGGTTCACTCAATCTACTGCTATAATTCTTTATATTCCTGAACACTTGCCTTCAAATAAATGTAACTACATCAAGTAAAGACGTCTAAAATGCCACATCATTGAAATAAAGAACTCTGATTCAATAACAATTCTCAGCTATTTTGTAATATACTGTACATGGACCAAACAGGAGTCAGAACCATCTAGTGTTATCATAAGCACCGCTTCTTACAGCAGCGGCCAGAAAAGATGAAGTTTTCTTTCTGGTAATTCTCGAGGCTATATTTATACTTTTTAAACAGTTGTTTGCTTCATAATCAAGGCAACTCATAGATTAAAACTCCAATTCCCAACAGCGTTCAAAAAGGTGAGAAGTTGCAATGATCATAGGTCGGAGAACTGGGGAGCCCATCACCAATTAACTGTGTAGTTCACAAATTTGAACATCATTGTTTGAAGAGCATTCAAATACTCCACTGTAGTATTTTTTTGTAAATGAAGAAGGCGCCCTTTCAGGATTATTCTTCTCACAAATTAACAAAAGTGCATACTGTACTTAAAGCTCCACAGCAAGAAATCTTAAAATATTCAGCAATAAAAACCTTACAATAACTAATAGGAACCCTAATAGAAAGATTACACTTAGTCAAGAGTGTAACTGGCATAACACTGGGAAGAGAGATTAAACAAAATCAGTTTACATTTTCCAAGCCATACCCACTAGGACTTGAACCCGCACAGACTTAATTATATAAACGAATTATTAGTATGCTATTTAAGAGGAAAATCGAAACAGCAGACAGTTTCCCCTGAGGACATCTTTGCCAATGATGTTTAGTCTCGGTTGTAAAGGGATAGCTTTAGTCCTGCCCATTATCCTACTCCCCATTTCCTCCATTCACAATCATTTGTCTAAATTCTACAAAGGTCAATTATAGAAATAATCCATAAATATAACTAACTGGCTCTTACTTTTAGATTTCCCTTGCTAGACTTGCAGATACTTCAAGTGTTAATATCAGCAAAGACTTCAGGACAAAATTACTTGCTGGTGGAAAATGAGAAACAGCGTCCTCTTAAGAGGGCAGATAGAAAGTAGAACACAAACAAAATTAAGAGTTAGAGCACTTAAAGGTTATCTTTGGCACCACTTTGCATAGTGGATGGTGCAAATCTGAAACTCTCTCCAATAAAAAGTCACTAAAGTAGAGCATTCATGTTATTTCAAAGTTCACCAATTTTGTTAGATAAGTATAAAACATGAAAAGGAATCAAAATACTCAACTATAGTCTATTTCAGCCATGATTTAAAAGGGCCAAAGGGATAGTTAGAAATTAATCCTGATAAGGACATGATGATGTCATTTGGGAAAACTAATAAGTGTACACAAGGCTTAGTAGTATTAAAGAAGAGACACGTCCATTTAAAATTTCAAGGATTTCTGATAGTGGTGGCACAGGTAGGTAAGATGAAGCCATACAAAATATTTGCCTTCATTAACTGGGGTACAGAATACAAGAGCAGGGAGTTTATGGTACATTTATAAAAATATTGTTTAGGCCACAGCTGGAGTACTATGAAGAGCTCTGATCACCACACTGTAGGAAGAATTTGAATGAACTGAAGGGCATGCAGAGTAAATTATTAAGATGATGCCTTGAATGGAGCATTTCAGTTACGAGCAGAGGTTTAGTTCCTTTGGCATGGAGGAGGCAGGGGGAGGAGATGATAGAGGTATACAAAATTAAAAGTTGTTAGTAGAAAATTTATCCTATAGCACAGCTGCTTACAACTAGAGGGTTTTGGTTCCTTATCCAAGGAAGAGTTTTTCTAACCAGTGTATTGCTAGAACCTGGAATGCACTGCCTGAGGCATGTGGACACAGACTCTCACAATATTTAAGAAATACCTAGATGAGCACTTGAATCACCAAGGCATGGAAAGCCACATAAATAAAATTAGCATAAAAGGTACAATGGTTAGCAAGGACAAACTGGCCAAAGGGGTTGACTCTGTGAACCCAGACTTTACCTTAGCTGCCCAAATGAATCTTTAGCAGCCAAACAGAGAAAAAGGGTGTTTGACTTAAGTGAAGATTCTCAGGATGACACAGGAGTTGAAATTCAAATGCAATGTCAGATTCTCAGAGTTCCAGATAATTAGTATAAATTGTCACCTATTACATTGAACAAGACTAATGGATCAAATCCCACGCCAGCTCAATTATTACGATTGTATAGATTACAATCTGAAGTTTAGTGCTTACTTTTCACTTTCCCAATAACTATGTTTAAAAAGGTGCACTGTGCCTCACTTAAATAAACAGAACTTCTTTTTAAAATTGGAATGACAGTTTCCAACAAGCACTAGTCAGCAAATAAAAATCCTTTCTGAAGATAGACACGTACTTTAAAAAATTACAAGTTTTTCAATTCAACAAAATTGATACATGTCCGAAATTCAGAAATTGATCATATTAAATAACCTCAATGTTAGTGGAAACTCGAGATGAAATATTTTAATACGAATAGAAAGCTTGGCTGTATATACAGGAAATATCCCAATACTGGAACTTTCAGAAATACTCAATAGAGTGCAGACAATCTGATCAATAACACACCTCTATTTCTAAGTGAACTTTAAATTATGTACAGCAAGAGAACAGCCACCATAGCTTCCAAAGAAAATGTGAATCACAAGCTGGGACTGCATATTTAAGCACCTGTTAAGTAAATCAAGGTGGCTACCACGTTACTTAACAGCTATAACCATTAAAAAAAATGTAGCATGTCAACACTTTTTGACTGTGTCATAGCAAAGACTTTTGGAAAACAATGCAACCATGGGAGAATAATCAAGTAATCTGCTCATCGTGAATATGCTTCAACCTTTGACTTGGCGTCCTCAATGATTTAACTTTGAACAGTATCTCCACAGCAACTCGTGTAGTACTGCCACAATTAAAGAGTGAAGCAGGCACTCACTAAATAACAAACTAAATAGAAATTCTAATCAGCCATGACACATACAAAAAGTAGAAAAAAAAACATATTTTAAGATGTAGGCCACATTGCATGTTTTTATCAAGAACAATTTGTTGCAATTGAAAGCCTTGATACTTCGTTAAACTGCACTAAAGCAGGTGTATTATGTCATCTTTGGGGATGAATGCAACTCAAACTCAGGATCCTTACAGTGCAGAGTAGGAAAAAAATTAAAAAGTATTTCACATTTCCCCTTTGTTTTGATTTACACAGATCTTTTGAGAGCTTTATTTACAGAGCATCGAATCCAGTCTTGTTTAAAGCAATTATCACATATTACAGTGATGTTTAAAATGGAATCTATGCAGAACCCAGTAAGAACAAAGGGCAGAGGTGCTTGTCAATGAATGGACATCAGAGCTATAGAAGCAATCCCAAATTCCTCAGTTACTGAGCAGTCGTTCTGTTGCACATTCCACATCCCAGGATTGTGAAGACAAGGCCACTATTACTGCATTCTGTAGAAGAAATACAATAGTCAAAAACTGCAGACAAGGTATAATCATATATATCAGATCAACTACAAACATTTGCACTCTATGTTAGATAATACTGCACAAAATTATAAAGAATCCCATTACAAGGCATGGATAATCTAGTCTGCTAATACAGAGGAATACAAACTAAGTATCAGAATGAAAATGTATTCTGCAGAGGACACTTTTAAAATAATATTACACCATATTGTAACATAAAAATATGATATTTTATCTTTTCATGCATATTAATTTGTAAAGGTACAAGAAGTCATTTTCAAATTCTATCAACTTTAACATCACATAATTACAAAATATATATTGGTAATAGTAAAAATCCCTAGTTTTTATATTTCAGTCAAATATTTAAGAGGATGAGAACCATGTTATGTTTACAAATGGTACAATTCTAGCCATCACAATAAACTCGTCTAATATCATTTTGTTCTTTTTCCAATAAAAATAATATTAAACATCTTTATTCCCAAGTAGCTCTCGAGAATGTTGAAGACCAAAAATAACTACTTTCATCACTTTCCCAGTGGTCAGAAGTTTACATACACTTTGGTATTTGGTAGCATTGCCTTTAAATTGTTTAACTTGGGTCAAACATTTTGGGTAGCCTTTAACAAGCTTCTCACAGTAAGTTGCTGGAATTTTGTTCCATTCCTCCAGACAGAACTGGTGTAATAGAGTCAGGTTTGTAGGCCTTCTTGCTCGCACACGCTTTTTCAGTTCTGCCCACAAATTTTCTATTGGGTTAAGGTCAGAAAATGATGTCAAGAGGGGGTGTTAAGCATAAAGTTTCTCTCTATGCTGATGACTTATTACTCTTTCTCTCAAATCCGTCTACATCCTTACCTCTAATGTTTTCACTTCTTGACCAGTTTAGCCAGATCTCTGGCTATAAACTTAATTTACATAAGAGTGAACTTCTCCCAATTAATAAAGAAGCACAAGAACTAACATTTCATGATCTCCCTTTTAAAGTTGTGCATAATCAATTTACTTATCTTGGAATTACAGTCACAAGGAAGTTTAAAGATCTCTTTCGTGAAAACTTTGCCAACCTTTCATATGCTATAAAACAGAGTCTGGTACAATGGTCACCTCTATCTATGTCTTTGGTAGGTCGTATTAATGTTGTTAAAATGTATGTTCTCCCCAAATTTTTATACCTATTTCAATCTATCCCAATTTTTATTCCTAAATCTTTTTTTGATTCCTTAGACTCTATCATTTTGTCATATCTGTGGCAGAATAAGCGCTCTAGAATTAATAAAATCCATCTCCAAAAATCTAAAAAAGAGGGTGGCATGGCTTTACCTAACTTTCGTTTATATTATTGGGCAGCCAATATACGTTGTGCTACCTTCTGGTCTTTCTTCCATGGCCAACCCGAGTGCCCTAACTGGGTGGCGATGGAGCTGAGCTCCACCAAAGAATTATCTATCTCTGCACTTCTTGGGTCTGCACTCCCTAGTAGTCTGCCCAGATCAATAGCTAATCCTCTTGTTAGACACACTTTGCGTATATGGGCTCAGATCAGGAAATGCTATGGTTTCCAGGGGTTTTCCGTTTCCAGCCCTATCGCTCATAATCACCTTTTTTTACCTACTACATACGATTCAGCATTCCAGGTTTGGTATAGGAAGGGCATTAGACATTTTGAAGATCTTTTCATTGATAATCGCTTCACTTCTTTTCAGCAGCTCTCTGTTAAGTTCAATCTGCCCAATGCTCATTTTTTCAGATATCTCCAAATCCGACACTTTATCGCTCCTTTAATTCCTAACTTCCCTGAAATGCCTACGAAAAATGCTATGGACCTATTTCTTTCCATGAATCCACTAGGTAAAGGCTTAATATCAATCATCCGAGATAAACTAGCGGCCTTACGACGGGCCCCCATGGATAAAATCAAAATGGTCTGGGAGCAGGATTTAAATATCTCCTTATCTGAGGAGAGCTGGGATTCAGTTCTCAAATCGGTTAACTCAACCTCTCTTTGTGCTCGCCACTGCCTTTTACAGTTTAAGATTGTTCATAGAGCCCATATGTCTAAATCTAAACTATCTCGATTCTACCCTAGCGTTAGTCCGCTCTGTGATAAATGCAAGAGGGGCGTGGCTTCTCTCATCCATATGTACTGGTTCTGTCCTAGCTTGGAGAAGTTCTGGAAAGATGTCTTCACTACGTTATCGTGTATTCTGAATCAGCACCTAGAACCAAACCCCTTAATTGCTCTGTTCGGTTTTTGGGGCGAGACAGAATTATGTCTGGGTCCGACCAAATGCCGAATATTATCCTTTGCCTCTCTTCTGGCTAGACGCTTGATCCTCCTCAGATGGAGAGATGCTGCCCCGCCCACTCATGCTCAATGGCTTAACTACATCATGGCCTGTTTGGACCTCGAAAAAATTCATTATTCAGTTCTCAATTCGGATCTAAAGTTCCATAAGGTCTGGGGACCTTTTATCGAGTACTTTCATAACCTTCCTCTTGACTAGGGTTTTTTTTTCTCTTCGGTCCCTTGCTTTCAGCTCCTTTTTTTTCTGGTAGAAGGCATTATTATCCTCTGTTGCTGAGTGTATTCACAGTCTGGGAGCTTGGCTGTCCTGACTTATACTCTCTATATTGTGTTGTGGTTGGTCTGGAGTTGCTGTTGTTTTTTCTTGTGTTGTGGGGCTTGGGGAGGACACTAAGCTTACTTGTCTTTAATTTAGGTGCTTTTTTTTGCTAAATTCTCTTCTTTTGTAACATATTGTTATTGTATGCTTAATTTTGCACTGTTTTAATGTTCCTCATTGGGATCTGGGGTTTTTAATTTGTAAAATGTTTTGAAAAACTAATAAAAAAAAATTTTTTTTAAAAGAAAGAAAGAAAATGATGTCAAGTCTGGTTCATCCTTGGGAGCAATTTTCAAATGCCTGAAGGTATCACATTCATCTGTACAAACAATAGTATGCAAGTATAAACACCATGGGACCACACAGCCGTCATACCGCTCAGGAAGGAGACACATGCTGTCTCATAGAGATGAACGTACTTTGGCGTGAAAAGTGCAAATCAATCCCAGAACAACAGCAAGGACCTTGTGAAGATGCTGGAGGAAACAGGTAGACAAGTATCTATATCCACAATAAAATAAGCCCTATATCGACATAACCTGAAAGGCTGCTCAGCAAGGAAGAAACCACTGCTCCAAAACCGCCATAAAAAAGTCACAGTTTGCAAGTGCACATGGGTACAAAGCTCTTACTTTTTGGAGAAATGTCCTCTGGTCTGATGAAACAAAAATCGTACCTGTTTGGCCATAATGACCATCATTATGTTTGAAGGAAAAAAGGTGAAGCTTGCAAGCTGAAGAACACCATCCCAACCGTGAAGCATGGGGGTGGCATCATCATGTTTTGGGGGTGCTTTGCTGCAGGAGGGACTGGTGCACTTCACAAAATAGATGGCATCATGAGGAAGGAAAATTATGTGGATATATTGAAGCAACATCTCAAGACATTAGCCAGCAAGTTAAAGCTCGATCACAAATGGGTCTTCCAAATGGACAATGACCCAAGTAAACCTCCAAAGTTGTGGCAAAATTGCTTAAGGACAACATTCAAGGTATTGAAGTGGCCATCACAAAGCCCGATAGAAAATTTGTGGGCAGAACTGAAAAAGCGTGTGCGAGCAAGGAGGCCTACAAATCTGACTCAGTTACACCAGTTCTGTCTGGAGGAATGGAACAAAATTCCAGCAGCTTACTGAGAGAAGATTGTGGAAGGCTACCCAAAATGTCTGACCAAAGTTAAACAATTTAAAGGCAATGCTACCAAATACTAAAGAAGTGTATGTAAACTTCTGACCCATTGGGAAAGTGATGCAAGAAATAAAAGCTGAAATAAATCATTCTCTCTACTATTATTCTGACATTTCACATTCTTAAAATAAAGTAGTGATCCTAACTGACCTAAGACAGGGAATGTTTTCTAGGATTAAATGTCAGGAATTGTGAAAAACTGAGTTTAAATGTATTTGGCTAAGGTGTATGTAAACTTCTGACTTCAACTGTACATCTGGTCATACATCTGATTCCCGTAACATTGAGAGTACTTCTGAATGCAATGCATGCAAGTATTCCAGACCATACCTGAGCAACAATACAGAATGCTGAATCAACCCCAAATTGTATAATTGGGTTAACAACATTAAGTTTTGCCAGAACAACAAAATGAGAACTACAATAAGAATCAAAGTCAGCAAAGCAAACCAACATTTAAACAACACTTAGAAGATGTTGTACATGATCATCTTTCTCCCATCCGCATTTGGAGGATAAACTTTGTGTATTAGAATCCATCACAATCCAGAAACCAGGCTTACAGCCCATCAGGTCTGCGCTAATCAAGCACGCATTTACAGAACCCTACAATGAAACCATCATAGCTTGATTAAGTGCTGTATGACACCATGACTGAGCAATATAGGCGATGATGACACATATATGCACCATTAAGCTATCTTCATCCTTATTCATCCAACCAACAGCACAACTCTCCATTCCGTCTATCTAATTATCTAACCTCCTTAAATTTACAAAAAAATTGGCAGAGTAATAGTTACATTTCTGGACCAATAACTTAGTGCCTGGATTCAGGAATTTAAACAGGTAATATAGGAATTGTGTCTTCAGGGAATGGCAATGGCTCCTCCACTGTGAAAAGAATAGAGCTGGTAGCTCGAGTCCAACCAGCTACCGAGGACTGACCCAGCCACAAGTTAGCAGCAGTATTATGAACAACAATCACCTAGACAATTAGCAGCTGGGAGAAAAAAAAGGATGTTTTATGTTCAATCTCTCATTGCTAGAGTTGGAACTTCCCACCTGTTTCAAAAGGGCAACAATTAAACCAGTGTCCAAGAAGAGCAAGGCAAGTTGCCTTAAGGACCATTGTCCAGTAGCACTTACATCTAAGGTGATGAAGTGCTTTGAGAGGTTGGTTTTGGCTAGAATTTACTCATCTCAGTAAGGACCTGGACCCACTGCAATTTGCCTATTGCCACAATAGTTTCACAGTGGATGCGATCTCATTAGCTTTTCACGCAGCTTGGATCACCTGGCCAATACTAATACTTACGTCAGGCTGCTGTTTATTGACTATAGGTCAGCATTTAACACAATTGTTCCTACAGTTCTGATTTAAAAGCTCCAAAACTGGGCCTCTGCAACTAAATCCTCGAGTTCCTAAGCGGAAGACCACAGTGGTGTATGCTTAACCCAGTGTTCTACTCTCTCTACACCCATGATTACGTGGTTAGGCACTACTCTAATGCCACCTACAAATTTGCTGACAGTACAACCACCGTTAGTAGAATTTCAGATGGTGATGAGAGGATATACAAGAGCGAGATCTATCAGCTGGTTGAGTGGTGTCACAGCAACAAGCTTGCACTCCACATCAGTAAGACCAAAGAACTGATTGTGGACTTTAGAAAGAATAAGACAAGGGAATGCACAGTAGTCCAAAGAGGGATCAGAAGTGGAAAGAATGAGCAATTTCAAGTTCTTGGGTGTCAACATCTCTATCTTTGACTCAACATATCAATGTAGCATGACAGTGGCTATGTTTCGTTAGGAGTTTGAGGAGATTTGGTATATCACCAAAGACACTTACAAATTTCTACAGATGTATCATGGAGAGCATTCTAATTGGCTGCATTGCTGTCTAGTATGGGGAAAGGGTGCTTCTCCACAGGATCGAAATAAGCTGCAGAGAGTTATAAACTTAGTCAGTTCCATCATGGCACTAGCCTCCATAATTAAAGACCCCCATCACCTAGGACATGGCCTCCTCGTTGCTACCATCAGGAAGGAAGTATAGGAACCTGAGGCACACACTCAACAATTCAGGACAGTTTCTTCCCCTCTGCCATCTGATTTCTGAATGGACATTGAACCCATGAACACTACCTCACTATTTACATAATTTTAAGTGGATCATCCTCACCTCAATGATTGATACAGAATAGTATGTTAGGAAATCGACCATGAGTATCAAAAAAATGCCTAAAAATAAGGCCTAATGCTGCAAAGCTAGATCTGGATGCATGCTAGAGACAATACTAAGCAAGCCCAGAAACAAATGGATTAGGTCAAAGCTCTATGACTTGCCATATCTCATCATAAATCATAATGGATGACTGAAACAACTGTAGGAAAGATCTTCAATGGAGGAGCCCAAAAGACAAAAAGACAAAGCTGAATTGTCTGCAATCATATTTAGATAGAGATATTTCCACTTCCTCACGAGGTTCCCACAATTGGAGAACCCAACATAATAAACTGTTAGTGCACTAAGGCCAAACATCCAACTATCTTAAATCAGTAGGCTACTGAACTAAACACACCTCCATTTATGTGATCTCAAAACAGCAATAAAGTGGGAATTTACCCTACAATGTGAAAAATTGCCCCATTATGTCCACTAAAAGCAGGTAAAGGCAGTCTCAATGGTAAGAGTGATGGAAAATATTGCAGAGTTATCAAATGTGCACAACAGTAACCTGTTCACTGATGTCAAATTTGACACCAGCAAGACTAATGCTCCAGGCAAGACTTGGGCCATACTCAAAACAAACAGAAGAAAAGTCAAGTGACAGCAATATCAGTATCATGCAGTGTTCCAGAGTATGACATCATGAAGCACTTATAAATTTGATGCAATAAGAGTCAGAACTTTAGATTGTGGATAAGAAACTCTACAAGTTGGAGCCATACCTAACAGTAAGGAAATGGTTGTGTTTACAGACAACAAATTACATCAGCCCCTTCAAAGGTTCCTCAGAACAACAGCCATATCAACCCTTTTTCTTCCTATAATGAGAAGTGGGGCATCTTTTTTAGAAGCTGCTGGAACATTAAACACTAATTATAATTTATAAAACAATGAAGTTACCTAAACGTTTCCGCATATAGTGCAATTTAGTTAACATTCAGTATCAGGTAGATAAATGGCAAATAACATTCACAGTGGACATAGCCACATCATTATTTCATCTAAACATTTAACTGAATTCAAGTCACAGCTCTTGGCTCTACTTTGAGGCATTCAAAATTCTTGATAGCTGCATAAGCATCTGTTTAATATCACTACCACAATTCAGACATTCCACAAGTGACCTAGGCTTTGAAGCCACAATGCTCACAACAAGCTGAAAGAAAACTATCCAGTGTTTTCTCAGTTGAGGACTTTGCTGCTACATGCCATTATTTCTTGTGAATTTTGTTATCCAGTAACTATGACATCAAGCAGGCTACAACAGGTGTAGCAGAAAAAGAAATCAAAACTGCTGAGACCAAGCTATATGACATGCTTCCAATTAACAAATTTCCCAATCGATAGAAGTACATTTGATCCTTTATTACGAAAGTAACAAAGACAAACAATGTTGTAGCAATAAAAACTAGCCAACTAAATGATCAATATCTTATAGCAATCTATAGCAAGGTCTAATAGCAATATCAATATTAGTGTTCTATACTTATTTAAGCATTCCAATTAACAATCGAATAGCAATCAATAAATATCATTCATCCTCTGTGATTCAATCCTTCTCCACTAGACTAAAAGACTAAAGAAATGAGAATACGTAACTATACTAACTATACGTAACACCCAGTTCAGGACAGAAAATAAATACATGGTTCCAATGGATAGAAAATAGATACAAGGCTCCTAGAAAGATTCACAGAGCAAACTAGAAAAACAGCAGGAACTTTTTTTAAACAATTCCCCAACCCTGAGATCTGCATGAAAAATAAATGGTTAAATGGACAAACCTAAACAAAAATAACAATTTTTAAGAAAACTTTTCTTCTACTTGAGCCTGAAGATGTACTCAACGATTTAGAAACAGCTCCTTCTCTCTGATTCTGATAGTCGGCAAAAAAAGTGTGCTTAAGAATCAACAAAATATTTTCGTAATTACACCATTAAAAACCCAAGTTACACTTAATTCAAGGAGACACTTTCAGTTTGTTTATGACAAAAAAAAGTACATCTGTTTGTAAATAATGAAGTTCCAATCAATTCACCAATTACTTTGGAAATAATTGAAATTCCACACTCCATTGACTAGCAATCCACTGACAGCGTCTTCTGGATTGTACTTAATTCCACACTGTAGTATTCTAGACCTGTGTCAAAATTCCTCTATTATCACAGCAGGTGCTGATAATCTCACCTACCACAGATCTCTGGCCACTAATTTGTAACAAAATTGCAGCCAATTCTACATGCTAAAATTTGGCTGCTTAAAATGCCTTGTAAAACTACTTTGAATCATTAAATGCTGATGCTGATGTTTTAGAGTTTGACATACCTCTAAGCAGATAAGAATTTAAGAATTTTATATAACTGATTAGTAAGTAGCTCACTAGCAGAAGTGTTAGTGCCAACACCCAACAGAATAGACACAACTAAGGCACAGATCACGAAATGGATTTCTAATTAACCCATCCACTGATTAAAAGTATTTCAACTTGCTTTATAACGTTTTGTTTATATTTCAGATTCTTATGCAAATTCAGTATCACATTCACTAACCAGATCACATGAAACATCTCATTTAGAAGTTTGCCAGAAGCTTTCAAATCCCTGTTATTGCCAACAAAATAAATGCATACACTTGGATCAATGGCATAATTTTAGTTCAAAACACAGGATCTTATCTATGGCTTACACAAATTATTTCAGAAGCTAAGATGGTAAATAGGGCATTTTAATCCTATACAAGAAACAGAATTGTCTGCAGTTCAGTATTATGATATTTATGCTATCCAATTATTTATTTCAAAAAAGTGCTAATAACAAATTGACAGTGACCACCCATTAGTTTTGCAGTACCCACACGTTGAAATTCATCACAGAACCCATCCTTACTAACATGTTAAGTAGGAGTTGGCTGCATGGCACCTCAAGTCCATTTCACTGTTTAAAATCATCGCTGACATGAATATAATCTTGTTACCTCTTGCTTATCAAGAACCTGCCTACCTCTACTTTAAAACATTTAAAGACCCGATTATTTTCTGCTCTTTGAGGAAGAGCTCTGAAGTTCCATGAAACTCCAAGGGAGAAAAAAATCTTTGTCTTATCTACCATAAGTGGAGGTCTCTTTGCTTTTAGACAGTAAACATGAGTTCCAATTTCACCTTCTCCACATGACTGCTGCCAACGCCCCTCAGGACCTTGTACAGTACATTTTAAATAAGTTCTTGCTTAGTCTTCTCAACTTTAGCAGATACAAGATGAGCTTATTAAACCCCTCTTTACAAGCCAGTACCATTTCAGGTATCAATCTAATAAATCCTCTCTGAACTGCTTCTTTAAATGCTGTATGCAATTCTCCAGATGTGATCTTACCAACAAGACCTCACATACTGAAGTATATTTTGTATTCAATTCCCCTAGTAATAAACAATAACCCTCTGTTAGATTTCCTAATTACTTTCTGTTCCTACATCCTAGACATTTGCAAATCATGCAGGACAAATACACAAGATCCAAGAACCCTGAAGGTTGCAACATATATAAAAAGGGTATAAAGAAGCGATTCAAGGATACTTCCTTCTGTTAGTTCAGATACAGAATACAAATACATAGGAATCTTAGTGCAAATTTATAAAACATTGGTAAGACCACAGCTGTAGCACTGTATGCAATTCTTCTCACTGAATCATAAGAGAGGCATGTCTGTACTTATGTCTCAGAGGAGATTCACCAGGACTTCGACTGGGATGAAACGGCTCAGTTAACAGGAGAGAGAGACTGGATAGGCTGAGTTTATATTCATTGGAGCAGATAATACACAAAATAGCATAGAGAGATACACAAAAAAGACACAGATAGCGTAGACATAGAAACATAGAAAATAGGTGCAGGAGTAGCCCATTCGGCCCTTCGAGCCTGCACCACCATTCAGTATGATCATGGCTGATCATCCAACTCAGAACCCTGTACCTGCCTTCTCTCCATACCCCCTGATCCCTTTAGCCACAAGGGCCATATCTAACTCCCTCTTAAATATAGCCAATGAACTGGCCTCAACTGTTTCCTATGGCAGAGAATTCCACAGATTCACCACTCTCTGTGTGAAGAAATTTCTCCTCATCTCAGTCCTAAAAGGCTTCCCCTTTATCCTTAAACTGTGACCCCTTGTTCTAGACTTCCCCAACATCGAGAACAATCTTCCTGCATCTAGCCTGTCCAATCCCTTTCAAATTTTATACGTTTCAATAAGATCCCCCCTCAATCTTCTAAATTCCAGTGAGTATAAGCCCAGTCGATCCAGTCTTTCTTCATACAAAAGTCCTGCCATCCCAGGAATCAATCTTCTTTGTGCTCCCTCTATGGCAAGAATGTCTTTCCTCAGATTAGGGGTCCAAAACTGCACACAATACTCCAGTTAGACGTTAGAAAACTTTTCCCAATGATAGAGGTGCCCAAGGCCAGTGGGTTTGGGTTTAAGATAAATATTAAGTTTAAAGGGGATCAGATGGTGGTTGCATTTTGGAGGGTACTAACTGAGCTGGGTGATGGAGACAGTTACTCATAACATCTAAGGAACACCTGCATCACCAATGCATTGAAGACAATGACCCAAATCCACATCCAGATTAGTGGATAACTAATTTATGGTCAGCATAGAAACAATGGGATCAATAGCCTGTTCCTGTGCTACATGACTCTATACTCCTATCAATTAGGCTGCAGTCAATTTTCTTATCAAGGTGGACAATTCTAATTTTCCCTAAATAAAACTTTACTTGCCAATTTTAACCCATTCACTTAACCTATCTATATCCATTTGTAACCTCCTTACATGCTCTTCACTAATCTTCCTACCTTTGCATCATCAGTGAATTTAGCCAACATATTTTTGTTTCTTTTGTTTACTTGTGTAAATTGTAAAAGACTGAGGCTCAAACACTAATTGCAGTAGGATACTACCCACTACACCTTGCTTTTTATGCCCCCTGCTTCTTGTTAACCAATCTTTCCACACTTCATCATAACTTTTGTTTCCCACATTGTGTTAATGCTGTTGTTATTAAAGCCAACCTGCCTTTGCACCTTCATGCTGAACCTTAATCAAGAGACAGAAAACATTTCTTTCGCTTTAATGTTTTTGGACATGCATTTTTTAATGCAAGTAAACATCTCTGGTGATACTTTTCAACACTTGTCCAAGCCAACCAAGATGCCAATATGCATTAGTCCTATTTGCCTGCATTCGTCCCCTATTAGTCTAGGCCTTTTCTAACCAGATGTTGGAATAGATAGCTTTGTTGCCAAGTTTGCAGATGACACGAAGATTGGTGGAGGGTCAGGTAGTGTTGAGGAAACAGGTAGGCTGCAGAAGGGCCTGGACAGTTTAGGAAAATGGGCAAGATAATATTTGGAAACTAAATTCAAGTCTACTCAATGATCCCTATTTTAAGGAACAAATTTAAAAAGAAATTGGTCTTCAATTAGAATTCAATGATAATGGAGAAGTTTCACCTCTCATTCTACGGGATACTCTGAAGGCTGTCTTTAAGAGGGAAAATTATAGCAGCCTAATTTTGTGCATATGCCCTCTGGTGTTTGCTCTTGGTGCCCTGGGAAACAGGTACTGACTATCCACCCTATCTATGCCTCTCATAATCTTGTAGACCTCTATCAAGTCCCCTCTCATTCTTCTGCACTCCAAAGAGTAAAGTCCCAGCTGTGCTAACCTTGCTTCATATGACTTGTTCTCTAATCCAGGCAACATCCTGGTAAATCTCCTCTGCACCCTCTCCATAGCTTCCACATCCTTCCTATAATGAGGTGACCAGAATTGAACACAATACTCTAAGTGCAGTCTCACCAGAGATTTGTGGAGTTGCAACATGACCTCTCTACTCTTGAACTCAATCCCCCTGTTAATGAAGCCTAGCATCCCATAGGCCTTCTTAACTACCCTATCAACCTTTGCAGCGACCTTGAGGGATACATAGATTTGAACCCCAAGGTCCCTGTATTCATCCACACTCTTACTGACCATTAATCCTGTACTCAGTCTTCTGGTTTGACCTTCCAAAATGCATCACCTCACACTTGTCCAGATTGAACTCCATCTGCCATTTTTCTGCCAACTCTGCAGCTTGTCTATACCCTCTTGTAACCTTCAACCACCTATAGCTCCATCCACAACTCCTCCAATCTTCGTGACATCCGCAAACTTACTCACCCATCCTTCCACCTCTACATCCAGGTCATTTATAAAAATCACAAATAGCAGGGGTCCCAGGACAGATCCCCGCGGCACTCCACTAGTCATCAACCTTCAGGCAGAATACTTTACTTCCACAACTACCCTCTGCTTTCTCCCTTTAAGCCAATTTTTTATCCAAACAGCCAAGGTTCCACTTATCCCACGCCTCATGACTTTCTGGATGAGTCTCTCATGAGGGACCTTGTCAAATGCTTTGCTAAAGTCCATGTAGACCACATCCACTGCCCTACCCTCATCAATTTCTTTTGTTACCTCTTCAAAAAGCTATCAGGCTCGTGAGGCACGATCTTCCCTTCACAAAGCCATGTTGACTATCCATGAGTAGACTATACTTCTCCAAATGCTCAATGATCCTATCCTTAAGAATCCTTTCCAGCAGTTTGCATACCACTGATGTAAGACTCACCGGTCTATAGTTCCCAGGTTTCTCCCTATTACCTTTTTTAAACAAGGGAACTACATTTGCCATTCTCCAGTCCTCTGGCACGTCCCCTGCAGCCAAAGATGATTCAAAGATTATGGCTAATGCTCCTGTGATCTCTCCTCTCAATTCCCACAACAACCTGGGGTATATCATATCCTGCCCTGGGGATTTATCAATCTTAATGTTTTTAAGATCCAGCACTTCTTCTTCTCTAATCTCCACATTGTCCAGCACACAGGCCCGCTCTACTTCGACCTCATCCTGATCAAGATCCTTTTCACTTGTGAATACTGAAGCAAAATATTCATTTAGGACCTCCCCAACCTCCTCTGCCTCCAGGCACATGTTGCCCTCTTTATCCTTTAACGGTCCCACCTTCATTCTCGTCATCCTCCTATTCTTCACATACGCAAAGAACGCCTTGGGGTTCTCCTTAATCCAACATGCCAAGGCCTTCTTATGCCCCCTTCGAGCTCTCCTAAGTCCTTTCTTTAGCTCCTTCCTGGCTACCCTATATTTCTCATGAGCCCCTCCAACTTCCTGCTTCTGATATCTAACATATGCTTCCTTTTTCCTCCTGAGTTGCCTCACATGTTTCGTCAGCCACGGTTCCCTTTTCCTATCATTTTTTCCTTGCCTCAGTGGGACAAACCTATCCTGAACCCAGCTCAAGTGGTCCCTAAACTCCCCCCACATTACTTCTGTGCTTTCCCCTTTACACATCTGTTTCCAATTTACTCTCACTTGTTCCTGCCTCATCCCTTCAAAGTTAGCCCTTCCCCAGTTAAGCACTTTACCACTTCGTCTGATTTTATCCCTTCCCATAGCTATGCTGAAGCTAAGGAATTTGTGGTCACTCTCACCAAAATGCTCTCCCACCAAGAGGTCTATCACCTGACCAGGTTCATTACCCAGAACTAGATCCAGTATAGCCTCTCCTCTCATCAGCCGGTCCATATATTGTGTCAGGAATCCTTCTTAAACACACCTGACAAATTCAGCCCCATCTATCCCCCTTGCACTCAGGAGATGCCAGTCAATATGAGGGAAGTTCAAATCACCCACAACTACTACCCTGTATTTCCTGCTCCATTCTAAAATCTGCCTGCTTATCTGCTCCTCGGTGTCCCGAGGGCTATTTGGGGGCCTATAAACTATTCCCAGCACACTCCCAAAACTTTAGAGGAGTTACAAAATAAGCTAAAGGAACTAGAAAAAAACACAAACTGAGTTTGACGCAGGCTACATTAGAGGAAATATTAAAAATTAGGAATGAAATTAAGGGGGACGTCACGTGATGACGTAGGATCGAGACGCTGGAACTCAGCCCTCCCGTAAAAAAATTAATAAATTAATGTTTAGGTGAAGAAAAGTCAATCAATACTTTTTTAAGGTTACTCATAAACTACTCTGGATTGTTTTAAGCTATGCCTCATAAACAGAGGATGAAGAAAACTACTTCCGCGAAGATCGCTCAAGTTGGAACAGAATCAAGGCCCACTTCTACCGAAGAACCGCGGACTCAGGTACAACACACCACCGGTGAAACAGAACAGGAGACCGCGGCAGCATCGGCCATTTCTAAAGGGAAAGATCAACGAGAACTGTGCATGCGCAAAGGAACGAGCATGGGCAAACGAGTGCAACCAGAACTACAAAACCCAGCAATGACTGAAACCGACAGTGAAAGTGAGTCTGAGAGAGAGCCGGACTCTCTGGAAAAATCAGACGAAGATGGAGAAGAAGATGAAAGTTCCTCTGAAAATACAAAAAAGACTTTGAGGCAAATAATGCATAAATTAAATGCATTAAAAGTAATTAAAAGTAACCAAAAAGTAATTAAAGAAAAAATAATAAATATGGAGGCTATGTTTGATAAAATGACAAAGAAACAGGAAAAAATGGAAAAGAAAATTACAGATTTGGAAGTCAAAGTGGAAGAAATGGATGGAAGAATGAAGAAGATGGAAGATGATAATAATGCCTGGACATCAGAAAGAAAACAACTCGTGGGAAAAATTGATAAACTCAAAAATTTTAGTAGACGCAACAATATTAAAATTGTTGGACTTAAAGAAGGTACTGAAGGAGAAGACCCAATAAATTTTTTTCAAAAATGGATTCCTGAAAAATTGGAAATAGGAGAAGAAACTTCAATTGAGATTGAAAGGGTGCACAGAGCCTTAAGACCAAGATCTCAAGATGATCAAAATCCGCGATCAATTTTGATAAGATGTTTAAGATACCAGGATAAAGAAAAGATTTTGAAGGCGGCTGCCCAAGGTGCTAAAAGAAGAAAAGGTCCATTGATGATAGCAGAGAAACCAGTTCTTTTTTATCCTGATATAAGTTATAACCTTTTGAAGAGAAAGAAAGAATTCAATCCAGCTAAAAATGTTTTATGGAAAAAAGGTTATAAGTTTTTAATGCGTCACCCAGCAACACTGATAATTTTTTTGGAGGAGGGAAAAAGATTTTTTCCTGATTATCGAGAAGCGGAGGTGTTCGCACAAAAACTCCCATCTCTTCGCTAAGTAAACGTAGAGACTTCTAAATGTAATGGTTAAAGATGAAGACAGAGATAGCGAATGGAACTGATGGACATTTAAGGATGATATAAGGGAGAAAAGTAAAATTTTAGAAATAATAACTGAGAATAGTATGTTTTTTTTATATATATACTTTTTATGTTGCGGGGGGGCTGGGGAGCTTTGAATCGGTTACTACAGGATTCACGTGTGTAATCATGGCGACTGCCATGACCCGTACAACAGAGGGGGGTAATGTTGTGTTTTTTTTCTTTCACAACATTAGTAGGGGGGTATTTTGTTTTTTTCTTTATTTTCTATTTTTCTTCTATTCTTTTGTCTGGATGATTGGTGGGGACACATATAGCAACATGGAGACTTCTAAAAAGATTCCCCAGGATAAAATGAAAGTTGAAAGATTAGGTATTATTATAGATTGGAGTAACATAATTAAAAATAATGACTAATCTATTGAATTTTTTAAGTTTTAATGTTAATGGGCTTAATGGACCAATAAAAAGAAAAAGAATTTTAACATATATTAAAAAAATGAAAATAGATACAGCTTTCTTAGAAGAAACTCATTTAACGGATATAGAACATCAGAAATTAAAAAGAGACTGGGTTGGAAATGTTATTGCAGCTTCATTTAACTCAAAGGCGAGAGGAGTTGCAATTTTGGTTAATAAAAATTTACCAATTAAAATACAAAATGTATTAACTGATTCGGCAGGAAGATATTTATACATTGTCAAATTTTTTCAGAACTATGGACTCCTATGAATATTTATGCACCAAATGAAAATGATGTAAAATTTATACAGGAGGTCTTTTTGAATTTGGCTAACGCACATGATAAAATATTAATAGGTGGAGATTTTAATTTTTGTTTAGATCCAGTTTTAGATAGATCAACAAAGGCTATTACAAAATCAAAAGTAGCAAAATTAACTCTATCATTGATGAAAGATTTAAATTTGATTGATATATGGAGAAGAATCAATCCAAAAGAAAGGGATTATTCATTCTATTCAAATAGACATAAAACATACTCAAGGATAGATTTTTTCCTATTATCAACAAATACTCAAGATAGAGTGAAAAATGTGGAATATAAAGCAAGAATATTATCTGATCACTCTCCTTTAATAATGACAATGATAATGATAGATAAAGAGGAATCAATTTATAGATGGAGATTTAATTCAATTCTACTAAAACATCAAGATTTTTGTGATTTTATGAAAAAGCAGATTCAGTTCTTTTTAGATACAAATTTACATTCAGTTGATGATAAATTTATATTGTGGGAAGCAATGAAAGCATATTTGAGAGGCCAGATAATAAGTTATACTTCTAAAATTAAGAAGGAATATATGATAGAAATAGATCAATTGGAAAAAGAGATTATAAAATTAGAAAAAGAATCTCAAAGAAATATGACAGAAGAAAAACGAAGACAACTTATTAATAAGAAGTTAAAATATAATACACTCCAGACATATCGAACAGAAAAGGCAATTATGAGAACTAAACAGAGATATTATGAACTAGGTGAAAGATCACATAAAGTTCTTGCATGGCAGTTAAAAACAGTTCAGATTTCCAAAACAATAAATGCAATTCGAACAAAAGTGAATGAAATTACTTATAAGCCTCTAGAAATTAATGAGGCTTTTAAGAATTTTTATTCTGAGTTGTATAAATCAGAATCAAAGAATGATGATGTTAAGATAGAAGAATTTTTATCACAATTAACTCTTCCAAAATTAAATACAGAAGAACAGAAGGGATTAGATACGCCTTTTACATTGAAGGAAGTTGAAGAAGCTTTGGGGTCACTTCAAAGTAATAAATCTCCAGGAGAAGATGGTTTTCCACCTGAATTTTATAAAAAGTTTAAAGATTTATTAATTCCTCCTTTTATGGAGTTAATATATCAAGCGGAAAGAACGCATAAACTTCCAGAATATCTTTCAACAGCTATTTTAATAGTATTGCCAAAAAAAGATAGAGACCTTTTAAAACCAGCATCATATAGACCTATTTCTTTATTAAACACCGATTATAAAATAATAGCAAAAATCTTATCTAATAGATTATCTAAATGCTTACCAAAATTAGTGCATATGGATCAAACAGGATTTATCAAAAATAGACAATCGGCAGATAATGTAACCCGGTTATTTAGTATAATCCATTTAGCGCAAAAGAGGGAGGAAATGAGTGTGGCAGTTGCTTTAGATGCAGAAAAAGCATTTGATAGATTGGAATGGGATTTTTTATTTAAGGTATTGGAAAAATATGGATTAGGAACATCATTTATAAAATGGATTAAAACCTTAAATACTAATCCCAAAGCTAAAGTAGTGACAAATGGTCAAATTTCAACATCATTTCAGTTAACAAGATCAACTAGGCAAGGTTGCCCATTATCACCTGCTTTGTTTGTGTTGGCAATAGAACCACTAGCTGAATTAATTAGAATGGACACAGATATTAAGGGTTTCAGAGTTAATCAGGAAGAATACAAGATTAACTTATTTGCTGATGATGTTCTACTTTATTTAACAGATCCATTACATTCACTACGCAAATTATTTTATAGATTAGAAGAATATGGGAAAATATCGGGTTATAAAATAAATTGGGATAAAAGTGAAATTTTACCTCTTACTAAAGGAGATTATAATCAATGTCAATTAATAACTCAATTTAGATGGCCAGCAAATGGTATAAAATATTTAGGTATAAGAGTTGATAATGACATAAAAAACTTATACAAATTAAATTATTTACCACTTTTGAAAAAAATTCAGGAAGATCTTGATAAATGGATGGCATTACCAATAACATTAGTAGGTAGAGTAAATACTATAAAAATGAATATATTCCCTAGACTACAATATTTATTTCAATCATTACCAATACAATTACCCCAGAAGTTTTTTCAAGAGTTAAACAAATATGTGAGGAAATTTCTCTGGAAAGCTAAGATGTCAAGAATATTGTTGGAAAAATTGACATGGAAATTTGATCTAGGAGGATTACAACTTCCAAATTTTAAGAATTATTATAAAGCAAATCAACTTAGATTTATTGCATCTTTTTTCGAGAAAGATAAACTGGCATGGGTTAGAATAGAACTAGATAAAATAGGAGAAAACGTACCAGAAGATTTTATATATAAATGGGAATCTAAATGGATACGGGAAAAGAAAGAATCTCCTATATTAAAACATTTGATTGATTTATGGAATAAGATAAATGTTGATGATGAGACAAAAAAATCTTTATTAGCAAAGAGATCTTTAATTCAAAATAGACTTATTCCTTTCACAATGGACAATCAACTTTTATATAATTGGATTCAAAAAGGGATTAGATATATAGGGAATTGTTTTGAAGGAGGTATATTAACGTCATTTGATCAATTAAAGAATAAATATAAAGTATCAAATAACACTTTATTTTGTTACTTTCAATTAAGGGCTTATTTAAGAGAAAAATTAGGTCAAACAATGTTATTGCCGAAACCTAATGAAATAGAAATTTTAATTCAAAAAGGAAATATTAAAAAATTTATATCTTGTATGTATAATTTGATTCAAAAACAGGCAATTAAACAAGGAATCCATAAGTCAAGACAAAAATGGGAAAGTGATTTGAATATTAAAATTGAAGAAACAAATTGGTCAAGACTATGTCTTGATAGTATGACAAATACAATAAATGTTCGGTTAAGATTAGTGTAGTATAATTTTCTACATCAACTATATATTACACCACAAAAAATAAATAAATTAAATCCAAACTTATCAGATCAGTGTTTCCGATGTAACCAGGAAACTGGTACTTTTTTACATTCTACATGGTCTTGTTCTAAAATTCAACCTTTTTGGACAAATTTAAGACTCTTACTGGAACAAATTACAGGAACACAATTTCCTCATAATCCAATATTACTCTTATTAGGTGATATTGAAGGGATAAAACCAAAACTCAAACTAAATAAATACCAGAAAGAATTTATAAAAATTGCACTGGCAGTAGCCAAAAAAGCTATTGCAGTTACTTGGAAATCGGATACATATTTAAGTATAGACTCTTGGAAGAAAGAAATCTATGGTTGTATTCCATTAGAAAAAATTACTTATAATATAAAAGATAAATATGAAACATTTCTGAAAATTTGGAGCCCTTATTTACAAAAGACAGGATTAAATCTATAGATGCTCTGAAGATGAAACAATTGGTCATTTGGGGAAAGAAATAAATATACATATTAAAGTTTTTACGAATTCCATGGAGCATGTGGAGATCTTCCAACAACCAGACAATCTTTCTTTCTTTCTTTTTTTCTCTCTTTCTCTTTTTTTTTCTATAGGGCAGTTGGGGGGAGGGGTTAAGGGGAAGGGGGAAGGGTTATATACATTTTTTTTCATACTTCATTTTGTAACCACTTAAAAATGCAATAAAAAAAAGTTTTAAAAAAAGAGAAACAGATTTGATTCATTGAGACAGCAACTATCAATGGGTAATATGGAGGATCATGTAGCATCCAATAATACATAAACAAAATAGTTGAAAAATATATGTCTTAAAATTCATTGTATGATGACAAAGTGTTTTTTTTTATTCAAGCCAAAATTAAAATAACATCTGAATTGTTGCTCTCCAAAAAAAAAAGAATGAAATTAACAGTTTGGTTACACAAAAAAATCAGAAAACTTCAATGTTTCTGAAACAGAGGCACTATGAAAGTGGATCTAAATCTATGAAAATACTGGCGTGGAAATGGAAAAAAAGACAGCAGAAAATACAATTCATAGAATTAGAGATCCAAGAACAAAAGTGATTTAAAAAAATCAAGCTAAGTGAAATTCAAGAAGCTTTTGAAGTGTTTTACAAAACTCTATATTCCAAAGTTCCGGGGGAAGCATAACCCAAATTGACACTTTCCTGAATTCTCTAGAGTTACCCACTTTAAGCGAAGAACAAAATAGAATGTTGACTGCTGACATAACTGAAACTGAACTAAAAACTGCAATTAGTAGGCTTAAATTAAGCAAGTCACCTGGATCAGGTGGATATACGGCAAAGTGGTACAAAGATTTTAAAAATGAGTTAATTCCTGTTTTACCCTCCACACTGAACTGGGCTCTAAAAAAGGCGCAAATGCCACCCAGCTGGAAGGAGGCGATAATCTCAGCTATACCGAAAGAAGGCGAGGATAAAATGGAATGTGGGTCATTTAGACCAATATCTGTTCTTAATATGGATTATAGATTATTTACCTCCATCATGGCCAAACGATTAGAAGAGTTCCTACCTACACTGATACATAATGATCAGACAGGTTTTATACGACAACGCCAAACACAAGACAACATACGAAGGACACTTCATATTATCGATCATATACAAAAAAATAAAATTGAAGCAAGAGTGATAAGCGTGGACACTGAAAAGGCATTTGATTTGGTTAATTGGAATTTTCTTTACAAAGTTTTACATAGATTTGGTTTCCATGACACAATTATTAAAACTATACAGACACTATATGACAACCCTACTGCTAGGATTAAAATCAATGGATATTTATCAAATAGTTTTACTCTAGAAAGGCGCACGAGACGGGGTTGTGCATGATCACCACTACTCTTCGCATTATACCTGGAACCATTAGCTCAATACATCAGACAAAATGAAGATATCAGAGCAATTACCATTAAAGGGACAAAGCATAAATTGGCCTGTACGTAGATGACAGTTTGATCTATCTAGGGCAACCAACATACTTTTTACCTAAATTGATGCAATCCTTTGAACAATATGGTCAATTATCAGGATACCAGATCAACATAGATAAAACCCAATTACTTTCATATAACTATAGCCCACCAAGAGAAATTGAAAGTAGATATCCCTGGGCATGGCATACAATCTTTCAAATATTTGGGCATCATTATGCCAAAAGATTTGGCAAAAGTATCAGAATGCAATTATCAGCCTATATATAAAAAAATTAAGGAAGATCTAACAAGATGGAACCTAATTTCTTTTCTTAGTCTCAGCTCAAGGATTGAATCTCTTAAAATGAATAAACTGTCCAGACTATTATATCTTTCTCAGACCCTACCAAAGGAGATTAATCAAAATCAATTCAATGAATGGAACAAAATGTTATCAAGGGAAATTTACTTGGCAAGGGAAAAGGCCTAGAGTTTGTCTCAAAACTTTGCAATTAGCCGAGGAAAGGGGGGGGGGGATGGGGCCTACCTTCTCTTAGAGATTATTATTTTGCCGCACAGTTGAGAGCTGTGATATGTTGGTACAACCCATCATATGACGCTCAATGGAAAAACACTGAGGAGGGGATACTTCCCATCCTCATACAGGCAATTTTGGCTGATCACAACCTACAAAGGTACAGAAATACTACTGATAATGGACTCTTAAAATATGGAAAACTATTATAAAAGAATATAAACTAGAGAGAGACATTGCAATTCTTAAATGGTGTGCATATGACTCGGATTTTACGCTGAATAAACTGGATGCTAGATTTAAGGACTGGACAGCTAAAGGAATAACAGTTCTTTGCAATACAGTGAAAGAAGGAACACTATTCAGTTTTGAAATGCTTAAAGAGCAACACTTTGTAGAAAAACAAGACTTCTATCAGTATTTACAGATGCAACAGTATGTTAATAGGATGGTTAAAAATGTAATCAAGGTATGTACATGTTTGATAGAGCGATTTAGAAAAGCATATAATTCAGATAACAGAAATAGAATCATTTCAAGCTTGTTTAAGGGTTTGTCAAATCTTAAAACACATTTGACTTCATACATTAAAACAAAATGGGAGAAGGAAGGAGGGATAATTATATCTGAGGAAGAATGGACAATAATATGGAGGTATCAATGGAAGTGTACCATTTCACAGAAATGAAGGGAACTTGGATGGAAAAACTTGATAAGATATTTTATTACACCCTCTCAGAAATCCCATTACGATAGTAACCTCCCTGTTTGCTGGAGAAATTGTGGAAATCAAAATGCAAACTATTATCATATTTTCTGGGACTGCCCCGTTATCAAAGACTATTGGAGTGGGATACACAATGCCCTACAAGACATCTTTAAATGTGAAATACCCTTAGAAAGTAAGACCATATATTTTGGTTAAATACCTCAAGAATGGTTGAAAAGAGATAAATATTTATTGAATATACTGCTGGTGGCTGGTAAAAGACTCTTGCCAAGAGATGGCTATTACAGGAGAGCCCAACTTTAAATGCATGGATAGAAATTACAATGGACATTTACAAAATGGAGAACAGCATCTGTTAATCATAAGTTGGAGCAATTTGATTCATACTGGGAAAAATGGTTTAACTACATATCACCTCATAGGCCTGATTTTATTCTCACAAATCAATGAATATGTTGGGAAAAAAAGATCACTCCCTACTTGCACATAGTTTTCTCCTTTTGCTTGTTCTTTCTTTCCTCTCTTTTCTGTAAGTGTATACCTCAGATAAATATGATGTGGAGATTCGTGGCATATATGACTATATGATATATATGTACAATCTCTGAAATAAATCTTATGGAAATGTTTGTTTGATGATGAATGTCAATAAAAAATAAATTACAAGAAAAAGAAAAATGGACAAGAAAATGGCAAATGAAATACAATGTTGAAAAATGCATGGTCATGCACTTGGGTAGCAGAAATAAATCTCGGAGACTATTTTCTAAAAAGGGAAAAAAAAATCAAAAAATCTGAGATGCTAAGGGACTTGGGAGCCTTTATGAAGAATATACTCAAGGTTCTCTTGCAGGTAGAGTCAGTGGTGTGGAAGGCAAATGTGATGTTAGCATTCATTTCAAGAGGTCTAGAATACAAGAGTGGGGATGTGATGCTGAGGCTTCATAAGGCACTGGTGAGGTCCCATATTGAGTACTGTGAACAATTTTGGGCTCCTCATCTAAGAAAAGATTGCCTGGCATTGGAGAGCATTCAGAGGAGCTTCACAAGGATGATTCCAGGAAAGGGCTATCATTTGAGGAACATTTGATAGCTCTGGGTCTGTACTCGCTGTAATTTAGAAGGATGAGGGGGATCTCAATGAAACCTTTCAAATATTGAAAGGCCGAGAATAAGTAGATGTAGAAAGGATGTTTCCTATGTGGGGGAGTCTAGGACAAGAAGGCACAGCCTCAGGATAGAGGGATGTCTATTTAAAAGAGATGCAGAAAAATTTCTTCAGCCAGAGGGTGGTGAGTTTGTGGAATCTGTTACCACAGGCAGTTGTGGATTGTTGGGTGTACTTAGAGAATGATAGGTTCTTGGTTAGACATGGCATCAAAGGTTACTAGGAGAAAGCCAAGGAATGGAGCTGAGAAGGGGGAAAAGGAACAGCCATGATTGAATGGTTGAGCAAATTCGATAGGCCAAATGGCCTAATTCTGCTCCTATGTCTTATGGTCTTAACCGTGCACTTGTCCAAATGTCTTTTAGATCTTGTAATTGTACCCACTTCATATATCAAACACCCTCTGCATGAAAAGGTCTATTAGGTTCCTTTTAAATCTTTTTACTCTCATCTAAAATATACTTCAGTCTCCCCAGATTTAAGAAAAAAGATTGACCATCAGCTTTTCCAAGCACTTCATGATTTTATCCCTCTACAATAGTGGTTGCCAACCCATCCGTCGTGATCGACTGGTCAATCTTTGAGACTTTCCCAGTAGATCCCGAAAAAAAAATGAAAAATAAATACACAAGCACTGTTGAAAGATTGTTTCCAGGTTGTGGGGTTTTAGTTCCGTTCTTTCTGCCCAGTGTGCATGTGTGTAGCTCCCCCGCCATGCACTACACAGTGTACTTCAGTGGTCCCCAACCACCAGGCCGCGAGGAAATGATATGATTTGACAATATTAAACGAAATGAGTCAGCTGCACCTTTCCTCATTCCCTGTCACACCCACTGTTGAACTTGAACGCACGTGATGTCATTACCCACATGAGGTCATCTGTTGCCTACACAAAGTGACACCCTCGCACCAGGGATCACTGGATTGGCCTCGGGTAACCGGGCGGGAAGTGCCATTGCTGCTGGCCTGGAGAGCGGACAGATGGGCACCGCCTCTGACCCTGTTTACCACACCGAATGTCTGTGGGGAACCCAGTGCTAAAATATTTGCAGATGACCTAATTCAGGCTCAGGGTTCCGTAAGTAGCAGAGTAGATCTACTGAAAGTCATCCCTCGAGCCAAACTTTTGTCCACGATAGATCCTACGGGGGGGGGGGGGGGGGCACGTGTCCTGATGCACTCTCCGCTCCCTCGCTCTCTCCGGACTGCGACCGCCGCGGCCCCGGCTTGGGGACTTCCAGCCCTGACCTCGTCCTCACACCCCACACACAACCAGCCACAACTGCCACAACTGGCCAAGGCATCTGGCAGCAGGAGGCTGGAGTTCGGGCCCAGAGGCTGTCTAATGAGGCAATGAAGCCCTCAAAACTGCTTTGGTACCCTGAGTCCAAGCACCCCGCACTTAAAGACAAACCTGTTGAGTTTTTTCAGCAGAAAAAACGTAAACTAGTGGGACAGAAACTAAGTGCTGAGAGCCACGTAAACTAAATTGCGAAATAGACTGGACATAAGGAACCTGCTTCGACTATCGCTGTATTCCAGTCGTGTTTAACACCGCCACCCCCCCCCCCCCCCACCATTGGCCGGTCCGCAAGAATATTGTCAATATTAAACCGGTGAAAAAAAGGGTGGTGACTCCTGGTGTACATACATTATTTCTACTTCCGAGTTGTGGGTTTTTACTTCCGGTCTTTTCTGCCCGGTGCACATGCCTGTGACTAATCGATTTAGTAAGTCGATCTCATCTTTCAAGATCTGAGGTAGGGGATCTTGGGCTTAAAAAGGTTGGTGACCACTACTCTACAAGGGCTACATAACAGGAAGTCAAAAGCCCCAGCCTATCCAGCCTCTCCTTATAGCTCAAGTCCCACCCCTCAGCCACCCACAGTTCCAGTAATAACCTTGTGGATCTTTTCTGCAACACACTCCCAAACACACTCAATTACTGCTATACTACAATTAGGAATGCCTACCTTACCCATACCTAGACCACATTTCCAGAAATCTGATCACTTGGTTCTGAAAGATAAGGACAACAAAGAGGTGGTTGTGGGAGGCAGAGGACCAGCTATATAAACGTTTTGAGTCAGTGGACTGAGCCATGTTCAAGGTCTCGGAGGATGCGACATCACTGACAACAAGGTTTTACAGATTAGCTCAATGCCTTTTATGCTCGCTTTGACTATCAAAACATGGAGGTACTTTCATGACTACCACAGCCCCCAATGATCCTGTGATTTCAAACTCTGAGGCTGACATGAGACCCTCAGGAGGGTGAACCCACAGA
This sequence comes from Hypanus sabinus, assembly GCF_030144855.1. Taxonomy (NCBI): domain Eukaryota; kingdom Metazoa; phylum Chordata; class Chondrichthyes; order Myliobatiformes; family Dasyatidae; genus Hypanus; species Hypanus sabinus. The sequence goes on along the minus strand of NC_082719.1, from coordinate 44,328,545 downwards.
AAACAACTGGCCCAGTCACAGTACCTGGCCAGGTACTAAAGACCAGTGCTGATCAACTAGCTACAGTCCTCATCGATATCTTTAACCTCTCGCTTCAGCAGTCTGGGGTACCCACCAGCTTCAAGTTGGCTTCAATTCTACTGGTGTCTGCTTCAATTACTTTCATCCAGTAGCACTTACATTCACTGTGATGAAGTGCCTTCAGAGGTTGGAGATGAAACATATCAACTCCTGCAAGAGAGGTGATTTGGATTCGCTCCAGCTTACCTACTACCACAACAGGTCAACAGCAGATACCATTTCATTGACTCTTGACTCAACCCTGGAGCATCTGAACAGCAAAGATGCATAAATTAGGAAGCTCTTCATTGACTACAGCTCAGCATTCAACACAATCATCCACAAAGCTAATCAATAAGCTTCAAGACCGTGGCCTCAAAACCTCCTTATGCAACTGGATCCTTTATTTCCTCATTTGCAAATCACAGACAGTTCAAATTAGCAACAACATCTCCTCCACAATCTCCATCGGCACAGGTGCGCTGCAAGGCTATATGCTTAGACCACTCACAGAGAAAATATGAAATGCTGGAAATCCAAGCAACACACAAAATGCTGGAGGAACTCAGCATGCCAAGCAGTATCTATGGAAAACAGCACAGTCGGCGTTTCAAGCAGAGATTCTTCAAGTGTGGTGCTTAGCCCCCTGCTCTGTTCCCTTTATACTTATGTCTGTGAGACTAAGCACTGCTCCAATGCCATATTTACGCTTGCTGACAACACCTAAATCATAGGTGGTGATAAATCAGCATATAGAAAGGAGAATGAAAATCTGGCTGAGTGATGCCACAACAACCTCTTACTCAATGTCAGCCACACCAAGGAGATAATTACTGACTTCAGGAGGAGGAAACAGAAGGTCCATTAGCCAGTCTTCATCAGGGGGAATCAGAGGTAGAGATGATCAGCAACTTTTAAATTCTCATTTCAGATTAACTGTCCTGGCTCCAGTATATAAGTGCCATGACAAAGAAAGCAGAGCAACACCTCTACTTTCTTAAAAGTTCGTGAAAATTTGGCATGTCAACTAAAACTTTGATAAATTCCTACAGATGTGCGGTGGAAAGTACATTGACTTGTATTACGGCCTGGTACGGAAACACCAATGCTCCTGAATGGAAAAGCCGACAAAAAGTAGTAGATATATTCCAGTCCATCACAGTTAAAGCTCCCCCCACCACTGAGTACATCCAGCTGTCACGGAGAGCAGCATCCAACATCGAAGACCGCCACCATTCAGGCCATGCTCTCTTCTCGCAGCTGCCATCAGGAAGGTGGTACAGGAGCTTCAGGACCCACACCAACAAGTTCAGGAACAGCTATTACTCCTCAACCATAAGGCTCTTGAACAAAAGTAGATAACTTCACCCAACTTCAATCGTCACATCACTGAACTCTTTGCACAACCTCTGGACTTACTTTCACAGACTCTTCATCTTCATGTTCTTGATATTTATTGCTTATTCATTTTTTTCCTCTTTCCTTTTGTATTTGCACAGCTTGTTTTGCACATTGGTTGAATGCCAGTTGGTGCGATCTCCCACTGATTCTATTATGGTTATTATTCTATTATGAATTTATGTCTGCAAGAGAATTAATCTCAGGGTTGAAAATGGTGACATAATTTACTTTGAGCTTTGCACACTTTCCAGCATAATGATACCCCTCAGAAACAGGGCAGCTAGAACTGCATACAATACTCTCACCAATGACTTGTACACTTGGAACATGATACCCCAGCTACTGTACTCAATGCCCTGACTGATTAAGGCAAGCATGCCAAACACCTTCTTCACCAACCTGCCTGGCAAGGTACCATTTTCAGGAAACTATACAATTGTACCTCTAAGTATGTGACTTACCAACACTCTCCATAGTCCTACCATTTACAGGTCCAAGTCCTGACTGGTTTAACTGATCAAAATACCTTTCACTTGTCCAAGTTAAATTCCATTTGCTAGCTCTTTGCCCACTTTCCCAATTCATCTAGGTCATGTTGTAATTTTAAATAATCCTTATTGTCCACTACAACACCAATGATGATGTCATCAATGAACTTACAAGGTTTACAAAACTATTATCTAAATCATTAAAATACAGTAGATGACAATCAGCAATCGGCTCAGCATCAATCCCTATGGCACACCATTATTGCATGTCTGCCATGCGAGACTTTGTCAATGACACTCAAGTCCATGCAGTAATGTCTACCACCCTGCCCTTGTTAATCTTCATCGCCTCTACAAAAAACTCAAATAAAGCTCATGAGATACGATTTTCCAACCATAAAGCCGTGCTGACCATTTCTAAGTAGTCCTTACCTTTCCAAATGCTGATACATCTTGTACCTCAGAATCCCCTCTAGTAAATTTTCCACCACTGACATTATGTTCACTGGTATAGAGTTCCCTTGACCTTGCACCCAGTCTTAAATAAAGGCATATCACTAACCGCCATCCAGTTTATCTCATACACATAGCTAAAGATGCAAATATCTTTGCCAGGGTCCCTGCAATTTCTTCCCCCGCACACTATTCTCCATAACTTCAGTCATCTACAAGGATCCTATCAATATACACATTTTTCTTTACCCCTCTCCCCACTCTCCGCTTAGCACAAGGATCACTCTCCACCTGACAACCTTTCCACTCATCCCTCCCCACTGATATCCCTCCATGCAAGCCGAAAAAGTGCTACAACAGCCCCTACCCCTCTTCCCTCACCACCATTCAAGGCCCCAAACAGTCCTTCCAACACGTCACCTATGAGTCCATGTCCAGTGCTCCCTTCTCTACATCCTCGAGACCAATGAAGATTGGGGACCTCTTTGTTGAGTACCTTTGCCCCATCTGCCTCAAAAGGTGGGATTTCTCCATGTCCACCTGCTTCAATTTGGCTTCCCATTCCCACATGTCAGTCCATGGCCTCCACTACTGCCATAATTAGGCCACATTCAGGTTGGAGGAGCAACTTCTCATAACCCGTCTGGGTAGTCTCAATCTGATGACATGACCATTGACTTCTGAAACTTTTGGTAATTTCATTCCTCTCCCCCTTGTCTTTTGTTCCATTCCTATTCTGGATTCCACTCATCCCTTCTCTTCTCCTCAGCTGTCTAACACCTCCCCCTAGTGCCCCTTCCTTCCCTTTCATTGTCCAATCTCCTCTCCTAACAGATTCCTTCTTCTCCAGCCCTTTACCTCTTCCAGCTATCAGCACCTAGGTTCTTATTACAATTCCCCTCCCCAACCCACGCACCTATTAGAACTGTTAAGATGGGAAACAGCTTCATCCCCTAGGCCATAAGACTACTGAACTTTCTGCCACCACTCAAATCAAATCAGGCATGAAGCACCAGTAGTGTTATCGTTTTAACTTTTTAAACTTGTGTTACAAATACACCTTATTGTTAATTTACTAGCGGCAATATTACTTTATCATAATGCGAGTTATACATACTGTGTTGTGCACCGTGTTCAGAAGAACGTTATTTTGTTTAGCAGAATACATGTGCAACACAAGGTCATTAGATATAGCTGGAGTATTAGGCCATCGAGTCTGCTCCACCATTCAATCACAGCTGATTTATTATCACTCTCAGACCCACTCTCCAGCCTACTCCTTGTAAGTTTTGATGTCCTGACTAACCAAGACCCTATCAAGCTCAGCTTTAAATATACTCAATATTTCTGAAAATTTGGCACCCTTATTTACAAAAGATAGGATTAAATATATAGGTGCTCCAAAGATAAAATTATTGGTTATCTGGGGAAAGAAAGAAATATACATATTAAAGCTATTATGAACTCCATGGAGCATGTGGGGATCTTCCGATATCCAGGCATTCTTTTTTTCTTTCTTTTTTCTTCTCTTTTTTTTTCTATAGGGATATGTTGGGGGGAGGGGTTAAGGGGAGGAGGGAAGGGTTGATAATTTTTTAATTTTTTTTTCTTTCTGTAACCTATCTGAAAATTCAATTTAAAAAATATGTACTCAATGACTTGGCCTCCACAGGCATCCATGGCAATGAATTTCACAGGTTCACCAACCTCTGGCTAAAGAAATTCTTTCTCATTTCTGTTCTAAATCAATGTTCCTCTATCCTTAGGCTGTGATCTCTAGTCCTTGACTCAGGTGATACAAGAAATATCCTCTCCACATTCACTCTATCTAAGCTTTTCAATATTCAATAGGTTTCAATGAGATTCCCCCCCCCCCCCACCCCAGTTCTTCTGAACTCCAGCAAGCACGTGCCCAGAGTCATCAAACACTCTTCATATGTCAATCATTTCATTCTTGGGATCATATCATGAAAGTCCTCTGGATCGTGTCCAATGCCAGCACATCTTTTCTTAGATAAGGAGCCCAAAACTGCTCACAATATTCTAAGTGTGGTCTGACCAATGACTTATATTGGTCACATAAAGCCAAAGAGTCACGGAAAAGTACAGCAGCACAGAAAAAGGCCCTGTGGCTCATCTAGTCAATGCCAAATTAATTTAAACTGTCTGCTCCCATCGACCTGCACAAGGACCATGGCCCTTCATATCCATGTACCTATCCAAACTTCTCTTAAACGTTGAAATCGAGCTCAAGTACACCACTGTGCTGGCAGCTCACTCCACTCTAACAACCCTCTGAGTGAAGTTTACCCTTGTGTTCCTGTTAAAATTCCTCATCTTTCACCCTTAACCCATGATCTCTGGTTGTAGTCCCATCCAACCTCAGTGGAAAAACCCTGCTTGCATATACCCCATCTATACCCTTCATAATTTTGTATACCTCTATCAAATCTCCTTTCAATCTTCTATGCTCTAAAGAATATAGTCCTAACCTATTCAATCTTTCCTCACAACTCAGGTGCTCCAGACCTGGCAACATCCTTGTAAATTTTCCCTGCACTCTTTCAACCTTGTTTACACCTTTCCTGTAGGTAGTGACCAAAACTGCACATAATACTCCAAATTAGGTCTCACCAACATCTTATATAACTTCAATATAACATCCCATCTTCTTTACTCAATACATTGATTTATGAAGGCCAAAGTGCCAAAAGCTTTCTTTATGACCCTATCCACCTGTGACACCACTTTCAATGAATTATGTACCTATATTTCTAGAACTCCTTTGTTCTACCACACTCCACAGTACCCTACTTTTCACTGTGTAAGACCCACCCTGGTTGGTCCCTGAAGTACAAAACCTCATTTGTCTGCATTAAGTTCCATCCTTAAACCTTGCTCTTATATTCCAATTCTCTCAAAATGAATGTTAATATTGCATTTGCCTTCACTCAACCTGCAAGTTAACCTTTAGGGAATCCTGCACATGGACTCCCAAGTCCCCTGCACGTCTTATTTTTGAATTTTCTCTCTGCTTAGAAAAGTCTGCACTATTATTCCTTCTACCAAAGTGCATGACCATACACTTCCATACACTATAATCCATCTACCACTCATTCTCCTATTCTGTCCAAGTCTGTCTGCAGATTCCCTGTTTCCTCAACACAACTCACCCCTCCAATTATATTTGTATCAACTACAAAATTAGTCATAAAGCCACCAATTCCGTCATCCAAATTGCTGATATATAGCATGAAAAGAAGCAGTTTCAATACTGACACCTGCAGAACACCACTGGTCACTGGCAGCCAACCAGAATAGGCCCCCTTTATTACAACTCTTTGCATCCTACCAGTCAGCCAAACTTCTATCCGTGCTAGTATTTATACAGCAATACCTATCTTGTTAAGCAGTCTCATGTGAGACACCTTGTGAAAGGTTTTCTGAAAATCCAATTTAACAACATCCACTGATTCTCCTTTGCTTATCCTGCCTGTTATTTCCCCAAAGAATTCCAACAGATTTGTCAGGCAAGGTTTCCCCTTAAGGAAACCATGATGATTTTGGCCTACTTTATCATGCACCTCCAAGTACCCCAAAACTTAATAATAGTTTCAACATCTCCTAAACTACTGAAATCAGGATAACTGCCCTATAATTTCTTCTGCATCCCTCCATTCTTAAAGAGTAGAATGACATTTGAAATTTTTCATTCCTCTAGAACCATTCTAGTGATTCCTGAAAGATCATTGCTAGTGCCTCTGCAATCTCTTCAGCTACATCTGTCAAAACTCTGGGATGTAGTACATCTGGTCCAAATGACTTATGTACCTTCAAACCTTTCAGCTTCCCAAGCACCTTCTCCTTAGTAATAGTAACTACACTCACTTCTGCCCTCCAACACTCTCACATTTCCAGCGTACAGTTAGTGTCTTCCAAAGTGAAAACTGACGCAAAATACTCATTACATTCCTCTGTCATTTTTTTTGTCCCCCATTATTACCTCTCCAGGGTCATTTTCCAGCATTCCAAAATTCAGTCCCGCCTTCTACTCACTATCTGAAAAATCTTTTGGTATTCTCTCTGAAATTATTAGCTCACCTTCATATTTCATATTTTCTCTCTTTATGGTTGTTTTATAACTTCCGTTGGTTTTTAAAAGCTTCTCAATCCTCTACCACTAAATTTTGCTGTATTTATATGCCATCTCTTTTGTTTATATGCTGAATTTCACTTTCCTTTTTATCCACAGTTGCTGCATCCTCCCTTTAGAACACTTCTTCATTTTTGCGATGTATCTATTCCATGCATTCGAAATGCCCCCAGTAGTTCTAGCCATTGCTGTTCTGTTGTCATCCCTGTTAATGTTCCTTCCAATTAATTTTGGCCAGCTCCTCTCTCATGCATATGTACAAACCCCATTTCCAGAAAAGTTGGGATATTTTCCAAAATGCAATAAAAACAAAAATCTGTGATATGTTAATTCGCGTGAACCTTTACTTAACTGACAAAAGTACAGAAAAGATTTTCAATAGTTTTACTGAGCAACTTAATTGTATTTTGTAAATATGCACATATTTAGAATTTGATGGCTGCAACACACTCAACAAAAGTTGGGACAGAGGCATGTTTACCATTGTGTTACATCACCTTTCCTTTTAATAACACTTTGTAATCGTTTTGGAACTGAGGATACTAATTGTAGTAGATTTGCAATTGGAAATTTTCTCCATTCTTGCTTGATATAAGACTACAGCTGTTTTACAGTCCGTGGTCTCCGTTACCATCTTTACAGTAAATACAAATAAGAAATGTGTATTTAACATCTCCTGTGGCTCAGCACACATTGTTCCTTAAGGAGACATGTTCTCTCTGATTATTCTTTTGCTCTTAATATACTTGCAGAATCTCTTAGCATTCTCTACATTATCTGGTAATGCTACATGTCTGCTTTTTGCCCTTTTGATTTCATTCTTAAATGTACTACTTCTCTCATACACCTCTAAATACTTACTTGATCACAGCTGCCACTAACTGAAGCTTTCCTCCTTTTGCCTTCATAACCAGTGCCTCAATGATCCTCATGAACCAGGGCACCCTAATCCTGCCATCCTTGGCTTTCACTCCAGCAGGAACTCCCCCTAACTCACTTTTAATATCCTTTGCAGTAGAGGGACACTGACCAGATGACCCTCTATCTGCAAAGAGCCTCTCCCAAACAAACTTTGCAAGTTCCTTTCTAATGCCTTCAAATTTTGCTTTGCCTAAATTTAAGACTTTAATCTCTAGACAAGTCTTATCAATGTCAATAACTATTTTGAAAGTAGAATTATGATCACTACTCCCAAAGTGCTCCATGCTAAAACTTCAGTCAGTTATGCCACCTCTCCTCCCAATACAAGATCCATTGCTACCCCTTCTTTAGTGCTGCCATCTACACATATTTAAAATAATTTTTCTGGACACATTTAACTTAATTCTACCTAATCCAAGCCCTTTGCATTATGGCTGACCACAGAGGGGGTCCATGAGACTGATCCTGAGAATGAAAGGGTTAACATATGTGGAACATTTGATGGCTCTGGGCCTGTACTCTCTGGAATTTGGAAAAGGGCCAGAGGTGGGGTGGAATCTCACTGAAACCGATTAAATATTGAAAGGCCTAGAGAGAGTGGATGTTAAGAGTGGATCTTGAGAGAATGTTCCCAAGAGTGGGGGAGTCTAGGTCCACAGGTCACAGCCTTAGAATACAAGGATGCCCCTTTGAAACAAAAATGAGGAGGAACGTCCTTAGCCAGAGGTGGTGAACCTGTGGAATTCATTGCCACAGACGAATGTATAGCACAAGTTACTGGGTATATTTAAAGTGGTGGTTGACAGGTTCTGAATTAGTAAGGGTGCCAAAGGTTACAAGGGGAAGGTAGGAGAATAGAGTTGAAAGGGAATAATAAGTCAGTCATTATCAAATGGTGGAGCAGACTCACTGGGCCAAATAGTCAAATTCTGCTGTTACATTTTATGACTAATTCAATACAGGGGACGTTTTACTATAACAGAGTTAAGCACAGAAAACAATATTAAAATTCAGGCAGAGATTTTGAAATCAACATGTTGCAAGGTTGCATATAAAGGTTTGTTATGGAGAACTAGATGCAACTGGGTAATCCAAGTCCAGAAGTGACAAGACTAGTTAAGATTTCATTAGGAGAGATGCAAATGTATGTTTGTGTTTGCAGAAGTGAATGAAAACAGAGTTAGTGATAATTCAGCATGAATCATCTGAATGAAACAAATTGCACAGGTTATAATTCTTGTTCTTTGCAATGCAGTTGTAATAGATTCAAGACTTTTCACTACATAAGCACTTGAAAACTTGAAAATAATAAATATTGAAAAAATAAAACTTGAATAAGTGATAAAGAGGTATAGTACATAACAAACACACAACTAAAAGCTGACATAATTGCTTGCCTATAATGTCACCAAATAGCAGGATGTAAATTTAAGAGAAAGAAGGCAAGGATAGATCTATGAGATCCTAGAAGGGGAAGTATAGGCTGAAGAAGAAAAGCCATGTTGGAGCTGCAGTGAAGGAACTTGGATCAGTAGATATGTAAGCATAGAGTATCAAGAACTGGAAAATGGGAACAAAACAGATTTACGTACATCACTAAAGGTATCAAGCAATTTGATGTACAAGCCAATTAATTAGTAAGAACTAGAGGAGAATCACTAAAACAATAACTTTAAATGTGAATTTCCTTCCATCTAAGAGGAAAACGTATGTAACAGGATGTTTTTAAGAAATCACTGCCATCCTCTCGCCTAAATCAGTTTTCAATGCATCCTTTTCCCAGCACTTCATTTTGTTCAACACAGGCAGTTCAACAGAGTCTGAGCTATATAAAATGAAGGCACATTACCAATGCACAACTAGAATAAAACTGCTAAAATTAAATTACATATGAGAAACTGCTTATTAATTAACTATTATTGCATATTGGTTCAAATTTCTTATATTACTCACTTTATCAAAGCCCATAGCACACAATTTGTCTACTTTTCTAGTGTACTCAGGGCTAGGAACTGGTGCTCCAGCATACACGTGCGCCCAGAGTCTGGCTGTCTGTTTGAACATCTCTGGATTTTGCTTGTACTGCAGAAAGAATGTAACCCATAAGTATACAGCTTAAATGAAGGTGGTAAGAAAATACATTACAATTGCTATGATGAGGAGTTTAATGATGTAATGGGTCAAAAAAAACAATCTGGTTCACATTTTTCACATTTTAATGATCGTAATACCCTTCTCTGAAATCTACAAAAAGTTGAGGATCAAATTATTTATAGCCAAAAACTCATCTTATCAAGTACAAAAAAAAGCAGTCTTTAATGACAAAAGGAATCACATCAAAATGAAACAATTAATGGCAAAGACATAATTGAACAATTTTCCACAAATTTTCAAGCAATTGAAGTTTTACTGCTAGACAATAAGAATTTCATTATTAAAACTCAATTCCTGGTCAACTCCAGGAATAAGAATGTCCTCACTCCACAATTGAATTCTTGAAAACCTCCAAGAAAAACGTGCTTCTAGAATTAAAATTTTATTTCAATGAATATAAAAGAAATAGCTTCACAAAACTTTTAAATTTAGTGACGGATTGAAAGCTATTATTTTAAAATATGTCTAATCGGGGCCCTCAAGCAACATCATTGGGCAGGTTATATGATTTCTGCTTTTTGTGGGTACTTGCACTATGGAAATTGACTTTAGAACAGCTACTCACTTCCAAAGTACTTCACTGTTCGCTAAGTATTTGAGACATACATGGGACAAAAAGGGCAGTGGAATAATGCAATTATTTGCAATTAATTAATAATTTTTAAAGTATTTTGTTATTTTGATGTGCCAGATTAGATCAAACTAATTAAACGAATGTGCCTTATGTAATATTTAATAAATACAGCTCAAATTTTTCACTTACTTTACACTTTCAAAGACAAGTCACGCAGTTTCAGGTAATGTGAATTAGCCATTCCTCACATGGTAGCAAGGCATGGTTAACTGAGTGGAGAAGGATTGGACCAGGAAAAAGAAGGAAAAGGATCAACAAAACTAAGCTTAATGTTTTCTTGTCACTAGCTTGCCAACATTGTATTCCAACAACAGGGACAGACTGCAAATAGAATTTATTAATGCCTGTTAGAGGAAGGGTCAAGCCCAAATAAGGAGCAGCATTTGCACCATGAACAAGCCTTTTTAAATGTAGAGATTGTACAAAATGATTTAAAATAATATAAATTGGAATCTCTCAGTTTTATATTCCCAAAATCTGATCATTAAACTCTAAAGGCAATGTGCAAAATTATAGGAACAAATATATTAAACTTTTTTCTATGAGAGTATATTATTGCCCACTCCTATCAGGAAAGTGGATACATTTTGCCCCCCCATCCTTAAAAACTCCATCTCCGTCTCTACATAAAGGCTTTTTGGTCAATGTCTCAAATTTATATGAGCCCATCCCTAAGCAATAGGAAAAATCTGGGCAAAAGGACCAGTGCATGTATGAAATGCAGTGCAGGGCCAGTGCATGTATTGAAATGCAACATTTTATTCCTTTAAAACTGATCGTGTGGGTAGTCAGAGGCTCTTTCCCAGGGCTCAAATGATTGCCACAAGAGGACACAGGTTTAAGGTGCTGCGGAGTAGGTACAGAGGAGATGTCAGGGGTAAGAGTGGTGAGTGCATGGAATGGGTTGCCAGCAACAGTGGTGGAGGCGGATATGACAGGGTCTTTTAAGAGACTTTTGGATAGGTACACAGAGCATAGAAAAATAGAGGGCTATAGGTAAGCCTAGTAATTTCTAAGGTAGGGACATGTTCGGCACAACTCTGTGGGCCAAAGGGCCTGTATTGTGCTGAAGGTTTTCTATGTTTCTAGGAGTTCTTTCAGAGAGATCATTAAACTTGCAGCTATTATAGTCCAAGGGGTGAGTCAAGACACAGGCTCATCATAAAGTGGACCCCAGAGATCAGACAGATAGCACAGGATGTTGAGTCCTCTCTCACTTTCAGCCATAATCTTTACTGCAGACTTTTGGCTTATGAGATAGATGGTTTTCCTTTCAGATATGCAAAGTCCAGTTAAAAAATGTTGGCAACCCTGCATGTCATCCGCAATTTCTACAAGGTACAATGTTGATGAATCTGAATTCAACTTTAATCTCAACAATAAAGTCAACTACAACAGCTGCTGCCAGCAGGAATCATCCTGGTGTGCACTGTTCAGTGTCACTATTTTACAAAAGGCACTTCACACTGGAACAGCATTCACTGCCACACAGTAGAGGTTTGCCCAGTGTACTGTCTGTCCTACTGGGGTGGGGGGGGGGGGGGCGAGGGGGCATGCCTTATTCTGATTGTTCAAAACCCTTCCGTTGTGATTGGATAGTTTAGAAACTGCAGCTGCTTTTCACATTGAATAACTGCCCGGTGTCCTGGGTATATAAAATAGCATGTGGAAAGAGCTTGCTCTCTCTCTCTGTTCCCAGGATGAGTGCTCACATCATAAAGCTTACAACAGTGTGACACATGGTATCAGAAGAATGAGAGGAGATCTTAGAGAAACATATAAAATTATGAAAGGGATAGATAAGACAGAGGCAGGAAAGTTGTTTCCACTGGTAGGTGGACTAGAACTAAGGGACATAGATTCCAGGGGTGGGGGGGTAAGGGGGGTAATTTTAGGATGGAGATGAAGAGAAACTGCTTTTCCTAAAGAGTGGTGAATCTGGGGAATTCTCTTCCCAATGAAGCAGTGTTGCCTACCTCTTTAAATACATTTAAGACGAGGTTGGGTAGATTTTTGCATAGCAGGGGAATTAAGGGTTATGGGGAAAAGGCAGATAGGAGGAGATGAGTCTATGGTTTGATCAGCAATGAACTTATTGAATGGTAGAGCAGGCTTGATGGGCCGAATGGCCTGCTCCTGCTCCTATTTCTTCCTTTAAGACAAGGCCACTGGGAAGGTATGCTCTGTGCATACTTTTAAATAAGTATGCTTGTTGAGTATTCAGCTTTGTAATGTCTGTAACTTGGAGAACATCAATGTTTGGTCAAATTTTTACTGTTTGTAAATAAATTTTTAATATACCTATTCAAAGTCACTGCATTTCCTGCCTCACTTGCAGGACCCATGAACCTGATTCAATATTACATTTGGCACTGTGAGCAGTGTCTGGCTTAATCAGCAAAAATGCATTTCTTTAAAAGGTTATTTAAAAAAAGAGGACCCACTGTTTGAGAGATGCAGTCCCAGAGTGGACAGGTAATAGCACAGGCTTTGGAAGTCTCACTAACTTACTAATGGGTTGTGGAATGTTGGTAGATTGGTCAGACTAGTTAAATTTTGCTGGGGTTGAAATTGGACATCACATTGTTTCCATACTTAAATCGTTGAGTTTTCCCAGGAGGAAAGTTAGCCAGCAGGATGCTTTCTGGTTATTTGCAGCGACTGTAAGTCATCAGTATAAAACAATAGCGAGTCTTAAGAATGAACTAGAAGATCTCAGCCACAGCTGTATTATTCTGAGCTCACGATGGCTGGTGGCTCAGAGTAGGGCTACGAAGTTCAGAGAAACGAATATATACAGATAGCCTGTCGGCTAGTGAAAGTACAGGATTTAGAGGCAGCTTGAAGGGCCAATTGGGAACCTGAACCTGTTAAGGTTCAAGCCATGTTGAGATGGGGCGATATCCTACCATGGGGCTGGGAGATAGGGATGTTTGGCTGGATGATGAAAATGAGGGAGAGAGAATAGCATGAACCCCTCAGTTTAATCCTCGAGATGATTGCCCTTAAGAGTCCAAAACAGTATGGGCCAGTCCAGTAATTACACGTTCCCACAGCTGCAGTGGGGGCCATCAATCTGCAGCAGGGGAGGGGAGGAGGCTCAGGAATGTGGGGGAGATGGTGTAATGGACAGCTTTGAGACAACAGAGCTCAGAGAATTCTCCATTGAGGATTTAGCGAGTTTAGGGGATAGGTATGAACAAAAGGCTGGGGAGTCTTTGGCTGCGTGGTTATTGAGAATATGGGATAAAGGGGATACCGGACTGATTGTACCTAACAGAAAGATGGGTACCTTAGGGAGCCTATCATCCCAACATGCTATCAATAATGCCCTGAGAACACCATTTGCTTCCCCTGAGCATAATCACTATGGATTCGGGTAATGGCAGCAGTTAAACTTGGGCATCGCACTCTTACTGAATGGAATTTAAAACCCCAAGCAGAGTGAAGCACAGTAGAGAAGGGTATTAAAGTTCTTTGCCAGTGGTCTCTTTTCACAGAAATATACTGTTATAGTGGTATCCCACTAGAAGATATGAATTAACTTTTTTAATTAGTTGTTCTTTGATAACTGTGAGAAATTAACTGTCTGTTTTAAGTTTTTGCAGTTCCAAAGGAAGTTTTAAAGAAAAGGAGTACAGTCTGGGCTTTATGATTAGTGTTTTGTGTTTAATCTGTTACTTTGTTTCTTGTTTTCTAAATCTGTTATGTGCTAATTCTTTCTTAATATGTTACTTTATTGCTTGTTTCCCTATTTAGGGATGACTCATTTCATACCGGCCATATGAAATTTGAGTTGAAATTTGTTAGAAATTTGGGCAACTTTATTCCCGATATGAGATGCCCACATTTCAAAACATTTGGAGAGCAATTCTTATAGTTGAGTTGTTTTTGTGTTTTCTAAATATCCAGTGACTGATCAGGAGTGAGTGCATTTCTATCTCCCTGCATTACAGAACGGCAAGTGATGAATGCTGATTTGTGGTAGGAGATCCCGTGAATGACGTTTGAATGTGCACACTGAACCAATGGGTCAGATTGCTGAGTTTGTATGAAAACTCCTTACTACATCACAGATGTAGATATTGATCCTTTTGACAAAGAAGACTGTGGGGGAATTATCAGACTTCCCGGGTTTTAGTATTCTATTTTAGGGGAGCTGGGCGGGAGCAGTTTTCCAGCCAGACCCCCACCCAGAGTATAACAACCTTAATAGACATGAGCCTCAGCAGCCCTAGTGGAGGGAATGCTTTTAGGGCTGGTACTTCCCTATGTACCACTTATATAATTGGAAAATGATTTCCCTAGTTGACAGTGTTGGTGTAGGGGTATTTTGAGTACGAGTAAAAGGTGCACAGTGGATAGCAAGTGTGAGCAGGAACAGTATCCCGGGATGGCTGTGTCTAGGCCAAATGCTGTTGTGAGGCTGGCCACTTGAAGGCTGTATGGCACTTATTGGATATGCAGTTTCTAGGCCTACCTGTTGTTCCCACAGGGTGGTGCAGTTGATATGTGGTGTCTTATGTATGCCACCCAGTGTCTAGAATGAGCACCTTACTCATGCTGGTTGGTAAGAGGTCTATTACAAAGGAAGGCTGTTTTAAACGACAGCTTTTCTCAGCATGGTACAGCCAGCCAGACTGTCCTGCGAACTGATTTTGATTACCTTGGATTACCTGCTCACAAAGGAAGGTGGCACTTGTACTGTTATTGGTCAAGAATGCTGCACCTACATTCCTGCACCAAACATCACTCACCTGGTTGATCATATCTAAGAGTTAGTGCATAAAATTAAGTGGGGGACCAGCTCATCGGCTATTACACTCCAAGGTGGGGCTGGTGGACTACAGTGGTACACTGGGAGGTGATTATTGGGTTTATAGTACTGGGTATTGTACTCTAGTGATCTATGTATAACTTAGTTGGGTGTTCATGAGAGTCAGACTAGTCTGAGGTTTGGATCACCACGGTTGCAACTTTCAAGGGGTGGGATGTCCTGTTGGGAGGGGGGAGAGAAGATGCCTAATTCTGATTGTTGGAAGTCGCTTCAGTCATGATTGGTTACTTCAGAAGCTGCTTTTCACATTGGATGACTGCCTGATGTCTCATTTCAAATATCCTAGGTATATAAAATAGCCCATGGAAGGGGCTTGCTCTCTTCTTCCTTTGTTTAAGGTGAAGCCATTGGGGAGGTATATTAAATAAATTATTAATATACTTATTCAAAGTCAGTGAATTTCCTGTCTGACTTGCCAGACCCTTGAACCTGATTCAACATTACACTGTCTTAAGCCTAATATTAGGCTGGAAGATGGTGTATCAAAGGTTGAACCCACCAACTCCAAAGATAAGGAATTTTGTCTCAATAGGATTGATGGAACAAAACAAGTTTAGAAGGCTGAAGTGATCTCATTTAAACAAATTTGAACAGAGATGAAGCTTTAAGTTTCCCTCTCCACAACTAGCTGGCCTGCCTGGTATTCCAGTGACTCCAGTTGAGTACAAGCTTAATGTTATTCCATGGCAGAGCAGAATCAAGGAACCATGTGGCTTATTCTTGCTTCTCAATTTTCTCTAATTAATAGGCATGGTATTGTGGAAACATAGCCTATTTTGCCTTAATTAAATTTTATTCAAGACATTTCAGTGAAATAAATTAATTTTAATTCGAACATTAGAAGTACAGAAACTATACATGACCCAAATTGTCACATTTTCCATTGGTATCAATAGGTAGAAATGAATGGCAACTTATAACCTTATACCTTGGGATGTGTTCCCTTAATGTCATTAATAAAAGTGATGCTATTGCAATTCAATGTGTAGAGGTTATCTATTCTTGTACATTTGTTATTCCAGTTCTTTTGACTGATTCGTGGATAAGCTTTCATTGCATAATACTGGAACACTGGGTAGTGTGTAGATCAATAAGAGCACCAGTTAACTTCTTAATAAATCTGTCAATTAAAAAACCATGTCATCTATCCACATTGGCTGTTGGCAAATATCTGCTAACCTGTTGTGCGACTACTGCATCCTGTGGATCATCTGGTTCAGCTGCTGCCAATAAGGCTTGTAACGATAACAAAACTGTCCTTAGAGTCATAGCAGCTGCCCTAGAGAAATGAGAATTTAAAAATTTGTTTGGCGACTGAACAACGTTTAAAGCTCCATTAATTTAAAATTCCTGGTTTCTAAACAGTTCACTCAACAATCCTTGAACAATTCAATAGTCTTTAAAAATATTGAAAAGGACATTAAATTATTGATATTAGAAGGTTTCAGAATACAAAGGGCTCAGCAACCTCTCTCTTAGCATAAATGATCAAGATATGCCACTTAAATAATGTCTACAATACTTAGAAGAAAAACAATGTTCATCCAATGTCTCTTTGTGCTGTAGAAGTGCAACTTCCTACATGGAAAAGCCAATGTTAAGGACAACTTTAATTTGCACAGTTGATCATAAGATATTGCACTAAACATCTTTCATTGTTGGAAAACAGCTATTACTGCACATTTTAATAACACAGAGGAACAGGGAACTCACATTAAAAGTTAATCTGTTTTCTCCATCACATATTAGGAAAGATATAAATGGCTACAGAGGGTGAAGAAGGGCTTTAGTGAAACACTTCCAGCAATGAAGGCCTTCAGTTGTGTGGATAGATGACGGAAACTAAACCAATTTCAGTGGGACGGAGGCAGCTGCAAGATGATCTGCTGAATACATTGGTGTGCAGACAGAGCAGATAGAGAGAGACTATTCCCATTGATGGAAGGATCAAGAATTAGGAGACAATGAAAATTAATTTTGTTTTTAAATCCAACAACTGGATTTAAAACAAAGCAGCAATGGACAGAGACGTCACATGCCGGTGGTAATAAACCTGATTCTGATTCTGAATCAACAGCAGTATTCAAATGAGAGCTGGATAAGTACCTCAAAAGAAAAGATTTACAGGGCTGAAAGAAGAGGGCAGGTAAAGTTTTTATAAGAATGCTGTAAAAAGAATAAAATCAGATTGGCAATTAAAGGAAATGCCAACAAATTCACACAAGCAATGAAATTTTCTTCAGTAATTACTAATTAAAACCATCACCAAGGGGTTTGATGCCCCATCAGTTGCAGTACATTCAAATAAACACTGAGATTTACTCTACACTGCCCCAACAATTTCTTAGCTCCAGTTAAATACATTCCAAATTACGAAAACACAAGTGGCAGCAATCAACTTAAAATATTAAAAAACACTCAATAGCAGCAAGTCTGAAAAAACGTTCAATTAAAAATGCCTTCAACTTCACTAAGATATTTTTACTTTCCTCAGTAGTGAGGGATGTATCTACAAAAATCCAAAGTAATGCTGACCAAAAAAAATACTAATTCAGTCCTTGGCTAGTGATACTTTGCTGCAATAGATGAACATCACAGATTAGAGAAAAAGACTCCACTTGTGAACAAACAGGAAGAACTGGAAGGACAGAGGTAGGTGGAGGAAACTAACAAATATGCAAGGAAGACTTGATGAAAAGTTTAAAAACTTAAGTGGTTCAAATGAAAAAAAATATTAAAACTACCAGCCATTCTGTGCCAGTTTCTATTTAATGCCCCCAGAGACTTCTCCTATCCCTACATCTGCAAACTGAAATTCTTTTTTGTAAGATTTTACTCCATGCATTTAGTCATTTACCAGCATTTTTTTTTAATCCATTTTCCAGATAGGGATGTTAGGCAAGCACGTTTATTGGGCATCTCTATCTACCCGAGATGTGGATGACTGACCCTCCTTTAGAATCACCAGTCACTGTGTACTGCCATAGAACTGTAATGGAGCTCTGGACTTTATACTTAGCAACAATAGCGGATCAAAAATACATTCCTAAGCCAAGGTAGTGACTAAAATGGGAGGTGTAGGTTTAAAGCCTGTAGATGGTTACATTGCCAAATGCCTGCTGTCTTTATTCCAGGTGGTAGAAGTCACAGGCTGAGTAGTCTTGGTAAGTAGATAGTGCACAATGCAGCCATGGGGTGCCTGTGGGCGGACAAACGTGCATGCCCATGGTAGCGCGCACACGCACGCTCACTCACTCACTATCAAGAAGACTTTCCTGGAGAGTTGGTGAAAATGCATTTCATCCAGACATATGAAGTATATTCCAGCACACTCTTGGAAAAGTTTTAAGGTTCAAGAGGCAAGTCAAATGACACAGAACACCCATACTCTGATATGGTTCTTAAAGCCACAGCATCTATGTAGTTGTTACAAGATTACAGTCAATGGTTGATGTTGAGCACTCCGTAATGATAATGCTGTTGATCATCAAAAGTAGGTGATTTAAAATTGGCATTAATGTGATATGAATGTCATTTATCACTTATCAATCACAGCTGAATATGACTTGGGTCTTCCTGGATCTCCTGCTTCTGACTCCATGGAGCGAAGATTCACTGAACAAACTGAGGAAACTTAGGTCCAGGATACTGCCGCAACCTAAGAGGAGCCCCGAAGAGGAGCCGAGATGAAAACTCCCAACCATTATTTTCAGAGCAACACAAACAAAGTGCTGGAAGAACTTTGCAAGTCAGAAAACATTTAGACAACTTCAGTAATGTAGTCTTCCCCAAATGGCAATAAATCCATTTTATTTGAGTTAACTCATCTTATCCCTGGAATTATTTTCTCCATGACTGGACCAAAATAATAATGAAGAGGAGCTGAGGCCATAGAAAGTCTAAACAAGCAATAAATGTTGAATGACACTTTTCCTTACTTTGCTAATGAATGAAGGTAGTCTGATGGACCAATAATGAGCCAGATTAGAATGACCCTGCTTTTTCCTATATCTGGAATGCATCGACAATTATCAAAATATACTGAAACAGTTTGGCTAAAGATACAATTAGTTTTGAAGCACAAATCTTTAGCACTATATCAGGGATGCTGTTTAATTCTACAACTGTTGCTGTAACCAATGGTTCCCTGATACAATAGTCAACTGAATTGAATCAGACTTGGGATATACTCAAGAATGAGTAAAAATGGATCCAGTAGATCAACCATCATCTTTGGTACTCAAGTACACTACTCCATTTTGAATTTAAGTGTTCTTGAAACCTCCTCCAAATGACTAGTAGAACTACAAAGCTTTCATATGATTCACTGAGCAGTCCCTATTGCATGATACTTTTGGCATGTGATACAGATTTGGCCCCGTGTTACAACCTCAATCTGTTTCGAATACATTTCTAGGAGCAACTGGTAATATGCCCAAGAATTATGTATCTTTCCTTAAACACTTCCAGAACACTAAAATGAATGGATGCACATTAATCTTTATTAAAATAGAGCACCCCATATCAAAGTGTTTTAACTTGTTATATGTAAAATCAAAGTTAGAATCAAAACTTTCCCGTTCATTTCCATCAACACATTTTATTTTTCTACCTTATGTAGAGTTCAAACATACAACATAAAAAATAGGAGCAGAAGGAGGCCATCTGGCCTGTCGAGCCTGCTCTGCCATTCAATAAGATCATGGCTGATCAGACCATGGATCCATCTCCACCTACCTGCCTTTTCCCCAGAACCCTTAATCCCCCATCTATACAAAAATCTACCCAGCCTTGTCTTAAATATATTTACTAAGGTAGCCTTCACTGCATCATTGGTAGACTCACCACTCTTTGGGAAAAGCAGTTCCTCCTCATCTCCATCCTAAATTCACTCCCCCGAATCTTGAACTAGGGGACTAGCTATGTCCCCAAGTTCCAGTCCCACCTACCAGTGGAAACAATTTTTCTGCCTCTATCTTATCTATTCCTTTCACAATTTTATATGCTTCTATAAGATCTCCTCTCATTTTTCAGATACCGTGTATCACACTGTGTTAAGTTTTATGATGTGGGCACTCATCCTGGGAACAAAGGTTGTGCAGCCCAAATTTATGTACAGTAGAACTCCAATAATCTGGTATTCAACTGTTCAGAAATCCAGATGGCTCAGCAACCCACACTCCTTTAAATATTATTGGGTTCACAGAAAAATGTATTACATTACCATACAACCTGTTTTTTAAAAAAATATAAAATTGTGTTGAGGTAACATCCAATAATCTGGAAGGTGCTGGATTACTGGAATTTCACAAATGGTTTAGAAAGGAAACTTGTCCCATGTGTTTAACAGATAGGAAATAAAAATGCAGTGAATAAAACTTAATGTCACTGAAATTTCAAAGGCTAATCCAAAGTAAGTAAGAAGCATTGATGTTTTAAAGTATAACTTATAGAAAAGAAATTCTGAATTTAGAAATATAATTGTGGTCAATTGACAAGTTACTAGATGTAAAGCTATGAGAATTTGCACCAACATCATCTGGAAGCAAACCAGCAAACTGCAAAAAACCAAAGACATCAAACTTCAGTGTCAGAAAAATTGCAGATGTAGTTGGAGAAATAATGGTGGCACTTGAATCTATATGCACAAGGCAATTAGATTCAGAATGACACAAAACAGGCAAGTTCACTGAAACAACACACAAAAAACTGGCAGAACTCAGCAAGACTGGCAACATTTATAGAGAGAAATGGGCAGTGTGTGTTTTGGGTTGAAACCCTTTCATCAAGTCTTAATCAGAGTAGTTTACTGAAAGCAGCGTCAAAAACAAGGATTATAGGCAGAATTTCTTGCACTCTACTCAATTATATACAACCTACTCTACAAAGTCCTATCATCCAGATTCAACAGACCTGGTACACTTTCATTTGACAACAAATCAGGCATACAAATCTAGTGCACTGCAAATGACTGCCAACAAGATCGATTTAAAAGTGATAGATTTTGTTACTTTATCTTTCTTTCAGCCCTTTGATAATGCAAAGATAGAAGACGAATAAAAAAAACGGACAGAATAAAAATCAAGTTTTCAAAGTAGAATATGCCTAACAATACTCGTGGAAAATTATGTTCTGTCCTTGGAGCAATATAATTCTCCTGTTCAGGATTTCAAACTCAAATTGTTACAAACATATTTTAATCTCAAATTTATAAGCAAATATATTAATACCAAAAAAGAACAAAAAATACACTATTACTTCATAAAATATAACTTTAAAATTACTTTCCTTGAAAATAGTCCCCAAGAGCACCAGTTAATTTTGAAGAAAATACTCCACAATTTTGTGATGGAGACTTAAAAATAAATAATACAACTCCCTAAAACCTACATGCACATTTACAACAAACAATAGATTACTGGCTAAAAATCTAGATTGATTGTGAAAATAAAGGCTGAGAAGCTCACCATTGATCTTTCAGAATATCCAAACAAATGGCTCCCGTTACTGAACTAATATTTGGATGCCAAATTTTTGTGATAAACCGAACCTGCAAAATACAACCATTTTCATCAATATTTCATAGAAAGTGGAAAGATTAAATCTAATTCCTAATACATAATCATGAAAAACTGAAGAATTCTTTTCTGAGCACAGCTGAACTAATACCTACAATGCCAAATGTTTGCAATAATCCCAAATGACAACAATCAATATTCCTCATAATAGAGTTCTTAAGCTAAATTTTCTGATCAACAATGCCAATATTTAAGAAACCCTTGCTTGATTCCCAAATATTTAAGGGTGGTTGAAAACTCCTGAACAAAGAAACAACTGATACTAGCAACAAAAATTAAATTCTGCAATTAATATCCAATGTACTGAACTGGTCTCAGGCAATCAATCTACAACAGTGATTGTCAGTTAACTTAAACTTTTAAAATCCAGGTTATTTTTGGTACTACAATCCAATTAACATGCAAGACTAAAATTGAAAATCACCAATAAAACTTAACATATAATTTTTCCAAAATACAACTTCACTTATTAAATCTTTTTGGTTAAAAAATACTTTAATTTTTTTAAATCCTAACATTTAAATATATTTGCCACACTACTTCCATTATTTGAAAATGAACAAAATTATTCTTGTCATGGAGAACACAAGGCAAGCTAGGACACTAGAAACAGAAAATCACCAAAGTATATGACTTAAATCTATCTTTATAAACAAAGTTAATGAAGCAAAAAAATCACACAGCATTACCAAACAGCAAGAGAATCCTAAAAATGTACAAGTTTTATTGCTTCTACTAATTGTAATTACCAAACACAAGGCTTTGGTGAGGAAGCAGATAGTAAGAAAAACAAAATTAACTGAGAAGCGTACAATTTTTCACTAAAAATATATCAATGGAATGCCATTTTGCACTATATCTGTGTGTCAGTCCAATAGTCTCAGTGTTTTCAAGCACAAAACAAGTATTCAAGCAAGGTTTCTGACCACTTGCAACAAAATGAAGCACCTCTTCAGAGTGGAAACAAACAGAAATTCAACATTCACCCACCCCCACCAAGTTGTGACCATATGTTTTTAGATCTCTGTGACGCTTCATTACAGAATACACCAAACACCATTTCTGATTTACATTTATGACATATTGCATCATACAGAGAACACCTTATGGTTGAGATAATGGGCAAACAGCAGAGTGAATATAAAGACAAGAGCATATTAAAAATCTTAAAGGAATCAAATAAGAAAATAATAGAAGAGCAATACACACAAATGCTGGAGGAACTCAGCTGACCAGGTTGCATCTATGGAAAAGAGTAAACAGTTGACGCTTCAGGCCAAGACCCTTGATCAGTGCTGGGAAAAAGAGATTGGGCTTCCCATTTCTTTTCTCCCCGGTACTGAAGAAGGGCCTCAGCCTGAAATGTCAACTGTTTACTCTTTCCGTAGACGTTGCCTGACCTGCTAGCAGAGGTGTATATTACTTTGATTTCCAGCATCTGCAGATTTTCTCGTTTGAAGTAATAATGACCTTAGAATGTCCCAAAATATTTTATACTAATAAAGTATCTCTGGAACCATCATAATACAGATAACACTGCATCCTATTTCTATATCTCAAGATCCTATGAATAACAATTAAATCATCTGTTTTTAGCAACGTTAAGTATGGATGTACCGTAAATTCCAGTGTATAAGCTGAGAATTTGGCCCTAAATTTTGGTCCTAAAATTAGGGGGTCAGCTTATACAGAGGGTGCCAACTTTGGAAAAACTTATACACGGAAGACTGGTCATATTTATTGGGTGTTTTTGAGTCAAATTGGTTCCACTGTCGACGCATGAATTCTTTGGTTTGATTAAACTCACGTCTAGAGGCTAAAGCATGGACATCAAACCACCGGGTTGACTACAATGTCCGTATTTTCAGCTTTCAATGCTGCTTTTGTCTCACCTGACTTTGAACTTATCCCAGACAAGTAGCGACTTTTCTTTCCTGACGCCTTCGGGACGTCAACGCCACACCTCTTTAACCCACTTCAAGCAACCCGCTTCGTCCATCCAGCGGCGTTCTTGAACATAAATAACACCTCGTGGGAATTTTCTGAGCAATCTTTGTTTTTTTGTCTCAACACAAGATCACGCCTATTCATAAATCGGGTGCACCAACTTTGCGTAGCTTTGAAATTTTCGCTGACCTCACAGTGTTTTTCGCCCCATTTCAACGCTTGAACTCGAATCATTTCTCTGATAACAATGTATCCAGACGATCGCTGGTTATTCACCCACTCTAAAACTTTTTCTTCCAGTTCTGGCCACTGGCATGTTTTCCCGCAGTTTACACATTTCATCGTTGGCATTTCCCTCAGCGTGTCCTCTGCCTTTCTCCACTCCCTCTTGTTTACACTAAACTTCTTAGCAGATGCAGAATTATTCGTTCCTTTAGCAAAATCAACAACCTTCAGCTTGAAGCCAGCATCATATCGCATTTGTTTTAATCTTTTGTACATGTTCGCAAACTCAATACTGAGTACACATACTGATCCCGCCACCCTGTGTTATGTTTTAACGAGATTACGATGGGCGCTAAATAGTTTCACAGGGGATACATTTCAGAGGATTCTTTTCCAAAATTTCTCTCCCTGATTTATTTATTAAGAATTCGCCTTTAACGCTCTACAACGTGTAGGCCTGTTTTCTTAGCAGGTACTAGTTCACAAAATTCCCAGGGTCCGGATCCGGCAAAACTGAGTATGTAAGATCTTGTGATCGTTTCTGGTCAAATCAAAAACCTCTACAAAACGGGTCGGCTTATACAAAGGTAACATGAAAAAGTTACTTTTTAAACCTTGAAATTGAGGGTCAGTTATACTCCAGGTTGGCTTATACCCCGGAATATACGGTATATAAAAAAAATTAGCCAGTCTACCAAAGGAATTCTCATGGTCTTTTACACCCATCCTTTAAGTTCAAAGAAATTTAATGTCTCATAAAAAGGAAGCAAGCCCTCAACACTTCTAATAACTTGTCAGCTTACATCTCAGCATGCATTTTTAAACTACAACTATTACACTGATAACAGCCATTTTAATGAGCAAAATGAACATAAAACAAATTTCTTTAAAAGCTGTTAAAAAGTTTTAAAAACATAACATTCATTTGAAAATACAGTAAGCATTCAAGGATCAACAATGTTTAACAGTGGCTATAAAAAGGCTAATCAAGACAATCAAGTTAAAAGTATAATTCTAAGCTACTTTCAAAATTGCAAGTAAATTCAGCAATCCTTCCCATTAGCTCATCTACAAACATATAACCATGTCTCACCTTTGGAGGATTAAATGGATATGTTTCTGGAATTTTAATTTCTAGTTGATATCGCCCTCCTGCATAAATACAAAGTAGATATATTGGAAAAAGATTTCACACTATACTATTTTCACCAATTTTAAAAATGTACACGACAATTAAATGTAAATTGCCCCTGTTTTATATAGTAATCAAAATTGTTTTTTGCCCAAAATACCAATGGTTCACACTGAAGTAATTTTTGGACTTTAAACAACAGAGATCAACTCAAGGCGTTCAGAAATTCAGGATTAAAGATCACCCTCTAAAAATACCCACATTCAGAACAACAAATATGGAGCACCCAGCTAGTAGCAGTGGTGTCAACTTAAAACAATCTTGAATTCATGGAATGAATGCATCACACCCAAATACTGAACATAATTTGATCTTACTTATGGTTTTATTCAATACTGCAGTTATCATATTAATCATCCTGAAAATAAATAATTGGCACAAGAATGAAATTAATATTAAGGAACACAAAACTCATAATCAACAGTTTATTTGGTTTACTTTTTATTTGTAAGTATAAAATATTATATTTACTTGTATAGTTATTTTTATATACCAAATAATTCAACATGGAAAATATTGAAAATGATTTCAAGAATGGGATCTGTTTTAGTAATTATTCTGCAAATTTAACCAGTGGGGATGAATAACTATGGATACAAATTCATTTTAGCCCCTTTTACAAATGTAGCTATCAGAAATACCACAAAACTTTAAGTTTATAAAGGTTGACATCTCTGATTATTGAGCTAATAGAGGAAAAAGAACTTCAAACACTCATGAAAGTGCTGCAAATCCACTCATCACTGGAAATAAGAAATATCATTACGGCTGCTTTTCAAATACAACTGTTTTAACAGAGGATACTTTTAAGAGCCACAACTAAATTGATACTACCGAAAATTGTCAGGTTTTAACAAGTTAACAAAGTAAATTTAAACTGTAGTATTAAACAATTATATTTTGTTCTTTTTTTTTACAAGTGAACTTCACCATAAGAAATTTTAAACACTCATTAACAATTTGCATTTCAAAAAAGCTTCATACAGCATTTCCCAAGAGCATTTACTAAATTTAACAAATTCACACAAGATAAAGGACCAAGTTTTAGGTCAAATATCTGTATGCGCAAAGTTTTATAGAGCATCATAAAGGATGACAGAAAAATGATTTTAAAAAATTGGGTTCTGAAAAACAAACTAAAAGAAAGAAATTAATAATTGGTCTCAAGCTCAACATTAAAGCAGTACAGTTTTGAGGTTACCAGGGTGGGAGCAACCCATTGGAAAGACTGAACACAAGAACAATTATGAACAGGAGATTTAATATACATACATACAATATTGAGGCCACTTGATATTTTGGCTATATTGAAACTTTAAAAATGATTCACTTTAGCATTCTATCTACTTTCCTTTGCAGATCTCAATCAATATGCTACCACTGCAATTAGACTGCATCAGGAAACAGGAAACAGAATGTGAAAAACACTGAAAATGCTGTAAAGGTGCAAGTCAGACAGCAGCTGCAAAGAAGGTTCAGAGTTATGATGCTTCAGCTCTGGCAAATAGGCATAACCCTAAGTATTAACTTTTTTCTCTCTTCACTTTTGCTGACCAACCAGTTGGTTATTTCTACCATTGTGTTTTTATTTCACAGACATAAATACCCTTAACATAAATACCCTTAACACAGACATAATACCCTTTCTATTTAAAACAATGGTAAGCAAGATGAAGCTGGATAGAGGTAATTATTTGAGATTAATAGGCACTTGGAATGGCATCCCAAGACTGGTGCAGTGCAAAAATCAAAAAATGTTTATCATTTGCAGAAAACATGAAAAGATAAAATGAGGTCAGGCAGATGACTAAAATTTGTTGTATGAAACCATTGAATTTAATTGACAATGAATTTTGGATTGGTATAAATAAAAAATGCTTTCACACAGAAGTAGATAGCACACATCAGTACTTTAGGTTAGAGATATAAAATATCTAATACACAATTTCAAAAATCACAAACATGCAGAAATGCATGCCTCATGCGATCGCATAAAAGTCAGTTCATTCATAACCTGAGCCCCTGTATTAGTGAATCACAGCAATCTAAAAGGTTGTAAAGCTGGAACAGATGCAGGGGAAAGAATCACATCACAGAGAGACGCATAAAGAAAGGTTGTAAGGTTGAGAATTTTGATATTATCAGAATGCAAACTAGTTTAAGTCATAATGGGCGTGGAGTAAATTGGATAAAAAGCTGAATGTGAGGAAAGGCAGAGTCAAAGAGGTGACCATATAAAATAGAAGATGAGATGGCATAACACAGGCATAAATGCAAATTACGAGTGGCAAAGTAAAACAGAACAATGGTACAAAAGATGAACACAAAAGCTCAAGCAAAGGAATAAATACAGTAAAAATTCAAATATCCCGCACTTTGGTGGAGGTGGAAGCTATATTTTCTAGACTAGTAATTTATTCCATACTTTAAATTCACCTTTAAGTGTGTTACTTATTAAAATGGTATATATTATAGCAAATTTTCCAGCAAACCAAGTGAGTTTAAGCTGAGTGCATGAGCCAATGTTAAATCATTAGAATTCAAAACAATCAGATAGCTGATATCAGATTTTCATCATACAATGCCTATGTAATGTATTCTCCCACCATGGAATTTTTCATGTTTTATTGTTTTACAACATTGAATTACAGTGGATTTAATTTGGCTTTTTTTTTTGACATTGATAAACAGAAAAAGACTCTCTTATGTCAAAGTGAAAACAGATCACTACAAAGTTATCTAAATTAATTACAAATATAAAACAAAATAATTGACTGCCTAAGTATTCACCCCTTTCAAGTCAGTATTTAGTAGATTTACCTTTGGCACCAATTACAGCCTTGAGTCTGTATGGATAGGTCTCTATCAACTTTGCATATCTGGACACTGCAAGTTTTCCCCATTCTCCTTTGCAAAACTGCTCAAGCTCTGTCAAATTACATGGGGATCCTGAGTGAACAGGCTGCTTCAAGTCCAGCCACAAATTCTCAATTAGGATGAGGTCTGATTCTAAATTGGCCACTCCGGGACATTAACTTTGTTGTTTTTAAGCCATTCCTGTGTAGCTTTTGGCTTTATGCTTGGGGTCATTGTTTTGCTGGAAAAGAAATCTTCTCCCAAGTTGCAGTTCTCCTGTAAACCGCATCAGGTTTTCCTCCAGGATTTCCCTATATTTTGCTGCATTCATTTTACCTTCTACCTTCACAACTCTTCCAGGGCCTGCTATAGTGAAAACAACTCCATAGCATGATGCAGCCACCACAGTGCTTCACAGTAGGTAAGATGTGTTTTAGATGGCCAAAAAGCTCAATTTTGGTTTCATCAGAACATAGAACCTTCTTCCAGCTGACTTCAGAGTCTCCCATGTGCCTTCTGGAAAACTAGCCAAGATTTTGTGTGAGTTTTTTTTCTCAACAGTGGCTTTCACTTTGCTACTCACCCATAAAGCTACAACAGGTGAAGCACCCAGGCAACAGTTGTTGTATGTGCAGTCTCTCCCATCTCAGCCACTGAAGCTTGTAACTCCTCCAGAGTTGTCATTGGTTTCTTAGTAGCCTCCCTCACTAGACCCCTTCTTGCACACTCATTCAGATTTTGAGGACAGCCTGCTCCAGGTAGGTTTACACTGTGCCATATTATTTCCATTTCTTGATGATTGACTTAACTGTACTCCAAGGGACATTCAGTGACTTCAAAATTTTCTTGTATTTCCTTTTTTCAATAAACTTTTTCCAGAGTTGCTTGGAGTGTTCTTTTGTCTTCATGGTGAGGTCTTTCAGGATACTGACTCGTCAGCAGATGGACCTTCCAGATACAGGTGTATTTTTACTACAACACCTTGACTACACACGATGATCTCCATTCAACTAATTAGGTAACTTCTACAACCAAATGACTGCACCAGTGATGATTTGTGTGTCCTATCAAAGGAGGTGAATACTTATGCAATTAATTCTTTTGTGTTTTATATTTGTAATTAATTTAGATCATTTTGTAGAGATTTGTTTTCACTTTGACACAAAAGAGTGTTTTTTCTGCTGATCAGGGTCAAAAAAAACAGATTAAATCAACTGTGATTCAATGTTAAAACATAGAAAACATAGAAAACCCACAGCACAATACAGGCCCTTTGGCCCACAAAGCCGTGCCGAACATGTCCTTACCTTAGAAATTACCTAGGGTTACCCATAGCCCTCTATTGTTCTGAGCTTCATGTACCTGTCCAGAAGTCTCTTAAGAGACCCTATCGTATCCGCCTCCACTGCCGTCATCGGCAGCCCATTCCATGCACTCACCACTGAGTAAAAAACTTACCCCTGACATCACCTCTGTACCTATGTTGTAAAACAATGAAACATGAAAATTTCCAAAGGGGGGGGGGGGTGTGAATACTTTTTATAGGCACTGTATGTGGATAAAAACTCACTTCTAACACAATGCTGTGAAAAATCAGGCTTGGCTTCAATTTCCTGGGACAGACCAAAGCAAGGCACTGGTTTTCAGGAGGGGTTGATCATAATTTTTTTGGTATTCCAAACAGCTTAGAAATCCCAACAGCTCAGCATCTGGCACCTTGGGTGTTAATTCCCCTGTTCCCTGCAACAGACCAAGGTCCCAGCTCCTATCCACTCATTAAACTGAATGGCGCTTCATGTCGAAATTATTTTGGAAATAAGTGAGCTCTGCCCTCAGCCCTCTCCTGAAATTCACCAGGTTGCACTTCCTGTGCTCTTTTGAAATTCTCTGGGATTCCATTTCTCAATCTGCCTAGAAACTTAGCGAGCAGATTTGCAGGAAGCTTTAATACACAATTATATCTTTTAATAATAGTGAATTCAAGTGCTGGACTACAAATTGAAATAACATCCAGTAAGCTTGAAAATCTAGGTAATACACACAAAATATGGGTGGAACTCAGCAGGCTAGGCAGATCTATGGAAAATAGTACAGTTGATGCTTCGAGCTGAGGCCTTTTGGTAGGACTGCATCTAGCCATTTAGCATTGAAATTTCAACTGTGCAGGTATAATGAAATCATATTGCGGTTAGAAAATTCTTTCTCACTCAATTCTGGATACTGTAGAAATGATTGTGTCAAATGCTGAGCTGTAGTCAATAAAACAGCAGCCTGACGTAAGTATTAGTTTTGTCCAGATAATCCAAAACTGTCTGAAGATCCAGTGAGATTGCATCACTGCAGGTCCAGGTCCTTGTTCAGGCAGGATTTGATTCTAGCCATAACAAACCTCTCAAAACACTTCATCACGGTAGATGTGAGTGCCACAGGACAATAGTCGTTAAGGCAGCTCTCCCTGCTCTTCTTAGGCACTGGTATGATTATTACTCTTTTGAAGGCGGTGAGAACCTCTAAATGTAGCAATGAGAGTTGAAAGTGTCTTTGAACACACCTGCCAGTTTGTAGGCATGGGTTTCAGAGCCCTACCGAAAAAGGATGACAGTACAGATGAATGAATGGCTGAGGAACTGGTGCAGAGGGGAGTGTTTCAGATTCTTGGATAATTCAAACTTTTTCTGGGCAGGGGTGACTGTACAAGAAGGATGGGTTACACCTAAACTGGAGGAGAATCAATATTCTGGCTAGGAGGTTCACTTGTGCTACTCAGGAGCGTTTAAACTACTTTGATAGGGAGTTGGGAACCATAGCACCAGGTCAAAAAGTGGAGGGATGGAGAGGAAAGAAGATATTAGGACCAATAAAAGCAGATAGGAGCAAAGTAATGGATACAGTAGGATGGATAGTTTGAAGTGTTTGTATCGTGGGTAAAGGTGATGAACCCAGACTACGGATCAATATAAGGAACTACGATGTTATGGCCATTATAGAGACTTAGTTGATAGGGACAGGAATGGGTGCTTAGTGTACCAGACATTCAAAGCTTTTAAAAAAGATAGGAGAGGGAGCTAAAAGAGGTTGAGGAGTTGCATTACTAATCAGGGACAGTGTCATAGCTGCACTCTCAGAGAGGTCATAATGAAGGGCTCGTGCACT
This sequence comes from Hypanus sabinus, assembly GCF_030144855.1. Classification (NCBI taxonomy): domain Eukaryota; kingdom Metazoa; phylum Chordata; class Chondrichthyes; order Myliobatiformes; family Dasyatidae; genus Hypanus; species Hypanus sabinus. Next base: position 44,297,493 of record NC_082719.1, on the reverse strand, counting down.
GAGTCTATAAGGGTAGAACTCAAAAATATGAAAGGTGCAATTATTCCAATGAGATTGTACTACAGATCCCCTAACGGTCACCAGGACACTGAGGAACAAATATGTAAAAAGATTAAGGAAAGGTGTAAAAACAAAAAGATTGCCATGGGGTCTTCAACCTCCCTCATATAAACTGACACCTTCTAAGTGCAAAAACTTTAGATGGGGCAGAATTTGTTAGGTTCATTCAGGAGGGTGTCTTAAATCATTATGTAGATAGTCCAACAAAAGGTGAGCCTGGCCATGTGACTGACCTTTCAGTGGGTGAACAGCGACTACAGCTCCTAGGGTTTTCAGATAGTTATACATAAGGATTTGGATGGTGGGGTTGAGATCGTCTCCATGGGCGAGGGGTGGCGGAGTGTTAAGTAAAGAATTGGGAAGTTGACTGGTGAAAGAGACACAGGGCTGGAGAAGGGGGGGGGGGGATCTAACAGAAGAGGACAGATGGCCATGGAAGAAAGAAAAGGGGGAGCAGCACCAAGAGGTGATAGGCAGGCAAGGAGATAAAGTGAGAGAGGGAAAAGGGGATGGGGAATGGTGAAGGGGTTGAGGGGTTGAGTTGCATTACGTGAGGTCTGAGAAATTGATGTTCATACCATCAAGTTGGAGGCTACCAGACAGAACACAAGGTGTTGCTCCTCCAACCTGAGCATGGCCTCATCATGGCAGTAGAGGCCATGGTTTGAATGCCCCTCCACCACCACACTCTTCCGCTTAGCAGAGCTTGTTCTCACGCTCAACAATTTCTCCTTTGGCTCCTCATACTTCCTTCAAACAAAAGGTGTTGCTAAGGGTGCTTGCATGGGTCCCAGCTATGCCTGCCTTTTTGTCAGCTATGTGGAACAGTCTACATTCCAAGCCTACACTGGTGTCTCCCGCCCACTTTTCCTCCGCTACATTGATGACTGCGTTGCACTCAAGCTGAGCTCGTCAACTTCATCAACTTTGCCTCCAACTTCCACCCTGCCCTCAAATTTACCTGGTCCATTTCTGACAACTCCCACCCCTTTCTCGATCTCTCTTTTTTCTATCTCTGGAGACAGCTTATCCACTGATGTCTATTATAAAACCATTGACTCTCACAGCTAGCTGGATTACACCTCTTCCCACCCTGTTACTTGTAAAAATGGCATTCCCTTCTTTCAATTCCTCCATCTCCGTCACATCTGTTCTCAGGATGAGGCTTTTCATTCCAGAACAAAGGAGATGTCTCCCTTCTTCAAAGAAAGGAGCTTCCCTTCTTCCATCATCAACACTGCCCTCAACCACATCTCTCCCATTTCGCACACATCTGCTTACCCCATTCTCCTGTCCCCTTTCCAGGGATAGGCTTCCTTTTGTCCTCACCTACCACCCCCACCAGCTTCCACATCCAGCACATAATTCTCCATAACCTCCACCATCTCTAACAGGATCCCACCATCAAGCACATCTTCCCCCCCCCCCCCCCCCAATAGGGATTGCTCCGTATGCAATTCCCTTGTTCATTCATCTCTCTCCAGGCACTTACTTTTGCAAGCAGAACAAGTGCTACACCTGCCCCTACACCTCCTCTCTCACTACCATTCAAGGGCCCAACCAGTCAACCAGTCCTTCCAGGTGAGGCGACACTTCACCCGTGAGTCTGTTGGGGTCACCTACAGTATCCAGTGCTCCCAGTGCCTCCTGTATATTGGTGAGACCCAACGTAGATTGAGAGACCACTTCGCGGAGCACCTATGCTCCGTCTGCTAGAAAATGCAGGATCTCCCAGTGGCCACTCATTCCCATTCCAACATGTCAATCCATGGCCTCCACTGTTGTGATGAGGCCACACTCAGGTTGGAGGAGCAACGTCTTGTGTTCCATCTGGACAGCTTCCAAACTGATGATATGAACACTGATTTCTCTAATTTCCTGCAATGCCACCCCCCCCGCTTCACCATTCCCCATCCCCTTTTTCCTCTTTCATCTATCTCCTTGCATGCCCATTGCCTCCCTCTGGTGCTTCTCCCCCTTTTCCTCCTTCCATGGCCTTTCCCATTAGATTCCCCCTTCCCCTGCCATGTATCTCTTTCACCAATCAACTTCCCATCTCTTTACTTCACCCCCTCCCTACCCCCCTTCCTGGTTTCACCTATCACCTTGCATTTCTCCCTCCACTCCATCCCCTCACCTTCTAACCCTGACATTTCTTTTCTCCAGTCCTGAAATGTTGATTGTATTTTTTCATAGTTGCTGCCTGGCCTGCAGAGTTCTTCCAGCATTTTGTGTGTGTTACTTGGACTTCCAACATTTGCAGATTTTCTCTTGTTTATTTGTCTTATTGTAATTCTTAGTATATTTTAGGTAGTGTTCTGTATTTTGCTGCCACAAAAGAACAAATCTCACAACATATGCCAAAATGTTAAGAAATCCAACTCTGATTCGGATTCTGCTGCATAAAATTTGTCAATCTACATCATTTGTCCAATAACCTTACATCTGTGGTTTGGGCCCTTCTGTTTACCAGGAGCAACTTCCTACTTATTGCACCAAAACCCTCCATAATCTTAAACAAGTCTTAAATATCCTCTTTACATTCCCATGAAATTATTGCCCAATGTGAAATACAGACATATGAAAAATACTAATAAAGCACCATGGATGAACGAGAAAACAAAGTTTGGTGTGCAAATTTAAGTGCAGACCTATGTTGAATCAATCGGGACAATCGGAGTCATGGAAACTCAGATGCATGAACACAAGCCTTTTATATGAAATCTGGAATCTAGTCTGTTAAGGTTACACAGACAGGGATCATGTGTATAAAATCATACAATGCAACGTGGCTCCCAACACAAACCAGACAAAAATCGACTGTGTGTCAGGACTGGGTGAGCTTTGAACAAAAAAATCTTGCACTGGGATCGAACGAGTCCAACTCTTCATAAATAAATCAGAACTGCATAATATAATACCATGGTGATAATTACTAATTCATTTAAATATTTTTTCAATGTTTCTTAATATCACAAACAGGTGGAAATATTACATTATGGCTAAGATGAAGGGACGATCCCTGTGAAAGGAGTTGGGGGGAAGGGGAGTGAACAGAGATTTGACTGTATTTACCTGTTTTCTGAAAGAGACAAATAAATGCACCAAAAAAAGGGAGGGGATAAGGTCATGACTAAGATTAGAACAAAGAATACGTCAAGTAAATCATTAAAAGAGCACCATTGCCAATACCCATGATCCACCTATATGGATGCCCCAAACAATTTTATTCATGTGGAAGCAAGGGGAATCAAAGGGACTAGTTACTCTGTAGAACAACATTCAGACAATTAAGAGTAGACTACGATGGATTAATTAGGCTTGCATTCATGGAGGTGAAGTGTCAGATTTGTAGTCTCGCATCTCCTGGGAAAAGATTAAGGTTAAATCCAGACATCTGCAATCAAAAAAGTAGCAGTGGCATCAGATGAGTTGTGGCACAGGTCAGAAAAATAGCTGCCCTAGTAAGAACTTTTGTGTAGGCAAATGAGAGATATTAGTGTATATGTTAGCTTGATAGGATGATGGTACAGATAGTGCAAATGTCTTATTGTTCTAGTGCCACATGTTCAGTTCTCACTTCTCATGCTGTCAGCATAGAGCTTGCACTCTTCCTGTGATTTCAGGTGTTGACTACCGATGCTCCCATTTCCTCCCACACTCAAAGGCATGTTGGTTGTTAGGTTAACTGGCGAAGTGAAATGCTCCCAGTGTAAGTGGGTGGCAGCATAATGCAAACTGTTAATGGGTATATGTGAGAGAATAAGAGAGATATATAGAATGGAATTGCTCAATGCTGGTGCAGAGTCAATGGGGCAGATATTTCCACTTACATCAAATGGAAATATAAAATGACAAAACTCACAATGCCCTATGTATATTTCTCTGTGCCATTAATGCATGATTTTCTCAGTGTGCATTTTTTCTGTGCACATCTAGTACTACTATACATAAAATATGTATGCAAATTTCTTTCCAGTTAAATTTTGACATTGCATTCCTAATTTTTGGGGGTGAGGCAATTTAACGGGATTTTTAAAAATAATGTGTTTATTGTTTACAGGTCCTATTAATGAAATAGATGTGACAATGTAACAGAGGGCACAATTCATTTACAACACTAACCTCTCCTCTTATCTCATTTGGAAAATCAGAATTTCACTACTGACTGCCTGAACTGCTCTGATTAACCTGCTCAATTCACATAAATACACAAGAGGCAAAAAGAGCCTGCTCAAATTGCTCCCCCACAATAATATATGAGGACTAAAATAGAACCAAGTTTCTTTTAATACTGTGGGCTGAACACTACTCCTGTAGAACATCTTCATTTCTACAGTTCCAATATTGTTCCAAAGAAAGGTTTTAAAAATCACTAATTAATGAACAAATAATCAATACTTTGGCAACACTGGTTAAAAAAAATTGATGTGGGGCTCTAATTCAATCATGATTAGAAAATCAGAAACAGAACTTTTTAACCCACTTTGTCAATGCCAGTTGTGAACCCTATCCATATTCCTTCTCTTCTTAGTTTTCCTATACAAGTTCCTGTCCAAACACCTTTTAAATGTAATTGTATCTGCCTCCACTACCTCCTGCAGAAGGTCATTACATTTATTCATCATTCTCTGATTGAAAAATTTACTTCTCCAATATCTTTTTTTTAATTCCCCCATCTTCCCTTAAATCTGTGCCCTCCAGCTCTAGATTCCTCTGCCCTGAAGACTATGACTATCAATCCTATCTCTGCTCCTCAATTTTACAAACCTCTCAGCGTTCTAGGTTCCAGTGAGAATAAAGCCGGCCTATCCAATCTCTCCATATAACTATAGCCATCCATCCATCCAAAATCCTGAAAATTGCTTTAGAGCTCTCTATTGCTATTATATCCCTCTTGTAGTGGGCTCACCAGAACTCTACACGATTTGCAGTCTAACCAATATTTCATAAACTACAACATGAAGCTCCAACTCTTATAATCATTACCTCAGCCTGAAGGCAATCATACAAAATATCCCTTTCAATACATAATCCACCTTTTTTGCGACTTTCGCAGAACTATGAACTTGCAACCAACCTTCACCAAAAAGGCCCATTTAATTTTCAAAGGGAAGAGGAATTAGAATTTTAAATGAAACATAAAAACTAACCCTGTGGACAAAAATTAAGACCTGTCAATTACAGCCTGAGAATTTACAGTGCAAGGTGTTGCCATTCAGCTCACAACAGCCCCTTCAATCTTTGTCCACCACTCAGTAAATTCGTGGCATATACCATGATCCCCATCGCTTCCATCTCCTAAAAACTACACTTCTCAACTTTGAATGTACTCAAGGGACATAGTGAATGAGCAGCCACAGCCCCTAAGTATCTAATTTCTGAATCCCACCCCAATGGAATAACCTTTATTAATCAAACACTTGTACCACAATACTACAAAAAAAACACCTTCAGTTCACATAGTTCTGCTCTGCATATTTAATGTGCTAAAACTCAAGTTAACTTTAGTACAATTAATGAATCAATTCTAAAGTTTCACATGGAATTACTGCATTTGAATTTTATCCTTAAATCTTCAGTCTCTCAGTAGAAACACATTCCCATCTCCACCTACATTATTGGAACATGACAGCTGGATTCTACTCCAACTCCATTTTTCTACAGCTCTAAACTTACACCCATTTTACCAAAGGAAACACATCCTACAGTTCTCTCTGGACATTGCTGCAGAGAATGCATCTATTCCTTCCCACTATTTCATGGCTTTTCATTTTCTCCAATTAAACTGTTTCCTTTATCAGTAACAAGATCAGATTGTCCATTCTCCTGAATATATTTGTTCACATCCCAGTACATGTGCATTATACTTCATGCATTTGTCTAAGCTCAATTGCCAGGCTCACGTGACATTACATCCTGGATACCCTTACCTGTCTGACACAAAATCACATCTGTTGCTATCTAACCACTGTCTAAATCCAGACACTGGGCAATTTAACAGACAAGTCTGCCACCTGGACCAAGCTACCACAGGTAAGCTGCCCTTCCAAATGCTCCTTAATCTGATGCTTGGACTCCAACTCCTGAACTGAAGAATCTCAGGAAACTGAGAGTAAGTGTTTGGTGGAGACCTCATTGGTCTCCACAAACTCCAATACAACCAAAAATATCTGTTCTGCAAGGTGCAGAAAATTTTGCTTTTGATTAGCTGTGGTTTCCTATTTATTTAACATTTAAGTTTGTTTTCAAATAATTTATCTACTAGAATTAGCTGACTGTAACTTTTTTTTTAAAGAACAAATACAACAAACATTGGATAAAGTTTAAATACTTGCTGAAGTCTCCAGAAACCACAAGTAATGGAAACACCAAGTGAAAATTCCTTCCTCTATTTTCACCAAATTCCCAACTTTGGCATAGTGCTGCACTCTTTTAAAAGAGGAAATGATGGAATAGAAGGATGCAATATTTCTGAAGCTTCAGTCAACTGAATAAAGTTGAACCTGCCTGCAACAAGTTTCCCAGGCTTCGTGCACAACATGCCACTGTCTTAAAATAACTTACGTTTATCTAATGCAAAATATCTGGCACAGTCTGAGTTAGACATAGAAATAGCTTATCGTCTGCAGATTGTTCTTTTCTCCTCAATGACTTTTCCACCTCACCCCTGACAGCCTTTCCTTAACAGGAATATAAAATTTGTCACTCTCCCAATTCTTAAGGGTAATTAGCATTTCCTAACAGTTTTGAAAATTTACAGTTAAATTACTCTTAATGCCACTGCTATTTCTCTGTCATAATCACCGACTATGTACTAACTGGGGCTAATAGTTTTTCCATCTTTTGTCTCAGTTTTCCATTAGTTCAATCTCGCAATAAACTATGTTATCTTAAAAATAATTTCATATAATTTAACAAACTTTTCATCTACAAATACTGATCCCAAGAAAAATCTATCTTCTAACCACACAGTAAAAGACAAAAGGCTTGCAAACCTCATCTTAAACAAGGTACAACGACTTAAGTTAATTTAATTTACCCTACAACATTCAGAGCTAAAATTTCACAGAATAACACTGTCACCTACCTTCATATGGTGTATCAGGAGGCCCTGCAATCTCCCCTCTCAATTCTGTAAAGTTTTCATCTACGAGTTCTACTTTTATTTGATTCTTGCTGGTCTTCAAAAGAAAACACAAAAAAACAGTAAATTCCAGAATACTAAAGTAACATTTTTAATCAAAGTTTTAAATGGCATCAAAAAAGGTCTTTCAGTCTAATTTCTCCGTGTTGACTGTCTACTTGAGGTAGTCCAATTTTCCTTCTCCTGGCCCATATCTCATCTTTCCTATCCATGTACCAGTCTCAATGCCTTTTAAACATTGTCTACCACAAACTCAGGCAGCTTATTTCATGTACCCACCACCTTCTAGGAGTAAAACATTGCCTCTCAGACCCCTTTAAAATTTTCCCCACCCCCTCACTTTAACCCAATACCATTGAATGTTAGACTCCACTAAACTAGGAAAAAGACTGACCATTCACCTTATCTATGCCTTTCAATTTTATAAACTAGTGTAAGTCCCTCAGTCTCCTACACTCCAAGTAAAAAAAAATTCAGGTTATTCAGTCACTTCTCTAAAACTGGAACCTAAGCCCTCCAGTCCCAGTAAAATCATTATAAATCTTTTCTGCACCTTTTCCATCTTAATGACATCCTTCCCATACCAATTGACCAGAACTGCACACATCATTCCAAGTGTGGTCTCATCAATATCTTGTATAGATTTAACATGACACCCCTGCTGATGCATCATAACAACTAACCTAATTTTAAACCACAATGAAATACATTACTTAGAGAGGCAAGAGGGGAGTTTACTAGGGCTTTGACTATGATCTCCATCCTCTCTTGCCACAAATGAGGTCTCAGTGGACTGCAAAGCAGCCATAGTTGTTTCTTTAAGGACAGAAATATAGATAATATAAATTATAAGCTGTTGAGTCTCACAGTGCTAGGTTTGTTATTGGAGATGTTTCTTATGATTAGGATTTACTAACACTTAGAAGAACATTGATTAATTAGAGACAGTTAATATGGCATTGTGCAGGACAGGTTACATCGTACAAACTTGATTTTTTTTTGGAGGAGGTAGGTGACCAAGGTGATTGATGAGGGTAGTGCACTGGGCATTGTCTACATGAACTTTACTAAGGCATTAGACAAGGTCCCTCATAATAGGCTGATCAGAAAGATTAAGATAGTGCCTTGAAAATTTGAGAATTAACTTCCCATAGAAGACAGAGGGACAGGTGTAATTCTGGCTGAAAATTTGTGACCAGTGGCCAATTGCAGGAATCAATGCTGAGACACCGTGAATGAAAATGTAGATAGGTTGATATATTGAATGCTAGATTCAGATTTATTACATGTACATCAAAACACTGAATGAAATGTATTGTTTGCGCTAACAACCAAAGATGTGCTAGGGCAGCCTGCAAGTGTCACAACACATTTGAGCACTAACATAGCATGCTTACAACGTTCAACAGACCAAAACAGGCAGTAATTAGAACATCCAAACAAAACAATAGCAAAACAAGCCCCTTTCCCACCATTCCACCACTCCTCACACACACATAGGCAGGTTTACAACCCAGACTGGCTGCCTCTGGGACACCTGTCCTTGTTCTTGCACTCAAGAGACATTGGACATCCAACCTACAGTCCATGGCCTGGATTCGTAGTCTCAACCCTTGGGTTTCTACCTCCAGACTCACCAAGCCCTGGACTTTTATCTGATATCCCCTTAGCCACTATGGAAAAGATGGAATGGCAATGGAAAGTGCATAGAGAAGACTCAACCTGGAATGGAGTGGTAAAATAAGGAAAAGAGACTGAATAGACAGGGTTTGTTTTGAGCTCAAGGCAGAACTTATGGGAAAAATATGCTACCTAAAAAATCTAGAGGAACAGCTTTAGAGATGATCTGAAGAACTTTTTCTAACTAGAGGATGGATGCAACCTGATTGGATGGTGATGTAGGTACTCTCAACATCTTAATTATCTAGATGTAACACCCTAGTTGACATTTTTACTGCTATGCTGTAGATATTTCACTTTAGCAGTGATGTAAAAGCAGACTGCTCTGCTTTCAGCCTGCTTGGGTTATTGTTCTGTGGTGGATAAGCTAAGTGACTATCTATATAGTGCCAAGTTTGAGGTGAGGATGGACAAAAACCCATTAACTCATTTCCTGACCTCGGCGAAATTGGATGCCACAGGCCATTGGTGGTTGGTGGCATTGTCTGCCTATGATTTCAGCCTGAAGTACCGGCCAGCAAGTCAGAACATTGATGCCGATGCTTTGTCCCGACGTGCGCATCAAGGGCTGGACAGGGGTGGAGAGTGGGATAGCGTTCCCAGTCAAAGCCATGTGCCAGTTTTCCATCACAGAGAAGGCAGAGAAAGGCAAGGGCAGAATCGAATGGCTGATCATTTGGGAGTGCCATTCCACAGGCTTACTGCAATCCAACCACTCTGAAGACAAAGCAGTTGCCAGAATTGAGTCCTGGGGAAGTGGCAGTGCTCAGTGAGATGGCCCATGCTCAGGCACTGTTTGGTTAGTGGTTGTGGAACAGGACTTGACCCAAGCGGACAAGATGAAACACACTGCAGTGTCTCTGCAACTGACAGAATGGCCCAGATTGGAGTGAGGAACCAGATCCTATACTGGGTCACGTCACCTCACCTCCAGACAGCCTCGGCATTCCCACACACAAAATGCTGGTGGAACGCAGCAGGCCAGGCAGCATCTATAGGAAGAAGTACAGTCGACGTTTCGGAGCAAGACCCTTCATCAGGTCTCAACCCAAAACATCAACTGTACTTCTTCCTATAGATGCTGCCTAACCTGCTGCGTTCCACCAGCATTTTGTGTGTGTTTCTTGAATTTCCAGCATCTGCAGATTTCCTCATGTCTCAGCATTCCCAGCTGGTTCTGCCTGAGAAGTATCAGAGGATTATGTTGAAGTCACTGCATGATGATTCTAGTCATTTGGGGATTGGCAAGACCTATGGATTGTTCAAAGATCCATTCTACTGGCCCCAAATGAAGCTGAAGGTCGAAGAGTACAGCAAGTTGTGCTTTTGATATTTACAGAGGAAGACGCTGTCTACAAGGGCCACTCTGTTATCCCACTTGCAGAGTGTGGGGCCACTGGTCTGCAGGGATTTCCTATCAATAGAGCCTAATGCTAGCAACATGGCAAATGTCTTGGTTGTTATGGAATCACACCAGATACGCACTAGCCCTCCCTACCAAAGATCAGAAGATGCCCACCATGGCCAAAGCATTATGAAATAAGTACTTCATTTATTATGGCCTCCCCAAGTGGATGCTTAGCGATTAGGAATGGGATTTCGAGAGTAGGCTCATACACGAGTTACTGAGCATGCTTGGAAATGAGAAGTCAAGGACTATGCCTTATCAATCAGGGTGATCCCCAGCCCAAGAGGTTCAATCAGACCTTCAGAGAAATGCTCAGAACCTTGGAGATCAGTAAAAACAACAAGTGGAGTCAACATATTGAACATCTGGTCCACTGCTACAACTGTACACAGAATGAAGCTCCAGGTACTCGTCATATTATCTGATTTGGATGCAAAGTGAGGTTGCCTGTTCACTTCTGTTTTGGGACTGGTGGTGAAGATCTACTACAGAAAACTTCTCTGAAGTTTGTGTTTGATATGAGAAGGGAGCTGAAAAAGTCTTATGAACAAGGTGAGATCTTGGCTACCAAGTAGAATCAAGGAAATAAGAGGAGGTATGAGCAAAAGGTTAGGTTCTCCCAACTAATGCCTGGAGACCGAGTCCTCATAAAGAATTTGGGGCTACTTACGAAGCATAAGTCGCCTGAGCACTGGGCGGCTATGTCCTATGTAGTGGAGAGTCAGATGCCAAACGTACCAGTTTTCTGGCTGAAACCAGAGGATGGGAATAGCCCTGTCAAGATTTTCCATTGGAACCACCTTCTACCTCTGGGACAAGAGGTGCATGTTGACCCAGAGCCTGACCTGGACCCTACACTTAGTAAGAGGACTCTGTGGCAACATGGGGGAACTGAAGGACTGAAGGACCAGCAGTAGGAAGGATTAGACCAGACCCCAACCCTTAATGTGATATGGACTTAGAGGATGAGGAAATGGAGGTGTGGTATATGCTGCCCTTCTCAAACTCTCTAATAATTGAAGAGATTCCTAACCTTTCTCACACTGAGGCAGGTGAAATGGGGGGGGGGGGGGGGGGAGACTAGCAGTGGACAATGAAGACAGATTGGGCTCTAAAGTAACTGGGAATGAAGCGGAGGTCAGCCAAGTGACAGAGGGATCTGAATTGCCAGACAGCACGAGTAATGGGCAGGGGAGGCCTTGCCATATAGATAAGAAAGATCCCAAGAAGTGTCCAAAACTGAAGAAGTAGATGACAGGATAAGGATGTCTCAAAGAGTCAGGAGACCCCCTGATACGCTGGCCTATGTCGCACCGGGGAAACAGGGTGTTGTGCCTATCCCCTTAGTGAAATATGTCACTACCATTTACAAATGGATTGGAGGTTCTGACATCACAAATTTCCTTTGAAAACTGTGTTGCTTGGATTGGGGATGATGAATTATTTCAAAGTCATGAGGACATGACTATTTTTGGTAGGGGGAAAGTATAACATCCTGGTTCACATTTTTTACTGCCATGCTGTAGGTATTTCATTTCAGCAGTTCTGTAAGAGCAGTCCGTTCTGCTTTCAGCCTGTTTGGGTTATTGCTCAAGATAAGCGAGGCTGAGGAATGTGTGTCATCCATTTAGGATGGTGGAACTGGGAGAAGGTTCAAGAGAACATGGGGAGGGGGAGGTTTTGTAAGGGGCACTAAGGTTGGTCTTGGCGGGAGATGAAGAGAGAAGAAAGAGGCTGAAGAGAACCAGTTGTAGGATTTGACCTGGTGGGGGACCGTGATTCGATGGAGCAAGGTGCCGGGGTCTACTGTGGATCTGTGAATATGTACGACATTTGGAAGAGATGAGCTCCAACGTGCACATTTGACTGTTTAATTTTAATAGGCCCTTTTTGATTTTTTTTTTTCTTTCCTTTACCAACCCTTTAGTTAAGATTCATATATACAATCCCTTCAATTGTATGCAGTGTGCTGTCTGTTATTTCTTGGCACTGAGTTGTAACAGGGTAACAAATTACACAGCATCCACACAACAAACCAGGGTTTAGGGTGGGAAAATCGTCTCAATCTCACGGGTTTGGCAGGACCAGAGTGTGTATTCCCTAAACTTAAGCAGCCAAGGAAACCAGTGGGGTTTCATTGACATTCATTTGAATCACCAATGGACATGGACCAAGTACTGATAAATGGGATTAGTACAGATCGAAACTCAATGGTCAGGATGAGCACGGTGAGCCTCAGGCTGCTTTGGTGTTTATGGATTTGATTCCAAAAACATAGCTTCAACATTACCTTCCTGCTGTGTTACCATACCTACTTATTTCCTCTCTGCTTTGAATATGTTCAATCATTGTCTTAACAGTTCTCTTGGGTATACCTCCTCCAAGGAAAAGACAATCCTCTTTAATAGTCAGCCTTGTTTTCTGGAATTGAGTCCCCTAGTTCTAGATACTCCTAAGAGAAGCACATGTTTCAAGGATAGAGAAGGTATGACAGGCCAATTGACAAATTAGTGCTTCTGTGTATTATGTTTCTAATATAGTCATAGATTTATACAGCACAGAATCAGGCTGACCAAAATGTCTTCCTGAGCCTGTGGCATCCTTTCAGCATCCACATCATCTTGCTTATTTTTCAATATTCTGTAGGCCCAAGATGTTCAACTTTCTTCCACCCCCTTTGAATGATGTAGCTACTTGATGAACTTTCACTGTACCGTCTCCAGTGCAAGGATGCCCTTTCTTAAATATGACCAAAAGCTGAATTAGTATAAAATTTTGGTCAGGCTACATTTGGAGCATGGTATGCAGTTCTAGTGTGCCCCATTATAGGAATGATTTGGAAAGCATGCAGAAGAGGTTCACCAAGATGTTCAATCACAAACAAGAGAACATCTGCAGATGCTAGAAATCCAGGTTACACACACAAAATGCTAGGACACACAGTCCTGCCAAAGGGTTCCGGTCCGAAACATCAACTGCATTCTTTTCCATAGATGCTGACTGGACTGCTGAGTTCCTCCAGCACTTTCTGTGTGTTGCTCACCAAGATGTTGCCTGAATTGGGGAGTTTTTATTATATGGAGAAGTTAGCCAAACTTAGGATTGTTCCCTTTGGAGTTTGGAAGATGGAGGGGAGACGACTCAAGTTTATAAAACTGTAAGATGCATAGGATAGACAGTATAGACAGTCAGCCTTTATTCCCATAGGGTGGAAATGTCAAACACTGACAGCAGAGCTTTAAAGCATGTGTGTGAGAGACAGCAAAAGCCTGAGAGAATGAGAGCGAGAGCCCGAGTCTGAGCCCAAGAGAGAAAGACTTTTGAAGGGTGAGCACAGTAAATTTTTGCTTCCCACTGAGTGTTTGGTACCTGGAACAGACTACCCGGGGGGGGGGGGCAGGGGAGGGAACAAGAGGGTGTGGTTGCATAAATTCAATACTGATGTTTAAGAGCGTTTAGACAAGCACATCAACATGCAAGGAATGGAAGAAGATATTCATGGAATATCATATTCATATTCAGGTACATGGAATTAGTTTAATTTTGCATCATGGTTTGCATGGCAATAAAAGCCAAAATTCCATTAAATTTCCTATCAATTGCTATCTTTGTACGTTTTCCAAACTGATATCTGATCCTTCTTACCATTGTTTTACAATCTCACTACAGTTAAAAATATTTTTCTTCTCTTCCTTCCAAAGAGAATAGCCTGAAACTTTTACCACATTATACTCAATCTGCTAACTTCTTGCTTACTCATTTAACTTATCTATAGCCCTTTGCATTTTCGTCATAACTTGCCAAACCATCTATTATTGTATCATCAACAATGTGGACACTGGATACTCAGTCCCTTCAATCAATTTATTAATATAGATTAGAAACAGATGAGACCCCAGATCTAATCTGTGACACTCCCTGTTTGTTACTGATCATCAATCTGAAAATGACTCATCCCAATTCTTTTGTGTTAACTAACTTCTCCTGCATCTATACTATTAATCCCTATACTCATGTGTTTGTTGAACACAATCTCTTTTGCATAAGACAATGTTCTTTATCAACCAAGATTTTCTATATGTTCTATTATTAACAACAATGAAAGATGATAGAAAGCTGGATGCTATTTCAAAGAAAATTTATGATCAAAGTATGTATAGATCACCATATACTATCCTGAGATTCATTTTCTTGCAGGCATTCACAGCAGAGCAAAGAAACACTTTAGAATCAATAAGAAACTACACAAAGACTGACAAACAACCAATGTGCAAAAGAATACTATCCGCCCAAAAACAAAAAATAATAAGTAACACTGAGAACAAGTTGTAGACTTCTTGAATGTGTCCAGAGTTGAGATGAGACCACAGGGGGCTCTGTCCATATCCTTTACCAAATAGTGGCATAACAGTTGCCATCTTCTGGACCTCTGGCACCTCTGCAGAAAAAATTTTGTACTAGTGCATCAACTATCTCTGCAGCCATTTCCTTTAATACTCAAGGATGCAGGTCATCAGGTCCTGGGGATTTATTGACATTTTTCTAGTAGTAAAGATAGTTCTCCTTTTGAGTATCTGTTTTATAATAGGCCATAAGACATTAAGCCATTCATTCATCAAGCTTGTCCACCATCCCACCATGGGTGATTTATTATCCCTCTCAACTCCATTTTCCTGCCTGCATAACCTTTGATACCTTTTGAAATCAAGAACTTATGAACCTCTGCTTTAAATAAACCCAATCATTTTGCCTCCAGAGCATCTGTGGCTATGCATTCTATAGATTCACCACCCTCTGGCTAAAGAAAAAGGGTCATTCTAATCTGAGACCTTGCCCTCTGGCCATTGACTCTCCCAAAATAGGAAACATTCTGTCCAAATCCACTCATCTAGGCCTTTCAAGATTCAATAGGTTTCAATGAGATCCCCCTCATTCTCTAAACTCCAGTGAGTACAGGTCCAGTCATCAAATGCTCCACATACGTTAACCATTTCATTCCAAGAATCATTCTCATTAACGTCCTCTGGGGTCCCTTTTCAATGCCAGCACATCTTTTCTTCAACAGTGGGCCCAAACTGCTCACAATACTCTGAGGTCTGATCAATGCCTTATAAAGCCTCAGCTTTTATATTTAGTCCTCTCAAAATAAATGCTAATATTGCATTTGTCTTCCTCACCATCAACTCCATCTGCAGATTAAGCTTTAGGGAATCCAGCATAAGGACTCCTTTGCATTTCTGATTTCTAAATTTTCTTCCCATTTAGAAAAGTGCTAATCACACACTTACTTCCACTGCATTCTATCTGACACTTCTTTGCCCAGTCTCCTGATCTGTCCAAGTCCTTCTGGAGATATCCTGCTTCCTCAACACTAGCTGCCCCTCCACCCATCTTAATATCAGGCACAACCTAGCCATAAAGCTTTCAATTCCGTCATCCAGATCATTGATGTATAACGTGAATAGAAGCGGTCCCAACACCAAGCCTTGTGGATCACCACTAGCAGACTACCAGAACTGGCCCCTTTTATTCCCACACCTTGCCTCCTAGACATTGAACCAATGTTCTATCCATGCTAGAATTTTTCCGGCAATGCCATGGGCTCTTGTTTAGCAGCCTCTTGTCAAAGGCCTTTTAAAAATTAAAGTACATAACATACACTGACTCGTGTCTATCCAGCCTGTTTTTCCTCAAAAAAATTCCAAAAGATTAATCAGGCAAGATTTCCCTGAAGGAAATCATGCTGACATTGATCTATTTTATCATGTCCCTCCAAGTATCCCAAAAACCTCATCTTTAATAATGGACTCCAACATCTTACCAATCACTGAAGTCAGGCTAGCAAGCTGATAATTTCCTTTCTTTTGCCTCTTTCCCTCTTGAAGGGAGTGCAGTAATATTTGGAATTTTCTTGTCCTCCAGAACCATTCCAGAATCTAGTGATTCTTGAAAGGCCACTACTAATGCCACTATTATTACCATTATAGTTGAGATGTCCTATTATGAAGGCTAATTTAAAATAATTTATAATCTGTCATTTTCCATTTCCTATTATTTCCTCAAGATGACCTTCAACTACTCACTTCCCTTTTACACAGCTACAGTTTGTCTGTTTTTATTGTATTTACCAATGTAATCTCCCTCTTCATAAATCTTTGCAGCAGACTGAAAAATGCGTACAACCTTTAAGTTTCTTAGTTTGCCACTGAGCTCCTGTCTCTGGAATAGAGTTTGGTTGAGATTTGTGAGATACAGCTCCTCCTGATGTTATGGCAGTTTGCACGTCAAAAACACAGCTGTGAACTGAGTTTCCCAAATTATTATGCCAAACTATTATTCTGCCTAGTTCCATCCACCTGCACCTGGACCTACATCCACCTCTTCCACTGGCAGCTCATTTCATACTCGTTACCCTGAATGAAGAAGTTCTCTCTCCTGTTCCCGTTAAACATTTCACCTTTTACTCTTAACCCATGACCTCCAGTTCCAGTCTCATCCAACCTCAGTGGCCTGCTTGCATGTGCACTATCTATATCCCTCATAATTTTATATACCCTTATCAAATATCCTCTCATTCTCCTTTACTGTATTCCAGCAAATAACTATTTAACCATTCACAATAACTCAATTTCTCAAGTTCCAGCAATATCATTGTATATTTTTTCTGTACTTCTTCAATCTTATTGATATTTGCCCTGCTGGTAGGTAACCAGAACAGCACATGGGGAGTATTTTACTCAATAAAATACTAAAAAGATATTTGCAATTTAGATTGTCTGATTAAACAATCTGGCAATGATGAATCGTACACAAATAAACTTATGTGTGAACAAATAGTTCATGATAACTTAGCATCATATGGTTCCAACCATGCACTTTATCTAGCTTCTTCAAAGCAAGCTACTTAAGTTTTCAAAATCACAGAAAATATATACTGGACTTTATGCATTCAGCATTCCTACCATTTCTTGGTTTTGAGATTGTCACCCACAGCGTTTTATTTAAACACTGACGTCCTTCTAATCTTTTACTTGTATCTAAAATGACTCTAGAGTGAGAGAACAAAATTCTAATAAAATAACAAATGCTAATTCCATTATTAATTTCCATAATCTTGCTTGCATAGTTATCATTTCAATAAGCTAGACTTCCTGTGAAATCTGAAGAACTCAAGCTTCGTTCACTCTGGTTTGGAAGTGTTTCAGTTTCTAATGAAGTGACTTTCCTCAACCTCTCCACTAGCTTGTCTTACTGGTTCACTGTTGAAATCACAGAATTAAGTTGGTCCTTCTATGCCCCAAGTAATTCCACCATTCCCTCTCAAATCAGTTGCCAAATTTGTATACTCAAATAAATTAATTGAATTGGAAAGTGAAAAAGTAAAATAAACAATTGCAAAACTGCTCTGATCACCCACACTCAAGACAATAAAATAGGATAATACTTATCAAAGCTGCTGACGTATAAGTATTCAAACTTCTCTGCTTTCACAGGGGAATATATCATCTAGTAATATCTACAAAACTAGCATATATTCAGGAGCAAGGAGAGAAAAACAAAATAATGTAAACTCTCAGCAAGTTTTTTTAGAAAACTCTTCAATGAACTAGGGAGATAATTATAGAATAGTTTTTTGGAAGTACATTATTGGTATTGATAAAAATGGAAAATACTGGACCAAACTATTTAGCTCACTGGATTTGAAGGACATCTATCCTGCCATTTACAAAACTGATTTGGATTCATGGGGATTGATTTTGTTATGGGTGCATTGTTATATCACAACTATATAAAGATCATTCTAATGTTCCAAAATTTACAATAAACAAGTGGGCTGACAACCAATAGGAAAACATGAAAGTTTTCCTAACTTGCCTTATGGTCAAACAGCAAGAATTCAGGTTTGACTGTTTACACAAGCAGTTCTGCACCAAACTGCCACTAGACTTAACATAACTTTAATTTTGCTGCAAGCTGAAGTGGCGATACTAAATAGACAATAGACAGTAGGGGCAGCAGTAGGCCATTCGGCCCTTCTAGCCAGCACCGCCATTCACTGTGATCATGGCTGATCATACACAATCAGTACCCCGTTCCTGCCCTCTCCCCATATCCCTTGACCCCGCTATCTGTAAGAGCTCTATCTAACTCTCTCTTGAATGCATCCAGAGACTTGGCCTCCACTGCCTTCTGGGGCAGAGCATTCCACATATCCACCACTCTCCGGGTAAAAAAGTTTTTCCGCATCTCTGTTCTAAATGGCCTACCCCTTATTCTTAAACTGTGGCCTCTAGTTCTGGACTCACCCATCAGCGGGAACATGCTTCCTGCCTCCAGCGTGTCCAATCCCTTAATAATTTTATATGTTTCAATCAGATCCCCTCTCATCCTTCTAAATTCCAGTGTATACAAGCCTAGTCGCTCCAATCTTTCAACATATGAGAGCACGCCATTCTGGGAATTAACCTTGTGAATCTACGGTGCATTCCCTCAATAGCAAGAATGTCCTTCCTCAAATTTGGAGACCAAAACTGCACACAATACTCCAGGTGGGATCTCACCAGGGCCTGTACAGCTGCAGAAGGACCTCTTTACTCCTATACTCAATTCCTCTTGTTATAAAGGCCAGCATGCCATTAGCTTTCTTCACTGCCTGCTGTACCTGCACGCTTGCTTTCATTGACTGATGTACAAGAACACCTAGATCTCGTTGTACTTCCCCTTTTCCTAACTTGACTCCATTTAGATAGTAATCTGCCTTCCTGTTCTTGTCACCAAAGTAGATAACCTCACATTTATCCACATTAAACTGCATCTGCCATACATTTGTCCACTCACCCAATCTGTCCAAGTCACTCTCCATTCTCATAACATCCTCCTGACATTTCACACTGCCACCCAGCTTTGTGTCATCAGCAAATTTGCTCATGTTACTTTTAATCCCTTCATCTAAATCATTAATGTATATTGTAAACAGCTGCAGTCCCAGCACTGAACATTGCAGTACCCCACTGGTCACAGCCTGCCATTCCGAAAGGGACCCGTTAATCACTACTCTTTGTTTCCTGTCAGCCAGCCAATTTTCAATCCATGTCAGTACTCTGCCCCAATACCATGTGCCCTAATTTTGCCCACTAATCTCCTATGTGGGACTATATCAAAAGCTTTCTGGAAGTCCAGGTACACTACATCCACTGGCTCTCCCTTGTCCATTTTCATAGTTGCATCCTCAAAAAACTCCAGAAGATTAGTCAAGCATGATTTTCCCTTCATAAATCCATGCTGACTCGGACTGATCCTTCTACTGCTATCCAAATGTGTCGTAATTTCCTCTTTTATAATTGACCCCAGCATCTTTCCCACCACTGATGTCAGGCTAACCGGTCTATAATTCCCTGTTTTCTCTCTCCCTCCTTTCTTGAAAAGTGGGACAACATTAGCCACCCTCCAATCAGCAGGAACTGTTCCTGAATCTATAGAACATTGCAAAATGATTACCAATGCGTCCACGATTTCTAGAGTCACCTCTTTAAGTACCCTGGGATGCAGACCATCAGGTCCCGGGGACTTATCAGCCTTCAGACTCAACAGTCTATCCAACACCGTTTCTTACCTAATATAAATTTCCTTCAGTTCATCCTTTTCCCTAGTTCCTTTGGCCACTATTACATCTGGGAGATTGTTTTTGTTTTCCATGGTGAAGACAGATCTAAAGTACCTGTTCAACTCGTCTGCCATTTCCTTGTTCCCCATAAAAAATTCACCTGTTTCTGTCTTCAATGGCCCAATTTTGGTCTTAGCTATTTTACGGTTATTAATACGGTTTATGTATACAACTCAAAAAAATCTAAAATCTGAGACTAAAATAGTTTCAGGGACAGTAAAACTGATCATCTGAGCTTTGTGGTGTACCAGACCAGCAGATTTTCTGAACAATTTTGATTTTGCTCACACTACCCAACATATTTTTACTTCACTTTTAAAAAAAAAATCAGGTAACATAATAAATTTTTCAGTGAACCCACTAAGTTTTAAAGGAGTGTGGGAAACACAGCACAGCGAGCTTCAGTTTATTGATCGAGATGCCACACGCAAGCACTCCAGATTCCAGCCCGAGTAACAAATACACTCACATTCCTGTCCCTAGCTGCATACCCACCCAACAAGGCCAACATCATAATTACTTCAATCTGCAGGAATGAAAACTTTGTATACTAATGAGTGTGCCAGATGTTGAATTAATCCAAATGATCAGCTAATAGATTTGCAGGGTTTCAATGTGCTTTCAAATATATGTTGTAAATAGTAGATGTGAAACATTTTAAAGTGTACAAATAGAAAGTTACCCTTTTGGTTAACTATTTAGATTTCCTAATGATGCAGAGAACCTGACAACCTCTGGAAACTTCCAACATTGATTAGCCTCTAACTGATCTCAGGTCAAGCTAAGCGGCCCCCTTTCTCACAGGTCTAAACCAATAAATTTTAAATTGAAGGCCAAGTTAGCAAAAAAAAAATCACACCAAGGGGAATTATGTCATTTATATGCAAAATTAATCCAAAAATTACAGAGTAGGATCCAAAACTATTTTTGTACTTTACAAAATACAAGCAGTATTTTTAAATTGTGCTTAAAATAGATCAAAAAAATAGTAGTAAAAAAATGGATGAAAAAATAACTGCAAGCTAACTTAAGTTTGAAAGCATCAGGTTATCCCTATAAATTCCAAAAACAATGAAATATTGCTGCCAATTTTGAGAAAGAAATCTATACCCCCCAAAAAAAATCTTAATCACAATAATTCAGAAAATCAGTTGGGTTCTTAAAAATCATAAGACTCCAAAATTACAATATTCAATTCTCTGAAGGCCAACATTAAAAACAGCCAGCTGCAAATTTAAAAATCAGATCAGTAATAATATAAAAGAAAATGTTAGATTTAAAAGCTAGATTATTTTAAGCCTACAAAAGTGTTCCAAGTGATAAAATAATTCTAATCCCAAACTTAAAAAGCTTACAATTTATAATTTGCCCACAGTCTCACTGAAAAAATAAGGCACTTTAAGAATACAAGAAATGCAAGATGCACAGTGACTAGTTGCATCATGGCCTGTTTTGCAAATACTAATGTCCAGGAACAGAAAAGCCAACAAAAAGTGGTAGATACAACCCAGTACTTCACAGGATAAGCCCTCCCCAACAGTGAGCACATCTACAAGGAGTGCTGCCACAAGAAAGCAGCACCCATCATCAAGAACCACCACTATCCAGGCCATCTACTCTTCTTGCTGCTGTCATCAGGAAGGAAGTGAAGGAGCACAAGGTCCCACATGTTATCCTTCAACCATCAGGCTTCTGAGCCAGCGTGGATAACTTCATTCACCTCATTACTGAATTGATTCTGTGAGCTACAGACTCACCGTCAAGGATTCTACAACTTATGTTCTCGATATTATTTATTTATTATTACTATTTTTGCACAGTTTGTCTTCTTTCACACATTGGCTGTTTGTGTGTAGTTTTTATTGATTCTATTGTATAATTTTTGTTCTACTCTGAATGCCTACAAAAAATGAATCTCAGGGTAATATAAAATGATATATAAATACTTTGATAATTGATTTACTTTGAACTTTAAACGAGGTTCCCCTAGCAGACAAGAAGAATCCCACAGGCTTCTACAGGTATATTAAAAGCAAAATACCAAGAGACAATTGTTTCACTTGAAGATCAGCATGGTCCTCTATGTATGGGGCCAAAAGAGATAGAGATCTTAATTGGTTTTGCATCTGTATTTACTCAGGAAGCAGACAAAATTGGGAGAACTGAGGCGTATCTGTATTATAGAAGAGGAGGTGCTTCCTGTCGATTCAAGTTAAGGTGGATAAGTTCCCAGGGCCTGACAAAATGTCACTCTGATCTGTGAGAGGATGGTGCAGAAATTGCATGGGGTCTGGCAGAGGTATTTAAAACGTCCCTAGCCACAAGGTGGTGGATGACTGAAAGATAGTTGATGTTTTTTTTTCGTTGTTCAACAAAGACTCTAAGGATAAGATAGGAAATTATAGGTTGACAAGCCTGACATCAGCAGTGGGTAAATTATTGGAAGGTACATAAGTCTATGGACAGAGAAGGTCTGATTAGGGATAGTCAACACAGTTTTGTGTGTGGTAGGTCATGTCTAGCTAACCTTAAGAGTTTTTTGAGATTACCAGGAAAATTGATGAAGGAAAGGCAATGGATATTGTCTACATGGGTGTTTAGCAAGGCCTTTGACAAGGTTCTGCATGAGAGGCTGGTCCAGAAGGTTCAATTGCTTGGCATTCAACCTGGAGGGAGACTGGCAGTAAGTAGATAGTTGCCACTCTGAATGAAGGCCTGTAAGTAGTGGTATGCTAGGTCCATTGCTGTTTGTCATTTGTATTAATAATTTGGATGATTATGCTAAATTTACTTATTAGCATAAATAAATGACTATGCACTATGCTAAACTGCATCAGCAAGTGAAAAAGAATCTAGTGCTTTCCTAGCATATATGACGAATAAACTCTTCTCGGCTTCCAGCCGGGAACAGGTGTCAATTTTAACCAACATTTTGATGATAAACTCTGCCATCTTCCTCAGAGATGATGCCTGGGTATGTCTAGTCCAGTGGTCCATCCCTCCTGATTGGTTAGTCCTCACAGGGAATCCTGTAAATGCTTATGTGGGTCAAAGATGACCTGGACACCCGGGGCCACCTACAGGGTACCCTGTGAATGCGGAGCAGTGTATATCGGCCAGATAGGGATGGGACTCACAGTAGAAACAAGCATCAAGGAACACAGGAGTGGTATACTTTCGAGTTACCTGGAGAAATTGGCAATAGCAGAACATTGACCATAGGATTGGCTTTAACAGCACAAAAATATTGTGCCACGTCACTGGCTTTTGGGACAGCCTGGTAAAGAAAGCCACTGAAATAAAATTACAGAAAAAGAATTTTAACAAATATCAAGGTCTTGCTCTGAGTACAAGCTGGAATTCAATGGTAAACAAGGTAGGACAGCAGATCCTGATTGGATGAGGACTAACCAATCAGAAGAGGTGGACAACGAAGGTATAAATACCACTGGACTAGACATGTCCAGGCATCATCCCTGATGAAGATGGCAGAGTAATTCATCGAAATGTTGGTTAAAATCGATAACTGTACCCTGCTGGAAGCCCGAGAAGAGATTATTCACCTACATCAGCAAATTTGCCGATGACACCAAGACTGAGGGGGTGAGGTAATGGATCTCAAAACTTGGGAGTGGGATTTGGACCCACTGAAAAATGGCAGATGGAATTTAATGCAGGCATGTATCAGATTTTGCACTTTGGGAGGACAAATCAAGGTATGATTACATTATGCCTGGTAGGGCTCTGAGGAGTGTGGTAAAACAAAGGGATCTGGGGATACAGGCCTAATTCCTTGAAAGTGGTATCACAGGTAGATATGGTCAAAGAGACAGCTTTTGGCACATTAGCATTCATAAATCATGTACAGGAGTTAGAATATCAAGTTTAAGTTGTATACATTGGTGGGGCCAAACGTGGGGTATTGCATGTGGTTTTAGTCATCTACCAACAGGACAGATATCAAGATTGGAAGAGTTCAGAGAAAATTTACAAAAATTTTGCCAGGACTTGAGGACCTAAGTTAAAGTTGAATTGGTTAGGACTTTATTCCCTGAGCATGGGAGAATGAGGGCAGATTTGACAGAGGTACAACCAAATTGAGGGATATAGATAGGGTAATTAAAAACAGACTTTTCCCACTGATATTGGGTGAAACTAGAACTAGTCATAGCTTAAGGGTGAAAGGTGAAATACTTAAGGGATAACTGAGGAGGAATTTCTTTACTCAAAGGGTGGTGCGAGTCTGGAACAAGCTGCCAGCAGAAGTGGTGGATGTGAATTCAAGTGAAGCGTTTACACCATAAGATATAGGAGCAGAATTAGGCCATTTGGCCTATCGAGTCTGCTCCACCATTCAATCATGGGCTGCTCCAATTCTTCCAGTCATCCCCACTCCCCTGCTTTCACCCCATACCCTCTGATGCCCTGGCTAATCAAGAACCTATCTATCTGCCTTAAACACACCCAATGCCTTAGCCCCCACAGCCACTCATAGCAACAAATTCCATAGATTTACCGCTTTCTGACTAAAGTAATTTCTCCGCATCTCAGTTCTAAATGGACGTCCCTCAATCCTGAAGTCGTGCCCTCTTGTCCTAGGATCCCCTACCATGAGAAATAACTTTGCCATATCCAATCTGTTCAGGTAATTATTCAGAATGTTTCTATGAGATCCCTCCCTCATTCTCCTGAACTCCAGGGAATACAGCCCACGAGCTGCCAGACATTCCTCATACAGTAACCCTTTCATTCCTCTCAGCCCCAATCTCCTGCCTTCTCCACGTATCCATTCATATCCCAAATAATCAAGAATATATCTACCTCTGCCTTAAATATACCCAATGATTTGGCCTCCACAGCCACCTGTGGCAATGAATTCCTGAGAGTCACCCCTCTCTGGTTAAAGAAATTCCTCCTCACCACCATTCTAAATGGACTTACCTCTATTCTGAGGCTATTCCATCTGGTCTTAAACTCCCCCCACCATAGGAAACATCCTCTCCAAATCCACTCTAATCAGCCTTTCAACATTTGTCAGGTTTCAATCAGATCCCCTCCCAATCTTCTGAATTCCAGTGAATACAGCCCAGTCATCAAAAGCTTCTCATATAAGCCTTTCAGACCCAGAATCATTTTCACAAACCTCCTTTGAACCCTCTCCAATGTCAGCACATCCTTTCTTGGATAAGGGGCCCAAAACTGCTCACAATACTCCGTGAGCCCTCACCAGTGTCTTATAAGTCCTTAACATTACATCCTTGCTTTTATATTCTAACCTTTTCTAAATGAATGGTAACATGTATTTGCCTTCCTCACCACTGACTCAGCCTTCAAATTAACCTTTAAGGAATCCTGCACAAGGACTCTCAAGTCCCTTTGCACATCAGAATTTTGAATTTTCTTTCCATTTATAAAATAGCCTACACTTTTATTTCCTCTACCAGAGTGCATGACCATAAACTTCCCAACACTGTATTCCATCTGCTACTTCTTTTCCAATTCTCCTCTCTGCAAGTCTCTTTCCAAGTTTCTCTTCAGCCTCTCTGCTTCCTCAATACTGCCTGCCCCTGCATGCAACTTTGTATTGTCCATAAACTTGGCCACAAAAGCATCTATTCCATCAACCACAAAATGTAAAAAGAAGTGGTTTGAATACATACCCCTGTAGAACACTAGTCGCCAACAGTCAACCAAAAAACGCTCCCTTTATTCCAACTCTTTTCCTCTTGCCAATGCTCTATCCATGCTTGTATCTTTCCTGTAAATACCTTGGCCTCTTATCGTGTTAAGCAGTCTCATGTTTGGCACCTTGTCAAAGGCCTTCTGAAAATCCAAGTAAACAACATCCACCAATTCTCACATATTTGTCCTGCTTGTTATTTCTTCAAAGAATTCCAACAGATTTGTCAGGCAATATTTTCCTCTTAAGGAAGCCATGCTGCCTTTGGCCTATTTTATCATGAGCTTCCAAGTGCCTTAAAACCACGTTCTTAACAATCGACTTAAACATCAATCCAGCCATTGAGGTCAGACCAACTGGCCTCTAATTTTCTTTTTTCTGCATCTCTCCCTTCCTGAAGAGCAGAGTAACATTTGTAATTGTCCAGTTCACTGGAACAAAGGCAGGATCTAGTGATTCTTGAAAGATCTACTAACGCCTCTAAGATCTCTTCATCTACTTCTGTCAGAATGCTGGGGGTAGTCCATCTGGTCCAGGTGACTCATCTACTTTCCTTTTCAGCTTCCCAAGGACCCTGTCCCTAGTAATAGCAACTGCACTCACTTCTGCCCCCAAAACACTCTCGAACTTCCAGCTTACTGCTAGTACCTTCCACAGAGAAGACTGATGAAAAGTACAATTTCAGTTCATCCACCATTTCTTTGTCCCCCATTACTACCTCTCCAGCATCATTTTCCAGTGGTCCAATGTCTACTCTCGTCTCTCTTTACTCTATATATCAGAAGAAACTGTATGTATCCTCTTTAACATTATTGACAAGCTTACCTTCATATTCCCTCGTTTCCTTCTTTATGACGTCTTTAGTTTGTTTTTTTAAAAGCTTCCCAATCCTCTAACTTCCCACTAATTATATGCCCTCCCTTTGGCTTTTGTGGTGACTTTGACTTCTTGTCAGCCATGGTTGCATCATTCTGTCTTTAGAAAATGCCTTCTTCTTTCGGATGTATCTATTCTGTGCCTTCCAAATTGCTCCCAGAAATTCCACTCATTGCTGCTCTGTTATCCCTGCTAGTGTTTTATTCCAATCAATTTCGGCCAGGTCCTCCCTCATGCTTCTGTAATACCCTTTACTCCACTGTAATACAGATACATCTGACTTTAACTTCTCATTCTCAAATTGCAGGGTGAATATTATATTACGATCGCTGCCTTGTAAGGGTTCCTTTATCTTAAACTCTATAATCAATTCTGGTTCGTTGCACAACTCACAATCCAGAATAGCTGATCTTCTCATGGACTCAACCACGAGCTACTCAAAAAAGCCATTTCATAGGCATTCTACAAACTCCCTCTCTTGGGATCCAGCCTGATTTTCCAAATCTACCTGCATATTGAAATCCCCCATGACTTTCATAACATTGCTCTTTTGATATGTGTTTTGTATCTCCCATTGTAATTCATAAACCACATATTTGTTAGTTTGGAGATCTGTATACAACTCTCATCAGCGACTTTCTACCTTTGCAGTTTCTTAGCTCAATCAATGACGATTCTGCACCTTATAATCCTATGACACCTTTTTCTCATAAGCTGATTTTTTTTTTAACCAGAGCCACCCCAACCCCTCTGCCTACCTGCCTGTCCTTTCAATACAATGTGTATCCTTGGATGTTCAGCTATAATTTTCTTTCAGCCATGGGATACCCACAACATCATACATGTTGATCTGTGCTTCAAGTTCATCTACCTTATTTCGTATACTGTGTGCACTCAAGTATAACACCTTCCATCCCGCTTCATCATCCTTTTCAATTTTGTCCCCCTTTTACATTGCAGCTGATTCTGCTGACTGCAATTTTGTCCTTTCATCAGTCTGTCTTTTCCAGAAGTCTCACTACACATTGCCTGCTTGTAAACTAACTGACTCATCCTCAGCTGTCACTCTGGTTCTCAACTCTCTGCCAAATTAATTTCAATCTAGTTTGCCGTCTGCAAGAAGCTTGTCTATTCTGTGACCACATGGTTATCTTTGAGATGTTCTGGTCTCCTCCCTTACCCCAAAGACCTACTAATATGTAATTAATTATTATTATTTGCACTTAATGTAGGTGGCTGCCATACAAATCAGGATGGAATTAATGTGCATAACAAGGGAGAACAAGCTCCAGGGAAATATGGTGGCATGGAACTGGCAGGAGTGCTCCAAGATGGACCTTATAGCCCCCCGATACAGTAAAAAATCCATCATCCTTGTCTGGTCTCATCTACATTTGTCTTCAGAACCACGAATGTCATAGACTTTAACTGTCTCCTTAATTTACAGGCAATTAGGGTTGGAAAATACTTGCTGACATTGTCAGAATACACACATACTATGAACTTTTTAAGAAAACCTTGAGAGAAAAGGATATAATCTTAAATTCATTCCTGTATCACAAAGATACATCAGTGCCTGTCAAAGATGAGACAACTTCAGATTTCTGATGTAGGATTATAAAATTATGATTTGCTTAGATAGGGTAGACATCCAGAATTTCTTCTCCCTCCCCTACCACCCCAGCCAGGTAGAGAAGTTAAATATTAGAGGGCAAACCTTAAGGCGAGAGGGGTAAATTTAAAGAGATTTGCAGAGCAATTTGTTTTTGTTTACACACAGAGAGAGGTAGGTGACTGGAATGTGTGCCAGTTTGATAGTAGAAGTAAATAGTGGTTCAAGAGACTTTAGAAAGCACCTAAATATGGTGGGATATGGATCATGTACAAGCAGAGGGATTAGCTTAATTTGGCATCATGCTGGGTGCAGGTATCGTGGGCCAAAGGGCCTATGCCTATGCTGTAGTCTTCTGTGTTCTAAATCAGGCTTGTTGTATGCATGTCAACTCCAACAGGGTGTGCAGCCCATTACTTCCTACATCATGAATGACAGCAATGCTTAACCAGCAGGCAAGCTCAACACCTTCTGTGCTTGCTTTGAAAGGGAGAATAAAACCACACTTATGAGGACCCCTGCAACATCTGATGACCCTCTGATCTTTGTCTCGGAGGCCGACATCATGCTGTCTTTCAAGAGGGTGAATCCTTGCAAGGCAGCAGGGCCTGATGGAATACCTGGTAAGGCTCTGAAAACCTGTGTCAACCAACTGCCGTGGGTATTCAAATACACCTTCAACTTCTTATTGCTATGATTAGAAGTTCCCATCTACTTCAAAAGGGCAATAATTAGAGCAGAATGTGTTGTCTTAACAACTATTGTCCAGTAGCACTCACATCTACAGTGATGAAATATTTTGAGATTGGTCATGGCTAGAATCAATACTTGTCTCAGGAAAGACCTGCATCCACTGCAACTTGTCTATCACAATAGGTCTACAGCAGAAGCTCTCCATGTGGCCTTGGATTCCTTGAACAATGCCAATACCTATGTCAGGATGCTGTTTATTGTACAGTTCAGCATTTAACACCATCATTCTTGCAGTTCTGATCAGAAAGCTACAGAACCTGGACCTCTGTAACTCCCCCTGCAACTGGATTCTCAACTTCCTAACTGGAAGGCCACAATCTATGCAGATTGGAAATAGCATCTCCACCTTGCTGACAAGCAACACTGGCGGATCACAGAGATGTGTGCTTAGCCCTTTGTTTTACTCTCTTTACATCCTTGACTGCGTGGCTAGGCATAGCTCAAAACCATCTATAAATTTGCTAATGATACAACCATTGTTGGCAGAATTTCAGATAGTGACGAAAAGGAGTACAGAAGCGAGATATACCAGTTGGTTGAGTGGTGTCACACCAACAAACCTACACTCAACGTCAGCAAGTCTAAAGAACTGATTGTGGACTTCAGAAAGGGGAAGACGAGGGACCATAAACCAATCCTCATAGAGCGATCAGAAATGGACAGAGCCAGCAATTTCAAGTTCCTGGGTGTCAATATGTCAATATCTCTAAGGACCTAAACTAGATGCAACATATTGATGCAACTAAAAAGGCAAGACAGCGGCTATACTTTATTCAGAGTTTGGCATGGCTCGTCAACTACAACGCTTGAAAACTTCTACAAACGTACCATGGAAAGCATTCTGACTGGTTGCATCAGATCTGGTGCGGGGGTGGGGGCTGGCGTGCTACTGAACAACATCAAGGTAAGTTGCAGAAACTTATAAGATTAGTCAGCTTCATCACGGGTACTAACTAGCCTCCATACTATCCAAGACATCTTCAAGGAGTGATGCCTTAGGAAGGCACCATTCATCATAAAGGGTCCCTACTACCTACAACACGCCCTCTTTTCATTGTTATCATTGGGAAAGAGGTACAGAAGCCTGAAGGCATGCACTCAGCAAATCAGGAATAGCTTCTTCCCCTCTACCATCCAATTTCAACCCATCCGATTGAACCCATGAACACTATTTTTTAATTTGATTTTTTTGCACTACTTATTTTAACTTTTTCACACACACACACACACACACACACACACTAATTCAGTATTCTTTTCTATATTTATCATGTACTACTTCTGTAAAGTTAACAAATTTCATGACATATGCCAGTGATATTAAACCTGATTCTGATGTCTAGAATGAGATGGAATTTAAAGGGCTTGATGTGAAAGTAATGCAAGAAATGTAATCAATATCATTTTTTAAAAAATAAGTAGAATTAAATTTGGATATGAGATTCAAGTTCATCCTCAAAATGAATTACATATTCTAAATACTGAACAGAACTACAGCAGATCAATATCCAAGATCTTAGTACTTTTTCTCAAAATGAAATACAACTACTATACAATTGTCTCAAAGAATATTTTGCCTCCACTGTTGGTTTCTAAAATTTAAATTACTTCATAACAATGGGCAGACCTTATCAAAGCTGAACATTACTTCTACAATGACAAGAGATGTGAAATTTAACTATGCAACATATCTCACACTTAACTGTTATTCAGAGTCGAAGTTGGAAGAGCAAGGCCTCTTTATTGCAGGTCGAAA
Organism: Hypanus sabinus; assembly: GCF_030144855.1. Classification (NCBI taxonomy): domain Eukaryota; kingdom Metazoa; phylum Chordata; class Chondrichthyes; order Myliobatiformes; family Dasyatidae; genus Hypanus; species Hypanus sabinus. The sequence goes on along the minus strand of NC_082719.1, from coordinate 44,266,857 downwards.
TACAATTACCAAACGTACTGCAGAGGTGACATCTTAAACAAGAAACTGAGTTAATCAGAATTAGGTTTATTATCACTGACTTACCTCATGAAATTTGCTGTTTTGTAACAGTAGTAAAGTTTAATACATAAAATATACTATAAATTCTAAGAAATATATAAAAGATTAAATAAGTAGTACAAGAAAAGAGCAAAAAATAGTGAGGTAGCATTCATGGGTTCATTGTCTGTTCAGAAATCTGATGGTGGAGAAGCCGCTCCTGAAACATTGAATGCATGTCTTCAGGCTCCTGGTTGATGGAGGACCTTAATGATGATGCCACCTTTTCGAGGAAAGCCTTTTGAAGATGTCCTTAACAACAATGAGGCTATTGCTGAGTTTACAATCCTCTGCAGCTTTTGCCAATCCTATGCAATAACCCCTCCATATCAGATGCTGATGCAACCAGTTAGAACACCCTCCACTGTACGTCTGTAGAAATCTGCTAGTCTTTAGTAACATACCAAATCTCCAAACTCCTAATGAAATGTAGCCACTGGCATGCCAATTTTCTTCATAATTGCATCAATATGTTGGGCCCATCTTCAGATGTTGACCCTCAAGAACTTGAAATTGCTTACACTACAGACCACTTGATGAGAACTGATGAGTATTCCTTCGACTTCCCCTTCCTGAACTCCACAATCAATTCCTTGGTCTTACTGACATTGAGGGCAAGATTGTTTTTGCAACACTACTAAACCAGCTGATCTATCTCACTCCTGAATGCCATCTGAGATTTTGCCGACAACGGTTGTGTCATTGGCAAATTTACAGATGGCATTTGTGCTGTGCCTAACCATGCAATCATATATGTAGAGAGAAGAATGTGGGCTAAGCACACTGCTTTTGATTAACAGCAAGGAAGAAATGTTATTTCCTATTCATACTAACTGTGGTCTCCTAATGTGGTCCTGTCTGGTTGTTCCAGTTCAGACAGGCATAAAATGTCTCTACCTAAAACATTAACTGTTACCCTCTCCTTTAATGCTGCCTGATCTATTTCCAGCTTGTTCAGTTTCATTTCAAATATCTATAGTATTTTTAGTTTTGAAAGATACAATAATACTATTCATAAAAGATAACATACTTGTAATGTACTGGTCAATATCCCCAAAACCTATTGGGCACTTAATATTCATTTCATTTGTTGTTTGAGGAACTGAACAAAACTGTTATCATATTTCAAAACCTGGCTGAGCCACTGCAAAACAGCTTGGGATATATTCACTGTTAACAAGCTCAAAATTAATTTTGTGAAATCTTTCATTTAAAGACCCTGGGCTACATAATTGCGGTGACACACAAAGTAGTGATGCAAGCAAGGTATCAACCACTGAACTATAAAGGATTCAATACGTCATACAGTGCGTTAGTTCCCCAAAATGATTAGCTAGTTTATAATAAATAAGAACGTTGTTAAAACTTTGATAATCATTAAGATTCTACAATATGCATAAAGTATTGAAACCAACTTACAAGTAAAATCCGTCATAACTATCATAAACTTTACTCAAGTTTTGTTTAATCGTGTATTAGAAATGCATTACCGTGCATTTTAACTGAAGTTACCTATGAGGAAGTAAAAGTAATCGAAAGAATGCTACATTAGCAAAATAACCAAATATCATTAGTGTTAGTTAACCCAATTGTTACTCAAGCAGATGATTATATTGATACACTTCCCTTTGTTTCGAACGGTATAGACGACTATCAGCAAAAGATACAAATAAAATCACACATCCTAATTTCACCTATGATCAGTGGCACTAAATGTATAGACCACACATTTTAATGGGGAGTGGTCACCATAGGTTAGTGCCTCTCACTATGGTACAAGAATCCTACACACCTACAACCCCTAGCTACAACCTGAGTGTTCAAGGCATCACCCGGCCGATCTTGCAAAATCCGGAATTTCACCGGCTTTACCGCGATTCATTTCGACCGGACCCTCCCCAGGATGCCGTTAAACAGCAGATGTGACGTTTCAGAAGCATTTAAAAGGACCTGTGCTGAGCCGCGCAACCGCACCCTGAGCTTTCCCGAAACGCCGCCGGCGCCTGTCCGTCACCCCGGTCCCGTGTCCGTCACCATGAACCCACTCTCCCCACCCGCTTCCCGTCAGCAGCCGGCCAACGAAGCCAAGGCGAAACCGGATTAGGGCAGAGAGCATCGTGCAAATCTCACCTCTTCGCTCTTCAAGACCTCCTTGAACTCTCTTTTAATTCGCTGCACTGCAATATTGGCCATTTCGCGACACGCTGCTCGGCCTTGGCTCAGCCTTCCTTACAACATCAGACTATCAGCACGGCCAAAATGGCGGCGCTTCCGCGCAGGCGCACTGCAGCTCTATGTCGGTCCGCAAGAAGCGCGGTTCAGAGACTGACTGCAAAATGTTGTAGCAGTGCTTTCCTGTTGTAATCTTCATTCAGTAGATTTAGGCCGCCAGTGATACTGTCCAGTGGATACCTGGACAGGGCCAGGCCTCCACCCCTCACCCGCACCCGTGTCAAATGACATCTGGTATAAGGCTACCTGTCATAATACTCATCCACTTCCTCCCCGACTTGTTGATGTAGATCATATACAAGCTTATTGCAGCACAGTGAGGTTAAGATGTTACGTAGTGTAGGCCATATGCATCTGATGGCAGCCATTACTTTCGTTGATTCTTGTCTCGAATATTCATCGAAAAGAATTCAGTTTGTTAATCGCCAGAATCTGTTCAATTATCAATCTTCTTTGCTATTCTAAATTGATTGTCCTAGTAGGAAAACATATTTTGCTGCAAAATACGTCTTGCAGCATTTTGCTATTGACAGCAAAATGTTAAACTTTTATTACATTCTAGCATTAATCATTTTACAACCATTTGAAGTACTATACTTCTGTGAATTCGAGATTTAACTTAACTTTACCCAAACTTCAGCATTTTCTGACAAGGCAATCTGAATGTGCAATCGCTTTCCATACCTCGATTCAGAAAGGGCACTCTAACTACCAGTTCAAAAGGAGACGGGAGTCACACCAGATGCTATTTTTAATCATGGATTCTGGTCAGCTTGATTTAAAAAAAAGAATGCTGTAAAATCTTGTAAATAGGATTACACTACATCATTAAATGGATACTTACCACCAGAGCATGAAACCCCATGCTCTGGTGGGAAGGTCTTAAAGACCCAAATGAATATAACCAAAATGTCAGGATGTCCAAATCATTTCATAGCCTATGAATTCACCTTAATTCTCTGAATTATAAATTACCTGACTTACTTAAATCTGACTTTATGCAAATAATCCACAATACCAAAACATTTAACCTAGTAATAAAAATAACTATAAATATTTCACTGTATTCGTTAATGACAGCTCCAATGCCACTTTCAGGTTTGCTGATGACACCACTGTTGTAGGCCAAAGCAAAGGTGGTGATGAATCAGAATATAGGAGGGAGATTGAAAACTTGGCTGAGTTGTCAACCTCTCACTCAATTCTGCAAGACCAAGGAGCTGAGTTCAGTTGAGGAAACCAGAGATCCATGAGCCAGTCTTCATTGGAGGATTAAAGGTGGAGAAGGTCAGCAACTTTAAATTCCTGTGTTATAATTTCTGAGGACCTGTCCTGGGCCCGACATGTAAGTGTATTAACTAAGAAAGCATAGCAGCACCTCTACTTCCTTAGGAGTTTGTGAAGATTTGGTCTGACATCTAAAATGTTGACAAACCTCTATAGATGTGTGATGCAGAGTAAATTGATTGGCTGTATCACAGCCTGATATGGAATCACTAATGCCATTGAACAGAAAATCCTACAAAAAGGTAGTGGATACAGCCTAGTTGATCACAGGTAAAGCCCTCCCTCTAATGAACACAAAAACACATAGTGTTGTTGCAGGAAAACAACATTCATCAAGAGGGAACTCACCACAAAGGTCATGCTCTCTTCTCACTGCTGCCATCAGGAAGGTACAAAAGACTCAGGACCCTCACCACCAGGTCCAGGAACAGTTATTAGCTCTAACCATCAGGCTCTTGAACCAAAGGGGATAACTTCACTGAAGTTCATTTGCCCTTCACTGAAATGCCTTCACAAGCTATGGGCTCACTTTCAAGGGCTCTTCATCTCATATTCTCAATATTGCTTATTTATTATTATTCTTTCTTTTTGTATTTGCACAGCTTGTACTCTTATGCACACTGGTTGAAAGCCCAGCTGGTGCCCATTGATTCTATTATGGTTATACCTGTAATTCTATTATGGATTTATTGAATATGCTCACAAGAAAATGAATCTCTGGGCTGAATATGGTGACATATATGTACTTAGATAAAATAAATTTACTTTGAACTTTGACTGGTGACAATATATATTTCATTCATTATAGTAGTGTTCGTATGACTATTCAATGAAGTGAAAGAATTGTAGCAGGGATGTGTGCAGACCAATATATAGATAGCTATAGAAAATGGGACATTTTTAACTTACCAAGAAACAAACTTATGGACAATTCTCAGAAACAGAACCCTTATGTCACATGTGAACTATCTACAGTCAATATGGTAATATAGAAAATAGCCAATTTATTTATGAAACTCCTTCTAAGAACTAGTGTGATAACAGCTAGATAACATGATTTTGTGCATACAGAATTATAAACAATGGCAGGATACTCCTCTATTCATCTTCATAATAGTTCCATGAAACCTTTTATAGTTACTTAAATAAATAGAAAGGGCCCGGATATCATAGAAGACTTAATTAAGTGATAATGGGCTCAAATCCAATAATGCACCCCAAAATAGACCATGAGTACTGTCAAGTTATCGTAAAAGCTCAAATGGTTCATTAATACTTCTCAGGGGAGTGGCATTGGCATCATTACATGATGTGTAACTATTTTTAATGTTCCATGACAATGCAGCAACTTTAAAAACAGATTTTTTCCAAATAAAATGTTGAACATTGCATTTGAATAATAAGTAAAAATGATTACTAAGATTCAGTGAATGGATACTATTTTAGCAATTCTTGATTTAAGCTTACAAATTCAAATAATGTATCTTTTGAGATATAGACCAGTGAATGTGAAATAAATTATTCTGTACATACTTAACATTCACTTCCTTTACAAAACACTCAAAAGACCACCACACAACCTAACATTAGTTTTTTTTTAAATTATGGACCATTCACTTTACAATTATGTTTGTATTTTTAGTAACACTTCATATTCAATGTCATGCAATTTAGTCAGCACATTTGATACATTTTTACAGATGTCCTTGAATTTAATCTCCTTCCCTAGAACATCCTGCATCCTCACACAATTTAAGAACAATTTTTGTCATTGTCTATGTTTGTGTAAATGATTTTGCAATGGCACTTATCACCCACTTTCTGTGGAGCAAAATACATTTATATAGTGTGCTGATATATGCTCTGATGAAGGGCCTTAGTCCAAAATGTCAACTGTTTATTCATTTTTATAGTTGCTGCCTGACCTGCTGAGTTCCTCCTGCATTTTGTGTGTGTTGCTTTGGATTTCCAGTTTATATAGTACAGCAATATTTTTAGCATGTCCATGGAAGCAAAGTCATGATGGGTTTCATCCCATTTATCACTATATCAATAAGGTTTTGAATATAGGGTTGGACATCGATTTCAAAATATTTAAAGTAGAAAACATTATTTATTTCATTTGGGTTTCTTCAGAATTTAGTTGTCACTAAGTTTTGATTGAAAACAATAATTAACCCTAAATAGAGCTTAAATTTGTCCACATGTAACAGTTAGATTTTATGAACTTAAAGGTCAGTTTAATGCAAATGCATTGGCAGCGAAGTATTACATTTTACTTGGCTCAACACAGCAATTCCTGATGTTAAAATAATTAATCAAATTAACCCTTAACAGTGTCACATGAGGTCTGCTAGTTATAAAATATTTTTATAAGGATTTCTATTTTTACCTTTCACTTTTTAGCCATCTTCAAGATAACCAATCGGATCACAGACTTAAAACACCATGGAGCAGATGTTCAATAAGGATTTCCTCAATCTATATGAACTTCCATTCAAAAGATAAACCAGAATATAAAAAAGCCAGTACGTGGAAATAAACTTGGTTGGTATTCTTCTAAGTTTACATAGATGAGGTGTACTTATTTGTTTAAAATGAGTGATGGATTTGTGCAGAATAGATATATGTAGAAAAGCTATTACTTTTTGTATTAAAATGCAGAGGGGAAAAAAAACACCATATTAAAATTAGAATGAGGACATCTAGGATTAAGACAGGAATCACTTTTCCCCACAGTATTACGTAAACCTTGTGCATTCTCAATCCATTTAAATCTTAAAGAAAAAAATCAATAGATTTCTGTTCAGCAAGTGTGTTATAACCAGGTGAGCTGATCATGCTGAATGTAGAACACCACAAGGGAACAAAAAATGTATTCTTGCTCCTACGTCAGTTTGTCATTTAGTTCATTAAATGCAACTATAAAATAAATGCATAACATTATTAAGATATAAAACAATGTTTAAAAATTAAAATACCCATTTGCAAAGTTATCAAATTTACATTAAAATTAATTTCCCGCAAAATTCCAACCATCTCTTTAGTGCTTAGACTGTATTCCCAGAGCTATCATATTTGCCCACATATTTCTAAATAATTTTTAAAATATTAAGTGCAGTAGTAACTGCTCTTAGAATGCTCCAATATAATTTTTCAATACATACAATATGCGTTGTGGAATAACATTTCAAAATTTGTAGAGGACTCTACTCAAAATCATGCGGTAAACTAACCTTTATATCAGATTGCAAAAGGACATAGATACGTTAGTAGAGTGGGTAGGGAATCAGCAGATAAAATTGCTGATAAAGTGCAAGTTGAGTAGGTAGTAAGAAAGACAAGTGCAATGTTAGCATTTATTTTGAGAGGACTAGAATATAAAAGCAAGGATGTAATGCTGAAGCTTTATAAGGCATTGATCAAATTACATTTGGAGTATTGTGAGCAGTTTTTGGCCGCTTATTTAAGAAAGGATGTGTTGGCATTGGAGAGGGCCCAGAGGAAGTTTACAATGATCCTAGGAATGAAAGGGTTAATGTGTGAGAAGTGTTTGACAGCTCTGAGTCTGTACTCTCATTGGAGCTTAGAAGAACGGTGGGGGAGGGGGGGGGGAATCTCATTGAAACCTCCTGAATATTGAAAGGACTAGATAGAATGGATATGGAGAGGATATTTCCTATAGTGGGAAGAGTCTCAGACCAGAGGACACAGTCTCAGAATAGATAAACATCCCCTTACAGTGGAGATGAGGAGGAATTTCTACTGGTGAATCTGTGTAATTAATTGCCACAGATGGCTGTGAAGGCCAAGTCTACTTAAAGTGGAGTTTATTAGGTTCCTGATTAGGAAGGGTGTCAAAGGTTTCAGGCAGAAGGGAGGAGAATAGGGTTGAGAAGGAAAATAAACTATACATGACCAAGTACTGGAACAGACTCATCCAGCAAATGGCCTAACTGTGTTCTTGTGTCTCATGGAAATGTAATATATAAAAGCATTAGTAATCTTAGCAGAAAGAATAAAGAGACACTACGTCGGTTGAATAGCAACTCTAATGGATATATATATATAGAGAGAGAGAGAGAACAGGTGTATATGTGCATGAATCTTTGACAATTTAGAAAACATAAAGCAAAAGATATAGAACCTTGGTATATATTAAAAATGTATAGGTCACAATTCTGGTCATTACACTTTAAGAGTGAATTTCAAGGTCTTTGAGGTGGTGCAGAGAAGATTTACCAGTATGGTTATAGTGAAGATAGTTCTCAGATAAATTGTCAAAATAGAAGCTGGGAGTTGAGGTGTTAGGTAGAATTTTCTCAGAAGGATTTGTAGAATCTTGAAGGATTTAGATAGACTAAGCAATGAGAAGCAGTTCTTGCATTGGGTGGTTCAGGGATGCACTCCTAAATTTATTATGATAGGCAAAAGATTCAGGGGAAATCTGAGAAATATTTTATATTATGTAATGAAACATAAAATTAAATAGAAGGGCTCATGTCTCTGCTCAACATGGATGGAGACATTCAGTAGGTTATGGATTTTCAGGTGCTCACAGATACTTTTTAAATGTGATGAGGGTTTTTCAAGTTGTATTGTCTAGACTCCCAGTACTTCACGAGATAAAATAATCTTCAACCCTTTTATCATTACACCAATTAACTTCAATCTATGTCCTCTAGTTTTCAAACTCTTAAGTTCATTTTGTTCACTCTGACTACACTCTTCATAACTTTGTACACTTCATCTACATTTTTCCCTGAATTTCCCTTGTTCCAAAGAAATAACCCCCAACCTAGTCAAATTCTCTCCTCATAAGTTTCCAGTTCTGTCAATATTCTTATACATCTTTTTGGCACTTCTGCAGTGCTATCACATTCTTCCTGTGAAGAGGCGACCAGTTATTCACAGTACTCTAACATCTAATAAGGGGCATCCCATATGCTTTCTTAACCCCTTACATATGGAAACTCTGAGGTGCAAGATATAGTTGTTCCTCTATGTCTTACCTCCCAACCATTTTTTCATACATATTCTCTCATTTTCAGTACAGGAGACCATTTGGCCTATCATATCTACACCATTTCTTTGCCAGAACAACTCACTTAGTTCACGTTACACTCAATTTCTCCATAGCCTATCAAATGTTTATTCATGCATTTATCTAATTCATTTGTCACAATGGAAACTGCCTCCACCATACCTGCAGGCAGGGCATTCCTCCTCACCCGCCCATCACCTCCCCCAGTACCCCTCGTCCTTCCCTTTCTCACAAGATCCACTTTCCTCTCCAGATTCCTTCTTCTCTAGCCCTTTGCCTTTTCCACGTATCACTTCCCAGCTTACTTCATCCCCCTCACCCACCCAACTAGTATCACCTTTCATCTTCGAACTTGTCCTCTTTCCCCTCCCCCTACTTATTCTGGCATCTTCCCCCTTCATTTCCTGTCCTGATAAAGGGCCTCAGCCCTAAACTACAACTGTTTATTCATTTCCATAGATGTTGCCTGACCTGTTGAGTTCCTCCAGCATTTTTGTGTGTGTTGCTCTGGATTTCCAGCACCAGCAGGATCTCTTGTACTTATCAATAATGAAATTCAACATTGCCTTCAATGCACCAACACAGCATTTTGTTGACTGGGGAAAAAGGTGTCTGAGGTCAAAATCTCAGATCTTAGAACTGATCTCATGGTCTATTGATCAGCAGTAATCCTTGTTGTCCTGTAAGTTTCTGGGAGCTATGCTACCTACTGTAAGTTTACGTAGTCTCTGTAAATTCACTAGAAGGATGAGGAAACTAATATCAATGCCTTTTCCCAAGCCAATACCTTCAGTACAGAGACCCTGCTTTTGGCTCACCAGCCTTCAGCAAGGTAAGTATCTGGTAAGTTTCTTCTTATTCACTCTTCCTCCATAATTACATAGTGCAGTGAGGATGGTTCCAGGGGCTGTGTGTTCTCCGAGTGAGATGTGGGAATTTTGGGAGACCTCCAGCCTCCCCAGATAATCACATCTGCACCAGTTGTGCTGAGCTGCAACTCCTCTGAGAATGTGTTAAGGAACTGGTGCTGCAGCTTGATGACCTTCAGCTCATAAAGGAAACTGAGGTGATAAGACAGGAGCTACAAGGAGGACATTACCCCTAAGTTTCAGGAGTCAGGTATGTGGGTGACTGTCAGGAGAAGGAAAGGGAATAGGCAGCCAGTGCAGATTACCCCTGTGGCTGTTGGTCTTAATAACAGATATACCATTTTGGATACCATTGGAGAGGTGACCTACCGGAGGGAAACTACAGTGGTCAGCACGGAATCTGCCACTGTAGCTCAAAAGGAAAGGGAGTAGAAGAGGACTGCATAAGAGGATTCCATAGTTAGAGGAGTAGACACGAGGTTCCGTGGTCATGATAGAGATACCCAGATGTTGCCTCCCAGGTGCCAAGGTCAAGGACATCTCAGATCAGGTCCACAGCATTCTAAAGGAGACAGGTGAGAACCCAAAATTCTTTGTACATATTGGCACTAATAAGTAGGAAAAGAGAGGAGATCCTAAAGAGAGAATTTAGGGAGCTACATAGAAAGCTGAAAAACAGGACCTCCAGGGTAGTAATCTCTGATTTGCTGCCTGGGCAACACGCCAGTGAGGGTAATAGGATGACTTGGCAGATGAATGCATGGCTGAGGAACTGGTACAGGTTTCAGATTTCTGGATCATTGGGATCTCTTCTGGGGAAGGTATGACCTGTACACAAGGGACATATACACCAATACTGTATCTTTGTAGGTAGATTTGCCAGTACTGTTAAGGAGGGTTTAAACTAATTTTGGAAGGGGATGGGACACTGAGTGATAGGGCTGAAGATGGGGTAGTTGGTATACAAACAGAGGTATTGTGTAGTGAGACTGTCAGTAAGGACAGATGGATGATAGGACAAAATTGCTGCCAGTGGAATGAGTTGCAGTGTAACAGGGACAAAATCAAAAAGACTGATGAATACAGGACTGAAGGTGTAATATTTGAATGCACACAACATACAAAATACGGCAGATGATTTTGTTGGCATCACTGAGTCATCGCTGAAAGATTATAGTTGGGAGCTTAACATCACAAGGAGATACATATTGTATCGATAGTACAAGCAGGTAGACAGAGGAGGTGGTGTGGCACTGTTGGTAAAAATATGAAATCAAATCCTTAGAAAGAGGTGATATAGAATCGGAGAATGTAGAATCATTGTGAGTAGAGTTAAGGAACTCCTGATGGGAGTTATATATAGAGGCCTCCAAAAAATAGCCAGGATGTGGGGTAAAGGTTACAACGGGAGACAGAAAATGTATGTCAGAAGGACAATGTTACAATAGTCATGGGGATTTCAATATGCAGGTAGATTAGGAAAATCAGGTTAGTGCTGATTTTGGATCCCAAGAGAAAGAATTTGTAGAATACCTACAAGGTAGCTTTTTTAAAAGCATTACAGCCCAATAAGGGATCAGCTATTCTGGATTGGGTGTTGGGTAATGAACCAGATTTGATTAGGGATGTTAACTTAAAGGAACCCCTAGGAATCAGTGATCATATGATAGACTTCACCTTGCAATTTGAGAGGGAGAAGCTAAAGTCAGAAATATCAGTATTACAGTGAGTAAAGGGAATTACAGAGGTATGAGAGAGGAGCTGGTTAAAGTTGATTGGAAAGGGACACAAGCAGGGATGACGGCAGAGCAGCAATGGCTAGAGTTTCCGGGAGCAATTTGGAAGGTACAGGATAGATACATCCCAAAGATGAAGAAGTATTCTAAAGGCATGATGACACAACCGTGGCTGAGAAGGGAAGTCAAAGTCAACATAAAAGCCAGAGTGGCAGCATAATAGAGCAAAAATTAGTGGGAAGTTTTTAAAAACCAACACAAGTCAGCTAAAAAAGCCATAACCAGCAAAAAAGTTAAATATAAAGCTAGCCAATAATATCAAAGATACCAAAACTGTTTTTCAAATATACATAAAGAGTAAAAGACAGGTGAGAGTCACTATTGAACTGCTGGAAAATGATGCTGAAGAGGTCGTAATGGGAGACAAGGAAATTGTAGATGAGCTGAATTAAGTATTTTGCATCAGTCTTCACTGTGGAAAGCACTATCTGTATGCCAAAAGTTCTCGAGTGCCAGAGGTCAGAAATGAGTGGAGTTGCTATTACCGTGCTTGGGAAGCCAAAAGGTCTGAAGGTAGATAAGTCACCTGGACCAAATGGACTACACCCAGGGTTCTGAAAGAAGTAGATGAAGAGATTGTGGAGGCATTATTAATAACGTTTCAAGAATCACTTGATTCTGCCTTGGTTCCAGAAAATTAGCAAGTAGAAAATATTATTCCACTCTTCAGGAAGGAAGGGAAGCAGAAGTTAGCCTGAATTCAGTGGTTGGGAAGATGTTGGAGTCGATTCCTTAGGATAAGGCTTCAGGGTACAAGAAGGCACATGATAAAATGGGTCAAAGTCAGCAAAGTTTTCGTAAGGAAAAATCTTGCTTGACAAATCTGTAGGAATTTTTTTGAGAAAAAAACAAGCAGGATAGGCAAAGAAGAATCGATGGATGTTGTGTACTTGGATTTTCAAAAGACCTTTGACAAGGTGCAAACATGAGGCTGATTAGCAAGAGGCCATAGTATTACAAGAAAGATACTAACATGGATAGAGCACTGGCTTGAGGCAGAGTGGGAATAAAGGGAGCCTTTTCTGATTGGCTGCCAGTGACTGGAGGTGTTCCATAGGGGTTGTTGTTGGAACTGCTTCATTTTACATTGTATGTCAATAATGGAATTGATTGTTTTGTGGCCAAATTTGTGGACGATGCAAAAATAGGTGGAGGGGCAGGCAGCGTTGGGGAAGCAGTGAAGCTGCAGAAGGACTTAGACAGATTAGGAGAATGGGCAAAAATATGGCAGATGGAATACAATGTTGGGAAGTGTTTGGTCATGCACTTTGGTAGAAGGAATAAAAGCACACACTACTTTCTAAACCAGGAGAAAATTCAAAACTCCAAGGTGCACTGGGACTTGGGAATCCTCGTGCAGGATTCTCTAAAGATTAACTTGCAGGTTGAGTTGGTGGTGAGGAAGGCAGATGCAATGTCAGCATTCATTTTGAGAGGACTAAAATACAAAAACATTGATGTAATGCTGAGACTTTATAAGGCTCTTTTGAGGCCTCACTTGGACTATTATGAGCAGTTTTGGGCCCTTCATTAAGAATATGATGACATTGGAAAGAGTTCAAAGGAGGTTCACAAAAATGATTCCGGGATTGAAAGGCTTATCATATGAGTTGCATTTGATGGCTCTGCACAACCTCAGAACAAAGGAACATTCTTTTAGAATGAAGATGAAGAGGGATTTCTTTAGCCAAAAGGTGGTGAATCTGTGGAATTTGTTGCCACAGGCATCTTTACAGGCAGGTCATTGAGTGCATTTAAAGTGGATGTTGATAGATTCTTGATAAGCCGGGGCATGAAAAGTTACAGGGAGAAGACGGAATAGGACTGAGGGGAAAATCGAATAGCCATGATCAAATGGAGGAGCAGAATCAATTCTGCACAGCCTAATTCTGCTCCAATATCTAATGGTCTACTCTGTACAGTCGAGCACAACCAGACAGAAAAGATTCATTTATGTATTTAAAGATTCCATGAAAACATAACTTTTCCACTGAATTTTGGGAACTCCTGACATATGATAAATCAAATAGGAAAAGGAACATTCAAGATGGAGTCTGTGCGCTGATGCATGGACTTAAGATTCTCAATGCATCTGGTTCATGCATCAGCGCACAGAATGCTGGAATTAACAATAGAACACCACCATCCGACAAATTACACATCTACTTACCCCAGCTGTCAAGTCCTGCATTATATATGGAAGAGCTTGCAGTCCACATTGATGTTATTACTAATTTCATAAGTCACAAAACTGGACATAGGTGACAAATGACCCCAAGGAACAGATAATATGATAAAAGAAATATTATAGCCGAAACCTAAAGAAATACTGTATCAAAGCCTAATGGGTATACTCTGGGAAAGGCGTGCAATGAAATTGCTGTGCCTATAGTCTGATGAAGTCTCAGACCAAAATGTTGACTGTTTATTTCTCTACATAAGACCACCAAATATTGGAGCAAAATTAGGCCATTTGGCCCTTTGAGGCTACTCCACCATTCATCATGGCAGATCCAATTTTCCTCTCAGCCCCATCTCCTACTTTCTTCCCGTATCCCTCATGTCCTAACCAACCAGAATTTATTAACTTCTGCCCTGAGGATACATAAAGACTTGGCCACCACAGCTGCACCACTCTCTGGCTAAATAAATCCCTGTATTCTGAGGCTGTGTCCTCTAGTCTTAGATTCTTCCACCATAGGAAACATCCTCTCCACATCCACTCTATCAAGACCTTTCACCATTCAATGGGTTTCAATGAGGTCACCCCTCATTTTTCTGAATTCTAGTGAATACAGGCCCAGAGCCATCAATCACTCTTCATGACAAGCCATTCAACCTTGGGAATCATTTTCTTGCATCTCCTGCAAACCCTCTCCAGTTTAACACATCCTTTCTAAGATACAGGGCCCAAAACTGGTCATAATAATCCAAATGAGATTTCCTCAGTGCATTATAAAGTCAGAATCTGAGTCAGGTTTATTATCACCGGCATGTTTCGTGAAATTTGTTAACTCAGCAGCAGTAGTAGTACAATGCAAAACATGATAATATAAAAAGAAAAAAGTAATAGATCTATTATATTTATGTATATTAAATAGAATAAAACAGCACAGAACAGAAGTATATATTTTTTAAAAAGTGAGGTAGAGTTCTTGGGTTCCATGTCCATTTGGGAATCATGGGGCAGAGGAGAAGATGCTGTTCCTGAATATTTGAATGTGTGCCTTCAGATTTCTGCACCTTCTTCCTGATGGTAACAATGAGAACTGGGTATATTTTGGGTGATGAAGGTCCTTAATAACGGATGCTGCCTTTCTGAGGCACCTCTCCTTGAAGTTGTCTTGGATACTACAGAGGCTAGTACCCAAGATGGAGCTGACTAACTTTACAACACTCTGCAGTTTCTTTCGGTCCTGTGCCGTAGCTTCCCCACCCCCATACCAGACAGTGATGCAGCCTGTCAGAATAGTCTTCACAGCACATCTATACAAGTTTTTGAGTGTTTTAGGTGACAAGCCAAATCACTTCAAACGCCTAATGAAAGATAGCCACTGTCTTGCCTTCTTTAGCGCTGCATTGATCTGTGGAGACCAGGTTAGATCCACAAAGGCTTGACACCTAGGAACTTGTCATTGCTCACTTGAAGAGTCTCAACATTACATCCTTGCTTTTATACTCTAGTCCTTTTCAAATAAATGCTAACATTGCACTTGCCTTCCCCACCAAAGATTCAACTTGCAAATTAACCTTTAGGGAATACTGCACAAGGATTCTCAAGTCCCTTTACACCTCAGTTTTTTTTTGTGCTTTCTATTTAGAAAATTGTCAACCCTTTGATTTCTTCTATTAAGAGTGCATGATCATACACTTCTTGACATTGTGTTCCATCTGCCATTTATTTGCCCATACTCCTAATCCAAGTGCTTCTGTAACATCTCTGCTTCCTCAAAACTGTCTGCCCTGCCACCCATCCTCATATCAATTGCAAACTTTGCAACAAAGCCAAATCATTGACACAGAATGTAAGAAGAATCAGTCCCGACAGACCCCTGTGGAACACCACTATTCCCTGGAGGCCAATCAGAAAAGGTTCTCTTTATTCCCACTCTTTGTCTCCTGCTAATCAGCCACTGCTTTATCCTTGCTAGAAACTATCCTGTAATACCATGAGCTTGTAGCTTGTTAAACAGCTTCATATATGGCACCTTTTCCAACAGATTTAACAGGCAAGATTTTCCCTTGAGGAAATCATGCTAACCACAGCCTATTTTAATCATGTGCCTCCAAGTACCCTGAGACCTCATCCTGAATAATCGACTCCAACATCTTCCCATTCACTGAGATCTCTAACTGGCCTATAGTTTCCTTTCTTCTGCCTCTCTCCCTTCTAGAAGAGTGGAGTGACATTTGCCATTTTCCAGTCTTCTGAACCATTCCAGAATCTAGGGATTCTTGAAAGATTATTATTAATGCCTCCACAGTTTCCTCAGCCACCTTTTTCAAAACCCTGAGGTGTACACCATCTGGTCCAAGTGACTTATCTACAGTCAGACCTTTCAGTTTCCCAAGAATCTTCTCTCTAGAAATGGTAATTTTACACACTTCATGACCCCTCACACCTGGAACTTCCACCATACTGCTTGTGTCTTACACAGTGAAGACCTACCAAAATGTAAATACTGCCTGACCTGCCGAACTCTTCCAGCATTTATATGCTGATAACTACCACAGAATGTTACAGCAGTTTATCGAGGACATCAGATTTTAACTTTAAGTAGTACCAGTATCTGAATTAAATAGATAATGCCAGAAACACGCAGCATCTGTGGAAAGAGAAACAGGATTATTATTTCAAATTGAAAAGTTTGACCTCCCAACTCTTTCAGCATTTTCATTTTTTAAACTTCGGAAGTCATTAAAAGATAAGCGACTGCGCCAACGCAATTTGGGAAGGATGTTCATTCATATCAGTTTATAAATGCATTCAGTATTGCAATTTGGTCAGCAATTAATTCGAATTTACCAAGTGTGCAAGATAATGTTAACGAAGGAATCCTCCTGACATTTTTCCCTCCCTCGAACCAACACATGCAATGTACTCGTTGGCTATTTTTTGACGTGATGTGATCTACCTGCATTTCGCACTTACAGGGCAGAGTGCGTTTGCGCAGCAAGTCTCGCTGCGCTTCCACATGCTAGTCTTTCCAGTCAGTACACATTCCAATTCTGACTGTATGTAATAGCTCACTGGAGCCTATTTAAATTATTTCATCCAACGTTGAATCATCTCGCTATTTCGTACTGGCGGGGTAACCCGGCCAGCAACTCGCGCCGCCTAGCGCTAGCGGCCGCCTCTCCCACGAACTTCCGGCTACCTTGACCCACAACCTTTCTCTCGGCCACACGTCACCGCTCCCCGCGAGCCTCCAGCTGACGCGCAGGCCAACCGAGTGCAGACACGACCTCGGAATTCAGGCGCCGACTCGACCCGCCCAAGATGGCGCCCCCTAACGGGCTGCATCGGCACGGGGATGCTACCTGCGCATTCGATTGATCGCTCTAGATAAATCCTAGAAACTGCATGATGCACCATCAATAACTCACACTGAGACGTAGGCGAGATATCGGCTTTTATTGACTGGAAGAAGGAACCAGGAGTGAGTGTCTATCATACAAGGTCCTGGAGACTGAGGCCGATCTTCAGGCCGCAGGTCTCCTTTATACAGGGGCCTGTGGGAGGAGCCACAGGAGCAGTCAGCAGGGGCGTGTCCCGACAGGCACATAGTTCACCACACTGCAAGACCTAGGAGTTGGATAATAAAATAACAAATGCCCGGCTTCTCTCCCCTGACTGATGCATTCTCCCTTAAGGTGGCACGTCCATAGCCGCCGAATATCGGACTTAAGTTTCCCAGTCAAACACCGCGAGCGCGTACGTACGCGCTTTGTGTGCGAGCACGCAACCGGAGAAGGCCAGGTGGCATAGATCCGGGTACCGCGGCCCCGCCTCCTCGTGACGTAAGCGGGTGTTTATTGTGTCAAAACAGTGGCGAGGAGCGACCGTGCGGCGGGTTGTCGAGCACGGGAACGGGTAAGGAAACGCGGGCCCGCCCTTGGAAACCGTTCAGCGCGGGGGAGAGCGGTGGGTTTTCTCAAAGGACTCGGCTTTGTAAACAACTTGCTGTCACATCTGAAGGGATCCCCATTTTCTGATCGTTTGCGGTGCCGAGCTGTAACGATATCGTTATTGTGTTTTCTAAACGCGATTAAATAGTTTAGGATGAAAAACTAAAGCCTTGTTTACTTCTGTTTTCGACCATTTTTCATTTCTATTCAGGTTGTTTTAGGATTTACATTTCTAAACCTAGCCATATTGACAATGGATGACGGAAGTTTATATAATTCGCATCATTTCCCAGATCCCTTGATTTTAAAAAGTGTGCCCCGGTTGTAGCTGAGTAATTAGTGTAAATTGACCAAAGCCTTCAGTGTAAATTCCTTTTCTTGCCGTTTTGTGTTTTTTTTCGATGTAAAGCAATTCCGTTTAGAATGAAGGTTACATATGTTAAGTTCAAGATTTTGTATAAACCACGAGCTGCAAATTCTGTTTCTAAAGCAATTATCCCACGAACCAAATATGTGTTTTAGATTAGTTCGTCATCTTAAATGTATGCATATGATTTGCTTTTGGTCTTTTTCACGCAAGCCCCAGGTTCAGTTGAATGACAATTAATTATTCCGTTTTAAATTTTCTGAATGCTTATAAAGAATTTAAGTTGTGCATTCGTGAGTCTTAGTCACGTTTTGATCGTGAATAGTTGGGATTGTTTAAATAAAGATAACACTTCTATTACATTACTATTGTAAGAAATAGTAAAATCACAAATTTTAGCAAGTAAAGTTGAATAAGTACTGGTGAAAGTGATTCATTTCTATTTCGATTATATGTCTGGTGCGGAAGTAGATTTAAAAATAGATGACTAGATATTTACATACTGACCAGCTGTTTCAAAAGCTTCAGTGCACTATGCAAATGTCTTATTTTGCTTGTGCTTCCTCTGCTGCAATTTTTCCACAAACCATTTAATATAGTTCTGTAAAAATGTGATGAGATTTTTAAAAAATACATGTAAACCACTTTTTTTCAGTTAATATATAATTGGTTGTGTTTTGTGCCTCCAAGTGTTAACACATCTTCTCCAAGTTCAAAAAAAGTCCACAAGTTAAACACTATAGGCAAATAGAAAATCTAAGAGATGAGGGTATGCTGTGAGTGTTGCCCAATTAGAAATTACTTTGATAAAGATTAATTAATTACCTGCATTAGTTGATATTGAAAGACTTGGATAGAGTGAATATAATGGGTAAGTCTAGGACCAGCGCATACAGCCTTGGAATAGAGGGACATCCACTTAGGACAGAGATGAAGTATTTCTTTAAGCAGAGGGTAGTGAATCTGTGGGACTCAATGCCACAGACAGTTGTGAAGGCCAAGTCATTAAGGTGGAGGTTGATAGATTCTTTATTAATTAGGGCATCAAAGGTTATTGGAAGAAGGGGGTTGAGAAAAATAATGGGTTAGGCATGATGGAACGGCAGCAGATTTGATGGGCAGAATGGCCTAATTCTGCCTTTATGTCTTCTAGTCATAATTGATTTTTACATTCCAAGCTACAGAATTCAGTGTAAGTCCTTATAACTGCTAATCTTCTGTCACATTAAATGTCAAGGCCAGAGAAGCAAAAACAAAATGCCAAGTGGTATTGATTCCAGTGGTCATCTGAAACTAGTGATTTATATAACTTCCTTGTAATCAATATGGTGCTCCTTTCTCGTATGTTTAAATGTTGCAGCAAATCAATAGTGTAATTGCAGAACATCGAAAAAAACAAAGTGAACTTTTTAAAATCTCAAATTACACATCATGCAAAAATGACAATGCTGTTGCATCCCTTATCACTGGAACCTGACACAAGCAGAGTATCAGATCAATATTTGGATTTCCATTTTATCTGTTCCACTGCATTGAACCAATGAAGGTGAAGAAAAATAGCCGGTTGAATATTTAATAATTTGCAGAGATGAGTTGGTATCATGAGTTTCTATGTACACTGTATTTTTATGTATTCAAAACATTTGTTGATTTAGAACCCACAAAGGGTTTTTAAAATTAGGTTCTACTTTGAATAAGGACTGCCCCTGTTAAATATATTATAATTGTTTTCATTTGACTTAATTAACAGAGACTAGCTGGACAATCTTTATCCTATAATGGCGGAAGGAGGTTTTGACCCATGTGAATGCATCTGCTCACATGAATATGCCATGAGAAGGCTGATAAATTTGGTAAGAGCCTTATAATCAATTAGTGCATAAACTATTCTCCATTATTTACATGAATGACTGAATTTGAATATCACTTGTATATGGTATTACAAAGCAGCAATAATGACTTGTGTTAATTGAGTTCTTTGACATTGAAAATACCCATGCTACTGGAGTTTATTTACAAACTTTTACAGTGAGCCAGGGAGATTTAGAGTTATTCCAAAGAGTAACTAGAGGCTGAGGATGGATCTCAACAGCACAGCATTAATAGCAGAAGTCATGATCGCCAGTATTGGTGTGATTTGAATTTGGGTGATGAGGACCGACACAGGAATACTGAAGAATCTGAGGCTTGTAACACTGGAGTAAAAGGCCAGAATTTTAAACTTTGCTCCTGTTAACCTTTGAACCAATGATATTTAGTGTTGTTAGGACAGGAGAGTTTTGGATTATCATAAACTTACAGGACAAGAGAGGTGGAGAAGCCAACTCTGAAGGTAACAGTCATGGATGAGAATTTTCAGAAACAAAAAGCTGAGGTAGGGACAGAATGTGAGTAACGTTGCGGAGCTGAAAATAGTTGTTCTGGGCATTGGTGTTATTACAATATCTAGAATGTAAGCAGTTTGCTTCTTTATATTCTGTACATGAGAAATGGGAAGTGACCAAGGCTAAAATATTTAAGAATTCCAAAAGCACTTGGTGTGGGTGCTGGAAGACTATCTATTACAGTTGATCCTCTGGTGGTACTGTACATATAATTAACAAAGTAAGTATGGTCTTGTCTAGGTTGTAGGAAAATACTAAAGGGGAACAATGAAGTCAACCATATCAAAGGCTGAAGGTAAATTGGAAGACCTGTCACCTTTGTCACAATCACAAAGGATATTGTTGGTACAATTGATCAGACTTGTTTCATACTTTATTAAGAAATCTGAATAGGACGATTCAATTAAGGTTCATCAACATATAACCACAGGATGAGAGATTCCAAATGTTCAAGGCCTTTTAAAAGAAAAAGAAGACTAGGTGATTATTTTTTTTGTTTTATTTGCTTTGCTTTCACAATTATGATAAAGTCAAGGTTTTGCTTGGGAGGGTTAATAACAACAAATAAAGAATAGGAGAAAAATTTCTTGAGAACATTTGCTAAGTGGAGGCCCAGAAACTGGTAAGTCAGTAGTTTAATGGCAGAGGGTCAAAGGTGTAGGAGTTGTGGCACATGAATAAGATGGGTTTGGAAATGACTTGAAGGGAGATTGGGGTAATGGAGTAGAAAAAAATGTGGGTTTGATGCTGGAGCTGGGTGATTTTTAGCAGTTTGATTGGATGGATTCATGGAAGGTTGACAAGCAGATTTAGCTAAATGGTCTTCTGAGTGTTGGTGGTGAACAATTATGCTTGCTTTTAGCATTTTAAGAAAGAGAAAGATTTTATATAGTACTTAGTTATAATTTATTACCATCAACATGTTACCTGTACTGTGAGGTGGTCTTGTCAAGCAAAAAATAGAGAAAAAATCAAGAATTTTATCTTAACATTGTTATCATTGCTGTCAATTCTCACTTGCATTTCAGATAAAATGACAGGGTGTTTCTTCACTTACCTGTATACACTGAACACAATAACTTCCACATCTCTGTCACCACCTCTTTCAAGAGCTCCAGGCTGTACCACTGGTATTAGACCACCTGGACAACAGCACTATGTATGTCAGGCTGCTGTTTATTGATTACATCAGATCGATTTATCAGTTAGCAGGCTCATTAACTTCTCTGGTAGCATTTCTTTGCTAATGCTAGTTTATTTTTCTTCCCCATTTGCATTGGAGCCTTGGTTCACCGGTATTTCTGGAAGTTTTTTTTTTGTCTTCCTTGAAGATAAAGAAGGGATATTTATTTGGTTCTTCTTCTATTTCTTTATCCCCTATTGCTAGACTTTTCCTTGATACATAAACAAAACAGAAACCATAGAAGAACCATAAGATTGACAGTTTGCTGAGGCTGGATCTGTGGCGTTCAAAGCTGGTGATCCAGAACTCCACAAGTTCAAGCATGACCTATGGAAGACTATGTTAAGAGTGAGAAAGCAATTCCAAGTGAATTTAGTTACTGAATCAGATGTACGTCTGTTCTGACAGGGTTTGCAGGCCATCACTTCCTTTAAGGCGAAACCTAACATCATAAATGGCTGAACACAGGAGATTCTGCAAATGCTGGAAATCCAGAGAAACATAAAATGCAGGAGGAAATGAGCAGGTCAGGTAGCTGAAACAGTTGGGTAGGAGGGTGGGATGAGGTAGAAGTTGGGAAGTGATAGGTGAAAAAGATAAAGGACGCTTTGCAAGTGTTCAGCCTTAGCGTCTGAGGTTCCTTGCTTAAGTGTCCAACAATAATCTGCCAGCATTGATTGATTCCAGTCGCCCTGATACTGCTTCTCCATGACTGGTCGTCACTGACAGTGTCAAGATTTGCAGGGAAGCAGTCTAAATGGGAATGCAGAAAATGAATCTTTAGTGACATGTTGCACTTCATGTTTTTGTATGCTTGAAGCATGTTGTCAACCAGCTACACATAGTTTGGTGCTCTGTAGCTGCCAAGAAAATTTTCAACAACATCCTTGAATGCCTTCTATGTGATTTTTTTTTTCTCCAGGCCAACTAGAAGTTCTTCAGATTGCCTGCCATTGATGATCTGTTTGATTTGTGGACCAACAAGCATGCTTTCCTTGATCTTGGCATCAGTTATTCTGGGAAACATCTGTCCCAAATATTGAAAGCCGCCTTGGAAATTTATAGCCTTTCTAAAATCCATCCTGCCATGCAGAATCTGCCCCATATAAGCATGCCCAGGCATGCCCGGACAAAGTAGAAAACGTTTCAGCTTACATCATGGGCAACATTTTAAGTTGTTTGAATTATGAATTGACATAACAAATATGTGTGATTTTGTTCTTAAAATGGTGCTTGATAGGGAAATTTCTTGGTGACTTTCATGATCAGCAGCCTAAAATCCACAAGATACACCCAAAAGTAATCAGGAAGCAAAGTCTTTGTTGTCCAGTGTTATTTCCTTAAAATGCATCAATAGACTGATTTTTGTCTTGATGTAATTTGCCTAATTTATCATTGCCAAACTGCACCTCGTACTTACAGTTATTGCTTGAGTTACACCCATTTTAAACAAGGAAGGTTCATATGAGCATACAAATTAGGAGCAGGTATAAGCCATTGGGCCCACTGAACTCACTGCTCCAATGAATAAGATCATGGCTAACGAAACTGACCTCAACTCTTTATTTACTACTACCTGCAGTAACCTTGTATCTTCGCTTAAAAATCATTCAAAACTCTTCTTATACTGTCCGTTATGCCTCATCTCTGCCTTCATTGCACAGCCCATTATTCATATATATAGTGATACCCTGTCACATTATAGTCCTGTTCCTATCTCAGCCAGAGGCTGGACTGTGAGGCAATGGGAAATTACTTTTATTCATTTGCTTTATACCCTGGTATTCACTATTGACTGAAGCTAAGGAGTGGAAGTTGTTGCCAAGAGTTCAGGACTAGGTATAGGGTTCATAGAGGGATTTCATGGTTCTAGGGGGATGGCAGCAGAGATGCATGTTTGCTTTACATGGTTCAGAGTTCATACTTGGTGTTTTTCAAGCGTTAGAACTGCATTGGAAACCTAATGCAATTATAAGGTCCCGTTCACGAAGATTCCACTTGATTCAGCTAGTTTCTGCCTGTTTGAATGGCTAATCAAAATTCCTTGTTAAATTTCTAATAGCTTTGATAAGAAGGTCGTCCATAGATACAAATTCCTGAAGTACTTGCAGACTGTGTTTTAAATTTAGGAGTCATTTGTTTGAATAGTTGGTTTTGTCAATTCAAAACAGAAGTTAAAAGCAGAAAATGTTGGAATATTTCAGGTCAATGAGCTCTAATGGAAAGATGTTGGCCTGAAATGTTAGCTCTGCTAGTTTCTCTGTAATTATTTTTAATAATAAAAAATTAACAAAAATAAGTATTTTTATTTCACATTTCTGGAAAATACTGTTCTTTGTTTCTCAGTTATAGCGGAGTAATCTTAGTAGGTCTGCCTAAACGTGTGTTAAGGCCATATGCTGCTAATACTAAGTGTTCAGTGATACTTAATTTCCAGTAATAACAGGTCTGGTCTCTATTTTTTGACTGCCCAAACCATATGAAAAAGGGAACTTGTTAATCATTGTTTCAGGAGGGAATTTGCATATGTAAATTTGTGTCTGAAAATATGAAAATGTTACGTAAGTACATAGACTGGAGCCTGAGTCAAAGAAAAGGAAGAACAAAGTCAAAGAAAGTTAGAAAATAACTTTCATTCTCAGTAAATGAAGTGAAACTGAAAAGGACTGTTTCCTTTTGATGTGTTAGCTTGCAGTTCTGAAATTAAAAATGTGAGAAATAGAAGCAGGGGTAAGCCACTCAGTCCCTTCTACTTTCTCTAAATTGTTGAATGAAATCATTGCTTACCTTATTCCTTGATGCCTTTGCTTTTCTTGCACCTGCACTTGAATATTGCTTCATTTCCTTGATATTTTAAAAACCTGTTAATCCTGTGCCATGCTGTTCCTGTGACATATATCCTTAAAAGCAAAGTTTGCATAATTGCTATCAGTTCCGAATACTGCTACCACAAAACAAATTTCATGACGTATGTCAGTGATAATTCTGATTCTGATGCTGAAATTATCAGTAGCTTTTAGACTTGCAAAGCTGCAGCTGACCTGTACAATCTCATTAAATTTGATGATTTAGTACCTTCAATAAGATGATGGAAAATGTCCTGTAGTTTACATGTCTGCATTAATATTCATGGATAGGTGCAAAATTATATGTGCAGATAACAGGAGAGGTTTGTGTTCTCTGCAATTTCTAAGTTATATCATCTTTGCCCGACTAAAATATAGCTATTAAGCTAAAATAAACAGAGAACATCCGTAATCAATATATAGAGGACCCAATTAGAACGTGATACTGGATCTTTCACCAGGGAATGAGACAGGGCCGAAGCATGTGTAGGGGAACACTTTGACTAATGATCATGATTCTATTAGATTCAAGGTAGTTATGTAGAAGGATAGGACTGGCCCTCAGGTTGATTTTCTAAATGGAAAAAGGTCAATTTTGTTGGTATCAGGAAAGAGTGGATTGGGATAGGTTGTTTTCTTGGCACAGGGATGCTTGATAAATGGGAGGCTTTCAAAAGTGTAATATTAAGAGGGCGTTATTCATACATTCCTGTTAGAACAAAAGACAAGGCTAACAGGTTTAGGGAGGCTTAGTTTTCGAGGGATATCCTTTGAAGTTTGAAGTCCTACTGAAGGGTTTTGGCCCAAAACGTTGACCGTACTTCTTTTCCATAGACGCTGCCTGACCTGCTGAGTTCCTCCAGCATTTTGTGTGTGTTGCTCATTTTTCTAGCATCAGCAGATCTTCTTTTGTTTGTGAGGTCTTTACCCAGGATGGACTGGACCATATCAATTACCTTCTGTCACATTTTCTATACCAGGCTGTGATGCAGCCAGTCAATATACTCTCCACCACGTATCTATAGAAGTTTGTCAAAGTTTTAGATGTCATGTCGAATCTAGGGACAGATGATATTCTCGATGCTGGGAAGACTTTTCCCCATGATGAAGCTGGCTGAGTTTGCAACTTTCTACAGATCTTCTTGATCCTGTGCCCCCTCCACATCAGATGGTGATGCAACCAGTTAGAATGCTCTTCATGGTATATCTGTAGAAATTTGCTAGAGTCTTTGGTGGCATACCAAATCTCCTCCAAACTTCTCTTGAAATATAGTCCTCTTCTTTGTAGTTCCATTAAGATATTGGGCCCAGGACATATCTTGGGAGATGTTGAACCCAGGTTGGAAGTGCTTACCTGATGAAGACTGGTGTGCAGTTCTGGTCTTCTATCCATGGGAAAGATATCAATAAGATTGAAAGAGAGCAGAGGAAATGTACAAGGATGTTGCTGTGACTTGAGGACCTGAGTTAGAGGGAATGGTTGAATAGGTTAGCACTTTATTCGCTGGAGCATAGAAGAACAACGGGAGATTTGATAGGTGTATGCAGTTGAGGGGTATAGATACAGTAAATGCAAGCAGCCTTGCTCTACTGAAGTTGAGTGAAACGAACTAGAGGTCATGGGTTAAGGGTGAAAGCTGAAAATATTTATGGTGAATATGATGGGGAACTCCCACACTCAGAGGATGACAAGAATCTGGAATGAGCTGCCGGCAGAAATGGTAGATGTGGTTTTGATTGCAATGTTTAAAAGAAGGTTGGATAAATACATGGATGGCATTGGTCCAGGTGCAAGTCGATGGGATTAACAGCTCAGCACAGACTCTTTGAGTCAAACTGTTTCTGTGATTTCTGAGTATAGGACATAATGAGTTTTAAAAAAAAGAAACATGGGTCATAAAATGTAACCATAACACTAGAAGGAACTCTTAGCAACAATGATGATGCAATGAATACTGTATGTCTATTCAATTAAATCCCTGCTCGTTTTACCTGTTTTACTATAAATAATGCGCTGACCCTTGAGGAATTTCAGTGTGTGATATTAACTATAGGATTCTGTTTAGGCAATTACTGTACACAGGAAATAATTACAAGCAAATATTTCACAATGGAAACAAATATAATAAAAATCTTTCATGACCTGAGGAGTGAAGATAGTTCAATGTACCTTATAGCCAATTAAATACTTTTGAAGCACATTCACTGTTGGCTGCAGACACTCATCCTTGTAGGGCTGTCCAACTCTTTTACAGACAAACTGCCTCCTGTTTGAGCCAAAACATTCAAATTCTGACTCATCAGTCAAGAGCACTTACTGCCATTGTTCAGCACCCCAGTCTTTGTGTTTTTGTGCATAGATGTATCTCTTGGCTTTGTTTCCACTTCAGAAGAATGGCTCTTTGGCAGCAGCTCTTCCATGAAGACCACTTCACTTCTGACAAGACTTCTCTGGACTGTAGGGGGATATACTTGGTTTCCAATGGTTTCTGTAAGTTCAAAGCTGATAGCAGTGCTGGATTTTTTCCAATTTAGAAGGGACGTCAATTTGATGAATCTCTTGTCTGTTGCACTTAGTTTCCATGGCTGACCTATACATTTCAGGTCCTCAACCTTGCCTGTTTCTTTGTGCTTCTTCAGAAGAGCTTGGACAGCACATCTTGGAACTCTGCCGTGAAATATTTGCTTAGGGGAGACCTTCCTATGTTGCTATGCTCACTCTTGTCATGGTTAACGATTTAACCATATAACCATATAACAATCACAGCACGGAAGCAGGCCATCTTGGCCCTCCTAGTCCGTGCCGAACCCTTAATCTCACCTAGTCCCACCTACCCGCACTCAGCCCATAACCCTCCACTCCTTCCCTGTGCATATACCTATCCAATTTTACCTTAAATGACACAACTGAACTGGCCTCTACTACTTCTACAGGAAGCTCATTCCACACAGCTATCACTCTTTGAGTAAAGAAATACCCCCTCGTGTTTCCCTTAAACTTCTGCCCCCTAACTCTCAAATCATGTCCTCTAGTTTGAATCTCCCCTACTCTCAATGGAAACAGCCTGTTCACGTCAACTCTTATCTATCCCTCTCAAAATTTTAAATACCTCGATCAAATCCCCCCTCAACCTTCTACGCTCCAATGAATAGAGACCTAACTTGTTCAACCTTTCTCTGTAACTTAATTGCTGAAACCCAGGTAACATCCTAGTAAATCGTCTCTGCACTCTCTCTAATTTATTGATATCTTTCCTATAATTCGGTGACCAGAACTGCACACAATATTCCAAATTTGGCCTTACCAATGCCTTGTACAACTTTAGCATTACATCCCAACTTCTGTACTCAATGCTTTGATTTATAAAGGCCAGCGTTCCAAAAGCCCTCTTCACCACCCTATCTACATGAGACTCCAAAGGTTAAAAGGTTTGAAGGTTAAACTGTCACATTTGCCACACCCTCACCTTTTAGTTTGATTGTTGCTTTAAATTCTTCATGACCCAGCTTCTTAGCTAGCTTCTCTAATTTTGTTTTTAACTTTGGTCCACTGACACGCACACCTTGTACAGTTACAATGGAAAACCATTGATTGAGGGCTTCTTCGACATATGGATCCTTGCCTTTACTCTTTAGTTTTTGGGATGCTTCCCGTTGTCCCCTGCATAATGTCCTTTCTTCTCACTGTTTATCTTATTGATATAAGAAGCATATCATTGTAAATTTCAGCACTCCTGTTATCTCTGCCCACTGATGATGAGTGGTGTTAGGCCGAAGGCTTTTAATTTAGTCCAGTAGGGTAATTTTTTTTTGGCTAGTGCCAAATGTGTTTTGTGGCATCTTGGTGAGGGTCTCAAAACTTTTTTAAGGTTACAATTTAAAAAATCAATAATCACTGCCTTTTGAATCTGTGTACATTTGCCCAAATGGATAACCTAACACAAGCATGTGCAACTGCCATAACTGTTCACTCTAAGCACGGCATAATGTCTAATAGCTACATAAGTACACTTGACTAGTCATTTCCTGTCCCAAATAAGCAGCATATTGTCCCAAATAAACCAACGGAATCCCAGCTACCTTTGCAAATTTTTTTAAGAGGTGCCCCAAATAAGTCACTGCCCTGATTAACCTGAATCCATTGTATATTGTCTCTACAGGTGAATGGAAGCAGACCGGCCTTACTCTTGACTCTTGTACTCTAGTCTGATGTTAAAACTGAAGCACTGTTTGAAGTTGGAAAATATAGTTGTTGATCAAGATCTTGTACCTCTTTTTGTTTTGCATTTAATCATTGAGGTTATATAGTTTGGTTATCAGTACCCCTTGGCAGAAATCTGACTGGGTGCTACAAAAAGCATATTCTGGAATAAAATACTGGGGATACAGTATCTGCAGTGGGAAACAGAATTAATATTTCAGGTCGATCCCATCAGATGCAAAATGCAAATTAGGTGGATGGGGAGGGGTAAGCAGAACAAAGGCAATGCCTGTGTTAATGTGAAGAGCAAGACAATCCAGGTGAAACGATGTTGTTGATATTATCCAAGAGACGGTAGTGAATGCTTGTATGGTGCTCCTATCTATTTGTAAAAGGTGTAAAGGAAAGATGAATGCAATATTTGAACAACGCACTTCTTGGAAAAATCAAAATAAAGGAGAACATTGGAAATGCTCAACAGGTCAGATGGCATCTATGGAGAGAGGGAGGTAAACAGATAATATGATGAATTTGCATTAAAACTGACCAGTCATTCTGCTTATTTGGGCCTCATTAGAATCTAAATAAAGAAGTTAGAATGGGATGGAAAATTAAAATGACAAGCAAGTGAAAACTCATGGTCATCTTTTCAGTTTGAATGGAGGTGTCCTGCAAGGTTTTGCCTGGTTTGCATTGGGTTTCTTCAGTATAGCCAGCTAGTGAGCACTAATTTGCAGGAGTGCAAGCGAATCACTTCTTCACTTGGAAGAACTATTTAGGCCACTGGATGGTGCAAGGAGCTAAAATGGCAGGTTTACATCTACAACACACACAAAAATGCTGGAGGAACTCAGCAGACCAGACTCTATCCATGGAGAAGAGTAAATGGTCAATGTTTCAAGCTGAGACCCTTCATCAGGATTTGCATGGATTTCCAGCATCTGCAAATCTTCTTGTGTTTGTCTTGCATCTCCTGCACTTTCATGGGAAGGTGCTCTGAAAAGTGGATGTTTGCTGGTGGAGTGGAAGAGCAAACCAGGGAATTGCAGAGGAACAGTCCCTTTTGGAATGTTGAAATGGGGGTGGGGGTGCAGGGAAGCAGTGGTGTAGTGCTAGCTAGAGCGCACCAGAGCACGTCCGGCACATCTTTAAGAAAAAAGCCAAAATAAACAAACTACAGGCAGTCCCCGGGTTGCATATGAGTTCTGTTCCATTCCTGAGTCTGTCTTTAAGTCGGATTTGTACGTAAGTCAAAACAAGTACATCTGGTATTATTTAGCGTCAGTTAGTCAAACGTTTGTCTTAGTGTATAGTATATATTTTACCTTTCTTTGCATATAAAACACTTAAGAAACATATGTATTTCAATAATTAAACCACTGCATTGCTTAGTAATAATTGCAGCTTTCATTGGGGCAGGTCTTTTCACATGCTCCCATTATTCTCACTTTATCCGTTATCCTTTAAAATTGTTGCGATTGTTGACCGACTGTAGCCTAATGCTTTTCCAATGACTGAAGGTGTTTCACCTCTTTCCAAATGCTTTATTATTTCCACTTTATTTCCAATCGCAATCGCGATCGCTTCCCGTCAATGGAACAGAAACACTGCAGGCGGCGGGTCTCAACCTGCGCCAGCTCCCAAGGTCGGCTGGGTCCTAAGGACCACAGCACTAAATTCCCTGGGTCCTAAACAGCACTGCCCTGAGACAGGTTAAATGGGACAAGTGGGGGCTGTGCTGGGTTTGGGTATTTGATCCTCCACAATATTCCACGTGGGAATTTAAACTGGAGATGGCAGTGTTTTTTTTTACAAGGTCGAGTTGCAAGCTCGACATCAACCTGGCACAGATGGTACAGGAGTCACTGGATCAACATCAACCCGGCACGGGAGCGGTCTCGGGAACCTCCGTTCTCTAGCCCAGTGCTGATCTGACTGCGCCACCAGCTGACCAGAACAGTGGTGGGGAGGGCGGGGTCAGGGTGACTCTTACTAAGAACAATTTAAGCCAAATACAAAGTTAAACACTCAAGCTCAGCGTCAATGGCAATGACTTAAAATGGCGGACGGCGTTCTCCTTCCTCGGTTCGTAAGTACGAGTTGTCTGTAAGTCGGACGTTCGTAACTCGGGGACTATCTGTAATTAATTAGGTGCCGCTTAGGGTTAATTGAGTACCTCAGAAACTGCTGATATCCTGGGATTTTTGCACTCAGCAGACTCTGGTGTTTACAAAGAATGGTGCCAAAAACAAAACAAATCCAGCAAGTGGATTTAACAAGATGTTTTCACTCACAGAACAGTCACTCACTGGATTTTTTTTTATTTTTGGCACCATTCTTTGTAAACTCCAGTGTCTGTGTGTAAAAATCCAAGGAAATCAGTAGTTTCTGAGATACTCAAATCACCCTGGGTGGCTCCTGATTAATTAGCTTGTTTATTTCAGCTTTTTTCTTAAGGATGTGCCGGACGCGCTCCGGTTAGCACTGCACCACTGGAGGGGAGGAAGTTGTGTCCACCAACTTCTTTTGAAGTTGGTGGAGCTTATGGTGGATGATCTGTTGAATGTGGAGGCTGATAGTTGAGTACATGGGGAGCCTTATCTTTGTTCTGCATAGGCAAAGAGGATGTGAGAATAGAAGTGCAGAAAATAAGAGTAAATGCAGTTGTGAGCCCTGTCAACTTTGGTAGAGGGAAAACTATAATGCTAATTAAGCCGCTGTTGATTTAAGTGATTGTAGAGTTTTTTATTAAATTTAAGTTTGTCTATTCCTTACACTGCATTTTTTGTAAATTGGAGTTGGAGGTTAAAACTTAGATTAAAGTGAATTTGTTGTACTGCTGCCAGGTTTTATGAAATACAATGTGAAGAATGAATTGGAAACGTGTGGAAATCAGAAAATTTTTAAATCTTAGAAATTATGAATAGATGAGATAAGGCCAATAGAACCAAACTGGCAGTTATAACTAAATTTATTTATTATCACATTTATTGAGGTATTGTCAAAGAAGCTGCCATCACTGATAAAGTAACTAAAATAACTGAGCCCTGAACACATGCATTCTTATGACTCAAGCATTCTTTTTACTTGTACATAAGGAGAACAGCAAGGGTCCCTGTTCTGAAGTCTGAACAGGAAACTATTTTTATACAGAAGTAACATCAGTTACGGATATTAATCATTGTATATGTTTGACCTCCGTACTAACAAGATCATTCGCTATTCACAATAGAAGTCAATCGAAACTTCGGGTGGGCAACCAATTATATTTCAAAGTTAAAAAAGACAATAGAACCTTGGGTATTGTTGGGAAGATAATTGGGTATTAGTTACTGGGTATGTTTCTTCTGTTTTCTTGTCTGTCTCTGGCAGTCTTACTGCAGTGGTCTCACTTGTTTGGCTTGAGTACATACTGCCTCGGTCAACCCAGCCTATCTCGTCTGTGGTGTTGATCTCTGTTTAATTTCTGATCCTTGGAGTTCTTCTGGGAGTCAAAAATGGTAAGCAGTCTTAACTCCAAGATTTCAGTTTATTTTAGAGTACAAACATACAAAAATACTCAGCAAACTTAAAGAGCTGAGAAACGATGCTAAGAGGGAAATTAAGGGGTTTAAGACAAAGGAATGGCACTTCTGGAAAATCTCTTATAGATAGATTTTTAAAAAGCCCTAGAAAGAAATTAATTAATTAATCTGCTACATAGTTAAAACAACTACATCATGTGAGTAATGTGTTAATAGCCAATAAAAATGAGAATGGTGGTAAACCTAGTTTAGCTGCTATATCACTTTCTGCTTGTGAGTGGGAAAAATTCATGATTGTTTAAAAAGTACAAACCTTATAAAAAGTATTATTTTAAAGAATGGTTTCCAACAGTAATAAGCAGAGGTGTCTCCAGCAGTCTCTCTTCAAAGGTCTCACTTGATAACTGCACCAGGCTATTTTGCTTTATCCTTTGTCTTACTGTAACTTACACAGTACAGTGGAAAAAGCTGTCTTGCATACTATTACTATAATGCTTAGAGGTAGTACCAAGTAAAATAGTATCGGTGCAGAATAAAGTTGTTGTGAAAATGCAGTGCAGATACATGATAAGATGCATGTCATGATTATTAGACTGTGAGGTCAAGAGTCCATCTTGTTGTGCTAAAAACCAATCAATAGTCTTATAACAGCGAGGTAGAAGCTGTCCTTGATGGTATGTGCTTTCAGGTTTTTTATCTTGTGTCCATTGGGAGAAGGGAAAAGGAGAATGTCTGAGGTCATTGGGATCGTTGATTTTACTGGCTTCTTTACAGAAACAATAAGAACTATACATGCAGCCAAGGAGGGGAGGCTGATTTCCATGATGTATTGAGTTGTGTCCGCAACGCTACAGTTTCTTATGGTCATAGCCAATGCAGTTGCCGTTACAAGCCTGATTAATGCAGAGAGGATAGTTTCTGTGGTGTATTGATTAAAAATTAGTAAGGTTTATGGGAGGGGAAATGCCAAATTTCTTTATAGCCACCCAAACAAGTAGAGGTGCTGGTGAGCTTCCTTCACTTGGTGTCAACATGGTTGGACCAGGACAGGATATTGATGATGTTCACAACTAGGAGCTTGAAGCTCTCAACCTTCTTGATCTCAACACCATTGATGTATATAGGAGCTTGTGCATTGCTCCCTTCCTGAAGTTAATGGCCTCCAGCTCTTTTGTTTTGCTGACGTTGAGGGAAAGATTGTTGTCATGACACCATGTTAGTAGGCTCTCTATCTCCTTCCAATATTCTGACTCTTCGTTGTTTGAGATGCATCCCACTATAGAAGTATAATTTGCAAAGTAGAATGGAGGGCTGAGGATGCATCATTGATAATAATGATAGACGTGTTCCTGTTTATCCTTACTGATTATAGCTTCTTGGTGAGGAAGTCAAAAGGCGCATTTGCAAAAGGAGGTGTTGAGACTCAGGACCAGAAGTTTAAAAATGAAGTGATTGAGTAATTATAGAACAATGGATTATGTAGGATACACAAAGTAGCTACTGGTCATTTGGGCCAGTCAGTCTGGGCCAGTTTTTTTGCTCCACTTCAGCTTTCTAAATCTCTCTTTTTAAATTGGTCTAGCTTCCACATTAAGGCTTCTGTACTATCTGCTGCAACCATTCCTTGTAGTAGTTAGTTCCACATTCTTGCCACTCCTAAGGAATTTTTTGAATTCCCTAGTGGATTTCTTGGTGACTTTCATTTTGTTGATAGACTCTAGAATTGTTCTTCTCCCTCTATCCACTGCATCAAAGCCTTAAATTTCACTGAAAGATCTTCTATTACGTTACCCCTCAGTTTTCTTCAGTATCTTATTTTCCATATGTTTATCTTTGCAGTACTATTCTTATCTTAAATCTTCTCTGCACCAGAACAGTACATTATACTCTTAATTGTAGTTTAACATATATTTAGTATAATTTTCAGTCCTATCCTTCTGAAAATAATCTCTAGTTTTTGGTTTGTTTTCTTTATGGCAAGAGGTGCAACATTTTATCGTGTGTATTTGTGATCTGAGATCCCTTTGTTCCTCTCCCCATTTAGATGCCCACCTTCCCAAAGAAATCCTCCTGTAGATCCTACAAAATGTACTATCTTTTCACATTATCTCTTTGGAACTTCATCTGTTCTTTATTTTTCTATTCAGCAAATTTATTTATGCCCTTCTGTAATTTATTGTAGTCCTTTTCAATTCTCAAAGATTCAAAATACATTTATTATCAACGTGTGTATCCAGTATACAACCTTGATATTCGTCTACTCACAAACAGCCAAGAAAGAAAGAAATCCCATGGAACACATTCAAAGAAACATCAAACACTCAACATGCCAGAAAAAGAACAAATCACACAAATGGCAAAAAAATGAGTGAATAACAAACAGAATATTAAACATCAAACCGCAGAGTCCTTGAAATAGTCTAGGAATGTTCAGTTTTGCTCAGTTCAATTTGGTACTGTCATTAATTGACTGCAGGATGCAGAACCAATCCACCCTGATCAAAATTGCCCAAAATAGCAATAAAAAGAGGAACCAGACACATGCATAACATGAACTGCAGAGTCCTCTAAAATTGAGTCTAATCCACAAACCATGCTGATCAAACCTTGCACAAGACCCAAGACTCCTGCACCTTAGTTCAGCAGCAGCGAGCAAGCGGGTGAGGGAGTCCAGTCAAATGCAGGCAGATGGCACTGAACACACACTCATCTTCCACTCTCGTCCTTGTTGATTTCAATCTTGTTTGATGCTTTAATTGGCAAGAAATTAAGCCGAACGTGTAATAGACAAACACAATCTGCCTACATAATAACACACAAACAATTGTATTTTTCATGTCTTTACTGAACACATTGTTTAATTATTCACAGTCTATGCTGGAAAGTGTATGTGATCCCTTGTATTTAATAAGTGGTAGAACCATGTTTAGCAGCAATAACTTCCACCAAACTTGATCAGACTTGTGCAACAGCAAGTTGGAGATTTAGATCATTCTTCCTGTAGCCGTGTGCTACACGCAGTGCTGAAATAACGACACGTAGTCGATGAGCTGCAGTTGCAAAAAAGATTTATTCAAACTTCACGGCCTCGCTTTAAAGCCTTCCTGATCCCGCCCTCCCCGGGCGGGAATACTGTAGGGAGCGCGTATTCACAGTCCCATCCCGCGCGTGGGCTTTTCCCCTTGCTGGTGAAGCAGACTTGGCGCCCTTTTTGGGACTGGCCTCAATGCCGGCGCATGCCACTTTGTGAGACAGTTCGAGTGCGCTGGGAAGTGGGTCGCCACATAACCCCCACCCCAGAACCGGCGATACACCTCCCCAATGTCCACAGTCTGGACCGGACTCTGTTTGGGAGGTCTGCCTCTGCGCCGCGGTGCCGGAATCTCGACCGGCTGTGCCACGGCCACATGGGCTGGTTTGAATCAGTCCACCGTGAAAACCTCTTCTCTCCCCCCAATGTCCAGCATGAATGTGGACCCGTTGTTTCTGATCACTGTAAATGGCCCCTCGTAGGGCCGCTGTAGCGGTGCCCGATGTCCGCCCCGTCATATAAAAATGAACTTACAGTTTAGCAGGTCTTTGGGTACGCAGGTCGGGTTCTGCCCATTCTGCGAAGTGGGTATGGGGGCCTGGTTACCGAGCCTCTCGCGTAGTCTGCCCAGGACTGCTGCTGGTTGTTCCTCTTGCCCCCTTGGGGCTGGTATGAACTCCCCTGGGACGACCAGGGGTGCGCCGCACACCAACTCGGCCGACAAGGTGTGCAGATCTTCTTTGGGCGCTGTGCGGATTCCGAGCAGGACCTAGGGAAGCTCATCCACCCAGTTAGGTCCTTTGAGGCGGGCCATGAGAGCCGATTCAGGTGACGGTGGAAACGCACCACCAGTCTGTTTGACTGTGGGTGGTAGGCAGTTGTGTGGTGCAGCTGTGTCCCCAAAAGGCTGGCCATAGCTGACCACAGGCTGGAGGTGAACTGGGCATCTCTGTAGGAGGTAATGTGGGCCAGTACACCAAAGTGGGACACCCAGGTGGCGACGGTGAGCGGGATTGCCTCTGGCCATCTGGTGAACTGGTCCACGATAGTGAGGAGGTGCTGCGCCCCGCGCGACACTGGCAGGGGGCCCACGATATCCGCGTGAATGTGGTCGAAACGCCAGTGGGTGGGGTGGAACTGCTGCGGCAGAGCTTTGGTGTGCCGCTGCACCTTGGCCGTCTGGCAGTGCATGCACGTTCTGGCCCATTCACTGACCTGCCTGCGGAGTCCATGCCAAACGAACCTGCTGGAGACCATCCGGACGATTGTCCTGATGGAGGGGTGCGCTAAGTTATGAATAGAGTCGAAAACGCGTTGCCGCCAAGGTGCCGGGACGACGGGACGGGGCTAGCCGGTGGCGACGTCACAGAGTAGGGTCCTCTCACCTGGGCCTATGGGGAGGTCCTGGAGCCGCAAACCGGAGACTGCGGTTCTGTAACTCAGGATCTCGTCATCTGCCTGCTGCGTCTCTGCCAGCGCCTCAAAGTCTACCCCTTGGGAAAGGGCATGAATGTTAGGGCAAGAGAGCGCATCCGCCACGACATTGTCCTTACCCGAGACGTGCCGGACATCTGTCATGTATTCAGAGATGTAGGACAGATGGCGCTGCTGGCGGGACGACCAGGGATCGGACACCTTCGTGAACGTAAAGGTAAGTGGCTTGTGGTCTGTGAACACGGTGAAAGGCCTACCTTTTAAGAAGTACCTGAAATGCCGGATTGCCAGGTATAGCGCCAACGGTTCCTGGTCGAAAGCACTGTATTTGAGCTCAGGTGGCCGCAGGTGTTTGCTGAAAAACGCCAGGGGTTGCCAGCGACCCGCGATGAGCTGCTCCAGTACCCCACCAACTGCTGTGCTAGATGTGTCCACTGTGAGGGCGGTAGGGACGTCCATTCTGGGGTGAACTAGCATCGAGGCGTTCGCCAAGGCTTCCTTCGTTTGAATGAAAGCTGTGGTGGACTCCTCGTCCCAGGTAATGTCCTTGCCCAGACCCGACAGCAGGGCGAACAGGGGGCGCATGATCCGGGCAGCTGAAGGGAGGAAGCGGTGGTAGAAATTGACCATACCTATGAATTCCTGAAGGCCTTTGATCGTGGTGGGTCGGGGGAAATGGCGGACCGCATCTACCTTAGCGGGCAGAGGGGTTGCCCCGTCTTTAGTAATCCTGTGGCCCAGGAAGTCAATGGTGTCGAGCCCGAACTGGCATTTGGCCGGGTTGATTGTTAGACCGTATTCACTCAGCCGGGCATAGAGTTGACGGAGGTGGGACAGATGCTCCTGATGACTGCTGCTGGCTATGAGGATGTCGTCCAAAGTGAAGTCCAGGTCGCGTCCCACCGCGTCCATTAACCGCTGGAACGTCTGTGCGGCATTCTTCAGGCCGAACGACATGTGGAGGAACTCGAAAAGGCCGAACGGAGTGATGAGAGCCGTTTTGGGGACGTCATCCGGATGCATCGGGATTTGATGGTATCCTCGGACGAGGTCTACCTTGGAGAAGATCCGTGCGCCGTGCAGGTTTGCTGCAAAGTCCTGAATGTGCGGCACAGGGTAGCGGTCCGGTGTGGTAGCCTCGTTCAGCCTGCGGTAGTCGTCACACAGTCTCCAGCCCCCGATGCTTTGGGCACCATGTGCAGGAGGGAGGCCCATGGGCTGACAGACCACCGGATGATCCCCAATTCCTCCATCCTCTTGAACTCCTCCTTTGCCAGTCGGAGCTTGTCTGGGGGAAGCCGCCGAGCACGGGTGTGGAGGGTTGGTCCCTGGGTCGGGATGTGGTGCTGTACGCCGTGTCGGGGCATGGCTGCTGTGAACTGCGGTGCCAGAACCGATGGGAAATCCGCCAGGACCCTGGTGAAGTCGTTGTCGGACAGTGTGATGGAGTCGAGGTGAGGGGCTGGCAACTGGGCTGCACCCAGGGAGAACGTCTGAAAGGTCTCAACGTGGACCAGTCTCTTCCCGGGCAGGTCAACCAGTAGGCTGTGAGCCCACAAAAAATACGCACCCAGAAGCGGTTGGGCTACGGTGGCCAGTGTGAAGTCCCACGTGAACTGGCTGGAGCTGAACTGTAGCTGCACCTGACGGGTGCCATAGGTCCTTACTGTGCTGCCGTTCACGGCCCTCGGTGGGGGGGGACCCGGTGCCCTGTTGCGGGTGTCATAACTCGTTGGAGGTAAGATGCTGATCTCGGCACCAGTGTCGACCAAAAAACGGCGTCCCGACTGCTGGTCCCACACTAAGGGTTCAGAGAGAGAGGGGACAACCACTCTTTGCCCTCTGTGGGCAAGCCAGTCCTTGATCCACAAAGCAATGTCCCTTGGATCCCATGCCTCCTTACTTTCTCAATGAGCCTTGCATGGGGTACCTTATCTTTGATGAATGCCTTGCTGAAATCCATTTACACTACATCTACTGCTCTTCCTTCATCAATATGTTTAGTCACATCCTCAAAAAATTCTATCAGGCTCACAAGGCACGACCTGCCCTTGACAAAGCCGTGCTGACTATTCCTAATCATATTACACCTCTCCAAATGTTCATAAATCCTGCCCCTCAGGATCTTCTCCATCAACTTACCAACCACTGAGGTAAGACTGTCGTGGTTTCTTGTGCCCACAAACGACCAGGAGACACAGAAGATTCTTCAAGATGTGTTAAACTTTAATTTGCAAATCAAATCTGAGACAATCAGTGAGCTAGTCGCTGATTGCAGCAGCAAACCAGACCAGGCCCAGCCACAGAGCTCACTAACCCCAGAGGTAGGGGTGGGGAGACCAATGAACAATTGTGCTTCTACCACCAGCGGTGGGGCGCAGAAGCCCGCCGCTGTCGCCTGCCCTGCAAGTTCCCGGGAAACGCCAGGGCCAGCCACCGCTGATGGCTGCGGCGGCTGGCCTCCTGTATGTGTGGGACAAGAGGTCGGGATGCCGTTTTTTGGTCGACACTGGTGCCGAGATCAGCATCTTACCTCTGACGAGTTACGACACCCGCAACAGGGCACGGGGTCCCACCCTGAGGGCCGTGAACGGCAGCACAGTAAGGACCTACGGCACCTGTACGGTGCAGCTACAGTTCAGCTCCAGCCGGTTCACGTGGGCCTTCACACTGGCCGCTGTAGCCCAACCGCTTCTGGGTGCAGATTTTTTGCGGTCTCACAGCCTGCTGGTCAACCCGCCGAGGCAGAGACTGGTCCACGCTGAGACCTTTCAGGCGTTTTCCCTGGGTGAAGCCCAGTTGCTGCCCCTCACCTGGACTCCATTACGCTGTCCGACAACGACTTCACCAGGGTCCTGGCAGATTTCCCATCGGTTCTGGCACTGCAGTTCACGGCAGCCATGCCCCGACACGGTGTACAACACCACATCCCGACCCAGGGACCACCCCTCCATGCCCGTGCTCGAAGGCTTCCCCCGGACAAGCTCCGTCTGGCGAAGGAGGAGTTCAAGAGGATGGAGGAATTGGGGATCATACGGCGGTCCGACAGCCCATGGGCCTCCCCCCTGCACATGGTGCCCAAAGCGACTGGGGGCTGGAGACCATGTGGCGACTACTGCAGGCTGAACGAGGCTACAACACCGGACCACTACCCTGTGTCGCACATTCAGAACTTTGCAGCTAACCTGCACGGTGGAGGTATCTTCTCCAAGATAGACCTCGTCCGGGGATACCACCAAATCCTGATGCATCCGGACGACGTCCCCAAAACGGCACTCATCACCCCGTTCGGCCTTTTCGAGTTCCTCCGCATGCCATTTGGCCTGAAGAATGACGCACAGACGTTCCAGCGGTTAATGGACGCGGTGGGACACACCTGGACTTCACTTTGGACGACATCCTCATAGCCAGCAGCAGTCGTCAGGACCCAGGGAAGCTCATCCACCCAATTAGGTCCTCTCAGGCAGGCCATGAGAGCCGACTTCAAGTGACGGTGGAAGCGTTCCACTAGTCCGTTGGACTGTGGGTGGTAAGCAGTAGTGTGGTGTAGCTGCGTTCTCAACAGGCTGGCCACAGCCGACCACAGGCTGGAGATGAACTGGGCACCTCTGTCAGAGGTAATGTGGGCCGGTACCCCAAAGCATGCTACCCAGGTTGCAATCAGTGCACGGGTGCATAAATCTGCAGATGTGTCGGTGAGCGGGACCCCCTCTGGCCACCTCGTGAACCGGTCTACCATAGTTAGGAGGTACCACACTCCTCGGGACACTGGTAGAGGGCCCACAATATCCACATGAATGTGGTCGAACCTCCGGTGGGTGGGTTCAAACTGCTGCGGTGGGGCTTTAGTGTGCCGCTGCACCTTGGCTATTTGGCACTGCGCACACGTTCTGGCCCATTCATTGACCTGCTTGCGAATATCCCCTGAATATTTGCTACATTTCTTCTGTACTTTTCCCTGAGAACATCTGTTTCCAATTTAAGCTTCCAATTTCCTGCTTGATAGCCTCATATTTCCCCTTACTCCAATTAAATGCTTTTCTAACTTGTCTGTTCCTGACTCTCTTCAATGCTATTGTAAAGGAGATAGAATTATGATCACTATCTCCAAAATGCTCTCCCACTGAGAGATCTGACACCTGACCAGGTTCATTTTCCAATACCAAATCAAGTACAGTCTCTCCTCTTATAGGCTTATCTACATACAGTGTTAAGAAACCTTCCTGAACGCACCTAACAAACTCCACCCCATCTAAACCGCTTGCTCTAGGGAGATGCGAATCGATATTTGGGAAATTAAAATCTCCCATCACGACAACTCTGTTATTATTACACCTTTCCAGGATCTGTTTCCCTATCTGCTCCTCGATATCCCTGTTACTATTGGGCGGCCTATTTTAAAAAAAAACAACCCAGTAAAGTTATTGACCCCTTCCTATTCCTAATCTCCACCCACAGTAGACAATCCTTCCATGACACCCACCTTTTCTGCAGCTATGACACTATCTCTGATCAACAGTGCCATGCCCCCACCTCTTTTGCCTCCTTCCCTGTTCTTTCTTTCTTTCTTTTTCAATCTTTTTATTGAGTTTCATATATGCATATAAAAAAAACATAACATAACATAATAATAGATTATGAATACAATAGACTTGAAGTCGCATTAATAATAAGATAACAATATCCTATTAAACATCGACAAAAGAAAATACATTAATCAATCAAGTCCATATGATTATATATGAAAAAAAACAGAGATAATCGTCAAAAGAAGAAAAAATTTGAAAATATGTGAAAAATATGTATTGAGAAAAAAAAACACTAAACTAAACTAACATGGGCAATAATAATAGTTTACAAGTATATGATAGTGTCAACAAACTCCGGAACTCCATACCTGAACAAGAATAAGCAGAAAGAAGGTCTGGAAAAGGCCAAATTAATTCATATGAAAGTGTCGAATGAACGGTCCCCAAGTTTCTTCAAATTTAATTGATGAGTCAAAAATAGTGCTTCTAATTTTTTCCAAGCTCTGATAAGAAATAGTTTGAGAAAACCACTGGAACGTGGTAGGAGGATTTACTTCTTTCCAGTTTTGTAATATAGTCCTTCTGGCCATTAATGTTACAAAAGCAATCATTTGTCTGATTGAAGGGGAAAACTGATTACCATCCTCATTTGGTATACCAAAAATTGCAGTAATAAAATGAGGTTGTAGATCGATATTCCAAATTGAGGAAATGGTAGTAAATATGTCCTTCCAATAGTTATGTAAAGTGGGACATGACCAAAACATATGGGTCAATGAAGCCACTTCTGAATGACATCTGTCACATTGAGGGTTAATATGAGAATAGAATCGAGCAAGTTTATCTTTAGACATATGAGCTCTATGTACAATTTTAAATTGTATTAAAGCATGTTTAGCACATATAGAAGAGGAATTAACCATTTGTAAAAATTTTTCCCATTTATCTGTTGATATATTATATCGAAGTTCTTTTTCCCATTCTTGTTTAATTAACTGATATTTCTGGTTGTATCTTCATAATCATATTATAAATAAAAGCTACTAATCCCTTCTGACAAGGGTTTAAAGTAAAAATCAAATCTGAAAAATCCACTAAAGTTGAATTAGGAAAAGATGGTAAAACTTTATGTAAGAAATTTCTAATTTGTAGATATCTGAAAAAATTAGATTTAGGTAATTTAAATTTATTGGAAAGTTGGTCAAAGGACATCAAAGTATCTTCAAAAAAAAATCACGAAAACATTTTATACCTTTCCTTTTCCATATGTTAAAAGCTTGATCTGTCCAGGAAGGTTTGAAAAAAAAAAAATTAAGTAAGATAGGGCTATCAAGAACAAAGTTTTTCAGAGTAAAAAACTTACGAAATTGAAACCAAATTCGTAATGTATGTTTGATAACAGGATTAGATATTTGTTTATTAAATTTAACTAAATCAGCAGGAAGACGAGAACCAAGAACAGAGAATAGAGAATATCCCTTTACCTCATTACATTCCAAATTTACCCACTGTGGGCACAATGGTGAATCCAAATCTAGTTTCCAATACATTAAGTTACGAATATTATTTGCCCAATAATAAAATCTAAAGTTAGGTAAAGCTAAACCACCATCTTTTTTAGATTTTTGTAATTGCCTTTTACTTAACCTAGGGCTTCCCTGTTCTTTCTGAAACATCTAAAACCCGGCTCTTGTAGTAACCATTCCTGTCCCTGAGCCATCCAAGTCTCTGTAATGGTCACCACATCATATCTCCAAGTACTGATCCATACTCTAAGCTCAACTGCTTTGATGACAACACTCCTAGCGTTAAAATAGATACATCTCAAACCTTTGGTCTGAGCGCATCCCTTCTTTATCACCTGCCTATCCTCCCTCACACGCTGTCTCCTATCTTTCTCTATTTGAGAGCCAAACACCCCTTCTCCAGTCTCTTCAGTTTGGCACCTGAGAATATTTCTATCACATACAAACCTTTGATTTCTGTCCACATAAGCATGACCTTCATCTTCCTCCACCTCACCATCTGCTCTAACAGTCTGGTTCCCCTCCCCCTGTAAATCTAGTTTAAACCTCCCGGTGCAGCACTAGCTACCCTACCTGCAAGGATGTTAGTCCCATTCCAGTTCAGGTGAAAACCGTCCTGTCAGAACAGGTCCCACCTTCCCTGGAACAAAACCCAATTGTCCAGAACCATGAAGCCCTCCCTCCTGCACCAACTCCTTAGCCACGTATTTAGCTGCATTATCTTCCTATTTCTAGCCACTCTAGCACGTGGCATGGGGAGCAATCCTGAGACTGAACCCTAGAGGTCCTGTCCTTCAACTTTGCACCTAACTCCCTAAATTCTCTTTGCAGGACCTCCTCCTTCCTATCCATGTCATTGGTCCCTATATGGACCACGACATCTGGCTGCTCGCCCTCCCTCCTGAGAATACCAAGAACTCGATCCGAGATATCACGGACCTTGACGCCAGGGAGGCAACAGACCATCCAGGCTTCTCGATCTCTCCCACAGAATCTCTTACCTGTCCCCCTAACTATCGAATCCCCTATCACTACTGCTCTCCTCTTTTTCCTCCTTCCTTTCTGAGCTGAGGGTCCAGTCTCGGTGCCAGAGACACGACCACTACAACTTGTCCCTGGTATGTTGTCCCCACCAACAGTATCCAAAACGGTATACTTATTGTTGATGTGAACGGCCACAGGGGTGCTCTGCTCTTCCTGTCTATTCCCCTTCCCTCTCCTGACAGTCACCCAGCTTACTTACTCATGTAAATATTTTATAAACAAACATATCTCTAGAAATGTGTTTTTTTTTAATTCACTGCCTCCTTTTGATACTTAGAGTTTCTGATGGCCTTTTAGCCTTTTGTGTAGTACTATGTAATTTGACTTTCCTATAAAGAGTGTGGCAACCAGTCACGTGAAATAGGACGAACACTACACAGGTGTTACACACTTAGGTCAAATGTTCAGCTTTTGTCTTGTCTGTCCACAGAGCATTATCCCAGAAGCGCTGGGGAACATCCAAATGGTCTTTTGCAAATTTGAGATGTGCAGCAATGATTTTTTTTGGAGAGCAGAGATTTCCTCTGTGGTGTCCTTCCATGAACACTATTGTTCAGTGTTTTCTTACAGTGGACACATGAACAGCAGCATCTGCATGATCTGCACCAAGTCCTGCTCCTTCAGTTTCTTTGCCAATGAACAACTCACTGATGGGGTAGACCTGTAGTACTTTAAGTTCTTAATGTCCAGCAGGGTCTTGCAATCATACAAAATATGTTCATAAAGGACAATAATACTTTTGTTTAACCCCATAGAAGCCTTTGCGATGGAATGTGCCACCATCTTCCTGGAAGACTGGTACTGTAGAGTAAACCATGACTACAGCCAACATTGGTGCTAATGTGAAAAGTGTCAAGTCCAATAATTTGATTTTTGATGGTCAATTTGGGTCTAGCTTTAGGGTCTCTGACACATGACAAAATAGCTGAATTGTATAGAGATTGTGTGAGTCACTGTGCTTGTGTTGCAAGATTGGTGTCAATGAGGATGCAAGTGGGGTGGAGGGAAAACTTTCCACTAGAACTATGGTTTCTGGTAGTTATGAACATGGTTACAATTTTTAAAAAGCCAGTTATCTCATGCCTGCACCCCCTGAACTGTCACACTTTGCCTTCCCCATCTCTACAGAATTCCAGGCATGCTAGATTGAGCGAATTAAGCAGATACTGTTAATAGTGCATGACAAGGAGTTTGCATTGTCAAAAAAAACAATGACCATGTGATGGTAGAACAAAGTTTGTGGAAAACTGCGTAGGAATGCTTTCAAATGGTTGAATGTGCTTCACATAAAGAATTTTCTCGTACATTCTTCACTCATTCACTCCC
The DNA here is from genome assembly GCF_030144855.1 of Hypanus sabinus. NCBI lineage: Eukaryota > Metazoa > Chordata > Chondrichthyes > Myliobatiformes > Dasyatidae > Hypanus > Hypanus sabinus. Next base: position 44,222,006 of record NC_082719.1, on the reverse strand, counting down.
TATTGTTCTTGAGTTACTGACTCAATTTTAAAATGAAATCATGTTCATCTCTTATTCTGTGGAAATTGTTTCAGTAACTTTTCTTTAATGCTGTAATTACCCATTTCTTCATTATCTTGGTGTATGAATCAATGCCAAGTACTTTCCCAGGATTCAATGTCCTTTCTGTGATGCAGTAACTAGCCTAAAAATTATGTGTGCAAAGTTACCTTTAGTATTTCTCTTTTTTATGCTCCTACTTATATAATGACATTGATCCTTTTGAGGCCTTTTCAAATTCCTTTTCCTTATGTCACTTTATCGCCGTACTTCATTGTTTTTGCCTTGTGTAGGTTCACCATTTCCTGCCAATATAGTAATTGGAATGGACTGTTTAACCCAGAGGTACCGAAACCTTTGTAGTTTGAAGGTCATTTACAGGTCACACCAAAGGACAGAGGCAGAAATTGCTGTCAGCGCTACAGGTGTCATTCAGGGCACGAGTCTGGCATTCACAAGAACAACATACAATATGCAAACTTCCCTTTGGTCTCAGCTGTTTGGTTGAAGTTTGTTTTGGCATCAGCTTAATGGCTTGAAACTAACTGGCGCGTTGCTAAAATACCAGCATTTCTAACCACCACCCCCTCATTACTGCCAAAGTTCTGTGGTTAAGCTCCCTCTCAGATCATTGGCCCGGCATGCTCCACTCCATCCCTGGCAGTCTAATTCTCCTTGTTCTTCAACTTTCAATTTGAGTCCTTTCCAAGATGGTGCTGAGCTACAACCCTTTTTGAGTCTCAGCTCAGATTGAGTTGCTTTTGAATTGTTTAATTTTTTTTAGGCTTTAAGGATGGTTTTGGGGACAGGAAGGGGAGTTGGGGATTAGGTTAGGGTTTAGAGACAGGGATGTGGAGGAATTAGAGGTCAGGCCAGAGTTCAAGTTTCCGCTCCACATTTGAAGACCAGTGACGTGGACATGGGACATCTTTGATTGTCTGCCAGACTTGCAGAGAGTGGACGAGGCTCTCCCAGGTCAGTGAGTTGTTGGTGGGTTCCAGAGTCAGAGTTCATGTGGGCAGGAGGATTGAGTTCAGATGACCCTGGGTTCATGAAATAGTGAGACCAGAATTCAAGGCCCAGGGTTTGTGGTCTCGTCATTGGCAAGTCAACATTTCAAGGCCTAGTGTTCAGTGATTAATGCTTGAGGGTCAAATCAGAAGTTGAGGCCCATTGGCAGAGCTGAGTCTGTGAATCTCTGCTAATCTACTGGGAAGGTCGAAACCTGCTGTCTGCAGGCCTGAGTCCATGTCCACCAGAGCCTGCCCTGGGCTTGAAGGACTGTATGTTCATGCGTGGAAGGAAAGAACAGGGCTTATTTTTGCTGTTGTTTGTTGCTTGGTTTAAGATAGTGCTGGAGAAGCACAGTGATGACTTGCTATCAGCAAACAAAACTAATAATTACTTCATTAATCACAGTTTTTCATGAAAACGATCACTACAATTAATACTCTAAACTTCCCTTTCAGAGTGGAGTTTTTGAAACACCTGTACAACTTGGCATTTTTGCAAACTAAACTTAAGTTTTTGAGGTGCAAGACAGTTGTAGCATGGCATGTAGGGGCCAAATTGTGGCGGCAGGGCCTGGGCCCGAAAGCGAGGAGCAAGCCAATGTTTGACAGATTTTAATGCCAGGCCGCATTGGAAAGATTGAGTATGTGCCAAATCGAGGTGGCAGGTCCCAGGCTTCAGAGTGCATCGAAGTGGCAGGGCCCAATTCTGAGAGTGAGAAATAACCTGCCATTTGGCCATTTTTAAGGTTGGAAAGGTCAACCTGACAGAGCTTAGAGGCAAGTTTCAGCTCACTGCTCAATGAGGTTTACTCGTCTCTGTGCTAAACTAGAACTGTAGCCTGCAACTAAAGGGCTCCTGGATCAGCTGGCTTCGTGGTTATGAACCGATTTTTGTGAACGTCAGTTCTGAGTGTTATTATTTTGTTTTCTGCACATTAGGTATATGGCGGTTTTTTTTAATGGGTTCCATTGGGCTTCTTTGTTTTGTGGCTGCCTGTATGAGACAAGGTTGTCTATAGTATACATGCTTTGATAATAAATATACTTTGAACTTTGTTCTGTTTTGTTGTGTTGTTCTGCTGAGCATTGTGGGCATGCTATGTTGGTGCCGAAATGTGTGCCCCCTCCCCCCTCAACACAGCCTCTGGAACCCTCACTCTAGTTACAGCAGTCCTTGTTATAAGCTAGAATTGGTTTTTGATTATAGTTATAAGCTACCTACAGTAGAGAGGAGAGCAAATAAAATGAGTTTTATCCCCCCGCCTTTTCTCTTGTATTTCAGCTGCGACAGTCACAATCTTACTGCACAGACAATGAGTGTCTGCAAGAATGTAAGTAATGTTTTCATTTTAATTCAATCAGTAAAATTTTGCAAATTTTAGTCACATTTGAAAAGTCAATGATCTTCAGTTATTCACATGAACATGAACTTGAAAAATTATCCAGCTACAGTTAGGAATTGGTAACCTTGAACTTCAAATTACTAATGTTGCCTTTAATCTTCTAATCTTCCCTTTTCCCGCTGCTGATATGTTAGTTACTAGGAGTGCAAACAGTCCTCAGGTTATGTGAGAGTTCCATTTCTCTGTAAGTCAGAAACGTGCATTTTCAATAGTAACCCAGACATATTATATATAACTTGCTGTAATTCTTTCATTTCATTTAATTATCACCCTAACACTACACAAAATTAAACCAATGGAATATATACTATATAAGGACTTTATCAAAAACCAAGAAAAATCTTACTGTTAACTGGAAAAATGCTTTAAAATGTTTTTGGAGAATTTGTGCAAAGTCAAATTTCAGTAAGTGAGGTTATATGCAACCCCTTAGAAACTCTGTAGTCATAAAAGTAACTGACTGAAACATAGTGTTTTATTTGTAAATTCATGGTGTTGAAAGGGAACGCTATTACAAATTATAGTTATTTGAATAACTTTTATAGCTGGAAACCTCTGTATTGCTATTAATGTAAGATAGATACGGTACATATAGTAAATGAAACTTGCAGCAACCTCATAGCCTGATGTATTTGGAAGACTGGGCTACAATCATAATCCACATCATTCTGACCTAGGAGTTATTAGACTGTTCATTGAATACTCTATTTCCTTAGACCATAATGTTTCATGTTTAATATTAAAAATAGTCAAGTTCTTTACACAGTGATTGCACCACCACCAACACCACATTAGCAGCTTGCTTTTTAGAAGTTTTCTTACTGTAATATAATATTCCAAGGCAGTTAATAGGAAAGTCATGAAAAAGCCACTTGAAAGGTTCTCTAACTAAGATTCTCTTCAGTTCAGAGTACAGGAGTATAGGATCCACGAGCAGGAAGGCAGTTTCATACCTGAATTAGAAATGGAGAGGTTTCTCTTAGGTGGCCTTGTACACCAGCCACTGAAGGCAATTAAGAAGTCAAGTTATATGTTGGCCGTCAAAGCAAGAGGATTTGTGAATAGGAACAGTGATGTCATGATGCAATGTTATAGAGCCCTGATGAAACTAGATTTCGAGTATTTTGTGCAGTTTTGATCTCCTATCTGAGGAAGGATGTTCTTGCTATGGAAGAAATTCAGTGAAAATTTTGGAGACTATTTCCTAAGATGGGAGGACTGATGTATTAAGGGATTCAATTAAGGTTATGCTCACTAGAAATCTGAAGAATTATAATAGGACTGCATAGCCCATCCACCTTTTTATTCTGCCTTCTACTCCCTTCCTTTCAAGTCCTGATGAAGAGTCTCAGCCCAAGATGTTAGCTGTTCATTTCCCTTCATAGATGAAGCCTGACCTGGGGCTCAAGATTTCCAGCATCTGCAGAATCTCTTGTGTATAACTAAATTAATCCCTAGATTTCACCAAATGTGCAGGATATACTGCCAGTTGGTATACAGTCAGCCCTCCTTATCTGCGAGGGATTGGTTCCAGGACCCCCCCGACGGATACCAAAAAACGTGGATGCTCAAGTCCCTTATATAAAATGGCGTAGTATTTGCATAAAACCTATGCACCCCCTCTTGTATACTTTAAATCATCTCTAGATTACTTACAATACCTAATACAATGTAAATGCTGTGTAAATAGTTGTTATACTGTAATGTTTAGGGAGTATGGACAAGAAAAAAACTGTACATGTTCCTCTTGCTCTCAACACAAGCAGTGAACGAACGAGACACGAGGCGAACAATGATCAAACGACAAGTAAAACTTGTAACACCTGTACAGTAGTTGTTATACTGTCTTGTTTAGGGAATAAGGACGCTTTGGAGGAGGCTCAATAATACTAAAGTGAGGAACTGTGGAGGTTGAGGGCTTTTCAGAAGATTTCTACTTTCTCAGCGAGAGATAGCACATTACACTTCCTCATAGCCTTTGAGGAATTGCTTTGACCACCTAATTGCTTTTTAGGAGCCATTTTTTCCACAGGAACTAGGTAGTGAACGAACAAGACGAGGCAAATAATGCTCGAACAACAAGTGCTGGAAGAGCACTTCCAGGTTTTCTCAATTCACGGTTGGTTGAATTCACACATGCGGAACTTGCAGATAAGGAGGGCCGACTGTATATTCTCTCTGTACATGTGTATATTTGAGATTTACTGCATACGATATATTTTTGTATGTGCCTAACCACAAATAAAGTTTACACTTCCTGTAGACATAGTTTATTGGGTAAAGTCAACTTAGGCCTGTGAAGCCTCTTCATTATTTTTTCAAACAAGATAAACTTGGAAACTATGTACATGATGTAAATAATTCAGTATTTTCTCACCTCTATATACAAGCCTGCACACACAATCTGATTTAAAAACTTTGGGAATAATTTTAAATTAATTTGCTGGGTGAGCAAAAAAATACTGTACAAGATTGGGTGAAACACCACTTTATACCCTAACCAAAATAATTTTTGTCTTCAATTGGAAGTAACATCAAAAAGGATGCAGCACGTGACCTTACTTTATTTTCCGGGTGCTGATTAGATTAAACTGCCTCATAACATCTTTTGGCACAGTAATTTCAAGGTCCATTCTTTCTCTCCAGTGCCTGGACCAAACTCTACCAATGACGGCGGTCTAACATTCTCTATGATTATGATGGCTTGGATAATCATTGCCCTTGTGTTGTTCCTGATGAGACCTGCTAGCCTGAGAGGATATCCAACAGGTGGCAAATCACAAGGGCCACACAATGTAAGTTGGTAAAGCTTTACTTGCACGACAGCAAAGTTTAAAATGTACGTCTCTTCCGAAACATTAAGTTGAACAAATCACAACTGCATTAGCTAGTATGTTATTATATTTTCTGGATATATCTGATGTTTTAATTCCATGTTTGTTATTCAATAGCAATGATTCTGAATCTGATAAACAAAGTTGCCCCATATTCCAGTGTTGATCATTTGTCCTGATCATTAGGTGGCCAGGCCGGGGAATTTGCCACATCAATCTTCAGGTATAAAGCACAACGCCTTGCATTTATGAAACATCTTTAAAGTAATTGAATGTTCCAACGTGCTTTGCAAGACCATTATCAAAACTTAATATAACATGAGTGCAAGTGGGGAGATGTTAGAATCAAGATCAGGTTTATTATCACTGACATGTCATGAATTTTTTTTGTGGCAGCAGTATGACACAGAATGTAAAAATATTACGGTAAGTTACAAGAAACAAGTAAATAGTACAAAAGAGGAATAGCGAGGTACTGTTCATGATTCGTGGACCACTGGGAAATCTGAGGGCAGAGTGGAAGAAGCTGTTCCTGTAAAGTTGAGTGTGTGCCTTCAGGGCTCCTGTGCCTTCTCCCTGATGGTATTAATGAGAAGAGGACATGTCCCAGATGCTGAGGGTGCTTAATAATGAATGCCACCTTCTTGAGTGACCACCTCTTGAAGATGGCATCATTGGTGGGTAAGACATGTCCCGATGATGGAGCTGGCTGAGTCTACAACCCACGAATTAGGAAGGAAATTCCAGAGCTGTAAGCCTTGGTGGCTAAAGGAACACAACCATTTAATGGAGCAAATAAAATTGGGTATGTGTCAAGGAAGAAATTAGATGTCATAAAACACTGTTGGGATAAAGCCACATGAGTAGTTGAAAAGGCACTCTGGACCAATACCCTTCGTAGGTCAGCAAGCACATAAGATACAGATGAATGAAACTTGATGCAAATTGGGATACATGGGCACATATTGTGAATTATTTAGGATTTATGGAAAGTAGAATGAGTCTGCTTGGCCACAATAATATTAGAGTAATCACTTTTGGAGACAGGAAAGTGATGGCTGAGAATTTATCAGTAGCAAAATTGATGGGAGAGAGGCCAAAATAATGTTGATAGCCCAAGGAACATCAGGAATAAAGGTGGTTTCAAAATATAATCGGGAGAGAGCAAATGTGGGTTGGCACCAATAATGAAGGCCTGGAGCAGCATTGCTGTTCCACCAAGTGTTACATCCAGAATCATTTCAACAACTGGGTATTCCATCAGAAAATGCATATTTCTGTATTTATTCACCCATTTGGTCAGGAGGTGGTTCAAAAAGTACTGGTGTTACAAACCCCGTAACTGGGTTACTTACCAGCAAAGATAGAGACGTCCGTTGGAGTTTGATGATACTATTTTTTAACAGTATTTATTAGTAAAAATACACAAAAATAATATCAATGCAAATATACAGATAATATACATCGTCGATACTAAACCTAAAATGCGGGTATAATAATAATCAATAAGAAATAAGCTCTATCGGTGTGTAGGGGATAATGAATTGTCCGATGGAAATATAAAGTTCGCTGCAGTTCACACAGGCTGCCGTCGTTTGTTTGTCACTGTGTTGCAATTGTTGGGGAGAGAGAGAGAAAAAGAGAAAAACTTGCCAACTTTCCTTTATGATTTCGATCCGTCGGTGTCTCGTTGTTGTGGCTGTTCAAGTGTGACCTCTCCTTTAGCTAAACCGTTCTTCCGTGATGAGCCCGCCACCCAGGCAAGGGAGGACACACACGAGCTCTCACCGCCTTCGCTATAAAATGCTCTCACTGGATTTCCAGCGTTTCTCCTGGTGTGTCTGAGGGGTGTTCCCCAGACCCATCTTTTATCCTCACTTACGGGGTCTCAGATGTCAATCAGGTTGGGATTATGCAATCCCTCAACCAGACCATTCTGGTTGTCCCCTGAGGGGTTTCAATGAATAGTACAGTACTCAATACACAATTCCTTCTCCAAGAGACAATAGCAGTAATCAGTGGTTCCGTTCCGCTTATGTCAGGAGACATTCCACCTGGTTGTGTATTCTGCGTCTCCCTCTCTCCCCCTCCCTCTCTCCCCCTCCCTCTCTCCCCCTCCCTCTCTCCCCCTCCCTCTCTCCCCCTCCCTCTCTCCCCCTCCCTCTCTCCCCCTCCCTCTCTCCCCCTCCCTCTCTCCCCCTCCCTCTCTCCCCCTCCCTCTCTCCCCCTCCCTCTCTCCCCCTCCCCCTCCCTCACTTTTCCTGACATGCTGTGTAAATCTCTGATTTCCTGGGTCTCAGACCCGAAATAATAGCGATCTTGCGATCCTCAAAAAGGAGGGGGCGACTTTACACCCTTCAGCCCCTCAGAGTTGCTCCACATTCGTAACACTGGAATTTTTGTGTATTTAATTTGTAGTTGGCTCACATAGGATATCAAATACTTTGCACTGTATTTTAATCTATTATGTAGCCATTTTGCTGGTTGATCATTGTAATGACTTGGAAGTTAGTTCTTGTTTTCTTGTTTCATCTTTGCTTTAATCTGACTTGTTTCAGTTTGTTGTACATCAGAAAAGCTGGATTGTATCCCTTCAAAGTCAACAGTGAGCAATTGTATCTTTGTTTACTTAGTTTAAATAGGAAAGTCTTTTTTTTGTAATTATTTTCTGTGATATTACAAGAACAGGTAATTATAGATCAATTTATTCCACTTGCACATTGCAATTCCTTCATTATGTATTTATTTATGAACTCAGTTGAACCCGAATGGCATACTGTAAACATACACAAATGAACTAGTATTGGTTATGATTTGTACTTAATGCCATTTGATTTATTTTTCAGAATCCAAGGCAAGAACCTCCTGCTCCTCCAGTGGATTAGATTTATGGAAGTGGATTTCTTATCATTACCAGCTAAGAAACCAACCGACCAAACCAATAACTGTGGCCTGAAATATTCTCAAAACAGTTAGTTTACTGATATATATTTTACCAATATTTTCATAAAAAATCAATATTCCCAATATAGTTATTACAATAGTTGAACAGTTAATTGCACTACTTAAAAAAATTAAACTCTTACATTTTAGACAAATGGACACATTTTCTGTTACAAATCGATTGGGAAAGATGCACATTCCTACACTGATCTCTGCCAGCTTTGTTAGTAACATTGTACATGAAAAGTGCAGGGATCATGGGATAGATCACTATTACTTCTGTCACTGTACCTGACACTGGGGTACAGTGCTAGCAGGTTATCCAAATCATTTGTACTTTTCCCTAATAAGGTTATAATATTAACTTTTATTTATGCCTGTTTTTGGATGGTAATTGGTCAAGAAGTGGCTTGCGCATTATTGTATTGTTTTGACTGCTCCATTAAGATTTTGATGCCAGTAGGTTTTAGCTATAACTTGTTTGAAGTAGTTATTTTAAAATCCTTTTCTGTAACATGCAGATGTTTTGGAAATTCTTATTTCCTTTCTATACAGTGCAGTACATTCCATATACCTTTTGGCTTATCAGTATGTTTTATTTAAATGTTCTGGTATTCATAATTCAGTATGATGTATACTAGTGCCAATTGATATTGCATATGTATTATTTTATTGTACACCAGCATCCTTCATTTGCTAGGGTGCACTACTGAATTCTTTGCAACTCCAGTGCCAATATTCCTCTCTATTTAAATGCCAATTTATAATGTTCTGTTAGAAGGCAATCTGATTGCCTTAATCCTAATTCCAGGGAAAGACTTCTTTACCATGATGTTTCTCACATAACATTTGACCAAGACCTGAGAATTTTATTACACATTAGACTCAAAAGTAATTGTACAGTAGTACCTATTCATTGTATGAAAGGATTGTTGCTGTGTCTATTCAGATTGTGTTGTATAACAGAAAATCTTTGCACTAAGGAAGCAATGCCTGAGTTAGGCTTTAAAATGTGTATGTGAAGTATCTTTCTTCATCATTTACATAATTGTGGGCATTTGAGAGTGGTACTTTTGATTTTATATGAGTGAATGGTTCCAGTTGAAAGACTAATGTGTGATGAATGTGGAGCAGTAGCACTTAACTCATGGCCACAATTCCTTATTCAGCTCTGTGTCTTTTATGAGTATTGTTATAAAATGCATAATATGGGTAGTTTAGCAAATCTAATGATAATCGGAACTCCACTTGTACATTCCTAAAATATAGTATTACATAGGTGAAGCCCCAGGAACAGGAAGGAAAATAAGAAACTTCTTTGTACTCAATTTCATCTTGTTAAATTGATCAACCTGCTTGGATGCAAGCATACTAGATCATGTAAATTCGCATTATCTTAGTTTGGAATAATGCTGATATTTACCCCCCCCCCCCCCACCCCCCACCACCACCATTTTTATTAATTGAGTAGCTCTATTAGTACTCCTTTCTGATTGAATGTACCACTGTCTTTAATAGATTGTGCATTGAAAACTCTGAGGTAATCTCTATCTCTTAGTGACTCAAGTCAGCAAAGCTCAGTCCATGGACTGTACTGCAGAAACATCTCAGCCAATTTAGGGACAGGGTTGCTACAATTGGACATAATTCTCATGAGTGAAGAAGAACAAAGACATTATATAGAATTACCACTATATATTGTGAAGGGCAAAGTTGGGTTTAGCTTGGATAATCCTTGAGGGTGATTAACCAAAGTACATTCACCAACAGTTGGGTACTGCATGTTGAGGCAAATTACTGAAAGACAAACTGCAACCAGTGGAAATATCTCTGCAGTATCGGCACTAAGACTGATAAGTAATGTTAAAACTGAAGAAAATTTAGATGTTATGGCTTTGTTGAAGTTGCCTATTTTTCAGATGATCAGTAGAACAGTCTCCATATGACATTGACATTTTGGTAGAAAATGTAGAATTATTAATAAAACTCCCTTATTTTTGAGACTTATTAAAATGCTTTTCAATGCTACATTTTGTAAAACATATAAATGACCTAGCAAAATGTGGTGTGGGGGGGAAATAAACCTTACCAAAGAAGGTTTCAGTATTCATAACTGATTATAGAAATCCATGTCTAGGTTTGTAGCCAATCACTATTTGTCAAACAGTGGGACATCCTCCACCTTTTGAATTTCTTCAGACAGTGGAATGTGGACATGTACCATAATGAGAAATTTGTTCTTTTCATTAAATTACAAACTTTTCACTTGTGATTTCCCTAATGTTAAGTTATTGATTTCTTAAATCAGTAGATTCAGAATACCAAACAAAATTTAATTGCCTATGGAAGGTAGCTAGAGTTTAACCTGTAGAGTGATATGGTGAGAATTCATTGCTATTGATCAACTTTTACCAAAATAAATTTTGCTCCAATTGGTTGACAATTGAACTTTGCTATTTAAATCAATCTGGGAAAATAAAGTAATATCTATCCTTAAATGTTTTGATCTATATGAATAGGGGAATTGAATTGATGTTACATCTGGCCCTAACAGCTATAAATTATGTCCAGATTGATTCACCACTTCTGCTTCTTATATTTTATATTTTTCCTCCTATAGAACTTTACCTTCTATGTCATTTGCTCAGATGGGAATGAAAACCAATATTTTAATGGTTCAATGCTTCCATTTAATATCAGAATGTATACAGTATACAACCTGAAATTCTCACTCTCCGTAGACACACAAAACAGAAGAATGAACGATGGGGAAAAAAATGTAAGAATCCCAAAGCCCCCCTACCCCTCCCATGCAGAAGATGCAGCAAGCAACTTCAATTCGCTCCCCTTCCCTCCCCCCAATTATTCTAGCAGAAAGCATTATCATTCCCAGCACCATGCAAACAACAATAAAGCCCTCAAAGAGAGACAATGGTCTACAGCCCAAACAAAAACTCCCAGCATTTCAACATCCCTTAGGCTCTTTCTCACTGACAAGGGAGAGACAGGTATTGCTCTTTCCACAGTGAGAGGGGAGACAAACTATTGCTGTTTCAATGACAAATATTACAAAATACAAATTTTCACTGTTTTCTCAATTAAATCACTTTAAATTTTTTCTTGTGCTATTAGGTTGGACAATTTCATTGAATAGCAATACCCTTTGTAGTTTTTTTAACCTTTTGAACATTATTGAAGGGTTATTTTGTTGCAGCATCACTTCTGAATCAGTTTGCCAGTGTAAATTTGCGGTGCTAGAAAGAAAATCTCTAAGATTAGAATTCTTATCAAACAAAATGACCTATGATTAACATACAAATAACTGAGACATAATTAATTGTTTTCCATAAAAGTCTGTGTCAAATGTTTTTTTCATTTTAATCAAGGGAAAATAATTCCACTGTTAATATGGAGAGTAATATCATCTATGTATACATAAGGATATTTTGTTTGGATAGTTTTCATTGCTACTTTTAATTTAAAGGAATACATTGTTAATTAAAACATTCCCACTGATCTATTTTGTTATAAAGGTTTATCCATGACTAGGGTATATGATTCACGTCCTTTCTGTCTCCATGCCTAATATCCACACTGGACTAGAACCATTTGGGAACAATTGAAGGGGAGTTATGTCATCAAACCTAATGCAAAATAAAATTACATTTAAGCTTGTAAACTACTGTGGAGCCAGAAACCAAACATAGGCCAGGTGCAATCATACAAGGAAGAGTGCGAAAACAGAAGTTGGCTGCCAAACTTCTTGGCCACAAATGATGAAGTGATACAAAATGAAAAGTAAAACGGTAATATGGCCTTTGGCAAATTTGCAATATTTTTATTGCTGTCACAAGTTATGGGATGCATTGCTTTCTTTTCCAAAATGCTGTAAATTAGATTTCTAAATATGTCAATAAAAAGTTGGTGTCATGTTAAATTTATGTAAAATAGTTGTAAGACTCTTGATTTCTGCTTATGTACTGTAATTGGTGCCATTCAAGGCTTTTTTTAAACTTTAAGGAATTGTCACTGGGATGATGGCTTCTATTTTGCACTTTTTTGTTCTATTAAAGGTTTATATGGTTATAAGCACGGAATTAATTGTATTTTTTGTTTAAAATACATAAAAACAGAAACCTGTTTCAACCATTTAATTTACAATAAAATCTAGCTACTATTATTGACCTTTAAGAGGTAGTTAACTTTCATCTATGTGATCTTCCCAGTTATGTGTGACCTATTTAATGTGTATATTGACTTTAATTTTAAATACTTTTTAAACTCATTCATTTGATAGTTTGAAACAAGTTTGGCAATTCAAAAATGTAGTTTAAATTAGTATCAGACCACACTTGTTTTTCATTTTGCCAATAAAGAATAATACTAGCAATCCTATATTGGATTTTGTGTAAAACATACGTAGTGATCTTTATCTGAAGGGGATGTGGCATGTATCCATGAGCATGTCAGTGACTGGAAGATGTAATCAGTCAGAATGTTAAATGGAAAATTTAAAAATGCCAACTACATATACTGGAGGTTAGTCACCTGCCATTACAAAAAAAAGGACAAACTTGCTGAAATTCTTGTTAAAATCAAAAAATTCCCTAGTTGTAGAAATGATTTAAAATACTAACTTTTTTTGCCCATGGTAATTTCATAAATTGCAAATGCATAAGTTGTGGCTGAAGCCTTCAAGTGAGTGTGTTGATCATGCCTGCATGGCATGTTAGCATGATAGCAGTTAGCATTATGATTTATGACACCAGTGACATGGATTCAATTCATGCCACTGTCTGTAAAGAGTTTGTACATTCTCCCCATGATCATCTGGGTTTCCTATATTCAAAGGTGTATTGGTTAGTAAGTTGTGGGCATGCTGTGTCAGTGCCAGAAGCATTGTGACACTTGAGAGTTCTCTCCATCACATCCTCAGACTGTGTTGGTCATTGACACAGCATATTTATACTGCACATGTGACAAATAAAGCTAATCTTTCTCTTTTCTGTGATAATAGCAATTTTCAGTATCAATTGAAAGAAAACACAAATAGAATTAATGAATGCTGACAAATTTTAATATTTGTCAGTATCACTGGAGTCCAGAGTTTTTTTGGCATTAATTAAGTAGAATTAATTCAAAGCAGCCAGTCATTTGGGAAGTAGTAACACCTGCTCCATTATTGCCTTGAAACGATGACATATTCTGACATGCATTCTGTGTTATTCATGTTTGACTGTGGAATTGTAAAATTATCAGCTGCTTGGACAGGGACAAGAAATTAATGCAAAAGGCTGATGAGTTCTGGTTAATTCCCATTGGGAGCACAATATTTGACTCTGGCCAATTAATTCCAGGAAGGTTATATTGGATAGGATGCAACGAAGATTTACCAGAATGATACTGGACTAAAATATTGGAGATACTGAGGTCGGGCTGCCTCTGGAAAGAGAAATACATTTACTGTTTTAGTTCAAAGACTCTTTGTAAGGACTGGGAATAGGAGGAAAAAAATTGGTTTTAAGTTGCAGTCAAGGTAGGTGGAAAGTGAATGGGACAAAGAATATCTCTGAGACGGTGAAGCCAGAGTTGTGAGGATAATCTGCAAACAAGTCACGTAGTTGATGGGATAATGCGGGACAATTAGAACTACCGTGAACAAAACAGCCTAAAAACTACAAAACAAAAGCAATACACAAAGGAACTTGACTTTATCAGCTTGTAAGTCTCAATTAAATTCAAGTTGTCCATCTGTCTAACTTTAGTTTAATTCTGTTTTTGAAGGTATTATCAGGGAAGAATTATCCTTTAGGTTAGACATGGAATGAATTACACAAATTATAATTTCTGCAAACCTTTTTTTCTTTATCAAGTTATTTCATGGGCTGATGCCATATTTTCTGTTTCAGGGAATTGAGCTGAATTCAGCATTTGCTCATCAGTTTAGGCATTTAAGATGTACCTGCTGTACATATTTCAGGGTGGTTGTACTCTTTTGATTTTCTTACCTGTCACATTAGGAAAGACTTTATTTCACAAAACCGTGACATCCAAATGTAGCCAATGAAATACTTTTGAAGTATAGTTACTGTTGTAATCTGAGAAATGCAACAACTAATTTCTGCCTTCAGAAATACAAAGGTATGTAGAAATACTGTACAGACTTGTACCACTGCTAAAAATGTACATCTGTATTACAACACAATAGTGACAAGTGATTCTTTTATCCAGCTAAGAGTGCTTAAGATCTTAATTTAACATTCTTCTGAAAAGATTAGCAATATTATTTATCACCTAGATGTCAGACATCGAAACATATAGTGGAATGTATCATTTGCGTCACCGACAACCACAGTCCAAATATACGCTGGGGGCAACCCGCAAGTGTCACCATGGAAACATAGCATAGCCACAACATACTAACCCTAACCTGTATTTCTTTGGAATGTGGGAGGAAACCAAAGAACCTGGAGAAAATCCACACAGGTGCTAGAACAAAGAAACTCCTTACAGACAGCAGTGTCAGGCTGGATCATGTGTCTTTCATTTGCATTCAAATCCAATTCCACAATCTTCTGACACGGAGGAAGTTAGCTGCTGTTGAGCATGGCAAACACTGGTACCACTGCACATTGTCACTCACCTGATAACAGTTACGTTTAGCAATTCAAATGGAAGATACAGTCTCTGATGAATGTATTTTCCTTTTGTTGAAAGGGATCATTGACAAGCTGAACAGATTGATTTTCAGTCTTCTAATGAGAGTTAAAATTAAGGATAAAATAGTATTCCATGTGATTAAAAAAATGGAATAAAAACAATCACAAGTTATTTCTTCTGTATGGATATTTGTTGCATATCAAGTACATTGCCGAAGACGCCTGAAAATGTCTTAAAAAATATACAATCTTCTACTGCATGCTGACTTGGAACAAATGCATTAAGAACGTAATGGTATTTATAATTGATTGTATAAACCAAACCAGAGCAAATAAAATTAGACTAAATTATCTAATCAATAAAGTGCAAAGGCACCACCTTCAGTATATCTGGCAAGTCAATTAATCAATGATTGGGATTTTTTAATAAAGCAATTGATTATTTCTCAATACTGCTCCACCCTTAAGAAAATAAAACTATTTTTGATGATTTGGTCATGCCATTTAATTTGCCCAGCAGTGAATCATTTTTGTATACCAAACCATGAAGTGCTTTAATGGTTCCTTAATGTACCTTATGAATTGCCATCACATTCGTAGCCATCTATAGTAGAATAGTCTTATTTCAGAGGAAAAAAACTTACTCGAAGAAGGTGATAGCTAAAAGATATTTTAAAATTGGAATTGCCTGACTCAGTAACAGTTGACACTGAGATAACAACCACATAAACAATTGTTCTTTAAGATGGAAAAAATAAAATGTCTGATGGGTGCTGGTATTGGTATGTACAATTATGATGCTTCGGGCTTTCTCAAGTTATAAAGCAATAAGCTGAAATTAGTTCAGGTGACAGCAAAAGGCTAAAGTGGGATTAATAGAGTGGAGAAATAGATGTTATATCTCTCTGATCCACAAATCTATACACAATGAGACAGAAATGCTAATACTATTTTAAAAATTCATAGTTGAAAAAAGTGGAAAGATCTGGCAACAGACCAGAGTACATTATCGAGACCATGTAGTTCTGACAGAATGTTGAACTTCTGTAGATGAGATACTACAATGTTTTTATCCACCCTTCCATTGAAATATTTACACAGACTCTCTGACCAATATTATCCTTAAACCATAATCATTAAATAGGTAAGCGAATCATTTATTCCGATCTTTAATTCTTACAAAGCAAAAACATCCCAGCTGGGGCATAGGCCACTGAAAGCAGCTTGCCAAAGCACTCTGTCCAGGCCAAAGATTGATTGCTTTCACCACAGGACTTCATACGTCTTCTAAACAAGTGTCCTTCCTCTCCCAAGGATGAAGTCGTTGGAGCTTCTGTTAGTGTTTCTGTAGCTCTGGGTTTATATGGGATGGGGCTGATAGCCCCATGCCCAACCTCCTCCCTCTCCACCCATGGCGGAGTTACAGGCTTTAATACTGAGTATGTAATTGCTGAATAATCTTCAACATACTGTGTGTGAAGTTGAACAAGAAGGCCACTTATGTTTTGGAGAGTGTGAGACAGATGAATAGACTGAATTGAGGTAGAGATCATTGGAGGCAATGCGCAGATCAATAAGATCAGAATACAAAACCAAACCAAACACCTGTTAACACACACAGCATGCTGGAGGAACTCAGCAGGCGAGGTAGTATCTATAGAAAAAAGTACTGTCGACGTTTCGAGCCGAAACCCTTTGGCAGGATTCAGAAGTCCTGCTGGGGGTTTTGGCCTGAAACGTCAACTGTACTTTTTCTACAGACGCTGCCTGGCCTGCCGAGTTCCTCCAGCATGCTGTGTGTGTTACTTGGATTTACAACATCTGCAGATTTTCTCCTGTTTGTGCCAAACACCTGTTGATTCCTAGAGCTAAGAAACCAAAATAAGAGAGAAGCAATGTCAAACCTGTATCAAATATTTTTTGGAAAGCAATGGAGGTGTCATAGTTAAGCTGAAATTGGAGAAGCTGCAAAAACAAATGATTAAAATGTTACAATTCGTGTTTGTAAAAATGATGAGAAATAACAAATGGGGCAATAAGTATTGATAGTCATTATCAAATTCAGGAGATAGTAGTTAGAATATGAAACTTGCAACCATATTGAACAATTGAGGCAAAACATATTGTGTTCAAGAGGAAGTTCATGAGAGAGAAAGGAGTAAAACAACATGTTGACAGAGTTGGGCGAAGTGGGGTGAAAGGAAACTCCACATACACCAGTAGTGACCTCGTGGGTCAAGTAGGCTATTTCTGTGGCATAGACTGTCTGCCATATGCAAATTAGCTACCAGAGTTTAATCCATTACAACATCAGTGCATTGACTTTTGGGGTGTTCTGAGATGGTGATAGGTGTAAATGTACCAAAATGTATAGCCTAGAGCTGGGTGGGATGGCATACCCAAGATGACACTCGCAAAATATTTTGTTAGTGTGTGACATGCAATGCCCCTCAATTCTTCAAACCCAATCTAAAATGATTCTCTTTACTGCCAAATAAAGCAACAAATGTTTTTTTTTATCCTGAGAGCAATGAGATGTTTTCACAGAAATGTCTCACACCAGCTTGGTGCCAGCTAGACAGTTGTAAGAACAAATGACGTTGGATGATACATTTTAAAATAGTGTACATATCAGTATTTGGATAGTAAAAGGTTACAATAACACTATTTAGAAATGATGCTCTTTTTCAATTGTCTTTTTAAAAGATTAATATTAATCACTTCTGAACAGGTTTTGTAAAATGTTTCATATTTCAATGTCTCTTATAATTTTATTAATAATAAAACAACACATAAACAAAACAACAGTACTCATCCTTTTTCCTTAAAAGTCCATAATTATTGCTAATAATTTAAGAATCAATGATAATTCCTACTCAAAATTACTGTGGCATGCGTAATAGTTTTTCCAGAATATTATTGCCAAAAAGATTTGCCAGCCCTGGCCTAGAGGAAATACCAAGGCTAGATCATAAAGACAAGAAATTCTGCATATGCTGGAAATCCAGAGCAACAGACGTAAAATGCTGGAGGAACTCAGCAAGAAAGGCAGCATCTATGGAAATGAACAGTTGATATTTCGGGCCTAGACCCTTCTTCAGGATTGGAAAGGAAGGGGGAAGATGCCAGAACAAAAAAGTGGGGGAGGAGAAGGTTAGCCAGAAGGTGAAGCCAAGTGGTGGGAAAGGTAAAGGGCTGGAGACGAAGGAATCTGATAGGACAGGAGAATGCACCATATGAGAAACCTGGAATGGCACCAGGGTGAGGTAATGGGCAGAGAAGAGACCAGGGTGGGGAATAGAAGCAGAAAGAAGAGGGAGGGATTTTTTTTTACCAGAGGTTGGAATTGATATTCATGCCATCAAGTTGCAGACTACCCAAACAGAATATCAGGTGTTGCTCCTCTACCCTGAGGATGGCCTCATCGTGGCACAAGAGGCGGCCATGGACTAACATGTTGGAAAAGGAATGAGAATCAGAATTAAGGTGTTGGGCCACTAGGAAGTTCCACTGTTGGTGAATGTAACAAAAGTACTCAATGAAGTGGTCCCCTAATTGATGATGGGTCTTGCCAGTGTAGAGCGGGCTGCATCAGGAGCACTGGATGCAATAGGCAACCCAGCAGATTTGCAGATCAAGTGTTGTCTCACCCAAAGGGACTGTTTGGGGCCCTGAATGGAGGTGAGTAATGAGGTGAGTGGGCAGGTATAGCACTTTGGTTGCTTGCAGGCTTAGCTGTCGGGAGGGAGATTGTGGGGCGGGAATCCCTGTGGAAAGCTGAAAGTGGGGGGGGGGGAGGAGGTTAAGATGTGTTTAATAGTAGGATCCCTTTGGAGATGGTAGAAGTTGCAGAGAATGATAGGTTCATGCAGAAGGTCTTGGGATGGTAGGTAAGGACAAGAGGAACTCTTTCTGTTAAGGCGGTGGGAAGATGTGTAGAGTGTGGGTGTACAGGAAATGGAGGAGATGTGGGTGAGGACAGCATCAACACTGGAGGAAGTGAATTCATGTTCTTTGAAGGAGGAGGACATCTCTGATATCCTGGAAAAGGAAGCCTCATCCTGGGAACATGTGGCAGAGACAAAGAAACTGGGAAAAGGGAATAGCACTTTGGAGACGGTGGTAAGAGGTACAGTTAAGACAGCTGTGGGAATCAGTATGTTTATAAAACCTGTTGAACAACAATTTGTCTCCAGAGATCGAAAAAGGGGAAGGTGGTGTCAGAAATGGACATAGTAAATTCAAGGGCAGGGTTAAAGATGTGTTGGCTAACTTGCAAGTGGACAGCAAGCAGCTGACTAAAATAGCAACTTGAACACCAACCATATAAAAGAAACAGTTCAATCCAGACCATCAAAGGGAAGTTATAAGAGTTTAAGATAACAATTATCTTAACAAAATATTCTTCGGATAAGCAGGGGGCCGTAAGGAGCAAAATAGTCTAAATAAATAAAGGAATTAAACATTGAACAAATCTGATTTGCATGAAGTATCTAATATATATAAATATCGATCTGTTGCAGAAAATTAAACTGTTGTTAGCGAATTAGTAATGGGTGTCCTGATTCTGTTAGCTCTAGGTTGAACTGAACTACTTACCCAAATGTGGCATCAAGCAGCCATAGTAAAAATGAAATCAATGAATATTTGAGAAAAACATTTGAATGAATATAGTTGAACTTCATGCAAATTTAGAAGCTAGTGGGTGTTGGAGGCCAGTCACGAAATCTTAGCCAAAGTGCCTTGGGACACTATCTTAGGGCACAACCATTCTTAGCATCATTGTAGTTTCCCTTCATCAAAGTCTGCAGGGTGGGTAGTTGATGCATAGCAACGATCAGTTCCGTCCAGAACACCTCAGACAAAGAAGCAGTAAATACCCGAATACGTTCAGGATTGGGCTGATGGTGACATTTACACCAGGTGCTTGTTAAGGAATCAAAGTTTGTAAGAGCATGCAAAACAGTTGAATCCATATTCAGATATTAAACAGCGGAACAGTCCCGGCCTACGGCCTGTTCCGGCATCGATTTCTCACGCTCCTATGTACTTGAGTCACGTTCAGAACTCGCTGCACCTCCAGTCCAGTTATGCCACTGCACTTATCCGCAAATAAACGCATTCCCCTGGGGAGGGGTGATTGCGATACAGGGATATAGATAGTTGGAGCGAGGGGGGGGGGGTTAATATTGCAACTTGGGCCAGTGCAAGGTTATCACATCATTCCTGCCTTTACGCAAACCCTTTTCTCAGCGTTCTCTGTGGTAAGAATCGATCTTCCTAACTTGGAGGCGCCAGTCCGACGTTGAGTGAACGAGGGTCGGTTGTGCTTTATAGCCCGTCACTTCATTATTATTCACTTCATCTTTCAGGTCAAAAGTCGATCATGCGCCGTCAAACGCGGAAGAGGTATTAAACACTGAGTAAAGCCGCAACTCTGAAACTTGACGGAAGGTAAATCTCTGCTTATACTCAAGCGGTACAGAGACAGTGACCTGCTGCTCTGAAGTTCGTCTGACTTCTAGATGTAGGAACTGGGGATATGTGCGGGAGGTTCACCGAGCGTTTCTGCAGGAGAAGCAAAGCTACTGTGCTCACAGCTCCTCTCCCGTGCAGTTACCATTTACTGACAGGAAATCCCGTCGTTTCGCTGTCACTGAACACGACGAGCACATTTCCAACTCGGACATCCGTTAAGGAAATTCAGGCAGATTGGTCCCTTTTAAGACAGTTTGAAGTTCATCTTTTTTTTCTAAAATATGAGTTTAACAAAAGTTCCTTGATGCGATGTAATGTCCTGCTGGTTTATAAAATGTTTGAACTCTATCAGAGGTAGATAGATTAGGGAAAATTAAGAGACTCTTAGCTCATGGCTGATAGAAAATGAGTGAGTGAGTGTGTGTGTGTGTGTGTGTGTGGGGGGGGGGGGGGGGGCTCCTCTACCAAAGGAGGAAGAAGGCGCTGGCTTCCAATAGCCTGCAGGCCACCCTTGGGCAAGGTGTATCACCGGCTTAGCCCTCTCCCCCCACATGAGGGTCAGTGAAGCCGTGTGAGTGGGTGAGGGATGGTCTATGAGCAGCCGGTGCATATCACAAGTCCTGGCTTTGCGGCCACTGATGCTAGGTGGACAATTTGTGAAGACTATTGATCATGGCTGGGGTCCCCTGTCTTGTAAAGACGCTACCCAGAAGAAGACAATGGCAAACCACCTCTGCAGGGGAAAAAAATGCCAAGGGGGAGGCATTTCAATAGAAACATAGTTTGGGAACATTTTTAGGAGAATGTGGGGCAAATGGGATGAGCACCTTGACCGTGTTGGGCCTTCTGTACTGTATCACTATGACTTTATGACTCTAGGCATTGCCTTGCGTGGATTTTCCACTCAAATTGTGAATGTGAGAAGGTAAGACAACAGGCTATTAGCCTGGACTTCAAATTGAAATTTTACTTGGAAATATTTTTTTCTCCTACAGAAATCTAGCCAATAGAAAAGCAGTTAGGTAGTTAAACTAATTTAAGCAAACTAACCTCCTGATATAAAAGAGGTTTAAATGGAACATACACATGGACATGGACCAGATTACAATATCTATGTCTATGCCATGCATCCTTTGTAAATTAAGGAGATCTGTGATGTTTATTATTTGGTATGCTTACACGCTGATAAGTTGTACTGTCCAGAGAGTCATACAGCATGGAAAAAAGGCCCCTCAGCCCAACTTATCCATGCCCAGAAAGATGTCCATCTAAGGTAGTCTAATTTGCCTGTGTTTTACCCATGTCCCCCTAAACCTTTCCTGTGGGATAGAGGTTAGCGTGAAGCCCCTATAGTTTGGGGCATCGAGCTTTGGAGTTCAATTCCAGCATCCTCTGTAAGGAGCTTCTATGTACTCTTTGTAAATGTGTGGGTTTCCTCGGGACGCCCCAGTTTCCTTCCACAGTCCACCAAAGACGTGCCCCTAGCAGGTTAGTTGGTCAGTGTAAAGTGTCCTGGGATCAGGCAAGGGTTAAATAGGTGGGCTGCTGGGCAGTGTGGTTTGTTGGGCCTAAAAGGCCTGTTTAGCGCTGTATCTCTAATAATAAATACATAATGAGGTCCCTGTCTAACGTCCTTTAACCATTGTTATAGTAGCTGCCTTAACCACCTCCTTTCACAGCTCAGTCCACATACACACCACCCTCTGTATGAAAACATGCCCCTCAAGTTTCTATTAAATCTCTGCCTGTCATCTTAAACTTATTCCTCTAGTTGTTGATCCACCCCCCCAGAAAAAAGACTCTGTGCATGCATCCTCATGATTTTCTGCACTTCTGTAAAGTCACCCACTACAAGGAATAAAGTCCTTGCCTGCCTAACCTCTCCTTATAATCTAGTCCTTCAAGTCCCGGCCACATCCTCGTAAACCTTTTCTGAACTCTGTCCAGCTTAATGGCATCTTTCCTATAGCAGAATGACCAAAACTGAACATAATCAAGTGCAGCCTCACCAGCATCTTGTACAACATCAGTACAGCATCTTAACTTCTATAGCCAATGCCCTGACAAATAAAGGTGTACCAAAAGCATTCCTCAATACTTCGTCTACCTGTGATGCCTCTTTCAGGAAACTATATACTTGTAGTCCTATGTCCATCCATTCCACAACAATCATGACCATTGTTCTTTGGTTTTATTGATGGCTTAACATAAAGTAACAGGAAGGTTTGAAACATCTGATTACAGAATTGGACAATCTCATTTTCATTCCTGCAGGTATGTTTGAAATTAGGAAGATCTGCTGTATTGGAGCTGGATATGTTGGTGGTCCAACCTGCAGTGTTATTGCTCACATGTGTCCTGAGATTCAGATTACAGTCGTAGACGTTAACCAAGCCAGAATAGAAGCTTGGAACTCCAATACACTTCCAATTTATGAGGTATACCACTGAAATATTTATCCAATGTATTGTTTCATAAACTCTTTGCTGCATGTCATTCTGATGGTATATATTTTTAGTTGCTATTTTCAATTTTGTTTTTTTTTCCAGCCTGGTTTAAAGGAAGTGGTAGAGTCATGCAGAGGGAAGAACCTTTTTTTCTCAGCTGACATCGATACTGCCATTCAGGAATCTGACCTTATATTTATTTCGGTAATTATTATCAACGACGCACACATTGTGCTTTCAATGTAGCAAAACTGTCCAAGAATTTAAGAGTAAAATTTATTAAGTCAGACATGAAATCAAGGCACACAAGGAGAGAGCAGAGTGAACAAGCAGAATCGTGGGCAAAGAGCTAGGTTTTCTGTTGTGAAGGAGAACTGGAGAGAGAAAGATCTAGTCAGATGGGGGTGCAATCAGCCACAGTGACTTCTATGGGGTCAACCAGATGGGTTATTTTATTTTTTAAAATATTTTTTACGATCACAAGACCCTAGTGGACATTGAATTTAAAATACTGCAGGTTGACCCCATCAGCGAGTTGCTCGTTGGCGGAAAGACTGGAAGAGCTGGACTTGGTACAGACTGCCACAGAGAGGCGTCAGTGTGAAAAGGAGGTGTGCAGTCTAACAGCGAGTGATCACAAGGGCCTCCCAGCCGCGGTTCCTTTAAGACCCTTCTAGGGGTCTGGAGCTGCAGCTGATGTCCTTCGGCTTGTACGGGAGAGTGAGGAGATAGTCAGAGTTACAGGGAAGTAGTCACCCCTAAGCTGCAGGAGGCAAGTAGCTGGGTGATTGTCAGGAGACATGGAAATGTAAATAGGCAGTTAGCGCAGAGCTCCCCTGTGGCCTTTCCCCACAATAATAAGTATACCGTTCTGGATGCTGTTGTGGAGGACGACCTCCCAGGGGAATGCCACAGAGACCAGGTTACTGGCACTGAGCACGGGTCCGTGGTGCAGAAGAGAAAGAGAGGGAAGAAGGGAGTGGCAGTGATAGGGGACTCGATAGTGAGGGGAACAGACAGGAGATTCTGTGACATGAGCAGGACACCCGGATGGTGTGTTGCCTCCCAGGTGACAGGGTCAGGAAAGTCTCAGATCACATCTACAACATTTTAGAGAGGGAAGGAGAGCAGCCAGATGTCTTGGTACATATTGGTACCAATGACATGGGAAGGAAAAGCAAAGAGGTCCTGAAAAGAAAATTTAGAGAGCTAGATAGAAAGCTGAGAAGCAGGACCTACTGGATAGTAATTTCTGGATTGCTGCCTGTGCTACATACCCGTGAGGGTAGAGACAGAGTGATTTGTCAGATAAATGCGTGGCTGGGAAGCTGGTGCAGGTTGCAGGGCTTCAGGTTCTTGGATCATTGGTGTCTCCTCTGGGGGCTGTCTGACCTGTACAAAAGTGACGGGTAGCACCTGAACTCAAGTGGAACCTGTATTCCCACGGGTAGGTTTGTTAGTGCTGTTGGGGAGGGTTTAAACTAACTTGGCAGGGGTTGGGAACTGGAGTGAAGGGACTCAGGATAGGTCGGATGGTAACAAGCAAAGATAGCGTGCAGTCAGACTGTCAGGAAGGACAGACAGATGATAGGACATGGATGCAGCCAGCAGGGTGAGTATCAATGCATTACGGTTGCAGAATCAGAAAGGATAGCAAATATAGTACTCAAAGTGTTGTATCTAAATGCATGTGGTATAAGAAATAAGGTGGATCTTCTTGCACTATTACAGATTGTCAGGTATGATGTTGTGGCCATCACTGAATCGTGACTGAAGGATGGTTGTAGTTGGGAGCTGAATGTCCGAGGTTACACGTTGTATCGGAGGGACAGGAAGGTAGGAAGAGGGGGAGGCATGGCTCTGCTGGTAAAGAATGGCATCAAATCAGTAGAAAGCTGTGACACAGGATCAGGAGATGTTGAATCCTTGTGAGTTGTGGAGTTGTGTTAAGAAACTGCAAGAGTAAAAGGATCCTGACAGCAATTATATACAAGCCTCCCAACTGTAGCTGGGAGGTGAACCACAGATTACAACAGGAAATAGAAAAGGTGTGTCGAAAGGGCAATGTTATGGTAGTTATAGGGAATTTCAACATGCAGGTTGATTGGGAATATCAAGTTGGAAACGAATCTCAAGAGAGTGAGTTTGTTGAACGCCTATGAGATGGCTTTTTAGAGCAGTTTGTCATTGAGCCTACTAGCGTTCAGCTATAGTGGAATGCGTACTGTGTAATGAACTGGTGGTGGTTAGGGAGCTTAAGTTAAAGGAACCCTTAGGAGGCTGTGATCACAATATGACTAAGTTCAACTTGAAATTTGAAGGGAGAAAGTAAAGTTTAATGTAGCAGTATTTCAGTGGAGTAAAGGAAATTACAGCGGTATGAGAGAGGAGCTGGCCAAAGTAAATTGGAAGGAGATGCTGGCAGGGATGACAGCAGAGCAGCAATGGCTTGAGTTTCTGAGAAAAGCGAGGAAGGTTCAGAATATGTAGATGTATTCCAAAAATGAAGAAATACACAAACAGCAAAATAGTGCTGACATGGGAAGTCAAAGCTAACGTAAAACCAAGGGCATACAACAAAGCAAAAATTAGTGGGAAGACAGAGGATTGGAAAGCTTTTAAAACCCTACAGAGAGCAACTAAAAAACACTATTAGGAGGGAAAAGATGAAATATGAAAGCAAGCTAGCAAACAATATAAAAGCTTTTTCAATTATGTAAAAAATAAAAGAGAGGTGAGAGTGAATATAGGACTGCTAGAAAATGAGGCTGAAGAAATAATAATGGGGGACAAGGAGATGGCAGATGAACTAAATGAGCATTTTGCATCAGCCTTCACTGTGGAAAACACTAGCAGTGTGCCAGATGTTGAAGGGTGTGAGGGAAGAGAAGTGAGTGCAGTTACTATTACAAGGGAGAAGGTGCTCAAAAAGCTGAAAGACCTAAGGGTACATACATCAGCTAGACCAGATGAACTGCACCTAGGGCTCTGATAAAGGTAACAATGGAGATTGTGGAGGCATTAGTAATGATCTTTCAAAAATCATTGCACTCTGGCACGGTGCCAGAGGACTGGAAATCTGCAAATGTTACTCCACTCTATAAGAAAGGAGGCAGGCAGCAGAAAGGAAATTATAGACCAGTTAGCCTGACCTCAGTGGTTGGGAAGAGGTTGGAGTCTTTAAGGATGAGGTTATGGAGTACTTGGTGACATAGGACAATTTAGGACATAATCAGTGTGGTTTCCTTAAGGGAAAATCTTGTCTGACAAACCTGTTGGAATTCTTTGTAGGATAGTTAAAGGGGATGCAGTGGTTGCTGAATATTTGGACTTTCAGAAGGTGTTTGCCACACATGAGGATGCTTACCAAGTTAAGTGCCCACGGTATTACAGGAAAGTTACTGGCATGGTTAGAGCATTGGCTGATTGCTAGGAGGCAGTGAGTGGGAATAAAAGGATTCTTTTCTGGTTGGCTGTCCGTGACTAGTGGTGTTCTGTAGGAGTCAGTGTTGGGTCACTTCTTTTTATACTGTGTATCAGTGATGTCGGTAATGGAATAGATGGCTTTGTTGCCAGGTGTGCAGATGATAGGAAGATTGGTGGAGGGCCAGGTAGTGTTGAGGAAATAGGTCGGCTGCAGAAGGACTTGGACAGATTAGGAGAATGGGCAAGAGAGTGGCAAATGAAATACAATGTTGGAGAATGCATGGTCATAGTGGGGTTTAGTGGGAAATGATGGAGGAGCTGCATGGGCACAATCAAGGGAGGACTAGGCCACAAGTTGTAGTGTCGTGTATTTGCAGTCACCCACGGGAGGGGTTGGAGCCAGGCGCTTCACCAGAGACAGTATGGTCATGCTGGAGTTGGTGCTGCCCTCTAGTGTTCACTCAGCAGAGGACAAGCAGTATTGTGTTTGACTGCAGACTGCTGCAACATTCATGGACTCAGGGATTTGGACTATTTTCTGTGTGATTGTATTTTACTGTTGTCTTACATGGGCTTGCTCTCTTATATGCGTTATATGTGCTTTAAGCTATGTACGACTGTTCATACTGTGTTTTGCATCTTGTCCCCGAGTAAAGCTGTTTTGTTTGGCAAATACTTTGAGAGGCTGGTCAAGGACTACATCTGCAGCATGCTAACACCTACAACCACACTGGCCCCCCCACAATTCGCCTACCAACACAACCAATTGACAGATGATGCAATAGCCACAGCTCTACACACTATCCTTACACATCTGGAGGAGAAGGATGCTGCTCTTGGACTACAGTTCAGCATTCAACACCATAATTCCATCCAGGCTCGACAGGAAGCTCAGAGACCTCGGCCTTCACCCTGCTTTGTGCAGCTTGATCCTGGGCTTCCTGTCAGATCACCAACAGGTGGTAAGAGTGGGCTCCCTCACCTCTGCCCCTCTGACCCTCAACACAGGAGCCCCTTAGGGCTGTGTCCTAAGCCCCTCCTTTACTCCCTGTGTCACCACGACTGTGTCACCACCCACAGCTCCAATCTGCTAATTAAATTTGCTGACAACATTACACTGACTTGCTAATCTCAAATAATAATGAGGTGGCCTACAGAGAAGAAGTCATCACCCTGACACAGTGGTGTCAAGAAAACAACCTCTCCCTCAATGTTGCAAAAACAAAGGAGCTGGTTGTGGACTACAGGAGGAATGGAGACTAGCTAGCCCCTATTGACATCAATGGATCTGAGGTTGAAAGGGTGAACAGTTTGAAGTCCCTCGGCATAAACACCTCACGTGGTCCGTACATACTGGCTGTGTGGTGAAGACACAACAGCACCTCTTTCACCTCAGACAGTTGGAGAAGTTTGGTATGGGCCCTCAAATCCTAAGAACTTTTTATAGGGGCAGAATTCAGAGCATCCTGACTGGCTGCATCACTGCCTGGTATGGGAACTGTACCTCGCTTAGTCGCAGAACTCTGCAGAGAGTGGTGCGGACAGCCCAGTGCATCTACAGATGTTAACTTCCCACTATTCAGAATATTTACAAAGACAGGTGTGTAAAAAGTGCCCAAAGCATCATTGGTGACCTGAGTCACCCCAACCACAAACTGTTCCATCTGCTCCGGTCTGGGAAACGGTACCGCAGCATAAAAGCCAGGACCAACAGGCTCCAGGACAGCTTCTTCCACCAGGCCATCAGACTGATTAATTAATGCTGATGCTACTGTATTTCTATGTTATAGTGATTGTCCTGTTGTACATACTATTTATTATAAATGGCACATTGCACATTTAGACGGAGACGTAATGTAAAGATTTTCAGTCCTCTGTAAGTGAAGGATGTAAGAAAAAAAGTCAATTCAATGTGTTCATGTAAGGTTGAATGACAATTAAGTTTGAACTTAAAGAAAAGTTTCAGAAGAAATTCCAGAGCTGAAGGCAATGAGCAATTGACCTATTTTTCTGCAAGGATAATGTAGGTGAGTTATAGGTACCTTGATGGTTCACAGGACTGATGGAGCTTACAGGGACAGGGAGAGAGAGGCCATGGAGGTTAAATCTCAATATTGCTTAAGCAAGAGCTAATCCAGTTGAGTAAACACAGACTAATGTTTAAAAAATACTAGGACAGAAGTAGCAACATTTTGAATGGCAAATTTACAGAAGTAGGTTGAAGGAAACTGGCCTGCATTGAAGTAATCAAGCTCAGAAGCAAAAAGCAACACACACACACACACACACGATGTTGGAGGAACTCAGCAGGTCAGGCAGCATCTATGGAGGGAAATGAAGAGATGACATTTCAGGCTGGGATCCTGATGAATTCCTGATGAAGGGTCTGAGCCCGAAACAGGAACTGTTCATTTCCCTCCACAAATGCCTGAACTGCTGAGTCCCTCCAGCACTTTGTGTGTGTTGCTCAAGTTTTCCAGCATCTGCAGAATCTCCTGTGCCTCCAGAGATAACAAGGCGGCAGATACTAGGCAGAACTGGAACTGAGTGATAAGGAGTTGAAAATAGATAGCTTTAACAATTGCATGGTTATGTGATCAGGAACTCATCTCTGGGTCATATATCATAGCAAGGTTGGGAACAGACTTTCCAGAAAGGGGTTTAGAACCGGGATAGAGAGTTGCATTGGGACATCTCCCTAGCTAAGACTTCGGCCTTCCATCTATTTAAGAGCAGTTGGTTTCCTCTCATCCAGTATTGAATGTTGGAAACAGTGGAGTCAGCCAGCAGCGTTAGGGGTAGAGCTGGCTGTTGTGTATATAGAAGCTGATGCAGTGTTTTAATGACTTACAATGATGAGAGGCATTGATCGTGTGGATAGTCAGAGGCTTTTTCCCAGGGCTGAAATGGCTAATACGAGAGGGCACAGTTTTAAGGAGCTTGGAAGTAGGTAAAGAGGAGATGTCAGGGGTAAGTTTTTTACACAGAGAGTGGTGAGTGTGTGGGATGAGCTGCTGGCAGCAGTGATGGAGGCGGATATGAAAGGGTCTTTTAAGAGGCTCCTGGATAGGTATGTGCAGCTTAGAAAAATAGAGGGCTATGGGAAACCGGAGATAATTTCTGAGGTAAGTACATGTTCGGCACAGCATTGTGGGCCAAAGGGCCTGTATTGTGCTGTAAGTTTTCTATGTTTCTATAATGCAGTACAGTAGGGCGTCACAGTAGCGTAGTGGTTAGCAGGATGCTATTACAGCTCGGGGTGTCTGAGTTTGGAGTTTAATTCTGGCATCCTCTCCATGGAATATGTGGGTTTTCCCCAGAAGCTCCGGTTTCCTCCCACAGTCCAAAGACATGCCGGTTGTAGGTTAGCTGGTCATTGTAAATTGTCCTGTGGTTAGGCTAGGGTTAATTTGGTGGTTGCTGGCCGGTGCAGTTCCAGAATACCAGGGGTGATAGCAAGTGGGAAGAAACACCATTGCAAACGGTTCTAATCCTCCATCTGGGTAGAACAGAATAAATGGAGTTCCACCTAAATGCAGAGACCCTGGGGGGGAATCAGTCAAGGCCAAGATTCTTACAAGTGAGCAGTTGACCAGGTGATCGTTGAACATGCGTAAATTCACCTAGCAGGTTAGAAAGGGACCACAACTTTATCAAGTCCTACTACTGAAGCCAGAATTATCACCTCATGTTTCTAAGCTGGAATCACCAACTGTTGATCCAGGATTGAACATTTGGATCACTACATGATGTCTTTGAGCTGGAATCACTCATCAGTGATCCAGGATTAAAGATCTGGCTAAAATGAAATGAAAAAATGGTAGAAATACTCAGGTGTTCAGGGAGCATTTGTGGAGGGAGAAACATATATATAAGTGGGAACAGTGCTCATGATCTGAAAATGTTTAATACAGTGTAAAGCCATTGAAGCTGTAAACTGCACAATTGAAAAAATAAAAATCATACATGTGTTGACTTGTATTGAATACAAGACAAGTTCTAACTTTAAATATACTTCTGACTTTGTAATAGGTGAACACACCCACAAAAGTTTATGGAATGGGAAAAGGTCGGGCTGCAGACCTGAAATATATTGAATCCTGTGCTCGAAGGATCGTAGCAGTGTCAAACGGGTACAAGATAGTCACTGAGAAAAGCACTGTGCCTGTGCGAGCTGCTGAGAGTATTCGCAGAATATTCCAGTCCAACAGAAAGCCAGATCTAACTCTCCAGGTGAGCCTAGGCCGGGGGTCGGCAACCTGCGGCTCCCAAGCCATTTGTGGCTCTTTCACCTTTGTGCTGCGGCTCCCTGTGGCTTTGGGAAATAATTGGTCAGTATTTAATTAAAATGTATTTTATGTTAGTTTGTTAGCTTTTGAAATGTAATTCTAAATTTGAAGATTATGGTGATCTTGTACAATCTAAGTGTGGCGACACATTTCCTGGCACATCCGAAACGGCTCACAATTAGCCAGCATTCCGGCTAAGGGAGATAGCCTACGGGGGTTTGTGAGTACGCGTCTTTTGCAGCATCTGCGTCCATGGGGGCTGGGTTGAGGGAGGCTTAAAAGCAAGGCTGTTTAGTTCGAATAAAGCTATCTTTGACTGCAGTTTACTGACACCGCTACAACGTGTTTTTATCGCTGGCTGTCCAGACGGAAGGTGCTGAAACGCTTTGTCGCGTGTCTGGAAGAAGTGAAAACTTTCCTGGGCAGCAAAGGGCTCACCTTTCCTGAGCTGGAACAGCCAGAGTGGCTGGAAAAGCTACACTTCATGGTAGACATGACAGCGCACCTGAACACGCTGAACACAGCTCTTCAGGGGAAAGGACGCACAGCCCTGCACGTGTTGGAGGATATTTTGGCATTCGAGCGCAAGTTGACAGTGCTTGCCAGAGATTTACAGAAAGGCACTTTGTCTCACTTCCCCAATTTGAGAGAGTTCAAACAAGGTCACGACATGATAAATTCGGAGTATTTACATTCTGCAATCATCGCAATGCAAACATCGTTTGGGAAACGCTTCTGTGGGTTCAGAGAGGAAAAAAACACATTATCCTTCCCGGTCACTCCCTTAAGCATCGATCCTTCCCTACTGAATACGACTGCATTGGCAGGTGTGAGTCAACCTGATCTTGAGATGGAACTGGCCGACATAGCCGACAAAGACATATGGGTGTCCAAGTTTAGACGCTTGACAGCAGACCTTGAAGATGTTGCCCGTCAGAAGGCCGTTCTTGCTCAGAAACACAAATGGAGTGATATTGAAAACCTTCCAAAACCGGACAAACTTGTGTTCGAAACATGGAATGCTATGCCCGACATTTATGTAAACATTAAAAAGTATGCGCTTTGAGTCCTGTCGATCTTTGGATCCACATATGTAAGTGAGCAGGTGTTCTCCAACATGAACTTTATTAAAAACAAACATCGCGCACGCCTCACAGATGACAGCTTGCGATCCTGTGTAAAGATGAAGGTGACGTCATACAGCCCTGATGTGCAGACGCTGTGCGCTGAGGTCCAGGAGCAGAAATCCCATTAACCAAGTATGATAAATATTTTAATTGCCTATTATTTTATGTATATTCATATTTTTTCATTGTTCAGTGAAATAGTCCTTTTATTTTTCAGGCTGACAGCTGGCTGACGTTATTTTTGGTTTGCTGCTGGCGGAAAATTTAAGTTCGGCGTTTTTCATAAATACAAGAAGGACTCAAATAGACATTGAGTATTTTACTTAAAAGTAACTTTCAACCCAACGTCTTTTTTTCGGAGTTCAAAATGTTTTTGTTGCATGCAGAAATGTAATTTCGTTTTCTCTGCAGGAGTTCATCAATTTCATAAATGCAACACATTATAGTTTGTTTATACATAGCATAAAGGCAAAAAAAACGTTGTATGCAGTGTTATTTCATTTTAAATGTCAAACGGGTTTTGCGGCTCCCAGTGTTTTCTTTTCTGTGGGAAACGGGTCCAAGTGGCTCTTTCAGTGGTAAAGGTTGCTGACCCCTGGCCTAGGCGGTATGCTGCAGGTCAGAAACATGCTTACTGTACCAGAAGAAGCTCTGAAATCTGGCTGTCGCTAGGCAGACACATGAAATTATTTAATGTGTATGTTGAATGCCTCTCTGCATTAGGTATGAAATGTTAGCAAAATATAGATTTACAATTTACTGAACTTATTAGGAAAGAAGTTTTAACCTAATAATTAAAAAGGGCAGTCAGTCCTTGGTCTGGTATTTGGTTTGCAGTAGATTTCCTCAGACATTTTGCACTGATTCTAATCATGAGCCCATTTACCATGTAGGTACTATCGAACCCAGAATTTCTGGCTGAAGGGACAGCTGTTAGCAATCTGATGAACCCAGACCGTGTGCTGATTGGTGGTGATGAAACGCCCGAAGGTCAGGAGGCGATCCAGGCACTTTGTGCGGTGTATGAGCGCTGGGTACCAAGAAGCAAAATCATCACAACTAACACGTGGTCCTCAGAGCTTTCCAAGCTGGTATGCTCACTTTTACCTTTGCCAAAATCTGCTGTCCTAACGTGTTAGTAGGCTGCTCGATAAGTCCAAATTGTTATATTCTGAAAATTCCAATTTCCTAAGATTGATTTACAATTATATCTTGTGTTGCTCTATAATTCATGCAATTTCTTACTGAACTGGGTAATTTATACACAAGAGCCAGCTGTAATTCCAAGTCATTGAGACCCTACGTTGGTCGAGGTCGACCATGGAGGTCCTAGCTGTCTACATGATATACTAGCCAGTACACAAGCCAGGCCATTATGATATGGAGAGCAAGCTGCTCCCCCTCTCCACTCAGCTAGTGAATCTAAAGGTTTGGCACCAGTAGTGTCTCAAGATTTGCCAGTTAGCTCCGAACTCAACATAGGACTGCCCTAGGGACTCCAGCTCTGGACTTTTCCTCGGGACTCACTCCCAAAGCTTTCCCCATGAGTGGAAATAATCGCAAGGCAGTGGAGATTTGAGATCAGTTTTCCTTCTCCAATACAAACTGCCAACCATAGCTGACAAGTCCCATCTGCCCAAACAGGTATTTAAATTGTCATTAATAAAACAGTTTTCCTTTTATTTATGTAATAGTCTCATTTTACAGCATGATGGTAGACTTTCTGAAGATCTCTTTCCAATATTTCAAGTGTAACTTTAAAATTACTTTTGAATTGTATTAGTTAACAAACTTGCTGTCACTGTTCAAAATTAATTTATGATCCATTCTATGGCAGGATTTTTGTTTTAATTTGTTATGATTTCTTTTAATAATGAAAAACTAAGCCTGCTAGATTTTTCTTCATCACTCTGCTTCTTAGCAGTGCTGAATTCTGCACCATTTTGGCACTTTGATTGGCCACTATGTCTCAGCAAGCCGAATTACACACAGCCCCTGGACAGTTTTGGCATAAACGCCGGCAGTTTGGCTGAATAAATGCACAGACACTAAGCAGATCAATAACTTGTATTTATACAGGTGTCTGTAAAATAAAGTAAAACACCCTGAAGTGGGAGGGCTGTCAACCTAAACTCCATTTAAACTACTTAAGGCAATGTTAGGGCAAAAGCTCAGTCAAAGAGATCGTTTTTAAGGAATGTCTGTGGGAAAAGGATTGGCCAGAGCACAATGGAGGAATTACACATGAGAATGATTCGGTTTACAGAATTAGAATAATACAAATGTTTTTGAAGATGAAAGTGTTGGAGGAGAATAAAATTAAAGAAGGAGAGAAAAAAATTTTAAAACTACAGATGTTATACATTTGAAATAAATACTGAAAATGCTGGAAACACTCAGCAGGTCAGGTAACATTTGTGGAAGGAGAAACAAAACCAATACTTCAGTTCAAAGACTCTTTATCAGTTCCTCTTCCCTCAGACATTGCCTGCTCTGTTGTGTGTTCCCAGTGTTTTCTGTTTTCTTGCAGAGAGGGTCAAGTCTGATTTGTAAAGATGGATGAAGTTTCAAAATCAAGGCACTGTATAACTGGCAGCCACTCTAGGACAACGAGCACGGGAGATATTTGTGAATGGGACAGTGCAAGTTCGGACACAGACCTTGGAGTTTTGGGCTGCTTCTTGATTATTGAGGATAAGATGAAAGAAG
The DNA here is from genome assembly GCF_030144855.1 of Hypanus sabinus. Classification (NCBI taxonomy): domain Eukaryota; kingdom Metazoa; phylum Chordata; class Chondrichthyes; order Myliobatiformes; family Dasyatidae; genus Hypanus; species Hypanus sabinus. Next base: position 44,187,639 of record NC_082719.1, on the reverse strand, counting down.
ATAACCACACACAAACAAACAAACAAGTCTGGTGGCTACAAAAGGCACAGATGAGGTTCTTGGCAGACAATGAGATGAGGCAGATGAATCATCGGTCATATTTATTGTTTTTCCTTTTCATAAGGCATCCAATGCATTTCTTGCTCAGCGAATAAGCAGCATTAACTCGATCAGTGCTCTGTGTGAGGCCACTGGTGCTGATGTTGAGGAAGTTGCTCGTGCTGTGGGCATGGATCACAGAATTGGAAGCAAATTTCTCAAAGCCAGTGTTGGTTAGTAATTTGTTTTTGTGATACAGAGATCCAGATCTTTCATTTGCAAGTATGGTTGGGATTTGCAGACATTTATTAAAATTCAGGGCTTTTGATCTATTTCAGGATTTGGAGGGAGCTGTTTCCAGAAAGATGTTCTAAACCTGGTGTATTTATGTGAAGCATTAAACTTACCTGAAGTGGCCCAATACTGGCAGCAGGTAACTTAATGAGATTTACTAGAATATGCTTGCTTGAAAATTGATGCCAGTATGCTGTTTTTTTAGTGGTGTGCAATTGAAAATCAATTTTTATTCATAAATGAGTCATGAAAGTAATCATTTCTAGCTCCACTCGGAAAATTTAACTGATTTCACGTCAGCCTTGCCCAGGATGACATTATTCCCCATGCAATATTTCCTTTTGGAAGCTTTAATCTATTTCAAGGTTTCAAGGAAGCTGTTTCCAAAAAGGTTTGCTGATTCAAGTGTAGAAGCGAACTTGAATGTTAAGCAGGCCTCTGATGCGCAAGACTTGATCTTATGGATTTGTTGAAGCTTTGCTTCTGCACCAGTCTAGTGTAACCTGATGAGTGTTCCTGAATTTGCAGGTTGGGTCTTGATTTCCTCATTCATGTCTTGAAATGAATATATCCAATCAATGCACCACAAGTAATATTTGCCTCTGTTTCTTGGAATTTGCACCCAGATTGACTATTCTGGAAATAATTAGCCTGTAGTTAAATGTGTGGAATATGAGTCAGCTGAACTGCCTGCAATATGTCAACATTTTTACTTTTCTAAACCTTTATGTTTGCCTTACCAAGGATTTTAGTGCTGTACAAATTCATTTATATAAATACAACATTCAAATAATAGTGGCTGTGTATGTATTATTGAAAATTTGTTACCTTTCAGGTGATTGACATGAATGATTACCAGCGGAGAAGGTTTGCTTCCCGAATTATTGACTGTCTCTTCAATACTGCCACAGATAAAAAGATAGCCCTTTTAGGCTTTGCTTTCAAAAAAGACACTGGAGACACACGGTAATTTTATTGCTGTGATATTGTGCAGCTTTTCTGCGCTGACTCGGAGGCATAGTGTTGAGAAAGGATTTTATCTTAATTTTAAATGTTTACGACAGAAGTACAGGCTGTGAATATACTTCACTGAGATATTCACTCAATTGCAGTTTATATGTGTTATCAAAAATCTGTAAAACAAACACTGATTAAAGAAGCGTATTTTTTGATACACCTGGTAGAGTTAATCATGAAATCAAAATAATCTCACAGCTGCTGGTTGCTTTTGCAGTTACTGTTAATCAGAATCAGGTTTAATATCACTGGCATATGATGTGAAATTTGTTGTTATGCTGCAGCAATACTTTGTAATAGATAATAATAAAATCTGAATTACAATAGAGAGTATATTCAGCTGTTCCTGAATCATTGAATGTGTGCCTTCAGGCTTCTGTACCTTCCCCCTGATGGTAGCAATGAGAACAGGGCATGCCCTGGGTGATGGAGATCCTTAATAATGGATGCCACCTTTTTGAGGCATTGCTCCTTGAAGATGCCCTGGGTGCTGGGGAATGACTGTGCTTACAACTTTCTGCAGCTTATTTCAATCCTGTGCAGTGCCCACCACTCCCCATACCAGACGGTGATGCAGCCAGTTTGAATGCTCTCCACGGTACAGCTATAGAAATTTATGAGTGTCTTTGGTAACATACCAAATGTCCTCAAACTGCTAATTAAATATAGCCGATATCATGCCTTCTTAGACATGTTTTGCCCAGAATACACCTTCAGAAATGTTGACAACCAAGAACTTGAAATTGCTCATCCTTTCCACTTCTGATCCCTCTATGAGAACCGGTGTGTGTTCCATTGTCTTACCCTTTCTGAAGTCCACAATCAGTTCTTTGGTCTTACAGGCATTGAGCGTAAGGCTGTTTCTGCAACACCACTCAACCAGCTGATATAACTCACTACTGTGTGCCTGCTTGTCACCATCTGAAATTCTGCCAACAATAGCTGTGTTGTCAGCAAACTTATAGATGGTATTTGAGCTGTGTCTAGCCACACAGACATGGGTGTAGAAAGAACAGAGCAGTGGGCTAAGCACAGATTCCTGAGGTGTGCCCGTGTTGATTGTTAGCGAGGTGGAGATGTTAATTTCGATCTGCACAGATTGTGGTCTTCCAATGAGGAAGTCGAGGATCCGGTTGCAGAGGGAGGTACGGAGGCCCAGGTGTTGGAGCTTTTTGATCGTACCTGTAGGAATTATTGTGTTAAGCGCTGAGCTGTAGTCAATAAGTAGCAACCCGATGTAAGTATTAGTACTGTCCATGTGATCCAAGGCCACGTGAAGAGCCAATGAGATCGTATCCACTGTAGACCTTTTGTAGTGACAGGCAAATTGCAATGGGTCCAGATTCTTGCTGAGGCAGGAGTTGATTATAGCCATAACCAACCTCTCAAAGCATTTCGTCACCATAGATGTCAGTGCTACTGGGTGATAGCTCACCCTGCTCCACTTGGGCAGAGCTATGATCGTTGCCCTTTTGAAGCAGCCGGGAACTTCTGACTGTAGCAGTGAGAGATTGAGAATGTCTTTGAACTCCCCCGCCAATTGGTTGGCACAGGTTGTCAGAGCCCTACCAGGTACCCCATCAGGGGCTGTTGCCTTGCGAGGGCTTACCCTCCGGAAAGACACTCTGACCTCAGTCTCTGACGCAGAGGTCACAGGGTCTCCTGGTGCTGCAGGGACCCTCATTGCCGTGGTTTTATTCTCCCTTTGAAACCATGCATAAAGGGCATTGAGCTCATCGGGTAGTGAAGCATTATGGCCGTTCGTGATGTTAGGTTTCACTTTGCAGGAAGTAATGACGTGATTAAACGGGATCAATAAAGTATGTCTGTCTGTCAAACCCTGACAGAGCTGACCTGCAAATGATTCCACCTGTAACCTCGATCGCAGTTGTTCTTTTGCTTATGAGATAGCCCTCCGTAACCTGTGCCTGGCCTCCTTATATAGTCCTGGGTTAGCAGACTTGAATGTCACAGATCTAGCCCTTTAGCAGACTACAAATCTCCTGCTCCATCCATGGCTTTTGAATTGGGTGTGTATAGTATGTTCTTGTTGGCACACACTCACCCACATGGGTTTTAATGAAGTCAATGACAGCTGTGGTGTGCTCACTCAGACTCAAAGATGGATCCCTAAATACACTGATTCAAAGCAGTCCTGTAAGTGCTCCTGCACCTGCCTTGTCTATGTCTCCTTGGTCCTCTCTGCTGGTGCTGCAGTCATCCATCTCTGCCTATGCTCAGGGTATAGAGGTCCAGCCAGGTGATCAGACTTTCCAAAGTGTGGTATGGGGTAGAATGCTAACCATTCTTGATGGTGATGTAACAGTGGTCGAGTGTGTTGGCTCCTCTGGTTCCACAAATGATACGTTGGTGATAATTACTAATCCGGAGTTGGTTTCATTGATGTATTACTAAATAGGAGAACCAGTCTGTGTCATTCATGAAGTTGCTTTGGGTCCAGCATTACTGAGAATCATTTACCTCAAAAACAGAACTTGTTTTGCATTGAAAATGTTGATATTCTACCTGAATATCATCAGATTCTTTCTAAGTGAATTTAAGATTTTTAATCTCATTCTGCAGGATTTGAATTTAGCTCACAGCTTGTAACACTTTTCTTTTAATTTTAGGGAGAGTTCCAGTATCTACATTAGCAAATACCTATTGGATGAAGGTGCAAATCTACACATCTTTGACCCCAAGGTTGTTAAAGAACAGATCATACATGACCTGTCACATCCCAGCATAATTCAGGATAACTCTGGTCAAGGTATAATACACCAGAACATTTCTCCTTTACCCATTCATCTTTACTACTGAAAACATAGTGTGTTTTTTGAAATAGACTCAGTCTTTATCATATTTTTAAGTTTAGTCTTATGTGGAGCCAGTACCGGCCTTTTGGCAAACTTTGTCCACTCTGTACAACATCTATTTACACCAATCCTGCTTCCTGTTGACAAATCATCTTCCTATCCAACTGGTTCAATTCTTCCTATTATTTAGATTTGTTTTTTTTAAATATCTAACACCATTTACTGTATATATCCAGATACAATGTTAACCTTAATTTCGGCAAGTTATTTCCACCAATCTCTCACTTAATTTAAATGCAATGTACTGACAACCAATAAAAGAAAACTGAATTGTGGGTAAAATTGCTTCAGTTTTAGAAAGAGGGAGGAGAATGAACTGGAAAAAGGATTTCATTTATTATGTGTAGAATTTTTATTTTTATTACATTGAAAAGCACTATTTCTAAATTTGTTGTCTCTGGCACAGGACATCATAGTAATTCAGTTCAGTTTATCATTACACAATTAACCTACATTTTTAAAGCAGTAATCAGAATCATTTCTTATCCTTAAACCAAACAAAAAATACTATGGATGCTGGAACTCTGAAACAAAAACAAAGAACGGCAGAAGTACTCAGCAGGTCAGGCAGCATCTGTGGAGAGAGGAATAGAGTCAATGCCATTGGCCTCTCTTCATCATTTCCAGCTCTCTCTGACAACTTACTATATTTTACATGTAAGACTGTTATGTGCTTTTCTGTGTCATTTGTTCATTATTGTCCGTGAAAGCTCAGCCAATTCCATTTTAGACAACTGTTGCATTCCTGATTTTATTGAAATTGGTACATAATTAAACTGACTAAAGGAGCCTTTAATCTCATTAAATTGTTCAACCTATAGAACACTGAATAATTTTGAAAACAAGCTATTTTACTAATGACTAGAAATGTTTACAATGCACAGATAATGTATGTGCAGGCCTGTTTCGATTCACTGAACTAAATTTGTCCCCGTGTACAGTCTCTCGCTTGGTGACAATCTGCAATGATGCATATGAAGCCTGCGACAAAGCTCACGCCATTGTCATCTGTACTGAGTGGGATGAGTTCAAGGTAAAAGGAATAAAATCCTACTTAGAGCATTTCCAGTTCTCTTCTACGTGAGATGCTTAATAAAAATCCTCTAGAAATCACAGCCTCAGAAGTTAAGATCAAATGGAGAAAGTGAGGATTTCCAAGAATCCAAAAAAGAACTAAAGAAGAGAATTAGGAAAGCCAGGACGGGCCATGGAAAGTCTTTGGCAAGTAGGGTTAAGGTGAATCCCAAAGCATTCTAGACATACATCAAGAGCAAGAGGTTAGGACCACTCAAGGATAAACAGGGGAACATTTGCTTGGATGCAAAGGTTGTGAGTGAAGTACTTAATCATTTCTTTGCTTCAGTATTTAGCAAAGGAAAAGGACCTGGAGGACCAGAGATTAGTGCTGAGTGTATAAATATGTTAGAATGTTTTGAGGTCAAGAGTTGGATAAGTCCCCAGAGCCTGATGGGATTTACCGCAAGAAGCAAGAGATGAGATTGCTGGGCCCTTAACCAGTATTTTCATGTCCTCCAGGCATAGGTGAGGTCCTGGAGGATAGGTAAGTGGCTAATATTGTACCTCTGTTTAAGAAAGGAACAAGGGAAAATCTTGGGAACCATAGATCGGTGAGTCTCACATCAGTTGTAGGAAAATTGCTGGAGAAAATTCTTAGGGGTAAGATATATAAGCATTTGGAAATCTATGGCCAAATTAGGGAGAGCCAGCATGGCTTTGTGCAGGACAGGTCATGTCTTACCAACTTAACTGTGTTTTTGGACAAGGTGATCAGAGAGATTGATGAGGGTAGGGCATTTGACCAAGTTCCTTATGGGAGGCTCATCAAGAAGATTAAGATGTGGGGTCCACGGCAAATTGGCTGCTTGGATTCAGAACAGGCTCGCCCATAGAAAACATAGGGTAATGGTTGAAGGGGCTTACTCAAGCTGGAGATCTGTGATCAGTGGTGTTCTGCAGGGATCTGTGCTGGGACCTCTGCTGGATGTGATGTATGTAAGTGATCTGGATGAGAATGAAGGTGGGTGGGTTAGTAAGTTTGAGGATGATATGAAGACAAGGATAGCATAGAAGACTGGCAAAAATTACAGTGTGATATAGATCAGTTGCAGATATAAGCAGAAAAATGGCAGATGGAGTTTAACCCAGATATATTTGAGGTGTTGCACTTTGGTAGGGAAAATGCAAGGACACAGTACACTCTTAGTGGTAAGACCCTTAACAGTGTTGCTGAGCAGAGAGAGATTGGGATCCAACTTCATAGCTCCTTGAAAATGGTTACGCATGTCGGTAGGGTGGTTAAGAAGGCTTATGGAATGCTTGCTCTTATTAGTTCATTGAGCCATTGAGTTCAAACGTCAAGAGGCTATGTTGCAACTTTATAAAACTCTGGTTAGGCTGCATCTGGAGTCCAGCGTGCAGTCCTGCTCACCCCACTATAGGAAGGATGTTGGGGCTTTGGGGAGGGTGCAGAAGAAGCTTACCAGGACGCTGCCTGGTGTGCTATCACGAGAGGCTGAACAAACTTGTTTTTTTTTTCTTTGGAGCAGCGGAAGCTGAAGGAAGATCTAATACTGAGTTTTATAAGATTATGAGAGGCATAGAGTAGACAGGGAATATCTGTTTGTCAGGGTAGAATTATCCAATACCCAAGGGCGTGTGTTGAAGGTGAGAGGGGAAAGGTTCAAAAGTGAAGTGAGGGTCAAGTTTTTTACTCGTAGAATGGTGGATGCTTGGAATGTGCTGTCTGGTATGGTGACAGAGGCAAATACATTAGAGGCTTTTAAGAGATATTTAGATGGACACATAAATGTGAGGAAGATGGAGGGATATGGACATTGTGTAAGTACGAGGGATTAGTTTTTAACTTTTTAGCTGGTTCAGCACAACATTATGGGCTGAAGGGCCTGTTCCTGTGCTGTACTGTTCTGTGTTCTGTTATAAGGCACTGGGAACAGACAAGATACTTCAGAAATATCAAGGAAATTATAGAGGAAACAGGCAATTAAAAGGGTTAACAAGTTCATGAGCTACATAAATGCAAGTTATTTTATAGAGATGAGGAACTGATGATACACTTTCATGAAATGCTAACAAAGACAGAATTTCTAGATATATAAAAGTCAAGCTGTGTAATAAATGGGTTAAAGACTAATTTTATTTTTGGATCAGGCTCTGATTAAATAAGACTCCTGTCTGCTGAAAGGGCACAGTGTGTAATAAATTCATAGTATCACACTACCCCAATTTGGCATTAAATTAATAATCTTTGTAGCAATATAAGAGGTAGGACGTGAAAAAGAATCACTGTGGTATATTCTGGATAGTGTTGGAAAAGGCTTAGATTGAGACATGTTGATATTGTTAATGTCCCTTGATTTCACTAAAGTTCTGTTTACTTAATGACTACATTATTCCAGGAAGTATACGAGGGGTGATTGATAAGTTTGTGGCCTAAGGTAGAAGGAGTCAATTTTAGAAAACCTAGCACATTTATTTTTCAACATAGTCCCCTCCTACATTTACATACTTAGTCCAGTGGTCATGGAGCATACAGATCTTGAACCTCCAGAAAGTGTCCACAGCAGGGGTGATTGATAAGTTTGTGGCCTAGGGTAGAAGGAGATGAGTTATACAGCTCTTGTTACACGCACATGCAGTTCAACTCTTTGAGTGATCATGCAGAAAGTTTGAAGTTAATAACTTATCAGGGTGATTGATAAGTTTGTGGCCTAAGATAGAAGGAGATGAGTTATTAACTTCAAACAAATCATTCATTATGTGTTGAAAGTTAGTTCTTGTTTCTGTGTCTTGTCAGTTTTTAATGATGACAGTAGAAAACAGCCTTTGTGTTTTGATTGAGGGCAAGAATTACTAAGCAATGAGAAATAATTTTAAATTATTTTCCAAACGTTATACAAAATGATTGTTTGCCCCCTTTTGCAGTGTAAATATAAATCCATATTTCAGACAATGAAGAGTAGGATGGATTAGGACAATTGTTTCAGAGCTAGAACCTTTGGAAGAACTGATATTAGATAATATTTCGGAGAAGGAGAATCAGAGAGAATTACAAATCATTGCTTTCTGCCATGGGTTCAAACCAAAAGCAAAGACCTGGAATTAATGAATACTCAATGAGTACTTTCCTTCCATATTCACTATGGAAAAGGATCTTGGCGATTGTAGGGATGACTTGCAGTGAACTGAAAAGCTTGAGCATGTAGATATTAAGGAAGAGGGTGTGCTGGAGCTTTTGGAAAGCATCAAGTTGGATAAGTGACCGGAACCGGACAGGATGTAACCCAGGCTACTGTGGGAAGTGAGGGAGGAAATTGCTGAGCCTCTAGCGATGATCTTTGCATTATCAATGAGGATGGGAGAGGTTCTGGAGGATTGGAGGGTTGCAGATTTTGTTCCCTTATTCAGAAAGGGAGTAGAGGTAGGCCAGGAAATTATAGGCCAGTGAGTCTTACTTCAGTGCTTGGTAAGTTGATGGAAAAGATCCTGAGAGGCAGGATTTATGAACATTTGGAGAGGCATAATATGATTAGGAATAGCCAGCATGGCTTTGTCAAAGGCAGGTCAAGTGGACATTGCTTTGTAGATCCAGAACTGGCTTGCCCACGGAAGGCAAAGTGTGGTTGTAGATCGGTCATATTCTGCATGGAGGTCAGTGAACAGTGGTGTGCCTCAGGGATCTGTTCTGGGATCCCTACTCTTCACAATTTTTATAAATAACCTGGATGAGGAAGTGGAGGGATGGATTAGTAAATTTGCTGATGACACAAAGTTTGGAGGTGTTGTGGATAGTTTGGAGGGCTGTCAGAGGTTACAATGGGACATTGATAGGATGCAAAACTGGGCTGAGAAGTGGCAGATGGAGTTCAACCCAGTTAAGTCTGAGGTGGTTAATTTTGGTAGGTCAAATATGATGGCAGAATATAGCATTAATGGTAAGACTCTTGGCAGTGTGGAGGATCAGAGGGATCTTGGGGTCTGAGTCCACAGGACGCTCAAAGCAGCTGCACAGTTTGACTCAGTGGTTAAGAAATCGTACAGTGTATTGGCCTTCATCAATCTAGGAACTGAATTTAGGAGCCGAGAGGTAATGTTGCAGCTATATAGGAACCTTGGTCAGACCCCACTTGGAGTACTGTGCTCAGTTCTGGTCGCCTCACTACAGGAAGGATGCAGAAACCATAGAAAGGGTGGAGAGGAGATTTACAAGGATATTGCCTGGATTGGAGCCAAGGCCTTATGAGAATAGGTTGAGTGAACTTGGCCTTTTCTCCTTGGAGCAACAGAGGATGGGAGGTGACCTGATAGAGGTGTATATGATAATGAGAGGCATTGATCGTGTGGATAATCAGAGGCTTTTTCCAAGGCCTGAAATGGCTAACATGAGAGGACGTAGTTTTAAGGTGCTTGGAAGTAGGTACAGAGAAGATGTCAGGGTTGTTTTTTACGCAGAGTGGTGAGTGCATGGGATGGGCTCCCAGCAGCGGTGGTGAAGGCAGAAATGAAAAGGTCTTTTAAGAAACTCCTGGATAGGGTACATGGAGTGTAGAAAAATATTGGGCTATGGGTAAGCCTAGGTAGTTCTAAGGTAGGGATGTGTTTGGCACAGCTTTGTGGGCTGAAGGGCCTGTATTGTGCTGTAGGTTTTCTATGTTTCTGTGAATATGTCAGAATGCCGTTGCTTTACCTTGTGAATGGCCAGTGCAAAGGAGAACAAAAATTACTTTGGACAAAGTGAAGTGAGAAGTCAGTAATCATTAATTTAGACGAATGGAGTTTTTTGGGTAGCAGGTCCACAATCTGCAAAAGTGACAGATGGCAGCACAAACTTGAAAATTGCCTTCAGAGTTTCAAATTCTTTTGATGTGTACGTATCTTTGCTTCACAGCTGCTGGATTATGAACTCATTCATAAGAACATGTTAAAGCCAGCTTTTATCTTTGACGGCAGACGTGTCCTTGATGATCTACATCCAAAACTTCAGAAACTGGGATTCCAGGTATAAAGAAATTGAGTTTTTCTCACTAATAGGAAAACATATTTTACAGATATCTCTTTACTGAACTGTATTAAAATCTTTTTGGACCAGAAATCAGCCCATCTTGAATTTCTCCATTTCATGAACTTTCACTTCCAGGTGGAGACGATTGGCAAAAAAGTCACTGTTCAAAGGATTCCTTTCACACCCACGGCTGAAGTTCCTAAGTTCAGTCTACAGGAACCTCCAGCGAAGAAAGTCAAGTTGTAAATTCAGAGAAATATGCTGATTTGTCATTTTTATGAGTAACTATACATATAGGATAAATGTTAAACTTTATTTTTAAAATGAGATTTAATAAAACAAAAAACAAGAAACTATTAAAAGACAAAGGCAACAGGAGTGAATCTGCAGATGCTGGAAATAAATAAAAACACAAAATGCTGGCAGAACTCAGCAGGCCAGACAGCATCTATGGGTGGAGGTAGTGACAACGTTTCAGGCCGAAACCCTTCATCAGAAACCCTCCTGATGAAGGGTTTTGGACCAAAATGTCACCACTACCTCCTCCCATAGATGCTGTCTGGCCTGCTGAGTTCTGCCAACATTTTGTGCTTTTATTAAAAGACAAATGCTAGCTAGTGTATTTTTACCCTGATTGTAGATTTATACTGACTGTACTAATGTTTTCCTTCCTGTAACTTTTCTTTTCTCTGAAGTTGCTGATTTGCAGGAACTACCTACTTCATCTAAATTCTTTGGCAGATATTCCCAGCAGGCTGATTCCATATATTTACACTTTTCAGCATGAACACTTGAATTTTCTCTCTTTCCTCACCCAGGGAGTCTGAGGAATGTAGTGCCCTTACTGCCACTATATAGATAGAAAATGCTGGAAATGCTAAGTAGATCAGGAGGGATTTGCAAGTTAGTATCCCCCCCCCCCCTCTACTTCCCGTAGGGATTCCCTTGTCCATCCATCCCTACCCACTAATCTCCTTCCTGACATTTATCCCTGCAAGCGGCCGAAGTGCAACACCTGCCCATTCATCTCCTCTCCCACCTCCATTCAAGGCCCCAAATAGTCTGTCCAGGTGAGGCAACAATTCACCTGCAGATCTGCTGGGGTCATCTACTGTGTCGGGTGCTCCTGATGTGACCTCCACTGGTGAGTCCAGTTGTAAACTGGAGGACTGCTGCATCAGGCACCTCCACTCCATCTGCCAAAAGTGACAATTCCCAGCGGCCAAACATTTTAATTCCCATTCCAATGTGTTGGTCCATGGCCTCTTCCTTTACCACAATGAGGGCACCCTCAGGGTGAAGAAGCATTACCTTATATTCCATCTGGGTAGGCCCCAACCTGATGGCATGAATATCAATTTCTCCTTCTGATAAAGAAATGTTCCCCTCTCTGGCCTCTTACCTCCTCAGCTGCCTATCACCTCCCCCTGGGTCCTTCTTCCTACTCTTTCTACTATGGTCCACTCTCCTCTCCTATCAGATAGCTTCATCTCCAGCCTTTTACCTTTCCCACAACCCAGTTTCACCTCCCACCTTCCAACGATTCTTCTTTACCTCCTGCCACTTCTTAATTCTGTCATTTTCCCTTTCCTGTCCAGTCCTAAAGAAGGGCCTCAGCCCAAAATGCCGACTGTTTATTCATTTCCATAGTTCCACCCTGACCTGCTGGGTTCCTCCAGTGTTTTATGTGTGTTATCCTGGAAAGGAAATGCAGTAAATTAAACCACAATTGGAGAGCAGATTAAGTTTTAAATCAAACAAGCAGGAAGAAGGTGGTCAGCAGGCCAGGCAACATTGCCATAGATGCTGGCCCTTCTGTTTTTGTTTGTTTCACCATTTGCAGTTTCTTGTTTCACCTGGACTGAAATCAAATGATTCACACATGGAGCTTCCCAGCCTATATGATGCCACAGTACCAAATTAACCTATCATATGTGAAACACTAAACGTGTATTTTTGTTAACAGATATTTAATCTTATTAAATCCTGGATGTAATATGTACTTTAAAGTTGCCATCTTGTCTGTAATGTAAACAATACGTTGGATATTTTAAATGATTTCAGAACTCGTTAGAAATTGGAGAAAAGCTGGTGATGACATCTCTAAAATCTAAATTAATACTACACAGACTCTGATTGTGTTTTGACTAAATGGTCATAATCACCAACCTGTTTACTGAATTGGCCAATATAGGGTGTGAGGTAAAGACAAAGAATGGATTCATTAGATAAACATCACAGCCATGCTCCAAACACCTAAACATGGAGAAATGGCTTAAAAGTCAGCCTTTTTCTCTTTTTTAATGCAGCTTTTAAATCATAACTTTGTATTTGAGTGTCCAAAACTGGAATTGATATTTTGTTGACATCAGTAACTAGTCATACAGAATTTTCCACATGTGATGAGACTTCAGCCATTTGGAACTAATATTTGAACATCACCAATCCCCATGGTTAGCATTCAGTTTAAAGGTCCAACCACACCATTGAAACAATTGTATCATTTGGTGACAGATTTCACCGAGGTGATCTTATGAAGCCACTTTGTGTTTTAACCTTGTTCATCGGGAGCACATTTAGAGGAATGAAGCAGTAATTTTAAATAGATATAAAGCCGTGGCTTGCAGTTCATGATTTCCTGATAGGCAGTTCCTGCCATGAAGCCAACTGCTGTGAGCACATTTTGTAACATTTTTCTCATTGATGGAATAATTCTGGGAAACCAGTTCTGTTTCAACTGATGGACACCCAGGGTACAAGAATTTCTATTATGTGTCATTAATTCACTCAAGATATAAGGATTTGAGACTGTTCAAAAACAGATCATTGTAACAGTAATTAGTGTTATCACCTCTACATCAACATTTATATGACTGTGAAATGGTTGTAATGTTAAGCTTCATTAAAACATCTTAATAACTATTTTCATATGCAATGATAAGAGTTGTTTTGTTTAATTCTTGCTTACTAAAAGACTGTCATTTGCATGGAAAGTTCATTTATTAACTCTAGCCTGAAGGAGAATGGCTACAGATGCTCAACATGTAAATCATTGTAACAAATAAAACAACTTTGAATCTCCAACACCAGTCTTATTCATAGTTTTTTTAAAATTAGGACTGATATAAACTTTCAATTTTGTGATCAATGTCTACCATTGTTTGTTTTGATCAATAAAATTATGAACTAATCATCTATTTCATAAAAGTAATTGGAAAAACTGCAGTCAAAGATCAAATGTGAAAAGGGGATCAAATCAAAATTAATTATTGTGTGTCAGGATGCTGAGAAAAATTTGTTCTGTTTTATAGTCAGGTCCATTCAGATTAGAATGGCCTTCCACATGAGAAAAGTATTGATGACTTCATTATCACATTCTGAAACTATTGACTCAGATATAATTGTATCTATGAAAATCAATCATAACTGATTTGGAAAACAAATGAACCTTAGTACCTCAGACACTGTGTTCAGACTTCTCCAGCCAAATTATGAGTTTGTAATATTCTGTATTATGGTTACATGGAGCTTAGAAAATAAAGGCCTATGTAACCCTAGGTAATTTCTAAAGTACAGCACAGCATTGTGGGCTGAAGGGCCTGTATTATGCTATAGGTTTTCTATGTTTCCAACTTGCACTAGTGCACTTAATGAACATGACTTGCACTTCATTAATTTCTCTAAAGGATTATGAATGTATTTGGTGTCAGTTCTTTATGAACTAGCAGACATGATCTTGTTGGCTATTGTGAAACAACTGGCATTTAATCGCTTAGACAGGTGGAGTCCCAGACTTCTGCATCTATGGCAGTTCTGAATTTAATGGCAAACTCAATACACCAAAATTACGATAAGTATTTTACCATGAGTCTTCACCACAGAAAGTAAACATTTTCCCTTGTCTTCAGAAACTCTGATCCATTTGAAACCTCTCTATGCTCTCTCATCCTTTCTAGATCCATTCATCATGAACTGCTGACATCCACTTACTCCAGCTCTCCTTCGGAACATACAGCTTTCCACTCAGTAAGGCCAACCCAAATGTGATCATTAAACCTGCCAACAAGTTCGAAAATTGACCTCTACCTTGCAATAAAACTTCCACACCTCACTCTAACCACAAATTCATTACAGGTCATTAAGCCAGTAGATGAAATTAGGGTAGTGACTATTTAGACTTTAATATTGCTTTCAAAATCTTGAACATTAGGCTGGTATGGAAGGTTAGGTCGCATAAAATCCAGAGAGAGCTAGCTACATAGATTCAAATTTGGCTTGGAGGGAGGAAGTACAGGCTAATTAGTTGAAGGTTGATTCTTGGAATGGAGGCTGGTGATTATTGGCTTGTATCAGGACCTCTGATGTTTATTCATTATATAAATGATTTGGATGCAAATACACAAGGTTTGATCAGTAAGTTTGCAGATGACAAAACAAAATCCCCTTTGACCTATAATGATCTTTAGTATTGTTGATAGTAAAGATTATTACAGTATTTACAGATCAAGGGGGAGCTTGATCAGTTAGAGAAGTGGGCAAAGGAATGGCAAATGGATTTCAATACAGATTAAGTAAGGTGATGTATTTTAGAAAGTCAAACCAACATAGGATTGAGACTATGAATGGTAAAGCATTAGGGAGTGTAATGACACTAAGAGATCTTAGAGTAAAAGTGCAGTTTGTTGAATGTGGCATCACAGGTAGACAAGGTTAAAAAGGCATTTAGCGTGCTGGCCTTCCAGTCAGGGCACTGAGTTTAGAAGTTAGGACGCAAGTCATAATAGTCATTTGTAACACTGCTCTTGCAGTAGTACATACAGTTTTGGTCATCCTATCATAGGAATGATGCGATTAAACTGGAAAGCCTGCAGTGAAGATTTGATGTTGTCAGGACTGGAGGGCCTGAATTATAGGGAGAAGTTGACCAGGCTAAGTCTTTATTCATGGAATGTAGGAGAACGAGGGGTAACCTTCGAAATGTTTAAAATTACTAAGCAGACAACATGGATAATAAATCTCTCGCCCAAGGTGGGGAAGTCCAATACTAGGGAGCATAGACTTGGGGGTGGGAGGGTAAAGATTTAAAAGGAACCCCAAAGGGCAACTATTTCATGAATTGGCTGGTGAATATAGTGAACAAGCTGCCAGAAGAAGTGGTTGAAACAGATAGAACACAATCATTTAGGAATCGCCTGGAAAGTGGTTCTAGCAGTACAAGGGGAAGGGTTTAGAGGAATATGGTCCAAACACAGGAAATTGGGATCAGCTGCCATGGATTCATTGAGTCAAAGGGCCTGTATCTATGCTTTATTGCTCTCTAAATTTTACATTTTCACACAGTACAAATCTTTAACATAGTTTTACTGAACACAGTTCAGTTTTACTGAATACATGTGTATTGTTCATTCACATGTATGTTGCACACATCCAGGATTTAATTGATTACAGTGCACATCTCCTGACTCAAGTATATGAAAACATCACTTCTGTATTTTACAGCTAATTCATTCCAACCTTTAGTAATATGGTGGCAAAGGAGTTCAATTACAAATACAGACAGTAAGACAAATTTAGGACAATAGCTGAACACTTCAGATAGGAATATATTATTTATTGTGGTGCTTTCCACAACATTGTATTGATCAAATCTTCAGTCTGCAGTGTTGCAGGAAAAATGTATTTTGAAATTGTTGGTCTCATAAATGATTTACTGAATTGCTAAATCTCCCAACAAATCAATATTCATTACTGCCCAGGACACGGAGACATACCTGTCTTGTACTCCACATTCATGTCACAAACTCTTGTGCAATGTCCCAAAATCAACTGAAAGAAAATCCATGTCTAGAGAAGTTTTCATGGAATGCACCTTCTGAATTGCAGTCAAAATTTAAATGAAATCTTTTTAGTGAGGGAAAAAAACATCCTGAGAAGAAACTGCACATGAAGCAGATCCACAGGGCATTGACATGATGGTGGATAACTGACAGATATATCAACATAGGTTCAGTGCCATTTATCAGTTCTTTCTCAGGGCAAACTTTGCACAGATCGAAATCCCATAAACAATTCAAAGACAGTAAATTAAGTGTTCTTGGAAGTATAAAGTTCTGAAAGCTAAGTAGTCAACAGTTTTCAGCGTGATCTAACTTGGCTCAGCTACTTGTTTATTCAGGAGCTTCTTCATGAAATATTCACCTGAAAAAATAGAAAAAAGATAAATTGTTATTTCTGATATTTTCTTTCATTACAGAGGCTGAAGATGTTGGAGATGTTGTTGTTGACTGTCCTCCAACCCAAACCCTGTTATCCAAAAATCTATCATTCCCAGTCCTGCGCATGCTTAAAAAGATGCATGTACAGGTAGAATTCCGAATATCTACAACACTCTTTCTAAAGAAATTTTGCTTCTCATCAGTTCTCCATAATCAATCTCTCTTCCTAAACCAATTCCCCTATTAATGGACACTTCCAGGCTGAGGAAATAGTCCTTTAAACCTGCATGGAACTTTATTTCAATAAGACCACTTTAATTCTTATCTATAGTTTTCCTAGGATAACATCAATCTCTAATGTCTCTAATGTAAATGTATCTTTCTTCAGCTCTGAAGAACAAACCCTGCAGTTCTCTGGGTGCAGTCTTAAAGGCTTGTAACAATTCCAATAAGACTGAATTACTTTCATACTCCAACCCCCCACTAAACGCTAAAAGACCATTTGATTTTTAGATTACTAACTGTAGTTAAATATCAATTTTGAGCCTCAAACCAGTGAACAAGATCCATCCATAGAGAATGATTTCCCCTAATTAAAAAACTGTATGCTCTTAAAGTAAATTATTTCACTCTCTCAGGTTTAAGCCACCTTCAACATTGTTACTTGCTTGCTCTTATGGCTGATATCCATTTACAGACATTTTACTTTCCCACCTAGCTCCGTATTATCAGCAAACCTATAGGTAGCACAGTGGTACAACTGGTAATGCTGCTGCCTTAAAGGCCCAGCAACCTATGCTCAATCTTGATCCCTGCGGTCCATCTGGAATTCACATTCTTCCCCCGATTACATGAGTTTACCTGTCTGCTCTTGTTTCTTCCCATGTTCCAAAGATGTACTAGTAGTCACCTATATTGCCACCTAATGTTGCTTGATGGTAGAATTAGGGTGGAGCTGATCAGTGAGAGAGAAGAAATTATAGTAAAATGAGTAGAGGAATGGGAGTAGTAATGACTAGATGTCAAATCTTTAGAAAGCGGTGACATACAATCAGACGGTGTTGAACCATTGTGGATAGAGCTAAGGAAATGCAAGGGTAAAAAGATCCTGATGGGAGTTGTATACAGATTCCCAAACAGCAATAAAGATGAGATCTACAAATTACATGGGAGGTAGAAAATGCATGCCAAAATGGCAATGTTACAATAGTGGAGGGAGATTTCAATATTCAGATTCAGATTCAGTTTATTGTCATTTAGAAACCACAAATGCAATGCAGTTAAAAAATGAGACAATGTTCCTCCAGAATGATATCACAAAAGCATATGACAAAACGGACTACACCAGAAAATCCACATAACATTTGGCAATCCCCAATCCAAAGTCCGGAGAGGCTGCTGCATATTAATATCACGCTATCGTCTTGGCGCGTTCCCTGGAAAGGAGCTCCAAGGTAGATTGGCAAAATCAGGTTGGTGCTGGATTCCAAGGGGGGGAATTTCTAGAATGCTTACGAGATGGCTTCTTAGAGCAGTTTGTGGTTGAGCCCACAAGGGGATCAGCTTTACTGGATTGGGTGTTGTACAATGAACCAGAATTGATTAGAGAGCTAATGTAAAAGAACCTTAGAGGCAAGTGATCATAATACGATCAAATTCACCCTGAAATTTGAGGAGAAGCTAAAGTCAGATGTATCAGTATTACAGTAGAGCAAAGGGAATTACAGGGGCATGAGAGAGGAGTTGGCCAGAAGTGATTGGAAAAGAACACTGGTAGGGATGACAGCAGAGCAGCAATGGCTGGAATTCCTGGATGCGATTTGGAAGGCACAGGGTATATACATCCCAAAGAGGAAGAAATATTCTAAAGGCAAGCTGACACAACCGTGACTAACAAGAGAAGTCAAAGCCAACAGAAAAGCCTAAGAGGGCATATAATAGAGCAAACATTAGTAGGAAGTTAGAGGATTGGGAAGCTTTTAAAAAAAAAATCAGAGAAAACTAAAAAAGTAATTAAGGTAAAGATGAAATACGAAAGTAAGCTGGCCAATAACATTAAAGAAGATACCAAAAGTTTCTTCAGATACATAAAGAGTAAAAGAGAGATGAGAGTGGATATCAGACCGCTGGAAAACGATGCTGGAGAGGTAGTAATGGGGGACAAGGAAACAGAGGACAAACTGATTAAGTATTTTGTATCAGACTTCACTGTGAAAAAGACTAGCCATATGGCGCAAGTTCCAGGTGTCGGGGTCATGAAGTATGTAAAGTTACCACTTCTAGAGAGAAAGTTATTGGGAAATAAAGGTCTGAAGGTAGACAAGTCACCCGGACCAGATTGTGTACACCCCAGGGTTCTGAAAGAAGTGACTGAAGAAATTGTGGAGGCATTAGTAATGATCTTTCAAGAATCATTAGATTCTGGAATGATTCCGGATGACTGGAAATAATTGCAAATATCAGTCCACTCTTCAAAAAGGAAAAGAAGCAGAAGAAAGGAAACTATAGGCCAGTTAGCATGACCTCAATGAATGGGAAGATGTTGAAGACAATTATTAAGGATGAGGTCTCGGGTATTTGCAGGCAGATGATAAAATAGGCTGTAGTCAGCATGATTTCCTCTAGGGAAAATCCCACCTGACAAATCTGTTGGAATTCTTTGAAGAAATAACAAGCAGGATAGACAAAGGAGAACCAGTTGATGCTGTGTACTTGGATTTTCAGAAGGCCCTTGAAAAGGTGCCACACATAAAGCTGCTTAACAAGCTACAAGCCCATGGTATTACAGGAAAGATTCTAGCATGGATAAAGCAGTGGCTGATTGGTAGGAAGCAATGAGGGGAATAAAGGGAGCCTTTGCTGGTTGGTGCCAGTGACTAATAGTGTTCCACAGGGGTCTGTGTTGGGACTGATTCTTTTTACACTATATGTCAATTATTTGGATGATGGAATTGATGGGTTTGTTGCAAAGTTTGCTGATGATATGAAGATAGGTGGAGGACAAGTAGTTTTGAGGAAGTAGGCTACAGAAGGACAAACAGATTAAGAGGATGGGCAAAGAAGTGGCAGATGGAATATAATGTTGGGAAGTGAATTGTCATGCACTTGGTAGAAGAAATGAAAGGGTAAACTAGAGAGAAACTGTACGCAAAAGGACTTGGAAGTCCATGTGCAGGGTTCGATAAAGATGATCTTGCAGGTTGAGTCTATGGTGAGGAAGGCAAATGCAATGTTAGCATTCATTTCAAGAGGACTAGAATATAAAAGCAAGGATGTAATGTTGAGACTTTAAAAAGCACTGGTGAGGCATTATTTGGAGTATTGTGAGCAGTTTTGGGCCCATGATCTTAGAAAGGCCATGCTGAAACCGAGGAGGGTTCAAAGGAGGTTCACAAACACGATTCCAGCATTGAATGGCTTGTCATATGAATAGTGCTTGATGGCTCTGGGCCTGTTTTCACCAGAATTCACAAGAACAAAGGGTGACCTCATTGCAACCTATCAAGCAGTGAAAGGCCTCAATAGAGTGGATGTGCAGAGGATGCTTCCTGTGGTGGGAGAGACTAAGACCAGAGGACACAGCCTCAGAATAGAGGGGTGTCCTTTTAGAACGGAGATGAGGAGGAATTTCTTTAGCTAGAGAGTGGTGTATCTGTGGAATTCTTTGCCACAGACAGCTCTGGAGGCCAAGGTTTATATATATTTAAGGCAGAGGTTGATAGATTCTTGATTGGCCAAGGCATGAAGGGATATACAGAGAAAGCAGGAGATTAGGGCCCAGAGGAAAACTGAATTATCTATGATCAAATGATGGAGCAGACTGACAGGCCAAATGGCCTAATTCTGCTCCTGTATTTTATGGTCTTATGTGCCTTTAATGTTGTAAGAAAATTCGCAAGGCTAACTCCTCACCTGCTTTATATGAAGACCGTACCAAGGGTCCACTGGCAGTAAATAAGAATCCAAGTTCATTACCCACATTTTCCCAGTATTTAAACTTCTCTGGAGTTATGTACTCATCCACCTAATGAAAATGAACAAAATGGTTAATGGGAAAGGATCAACAAGACTGCATTGTTTAATATTAATGAATTGATGATAATTGTTTGGCTCACTGTTGGAATTGTTTCTTTGAAATGTGGTAATTATACCAGTAGAAACCTTAAATGGCTCCAAAACTGAAGCTTCTGGTACTTGTTTTCAGAGTATTCACTTATGAATTTAAGTCTGTACTGGAGAGTATCAAATTAGTTTTTTTTTGAGAAGTAAGCAATTAGAATCTAAGTGCAAGTACCTTAAAAATGACACTCAACCAACAAATCAAGGATCTGAAGATATCTGAAACAACTGTTTTTGGTTATTGAAACAATTATACACACAGCAGTTTGAAAATAAATACAGACTTCTAACTATTCTTGCTAATGGAGGTCATAACAATTGCCTGTTTGCAGAAATAAAAGCAGAAATCCCTTTTTAAGCTTTTTTTTATTACATTAACAAAATTGGAGATATGGCGCAATGCTATATTTAGAAAATTAAAAACATGAAACATTTAGGTTGAAATTTGTCCATTATTGACTAATGGTTTTTCAGCAATTCATTCCAGAACAACTTAAGATGAGTTTCAAAGTTATGGAAATGTAGACCAGCGAGAATGTAAAAATATTTATCAGGTTGTGGCGGCTCTTTTCCTAGCGTATGCGAACCGACTCACAATTAGATAGCCTACGGGGGTTTGCGAGCACAGAGCTTTGGAGCCTCTTCGCCATGGGGGGCCGGTTGACAGAGGCTTAAAAGTGAGGCTGAAGTTTTCGAATAAAGTTTTTCCTTCGACTGCAGTTACCGACTCCGTGTCGTAATTTTAGCGCTGTTTGTAGCACACCGCTACAATTGGTGACCCCGACGGTCCAAACGATTTTTGGACCAGAAATGACCGACGCCGCCTCTGTTCATGCGGTTTCGTTGAAACTGCCGGGTTTCTGGACACAGCGCCCGGACCTATGGTTCCAGCAAGCCGAAGCCCAATTCCACGTTCGCCGGATCACCTCAGAAGACACCCGCTACTACTACGTGGTGGGCTCCCTCGACCAGGACACAGCTGCCCAGGTCGCGGAGTTCGTACAGTCGCCCCCGGCAGACGGCAAGTACACGGAATTCAAAGCCCTGCTCCTCAGGACTTTCGGACTCTCACGGCGCGAGCGGGCTGCCCGTTTACTGCACCTGGATGGCTTGGGCGACAGCCCTCCATCGGCTTTAATGAACGAAATGTTGTCTCTGGCCGAGGGACACACAGGCCTCATGTTTGAGCAGGCATTCCTGGAGCAGCTGCCCGAGGACATACGCCTGCTGCTGTCCGACGCGGATTTCGGTGACCCCCGGAAGGTGGCAGCCCGGGCGGACTTGCTGTGGAACGCCAAGAAGGTGAGCGGGGCGTCCATCGCACAGATCACCCAGCCACGCTCCCGGCAGCAAACCAGTCCAGGCCCGGCCGCAGAGCCCACTAACCCCCGGCCCAATGACCACTGGTGCTTCTACCACCAGCGGTGGGGCGCAGAAGCCCGCCGTTGCCGCCCGCCCTGCCAGTTCCCGGGAAACGCCAGGGCCAGCCGCCGCTGATGGCTACGGCGGCTGGCCATCGGGATAGCCTCCTGTATGTGTGGGATAGCAGGTCGGGACGCCGCTTTTTGGTCGATACTGGGGCTGAGGTCAGCGTTTTACCTCCGACAAGTTACGACACTCGCAGCAGGGCACCGGGTCCCCCCCTGAGGGCCGTGAATGGCAGCACAGTAAGGACCTATGGCACCCGTCAGGTGCAGCTACAGTTCGGCCCCAGCCAGTTCACGTGGGACTTCACACTGGCCGCCGTAGCCCAACCGCTTCTGGGTGCGGATTTTTTGCGAGCTCACAGCCTGCTGGTTGACCTGCCCAGGAAGAGACTGGTACACGCCGAGACCTTTCAGACGTTCTCCCTGGGCGCGGCCCAGTTGCCAGCCCCTCACCTCGGCTCCATCACGCTGTCCGACAACGTCTTCACCAGGGTCCTGGCGGAGTTCCCATCGGTTCTGGCACCGCAGTTCACAGCAGCCATGCCCAGGCACGGCGTACAGCACCACATCCCGACACAGGGACCACCCCTCCATGCCCGTGCTCGGCGGCTTCCCCCGGACAAGCTCCGACTGGCGAAGGAGGAGTTCCAGAGAATGGAGGAATTGGGGATCATCCGGCGGTCCGACAGCCCCTGGGCTTCCCCCCTGCACATGGTGCCCAAAGCGACGGGGGGCTGGAGACCGTGCGGCGACTACCGCAGGCTGAACGAGGCTACCACACCGGACCGCTACCCTGTGCCGCACATTCAGGACTTTGCGGCAAACCTGCACGGCGCCCGGATCTTCTCCAAGGTCGACCTTGTCCGAGGGTACCATCAAATCCCGATGCATCCTGACGACGTCCCCAAGACGGCTCTCATCACCCCGTTTGGCCTCTTCGAGTTCCTCCGCATGCCGTTCGGCCTGAAGAATGCCGCACAGACGTTCCAGCGGTTAATGGACGCGGTGGGACGGGACCTGGACTTCGCGTTCATCTATTTGGATGACATCCTCATAGCCAGCGGCAGTCGTCAGGAGCATCTGTCCCACCTCCGTCAACTCTGCGCCCGACTGAGTGAGTACGGTCTTACAATTAACCCTGCCAAATGCCAGTTCGGACTTGATACCATTGACTTCCTGGGCCACAGGATTACTAAAGACGGGGCAACCCCTCTGCCCGCTAAGGTAGATGCGGTCCGCCACTTCCCCCGACCCACCACGGTCAAAGGCCTTCAGGAATTCGTAGGTATGGTCAATTTCTACCGCCGCTTCCTCCCTTCAGCTGCCCGGATCATGCGCCCCCTGTTCGCCCTGATGTCGGGTCCGAGCAGGGACATTACCTGGGACGAGGAGTCCGCCGCCGCTTTCGTTCAAACGAAGGAAGCTTTGGCTGACGCCGCAATGCTAGTACATCCCAGAATGGACACCCCTACCGCCCTCACAGTGGACGCATCAAACACGGCAGTCGGTGGGGTGCTGGAGCAGCTCATCGCAGGTCGCTGGCAACCCCTGGCGTTTTTCAGCAAACACCTGCGGCCACCCGAGCTCAAGTACAGTGCTTTTGACCGGGAACTGTTGGCGCTCTACCTGGCAATCCGGCATTTCAGGTACTTCCTAGAAGGTCGGCCCTTCACCGCGTTCACGGACCACAAACCGCTTACCTTTGCGTTTACGAAAGCATCCGACCCCTGGTCATCCCGCCAGCAACGCCACCTGTCCTACATCTCTGAATACACAACGGATGTCCGGCACGTCTCGGGTAAGGACAATGTCGTGGCGGATGCGCTCTCTCGCCCTACCGTTCATGCCCTTTCCCAAGGGGTAGACTTTGAGGCACTGGCAGAGGCACAGCAGGTAGATGAGGAGATCCCGAGTTACAGGACTGCAGTCTCTGGTTTGCAGCTCCAGGACTTCCCCGTGGGCCCAGGTGAGAGGACCCTACTCTGTGACGTCGCCACCAACCAGCCCCGTCCGGTCGTCCCCGCAGCCTGGCGGCGACGTGTTTTCGACTCCATCCATAACTTGGCGCATCCCTCCATCCGGACAACTGTCCGGATGGTTTCCAGCAGGTTCGTTTGGCACGGACTCCGCAAACAGGTCAGTGAATGGGCCAGGACGTGCATGCACTGCCAGACGGCCAAGGTTCAGCGGCACACCAAAGCCCCACCGCAGCAGTTCCATCCCGCCCACCGGCGTTTCGACCACATTCATGTGGATATCGTGGGCCCCCTGCCAGTGTCGCGCGGAGCGCGTTACCTCCTGACTATCGTGGACCGCTTCACAAGATGGCCAGAGGCGGTCCCGCTCACCGACACCACCTCCGAATCTTGCGCCCGAGCCCTGATCGCCACCTGGATATCCCGCTTTGGTGTACCAGCCCACATTACCTCCGACAGAGGCGCCCAGTTCACCTCCAGCCTGTGGTCAGCTATGGCCAGCCTTTTGGGGACTCAGCTGCACCACACCACTGCCTACCACCCACAGTCGAACGGGCTAGTGGAGCGTTTCCACCGTCACCTGAAGTCGGCCCTCATGGCCCGCCTGCGAGGGGCCAACTGGGCGGACGAGCTTCCCTGGGTCCTTCTCGGCATCCGCACAGCGCCCAAGGACGACCTGCACGCCTCGTCGGCCGAGTTGGTATACGGCGCGCCCCTGGCCGTCCCCGGGGAGTTCCTACCAGCCCCGAGGGGGCAAGAGGAAGAACCCGCTGCAGTCCTGGGCAGACTTCGCGAGAAGCTCGGTAACCTGGCCCCCATACCCACTTCACAGCGTGGGCGGCACCCGACCTGCGTACCCAAAGACCTACGGAACTGTAAGTTTGTGTTTGTACGAAGGGGCGGGCATCGGCCACCGCTGCAGCGGCCATACGAGGGGCCGTTTACGGTGCTCCGGAACAACGGGTCCACGTTCGTGCTGGACGTTGGGGGGAAGGAGGAGGTTTTCACGGTGGACCGCCTCAAGCCGGCCCATGTGGACCTGGCGCAACCGGCCGAGTTTCCGGCGCCTCGGCGCAGAGGCCGACCTCCCAAGCAGGTTCTGGCCCAGGCTGTGGACATTGGGGGGTGTATCGCCGGTTCTGGGGGGGGGTTATGTGGCGGCTCTTTTCCTAGCGTATGCGAACCGACTCACAATTAGATAGCCTACGGGGGTTTGCGAGCACAGAGCTTTGGAGCCTCTTCGCCATGGGGGGCCGGTTGACAGAGGCTTAAAAGTGAGGCTGAAGTTTTCGAATAAAGTTTTTCCTTCGACTGCAGTTACCGACTCCGTGTCGTAATTTTAGCGCTGTTTGTAGCACACCGCTACAAGGTATTAAAAGAATGTGCCTTATTGCACTCAAGATTTTAAGATTTCTTCAGAAATACTTTGGTTCACAAAATAAATAGAATATAAAAATTGTGCCTTTTTATTCCTGTCAGCTGCTGTTCAAATCCAATCTAAACTCATAAAATGAAATTTTGACTAGTTGCTGACTGTCTTGATATGAAATTGGTGTGTTGTTTCAACTAACACCTATTAGGTACATTTCAAAAACTGTGCCAAGTTTGCCAGGAACTCCAATCAAAAGAGGTAAGAAATAAGGGGAGGGTGGGGGAGAAGAGAATTGTATTCTGACACTGGAGGTTATTGCTCAGGCTGAACTAAAGTAGGTTTAACTCTACATTTAGCTGGGAAACATGGGAGCTCTTGACATTAACAGCAAAAAAAGATTGCTGTTAATTCAAAGTATTGACATAAA
Source organism: Hypanus sabinus (assembly GCF_030144855.1). Classification (NCBI taxonomy): domain Eukaryota; kingdom Metazoa; phylum Chordata; class Chondrichthyes; order Myliobatiformes; family Dasyatidae; genus Hypanus; species Hypanus sabinus. The sequence continues at coordinate 44,161,837 of NC_082719.1, read as the reverse complement.
TCACATTCTTCAGTATGTGCACTCCAGGTTAATTAGGAACAACAGCAGAACGCCTATACCAGCTCACCAAAATGGTCTTAAATTCACAGAAAATTATTTTCCAAAATTGACATAAGCTTCCAACTATTTAATTTTTTCAACGTGCAGTACAAGTATATATACCTTTAGATGCCGTCTTGTTGGCTGCATGTACTGTCCCAATGTCAGACAATCCACACCAGCCTCTCGTAATTCTGTGAGGAACACAAATAATCCATGGATTCAGTATCAGAGGCCAAAAATGTTGTAGTTTTCATTGCTCACACAATGCACTTCTGGTTCAGAGTTGAAAACAACTATTATCCTTTTATGCTCATGTTTTGAATTATCATATTTTTAAAAGACCAATGGTAGAATACTCTCTATTTGCCAGCATGAATTCAATTCCAAGAGCACTCAAAGTTCTAGATGATATCGAGCAGGATTCATCGGGCTGCAATACATCCTAAAGGTACAATGTAGTAACTTCTTAAGGATGTGAACGCTTCTCTAAAAGCCACAATCTCTACCACCATGGAGGATAAAAACCTCCAAATTCCGCTCCACATTACCTACCATACTGACCTGCAAATAGTGCTGTTAACTCTAACATTGTTTACTCAAAGTACAGGAATGCCCCCTCTAACATCATGTTGAGGTTATCTTCACCAAAGGTACCGCAGATCAAAGCAGTGCTTCACCAAGATCAACAAAGTCTTGATTTTGCCTGCAAATTTGCATCTCACAAATGAACAGAGGCAGAGATGTTTTGCAAATGAGACAGAGCTCTTCCTCATGTGGTAAATGTTTTTGAAATGAGTACACTGACACCACCTTAATTCAACAATAACAACCTGAAGTAATACTTTTACAAAGCAAGATGTCCTAAGCACTTTATAGATCCACCGTTCAGTAAAATTCAACAATGGTATCATGCCTGATGTACCTAAGTGCCACTTTCATAGGACAATCTCATACTCCTTGATTGGAAATAGTGACACCTAGGAGTTAACAAATGCACGCATGAGGAAGGAACAGAGTTGGACCAACATTATGGTGGTGGAATGAGGCAAATGCAAGGATCTGGGCTGGGAAGAGAGCTTGGTATGCAAACAATGACAATAACTTTTGTCCTCACAGTGTTAATTTGGAAAAAAATTCAGAAAACCAATAATGGATGTCAGCCAAACATTCCGATAATTTTAGTATCAGTGGAAAACTGACAAGTAGGATTGTTTTAGTAACACACAGTACATTCAGTAATTAGGGACTCAAAAAAAACATGAAAAACAATTAACTGAAATGAAAGGATGCTTTAAAAATTTGGCATTAAAGTTCAAAGTACAATTTATTATCAGAGTACATAAATGTCACCACATACAAACCTGAGATTCCTTTTCTGCGGGCATACTTAGCAAATCTATAGAATAGTAACTGTAAACATCAGAAACTATAAACAAACTTTGCAAATGCAGATATAAATAAATACCAATAAACAGCAAGCATGAAATAATATACCAGAGTCCATAAATGAGTGTAGCTATCGCCTTTTGTTCAAGAGCCTGAAGGTTGAGGGGTAATAATGGTTCTTAAACCTAGTGGTGCGATTCTACCTGATGGCAGCAGAGAGAAAAGATATCGCCTGGGTGCTGAGGATCTTTGATGATGGATGCTGCATTTCTACAGCAACGTTTCACGGAGATGTGCTCAATGGTTGGAAGGCTTTTACCTGTGATGTACTAGACCAAATTCACTCCCTTCTGTAGGATTTTCTGTCAAAGGCATTGGTGTCCCCATACCAGGCTGTAATGCAGCCAGTCAGCACACTTTCCACCACACACCGATGAAGGGTCTTGGGCCGAAACGTCGACTGAACTCTTTTCCATAGATGCTGCTTGGCTTGCTGAGTTCCTTGCGTGTGTTGCCTGAAAATCATTAAACCTTCAGGCCGGAACGCTGTGTCCAGTGTGTTCGCTGTTAACTCAGTCTCAATGCAACAAACAATTGAGATCAGCCTCTGATGCAGCAACCTTGCTGTGAGATCGTCAATCTTATTTTCAAGTGACTGTACATACGCTAACAAGATGGTAAGCAGTGGAGGCCTCATTCCCTACGCTTCAGCCTGGTTTGAATCCCGCTTCTACTGCTACATTTTCGGCCTTGGCCTTGACCCTCAAAGGCGCCACGCTTAACTGCTCCGAATTTAACCATCAAAGGTGAGATCTGCAAATCATTGATGTTATTTTATAGTCCGTTGTCAACAGGAAAGCTTCATGCAGCAGACTGTAGAGAAAGTAGCTCAAAGGGAGAACTGGTACCAATTCCTGCAGCCCGCTGACAGTTGCCGATGTACACCAGCACCGTCTTCCAAAAATAACATGCAAATAAATTAACATATGGGATGGTTTGTACAATTTCTAATTAGCATGAATTGTTTAAGTTAAAAACCTGAAAGAAATAATTCATGAAATTCAAAGTCTGCAGATGCTAAAAATCTGACCAAAAACCAAAAATGCTGGAAACACTCAGCAGGATCTGACAAAGGGCTGTCAATTTGAGGCAACAATTCTACTTTTCTTTCCAGAAATGCTGTCTAACCAGCATTTCCTGTTTTTATGAAAGGAATGATTGTGATCTTAAACAAAATAATCTGATTGCTAAAAAATCTTTCATGATGAGACTAATTACAGTATACTATTCTTGAAACTGTCTGGATAGTAACGAATTAAAGTAACTGATACGTACTAAAATAGAACAGCTCACGCTTACTTTGAATGGCTTTGTATTATGTCCTCACCTTTCATTGTAGCATACACCTGTTCATCTGTCTCACCAAGTCCCAACATAATGGACGTTTTTGACAGAAGACCAGATTTCACTTTCTTGGCATGTTTCAATACATTCAGCGATTGATCAAAATTTGCCCGAGGATCCCGAACATGCCTAAGGAGATAAACAGAACAATGGCTTGCCTCTTTCACCTCTATTCTCTCAGAGACATCCATAATTATTTGGTTGTGATTATCTGTACAAGGGGTCGCTGTCTCAAAGAAAGGAGTTGGCCAATCAGGACAGATGTGAAAAATTTCTTCAGGTGGAGGGTATGAATCCTTAGGATTCTCTAATCAAGAGGACCATGAAAATTCAGGTGCTTAGTAAATAGAGACAGATTTTTGGAAGGGAATTATGGAAAATGAATCCAATACACCTCTGGATGTAGAATAAGGCTTTCAAAATTGTTTTTTCCTCACATTTGTATTCCAGTCTCACTGTGTTAAAAATCAACAGTCCATTAGCCTTGCTGTACTTGCGTGGACTTATGTAGAAAACCAACAAAATGTCCTTCATCTTTCACAGCTCAAAGGCTATCCTCCAAAATGTTATACAACATTGTACTTCCATCTATTATAGCTGCTTCTTATGTCCCTGTGTCAGTTGCATCCTAGTTGTTGCGGTCAATACACATGCCAGTACGCAAGTAGTCGCCCATGTAGAAAGCTCCCCCTACCCACTCAGCCGATGAGTCTAAAGGAACAACAAAGACTGATACAGTTTGGCAACAACTCCTGCCAGTCAGCATTGATCTCAATGTAGCAATGCCTTAGGGACTCCAGCTCTGAATTATTCCTCAGGGTTTACTCCCAGACCCTTCCCCATGAGTGGATTTTTTCCTTGGAGTTTACTCTGGAAGTCTTCTCAAAAGCTGCATCTACTCACTGAACGACGTCATTTAAAAATTTCTAGTTTCATTGGTTAACAGGATACAAACGAAGATTTGCACGTCTGCATTCCCTTGAATATGAGGGACCAGTATATGTCTGTGGGTTGTAACATTTTGATGAGACCAACAATGATGATCAGAGTAGACTCAACTTTGGCTTCACCATCTTTTCTATAATGCTTTACTTAATGCTTCAAGTTCTTGTGACATCAGTACTGTTGTTTGCTGTGTTTTCACTGATTCCCGTGTGTTATTTATGATTATTGCCATCACCACAGATGGCACTGGTTAAATTTCCAACTTTAGTTAATATATTAAAAGCAAATAATTACTTTGGTGAAACTATTTCAGGCATTTAATATTCCTGCTTCCATGTGTATTTCCCCAAGTTCCCTTTTTATTCCACAAATTATGTAAAATATCTTATGAAACCAATAAGACAAAGAAATTAACAATAGAAATATTATAAACAATTTTTTTTTATAAAGAGACGATGAATTTTAAATTAGCTGGTGCTGAGTTCCTACAGCATTTTGTGTGTGTTGTTTTAAATTACATGCTATCTTTCTGGACCAATGTCCTTTAAATAAAATTCTTCTTAGTTTGATTATAAAAATTGAATAAAATACTATTCACATCATCACATTTTCCACATGATCACAATTATATTTCTCACTTCCCCTAACCTGTTAATTGCAAATCAATAAATGTAAACACCATATTTGTGGATTAGATGATTAGAGCTGTGGTTCCATATACTTGTTTTTCAGAAAAATTATATGCATTGGAAGTAAATGCATTGGGGATGGAGGGCTGTACTGAGGTGGTAGTAGCAGTAAACAGTTTGACTAAATAGTACACAACATCCATACCTCTGCAATTCCCTGACAGTCTCCACATTGTGTGCGTAGACATCAAGTCCTGAATCTGCAACTGCTTCCACAGCTTTTAGGTCACCTCTGAAGTCAGGGGTCAGGCATTCCACTATAATTTTGGGATGTCTACAGAAATATTTGTAATATTACCACTGTACAGATGACTGACAAATTACAAGAATGAACATCTGCAATGGAAAACCTATTTAGAAACAATAATTACCATAGTACTTAAAAATAAAATAATTTTTAAAAAACTACTTTACCTCTGTTAATAAAAGGAGCACTATAAGATAATTATTGAATGTGAGCAAATTCGCCAGACTTGCAAATGAAACGTGACCACAAAAGTATAGGGTTAAACAAAACATCAAGAGATTTTCAACTTGCTGATGAAACGTTTGCAAAAACTGATCCAATTTGACTAAACTTATCCCTAAAACCACCTGTTCTAGGTAAGTGAAGTTAACTTGCACGGTAATATAACTTACAAGTGAATGAAATTGCTTCACCTTTCTTTTAACTGTGATACTGTAGCTGCAAAATGTTTCGCTCCACCATCTGGAAGATCTGTGGAAAAACAGGATACTCAGCAGTGGTGGCTCTGACATCATAACCTGACTTAGTGCAGTAACAAAAAGTGTTGTACAAAAGTCTTATGTATATATAGCTAAGGTGCCTAAGATTTTACACAGTACAGTCGGCCCTCCTTATCCGCAGATTCCGCATGTGCGGATTCAACCAACCGTGGATTGGGAAAACCCAGAAGTTCTCTCTCCAGAACTCGTTGTTTGAGCATGTACAGACTATTGTTTCTTGTCATTATTCCCTAAACAATACAGAATAACAACTATTTACATAGTATTTACATTGTATTAGGTATTATAAGTAATTTAGAAATGACTTGAAAGTACAGGCAGTCCCTGGGTTATGAACGAGTTCCATTCCTGAGTCCGTCTTTAAGTCAGATTTGAAGTCGGAACAGGTACATCCGGTATTATTTGGTGTCAGTTAGTCAAACATTTTTCTTAGTATACAGTACATATTCTACCTTTCTATGCATATAAAACACTTAAGAAACTTGCGTATTTCAATACTTAAACCACTGCGTTGCTTAGTAATAATTGTAGCTTTCATTGGGGCAGGGCCTTTCACGTGCTCCATTAAAATTGTTCCGATCATTGACCGAATGTAGCCTAATGCTTTTCCAATGACCAATGGCATTTCACCTCTTTCTGATCGCGTTATTACTTCCATCTTATTTTCAATCATGATCATTTTTGAGAACAGAAACACTGCGGATTCAGAGCTGCGCCACCAGGTCCTAATGTCCACCGCACTGAGTCATGTTTAATAAAGTCCAGGGTTCCGCTGGGTCCTAAAGACCACCGCACTGGGACATGTTAAATAAGGGACTTGAGCATCCATGTTTTTTGGTATCTGCGGGGGGGGGGGGGGGGTCCCGGAACCAATCCCCCATGGATAAGGAGGGCCGAATGTACTGTAATAAGTTTATGTATTGCACTGTACTGCTGCCACAAAAAGAAAACCCACGAGATATGTTAGTAATGATAAATCTGAGTTGGGACATAAGAACGTAAGAAATAGGAGGAGTAGGCCATCTTTCAAAGCTACAAATGCATAAATTTTATTTGGGGCCTCAGCTGAGACTTTTTTGTCCACAATCTAGAATCAGTAACAACATGTGACGTCAAAACAATATTTATTCCAAATTCCTCATAATGAATAAACAAGTGAATAATTATCGATCATTTTCAAGGCAACTTACCATCTCTGTCAACAGAAGTCAGCACAACATAATCAAGACCCCACTCTGCTATTGCATTTGCTGTGTTGATAGGCTCATCCGGATCTAAAGGTGGAGGCTTTCGACTGGTTTTCACAGAACAGAACCTGCAGCCTCTTGTGCAGGTATCGCCCATTAACTAAAAGGGGAAAATGATGGACAAAATTGTTAACTTGGAACTTTTATTTATCAATGTCAAGTGTACTCCTTCAATGCTTTGAAATGCATCCCAAATAAAATATTAGAAGTATAATTAATAACAAATCCCCAAGGACTGAGGTAGATAAATATCTAACTCAGGTAGCTAAATATGTTAAATGGATTCATATTATACCTCAAAAGACCTAAACTCTGTATATGGCTCCAAATTAACACCATTCACCCACTTTTCAATATCATCATTGAGAGATTTAATGTAAACTAGGCATAAAATTAAGCTCTGCTGAAGGTTCAAAGGATTTCTCATTTGTAGACCCCAGATTGGATTGGCAACATCTCCTCCAAGATATCCATCAACACAGGTGCACTACAGGGCTGTATGCCTAGTCCTCTGCTCTATTCTTTTTACACATATAACTGTGTGGCTAAGCACAGCTCCAATGCCATATTCAAGTTTGCTGATAACACCACAGTCACTGGGCAAATCAAAGGTGGTGGTCATTCAGCATATAGGAGAAAGAATGAAAATTTGGCTGAGTGGTATAACAAAAACCACCTCTCTCTCAATGTTAGCAAAATGAAGCAACTGATTGTAGACTTAAGGGATACCAGAGGTCCATGAGCCAGTCCTCATCGGAGGATCAGAGGTGGAGAAGGTGAACAGTTTCAAATTCCTGGGTGTTACTATTTCAGAAGACCTGTCCTGGACCCAACGTGCAAGTGCAATTGTGAAGAAAGCTTGGGAGCACCTCTACTTCCTTAGGAGTCTGTGGAGATTCAGCGTGACATCTAAAACACTGACAAACTTCTGTATATGTGTAGTGGAGAGTATATTAACCGGCTGCATCATGGCCTGGTATGGAAACACAAATGTCTTTGAACAGAAAATCCTACAAAAGTTAGTGGATTCAGCCTGGTACATCACAGGTAAAGCCCACCCAACTATTGAGCACATCTACATGAAACACTGTCATAGAAAAGCAGCATCCATCGTCAGAGATCCTCACCACCCAGGCCATGCTCTCTTCTCGATGCTGCCATCAGGTGGAAGGTTCAAAAGCCTCAGCTCACACACCACCAGGTTCAAGGACAGTTACTACTCCTCAACCATCAGGCTCCTGAACAGAAGCGGATAACTACACTCACTTACTCCATCACTGTAATGTTCCTACAACCAATGATCTCACTTTAAGGACTCTTTATCTCATGTTCTTGTTAATTATTGCTATTTATTTATATTTGCATTTGCAGAGTTTGTTGTCTTCTGCAATCTTGTTGATCTTTCACTGATCCTGTTGTAGTTACTATTCTACAGATTTGCTGAATATGCTCATAAGTAGTTAAATCTCAGGGTTGTATATAGCAACATATATGTACTTTGATAACAAAATTTACTTTGAACTTTGAAAGGGTAAGAGCAATAATATCTAATCTGCCTAGTCATTTTATTTATCTCAGCCAGGACAAAAGTGGGATGCCTGGATGATGGCAAAGTTGGCACTGCAGGACAGAAACCAGCTGCTCAATCCCATTGGAGTTCATGTGATTGATGAAGATCTTGGAGGCGGGCAGGATCAGATTCAGCTCTGTTACTGTCACACAAGAGAATACCTCACTAGTTCAGAATCAGATGGATGAGGTAATAAAATGCTTAACACAAAACTATTAGCTCCAAATGAAGAGATCTGATTATATATTATTAAAGGGATGGTGCAACTAGAAAAGGTGGTAAGATAAAAAATTTTAACATAAAAATTCAGAACTTTTAACCAGTAGGAGCCTCTGTAGAGAAACTTCAAATTAAAGACCAGCGATTAGAAAAAAAATTGCTGAAATTAGCACACAAGTCTGTTGGAAGCTTATTTAAAAATAAGAAAAATATAGGGAGATATACAAGGCATTATTTCATAATTTTTTTTAGAAAGCCTTTTTTCACTATTTCATTGTTAGCTGTGTAAATCACATTTATACCCCCATCTGAAGGTAAAGTGGTGGAGCAAAAGACTCCCAAATAAGCAAGTCTAGGAATTGCCTATGTTGTCTGTGTTACCACCCACTACTCTGATCAACTACCAGCAGTCAGAGCCACAATATTGAAACAATCTTTTAAGGGGACATACATATATGACAGACAACACTCTTCCAGCTACTGGGGAGTGTTTCAGCTTCAATAAATAATGTTGCAATTATGCCTAAGGAGATGTGAAGCCATTTACAGGAAATGTTCACAGTGGAATAGAGATCTGAACAAGGTGTCTTGATAGATGACATGATGGTCCATGACCTCCTCTTCTGCCTCAATGAGACCATTCTCAAGTTGGAGGAGCATCACCTCACATTCTGTCTGAATAGCCTCTGATCTGATGACAAGAAGGTAAATTTCTCTAACTTCTGGTAATTTTCCCCTCCCTCTTCTTCTATTCCTCACTGTGGTCTCTTACCTATTTTCCTCACCTATCTTCTCCTCCCCCTTGTGCTCCTCCTTCTTCCCTTTCTCCCATGGTCCACTCTATCCTCCTATTAGGTTCCTCCTTCTCCAGACCTTTACCTTTTGCACCCACCACCTCCAAGCTTCTTACTTCATCCCCTCCCCAACCAGCTTCACCTTCTACCTTGTCTTCCTAACCCCCTCCCTTCTTATTCTGGCATCTGCCTCCTTCCTTTCCAGTCCTGATGAAGGGTCTCAGCCCAAAACATCAACTATTTATTCATTTCCATAGATGCTACCTGATCTGCTGAGTGCCTCCAGCGTTTTGTGTTTTGTCTTGATAGAGGTTTGTATGGTTCTAATATCAGTGGAAAAGGGAAGGAGAAACAATAATTTAATTTTGAAATCACTTTTTTTTAAACTAGGTTACTGCATCTCACCATTATAGTGGCTGTAGCTGTGCCTTTTTCTCCTCCCCAGCATTCTCCAATATTTGGACATCTTGCCTCTTCACATACCTGAAAGAAGGAAGCTGATTTAAAACAAGTACAGTGTGTAAGGATCACACACCAAGGAACTATTGAATCACTCAAATTGCTTCCATTTGTACCAAAAACTGCAATGACTTTGAAACTGAATACCAGTGAGACGAGCTCAATCATTAGTTAGGTGTAGTCAGTGACAATTCACTTGAAACAGACAAAAGTATGTTACTACAATAAAAGACAGCCGAAAGTAAAAGCCCAGGTAAAGATATTTATACTATTCAAAAAATAATCAAAACAATAGTTACAATCATGGAGCAAACAAAATTATGCTGGTTATAAAATTTGCCAAAACAAGGCCTTCTCACGGGATGACTGGAGCAGATCTTTAAGTTTTTACTGGACCCCTCATATTTGGTGCAGCTATAGAGGATTTTCTGGTGTGGAGAATACTGTTTTTATGATTATTGTGACTGCACTGCATGCAAATCGAAAATATTGAAGGATTTTGGGAAACAATGTTTGATTTCAAGTATCTTTGAGATTGAGTGCCCATTGATAAAACACCTTGGTTTAATCATTTCCTTGCATCCATTATTTGTTTGTCCCGAGTTGTTTCTCCAAGATACTTTATGCTGGTGTCTAGTACTCAATTTTCTAAGCCAATGATTTTGAATGAATGGATGAGTTACAAGAGTAATTACATTTCAAGAAATACATCACTAAGTACAAAAAATTTTAGGACATCTCAAGTCAGTAAAAGGCACCATGTAAATGTTCTTCAACTTAAAGTTGCTTAGAAACAAACAGATTTAAGGATCAACAGATAGCATCAAAAAGAGTGATGAAGCACAGAATACATCCAGAGGCTGCTACATTCGAAAACAGGTGTTACCCCAATAAGTTAGAGAGATAACGAGGACAATTCTTCAAATTACACTCATCCCCACAAATTCCATCCAAACCTCTAAAACGTATTATTAGCATATCTTTGCACATTTCCCAATTTGTTAATTTCATACAGTGTGCGGAAAACAAGAGTTGACAGAAATATTTCAAAATTTAATGTACACCAACAGCTTCCAGAAGTGGAGGTAATGCAAGCAATCTGAAGTCAGTGGTATACAGTAAGAAAGGGTAAAAGTACTTGGAATGCAAGGAGGAAAAAATTAGTAGTTATGGCTCCAACAGATAAACTGCTAGTTGCTTACAATTAAGATATGGAAATTAATCACAGAAACACAAACTACTTATATAATGCACTCATTAACTAAATATGTTCCCTTAACTTAATTATAGCTAGTGCTCAATGAAATGAAGTACAATGATTGGCCATGTTACTAGGTACACCTATACATTAATGCAAATATTAAATCAGCCAATCATGTGGCAACAACTCAATGCATAAAAATATTCAGACACGGTCAAGAGTTCAATTGTTCAGACAAGACATCAGAATGGGGAAGAAGTATGATCTAAGTGACTTTAACCATGGAATGATTGTTGGTGGCAAATGGTACTTTGAGTATCTCAGGAACTGCTGGCCTTCTGGCATTTTTACACACAAGAGGCTCTAGAGTTTACAGAGTATGATGGAAAAAAACAAAAAAAAACATCCAGTAAGCTGCAGTTCTGTGGGTGAAAAGGCCTTGTTAATGAGAGACAGCAGATGAGATTGGCCAGATTGGTTCAAACTGACAGGAAGGCAACAGTAACTCAAAAAAGGTGCGCCGAACAGCATGTCTGAATGTACAACATGTCAAACCTTGAAATGGATAGGCTACAGCAGCGGCAGATCACATAAATACACTGTACCTAATAACGTGCAGAATCATATGATATGAATAGCTGTAGAAAATGGGTAAGAGTGAAATGTAGTACTCAGGGAAGGAGTGTATAATTGGTACATCAGAAAGGGGAGGTTCAACTATTTTGGCCACGAGTTTTTAAGCTTGGTTTTGGGGAAAATTGGTTTGGACTAACAGAACAATCAGTTTACTGCCATTTCTCAGGACAAAGCTCTTGTGTAATTTGGGGACTGCCTGTAGAAGGTGCTTCGATGTGAAACCTCAGCAAGTACTTACAGTGTGCAGATTCAAATTCCGAAGAGTATTTTTCAATTTATTGTAATTTTTCCCAAGAGGAATCTCTGTCTTCAACCATGGAGGCAATCTTAATCTATAATTGTAAATAATATCACAAAATACATAATTTCAGTAGTATTTTTGAAAGTAAGCTATGTGATGTCTTGCAAATGCAAACAGGCTCACAAGTTACTTGTCAAACACTGAACAGAGCTCTGTTCAGAGGTCTTCAAAGGAGGATGTAAGTATCAAAGAAAAGCCATTGTGCATCACTGGGACACATTTGCGGTATCAATGAAAGGTAACGCATCAACTGATATTCACAAGTAGCTTGCTTTCTCTTCCACCTTCCTTTGGTTACACAAACCTCCTTTCCACTTGACACCAACAAATGCCTGAAAGCACTGGATACAGTGAAGGGTCCAGAACCAATCAACATACCAAAAGCTTGTGCTTCAAAACTAATTGTGCTTTTATCCAAACTGATTCATTATAGCTACAATATTGACATCTACCTGACAATGTAGAAAACTGCCCAGGTGTGTCCTGTTCATGGCAAGTAAGACAAAGCCAATTCAGCTGATTACGGCCCAATCAGATTTCTATCAATCATCAGGAAAGTAATGGAAGATGGCTTCAACAGTGCCAACAGGAATAACCGGTTTGCTTGGAAAACCCAACACTGCAGCGCCAATCGTAGCCTTGGACCAATCATAAACAAAAAAAAGCTGCAGAGATGAAGCAAGGCATCCTTGATGTCAGGGGACTATTTGGCCAAACACTGCATCATGAGGGCCTGTAAAACTGAAATGAAGGGGAAAACACTCCAGTGGCTGGAGTCATACCCAATATAATGAAGATGATTGTGTTTATTGGAAATCAATCATCCCGGCTACATGACGTTGCTGCAGGAGTTCCCTAATGAGTATCTTAACACCATTATTTTTTAAAAAATAGTGTTTAGACTTGTACCTTTCTCCTTTTTGGCGCTTCAGGTTGCCTTTATACTCTTCCCATGTTCCCTTATCTGATAATTCACCAGATATAAACTCCCGCAGGTCAGGACCTTCTTCCAAAAGTTGTTTCCTTTTGTCTGGCAGTGTACTAAAAGACTTCAGCTGATTGCAGAGGACACGAACATAAACCTAAAATATTTTGCACAACATCAGTACAAGCTCCACATAGATAAATATTAAATGTATAAACTAAATGTATAAAAAATAGTTCAAAAATTACAATTTATAACATACACTATTGGCTCATACATTAATATAGACAAACTATTCCCACTATCCACAGAAAATGGAATGACGCCCATCAAACAAAAAAGAAATGCATATAATCCATGCTATTATGGGCTTGACCAAATCCAGTATGTGGAAGATGTAAGACTGAACAGACACTCTAGAGTTAGCACAAAAAGTAAGGTATCAAACTTATTCTTAGATCAAAAGCTTTAAAAATGACATTTATCCAAGCAAGACTTCCTGATTCCTGCAAAGCTACAGGACCTGTAGCCTTGTACCTCCCACTGCAAATGGATCCTTGACTTCTTAACTAGAGGATCACAAACTGTGTTGATTCAAAATAACATCACCACCTTACTGACAATCAACACTGATGCACCTCAGGGATGTGTACTTAGCCCACTGCTCTTCTCTCTCTATACCCATGACTGTGTGTTTAGGCGTAGCTCAAATACCATCTATAAATTTGATACAACCATTGTTGGTAGAATCTCAGGTGGTGACGGGAGGGTGTACAGGAGTGAGATATACCAGCTAGTTGAGTGATGTCACAGGAACAACCTTGAACTCAACGTCAGCAAGACCAAAGAGCTGATTGTGGACTTCAGAAAGGGTAAGATGAAGGAACACACACCAGTCCTCAGACAGATTAGAGTGTGAACAATTTCAAGTTCCTGGGTGTTAATATCTCTGCGACCTAGCCTGGTCCCAACACATTGATCCAGCTATAAAAGCAGCAAGACAGTGGCTATAATTCATTAGGAGTTTGAGATTTGGGGTGTCATCTAAAACACTTGCAAATCTCTACAGATGTACCGTGGAAAGGATTCTAACTGGCTGCTTCACTGTGTGGTATGGGGGTTGGGGGGGGGGGGATAATTCAAAGCTTTTTCCCCTATGCTATCATGTGTTCCATTGTACTGCTGCTGCAAAGTTAACAAAATTCATGATACATGCCAGTGATATTAAACCTGATTCTGGTTCTGATTTCCAATAAGCAGAAATGTTTGGGATTCTTCACATCACAAGATTAGGAGAATGGGCAAAGAAGTGGCAGATGGAATACAGTGTAGGAAAGTGTATGGTCATGCATTTTGTTAGAAGGAATAAAGGCCTAGACCAGGCATGGGCAAATTACGGCCCGCGGGCCATATGCGGCCCGTTAAGCTTTTTAATCCGGCCCGCAGAACTTGATGAAATTATATTAATAAACCTTGTTAATGTTTTTTCCCCGCAATTCTGGCGTTTTCCCAATAGATGACGCACTCTATATACATTTGTGGCGACCCATTTCCTGGCACATCCGAACCGGCTCACAATTAGCCAGTGTTCCGGCTAAGGGAGATAGCCTGCGGGGGTTTGCGAGCACAGAGCTTTGGAGCCTCTGCGCCACCGGGGGGGGTGGGGGGGGGGGGGCGGGGGGCAGGTTGAGGGAGGCTTAAAAGTGAGGCTGGGGATTTCGAATAAAGTTTTTCCTTCGACTGCAGTTACCGACTCCGTGTCATAATTTTAGCGCTGCATGTAGCACACCGCTACACATTGACCTTTGTTGAGGTGCAGCGTATTACTCCACATTTGCGCTTTACTCTTTGTTTGGCTCGACCTATTTGTGTGAACAGGCGTTCAGCGTCATGAACATCAACAAAGCCAGCCACAGATCCAAGTTAACTGACCAACACCTCAGATCCATCCTGAGAATCGCCACAACAAAACTAAATCCAGACTTTGATGCGCTGGCTAAAAAGGGAGACCAACAACACTGTTCCCACTGAAATTAAAAATAAGTTTCTTCGTTGTGTTATGTAAAAAATGCATTTGAAAATATTTTTTTCAATAAGCCTTACATGTTACATGTCATTTCTGTTAAGTAATGGACATGAGTAGTGCGCAGGTGCACGTACGTTCTCAAAATAAAAAATGCGCTCCAGACCAAATAACGCACTCCGCATACTGGCGCGCTGTCACTGTTCTGTCTTTGTGCTGGTCGTTGTTGAGTTTTGGCACAGGGGACAATTGAATAAGAAGGAGCAGGACAAGTAGACCTGCATCTCCTACCGTTTTTGAAATAAAGACAGGCAGGAGGAGAGTGATGATGATAATATCTTGAAGGATAACAGAATTTTCAGTACTTTAAAATAATAACTGCTACTATTTAAAAAAGCTGTATTTTATTCATTTAATTTTCAGTGTTTTAAAAGTCATTTCAATAAATAGCTAAATACCATGGGACTTCAAAGACAGATATTTTGTTGTAATGCATTTGTTCATTTTCAATTGAAATTAAAGCACGTTTTCTACATATCCCATGATATTTTATTTTCTCTTATGAGGTGTATTACCAAAACACTCCGTCCATCTGCTCCTGGTCCGGCCCCCCTGTCAAATTTTAGAACCCTTTGTGGCCCACAAGTCAAAAAGTTTGCCCACCCCTGGCCTAGACTATGTTGTAAACAGGGAGCACATTCAAAACTCAGAGATACAAAGGGAGCTAATTCAGGATTCCCTGAAGGTTAACTTGCAGGTAGAGTCGGTAGTAAGGAAGGTTAACTTGCAGGTAGTCGGTAGTAAGGAAGGTTAACTTGCAGGTAGAGTCGGTAGAAAGGAAGGTTAACTTGCAAGTAGAGTCAGTAGTAAGGAAGGTTAACTTGCAGGTAGAGTCAGTAGTAAAGAAGGTTAACTTGCAGGTACAGTCGGTAGTAAGGAAGGTTAGCATTCATTTCACAAGGACTAGAATATAAAAAGACATTATGCTGAGACTTTAAAATATTTAGAGAATTATGAGCTGTTTTGTTCTCCATATCTAAGAAAAGATGTGCTGGCTTTGGAAAGGGTGCAGAGGAGGTTTATAAGGATGATCCCAGGAATGAAAAGGTTGAGGTATGTGCAGTGTTTGGGCTGTAACTCACTGGAGTTTAGAATAATGAGGATGGTTGGGGGAGGCATCTCATAGAAACACAATGAATATTGAAAGGCCTAGATAAAGTGGATATGGAGAGGATGTTTTCTAGAATTGGAGTGTCTAGGACAGGGGTGGGCAAACTTTTTGACTTGTGGGCCACAAAGGGTTCTAAAATTTGACAGGGGGGCCGGACCAGGAGCAGATGGACGGAGTGTTTTGGTAATACACCTCATAAGAGAAAATAAAATATCATGGGATATGTAGAAAACATGTGCTTTAATTTCAATTG
Source organism: Hypanus sabinus (assembly GCF_030144855.1). Lineage (NCBI taxonomy): Eukaryota > Metazoa > Chordata > Chondrichthyes > Myliobatiformes > Dasyatidae > Hypanus > Hypanus sabinus. The sequence goes on along the minus strand of NC_082719.1, from coordinate 44,145,825 downwards.
AAAATGAACAAATGCATTACAACAAAATATCTGTCTTTGAAGTCCCATGGTATTTAGCTATTTATTGAAATGACTTTTAAAACACTGAAAATTAAATGAATAAAATACAGCTTTTTTTTAACAGTAACAGTTATTATTTTAAAGCACTGAAAATTCTGTTATCCTTCAAGATATTATCATCATCACTCTCCTCCTGCCTGTCTTTATTTCAAAAACAGTAGGAGATGCAGGTCTACTTGTCCTGCTCCTTCTTATTCAATTGTCCCCTGTGCCAAAACTCAACAAAGACCAGCACAAAGACAGAACAGGGACAGCGCGCCAGTATGCGGAGCGCGTTATTTGATCTGGAGCGCATTTTTTTATTTTGAGAATGTACGTGCACCTGCGCACTACTCATGTCCATCACTTAACAGAAATGACATGTAACATGTAAGGCTTATTGAAAAAAATATTTTCAAATGCATTTTTTGCATAACACAATGAAGAAACTTATTTTTAATTTCAGTGGGAACAGTGTTGTTGGTCTCCCTTTTTAGCCAGCGCATCAAAGTCTGGATTTAGTTTTGTTGTGGCGATTCTCAGGATGGATCTGAGGTGTTGGTTAGTTAACTTGGATCTGTGGCTGGCTTTGTTGATGTTCATGACGCTGAACGCCTGTTCACATAAATAGGTCGAGCCGAACAAAGAGTAAAGCGCAAATGTGGAGTAATACGCTGCACCTCAACAAAGGTCAATGTATAGTGGTGTGCTACATGCAGCGCTAAAATTACGATACGGAGTCGGTAACTGCAGTCGAAGAAAAAAACTTTATTCGAAATCCCCAGCCTCACTTTTAAGCCTCCCTCAACCTGCCCCCCGCCCCCCCCCCCCACCCCCCCGGTGGCGCAGAGGCTCCAAAGCTCTGTGCTCGCAAATCCCCACAGGCTATCTCCCTTAGCCGGAACGCTGGCTAATTGTGAGCTGGTTCGGATGTGCCAGGAAATGGGTCGCCACAAATGTATATAGAGTGCGTCATCTGTTGGGAAAACGCCAGAATTGCGGGGACAAAACGTTAACAAGGTTTATTAATATAATTTCATCAAGTTCTGCGGGCCAGATTAAAAAGCTTAATGGCCCGCATATGGCCCCCAGGCCGTAGTTTGCCCATGCCTGGTCTCGGACCAGAGAGTACAGCCTCAGAGTAGAAGGATGTCCCTTTAGAACAGCAATGAGGAAGAATTTCTTTTGACAGAGGGTGGTGAATCTGTGTAATTCATTGTCACATACAGCTGTAAAGTTTCAAGTTACTGCATGTATCTTACTGATCATTCTTCATTAGTAAGGGTGTCAAACGGTACAGAGAGAAGGCAGGAGAGGGGGGTTGAGAGGAAAAGATAGCTGAATGTCTTTGATGCACAGACCCAAGTGCCAGGGAGGAAGGTCTCCCTCCCCTGAGGAGCAGGTACTCTGCCTGACCACAGCTGGTGTGAGGAAGAACCTCACCAGGGTTAACCCATGTAAAGCTGTGACACCTGATAACATACCTGGTCAGGTGCTGAGGGATTATGTAGTCCTGATAACAGAAATTTTAACAAAAGAACAGACATCGTCAACATCTCTCTGGAACATTTCAGAGTCCCTTCACGCTCCAAGGCAGCCACCATCATCCCGATGCCCAAGGAGGTGACAGTGACCTGCCTCAGCAACTTCTGTCCACTGGCACGGACCTCAACAATAATGAAGTGCTTTCAGCAGCTGGTTACTGATTGTATTAAATCTCATATTCCTGTCACATGGGACCCTTTCCAGTTTGTTTATCACTCAAATCGATCCACTAATGATGTCATAGCCTCTGCTTTCCATTCTGTCCTGTCCCACCTGCAAAATTGTGCCTCACGTGCCAGGAGGTTGTTAATCAACTTCAGCTTGGCATTTGGTATGATCGTCCCTCAGAAGCTGGTGGATAAAATAATCTCATTGTGTCTCAACACCTCCTTGTAACTGGATCCTGGATTTCTTCATAGAAAGCCTAAGTGACTCCATATTGAGAGTAACATCTCTAGCTCCATCACGCTGAGCACTGGTGCTCCCCAGGGCTGCCTGCTCAGCCTGTTGCTGTTCACGTTGCTGACGCATGAGTGCACTGCTAGATCCAGTGCAAACTGAATCAAGTACACTGACTTAACAGTGTTTGGCTTCATCAACAACAACGAGGAGGTGGTGTACAGAGAGAAGATAGAGCAGCTGGTAGAGTGGTACGAGCGCAACAGCTTGAGTCTCAATGTGAACAAGACCATATAACAATTACGGCATGGAAACGGCCCTTCTAGTCCATGCCGAATGCTTGCTCTCACCTAGTCCCACCGACCTGCACTCAGCCCATAACCCTCCATTCCTTTCCTGTCCATATACCTATCCAATTTTACTTTAAATAAACAAAGAGATGTTTGTGGACTTTAGAAAGGTGCAGGCTGATCACCCCTCACTGCATTTACATGGCTCCTCTGTGGAGAGAGTAGGGGCACCAACATCAAGTTTCTGAGAATGCACGTAATGGAAGATTTCACCTGCTCCCTCAAGGCCACCTCTTTGGTCAAGAAAGCACATCATCATCTCCACTTCCTGAGGAGGTTGAGGTGAGTGAAGATCCCTCCCCAAAATTCTAACCAATTTTTCTTACAGGAGCACCAACCAGGGTGCCCTGGTTGGACATTACCATCTAGTACAGGAATTGCACAGCACCTGCTGAGAGGATCACTGGGGTTACTCTCCCAGCCATCAAGAGATATTTAACAGGAGTGCTACACTGACGGGGCTGTTAGCATTGTCAATCACCCCTCCCATCTGTCCAACAATCTCATTGCCATGCTACAATCAAGAAGGAGGTACCGCAGCATCAGGACAAGGACTCTTAGGATGGAAAACAGTTTCCTTCCCCCAGGCTGTCAGACTACCGAACTCTCTGCCACCACACAGGCCTCATCATACATGAGGCATCAGTAGTGTTTAACTTCTAGCTTGTGTTGGAAATGCATCTTATTATTTGTTACTTTATTTGTGGTGATATTACTTTCTGTGTATGTGCGCGAGTTATACGTACTGTGTTGTGCTACTTGGTCTGGAGGAACGTTGTTTCATTTGGTGGTACACAGGTGTATGGGTGAATGACAATAAACCGAACTTGAAATTACTGAATGGCAGAGCAAACTCAATGGGCTAAATGGCCTAATTCAGATCTTGTTCTTATTACGGTCTTACAATCGTATGGACCAACAGATGAACATCTCCTAGCTGACAAAGGTGCACTTTGGGGATATATGCTTAACCACTGCTCTACTCTCTCAACCCACCATTGTCCAAATGCCATCTATAAACTCACCAATGACACCTCAGTTGTTGGCAGAAGTTTAGATGGTGATGAAAATTCATACAGATGTGAATTAGATCAACCAGTGGTATCGCAACAACAACCTTACACCCAACATCAGCAAGACCAAAGAATTCATTGTGAGCTTCATGAATGGGAAATCTGGAGAAACACACCAGTCATCATTGCAGCTTCAAGTTCCTGGGTATCAATATGTCAGAGGATAATCCTGGGCCAGCATACAATCGCAATGCTGTGCTTCATTAGAGTTTGAGAAGATTCATTAGGCCACCAAAGGCTCTTGTAGATTTCTGTAGATCTGCAATCAACTGGCTGCATCACAGCCCAGTGTGGAGGCTCCAATGCACAGAAGGACAAGCAGAGGGCTGTAGACTCAGGCAGCTCCACCAGTCACAACCCTCCCCACCATCGAGATCACCTTCAAAAGGTGGTGCCTCAAGAAGGCTGCATTCATCACCAAGGATCCCCATCATCCAGGACATGCCTCTCCTTTTTCCTACCACTGGGGGGGAGGTACAGGAGCCAGAAGACTAACTCTCTTAGTGATTTAGGAACCGCTTCCTTCCTCTCCACCATATTTTTCAATGGCCCATGAAATCCATGAACACCACATCAAATGTTCTTTTCTTTACACTATTTATTTTAGTAAGTTATAGTAATTTTGTATATTTGCACTGTACTGCTGCACAAAACAATACAATTATATAATACACAAGTCAGAGATTATAAATCTGATGCTGAATTGATGTCACTCACATATTTTCAACAAATCGACTTTCCTCAATCAAAGTTCCTATACTTGATAGTCTTTTTTTTAAAGTTAGTTAAATCTATGGACACCGGGGTGAAAATTATTGTGTATCTAATTTTCTTCTTTGCAAAACAGAAACTTGTCAAGCAGCAAAAGATTAACAACAACTAGACAGCAAGCCGGCCAACACGAGGAGAAGCTCTGTAATTCCAGGATAGACTGGGAGATGGTGAATTTGCAATAGAGCAGAGAATGAATTGAAGCACTTACAGAAGGATTAAAAATACGCACCGGCAGGTTAAAGATTTTTTTTGAAAAAAGCTTGTACTCACTAGTACAAGTGAGTCAGCGTAGCACGGAAGTGTGTGGATTATGGAGGAATAAGAGGTGACATACAGGACTGACGAAAGGGCAGAATGGTCTCCCCGTTTTGTAACACATTCAAACCCCAGATATTCCCATCCTTGTCCCAGACTCTCCGCCTCCTTGACGTTCTCTAACCCTGGATAAATTCCCAATTTCCCTCTTTTCCCCACCGCAACCATTCCCATCCCCGACTACAGCCTCACACGAACCGGTCGCAGGCGGCCACAGCCAAACAGCAGCAACTTCATGTCCGCCACCGGAACAACGACATGGAAAAGCACGGACGACCTTCGTAGACGGGGCCTGTTCTCGGCCGCGACAATACTGCGGCTGCATTCGTCCTCCAGTGACAGCGCCGACCCCCGGCCCTAACAGTACTGCGTGTGGTCTCCAGTGACAGCACCGCCCCCTGGCCCTAACAGTACTGCGTGTGGTCTCCAGTGGCAGCGCCGCCCCCTGGCCCTAACAGTACTGCGTGTGGTCTCCAGTGACAGCGCCACCCCCTGGCCCTAACAGTACTGCGTGTGGTCTCCAGTGACAGCGCCGCCCCCTGCCCCTAACAGTACTGCGACTAGTCTCCAGTGGCAGCGCCGCCCCCTGGCCCTAACAGTACTGCGTGTGGTCTCCAGTGACAGCGCCGCCCCCTGGCCATCACTGCGGCTGCCGGCAGCGATCCCAGTCAATTTCACGCTCCAGTCCCGATCACGACAATAACCGCTACGATCTGTGCTTCCAGTGACAATGTAGCTATGTGATGGGAGCTAATTAATAGAAAACGCGAGGTGCTCTTGGATTGGAAGATCCAAAGAAAAGGAACTGTGGCCAAGGAGTAGCCACTTCATGTCAACTATTGAAGCAGTGACACAGTGATGCACCATCAATAACTCACTCCGAGACGTAAGGCGAGATATGGGCTTTTATTGACTGGAAGAAGGAACCAGAAGCGGGTGACCATCATACTACATCCTGGAGACTGAGGCCGAGCATCAGGCCTCAATCGCCTTTATACAGGGGTCTGTGGGAGGAGCCACAGGAGCAGTCAGAAGGGGGCATGTCCAGACAGGCACACGTAGTTCACCACATTCACCCCCCCTTTGTTTAAAAGAGTCCCCATGTGGCGAAGTTTCTTACAGGTCAAGTCAATCAGGTGGTCAAATCTGTCGCTGCGATTTACGTAGCACTGGCTGTGATTGCACAGATGCCGGCGACGTTGGTGATTGCACAGGAGACAGAGGTTGTGCTTGTTCCAGCCCACTAGGCGCCAGTGATCCCTCACGCATGTGCGAGGCGCCTGGTATAAATGCGTACGAAACGCCTGGTATATAAGTGTCGTGAGGAGTCTGTGTAGGGCCTGGTGAGCACGGTGTCACCTCAGGTTCATAGTTACCGGAGAGTCTTCAGGGTAGTGGTCTGCTGCATCTGCGGGCGCCAGGTCGCGGATGGAGACCGTGTCCTCCCACCCATCAGTTAAGACCACATAGGCATACTGGGGTTCGCATGTAGAAGGTGAACCCTCTCGACCAGCGGGGAGTATTTATTACTCCTCACATGTTTCCGGAGCAGCACTGGCCCCGGGGACGTCAGCCAAGCTGGTAGGGTGGTCCCAGTGACAGACTTCCTGGGAAAAGAGAATAGGCGTTCGTGAGGGGTGGCATTGGTGGACGTACATAACAGAGAGCGGATAGAGTGGAGTGCTTCAGGGAGGACCTCCTGCCATCGAGAGACTGGCAACCCTTTTGACTTAAGGGCTAAAAGTGTGCCCTTCCACACCGTGGAATTCTCCCGCTCCACCTGTCCATTACCCCGGGGATTATAACTCGTGGTCCGACTAGTAGCAATGCTCCTAGCTAGCAAGTACTGGCGCAGCTCCTCACTCATAAAGGAGGACCCTCTATCGCTGTGGATATAGCAGGGATACCCGAACAGAGTGAACAGCTGGCACAGGGCTTTTATGACGGACGTGGCAGTGGTGTCAGGGCAGGGAATGGCAAAGGGGAACCGTGAGTACTCGTCGATAACATTGACAAAATAGACATTGCGGTCAGTGGAGGGAAGGGGGCCCTTAAAGTCAACACTCAGTCGCTCAAAAGGGCGGGTGGCCTTGACAAGTTGCGCCGTGTCAGGACGGTAGAAGTGTGGTTTGCACTCAGTGCAAACTTGGCAGTCCCTGGTCATCATCCTGATGTCCTCAAGGGAGTACGGCAGGTTCCGGGCTTTCACAAAATGGTAAAATTGTGTGACCCCCAGATGGCAAAGATGTGCATGAAGGGCGTATAGCTGGTCGAGCTGTGTGCTAGCATATGTTCCCAGGGATAGGGCATCAGGGGGCTCATTGAGTCTGCCAGGCCGGTACAGGATATCGTAGGTGTAGGTGGAGAGTTCTATTCTCCACCGCAAAATCTTATCATTTTTGATTTTGCCCCGCTGTTGGTTGCTGAACATGAACGCAACCGAGCGCTGGTCGGTCAGCAAGGTGAACCTTTTGCCGGCGAGATAGTGCCTCCAGTGCCTAATAGCTTCCACTATGGCCTGGGCTTCTTTCTCCACCACGGAGTGCCGAGTTTCAGAGCCTTGGAGGGTGCGAGAAAAGAATGCTACTGGCCTGCCTTCCTGATTGAGGGTAGCAGCCAGTGCGAAATCAGAGGTGTCACAGTCCATTTGGAAGGGAATGGTCTCATCCACCGCATGCATCGTTGCTTTGGCAATGTCCTCTTTAATGTCCTCTTTCCACGCAGGCCTCAGCAGAGAGGGGAAAGATGGTAGACTTGACCGGGGGCGGGCCTTGTCTGCGTAACGGGGGACCCATTGGGCGTAATAGGAAAAAAAACCCAGGCACCGTCTGAGGGCTTTGAGAGTGGTGGGAAGAGGGAGTTCTAACAGGGGCCGCATACGGTCGGGATCAGGGCCAATTACCCCATTTTCCACGACATACCCAAGGATAGTGAGTCGGGTGGTTCCGAACACACACTTGTCCCTGTTATAAGTAAGGTTCAGAGCTGCGGCCACTTGGAGAAATCGTTGGAGGTTGGCGTCGTGATCTGGCCAGTCGTGACCACAGATGGTGATGTTATCCAGATAGGGAAATGTGGCCTGCAGTTGGTACTTGTCCACCATCCGGTCCATTTCCCTCTGGAAGACAGAGACACCATTCGTGACACTGAAAGGGACGCGCAGGAAGTGATAGAGCCTGCCGCCTGCCTCGAAGGCGGTGTAGGGGCGGTCCTCTGGGCAGATGGGGAGCTGGTGATAAGTGGATTTCAGATCTATTGTCGAGTACACCTTGTACTGAGCTATCTGGTTGACCATATCCGCGATGCGGGGTAGGGGGTATGCGTCAAGCTGCGTGAACCTATTGATGGTCTGGCTATAGTCCACGGCCATCCTATTTTTCTGCCCAGTCCGAACAACAACCACCTGGGCCCTCCAAGGGCTTGAGCTTGGCTCAATGATCCCCTCCCTGCACCTGCTGCTGCACCTCTGACTTAATGAAGGCCCTGTTCCCCGCGCTGTTCCTCCTGCTTTTAGTTGCCACAGGCTTACAGTCAGGGGTCAGGTTGGCGAACAGCGGTGGGGGAGGGACCTTGAGGGTGGAGAGACTGCAAGTGGTGTCGGTAGCGCAGCTGTCGGCCTGGTTCTGGATAGGTTGTGTGTGCCCGTGTGTGTGTGTGGTCAGTAGTGAAGAAGTCCCACAAAACTGAGGATTCCTGACAGTGAGTGGTGGGAGGGGCCCGTCATATACCAAAGTCACACTTTCGAGGTGTTCTGGAAGTCCAGCCCCAATAGCACGGGTGCGCACAGTTTAGGCATGACCAGTAGCGCAAAGTTCCGATATTCTGTGCCTTGCACCACCAATGTCGCTACACAACCCACCCAGATGTCTGCGGAATGCGACCCAGAAGCCAAATTGATCCTCCGACTTACCGGCCGTGTTGCGAGCCCGCAGCGTTGCACTGTGTCCGGGTGAATAAAACTCCCAGTGCTGCCCGTGTCAAACAGGCATCTAGTCCTGTGCCCCTCCACCTGGATGTCCATCATGGATCTTGCAAGCTGGTGTGGGGCACTTTGGTCGAGAGTTACAGTGGCCAGAGTTGAATCGCTGTCGGGGTACCCGGTAAGCATCGGAGGGCCGGGGGCGGGGCATGCTGACGCCGACAAAGATGGCCGCCCACATCCGGGGTACCCGGTAAGCATCGGAGGGCCGGGGGCGGGGCATGCTGACGTCGACAAAGATGGCCGCCCACATCCGGGGTACCCGGTAATCATCGGAGGGTCGGAGGCGGGGCATGCTGACATCGACAAAGATGGCTGCCCACATCCGGGCATGCAAAATGGCGGCCCCTACGTCTCACCCTCAGCGCTGCACTCCGCTCGTAGTTTAGACTTACAGACCTTGGCGAAATGGCCCTGCTTTCCGCAGCTGGAGCAGGTCGCTTCTCGCGCTGGGCAGCGTTGTCGGGGGTGCTTTTTGAGTCCACAGAAGTAACAAAGCACGGGCTTCTGACGGGCCGCAGCCGTGGTCAGGTTCGGGGAGCTCGTGGAATCGCAACTGGCAGCGACGTTGGCGAATTCGCTCCTGGGAGCCGCCGGTGGCGGGGTCTGAGGTGTCCACAGAACCGGCGGGGAATCGCGTGACTGGACAGTGTCAGCGTTGTACAGCACAGCCTCCAGAGTGTTGGCCGTCTTGATCGCCGAGCGTAAGGTCAGATCGGCTTTTTCCAGCAGCCGCTGACGCATGTACGCTGACCTCAGTCCCGTCACAAAGGCGTCTCGCACCAGCAGCTCCGCATGCTGTTCTGCCGTGAGCGTCTTGCAGTCACAAGGTCGGACGAGTGTCTGTAGTGCTCGGAGAAACTCAGCGCACGATTCGCCAAGCCGCAGTTGCCGGGTAGCTAAACGATGTCTTGCGTAGACGGTGTTCACCGGCCGCAGGTACTGTTTTTTGAGGGCGTCCAGTACCCCATCGTAGGTCAGCAGGTCCCGGATAATGGAGTAAACTTTTGGGGTGACCCTCGAGAGTAGAATTCTGTGCATAACGGCGGGTTCAGTTGCACGAACCTCCTCCAAGTATGATTGGAAGCATGCAAGCCAGTGTTCAAAAGCAAGAGCTGCTTCAGGGGCTTGAGGGTCCAAATCCAACCTTTCCGGACGTAAAACGGTTTCCATGTTTTAAAACTTCCAGTCAATAAAATTGATGCACCATCAATAACTCACTCTGAGACGAAAGGCGAGATATCGGCTTTTATTGACTGGAAGAAGGAACCAGGAGTGAGTGACCATCATACTATGTCCTGGAGACTGAGGCCGAGCGTCAGGCCTCAGATCGCCTTTATACAAGGGCCTGTGGGAGGAGCCACAGGAGCAGTCAGCAGGGGGTGTGTCCAGAAAGGCACATAGTTCACCACACACAGTGAACAACCAGAGCTGCTCCAATGATAGCACATGGGCAGATATCCAGCAGCCAACCTATGACCTCAACAATGGACAGTGGGTAGAATAACAGGAGGTCCAGCAATTCAATGACAACCATGACTTCTTCCAATTTATTTTACTGCACTAATATGCTGTCAGGGAGGCACCACCTCTTGGGAGTACTGTATGTAAAGTTTGGCCACAAAAGCAGTAGAGGGTTGCCGACTCAGCCAGCTCCATCATGAGCACTGCTCTCCCCAGCACCAAGCACCAATGCAACATCCATCATTAAGGGCCCCCAACACCCAGGACATGCCCTCTACTCATTGCTAGCCAAGACACACACTAACGTTTTATGAACTGTTTCTTCCACTCTGCCATCAGATTTCTGAATGGACAGTGAACCAACTGAAGAACACTGCCTCACTACTTTTGCTCTCTATTTGCTCTACCTATGTTAATTAATTTATGGTTTAGATTTATTTATTTATTACAATTAACATGTAACCCCCTGGGTCGCCTCAGGCTCGCTCAGCTCGTTCTCGTCTAGGGGGAGCAGCCTTCGGCCCCGCCAAACTGGGTAATCAGCTGGTGTGGATGCTGTTTGATGTCCCCGCCTCGCCCAAAAACAGACAGTATACCATATGCGATTAAATGATTACAGTTTATAAAGATTACTATAACTAAGTAATTAATAATGATACAGTATACATGAAGGAAAAGAAAATAAAGAAAAGGCGCCAAACTTATCAAGGTCCAAACCATTTTGTGCCCAACCGTTGGAGCTCAATTACTGAAGTCTTCTGGCCACCATTCGATCCCCTCCGAACTCCTCGACTCGCAGCTTAGGACCATCCGAAGTGGTCAACCCTCACATCTATTGTCGTCTCCTCTCCTCAGGTTACCTCCCAGCCTTGGACCCCCGCTTGGGGTCCGTTCCTTGCCAGCTTATAGCATCACATCCTCTCTCTCTCACCCCCTTGCGCCGATCTCCCCAAAAGCCCGCCAACAATAGCTTACAGACTCAGAAGAAAGAACAACTGTTACGTACTCGTGACACATGACAGTGGAGCCCTTGTCATGTGACTGGGGTTGAAGCTGTACTGGACTTGAGGTGATGGTCTTGTGATGGTGGTGACGTCATTTTCCCGCCAGTAGAGATCATGTGAAGGGTTTTTTTCACAGGTTATAAAAGGTAGACCCCACCCTGTGAGGAGGGGCAGTTCGTGGCTGGATTTGCCAGGTTGATTTCATGCCACTGCGTGTTTGAAGTGATGACGCAGTTTAGCTGAAGGATGAAGTTTTTATTTAATGCCTAAAGTTTAAGAGGTCATTGCCAGCAGGTTCTTTATGATTCTGCTAGTTCGGAATTAGTGGAGAGTGAAGATCGAGGAGAATCACTTTCTACGGTGAAATGGGGCGACCTTTGTTTGATCCTTATTTGGAAGGATTTCATTGACTATCTTCGTGTTAATCCCTAGGTTTAACTAGAAAGGATTGAAGGTAATGGAGAAGGAAAGGTCAGTGCCTTTAAGCCGTTCTGTTTTGTGAATTCTTCGTGGGAAGTTCGACGTCGGGGATCGAAGCAAGCGACGTGAAAGAGAACCTAAATCGTCCTATAAAGTCTCTCCTTTTAAATGGACTGTGAGCATATCGAACTTTTGGCAATACCACTTTTAAGAACAGTTTTTGGAATATCACTTTTAAAGAACTGTTTTTGGAATATCACTTTAAGAACTGTTTGGGCTGCCGCTCAGCAGCTGTTTCCGGTTACAGTAGTGTTTGTTTACTTTTGGGGGGTTTGTTTTCTGTGTTTTAATAAACGTGTTGTTTGTTATAAGAAACCCTTGCCGAACTCATATATTTATTGTTGCAGGAAAATGTAACATTAAATATGGGGGCTGCATCTGGATTGAATCATTTGAGTTTAAATGCTTGCTAACTTTTAAATCGGTGTTTTGGAAACGGGGATTACTCGGTTCTTTTGTTTGGCTTGTTGTGGTATTCAGCAGCAATGAATATTGATGAGTTTCTGGCTTCGCCAGCTGCGGAGGTGTTGGCGAAGGCGAAAAAGACTGAGGTGTTTGAGATAGCTAGTAGATTGCAACTTAAAGGTATTTTGCAGACTACTTCTAAGGCTGTGATACAGAGAAAAATCGCGTCACACTATGTGGTCTCAGGTGTTATTGATGACTCGATTTCAGAGTCGTTTCAAATAAGTAATCTGGAGATGCAGTTGCAAATCGAACAAATGAAATTGGAACGAAGTAAAGCTGATTTAAAGAGGTGTAAATTGGAGATGGAACAAAAGAAAAGAGAATTTGCATATGCAATGGAGGAATTAAAGTCTGGAAATCAGTCTTCTGGTTCTAAAAAAATGTTTGTTGCTAGTCAAGAAATTAAATTGGTTCCTCCATTTAGTGAAATAGAAGTGGAGAGGTATTTTCAACATTTTGAAACTATTGCTCGGATGTCAGAGTGGCCGAAAGATAAATGGTCAGTGTTGTTACAGAGTGTAATTAAAGGCAAAGCACAACAAGTTTACACAGCTTTGACAGCTGCACTTGATTATGATATTGTAAAGAGGCATATCTTAAACGCATATGAGTTAGTCCCAGAAGCATATAGGGAAAGATTCAGAAGTTTGAAAAAATCTGTGGAAAAAACTTATGTGGAATTTGCCTATGATAAAGCTATGTGTTTTGAGAGATGGGTTTCTTCTAAAAATTTAAATGGGGACTATGATACATTGAGAGAGCTGATTTTAATGGAGGAATTTAAAAGAAGCATTCCTGTTGAAGTAAGGACCTACTTAAATGAGAAGGATACTGATGAATTGCAGGACTGTGCTAGATTAGCTGATGAGTATGTTTTGATCCATAAGAACAAATTTCCTCAAGGCAGAATTTTTAAGAGGAAAAATAACACGGAGACTCCAGGTAAATCTGAAATTAAATCGGAGGTTAATGAGAAAGTTAATGAGAAAGGAAAGCCTGTGAAGGAAAGACAGTTTGGTCTTACTTGTAACTATTGTAAGAAGCCTGGCCATGTAATAGCTAACTGTTTCAAATTGAAAAAGAAAGAGAAGGAAGCAGTTCCAGATGCTTGTGTGCAACATACTGAAGCACCTGTAAAGTTACAGGGTTTGATAAAAACAAATGAGGTTTTGTTAGAGTCTGACCAAGTTAGAAAGGGATATGATCATTTTATAACTGAAGGGTTTGTATCCTTGAAGGAAGGATCTACTCTGGTGCCAATAAAAATCCTTAGGGATACTGGTGCTTCTCAGTCATTGATGTTAGACAGTGTGTTGAAGTTTAATGAAGAGTCTGATACTGGTGAGGTAAATTACATAAGGGGTGTTGGAAGTGATTTTATGCCTGTACATTTACATAAAGTAAATTTAAAGTCAGGGTTAGTTACAGGATTTGTTAAAGTAGGATTACAGCATAGCTTACCTGTGAAGGGTATTTCTTTATTGTTAGGTAATGACTTGGCAGGTGGACAAGTTTTTCCTGAAGTGCATTTGACAATGGAGTCAGAGGAACCAGAGTTGAATTCTAACACAGATTCTTCCTGTGTTGTGACTAGAGCTATGGCTAAAAAAATTGATGCGCAGAATGAGGTTGTTATTCAGGACTGTTCAACTCAGGATTCGAGTTTTGAGGATGTGTCAGAGACTTTCTTATCTTCGTTGTTTGAACAAGATTCTGGGAGTAAGTCTGACTATAAAGATTTATCTTTGTCTTGGAAGGAGATGATAGCAGAGCAGAATAGAGACTCCGAGATTATAAAATTAAAAGAGCAGGCTTTACTAGATAGTGAAATTGAGAAGGTGCCAGTAGGATATCACTTGGAAAAAGGAGTGTTGATGAGGAAGTGGAGATCACCTACAATTCCTGCAAGTGAGGATTGGAATATTGTTTACCAGGTAGTTGTCCCGAAAGTTTATCGAAATGAGATTTTGACTTTAGCTCATAGTGTGCCTTTAGGTGGACATCAAGGGGTAAGGAAAACTGTGGACAAGATTTTTTACTGGCCTGGTCTAAGAAAAGATGTGGCGATGTTTTGTAAAACGTGCCATACTTGTCAAATTGTGGGTAAACCAAATCAGGTTACACCAGTAGCTCCATTACAACCTATCCCAGCATTTGGTGAACCATTTTCTAAAGTTATTGTAGATTGTGTTGGTCCATTACCAAAGACAAAAACTGGTTATCAGTATTTGTTGACTATCATGTGTACTTCTTCTAGGTTTCCAGAGGCAGTACCACTTAGGAATATAAAAGCTAAAACTGTGACAAAGGCCCTTATAAATTTTTTTTACTTATTTTGGATTACCTAAGGAGATACAAACTGATCAAGGCAGTAATTTTATGTCTGGATTGTTTCAACAGATAGTTTATAAATTGGGAGCTAAGCAAATCACTTCGTCTGCATACCATCCAGAATCGCAGGGTGCCTTGGAGAGGTTTCATTCTACCCTCAAGAATATGATTAGGACATTTTGTGTGGAAAATGAAAGTGACTGGAATGAGGGTATAAACTTACTTTTATTTGCAGTAAGGGAAGCGGTACAGGAATCTTTAGGTTTTAGTCCATTTGAACTTGTGTTTGGGCATAGAGTTAGAGGACCTTTAGCTTTGTTGAAAGAACAGTGGATTAATAAGGAAGTACACACTAATTTGTTGGACTATGTGTTGAAATTTAAGGACAGGTTACATAAAGCTTGTAGCTTAGCTAAGGAAAATTTAAAGTTGGCTCAGGAGAAAATGAAGACTTGGTATGATAAAGAAGCTAGGATGAGGATGTTTAAGCCTGGAGATAAGGCGTTGGTTCTTTTCCCAGTGCAGACAAATCCTTTACAAGCTAGATTTCATGGTCCTTATGAAATTGTGTCTAAAATCAATGATGTGGATTACTTTGTAAAAACTCCAGATAGTAGAAGGTCAACACAACTTTGCCATTTAAATATGTTGAAACCATATTTTGAGAAACAATGTGATACTGTGACTGTTGTGGTTAGTGAGAGTGAGTTTGATTTAACTAGGAACATGATAGATGATTCATCTGACTTTCATTCTAAATCCAACATTGTTTCTGTTAGGTTACCAAATTCAACCATTCTGGAAAATATTGATGAAAAATTAGCACATTTACAGTTAGAGCAGAGACAACAGATGAAGGAGTTGATTTTTAAATATAGGGAGTTGTTTCCAGATGTTCCGAGAAGGACTACTATAGCTTCACATGATGTAGATGTTGGGGATGCCAAACCTATTAAACAACATCCATATAGGATGAACATGGAAAAATGTGAACTTGCTGAGAAAGAAATTGAATATATGTTAGAGAATAATATCATTAGACATTCTAACTTGAATTGGAGTTCGCCATGTGTTATGGTGCCAAAGCCAGATGGTAGTATTAGGTTTTGTACGGATTATAGGAACGTGAATGCTGTAATGAAAACAGATGCATATCCAATTCCTAGAGTAGATGATTGTGTAGATAAAGTTGGAAAAGCAAAGTTTCTTACAAAGATTGATTTATTGAAAGGGTATTGGTGTGTTCCATTAACGGACAGAGGTAGAGAGATTTCTGCATTTGTAACTCCATCTGGGTTATATGAGTATAATGTTCTTCCATTTGGGATGAAGAATGCCCCAGGTACTTTCCAGAGGATGATTAACTTTGTGATTCAGGGATTGAAAGATACTGATGCTTATATTGATGATTTAGTGACAGGAAATGATACTTGGGAAGCACACATTATTGCGATGGAGAAATTGTTTGAAAGGCTTTCAAAAGCTAACTTAACTATTGATTTAGCTAAGAGTGAATTTGGACATGCCACTGTGACTTACCTTGGTTATGTTGTGGGTCAAGGTAAGGTAGCTCCTGTTCAGGCAAAAGTTCAGGCAATTTTAGAGATTCCCACTCCAATGGGGAAAAAGACTCTCAGAAGGTTTTTGGGAATGGTAGGATATTATCGGAAATTTTGTAATAATTTTGCTAATGTTACCCTTCCATTAACTAACCTTCTGCGGAAGAATGAGAAGTTTGTATGGACGGTGCCTTGTCAAGAAGCATTTGAAAAATTGAAAACAATGATATGTCAGCAACCTGTGCTTAAGGCACCTGACTTTGGAAAACCTTTTTCATTGGCTGTGGATGCTAGTGATGAGGCTGCAGGAGCCGTATTGATGCAAAGGAATGAGGGTGATGAGGTTGATCATCCAGTAGCTTACTTTTCTAAGAAATTTAATAAGCATCAAAGAAACTATTCGACAATAGAGAAAGAATTGTTATCTCTTGTTTTAGCTTTGGAATATTTTGAGGTATATGTTAGTACAACTCAAAAACCACTTATTGTTTACACTGATCATAATTCGTTAGTTTTCCTGAGTAAGATGAAAAACAAAACCAGAAGATTATTAAATTGGAGTTTGATGTTACAAGAGTACAATATTGTGATGACTCATATTAAAGGTAAAGATAATGTGGTTGCTGATTGTCTATCTCGATGTTGAATGTACACTGTAATTTTTTTTTATGGAGTGGTTTTTTTTTCAATTGTAACACTCCTACTGTATCGTGAGTTATAAGCTGTTATATGATGGTGTTGTGTATTGTATATGTTATAAAATTTATACCTTTGTTTTTCTTGTAAGCAATTGTTAAAAATTTTTGTTCTTGTCAGACCAAAAATGTTTTTTTGGAGGGAGGTGTTACGTACTCGTGACACATGACAGTGGTGCCCTTGTCACGTAACTGGGGTTGAAGCTGTACTGGACTTGAGGTGATGGTCTTGTGATGGTGGTGTCGTCATTTTCCCGCCAGTAGAAATCATGTGACGGGTTTTTTTTACAGGTTATAAAAGGTAGACCCCACCCTGTGAGGAGGGGCAGTTCGTGGCTGGATTTGCCAGGTTGACTTCATGCCACTGCGTGTTTGAAGTAATGATGCAGTTTAGCTGAAGGATGAAGTTTTTATTTAATGCCTAAAGTTTAAGAGGTCATTGCCAGCAGGTTCTTTATGATTCTGCTAGTTCGGAATTAGTGGAGAGTGAAGATCGAGGAGAATCACTTTCTACGGTGAAATGGGGCGACCTTTGTTTGATCCTTATTTGGAAGGATTTCATTGACTATCTTCGTGTTAATCCCTAGGTTTAACTAGAAAGGATTGAAGGTAGTGGAGAAGGAAAGGTCAGTGCCTTTAAGCCGTTCTGTTTTGTGAATTCTTCGTGGGAAGTTCGATGTCGGGGATCGAAGCAAGCGACGTGAAAGAGAACCTAAATCGTCCTATAAAGTCTCTCCTTTTAAATGGACTGTGAGCATATCGAACTTTTGGCAATACCACTTTTAAGAACAGTTTTTGGAATATCACTTTTAAAGAACTGTTTTTGGAATATCACTTTAAGAACTGTTTGGGCTGCCGCTCAGCAGCTGTTTCCGGTTACAGTAGTGTTTGTTTACTTTTGGGGGGTTTGTTTTCTGTGTTTAATAAACGTGTTGTTTGTTATAAGAAACCCTTGCCGAACTCATATATTTATTGTTGCCGGAATACGTAACACAACATTAATCCCAATTGGTTTACAAAGGAATACAACTCTCATTATCAGTAAATTTTAACCCAAACAAGCTTCCAGCACTCTCTCGCAACAGAGAATCATTCCTACTTTTAACAAAACAAAGAAGCCATTTTGTTTATATACACAGTAACAATGAAAAAGAAGAAACCCTCTTTACATACAGTTTGTTATTAAGTTTTGCACTGTACTGCTGCCACAAAACAACAAATCTCACAATATGTGACTGATATTAAAACTAATTCTGATTCCCTGGCTCTCTCCACTCTGCTTAGAGGTCTGAGACAACAGGAAAACATACATCAAGCTGCTGTCAATTACAGCTGAGCATTCAACACTATCACCCACTCAGTACTAACTAACAAGACTTTAACTCTGAATAATTGTACCTTCCTCTGTAACTGTATTCTCAACTTCCTTATCAGGAGACCATAGTTAGTATGGACAAATAGACAGATAGATACTTCATTGAACCCAAAGGAAATTACAGCGTCACAGTGGCATTACAAGTGCACAAATATGAATATTATAAAATAAGAATAAAAATATATTACCGCAAACAGTCTAACAGGAGGGGGTCATCCCTTCCCCGGCTATAGGTTGACTCATTATAGAGCCTAATGGCTGAGAGTAAGAATGACCTCATCTAGCACTCTTTGGAGCAGCTCAGTTGTCTTAGTCCATTACTAAAAGTGTTCCTCTGTTCAGCCAAGGTGACATGCAGAGGGTGAGAAACATTGTCCAGAAATGCCAGGATTTTTGTTCTATCACAGCCTTCAGTGCGTCCAGTTTGACTCCTGTAACAGTTTATTCTAATCAGTTTATTAAACCTGTTGACATTACCCGTGCTGATGCCATTGCCCCAGCACACCACCACATAGGAGATTGTCCTGGCAACAACAGACTGGTAGAACATGTGAAGGAGAGGCCTGCATATTCCAAAGGACCTCAGTCTCCTCAGGAAGAAGAAGCAACTCTGGTCCTTCTTGTACACAGCCCCTGTGTTGGTGCTCCATTCAAGTTTGTCATCCAGGTGCATCCCAGGTACTTGTAGGTCCTCCCCATCAGTATTAACAGGGAGCAGTGCAGGCTTAATCTTTCTAAAGTCCATCACCATTCCCTTTGTCTTACTGATGTTGAGCTGTAGATGATTCAGCTTGCACCATTTGACAAAGTCCTCCACCAGGGCCCTGAATTCAACCTCCCGTCCTCCCTTTATACTCTCAACTATTTAGAGTTACAGTATATAGAGAATTTCTGTAGATGATATGACTCAGTATTGTATCTAAAGTCTGAGGTACGCAGGGTAAACAGGAAGAGAGCCAATACAGTCCCCTGTGGGACCCCAGTGTTGTTTATAGCCATAGCTGACACACAAAGGAAAGGCCTACTCCATTCTGCATCTCAATCAATAAATACCCCTAGTGTGGTTGAGTGATTGAACCTAGGAAGAGTTGAAGAGAATATGGAGGCAACAGAGTAGGATTAGTGCAAATTGTGGCTTGATGGTTGGTGTAGATTTAGTGGGCCAAGCAGCCTGTTTCTGTACATACTCTGTGACATCTCCTCCACAATCTCCATCAGCACAGGTGCACCACAAGACTGTGTGCTTACTCTGCTCTACTCACTTTACACTTTAGACTGTGGGCTAAGGACAGTTCCAACGATATATACAAGTTTGCTGACGACACCACTGTTGTGGGCTGTATCAGAGGGGGTGATGAATCAGCATACAGGAGGGAGATTGAAAACTTGGCTGAGTGGTAAATTAACAACAACTTCTCACTCAATATCAATAAGACCAAGGAACTGATTGTAGACTTCAAAGGAGGGAAACCAGAGCTCCATGAAACAGTAATCAAGTCAAGTCAAGTTGCTTTTTATTGTCATTTTGACCATAAACTGCTGGTACAGTACACAGTAAAAACAAGACAACGTTCTTCCAGGACCCTGATGCTACATGAAACAACACAAAACTACACTAGACTACAGACCTACACAGGACTACTTGAAGTGCACAAAACAGTACAGGGCAGTACAATAGTTAATAAACAAGACAATACGCACAGTAGAGGACAAATTACAATATAATGGGTATTGAGGAGTCTGATGGCTTGGGGGAAGAAACTGTTGCATAGTCTGGTCATGAGAGCCCGAATGCTTCAGTGACTTTTCCCAGATGGCAGGAGGGAGAAGAGTTTGTATGAGGGGTGTGTGCAGTCCTTCACAATGCTGTTTGCTTTGTGGATGCAGTGTGTAGTGTAAATGTCCGTTATGGCGGGAAGAGAGACCCCGAAGATCTTCTCAGCTGACCTCACTATCCGCTGCAGGGTCTTGCGATCCAAGACGGTGCAATTCCCGAACCAGGCAGTGATGCAGCTACTCAGGATGCTCTCAATACAACCCCTATAGAATGTGATGAGGATGGGGGGTGGGAGATGGACTTTTCTCAGCCTTAACAGAAAGTAGAGATGCTGCTGGGCTTTCTTAGCTATGGAGCTAGTGTTGAGGGACCAGGTGAGATCCTCCGCCAGGTGAACACCAAGAATTTGGTGCTCTTAATGATCTCTACCAAGGAGTCATCGATGTTCAGCGGGGAGTGGTCGCTCCGTGCTCTCCTGAAGTCAACAACCATCTCTTTTGTCTGACTGACTGACTGAGTGAATGGTGTTGCAATAACAATCTTGCACTCAATTTCATAACCAAGGAATTGATTGTAGTCTTCAGGAAGGTGAAGTGGGGAGGTCATAAATCAGTCCTCATCAAAGGGTCACCACTGGAAAGATGGGTGTCTCTCAGGATTTGTCCTGGACCCAACAAAATCACAAAGAAGGCACAGTAGTGGCTGTATTTCATTAGGAGTTTGAGGAGATTTATCATGTCACCAAAGGCTCTTACATATTAGTACAGTGGAGAGCATTCTGACAGGCTGCATCACAGCCTGGTATGAAGGCCCCAGTGCACAGGATCACAAGAGACTGCAAAGGGTTATAGACTTAGCAAGTCCATATGGGCACAGGCCATCAAGGACGTGTGGTACCTCGAGAAGACAGCATCCACCATTAAGAACCCTCACCATGTGGGCCAGGATCTCTTCTCATTACTAGCATCAGAGCAGAGGTACAGGGCATGAAGATCCCCACTCAACCGTTCTTCCCTTCCAGCCTCAGATTTCTGAAGGGTCCATGTACCCACACACACTATTCCTTTGTGTTGGACTGTTTATTTATTTCACAGTTTATTGTAATTTTATGACTCCGGCCCACACTGCTGCCATGAAACAGCCAAGCTCACATCAAATGCTAATAAACCTAATTCTGAAACCTAACTTGGACATTTACTTTTCTGACTTGCCGCTCAAGTGAGATCTTGACGGAATTCTTGTGAAAATCCACGTAGACTTCCTCAAGCTCACCACTCTGATAAACACAAGTGACTCTGCAGATGCCGGACAGAATTCTTGAGCAACGCAGACAAAATGCTGGAGGAATTCGGCACCCAGGCAGTATCTCTGGAGGGAAATAAAGAGTCTCACGCCGAGACCTTTCATCAGGACTGGAGAGAAGGGGCAAAAGCCAGAAGAAGGTTGGGGGAGGAGAAGGCGTGGGCAGGTAATAGGTGAGACCAGGTTGGGGGGGGGGGGTGAAGTTAGAAGCTCATGAACTATTCTTGTAACTTCCTCAGAAAAACTAATCAACAATGTTCCCTAACAAATCCACACTGGCTGTTCTGGATTAATCTGTGCCCCTAAATAAATATTTTCACTGTCATTTTGAGTGGATTCCAGCAAATCACTCTCCACTATTACCTAACTGATTCATAATTATTTGACATATCCCTTTGTTATTTTTTTAAACAATGGTACAGTGTCAGGAGTCCTTTACCTAGAAAGGACTGAAAAAACTGCAGCCAGATACGTCACAATTTTCTTTTGTGCTTCTTTTAAAAGCCCAGGTTGCATTTTGCCAAGATGTGGGAGTTGGATAAATAGATAACCCCTTTAATATTTCTTCCTTTTCTGAATATGTGTCATCCTGGGTGTCCTTATTACAACATTGGCATCATCCTGGTCTTTTATGAAGGCAGTTGAAAATTATTCTTGAAGAACTTTAGCAAAATGCTCATAGGAATTTTTACATTCGCCTGTTCAGAAGACGCAACATTTTTGTTGGATCCCAGTAATTTCTGTTTCTGCTAGTGAAGATTTACTGTTGGATCCTCTGTGCAGAGCTTGGTTTGGTTTGCTGCACTTTAATGTGGTAG
This sequence comes from Hypanus sabinus, assembly GCF_030144855.1. NCBI lineage: Eukaryota > Metazoa > Chordata > Chondrichthyes > Myliobatiformes > Dasyatidae > Hypanus > Hypanus sabinus. The sequence goes on along the minus strand of NC_082719.1, from coordinate 44,124,078 downwards.
CCATTCTGCTGTGTCTTTTTTTATTTAGAAATACAACACAGGAAAGGGCCCTTCTGAACCAATGAGCCCGCACCATCCATCACCAATCTGGCCAATTAAGCTCTCTGTCTTTGGAATGTGGGAGGAAAGGCACAGGTTCATGGGAGAAGACGCATGCAAATTCCTTAGACAGTGGTGGAATTGAACCTAAGTTGCTGCTGCTGTAATAGCGTTACGCTAACTACTGCGCTACCATGTCACCTATCTACAAAATAAAATCCAGACAAGGCTGCACGTGTGCCTTTTCAGAGTCATTCCCGGAATCTGTGACCCTCCAAAACCTGAAGAAACCGAATTCCTGCACCTGCCTCCTGAATTAGGGGAAGTGTGTGAGAGGATAGTTTCAGTGACGACAAACAGGATCAGGATGGAAGAAAAATGTACTCAGAGGCAGAGTTGGTGAAACATATTTTAGAACGAACGCTCACAGTTCCTGGATAGTAATAGATTCAGAATCAGTTTTATTATATCTGACATACGTTGTGAATGAAATTTGTTGCTTTGTGCCAGCATTGCAGCACAATACAAATAAAATAGCGCTAAAGAGAGCACTTAGTGAGGTAGCGTTCATTGCCCATTCAGAAATCCGATGGTTGAGCGGCAAGAACCTGTTCCTATAAGTATTGAGTGTGTATCTTCAGGCTCCTGTACCTCCTCCCTGCTGGGAGTAGTGAGAAGAAGGCATGTCAGGGGTGGTGGTGGTCCTAATGATGGATGGCGCCTTTTTGAGGCATCTCCTTCTGAAGGTGTCCTCAGTGCTGCGGAGGCGGGTGCCCGTGATGAGTTTACAACTCTCTGCAGTTTTTTCCCATCTTGTGCATTGGCCCTTTCATGCCAGACGATCAGGCAAAAGATGACGATGCTCTCCACCAGTATGCCCGTCTTTGGTGACATACCAAATCTCCTCACACTCCGTAAAAGTAGAGGCTCCGGCAAACCAACCACCTTCTTAACTGGCGCCCGAGAACTTGAAGCTGCTCTCGCCTTTGCCACCGCCGACCCTTCGATACGTTGTCAGGTCCTGAAGCTGTCGAACAATTCCTTGGTCTTATTGACGTTGAGTCTTAATAGATAAGCAAAAGCGGAATCGATGGAAATGCTGCGAAAGTCATTAAATGGGATAAGTCTGAGGAAAGCAGCAAACTTTTTCTCTTTGCCGCGTCTGCAGCACTTCATCAGGGACGTCTTCCGCTCGGCGACTGGGACCCCGCGCTGCGAGGTGACGTCGCCGTGACGCAGGACGTAGACCTACAACTGCGGGCGGAAGGGGACGTAATTTCCTTTCCTCCATCTTCAGCGAGGTGAGGGAGTTAGCAGTTCGTTTGGGTGGGTGGAATCTGCCTCCATCGGTCGTGTCCTGCGCTCTGCTGGCCCGAAACCGGCACCAATGGGGCGCGGGTGGTCTTCCGCTGCGGGGCAGGCGGGTATTGCCGCGGTCGCTTCCTCTGGTGGAGGTCCATTCTGTGCGTTTTGTGGGGCAGCGGCAGAGTATCGCGTCCCAGCCCTGCCTGCCGGATTAGTGGGTGACCGCAGAGGCCTAAGCTCTGCCAGTGTCCGTCCGTAGGCTACCCCGGCAGCTGCCTCAGCCGGCTGGAAAGGCGAAGGTGCAAAGTGGTCTAGACGCCCTGCTCTGTACCCATACTTGGTCAAAGTTTGTCTTCCACCTCTGCCGTGTGAGCCTTTCAAAAGTCCCAGTGGAGCCACTTGATCTGCTTTTAAGTGGAAGTGATGTGGATGTAATTGAGCCTAAAATGATGGACTTATGAAACTTTATCGTTTTGAAATACCTTGCCAAGATCACACTGGGCCACTGGTTGATATATTTTAATCAACTGCTGTTTGTAAAAGACTGTGGTAGCTAATCTTGTTTTTGAGTTGCATGGTACTAGGTAACAAATTGACAGGTATCTTGGAAGTAACCTGAGGGCAAGCAGTTGCTTTTTCATTAGGGCTGTTGTAGCTCTGAGGTTGGATAGAGTTTTAGTGCAATGTTTCTCTGCAGAATTTGGGTTGGTGTTCCAAGTAATGAGTACCAGTGTCTTGTCTCTGATCAGAAATTCAGTCTGACCTTTTGGGTAGATACAAAAGATCCTGTGGCGCTATTTTGACGAAACAGTTTAATATAACTAACTACCAGCCCTGAAATGTCTTGAAGGATTAAATTCAACAGAAGTCTTGATCCTAACATTAGATTTAAGTTTTCGTAGTTCTGAATAATGTAGCACCCTGTATCAAAAGCTGGTGCAGGCCATTTGGCTTCACCAAGCCCTTCTGCCATTCATTAAGATCGGATTGAAATTTCTGCACCAGGTTCTTGGATGTTTCCAGAAATATTAGACCTATTTTTTAGGTCAAAATCTAATTCAGTGATATCAAAGGATGGTTACACCACTGAGGACCTATACTATCCCATAAGTGAGCTATTCGTTCTCCAGTTGCTAAGATATTTATGAATCATGTTTTTATCTGTTTATCTTTGACTTCATTAACTCCCAGATGGTACATTCAGACTATAAGACTGAAATGCATATATTTTTCCACATGCCTGCTACATTGACTTTGAGTTTTCTTTATTCCTATTCATAATACCTCAAATCAAGCTTTAATCTTTTTTTTCCAGAATGAAGACCATTCTCAGCAACCAGATTGTTGATATCCCTGACAATGGTATGGTTACTTTCATTTAAAATTTTGAAGTTTGTATCATCACATCACCAACTGTTTGCAAGTAACTGGTATTATCTTGTTTATAGTTGAGGTGTCGTTGAAAGGCCGTACTGTTGTTGTAAAGGGGCCCCGAGGAAAATTACGAAGAGAATTTAATCACATCAACTTGGAACTCAGTCTTCTTGGTACCAAGAAGAAAAAGGTAAGAAGTTTGCCTTTCCATTGAATTACTTAATGGAAGTGTTGAATATATCAACTAGACCATAAGGTACAGGAGCAGAACTAGGCCATTCAGCCCATCAAGTCTGCTCCACCATTTCATCATGGCTGATCCAGTTCCCTCTCAGCCCCATTCTCCTACGTTCTCCTGTAATCATTCATGCCCTGATGAGTCAAGAACCTATTAATCTCCTCCTCAAATACAGCTGATGACTTGGCCTCCACAGCTGCCTGGCAACAAAGGCCACAGATTCACCACTCTCTGGCTAAAGACATTCCTCCTCATCTTGTTTGAAATAGATGTCCCTCTATTCTGAAGTTGTGCCCTCTGGTCCTGGACTCCTCCACTATAGGAAGCATCCTCTCCACTTTTTACACCAACATTCAGTAGGCTTCAATGAGATCCTTCATCATAATGATAAGCCTTTCATTCCCAGAATCATTTTTGTGAACTAACTTTGAAGCCTGTCCAATGTCTGCACATCCTCTCTTAGATGAGGGCTCCAAGTGAGGCTTCACCAGTGTTTTATAAAGCCTCAACATTATATCTTTGTTTTTCTAGTCCTCTCAAAATCAGTACTAGCATTCTATTTGCCTTCCTCACCATAGACTTACCTGCAAGTTAACCTTTAGGGAATCCTGCACAAAGATTCCCAAGTCCTTTTGCACCTTGTATTTTTTAATTTTCTCCCCATTTAGAAAGTTTTCAGTACTTCTATTCCTTCATGACCATACACTTCCTGACACTGTATTCCATCTGCCACTTTGGTGATTCTCTTAATCTGTCTTAAGTCCTTTTGCAGCCTCCCTACTTCCTCAACACTACCTGTCACTCCACTTATCTTCGTATTGGCTGCAGAGTCATCAATTTTATCATTCAGATCATTGACATACACTGTAAAATGAAGAGGTCCCAACACTGACCCCTGCCGAACACCACCAGTCACCAGCAGCCAATCAGAAAAGGCTCTCTATTCCCATTCTTTGCTTCCTTAAAGTTAGTCAATGCTCTATCTATATTGTTAACTTTCTTGTAATACCATGGGTTGTTGTTAAGCGGCCTCTTGTTTGACACCTTGTCGTAGGCCTTCTAAAAATCCAAGTACACAACATCCATTAACTTAGTCTAACCTGCTTGCTATTTCCTCATAGTTCCAACAGACTTTTCAGGCAAGATTTCCGATTAAGGAAATTATGCTGACTGTGGCCTGTGTTATCATGTGCCTCCAAGAACCCTGAAACTTCATCCTTAACAATCAACTCCAAAATCTTCCCAACCACTGAGGTCAGGCTAACTGGCCTATAATTTCCCTTCTGCCTTCCTCCCTTCTTGAATGGAAAGGCATTTTCAATTGTAACAGCCCTCCACTAATTTGCAAGACTGGAGTAGTATTTTTTTTTAATTTGGAGCATGATTATCTTGATTTGAGCAGGCAGTTTATGGTTTGAAATGCATTTACAAGATTTACAAGGATGTTGCCTGGATTGGGGAGCATGCCTTTTGAAAATAAGTTGAGTGCACTTGGCCTTTTCTCCTTGGAGCGAAGGAGGGTGAGAGGTGACCTGATAGAGGTGTATAAGGTGATGAGAGGCATTGATCATGTGGATAGCCGGAGGCTTTTTCCTGGGGCTGAAATGGTTGTCACAAGAGGACACAAGTTTAAGGTGCTGAGGAGTAGGTACAGAGGAGACATCAGGTGTAAGTCTTTTTTACTCAGGTGGTGAGTGCTGGAATGGGCTGCTGGTAACAGTGATGGAGGTGGATATGATAGTGTCTTCTAAGAGACTTTTGGATAGGTACATGGAGGTTAGAAAAATACAGGGCGATAGGTAAGCCTAGTAATTTCTGAGATAGTGACATATTCAGCACAACTTTGTGGGCCAAAGGGCCTGTATTGTGCTGTAGGTTTTCTATGTTTCTATGTAACCAACTTTCAATGACATTCAGTGCTGATCTTGGTACTCAATTCTTCAGGCAACTTCAAATGGCTATTGGGCTTGTATTCTGTGTAGAAGTTTAAATTGAGTGGCATTGATTGGTTAATCTATTTTACCCCAGGGTGGGGGAAACTTGGCTGTAGTCGGTGACACTTTTTATGTAATGGAACTTTGAAGAATTATCTTTATATAGAGTTCATTTGTTTTCCTTTTAAACATAATACAAATTAAATTCGGAAGAATGCTGGTGAACGGATGGAAATAGTATGTAATCGGGAAACCAAAGTGCATGAATGCGATGTTTAAGGTAGGGAGGAAGAGTATAGATGGATGTATGTGTAAGAATTGAAGGTTGCATTGAGATGTGGAGAAGCTTCCTGGTTTTGTGTCCACATCTGCCTGAGGAGTGAGCTGGGTCTGTTCTTGTTCTCCTGCCATCATAGCAAGTCAACAGCAGATGCCATTTTGTGGGCTCTTCACTCAGCTATGGAACACCTGGATAATGAAGATGTATATCCCAGGGTGCTCTTTATTGACTACAGCTCAGCATTCAACCCTCATCTATATCACCGTGACCTGGACCTCGGTATCTCCCTGTGCAGTTGGATCTTCAATTTCCTCACTGGCAGAACCCAGCCAATTCAGATTGGCAGCATCTCCACATTCTTAACTCGCACAGGTACTGTGTTCTTAGTCCCCTGCTCTACTCAATTGTGATCGTGCGGCTAAACACAGCTCCAATGCCGTATTTAAGTTTGCTGATGACACTGCTGTTGGCCGAATCAAATGTGGTGATGAGGGAGATGGAAAATTTGGCTGAGCGGTGCCACAGTAACAACCTTTCAATGTCAGCAAAACCAAAGAGCTTATTATCGACAACAGGAGATAAACACTGAATATCTATGAGCCAGTGCCTCACCTCTCACCCTCAGCACAGGTGCACCTTAGGGCTGTATATTAAACCCCCTCCTTTACTCTCTGTGTACCCATGACTGTCGCCACCTATAGCTCCAATTTGCTGATAAAGAGTCAGCCTTCAGAGAAGTCATCACCCTGACACAGTGGTGTCAAGAGTACAACCACTTACTCAACGCTGCAAAAACAAAGGTCTGCTAGAGGAATGGAGACAGGTTAACCCCTATAAACATCAATGGATCTGGGGTTGAAAGGGTGAACAACTTTAAGTCCCTCGGTGCAAACTTCACCTAGGATCTCGTCTAGTCTGTACATACCGGCTGTGTGGTGAAAAGGGCACAACAGCGCCTCTCACCTCAGACTGCCCCCCAAATTCTAAGAACTTTCTAAAGGGGCGTAATTGAGAGCATCCTGACTGCCTGCATCACTGCCTAGTATGGGAACTGTACCTCCCTTAATCACAGGTCTGCAGAGAGTGGTGCGGACAGCCCAGTGCATCTGTAGTTGTGAACTTCCTACTATTTGGGACATTTACAGAGATAGGTGTGTAAAAAGGGCCCAAAGCATCATTGGAGACCCGAGTCACCCCAACCACAAACTCTTCCAGCTGCTACCATCCGGGAAACAGTACCCCAGCATAAAAGCCAGGACCAACAGGCTCTGGGACAGCTTCTTCCACCATGCCATCAGACTGATTAATTCATGCTGACGCAACTGTACTTCTATGTTATATTGACTATCCTGTTCATAATATTTATTATAAATTATTATAATTGCACATGGAATGGAGATGTAATGTAAAAATTTTTCCTTATGTATATGAAGAATGTACGTAATAATTCAATTCAGTGCTCATTATTGGAACAGAGGTGGAGAAGGTCAGTAGCTTTAAATTCCTTAGTGTTAGCATATCAAGGAATCAGTTCTTGAACCAGCACAGAAGTGTCAGCATAAAGAAGGCATGGCACTGCCTCTTCTGCATTGATAGTTCACGTCACCAAAAACTTTGGCAAACATCTATTGATGCGCAGTGGTAAGTGTTCTAATTGGTTGCATTGCTGCCTGCCGTGGAAACACCGATCCCCAAGAATGGAAAAGTTACTGAAAGTAATGGATACAGCTCAGTCCATCGTAGATTGAAGCCCTCCCATCCATTCAGTACATTTTCATGGAGCAGTAACGTGGAACTGCATCTGTTCATCATAGACCCCCACCACCCAGGTCATGCCCTCTTCTCTCTATCCACCGATGGGCAGGTTGGATAGAAGCCTTGTGACCCAAATCTTGGGTTCAGGAACATTTATTACTCAACTATCAGGCTCCAGAATAAGTGTGAATAGCTTCATTCACCACAACTCTGAACTCATTCTGCAACCTGCAGATTCATTTTCAAGGACTCTTTGCAACTCATGTTCTTGTTACTTGAGGTGGTATATGGTAACATACCTAACGTAGTAAATTTACTTTGAACTTGATTTGGAGAAGGAAAATTGACCAGGATTTCCCTTTTTGTCTTCAAAGTGGATACACCACAATTTGCACTTTCAGTTCAATAGTCATTTGTGTAACTGATAAAAGCAGAACTGGTCTGGCATGGCTGGTTTATACTAGCAGATTTTCTTCAGCTTTGTTTCTGTTTAAGGATTCAAGGTGATCTCAGTAAAGCACTACTGTGGATAAATATATTTGTGAAATTGAATTTTATCTTAAGTGAAGCTTATAACTAATATAAATTAGATGTATTAGAATATAAATTAGAATTATTATTTGGTATTTGCTCCAAAGTGTGTACTTAACATTACTAAAACATAACATACTGAACTTAATTATATTTATAGTCAGTGTACTGTCATACACATTAAAGCAATGCTGTATAACCATTTTGCAAATCAGTAACATCTATGTAACTAAAGTGGTTGTTTGTATTTCTAAGCTTCGAGTTGACAAATGGTGGGGTAACAGGAAGGAGTTAGCAACAGTGCGGACAATCTGTAGTCACGTCCAGAACATGATCAAGGGTGTCACAGTGGTAAGTAATTAGAATGAGTGAGCTTCTTCGTTGCTGAGCTTGATTTCATTGTGTACAACTACCTGGATACTAAAAATTCTCGTCTAATTTGAAATTCATCAGTTAATCTTCCTACCCTAACCACTGATGGTTTTTCTTTTACTATTAGTCTTGTTGATATGGTTGGCTAAAACCAATGCAAACGCTTCTGTGCTTTCAACCACAGTTAATGATGATAACTTACCACAGCAAATGTTTATGGATAAATCTGTTAGATACATTATTCTTAATGTTTCTAATTCTGTCTGCTTTTTTCCCCCTCCCAACAACTTCTACAAACATTTGGTGAACATTTGATACTGAGTAATTGTTGCTTGAATGTTGAATCTGTTAATGTTTCATACAGTATGGTTATCATGTCTAATTGAAAGTTTCAAATTTATGAAATGTATCTAATTTTTGTTCAATTTTTCCAAAATTAGGGTTTCCGTTACAAGATGAGATCTGTGTATGCTCATTTCCCTATCAATGTGGTTGTTCAAGAGACAGGGTCTCTGGTAGAGATCCGTAACTTCTTGGGAGAGAAGTATATTCGTAGAGTCCGTATGAAGCCAGGTGAGTACAAGAATACTTAAAATTTCTTAAAATATTTTTGAGGGAATATAGATTTGTTGCAATTGCATTAATTGTCCTTTCTTTCTTGCATCAGGTGTTACGTGCATTGTTTCCCAGGCCCAGAAAGATGAGCTTGTTCTTGAAGGAAATGATATTGAGCTGGTGTCAAACTCTGGTTAGTATGATACAGTCACCTTGGGTGTCTGACTTCTCAGTAAAATTGAAATTATCAGTCTAGTTTGTACAACCTTTTTTAAAACTACATCTTGCATGATCTGTACAATATGTTTAATATTTCACGGATGAAGGAAGTCAGTAGCACTAAGAATTTGTACAGTCGGCCCTCCTTATCCGCAAGTTCCACATGCGCGAATTCAACCAACCGCGAATCACGAAAACCCGGAAGTGCTCTTCTAGCACTTGTTGTTCGAGCATGTACAGACTTTTTTTTTCTCATTCACTAAACAATGCAGTATAACAACTATTTTACATAGCATTTACATTGTATTAGGTATTATTTAAATAATCTAGAGATGATTTAAAGTATAGGGGGGGATGTGCATGGGTTATCGTGGATCAGGATCGAAAAAAAATAGGAAGTTCTCTTACTAAGTAAGTCAGGACAGGTACATCCGGTATTATTTAGCGTCAGTTAGTTAAAGGTTTGTCTTAGTATATAGTATATATTTTACCTTACTATGCATATAAAACACTTAAAGAATGCATGTTTCAATGCCGGGCTGGGGAACAGAAGTTCCCGAGTTCAATCCAGTGTCAGATTGCTTCCAAGCACACTCACCATCCGTGCCTGGTTGATGTGGAGAATCGAAAGCCCAAAACCCAATAATTAAACCACTGCGTTGCTTAGTAATAATTGTAGCTTTCATCAGGGCAGGGCCTTTCTCTTAATCCTTTAAAGTTGTTCAGATCGTTGACCGACTGTAGCCTAATGCTTTTCCAATGACCAATGGCATTTCACCTCTTTCTGATCGCGTTATTATTTCCATTTTTTTTTCAATCATGATTGTGATTATTTTCACGAATAGGAACACTGGATTCAGAGCTCCACTGCCAGGTCTGGTGTTCCGCTGGGTCCTAAGGTCCACTGCATTGAGACAGGTTGAATAAGGGACTTGAGCATCCGCGTTTTTTGCTATCTGTGAGGGGTCGCAGAACCAATCCCTCGTGGATAAGGAGGGCCAACTGTATATGAGTGAATTGGGTGATATTTATGATAGAAGTTCTCTGTTGCTGGCTGACGCTGTTTATTATCCCAGTCTAGAATTATGAGCATTATGCTTTGGATGTTTTCTCAATAGATTGCTTGATCATTTGATTGTCTTTAAAAATTCAGTGCTATCTTTTGTCCACTAACATAATGTGATTACATATTTTGATGCATTACAACTTGCTATGTTTCAGAAAACCCATGGATCTGAACCTTTATAGGTTAAAGAGTGATAGTTTTCTCTTCCACTCCCAGTATACATGCAGTTAATGTTTGTGAGAAGCTAATTCCAGAACCAACAATTTCATCATTGAAATGTCCTGGATTTTGACTGCCTGTACCATTTTAATGACTAGTGAAGTTTTGTAGTGGGTTGAGTAGTCTCCTGTTTAGTTTTCTGCTACTTCAGGTGTCCTTATAAACTGATCTGAATATGAATCATCCTCTTAAAGATTTTGTGATTCCCCCCCCCCCCCACTTAATTATGTTAGTTTAAATTATTCTCTGGGGATTTGCTATATTCTTTCATTGTTATATTTTCCCAATTTGTGCAAGGTTGATTTGAGTTGAATGAATCTAAACATTTTGCAATACCCAGAGAAACTTACTTGATCCTTTTCCTCCTCCTCCTCTTGGGCCCTAAACACTGCACTAAGAATATCAGCACCTGGCTTTGCTTTTAATACACCATACTATTTGTATGAATTGCTTTCCCTGCCATTTGCATTAGACAGCAAATTCCATTGTGTTTTCTTAATAGAATACATGTTGATGCAAATGGCAGTGAATAGGATTGATTCAGTCTTCATTTTTCCCCAGCCCTCTGAATGATGCTTGATTTTGAATGGCTTAAGTAATATGCCAAAACTTACTATGTGCATTTTTTTTGCTGTTCAATTATCTGCAAAATTGTGAAAATTGTAAATTGATTTTAATTTTGCTTTGTCAGCTGAATTAATTTTAGAACTGCTTTTCTTAGCTCAACCCTTAAGTTGCTGGTTACAGTATAAACACATAATTGTTGATAACCTAAGGGTTATGAGCTGCTGCAATATGATTTGGTATTCTTCCTTCAATTTCCCTTTTGGCTCCTAAATGCATGATTCCTCTTTTTGTTAATTTTTCTGCACGAATTGTTATTTTTCTAGCTGCCCTGATCCAACAGGCAACAACAGTCAAAAACAAGGATATTCGAAAGTTCTTGGATGGTATTTACGTCTCTGAGAAGGGTGCAGTGGTTGAGACTTCAGCTTAGACATAATGGATTAAAGGTTAGAAAGTGTCTTGTGTCTTCTCCGTTGGAGCAGGCACACATAGGGTTTGTGTGAAACATCTACAGCAGGGCTTCCTGACCTTCGTGCCATGGGCCAATGCCATTAAGGAAGTGTTCTGTGGACTTCGGGTTGGGAACCTCTAATCTAGAGCCTCTGTGTCCACATTTTGCTGAAATTTTGTTCTAGAAGTCATTGAGAAATAACAAACCTTCTGAAACTGTTTATAAAAAGAAAAGATGCAAGAGTGGATAGTAGCAGAAGTGCTGGATGATTTCTGGTCATCTCAAAGGACAGTGTGCACTATCATTAACAGTACTCAAGCAGCACGGGTACTAATGTGATATTTTTAAGGGTAATGGCTAAATTTTGAAAATTGTAACTTACTAAAATGCCTATCAATTATGGTTAAATTTATTAGTATTTTCTGCTTTATTTTGAATGTTCAAGGCTCTAGATAAGTTCTATGGATTCTTGCTGCTCTTTATGCTGAGCCAGTATGGAGAATGTCCACAGGGAAAATTGATTCTTTAAAAATTCCATTTGTTTCTTCTTATAAATATTTTAATGGGTAAATAAAAAAAGCAAGAGTAGGTCATTCATTCTTTGACCTTGCTCTGCCATTCAGTGTCATTGTCAGTCTCCTACTAGATTTTCCCCCCATTCCCATAGCCTTTGATATAGTTGGCTTTTTGAAAACTGTCATCTCAAATACAATCAGTGACATGGCCTAAATACTTCAGTGCTTGTAAATTCCACAGACTCGAGACTCTCTGAATAAAGAATCTTGACTCATTGCTCAATATTTAAGGCTCTCATTGCCAAAAGGCGTGATGGCACAGAATTGTTGTCAGTAACGACATTGCTACAGCTTTGTGATAACAATGTTGTATCCTCAAAGTGAACTTTACAATCATTTGCTTGCAAGTATTAGTTGCAGCAAAAAGTGTTTTGATGAATTTTGTGATCTTTCAGTTTGCCATAGTGCACTTTAAAGCTAGTGAAACGGGGAATAAATTGGTGGGAAATGATTAATTGGAAATATTGAATGTCAATTTAAACTCATCTAACCGTATAAATGTGACAATATAGAATACAGCTGTTCATTACAATTAGATACCTCTAAAGTTGGGTATGGTTAAAAATTAGTTAGACGTCAATTTGTTTTGCTCTGGTGTAATTATTTGTTTTTATTCTTAGCTGCTCTCATTCAGCAAGCAACAACAGTGAAGAAGAAGGATATTCGTAAATTCTTGGATGGTATCTATGTGAGCGACAAGGGGACAGTTGTAGCACAGAGTGGAGAATGAAACTTTATACTGGATAATCTATAAAAAGAATGGCTGTGAAAGCTGTTAAATTAAATTCTAATAGCTGAGGATTGCCTTGTTGCTGTTTTTTTTAAATTTGTGACGATGCACTTATCCAGGGTTATATTCTAGTCTGTGTGAATTAAATAACTCTGATACTAAAACCATTTTAATCCCATTCTAGCATCCTCCTGACTAGTCTGGATTGATGTGGAACCTTCCTCTGCCATTTCCCCTTTGCACGCTTGATACTAATGCTCCTTTCCTGCTGTTCTTTCCAAGGAGAAATGACATTGCAGGTGCTGCACAGGATTACATTACTAGCAGTATCTATTCCTAGGATCTTTGATTAATATCATAAAACAGAGAAGCAGGATTATGCCATTTGACCCATTGAGTCTACCCTGCTATGCTATCGTGGTTCGTTTATTATTCCCCTCTTCTGCCTGTCCCTGTAACCTTTGACACCCATCAGCTTATGCTTTAAGTAAACCCAAGTTAAGTAAACTTGTCATCCTCAGCTGGCTGTGGCAATGATTGTGCAATCTCAAACCCCTCCCCCCTTGGTGAAAGAAATTCTTCCTCATCTCTGTTCTAAAGGGATGTCCTTGTACTCTTGAGGCTGTGCCCTGGACTATTTAATGAGATTCCTGGAACCAACAAACCCTCCTAATATGTTAACCCTTTCATTCCTGAGATCATTCTCATTAACCTTCTAAACCCTCTCCAAAGCTGCATAAAACCTCAACATTGCTTCCATTCTCGTCCTGTCAATGAATGCTTAACATCATTTGCCTTCCTTGCTAATATAGTCAAGATATGACTAAAGGATGAGGCACAAACCCAGATATTTGCATTTGAATAGCTGGGTATAACGTTGCTCTTAACTACATTAGCAAAATTTATATCAACAGAATTAACATTACTGTGAATAGAGATTCAATTGGATGCAGAAAGAGTGAAATGAATGCTGTTAACAGAAGCAAATAATAACTTTGTAAAGCGGTGGCTGCCCTTTATAGATCTGCATTTAGCTGGAGAACTTTATTGTGTGAATGAAACAAAGGCAGCAAGTTGGGAAGCATCTGTGGAATCAAATGGAATTAGCTTTTCTGATCAAAACTTCTGATGAAATGTCTTCAAAATTAAGCATTTGCTTTTTCCTTTCATGGATGCTGTTTGATCTTATATCAAAACTACAACTGGCAGTTTGTCCTGAAGCAAATGTTGGAATAGTAACTAGGATATTTTTTTAGAAACAAATATACAAAAATGCTCAACAGATTGAGCTTTTGTTAGTGGAGAGAGAGAGATGCCTGATAATTATGGTTGACCTGCAGTGGAACTGGCTTCTTTTAATTTTAAAAAAAGTAAATTGGATTACTTGAAATTATAGAATTAGATGTGAGTTTAGAAGGCTGCAATGTACCCAGATGGAAGCTGTTCCCCAATTTGGGGAAGGTGACAATATGGACAAAATAGTGACTTTCCTGTAATGCCATGGGCTGTTAACTTGGTAAGCAGCCTCATGTATGGCACCTTGTCAAAGGCCTGAAAATCCAAATAAAACATCCACTGCTTCCCCTTTATCCTGCTTGTATACCCAAAGAATTCCAATAGCTTCATCAGGGAAGATTTTTCCTTTAAGGAAACATTTTTGAAGTTTTGTTGTCCTGTCACCAAGTATACCGTAACCTCATCCTTAACAATTAACTCTTAACATCTTCCCAACCACTGAGGTGAAGTTTAATTGGTGCCTAATTTGTTTCTGTAGCTTCCTTCCTTTCTTATAAAGAGAGGAGTAACGTTTGTGATTTTCCAGTCCTGAACCAACCCAGAGTCCAATGATTCTTGAAAGATTGTTAACTAATGCTTCCACTTTCTACCGCTACATCTTACAGAACACTATTTTGCAGTTCATCTGGCCTGGGTGATACACATACTCTTAGGTCTTCAAGCTTTTTGAGCATTTCTCCATTATAGTAGTAACTGGACTCACTACTCTTCCCTCCTACCCTTCAACAGCTGGCATACTGTACTGAATGAAGACTCGTGCAAAATAGTCATTTAGTTCATCAGCCATTTCCTTGTCCCCTGTTGTTATTTCTCTGGCCTCATTTTCCAGCAATCCTATATCCATTCTCATCCTTTTATATGTTTGGGAAAAGCTTTTTCTATCCGCCTTGATACTGTTTGCTAACTTGCCTTCATATTTCAACTTTTCTCTTGTAGTTGTTTCCTGTAGGTTTTTAAAAGCTCTATCTGCTAATTTTTGTTGTATGCCCTCTCATTTGCTTTTACATTAGTTTTGACTTTCGTCAGCCACAATTTTGCCATTTGAGTATTTCTTTGTCTAGAACACATCTATCCTGCATCATCCTCATTTTCCCCAGAAACTCATGCTCGTGCTGCTCTGCTGTCATCCCTGCCTGCATCTCCTTCCAATTTACTTTGGCCAACTCCTCTCTCATACCACTGTACTTTCCTTTACTCCACTGGAATACTGCTACATCAGACTTTACTTTCTCCCCATCAATTTTCAAGTTGAACCCAATCATAATGTGGTCACTGCAACCTAAGGGTTTCTTTACCTTAAACTGCCTAATTGTGTTACATTATGCAACACCCAATCCAATACCCTAGTAGGGTCAATGACAAACTGCTCTAAATAGCCATCTAATAGGCATTCAACAAATTCACTCTCCTGGGTTCCATTACTAACCTGATTTACCCAATCTACTTTCATGTTACAATCCGAATATCATCACAGTGCCCTTTTTACAAGCCTTTTCTATTTCCTGTTGAAATCTGTAGTCCACATTTCCAGCTACTGTTTCCAGGCCTGTATATAATTGCCATTAGTGTCCTTTTATTCTTGCAGAATAGAATATGTATTCTCTTTCCTGAAAGGAGTGGGAAAGTATCGAAAAATATATGTGAAAACCCATGGTAATGTGCATTTTGCACGTTTTAATTAAAATAAGGTATGAAAAAAAAACTGGTTACACAGCAAGATTCAGGATTGTATTTTCTGGATGTAACAAAGCCTGGTGTGGAGAGAATGAAATTAAGTATTTGCGTTTTAAACCATTCCCTCCATGGAAGTATTAAAGTATACGTTTCTCTTCGTTTATAACGGACGTTGGTCCTTTACTGGCCATCAAAACAAGGCCAACAATTCTCTAAGCCCAGGTTAGTGAATAACAGCTGTAGGAGCGAATTTCGGCGCTCAAGGTGAAGTTTGGATGTGTTGGTTAAATCAGATGCCTTTCGCTTGTCGACTGATTATTGCTAGCTGACTCGGAATTCTCATCGTCTTGCATAAAACAAAATCAGCGCTTTGTATTTGGGGCTCTGAGGAATTGAAATTAAATTCTGTCTAGGATAAATGAGTATTTAAAAGCGTGTATTTTGAAGGGAAACTTCAGAGTATTCTATGATCGTTTATTTTGTGTGTAGATTCTGGCAGGACACCATAATTCCGCATTTCATTTTCTTCGTCTATATTAAACAATGTGATCTTTATGATCAGTATGTGGACACAGTTGGCGATTGTCCATTTCCGCTAGAGTACTATTAACTATTCCAAAACACTTCATCTTTATTAGCCAGTTCACATTGTGCCAGAGATTGTTACGCGATTGGATGTTTTAAGTCTCCATTGCTATGCGTGTCTGCTGAAATCCAAATTCATTTTTTTTTCTCTTCATATTCTGGCCGGGCAGTTCCAGTCAATCTTTTTTCAAACTGCTTAGTTCACGTGATTCCAGATCGGAAAAGTTTGCCAATAAATTACAAGGTAATGACATTTTGATAAAAGTCCTCGGTGAAACGCTCTAAAAATGCGCATAAAATACTCCACAAAATTTATCTCCTGTTCAGAAATCAGAAGCATCCAAAAACTCGAATGAGCTGATGGTGATGATTCACAGTCCTTCGTCCTTTCGACGTCGCCTTTAATTTTTGGAACAGTTCTTGTGTTGGAAATTTAGGGAGAAAATAGTTTCCAGCCAGTTAAACGTAAAAGCTACCCTTACAGTTGTATGAACTGCAAAGCCAGGGGATACTTCCGTGAAGTTGCGGGTTTAAGACTCTACTGTTTTATTTTCTCCTGTGTACGATTATAATCGCAGTAAACAGCACAGTAATAAGCAGGAAACAGAATCCTAAAAATATAAATACTTTTTTCTCTCGTATAAACGTACAAATGGGGCATTGCACCGACCCGTCATGCTCAGTGGCGCACTGTTTGCTAGCCGCTTCCAAAGGAAAGCCATTGGCACCGATGAGTTTGTGGTAAAATTCTGATGAAGTCTTTGGTTCAGAAGCATTGAGGGAGCTCGAGGGATGCTTACTTGAAATTTTATCCTTTAATTTCAGGGCAAAGTATCCTTTGACATTAACTTGGTCAAGTAGATGCGCTGTGGATTTAAAAAAAAGAATTTGTTTTCTGGTAAAATAAAACCCTCCTCCCCCCTCCAAATTCAAAGCTATGTTTCTATCCAATACATAGTTTATTGACTAACCAGAAGCGCAACGTGCTTTTCTAAACGTCCGCCCGAAGTTAGTCTAAATAGCGTGTGTAGCAGTAACAAAGATTTGAAATGTCTACGGGATGCGTAAATAAAAGTTACCAGCCCACGCCAGGTTCAATATATTCTCCGAATTCAAGAGATAAAGGAACAGATCAAATGTACTGAGGGGGTCATTATTTACCCAAATAATTTGAATGCAAATACACAAGACCTGGCCAATAAGTTTACAGGTGAAAGTAGGAGGCGCTGGTGATAGTAAAGTAAGTACACGAGGTATCTTGGTCGGCCAGGAAGTGTGCCGAGGAGTAGCAAATGGATTTCAATACAGACAAGTCTGGAAAGTCAAACCAACACAATATTAGTATCATGAATGGTGGGGCACAGTTCCTGGGATAAGAAAGATGTGCTTAAACTTAAAAGAGTACAGAAAAGATTTCCAAGGATATTGCCAGGACTAAAAGGGCAGGGTCTTTATTCCTTGGAACAGAGGAGAATGAGGGGCGACCTTGTAGAAATGTTTAAAATTATAACAGGTATAGGTAGATTGGATGGTAAGTCTTTCCCTCAAAACCACACGGCATAGATTTAGAGTGAGAGGAGAAAGGTTTAAGAGGGAGCAGAGGGGCAATGCCAGTGTGCTCAATGCCTTTTCCCACCACTCCGCTTTCAACGAACTATGCACCCCGTCCCTTTGTTCCTTTAGACTCCCTAGTGCCCTATATCCATAGTACAATTCCTACGATGGCATCACCTCACACTCATTTATAATTGAAATTCATTTGCCACTTTAAAGATCATAACTTTGTTCCTATTTATTAAGACTCACCTTTCAATACTTCATTAATATAATGCTTATGATAATATATTAGAAGGTCATCACTGACGGCGGCGTTGTCCCAAACTCCGTTTGCCGTGATAAAAATGTCCAAATTTCCATAGTGAGATTTGATCCATTTCAAAACCTTACGTATCCCCGACGGTGAGACCGCCATCTCGCAATGATTTTGGCGGCGGGAGAGGAAAGGAAACGTCGAATGGAAAGGGGCTGGGAACGTCGGCAAAGTTACATCTCTCAATAAACTCCCGTCGTGATCCATTTCATGCCTGGTGCCAATGTTCTGCTTGTGTAATACCAACCTTGTGGTAAAATGGCTCATAGCAAAAAAATCTGCACTTCCCCTAATCATCTGCTTTTCTTCGTCGGTGAAACGTGGCAAACGTGACTGCGTGAGATTTTTTCTATTTTTTGCGAGGATATAATTTCTCATTGTAAGTGGGTAGTCGCCAGTTTTAAAAATGGGATCTGCAAACCAGGCTATCTGGAATTGCAGGAGTCTCTCGGCAGCTTGTCGGTGCGATTCAAGGAAAGGGTTTGCTGGCTCCGTCCAGTCAGCACGCAGTGTCAGAGACACGAGGCCGCCATACTTATCCTTGTAGTCGCTGTTGTACGTGTTCCAGGCCAGGGCATGAGCGATGAGCATGTTGTGAGCTGCCTTGTAAGTATCCTGGCTTCTCTGAACGTTTATATTCGGTTCATTCATTGTGAGCCACACTTTAACCAAATCACCGAATTCTTGAAAGCATAACTTTGCATAATCGTTGAAAGCCAGGGCTGTCCGTTTATTCAGCCACCCTCCCTCACTCAGCAGCGGCTCAGGTATATCAATATCACGGTAGGTCGGATGGTACAATGTGACGGTGCATGCAATGTTCAGCTTTAAGAGCTCGCTAATGATACAATGGTAGTAACTCAGAATGCTCCTGTTGACATTGGACAAGTCACCGCGAGGTAATATCTGGGACCACTTGAAGGCGAAACTGTAATGAGTCACATTCATCCTTCTCACCAGCGCCACGTGCCGTTTGAAGTTGCTGAAGTCGGTGCATTTAAATGGACGGGGCCACATGGTCACTCCAGCGACTTTATAAAGCTTCTGATCTCCACTGCAGTTCCAAATATAAAGGTTGTGATCAACAAACTCGAGAGATAAGCTCGCTTTGTTCACCTGCAACCGCAAAAATGAGAGATAAAAGTAAACAAGAAGTTGGAACTTAGTCAATTTAACGTTGCAACTCCAACGGAGGACTAATATGCCGACTTCAACATAACCCCCCCCCCCCCCCCACCCCGAAAGGTTCATGAAGTCAAATTGACTTTTGAACGAGACGGCCCTAATTCCAAGATTAAACTCTACTTACAGGCAGCGCCGTGTCCGCAATTCCCCAGGAGAAGTCACACGGGAACTGTCCATTTACGCTGCGGCTAACCTCGTTCACTGGGAATCCATTCTGTTCTATAATTTGTTTGTAGAACTGAGCGGAAGATTTCGCAGTCCTGGATTTGTTTTTGCTGCTGAAATCCACGTAGAACAACCCCCGTGCTACGGTGTAGCCAAGCTGCCATTCAAAGCCGTCCAGCAGGGACCAGGCGGTATATCCAAACACGTTGACTCCATCAAAGCGGATAGCTAACCGGAACAAAACCACTTTCAATCAAAGAGAACTGGGAAATCACTATGGGTTCATTTACGAGTCTTCTTTATTACATTATTATTAGTTTAATTTCATTTAACCGAGTTATTATTTCAGAGCATCTGTCCTGGTAAGTGTCATGAAGAAGGCACGAAGCGCCTCTACTTAGAAGTTTGCGAAGATTCGGTATGTAAACTGAAACTTTGACAAACTTCCATAGATATGAGGTAGAGAGTATATTGATTAGTTGCATCACAGCCTGGTGTGGAATCATCAATGGTCTTGAACAAAAAGCACAGTCCATCCCAGGTAAAGCCCTCCCTACCCCTGAGGACATCTATGCAGGAAAGCAGCATCCACCATCAAAGACCCCCCTACGGGTCATGCTCTCTTCTCACTGCTGCCATTAGGAAGAAGGTACAGGAGCCCCAGGACCCCATTGTACCAAGTTCAGGAACAGTTATTACCCCTCAACCATTAAGCTCTTCAATCGGAGGAGAGAACTTAGCTTCATTCGCCCCATCATTGAATTGTTCCCACAACTCACTTTCAATGAGTCTACGATTAATTTTCTTGATATTTATTGCTCAATTATTGGTTACTGTTATTGGTTATTTTGTTTTCTTTCTCTTGTTTTGTATCTGTACAGTTTGCTGTCTTTTGCACATTAATGGGAAGTTAACAGGTAGTGGATGCAGTTGAGGGATAGGCAGAAGAATGGGCGATATTGAAAGATGGAAGTGGTTGATAATGAGGGGCTACGGTGCATGATAGAGATAGAGGGAGTGAGAAAGAAGGAAGAGTGGGTGTTAATAAGGGGTGGTACTTGTAAGAGAGGCTGGGATTCTGATTGTGATTGAGGATTGAGGAGTGGAGGACGGAACAGGAGACTGGGTGAATAGGTGATAGCGTGAAGGCGGAGGATGACTTTGGGAAAAGTATAAGGTGGTAACAATGAGGTAAAAAAGAGTGATAATGAAAAGAGTAGCTGTTAGAGTAGTGGGAATGTGGAGAGTGTGATGGGGAGAGTTTGTGGTTGATTAAAAGGGAGGTAAGTAATAGGGAGGACTGAGTGAATGATGAGAGGGTGGAGTGAGTAAACAGTGAAAACATGGGCTGGTTAGTAATGGGATTGTTGATAAGAGTGAGAATGGATGCTCATAAAAGAGGGAGCAGGTGATAAAAGAGGGGGAATATTGAGTGACTGGGAAGTGGGTGATAGTGCAGGAGGAGTGAATGGGTAAAATTGAGAGTATGATTTGAGTGATAATAAATGCGTGGTAATGAAAGAAAGGGATAGATAGTCAGAGCAAATGGTGAAAGATTAGGTAGAGGGCGAATGTGTCAGATTAGAATAGTCAATGAACGAATATGTTGGTGTTGTATAAGACCAGGCAATGGGAGAAAGAGAAGGAGTTGTGTGTGGTAAGTGGGAGAGGGGGAATTAAGTAGTGGGAGGGTCACATAAATTGAGAGAAAATGAATAAAGGAAAAAGCAAACAGATAATGATGAAAGGAGAGGTAACTGGATGGCAACAGAATGAAGAAGGAAATTAACTGTATTGAGGAATAGGATATTTGAGTACATAAACCTCTATTGCCCAATGCATCCCTGCTTATTTCTTCACACAGAGCAGCCTTAAGGAAAGCAAACTAGAGCCAGATGCACCAAGTTACAGCCCAGGCAGTGAACTCCTGATAGACCTGTGGTTGACTGAACATCTTTCCCTCTGAAACATGGTCCACCGTGTTGGAGGTACAAGGGCTCTTAGTTGGGAATCTCCACAATATACATTTCCTTGATAAGTTCCTTCTCAACCAGATCAAAATGATACAAGTGTTCCTGCTAGAAATTCTTTAGGCCAGCCGTAACTTCTCCCTGATTGCTGATTCAAGGGTGTGAGTGACAGATGAATAAAAGGATGTAAGAAATAGGAGCAGAAATTGGCCTGTCAAGCCTGCCCCATTCATTGATATCATGTTTGCTATAGTAGCTCTGCACCCCTTTATTGTACTTATTCCATATCTCAGGATTTCTTGGGTCCTGAGACTATGCAGTGCCGATTAGCTAACTGTTTTTCAGTAACCCTCCTCAATAATGTAGCAGAATTGCCAGCTTTATTCACTGGCTCCCATTCTACTGCAAACCCACTGCTAAATCCTAAGACTCCTTGTTGCCATTCTCAGAAGGCAATCTCCACATCAGCTGTCCACGTGAGTCTCCTTGCTTTTACTAAGTATATAAAATCTCGCCTTGGTTATCAATCGAGATAGAAGTAACAATAACATGGTAGTCGCTCACCTTTTAATAGCTCCTTTATGAACTTTTTCATAAGGTAAATTGCAACCGTGTCTTCTGTTTTAACACTATTATCAGAAAACCACCCATTCTCTGCAATAAGAATCCTGGGGTTGTTGTATTCCATTTTTATCCAGTTCAAGACTTGTCCAAGGTGTAGTGATAAATGAACTCCATGTTTGAGAGCGCCCTCCAGGAATCGAAAGTTATTTGGCCCAAAGGAGAATGCAAAGAAATCCGCAGTTCCATTGATGAGGCACTTTTCTTTTTCAGTGAACTTAGGTAGAGAAGGATTAGTTTGTGTTTTCAAGCTCTCAGGATAGTCACCGTCTACAAAGATTGGTTTGGCAAACCACCCAAGCATTATGTCCATAGACTGCTGGAAATTTTTGTAGTTATAGTTTTCACTCTTTGGTTTAATCCAATGAGAGCCCAGAACGATCGACACAAAACCTTTCTGTGATTTGCGAAATTCCGTCTCATAAGAGTGCCAGGCATTTGCATGTGCCTGCAAAAAGGTGACAATGGATTACAAAACTCTTACTAGATTCAAAGCCTCACCTAAGTTTATTCATTTTTTTACAAATACGTGTCATGAAGTAAATGTGGAAGAATAGAGGGGATTATCTAAAAGGCACAAGAAATGTGAGGTATTATACGCTCCACTCTCCGTGGTTTCTGAACACAATTCACTAACAAACTGAATCCCTCTCCTTTTTATGTTCATATAAAATCATCAATAGACAGAGCACTGAGGTTCTCTTTTCACTGTGTCCCTAGTTTGTACTTGAGGGCTTACTTGCTTTTGGGTCAGATGAAGAAGATTGGAAAATTTTTAGAGTTGGCTTAACCATCTTCCCAGCTTTCAGTGACAGACAGCCCAAAATACTCCTTTTATATAAGTGCAATTTCCAGGAAATGAACAATTAGCAGTCATACCAAGCCAGAAACATTATATAAAGTGGGAAGCCAATTATACTCCTACTGAGACAGTTTCTCTTGTTTAATATCTATTTTCACTTATTTCCACACTGTTTGCTCTGCTTAATTTTAGAATCTGCCTATTGTTGAGAACTCTATTTGTTAAATTTATTCTGAAGTTATGAAATTTTATGGATCGATCATGTGACATAGGAACAGAATTAGGTCACTGGACCCATTGAGTCTGCTCTGCTATTCCGACATGGCCGATTTATTTTCTTATCAGCCCCTTTCTCCTGCTATCTCCCTGTAACCTTTGACTAACAAAGAACCTATCAATTTCTGCACATTTTTTCTTAGATGAAGGGCCCTAAACTGCTCACAATACTCCAAGTACATTCTGACCAATGCCTTATAAAGCTTCAGCATCACATACTTGTTTTTACATTCTAGTCCTCTCAAAATGAATGCTAACCTTGCATTTGCCTTTCTTACCACCAACTCAACCTGCAAGTCAACCTTTAGGGAATCATGCACAAGGTTCCTTTTGCACTTCTATTTTTGAACTTTCTCCCTTTTTAGAAAATAGTCTTCATTTTTATTTCTGCTACTAAAGTGCATGACCATACACTTCCCGACACTGGATTCTATCTGCCATTTCTTTCCTCCTTCTCCCACTCTGTCCAAGTCCTTCTGCAAACTCCCTGCTTTCTCAACACTACCTGCCCCTCCACCTATCTTTGTATCATGCTCAAATTTGGCCACAAAGCCATCAATTCCGTCATTCAAATCTTTGACATATGACAGGAAAAGAATGCCACTAGTGACTGACAGCCAACAAGAATAAGCCCCCTTTATTCTGAGACTTTGCCTCCTGCCAATCAGCCAAACTTCTATCCATGCCTGCATCTTTCCTGTAATACCCTAGGTTCATCTTGTTTAGCAGCCTCAAATGCAGAACCTTGTCAAAGGCCTTCTGAAGATCCAAGTAAGCAGCATCCACTGACTCTCCTTTCTCTATCCTGCCTGTAAGTTCCAAATCATTTGTCTGGTAATTTAAGACATCCCCTCAAGGAAGCCATGCTGACTTTGGCCTACTTTATCACGCGCCTCCAGGTACCCCAAAATGTCATCCTTAATAATGGACTCCAACATCTTCCCAACCACTGCACTCAGGCTGATTCACCCATTATGTCCTTTCTTCTGCCTCCGTCACATCCGAATGAGCGGAGTGACACTTGCAATTTTCCAGTTCTCCAGAACCATTCTGGAATCTAGTGATTCTTGAAAGATCATTACTAATGTCTCATAATCTCTTCAGCTACCTCTTTCAGAACCCTATCAACTCATATACCAACTTCCCCATTCTCAGCCTATCACTCTGGTTCCTATCCCTCTGCCAAATTAGTTTAAACCCTCCCCAACAGGTCTTGCAAACCTGCCTGCAAGGATAATAGTCCTCCTCAGGTTCCAGTGTAACCTGTCCTTTTTGCACAAGTCATACTTACCCCAGAAGAGATCCCCGTGATCCAGAAGTCTGAAACACTGACCCTGATACCATTTCTAAGCCAGTCATCTGTACCTTCATTCTATTCCTGCTCTGGCTGGGATTTGGGACCAGGACAAATCCAAAGATCACTAGCATAGACGTCACCTTCTGGAACCTTTTTCCTAACTCTCTGTACTCACCGTGCGGGACCCCTTCCTCCTTTCTACCTATGTGCCATTGTGCATCACGACCTCTGGCTGCTCATGGTCCCTCTTGAGAATTTTCTGCAGCTGCTATGAACCCTAGCACCTGGGAGGTAACACACCATCCTGGCTTCCCTTTTACGGCCACAGAATCTCCTGTCTGTCTTCCTAACTATCACCGCCACCCTGGCTGATTTTACCCTTCCCCACTGAGTCTCAGAGCCAGTGGTCTAGCTGCTGCTCCTGTGCCCCGATAGGACATCACCCCCAGCCAGTATCCAAAGGGGTATTGTATATGCATTGCTGAGGGGAATGGCTGGGGGGGGGGGACCCGGCACTGACTGTTTACTCCTCCTACTACCCCTGGTGGTCACCCATCTGTCTGAAGCCTCACTTTGGATGTGACCACCTCAGTAAAAGACTGATCACTGAAGTTTTCACCCTTTTGGATGATCCTGAGTGCATCCATCTCCAGCCTCCATTCCTTGACCTTGTCAGCCAGCAGCTGAAGTTGGTTACACCTCCTGCAGATGTAGTCATCCGGGGGACCATTAGTTACCTGAAGTCCCACATCTCACAGCTGGGACATTCCACTGCCTGAACCACCATCCTGCCCACACAAAGTGAAGTTCCAGTCTGCACTTGTTGAGGCAAAGCCCAACCACTCTAACACTGTCCACTCACACAAAGGTCACCCCAATAATGGCTGCTCCGGTCAAACCCCGCTTCTTTTCATTGGCACTTGCTAATTAACCCTATTTACTATTAAAGCAAACAATCTCCTGCTCCTCAGACAGGTCCTGAGAGGCCTTACTCACTTTTTAAGACTCACATATGATGTCCACAAGGAAAACTACAAGGATAGTAGGTAAAGTAAGAATCAGTATTCAGAGAAAAAATGTTCACAGTTCAACTTAAAGAATATTTAAAGGCCATCAAAACAATTATTGGGTGTGTGACATTCACATCCCATATCCCTTCATGTCTACCTTCAAATACCTCCTCTTTTTAATAACAATATATCCTAGAACTTTTCTACCACCCCTTCACATTCAAATTCTCCAACTATCTTGTCTTCCTTAAAGAGGATAGAAGGGTAAATATTCACTGAAGACCACATCTGTGTCCTCTGGCTCCATGTAAGATTTCTGTGTTGATTCCTAATGGGCCCTTCACTTTCTTTTGTTATCATCTTGCACTTATTATAATTATAAAATGCTCCTCGGTTATTTATTACTCTTTGCTTACCCTTCTAATTTGATTTTTAAAGTATCCCCTACAGCTTCTCTACTCTTAAAGTTTTCAATTCTCTATACCTGCCGTATGTTTCCTTAATCAATCTCCAATATCTCTTAACATCTAGGGCTATTTGAACTTGCACACCACATTTTTGCCGTTATGATCACTAGGTTCTTATTATTTCACTTTTGAATGACTCTTACTGGTCTGATGAGACCTACCTGTAAGTACCTGCTCCCAGTATACTTTTGCCATGTGCTGTTTGTTAATTTTGAAACCAGCCTTCCCTCAATTCGGAACCTTCATTTCCAGATCATCCATCTCCCTTTCTATAACGACCATAAAATCTACAGGGTTATGGCCACATTCTCCAAAGTTCTCTCATCGTATATCTCCCACTTACCCTAAGATTAGGACCAGTATTTCCTCTTCACTGATTGGACTATTTACACTCTGTTCTGGAGGTACTTTAAAAAATCCACCCTTTCTATGTCTTTCACATGATAATAATGATAATATTGTTCAACCACTGTGATCCAACTAGTCTGCATTCATGATGAGTCTTAAGGTCAAAAATATCGATGTATTCTTCACAAAGTGGAAAAGCAGCTAAAGCGATGATAGAGATGATGGGATTATGGACAAAAAAGCCACAGGCTTTTTGTTGCTTCTTGATCACACGATCAAAAAGCAACACCAGAACGAGTTTGGAAAAACTTTTTTACCCGGAGAGTGGTGGATATGTGGAATGCTCTGCCCCAGAAGGCAGTGGAGGCCAAGTCTCTGGGTGCATTCAAGAGAGAGTTAGATAGAACTCTTATAGATAGTGGGGTCAAGGGATATGGGGAGAGGGCAGGAACGGGGTACTGATTGTGTATGATCAGCCATGATCACAGTGAATGGCGGTGCTGGCTAGAAGGGCCGAATGGCCTACTCCTGCACCTATTGTCTATTGTCTATCGCAATCTCATCGTAAAGGCAAGAAAATCTTTCATTATAAAGTGGAAGAATGCCTGTTATTTTCCATAATTAGTAATGCATTCTCCTTCCTAAAGATCATACTTCAGATTGGATGTCCTATTTTCAGAGCAGGCTGTTTATTCTGAGGAAGAAAATACCCACTCGCTTTTAACAGATAATTAGGTCTGCATTGCTAATTTGTGAATGGAAAAATAACGCAGGTTCAGTTTAGATTTTACCTTAATCATGTTGTGCCCCACAGTATACATAGCTGCAAGATTTCCCTTCTCTCCTGGAGGGTAGCTTCCAGTTCTGTACCCATGCCAGGCAATTAGGAAAGGATTGTGGATTGTGATCCAATATTTAACGCGATTCCCGAATGCCTGAAAGCAGAATTTCGCATATTCATTAAAGATGCCAACCAAAGTCTCGTTCGTCCAGCCTCCGTATTGCTCTTGCAGTGCGAAAGGCAGGTCCCAGTGGTAAAGCGTGACGATAGGAATAATGTTTCTCTCTATCAGGGAGTCGATGAGTGTATTGTAGTACTGCAGACCCTTGCTGTTGACTGATTCCACCTTTCCGTTCGGGAATAATCGGGGCCACGAGATGGAGAAGAGGTAATGAGAAACACCCAGGAATTCAAGAGCGGCCAAGTCCTTGTCAAAGAAGTTATAGCTGTTACTGGAGATATCCGCGGTTGTGTTGTAGAATCTGGAGAATTCTTTGTGGGTGAAGTGATCCCAGACAGAAGGCCCTTTCCCATCCTTTTCCCAAGCTCCTTCAATCTGAAACGCGGAGCTCCCCACGCCCCACATGAAGTCTTTCGGAAAGGTGTCAGAGAGAAAACGTTTGCTGTTCTTTATGTAATCGTGGCTCCATTTTTCCCAGACAACTTTTCCTGCCCCAGGTTCGCCTCGAACAGTTGCGCTTCTTCCAATGTCAAGCAGGAGGAGGGTTATGAAAAATCTCCTTAATCCGCATTTATCCATCGTGCATGCTTAGAGCCCCCCAAGTCAAACCCGAGTCAGTTCATTATTGCAAAAATATTAACAAACCCCGGCGGAAGCCTGTTGCCAACTATGAGCCAAGCACTAGTTTAACTTCGTGGTTATATCTGATCTCTGTCAATGATTAGCTTCGCCCGGACTTCTAGCATGAGCTGTTTAATCGTTGCTGAGACAGCACACCGGGTAGGTCCGCCGCAGAATTCATCAATTGCGAAGTGTTCAATATTACTGGAAAATAATAGTGTAAGCCACTAATGATGCATTATTATCCACTTATTTAGCTACTTACCTATCCCTCAGTATATCAGTATGCCCTTGTCGGATTGATTGGAGTCTTGTACAATGGAACACATTGTACATTATCCGTGAACCTCTTCCCTACATACGAAATAATGATGTGATTTTTTTTTGCCCAAATTGTATCGCTTCCCCACCCCTTTCTATCTATATTTATTCACAATCCTTTGGTGTATTTTAGGATTTGTTTTTTTTTCTCTCTTCCATAAAACCTTCAGGCTCCGGAAACGAAATTAAACCACGATTACCTCTGCCCCTATCCTTTCGCAATAACCTTGTTCATTTCAGCGGGGGAAGGGGCGAGTGGGATTCCCATGCCGTGCAGGCTTTCTTAGTTGATCGCTTGCTCAGCACAGCTGGAAGATCTGGAGTTTCTATCTTTAACTAGAAAGAACTTCAAAATGTCATATCCATGTGCTAACAGCTATAAGTAACCTGCATTCTAGCTGCAGATGTCAATGCACCAGTGAATGGAAGGAAGAAACAGAGAAAAAGCAAAGAAAAAGAGCCAAGGAATGGAAAAGCCGTTGATTTGAAACTTTAAGATGCTCTTGTCTCTCCACGAATGCTGCACGCGTAGCCCAGCAATTTTAAATTTATGTTTTTTTTTATTATTTTGGAAAGCGAACTGGTTTCCAGGTCTCGGCC
Organism: Hypanus sabinus; assembly: GCF_030144855.1. NCBI lineage: Eukaryota > Metazoa > Chordata > Chondrichthyes > Myliobatiformes > Dasyatidae > Hypanus > Hypanus sabinus. The sequence continues at coordinate 44,095,798 of NC_082719.1, read as the reverse complement.
TAATCATTGTGTGTTTCAGAAGTTGTATTTCTGAGGGAAATGAAAGGGACTGAAAACGAATTGAGAGGAACCGCACGTTCTCCAGAGATCTGAGGGTGAAGCTAATGGTGAGTCAGAGCAACGCAAGAACGGAGAACGGATTACAAGGGGTAACGGGAAGAAGGGGTAATGGGAGTGATGTAGTGGGTGGAAGGGCAAAGGTTTTGACAACTTGAAAGACTAATGAACGGAGGTGGAGAAAAGAGTACAAGTAAGAAGAAGCCATTGTGAAGGAGACAAGAGGAAAATAATTGGTTACAAGATTTCCTTCTCGCACTAGGAGCCAATGGAGCTTACTGATACTGATGGCTAGCACCCTGGCGCTGACTACTAAAACACAAAATATTCAAAAGAAAAATACAGGCAGAGAAGCCAATCAGACGAGTAAAATGTTGTCTGAAGAGGTAAAAAAGATAAATGAAGACATAAAATCAAGAGATTCTACAGATGCTGGAAATCCAGAGCAACACTCAAAATGGTGGAGGAACCCCCACAGGTCAGACAGTGTCTATGGAGAGGAATAAATTGTTAACGCTTTGGGCTGAGACCTTCCATTAGTACATTCCTGAGAGTGATTACCCTTGACATCAAGGCAAGCATTGATTGAGTGTGATCAAGGTGTCCTGGTAAAATTGAAATTGATAGGTATTGAAGGGAAAATGCTCCAATAGCTGGAGTCACACTTGTTGGAGGTCAGTCGTTTCATCCCCCAGAACACCACCACACAATTTTCTCGGGACCATGCCCCAAGCCCAACCTCCTTCTGATGCTCTATCAATGGCTATCTTTCCATCTTGTGTTCGGTCATTGGGATATTTGCTGAAGATTCCCCAATGTTCGATTACAACCATACTTAGCAAATGAAGCAAGACCTAGATAGTATACTGCAATGGTTAATAATGGCAAGTTAAATTCCTACTATAGAAATGCCAGGTACTCCATTACCAGTCCTTCAATGACACGGAGTCTAAATCTTTGAGCTTTCTATACATCAGCTCTGTGGAATTCCCTTCACCAGCTTCAGCAGTTTAAGCCGGCCCATCACTAACACTTTGTCAAAGATATTTAGGAATGGGCAATGAATGCCAGCCTTCCCACCAATACCAATTCCCAAAATGAATTTCGAAAATGTAGGGAAATTGACCATATTAATCCAACTGGGAGGGTCAATTTCTGGGATCTGAAGAATAAAGAGATCTCTGACCATGAACAAAATTATCCAAAATAAAAACTGACTGGCAACCACACAATGCTATTGTCATTCTATTGTCTTTCGGAATGCATATCAGAATGAACAGTAACCAAACTATTTGAAAAGTGTTAATCATAACAGAATGATATCACTTTAACTGACAGGTATTACAACACAGCACTGCATAGGCATTGAATGTTTATTAAAAAGAGACCCATTTGTGTCGAGAAGGCATTGCTTTCTTCACCACAGCGCTGATATTAATTCTGCCTAAGGCATAATGAACTGACTCATTCTGTTCACTAGTTGGCATCTCAGATTTATGTAGACCCATATTTGTAGTGTATGTCACGCTTTTCTGTAGCTGTGATCCTTTAATACCAACCACATCTGACACTGGATTGAAATTCTCACATGAATGCGATTCTCAGCATGAGCTTAGTGAGAAATATGTAAGTTATTAATTTTTACTGATTGTGCTTTATTGTAATTTAATCGTAATCACAAAAGTTATAATTTTTTTATATTTTAAGTTATTTACAGCAACCTTATTTTTTAACATCTCTGAATAAGAAAGATATTTAAAGACACCCAAGAAAAGCTCCCAGTTTTGGCAGAATATGAATTTACGTCTATCAAAGGTGTGAGAGAGAGAGAAGGTAGAATGAAACATTGCTAAGTAGGGTTGACTTGTTAATTCAGCAAAAAGACTAAAAGTTTGCTGCCTTGTAATATGGTATCCAATGTAGTGCAATGAGAGATAAGAGCTAATACCAGTTTACTGACTCCTGTGCCTTTAAGCACCTCTGTGTCTGCCTCCCCAGGCAATTTTTGTGAGGAGGCATAGCTGTGTCCATGCTCCCTCACATTTCACAGCTGCTTTTTCCTTTACAGAAGACGGAGCAGCTGAGATGTGTTAGAGTTTGGAGTTAGCTGGGCAGATGATGGAAGATGCTTGAAAATTGCAATCATGCTTCGTCATGTAAAGTTGTGAATGCAGTAACAATAGCATCTAATGTTCTTGGAGCTGGTGGAGAACTTTTGATACTGTATGTACGGTCAATTTTAACTCAACTGGCTTGACAAGAATGAGGGTCTCTTGGAGTTAAAATCTCCTTGGTCTGTTCTTGTTGCATTGTCTTCTGCCTTTCTTTACCTGCTCTGCCACTTGTAAGGGAAGGACTGCCTTCAAATGGGAGACTCTCTCTACATGTGTATAGGGGGACATCAATCAGCAACTAAACCTAACATACATGGGGCTTACTGAGGGAAAGGTTGACGGGTTGACGGGATAGATTTTACGTACACTCCATGATAACAATGTGTGGAGGTGGCTGATAAAATCAGATCAAACTCAGTCCTCACACTGAGAATGGTAGATTGGTTCCAAGAGTGGTCACTTGACCGAGCATCAGAGTGCCCTGGAATAATCTTTTTTTTTAATTAGTTTTTTTAATACATTTTACAAATTAAAAAAATCCCAAATCAAAATGAGGAACATTAATACAGTGCAAAATTAAGCATACAATGACAATATGATACAAAGAAAGAGAATTTTTTAAAAAAGCAGCTAAGTTGAAGACAAGTAAACTTAGTATCCTCCCCCAGCCCCACAACACAAAAAAAAACTCCAGACTAACCACAACACAATATAGAGAATATAAATCAGGATAATCAAACTCCCAGACTGTGAATACACTTAGCAACAGAGGATAATAATGCCTTCTACCAGAAAAAAAAGGGAGCTGAAAGCAAGGGACTGAAAAGAAAAAAAACCCTAGTCAGGAGGAAGGTTATGAAAGTACTCGATAAAAGGTCCCCAGACCTTATGGAACTTTAGGTCCGAATTAAAAACTGAATAATGGATTTTTTCGAGGTCCAAGCAGGCCATAATGTCGTTAAGCCACTGAGCATGAGTGGGCGGGGCAGCATCTCTCCATCTGAGGAGGATCAAGCGTCTAGCCAGAAGAGAGGCAAAGGATAATATTCGGCATTTGGTCGGACTCAGACGTAAATCTGTCTCACCCCAAAAACCGAACAAAGCAATTAAGGGGTTTGGTTCTAGGTGCTGATTCAGAATATACGATAACGTAGTGAAGACATCTTTCCAAAATTTCTCTAAGCTAGGACAGAACCAGTACATATGAATGAGAGAGGCCTCGCCCCTCTTGCATTTATCACAAAGCGGGCTAATGTTAGGGTAGAATCGAGATAGTTTAGATTTAGACATATGGGCTCTATGAACAATCTTAAACTGTAAAAGGCAATGGCGAGCACAAAGAGAGGTTGAGTTAACCGATTTGAGAATCGAGTCCCTACTCTCATCAGATAAGGAGATATTTAAATCCTGCTCCCATGCCATTTTAATTTTATCCACAGGGGCCCGTCGTAAGGCTGCTAACTTATCTTGAATAATTGCTATTAAACCTTTACCTAGTGGATGAATGGAAAGAAATAAGTCCATAGCATTTTTTGCAGGCATTTCAGGAAAGTTAGGAATTAAAGGAGCAATAAAGTGTCTAATTTGGAGATATCTAAAAAAATGAGCATTGGGCAGATTGAACTTAACAGAGAGCTGCTGAAAAGAAGCGAAGCGATTATCAATGAAAAGATCTTCAAAATGCTGGAATAATCTTGAATTAAAGTCCACAGGAACGGAACAATATGTTTGAATAAACTAATAATAGTTACATACTATTTGAACAATTTCGAAATTCAGATTTAAAAAGTAGTCTGGTAATGTGATAAGCAGAAGTGATTCAGTAGATGTTGAAAATCCAGAGTAACGCACACACAGTGCTGGAGGAACTCAGCAGGTCAGGCAACATCTATGGCGTGAACATCGATTGCTCCAACTTCCAGTAATTATTTCCCCCTCCCCCTTCTCTCTTTTTCTTTCCCCTCTCTAGTTTCCTTCTTATCCCTTCTCTCCTCCTCACCTGCATATCACCTCCCTTTGGTGCTGCACCACGTTCCCTTTTTCCCATGGTCCGTGATCATCTCCTGTTAGATCCCTCCTTTTTCAGCCTTTTACCTTTTCCACCTCTCGCCTCCCAATTTTCTCACTTCACCTGCCCTCCCCCACCCCCTCACCATCTAGCTTGCACTCCTTCCCCTACCTTCCCCCTCCCCACAACCTGCCCCTCCCTATCTTTTTATTCTGCCTTCTTTCCCCTTCCTTTCCTGTGCTGATGAAGGGATTTGGATTGAAATGTCAGCTCTTTATTCCTTTCCATATATGTTGCCTGACATACTGAGTTCTTCTAGCATTTTTTATCTGATAATGTGAATGCAGCTTTTGACCACAATGTAAATATTTTAGTCCTCTGAAATTTAAATAAACTGTATTTGCAATGGGAGAAGCTGTGATACATTTTGAATAATAATTTTGACAATCCCCATTTTATATCTTAAATTATGATTATTTACAACACGATAGGGGAACATTTTTCTCCTACGTATTTAAAAACGCAAGTCTTGCAAAAGCGGGAAGGATGCTCCCCCTCTATGGAAAAAAACCTGTACTTTGAGCTGAGTTACAATCAATAACTATTCTACAAGCACTAAAACGCTAAGGTCATTGTCCTTCTCAAGGCCGTCTTTCACTCAGGATAGGAGACATGTTTCTGCACTATTATCTAGAGTTCAAGGATCATAATCAGTTTTGAAAGAGAAACCAAAATAAAAGCTCTCAAGGACAACTTGGCAAATATTGCAGCTGCTCAGAATAAGATCATAGGAATGTTCCTGAAACATGGGATAATCAAGAGTTGGATTGTGAATGAGGCCATTCAGCCCACTGAATCTGCTCAACCATTCGATTATGGCTGATTTTTTAAAATCCCTCACAACCCCATATTGAATGTAATTGCCCATCAAGGAATGCGAAGGAAAAACCAAGAACGCTAAATTCACCTGGTCTTCATTTACTTCCATGAGTGGTCAGGTAATCTGGATGTCGATTAACTTTGTCAGACTCCTCCTTAGAAACTGAGGTTGTTGCTTTACATTTTAGGATTTAGGACTTCATACTGTATATACAGAGGAATAAGGGAACTAGAAAATAACAGGCCCCACGTAACCAACTGGACTGATTTAATTATGTTTGTTTGCAATCAATTGTCACATGGTTCCATTGCGCTTGTTAGTGTTTGCACAAAGCATTGACTTAAAGTTCTTTGTACTCAGCAAGCTCATAAATTCCATATTTTCTTGTTTTTTATCAGAAGTGCTTTCATGTATAATCTATACTCTGCACTTAGCTGAAAGAGAAAACATTCATTTAAAAGCAAATGTAAAGTCATTCTCTTATAATTATGACAAAACTAAACACTGCAGCCTGGTTTCCCAGCAACTACATTGCCTTAATTTCTACGTAAAGAGGCTAATAGCTGTTTCCTGGACAATGGAAGATTTGCCCGTTAGAAATCATACTTACTTTTTAAATGAAGAAATTGATTAATGCAAAACAGATTTCAGAGAGGCTTTTTGAGTCATTACCATAATAAATGTACAAGTGATGCTGTCCCATTGCATTTAACAGAGCAGTCTCTTTCCTGGAGATTAACTCTCAAACTGTAAAGATTTGGGGTAGTATTGAGCAATAAAGTGACCCCAGCGTGAGGCATCCTGTAACTGAGTACTACAGTGCAAATAAGTAACTTGTGAAATACGGTTTGCACTTAACCTTGGAGATGAATTTATCCTGCCCACTGAGTGGAAACTGGACATGTGGTCACTTCAGCTTCCCCAGTTTCTTACCAAGGCAGAAGTAGACCTTTGATCTCTGCACCTGATCAAGCAGCAAGGGGTCTTGTGCAAAGCTGGCAAGACGCTAGAACAATATAGGGATCTATCTACATTGTATGGCTAGACATATGGACAGCAAATAGAAGTTGGTTTGTTCTTGTGCCAAATCACCATGTGATTGGATCAGGACTAAAGAACCCCAAGTACCTAACATATAGAAATAATGGTTTTATATTTAATTACTTGGAGATACAGTATGGCAACAGGCCCAACTGGGCCAATTAGCCAATGCTCCCAATTACACCCTTATGACCAATTACCCTGCTAACCTGTGTGCCTTTGAAACTGAAACACGCAAAGACAACCCACACAGTCACAGAGAGAATATACAAAATCTGTACAGACAGCGGCAGAGTTGAATCCGGGTTGCTGGTGCTGTCGAGAGCTATGCTTACCACTGTGCTATGCCACCATATTGCCTGTGGAATAGGAGGAGCAGGAAATTCTCCCCCGCCCTCACAAGTGGGTCAGAGGTCTCCTCAGCTGCCTTCTGGCCCTTGTGCTGGCAGCCATTGCAGCACAATCTCCTGCGGACATGCTGCTGCCTCACCAGCCCTCCAGGTCCCGCAGCCTGGCGCAGCAGCTTTGCTCTTGAGTGACGAGTCTGCAGTGTTTGTATTCAAATGAAAGCCCAAGGTCTCCTCGCCTGAAGGAAACTTTTGAATTAAAAATCAAAACCTACCCACAAAAAAAACCCATTCCTGATAAAAACATTTTCTTGCCGCATTAATTTAATGGTGATACTTTCAGCTACAGCATAACTCAGCCTCATTTAAACTTCTGTTTAGTTCTAGGGCTGGTTCACTTTAGTAACAACCGTGACTTACAATCTGATTAGTTGATATCCCCATAAGGCTATGTTGATCAATAACAACGTAGGTATGAATTGGAGGGCAAAGTGCTGACGTATCACAAGTCAAGGCCAGGGTCCTCAAACAGGGCAAGGCAATGATACTTAATAGTATCTGGCCTTGTTATATCTAGGATTTTATAGCTGGTTCTGGTTAATCAGTAGGTACATATACCAATCAATGTAGATCAGATTTCTGAACGATGCACAAAACCATGAACACCACCTCGTTATTTGTCATTTGCACTTTTTATTTTTGCAATGTAAAGTTATTTTTATGTGTTGCACTGTACTGCTGACATGAAACAACAAATTTCACTACATACAGTGGCTTGAAAAAGTATTCAGCCCCCAACCCTTTGTTTACATCAATGAGTTTTACAACCAGAGGTTTGATCAATTCAACTGAGAACTTTTATTTGTGAATCACATGCTTCTTTTTTTCATGATAGAGCCCCCAAAAAACAGGAAAAATCGTAAAGCGAGAAAAACTAAAGATCAAAAACTGAAATGTCAGCATTTCAAAGTATTCTTCCCTCTTCAGCATCTATCTGTATTTAGCAGCATTCATCTTTCTGTCAATCCTGATCAGATTTCCAACCTCTGCTGCTGAGAAGCATCCCCATAGCATGATACTGCCCGCACCGTACTCCACAGTGGGATGGTGGTACCTGGTAGATGCATGGTATCAGATTTACATGTTATATACAGCTCAGTGTTGAGGCCAAGAAGTTCCACTTAAGTTTTATCTGTCCACAAGACCCCCTTCCATATCTTTACAGTATCTTCTATGTGACATTTTGCGAAGTCTTTATGGGAAAAGGTAAGTTTTTTTTAGCCAGGGCTTCTCCCTTGCCAGTCTTCCATAAATACCTTTTCTGCGCAAGGCCTTAGAGATTGTGGAGCCACGAACTTCATCTTCAGTTGCAGCCACTGCCATCTGCGTCTCACTCAGCGTGACTGTTGGTGCCACAGTAGCCTCTCTTACAAACGCCAGTCTTCTCCTGTGACTAAGTTTGGAGCACAGCCTGACCTGGGCAGTGTGGCTGTGGTTTCATAGTTTTTCCACTTTTTCACGACAGACGGCACTGAGCTCCGAGGTATGATCAACACCTTTGAGGTGCTCTTGTACCCTTCCCCGAATTTGTACTTCTCCTTGATCATTTCCCTGACTTGAATTGAATGCTCTTTTGTCTTCATTTTAATTTGGTCTGTTGAAGATCTACCATACTGTTGGACCTTACAGAGAGAGGGAGTATTTATTCTTCTGGATTCATTGAAAACAGGTGATCTTCCAATTTTCTACATCGACTAACTGGGTGGGTTGTCAAGGTAATACTGTATATTGCACCTGAGAAAAGTTAGTGTAGTAATTAGAAAGGGGATGAATACTTTTTCAGTCTCACAATTTTTGTTTTTAACTTTTAGTTAATTGTTGACAGGTTTTGGATTCTTTCTTTTGATTTGACATGATGCACAATGTTTTGTAGATCAGCCCAAAAATCCTTCAATATATTTAAAGTTCAGAAAATGAGACCGTAAAATGTGAAAGTGGTTTGTAGGTGCTGACTATTTTTCAAGGCACTGTATACTAGTGCCAAAAAACCTGTTGCTTACTCTGATAATTCAGAACTCTTCCTTGGTCTGTGCTGAATGGGGGCATCTCCCATAGTTGCAGGGGAAAGTGCCTGCGGAGGGGGATAGACGTCTGTGGAGGGATGAGTGAACAATGAGTGAGTACTGGATGCAGGAACATTGAGTTCTCTAATTTCAGGTAAACTGCTCACCCTCTGTCTCTTTTCACCCTCCTGATCTACGCAGTTCCTCTTTCACCTTTCCACCCTCAGCCCTCCATTACTACATCACCCTGATATTTTTCTCCTTCTTTCCCATCTCCACTCACTCCATCTGTCCATTGCACACACACTCCATCCATTATATCCCCTTTCCCACTGTTCCCATCCAGCCACTTCACTTCTCTTACTTGATTCTACCTTCCTTTCCCTTCCATCATCTGTCGCCCTTTGATGCCTCCATCTTTCACCTCCCAGCCCCTATCACTATTTCCACTTTTCCCTCCTTGCCTGGTTCCACCTACCCTTCCCCTCGTCTCTTTACACCAACTTTCCCTCCTCTGACTTTCAGTCTGGATGAAGGGTCTCGGCCTGAACCACTGACAGTCCATTTCCATCTGCAGGTGCTGCCTGACCCGTTGAGTTTCTCCAGCTTTTGATTTGTTGCTCCAGACTCCACATTCTGCCATCTCCTGTGTGACAATGTTGGCCCACCAACAACCATTAGGAAACACCACTGAAAAAACTACTTTTCAACCTGTGGGTGACTTTCTAACTGCATTAACTCAGTGCCCTCTTCTATGGGAAATGTATTCTTTGTGGTTCCCTAACATCCACCCAAATCTTTGACAAACCTGAACCATTTCATTACCTAGTACTTTTCCTAGTGCTGAACACTGTCCTGCAGTTTTTTAAAATCTCAACCATTGAAATCTCTCCCATATCTTCATAACTTCAAAAACACATTAAGAAGATCACCTCTTAATTCCTTTGTTCTGATGAAAGATTAGGTTTTACACAAATTTTCTTTGTATTTGTATTCTCAGAAACCGGGCAACATTGAGTCTATCAGAGTTGTTCTCATTCTATTGCTTCAATGTTGTTCCTTGTGGCAGGAATCCTATTACAGCATACAATACATCTGCAGCTTGACTCAAATCTCATGCGGGGTCCTTTTCAACAGGAGTAGAGAAAACGATTCTCTAATTCTCCACAGTTGAATGAAAGAAAGGCCATGTCACAGAAATATACAACGTCTGATCAACTAAAGACGAGATTTATTTAAGATTCCACTCAAGGTTTTAGCTAAGCTCATTCAAGCAAGATGGCAATTTGGTGAGGTGTTGGAGAATGGTTAGTACTGTATCTGAAATCAGTCTAGTTTACCTTAGTTACCTTAATTGGTATGATATCACAAAGTACTGACAGGAAATTTATCAAACATTAAATGAACCTATCTCTGACATTAAATCACAAGATCACAAGACAAAGGAGCAGAAGTAGGCCATTCAGCCCATCGAGTCTGCTCCGCCACTCCACCATGAGCTAAACTATTCTCCCACCTAGTTCCAATTTCTGGCTTTTTCCCCATGTCCCTTGATACCCTGACTAATTAGATACCTATCCATCTCCTCCTTAAACACCCTCAATGATCGGGCCTCCACAGCTGTATGTGGCAATGAATTCCATAAATCCACGACCCTCTGGCTAAAAAAATTTCTTAATTTCTCCTCATCTCTGATTTAAATGGGTGCTCTCTAATTCTAAGACTGTGGCCCCTTGTCCTGCACTCACCCACCAAGGGAAACAGCCTTTCCACATCTACTTTGTCCAACCCTTTCAACATTCGAAATGTTTCTATGAGATCCCCTCTCATTCTTCTGTACTCTAATGAATACAATCCAAGAGCTGACAAACGCTCCTCGTTTGTTAGCCCCTGCATTCCAGGAACCATCCTCGTAAATCTTCTGTGAACTCTCTCCAACATCAGTACATCCCTTCTAAGATAGGGGGCCCAAAACTGCACACAGTATTCCAAATGCGGTCTCACCAGTACTTATTGAAACCCATTGAAACAAAATTTGACATTAAGCCTCATAAAGAAATGTCAAAGCAGGTGACCAAAAGATTGTTCAACAAGGTAGGTTTTAAGAAATAACTAAAGAAGAAAAAGAACAGGAAGATGTAAGATGGCAGTTCAAAATCTTCAACAGACTAATTAGAATCAGAGAAGATCAAGAGACAAGAGCCAGAGGAATGCAGTTGGCTTGGAAGACCACAGGGCTGGGAAAGATATTGGAGAGAAGAATTCCACAAAGGAATTTGAAGAAAAAAGGTGGGAATTTTAATAGACAAGTGATAACAAGCAAGTGAATCTATAGACACAAAGCTCGGAGCAAGCCCAGAGCCTCAGCTCAGCTCATCACACAGCGGAGCAAAGTGTTGCTGAGCTTGCGGACAAGAAGCCCGGAGCAGCTGGAACAGGCTCACAGCCCCAGCCTCAGAGCTGGAATAAACATCAGTGATCAGCAAGCAGAACTGGCCCCACCCTGTCTTTTGATTCATCTGGCCTGGCATTTAAATTGTCCAAATTTGGGTCTTCCCCTGAACTAGGACCCGGGCCACGCTGCATCAATATGCTTTAGGCCTGGACCCCTGCCGCCATGTTCTGGCCCTTACTCGACCTTTCCAAATTGGCCCGGTGCTTGCATCGATCAGATCCCAACTTATAGGTTAGGTGGGCTCCTCCATTCCGACTGTTCTCCACTCTGCTCACTCCAACTCTGACCCTGTCTTTAACATGCCTCGACCTCACTCCAACCACTTCTCCTTGACCGTGCCTCGACCTCGCTCTGACTTTGCATCACACCTGCATGCCTTCGACCCTCAAGTCAACCATGTCTTTGGTCACCTCTTCATTGTTTGTGGTGATCATTTACCACAATTTACAACAGAAAAAGTGTTATTAGTGAAGTATTTAGTTGTATTTCTTACTTTGTGAACCACCAGCAAGCTGTCACCTGTCTTCAGTGGCACCATTTTAAACCAGAAGTACTTTGAGGTTTTATACTCTTAAGGACAATGGGAACACGTTCAATAATATTTCAATAACTACAAGGACAACATTTATTTCAATATTTTATGCCTGAGAAATAGTTCCTTTGAAGTACTGTACGCATTTACAATGCGAGCGTATTGTAACTGACAAATCACCTTTGGAGGTCAAACACCTTTACCAGTACAGATGATCCAGAAGCTTCTGAGGACAGAGAGCCAAACACCCAAGATAAATGTTTTGAGGGCTGACTCTCTGAGAACACCACTATCCCCATTATTGATAGCAAAGATATGACTACGACCATGCTTGATAATGCTAAATGACAAAATTTGGTCTGATTGGACAGCCCTCCGGGACCTCTGGGAGAAAGGTGGAAAATAGCTTAGTTGTAGGTGCTTTGCCAATTAACATAGAATAATTAACATGGTCGTGCCAGTTTAAAAGCCTCATCTTGAGCAGTCAGCCCCCTGCTGCGGGAGGGCAGCTGATGCCCCGTGAATGCCGTTTAATTTCAAAGCTGATTACTACTCTTACTTTACATTCAAACAGGTTTATTTTTGAAGACTGATTCTTATTTGTGTTAATACCTGCTGACCCTGTTCCAGAATGACAGAATGACCCCCAATGCGATATGGTCGCATTAAACCTCAGTGGATGCAAGGTTCCTGAGCCGGCTGCTGATATCAGGATTGTTGCAGTGGGCTGCTGAACCAAGGAGTTGGCCACAGGTCACAGGCCATGCCGATGACTGTCCTCAGCTGTCAGAGAAGCTCTCTCACCACATCCAATGCCTCCAATGATCAGGGACACTTGGAAACAGTTCTAGAAAATGAATAGTTGCAGCAGTTGACTTGCTTCTAACTCTATTGTTTGAAAATGAAGGTGGGATTCAAACTTCATTTTAAAATTGCGGAGCAATGAACACATTTGAGTTTTTGTACTGAAGGTGGTAAAACTATTCCTTGTGGAAGGATAAAAATCCATGTCGTTCCCTACATTGCTGATCCCTCATTGCCACCAGGTGTGGTTGTGAAACATCTATTTTATCTGTAGATGGTCTCTAAAATAAATGTTTAGTGGGGATTAAGTATAAAGACCACTCGATGTGATATTAACCTAAACAGATCATTGGAGTACAGCCTCATTTCTCCACCTATATGCAATTATTTGACCTTTGCCAAGGCAAAGATACCAGAGATTAAAATAGGTTAAAAACTTGTGAGCTGGGAATTGATAATTTACTAGGTTCCAGCTGCAGGCCACGAGGGAAGCCACTACTGGACTACATATGTGTGATACTGTGTGAGGGAAGAATTCGGCTTGTCAGTGAGACCTACACCCGAATAGCCTGATATTGCTGTTGGACTAAGCTTCCACATGAAGAATGGTTGTTTAGTGTTGAATAAGAACAGCAGAAATAGGAGCAAATTAAGAAAAGGATAAATTAAACACCAAATTTGGCCCAGAAGTTCTATTCTATAGTGTAATGTTTCCATGTAGCCTGTGATTGGATTTGAAAAACTTGATCATTAAACATGATTGGGTACTTAATCTGCCTGATTTGTTCTTTGGATGTTTTGACATGTCCAGTGAATACCAGTGACAATATTTGTATTGCCCTCACTTCAACAAAATACTGTCATACTTTTGTCATGGACATTTGAGCTATCAATACTGAAAGACACCTAACTGAAGGGTTACAGCTTCTTCGAAGTTCATTGAAGAATCCAGCCCTGTCTCTGTCATCACTGGGGCACCATTTTCCTTCAGGAATTTTACTTCTTCAACATTTCATTCTTAATAGTTGTGACCACCAAAACCATTCTGCTGATGTCCTCAGTGCACTCAGTGATCTCTCTAACCATGAGCATTTCCACAACTCTTCCCTCACTGAGTCCTCCCAGCTCATGACCAGCATCCCTCCCCTCCTCCAATGCTCAGCCGGCCACCTTCCTGACCTACGTCCTTCTGATCACCTCCAGGACAACCTTTTCTTCCTGATCATCTCCCTATTGATCCCCTCTTAACTACCTCTGTTACAATCCCCTCAAATTATGACCCATCCAAGAAGTTCGAGCCATTCCCCACAACCCACCATGCATTCCCTTTGTCCCCTATCCCATCTCTCAAACCCAGCACCAGTGCCCTCTTTCTGCAAGTTCTACCCTTTGCTATAACAAAAAGTTGTGGAGGGAAGGCACATTTGGCTTTTCTATCACAATTGATACTTTGCACCTTTGTGAGTGTTAGAGTATCAGATTCTGTTTTCCATCAATAAAATTGGCAGTGGGATTCCCTGCAGTTTGCTTTAAAAGTGATTCACAATATTCAACCTCTTAGGTGCAACATTTATGTTCTAATTTAAGAGACAAAGTGTATTTGACAAATTAGTTAAAAGTTAGCTAATTTTAAAGTAAGTTAATTTTGAAGTATATAAAACATGTGATGCAAGGGAGGATTACAGTTATCTCAGAACAGTAGTTTGTCAATAAACATTAAACAGATTTAAGTGAACTATGACCCCTTCAATTGTATGTTTATGTTACAAGGGTTCCCCTCCAAGTAGCACATCTTGTGGCTTGAAAATAAATCACTGTCACTTCATTGTTGCAGGGTCCATATTCCCAAATTCCTCACTATTAGTTGTGGGAAAACCATTACCAAGGGGATTGCAGTCAATCGAGAAGGTGGTTTAAACCAAGGGTATTTAGGGAAAGGTAATAAATTGTGAAGCTCATATCCCAAAACAGAAGGCAAAACATATGGTGAAAGTTATAGGTGCAGAAGCACAGTTATTGACAATGGAATAAACATTTGTTAAAGAACAAGAACTTTTAGACTTGTGCCTCTACCAGAAGCAGAGGTTCTATTTGAGTGTAGGAAGCGAGTTTACTGAGACACCAGCTTTATTTGGTTCTGTAAACTATGTATGGGCCCACTCATCTTGCTCAGTGGATCTGTTGACAGCCTTACGGTTTTATCTTTGATTAGCTGCACCTAACAGGGAGCAAACCAGCAGTCTTTGTTCAGAGTCAGTATGTAACATGGCAAGGCCAGGAGAAACAGGTAACCAAGTTCATTGATCGACCAGTGAAACATTTTATCTGAGTTCATTGTATAGAACTGATAAATAACTCCACAATAATCATTTACTATCTTCCTTCAAAACATCAAACACTTGTACCCAGATTAAATACTTGGTTAATTTACTTTAAAAAATCAAAACTTGAATTTATTTTAGTTTAAGTCAACTTTTGTATTTCTACCTTTAATGGAATAATAGATTCTGAGGATCAATTTTCTGATAGAAATTGCACTGTGAAGTATGACAATCCTGGGTTTTGTTCCTGTCCTTTCCTAATATGAACGATGAGTGATTCCTTATTCTTCCCGTAATGGAATAGTTAAAACAGAAAATGTTGGAATGCTGAGAGTGTGAAAGAGAATCAGGTTTAGTATCACTGATGTCATGAAATTTGTTGTTTTGTGGCAGCAGTACTTAATAATTTTTAGAAACTATAAATTACAGTAAGAAATATATATAGAAAATTAAATTAAGTAGTGCAAACAGAGAGCAAAAAACAGTGAGGTAATGTTGTGGGTACTTCGTCCATTCAGAAATTTGATGGCGGAGGGGAAGAAGCTGTTCTTGAAACATCGAGTGTGTGTCTTTAGGCTCCTGTACCTCCTCCTTGATGGTAGGAATAAGAACATTTCTGGGTCTTGAGGGTCTCGAGGATCCTTAATGATGGTGCTGCCTTGCTGAGGCATTGCCATTTGAAGGTGCCCTCAATGCTGGGATGCTGGTGCCCATGATGGAGCTGGCGGAGTTTATAACTTTCTACAGCTTTTTCCAATTCTTTGCAGTGGGCCCTCCAGACTAGACAGTGATGCAACCAGTTAGAATGCTCTCCACAGTACACCTGTAGAAATTTGTGAGTGTCTTTGGTGATATACCAAGTCTTAAGACCATAGGAGCAGAATTAGGCCATCTGGCCCATCAAGTCTGCTCCACCATTCCATCATGGTTGATCCTTTTCTCTATCTCCTCCTCAACCCCATTTCCTGGCCTTCTCCCTGTAACCTTTGATGCCATGTCCAATCAAGAACCTAACGATCTCTGTCTTAAATACACCTGGGCTCCACAGCTGCATGTGGTAACAAATTCCACAAATTCATCACCCTTTGGCTAAAGAAATTTCCTCACACCTCTGTTTTGGAAGGGTGTCCCTCTATCTTGAGGCTGTGCCCTCTTGTCCTAGACTCTCCCACCATGGGAAACATCCTTTCCACGTCTTCTCAGTCTAGGCCTTTCAACATTTGAAAGGTTTCAATGAGATCCCCCCTTATCCTTCTGAATTCCAGTGAATACAGTCCCAGAGCCAGCAAGCTTGCCTTGCATGGTAACCTTTTCATTGCTGGAATTATCCTTGTGAACCTCCTCTGGACCCTCTCCAATGCCAGCACATCTTTTCTAAGATGAGGAGCCCAAAACTGTTCACAATACTCAAGGTGAGGCCTCACCAGTGCCTTATAAAGCCCCAGCATCACATCCTTGCTCCCATATTCTAGACCTCTTGAAACGAATGCAAACATGGCATTTGCCTTCCTCACCACCAACTCAGCCTGCAAGGTAACCGTCAGGGTGTTCTGCAGAAGGACTCCCAAGTCCATCTGCATCTCAAATTATTGGATTGTCTCCCCGTTTAGAAAGTAGTCCACATATTTATTTCCATTACTAAAGTGCATGGCGATGCATTTTCCAACATTGTATTTCATTTGCCACTTACTTGCCCATTCTCCTAATCTGTCATAAGTCCTTTTGCATCCTATGTGTTTCCTCAACACTACTTGCTCCTCCACCAATCTTCGTATCATCTGCAAACTTGACAACAAAGCCATCTATTCCATCATCTAAATCATTGATACACAGGATAAAAAGAAGTGGTCCCAACACCAACCCCTGCGGAACACCACTAGTCACTGGCAGCCAACCAGAAAAGGATCCTTTTATTCCCTCTTGCTGCCTCCTACCAATCAGCCAGTGCTCTAACCATGTTAATAACTTTCCTATTATACCATGGGCTCTTAACTTGATAAGCAGCCTCATGTGTGGTACCTTGTCAAAGACCTTCTCAAAGTTCAACTATACAACATCCATTGCATCTGCTTTATCTATCCCACTTGTAACCTCTTCAAATAATTCCAATGGGTTCATCAGGCAGGATTTTCCCTGAAGGAAACCATGCTGACTTTGTACTACCTTGTCCTGTGTCACCAAGTACTCCATCACCTCATCCTTAACTATTGACTCCAACATCTTCCCAACCACTGAGGTCAGGCTAAACTATAATTTTCTTTTTGCTGCCTTCTTCCTTTCTTAAAGAGTGATGTTTGCAATTTTCCAGTCCTCTGGCACCATGCCAGAGTCCAATGATTTTTGAAAGATAATTTCTAATGCCACCTCTTTCAGAACCCTCAGGTGCAGTTCACTTGGTCCAGGTGACTTATGTACCTTTAGGACTTTCAACTTTTTGAGCACCTTCTCCCTTGTGACAGTAACTGCACCCACTTCTCTTCCTTCACACACTACAACATCAGGCACACTGCTAGTGTCTTCCACAGTGAAGACTGATGCAAAATACTCATTTAGTTCATCAGCCATCTCTTGTCCCCTTTTATTATTTCTTCCGCCTCATTTTCTGACGGTCCTAGATCCATTCTCATTTCTCTTTTATTTTTAACATACTTGAAAAAACTTTTACTATCCATTTTGATATTATTTGCCAGCTTGCTTTTATCTTTTCCCTTTTAATGATCTTCTCAAAATCCTAATGAAATATAGGGGCTGTCGTGTCTTCTTTGTAACTGCATCAATATAGATAGATCTTCAGAGATGTTGATGCCCAGGAACTTGAAACTGTACACCCTTTCCACTGCTGACCCTCAATGAGGATTGGCAATATGTACCCTAGACTTACCCTTCCTGAGGTCCACTATCAATTCCTTGGTCTTAGTGACATTGAGTGCATGGTTGTTATTACAATGCCACACCTGATCTACCTCACTCCTGTACGCCTCCTCATCACCGTATGAAATTCTGCCAACAATAATTGTGTCATGTGCAAACTTACAGATGGTGTTTGAGCTGTGCATAGCTGCAGAGCGTAGAGCTGTGGGCAAAGCATCCATGCTTGAGGCGCAGCTGTGTTGATTGTCAGTGAGGAGATGTCATTTCCAATCTGCACTATCATCTCCTGACGAGCGAGTTGCAGAGGGAGGCACAGAGGCCCAGGTTTTGCAGCTTGTTGACTAGTACTGCGGGCATGATGGTGTAAAACGTTGAGCTGGGATTCACTAACAGCAGCCTGCCATGGGTACTACTAGTGTCCAGGTGATCCAAGGCCCAGTGGAGAGCCAGTGAGACTGCATCCGCTATAGACCTATTGTGGCGATAGGTGAATTGCAGTGGATCCTGATCCTTGCTTAGGCAGGAGTCGATTCCGGCTATGACCAACCTGTCAAAGCACGTCATCATTGTAAATATGCCACTGGCGGATAGTCATTGAGGCAGCTCACCCTGCTCTTCTTGGGCACTGGTATGATTGTCACCTTTCTGAAGCAGCTGGGAACATCTGACCTCAGCAGTGAGGGTTTGAAAATGTCCTTGCGCGCTGCAGTCTGTTGGTTGGCACAGGCTTTCAATGTCCTAACAGATACACTCTCGGGGACTGATGTCTTGCGAGGGTTCAACCTCTTGAAAAAATGTTCTGAGTATGGCTGCTACCAGCAGCAGTATTTAAGAAAAGCTGTTTCACCATATTTCGATCTATGCAAGTAGTCACTGAATGGGAGACCATCAGAATGTCAATCTGCTGAGATTCCTTCCCCAGCTTCATCAATGTTCAGCTCACAGAAGGGATCCTTTGCAGGTCACTGTAACCAGAGGATTTGATTTACTGTTGTGGATCTTGCTGAAAGCATTTCACTTGTTCTGGTGTATACTGGCATTGCAATCAAACTTGAGTTAGGTTGGAGCTGTGGCAGTAATGCTTAAGTGAAACCACAGCCCTAATGAAAGCATCACCAACAGCGGTCGTGCAGTATTGACGCAGGGTTATGCCCTTCACTCCCTCAGGCATGTCTTGTTATTTGGTTTAAATGTGGCTGAATTTAAATTCAAGCTCATTCAGTTATCTTTAGCTCCCTATCCTTTGGCCTTCCTACTGAACAAAAAAGCAATGAAGTTGACTTTAAGGCGCAAGTTTCTGCAATTGTATAACCCTTGAAGACAGACTTGTCAGGTTAACTTCTGTTTTTTGACGAGGTACTACACAATCAAAGGTAACTTCTGAGATTTTGCAACACCATTCTCTTTGAACCATTTGCATCTAAAAGCTGAATTCCTGAAGTACAGCCCAGTCCATATGTTGGGTATATGGGGCACATTGTGTGATGGATGCAGCTTCCTGGGCAAGCTTTAGTAGGGGTAGGGGTGACCACAGCATTGCCTTGGTGGGTACGAAACCGTTTCTTTACTTTGAGCTTAATTTCATCATTTTTTCCATTACTATAGTTGTGCTAAATGGGAAAGTCTCAGAACAGATATAGGAGCTCAAAGCTGGGTATCCATGTAGTGATTAGCACATCTGCAACGTGTAACCTCATCCCTCAGCCTACCAAGCCACTATCAAGCCAGGGGATCAATGAAGAAACGTCAACCTAGTGAAACGGCAACACAGGGCAACAAGTATCATTCAGTGAATAGAACTAGCAACAGCCAGGAGATCAGATCAAAACTTTGTATTCCCATCATATCGAGTTAGGAATGGTGGTGGTCAATTAAAGAGCTAATTGGAGTGGGAGGCTTCTCGTTCTCAGTAATAGCCTGACCAAAGAAAAGGCTGAAGCATTTGCAATCACAGTTAGCAGAAGTACTGTGTAGGTGATCATTCTCGCTTCCTCCTGACACTCCCACCATTACAGCAACCAGTCTTCAGCCATTTCTTCATGAGAACTCTGGACAGAGTAAATGCTGTGGGACTAGACAGCATTCCAGCTGTTATACTGAAGACCTGCATTCCACAATCCAATGGGCACGGGTCTACGCTATTCCGTTCATTTACAAGACTAGCAAATAGCTAATAATGTGGCATTGCCTAGCCATGGCCTGATCACAAAAACAAGACAAAACCTATCCAGCTAACTACAGCCTGATCATCAGCTGAGTGCTGTGCCCAGTTCACCATGGAACTTCTCTGTTGTTTCCAATGCACACTGTAACCTTCCCATTGTACCTAACTTTACTTCTATTTGCATAATTGCCCAGGATTTCTTTTGCTGCCCTGAAGGCAATGGGGGAACCTTCCTGCCATTCTCAACACACCCAGGAATTTCCTGCTGTTCCCAACACAACCGGAAACATCTTGCCATTCCCAACACACACTAATACACTCCCCCATCCGCATCAGACCCAGGAACTATTCTGCTGCCAAAAGAAACCTGCTTGCTGTCACATGGGTTATGTTTTACAAAATTCTGACAGAGAATTAATTGTACTTCGGAACCTGTAAGATCTCATTTTACCCAAATCTTGTGATAATGCCCTTGAAGCAACAAGGGGCACTAACTTCAATGGTTTATTTATTATCAAAGTATGCATCCATAAACAACTCTGAGACTCATCTTCTCCAGATAGCCACGAAACAAAGAAAGGACATGAGAGTCATTCAGAGAGAAACATCAAACCCAAACCCTGCACAAAAGAAGAACAGCATTCCGATCATCAACCCCAAAAACACCCTCCCCCGCCACACGAAAACGCAACAAGAACATCAGCCCCCAAGACCCCCATACTCCAGCACAAAACACAACAAGAACATCAACCACCAAATCCCACTCCTCCCTTCTGGTTGTAATTGAGATTTATATTGAAATTTGAGGGAAATTTTTCTAAAGCCCTTAAGGAAATATCAGTAATGGTAGGTGTGGTACATATGTATGATTCACACTGTGATCTTTGTTCAGTGATTCCAGAACAGTAACGAAAATCTCTCTAAACTGATATGCCTGCCCCTATAACATTTTACAGTTGTTCAATTTCTCTTCTTTGTTCCTGATACCAGCATCAGAGAGGTGTTTACCTGACAGTGATAGCAGAAACAAAGATGATTGTATGGTTACAAAGCAGGTTATATTATTTTAACCTTGACACTTGTAATTACCATTTCTTTAAGCCAGCTGGGATATGATTGGAGCTCCGTGTGCAGATGTTTATGAACTGGTATTGCACAACATGTCAAAGTTAAACTTTGCCATAATAAAGATGATCATATCTCCAAAAAGTGCTGGGAAAACTCAACAAGTCGGGCAGCATCTGTGGAAAGGATCTGGGTTAATATTACAGGTTGAAGATGTTGTCAGAACTGGGAATGAAAGAAATTTTTAAGTTGTAGTGAGGGTGCAGTAGGATGGATAGGACAAAAGGAATAATTCTGATAGACTGGGCCTGTGTTGCCATGGTGATAAGCTGCTGATGGAGCTCTCTGGTTAACAGATTAATGAAGGCAGTTAGAGAGAAAGAGAGAACACAAAGAAACACGTAAAAGCAGTGAGAAGTAGATCTGTAGGAATGGAAGCCAATCAGCCCATATTAGAGCAGAGAAAAACCCGAGTTAGTATTGTAGGTGAGTGAACTCACCACTTCTGATTTAAGCAGAGTAAGTCAGTTAACTGAAAACTAATTTGATAATGAGTGCAGAAGCTGCATTGTCCCTGGATGGAAAATGACCCTCATCTCACCCACGAGGCTCACTGTAGCCTTCAGGGCTCAGTGTCGATTCACTCAATATCAATGGTGGTTCTGCCACGTGTAATCCACCTGCATTATTAACTGCGTTTGTCTCTCTCCACTGACACTGCCTGATCTGCTTGGCATTTCCTACATTGGAGCTCAGCATGCAGAAGTTTATGGATTAGCATTGTACAACGTATCAAACAACAGAAACATGATGCATTCCATAGTTTTTATATGTTGTTTTCACTCTAAGTTACATTACCTGCCGTTCGGTTTCACCCACAATTTATCACCATGAGTCTCAGCCTTGTACTTTCAGGGTTATTCCCTTAGTTCTTTCCATCTCTGCAATTTAAAACGAACTCATCTTCTCTCTCTTCCAGTTATGACAAATCATTAACTCTGTCTCCCTTCTCACTGATGCTGCCTGGCCTGCTGAGTGTTTCCAGCATTTTCTGATTTTTATCTCAGCTTATCTGCATCTACAGTTTATTAAAATCTGTGGTGGGATATATATCTGACAGCTTATTCTTTTTCTAGAATCAATTGCGCTATGACTATACATTGAAGATGGGGAAGAAACTCAATTGCATGAATGGATAACCTAGGGCTTTGGAGAGAGCAGGGGCATGTCAGATATAGGGTCTCGAGCCTCATTTCCATCAAATCAGTGGACTGCAGGGATCAGGGGTCCTATATGACTTTATTAGGTAATAATTGCAATTGTAAGGTTAATGTGAATTATTCTTGTGTGGATTTTAATAGTAGCGACAGAATTTCTGTCACTCAGCTTATTGGTGAGGTAGATCATTTATCTGGTAAGGGTGACTGTGGTAGACAGCAGGAGTACGAAGCCCAGTTGTCTAAGACTGCACACTCGCAAGCACTTTTCAGGCAAAGCTTGGTTCCAAGTCGCCCCAGTGCTGGAGCCATTTTACCTCTCAAATGAATAAAGACATGGCCTCATCAGATTGGAATTGTGAGTGGGGAAGAGGGTGATGTGTAGTGGGAGGAACAGCTTGTAGCTGGGGGCATCACTTCAATTCTTTAGAAGACTTTGGTGGTATAGGTGATCCCTTTAGTGAAATGAATGCATGTTAGGCAAGGCTTTGTGAACCAAACTGTTATTTATTCCTGCTTACCTTACCTCCAGCATGTAGGAAAGTAAATAATGGTGCAATTGTAGATAAAACCAGCCATCAGTCACTTGTTTGAAAAACTTGGTTAAATTTACTACTTGTGGGGCAGAAGATGAAATGGGAGACAGCCTCTGTGCTCAACAAAGGTTTCCTATTTAATTCTGAGGTGAAAATCAGATCAGATATTTAAGCGGAAGGGCAGTAATTTTAAAAGCAAATATTTCCAGAGAGACTGGACTAATTCTGATGAAAGTTAGCTTGACAGCAGCACCTTTATGGTTTTTTATATATATTATTTTACATGTGAGCAACTTGCTGTTGAATACTGTTCATTTATTGGCTTTTCTCCTCTGTTGCTTTATAGATGAGCCTGCGTCTTCTTGAACATGAATTGAAACTACACTTAGAAAATAAAAGGATTACTTTGCTTTTCATCATATTCCATTAAGCCACCATCGAGTGGAAAACGTTTAACCTATGAGTATCTTTATCATTTATCTAGATCTTGAGCAAGCAATGACAAACTTTAGATTACACAGAGCCTGCTATCTACAAATGGCAGTAGCACAGAATTTAGGCACAAGGTATGTATGACAAAACTAAAAATGCAATAACTATTTTCCCATTTACTTGTTGAATGGATAAAATAACCAAATAATAATAGCTCTAAAAGGAACTAATTCTTTGTGCTTCACATAAAGTAAGGTAGACTAGACTATCCTTTATTGAGGGATCCAGGTGCATGTTCAGTGATCCTGTATGCAATGCAGGTTCACTTCTGACTCAGCAGCAATTTCCAGTTCGGATGAACTGCTAAAATCCCGAAATGCTAACTCAGTTTCTCTCTCTACAGATTTTCCTCACACTTCTGTCAGGGGGCAGGATGTGGAGTGTGGCAGGCACTGAGGGCTTGGTCTTGGCGTAGCTAAGCTGGAATCAGTCCAGCAGATATCACAATGTATTTGATTCAGATTCGGATTTATTCAGCGCATGTCCATCGAAACATAGGGTGAAATGCATCGTTTGAGTTAACAACCAACACGGTCAGGGATGTGCTGTGACCACGTATTCTGACGCCAACACAGCATGCCCACAATGTTTAGCAGAATAACACAACAGAACAAAACAAGAAACAACAGTAAGACAAGCCTCTTTCCCACCCTCCCACCCCACCTTTCTACACACACAGACAGGCCTCTCAACCCAGGACAGGCTACCTCCTGTCATAGATATTAGAAAGTCTTCTATATTTGAGCATCCAAAGATGTAGATGACGAGAGAACATCCACATCTCTAAGCAGAAGTACCTTGGTGTTGCTGAGTTTTGCTTGGAAAATGATTAAGATCATTCATATAAAGCATCACATCTTTGAATCCCAATAAAAAGCCAAGTCCAAAGAGCCATTTCCATCGACAATCTCTCAACACAGCTCACCTGAGGTTTACCTATTAACGAATATATTCAAGCAGGAAATAGATCAGTTAGAAGTCTAAGTTTTAAGACACGAAATGCTGGGGGAGCTCAGCAGGATAGGCGGCATCTGTGGAGAGGAATGAACAAGTGTACGTTTTGGGCTGAGACCCTTCATCGGGACTGGAAGGGAAGGGGGGAGGAATCCAGAATGACAAGGTGGGGAGGAGCTCAGTCTGGCTGGTGAAAGGTGAAACCAGGTGAGAGGGTGGGAGAAGAAGTGAGAGGTTGGGAGCTAACAGGTGCAAGAGGTAAATGACTGAAGTAGAAGGAATCTAACAGGAGAGGAGAGTGAACTGTGGAGGAGGGGCACCAGAGGGATGTGATGGGCAGCTGAGGAAGAAGACCCAGAATGGGGAAAGTTAAAAGAGAGGAGGGGGGAGGAATTACTGTAAGTTAGAGACATCGATCTTCATGCTGCCCATTTGGAGAGAGTGATGCACCATCAATAACTCTTGGAGATGGGAGGCGAACGATAGGCTTTTATTAGCAGCAAAAGACCACGATTAGCAGCAAGAGACCACCACACAACATCCTGGAGACTGAGGGAGGAGCAGTGCCTCCAATTGCCTTTATACAGGGGTCTGTGGGAGGAGCCACAGGAGCAGTCAGCAGAGGGGCATGTCCAGACAAGTTTACACATAGTTGACCACAGAGAGAATCTGAGGTGTCACTCCTCCAATCTGTCAATGGCTTCATCATGGCAGTAGAGGGGGGCATGGATCAACCTGTCAGAATGGGAATGGGAAGTAGAATTAAAATCGGTGGACTCCAGGAAAAGCCGCCTTTATGTACCGAGGGATGTGCGTTACTTCCCTGCAGCACCATCAGTGTGCGACTTGGAATATTTTCTTTTATTGGTCATGTTAATGTTGCACGGTGCACCTGTCGATTGGAAAGGGGCTAAAGTAGCCAGGTGAGTCTTTTTATTTTCACTTCCCTCTTACTGGAGTGTGTTAGTTCTCCCAATGCACGAACACTCCCATTCTGTGGCACTGTAGTAATCCAATGGGCCACTAGAGGGCTCTCTAGAGATGTTCAGTGAATGATCCAGGGGACTTCTGTGCCCGCCTGTAGTAACTAACACATGTAGTCAAATGTCAAGCTTGTCAGCTTCAGCACCTATAACTGTGGCTTCATTCTCCTCCTTCCCCTTGAGCAACAAATTAATGGCACAGCAAGTAGAGCTGTTGCCTCCCATCTCCAAAAATTCCTCATCTCCTTGCGTGGCTTCCATGTTCTCCCCGTGAGTGCGTGGCCCCAGGCTCTCAACTTCCCTCCCAGTTCTCCATGATGTGTAGGTGGATGGGTTAATAGGTTGCCATGAATTGCCTCCTAGTGATTATCAGAATCTGGGCTGTGGAGATGTGAATGTGTGGGGAATAAAATAGAGTTTGTGTGGGATTGGGGTGCATGTAGTTTGGGGCAGACACCATGGACTGCGGAGTCGGCCTCTGAGGTGTGTCTGGGAAGTCCGATATTACAATGGTCTGACAATTCCCTGAAAATGTGCTGTGTTATGACGCTGCAAGAGATGGTGAACTTGAGATTTGCCTGAAGTTTGGTGGAAAACATGTAGTGAGAGTAAGGAAGAATACCTTTGCACAACATTCCCCATTGTCTTATACCAATCACCTCCAGTCATTACTTTAAGGACATCAGATTTGGCAAGTTTCTGTTAAAGATTGATTCTTAATTTTTCGCTGCTGAATGGAATCTTTATCTCTACAGTTTATGCTGATTAATCAGGCCTTGCTAATTCAGAGATACGTGCTGTCACTAAGAGATTTGTTGTCATGCCTTCCAAAGTATGAATCAATAGTATCCAGCAAGCATGCGCAAACATTCACAGTGCAATAGTGGAGATGCATCGTCGTGAGATAATGGTGGAGACTGAAAGGCATGCCATGCACAGAAGTGGACTGCCCTGGGATTTATCTGATAATGAATGTTTGAGAACATCAGTTGCTCCTCATCTGTCCAATTTCAAAGAATCAGAATCAGGTTTATTATCACCGGCATGTGACGTGAAATTTGTTAACAGCAGCAGTTCAATGCAATACAGAATCTAGCAGAGAGAGGAAAAATAATAATAATAAATAAAATAAACATAACAATAAATAAACAAGTAAATCAATTACGTATATTGAATAGATTTTTTAAATGTGCAAAAACAGAAATACTGTATATTAAAAAAAGTGAGGTAGCGTCCAAAGCTTCAATGTCCATTTAGGAATCGAATGGCAGAGGGGAAGAAGCTGTTCCTGAATCGCTGAGTGTCCACCTTCAGACTTCTGTATCTCCTACCTGATGGTAACAGTGAGAAAAGGGCATGCCCTGGGTGCTGGGGGTCTTTAATAATGGATGCTGCCTTTCTGAGACACTGCTCCCTAAAGATGTCCTGGTACTTTGTAGGCTAGTGCCCAAGATGGAGCTGACTAGATTTACAACCTTCTGCAGCTTCTTTCGGTCCTGTGCAGAAGCCCCTCCATACCAGACAGTGATGCGGTCTGTCAGAATGCTCTCCACAGTATAAATATAGAAGTTTTTGAGTGTATTTGTTGACATGCCAAATCTCTTCAAACTCCTAATAAAGTATACCCACTGTCTTGTCTTCTTTATAACTACATCAATATGTTGGGACAACACACACAAAATGCTGGTGGAACGCAGCAGGCCAGGCAGCATCTATAGGAAGAAGTACAGTTGATGTTTTGGGCTGAGATCCTTCTTTCAGGATGTTGGGACCAGGTTAGATCCTCAGAGATCTTGACACCGAGGAACTTGAAACTGTTCACCCTCTCCTCTTCTGATCCCTCGATGAGTATTGGTATGTGCTCCTTCATCTTACCTTTCCTGAAGTCCACAGTCAGCTCTTTCGCCTTACTGATGTTGAGTGCCAGGTTGTTGCTGAGGCACCACTCCACTAGTTGGCATATCTCACTCCTGTACACCCTCTCGTCACCATCTGAGATTCTACCAACAACGGTCGTATCATCAGCAAATTTATAGATGGTATTTGAGCTTTGCCTAGCCACACAGTCATGTGTATAGAGAGAGTAGAGCAGTGGGCTAAGCACACACCCTGAGGTGTGTCAATGTTGATCGTCAGCGAGGAGGATATGTTATCATCAAAGATTCTGGGCTTCCGGTCAGGAAATTGAGGATCCAATTGCAGAGGGAGGAACAGAGGCCCAGGTTCTGCAACTTCTCAATCAGGATTGTGAGAATGATGATATTAAATGCTGAGTTATAGTCGATGAACAGCATCCTGACGTAGGTGTTTGTGATGTCCAAGTGGTCTAAAGCCATGTGAAAAGCCATTGAGATTGCGTCTGCCATTGACCTATTGTACTGATAGGCAAATTGCAGTGGGTCCAGGTCCTTGCTGAGGCTGGAGTTCAGTCTGGTCATGAACTCAAAGCATTTTCATCACTCCCAAAGCATTTCATCACTGTCAATGTGAATGCTACCACGCGACAGTCATTAAGGCAGCTCACATTATTCTTCTTAGGCGCTAGTATAATTGTTGCCTTTTTGAAGCAAATCGGAACTTCCACCCATAGCAGTGAGAGGATGAAAATATCCTTGAATACTCCTGCTAGTTTGTTGGCACAGGTTTTCAGAGCCTTACCAGGTACTCCATCGGGACCCTCTGCCTTGCAAGGGTTCACTCTCTTTAAAGACAGTCTAACATCGGCCTCTGAGACAGAGATCACAGAGTCATCGGGTGCAGCAGGGATCTTCACAGCCGTAGTTGTATTCTCCCTTTCAAAGTGGGCATAGAAGGCAGTGAGTTCATCTGGTAGTGAAGCATCGCTGCCATTCATACTATTAGGTTTCGCTTTGTCAGAAGTAATGTCTTGCAGACCCTGCCAGAGTTGCTGTGCATCTGATATCACCTCCAACCTTGTTCAAAATTGTTTCTTCACCTTTGAAATAGCCCTCCGCAAATCATACCTGGTTTTCTGGTCCAGGCCTGGGTCGCCAGACTTGAATGCCACAGATTTAGCCTTCAGCAGACAATGTACCTCCTGGTTCATCCACAGCTTTTGGTGTGGGAATGTACAGTAAGTCTTTGTAGGCACATACTGATCCACACAGGTTTTAATAAAGTTGGTAAAAACTGCAGCATACTCATCCGGATTTGAAGATGAATCCCTGAATACAGTCAAATCCACGGATTCAAAGCAGTCCTGTAGGCGCTCCTGTGCTTCCCCTGTCCAAACCTTCTTGGTCCTCACTACTGTTGCTGCAGTCTTCAGTCCCTGACTACACTCAGGGAGTAGAAGTACAGCCAGGTGATCAGACTTCCTGAAGTGAGGGCACGGTAGGCATTCTTGATGGTGGTGTAGCAATGGTCCAGTGTGCTGTTTCCTTTGGTATTGCAAGTGATCTGTTGATGGTAGTTGCTTAGTGATTTTTTCAGACTGGCCTTGTTAAAATCTCTTAAAACGATGGTGAGGGCGTTAGGATGCACTGTTTTCTGCATGTTGATCCCATTACTCAGATCATCTAAAGCCCGATTGATATTGGCCTGAAGTGGAATGTAAACTGTTACCAGAATCACTCCAGAGAACTCCAGTCGTAGGTAAAAAGGACAGCACTTTACTGCTAGATATTCCAGGTCTGGTGAGCAGAATTGGGACAGCACTGATATATTTGTGCACCAGGAAGAATTCATCATGAGGCATACTCCTCCACCTCTGCTTTTGAGAGACTCAATAGATCTATCCTGGCAGTACATAGTAAATCCGTTGATCTGAACCGCTGCATCCGGTACGGAAGGGGTTAACCAGGATTCCGTGAAACAAAGGAGACATGTGATCCTAATGTCCCTCTGATTCAGCACCCTGGCTCTGAGATCACCGATTTTATCCACCAGAGACTGCACATTTGCCAACAAGATAGTCGGTGTAGGGAGTTTATAACCCTGTTTCCGTAAACACACCTGTAATCGTGATCTACACCCACACTTCCTCTGAGGTTTCCTCCGTGGGCACTTCTGACCACAGACGGTGTTGTTTTAGTTGGTTTTAAGCAACGATCGTTCAAAGCACAAATAGTTGAAATATTCTGGGTGTGTCTAACTAGGCCATCTTGCTTAAACTAGTGAGCTCGAAGTGCCAGTGATTTCTGCACATATGGACAATCTCTGCGGCCTGTTGCCTAGGAGAATTTTTAATGAGAGATTTGATTAAGAATCAAATGTTACAATTGACTTCCGTCAGGGTAGGTAGAGGAAGCTCTACTTTCTTCAGGGTTATTTCTAGATTCTCTGTTGAAAGTAACTTTGCATTGTTTACTTCCTTCAGTCCTTGAACGGGATAATGATCGGATGAGTATTAATATCACGTTACATAAAAAGATTTTGGACAGATATCCAAAAGGTTGATTATAAAAAAAGCACAGAACAAACTGCTGGAGGACCTCTGCTGCTCATTGGCTGACTTCTGGGGTTCCGATGCAGGGTCAGCTGACAGCCAGTCTTCTCATACCTGCTCGCTCTCCCATCACAGCTGGTTCCACGGTCTTCCCCCACACCCTTCACCGGAAAGCCATCTCCAATTCCAGGATAGACGTGAACCAATGAAGGATGTTCGACAGCGGTGGCAGGGCTTGAATGCCATCACCTGTTACAAAGTGAAATCAAGCGACAGAGGTGATAAGAGTTCCACTTCCGGGTGAGCTCAGTGCCGTTTATGCTCAATTGGACCATCACAACATGGAAGAACCATTACAAACTCCCACAGTTTGTGGGTCCCATGATCACCCTATGATTTCGGTCTCTGAGAGCATCCTTCAGGAGGGTGAACCCACAAATAGCATCCGGCCTGGATGGGGTACTTGACCAAGAACTAAAGACCTGGGCTGAAATGTTCACTGAGATCTTTAACCTCTCCTGATGAAGGGTTTCGGCCTGAAACGTTGTCACTACCTCCTCCCATAGATGCTGTCTGGCCTGCTGAGTTCTACCAGCATTTTGTGTTTTTATTTATTTCCAGCATCTGCAGATTCACTCGTGTTGTCTTTAACCTTTCACTTTTCCAGTCTGATGTCCTTTCCTGATTCAAGCTGACTTCAATTAAACTGGTGCCTAAGAAGAATGGGGTAACCTGCCTCAATGACTATTGTCCAGTAGCACTTATATCCACTGTGATGAAGTGTTTTGAGAGGTTGGTGTTGAAACATCTCAACTTCTGCCAGAGAAACAAATTGGATCCACTCCAATTTGCTTACAGGCAGAAGAGCAGGTGCCATTTCTTTGAGTCTTCACTCAATCATGGAACATCTTGACAAGAAGATGCACGTGTTAGGATGCACTTTGTCAACTGCAGCTCGGCATTCAGTACTATCACCCCCTCAAAACTAATCAATATGCTTCAAATCCATGGCCTCTGTACCTCCTTGTGCAAATGGATCCTCCATTTTCTCACTTGTAGACCCCAATCACTTTGGATTGGCAACCTCATTTCCTCCATAATCTCCATCAGCACAGGTGCACTACAAGGCTGTGAGCTTAGCCCCCTGCTCTACTTGCTTTACACTTAAGACTGTGAAGCTAAGCACAGCTCCAATGCCATATTTAAGTTTGCTGACAACACCATGTCATTGACCAAATTAAAGGTGGTGACAAATCAGCATATAGGAGGGAGACTGAAAATCTGTCTGAGTGGTGCCAGAACAGCCTCTTTCTCAATGTCAGCAAGACCAGGAGTTGGTTATTGACTTCAGGAGGAGGAAAGTGGGGGTCATGAGCCAGTCCTCATCGGAGGATCAGAGGTGAAGATGGTCAGCAACTTTAAATTCCCTGGTGTTAACATTTTGGAGGACCTGTCCTGGGTCCAGCGTGTAAGTGCAATTATGAGAAAGGCACGACAGTACCTCTAATTCCTTAAGAGTTTGCTGAGATTTGGCATGACATCTAAAACTTTGATAAACTTGTATGGATGTGTGATGGAGAGTATACTGATTGGCTGCATCACCGTCTGGTGAGGAAACACCAATGTCTTTGAATGGAAATTCCTACAAAAAGTTGTGGCTATAGCCCAGTCTATCATGGGTAAAGCCCTCCAAAACATTGAGCACATCTACATGGAGCGTTGTTGCAGGAAAGCTGTATCCATCATCGGCAGGACAAGCTCTCTTTTCACTGCTGTCATCAGGAAGAAGATACAGGGGCCTCAAGATTCACACCAGGTTCAGGAACAGTTATTACCCCTGAACCATCAGGCTCTTGAACGAGAGGGGATAACTTCACTCAACTTCACTTGCCCCATCATTGAACTGTTTCC
Source organism: Hypanus sabinus (assembly GCF_030144855.1). NCBI lineage: Eukaryota > Metazoa > Chordata > Chondrichthyes > Myliobatiformes > Dasyatidae > Hypanus > Hypanus sabinus. The sequence continues at coordinate 44,064,575 of NC_082719.1, read as the reverse complement.
ACAGTCTATGACAAAGGGTCTCGGTCCAAAACATTGACAGTGCTTCTCCCTATAGGTGCTGCCTGGCCTGCTGTGTTCCACCAGCATTTTGTGTGTGTTGTTGTTTGAATTTCCAGTATCTGCAGATTTCCTCGTGTTTGCCACAACCTATGGACTCACTTTCAAGGACTCTTTGTCCTATGTTCTTGCTATTTATTGTGTGTTTATTTACTATTATTATTTCTTTTTTTCTTTTGTATTTGCACAGTTTGTGGTCTTTTGCACACTGGTTGTCTGCCTTGTTGAGTGTGGTATTCCATTGATTCTATTATGGTTATTGGATTTACTGAGTATCGAGAAAATGAATCCCAGGATTATATATGGTGACATACAACATACAGCATGTACATTGGTAAAAAATTTACTTTGAACTTCTTGAACCTTTGTAATCGACGTCTCCAAAATACCCATTCCAGTCAACATCAATCCCAATGCATCACTTCCCCAGAAGAGGTGTAACAAGGAATGAGGCTCAAGCCCCAGCTATTCATAATTTATATCAAATGCAACAGTTCAAGTTTGTAAACTAGGTGGAAAGATGGGCACTGGTGAGACTTTGTAGATACTTTATGACGATATAGACAAATTGAGTGAGCAATAACTGCGCTATTACACACAGATAGAAGAAAAAAAATTCTAAGTTTTCAATGTTGAGAGATGAGAAATGTAGCTGTACAAAAGGACTTGAGTGTCCTTGTATACAATTCACTATTGGGTAACAAGAAGGTGCAGGCCATTACAAAAGCCAAGACTATTTTGTGTTTTAGTACACAAGGATTTGAGAGAAACGGGGACCTTTAAGTGTATAAGTAGTCTTGAAAAATGGTCGACTGCAACTATTCCCTTTGTTTGTGTGTTCTTGTCAGAGTGGCCTTGGATCTGAACCCAGCTCTAACTGGCACACGGTCCCTGAGAAGAATGCGGAGAATTCAGAGCCGGATTGTACTGCTTTGCTCATTGTGACATTCTGCTTGGGTGCAGCTGTAAAGTTTTGTTGGAAGTGGTCATGCTGCTTTCACAGTCATAAAATGATACAGCAAACGTGAATTTCACCCATTGTGTCCATGTCAATCACCAAGTACCCATTTTTACTCAACCCTATCCTGACCTAGTTCAAACTTCCCAAATTCCCATCAGCTCTCCACAAATCCTATCACTTATCTGTACTCTAGGGGCAACTTACAGTGGCTAATTAACCCATCAGTCTGCACATTTTTTTTGGGATGTGGGAGGATCCTGAAACAATCAAGGAAACCCATGCAGTCACAGGGAGAACGTGCAAACTCCACATAGACAGTAATAGAAGCCAAAACTGAGCCCAGGTCACCAGGGCTGTGTAACAGCAGCTCTACCACCTGCACTGCCATGCTCTTTGCCCCAGGAGTTTTGCTTCGTGACAGGTGATAGAGTAACCTTGCTGATTGTCATGAAAAATACAGGAAGGTTTATGTAGAAGCATTGTGCAGAAAAGCTTTCAAGCATTCTACAGCTTTAAACATTTTAAGCATTGTACAGAGAAGGGCAAAACCCTTACTGTCATGAAAAATAACTACTGTATAAATAACCAGAAAAGTAGCTGTGAAATGCCACACTGTGACTGGAACTATGATCGAGGGTCCTTGACAATCAGCAAGGTCTCTGCTTTATATTTCCAAATGTTCAGCTACAAACAAGGGACTACACATATGGAACTCCCTGGATGGTGGGTCCCACTTGTTTGGGAGGTGGAGCAGTGTGAAATGGATTGGCATGACAGTCATCACAAGAATTTCTGAGTGAGGATGGCTGCATATGGCATCTGAAGTCAACCATCTGTTCACGAGTTCATCTTCCTGAATATAGGCTGAGATCACGTTGAAAGTCAGGAATTACATTTTTTAGATCATGTTCTACAGTTCAAATTTCTTTCTGTGAAATGCAAGTAATACCTATTTATATAATCAGGGATGGGTTGTTAGGAAGAAAAGGGAATTGATATGTAGTGTATGCAGTGTTAGATACTCATGTTGAACACGGGACAGTGGGATGATGTAATGGTCTTGTGAGTGGGATGATGTAATTGTCTCTTGACCATGGGGTGTTGTTATGTCATGTGATGGCATGTTCCAAACAGTATTTAAACCAAAGCCCGCAACTGTGACGCAGTTCTCATTTTTATTTTTGTGCAACATTGTTGCCGGTCGGAGTTGTGGAGGCTCCACCGGTTTTGTTTGTTGTATGTTTATTTTACCCTTAAAGTCCAGTATCGGAGAGTGAAGGCATCACCAAAGTTATCTGAATTCGAAGGATTGGATAAAGTTAGTGTTGTTTAGCATTTTGGGGAATGATAGACCTTTGTGACTTAGTTCAGGAATGGTGGATTGCACTTTTGAGTTAAACCCCTGCAAGGTGGAGAAGGTTTGTGTGGTGACCACCCTCCAGTCAAAAGGTCAGTTCCTTTTATTTCCTCGTGATTTCTTGGAACAAGGCATCTCTCGGCTGTGGGAATGGAAGATTCGTCACGACTTTGAAGGAATCATTTGTTTTGGGGAAATCTCTCCTTACTGACTGTATAAATCACATGGACTTTTGAATTTATCACTTTAAGTTTGTGCTTGGATGAGAACTCATTAAGCACAGTTTCTAAATTTGAATGTTTGTGCTACCTAACTGTTAACTTCCAGTTAAGTTATTCGTTTGTTTACTTTTCTAAGTTTTGAGTGGAGATTAATAAATCTTGGGATTTGTTTTCAACCCTGTCTCAGTTTCATATTCGCTGCTGCTGCATTCGTAACAGCAGCGATAGGTCCGAAAAGGGATGTGAATTATTTGGTTTTCTTTGAGGATTCCTACAACATGTTCTCAGGAAATCTCCTTACTCTCTGTTTTCATACATTTGAATGCTCACTGTAATCTGCTTTTGATGTAAAAACAATAAGTGATAGAACATACTAAGTCTTCTTTTCTCCAACAACAACACAAACATGTGATTTGTCAAAGTGAAGACACTTCATGAAACACACAAGATACAAGGAAGACAGACTGGTCCACCTTAAAACATCTTCCTGAAATATTTTACATTTCCCCTCCTTCTTCACCAATTGCTGCACCTATCGTAATTGTTTCTATGGAGATGGTGCGATCTTGATTTTTGGGAAGTATTGCCTTAGAACATTGTGGCTCAGAATTGTGCTTGCAGTGAAGCAACAACTCAGGACCTCGAAGGATTTGCCCACAAAGAATTAGTAACCCCTATGATCAGTGTTCTCCTTTCCTGACGTCTGCTGCTGTCAAGTACATTGGCGTCCTGTAACCATGGTGTCGTTGTGCTTGCTGAATACACAATCAGATTAAAAGATACCAAACCAGGAAGAAAAACTTGCACTAAGTTTAATTACCTTTTTAAAAGCATTATACAGAGCAGTAAATAAAGACATGAATGTATAATAATTAATAAAAAATTGTATTTACAAATTATCAAAAATTTTTGATAACATTTTAGGGAATTACAATACATAAAATTAATATTCATGGCAGAAACTTTGCTGAGCAATAAATAAGACATTTAAAATCCTTGCTGGGCCTCTCTTCTTGTTAGAACAGTGGGCTGAAAGATGGCAGATGGAGTTTAATGCTGATAAGTGTGAGGTGCTACATTTTGGTAGGAATAATCAAAATAGGACATACATGGTAAATGGTAGGGCATTGAGGAATGCAGTAGAACAGAGTGATCTAGGAATAATGGTGCATTGTTCCCTGAAGGTGGAATCTCATGCGGATAGGGTGATGAAGAAAGCTTTTGGTATGCTGGCCTTTATAAATCAGAGCATTAAGTACAGGAGTTGGGATGTAATGTTAAAATTGTACAAGGCATTGGTGAGGCCAAATTTGGAGTATTGTGTACAGTTTTGGTCGCCAAATTATAGGAAAGATGTCAAAAAAATCAAGAGAGTACGGAGGAGATTTACTAGGATGTTACCTGGGTTTCAGCACCTAAGTTACAGAGAAAGGTTGAACAAGTTAGGTCTTTATTCTTTGGAGTGTAGAAGGTTGAGGGGGATCTTGATATAGGTATTTAAAATTATGAGGGGGATAGATAGAGTTGATGTGGATAGGTTTTTTTCATTGAGAGTAGGGGAGATTCAAACAAGAGGACATGAGTTGAGAGTTAGGGGGCAAAAGCTTAGGGGTAACACAAGGGGGAACTTCTTTACTCAGAGAGTGGTAGCTTTTGAACGAGCTTCCAGTAAAAGTGGTAGAGGCAGGTTTGATATTGTCATTTAAAAAAAATTGAATAGGTATACGGACAGGAAAGGAATGGAGGGTTATGGGCTGAGTCCAGGTCGGTGGGACTAGGTGAGAGTAAGTGTTCGGCATGGACTAGAAGGGCTGAGATGGCCTGTTTCCGTGCTGTAATTGTTGTATGGTTAATGTACTATTGTACAAGTTTCCAGAATACTTTGCCCTGAGGATAGTTTGTAAATGGCTTAAATTCTCATCAATTAAAGTGATTTTCCTCAACTTTTGAGGAGAAAGTTTTAAACAGTGTATATTGAGTCACGGACAGCAACTTTGGGACTTTGAATTGATTCTGCAGTGGTAAAGATGCTAAAACTAGCACCAGGTGTCATTATTCCACAAAACTGTTTTTAACTGATTGGATGTCATTTCCTCAAATAAATGTGATCGACCAGGATCCTGATTATTGAAAGCTTTTGTGATTGTGGTAGTGCAATCACTCGGGTCGAGTGTGACATTCTCCTGAGGGGTTGTCCATTGGTGCTTCTTGAGGTGGCTGTAGAGGCCAGTCTGGGATCCACGCACCATATCCTGCTACTTGCCAATCACCACAAGAACTTCACCTGGGAAGCTAGAGTGGATTCCCATATTGGAAAATGCCCGTGTGTGACTTTGTTTAGAGTGGGGAGGCCAATTCGCGGGTAGCCACCAGATAATCATTGACAGATCATAGTCAGAATCTGGTGGCATGGAGTGCAAAATGACTGGGGACCCTTGCTCTGCTTTTACTGCCATTGTGATGTGTTGTCATCTCCTGCCAACTCCACTGTCAAGGTCTTGGTTGGATTGCTATGTCTGGAACTGTCCCTTGACCTTACTGCCAGGAATGACTCTACCAGGAGCTTAGCACCAGATGGCTAAACCAAAGACAACATCACTCTCAGGATCTCACAGGCCTCTCCACTACGAGAAGGTGATAATCCTGAGAGAAGGATACTCTTTTATAGGAATGGTCCTCACATTGACTCCTGACAATTGATATTTATATTGAATTCAATTATTGACTCCAATTTCTCTTCTATAGTGCAAAAAAAAAGCTGTGGGTAACATAAGGAAATGCTAATCAAACTATTTAAATTTAATTTGAATTTCACTGCCTTGTATATAGTATATGATCAAAATTGTGTTGGTGAAAATTTAATTATAGATTGAGAGGAAAAAGATTTCTTGTAAGTTATTGATTCTTTTGTTGTCCCTTAACCTGCTTCTTTGTGGATTTTGCTATAAATTGTCTTGTCTTTTAAATCATTAAAAGAACATGAAGCAGAATTACTTAACAACTACAGCACCTATAAAATGTATTCACCCCCTTGGAACTTTTCATGTTTTACAACATTGAATCACTGTGAATTTAATTTGGCTATTTTTTTTGGACACTGATCAACAGAAAAAGACTTTCATGTCAAAGTGAAAACATCTCTACAAAGGGATCTAAATTAATTACAAATGTAAAACACAAAATAATTGATTGCATAAGTATTCACCCCCTTCTAGGTATTTTTAGATGCACCTTTGACAGTAATTACAGCCTTGAGTCTTTGTGGATAGGCCTTGATGCACCATCAATAACTCTCGGAGACGTGAGGCGAGAGATGGGCTTTTATTAGCTGCAAGAGACCACGTTTAGCAGCAAGAGACCATCACACAACATCCTGGAGACTGAGGGAGGAGCAGTGCCTCCAATCGCCTTTATACAGGGGTCTGTGGGAGGAGCCACAGGAGCAGTCAGCGGGGGGGGGGGGGGGCATGTCCAGACAGGTATATGTAGTTCACCGCAGGCCTCTATGAGCTTTGCACGTCTGCCATTTTTTCCCATTCTTCTTTACAAATCTGCTCAAGCTCTATCATATTGCAAGGGGAGTGTGAATGAACAATCCTTTCCAAGTGCAGCCATAGATTCACATTGGTTTGAAGTCTGGACTCAGACTTGGCCACTCCAGGACATTAACTTTTTGTTGTTTTAAAGCCATTCCTGTATAGCTTTGGCTTTATGTTTGGGGCCATTGTTTCACTGAAATTGTTTCAAATCTTCTCTGAAGTTGCGGTTCTCTTGAAGATGGCATCAGGTTTTCCTCCAGAATTCCCCCATATTTTGCAATATTCTCCTTTCACAAACATTCCAGGTCCTGCTGCAGTGAAGCATCCCCACAGCATGATGCAGCCATCAGCATGCTTCAAGGTAGGGATGGTGTGTAACGTATGGCTTATACCAAACATTGGATTTAGTCTGATGGCCAAAACCTCAATTTTGGTTTCATCAGACCATAGAACCTTCTTTCAGCTGACTTCAGTCTCCCACATACCTTCTGGCAAACTCTAGCCAAGATTTCAGTGCTTTATTTCCAACAGTGACTTTCTCTTTGCCACAGGTGTATTCCAGATAGAAGTGTATTTTTACTACAATCAATTGAAACACCTTAACTGCACACAGGTGATCTCTATTTAACTAATTATCTGATTTCTAAAAACAATTGGCTGCACCAGTGATGATTTGGTGTGTCGTATTAAAGGGGCTGAATACTTCTACAATCAGTTATTTTGTGTTTTATATTTATAATTTATTTAGATCACTTTGTAGAGATCTGTTTTCACTTTGACACGAAAGAGTCTTTTTCTGTTGATCAGTGACAAAAAAAAAGCCAAACTAAATCCACTGTGATTCAATGTTGCAAAACAATAAAACATGAAAGCTTCCCAGAGGGAGTGAATACTTTTTATTGGCACTGTAGTTGCCCATGAAAGAACCCATAACAAGTTAGGATTGATGCATGTGGCTCCAGGTGCATTTATAATAACATGATCAATCATAATTACTCCCAAGTAGTCTCTTTCTGATAGTGAAAAGTTAATATTTATGTTTGTGTCTTAGTGCCTCAGAATTAATTGTTATTTAATATTTTTAAATTTGCTAATAATTTAATAACATGTTCTTCACCTATCACCTTTCAGCTAGCCTCCTTCCCTCCCCTCCACCTTTTTTAATCTGGTGTGTTTCCCCCCCCTCCTTCCATTTCAATTCTGGTGAAGGGTCTCATCCCAAAGCTTCAGCTGTTTGTTCATTTCCATAGATGCTGCCTGACCTGCTGAGTTCCTCCAGCATTTTGTATGTGTTGCTCTGGATTTCCAGAATCTGCAGACATCCTTGTGTTTATAACATGTTCTATCTGTCCTTTTTATCTCTCACTTTTAATTGTACTTTCCTTTTCCTATCTTGATTCTATATTTTATATTTTCTACTTCCTGGTTTGGATGTTGCTCAATAGATTGTTCCTTTTGATTATCTGAAAAAGGACACATTTCTTATTAATTGGTACCATGTCCTCTCTGGAAAGCACAACATGATTGGTGATAGCAAAGCCCTTGAAATATCTGTGATCAGCTGGAGGTGTATATTCTTTAAATTTAGAATTCATTTTATATTGATTTTTCCTAATCTTGCACCATCCCTAACTACATTAATAGACAGATTTGCTTTTTATCCATGCTGACACTCCTCCTGGAATACTCCACCTGAAAACAATGAAGGGGTGGCTGACTCTCATCACCTGATGAGATCTAAAACTCAGTGTGTAAAGCATGAAAAGTACAAAGCATACTCTGCTGAGAACACTGATCGTCCTTTAACAGCAACAAGCTTATTAAATGAGGGATGTTTAAAATGATAAACTCATTTTAAGGGGGGCTATGGGAACAAGGATTTCTTTTTCTTCATGAGATAACTTAGAAATACAGCAATAATAAAAATATGATTGGAACTGTGTCTTGTATATATTTATTGAGCGATGAGGCAGATTAACATTTATTGACCACACCTAATAGGCTATTTTAGAGGGTGGTTGAGACTAGTTCCATTGGTGTGGTTTTGGGAGTCACTGGTGAGCTAGAACAGGTAAGGAGATAAATAATATTAGGGAGTTTTCTCTTGACAATCTTGGTCACTTTGTGACTAATATTACTAATGCTGTTTTTCTTAATTCTAAATTAATTTAGTGAAACTCCTGAATGTTATAAACCTTCTGAGAAAGTGCTGTTTTATTATTAGACCAAGGATGTTGGGATGTGTTTTGGAACAGTAATATGGAGCAGACAAAGTGTTTCCATTATTGAATGGTACTAGATCAAGGAGACTTGATTGTAAAATGATTCACAATCATTTTGGAGAAGGAGGATGCTAAGTGATGATAATATTTCCTTACATTAACTGTTTTCATAATTTGGATCACTGTTTATAAAATAAGTGAAAAGAACAAATGAAGTCTTTCAAAAGGGAATAGAAAAATAACATGCAAAACTGCAGAGTATGTTGGGGAAATTGACTGAAATAATACCTTGAACCTTGCAATTCTGGCTGGCTTTTCCCTAGTGGTCCCTTTTCACATTATGGCAATTCCATTAATTAAAAAAAATCTTTGTTAATATCTTTTTCTGGGACTTTTGAAAAAGCTATTTAGTGTAATTAATTATCTTACCTTTGTAAATGCTTTTCTTTTGAATTTGGTTCTGGAAATTGCTATTGAATCTGCTTTTACCAGTGGGTTGTGAAATAAGTATATTAACAAATTGTTACATTAAATAAATTTTCCTCTTGCATTGTTGTTCAGTATTTTAAATCTTCTCTGATTTATATTCTCATTTTTCTTGTAATGCAGAAGGCCAGTCAACCCAGTGAGTCTATGCGAACTCTCAGAGCAATCGCATCAAAAGCAATCCTTACTTTCAGAATCAGATTTATTTATCACTTGTACATGAAATGAGTCATTCATGTTAACAAGCAACCTAGGGAAGTGTTGAGGGTAGCTCACAAGTGTCAACACATATTCTGCTGCCAACATAGCATGCACACGATGCTCCGCAGAGCAACACAGAACACAACAGGCATCAAAAGACCAAACAAGCCATTGAAGTTTGGCTTCCGATCAAATTTCAGAGTAAGCCATTACATACTCCCAAGTAAACTATTCTGTCTCATGTACATTTCAACTCCACCCTGATTCTCCTACCACCCACTTACACAGGATAATTTACAGACACCAATTAGTCTACTAAGAAGTAAACTTATTGCTTTGTAGGAGGAAACTGGAGTATTTGAGCCAAGGGGAGAATGTGCCAAGTTCACAGGTACAGCTCTGAAGGCGAGTATCAAACTTGGATGGCTAGGGCTGTGAACCAGTATGCCTTTCTGCCATTGAAATTTCCCCCTTGTTACTAACTGCCCCCATTTTTAAAATTTCCCTTCATCCTTAAGGCTATCACAGGCTTTACAACTCACAAGAAAATAGTGGGAGTAGACCATCTGGACCTTTAAACCTGCCCCATCATTTAAGATGATCATGGCTGAAATATACTGGCCTCAATTTCTCTTCTATGCCATTTCTCCATACATTGTACTCCTCCATCAATTTTAAACTCCACTTTAAAATACTCTTCAATAATCCAGCTTCCTGAAACTACTGAGGAAGAGAATTCCAGAGATTCACTACCCTCTTTGAGAAAAAAATTCTATATGCCTCGGTTCTAAATGATTAGCCCCTAATCTTGTTATGTACCCTAATACCATCCTTCATATAACTCAGATCTCTTGACCCATTATGGTAAATGTCTTGTGTATAGTTGTTAAAACCTTAATACCCTTCCATAAACATGGCCTTTAGACTTGCCCATTGTGTGATCTTAATCAGTGAGTTCTAATGTTAGATTTCAAATCCCTTGCTTTTGTGCAGCTCTCTTCTGTTGGGGATCCTGTTTCTTTATTTGAGAGTCTTCTCAACTTGTCCAACATCTGTAAACAGTGGTGCCTAAAGGGACAAAGTACAAGGTATCTAAGTTTGCTGATGACAGAAGATTAGGTGGGAGGTCATATTGTGATGAGAGTAGTTGGACTCTGCAACAGAACATAGGTAGGTTGAATGAGTGGATGAATTCAATGTAGGAAAGTCTGGGACTGGTAAGAGGAATCTAAAAGCAAGCTACTACTTAAGACAGAGAAAATGAATGAAGTGCAAAGAGAACGGTGTCTTGTGCAAGAATCATTAAAGTTGAAAGTAAATTTATTATCAGAGCACTTGCATGTCATTTTTCTTGTGGGCATACTCAGTAAATCTACTTACCGTAATAGAATATTAACAATGGTAGGTGTAGCAAGTAGTGAGGAAGGCAAGTGGCTTTTTGACTTTTATGGCAATATGGTTGTAATTTAGAAACGAGACAATCCAGTTACCATAGTATGTGGTGTTGCACGGTCACACCTGCAGTATGGTGCATTGCTTTGAGCCCCTTTAAATAAAGTACAGTATATACTGGTACAGGAGACAGTCCAAAAGAGATTTGCCAGGCTAGTTTCTGAGCTGAGAGTGCAAGCAGCTGAAGTATTAGTATGTATTACAAAATGAGGTATTATGCAGTTAATCTGTACAAGATTATACACATTATAGTTTCATTAAAAACAACAACTTATTTTGAAATGTAAGATCCCGGAAAGGCACGACAAGATAGATGTCAAGGTGCTTCCACTTGTGGGTGAACTCAGAACGAAAGATTAAAATTGCAAGATTAGGTCATTTACACCTGGGCTATATTGGAACTTCTCGTAGAACGTGAAGAACTGAAATTCTTGTCCTGAAGGGCAGTGAAGCCCAGGACTTTGGGAGTATTCGAAGAGGAAGAGTACTTCCTTGGTAATTTTATGTCTGCCCCCCCCCCCACCTGATTCTCTTGAGATTCTAGCATGTCGATGGTGTCTTCCATGGTTGATGCAAAATAGTTATTCGGTTCACTCACCATATACACCATTACTGCTTCTGCAGTGTCATTTTCCAATGTTCTGATGTCCACTCTTGCCTCTCTTTTACTCTACATATCTGCAAAAATGTTTGGTAACCTCATATATGATTGGCTAGCTTGCCTTCATACTTTGGCTTTTCTCCCTTATTGCTTTATTTTTAATTGCCTTCTGTCAGATTTCAAAAGCTTCCCAATCCTCTAGCTTCCCGCTAATTTTTGCAGTATTGTATGCTCTCTGCTGGTCTTTATGCTGACTTTGACTTGTCAAACACAGTTGCCCCCTCTTTATTTTAGAATGTTGATGCTTCTTTGGGATGTATCTATCCTGCACCTTCTGAATTGCTCCCAGAAACTCCGGTCATTGTTGTTTTACCATCATCCCTGCTGGGATACCCTTGCAGTCAACTTTGCTTTACTCAGCTATAATACTGATACTTCTGATTTTAGTCTTTCCCTCTCAAATTGTGGAGTGAATTCTATCATATGATCACTCTCCCAGAGGGTCCCTTTACCTTAATTCCCTAATTGTATCTTGTTCATTTGCTACACCAAATTCAGAATGGACTTTTCCCTGGTGCGCTCAGCTACAAGCTGCTCTAAAAAGCCATATTGTAGACATTCTACAAATTTCTTCTCCTGGGACCCTGATTTTCCCAGCTTACCTAACTCTGCCAGTTTGCTTTCATGTTGAAGTCCTCTAAGACCGCATTAGCTTTCTATCTCCTGTTGTCATTTGTACCACACATTCCAGTTACTATTTGAAGTAATATATAACTTGCATTAGAGAGTTACTCCTACCAGCTCCTACTTTCTTGTGTTAAATTATAAAAGTGTCCCAAATTCACTTTGACTGACAAAACAAGGAGGCACCTTCACAAAATCGAGCAGACCCTGATGAGCACGTGAGTTGAGGCTCTGAGGCTGACATGAGAGCATCCTTTAGAAGGGTAAACCCGTGGAAAGCATCTTGCCCAGGTGGGGTACATCTGTGTTGATCACCTGGCTGGAGTGTTCACTGAGATCTTTAATCTCTCACTTTGGCAGTGGCAGTCTGAGGTACCCATCTGGCTTCAATTATACCAGTGCCCAAGAAGAATGTGGTGACTTGCCTCAAACACTATTGCCCAGTAGCAATTGTGTCCACTGTGATGAAGTGCTTTGAGAGGTTGGTTGATGAAACATAGTGTACTCTTTAAGATGGCAGCGCAATGCAGCTTGCAGTGGGCTCTCCGGAGTTGATATCTGTTATTTGTCAAACAGGGTGCCATGCACGATCCTAATCTGATGAAAAACAGATGTGGGAGCACGAAGGAACATCTGGAAATCTCCAGGAAGGCCTTCTTTGTTGCTGTTGTGAGGTCCGGGTCTCTGCTGGGAAGAATAGGCCCCCAGTTCTTGGGGTCGTGTTGCCGGTGGCGGGGGTGTCGTAGTGCGCTCGGCAGAGGATGCTGCTCAGAGAGGCTGTGCCGGAGGGGTTGGTCAGAGGCTCGGAGATTCGACTGACTCGGAGTCTGCTGCGGTCGGGGTGCTTTCACTGTGTGCCGCGTCTGCGAGGCTGGGTCCAGCGGTGCCGTGGAAGTCCATAGCGGGGGTACTCCCTTCTGCCGCCTGCGTAGGATGACGAGTCTGTTGGGACCCTGAGGACTTGTGGAAACTGTGTGGTGGTTTCTTTCGAACTTACAGTCTTTTAACATCTTTGGACTATTTTTACTGTGCCCATAGTCTGTTTTTTTAAATCAAATATGGTATTGTTTGCACTGTTGTAACTGTATGTTGTAACTATGTGGTTTTGTGTAGGTCTTGTAGCTTTAGTTTTTGGTTTGTTTGGTAGAGTTGGTCTCCTGACTTAGTGTGTTTGGGTGGTCTTGTTTGTCTGGTGGATTTGGAGCTTCTTTCCGGGGAACGTGCTAAAATGGTAGCGCGATATTAATACGCAGCAGCCTCTCCGGACTCTGGATTTGGGGATTGCCAAATGTTATGTGGATTTTCTGGTGTAGTCTGTTCTGTCACGTGCTTTTGTGATATCAATCTGGAAGAATGTTGTTTCATTTTTTTTTTAACTGCTTTGCGGTTGTGGTTTCTAAATGACAATAAACCGAAATTCAAGTCAATATCAACTCCTACTTGAGGAGTGACTTGGATTCACTCCAGTTTGCTACCTGTCACAACAGGTCAACAGCAGAAGCCACTTCACTCAAACTTGGACTGTCCAGCCAGTGAAGATGCATACATCAGGATGCTCTTCATTGGCTACAGCTTATCATTCAATACTATCATCTCTTCCAAACTAATCAATAAGTTTCAAGACCTTGGTCTCAATATGTCCTTGTACAAATGGATCTTCAGTTTGCTCACTTGTAGAACCCAGTCAGTTCCGATAGGGAAAGACATTTCCTCCACAATCACCATCAGTACAGGTATAGCACAAGGCTGTGAGCTTAGTCCCTTTCTTTACTTGCTTTATACTTATGACTGTGGGGCTAAGCATAGCTCCAATGGCATATTTAAGCATGTCGGTGATGCTGCTGTCGGTGGCCATATGAAAGATGGTGATGAATCTGCATATAGAAGGAAAATTGAAAGTCTGGCTGAATGATTCCACAACAACCACCTCTCACTCGATGTCAGCAAGACCAAGGTGCTGGTTATTGATTTCAAGAGGAGTAAGCTGGAGATCCATGAACCAGTCCGCATTTGGGGGGGGTCAGAGATGGAGAGGGTCAGCAGCTTTAAATTCCTTGGTGTTATCATTTCGGAGGGTCTTCCTGGGCCCAGAACATAAGTGCCATTACTAAGAAAGCATGGCAGTGCCTCTGCTTTCTTAGAAGTTTGCAAAGTTTCTGCGTGTCATCTAAAACTTTGACAAACCTCTATGGATGTGCAATGGAGATTGTACTGATGTGGTGAACTACATATACCTGTCTGGACACGCACCCCCCCCCCCCCCCCCCGGCTGACTGCTCCTGTGGCTCCTCCCACTGACTGTGGCTCCTCCCACAGACCCCAGTATAAAGGTGATTGAGGCCTGAGCTCTGCCCTCAGTCTCCAGGATGTAGCATGGTGGTCGATTGCTGCTTGTTCTTTCTTCTAGTCAATAAAAGCCGATATCTCACCTCACGTCTCAGAGAGTTATTGATGGTGCATCAACTGACAACTGGTTACATCATGGACTGGGATGGAAACACCAATGCCCTTGAGTAGAAAGTGGTGGATACGGCCTAGTCCATCAAGGGTAAAGTCCTCCCCACCATTGAACACATGCACATGGAGCTCTGCTGCAGTAAAGCAGCAATCTTCATTAAGGATAGGCCGGGGGTCGGCAACCTGCGGCTCCCGAGCCATTTGTGGCTCTTTCACCTCTGTGCTGCGGCTCCCTGTGGCTTTGGGAAATAATTGGTCAGTATTTAATTAAAATGTATTTTATGTTAGTTTGTTAGCTTTTGAAATGTAATTATGGTGATCTTGTACAACCTAAGTGTAGCGACACATTTCCTGCCACATCCGAAACGGCTCACAATTAGCCAGCATTCCGGCTAAGGGAGATAGCCTACGGGGGGTTGTGAGTACGCGTCTTTTGCAGCATCTGCGTCCATGGGGGCTGGGTTGAGGGAGGCTTAAAAGCAAGGCTGTTTAGTTCGAATAAAGCTATCTTTGACTGCAGTTTACTGACACCGCTACAACGTGTTTTTATCGCTGGCTGTCCAGACGGAAGGTGCTGAAACGCTTTGTCGCGTGTCTGGAAGAAGTGAAAACTTTCCTGGGCAGCAAAGGGCTCACCTTTCCTGAGCTGGAACAGCCAGAGTGGCTGGAAAAGCTACACTTCATGGTAGACATGACAGCGCACCTGAACACGCTGAACACAGCTCTTCAGGGGAAAGGACGTACAGCCCTGCACATGTTGGAGGATGTTTTGGCATTCGAGCGCAAGTTGACAGTGCTTGCCAGAGATTTACAGAAAGGCACTTTGTCTCACTTCCCCAATTTGAGAGAGTTCAAACAAGGTCACGACATGATAATTTCGGAGTATTTACATTCTGCAATCATCGCAATGCAAACATCGTTTGGGAAACGCTTCTGTGAGTTCAGAGAGGAAAAAAACACATTATCCTTCCCGGTCACTCCCTTAAGCATCGATCCTTCCCTACTGAATACGACTGCATTGGCAGGTGTGAGTCAACCTGATCTTGAGATGGAACTGGCCGACATAGCCGACAAAGACATATGGGTGTCCAAGTTTAGACGCTTGACAGCAGACCTTGAAGATGTTGCCCGTCAGAAGGCCGTTCTTGCTCAGAAACACAAATGGAGTGATATTGAAAACCTCACAGATGACAGCTTGCGATCCTGTGTAAAGATGAAGGTGACATCATACAGCCCTGATGTGCAGACGCTGTGCGCTGAGGTCCAGGAGCAGAAATCCCATTAACCAAGTATGATAAATATTTTAATTGCCTATTATTTTACTTATATTCATATTTTTTCATTGTTCAGTGAAATAGTCCTTTCATTTTTCAGGATGACAGCTGGCTGACGTTATTTTTGGTTTGCTGCTGGCGGAAAATTTAAGTTCGGCGTTTTTCATAAATACAAGAAGGACTCAAATAGACATTGAATATTTTACTTAAAAGTAACTTTCAACCCAACGTCTTTTTTTCGGAGTTCAAAATGTTTTTGTTGCATGCAGAAATGTAATTTCGTTTTCTCTGCAGGAGTTCATCAATTTCATAAATGCAACACATTATAGTTTGTTTATACGTAGCATAAAGGCAAAAAAAACGTTGTATGCAGTGTTATTTCATTTTAAATGTCAAACGGGTTTTGCGGCTCCCAGTGTTTTCTTTTCTGTGGGAAACGGGTCCAAGTGGCTCTTTCAGTGGTAAAGGTTGCTGACCCCTGGGATAGGCCATGCTCTGTTCCTACTGCTGCCATCAAGAGGAAGGTACAGGAACTTCAGGATTCAAACCACCAGGTTGAGGAACAGTTCTTACCCCTCAACCATCAGGCTCTTGAAACAGAGGATACTTCATTCATTCCAACACTGAAATGTTCCCACAAGCTATGGACTCACTCTCATATAATTTTCTCACTATTTATTGTTTATTTATGAATTATAATTTGTTTATTTTCCTTTTAGTATTTGCGTTTTTGTTGACTTTTGCATATTGGTTGTTCGCTTGTGTGTGGGTTTTTATTGATTCTATTGCGTTTATTTGCGATTACTATGAATGCCCACAAGAAAATCTCAGGTTTGTATATGGTGACATGTATGTACAGTATTTTGATAATAAGTTTACTTTGAACTTCGGTGGAAAAACCTAAACTAGCGCCAGAAACAATTTGTGTAGCAAGACTGATTAAAAATAAAACATACACATAATCTGAGGACTAAATCTGGTCCCAACATATTGATGCTGCGATAAAGAAGGCAAGACAGTGACTATACTTCATTAGGAGTTTGAAGAGATTTGGTATGTCAACAAAAACTTCTATTGATGTACTATGGAGAGCATTCTGACAGGCTGTATCACTGTCTAGTATGGGGAAGCTACTGCACAGGACCAAGCTGCAGAGGGTTGTAAATCTGGTCAGCTCCATCTTGGGTACTAGCCCACAAAGTACCCAGGACATCCTCAGTGAGTGGTGTCTCAGAAAGGCAGCATCCATTATTACAGACCCCCAGCACCCAGGACATGCCCTTTTCTCACTGTTACCATCAGGGAGGAGGTACAGAAGCCTGAAGGCACACACTCAGTGATTCAGGAACAGCTTCTTCCCCTCTGCCATCCAATTTCTTAATGGACCTTGAACCCTTGAACACTACCTCACTTCAGTATATATTATTTGTCTGTGCATGATTTTAACCTCCAACATGCATATACTATAATTGATATACATTGAACTTTTATGTATTGCATTGAACTGCCGCTGCTGTTAATAAATTTCATGACACATGCCAGTGATAATAATTCTGATTCTGATTATCTGTGTCTGCTGAGTTTTGAAGCTTCTGTGAGAATGCTGCTCTTGGACTACAGTTCAGCATTCAACACCATAATTCCATCCAGGCTCGACAGGAAGCTCAGAGACCTCGGCCTTCACCCTGCTTTGTGCAGCTGGTTCCTGTCAAATTGCTGGCAGGTGTTAAGAGTAGGCTCCCTCACCTCTGCCCCTCTGACTTTCAACATGGGAGCCCCTTAGGGCTGTGTACCGAGTCCCCTCCATTACACTCTGTATACCCACGACTGTGTTGCCACCCCCAGCTCCAACCTGCTAATTAAGTTTACCGATGACACTACATTGATTGGCCTAATCTCAGACAATAATGAGGTGGCCTACGGGGAAGAAGTCATCACCCTGACACAGTGGTGTCAAGAAAACAACCTCTCCCTCAATGTTGCAAAAACAAAGGAGCTGGTTGTGGACCTCGGGAGGAATGTAAATAGGCTAACCCCTATTGACATCAATAGATCTGGGGTTTAGAGGGTAAACAGCATTAAGTTCCTCTGCATCCACATCACCAAAGTCCTCACGTGGTATGTACACACCAACTGTGTGGTGAAAGGCACAACAGCACCTCAAACGGTTGAGGTTTGGTGTGGACTTCCAAATCCTAACAACTTTGGGGCCTATTCAGTATTGTTGCAGCTCAAGATATTAAGCCAAAGGCATCTGATTTCCATATTTTGGCCTTTAGTTCTCTTGCAGCTAGGAGGACATTTTTGTTTAAATAGAAAGATGTTTTTCCTCCTACTCATGCTCAATGGTTATGTGACGTTGTGTCATGTTTAGATTTAAAGAAGATTCGTTGTTCAATTTATGAATCTCGTCAAGACTTTCAAACATTGTGGGGACCTTTTCTGAATTATTTTCAAAACTTTCAATTTGCTGTTTAAACTCAGATGTTGGCTATTATTAAATTTTATTCTGAGAAGGTATTTTACCTTGATGAACAGCTTCAGTCTTGGTAGGGGTTAGATTCTTTTTGTAATAAATTAGTATATTTCAATATAACTAGATTAACTTATGAGATTGTTATTATGAACAGTTATAATGTAATTGGTAGTTTTTAAAACCTTTTTAGACCTTATACACTTTCTTGTACTCTGTATTCTTCTATGTAGAAACTAATAAAAATATTGGAAAATAATCTTTCTCCATGGCAACAATTGAAAGCATCCTGACTGGTTGCATCACTGCCTGGTATGGGAACTGTACTGCCCTCAATCGCAGGAATCTGCAGAGAGTGGTGCAGACAGCTCAGCACATCTGTAGATGTGAACTTCCCACTATTCAGGAGACTTAGGTGTGTAAAAAGGGCCCGAAGGATCATTGGGGACCTGAGTCATCCCAAACACCAACTGTTCCAGCTGCTACCATCTGGGAAGTGGTTCTGCAGCATAAAAGCCAGGATCAACAGGCTCCGGGACAGCTTCTTCCACCAGGCAACAGACTGATGACTCACACTGATTTGAGTGTATTTCTATGTTACATTGACTGTTTATTCTAAATTTCTATGATTGCACATTTAGACAGACCGAAAGATTTTTACTGCTCATGTATTTACATTTACATTTATTATATTGTAATTTGCCCTTTACTGTGCCTATTGTCTTTATTAATTATTGTACTGTCTTGCACTGTTTTGTGCTCTTTATGTAGTCCATGTAGATCTGAAGTCTAGTGTAGTTTTGTTTCATGTAACACCATGGTCCTGGAGAAACGTTGTTTCGTTTTTACTGTGTACCGTACCAGCAGTTATGGTTGACATGACAGTAAAAGCCACTTGATGTGAAGAATGTAAGAAATCAAGTCAATTAATTTCTGTGGTTTGAATGCTAAAATGCAGCTTGATGAGTTAGTGTGACTGGCCTCAATGAAGCAGAGTCCTTCTTTGTTTTGAGTTCGGGAGAGCATGCTTGATATTTCGGGGCAAGTGGGTGGCATCGCGTCACAAAGCCGGGCAGCACCGACCCGGCTGTCAATCAAACACCTCGACCAGGATCGGAGGGCTCAGCTGTGGCCGACGTCATCGCCGCGCGCCGCACGCCTGCGCGTTGAAATTGTTGGCGCCAAATGAAGCTGCGGAGGAGCGGTGACATGGTGAGCAGAGCGGGCCGGGCTGGGGTACCAGCCGGATTGCGGCGCGGGTCGAGGAGCTACTTCTGCCCGCTTGCAGCCCGGTGATGCCTTACCAGGGCGGGGACCAGACGGAGGAGTGGGTTTGGAGGTCATTGGGCAGGAAGCAGGACTGGGCCGAGGTGTCCGCGTTGGCGTCCCCCCCCACCCCACCTTACTGCCGCCTCGCCATGTAGTTCTACAGGCGATCGGCGTCTCGATCCTGATGTTTACTTTGTCTTGATCTATTATTGACAATTATTGATTTAATATTCTCCATTTGGACTCTGGGGGCTGGATTCGGTGTCTCCGGGCAGCTGGGGCGGGGTTGTTCTATCATCAGTATGGCTGTTCTTTCTGATTGTAATCGGGGACCCGTTAAATCGCAGCACGAATCTAGGCCAAGTCTATTTCTGCGAAGGCTGCACTAGTAGAGAGCATTAAATTTTATTTGAGAAACTTTCTTGTTTAATTAGTTGCCTACCTGCTTATTCCAGATGATTGCAAATACTGATTGTAAGTCAAGATTGTGGTTACTTTCCTGTGGCAATGCATTTAATTGATCGAGTCACAAACGCAGAGGGCAGTTAGAATTGTAAAATGATTGCATGAACGTTGGGGATTACTGTCTCAAATAAAGTTCAGATCTGAACTAAGTTGTGACGTTCAAGTTCTGAACTGTTGTACACGCGACCAGGAGATGCTGGTTGCTGGGTTGATGATGAGAGATCAGTAAGGCACTTTGTTAAGTTGGTAAGAAAGAAGTTGTTTAAAGAATTAGAATATAGGAGAGTAAATATGCTGTAGATGGGAAGGAAGAGATGAAAACAAAAGTGTCCTATTTGGAATAGGATGTGACCACTGAGTGAAGTAAATTGTACTGGTGAAGTGAATTGTATATTAAGTGGGGTTAAGGTGTTTTGAGTTCATAATGTTGAGAAATGAAAATTGCATTTGTGGATTTTGTGTTTTTTGTGTGAATTAGGGCACAATGTGTTGAAATTAATGATAAAATCAAAGTGAAACCAGGATGCTGGCTACTGTTACATATGAAGTGACAAATCCATTCTTGGGAATTATAAACTTGTGCTGTGAATGGGTTACTGTCAGGGTTGAAGCTGAGATCCAAGTATTGGAGCACATGTACTGGGTATGATGACTTAACCACAAATGGAACATCAGTGAGGCATTGGTAATAAGACAGAAAATAGATGGTCCAACTCATCTCATTGGACATCTGCCACCAACTAATGAGCCAGAGCTATGTTTACATGGGATGTCGGGTAGTTTGAATGTCACAATTGAATCCTTTTTACAATATTTTATTCAATTGAATCCTAATGTCTTTCTACTTGACATTTTTCCTATTGAGATAAGTGGGTAAAAGCATGCATGTTTTGGTGTTCAGGAATGTTTTTGAAATAGAGGCCTTGTGCTAGTATTTGTGAATTGGTTCATGCATGTTGTGATGGTAAGGAACACTACTATTCATGGACTCAATTGTTATGCTCCTACGATTATTCTGATGTGAGATATTGGTTTATTATTGTCACATGAGGTACAGTGAAATATTGTCTTACTGTATATAACATCACAATTTTCTAAATTGGACACACCACCTAAATCCTAGAGCTGTTTGAGAATGCTGTAGGAATCAGCAAAATATGACTGACCTAACTATAGCTTCAAATTTGCATTCCTTGCTACTCTTTAACTCACATGCTTATCAAACATTAATGCTTGATTTTAAAATATTCAGTGCTTTCTGGGGAAAAGAGCTCCACGGGCTTATGACCCGTTGAGGGAGAATTTTGCCACGTCTACCTTAAATAAAACAGACATTTTTTAAAGCTACCCCAAGTTTTAGATTTTCCCAGAAGATTAAATGTCTTCTCCACATTGACCCTATCAAGACTTGATATCCTTCCTACCTGCTTGTATGAGGATAGATGATTAATTTTGCTCAGGTGGTTTTTAGTCTTGTCTTGTAGCAAACTGCCCAGCTGTGTTGGCCAGATCAGTTCTGGTTTCTTTTGATGCCTGTGCCTGCACCTGCACAGGGCAGATATCAGAGGCGATTCATCCCTGGCTGAACCTGCAATGTTTTGGTTTATTTAGCACCCAGTTCAAATTCTAGGATTTGATTAGGCTTTGGTGAACATTGAAAACAGTGGAATATGAGGTGTATGTCACTGGCTCCCCTTCCCATTTCCACATTCACCGTGACTTCTCCACTGCTACCTTGAGGCCAAATGCAGACTGGAAGGATATAATTCCATTTGGGTAGCTTGCAGCCCAATGCTGTGAACATAGAATTTTCTAATTTCAGTTTGCCCAGTGCCCTGTGTTCCTTTCTCACTCCTTCCAGTTCAGTCTCTCACTTTGTCCACATTTCCCATTTCCATCTGCCCAACATCCTCTACTTTGCCTTGTTTCATCTATCAGCCCTCTCTCTGCTCTATATACTGGCTCTCTTCCCATGACCCTCTCACCCCTGATGCAGGGTTACGGTGCAAAGTGTTGACTATCCTTTTGCTTCCATTGATGCAAAATAACCCACTCTCTCCCCCTCCCACCCGAGTTCCTCCAGCAGTTTCATTGCTCCATTGAGTGTATTCTCCAAATAATGTGTTGAATTTTATTTCTTTGCCTGTGGTATTGAGGTCTGCAAATATTAATAGGGTGTATATGTTCAGCTTTGTGACACATTGGGTTTTGCTTTCCTGTATGTGGTATAAATGAACCAAAATTATGTGTTGAAGAAATATTTACAAAGAAGCTTTAAACTAAATCTAAGGCTGCATGCTTATTTGAATTGGAGTTGCTTAAGTCAGTTTATTGATCCTTTGTGTGATGTTGAATTTTCTTTCAGTTCCTCTATCAAGTGAATGGGTGCATTGTGCTGTATCAAGTTGAGCTGAAGTTTGACTTGTTCTATTTATTGTTTTCCTGAACATGGCAGGCAATGGCAGTTTTCTAAGATCTTTGCATGTGAATGAGCCCAGTGGTTTGTATTGGTGTCCAGTTGTAGGAGGGTTTTGTATCTGGTGTCATACAAAGTTGGTTGCATTCTTTACTTTATTTCCTGCTACATAAATGCAATGCCTTTTGTCATATTGCTAGTCTGATGGACAGACATACTTTATTGATCCCGAAGGAAATTGGGTTTTGTTACTGTCGCACCAACCAAGAATAGTGAAGAAATATAGCAGTATAAAACCATAAATAATTAAATAATAAGAAGTAAATAATGCCAAGTGGAAATTTGTCCAGGACCAGCCTATCAGCTCAGGGTGTCTGACACTCCGAGGGAGGAGTTGTAAAGTTTGGCTGCAGGCAGGAATGACTTCCTATGACGCTCAGTGCTGCATCTCGGTGGAATGAGTCTGTGGCTGAATGTACTCCTTGCCTAACCAGTACATTATGGAGTGGATGGGAGACATTGTCCAAGATGGCATGCAACTTGGACAGCATCCTCTTTTCAGACACCACCGTCAGAGAGTCTAGTTTCACAACATCCACAACGTCACTGGCCTTATGAATGAGTTTGTTGATTCTGTTGGTGTCTGCTACCCTCAGCCTGCTGCCCCAGCACACAACAGCAAACATGATGGCTCTGGCCTCCATAGACTTATAAACTCAGTATGAATGAACAGAAATTCCCACTAGTTAAATACTGGAAATAGCAACATTCTCACCACAAATCATACTTCCTCTGTGACTTGTTCTGACCTTTTACATGACCATGGGTCAAAGCTGAATTTTAAAGTTGTTTAAAGTCTGGTACATGGTTTCAGCCAGAGTTTGTAACCAGATGTGTTCTTTCTCCAAAAACCTGTCTCCACGATGTTACCATTCTCTGCCTCTGCCCTTATTTGCTTTGAAACCCTCATTGAATTTGGTTACCTCTGATCAGCATTCAAACCTCTCAATGTGAGCTTGTTGAAATCTCTGCCCATGTCCTAGCTCCTCAAGTCCCATTTATTGATCATTTTGCCTTGTGACATGGATATCTTAAAATCAAAGCTATTGTTGCTGAGGTAAAATCCCTTTATCTGTGAGCTCTTCTGTACAGTTCATTTGAGAATGCTCCGTCCTTCTGCTCCCAGCTTGCACATTTTTGTTTTCATTCCCCCCCCCCCAGAATTTGTGACTGGCATTTTATTTTCTAAGTCCCAAATTCTGACTCCCTTTCAACTTTACGTTTAAAACACATGCATTTTTCTTTGTTAATATGCCTGGGAAATACTGGGACACGACTGCATATTTAAAAAAAAATGCATGTGGTTCAGGCTATTGACGTTGTATTGACTGCTTCAGCGTTAGGATTGTTTGCATCCTCCATCCTCCTTCCCTCTCCTGACATTGGGGAAAAATATTAAAAACAGTTCTCTAATTTCTGATCTTCCTTGCAATTGTGCTCCCTGTGTTAGGAAGTCAAAATAAAATTTACTATCAAAGTGTGTATCTGTTACCATATACTATCTTGTGATTCATTTTTTTTTTTGCAGTCTATTTACAGGAAAATAAAGTACAATATTTATGGAAAAACTACATAAGCAAAGACTGACAATTGATGTGAAAATAAAATACTACTGAGAACTTAAGTTGTTTTAAAATACTTGAGAGTTGCTCTGTAGGTTGAGCAGTTTTGAGTGATGTTATCCATGCCTACTTGGGAACCCGTCGGGTAGTAGCTGTTGCTGAACTTGGTAGTTTGGGACCTGAGGCTCTGTACCTTCTCCCTGATGATAGCAGCAAGAAGAAAGTATGGCCTGGATGATAGAGGGGCCGGTTGCCCTGGATGAATGATGATGATTTCATGCAGTAGTGCTCCATATAAACATGCTCGATGGTGGGGAGGCCTTTGCTTGTGATGGACTGGGCTGTATCCACCAATTCCCATTGTGGGCATTGGTGTTTCTTACCAGGCCATGATTTAACCAGTTAGGATGCTCTTCACTGACAAACTTGTATAGATGCAATTTTTGTTTTTTGGGTGACATGCTGAATCTCTGATTTAAAAAAAAAAATAAAAGCAGAGGTACTTCTTTGTGGTGCCACCTGTGTGTTTGTCCCAGGATAGGTCCTCTGATATGATGATACTCTGATACTAACCCCATCTATCTCTGTTCCCCTGATCTGCTCTGGTTCATGGACCTCTGGCTTCTTCAGAACCGAATGGTACCGGAGGATTGGAGGGAGGCGAATGTTGTCCCCTTGTTCAAAAAAAAGTAGTAGGGATAATCCAGGTAATTATAGACCAGTGAGCCTTATGTCTGTGGTGGGAAAGCTTTTGGAAAAGATTCTTAGAAATGGGATCTATGGGCATTTAGAGAATCATGTTCTGATCAGGGACAGTCAGCATGGCTTTGTGAAGGGCAGATCGTGCCTAACAAGCCTGATAGAGTTCTTTGAGGAGGTGACCAGGCATATAGATGAGGGCAGTGGATGTGATCTACGTGGATTTTAGTAAGGCATTTGATAAGGTTCCACACGGTAGGCTTATTCAGAAAGTCAGAAGGCATGCGATCAAGGGAAGTTTGGGTAGGTGGATTCAGAATTGGCTTGCCTGCAGAAAGCAGAGGGTCGTGGTGGAGGGAGTACATTCAGATTGGAGGGTTGTGACGAGTGGTGTCCAACAAGGATCGATTCTGGGACCTCCTACTTTTTATGATTTTTATTAACAGCCTGGATGTGGGGGTAGATGTCCATAGATCCCTGAAAGTTGCCTCACTGGTAGATAGGGTAGTTAAGAAAGGTTATGGGGTGTTAGCTTTCATAAGTCATGGGATAGAGTTTAAGAGTCACAAGGTATTGATGCAGCTCAAAAAACTCTAGTTAGGCCACACTTGTGGAGTACTGTGTCCAGTTCTGGTCGCCTCAGTATAGGAAGGATGTGGAGGCATTGGAAAGGGTACAGAGGAGATTTACCAGGATGCTGCCTGGTTTAGAGAGTATGGATTATGATTAGAGATTAAGGGAGCTAGGGCTTTACTCTTTGGAGAGAAGGAGGATGAGAGGAGACATGATAGAGGTGTACAAGATATTAAGAGGAATAGATAGAGTAGACAGCCAGCACCTCTTCCCCGTGCACCACTGCTCAATACAAGAGGACATGGCCTTAAGTTAAGGGGTGGGAAGTTCAAGGGGGATATTAGAGGAAGGTTTTTTACTCAAAAGAATGGTTGGTGTGTGGAATGCACTGCCTGAGTCAGTGGTGGAGGAAGATACACTAGTGAAATTGAAGAGCCTACTAGACAGGTATATGGAGGAATTTAAGGTGGGGGGCTTGTATGGGAGGCAGGGTTTAAGGGTTGGCACAACATTGTGGGCTGAAGGGCCTGTACTGTGCTGTATTGTTCTTTGTTCTTCCTCCTGTAGTTGATAATCAGCTGTTTGGTTCTGCTGATGTTGAGTGTTTTGCATTATGGTGGGTGATGGTGCTACAGCCCTGTTATAGTTGTCCAGTATCACTCTGTCACTCGTTTGCTCTGGAGTTGCCACTTTGCATGTGAGATGGCTTTCTGAAGGTCATACTTGAACTGGACCTCATGTACTTTACTGAATTGCTAGTCCTGAATGTCACCAACTTTGAATCTCTTGGTTCGTGTAGGGTTTTCGCTTGAAGATCCTGAATGATTTTGTGAGACACATGTCTGCAAGTGTCTTCATAAAATCCGTGACAGTTGTGTGTATTTATTCAGGTTTTCTGAGTCCTTGAATGTGGCACAGTCCGCAGTCCCATAGCTGCTTCTCTGCATCTCATGGCTACCTCTTTATTGTCCTTGCCTCTGGAAGGAGTTGTTTCAGTGGGATGCACCATGATAGATGTGCAGAAGAGTATACCGGGTTCTACTTTAAAACCTCCTGAACCTTGACGGAATTTGTTCATGGGTAAGGTGCAGAGGAGAGCTGCATTTTAATGAACTTAAGGAGGTGATAGCCATCCTTGTGATTAATGTTGAGTGCATTTGCTATATTGGGATGATGTGTAGGATTGTGCCTTCTTTGCTGCTTCAGAGTTTTATGAGTAGGGGTTTTACTTGGACAGTGTTTTATCCTTAGTTTCTGGAGTTTTACGTGAAATGCAATGATATTTACAGTCAAGATAAACAAGAACCACCTGCAGTTATAAAAGGGAAAGGGTGCTGTAGTTCATGAGGAAGTGTTGTGACTGAGTAAACAGTGCTAGCAAGAGCTAGTACACACTGTGGGCCAGGTGGCCTCTTTATTGTTTGTGGTTTGTGTTGAGATAGTGGTAGGATCTGGAGTAGTGAATATTGATGTGGGTGTTCGGCTGATTCAGACCAGTACATTTTGGTCTAATTAAGTGGCTGCCCCAATTAACCGAGGTTTCATGGAAATGGTTAAAATGTATATTTAAAAAAAAATGCAATCTACAGAGAATCAGATTGTTACATTAATGAAATACAGAACAAATTAGAACATTATTACAACAGTATTATTGCATTAATTTTTAATAGCTATCAATGAAGGAATTCATCCACTGTATGCTGCTGTGTTCTTTTGATTGTAAATGAACAAAATCATTGCAGACACCCAATACAGATAATGGCCTACCTTTGTTGTCTTCCTGCATAAAGTCAAAATAAAGACCAAAATTAACAAAAATCATTACTTTTTGAATTGGTGTCCACTCGCCCAGATGCACAACACAACTCGAGCACAGGCAACTGACACTATTTCAAAACTGTTTGCTCTAAGTGTGGTGTAGTGTCTAACAGCCACACAAGTACATGCAACTGATGCTAGTTAGAAACTGTTTGGCAATAGTTTCCCGTCCCTATTAAGTGGCATAGTGTCCCAAATAAGCAAAGGGAATCCTGGCTATTTTCTCAATTAGTTTTTGTTCTTTAGTAGTGATGCACCATCAATAACTCTCTGAGACGTGAGGTGAGATATCGGCTTTTATTGACTGGAAGAAAGAACAAGCAGCAATTGACCACCATGCTATATCCTGGAGACTGAGAGGCAGGGCTCAGGCCTCAATCACCTTTATACCTGTGGGAGGAGCCACAGGAGCAGTCAACGGGCGGGGGGGGGGGGGGGGGTGTCCAGACAGGTATATGTAGTTCACCACAAGTAGGTGTCCCAATTAACTGGAATTCACTGTATTTATGAATGCTGTCAAGGACAAGGTTTACAATGTGACCAGTAGCATGCTTACATTGTGAAGTTGAAATTGTACCCCACTGAGATAAGATCTTCACTAAGGTTAAGAAACATGAGCTACAAATACTTTCTCCATGTTTACCCTACGAGTTCGTAAAATTTTTCACATTATTTCTTAAAAATTTAGCTTGTTCAGCTATGTTTTCACATAACTCTTGTGCTTCCAAAATACAGTATCTGACTAACTTTCCAAAATGGTTCTGTGTTTGTCTACAGTAATCTACTGGCTCTGAATTAGAAATGTCCAGATTTGCAGTCGAGTTTAAAGTGAAATTCCAGATTTGTCCATTTGTTTAACCTTTTCGGAGTTTAAAGTGCAGAATGTCACTGTGTTAGGAAGGTTTCCTTGGACACTCGTGCGCAGTCTTACAGTAGAAATCAGTTGACTGAGTCAATTCTGGCCACCCATTTATACTGGTCCCTCACTTTTATTCTCCACACATTCTATCAATCCCTGCAATTGTACCCCTCAGATGCACGTGATCAGCAATTTACAATGGCTAGTTAACCTACTTAAGCTTCATGGTTTTTGGATGTGGAAGGAAACCTACTTGGTTGTAGGGAGGATATGCAAACTCAACGTGCTTAGCACCAGAGTTCAGAATTAAGCTCATGTTGCAGAATCCCTGAAGCAGCACTTCTACAAATTGCATCAGTGTGTCACCCATGGGGGTTGGTGGTTATTGGAACGTTTAATATGTATCCTAGTTTATTCAAATGTTTGGGTGTATCAGCATATGTGTACTTTAATTTCAAAATAATGTCTTCTTGGTATGAATATTTATGGTTTTTATTCACAGGACATCAGAAGATTTTTTGACGTGCTTCCTACAGCAAAGAAGGCTGGGAATGAGGCTTTGGAAAAGAACAAAATGAAAAATGTTGGCAAAGGGTCGTTAAACATGAAGAAAACTGATGTCAAGGTTAGTTTGCCCTTTTCATAAGGGTCTGGGTTACACATTGATTCAATCAAATGTGTATATTGGGGATCTGCCAGCTGGCGATACAGAGAGGATTCTGTTTGTCATGATATACACTAATTGATCTGTTTGTATTATGCTTTCAGAGAAAGGACCCCTCCAATTCAAAAGCATCAAAACAAAAACCAGTGCACAGGAAAAAACACATTATTTATGATTCAGGTAAAGTATTTAGAAAGTTATCTTTTTATCATTTGTAACTCGGGGAGAAGGTACCAAGGTGAGAACTAGATTTTCCAAGTTTTTTCCCCATAGAGAGCTTAACTCGGATAGTTATTCTCTGCTGTTTGTCAATTGGATATATTGTCAGTATGCACGTAATGCATTAGTAAGTCTCCATGATGAATATCTGTAAGTGGGCGAGGGCTGATTTGTACTGCTCCCTTTCTGCAGACAGAGGAAATAAAAGTGGTAGTAATAGTCTTTTTCTTGCCTTGAGTCTGTTTCCTGTAGATCATGACAATCTGATAGATCAGCTCACTTTCATGCCTGATATCCACATCCTCTGATTTTGAGTGTTCAAAAATGGGGAGGTCTCCAATTTAGAATCGGCTTAATAGCAATATCTACAATGTTCAGGACAGATGATTCCAAATAGTTATGATTCCCTGCATAAAATATATATATTTTTTATCTCTCACCATTGCCTGTGCTGAGATGCCCTTTAATAGTTTGGCTCTCCATTGAGCTTCAAAGACCATTGTTATCCATTCAGTTCCATTTAGAGTTTTCCATGACTAGATTTATTTCTGAACTTGGGTGAGCCTGGGACAGTTTTGCTGTCTCCTTGTAGGGAAATCCTGCAAGTCTTGGAAACAACTTGGTGAATATATGCTGCACTGACTTTAAAGGAAATACATCCTTCCTTGAGTAGTGACTGAAACTGATAACTTCCTCCAAATGCTTCTGCATTAGTAATGAGGTTTCCTTATTTCTGAACTTGAGACTCTTTGTAATGAGGACTGACGTGACACTTGTCTTCCAGCTTGCTTGTCCTGTTTACTTTGTGTGCCTCTGCAGATCAAGAGCCTTCAGCACATCAACACTTGTTATTTTTCCAATAGGAATAAACGGCAGTTTTTAATTTACAAGGTAATAAACGCAAGGAGGACAAGCTGTTCACATAGAACTCCTTAATCTTGCTTGGCCAATCAAATGTGATAATTCCTGGTTTGATCTTGGTCTTAATTGCACTCTCCAGTCAGTTCTTTGCTACCCTAGACATTGGTCCAAAAATCTGTCCATCTTGGCCATGAAGGCAGCCTTTTTTTGGATGAAGAAGTCAAAGGTACTCAACCCTTGGGAAGCAATTCCTTTTCATCTGTATCTTAGGCAGGTTATCCCTTTGAAGGCATGGGAACCATGCTCTGCTTTTATCCTGCCAAATATCTTCCAGAATCTTGTACATTTGAGTCGTCTCTTTCTTCTAAATTTAAGAACATAGACTGAAGGCTCGTGCATAGTCATCCACTTTACCTAGTTTTTTTCCTTATCTTTTCCCTCTTCCTCCCATTCTTTTAACTTTTAATTTGTCCATGTTACATGCCAGTCTCCGCTTTTTGCACA
The DNA here is from genome assembly GCF_030144855.1 of Hypanus sabinus. Classification (NCBI taxonomy): domain Eukaryota; kingdom Metazoa; phylum Chordata; class Chondrichthyes; order Myliobatiformes; family Dasyatidae; genus Hypanus; species Hypanus sabinus. The sequence goes on along the minus strand of NC_082719.1, from coordinate 44,034,621 downwards.
TTTATTTTGAAGCTGGGTAGTTTCACTCTGTTTCATCCAAGTCAAGATTATAAACTGGATAGTTCATAGACTGATGCCATTGCGTACCAGTAAATATGCAATGACCTGCAAACTACCTTTTATTCTTATTGTCCTTGAACCTATCCTTTCCTCATGTTACATTCTGCAACCTCTTAGTATTTTCTGTAACCAAAGCAGATGCTTTTTGAAGAAAACACGAGGTACTCTTAGTTCTCCCTTGTCCAGCATACTTGTGCTATAATTTAAAAAAAAAAATTTGTCAGATATGGTTTTTATCTTCATGGAATCCTGTGGACTCTGCCTGATTATGCCATGATTTACTATGTTCTTCCTAATTGTATTATGACTATTATAATGCTTTAAGGATGGATTTCAGCATTTTGTCAGCAGCAAATGGCAGTTTAGCTCATCTATACTTTCCTATTTTTCCTATTTGAAATATTGTTGCATTTGTTACTTTCCAATCTGCTTGAATTGAGGGGAATTTTAAAGAAGCTATCAATATTGCATCTCATCTCTGCAGCTATCTGTCATCTATCACCAGGCATGCTGTGGGAATCCGAACTTCGATCTCTTTAACTGTATCTTAGTGTTGTGACAGGCAATAATATTTAATGTGTTCATTAAGAGACGAAGGAACCACCTTTTCAGTTTCATTTATTACTATGTTTCTTGCATCCACTTAGAATCAGATTGTTTTGAAACTGAACCCTCTGATGGAGAGTTCCTCTAGTTTTAGTACCAAGTGAACTGTGTGATGTCGTCATCTTGGAAGAAATCAAATTCATCAGCAATGAATCAGCTGTCAGATTGGTTGTGGTAGGTAGTTAGGAGCAAACTCGTTACCAGTCTCGTGTGGAGGGGTGAGGAAAGTGTTCTTTCATTTGCAGAAGGATTTAAAATACAAGTTATTCTGCGGTTGTTTTAAACCATACTGTGGTCATTAGGTACATTCTCCATGTAGAAGCTTATTTTACAATCATTCTAAAAATATTTGGTTATATAATGCAGTGTGCTGATCTTTGACTTATTCAATACTTTAGCTTTGTTAGTATGAGTAGTTTTGTAGTGATAGAGGGTACAATAGTGTGCTAGGAACAAAGGAACGTGAGCTTCTGTGAATAATGGAAGTCAGTAGGCTATCATTTAAAGTCCAGTTGCTTCATTAATGTCAGCTACTTGCAGTCAAATAAGAATAATGTAGAGGAGCAGTATGGTAGCATAGCGGCTAGCGTAAAGTTGTACAGCACAGTACCATTGCTGTCTGTAGGGAGTATTTACATTCTGCCTGTGGTCACGTGGGTTTTCTCCCACATTCCAAAGTTGGACAGCTTGGGGTTAGAAGTTGTTGGGGCAGAAGCCTGGTGACAGTTGTGGGCTGCCCCCAGTACATTCTCGGACTGTGTTGGTCATTGATGCAAGTAACATTTCACTGTATGTTTTGATGTTTTTGCGTACATATGACAAATAAAGCCTTTTTTCTTTAAAGATTGAGATTGATTCTTCATGACTTCCATGCTGTACCTGACTTGGATGTATTAGTTATGTTCCAGTAATAAAATAATTATAGCAAAGTTGAATGTTATGAGCAGGTTTTGAATATTCTAATTGTACTTTAATTCTCCTCCCCCACACCTTTTCTTGAGGGCTGATGACACTTGGCATGTAATTCCAGTGATGCAGCTAACTAGTTTTCTGATGCTGGCACCTGAATGGCTCTTCTGCACTTAGAATTTTCAGAGTGTTGGCTGTTGATTATGAACGGCTAAGTTGTGAGATGATTATCCAACAGATGACCTCACTTTTTGGTTTTGTGGTGGAAAAACAAAGAACCAGATGAATTTGATGTTCATTGGTTCTATCAGTTGTGACTCTTCCTCTCATTTTATTTCCTGCAAGCCCAAGATGGTCTTTTGCTGTGAAAGCCTAAAAAAGAAACCTGGATATTCTGTATGTATGATTTAGTACAGCACCAAATAGTTATTTCCTTGGTAAGGGGGTACTTGCATGTTTGAGCATATTTGTATTATCACAAGATGGATTGCATACAAAGAAACATGTTCTATTTTTAAATATATTCTGTACTGCAGATTCTGAACCAGAAGCTTCGCCTCCAGATAAGAAACTCAAGAAAGGGTCGTCATCCTCTAAACCTACAAAATCCTCCAAATCAGAGCCTGTAACTGTGGTTTCTGAAACGGGTAAGAAATGGTTATGATCTAATTTCCTGGAAGTAATTTTGTCAGTTTTTGAGAGAGTGAACAATGATGTCAATTTGCCTGTGTTTTTGTTATTTTTTTTGTCCATGTACATTCACTAACCTGGATCAGGAAATGCAGCTAGGTTAGTTGACGTGGATTGCTCCTAATGAGCTATTTGTTCAAAATAAATTATTTTTACTGATGATGCAACTTGTGACGTTGGTAAATTTACAATCATCTTTGAACTATTTGCCAAAATACTAAATAGATTTTCAGTGAACTCTGATATTGGTCTTTTCAATGCCTGGACAGTGTTGTGAATTTTAGAGCCTTAATATTAGTATATTAGATTAATATTGAGTGATGTTTTGTACCACTGAAACACAGACATTGACATTTTATTCAGATCAGGATCTTGTAAACGCCTTTCTTCAGAGTTATGAGCGTGTGCAGTTGGGACCTAGTATTATTTTCAGTCAGGTAAGTATTGAACAATACACTGTTACAGGTGTATCAGTTGGTTGGTTGCAGTCTAATTGTATTCTTGACTAGATGTGATTTGCCAGGGATGAGCCAGCAAACTTTGATGGAGCCTGGCATAGCAAGATTAGGGATTGGTAGATCAGTTGCATTAAACATTTTGTCCTAGTTGATTACACAGAAATAGTATTTGCTGCTATTTCTTAAAACCTTCAAAGAATGTATATTACTGTGACAAACGCTGCGCAGCTGCTTCACTTGCCAGATGTTTATCCTGGGAGTGCAGTCTTCTGTCGACTTGTTGTGGTTAGTATATCGAACTGCATGCTCAGTGAATCTGATTTAGTGCAATGGAGTCACCTCTACTTGTGTAGATAACTTACCTATGACATTCATACCAAAGATGTATAATGCTGCTGTATTTGTGTTTAGCTTTGTTCTAGTGCACATAAAGTACATTTCCAACTTTCGCAGTGTTCTGATGGTTCCAGGACATCCCATCTGAACCACTTTCTTGACTTGCATCACTTTTGTGTATTTGCTATTTCATGAACCAAGTGCTCCAGATTTTTTTATTTTGACCAAGAGTCAACAATACTTTTGTAGTTGGAGTCCACAATAGTATTGTCTGCATGTCAATAAGAGAACCTGTTACACATCCAGTTACTACAGAAGTGGAGTGGTTGATAGAGACGATGAAGTGATAGAATCAATCTTTAGTATGAGTGTGAAAGTAAAATACCGTTTGGACCTTTCAGCTGGGAGAAATTATGTTAATAGGAGAAGGTGACCAAAGTTACATCCATTGTGCATTTGTTATTTGTTTTAAACTGGCATCTTTGCTTTTCAAACCATTGCGATTAGAAGTAGGTCTGATGGGTATCTGTTCCCCTGTTGGATTTAACACATTCTTTTGTGATTGATTTTTGAGCAACTTAATGCTACTAATTATTTATCATTTTCAATATTTCAATGCTAAAGTTTTAAGCAGGTAACTAAAGATTGAAATGATGCAATTTCTTTTATTTTCATGCTATATCCTTGCTACTTTTGTCATTATCCCATCTGCAAAGTTGCTTTAGAATTTGGAGATGTTAGATTATCTCGACAACTGCTTTAAAAGCAATTGAATTCGATAAATCTGGGGAAGAAAAGGTTTGAGTCATCTATATTTAAAGCGGTTAGATATTCAGCAGGACGGTATTAGATTATTTGTTGCATTTAATGTTTTAAAAGCAGCAATTAAAACTCTAATGATTATTTGCCATCTGAAAATGACATGTTCTTTTGGGCGAAACCATGCCAACTTATCTTTTATTTCTCTACCTCCTATCATCTCAAGATGAAGAGGATGATTTTCTGCAAAGTAGGAAGATGATCCAAAAATCCAGGGAAAATGGTGGTCATCCAGGGACATCAGGATCTGGAAGGACCACCAATGTGAAATCACAGCTCAAGCCAGTGCAGCCCAAACCAGCAAGTCCAGTGAAATTCACCGCTATATCAGTTCAAGATTACTTCGGCTCAAACAGTGTGCAAAGATCCAGTAAAAAACTGGTGGCTAGCAAAAGGAAAGCAGTAAGGATCATTTGCACTGTATTTACCAATATTTATCGTATTTACCAATATTTATCATATTTACCAATAGTTCTGTTTTGAACTAGGTTAGAGTAGATTTAATATCCTGTCTGTTCTATCTGCTGTTTATATTAGTTTAGAACCTGATTACATTGTCCTTTTCCTCTTGCAGATGTTCACTTGTGTGAAGCCGTTGATATTGCATGGTCTGTCTTGCCCTGCCTGCACTTTATTTTATTTACCTATACTCAATGTTTATCATTTTACCAGTAGGGATTCTTCACGGTGATTTTTGTTAGTGCATATTATAGGTCGTATGCCTTTTGGAGAGACTCAAATTGAATGTGGAAGGGCTGTTGTTTTCATCTTATTTCTGTTGCAGTGTTGTTACAGACAATTAATGCAGTATTATCAACTAGTTCCCTAGTATGCTACCTAGTGCACTTTGTGATTATTCCCAAATGGGAATGGATATTTCCCTTTGGAGTACTAAAATCTTATTGATTCCTGCCTTTGGTTGAGGTAATCAGCAGAGACGGGAATTAAACTTGAGACAATTGAATCTCCAAGGGCACCTGGAGTTCTTGTAATTCCTTTAATGAAATAACCTTGTGTAGTTCTCGTATTTCTTTCATATTTAATGGGCTAGAAGCTTCCAATGCCAGTCTCACAGCATCCATTAATCCCATTCTCTCCCTTATTTTCCCTATAACCCATTCACTTTTGCATGTCTGTCAATTCTACCTTGATCCTTCTGCCACAAATCATAACCCTGTTAGCCTACTGGTATTTACCTATTTTACCCAGGTAAAGACCTCACCTCTCAGCCAAGTTGAGAGTGGATGATCTGGATTAACTGAATTATTTTTGGAATAGAAATATTTGGGCAGGTTTGTGCCTAGCATTGATTCGCAGTTCTTCAGCTGAAAATGCAAATATAGAGGTGAGACTGATTCTTTATGATGTGCTGTGAATAGTGAGGCAATAGTGCTGAGTTTTGTATGTTTTTAATAGTTGCTTGGTCTGGGATTGGAAAATTACTGCTGTGTCTGGATATAATATAAGCAGTTGTTTGTACTTAAAAAGATGAAATGAGTTCATTTTTCTGCTTTTGATTGTAGCCTCCAGCCAGTCTTGATTCTACTGTGGATGACGAAGAGTTAGCTCGCCAGTTACAACTTGATGAAGATGCAGAGGTAATTGAAAATTAAAATTTTACATTTACAGGGAAGATGCAGGTTTCAGGCACTTTCTCTTAAATTTATTATTAATCTTCGAGACTTTTTTAAAACCCATACGATGAATTTAACTGCAAGTAAGTATTTTATACTGGGTTGTTTATTTGAATTTGGGTTTGTAACAGCAGAACTGACATGTTCAAGATCAATTTTAAAGCAATTTTGCAGTGTAACTTGCCCCTCTTTTGCTTGGGCAGCTAAGGCTCCCACTTGAATCCTCATCCACTATTATGTGATGCATAATCTGGGCCTCCTTAATTTATCTTGCACTAATTATTTTTGCCTCCATAAATATGGTTATATGGTTATAAAGTGAGCCTTAATTCAATTCCTGCTAATAGGTGTCTGATGAGATAATTAATCTTACGGAATTCATTTTTGCTTGAGTTGAGATGTTTTTGTGTGGACTTGCCCTTTGTGAATTATTGTATTCAAGTTGATTGTCCTGGTAACTTTTGTTTGCCCACTCTTAGCTGGGGAAAATAATAGTTAAAATTTCAAGACATTACTGATAGATTACTCATGGATATAAAATAAAAATCCTTTTCTATTAAACCATGTTCTGGTTTCCATCTTTTCAGATGGAACGGCAGCTGCATGAGGATGAAGAATTTGCTAAAACATTGGCAATGTTGGATGAGCTGCCAAAAAGCAAAAAGGTAATTTGTGAAATGGAATCTATTGTTTTAAATTAAACCAAGAAGCCTGTTTTTTTTTAATATGCAGCTTGTCCCCGAGTTATGAGCGTCCAACTTACGAACAACTTGTACTTACGAACGGCCTGCTATAAAGCCTATTATATTAAAAATTCTTTGGCTTGAGGAAGGAGAACGACGTCTGCCATTTTAAGTCGGATCACATTGCCATTAACACTGTGTTGAGTGTGTAACTTTGTATTTGGCTTAAATTTTTCTTAGCAAGATTCATCCTAACCCCCCCCCCACTTTCCTAGTCAGCTCCACTCCCATTTGTTTCATTTAACCTGTCTCGGTGCAGGTGGACTTTAGAACCCAGGGGAGCTCAGGACCCGCCGCCCGTGGCTGCTGCTGAATCCGCAGTGTTTCTGTTCTGTTGAAGGAAAACATTCACGATTGAAAATAAAGACGATAGGAACAATTTTAAAGGATAAAGTGAGAATAATGGAGCATGCGGAAGGCCCTGCCCTGATGAAAGCTACAATTACTACTAAGCAACGCAGTGGTTTAATTATTGAAATGCATATGTTTAAGTGTTTTGTATGCATAGAAAGGTAAAATATATACTATATACTGAGACAAACTGACGCTAAATATTACCGGATGTACCTGTTCTGACTTGCGTACAAATCCAACTTAAAGATGGACTTATGAATAGAACCCGTTCGTAACCCGGGGACTGCTTGTATTCAATTAAGTTAAATGACAATTAAACTGGAATTGAGTGACGGAATGGTAGAGGAGACTTTGGGCTGAACGGCTTAATTCTGCTCATGTCTAATGGTGAAGTAGCTGCCTAATTAACCAATGGCCCAATTAACTAACGTATTGTACATGAAGTTCTCAGTTGGGCTAGAGCTGATTTGTTGCCCTTTTCAAACCAGTACTTAAGCTAAGGAATGGACCCTTTATTTCTTCAAGAATTGATTTTATTCTGATCTCTTCAGGCACGGGCAGATCCTGAAAGCCAGGAGTTATCGTTATCTTTGGTAGTAAAAGCTGAACCTAGAAAATCGGCAGATGAGCAGACAGCAGAACACTCAGGTGAATATTTAAAAAAAATTATTTCCAGACTCTAGAGCTAAGTGCTGCTTTTCATTTGTGAGTATCTGCATGGAGATGGGTCATTTTGCTCTGCATCAGATTCTTAATTTGGGATCAGTGCCGAGAGTGGCTATAGTTCGAGGCTATCTTTACTTCCCCAGTTTTTTCTCTTGGCATGACTATCAGCTATAAGACCATAATGTGTAGGAGCGAAGGCCAGACCATTTGGTCCATCCAGTCTGTTCCACCACCCTGATTTATCAAGAAACTATCAACTTTTGCTTTAAATAAACACAATGTCTTGGCCTGTATAGCTGTCTGTGGCAATGAATTTCACAGATTCACCACTCTGGCTAAATAAAGTTGTCCTTATATCTGTTCTAAATAGATTTTGCATAATTCTGAGGCTGTGGTCTCTGGTCTTAGACTCTCCCACTATAGGAAACGTCCACTTTATTGAGACCTTTCAATGTTCAATAGGTTGCAATGAGATTTCCCCCTTCCCCATTCTTCTAAACTGCAGTGAGTACAGGCCCAGTGTTATCAACAGCTGCTCATATTAACCGTTTCATTCCTAGAATCAGTCTCATGAACCCGCTTCTGTTCTTTCCCAAGTTCCTCTGATTTATGAATATTCTCCCCATTTAGAAATTAGTCCATACCTTTTTGTACCTTCTGCTAAAGTGTGTGACTATGCACTTCTCTACATCATATTGCATCTGCTACTTTTTCCCTTCTCTCAATCTGAACAAGCCCTTTTGTAGATTCCCTGCTTCCTCAACATTACCTGTCCCTTCAACTATCTTAGTATCGTCTGCAAACCTGGCCATAAAGCCATCAATTCCTTTATCCAAATCATTGGTACACAATGTGAAAAGAAGCAGTCTCAACACTGACCCTTGTGGAACACCACTAGTCACTGGCGACCAATCGGAAAAAGCCCCCTTTATTCCCACTCTTTGCCTCCTGCCAGGCAGCCAGTCTTCTATCCATGCTAGTGCCTTTCCTGTAATTCTTTTGGCTCTCATCTTGTTTAGCAGCCTAATGTGCAGCACTTTGTCAAAGGCTATCTGAAAATCTAAGTGTACAACATCCACAGATACTCCTTTTGCCCAACCCACCTGTTATTTCCTTAAAGAATTCCAACAGATTGATCAGGCAAGATTTTTCCTTTAGAAAATCATGCTCACTTTGGTCTATTTTATCATGTCTCCTAGTACCCTGAAACTTAGTACTTAAAGACTCCATCTTTTCAACCACTGAGGTTAGACTAATTGGCCTGTAACTTCCTTTTATCTGCTTCCCTCCCTTCTTAAAGAGTGGACTGGCACTTGCAGCTTTCTGGCCCTCAAGATCCGTTCCAGAATATAGTGATTCTTGAAAAATCATTACTAATGCCTCCACATTCTCTTCAGTTGCGTCTCTCAGACCCCTGGGATGCAGTCCATCAGTTCCAGGTGACTTCAGACATTTCTTCTTTTCAATCACATTTCTCGTTTAGTAATAGCAATGACACTCGATGCTGCCCCCGACACACTCTCATTTCTGTCATTCAGTTAGTGTGTTCCATAGTGAAGGCTGAAGCAAAGTACTTATTAAGTTGGTCCACCATTTCTTTGGCCCCCCATAGTATTTCTCTGTCATATTCCAGCAGTCCAATATCCAGTCTTATCTCTCTTTTACTCTGTATTTTAAAAAAAAACCAAAAGCAATTCTTGGTATCCTCTTATATTGTTGGCTAGCTTACCCTTCATATTTCATATTTTCTGACATTGTGGCCTTTTTAGTTACTTTCTGTTTTAAAAAGCTTCCCAATCCTCTCCCTTCCCACTAATTTTTGCAATATTATATGCCTTCTCTCTTGCTTTATTGCTGTCTCTTACTTCCCTTGTCAGCTGCAGTTGCCTCATCCTCCCTTTAGAATAGTCTGTCATCTTTGGAATGTATCTATCCTGCGCCTTCTGGATTGTCCCCAAAATCTCCAGCCATCCTCCTGTTCTGCTGTGCCTGTTGGTGTCCCTTTCAATTTTCACTAGCTCTCTCATGCTTCTGTAATTTTCTTTACTCTATTGTAATACTGATACATTTGATTTTATTTCCTTCTCAAACTGCAGCATGAATTTTTATCATATTATGATCTCTGCCTCTTAAAGGTTTCTTAAGTTTCCTAATCAAATCTGGATCATTAACACCCAATCTAGTCCCTAAAGGACTCAACCACAAGCTGCTCTAAAAATCTACCTTGTAGGTATTCTACAAATTCCCTTTCTTGGGATCCAGCACCAATTAGATTTTCCCATTCTAGCTGTATATTGAAATCCTCCATGATTGCAACATTCCCCTTTCTACATGCCTTTTCTGTCTCCTGTTGCAATTTGTATCTCGCATCCTGGCTACAGTTGGGAGGCCTGTGTATCACTCGTATCAAAGTCTTCTTTACCCTTACAGTTTCTTTGCGCTGCCCACAAGGATTCTACATCTTCCAAACTTGTCACTTTTTTTCACCCAAGGATTTGATTTCATTTTTTACCCATAGAGCCATCCCACTCCCTCTGCCTGGCCTTTTGATACAGAATGTATTTTTGGATGTTAAGCTCCTAAGTATGATTGTCTTTCAGCCACAACTCATAGATGCCCATAACATCATAGCTGCCAGTCTTTAACTGCACTACACGATCATCTAGCTCATTCAATGTACCGTGTACATTCAAAACTTTCTGTCCTGTATTCATCACCCTTCTTTATTTTGACCCCATTACACTTCATTGCATTTCTTTGACTGCAGTTTTTCCCCCATCATCTGCCTGTCCTTCCTTACAACCTCAGGACGCACTACATCTAATTGTACATCAATTGGCCCATCCGCAGCTCTCAGTCCAGTTCCCACCCCTCTGCCATATTTTTGGGATATATCTTTTAGGACGTGAGAAAAAACTGGAATGCTAGAATAAAACCTACATGATCGCAGGCTCCACTCAGAAATTATCAAAAGGACCCATTTGCTGTTGCCCATGCATACGGGAGCTTCACTTACCAACCTCTACCTTAATTTTCAGCCAAGATGTTGAGTGATGTTGATAATGTGAAGAACTGCAGTGAAAAGTTCAGTAAATCACAGAACACAAGGATTTCTACTCAACTGTCATCTGAATCTTCTAGTAATGTAGAAAAATCACTTCATAAAGTATCTCCATCTAAAATAAGTGCAAAATTGGCCAACATGAAACGTAATGAAGAATTGGTGCGAGTAAAAGGGGACAGTCCAACAAAGCCAGTCCGAGAGAAGAGAACTTCACCGAGGAAAGAGAAAACCCTTTTTTCAAAGAAAGAAGCAAAGATTTCTCCCAAAAAAGAGGAAAAAGCTAATTCTTTAAAGAATGGAAGTAAAAGGATTTCTCCAAAGAAGGAAGAACAGACTGTTTCACCGCAGACAAAGGAGAAAGCATCCCCAAACAAGTCTGAGGTGGGAAGCTTTTTGCTGTAGTTTGGGTTGGGTGACTGCTATATTGTTTTATGTTGTGACTTGCTTCAGGTTAAGATGATAAATGCATTTGTCATGTGCCTGATCAATTTTACTTCAGTCATCAGGTTTGCTTACGGGCAGGGCAGTTGCTTTGGAGGACCTTCCAGTACGTTACTACGGATTGAGAGTTATGTGACTGCAGGTTTTGTATTTTGAAAACTGCTGTTGAGTTAGATGTATCTGTTTTTGTTCTATATCCAAGAGCCCTGAGGATTCTGAAAAGAAGCGCCACAATTACTTGGCTTATCGTAGCTTTCTAAATCGTGATGGGCCACGAGCTTTGGGTTCAAAAGAAATCCCTCAGGTAGGATGACTGCAAAATATTATTAGCAATGCTTCCTTTGTATAATTACAGTGAAACCCAGTAAAGGACGATTGCTCATACACACTGTTCATTAACATTGATACAAAAATATTAAAAATTCATTGCAATGTTTTGTTGTCTGTTATTTGTATGTAATTAGCCAATAGGCCTATGTTTAAATATGTGAACACAGTTTGCTAAATCACTTTGTGTGTCGGTCATCCCTGAGTAATGAACCAATATCCTTTTAAGTTGATTATCTCAGTAAGTTGTAAAGTACTCAGTGTACTCACAGTATAGTAATGATTGACATCAAAGAGAGACGAGCAATTGCAAAATTAGATAGACAGGAAACTAGTTCTGTGGTTTGGAGTGAATTTTTGAAAATTTGTTTAATGAGATACAGCATGGAATGGACCCTTCCAGCACTTTGAGCCATGCCAGCCAGTGCCCACATACATTAACTTTGCCCTAATCATGGGATAATTTACAATGACCATTTGATCCAGAGGAAACCCGTGCCAGGTTGATGTTGAGCTCACAACTCAACCTTGTTTTAAAAAAAACAATATTGCCACCTCCAGTTTAAATTCCCACATGGAATATTGTGGAGGATCAAATACCCAAAACCCAAACCCACACAGTCATGGGAAGAATGTACGGGCTCCTTACAGACAGTGATGGGAATCATACTTGATTTTATGGGTTTACAATGTCAGGCATTCATGACCTGGGGATGGGCAATAATTGTGGTTTTGAATGTTTGGTATTCAGTGAGTTAGGAAGTTACTGGATGTCTTTTTGTGGATTTAATGGAAACTTGACGGATACTCAGAACTATTCTGATACTAGCCATAATTATCGGTATAGTTGGCTGAGATATCAGTGAGCTGTAGGACTCAGCAAAGACAAAGTAATGAGAGGAACTGTACGTAAGAAAGGTTGATTGGTTCAGTTGCATCTTAAATTGGGAAAAGTTACTCATTTAAAAAAAAAGTTTTTTAATTCCAACTTTGTACAAGTGGACCCAGGTAATGATGGCAAATTTCCTTCATTAAAAGACCAGATGGGTTTTTAATTGCATGGTCAACATTATTAATACTTATCCCATTTAATTAAGTGTTGGCTGCTGTGGTGGGTTTGAACTAGTGTCTTTCCTGATTATTATTCCAGTCCTCTGTTTTACTATTCTACTGCTGCTCTGTTTTGTGAGATCTGTAACTTGTCAGCTGTTCTATTTGTTGAATCTACCATTTATAAAATTTCAGCCTTCAATCTTCAATTTACACTAGAAGAAATCTTCACTGTACCATCAGATGTCTTTAGATTAGATCTTACTGAATGTAGTCTCCATTGGTTTCATTGTCAATTTTCTCAATAATTTTGTTTTTTTAAATAAAGAGAACGTAGTATAAAGTAGATTTGTGCAGTGCATAACAAATGTATCAAATGTACAATTCACATCTGTGAAAGAGTGCACCATAGTACAATCAAACTTTGATTATCTCCCCAACACTCCCAGTCCCCGACTCCAAGCCATCATTACGTTAGCAAAAAGGGTTAAACAGAATCTTTGTCCCCACAGAGCTGCATTGGTATAGAGAAGGTGTATTTTCTTGAATTTGACAGTCTGCAACATTCTTAAAAAAGAACTTCATCTTGCACACTTCAAAACAGTGGATGGAAATATTTACCTTTTTTGGCTATTCTTTCTATGCTATTTATCCACCTTCATCAACTAACTTCATATCTCCAGTGCAGATAAAGGAAACCCAATAGCATCTTCAAGAGGGATTCTTTTTGTTGTTTTACTCAAACCAGGTATTTTATCTCTAATTCTCCAACTGCCAGGAAACTGCTTCTTTTCTGTCCATTTTCTGTTCCTGTACAACTCAGATTTTCTACACTCGCCTCAAACCCCATTGCCCCGCTCCCTTCCTTTCCATCTGATCATCACCCACATGGTTACCCCACTGCTTTTGCTTCCATCTTCCTTCCCCATCTCTCTCTCTCCCTTTATTCCGTGTTCCATCTTGCTCTTCGTCACTTCTACATATCACTCGCCAGCTTCTGGCACTGTTTGCGTGCTCCCTGCCCCAATCTATTACCTATCCTCACCTGGATCCACTTTTCATTTTACTCTGTAATTCAGCCCAGATAATGGGTCCTGATCTGAAATGTTGTTTATTTCCCTCCATATGTGATACCAGACTTCCCGAGTTACTCCAACTTTTTATTTGTTGTTGTTCCAAGTTCATATATTGCTCCTGAAAAAGGATAGGCTTTTCTAAATTTTTTGCACTCCTAAAAGCAGATAAAAAATCTGACTTCTGATGTGAGGTAGTTCTCCCTCTCTGGCTTCTAATCTGTTTTACTCTTTGTGTCATTTTGTAACACTGTGAAGTCCTCCTACATAGTGGTTTGTATTATCCAGTTAGAATGACTGTACAAATTCTTATCATTAGGGAGCTGAGAACTGCTTGGAAGGGCTTACATTCGTCATTACAGGAGTCCTTGAATCCATGGAGCGCGAAGATGCTAAATCTTTAATCGAGCGTCACGGAGGAAAACTAACTGGAAATGTCAGTAAGAAAACAAGTTACCTGGTGACTGGTCGAGAAGGCGGGCGGTCAAAACTGGACAAAGTGAGTGCCTCTTAGTAGCAAATGCTTATGTGAACATCAATCTGAAAAGTTGTTGGTGATTCTGCTGGTTGTTTAATACTGCTGATATTAGTGGCATTGATTTGGTGGTCTCTAATATTGTCATAGTAAGACTAGTGCAGTAGTCTAATCTTCTACACAAGCAATCAGATATAACTAACTTCATTGTTGCTTTTACAAATTTAAGCATAATAATATCTTCTGTTACTTCCCAAAAAATCAAATATGATGTATTGAATATTTTTATTCAAAGTTAAGCATCTTTTTATTTCCTCTAACAAAAATGATTTAGGCAGAGAGTTTTGGAACAAAGCAAATCGATGAAGATGGACTGTTGGATCTGATTCGTAGAATGCCAGGAAAGAAGTCCAAATATGAGACTGCTGCTGAAGAGGAGGTTAGTTTTTGAAGAGAAAAGTTTTTATAACTTTCTAGATCTGTGTCTTGCACTGCTAATAAGTTCATTATTGTAACGTACTGAGATCCAATGAAAAGCATTTGTTTGCCTGCCATCTGTTATGTTTTATAACTTCAGAAACTAATTGAAAGAAAACTTGGGAGCTGGGAAAATGTCGAATTCATTGTACCTTAGTGAATTGCTCAGGTATGCCATCATTTGCCATTCACATCGAACCTGTAATGAATAATGTAAACAACGAATGCACAATCAAATAATATATTCACAACATTACTCAAATATTAAACAGAACTCTTCCCTGCATAGCTATGAACTCCAACTCAATATAGAATGCATCTCAACTTTGTATGTGTGTCTGTCACTCTGCTTGGCAGGCGAGACTTGTGGCTTGGAAACAATCTCAGGTTCTGTGTCTGCCTCCGTGGCGGTTGTAGGAGTTGACTCCGGGACTGCAGGAAGTAGTTCTGACAGCTTTGGATACCTTTCTTCTCTAACAATTGACTCTGCCCTCCTCTACTGATTAAGGTGTAGTCTCCAGATGACATCAGGCGTGATCTCCACTGTGCAGGAGAGTGGTCCAGTTCTGTCATTAATCTTTCCAAGTATCCACTTTTGATTACCTCTGTAGTCCCTTGCCTGGATGGCTTGATCAAGAGTGAAACATTGAGCCTCCTTGTTTGAGGAGCCCTCCATTTGTCTCAGCTGTTTGTCCTGAAGTCTCCTGAGACTGGGGTTTGAAGAGATCGAAGTGTGAATGCAAGAGATAACTCAGGAATAACATAGCTGGCAAGTTGTTGGTTGTGGAGTGTGCTGCCTTGTGATATGCAAGGAGAAAATTTCCTTTGCCTTTTGGAAAGACACCTCACACAGCTTTGTCCATTGCCATTTCTTCCTGATCTATAGTAATGAGTTCAAGGAGTGGAGCACACTAGCTAGGTTCAGCAGTAATCTGTTATAGTAATTAACAAATCCTTAAAAGGACTGGAACTGTGACGTGTCCTTTGTCCTTGGAGCATCTATCTCTGCCTGAATTTTCTTAGCACACTTGTGTTGAATCTTGTGTGTCAATGGTATGAGCACAGTAAGAGATGCTTGATTTAAAGAATTCACACTTGCTGCGTCGTGCGCTGAGCCAGTAATCTTCTAATTTTTTTTAACATTGTTGAGATTCGGGAGATGTTCCTTGTCATCCTTGCCGGTAACAGTGAAGCCATCCAGGTAACACTGCATGCCTGGGCAGCCTTACACCATCTGGTCCACAGCTTTCTGCCAGGGTGCAGATGCTATTACAAAAATAAGCCTATTATAACGATAAAGCCATTTGAGAGTTTATGGTGAAAAACATTTTTGACTTTTTCATCTCTACCTGTATGTAGGCCTCAGCTAAGTATACTTTGTGAAAGTGTTTACCTCCAGAAAGGTTTTCAAAGATGGTTTTTTTTTTCTTGGGCAGAGGGTGTTGATCTACTTTCAGTATTGGGTTGATGATGACCTTAAAATTACCACAGATCCTTACAAGCTCATTCTTCTTGGCTACTGGGACCATTTTAGTGTTGCCAGTGGGCTCCTCTCATCCTTGGAAAGAATTCCTTCAGCTTCCATGCAATTTAAGCTCACTGGCTACTTTATCATAGATGGTATAAGGAACCAGGTGGGCTTTGTAAAACTTTGGTTGTGGCATTTTCATTTAACACTATTTTATCTTTTGTTTGAATTTTTCAATGCCATCTCTGAACACTGCTATGGCATTATCCTGAACCTTTATTCACTTTCATTTAACACTGTTGCAGTGGATGAGGCATGTAACTGGTGGCTAGATCTTCAGTCAAGTTGTTTTAGCCAGTCACTGCCCCATAATGCTTCAAAGAGGGCAATGGATCATGGGAGAAAGAAAGAGGGGCACCAGCAGGAGGTGGTAGGCAGGTGAGATGAAGAAGCTAGAGTGGGGAATAGAAGAAAGGGGGGGGCGGGGGAATTGTTACCAGAAGTAGGAGAAATTGATTTTCATGCTATCAGGTTGGAGGCTACTAAGATGGAATTTGAGGTGCTGCTTCTCCAGCCTGATAGTGGCCTCATTGTGGCAGGAGAGGAAGCCATGGACTGGTGTGTCAGTGCGGGATTGGGGACATAAATTAGAATGGTAGACCACTGGGAAATCCTGCTTTTTGCAGATAGAGTGGAGGTGCTTGATAAACCGATCTCCCAATCTATGCCAGGTCTTATAAATATGCCACATTGGGAGAACCAAATAACAGATGTGCTGGTGAAGTGTTGCCTCACCTGGAAGAACTGCTTGGGGCCCTAACAAAGTGAGGGAGGAGGTAAATGGGCACTTCTGCTGTTTGCAGGGGTATGTGCTAGGAAGGAGATTAGTGGGAAGGGATGAATGGACAAAGGAATTCATGGAGTGAACGATCCCTGCAACATTCTCCACAACTTCTGCCATCTTCAATGGGACCCTACCATCAAATGTATCTTCACTCCCACCCCACCCCTCCCACTCTGCTTTCTACACAGATTGTGATATTCCCTTGTCCATTCTTCCAGAAGTGTGTGTGTGTTGCTGAAGTTTTTGGTCATATTATCTTTTGCATATGATAAATGAAGCTGTTGAGCTCGATAAAAGTGGTGGAAATAGCCCATTTCTTGAGTAAATAACTCATTTTCATGGGACTTCCTTGAAAGCTCTGTTGTAAGATTGGGCAAAAGGGTGTGGGACACTTATCCATTTTACAGAGAAATTATGATGCAAGCTGTTACTAGTGAGCTTGGGGATTCAGTGTTGTTAGCAGAGTGACTTCAAGCCTAGTGACTCTCTTGGAGCAATGATGAGCTTGTGGATGGGGAGATTTCAACAAAAATTTGGATGCAGTGCTGCTTGGAAGATTGAACAAAATTAGATGTGTCATAATTGCTTAGATTCTAAATGAATGGAAAAATTTTCTAAAAGCAAGAAAGAGGAGCTGGATCAATATGGATTCCTTTGAGCTGTTGTCTAAACTTCTATAAAGATAACTTGAAAGGGCGTTCACAGATAAAGCTAATTTAGCATGGACAAATGGGCATTGGGATAATCTTTGGACTTGAATAGGCTGACAATATAACTAGTTTTCACTTAGAGTTGGGCAACACACACAAAATACTGGAGGAATTCAGCAGGCCAGGCAGCATCCATGGGGGAGAAAAATGTCCTTTAAGCATATAGTATCTGTCTTCTCTGGAAGCTGATTCTAAATATTCAGCACTTCTGTGTGGATAAATTTGCCCCACAGATCTCTTAAATTTCTTCTGTTATCTTAATCCTGTGCCACTATTTCTAGACTCTCCTGCCCA
Organism: Hypanus sabinus; assembly: GCF_030144855.1. Classification (NCBI taxonomy): domain Eukaryota; kingdom Metazoa; phylum Chordata; class Chondrichthyes; order Myliobatiformes; family Dasyatidae; genus Hypanus; species Hypanus sabinus. The sequence continues at coordinate 44,017,123 of NC_082719.1, read as the reverse complement.
GGAAAATGATTCTGGCTGTCTATTCTGTCTATGCACATCATTGAAGACCTCTGAGATCCCCTTAGCTTTCTGTTTTTCAGTGGGAATAACTTCTTTAAAGCTGCAGTCCTCCATTTTTGGCAACATCTTGGTGAATCTCTTCTGCACTATCTTTATTGCTGCTGTTGTAGCGTGAATGAAATCACCGGAGATGATTACTGGTAGATACAAAGCAGCTTCTTATTCGACACAACAAGGTACAGCAAGCATCATACGTAGACCCTTTGGTGGAAGAGGTCTGCTAGCCCAATGTGGGCTCTATTTATTTGCTAAACGGAAAGGACAATTTTTATTTACAGGTGTAGGCAATGCTTTCTTTTGAAGGTTTCGCACTTTTGATTAAATCCATTCCACTATCTAGCACCAGCAGCATTCGGGCTGGTATTGTTCCAAACTGAATCCACAATACATTTATTTGGTATTTTACATGCTTAACATGAAGGACAATACATATTTACAAAGTATAAATAAGGCTATCTTTGAAACTAACCTGACCCACCAGCAGCGTATTCCAGTATTCACAGCTTTTAGAAACAGCATTGTTTCAAATGAAACAATTTGAATTTCTTGGTGAAATTTCACAGCTTTTAGGAAATGCATTGTTATGAACGCAATCCCAGCGCTTTGTCAAACAGGACAGAAGACTGGTGGCCGAAGCCATTTGCTAAGTGTGAATGACCTAAACCCAAGAATTCACTCTTAACAGCTACCACATCCTCCTTTTGGTGTGGTGAGCAGAATTATACATAATACACTGAAGTGCAGCCTAAACAATTGATTCAGTGTCAACCAGGTGTAAAACTTAGAATTTGATAGTAAATCCTAAGGCTGATATTTTTTTTAAACAAGGAGAGGAATTCTGTGGTACGGTTTTGTGTTTCACGGTCTCAATTTTTTCCCCCATTACCGTCCCTTGATGCTGTCTGGGGAGAAAATAGACCAGCTGCCAAATGTACAAGTATCCTTGGAACCTACGTTTCTTGGGTACACTGCTTAACCTAAGGTGCTGTTAAATACAGCTGTGGTTGTAATGATATTGTTAATAACAAGCTCATATTGGATGCTGGTATTCTATTCATTGGTAAATGAAAACAATTGTGCTTATGAACTGTCCCATTTCAATCCTGCTACACATAACCTAAAATAAGTTTTATGACTAATTCTCTGTTTATATTAAATTCTTTTTGTCATTCAGAGATTGTTTGGTTTGATTTAAAAAAAACTTGGGGTTTACAGTACCTTTTGATGTGAACCATACCACTGTAAGAGATATGTATATACACAATCTTTTAGTTAGCTTGCCAAGAAATTTAAGTTTGGGACTGTGGGATTGATGACAGCATCTCTTTTGTGTTGTAATTGTTATAAGAAATTAAGGCAGTAGTGGCTATCAATAAAATTCACTAACCTTTTCCTTATAACAATTTTCCCTAATATCCAAACAGATTGTGATACCAATGATCTTTTAAAATTGCAGGTTAGAAAGTCAAAATCCAAAGTGCAAGAAGCTGCCAAGTTGGCAAACAAAGGTGAGCATGTTAAGAACAGCTCACCACCATTGAAGAGACAAACAGAGCATAAAAAGAGTGGTTCTTCAGCAGAGAATGGAGAATCCTCACAATGTAAGAAGAGTACGTTACTAGGAACAGAAGCTTCCACCAATAGTTCTGCCCTGATATGTGATCGTTGGAACCCAGCTTCAGAGAAGGAGGTGCAGAGTTTGCTGTGGGTGGATAAGTATAAGCCTGCAATGCTGAAGAATTTAATCGGACAACAAGGAGAGCAGAGTTGTGCAAATAAACTGGTCCGTTGGCTGAAACAATGGCGTGTGAACAATGCTGGGAACAGCAAACCTGCAGGTGAGAATGTCTATTTCTTTGCAACCTGTCTGTGTCATCTTCATTTGGAATCTGTTAATATTTATTCAGGCTGTACCATTAATTAAGATGCTACTTTGACTTAATCTGTTTTTTAGAAATGTTGAAATGCCACTTAATTTAAAAAAAAATTTATACCAACTAATAAAGAAGTACATCCCTATTCTTTCTGCATCTTTTGTAAGACTACATTTGACATCAGCTCTCAGTATGATAACTAAAAGATTAGCCAGTGATTAGTTTGGAGGGTGACGTGAAAGGAAGGGTTTTTCAGGAATGAAATTTGAGTTTCTGGTTGAGACAGCTGAAGGCACAGCCATGAATGAGGGGTGAAGGAAACTAGAATGCACAAGGATGGAATTGAAGAAGTGGAGTTCTGAGTGATATATGGTTGGAGGACTTTAGGAGTCAAGATTGTAGGAGGCGATTTATGTATAGACGTAACAGGAGGATGGGGTTGAAGAAATGTTTGTCATGTTTTACATCCAGTAATCAGTGTGACAGCATATCTCAGCATTGTAGTTAAGTCGGGAATGTTTTCCAGGATTGTAGCCTTAGGGGAGCAAGCCAGCATGCAACAAGGAGGCACCCTGCAGAACAAACATTTTCATTTGGATTAGTCTTTGACCTTGGATCCAGTGCATGGCTACTTGCCCCCTTTGAGAGTTTGGAGTTTTACCATCCCACCCCTTCATTATATGCTTCATTTTCCCACAAATAGCCCATCTCATGTTATTTGCTTAAAAAATAAAGGGCTCAACTGTCCATTAATGTAGCTCTTCAATTGTGGTGGATAACTATCTTTCACCTCCTTTCATAGTTGCTTAGTCTCATTATAGTTGTATCTGTACAGTGTGTTTGGTATAGTTGTCATGTTTTACCAAAACCAACCTGCAGTCACGATTGACGGCGGATTGTTTGGTTTTCATTTGAATGGAGTAGACAAAGATACATAGCGAGATTAGACTTTGCAAATCATTACTAATATTCTCTGTTTAACTTTGTGTATTTGGTCCAGGTTATTGTGTGTATTTTAAAGGGAAAGTCAAGATGTAACATGTGGAAAAAAAAGGTCTGCTCAAGACAGGGATTAACTAGTAATTTCTAGTGAAGGGATCTCAAGAATACTTGGTGGAGAATTCTATCAAGAAGAAACATCGTGCACAAAATGTAGAGGTTGTAAATAACTTTTTGTGTCACTTGCACAGTGAAATTCAACAAATTTGGTGGGAAGGACGATGGTTCAAGCTTCAAGGCTGCTCTGCTGTCTGGTCCTCCGGGTGTAGGTAAAACAACCACAGCTACTCTAGTATGCAAGGTAAGACTACCTGAATACCAAAGCAAATCAATTTTCCCTTCTATAAGTTGCATGCAGAATCTTTTTATAGTACTGCTTCATATTTAGCAGCCACAAGTTGTCAGAATGAATTAAGTAATGATGTCCAATCTGAATTATGCTGGATGTACCATCAATTGCCAAAAATTGTCATTTTTGATAGCTTAATTTATGGACCAGACAATTCTTTACTTTGTCACCAAACAATTGATACTAGAGCATACAATCATCGCAGCGATATTTGATTCTGCGCTTCGTGCTCCCTGAAGTACAAATCGAAGTAAATATAATAAACTTAAATTATAAATCATAATTAGAAAATAGAAAAGGGAAAGTAAGGTAGTGCAAGTCAGGTCCGGATATTTGGAAGGTACGGCCCAGATCTGGGTCAGGATCCGTTCAGCAGTCTTATCACAGTTGGAAAGAAGCTGTTCCCAAATCTGGCCATACGAATCTTCAAGCTCCTGAACCTTCTCCCAGAGGGAAGAGGGACAAAAAGTGTATTGGCTGGATGTGTCGTGTCCTTGATTATCCTGGCAGCACTGCTCTGACAGCGTGCGGTGTAAAGTGAGTCCAAGGATGGAAGATGGTTTGTGTGATGCGCTGGGCTGTGTCCACAATCTTCTGCAGTTTCTTCTGGTCTTGGACAGCACAACTTCCATACCAGGTTGTGATGCACCCTAGAAGAATGCTTTCTGTGGTGCATCTATAAAAATTAGTGAGGGTTTTACGGGACAGGCCAAATTTCTTCAGCTTTCTCAGGAAGTAAAGGCGCTGGTGGGCCTCCTTGGCAGTGGACTCTGCTTGGTTAGACCAAGTCAGGTCATTTGTGATATTCACCCCGAGGAACTTAAAGCTCTTGACCTGTTCCACCTGTGCACCACCGATGCAGATAGGGCCGTGTGGTCCACTACTCCTTCTGAAGTTGACAACCAATTCCTTCGTCTTGCTGATGTTGAGGGATAGGTTATTGTCTTCGCACCATGCCACCAGGTTCTTAATTTCCTCTCTGTACTCAGACTCATCATTACCCAAGATAACAATTGTGGTGTCATCAGCAAACTTGTATATTGAGTTCAGTGGGAACTTGGCTACACAATCATGGGTGTATACCAGAAGGCTGAATACATAGCCTTGTGGGGCACAGGTGCTCAGAGTGATTGTAGAGCAGAGCTTGTCCCCTATTTTTACAGCCTGGGTCCTGTCTCTGAGGAAGTTGAAGATCCAGCTGCAGATCTGAGTGCTAAGACCCAGGTTCCAGAGCTTAGGAATCAGTTTATTTGGAATGATAGTATTAAAGGCAGAGCTGTAGTCAATGAAAAGGAGCCTTACATATGTGTCTTTATTCTCCAGGTGTTCTAAGGAGGAATGTAGTGCCAGAGAGATGGCATCTGCCGTTGATCTGTTGCTCCGGTAGGCGAATTGCAAAGTGTCTAGGTTGACCGGTAGGTTATGGTTGATGTGTGCCATAACCAATCACTTGAAGCACTTCATAGCATTGATGTCAGAGCCACAGATCGATAGTCATTCAGGCATGCCACCTTGCTTTTCTTCGGCACCAGGATTATAGTTGCCTTCTTAAAACACGAGGGGATCTTAGACTGAAGCAGGGAGCAGCTGAAGATGTCAGCAAACACTATAGTTAGCTCGCTTGCACAGGCCCAGAGAACCTGTCTCGGGACTCCATCTGGGTCCGACGCCTTCCTTGGATTTATCTTCAGGAAAGTTCTTCTAATGTCCTTCTTGGTGACGATGAATCTCAATACCATCAGGTCCGGTTCATCCGGAGGGGGCGGGACGCTCCTCTTCTGTTCGAATCTTGCATAGAATACATTAAGTTCGTCAGGAAGAGAAGTGCTACAGTTATTGATATTCCCAGCCTTTGCACCCAGTGATCTCATTTAGACCCTGCCATAGTCTACTGGCATCCCTCTGGTTAGCCTGGGCTTCCAACTTGGCTCAATATTGCCACTTGGTGCCCTTAATGGCTTTCCGGAGTTCACGCCAGGATGTCGTGTAGTGACTGGTATCCCTGGACCAAAAAGCTGCAGCTCTAGCCTTCAAAAGGGACTGAACCTCATAATTCATCCAAGGTTTCCGGTTAGGGAATACCCGGATCGTCTTGCGAGATACGCAGTCTTCTGTGCATTTCCAGATGAAGTCTGTGACAGCTGAGGCATACTCATCGAGGTTAGCTGCCGAGTCCTTGAATACTAACCAGTCCACCGATTCAAAGCAGTCATGGAGGATCTTATCCGTTTCCTCTGTCCAACATGACACCACTTTTGACACCGTGACCTCCCGCTTCAGTTTTTGTTTGTAAGCCGGGAGGAGGAGTACGGCCTGATGGTCCGATTTTCTGAAGTGAGGTCGTGGGACAGAACGGTAAGCATCCTTGACCACTGTGTAATAGTGGTCAAGTATATTCAGGCCTCTAGTGAAGCAGGAGACATGTTGGTATAACTTTGGCAGCATTTTTCTGAGGTTGGCCTGGTTAAAGTCCCCGGCTGTAATGAGACCACCTGGTCTCAAGTTCACTGATGCTGGCATACAGTGTATTCACAGCACACTCCACGTCCGCCTGGGGGGGGGAATGTAGACCGCTGTCAGTATGACTGAGGTGAATTCCTGTGGCAGATAATAGGGACGACACTTCACCGACAGATGTTCCAGGTCCGGGCTGCAGGAGCTTGTCAGTGCCACTGTGTCCGAGCACCACACAGTATTGATCAGTAGGCAGATACCACTTCCCTTCGTCTTGCCCGAAGACGCCGTGATCTGATGGATCAAAAACCCTTCTGGTCGGATGGCACCGTAGGAGGTGGCAGGGGAGAGCCAGGTCTCTGTGAAACAGAATACACAGCAGTTCTGCATCTCCCTGCAGTAGGTGAGTCTCCCTTTAAGATCATCCACCTTGTTCTCTGTGGCTTGCACATTAGCTAGTAGGATGGTGGGCAGAGGGACCCTAAAGCCCCTCTGCTTCAATCTGACCAGCAGCCCAGCTCTTTTCCCACGCTTCCTCGGTAATTTGTGCATTTTTCCATGTTTCCATCGATGCAGTGTGTTGTTGGCAGCTCTTTGAGGTTGGTGGATGTGTCTCGTGGGGATCGATCGGCGGGTCGTGTTGTTGGGTGCTCCAGGTCGGGCCGAGTGATGGGGGAAGCTCCGCTGCCACTTCCAACTGCCGGGGGCCCAGGCTGTCGATCGGGTCGGGGCCCTGAAGCCGACACTTAATCCTGGAGGGCTGGGCTGCCGGCTGAAACAAGTCCATGAACTGAGTCACGGAGGCCTCCGCTCCAGCCGAGCCCCGAGGTCGGCGGCGGAGGCCTCACTTCCGGCAGCTGTGGATGGCCACCAGCGGGGCTCTATGGTGGCCGCTCCGGGAAAGCGTCTGGGGTACCTTGAGGTCTCTGACGTCACTTCTGCGTGGTCGTCTGCTTCGGAGAGGTGCTGGTCGGAATGGGCCGCGTCTCCAGGTGCTCCGACACGGTAGCAGGCCATGGGTTTCTGGGAACGTGGTGGACCTTGGACCAGGCCTCACTGATTGGGTCCGGGTGTGGTCCGGAGTTGAGGAAGCAATTCTGGCGTGTCAGTGATCTCCAGCTGGGTCAGTAGCTTCGCCAGAGTGTTGTTGATCTTGCTAGATATAGCAAATTGGAGGTTTAGAAGGGTTTCTCGGGTATAGGATAGTGTAGAGGGCAGTTTGCTCAGGAGAGCATGCACAGAGTCGCCAGATACCGGCGGCATCTTAATAACGTCTTTTATTCCTGTCTCACATATTTCAGCTGCCTTGGTGTGTTCGTGTAACATTACCAAGTTAAATAGCTCTTTGCATATTTGACCAGCCCTACAAAATCACTTGGGTCCAAATACAAATGTTACAATTTCCTTTGCATCAAATTTGTAAAAAAAAATAAAAAATTGCATTTATTTTTGCCCAGTCATGCACAACTTGCAATTAATAGATTATTAACAGCATGAAAGAGAAAACACTTTAAATTTGTAGTAACTCTGTTACGCATTGCAAGGATTATGATTGGCTCTTTGGCTAATTTATCTAATTATACCATAATAACATGTTTATGTTGATTATGGAATAATGTTTCATTCATGTCAGTGCTTGGGGAAAAATGAAATCTCCAATTAAGAGATTATCATTGAAATCTTCATACCTAGGCTGCTTCTGTTTCTGCCATACTGCATTTCAGACTAATTTTCATTTCTGCTCAGTACCTTTTGTAACCCTTTATGCTCTTATCTGAGACATCTTTCTAGTTTAAGTTATTGTTCATTCCACTTTCTCCTGACAAGGAATGGGCCTATCGCTGTTCTCTGCGCTGTCTGTGGGGCTTTGATTACGGGGTCAGGATAAGAGACATAGATTGAGTGGGTAGCTAGAGACTTTTTTTCCAGGGCTGAAATGGTTAATACAGGGAGCATCATCTTAAGGTAATTAAAGGAAAGAATAGGGGGGATGTTAGAGGAAAACTCTTTACATAGTAGTGGGTGCATGGAATTCCCAGTTGGGGGTGGTGGTTGAGGTATTTGTACTAGAGACATTAAAGAGACTCTGAGGCACATGGATGATAGAAAAACGGAGGGCTATGTAGCTGGGAAGAGTTAGATGGGTGTTTAAAAAGTTGGCACAACTTTGTGAGCCAAAAGGCCTGTATTGCACTGTAATATTCTATGTTCTATTGCAGGTTTGACTAAGCCAGGTACAGTATTTTTGTGCACATTACTTAAACTTTGATCTGAATACATCATAATTTTATCTTCTCACGTGTGCAACCTTGAATCTGTGTGGAGGGGGATTGGAGGGTGCATTTTGATAAATAAAGTGTGGATATTGTGAGATACTTGTTTCTCGTTGAGATTTTTTTGCAGGCTTTTAATAATTGTTGCAGGGAGTTTTTTTGACTTTGAATTACTAAATGTACTGATCTAAAGATTAATAGCAACCTACTGAAGGTTGATTTAAATACATTTCTCCATCTTTAAATTCAGTTGTTGCATTGTACTCAGAGGGAAGGACAAAATGTGGTGTGTTCTATCTGTAATGTAATAAACATTCAAGTTACTTCATGGTATTCCTAAATAAAATGTAACACAACCAGGAAAGGATATGAAGATGTGGTGAAAAGCTTGAGCAGAAAGATGAGTTTTAGTAACAAATTAGAAAAGAATTAGGTTGAGATGAAATTCAGAAGGATGGGGCTGTGGGAATTTGCCAGTTTAAGTAGTAATTTTGGGGCTAATCAAGAGCTCTGATTTGTAATAGAGGACAGATTGGAATTCTGATGAATTAACGTTATGTAAATGATCATTCTCCAATATTTGTATGTCCTTTAGAACACTTTAGCTCTTTTTAATTCTTTCTACCGTCTGACTGTCTTTCAACACAGGTTGTGCCCCTTTATCAGGGTTTATTCTTAAACTGATAAATTACAATTGTGTCTTTGTCTGGAAGGAACTGGGATACAACTATGTTGAACTCAATGCCAGTGACACTCGCAGCAAGAACACTTTGAAAGAAGTGATAGCAGAATCACTGAACAACACCAGCATCAAAGGCTTCTGTTCTGGTATGTACTTCGTATGTTTCGGGTTTCAGATCAGGACTTGCCTGTTGGCACTGTTCCACAAATGGCATTGTTATTGATACTGTTTTGCAAATGCGTAAAAAGGTTTCTCTGTTAGCTCGACTGTTTTTCATTTCAGGAACTGCATCGTTAGGTCCCAAACACTTGTTAATCATGGATGAGGTGGATGGGATGGCTGGTAATGAGGACAGGGGTGGAATACAGGTAACAGTTTGAGTCATTTGATGAAGAGGTTTGTTCACTTAAATGTTTAACCAGGGATTTCTGTAAGTACTGCAAGTTACTTGAGAATGGATGGATTCTTTTTATTGTTATACTTGCAGTGTTTCCACTAATATATTGCAAGCATTTAGTGATACTTCACTGATTTGCTGCATCAGAATTTGTTGTGGAATATAACTTCCAAATGCATATTTCCCTTGTGCTTACTGCCAGTGTTTGTTAGTCTTGTGTGCTTGGGGTAAGAGACTCCCACCAGCTTGTATGGTATAAATTTAATGCCTTGTCTGTTACAATTTACACTCAGTACACCTGGGCACCTGCTCATTATTGCAAATATCTAATCAGCCAATCATGAGGCAGCACCTCAATGCAGACAAGTATGTAGATATGGTCCAGAGGTTCAACTATTGTTCAGACTAAACATCAAAATGGGGGAAGAAATGTGATCCAAGTGACTTTGACCTTGGAATGATTATTGCTGCCGGATGCCACGCGACATTAATGTGCAGCAGAACATCTGTCAACACAACACTTCATGGGCTACAGCAACGTAAGACCACAGACGTGTACCCAGTAGCCATAGAGGAGGTACCTAATAAAGTGACCACTGAGTGTATATCCCTCAGCCCCAAAAGCCACGTATGTGGTATGCGGAAAGAGGAAAGCACAAAATAAAACCGAGAACCTGGAAATTTTCTGTTGTGAATTGAAGACACGATTATGTAGCCACGTATGGGATATGTGGATCTAGATGCTGAGGTTTCCAGCCTGGGGCCCACAGACTTCTAGGTTAATGGCATTAAGAGGCTGGGAACTACTGATCTGGATGGAAGTTGAGGAATGATATGTCGGTGAAAGTTTGGTCATGGGAGAAGGTGGTGGTGGATGAAAGTGGCATCTGAGTATCTAAGATGCATCGGAAAGAATTAGCTTATTCCTTGAATCCTAGCTGTGAAATAAAACTTGACTTTTCTTTTCTTCATAGGCTAATTTTAAGCCTTTTCACTGGAACAAAGATAATGTTTTGAATTAGGAGTGATATTATTTAATTCTGCATTTGCATTTCTGACAGTATTAATTTATTTTCTCCTGGTCTTTTCACACCAGTGGGCAGGTTGAAATCCTACCTCAAATATCTGAAAGGAAATTAAGTTATTGGATGTATTCTATTCTGTTTCAGGAGCTGATTTCTCTCATAAAGCAGACCAAGGTTCCCATAATCTGTATGTGTAATGATCGGAATCATCCCAAGATACGGTCTTTAGCAAATTACTGCTTTGATCTCCGTTTCCAGCGGCCTCGAGTAGAACAAATTAAGGTAGGGCTTGATAATTGTGTCTTTTTAATTATCCAATCCTTGTTGAGCTGCTGTGGCTTCTTGGTAGTTTTGAACGTATGCTCAAGCGTCTCTCCTTGAAAGTAGTAAGTAATACTAATATATAGTTTTAGCCACCTGAATTTTGAGCCTAAATTATATTTGCATCCTGTAGTCCACCTGCACCTTCCTCATAAATACCAGGGGTTTTTGCTTCCACCCACCATCTTTGCTGAAAGACTAGAAACTTGGGACTCTCTTTCAGTCTCCCCAAATGGTTAAAATTCTTGTTTTTTGCACTGCAAGAACCTGACTGCTTTAACACTTGCATTATTGAAGTGTTGGTTTTGGTTATAGGTTATCTTTATGCATTTGGGGCAAGTTTGCAATGGTAAAAAAAACTGGAGATTGCTTTGTGAAGTAAAGAAAATTTGCATTTTTTTCCCACGTGAACAATGGCTGCATTTTACAGAAATTGCTTAAAACCATCATTATCTACAAACACACCAATGAACTGTATTGGAAGAAATGCTAATGTTAAAGTTGGCTACAACCTGATAGAAACATTGATCCTCAATGACTTTAAGCCTATTTTTCTATCTTCAGGGTGCAATGATGACTGTTGCTTTTAAAGAAGGCTTGAAGATTCCTCCTCCAGCTATGAATGAAATTATACTTGCAGCCAGTCAAGATATCAGACAGGTTAGTGATTGAATGTGAACAGCAGAGGTCAAGTTCTGTGAACTCTTGTCACTGAACATCCCAACAAAATGTTTTGTGTTATTGCAGACTGGTGATAAAAGTACTGAATTGACAGTTTGCAACTAGTCTGGATAACCTTAAGCACCTTTTACTAGAATGGCATTGAACTTAATCCTTATTGCTGTTGAGCCATTTGTGAATTCAGAGCTTAGAGATTTCAGCTGAGGAAAGATTGGATAAAATGTCAGGTGGTTGTTTTCTTTGGATCAGAAAGTGAAGATATTGTTCTTTAGTTTTTGTGCACTTCAACGAAAAAGAAAGGATAGGAAGATGCCATTTTCTCTTTAGCAATGAGAGAGTTCAGAGTAATTTGTAGAAAGTGTGGAGCCAGAATAATTCTTTCCTTGTCTCACGGTGGGTATGGGTTTGGAACATATTGCCTGTAAGTTGCAAGTCCTCATCAGATTAAAAAGTACTTGGGGGGAGTAAACACATCAAGTAGTTTTTATAACAACCGGTACTGTGAAAGCTGGGCTGGATTTTTCTTTTTTTGTTGGTGTGGGCCCTGTAAATTTCCATTAACTTACAAAGATTTGTTTTTTTTTAATGTGTATTTTCTAGATCCTGCACAATCTCAGTATGTGGTGTGTAGAAAACAAGACTCTGACATACGATCAGGCTAAAGACAATGGCAAGAAGACAAAGAAAGACATTAAACTGGTGGGGTTATTATTTAAAACATGATTTATTGAATATACTGTAAGAAAAATGATATGCAAATGATTGACTGAGGCTTTCAAATTCCAGCAAAATATGTGAATTTTTGTACCAGTACTTACTGACTTGTTCTTGCTTGTAGTTTTTACAGAATTTTCTGGTCATGTTGGGATGTTAGTTCGGGAGGGTGGAGCATATTCTCACATTGTTTTTAACACCCCTCTTCCCCTGGATGTTCAAAGAGAACATCCATAAGTAGAATTTATCCATGTTTTGTGTGTTTTCCAAATATCTCTCAATATGGTATCCACACCTTTGCAGTATTGTACACATAGTATTGAAAGAGCAAAATTACTAAAGGTGGGGTTGGGGGTGGGGGGGGGGGGGAGAGAGAACTAATAAATTCTTCTCGGACTTCCAGACGGGTATAGGTATTAATTTTAACAAACTCTGCCATCTTCATCAGGGATGATGCCTGGGCACATTGAGTTCGGTGGTATTTATGCCCCTGCTGTCTGTCCCTCCTGATTGGTTAGTTCTGCTGTGCCACCTTGTTTACAATTTGAATTCCAGTTCTTAGAGTGAGACCTTTGTCTTTGAAATTCTTTTCTTCTAGTTTTCTTTCAGTGGCTTCCTCACTGGTTATCCCAAAAGCCATTGCCGCGGTGCAGTGGCTGTTTTGCCGATACCGAGTATTACAAAAAGAAAGTGACTGGCCCTCCAGGCACTACAGCAAAACCCAGCCATCCTGATTTTACCAGCGGAAAAGGGAAATGTGATGGTTACCACAGGAAAGTCCACCGGATTCTGGATAATCTGTCTAAGAGCATAAGAAATGGGAGCAGGAGTAGGCTATCTGGCCCATTGAGTTTGCTCCAGACTCTCTGTATCTTCTGCACAATTTGCTTTTCCACTAGATTTGGTATCATCAGCAAACTTTGATACGTTACACTCGGTCCCATCTTCCAGATCGTTAATGTATATCGTGAACAGTTGCAGGCCCAGCACTGACCCCTGTGGCTCACTGCTCACCACTGATTGCCAACCAGAGTAACACCCATGTATCCCAACTCTCTGCTTTCTATTAGTTAACCAATCCTCTATCCATGTTAATACATCACCCCCAACTCTATGCATCCTTATCTTATGGAGAGGTCTTTTATGTGGCACCTTATCGAACGCCTTCTGGAAATCCAAGTAAATTATGTCCATCTGTTCCCTGATATCCACTGCGATTGTTATATCCTCAAAGAACTCCAGAAAGTTTGTCAAACAGGACTTGCCTTTGCTGAATCTATGCTGCGTCTGTCTGACGGATCCATCTCTTTCCAAATGCCTTGCTATTTCTTTAATGATAGATTTTAACATTTTTCCAACTATAGATGTTAAACTAACTGACCTGTAGTTCCCGGCCTTTTGCCTACATCTTTTGGAACAGTGGCTTGACATTTGCAGTCTTCTGATCCCCTGGGACCTGCCCAGAATCCAGAGAATTTTGGTAAATTATCACCAAAGCCATAACTTCTACCACTTCTTTCAGTATCCTGGGATGCATTCCATAAGGACCAGGGGACTCTATCGGTACTACTACTTACTACCGCTGGGTGAAAGAAGCCTTTGAAATAAAACTAGAGGAAAGGAATTATTTTAAAAAAAAGGATGTAGGTCTTGCTCTAAGTAAGAACTGGAACTCAATTGTAAATAAGGTGGGACAGCAGAAATCTGATTGGATGAGAACTAACCAATCAGGAGGGATGGATGACAGTGGTATAAATACTAATGGACTAGACTTGCCCGGGCATCATTCTTGATAAAGATGGCAGAGTTTGTCATTGAAACGTCAGTTAAAATCAATACCTGTACCCGGCTGGACACCCAAGAAGGGTTTATTCGCAATATGGTTTATTCGGATATCCTCGAGGGTAGTAATCTCCGGATTGCTGCCTGTTCCACGTGCCAGTGAGGGTAAGAGTAGGTTGCTGTGGCAGATGAACATGTGGCTGAGAAACTGGTGTAGGGGGCAGGGTTTCAGATTTCTAGATCAATGGGACCTCTTCTGGGGCAGGTGGGGCCTGTACAAGAGAGACGGGTTACACCTGAACTACAAGGGGACCAATATACTTGCAGGGAGCTTTGCTAGTGTTATTGGGGAGGATTTAAACTAGATTTGCAGGGGGATGGGAACCAGAGTGCCAGAGTAGATAGTGGAATGGGGGTAAAAATAAATGATGTTAGCAGTTCATGCAAAGTCACAAATAGTAAGGTTGTGTGTAGTGGTAATAATCTTCTGAGGTGTGTATATTTCAATGCAAGGAGTATTGTGGGAAAGGCAGATGAGCTGAGGGCCTGGATTGACACATGGAATTATGACATCATTGCCATTACTGAAACTTGGCTACAGGAGGGGCTTAATGTTCCAGGGTTTCGATGTTTCAGACATGATAGAGGCAGAGGGATGAAGGGTGGGGGTGGTGGCTTTGCTAGTCGGGGAAAATATTACAGAAGTGCTTTGGCAGGACAGATTAGATGGCTTGTCTACTGAGGCCAAATGGGTGGAGCTGAGAAACAGGAAAGGTATGACCACATTAATAGGGTTGTATTATAGACCCAATAGTCAGCGAGAATTGGAGGAACAAATCTGCAGAGATAACAGACAACTGCAGGAGACAGAAAGTTGTGATTGTAGGGGATTTTAATTTTCCACACATTGATTGGGACTCCCATACTGTTAAAGGTCTAGATGGGTTAGAGTTGGTAAAATGTGTTCAGGAAAGTTTTTCTAAATCAATATATAGATGTACCAACTAGGGAGGATGCAATATTAGATCTCCTGTTAGGAAATGAGTTAGGGCAGGTGACGGAAGTGTGTGTGGGGAACACTTTGGTTCTACTGATCGTAACGCCATCAGTTTCAACTTGATCATGGATAAAGATGGATCTGGTCCTGGGGTTGAAGTTCTAAACTGAAAAATGGCCAAATTTGAAGAAATGAGAAAGGATCTAAAAAGTGTAGATTGGGACAGGTTGTTCTCTGGCAAGGATGTGATTGGTAAGTGGGAAGCCTTCAAAGGAGAAATTTTGAGAGTGCAGAGTTTGTATGTTCCTGTCAGGGTTAAAGGCAAAATGAATAAGAATAAGGAACCTTGGTTCTTGAGGGATATTGGAACTCTGATAAAGAAGAGAGAGATGTATAACATGTATAGGCAACAGGGAGGAAATGAGATGCTTGAGGAGTATAAAAAGAGTAAGAAAATACTTAAGAAAGAAATCAGGAGGGCTAAAAGAAGACATGAAGTTGCTTTGGCAGTCAGGGTGAAGGATAATCCTAAGAGCTTCTACAGGTATGTTAAGAGCAAAAGGATAGTAAGGGATAAAATTGGTCCTCTTGAAGATCAGAGTGGTCGGCTATGTATGGAACCAAAAGAAACAGGAGAGATATTAGATGTTTTTTTTGCATCTGTATTTACTAAGGAAACTGGAATGGAGTCTATGGAAACAAGGCAAACAAGTAGGGAGGTCATGGAACCTATACAAATTGAAGAAGAGGAGATACTTGCTGTCTTGAGGCAAATCAGAGTAGATAAACCCCCAGGACCTGACAGGGTATTCCCTCGGACCTTGAAGGAGACTAGTGTTGAAATTGCAGGGGCTGGCAGAAATATTTAAAATGTTGAAATCCATGGGCCGGATGCCAGAGGATTGGAGGATAGCTCATGTAGTTCTGTTGTTTAAAAAAGGCTCAAAAAGTAAGCGGGGAAATTATAGGCTGATAAGTTTGACATCGGTAGTAGGTGAATTATTGGAAGGAATACTAAGAGATAGGATCTACAAGTATTTGGATAGACAGGGACTTATTAGAAAAAGTCAGCATGGCTTTGTGCGTGGTAGGTCATGTTTAACCGATCTATTAGAGTTTTTCAAGGAAGTTACCAGGAAAGTGGATGAAGGGAAAGCAATGGATGTTGTGTACATGGTCTTCAGTAAGGCCTTTGACAAGGTCCCGCATGGGAGGTTAGTTAGGAAGATTCAGTCGCTAGGTGTACATGGAGAGGTAATAAATTGGATTAGACATTGGCTCAGTGGAAGAACCAGAGAGTGGTAGTGGAGGATTGCTACTCTGAGTGGAGGCCTGTGACTAGTGGTGTGCCACAGGGACCAGTGCTGGGTCCATTGTTATTTGTCATCTATATCAATGATCTGGATGATAATGTGGCAAATTGCATCAGCAAATTTGCTGATGATACAAAGATTGGAGGTGTAGTGCACAGTGAGGAAGGTTTTCAAAGCTTACAGAGGGATTTGGACCAGTTGGAGGAATGGGCAGAAAAATGTCAGATGGAGTTTAATGTGGACTAGTGTGAGGTATTGCACTTCGGAAGGTCAAACCTTCAAGGTAAATGGTAGGACACTGATGAATGCAGTAGAGCAGAGGGATCTGGGAGTACAGATACATAATTCCCTAAAAGTGGCGTCACAGGTGGATAGGGTCGAAAAGAGAGCTTTTGGTACATTGGCCTTTATAAATCAAAGTATTGAGTATAAGAGTTGGAATGTAATGGTGAGGTTGTAGTAAGACATTGGTGAGACTGAATTTGGAGTATTGTGTGCAGTTTTGGTCATCTATTTACAGGAAGGATATTAATAAGGTTGAAAGAGTGCAGAGAAGGTTTACAAGGATGTTGTCGGAACTTGAGAAACTGAGTTACAGAGAAAGGTTGAATAGGTTAGGACTTTATTCCCTGGAGAGTAGGAGAATGAGGAGTGATTTGATAGAGGTGTATAAAATTATGATGGGTATAGATAGAGCGAATGCAAGCAGGCTTTTTCCACTGAGGCTAGGGGAGAAAAAAACCAGAGGTCATAGGTTAAGGGTGAAGGGGGAAAAGTTTAAAGGGAACATTGGGGGGGGGCTTCATGCAGAGAGTGGTGGGAGTGTGGAATGAGTTGCCAGATGAAGTGGTGAATGTGGGCTCACTTTTGACATTTAAGAAAAACTTGAACAGGTAAATGGATGAGAGGGGTTGGGAGGGTGCAGGTCAGTGGGACTAGGCAGAAAAATGGTTCGGCATAGCCAAGAGCCAAAAGGCCTGTTTCTGTGCTGTAATGTTCTATACTAGGAAAGCACTAAATCCTTTTTCAAAAGAACTAGTACTCCCATTATAGAAACAAATGTGTATTAGGGTGTTTGAATTTAATAATATCATGGGAATGTGTGTATGGGTGTCAGTAAGTTGGGTGTTTGTAACCTGGGACTTGGCCTGTACAATAATGAGCAATCTTGCACAATGTGTTATATTAATGTTTCTGACAATTTTGTGACTATTCTGACCAAGGCATAAATCTTGGAATAGTGAAAATCTCTAATTACACTACACACATGTTAATAATAAATAATGATTACAAAAACTCAGCTTTCCAATTTCAGGGTCCCTTTGATGTTGTGAGGAAAGTGTTTTCTGCTGGAGAGGAAACTGCCTCCATGAGCTTGATTGACAAGTCAGATCTCTTCTTCCACGATTACTCTCTCTCACCACTTTTTGTTCAAGAAAACTACCTGCATGTGAAGCCAGCAGCCTCTGGGTAAGTTGTAGATGTTGCCTTTCTGGCTGAGCATTGTTTGATCTCAAATTTATTGTTTTTATAGCCATTTCAGATTTTCTTTATTTTCAGTCCCCTTTATAAACTGATATCAGCCTGCTGACTTGTGTCTTGTTCTCTCATACCTAATGGAGCATAGGCTTTGATCTCTTTGCACTTTAGTGATTTGTTGTGCTTGTATTTTAGATCAAACCTCAAGAAGCATTTAATGCTGTTGAGTAAGACAGCAGATAGTATCTGTGACGGAGACCATGTTGATAAACAGATCAGATCTCGGCAGGTGTGGAATCTACTCCCTACTCAGGTCAGTGGTGTTGTCTGAGGAAAGATATCGTTTGTTTCACTCACAATTTCAATCTACCTCTCTGGAGCAGTGTCATTGCTATCTGATACTTCGTTTTATTTTCTAAGCTGCTGCTTTAAATAAATTACCATCTAGTAATTCCCTACCATTGTTCTTGCCTACCATCCCACAAGCTGCCATATATAGCAGGATCCGACCATTAGGCGCGCTAGGGTTCACTCTCTAGTGACTGTCCTGACCTGCTGCACTGACCCACCTGGCACCTAGCACTGAAAGTGGGACAAGTGCTACACCTCCCTCACCCTCACCCCCATTCGGGGCCCCAGACTGTCCTTCCAGACGATGCAACAATTCACCTGAGTCTGCTGCATCCAGCACTCCTGTTGCGGCCCCCTCTACATGGGTGACACCCGACATAGATTTGGGGATCACTTTGCCCTGTCCACTACAAAATGTGGGATTTCTTGGCTTCCACCTGTTTCACCCACTTCCCATTCCAATGTTGGTCCATTGCTGTCTCTACTGCCACAATGATGCCACACTCGCCTTGGAGGAGGAATGCTTCATATTCTGTCTGGGTTGCCTCTAACCTGGTAATTTCTCTCCTCTTCCACCACCCCCCCCCCCCCCACTTCTCTTTTTACATTCTTCATTCTGGCTCCCTTCTCACCTACTTGGTGCCCCTTCTCCTTTCTTCCATGGTCGACTGTCCCCTCCTGTCAGATTCCTCCTTCAGCCCTTCACCTTTTCCACCTATCACTGCTCAACTTAATTTCTCCTCTTCCCCTCCCCCCCAACTTGGTTTCACCTATCACTTTCCGGTTTGTGCTCCTTCCCCTTCCCCACCTTATTCTGCTTCTCTTAACACCCCCTACCTTTTCCAGTCCTGATGATCTTGGTCTGAAATGTTAACTGTTTATTCCCCCGTATACCTGCTATCTAACTTGCTGGACTTTCTCCAGTACTTTGTGTATTATCTTCTAAGTTCTCTTGCTATTCATATTGTGAATACACAGTTTAGTTTATCAATTCAAGGAATGTATAGACATTTTCTCATGCGGTTGTTCTTTGGTTATGCCCCTTGATGTGGGTGATCATCATCTCTTCATGATCGTGATTGTTCTTGGCAGTTTTTTCTACAGAAATGCTTTTGTGCAATGGTCCTGTGTAATTGTTCACCTGGTAATTTTATTGGTTTATTTTGTAATTAGAATTGAAGTAGGCTTTATTACAGAGAAAGCATTTTTTTTAACCCATTGTGCCATTGGAAAGTAATATTTGCTTCATTCATTTCTACTACTTGCTCCTGTGTGTTTTTTTCCCAAATATTAATCCATTTGTGCTGTAGGAAGGTTACTGTTACTCTATTTAGCTGGCCACACATGGGTTTAAAATAAAGTCTCTTGACCAGTCTTTATCTACTGATGTTTTATCTTATTTACTTAATAGATGACATCAGCAAAAATGGTTTCTTAAACTCATTAAAATCTCTTAAGATTTTAGCAACTCTATCAGTATTTAAGACTTGTTCTGACAGAGATTTGACTTTTATGTTCCATTATATCTAAAGGCTGTGTTTACTTAGGGAAGAAGAAATTTACCATGGTGTTTTATATTGCTAGAATATAAACATCCAAAGCTAGATGCTGTAAATGAACTCAAATGCAATTGCTGACTTTACATTCTTGTCACTACTGCTTCAAGCTACAGAGTTCAAACTTTTTATACTTTAGCAATTACTTTTTCCTTGTCACTAGTCTTAATTTTTGTACCTCAACCCATGTATCAAATGTGTTGGTTAGCTGTTTAGTAGATACTTTCTCTTCTCTTCTGTTGTCACCTGTAAAATTGACTCAGTTCTGGAGTCATTTCAAGTACTACTTCCCAACAGCTTGAAAATCTAATACGATCTATTCCAACTAATTTTAGAACATAAACAGAAGAAAGATGAGGTCATCTGGCTTCTTGTGCCCTGCTCTGATATATGATAAGTTTACAGATGACTTCATGCCCCAGTAACATTTTATTGCACTACCATTGTAATTGTCATATATGTAGAAACGTTGGTCCCACAGATACACGAGGCAAAATTACCTGCTGTCTATACTTGGTGTTATTTCTATATTTGACTTAGTTAGTAGTACCCTTGGCTCTAAGGTAGAATTTTCTGTTTCCAAGTCCCATCTCAGAGATGAGCTGTTCTGAAAGATTAAATGAAGTATTAGGCCAGCGGAAGCATCCTCGAAAGAACCTGGCCAGGATAACCAAGCTACTAAAGAACAAAATATACTGTTGTTAATTGAACATGGGTATTTAAGGAACTGTTTAGTAGTGTGCTTATGTACACAATGTTCTCCATACCTGTGAATATATTTTTGGTTATAATAAATTTATTTATAAATAGTTTACTCCCCTCTGCTTTGCATCAGGTTTACAAATTCTGAAAACAAAATATGATAAAACATGGAAGAAAATTATTCTGTCTTGTGGTAATCTCTGGGTTGGAAAGTTCCTCGGGAAAGCCTAATTGCAGTGAGGCAATGCATGGAGTGTTGTTTCTTGAACCGTTAGAATAGAGAATTGGTATGGTGCACGGCTTGAATTAATAAAGAATTTCTAAACGAATTTTTGGTACAGAGTATTGAAATACATTTGTTTTGTAGGCAATATATGCAAGTGTGATTCCTGGTGAATTGATGAGAGGTTACATGTCACAATTTCCAACTTTCCCAAGTTGGTTGGGGAAATTTTCATCCACTGGCAAGCATGAACGTATTGTCCAGGAACTTACCAGGCATATGTGCCTAAGGTATGTGGCAATAGGATTTTAGCAGAGCTTGATATGAAATGCTTATTTTAAAGAAAACAAACACAATAATTCTGGAGTCTACCAGCAAATAAATGGGTCATGATGGTCTGTGATCAGTCAAGTAAACTGTACTTGAGGTTGTAACTTGGGTCTTCACATGATGGGAATGGATGGGACAGCTGTGTTGAGTTGGCGTTATGACTCTAATGAATTGTGATGTATGGATCTTGAATAGGTTATTTATACTGACTCTGTGAAGAGGTGTCCCGCAGAACTTGGTCTGAACTTTTGTGTGCATTGCTAACTTCAGGAAGATGCCAGCAATGCTGCACTGAAGTTCCCAGTGTTGGCTTGCTGCTTTGTGAGGGAATTTTAAGTCGTACAAGTATACAGCTTCAAACAATAAATTATTTGGTTGAATATCCTACGGTGGCTTGTGATTTGTATCTGTTTATTCCAAGCTCTCACATCAGTACTTTTTATACTGATTTAAAAGGACACATGCCAGCAAGCGGGCAGTAAACTTGGATTACCTTCCTTTTCTGCGGGATGCCCTGGTGCGACCCCTTTCACTTCAGGGAGCGAATGGTGTTCAGGAGGCTGTTGAAACCATGGATGCGTATTATCTTCTGAAGGAGGATGTGGATTGTATCATGGAGATTAATAGCTGGGGTGGTCGGCCTGATCCATTCTCCAAACTAGACCCGAAGGTAATCCATAATTATTTCAGTAGAATATTTTTACCATTTTTTTTTTAATGGGATTGAATTAGCCTGTTCCACATTGAAGAAAATAAATAGGTTGAATATGCAATGGTAGATATAAAGGCCTGTGGAAACTTTTAATTCTTGGTTTAGGTTACTTGAAGTTCTTCAATTCTGTATCTCCTCAACCTCTGTTAGGTAAAAGCTGCATTTACTCGCACCTATAACAAAGAGACACATTTGACTCCATATGCTCTGCAAGCCATAAAGAAACTGAAATATGGGAGTGGTGCTGGATCGTCTCTGGACTCTGAGCTTAATGAGGACTTGCAGATAGAGGATGCACATGCAGATGAAGCTGAGGATAACTTAGAAATGGATGGAATGATTAAGGTAGGGAAATGTTTTTCATAAGTCATCGAGATACTGGACACCTTACTGGGACTGCTTCATATTTGCAGTGTTGGAATGAAAGGAAATTGCTCTGCAAAGGAACATTGATATTCAGGAATGGGATATAACTATGGTAATGAAAGTACAAACTAAAGATGGCAGTTTTGTTCCTTGCTCCCTATCTGGCTTTCATAAAATAAATAATTGAATAATTTTTTTTCCAGGAATAGGTGATTGGATTACAGTAATGGGTGGGACCAAGTGCTTCAAAGTTCTGTTGGATCACATGTAAAAATAAAAAAAAACAACTGTAGATTCTGGATATCTTAAGTAAAAACAAAATGCTGGAAGTGACTCTTCATTAAAACTGAGTTGGAAGAAAAACATGTTGGGTTTCAATACTATCTTGAATGGGGATGGATGGGTAGAACAATGGGAATATCGCTGATAGGATGAGAGTAGATGGAAGCTAGGAACTATTAGCAAGGCTGTGGTACATGACCAGCAGGTCAGACTTGTACTAATGAAAGAGAAATACTGAGCTGAACTTCTAGAAATGGGCAGTTCTTATAAGGAAGGAAAAAGCAAGTAACTTAAAATTCTGCAACATGGAAGATGGGTGGTTTTCCTTGAGTTTGCATTGGGCTTCATAACAATACAGGAGGCCACAGCAAGAATGGGATTGGGGGGGGGGGGGTAAATTAAACTGACCTGTTGGTCTTCCTACATCCTGCAGAAATGCCAGAGTTTCATCTTCTCTCTTATTGCTAACTTGCACCAGGTTGTCCTGGCAATGGGATGTTCAGGTTGCTAGTTGTAACTAGTGGATATTGAATGTCTGTTCCATTGGTATAGGCCCCATGGAAGATAAAACCACAAAGCCTGGGATTAAGTTGCATAATATCCTCAAGTAAGATTTGTGTATTAATCTGAGTCATGTGAGCTAGTTACTTCGACTGCAATCTGATTTCACGTTGACCAATCATTACCATCCTTCCAAAGGTTGTCAATTTTAATATGTTTCATTGATAAAGACTGAGAACTTAGTGTTTAAAATCTACAGGAGAGATATCTTCTGGAGGGCAATTAGCTAGGGCTGAAGAAATGGAATGGATGAATATTATACATTTCCTATTGAAAATGAGTACTCTACAGAATGCTCCTAGCTCAGTTTTAGGAATGGACAAGTTTGAGTTAATTGCATAAAGCCAATGGAAAAAAGTAGGTCGGGGGATCTGTATCACTTAGTATTTAGAAATCCTATTGTAATTAAAGTTACTTTAATGTTTTCTTTGTAGCCAAAGAAGTCTAAAGCATCAAAGAGCAGAACAGAAGAAAAATTGCCACAGCTGAAAGGAAGAAAGGATAAGGGAAAGCAAAGAGCAACAAAATGATTTTGCCTTGAGACTGTCTGCAGGTCTGCTAATGGACTGTAGTGACCAGGCTTAATACCTGGTGCTTGATGCAATTTATTTGAGTGCAGTTTTCTTTTGTCTTAAAAAGAAAATTATTTACAAACTTTCTCCTGAAGTAAAGGTGTATGTATTTTTCTGTATATATGCAATACAAAACTATCCTTTTTAGGTATTTTTGAAACTGTATATTAACATGACGTGACACAGGCTTTTTTTTTTGAATAAAGTAATTTTTGCAGAGTCATCTGCAACGGTAAGATGAGCCCTGTGTTGCTTCCTGTACACACTTAACTGGAAATAGTTTAGAAGACCAGAGGATTAACTGGCCTATTCCCTGTAAAGGCCCATTGGAAACTGCAGAAGCATTGTCATGTTTTTGTTGTGGCCCTTCATTCCAGAACAAGAGCAATGCAGTGAAGTCATGTTAGTAGTCTTGAGTGAATTGTCCTTTAAGCCACAAGTTATTCAGACTCAGTTTTGCACTTTATATTTGAGAAATTTAACTAGCTTAGTAGCTTTGTTTCTTATAGGAAAAAAGTGTCATGCTTTCATTAGATTGAAGTTGGTAACTTGGTAAGAGCTCTTTGGTTTATTTTAGACCAATTGGGTGATTTTTCTGCTTGGAGTTTAATTTGGGCTGATGTATATTGTTATCAACCACATGGATGATAAAGTACACATAGGTTGGTGTGAGCAAAGAAGCGTATTGATCAGGTAAACTTGGTTTGATGCCATAATTCTGTAATGTTTAACCAAGTGCTTGGTCTTGTCAGATCGTGTAGGTCTTATGCAGAAACTGACCAATACTTAAAACACTTTTTAATCATTTGAAAATCAAAGCAAGTTGAGGGACTTGCCTCCAAACCATGATCTGAATTTTCTCAATGTATCGATAAAGGACACCGCTTGATAAAAATGGGTTGTATATTAGCTAAGAACCAATGTCTTACAAAGTCAGGTAAATTTCACCTCTTGGACTATGCAGTTGAAATTATATGTTGAAATACTGATAACATGTTAATATAATAAAGAAGGATTTACCAAATTTACACTAATTCAAATTATTTTAATAATACATAAATAGTACATTTTGTGTATGAGCAGCAGTGCTTCTATTTCAATAGAACTTTTAGCATGCGTTAAAGGTAGCACAGGGAATCTAATTAATGCCTCATCTGGAGAATGTTATATATGAATCGATTATTCAGTATCTTGACTTGCTGGCAAAAGTGAAAGATTCCATATGAAAATGGCAGACAGGTTATTTTATTGCTGGTACTATGCAGTGTGACTAATAGTGAGAATGAGAAAAATAATTCCTTTGGAAGATGAGCTAGTATTTAAATAAATTTGAAAAACAATGCAAATATTATAAGTAGTTCAATTTAAAGATAACCATACAATAACTGCTACTGAAGGGAGCATTGTTTTCTAAAATGATATTGGGTACGTTAACCACAGAACACTTTTTCAGAGCATGTCTGCAGTGTTCAGAGAAGTTTTGAGTATTAGTCTTATAGAACTTGGCTTAAGAGATCACACATTGTAGAATACCTGACACAACTAAATGGTAATCAAGATTGTACGAACAGAAATACAAATAAAAATAATGGTTATTTTGTTTTTAAATTTAAGCAAGATTGCTTAAGTAACATTCAAGCAGAAATCTGAAGTTTCTTTCAAGCACATGTAATTTTGAAGTTTAAAATTATTGCAAAGTTAAAGTTTCCAGAGATTCCATACAAAATTTTATTACAATGCTATTTTGCGTAATGGTGATTTAATTCAAGAAGTAATGTTTGTCTACATTTTGTAAATCACTTTATGGCACTTTTTGTAAATCCTTTTGCTTCAGTCCTTTAAATGGAATAATGCTGAATTCTAAATGTGGTCTATCCAAGGTAATGGTTAAGGTTCGCTGGTCTTCACTTCATTTTAAGGAAATACTTGGATTCATTTCAATTAAGAATTAATCTCTTCCCCCTCCCACCCCACCAAAAATAATCAGTATTGTTAACTTCCCATAATTTATGTTTGCATTCTGCCTTTGCTACTTTACCTACACATAAATAACTTTTCAAAGAATGACCACATTGCTACTTTATAAGGAGTTTCATATGCCTGTTTCAAACCTCCTCTGTGCATATCAATATCTTCCTCTATTTTTTCTACAGCCTGCTGTTATAACTCATCATTTTGGTGTTGAGAGCACTTCATAGCTGAGTCCATAATTTTTGATCTTGGCAGTGAACAATAATGTTGTAAGAGTTGATCCCTGTGGAACACCAATTCCCACTAGTTTTAAAATCTGCTTTCTAGCCTGTTCTTTCCAGTTTGCTACTTTGCCTTTTGTGTTCTGAGTTTTAACTATGAGTCCAAATCACAGTACCTTTGTAAAGGATTTGTGGAAATCTAAACGATATACGTAATTTCCCTGATCAAGTCTCACTGTTACAAATAATTTGCTGTAGTAGCCATTTTGTCCATTGCAGTGTTATTTTTAGCTCTTAGATTTTGTGCTTTTTTTTTTGTTCTCCAGAAGTTTCCTTTGCTGAAGTGTTTTTTATATAACAGGCCAGGCATGTATTAACTTTCAAGATTCATAGTCCCTGATGCAGGCACAAATCTATTATGATTGCTGTAGCTGACTTTAAATGCGTTTAAATTGGCTTTCTGGCTCAGTCCTCCACTAGTTGTGAAAGATCTTCAGAGAAACAGGCATTTAAAACTCTTAAATAGGCACATAGATATTAGAAAAATGGAGGGTTATGGCTGTGCAGGAACGAAGGACTGAATTAATTGTGCCAACCATTATATAAACCTACCTCACATCATTAGCTGAAGGGCCCAACTGTTCTCTGCTCTATGAAACTGCACAAGATCGGCAAATATCGTGTCATAATCTGAGTAACCACTGCCCCTGAAATGTAGCAGCACTGGCACAGCATTGACAGGAAACTCAACAGCACCAGCCATAAAAGTACTGTAGCTTCACAGGTTGGGAACTATCCTGGTACATTTCCCACATTTGAGGTACGTCAGGGTTTTGATTGAAAGCTCCCCACTTGTCTGAAGGAGTGCAATTTCAACAACATCGCAGGATCCTAAATATTCACCCTCCTTTATTAGTGGGGTGGCTGCAATGGGCACTTATTTATAAAATGCTCTTTAAATACTTGCCCAGACTGCTCCAACAGTACCTCCACAAGTGCTGCTTCAATACAAGGCAACGGGTTGGGGGAGCATCACCATCTGTGTGTTCCAGTTCCCACTCCTTTGTTGACCTTGTGTGACTGTACCTGTGTTACCATTGGGTCTAAATCCTGAAGCACTCCATCTAACAGTAGTTTGGGAGAAGCCTCAGCAGCGAGGTACGCACACGAGGCTGCTTAAAAAGATAATGCCATGGGCTCTTGCAGGAAAGCTACTAGCATTGGTAAGAGCATTGGCTGAATGGCAGGAGCCATAGAGTGGAAATAAAGGAGCCTTTTCTGATTGGCTGCCTGTGACTAGAGGTGTTCCACTGGGGGTCAGTGTTTGGACCGCTTTTCCTTACATTGTATGTTAATGATTTGGATTACAGAATGGATGGTTTTGTGGCCAAGCTTGTAGATAATACAAAGATGGGTGGAGTGGCAGGTAATGTTGAAGCAGAGAGTCTGCAGAAGGACAGATTAGGAGAATGGGCAAAGAAGTGGCAGATTGAATACAGAGTCAGGAAGTGTATGATCATGCACTTCGGTTGAAGGAATAAAAGCATAGACAGTTTTCTAAACAGAGAGAAAATTCAAAAATCCAAGGTGCGAAGGGACTTGGGAGTCCTCGTGCAGGATTCCCTAAATGTAATCTGCAAGTTGAGTCTGTGTTGAGGAAGGTAAACGCAATGTTAGCATTCATTTCAAGTGGACTAGAATATAAAAGCAAGGATGGAATGCTGAGACTTTATAAGGCACGGGTGAAGCCTTACTTAAGAGTATTGTGAGCAGTTTTGAGTCCCTTATTTAATAAATAACGTGTTGACATTGGAGAGAGTTCAGAGGAGGTTCATGAGAATGATTCTGGGAATGAAATGCTTATTGTGTAAGCAACGATCTTTACTTGCTTGGTATTTAAAAGAATGGGGGTGAGGGGGGGTATTTGAATGTTGAAAGGTCTTAAAAGTGGATGTGCAGAGGATGTTTAGGACCAGAGGGCACAGCCTCAGTAGAGGGATCTCCATTTAGAATGGAGATGAGGAATTTCTTTAGCCAGAGAGTGGTGAATCTGTGGAATTCAGTGCCACAAGGTGGCTGTGAGTGTATTTAAGGTGAAGGTTGATAGGTCCCTGATTAGTCAGGGCATGAAAGGATACAGGGAGAAGACAGGAGAATGGGGTTGAGAGGAAAATGGATCGACCATGATGGAGCAGACCCAATGGGCTGAATAAGCTAATTTTGCTCCCGAGTTGTTCAAGATAGCAGCTCACTGTGATCTTCAAGGACAGTTGGAGTGGTCAATAAATGATAGGTGGAAATTAATTATTTTGTATATGTGGAAATGAGTCAATAACTAGACACCTAGGATTGAAAACTTGTCAGATAAAGTAGATTGTAGAGCATTATATTAAAAAAAAATCATGAACTTATTTACAGACTACCTATAAATAGTAGCTTTATGGTCTGAACATCAGTTGGAAATACTGGGTCAGCAACCAGCTTTAAGGCTGGCTGTGTAACCACAATGGAGTGATCAGCTACTTGATTTATCACTTCTAAATACTTTGAAGATGGGGATTTATTCACTATGGCCAGGATTTAAGGGAGGTTTTAAAGTGATCCTCTTGTCAGCTAAGCTGAGTTGAAAAGATTCATTTGTGCTAAATCCATGCCTGCAGTCTATTCCCTAATATGCAGCGCCAGCTTCTCAACTAATTAGTTTGGTACACTGACAGGAATTGCATTGTAATATTTCTTTTTGTCTTGTATAACCTTGAGGGTGAGCTACCATACAACCCACTCAAAAAGGCAGTTTATGACAGTGCAGACTGAGATTGTAATGGATAGAGATAGTATCCTAAAGGTTGAAATCGCTCTACTGTTATGTTTAAGTCAATATTAAATTACCCATCATGCATTTACTAAAAACTTTATTAAAATTTTAATATATAATATAAATTTATTCTGCATTTCCTCAGTGGTTATATACAGTTTCTGGACATAAATATTTAAAAAAAGAAACTAGTATATTAAACTAAACTGGTAGTAGTGTGTCATACTTGTTGTCTTGAGTGTCTCCTGCTAAATCTGCAAAATAACCAGAACAGTGGAAATTACTTTGACCTTTTGAGCAGTAAACTGATAATTGAACATTGATTTAGAGTTCAGATATTGCTTTAATTATTTCTTTAGATTGAAAGTAATTTCTCCAGAGCCTGCTTGTTACAATTAATTTTATATCTCAATTGTAAGTAGAACTGAATTCATTAAAGAAAATTCTTCGGATTTTTTGTTTTGCCTCGAGTATTCCATTGCAGATGTTGTGCTGTAGCAGTTACCTCTAGGGTTTGGTGTGACTGTCAGTATTTTTTTCAACAACACACTTGGGTTTTTGGGAAAAAAAAGTGCACCGTATTGAAACAACAGCTCAAGAAAACACAAGCATGTACTAAATTAAAACAGCAATGAGAGGTGAGTTGGGAGAAGTCCTTCATACATTTTTGAACTGAATGATTGGAACCAAGTATCATTAGTACCATGCAGAGCACAAAATGCTGGAGGAATTCAGCAGGCCAGGTAGCATCTATGGAAAAGAATAAACAGTTGATGTTTCAGGCCTAGGCCCTTCATTAGGACTGGAAAAAAGATTTTTTCCAGTCAACGTCCTGAAATGTTGACTGTACTTTCCATAAATGCTGCCTGGCCTGCTGTGTCCCTACAGCATTTTGTGTGTGTTGCTTGGATTTCCAGCATCTGCAGATTTTCTCTTATCATTAGTATCATGTTCAGTAATTCTGCAGTATATACAGTATAAAGCCCTTTCAGTTCTTCATCACAGTGGTTATGTATCTTACAGTGGCTGGAAACATGCTGTTCTGAAGACCTTCTAGGACTTGAGATTTAAAAAAAATTGTAAATGACTATTAAGAGCTTTGAATTCAGCTGAAATTTTAAATGGATTGGATATATCAAACAGGTTTTGAGAAATTACCTTCAAATATGTTACTGAAATATCTTGTAATAAAACATGTTTGAGAGCAACAGTCAAGTTTGTGTAAAACCAATATCTTCCAGTTTCTGTTTCTTCCATTTGTTACTCTTGTTCTGTTCTCTTGCTTAAGAGCTTATTAAATATTTGAGTTGGACAATAGATAATTTCTAGGAAATGCAAGCCCATTGCTTATCCCTTTCTATCAATAGATGCTGTTTTTCCTGTTGGTGGACTCTCAACATGGCCCACAGGCCTAGGTGGTAAATCTCATTTTCTAGTCCATAAGGATGACTATGAATGCAATGCCAAAATAATGCCCCACCAGCTATCTTCCTGCTTTTGTTGTATCTGGACAGCTACAAATCATTTACTGTAGTTATGAATACAAGAGGCTTAATGCTCATGAATTAGATTGTTTCCAATACAGCTTGACTAGACCAAAGTCCTTTTTTTCAGAATACAGTGTTGAGTAGTCAGTGAAGAGGGTGCCACTGACATTAGTTGAAAGATGATGCAAGCTTTGAAATGACTTGTTTAGCATTGATGGAGCATTGCAAAGAACGTTGATGAATAGTATTGCTCCAAGGCAATTTCAATCAGCAGTGAACACTTGTATCAAAATGATTTTGCTAGTTGTGTAAAATTCTAATCCTAACATGTAATGTTTAGCCTTGCATTATCAAACTAGGTTACTGCTGTATGACTAAATTGTTGCAGATTAACAAATTAAACTATACAAAGTTAAGCTTAACATCAGTGCAGCCCCTGCTACATACTAGAGAACTTTATGGGATTTTATCCTCTCTGAATTCATTTACAATACTTCTGTCGTAATCTGTAGCCTGGTCATCCAGATTTCTTACTGGCTTGGCTGTAAGTGCTTTAGTTAAATTTAGATTTGTCTAAGGTAAGATCTCCCAAGTGAAATTTTAAATTGTCATTCATGGTATAATGTGAAATTCAAGAAATTGAAGTGTTATTGCATTTCCCAAATTTTGAGCTTCATACAATTCTGTACATTTAATCCACTGAGTAGCACAGCGTTCCAAAAATCAATGTTATGGCAAGAACTCAATTTTGCTGCCTAACTGCTTTCAACTGTTGAATCTACTTTGACCAAGGTGCAGCATTATTCTGAATCTGGATTAGAGCAGATTTAACTACTTTCAACCATATGCAAGAGTTTAACATGAGCTCTGCATACCTTGTGTATTGCAAGTACCCTTCAAACCTTCATTAATCAGTGTCGTCCTGGAGGAGGTGTGGTGTTGGCTCACTGATTTTTGACAGCTGGTCCACATTCAGTTTCTCTGCACACATTGGACAAGTTTTCTCCGTGGCTAGCAGTCTGTATTTGAAATTGTGTGAAAAGAGGAGCAATGGCATTAATTTACACTGGTAAATGCTCTGTGTTCTAATTTCATAAATTTTATGATGGTCTATCTTTGTGCACACCGAAATAACGAAGTTGAGAAAATTTGAGCCTAGTTGTTACCTTGGGGGGGGGGGGCGGGGGGGTTGAGAAGAAAATACTGTACATTCCAGGGTATAAGCCAACCACCCCCCCCCTCCATTTCAAGGTTAAAAAAGTGACTTTTTCGTGTTACCTTTGTATAAGCCGACCCCTTTTGTAGGTTTTTGATTTAACCAGAAACCACTGTGAAACCATTTAGCGCCCATTGTAATCTCGTTAAAACATAACACAGGGTGGTGGGATCAGTACGTGTACTCAGTATTGAGTTTGTGACCACCATTTATATATAAAAAAATTAAAACAAATGCAATATGATGCTTGGTTCAAGCTGAAGGTTGTTGATTTTGCTAAAGGAATGAATAATTCTGCAGCTGCTAAGAAGTTTAGTGTAAACAAGAGAGATTGGAGAAAGGCAGAGGACACGCTAAGGGAAATGCCAAAGACGAAATGTGTAAACTGGAAAATCATGCCAGTGGCCAGAACTGGAAGAAAAAGTTTCAGAGTGGGTGAATCACCAGCGATCGTCTGGATACACTGTTGCCAGAGAAATGATGAAGTGTTGAAATGGGACAAAAAACACCGTGAGGTCAGCGAAAATTTCAAAGCTATGCGAAGTTGGTGCACCCAATTTATGAATAGACGTGATCGTGTTGAGACAAAAAACAAAGATTGCTCAGAAAATTCCCGCGGGGTGTTGTTTACGTTCAAGAACACTGCTGGATGGACGAAGCCGGTTGCTTGAAGTGGGTTAAAGAGGTGTGGCGTCAATGTCCCAAAGATGTCAATAAAGAAAAGTCACTACTAGTCTGGGACATCTTCAAAGAGCAATTGTCAGGTGAGACAAAAGCAGCATTGAAAGCTGAAAATACGGACATTGTGGTCATCCTCGGTGGTTTGATGTCCGTGCTTCAGCCACTAGATGTGAGTTTGAACAAACCAAAGGATTCATGCTTCGACAGTGGAACCAATTTGACTCCGAAACAGCCAATAAATACAATCTGTCTTCCGTTTATTTGTTTTTCTAAAGTTGGCACCCTCTGTATTTTATTTTAGGACAAAAATCTTGGCTTATACAACGGAATTTACGGTATTAAAATTTTCCTTTTCAGAAGCCTGATGGTGGATAACAGTTAAAACCACCCGATCTGATGGAAATACCACCACATTTCTTGGAACATACGTGCTATGGATTTGATAGCTTTCAACTCACGTTTTGAATTCTGAGTACAATCCAGGAAAGTCACAGTGGGGACAAACTGTCCAGTCATCCTTCACCATATGGCGACCCTGATTTGGGAAAAAATAATGCTGTCAGTCTCAAGTTTTTGTTCACGGTCATGTAAATACCATTGTTCGTACATTCCAGCTAGCCACTTAACTCTTCAAATGTAATTGGTCCTTTTTTTTAAAAAAAGTCCATTTTCTAAACATTAAATGAATTCTAAATTTTTGATCTACATATGCTGCTAAGCCAAAACAGTTCTGGTTAAGAGCCTTGCCACCTCAAAGCATGAAGGTGTGTGTATATAAAGAAAAAACATATGTACACATGTACTATATTCATCAAAGAAATAGTAGCAATCAAGACTCAAAGTTAAAGGGAGTTGCACTGCTTTTGTGATTATTTAACATTAGTACTTGTGCAATTGCTTAAGTCCATTAAGAAGGATGTGATAACAGGACCCTTGGGGAAAATAGTCAACAACTGTTTGCCAAACCAAATGGGTTTAAGGATCTAACTAGTATAATGCAAACATGCAGCTGCACAGGAAGGTCTCCCTGCTGTGAGGAGGCATCTAAATCTTCACCAGACTAACTCTAGGATGGCAGGACTGGTTTGAGGAGTAATTAGGCTGACGAGGCTTGTAGCCACTAGAGTTTAGAAGGAAGACGATCACATATAAATTGTTGATAGGGCTTGGTGAACTGGATGTGGTATGGTATTTCTACTGGGTTGAGGTTGAGCAGTGGTCTAGAATAAAGAGCTGTTGTCTCGGCATGGAATAAGAACATAAGAAATAGGAGCAGGAGTAGGCCATCCAGCCCATCGAACCTGCCCCACCATTCAATAAGATTATGGCTGATCTGTTTGTAAACTCAGCTCCATCTACCTACCTTTCTCCCCCATAACCTTTAATTCATTCTATGTAAAAGCCTATCAAAGGCATGAGGAAATTTGAGGGTGTGACTTTGTTTACCACAAAAGATGGTGGAGGCCAAGTCACTGAATATTTAAGTAAATGGATAGCTTTCAACATGCAAAAGTGCATCAAGGTATACAGGGAAAGAGTTGGAATACTATACTGAGCTAAAGGATCAGTCAGTTTGCATTGAATGGTATAGCGGGTGTGAAGTATTATTTCATAAGGGAGAGGAGAAAAATGTCTTTCAAATTTCAGAAACTTAAGATAAAATAATATCCCAGTACTCTGTTGAAAATTGATTGACAAACTAGCAATCCAGAAGAAATAAATGGGTAATTTCTTGGTGCTAGACAGTAATGGTAAGGTACTGCAGCATCCTGTACTTGCCCCTGCTGTTCTAACTATCAATAAATGGGAGGGAAATGACTACTATATATCCAAGTCTAATGGCCTTAAACTGGGAGGGGTTGAGAGGAAGATGCTTTGAGATACTGTAGTTAGCACAAGTGGGACAATGGGTAAATGTGAAATTTATTCACATTTATGGTTGGGAAAAAAAGGCAGGACAAATGAATGGGAAAAGTTGATGCCCAAAAGGAACCTGTTCTTGTAGACCAGTCACTGGAGGGAAATGCAGAGATGCAGTTAAATAGGCAAATGATATGGTGGTAGTTATTGCAAGAGTTTTTGAGTGTAGGATAAAATACGTCTTATTCCAATTAACAGGCTTGATTATAACACCTGGAGTATTGCCTACAGTTTCATTCGACTTGCCCAAGAAGACATTTGCTATAAAGGATGTACGACGCAGTTTCTCCAGACTGATTACGATAGCCACATTTTTAGATGAGAAGAGATTGTTTTGACTAGGCCTGAATTCAGTAGAGTATCAGACGAATGAGAGGGTATCTCTTTTGAAACTTGATTCTGCCAGGATTCAAGCAGCTTGATTGAGAATGGTTTTCTTGGTTGAGAGGACATAAAGTCACAGTTTGAGGATGTTGGGTGAAGAGGAAAAGCTGCTCTTTCACAAGGGCAAGGTGCTGCCTCCTGCACTTATTTTTCCATGTTTATATTTTTGCTAGTCACAGTGGTCTTCGGTTCTCTGAGCAGCTGATAGCTCTCCTTAATTGAGCTGCTGAATTTGGTATTAATGTAAAATGCCACGAAACATTAATTTTAGAAACAGTTTTCCACCTTATTTGAGAATGTTTTCTTGTTTCTGATACTCACTGTCACAATGCAGTAAGGCAGGTTGTTTTTGCAACCGGGACACAGCAGTTCGCATTCTGGTAACTGAAAAGCACAGTATGGGCACGGTGAGGTAAACTCTTCCACTTCCGATGCATCAGGCCGCCTAGTACACATCATTAGCAACTTAGTTTTTTTTTCTGGCAAAGCTAATTTTTACATATTATAATAATTTCATAGTACCCACACACAGGGCCTCTCCCCTTACAATGCCTCCAATTATGATCTTTAATCTCAATTCCATCCAAGGTTACTCATTTTCCCTGAGTAGTCTCCTAGGCAGATCAGTATTTGTAGTATTCATTATCTACACAGCTACACATGTGGAACATGCTGTTCTGGATACTATTGTGGGGGATGACTTCCCAGGGGAATGCCACAGACCAGGTTACTAGCACTGAGCATGGGTCTGTGGTGCAGAAGGGGGGAGTGGTAGTAGTGACAGGGGACTTGATAGTCAGGAGAACAGACAGGAGGTTCTGTGGACGTGAACAGGACACCCGAGTAGTATTTTGCATCCCAGGTGCTAGGATCAGGGACTTTTGATTGCATCCACAGCATTTGGAGGGGGAGGGTGAGCAGCCTGATATCTTGATAACTGTTGACACCGATGCCATGTGCAGTGATGATAGAAACAGGATGATTTGGCAGATAATACATGGCTGAGAAGCTGGTGCAGGGGGCAGGGCTTCAGGTTCTTGGATCATTGGGATCTCTTCTGGGGGAGGTATGACCTGTACACAAGTGATGGGTTGCACTGTTACAGATTGTCAGGTATGATGTTTTGGCCATCACTGAATTGTGGCTGAAGGATGGTTGTGGTTGGGAGCTAAATGTCTGAGGTTACATGTATCGGAGGGATAGGAAGGTGGGCAGAGAGGCTCTGCTGGTAAAGAATGGCATTGAATCAGCAGGAAGATGTGACATAGGATCAGAAGATGTTGAATCCTTGTTAGTTAAGTTAAAACTGCAAGGGTAAAAGGACCCTAATGGCAGTTATATACAGGCTCCCAACAGTAACAGGGATGTGGACTCAGTTACTGGGAATGGAGGGTTATGGGGAAAAGGTAGGTAGGTGGAAATGAGTCTATGGCCAGATCAGCCATGATCTTATTGAATGGCAGAGTAGGCTCAATGAGCCGGATCGCCTACTCCTCCTATTTCTTATATTCTTATGACCACAGATTATAACAGGAAGTAGAAAAAGGTGTGTCAAAAGGGCAATGTTATGATAGTAATGGGAGATTTCAACATGCAGGTCAATTGGGAAAATCAGGTTGGTAATGAATCTCAAGAGTGAATTTGTTGAATACCTAAGAGATGGCTTTTTAGGGCAGTCTGTTGTTGAGCTTACTAGGGGATCACCTATATTGGATTGGGTGTTATGTACTGAACCGGAGGTGATAATGGAGCTGAGGTAAAAGAACCCTTTGGAGGCAGTGATCACAAAATGATTGTCTTCAACTTGAAATCTGATGGGGAGAAAATAAAGTGTGATGTATTTCAGTGGAGTAAGGGAAATTACAGTGGTATGAGAGACGAGTTGGCCAAAGTAAATTGGAAGGAGCTGCTGGCAGGGATGTCAGCAGAGCAGCAATGGCATGCATTTCTGGGAAAAATGAGGAAAATGCAGGACATGGGTGTTCCAAAAATGAAGAAATATTCAAATAGTAAAATAGTATGGTCGTGGCTGACAAGGGAAGTCAAAGCTAATGTAAAAGCACGAGAGGCCATACAGCAAAACAAAAATTAGCGGGAAGACAGGAGTGGAAAACTTAAAAATCTACAGAGGGCAATTGAAAGAATCATATGAGTGAAAAGATAAAATATGAAAGCAAGCTAGCAAATTTCAAACTGGGTAGTAAAAAGCTTTTTCAAGTATGTAAAAAGAAGAGATGGGAGTGAATATAGGACTGATAGAAAATAATGGGGACAAGGAGATGGTAGAGGAACTAAGTGAGTAATTTTGCATCATTCTTCACTGTGGAAGATATGAGCAGTGTGCCAGATGTTGAACAGGTTGAGGGAAGAGAAGTGAGTACAGTTACTCTTTCAAAAGAGAATTTGCTCAATGCTGAAAGACCTAAAGGTACATACTCTTTAGGGTTCTGAAAAAAGCAGTAGAGACTGGAGGCATTCTTTCAAAGATCATTGGACTCTGGCATGGTGCCAGAGGACTGGAAAATGGCAGATGTCACTCCACAGCAAGGCAGCAGAAAGGAAATTATTGGCCAGTTAGCCTGGCCTTAGTGGTTGTGAAGATATTGGAGTCAATTGTTAAGGATGAGGTAATGGGGTACTTGGTGACACAGGACAAGATAGGGCAAAGTCAGCATGATTTCCTTCAGGGAAAATCTTGCCTGACTAACCTGTTGGAATTCTTTGAGGTGATTACAAGTAGGATAGAGGACGCAGTAGATATTGTATATTTGGACTTCCAGAAGGCCTTTGACAAAGTGCCACACATGAGGCTGCTTACCAAGTTAAGAGCTCATGGTATTACAGGAAAGTTACTGGCATGGTTAGAGCATTGGCTGATTGGTAGTGGGAATAAAAGGATCCTTTTCTGGTGGCTACCTATGATTAGTGGTGTTTCGCAGGGTCGGTGTTGGGATCACTTTTTATGCTGTAAATCAATGATTTAACAATGAAGTAGATGGCTTTGTTGCCAACTTAGCAGATGATACAAAGACTGGTGGAGTGGCAGGTTGTGTTGAGGAATCAGGCTGCAGAAGGACTTGAGACCGATTAGGAGAAAGGGCAAGAAAGTAACAAATGAAATACAATGTTGGAAAATGCATGGTCATGCACTTCGTATCTCAAATTTTTGGATTTTCTGCCCATTTAGAAAATAGTCTGCACTTTTATTTCTACTACAAAGGGGACTTGGGAGTCCTTGTGCAGAACAACCTAAAGGTTAACTTGCAGGTAGGATAGGTGGTGAGGAAAGCAAATACAATGTTAGTATTCATTTCATGAGGTCTAGAAAACAAGGATGTAAAGCTGATGCTTTATATTGCACAAGTGAAGCCTCACCATATTGTGAACAGTTTTGGGCTCCTTATCTAAGAAAAGATGTGCTGGCATTGGAGAGGGTTCAGAGGAGAAGCACAAGGATGATTCCGGGAATGAAAGGGTTATCATACAGGGAACATTTGATATCTCTGGGTCTGTGCTCACTGGAATTTAGAAGATGAGGGAGGATCTCACTGAAACCGTTCTAATGTTGAAAGGCCTAGACGGAGTAGATGTGGAAAGGATCCCCCATGGTGGGGGAGTCTAGGACAAGAAAGCACAGCCTCAGTATAGTGGAATGTCTATTTAAAACAGATGTGGAGAAATTTCCTTAGCCAGAGGGTGGTGAATTTGTGGAACATGTTACCGTAGGCAGTTGTGGAGGCCAGGGTCGTTGGGTGTATTTAAGGCACAGCATGATAGGTTCTTGATTGGACACTGCATCAAAGGTTACAGGGAGAAGGCCAAGGAGTGGAGAAAAGGATCAGCCATGATTGAATGGCGGAGCAGACTCGATGGGCCAAATGGCCTAATTCTGCTCCTATGGGTTATGGTCTTAAAAGAAGGAAGCAAAAGAAAAACAATTTGGAAATCTGAAATAAAAACAGAAAATGATAGAAATGCCCTCAAAACTATTAAGTCTTTTAATAGATGCTGTCTAACCTCCTGCATGTTAACAGTATTTTAATGTAGGAAAGCAAATGTATGCAGATATATTAATGTGAAAATCACATCAGCTCACTATAATATATCCATGCTATTGTTAATTAGTTTACCCCCCCCCCCCCCCCCCGCCCAACAGACAAGATTGTGAGGCAGTGCACAGTACAAATAGTCTTTTTAAAAAAAAAAATCAATTTGGCTTTGTAAATTATGCAAATATGACACAATTTGATGGCTTAGTTAAAATTGGATTTCCTTTTCTGGTTTATGATTTGGCTATAGGTTGTCAATGTTCATTACAAATCAACTATACTTCAAAAAACATTCAGGAGGTTATGTTTTGGGCTTTCCTGAGTATGAAGGGCACTATGTGATGCAAATACACCATCTTCAGTGCAAGCAGAAACAGCAAGTCTCCAATTGGAACTGTTTCTTAAGTTAACTGACTTCCTTTATGCCAACTTGGTCACTAAGATCTTAATTATTTTGTCACTAAATTATGGACCGTGTTTTCCTGTTACAGGCAGTAACTTTGTAGGATGAAATCTGTTAGGACAGGTTTGCATCAATTTTTGCAGAAGTACTGTTTTAGCTTAATTTGTAAGTCTAAGCACATATTTTGGAATTCATTGACTCTTTATCTCCAACTATTTCAGTATCTTTGAATCTAGTCATAGCACTTGCAAAAATGCAACTAAAAAGCAAAGGATCAGCATCTTGAGTTGAGGATTTTATCTGCACATGTAATTGCTCTAAGCTGTAGGTCTCCCTAAGTATCTCCAGATATTTTTAACATGTAGTTTTCAGAAAATGTGTTCCACCAGATGCCATGATTTTACACAAGTGTGAATATCAATATATTACATTTTTCTAAGTGCCTTCAAGCAAATGCTTACCTAACCATAGCCTCTATTTTCTTTTTATACTTCGCATCAATTTTGTTTCTGTACTCCGGTCTCATCAGCATTGCAGCGAAGCCAAATGCAGAGTTCCTCAATCCTGCTCGGTGGCATTCAATTACTGTTGATGTCAGAATGGGTACGATATCTGCCAAAAAGATTAGCATATGAGTAATGCAGTAAATAATTGCTTTGTTATTTTGATAATGCTGTGGAAACCGTGCAGTAAATTTACAGAACCCAAATTGGAACCTTAAACTAGTTTCATTATTCTATTGTATTAACATTGTCAGTAAAGTCAAGTTGTTAGCAATACTTGAAGCAGTGTAGGACCAAACACATTATGTGATCTTTGCTTCACTGAAGATTTGTGGTGAGTGTTTGGAAAAGAAGATGCAGAAGGGAAGGGCATAGGTTCTACCATGCTTAACCCACCGGATTTTAAAATACAATTATTTTTAAAAAATTAACCATTCACTTCAACATTTTTGCACTACTTGGCATACGTATAGCCACTTAGGCAATGCACAGGGAATATATCCCAATAATTGTGAGTTTGTCGAACTTAGATCCTGTTGAATGACTCTAATGAAGTAGGATTAAATTTTTGTGAGATCATGCAATTTGACAAACCTTTAAATCCAGGAACATTCACACTGGATACTTACGAGATGGAAACTTGCTGATGTTGTTTGCAACTCTAATGAGCATCCTTGCCCCTTTCATATGGTCCCCACGCTTCACGTGAGTCTAAAAAGAAAATACTTTACTGAAGCAATCTCTACTAAATGTTCAAGTTGTGCTTTTTAAGAAATGAGCCACGACCTACTTTAGTTTTCCTAATTCATCTACTTCAATGACTGTTTTGACTATGCTTTTCAATTGTGTGGCCACTAGAGAGCACAATTTCCGCTGCATTTTTTCTCCTTCGCTGAGGGGGAAAAATATTCACGTAACATACTCTGGGACAGTTAAGCACAATAGAAGAGTTGTATCACTTTATTCTCAACTGTGTTCATTTTTGATATTATTGAGTAATTTGAAGGCTTGTCGATTGTTCTATTATTGGGGCAATTGGTCTAACAGTTAACAGCATAATACCACTACTCTTTGAAGGGCAATTACAGGTGAACATTAAATACTGGCCTTGTCAATGATATTCTTTTGGGGCTGGTGGATTAGAGAAGTACAACATAGAAGCAGGCCTTTGGCCCATCTAGTCCATGCTGAAACCATCTAAATTGTCTCCTCCCATCGATCTGCATTCCATATCCCTATGCCTATCCAATCTTTTCTTAAATGTTGAAATCGATCCTGCATGGACCACTTGTGCTGGCAGCTCATTCCATACTCTCATGCCCCTCTGAGTTTCCCCTCATGTGCTCCTTAAACTTCTCACCTTGTACCCTTAAGCCATGATCTCTGCTGTAGCTTCACCCAACCTCTGTGGGGAAAAGCCTGCTTGCTCTTAGCTGATCTATATTCCTCATAATTTTGTATACCTCAACCAAATCTCCTCTCAATATTCTACTTTCTAAAGAATACAGTCCTAACCTATTCAATCTTTTCTTATAACTCAGGACCTCCAGACCCAGCAACATTCTTGTATATTTTCTCTGTACTCTTTCAACCTTGCATCTTTCCTGTAGACAGTTGTCCAAAGCTGCATACAATACTCCAAATTAGGCCTCATTAACGTCACTCCTGCTCTCTGACACTCACGGATCTCTGGCACACTGCTAGTGTCTTCCACAATGAACCCCCCCCCCCCCCCCAAGTTCATCTGCTATTTCTTTGTCCCTCATTACTACCTCACCAACATCATTTAAGTCTCCCCCATCTGTTTTGGTTCCATACATGGATTACCATTCTGGTCTTCCAGAGGACCAATCATGTACCTTGCAAACCCTTCACCTTGTCTGCTAGAACAACTTAATGCCTTCTTCTAGCCTTACTCATTTCTTTCTTAAGTGTTCTCTTGCATTTCTTATACTCCAATAGCACCTCCTTTGTTCCTACTTGCCTATATCTGCAATGCACCTTTTTTTCCCTTAACCAGGGCCTCAATATTCCTTGAAAACCAAGATTCCCTACACTTGTTATCTTTACTTTTTTAGTCTAACAGGCACTTACAAGCTTTGTATTCTCAAAATTTTGTTTTTGAAAGCTCCCCACTTTCTAAGTACACCTTTACCAGAGAACAGCCTGTTCCAATCCACACTTGCCAGATCAATTCTGATGCCATCAAAATTGACCTTTCTCCAATTTAGAATCTCAACCTGTGGACCTGACCTATCTTTTTGCATATTTAGTTTGAAACTAATGGAATTGTTTAAAAAAGACCAAGGAGATACTAAAAGCTGCTGTACCCAGTGTATGTTAAATATAAGAGCACAAAACATTAGAAATGACTGATTTGGGATAGTAAGCACGTGGATATTTTCAAACCAACAGTGTCCAGTAAACATGTAATATCAAGGTCATAAGGCATAAATCATTCATACATGGGTTTTGGTCTCCTACCTTTACCAGGATGTAGCTGTGCAGAATCATAAGGTTTGTTACCATTTCTGAAGGGATTTTGATCTTCTGTGCTTTAAGCTCTGTGTACATACTAAAGAGCACATCATGTGCATTCCTATAATTTCCTGGAACAAAAACTCATACAGTAAGTTTCACTAACTTTTCTGCATCTTCCATGTGCATTAAATTTACTGACACTTGAAGTACCACTAACATGTTGGGGTATTAATCTAATTGCTCTTGGAATTATAAAGTTAATAGAAAAAAAGTTTCTAAGTCTAGTCATGGATATTTGTTGCAGCTAATTTTCAAGAAGCAAGATTTTTAAAAAAGCTGCAGAAATTTATAAGATAAAATGTGTGAGTACCAAATTATCTCACAATTCCTCAAAAGGCAATTTCCCCTTGGGTTTACTATGTTATCCTTTTCAAAAATATGCTTAAAGCTGCTATTTTGGTAGATTAATGTGGTAGTGTGCAGAGTAACTTCAACAACCTGTTACTATTTTCCAATATTGTCCTATGTAACCTGAGAACAACTTGCATATTTATATACGCAAATATTAAAATCCTGAGTTGCAGTCAAAAGTTCACTGCTGGGTGGTGAAATACACTTCTGTATGGATGTATCAAAAATGACATGATAAATATTTTAAAATATTTCTAAGTATACTTAACGGCCTTAAGACAGGGGAGACTATTAAGATACAAAGAGGCTGCTGTCAAGAAGTACTCCTAGTTTCTGTCAAGAAAATTGATGGAGGTTACAACAATTTTTTTTCCAAATGAGGTCAGTGGTAAGCTTGCAATGGCCAATGCTAACCACTACTTGCTATTCTCAGCATTATTTGTTAATATAGTTCCAATAATTTAGTCTATTACTGTACAAGTACATTTTTCTTAACATCACAAAATCATTTATTATACACCCTGTGTACTTTAAAATTATTTCAGAATGAATGTGGCATTGTGCTACGATTTTTTAAAAAATAATCAGGTTATCACAAGAGATTATAGAAAATTACTTAATGTACTGAGCTTTGGCATCTCCAAATGTTTTCTCTTTGCATTCATAAACTTAAGACTTGTGTTGTTTACTTTTGAGGCTACTGCAGAATAACAATGCATGTAGCAGCTGTGTTAATTGTAGAATATCACTCTTAGATCAGTTTTTGCAGATGATATCCTTAAAAAAAAGTTCCTCCTAAAAGTTTAAAATAGAAGAAGCTTTTCTTAATAGTTCTTCTACAGCTTATCATACCTGCACATTGTTCTTCTCTGGCAATGATTATTGCTGTTCTGGCTGCCTCCTGATAGTGCTTTAATGCCATATACAGGCGGAAAAGATACTTTGCATCCTGCATTAGGAGAGTTGGACGTGGAGGGGGTAACAAAAAGAGCAGTAAAATGCATTTATTCCTTTTTTAAAAAAAAATTAGCAATAACTGCATATAATATTTCTATAAACCCATTTGATTTTTGGCTTATTGCATATAATATTTCTATAAACCCATTTGATTTTTGGCTTATTGATGCAGTTCTATGAAAATGCTATACATGCATTCAGTTGAAAATATGCATCGTACAATCTCTTTGCCTTAAACCTGATATTGATGAATAAAGTACAAGACTTGTTTTGCCTATTACTCCTTTGTTTAAAATCTGACAAGAATACAGAACTTGGCTTTGACTTGATCAGAATGCCGAGTCAGAACTACCACATAGCTTATGAAAGTAACTAATTTTTATTCATTACTTATATTTTGACAATTTTTTCCATAGAAAACAAAGTACTCAATGTTGCAATTTGAAATGCAGAAGTGAATACAAAATAATGATTTTACTTGGACTATTATTTGTTTAAAGATTAATGAACTATACTTTTTAAGGATAATAGGGAGAAAAATATGGCTTTGTTGCTTGAATGCAATTTTTCACTTATCAATGTAAATGCCATTGCAACAATGTAGTGGATACAATATAAAAGCAGTGTCATGGCTTGAAAAAATTCAACACAATGTACTGTATTTCTCAAATACATAAATGAATTTGCATTAGATAAAAATATAGCATGCAAATTAAATAGCTACCACTATAATAGAGAATCAAGAGTTACCTTTGGCATTCCGTCACTTTCGCCCATTAAATAATCTATCAGTTGATTAGTTAGAACTTCATCCTTGGCTTGTCCAACCTTTAAACATCAAATAAACTTTGAAAATAGCTTTTTACCTTTACAGCAGTAGAGATTTTAAAAGATTAGCTTTATTTGTCATGTATGTTGAAACGTAGTGAAATGTCATTTGTGTCAATGACCAACACAGGGCAAGGATGTGCTGGAGACAGCCCACAAGTGTCACCATGACACTAACATGACATGCCCACAACTTACTTAACCCTAACCCTAACCCTAACCCGTATGTCTTTGAATGTGGGAGGAAACCCATTACAGACAGCAGACGGATTTGGCTTTTTGGAGTATGCAGTACTCAGATGCTCCCTTTACAAGCAGAGAGAATAAATAAAAAGTATATATCCAATATGCAGAATTGTTTAGTTTTTTTGGGAGAAGTTTTTGTTTTGTAGCGAATTCCATCTGATTATTATAAGAAGTGAATTACCGCAGAACAAAATGTCATTGTCAACAAAGTACTCTCACATAATGGGTAGGGAACAGATCAGTAGTTGTGGCCAGAATCAACTCCTGCCCAAGCAAGGACCTGGATCCGCTGCAATTTGTCTACGCCACAATAGGTCTACAGTGGATGCAAGCTCACCAGCTCACCACTTATCCTTGGACTACCTGAAACAGTTAGGCTCCTGTTTATTAATTACAGCTTGTTCAACACCGTCATACTTTAAGTATGAAACAACAAACTCCAAAACTGGGCCTCTGTACCTCCCTCTGAAACTGGATACTTGGCTTTCTCATCAGGAGACCAGAGTCAGTGTGTAATGGAAATAACATCTCCTCCTCGCTGACAATCAACATTGAAAGGTGACTGCTTTATTCTCTCTACACCCACAGCCATGTGGCTAAGCACAGCCCAAATGCCATCTATAAATCTGCTGATGACAATTATTGTTGGCAGAATTTCAGATGGTGATGACGAGGTGTACAGAAGTGAGATAGGTCAGCTGGTTGAGTGGTGTCGTAACAGCAACC
Source organism: Hypanus sabinus (assembly GCF_030144855.1). NCBI lineage: Eukaryota > Metazoa > Chordata > Chondrichthyes > Myliobatiformes > Dasyatidae > Hypanus > Hypanus sabinus. Next base: position 43,972,769 of record NC_082719.1, on the reverse strand, counting down.
TTGCACTCAATATCAGTAAAACCATGGATTTGGTTGTGGACTTCAGGAAGGGGAAGGGATCAGCAGTGGAAAGGGTGAGCAGTTTCAAGTTCTTGGGTATCAGTATCTCTGAAGATCTATCATGGGCCCAACATATTGATGCAACTACAAAGAAGATAATAAACACAAAGTACACTGCAGATGCTGGAGTCAAATCAACACATACAACAAGCTGGAGGAACTCAGCAGGTCGGGCAACATCCGTGGAAATGAGCGGTCAACATTTCGGCCCGAGACATTGACTGCTCATTTCCACGGATGCTGCCCGAGCTGCTGAGTTCCTCCAGCTTGTTGTATGTAAAGAACATATGATAATGGCTATATTTCATCAGAAGTTTGAGGAGACTTGGTGTGACACCAAAGACTCTCACAAATTTCTACAAATAGTTGCATCACCATATGGTATGGAGGGGCAACTGCGCAGGATCAGAAAAAGCTGCAGAAAGTAGCAACCTCAGCCACCTCCATCATGGGCACTTGCTGCCCCGATCTTCAAAAGGCAATGCTTTAAAAAGGTGGCATTCATCTTTAAGGTCCCCTATTACCCAGGCCATGCCCTCTTATTACCATCAAGGAGAACGCACAGGGGCCTTAAGACACACGCACTCAATGCTTTAGGAACAGCTTCCTCCCCCCTATGAGATTTCTGAATGGACAATCAACCCCTGGACTGTATCCCAATATTTCTTTTTGCTCTCTTTCAACACCACTTACTTAATTTTAAATTTCAAAAAATATTTCTTAATGTATTTATAGTTTTTAAAATTATTTATTGCAAAGTACTACTGTGGCAAAACAACAAATTTGATGACCTATGCCAGTGATATTAAACCTGATTCTGATTCTGTAGAGTGTTTCCTCAGATTATCCAATGTCTGCCATGTTATATACTGACTCACAAACAGCTGCACAGCCCTAAGAATCATTTAGAAGGGTGTTAATTTTTGCACAGTCAGAAATTTTTCATATAACTGCATTACTGTGGCATTCAAAACCTTGTCATAAAAATGCTTGTTCTCTGATAAAATTATAATCATTTAGAACAGCCCATTTCAAGTTAGGAGCAGCAAATTCAATGAGGATAGACATCAGTACCTTGCAGACTGCAGAAAGAGTTTGTCAAAGAACTGATGCAGCATTTCAAGTTCCAAAAGATTAGGAAAGAGACAATGAATAAATAGGAATTGCAACTTCCCAAGAAGGAAGTCTCATTAATTTCAGGTTTAAGTTCTAGAACATCATGATCCATAAAGGTGAACATACTGTAGATTTCTCCATACTTCCTTGAACACTTCACTCTGCATTGGTGAGGAAAGGAAATATGAAGACATTTCACACCATTATTCCAGTTGCTACATCTTTTCCCCTTCTAATTTAGTTGTAAAATTGCTGTGTTCCTTTACAATGTCAAGCAACAACATTTGATTCACCTCTTGCTACAAAATACAATTAATAGCTCTTACTGCTTCAATAGCCATCTCAATGGCTTGGCCATCTTCACACACTGGACATTTCAACAAGTGTTTCAATGCCTATTGAATAAAATTTAATAGAATAAAATCAGACATTTAATTTAATCCTTTAAATACTGGAGTAAAACATTTTGAATGGCACTTTTAATGTACTAAAATAAGATTCAGGGAAAGAATTCTCAGGTAGTTACACCTTTTTTATTTCATTAACTCTTAGGTGGCATCATCTTTCACATCACAGATTCAAATGAATGAAGCACCACCTCCCCTTTACAAATTAATGCGCCAACTCTCAAGCTTTCTAGAATCACACTGATATGGGCGTTCAGATTTTAACACAACTGAGGCATGTTGATCTGATCTGCATTTATTTCCCGTATTCTTGAAAACTGAAATATTTGTCATTCATCCTTCAGTGGTTTGGAATTATTTTCAATTGCACAGATTGAGATTTGGACTTCATTAATTTAATTAGAATCCCGCATTCAAAGCTGCTTTTCTAATGATAAAGTTATTCATTACAATTAGAGGGCTTTTTGCCCACTTTGTTCATGCCCATATCTTTGCCATCTTTGCAAATCCTGTTGTCCACATTAGGGCTGTATTGTCCTATGCCTCACCTATTCACCTGCCTTTCTAAATCTCTTAAATGTAGTGATTGTATCTGATTCCACTATCCTGGCAAGAAGTTCCCCTCAAATCCTCCTTTAAATATCCTGCCTGTAAACTTCAACCAGTGCCCTTTTGATCTTGTTAAAAAGACTCCATCCATCTATCCTATCTATGCTTTTCTTATAATTTTTTAATATATCTTTTATCCGATTTCTCCTCTCTTACCCATTTTGGTAATAGCCATCTCAAATCTGCTCTAGGAAGAGAAAGCAGAACAAACTTTTGTGTACTTACTCGTGCATACTGGCCACAAAGCATGAAGAATTTTCCAGCAAGGAATTGTTTCTTTTCACCTTCAAAATACAATGCAATACTCTGATAGTCTTCATTACTGGCATCAGGACCTACAGGAGAGGATATATAACATTACACATTGGAATCTGAACAAACAATGTAACCTCCTGAACTGAAGTAAATTCTTTCAGTTTAAAAATAATTACATCTTTCAAGAAAAAGAAAACTATTTGGCTAAAATGGTGCATGCCTACACTGCATGGATCAGATTAGCCTTGGGAACGACTTCAGCCAAGGTGAGGAGAGAGGCACTGAAACCAGAGTCAGGTTCTCTGCAATAAGAATTCTTGCTGCAGGAGAAAAGTTGGATGAAACTACTAAGCATTAGTACAAGCATTCCTTGAAACAAATCAATAACCCATAGGTAAAGGTTGTAATAAAACTGGAGGATAAACAGCTGGTAGAAAACCAAAAGATGGAGAAAATAAAAAAAAGGGAAAAAAATCTTTGTTATAGTATAAAGTATTATTTAGTGTGTTCATGCATAGTTAATCTGTGCCACAGACCAGTTAGTATTGGGTAACCATTCAGATCTGCAGCCCTACATTGTTTTGAAATACAATTTATCCAGTAGAATACCAATCCTTAAGCTTATCAATGCTATTAAATAAGAGTTGATTGAAAATAAATGTGAAAGGAACTTGAATAGCTTTCAGTAGATGTGTGTAAATGAATAACATCTAGCAAAACTTAAGAGCTTGATTCAAATGCGGTCAGGACAAGATACAAAGGTAAAATACTGTGAAGACTGGACATCTGAAATTAAAAACAAGTCAGCTTGGTAGGTCTGCGAGTATATGTGAAGAAAGAATATTCCAATATATCAGAATCAAACAGCACAGAAATAGGCCCTGGGCACACCTTGTTGATGCCAACCATCAAGTACCTACAGGATCCATACAATTCCCATTGCCAGCAGTTGGTACAGCTTTCTCCCAAATATAGTCTTACCAATGATGTCTGCATAAACTTCCATTTGATTATGTTGCTGTGCAAGGCGAAAGGCTTCATCATTACATTTAGATATCACCAGGAACTGGATGGCAGAGCCATAGTCCCCAAGATGTAGGAAGAACCTAAAACAAAAGTTCAAAGTAAATTTATTATCAAAGTACATATATGTCACCATATGCAACTCGGATTCATATTCTTGTGGGCATACTCAATTAATCCATAATTGAATAAATGGAAGACCGCACCAACTTAAGCATTCAACCAGTGTGCAAAAGTCAACAAACTGTGCAAATACAAAGAGAGAAAAAAATAAATAAGCAATAAGCATTGAGAACATAAGATGAGTCCTTGAAAGTGAGTCCATAGGTTGTGGGAACATTTCAATGATGAAACAAGTGAAGTTTGAATGAAGTTATCCCCTTTGGTTCAACAGCCTGATGGGTGAGGAGTAACAGCTGTTCCTGAACCCTGATGGTGTGAGTCCTGAGGCTCCTGTACCTTCTTTCTGATGGCAGAAGTGAGAAGAAAACATGTCCTGGATGGTGAGAGTCCCTGATGATGGATGCTGCTTTCCTGTGACAGCGCTCCATGTAGATGTGCTCAATGGCGGGGAGAGTTTTATCCGTGATAGGCTAAGACGTATCCACTACTTTTTGTAGAAATTTCCATTCAAGGGCATTAGTGTTTTCATACCAGGCTGTGATGCAGTCAGTCAATATACTCTCCATGACACATCTATAGAAGCTTGTAAAGATTTAGGTGTCGTGCTGAATCTCTGCAAACTCCTAAGTAAGTAGAATCACTGCCGAGCTTTCTTCATAATTGCACTTATGTGCTGGGTCCAGGACCGGTCGTCCAAAATTATGACACTGAGGTATTTAAAGTTGTTAACCCTCTCCACCTCTGAACTTCCGATGACATCTGGCTCATGGATCTCCAGCTTCCTCCTTCTGAAGTGAATAATTAGCTCTTTGGTCTTGCTGACATTGAGTAAGTAAAAAAAAACTAGTGCTTGAGTAAGTTGTTGTTGTGTCACCACTCAGCCAGATTTTCAGTCTCCCTCCTATATGCTGTTGGAGATTGTGGAGGAGATGTTGTTGCCAATCTGAAATGACTGGGGTCTGGAAGTAAGGAAATCAAGGAGCCAATTGCACAAAAAGGTGTTGACACCAAGATCTTGAAAATTTTCTTTATAAGAACCAGTGCCTTGTGTATAACACTAATGAACAAGCTAATTTTTAAACAAGCTTAATGAAAAAAGGAATACTGTTCAGTTTTGAAATGGTTAAAGAGAAACACTTATTAGAAAAACAAGACTTTTATTGGTATTTACAGATGCAACAGTATGCTAATAGGATGGTTAAAAATGTAACCAAAGAAAGTACATGTTTGATAGAGCTATTTAGAAAAGCATATAATTCAGATAACGGTAGTAGAATCATTTCAAGCGTGTATAAGGGTTTGTCAAATCTTAAAACACATTCAACTTCATACATTAAAACAAAATGGGAGAAGGAAGGAGGGATAATTATATCTGAGGAAAAATGGACAACAATATGGAGGTATCAATGGAAGTGTACCAGTTCACAGAAATGGAGGGAGTTCGGATGGAAAAACTTGATATTTTATTACACCCTCTCAGAAATCCCTTTATGACAGTAACCTCCCAGTTTGCCGGAGAAATCGTGGAAATCAAAATGCAAACCATTATCATAGTTTCTGGGAATGCCCTGTTATCAAAGACTATTGGAGTGGGATACACAATGCCCTACAAGACAGCTTTAAATGTGAAATACCCTTAGAAAGCAAGACCATATATTTTGGGTATATACCGCAAGAATGGTTGAAAAGAGATAAATATTTATTGAATATACTGCTGGCGGCTGGTAAAAAGACTCTTACCAGGAGATAGTTATTACAGGAGAGCCCAACTTTAAATGCATGGATGGAAATTACAATGGACATTTACAAAATGGAGAAGATAACAGCATCTGTTAATCATAAGTTGGAACAATTTGATTCATACTGGGAAAAATGGTTTAACTACATATCACCTCATAGGCCTGATTTTATTCTGACAAATCAATGAATATGTTGGGGAAAAAAAAGGACCACTCCTTACTTGTACATAGTTTTCTCCTTTCGCTTGTTCTTTCTTTCCTCTCTTTTCTGTAAGTGTATACCTCAGATAAATATTATGTGGACATTTGTGGCAAATATGACTATATGATATATATGTCCAATATCTGAAATAAATCTTACGGAAATGTTTGTTTGGTGATGAACCTCAATAAAAAATTACAAAAAAAATTTAAGATCAAAGTTCTAAAGTTAATACAGTACAATGTACAATTGGTTAACAATTGAAACAGTAATCAGAAATAGATTAATTAGTATTTACATTATATCACTTGCATTCTGAGAATGTACCCATTAAATAAACTTAAGAATTAATTGATCGATTTTGCATAGATTGATGCAAAGAAGAATCTGGACAAAGAAATATGGAAAATTTGAGCAATGCTTTGATATTTTTTTTAATATAGTTGACTAGGGAGGTGGACACAGTCTTGTCAAATCTTCTGACTTAAAGGATGGCATTTCTGACCATACGATACAAATCTACCTTTATTTCATCAAGTTGCTGAGACTGGATGGCCAAGCTTAGCAATACTACTAGACTCCATGTCCTCAAAGACCTTATTATTTCTAAAGAAACAAAGTGATTTTGTATGCAGTGACTACACTACAATTTTATTTTATCTCTATCAGGTCACACTAGTCCCAAATTTGTACATACAGTGGCATGCAAAAGTTTGGGCACCCCAGTCAAAATTTCTGTTTCTGTGATAGTTAAGTGAGTAAAAGATGACCTGATTTCCAAAAGGCATAAAATTGGGGGGGGGGAGGTGGAGTTTCAAGATGGCGACGTAGACATCTGCCTTTTAGGCGCTCTTCATGTTTTAAGCTATAATCACCCTTTAATCAAATCTTTTCGTACCTAACTACATGGGTTGATATTTACGATTTATTTCTTTTTTAAAATAATACTTCATTTAATTTTTTCAAACTTAAAATGTCTGTACCTAAGAAATCGTCTAAAGACCCTATATCTCTCGATGCAATCTCCAGTCTTCTGGATACTAAACTGGATACTAAACTTGCAAGTCTGGAAAATAAACTTACTGCGAAAATGTCTGAGCTTGAAGATGTCGTTAGATCATTTGATACCAAGCTTCAATCGCTGGCAGCAGATATTGAACGGCATGAAGAAAAGTTTGTGGCTCTTGACAAGATAATTTGTGAAAAAATACGTACAATCGAAACTTTGGAGGAGAAGGTACGATCGACCGCTAAAATAGTGGAGCAGAATAAGTTTAAAATCACCGATCTTGAAAACCGATCTCGCAGACAGAACTTGCGTATTATTGGATTTCCTGAAAATGTTGAGTCTATTTGACTTAACTGAATATTTCTCTAACTTATTGTGGGAAATTTTTGGCGAGGATGCTTTGCGGGTTAAACCTACTATTGACCGTGCCCACAGAGTTCCGAGATTTTCGGCTGCGAGAGACAAGCCACGAGCTGTGATTGTCCGTCTCCATTATCCTCGGGAGAAAGAGCTTTTAATTCGATTAGCTCGTCAGAAAGGTATGATTTCTCACAAAAACAAGAAGTTTCGTATTGTGGAGGACTATTCATTCGAGGTGATGAGGGCGAGAATAGCTTTTAAACTGGTGATGGCAGAGATTCATTCGATTGGACTTAAACAAGCTTTAAGATACCTAGCGAATCTCAGAATTACGTTGAGTGATGACAGTCAGCGCTTCTTTAATACTCCGGAAGAAGCGAAGAAATTCGTTGAAGAATATCGGTCTTCTAGTACAAGTTGAACTATGCGTTATGTTGAAGAAGAATTTTTGGAGAGAAGATGCCATTCCGCTTTCAGGCTTTAACTTATGAAGCTGCGGTATAGCTTTTTACTTTGGTCTGTAGACCTGTTTTTTTTTATTATCATGATTTACAGATGCTCTTTTAATTTTACTATAATTTTTTTTTAATTAAGTTCTTTTTTCCTCTGGATTAGATATACACGTTAAGATTTTGTAATAATGATTTATTTTTTAAGATGTCATTTCTTTTTCCCATAAGACTTTGCTTTCCGTAAGCGTTTATTTGTCTGTATTTGAGAATGGGACGAATGTCTTGAATTTTTGGACCTTTTTTTATATATATATTGTAGTGGTTATTGAATCATTTTTTAATCTTATTTTGATGACCTTTTTTTTAAAAAAAAAGATTGGCGAATTTACATTTATATTCTGTAATATGGTCCTTTCAAAATGTCGTTTCTTCTTCCCATAAGTCTCTGTTTTTGAAACGTCATTTTCTTATATTTGAATAGGGAATCTTTTTTTAAAGGCATATTACACTACTTTAAATTTCAATGGTTATCCTTTTTTTATTAATGATTTTTTGCTTTTTTATATTATTTTTTCATTTTGATTGATATATATTCTTGCTTTTTACAACCCTGTATTTATATCTGGGTGTTATAGTTTCTCTTTTCTTTCTTTTCATGAAGTTGCCATCTTGAAAATGGGGGTAATATTAGTATTAGTTTGTGCGCCTGCCGCTTGGCTCTTTTTCGAGGGGTTGGGGGAGGGGGTAGGGATCTTTTTTCACGCTTTTGCTTTTTATTTTTTTGCTTTTAGTTTATGGGCCGACTTTAAATTATTAATATTGTTGAGGTGTCATGTTCTCCGGTTGCTCCTGAATCATTTTTCCTTCTTCCTGAATTATGGGTTATGTGTCTTTTTAACCTTTTATGATATACACAACTAATATTGGCATGATGGATAAGTCTATTAACTTTATCTCTTGGAATACTAATGGTTTAAATCATCCGATTAAATGTAAAAAAATATTTAAAGTATTCCATAGACTAAACGCTAATATTATTTTTGCACAGGAGACCCATATTAGGAGGGAGGATAATCAACGTTTTTTTAGGTTCTGGAAGGGTCAACAATTTCACTCGAATTGTACCGCCAAAATTAGGGGTGTGTCTATTTTTATAGACCACTCAATTTCGTTTACACATCATGAAATTATTTCTGATCCACAGGGCAGATTTTTGTTGATAACTGGTTCACTTTTTAATCGAAAAGTGGTTCTAGTTAATATTTATGCTCCAAACTTTGACTGCCCTGAATTTTTTAAACGTTTATTTACTTCCCTTCCTAATCTAAGTGAATATATGTTGATAATGGGTGGAGATTTCAATTGTTGTTTGAATCCTTCGATGGATAGATCTAAACCTATCTGAATTCTTCCGAATAGATCAGCCTTACTTATTAATTCTTTTATGGTTGATTCGGGAATTACTGAAATATGGCGGTTTTTGAACCCTAAAGATAAAGAATTTTCATTTTTTTCACATGTATATCACAGTTATTCTAGAATTGATTATTTCCTTATTGATCATCATTTATTAACGGATGTTACTGATTGTAAATATGATTCTATTACTATTTTGGATCATGTACCTTTGAAGTTATCTATCAAGATTTCGGACTTTTCCAATAATACTAGATCTTGGAGACTTAACGCTACTTTGCTTCTAGACCCAGAATTTATCACCTACATAAAACAGCAAATTGACTTGTTTTTCTCAACAAACTATACTGAAGAGATTAACAGAGGAATACCTTGGGACTCTTTTAAGGCTTTTATCCGTGGACAAATTATCTCATATTCCGTTGGTAAAAGAAAACAAAGATATTTAGATATTGCTTTATTAGTGGATAAAATTAAAGAAATTGATAAGATTTATTCCGTGACTCCTACCAAAGAACTTTATAAGAAGAGAGTTGAGCTTCAAATGGAGCATAGCTTATTATTATCTTCTTCAATTGAGAATCAATTAATTAGGACCAGGGCTCAATTTTATATCCATAGTGATCAAACTGGTAAACTGTTAGCTAATCAATTAAAAGCTATTTCGACTAAGCGACAAATTATTAAAATTCGTAAACAATTCGGTAATCTAACTACTGATCATAAAGAAATCAATAACACTTTTCAAGATTTTTATAAATCTTTATATCAATCAGAATTTGATGGCGATCTGTCCATGATGGATAATTTTTTTAACAATTTGAATATTCCCAAACTGACAGATGAAGATCGTAGCTTGTTTGATGCTCCTATCTCTATGGCCGAAATAGGAGAGGCTATCTCGTTAATGAATTCAGGGAAAGCTCCTGGTCCTGATGGTTATATTATAGAATTTTTTAAAACTTTTTCTTCTTCGCTTTCCCCTTGGTTATGTGAAATTTTTAATGATGCATTTGCTAAGAAGAGATTACCTCAATCTTTTTATGAAGCTACTATCTAATTCTTAAAAAAGATAAGGATCCTACTTTATGTGCATCTTATCGCCCTATATCACTATTAAATGTAGACTCTAAGATTCTTACAAAAATTTTAGCCATTAGGTTAGAAAAGGTACTATCACAGATTATTTCAGAAGACCAAACTGGTTTTATTAGGAATCGGTATTCCTTTTTTAATGTTAGAAAATTGATTAATATAATTTATACTTCATCACCCATAATTCCAGAATGTGTTATTTCATTAGATGCTGAAAAAGCTTTTGATAGAGTTGAATGGACATACTTATTTAACGCTTTGAGATATTTTAATTTTAGTCCTAATTTTATATAATGGATCAAACTAATATATTATAAACCTGTTGCTTCTGTTCTTACAAATAATTACAGATCCTCTTTTTTTCAATTATCTCGTGGTACGAGACAAGGTTATCCCTTAAGTCCTTTATTATTTAATATCGCATTAGAACCTTTAGCCATTGCTATTCGTGAATGTCCTAATATTTTTGGTATTACCCGTAATGAGAAGTTATACAAGTTATCACTTTATGCTGATGACTTGTTGTTATATATTTCTGATCCTGACAGGTCTATTCCCGCTATTTTATCCTTGTTGGCTCAATTTGGTAGTTTTTCTGGTTATAAACTAAACTTGGATGAGTGATTTATTCCCTTTAAACACGCAAACTTTATTGAATGATAGGATACCATTTAAAGTTGTTACTGATAACTTTATCTATTTAGGTATAAAAATGACCAAGAAATATAAAGATTTATTTAGACTGAACTTTTTACCTATGCTCCATCAAATTCAACAACTTACTACAAGATGGTCTCCCCTATCCTTATCATTAGTTGGTCGGATTAATGCTATTAAAATGATGATTTTACCGAAATTTTTATATTTATTTCAAGTTTTACCAATTTTTATTCCTAAATCTTTTTTTGATAATATTGATTCAAAAATTTCCTCATTTGTGTGGCAAAATAAAAACCCCAGGTTAAGTAAAAGGCAATTACAAAAATCTAAAAAAGATGGTGGTTTAGCTTTACCTAACTTTAGATTTTACTATTGGGCGAATAATATTCGTAACCTAATATATTGGAAATTAGATTTGGATTCACCATTGTGCCCACAGTGGGTAAATTTAGAATGCAATGAGGTACAGGGATATTCTCTATTCTCCGTTCTTGGTTCTTCTCTTCCTACTGATTTAGTTAAATTCAATAAACAGATATCTAATCCTGTTGTCAAACATACATTACGAATTTGGTTTCAATTTCGTAAGTTTTTTACTCTGAAAAACTTTGTTCTTGATAGCCTTATCTTACTTAATTTTTTTTTCAAACCTTCTTTGACAGATCAAGCTTTTAGCATATGGAAAAGGAAAGGTATAAAATGTTTTCGTGATCCTTTTTTTGAAGGTAGTTTGATGTCTTTCGACCAACTTTCCAACAAATTTAAGTTACCTAAATCTAATTTTGTTAGATATTTACAAATCAGAAATTTTCTACATAAAGTTCTACCATCTTTCCCCAATTCAACTTCAATGGATTTCTCAGATTTGATTTTTACCTTAAATCCTTGTCAGAAGGGATTAGTGGCTTTTATTTATAATACGATTATGAAGATACAACCAGAAATATCAGGTAGAATTAAACAAGAATGGGAAAAAGAACCTCAATATAATATATCAACAGAAAAATGGGAAAAAATTTTACAAATGGTTAATTCTTCTTCTATATGTGCTAAACATGCTTTAATACAATTTAAAATTGTACATAGAGCTCATATGTCTAAAGATAAGCTTGCTTGATTCTATTCTCATATTAACCCTCAATGTGACAGATGTCATTCAGATGTGGCTTCATTGACCCATATGTTTTGGTCATGTCCCACTTTACATAACTATTGGAAGGACATATTTGCTACCATTTCCTCAATTTGGAATATTGATTTACAACCTCATTTTATTACTGCAATTTTTGGTATACCAAATGAGGATGGTAATCAGTTTTCCCCTTCAATTAGACGAATGATTGCTTTTGTAACATTAATGGCCAGAAGGTCTATATTACAAAATTGGAAAGAAGTAAATCCTCCTACCACGTTTCAGTGGTTCTCTCAAACTATTTCTTAACTGAGCTTGGAAAAAATTAGAAGCACTATTTTTGACTCATCAATTAAATTTGAAGAAACTTGGGGACCGTTCATTCGACATTTTCATATGAATTAATTTGACCTCTTCCAGACCTTCTCTCTGCTTATTCTTGTTCAGGTATGGAGTTCCGGAGTTTTTGACACTATCATATACATATAAACTGTTATTATTGCCCATGTTAGTTTAGTTTAGTGTTTTTTTTCAATATATATTTTTTATTATATTTTTAAATTTTTTTCTTCTTTTGATGATTATTTTTATTTTTTTCATATATAATTATTATAGACTTGATTGATTAATATACTATTTTTTGTTGTTGTTGATATTTAATAGGATATTGTTATCTTATTATTAATGTAATCTCAAGTCTATTGCACTTATAACCTATTCACTATTATGTTATGTTTTCTTTATATATGAAATTCAATAAAAAGATTGAAAAAGAAAAAAAGAAAAGGCATAAAGTTAAAGATGATACATTTCTTTAATATTTTAAGCAAGATTACTTTTTTATTTCCATCTTTTATAGTTTCAAAATAACAAAAAAGGAAAAGAACCCAAAGCAAACGGTTGGGGACCCTGCATGGTCAGTATTTAGTAACACCCCCTTTGGCAAGTATCACTGCTTGTAAATGCTTTCTGTAGCCAGCTAAGGGTCTTTCAATTCTTGTTTGGGGGATTTTTGCCCATTCTTCCTTGCAAAAGGCTTCTAGTTCTGTGAGATTCTTGGGCTATCTTGCATGCACTGCTCTTTTGAGGTCTATCCACAGATTTTTCAATGATGTTTAGGTTGGGGGACTGAGGGCCATGGCAAAACCTTCAGCTTGTGCCTCTTTAGGTAGTCCATTGGGGATTTTGAGGTGTGTTTAGGATCATTATCCTGTTGTAGAAGCCGTCCTTTTTTCACCTTCAGCTTTTTTTTTAATAGACGGTGTGATGTTTGCTTCCAGAATTTGCTGGTATTTCATTGAATTCATTCTTCCCTCTACCAGTGAAATGTTCCCTGTGCCACTGGCTGCAACACAAGTCCAAAGCATGATCGATCCACCCCCGTGCATAACAGTTGGAGAGGTATTCTTTTCATGAAATTCTGCAGCCTTTTTTCTCCAAACATACCTTTGCTCACTGCGGCCAAAAAGTTCTATTTTAATTTCAGTCCACAGGACTTGTTTCCAAAATGCATCAGGCTTGTTTAGATGTTCCTTTGCAAACTTCTGATGCTGAATTTTGTGGTGTGGATGCAGTAAAGGTTTTCTTCTGATGACTCTTCCATGAAGGTCATATTTGTGTAGGTGTTGACGCACAGTAGAACAGTGCACCACCACTCCAGAGTCTGCTAAATCTTCCTGAAGGTCTTTTGCAGTCAAACAGGGGTTTTGATTTGCCTATCTAGCAATCCTACAAGCAGTTCTCTCTGAAAGTTTTCTTGGTCTTCCAGACCTCAACTTGACCTTCCACCGTTCCTGTTAACTACCATTTCTTAATTACATTACGAACTGAGGAAATGGCTACCTGTGAACAAGCTATAGCCGTAACAAGCTAATTAAGCTCTGAGACCTTGGTAAAAGTTATCTGAGAGCTCAAATCTCTTGAGGTGCCCAAACTTTTGCATGGTGCTCCTTTTGTTTTTTTTCACTCTAAAATTGTACAAAACAAAAATATACACTAATCTTGCTTAAAACATTGAAAAGAATGTTTCATCTTTAACTTTATGACCTTTGGAGATCAGTTCATCTTCTACTCACTTAACTATTCACAGTAACAGAAATTTTGACCGGGGTGCCCAAACATTTGAATGTAGGTAAATTTAGTTAATTAAATCAGATGCCATACCTAGCTACCATTTTGGCTCCATCAATTGACTGGGTTTCACGGATGATACGAACAGCTTCTTCTGGATTGCTGAGATGATCCAACTGAATTCGAATTACATTGTCCCAGTCTTTGGCATTTTCATAAGCTGTTGCAGCTTCTTTATATCTAAAAGTGCACAAGAATCCTGTTCAATTAAAATTCCCAAACTACGACATAGTCTTAGCAGTGAAGAGTAGATATTAAAATACTTAACACTAGTTGTATACAATAATTATCATTCCCATGATATCAAAAAATAGACAAGAGAGTTTACAGTGCAAACTTTTTGAATTGTGGGGAAAGAAGGCGGAGAGGGGTAGGAAGGAAGCCAAATCCAGAGTATGGATACCGATACGAAGTATGGCTACTCCAGTCCTAAAGAAGGGTCTCTACCCGAAACATCAACTGTTTATTCATTTCCATGGATGCAGCCTGACCAGCTGAGTTCCTCCAAAATTTTGTGTGTGTTGCTTTAGATTTCAAGCATCTGCAGAATTTCTTCTGCTGATGGATACTGTTGTTCTCTCTTTAACCCAGAGGGCTTCCTGCAACTGGGGACACATGACCTAGAAAACTTGCTGAAATAGAGGCACACTATTCCCTGAAGGTTTCAACAACCAACCCATAATTGTTTAGTAGCTCAATTCCCGCCCAGCCCATTCTGAATCTGCAGTTGGATAAGTTTGAAATGGCTTGGGAGTATTTTTGAAATATGATCTTACCACCTGCTGGAAAGTACTAATTTTGAGGTTCAGAATTAAGAATACCATATATCAGAATGAAATAAGTGGTAATATAATTACACTGCTTGGCTACAGTCATAATGTAGTGTAATTGAGTACAAACTAAATATTTAAATAGTATTTCTAACTTCGTTCATGAAATGGTGGAACGACCTGGATATCAGCAGATTATTCCATTAATTCACAGCTCACATTAAAATTTAATCAGCAGTATAATTTGGCTATGTTAAATTAGCATTATTAAATCATTTGAACAGTACCTTATATTAAAATGTAAATTGCTCATTAGGACATTTATCAGTCAATTGTAATAAGAAAGTAGTTTTAAGGAACTTGACTAAGAAAGCAAAGAGGTGATTGGAAATCATAGAAATCTATGCCACAGAGGAGGCTGCAGAGCCCATTGTCTACATGTTAAGTAATGTGCTGAAACTGACAGAGGGATCTGATGTTAAATGCAACAATAATGTCTTTTCCAGCTGCAAAATTTTGGCATTCCACACAACAGGAAACGTATTTATTGTGGACAAGGCTATTTACCAGTTAAACTGTAAGAACACTTAAAATATGGAACTTCACTTCCTCAAAAGGCAATAACTACTAATATATTTTTTGTTAGTCAGTGGTATTAAGGAATAGGAAGAAGACAAACAAATTGAGATGAACCTTTATTATAATTTACCCAAGTATATGAACTTCAAAATTTATGTTCTTTCAAAATTCATACTAACATTTATTATCAGAGTACATGCAACTATCACTGCATGTTACCATTACAGTTCTATTTCAGTTGCACATGACAGTACCTGCCATCAGCTTCTTTAGCTTTTGCATACTGCAAGTGTATCTTAGGAGATGTTACATGGGGGAGAAGTTCACCAACTTTTGCCCTGCATTTACAAAAAAAAATCAAAATGTCTCACTGAAGTTACACGGTCAATAGTGAAATAATGTAATAGATTTTTAAGAAATGATTGTATTTAGTCTGCAAACTGCAGTCTATTTCAGGAACCAATAAATAAGTCCAGCCCATCCATATTGTGTGTATCTCTCCTCTGCAGCTGATTGTGTCCCAACTCCTACAAGCATTCACCTAAATAGCTAATGTCCTTTTCAACTAAGCTCCAACCCTTCCTAACTTTCCAATCCCCCACAGCGTGCATCTCTGTCTACTTGCAGAGTTCCTCTACCAACTGTAGAGGAGTGTAGTAGTGATAGGAGATTCCATAGTTAGAGGAACAGAAAGCAGATTCTATGGATGTGAAAGAGACATCTAAATGGTACCATCTAAATGGTCCCTGACCCTGGTACCTGGTTGCTTTCCAGGTACCAGGGTCAGGGATGTCTTGGACTGGGTCCACAGGATTCTAAAGGGTGAAGGTGAACAGCTAGATGTTGTGGTATATATTGGTACCAATGAAATAGGTAGCAAAAGGAGATCCTGAAGAGAGAATATATAGGGAGTGAGGCAGGAAGCTGAAAAACAGGATCTCCAGTGTAGTAATCTCTGAATTGCTGCCTGAGTAGGTAAGAAAAGGATGATATGGCAAATGAATGCATGACTGAAGAATTGGTGCAGGGAGTAAAGTTTCAGATTTCTGGATTATTAATGTCTCTTCTGGGGAATGTAGGACCTGTATAAAAAGGACAGGTTGCACCCAAACATGAGGTGGACCAATATCCTACTGGGCAGGTTTGCTGGAGCTGTGGGGGTCAGCTTAATCTAATTTGGCAGGGGGATGGGACACAGAATAATAGGGTGAAGGATAGGGCAGTTGGTATACACTAGATGCAGTGTGTAGTGAGATTGTGAGGAAGGACAGGCAGTTGATAGTGCAAAATTGCAGTCAGTGGGATGCATTAAAGTGTAACATGGGGTCAAAATCACAAAGGGTGATGAATACAGGACTGAATGCACACAGTATAGGGAATAAGGTAGGTGATATTGTAGCACAATTAGAGATTGGCAGGTATAATGTTGTGAGCATCTCTGAGTTGTGGCTGAAAGATAATCATACTTGGGAGATTAACAACCAAAATACACATTGTATCGAAAGGAAAGGCAGGTATGCAGAGAGGATGGGATGGTAAAAAATCAAATCAAATCCTTAGAAAGAGGTGACATAGGATTGGAAGATTAAAATCCTTGTGAGTAAAGTTAAGAAACTGTTAGGGAGTAAAAAGATCCTGATGGGAATTGCACAAAAGCCTCTGAACGGTAGTCAGGATGTGGGCTACAAATTACAATAGAAGATAGAAAAAGCATGTGATAAGAGCAATGTTACAATAATCATTAGAAATTTCAATATGCGGACAGATTGGGAAAATCAGGTTGGTGCTGAATTCCAAGGGAATTTGTAGAATGCCTACAAGATGGCATTCTAGAGCAGTTTGTAGTTGAGCTCACTAGGGGAACAGCAATTCAGAATTGCGTGTTATTTAACAACCCAGATTTGATTAGGAAGCTTAAGGTAAAGGAATCCTTAGGAGGTAGTAATTGTAATATGATAGAATTCACCCTGCAATTCGAGAAGGATAAGATAAAATCAGATGTATCAGTACAACAAGGGAGTAAAGAGAATTACAGAGGCATGAATAAGGGACTGGTCAAAGTTGATTGAAAGGGGACACGAGAAGGGATGACAGCAGAAGAGCTTTGGCTAATGTTTATGAGGGGAAAATTCAGAAGGTGCAAAAAAGATAGATCCCAAAAATGAGAACTATTCTAAAGGGAGGATCAGGCAACAGTGGCTGACAAAGAAAGTCAAAGACAGCATACAAGCAAAAGAGAGGGCATGTAATATTGCAATAATTAGTGGGAAGGCAGAGGATTCAGAAGCTTTGAAAACCCAACAGAAGGCAATTAAAAAGCCATATTAAGAGAAAAGACGAAATATGAAGGAATGCTAGCCAGTAATATAAAACAGGATACTAGAAGTTTATTCAGATATATAGAGAGTAAAAGAGAGGTGAGAGTGGACATTGAACTGCTGGAAAATAATGCTGGAGAGGTAGTAATGGGGGACAAAGAAATGGCTGACAAACTTAATAAATATTTTGCATCAGCCTTCACTGTGGAAGACACCAGCAGAATGCCAGAAATATGAGAGTGCCATTGCCATTACTAAGGAGAAGGTGCTTGGGAAGCTGAAAAGTCTAAAGTTACCTGGACCAGATGGACTGTACCCAAGGGATCTGAGAAAGGTAGCTGAAGAGATTTTGGATGAATAAGTAATAATCTTTCAAGAATTACTAGATTCTGGAATGGTTCTGGAGGACTGGAACATTGCAAATGTCACTCCTCTCCTTAAGAAGGGAGGGAGGCAGAAGAAAGGAAATTACAGGCTAGTTAGCTTGACTTCAGTGGTTGGAAAGATGCTGGAGTCTTATTAAGGATGAGGTTTTGGTATACTTGGAGGCACATGACAAAATAGGCCAAAGTCAGCATGATTTCCTTAAGGAGAAATCTTACTTGACAAATCTGTTGGAATTCTTTGAGAAAATAACAAGCAGGATAGACAAAGGAGAGTCAGTGGATGTTGTTTACTTGGATCTTCAAAAGGCCTTTCACAAGGTGCCACATATGAGGTTGCTTAACAAGATAATATAAGAACGCATGGAATTACAGGAAAGGTACTAGGAAGGATATAAGATCAGCTGACTGGCAGGAGACAAAGAATGGGAGTTAATTTTTCTAGTTTTCTAGTTGGCAGCCGGTGACAAGTAGTGTGCAGCAGGTGTCGCAGTTTGGACCACCTCTTCATGTTATGTCAATGATTTGGATGAAGGAATTACTGGCTTTGTGGCCAAATTTGCAGCTGATACGAAGGCAGGTGGAGGGGCAGGTAGTGTTGAGGAAGCTCGATGTCTGCAGAAAGGCTTAGACAGATTGGGGGAATGGGCAAAAGAGCGGTAGATAGAATATAGTGTAGGGAAGTGCAAGGTGAACTTGCAGGTTGAGTCAGTGGTAAGGTAGGCAAATGCAATGTTAGCATTCATTTTGAGAGAACTAGTATACAAAAGTTAGAATGTAATGCTGAGGCATTGGTCAGACTGCACTTGGACTATCTAAGAAAAGATATGCTGGCATTGGAGAGGGTCCAGAGGAGGCTCATGAGAATGGTCCAAGGAATAAAAGGGTTAACAATATGAGGAGTGTTTGATGGTACTGGGCCTCTACTTGCTGGAGTTAGAAGAACGAGGGGAATCTCAATATAGAGCTGCTGAATTTGTGGACACATTGCTACAGACAGCTGTGCAGGGTAGTTCATAGGGTATATTTAAGGCGAAGATTGATAGGTTCTTGATTAATCAGGGCGTCAAAGATTACCGGGAGAGGGCAGGAGAATGGAGTTGAGATCAGCCATGATGGAATGACGGAGCAGACTCCACAGGCCAAATGCCCTAATTCTGCTCCTATGTCATGTGGTCTTAAGGTTTTAATGGACTAGAAATACTTGATAGGTTTAGGGTGAAAGGTGAAATATTTAAGGAGAATGAGGAGGAATTTCTTTACTCAGAGTGTGGTGTAGGTGTAAAACAAACCGCTAGCAGAAATGGTAGATGCAGATTCAATTGTAATATTGAGGGAAGTTTGGATAGCTATGTGAATGAGACTACATGGTCTGAAGGGCCTGTTTCTGTGCTGTTGTGCTTTACAACTAAATATTCCCAATACAAAAAAAAACCCTTATTGGAAAAGGGAAGTAAGTTCTCTCCCCACATGGTTAGTGACTCAAAATTTTAACCAGTGTTACTTTCCACAGATGACTGTTTGACTAGCTGAGTTTGTCCAGCATTTTATTCTCTTCACCACCACCCACCCACAATTTTTTTTTCACAATAAGAAAAAGACTTAATCAAAAAGTTTGAACACGTGCTAAAAGCTTGCTGAAACAGCTGCAATTTTTATGGTATTTTTGAATTGGTAATCGACCATGCGTTTCTTTTAATGTGAAGCATAACATACAGTATGTGTGACCACTTTCTTACCAATTTTTACAACGAATGTAAACAGATGCAGCCTTTTCATAGTACTGTCCTTTTTCATATAATTGAGCAGCCTCAGAGAATTGCTGTAAGTAAAACAAAATTACAGTATGGAAATAATCATGTGATGGTTCTTTATTTCTATTCAATTTATATTTCAATTTCATTTATTTGTCTAATATTAACAGGGAATTTTAGTGGCCACTTTATACTCCTACATGTAAAACAGCTTCTTAAAATAATAGTAACACGCACAAAATGCTGGAGGAACTCAGCAGGCCAAGTAGCATATATGGAAAAGAGTAATCAGCCGACATTTCAGGCAGTGACACTTCATCAGAACATCAGAGTCTTGATTAAGGGACTCGGCCCAAAATGTTGACTGTTTACTCTTTTCCATAGATGCTGCCTGGCCTGCTGAGTTCTTCCAGCATTTTCTGTGTGTTGCTTAGATTTCCAGCATCTGCAGATTTTCTCCTGTTTCTCTTAAAATAACACTCTGTTTATTATTAAATAATAGAACATTTTTCCATAGTGTCCTGTGGTAAACTGGAAAGAACAAAAGTGCTCCAAACTTTCAAAATATTGTTGTCAATTGAAAGAGCTGTTTGGAAACAATTATTTGCAAAATCATTTTTTGAACTTCAATGCAAAGGATAGTTCAACAACATATTTAAAGCTAAAGCATTAATATAAATAATTTATAAAATACAGTGCAAAATAACACAAAGGGTGAGATTTTATGAACTTTAGAAGTGCATAATGTGCATGATGTATATTCCTTTCAAATAAACTAATACATGGGATATCTTATTCATAAAATCTATTCCTAAGTGAATAGTCAGTAGCAAAATGTGTGAAGAGTGTCTTAAAGAGAAATAAGCTTTATGTTCTAAAGTTTGGAAGTTACTTTCATAAAGTAAGGATTTAAACTATTTTTTATTCGAGAAGAAGATCTGAATTTGTGAATATTATGCCAAGGACATAACTTATTTAATATTTTACAATTATTTTAGGAAATAAACTTTTATGGCTCATAGATGTACACATCCTGTTACTGCCTTTTTTTAACCAGTCCTGGGGCTTAGGATAATTTGTTTCCACATAAAATAAATTGTACACCAACATCTTCCATTAACATGAGTGCCTGTTGTATACATGGCCTAGAGAGAACAATATTATTTTAGCTCCTCAGAGTCTGGAGAGAGCAATATCAAGGTTTAAGATAATTAGAAACCAGATTGAGCTGTGTAGAGTTAGAACACATGCATATATCTGCTTACAGTCTCACCACACATAGACACATTGTTTTTATGTGCACATGCACACCTTTCTTTTAAATCCTCATGACTGTCTCATTTGCCTTGCTCAATCCTGCTCTATTTCTTCCCTCACCCCATAATCTACCTCCCAACTGCCATTAATTCAGGGCTACAGCCCACACATTGAAATACTATTAGTTTAAAGCCTAGTCATGTCTATGTACTCCAGAATCGATGCCACTTTGTGCCGAGTTGTATTGAACATCTCCATTAAATGATTATTTATTGGACAGCAAGTACTTTTTCAGGAAGCAAAATACTGCAAGTGGTGGAAAATTGAAATAAAAACAGAAAATGCTGGAAAGATCTGCTGAAAGATAACTGACATGAAACATTAACTAAGTATTTCTCTGCAGATGCTGCCTGAACTCTTATGTATTTCCAGAAATTTTTTGTTTTTATTTACCGCTGTAATTTTATTTTGGGTTTAAATCAACATGCCCATTCCCTCTGGTGCTCCCCCCTCCCCCTTTCTCTCTCCTGAGGCCTCCCGTCCCATGATCCTTTCCCTTCTCCAGCTCTGTATCACTTTCACCAATCACCTTTCCAGCTCTTAGCTTCATCCCACCCCCTCCAGTCTTCTCCTATCATTTCGCATTTCCCCCTCCCCCCCACTACTTTCAAATCTCTTAGTATCTCTCCTTTCAGTTAGTCCTGACGAAGGGTCTCAGCCCAAAACGTCAACAGTGCTTCTTCCTATAGATGCTGCCTGGCCTGCTGTGTTCCACCAGCATTTTGTGTGTGTTGTATGCCCATTGCCTTACCGACATCAATTTAGCCACCAAACCATACTACCATGAGTTCCACAAGTTCTTTTGAGATGCTTCAATATCATTACAATTTTGCTTGTGCCTGTAGTTAAACTGAAGAACCAATTTATGCACAATTCTTATTATACCTTCATGCTCTCTAGAATAACACCACAGTCTTTCTTCAAAATTCTGCTGGGGTGTCTGATTGCCTGGTTGACTCCACGTCGAATATCCCCCATACGTATTGACATTCTTGCAATTCCAGCTGAACAAGTTTCGTCATGGTCAAGGTACTATGTAGAATAGAATATACCAGTAAGCAATAATTATCATAGATAATTAGGTAGACATACAACAGACAAGAAGTGGGTTGATGTGCAGAACAGTAATAGCAAAAACATAAAAGAAAAGGTGGATGGAAATGACTTCAAATTAAAAGAAATAAATGATTGGAAAGAGAGAATTCTATGATGTTTGATATGTATTCTCTTTGTTAAAACTGAAGACGAGAAGGCACACAGAAATTGCTAGATAAAAACAGATCAGGAATCACCTGGGTCATCATATGGTAGTAGAGTAGACATACAACTCAATGATCATAATGATATTGACTACCACAGCAAATGTTATATCAATTATACTACAAGGTGGTCTGTGGGGAAAAAAGGACCTTAGATGGAGTCTTGGGAATTACAGATCAAACATCACATTTATTTACAAGCACAATAGTGAAGGTGATGAACCAAAATCAAATTTTATATTAAGGTTAGTAACATCACAACCTTTCTTGTAAGTTTTTCTGTAAACCAACTAGTTGTTCACCGAAATACTGCACCCATGGCTAACTTTTGAAAGCATTCTCTTTTAATGCTTTCTGGCTCGACCATGTCAGACAGGATTAAACAAGTTGTTTTAAAAAATACTCTGGTTCTATCTTCCATAATTCTGTATTTGTTAACCAGTCTGTCGTAGTCTGAATAATCCATGTTTTTTTCAGAGTCCAGAGAATAAGTCTTTCCTCTTTGTGTCTTTTCCAGTGAGTCACAATTGATCCTATAACCACAGTTTCTCATTCCCCTGATAACTCTGTGATCTCCACTGTATTTCTTCAATTCATGCAGACCTGTATAGTACTGAACAGAACTGTGCACAGTATTGTGCCTAAACAGTATATGACCCAATACAGTGCTTTCATTACCCACTACCACTGAGCACTGCTGGATACCTTCAATTTATTGTTGGCTGGGAGTCTCTCAATTTCCATGCATGTTATTTGCTTTCCATTAAGTAAGTGAAAAGTCCTCCTCTAATCTGTCCTCACTTCTCAGGTCTCTGCAATTTCAATTGCCACTCACCTGTTTAATTCCCAAATATATTCAAATTTTTATATTTTATTCTATTCAGTTAAGGTTTGATTTTGGTGCATCACCTTCACTAGACAAATCAGAAATTACTGCATGTTTTTAAAAGAGAAAGAAAACGTTGAGGAGGCTTATATAAACAATATGCAAATTAAGTTTGAAGTACCAAGTTGCTAATGCAGTAAATCAATAACTTCCTCTTCTTATTAATTATACTTTTGAAATTATATGAACAAAATAATAAATTCTAAGAAAGGTCCAAAATATTTACTAATTAATACAAAGACATGCATTAACATAACCAAATTAAAAAGACATGCATTTATATTATTTATTTCACTATCTCTCTAAGCACTTCATGGACAATAAATTTTTTAAATATAGGTGCTTGATACTGATGGGGAATTCCAGTTTTCAATGTAATTCTAATATCATGTTCAATCTTTCTGTACCATCATGCATGATCAGGGCACTGATTTTCTGTGAACATTTTGAAGATTTAATATGATTCTTGATTCAATATTATCTGAGATTTAGCCCTTTAGAAATGTTAAGCTCAAAAGGAAGCTGTTCAAGCCTATGCGGATTTCCAGTGCAGTATTCCATTAAGAGCCATTTGCTTGTTATTTTCCCAAAGCTCTGAAAATTACTTTTTTTTAAAATGCCTCCTCAATTTCCTTCTGAAAGACTTGATTTGATAGAATTTCTTCTACTCTTATGTTTCAAAATGATCATCATCTGCTGAGTAAAGATTTTGCCCATATCCTCCCATATCTTGTGTTTAAAACTTTAACTATTTGTTTCCTGGTCTTTGAACCATCTGTAATGGGAACAGTTTTCCTCTATATCCTATCTAAATGAGTCATAATCTTGACCAGCTCTATTAAAACTCAATTTTCTTTGCTCCAAGGAGAACAATCCTAGTTTATCCACGTTAAACTTACATAACTCTTCACATCTGGAACCATCCTAATAAATGTCTACAGTGGCCTCTCTAGGGTCTTCATAGCCTTTTATACTTGTATATATGACCAGAATTGGATACAATAATTGTGGCCTAATTATTTTCAAAACTGTTTCCCTGATTTGCATGCTTTTTACGAAGGCCAGGTAACGAAATGCTTTACCAATTGCTTTCTTGACATGCCCTACCTCTTTCAAATATACACATCTAGGTTTCACTGTTACTGTGAACATTCATTTGCCATATGCCAAATTTTTAATCCATGCAACCAACCCATTTATTTCACAACTATGTGAACTAGCCTTGCATGTGGGACTTTGTTAAATGCCTTCTGTAGATCCATATATCACTGAAGGAAAGTAAAACCAAGTGTGGCAAATTAATTTATGATAGCTTGCCTTATTGTCTCCAGTCATGCCTTTCTCATAATGTGCCAATGCATTGACATAGTCGCCCCTAAAAAACACATATTGTCAGTGCAACAGAAAGCACAATTTTATCAATAATCTAAAACACAGAAATAGTTTTGTAACTTTATTTGCATGTAACTCAACTACTTGTGGATGAGGAGGATTTTAAAATTATTTTTTCAACACATACAGAGTGATTTTTATGTGTATTGATTTTCTTAAATTTTAGAATTGTCAGAAAAACATACATTTACATGCAAAAAAATACTGGGACACAGCATACAGGCAATTTATCCCTGGTCAGCAGAAAATGCACACTCTAATTCTGCATTGTCCACATTAACCAAGGGTAAATCATCTGCTGTAAAAATGAAAAAATATGTAACTTTTATCGTAAATTATCTGCAAATTCTGGGTAAAAGAAGAAATTATACATTCAGAGATGTTTAAGATTTTCAGATGGTAATTCAAGATTACTTCTGATCAAATATATTCAAGTTATTAAGTACCTTAAGCATTTTATTTGAGCAGGAAAATATAGAGTTTCAATGACTGAGAATGATGAACTGTATACCAATGATACTTCGTCTTATAAGATTAGAGGAGGCATAGTTAGAGTGGACAGTTAGTTCCTTTTATCCAGGGCAGCAAAGGCAATACCAGAGTATATATTTTTAAGGTATATGGAGGAAAGTTTAGGGGAGATGTCAGAGGCAAGTTTTGTTTATACAGAGTGGAATAAATGGTTGGTATGCTTTTGGTGGCGGGGGGAGGGTGATCATAGAGCTTAATACATTAGAGACATTTAAGAGACTCTTAGATAAACATATAGATTAAAGAACATGTCGAGTTATGGGCTACATAAGAGGGAAAGGTTACATTGATTGTGGAACAGCTTAAAAGGTCAGTACAAAGTCATGGGTTGAAGGGCCAATATTGTGCAGTACTGTTCTGTCCACATTTATACTTACGTGAATTCCAGTTGAATAGCATATTCTTTGGAGATAAATGGAATTTGATCAGGAGCCAATCGTTTTGCTAACTGCAAAGCACTGTCCCAATGTTGTAAGTCTCTCCGCATCTGTGCAATAAAATGCATATCTCTCCAGTAGTAAAGCATAAAAATAACTATCATAATTCAAACACAACAATAAATATTTTGGTGACCACGCATATAGATGAGGGTAGTGCAGTGGATGTGATCTACATGGATTTTAGTAAGGCATTTGACAAGGTTCCACACAGTAGGCTTATTCAGAAAGTCAGAAGGCATGGGATCTGTTCTGGAACCTCTACTTTTCGTGATTTTTATTAACGACCTGGATGTGGGGGTAGAAGGGTGGGTTGGCAAGTTTGCAGACAACACAAAGGTTGGTGGTGTTGTAGATAATGTAGAGGATTGTCGAAGATTGCAGAGGGACATTGATAGGATGCAGAAGTGGGCTGAGGAGTGGCAGATGGAGTTCAACCCAGAGAAGTGTGAGGTGGTACACTTTGGAAGGACAAACTCCAAGGCAAAGTAAATGGCAGGATACTTGGTAGTGTGGAAGAGCAGAGGGATCTGGGGGTACATGTCCACAGATCCCTGAAAGTTGCCTCACAGGTAGATAGGGTAGTTAAGAAAGCTTATGGTGTGTTAGCTTTCATAAGTCGAGGGATAGAGTTTAAGAGACGCAATGTAATGATGCAGCTCTATAAAACTCTAGTTAGGCCACACTTGGAGTACTGTGTCCAGTTCTGGTCACCTCACTATAGGAAGGATGTGGAAGCATTGGAAAGGGTACAGAGAAGATTTACCAGGACACTGCCTGGTTTAGAGAGTATGGATTATGATCAGAGATTAAGGGAGCTAGGGCTTTACTCTTTGGAGAGGAGGAGGATGAGAGGAGACATGATAGAGGTGTACAATATATTAAGAGGAATAGACAGAGTGGACAGCCAGCACCTCTTCCCCAGGGCACCAATGCTCAGTACAAGAGGACATGGCTCTAAGTTAAGGGGAGGGAAGTTCAAAGGGGATATTAGAGGAAGGTTTTTCACTCAGAGAGTGGTTGGTGTGTGGAATGCACTACCTGAGTCAGTGGTGGAGGCAGATACACTAGTGAAGTTTAACAGACTTCTAGACAAGTATATGGAGGAAGTTAAGGTGGGGGTTTATATGTGAGGCAGGGTTTGAGGGTCAGCACAACACTGTGGGCCGAAGGGTCTGTAATGTGCTGTACTATTCTATGTTCTATGAAATAAATATTTCAAATACAGCATCTATTAAATCAAAAATTTAATACTACTTTTGAATCTTTAAATACATGATTTCATTAAAGACATCACTGCAGGGTTGGTATTATAGCATGATAAGAACAGTATTCTGTGAAGTAAAGTTCTACTAGCAGCTCTGCTTCTTCATATGGATTGTGTAAAGTAATGCAATACTCTGCTTCTGCGCAGATATTGAATAAATGAGTGAGACCATACTCTTCCTACCATCTTACTGATAATGGCAATTATAGCAATATTATGTCATGTAAACATGGAACAATTAAAATATTTTGTACATGCTTAAGTAATAACATATTTCGTCTTCTACAAATTTGAACCAATACTTAAAAGAGCAAAAGAAGCACAAAATGCATTAAAAGTACCAGCTATCCTTTAAAAATTGAAACACAAATGAAAGATTAAGGGTTTGCATTAAGAAAACACACTTACCTCTAGGGCAGCAATTGGACAACTGGAGGCCAGATACAGATCTTGTGCTAGATTAAATTCGTTTGCAAACATTGCAAGATGTCCAGCCAGTAGGTTGTGATCTTCTATTCCCTAAAAATTTAATATTGACATCAAAATCAAAGTCAAGTCTAAGTAAAATTTATTATCAGAATACATAAACGTCACCACATACGACCCTGAGATTCTTTTTCTGTTTTTTGTGGGCATACTTAGCAAATCTATAGAACGGTAACTGTAAACATCAGGAACTGTTAACTGTAAAACTGTAGGATATTCCACTCAAAGGCATTGGTGTCCCCACACCAGGCTGTAATGCAGCCAGTCAGCACACTTTCCACCACACATCTATAGAAGTCTGCCAAGGTTTTTGAAGACATGCCCAACCTCTGCAGATTCCTGAGGAAGTAGAGGAGCTGTTGTGCTTTCTTCACAATAATGTTTATTTGATGGGTCCAGGGTAAGTCCTCTAAGATAATGACACCCAAGAATTTAAAGTTACTAAGCCTCTCCACTTCTGATCTTCCAATGTTTACCGTCCCATTGCACTCACATCCATCATCATGAAATGTTTTGAGAGGCTTGTCATGAGGCACATCAAGACCCTGCTACACCCCTCACTGGACCCCCTGCAATTTGCGTATCGTCCCAACCACTCAACAGACAATGCCATTGCCAGCACCCTCCACCTGGCCAAAAAAGACGTGTACATTCGAATGCTGTTTATAGACTTCAGTTCAGCATTCAACACAATCATTCCTCAGCACCTAATTGGAAAGCTGAAACTGCTGGGCCTGAACATTTCCCTCCGTAACTGGATCCTCGACTTCCTGACTGAGAGACCTCAGTCAGTCCGGATCAGAGCAGCATCTCCAACACCATCACACTGAGCATAGGGGCCCCCCAGGGCTGTGTGCTCAGTCTACTGCTGTTCACTCTGCTGACCCACGGCTGTGCAGCAATACACAGCTCGAACCACATCATCAAGTTCACTGATGACATGACCATGGTGGGTCTCATCAGCAAGAACGACGAGTCAGCCTACAGAGAGGAGGTGCAGCGGCTAACGGACTGGTGCAGAGCCAACAACCTGTCTCTGAATGTGAACAAAACAACAGAGATGGTTGTTGACTTCAGGAGAGCATGAAGTGACCATTCTCCACTGAATATTGACGGCCCCTCCGTTGAGATCGTTAAAAGCACTGAATTTCTTGGTGTTCACCTGGCAGAGAATCTCACCTGGTCCCTCAACACCATCTTCATAGCCAAGAAAGCCCAGCAGCATCTCTACTTTCTGTTAAGGCAAAGAAAAGTCCATCTTCCACCCCACATCCTCACCACATTCTACAGGGGTTGTATTGAGAGCATCCCGAGCAGCTGCATCACTGCCTGATTCGGGAATTGCACCGTCTCGGATCGCAAGACTCTGCAGCGGATAGTGAGGTCAGCTGAGAAGATCATCAGGGTCTCTCTTCTGACCATTACAGACACTTACACCACATGCTACACCCGCAAAGCTAACAGCATTGTGAAGGACCCCATGCACCCCTCATACAAACTCTTCTCCCTCCTGCCATCTGGCAAAAGGTACCGAAGCACTCAGGCTCTCACGACCAGACTGTGCAACAGTTTCTTCCCCCAAGCCATCGGACTCTTCAATACCCAGAGTCTAGACTGACATCTACATAATTTATTATTATATTGAAATTTGTCCTCTACTGTGCCTATAGTCTTGTTTATTTTTTATTTATTAATTATTATACTGGCCTGCTCTGTTTTGTGCACTTTAAGTAGTCCCGTGTAGGTCTGTAGTCTAGTGTAGTTTTTGTGTTGTTTTACGTAGTCTAGTGTAGCCTTGTGCTGTCTCACATAGTCTAGTGTAGTCTTGTGTTGTTTCATATAGCATCAGGGTCCTGGAAGAACGTTGTCTTGTTTTTACTGTGTACTGTACCAGCAGTTTATGGTCAAAATGACAATAAAAAGCAACTTGACTTGACTTGATTACTGGTTCATGGAGCTCTGGTTTCCCTCCTTTGAAGTCTACAATCAGTTCCTTGGTCTTATTGATATTGAGTGAGAAGTTGTTGTTAATTTACCACTCAGCCAAGTTTTCAATCTCCCTCCTGTATGCTGATTCATCACCCCCTCTGATACAGCCCACAACAGTGGTGTTGTCAGCAAACTTGTATATATCGTTGGAACTGTGCTTAGCCCACGGTCTTAAGTGTAAAGTGAGTAGAGCAGAGTAAGCACACAGTCTTGTGGTGCACCTGTGCTGATGGAGATTGTGGAGGAGATGTCGTTGTCAATCCGAACTGACTGGGGTTTGCAAGTGAGGAAATCTAGGATCCAATTGTACACGGGGGCCCAGGTCTTAAGAGTTTACTGATTAGCTTGGTGTTAAATGCTGAGCTGTAATCTATAAAGAACATCCTGATGTAAGCACCATTTGCTTTTGATTCATTTCTGATAAGGTTGAAATATGTAGGCCTCCATTAGTCTCATGAGACCATGGATTTGCACCTTGGGAAGTTTCCAGGGTGCAGGCCTGGGCAAGGTTGTATGGAAGACTGGCAGTTGCCCAAACTATAAGACTCCTTTCTCCACACCACCGATGTTGTCCAAGGGAAGGGCATTAGGACCCATAGAGCTTGACACCAGTGTCATCACAGAGCAATGTGTGGTTAAGTGTCTTGCTCAAGGATACACATGCAGCCTCAGCCAAGGCTCAACCTAGCGACCTTTAGATCAGTAGACCAATGCCTTAACCACTCGACCACGCGCCAACACCAGGTTGCTACAGCTGCATAGATAAATAACAATGTTTTCAAAAACCTGCAGTTGCTGGAAAAATCTAAGCCAATTAGCAGCATCAAAAGGATGAAATAAAATGTTCAACTTCCAGCAAGTGCATTCAGTGGCCACTTAATTAGGTACACCTGTACACATGCTTGTTAATGCAAATAGCTAATCAGCCAATCATGTGGCAGCAACTCAATGCACAGAGGCATGCAGCCATGGCCAAGGGGTTCAATTGTTGTTCAGACCAAACATCAGAATGGGGAAGAAATGTGATCTAAGTGACCTTGGCATGGAATGGTTGTAGGTAAGGTGGTTTGAATATCAAAGAAACTGCTGACCTCCTGGGATTTTTATGCACAACAATCTCTAGAGTTTACAGAGAATGGTGTGAAAAACAAAAAAAAAATCCAGTAAGCAGCAGTTCTGTAGGTGAAAGCGAGGTCATGAAGAATGGCCAGACTGGTTCAAGGTGACAGTAACTCAAGTAACCACACATTATAAAAGCAGTATGCAGAAGAGCATCTTTGAATGCACAACACGTCAAACTACAGCATCAGAAGACAACAAATCCTCACTTAGTGGCCACTTTATTAGGTACAAAAGATACCTAATAAAGTGGTCATTTAGTGTAAGTGGAGAGGATAAAGGCAATGTCTGTGATAGTAAACACAAAGTACACTGCAGATGCTGTGGTCAAAGCAACATGCATAACAAGCTGGAGGAACTCAGTAGGTTGGGCAGCATCTGTGGAAACGAGCAGTCAACGTTTCGGCATGAACACTGAATTCTCCAACTTCTGATAATTCCCTCCTTCTCCCTTCCCCCATCTCAGTTTCACTCTGCCTCCTCCTCCAGCTGCCTATCACCTCTCTCATGATTTGCCTTCTTCTACTACACATCGTGCTTTCTCCTTATATGCCTTCTTCACCTTTCCTGCCTATCCCCTCCCCCACCCCTTGATCTTTACTCTTATGGTTCTTCACCTGGCACCTACCAGCCTTCTCCTTTCCACCCTCCCCCCACCTTCTTTATAGGGCCCTCTTCAGTCCTGAAGAAGGGTCTCGGCCCGAAACGTTGACTGTTCGTTTCCATGGATGCTGCCTGACCTGCTGAGTTCCTCCAGCTTGTTGTAAATGTCTATGATAGAATGCCAAGTTGTCAAGCTAACCCTAACATCTGGCCATTAAAGATAGAGAGAGAAAAAAAGAGAGATAAAGTTGTGTGATAGTCAGAATTGGGGGTGGGGGTGAAAGAAGAGAGAGACACACAAAAAGACAGGGGTGCGGTGCAGTGTGGGTGTGTGTACATATAAAGGGGGATGTTTCCGAAATTGTCAAATTCAATATTAAATCCCAGGGGTTGCAACATACCAAGATGTAAGGTGAAATGTTATTACACGAGCTCACATTGGGTATTATTGCAGCAATATTGGAGGCTGAAGATTTCAGAGCAGGAGTGTAATGCAAGATTAAAGTGACATGCTTGTCCTTGTTGACTTATCAGTGGTGTAGAGGTGTTCTGTAAACAGTCACTGACTCTTTTTTAAATATTAGTACAAAATAATTTCATGCATCTTTATCAGCACCAACCTTGATCTCTTCCAATGACATTACCATTCCTACATTTCCAATTATTCGATATACACGTATTGCAAAATCCACCTCCATGTGGTGGAGGCAGGCACGTGCTAGCTCGGTCCATGCTGGAGGATCATTAATTATTTTGCACACACTCCATGCTTCAGTAAACCTGTAAGAGTTAAAGGGAAGTGTGACAATCTGAAATCAGAATCATCTGACTGGTGAGTATGATGCAAAAACAAAAGTGCACAGTGTTTCTTTTGAGCCAAGACACTGAGATCAGCAGCATCACAGACTTGACATGTATACTAAATTCAGCAAGGACAGCAATGGGAGACTACAATTAACTTGACTCTCTTTGGTTCAAAGGTGATCTTTAAAAAAAATCTGAATTTATTAAGTTGTGTCACCTGTAAAAAATCATTATAAAACATTTCCTGTTAGCATATTGTTGCTCTTGCAGAAATCTATGCCATAAGTGGGGTTCCCCATTTGGGGAAAAAAAATCTATTATTTTAAAACTCAAAGGCTAGTCAAGAAATTAGATTGTATTTTCAGAGCTATGTGATTAAAAACAATAATTACCATGCAGTAAAACATGATAACAACAATTTCCAGGTTTGTCACCATCTCAGAAATCGAATTGGGTTTAAGTTCTGCTTGCATGCATCAAATTATATAATTCCCCAAGAAAGCCAGTGTTGTTCTGGGAACAAGCAATACTGGGTCATTCCCACGACAACTTGATATTTATAGCACAGCACTAATTGTCCCTCCACTAAGGTAAATTCACCATACCCTTAATATTAAGCGCCCAATTTCCTCTACCTACATTTCTTGTAAAGCAAATACACTGAGCTCCAGTTTGATGTTTCCGTCCTCATGATATTCTGAGCCAATCTACTCACTGTTGTCATGACTCTTCAAATTCCCTCCATAATCAACCCACCCCAGCCACTTGTACAATTACTGATCACACAATGTCCACTTACCTGACTTCTGACCTAACCTCAGGCTCTGAGGTTGCTACCTCTCTCGGGTACTGTTAAATTTACAGACCCAATATCTGTCCCAGATGGCACCTTTCTATTAATGAAAATGTGGAATGTCCATTTTGTAATGTTGGGTCCACAACTGAAATGATTGTTGGAGTGGAGCTGCTACAATCCATTAAACCAAAATAGCTCCTAATCTTCTGTGCAATTCATTACTGAATGTGCTAACAAAATTCAATTACTTCGATAATTACATAGCTCTGAATCTTCACCATGAGTATTTTAAATAAGGCACAAATCAATATAACTAAAAAGGTGATTTTTTTGTTTTCTCTTTCCTGCTAAATATAACACAAAAATGAAATCCCACTAATGATGAGTCAGAATATAAACTTTTTGAAGTTAGTCAGTAACCAGTTATTCTGTGGTGATGAATTTGTCTCTAACGTCCCAAAAACCTCTCATCTACAATACAAAAGGCAGAATTGTGATGCTATAGCCTCTGCCTGAGTTGTACCTATCCATCACCTTAAATATTCCTCTCCTATACAGCTACAACAAACTCCACTGCAGCAACATGACAGAGCTGTTTTACCTGTACTCCAAAACCTATGACTTCAAAAAATAGAAAGATGAGGGCAAAGAACACATGGGAAAACTGCTACCTGCATGTTTCCTCTCAAATCACACAGCATCCAGAATAAAAAAAAACAGTTCTGCCTTCATCATCACTGGATTTGGAACTCCTTCCCTAACAGAAAATTGGGGCTCTCTATCTAAGAAGCATTTAAAGAAAGCACCTTATCAAAAACAATAAGATTTTGAGCTCAGTAACAGTAATCACATATATGTAAAATAAACTTATACACAGTAATTTGTACACTGTAAGTTACTCCATCATTGCTTAAAAGTGACAGTTCAAAATCCTGACAACTTTTCACAAAATTCATTTCTATGAACATGTTTTTTATATTCTTCACAAAATCTATCTCACCTTTTCAGCATTAAACTCTGGGTTAAAGCTGATTGAAGGTCATTAACTCCAAGGTCTTTCAATCCACCAAGAAAAGAATGTGTGCTTAAGAGCATAGTGTTGATTTTCCCACTCTGCATC
The DNA here is from genome assembly GCF_030144855.1 of Hypanus sabinus. Classification (NCBI taxonomy): domain Eukaryota; kingdom Metazoa; phylum Chordata; class Chondrichthyes; order Myliobatiformes; family Dasyatidae; genus Hypanus; species Hypanus sabinus. Next base: position 43,939,171 of record NC_082719.1, on the reverse strand, counting down.
TGACAGGTTAATTCTCCATTATATAACAACAGTGGCTTATAAGAAAATGGAAGTTTAGTAGCACCTGCCAATATGACCTTGGAACCTGTGAATTAAGCAAATTTTATCACAAGAAAAGGATTATTGTCCTAAATTGTTAACACAGAAACTAATGGAATTGAAAAAGGCAATACTTTAAACAGTAAATCACTCAATTCAAAGAAGTCTGGTTTGTAGTCCTATAAAAGCCAAGGATCAGGTCAAAATGATCAAGAAACTAAACAACCCTTTGGAGTTTACATTGTGAGAAAGTTCTATTGTTGTAGATTCCTAAAAACCATATACATCTTGCTCACAACTGCACATTTAACCTCTCTACTCAAGTATCTTCTCTGAAGACAGAAGAGACAGCAGACTCTTGGCATCTAGAACATAAATAAAAGAACTTTGGGGGTTCAGGCAGCATCTGTAGAGGCAAAATGGTGTAAGCTGAAGTTTCAGGCCAAGACCCTGCATAAGATAGTATATTTTTTGCCATGGCATAAATGACAACTTGTATGATGAGGACAAACTTGTCTCTGTTTCACAACCTCTATATAGAATTTGCCATGACTTCCCATAGAATCCTTCACAACTCTTTTCAATTGCCTGCATATGTAGGACAGCTTTTATTTAGTTCTGTTACATCCACTGCTGGAGTATTTCTTTCATTTTGCGCATGTTTGCCCTCACCCCATTTCTCCTCCATTTCATTTCACGTCTTCCCTCATCCCATCCACCTGCCACCCCACCAGGGATAGGGTTCCTCTAGTCCTCACCTACCAACCCACCAGCTTCTGCATCCAGCACGTAATTCTCTGCAAATTCTGCCGTCTCCAATGGGAATTCATCACCAAGCACATCTTTTCCTCCCATCCCGCTTTCCACAGGGATCTTGTCCATTCAATCCTTCCCACTGTTTTCTCTCCTGGTACTTAACCTTGCAAGCAGAACAAGTACCACACCTGTCCCTACACCCTCTCCCTCACTACCATTCAGGGCCCCAAACAGTCCTTCCGGGTGAGGCGATCATTCACTGGTGAGTCTGTTGGGGTCATCTATCGTATGTGGTGCTCCCAGTGTGGCTTCCTGTATACCACTGAGCACCTATGTTCCATCTGCCAGGATCAGCGGGATCTTCTGGTGGCCTGGCATTTTAATTCTACTTTCAATTTGCATTCCTAAATGTTTGTCCATGGCCTCCTCTACTGCCATAATGAGGCCACACTCAGGTTGGAGCAGCACCTTATATTCCGTCTGGGTAGCCTCCAACCTGATAGCTGTACATTGATTTCTCCAACTTCCAGTAATTGCACCCTCTCTCTCCTTCACTATTCCCATTTCCTTCTCTCACCTTATCTCCTTACCTGACCATCACCTCCCTCTGGTGCGCCTCCCTTTCCCTTTCTTCCATGCTCTCCTATCAAATTCCCCCTTCTCCAGCCCTTCATCTCTTTCACCAATTGACTTGCCAGCTCTTTACTTCATTCCTAAACCTCTCTTAGTTTCACCTAACAGCTGATACCTTATACCTCTTCATCCCCTCCTCCCACCTTCTTACTCTGACTCCTCATCTTTTTTCTCCAGTCTGGATGAAGGGTTTTGGCCCGAAACATCAACTGTTTACTCTTTTCCATAGATGCTGCCTGGCCTGCTGAGCTCCTCCAGCACTTTGTGTGTATTGCTATGATTTCCAGCATCTGCAGACTTCTTCTTCTTTTTGATCTCAACCAATATCTTCTCTCTTATCTTTTTGTTTCCTATATCTTTCAAGGATCCATCCTTAGCTCTCTTTCTTTGATTAATTACACACTACCCTTGACAACATTGTCTCTCAATATGGGGCTAGCATTCAAGTTAATGCTGACAAAAGTACGTCCACTCTTGTTCATGTATGTTTGAGTGAATAGAATTTTCCCTCTATCAAAACAGATGCTAATGCTTTTGGTCTCTGCTACAAACTTCATATTCTTGCCAAAGATTTCATTCAACTTCATAAACACTACTTCAAGCTGAACTAGACTGGTTTCAGTCTCAGCATAGTTATCAAACACAGTTGAGCTTTAAACGAATAGTTGCCCACAACAAAAGCAAGATACCTACACCTCTTTAAAACATATCTGCCTCCACCACCCGCTGGAGGGGGGGGGGGGGAGAGAGAAGAGAGAGAGAAAAGAGAGAGAAGAGTGAGAGAGAGAGAGAGAGAATGAGAATGAGAATCACACGCGGACACCTTCCTCTGGCAGCAGAGAGTGAGAGCCTGGTAGACAGTGCTGAACATTCTCTCCTTCTGCTCTCACCTTGATAATTTCATTCTTCTTCGATGCTTTTATCAGCAAGAAATGGAGTTGACTATAGTCTCGCACCCCACCTCCAGGTTTCTTTGTCCCCAGGCCACACACTTCATTCGAGACCTCACTAAAACCCCACTGAGACCACAAACGCCAGATTGCACAATTGGGCCAAAAACACAGCAAAATGTAGATCACAGGCTCCACTGTTAGCAGAACCACATTTGAAGGAGAAAGTAATAGAAAAGAAATCTGGAGGATGTTGCCTTTGGTCAGGTTGTTCACTGGCACCACCTTCTTCTGGACGCACAAACTGCTTCAAAACAGTCAAAACTTGTTTAAACAGTTACTTGGTGGGAGCTTGCACACAACTGGGTGCTCTGCTTCCTGCACTGATTCCAGTTCATAAAGAATGTAAAAGGCACAATAGGTACATTTGTTAGTATTTCTTTTGTACTCCTGAACTAGCCTTTATATTCAATATTTTGAATTCCTCACCTCTTAACTTTAAAAATACTGAAACTTTTCTCTTCCTACAACCTCTAAGAACTCTATACTTCCTCCGATACTGGCATGTAGTTACCACCTCTCTTTTCACTGGTAACTATCCCTTCACCTTCTAGATTTCTATCTCTATCCTTAAGCATTTATTTATATCTTTCTCCTCCTCCAATCCTTTCTTAAAATGACTAAACATTTGATCTCCAGTACTATCAGATAATAATTTTTTTTTGTTCATCGATTACTCTGTAAAAGACAGGGTGATGAAGTAAGTATTTGGGATTTGGGAAAGTATTTGCCTTCATTGGTCACGGTTTGAGTACAGGAGTTTGATGTCATAATGCAACTGTACAAGTTGTTAGTGACACTGGACTGAGGAGTATTGCACTTAGTTCTCGTTTCCCACCTGTAGGACAGATGTTATTAAACTGGAAAGGCACAAAAAAGATTCACGGAGATGTTACTGAGACTGGGACTTTTTCCTCTGGAGTACAGGAGGCTGAGCAGTGACCTTACAGTGGTATATAAAATCATGATGAATGTGGGTAAGGAGGATGGTCACAGTTTTTATTCTCGGGGTAGGGGAGTCTAAAACTAGAGGACATAGCTTTATGGTGGGAAACTTCAAAATAACCCAAGAGGAAACTTTTTCCACACAGAGGAGGGTGGAGATATAGAAAGCTGTACAGGCAGGTACAATTATGGTAACTAGTTAATTGATAATTAATTGCAGTAAAGTGCAAAAGGGAAAAACGAGCAAGAATTGATATTAGATTTTATTGAACATACTATTGTTTCCATTGTACTTCTCTTATTGATTTTTCTGTACATATTTTATTCCTGAAAATAACAAAAGGCAATAGAAGTGCAGTGTGACAAATTTATACTCGGTTGGTATTTCGCAGTTACATTACCTTGAATAGTGCCCTTGTGAAAGACGTAGGTATACACCTTATCATCATCATAAGCAATAAAGACTCCTTTATCCATTGTGAAGTGTTCCCAGAGGATGCTTCTTACAGTTGTGGGAAAATTTGGGATCTCATATACGCTATCATTTACCTTAAAGAGATCAAGGTTAATAACAATCAAACCAATTTGTTCAAAATTAAGTTAAAATCTACACATTAGTATCTTGGAAGGCTTTGTTCTTGATGAGTGTTCTCTCAGAATCCAAGATTTAGATTGTGCACTAAAGCCATAAAACTGAGTTATAAATAAAACAAAGTTGCCTTAAGTTTAATTAATAAATTAATACTGCTACCACAGGTCCTTTTAAATATTTCTATTTTTATACAAGAAGATAAGAAGGATAATTGCGACAATACTTTTACAAAGCTCTGAGATTTAATGATACTGAAAAGAACAGTACTTACTGGGCAATAGACAAAGCCATCACTCTTGTCATCAATGAATGCTATTCTGGTTCCACTGGGATCAGGGAAAACTTTACGGATACTGACTGTATGTCGATATTCATTCACATATTGCCAGTCCTCAATATAGAAATACTGAATGATGCCACTCTGAAACAAATCATGGCAATATTAACATTGGTAAAATTTATGATAAAGACAAAAGTCTTAAGTTATAAAAAGTCTTAAGGTAGTGACTTGTAACAATTGTTCCTCATTCAATACTTCCCCATAACAATACATATACAGTATATCCAAATGGAAGGGACGCCTGAATGGACTTCTGAGGTCACGCTTGCCTACTGACAAGTAAAATTTAAGCAAAAACTCTCCCTTTATAAGAATATCTTAAACATTTTCCAGGTTGGATAGAAGTGGCCCATGCCTATGGCTCTTGTTTAAATTACTGATAAACAGTATAAAAACATAGAATAATAATATAGCACAGCACTGGCCCTTTGGCCCACAATGTTGTGCTGACCCTTCCCTGCCACATAGCCTAGACCGGGGGTCGGCAACCCGCGGCTCCGGAGCCACATGTGGCTCTTTTACGTCTGTGCTGCGGCTCCCTGTTGCTTTGGGAAATAATTGGTTGTGGCGACCCTTTTCCTGGCACATCCGAACCGACTCACAATTAGATAGCCTACGGGGGTTTGCGAGCACAGAGCTTTGGAGCCTCTGCGCCATGGGGGGCAGGTTGAGGGAGGCTTAAAAGTGAGGCTGAAGATTTCGAATAATGTTTTTTCCTTCGACTGCAGTTACCAACTCCGTGTCGTAATTTTAGCGCTGCGTGTAGCACACCGCTACATGGTCAGTATATAATTAAAATGTATTTTATGTTAGTTTGTTAGTTTTTGAAATGTAATTCTAAATTTGAAGATTATGGTGATCTTGTACAATCTAAATAAGACGTTGTGGTGACAAATTTCTAGACACATCCGAACCGGCTCACAATTAGCCAGCGTTCAGGCTAAAGGAGATAGCCTACGGGGGTTTGTGAGTACGTGTCTTTTGCAGCATCCGCGCCCATGGGGGGCGGGTTGAGGGAGGCTTAAAAGCAAGGCTGTTTCGTTCGAATAAAGCTATCTTTGACTGCAGTTTACTGACTGCGTGTAGCACACCGCTACAACGTGTTTTTATCGCTGGCTGTCCAGAGGGAAGGTGCTGAAACGCTTTGTCGCGTGTCTGGAAGAAGTGAAAACTTTCCTGGGCAGCAAAGGGCCCACCTTTCCTGAGCTGGAACAGCCAGAGTGGCTGAAAAAGCTACACTTCATGGTAGACATGACAGCGCACCTGAACACGCTGAACACAGCTCTTCAGGGGTAAGGACGTACAGCCCTGCACATGTTGGAGGATGTTTTGGCATTCGAGCGCAAGTTGACGTTGCTTGCCAGAGATTTACAGAAAGGCACAATGTCCCACTTCCCCAATTTGAGAGAGTTCAAACAAGGTCACGACATGATAAATTCGGAGTATTTACATTCTGCAATCATCGCAATGCAAACATCGTTTGGGAAACGCTTCTGTGAGTTCAGAGAGGAAAAAAACACATTATCCTTCCCGGTCACTCCCCTAAGCATCGATCCATCCCTACTGAATACGACTGCATTGTCAGCTGTGAGTCAACCTGAACAAGTATGATAAATATTTTAATTGCCTATTATTTTACGTTTATTCATATGTTTTCATTGTTCAGTGAAATAGTCCTTTCATTTTTCAGGTTGACAGCTGGCTGACGTTATTTTTGGTTTGCTGCTGGCGGCAAATTTAAGTTTGGCGTTTTTCATAAATACAAGAAGGACTCAAATAGACGTTGAGTATTTTACTTAAAAGTAACCTTCAACCCAACGTCTTTTTTTCGGAGTTCAAAATGTTTTTGTTGCATGCAGAAATGTAATTTCGTTTTCTCTGCAGGAGTTCATCAATTTCATAAATGCAACACATTATAGTTTGTTTATACATAGCATAAAGGCAAAACAAAACGTTGTAAGCAGTGTTATTTCATTTTAAATGTCAAACAGGTTTTGCGGCTCCCAGTGTTTTCTTTTCTGTGGGAAACGGGTCCAAGTGGCTCTTTCAGTGGTAAAGGTTGCTGACCCCTGGCCTAGACGCTTTATCAATATCCACGTGCCACCCATGTCTCAAAATCCTGTCTTGAAGCTTCCTATTTTCTTATTATGCTCCTTATGAATTAGAACGAGGCCGCAGACCCTATGCTCTCAAAAGTAAACTCATCAAGCCATTCCCTCAGAACATTCTCAAGAGGGGAGGAGTGGCTGCTGAGCAGCCATAAGTTGTGGTGCACATTGGCACCAATGACACAGGTAAGACTCCTGCACAGTGAGTATAGGGAGTTAGGAAAGAGTCTGAAAAGCAGGACCTCAAAAGGTAGTAATTTCTGGTTTACTCCCAGTGCCAAGTGCTAATCAAGGTTGGAATAGAAAGAAAGAACAGACGAATGCATGACTGAGGAGCTAGTCCCAGGACAGGGTTTCAGGTTCTTGAATCATTGGAACCTCTTTTGAGGCGGGATGACTTGTACAAAAGCCTGGATTTTGTCTTGGCATGGAACCAACATGCTGGCTGGGAGGTACGTTAGTGCTACTCGAGAAGATCTAAACTAGTTTGGTAGGTGGATGGGAACTACAGCATCAGATCAGAAAGTGGAGGGATTGAGAGGAAGGTAGAGGTTATGACCAGTAAAACAGCCAGGAACAAGTGTGTGTATTTTAATACTAGGAGATTAATGACAAGGATGATGAACTTAAAGTGCATGCAGCAGTACGTGAAACTATGATGTCGTAGCCATAACAGAGACTTGGTTAAGAAAGAGACAGGAATGAATGCTTAATGTTCCAAGATTTTGATGTTCTAAAAAAAAGATATATAGAGGTAGAAGGCAGGGGTGGGGGGAAATTGCACTATCAATAACAGATAATGTCACAGCTGCACTCAGAGGGGACATAATGGAGGCTCACCCACCGAGTCTATATAAGCAAAACTTTAAAATAAGACAGGTGTGATCAGTCTGATGGGAATATGGAGATGATGGGATTGGCCAATTGGAGACCGGAAGCTTGAGAAGATATAGCTTATTAAGGTTTGCCAAATGAATAGAAAAGGCCGCAACCCACAGCAGTTTGGGGCTTTGAGCAATGATTAATCAACATTTGGGATTGATTGACAAGAACAAATTGAAGTAAGGCTGGGGCAAGAGGAGAGGTATTGTTGGAGTGGGGTTTTGGAGGCTTCAGTATGGAGAAGCTTGAGTGAGAGAAGGTAAAAAAGCTGTAGGTAGAGATTTTCTTCTCCACAGTTTATGGATTTTCCTTCTTTATAGTTGCTTGATTAGGAATAGTAGAAATGCCAGGCAGGATAGTGGAATGCTCCTCTTGAGGGATGTGGGAAGTCAGGGAGATCTCCAGTGTCCCTGACGAAAACACCTGTGAGAAGTGCATCCAGCTGCAGCCTCTAACACTCGATATTAAGGAGTTGGAGCTGGGGCTGGAACTGAATGAATTCTGGATCGTTTGGGAGGCTGAGGGGGTGATAGGTAGAACGTATAGAGAGGTAGTTACACTCAAGGTGCAGACACAGTAAACTCTGGGTGACAGTCGAAAAGGGGAAAGGGGTTAAATAGCCGGTGCAGAGTACTCCTGTGGTCATTTCCCCTCAATAACAGGTATATTAATTGATTCCAAGATGGTGGCGCGACGCAGCTTGCAGTGGCCACTCTGGAGCTGATTATCTGTTTTTTGTGAAGTGGGGTGCCGTACGCAATCATAATCGATTGAAAATGGACGTGGGAGCATGGAGGAACATCGGAAAATCTCCAGGAAGACCTTCTTCATTGCTGTGAGGTCCAGGACTCTGCTGGGAAGAACAGGCCCCCAGTCCTCGGGGTTGCATTGCCGATGGCCGTTGGCGGGGCCGTCGTAATACGCTCAGTAGAGGATGGTGCTCGGAGAAGCTGTGCCGGAGGGGATGGTCATTGGCTTGGAGGTTTGACGGACTTGGAGTCCGCTGTGGTCAGGTCGCTTTCGGTGTGCGCTGCCTCTGTGAGGCTGGGTTCGACGGAACTTTCATTGTGTGCTGCGTCTGCGAGGCTGAGTCGGGTGGTGCCGTGGAATTCCATAGCGGGGGTATTCCCTTCTGCCGCCGGCGTGGGATGGCGAGTCTGTCGGGACCCTGGGGACTTGTGGAAACTGTATGGTGATTTCTTTTGAATTTATAGTCCTTTAACATCTTTGGACTACTTTTACTGTGCTGCCCTTGGTTTTTTTTTATCAATTATGCTATTGTTTGCACTGTTGTAACTATGTGGTTTTGTGCAGGTCTTGTAGCTTTAGTTTTTGGTCTTGTTTTGTCTGGTGGGTTTGGAGCTCCTTTCCGGGGAACGCGCTAAGACAGTAGCGCAATATTAATATGCAGCAGCCTCTCCGGACTTTGGATTGGGGATTGCCAAATGTTATGTAGATTTTCTGGCGTAGTCTGTTTTGTCATATGCTTTTGTGATATCATTCTGGAGGAACGATGTCTCATTTTTTAACTGTATTGCATTTGTGGTTTCTAAATGACAAATAAACTGAATCTGAATATCACTTTGGATACTGTGGGGGGGGGGGGGGGGTGGGTAGGAGGCAGGGATAATTTCCATGCATAGGAAAGTCACAGCAGTCAGGTTTCTGGCACTGAGCCTGACACAGTAGAGGAGTGGTGAGAAGAGGTGAGCTATGGTGATTTGTTAGCTAGGGGAACAGAAAGGAGGTTCTGTGGATGAAAATGAGATTGCCAGATGGTATATTGTCTCCCAGGTGCCGAGGTCTGGGATATTCGGATCGAGTCCTCAGCATTCTTAAGTGGCAGGGTTGTGGTCCATGTTGGTACCAATAACATAGGTTGGAAGAGTTATGAGGCTCTGCAAAGAGAGTTCAGGGAATTAGGTGCCATGTTAAAGGGCAGGACCTCAAGGGTTCTGATTTCAGGATTGCCACCGGTGCTATGTGCCAGTGAGGCCAGAAATAGTAACAGGTGGCTGAGGAGTTGTTGTAGGAGGGAAGGCAGAAAATTTTTGGATCATTGGGCTCTCTTCCAGGGAAGCTGGGAACTGAACTGAAGAGATGGTCTGCACATAAATTGGAGGGGGTCTAATATCCTACCAGGAAGATTTGAACAAAGAGTTTAAATTAAAGTTGCTGGGGGATGGGAACCACAGTGCCAGAAAAGATAGGGGAGAGGTTTTGGAGTCACATTGCTAAGACCTCAGACAAAGTCAGGAATCAAAAGGTTGAGAAATGGTGCAACTAGTGTCCTATACTGTGCATGTTTCAATGCAAGAAGTGCTGTAGGAGAGGCAGATGAACTTAAAAACATAGAACATAGAATAGTACAGCACATTACAGGCCCTTCGGCCCACAATGTTGTGCCGACCCTCAAACCCTGCCTCCCATATAACCCCCAACCTTAAATTCCTCCATATATCTGTCTAGTAGCCTCTTAAATTTCACTAGTGTATCTGCCTCCACCACTGACTCAGGCAGTGCATTCCATGCACCAACCACTCTCTGAGTGAAAAACCTTCCTCTAATATCCCCCTTGAACTTCCCTCAACTTACCTTAAAGCCATGTCCTCTTGTACTGAGCAGTGGTGCCCTGGGGAAGAGGCGCTGGCTGTCCACTCTGTCTATTCCTCTTAATATATTGTACACCTCTATCATGTCTCCTCTCATCCTCCTTCTCTCCAAAGAGTAAAGCCCTAGCTCCCTTAATCTCTGATCATAATCCATACTTTCTAAACTAGGCAGCATCCTGGTAAATCTCCTCTGTACCCTTTCCAATGCTTCCACATCCTTCCTATACTGAGGCAACCAGAACTGGACATGGATTAACACCTGGAAGTATGATACTGCTGCCATTAGTGAGACTTTGTTGCTGGAGAGGTAGGACTGGCAGCTCAATATTCCAGGGTTCTATTGTTTTACACTTGAATGGGAGGAGGGGTGGTATTACTAGTCAGGGAAAGTGTCACGTCAGTGTTCAGTCAGGACAAGCTGGAGAACTCATCTAGTGAGGCATTATGGGTGGAACTGAGTAATGAGAAGGTATGATCATGTTAATGGGGCTATATTACAGACAATCCAACAGTCCAAGGGATTTAGAGCAACAAATTTGTAGAGAAATCGCAGACTGTTGGAAAAAACGCTTTATTATAGTAGGTGATTTTAACTTCTCACTTATTTACTGGGACTCCTATACTATAAAAAGGACTAGATGGAATAAGAGTTTATTGAATGTTTTCAGGAAAGTTTTCTTAATCAGTACTTAGAAGTCTCAACAAAAGAGGTGTGATATTTGACCTGCTATTAGGGAATGAGACAGAAGTTTGTCCAGGTGAACACTTCACACTGAGTGATCACAATGCCATTAGTTTCAAAGTAAATATGCAAAAGGATAGGTCTGGTACATGGGTGCAATTTTAAATTGGAGAAAGGCCAATTTTGATGGTATCATAAAGGATCTGGCAGGTATACCAATGGCATAGGACAGGCTGTTTTATGGCAAAAGTGTACCTGGTAAGTGGGAGGCCTTCAAAAGTGAAATTTTGAGAATACAAAGCTTGCATATGCCTGGCAGAATAAAAGGTAATGTTAACAGGTGTAGGGAACATTGGTTTTCAAGAGATATTGGGGACCTGGTTAAGCAAAAATAGGAGGTGCATTGCAAGTATAGGCAGCTAGGAACAAATGAGGTGTTTATGGAGCATAAGAAATGCAAGAGAATGCTCAAGAAAGAAATGAAGAGGGCTAAAAGAAAGCATGAGGTTGCCTTAGTAGACAAGGTGAAGGAGAATCCTAAGGGATTCTACAGGTATGTTAAGAGCAAAAGGACTGCAAGGAACAAAATTGGTCCTCTGGAAGATCAGAATAGGAATCCATAAGTGGTGCCAAAAGAGATGGGTGAGATCTTAAATGCTTTTTTTTGCATCAGTATTTACCCAGGAGAGAGTCTATAGAAGTGAGGAAAATCGCATCAATTTCATGGATGCTCTACAGATTAAAGAGGAGGTGTTATTTGCTGTCTTGAGGCAAATTAGGGTGGATAAGTCCCCGGGGCCTGATGGGATATTCCCTCAGACATTACAGGAGGTTAGTGCAGAAATTGCCAGGGCCTCAGGAGAGATACTTAGATCATCCTTTGCGACAGGTAAGGTATCAGAGGATTGGAAGATAACCAATGTAGTTCCACTGTTTAAGAAAGGCTCTAAAAATAAACCAGGAAACCACAGACTGATTGGGGGTGTAGTGGACATCAAGGAAGACCATTGTGGCTTGCAGCGGGATCTAGACTAGCTGGAAAATTGGACTGGAAAATGGCAGATGGAATTTAATGCAGACAACTACAAGGTGTTGCACTTCGGTAGGATCATCTGGGGTAAGGTCTCACACAGTGAACAGCAGGGCACTGAGGAGTGAGGTAGAACAAAGGAATCTGGAAATACAGGTCCATAACTCATTGAAAGTGGCATCACAGGTCGATAGGGTCATAAAGAAATCTTTTGGCACAATGGCCTTCATAAATCAAAGTATTGAGTATAGGGGAAATGTGACGTTATGTTGAAGCTGTATAAAACATTGATAAAGCCTAATTTGGAGTGTTCTGTGCAGTTTTGGTCACCTACCCACAAGAAAGATGTAAATAAATTTGAAAGAGTAAACAGAACATTTACAAGGATGTTGTTGGGGGACTTGAGTTGTAAGGAGAGATTGAATAGGTTAGGACTTCATTTGTGTTTGGAGGAAGAATAAGTCAGTTGAATGTTGCTGTATTTCAATATACTGGAATACCAGAGCATAGAAGAAGACTATTCAGTATTCTGAGCTACACTGACTTTTTTAAAAATAGGCATTCAGTAATTCTGCCACATCATCTGTTGAGACAGGTACCATCAATATAACACAGATGGCTAATGACTATTACATGGCAGAGATACTCTGGATTTTAACCAAGTCAATTGTGGTGGGGACTATAGGACATTGGGAGAAAACTCACATCTGTTCCATAGATTAAGAAGTCAGCAGCAAGCGCATGGCATGTAACTCGGTACTTATCATCACGTCCAGGAAAAAGACGAGTTTCTCTTTCCTCCTGTGCTTCTATACCTTCCATTTCAATCTGCAACCAAATCAGAATTAGTAAGTTAATAAAATGAATCATTATGTCATGACCCATTTGCCATAAATTGCAAAATTTTAACCTTTATGACACAAAAAATTGGATTAACATGCCCAGCTCTGGAAGATCAAAAGATACACATGACAATTTTCAAATTAATGTGAAATAATTTCTTTGACACTAGTTTATATTACAAAAGAGAATTAGAAAGTGAAAAAAAAGTCATTCTGGCCATCAAGACCAATCCACCAATCTTCCATCTTCCGTATATTTAACTTCTCTCTCTTCCTCAACCTACAGGATTTATTCCTGAAATTGAAGGTACAGCAAATACCTTCCAATACATATAAAATAAAAATTGATCGCTGGAAACACTTAACAGGTTAGGCAGCATCTGATGAAAGAATCAGTGTTAGTGCTTCAGACTCTAAACCCTGGGCCTCTGTACCACCCTCTGCAACTGGATATTTGACTTTCTCTTTGAGAGACTATAGTTAGTGCAGATCAGAAATGACATCTCCTCCTCACTGACGATCAACATTGGTGTACCTCAAAAATGCATGCTTAGCCCACTGCTCTACTCTCTCTACACCCATCACAATGTTGCTAGGCACAGCTCAAATGCCATTCATAAATTTTCAGATGACGCAACAATTGTTGGCAGAATTTCAGATGGTGTTGAGGAAGTATACAGGACTGACCCAGATCAGCTGGTTGAGTTTTATCGCAACAACAACCTTAACATCAGTAAGACCAAAGAATTGACTGTGGACTTCAGGAAAGGGAGTCGAGCAAACACACATCAGTCCATATTGAAGAATCAGCTGTGAAAAGGGTGAGCAGTTTTAAGTTCCTGGGTGTCAACATCTCTGAAGATCTATCCTGGGTCCAATATTTTGATGCAATTACAAAGAAGGCACAACAGCAGCTATATTTCATAAGGAGTTTGAGGAGGCTTGGTATGTCACCAAAGACTCTCGCAAATTTCTACAGATACACCGTGGTGAGCATTCTAACTGTTTGCAAAACAATCTGGTACGGAGGGGCCACTGCACAGGATTGGAAAAAAGGATTGAAAGGTTGCAAATTCAGTCAGTCCATCATGGCAGTAGCCTTTCCAGCACCGAAAACATCTGAAAAAGGCAGCATCCTTCATTAAGGACCCCCATCACCCAGACATTCCTTCATTAGAGTGGTGGTACAGGAGTCTGAAGACATATACTCAACCTTCAATTAGATGGTTCTGGAGCCTGAAGAGACACACTCAACATTTTTGGAACAGCTTCTTTCCCACTGCCAACAGATATCTGAATGCTCAATGCACCCATGTTATATTACCTCATATTTTTTTGCTTTTGCACTACAAATTTAATTATATATGTATCGCAATGTACTGCTACTACAAAACAACACATTTCACAACATCTTACAGTGATTTTAAACCTGATTCTCGATACAGAACCTTCATTATATGAATTCTGATCAAGTGGTTTTGACCTGAAAAAGTAATTCTATCTCCTCTTTGGTGGCTGCACAAAAATAACCAAACATCCGTAGGCACAATCATTATATTGTCCTGCTCAAGTTGTCTGAAAAAACTGTTAAGAGCTTCTACAGGTATTAAAAAAATCAAAATAGTTTAGTGAGATCAAATGTGGTCAGACAATGAATTTAAAATGGAGAATAATTAAATTACAGAGGAATTAAATAAATATCTCTGCTCATACAAAACACTTAATACAGGACATAGACGTAGAACAGCTCAGCATAGTAGAAACAGGTCATTTAACCCAGCAAGTGTGCACTACCCATGATGTCAATCTAAACACATCCCATCTGCCTGTCCATGGTCCATTCTTTTTATCCCTTGCCTGTTCATGTGTCTGTCTGGATGCCTCTTAAATGTTATCATCTTAACTGCTTTTCACCTTCCCTGTCAGTATGCTCCAAGTATCCTCTAGTCTCCTGTATTTAAAAATACTTGCCTCATGTATCTCCTTTAAATATTCCCTTTCATCTTAACCCATTGCCCATTAGTGTTTGACCTTTCCACTGATATTCTACCCTATCTATAGCATTCATAAATTTATAGATTCATCAGGTCATCCCTGAACCTCCGATGCTCCTGGAGAAACAAGCTAAATGTGTCAAAACTCTCCTTACAGCTGATTCACTCACTTAGATTGTTCCAAAATCAGCCTAATGACTAGACACCGTTGCAACGCAGGAAACTTGGCAACTATTTTGTGTGTGGACAATAATGACCATTTAATTTGATTAATAAACAGTGGTCAGGATATTGGTGATGATTTCCCTGTTCTTTCTTGTAGTACTGAAAACAGAAGATACAAGCTAATGTTTAATTTGAAAGGTGAGAAGTAATTGATCTAATTTTAAAAACAAAAATGTGGCTTGAAATATATAGCATTCCCTGATACCCATGGAGAACATCTTGTACATTTTTAAATTTGTAGTCATGATTTGCCCACCCTTGTTGTGCATGTGATAATTCTGACTGATAAATTCTGAAAGTATCAGAAGCTCTTTCAAAAGTTAATGAAAAATTCCAAGTGGATACAATTCCAAGCCTGCGTTGAAATGCTATTTGTGCACATAAATAACAATGTCTTTGACTGTTAATTAGTTCAAAATGATTTGTATGTGACCAGGACATTAAACTGGCAGCAGTTTTTGTCATGAAATGGACAGTGCAATGTGAAAATAATCTTGACAATAATTGAGGGAAAAAGCCACACTAATCATTAAACAATATTAGCAGTAGACGTGAGCTGCAGATGGCAATCACATCTCCTGATGCAGTTCATAAGATTATAGAAATCTGCAGCATGCAAAATGGCCATTCAGCCCACTGTATTCAGGCAATGCCCAACTGAACATAGATGATTCTGGTACTGAATTGCGAGGCAGATAGCTCTTGGAAGAAAAGCTGGTGCTTCTGCCCTTTAGAAACAAAGTCTTACACAGATTTCTTCCTATTACATTGGCAACATTATAATAGTCTATTTGTATATCTATTTGCAAAGAAATTTCAAATGTGTTCCTACAACCAGTGTTAGACCTCTATTTATATATGCAATTAGCCAATATTTGTTTCAGATAAGAAAATTCAAAAATCTCTAATATTAATTCAACAGTCAGACCATCCTAAAGGGACCAATTGTTCTTCAGAACATTTATTTTAGGTTCAGGTACAGGTATACTCAATATTCCAAAATGATTGGACTAGAGATTATAATACTACCTTGACAGTGGCAGCACAGACAGTCAGGGAGGTGAAGGAAGGCATTAGCCACATTTGCGTTCATTGAACAGGAGTTAGGGTGGCATGTTACAGCTGTACAAGACATTGCAAGAGTACAGCACATAGTTCTGGTTGCCTTGAAAGATGTTATTAAACTGAAAAGGATAAAAGAAGATCCCTGAGGATGTTACAGAGAATGGTAGGGTTACTTGGAAGGTGGATAGGCAAGGACTTTAATTGCTGGAGCATAAGAGGCTGAAGGGTATAGAGAAGTTTGTAAAATCATGAGAATCAGAGATAAGGTCATCAGAGATAGCCATTTCCCTGGGGTAGGGGAGTCCAAAGCTGGAGGGCATAGGTTTACAAAGAAGCTGAGGTGCGATGTTTTTCTACACCCAGAGTTGTGAGTAGATGGAACAAACTCCCAAAGGAAGTGGTATAATATTGAAAAGGAATTTGGACAGTTACATGGACAGAAAGAATTCAGAGGGATATGGGCAACCACAGGCAAATGGGACTAGCTCAGTTGGAAAACTTGGTTCAAAAAGTCTGCTTCCATGTTGTATAGCACTATAATTCTCTAAATGCAAAGACACCCAGAATCATGTTCAAATTCAATTGTACTGCACTTATTATTTTTGAATGTACAAATGAATTTTTAAGTATGTTTGTCTGCATTTTTTCTCAAGAAGTTCAATTTCAAAACATTATTCTACAACAGGGGTTTTCAACTGAGGTCCCCAACTGGGGTCCATGGACCTCTTGGTTAATGGCGAGGGTCCATGGCATAATTAAGGTTGGGAACCCCTGTTCTACAGTAATGGTGGCCACATATATGCTTTAGTGTCCTAGGAATTCATCAGTAATTATACTGATGCATGTTCTATTCCACTTCCAAAACTCATTCTATTAAGTTTAGTGAGAACAAGTTTAAACTCTTTTACAGCTGAGTTAAAGATGCAACTACAACTGCATACCACACTTGACTGTGAATGAATGTCCAGGTAGTAATTATCTATGGCAGTGGTAGCTCTCTACGTGGAGCTAATTGACCTCAACTTAGTTCTTCCAAACATTTTCAGTTCTTCCATTTGGACAACTTAGCTAATTTCTACTTAAGCTTTCTGCCTCTACAAATCTTAGTTGTCAATCCCTGGAAATGATCTTCAAATTTGCCCATTCAATGGTATTCAGAATTTTGTGAATTATTATTAATTTTTTTTATAAAGAGAATCAGCACAAAATAGGCCTTTCCAGCCACACCGCCAGCAATCATGGAACAATTTACAATGACCAATTAACCTACTAACCGGTACATCTTTGGACTATGGGAAGAAACTCACACATTCCACGAAAAGGAAGTACAAACTCCTTACAGTGACACTGGGATTGACCTCCAAATTCTGACACTCTGTCACGCTTACTGCTATTTGTCCACCTCTTCACTGACACTAATATTCTTTGTCATGTGGGGAATCCCAAAGAACTCCACAGCTCTGGATGAAAGAATAATGTCATATAATGTCATATATTTAATTACTGACATTCAGAGGTATAAGTTAGTAAGGAGGACAATATAAATGTTTATTTTGAAAGGCACAGATAGATGAAGAAGAAGAGTCAGTTGTAGGCTCCACAAACATTTCAATGGTTAAGTGGGCAGAAATTAGAATATGGAACTCAATCTGGAAAAGGCTGCAGATGTATTTCAGAGAACAGTCGAGGTAAGAGAATACACCATAAATATTAGGATAATCTTAAGTGTCAAGGACCTCATAATGCACAGCCTAAAATACCAAAAGGCACATATAGTGTTTAAGAAGTGTTTTTTTGTTTGGCTGAGGAAGAAAAATAAGCAAAACAAAAGAGAAAGAAAGCCATGCTATAAAGGAGAAAGAAACTAGTTCAGGTTGAGTACCCCTTATCTGAAATGGTTGGGGCCAGAAATGTTCCAGATTTTGGATTTTAGAATATATAATGAGATAGGCTGGGATCCCTAACATTTCCAACTCCGGATTTATGTGCTACCGGTAAGCAGTCTTCAATTTACACTTGCCTATCACATATATGTATTGATGCAGCCATTCAGTGTGTTAGATTTTCATCAGAGACAATTTTGGCAAACTCAAAGAATTTCTCTGCTGCTTCATGATCAGCAGGTGCATTATCACCACAAATCTTTAAAAATTTAATGCCATGCATTTCCTTAAATTTCTGCAACCAGCTGACTGAACATTCACACAATTTTCAGTTTTGCTATGATAGATGTTTGCTTGTTTCATGATCAGCACATCGTTAAACGGCATATGTTCACTCTGACACTATCAAATCCGCTCTTTCAATACACAACAGAGATCTTCATTTTCCACTTTATGCAGTGTTTTTCTATTTCCATTAACTTCAGTTCTTTACAAACATGAGGTCACTTCTCAGAACCGTCTGTGGTGTGCAGAGACTTGCGCAAGCTTGGGAACCTTCCTGGCACCTTGTAGAATTTACAATTTGTAACATCATGTCAGTGCTCGAATGTATTTCAAATTTTGGATAAAGGGTACTCAACTTGTACTGTCAAACTAGAATAATAAATGCATATGTAGTCAGATTATAGAAAACAGAAGTTAAGTATTTTTCTCATATAAAAAGTGATGAAGAACTAGAACTCATGGTCTAAAAGGATAGTGGGAATGAAAACTCATATTCAGCATTTGATGTGCAGTTACTTATAATGCTGTGGAGTGGGAAATGAAATATGTCATTAACCTAAATAGTTCTTTTCAGCCAGTATGATCATGCTGGACCACATGGCTTCTTCCAGCACTGTTAACTAACATCAATGATTTTGATTGCTAGGTCATCTAATTATTATTTATTTGCAAGTTGCTCATAGAGGCAAACTTAATTAAAAGAAAACAATCTGTTAATGCCACCTTCAAAATAGTAAAAAAAAAGACAAATTATTTAAATATTTGTACATCACTATTCCATGGTTATGGGCTATCACAGATTTAACTAGACCAGATAAATGTCACGTTGAAAATAAAGCAATACTTATTGATCAGTTGATTTCAATAAGCCACCCTTTCTGAATAACCTGCATTATACCTGCTGCATAACTGGGAGCATAGAATCGAAGCTGGAACTGATCTACAAATGAAAAAAAATAACATTATTAGCTTTTGCTGTTAGTTTTAAAGTACTATTATGGGGAAAGTGTATAAAAAATCTTGAAATTAAGTCTAAAATTATGACATTATATGTAAAGCTTTCTTAGGCATTAACATTGATAATGTTGGAGGATCAATACTGCCTGCCCCAGAATTGTTTCTGTATTTATACTAGAGGGCTGACAAGTGAAAATCCTTGATGAATAAATTACATGGTGTGTTTTATCCTCCAAATTCAAGAAACCTTCCAATGAAATATTTGGCAATAACAGCATTTTGCCCACCAATATGCAGTCCAGTTTCACTTCTGACCTAAACAAGAATGCATTATTGGAGCATTGTATTTTGTTAAAATACAATTTATTTTACTCAGTTTGGAACACAATGGAATAAAATTGAATTTCCAATGCAATAATGTAATTGTTGGGCATCAAAATGAATAAAGGAAGTGGAATATAACATAAAGTGCCTATTTTTCATTGATGAATAAAAACTCTGAATATAACAAATTCCAGTACCAGTTACAATTTCTACATATGATTTTATATAAGTAAATAGTTTATAGGGTTCTTATTTTTAAAACTATGATTCTATTGCTTTATCCTAAGTATCATTTAAGCTTTACATGATACAGAAACTTAGTATTCTGATTCAGTAACAAGTGTCAATATAGATAGCTATTCTTAATAGTCAAGAAAGAAAATGAAATACTGAGCTCATAAATAAGAGCTAAATAGGAATATTAGTTTCAGGGGATGAAGTTCTGAATACTTCACCAATTTGAATCTTACTGAAATTTTGGAAAATAATTCCCAAAATGTACACAATACTAAACTTACTAAACTGTTAACAAGTACTTGAATAATAAACATACTCAGAGCTTACATGCTATGGGCTAATAATTGAATTTCATGTTGTAAGAAGTCTTGCAATTTTTCCACAAAAATTATATTAGTTAAAGTATATTGTTTAGTGGGGAAATGGACGACATAAAAATGAAAAAAAAAAGTTACTTGGAAGTTGATTGACAGTAACTCAAAATAGTTCCACCTACATGATTAATCAGAA
This sequence comes from Hypanus sabinus, assembly GCF_030144855.1. NCBI lineage: Eukaryota > Metazoa > Chordata > Chondrichthyes > Myliobatiformes > Dasyatidae > Hypanus > Hypanus sabinus. The sequence goes on along the minus strand of NC_082719.1, from coordinate 43,919,280 downwards.
CAATGTTTTGTTTATGTATATTTACGTAAATAGGAACAACTCTTCGTATTTTTAATAAATGAAAATAAAATGTTTCTTATTGATTATAAAGACTCTGCTGAACACAGCAAACAAACCGTAATGGGTAATAAAAATTATGATAATGTAAGACCCGAAGGTATGCATCATTGTGTAATGTACTAAAATGCTATTTGATAAGAACAAGATGGCTTATTACCAAAAACTAGAAGACAGGACATGTCATTATGAAACAATTCTTCTACATATTTACAGATAATCTTATGTACCAATCAGATTTTATCCTTGATTGCTAAGCTCCATATTTTTTGCTGATTACTCTTCAGTAGTACTCTTGTGAGTCTTTGAGAGTTGTCAAAGTTGAACTCAATCCTATATTACACACAATATGTTGGTGGAACACAGCAGGCCAAGCAGCATCTACAAGGAGAAGCACTGTCGACATTTCCGGCCGAGACCCTTCCTCAGGACTAACTGAAAGGAAAGTCCTGACGAAGGAAAGGTGATAGGCAAACGGGATACAGAGCTGGAGAAGGGAACCAGCTCTGTATCCCTTTTGCCTTTCTGACTCTCAGTTTCACCCCACCCCCGCCGGTCTTCTATCATTTTGCATTTTCCCCTCCCCCTCCTACTTTCAAATCTCTTACTATCGTTCCTTTCAGTTAGTCCTGATAAAGGGTCTCAGCCCGAAACGTTGACAGTGCTTCTCCCTGTAGATGCTGCCTGGCCTGCTGTGTTCCACCAGCATTTTGTGTGTGTTGCTTGAATTTCCAGCATCTGCAGATTTCTTTGTGTTTGCTCAATCCTACATTAAACCTTTTTAAGATATATGATACACACATCATATAAAGCACATATAAACTCAATTGGAGAGAAATTCTTGGCAGCTCAATTTAGAACCTTTTATACATTAAAGATATCTTTTACATATATCTGAAATAAGGCTGACTAAAAGATTCCTTTGAGAGAAAGAATTCCACTGCTTTAGGTGCTTTAACATTCTTATTTAATAAAACAATTATTTATACTAGCTGGCAAATCTGAATTAAAGATGGTAAATTGGGAAGTTAAATGCAGTTTGATCCACAATGAATATTTACCATGTGTAGCTGAACTCTTCCCTCAAAAAGCACTGCTGCATAGTCTGAATTTAAGCACATATTAGTTACAGTACCCAAATACTCCATGTCCTTTAGCTTCTCCACTCCTAAGGAAATCAAAAACAGCAGAAAATCAATTAGTATTTTATTGGGATAAAAATAACTTTCTGTATCATTCCCTAAACTCCACAAATTTGGATAACGCCTCAATTTGAAGGGAACATGTCTTGACAACTAATCTTCTCAATTTATTCAGTAATAGAGCAAAATTAAAGAAAGAAGCTACCTGGAGGAATTAATGACAGCTAGAAATTTCTGCAAGTGATGTAACTATGGAAGCCTGGCACCTTCCTGATTGAGGGCATCAAGTACAGAGGGGCTACAGTGGGTGGGGAGTAGCAGCTGGATGCTAATGATTAGATATTAGCTGCCACTGCAGATTTCAATTGTGTTCCAAGTGCTCCAGCATGTAAGACCTCGAACAATCCTTCAATTATTGGAGAGGATGCTTTCTCTATGTTAATTTATTTAGCGATACAGTGCAGAGTAGGCCCTTCTGGCACTTCAACCTGCACCACCTTCAGCAGCCTCGACAACACCGATTGAACCCTACCCTAATTGTGGGACAATTTACAATGACCAGTTAACCTACCCAGTACATCCTTGGACTGTGGGAGGAAACCAGAGCACCTGGGGAGAACCCATGGGGGTGGGGTGGGGAACGTAGACACTCCTTACAGATGGCACTGGAATCGAATTTTGAACTACGACAGCTTGAGCTGTAATAGAGTCACACCAACTGCTACGCTACCATGGGCTTTTCTGAGAAAATCTAAATCTAAGAGGTTTCAGTTTAAAAATAATGGTAATTCATTTAATGCTGAAATGAGGCAATACTTAGAAAACCTTCCAGAGAGTTTGTAACTCTCTTCCTCCAAAAATGTCACAAAGGCAGTGTCTGAATATACTTAAGTTGAAAATAGACACTTGATAAACACGGTGCGAACACTTACCAGGGTAGATAGGAATATAGAGTAGAAGAATTTGGCGTGGATATGGATATGGAGTGAAATCAACCATATTCTTATTAACTGGTGGAGCAACTGTGTGTGTGTGTGTGTGTGTGTGTGTGTGTGTGTGTGTGTGTGTGTGTGTGTGTGTGTGTGTGTGTGTGTGTGTGTGTGTGCGTGTGTGTGTGTGGGGGGGGGGCGGGTTTGAGGTGTGATCTAATCCTGCTTTTAATTCATATATGAACCTGATCAGGCATTATATTCATTCAAGTTTGGAAATACGCCACTCAGTGTCATGTTCTGAGGCTGAATCTGTAAGGCGAGAGGAGAGTAATCAAGTAGTCACAGGTTTATTGGCTTATGTTATTTCCAGAGGTTGGGACAGGGAGCACTGGAACTCTGCATTCATTGTTGAGAAGGCACTAGAGTCTACACATGATAGAGGTGGGGTATCCTGAGCTAATTATAGTTGTGAGGGGGTAAGGATCAGAGATCCAGATAATGAGGGATGCATGGCATGAAGGAGGGTTAACAGGACAAGAAGGCCAGTGTCGGACATATCAAAAAATGGGTCTTGTGGGATATTTCTTCATTAAATGAATGGGCCTGTTGTTTAGTGAACAGATTCCAAAGTCTAAATGCTGGGGGATTCAGTAAATCTGTGCTTTACTACACTGGCCTAGTATAATATGAGTTCATGAGATGTTTCAGTTTACCTCTGAAGTTCTCAAACTCTACCAACTAAGCTTATTTGAGACAGTTCAATGAACATGCTATTTGGATATGGATAACTGTTATCAGCATATGGGGCTGACAGAAAATTAGGGCAAAATTTAAAAAATGGCCTTGAACATTTATTTTCAAAGCCATAACATGCAAATTTAAAATTAATTTCATTGTTGCCATTATATACTGTCATGTGCATAATTCTTTTTAATACAGTTAAATAGTATAAAAGCTTTTATAAATCCATTCAGAACAATTATTTTCAATCTTTCATAAGCTTTTGATATTTATGCAAAACATTCATATGAACATACGTTTCTCTCCAAGGGCATAAAACCAAGCACGATTATTCATACCAACAGCCACGTGATATGGGCCTACAGCGATAAAGTTAGGCTCTACTTCAACAGAAACTGTGGTTTCTGGTTCCTGAGGAAAATTAATACAGAATGCAGGGTGTAAGTCTGACAGGCTTATCAAAATAAGCATGCTTTAACAAAATTAGATCCAAATTTATTCCTTTACTAAAGACTAAAAATAGCAATTGCTTTTTTCATCCAGCATTAAAAAAAATAATTCTCTATGGGAAATAATAAAGGTTCCTTCAACAGTAGGATTTAAGTGAAACTTTATTCAGTTTATGGTCAATAACCCAAATTCTGTGCTCTTTTTTATCTATGAACTAAATAATGCTCCTGGGCAGCAGCAGTGTCTGTGTGGAAGAAAGGCCTGGCAATCTACTTCCATATCTCGCCATGAAAACCCTATTGACCCTATGATCCATGAGGTCATGAAGAGTAGGGTTCGACTAAATGATCGAAAACAACAACGAAAAATAATGCTATGGGACATTTTCAGCAAAGAACCTAGCCTAAGCAATGCGAATAAATTGGTCAAACTTGGATTCAGAAGACAGGAGCATGTTACCATTCACTGATTATAAGATGCTCACCTAAGAGTTTGGTAAATTCAGCATTTTAATGACATTTATGTGATAATCATTGACAGCATTAAGGTACTTTTCTTGTGATTCTACTAAATATACAAGCTCCTATTTTATTGTACATTTTATGAGACAGTACTGATAAGAGTCAAGTCTGAAATCTGCCTTAGTTTTTCTTTTCAGGTACTAAGACACCATTTGGTGTTTATTCTTATTATATTAGTTTCTTGCTCAGTGAGATTAAGTTGCTCAAAAATATTGAGCCAGATTATGAGGGATTCGGTCTACAGCTCTTACGCATCTTTTGCAGAATACCTAAGCTTACACTTGCCTTTAGAGGCCATGCAACTCCAACATACTGCTACTTTGTTGCTGTGGTTATTAAATGGGCTAGAGTATTCTAAGAGTAGCAAGTCTAGATGAAAGGCAGTACCATGAACCCTCAATCTGCCTGATGTTTCATATTGTTAGAAGACCATTCCCACTATTTCTAAAGGTTTCTGATGTTCAAAGGTATTTAGAAACAGCATTAAAATATAGTGACACAACCATAATTATGTAATTTACTTACATTAATTAACTTATAAAAAATTAATAACCTTAATTTTAATTAAAAGAAGCCTTTACCTTTTCAGTGAATGTTAGTGAACACGTTCAAATACTTACTACTGGCATAAAGGTAATGGCTAAGTGCAAAGCATACACACATTACAGAACATTCAGTAGTAATTTTAGGGCAGGGCACAAGTTTGGATGCAGTTCATGTGTCCATACTGTAAGCACAGAAAGCGATAACATCTACACTGCAGGTAGCATTCCCACATGGAAACACCAAATGCCATTAACATGATCCAGGCCAGGAAAGTAGTTATTCCAGTTTTTAATAATCTTAAGCATATTGATGCACTTAGTAGTTTGATCTAAAACACTTACCAAAGTTGTAACAATCAATATTAAAAATCACATATGAGACCCTGAATTTTTTTTCAGCTAAATTCATTTAGGTCAAATTTTAAATAAAGTTATTGATTAGAGTGTAAGAAATGATTAGCATTGCCTATTGTAACGTAGTTACAACTGAGAGATTTGCAAAAAGGACAGTAAATAATTAGCTTAATAATTTTTTTATTGATCTAAAAAACTAAAGTTCAAAATAATTATAACTGCACGTACTCCCTCTACATGATTGACCACTGTGACCTCCAGCAGAGATGTCAAGAACGCAATGCGGGTACCACAAGTATCTCCAATAACTGGAAGTTTTGTGAGGAAAACATGTAGTGTTCCACGCTGTGTAGATACAGCAAGCAACTGTCCATCATCTGTCCAAGATAGCTGATCCAGACCTGGAAGTTTGATGTTAACATAGGATACATTATATTGTTTGCAACTTAATTAAGTTAATTAATCTCAGTGATAAATATAATTGATAAATGCAGATTCACTGATTTTAATTGCTGAATGTAAATGATCAGCATCAACTGTCATAACTTTGATTACACTGATAGGTTTGCAAAGAGTAAATAATCATGTTCCTAATGTATCGATCTAAAAACTAAAGTTCAAAATAACTTCATAAATGCACATACTCCCTTCATTTACATTATTTTCAGAATGTAAATATAACCATTAAATTAGCTCCCCATTTCAGTACATATGCCCCCTATCCATTTTTTGTGTTACTTTTTTGTTATGCCAAACTATGTAACATTATTGCATTTATAAGCTATTAAATCACATATTCAATAAGCGTTCAAAGCTGTATTTGTGTATCTTTTGTTAAATCACCATGATTCAGCAGATCTGACAATCTAATATATCTCTAAAATGCTCCAACTGCCCCGTACTTGATTCTTCTCCCTATCAGATTATTAATTTAAAATTTATTTTATAGGCTTGATCTATTCTGTAAATAGTCCCAACTCTAGAATTGAAGTTTATGATATTCAAAATTACATACTTTAATAGCTTACAAATTCTACCAATGACAAGTTACAGAATCATCAGAAGCTGCAAGTGCATACACATCAGCTGCAAGCCACATAAGTTGATATCTTTTCCTGGCTCCTCTTCTATTGGGCTTTTTATTACTGGTATTCCTACTGCTTCCTGCCCATCAACCACACCTATACCTATCTGCTAACCTTTGCCATTCATCCTGGTGATCCAAATTAGAAGAACATTTCTAGTCCGGTTTAACAACAGCATGACATGGGTATGATTTGCAGACAATGAATTTTAGAGATTTTTCTCATGCAAAGATTTTTAAAAAACTTGCATTTATATATTAACTCTCAGAATCTCAAGATGCCCCAAAGTATCCCAAAATGAAGTCATCACTGATAATATTATTGTGCAAAAGTTTATCAAACATTTTTTTCCAGTTTTACCTTTGGTTTCATCATCCAGGTTTACAATAGCATACATCTCTTTCATTTCTGACAGATCATGGATCTTAATGCTGGCAAGAAAATATATGAGGATTACTTTATCAGAAGAGACATGTACTAAAGAAACAGTATTCCTCAGTAGAAACACTCCACCAAATTAGCAACTTTTCTTCATGGTTATGATACAAATCTTTGTGTTAATAGAAGCATTAGAACTAATTATATTAAAGACTCACCTATTTTTTGTGTTTCCTTAAATTATCACAGCAGCCACCAAGCCTGACATGATGAATGCAATAACCAAAAGATTCTTTCACCAAAGTCCAGAGAAGTATTGGGGAATAGGGAGCCCATTATATATCATGAACATTTCTCCAATTTCAGTGTTAACTGTAAGCAAACCCCCTGCCCAATTCTTGAACATGAATTTGAAGAACCTTTGCTAATGACAAAGGGTTTATTTAATGTAATTTGTCACTTAGCAATGGTTTTATTTGCTACACTGAAGTGTAAGGGAACACATTTGGATAGTATCTTTCCAACACAGGTCTGTGACAGCTAGTGCCATTTATTAATTTTTCTGATGGGATTAGAGGGAGGAAGTCTGAGAAATGAACATACTACTATATATTCAAAATGGAAGAAAACTTTAATCACTTGTGCTCTTCCATTTGGCAACAATGCCATTGAGGTATAACTTGTAAATTTCAGCTTGTCAAATCAAGTGCAGCCTGCTTTTGATTTGCTGCATCATCTATAACGAGATCTACTAGCTTCTGATTTTTTTTCCACCCATGACAACTAGTATACCCATGAAAGGTGAATATTTACTATACCATTTACTGTATCATGAATTTTTCCAAAACATAGATTCTTTAGGAACCTAACCTCTCAATGACTGTAAGAGATGTATACAGAATATATTCTTTCCCTTTAGATACAATCCATTGGATTTTTAATCACACAGGAAATCCAAATTAATTCCGGAAGAAACATAGATTGAGGTCTCAGAATAAAAATTTCCAAAGACTTAGTTTTAGCTACTCCAAAACAGTGGAAATATCACAAGACATAAGATAGTAATTTCTGGTTAAGTGCCATGAACCCATGAATGGTACCATGTCATTCCTTCTTTCTTGTACTATTAACTTACTTAGTAATTTATAACAATTTTTGTCTTTGCACTGTACTACTGCTACAAAACAAATTTCATGGCATATAACAAAATAATAATAAACCTTATTCTGAATTTATAATCTACTTCTATTTTGAATTGCAATACTCTATTTTAAATTGCAAGCACTTTTTTATTTGGATAACATGCAGATATCCACCATTGAGAGTTGTAATCCTCAGTAGTGTGATGTTATTTTTCATTAGCCAGACCCTAGGGATTTGTATTAGGACAAAGAAAATTTACATTTTCTGGCTTCCTAATGCCAGACAATTATGGAAGCAGTCAGCTTAAGGTACAGGACTGCTCTGGGAAGCTTGCAAGATGATTATTGCTGCATCTGAGAATGTCAGAAAAAAACACTCTTAAAAATTTAAGACCTTCTATAAACAGCAAGGGACTCATCAATGAGGTAGCAGATGTACTTCTGGAAGTGAAGTATTGCAGAAGTATCTCCTTTGTTTCCTTTAAGATCTGTATTGTATTAGGTTTTAGGCCAATTCCACTACTAAATTCTGATCTGTCAACCATTCTTCCAGATGTAATCTTTAGTAATGCCCTACAATGGAATTTTTTTCTAATTTGTTAAATGCCTCTGGGGGATATCCCTGAGCTAATTACAAAAAAATGTTACTTTATTCACAGTGAGAGAAATGTTTGTAATTGACCCATAACTTTTATACCTCAACTTAGTGACATACAGAGACAAAACACATTGAATTTGAACAGTTATGGTAATAAATTTATTTGAGACTGATGAAAATCCTGTACTACATTGCATTTCTATGATTAAAATGTTTCATACTATGCAAATAAACAAATATTCACTGAGACAGGTACAATATAATTTAAAAAAACACTTGGATAGGCACATGGAGGAGCAGGGTTGGAGAGATATGGGCTGAGCGTAGGAAATTGGTCGAACTGGGTGGGCACCATGATCAGCATGGACACAATGGGCCGAAGGGCCTGTAGCTATGTTGTATTGCTCTATGACTGTATGTTCCATTGAGGAATATTATATTGTGTGAAGATTGGCACACCATAAATATCAAAATTTCTTTAAAAGTAAAATCCCTAGGTATTTGGATACAATACACTTTTAGACTAACAATAAGCAAAGGCTAGGGAAATATTGAAAAACATTGCAAATGATAGCATAGAAATTAAATCAAGTACCACTGCTCTTTTCAGCACTATGCATATAAAACTTTTCTGGAGTGGAAGACAATCACAGTGACTTTCATGCCAAATTACACCACACCAGATGACAAATTTTCAGTGATATGCAATGATATCACCCAGAAACACACCTGCTATTGAGTAGTTTCAGCTCAACATGCTAATGACGTTGCTTATCTTGACAGCAGTCCTTACAGTGGCACTTCCTTAGCTTTGTGCTGGAAACTCAGCTCAGGTACTTCTATTTATTTATCTATCTATTTATTTATTTATCAATCTTGTTCCTATTACAATACCCACACCTTGTTCTCATCTTGCAGTACTCCCTCCAGCTATCAACCTCTTAGCCCTAGTCTCCTGACCTTGTCACTAATTGTCACCATTAACCTCCATTTGACCTGGCAATCAATACTAAACTCGATGAACCCCTGCTAACTCAGTAACCCACCCTGTCAAGGATTGGTGACTGAACCTCATCCAAGTAACCATATCCGGTCAACCTCTACTTGACCGGTAACCATATAACCTCCTAGTACTGATTGCTGGCAGCTTTACTTTTCTCTTACACAACTTCCAATTTGTCAGCTGTCCTGATCTGATTTACTTTTGTATGCTCTGCAATTGTATAATATGCAAAAAAAGAATCTTGCGCTAGTTTTAAGGCCTTCAGTTCTAATGATTTTTTAAGTGGCAGGCCTATAATTATAACCTACTTGACTAGATCCAAATACTTGAGATTTAACTACAACTGTATCAATAACTGGAATTAATTTATTTCTATTTTATGTATTTCAAAACTGTATATTTCAATTGCATCAAGGTATTTATATACCTTGGTTTCTTCAGTGATAAAGCTTTACTAACATTATCATATGTATACCATGTAGCCATGGGGTGACATATCTGCTGCAAGTATATTGAAATAGTAACTTAACATACCAGTTGTCTCCACAGGAAGCAGCTTTGTTCAGGGATTGAGAGATGGCAATACTTGTCAAACTGTCTTTATGATTATGGGCTTGGAATAGTTCTTGGCCAATCTCACGAATGTGCGTTGAAATTACTACGAAGTAACCTTGAGAAAAGCCAATCATGATGTACCCATCTCCAAACCTGAAACACAAGGTAATTGCAGTATTGCAAAAAGAAAGCTATTTTAAATAAATAAAAGTATTAAAAGTATAAACTGAAAATATTTCAATGTTTTGCAGTTCAAATGCATGATATTATGAACTTATTCTACTTTGTGTTGCTATTTTTAAATTAATGCAATTGAACAAGTTTGAGAGAAAAGGGAAATTCACTGTAATTTTACGATTAATTTTGAAAAAGGCATGGTATATTTATTGCCAGCATGAAGCAGAAAATAACTGCCTAAAATAACCGGACTAACAAGAAAAGCACAGACTGTTAAGTTCACTAGTAAGCTTTATGTCCACAAGAAGGTTGACCAGGCACAAATAAGAAATCTATAATCTGTAAACTGAACCACCAATTCGGTAGCAATGCAGAAGTTATTAATTAAGCATTGTCTCATTCTATTCATTTAATTGTAATCCTATCCATCAGATTTACATAAACTCACCATCTGTAAGATATAATGTTGCCATAACGTTGCTGGAATGCTAATTCAACAGGGTTATCAGGATCGCCTAAATTAAACAGGAATAGTGTTTTCTTCCCCACAACGACACTGACCTGATAGAAGACCAGAAAGATGACAAATTAAATCCACTAATGTACTGCTTTGATGAGGAAAGTGGTAGGTGAAGATTAATACTTCAGACCTGGAACAAAATTAACTGTATACAAATACACTGACCCCTGCCTACCTGTGTATTTCTGAGACCTAAACTACACACTGCAGTGGTGTATTTGGAGGAAAATAAGGCAAGTATTGAGTGGAAGATAATTTTGCAATTCCTCCAATTATAGTGGCAAGGGTCCAGAAACAGGGCTTTTGCTGCTGCATATTGGCATGAAGAGACCATAAATGGAAGTTTTTGATAAAAATAGCATCAAATGAACAGTTTTCTGGATGGTAATTGATATCAGAGTAGTAAGAAAAACTTAAAATCACAAAGTAGATATAGAATCATAGTGTGTTTATTTGAAGAGTGTGTTTGTCTTTGGGTAAAGCATTACATTCCTCGATGAACAATCCAGATGTTATCCTGATCCTCTTGGGGCTTCATGGTTCAGATAATGACAGCCTTCTGCAAATAATGCAGAATCTAATGTTGACAATCCTATGTCAGGCACTTGGGAAGAAACTCATATTATAGCACACTGGAGTTCAGAATCCCAATCTCATTACATATGCAAGGGCCCCTCTAAGTAAAATAACTCTGAGCCGTCTCAATGCACCTTCCAAAAGCACAACTTTCTTAGGTGCTCAATCCATTTAATAAGATAACATCAGATTTTCCTTGGAACACACCGTGCTTTCTCCCATTGATGCCCGTTCATCAGTCTTCATCACAGAGAATTGAATGTCACTTGGCTCTGCTCTCACTACGGTCTGTTAAAACAAAATTGATGGAGGGTGAGCACAATGGAATATACCTAGAGCCAAAATGAAAAAAAAACACACACACAGAGAAATGGGACTAAGTATGGAAAAATCCACAGAAAGTAATAGGTCAATCTTCAAATACGTTAAGATAGAAGATGGAAACGGCAAGGTTTCAGGTTAGGACCGCACACAACACTCAGTGAACTTTGGTAGTTTTCACTTGAAGTTGCCTGGGTAAAAAGGATTCATTATGTTGTAATTATGTTCAAAATGACCAATATAAAAAGTAGTCCCTACTGAGTTGTAAGGTTTCACACATTTTAATAATGCACTTTACTGAAGAGGGTTTTGCTTTGTGTAATAAAGTTCGGGGGTAGGAGTATACAAGTTTCTTAATTTGGTTAGCAACTTTGAGGATTATTTGCCAAAGGAATACTTCATAGTTACAGAGGTAGTCATCAGCAACTTTAAGAGTTCAGTAAATGGAAAATATTAAAGTAGACTAACTCCTGAATTTTCATTAAAATAATTCAATTATGTCTAACTTGGATTTTCTAAAAGTTCAGAATTTGTTCAGAACATTAAATATCAGTCATTTATACAATCTATGTTCTGCAATTATAATCTTGTAAGCCTTGCCAGATAAATTTCATTCTAACATTTTGCAGGCTTGGAGCTATTTTAATTTCAAAATTAATATATTTCAAATCAGTCATAAATGTTCACAAAAAGTCTGAATGCTAATTGGCAAAACAAAACTATAGTAAGTTCTTTTACCTGCCTAATGGTATCGCCATCCTGATTGCTAACAGTTATTGCTTTGTCTTCACCACCTAATGCAAGCAGATTCTGGGAACTCCAGCAACCACAAGTGATGCGTTTTGTATGTTTTCCTGAGAAAGAAAGTGTACATGAAAATACAGTTTAGATTAAGGAAGTCATTTTTTAAAGAATGGAATGCACATCTGTTGCTGGCTCATCTGTTCATGTGAAGCACAGAGAGAATGTGAAGCACTAGCACGTGTGGTTATTCCAAATGCTGTACAAAACTTGAAAACACAAAATAATGTTAGCAGTCAGCAGATGAAGCATCTTCAGTGTTCATTTCGTTAAGCAATTTTCTCACAGCACTTTCCCATGTCATCACAGATGATACACCTCACCTTTTATTTCTTTCCTGTCAGGCACCAAACAGGAAAGCAGCAATTCACTTGCACTTCTTCCAGAACTCTGCTTTACAAGAGAGATCTGGTCAGTATGCAAGGGCAACTCAGACCTTTATTTTTGTTTCACTGCCCTGTCAGCCCTCAGCCTTCATTGTTGCTCCAATAATGCCCAACGTAAGCTTGAAGAAAAGCACCTCATCTTCTGGACAGATAACCTATCTTCATGGGATTTGGCAGTGAATCTGGCTGACTCAACCCAATCATTTTCTTGAACCTCTCATTCTCAAACAAATCTTTCTCATCATTTTTTCAAAAAATTTTCATTAGTTGTACAAATCTCTCAAGCAGCTGCATGACTCAAATACCAATCATCTTTCAGATTTCCTCTATTAATTACCCAAACCATTCCTTTTACAGTTCAAATTCCCATGTCATTTGAACCATCCTAATGTCTACCAGTGTAAATATCCCCACAATCATTTGCTCAACCCAACCTTCCTGGTTTTCAATCTACCCACCAAACAAAAGATCCCTTCATTGTTCAACCAGAACTTCCATCATTTGCCAAAACAAATTGCACTGCCACCCAAAATTCATGTAACCTAGGATACTCTTTCTGACCCAAAAGTGTTAACTGTTTCTTTTCCAAAGATGCTATCTGATTTCCTGCTTCCTCTTTTTGACACTTTGTCCATATAAGCAGTGCTTACTCTACCCCCATCACACTATGATGATGCTCTCAATGCTCTACCAGCATCACCATTAACCCACTGACATCTCTATTGGAGTAAATCCATTCTTTCACTCAATTCTTCCAAGAGAAAAACTAAATTAACTTTAGAGTTAGATGATCTTTCACTGTAACTTCCAAATTCTGATATATTGGAGGGTTGCAGATATTGCTTCTTTATTCAAGAAAGGAATAGAGATAGCCCAGGAAATTAGAGACCAGTGAGTCTGACTTCAGTGGTTGGTAAGTTGATGGAGAAGATCCTGAGAGGCAGGATATATGAACATTTAGAGAGGTATAATATGATTAGGAATAGTCAGCATGGCTTTGTCAAGGGCAAGTTGTGCCTTACGAGTCTGATTGAATTTTTTGAGGATGTAACTAAACACATTGATGAAGGAAGAGCAGTAGATGTACTGTATATGGATTTCAGCAAGGCATTTGATAAGGTACACCATGCAAGGCTTACTGAGAAAGTAAGGAGGCATGGGATCCAAGGGAACATTGCTTTGCGGATCCAGAACTGGCTTGTCCACAGAAAGCAAAAGTGGTTGTAGACAGGTCATATTCTGCATGGAGGCTGGTGATCAGTGTTGTGCCTCAAGGATATGTTCTGGGACCCTTACTCTTCGTGACTCTTATAAATGACCTGGGTGAAGAACTGGAGGGATGGGTTAGTAAGTTTGCTGATGACACAAAGGTTGGAGGTGTTGTGGATAGTGTGGAGGGCTGTCAGAGGTTACAGCGGGACATTGATAGGATGCAAAACTGGGCTGAGAAGTGGCAGATGGAGTTCAACCCAGATAAGTGTGAAGTGGTTCATTTTGCTAGGTCAAATATGATGGCAGAATATAGTATTAATGGTAAGACTCTTGGCAGTATGGAGGATCAGAGAGATCTTGGGGTCCAAGTCCATAGGACGCCTAAAGCAGCTGCGCAGGTTGATTCTGTGGTTAAGAAGGTATATGGTGTATTGGCCTTCATCAATCGTGGAATTGAATTTAGGAGCCAAGAGGTAATGTTACAGCTATATAGGACCTTGGCCAGACCCCTCTTGGAACACTGTGCTCAGTTCTGGTCGCCTCATTACAGGAAGGATGTGGAAGCCATAGAAAGGGTGCAGAGGAGATTTACAAGGATGTTGCCTGGATTAGGAAGCATGCCTTATGAGAATAGGTTGAGTGAACTTGGCCTTTTCTCCCTGGAGTGACGGAGGATAGAGGTGTATAAAATGATGAGAGACATTGATCATGTGGATAGTCAGAGGCTTTTTACCAGGGCTGAAATGATTGCCACAAGAGGACACAGGTTTAAGGAGCTGGGGAGTAGGTACAGAGGAGATGCCAGGGGGTAAGTTTTTTACTCAGAGAGTGATGGGTGCGTGGAATGGGCTGCTGGCAATGGTGGTGGAAGCGGATTCGATAGGGTCTTTTAAGAGACTTTTGGATAGGTACATGGAGCTTAGAAAAATAGAGGGTAACACACACAAAATGCCGGTGGAATGCAGCACGCCAGGCAGCATCTATAGAAAGAAGTACAGTCGACGTTTTGGGCCGAGACCCTTCGTCATGCCTAACTGAAAGAAGAGACAGTATGAGATTTGAAAGTGGTTGGGGGAGGGGGAGATCATAATGATAGGAAAAGTCAGAAGGGGGAGGGATGAAGCTAAGAGCCGGAAAGTTGATTGGCAAAAGGGATACAGAGCTGGAGAAGGGAGAATATCATGGGATGGGAGGCATAAGGAGAAAGAAAGGGGGAGGGAAGCACCAGAGGGAGATGGAGAGCACGTAAGGAGTGATTGTGAGAGGGACAGAGAAAGAAAAGAAAAAAAGAGGGGGTGGATAAATAAGGGATGGGGTAAGAAGGGAGGGGGCATTAACAGAAGTTAGATAAATCAATGCTCATGCCATCAGCTTGGAGGCTACCTAGATGGAATATAAGGTGTTCTTCCTCCAACCTGAGTGTGACTTTATCTTGACAGTAGAGGAGGCCATGGATAGACATATCAGAATGGGAATGAGACATGGAATTAAAATGTGTGGGCACTGGGAGATCCTGTTTTTCTGGTGGGCAGAACGTAGGTGTTCAGTGAAATGGTCTCCCAGTCTGTGTTGGGTCTCACCAATATACAGAATGCCGCCCCGGGAGCACCAGATTCACAGCCGACTCACAGGTGAAGTGTCGCTTCACCTGGAAGGACTGGCTGAGGCCTTGAATGGTGGTGAGGGAGGAAGTGTAAGGGCAGGTGTAGCAGATGTTCTGCTTACAAGGATAAGTGCCAGGAGGGAGATCGGCAGGAAGGGATGGGGAGGACAAATGGACAAGGGAGTCGCGTAGGGAGCAATCCCTGCAGAAAGCAGGAAGAGGGAGGGAGGGAAAGATGTGCTTAGTAGTGGGATCCCATTGGAGGTGGCAGAAGTTACGGAGAATTATATGTTGGACCCGGAAGCTGGTGGGGTGGTAGGTGAGGACAAGGGAAACCCTATCCCTAGTGGGGTGGCAGGAGAATGGGATGAGAGCAGATGTGCGTGAAATTGGAGATGCTTTTGAGAGCAGAGTTGATCATTGGAGGAAGGAAGCCCCTTTCTTTGAAAAAGGAAGCCATTTCCTTCATCCTAGAATGAAAAGCCTCAACCTGAGAGCAGATGCGGCGGAGACGGAGGAATAGGAAGAAGGGGATGGCATTTTTGCAAGAGACAGTGGGAAGAGGAATAGTCCAGGTAGCTGTGAGAGTCTGTAGGCTTATAGTAGATATCAGTAGATAGGCTGTCTCCAGAGATAGAGAGAAAAAGATCAAGAAAGGGGAGGGAGGTTTCGGAAATGGACCAGGTAAATTTGAGGGCAGGGTGAAAGTTGGTGGTAAAGTTAATTGCTCAACGGATGATAGCTTTTACAACTTTATTGGCTAAGAGAGCCATTTTGTTTAAATGGAGGGACTCTAATCACTGTTCTTTATTGGCTTACTTCCATTATGTCCTGTTTAAGTTTAGAGAAAATAAGAAGTTGGACATTTGATACATCCTTTAAATTTGAGGAAACTTGGTGACCTTTTATTCAATATTTTCAGATGCTTTGATTTATGGCTCTTCCAGTTACCTCCTCGAAATGTTGGATTTGAGCAGTAAGTTTTTCTTTTTTCTTGCTTTCACTCTGTTTGAGCTGCCCAGTTCTCTTTTTTTGTTTAGTGGGTTTTTTTTATGTATATAAAAATTGTTAAAGTTTCTTTATCTTTTTTCTTCTTTTCATGGAATGATAAGAGGAGAATCGATTACCTTATTCTTTATTACATACTATTAGATTAATACTATGAATCATCTTGATCTTTTACCTTTTATATGAATTGTTATTGATATAGATATTTGAGATAATTCTCCTCTTGTTTATATATGTGTACTCTTTTTTTAATTAATAAAAAGATTGATAAAGAAAGAAAGAAAGTTAATGAAGTCAATGAGCTCAGCATGCATGCAGGAAGCAGTGCCAATGCAGTCATCAATGTAGCGAAGGAGAAGTGGCGGATGGATACCAGTATAGGCTTGGAACATGGACTGTTCCACAAAGCCAAAAAAAAAGGCAGGCATAGCTGGGATCCATACAGATGTCCATGGCTACATCTTTGGTTTGGAGGAAGTGGGAGGAACCAAAGGAGAAATTATTAAGAGTAAGGACTAATTCCGCTAGATGGAGGAGAGTGGTGGTAGAGGGGAATTGGTTAGGTCTGGAATCCAAAAAGAAGCGGCGAGCTTTGAGACCCTCCTGGTAGGGGATGGAGGTATATAGGGACAGAACATCCATGCTGAAAATAAGGCGGTGGGGGCCAGGGAACTTAAAATCATTGAAAAAATTCAAAGCGTGCGAAGTGTCATGAACATAGGTGGGAAGGGACTGAACGGGGGGGGGGGGGGGGGGAGGGGATAAAACACCGCTGAGGTGTGCAGAAGTGAGTTTGGTGGGGCAGGAGCAAGCTGAGATAATGGGTCTACCTGGACAGGCAGGTTTGTGGATCTTGGGTAGGAGGTAGAAACGGGAAGTGTGGGGTGTGGAAACTATGAGGTGGTGGCAGTGGATGGGAGATCGCCAGAGCTGATAAGGTTGGTGATGGTGTGGGAGACAATGGCTGGGTGGTCCTTACTAGGTTCATGATCAAGGATAAATAAGAGGAGTTATCAGTGAACTGTTGCTGTGCCTCGGCAAGGTAGAGGTCAGTACGCCATACAACAACAGCACACCTCTTATCAGAGGGTTTTATAGTAAGGTTGGGATTAGTGCAGAGGGAGTGGAGAGCAGAGCGTTCAGAAGGAGTGAGACTGGAATTGGAACAAGGTGTGGTGAAGTCGAGACGGTTGATGTCCCGTCGGCAGTTAGCAATAAAGAGATCCAGAGCAGGCAGAAGACCAGAGCTTGGTGTCCATGAAGACGAGGAGGGTTGAAGACAGGAGAAAGGGTCATCGGTGTGGGTAGGAGAGTTCTTGCCGAAGAAGTAGGCTTAAAGACGGAGCCGGTGGAAGAAGAGTTCAGCGTCATGGTGGCCTTATTCTTAATAATTTCTCTTTTGGCTCCTCCCACTTCCTCCAAACCAAAGGTGTAGCCATGGGTACCAGAACGGGTCCTAGCTATGTCTGCCTTTTTGTTGGCTTTGCGGAACAGTCCATGTTCCAAGCCTATACTGGTATCCGCCCCCCACTTTTCCTTCGCTACATCGATGACTGCATTGGTGCTCGTTGACTTCATTAACTGCCTCCAACTTTCAACCTGCCCTCAAATTTACCTGGTTCATTTCCGACACCTCCCTCCTCTTTCTTGATCTTTCTCTCTCTATCTCTGGAGACGGCTTATCTGCTGATATCTACTATAAGCCTATGGACTCTCACAGCTACCTGGACTATTCTTCTTCCCACCCTGTCTCTGGCAAAAATGCTACCCCCTTCTCACAATTCCTCCTTCTCCACCACATCTGCTCTCAGGGTGAGGCGTTTAATTCCAGGACGAAGGAGATGACTTCCTTTTTCAAAGAAAGGGGCTTCCTTCCTCCACAATCAACTCTGCTCTCAAATGCATCTCTCCAATTTCACGCACATCTGCTCTCACCCCAACCTCCTGCCACCCCACTAGGGATAGAGTTCCCCATGTCCTTACCTACCACCCCACCAGCTTCCAGGTCCAATGTATAATTCTCCGTAACTTCCACCACCTCCAACGGGATCCTACCACCAAGTACATCTTTCCCTCCCTCCTTCTTCCTGCTTTCCGCAGGAATTGCTCCCTATGTGGCTCCCTTGTCCATTCATCCTCCCCATTCCTTCTCACCGATCTCCCTCCTGGCACTTATCCCTGTAAGCGGAACAAGTGCTACACCTGCCCTTACACTTCCTCCCTCACCACCATTCAGGGTCCCAGACAGTCCTTCCAGGTGAGGCGACACCTCACCTGTGAGTCAGCTGGTGTGGTATACTGTCCCTGGTGCTCCCGGTGTGGCCTTTTATATATTAGTGAGACCCGACGTAGACTGGGAGACCGTTTTGCTGAAAACCTACGCTCTGTCTGCCAGAGAAAGCAGGATCTCCCAGTGGTCGCACATTTTAATTCCACGTCCCATTCCCATTCTGATATGTCTATCCATGGCCTCCTCTACTGTCAAGATGAAGCCACACTCAGGTTGGAGGAAGAACACCTTATATTCCGTCTAGGTAGCTTCCAACCTGATGGCATGAACATTGATTTCTCTAACATCCGTTAAAGCCACCCTCCCCTTCTTACCCCATCCCTTATTTATTTACTATTTCCCCCCCTTTTTTTTCTTTTCTCTCTCTCTTTTTTCTCACACTATCCCTCTCATAATCACTCCGTACCTGCTCTCCATCTTCCTCTGGTGCTCTCCTTCCCCCGGCCTCCCATCCCATGATCCTCTCCCTTCTCCAGCTGTGTCTTCGTTTTGCCAATCAACTTTCCAGCTCTTAGCTCCATCACTCCCCCTCCTGTCTTTTTCTATCATTTCAGATCTCCCCCTCCCCCTCACACTTTCAAATCTCTTACTATCTCTTCTTTCAGTTAGTCCTAAGGGTCTCAGCCCGAAACGTCGACTGTACTTCTTCCTATAGATGCTGCCTGGCCTGCTGCATTCCACCGGCATTTTGTGTGTGTGCTTGAATTTCCAGCATCTGCAGATTTCCTCATGTTTGGGCTATGGGTAAGCCTAGGTCTAAGGTCGGGACATTTTCAGCACAACTTTGTGGGCCGAAGGGCCTGTATTGTGCTGTAGGTTTTCTATGTCTCTACAACAGGAAAAATTCATTATCTGAAATTGTTGAAATCAATGTTGACTCTTAAATGCAGTTATTGGCATGGCTGCTCCTCAAGGATCAGTGTAAGAGGCAAAAAAGTCAGAGAGTGATCAAAGTAATTTGCCATTCCACTTTTACACGGACTACCACTCCTCTTCTGTATTTGATACAGGTTAATTGTCCTGAAAGATTAACTATGTTGTTCTTCTGCACAAATCCCGTGTGGCTTTCAGAGTTTTTTTTCAGATTTCCAGCATCTACATTATTTTTGTTTTTTCTCTCTCAATTTATAACATTGGCTGAAATCCATTTCTGTGCACACTTACTTTCTTTCCACAAGAGAATTCATCTAACCTCATTCAAGAGGAAATTCCAAGTTAAGAGGTGTCAATATAAAAGGTTACTCTGTAATTTTGATATTAAGAAAATAGGAAATATAAATCACCTTCAAAGTAATGAGCTAATTCACTCTGTAAATTTTCAAAAGACAGAAGGTACATAAATTTTATGGATCCAGCATAGGTCACATTGTACTCACCAAGGACTGGGACTTTACGGGAAGTCTGTAAGTTATAAATAAGCAGATTTCCTTTGGTTGTTCCAACAGCAAGTTGTGATCCTGCTTTTGACCATAGCAGAAATGACATCTGGTCCCTGCAAAGATACATCATAACTAAGAATAATAAATAGACTAAAAGTGAAATACAGGGGATAATCAAAGTAAATTCTACTTCACATAGAAAGAATTTGCAGAGTTTGCAATAGCTTTTTTTTAAAGAGGGGAGAAAATAAGTTGTAAAGTTATTATCCAGATAGATCTGTGTAAATAATTCTTCATCCAAATCACTGCTAACAAAAAAGAGAATACAGTACTAGAAGTCTACCTCCAATATATAAGCACTATTGAAATTTATAAAACAATAAATAATACTAAGTAATTGCAATACAGTCCATACAACTTGTAATGTAACAGATCCTAAACCATAGTTAACAATTCTAATTCAACTTCATTTTTATACTTAAATTGAGGATATGCTGCATTAATTCCGATTAGTTGATTTATCTTCCGAAAGAGAACATCATGCAATTGTTACAATTGACTAACAGATTATTTCAATAATATTAATGATGTTCTAGTTCATTTTTATTTATTTTAATTTCCTACTGATAATTATATGCAATTTGTATGCTCATTAAAATAATTTCATCCCTCTGACACTCAAACCTTCACATTCAACAGGCAAGATCATGCTGGAGTCATCCCTGCTTTACTGATGGTACACAAGTAGATGTGGTGTGTAGTGTGACTGTGAGGAAGGACAGGCAAATGAGAAATTAAAGTCCAGAATCCATCGGTACATGAAGCAGCTAGATGCTGATTCTCTATGGCATGGAGCTGTTAGTATGCTGTTGTATATGATTTTCTAAACCTAAAATATATGTGCTTTAATAACAGGGAACTGAATTACCATTGCACAGAGTGGAGCAGTATATGGATGATTAGCAAAGGGCTTGGCAGATCTTAGAAAAGATGGGAAGAGCCTCATGATAATGACTTCCCTTGTGAATAAAGGTGTCAGCTTTACCTTTCTGCTAGTGCTTTCATGTTAATTACAAGATCACATGTTTCAATTCACTCCAGTGCCAATAATAGGGTGATAAAGAAGGTGTATGGCATGCTTGTCTTCATTGGTTAGGCACTAAGTGTGAAAGCTAAAAAATCTTGCTGCAATGGTATAAAACTTCAGACAAGCCACACTGAAGATTGTGTGAAGTTCTGGTCATCACACAACATAAAGGATGTTGGAGAAGGTGCAGATGAGTTCACCAGGATTGGAGAATATTAGCAATAAAGATTGGACAAACTATGGGAGCAATGGAAGCTAAGGGATGATTCAAGAGACTTACATTAAATTATGAGAGCCATAGAAAGTTGAAGATAGTCAGAAGACGAAGGTTTAAAATTGAGAGGGTGAAAGTTTAAAGGAGATTTGTGTGTCACGTTATTTTTAAGATTAAAATTGTCAGGAGTCTGGAACATGCTGCCAGAGAAGGTCATAGAAGCAAATATGCTACTAATACTTAAGAGGCATTTAGACAAACACATGAACAGGCAGGGAATAGAAGGGTGTAGACATTTGCAGGCAGATTAGATTAGTTAGACTTGCACAGACATAGTGGGCTGAAAGGCCTACCTCTGTGTTGTACTGTTCTATGTTCAGAGTTCATTGATCCTTGAACTAACTTCATGCCAAGACAGTCTTTATCCAGTTTTGTATCGAATAATTATGAATAATTAGAATCTGCAGCAAGGTGCTTCACTGCATTGCCTACAACACATCAATGTATCTTTTGTCTTTCAACAATTGGAATTGAGCATGATGCTCAAGCTGAGATGTGATAATAACACTTTCTCTAACCCGAACTTTATTATTTTGAGTATATATATATATATATATATATTGCTACCATTAATATTAATATAATTAGATAATACAGAAGGAAGACTTTCAAACCACTGTGCCTCTGATAGCTTTTTGAAAGAGCACTTCAATAACTCATACACCCCACTCAACCTGCTGATCCCAAATTTCTGATTTTCAGTAGTTTACTCGATTAAAGTTACTTTTGAATGTTTCCAATATCTTTCAAAAAGAAAGCAAATTACAGGGTGGTGAATGAATTGCAATATGAGTGTATTTTGGATCATCTGACATGATGTGGATGTGTGTGGGCCTTCGTCTTGAAGGAGTGTGGGGGTATGGCTGTGAAATGTCCGTACTTGTATTTGTGAAGTGTTGTATTGTAAATACATTAGCTGCCATGGTATGTTTGGGGAGGGCGGGTGAGGGGAGGTTTGTTTAAGGGTAAGATATAAAAGTAAAATGGAGGAAAATGTAATCCATTCTGTATTCTGTATTGTGTCATCCCTTCAATAAAAATATATTTTTAAAAATTTAAAAAAATTTTTAAAACTATTTCCAATGGACAAAGGCATCATAACCTTAAGCCACAGATTAAACTGACTGGCAAACAAACTAAAGATGTCCTAAGGAAAAGCTTTGACAGTTTAGTATTTGACTTTGTTTTGGTGCAAAGGTTGAGTAGATCAGATTCAATAACTACTTTCAATGGGAAAATAAATGTAATAACAGTGGGGAATCGGAACAACTGGGCAGTTTGTTAAAAGAAATGAGCAGATATATTAGGCTGAGTAGTTGTTGCTGTGTAGTGCAAAGTTTTTAACTTTGCAAAGGAATACAAATACTTTTATTGTAGGATTTTTAGTAATTTTGGACACTGATTATTCTCTAAGTGAACCAGAAAGCCTAGTTTATGGGTAAAATACTTAGAAAGTACATGTTTTGATCTAAAAATGAAGGATTTCCATTATAAAAGAAGAAAACAAACTCCAGCATTGGTCAGCTCACCTCATACCACTGTCCAACTGTGATGTTCTGTGAGTGTTTGCATCCCATAGATAGATGGTATTTGATTTGTCTGCAATTATAGCCAAGGTGTCTCCATCTTTATCCCAATCCATAGAAATACAAATTCTAGGTGACACAGATGAAAAAAAAAATCATATTCAAGCTTTATTTTAGAATTTAATCATTTTTGCTTAGATGTAATTGTTAAAAACTCCTCTTTCTAGAATGTTACATTTTTTTACTGGTAAAGATTAATGATGTCTATACATTCATATATACATTCTATATATTCAGTTAAATTGAATCATAAAAAAATCTTGTGAACTTCCCATCTGAATAATCAAGAGTGAATGAGAAAATAACTGCAATAATTTAAATAAGTCTGAGGTAAGCAGCCATTCAAAATACTAGGATTTTTCTTCATACCCTGGAAGATTAAGTTCATTCCTTTTGTGCCCATGTCGGTCAAAGATCTTCACTGTGTGATCAGACCTGAGGTGAACCAACAAGTCTACAGTCAGTTTTAAAACAGTAATATATGCAAGTTCCTCAAATATTAAATTACTAGGTCAGCACATACTGGCAAAATGCAGTTAAATTCATTTTACGTTGCTTCTATTATCGTCAAACCAAATTAATTATGGGAATAATCAACACCATCATAAACTATGGACAGTTTACATATTCTAAACGGATCTTCACTTTCATTTAAATAGCATGTCTGTAAGAAAATATTAAATTCCAAAAATACCAACAATATGTGGGAAATTTGCAAAAAAAAAACACCCTGGGCTTTCTCCAGTCTGGCAATATTTTTGGTACTACTCTTTGGTTTCAAATAAAAGTACAATAAAGTGACCAGTTGTCTTCACATAAGCTTGCACTTTGCTACTGATTACAGAAAAAAAAACAAACAGAATGCAGGCGCCATCTCTGATGCAGACATATATTATTTTGCATAAATGTGGTAAGGCTTCTTTACTTTGCATAAGGATCTGCAGTCATTTATGTCCTCCTTACTTTTATAGTCCACTTCCTTAGCAAGGTCTCAATATTTGCTGTGTCTTCATTCTAAATTTCTGTATGTCATTTAGGAGAAAACAGTGATCCCTTGTACCTCAATTTTCCATAATTTCTCCCTATTTAATCAGTACTTTTCTTTCCATCAAATTGGATAACATCACATTTTTCCACGTTATGTTCCATCTAACTATTTTTAACACTCATTTGACCTGTCTGTTTCCTTCTTCAGAACATGTGCCTAACTTGGCTTCCCATCAATTTTGTATCAACAGCAAAAATGGCTACTGTCCGCTCAATCTTTTCAAGGTTATTAACACAGACTACAAAGGTCCCAGCACTGATATTTTTGGCACCCAGTTACAGTGACTACCCTGAAATAATTTATTTAATGAAACTGCCTTATATTTGTTAGCCCATTGACATCACCACCAATGCCATGGCCTCTTATCTTGCTTCGTCTTAGTTCAAGTGGCAACTTAATGAATCCCTTTTAGAAATCTAATTGCACTATTCACACTCCCTTTACAAGGCAATGCAGCAAAGGAAGCTGCGAGTAGTGTCAAACTCCTGAGAGTGCACATCTTGCACAACCTCACATGGTTCCAGATCACACCCGACACTATCACTAACACCTCTGCTATCTGAAGACGCTGAAGAGAGCTGGACTATGCATGTCCATACACACATCATTCCACAGAATTTGCAGTACAGAGAATCCTAAAAGCTGCATCACTGCATTTTACGGAAACTGCACTGTGGCAGACAGGAAGGCTCTACAATGGGTGGTCAAAGCTGCCTAATGCATCACCAGGAGCAGCCTACTTGTTATCATGGACATATATACAGAAAGGTGTTGGAAAAGGACCAGTATCGTCATGAAGGTCCTATCCACTGTTGGATTCTGATGTTTTTAATCCAAGGTTTTTTGTCAGAAGTCAGGAAAGAGGCACAAAACTTGTTGCTTTTTATTAAGCATTAATAGAACAAAGAGTTGAAAAACAGAGTGTTCGAGGTCTATTAATTGAAGAGAAGGACAGTCAAAAGAAAAACATTACGATGCTGCTGCCATGTGGTCAGCTACATATTTTTGTATCCCATAGATAAGAAAAATTTCATTTAAATTCACAGATAAGAGTCAAAGCCTCAATTTAAATTAAGCACCAGGAGAAGTTTCCAGAATCATATAAATGTAATCACCAGGGGAAACACTGAACAACTACATATGCATACTGCATCCACGAAGAAGCATACTAAGCAGTTGCATGTATATACAATATAAGCAGACAATTAATTATTAAACTGCAAAGAAAATAACAATTAAACAATCAGATTTAACAATCTTCTCTTTCATTCTAAATCACATACTTAGAATAATTTCATTTGAAAATTCTGGTATCTAAGTTAATTATAAAATAATCAAAAACTATTTTAGTTCAGAAGTACCAAAGTATTCATAGGGATATATCATGGAGAAGCAGATTAGTAGACACACTTATGTGTGTTTGAACTATTCTTTTAGTGATCATCCTTAAACAAGTAAAACAGATGCAAATGATGATAAGGCATACAAGTACGAATATTAGTGCTCATTGTAAGTAGGGGAAATTGTCCAAAATGGAACAACAACTAATATTAGAAGAAACTTCATGATGTCTAGTAGTTGTTGATGGTTTTGAAGTCTTCTGGCTGGTTAGCAGCATAGGCACAGCGTCAAGATGATGCTAGCACATTAACCACAGTGCTTGTTGTCCTGGTTGGATATCACGTTAGCTTGCTTGCAATGGCTGCCATGTATCCACTTATGTCTGCTTTCTACCTTCAGTTTTTAAATTAACAGCACTTGATAAAGACCATCTCATTGAGTTCCCAGTGGTTCCTTATGGAACTTATTAATCATAGAAACATAGGAAAACCTACAGCACAAAATCTACAGGCCCTTTGGTCCACAAAGCTGAGGTGAACATATCCTTAGCTTAGAAATTACCTAGGGTTCCCATAGCCCTCTATTTTTCTAAGCTCCATGTACCTATCCAGGGGTCTCTTAAAAGACCTTATCGTATCCGGCTCCACCACCATTGCCGGCAGCCCTTTCCACGCACTCACCACTCTCTGTGTAAAAAACTTACTCCTGACATTTCCTCTGTACCTACTTCTAAGCACCTTAAAACTGTGCCCTCTCGTGCTAGCCATATCAGCTCTGGGAAAAAGCCTCTGACTGTTCACACGATCAATGCCTCTCATCATTTTATATACCTCTATCAGCTTACCTTTCATCCTCCGTCGCTCCAGAGAAAAAGCTGAATTCACTCAACATAAGGCATGACCCCCATCCAGACAACATCCTTGTAAATCTCCTCTGCACCCTTTCTATGGTTTTCACATTCTTCCTGTAGTGAGGTGACCAGAAATGAGCACAGTACTCCAAGTGGGGTCTGACCAGGGTCAGATATAGCTGCAACGGTACTTCTCGGCTCTTGAACTCAATCCCACAGATGATGAAGGCCAATGCAGTGTATGCCTTCTAAACCACAGAGTCAACCTGTACAGCAGCTTTGAGTGTCCTATGGACTTGGACCCCAAGATCCCTCTGATTCTCCACATTGCCAAGAGTCTTACAATTAATACTATATTCTGCCATCGTATTTGACCTACCAAAATGAACCACCTCACACTTAACTGGGTTGAATTCCACCTGCCACTTCTCAGCCGTTTTGCATCCTAACAATGCTCTGCTGTAACCTCTGACAGCCCTCCACAATATCCACAACACACCCAACCTTTGTGCCATCAGCAAATTTACTAACCCATCCCTCCACTTCCTCTTCCAGGTCACTTATAAAAATCACGAAGAGTAGGGGGTCCCAGAACAGATCCCTGAGGCATACCACTGGCCACCGACCTCCATGCAGAATATGACTCATCTACAACCACTCGGTTCCGTACATACTTTTCCACTGTCACACTTGATTGGTCATATTCTCTCACATCTCTCCTCTTGCTCTTCACAAACTTGTAGAATGCCTTGAATTTTCCTTAATCCTGTCCACCAAGGCCTTCTCATGGCCCCTTCTGATTCTCCTAATTTCATTCTAATTTTCTTCCTGCTAGTCTTATAATTTTCTAGATCTCTATCATTACCTAGTTTTTTTTGCACCTTTTGTAAGATCTTCATTTCTCATTGATTAGATTTACAACATCCTTTGTACACCATGACTCCTTTACCCTATCATCCTTTCCCTGTCTCATTGGAAAGTACCTATGCAGAACTCCACGCAGATATCCCCTGACATTTGCCATATTTCTTCTGTACATTTCCCTGAGAACATCTGTTCCCAATTTATGCTTCCAAGTTCCTGCCTGATAGACAGACATACTTAACTGATCCCGAGTATTGATACTTTATTGATAACCTCATATTTCCCCTTACTCCGATTAAATGCTTTCCTAACTTGTCTGTTCCTATTCCTCTCCAATATTATGGTAAAGGAGATAGAATTGTGATCACTATCTCCAAAATGCTCTCCGAGAGATCTGACACCTGACTAGGTTCATTTCAAAATACTAGATCAAGTACAGCCTCTCCTTTTGTTGGCTTATCTACATATTGTGTCAAGAAACCTTCCTGAACACACCTAACAAACTCCACCTCATCTAAACCCCTTGCTCCAGGGAGATGCCAATCAATATTTGGGAAATTAAAATCTCCCACCACGACAACCCTATTATTATTACACCTTTCCATAATCTGTCTCCCTATCTGCTCATCGATGTCCGTGTTACTATTAGGAGGTCTATAAAAAACACCCAGTAAAGTGATTAACCTCTTCCTGTTCCTAACATCCACCCATAAGGACTCCATAGACAATCCCTCCTTGATTTCTTCCTTTTCTGCAGCCTTGACACTATCTCTGATCAACAGTGCCACTCTCCCACCTCTTTTGAGCCCCTCCCTGTTCTTTTTGAAACATCTAAAGCCTGGCACTTGAAGTAACCATTCCTGCCCTTGAGCCATCTAAGTCCCTGTAATGGCCACAACATCATTACTCCAAGTACTGATCCTCGCTTTAAGCTCATCATAATACTCCTTGCATTAAAATAGACACAACTCAAACCATCGGTCTGAACGTGTCCCTTCTCAATCACCTGCTTATCCTCCCTCTCACACTGTCTCCAAGCTTTCTCGATTTGTGAGCCAACTACCTCTTCCTCCGTCTCTTCAGTTAGGTTCCCAACCCTGCCCCCCCCCCCAGCAATTCTAGTTTAAACTCTCCCCAACAGACTCAGCAAACCTCCCCGCCAGGATATTGGTTCCCCTTGGGATTCCAGTGCAACCTGTCCTTTCTGTATAGGTCACACCTACCCCAAAAGAGGTCCCAATGATCCAGAAATCTGAACCCCTGCTCCGATCCCTCAGCCACGCATTTATCCCCCACCTCATTCTATTCCTATACTCACTGTCACGTGGCACAGGCAGTAATCCCCGGATTACTACCTTTGAGGTCCTGCTTCTCAACTTCCTTCTTAACTCCCTGTAGTCTGTTTTCAGGATCTCTTCCCTGTTCCTACCTATGTCATTGGTACCAATACGTACCACAACCTCTGACTGTTCTCCTTCCCACTTCAGGATATCGTGAACGCGATCAGAAACATTCCAGACCCTGGCACCTGGGAGCCAAACTACCATCGTGTTTCTTTCCTGAGTACAAAGAATCGCCTGTCTGCCCCACTAACTATAGAGTCCTCTATCACTGCTGCCATCATATCTTCATACTCCAACACAGTTTAATTTACCACCTTTTGCCATTCAGAACCACTTTTCCCAGTTAGAATACTGAGCTTGCATCTCTTGAACATCTTGCATGTTGATCTGTGATGCACGGTTCAACTTTGCTTCCATAATTCCAGTCACAGGTTCACTGTTTTTGATACTACTTTTATTTCTTTTACCCTTCCCGTACCGTCCTTTTTGCAATTTCATCTGCAAATGCATTTCCACAGCTTTCCATTGTAATCATTTTGGAGTGGCTTTTACATTTGAATACAGTAACTTCTGACAGCAGTTGTATGACATCCATGAGTTCTTGTACTAGTTGTCCATGCTTGATTGGTGTTCCTACAGCAGTAAGATATCCTCTGTGTCTTCATAAGTTTCCAAAATCATGAATTCCAAAAGCATATCGAGACTTAGTGTAGAAATTAGCTGATCTTCCTTCTGCCAACTTACACACTTCAATCAAAGCTTTTAGTTCTGCCTGTTGCGCAGATGTGTCAGGAGCCATGTAAGACAGCACCTCAGTTCAAGAAGCAATAGCCCATCCAGCCATTCAAATTCCTGTCTCAATCACTGAGGAGTCATCAGTATACAAAATCAGATTCGGGTTCAATGGTTATAATTCACATCTTCATGGTTGTTATTGTTCTTGCACATTCACAGGCATCATAGTCTTCCATGTCTGATGATAACAAAGTAACTAGATTCGCTGGACTCATTCGCCAAATGATGTTAGTGGTGCCTCAAGAACAGGAGACAACTTGGACACTGAGTAACAATTACTTGAAAGGCCCTTTTCATAGTCAGTAAAGACTGAACATTTAAAATGTGTTCAAACGTGATGCTAGAAACATACAGGAGTGCCAGATAGGTTGCCTACACAGCTCGCAAACAAAGCCATCCTAATGCTACATTATCTAATTTTGCAGAGTAATAACCAACAGAATGTTGTAGACCTCCATGTTCTTAAGACTGCCACCATGTAGCCATGTTTCTTGTTGACATATTGGGTAAATGGTCGACCTGCATTGGGGATTCTTAATGCAGGTGTGGTATACAATGTCACCTTTAAAGTTTGAAATGCTTTCAGCTGTTCTTCATTAAGAGTCACAGGGACATCTGATAACTTATTGTCTTTCAGTAGATTGTGTCATTGAGCCATTGGCAATAGTTGATGGATCTGCCACTATAGGAGTTAGCTTGTCAATACATTGATTAATAATAGCTTCTTCTTGTGTCCTGCATGTCTTCACTGTCTTTATTGGAGCAAGCTGTGACAGAGCTGTCAATCTTATTGCTTCATCACTGTCATCCTCAATTGAGTTGCTAAGGGTCACTGTAGAGTCCATGTCATATCCATCCTGGAATTCCCTGGAGTCCAGATGTAGACTTTAATTCTTCGGAATTTGGATGGTGGCACTCTCTAGGGAGATTGTTCAAGTAGGGGTGTTCTGTATGGAGAGGCACCAGAAGTAACATCGCCAGCAGGACTGCCCACATGAAATCCTTCCTGCTGTTTCTCATACAGTTTCAGTTTGCTTCTATGCTCCGTAGCATGCATTTTGAATTTTTCCACTTGATTGGTTAATACAGAGATTTGTGCTTTATTCTTTTTACAGTCTCTATCATGCTGTTTTTGTAGCTCTTTGCAAGTTTCATGTTTCTTTCCCAATCAATTAGTAAAAGTCTTTATTCAGCCTGTTAACTTTTTCATTCGCTTGCAAACTCGATCAAACTGATTACGCAGTCTTATCTCTAAATCACATATTCTAATATTTTCTTTTCCCTCAGACATTCACTGGATTTTAATAAACTTAACATTGCTGGTAAATCTCATCCGGAGTTTTTCATCAATTTTTTCAAACTGAGATGTTTTATTCAGGTAGGAGTTCTCAGTAAGTTTCAGGACTTTGGTCATTGTTTTAGTTGTACATACCTTTCATTACTTTGAAGGCGATCTCCAAGTATTAATAAATTTCAACTGAAATTCTAATAGGTCACCCTGCAATCCAAAGTTTTCTCATGCACTCCACCAGTTTGCATGATTTTATATTTTTTCTATGCTCCACTGCTTGTACATGTTTAATTTTTTTACACTCTACCAGCTTGCGTATTTATTTAACTCTCTACCAGTTTGCACATGGCCCCACTGGTTTGTTGTTTTACAGATTTTTTTAAAAATAGCAACACAGTGGTTTCCTAAATTGTACTTCTATACAATGATGTACTGAAGCTGGAACTAGGCAATTCTGTCACACAACTTGGAATTAGGAAGGAGGCTCTTACTTCCCATTTAGTTGGATTCTAAAAACTTCCACTTTGTGATTCTTCTATCCTTAAATCTTCACAATCATGCTCACTGACTATGCCAGTTGCTGGATTCTGATTTTTTTTTTATTCAAGGTTCTTTCAGAAGTCACGAAAGAGGCACAAAACTTATTGCTTCACAATTGTTTTATTAAGTGTTATTAGAACAAACAGAATTGAAAAATGGCCCTATTCAAATAACGTAGCATCAGAGAAGCTTCCAGAACTTCCCAGAATCAAACAAATGTAACCACTAGGGGTCACAATGAATACTGTATATACATACTGAGGCCACTAGGACGCATACTAAGCAGTTACATGTACAGTATATAAAATATAAGCAGACAATTTATTGTTAAACTGCAAAGAATATAACAATTAAACCATCAGATCTAAGAATTAAACTGTCTGATCCAACACCACTCTGTTTATAGACTGTTTGTCGCACATCCATCTGGGAGGAAGCTATGTAGTATTCACTCCAGGACTACCAGACACCCGAGTGCCTATTGTCATGTTTTGACATAAAATCTATGTTTATAAGGCATATGAATTTATATTTGTGTTTTTAAAAATTATTATTGTGCTCTTTATCTTAGGGTCTTTTTTGTGCTATATTGGAGGGGGTGTAACAATTATTTCGTTCTCCTTGACATCTGTGTACCGAAATGGATTAAACGATCTTGAATCTTGATATCTGCTTCTTCTCCTTTTTCCACCTTTGATACCATCCTTAAAGATCTTAATGCAGTTATCAAACATTGCTCTTTTTTCATAAGCTGAGACTCTGGTTATGTATTTTATGTACAGTCGGCCCTCCTTATCCGCGGATTCCGTATGTGCAGATTCAACCAACCGTGGATTGGGAAATCCTGGAAGTTCTCTCTCCAGCACTTGTTGCTTGAGCATGTACAGACTATTTTTTCTTGTCATTATTCCCTAAATAATACAGTATAACAACTATTTACATAGCATTTACATTGTATTAGGTATTATAAGTAATCTAGAAATGACTTAAAAGTACAGGCTGTCCCCAGGTTATGAATGAGATCCATTCCTGAGTCTGTCTTTAAGTCAGATTTGAAGTCAGAACAGGTACATCCAGTATTATTAGTGTCAGTCAGTCAAACGTTTTTCTTAGTATATAGTACATATTTTACCTTTCTATGCATATAAAGCACTTAAGAAACATATGTATTTCAATAATTTAACCACTGTGTTGCTTAGTAATAATTGTAGCTTTCACCAGGGCAGGGCCTTTCACATTCTGCATTAAAATTGTTTCGATTGTTGACCGACTGTAGCCTAACGCTTTTCCAATGACCGATGGTGTTTCAGCTCTTTCCGATCGCGTTATTACTTCCACCTTATTTTCAACTGCGATCATGATTATTTTCGTGAACAGAAACACTGCGGATTCAGAGCTGCGCCGCCAGATCCTAATGTCCACCTCACGGAGACAGGTTAATGAAAGTCTGGGGTTCTGCTGGGTCCTAAAGACCACCGCACTGATAAATGTTAAATAAGGGACTTGAGCATCCGCGAAATTTGGTAATCGGAGGGGGGGGGGGGGGGGGGAGGTGTCCCAGAACCAATCCCCCGCGGATAAGGAGGGCCGACTGTATTTTAAATATTTTGGTTCATGTATTTTTTATTATTCTGTATCTACCTTTTTAGTTACGGCTTCCACCATTTTCCCCAATGACAGATGTTAAGCTAATTTACCATTAGTTCCCTGCTTTCCATTTCCCTCCTATCATGATACAGTTATATTTCTCCAATTCAGTGGAACTTTGACAAAATCCAGAGATGTTGAAAATCACAACCAATGCAGCTAGTTCCCTGCAAACTAGCAAACATTTTACTCTTCAGGTCTTGTCCTGAAATGCCGACTATTAATTTCTTTCCATACTGTAGATACAGCTTGACCTGCTGAGTTCCTTCAGCATTTTGTGTGTGTTGTTCTTCAGACCTATTAGTTTTTCTTTGTATATTTTTTCTCATGATAGTGATTATTTTAAATTCACAGCTGGATTTCCCACCTATCTTTATAACTGAGCCACCACAGTCCTCATTATTTGAAGAACTAATTTACGTCTAAATAGAATACATCTTTGTTAAAAATTATGAAGTATTTTCTTAAATGTCTGTCATTACCATTTACCATCTGACAGTTTAGTTTTCTGGGCCACTGTAACTAACAGCCTTCAAAGCTGTTTAATTGGCTTTATTTAAATTCAACACAATTAGACCCAAGTTTTTCATTCTCAGAGAAAATATGAAATTATATCATGTTATGATTACACTCCCACAAAGTATCCTTCACAATGCAAACATTAATTAACCTTGGCTGTTACACAAAAACCAGACTGAAAATATACTGTTGGAGTTTTGGAAAGGGTGTAGGAGGTTAACCAGCCCTCTACCTGGATTAGAGGGTACATGCTAAAAGGAGAGGCTGGACAAACTGGGGTTGCTTTTTCTGAAGTGGCAGAGGCTAACAGGAGATCTGACAGAAGTTTACAAAATTATGAGAGAAGCACAGGCAGATACTGGTATCCTTTGCCTTGGGTTGAAATGTTTAATACCAGAGGGTGTGCATTCAAAATGAGAGCAGATAAGTTCAAAGGAGGTGTGCAGAGCAAGTTTCTTTATACCCCACACAGGGAGTGGTGGGTGACTGGGATGTGCTGCCAGGGGTGATGACAGAGGCAAATATGATAAGGGACATTCAGAAGTCTCTTATATAGGCACATGAATGAAATGGTAGGATATGGACATCATGTAGGCAGAAGGGATTAGCTTAGTCGGGCATTTGATTAATATAATTAGTTCAGCACAACGTTGTGGCCTGAAAGGTACTGTTCTATGTAGTGAAATACAAAGATTTACTAACTGCTAGATGTGATCAAATAGATGCAGGATCATCTGGTTCATGCCTGGTTTTAGGAATCATAGTCACAGTAAACATCAACACTTTTCTCATGGAGTTTTTCATGAATGCCTTAAGGCAGGTATATACCATATGTATTTAAAGTCTCAGCTATTTCTTATTTCCCATATTTATTCATACGGTTCTTCCTCTGAAGGACCAACATTTATCATAGCTAGTCTCTTCCTTTTTATATGCTTGTACAAAAGATGTTTGATAAGGTTTTGCATAAAAGACGTAATCATAATCTCTGCTCTAAGGACAAACCCACCATTCCAGAATCAGTCTGGTAAAACTGCACTGCATGCATCTTTTTTTGGTTGGAAGTCCAGACTTATAAAGTTCCAGGTACAGTCTCACCAGCAATTTATATAACTAGACTAAGCGGCCGACTGCTCATCTACTCTCCGACCCAAAAATAATCCCTTTATTCCTACTATCTATCTTTCCCTATCCATTAGCCAATTCTCAATCTAAACCGGTAAATTACATCTATTATTGTGCACTCTAAGCTTGCTTAATAATTGCCACATGGCACTTTTTTTTGAAAGCTTCAGACATTTGAGGATTTTGCATATACTAACTCCACATCATGTCCTTTAAATCCTTAGAATGTCTGTCAACTGGTACTGCGGATTTATTTCTCCAATACATGTGTTATACTAATGTTTTGAGTTTTTTTTACTGTAAAATCTATAAACAAGTCAACAACCTCTACTCTCAAAAAATTATATATGGTGTTGTACTCAATATCAACCTACTAAATTTAGGACGTTAACATCACTTATATATTGCCCAGAATAAAACCACCCTTCAACTTTGCACAGAATCGAAACAGAAAGTTTACTAGAACACAATATTGTGACAATATTATTAGGTATATGTAACAAAAATGCTGTAACACATCCAACTGATAATTTGAACTTTATGGTATTCTAAGGAATTGCTTGTAGTAATATGTAAATGACTTACCCAGTGACAGCTATGTAGTTACCCAACGTTTTCTGCCAGCGGTATTGTAAAAGATTACCTGCAACTACCTTCTCTGAAATGGTAAATACTCGCTGCACAGGGAAGAAAACAACAAACAGGATTTTTATAAACAGAAAATTATTCAGCTTTAATGCAGAGTTTGAGTGTGGTGTTCAGGTACAGCTATAGTTAAGCTGTTAAACATTGGAAAAAATGATTCACGATGCACAAGTATTAAAGTAAAATTATCACAGTAGAATTTTTTCCTTTAACTTATTAATTATAAATGTTTCCAAACTATTTCAAATACTTTCAAGTTAAAAAAAACTGAAAATAACCAATTAATCTTACAGGAATAAATATTTTGTACTTGTACTCATAATTTGCACTAAAACTGATTTTTCTTTTGGAGGGAATGGTAATTTGTGGGTGCTAATGTGCACTTCTGGTCTAATCTGCTTAACCTCCTATGGTTTCTAGGACTCTTCTGCAACTGGATCCCTGACTTGCTGATAACTGACCATGATCAGTAAGGACCAGCAGTAAAACCTCTACATGATTATCCTCATTCTGGTGTTCTGCAAAGGCTGTATCCTCACCTCTTTACTTAACTCCCTATAGTACGTGGGTGTCAAACCTATGAAAAATGACACCTGCAAAAATTTTGCTTGCACACGGCAGACAGAACTGCCACTTGATTCTTTAATCCCTGCTTATAATAAAAAAGACACATAATGATCATCTTCACTGCCAAATAAAGAAGAAATGATGTTTTTGCAACCCAAGGGCAGTGAAATGTTTTTACAGGTTTTTAAAGATTAATAATTTTGAACAGCTTTTTAAAAATGCTTCATTTATTTCAATCTGTCTCTGTTATATTATTAATAATAAAACAATGAACATATATTAATAAGGAGCAGGATCATCTGTTTTCTTTTAAAATAATCCATAACTATTGTTACTAATTGATTAATCAATGATAATCTCTGCTCAAAATTAGCATGCACACTAGATAATTTTTTGGAAGATTACTACTAATTTAGGCACATGCCCTCAAAAAAGTTTGCCATCCCTGCCCTATATACTTAAGATTGTGTGAACAGGTTCTGCTCTAACTCCACCAACAAGTTTGCAGATGACACCACCATAGTGGACTGGATCAAAAACAATGACAAGATAGAGTACAGGAATGAGATGGAATGCCTAGTGACATGGTGTCAAGCCAACAACTTTTCCCTCAATGTCAGCAAAAAAAAACAAGCTTGTCATTGACCAGAAAGCAAGGTGGAGTATACACCTTAATCCATATTAATGGTGCTTGAGATAGAGATAGTTGAGAGCTTTAAATTCCTAGGTATAAATACCACTAACAACTTGTCCTGGTCCAGCCGCATAGACACTATGACCAAGAAAACACACCAACTTCCACAGATGGCCAAGGAGATTTGTCAAGTTTTCTCATGACTCTCACCAATTTTTACAAATGCTCCACTGAAAACATCCTCTCTGGATACATCGCAGCTTGGTATGATAACTGCTCTGCCCAAGACCACAAGAAATCATGGAGTTGTAAACAGAGCCCATTCTTTCACATAAGCCAGCCTCCACTTTACTGATTCTGTCCACACTTCCAAATGTGTTAGGAAAGCAGCCACCATAATCAAAGGCCCCTCCCACCCTGACCAATCTCTCTTCTGTCCTCTTCCAGCATACAAAAGCTTGAAAACATGTATCACCAGGCTCAATGACAGCTTCTATCCCACTGTTTTATGAACCTTAAACAGACCTCTTGTACAATAAAGATAAACTCTTGGCCTCTTAACCTCATGGCCCTTGAATTTTATTTTTCTAACTGAATTGCACTTTCTCTGTAACACTATATTCTTCATTCTATTATTGATTTTATTTGTGTACTTCCTCAATGTGCTTATGTATTGATCTCTATGTAAACATGCAAAT
Source organism: Hypanus sabinus (assembly GCF_030144855.1). Lineage (NCBI taxonomy): Eukaryota > Metazoa > Chordata > Chondrichthyes > Myliobatiformes > Dasyatidae > Hypanus > Hypanus sabinus. The sequence continues at coordinate 43,882,650 of NC_082719.1, read as the reverse complement.
GAAAGCTTTTCACTATTTCTTGATACATGTAACAATAATAAACCAATAACCAAATTCATAATCCTTGTTAGCCTTGGAACATCTCAATTTTCTGGCAACAACTTACATAAAACTTATTTTCTGATGTTTGTATTGCATCTGTCCCTTGCTCCCCTTCTTCTTTTCCAAACAGTTTATCATTATGCTGCAAAAATTTCAAGTACTCCTCAGCCATTCCACCTAATACACATAGTTCAGTGTAGTCTTTGTACTGTTTCATGTAGCACCATGGCCCTGAAAAACGTTGTCTCATTTTTACTGTGCACTGTACCAGCAGTTATGGTCGAAATGACAATAAAATTGACTTGACTTGACTAAACTAATCTTGCTCCATTCATAAATACCAATAAGAAAAGATATTTTTCTGCATTTAGTTTCAATATCACATATTTTAGTGAAATGTAGCACAAATTATCCAGTGTATGCCAAAATATGCAAAATAAATTATGTTCTTGAAGAACACAGCTAACTCTACTTTTAGCCTTGTTCTGTTCTAGATGCTCATCACCACTGATCCCCAGCTCAACAGTTTCCCAGCCTTAGATGCAAATAGAGAGGCAAACAATTGGCCTAGTCTATCACCACCAGAATTAGCTCAATCATGTAAATCAATATTTTATTTCTCCTTTCATGGCTAACTTTCTTGTTATTATCTTAAATGGTATGGAGAAGCCAAGACTTGGTTCTTCAACTGTAGGTGATCTTCCCTGACTCATTTACACTGTTCTATGATTTTCACTTCATCTTGAAGGCATGGATAGCTGCATTTCTAGCTGCCTACTGCCAGTATTTCAGTTTGAAGGAAAACTTGAACCATTATAATCACAGTTCAACCTGAAATACTTTATATCTAATTATGTACATACTTATATTAATTGTAGTCATTATTGTAATGTAGGACAACTAAGTTGTACACAGCAAGCTTGCAGAGGTAGCAAAGAAATAAGCAATTGGATCATCTCAGGTAATGAGGGAGATATCAATGTGACAGGATACCATATCATCCCTGCTCTTCTTGGAATGGAGACAACAAATGAACAAAACAGGGTAGGTGACAGAAGTGTGTGTTGGGGAACACTTTGGATCTAGTGATTATAATACCATTAGTTTCAAGATAATTATGGAATAGGATAGGACAAGTGCTTAGGTTGAGATTCTAAATTGGAGTGAGGCCAATTTTGATGGCATCAAAAGGAAGCTGGCAGGCATGGACTGGGATAGGCTGTTTTCTGGCAAAGAGATGCTTTCAAAAGTGAAAAATTGGAAGTACAGAATGTGCATGTTCCTGTCAGACTAAAAGACAAGGCTAACAGGTTTAGGGAACCTTGGCTATTGAAGGATATTGAGGACCCAGTAAAGAAAAAGAAGGGGGCACATTTCGAGTATGGGGAGTTAGGATCCAATGAGATGTTTGAGGAGTACAAGAAATGCAGAACGTTTGAAAGAAAAATCAGGAGGGCTAAAAGAGGACATGAGGTTGCTCTGAAGGCAAGGTGAAAGAGAATCATAATGGTTTCTCTAGCTATATTAAGTGGAAAAAGGTATCAAGGTAGAAAATTAGTCCTCTTGAAGATCAGCATGATCATCTACGCATGGAGCCAAAAGAGTTGGGGGAAGATCTTAAATGAACCTTTTGCATCTGTATTTACTTGGGAGACAGACGGAAAGACTTTTGAACTGAGGCAAAGGAGTGGTAGGGTCATGGAGCAAATCTGGATTACAGACATAGGGGTACTGAAAGTCTTGAGGTGAATTAAGGTGGATAAATTCCCAGGGCCTGACAAGATGTCCTCTTGGATATCGAACATTGAACATTACAGCATGACACAGGCCCTTCGGCCCATGATGTTGCACAGACTTTTTAACCTTCTCTAAGATCAACCTAACCCTTCCCTCCCATATTTGTAGAGTTGCAACCTTACAGCTCTTGAACTCAATCTCCTAACTAATACACGATATGCCTTCTTAACAATCCTATCAAATTGCACAGCAAGGTGGAGCGATCTATGGATGTGGATCCCAAGATCACCAAGTTCCTCAGCACTAATGAAACTTTGTGGGAGGTTGGTACACAAATTACAGGGACCCTGGCAGAGATATTTAAAATATCTTAGCCACGGCTGAGATGCTAGAGGACTGGAAGATAAATAATATCATTCCATTGCTCAAGAAAGGCTCTAAGAATTAGTCAGTTGTGGATAAATTGAATAATTTAAGGTATTCTAAGGGCCAGGATATATGTGTATTTGAATTAACAGGGCCCGATCAGGGCTATTCAACATGGCTTTATGCAAGGTAGGTCATGTCTGACCAATCTTAATAGTTTTTCGAGGAGGTTACCAAGAATGTTAATGAAGGAAAGGCGGTGGACATTGTCCATACGGACTTTAGGAAGGTCTTTGACCAAATCCTGAATGGGAGGTTGATCCAGAAGGTTCAGCTGCTTGGCATTCAGGATAAAGTAGCCAACTGAATGCAAAATTGGCTTAGGAAGAGAAGCTAGGGGTAATTCTCTGACTGGAGGCTGATGGTGTGTTGCAAGGATCGGTGCTGAGTTGACTGTTGTTTATCATCTACAGTAATAATTTAAGTGAACTGAATCAACAAATTTGTGGATGACCAAGGTTGGGGTCTAACAGACAGAGAGGAAGACTATCCATAAGACCATAAGATACAGGAGCAGAATTAGGCTATTCAGCGCATTGAGTCTGCTCCGCCATTCCATCATGGCTGATCCCAGATCCCACTCAACCTCATACACCTGCCTTTTCTCCATATCCTCTGTTGCCCTGACTGATTAGGAAATTATCAACTGCCGCCTTAAATATATGCATGGACTAGCCTCCAACACAGTCTGTGGCAGAGCATTCCACTGATCTACTACTCTCTGGCTAAAAAAAATTCCTGCTTACCGCTGTTCTAAAGGGTTGCCCCTCAATTTTGAGGCTGTGCCCTCGAGTTCTGGATACCCCACCATAGGAAACATCCTCCCCGCATCCATTTTATGTAGTCCTTTCAACATTTGGTAGGTTTCAATGAGATCCCCCTGCATTCTTCTCAATTCAAAGTCCAAAGCTGCCAAACGCTCCTCATATGTTAACCCCTTCATTCCAAGAACTATCCTCGTGAACTTCCTCTGGACTCTCTCCGATGATAACACATCTTTTCTGAGATATGGGGGCCAAAACTATTGACAACACTATAAGTGCAGCCTGACTGGTGTCTTATAAAGGCTGAGCATTACTTCCTTGCTTTTATATGCTAATAAATGCCAACACTGCATTTGCATTCTTTACCACAAACTCAACCTGTAAATTGACCTTCTGGGAGTCCCTCTGCACCACTGATGTTTGAAATTTCTTCCCAGTTAGATAATAGTCCACACAATTGTTCCTTTTACCAAAAAGCATTATAATACATTTCCCAACACGGTATTCCATCTGCCATTTTCGCCCATTCTTCCAATTTGTCTAAGTCCTGCTACAATCACGTTGCTTCCTCAGCACTACCTACTCCACCTATCTTTACATCATCTGCAAACCTTGCCATAAAGCCATCAGTTCTGTTATCTAAATCACTGACAGATAATGTGAAAAACAGTGGTCCCCAATACAGACCCCTGAGGAACACTAGTTACCGGCAGCCAACCAGAAAAGGCTCCTTTTATTCCCACTCGCTGCCACCTGCCTGTCAGCCATTCCACTATCCATGCCAGTATCTTTCTTGTAATGCCATAGGATTTTATCTTGTTAAGCAGCCTCATGTGTGGCACCTTATTAAATGCCTTCTGAAAATCTAAGTAAATGACATCCACTGCCTCTCCTTTGTCCACCCTGCTTGTTACTTCTTCAAAGAACTCTAACAGATTTGTCAGGCAAATTTCCCTTTACAGAAACCATGCTGACTTTGACTTATTTTATTATTAGTCTCCAAGTATTTTGAAACCACATCCTTAATAATAGACTCCAACACTATCTCAACCACTGAGGTTTGGCTAACTGATCTATAATTTCCTTTCTTTTACCTTCCTCTTTTATTAAAGGAAGAGTGACACTTGCAATCTTCCAGTCCTCCGGAATTGCAGTATGAATTCAATCATATTATGATCACTTCCTCCTACGGGTTCCTTTACGTTGCAGTCCCTAATAAGATTTTGGTTATTACATAACATCCAATCTAAGACTGCCTTTCCCCAAGTAGGCTCAAACACAAGCTGCTCTAAAAAGCCACCTCGTAAGCATTGAACAAATTACCTCTCTTCGATCCGATACCAACCTGATTTTCCCAATCCTCTTGCATATTGAAGTTCCTCATTACAATTCTGTCATTACCCTTATTACTTGCCTTGTCCAGCTCCCTCTGCAATCTCAACCCTGCATCTTGGCTACTATTTGGAGGCCTATATATGATTCCCATAAAGCTATTTTTACTCTACTGATTTCTTAACTCCAACCTCAAAGATTCAACATTCTCTGACCCTATGTCACCTCTTTCTAAAGATGTAATTCCATCTCTTACCAACAGAGCCACACCATCTCTGATGCCTTCCTGCCTGTCCTTTCAATACAAAGTATATCCTTTGATGTTAAGCTCCCAACTATGGCCTTCTTTCAGCCAAAACACAGTGATATGCACAATGTCATACTGACCAATCTCTAATTGCACTATGAGTTTGTCCATCTTTTTGCGAATGCTATGTGCATTTAAATGCAGCACCTTAAGTCCTGCATTCTCCCCCCTTTTGAATTTTGCCTCTGTGGTACAGTTTAACTGTTTACTCTGTCTGCATTTGTACCCAATCATTGGCTTGTCCTTCCTTACATTCTGGTGACACCCATCATCTACTTGTAAACCTGCTGGCTCAACCTCAGCTCTTTCATCCTGGTTCCCACTCCCCTGCCATACTAGTTTAAACCACTCCCAAAGGCTGCAACGTGATCTAGACTAGCTGGGAAAATGAGCTGAAAAATTGCAGATCTAAGTTAATGCAGACAACTGTGAGGTGTTGCACTTTGGGAGGACAAACCTGGAGAAGACCTACATAGTGAATAGTAGGGCTCTGAGGAGTGCAAGACCTTGAAAGTGGCATCATAGCTAGACAGGGTAATTGAAAGAGCATATGGCATATTGACCTTCATAAATTAGGGACCAGTACAAGAGTTGGGGTGTTATGTTGAAGTTCCACAGGACATCTGAGAGGCCAAATTTAAGAGTATTGTGTACAGTTCTGATCACCTACCTACAGGAAAGGTATCAATAAACTTGAAAGAATGTAGAGAAAAATTATAAGAACGTTGCTGGGACTTAAGGATCTGTGTTATAAGGAAAGGTTGAATATATTAGGACTTAATTTCCTACAGTGCAGGAGAATGAGGAGAGATCTTACAGAGGTAAGTAAAATATGAGGGGTATAGATAGGGTGAACACATTGAGGTTTCCGCCCCTCAGACTGGGTGAGATTAGTGTGTGTTTAACATTTGAGTAACATTGTAAATATATTTTTTGATTAAGCAATCTTTGTTGTTTATATAATTCATTACAGGTTATACATAAAAGTATGTGAATAACATACATCATTATGCCATGGTATCATGAATGCATGTCTTGCTTAATGTAAAAATGAAACTAAGGCACACACACATTCCCAGCTCCATGTTTCCTTTCAATTAGTTTTCTATTTTAGAGGTACAAAACAACAACTAGATCAGAGTTTTACAATGGAAGGGGGGATTTCTTCTTTCATAGGGAGGTGAGAGTGGGGAATGAGCTGCCAGAGAAGTGGTGGATGCAGGTTCAATTGTGGCATTTAAGAGAATTTTGGATGTGTATGGATGGAAGGGGTATAGAGGGATATGGTCCAGGTACACGTAGGTAAGACTAGGCAAAATTTCCTTAATGCTGCACACAGATGACTGTACTGATTATGTACTAAGTAAATGGATGCTGAGGATTAAATATTTCCTATAACAACAGGACATGGACATGGTGTTATGCTGTTGTAAGCAGAGAGAATATTGTGTTAACTTCAAACAAAATGCAAGGAAGATCAGAACCCAAGTTGGGATTGATTCAAAACTGGCATAAAGATGAATGCTGATTTTAATGTAAGTTTGACAATGGTAATATTCAAATATGTGAGCTGTTTGGATAGGAAAAGGCTGCATAAAGAGTACATGTGTACTAATTATAAGGAAGAACAAACTGTAGAACGGTTTCAGCACAAAGACCTTTTGTCCCATCGTGAATGTGCTCAGGAAAGTCTCAAGCATGTGAGACTTTACAGACGTGGACCTAAAGGAACTGAAAGTGGCTATTGATTAGAACGTTTTATCTCCTTAACCACATTTTCTAATGCAGACTGGGATTTACACCAGAAGGGATACAAAGATCTGCAACTTATTTTATGTAAGGATGGAGTCATCGTTTCAGATACCTGCATTTTCATTAACAGCGTGTTCATATCCTTCTGAACTGGGCACTGACTGTATGGAAGTGGGTATTATGATGAGCCTAGGACCCAATGGGCTGAGTCAATAAATGCAAACACCCCAAGGAGTGAATAGTGAATAGCTTTCAGCAAGCGTGTCCACAACCATATTTCAAGGACTTGTTCGGACACCAAATTTCACATCCCATTGAACACAAACTGCCACGTCTCCATGGCAACCACACCAAAGAGAAGTTTCAGGCCTTCACCGATTGAACTCTAGATTGCCAAGCTGACATAGCCGAACAACAACCATTGCAAACGACAACAGAAAATGCACCTGAGCATTTTGCTAAAGAGAATGCTTATTAGGTTCAAGCTACCATCCCCCACTTCCAACTCATCCCTCACCTTCATCTTCCTCCTGATGATTCTCACCAACCTCTCGCATGGATCGCAACTTCCAACAGCGCATGCGCGGACCACTTTCTTTCCCGTGGTGCAGTGCGGAGCCACGCAACGCATCACGTTGCCCATGGAGACTGCTGAAGTTTTCGCATCGCAGACCCAGTAACGCAAGTTGCACTTTTAGATCAGGAGCTGCAGGTCGAGTAGATAGACAGTGCTGTGCTAATGGAATACTTTATGTTTGTAATATGAGCGTTAAGATGCCTAAAATCTCATAATCTGAGGGGTGAAATATAATGAGATATGCAAAAGCATCTGAAAGAACTCATTGGGTCCTACATGAGGACTGCATCAACATTAGTCTTGATGTGGGGTCAGGACCCGAAACGACGATAATTTCTTTGTCTCTGCAGATGCTGCCTGACCCACTAAGTTCTCCTAGCAGTTTTGTATTCCAGATTCTCGCATCTGCAGTTTTTCGTGCCCTCCAGAGTTGTATGTTAAGACTGTTATATGTTGTTGTCTTACAAACGACATCACATTCTTTCCTGAATGTCTGAGGCAGCTCCGCGGGATTGAGATGAAAACACATAGTCAGTAGATGAAGCAGCACCAGAGAAGAAGTTCAAAGTAAATTTATTTTAAAAAAATGTACATATTCATTTTCTTGTAAGCATTTACAGGAACAGTAAAGAAATGCAAAAGAATCTACAAAAGCCATACTTAAACAAAGACTGAGAAACAACCAATGTGCAAGATAAGATAAACTCTGCAAATATAAAAATAATACTTAAGTGTCCTTGAAAGTGAGTCTGTAGGTTGAAGAATCAATTCAGAATTGTGGCGAGTAAAATTGTAGGGTAATAGCTGTTCCTGAACCTGGGCGTGTGGAACCCAAGGCATGTCCCGCCCAAATGTAGTTGTGAGAAGGGAGCATGGTCTGGATGGCGGGGACCTTTGATGATAAATGCTGCTCTTTTCCATGATGTACTTCTACCTTATTTACTGTATACTTCTCATAATTATTAACATTTCTTTTAGGATATCCCTCATTCTCCAATGTTCCAAGACATAATGCGATATGTTGGTCAACGTCTTAGTCAGTCCTGGCAGAATCCACATAAATCTTTTCTGTACTTTTTCCAGTTAAACTACATCTTTCCTATAATAGTGTGATCAAAACTGTACACAGTATTCCTAGTGCGGGCTCATCAATGACTTAAACAAATGCAATATTATGTCCTAACTCCCTTGAATGTGAAGACCAGCATGCTAAGTGCTCTTTTTCACCTCGTTCTCTATCTGTTATTCAATGAACTATGTATTTGTGCTCCTCGAACCCTCTGTTTTATTACACTTTCTAGTGCCCTACCATTCCAGCCACTGAGTATAAGGAGTTTGCACATTTTCCCCATTACCATGTGAATTTCCTCCAACAGTTCAAAGACATACCGCTTGGTAGGTAGATTGTAAATTGTCCTGTGATTAGGCTAGGATGAAATTGGTGGTTACAGGGTGGTGAAGCTCAAAGGGCCGATTCTGCACTGTATCTCATAAATAAATAATTAAACATCGTATATTTCCTAAGCTGGTTTGACTTTGCAAAATTCATCACCTCTCATTTATCTGTATTGAAATCTACTTGTCATTCCTTGGCCCACTTCCAAACTGACCAAGACCTCCTTCATATCAATAACATCTCCTAATGTTGTGTCACCCGGAAACATACTGATTAAGCCTTGTGCATTTGTATCCAAATTATTTATAGAAATAATCAATAACAAGGATCTCAACACCAGTCCCTGTGGCACACCAGTAGTCTGAAAAACAACCTTCAACCACCGCCAATACACCCAGAATGCTGGAGGAACTCAGCAGGCCAGGCAGCATCTGTGGAGAGGAATAAACAGTCTATGTTTCAGGCTGAAACCCTTCATCAGGACTGGAAGGGAATAGGGAAGAATCAGGTTTTTCCAAGAAACAATAGACTCAATGAAAGACCACACCCAACAAGACAAATAGCCAACACAAAGTACACTGCAGATGCTTTGGTCAAATCAAGACGTCCAAAAAAGCTGGATGAACTCAGCAGGTCGGGCAGCATCTGATGAAAGAACCAGTCAACATTTTGGGTCGAGATGCTTTGTCAGGACAAATAGCCAATGTGTGAAAGACAACAAATTGTGCAAATACAAAAGAGAGAAAAAAATTAATAAATATCTAGAACAGAGATGAAGGGTCCTAGAAAATGAGTCCATAGGTTATCGGAACAGTTCAGTAATGGGGCGAATGAAGTTGAATGAAATTATCCCTTCTGGTTCTGGAGCCTGATGGATAATAACTGTTCCTGAATCCAGTGCTCTAGGCTCTGTCACTCCTGTATCTTCTTCCTGATGGCAGCAGTGAGAAGAGAGCATGGCCTATGTGGTGGAGGTCCTTGATAATGATGCTGCTTTCCTGCAACAGTGTGGCATGTAGATGTGCTCAGTGGTTGGGAGGGCTTTACCCATGATGGACTGGGCCATATCCACTACTTTTTGTAGGATCTTCATTCAAGGGCATTGGCTTTTCCATACCAGGCCATGATGCAACCAGTCAATATATACTCCACTTTGCATCTATAGAAGTTTGTCAGAATTTTAGATAACGTTGAATCTTCTCAAACTTCTAAAGAAGTAAAGGTGCTGCTATGCTTTCTTTATAATGGCATTTACGTACTGGGCCCAGGACATATTCTGAAATAATAACACTGAGGAATTTAAATTTGCTGACCCTCTCCACCTCTGATCCCCCAATGAGGACTGGCACATAAACTTCAGGTTTCTTCCTCCTGAAGTCAATAATCAGCTCCTGGGTCTTGCTAACATTGAATGAGAGGTTGCTGCTATAGTGCCACTCAGCCAGATTTTCAATTTCCAACCTATATGGTGATTCATCACCACCATTGATTTGGCCCAGTATAAGTACAAAGCAAGTAGAGCAGGGGGCTTTACTTGTGGTGCATCTGTGCTAATAGAGATTGCAGAGGAGATGCTGCCAATCAGAACTGACTGGAGTATGCATGTGACTAAATCGAAGATCCAATTGTACAAGGAGATATTGAGGCCAAGGTCTTGAACCTTATTGATTAGTTCTGAGGGGGTGATCATATTGGAAGTTGTGCTGTAGTCAGGGGAGCATCCTGATGTATGCATTTTCACTGTCCAGATATTCCAGGGATAAGTGAAGAGACAATTAAATGGCATCTACTGTTGACGTATTGTGATGGTAGGCAAAATGGAGCGGATCCAAGTTGCTTTTCAGACAGGAGATGTTTCATCACAGTGGATTTAAGTGCTACTGGTTTACAGTCATTGAGGCAGGGTACCACATTCTTCTTAGGCTCTGGTATAAAGAAATCCTGCTTGAAGCAGGGGTATCTCAGATTGCTGAAGCATGGGATTAAAGATATTGGTGAACACTCTAGCACAGGTCTTTAGTACTTAGTCAGGTACCCTGCCTGGGCTGGATGCTTTCCATGGGTTTACTGTCCTGAAGGATGCTCTCACATCAGCCTCAGGGACTGAATTCACAGAGTCGCTGGGGCACCGTGGGAGTTCATGAAGGTTCCTCTATGTTTTGACAGTCAAGCCAAACATAAAAGGCAATGAACTCATCTGGGAACGAAGCCTTGTTATCACCTATGTTGTTTGGTTTCACTTTGTAGGAGTGATAGCATTCAAGCCTTGCCACAGCTGTCGAGCCCTGTTCATTGATTCAAGTTTGGTCCGGAATTGCCACTTTAATGTGAGATAGCTTTCTGAAGATCGTTCCTAGTCCTTTTGTATTTTAATTTGTCGTCAGACCTAGGAATGCCTCTGATCTGGCCCTCAGCAAATTGTGATCTCATAGTTCATCCAGGGCTTCTGGTTGGGGAAGACTCTGAATGATTTTCTGGGGACACATTCATCTATGACTTTTTATAAAGTCCATGACAGCCATGGTGTATTTGTTCAGATTCTGAGTCCGTGAATGTGACCCAGTCCACCACCTCAAAGCAAGCCTGTAGTTTTCCTCTGCCTCCTGAGGCAATCTCTTTGTTGTCCTTATTTCTGGAGCCTTGCTTTAGGCAGGTAAGAGGAGGACAGCTAAGTGATCAGATTTCCCAAATTTGATCTAGGCATGGAAGGGCAGGCATTCCTGATTGTAGTATAGCAGTGTTGAGTGTGCTGGGGCCTTGGTGCTGCAGGTTATATACTGATGATAATTGGTAGAGATTTCTTCAAACAATCCTGATTGAAGTCCCTGTCTATGATTTGAAATGCATCTTGGTGAGCTGCTTCTTGTTTGGTGTCAGCAGTATTCAATATCTCAAATTCCTGACTAATGTCAGCTTTTGGCGGTATGTAAAGTACAGTCAGGATCATGGAGAACTCTCTTGGCAAGTAGAACGATCAGCACTTATTCATTAGATGTTCCAGGTCAGGGGAACAAGAGTGTAACAAAACAGCTAGGACTGAGCACCACAAAGAGTTTATCAAAAAACACGGATCCCCATGTTTGCCTTCTCCAAGTCAGCAGTCCAGTTCATCTTGTTTATTGAAAAGCCATTGGGTCTTACCGACGTATCTGATGTGTTCAGAGAGAGGGTCATGTCACTGTGAAACCCAGAACACAGCAATTCCTCATTTCCCTCTTATAGAGCAATCTTGCCCTTAGGTCCTCAGTTTTGTTCTCCAGTGACTGTATATTTGCAAACAAGGTGCCAGGTAGAGGAATTTTCATTTTTTGGTGTTTCAGTCTGGCTTGGAGTCCTCCCCTCCTCTCTCTCTTTCGGCTGTGGTCCAATACCTTTGTCCACTTAAAGGTCCAGTACCTGCATGTGTGAGAATTAAGTCTGCTGAGTTCCTCAGAAGAGCATGAAGTTGCTAGTTTGTTAAGACAGTTCAAAGTACATTGCTTAACGGGAAATTACAGGCTGCCGATTGCAGTGAGAGTAATTCCGAAGAGATATATTAGAAGTTTTGGAAACAGCCCACAACACATTGCTGTGGTTCACCAGGGCCATCGTGCATTATTGGCAGTGTGGGAGGAAAGAAACATGGCAATCTGTTGATGAAACAAGGAGATTAACAAAATTATTGGAGGAGGAGATTTTAATTAGCCATTCATTGAGTCAGTGATGAAGAAAATAAAACTAATTTCCCTAAAGCGCACAACTTCTTCCTTAAGCAATATGCTTGCTTGCCCACTTAGAAGGAGGGGTTTTTGATTCATTTTTGAATTATAATAGAGGAAACAAATTAACAAATGAAAATTACCTTTGTAGTGATGACTGCAAAATGAAATGATTAAATGTACAAATAAAAATGGGAAAATAAAAACATGTAGGTGATTCTATTAAGGAAGTCTGTGGACTAAGATGCTCAATTGATGAATTTCTCAGGAATAAAGCTTCTTTGCAGACTTACTCATACATGACTATTGTTGCATTTGCATGGAATTATAAAATAGCTTTATAAATGTTGCATTTGTTTGTAATGTCAAACAAAACTCCGTCATCAATCCAACATTTTTTTCCAATCACCCTCACTGGAACACTGTACCTCGCCTCCACCATATTTCCCATGGTTCTGGGGCTAGCTTTCAAAAGCTCTTCAACGCATTCTTCTTACACATCAAAACCCAAGTATCAGAACTTAAGTAGCCAAAAGCTGCGGTATCCAGAGAAGTTTGAGACTGTGCACATTCGAAGACCAAGGTGTCATAGGTGTTTTATTGCAATGTAAGAAAGGATAGGCCTTAAATTCAACATTTGTTGGGGGTTAGGGTCACATTGGTTCAGCTAATAGAACAATTGCCTCACAGCTCCAGAAACTGAGGTTTAACCCTGTCCTCTGGTGCTGCCTGTATGGACTTTGCACATCCTCCCTGTGAGTTTTATCCTGAGTGCTCTGGTTTTCTTCTACATTGCAAATACATGTAAATTGGTAGGTTCATTGGCCAGTGTAAATTTCCATAAAATAGTGAATAGTTGAGAGATAAAATTGTAGAGATATGATGGGAATGTGGAGCGATTAAAATACGATTATTTAATATTAGTTTAAAATATGATTAGTTAATATAAAAGGATGATGTGGGGCAGGTTATATTACTTCCATACCCGACCCCAGACACATGAAACTGTTTCTTGGGAAGAGATTACCAAGTGGTCAGAGGAAAAGATTCAAGTATGTGCTCAAAGTTTCTGGAAAAAATGTATTTCTTTTATTTTTCTCATCACAGAAAGAGACCCTTTAGCTCATTGAGTCTATGGCAAATCTCAGAGCAATCTCATCAAACCAGTGCCTCTACTTACAATAAGCCCTGTAACCTACTCTCTCATACAGCCATCAACTCTCTCTGATTCTCCTACCACCTACTCACATGGAATAATTTACAGCAGCCAATGAATCAACTAGCTACCTTTTGGAATTTGGGACCGTTAGAGTGATTTTTGGGTTTAGGTAATTTACATTTAACAAATGGCTTTGGCTACCAGTCTTCAGTTCCTTGAAAATGTATTGTGGATTTAGTTTGGAAGAATGCATTCGTAAAAGCTGTGAATCCCAGTCCAGACGATGCTGGCGTTTGTGTGATGGATGCGAATCTGGAAGTGTGAAGTTTGTATGTAGTTTCAAAAGAACGCATAGTCTATACTTGGTAAATATGGAGTTGTCCTTTGTGTTTAGCACATAAATATCGAGCAACACGTCGGGCCAGCGGACCTTTTCACCAAAAGCGTCTCCATACGATGCCTGCTGTACCTTGTTTTGTCGAATAAAAAAGCTGTTTTGTATCTACCAGTAATTTTCTCCGGCGATTTCATTCACGCAACTACACTTGGTGTCACCAGTTGGATACCTTCGTGACTCATCGTGTGGCCAGCGATCTTAGCTGTCTAAGTGGGTATGTATTTTTCAAAACTGGTACTCACGCTTGGACCTGTCCGGGTCGGTGGTGCACGGTATCACGAACTCGGAGAAGTGAACTGGTAGATATAAAAGTAGTGTGTGTGCGTACTTGTGTGTTTATGTACGCGAGGGAACTGTGTGTTAGTTTGGTGAGACGGAGCCACCAGTTGCGAAGGGTGGTTACTGACGGTTCTGGACGGCGGAGTGGGGGTGTGTATATTCATTTGGAGAGCTGAATTTTAAGTGTATACATTTTGCAAGTTTAATGCGAAGGAATATAGCAGGCATCCTGAGTTTAGGTGCTCAGAAGTGGCAGATTGCGGAGTGCGTACTTTGCGGTTTTAAGTACGTGCTGTTTAACTGGTACCCGTCTTTAATATTTTGTGTAGTGTGGGGATATCTTAAGGGAGAGGTTTTACCCAGATATATCTGCCAGGGTGGCACCTATTGAGGTCAGGCAACCTCAAGTTGAGAGCCCTGATGATCCGAGCCAGCCCTTGATCTTGATTACCACCGTTCATAAGCCCTTCACCCTCAGGGAGAAACAGAGCATTTTGTCTGACTTGCCCTCACTTAAAATCGCATGTGGGAATTTGGAATTCTGGCGTAAGCTTGAGGAAATGGTTGAAATTCACCAGAAGCACCCTTGGATATACACGTGTTGGTAAAAGCGAAGTGCCGAAGGACTGTGGGACGGTATGCCGCAGGGGGTGCTGGATTGGACACGGCATCGACGGGAGCGTTAGTAATGAAGAAGGATATCGCTCTTTTAAAGGGGAAGTGAGGCAGCGACTGGGGGGGGGGGGGGGGGGGAGAGTAACAGGGCAGTGATAACGGCAGTGACTCAGAAAGGTGAGGAGACAGCGGTGGATTATGCAGAATGTAAATATCGAGTTTACGAGGAGTATTCTGGGTTGGGTAATCCAGGGAGAGATAACCCAGTCTTCCTGAAAATGATGAAGGCCTGAGCTCAGCTGACCAGGAAGTTTTAGATTTAGGGATAGCAGTGGGTTCGACGTAGTTTCATGGGCTGGTGAGATAGACCAAGGAAAGTGCAAGAGAAATCGTGGTGGGTATAGTGGATGCAGCTGCTACGGTTTGTTTTGTTTTATGTGCCAACAACCAGGGCACCCAGCAAAGGACTGCCGGACTAGGCATGAAACAGTGAAGAAGTTGATATGTTACAGATGTGGCCTACCCGGACATGGTTGGAAACAGTGTCCAAACGGGAGGGGGGGGGGGGCATCCCAGGTGAAGGTCATGGCAGACACGCAGTCCGTCCAATCTGATCATAGAACTAGTAAAGTCGGCTTCTAAGTCGCAGGAAGAAACCACAGAAGCCAGTTTAGTAAAATTACATGAAGAGGTGGAGGCAGAAGAGAAGGAGAGGTGGCGGAGAAAGGGGCAAAGGAGGGACCAGGCGGGTGCTGGACATACGGGGAGGAAACCGTCACGGTGGCCCCACCATGTATTAGGCAGATACCACTGAAGTTATGGGGCGATGCTTCACGGAAGGCAGTGCATGATCACAACCCTCCGGCAGGACTGGTGGTGGCCAGGGATGGGCGGGGATGTTGAGAAATTCTACCGCTGTTGTATCATTTGTGCCCAGCATAACCCTGGTAAGGGCAGAAGGCTACAGCTGGCAAATCAGTCTCTGCCGAGGGGACCCTGGGAAAACATCCAGATAGACTTCACAGAAACCTCTAGAGGTGTCTCTATTTTTATCGATTCTAATATTCCTTTTAGTCAGGAGGATATTATAGCCGATATTAATGGTAGATTTTTAATTGTTAAAAGAATAATTTGTAATAAGAAAATGGTTTTGGTTAATATTTATGGACCAAATGTTGATGATCCCTCATTTTTTAAAGCTGTTTTTGCTCTATTACCTGATTTAAAGGTATGTTATTAATGGGTGGTGATTTTAATACTTGCTTAAATCCTTTAATGGATAAGTCATCATCCAAACATCAACTTCCTAACCATTCTGCATCACTTATTAATTCCTTTTTAATTGATTATGGTTTAATTGAGGTCTAGAGGCATATGCATCCTAATGATAGAGAATATTCCTTTTTCTCACATGGTTTAAAGATTCATAAAAACGATGGAGATATAGTAAGTAACTATGAGGATATTAATAATACTTTTCAAGATTTTTATTCTGATCTTTATAGATCTCAATTTCCTGCAGATATACAAGATTAAATTTCCACAAATTTCTGATGAAGATCAACAGATGCTTGATGCTTCAGTTACTGAGCATGAAATTCAGAAAGCTATTTTATCAATGCAATCAGGTAAAGCTCCCGGACTTGATGGTTATTTGGTGGGATTTTTCAAAAAATTTGTAAGATTACTTTCTCCGTCTCTTTTGGAAATGTGTCATGAATCCTTTGAGAAGGGTAATTTACCTTCTTTTTATGAAGCATCTATTTCCTTAATTCTTAAAAAAGATAAAGACACTATTGAATGTTCATCATATAGACATATTTTGCTATTAAATGTGGATGCAAAAACTCTTTCTAAAATAATGGCTAACTGCTTGGAAAATAATTTAATTAAAATTATCTCTATGGATCAGAAGGGCTTTATTAAAGGCTGTTACTCTTTCTCTAATGTTCAGAGATTGATGAACATTATTAATTCACCATTATCTAAGCAACCTCAATGTGTTATCTCCCTTGATGCAGAAAGGCATTCAATAGAGTTGATTACTTGTTTAAAGTACTAGATAAATTTGGTTTTGGTAATAATTTTAATAGATGGATTCAAATGATCTATAAGAACCCTATCATTACTAACAATTATAGATCTTTCTTTTCACTTTCTCATGGTACTAGACAGGGATGTCCATTAAGCCCTTTATTATTTAATCTTGTATTGGAGCCTTTAGCTATAACATCACGGGAGGCCAAAAACATTCATGGCATTTCTATAAATGGAACCATACATAAGATTTCTCTTTATGCAGATGATCTTTTGATTTTTATTTCGAATCTTGAGGAATCAATTCCTAATCTTTTGGAAAGACAAAGATTTTGGAAAATTTTCAGGATATAAACTTAATTTGAATAAAAGTAAATAGTTTCCATTAAATGCTCCTGTTAGTTTATATAATCCTTTTAGAATTGTTAATACATTTAGATATTTAGGTATTATAATTACTAAAAAATATAAAGATCTTTATAAAGCTAATAAAGTTCCTGTAGTAGACTCCATGAAATTATTATTTTCTAGCTGGAATCCACTTACTCTTTCTTTAACAGGTCGCATCCATGCTGTGAAAATGACGATTTTACATAGATTTTTATATATTTTCCAATACATACCTATCTTTTTAACTAAAAAAATTTTTGATCAAATTGACGCTCTTATTTCTTGCTTTATTTGGAACAATAAGAGACCAAGAATTAACAAGTACCATTTACAAAAACCCAAAAAAGATGGTGGACTTACACTTCCTAATTTAAGATTGTATTATTGGACTGTAAATATTAGACAATTATGTTTTTGGTTATACTGGCTCAATAAGAGCCAAAAACCACTTTTGGTTGATTTGGAATTAAAAGCTGTTAAAGAATTTTATTTAACTTCAATATTAGGAGCTCCATTACCTTTACAGCTCTTTAAAATTCCAAATTTAAATTTTTACCCGGTTATTAAACAATCTTTACAGATTTGGATTCAGTTTTGTATTTTTTTTAAATTTTAAACAATTTAAGTTGTCTAGTTTTTTATATAGAAATTGGAACATAGAATAGTACAGCACATTACAGGCCCTTCGGCCCACAATGTTGTGCCGACCCTGAAACCCTGCCTCCCATATAACCCCCCACCTTAAATTCCTCCATATACCTGTCTAGTAGTCTCTTAAACTTCACTAGTGTATCTGCCTCCACCACTGACTCAGGCAGTGCATTCCATGCACCATATCGAAACTTTTCATTTAAACCTTCAATAACCGACCCCATTTTTCTCCTATGGAAAAATAAAGGGATCCGTTTTTTTACAGATTTATTTTGTAATGGTCGATTGATGACTTTTGAAGAGTTAATTAATAAATACTCTCTTGCTCATACACATTTTTTGCAATATTTTCAGGTTAGACATTTTTTACAACAATATTTACTTAAGTTTCCATACTTACAAGAATCTGATTTGTTGGATACCATTTTGAAATTGAATCCCTTAGTGAAAGGTTCCATTAGCAGAATTTATAATTTACTCTTGTTACAAAAAGAGAACCTATCACTAAAGATTACTCAAGATGGGGAGAGAGAACTTAATATGACCTTTGTGAATGAAGATTGGCTTTGAATTTTGAAAGATGTAAATTCTTCTTCTATATGTGCCAATCACTGTCTAATTCAATTTAAAATTGTCCATCGTTATTATTTAACAAAGGAGGACTATCTAAAATATTTCCTAGTGTAGATAATTATTGTGATAGATGTAAAACTGAAGTAGCTACTTTGTCACATATGTTCTGGTCATGTTCTTCATTAAAACTGTTTCGAAAGTCTTCATTTTCTACAATCTTTAAAGCTTTGAAAATTAATTTACAACCTAATAGATTAACTGTTCTATTTGGAATGGTTCCACATCATAGTCAGGATATTTCATCTTCAGATCAACATGTAATTGCATTTGTTACATTGTTGGCAAGAAGGGCTATTTTATTAAAATGGAAAGATGTCTCTTCCCCTACATTAATTGAATGGTTTTCTCAAGTAATGTTATGTCTCAGCTTGGAAAAAATTAGAAGTAGAACTTACGAACCTCGATTTGATTTTGAGAGAAGATGGGGTTCTTTTGCCAAATATTACCATTTACTTTGAATTGTTCTATATGGTTTCCTTTCAATTTTATTATCTTTTTTTAAAAAAATTGTGAATTGGTGGTTGATGAATTTTTTCTATATATCTAGATGATGGTATTGCTTCCAGGGGTTTATTCCTAATGGTTTTTTTTTGTAGTTAATGGTTTTTTTCTGTCTCAGTTAGATGGGGTTATTTTTTTTCCATATATAAACTTTTTTTTCATTTTTTAGATATTATGATTATTTTTTTTCAGCTCTATTAATTGTATACATATTAATTTGTTGAAATTTTGTATTATTCTGTAGTTGTAGAAGATTATGTATTAATAAAAAGATTTAAAAAATGAAAATGACTTCATGGGGCCCCTGCCAAAAAGCAGGGGGAAAGCTACTGCCTAGTAATTATGGACCACTTTACCTGGTGGGTAGAGGCTTTCCCAACAAGGGACTGCACCGCCAGTACCGCTGCACGGATTCTGGTTCAGGAAATCCTCCAAGGTGGGGGACCCTGGTCCAGGTGGACTCGGATCAGGTAGCACATTACATGGGGAAAGTGATGAAGGAAATGTGCCAACTGCTAGGGATTCAACAACAGTTTCATGTACTGTACCACCCCCAGAGTTCAGGGATGGTAGAAAGGATGAACTGAACAATCAAAAGCGTCTTAGCCAAAGCTATAGTTGAGACGGGAAAGACAAGGGTTGATGTATTACTGAGAATCCTGATGAGATTGTGCGCAACCCCGAACCTCACGTTGGGTCTCAACCCCTACGAATTATTGATGGAACGAGTAATGCGACTCCCTTTTGGGGTAATTACGGTTGTGGGGAGCCTGGGGTTTACAGGGATGGAAAGACACAATATGTGAAGGACCTTTGTAACCAACTTAAAGTGTTGAAGGACTGAGTGAAACAACAGCAGCGCATCGCTGATCAGAGAGAAAACAGGTAGTCCTTCCGCAGCCCGGCGATCAAGTCATGGCGAGGGTGCTGCCGGAAAGGTTTGCCCCCAGATGGATAGGACCACAAACGGTACTCTTAACAAATGATACATGTGTCTGTGTGCAGAACAAGGCAGCCAGTGGAAACACTGGACTTGGGTTAAAGCATATGACTCACCTTCTTGTTGCTCCCACAGACAGAGAGGGGAATCGAGTGTACCCAGTAACCAACTAATTACAGAGAACCTAAGACAGGAACATCAGCCGGCCACACCAGACCTGACCACAGCTGATAAAAACATACCCAGACGAACTGCTGAGAGCCTGACGGAAAACCATAAATAGCATGCTGAAGTGTGATGATGATGGTACTCTGTAATGAAGACTGGTTGCTGAAGGTAGATGATAGCTTTATAGCATAGAATAGAAAAGGTATTGGAAAATAGTTGGGGAGAGATTTTAAGTTAAAGCAGGGACAGCAAGTTCCTCAACTTCAATGGCATTTCAGACTGAGAAAGACTGCACACGGCCTCTGAAGGAAGTCACCCCCAGTCTGATTGTGGAGTAAATCCAATCGAGCTGGGCCCTTTCAGCAGTCGGGCCAGTGATCCACTGGACAGTTCGGAAGGGGGTGCCACCGGGGAGAGATCCTTGCGGTCCTTTATATAGAGACCATCCCAACCACTTCCTGTATATCGATGAGAGGGCCTGTGGGCCTCATGTACTTACCTTGCTGGTGCCCCTGGAAAGACAAGAGTTTTAGTGACCAGAGAATGAAGGGGCTGATGCACTATCAATAACTCTAGGAGACTGGAAGTAGAGTGCAAAATGATAGGCTTTTATTAACAGCGAAAACGGGCATGACCATGTTGAAGACTGTGGGAGGAGCAATACCCCAATTGCCTTTATACAGGGGTCTGTGGGAGGAGCCACAGGAGCAGTCAGCAGAGAGGCATGTCCAGACAGGTATACATGGTTTACCACAGGGTTGAAGGCAAGGAATGTGATTAAGCAGCAATTGGCCTGCGGGGGGAGAGCCGACAGGCACAGGAAAGAAGCCGCATTTCTTAAGACTTGTTCAAATTTCTGGAACAACCTCTCTGCTTAGCATTTGGTAGGTAGCGGTTAGGGAATGCTAGGGTAGATATGGAGGCACAGAAAATGGGGGGGTGGGATTTCGAGGTGGAGTATTTTTGCTGCCCTACTTGAGTAGATCTTCCTAGGTTGGTCTTTCCTCCTACTAATTTATTTTTGGCCAGGAGGGCCAAGAGGAGGGACTGTTAGAGTGATTTTTGGGTTTAGGTCATTTACATTTAACAAATGGCTTTGGCTGCCAGTCTTCTGTTCCTTGATAATATATTGTGGATTTAATTGCATTCCTAAAAGCTGTGAACGATGCTGGCGTCTGTGGGATGGGTGCAAATTAGGAGGTGTGAAGTTTTTGTGTAATTTCAAAAGAAAGCATTGTGTATAATTTGTAAATATGGAATTGTCCTTTGTGCTTAGCACATAAATATCGAGCCCCACGTTGGGCCAACAGACCTTTCCACTGAAAGCGTCTCCATATGATGCCTGCTGTACCTTGTATTGTCAAATAAAGGAGCAGCTTTGTATCTACCAGTAATTTTCTCCGACGATTTAATTTAGACAACAGGAGCCCCGAAAGAAAACTCATGCAGTCGCATGGAGAATGTGCAAACACTGCATAGACAACATTAACGGTCAGTATCAACGTTGGGTTTCTGGAGGTAAGAGGCAGCAGCGTTATTTGCTATCCCACTGACTGCAGAGAATCCTGGTCCATAAACATTCAAACTGGGGAACGAGCATTGACTATCTTAACACCATGCACTTTATTCCCAGGTAAAGGATGAAAGAAATGCACTGCTTCATAAGGTCTCCATCAGCTGCCTTCTCTGCCATCTGCAGAAGAATTTGTGGTTCCTATATTGTTACCTCAAGATCTCAAACGTGGAGTGGAAAGAAG
The DNA here is from genome assembly GCF_030144855.1 of Hypanus sabinus. NCBI lineage: Eukaryota > Metazoa > Chordata > Chondrichthyes > Myliobatiformes > Dasyatidae > Hypanus > Hypanus sabinus. The sequence continues at coordinate 43,861,092 of NC_082719.1, read as the reverse complement.
TCTTACTTGATCCCATGTGACTGCCTGGGAAGAAGTACTTCAGCAAAGCAGTTAGGCTAGTAAACTAAACGTTTCAGCATTGAATGATCATGGCTCTGTAGAGTGAAGGTTTGGAATATTTGTGACCTTCATGATCAAAGGTAGAACAGTGCTGATACTGTTAGTCAATGAACTTAATACTGGCACGTGGTGTATGGCATTGATATTTTTCCTTGCAAGGCAGAATCACTTGAGGAAAATCTAAGATCCACAAGTCCTTATTTGACTTAACTACACTTCATTTCTATAATTTCAAATCTCCCATGATTTCAAATCCCATAAAGGGGAGCATTTATTCTAATTTCTATTTCCTTTTGAAATTTCATATCTCTTGTAATTCAAATGCAGCGGTTCTATGATCACCATCTGATCATATTAACATTTCAAGACTTCATACCCAGGTGAGATAGGGATATGCCTGTCCTTGTATGTAAAGTCAGGCCTGGTTGCCGGGCGGATAAGATTTACAGTGAGATCCAATGTCCGGGTAGGTAGTACTTCAATGATCAATAGAGAACGAAGGGCATGACAAGGCATAGAAAATGGCCATGGTTATCCATTGCAATTAAGGAAGAGCCCCCCAGTTTGTGATGCTTGAACCACTGAAGTCTGGGCACCATTGAACCCAGACTTCTGAGGACGAGAGTGGAACTGCCCCACTGTAACAGCTTTCCTACTTTAAGATACTCTCCACACAGTTCTCCTGTCTTTGTCAGATATGATGGACAACCACCATCATGTCTTAATTTAATTTCCTATTTCCAGTAAGTGTGTTCATTTATCTTTAGTCTGTTAATTTATCTTCCATATTCTGTCCTAGAAGTATTTGCCACTTTTCTTCTATCTGTAAAGCATCAATCTGCATTAAAGCTAAGATTCTGAAAACCTTTATGCACTTTAAAATGTCCTTATAAATTAATTAATAAAGGGATTAACATCTTGTGGTTTGCTTGAATAAACTAATGTCCTCATGTTCTCCCAATGTAAGATTTTAGATTTTTAAAATTTCCAAGATAGTTTTTATGGATAGCTAATGGCCACAAGAACTCTTTTTTTCCCATTTCAACTTTAGATATATAATTTCTGACTAATTTGTCAAATAATTGTCTTTGTACAATTTATATAATAAATGTTAACTAATTTTTAAAGAATTGCAGCAGGAGTGGTAGCAAGTTGGATGGGATTCTGGATGTGGGATTGAAACAAATTTGATGTAAAAACATAACAGAGTAGAAGTAGGTAACTTGCACTCTCGAGTCTAAACACAAGAAGATCTGCAGATGCTGAAAATCCAAGCAACACACACAAAATGCTGGAGAAACTCAGCAGGCCAGGCTGGAAGTTGATGTTTTGGGCCAGGCTGAGACCCTTCATCAGGAATCAAGTCAAGTCTCAAGTCTACTCTACCTGTTAATATGATATGCTCTTGCTTTCTCACAGTAACACAGTCACAGGGGGATACAACATGGAAATAGGCTCTTCAGCCCAGTTAGTCTATGCTGACTATCAACCACCCATTTTCATCAATGCTACGTTAATCCTGCATTTTATTCTCCCTACATTCTCATCAGTACCCCTCAAATTCTATCACTCACACACACTAGGAACAACCTACAGATAGCAATTAATCTACCAACCTATGTATGTTTGACATGTGAGAGGAAACTGGAGTAGCTGGAGGAAACCCAAGTGGTCGCAGGGAGAACATGCAAATTCCACAGACAGGGCTGAAGGGAAGGGCTGGATTGGCCCCTGGTTTCTGATATTGTGAGGAAGTGGGTGTAATGCCACCCATCCCCTGGCTTGTCAATGACCTCTGTTTGCCTTTGGGAGACTTACACAGATTAGGAAAATGGGCAAAGAACATAGTGTAGGGAAGTGCATGGTCATGTTCTTTGGTACAAGGAATAAAGACATAGACTATTTTCTAAATGGAGGAAATTCAGAAATCAGAGGTGCAAAGCATCTTGGGAGTCCAATTGCCAAATTCCCTTAAGGTTAACTTGCAGGTTGTGTTGGTGGTAAGGAAGGCATATGCAATGTTAGCATTTTGATAGGAATATAAAAGCAAGGATGTAATGCTGAAGCTTCAAAGATGTTGGTCTATTTCTGCTCCTGTGACTTATGGTCTTAAAAATATTCAAAACTCTGAAGGGTCATGGCCTAAAACATTGAATGTTTTCATTTTTACAGATGCTGCCTGACCTGTTGAGTTCCTCCAGCATTTTGTATGTGTTGTCAATGTTTCTGCTTCCACCTCTCTTTGAGGAAGTTCAAGTTTAATTATCATTCAACCATACATGAAAATTATGAATACAGCCAAACAAAACAGTGTTCCTCCAAAGCTAAGCTGCAGAAGACTGTACCAACTCTCATACAGTCACAACCATGGATTCGGCAGCGCAGTAGATACAACAATTGTGCTTGTGAATTTGCACATGTCAGGTAATTATTATTTAATCATGATAGCATTTAACTTCATTCTTGTCATTGTAGTGCTTGTCAAGACTTGGACAGAGCATAGCAACGCTTTGCTGCTGTCTGTATTCGGCCTTCCCTGGGATATTGAACTTTCAAATCAACTGATTCTGAAGACTAGCGGTATTCGTTTAATGTTTAGATATTCATGTCAGCCACGGTGTAGGTAATGATTTTCTTTTGAGAGTTTTAGTTAACGGCCCTGTTTGGCCTAGCGTTTATTGTTTTATTTTCCCTTTAACACTGTTCATGTTAAAGTCTGTAAACTATTGACCTACCTCAGTGTCTCTCACTCCACACTTGGGCCATTTCTGAACAATGGTGACACATACACTGCACTGCACAAGGTACATGTAGCACGTATAAAATGGCACTAAATGGAAGTCACTATCAGCAACAGCAAGCAGTTCTCAGCAGTCTAGAGACAAATATATGCATGCACACTTATAATCCAGCTTGCCTTCCACTGAGCAAACACTGATGAGCAGCATTGACAGGAGGGGCCAGGGCACAACCTGTCCTGGACGCCGTGCTACATTGCCTTTGGTGTCTCCCCTCCTGGACCACTGCAACAGGCACACCCTCAGCTTGAGCCCTAGTCCTTGTTATAACCAAGGCCACACAGCCACCATGCCTTCTGTCTCACTAATACACAAGGGAAACAGACACTCTACATTACCGATGTCTAATAGGGTCTTGCAATCGCAAGAGAAATGTCCAAGACGATCACTTGCTGTTAGACTGCACCCTGCCTTTGAACACTAACTCCAATGTCCTCCTGTAACAGGCAGTAACAGTCTGCACTAAGTCCAACTTCAGCAATAAACAGCTCGCTGATGGGGCAGACCTGCAGTGTTTGAAGTTCTTAAAGTCCAGCATGGTCTTGCAATCATAAAGAGAACATTTAAAACAGACAAAATTAACAGAAGAGCATGCCAAAGTTTTGTAACCCTGTGTGAGAAAAAAAATTGACTTAAACAGATGAAACCTCTTTTATAAACGGTAACCTTTAGAGCTAGATTCTCCTATTCTCACCACAGTAATCCCTTCAAGAGTTCTTATACCACAAGAGATTTTGCAGATGCTGGAAATCCAGAACAACATGCACAAAATGCTGGAGGAACTCAGCAAGCCAGGCAGCACTTATGGAGAGGAATAAATACTTGACATTATGAGCTGAGACCCTTTATCCTGATTGGGAGTCATCAGAGTAAGAGCTCTTAAAATTTTATACTTTAATCAAATACCCACTCACTATTCTAAATTATAAGCTTATCCTGCTCAACCGCTTCTCACAAAATAACCACCCTCACCCCCACCATACTGGTTATCAGCTTAGTAAATATAGAAAACCTACAGCAAAATACAGGCCCTTCAGCCCACAATGCTGTGCCAAACATGTACTTACTTTAGAAATTACTTACGGTTACCCATAGCCCTCTATGTTTCTAAGCTCCGTATACCTATCCAAGGGTCATTAAAAGACCCTATCGCATCTGCCTCCGCCACCGTCGTCAGCAGCCCATTCCACGCACTCACCACTCTCTGTGTAAAAAACTAACCCCTGATATCTCCTCTGTACCTACTTCCAAGCACCTTAAAACTGTGCCCTCTCACATTAGCCATTTCAGCCCTGGGAAAAAGCCTCTGACTATCCACACAATCAATGCCTCTCATCATCTTGTACACCTCTATCAGGTCACCTCTCATCCTCTGTTGCTCCAAGGAGGAAAGGCCAAGTTCACTCAACCTATTTCCATAAGGCATTCTCTCCAATCCAGGCAACATCCTTGTAAATCTCCTCTGCACACTTTCTATAGATTCCACATCCTTCCTGTAGTGAGGTGACCAGAACTGAGCACAGTACTCCAAGTGGGGTCTGACCAGGGTTCTATATAGCTGCAACATTACCTCTCCACTCTTGAATGGTTGATGAAGGCCAATATACCTTATGCCTTCTTAACCACATAGTCAACCTGCGCAGCCTATGGACTTGGACCCCAAGATCCCTCTGATCCTCCACACTGCCAAGAGTCTTCCCATTAATACTATATTCTGCCATCATATTTGACCTACCAAAATGAACCACCTCACTCTTATCTGGGTTGAGCTCCATCTGCCACCTTTCAGCCCAGTTCTGCATTCTGCTGTAACATCTGACAGCCCTCCACATTATCCACAACACCCTCAACCTTTGTGTCATCAGCAAACTTACTAACTCATTCCTCCATTTCCTCATCCAAGCCATTTATAAAAGACACGAAGAGAAGTGGTCCCAGAACAGATCCCTGAGGCACACCAATGGTGACCAACCTCCATGCAGAATATGACCCATCTACAACCACTCTTTGCCTTCTGTGGGCAAGCCAATTCTGGATCCAAAAAGCAAGGGTTTTGTAAACCTTTGAACTGATTCCATCACATTAACATCCATCCTCAGACTATTTTGTAGAATGAACATCGCTGTTTTGTTCTGCTTCCTCCAAGAATAAAAGTTCCTTAAGGATGATTTTAATTTAGACAGCTTATCAAAATTATGATCAGTTTTGTCTGTACATCTCTGCTATTCGTTGGACAGGCTCAAAGTATTTGAACAGAAGTCACACTGTAGGCATTTTGGAACCATTCCCAGAAATGTATCCCTGGTAAAATGTATTGACCATACTGTATAAATAGGTTGTAGTCTTCCCCAAAGCACAAAAATGTGGCGCACTTTGCATTGATGAAATTCCAAGCCAAAGTGTCCATAATGAAATCTCCATTAGGAAGCCTTAATGCAGTATTCAATGCTGATAATTTACCTGAATAAAACTTTTGCAGTTTTGCTTCCACTGAGAAGCTGACAAATTGTAATAATTTTACATCCATAGGACTACACTTTGTTTGAATACAGAGATATGTTCCCTTAAAATGATTATGTTTACAGATATATCAATAAAATGCAAAATAAAGGCAATAATTAATCTTGAGTTTTATTATTTTTAAAGGTACTAATGATATGTTACTGTACAATTAATGTTGCATCTGTTGTGGCCACATGTTAAAATAGAAATAAAAGGACTGGCGATTCAGGAACAGCTTCTTACCCACTTCCATCCAATTCGTAAATGAACATTGAACCCGTGAACACTACCTCACTTTTTTTTTAAACATTATTTTTATTGTTTTGCCAATAACAGAACAAACAGGACAAAAACAAACAGACAGACAGGGTCATCGTAGGTGAAGTAAAATTCGTATCTTATAATAGAAAAAATGAATAGAGAAATAGGTTACATTGCTGTATCAAGGTTAACCAAACTCTTATGTCCATAATTGTCCTTCAAAGTTGCAGGGAACCTTAAGATCCATGACTTTAAAGTCCATTCTGCAGGTTCCCTCATAGGAAGAAATAAAATAAAGCTCTTCATCCAAATAAATGTACAGTGAAGAAGTCATTTTGGGTTGAAATAAGATGTCCAATTTTCCCAGTATCTTTCAAATTTTTTAGACTAACCTCACTTTTTAATATATATTATTTCTGCTTTTTGCATGGTTTTAATCTATTCAATAAATGTATACAGCAATTTATTATTATTTTTTCCTCTTCTTCTATATTATGTATTGCATCGAACTGCTGCTGCTAAGTTAACAAATTTAATGACACCAGTGATAATAAACCTGATTCTGATTCTGACAAAAGGAATCTTACAGATAGATCAATCAAATGCAAAACCCAGTACTGATGGGACAAAGAAGTCTTCCCGGGAAAGATTATGACAGTGCCTTCTCTGGAAATGTTGGGAAAATTAGAGAATGTGGATTCATTAGATAAACCAAGTTATTGCAAGTGCTTAAATGATCTTTCATTGACAGAGAATCACCACAATCAAATCAGCCTGGATACAGGGTTTTGATCTGAAATGTCAACAATTTCTCTTCTCCTCACAGTTGCTGTTTGATCTGTTGATTATTGCTCCAGATTCCAGAATTTGCATGTTTTGCAGCTCCACTCTAAGTTAAGAGCTGATTGTCATTATATCTAAGCATTGCCCTATTCCTGACTTTCCTGGTTTGAGGTGGGGCTTGGTAGAATTTCTTGATGCTTGGAGACCCAAGTAAGAAATTAAACTCAATTCTTGAAAACTGGAGCTCAATAACGCAATAAAGTCACCTGTTTTTAAAATGTAAGGCAACCCAGTTTACTTGTATGTCTGATTGATCTATTTTCAGTCATCTTAATAAGAATATTTCAGTATAGGAAGATGTTAATGGTCACATTGGCATTAAAAGGGAACAGAAGGAGCTTGGAGTTTAAATCGGAATTGGAAGTTTCTATTTGTGAAGGAATCACTATCTTTTACTGGTTTTGATAGAGTACCAAAAATATCTAACAGGTTGTTTTAAAGTATATTCTGGGTTAACACCTTTTCTTGTCATTGCAATGTTTTAGCTCTCTCTGTTAGAACAGCTCTTAGATGGTTCTTATTAATTCTGAAAGGTTGATGTAGTCTTTCATCATGTGATTTCAGTGGTTTGCAGTGGGGCACCAATTTAACAGCTTGGTGGAGCCATCCCAGATTCTGCTACCTGGAAAGCCAAATTAAATGAACTTCAACAAAAAGCAAATTTTGATTGTGTGTGTCTATACTTACCTATTTAGTTACATCCCATATTTAACCAGATTATAAACACTATTAAGCCTAATAATCCTATTCTAGGGAATCAAATAACTTTATGGAGAACACAATGCTTTGGATTCAATACCAGATGAACTCAACGCCTTCTATGGACACTTTGAAAGGGAGAACACAACTACAGCTGTGAAGATCCCTGCTGCACCTGATGCCCTTGTGATCTCTGTTTCGGAGGCTGATGTTAGACTGTCTTTAAAGAGAGTGAACCCCTGCAAGGCGGAAGGCTCCAATGGAATATCTGGTAAGGCTTGAAAAACTTGTGCCAACCAACTGGCAGGAGTATTCAAGGACATTTTCAACTTCTCACTGCTACGGATGGAAGTTCCCACTTGCTTCAAAAAGGCAACAATTATACCAGTGCCTAAGAAGAATAATGTGAGCTGCTTTAATGACTATCACCCAGAGGTACTCACATCGTCAGTGATGAAATGTTTTGAGAGGTTGGTCATGACTAGACTAAACTCCTGCCTCAGCGTTGACCTGGACCCACTGCAGTTTACCTATTGCCACAATAGGTCAACAGCAGATGCAATCTCAATGGCTCTGTACACAGCTTTAGGCCACTTGGACAACACACACACACCTACATCAGAATGCTGTTCATGGACTATAACTCAGCTATAGCTCATGAAGGTTAGTGGCATTCATGACTCCTGCCCATATCTGGGACTCATTGTCCTTAGCAGAATTTTCTCTTCACTGAATTGTAGACGTTCGGTTAACAATGCCCTATTTATCTTAGCATCACATAGATAGAACATGACAAACCTTGGTTTTGTTTGAAAAGACAGCTTTTCTGAAGCCAATGTAAGTTTTCTGAGACAAACAAAATTACAGTGGTGATGTTCTGGTGACATGTGCAAAGATACTAATTTTTATTCTTCATTTCAGTGGGGAATAAACCCGAAGCATGTTGTGGCTTTTTTCCAGAGAATAGACATGGGTCAGGATGACGAGGTTTACCAAAGGTGATACTTTCACACAAATATTCATTTCTTTCACCATCTTCCAGGAGCTTTGTTTTAAAAAAAAATTAAATAAGTTGTAATTAACTTGATGAACAAATCAAATATTGAATTTATTTCATTGTGTGTGTTCTGTAAGAAAGAGTTCAACTTATTCAGATTAGCTATTGCTGTAATATATACTTACTGCATTTTGTTCTGGTTGCAAGGCATTCCTCTGTAGCACTTCAGTATTTTGCTTTGATCAAGATGATTTTTAATACACTGAGCAATGAAACTATGCCACTAACGATTTTACTAATTGTTCAGGGTATTTAACAACTTAACCAAAACGAGATACTGAAATACTAGAAATAAAAGTAGAAAATTGGGAATACTTAGCAGGTCAGACACCATGTAGGAATAGACAAATTATATAGTCTGATGTATATTTATTGATCACATCACTAACTGTTTCACTCTGCAGGTACTTCCCAGCTGCTGAGTACACTTAATAATGTACTGCATACCAGCCAGAGTGTTCTCAAAGCATTTAACAGTTCTCAAATCTTTATGTTTTATAAAAAAATTCTTACTATTTGCCTGGAGTGAGGTAATGAAATATGTATTAACTGTTGTAATGCTTGTTCTTATCATCCTAAAGAACCATAGAATTATACAGCACAGGAACAGGCCCTTCAGCCCAGTGCATCTACGCTGACCAAGATGCCTATTAATCTAATCCCAGTTGCTTGTGCTTTGCCCATATCTGTGTGTTTCCCTATGCTGACGACCTGAAGAACATATGGGAAAACTTTAAGTGTTGGAAACCTATCAACTGATTTAAACATCTAAATTATATGGATGACTTCTGAATTAATGCAGCAAGAGCCAAGGCAATCTCATATAAATTATTAATACATCTCCCTGTCAGATCCTGTTACAATGAATAAATCATGATATAGATACCCAGATAGCTTTAAAATTATCATCTTAAAATAAAACATCAAACATTTGTTTGTAACAATCACATTTATTCACATCCTTTAGACATAAATGTTCAAGTTCAAATTCCACATAACAGACAGATTAGTTCAAGAAAATGTATACATATAGCTCTTCCTGAGATTTTTGTCTGATGCTTGTCCTGAATTTGGCAATCAGTTTCTCCCCAAAAGGTTACAAATGTAATTAAGGTACAACGGTTCAAACAAAAGCCTGATGATGGTCAAATGTTAGGCAAGTCCAATTTACAAAATGAATAAACTCTGTTTTTTCTTTTTGTGAAGGTTATTTCTGATTCCATAGAATGGGCAAATGTATTGGAAAACAGTGCTTATTTTCTAGATGCTAATAACTGCAATTCTGATTGAAATTCTTCTTTAGTTGATTTCATTTAAGTAGCCGATAAAAGGAAATATAACACAAATTTCTAATAATGAAGCAATTTCTGTAAAATAAAGCTTTTAATTAAAGGTGACATGTAGCGCATGCTGTATTTTAAAATAGTTGACTGATCTATTACCTTCCAAAAGGAATGTATTTCTAATACATCATTTTTCTACTGAAATAAAAGAGAATGTAACAATTATTCTGTGTTACACATTTTAATCAAACCGTTTATCACAGGATAACAAATATGTATGCAGTTTCAGGCACTGCAAAATCAGAGCTGATATTACATCCAACATCATACATTATATACCATATAAAGAGATTTTGTTCCATCATTAATATTAACTTGCAGTTTTCTGTACCTACATTGTTCAAATAAATAAAGGAAAATTTTTAAAAGAAACTAAATAAAGTTGCTTTTTCAAGATGTTCCACAAAAATCACATCATTACGCAGGCATTTTATTGTCTCAATCAGTAATTATAAGCTGCATACTACAAATTAGTCACACTTTTTAATAAGAATGGAAGTGATGCTATTTGAATTTACAATTGACAACCAGGAATGTTTGAAAAAAACATATTTTTAGTTTAGCAAACAAGTACATAAAGTACTCAGTACGTTATATAACTTTTTAAGTGTGTGGTCATTTATCTCCAGAGTTATTTCATATCCTTAATATAAAGTTTATTTTGTTTGCCAATAGAAGCAAGCCTATTTTCTTCTTCATTGCTTAAGTCTATATATTGCTAACTAATATGGTTATTTTCTCCAAGTCCCCCAATCTTTCTTCAACATTCCAGTTCTTTTCATCATTACTCTAAAAGTTCAAGATATACATTCACCCTGCATATTTCTAATCTGTTCCACTGGGAACCTGCAAAATGGAAACTAACAGCTTCTATGAGCTACAAGAGTAAATGAAAAAGCAGGCGAATAGACCTGAGAAAGGGATCGCCATGTTCCACTGTAACAGTGGCTCATCTAAACTCAGGATTTAAGTACTTAGCAGCTTCTATTTCTCTAGACTGTTCCACGCCATCTCCATTTCCAATGCCCCTTCACTTACTCCACTTCTTTTACACTTGCCTTTCTCTCAAATGCACTTGTTTACTTCTTAATTGCCCCCAATCTTCCCACTTCTCTCAGATACTATTTTTTTTCTTTATTATTCTCTTGTTACCTTCTGATAGGACTCATGTTTCCACGAGGGAGACTGAAATGTTAGTGAAAATATCAAACAACTGGATAAGAAAGATTTAACACTGACCCGTTGCTGAAGAGGAACACAAAAAACTGGAGGCAGCAGGCTGCTGGACAGTAGCCCCACAGTGGGATGAGGGAAGTGGCATGAATTGAAAGTAACATACAGTAAATCTACAGTGTAAACCAAAGAAAGACAAAAGAATGTCAACAAACTTGAGACTCCTAAATGAGGAAATATTTGTTGTAGCGACCACCCAGCAGCATCAATCAATACAAATTTAGAGTGTTCTTCTACCAGCTCACTATGCTGCATCTGGTCAAGCTTCATGCCATAAAATACATTAGGACTGGCACTGACAACTTTGCAAAAGATGGATGTTTTAAAGGGATTATTATGGTGAGCTTGAGGAGAGAGAAGAGGAGAGGTTTAGGTTATCAACTTCAGCTTTGTGGTTCGACAGCAGCTGGCATCCCTGCTGATGGTCAATCAATGAGCATAGAGGTAGGAACTGGAAGAGATCTCAGAGGTTTATGGAGTTGAAGGAAGTTGCAAAATAGGTTTCAAGTCGTGCATAAATTTTAACCCAAGGTTCAGAATATTGATTGGAAGAAAAACTGCCAAGCAAGGAACCATACAGATCTAGGATAAGAACAAGGGTGACAGGGGAATGGGAATCTGCACAAATTGGGAGGTGGGCAAGGTTTTGCATAATCTCAAATTTATCAAGAGGGCAAAATATTGCAGGTGCTGGGGATGTGCAATCAAAAAAAAGAAAGTGTCTAACCTTAATGATTCACCGGGAAACAGTGTTGCCCTATATCGGGGTGGAGGGGTAGGGAGAAGGTGGAAGGGCATGTGTTGCATTTTCTACGGTTCTACGAAAGCTGTTGCAAGAAGGGTAAGTGAATATTGTCAGAGATGTATGAATGAACTAGTGTCCAGAAGGAACAGGTCCTTTTGAATTGTGTAGAGGAAGTGGAAGGTACATTGTGTCTGGTGGTGACCTCACATTGAGGCACTGGAAATCATGAAGGCTGATTTAAAGGAAAGTAGAAACTTTCACATTCAATGTATAGTATTTCTACTGTAGCTGCTCTATTAGATAGATTATTCACAATCTGATCTTAATTGTATTTCTCTCTCTATAAATGCTGCTTAATTGCTGGGCTATTTCTAGTATTTTTAGTTTTTATTTCAAACTTATGAATACTTGAATGTGGAAACTTGCCAACACAGAACAGTTTGTGGTCAAGTTTGCATTAATCTGCCAATGTATATTTTTATTTGTTTTGCATGACTGTATTTTACTGATGTCTTCTGTGTGCCTTGTGCTGTGTCTGACTGTTGGTACTGTGTTTTGAACCTTGGTCCTGGAGAAACACTGTTTCATCAGGCTGTATCCATGGGTGTTCATGTACAGTTCATTGATAATTACAACCTAGGCAGGAGTGAACTAGCATGCCAAGAGTTTGAGCCATTTCCCAGGCTGCGTGCTACAAAGCCAAATTCCTTCAAGGTCAGCTGGATTTTAAAATAATGGAATAAAGCATGCTTTCAGGTGACAGTCATCTTCAGCTATTGAAGATGCGGAATGCTTTGTAATTGCATGATTGTGATAAAGTGGACAATTAAGGAAGCTAGAAAAGTAACTACACATTTAGCAGATCTTGGAATGTTGCACATGAATGATAATACAATGGAAACAAAGTTCAGTCTAATGGATTAGATATTATTGGGTTAATGTGCAGAACACAGAACAGTACAGCACAGGAACAGGCCATTTGGCGCACAATGTTGTGCTGAAATAGCTAAAAAACAAATCAAAAACACTCCAACACTAATTCCTCCTACCTACACTATGTCCATATCCCCTCATCTTCCTTACATTCATATGCCTATTCAAACATCTCTTAAAAGCCCCTACTGTATTTGCCTCTAATCACCATACCAGGCTATGCATTCCAGGCATCCACCAGTCTCTGAGTAAAAAACTTACCCCTCACATAACCCTCGAACCTACCTCCTTACCTTCAATGCATGCCCTCTGGTATTAGACATTTGAACCCTGGGAAACAGATCCTCTCTGTCTTTCATAATCTATCAGATTTCCCTTTAGTCTAGCACATGGCCTCTAAACCAGGCAGCACCTGGTAAACCTCTTCTGTACCCTCTCCAAAGGCCCAATATCCTTCCTATAGTGGGGTGAACAGAACTATACGCAATGCTATAGATGTGGCCCAACTAGAGTTTAATATATTACACTTTAAATAAAATACTGCCCAACAATGCATGCTACTATACATACTGTATGCTATATATGTTTAGAAAACTTATTGGGGATCTGGGACTTACAAATGGGTGCCTACGAAACAACTGTTAAGATGCATTTAGTACATAATAATCTGACATGATAGTTCATGAACACAGTAGAATTTCAAACTGCAGTAAATTTAATTACAAATTGAAACAGATTGGTTGGCTATACTCAAAACATTGCTGATTAAGTGTCAACATCGAAAGGATTTGTAAATATGAGCATTACACTAAAAATTCAACAAAAGGAATGTAATTTGTAACCCATTGACTTCGGTGCAATGTGTGGTTTATAAATCAGGAATGTTGTACCACTATATGGAAATGCTTTGAAGTGTGATGTCTATTGATAAGTAACCAAATACACCTTTCTTTTGCCTGCATCGAGGTCCAACAAATGGCACTGAGGTAAATTATCCATTAATCTGTTTTTGGTCAATTTGGTAGAGAGATTATTGTTAATCTAGATAATGAGACAACTCTCTTTTCTTAGAATAGGTATATGGATTCACTTCAAGGATTAGAACAGCCAGACAGGACCTTGGTTTGACATATTATCCAAAGTACAGCATCTTAACCCACAGCAGTGGATGGAGTATCAAATTAGATTATGCTTCCAAGTATTCTGATGCCACAAATGCCAAATGGAGACTAACATTTTTTTTACCTTTTAGCTTTTTTTTAAACCTTTTCAATGTACCTCTACTGCAAAAAGAATAGATCTTTCTTTATCTTTATCCTGTTTATCTTCATGATTAATAAATACATTTTAAACTACAGATTTCCTCAATCTTCATTTGCTTGTTACTTCAGGGCCGCTACCAATATGAATATATAGGCCACAAATACAAGTCAAATTCTGAAACAGTACTTGACAGATCATATAAGTAACCACTCTCAAATGATCTTATTTCTATTGACAATGTGGAAACTTTCTTTTCCATAATCCCCCACTTTTCTATACGAATCAGCAGCATTCATAGATTATTTAGTAATCTAAATAATTAATTATAAATTATCTTCCTTAAAATTCAATTATTTGGATAAATCTGTGACTACTACTGATTCTTTTTCTTAATAAGGCTAATGTTTTTTGGTGCAATCCATATTTCAAAGTTAGCCTGGGGTAAAAGCAATAATTGGAAAGCAAATATCAGAAATGACTTGAGTTACTCACAGTTAATGCAACTGGTTTTATAATGATTGCAAAGTGCAGGATTTCTGCGAACAAGGCATCACTTCTAATGCTTGTCTGATATATATTGTATCTACTTAGGAAGCATTGAGAAGCTGCAGGAGATACATTAATTGTAAAAAAAAAATTGAGATGATAAAATGGTTTACAATTTTTATATTTAGTTTGTTCCAAAAACATCCTGTGATTTAACTGTGCTTTTCAGTGAAATTAAATAAACTGTGAATTCACTAATGTAAATGGTCATAAATTAAAAACATGAATCCTTGTCATATAAGTGGATTCCAGTTAATCTGGGAACCACTTATTTGGGAGAACTCTTAACAAAAATGAATCGAGAAAGCAGCCGAGATTCCCTTCATTTTGGGACACTATGCCACTTAATTGGGACAGGAGACAGTTGCTGAACAATTTCTAACTAGTGTCTGTCCGGTGCACTTGTGGCCGTCACAGACACTACAGTGTGCTTACAGCCAGGTTTTTACATAGTGTCAGAGGTGCTTGCTTGTGTTATGTTATCCATTTGGGCTGACGGATGCTGATTTGAAAAGCAGTGTACTTTGATCATTTAGTATTTTTATTTTGACTTTAAAAAATTTCAGACTCTTGCCAAGATGCCATGAAAGATTAGCCACTAGCCCAAAAAAAAATTACCCTACTTGACCAAATTAAAAGCTATCCACCTAATACCATTCATTATCAGCAAGGAGAAGAAATTTATTGTTGGGTTACAGTATTACTTCACACTGGGAGTCAATGAAGCGGGTCCATTATCTGTTCTAGGTGTCTGAACTGATTTTGTTCATTTACAATCCATCAAAAGAATATGGCAGTGTAACTGGATGAATTCCTCTGTCGAAAATATTAGGGTCTAATACACAGTCCTATAGTACTTTAGTAATATTGGTAGTGTTCTAATTTGTTCTGTATTTCATTTAAATAAATAATTTGTTACTCATTTAAATGGTAGTTTATCTTTTTTTAAACAGCTTTTTATGAAACTTCAGGTAATTGGGCTATCCATTTAATTGGGCCAAAATGTACAGGTCCTGATGGCCCAACTGAACATAAATCCACTGTTTAGTTATATCTCACTGTTCACCAAAATTACATGCATTAATAGGTACTTCCTCAACAGTTAAATTGATGTCTCATAATTCAGTGCTGACTGTAAGTGCTCTAGTAACACAATAACATACAATACAATTTAACATTTTTGAAAATTAATTTGAACCAGCTGACCAATTCTGATCAATGCACAAGTAAACTTTATAGAGTTTCTTGATGCAGGCAACTTAATACTTACATTGAAGGAGTTCTAAGCATAAAACAAACAAGCCAGTGAAATCAAACTGGTTGCAAAATCAAATCAGTTTGCAAGTTTAAAAATTGACAGGATTACGGGCATTGCTTTTAATATACTTGCTGGGAATCATGAACAGACATTATAAAAGGTGTCCTGAAGAGAAGTGATGGGGAATTGCATTGCCCCACATATTTCATATTTTTAGTTAAAAGATATCCAAATCAAGCTCAGACAGAATCATCAGCTATCCAATAGTATTTTCTGTAGTGTGCAATAAAACTCATTGACTAATTTACAAGAATGAGCTTTCACAAGTCATTGCTGATAGGATTGGTGAATCTATGGAATTCATTGCTACAAAGGGCCGTGGAGGCCAAGCCTTTGGGTTTATTTAAGGCAGTGATTGATAGTTCTTAGTTGGTTAGGTGTTAAGGGTTATGGGGAGAAAACAGGAGAATGGGGGTTGAGGAAAAAAAAGGCAGTTATGATTTAGCGGTGGTGCAGATATGGTGGGCTGAATGGTCAAATGGTGCTCCCATACAGTATGTTATGGTCTTAGGACTTATTCTGTAACAAAAAAACAAAACTATAAATTGTATTTTTAAGGTGGCTAATAAAAAATCTTGCTTTGTGTAGTGCTGAAACCAAATCAGATCTTGCATATATATAAAAAAATAGCAAAATTGGATACATTACAAAGAGAATTGTGGTGTTTATCACCCAGAACCAAGTGCACTAAAATGGTATGCGTGGAGATACAAAGACCTGAATAAGTTTAGGACGTTTGGAGATACATTGCTCTGTGACAGAGAACTGTTCAGCCTATAAGTCACGTCCTAACAGCCACATAGTAACAAAACATGTTACAGCTGCTGTGCAGAGTGAAAGAGAAATCTACTTTTCTTCCTTGGGACTACCTGCTACTGTTTTTGAGCATTGCCTTGGTGGCTAGCCTGTTTCCATTCCCCATCACAATGTTAGGCTGGGAGAAATCCTGTGATGGGGAATGGAAACAGGACAGCCATCAAGGCAATGTTCAAAAACAATAGCAGGTGGCAGCTACAGTAATGAGAATCCCCATCCCAAGGAAGAAATTCCAAGACCTGATAATATAAGTTGAGGTGAGCTTTGGACCAACAACTTTCATTCTGCCACATACAACCCATTAATCGTACCATCTACGATTCCAACTACAACCTTCCTACATCTCCCACTGTTTAACCTCACCCTTCCACTGACATTCTACCCTCTCTACCCCTCAAGTCTGGGTTTCAAATACAGCAATATGCAACGGTCAGTCAATGTCCCAATGGACAGATAGTCCACCAAGCCTCAAACCAGCTCCATCTGTCAAATATGCACTCTGGCAATATTCTAATGTGATCGCTACATGCCCTTTAATTTGATCACTTAAAGACACTCACATTACCATCTTCATTGCTGCTCCACCATAAAGGTGTTTTGGCTGCAGATTACAAGATCAATTCTTTTCTGCTTTGCCCTTTAGCATTTTGGAACAGGCCATCCCAGTAGAGAGTAGGACAAGAGGAGAAACAGAAGAGGACATCAGAGGAAAAAGAGGTGGTAGAGCATAATGATGATCATACTGAGTCATTGTGTCTGTCACTTTAGAAATTGGCACAATGAGGGATTAGAAGACTCAAATGTATTCATGACAAGGTGGATACAGTGCACAATGAGATGATTAATACATTGTCAAGACTTGCTTCACTGAATGCAGGGGATGTGTGGAGATAGTAGACTATAACCTCCACTCTGGGTGTGAAGCTCATTTTAGATGCAGGGTGTTGGTAGCAAACCTCTCACATAGCAGTTCCTAGTGGAAGTGAAAGCTGTAATAGAGGCCACACGTCTTTCTGCTTCCATACAACCCTTCCCAAGCTTTAGAGTTTAACTTGGCTACACAGAAGCAGCTTGAAGCTCCTTCAGAACATGATCTGCTACCATGTATTCAGTAAGCAGAGAGGTGATACCACCGAGCAGACTGCTGCTCTCAGTGGCCAAAGGGTTGCTACTTTTGAGTGGGTCGCCCTTTCAGAGGAAAAGGGTGCTGTACATGGCTGGCTCATTGTTCTTCAGTATAAGTTAGAATGCTGGCCTGCACAAGCAGAGAAATGACAAGCATGTCAGATCACTATCTTGTAGGCATGCAGAAATTGCCTCTTCTCTGAAAGAGCAGAGATGTATGCCCACAGAACTGACTCTGGTAAAGGAACCAGACAGCTGTGATTTGTGGTGGAGGCTGAAAAAAAAAACTGAGTAGACGTTAGAGATTGTTTGACCATTATCAGGTTTGAGTTCAAGTTTATTGTCATCTGACTGTACATATATACAACCAAACGAAACAACGTTCCTCCAGACCATGATGTATCCACACATGTATCACACACAGCACATAAACCAAAATATTACACTATAAATAAGTTAATACAATACAATTCAAATATTATGCACTTGGTCCCTCGAGAGGCCATGTGATGTGCAGATTCTGTGAACTGATGAACTCCCACACACCATCGACCACCATGGACTCTTAGCTCACTCACCTGTGCCCTAAGATGGCTTCTCTCTCAATTAGCCCAACTGAAGACAACTAATCTAAAGCAATGGCTTTTCATCAATCAACATAGATATCTGTGTATATTCAATTGAAAAAGGGCAGTCTTCACTTAGCCAGACTGCAGGTTCACTGGAAAGATCACTACATAGCACAGGAACTTTGAAATCCACAGATGAAACAGGACAGCCACTAGGGTGTGTAATTTTACTGAAAAATGTGATTTCTGATGCTTGCTTTATTTTATTTTTATTTGAGTGATTCTGAACACATTAGTAATTTACACATTCCTCATTTACGACAAACAGCTTTGCTGTGGTAAGAGACTAGTGCGACTTCTACACACTGTACGGCCCTCAGCTGGAAAGGTTATGATTGCATGCAGTCAGCGGTGCTAAGGCACTCAAGGAATGAATATCTCAACAGGTAAAAGCTGGAGAAACTACTTCCTATCAGTACAAGCACAATCAGAACTTTGGAAGGCTTAGTATAGCCTATGTTGAGTTCTGAAGCTGCTCAGTCAGCAGAGTGTCCCTTTTAATAGGCACAAATTCAATTAAGTAACACAAGGGAACTCTAGCTGCATTCAGAATTCACAGAAGTCATAGGTCATAGCCAAAGCTCCTATTTATGCCAGAAAACAATAATGTCATTAGATGCATGATTGACATCAGGAAAAGTCACATTATTGAGGTGAATTGTATGTGGAATCATTTACAGCAATTTTCTCCTGGATGTTATTTTATTCGGGAGTGATCAGGAGTGTCACCAGCCTCTGGTTAAGTTCCCCTTCTGCATCATCTATGTATGTACAACTGGTGCTAATAGGTCCCAGGATATAGATTATTTTTTTGCCTCCAAGATCAAAATTCTAGCCATGAGATAAAATAGAATTGTAGACTGAAGTTAAGTAAAGGATGGGTTATGTCTCACGGCTGATGCAAAAGACAGTTTCTGACTAGATATTTTTGGTAGGTAAATCATAACATACAAGGACAAAACATGTATTTGGTCTGTTAATGACTTAATTGAGAACATAATGTATAAACTGAAAACACTCTGTGATATAAAGGGGCAATTACACAATGATCACTTGTACCAACAAAAAGACTTTTATAATGGTTTCGATATATTGCATATTAAATATGTATGTGCTTCTACTTCATTTTTAATAAAGGCAGTTTGGCTTAAAATGAAAATAATAGAATACGGTCATTTTGAAATATATAAAAATTAACCACCGGTTTTTATTAAGATAAAGGGCAACTAAGCATAATAAAGAAGGATAATTTTCCAGTTTTGCATTAATGATCGATAACTGTGCTGTAATGTTCATTAGGCTATCTGGTGCCACTACCTCATCTTTGGTCCAGTAAAATTAATGGATGAAAAATGAGGCAGGCCAGATACAACATCTTATATCACTGTTGTAATTTTAGTGTCTGATGTGCACTGCTTGCAAAAGGGGAAAATTAGCTTTACAGTGTGTACTCAGTGAATTTGTATTCAGTTTATAGTTTTAATATTTTCTTCATGGTTACACCACATGGCCTTTTCCATCTGATGGAAGTAAAATCTCCACTGCTTAAAGAAAATAAATTAACAATTACAGTATTTTTACACTGCACCATCAGAAACTGATTGGAGAATAGGAATTCCAAGTACAGACAGTATCTCAGTATTTTGAGGAATGATGAAAGGAGAACAAAAGCTACCACATAACTATTACAGAATTACAATAGACGTTGATCTCTTAAACAGGTACATTTCTTCTCTACTAATTGATTTCTGCTTAATCAAATTCTTTTAGCAGTGAATCAAGAAGATTAAAAAAATCAGAATTAATCCTAAAAAAAGACTTGGAGCATTTCAACATAAAGTTTGAGCCTCTATTATTGTTGATGTGATCATCAGTTGGGTGTTCTTTAAATGCACATCAATTGAAACCTGTTATTTCCTACACAAGGTATGGTTTTCTCTGGACACTCATTTTTGGGTGGGGAAGTACAATTAGGAATTTGTGGGATCTTTCAGCTTTCTTTCATTTTGAAGTCATGTTCAAGAGATGTCACATTATTTTTAATGGATTTATTGGATGGTTTATATTTCAAAGGAAATCAGAGTTTAACAGTGACCACGCATGCTCCAGCTCTTCCAAGGCACAATGGTGCAACCTGTTTAAAAAACAAACCAAAGATCTTTAACTTGCTGACAATAGTCACACACCTACTTCAAACAAAACAAGTCCATAATTTTGGCAACTTTGTGTAATCTTTGTGTCAATACTTTTAAAATTGCTGATTTGATTTGAATATTTTATATTAGCATTATTCTTGTATAAATAGAATAAAACCACTACAAATTGTAGAGTAGTTTGCTTTGAGTATGTTATGCAATAAAAATGGCTTCACAAACATTGAGGCATAATGCAAAAGTAAACATTATAGGAGAAATGTTCCAAAGTCGCCTTACATGAGGTCAGCAGCCAGACTGACAGCCAAAATAGTATAATTGCACTGAAGCTATGAAAACTTATGCAAACAAAACTTTACTTAACAGGGATAAAAACAACTAAACATGCTCATAGGTTAAAGTACTGACAAATCAAAGAGGGGATGGGGTGGGGCAATGTGATCCCTTGTTAGCAGAAACTATGGACACTAGGGTCCATAAAAATAATCTGGCATCTCTAGATATTGAAACTAGCCAATAATTTATATTTCTCTGATCAAGCATAAATTTTGTGACTGGCAGTGAAAGAGTTAACTTTTCTATTTGGGAATAATAAAAGTAAATGGATTAAATTGTTAATATTAAGTCTCTCAGTTCTCTTTTTTTTTGTTTAGTTCTAGTTATTGCAGTGGTCCTTGTACCAAGTATGAAGTAAAACACATTTAGAAAAGATTATTAGTTATAAATCTAAAGACTTTAAACCTAATATTGTTAATTCTCATTAATCAAAAGAATTGTTGAAAATTAATCTCTTCAATTTATATCAAACTCCGTGACGGCTATCAACTGAAAGAGGCAAATCTTGCTAACACCGAGTCACTGCCCACTTACTGCTGTTGTTCCTTTTTGTGCTTTGTGGTGCATCAGCCAGCACTTTTGCCATTTCCATAGCATTTGATTGTTTTAAAAATTTATTTATTTATTACGAGGCTAGCTCAAAGCTCAACCCAGCACGGGTGGAAAGTGTGCAAGGAGCTGGCCAGATTCTAACTTGGTACCATTTGCCTCGAAGACTGGTGCTGCTGTCACTACACCACTGGCTGGCTTACTACCCATTTATACCCAAGACTAAACCAAATATGAGGGGTTGGCACAACACTGCGGGCCAAAGGACCTATTACTGTGCTGTACCGTTTATGTTCTGTTATCAAGCTGAATTTCTGTGACAATACATTATAATCTCATAGAATTATTGAGCCTCACAGGCTATTTGGCCCAATGAGTTCACGCTGATTATGGTGCCGACACGTCTAGTCATATTTTCCTATATTCGGCCCATATCCCTCTATGCCTTGCCCCAGTGTTGCTTAAACAAGCGTTGTTTAAATAATACTATTGAAACTGCCTCATCTACTTCCTCTTGCAACACATCTCAAATACTCATCAAACTCAAGTCTCAAGTCCCTTATAAGTCTTTCCCCTCTCATGCTAAGTCTACACTCCATGGTTTTGGACTCTGCTACCCTGGTGGAGAGACTGTTACCATCCACTTTATCTGTGTCCTGCATTATTTTATAAATATCTATAATTCACCTATTAGTTATTTCATTCTCCTATTAGTTATTTCATCAATTAATCCTATTAATTTTTACACTCTGTGCTTAAGTACTACTAATTATAATAAAGAATTAATTCACACATATAGTCTAACTTTGTAAATTGTCAAATAATAGGTTGTTCGTTCATTCAGTAGCTTGTGTTGGGTGATGGGAGGATGCTAGTGTTAGTGCTAATATAATGTCACAGTTTAGCAAACACTTTGACA
This sequence comes from Hypanus sabinus, assembly GCF_030144855.1. Classification (NCBI taxonomy): domain Eukaryota; kingdom Metazoa; phylum Chordata; class Chondrichthyes; order Myliobatiformes; family Dasyatidae; genus Hypanus; species Hypanus sabinus. The sequence goes on along the minus strand of NC_082719.1, from coordinate 43,838,964 downwards.
GTATTCACAGGTTAGAGCAACAGTGCTAGGAAATGACGTCAAGATAGAAGAACTGCCTTGACTGTGATGAATCACAATCGTGGTCGGTGGGCCCTAATTCTTACGACCACTGAACTAATTCCATAGCTTACGGACTCACTTTCAGGGACTGTATAGCTCATGTTCTCAGTATGTATGTATATATTTATGTAGGTATTTATTAATTATTTGTTCTGTGTATTTGCACAGTTTGTCTTCTTTGGTTGTTTGTCAAGCCTTTGCGTGCAGTTTTTCATTGATTCTATTATATTTCTTTTTTCTACTGTGAGTGTTTGCAAGAAAATGAATCTCAGGGTGATAAAAATGTACTTTGATAATAAATTTTCTTTTAACTTTGTTCTTATTAACTCTTAGATATAGACCAGTTAGTAAATCCAAGAAAAGCTTAAAGATTCATCTGTTGTCCTTGACGAATATTCTCTTCACCCTTCTCTTTTTGATACATTTACAAGCCCAGGATTGTTTTTCCTGGGCTGTCTGTTAACCTCCACAGAACAATCTTTTGATGTGACCTTTCATTTGTCCCTGGCTGCTGCTGTCAACACAGTGTGTGCTTCCTTTGTGTTCTGATGATAGCTAGATATTATTAATTTTGTACATCATCCTAAAAGCAAACTCTGATTTTGAAAAATGGTATAGCTAAATAAATAAAAGAACACATGAGCCTAATACAGGTAATAGTGACTGATCTTTTACTAGGATAACTCAGTTGCTAATTGAAAATCAGTATAGTTGACTCATAATTGCCCTTACCTGCATCCACTCATTAGTTTGAGGATCATAGGCTTCCACAGTGTTTAGATATGACTGCCCATCATATCCCCCAACTGCATAGAGCCTATCACCAAGTAAGCACACACCAACTGCATCTCTGCTAATGCTCATTGGAGCCACTGCTGTCCAAGTATCAGTTTTTGGATCGTATCTGCAAGCAAACATAAGCTCATTAGTTCTAAATATTTGGAGCAGCTCAGTGGCTTTTTCACGTTCACAGACTATATTCAGACGAAGTCCACAAATGTGAACTACAAAGTAAAAATCCATTTATCTTGTCAGAGCATGATATTTGACATATCATGAAATATTAAAATATTTCAGCTCCAGCTTTGACAATTACATGAACGATCCCTTCCCATCTCTTCCAGCCAAACAATGTGTTAAAATTGGCCATGATTTCAGCAACTCAAAATGAATTGCTTTGAAATGCAGTTAATTAGCACGGACATTGGGAAAATATGGACCTTTCGGTCTCCATTCAAGCTTGTAAACCTAGAGAACAGAAGAACTCTACAATGAAATTTAATAGTACTTGCGAGAAAACAGAAATTTTCTATATTAGATAAGTGATTTGAATTTATTTTGTTGCTATAGATGAGCCCTCTCTTCAAGATACAGAAACAAATATTTTCCTTCCAGCATCGCAAGGGTTATTAATATGCCAGATTCAATGGTTCCATTTAATATCAGAGAGTGTATACAGTTTACAACCTGAAATTCTTGCTCTTCGCATTCAACCACGAAAAAAGAACCCCAAAGAATGAATGACAGTAAAACGTCAGAACCCCGAAGCCCCCTCTCCCCTTCCCATGCACAGGTAGCAGCAAAACATTAACCCCCCCCCCCTACTTATTTCAGTGGGAAGCATCAGCACCCACCACCCAGCAAAGCCCCCAATGAGAGATCAGGATCAGCAGTCCAACAAAAACTAACTGTTCAGCCAACGATTCAATATGCCACAGGCTCGCCCTCTCTCACTAACGAGGGACAAAGAGGTGCTGTCCTTTTTCCCCAGTGAGAGGGAAGACTAACAAAATAAAACAACTCAGTGATTGTTCTCAAATTAAAATACCCAAATACTAACAATAGTCAAAGGTATCTTCATGACTCCAATCCTCCTTGGCAGGAAAATATTGGTTAAGGTGCCACTCATCATTGAATTTCAGCAAAATAAAGCTGTTTCTGTTTAGTAGCTTTGCAGCAGTGCACCAAGAATATTTTTCAGCTGGGTGCCTTGTTTTCAAGTGGAGTATACTTGCATTGTTAAATGTAGAGCGAATATGCTTTTCAGTTTAAAAAAACGAGAATTGTGCCAGTGTGGAAACACTGTAAGGTAATAACTATTGTTACAAAATAAATTTTACAAATGGAAGATCTGTTTTTCACATGTAACTTGTAAATTTCACCTTTGTGTATGATGTGTCCATGGGCAGACTGGAGATAGAACAGGCCAGCTACTGTATAAACTGACCTCAGCTTAATGTACACATCAGGAATTCTGATTTGACACACGACAGTTGACTCATAATTTAATTACCACATACACAAGTTGGAGTTCTAAATAAGGCCATAAGACTTAGGAGCAGAAGCAGGCCATTCGGCCCATAAAGTCTGCTCTGCCATTCAATCATGGGGTGATCCACTTCATCCAGTCATCCCCATTCCCTTGCTTTCACCCTATACCCTTTGATGTCCTGGCTAATCAAGAACCCACCTATCTCTGCCTGAAATACACCCAATGACTTGGCCTCCACAACCGCTCATGGCAACGAATTCCACAGATTTACCACCCTCTGACTAAAGCAATTTCTCCTCATTTCTGTTCTAAAGAGGTAGCTCTTCAAGATGGTGGCGCGACGCAGCGCGCAGTGGCCGCTTTGGAATGAATGTCTGTAGTCTGTCAAGTAGGGAGGCGTGTACAATCCTGGTTTGATGGAGACGGACGTGTGAAGCACGGAGGAACACCTGGTGAAACTTTTAAAATTCCTGTTTCGCTGCCGCTGCTACTGTGCAATCGGAAAAATCTCCGGGAGGAAGGCCCCGAATCCTCGGCTTTGCCTGTTGCTTGGTGGCCGGTGCGGGGGTCGAAGCACTCGGCAGAGATGGTGCTTGGTGCTGGAGGGCTGGTCGGAGACTCGAACTTTTCAGACGGACTCGGAGTTGGCTGTCGTCAGGGCTCCCAAAGTGCTGCATCGGCAAGCTGCAGCGCTGGAGGTTCAGGGCAGGAAGAGTTTTTTTTCCTTCTACAGGCTGCGTGAGATGATGGGCTGTCAGGACTTTGAGACTCTCTTTTAAAACATGCCATGGACTGCTCTTTATCAGATTACGGTATTGCCTTGCACTGTTGAAACTATGTGTTATAATTATGTGGTCTTTGTCAGTTAGTCTTTATCAATTATGGTATTGCTTTGCACTGTTGAAACTATATGTTAACTAGAACTATATGTAACTATGTGGTTTTGTGTATGTCTTGTAGCTTTAGGTTTGTCTGATGGGTTTGTAGTTCCTTTCCGGGGAACGTGCTAAGACGGTAGCACGATATTGATATGCAGCAGCCTCTCCGGACTCTGGATTGGGGATTACCAAACAGAACGTGGTTTTTCTTGTGTGGTCTGTTTTGTGCTTTTTTGTGATATCATTCCGGAGAATGTTGTCTCATTTTTAATTGCATTGTATTTGTGGTTATAAATGACAATAAACAGAATCTGAATCTAAAAGGATGTCCTTCAATCCTGAAGTCGTGCCCTCTTGTCCTAGACTCCCCTACCATGGGAAATAACTTTGCCATATCTAATCTGTTCAGGCCTCTTAACACTTGAAATGTTTCTATGAGATCCTCCCTCATTCTCCTGAACTCCAGAGAATACAGCCGAACAGCTGCTAGATGTTCCTCATACAATTCCTGGAATCATTCTTGTGAATCTTCTCTGAACCCTCTCCAATGTCAGTAAGCAAGAAGCTTTAGCTAAAATGTACATAAAATTAATTTTGAAATGCAATGATTATACTTGAATACTTACACTAAAATGAAACACCTTTGTTTTCCTCCACAGTATGGTAAATCATAGTGAGATACATAACATGGGAAAGCCGGTGTTTTCTCTCCCAGTTACTGTTACTGTGTAGAGTGCTACTTTTTTTGTAGCATTCTATAACTTGCACAAGTCAAATGAGAATTCAACTTGTTATAGAATCACAGAATCAAGTGCCAAATTAGTTTATTTAACTTGTGTTAGTTCTCCAAAATAGCTATCCATATGGTGCACTTTCCTGCCCTTTTTTTATTTTCTTGTAAATATTTCCTAATTATCTAGGTTACTTATGTGGTCAGCTGACTTACTTGACCAAACTCAAGTGAATTTATGACTCCTGGGTCATATCGTTACTGATAGGCTGCAAAACTATTTTCGCACTCAAATTGCCTAAGACTGGAAATTAGCCTTTAAACTTTCATCCATTAGAATTAAAGGAAGTCAGGGATATGGAGCAATAATTTCACTTTCATATTACAAGGCTATTTTTACAAGAAGTTGCTAGCAGCATGGTTTGACAGGAATTCAGATTGGAGGTCAGCATGCCTCGTCATTTTCTAGTCATGAATTTTAACGTTTAAGATTTAAAATGCTGAAATTCAGATAAATCTATGCACTCGATTCTCTGATTCACATTCTGTAATTTACACTTGGAGTAAGTCTTTAAAATGTTACCTTTATTTTGGAGAAATCATTCTTAGTAGAAAAGTTACTTAATATTGAAAAATACTTTCAGCCCTGCTATATGTTGTCACGGGAAAACCAAACTCACCTGTAGACTGACTTGATAAATCATACCAAGTGAAGGTATCACTCCATGAGAACACTTTTACAAAAAAAAATTATAGAATGGATCCTTCCACTAAGACTTCTTCACAAATTCTTTTAAATATACTGCATATTAAAATCCTAATATTCACTGGAAATTTTTGTTTGACTTCGATAAAAAAATAATAGTAGTAATAATAATAATAATAATAATAAAATTATATTGTGGCAAATAGTAGAATATTAAGCAATGCAAGTATGAATTTGAATATGCTAATTACACTAAGTCATCAGTGTTTGAAGGTGAATATATAAAAATCTTATTTTCAAGAAATTACCAAAATACTGATTTTCAGAACTCACACTTTCTCATATTTTGTGAAATGAAGGTTCATCATAGATTTCATATATTAAATATACTTAAGATGAGACAATTGCATATTCATGGTAGGCATGAAAATCTTTGGATCTCACACCACAACAGATTAGCCAAGAAGTAATATTGGTAACATCTACAATTACATCTCCAGAAATGAATGAGGACCCAGGAATAAAATATTCAGTAATGCTTAAAAAATCAGTTGGAATGCATTTTAAACTAAAGTTCAAAGTATATTTATTATCAAAGTATGCATACTATATACAACCTCAAATTTTTTCTTCTTACAGGCAGCTCCAAAACAAAGAAATTCATTAGAATCCATTAAAAGATATCAAATACTCAATGTGCAAAATTAAAAAAAACAAATCACACAGCCAATAAAATGAATCAAGTAACATTCAGAACTGAAGTTCACGAAGCCAGTCACCACTGCAGCCAATCCAAGAGCCCATTAATTGCAGGCCACAGCCTCAGTTCAGCACAGAGACAAACAAGTTTCACAAAGCAGTGAGCTGAACCGGCCTGTTCCTCACTTCTGGCACTGACACCCTGATCTTTTCAATCTGGCCTGGTGCTTGTATCTTCCAAACCTTAGACCCCAGTCCTGCCACTTCGATACGCTCTCAAACCTGGGCTCTGCTGCCTCGATTTGGCCCCTATCCGATGTCTCCAATTCGGCCCGGCGTTTAAATTGATCAAACTGTGGTTCTTTTTTCACTCTTGGGCCCAGGCCCCACTACCTCAACCCTGCATCACCTCTGCTTGCCTCGCCTTGGTTCTGCTGCATCAAATCTCCTCCTAGCCCTCTCCAGCAAAGGCCATACATTAGTCCATTCTCTGCTCGTGGCTCGGGCCAAACTGCCCTGATTCGGCCCATATACGCCACACCCCAACCATCCTGAACCTCAGTTTACACTGCAAAAAAAAAGGTGGTTCAGCAGCTCAACTCTGAGGGGGAAGTTGCAGGCTATTAATTGCAGTGATTATATCTGAGAAAAGGTCTGATTAATACTGTAATTGTTTGTTTGCTACCTGTGCTTCATCTTAAACCGGAAGAACATGGGTGGATGGATAGGTACGGTTAGGTGCATTTATAGCTATTATACCAGGATAATGTACCTTGTGATTCAGATAAATTCAGTACAACTGGAACTCAAAAAATATCCTTTGTAACCTAATGTACTATCTGATCTGGTTCATTGTGCTAAATATAATTATGTGAACTGGGACAAATATAATTTGTAAAACTAATTCCAAAGTTTGCATCATTCTCTGTTTATGGCAATTCTCCCTTGACCAATTTTAATTTTGCTGCTGTACAGCATGTATTTTGCAAAAAAAACGTATTTTATATGAATGACATCGACTGGAAATTTTTAAAACTTAGTTTTTTTGAACCTACCATCTAAATCACATTTTTCCCCTAGTAATTTCCCCTTTCTTACCAGATCCCAATCCTGACTGAAGGAAAAGCAACACTATATTGGCTAGTGAAGGTTGAATTCCAGCCTGGAAGCTTTGAAAGTGGTTTGTAACCACTGCGTGTCTGCCATGTATTTGTTTAAATTGAAGTTATTGTGAATATCCAGAATCACAAAGTTTCTATTTTATTTTGATGTTTAAATATGCTGATGTACAGTTTTGGACAAACATAAATAGTTAACTTTACCTCTCTACGCAGTCAGACAATCTTGAAGTCAAGTTAGATGCTGGTGCATCATGTCCCCCAATGGCATACAAGAAACCATTCCATGTTGCAACTCCAACACCGCCTCGTCTTTTAGACATCTGGGCACAGGGGGTCCATTTATTGGTGTGGGGATCAAAACATTCTACGGACTTAAGGCAAGAACTTCCATCTCGACCTCCAACAGCATAAAGTCTAAGAAATGAAATGTAATATTCTTAGCTGTAAAATCCATCACTTGGTTGTGCTTAGTGGCGGGTATTTTTGTAAAAGCATACTTCGTATATAGAACCTTATCCATCAAATACGTAATGAAAATCTAGGTATGTCCAGCCCACAATATTCCCCCACCCTTGAAAGCACCTGGAGTGTAATTTTGTAAAGTCACATATATATATCTTGTTATTTGTAATGCAAATTAAAAATAAACACAAAATCGTTGATGATTATGAAGTCAGAATGGTAGAGTCATACAGCCCAGAAACATGCCCGTCAGCCCATTGTGCCTAAGCTACCTACCCTGCCCGGCCCACTTAGTTTTACCTTCTCACTGTCCATCCCTGCCCTGGTCTGCTTTGCCATTCGTCCTTCAAGGTTGCCTTGAACTGCAGCCTCAAGTCCGCTGAATTCAGGTCTGGTAGAGCTGCACCCAGTTTGCCTGATGCACACCGAGTCACCCTGGCTACACTTCTTGTCACCCACGACCCCCTTCTCCATGTGGTTCCCTTTACCTTCTCAGTCTGTTCATGCTATGCCTGGCTCAACACGCTGCACCTCTTCAACACTGCTCAGGCCGTTTTGCACTGCCCACCACTGTTGCTGCTTCATCCTACATGGTCTGATCCACCCCCTTTCATGTCCCCTTTCCAGATGCATTCTGGGTTATCTGACCCTCTGCACTTGTTCCTGCCCACTAACTCTCTGCCTTACAGCAAGTGATTTGCTTTACTTTGCCTCATCTTTGTCAGATTAGTGGTTTTTACTCATTTAAAATATATCAAATCTCACCTACTGAAGTGTTGCAAATTTCCAGTGTTTCCCTTGCACTTGCGATGGATAACTGCGAGAACTGAATAAGGTTATCTACTTTATGAAAGTTTCAATCCTCATGCCAGCTCAAGTACATTTCATAAAATCTAACATTGCTTTGTTCATAAAAACTAAAAACTACAGGACATCTGCGTCAGCATTTTCAAAACATGTTATACTGTTCCTTAACGCTAGCACATTGTATAAACACTTTGTTGCAACCTGAGAACAAATGGGGCTCTAATAAAGATGCAAAAGCAGGATGGCCTTACCCAGCTTCAGCATTTGGCTGTGAACAACATACTGCTCTGGATCATCAGGAAGCTTCAACTGACCAGAGAGCATCTTTCACTGCGATGAAGATCTTCCAACAGCTTCCAATGTTTATCTCAATATACTCTAATTCCTCTAATGTGCAGTTGTTCCGGGTGAACCTCATCAAACTCTGCTACATTGCATCCCAGAGCAAGGATACTGATCATATATAAAAGGAATGACAGGGAAGACCCTTCTCACCTCCATCTAAACAAGTTTGAGAGCTTTGGTGATGAGGTATTCTGCCAAACAATTTTGATGGGCTGCTCAGGGTAGCATCCTTACTGAATTGGCAGTCTCCTTCTGCGGGGCTCTGATGATGTTCTGTGGAGATCAATGCCCCACAAATTTGTGATCAAGGTGCTCTCCTGGATACGGTGTTCTACACACAACAGGGACAACTAAAAGTAACGTTCTGAAGCGATGTCATGAGACCCATCCTTTGCAACACCAGGCTGAAATAGAATCTGTACACTTGGGCACTTGTTTCTATACCCAGAGTCTGGCATAACCACACCATCAGAATGATGACCATTCTGGGTAGACTTAAATATTCTGGTTTTTCAGCTTTACATACCAAGGTTCTGTGAACTCATTCCATATCTAAACTCCAGATGAAGTTGAAAAGGTCCCTTCAATGGCTGCAGATCAGTTGTGGGATACGGGCCACACCTCTGCCAGGCACAGTAACTCCTGGAACATCTCACACCTGATGACTAGTTTCCTTCTGTGACTGACAGCAAGCTGCCAGTTTGCAGTGATGTGGTCCATATATTAGGAAGCTCTGGCCCAAGGGTCTCTCCTGCCTAGGACCTTCATCCTCTTAAGCACGGCCCTTAATGCCTATGTGCTTGATAGAACAAGAAAGAAGAAAGAGGACATCCTTGCCTAACTCCAGGTATGACTGGGAAGCTTTTATTTTCCACCCATTCATTTGGACTGCACAACAGGTCACATCATAGACTATCTCCCCAAAATCACTCTTGGAGAAGGTATCCATTGTATGCACGTGCAATATTCTGTTAAAAGTTCTTTTCCTGGTTCAAGCTGATAGGCAAGTCTCCAATCCAATTCCCTAGTGATTGTATCCATGAGCAGCAATGGTGCAGGTCTTTTTCAGGTGAATCATCAAGTCCAGGACAGACTTGACTCAACTGGCGATGACCTTAGACAGCTTTGCAATCAATAGTTAACAACGAGAGATTAGTCAATTTCTGATTTTGTTCCTCTCCCCTTCTATTGTGGGTGAGGCTGATAATACCCTTCCTCATGAATTCTAACACTCTGGTAGTTAGAAACAGACTGCTCCAGTCTCACCCAACCAACTACAACTAAACTGGCAAGCCATCACTTGCAGGGACGTGGGTGTTTAAGCATTGCAAACAACTTTAAAACAGAACACAGCCATGGCACTATTCAAAACAATGAACAATCTGTTGGAAGGGCACAGCAGCTTCTGTGGGAGGAAAGAAGTTGTTGATATTTGAGGTTGAAAAACATTAACAGATCATTTTTGACCTGAAATGTTGGCAATTCCTTCCTTTCTTCCCACAGATGCTGCTTGACCTGCTGAATTCTTCCAGCAGGTTGTTTGTTGCTCCAGAATCTGCAGTCTCATATGTCCACTCTATTCAAAGAATATGAAATGGAAAATACATTTAAGGAAGTATAGTACATGAAAATAATAATAGAAGTGGATAATCAATATTTATTTGCTTTTTGGGATATGGGTGTTGCTAGCAAAACCCGCATTTATTGTTCATTCTAAACTGCCCCTTGAACTTCTGGGCCATAAGGGTTTGCTACTTTGATAGGTCTGGAGTCACAGTTTGGTCTGACTGCAGACCAGATAACAATGCAAGATTTCCTCTGCAGAAGGACAAAAACAAAATTTTTACTGACAACCTTGCAGTTCTTGCTAATACAACTCTTCAAAAATTCAGTTTATTGATGGCATCCCACAGTTGCAGGTGGTGAAATCTAGACTCAGGTTTCTGGATTACCAATCAAATTGCTTACAGCTAGGCCACTATACAATCTTAGCATTCTCTTGGTAAGCATTCAAATTTTGTCATTAGCTTGAATAAATATATTATTAAGAAAAGCAAATACATCAGTTTAAAGACAGCAAATTGTATATCTGTCCCCTACAATATTCCCAATGGTCACCACTGACAAATAGATCATTTACAAATGCATATCTACAAATAATTCCTTACTTTCCATTAAGTACTGCTACACCAACTGTACTTCGTGGCACTGACATACTGGCAACAAAGTTCCACTGCCGAGCCTGTGGGTCCCATCGCTCAACTGTATTTAGATAGCTCCAACCGTCATGTCCACCTACTGCATACATGGGTCCCTCCAGAACTTCCACTCCTATAAAGGGGACACAAATTTTTCATCAGACTGTGGAACGATATTCAAATTGAAATGCCTCAAACAATGTAACTGAAATAAAATCTAATTGTGCAGGATCCACTGTGTACCTACCACCATGAGCAAACAAATAGGAACTTGGTGAACAAAGGAATTCATTCTGAAAGATTTCTGACTTTAATTAGATTAAGTTGTAGTACTATTCAGTGGTAAACAAACTCCTGGCTGATCTCAGTTAATTAGGTGGTCAGCTACAACTTGTTAACTGAAATTATAGTCAGCTGACTCAGACCTTGCAACAAACATAATGTGGCTGCTTTGAGGGCAGCTTCTATCAAACATGAAGAATGGGAACATGAAGCAGCAGGGAAAAGAGGGACATTCACAAATTGACAGAGGAACTCAGCAGTCAAGCAGCTTCTATGGAAATGAAGAAACAGTTGATGTTTTGGGCTGAGATCCTTTAGTCAGCATTGGAAAGGAAGGGGGCAGATGCCAGAATAAGGCAGTGGGGGAGCGGAAGGAGTACAAGCTAGAAGGTGACAGGTGGTGCCAGGTGGGTGGGGGAAGGAGATGAAGTAAGAAGCTGGGACTTATAGGTGGAAGAGGTGTAGAGTTGAAGGAATCTGATAGGAAAGGACAGTTGACCATGGGAGAAAGGGAAGGAGGAAGGGCACTAGGGGGAGATGATAAGAGAGGTGAGGAGAAGAGACGAGGCAAGAGAGTGGCCAGAGTGGGGAATTGAAGAAGAGGGAAGGGAGAGGGAAAAAATACCAGGAGATATTGATGTCATGGCAGAAAAGGTGCTGCTTAGAATTGCCGGGAAAACACTGAAGTGTAGAAATTTAATAATGATGGAGCAAAATTTCTCAGCAACTGGTTTTCAGATTAGTTCATGTGGGATTACTGTATATAAAAATAACCAAATATAAAGACTTTTTTGAGAAAAAAGGAAAAAGAATGACGTGGATTTTTTTTTTAGATCCATAAAAACCCTAAAGCTTGCTCAAAGTTTACATTTCAACCATTGCAGTTGTGCTTTAGGTCTTCCCTTTAATATAGTATTTATATATGGTTTTCAATGAAAATTAAATTAACAACAGTACTAAGCAGTAGTAAGTTAATAAAAGGATTCTAACTTGCACCCAGTATGTAAAAGCATTTGCAAACAAATGGTTATTGATAACAAGTAGAAGTTTGAAATAGCAAAAAGTTTTAGGTTCTGAGATTAGACGGGTTAAATCAGGCGCTGCTGTGTAGAGTGGCACCTAGGGCCTATTCCGTGCTGCATCTCTAAATAAATAAATGACAAGCACATTGCTTAATTCATAGAGATCTACCAGCAGCTAAGAAATTATCTCAAGAGCTTAACAATGTTCTCATTATAATAAAAAAAGCAGTGAACTTTGTGAATGCAAATGCCTTCAATTCTTTCATCTTTGCCAACATGTGGGAGCTGCCACAGTCACATATTTTACATACAGAATGAAAAAGTACTAAAGCACTAAACCAAATACAGTATACATGCCTAGACATGAAATTGAAACAATATATCTCAAAAGAAGTTTCCTTTTGTATATTGCTTTTGGGATTTACAGTGGTTCAAGTAAGCATACCATGTTTGATAACTTCAGTCACCTAAATAAATCTATGCAGAAATGTATACAATCTGTTTGAGGTGGCAGAAAAAAAATCAAAGGTTTTAAAAAAGCTTAAATTCTGGAAAGAGTTGAGCACACTTATTTTGAAATGTTCTCAGCTTTTGTATTGAAGGATGTTGATGACTGCAGATGCATCAGTCTCATTCTCCAAAGTGGAATAGTATAATCTCACTCAAAATTAACCCTCCAACAACATGCACAGCATTTCCCCTCTATTTCGGATTACCTGAGTCCATCATGGGTAAAGCTCTCCCCAGCACTAAGCACATTTACACACAACATTGTTGCAGGAAAGCAGCACCCGTCACCAATGACCCCCACAACCCAGGGCATGCTTTCTTCTTGCTGCTGCTATAAGGAGGAAAGTACAGGAGCCTCAAGACTCACACCACCAGGTACAGGAACAAATATTACCCCTCAACAATCAATCTCTTGAACCAAAGGTCCACTCACCCCATCACTGAAATGTTCCCACAATCTATGGACTCACTTTCAAGGACTATTCAACTCTGTTCTCGATATTTATTGCTTATTTATTATTATTTCATTCTTTTTGTATTTGCATAGTTTGTTGTCTTTTGCACACTGGTTGAATGCCCAAGTAGGTGTGTCCTTTCATTTATTCTATTACGGTTATTATTCTCTTATGGAGTTATTGAGTATGCTCAAAAGAAGATGAATCTCAAGGTTGTATATAGTGGCATATATGTTTATTTTGAACTTTGAAAAAAAGCAATGGATTTAAGACTTATCTTCATCTGCAGATATTGAAATCATAATTTTGCTGTCATTAGGGGACGTCAAAGGTTCATTTTATTGTCAAAGTATGCATATACAATATAACTCTGATATACAATGGTGCTTAAAAGATTGTGAACCCTGAATTTTCCCTATTTCTGCATAAATATGACTTAAAATATGATTACATCTTCATGCAACTCCTAAAACTAGATAAAGAGAATCCAATTAAATAAATAACACAAAAAAAAGATTATACTTGTGTCATTTACTTATTGAAAAAAAAGATCCAATATTACATGTATTTTCTCAGTTAAATAAAGAACAAAAGGGAGGTGACAGTTAATATTGGACACTGGAAAATGATGGCTGATTAACTTATTGAGTACTTTGCATCAGTCTTCACTGTGGAAGACACTAGCAGTGTGCCAGAGGTCCATGAGTGTCAGGGAGCAGGAAAAAGTGCTAAGCAAACTCAAAGGTCTTAAGGTGGATAAGTCACCTGGAGCAGATGGACTACATCCCAGAGTCCTGAGAGAGGTTGCTGAAGAGATAACGGATTTATTGGCCATGACCTTTTAAGAATCACTCGATTCTGGCATGGTCCTGGAGGACTGGAAAATTGCAAATGTCACTCCACTCTTTAAGAAGGGAGGAAGGCAAAAGAAAGGAAATTATAGGTCAGTTAGTCTAACCTCAGTGGTTGGAAAAGTGTTGGAGTCTATTATTAAGGATGAGGTTTCAGGGTATTTGGAGACTAATGATAAAATAAGTCAAAGTCAATACAATTTCTGTCAAGAATTTTGCCTGACAAATCTTTGAGGAAGTAACAAGCAGGGTGGACCAAGGAGAGGCAGTGGATGTCATTTACTCAGATTTTCAGACAGCATTTGATAGAGTGCCTCAGATGAGGCTGCTTAAGAAGATAAAATCCTATGGTGTTACAGGAAAGATAAAGGAATGGCTGACAAACAGGGGGCAGCAAGTGGGAATAAAGGGGGCCTTTTCTGAATGGCTGCATGTGACTAGTGGTGTTCCTCAGGTGTAGAATTGATGGCTTTGTGGCAAAATTTGTGGATGCTATAAAGATAGGTACTGCTGAGGAAGCAATGTGATTTGGAAAAATGGGCAAAAAAAAAGTGGCAGATGGAATCCAGTGTTGGGAAATGTATGATAATGCATTTTGGTAAAAGGAACAATAGTGCAGTCCTGCATATCGGCTTGGAGGAACTTTAGGTTATTCCTCCTTACAAAACTGCTTCAACTCTGGGATGTTGGTGGGCTTCCTTACATGAACTGCTTGCTTCATGTCTTTCCACAACATTTCTACAGGATTAAGGTCAGGACTTTGACTAGGCCATTCCAAAATAGGCATTTTTTTTTAAACCCTTGTTGTTGATTTACTTTGTCTTTCAGATCATTGTCTTGTTGCATTATCCAACTCCTATTAAGCTTCAGGTGACAGACTGCTCACCTGACATTCTCCTGTAAAATGTTTTGAAACAATTTGAATTCATTGTTCCCTCAATGACTGCAAACATCCAAGCCTGGAGGCAGCAAAGGAGCCCCAAGCCACGATGCTCCTTCCACCATTCTTTACAGTTCAGATGAGGTTTTGCTGTTGGTGAGCAGTGCCATTTTCCTTCCAAACATGCATTTCTGCCAAGAAGTTCAACTTTGTCTCATCTGTCCACAGACAGTGTTGTAGAACATCCAGCTGTATTTTTGCAAACTTGAGTTGAGCAGCAATGCTTTTTTTGAAGACCAGTGGTTTCCTCTGTGGTATCCTTCCATGAACACCATTCTTGTTCAGTGCTTTTCTTATAGTGGACACATGAACTGAGACTTTAGCAAGTTCTAGAGATTTCTGCAGGTCTTTTGCTGTTACCCTTGGGTTCTTTTTCATCTCCTTCAGCATTTCACATTGTACTCCTGGTGTGATCTTTGCATGACGCCTATTCCTAGTTAGAGTAGCAACAATACTTAATTTCCTCCATTTCTAAACAATTTCTCTTACTGTAGACTGATTGACACTCACGTCTTTAGAAATGTTTTTGTAGCATTTTCCAGCTTCATGCATTTCGACAATTCTTTTTCTAAGGTCTTCTGAAAGTTGTTTTGATCAGGGCATGGTACACATAAACAGATCTATCTTGAGAAGAGCAGGCTCTGTCAGTAACCTGACTTTGTGTGTCTTTTTGCTAATAGGGCACCTCCAATCTCATCTCATTGATTGGAACTCTTGACTCCAAATAGCTTTTGTAGAAAGCATAACCCGAGGTTCACATACTTTTTCCAATAAATACATGTAATATTGGATTATTTTTCTCAATAAATAAATAAACAAGTACAATGTTTTTTTTGTGCTATTAATTTAATTGGGTTCTCTTTATCTACGTGAAGATCTGATCACACTTTAGGTCATACCTATGCAGAAATAGAGAACCACTATACATCTTCTCCAGATAGCCAGGAGATACAGAAAAACCACGGGAGTTGTTGAAAAGAAAAGCCATCACTCCCCGACATAAAAAAGGAAAAGAACTAAAACTTGCAAACCAAAACCCCCAACCCCCTGCAAAAAAATCCATGATGATAACATCATCTCCTCAGCCCCCTCGCTTGCTGAAAAAAATGCCAACATAAAACTCTTTCAAATCCCTGCAGAACAGTGACAATAGCCCCAACCCTCTCTTTCACAAACAAAGCTAACAGATTCACCCAGACAGAAAAACACCACCAAGAACATCAAACATCAGACACTAAGACACTAAATCCCTAACTTATTCCTCGCATAAATGGTGACATATTGCCCACCCACTATTCGGCAACGAGAAAGAAATACAGTGAAAACTGAAGGAGACCAATAAAAAGTAGAGTCCAATAACCACATAATTTTCAAAATATCGAAAACATCCTTCCATCAGCTTTTGAGCAGAGTGGCTGCATGAACTCAGTCCATCCGTGAAGAGCGACCACCACACTGGGTGAAAGTTGCCGACCCAGCTACTGACCCCAGAGCCTCCATTGACAGCGATGGCTGAACTCCTCCACATTCACCTTGATGCTTCCATCTTCCTTGCCACTTTGAGAAGGAGTTGTTCATGACCCGAGGTTCTGTCACTGGTCTTTTCCATGAGTCAGCTTGTGTCCTTGGTCCTTTTTGGGCCCCCATTCTCTGGTCTTCTTCATGATGTAGCTCTTCGGACACAGCAGAGTGCAAGATCATTTGACTGAATTCTAAACTGCAGGTCACAGGCTCCAACAGTTTCCGTAACACAATCGAAACAAAAAGAACAAGCAGAAGAATAGAGAAAGTGAAATAATTGAAGATATTAAGCTATCTGAAGACGTCACCCAAGGAATCATTGTTTGCTGGCACCATCTTGGCTGGGAGTTTCAAGAAATGCAGCATTTATGAAGTGATGACTGGCTGAAATTACAATTTTGTCCTAACTACCTGCTGCTGAATTAAAGTCAATCCAGAATTTCCACAACCCAGTGACCTTGCAGTCAAAAACCTTATTGCCGTTTCATTCTAGATCCTGCAAAAGTGGATTTTCAGAAATGACTGCTTACAGACTAAACCAAGTTACCTGCAGAACAGCTTGCAGCTTGAGTAGATATATTTCATAAAGTACAGGGGATACTTAACTGTGAGTATTCAGGTTGGAAGTCCAAGAGTGCTAACGTGAACCAACACTCTGTTAAGTATCCCCAAACAGGGTATGGATGCAATGCAGTTTGCTTTGGGAATAGAATAGGTGAAAGAAGTAAAAGGATTTTCCCCAACTTCTTAACAGAAAGATAGACTATATTAATGATTGTACTCACCATGTCAAAATTATTTTGTAAAACATTAAATTTGAACAGAAAAATATTATCTTCAAAATAGTGTGAGGCTCAGATAATTTACCCAGTGTATTCATCTTAATTTCATGCTTATATGCACAAATCTATTGTTTTAAAAAAAAGCAAAATTGGCTGGGTCCTTAAAAGGCCACTTCAGTCTAGGATGAAAGCCTAGCATCAAAAAGATTGAAAAATATTGGGTGGATTCTATAATTGAGGACAAACAGGCACTTTTGCAACTGTCAATGCATGTTCTCCTGGAGTCAGAGTAAAGGACATCATTAAATGGCACAACTATAAGGGATGTGCACAAACAGACAGACATGTACTTTTTGATAAATCTCTGATGGTACAAAAATATAGATAGTGATTAATTAAAAATAGTATTTTATTATTTGTAAATATAGTCATGGAGTGTAAAAACAGGGACGTTGTGTTGGAAAACACAAAGAAGTGTAAATGTGGATGTCTGAAATAACAGAAAATGTTGGAAGTACTCAGCAGGTTAGTCAGTATCTGTGGGGGGGGGAGGGAGAGGGAGGGGGAGGGGGAAGGGGAAAAGGATCGATGACCTATCATGAACTGAAACTCTAATTCTGTCACTCTTTCCTGTTTAACATTTCAGACATTTTCTGTTTTTATTACTGAAGTTGAACCTGCCGAAAACATGGGTCAAAACACAATTGGAATAAGTATTGAGTCCAGTTACGGTTGCCATACATTAGAGAGGATGCAGAAGTTCCAACGAGGATATAGAAAGGATTTACCAGAATGGTTTCAGAGATAAGGAATCTGAGTTGCATCATTAGAGATGAGAAGAGTGATTATTGACCTTGTAGCAAAGAAGCTTGAGAGGAGATTTGACTGTTGGGTACAAGATAATGACTGGTATAGAGAGAATAACTTGAGGGAAGCTATTCCCAGAAGTTGGTAGTTCAAAAGCTAGGGAAAGCAGTCTTACATCCACAGCAAAAATTAATCATGTGAGGTAAAATTAAAATCTTTTTTATTCAGTAGCCTGGATCTGGGATTCAGTATCTAGGAGGATGCTGGAAATAGAATCAATCACTGGCTTCATAAGAGAGCCATAGTATATTAGTAGGGGAATGGGACCCACCGGTTTACACAACTAGGTGTTGTTACTGATCTAAATAGCCTTCAGCTGTACTTTAACAATTCTATGATTTAGCCCACAGCTTCCATTGTTCACATACCCCATGATAATGAACACTAATTATTACAATAATTCTCTCTCATGGTTATTGCATTCTTGATAAAGACCAAGATTGTTAACTTCTTTCCAGCAATATCTGTAATAACTACAATCACAATAATCTCCATTCAAATAAGGACATTAACATACTACCTCACAGGCATATTATCAAACAACATTTGACAGAGACCTAAATGAGACAATAGGAAAGCAGAATACAGGATTAGTGAAAGAGGCAGTTTTTGAATAATTCACGTTATGCCCTAAGAAACTCTGTATCAATAGTTACTCCAGAAAATTTATTCTCTTTGTATTGAAGATGCATATTGATATAAATATTTAAAGATTTTAGTTTTTTTAAAAAATGAAAGAAGAAATTTTTACAATACATCTCTAATTTTACTTGATAAATGTGATGTAAATATGGATCCTTTTTCTAGAGCTTATGTTTGTGGATTACAACTTGCATTCCAAACTGAAGATGCCAATAAATTTATGGGACAGCCAGGTTTGAAAATATCCTTCATTTGTCCCTTTGGTTGAAAGCTTTTGGTGGTGAGAAGCCACATGTAGTAATTGATGCTTCTCTCTACACTCTTGCACAGCCAAGGCTGTGGACACTGTATCGCTATTTTGTCTCTGGTAGGTTGTTGCTGAGAAAAATTCTTGCAAGGACCTTCTTATAACATGCAACAGTTAATGTAATTGTACAGATTATGGGACCTCTGAGATTCTCCAGCATTCTTTGCAGACATGGAAATGAGGTTGTGAGCTGCCATTAAAAGTACATCTTTGCTATGTTTTGATACTTCAATCAAGGATTTTGTCTACACCAAAAGACATGGCTTTCTAATGTCTGTGGATATGGTTGCACCCTGCTGAATCACATTATAATCACATTCTTCCAGCCCCAGAACAGTTGTACTTACAATCTATTAGCTCTTGGATCCTGCTTTTACAAGGTGACTAACTTCAGGTTGTTCAGACTTAAGAGATTTAAAAAATCCCAGATATGGGCATTGTTATAAGATGACTCAACTTGTGATGATAAATAAATTAATCATAATACAAAATCACTATTTTCCCTTTCTCAGCCTAATGCAATTGAAGAAGAATGTCACCAGTGAGACTTAGACTTCAGTTACATTTTATATAGCCCACAAATTATGCCACTTACCGAGGCCATGCCTATGTGTAGACATGGGGGGCATGATACTCCAGCTTTTAGTTTTTGGATTGTAGCACTCTACTGTATTTAAAGTCTTCAATCCATCTCTACCTCCCACGACATAAAGTTTGTCATCCAGAACTGCCACACCAAATTGTAATCGTCTCCCATTCATATTGGCAACATGTGTCCAAGTATTGGAACGAAGGTCATATCTTTCAATGCTTGTGGCACCTAAAGTTGAATCAAAATTGAAACAAAAAGTTCTGAAAACATCCTTTTTAGGTTGAAAGAAAGATATCACATATTCGGGGAAAGCGTCACTTTATTTTTATTTGAAGATGTATTGCCCACATAAATAAAAAGCTAACCATAATAAGGCATTTTAAAATTGTCTGAAAATACAAATTTATTGTCCTGTTTTGTATAATTTACACATGGGTAGGTATTATGTCAGTGTGTTGGCACATGGTCAAGTGGTTAAGCCGTTCGTCTAGTGATCTGAAGGTCGCTAGTTTGAGCCTTGGCTGAGGCTGTGTGTGTGTGTGTACTAGAGCAAAGCACTTAACCACACATTGCTCTGTGAGGACACCGGTACCAAGCTGTATGGGTCCTAATGCCCTTGGACAATATCGGTGGTGTGGAGAGGGGAGACTTGCAGCTTGGGCAACTGCCGGTCTTCCATTAAAAAAAACCCTGCCCAGGCTTGCACCCTGGAAACTTTTCAAGGCGCAAATCCATGGTCTACCAAGACTAACGGAGGCCTACTACTATTATGTCAGTAGCATACTATTATTTTGGCTCTAATCACTCAGGAAATACCTATACCCCATTAAGCTGATCAATTCTCATCAATACTTAGAATCATGGGGAGATCCAGAAAACTTTTCAATGTTTTAAGATTGACTAAAAAGAGAGATGACCGAAAGGTTTAAATGTTCAAAGGTTAATTTATTATCAAAGTATATAACTCTGAAATTCTTCAGTTCTCTGGGTAGCCGTGAAACCAAGAAAAAAAATGAAAGGCAGCACAACCCCAAAACCCACCTCCCCACAAAAAGAAGAACAAAAAATGGAACAGGGACATCAACCTTCAAATCCCTCCTCTCACTCAAAAACTGAGCAAAACGGATCAGGCACATCAACCTCCAAATCCCTCCTCTTGCACAAATAAAAAGAAAAAATGGATCAGGCACATTGACCCCTGCCCCAACCCTTCCACCAACACAAAAAATGAACAAACTGGATCAGGCACATTGACCTTCCAAATCCCCTTTCCTGCTCAAAAAACCACCTCCTGAACTTCAATCAAAATCCTGATTCTATTTAAAATGTTGCCACAATTGTTGTCTCTAATCCTCTGTACATAATTAGTTCTACATATTCAATTTTTCCCATTTTTTCCTCCCCACTTCTGATGAATGGTCTTCTACCTAAAGCATTAACACTGTTTCTCACCACAGACATGCTGCCCGAATTAATTAGTATTTCCAGGATTTTCTGCTTTTACTTGATTTCCAGTTTTTGAAGCATGCCTTTTATGTGAAAAGGTTCTCACCAATTTGATCGGGACTCAGTTCTTGTGAGCAATCAGTTGGTTTATAATTTCTATAACTGCAGTCCCTGAATATATTGAATATTAAATGCAACTGAAACACCATAAGGTGTCACCACTGTTGTTGGTAAAATCTCACTCAGGTGGTGACGAGGTGGTGTACAGGAGTGAGATAGATCAAGCTGATCGAGCGTTATTACAACAACAACAACCTCACTCTCAACAAGAAATTGATTGTAGGTGTCAGGAAGGGGAAGTTGAGAGATCACACACCAGTCCTCATTCATGGTCGGGTAGCTTCAAGTTCCTGGGTATCGACATCTCAGAGGATCCATCCTGGGTCCAACACAGTGATCCAATCACAAAGAAGGCACACCAGTGGCTCTACTTCGTTATGTGTTTGAGGAAATTTGATATGACACTAAAGAAGCTTGAAAATTTCTACAGATGTACGGTGGAGAGAATTCTGACCAGTTGCATCATCACAGGCTGGTTTGGAAGCTCCATTGCACAGGTTCACAAGAGGCCGCAGATTCAGCCAGATCCACCACAGGCAAAACATTTGAAGACATTTTCAAATGGTGGTGTCTTAAGAAGTTAGCATCTATTATCTGGGACATGTCCTCTTCCTGTTACTACCATCATGAAGGAGGTATTAGGAGCCTGAAGATCCGAACACAATGAATCAAAAAACAGCATCTTCCCCTCTGCTATCAGATTTCTGAGTGGTCAATGAACCTATGAGCACTACCCCATTATTCCTTTATTTTGCACTAATTATTTTGTAATTTATAGTAACCTTATATCTTTGCACTGTACTGCTGCCAAGAAACAAATTTCAAATCATATGAACAGTGATAATACACCTGATTCTGATCCTATCAGATATTTTAGTATTCTGAGAATTTTGATTAATTTTAACTCATACTGGCCACATATGTATTGCTTTGCTTTTCCGGAAATGTATTTTTGCTACACCCATGCTGCTTTCATTTATTGTTGCAATATTCTTCTCCTCAGCTCTAGAAACACATGCAGTAATATCTCCTCCATAGTTCATAATTCAATAATGTGTCTACATTGCTTTAGATTAAATGACTATTGTACTGAGGCCTACCAA
Source organism: Hypanus sabinus (assembly GCF_030144855.1). NCBI lineage: Eukaryota > Metazoa > Chordata > Chondrichthyes > Myliobatiformes > Dasyatidae > Hypanus > Hypanus sabinus. Next base: position 43,817,246 of record NC_082719.1, on the reverse strand, counting down.
TATGACTACTGAACATTGTACTTTATTTGTGTTGCTGACTGTTCCTTTGCACTATCTGGACATTAGAGGAATACCGTATGCCCAACAGTGATAATAAAGACAGCCAAGACTGGAAATGTTCAGGAGTAAGGTAGAAGCTTTGAATGGAAAATGAGAGTTAATGGATCAAGTTAATGACTTTTCATCAGAATTGAAGAATGGCTACTGATATGAAATATTACATGTTTGTCCCTCCACAGTTTCTGACTGACTTGCTATTTCCAACATGTCATTTTCTTATTGCAGGTTTCCAGCATCTATAGTATTTGGCTTCTGTGTTAAAATTCTTAGAAATACTTTCAAGATTATTTATTCCTGCACACAAAACTTAATAACATAGAAAGTCATTCTTCACTACTACACACCAATGTATCTTTTATTCAGTTGTTAGTTTTTTAAATTCATTATTATCTGTGCATTGGAACAATTTTATGATTTTCAGTTATTGATATCAATCAGAAACTATTTTCTGGGCACACCCCTCAAAGTCCCTTCACTAAAATATTGCATAATAAGCATTATTCCCCCAATTTCAGTGCACATAGATTGCTAAATTTGATCTCAAACTTCCATGTGTTAAGCAATCAGTGGGCTGAACTACATGGTGACTCGTGTTACAGAAACGTTGCCAAGAATGTATAAGCAAACTACGTAATTTATCTTCATAGCTAGACAAGATTTTACAAAGCAATATGCTAGCTTTTTGTAGAATCAGCATTCACTCTTTAGATTTTAAGTACCATAGTACTTAACTGCATGGCTTACTTTAGAGGAGGCCAGAATCATTTGATAAAATCATAGGTGGATGGCAGTGATTATGAAGAAATGAAGCATAAAGAGGTAAATGTAAAATAGCCAATATGTCAGTAAATACCCGATTTAGAACAAAACAGAGGGAACTTCAATGAAGAGTTAAGTATGCTGTATTTGACCTGGACTGCTCAGATGTCATTACTGATGCCAGAAATGAATTCCATTTCCAATGCAATGCTCTTTGCTTTGATTAATTTAAGACTTATACAAAAAACACAAGTAGTATTTCGCATAAACATTAGATCTTCATTAGTTTGTTTCAGAAAGTTATTGAATTCAAATATTGAAATAATGTCACCGAGCATGATCATGTTAATATACAACAGTGTTTAGAAGTTTAACATTTTAAGAGCTGTATGGAATCTGTTTGGCTTAAATCCTTTCCAATTAAATTATCTCAAAGAAGTCACTTGATCAATTCTGAGAGAAAACAGATGGCCTGTGGCAGACTACACAAAACCAAGACTAAAAGTTGACTCTAATTCCAACCTCTCATGACTCAGTTGAGAGGAGGACAAATAGAGAAACAACACACACACACACACACCTCAGATGTAGTTGTTGCATCTGTAACAAAGTATTAACCATCGGTATAAACTGCTTTCCTGGCAACAGAACAGATATGTAATACCGGGCAGAAAATGTCATCCCCAAAAGAGAAATCTGATTTTGTGAGTTCATGATTATTTAATGCTCTGTACCTTTTGTTGCATCCATTCCTCCAACTGCAAACAGTACTCCCACAGTTGACTTTCTAGGCTTAGTGCGAGGACTCTGCATCATGTTGCGACGCTCAGGTAACAGGTGATATTTCATTGCTTCCATAATTAGTTTTTGGCATTCAATGTCATCCCTAAACAACACATTGTTCTCCATGTCTGCAAGAAACTATTAGGAATAATTCAAATTCAAACAAGCTGCTAAATTGGCAAAATCTTTATTCAACTTAAACAGGTGATTGCACAAATACACAAAACTTTACCGTGTATATATTTTACATTCTTAAAGCTTAACATACTTAATAAACTTGGATACTAATCCTAGTGAAGTACCATGGTTTAACACTTTCAGATGCAAAAGAGCATTTACCATATTTCTCAATTCTTTCATATAAGCTTGAGGGACATATCGCTTAGCAATTACCACTACAGCCCCGAACTACATTTATTTAAGTTTTTTTCATTATCCTCCAGTATGTCAGGGTTCCGCTGTTAAGACCCAGAACATTGGAATTCTCTCCCTAAATCGGTCTGCCTCTTTACAGCTTTTTTTTTTGTTAAAGACACACCTTAAAATCTGTCTCTCTAAGTTTTGGTGATCTGCAGCACATATCTCTGTATACTTTGATATCAAATTTTAAGTGATAAATCGTGAAGCAGTTTGGACATTAATGAAAATCAAGCTGTAATAGTATGGTGTGTCAGGGTAAATGCAGAAATTTCAGCTCACAGTGTTAGCAAGAAACAATAAAAGCGAATCGATAAAAATACTCAGGATCACACAACTGACTCAGATGCCCTAAAGAAAAACTTCATTAACTACCCTTAAAAGCAATTACTGCATCAAATGTAATTAACAAGTATAAAACTAATTTACAAAAATACAGAATAGCTTGAAAATTTGTGATACCTGTGGGCGCCAGAAATGACTTTGAAATTGGTGTGGTCTTCAGTAACAAAGATATAGTGGCCCACCACAGGCAATCAAATGCACAGACACAGGAACCTGTGGCCTTTACCTATCAACTCCATGGAATGCAGGAAGTGAAACCTAGGCACTGCTCCCCCACCCCAGTGGTCTCAGTCAATCTAGTATATCCATATTTTCAAAAGGCATAAATGGTTGTTACATAAAATAAGGGTTAATATCATTAGCATGACTAGAAGTTCAATCAAAGGACAAGTATCAACAGGAAAGTAAGACATTTTAAGGTAATCAGGCTTTACTAGCATGGTGCCACAAAGTTCTGTACTGGGACCTTATCCGTTTACAATCTATATTAATGAACTGGAGAAAGGGACTGATAATGAGGTATCCAAGTCGAACTGAATGCAAAAAGAGACAGGTAGTTGAATTATGAACAGGGTGCAAAGGGATATGGAGAGGGCCACAGTGTACTGGAGAACAGATGGTTGATAATGTGAGGAAATGTACAGGATGGTGGTACGCAAAACAACAATATTAACATGCAGCTACAGAAAGAACTTTGGAAACCAATTGTTTGTTATACAGAGGCAAGGAAGGTTTGCTGCAATGATATAGGGCTTTGATGTGACAAGATCTGGAGTACTCTGTGCCACTTTTGATCTCCATGCTTAAGAATATACTTAGCTCAGGTGAAGCATAATTTTACTAGATTGCTTCTTGAGATGGGGGGCTGTTGTGAGGAGAGATTGATTAAAATGGATCTAATTGAAGTTTAAAAAATATAAACTGGTCTCATCAATCCTGAGAAAGATTGACAGTTTAAATGCTGAGCGCCTGATTCTCTGACGAAGTAAAACTAGCAGCCACACATCAGGTTAAGGGGTCATTTAACACTGAAAGGAGGAGAGATTAACTAGCTAAGGTGACTATGAATCTTCAGAATTATTCACCTCAGAGGGCAGTGGATGATCAATCCTTGAATATATTGAAGATGAAGAACAAAAGATATTTTAACATTAGGTAAACAAGGAAAATGGAAATTGGGTAGAAAAGGGGACTTGAAATAGAGCATTTGCCATGGCTTACCGAATAAAGAACTAGGCCTGAGCATCAAACATACAACATACAGCACGGGTCAGGGCCTACTACTCATGCTGTCTGTGCTGACCTGACCTTGATGCCAATTTAAACTACACATCTGCCTGCACGTGGCCATCCCCTGCCTGTTCATGTGTCTGTTTAAATGTCTTTTAAACATTACTATCATATCTGCTTCCATCACCACCTTTGGCAGAACGATCCAGGTACTTAAACTCTGGATATAAAAAAGCTTACCTTGCAAAATCTCCCTAAATTTTCCTCTTCTCACCTTAAAACTATTTCCTGTAGTATTTAATATTTCCACCTTGGGAAAAGGACTCTGACATTCTAGCCCACGTATGACTCTCATAAACTTATATACTTCTATGGCTACTCCCTTTTTGTATTCTAAAATTTTTATTTAAAGTAGTAAAAGACTTGAAGTTAATGGAGAATGATCTTTTGTCGATGGCAAAAAGTGACACTGGTCAGTGTAGATTTTTAATATTCCATGGACCTGAGCACTGACATTTAGCATAAATACTTGATCGATATAATCAGGCACTTATGGCACAGGGAGAGGTCACCTGTTTCACTGTGTCTGCTGGCAGACAATTCCCCCATGATGCTTTCTCTAAGTGATGGATTTCTAAAACTAAGTGAAAATGAAGAGAATTTTCAAGCAGAATTTTAAACCTGCTTTTGTGGATCCAAAGGAGAACGTGAAATTTGATGGATGACTTTTGCCACTTCTCATCACAGTGTAATAAATCAAGTAAATATCACAATCACAAGTCTGAGTATGTGCTTCCTGCCTGGGAAAAAATATTACCCAAGGCTATTAGGAAAAATTCTTCTCTTCAGATCACAGGAGAGGTATTTCCAGGACTTACTCCCTCAATTATTCTTCTAGTTAAATGATCAAAACCACCAGATAAGGAAATCAAAAAAACTTACAGCCACCGGAAATCTGCAATAAAAGCAGAAAATTATGAAATGTTTCAACATTTCAGATGGACTATGAGCTAAAGAATTGGGGTTAGTTTTTTAGGATGCAGACCCTGTTAGAACAGGGAAGGAAAAAACAGAAATTAGTATTAAGTTGCAGGGTGGGTGGAGAGAGATGGATAAAATAAAGGGCTGACATGGAGGTAAGCTGTAAATGAGGTCATCTGGTTGATGGGTTACTGAGGGCTGTTAGGGAGAGAGAAAATTGTTCCCCTATAAAAGTTTTGAGCTATGGTAAGTTAATGTGTGAGAGCATAGACAAAGGATGAGAGAACTGTGAAATGCAGGGTGTGGGACATGCCATCAGGTCAGTTGTGCGATTGCACAGGAGACAATTGAGCTAATAACCTGGATGGATAACGTGGATTAAATTAGGCCCCTTTATATCGTGTAGGGGGACAGAGTCAGATAGTGTAGAGTGGAATGTGAGGATTAAAGTGAATGCAGGTGCTCTACAAATCAGTCACTCAATCGATGTTTCATTTCACCAGGAAAAGGGTGGATCACGGTAAACACTGAATGGAAGGCATTAATTTAGACGTAGACATGAATTTCTGCTTCACCTGATAGATCTGTTTAGAAGGAAAGAGGTGAAAGGACAGTTGATGCACGTCCTGTGTTCGCATAGGGGATGCTATAAGGAGAATGTATGTGGAGAGGAAGAGTGGACTAGTGAGTCACAAAAGGTCTTAGATAAGACCATAAAATAAGAGCAGAATTAGGCTATTTGGCCCATCAAGTCTGCTCCCTCATTGAAACATGGCTGATTTATTTTCCTTCTCAATCCCATTCTCCTGCCTTCTCCCTGTAATACTCGATGGCTTTTCTAATAAAGTACCTATCGATTTCCACTTTAAATATACCAAATGACTTGCCTCCACGGTTGCCTATGGTACTGAAATCCACAGACTCACTACCCTCTGGCTAAAGAAATTCCTCCTCATCTCTGTTCTAAAGGGATGGCCTTTCTCTTCTTAAGCTGTGCCATCTGGTCCAAGACTCTCCCACTATTGGAAACATCCTCGCCACGTCCACTCTATCTAGTCCTTTCAATATTTGGTAGTTTTCAATGTGATCTCCACTCATTCTCCTAAACTCCAGTGAGTCCAGGCTCAGACCATCATACACTCTTCATTCTCAGAATCATTTTCATGCAACTCCTCCAAACCCTCTCCAATACCAGAAAATCCTTTCTTAAATATGGGGCCAAAAAGTGCTCATAATTCTCCAAGTGTGGTCTGACCGATGCCTTATAAACCTGCAGCATTACATCCTTGCTATTATTTTCTCGTCTTCTTGAAATGAATGCTAACATTACATTTGCGTTCCTTACTGCCAACTTAACCTGCAAGCTAACTCTTAGGGAACTGTGTACTAGGATTCTCAAGTCCTTTTGTATCTCTGATTTCTCTATTATTAGACAGTAGTTAACATCTTTATTCCTTTTACCAAAGTGTATGATCTTACACTTCTCCACACTGTATTCCATCTGCCACTTCTTTGCCATTCTCCTAATCTGTCCAAGTCCTTCTGCAGACTTTCTATTTCCTCACTACCTCTTGTGCCTCCAACTATCTTTGTTTCATCTGAGAACATGGCCATAAGACTATCAATTGTATCATTCAGATCATTAACATATAACATGAAAAGTTGCAGATACATCAGCCCCTGTGGGACATCACTAGTCACCGACAGACAACCAGAAAAGACCCCTTTTGTTCTCACTTCTCTGCTAGTCAGCCAATCTTCTGCCCACGCTAGTATGTTTTCTGTACTAACATAAGCTCTTACCTTGTTTATCAGCTTAATGTGCAACCTTCTCAAAGGTCTTCTTAAAAAATCCAAGTAAACAACATTCACTGACTCTTCTACATCTATCCTGCTGGTTATTTCCTCAAAGAATTCCAACTGATTTGTCAAGAAAGAGTTCACCTTAAGGGAACCATGCTGACTTCAGTCTATTTTATCATGTGTCTTCAAGTACCCCTAAACATCTTGCCAACTACTGGAAGTCAGGCTAACTGGCCTATAATTTCCTATTTTTATTTTATGGAGAGAGTGACATTTGTAGTTTTCCAGTCTTCTGGAGCCATCCCAGAATCTAGTGATTCTTGAATGATTACTACTAATGCCTCTACAATCTCTTCAGATATTTCTTGCAGAACCCTAGGCTGCCGTCATCTGATTCCTTTGATATACTGAAAGCAGAGGGGTTGAAAAAGAAATGCTTGGTGGAGGAGTGAGTATTGTTGAAGGTCATAATTTGTTGAATGTACAGGTTTGGAGGGGTTGAAGGTGAGAATGAGGTGAATTATATTTGTTCTGTTTAGGTCAAAAGGGGGAACAGAGAGGTGATACAGGAACTAGATGAGATGCAGTCAAGGGTTTTACTAACTATAGTAAAGTAGAAGCCATGGAGCAGGTAGAAAGATGACACCTGTGTGAAAAGTTTCACCACTGCAGAAATGTGGAGTCAGAGTAACTGGTGGAGTGAAAAGGAATCTTCACAGGAGACAGTGCAGGACAAAGAGTGGTCAGACATTTGTGGAAGTTCATAGGCTTGCAATAAATATTTTTGTTTGTTAGTATATCCCCTGAGGTAGAGATAGAGGGAAGGAAGAAAAAGGTTAAAGATGGACCATGAGAAATTGCAAGCAGGTTACAAATTGACAGCAAGTTCTGTATGAATGCCAGAAAGAGCAGCAGTCAGTCATCAGTGAACCAGAGTTCAGGAAGCAACCCAACCACCACTCCCTCAACCCCATGAAAATGTTTTCCATATATCTCACAAAAAGACAGATATGTTCTCACAGAGACACTTGTGATCTGGAGGAAGTGAATTGAATTGAAAGAGAAATTGTTCCATCTATGGGGTAAACTAGTTGTTCAGGGAAGAAGCAGAGTGCTTACTGACCATCTGGGTGTGGGTGGAGATGTATATTGGTTGTAAAGATGAGGTGATTGGGACTAGGAATTGGAACAGTGAAGGAAGACACCAAAGGTGTTGGGGATGCATGTGGCAAAAGACTGCACCGAGGGAGGAAGGATGGATTGTAAGTGGGAAGAAGTAAGTTTGGTGGGACAACAGCAGCCTTAAACAACACATCTGCCAGGAGCTGACATCTGGTTTCTGTGAGGTAGAGTCAATTTGTCAGACCACAACAGCATGATCTTTGTTGGCGGGTTTGATGACAACATCAGGATTGTTTCAGAATAAGTGGAACATTACAAGTTCATAGGGGATAAGTTACAACGAGGTGAGTGGAAAAAAAATCAGTGAATACATGGGGGGGGTGGGGTGAAGAAGCCAAAGGGAGGGGTCAAGATGGATCACAAATTCTGAGACAGGAAGAACGGTCCACAAGCTGGGGTGAGAATTCATGGCCAAAGAAATGAGCACAGAGATCAAAGGAGAAGACAAGTTCAATATCATGTTAATTTATAAGAATAAGGAATGAAGGGGATGAAACTGAAGCCTCTGTTAAGGACCAGTGGTTGAGGATCCAAAGAGTAAGAAGGTCAAAAGGTTCCTGAAAATATGGTTGGGGTGGAATTTGCCAGATGGAATCTGGGGAAAGTGAAGAGTGAGAAAAATTCAGAGGGCTATTGGAATTCCAGGGCTGTTATAATTTGCAGTCTTTCACATGAAAAGCAAGGAAAACAGTTGTTTTATTTTACTTATTTAGAGATCCAGCACAGTAGCAGGCCTTTCTGTCCAACAAGCCTGTACATCTCTGTGATGAATGAACCTACTAATCCATACATCTTTGGCGTGTGGGAAGAAACTGGAGAAAAGCCACGTGGTCATGGGGAGAAGGTACAAACTCCTTACACAGGCAGCAGTGGAAATTGAATGTGGGCTACCTGCTCTAAAATAGCATTTGGCTAACCCCTGTGGTACCGCGTCGCCCTCCATTACATCACTGAATATAAAGGAAAAAATGGAAATGTGGATCAAAACAGAAGAAATTAAGTGAGTCAATGTCATTAGAAAGTATTATCAAGGGCGTACCTGTGCTGACTCATGGCATTAAGAATGGATCTTAGGATGTGATAAGAACAGTGCCTGGACAACAGAGATTCAGCTATGTTCAGTTTTGACTTTTCGATTCCAAGAAAGCACAACACTGTACATATCAAACAATGCCTATGCAAACATCAAAAAAGACTTCTGATATCAAACTGAAACGCTATGTAAAATAATGAAGGACACTCGTTTGTAATACTTCACTAATCGGCACTTAAAGAAAAATACAGGGAATGCAAAGTCAGTTGATTGAATATAAATTTAATTTAGACAGGATGAAAGGGAAAAGGAGAACTGTGCTAAAAGGCTAACATGAGGAAATCTGCAGATGTTGGAAATTCAAGCAACTCACAATCACTCCTTGCCTGTTCTCCATCTCCCTCTGGTTCTCCTCTCCCCCCCTCCTTTCTCCCTAGGCCTCCTGTCCCATGATCCTTTCCCTTCTCCAGCTGTGTATCCCTTTTGCCAATCAACTTCCCAGCTCTTAGCTTCATCTTTCCCCCTCCTGTCTTTTCCTATCATTTCCGATCTCCCCCTCCCCATCTCAAATCTCTTACTATCTTTTCTTTTAGTTAGTCCTGACAAAAGGTCTCGGCCTGAAACGTTTACTGTACTTCTTCCTATGGATGCTGCCTGGCCTGCTGTGTTCCACCAGCATTTTTGTGTGTGTGCTAAAAGGCTGATGGATATTAAGAAAGATAACAAGTAACCAGAAGATGGAACACCAGAAAAGAAAAATGTACACAAATGAACAAGAAACTCTTACACCAACAGATTAGATGAAAAAAAATGAAGAAACTAACAATGCCAGAAAGTAGGATATTTAGTTTTAGGGAAGGAAATCCAAGACTACTAATAGAAGGCATTTTGAAACTTCAATGCAACAGTAAAAGGAAGCTTCTGTTAGCAGATATTTGCTGTGTATTTTACTAGTTTTATGATTTGATCCCAATTTTCTGGAATAAAGTAAATTATAGTTGGGAAATAGTAATACTAAGGGGCAGCAATATTCAAATTCTAATTGATTTATATCACATACATTAAAATATACAGTGAAATGCTTTGTTAGTGTTAACAACCAGTGCACATGCTGGGGGCAAACTATGAACACTCCAGGGTGCCAATCATGGGTTTGACCATCGTGTCTTGACCTCCAGATTTGCCTGGACCTCCAACTCTGGTGACCTAAGCCCTTGTGACTCATTCAGATCTTCGTGACTCCTTTAGGCCTCTACCTTTGGTTTTTGACCTTAGGCTTTGCCTCCCAGGCTTTGCTGGGTTTCACTCTCACATGGACTCACACGGACTTCCGACCCTGGTGACCTGGGGGTGTTAGTGGCTCTCAGGACTCCCACCCATACCCAACATTCGCCACCAGTACAGAGTTCCTGGCATGGGTCTTTGACCTGGGCATCGCTGGTCTCCTCAGCACCTGTAACACAACTTCTAGGATAGCTGACGTTTGTCCACAGAGTGTTTTGACTTGGACTCAAATTCTTTATTTACTATCGCTGATCTCTAACTCACCTCATCCCTGTCATTAACCTGACCTCTAACTCCCCTTTCTGTCCCCAACAAACCTAGCAAAAGAACTAAGTTTGAGCCATGGCATTAATGGACATTGCAGCCTGGCATCACCTTGATTGGAAGAAAATGAATATGACTCAGGATTATTGAATATCTTAATAAAAACAAAAGTTTTCCTCTAAGTAACTAAATACTTTTCTTGATAAAAATGTACATTTCAAGCCTACATGTTTCTGTGATTTTGTAATTAGGCAAGTTTCCAGTTTATTTTTAATATTTTTAATTGAGAAATGAATCTTATCTTACATTGTCTTTATGTAGTATCACTAACAGTGCACAGTCCGCCCTCCTTATCCGTGGGGGATTGGTTCTGGGAACACCCCCTCCTTCCGTAGATACCAAAAGTCACAGATGCTCAAGTCCCTTATTTAACCTATCTCAGTGCGGGTGGACTTTAGGACCCAGGGGAGCTCAGACAAAGACAAAACTAAGACAAATGTTTGACTAACTGACACTAAATAATACCGGATGTACCTGTTCCGACTTACGTAGAAATCTGACTTAAAGACTGAGCTTTTTTTTCATCTGCTGCAAATCATTTTGCAATATATTGTGAATGAAGGCAAAAGAAATAATGGAACACCAGACAGGGCTAGAGAGGTAATCAGTAACATCATTCGAGACCACTCAGCCCAGTCCATATGGCAAGTTTCTGCACTATAGGTTTTACGTTGTGATTGTGACTAATTCTTAGATGCATCACTGAATGTGCTAAAATATTCATTTCTCATCTCATCCACACACACACACACACACACACACACACACACACACACACACACACACACACACACACACACAATAGCACAAGTTAGGGCACCGTCCATTAATCTATTTCACATGTATGTTCAAAATAATGTGTATAACCATCATCCTCCTAAAATATGCAGCAGACTAAACTAAAAGCTGCTACCTCTGCTTGTTACGCTGTTGATTACAGTCACATTTAGGAAAACCTCAGGGACTAATTTTGAATTAATTTATCTGGTTGACACGAGGGTTGCATTTAAAGTTTTAGCTACCTGCCAAATGACAACCTGGAGTCTGGCAACAACTAAACCACTAGTCGGTCGTCCTATTTACTCAAGGTTATTTTAGCATCAAGGATTGAATGCTTTATGATGCTTTAAAATGAAGCTCGATGGCTTTAGTCTAAAAATCAACAATATGGTAGGTCCATGACTTGAATGTTCACTGTTAAATGCACAAATGAAACCCTCTCAAATCGGATAATATAGCAAGCTCCTCTATACCAATGTTTTTTGGGTCAGTACAGGTAAAAGGAGGATATGAGAAATGTTATTAGAAAAAGAATAAATGTAACTGTTGCACTGTAACACACATCATGGACTAGAATTTACGTTACTACTTTGTACCCAAAATGGCAGTGAAGACAAAATATAAAGTTTAAATAGCATGGCTTTGGAAAAGTGGTGTACAGGTGAGGGAGGGAGTGGATGTTAATTCAACTCGTTGTTTAGCAAGTGAACAAGAACTGTGGCTTTTCAGACCACTGAGGCTGAAAATCTCAGCAAGGATGAATTTTGCATGTGCTATTACTGTTGACATTATTTGGGAGAGTTTAAAGCTTCAATAAAAAGCTGGATGAAATGAAAAACTTGCCAAAGAGTCAATTTGAGCTTCCAAATGGATGCAGTGATACAAAAGCGTGGAAAATTGTCAACTTGACCTTAAGTCAACTTCAAATGCACCCTACTGTTGGAGCTGAAAAAGGCTATTTCTAAACTGATGAGTGCCACGTTAGGAAGTATGCAATTAAACATCTATTTTTTTAATAGCACTCAAATTTAATGAATCAGTCTAATGGATTTACACATTATTGCATTATCTCTTTAAATTTACTTGCATCTCCATGTTAGCTATCATGGATACCTATTTAAGTGGGCATCATTTGGAAATGGTATAGATCTTGCATAAAATATGGTACAAGAACCCGCCTCTTCAGACTTAATTATAGAAGGCAAATTACAATGTGCCATCAAGTCATTTGCAGGTTTTGTCCTGATAAACATGCTGATGGCTTTTATCCTTTCCAAAATGAAAGGTTAGTCACACACTATTGATGATGATTATGTCCATTTATTGTTTTAAAGCAATGATTTAAGGCAAATAATGAATTTACCTGAGGACAGAGGAGAGGGAGTCTGATGTATGCCAGCAGTTTGCTGAGTTCCTTTTGTCTGTTGTCTGCATCGTGCCGCACCCAGCTAAGCAATGCATTCAATATAGTTTCTTCATTTGGTATGTTCATATCATCACTAGCCAACAGCTTAACTATTTCATTTGCTGGCAGTAGTAGAAACTCCTGATTTCTTATCACATCCATGAAGTGCTCCTTAAACAAAAGAAAGAATGAACAATAATTAATATTATTTCACAGCACATTAAACACAATGACAATGGGACTACAAAACACACACACAATTCACAGATGTTCTCACAAAATTGTAAAGCACAAATTATTGCGTTAAGTTACTGAACGTAAGTCACAAAATGCAAATGGATCATGCCTTCTGCCTTGTTTTACTACTTGAAGATCCAGTCAGTGATTGATATATGAAACTGTACATGCATTACTGATAACATGACAAAAATCACAAAAATGACCAAAGACATTCATGGTTTACTCATCACAGGAATACACATTTGATTGACTTAAGTAAGTCATCATAAACTTCAGGTGTCATATGAGAGTCAAAATAAAAGCACAAATGCTGGAAACCTGAAATTAAAAAACTGCATTGTACTCTGCCTCTGAAATTAAACTGCATTGTCTACCTTGTTGCCTTATCTTGAGCTTTCTTTGTCTTACACCAATTAATATCATATGCTGAAAATATATGGAAGTATTTCCTCAGCAATCATATCTGTCACTCTGACATACATTGTAGCTTAGAAAAAACAAGTCTTCCAATAAAATATTACACTTTTAATTTTGTAATTAAAATAATTTAAACTGACAGGAATATTATGAGCTACCAGAACCTTGTTTTATTCCTCAAATATTTCATTTCTTTCTCTCAACCAAACTAATATTCCGCCTCCTGTACTTTGAATGGAACCATTCCACATTTGAGAAACCAGAATTCCAATTCTAATGAATGGCTATTGACACAAAATGTTAAATGTGTTGCTTTTTAAGGATACTGTCTGATGTGCTGGATGTTTCCAAGCAATTTCTACTATATCTCAGAATTTATGAGATTTCTTCCAATTGTGTTTTCATAATAAAATTGAAGATATTCTGATTACTGAAATTCTGTAAAGAGTAAATATTCCAAAAAATTATGATTAGGAATAGATTAATCTCTGTACGGTAAATCACTGACAACATTGTACTTTTCTTTTAATTTAAAGAAACACTATACTTAATTTTTAAATAATATCAATTTAATTATTGAGAGATTAATTCACTTTACATAGCTAAATCTGTTTCCGAAGCAACCTTTCCTCAAAGGAATAGTTCTGACTACATATTAAAGATTTCTAGAGATCGTAATTTCAGATCATTACGAACTAAGTAACATTATAACATTAAGAGGCTTCAGGAGATGGCCATCCAACAAGAATAATTAGTTGTGGAAATGGTTTTCTAAAAATATGTTGTTACTCGTGGTTCCTTATGAATATTATAGCTGGGGGTGGTAGTGGGGATAAGTGCCCACTACCTAGTAAATGCTCCCAATGGCGCGTGTCTCAAATATCCTCTGACAAACAAGTCGAGCTCCTGGCTTTCAAGTGTAGCTTAGCTACTAAGCCTGGTGGAACCGTTGCTACCGACAGGAGAAGGGGCAAAGGCAGGCTACTGGTGTCTTAAAACGAGTCGCTATGGGCAGATGGGGCTTGTCAGCCATGGTTGGCAACTCTGATCTCAAACCTCTGCTGCATTGCGGCTATACCTTCTTACGGTGAAACCTTCACGAGTAAACCCCGAGTAAAAATCCAGAGTTGGAGTTCCTAAGACAATCCTACCTTGAATTCAACACTAACTGGCAACTTCTATGATGCCTCTGGTGCCAAACTGTATTGGTCACTGCCGCTCCTTTGAATTCATCAGCTGCGTGGAGAAGGGGAGCCTGCTACAAGGCAACAGCTTGCTCACCATATCATACTGCCCTGCCTTGCGTATCAGGCAGTTGGGATGCAACATCCATGGCTGGCCCTGATCAATGGAGGGCCTCAAATTGCTTCTTGAGATTTTTGTCATGGACCTATTCATTGCCTAATCTTTGCTGAAAACTTTCCTAAAGTTACACTAATATTATTTTCTGATTTCTGGACAAATTAAGTGGCATCACGCAGTTAAAAACAGTTAGATAAAACTACTGTAAATTGAATGCAACATTTTATGTAAGTAATGTAGTATAGAAACCAATCTTTGAGGAAAGAACCCAATTAGTGGCCAATTTATAGATTCTATTCAGCAAATAAAAAATGCAAGTTAGTGTGCCCAATGCCCCTTCACAAGCAGATACAGATGTTAGCTGTAGGCTGATAAAAGCCTTGCTGACAATTCACCTCATTTAGTTACAGAAGGCTCTTTAAACTTGTTGTTCCTCTCCGTGCATCAGGTGGAAACCTTGCCATTTCTTTAGCATTTGCCTGTTTTTTACAAGACTGAGTTACAGGCTCGATGCTCAACTCAGCACAGATGGGAAGTATGCTAGGAGCTGGACGATTTGAACCTGGAACCATTTGCCTTGAAGTTTGCTGATGCCACTACACCACCAGCCGCCGCTTTAAACTTGAAGCTTTCTAATGCCAAGTTAATGATCTATTGTTAATGTTAACATTCACATCAAAAAGCATTTAAAGATCAAATATCTCTTAAGAAAATATTTAGTTGAAGACCAGAATAATAAGAAATTAAAATATTCGGTTTTGTATGTTGGTACAATTTTACAAACAGGATTCATGACACAATAAACTCTTGTATATCCAGTATTTTAAAAAAACAAAATTCTTTTGCAACTGGCAAAAGAAAATTTCTAAGAACATGAATCTGATTAAGTGTTATTAGGGAATATAGAACATAGCAAAAGGCACTGACCTTTTCTTATTTAGAATTAAATGATTTTAATTTAAGTGGTGGGCTAGGCTATATGTAAAACGTTCTATGCATGACCTACATATAAGACTCTTTAATTCTTTACAAGAGTAAACTCAAACTGTGTATTTTATGCATTTGTTATGTAAAGTAAGTGTGAAGATAGCTTTAGATTATTTACACTTACTTGTAAAGGCATTATACTTATAGGCCGATTAGCAACAAAATCCTCTTTGAAGATTTGGGACTTCACGTAATGTGATCAAAATCATACATCTGATTTATACATCATTTTACTTGAATACCATTTTGTCATAAAATGTAGAATTACAGTGTAAAGCATTCTTATTTAAAAGGCAAGTTGAAGGCTTATGCATAGAATACCAGTGTGTGATGCATGAAAATGTTCTATTGAGCAGTTCTCATGCAATGAGTATATTCATGTAACTGGTACCTCACATTCCCCATGGATGGTATATGGCTAAGATAATACTTAAAAGTTCTTTAATATTATTAAGCCTTTTTCTGTATTTAGGGCACTGCCATCTTTTTATTTATGCTAGCTTATTAAGTGTTAACAGATTCCAGAATTTTAAAGATGTCTCCACTATTAAACCATCATCCACCTGACCCATACTAATGAACTGTGAAGGCGAGATCCCTCCAGAAACAACCATGGTGTCATCTAACTCAAATTAATAAACTAAGAAAGAGCCATCCCTCCAAATACATACCATGGTGTAATTATGAGCCACTTTATGCAGGTCAGTGCAGCCTTGTGCATCTGCAAATGAACGAATTCCGAGACAGTTGGAAGGGTGAAGCTGCTTCATCAGGAAACCACAGCATGCCTCAACAACCTGAGATAATTGTAACAGGCAGGCTGTCGACAACAGGCATTCAATATTATCTTCTTTTAATTCCAAACGCCCTAAAGATAACAAACAAATAATGCCATTTTCTCACTTTATGTAAAAAAAAACTGTGTTTTGGATATTTGTAATAACTTTAATTTAAAATGGTTAACCCTCCAAATGATGCCTCTGCATTCAAATTGCTTTTGTTCATGAGTTGTGTAATTTGCAGCATGTTAGTATGGTAGTTTCTTTAGATTGATATCTTCTGTCAAATAACAACACTTAGAGGAATCTGAGTTTTGCAGTTAACAACCCATTAAGTGGAAATAGCATGCAAGATAAACCTTCCCAGTTTCGAAGGCCTAACCACAGATGGTAGATAGCATGAGTCTGAAAATGTTTACTAATAAAATAAGTTGCAGGTTGGGAAATGTGTTTCTATTTAAAAATCAAGACATGTGCTATATTTTAAATCCAAAGTAATTTAGCTATCAATAGTTAATGTTATCTCTTTATATAAATTTAGCATCTTAATAAAGCTTTAAAAGTATTATTTTATCTGAAGGAAGACAAGTTGCCTGGGTCACCTTGCTCCTCCAAAGAGCCTCCTATATTCTGCTACTGAAACACATGATCTTCCATTTTGTCTCTCTCCTTCTGCTTTCTCCTTCAGGTCAAGTTATTCCCTTGGGAATCAGCTATGCCAGGGTCTTTTTGAATTTTACCATGATCTGATCAAAAATGCTTATTCTGTCAGCTGCCTAGCATTCTTTTGCACCTACCCTCCCAGTTTACTAAACTCAGCCTGGTATTCACTTGAATTATCCATCTAATGCAAGTCATGTTTCCCTTTCCTCTTATTTTTGTTCCATCTTTCTCATTCTCTTCTATCATCTAGCAGAGTTCTGAACTTTCCTCTTTTTGGAAATGTGCCAGAAACATTTCCTCTCTAAAGATCTCTTTGTTCAAGAAGGTTAATAGGGATAATCCTGGTAATTATAGGCTAGCAACTGTTACATCACTGGTGGGCAAACTATTGGAGATGGTTCTTAGGGACAGGATTTTTTAGCATTTGGTGAATTGCAGTTTGATTAAAGGCAGTAAGCGCAGATCTATGAGAAGCAGGTTGTGCTTCAGGAGCCTAATTGAGCACTTCACGGAGGTAACAAAACAAATAGAGCAGTGGATTTTAGTAAGGTGTTCATCAAGGCTCCCATTGGTAGGTTCATTCAGAAAGTCAGGGGGCATGGGATCCAGGGAAACTCGGCTGCATGGATTCAGAAACAGCCGACTCACAAAGCCAGAGGGTGTTAGTAAATTGAGCGAGTTCCACCTGGAGGGTCCTGACTAGTGGCGTTCCACAGAGATCTGTTCTGGGAACATGCTCTTTGTGATTTTTATAAATGACTTGGATGAGGAAGTGGAGGAATGGGTTACAGAGGAAGTCTGTAGGCTACACAAAGGTTGGTGGTGTTGTGGATGGTATAGATGGGAGTCATAGGTTATAAGGGGATGCAGAGCTGAGCAGTGAAGTGGTAGATAGAGTTCAATCTGGAAACCTGTGAAGAGATACACTATGGAAGATCAAGCTTGAAGGCAGAGCCCAAGGTTCAAGGGTCTGTACTATGATGTACTATTTTTAGCAGGATGGAGGAACTGAGGGACCTTTCGGTCCAGATACATAGATTCCTCAAAATTGCTGTGCAAGTTAATAGAGTGGCTAAGAAGGCTTATGGTGTGTTGGCTTCCAATAGTTGGGGGGACTGAATTCAAGAAGAATTAGGTAATGTTGCAGCTCTGTAAACCTCTGGCTAGACCACATTAGTAGTATTGCGTTCACTTCCAGTCGCCTCATTATAGGAAGCCTTAAAACGCGTGCAGATGGATTTACCAGAATGCTGCCTGGATTAGAGACCACATCTGATGAGAAAAGACTGTGTAAACTAGGGCTTTATTCTTTGGAGCAAAGGATGATGAGCGGGACTTGATAGAAATGCATAACATTGTGAGAGGCACAGATCACAACCAACACCTTTCTTTCAGGCACAGTGACCAAAATCAGAGGATACCCATTTAAAGTCAAAGGAGGAAAGTTAGGGAGATGTCAGAGGTAGGCTTTTTTTTAAAATCAGAGTGTTGGGTGCCTGGAATATACTGTTTGGGAAGTTGATAGAGGCTGATACAATAAGAGCATTTAAAAGTCTCTTAAATAAGTACTGGATTGAAGAAAAATGGAGGGTTATGGGCTGTGCAGGAGGGAGGTAGTAGACTGATGACGGAGTAGGTTTATATTGAGCACAATATCAGGGCCGAAGGGTCTGCACCATGCTGTGCAGTATGTTGTATCTTCTTTTTTTAAAAGTTTTATATTTTCACTTTACTCTAAGATATCCTCCAATGACACTTCCTTTTAAAAATAATCTATATTTAGAATACTCCTAAACCCTTCTTCATTAATCTTCTAAAATATATGATTTATTGATCATTGTTTCCTAACTGACATCTTGTCCATTTGTTAACTTCATTCCCGTGGTCTGTTTCAGCAATGCCTCTTTCCTTTTAGGGCTGGAAACACAGTGATTCGGAAGTTCTCCTGCACACGTTTCCTACCCTTCCCTGCGTTTTCCCAATCAATGGATGTGAGCATGCTGTGGTTCTGTGGAGAACGGCAATGTGGGGGCTAGTTTCCTCCACACTTCCAGCTCCATTCTCTGCACGGCAGAAATGAGGAACACAGTGGTGGTCATACAACAGTACAGGTATCCGATCTCTTTCTCCAAGTACTTAAATGAATCTTTCTTTCTTTTTCAATCTTTTTATTAGTTTTTTTAAAAAAAAACATAACATAATATTATATTAAATAGGTTATGAATACAATAGATTTAAAATTAAATTAGTAACAAGATAACAATATCTTATTAAACTATCAGCGAAATAGGATCATACAATAATCAATCTAATCTATATTGATTATACATGAAAAGATTAAAAATCATCAAAAGAAAAAAAAGTATAAAATATAAGAAAAAATGTATATTTAAGGAAATAATAAAAAAAAATAAATCTAAACTAACATGGGCAGTAATAGCAGTTTATATGTATATGATAGTGTCAAAAACTCCGGAACTCCATACCAGAACAAGAATAATAAGAGTAAAGGTCTGGAAGAAGTCAAATTAATTCATATGAAAGTGTCGAATGAACGGTCCCCAAGTTTCTTCAAATTTAATTGATGAATCAAAAATAGTACTTCTAATTTTTTCTAAACTTAAACAAGAAATAGTTTGAGAGAACCACTGAAATGTGGTAGGAGGATTTACTTCTTTCCAATTTTGTAATATAGATCTCCTGGCCATTAATGTTACAAAGGCAATCATTCGTCTAATTGAAGCGGAGAATCGACTATCATCTTCATTTGGTATACCAAAAATTGCAGTGATAAAATGAGGTTGTAAATCAATATTCCAAATTGAGGAAATGGTAGCAAATATGTCCTTCCAATAATTATGTAAAGTAGGACATGACCAAAACATGTGGGTCAATGAAGCCACATCTAAATGACATCTGTCACATTGAGGATTAACATGAGAATAAAACCGAGCAAGCTTATCTTTAGACATATGAGCTCTATGTACGACCTTAAATTGTATTAAAGCATGTTTAGCACATATAGAAGAAGAATTAACCATTTGTAAAATTTTTTCCCATTTTTCCGTTGAAATATTGTATTGAAGTTCTTTTTCCCATTCCTGTTTAATTCTACCTGATATCTCTGGTTGTATCTTCATAATCATATTATAAATAAGAGCCACTAATCTCTTCTGACAGGGATTTAAAGTAAAAATCATATCTGAAAAATCTATCAAAGTTGAATTAGGAAAGGATGGTAAAACTTTATACAAAGTTTCTAATTTGTAAATATCTAAAAAAATTAGATTTAGGTAATTTAAATTTGTTAGAAAGTTGATCAAAAGACATCAAACTACCTTCAGAAAAAAGATCGCGAAAACATATTATACCTTTCCTTTTCCATATACTAAAAGCTTGATCTGTTAAAGAGGGTTTAAAGAAAAAATTAAGTAAGATAGGGCTATCAAGAACGAAGTTTTTTAGAGTAAAAAATTTACGAAATTGAAACCAAATTCGTAATGTATGTTTGACAATAGGGTTAGATATCTGTTTATTAAGTTTAACTAAATCAACAGGGAGAGAAGAACCAAGAACAGAAAATAGAGAATATCCTTGTGTACCATTACATTCTAAATTTACCCACTGTGGGCACAATGGTAAATCTAAATCTAATTTCCAGTATAATAAATTCCGAATATTATTTGCCCAATAGTAAAATCTAAAATTAGGTAAAGCTAAACCACCATCTTTTTTAGATTTCTGTAACTGTCTTTTACTTAATCTGGGGTTTTTATTTTGCCACACAAATGAGGAAATTTTTGAATCAATGCTATCAAAAAAAGACTTAGGAATAAAAGTTGGTAAGGCTTGAAATAAATATAAAAATTTCGGTAAAATCATCATTTTAACAGCATTGATCTGACCAACCAATGATAAGGATAAAGGAGACCATCTAGTAGTAAGTTGTTGAATTTGATGAAGCTTAGGTAAAAAATTCAATCTGAATAAAACTTTATATTTCTTGGTAATTTTTATACCTAAATAAATAAAATTATCAGTAACAATTTTAAATGGTATCCTGTCATTCAGTAAAGTTTGTGCATTTAAAGGGAAGAGTTCACTCTTATCCAAATTTAATTTGTAACCAGAAAAACTACCAAATTGAACCAACAAGGATAGAATAGCGGGAATAGAAAAATTATCAGGACCAGAAATATGAACAACAAGTCATCAGCATAGAGCGATAACTTGTATAATTTCTCATTACGGGTAATACCAAAAATATTAGGGGATTCACGAATAGCAATGGCTAAAGGTTCTAATGCAATATTAAATAATAAAGGACTTAAGGGACAACCTTGTCTCGTACCACGAGATAATTGAAAAAAAGAGGATCTATAATTATTCGTAAGAACAGAAGCAACAGGTTTATAATATATTAATTTAATCCATGATATAAAATTAGAACTAAAATTAAAATTCTTCAAGGCATTAAATAAGTATGTCCATTCAACTCTATCAAAACCTTTTTCAGCATCTAATGAAATAACACATTCTGGGGTTGTGGGTAAGGAAGTGTAAATTATATTAATCAATTTTCTAACATTAAAAAAGGAGTATCGGTTCCTAATGAAACCAGTTTGATCTCCTGAAATAATCTGTGATAGTACCTTTTCTAACCTAATAGCTAAAATTTTTGTAAGAATCTTAGAGTCTACATTTAGTAACGATATAGGGCGATAAGATGCACATAAAGTAGGATCTTTATCTTTTTTAAGAATTAAAGAAATAGTAGCTTCATAAAAAGACTGGGGTAGTCTCTTCTTAATAAATGCATCATTAAAGATTTCACATAGCCAAGGGGAAAGCAAAGAAGAAAAAGTTTTAAAAAATTCTATAATATAACCATCAGGGCCAGGAGCTTTCCCTGAATTCATCGATGAAATAGCCTCTCCTACCTCAGCCATAGAAATAGGAGCATCAAATAAACTTCGATCTTCATCTGTCAGTTTGGGAATATTCAAATTGTTAAAAAAATTATCCATCATAGACAGATCACCATCAAATTCTGATTGATATAAAGATTTATAAAAATCTTGGAAAGTATTATTAATTTCTTTATGATCAGTAGTCAGATTACCGTCTTGTTTACGAATTTTAATAATTTGTCGCTTAGTCGAAATAGCTTTTAATTGATTAGCTAACAATTTACCAGTTCGATCACTATGAATATAAAATTGAGCCCTGGTCTTAATTAATTGATTCTCAATTGAAGAAGATAACAGTAAGCTATGTTCCATTTGCAGTTCAACTCTCTTCTTATAAAGTTCCTTGGTAGGAGTAACGGAATAAATCTTATCAATTTCTTTAATTTTATCCACCAATAAAGCTATATCTAAATATCTTTGTTTTCTTTTACCAGCAGAATATGAGATAATTTGTCTACGAATAAAAGCCTTAAAAGAGTCCCAAAGTATTCCTTCGGTATACTTCAATCTCTTCGGTATAGTTTGTTGAAAAAAATAAGTCAATTTGCTGTTTTATGAAGGTAATAAATTCTGGATCTTGAAGCAAAGTAGTGTTGAGTCTCCAAGATCTAGTATTAATGAAAGAGTCTGAAATCTTGATAGATAACTTCAAAGGTGCATGATCCGAAATAGCAATAGAATCATATTTACAATCAATAACATCTGCTAATAAACGATGATCAATAAGAAAATAATCAATTCTAGAATAACTATGATATACATGTGAAAAAAACGAAAATTCTTTATCTTTAGGGTTCAAAGACCGCCATATTTCAGTAATTCCCGAATCAACCATAAAAGAGTTAATAAGTAAAGCTGATCTATTCGGAAGAGTTCGAATAGGTTTAGATCTATCCATCAAAGGATTCAAACAACAATTGAAATCTCCACCCATTATCAACATATATTCATTTAGATTAGGAAGGACAGTAAATAAACGTTTAAAAAAATCAGGGCAGTCAAAATTTGGAGCGTAAATATTAACTAAAGCCACTTTTCGGTTAAAAAGTGAACCAGTAATCAACAAAAATCTGCCCTGTGGATCAGATATAATTTCATGATGTATAAACGATATTGAGGGGTCTATAAAAATAGACACACCCCTAATTTTAGCAGTACAATTCGAATGAAATTGTTGACCCTTCCAGAACCTAAAAAAGCGTTGATTATCCTCCCTCCTAATATGGGTCTCCTGTACAAAGATAATATTAGCATTTAGTCTATGGAATACTTTAAATATTTTTTTACATTTAATCGGATGATTTAAACCATTAGTATTCCAAGAAATAAAATTAATAGACTTATCCATCATGCTAATATTAATTGTATATATCATGAAAGGTTAAAAAAAACACATAACCCATAATTCAGGAAGAAGGAAAAATGATACAGGAGCAACCGGAGAACATGACTCCTCACCAATATTAATAATTTGAAGTCGGCCCATGAACTAAAAGCAAAAAAAAATAAAAAGCAAAAGCGTGAAAAAAGATCCCTCCCCCCTCCCCCCAACCCTCGAAAGAAAGCCAAGCGGCAAGAGCATAAACTAACACTAATATTACCCCCATTTCAAGATGGCAGCTCCATAAAAAGATTAAAAAAAAACTACATAACACCCAGATTTAAATATAGGGTTGTAAAGAGAGAATATATATCAATCAGAATGAAAAAAAAATAATATAATAAAACAAATGATCATTAATAAAAAAAGTATAAACATTAAAATTTGAAAGTGTAATATACCTTTAAAAAAAATTCCATGTTCAAATACAAGAAAAATGACGTTTCAAAAGCAAAGACTTATGGGAAGAAGAAACGACAGTTTGAAAAAGCCATATTACAAAATACAAATGTAAGTTCAGCAATCTATTAAAAAATTTAATAAAAAAAGTTATCAAAATAGGATTAAAAAAAGATTTAATAGACACTACAATATATAAAAAAAAAGACCAAAAAATCCAAAACATTCGTCCCATTTCCAAGTGCAGGCAAACAAATAAATGCTTACAGAAAGCAAAGTCTTATGGGAAGAAGAAACGACATCTTAAAAAAAGTAAATCCTTATTACAAAATATAAACGTGTATATCTGAAACAGAAAAAAGAATAAAAAAAAAGATATTATAAAAAATTAAAAGAGCATCTATAAACGATGATGATAGTAAAAAAAAAAGAAACCAGACCTGTAGATCAGGGTAAGAAGTTATAACCCAGCTTCATAGGTTAAAACTTAAAATGAAATGGCATCTTCTCTCCAAAAAATCTTCAGCATAACACATAGTTCAACTTGCACTAGAAGATCGATATTCTTCAACGAATTTCTTCGCTTCTTCCGGAGTGTTAAAAAATTGCTGACTGTTGTCGTTCAACGTAATTCTAAGATTCACTGGATATCTTAAAGCTTGTTTAGGTCTAATCGAATGAATCTCTGCCATCACTGGTTTAAAAGCGATTCTCGCTCTCATTACTTCGAATGAATAATCTTCAACAATTCGAAATGTGTTGCTATTGTGAGAAATCATACCTTTTTTACGAGCTAATCGAATTAAAAGCTCTTTCTCCCGAGGATAATGAAGGCGAACAATCACAGCTCGTGGTTTGCCACTCGCAGCCGAAAATCTCGCAACTCTGTGAGCGCGGTCGATAACAGGTTTAGTATGCAAACCTTCACCACCGAAAATTTCCCACAATAATTTAGAGAAAAATTCAGTTAAATCACCGGACTCAATTTTTTCGGGGAACTCAATGATTCGCAAATTCTGTCTGCGAGATCGGTTTTCGAGATCAGTAATTTTAAACTTATACTGATCTATTGTTTTAGCAGTCGAATGTACCTTCTTCTCCAGCGCTTCAATTGTACGTACTTTTTCACAAATTAATTTTTCAAGAGTCATGATCTTATCTTCATGCCGCTGAATATCTGATGCCTGCGGTTGAAGCTTAGTATCAAACGATCTAACAACTCCTTCAAGTTCAGATATTTTCGTGGTAAGCTTATTTTCCAAACTTGCCAGTTTACTTTCCAATTTACTTTCTAGCCTGCTTTCCAAACTTGCAAGTTTAGCATCCAGAAGATGAGAAATTGCGTCGATGTATAAAGGATCCTTGGACGATTTCTTGCTTGTAGCCATTTTAAGTTTGACAAGATTAAATCAAATATTGTTTTAGGAAAAAAAAAGTTAATCAAAAGTATCAACTCATATGATTAAGTTCGAAAAGATTTGATTAAAGGGTGATTATAGTTGAAAAAATGAAGAGTGCCTAAAAGGCAGATGTTTACGTCGCCATCTTGAAACTCCACCTTAAATGAAACTCAGTTGAGCTGTGCCAAGAAACTGGATAAAGTAGTACCCAGTGCCTCAGCTTAATGGGAAGAAAGGCTGATGCTTGCACTGTTCTTCAGTTACAAACAGAGAAAATGTTACTGAAATGATTAAGTATTTACAACATTATATGAATTGAAGTAAAAAACTGTGACTAAAAACCTTTTCCAATGCCTTGAGCAAATCAGATTGGATTAAAAAAAGCTAAAAGCAGCAGCAAAAGCACAAATTCTAAAGTCTAATCTAGTTAGCTTAACTTTAGTGGAGGAGATAAACATCTATGTGAAAGAAGACCATGGGCAAGAGAGCAAATCTCACCTGATAACTTGCATCCTAAATAACTAAATCCATTGCTGTGTGGCTAATCATGGTAAGAAGCCAGATTTCTCTTTATAATCATCATTTTTTTTAAATGGTCATTTGTCAGGTGGAAAAGCCTGGAGATGTCAATTTTGTAGATAAGACACATACATGGGAGGTGATAGGTGGAAAAATTAAAGGGCTGAAGATAAAGCTGATAGGAGAGCAGAGTGGACCATGGAGGAAAGGGAAGAAGGGGCACCAGAGGGGGGTGATAGGCAGTGTGTACATGTATATGTAGATATATGCCATCTCCCAGTTTCTCACTTCATTCCCCCTCTCCATGGGACAGATGGGTGGGTAGAGGCCCTTCAATTCCTCTGCGTGTAGCAATATGGAACAAATTCTGAAATTATACTAAGCTCCTAGTACCTGGAAGTAGAGGCAATAATAACCAGAGCTACCCTCACCCTCACTTGCAATGGAACTATGGTTCTATTCTTTGGCTATAGCAGTTGTAGGTACAAGTGCAGAATAATTGTGCGGAGGGAGGTGTTGCTGCCTATCATTAACTCATTGTGGTCTACTAGTCAGGAAGTCAAAGCTCCATTTGAGAGGAAGTTATTGAGTCTCATGGTCTGGGGTTTGGTCATGAATTTGCTTGGAATTATAGTATTGAAGATGGATCTGTAGTCAAACAATAGTCTGATGTACTTGTCTTTGCAGTCCAGATGTAGGGGGCTGCAGAGCTGGGCTAACATGCTAGAAGAGGAAAAGTAATAGAACCAAAAGCTCAGTCTACAATGGGTTGCAAGGGAGTAGTTCTATAACATCCACGAGGAAGTTAAGTGACTCCATTCATCTGAAGAGGTGACTGGAGGGGGAAGAGGTCAGAATAAGAGGAGGGGAGGGGAAAGAGTACAAGCTAGAAGGTAAGGGTTCAAGCATCTGAAGACTTTCTTGTGTTTGTGACATGCTAGAAGGTGATGGGTGAAGATGGGGGAAAGGTAGTTAGTTAGGGGAGGGGGAAGTTAGGGAAGTGAGAAGCTGGGAGGTGATGCACATCACATATACTGCAGAGTTCCTCCAGCATTGTGTGTGTGCTTCCACTGAAAGCATTCTGTCTGGATGCATAATGGCTTGGTATGACAACTGCTCTACACATAACTGCAAGAAATTGTAGCATTACAGGAACCAGCATCCCCTCTATGAATTGTCGGTATTTCTCACTGCTTCAGTGAAACAGCCAGCATATTCATAGAACCCACCCACTCCACACATTCTCTCTTCACCCCTCTCCCATTGAGCAGAAGATACAAAAGCCTGAAAGCACATACCACCAGGCTCAAGAACACCTTGTATCCCACTGGTATCAGACTCTTGAATGAACCTCTTGAACGTAAGATGGAATTTTGGCCTCACAGTCTATCTGACATGATCCGGCACTTTATCATTTATTTATACTGCACCCTTGGATAGTGTTTACACTTTATTCTGCATTGTTATTGTTTTACCCTCATTCTAGCTCAATGCACTGTCCCACCAGTATGCAAGACAAGCTTTTCACTATATCATGGTACGTGACAATAATAAACCAATATCA
Source organism: Hypanus sabinus (assembly GCF_030144855.1). Classification (NCBI taxonomy): domain Eukaryota; kingdom Metazoa; phylum Chordata; class Chondrichthyes; order Myliobatiformes; family Dasyatidae; genus Hypanus; species Hypanus sabinus. The sequence goes on along the minus strand of NC_082719.1, from coordinate 43,790,239 downwards.
AGAGCTCTGTGGAATATGAATATGGGCCCTTTATCCATAATAATCAGGCTACCATGTAGAAACCAAAGGCTTCTCCTTTATTACAAAATACAGCAATTACATAGAAAATTATAATTTTGTGTTTACCTGTGTAGGCATATTGAACTAATGCCCATAATGCATTTGAATCCACACCTTCAATTTTTATTTCTTCCTGTTTAGCTTCCCTTACATCATTTGTGAACATTGCAGCAAAGTAGTCTGAAACTGAAGACAGAACTAGCCTGGCAGAAGAACAAAAAAAATCAGATGTTAGTAACTTTCATCTACATATGTTCACCAACTGTGAAGCATTTCACCTTAGGATATATATGGACTTTTCTTCCATCTCCATTTATAGGCAGGCCTCAGCTAAGTCCACTTTGCTGAAGTGTTTCCCTCCAGAGAGGCTTGCAAATATATCCTCTATCCTGGGCGGAAGGTATTGATCTACTTTCAGTACTGGGTTGATGGTGACCTTAACCACAGGTCCTGACAGACCTAGTCTTCTTGGCTTCTGGGACCAGTGGCATTGCCCATGGGCTTCACTCAACCTTGGAAAGAATTCTGCCTCCATGTGATTTAGTTCACTGGCTACTTTATCACAGATGGTATAAGGAACCAGATGGACTTTGTAAAACTTTGGTGTGGCATTTTCATTTAACACTATTTTACCCTTGATATGTTTCAGTTTTCTAATGCCATCCTTGAACACTACTCTGGCATCATCCAGTACATTAATTTGCTTTTAGTTGACTCTGTTGGAGGGGATGTGACATGCAAATGGTGGATGGATTTCCAATCAAGTTGTAGTTGTTTTAGCCAATCACAACTCCGCAATGCTAGCTCTCTTGTCTTTAACCACACACAAGATCAATGTAACTTGTTGGTTTCTGTATTTCATTGTAATGGATATTATTCCCACATGAGTTACCATTTCTCCATATTAAGCTCTTAGTTGGATATCTGCAGGCTTCAGTTCAGTACCTTTAAAATGCCATTCAAACTCATTTTGTGGAATGACTGAGCCAGTGCCTGATTCCATTTTATTTAATTTGTCATTCACCTTTAGTGTATGCCATATTGCTTGTTTATTGTTAATTTTCACATTGTAAATCTCAAGGTTACTGAGTCCTGTGTCACTCTCATCATTCTCAGACTTTTCAACAGCATGAAGATTAGTGCCCTTTGAAACTACAACTTGACTTTTTATTTTTTTCTCTTCCCTGTTAAATCCACTTAATTTTGTCTGCCTGGTATGCTCTTTGTATATGTCCTACTTTCTGGCATTTTCTGCAAGATTCGCATTTAAACCTGCATTGATCTGGTGAGCCCCTGCCACAATGGTAACACAATTTGTTTGGCCAGGCATATTTCCATTTAGATGTTGCAATTTACTTCACGTTCACTTTTATTCATAACTGCAACTCAATGTGTCTTTGGCTGCTATTTCCATTGATAAAACAATTTCAACTACTCTTTTAGATATGAATTGTGCTTCAGTTAGGAGCTGTTTTTGAATGCTTTCTTGTAATATTCCACAAATGAAATGATTTCTCAGTGCATCATTAAGCTCATCACTGACCATCCAAGAATGGTTGGACAAATTCTTCAATTCAGCCACGTAAAATGTAATGGATTATGAAACCTAAAGTATTCTGCAATCAACAATGGTTTTGGTTCAAAATGTTCCTGCATTTGTTTGAGACATCAGCAAAGCTCATTTCAGCTGCTTTGGTTGGAGCAGATTCTCTTCTAAGCAAACAGTATGATTTTCCAACTATTGCACTCAGTAACACTGACACTCACTTTTCATTGCCGATTTAATTTGCTTCAAAATACTGCTCAAGTTGTTCAGTACACATCATTCAGTTATCTGTTCCACAATTGAACATATCTATCTTTCCAATGTAGTCAGCTATTTCTGCTGCTTAAAATTATTTTATTATCATCCAGTACTCACTGCCTACGAGCCTGTCTGTTTTCTGGCTTTTTTAAAAAAAAACTTGAATGTCTCTCTTCGCCTTTCAAAGAAAAACCACCACACTTGTTTTTAAAAAAGATCCAAACATCCCTCTCTCTCTCTCTCTTCCAAAGGAAAAAAAAATGTGCTGCACTTCAACAGGTATATAGTCACCAGAGGACATTTTAAAACTACATCATCACCACTGTTATGTAAATCCAGAGGCTAACTGAAAAAAAAACATGGGAGCCAGGATGATGGTCAACTTCCTGTTTCTTTAGTGATGCACGCACATATGATGTGGTGAGGTAATGATATATGCCATTCATGTACTTCTAACATATTACCCATAATGAATTATGTGTGTTGGCACGTGGCCAAGCGGTTAAGGTGTTGGTCTAGTGACTCCAGTGATTTGAAGGTTGCTAGTTCGAGCCTCAGCTGAGGCAGTGTGTTGTGTCCTTGAGCAAGGCACTTAACCACATATTGCTCTGCGACAACACCGGTGTCGAGCTGCATCAGCCCTAGTGATGGGCCCTATCGGCCCCACTGACAACATTGGTGGCATGGAGAGGGGAGACTTGCAGCATGGGCAACTGCTGGTGTTCCATACAACCTTGCCCAGGCCTGCGCCCTGGAAACCTTCCAAAGCACAAAAATCCATGGTCTTATGAGACTAATGGATGCCTATAATAATGAATTATGTAAACCAGCAAAGAACACTCAATCAAACATTATATTTATAATAATATCCAAATATTACTGAAATATTAAATATACTACAAAATGAATTGTGTCCAATTTAGATACATAAATTAGATTATTAGAAACTGAAGGACATTGCTGGAAGACTAGTTCTTTGCAGATGAGCCAATGTGAAACAAATAACTTATTTGTACTTGCCTTTGGCCTGCTGTTCCATTTATTGGTCGCAAAAGTATTGGTTTATCCTTAACAATTCCCAATTATCTGTCAGCGACTTATGTGGCTGAACTGTGCTTCCTAAAATTTCTTCCCTGCCAGTGCATAGATTCACAATCTGACCTCTGGCCCTGTAGATGCAGTTTCAGGACCATTGAGGAACTCAGCACCAGTCCATTGACCAAAACCGGACTGTGACTCCAAATTCCCTTCCAAGCTGCATGCCACACTGACTTGGAAACGTATCACCAGCTGTTCAATATAGTTTGACCAAAATCTTGGGATACTCTTCCTAACAGAATCTTCATTGCAAAATGAGAAGCAGCTGGGTCATCTGCAAACATCTCAAATTACAAACTTAAAGGGATAAAAATCAATATAAATTTAAACATTCACTGATGGAAGAAAAAACAATGGTCCAAATTTTATTAAAATTTATTTCACCAACTGTCTTTCTACTTAGTGAATTTCACCAAAATGAATTAAAATTGCTGTTATCCAAAAAAAAAAGAAATCGTTAAAGAGTCTGTTTTTTTGTAAGTAAGTTTAAATATAGATACCAAAATCCTAATTACATTAAAAAATAGTAACATTTAAATCTGATAGGTAATTAAATATTTTAAAAAATAAAGCCTCCATAGGACTTCATCAAATTTTACATAGAATACTAGAACAGTTGCCAGAAAAGAATTATTATTGATATTACATTTCCTGGTTATTAAATTTTTGATTTTGTGAAGAACAACCTGGAAAGTGGTATAATTTACAGAAAAGAAAACTTATTGATGAACTTTTCATTCACCTGTGGGCTGGAATCCTTCGGTCATTGGCCAGAAGCACTACATCACATAGCTGCTTATGTCGGAGGTAGTTCTCCATTTTTTTGAAGGTTTGTTCTGCATGGTTTAGTGCCTGAAAACACTCTTCAGGGGCAGGAGGATCCATTATCTGGCACGGGGACAGGTTCTGACTGCTGCTTGAAGTTCTGCTGTAGGAAGTGCCAGATAATTAATACAACCATTAAACTGTTCATACGTTAACATAATGGTAAAAATAGATATGAACACATGCAGGATTACATACATTGGCTTTAGTCGTTTCATTTCTTTGTGATTATAGCTGTGGCAATTTGAATTTTGACAAGCAACATACACAAGTTGTAAATTTTAAAAAACATTTAATTTTTCTTGGTGTGTCATTATGAACTATGTTCTAACTTTAAATTTTGTGAAAAGTATATTTTAGTTATTTTATATAACTAAACTTGACAGTGCATCACTTTGTCATTAATCCCTTCAAATGTTTAAGATGATTGACAAGTCTGCAACACAGAGACTGGATGAGCTAACTGATAGCGTAGCAGTTAGCATGAAGCTATTACAGCTTGGAGTTCAATTTTGACACTGTTTGTAAGAAGTTTGAACGTCCTTTCCGTGGTTTCCACTGTGTGCTCCAGTTTCCTCTCACATTCCAAAGACAGAGAAACATAGAAAACCTACAGCACAATACAAGCCCTTTGGCCCACAAAGTTGTGCCGAACATGTTCCTACCTGAGAAATTACTAGGCTTACCTAGAGCCCTCTATTTTACTAAGCTCCATCTACCTATCCAAAAGCCTCTTAAAAGACCTTATTGTATCCGCCTCCACCACCATTGCTGGGTGCCCATTCCATGCACTCACCACTCTGAGTTAAAAAAAACTTATCCCTGACATCTCCTCTGTACCTACCCCCCAGCACCTTAAACCCGTGTCCTCTTGTGGCAACCATTTCAGCCCTGGGAAAAAGCCTCTGACTATCCACATGATCAATGCCTCTCATCATCTTGTACACCTCTATCAGGTCACCTCTCATCCTCCTTCACTCCAAGGAGAAAAGGCCAAGTTCACTCAACCTATTCTCATAAGGCATGCTCCTCAATCCAGGCAACATCCTTGCAAATCTCCTCGGCACCCTTTCTATGGCTTCCACATCCTTCCTGTAGTGAGGTGACCAGAACTGAGCACAATACTTCAAGTGGGGTCTGACCAGGGTCCTATATAGCTGCAACATTATCTCTCGGCTCCTAAATTCAATTCCACGATTGATGAAGGCAAGTACACCGTATGCCTTCTTAACCACAGAGTCAACCTGTTCAGCTGCTTTGAGCATCCTATGGATTTGGACCCCAAGATCCCTCTGATCCCCCACACTGCCAAGACTCTTACCATTAATACTATATTCTGCCAGTGGAAAGCGGCCAGTGAAGGAGTGACGCTTTGGAGGTTTTGACTCAAGAGATTCTGGCAGTTTAAAAAAAAAAATAAACAGAGGGGTGACTTAAGCGGAACAGCCAGTGAAGGAGTGGAGCTTTGAGGCAGAGAATGAGCTTGCTCCCAGTTAGGCTTTACAATGCCTCCTGAGATGGTGATGTGCCTCTCCTGTGAGATGTGGCAGTCTTGGGGGAACTCCCCTCTCTCGCAGAGTCACATCTACCAGAAGTTCATGTGGCTGGGCCATGTGTAAGACTATGTAAAGGATCTGGAGCTGCAGCTGGATGACCTTTGACTCATAAGGGAGAATGGGGCAGTCATAGATGAGTGCTACAGAGAGGTAAACACACCTAAGCTGCCGGAAGCAGGTCGTTGGGTTGACAGTCCAGGGTGGGGGGGGGGGGAAGTGAAGGTGAGTAGACAGGTAGAGCACCCCTGTAGCCATTCCCCTGAATAATAAGTATACTGTCCTGGATACTGTTGGCAGGGACAACCGACCAGGGGCGACCCATGGTGGTAGGGACTCCAGCACTGTGTCTGACCCTGTAGAGCAGAAGGTTGGGACGGAGAAGAGGAGAGCTGTCATCATTGGGATTCTATAGTCAGGGGAGCAGACAGGAGATTTTGTGGACTTGAGAAGGACACCCGCATAGTTTGTTGCCTCCCGGGTGCCAGGGTCTGGGATGTCTCTGACCAGGTGCATGACATCCTGGTACGAGAGGGAAGGCAACCAGAAGTCATGATACACGTTGGTACCAACGACATAGGCAGGAAGAGGGATGAGGTCCTGAAGTGCGAGTTTTGGGAACTAGGCAGAAGGCTGAAGAACAGGACCTCAAGGGTGGCGTTCTCAGGATTGCTGCCAGTGTAACGTGATAGTGATGGTAAGAATTGAAGGAGATGGTAGTTGAATGCGTGGCTGAGCAGTTGGTGCAGGGGGCAGGGCTTTCAAGATTTCTGGATCATTGGGATCTCTTCTGGGGAAGGTGGGACCTGTACAGATTGGATGGGTCGCACCTGAACTCGAGGGAGAGCAATATCCTCACAGGTAGGTTTACTAGCATGGTTCGGGAGGGTTTAAACTAATTTTCAAGGGTGGTGGGACCCGGAGCGATAGAGCAGTGGAAGAAGTGCATGGAGTAAAGCCAGATCTAACCTCTAGAGAGGCTTTGAGGAAAGAGAAGCAGAATAAAGGGTTTTAAGGTAGAAGGGCTAAAGTGCGTGTACTTCAATGCAAGAAGCATCAGGAACAAAGGTGATGAACTGAGAGCTTGGATACATACATGGAATTATGATGTAGTGGCTATTACAGAGACTTGGCTGGCATCAGGGCAGAAATGGATTCTCAATATTCCTGGATTTCAATGCTTCAAAAGGGATAGGGGGGGGGAAGGGAAGGAGGGGTGGCATTACTGGTCAGGGATACTATTACAGCTACAGAAAGGGTAGGTAATGTAGCAGGATCCTCTTTTGAGTCAGTATGGGTGGAAGTCAGGAATGGGAAGGGAGCATTTACTCTACTGGGGGTATTCTATAGGCCCCCCGGTAGCAGCAGAGATACCAAGGAGCAGACTGGGAGGCAGATTTTGGAAAGGAGCAAAAATAACAGGGTTGTTATCATGGGTGACTTTAACTTCCTTAATAGTGATTGGCACCTGATTAGTTCCAATGATTTAGACAGGGCAGAGTTTGTTAAGCGTGTTCAGGACGGATTCCTGTCACAGTATGTTGTCAGACTGACTAGGGGGAATGCCATACTAGATCTAGTGCTAGGTAACGAACTGGATCAGGTCACAGATCTGTCAGTGGGTGAGCATCTGGGGGACAGTGATCACCACTCCCTGACCTTTAGTATTGTCATGGAAAAGGACAGAATCAAAGAGGACAGGAAAATTTTTAATTGGGGAAAGGCAAATTATGAGGCTATAAGGCTAGAACTTGCGGGTGTGAATTGAGATGATATTTTTGCAGGAAAATGTACTATGGACATGTGGTCGATGTTTAGGGATCTCTTGCAGGATGTTAAGGATAAATTTGTCGGTGAGGAAGATAAAGAATGGTAGGGTGAAGGAACCATGGGTGACAAGTGAGGTGGAAAATCTAGTCAGATGGAAGGCAGCAGCATACATGAGGTTTAGGAAGCAAGGATCAGATGGGTCTATTGAGGAATATAAGGTAGCAAGTAAAGAGCTTAAGAAGAGGCTGAGGAGAGCAAGAAGGGGGCATGAGAAGGCTTTAGTGAGTAGGGTAAAGAAAACCCCAAAGCATTCTTCAATTATGTGAAGAACAAAAGGATGATAGGAGTGAAGGTAGGACCGATTGGAGATAAAGGTGGGAAGATGTGCCTGGAGGTTGTGGAAGTGAGCAAGGTCCTCAATGAATACTTCTCTTTGGTATTCACCAATGAGAGGGAACTTGATGACAGTGAAGACAATATGAGCGAAGTTGATGTTCTGGAGTATGTTGATATTAAGGAGGAGGAGGTGTTGGAGTTGTTAAAATACATTAGGACGGATAAGTCCCTGGGGCCCAACAGAATATTCCCAAGGCTGCTCCATGAGGTGAAGGAAGAGATTGCACATCCTCTGGCTAGGATCTTTATGTCCTTGTTGTCCACGGGAATGGTACTGGAGGATTGGAGGGAGGTAAATGTTGTCCCCTTGTTCAAAAAAGGTAGTAGGGATAGTCCGGGTAATTATAGACCAGTGAGCCTTATGTCTGTGATGGAAAAGCTGTTGGAAAAGATTTTTAGAGATAGAATCTACGGGCATTTAGGTCTGATTAGGGATAGTCAGCATGGCTTTGTGAAGGGCAGATCGTGTCTAACAAGCCTGATACAGTTAATTGAGGAGGTGACCAGGCATATAGATGAGAGTAGTGCAGTGGATGTGATCTACATGGATTTTAGTAAGGCATTTCACAAGGTTCCACACGGTAGGCTTATTCAGAAAGTCGGTAGGCTTATTCAGAAAGTCAGAAGGCATGGGATCCAGGGAAGTTTGGCCAGGTGGATTCAGAATTGACTTGCCTGCAGAAAGCAGAGGGTCGTGGTGGAGGGAGTACATTCAGATTGGAGGGTTGTGCCTAGTGGTGTCCCACAAGGATTGGTTCTGGGACCTCTACTTTTCGTGATTTTTATTAACAACCTGGATGTGGGGGTAAAAGAGTGGGTTGGCAAGTTTGCAGACGACACAAAGGTTGGTGGTGTTGTGGAGAGTGTTGAGGATTGTCAAAGATTGCACAGAGACATTGATAGGATACAGAAGTGGGCTGAGAAGTGGCAGATGGAGTTCAATCCAGAGAAGTGTGAGGTGGTACACTTTGGAAGGACAAACTCCAAGGCAGAGTACTAAGTAAATGGCAGGATACTTGGTAGTGTGGAAGAGCAGAGGGATCTGGGGGTGCATGTCCACAGATCCCTGAAAGTTGCCTCACCGGTAGATAGGGTAGTTAAGAAAGCTTATGGAGTGTTAGTTTTCATAAGTCAAAGGATAGAGTTTAAGAGTCGCGGGGTAATGATACAGCTCTATAAAACTCTGGTTAGGCCACACTTGGAGTACTGTGTCCAGTTCTGGTCGCCTCACTATAGGAAGGATGTGGAAGCATTGGAAAGGGTACAGCAGAGATTTACCAGGATGCTGCCTGGTTTAGAGAGTATGCATTATGATCAGAGATTAAGGGAGCTAGGGTTTTACTCTTTGGAGAGAAGGAGGATGAGAGGAGACATGATTGAGGTATACAAGATTAAGAGGAGTAGACAGAGTGCACAGCCTGCACCTCTTCCACAGGGCACCACTGCTCAATACAAGAGGACATGGCTTTAAGGTAAGGGGTAGGAAGTTCAAGGGGGATATTAGAGGAAGGTTTTTTTTTATTCAGAGAGCGGTTGGTGCATGGAATGCACTGCCTGAGTCTGTGGTGGAGTCAGATACACTAATGAAATTTAAGAGACTACTAGACAGGTATATGGAGGACTTTAAGTTGGGGGGGGGGTATATGGGAGGCAGGGTTTAAGGGTCGGCACAACATTGTGGGCCAAAGGGCCTATACTGTGCTGTATTATTCTATAAAATCATATTTAACCTACCAAAATGAACCACTTCACATTTATCTGGGTTGAACTCCATCTGCCATTTCTCAGCCGAGTTTTGCATCCTCTCAATGACCCACTGTAACCTCTGACAGCCCTCCACACTACCCACAACACCTTCAACCTTTGTGTCATCAGCAAACTTACTAACCCATCCCTCCACTTCCTCATCCAGGTTATGTGTAAAAATCATGAAGAGTAAGGGTCCCAGAGCAGATTCCTGAGGCACTCCACTGGTCACCAACCTCCATGCAGAATATGACCCACTCTTTGTCTTCTGTGGGCAAGCCAGTTCTGAATCCACAAAGCAATATTCCCTTGGATCCCATGCCTCCTTACTTTCTCAATAAGCCTTGCATAGGGTACCTTATCAAATACCTTGCTATAATCCATATAAACTGCACCTACAGCTCTCCCTTCATAAATGTGTTTAGTCACATCCTCAAAAAATTCAATTAGGCTCATAAGGCGCAACATGTCCTTGACCAAGTCATGCTGAATACTCCTAATCATATTCTACCTCTACAAATGTTTTAAAATCCTGCATCTCAGGATCTTCTCCATCAACTTACCAACCACTGAGATAAGACTCACTGGTCTATAATTTCCTTGGCTACCTCTGCTCCCTTTCTTGAATAAGGGAACAACATCTGCAACCCTCCAATCCTCTGGAACCTCTCCCGTCCCCATTGATGACGCAGAGATCATCAACAGACACTCAGCAATCTCCTCCCTCGCCTCCCACAGTAGCCTGGGGTACATTTCGTCCACTCCCAGTGACTTATCCAACTTGATGCACTCCAAATCTCCAGCACATCCTCTTTCTTAATATCTACATGCTCAAGCTTTTCAGTCTGCTGCAAGTCATCACTACAATCACCAAGATCCATTTCCATAGTGAATACTGAAGTAAAGTATTCATTAAGTACCTCTGCTATTTCTTTCGGTTCCATACACACTTTCCCACTGTCACACTTGATAGGTCCTATTCCTTCATGTCTTATCCTTTTGCTCTTCACATACTTATAGAATGTCTTGGGGTTTTCCACTTCTCATGGTCCCTCCTTGCTCTCCTAATTTCCTTCTTAAGCTCCTTCCTATTCGCCTTATAATCTCCTAGATCTCTAACATTACCTAGCTCTCTGAACCTTTTGTAAGCTTTTCTTTTCTCCTTGACTAGATTTATTACAGCCTTTGTATACCATGGTTCCTGTACCCTACCATAACTTCCCTGTCTCATTGGAACGTACCTATACAGAATTCCACACAAATATCCCCTGAATATTTGCTACATTTCTTCCATACTTTTTCCTGAGAACACCTGTTTCCAATTTAAGCCTCCAATTTCCTGCCTGATAGCTTCATCATTCCCCTTAACACAATTAAACACTTTCCTAACTTGTCTGTTCCTATCACTCTCCAATGTTATTGTAAAAAAGATAGAATTATGATCACTAACTCCAAAATGCTCTCTGACTGAGAGATCTGACACCTGACCAGGTTCATTTCCCAATACCCAAATACATGCCAGGTAGTAGGTAATCGGCCATTGTAAATTGTCCTGTAATTAGAAGAGGAAGAAACCCCTTAACTTCGAGTGGAGTTATCAGGACGCCGTCGTGATGGCATTTTTTTTTAGCAGGCTTTCTTATTTTTAAATGGTTGAGTTACTAGCTCGACGCTCAACCCAGCACGGATGGAAAGCGTGCGAGGGAGCTGCTGGATTCAAACTCGGGAGACTTTGCTCCGAAGTCCAGCAATGATGCCACTATGCCACCAGCCAGCTCCTGTGATTAGTCTAGGGTTAACTAGGTGGGATGCTGGGCAATGTGGCTCATTGGGCTGGAAGAGTCTTTTCTGCACTGCATCTCTAAATAATAAATAAATAAACAAATAGAATGCTTCTGTAAAACTTAAACCAATCTAAAAGGTTTTTAAAAATCCCAATTAATTAACAATAGAATAGTAACACTGAATTATTTTAAATAGGGAAGGACAGCAAAGGTGAAACATCTGCTCAAAATGCACGATTACTGTATCCCTACCAGACAGCATCACAGGTACGTTCTAATTAAATAGATCAAATGTTCACATGCTCTTTCAAAATTACATTATGCAATCCCTACAATTAATAAAGCTGATCCTATTGTGCTGGACAGGATAGGATATCCAGGAAATTTAATATTCTGCTCTTAGTTAGAACAAAGTTGCAAAATACAAAATCTGAAATCTTTCTGATGACACTTCAAGAAGGATGTAGGAAACAAGGCCAGGTCCTTAGTTTGAGACACAACTCTTGGGATTAAGAAAAAATGTCTGAAAGGAGAGTTGTTCTACTTGGAGCAGAAATGCACCTTCTGATAAGTATGCTCAAAATGCCTGAATGGAGGTGACTGAACAAGTCAAAGAAATATACAATGGAGCAGATAAAAGTTGTTAAAGATTGGCAAGGCAATTCTTTGTCCACTTCTTGCATATAATTTTAAGAGTTTAAATTTAAAGTCCACAACCAGATTAGTAACCTATTCTCTTGACAGATCTGGACTAAGCTGTTATGCACAAAATACTGTTGGAACTCAGCCGGTTAGACAGCAGATATAGAAATAATAGTTAACTGCTGGAAAGGACTGTAAAGGAAGGGGAATATGCCAGAATAAAAAAGGTGATGGGAAAGAAAGGAGGACCAGCTAGAAAGTGACAGGTGAAGCAGGTGGGTGGGAAAGGGAAAGGGCTGGAGAAGAAAGAATTGAATTGGAAAGGAGAGTGGGCCATGGGATGAAGGGAAGAAGGAGGGGCACCAGATGGAGGTGATAGGCAGGTCAGAAGAAGAGGTAAAAGGAAAGAGTGGGGAATAGAAGAGAGAAGGGGTAGGGGAAAATTACTGGAAGGGGAAACCAACGTTCATGCCATCAGGAGAGTGGGTTTCTTGAAATTGGGAAATTCAATGTTTATTTATACCATTGGGCTGTGGGCTACACTCCATTTACTGACTGGAATCACTCTTAATCCTAAAAGATCAAAGGCTGTCCACATGAGACTTTCAATGACTTTGATACCAAAATTAGAGTTAATGGTTTAATTTAGTGCAGGTTAAATTCTTAAAGAATAGATTGGGCAAATCCTAACATAAATTATGAACAAACTGTAAAGTGGTATTCTACATGGTAAAAGATGAGACTTAAGGTCAACATCTAATTACAAGGTCTTCCCCTAAAAGATTCTGATTTTCTCACCAATGCATTTGACCACATTAGTAATAATGATTCAGTGGAATATTCCGCTCCTACAGGAAAAAATCAGTGTTAGGGCTACTTAGGCAATGGAAATCCACCTTATGCATAATTTAAAAATCACTAATCACAATTTATTCTCACAGAAGTTATGTGAAAAGGGTAAATAAGTTTCTTTCTTCCCCAGCTCCTATTTCTTAAAGTATGCAGAGACAACCTGGCTTCATATTATAGAAAATCATGATACAGATCATTTTTAGGAACATGATGTGAGGCCATATTTTAACATACCATAACATTATTTTATAGTAAGCTAATAAGCATTCATTATCCTTTAGAGCCATTTGAAAATGCTTCTCTAATATTCCATATTTATATTTTTAGCATGGTCTATTTGTTTGTTTGCATTTTGTTTATAGTAGGTGCAAGAATCAGCATCAATGCATCAATGAAAGGCTTAGTTTTTGTCCAAATTTTGTTTTACCTAATTTTTGTACCCCACTGTCATTTCTGTACAGCAGTAATACACTGAACTTAACTTGTGAACTAAATAAAATTGAAATCATTTACCAGTTAGAGTGTTGCTGGAAAATGGCCTTGTGCCTATCCATCAATCCTTAAAAGATAACTTACATCATTAAGATCCTATGGCACATTTCATTCCCTTCGCATACCTTCCTGTCAATGCCACACACTCATATTAATTTAATTGTTGTACAATGTTCCAAATGAGGTTCCATATGAAACAATTGTAATAAAGTAAAACAAGAATGATCCCTAGGCTAAAATTGTTAAGCTACAGCCATCATCCTTCAAGGGAGTACAGAATGACCTGGAAGGGTGTAATTACATTCAAGTAAAATAATAATAACTTTGACAATAGCATGATAAAACCACCAACATTTTAAATGTTTAAAGGGAAATCAAAATTGAAGGCTGATATGCTCAAGGTGCTTCATAACTGCAATCCATCATTGAAGGCATCTTCACTCATTTTAAACATTTCTTTAAAGTACTTTAGACATGTGATCAACTCATAGCTGAGCTGTTGCATGAACTGAGTTATACAAGCATGAATAAAGACAAGCTCTTTATTCTCTCAGACACCAAGATAAGGTGTTTGTGACCTATAATGATTACATCAGCTATTTAATGACAAAACTAATCATATGTGTTTGCACTTCCTTGTCCTTATATTCTTCAAATATTAACACACTTATGAAAATTAGTGTACCTGACCTTTAGTTATTACTGATATTCAGGGTAGAGGACTCACAGGCAACAATGTCGCAGCTAGCAGTTCATTTCTTTCAACCCCACTGCAGCAATGGGTCATTACTAGACCACTGCCTGGTTCCTAAATACCTATTATGGCATGTTAAGAATACATTATCTTTCGAGCAGTAAACAGCAAGGTTGCAGGAGCTGGAGATGTTATTGGATGCAAAATTTGTCTCTGTAAACATGATTTTTGGAAGTACTCGTAGTAGTACCACAAAATTTGTAACGTAACACTTCAAATTACATACTGATGAGGGTGTTAATGTGTACACAACTAACACCTAAATGTTAGGTAGAGTCTGCTGCCGAGGATGCTCGAGAACAGCCTTGCAGTATTTGGCAGAATACATGAGGAACTATACTCTTCACAACTTCTCCACTGAGGGCACAGTCACAGCTGTTAACAGTATGATAGGTCAGTTTATTTCAATGATGACCAGCTCAAAGGCTGGGGTCAGTCATTCAGGACAGAGGTCAGAAGAAAGTTCTTCACCCAGTAGCTGGTGAATCTCTAGAATACACAACCCAAGAGGGTTGTGGAAAATCAATTTCCGAGATAGATCAAATAGATTTTTCGGCAATCAAGGGATATGGGGTTGGTTTCTTATGTCACCTCTAGCTCTTTTACCAAACATTTAAACGTTACATGAAAAATAAAAATTGGGAAGTTGCCATAAATAATCAGATGTCCATTTCTACTGAATAATTTGACATAAGTGCAGTAAAATTTACTTTTACTTAATAAGGTAAACTTATTTTCTGTGGAAATTGACAGAACTTCTGTCGGTGGCATTTTCATTGATGATTCTGAGGCCAAATTTTTTTTCAGTAACATTGGGGCAGTGCAAGTGAATAATGTACTCTGAAAACACAAGCATCTTGTGAAGTGCATAAGCATTAACTGGGGCACTGAGGAGTGTTGCATGTTATGCCCATGGCTCAGAATATTTCACAAACAGAAGCTTGCAAAATTTTTAATTGCCATTCTGATCACAGGTTTCAATTTCATTATTCTATCGCATTTTTATCCCTTCTTCATGCAAATTCCAGTCTCATATTCGGCCATTTTGTGCCTTTCGCATGCAGATGAGCCAATACTCATTCAGGCTTCTATCAGATTTATCTGGGAAAAGAGTGCTGCAGGATTAGTAGATCATCAAGGCCTAGTAGAGGTATTTGAATTCAAATAAATTGGAAAGTACAGAAAGTGGTTAGAGGCATTCTTGGTCAGTTGTTCACTTTAAAGCATTCATTAATGTGTGTCAATGTTATAAATGATTTATTGTAGATAATGAAAGTAAAAGTAAATCACAAAGAGAGAGCTTCCCTTTACTAAAATAAAAGTAATTTATATTGTGCTTTTAATGAGATGAAAATAAACAAGGAACTTTATCAAATAAGGTATAGAAGGAAATCAGAAAGTCATACATTAGGGCAGCTTAGTCACAAGCAGGTTTTAAGGAGAGTCTTAAAAGAAAAAGGGTTTACAATCATTCAGGACAAATTCCAGAGAGCTACACTGAGGTGTAATATTGTATTCCAAAGCTCAGCAGCCAATCATGATTTGATTTTAAAATGGATACTCTCTAGAGACCAGAACGGAACAAACATGAATATCACAGAATGTTTAAGTTGGATGACGCTGCAGATGTATAGAAGGACAAAGAAGGACAAGGACAAACAGCGATTTGAGACCAAGAAAATAAATTTTGAGGTGGACATGATGCTTACTTGGGGGCAATCAGCAGTCAGTCTTGACAAGGCTGAGGTGGGCTAGGTAATCGCCCCAGGTCTTTGTCCTAGACACTTTGTGCAAAAATAGTAAATCAGCATTCTACCTACTACAATTCTGCCTTGTCTCAGCAGAACCACATTGGTTAGCTCAATGGTGATCAATACAACATTCATCATCTAAGTTCAGCCAGTTAAATCATCTTCATCTTGTAGACCACATTTTCCCTTCATTTATTCACTCATGTGAAATGGACATTGCTGGCAATATCAGCATTTATTGCTCAGCCTTAGATACCCTTACCCTGGTCGGCGTGATGTCATATATAGCCCTGGTAAGGCTAAGACATTTCCTTCCTGAAAGACAGGAGTGAACCAGATGGGTTTTAAATCAAAATTCTGGGAGTTTCACGGCTAGTGTTGCTGATGTTAGCTTATTTTGTTAAAAAAACATCTGTATTTATCTGGTTAATTGAGTTTGAATTCCCTCAGCTGCCAAAGGAGGATTTGAATTCCTATTTCTGGATCAATGTTTAAAACTAACTGCTAATACAGTAACTCAATACTACACTACTGAGTCCAGATTTCACATTATTCTTGTATGATGTAGCTTCTCATAGGAGAGACATGAAATTATCAGTCAAACTACTGAAACGTAGAAAAGCAACTTTACCATGCAAGATATCTTCTTTGTAAGACTCAGTAACATGACAATTAACTGAAAAAAGGCAGCATGCCGAATCAATACCGGAGTTATGGAGTAGGTAAGATGTACATGTACAGAGCCACTAATGAGCTTGAAACCCAGGTAGTCATTAGTAAGTCATCATAAATCATGAAGACTGAGATAAGTTGGAAAAAAATACCTTCCATTATTGAAATTACGAGACGGGAGATATAAGGTTACAGTAAATCATTTTCTGATCAATATTCAATAGTCCCAAGCTGACCATAATTCAGACAATGTACTTATAAATGATCTAAAATGATCCCTCAATGACCTCCATTTCTGAACAGAATAGCAAATACCACTAGGTTAGCTGCGGAAATAGAACGGACAAATTAAGCATTGAAAAATCATTAAGATCGTCTCTTTTCCACAGTGAGCACTCAAGAAAATACACAAAGAAAGCTCCCTGTTTTTGTATATTTCACAGTGAAGTAGGCAATTCACCAGGCATCATATCGGTTCACTTTAAAAATTTGTCCTATCAAGTATGATTAAAAGTTAAGTATTTATATTATTATTGTATGTTTATTTTGCACTGTATTAATTTTTTATTTTGGTTTGGGGTTTTTTTTTATTTGTAGTGTTGTAGAAAATGCATTAAAAATCAATAAAAAAAAGTTAAGTATTTTGGTAACTTACCTTTCTTCCCCCTCAGAAAGTTCTATTTCATAAGCACAATCTTAGATTTTCAGTAATGTGGAATCAGTGCAGCTGTTAATTTCCCTGCAGTCCTGACCTCTTTCTTTGACTGCTTACAGTGCTAAACTGATAAGCGCAACAGACTAACTGCCGTCATTCATGAAACAATAATTTACCTAATTTACTCAAGGGAGTGCCATTCCCAAAAAGATTTATTAAGCGATAAAGCATGGAATAGGGCCGCCCAACAACTCCTGACAAAACCCGATTAGCCCTACCCTAATCACAGAACAATTTACAATGACCAATTAACCTACCCAGTATGTCTTTACACTGTGGGAGGAAACCACAGCACATGGGGAAAACATACATATTCCATGGGGAGGACATACAGACTCCTTACAGAAAGTCCAGAACGTCCAGAGATGTAATAGCATTCTGCGAACCACTATGCTACCGTGGCAGTCAGAAGATCAAGATAGTTACAAAAATATTACCTTTTTTTTAAACTACATGTTTAAATAGATAAACTGTAGGGTGGAAACTGTTTTTATTTAGAACAAATCAATATAAACATTTTAATTATGGATGATTCAACCTTATGAAATTCATGAGTCAAACTCATCAGACCTCCAGAAATTAGATACAAGTCAGTGCCAAAATTTACTCAGTACCAGTGGTGCTTAACAGCTTAATAATTTTAAATATTTTTCATACCGCTAGATAATCAACTGCATGTGTAAGTAAATCTTACAATGATAAACTCTTTGAGATTATCAAGCTATAGCTACAAATAGTTATTATTGAAGAAACAAATTTCCAAACTTCCAATTAATAATGTAAAACTTGAATTTACATGTACTACACACAGAAAATGCTGGAGGAATTCAACAGGCGAGACAGCAAAAATGGAAAAGAATAAACAGTCGAAATTTTGGGCCGAGACCCTTCGTCAGCACTGGAGAAAAAAGATGAGAAGTTAAGAGTAAGAATACTCTACAAAATACAAGAGGAACTAGTAAGTTTACATAGGCTAGCAAGTTTGTTGTGCCACGCTCTATACTGGTTTCCTTAATATGTAATATTTTGATAAATACACAATTCCAATCAAGTATGAAGGTTTATTCTTAAGCTGTATCATGCTATTTACAATACACACAACCGAAATGTATAATACCTGAATTCTTCTCTTGTAAACAAAATCTCTAGGAAGACTAAAATTTTAGAAAAACTGCTAAAGGGTCATAGTAATTCTGATGGAAATATTGGGAAAGCTGCTTGTAAACACAACAGAGACATCAATCACGTTGTTAAAGCTTTGTGCCAAACAACGACTTGTTATAGCGCCATAATTTGCAACCGTTTTTCAGACGACTGACAAATACTACCCTGTGGACTCAGTTTCTTTTCGCTCTAAAACCATCACTTATTTTATGATGATAGAAATAGAATATCTTTTTAATACCGTGAAAGAAACTACTGTACAATGAATTATAAATGCAAACTGACTGAGATCTGGAAATAACTGCACTATGTTGTTTATAGTATATACTATGTCTCCTTTATAATTCAGCTACTTTCAATTGACAAATTCATTTTAATGTATTCAATATCCATTTTAATACATTCAATACAAAATCATGACTACCAGTTAAAAACAAATTTTATGATCAAATACATTTCACACTTATTATAGAAAGTATATTATTTTCCTAATTTATTTTACATATGTACTTAATGTAAAAAATTGTATGTGGGTACTATTATATTAATAACAAACATTCCCACATTAGATTGAAATATATATGATCCAAAATAATTGCAATTGTCATTTGTTTTCTTGAAATTATACAGCGTATACAACACAAGATGAAATATGTAGCAATAAGAAGTTACTGCAAATACAATTTATTTACTTTCTTGACCAGTGCTTACAGCATTTATAAAAGGATTGTGCCAAATATGAAATATGTGAGAGTAGTACACTTCACTTAAAATACACATGCTAATGTACTCTATGTTATAAAAAGGGTGATCATATTTTGCTGCATGTAGACCTTAAATTCAGGTGAGGTGAAATGTTATCATTTAGATTTCACTATCATTCATCTACCAGGCAATTTACCAGAGCTTTGACTCTGAATTTTATCAGTATATTGTAAGGATGGTGTATTGGATGAATTAAATTTGAAACTTTATGTTGCAAATATAATGTACATATCTACATATTTATAGGTTGCAAAGGCAAATAAAAAGTCAAAGTAATTGTTTCGGAATTGTTAAATCCTAAGTCCTAACCTGCAGGAACTGCTGTCAGTTTCATTCTCTTCTTCACTCCCTTCATCCTTGGGTTCATGCTTGCCATGCCAATGTACTGATTCATAGTCGTCAGTGGTGAACTCAAATGAGGGGAGATCTGGGCCGTGGGGCACATGCCAAGACGGAGAATTCTGAATTTCCTGCTGGCTGGATCTCTGGTAGTTGACAGTTGCCAATGGTTGATGCAGGTGTCCAGAGTCTAAGAATTTTTTCCCATTATTTGATGCACCTAGATCCTTGCTCCAAATTTCTCCCCGTCGAGTCTCACTGGATGCAACTGGAGGAGAAGCAGGGTGACCAAAAAACCGCCACCGGATGCGTAAAATCTGCTTCACATCAAATTCTTTACGTGAAACAGACATTTTCTGTTCACCTAAGCAATTGTCAAGGCAACAGGGCAGGCTTTGCTCCTCTAGTAAAGCAGCACAGGATATAGAACAGCCCAGTTTAAATAGATATGCTTTCCAGCCCTCTGCTTTTAGTTGAATAAAACAATGCTTTCACATGGAGTTAAATTCCTCTTAGATCCTCACCAGCAGAATGTCAGTTAATGAAAAATACGATGAAGATAATGTGAAGAGAAGCAGGGATAAGTCCGTGTGTTCAGTCAACCAAAACTCACAAATCAACCTACACGATGACAATCAGTACACTTTTCATTGCCCTCATCTCTACAACCCCACCAGCTGCATTCAAAAACACTGACAGCATTCATTAAAACCTTTTTGAAAGCTGAAAACCACCACTCCCCTTCCTCTAAACCTCAAATGAATGAAAGAGCAACTTGCACGTAGCAACCTATCACAATTCTTCTCATTTGCATTCCCTCCCCTTTGTTGCATTAACCCTTTAAAAACTCTTACCATCTTATTAGAGAAAAGATTGTAAAATTAACAGGACATGTCTCTAACTTTCTCAATTTGTTGTACAAAAATAAATAATTTCAATGTCTAATAATAATTAAAGCAAAAATATCTTTTTTTATAAATTAAAAAATCTGTCTTACAACTGGAAATGAAGCTTTGAAGGAGCTAGTTGTTATACACATAGCATTTCAGCTATCTAATGTATTTTCCTGGCTTTTGCAATAAATGACTATTCTTATTTTTCTTTATCAGCAGACAATCCACACTTGACTAAAAAATACAGGGAACATTTGTTAAATATTGCCTTGAGTTTGTCAAACCATTTATTACTTAAGAATGAAAGCACAGATTTTCCTCAATTTTCAAAACTGCTAACCCAGTGTACTTGGAAATGGCGCTCCGGGTTGATTCTATTAGCTTGCTGCATTGTTTTCCCCATTTATATGTAAGTAGCTCTACTGTAGTAGCATGCAGTTGATGGAAACTGTATTTACATTATTTATTTCTTTGGATTGCTGGCTACAAGACATTATTATTTCCAGGACAATCTATTATGCTGTAAATTTATACAGTTTAATATTATAGTTGTCACTCACAGGAATTTAGATGAATGATCGCTTAGGGCATTCTGAAAGGGACTCACAGACTCAGTGCTGAATGACTTTCTCCAGCCATAATGAAGGGCTAGGCCATTGAGAAAAGGGATGAGGAAAAATAAAGTCATAGAACACTACACCACAGAAATATGCCCTTTGAGCCATCCAGCCAATGCCAAACTATTAATTTGCCTAGTACTATTGACCTGCACCTGGACCACATACACCTCCCTGTCCAAATTTCTCTTCAATGTTGAAATTGAACCTGGACCCACTTTCGCTGGCAGCTCATTCCACATTCTCAGCACCCTCTGAGTGAAGAAATTCCATCTCACGTTCTCCTCAAACATTTCACCTTTCACCCTTAAACCATTTCCTCAAGTTCTAGTCTTACCCAATCTATTCCCCTCCCGCCTCCTGATGGTCACTCAGTTACCTGTAACCTGCACCTTGGGTGTAACTACCACCCTGTAAGTGCTATCGATAAACCCCTTAGCCTCCCGAATGATCCAGAGTTTATACAGTTCCAGCTCCAATTCCTTAACACAGACTGAAAGAAGCTGCAGCTGAATGTACTTCTTGCAGGTGCAGTCATCAGGGACACTGGAGGTCTCCCCGCCTTGCCAGATCCTTCAAGAGAAGCATTCCACTATCCTGTCTGGCATTCCCACTGCTCTAAATGGGCAATGAGAAAGAAAGAAAATTAAATGAAAAAAATCTCCCTATCACCTTCTTGCCGAAGCCTCTATGAGCTCAAGCCTGAACTCCCCACTCTAACACTGCCCACTTAGACAATGCCTCCTCAGAATGTCCTGACTGCCCTTGCGCGGTCCTTTTGAACTCTCTTTAAGTAAATGTTTTAACTTGTTGGGTTTTTAATCTATACCCCAGACCATTCTGCATTCTCAGTTGTTGAGTAAACTCAAAGCAGAGGTGAAATTGACTTTCAGATAGTAAATGAATCTAAAGAATGGGTTCAGGCAGAAAAGTGAATCCACAGGATCAATCATGAGATCTGAGTAGTGCTTTGAGAAGCCATGTAGTTGACTCTTCCTTCTATTTATTAGTTGACCTTATGACAGCCACTGAGATCGCTACTGTAAGTCTTTATAGCTTAGACTAAAACTTTTAAATGGGATGATACACAGCTTTCTAGAAATTTATGCTCTTCAACTGATCCCAACATAATTATGAGAACAGTAAGAAAAAGATCTGGATTAACAATTACGAAACACCAGTCCGAATCCAACTGTACCATTTGGGAATTCAAGTTCCATTAATTGATTGCAACTGGGATTGAAATACTAGCTTTAGTAAAGCTGACTGTGAGACTATTGATTATCCAAACAATCCACCTGGTTCACTTACATCCTTAAGGAAAGGGATTCCATTATCTTTTCCCAGTCAAGCTTGCATATAACTCTTAAAACCACAACAATATGATTGATTTTTACCTTCTCTCTAAAATAGTTTGCCAATCTATTCATGTATATTGAACCGCTGTGACCAGTTTCAGAAGATATTTATTACCATCTTTTCAAAAGCAATAGGAATGGATAACTGCTTAGATCGTCAGTGAGTGAATGTGAAAACACAAGCTCCTTTAGTTTACTTGTATGTATGTAAATTTATTGCTAGAGTTAACGGTCTCCTTTAAATACAGACCACATTATTTGGTGAAATATTTTATGGAACATGGCCCCATGTTTCTTGATATCCACCATACATTTGTCTGCCCATTCTTAACCTAAGCTCAGCCTACAATATTCCAATGAAGTTCAACATTAGCTTCAAAATCTGCACTTCATTGTTAAAACATTTTGACTCATTCAACAATTCCAAACACATTTCTGATGTTTCTACTTACACTGCTGTAAAGCCTTTTGTCTCTTACTCATTAGATCTTCTTTAGCCTTCATCATCATGCGTTTTCACATCTAGTATCTACTGGCTTTCAGCCTAATTTAGATCTTCTCTGATATTCCTTCCTTCCTCCTCTCATTGTCTCTATTCTTGCTAAATCTGTTACATCTCTAATTCTAATTCCAATAAAAGGTTGCAATTGTGAAATGTCAACTTTCTTTCTCTGCAGATGTTGTCTGACTTCTTCTAAATATTGTATGCTTCATATCTTTTACTTTCCATATGCAGTGGCCTGCAAAAATCTGTTACTGTGAATAACTACGCGAGTAAAAGATGACCCGATTTCCAAAAGGCATAAAGTTAAAGATGACACATCTCTTTAATATTTTAAGCAAGATAACTTTTTTATTTCCATCTTTTACAGTTTCAAAATAACAAAAAAAGGAAAAAGGTCCGAAGCAAAAGTTTGGGTACCTTGCATGGTTGGTACCCAGTAACACCCCCTTTGGCAAGTATCACAGCTTGTAATCTCTTTTTGCAGCCAGCTAAGAGACTTTCAGCTCTTGTTTGGTGGATTTTCTCCCATTCTTCCTTGCAAAAAGCTTCTAGATCTGTGAGATTCTTGGGCCGTCTTGCATGCACTGTTCTTTTGAGGTCTATCCACAGATTTTCAATGATGTTTAGGTCAGGGGGACTGAGAGGGCCATGGCAAAACCTTCAGCTTGCACCTCTTGAGGTAGTCCACTGTGGATTTTGAGGTGTGTTTAGGATCATCATCCTGTTGTAGAAGCCATCCCCTTTTCATCTTCAGCATTTTTACAGATGGTGTGATGTTTGCTTCCAGAATTTGCTGGTGTTTCATTGAATTCATTCTTCCCCCTACCAGTGAAATCAAGTCAAGTCACTTTTA
The DNA here is from genome assembly GCF_030144855.1 of Hypanus sabinus. Lineage (NCBI taxonomy): Eukaryota > Metazoa > Chordata > Chondrichthyes > Myliobatiformes > Dasyatidae > Hypanus > Hypanus sabinus. The sequence continues at coordinate 43,766,831 of NC_082719.1, read as the reverse complement.
TTGTCATTTCGACCATAACTGCTGGTACAATGCACAGTAAAAATTAGACATTTTTCTGGACCATGGTGTTACATTACATGACGCAGTACAAAAACCAGACTGAAATATGTAAAAAACAGAGAGAGAGAGAGAGAAAAACTACACTAGACTACAGACCTACCCAGGACTGCATAAAGTGCACAAAACAGTGCAGGCATTACAATAAATAATAAACAGGACAATAGGGCAGTAAGGTGTCAGTCCAGGCTCTGGGTATTGAGGAGTCTGATAGCATGGGGGAAGAAACTGTTACATAGTTTGGTCGTGAGAGTCCGAATGCTTCGGTGCCTTTTCCCAGATGGCAGGAGGGAGAAGAGTTTGTATGAGGGGTGCATGGGGTCCTTCACAATGCTGTTAGCTTTGCGGGTGCCACGTATGGTGTAAATGTCCGTGACGGCGGGAACAGAGACCCCGATGATCTTCTCAGCTGACCTCACTATCTGCTGCAGGGTCTTGCGATCTGAGATGATGCAATTTCCGAACCAGGCAGTGACACAGCTGCTCAGGATGCTCTCAATATAACCCCTGCAGAATGTGACGAGGATGAGGGGTGTGAGCTGGACTTTACTCAGCCTTTGCAGAAAGTAGAGATGCTGCTGGGCTTTCTTGGCTATGGAGCTGGTGTTGAGGGACCAGGTGAGATTCTCCGCCAGGTGAACACCAAGAAATTTGGTGCTCTTAACGATCTCTACTGAGGAGCCGTCGATGTTCAGTGGGGAGTGGTTGCTGCATGCCCTCCTGAAGTCAACAGCCATCTCTTTTGTTTTGTTCACATTAAGACAGGTTGTTGGCTCTGCACCTCCTCTCTAAGCTGACTCGTCGTTCTTGCTGATGAGACCCACCACAGTCGTGTCATCGTGCCACTGGCTGCAACACAAGCCCAAAGCATGATCGATCCACCCCCGTGCTTAACAATTGGAGAGGTGTTCTTTTCATGAAATTCTGCACCCTTTTTTCTCCAATCATACCTTTGCTCATTGCAACCAAAAAGTTCTATTTTAACTTCATCAATCCTCAAGACTGGTTTCCAAAATGCATCAGGCTTGTTTAGATGTTCCTTTGCAAACTTCTGACGCTGAATTTTGTGGTGAAGACGCAGGACAGGTTTTCTTCTGATGACTCTTCCATGAAGGTCATATTTGTGCAGGTGTCACTGCACAGTAGAACAGTGCACCACCACTCCAGAGTCTGCTAAGTCTTCCTGAAGTTCTTTTGCAGTCAAACAGGGGTTTTCTTTTTCAATATTTTTATTGATTACTTGCACAGATGAATACAAATACATTATGATATTATGAAAACAGAAACAAAGTTGAAATGCCCCATATATGTGTATAGTAAATTAAAAGTAATATTGAAAAGGGGTTTTGATTTGCCTTTCTAGGAATCCTATGAGCAGTTCTCTTGGAAAGTTTTCTTGGTCTTCCAGACCTCAACTTGACCTCCACCATTTCTGTTAACTGCCATTTCTTAATTACATTACGAAATTACATTACATTAGGAAATGGCTCCCTGAAAACGCTTTGCTATCTTCTTATAGCCTCTCCTGCTTTCTGGGCATCATTTATTTTAATTTTCAGAGTGCTAGGCAGCTGCTTAGGGGGGCCCATGGCTGCTGATTGTTGGGACAAGGTTTGAGGAGTCAGGGTATTTATAAAGCTTTGAAATTTGCATCACCTGGCCTTTCCTAATGATGACTGTGAACAAGTCATAGTCCTAATAAGCTAATTAAGGTCTGAGACCTTGGTAAAAGTTATCTGAGAGCTCAAATCTCTTGGGGTGCCCAAATTTTTGTATGGTGCTCCTTTCCTTTTTTCCCACTCTAAAATTGTACAAAACAAAAATAATACACTAATCTTGCTTAAAATGTTGAAAAGAATGTTTCATCTTTAACTTTATGACTTTTGGAGATCAGTTCATCTTCTAATCAATGAACTATTCACAGTAACAGAAATTTTGACAGGGGTGCCCAAACTTTTGCATGCCACTGTACATTAGCTCAGCCAGAATCAACCCAACTGAGTGAAAATCTTGTCAGAAGGGCACATTTGATTGCGTCCCTGATAAATGGAAGTCCAACATAATAACTGCTTGTGACCAGGATCAAAGAATTATCTCCTATTATTTGACACACACCTCATTAACTGCTTTTGGTTCAGTTCACTATCATCTCTGTGCTTGTTATCCTTCATATATGATAAAGCTCACTTTGATTTGAAAATTCTCTTCCTTCATCTATAATCTCTTCAATACTCTGACCTCCTTGTCCTTTTCTGAAATTTCCTCCAGTCCCTCTACCTTAGAGATTTCTCAGTTACTTTTTCCCCTGCTGCCCATCTAGCAATCTCAATTGCAACTCTGCCACACAGGAAGGGGAGGGGAACCACACCTTTCAGTGCAAAGTGCCTCTCCTCCTTTCTTCCCTCCTACAAGTAACTTGTTAAGATCTACTTCTCTGGCCAATTATTTGATCATATACTTTTATATTTTCTTTTGAGGCAAGAGATGATCTTGTAAAGCAGCATAAAGTCACACTAAATGCAAACCATAGTTTTATTGATCCACTAAGTAGTAGATTACAATCTAGTTGTATGATTCACTTCAAATGGTTAAACATTTTACAAACTGGAAACACTATATAATTTTATTTTTAATATCTTTCTACTAAAGTAGTTGTTTGATTCTGCAAAAACTTTAACAACAACTCATATAAAAAGTGCAATGATATTAAATGCGTAACAAAACAAGAATATCACTTACCAACATTAAATTTAATTTCCTGTGGCTGACTGTGAGATAATGCATCTAGAAGCATGGCAATCAGTCACCTTAGTCATTCTGGAAAACACAAAATTTCACATAAAGTTATCATTAATCATGGAATTGAACTTCGGAGCTGAGAGGTAATGTTGCAGCTATATAGGACCCTGGTCAGGCCTGACTTGGAGTACTGTGCTCAGTTCTGGTCACTTCACTACAGGTAGGATGTGGAAGCCACAGAAAGGATGCAAAGGAGATTTACAAGGATGTTGCCCGGATTGAGGAGCATGCCTTATGAAAAGGGGTTTAGTGAACTTGGCCTTTTCTCCTTGGAGTGACAGAGGATGAGAGGTGACCTGATAGAGATATATAAGATGATGAGAGGCATTGATTGTGTGGATAGTCGGAGGCTTTTTCCCAGGGCTGAAATGATTGCCAGAAGAGGACACAGGTTTAAGGCGCGGGGGAGATGTCAGGGGTAAGTGTTTTACTCAGAGTGGTGAGTGCGTGGAATGGGCTGCTGGCAACAGCGGTGGAGGTGGATACAATAGGGTCTTTTAAGAGACTCTTGGTTAGGTACATGGAGCTTAGTAAAATAGAGGGCTATAGGTAAGCCTAGTAATTTCTAAGGTAGGGACATGTTTAGCACAACTTCGTGGCCCGAAGGGCTTGTATTGTGCTAAAGGTTTTCTATGTTTCTATAAAATCTCAAAGAATTATGATTCTCAATCCAAAAATGACATTACAGAAAAGGCTACACAATTAATTGCATTTTAAGTTTGTATCCAATTCCTACAGTATGTCAGGCCAGAATTTAAATAATAAAAATTTGCTATATTTTAAAAACACTTCTTTTGGTTCTTTTGTTGATCATCTTAGATCTGTGCCTTACCAAATAGGTTGCCACCAGAAATAGAATTTCTTCTTTATTTTATCAGCACATTACTTTGAACCACACTATTAAATTTCCTTTAAGCCCCCAACCTAAGGAAACATATTTCTTGACATATGCCAGTGATATTAAACCTGATTTTGATTCTGTGAATATTTCCAACTTCTGTAATAAATCATCATTCTGAAAAATGTCCTCTGCATTGTGTCAAAGAATGGTAATTCTTTCTAAAATATGATGGCTGAATTTGGGCACACTTTCTTAGTAGAGGGCAAGCAACTTGAAACTAAGGATTATAAACTAGGATGCATTTTGCCAGTCTTAGATATTATAAGTGTGCATTAGTGATATATCCACCATTAAAATTTAATAAGCAATCTACCAGATTTGTAATTAAAATCAATAATTTCAAGTTCAAAGTAAATTTATTAGCAAAGTGCATATATAACACCATATACACCCTTAAGATGTTTTCTTGCGAACATAAATAGTAAATCCAACACAATAGAATCAATGAAAAACCACACCCAACAAGACAAATAACCCATGTGCAAATACAAAAGAGAATATAATAATACCAATAATAAACAGACAATAAATATTGAGAGCATGAGATGAAGAATCCTTGAAAGTGAGTCCAGTTCAGTGGGAACAGTTCAGTAATGGGATGAGATGTGTGAAGTTATCCCCTAAGAGGAATAGATAGAGTGGACAGCCAGCGCCTCTTCCCCAGGGCACCACTGCTCAGTACAAGAGGACATGGCTTTAAGGTAAGGGGAGGGAAGTTCAAGGGGGATATTAGAGGAAGGCTTTTCACTCAGAGAGTGGTTGGTGCGTGGAATGCACTGCCTGAGTCAGTGGTGAAGGCAGATACACTAGTGAAGTTTAAGAGACTACTAGACAGGTATACGGAGGAATTTAAGGTGGGGGGTTATATGGGAGGCAGGGTTTGAGGGTCGGCACAACATTGTGGGCCGAAGGGCCTGCAATGTGCTGTACTATTCTATGTTCTTTGGTTCTAGAGCCTGATGGTTGAGGGGTAATAACTGTACAGAATACTCCTGAATCCGGTAGTGTGAGTCCTGAGGTTCTTGTACCTTCTTCCTGATGGCAGCAGTGTGAAAAGAGCATGGCCTGGGTGATGGCGAGCTTGATGATGGATGCTGCTGTCCTGCAATAGTGCTCCGTGTAGATGTGCTCAATAAGGCAGTGGTCGTTCCATACTAGGCTGTGTTACAACCATTCAATATACTCTCCACCACATATCTACAGGAGTTTGTCAAAAGTTGTCATGTAATTTTCACATTAGTTTCAGTTTTATTTTTTGTAACCTCAGGGTCATACATACTGCATATATGATTTGAAAAAGCAAAAGGGAATGGTATGTCCAATTTCAGTTAACACTAAGAGTAAGTCCTTTGGATGGGCAGAAGTTGTTGCACTGGAAGATGGCAGGTAAGAAATGCTCAGATTATTGGCAGGAGTCATAGAACACACAAACAGGCCCTTCAGCCTACGTAGCCCATGGATTATTGCCATGGACCCGTAACTGGACCATAACCATCCAAACCTCTCCCATCCATGAAATGTACTTATCCAAACTTCAAACCCACACCCACCACTTCTGCTGGCAGCTTGTTCCAGACTCGCACCATCCTATGAGTGGGGAGGCCTCTCCTCAGGTTCCCCTTAAATATTTCACCTTTAAACTATGGCCTCTAGTTCTATTCTTACTCAATCTCAGTGGGAAAAGCCTGCTTGCATTTACCCTATTAGTACCCCTCATAACTTTGTATACCTCTATCAAATCTCCTCTCATTTTTCTAAGGCCCAGGAAAAAAACTCCTTACCTTTTCAACCTATCCCCATTACTCAGGTCAAGACCTGGTAACATCCTTGTAAAATTTCTCTGTACTTTTTCAATCTTATTGATATCATTTCTGTAGATAGGTGACCAAAACTGTACGCAACACTCCAAATTAGGCCTCACCAACATCTTAAACAACTTCAATATACCATCCCAACACCTGTACTCAATTCTCTGATTTAAGGCGGCCAATCCTCTCTATTTGTGACTCCACTTTCAAGGAATTATGAATCAGTATTTCTAGATCCTTTTGTTCTACCGGCCTCCTCAGTGTCTCACCGTTGACTGTGTCCAAAGGGTGATTGATAAGTTCGTGGCCTAAGGTAGAAGGAGTCAATTTTAGAAAACTTAGCACATTTATTTTTTTTAACACAGTCCCCTCCTACATGTACACACTTAGTCCAGCAGTCGTGGAGCATACAGATCCCTCCTTTGTAGAAGTGGTCCACAGCAGGGGTGATTGTTAAGCTCGTGGGCTAAGGTAGAAGGAGATGAGTTATACAGCTCTCGTTACATGCACGTGCATTTCAACTCTGAGTGAAAATGCAGAAAGTTTTAAGTTAATAGCTCATCTCCTTCTACCTTGGGCCACAAACTTGTCAATCACCCCATGCTGTGGACCACTTCTGGAGGTCCAAGATGCTGACTTCTACAAAGAAGGGATCCGTATGCTCCACGACCGCTGGACTAAGTGTGTAAAAGTAGGAAAAATAAATGTGCTAGGTTTTCTAAAATTGACTCCTTCTACTCTAGGCCATGAACTTATCAATCACCCCTCGTAAGTCCTACCCAGATTTGTCCTCCCAGAATGCAACAGTTCACACTTGTCTTCATTAAATTCCCTCTGCCACTTTTCAGATCACTTATCCAGTTGGTCCAGATCCCGCTGTAAGCTTTGATAGCCTTCCTCACTGTACACTATACCCCAATCATATAGTCATCTGCAAATTTGCTGACCCTATTTACCACGTTATCATCCAAATCACTTAAACAGATGACAAACAACAATGGACCCAGTACCAATCCATGCTTTCAGTCAGAAGGGAAACTATCTACTACCACTCTCCGGCTTCTTCTGCTAAGACAATGCTGAATCCATTTTACTACTTCATTCTGAATGTCAAGTTACTGAACCTTCTAGACCAGCCTCCCATGCAGGTCTTTGTCAAAGGCCTTACAAAAGTCCATGCAGACAATGCCCACTACCTTTCCTTCATCAATCTTCATGGTAACCTCCTCAACGAACTCTATAAAGTTCAAAGTACATTTATTATGAAAATATGTATATGTCACCATATGATACTTAGATTTATTTTCTTGCAGTCATGCACAGTATACAGAGAAATACAATAGAATCAATGAAAAACTACACACAAAGATAAACAAATAATCCAACGTGCAAAAAAAAGACAAACTGTGCAATAAGAAAAAAAGTCAATGAATAATACTGAGAACATGAGTTGTTGGGTCCTTGAAAGTGAGTTCATAGGTTGTGGAATCAAGTTAGAGTTGAGGTGAGTGAATTTATCCACACTGGATCAGGAGCCTAATGGTTGAAGGGTAATAACTGTTCTTGAACCTGGTGGTGTGGCTCTTGTATCCTCTTCCTGTGGGCAGCAGCGTGAAAAGAGTGTGGCCTGAATGATAGGAGTCACTTAAGATAGATGCTGCTTTCTTGTGGTGGTACTCCTTGTGGATATACTCAACAGCGGGGACGGCTTTGCTTGTGTTGAATCGGGGGCTGTGTCCACTTACAAAGCATCCCTTTGCCAGAAAACAACCTACTCCAATTCACACCTAACAGATCCTTCATGATGCTATCAAAATTGGCTTTTCTCTAATTTAGAATCTCAACCCAAGGACGAGTCCTATCATTCTCCATAATTATCTTGAAACTTGTAGAATTATGATCACTAGATTCAAAGTGTTCTCTTACACACACTTCTGTCACTTGCCCTGTCTCATACCCTAATAGTATATCCAGTATCACATTCTCTTGTTAGGACCTCGATATATTGATTAAGAGAACTTTCTTGACAAACTATCGTATTCAGTCCTTTTACAATATGGGATATTTGTAAAGCTACAATCACCTACCACAACCATATGTTTCTTGCAACAGCCTGCTATCTCTCTACAAATTTGTTCTTCTAAATCTTGCTGAATATTGGGTGGTCTATAATATAATCCCATTAACGTTTCCATCCCTTTTTTATTCCTCAGTTCCACCCAAATAGCCTTAGCAGATGAGCCCTCCAGTCTGTCCTGAGTGTTGCCATGACATTTTCCCTGATGAGTAACACCACCCCTTCCCTTTATACCTTCCCACTGTCATATCTAAAAATACAGAACCTCTGAACATTGAGTGGCAATCTTGTCTCGCCTGCAGCCAGTCACACTAATGGCTACGATATTATAATTTTATGTGCTCTGAGCTCAACTGCCTTAACTACAATACTCTACGCTTTGAAATAGATACAATTCAGAACATTTGTTGCTGCCCCCCCCCCCCCCATGCTCAATCTTTCGATTCCTGGCTTTCTACGTGGTCTTAATATTACAGTCCCTACAACCACTCCACGAGCTGACCTGTCACTCTGGTTCTTATCCGAACCCCATCACCAGAGCAGCAAGAGGAGTGCATTTAAATTATCTACTCAGACTTGAGAAGGGCAAAACTGAAGGTTTTGCTCTCATGATGCCCAACTAGAAACTGTGGAAGCTTGAAGGAATTTGTATATCCATGGGCACTCATAAGCTCTACTTGGTTGTGAGACAAATCTCTTTGAAAGTTAAACAGCCAAAATGCTATTGATTAATTTCAAAGAAATACACCCTAGAAATTTGATTGTGTTTTGAGTTGCTTATGAATGCGTGAATTTCTCAGAAAAAGTATGTGTAAACGGAATTGACATAATATATGAATCATAAGTTTCTTTTTCTGTCCTCTGCACCTTTGACGTACCCTTGCAATGGAGATACCTGGGCCCATGATGTGCAATGTACATCTGATTGCCACTTCCATGATCCACATGTGCAGATCCTTTGTGTGGCAGTGGTATACTTGCAGTGCAAGTTTCAACAGAAAACATATGTAAATGAGAACTAGCTCAGGTGATTATCAGGGTTTGAGTGTGCGGTACTGGAAAAGGCACTTTGCCAGGTCCATTTTAACTTCAAACATTATTTGTGATAACTCTAACCGCTGTGTTCCCCCAACAGCCCTGCACCACACCTTCCTAATTTCTAATTCTACTACTTCCAATCTTAATTGCTGCTAAGGTCCATAGGAGCAAAATCAGGCCATTCAGCCCATTGAGTCTGCTCTGCTATTTCATCATGGCTGACTTGTTATCTCCTTCAACCCCATTCTCCTGCCTTCTCTGCATAAACACTGACACCCTCACTAATCTGAAACACACAACCCTCCCCTTTAAATGAACCTAATATCCTGCTCTGTGGCAATGAATTCCACAGATTCACCACCCTCTGGCCAAAGAAATCCCTCCTCATCTCTCTTTTAAAGAAACATCCTTCCATTCTTTGGCTGTGTCCTCTGGTCCCAGACTTCATCACTAGAGGAGACATTTTTCTCTGATCTTGATTACCACACTACTAACTCCTTTAAATTCTCCCAGCAAGGCCTAGTCAACAGAAAACTACCTCTTGGGACTTGTGAATAATAGATTTTGCAGCACCAGGTCTTGAGAGGGAAAAAGATTAAGGGGCTTCCCCAGTACCAAAGAGTTTTAGTGCATAGGTAGATAAAGTCATCAAACACTTAGATAGAATAAGTAAAGAGAAATGATTTCTAGTGATATATTGTCTGATAATCAGGACAAAGAGATTTAAAGCGATTAGTAAGAGAACTAGGATTGATACAAGAAAAATATATGCAGCAATTTATGGTGTGGTGGAGATTGATTTTTAATGTTGCCATTAAAAAAGGATTGATAACTGCTTGAAGGAGAGACAAAAATTAAAGGCATAAGCAAGGGCATGAAAATGAAATTACCTGGATTGCTCTCCAAATGAGCTGGCACAAACATGACAGACTAAATGGTCTCATTTTGTTCTCTACAGTTTCCTGATTCTTCAGTGTACAAATACAAAGAGTAGGCAAAAGGATTAATGGAGCCAAACCAAAAATATTTTTCATCATAAAAGAGTGAATAAATCAAAAAATATTTCCTGCAAAAAAAAACCTTGCAAGGAGGGTCAAACAACTTTTGAAACAGAGAAAGCCTTTTTTTTAAAAAGAGTGTTGAGGTATACAGTATATTAACCACGATCTAAATAAAGGAATCAATGAACTAAAAAGGATATATAACCTACTCTTCATTCATCATATTAAAAGTAACACTGTTATTTGTAAGGTTTCATTTTAATGTTCAATAATAATCTCCATGATGCATTTGAGATTGTTTATGGTGGCAGTGAAGGTAGAAATACCACGTCCCAAGCTGTACAAGTGAGTCAACAATACTTAAAAGATAATACCTATAAAAAGGACCTGGTTGATGTAATCTCTAAGCACTACCCCAAGGAGAAGGAAGAAGTCTTGTTGAGAGCTGGTAGTAACCCACTGAAGGGAGTCATATATCCATGTTCGTGTCAAAGATTATAAATCCGGTGAATCATCTTTTGACAACTATTTTTGTTGTTCCTTTTGGGTGGCAAGCTTGCCTATCTTTAGCATTTTTGTTTGTTTTTCTTTATGAGGCCGAGTTGCTAGCTCAACAGCGTGGATCGAAAGTGTACAAGGAGCAGACTGGATCTGATCTCAGGATCACTCACCTCCAAGTCCAGTACAGTTGCCACTAGGCCATCGGCCAGTAATTGTTTGACAAGAACAAGGATAAAAAAATAATTGTAGAGAGCATTTTTAAAGCATAATACCAAAAGCAGGAAGCTAGGACTGAGTTGGCAGAGGCTCTGGATTTTGATACGCATCTTTCAGTTCTGTAAAAATCAGTAATCCTATGTGAGGCTCATTGCGGTCATCTTTGATGCAGGATATTGCAGCTGAGAAATCTTGATTATTGATCTTCCTTCAGGATGTTTCTTTAAAATTTCCAATGATTCAAGTCTAAACTGTATTTTGCTTCCTCTAATCTATACTGTAAAACCAAATGGATTTAAAATTGATTTGTGAAACACAAGATACTACAACTCATCAAGCATAGGGGTTACTAACCTTTGCTTTGCATTGGATCCCTACCGTTAACTGAGGGGTCCGTGGATACCAGGTTGGGATCATCTGATTTAGGGAGACAAGATGTCTTTTAAAATTTTCTATACACAAAAATATAGTTCCTTAAAAATTATGGCAAAGTGACAACATGCAGCTCCAATATGAAGCAGGTTCTGAACAAAGACATCTTCTCTGAGTGTGTGCACTTGCGGGTGGGATCTGTACTTCGGTTTAATGCAGGGATTACTGTACCAGACCCTCTTTTTAGCACTTCACTGGGCCTTGTACATCCTTCCCAATGTAATCAGCAGCCACTCTTTCATCTCATCACTTGAGGATCATGCAATGACTCTAATAATGTTTTATCACTGAGTACCATCTCTATAATTAAAACCACAGAAAAAGCAACAACCAGGGCTGCAGAGTAGCATAAGGGTTAATGCAACGCTTTACAATGCCAGCTGTAATATCAGGGTTCAATTTCCACCACTGTCTGTAAGGAGTTTGTACGTTCTCTCCATGACTGTGTGGGTTTCCTCCGGGTGTTCCAGTTTCCTCCTATATTCCAAAGACCCATGGTTAGGGTTACTGAGTTGTGGGCATGCTATGTTGGCACTGGAAGTGTGATGACACTTGTGAGGTGTCCGGCACTATCCTCACTAATTTGATTTGATGCAAACGGTGCATTTCACAGTATGACTTGATGTACATGCAACAATAAAGCTAATCTTTCTTTAAGTCTTTTAAAGCTTGCATTTCTGCAATGCTAAATGGGCAAAAACGTTCGAAGACAGTTAATGCAGAGAACAGTATGGGAAGGGACTTCAGCCCATGATGTTTTGCTGACCTACGTAACCCTGGGTTGGCTAGTGGCTTAATCTAGGATCCCCTCCTAGATTAGTTCCTCCTATCGGGGGAACTCATCCGATAGCCCCTGGCCTGGCCAAACTTAAGAAATCTCATTTGGGGGGATGCTGTGCGATGTGTCCTCTGTTATAAATCAGTACAAAATAACAAACAGTACACAATACGCAATTAAACGATTGAGCTTTATACTTCTTAATTTGACTATATAGTTAGTAAAGAAACAAAAAAAAGCCCCATTCTCATGAAACAGTCTATTGCGCAAATATTGGAGCTCACCATTTCTCCATTTGTTCCCGTCGTCCTCCTCCGAGTGAGGCCACTCAGACCCTCGCTCCTCAGTCCACTCCATCCAGCAGTCTACCAACTCTCTCCATTCATGTCCTCTCTCTTCATTGCTCCCCAACAAAAGACCGCAAAATCCCTCTCCCAGACACACAAGAAAGAACAACTTCCCGCTCATTGGCTAACATGCCCCATCACCTCTAGTCAAAACCCAAACATTGCTGCTACAGAGAAACCATTACCTTAGCCTTAGCAGTGAAACATTACAGAGAGGCCATTACATTAGCAGTGAAATCTTACAGTATGTTACATCTATATAAAAATTCTCTGTGATCAGACTAACTGGACACCCCCCCCCCCATATAGCCCATAACTCTCCATGTGTCTATCTCAGTATTTATAAGTTCCTATTGTATCTTTACTACCAACCTGGCAGTGTGTTCCAGGCACCAAACACTTCTTGTGTAAAAATCCTAGCTCTGACATCTTCCTTAAACTTTCCTCCACGCACCTTAGATAGATATCCTCTGGTGTTGGTCATTGCTTCTCTGGGAAAAAAATGATGCTAGCTGTCCACATGCCTCTCATAATCCCATACACCTCTATCAAGCTACCTCTCATTCTCCATCACTCCGAAGAGTAAAATGCTAGCTCCTTCACCCTTTCCTCATGTGATAAATTCTCTAATTTGGGCAGCATCCTGGGAAAACTCCTCTGCACCCTCTCTAAAGCTTCCACGACCTTCCTATAATGAAGTGACAAGGAATGAACACAGTACTCTGAGAGACGTCGAACTAGAATTCTATAAAGCTGTAACATTATCTCATGGGTCTTGAACTCAATCTCATGACACCAGCAAACCATGGACCTTCTTAACTACCCTCTAAACTTGTGCAGTGACTTTGAGGGATCTATGTACTTGGACCCCAAGATCCCTTTGTTCCTCCACACTGCTAAGAATCCTGCCATTGACCTTGTACTCTGCCTTCAAGTTCAATCTTCTAAAGTGTATCACCTCACTCTTTCCTGGATTTAACTCCATCTGCCATTTCTTCACCAAACTCTGCATCCTGTTGTAACTTGCAACAATTTTCTACACTATGCACATCTCCAACCTTCCTGTCATTTGCAAACTTACTAACCCACTCCTCCAATTTATCATCCAAATTATTTAGAAAAAGCATCTCAATGAGCAAGTATCATAAGAACAGATTCCCACAGGACACGACTGGTCACTGATCTCCAGATAGAATACTCTCCACTTAGTACGATCCTCTGCCTTCTGTGGGCAAGCCATTTCTGCATGCACACAGACAAGTTCCCATGGATTGCATTGCCTCATGACTTTCTGGACAAGCTTATCAGGGGGAACAGGCCAGACACAAAACCAAATACAGGGAGACTGGCATTAGTACTTAAAAAAAAATGACAGGTGTTGTTCAACAAAGGATCTTTGACTTGAAAGGTTAACTTTCTCTCTCTTTCTACAGATGTTACCTGACTACTGAGAGTTCCCAGCATTTTTTGCTTCCATTTGAGACTCTCTGAATGTGCAGTTTTACTTTTGATTTTCAGGTATGTTTTAAGATTAAAGGAGGTTGAGGAGAGGATCTAGAAGTACAGAGATCTTAAAATAGATCATTATAGAGCTTGGAATAAGTCATGCTGTGGATAGGCTGCAGATAATGAAACAAAACAATTGGAAATCCACAGGAGTCTGAAATAACAGCAATAAAATCTTGAGGTTTGTAAAAAAAAATGCTTGTAAAACTGGAGAAGGGTTAAGAGAGAGGGAAGGCCTTGGCCATGGAAAACTGGAGTAAATTACAGGGACAAGCAGAGATATGGACAAAGAAGAATCACAAAACAAGGAACAACATTTTAAAATCAAAGTCAAATTTATTGCATACACACAAATGCAATAAAAACCTTACATGCATCAGGATCACAGGCACATGGCATCAAAAGAGCAGTCACAAGAAAAACAAATTATTCACTCTTTTTACAAGAAAGAACACAATTAGAGAGAAAAAGACAAAGCTTATTTTAATGCAAAGTGATAACAATTTTGCTAAACTGTTGTGATTAGGGTTCTGCTGGTTGGTTCAAGAACCGAAAGATTAAAAGGAAACAGCTGTTCTTTGCACCGAGGTGTATTGGACTTCAGGCTCTGTATAGAGCATAGGCATCCATTAGTCTCGTGAGACCATGGACAGGGTTGTATGGGAGACTGGCAGTTGCCCAAGCTGCAAGCCTTCCCCTCTCCACGCCACCGATGTTGTCCAAGGGAAGGGCACTAGGACCCAAGCAGCTTGGCACTGGTGTTGTCGCACAGCAATGTGTGCCTTGCTCAAGGACACAAACACGCTGCCTCAGCTGAGGCTCAAACCAGTGACCTTTAGATTACTAGTCCAAAGCCTTATCCACTAGGCCACGCACCAACACACAGGCTCTGTACCTCCTGCTCAATGGTAGCTGTGAGAAGATGGCAGGGCCCTGATGGTGGGGATCTTTGATGACGGATGTTGCATTTTTGAGGCAGCACCTTCTGTAGAAACTACCAATAATGAGGAAGGATGTGCCATAATGTATTGGGCAGAGTTCACTACCCTCAGCAGCTTCCTAACATTCCGGTTCATTCAAACTGCTGTATCAGACCATGGTGCAACTAATCAGAATACTTTCAACAGTACATCTGTAGAAGTTTGTTTGCGTTTTGTAAGATGCCAAATCTCCTTAACCTAAGTGAAGATGCTGGTATGCTTCCTTATGATTACATCTGTATATTGGGTACAGGACAGGTCATCTGATATGTTAACACCGAGGAATTTCAGGCTACTGACTTGCTCCATTGCCGATGGCCCAATATGTACTGGTGTATGCTTGCATCCTTCCTTGAACCTTAATCCTTGGAATGTAGAAGTTTGAGAGGAGATTTGATAGAGGTATACAAAATTTTCAGGGGTATTTGTAGGGTAATACAGGTTTTTTCCATTATGGTTGGGTAAGACTAGAACTAGAGGCTATAGTTTAAGGGTAAAAGGTGAAATGTTTAAGGGGAACATAAGGGCAACTTGATCACCCAGAGGGTTGTGAAAGTGTGGAAAGAGCTGCTAGTGCAAGTGGTGCATGCAAGCTCAGTTTCAATGTTTAAGGTAAGTTTAGACAGCTACATGGATGGTAAGGGTATGGAGGGCTCTTGTCTGGGCACAAGTCTAAATGGTCTGGCATGGACTAGATGGGCCAAAAGGCCTATTTCTGTGCTGTACTTTTTTATGACTCTATGACCCTTCCTCCATTCCTGGAGTCAATAATCAACTCTTTGGCTTTGCGTGGATCAAGCAAGTCATTGTTGCCACACCATTCAACCAGGTGTCCTATCTTACTCTATTAAACTGACTTATCACCACATGTGATTCATTCAACAATGTTCTGCAAATCTCTGTACAGCACTGGAGCTGCCCTTAGCCACAGTTACTGTGTACTATATACTTTGCTTCACGGGAGCACGGCTCCTTCTCACCTGCTAAGTGTCGCCCATTTTACCTGCCAAGGGAATTTCCTGCCAGCATTCTGGTAGCAGAGTAAATTCCACTCTTGACCAGTGTTAGGCAGGCACTGGAGGAGTTGAGCACCACAGTCAGCAAGCATAAAGCAGCGCACCCTGATGCCCTCCCTATCGTTGCAGACAATTTCAACCAGGTCATTTTGAGGAAGTCTTTGATCAACTACCACCAATGTGTCACCTGCAGCTGTTACATCATTATCAAGAACACTTACTATACCACCACACACCTGCACTTTGGGAAGTCCAGTCACCCGGCATACAGGCAGAGACCGGGGACCACAGATGTGGACCATGAAGCTATCATCAAAGGGAGATAGAGGTGTGCTTACAAGAATTCTATTAATCAGTGAGCTGGACAATATTCAGAGATTCTTCTTTGAATCTGAATGAATATGCCACCATTGTCACCAAATTTCATCAGGACCTGTGTGGATGAGTGTGTACCTTTGAGAACGTATTGGACATAGCCAAACCAAAAGCCATGGATGAACCAGAAGACTCACAGTCTGCTAAGGGCTAGATCTGTGGCATTTGAGACTTATGATGCAAAATTATACAAGAAGGTCAGGTACAATGTATGTACGACTATTTTAAGTGCAAAAAAATACAATTCTGATTGATGCTAGAGGCAGAATTGGATACACGTCAGCTCTAGCAGGGTTTGCAGGCCATTACTACCTACAAGGTGAAACCTAACATCATCAACAGCTGTGATGCCTCACTCCCAGATGAGCTCAATGCCTTTTATGCTCACTTTGAAAGGGAGAATAAAACTACAACTGTGCAAATCCCTGCAGCATCTGGTGACACAGATCTGGTGATCTTGGTCTCAGAGGCTTTCAGCAGAGTGAATACTTGCAAGCCATCAAGCCCTGATGGTGTACCTGGTTGGGCACTAAAAACCCGTGCCAACAAACTGGCATAAGTGTTCAAGGACATCTTCAATCTCATACTGCTGCAGTGGGAGTTTCCCACTTGCTTCAAAAGAGCAACCATGCCAAGAAGAGCTGGGGGGAGATACCTCAACGACTATTGCCTAGATGCACTCACATCTACTGTGATGAAGTGCTTTGAGAGGTTGGTCATGGCCAGAATCAACTCCTAAGTAAGGGCCTGGACCTGCTGCAATTTGCCTATCACCAAAATAGGTCTAAAAGTGCAATCTCACTGGCTCTCCAATTGGCCATGGACCACCAGGACAATAGTAATATCCATGTCAGGCTTCTGTTTATTGATTACATCTCAGGGTTCAACAATATCATACCCTCCATACTATTTAGCAAGCTCAAATATCTAGGTCTCTGTAACTGGATCCTAGACTTCAACATCGTAAATAACATCTCCTCCCTGCTGACAATCAACACAGGCATACCTCAAGGATGTGTGCCTAGCCAGTACCCATAACTATGGCTAGGCACAGCTCAAATGCCATCTATAAACTTGCCGATGACACAACTATTGTTGGCAGAATTTCAGATGGTGATGAATAGGCCTACAGGAGTGAGATAGATCAGCTGGTTGAGTGGCATCACAACAACCACCTTGCTCTCAGCATCAATAAGACCAAGGTCTTGATTGTGGAAGAGAAAGCTGAGGAACACACGCCAGTCCTCATTGAGGGATCAACAGTGAAAAAGATAAGCAGTTTCAAGTTTCTGGGTGTCAACAGCTCTTAAGATCTATTCTGGGCCCAACATAGTGAGGCCCAACAAAAAAGGCACAACAGCAGCTATATTTCTTTAGGAGTTTAAGGAGATTTAGTAAGTCACCACAGACTCCTGCAAATGTCTACAAATGTACCATAGCGACCATACTAACTGGTTGCATCAGCATCTAGTATGGAGGGGTGACTGCACAGGATTGGAAAAAACTGCAGAAAGTTGCAAACTCAGTGAGCTCCATCTTGGGCACTAACCTCCTTAGCATTGAGAACCTCTTCAAAAGGTGATACCTCAAAAACACAACATCCATCATTAAGATCCCCATCACCCAAAACATGCCCTCTTTCATTGCTAGATCAAGGAGGTGGTGCAGGAGCATGAAGACACATACTCAGTGTTTTAGAAATAGTTTTTCCTCTGTCATCAGATTTCTGAATGGACAATGAACCCATGCAAAACAAATTTCAAGATGTGCCAGTGATACTAGATCTGATTCACACTGTAGAACTGGGGACTAAGCATGGTGTCTTGAGGGGCATGTGTTGATAATCAGCAAGGAGATGTCGCTATCATTCCTTACTAACTGAAGTCTGTAAATGAGGGAATTGAATATTCAGTTATAGAGGGAGGTATAGATGCCCAAGTCTTATTTTTTGACATTTTGTAGATGGCACATTAGAAATTAATCAAAGTTCAAGAAAAATGGGGACAATGGTCAAAAAGTAATTAGTGTGGGTCAAAATACAGGAAGCAAGTTTTTGGATAAGTTGAGTCATGAGTGACAAACTAGTCTAGAGAACTGAATACGGAGAAGGCAAAAGCATGATTGTGGCTTTAGATGCCAGGTGGACTGAGGTGTTGCAGAAGGAAGCAATGTTATGGAAAATGTCATCTTTCCAATTGAAAGGATGTGATGTAATTAAATCGAACATCTCAAGACAACAAGACTATGGGAAATTGAACCATTGCCTTACAAACGCAAGGTGTCTGCATTCTCAATGATTTGTTTGAAGGAATTGCTCATTCAAGATGGCAGGTGGGATAGATGCCTGAACACTGATAAAAAATCTCAATAATGGTGGTGCTGATGAAGTGGATGTGGATATAATGGGCCTCTCATACAGCTAAAAGGTAAACAAGGGGTGAGAAATCCAGAATTGTTCTATAAAAGTTTCCATAATCAAATGACAGAAAAAGAAAACTCATGGCTAAGGATGCTATAACTGTTTAAATAAGGCACATGATGACTTAATAGATCAGATTCAAAATTGGCATCGAAGACAGAAGATGGTGGTGGAGGGGTGTTTCTCTGACCAGTGGTGTTCCACAATACTCAGTGTTGGCGTCTCTGTTGCTTATGTTATATGTAATGTACTGGAGAAGGAGGTTTGGCTCCTGCACATGTAGCATGCAGGTCCACTGCGGACACGTCCTGGTGCTCATGAACCAGATTCCTAACTTTGGGTAAATAGCCCCACTGCCTTATGGAAAGCCTCAGGAGAGAAGGCTACAGGAGTAAATCCAGACTGAAAATCTGGAGTGGAGCCTCTAAGGTGGCTATCTTTCTGACTGACTGTTTGTCCTGCCTGTTAAGATGTTTAAATATACTTATCTATATATTCATGTATAAATAAATTTATGTTAATATTTTTAAACAAAAATTAATATGTTTGCAGATTGCATGAAAATTGGCAGAGTTTGGATAATGAGGAAAGCCATCAAGGGATTTGGCAGGATGTAGATGTTTGAAATTTGGGCAGACAAATGGCAGACGGAGTTTAATCCAGACAAGGGTGAGATGTTGCATTTTGGGAAGTCAAATGCAAAAGGAAAATATCTAGTAAATAGCAGGACCTTTAGGAACACTCATGTACACAGTGATCTTGGGATGCAAGTGTATAACTCCCCAGAAGTAGCAATGCAAGTAAATAGGATGGTAAAGGTGTCTAGCAAATTTGCCTTCATTGGTTGAGGCATTGAGAACAAAAATCTGGAAGTCAGATTGCAGTTGTATAATATTTTGGTTAGGTCACATTTGGAAGTATTGTGTTCATTTCGGGAAGGATGTAGAGGTTTTAAGAGGGTGTAGGAGAGGTTCATTCAGGGATGATACCAAGAGAGCATAAGAAAAGATTGAGAAGACTTGGACTGTCTTCTCTGGTGTGCCAGAAGTTGAAGGGAGACATAATAGAAGCATATAAAATTATAAAAAGTAAAAGGATAGATATTCAGAATATTTCCTCAGAATGGAAATGAAAACTACTAGAGGGTATAGCTTTAAGACAAGGCAAGGGAAAGTTCAAGGGAGATGTGTGAGGCAAGGGAGTGGAAAGTACCTGTAAAGCTATACTAGGGTGGGGGGTGGTGGTGGTGAGAGAAGATATGATATTGGTTTTTAAAAGGGATTAACAGACCCATGAACGTGCAGGGAATGGAAGGATGCGAATCACGTGCAGGCAGATGGGATTACAGTACCGGTAGTTTATTTGGCATTAGACATGGTGGGCTCAAGGGCCTGCTAGCATGCTGAGCTGTCCTGTGTTCTATGTTTTAAAAACAGAATAACGTGAAGACATCCACAAAAACTGGATAAAGAGAGACAAACATTTAAAAATGAGTTAAAGACTTCAAACACCGTGTGAAAACTTAACATTCGTGATTAGAGAGTTAGAAAACTGATTTTGCGCAAGATTTGAATTAAGATCTAGGAGATACTGACACAGTGCAGGGAAGTATCCATGATAGTGACAACTGGAAAGCTGTGTAAAAAGTGCACTTGTTTAGCTATCATTCAAGTTTCTGAAAAAAAAATCATTTATTGACCACAAAATATTGCTGACTTGCCCAATTTTTGATCAGTGCAAGACAGGATTTTTAAAAAAAATTAAAATACACTAAATGACATAATGAGAACCAATTACATTGACAATGAGTTTATTGCAAAATATGTATTTTAATAATTATCAACTTTACCAACTGTAAAATCACAGACAATTAAAAGTTATACACTACCATCGACTAGATACTGTGAAATAAATTTAGCAATATCTTAATAAACGAAACATCTGTTTTCTTTAACCTGACAATCGCAGCATATGCTTCTATGGTAACAAACACAATTTGAAAATCCTCTCGGTGACAGAAATTTGCCATCCTCATTATTTCATTCTGGGGACAGCTTGGAGACAAATCTAGCCCTGGGCAGAAGAATTTTCATGCCAATGGTAAATATAGAAGGACCTGATTTATCCTGCATAAAAATTGGATTGCAAATTTCCCAATCTTTTGCATGAGTTTGGTTCTCTCTATTGACAGAATCTAATAAAACAAATAGAAACTCTACCTCGTCAAAAGGTCAAAGAACAGGGAGGAAGGCTAAAGATGTGAAGAGGTAATTACAGGATTAGATAGGTCAAAGGTGTGATATTCAAAGGAGGAATTAGATGACAAATGATGCAACAGCATCTAAAATAAAGGTAGTCATTTACTGAGCAGATGAAAAGGTGTGCATTCATTTTTGTGAAAAAGAAATCAAAAGATCTGAAGGGAGATTTCATGTACAAGATATGCCTGGAGTGGGCACAAAAGGCATTAGGAAGAAACTTTGGGTTGGTACCGATTGTTCAGGAGAAAACATGCCCAAAATAGGAGAGACACATGATCATAAATAAAACAATAAATGCTTAACATATTCAACACAACTGGCAGCAAATGCAGAAAGGGAAACAGAGCTAATGTTTCAACTTGAAAAGGAAGACCTTTTGTTAGAACGAGGCAAAGAGAAAGCAAAAAAAAAATGACACAAGAAAAAAAAATTCTACCTTAGCTTCAGGAAATGGAAATAATGGGCAAGAGTTCAGAATGATAAATAGGATGTAATTTCTAAAGGAATTACAGGCAAAAATTAGTATAATTGCAATTAAAAAAGATTACAGGGAAGAGGAAACATGAAACATATCATAATTAATGACTGATGTTGGTGGTAGAAACAGTGCACCACAAGGCTGTGTGCTTAGTCCCCTGCTCTACTCACTTTATGCTTATGACTGTCTGGCTAAGTACAGCTCCAATGCTATATTCTGGTTTGCTGATGCCTCTACTGTTGTAGGCTGAATCAAAGGTATTGTTGTATCAGCATATAGGAGGGAGACTGAACACCTGGCAGAGTGGTGTCATAGCAACAACCTTTTACTCAATGTCAGCGAGATCAAGGAGCTGATTATAGACTTCAGAACAAGGAAACCAGGTGTCCATGAGCCAGTCCTCAATGGACGATCAGAGGTGGAGGCAGTTAATAACTTAAAATTCCTCAGTATTATTATTTCGGAGGACCTGCTCTGGGCCCAGCACATTAATGCAATTATGAAGAAAGCACAACTGCCTTAGGAGTTTGTGGAGATTCAGCATGACATCTAAAACTTCGCCAAACTTCTATAGATATGTAGTGGGGAGTATACTGATTGGTTGCATCACAGCCTGGTATGGAATCACCAATGCCCTTGAATGGAAAATCCTACAAAAGGTAGCGGATATGGCCCAGTCTATCATGGGTAAAGCCCTCCCAACCTTTGAGCACATCTACATGAAACACTATCGCAGGAAAGCAGCTTCCGTCATCTGGGACCCCCAACACCCAGAACATGCTCTCTTCTCAATGCTGCCATCAGGAAGAAGGTACAAGTGCCTCAGAACTCACACAACCAGATTCAGGAACAGTTACTACCCCTCAAACATTTGGTTCTTGAACCAAAGGGGATAACGTCACTGAATTTCACTTGCCCTATCATTGAAATGCTCCCACAACCAATGGATTCACTTTCAATGTCTCTGAAACTCATGTTCTCATTATTATTATTATTTCTTCTTTTTTTTGTATTTACACAGTTTATTGCCTTCTGCACTCTGGTTAAACATCCTAGTTGGGTGATCTTACATTGGTTCTGTTATGGCTAGTATTCTACAGATTTATTCAGTATGCCCACAAAAAATGAATCTCAGTACTGTATATGGTACATATGTGTACTTTGATAATAAAATTTATTTGAATTCTAGAAGTAAGGACATTCCCTATATAAGGATTTCTGTAAGCTCATTTCCCCATATACCAGAAATATTCATTGTCCATTGTAATCCATATTGTAAGTTTGTAATACTCTTGCTATTCTTGTTTCATCTCACTGAATGATCACTGTAAAACTAGCCATAACCTGGTGGTATATATTGCATCCAGACATTAATTAATACCATGAAAATATTATGTTTTTTTCTAGCTTGAAATAAAGCTTTAAAATTATGGAAGAATTTGTGTAAAGTTGGATTTCCATAGGTAAGGTCATTCCTAACCCAGTGAGTATGTTTTATTTGGTGTGCTCATGGTAAAGCACTTATCAACTAAATCCAGGTTCCAGGTCAATCATCGAGAGAAGGTGGACCCTCAAGCTGATGGAGGTTGGTTGGTTGTGTTCAGACAGCTGAAGAATACTGAACCAACAGGGGTTGATGAAACTGCATTCTATCTCCAGTGGACACATACCAACGAATCCCCATGAAGCAGCAATCCTCTAAGCCTCTGCTGCGGGGTTGGCTACATTTCAATGAGTCATTTTAGCAACAGACCCTTGTTTTAGCCAATTAACTAGTCAATATTCTGCATTCTGGCAAACAAAATTGGTCATTATGCAGTTAAACGTCCTTGCCTAAAAACTTAATTGTGTTTATGAGAAGTGAGAAATCACTGTAACTGAAAGTAAACAACTTACTCATTCTGAGTTATAGAATTGACAAAGACTGAAATTATGGAGAAACAGTCATATCTAGCCGTAATGTTATAAAGAGTTTAAGCTGCTTGCTTTGTGAAAAAAAATTGAGCTATTCTACGAGGTGGTGTTAAAGTATTCTTTAACTGGGTCATGATACATCAGAATTCTTGATGACAGATATGCCAATACTTTCGCTCTTAATATTTTAGAAATTATTACTGAAATAATTAGAGAAACTGATTATGTAGTTTATGCTGCTCTAAAACATACATTTAATTTTTTCATGTTGTGTATTGTATTCCATTTAAGATTATAAAAAGGTGGCTGCTTAATTTGCAATAAATTTGGGCACATTATAATTCGGAGTGAAGTGTATATATGAAAACCTGCCTAGAAATTGTCATATATTAAGAAACTATTGACCTGTAGTTTCCCTGTCATTTACCTCAGTTGTCTATTAAATTACAAAGGCAGCATGGAAATGTTCAAATTCAATCTTCCTTTAGTTGTCTGAGAAATGGTATGTCCTAAAAAAAAATCTTTCCCCTTCACTGATAATGGCTTCTTTGAATATAATTTGCCAACACCTAAATAAACTGTGCTCAGCACATAAGATTTATTATTGTCAGAAAAGCTGAGAAGCATCACCTAAGCTATTCACAAGCAAAGGAGACAGGTATTATGGAAAAGGACTGAAGGCAGTTTGATTCACAATCATAAGCTTTTTATTTAAACATTTAACATTGTATATAATGGATGGGAATTTGATGAATTATTTACATATAAATTCCTTATTATATTTATGTGCAGCCACATGTATTAATTGAGTTTGTAAGAAGAAAATGCATCCATGTGGATAATTTATCCAACCTAGAGACATTAAAATTGGTAAATTTTGACAAAGAGATGCTAAGATGTGAAAAACCGGGAGGAGGAAAACAAAAATATATCACTGCAGTAGCAGTGTGCTCTCTGCTGAAATTGCATAGAAT
The DNA here is from genome assembly GCF_030144855.1 of Hypanus sabinus. Classification (NCBI taxonomy): domain Eukaryota; kingdom Metazoa; phylum Chordata; class Chondrichthyes; order Myliobatiformes; family Dasyatidae; genus Hypanus; species Hypanus sabinus. Next base: position 43,742,953 of record NC_082719.1, on the reverse strand, counting down.
ACATAATACTGGAGAATAGTAATCAATCCAATTTACTTTTAGATCTGTTTTATTTGCCCTGAAACACTTAATTGGAAGAAATCAAGACAGAAAAATCCATCACAACACACAAACAAAATGCTGCATGAACTCAACAGGCCAGGCAACATCTTGCTTCCTTTGGAGGGGCTGCTGGTTAGTGTCATTGCCTTGGCTCATGCCGCTTCCCTCAGAGGGGCCACTGATTTGTGTTGCTTTCATCTGAGGGGCTGCCGATTCATGTCGCTTCCCTTTGAGGGGCTGCTGGTTCAAGTCATTGCCATTGGAGGGGCTGCTGGTTCACTTTGCTTCCCCACAGAGTCCCCGCTGGGTCCAGATGCCCTCGGAGATGTTACTGAAATTCTGAGATTTATGAATTGGACTGTAGTTCAAATTGGCCTCTTTCAGTTCTAGGTCTTTCTTTGAGTTCTTACCCATTCTTTTCTTGTTACTGATTGGCGGGCTGGGGGTTTGGGTGATCTGTTAAATTTTGTCGAGGTAGGGGTTGGGATTTGCAAGCTTTTTTTTTCTTTTCATGCTTGGGGGCAGGGATTGATGTCTTTCTTTAAACTACTATTAGTTAAGGTGGGTAAGCCTAGTAATTTCTAAGGTGGGGCATGTTCAGCACAGCTTTGTGGGCCAAACGGCCTGTATTGTGTTACAGGTTTCCCATGTTTCTATTTCCATGGTTTTCTGTATTGTATGGCTCTCTGGAGAAGACACACTTCAGAGCTGTATTCTGCATATATACTTCCATAATAAAATGAACCTCTGATCTACAAAAATAAATAAGCAGCCAACATATTGGGCTAAGGCCCTTCATCAGGACTGGAAAGGAAGGGGCAGAAGCCAGAATAAGGTGGTGGGGGAGGGGAAGGAATACAAGCTAGCAGGTGACAGATACAGAAGGAAAAGGGCTGGAGAAATGGAATCTGATAGGAAAGGAGGATAGACCATGGGAGAAAAGGAAGGAGGGAAAACAGCAGGAGGTGACAGGCAAGCGAGGGAAAGATAAGAGGTAAGAGGGGGACCCAGAGTGGAGAAATGAAGAAGAGGAAAGGGGGAGGGTGAAAAGTTGCCAGGTTGGGAGAAATTGATGTTCATGCCATGAGGTTGGAGACTACCCAGACAGACTATGAGATGTTGCTCCTTTAACCTGTGAGTGGCCTCATCGTGGCAGTAGAGGATCACCATGTCAGAATGGGATTAGATTCACATTAAAATGGTTGGCCACTGGGAGATACTGCTTTTTTTGCAGATGGAGCAAAGAGTGTTCAACAAATTCATTCCTCAACGTACCTTGGGTCTCACCAATGTAGAGGAATCCACACTGAGAGCACCGGACAAAGTAGATGACCCCCAACAGATTCACAGGTGAAGTTATCTCTGAACTGGAAGCATTGTTTTAGGGTTCATTATGGAGGAGAGAGAGGAGGTGAATGGACAAGTGTAGACCTGCTTGCAGGGATAGTGCCAGGAGAGAGATTAGTGGTGATGGATGAATGGTCTAGGGAATCCTGGAGGGAGCAATCTTTGCGGAAAGAGAAGAGTGGGGGGTGGGGGTGGAGGAAAAGATGTGTTTGGTGGTGGGATCACATTAAAGATGGTGGAAGTTGAAAGAATGATGTGCAGGATCTAGAGGCAGTAGGTGAGGATAAGAGGAACTCTAACCCTGTTAAGGCAGTTGGAAGATGGAATGAGTGCAGATATTTGGGAAATGGAGGAGATGTGGGTGGGGGCAGCATCAATGGTGGAGGAAGGGAAATCCCATTCTGTGAAGGAGAAGGACATCGCAGATGTTCTGGGAACAGATGCAGCAGAGATAGACAAAGGATCTGAGAAAAGGAAATAGCATTTTTACAAGGCACAGGGTAGGAAGAGGTAGAGTCAAGATAACCATAGGAAGTTTCAAAAGATATCAGTAAACATTTTGTCTCCAGAGATGGAGACAGAGAGATCAGGAAAGGGGAGAGAAATGCTAGAAATGGACAAAGTGAATTTAAGGATACGGTGGAAGTTAGAGGAAAAGTTGATGATATTGACAAGCTCAGCATAGGTGGTGGTAGAGATGAACAGGTTGGGTCTGTTGTCAAGAAAGAAGTGGAGAACTGTAAGGCCCACTTTGATGGATGATGGAAATGTACAGGGTCAGGACAACCATGGTAAATATGAGGTGATCAGGACTTTGATAGGATGCTCACGGCTTTGCTCTTTTAGCTGAATACCATAAAGGCAGTGCAAAATTTGAATCTACTGAATGGATGGATCTAATGAAGTTCGGCATACTTTTTAGAGCACACTATTTCTTCCACCGGAGGATCCTTTAGGCAGGTTGACCTCTATTTCAGTGCTGAAACATTCAAACATTGATTCATAGATAGCGTGGAAACAGAGTTTTTGATTCAACTTGTCCATGCTGACTAAGGTGGACACCCAAAATAATCTCATTTGCCTGCATTTGGTCTAAATCCCTCTAAAACATGGGTTCCCAAGCTTTTTACTGCTATAGACCGTTACCATTAACTGAAAGGTCCATAGACCCCAGATTGAGAATCCCTACTTTAAACCTTCCCATCCAGCTGCCTGTCCAAATTCATTGTGATAGTTATAATTGTACCTGCCTCACCTAGAGTGAATTGCATGAAAGCTACTGCCTCAGAACAAAGACATGGCAGACCAATTGAATAACTACTTTGGTTCTGTCTTCACTAAGGAGGACATAAATAATCTTCTGGAAATAGTAGGGGACTGAGGAGATGGAGTAACTGAGGGAAATGCATGTTAGTAGGGAAGTGGTGTTAGGTAAATTGAAGGGATTAAAGGCAGATAAATCCCCAGAGCCAGATGGTCTGCATCCCAGAGTGCTTAAGGAAGTAGCCCAAGAAATAGTAGATGCTTTAGTGATAATTTTTCAAAACTCCTTAGATTCTGGATTAGTTCCTGAGAATTGGAGGGTGGCTAATGTAACCCCACTTTTTAAAAAAGGAGGGAGAGAGAAACCAGGGAATTATAGACCGGTTAGTCTGACATCGGTGGTGGGGAAAATGCTAGAGTCGGTTATCAAAGATGTGATAACAGCACATTTGGAAAGAGGTGAAATCATTGGACAAAGTCAGCATGGATTTGTGAAAGGAAAATCATGTCTGACGAATCTTATAGAATTTTTTGAAGATGTAACTAGTAGAGTGGATGTGGAGAGCCAGTGGATGTGGTATATTTAGATTTTCAAAAGGCTTTTGACAAGGTCCCACACAGGAGATTAGTGTGCAAACTTAAAGCACACGGTTTTGGGGGTATGGCATTGATGTGGATAGAGAATTGGTTGGCAGACAGGAAGCAAAGAGTGGGAGTAAACGGGACCTTTTCAGAATGGCAGGCAGTGACTAGTGGGGCACCGCAAGGTTCAGTGCTGGGACCCCAGTTGTTTACAATATATATTAATGATTTAGACGAGGGAATTAAATGCAGCATCTCCAAGTTTGCGGATGACACGGAGCTGGGCGGTGGTGTTAGCTGTGAGGAAGATGCTAAGAGGATGCAGGGTGACTTGGATAGGTTAGGTGAGTGGGCAAATTCATGGCAAATGCAATTTAATGTGGATAAATGTGAGGTTATCCACTTTGGTTGCAGGAACAGGAAAACAGATTATTATCTGAACGGTGGCCGATTAGGAAAAGGGGAGATGCAACTAGACCTGGGTGTCATTGTACACCAGTCATTGAAGTTGGGCATGCAGGTACAGCAGGCGGTGAAAAAGGCAAATGGTATGTTGGCATTCATAGCAAAAGGATTTGAGTACAGGAGCAGGGAGGTTCTACTGCAGTTGTACAAGGCCTTGGTGAGACCGCACCAAGAATATAGTGTGTAGTTTTGGTCCCCTAATCTGAGGAAAGACATTCTTGCCATAGAGGGAGTACAGAGAAGGTTCACCAGATTGATTCCTGGGACGGCAGGACTATCATATAATGAAAGACTGGATCGACTAGGCTTATACTCACAGGAATTTAGAAGATTGAGGGGGGATCTTATTGAAACGTATAAAATTCTAAAGGGAGTGGACAGGTTAGATGCAGGAAGATTGTTTCTGATGTTGGGGAAGTCCAGAACCAGGGGTCATAGATTAAGGATAAAGGGGAAGCCTTTTAGGACTGAGATGAGGAAAAACTTCTTCACACAGAGTGGTGAATCTGTGCAATTCTCTGCCACAGGAAACAGTTGAGGCTGGTTCACTGGCTATATTTAAGAGGAAGTTAGATATGGCCCATGTGGCTAAAGGGATCAGAGGGTATGGAGAGAAAGCAGGTACAGAGTTCTGAGTTGGATGATCAGCCATGATCATACTGAATGGCGGTGCAGGCTCGAAGGGCCGAATGGCCTACTCCTGCACTTATTTTCTATGTTTCTATGTTTCTAGAAGTACTTCACAAGAGGAATTGCAATAATTAAAAGCAGTAGTACACCAGAAACCTCTCACAAGTAGGGCAACAAAATACACAATATACCTTTGAAGCAGCTATACAAATTCAGTAGTTTATGGAAATTACTGAATGAGTTGTACCAAAAATTCTTTTGTACAATAAGTGACATTCCTCCAAAAAATACCTTCAGACATCAAAGGGAACTAATTTTATATATTGTTATAGTACAAGTAAGAAGCCCAGCCAACAGTAATTTAATTTAAAAGACATTAAGTAGAGAGAACCTGGTCTGCTTGTAATATGTAATAATATTGCAAAAGCTTTCAAAAAGACTATTTTAAATTTCAGTAGAGAATCCAACAATAAATTATTACATCTTAAATGCCTTCACACCAGCCAGAAGAATTCTTTACTCTAATAAAACTAAAACTATCTTAAGTGCCAACAGTTGCTCACAAAATTCCATAAATATGGAATAAAAGCAGCCATTTAAGCAAAGAGAATGCTGCAAGAAAAAGCTACAAATTGTAATTCCTTATATTTCTCCAAAGAAGGATACTACTGATTATTAGAGTAATCTAAGTCTACTGAAAGCAGAGGAAATCAAGTGTTATAGTTTTTCCAAATTTCAATACCAACAAAATGCATTTAAGTGCAGTGATATATGCCATTTGCTGCAGGCCCAAACTTTGGCCCAGTTTCCAAAGCAACCAGGGCCACTAAGATCTGCAACTCTAAAGAGTGGCATCACAGTACAGTATTCTTGAGGTCTTAATACAAGTGCAAAAAAAATTTAAACAGGGCAAATGATACATATAATTCAGACAAGTTCTTGGTGCACAAAACATAACCAGTGAAAAAGTGATTTCCCTATTTATTTTAGTGGGCATGTTACACTGATCACAATGAGTGCGTTTATTTTGTCCTCAGTTTTAAAATACCATTCAAAGAATTGACGATATCCAACCTCGTGCAATACTGGGAGGATCAGGCCATGATTCTTTCCACAACAATCTCCTGATTGCAATCATGTTGTCCAGAGGAGGCCTGTACCCAGAGACTAATTACTTACAATAGCTAGAGTGAAAAGCAAAAAGGGTTCTTTAAACATAAATCTGGGATAGTCACTCAGTTCAATGTCACATGGTGTCAGCAGATGGCAATTGAATTGAACATCCAATGATGATGAAGAATTGCTTTAGTTCTACATGTTCTCAGAAATAATGAGAGCAGAGCATTGAGATGAATGGATTAAAACTCTCAGATTTCTAGCATGACTGTTTTCTTCTAAAATTACACTAAGCAGGTATTTTAATATTCCCAAATTACAGAATCATTTCCTACAACTTGAATTCTTAATGAACAATCTGACCTATGTAGAGTTTGAAACCAAAACTAAGACCCTGCTCAAAATCAGGGTAATTAAGTAATATATATCAGTCCAAATGTGTTTTACGATGCATCTATCATAAATGAGCAGTTTTCTATCAAGAAACCTCAGGAGAGCCTATGAAAAATGACTAACTTTGAATATAATTTTTCTGGTTTGGAGCTATTTTCTTTTTTTTTGCAAAACATTGCACTCGCTTAAAATAGGTAGAGTAGATTCTGGTTAATTGGGGCACATCAGAACCAGTACATTTTGAGCCAATAAACCGCCTGCCCCAATTAGCCGAAGTTTCATTCAAATAGTTATAAAGGTATAACAAAGAGAATCTACCATTTAACTAAATTACAAATTATGTATTTAAATGAAATACAGAACAAGTTAGAATACTACCAAAACTACTATAATACGATAAAACTGTATAGGTTCCTAAGAGCTATTAATGGAGGAATTCATTCAGTGTATGCTTACATGTTCTTTTGACTGCAAATGAACAAAATCAGCACAAGACACCTAGTGCAGATAATGCTTTCAATTATTGCAAATCTTCATTTTCTTTGTAACATTCAAGATGATAATTGATACCTGCAAATTCTTCATAGATCCTAACTTGTTAAAGTAGTGAAATCATTTCATTTTCACTCCAGGCTACTTCTGCCATCTCCAAGCCTGAATGCTTGAAACCTGAATGAACAGTTCTGAATTCTTACATCTTATTACTCATCAACTATTAGTAATAAAAATTATTGCTTTTTGAACACAAACACAAGTAAGTGATGCTATTTAAAAACTGTTCACTCTAAGCATGGTGTAGTGTCTGACACAAGTTAGAAACTGCTGGGCAACAGTATCCTGCCCCAATTAAGCACTTAGTGTCTCAATTAAACAACTGGAATCCCAGCTATTTTTTCCAATTTGCTTTTGTTCATTTAGTGTAGTTCCAAATAAGCAACTGTTCCAATAAGCCAGAATCCACAGTACTTGGGATTATATTCTTAATTACATTTTAACCTATATATATATATATATATCACTTAAGAAACACTTTTAATGTAGTGGTTAGGGAAGATGAAATTAACTGCGTAGTACAATAATTGACTTTACTACTCCAAAATTCATCATCAGTTTGCAATTTTGAGGGTTATCATTCTTTTGAATACTTATCATTATTTGGATGCGCTGTGCAGGAAGTCTGTTGACTGAGTGAGCTAGCACGATCTCACAGTTCTATTGAATTAGAGCCATTGCTCTGCACCTTCTCTGTTTGCATGTATTTGCTTTTTGAAACATTTACATTCTTCTCTATCATAAGACTTATAATTTGTTGGGTTTCCTGAAGTTCACCATGTTTTTCTTTTGATACATCCAATTGCTTTTCATCTCACTTTGAAATTTGCAGTTTAATACTATTTGAATATTTTGGCCTTATTCATTTGATAAGTTTTTACTCTTACACTTGAATCATGATATTTCTCCTTCAACTACCTATTAAAAATTCAATGACATAGACTACTTCCCTTCATTTAAGATAGCCTTCACATCAGACATTTCTCTGCCCAATGGATTAACTGAAGTTGCTAACTCCTCTTTTTGGAACTATTTGTTGGGAACTGAGTAAAATATATACTTACCAAACTACATTATAGTTACTAGTTGTAAGTTTGCCCAACAACTACACAATCTATATGAGTGGGTCCCAAACTTCTTTGGGTTACTGCACCATGGCTCCTGGACCACATTCTCAGTAGCCCCGTCTCTTTTACTAGTCATTACATGAGAAATATAAAGAACCTTGTTTTATGATGCATAGAGAAAATAGGAACTGCAAATTCAGATCAGTGACAAATAATTGCAAAAATTATTCAAATCTATTTAAGCTACAAATAAAATTATTTCTTTATTTAATTACAGTAACAATTCTCATCAACACTTTTAGAGTGTACATGAGTAGTCCAACTGTTCACTAACTTATTGCTTTTTCATTTTTCAATGACATGGGCTTGGTGCAGTGATATCAGTTTCTCAAGATCAGCTGAACGTCGCTCAGGAATCTCATATCACTATGTTCAGTAATTTGCAGTCTGTTTCATTGCCTTGAAAGAAGTTGGGTGACTGCAAAGAAAGTGCTTTCCACTAAATATCATGTTGGAAAGGCAATAAAGAACTTCTTGAGCTTTTTCCATAGTGTTCAGAGATTTCTTTCTGCAACTAAAGGTCTTGATATGATTTTTTTGAAATCTCACCTTCAGCTCAGTCATTTTGTAGCAAGATCAGTTCTACCGCCATCCTTCCTGTTAATTCCTCATTACAAGTGTTCAGGAATGGATTTATTATCCAATCTGGAATTGGATCAAGAGTAGATCCTGAAATCTCTCTGATACGTCTTTAAGTTCACTCAGTTGGGCACAGTATACTTTAAGATCATTATCAGCAGGCACTCTTCCTTTCTCTTCCAGCTCAGAGGAAAATTGGAAAAGGTTGTGATGGCTAATGTACTTCAATAGGGTTAACTTCAACAGAAATGTGGAGATGACTGACTTGACTTTGATAAGATTCACATAATTTTCTAGCAAATGAAGACTGATTTCATTAAACTTTGTGAATAATTCTGACAAATAAGCAATGTCATGCCTAATATTCTTCAGTTGATTACTGAATGAAATATTCGAGTCTTCAAAGAATTTTATCAGTTTCAAAAATCACATAAAAGCTTCTCAGGCAGTTTCCTTTTAAGATCCACCTGACCTCTGAGTGCAACAGCAAGTGTTCAAACTGTTCAACATTTTTAACGCAAAGCTCAAAGGGACCTGATTTTCTTTTTTGCTGATAGTAATCATTAATAGTATTTAATGATTTGTGTAGCTGATCTCTTAGGATTTTTACATTTATTGTTGTCTGTGAATTACATAGTGAATGGTAAGTGTCAGGTACGGCTTTTTCAAAAAAGTAATAACCCCACAGTAGCATCCTGTCATTGATGATGCCCCATCAATTGCACAATGTTGGTGAGCAGAATGTCCTTTTCTTCGAAATATTGCTCAACAACCTGAAATATTTGCTTCCTCTTCGTATCTGTTTCTAGTCATTTTGCAAATAACAACTCTTGAACCATGTTTTCATCTTTTACGAAACTAACAGAATCAATAAGCAAAGATTCATTGCTTGGCAAAGTTGATTCAACTAACTGCAGAGCAAATTCTGTTTCCTAAGTATGTTGCACAATGTGTCTTTCATATTCGCAGATATTTCACATACTTGTCTTTAACAGAGTTGTTGCTGAGTGGAATAGCTTTAATTACTTGGTCTGGAGACTTATGCAAGATCATACTCTGAACCTCCCTTAATGCTGGCAGAATCAGTTCTTCGCCAAATTGAACGGTGCTTTCCAGACTCTAATATTTAGCAATGAAGAATGAAATGTTGCATGAAGCACACAAACCATTGCTGTTTTGCTGTGAAGTGGTAGCAAACAGTTTTTTGAAATGTTTTCAATTTTGGAAAGTTTTCACAACATGATTGAAAATAAGCCAAGTTCTTGTTTCCTATATCAGAGTGTATCATCTTCAATAACAGGTCTGAACAGTTTAATTGCCTCATTTGAAAAACTTTTCCACACAACAGACACATTGGCTGCTGTTGATTGCTTGGTGCTGGTACAAGTCCATATTTCAGACACTCCACACTATATTAGAGTTATAGAAAACTACAGCATAGAAACAAGTTCTTCGGCCCATCCAGTCCTTGCCAAACAATTTAAACTGTCTATTCCCATTGACCTGCACCCGGACCATAGCCCTCCATACTCCTCCCATCCATGTTCCCATCCAAACTTCTCTTGAATCTTGAAATCAAAATCACATCCACCACTTGTGCTTGCAGCTCGATCATCTTTCACCATCCTGAGTGAAGAAATTTCCTCTCGCGTTCACTCATTCATTCTATAACTCAGGTTCTCCATTCCTGGCAATCCTTGCAAATCTTCTCTGTACTCTTTCAATCTTAGTTACACCTTTCCTGCACATCTTACCAAAACTGTACACAATACTTCAAATTTGCCTCTCTAATGTGTTATACAACTTCCAACATAACATCCCAACTCCTGCACTCAATACTTTGATCTATGAAAGCTAATGTGCCAAAAACTTTCTTAATGACCCTATCTACCTGTGACACCACTTTCAATGAATTATGGATCTGTATTCCCAGATCCTTTTGTTCTACTGCACTTCTCAGTGCCCTACTGTTCACCGTGTAAGACCTACCCTGGCTGGTCCTCCCAAAGTGCAATAAATTCCACTTATCATTTTTCCAGCTGATCCAGATCCTACTGCTTTGATAGTCTTCCTCGCAGTTCACTACAGCTCCAATCCTGGAGTCATATGCCAATTTGCTGATCCAGTTAACCACATTATCATCCAAATCATAGACATAGATGACAAATAACAATGGACTCAGCACTGATCCCTGTGACACTCCACTAGTCACAAGTCTCCAGTCATAGAGGCTACCATCTACTACTACTCTGGCTTCTCCTGCAAAGCCAATGCCTAATTCAGTTTTCTACCTCATCTTGAATGCCAAGTGACTGAACCTTCTTGTCCAACCTCCCATGTGGGGGCCTTGTCAACTGCTTTGCTGAATGCATGCAGATAGCATCCACTGGCTTGCCTTCATCAGCTTTCCTGGTAACATCTCAAAAACCTCTAGAAGATTGATTAGACATGACTTACCACACACAAAGCCATGTTGATTATCTCTAATCAATCCCTGTCTATCTAAATACTCATATCTGGACTCTTAGAATACCTTCCAATAACTTTCCCACTACTGATGTCAGGGTCACAATCCTATAATTTCCTTGTTTATTCTTTGAAGTTTTCTTAAACAGCATGGCCTTGCATCAGATATTCAGCATTTGAAAACTTAAATACAATTACTGTGTAAAGTTAGTTTAATGAAAAAGTGATTTTGCATCTTTTTGCAGATTTTTGCCATTTTATTTTTAGTTCTTCCCTTTTTGAACATCTGATTTGTGGTTATAGAAATAAAAATGGTTCTAATTTTTGAATAAAAGAGCCCTTTTGAAAAGTATTTTTTCTCTTTCTTTCTAAAATTATTTAAATATTTTAGATATTAAAGAAAGATCCTTTAAAAAGGATTTATCTACATTTAGAGTCTCATATAATTGTGTGGTTTATAGCAGCAAAATGCACACAACATTTAGGCATAGACTGTAAAATGGCAAATGAATTTGTGTGAAGGTGATCTGTGCAATGACAGTCTTTAACAAACGACTGTTCAATCGTGACAGGGGCCAGTTGAAGCTGCCAGCTACCTGTGGAAAGATGAGTAATCCTAAACTCCAGGGCCGCATGTTTACGTGGGTGTTGCATGTTATCCCTGTGACTATATGGGTTTTGGGTTCTTTGAATACAGTGATTTTGTTCCTATGCGGTTCACTCTCAAAATGCATCTGGATTGTGTTATATTGTGGTCACTAACTTCCTCAAGATATATCCTATTAATAAGACCATTGGAGCAGAATTAGGCTCTCAGGTAGCTGAGGGATTACACGCTTAATATAACAAATGAATTATTATAGCATTTTGATCCTCAGTGCTTCATCTCTTGCTAACCCACTGTTGTCTCAAACTTTCCTCAAAGTGTGCCATAGTTATTGAAAAGCAATTGTGATACTTATGTATTTGGCATAGCGTGAGAAATCTGGACTGAAAATATTGAGTTATTTTTGGGCCTGGCCTGCAAATTATTGCCATTCACTACTGTAGTACTGTGTTAGCTAATACTATTTCCATACTCGACTCAAGCAATGACAATTCCTCTGAATTAGGGTGTGACATTCAATGGATAGATGTCATTTGGAATAATGCCGAATGCCAGGAAACTAAACTTTTAAGAAGAATGTCAAGGGCTTGGAAAGGTAATAGGGGAAGTATGCCAGGAATGAAGGACTACTGTGGATATGAAAAGACCATTGATTTCCATATTTCCTTATGATAAATAAAGCCATTTTGGCCCACAACACAAAATGCTGGAGGAACTCAGCAGGCCAGGCAGCATCCGTGGTAAAAAGTACAGTCAAAATCTACTCTTCAGCTTTTTTTCTCCAGTCCTGCTGAAGCATTTTGGCCTGAAACATCAACAGTTCTTTTTTCCATTGATGCTGAAATGGCCTGCATTTTTTGTGTGTTGCTCAGATTTTCAGCATCTACAGATTTTCTCCTGTTTCAATTTTGGCCCATCAAGTCCATGCCAGATCACAAAGTAATTCTGTTCCCACTGATTTTTCTTAAATCTATTCTCTCTACATTCCCATCATTTTACCCCAGGTTCTATCAGTTACCTGCACACCAAGAGCAGTTTGCAGTACCCAATTAATCTACACCTGCATGTCTTTGGGATGTGAAAAGAAAAGAAAGGAAAACAAACTTGGAGTATTGTTAGCAATTTTGGGCCCCTTATCTAATAAAGGATGTGCTAGCATTGGAGAGAGTGCAGAGAAAGTTCATGCAAGTGATCCTGGGAATGAAAGGGTTAACATATGAGGAGCATTTGATGGGGGAGGGGTCTCATAGAATACCTATTGAATACCAAAAGGCAAGAGAGTGATCATAGAGAGGATGTTTCCTATGGTGGGGGATTCTAGGATCAGAGGGCACAACCTCAAAATACAAGGATTTCCCTTTAGAACCGAAATGAGGCATTTCTTTAGCCAATGGGTGGTAAATCTGCGGCCATAAATGGCTGTGGAGGCTAAGTCATTGGGTTTATTGGAAGCAGAAGTTGATAGGTTCTTGATTAGTAAGGGTGTCAAAGGTTATGGGGAGAAGATAGGTGAATGGGGTTGAGAGGGATAATAAATCTGCCATGATGGAATAATGGAGCAGACTCATGGTCTAATTAGCCCTTTTATGAATGAACACTTCCTCACTGCCTCCTTTATCTTCACTGCCCCCTTAGAAACTCCCACTGCCCATAGAAGGGCAATATTGCCCACTTTGGGAACCATTAGTCTACATGGTGAATTCCCTTAATGTGAAAGATATTACTGTCATTTTGAACCCTTTTATTTTAATGACACAACAGATTGCAGATATTGTAATATAAAGTAACAATCTATTGGAAGAACTGAGCAGCATCTGTAAGAAAGAAACTCTTAAAATGGCAATCTTTCATTCCACTCTGGAAAGACACTATCCTGATGCAGGGTTTTTACCCAAAATTTCAACAATTTATTTTTCCCAAACACATATTGCTCAGGCTGTTGTGTTCTTCCAGCAGATGTTAGTTGCTATTCATTTTGATGCTGTTTTTATAGTGAAACATTCAATAAACTTTCCAACTATAAAATCCTGTACATTCATGCATGTCAATGTGTAATCATTTTTTCTTTCAGTAAGAATACTGGTGGTCTCAGTTATATTATCACAGTCAAAGGATTTATAGCTGTGAATACAAATATTCAAAGATACAAAAAAAAAATCAGTATCTGGGAATAAAAATGTTCAAGTATATTGAGTATGTTCAACTAACAATCACATCTGTACAAGTTAATTAATATTAAGCCTCTTTAATACTAGAGATTAAAAGAAAAACAATCCTGTTTTAAATGTATAGGATATATTTCAAGTTCTATAGAACTTAATGCCATTGGCCATGATTTTCAAAATGGAAAGAAAGATGTACGATTCATTGACACACAGTAGATACTGAAGTACATTTTAACAGATGTTTCAGTAGATTGAAAAGTAATCAGTGGCATAGTTAGTTGTTACTACCTGTTATGCTGTTGATGTTTATGGCAGCAACAAAAGTCCTCCATCTCTATCTGTCCATGGTTTGTAATTCTAAAATCCAATTTTGGTCTTAGTCTTGGCAGTGTTCAGGGCTTCCTTCATTGTGCCAGTAGCTTCCTCTTGCTACTCACTACTGTCAGTCATGCAAATCTCAAGTGGAGACAGATACAGAAGGGTTCTTCATTGCGGTTTCTGTACAGTTTTTTTTTGACCAGTCAGGGTTGTTAGCCCTGAGCTGAACCGCCAAACCTGGGGGATTTGTGGACCACTCTTAGCCTTTACCCTTTGGCCTGTTTGGCATGGGTGAACCTACTAAGAGTCAAAGCACAAGGCCCGGACTCCAGCCAATATACTGTAGCTCTCTGGGTCACTGAGGCACACAAGCCTCCAAATCCTACAACAAAGTAGGGACCAGTGATGTGAGATTTTTAGGAAGGTTTGTTGCTTCCAATGTTACTGACCAGATACTAGCTCACTGGCCCTACAAGTTTCTGTTGGCACATTATTTAGATGAGATGATATATAGGAGCAGAAGTAGGCCATTCAACCCATTAAGTCTGCTCTGCCATTCAATCATGAGCTGATCCAATTCTTCCAGTCATTCCCACTCTTCTGCCCATACCCTTTGATGCCCTGGCTAATCAAGAACCTATCCATCTCTGCCTTAGATGCACTTGGCCTCCACAGCCACTTGTGGCAACAAATTCCACAGATTTAGCACCCTTTGACTAAAGTAATTTCTCAGCATCTCTGTTCCAATTGGACATCCTTCAATCCTGAAGTCGTGCCTTCTTGTCCTAGACTTCCCTACCATGGGAAATAACTTTGCCATATCTAAGCTTTCGGAATGTTTCTTTGAGATCACCCCTCATTCTCCTGAACTCCAGGGAATACAGCCCAAGAGCTGCCAGACATTCCTCATACAGTAACCCTCACTCCTGGAATCATTCTTGTGAATCTTCTCTGAACCCTCTCCAATGTCAGTATATCCTTTCTAAACTAAGGAGCCCAAAACTGCACACAATACTCCAAGTGGGTCTCAAGTGCCTTATAGAGCCTCAACATCACATCCCTACTCTTATATTCTATACCTCTAGAAATGAATGCCAATATTGCATTCACCTTCTTCACCAGCAACTCAACCTGGAGGTTAACCTTTAGGTTATTCTTCTCTCCCTATCTAAATAATAGACAGTCCATTTATTTATTCCACTGAAGTGCATGACCGTACACTTTCCAACACTGTATTTCATTTGAAACTTCTTTGCCCTTTCCCCTAAACTAAGTCTCTCTCCAGGCTCTCTGTTTTCTCAACACTACTCGCTCCTCCACCTATCTTTGTATCATCGGCAAATTTAGCCACAAATTCATTAATCATTGAAATACATCGTAAAATGCAGCGGTCCCAACACTGGTCCCTATGGAACTTCACTGGTCACTGGCAGCCAGCCAGAATAGGATCCCTTTATTCCCACTCTGTTTTCTGCTGAACAGCCAATGCTCCACCCTTGCTAGTAACTGCCCTGTAATTCCATGGGCTCTTATCTTGCTAAGCAGCCTCATGTACGGCACCTTGTCAAAGGTCTTCTGAAAATCCAAGTACACCACATCTACTGTATCTTTTTTGTTTACCCTGCTTGTAATTTCCTCAAAGAATTGCAGTAGATTTGTCAGGCAGGATTTTCCTTTCAGATAATCATGTTGGCTTTGGCCTATCTTGTCATGTGGCTATAAGCCCGAAACATTGACTGCTCATTTCAACAAATGCTGCCCGACCTGCTGAGTTCATCCAGCTTGTTTGTACGTGCTGATTTGACCACAGCATCTGCAGTGTACTTTGTGCTTAGGTACTCCGTAATCATTCCTAACAGTTGATTCCAACAACTTCCCAACCAGGCTAAGAGGTCTAGTTTCCTTTCTGCTGCCTCCCACCCTTCTTAAATAGTGGAGTAACATTTGCAATTTTCCAGTCATCCGGTACAATGCCAGAATCTATCGATTCTTAAAAGAATGCCTCCGCAGTCTCTCCAGCTACTTACTTCAGAACCCGAAGGTGTATTCCATCAGGTCCAGGAGATTTATCCCCCCTCAGACCATTAAGCTTCCTGAGCATCTCCTCAGTAATAACTTTCACCGCACATACTTCACTTCTCTGACACTCTTGAAAGTTCAGTATATTGCAGATGTCTTCCACTGTGAAGACTGATGAAAACACATTTAGTTCCTCTGCCATCTCTACATCTCTAACTACAATATATCAGGCGTTATTTTGCATGGGTCCTTTATCTACCCTCAACTCGCTTTTACCCTTTACATAAAAAGCTTTTAGTATCCTCTTTGATATTAGTTGCCAGTTTCCTTTCATAATTCATCTTTTCCTTCCTAATGATCTTTTAAGTTTCCCTCTGAAAGTTTTTAAAAGCTTCCCAAACCTCTATCTTCCCACTAGATTTGGCTTTCTTATATGCCTTCTCTGTTGCTTTTACTTTGGCTCTGACTCAGCCACAATAGTGTTCTTCTTCCACTCCAAAATTTCTTATTTGGAATATATCTGTCTTGCACTTCCCTAATTTTTCGCAGGAACTCCCGCCATTGACGCTCTGCTGTCCTTCCTACTCGTGTCTTTTTCCAGTCAACCTTGGCCAGTTCCCCTTTCATGCCATTGTAATTTCCTTTATTCCACTGAAATACTGACACATTGGAATTTAGTTTCTCCTTCTCAAATTTCTAAGTGAACTCGATCACATTGTGATCACTGTTCCCTAAGGGTTCCTTAGCCTTAAGCTCTCTTATCACATCTGAATCATTGCATAATGCCCAACCCAGCACAGCCGATCCCCTAGTGGACTCAACAACAAACTGTTCTAAAAAGTCATCCCTTAGATTTTCTACAATTTCTCTCTCTTAAGGTCCAGTACCGGCCTGGTTTTCCCAATCCACTTTCATGTAAAAATCCCCAACAATTATCATGACATTGCCCTTCTGACATGCTTTTTCTATCTCCTGTTGTAATTTGTAATCCACATCCTGGCTGCTGTTTGTTGGCCTGTATACAACTGCCATTAGGGTCCTTTTACCCTTGCCATTTCTTAACTCAATCCATAGAGACTCTACAAATTCTGATCCTATGTCATCCCTTTCTAATGATTTAATATTATTTCTTATTCACAAGGCCACACCACACGCTCTGCCTACTAACATATTTTTGCGATACACCGTATATCCTTGGACGTTCAGCTCCCAATAGCAGCCATCCTTCAGGCAAGTTTCAGAGATAGCTGCAAAGTCATATTTACCAATCTGTAGCTGAGTTTCAAGATCATCCATTATTTCTTATGTTGCATGCATTCAAACTTTCAATCCAGTATTTGTTGCTTTCTGTTTTAACTGCACTATGCCTCTATTGCCCTGTAACTCATCCCACCGGCTGTGATTAAGCTTCATCTCCTGCCTGTCCTTTCTATCATCTCTGTTGCAGGCTATCTTTGATTTATTTCTGTTTCGTCCTTCCTCAGCCCTATCACTCCGGTTCCCATCTCCCTGCCAAATTAGTTTAAACCCTCCCTAACAGCTCTATTAAACCTGCCAGCTCGGATATTAAACTCCGAGCTGGCAGGACCTTTTTGTACAGGTCGCACCTCCCCCAGAAGAGGCCCTAATGATCCAGGAACCTGAAGCCCTGCCCCCTACACCAGTCTCTCAGCCACACATTAATAGGTCTAATCATGCTATTCTTGAGCTTGTTAGCACATGGCACAGGCAGCAATCCTGAGATTACTACCCTAGAGATCCTGCTTTTCAGCTTCCTACCCATCTTCTTGAATTCTTTCTTCAGGACCTCCTCCCTTTTTCTACATTTCTGTAAAGATCACCTACGTGGTTCACTGAAAGTGGAGTCACAGGAAGACGTGGGTGAAGAAGGCTTTTGGCTGAAGTCACATGATATAGGAGCAGAATTAGGCCATTTGGCCCCCATTGAGTCTGCTCTGTTATTTCATAATGACTGATCCATTTCCTTCTCAACCCTATTCTCCTGCCTTTCACACTCTGACCATCAACCATGCACCCAGTGACCTGGCCTACACAGCTCAGTGTTGTAATGAATTTCACAGATTCACCACCCTCTGACTAAAGCAATCCCTCCACATCTCTGTTCTAAATGGATGTCCCTCTACTGTGAGGCTGTTCCCTTTGGTCCTAGACTCCCTCACCAAAGGAAACACCCTTTTCACATCCACTATCTAGGCCCTTCAACATTTGATAGGTTTCAATGAGATCTCCCCTCATATTTCTAAATTCCAGCAAGTAGAGGCCCAGAGCCATCAATCACTGCTCATACGATAACCCTTTCATTCCCAGAATCATTCTAGTGAACCTGCTCTGAACCAATGTGAGCACAATGTTTCTTAAATAATGGGCCCAAAACTGGTCACAATACTCCAAGTGAGGTCTCTCCAGGGCTTTATACATCCTCAGCATTACATCCTTACTTTTATATTCTAGTCCTCTTCAAATGAATGCGAACACTGGGTTTGCTTTCCTCACCACCAATTCAACCTGCAAGTTAACCTTTTGGGAATCCTGCATGAGGACTCCCAAATGCCTTTGCATTTTAGATTTTTGAATTTTCTCCTCGTTCAGAAAATGGTCTATGCTTTTATTCCTTCTACCAATGTGCATGATCATACACTTCCCCAATGCTGCATTTTATCTGTCACCTCCTAATCTAAGGCCATCTGCTCCCTCTCTGATTCCTCAACACTATCTGTCCCCTTCATCTATCTTCATATTCATATTCCAGTGAGAAGACGGCAGCGCGACGGCAGGGCGCAGCGGCCACTCCAGGAATGAATATCTGCTATCTGTAAATAGGGGCCATGCACAATCCTGATTTGATGGAGACGGATGTGAGAGGCACGGAGGAACATCTGGTGAAACTTCTGACATGCCTGTTTCGCTGCTGCTGCTACTGTGTGATCGAAAAATCTCCGGAGAGGAAGGCCCTGAATCCTTGGCTTTGCCTGTTGCTTGGCGGCCGGGGTCAAAGCGCTCGGCAGAGATGGTGTTCGGTGTCGAAGGCTCGAAGTTTTCAGACAGACTCAGAGTTGGCTGTGGTCGGGTGCTTCCAGAGGCTGCATTGGGAAGTTTTGCCGTGTTGGAGGTTCATGGCAGGAAGAGTTTTTCTTCCTTCTGCCGTCTGCGTGAAATGATGGGCTATCGGGGACTTCGAGACTTTTTTTTTTACTTCGAGACATGGTCTGCTCTTATCAAATTACGGTATTGCTTTGCACTGTTGTAACTGTATGTTATAATTATGTGGTTTTTGTCAGTTAGTCTTGGTCGGTCTTGTGTTTATGTGATATCATACTGGAGGAACATTGTATCATTTCTTAATGCATGCATTACTAAATGACAATAAACGAGGACTGAGTGTCCTCAATCTAATCTAAATCTAATTTGCAAACTTAGCCACAAAGCCACCAATTTCATCATCCAAATTGTTGACATACAATGTAAAAAGAAGCCGACCCAACACAGACCCCTATGGAACACCTCTGGTCACCAACAACCAATCCGAAGAGGATTCCTTTATTCCCCCTCTTTGCCTCCTGCCAATCAGCCAATGTTCTATTCATGGTAGTATCTTTCCTGTAATACCCTGGCTACTACTTGCTTAGCAGCGTCATGTGCAGCACCTGTCAAATGTCTTCTGAAAATCCAAGTACACAACATCAACTGATTCTCCTTTGTCAATCCTGCTTGTTATTTCCTCAGAGTTCCAACAGATTTTTCAGGTACGATTT
This sequence comes from Hypanus sabinus, assembly GCF_030144855.1. Lineage (NCBI taxonomy): Eukaryota > Metazoa > Chordata > Chondrichthyes > Myliobatiformes > Dasyatidae > Hypanus > Hypanus sabinus. The sequence goes on along the minus strand of NC_082719.1, from coordinate 43,723,509 downwards.
CCCTTTAAGGAAACCATGCTGAATTAGGCCTAATTTTTCATGTGCCTACAAGTACCCTGAAACCACATCGTTAACAATCAATTCCAACATCTTCCCAATGACTGAGTTCCGTTTAACTGGCCTCTATTTCTTTTCTTCTGCCTCCACTTGCAATTCTGCAATTTTCCAGTCTTGCAGAAACATGCCAGAGACTAGCATCATTACTAATGCTTCCACAATCCCTTCAGCTGCCTCTTTTAGAACTTTGGGTCCATCAGGTCCAAGTGACTCATTTACCTTCAGACCTTTCAGTTTCACAAACACCATCTCCCTAGTAATAGCAACTGCACTCACTTCTGCCCCTTAACACTCTCAAACTTCTGGCATACTGCTAGTATCTTCCACACTGAAGACTGATGCAAAATACTTATTTAGTTTGTCCACAATTTCCTTGTCCCTTGTTTCTATCTCTCCAATGTCATTTCCTGGTGGTCCAATATCTACTCGTGCCTCTATTTTACTCTATATATCTAAAATAACTTTTGGTATCAGTTTTTATATTACTGCTTAGCTACCTTCATATTTTATCTTTTCTCCCCTTATGGTTTTATTTAATTATCTGTTGATTTTAAACATTTCCCAATCTTCTAACTACCCACTTTTCCCCCCTCTATTATATGCCCTTTCTTGAGCTTTTATGTTGCTTTGACTTCCCTTGTCAGCCACAGTTATGTCATCCTGCCTTTAGAATACTTCCTTTTCTTTGGGATGTATCCATCCTGCACCTTCTGAATTGCTCCCAGAAACTCCAGCCATCGCTGCCTTGCTGTCATCCCAGCTACTGTCCCCTTCCAATTATATTTGGCCATCTCCTCTTTCATGCCACTGTAATTCCATTTACTCCACTATAATACTGATGCATCTGACTTTAGCTTCTCCCTCTCAAACTGCATGGTGAATTTTAGCATATTATGAATACTGTTTCCTAAGGGTTCCTAAAGGGTGTAACATGTTATGATTACTGTTTCCTAAGGATTCCTTTACCTTAAGCTCACTAATCATATCCACAGTTCATTACACAACACCCAATCCAAACTAGAACTTCATTCATTGGAACACAGGAGAAAGAGTGGAGATCATTCCTGCCACAAAGATACTGCTTGCCCTGCCAAGTTCCTCCTGAGAATGGTTATTTATTTTTATTGTAACTTATAGTAAAGTCTTATTTCTTGCACTGTACTGCTGCTATAAAACAATGAATTTCACACAATAAGTCAATGATATTGATCCGTATTCTAATTCTGTGTATTTTAATGTTTTGCAGTACAAAGAACATTTTAGTATAGAACAACAATAGAATAACTTCCTCATTTTCCATTAATAATATGTTAAATTGGCACAAGAGAAAACAACCTGTCACTATTTAAATTATTTACCCAATTATCATATCAAATCATGTTTTAACCTGCTTAACACTAGTTGAGAAAAACTAACCTTGAATCTCATAAAAAGCAAACAATAATAAATTAGAACAAAGAGTCCGAAGGTAGGTATTTATGACTTCCAAGAGTGGACTAAAAAATTAAGCACACTCAAGAATCATTAAACTAAGAATAATGGATAGAAATCACCAAAAGTACATTTTCATAAAGAAACATTAAACATAAAGCCAAAGTGGCAATTGCAGTGTATAAGGCTTTGATTAAGACATTGCAGAATTGCGTGTGTAGTTGTCAAAATAATTAAGCCTAGAAAATAGCACAAAAAGGATACAATTGTAGCAGTGTGCTACATGCAGCGCTAAAATTACGACACGGGAGTCGGTAACTGCAGTCGAAGGAAAAACTTTATTCAAAATCCTCAGCCTCATTTTAAGCCTCCCTCAACCTGCCCCCCGTGGCGCAGAGGCTCCAAAGCTCTGTGCTCGCAAACCCCCGTAGGCTATCTCCCTTAGCCGGAAAGCTGGCTAATTGTGAGCCGGTTCTGATGATGCCAGGAAATGGGTCACCACATAACCCCCCCCCCCCCCCCCCCCCCCAGAACCGGCGATACACCCCCCCAATGTCCACAGTCTGGGCCGGAACCTGCTTGGGAGGTCGGCCTCTGCGCCGAGGTGCCAGAAACTCGACCGGTTGCGCCAGGTCCAGATGGGCCGGTTTGAGCTGGTCCACCGTGAAAACTTCCTCTTTCCCCCCAACGTCCAGCACGAACGTGGACCCGTTGTTCCGGAGCACCATAAACGGCCCCTCGTATGGCTGCTGCAGCGGTGGCCGATGCCCGCCCCTTCGTACAAACACAAACTTAGTTCTGCAGGTCTTTGGGTACGCAGGTCGAGTTCCGGCCATGCTGTGAAGTGGGTATGGGGGCCAGGTTACCGAGCTTCTCGCATAGTCTGCCCAGGACTGCTGTGGGATCTTCCTCTTGCCCCCGTGGGGCTGGTAGGAACTCCCCGGGGATGCCCAGGGGCGCGCCGTATACCAACTCGGCCAACAGGTCATCTTTGGGTGCTGTGCGGATGCCGAGTAGGACCCAGGGAAGCTCGTCCGCCCAGTTGGCTCCTCGCAGGCAGGCGATGAGGGCCGACTTCAGGTGACGGTGGAAACGCTCCACTAGCCCGTTCGACTGTGGGTGGTAGGCAGTTGTGTGGTGCAGCTGAGTCCCCAAAAGGCTGGCCATAGCTGACCACAGGCTGGAGGTGAACTGGGCGCCTCTGTCAGAGGTAATGTGGGCCGGTACACCAAAGCGAGATATCCAGGTGGTGATCAGGGCTCGGGCGCAAGATTCGGAGGTGGTGTCGGTGAGCGGGACCGCCTCTGGCCATCTTGTGAACCGGTCCACGATAGTCAGGAGGTGCCGTGCTCCTCGCGACACTGGCAGGGGGCCCACGATATCCACATGAATGTGGTCGAAACACCGGTGGGCGGGATGGAACTGCTGCGGTGGGGCTTTGGTGTGCCGCTGCACCTTGGCCGTCTGGCAGTGCATGCACGTTTTGGCCCATTCACTGACCCGTTTGCAGAGTCCGTGCCAAATGAACCTGCTGGAAACCATCCGGAGATGCGCCAAGTTATGAATGGAGTCGAAAACAAGGTGCCGCCAGGCTGTCGGGACGACGGGATGGGACTGGCCGGTGGCGATGTCACAGAGTAGGGTCCTCTCACCTGGGCCTACGGGGAGGTCCTGGAGCTGCAAACCGGAGACTGCGGTTCTGTAATTTCCTCATCTGCCTGCTGTGCCTCTGCCAGTGCCTCAAAGTCTACCCCTTGGGAAAGGGCATGAACGGTAGGGCGAGAGAGCGCATCCGCCACGACACTGTCCTTACCCGAGACGTGCCGGACATCCGTCGTGTATTCAGAGATGTAGGACAGGTGGCGTTGCTGGCGGGACGACCAGGGGTCGGACGCTTTCGTAAACGCAAAAGTAAGCGGTTTGTGGTCCGTGAACGCGGTGAAGGGCCGACCTTCTAGGAAATACCTGAAATGCCGGATTGCCAGGTAGAGTGCCAACAGTTCCCGGTTGAAAGCACTGTACTTGAGCTCGGGTGGCCGCAGGTGTTTGCTGAAAAATGCCAGGGGTTGCCAGCGACCTGCGATGAGTTGCTCCAGCACCCCACCGACTGCCGTGTTGGATGCGTCCACTGTGAGGGCGGTAGGGGCGTCCATTCTGGGATGTACTAGCAATGCGGCATTCGCCAAAGCTTCCTTCGTTTGAACGAAAGCGGCGGCGGACTCCTCGTCCCAGGTAATGTCCTTGCTCGGACCCGACATCAGGGCGAACAGGGGGCATGATCCGGGCAGCTGAAGGGAGGAAGCGGAGGTAGAAATTGACCATACCTACGAATTCCTGAAGGCCTTTGATCGTGGTGGGTCGGGGGAAGTGGCGGACCGCATCTACCTTAGCGGGCAGAGGGGTTGCCCCGTCTTTAGTAATCCTGTGGCCCAGGAAGTCAATGGTATCGAGTCCGAACTGGCATTTGGCGGGGTTGATTGTAAGACCGTACTCACTCAGTCGGGCGCAGAGTTGACGGAGGTGGGACAGATGCTCCTGACAACTGCTGCTGGCTATGAGGATGTCATCCAAATAGATGAACGTGAAGTCCAGGTCCCATCCCACCGCGTCCATTAACCGCTGGAACGTCTGTGCGGCATTCTTCAGGCCAAACGGCATGCGGAGGAACTCGAAAAGGCCAAACGGGGTGATGAGAGCCGTTTTGGGGACGTCGTCAGGATGCATCGGGATTTGATGGTACCCTCGGACAAGGTCTACCTTGGAGAAGATCCGTGCACCGTGCAGGTTTGCTGCAAAGTCCTGAATGTGCGGCACAGGGTAGCGGTCTGGTGTGGTAGCCTCGTTCAGCCTGCGGTAGTCGCCGCACGATCTCCAGCCTCCCGTCGCTTTGGGCACCATGTGCAGGGGGGAGGCCCATGGGCTGTTGGACCGCCGGATGATCCCCAATTCCTCCATCCTCTGGAACTCCTCCTTCGCCAGTCGGAGCTTGTCCGGGGGAAGCCGCCGAGCGCGGGCATGGAGGGGTGGTCCCTGGGTCGGAATGTGGTGCTGTACGCCGTGTCAGGGCATGGCCGCTGTGAACTGCGGTGCCAGAACCGATGGGAAATCTGCCAGGACCCTAGTGAAGTCGTTGTCGGACAGCGTGATGGAGCCGAGGTGAGGGGCTGGCAACTGGGCTGCACCCAGGGAGAACGTCTGAAGTCTCTTCCTGGGCAGGTTGACCAGTAGTTTGTGAGCCCGCAAAAAATCCGCACCCAGAAGCGGTTGGGCTACGGCGGCCAGTGTAAAGTCCCACGTGAACTGGCTGGAGCCGAACTGTAGCTGCACCTGACGGGTGCCACAGGTCCTTACTGTGCTGCCGTTCACGGCCCTCAGGGGGGCCCCGGTGCCCTGCTGCGGGTGTCGTAACTCGTTGGAGGTAAAACGCTGATCTCGGCACCAGTGTCGACCAAAAACCGGCGTCCCGACCTTCTGTCCCACACATACAGGAGGCTATCCCGATGGCCAGCCGCCGTAGCCATCAGCGGCGGCTGGCCCTGGCGTTTCCCGGGAACTTGCAGGGCGGGCGACAACGGCAGGCTTCTGCGCCCCACTGCTGGTGGTAGAAGCACCAGTGTTCATTGGGCCGGGGGTTGGCGGGCTCTGCGGCCAGGCCTGGACTGGTTTGCTGCTGGGAGCGTGGCTGGGACACCCTGCTCACCTTTTTGGCGTTCCACAGCAAGTCCGCCCGGGCTGCCACCTTCCGGGGGTCACTGAAATCCGCGTCGGACAGCAGCAGGCGTATGTCCTCGGGCAGCTGCTCCAGGAATGCCTGCTCAAACATGAGGCAGGGTGTGTGTCCGTCGGCCAGAGACAACATCTCATTCATTAAAGCCGAAGGAGGTCTGTCGCCCAAGCCATTCAGGTGCAGTAAACAGGCAGCCCGCTCGCGCCGTGAGAGTCCGAAAGTCCTGAGGAGCAGGGCTTTGAATTCCGTGTACTTGCCATCTGCCGGGGGCGACTGTACGAACTCCGCGACCTGGGCCACTGTGTCCTGGTCGAGGGAGCTCACCACGTAGTAGTAGCGGGTGTCTTCTGAGGTGATCTGGCGAACGTGGAATTGGGCTTCGGCTTGCTGGAACCAGAGGTTCGGTCGCTGTGTCCAGAAACCCGGCAGCTTCAACGAAACCACATGAACAGAGGCGGCGTCGGTCATTTCTGGTCCAAAAATCGTTTGGACCGTCGGGGTCACCAATTGTAGCGGTGTGCTACATGCAGCGCTAAAATTACGACACGGAGTCGGTAACTGCAGTCGAAAGAAAAACTTTATTCGAAATCCTCAGCCTCACTTTTAAGCCTCCCTCAGAGGCTCCAAAGCTCTGTGCTTGCAACCCCCCGTAGGCTATCTCCCTTAGCCGGAAAGCTGGCTAATTGTGAGCCGGTTCGGATGTGCCAGGAAATGGGTCGTCACACAATTATAAATAAAGACAAACTAAAGGCATATCCAAATAAACACAGAAATTTTAGGATTTAATAAATTCTGTACTAATATTAGCTTATTAAGCTATGGAATGTTTTACCTCAAATGGCTATTGAAGCAAAACAATTATGGAATTCAAGGGAAGACTTTAATGCAAACAAATGTAAAGTATTGCACTTTGGAATAAGATAAGCTAAATATTTATTCTAGAATAATTAGCAAAGGCATCCATTAACAAAAACTATAAAATTCTTAGCAACCAAGCAGTATCAAGCTTCTGTCAAAGCTAATGATCTATTTTAAGACCTCTTAAAAACATTAAACCAACACTTTAGATTATTACAAAAATTACTGTGGTTGTCACATTGAATAGTCACAAACATCTTAACTTCAAAAAAACTTTGATTGGACAAAATGAGTGATGGGAATTGGAATAGGCAGGCTTTCAATGTATTTTTTAAACAATAATATTATTGAATAATTCCAGTTTGTTGTGGATGCTCTCAATAGTGGAAATTGTTATGTATTCATGTATATTTTGATCCTTACGGGGTTGCTATCAAGCTTCCCTTAATGTTACATACTAAATGTAATCTGAGAGGGAATTCTGGGTAGGAGACTTACAAGTAAATTAAACAACAGTATATTAGTTTCTCACCTCTGTCTCTCATATGCATTATTCACGGCTACCCGGCTTCCCAGTATCACAAGCATGACAAGTCCTCAAGCAATATTTATTGTTTTGTTCTGTTTGGAAAGAAGTCTATGTCCAACACAGCGGTGTACCGCTGTGTAATGTGGGAGAGCGAAACTACAAGAAAACAGCCACAGAAAGCATGGTGAGGGGAGAGAACGAGAATGAAACAGATAAATAAAAAAATAAGAGAGGTGTAGAGGAAGGTAGAGGCAGAGTGGGGTGCGGAGGGAGAGAGGGGGAGATGGTCAGATGAGACTAGTTAACTTTTCTGGAACATGATCGTGTTTGAAAACAGTGACAATGTTTGGGAATATGGGGCCATATGATGAAATTACGGTACAATGGCGTTCAGATACTGAAAGATTTCAATATTTTGCACTAGCAAATCAAATTTCAGATGATATCCATGTTCCAACTTTTCTGTATGTGATGGGAATAAAATCATTTATTATGCAGTTTAGTGTAACCTAAGCCTGGTAATAAGCCGTATGAGGACAAACGGTAGTTACAAGTCTTATAGGACCACTATTCACCTAAACCTTTGATCATTGCCAAGTGGTTTAGATTTTATAAAAGAAATCAAGAGGAAGGCGTGTCTATTTCACAGCTTGTGGCAATGCTGAAGTAATTGTCTGAACACTGAAATTTTGGACAGTCACTGAATGACATGCTACATGATAGACTTGCAATATGTCAACGAGGCAATTCAGAAATGTTTGCTTTCAGAGAACAGACTGTTACAGAAGGCAATTGAGATTAGTACATCTATAGAGATGGCAGCTAGAGTAGCACAGCTATCACCTTCCCAAATTCATAAAGTTCCTACTGATTTTAAGAAGACACCTGTTAGCAATCAATGTTACCGTTGTGGTCAAATTGGGCATTCAGCAACAGAATGATGGTATAAAGATTGCTGAAGCTGTGACAAAAAGGGACATATTGAACACACCTGTAAAAGTAAAAAGACACTGTCAACCAAAAATACTGTCATAAAGAAAATAACTTTTGGGGAAAAAAGAAACATGTAAACAAGATGGAGTAACAAGAGGGTGGAATGAATGACTCACTCTGTGGTTGAAAAAGCTTTGCATGGTTTATCTGTTTTAGGAAAGAGAGATGGCCATTGTGTGAACCTGTGGTTGGAAGGGACCACAGTGAGGATGCATGTGGACTTGGGACCTGCATTATTGCTGGTGTCAGAGAGAGCTTACAAGGAGAAATTGCAACATCTCCCCCCAATTAGGCTTCAGGGGAGCTGTTCCAGTGAGGGGAGTAGTTCATGTTACAGTGGAAATTAACAAACAGAAAGAAACTTCTACTGTACATTGGTAAAGACAGTTATCCAACACTTCTGGGTTGCTCATGGTTGGAGCAGCTCAAACTCAATTGATACAAAGTGTATTTGATTGGTAGGAGCACTGGTCAATAAGAGGTATTGAAAAACCAGGCAGTATGAAAGGAATCACTGTTAAATTGGCTGATAGGCTTGTCACAACACTCAAATGCCTGTAGGCAAGACCTATTCCAAATGCTCTCAAAACATTGAGAGAGCATCTGGTCCAGAGCAAGTATTAGAATGTGTGTGTGGGTAAGTAATTGGGCAACTCCAGTAGTTCCTGTCCTAAAAAGGGATCGGCATTAAAGTTTTATGGAGACTTCAAGATAACCATTAACCTGGTTCTTATGGCTAAACAATACCCTCTTCCCCTCACTGATGGCCTTTTTGCAAGATTGACATGTGTCAGGCATACTTTCAGATGCAGGTGGAGCCAGTGACAGGAACTGTAGACCAGAGTGACTCAGAAAGGAATGTTCAGGTACTGAAGGCATCTATTTTGCATTACCTTGGCTCTCATACTTTTTGAGTGAGCAATGGACCAGAACCTCACCAGGTTGACAATGCTACTTGGATGACTTACTCTGGAAAAAATGAGCGCGAGCACCTACAAAACTTGGATGCCACACTATAAAGATTCAAGGAATATGGGCCAAGGGTCCAGAAACACGTGTGAGATCTTTCAACCTCCAATCGAACATTTGGGCCATGTGATCAACAGCTCAGGGCTTCACAGGACATCATTAAAGATATATGTAATCGTGGACGCACCATCACTACAGAATGTAAGTCAATTAACATCTTTCTTGAGACCAACATACTACGCAAAGTTTGTTCTTAACCTAGCTAGCATGCTGAAATCAATTCATGAATAAATAAACTACACTCTGGCTGTGTACAGATCATCCTGTGGTGTGGGGGCAGTTACCTCACACGTCATGCTGTTGAGTGAAGGGCGTCCATTCACTTTTGTATCAAGGACATTAAGGTAGAAAGCTACTATGCCCAGATTGAGTGGGAAGTACTCGCAATTGTCTTTAGAATTAAGAAATTCCACCAATTCCTCTTTGGTTGACAATTTATTACTGACAGATCATTGCCCCTTGATGTCAAACTTTGGTCCACATTCGGGCATTCCCTTCCTGACTGCTAGTCAAATATAATGTTGGGCCCCGTTACTATCAGCACAGCCAATGCGGGGGGGGGGGGGGGGGGTGTGTGAAGAGGGAGTGTGGTGTAGGGTCCAGGCTGGAGTTGGTGCTGCCCCTAGCGTTCGCTCCGCAGAACACAAGTTGCATTGTTGTCAACTGCAGATTTCTGAGGCATGCATGGCTCGGGTCTGGACTATATTTTTTTTGCGTGGCTGTATCCTACTGATATCTTTGTGCTTTCCATCTTGAATGTGCTATGTGCTTTGTACTGTGTGACTGTTGGTACTGCATTTTGCACCCTAGCCCTGGAGAAACGCTGTCTCACTTGGCTGTATTCATGTATGGTTGAATGACAATTAAACATGAATTGAATCAGTACAATATAAAGTACGGGAGTTCCAAGTACCATTCAAATGCTGATGGCTATCTAGCCTTCCCTTTCCTATTACAGCTCCAGAGCCTTCCAAGAGATCTTTTACTTCAAGGAAGTACCTACAGCTCTGATAACTGTGGTGCAATTCTGGAAGCACACACATACTGACCCTGTTCTATCTAAAGTGAGGACATGTTAACTCATGAGTGGAAAGGAGAGCCAACCATCGAACTGAAACCATACCAGGCTCGATGGAAGGAGCTCACAGTCCAAGCAGGATGATTACTATGTGATTCCTCCATTAAGAAAGTTAAGCATTTTACAAGCCACACGAAAGACACTACGCATAAAAGAAATTGTACGCGGCTATTTCTGGTAGCCATGGCTGGATGTTACCAATGAAGGGAAGGCCAAAGCATGTCCATATTGTAAATGAGTGAGAAATATTCCTCAATTTGCTCTTCTGCATCCATGGGAATGGCTTGAAGAACCATGGTACAGGGTTCACATAGATTTTGCAGGACCTGGGAATGTCACATGTTCTTGGTCATAGTTGATGCACACAACAAATGGCCTGAGGTTGCCATTGTGAAGAGCACTATATCTGAAACATGCATTAAGGAGCTATGTTCCATCTTTAGCCATTTCAGGCTTCCTTAACAGCTTGCAAGTGGCAATTGTTCACAACTCCTGTCTGAAGTTTAAAGCATTTATTCAGCATATCAGGTCAGCACCACATCATCAAGCCACTAACAACCTTGCTGAATGATTCATACAAATAATGAAACAAGCTCTTAAGTCTTCTTTGGGAAGTGAATCCCTCAAATAATGTCTTAGCATTTTCTTGCTGACATACCCCAAGACATCTCATGCCACCACCAAAATGACCCCAGCTTCTCACCCAGCTTGACCTGCTTAAAACCCCAAACACAAAACAGATTGTGTTAAATGAACAAAAATCCCAAGCAGAGAGATGTGCTGAAGTACATTAGTTTTACTGCAAAAGAGAGCACTTGCCTGGAACTATATTGCCATAACAAAGTGGATACGTATGACAATGGTGGCACAGATTTGTGTCATAAACAGTGGAAGTAGTGACTACAATATGTTGATCAGCTGTTGCCCACCTCTGGGGTGACTGAAAACCAACACAAACTGACCAATCCAGATCCAGTTGTAAAAATGGGACGGGATTGAGACGACTGCAGAACCTCTGCTAAAATCAAATGACACAGCCAGTGCTCCCCTATCTCCTATGCTTTCTGAGGTGCTCCAGTACCCAAACCAAGATCTATACGTACACCACTGAGAGCTAAAATAGTTTTGGCATCATCCCCAGGTTGTTGGTACCCTCAAAGGAACAGGCAACCTCCAGATTGAATCTCCAGTGACTAACTCTCAGCACATACAGTAGAATAATCCCCAGTGTTATGTCTAATAATAGAGGAAAAAATTTTTGTTGCTGGTTGAAATTAATGATAACTATTGAAGGTTAATAGTTCAGCAGCTGGTCTGTGTATAGGAAGGGTGAGAAACCTTTACAATGGGGGAGGGGGAGGGGGAGGGATATGTTATGTATTCATCTTTAGTTTGACCCTTACAGGTTGTTGTCAAGCTTCCCTGTGGGTTACTTACTGAACGTAATGTGAGAGGACATTCTGCGTAGGATGGTTGACAAGTAAAATACACAGCTACCACTCTGTCTCTCGTGTTTGTCATTCACAGCCACCCGGCTTCCCAGTGGCATAAATATGACAGAAATGATCATGGATTTTTTAAAAAGTAAAAGGCTGAGTAGACAGGAAAAAATGCACGCAAGATTGCATTAAAGAAAATTTTAAAATTTGCCAGTTACTTAATAATACAGAGCTGCCAAACTAGCACAAACTTGGTTATTACCTTCTAGGATTCAGCAAACAGCCTTAGTAAAAGAACTCCAGTAAGATATAATTGATAAGATCTCTTTTCAGTACCAAACATTTCCTGGCAGATTATGAAGTAGGCTCATAAGTCCCTGCTTATGGACTTGCTTGCATGATAAAGCCCCCGATGTACTTCAAAGTAAAATTAATGCCAACCATCATGATCATATCTAATAAGTAGCAGGTGTCCAACTTTCAAAATCAAGACGAATCAGCGTAAAAATCAAAGAACAGTCTTGCTACATAACTGGAAAACTCAATCCTATTACCAAAAGTTGAAGCACCTTAGTGACTTCAGATCGATAATGACCAAAATTAACTAAGTATGGTAAAGAACACAAATTTAACAAGTTACTGTAAACTGAACCAAAAACTTTTAAAAAATGAAAATTGGAACAAAAGTAAAGCATGGTTAATGGATCTGTATGCATTCCATGTGAAAATTGAGTTCAGCTGAGTAAGATCAAGAGCTCACAACCAAACAACCCTCAGAGAACGCCAAAACTTATAAAATATATTCTTAGAACTCTTTGCACATATGGAAGACCTACAAAAACAGTTGCTGCTGTATGAATTAATTTATCAGGAAAAATATAAAAGGTATATTTTTAGAAATAAGATTAAAATTAACAGACTACTATGTGTCAAAATAAATCTAGTTCAGAATTCTAAAACTAATTTTTTACAATGTTAGAAAACCTGTGCAATTAATATTGATTCACATCTCACCTTTAGCAGAACTTTTTTTTCTGCGTTCCTTCCCAAAGCTTTGGATTCAAAAGGCTTAAAACCTACCTGAACCTGGTTTAAAGGCCTATTTCAAAGATCAGCATTATACCAGAAGTTTTGTTTATAAACTAATTTCTTATAATGAGCGAACCAGTGCAAGAACATTGATTCATATCTCTACTCTTCAGCAAAGCTTTGTTTTGCCCCGCTTCGTTTCCAACCACCGGGGAATTCACGGAAGGTTGCTCCATGAAATCATTATATTTAATCTTGAGCGAGGGTTAGCTTTAACGGTTAGGATGGGAAATAGTGCTCACACTGACTCTAAGGGAACACTCCGGTTTACCAAGAGAAAGCGAAGAAGGAAAGAGTTGGCAGTGAGTGTCCAAGTGGCGAGGATGTGAGACACTCTCCCAGTTAACCAAACAGCACCGTGCGCCAGTTTAACCTACTTTTCTCCCTTCAGCTGACCCCCCGCCCCAATACTAACCACTCTTCCTCTCTCTTCCTTCCCCTCCCATTCCCTCCATCCAGGGCACCCTCCGCGTCAGTCGTGACGTCCCATCCACTCACCGCGCTGACGTCACGCTCCTCGGGACGACCGTTGAGGGGTTCCGAGACCGTTCTCGCGCCGCGATTGCCACAGCAAACCGTGGCTCGACACCAGCTCGCGGCGCCTAACTTCCGCCCCTCTCTGGTGTCGACGCGGGTGGAACGCTCGCGCCCCCCCCACCCCTTCGGTCACGCGGCTGCGCACTCACTCAGCCCAGACTGCTGCGAGCCCGCGGAGAGAATCGCTTCGTTACGTCTTCCGAGGCACACCATTGTGCAGTTGGTGCAAGAAAAGTTTTAGTTTTTAAGTAGGTCAAAGCTACTTTATTATTTCTCATCATACATCGGTCGGCTTTTGTTGTAGCTCGACAGGGCTGAAATTTAGCTCTTTGTTAACCACGACTTCTCCAATTCACTTTCAACTGTGTTTCTGTCTACACTCTTCATAAACTTGTTTAGATGAGTCAAAATGCGCAGAAACAGGCCATTCAGCCCTCTTAGATCGCACTGGCCCTCCAGTATCTACTTATTCTCCCAACATGCCCATCAACTCCCCACAGGTTGTACCATTCATATATATATATATATAAAATATGGGAAAATTTGCAATGGCCAATTAACCCATCAACCTGTATGCCTTTGGGATGTGGATGGAAACCAGTGCACATGGAGAATGTTCAACCTCCACATAGACAACACTGGAGATTGGGATTGAACTCAGTTGCTGGAGTTGTGGGACAGCACCTCTCTTAGCTGAGTGGCACACGAAGCTCTAGTGTCTGAAATTCTAGTGACAATATCTTAATTTGCACTTCCATGGTTTTGCCCTTCCCCACCTCTGTAATCTCAGACATTACAATTTATCCCTTCTTAAAATCTGACATACAACTCAATGTTACTTACTCCAATATTGGTGGTTTCCCCTTTAGCTAAAGAAGGCACAATTTTCAAACCTCAGAAGGACCAGGCAATGATATTGTCAACACGAGATAGCCTAACTCTCTACCTTTGAAATTTGATGGCATTGGCTTTGCCATGTCTCCTACTGTAAATGTTGTGGTTTCAGGAGCAGCTTAAAGACTGGGCATCTGCAGTTAGTGACTCATCTCCTGCCACTTCAAAACTTTTCCATCATTAACAAGGCACATTTCAGTAATTTCCACATGCTTAAATAAGCACAATCTAAACTACTGTCAAAATGCTCAACACAGATAATACAACTTGCTTGATTGACCCCCTATTCACTACCTTAAACTTTGCTGTGTTCCATCTACAAAACATACCACACTTAAATGAGCTCTTCCAAATACATGACCTGTATCAATATGATCACAAAATAACACAATTTAATGCCAAAGTTCTTGAGCCTCTTCATCTTCGTTCCTCTTAGACAATAACATTGCAGAGTAGTATATGACCACTGGATCATTGAGTCTGCTCTGCCATTCCATCATGACTGATTCACTATCCCTCCCAACCGCATTCTTCTACATTCTCCCTGTAGCCTTTGACACCCAAGGACCTATCAACCTCCACTTTAGATATACTCAATGAGTTGGCCTCCACAGCTGTACATGGCAATGAATTCCACAGATTCATCATCCTCTGGCTAAAGAAATTCTTCCTTATCTCTGTTCTAAATGGACACCCCTCTATTCTGGGGCTGTGCCCTCTGGTCCTAGACTCACCCACTATAGGGAACATCGTCTCCATTTCCACTTTATCTAGGCCTTTCAATATTCAATGGGTTTCAGTTAGGTCCCTCATTTTTCTAAGCTTCAGTGAGTACAGGCCCAGAGCCATCAAACGCTCCTCATACGTTAACTCTTTCATTTCCAGAATCATTCTGGGGAACCTCCTTTGGCCCCTCTCCAATGTCAGCACTTGCTTTCTTAGCTAAGGGGCTAAAAACTGCTCACAACTCCAAGTGCAGTTTGATCAATGTCTTATAAAGTCTCAGCATCCCATCTTTGCTCTTATATTCTAGTCCTCTTGAAATAAATGCTAGTATTGTACTTGTCTATCTTACTACCAACTCAACCTGCAATATAACCTTTAGTAAATCCTGAAAGAGGACTCCAAAGTCCCTTTGACCTCTGATTTTTGAATTTTCTCCCCATTTAGAAAATATACTTTTATTCCTTCTACCAAAGTGCTTAACTATGCACTTCCTTACACTATATTCCATCTGCTACTTCTTTGCCCATTCTCCCAATCTGTCTAAGTCCTTCTGTAGACCTTCTGCTTCTTCAACACTACCTTGCCCCTCTACCCATCTTTGTACCATCTGCAAGCTTGGCCACAAAGCCATCATTTCCTTTATCCAGATTGTTGACATATCAACAACTGTGGTGTCATCTTAGGATTTATGGATAATGTTTGAGCTGTTCTTAGCTAGACAATCACGGATAGAAACATAGAAAACCTACAGCACAATACAAACCCTTTGGACCACAATGCTGTGCTGAACATGTACTTACTTTTGAAATTACCTAGGGTTACCCATAGCCCTCTATTTTTCTAAGCTCCATATACCTATCCATGAGTTTCTTAAAAGAGACTCATTGTAATTGCCTCCACTACCGTCGCTGGCAGCCCATTCCATTCACTTACCACTCTCTGCATAAACAACTTACCCCTGACATCTCCTCAAAGCACCTTAAAACTGTGCCCTCTTGTGTTAGCCATTTCAGCCCTGGGAAAAAGCCTCTGACTATCCACACGATCAATGCCTCTCATCATCTTATACACCTCTATCAGGTCACTTCTGTTCACTCAACCTATTCTCATAAGGCATGCTCCCCACTCCAGGCAACATCCTTATAAATCTCTTCTGCACCCTTTCTATAGTTTCCACATCCTTTCTGTAGTGAGATGACCAGAACTGAGCACGGTACTCCCAAGTGGGGTCTGACCAGGGTTCTATATAGCTGCAACATTACCTCTCAGCTCTTAAGCTGAGATGAAGACCAATACACCATATGCCTTCATAATCACAGAGTCAACCTGCACAGCAGCTTTGAGTGTCCTATGGACTCGGACCCCAAGGTCCCTCTGATCCTCCACACTACCAAGAGTCTTACCTTTAATACTATATTCTGCTATCATATTTGACCTACCAAAATGAACCACCTCACACTTATCTGGGTTGAATTCCATCTGCCACTTAGCCCAGTTTTGCATCCGATGGATGTCTCACTGTAACCTCTGACAGCCCTCCACACTATCCACAACAGCCCCAACCTTTGTGTCATCAGCAAATCTACTAGCATACTTCCTCATCCAGGTCATTTATAAAAATCACGAAGAGAAGGGGTCCCAGGACAGATCCTGAGTCACACCACTGGTCACCAACCTCCATGCAGAATATGACCTGTCTACAACCACTCTTTGCCTTCTGTGGGCAAGTCAGTTCTGGATTCACAAGTCAAGGTCCCCTTGGATCCCATGCCTCCTTACTTCTTCAATAAGCCTTGCATGGGGTACTTTATGAAATGCCTTGCTGAAATCCATATACACTACATATACTGCTTTTCCTTTTTCAATGTGTTTAATCAGATCCTCAAAAAATTCAATCAGGCTCGTAAGGCACAACCTGCCTTTGATAAAGCTATGCTGACCATTCCTAATCATATTATGCCTCCCAAAATGTTCATAAATCCTGACTGTCAGTATCTTCCCCATCAATTTCTCAACCACCAAAGTAAGACTCACTGGTCTATAATTTCATGGGTTATCACTACTCCCCTTCTTGAATAAGGGAACAACATCTGCAACCCTCCAATCCTCCGGAACCTCTCTCGTCTCCATTGATCATTGCAAGAGGCTCAGCAATGTCCTCCCTCACTTCCCTAGGGTATATGTTGTCCGGTCCCAGTGATTTATCTAACTTAATGCTATCCAAATGCTCCAGCACATCCTTTTTCTTAATGTCTCTATGCTCTATGTCAGACTGAGTGGTCAGCAGCACTGGGGCTCCAGAGGTGACTGTCCTGTCTCCCTTTCTCTTCACCATCTACTCCTCAGACTTCAACTACTGCACAGAGCCTTGCATCTTCAGAAGTTTTCTGATGACTCTGCCATAGTTGGATGCATCAGCAAAGGAGATGAGGCTGAGTACAGAGCTATGGAGGGAAACTTTGTCACATGATGTGAGCAGAATCATCTGCAGCTTAATGTGAAAAAGACTAAGGAACTGGTGGTGGACCTGAGGAGGGCTAAGGCACTGGTGACCCCTGTTTCCATCCAAGGGGTCAGTGTGGACATGGAGATACGAATTGACAATAAACTGGACTGGTCAAAGAACACTGAGGCTGTCTACAAGAAGGGTTAGAGCTGTCTACTTCCTGAGGAGACTGAGGTCATTTAACATCTGCCGGAAGATGCTGAGGATGTTCTACGAGTCTGTGGTGGCCAGTGCTATCATGTTTGCTGTTGTGTGCTGGGGCA
The DNA here is from genome assembly GCF_030144855.1 of Hypanus sabinus. Lineage (NCBI taxonomy): Eukaryota > Metazoa > Chordata > Chondrichthyes > Myliobatiformes > Dasyatidae > Hypanus > Hypanus sabinus. The sequence continues at coordinate 43,706,353 of NC_082719.1, read as the reverse complement.
GCAGGCTAAGGGTAGCAGACACCAACAGAATCAACAGACTCATTCCTAAGGTCAGTGATGTTGTGGGGGTGGAACTGGACTCTCTGACGGTGGTGTGTGAAAAGAGGATACTGTCCAAGTTGCATGCCATCTTGGACAATGTCTCCCATCCACTCCATAATGTGCTGGTTAGGCACAGGAGTACATTCAGCCAGAGACTCATTCCACCGAGATGCAACACTGAGCATCATAGGAAGTCATTCCTGCCTGTGGCCATCAAACTTTACAACTCCTCCCTTGGAGTGTCAGACACCCTGAGCCAATAGGCTGGTCCTGGACTAATTTCCACTTGACATAATTTACGCATTATTTAATTATTTATGGTTTTATATTGCTGTATTTCTACACCATTCTTGGTTGGTGCGACTGTAACGAAACCCAATTTCCTTCGAGATCAATAAAGTATGTCTGTCTGTCTGTCAAGCTTTTCAGTCTGCTGTAATTCATCCCTATAATCACCAAGGTACTTTTTCATTATGAATACTGAAGCAAAGTATTCATTAAGTACCTCAGCTACCTCCTCCAGTTCTATTCACACTTTCCCACTGTCACACTTGATTGGTCCTATTCTTTCACATCTTATCCTCTTGCTCTTCACATACTTGTAGAATGCTTTGGGGTTTTCCTTAATCCTGTCTGCCAAGGCCTTCTCATGGCCCCTTCTGGCTCTCCTAATTTCATTCTTAAGCTCCTTCCTGCAGTCTTACGATTTTCCAGATCCCTATCTTTACCTGGTTTTCTGAACCTTTCATAAGCTTTTCTCGACTAGATTTTCAACTGCCTTTGTACACCATGGTTCCTGTGCCCTACCACTATTTCCTGTCTCATTGGAATGTACCTATGCAGAACTCCACGCAAATATCCCCTGAACATTTGCCACATTTCTTCCATACATTTCCCTGAGAATATCTGTTCCCAATTTATACATACAAGTTCCTGCCTGAGAGCTTCATATTTCCCCTGATCACAATTAAACACTTTCCTAACTTGTCTGTTCCTATCCCTCTCCAATGCTATGGTAAAGGAGATAAAATTGTGATCACTATCTCCAAAATTCTCTCCCACTGAGAGACCTGACACTTGACTAGATTCATTTCCAAATACCAGATCAAGTACAGCCTTTTCTCTTGTTGACTTATATACATACTGTGTCAGGAAGCCTTCCTGGACACACCTAACAAACTCCACCCCATCTAATCCCCTTGCCAATCAATATTGGGAGATCAAAATCCCCCATCACGACAACCCCGCTATTACTGCACCGTTCCAGAATTTGTCTCCTTAACTGCTCCTCGATGTCCCTGTTACTATTGGATGGTCTATAAAAAACACCCAGTAAAGTTATTGACCCCTTTCTGTTTCTAACTTCCACCCACAGAGACTCCGTAGACAAACCCTCCTTTTCTGCAGCTGTGACACTATCACTGATTAGCAGTCCCACGCCCCCACTTCTTTTGCCTCCCTCCTTGTCCTTTCTGAAACATCTAAAGCTCTCAGTAGCCATTCTTGCCCTTGAGCCATCCAAGTCTCTGTAGTGGCCACAACATCAAAGCTCCAAGTACTGAACCATGCTCTAAGCTCTCCGCTTTGTTCATAATACTCCTTGCATTAAAATAAGCACATCTCAACCATCGGTCTGAGCACATCCCTTCTCCATCACACCCCCATCCTCCCTCTCACACTGCTTACAAGCTTCCTCTATTTGTGAGACAACTGCCCTTTCCTCTGTCTCTTCAATTCAGTTCCCACCCCCCAGCAATTCTAATTTAAACTCTCCCCAAGAGCCTTAGCAAACCTCCCTGCCAGAATATTGGTTCCTCTTGGATCCAAGTGCAACCCATCCTTATTGTACAGGTCATACTTACCCCAAAAGAGATCCCAATGATCCAGAAATCTGAATCCCTGCCCCCTGCTCCAATCCCTCAGTCACGCATTTGTCCTCCACCTCACTCTATTCCTATACTCACTGTCACGTGGCACAGGCAGTAATCCCCGGATTACTACCTTTGAGGTCCTGCTTCTTAACTTCCTTCCTAACTCCCTTTTCCTACCCATGTCATTGGTACCAATATGTACCATGACCTCTGGCTATTCTCTCCTTCCCACTTTAGGATATCATGGGTGCAATCAGAAACATCCTGGATCCTGGCACCTGGGAGGCAAACTGCCATCTGTGTTTCTTTCCTGCGTCCACAGAATCGCCTGCCTGACCCCCTTACTATAGAGTCCCCTATTACTGCTGCCATTCTCTTCCTTTCCCTACCTTTCTGAGACACAGGGCCAGACTATGTGCCAGAGGCGCAGCCACTGTCGCTTGCCCCAGTAGGCCATTCCCCCCCCCATCAGTACTCAAACAGGAGTACCAATTGTTAAGGGGGTTAGCCACAGGGGTACTCTCTAGTTTCTGACTCTTGCCCTTCCCTCTCCTGACTGTCTCCCGAGGCCCTGGCATGCTCCTCTCTATCACCTCCTCACTCTCCCTGACCAGACGAAGGTCTGAGCTGCATCTCCAGTTCCCTAGCGTGATCCCCAAGGAGCTGCAGCTCGATATACCTGGCACAGATATGGCCATCTGGGAAGTTGGAGTCTCCTGGACATCCCACATCTGACACCCGGTACAGAACACCAGCCTCACAGACCTACATCCTATTCCTATCCTTCACAAATAACTTACCTCGCCTCGACCAGTTATCTTCGAAGCCCTGTTGAGCCAAAGCCCTCCTACTCTGACTCTCTCTACTCTGTGCCCCGCTCTATAAAGCAGTCTTCATCTTAAACTCTTCCTGCTGGTCTAACTCACTGATGTCCACACACCTGCACAGTCATGCCTCGATGAGAGAGAGAGCAGATGACTTAATATGCATCCTTGAGGTGCCCATGTTGAATGTCACGGAGACAGAAATGTTATTACCAGCCTATACAGATTGTGGTATCCTATTGATGAAGTCGAGGACCTATTTGCAGAGGGAGGTACAGAAACCAAGGCTTAGATTCCTGGTGGTTAATACTGAGTGGATGATGGTTTCGAGCACTGAACTGTAATCAACTAACAGCAACTTGACATATGTCTAGGTTCTCCAAGGCAGAGTGACTAGCCAGTGAAATTCCAGCAGAGTCAGCCTCAAGGGGAAGTCAAGATGAAGACTGGCTACATGCTGGGAGTGACTCTCATTTTAAATTGCCAGGATTGTGATCATGTGCACTGTTAGAGCATTTGTCCTCTGATGCTTCTTTTGAATCACTGGAGGTTCAAAAGTCTATGAAAGAACATGGCAACATACAGATCCTTGTAAAAGTATTCAGCCCCCAATCCCTTTGTTCACATAAATGAACCAGGAATTTTAATCAACTTAACTGAGAATCACATGCTCCTCTTTTCACAGTAGGGCCCAAATAAACAGGAATAATTATAAAGCATGCAAAGTTCAAAACCTGAAATACCAGCAGTTCAAAAATATTCATTCCCCTTTGGTCAGTACTTAGTTGAACCACCTCTCACAACTATTACAACCAAGTAGCCTTTTTGGATGTCTCTATTAGCTTTTCGCAATGTGATGGAGCAAGATTTGCCCATTCCTCCTTGCAAAATTTTCTAAACCCTTGCCAGGTTAGTTGGGGAGTAGTGGTAGACAGCAATCTTGAGATCCTGCCAGGGAAGTTTGGTTGGGTTCAGGTCAGGACTCTGACTAGGCCTCTCAAGGACATCAATTTTCTTCATTTAAAGCTATTCCATGGTAGCTCTAGCAATGTGCTTTGGGTTGTTGTTCTGCTGAAAAACAAACTTTAAGCTTTCTGCCAAAGGCTAGCAGGTTTTTATCCAGGATCTCCCTGTATTTAACAGCATTCATCTGACCATCAAGTATGACCAGTTGGTGCTACTGAAAAGCATCCCCATAGCATGATGCCACCTCCAACATACTCTACGATAGCGATGGTGTTACGTGGCTGATGCGCAGTATGAAATTTTCACCTCACGCTCTGCTTAGTGCTTAGGCCAAAATGTTCCATTTCAGTCTCTTCTGACCACCAGACCTTCTTCCATCTCTTAACAGTATTTTCAAAATGATGCTTGCAAAATCTTTATGGGCAAGGACCTGCTTTCTCTAGCTAGGGCTTCTTCCTCCTCACACCCTTCCATAAATACCCTTCTTGTGCAAGGTCCTAGAGATGGTGGAACCATGAACTTCATCTCCATTTACAGACAATGACTTCTGCAGCTCATTCAGAGTGACTGTTGGTGTCACAGTAGCCTCTCTTACAAGTGCCATTCTTCTCCGGTGAATAAGTTTAGAGGGATGGCCTGACCTCGGCAGTGTGGCTGTGGTTTCCATTTTTTCATGATGGACTGGGCTGAGCTCTGAGGTATGTTCAGTGTCTTTGAGATTGTCTTGTACCCTTCCTCTGATTTGTGCTTCTCTATTATCATTTCCTTGGCTTGCCTTGAATGCTTTTTTGTCTTCATTATGGTTTGGTCTGTTGAAAATCTATCATAAAGTTGGCCCTTACAGAGAAAGGGGTTATTTATTCTTAAGAATTCACTGAAAACAGGTGATCCTCCAATTTTCTTCATCAGCAAATTGGGTAAGTTAATAAAATATTGTACAGTATTGGACTGGAGGGAAGTTAGCATAGTAATTGCTCAGGGGATTAATACATTTCCATTCTCACAATTTTGGTTTTAACCTTTTAGTAAATTGTTGACTGGTTTTGGAATTTTTCTTTTGATTTGATGTGTTGCACAATGTTTTGTAGATCAGCTCAAAAGATCTGTCTTCAATATATTTTAAGTTTAGAAAATGAGACAGTAAAATGTGAAAATAGTTGTGGTGACTGAATATACAGTATACTTTATATACTGTATACTTTATACAGACTATATACTGTATTTCATTTTAAAATAAGGAACTCCCTCGTGTGAGATGAGGAATAAGTGAAGTAGCTTTGTGTCTTTGTCCTTTTAAATAATTTTAAAATTACTTATTAACTCAGAATTAGAAACACAGGAGCCGAATAAATCTTTTCTTTCAAATGGGGGATATATGACACTGTATTGGCATAGTGATCTACTGGTGCTGAAATGTTCAGTGTACTCTTGATTAAATTATGATAGATTTTTACCCCCAGCAATTTCCAAGTAGCTGAATGTCATTTTCTGACATCTAGTGCTATTTTGTATTGTAAGCTCTTTCTTTTCCCAAGTTTATATCTATGCAGACCTTTAATGGCCTCTGTAAAAATGGTTTTTAATTTTTTTTCTTTTTCTCCTGGAAATGGATTGACAGATCTCAGAAGTTTCCTATTAAATCTTGCTAGCTGTCAGAATAAAGGGCACTCTTATCTCATCAGTCTCTTTGGAATTAAAACCAAAGGTTAAGAGTTGATCCACAGTCCTACATAGTGCCGTAACGGGCAAATTGTCAATTTAATGAATTGGAAACTGCATTGTGTTATGATTGAATGCTTCATGTAGTCACTGCATACAAATAGGATAGCACTCTAATTAATACTCCAGTCATTAATTTCATTTTTTTAATGATAAGAAAAACCAGAAAATAATAGGGTCACCAGTACACTTAGTCTAGAGTCTAGGCTATACTTCAGGTGATGAACTTTAGTGGGATCGTAATTCATTTTGTAAGGCAATTAGTATAATATTGAAGAATTATGTTGAATGTGTCTAAAAGTTGTGCAAAGATTTTGTAGTTTAATTCTGTCTACTAGCAGACTGTAACAATTATAGATTTTTAATTTACAAAATGGAGTAGTTTTAATTACATGTACATGAGCAAAGGGTAGTTCAATTCTAGTTCCCATCGTCATTTTTCATCCTAAAGCATTTGGAACAATCACAGTCTCCTGTATTTCAAATAAAATATTAATTTCCCTTTTTTCCAGATGACTTGAATTGTACTATAATTAGTATTGTGGCTTATTAATCAGTATAGAAACATAGAAAATAGGTGCAGGAGTAGGCCATTCGGCCCTTTGAGCCTGCACCGCCATTCAGTATGATCATGGCTGATCATCCAACTCAGAACCCTGTACCTGCTTTCTCTCCATACCCCCTGATCCCTTTGGCCACAAGGGCTGTATCTAACATCCTCTTAAATATAGCCAATGAACCGGCCTCAAATATTTCCTGTGGCAGGGAATTCCACAGATTCACCACTCTCTGTGTGAAGAAGTTTTTCCTCATCTCAGTCCTAAAAGGCTTCCCCTTTATCCTTAAACTGTGACCCCTTGTTCTGGACTTCCCCAACATTGGAAACAATCTTCCTGCATCTAACCTGTCCACTCCCTTTAGAATTTTATACGTTTCAATAAGATCCCCCCTCAATCTTCTAAATTCCTGTGAGTATAAGCCTAGTCGATCCAGTCTTTCTTTATATGATAGTCCTGCCGTCCCAGGAATCAATCTGGTGAACCTTCTCTGTACTCCCTCTATGGCAAGAATGTCTTTCCTCAGATTAGGGGACCAAAACTACACACTATATTCTTGGTGCGGTCTCACCAAGGCCTTGTACAACTGCAGTAGAACCTCCCTGCTCCTGTACTCAAATCCTTTTGCTGTGAATGCCAACATACCATTTGTCTTTTTCACCGCCTGCTGTACCCGCATGCCCAACTTCAATGACTGGTGTACAATGACACCCAGGTCTCGTTGCATCACCCCTTTTCCTAATCGGCCACTGTTCAGATAATAATCTGTTTTCCTGTTCCTGCAACCAAAGTGGATAACCTCACATTTATCCACATTAAATTGCATCTGCCATGAATTTGCCCACTCACCTACCCTATCCAAGTCACCCTGCATCCTCTTAGCATCCTCCTCACAGCTAACACCGCCGCCCAGCTTCGTGTTATTCGCAAACTTGGAGATGCTGCATTTAATTCCCTCGTCTAAATCATTAATATATATTGTAAACAACTGGGGTCCCAGCACTGAACCTTGCGGTGCCCCACTAGTCACTGCCTGCCATTCTGAAAAGGTCCCGTTTACTCCCACTCTTTGCTTCCTGTCTGCCAACCAATTCTGTATCCACATCAATACCATACCCCCAATACCATGTGCTTTAAGTTTGCACACTAATCTCCTGTGTGGGACCTTGTCAATAGCCTTTTGAAAATCTAAATATACCACATCCACTGGCTCTCCCCTATCCACTCTACTAGTTACATCTTCAAAAAATTCTATAAGATTCATCAGACATGATTTTCCTTTCACAAATCCATGCTGACTTTGTCCAATGATTTCACCTCTTTCCAAATGTGCTGTTATCACATCTTTGATAACTGACTCGAGCATTTTCCCCACCACCGATGTCAGACTAACCGGTCTATAATTCCCCGGTTTCTCTCTCCCTCATTTTTTAAAAAGTGGGGGTTACATTAGCCACCCTCCAATCCTCAGGAACTAATCCAGAATCTAAGGATCAATTCACCTGTTTCTGACTGTAAAGGACCTACATTTGTCTTGACCAGTCTTTTTCTTTTGTCATATCTATAAAAGCTTTTACAGTCAGTTTTTATGTTCCCTGCCAGCTTTCTCTCAATCTTTTTTCCCTTTCCTAATTAAGCCCTTTGTCCTCCTCTGCTGGTCTCTGAATTTCTCCCAGTCCTCTGGTGTGCTGTTTTTTTTTGCTAATTTATATGTTCCTTCTTTGGACTTGATACTGTCCCTAATTTCCCTTGTCAGCCACGGGTGCACTACCTTCCCTGGTTTATTCTTTTGCCAAACTGGGATGAACAATTGTTGTAGTTCATCCATGTGATCTTTAAATGCTTGCCATTTCATATCCACCGTCAACCCTTTAAGTGTCATTTGCCAGTCTACCTTAGCTAATTCACGTCTCTTACCTTCAAAGTTACCCTTCTTTAAGTTCAGAACCTTTGTTTCTGAATTAACTATGTCACTCTCCATCTTAATGAAGAATTCCACCATTTAATGGTCACTCTTACCCAAGGGGTCTCGAACGACAAGATTACTAACTAACCCTTCCTCATTGCTCAATACCCAATCTAGAATGGCCTGCTCTCTAGTTGGTTCCTCGACATGTTGGTTTAGAAAACCATCCTGCATACATTACAAGAAATCCTCTTCCTCAGCACCCTTACCAATTTGGTTCACCCAATCTATACGTAGATTGAAATCACCCATTATAACTACTGTTCCTTTATTGCACGCATTTCTAATTTCCTGATTAATGCCATCCCCAACCTCACTACTACTGTTAGGTGGCCTGTACACAACTCCCACCAGCGTTTTCTGTCCCTTAGTGTTATGCAACTCTACCTATATTGATTCCACATCCTCCAGGCTAATGTCCTTCCTTTCTATTGCGTTAATCTCCTCTCTAACCAGCAATGCTACCCCACCTCCTTTTCTTTCCTGTCTATCCCTCCTGAATATTGAATATCCCTGGATGTTGAGCTCCCATCCTTGGTCACCCTGGAGCCATGTCTCTGTGATCCCAACTATATCATATTCATTAATAACTATCTGCACATTCAATTCATCCACCTTGTTACGAATGCTCCCCACATTGACACACAAAGCCTTCAGGCTTGTTTTTACAACACTCTTAGCCCTTATACAATTATGTTGAAAAGTGGCTCTTTTTGCTTTTTGCCCTGGATTTGCCTGCCTGCCACTTTTACTTTTCACCTTACTACTTTTTGCTTCTACCCTCATTTTACACCACTCTGTCTCTCTACACTTGTTCCCATTCCCCTGCCACATTAGTTTAAAGCCTCCTGAACAGCAGTAGCAAACACTCCCCCTGGGACATTGGTTCCAGTCCAGCCCAGGTGCAGACCGTCCTGTTTATACCAGTCCCAACTCCCCCAGAACTGGTTCCAATGCCCCAGAAATTTGAATCCCTCCCCCTTGCACCATTCTTCAAGCCACGTATTCATCTGAAATATCCTCCTATTTCTACTCTGACTAGCACGTGGCACTGGTAGTAATCCAGAGATTATTACCTTTGTGGTCCTACTTCTTAGTTTATCTCTTAACTCCCGAAATTCACCTTGTAGGACCTCATCCCGTTTTTTACCTATATTGTTGGTACCTATGTGCACCACAACCACTGGCTGTTCACCCTCCCATTCCAGAATGTCCTGCAACTGCTCAGAGACATCCTTGACCCTTGCACCAGGGAGGCAACATACCATCCTGGAGTCTCGTTTGCGGCTGCAGAAATGCCTATCTATTCCCCTTACAATCAAATCCCCTATCACTATAGCTCTCCCACTCCTTTTCCTTCCCTCCTGTGCCGCAGAGCCACCCATGGTGCAATGAACTCGGCTGCTGCTGCCTTCCCCTGATGAGACATCTCCCCCAACAGTATCCAAAACAGTATATCTGTTTAGGAGGGAGATGACCTCAGGGGACTCCTGCAGTACCTGCTTACTGCTATGTTGTCTAGTGGCCACCCCCTCCCTTTCTGCCTGTGTAGCCTTTACCTGCAGTGTAGCCAACTCACTGAACGTGCTATTCACAACTTTCTCAGCATCGCGGATGCTCCAGTATGAATCCGATCACAGCTCCAGATGCTCAATGCAGTTTGCCAGAAGCTGCAGCTGGACACTTCCTGCACACACAGTCGCCAGGGACACTGAAAGTATCCCTGATTTCCCACATGCTGCAGGACGAACAAACCACGGGGCCGATCTCAGCTGCCATGATCTACCCAATACTTGCCTCAACTTTTGAAACTTTCTCCTTTGAAAGGAACTTACCCAGCCTTACCTCACTTGGAGTGAAGCTCGTCCTCAGCCTCTCAAGTCAAAGCCTCAAATCTCCACTCCGTCACTGGCTGCTTTCCACAGGCCGCTGCACTTGAGGGAACCCTCTATTTATTTGTTTGAGCTTTTCAAACCGCTTGGTCACCTGACCTCAATTGCCCAATCAGCTGCTTTCTGCTGAGTCTGAGCTATTCAAATCTTGATTGTCTAATCAACTGCTTTTTGCTGAGCTATTCAAATCTTGATTGTCTTGATTGCACAGTCCAACTGCCAAAACTGCCAGAATCTCTCGAGTCAAAGCCTCAAATCTCCACTCCCTCACTGGCCCACTCACTCACTGGCCGCTTTCCACAGCTCAGTTGATTTATTGTAGGAGTTATGTATTAAATTGTCATGTGGCTAGATGACCTTGTGGCAGACTAATCTGTTTTAAAATGCACAGGAGCGCACTCTGGTGATGGAATTGATCAAAGAGTTGCATTATAAATGAGTGTTTTGAAATTAAGATCATTAATCATATTTTTAGCTGATAACTGGAGCACTACAAATTTGTGTCTGGGTATAACCACATACAAATTTAACATACCTGGATACAGGAGTACGGGATGCCAGCCCTATAAGTGTTGACACACGTAATGTATAATATTTTTCCTATCTAATGATTATAATCTTGCAGATTACGGCCAGCCATTCCCACATAAATCATTAACATAACGAGGAACTCTTTGGATTAGGGTGGAATTTCCAGTAATTTATGATAATTAATTCAGCTCCAGTGTCTTCCTTATGAACGTTGTTTTCCTTGTCACAAGCAGAAAGACCTATTGTGTACATTGTGTATAATTATTTTAAGTAGGCTGAGCAGCCATGCTGCTACTTTATAAGCATATGGAGGGAAGGAGAGAGATCTTGCCACTCCAAAATGTTTAGTCACAGATTCATACAGCACAGAAACAGACCCTTCAGACCATTCTGGCCACATCAACCATTAAATATCTATCTACAGTACACTGAGTCCATATACCAGACTGGTCCATGGTCTTCTATACTTGGCAATTTAAGTTCTTGTTTCAATACATTAAATGTTTTACAGGTCTTTGCCTCCACTACCCTCTCAGGTAATACATTCCAAATTCCATCCATATGATTGTAGGATTGCTAGAAAGGCAAATCAAAATGCCCGTTTGACTGCAAAAGACCTTCTGGAAAAGGTAACAGACTCTGCAGCGGTGGTGCACTGTCCTACTGTGCAGCAACACTGCACAAATATGATCTTCATGGAAGAGTCATCAGAAGAAAACCTGCCCTGCGTCCTCACCACAAAATTCAGTGTCAGAAGTTTGAAAGGGAACATCTAAACAAGCCTGATGCATTTTGGAAACAAGTCCTGTGGACTGCTGAGGTTAAAATAGAACTTTTTTGGCCACAATGAACAAAGGTATGTTTGGAGAAAAAGGGTGCAGAATTTCATGAAAAGAACACCTTTCCAACTGTTAAACACCCTGCTGCCCTGCTTGTCACACACTGCGATCTTGTGCTGGGCCCTGCACTCAGTCCCTGCTGGAAGGCAACGATGAGAGATCGCTTGTTCCACCCTGTCTCCACCACATGTGTGCAGAACTTTTCTACATAGTCTCTCTTCTTCCCACTACTTTGACGCAGGCCCAGGAGTCTGTGAGCAGCCTCCTGACCCCATATTGGAAGATCAAAAACTCTTGAAGCCAACAAAAAATTGCCAAAATGACTGGGCTGTGGGCGGTGGGTACCTTGTTCGCATAGAGCATTGAACAGGCTGACTGGTGGTCTGTCTAAGAGACTCTCTAAGAATGCCAGTTTGCATCAGCACCAAACTGACCAGGTAGTGCTTGGAAAGTCAGTTCACTCTGGGTAATAAAATTCCTGCAGCCATCAAGGTCATTGGAGTATCTGCCTGGTGGAGGAATACTCAGTTCTGGTCCAGATGTGGTTATATGAATTGGGGCATCAGTGGCCAAGGTTGATGAGGCTGTTGAAATGGATGATCTGGGAGATGCTGGAAGTGGTATAATCACAAACAAGAGAAAATATGCAGATGCTGGAAATCCAAGTAACATACACAAAATGCTGGAAGAACTCTGAAGGCCAGCCAGCATCTATGGAAAAGAGTACAGTCGATGTTCCGGGCTGAGACCCTTTGGCAGGACTGGAGGGAAAAAACTGAGGAGTAGATTTAAAATATGGGGGAAGGGATGAGAGAAACTCAAGGTTATAGGTGAAACTTGAAGGGGGAGTGATGAAGTAAAAAGCTGGGAAGTTGATTGGTGAAAGAGATACAGGGCTGGAGGAGAGTGAATCTGATAGAAGAGGACAGGTCATGGAAGAAGGAAAAGGCAGGACAGCATCAGAGGAGGCACTGAGCAGGTAAGGAGATGAGAGAGGGAAAAGGGGTTGGAGAATGATGAAGTTGTGGGGGGGGGGGGCATTACCAGAAGTTTGTGCCATTATGCTGGAAGCTAACCTGATGTAAGGTATTACTTCCGGTAATGCCACCCCCCTTCAGCATTCCCCATCCCCCTTTCCCTCTCTTTTCTTATCTCCTTGCCCACTCATCGCCTCCCTTTTCTATCTTCCATGGCCTTCTGTCTCTTTCACCAATCAACTTCCCAGCTCTTTACTTCATCCCTCCAGCATTTTGTGCGTGATGCTGGAATGGGACTGACATGGGTGAAGGCTGTCACCTGATTCTGGTTGTTAGTAGTAAGCTTGTGAACCACGGGGGTGAGAGCTGTAATCGCTGCCACCTGATTGCGGCTGTCTGTCATGAGTTGCTGAACCATCCCTGCGAGGGTTGACACCTGTTCTTCCTGCTGGGACTGGGCTTGCTGTTGTGAAAGTAGCTGTCGCACTGCTGTGACACATCATCAGCCAACCCAGCTTCTACTGATTTTAGTTTCTCCTCCACTCACTTCTGCCTGGACTGGGGTTGTCATTCTGAGAGTACCTTCCACATGTCCTGAGTCATTCCTCCCAGTGCACCTGCTTTCCTGGAACCATGGTAACCAGGGACTGTTGACGTTGCTCTGCCTTTGGTCAAGTCTTGACAAGACTGAACTGAGAGGAAGGGAGTTAAATACTATCTCAATGAAACAGTAATCAGTGGGAAAAGTACACGCAAGTGTGTGATTACTGAGCCCTCCTGCAAGAGCGTGCAGACCTTGTGGTAGAGTTTGTGGTTACGACGGTATGTGTAATGCAGGGGTAGTTCTATGATTAGGCCCCCCAGAAATACATACATGTACAGAAGGTCTCAGAAATTTTATGGCAGTAAATGAAATTTAAACTGCTGTAGATGCTGGAAATCTGAAATAAAAATAGAAAATACCAGAAACACACTGCAGGTCACGCTGCATCAATAGATCTTTTCCCTTCCCACCTCAAATAGTCTTTCCAATTGAAGAGAGATTCACGCGTGCTCCTTTCAGTCTAGTGTACATCACCACATCATAAGACAAAAGAGCAGATTTAGAGCATTCCACCTATCGAGCCTGCTCCGCCATTCCGCCATGGCTGATTTTTGTATTTCGACCTCATTTTCTGCCTTCTCCTGTAACCCTTAACCCCTTTACCAATCAAGAACTTATCAATTTCTTCCTTCAATACACCAAATGACTGGTCTTCACCACCCTGTTTGGCACTAAGTTCCACAATTTCACCATACACTAGCTGTAGAACATTACTTTATTCTGAAGCCATGCCCTCCAATCCTAGACTTTTCCCACTACAGTAATAGAAACATCCAGCTTATATCTATCGGGGCCTTTTAGTATTCAGAAGGTTTCAATGAGATCCCACTACCACTGTCCTATCCTTTTGAACTTCATCAAGTATAAGTTTGGAGTCATTAAACTCTTCTCAATGGCTTTCACTCTTGGGATCATTCTTAAGAACCTTCCCTGAACCGTATCCCGGGTCAGCACGTCTTTCCTTAGATGTGAGATCCAGAATAGCTCACAATATTCAAAATGTGGTTTGATCAATGCTTCATATCGGCGTTAACTATGTGACCTACTCTACATCAATTTGTAGAGCACCCTATGTTCAGGCTTTTTAACATCTGGTCAGAATCAACATAATCATCTTCATCTTGAGTTGTAGAAACATAGAACACGACAGTACAGAAAATAGCCCTTTGGCCATTTAGTGCATGCCAAACTATTAATCTGCCTAGTACCATCAACTAGGCAGATTAATACTTTGGCATGGACTAAATGTGGTTCTTGTGGTTGCTGTTATTCTCTTTCCATCTCAAAAAACAGCCCTATGGTAGCCAAGTTTGTAAAATAGTTTAAATTAATTTTAGAAAGGTGGTAATAATACAAGTTACTCAACATTTTTCACAAGTAAGATTCATTGTTGTGCAATGAAGATTCTACAGTAGGTGTGAACTTCTATTTGACCTGTTTCACATAGGTGGCTAGGTACACATCAGGAATTGCAATACACCAATTTTAACCTACTTAGTATGCTCAGAGAGTATAAGAGAAAAAGAAGTGGCATGTAAAAATATACTTTGTCAAATTATTGTAAACATGAACATCAAGGGGATGAGGTAATTATGCTGTAACATGAACATGTTATATTTTGTGACATGTGTAATTTTAAAAAATAGATCTTTTAGAGCTATTTTTGAGTGATTGTTTGAATTGGAGTGTAGATAATTTGATCAGTAAGCTAATTTTTGGCATTCTCTTTCCTTTCCCTAGGTTCCTGGTGCCTCCTGCATCCATCCTCCCCTAGACGCCTATCCTCTCACCACTAACCGCCTCTGTTTTTCTCTGTTTCCTCTTAATATGCCTACTATCACAGCATCTCTATCATCTGGAAGAGGAGAACATGCTGGGGACCTTGAAGACATTAGTAATTTTGATCAACTTCCTAGGAAAGGAAATAAATCTGATTATGGTAATATAGACAAGTCTCACCGCTGTCTGCCCCAGGAAAGGTCATCAGAAGAATCCTTCTTAACTGCCCGTTCCTAGTGACCAAACCGCTGCTCCTGATTTATAGAGTGGATTATATCGATCAATCTGCGTTCAAGATCTATGAGCTTGCATGTCATCATATAGCCTACGTGGAATGGAGATGAATTTCTGAGACATCTGCTCCAAGCTCTGTCACATCAAGTTATCACGTGGAGGTCAGGGAAGAGCTTCAAAAATGACCTCAAAGTCTCCTCGAAAAAATGTAGCATCCTCAATGAATGGTGGAAATCTCTGGCCCTCAACTGATCAAAATGGAGAAAGAGCATCTGGGGAAAGGTGCTGGGCAGACTGGGTTTCCTCAGCAGCATGCAGAAGCTAACTAAAAATGCCATCTATCATCCATCTGTGCTGTTTAGTATCTCCCACCTCCTCTGTAGCAGAGGCTCATCAGATACTTCAAAACTTGCAGAGCTGGTGTGGTAGCTAATCATCCTTGACCTGAGGGATCTCTTATGAAGAAAAAGACTTTTAAAGGCAGTTTTATTAAATTGGTAGAAGAACAGAGAAAATAAAAGAGTACAACACTAGAACAGGCTCTTTGGCCCACAATATCTATGCTGGCATGATGTCGAATTAAACAAATTCCTTTTCCCTGCATGTGATCCCTATCCCTCTATTCCCTGCATATTCACATGCCTATACAAATGCCTCTTAAATGCCACAATTTTATCTGCTTCCACCCCTGGCATCATGCTTCATGCATCCACCGCTCTGTAGAAAAAACAAACTTATCCTGTAGATCTCCATTAAAATTCTCCCCCTCTCTCCTCAAAGCCAGATGCTTCAGTATTTGAATCATATAGATCTGCATCATTTCGGAGCTATTATCCCTTTGGGAGGGTTTTACCATGAGGACAACAGCAGTTCAAAGAGAAGGCTGACTACCAACTTTTCAGTGACCTTAAAGGTGAACAACAAACCCAGTCTGCACAGTTCACTCTCTCTCCCAAGCACAACATTTAAATACTTTGACTGTTATAAATGAACAGGTTAGGCTCACCAGTTATCCAGTGTTCAAGGGTGCTGAGCTGCTCATTGGAAAATTGACAAATTATTGACATCCCGCTGCTGGTCTAGCTTAAAGCTATATGAATACAGCAGAGATGCAGAGACACACTTGAATATGTTCATTCAGGGAAAAGAGATCTAGTGCTTTCCTGGCATATATAAGACCTTAAGACAATAAGACATAGGAGCAGAATTAGGCCATTCCAGCCCATCGAGTATGCTCTGCCATTCCATCATGGCTGATCCTGGATCCCACTCAACCCCATATACTTGCCTCTCACCATATCCTTTGATGCCCTAACCGACCAGGAAATGATCAACTTCTGCCTTAAATATGCACCTAATCTGCAGCAGAGCATTCTACTGATTTACTCTCTGGCTAGGAAAGTTCCTCCTTACCTCTGTCTTAAAGGGTCACCCCTCAATTTTGAGGCCTGGAGTCTTGCAGAAGGACTCCTAAGTCCCTCTGCACCTCTGATGTTTGAACCTGCTCCCCATTTAGATAATAGTTCTTTTTAACAAAATGCATTGTCATACATTTCCCAACACTGTATTCCATCTGCCTCTCTTTTGCCCATTCTTCCAAATTGTCTAAGCCCTGCTGCAATCGCATTGCTTTGTCAGCACTACCTACCCCACTACCTATCTCCTTACCATCCGTAAACTTTGCTACAAAGCCACCAGTTCCAATATCTAAGTCATTGACAAACAATGTGAAAATGTAGTGGTCCAAATACGGACCCCTGAGCAACACCAATAGTCACTGGCAGCCAACCAGAAAAGGCCCCTTTTATTCCAACTTGCTGCCTCCTGCCTGTCAGTTATTCTGCTACCATGCCAGTATCCTTCCTGTAATGCCATAGGATTTTAACTTGTTGAGCAGCCTCATGTGTGGCACCTTATCAAATGCCTTCTGAAAATCCAAGTAAATGACATCCACTGTCTCTCCATTGTCCACTCTGCTTGTTACTTCCTCGAAGAACTCTAATAGATTTTTCAGGCAAGATTTCCCTTTACAGAAACCATGATGGCTTTGACATAAACTCTTCTCGGGCTTCCAACTGGGCACAAGTATTGATTATAACTGATGTGTTGATGACAAACTCTGCCATCTTCTTCAGGGATGATGCCTGGGTACGTCTAGACACAGCTCAAGTCACAACTTATACAGGTCAAAGACAACCTAGGACTGTGCTGTGCCAATGGCTTCTGGGATCGCCTGGTAAAGGAAGCCATTGAAATAAAACTAGAGGAAAAGATTTTTAACAAAGACGATGGTCGCTGTAAGTAAGAACTGGAATTCAATAGTAAACAAAGCAGGAGTGCAGAAACCTGACTGGATGAAGACCAACCAATCAGGAGGGATGGACTACGGGGGGTATAAATGCCACCATTGTAGACATACCCAGACATCATCCCTGAAGAAGAGGTCAGAATTTGTCATTGAAATGTCGGCTATAATTGATAACCTGTACCTGGCAGGAAGCCTGAGGAGATGTCTGAGCCTTAGGTTCATTCAGGAGCACCTTGTGAACTAAATTATTCTGAGTATTCCAGCAATAATATAAATAACATTATTGCTTACATTTTTCAATGCAAAAGGAGGCTTTAGAAATACTATGGTGCTTCATTTAATTTCAAAAGTATAAATACATGAGTTAATATAAACTTTGTTCTTAAACCTAAACTGGAACCCCTGGTCTGGAATATTAGGTGTCAGCACACTATCCATAAATGTAAAAAAAATTATGATGGAACTATGTACTCTGCACAATAAGAATAATGCCAAAAGGCAAAAGTAAATTATTATTGATTCTTAGTTTTAAGTTTAAGCGAAGGAACCCATTGTTGGAATGACTATATTAAAAATAAACATTAATTTTAATTTGGTATTGTGAAATACTTTCAGAGTGATATTGCATGCCTTGATAGCTACAAAGTCAAACATGTTGGTTTAGAATCCTGAAGTAAGAAGTAAAATGTACAGTATATCGCATTGACAATTTAACTTTGATGTTTGTTATCATCAGCAGATATGATATGAAACCAGAAGTAAATTTCTTCTTGTTATGTTTTGCTTTTTAGTGGTTTTGAATAACAGAACAGAAACCAATACCAGTTGTTACTGAGAAGAGATAGATCCAATTATCATTAATGGAGATATAAAAATAGATCTGGTGGTGAGGTGGGTTGATTTTCTAATCAGAAACTAAAAATACTGAAATTATATATCATCATCTTTTCCCCATTAATCATTACCTTTTAGACTCAGAGGCAAAACAAGTTTTATAAAACTCTGACTTATTTGTCATTAGTTTCTCACGTTTTCATCTTTACAAGATTCTATTATGGAACATGAACAAATCCGAAAATGTTTTGGTATAAAAAGCTAAATTTGTTTTGCTGATGTATCATTTTCCATAAGTTGGCACCTAACATTTTCCCTGTCAAATACGATACTATAAACTGTTTTGAAGAAACAGCAAAACATGATAATTACAGATTAGACCTCTCATTTTTCAACACATCATTCTTGTGTGCCCCCAGTAACAGGCAGAAGGAAATGTAGAAAGGACGCAGCATAGTAACATCTTTAGGATTACTATTATCATATTATGAGTGAAATTTATCAACATATGATTCAAATTAGACTTAATAGTACTTTACATCATAAGGAAAGCTGAAAAAGTCATTAGTGTACAGCTAGTTTGTCATACTCAATGTACACGATACATTAAATACATATAGTTCCTCACTGTTGTCATAGACTGGAAATCGTGTATTTCTGATAACAGAATAGTTGACCTGTCATTATTTTGAATAGAATTCAGAATCCATTCAGGATCTAACCTCTCCTTCATTCATTGTGTTAACAAGACTCTTCACTTGCACTTGAAAAATTAAATGGTTGGGGGAGTTTTTTAAATACTCAGTAAACTTAATGCAACAAGAGTAGGTGCTGGTCAAAAAGAATCTATACTGTTTTGTATGTTTTTCTGCCAACTAGTCAGGGTCTGATTTTTATATCTTGGCTGTTCAGTTTTTCATATTTTGTGATCTGGATGCCACAATACCTGATCTACTTCCCCATTAAAGACTGGTAAGGTTATTAACATAAACCGTTATGCTATTGGAACCATTTAAATGAGAGGGATCCAGAGACATTGAGATTGCACAATATTTAGTTCCATTTGTAGTTTATATAATAACGTTCATATCTGTATGGAACAGGACCACAGTTGAGCCAGGGCAAGTAAAAACTAATAAATGGCAAGTAGTGACCATTTCCAACAGGAAAGAACCTTGACTTTGAGTTGTCCCCTACCAACATAGCAGGGCATGATCATCTCTGACTAAGTCCTTAAACTGTACCAACTGTTTAAATGCTTAAAGACTAAGTAAGGCACTGGGTATTTTTGGTGAATGAAACACATCGTAACTCCCCAAAGACTTTCCACCATCTACAGGAGCAATTTAGGAGTATAACGGAACAATCCCTACTTAATTGGATGAAATACAGCTTCATTAATAACATGGTCTTGGACTACAAATTTGGCAACTAAATTTCAAGTTGCATTCTGGCAGCTGTGGAATTTACTAATTTGCAATGATAAAAGAAAGTCTCAAATAATTACCACCAAACAGATTATTGTAAAAGTCTATTCGCTTAATGGTAGAAGAAGGCTCTGAGAATATTCTGATCCTCAGTGATGGTTGGTCACAGCACAGATCTATGTAGTTACAGCCATGTTCATCCAGAAGTGAGAAGTAGAGAGTATTGCAGTAGTTGAGAACAAAGAAAACAAAAGTATAGATGAGGTGTTCAACAAACGATGGTCTGGGGCAAGCGAGTTAATGAACGATTTTAACAGCTGCCTTGGCGATGGAGAAAATCTAGAGTTGTACATTCAACCCAGGAAGTTAAGGGTAGATGCAGCTAATATTTAGCCTTGGGCTGTAAACCAGGAAACTGGATGGAACTTCTGCCCAGACAATGGCTTTGCTGTGGGGCAAAAAGATAATGGCTTTGGTCTTCATAATTAGAGGGAATTGCTGCTCATCCAGTGCTAGATACGTAGTAGATCATGTCTAACCAATCTTATAGAGTTTTTCGAGGCAGTTACTACAAAAGTTGATGAAGGCAAGGTGGTCGATCATGTCCACATGGACTTTAGCAGGGCTTTTGACGAGGTCTCACATGGGAGTGTCACGGTCCGGTCTGTGGACTCCTCATTCCAGTTATTTCCTTTTCCCTATGTTCCGTTGGGCGCCTTGATTAAGGCACGTGATCTTCATTTTGAACTGGCAGCATAAAAGGGCTCCGGTTTACAGCTACTGAGTGTTGGACCATCATCAGAAGTTCGTCACCGGTAACCAGTCACCGGAAGCCAGTCATCTCAGCAAGGCGGCTGTGCTGGACTTTGGGCCACTGAGAATCGTGCACTCTAGTTGCTTCAGTGCTGTGGCCGCTGAGTGAATTCAGTCGTTTTTGTGTAGAGCTGAGTTGCTGACTGTTTTGCTGCTACTCCAAGTAAGATACGAATTTTGTCGTTTTCATGGCCAGCTGAGACTGGGTTGAGTCGGGAGCCTGGCATTCACAGTTTCTGGGTCGAGTCAAAAGCCTGCTGTCCTAGTCCTTCCAGCTGAGTAGGTCCGGCTGTTGACTGCTACTCCGAGTTGGGTATTCTGTCTCTTTGTTGTTCAAGTCCTTCCAGCTGAGTAGGTCCAGTTGTTTGCTGCTACTCCAAGTTGGTTAGGCTGTCTCCTCATCGTCCAGGTCCTCCAGGTCCAGGCCCCAAGCTATGTTCCAGTTCCAGGCTTCGTGTTCCAATTCTAGGCTCCAAGTCAAGTTCCGAGTCCAGGCTGAGTCCCAGTTAAGTTCTGAGTCCACGTCAAGATCCAAGTTCCAAGTCCGAGTCAAGAACCAAGTTCTGAGTCCACGTCAAGATCCAAGTTCCAAGTCCGAGTCAAGAACCAAGTTCTGAGTCCGAATCCAAGTCCAAGTCCTAGTCCAGGTTTTACCGGTTTGTTATCCAATGTTTATGTCCATGTTGGCATTTTTGTCCTCGCTCCCTGGCCTTCCTGGTAACTATCAATAAACACTGTTCTGTTTATACTACCTCTGTGTCTGTGTCCTGCACTTGGGTCTGCTCTCAACTCACCTCCTTGTAACAAGGAGCTTGGTCAAGAAGGTTGTGTTGCTTAGCATACAGGATGAGATAGTAAATTGGATTAGACATTAGCTTTGCAAAAGAAGCCAGTGAGTGGTAGCAGATGGTTACCTGTCTAGCTAAAGGCCTTTAGCTAGTGGTGTGACATGTGGATTGGTGCTGGGACCATTATTGTTAGCTATTTTTATCAGCAATCTGGATGATAATGTGATAAACTGGATCAGCAAATTTGTGGATGACAAGATTGGCGGCATAGTAGATAGTGAGGAAGGCTATCAGAGCTTGCAGCTGGATCTGTTCCAGATGGAAAAATGGGCAGTAAAGTGGCAGACAGAACTTAATGCAGTTACGTGTCAGGTGTTGCACTTTGGGGGATAAACCAGGATAGGACTTACACCGTGAGCGGTAGGGCACTGAGGAGTGTGGTAGAACAGAGAGATATTGGAACACTGATCCATAATTCCTTGGAAGTGGTTTCAGAGTAAGATAAGGTTAAAAAGAGAGCCTTTAGCTCTTCATAAATCAAAGTATTGAGTACAGGAGTACTCAAAGTATTGAGTAAAGTATTGGCGAGGCCTAATTTGGAATATTGTGTGCAGTTCTGGTCACTTATCTATGGGAACATATCAATAATATTGAAAGTGCAGAAAAAATTATAAGGAAGTGCCAGGACTTGGGGACCTGAGTTATAGGGAAAGATTAAATAGATCAGGACTTTATTCTTTGGATCATAGGAGAATGAGGGGAGATTTGATAGAGGTATATAAAGTTATGATTGGTATAGATAGGGTAAATGCAAGCAGACTATTACTCTGACTAGTCCCATTGACCTTCACCCAGAACATAGCCTTCTATACCACTCCCAAATAGTCTCAACCACCCTTTTTCCATTGAGGGTGGTTGAGACTAGAACTAGAGATTATGAGTAAGGGTGAAAGGTGAAATATTTAAGAAGAACGTGAGGGGGATTTCCTTCACTCAGAGGTTAGTGAGAGTTTGGAAGGAGCTGCCAGTGAAGTCATGGGTAGGGGTTCAAGTTCAACATGTAGGGGAAACTTGGATAGGTACATATTTGGGAGTGGTATAGAATGCTATGTTCTGGGTGAAGGTCATTGGGACTAGTCAGAGTAATAGTTCAGCATGGACTAGATGGGCAGAAGGGCCTGTTTCTGGGCTACAGTGTAGTATTCCAGTGTTCTTAGATTAGATGTTAGACTGGCAGTTATCACCCAAAGGCCGTGAAGATACTGAATTCAAGCCATGCAGGCTTCTCAATCATATAATGACACCAAACTTACAATCAGTGGCAAGCCACACAAATTCACCATTTATCTTTGAAAAGTGTTGCCCTTACTTGGTGTGACTCAGCTTGCATGAACATGCTGAATAGCCCCATCCAGCCCTCCAAGGTAAGACCCCACATCACCATGGGGTAAGACCTTCCAGTAGGTAAATGGCATTTTGTGGGTTAGAGTAGAGGTGGGTTTTGGCAAGAAATGGACCAAAATTGTTAAGAAAGCCTTAGACAGTTACTTGAACCATGCTTCCAGCTCAGCCAACAATGTTTCTCCACAAAGACTCCCCAACAGGTGCTGAAAATCATGGAATATTTTCTGCCATTCTGAAACACCCCAGAATTATTAATTATTCAAGCTACAAAATTATAAAACAGGGAAGGCTTCTTATGCAATCTGGTAGCAAAATAAAATGAAGATGGAAGCTCAAAATATCTGCAGCATAACTGTATTTCTTAATGTATTAAACATTCATCATTATATTGCACAGCAATCTGCCAGTCGTGGATATTTCACGTTTTTCAATAACAATGTACAAAACAAAATAACAAAGTACAGATCAGACATAAATGCCATGAAGTGATATGGAATTGCTGGAGTGCAGGGAGGGGAGGGGTGAAAAGGACAGTGTGGGGGCAGATGTCTAGACGACCTCTTTAAATTTTTTATATGAAACTACTAATTCTTCCTAGCAGAACTCTGCCAACTTAATGAAAGACAAGTGACAGTATTGCTGCCACAGACAGAGGTCAGTCCATTCTGTTATGATAATTTATAGTTTCTCAAAATGCCTTGCTGATATTTAGTTCAAGAGGGTCATTTGTGGAAGACATCTATGCTCATATTACATGCCTTCAGGGTGTCCGTAGGTTAGAGGGAATTTAAAATCCCTATTTTGGCAAATCCCTTTTTTTTGGTATTATCTGCAATTAAGGTGATGAATCATAGTTCTTGGTTTAAAAAGTATAGCTTGTTTTCTTTCACAACAAGAACAGAAATTATTAATTGACTTGCTTAATAAGGATGAGTTGGATTCTTGGTGGTTTCTCCACAGTTACCTCCACAGTCATGGCTACATGACTCTTAGCTTGACCACAATGTACACAGCACAAGCTGTAAATACTTTAATCGAAGGATTTCAAATAAAACTTCCATTTGAGGAACTGAATTGTTTTCTAGAACTCTGTTATACTTGTTAACTAAGTTGCTATTCCATCTTTTAGTGACAGCTTACGTCAATCATTTGCAATATTTTCCATTGCTAACTTTACAAGCCAAAAATAATATGTAAGGCACCTAGTAGGACATCAGCAATTCCTTAGCATCCTCAAAAATATTTAGTAACCAAGGGTACTTCAATTTTTGATCCTACTACTTTACTAGCTTCCTAATGAAAATAATGGACATCATTACATCTTGGGAGAAAAGGCAGAAAGTTAAGTAAATATTTTTAATTGCATCTGGTTAATTTGATTGATATTACATAGACAGAAGAAAATACCTTTATGATTTATTGCTTCTGTTGTGCCAAGATATAAAATAACTATATTTATTTTCATAGTTTTAAAAGTAAATTATTTCCTTCCATAAAATACTACCAGTTAGAAAAGAAAAATAATATTTTATATAAACACTTTAATCACAACAAATTTGAACAAATGTTCCAAATCTACATTTAACTTTTTCCTTGTTGTGCAAAGATAATTTTTGTATTAAACATTGCTGTATATTATTTTCCTTCTGTCCTGTATTGAAATTTTGAAATATATTGATTTTGGTCAAATTCTTAACTTTTTCAAAAAGCTTTGCAGTGACACCTTCTGGTAAATGTGCACTTATAGAACAAGGAGATTGGCAGTCTGAACCCAATGGATACTCGCACTCTATTCCGCTATTGGCTGATAACATCTGTCTTGGAATTGCAGGAACCAGTGTTGGCGTGCTTTGCACCCAGTCTTGTCAGGTATGTGTCTAGGGTCAGGAATGATCATCTCAGAAGCCTGTGATTATCACAATGTGTATACTTTGAAGCCTGTGGAAATGGTGAGGGTGAGAGTAGGAAAACAGGCACTGGTTTACAAATTCTAATGGTACAACAGAGTTGGGTGCTTATGTAATAGATCTAATGTAAAAGAAATAAAATACCACATTGGAAACCTGAAGTGAAGCAGAAAATTCTGTTAAGTACTGCTATCACCAGACATACCTTTGCTTACGTCTCCCGTTAATGGGAATTTTCACTGTGGGATGCTCAGGACCTCTGTTCCATCTCCAGCTCCACTTCTCTTCTCATGCAACCTCCGACTCCGGGTGCTTCAGATTCCCCCACATTCCAAAGTCATTGGGGTTGGTAGGTTAATTAGTCGCTTGAATGTACTTGGGCGCCATGGGCTCATTGAGCCGGAAGGGCCTGTTACTGTGTTGTATTCTCTAAATAAATAAATATAAGTAAACCATAGGAAATGCCACCCTCCCTCACTTTCTCATTTTATAGGTGTCCTCAGGTTCAGATATGGCTCAAGTGCGGAGTGAGAGACACTGAAGCGCTTTGATAGTTCACAGAACTTTAATGTGAACAGTATTAAAGGGAAAATAAAATAATAAACGCTAGCCCAAACAGGGCTGTTAACTAAAACTCTCAAACAGTAAACAAAGCCTACACTATGGCTGAAAAGAACATCTAAATATTTAACGAATACTGCTAGTCTTCAGATTCAGTTGACTTGACAGTCCGATTTCTCAGGCAAGGCCAAATGCAAACAGGCAGCAAATTATTGCTGTGCTTCGTCCAAGTCTCAACAAGCACTACGATGACAAGTATGGAGTTAAGTACTATCACTGTTAAATAATAATTAGCTGACATGTGTAATTGCAAGCGCAATTGCTGTATCTACTACGCTGCTGAATCTGTGGTTGTGACAATAGGTATCCAGATAAAGCAATAACATAACTGTGCTTCCAGATGATTAGCTGATTACTTGGCAAGAATACTCCTGTTCACTCTGAAAGGTTAATGTAAATCTAACAATTGCCAGTTACCAGTAATTCTCCATCCCACTCCAGTCTATCATTTGATTTCTGTACTGCTCTAACAAAGTTCAAGGCAAGTTTGAGAGATTTTTCAACTTGTCATTGCAGTCTTTTTGAATTCAGCAGTATCATGAATCATTCA
Source organism: Hypanus sabinus (assembly GCF_030144855.1). Taxonomy (NCBI): domain Eukaryota; kingdom Metazoa; phylum Chordata; class Chondrichthyes; order Myliobatiformes; family Dasyatidae; genus Hypanus; species Hypanus sabinus. The sequence continues at coordinate 43,680,900 of NC_082719.1, read as the reverse complement.
TTTTTATATCTTATCCCAGATTCTTCTCTTGCTTTTACTGGTAACTTTAGATGTTATTTATTTCCTTCTACATAATCTTCCTCTTGACACACTTTTGATGTCCATTATTCTTTACCACTCTCTTTCAAATGATACCACCACCATTTGTGTCATTTAATTCCACTTGATCTTCATCCTGTCATAGGCTTTACTTTTCCCCTCTCTTCCCCCTTGCTGACTTTTTCTACAGATTTAAATGATTTCATAAGACCACAGACCATAAGACATAGGGGCAGAATTAGGCTCACTGGCCCATCGAGTCTGCACCACCATTCAATCATGGCTGATCCATTTTTTTCTCCTCCTCAACCCCAGTTCCCAGCCTTCACCCCATAACCTTTGATGCCATGTCCAATCAAGAACCTATCAATCTCTGCCTTAAGTACACCCAATGACCTGGCCTCCACAGCTGCATGTGGCAACAAATTCCATAAATTTACCACCGTTTGGCTAATGAAATTTCTCCGCCTAGCATAATCCTGGGTCAATTTGCAGTGACCAATTAACCTACATGTTTGTAGGTTAAGTACATCTTTGGATTGTGGGAGGAAACCGGATCACCTGCAGGTAACTCACGGGAAGGACACAAAAACTTCTTACGGACAACGTTGGATTTGATCTCTGAACTCTGACGCCCCAAGCTATGATAGTATCACACTAACTGCTACACCACCATGGTGCCCTAATTATGCTAAATTAAATTAAACAGGAATGTTGGATGAATTATACTGATCTATCAGGACATAAGATTACAAGAGCTTTTATGCAACAAAAGTGTATGAAATGAAAACATTTTCAGGGTGAGTACTAATGTTACTCTATTTATTGTATGATTAACTGTGGAACTGCCTAATTTACCAAAAAGGCTTCTCATAAATACCTGCACATGTATTGAAGTCAACAAATATACTTATTCATTCATATGTGTTGCTGGCAAGTCTTGTGACATACTTGTGAATCTCTTATGAAGCCCTCTCTAGCTTAATCTCATCTTTCCTACAAAATGGTAATCAGATCTGCCTACTGTGTTGCCATTTTCAAGGAACCAAGTACCCGTACCCCCAGGCCCCTCTTCTACAACATTATCCAGGGCTCTACCATTTACTTAGTATATACTGCCCTGGTTTAACTTCTCAAAATGCAACACTTCATTGTTGTCTGAATTAAGGTCTGCCTGCCATTCCTTGGCTCACTTTCCCAGATGATTTAGATTCTGTCATAATCTAAGATGACTTCCTTCACTGTCCACCACATCACCAACAAAATATTGGATCCCTTATCTATGAAAGAATGTGTTAGCATTGGAGACTGTCTAGAGGAGGTTCATGAGAATGATCCCAGGAATGAGAGGGTTAACATATTGATGGCTCTGGACCTTTACTCACTGAAGTTTAGAGGGATGAGGGGGGATTTAATTGAAACCCTTTGAATATCGAAAGGCCTAGATCAGGGGTAGGCAACCTTAAGCACAAATGATTTTCTAGCATGTGTTATTCATTAATTTGAGGCAAAATATAACCAGATGTATTTAAATTGCTAATTCCCATATTTCAAGTTTTTTATGACATTTATCTGGCCCACTGTCTGCTCATTAATATGCAATCTGGCCCACAGAGGCAAAAAAGGTTGCTGATCCTGGCCTAGATAGAGTGGATGTGGAGAGGATGTTTCCTATAGTTGGAGAGTTCAGGACCAGAGGGCAGAGCCTCAGAATACAAGGCCATTTCTTTAGAAAAGAGATGAAGAGGAATCTCTTTAGCAAGAGGAAGGTGAACCTGTGGAATTCATTGTCACAGACTGCTGTGGAGGCCAAGTCATTGGCCATATTTAAAGCGGAGATTGATAGGTTTTTGATGAGTAAGTGCATCAAAGGTTACGGGGAGAAAGCAGGAGAATGAGGATGAGAATGATAACAAATCACCCACGATGGATTGATGGAGCAGACTCAATGGGATGAATGGCTTAATTCTGCTCCCATTCAATATGATCATGCTTGATCACTGCTTGTTATGGTATGCACCCGACTGTGCCATCCTCCAGGGCATGGATAGCTAGCGTGGTCCTGTTAAAGATCCTGGACCACTCTGCTAATTGGCGGCCATGTTTTGGCTTTAAGAATTACCGAGCACCTGAACTCCAGTTCAGCTCAACGTTGGTTCAGTCTGTGATTGCAGTTTAGGATTTCTGAATTGTTTGGATTCTCGTCTAGTCTCGTCAGGTTCTTATCTACCATCTAGTCCAGAACCCTGTTCTTGTCTAAGTCTTGAAATCGTGTCTTGATTCTTGTATTGGATACTCCAGCACTTGTGTGCTTATCATCCTACCTCTCGTCACACTGCTGGCCTTCAATCTTCTTCTGTGCCTGTTCCCCTCAACTGTTTGATTTCTCAAATATTTACCATAAATCACCTAAAATAGATCTATGATCTGTAGCCCACCACTCTAATAGGGCATAGAACATAGAACAGTACAGCAAGTACAGGACTTTCAGCCCACGATGTTGTGCTGTCCTTTTAACCTGTTTCAGGTTCAATCTAATGCTTCCTTCCCACATAGCCTTCCATTTTTCTTTCATCCATATGCCTGCCTAAGAGTCTCTTAAATGTCCCTAATATATCTGTTTCTACCACCACCTGTGGCAGATGTTCTATGCACCCACCACTCTCAGTGTAGAAGCTCTACCTCTGACATCTCCCATATACTTTCCTCCAATCACCTTAAAATTATGTCCTTTCATGTTAACTAGTTCTGCCCTGGGTAAACTGTCCATGCTATCAATTCCTCTTATCATCTTAGACACCTCTGTCAAGTTACCTCTCTTGCTCCTTCACTCCTAAGAGAAAAGCCCAACCTTTCCTCATAAGACAGGCAGCATCCTATTATTCTCCTCTGCACCTTCTCTTAAGCTTCCAAATCCTTCTTATAATGAGGTGACCAGAACTGAACACAGTACTCCAAGTTTGGTCTAACCAGAGTTTTATAGAACTGCAAAATTACCTCGCGGCTCTTTAATTTAACCCTTCGACTAATGAAGTCCAACACACTAACACACCATATGCCATCTTAACCACACTACTAACTTGCATGGTGGAGAATTCCAGAGATTCACTTTCTTCTTACAGAAAAATGTTTTACGCTTGTCAATTTTAGATAACACCCCCCCCCCATACTGTAGCCATATCGACTTCTCTGTGATTCTTCCACCAGTGACAACATCTCAGCATTTACCCTGTCAAACCCCATTATGATCAGACATGTTCGAAAGAAACTTTCGCAACATCTGGTAGTTTCTTAGTCAATAATAGTAATTCCAAGTTTTTACACCACATCTATTTGATTAATTGAATTCAAACTTACCAACTGCAGTGGTGAGTTTTAAATTCTTCTCCTTGACTGCCCATCCAGTGCTGTGGATTACTTATCACACAGTATAACCACAATGTGTATTATCCTGGACTTTTCCTGACTCTCCCACAAAGACAACTCACCCAGGGCGGTAGCTTCCTTCTTGTTTGTCTTTAGGATCTAGGAAACAAGATCAATATGTCTATGCTATAATTGCTGAAAGGATACCATGCTGCAACAAGAGGAGAGGTTTATTGCTAATTAATTATATTATTATCTCGAGCAGTTTAAAATAGATCAGCTTTATGTCATTAAGATCAACATTGAAATTTTGATTTGACAGCTAAATCTAAACAATAGTAAGTAGAAATTCCATCTGGTGATATTCTTACTAATTGCAGTGATTTAATGCATGTCTTCAAAACAACCCTATCCTTAAAACATTAGTGCAAGTTAATAGGTGTCAGATTCATCATGTTTATTCAAATGGTAATTTCTGATCTTTTTCAACAATGATATAATCACTATTATTCAAACATGAAAGCCAGACATTTGAAGCATTTATCTTTTGATGCTATTGATTGGTATATTAGGACATTGCCATATAACACTGGTTTACATGTACCTTTACAGATGTTTGGCATTACATGAAAACAATCTTAAAAAAAAACAGAATATTACTCCACTTGTATCAGCTTTGATTTCCTAACTTCATCATCTGATTTAAATGAGTCAGGATGATCAGAAGGTGAATCAGGCTCCTTTTGTCTTGAGGTGCACAGCTGCTTAGAGCTTTAGACTATTGTATTATTGAGGTAGCTCGAAGATTTCAATATGATATTCATATTTTGTATGGCAGTCTTGCAGAAACGAATGATATTTTTACAAAATGATGCAATCCAAAATTGTACATTTGTTTCTAACAAATGAACAATCCAAAACAGACTCGGTAGTTTTCTTAACGCATCCCCCCCCCCCCTTGTGGAAATGAATGAGAATAGGAAGGAACTTACGGCAGACAGACAGTCTATAACTCAGCACTGACTAACCATGTGTTGAAACCATGGCAAGAATGGTCCTCATGAAAATAATAACAATTGCTTTGGCTGTTTACATTATCTGCTTGTCTGATTTCTTCCTCTCATCTGAAGGTAAGAATCACAGATGCAAAGTGCCTTTTCTCTTCACAAAAATCTGTCCAAGGATCTCCCCTAAAATTTTGGTTAACCTGGTGAGTAAATGAAGCGGCAATGGAGTGAAGAAACTTTTAATTTTAGATCACTTTAAGCTGTTTTTAGCACTAACATATAGTTACAAAGTTCAGTCACACTTTTATTGCTTTTTATCTTTCTCTATTTATACCGTTGAAAGAAGGCTTTACTAGTAGGCGCAGTTTACTGCTTGGAGTGTATTTTAATTTTCAATTGACAAGTTAAAATTTGCAATATTCATGTTTGAGACTATAAAACGTTTGGCAGCACATTTATCTATCATTTTATGTGATATCATGGTGAGCTGTTTATACATCCTAACGCATATTTATTAAATCAACCCTAAATAGCATGCAAGTCTGGAAAAGGATGTGGTATTCTGCTGGGATTCTATATTCTTTTTACACAGGCTGCTTTCACTAAATACTGATTGTTAACCTATCTGACTAACAACCTTTTGCTTTTGGTAACAGAGTCCATTTTAAATACATTTACTGGAAAGTGTGTTGGTGATTCATTCTGCATAACAACTGTAGGTCCTGAGGAATAATCTTTCTATTAGATTCTCTATATGAATATAATTTAGATCATTCTGTAAATCCCAGCACTCAACAGTTTTGTAATCAATGAATGTGCAAATCTTTTGGAAGATTTTCTTTTTAAATTTTACTTATGATGAAAATGGTCATGATTAGGAAATGAAGTGCGTCTCTCTATTTTTGAACAATGTCAGCATCGGGTCTTTCTCTGGCTGGCATGTAACACCAGCAGTAGAGTTCCTTTTATTCTGTCCCCAATGCCAGGGAGCTCTAAGGCTAAGCAGAACATCCAGAAAAGTCATCTTGGTTGCCTATGAATACGATGGTTAATTGATTGACGCCATGGTAGTGCAGCGCTTTGCATGACACTATTACAGCTTGGGGCACTCTGGAGTTCAGAGTTCAAGTCCAGCACCATTCTGGAAGGAATCTCTGTACATTGTCCCCACGGAATGCATTGGTTTTCCCCGCGTGTTTTGGTTTCTTCCCTCAGCCCAAAGACATGCAGCTTAGGCGTACTGGTCTTTGTAAGTTGTCCTGTGATTAGTCGAAGGTGAATCGGGTTGTGGGGTTGCTGGGGGAGGAGCCTACTTCGTGCTGCATCACCAAATAAATAAATAAATAGATTGATTAATTTGATGCTAATTAATGCCCACTTTTGTTTATTATTTGCATAGGAAAATAGACATATTTATTCTCAGGTCCTTTCCATTAAGGACACTTAGAACAAATACAGCAATAAAGACCATTATCTAGACAGTTTAAAAGTACATAAATCCAGTTCTCAATAGCAGGGATACGGTGGTGTGAAATGCTGAATTATTAGTGTCAAATACAATTTTAACTATAGCTGCTACTAATGGTAGGTCTGATCTTTACATGTTGGCACACATTCTGTTGCATTGGTCTCACACAGAGGTGCATCTTCATCTTTTGTGTTTATTTTATCCAAGTTGCCATCCATCTACTTGTATGACTTCATTCTTTTAACTGGATGCTATGTCCTTCGAACAAGCACCTGCACCAACAATCCTCTCCACTCTCAGCTATTGAACTACTGCACCATCTTCAGTTATAGAAGGCCAACTGATTAATGAAACAGGAGATATGATAAAATATATATCATTATTGTGGAAGCATTATCCTTAATCTCCACATTCATTTTTACCAGAGTCCTAGAGAATGCAGTTAATTACTGCTTTGATGTCCAGCAGATTATGTGCACCCTTTCCTTGATGGTAATTAGAAGAAAAATGTCATCCCATATTATTGTTGAAATTTTATTGCTGAACATATTAAATAAAAAAATGGAAATAGTAATGCAATTAAACTGGGTGTATTTGGTTCATGTTACAAACGGCCCTTTTGGTGCAGACATATAGCATTTTGTGTGGGTCGCTTTGGATTTCCAGCATCTGCAGACTTTCTTGTGTATATAATATTTTTGTTTGTCACAGAAGTTTGGAAATTAAAAAAAAATATAAACATTTTAAATATAATTGTACTGTTCTAAATAAGTACTAAATGAAATTAGAAATATATGACAAAACATTAATCTGAGAATATAATGCAACCATAAAGTCCAAACAAATTCATATTTCTCTGAAAATATTTATGTGGTTTGTCATATTTGGTCCATGTGTCAGATTATTGACCTCTGGAGGTTGCATTGATCATTTCTGAACAAGCAACGTATTTTCTACATTATGTACAAAATCTTTCATTAATGCAGAATCATCCAGGAAGAAATTAATAAAAAATAGTAGTGATTTAGTGTTTTAATTTTCTACTTGGTTTACTCACTAACAACATTTAATGTCTTATTTAAATTACATTTCAATCATCATTGGCCAGCATGAGACTTTCCTATATGTCTGTTTACTCTTTTAATGTGGACCCAGTGTGGAGTGTGTTAATGTTGATACTGTTTGTATGGTATGTAGAATTTAAGAGAAAATGGAGCAGGCGTCTAGTTGTACAGCTTGATATATTGTTGTACCTATCTCTAAATACATCACTTGACATTAACGTATGCATGTTTATTACATAGAACTAATAGCACAAAAACAAGACTTCCAACACAATTAGACCTTGCTTGAGTATTTACTCTACATAAGCTTCCTCCCATTTCATAATATTTGGAGACCGTGTACCAAACTCATACAGTAAACTTAGAATAAATGATGTTGAAATTGATAAGGTATCTGAAACAAAATTTTTAGGAGTAGTAATAGATAGTAAATTAAGCTGGAAACCACAAATAAATTATGTCAAAGCAAAAATGTCAAAATCTATTGCAATACTGTACAAAGCACAAGATTTCTTAAATCAGGAATCTTTGTATACATTATACTGTTCACTTATAGTCCCATACATGACTTACTGTGTAGAGGTATGGGGAAATACATACAAAACAAATACAATTTCAATTTTTCTACTCCAAAAGAAAGTTATATGAATTCTAAATAAGACAAGTTATTATGAGCCAATCAATCCACCATTTATTCAACTAAATACTTTAAAATTCTGAGATTTTGTAGATTTTAAAATAATACAAATTATGTATAAAGTAAAAAATGGACAGCTACCACAAATTATCCAAAGGTTGTTTAAAATGAGAGAAAGCCAACATGATTTGAGAGGAACATGTATATTTCAAAAACAAAGGATAAGAACTAATGTAAAAAATCATTGTATTTCAGACAGAGGGGTGAATCTATGGAACAGTTGTAGTAAGAATTTAAGAATTTAAAAACATGCACTACACTTAACAAGTTTAAAAATATTTAAAAATTATTTAATGAACAAATATAAAATACATGATTTAAAATGAATGGGAGTAATGTAGATAAATGACATTTGGAATTCGATTATGAAATTTTTTGTTTTTGATGTGATGATTGACACCAAATATGTTGTTGTATAAGTAAGAGGGGTAGGCGTGTAGCTTCAGTCTACACTCTTTCGGTCTGTTTAAAGAATATCTGTGTATTTTGTTGTAATTTTGTCCTTTGAAATCATTGTTGTAAATGATGCTTTTTGTTATGTTTGTACTGACCGAAATAAGTTAATTTCATTCATTCATCTAAAATTTCAGAATAGCTTTCTATTCTCTTTTCTCCCATAATTCTCCTACATTCCATTTGAAAACATAATTTGCCTTAAACCTCAGGGCAGACTTTAGGTTCTAGTAATGAATTTTCCCTTTATCTTGTGATTGTAGCTCCTGGGTAATATCTCATCTCACAGGTGAGAACATTTCTTATACTGTCCAAATAAATAACATTTTTAAAGTCTCAAGTCCTTTTTATAGAACAGTGAAATGTTTAACAATTGAAAACCAAAACCAAAATCTAACAATTGAAAACCAAAAATAAGAGCACAGAAGTCAGAAATAAAAATAGAAAATACTGTGGATAGAGATTCAAGGCTGGTAACTTTTGGTTACCTTTATAGGATATCACTTTAGCACATTTTATTTTCAAAAGTTAGTTCAGTTTCATATAGTTTACAGTCTGATGCACGGGCATCAAAGTATACACACAGATATTCTGTAGTCTCACCAAGCAAACTTCCACAAAAAGAATTGTTCCTCTTTCTTTGTTTTGCAGTGACATGTGGTCCAGCTATATGCAATTGAAAAAACTGCTAATTAACACAAACTAAAAGCAAAATTCTATGGAGACTGAAAATTTACAATGAAGCAGAAAATCCTACAAATACTCAGCAGATTGGGCATCATAATTGAAGAGGGAGTCAGAATTAGTGTTTCTGGTGGATAATCTTTCATTAGTTCTGATAAGAAGTTATTGACTAAAATAGTTAATTTTACTTTATCTCTCCAAGGATCCTTGCTTCTACCATTTTTTGTTCTATTGCTAATTAACAATATTTTTCAGAACAGGTATTTCTTAGCACCAGTTGTTGATACATGATAGTAATTTAGTGATAATGTTAAACTACATGACTGTAGGTGGAATGTATTCTACAAACTTTTGAATGTAGTAAAAAACCATCAGAATGTAAACTCAAATTATATGGATGTAAAATGCTTATTGCATATTGATAGCTTATTGCATATTGATAGTTGTGTCTAATCTTTTTTTTCCCAACTTTTTTTTCTGTTATAAAGCAGAAAGGTAAAAAAAAGAACATTAATCACCAGAATAACATATACCCAGTACACAAGATTCTGCTGATGCTGGAAATCTTTCCATAGATACTGACTGATCTGCTGAGATCCTCCAGTATATCACATGTGTTAACCAGAATAACATAATGTTCTTGTTTCAAAGCAGATTCAAAAGATTATTTTAAATAAATGCTTTATTAAAAATTAAGTCAAATATGTTTTAGTTATTTTTGAATGGTATAAAGGGCAAGATCCTTGATAAAAAATTCATTTGCACTTTGAAAATTCCATGTATCCTAAATCAATAGAAATGCAAACAAACACCTCCATTAAGAAAACTGTCCTCTTCATTATTCACAAACAGGAGAAAATCTGCAGATACTGCAACACACACAAAATGCTGGAGGGACTCAGCAGGCCAGGCAGCATCTATGGAAGAGTACAGTTGACATTTTGGGTCAAGACCCCTTATCAGGACCAGAAAAAATAGTATGTTTTACATGCTATTTATTATAAATTACCATAAATTACACGTTGAACATTTAGATGGAGTCGTAACATAAATATTTTTACTCCTCATGTTTATCAAGGGTACAAGTAATAAAGTCAATTCAATTCAATCATCAGGCTCTTGAACCAAAAGGGATAACTCACTCAACTTCACTTGCTCCATCATTGAAATGTTCCCACAACCTGTGACTCACTTTCAAGGACTCATCATCTCATATTATCGATATTCATTGCTTTTTTTGTTATAAACATTTCTTTCTTTTTGTACTTGCACAGTTCATTGTCTTTTGACACTGGTTGAATGCCCATGTTAGTGTGATCTTTCATTGATTCTATTATGGTTATTATTCTATTATGGATTTATTGAACATGCCCATAAAAAAGTGAATCTCAGAGTTGTATATGATGACATATATGTACCTTCATAATAACTTTATTTTGAACCTTGGACTTTGAACTCTTCTGGTGTGAGGAAAAATGTAATCCTAAAAATGAGACAAATTTCTTATCCTAGATTTCAGACCTGGAGAGAGTTATGAGCATTCGAGATGGTGGAGTGTTGGAGTGTGGGACCTCTGAGTGTGGATTGTGTACAAGTGACAATATCGTGTAACCATTGGCAGCTGAGTCTCCTGTGCATTTGCAATTGCTTGTTTTAACTTGATGGATCAGCACAGAGGATGTACACGGGATGCTTTTCTTTATTAGCTAAGGCAAAGAATATAAGTGTAGGGAGGTTGGCTAGAAATGCATACAATACTACCTAATTGCAGCTTGCTGCAGTTCTGGTTAGCACATGAAAGATGTGATTGCACTGGTGCAGAAAAGATTTATCAGATGTTGTCAGGATTGACAAATGATGGTTACGAAGAAAGACTGGATGATCTTGGGTCTAGCATTGGCTGAAGTTGATGAGATAACTTGTAAATCTACGTTTTGATAAAAGAATAGTGGCCACTGGAAGACTTAATTAAGTAACCGACTAGGTCCTGATTACAAAGTAAAATGATTCTCCACAAATCTAACAGGAAATCCAGTTTTCTATTACAGCAATGGCTGCATGCCATAACATGATTAATGAGACTCCTGAACCTGGCATCTTCATTGCTGCATGCTGTGACTCTACCTCTAGGCTTTGTCTGCTGTTCCCTGTTACTACATTAGCAAAACCTATATCCCTGTTTACTAGTTACTAGCCCTCACTATTCTTTCCTATACAACACCACTCTCCCCACAACTGAAAACATCTTCAAGAGACTATGCCTCAAGAAGGTAGCATCATTCATTACAATGCCTGCTCCATTCAGGACATGCTCTATCTTCAGGGGTGAGATACGGGAGTCTGAAGACCACACTCAATGTTTTAGGAGTAGCTACTTTCCCTCCACCATCAGATTTCTGAACAGTCAAGGAACCCATGAACACTACGTATCTTGTTATTCCTCTTTTGCTCTATTTATTTATATTTTTCAACACGGTAATTCTTATATTTCTGCCCTGTACTGTTGCCACAAAATAATAAATTTCATGACATATATCAGTGATAATGAACCTCATTCTGATTCTGAATTTCTCAGAACTGTTTTCTAGACTATTTTACATCTAGTGGTGCCCTTTTGAGAATATTTGAATATTGGTGCACTTTTGAGAATGAAAGTAAACTAATTTATCTTTGATCTGAAGCAGGGTTTCCCAACCTGGGGTCCATGTACCCCTCAGTTAATTGTAGGGGTCCATGGCATTGGGAGTCCCTGATCCAGACTCACCACAAATAGTCTGAGTGTTACAGAATTGTGCAGCACAGAAATTGGCTCTTCACCCCTTTATGTTCATGCCAACATTTCTGCTCATCTATGCTAATCCCATTTGCTCACAATAGATCCACCTCTTTGCATTGCATGTTTGGATTGCCTGTCTAAATATGTTGGTTGTATCTTATTTAACCAGCTTCGCTGGCAGCTCATTGCAGATAACAACCGTTCCCCACAAAATAAACTTCCCCCTCAGATAGTTACATTTTTATGACAAATGCACTTATTCATACCTGTCTGTTCACAGATGACATTGTTGATGTATTCATGGTAGCATGTATTGGCCCGAGTTTCTCAAAAGAAATAACCAATCCAGCTTCCCTGCTTGGATTCATGAATATTACAAGTTCCTTCAACTGTTCACAAATTGGAACTCAAAAAAGGATAACAGAGATAAAAGTATCTTTAAATCATTCCATCACTGAAAAGAATATGAGAAAAACTGTGTGCCAAAATACAACTCCGTATTTTGTAGCCATGGGCTGGTTTACATGTGAAACTCACATAAAAGAAGATCCCATTATGAAACTGAAATCATTTCCTCAAGGTAAGGCTGTTTTGCTTTTCATATTTGCAGTTTATTTTTCTTTACAGCTTTGCTATTCATTTTGTTATTCTTTAAAAAGTCTCAAGATTCCAAGTATTGTATATATGTATTTTTACATATTTTATTTGTTTTTTCCTGTCAGTTTCTAACATAATTCTCCTAAATGATAGATTGTTTTACTCTGTTGTAAATCATGATGTAGGAAAACATCATATTATATAATCCCCAAGGGAGTCTCAATGTGATTCAGTTACATTACTACAGTTAACACATTTTTTTTAGTTTGACCCTCATTCGGGTTAATGTAAATCAAAACAGAGTGGCTTTCAATAATGTAATAAAATAACAAAAAGTATTGAATGTGAAAAGATTATTTAGCTTCTGAGCATTTTCATATTTGTCTCAACATGATTTGTATCTTCTTCATTCAGTCATCTTAGGTTTTATTTTGGGTTAGGATCCAAGATAATGTAAGTCCTCAGCTTAGCAAAAATAACCTGTTCCAGCAAAGCAACCCCACTTCTCTGATCAATCACATTTCATTGCCCTCCTCTTGCATCACTGTGTGGCTAGTCAGAGATCAAGCAATATCTTTAAATTTGTCAAGGTCAGCACTGTTATTGGCAGCGTCTCATATCGTGATGAGGAGGTGTACAGGAATGAGATAGATCAGCTGGTTGACTCATGACACAGCAACAACCTTACACTCAACATCAGAGAGACCATGAAATTGATTGCAGACTTCAGGAAGAGGAAGTCATGAGAACATAACCCAATCCTCATTAAGGAGTCAGCGATGGAAAGGCATCTTCAAGTTCCTGGGCATCAACATCTCAGAGGATCTATCCTGCGTCAACATATTGATACAGTTGCCGAGAAGGCATGCCAGCGGCTATGTCAAGATGTGTACTGGCAATGGCAGAACCCAGACTCCCATGTAGAAACGGGAACCAGAGTTTAGTTGAAAGAATTTCAATGTCAGTGGCTTGGCCAAGCGACACCATGAGATGAAGCATTCTGAAAATGAGGACCCCATGAAAGCTATGTGTCCCCTTAACTGGGTGTCTGTTTAAATAATGCAGGTAACGTGGAATCCCTGAGCCAATCAAAATAAACTCAACATGCTTAAGCAGAAAGCACCAGGAGACCACTTTACAGTAAGCGAGTCACTCATGAACAAAGGAATCTAAATGATTAACGACTGTTATTAAACAACAATTAACCGGTTCAGGTGCTCTATGAACCTTGGAGCCCAACTCTCTCTGGTTCCCTACACAGGCCCATGAAGAGCTCATTACAGGCAATATATCATTAAGCATTTGAGGAGATTTGGTTGGTATGCCACAGAAGAGTCTAGCAAACTTCTACAGATGTACTGTACGTATGTACAGAGTGTTCAAACTGGTTTACGTCACTGCCTAGTACGGAGACCCTGATGTGCAGGATCAAACCGAGAAAAGTTTTCACTCAGCCAGATCAATCACAGGCACAACCCTCCCCACCATCGAAGTCATCTCCAGAAGTTGGAATCCATCATTTAGGATCCTCACCATCAGAAAATACCACCTTCTCATTACTGCCATCAGGGAATATTTACAGGAGCCTAACGACCAAACTCAGCATTTTGGGAACAGCTTCTTCCCCTCTGCCATGGGATTTTTGAATGATCCATGGATCACTGAACACAATATGCTATTCTACTTTTGTAATCTATTTATTATATTTTTTATTGCATTAACTAACCCTCATTGTCAGTTTCTATGGGAGAAACGCACAGTTGACATTTCGGGCTGAAACCCTTCGGCAGGCCTCCAGCATTTTGTGTGTGTTGCTCAGACTTACAGCATCTGCAGATTTTCTCGTTTCCTCATTGTCAGTTGTCATTTTATCTCAACTTTATTATATCAATGGAAATATCTGCGCAAGTTGTTTTAACCCTGGGTCAACAACTCTTGAATGCTACTGTTTCTCTTGGATCAGTATACACCCATACTACTTCCCCCACTTATACAAGAGAAATAAGGGATCTCCCTTGGGAAAACAATTGGTCATTCTTCTCCTTTCCCCAGACATGGGGGTCTTCTTTAAAGTAGTTCTGGAGTTCTCTTCTTTCAAAAACCTTCAATATTATCCTTTTTTTTCTCATCAGTTCTGCACCATTATGCTTCAATTCTGTAAGGTCTGACCTACCGGGCTATCCTGCGCCTACCTTTCATTGGCTCGGACTTAATTCTTCAAGTCAAATTGCCTCATTGCTCTTCTGCCAAATAAGAAAATGCCTCCAATGTTATTGCTTTGTTTTTTACTGAATCAGTCAGTTAAGGAGCCCAAAATTGCTCACTGCACTCTGACCAATGCCTTGAAAAGCCTTACCATTACATCTTTGCTTTTATATTCTCGTCCTCTTGAAGTGAATGCTAACATTGCATTTGCCTTCTTTAGGAAATCCTGCACAAGGACTCCCAAATCCCCTGCACCTCTGATATCTGAATTTTCTCCCTGGTTAGAAAATACTCTATTACTTTATTCCTTCTATCAAAGTGCACGCCCATACACTTTTCTACAATATATTCCATTTGCCACTTCTTTGCCCATTATCGCCACAACTCAGTGATGCCCACAAAGTCATATCTGCCAATCTCTAACTGTGCTACAAGATCATCAGCCTTATTCCGGATGCAGTGTGCATTCAAATATAATGCCTTCAGTCTTGTATTCATAACTTTTTTCAGTTTTTCCCCCATGTTACCGGAAGTTGACTTCTTATCCTTTTCTAAACTACCAACTGCTCTGTTCTCTGCCCTATCCCTCTGGTTCCCATCCCCCTGCCAGATTTATTTAATCCTCCCTAATAGGTCTAGCAAACCTGTGTGAAAAGATATTGGTCACCTTAGAATTCAAGAGTAACCTATCCTTTTGTACAGGTTGTACCTTCCTGAGAAAAGATTCCAACAATCCAGAAGGCTGAACTCTGCCCTTTGCACCAATGCTTCAGCCATGCATTCTTCTTCTAAATCATCCTATTCTTACCCTCACTGGTGTATGGCGCACACAGCAGTCCAGAGAGGTGCTGCTTTTCTGCTTTCTACTTAACTCCCTATGTTCTCCCTTCTGGACCTTATCCCTTTTCCTGCCTATGTCATTGGTACCAATATGTACCTTTACAATGCTATGGACCCAATCTGAGATGTCCCTCTCCCAGGCACCTGGGAGGCAGAACACTATCCAGGTGTCTCTTTCACATTCACAACTTCTTTCATCTTCTGTCTGTTCCTACATCTGTGGAATCCCAATCACTACTGCCCTTTTCGTCCCTTCCCTCTGAGCTGCAGGACCAGGTTCAGGGCTGGAGACCTGGTCTCTGTGGTTTTCCTCAGTGAGTGTCAAACAACTGACTAGGCTTCGCTGTCCAGTGGCCGGAGGGCTTCCGAGTCCAGGGTGAGGGAGATTGGGATAGCATCATATGTAAATTGTCATGATGGTAGACTGGAGGGTGGGTTGTTAGAGTTGGAACACTTGCTGAACATACGAAATAGGAGCAGGAGTAGGCCATCTGGCCCGCTGAGCCTGCTCTGCTGTTCAGTAAGATCATGGCTGCTCTGACCATGGACTCATCTCCACCTACCTGCCTTTTCCCCGTAACCTTTAATTCCCCTACTATGCAAAAATCTATCCAACCTTGTCTTAAATGTATTTACTACGGTGGCCTCCACTGCTTCATTGGGCAGAGAATTCCACAGACTGATGGAAGATGTAGGGAATGGAAACTGGCACTAATGGATGGGTGGAAGATTGGGGTCGGGCACTAGAAGGATTGCAGGATCAGCTTATCCGAAGCTTGGGACCTATGCTATGTGATGCCACGGAACTGAATTTCTTGTCATGTGCGTTTTCCCATGAGTACTAAGGACACAGAGCTCTTTTCTCCTTTGAAAACAAGTTCAGCACTGCGCTACTCTGGAAATTAAGACCAGATGTTTCAGCCATGACTCACCCTTACATACATGTTCCAGTTACATAATGCGTCTATCTTTGAGACACCCATTTTAGGATTGGGCAACTCAGATCATGTTATCCCAAGACAGCCTCATCTTCCCTGTGCGGTGCCAGATGGGGAGATCTATCAAGTAGATGAGTTACTTAGCTTTCACCTTTTGTAACAACACCTCCACTACCTGCACAGCCTAAACCCTATTCAGCCACCCCCCATTCAATTCGGCTGTGAATCTTTCCTCATAATGTTGAATTTTAAATGTCAAACTCATTCCAACTTCTATTTTGTGAAATTTTTCAATGTAGCTTATTATTCTTTTAAAAATAGCATTTCTAAAGTTGTAAAAATATTTAGTATTAAAACAACCAATACAAGAATACAAGAATACAATAATTCTTACATCTGTTTCTGTTCAGGTGAACAATCAGACGACTTTGCCACTTACATAAACTCACACCCAAGTCAAGTTCCAAATAATAAATTCCATTCCCTGCTTACACAAGCCAAGAGATTAGCCTTTTATAATCAACAAAATGTACATTATTTCACATTGCTTATGATTATGTAGAGAAAAAGTCAAGAAAAGCATTGTGTGGAACTCTTACAAATGATGTGTGATGCACAGCAATCTATTCAAATAATTATTATATTGTACTACTTTTGCTAAAACAATTTCTACTGAAATGATGTCATTAGATATGGTTACCCTTTATGAATTACCCTGATGAATTAAATTGCATCGGCAATCGCTTTAGTTTTCCCATGATAATCACAAGGAAATTCTACAAAGTTGACCCCACCTTGGTGAAGTTCTGACGTTACCAGCATGGGTTTTCCGTTGTGCTCCTGGTGAAGTAGTGTTGCTGGAATGGGAACAGCTCTGAAGAATTTCTGTAACAATTATCCTTACTGTGCCTCTCTCCTAGAAGACCATTGGGGAACTTGTTGCTTGTTTATGCTTCCTGTATGTCTCATTTTCAATTTGTGTTTCTTTCAACACAGTATCAGAAATCATGGTATCTATAACAGACAGAAGCACTGGGACTAATGGATGGAGGTTACACATGTTTCCCTTCCCTGGTAGGATTAATGCGAATTGGAGCTATAGTTCAGCAAATGGAATGAAAACAACTAATTGTTACATGGACATAAAATTCTATACGTCAGCTGCAGGAAATCTGACAGATCAGAGCAGTGGTCCATGCATTACGAAGAACTGCAGCAGTGCAGCAAATAAGAATATTGTACATGATCTATGTTACAAAAACACAACTAATTATTTCAAAATGTCCAATCAAGGTAAGTTGGAGATTTTAATGTCAACTTATTTTTTCCCAACTTCACTATGTATAATGAAGAAGCATCTGCTTACGGAAGCAGCTTGGCTTAGAGTGTTAAACTCACCCATATCTGTGTAGTATGACTAGACCAATTTCAATTCAGTTGTTAAGCTATTTTTTTTTTCTTCCAAATTAAGAGATTGGCCAGTCAGGAGAGAGATGAGAAGTTTCTTCATCCAAAGACTGTGGAGGCTTAGCCCCTGAGGGAGGTGGTCAGATTTTAAATATTAAGGAGATTGAGGCATATGGTGCTAATATTAAAGATCAGCCACTTTCTCAGTGAATGGCAGGGCATGCATAAGGGGCTGAAGGTCCTTTTTCTCATGTTTTACCTTTTTTTTACCTTTCCTATTTAGACAACTGTAGGCAGTAACAACTTAAACCAACTGGATTCTAAGAGGTTGCCATATACTGGCACACTGTTGCAAGTTTCTTACCACATTGTAGTCTAGAGCTTTGAGTTATTTTATAAAGTCTACAGAGATATCATTCAATGGTTGATTCCATATTTTAACTCAGTGGCACATTCTTAGTCCCAGCTGGGTTTGTTCAGATCCACAAGAACAACAAAGTCTTGCTCACCTTCAACCACCTTGATTGTTAGATAATGGTGACTAATCATAGCAATCAGTGTCTTCAAGTTAGTCTACAAATGACCCAGAAAAGGCAGAGAAAAAAGCAGATGATTTGATGGATTTAATACATTTATTTCACTTTGAAGTTGTAATTGTCTAGAATGTCTTCACTTTAGATATGAACACAAAGCTGACGGAGCCTTTGCCAGAGGACATTCACGTTGTCTGGAACATCCATTCCCCTGACAAAATGCAGAGTACAAAGTGCTTTACACACATCAAACTTCAGAAGTCTGCTACTGAGTATCAAGGTTAGTACATCAATTTATATCTGTTGAAGGTCACTTGCAGCTAGTAGTCAGGAGTCTGAATGTCAAGTTAACAAGAAACATAAAGAATACAGAAGGTGGATGTTACATAAAGTACTGATTTATTGGTCCATAGTGTCAAAAGCCATGATAAAGAATAAAAATGAAGCAATAGATCAGTTCCTGAAAATAGACTACAAATTGTTTTTGTAGTCTATTGTAACAGAATACATTTGTTCCACAACGAAAATCCTGCTGTGACTCCATATCCAAGTTATGTTATCAGATTTGATTGTGCAATTTAATTATTGAACATTCCATCAAGGATAATTTTAAGAACCCAAGAAAATTACCTTTTTTTTTAGATTTACTTACCAAAACCCACTTTCATAAACATATACACATAGATTTAGATTGAATTTCTTGATACTTAATTTTGTACAGAAGGACAACTATTATTTATGGCACTCCTGTTTTACTGCTGATGGAGAGACACAAACTGATGCCAAAGTGACCAGCAAGAAAGTGAGCATGACAATTCTCTCTGGGACTCTATCTGGAATTAGCACTGGAAGGAAAATGATATCTCCTAAGAAATGTATTGGTCTGTTGCTTTACATCTCTGTTTGCATCAGTTAGGGAAGCAAGTCTGCCGAAACAAGTCCCAGTGGGTATTTTAGGTGATGCAAAAGCTGAAATGTTTGACAGTGTATTTGATCTTCCTCATTGCATTAATGATGTCACTTTAAAAATTTGAGACATTTCACAAAGTTTGTGAAAAGTGTAATTGAAAGTGAAAAAGTATCTAAAGCTCTCCTGGCAAAAATACAAACAAACTCTTGGGCTTTCTGCTAAGTACAAGTATCGATTATAACCAATATTTCAATGTCAAACTCTGCCACCTTCATCAGGGGTGATGTCTGGGCATGTCTAGTCCGGTGGTATTTTTAAACCAGTTGTCTGTCTCTCCTGATTGGTTGGTCCTCATTCAATCAGGTTTCTGCTGTACCACCTTGTTTACAATCGAATTCCAGTTTATACTTAGAGCGAGATCTTAACCTTTGTTAAAATTCTTTAGATTTATTTCAATGGCTTCCTTCACCAGGTGGTCCCAAAAGCCATTGGTGTGGCAGAGTAGCTTTGTGCTGTCAAAGTCAATTCTATGGCCATTGCCGATGCAATGTTCTGCTAATTCTGTAATTAAAATCTTTGACAAGAGCGTTAATAATGGTTTGTAGGGATGGAAGAAGGCGTAGAGGGGAGTTTCAATGTTAATAGTAGAGCTCATATGAGACACTATGTGGAAAGGTCTACTCATTTTGCTTCTTTCTTAAAAAGTTCTGTTTCAGCTCATCTGCTACTAAACACCTTGTCCATACCTTTGTTATATTGAGACTCAACTTTTCCTGATTATCTCCCTTGTATGGCTCCTTATACAGTCAAGGTTAACAAAACCCTGTTGGCTGGTTATTAGCTCATATCAAAGCTCACTCACTGTTATCCATGTGCTTGCTGATCTATAGTGACTACAGAAGCATCTCTTCAACTTTAAGCACAAGAGTTCTTCAGGTGCTGGAAATCCAGAGCAACACACACTAATTGCTGGAGGAACTCTAGCAGGTCAGGCAGCGTCTACAGGGAAGAATAAATAGCTCACATTTCAGGCTGAGACCCTTCATCAGGACTGGAAAGGAAAGGGAAAGAAGTCAGAAATAAAAAGGTGAGGGAGGGGGAGGAGTGCAAGCTGACAGGTAATTGATGAAACCAGGTAAGGGGGGAAGGTGGGTGGGTGGGGAGGGGGGGGATAAAGTAAAAAGGAGGTGACAAGTGGAAGAGATAAAAGACTGAATAACAAGGAATCTGATAGGAGAGGAGAGTGGATCATGGAAGAACGGGGAGGTGGAAGGGCACCAGAGGTAGATGATGGGCAGATAAGGAGAAGAGAATAGTTAAGATGGGAGCTGGAGTGGGGAATGGTAAATGGGAGACAGAGGAGGGAGGAGAAATGACCAGACTTTAGAGAAAGCAATGTTTCTGTCATCAGGTTGGAGGCTACCCAGATGGAATATAATGTGTTGCTCCTCTAATGTGAAAATGGCCTCATTGTGACAGTAGAGGATACCATTTATCATGTCGGAATGGGAATGGGAAGTTGAATAGAAAGGGTGGCCACTGGGAAATATAGCCTTTTGTGGCAGATGGAGCAAAGGTGCTTGATGATATGGTCCTCTCATCTACGTTGTGTCTCACTGATATACAGGATACTGCACTGGGTTGCCTAAATGCAGTGAATGACCCCAACAGACTCACATGTGAATTGCTTTATTCAATTTTAAAATCCTCAATCCCAGACTCTCCAGAGATTGCTACACTTTTCTACCTTTGACATTGCCAAAGACCTAACCCATACTGTAGAACATCCAAGGCACTAGATCGAAGTTTGCTCTATCTGACTGTTTATTGTTCTACCTTCCCTAACGATAGGTTTGGCAACAATTTTTGGGAATCTCTAGGATTACTCTATATCTGCTTAAAAGGAATTTTCTTGATATGAATAGGGGAGCTGTATAAGGGCCAGATAGAAGAAGTAAGACATTTCTGTCTACTCTTGGCTGGTTGTCTGGTAAGTCCCTGATACCCATTTCATGCAAGGCCTAAGGAATCAAATTAGCTCAGTGGCCAGGATCAAATTCTGCCTCAAAACTATGTCAGGCCGGCATCTGGGCATGCATAGACCCAGATCCATTCCCATCATTGGACATGAACGTTCTTTACAGATGTGCATGGATTTTTCACTGTGCAGCAAAGGGATATGGGACTGGTAGACTCAGGTTCCTTGATGCCACTTATTACAACCTCTGTAGATCTAACAACTTAGAATTTCCTCTTTGCCTACACAAATATGTTGAATGGTTATTTTGGACTTGCACCTAAGGTGGAGCTACTGCTTGGAAATTCAATGATTTTATTCTCATGGCTGAATTGGCATGAGGGGAAGCAAGGTTTTTTCTTTGTGCCTATCTTCAGTGCAGACAACACAAAGGATCTCGTTGATGGCTGTGGTTGCACTGGTACCTCATGAAAAGCCCAACCCTAGGGATGAGGTGGTGGGGGTGTTAACAGGGATTTGAGGTTAGGTTGGTGAACAAGCCCTAATTGCAGCTTGAATGGAAGTTTCAGAAGTGGTATCCAAAAATGAAACTGAACGTGTGTGGAGCAAACTGGATTGAAAATTGCAGACTTTGCAATCCGTATGATAAGATGCTGATTTTCATTTACAATTGATCATTAATTGAAATTGGGATCAACAATACACATGACACCACACAATCTCTAAAAATAAGCATATTATAAGCATTTAACAAGTGTAGCTCCCAATTATGAATTTCTTTCTAATAATGCCTTCAAGCCTCCCAATAGATTGACAATACATAATTGTCACACAACATTGATAAAAGTATGTCTACTTCTGCATTAATTTATCTTAATTGATTAGACTTAATTTAATGCTAGTAATACAAAATTAGCAATGTTTTATGCATACAACTGAACAATGGAAATAGTTGTAATTTGGAAGAGTATTTAGTTTAATAAAAGGCATCAATATAAATGTATTGCATAATACACAATGCACAGAATCCATTGAAATCACAACTTTATTTTGTACAAATATTTTAAAATCAAATTTGACTTTTTTTCCAGTTTATAATAAAGCACACAAGTACAATTGCCCTATTAAAAATATAATTGGTTTGCTATCTGGGTTGCTCAATGAATCATCAACAACTTCTGGCTACTTGAGAATCTGAAGGTGGCTAATTCCAGTATTTATTAGATAAAGAACAATAGAATCTGTTATTAGATAAGTTATTGTAACATGATACTTACATATAATTGTTAAGCATTTTGGTAAAAAAAATAATACACTCTGCATGCTTTATTAGGTACACTTGTACACCTGCTCATTAATGCAAATTTCCCATCAGCCAATCATGTGGTAGCAACTCAGTGCCTAAAGGCATGCTAACATGAGTAAGAGGTTCATTTATTGTTTAGGCCAGACATCTGAATGAGGAAGAAATATGATCCAAATGACTTTGACTGTGAACCGATTATGACAGTGGAGTTCAGAACAGCATCTCTGAATGCATAACACATTGAACCTTGAAGTGGATAGGCAACAACAGCAGAGTGGCCACTTTATTAGGTACAGGTGATACCTAATAAATTGATCACTGTGTGTAGAGTGTGAGCTGTTTTTATTTATTATGAATAATTTACCTTCCTTGTTACTGAATGGTGGCAGAGGTTTGTTAAGTCTGTACACATGAAGAACTTTAGTTTTCATGATCAGAGATTAAGGGAGCTAGGGCTTTACTCATTGGAGAGAAGGAGGATGAGAGGAGTCATGATAGAGGTATACAAGATATGAAGATACAAGATATTACAAGATATTAAGACATGATAGAGGTATACAAGATATTAAGATACAAGATATTACAAGATAATACAATATATTAAGAGGAATAGATAGAGTGAATAGCCAGCGCCTCTTCCCCAGGGCACCACTGCTCAGTACAAGAGAACATGGCTTTAAGGTAAGGGGAGGGAAGTTCAAGGGGAATATTAGAGGAAGGTTTTTCACTCAGAGAGTGGTTGGTGCGTGGAATGCACTGCCTGAGTCAGTGGTGAAGGCAGATACACTAGTGAAGTTTAAGAGACTACTAGACAGGTATATGGAGGAATTTAAGGTGGGGGATTATATGGGAGGCAGGTTTTGAGGGTCGGCACAACATTGTGGGCCAAAGGGCCTGTAATGAGCTGTACTAATCTATGTAATTATTTGTATAAGCTGCTTTCAACATAATCTAGGGTACGCAGCCATAGTCACATGTGAGAGAAGTGAACGTCCTCATGGACAATACTATGCTAGGGCGAGGAAAGGAAATAAATACCGAGAACACTGCGTTAGTCTCAATTTACAGTTATTAGTTAAAAGGGAAGAGTATACAATCAATATAAAGCTAATAGAATAGCTGTTAGAAATATCCCATTGTCTTCTGTAAACATAGACACTTATTAGGAAACAAAACTATCTTTCAAATGGCATTTCATCTATCTTAAAAGGGCAATAATCTGTTCAAAACTTTCATAAAACAAAAAATACTGGAAATAAACACTAGATTACTAAAATCAGCCATTTCTGCTGTTAACCTGACATTACCTTAATCAAAAGATATCAGATAAGCCATATAAGAAATCATGAGAACAGTAACTATGACATTAACACTTGCATATATTAAAATCCACTGGTTTGTTTGCCCATTCATTTAATCTAATATTTTGGTTGAAACTTATGCTTCCTAAAATAAAGCCTTGAGCAGACTACATCTGTAATCATACATCCTTTATAGGATTAATCACGTTTTCCTTTCAATGTTTTACACAAACAAATAAAATGGTGTCAAAGAATGAAAAATATAAATTTGCCATTAATACTTCTCTTTTATTTCTAGAGCAAAATTGCATCCATGAAATTATTTGGTTAGCTTTGTTCCCGACAATTTGTATCATTCTACTTATCATCATGTCGTACCAGTGGTTCAAAAAAGATTCATCCTGTCACGGTCAGTACTGTATAGAATCAACCCCTACCTCAGGAGTTGAGTAACAGAACTTTTGTTAATTTAAGTTTCATTGAGTTATGATTTGAAGAATAATTTTAGTATGTTTTATATTTATTAAAGTAATACATGACAGACATTTCATATGTAGTGAAAGAAAGAAGTATTATAATTTCAAATATAGCAGGGGTTACACCAATAGTACACAGTTACACAGAAAGGTGATGTCAAGAATCAGAATGCTATATTATTTTTTTCTCAGCCCTTTGACATGTGTTATTATTTTATGATACATAATTCATAATCAAAGTGTTTAGTAATGATGTGAGCAAGATCAAGTTGGTTAGGATGGTGAATGAACTGGTTGCAGTGTAACCCAGTGGCTGAAAAATAGTTCTGCTCTCAAAACGTTGCATGTATTAGTTGGATTCAGATATTAATACGACTGGAGAAGAGTGTTGTTCTGATTGGTGGTCCACAGGGATCAGTCCTTGAGCTTCTAATGTTTTTTGATAAACATAAATGACTTGTACAAACATGTAGATGAGTGGTTTAGTAAATTTGTGGATGATACCAAGTCTGGTGGATTTCTAGACTGTAAAGGACTATCTTCACTGAGCACCTAGCTCCATCCACTGGAAAAAGCGGGATCTCCCAGTGCCCACCCATTTTACTTCCACTTCCCACTCCCATTCCGAGGTGTCCATCCATGACCTCCCCCACTGTCGTGATGAGGCCACACTCAGGTTGGAGGAACAACACCTTATATTCTGTTTTGGTATACTCCAACCTGACGGCATGAACATCGATTTCTCAAACTTCCAGTAATGCCCCTGCCCGCCCATCGCCTCCCTCTGGTGCTCCTCCTTCTTCTTCTTTCTTTCATGGTCTTCTGTCTCTTTTACCAATGAACTTCCCAGCTCTTTACTTCATCTCACCCCCTTCAGGTTTCACCTATCACCTTGTGTTTCTCTCTTCCCTTCCCCCACCTTTTAAATTTACTCCTCAGCTTTTTATCTCTAGTCCCGCGGAAGGTTTTTGGCCCGAAACATGGACTGTACTCTTTTCCATAGATGCTGCCTGGCCTGCTGAGTTTCTCCAGCATTTTGTGTGTGTTGCATGGATTTCCAGCACCTGCAGATTTTCTCGTTTATCAAAAAATAGTGAAGAAGTGGTAGATGGTGTTTAATCTGGAGTTAAGGTGGTGTTGCACTGGAACGGCAGTGTAAAATGTAAGGGAAAAGTTAATAGCAGGGCCCTTGAGCATTAGTGTAAAGAGGGTCCTTGGGCTTTTTGTCCACTCTCCATGGAAGTGGCCAGGTATGAAGTCAAGTTAAGTAGATAAGATGGTAAAGAAGGCATGTGTCACGTTACCTTCATTGGTTGGGGCACTGAGTGTAAGACTACAAAATCATGTTGCTGCTTTATAAAAATTATTCAGCCTCACTAGGAGTATTTGCACAGTTCTGGTTGGCCCATTACACAAAGAATGTGGAGTTTATAAAGGGTGCAGAAAAGGTTTATCAGGATGCCGTCAGGATTAGAGGGTATGGGCTATAAGGAGGGGTTGGACAACCTTTGTTTTTTTTTTGAGTATCATAGGCTGAGGGGAAACCAGATAGAAGATTATAAAATGTTAAGAGGCATAGATAGAGTAGACTGTCAGAATCTTGTGCTCAGGGTAGAAATGGTATGCACGTGATGAGAAAGGGAAAGTTTTAAAGGAGATGTGAGGGCACGTTTTTACACGGAGACTGGTAGGCGCCTGGAATAGCAGCCAGGGGTATTGCTGGAAGTAGGTAGGATAGAGGCATTTAGAAAGCTGTTAGGTAGGCACATGAAAATGCAGGGAGTGAGAGACATGGATCGTAGTTTAATTTGGGATCACATTCATTGCAGATATCATGGGCTGAAGAGCATGTTCAGTTTTTGTACTGTTTTTCATTCTATGTTCTATCTTCCTCACTTTACAAGTTCAAAGTTAAAATGCTGTTTGTTAATCAGTGACAAATAATTTCCATTAAATTTATTGTATGGTTCACTGGACATGTAATGAATATTTTACAAATGAAATTGTAAGATTGCATGAATACAAAGCAATTCCAATTTAGGTAAAGTTAGTTAAGAAACCCTATGTTAAAACATATTTTGGAAGTAATAGTGGTGCATTATGAGTATTCAAAATAAACATAAAATGGTTCAGTTAGAGGATCTTGTGTATGCAATAAATCTGTCCATAAACTGCTTTTGTATTTATTTTGAATTTTGTATTTATTCTGAAAAATAGAGAAGTACGATCTGCACAGTCTAATTCTACATTGTAATAGATATTGTGTGCTATGTTCTCAAAGAATTTTTCATAATACTTTATGGAGGGATATAAACTATGTGCAGAACAATTTCTTCCAAGGAAATATGTTTTAATAATATTTTAAGCCTTTTTGGATTTTGTGGTTTGTTTATGTTAATCTAATCATCGAGCTTGTAATACTCCCTAGCATAGACTAAAACTTGTAAATCACAACCACATTATTAAGGAATCAATTATTTGACTTTTTGAATGTTTCCTGCTGCTAAACTGTGATAATAAAGGCAACTGTATTTTCCTTTTGGGGACCAAGAGGAAACTTCCAGTAACTGGCTGATAGCGAAATAAATTAAGAAAGATCGTCAAACGAAGTGATTCCTTACTGAAAAGAATGAAAGGGTCAAATGCTATCATTTTATTTTGTTTGGGCTTTTAATTAATAGCTCCCCCAAGAATTCAGTATTTTCTTTCAGTTCTGTTAGGTAATGTGCCAGAATTAATTCTACTTTCCTGCAACTTGGTTACTTCAAAGTTCTATCGTAAAAACAATTGTGGGAATCCAAACTTCAGCCTTAAAGTCCAAGTGCAAAAATTATTATCGTATTACAAAGTCTATTACTGTAATTGGCCATTAGTACAGGAATGTATTAGAAAATTCTATCTCAAAATTAATTGGACACTCAAATTAACCTCAGAACCTCGCTTTATGTCAACGTTCAAATGATATAGAAACGTAGAAACATAGAAAATAATACAGGCCCTTTAGCCCACAAAGCTGTTCCGAACATGTCCTTACCTCAGAAATTACCTAGGATTACCCATAGCCCTCTATTTTACTAAGCAGGAGTCTCTTAAAAGACCCTACCTAATCCGCCTCCACCACCATCGCCGGCAGTGCGTTCCACGCACTCACCACTCTCTGCGTTTAAAAAAAAAACTTACCCCTAACGTCTCCTCTGAACCTTCTTCCAAGCACCTTAAAACTTTGACCTCTTACACTAGCCATTTCAGCCCTGGGTAAAAGCCTCTGACTATCCACGCGATCAATGCCCCTCATCATTTTATACACCTCTATCAGGTCACCTCTCATCCTCTGTCGTTCCAAAGAGGAAAGGCCAAGTTCACTCAACCTATTCTCATAAGGCATTCTCCCCAATCCAGGCAATATCCTTGTAAATCTCCTCTGCATCCTTTCTGTGGTTTCCATATCCTTCCTGTAGTGAGGTGACCAGAACTGAGCAAAGTACTCCAAGTGGGGTCTGACCAGGGCTCTACATAGTTGCAACATTACCTCTCGGTTCCTAAATTCAATCCCATGATTGATGAAGGCCAATACACCATATGCCTTCTTAACCACAGTCAACCTGCACAGCAGCTTTGAGTGTCCTATGGATACGGACCCCAAGGTCCCTCTGATCCTCCACACTGCCAAGAGTCTTACCATTAATACTATATTCTGCCATCATATTTGACCTACCAAAATGAACCACCACACACTTGACTGGTTTAAACTCCATCTACCACTTCTCAGCCCAGTTTTGCATCTTATCAATGTCTCGCTGTAACCTCAGACAGCCCTCCATACTATCCACAACACCCCCAACCTTTGTGTCCTCAGCAAATTTACTAATCCATCCCTCGACTTCTTCATCCAGGTCATTTATAAAAATCACAAAGAGAAGGGGTCTCAGAATAGATCCCTGAGGCACACCACTGTTCACCATGCAGAATATGACCCGTCTACAACCACTCTTTGCCTTCTGTGGGCAAGCCAGTTCTGAATCCACAAAGCAATTTCTCCTTGGATCCCATGCCTCCTTACTTTCTCAATAAGCCCTGCGTGGGGTACCTTATCAATTGCCTTACTGAAATCTATAAACACCACATCTACGGCTCTACCTCCATCAATGTGTTTAGTCACATCTTCAAAAAATTCAATCAGGCTCGTAAGGCATGACCTGCCTTTGACAAAGCCATGGTGACTATTCCTAATCATATTGTGCCTCTCCAAATGTTCATAAATCCTGCCTCTCAGGATCTTTTCCATCAACTTACCAACCACTGAGGTAAGACTCACTGGTCTATACTTTCCTGGGCTATCTCTACTCCCTTTCTTGAATAAGGGAACAACATCTGCAACCCTCCAATCCTCCAGATATTTCCCATCCCCATTGGTGATGTAAAGATCATTGCCAGAGGCTCAGCAATTTCCTCCCTTGCCTCCCACAGTAGTCTGGGGTACATCTTGTCTGGTCCTGATGACTTATCTAACTTGATGCTTTCCAAAAGCTCCAGAACATCCTTTTTCTTAATGTCTATATGCTCAAGCTTTTCAGTCCACTGTAAGTCAAATGCCAAGATCCTTTTCTGTAGTTAGTGAATACTGAAGCAAAGTACTCATTAAGTATCTCTGCTATCTCCTCCGGTTCCATATGCACTTTTCCACTGTCACACTCTTCCACTGGCGCAAGAGGACTTCGGTGAGAGGAAATCAGTGAGCCTGAGTACGTGCTTGCTGAGGTAAAAAGGTAAGGTCAGTAGGTTCTTTTTTCATTTATTCTGACTAATCTGGGATCAGGTAATGGGGGAGACAGTCAGAGCAGTGGTGTGCTCCGTATGCAGTATGTGGGAGGTCAGGGTCAACACCGTTGTCCCTGATGACCACACCTGCAAAAGGTGCATCCAGCTGCAGCTCCTATCAGACCGAGTTAGAGAATTGGAGCAGGAGCTGGATGAACTACGGATCATTCGGGAGGCAGAGGCAGAGATAGATAAGAGTTATTGGGAGATAGTCACACCGAAAAGTCAGGAGGTAGGCAAATGGGTGACAGTCAAGAGAGGCAGGGGGAGCAGACAGAGAGAGCAGAGTACCCCTGTGGGCGTTCCCATCAACAATAAGTATACTGTTTTGGATACTGTTGGTGGGGATGACCTACCAGGAACAAGTTGCAGTGGTCCTGTCTCTGGCACTGAGGTTCGACCCTCGACTAGGAAGGGGAGGAGGGAAGAGAAGAGAGTTGTAGTGATAGGGGATTCTATAGTCAGGGGGGCGGATAGGAGATTTTGTGGGGAAGATAGGGAGTCTCGGACGGTATGTTGCTTCCCTGGTGCCAGGGTCCGAGACATCTCAGATCGGGTGCAGGTTATTCTCGAGAGGGAGGGCAAGAATCCAGATGTTGTGGTCCATGTAGGGACCAACGACGTGGGTAGGATGAGTGAGGGGGTCCTGCGCAGGGAGTTCAGGGAGTTAGGTGCGAAGCTGAAGAGCAGGACCTCCAGGGTAACAATCTCAGGATTGCTACCTGTGCCATGTGCGAGTGAGGCAAGGAACAGAAGGATTATACAGATTAATACGTGGCCGAAAGGATGGTGCAGGAGGGAGGGCTTCA
The DNA here is from genome assembly GCF_030144855.1 of Hypanus sabinus. Classification (NCBI taxonomy): domain Eukaryota; kingdom Metazoa; phylum Chordata; class Chondrichthyes; order Myliobatiformes; family Dasyatidae; genus Hypanus; species Hypanus sabinus. Next base: position 43,651,228 of record NC_082719.1, on the reverse strand, counting down.
GGTTTTTAGATAATTGGGCTTTGTTCCAGGGAAGGTGGGATCTGTTCCGAAGGGATGGTTTACACCTGAACTGGAGCGGTACTAACATTCTTGCAGGGAAGTTTGCTAGTGCTTCTTGGGGGTGTTTAAACTAAATTTGCAGGGGGCGGGGATCCAGAATGAGAGAGAGGATAGCGAGATGAAGAATAAAGGACAGGTGGGGACTACACGGTTCTAGAATATTAAGTGTGTAGTAGAGAAAGGAGAGGTGGAACAAATGATAGGGAGGACACATGTACAGAGGGATGGTCTGATGGAACATGGAGTTAAATGTGCAGAAAGAATAAGTAAATTTAGGAAGGACAACAAAATTCTAGGGGCATATAGCCCGATGGAAGTTCGGGGAGCTGGGTTAAGCACAACAGGCAGAAATTCAAACAGAGAGAGGAGAAATGGGCTAAAAATTCTATATCTGAATGCACGGTGTCAGAAATAAGGCGGATGAGCTTGAAGCTCAGGTGCAAATGGGTAACTATGATGTTGTTGGGATAACGGAGACATGGCTGCAGGGGGATCAGACCTGGGAAATGAATGTACAAGGGTATACGTGCTATCGTAGGGACAGAAATGTGGGCAGAGGGGGTGGGGTGGCCCTGTTGGTGAGGAATGAGATTCAGTCCTTTGCAAAGGGGGACATAGGATCAGGAGAAGTAGAGTTTGTGTGGATAGAACTGAGGAACAGTAAGGGCAAAAAGACCCTAATGGGTGTTGTCTACAGGCCCCCAAACAGTAGCATGGATATCGGGTGCAAGTTGAATAGGGAGTTAACATTGGCATGTGGCAAAGGTAATGTTGCAGTAGTTATGGGGGATTTCAACATGCAGGTGAACTGGAAGAATCAGGTTGGTGCTGGACCCCAGGATAGGGAGTTTGTAGAGTGCCTAAGGGATGCATTCTTAGAACAGAGCTGACCAGGGACAAGGCTATTCTGGATTTAGTGTTATGTAAAGAACAGGATTTGAAAACCGATCTTGAAGTAAAGGAGCCATTGGGGGTAGTGATCATTATATGATAAGTTTTTATCTGCAATTTGAGAAGGATAAGGGCAGATCGGAGGTGTCAGTGTTGCAGTTGAACAAAGGGGACTATGGAGCCATGAGAGAGGAGCTGGCCAAAGTTAACTGGATGGATATCCTAGCAGAAATGACAGTGGGACAGCAATGGCAGGTATTCTTGGGAATAATGCACAAGGTGCAAAATCAGTTCATCCCCCAGAGAAGGAAGGATTCAAAGGGGGGAAAGGGGCCACAGTGGATGACAAAGGAAGTCAGAGATTGCATAGCATTAAAAAAAAGCAAGTATGACAGAGCTAAGGTGAGTGGGAGGACAGATGATTGGGAAGTTTTTAAGGAACAACAGAAATTAACTAAAAAGGCAATACGGGGAGGAAAAATGAAGTATGAACGCAAGCTAGCCAGGAATACAAAGGAGGATAGCAAAAGCTTTTTTAGGTATGTGAAGAGAAAGAAGATAGTTAAGAACAATGTTGGGCCCCTGAAGAATGATTTGGGTGAAATTGTTATGGGAAACAGAGAAATGGCAGAAGAATTTAATAAGTACTTTAGATCTGTCTTCACTAAGGAAGACACAAGCAATCTCCCAGATGTATGGATGGGCCAAGGACATAGGGTAACAGAGGAAATTAAACAGATTGACATTAGGAAGGAAATGGTGATGAGTAGACTGATGGGACTGAAGGCTGACAAATCCCCAGGTCCAGATGGTCTGCATCCTAGGGTACTAAAGGAGGTGGCCCTGGAAATTGTGGATGCATTGGTAATCATTTTCCAATGTTCCTTAGATTCAGGATCAGTTCCTGAGGATTGGAGAATGGCTATTGTTATCCCACTTTTTAAGAAAGGAGGGAGGGAGAAAACAGAGAACTATCGACCTGTCAGCCTAACATCAGTAGTGGGAAAGATGCTAGAGTCCATTATTAAAGATGAAATAGTGGCATATCTAGATAGCAGTGATAGGATTGGGCCGAGCCAGCATGGATTTACCAAGGGTAAATCATGCTTGACTAATCTATTGGAGTTTTTCGAGGATGTAAACAGGAAGTTAGACAAGGGAGATCCAGTGGATGTAGTGTACCTCGATTTTCAGAAGGCACTTGATAAGGTCTCACATAGGAGATTGGTGGGTAAAATCAAAGCTCGTGGCATTGGGGGGAAGACATTGACATGGATAGAAAACTGGTTGGCAGATAGAAAGCAAAGGGTAGCAGTGAATGGGTGCTTCTCTGAATGGCAGGTTGTGACTAGTGGGGTGCCACAGTGCTCGGTATTGGGACCACAGCTGTTTACGATTTACGTCAACAATTTAGATGAAGGCATTGAGAATAACATCAGCAAATTTGCTGATGATACTAAGCTAGGTGGCAGTGTGACATGTGATGAGGATGTTAGAAGAATTCAGGGTGACTTGGATAGGCTGGGTGAGTGGGCAGATACTTGGCAGATGACATTTAATTTGGATAAGTGTGAGGTTATTCACTTTGGGAGTAAGAACAGGAAGGCAGATTATTATCTGAACGGTGTAAAGTTAGGTAAGGGAGAAATACAAAGAGATCTAGGAGTCCTTGTTCATCAGTCACTGAAGGTGAATGAGCAAGTGCAGCAGGCAGTGAAGGCTAATGAAATGTTGGCCTTTATTACAAAGGGAATTGAGTACGAGAGCAAGGAAATCCTCTTGCATTTGTACAGGGCCCTGGTGAGACCACACCTGGAGTATTGTGTACAGTTTTGGTCTCCAGGGTTAAGGAAGGACATCCTGGCTGCAGAGGAAGTGCAGCAAAGATTCACAAGGTTAATTCCTGGGATGTCAGGACTGTCTTACTCAGAGAGGTTAGAGAGACTGGGCTTGTACATGCTGGTATTAAGGAGATTGAGAGGGTATCTGATTGCAACATATAAGATTATTAAGGGATTGGACAAAATAGAGGCAGGAAATATGTTCCAGATGCTGGGAGAGTCCAGTACCAGAGGGCATGGTTTGAGAATAAGGGGTAGGTCATTTAGGACAGAGTTAAGGAAAAACTACTTCTCCCAGAGAGTTGTGGAGGTGTAGAATGCACTGCCTCGGAAGGCAGTGGAGGCCAATTCTCTGGATGCTTTCAAGAAGGAGCTAGATAGGTATCTTCTGGATAGGGGAATCAAGGGATATGGGGACAAGGCAGGAAACGGGTATTGATAGTAGATGATCAGCCATGATCTCAAAATGGTGGTGCAGGCTCGAAGGGCCAAATGGTCTACTTCTGCACTTATTGTCTATTGATTGGTCCTATTCTCTGATGTCTTATCCTCTTGCTCTTCACATACTTGGAGAATGCCTTGGGGTTTTCCTTAATCCTTCTCAACAAGGCCTTCTCATGGCCCCTTCTGGCTCTCCTAATTTCCTTCTTAAGCTCCTTCCTTCTAGCTTTATAATTTTCTAGATCTCTATCATTACCTAGTTTTTTGAACCTTTCGTAAGCTTTTCTTTTCTTCTTGACTAGATTTACAACAGCCTTTGTACACCTTGGTTCCTGTACTCTACCATCCTTTCCTTGTCTCATTGGAGCGTACCTATGCAGAACTCTACGCAAATATCCCTTGAACATTTGCTACATTTCTGCCATACATTTCCCTGAGAACATCTGTTCCCAATTTATGCTTCCAAGTTCCTGAGAATAGGTACCAATTTTTATTTACAAAATCAAGTTCAAAGTTGTAATTAAATGCATCTGCTACAAGAAGTTGTATAAAACACATGTAAAAAACAATCTGAACCCAAAATAAAATTTCCCTCTGCATAGAAGTCAAGATAAGTATGTGAAATATTGAGGCAAAGATGGGGCAATAAAGACCCACAATAAGAAAAACAAGTTCATTTTATTGTCTGAGTAGGAAATCCTTTTACATTTTCAAGAAGAAAAGATTACTTGGATGGAAGTAAAAAATATTTTACATAGTACTATTCCAAAACAGGTTAGAATATATATTCAGCAGTGAGGAAGGTCTTCCCTTTTATTGCTTTTATTAGCTTAATGACCGTTTTATTAAATATTTCCTGTCCCTAATAAAATGGGCACCAAGGGTATGTATTTATTGGCTGAGCAAATAGTATTTGCAACTCTTCCTAACCATGATATTCTTAATTACTTTTAAATAATCTGTTTGAAACTGAAATTAACTTTAACTAGTGAGGAGTCTCATTACTTCAGATTTTAATTATACTTGGAGACATAAAAATATCCATCTTTTCATGATGATATTTTCAATACACGTCTTTTAATCCTACTTTAATTTGTTCCTATATCTGATTTGATACTAAATTTGATACTATAATGAACCTTCCTGGCTTTGACACTGTGCTGCTCTGAAGTTTGGAGTTTAATTCCAGCACCAGTCTATAAGGAGTCTCTGTATATCCTTCCCTATGGAATGTGTGGGTTTTCCCTGGTGCTCTGGTTTCCTCTTACAGTCCAAAGACATACCAAGTAGGTTAATTGGTCATGAAAAATTGTCATGTGATTAAGTTAGGTTAAAATTGGGGTTGCTGGAGCGGCATAGCTCAAAGGGCTGGTATGGTGTACACCATGGCGTATTGCTAAATAAAATAAATTTAAAAGAACAGTTTTTCAATCTCGTTGCCTAAGAGGATCTACAATGCTGAACGTTGTTCACAATGATCTTAGTGAGGATGCAGGTTTGTTTAAATTCAAGAAGAAAATAGGTATTGCAGATGTTCCATATCTGAAATGAAAACAGAAAACGATGGAAGTGATCAGGACGTTTGGCAGCATCTGTGAGAAAAGAACAACGTTTGTGTTTCAGTCCACATCATTCATCATGTTCTATTGACCTGAGGACAAGTGTTATGGAGGATTTAAACTCAAGGAAACCAAGCAAATCTGCAAAGCTGCATCAGTAAGGACTACAAGACGATTTGATTGTTGTGAAAACCATCTTGTTCACTAATTAGCATTCCTCCATAATACCTTTCATTTCCTTCAAGGCACAGTTGTAACTTTCCTGATGTATTAGGACTGCAATTTGCACAGCATTACCTAGCTGGGGTCTCATTTGCTACCAAGATCACCAGCTTTACAACTGGAGATCCGTGATGAGCTGCTTCATTTTAACAGCTTACTCATTCTTGTTATGTATTCATGTATACTTTGACTCTTACAACCTTCCCTGTGTGCTACATAATGTGAAAAGACATTCTGGGTAGATGATTTACAAGCAAAATAAACAGTATCCCATTTGTCTCTCACCTCTGTCTCTTGTGTGTGTTATTCATGGCCACTCTGCTTCCCAGTACCACAAACATAACGACTCTGTTCTGTTAAACAGAGAAAGCTGGAATGAACTTGCTCTCAAATATGTAAAAAAAACAAACATAGGTTATGGTCATATTTTATCCTAAAGTGTTTTATTATTTCTTATGCTATTTGGCCAAATAGATTACTTCCTGTTCTTTCGAAGAAGATAGCATCTCTCAAGCCAAACAATACATAATGCTAGAATATGAGACCATTCTCTCCAACAATGAAGATTTTCTTTCAACAAGTGAAATAAGCTTAATATCAAGGATTTCTGAGCAATGTCTTAAGAGGAATCGGACATGGATTTTATGCAGCAGGAGCAAACACGGTTTACTCAGTACCACAAAGAAGTAAAAAGCAACCAAAACATGTTATTTGCTACTCAATAATAAAGCTATTTTAATTTTATGAGCTCATCCTAGAAAGATACATGGTTAAATGGTCAGAGAGCCAAAAAATACAGATTGTGGGTCTCTGAGATTTAAATTATAACCTTGCTAGTTACATTAGCTAAGTAAGGAATGATGTTGCTTAAACCATGAGTAATTTCTAAACATAGTATAGTGTCCAAATATGAGCATTTGTTGCACAATTGCTTTATTGAGATGTACGTCTTCATGAACCGATCTTTAGGACTTAAATGTGCGATCTAACTTGAATGAAAATATTATTTGCTCAGCAACTCAAGTTACCATTAGGTAGGGACAGGAAACAAACTGATTCCCAGGAAGCTAATTACTTTCTTTTGTGTGGTTCATCTCCCCTTCACTAGATAGCAAATATGGGATAGACTCACTTATACTGCAAGGATACACATTCTGCATTTCCTTCTCTGTTCAACCGAAGTCTGACTGACTTGACAACCAGCAGTCAGATTTAAGTTGTAGATAAATATTAAAAAGCACTGCTCCTTGATTATGATAATGTTAGGAAACACCATAGCTGCTGCCAGACCTTTCAGACTATTACTTTAGATGGCAGACAAGATGGTGAGGTTAGGTCTAGGCAGATTATGGAACATAGAGCATTACAGGCCTGTCAGACCATGATGTTGTGTGATTAGTTTAAAAATATCAAATAGTGCTCATCCAGCCTACCACATCATTATTGTATCTAAATTAGGGATTGATTGGCAGCAGAAGAGATTCCAGTCAGGAATGTAACTTGAATTGAGCACTGGCAAAGATTCTACAGCTCCTCAGCCATTAACAGTGCTGTAGAGTTAAGGCTGGCAATGTTTTGATTCATAGTTAACACAGAGAAGTATTTGGCATCAGCATTGACTAAGAATTTAGCTCCAGGCAAAAACTGCATAAAGACCTGTCCTTTACAGTTAACGAGCTAGTTCTGTAGGATATGGGAAAAGAGCTGGTAGTGCTGCTGTCTTACGGCTCGAGCAATCTGGATTTGATTCTGACCTCTAGTGTTGTTTGTGTGGAGTTTACATGTTTTCCCCCACATGGTGCAGTTTTCTCCCACTGTTAATTTCCTGTGGTAAAACACCCTTTGTGTAGGTGAGAATGAGGGTGGAGATAGGTATGTGGCAGAAATAGGTCACTAGGAAATATTGGGATTTCTCTAAGAGCTGGCATGGACTAGATGAACTCACATTCTCCTTTGTGAGAATTAATGCATTTTTTTCATCATCACAGTGTTAGTAGTATTGAATTACATCAAGTCTAAAGACCAAATTAACAATTCTTTTTAAACAATATTGAGTGGGTCAGAATGTTATGTTTCTCTTGCAAACTTTCTGTCTTCCTTCAGGGTATTGTTGAAGTACCTTGGAGCATCTTGTTAAATGGTGGGTGGAATATAGATGTAAACTTTCTTGCTTTCTTGATGAGAAAATTTCTAATTTTTTGCTGTTGCCTGAATACAATTGACATTAATCAAAGATTCAAAGCTTCATTCATTATCAAGGTATAGAACTCTGAGATTCTTCTTCTCCAGGTAGCACTGAAACCACGAAAGAAAAGAACGGCAGCACGATCATCAACCCCCAAATCTCCCCTCCCCGCACAAAAAAAGAAAGATAGGGCAAAAAACACAGATGCTGCATTTTAATCACCCAGCTGCTCTATGTCTGTCAAGTCTGAAGATTTGGAAAACCGCTCCCAATGCATCTACTGCAGATTTGGGAAAGGATATGAATTTATATAATTAATATCTGTAGTTAAGAGATAGATACTGTGAAATCAAAAAGAGGTGCTGTAGAGGTGGCCATATTTTGGCCTAATGTACTGTACAGCACAAGTAAACTTTTTTGCCTTTATTAAATTTATTACTTCTATGTTCTGACATGGAGAAAGTAATAACCATATAACAATTACAGCGCGGAAGCAGGCCATTTCGGCCCTTCTAGTCCGTGCCAAATGCACGGAGTCACCTAGTCCCACTGACCCGCATTCAGCCCATAACCCTCCATTCCTTTCCTGTCCATATACCTATCCAATTTTACTTTAAATGACAATACCGAACCTGCCTCTACCACTTCTACTGGAAGCTTCTTCCAAACAGCTACCACTCTCTGAGTAAAGAATTTCCCCCTCGTGTTACCCCTAAACTTTTGCCCCCTAACTCTCAACTCATGTCCTCTTGTTTGAATCTCCCCTACTCTCAATGGAAAAAGCCTATCCATGTCAACTCTATCTATCCACCTCATAATTTTAAATACATCTATCAAGTCCCCCTCAACCTTCTATGCTCCAAAGAATAAAGACCTAACTTGTTCAACTTTTCCCTGTAACTTAGGTGCTGAAACGCAGGCAACATTCTAGTAAATCTGAATAATAATGAAGAAAACTCCATAGAGCTATCTATAATATTTGAATATAGAAAATGCCACATTCAATAGAGAATGTAATTTTACAAGTTAAATAATTTTGCTATCTGTGTTTTCTAAGTGATCTTCTTGAAAGGTATACTGAGTGCAGCACAACAAACACATTATGTTTACAGATCCCTCAGTGTCACAAAGCATCAAGAAATAAATTGAACAGGAAATCTATCTGTTTAATAATGATGGTAATTTTTCATTGTATGAGCTTATCCTGAAAAAAAAAACTTTAACTGATATTCTGTCTTAGAGAATGCAGGAGAGTCAGATGAGGTTTCTGTGATCCAGATTATAACCTACAGTAGATGGAGTGCAAGGCAGATAACATTGTCTAATGCTGCTCTTGGACTACAGTTCAGCATTCAACACCATAATTCCATCCAGGCTCGACAAGAAGCTCAGACACTTCCGCCTTCATCCTGCCTTAAGTAGCTGGATCTTGGACTTCCTGTCAGATCTCCAGCAGGTGGTAAAAGTGGGCTCCCTCACCTCTGCCCCTCTCACCCTCAACATAGATGCCCCTCAGACTGGGTATTATGCCCCCTCCTTTACTCCCTGTGTACCCATGACTGTGTCGCCACCCACAGCTTCGATTTGCTAATTAAATTTGCTGACAACATTACACTGATTGGCTTAATCTCAAATAATAATGAGGCAGCCTACAGAGAAGAAGTCATCACCCTGACACAATGGTGTCAAGAAAAGAAGCTCTCCATCAATGTTGCAAAAACAAAGGAGTTGGTTGTGGATTACAGGAGGAATGGAGACAAGCTAACCCATCAATAACTCTCTGAGATGTGAGGCGAGATATCGGCTTTTATTGACTGGAAGAAAGAACAAGCAGCAGTTGACCACCATGCTACATCCTGGAGACTGAGGGCCGGGCTCAGGCCTCAATCGCCTTTATACCGGGGTCTGTGGGAGGAGCCACGGGAGCAGTCAGCAGGGGGCGTGTCCAGACAGGTATATGTAGTTCACCACACCCCTATAGACATCAATGGACCTGGGGTTGAGAGGGTGAATGTCTTTAAGTTCCTCGGCATAAGCATCACTGAGGATCTCACGTGGTCTGTACATACTGGCTGTGTAGTGAAAAAGGCACAACAGCACCTCTTTCACCTCAGATGGTTAAACAAGTTTGGTATGGGCCCACAAATCCTAAGTATTTTCGTTAGGGGAACAATTGAGAGCATCCTGACTGGCTGCATCACTGCCTGGTATGGGAACTGTACTTCCCTCAATCGCAGGACTCTGCGGAGAGTGGTGCGGACAGCCCAGTGCATCTGTAGTTGTGAACTTCCCACTATTCAGGACATTTACAAAGATAGGTGTGTAAAAAGGGCCCAAAGGATCTTGGGGACCCGAGTCACACCAACCACAAACTGTTCCAGCTGCTACCATCCGGGAAATGGTTCCGCAGCATGAAAGCCAGGATCAACAGGCTCCAGGACAGCTTCTTCCACCAGGCCATCAGACATGCTAACTCATGCTAACACAACTGTATTTTTATGTTATATTGACTACCCTGTTATACATAATATTTATTATAAATTACTATAATTTGCACATTGCTCATTTAGATGGAGATGTAACGTAAAGGTTTTTACTCTTCATGTACAGTATATGAAGGATGTAAGTAATAAAGTCAATTCAATTCATTAGTAAAGTGTATCCATGCTTAGTATGCAGTCCAAGTATAACCAGTTATTGCACAATTTCTGTCTTACCATGAGGTTACTGGCTGTGCAGGTCACTTTCACAGTTTAGGAAATGTGTCCTGAATTACGGAAAATAATGTTCAAACTTAAGTAGACCACAGATAACAGAAAGAGATAAATAGATTTCAACCAGGTGGCCATTTATACTTTTCCCTCCTCTGACAGGCACCTGGTTTAAATTGTACTTGTGTTCAAAAGCATTTCTGCTTGATCATGCATTTAGACAGGTTAAAAGTTATGGAACACCTTATTCGTTACCAGAACTAGTTTTATTGCCACTTTAGAAGGTAGTCGAGGAGGTAAAGTTGCAGAACGGAGATTACAGCCAAAGATGTGGTAACTGAACTGAGCAAAGAACTACATGAGGGACGGGTGCATTAATATCCTATACTGTTTCTAAATCAAGGTATTTGTAGCATTGCCCGACCACTAAATGTGAGCATAAAATAACAAAACAGCAAAAACGTATCAGTATCTGAGTGTACAAAACTTTCTCCCTGCAGCAAGTGGAGTCTTGATAGTACATTATCATCCTTCACATACTTAAAATGATTCATTAAACATTTAGATTCCATAGGTTTAAATATCTAGGGATATCATGTCATCATTTTACTGAAGAATTAAATTAGAGAACAATTTGCAGAATAAGGGATTCTTTTGAGGACTGTCAAATGTATGGCGAATTGGCCAAGATTCTGTAACCCTTCAGGTCCTTATCCACCCCTTAGTGTTAAGATTGGCAGGGTTTTGCAAGGCAGCTGACATAACAAGATTCTTGTGTACAGGATTCTCACTCAGTGGAAGGAAGATCGGATATCATGAATGGTTTTGATAAGAGTTGAAAATTTTCCTACTTAGCCATCAAAAAGCAAGGAATGGGAGGTCCAGTGAAATCAAGGTCAGCCTTGATATCATAAATAGAATGCCCTGAGGTGGATGTAGGGTAGAAAATGGTATGGCTAGGTTGGCTATAACTTTGATTGTAAAACAAAAGATGCATTTCTTCCCCTTGCCATTCAATAGACCAAGTGTCAGGACTCTTTGGTGATTCTGCTACTGTCATCACCAGTGCAAGAACAGGGAGTTTCACCAGAAGGGGCATAGAGATACTGTAGCCTCGTGGAGCTCTAAACAAATGCAGCAAGGTCCTGGAACGGGCAAAGCGGAAGACTGGTAGAATGCCAAACAATTTCAAACTAGGAGAGTATGTAATTACTGGCATTTGCAAAGTTAACTGTAATTGGGCCTCAGAAGGCCCATCAACAATGCTGGCAATTGCAGAGAGTCAAGGAGTCTGCATGGGCGCATACCCTTCAACCCAACCAGTACATGTCAACCATCACCATTTACTGTGTTTGACCCAGACCCCTCTAAGTGGTTCCCAAATGATACCATTGTAGCTGCTCAAGCACATCCTCTGGCAGCTCATGCCATGTACTCACCACCCTCTGCATGAAAAGATTGACCCTCAGGTCCCTTTTAAATCTTTCCCCTCTCAACCTAAACCTATGCCCCCTAGTTTTGGATTATCCTACCCTAGGTAAAAGACTGTTATCATCTACCCTATCTCTGCCTCTCAGAATTTTAAATATTTATGGAAGGTCATCTCTCATTCTTCTACAGATCCTGCCTGGCCAATATCTCTATCTCAGGCCCTCTCGACCTGGCCCTCATAAATCCTTTCTGCACTTTTTCCAGTTTAATCAAGTCTTTCTTACATTAGGGCAACCAAAGCCTATAGAATGGTGAAAGGCCTTGATAGAGTGCATGTGGAGAGGATGTTTCCCATGGTGGGAGAGTCTAAGACCAGAAGACACAGCCTCAGAATAGAGGGGGATCCTTTTAGAATGGAGATAAGGAGGAATTTCTTTAGTCAGACAGCGGTGAATTTGTGGAATTTTTTGCCACAGGCAGCTGCGGAGGCCAAGCCTTTATGTATATTTAAGGCAGAGGTTGATAGATTCTTGATTAGTGAGGGCATAAAGAGCCATGATGAAATGGCAGAGCAGATGAAATGGACCGAATGGCCTCATTCTGCTCCTATATCGGATGGTTTTATAATGTCTCAACTCCTCTACACAATGCCCTAACTAACTTGCATGGACTATGGACAATGATTTGCATTCATAGCCTAGACTGAAAGCATTTAAGGTGCATGAATGTCAGATGAAATCTAGGTCCACAGTGTAAAATCACTGCTGGAGAAACTGACACACAAAACCAGAGGCACTGATTAAACCTCTGGTAAAAGTGACGATGCACTGCTTTCCAATTAAAATAATGTTTTTTTTTCAGTTGCTATCCATGTACCAAAAGTGACTTGACTTGAAAAAATTTGTGAAAATGGTTGGACATGTGGCTGTAGTTAGTTTTATGATGAGCCAAATCAGAAAGGAAGCCATGGATCAGGTCAGCCCCAAAGCCAACCATCCGAGACCTCATTTCACAAAGCTGCAACCATCTTGCCTCAGGGATTGTGTGGCCTTGTCTGATTAAGATATTTATCAGTCTGTGGCTGCAAAATGTGTGTCTGTTCCATTTATAATGGGCAGTGGAAATTCCTGGTGGAGATGAGATTCTGGAATCTTGGACCCATTTGGCATATTACTGAGGCCATTTTTCTTGACCACACCTGTGTACAAAAACACAGGAACAGGAAGTTATTTTTGGATATCTGCCATTCTTCTGAAAGCTTCCAGCTAACAGTGTCTCACTATGTAACTAGCCAGTTATATACACTGACTGGTACAAAGAAAATGAAGTTAGATCATGGATATGATATGAATTAAATATCCACAAAAATGGAATCCAAGGAGAGCCTTTTTAATCACATAGTTTGTTGTAACTAGAATTGAAGCTAGTCAATTGGCTAGAATTGAATCACATTGTAACTAGAATCTCAAGAATTGAAAATAGATTTCTGTGTGTTTGTTTTGTTAAATTAGTTTTGAGCTACCATTGGAAAATCTAAAAATGTTCTTATTTTTCATTTTATTTTTGTTTCTTTTATCCTCCTCTTATTTTACAAGCTTTATGTCACTCTATTTTACTGAAACTGGCCCTGATTTTATTATCATAAAGAGATATCCAGACTTTAATTAATGATATCGTTCTGATTGTTAAGAAAGTACAAATTGGTGACTCTCTTCATGTAGGTCTCAAATCTGCTTAAAAGTTTAGCTTACAGTAACTTACCATATAAATCCCATGGAAAGTCAATTGGCTAATGCCAGTCTCACTGCTCCACCCAAATCAAAGTCCAATGCATTGAAATCTGCATCAAAAAGCAAGGAGAGTTCAAACTAATGAAAGAAGTTATATTTAGTAACCTAATGCTAATGCTGATCCACTAAATCAGGGGTTCTCAACTTTTTTTATGCCATGTTCCAATACCATTACGCAAGGGTCTGTGGACTGCAAGTCGGGAACCCCTGCCCTAAATCAATACAGAAACTGAATTCTTTTGAGTGCCACAACAAAACTGCAAAAAATTGCTAAGTGTTTGGGTATTTAAAATAAATGCAGGACTAAAGAAACCTTGCAAGTTTATTAACATTATTTGTAACTTTACATCATAATTTTAACATAATTGTCATGGTCCCGACCATAAATTCCTCATATTCTCCTAATTCCCTTTTCCCCATGTTCTTTCGGGCTCCTCAATTGCGGCACCTGATTCTCATCTAAACCTGCAGCATAAATATCCCAGCGCTGCATCCACTCTTCGCCAGATCGTTGTTTCAGCCAGAGTGGTAATTCACATTCCCGGCTACTTTGGATTGTGTATTCTAAGTTTTACTTCAGTACCGAGGTTTGCCTGTGTAACTCTGTCTCTCCATGTGGAGAAGTTTTTCCTGCCACCTGCCTTTCCTTTCATCCTCCCGTTTGCCGTTCAGTTCCAGCCACGCTCACGCCCTCGTCTGCATCCTAACTCTATCTTCGTGCCAGGGTCCTGCGTTTGGGTTCACCCATTCTTTGCAACAATAATAACTGATTTAAAAATTTTCTCTATTAAAAAGAGATCTTAAAGAATTACATTAAAGATGATACATATGTTTGCCTTCATTTTACGTTACCTACATAATCCCATCTCCGCAAAACTCAGGAACTTTCGCTGGCCTTCAGCAGATGAGTCTTACTTAGATACCTTTTTGGAATTGTACCTTATTGAGATAGACAATAGGCAGTAGACAATAGACAATAGATGCAGAAGTAGGCCATTCGGCCCCTTGAGCCAGCACCACCATTCACTGTGATCATGGCTGATCATCCACAATCAGTATCCCATTCCTGCCTTCTCCCCATATCCCTTGACTCCACTATCTTTAAGAGCTCTATCTAACTCTTTCTTAAAAGCATCCAGAGAATTGGCCTCCACTGCCCTCTGAGGCAGAGCATTCCACAGATCCACAACTCTCTGGGTGAAAAAGTTTTTCCTCAACTTCTGTTCCAAATGGCCTACCCCATATTCTTAAACTGTGGCCTCTGGTTCTGGACTCCCCCAACATCGGGAACATGTTTTCTGCTTCTAGCGTGTCCAATCCCTTAATAATCTTATATGTTTCAATCAGATCCCCTCTCATCCTTCTAAATTCCAGTGTATACAAGCCCAGTCACTCGAATCTTTCAACATATGACAGTCCCGCCATCCCGGGAATTAACCTCATAAACCTATGCTGCACTCCCTCAATGACAAGAATATCCTTCCTCAAACTTGGAGACCAAAACAGCACACAATACTCCAGATGTGGTCTCACCAGGGCCCTGTACAACTGCAAAAGGACCTCTTTGCTCCTATACTCAACTCCCTTTGTTATGAAGGCCAACATGCCATTAGCTTTCTTCACTGCCTGCTGTACCTGCACGCTTACTTTCAGTGACTGATGAACAAGGACACCCAGATCTCATTGGACTTCCCCTTTTCCTAACTTGACACCATTCAGATAGTAATCTGCCTTCCTATTCTTGCCACCAAAGTGGATAACCTCACATTTATCCACATTAAACTGCATCTGCCATGCGTCTGCCCACTCACCCAACCTGTCCAAGTCACCCTGCATTATCATAACATCCTCCCCACATTTCACACTGCCACCCAGCTGTGTCAACTGCAAATTTGCTAATGTTATTTTTAATCCCTTCATCTAAATCATTAATGTATATTGAAAATAGCTACAGAACTAGCACCGAGTCTTACGGTACCCCACTAGTCACTGCCTGTCATTCTGAAAGGGACCCGTTAATCCCTACTCTTTGTTTCCTGTCTGCCAAACAATTTTCAATCCATGTCCGTACTCTGCCCCCAATACCATGTGCTCTAATCTTGCCCACTAATCTCCTATGTGGGACTTCGTCAAAGGCTTTCTGAAAGTCCAGGTACACTACATCCACTGTCTCTCCCTTGTCCATTTTCATAACTACATCCTCAAAAAATTCCAGAAGATTAGTCAAACATGAGTTCCCTTCATAAATCCATGCTGACTCAGACCAATCATGTTACTGCTATCCAAATGTGCCGCTATATCATCTTTTATAATTGACTCCAGCATGTTCGCCACCACTGATATCAAGCTAACTGGTCTATAATTCCGTTTTCTCTCTCCCTCCTTTCTTAAAAAGTGGGATAACATTAGCTGCCCTCCAATCCACAGGAACTGATCCTAAATCTATATAACATTGGAAAATGATTACCAATGCATCCACGATTTCTAGAGCTACCTCCTTAAGTACCCTGGAATGCAAACCATCAGGCCCTGGAGATTTATCAGCCTTCAGTCCCATCAATCTACCCAACACCATCTTCTGCCTAATGTGAATTTCCTTCAGTTCCTCCATTACTCTAGGTCCTTTGGCCACTATTACATCTGGGAGATTGTTTGCGTCTTCCCTAGTGAAGACAGATCCAAAGTACTTGCTCAACTCATCTACCATTTCCTTGTTCCCCATAATAAATTCACCCGTTTCTGTCTTCAAGGGCCCAACTTTGGTCTTAACCATTTTTTTTCCTCTTCACATACCTAAAGAAGCTTTTACTATCCTCCTTTATTTTCTTGGCTAGCTTACCTTTGTACCTCATCTTTTCTCCCTGTATTGCCTTTTTAGTTATCTTCTGATGCCCTTTAAAAGTCTCCCAATCCTCTGGCTTCCCACTCATCTTTGCTATGCTATACTTCTCTTTTATTTTTATACTGTCCTTGACTTCCCTGTCAGCCATGGTTGTCCCTTACTCCCCTTATAATCTTTCTTCCTCTTTGGAATGAACTGATTCTGCACCTTCTGTATTATTCCCAGAAATTGTTGTTCCACTGTTGTCCCTGCTAGGGTATCCTTCCAGTCAACTTTGGCTAGTTCCTCCCTCGTGGCTCCATAGTCCCCTTTGTTCAACTATAATACTGACACTTCTGATTTTCCCTTCTCCCTCTCAAATTGTAGATTAAAACTTATCATATTATAGTCACTACCTCCTAATTGCTCATTTACCTCGAGTTCGCTTATCAAATCTGGTTCATTACACAACACTAAATCCAGAATTGCCTTCTCCCTGGTAGGCTCCAGTACAAGCTGTTCTAAGAATCCACCTCGGAGGCACTCCACAAACTCCCTTTCTTCGGGTCCAGTACCAACCTAATTTTCCCAGTCTAGCTGCATGTTGAAATCCCCCATAACAACCGTAGCATTACCTTTGCCACATGCTAATTTTAACTCTTGATTCAACTTGCACCTTATATCCAGGCTACTGTGAGATCTCTGTAATTTTACATATGCTTTGAGATGTAATTGCGAAATTGTTGTTGATGATAATATATTATCACTTCTATTGCTGGAGACAATCTTTTCAAAACCTCACATATGGCTTGTAACATATGGCCATTTGACATATTGTTTGACAATTTATGTATTGCATGAATGTTTTTGTAGATGTACTGAACAGGTATTAAATCACAATCAATATTTTAATCCAACTTTTTCTTTAGTTGATGTAAGCTCAAGGGAGCATGAAGTTCTTTAGTACCTCCATGCAACTGAGCAGAACGGAGACAAAAGAACTGCAGACAAATCATTGGGTCTGTTCCAGAGAAACTCAGTGTGTAGAATCTGACTATGTTCAGGGTAAGTTATAATATGACTGAAAAATATCAACCAATAAAGTAAATGTTTTATACAATGTATAGTTTTTACTTAAAATTATCACAATAATTGAATCATAATAACTTTCTTAATGCCATATGGTTTATGTATGTTTTCATTGCTCTACAGTTAATCCCATTTATTGATTTTATTGTGGAAAACCATGGCCCATCCTATAATTATTCTGACCTCTCCTGGCTTCCAAGGAATGTCCCTTGGTCTAATGGATTATTATGATAAAGCTTATAGATTATAGATGAAGACCAGGCATTTTAAAATGCACAGTTTATCCTGTATTGCTTATTTATTTTTATGAGTTAAATAAGGATTTTGTCTGGGTTGTTTTTCAACTCTATGCTACACTGTATACTGGAAGCATATAAATGTAGCTTCATATCATATATTAAGAAACATAAAACCACATACTTGGATATCTGTCGCAATGCCCATATTAATCTAGAGGTGTTTCATGCTCTCAGTTCTTTGATCAGAAAGTGTGAATCTGAACTAACATATAATTTCTCTTTCTTTAACAAGATATTCATATAGGGTATTCAAAATTTTCATTCTTTGGCTATATATCAGTTTTTGTCTGATTATGATTACAAGTAGCGGTTGTATAGCAAAATTTTACGTGCACTTTATCATTTGTTTAAATTATACTTGGATGGATTCATTCTAAAATAAAAAGGCTGTTAATCCTAAAGTGTCTTTAGGTTACAGGATAGGTACCTTAAGACAGTAGTCACCAAACTAAATCTGTTCAAGAGAACTTCATTCTTGTACCTGCCTTACCACAGTCATGTATTCTTGAAAATTGTGGCTCATTTAGCCAATAAACCTTTTCTATCCAAAGTCCTGGCAGAATTATTCAATCATAAGTCACTCAGATCAGCATTTTAAAAAAGCATTTATCTTTACTCCCAGGATAAAAAAAAGCAAGTAGTCAGGTTAGTATCCCTGCAGCTGTTCAAGAAGGTAGTTCACGACCACTTTCTCAAGGACAACGAGGAATGATCCTCAGCCCATAAAGCCCACATCCCCTAAATGAACATCAAACAAGTGCATCAATTCTACTCTGATCAAGCGTTGTCCAGCTACCTTTTGCAGACGGCAGCTGACATTAAGAAAATAGGAAATAGGAGGAGCATTGGGTCCATTTGTCCCACCCAGCCTGCTCTGCCATTCATCAACATCATGGCTGATCAATCTCAACACCATTTTCCTACACAATCCCACACCCTGTGATGTCCAGATGTCTTTCCATCTCTGTTTTGAATTAACACAACAACTGAGCCCTCCCAGGCAGACAATTCCTTGTTTACAGCCTTCCAAATGAAGAAACTTCTCTTCAACCTGTCCTAAATGGCTATTCGCTTATTGTGCAACTCTGACCCATAGTCCGAGAATCCTCAGCCAAGGATGGCATCTATCCTGCATTAAGCCTTTTAAGAGTTCTGTATTTGTTGACGAGGTCCCTTCTCATTTTTCTAAACTTTATAGTATACCATCCCAGTCTAAGCAGTCCCTCCTTTTTCCACAAATCCACATTCACTGTAGCCAGCGTAGAGGTGAAGGCTAACTCCTAATTACTTACTTGCTGTTAATTTCTTGCAGCATCCAGATTCTATCAAGCAGATTCTATCATTCTGTGGTGTCTTCTATCAAGCACACCAGCATAACATTGAACAACAACACTGTACAGTCTTTGCACACGTCTGCCCTCACCCCATCCTTCTGCCATTCCACCAGAGATATTCTTCTTGTCCTCACCTACCACTACCACCCCACCAGCCTCCACATCCAGCACATAATTCTCCAGAACTTCTGCCATCTCCAATGAGATCCCACCACCAGGCACCTCTTTCCCTCTCCCCCCATTTTCTGCTTTCCATAGGGATCGCTCCCTATGTGACCCCCTTGTGTGTTTGTTCCTCCCCACTGATCTCCCTTCTGGCACTTAACCTTGCAAGTGAAACAAGTGCTACACCTGCCCCTACATCTCTTCCTCACTACCATTCACTGCCCCAAACAGTCCTTCGAGGTGAGACAATACTTTAACCTGTCAGTCTGTTGGAGTCATCTACTGTATCTGGTGATGCCAGTGTGACCCATCGGTGAGACCCAATATAGATCAGGAGACCACTTCACTGAGCTCCGCCAGAAAAAGTGAGATCTCCCAGTGGCCACCCATTTTAATTCCACTTCTCATTCGCATACCAACATGTCAGTCCATGGCCTCCTCTATTGTTGTAATGTGGCCACACTTAGGTTGGAGGAGCAAGACCTCGTATTCCATCCGGTAGTCTCCCACCTAATGGCATGAGCATTGATTTCTTGAACTTCCGTTAATATCATCCCCCACCTCCTTCACCATTCCCCATTCTCATTTCCTTCTCTCACCTTATCTCCTTATCTGCCCATCACCTTCCTCTGGTGCTCCTCCCCCTTCCTTTTCATGGCCTTCTGTCCTCGTCTGTCAGATTTGCCCTTCAAACTTTTACCTCTCTCACCATTTGACATCCCAGCTCTTTACTTTACCCCTCCCTTCTCTTGCTTTCACCTATCAGCTACTACCTTGTATTTCTTTGTCCCCTCCCCTCAGCTTCTTACACTGACCTCTCATCTTTTTTCTCCAGTCTTGATGAAGGGTCTTGACCCAAAACATCGACTGTTTACTCTTTTCCGTGGATGCTGCCTGGCCCACTGCGTTCCTCTGTGAAAAATCCGCAGATTTTTTCTTTTGTGTGATTGGACTATACAGTCTCTTACCATTTAAAAGATACTGTACAGCGCTAAACTGGATGACTTCACATTTTCCATAGTATATTCTAACTGCTGAGTTCTTGCCTATTCACTTAGCTTGCCCATAATCCATCTTCTCCACACATGCAATCTTAGCTACTCATTGGGAAATTTATTGGTAAAGTTGAACATATGAATTTTGTCTCTACAGCCAAAGCATTGACATGGATAGTGAATATGTGGGACTCCAAGTACCACCCTAGTCCCAGCCTATCAATGTAGGAGAATCCATTTATTCTCTTTCTGACCCATAAGAACTTCCGATTCCAGATGCTCCAGTATTGCTGAGTAACCTCATATGTGTGTCCTTAAACCAAAGCTTCTGAAAATCCAGTACCTCAGGTTCACTGGCCCTCTATTATTTAAGCCTCCAGTCACATATTCAGTGAACTTCTACAGATTAGTCAAACATGATTTTTTCTTTCATAAATCAGTGTTGACTCTGCACAATTCTATTCAAGAGTGTCTTTTATCCAGCATTTCTCCAAACATGTGATATAAGGCTGACCGGTGAGTAGGTTCCTGTATTTTCTCTTCCTCCTTTCTTGAATAGTGGGGTCACATTTGCCACCCTGCAATCCAAAAAAGCAATCCCAGAATCCACCCAGCTCTGGAAGGTGAAAACTAAAGCATCTCCGGCCACCTCTTGAATACTCTGGCCTGTAAAACCTTAGATCTTTCCAACTTCATCAGCATATTTTTTGACCAGTATAGATTTTCTTATGTTCTTCATTCTTGTAAGATCCTTGTTTCTGTGGTGTGTCTTGCAGGTTTTGTGTGTGATCTACCTTGCTATTCAGATAAAGTGCCTTAAATTTTCTTGACTTGGTTTTCACTCTGTTCATTTCTCTTGTCATTTTACTATCGTGTACCTCCTGCTTTCTTTCTTGAATTTCCCTGTTAATTCTCTGCAACATTTAACCCCTTCCTCACCTCTGTAGCATGCAAACCTCCCTGCATGGATATCAGTCCTGATTGTGCAGTTCAACAACCCTTCCCCGTTGTACATTCTCAGTGATAGTTCAAATATTCCTCAGATGCACCATGATTATTATCATGTGGCACGCACCCTTTATGAGCCTGTGAATTCTTCCATTTTCTGACTTTTTGATCAGCTCTTCCCTTCCAAAGTACACGTGTTGCACTGCTTTTTTTTAACTCGACCATCCCTACACATGCTGGGTTGCAGTTTTTTTTGTTTGAATGCCTTGCTGCACTTCAACAGGTTAATAGCCATCTCAGGTTTGTTTTAAAAATACCTTGTCGTTAATGTTACGTTTAGTAACTTCAAAACATTAAACTAATTCAAAGGAAGACACAGGAGTCTGGGAATGAGGCTCTACCTTTGGATTTACTTTAAGCAAGACAGGGGTGTACCACAATATGTGATGGTGTATGCAAATCATATCTTTTTACATTCAACCTGTAACAAATCATTTAAACAAACAAGAATGCCTAATCAACATATAAGGTTGCTCAAATATTACTGAAGTATTAAATATACAAGAGGGACCGACCATGATGAATGTGAGGTCAGCATAGAATAGGCTGGAACATATTGACATTAAGAAAGAGGATGTGCTGGATCTTTGGAAAAGCATTTGGATAGATAAATCCCCAGGACCAGTAGGGTTACACTCCAGGTTACTCCAGGAAGTGAGGGAATAAATTGCTGTACCTTTGGAGATAATCCTTGTGGCCACAGGAGTAGTACTAGAAGATTGAAGAGTGTTAAGTATTATTCTGTTGTTCAAGGAAGCTAATAGGGATAACCCTGGGAATTATAGACTAGTGTGTCAGTGGTACACAAATAATTGCAGAGGGTTCTTAAGGAGAGGACTTCCGAGCTTTTAGGAGAAGCATTGTCAGATTAAGGACATTCAACATGAGGAATGCCTCTGATGCACCATCAATAACTCACTCTGAGACGTAAAGGCGAGATATCGGCTTTTATTGACTGGAAGAAGGAACAAGCAGTGAGTGACCATCATACTACATCCTGGAGACTGAGGGCCGGGCTCAGGCCTCAATCGCCTTTATACAGGGGTCTGTGGGAGGAGCCACAGGAGCAGTCAGCAGGGGGCGTGTCCAGACAGGTATATGTAGTTCACCACAGCCTCATGCCTTACAAGCCTGAATGAATACTTTGAGGAAGTGACAAAACATATTGATGAAGGCAACATGGTGTTTATCAGTTTTAGTAACGCATTCCACAAGGTTCACCTTGGTAGGCTAATCAGAAAGTCAGGAGGCATGTGATGAAGGAAAATATGGTTGCATGGATTCAGAACTGGCTCAGCACAGAAGGCAGAGGGTAGATGGAGTGCATTCTGCCTGAAGGTTGGTGACTAGTTGTATCCTGTAGGGATCTGTTCTGGGACCTCTGCTCTTTGTGATTTGAAAATTGACTTGAATGAAGAAGTGAATGGGTGGGATAGTAAGTCTGCAGATGACAAGATTTGTGGTGTTGTGGATAGTGTAGAATGTTGATCTAGGTTACAACAGGACATCTACAGGCTACAGAGCAGGGCTGAGAAGAGGCAGATGAAATTCAATCTGGAAAAGTGTGAAGTGATTCACGTTGGAAAGTGAAACTTGAAGGCAAGACTCATATCAGTGTGGAGGAATAGAGGGATCTTGGGAACCATCACCATAGATCCCTCAAGTTTGCAGCACGTTGATTGGATCATCAATAAGGCATATAGTGTATTGGTCATTAGCTGGGGGATTGAGTTTAAGAGCTACGAGATAATGTTGCAGCTCTATAAAACTCCAGCTATACTACACTTGAAATATTGTATTCAGTTCTGATTGCCTCATTATAAGAAGGATGTGGAAGCTTTGGAGAGGAGTGGAGATTTACCAGGATAGTGCACATGTCTAATGAAAGTCAGTTGAGCAAGCTAGGGCTTTTATCTTTGGGGTAAAGGAGGAAGGGGGTGATTTGATCGAGGCATACAGTAAGAGGCATAGATAGAGTGGATAGCCAGAGATGTTTTCCCAAGGTAGAAACGGCTAATACGGGGGTGTATAATTTAAAGGTGATTTGAGGACAGTAGAGAGGGGATGTCAGAAGTAGGTTTTTTTAGACAGAGAGGGGAGGTGCATAGAACGTATTGCCATGGGTGTTAGTAGAGGTAGGTACATTAGGGACATATAAGAGATTATTAGACACATGGATGAAAAGAAAGTGGATGCTATGTAGGAGGGAATGGTTAGATTGACCTTGGTGTCAGTTAAAATATTGCCACAACATCATATGCCGAATGGCCTGTACTGTCCTATGTTCTTAAGTGTGCTAGCCTATTAAAGAAAATAATATTCTACAGTCTTCAAAATCTTCTAGTCTGGTGTCTCAAAAGTTCTGAATGTGTGAAGTTATGAGAATGTTCCTTTATATCAACCCAGTGCAGTTTGCATTGCAACTACTCTAACATAATTCCACACGACTTTATGGTAATACAGAGTCACAGAGCAACTTTACATAGGGCAATATACTTCAAACAGTGAGTGGTTCCAGCAGAATATGCAAGTCTCTGAAGCTTGCTATACGTGAGCTGCTTCTGATGCACCCCACCTTTCAGGTACCTTACACATAGGAAGCGATTTTCAATTACCTGTAGGAATTAGCAGGAACTCGTATTGCTAATGCATAATATTATAGTGACAATTCGATGGAACATACAGTAACAGTGGAGGCTGAGAGCATTGAGTGCGAGTTAGAGTAAAACCACTGAAGCTTTGTTTGTTCAGCTGCATTTTTTTTCAGATAGGAAGGAATTACGTAAAAAATAGCAGGATGCTAATTTGATGATGATGCTCCATTATCCTTTGATGACACGAAAACAGAGTGTAATCAGGGCCACTCAGTGTGAAGATTCTGATGTAATAACACATTTTCATTTCTCCCTGATGTTAAACGAGAATACCATGACATATCCTTCTTCCCTGAACTGTGAAACAACAAAGTGAGCAATGATTGGGAAAGCTGCAATATCATGAACTATTTTCTCCTCTTTATCCCTTTTATGCTGATGTTTAATCACTCTGACTCGCCTGCGTAATGGCTCACTCTAGAAGACTGACTCATAATTGGCAAAGGCAGAATGTCTACTACATCATGATCAGAGTGTTTTCTGTTCGACCACTTCTTAAGGGTTGCATGCCTTACATGGACCTCTGCTTCTGTTCTACTACACGAAGAGATAAATTAACTAAATTTCTTTAGTGCTAGCATTGACGTGAAGTAATGTGTATCCCTGAAACAGCTATGTTTTATGCATTAGCATCCGGCTGATATTATCAGTGCTAAGCACATATCCTGTAGGTACAGCTGAGATCTGCTGCTTCTTTTCCTTCTCTACATCGTAAAGAGCAGAATTGCTATTGATTCAGATTATACATAATTTAACTTCAGAAGTGGAAAAATATTAGAAACAATAGTGAGCACATGAATGTTAAGTTGATAACGAAGACAGTAGAATTCTGTGAAAGATAAATGATCTCTATGTAATAAAGTTTTTTGAATCTGTGGTAAACGAATAGAAGGAATCAATCAATGATGAATGATTTAGACGACAAGATGTAGGAGCAGAATCAGGCCATTTGGCCCATCGAGTTTGCTCCACAATTTCAGCATGACTGATCCAATTTTCCTTTTAGCCGCAATCTCATGGCTTCTCCCCATATCGCTTCATGCCCTGACCAATCAAGAATTCCATAAAGACTTGACCTCCACTTCTGCTTGTGGCAAAGAATTTCACAGATTCACCACTCTCTGGCTAAATAAATTACTCATATCTGTTCTAATAGGATGCCCCTCTATTCTGAGGCTGTGTCTTCTGGTCTTAGACTCTCTCACCACAGGAAACATCCTCACCACATCCACCTATCAAGGCTTTTTCCCATTCTATAGGTTTCCATGAGGTCATCCCTCATTCTTCTGAATTCTAGTGAATACAGGCCCAGAGCCATCAAACACTCAAACATTCTTCATATGACCAAGCCATTCAGTCCTGGAATTCTTTTCGTGAACCTCCTTTGAACCCTCTCCAGTTTCAGCACACCTTTTCTAAGATAAGAGGCTCAAAACTGCTCATAATACTCTAAGTGAGGCCTCACCAGTGCTTTATAATTTTCAACATTACATCCTTGCTTTTATATTCTCATTGTCTTGAAATTAATGCCAACATTGCATTTGCCTTTCTCACAACAGACTCAACCTGCAAATTAACCTTTAGGGACTCCTGCACAACGGCTCCCAAGTCCCTTTGCACCTCAGTTTTTTGTACTTTCTTTCCGTCTAGGTCTGCACTTTCATTTCTTCTACCAAAATGCATGATCATACACTTTCCGACACTGTATTCCATCTGTCACTGCTTTGCCCATTCTCCTAATCTGTCTAAGTCCTTCTGCAGCTTCTCTACTTCCTCAAAACAACCTGCCCCTCCACCTATCTTCATATCGCCTGCAAACTTTGCAACAAAGCCATCAATTCCATCATCCACATCATTGACATATAACATTAAAAGAATTGGTCCCAACACAGACCCCTGTGGAACACCGCTAGTCACCGGCAAAAAAGGCTCCCTTTATTCCCACTCTTTGCCTCCTGCCAATTAGCCACTGCTTTATCCATGGTAGATTCTTTCCTGTAATACCATGGGGTTGTAGCTTGTAGCATAACCTCATGTGTGACACCTTGTCAAAAGCCTTCTGAAAATCCAAGTTCACATCAACAGATTCTCCTTTGACTACCTTGCTTGTTATTTCCTTCAAAGAATTCTCAAAGATTTGCCAGGCAAGGACTGTGCTGACTATGGCTAATTTTATCATGTGCCTTCAAGTACCCCAAGATCTCATCCTTAATAATCGACTCCAACACCTTCCCAACCTCTGAGGTCAGAATAACTGGCATTTTGTTTCCTTTCTCTTGCCTCTCTCCTTTCTTAAAAAATGGAGTGGCATTTGCAATTTTCCAGTCTTCTGGAACCAATTCAGAATCTAATGATGCTTGAAAAATCATTACTAATGTCTCAATGTCTCTTCAGCCACTTCTTTCAGAGCTCTGGGGTGTACACCAGCTGTTCCGGGTGATTTATCTACCTTCAGATCTTTCAGTTTCCCAAGAATCTTCTCTCCAATTATGGTAACATCACACACCTCCCTTTTACACTTTATGTATTTGAAGAAACTTTTGGTACCCTCATTGGGAATTGGGATAAGGCATTAGTTAAGTTTTGTTGTTGTGTGATACAGTTAATACTATGGCACTTGGTATTGACGGTAGAAAGTCACTGAGACTGGGATAAACTAGACTTTCCTCAGTTGTCACACAGAGATAAGGATGGTATAAATAATTATGAAAGAAATTAGAATGAAATGTAATGTAATTAACTTTGGTTTCAGGGTCAAGTAGACCAATTAAATAATATCCCTCATCATTTAGGGTTTAGGATTTATGGAAGTTGTACTGCAGCCAGATCAGAATATTAATGTTCTGCAATGATCCCCACAATCTCTTACGATGTTCTTGGTAACTCCCCTAAGAGAAATATAGAAACAGCCAATTTCAGCAGCTCACTAATAACATTATACATAATCTTATATTTCGGTTCAGTCCATTCTTCTTTTGAGTTGCTTCTGCATGAGCTCTCTAATCTCTTGCGGTTATGAGTGATCGTATTCAGGTTTCGTCATTAAAAATTGAGGAGCAGGTAGAGCAGAGAGTGAATAACTTATCTCTCTGAAAGGGAAATTCAAGTTAAGGGCACAAGGCAGATAGTTAACAAAACTGCACAACTTGGTGCCCATCTGCTTCAGTGACCAAGAATGTGCTTATGTACTGAAAATTGCAAATTAGCTGAACAGAAGCGTGATGCTCCCTTTTTGTTTTTGATTATCCTACAGTACCATCACCCGCTCTTTACGAAGGCAGACCAAGGATATTGTTGGAAAAGCTGGAAATGAAAACAGCCTCCTAATCACTTAGGATTATATCCTTCGACCATCAGCGAACTCCTTGAAATTGCAGTTTTTCAATTCTCCACAATGATCTCAGCAACAGCATTACAAGTACACTGGGGATAAACGTCTGCTGTCATAAGTTGGGCATTGGGAAAGGACCCAAATGCAAGACACAGACACTGACGTACTAGGGACAGGAGTAGGTGTGTCAAGAAAGCAAGGGAAGTAGGGAAGAAATGACGCTGGACAAGACACAGGCCCTGGACGAGATTAGGATACAGGGCCTGGGCTAGGACTAGACTAGGAAAGCGGGACCTGGACGAGGAGCTGGGAACTGGGAACCTGGACAAGGACTCCGAGCCAGAGTCTGGACAGGGACCCGGAACCTGGGTCTTGACTCGGGCTCAGACTCCAGATCCAGGAGAGGACAGGACGTGGGGCTCCAAGGCTGGATGAGGACATGAAGCTCAGACTTGGTTGAGGGAGACAGGAATGCAGAATGCAGAGCCTTGGTCAAGGGAAAGTAGGAACACAGAACACAGAGCCGGGACCCCTCCTTGAGAACAGGACATAGGGCTGGGACTCATACACAGAAAGCAGAACTCAATGAGACAGTTCCCAATGCAAGGTAGCGGCAAACTGCCAGACCTACCTAGTGAAGGCAGGAACACAAAGAGACAGTACTAAACAACAAAAGACGGTTCCTCATCTGGACACAGCAAGGCTCCGGTCTAGCTCCGGCAGTAGAACTTGAAAGCGAGAATAGGTGAAAGGCAGCAGGCAAGGGCTACAGAAACAAGGGGAAGGGAAGGGAACAATCCAGCCTCCGGGTAACAGCAAAACTGGCCTGACTTACCCCACAGAGGCAAGGACAGAATACTGACGAGACAAACCAGCAACCCAACTCGAACTCAGGGCCACTTAAATTCCAGCCTCAATATGAGAATCAGGTGGCTGTGATTAAGCCCAACTGAAACAAGGGACAGCCAGAAGACCCAGAGTCCGGAGTACACGGACCAGACCGTGATCCAGAACGTGGACTTCACGGACCAGACTATGACACTGCTCATTGCAACAATAAATTCTGACGTGGAATCTCCATGACTGCTAGCATATAAAGGCTCACAATATTATATTACAAACCAAACCAGGTCTTGGACTGAACACAAATCAATTGCAAGTTTTGAACAGATTTGTTAATAGTGATCCTTTAGTATATATATTTCAGTCTAAGATGAGACACACAGTATTTATTAGGAAAATGTTTACAACTATAAACGATCACGATTACCAGCAATTTATATGTGGATTCAATTTAAAGGTATGAGTATTGAATTAGACATGATTTAACTCTATGATTATCAAAAAAGGTAATTATGCCACTTTCCATACTTGTCAAGATTTCAATATGTCGGCTGTATCCACAGGAATAGCATGATTCTGACATTTGTTATTTTTCGTTCTTTATATGTTTCTTTGTTTATAATCTTACTTAAGGAGCAGGTTTACACTATTGTACCATTGTGGGAAGAATGAACAATGGGGATGATTACTCATATATCAGACTTAATTGTCATTCAACCCTACAGGAACCCAGCGCAATGAAGCAACGTTAATCAGGGACTCAAGGTGCAGCAAACAGTACCAAAAGTCAGACACAGCACGAAGCACATATAGCACATATAAGATAGCAATCACATCTAAGATACAAGTAAAATAGTCACACAAAAAAACATAGTCCAAGACACTGAATCCATGCAAGAGAAATTGTGCAGATGCTGGAAATCCGAACAACACGAAGGGTCTCGGCCTGAAACGTCAACAGTGCTTCTCCCTATAGGTGCTGCCTGGCCTGCTGTGTTCCACCAGCATTTTGTGTGTGTTGTTGTTTGAATTTCCAGCATCTGCAGATTTCCTCGTGTTTGCTCTTTAAACACACATAAATGTTGCACAGTCCTGCAATTAAATACAATGTGGCTTGTCTTCTTCTGAGGGGACATTCCGACTCCAGCTTGGACACCTCCTTTGGTGGAGCTCACCAGCTCTGACGCCTTTCCCCTGGGTGGCTGTAAACAGGCAACACCGTGGCTTGAGGTCTAGTCTTTGCTATGACAGAGGCCATGCAGCTTTCCCCCATCCACTAATAAACCAGTGAATCAGACTGGCAGTATTCCACATCAACAATGTCCTTGTGATCTTGCAATCACTCACAGTCAGACTGCACACCATCTCCCACGATACCTCTCTGAAGTAGGCGGCAGCATAATCAGCGTCAAGTACAGCTCCTTCAGCTTCACTGCCAATGAGCAACTCACTGATCTGGTAGGCCTGCAGTACTTTTGCAACTCCAGCAGGGTCTTACGATCATAAAATTTTTTTAAAAGGACACTAACACTTTAGGTTGACCCCGTTGAAGACACTTTGATCGATTGTGTCGCCATCTTACCAGAAGGAGTAATGACAAGAAGGATGATTGCACAAAGGCAGAGGCAAATGGGGATGACAATAAGGCACTTACCAACTGTACAGGTTCCCCAGTGAGTTCAGAGGGCAAGCAGCAATGGTCTTCCCACCAGTGACTGCCCATCGACTTGAAGGGGAGGTTATGTGACTAGTCAATCTGCTGACTAATAACCCCTGCCTGACTTGTGCCACCCTCAGGTTCTGTTGGCTGCGTGAGTCTAGGGAAGACAATCTCTGGCTCGCCAAACGTGTGAAATTGGAGGTGCAAAACCTCCTGTTTGTGTGGATGCTGCGTGATTTGTTCCCGTTACAAATCAGTACCATGAAATAAAAGACAGTACACCAAATGCAATTAAACGATTTAGCTTTATAGTTCTCAATTTGACTAAGGGGTTAGTAAAGTAAAACAAAAAGAAAAGGGCCTATTTTAATGAAACAGTCCAATGTGCACAAGTTGGAGCTCACGGGTCCTCCATCGATTTCCCCAGGCTTTGTCAACTCCCGGCCCCACTCCAAGTCCACTCCTTTCTGGCATCTTCTCTCTCCATCATCCGCCGAACACCAGACCCAGATTACTTTAGTGTCAGGCACACAGCACAAAAACACACTCCCCTCATTGGATGGCCCACATTCCAAATCACCCATTATCTCTTACCGTAACGCAAACACTGCTTCTGCAGAAAGACCATTACATTCGCAGTGAAACCTTCCCTGGGGTAGATGAGGGGCTGTTCTTTATAGGCTGACTTCTGTTGGGTTGCTTCCAGAGCTTCACTTTGCTCTCTATTCTCATTTTTCAGCTAAAGTTTGTCTAAGCCATTGGCTGCAACACTTACCAAGTTTACACCATAATAAAACCAAGTGATTTGCTGCAAATATGTTATTTTGTTTATCAGGGTAAGAACAACTTGTTCAATTTTAGCAAATGATATGCTAACACAGTAGTTCCCAGATATGGGAAACATTTCTAAGATGTTCAGCATTGTAAATGTATATTCTCATGCCAAATGGAATCTAAAAGAATTCAGTGTGGTTTAACTTAAATGTGCATTAGGATTAATCAAACAGGTTGACTAAAGGAAGGAATGATTTTGGTGTTTTTCATTATTTATCAGTTCTAAGTGGAGTATAAACATCATGAGTATTTACTTAGTGCCTTTTTAATTCTCAATTATCAAGAGTCCTTCAGAAGTAATAGGAACATGAAAACAGGAGTGAGCATGTCTGGCTACTCCTGAATGGTTGACGTGCAATGAATGTCCAGAAAACTGGACCAACTCTTCTGAGGCTTGAGTTCAAATTTCATCATGGCAGGTATGGAATTTAAGTTCAGTTAGTAAACCGGAGCTTTTGTTCTTTAAAAAAGTGGTGACTAGTAGTGATGACTACAAACTACCAGAATGTTGTATGGTGTACGTATGTCTAAAAGCATGGAGTATTCAGGCACATATCTTACAGGCAACACACCGTGCTTCTCTATCACAATTCCATTGTGCATCAGGTTCAACTGGCAGGGTGGACCCACCAGGAATGGCACTGGTGGAAGGAAGTGGTCTTTGGGATCCTAAGTGTTAGCTCCAAACCCCAATGAAGCCTCGTGACTTCAGCCAGACACCGGAAAGAAAACTTCCTCCCAATCACCGTTTACCACCTTCACTCAGCTGGTTAACCAGAAACCTTAATTTTTTATCGAAGTTTAAAAGTTGCAGAATGTTCTCAACACAAAATAATCATGTTTCAGCACTTCCAATGTCCATAATCTACAACAGCTTGCTGGTACAACCATCAGTGATCAGGTTGGCTGAATCCCCAAAAATCAAGTTGCCAGACTGGGTTGTTGCTCTCTTACCTCTTGACCGACAAAGCAGCCTCCTACACCCGCCTGATTTAATGCTGCACTCTTAAATATATTTATCTTTTGCTCAGTGTTACTTACGAATAGGTTTAGTATACTTCATCCTGACTGTATGGTCTTTGATGGTGATTTCTGCCATACAGCTGCTGTCTGGGTCATTTCTCATTAGTAATTTGAACTTTTATCATCAATTTGCTCCTGATCTAAATCAATTTTTAAAAAATGGACAGGTTTTTGAGTAATTGGAATTGTGGTTCTCATTAACCAGGAAAACAGTCAAATTTGTATTTGTTGATGGTTCAATTAGTTCATAACCATCAGTCGAACAAAAAAGACAAGAACCTTCATGAATTGCTGTGCTTAGCAGCAATGAATTGTCTCTTTAAAGTAGAAATTGTAATCATTGACTTGGAATTGATACACCCTACCTACTGAACTATGAAAACCAGCAGATACCTTCATATAGCATAGTGGCAAGGTAGACCTCACAGAGACCCTGCAATACAGAGATTTAGGACTGAGAGCACACATTAAGGCTAGAGAAGAGTGATTGAAGGGCGCAAACTTTGAGAACACAACAGAAATACTGAAATTTTAAGGACCTAGATTATAAGGCTAGCAGGAAGGAGTTTAAGAATTAAATTAGGAGAGACAGAAGAGGTCATAAGAATGCCTTGATGAGCAGGATTAAAGAAGACCCCAAGGCATTCTACAAGTGTGTGAAGAGTAAGAGAATGAGCCATGAGAAAATAGGACCAATCAAGTGTGACAGTGCAAAAAAGTGTAAGGAACCGGAGGGCCTAGCAGAAGAACTTAATGAATACTTTGCTTCAGTATTCACTACGGAAAAGGATCTTGGTGATTGTAGGGATGACTTACAGCAGATTGAAAAGCTTGAGCTATAGCCTTTAAGAAAGAGGATGTGCTGGAGCTTTTGGAAAGCATCAAGTTGGATAAGTCTCCGGGACCAGATGAAATGTACCCCAGGCTACTGTGGGAGGCAAGGGAGGCGATTGCTGAGCCTCTGGCGATGATCTTTGCATCATCAACGGGGATGGGAGAGGTTCTGGAGGATTGGAGGGTTGCGGATGTTGTTCCTTTATTCAAGAAAGGGAGGGAGATAGCCCAGGAAATCATAGACCAGTGAGTCTTACTTCAGTGGTTGGGAAGTTGATGGAAAGGATCCTGAGATGCAGGATTTATGAACATTTGGAGAGGTATAATATGATTAGGAATAGTCAGCACGGCTTTGTTAAAGGCAGGTTATGCCTTACGAGCCTGATTGAATTTTTTGAGGAAGTGACTAAACACATTGATGAAGGTAGAGTAGTAGATGTAGTGTATATGGATTTCAGCAAGGCAATTGATAAGGTACCCTTTGCAAAGCTTATTGAGAAAGTAAGGAGGCATGGGATCCAAGGAGACCTTGCTTTATGGATCCAGAACTGGCTTGCCCACAGAAGGCAAAGAGTGGTTGTAGACGGGCCATATTCTGCATGGAGGTTGGTGAACAGTGGTGTGCCTCAGGGATCTGTTCTGCGACCCTTACTCTTCGTGATTTTTATAAATGACCCGGATGAAGAAGTGCAGGGATGGGTTAGTAAATTTGCTGATGACACATAGTTTGGGAGTGTTGTGGATAGTGTGGAGGGCTGGCAGAGGTTACAGCAGGACATTGATAGGATGCAAAACTGGGCTGAGAAGTGGCAGATGGATTTCAACCCAGATAAGTGTGAGGTGGTTCATTTTGATAGGTCAAATATGATGGCAGAATATAGTATTAATGGTAAGACTTTTGGCAGTGTGGAGGATCAGAGGGATCTTGAGGTCTGGGACCACAGGATACTCAAAGCTGTTGCGCAGGTTGACTCTGTGGTTCAGAGGGCATACAGTGTATTGGCCTTCATCAACAGTGGGATTGAGTTTAAGAGCTGAAAGGTAATGTTACAGCTATATAGGACCCTGGTCAGACCCCACTTGGAATACTTTGCTCAGTTCTGGTCACCTCACTACAGGAAGGATGTAGAAACTATAGAAAGGGTGCAGAGGAGATTTACAAGGATGTTGCCTGGATTGAGGAGCATGCCGTGTGAGAATAGGATGAGTGAACTTGGCCTTTTCTCCTTGGAGTGACGGAAGATGAAAAGTGACCTGATTTAAAGTTAAAGCTGTGATTAGAAACTTAACCTTGATTGCCTTTTTACTTAACCCAGAGAAGTTGAGACTGTGACTATCATACTTACTGCATTATCACAGGGTAATAGCATAAACACAAATAATAAACAAGTTGAGGCAAAAATGGAAATAGTGTTAACTAATCACAAAAGATTTATGAAACTGAAAAAGGCTTATACATGTGTTAAATTTTCCATTTTGTAAAGAGCAGATCACAATGTTGGATTTGACTGCCCTCTGTCGGGTGGCTTGGTAGTGACACTGGGGAAGAGCAACCCTTAATAAATACACCTTAAAGCATGCATTTTATCTCAATTTGTGACTGAAAATAACTCTTGCTAAACAGAAAAGATGTTATAAGTGTGTACAAAGTAATAAACCTTTATACTTGTTCTTTGAAAGAGAAATGCAAGTGGTCTATTGCACTAGGAAGAATGTTGATTCAAGTTTTTCACTGCCGATTTAGCAACAACTGCAGATGATTTAGAGGGTAAATTTTTTTATCCTTTGTTCTGTGCTGTGAAACCAATGATTCCGTCTCTATGTTAATGCCAATGATTGGAAAATTTTGGTGCATCTTCCAGGTTAACAAGTTGAATAGGCTTGGCAGGGCTTAACTCTGGCATGTGTACTGGCACAACTAGAGAAATGTCATTCTTGTTACACAAGGTTCCCAGTGTGACCATCTGTCCCTTTTTGATCTAGTCTCAAATATATTAGCCGAGAGAGTGATGGCAGCAGTAGATAGGGAGTTGCAGTGAGGGATTTTGGGAAGAAGGTAAGAGTGCTGAATGTGTTGTCTTTGTAGCAACAGCAGTGATGAAGGCCACAGGTTTTATCTATGTCTATCTCAGCCTGAGCTGACTCTTAGAATCAGCGGCTGGCATTCTTTTAATTAGGTGTTGCAGTGGCAGGTCAATCACATGCATTTGTTGCTGAACATCAAGTACTGTAGGATTATCCCTTCAGCGAGTTGCTCGACTGTGATGGAGCTGGACTTACTGCATACCGTTGCATTGTCTGGACTTGTTACGTACCAATGTTGTGCCAAGGCGGTGTGAGTGATTATCTTGGATGTTGGTATTGTGATTGCAAGGCCCTGTTAGACATTGGTAACATAGAATACTGCAAGTCAGGTTCACTGGTGAGACTGATGGCAAGGAAGCTGCATTGTCTCAGCTGTGACGAGAGCTAGGCAGTTGCAGTTGCCCGGGGAGGAGACACTGGAGGCAGAGAGGGAGGTAGTAGAAGCCTCTGTGGGTGCACTGGAATCCATACTGGGTTGGGGGGCTGTCCCCTCCCTTCATTGCTGTCCTCTAGTGTTCACTTGGTGGAAGAACTAGCTGGATCAGGACAACTTACCATCAATCTAGAAACATGCTACTCAAGGACTTGGGCTATATTATTATCCTTTGTGACTGTATGTTTTTAATGAAATTATAACGATATGGGCTATAAACATTGTGCTGGGTATTGTTGGTAATGTGTTTCTGCACCTTGACCCTGGAAAATGCTGTTGCACTTGGCTACATTCATGTATCATTGAAAGATAATTAAATTTGAACCTTGAACTTGAATTGAAAGCCTGACGTAAAGCATCCAACATCATCAAAAATTTTGATCTTTAGATCCCCTTTTCAAATGAGTTCTCTGCACATCAAATCAGTAACCACTTTCAGCATAATCACTATCATTCTGAGCAAATTCTATGGCAAGTGATTGGCAATATATGGTAACATTTGCAAATATTTAAAACATTTTCATATGGCTGAAAATCAGTTTTCTAATTGCAAACATGGTTCTATTTTAATCTTAAAAAATACAAATCAGGCAGATAATGTTGTTTGGTTTGTTTTTATTCTACTCAAGAGAAAGCAAAACTTCAAAATCAGCAAGTGTCAGAGTCTCAGAGCCAGGTGTGTTTACAGGAATATCATATCATTTACAAACCATAACTTTAAAATTGTTTTGTCATTAAATATTTTGTATTTTGAAAATCATTTATGCCATTAACAAATAATTTATTAGTAATGCACAGGTACTGACAAGACTTGGTCAAAGACATAATCATTTATTGTCCCTTTACTAATTCTGATGGAATTTAAACTCCTGAAGTAAGGTTTCATGCCTATTGGTTAATCTTAATTAACTTGCCACTTCTCAAGCCTTGTTAACAATGATGACCAGCAATTTATAAACGTTTAGCATTACTACCAAAGCTGATCACATCCTGAACGGACTCTCTGGCAGGAATTATTGAAAAGTGACTTCTGCATAAGCCTGGAGATACTTTCCTTTCACAGCTCCAAGATGAAGCCAAAGGCAATGCCCTTTGCTCCAGGGCAGAAGTTTTATTTGATTCTGTTACACCACCTTAATATTTGAGCATATGGAATTCCAGCTCTCTATCTTTGAACAAACAGATCAAAACCAGGGGTACCTGAACTTCCTCTGTGGATACTTCTATCACCTGTGTTAAACACTACCAACCTCAAACTAATACTCAAGAAATTAGAAAAAAAAGTCAGATATTTTACACACTTAATATGACAAGGTAAAAAAAAGACAAGTTTATTTACATATTGTTAAACTACAGGCCTAATGAACATGTTTTGTTATTGTTAAATTGAGAAATCATGAAAAATATCAGCTCTTGATCCATTGACTTCTCAACATAATCTACGTAAATTCCAAACACAAACTTGTCAGAAGTTTGATAAGATTGTAATTTTATTTCCAAGCTTGAATAAGGTTAAAATTGCAGGTTTAAGTATGAAAATTAAAATAAAAATGACAAGGACAGGAGCAATATATTTTCATAATTTCATTGCAAGATTGGGAGACACCCTGAAGAAGCTGTTGTTTTTATATCATTGATGCCACTCTCCCAATGAAATCAGTGAGAGCTTGGGACATGCCCTGTAGAAATACTCTGCTTAAAATATATCAATAAAAATGTTCCAATTCCTATTTGCACAAACCTTTAATAAAATATTTTAATTACAAAACATACTACAATAAAACTAAATTTCCTACAAGGTTATGAAATATTTGTGAATTTATTGTAATGTTACACATGACATTGTTGTACTCTTGTCTTGGTCAAAACATTACTCAATAATATTAAATCGGTGTGCTGAAGTAAATAGAATATCAATAAAATACACTAGTGTTTTGTACTTCCGACTTG
Source organism: Hypanus sabinus (assembly GCF_030144855.1). Classification (NCBI taxonomy): domain Eukaryota; kingdom Metazoa; phylum Chordata; class Chondrichthyes; order Myliobatiformes; family Dasyatidae; genus Hypanus; species Hypanus sabinus. Next base: position 43,614,739 of record NC_082719.1, on the reverse strand, counting down.
TTGAAAAAAGTGCAGTTGGTGCTGTGAGTGTCAAGACTACTTTTGTATTAATTGCACAATTTAAATATTACAAATTGTAGTTTGGTAAATATGGTTAAAATACAATTTGAAGTTAAAAATATTTTCAAAACACTAAAAGTAATGCAGAAGTTGCACCACTTGGAGGTATAAAACATGAATCAGAAAATCTGATTCATGCATTGCAATGATTATTGCTTTTAAACGATACAACGCAAACACTGCTTTACTGTTCCCCCAGAATAAACAACTAAATCAATTAGTGTTTTCAACTAGTCTTCAATAATTTGCCAGTATTTTTTTCTATAGTATTAGTGTAATTTCCCTTTAAAATATTATCAGTTTTCTGTCAACTTTGCTTTAAGCTATTTGAACATTTGAAACTTTGTCTAACGTCACTGAATGGAAAGGAAGTTCCACAATTTTCCATCTTATTTGGCTTCTTTGGTGATATTGGATTGTATATGGCAAATCTGAAGAATTGGAAGCAGTAATTGAAATGCACTTTGGATGTATGTGGCACTGTTAGAGCCCTGAAAAGAAAACCCCAAAGTATTAGTTCCTTACATTATTTTTGCACATAAATAAATGCAAAACATTTCTTACTACTTTTAGGTGTACTTTCTGTACTGGCATACAGTGGGCCAAATTGCTTAAAACTGAGACAACTGGTTTAGTGAACAACAAACTCTGGGTATATCATGTGGTTAGAATATTTATTCATGATTAAAATATAATAAAGGATATGGATTTATTTCTAACTGAAACTAAAGATCATATGCTTTATAGATAGTGGTTCTAGGTTATATGGAAAAAGCTAAATAAACCAAATGCAGTAAGTGCTAAGTAAAATTAAAGTGGAACACTGCAAAAGGTAGAAACCTGAAACAGATAAAATCCTTTACAGAGATGCATTATATGAAAAAAATAAGAATATAGTATGTTGAAAAGCATTTGTGGTATTGAAGAAAGAGAAATGTGAATGCAGGCCTTCTACCACATAAATACTGTACTGGGAAGGCTGAAGCTAGAATCATAGAACACTACAGCACAGAAACAGGCCCTTCATCCATCTAGTCCATGCTGAACTATTATTCTGCCAAGCCCCATTGACCTGCACCCAGACCATAGCCGTCCATGTCCCTCCCACCCATGCACCTATTCCAATTTTCTTAAGTGTTGAAATTGAACTTGCACCCACCATCTCTGCTAGCTACACATTCCACACTCTCACCACCCTAAGTGAAGAAATCCGCTCTCATGGTCTCTTAAACATTTCACATTTTACTCTTAACCCATGACCTCTAGTTCTAGTCTCACCCAAACACAGTGGAAAAAGCCTGCTTCCATTTACCCAATCTATACCCCTCAATTTCGTATGCCTCTAATCTCATAACTCTGAAATTTAAATGACACAATTGAGTATTTAAATGTCATTGGAGTGCAAAATAAATCTGGATTATGCAACATAAAACAAAAACAACTGGAGAACATTGAGGAGGGATTTTTAAAATAAAATATAGAAGTTACCTCCAGCAAAATGGTGTTTATTTGTGGTTTTAGCACCTCTGCTTTCAGCTTAGCCTGTGTACAAAAACACAAAGGCAATGTAAACTTCCTTAATTTACACTATCTAACTCTTCAAATTCAGAAGTAACACAAAGATTTATGGATATATTCAATTACAATTTTAAAATTAGTTTGATATGTTCTATTGTATATTTATAGATGATACCTCTTGGCTTAATTACAATGTAAAGCATATACTGAAAAAGAATGTTTACATTTGTAAAATAATTATTAATATACATAAAAACGATTTTCAGAATCGGTCAGTGGAGTTTTATCTGTGTTACATTGTCTAACAAATGCAGTTACTCTCACTCTTCAGAACTTTAAATTTTGATGCTTCAATTAAAGATCCATTTGTGACTACAATGATGTTCTTGTGGACAGGGACATCATTATTAAAGTCCACTGATGACTTAAAAGTGCATTTGGGCACTTCTAAAAAGAAAATTATAACAAATTTTTAACTATGTGGAATTATAATAACTTACCCCTGCTTGAGTTAAACAGAAAACAAATTTCTGGGAAAGAAGGGACACATCCTTACACATAGCAATGGTTAACCTGAATCAATGAAAGAGAAAAAAAAAGTGACTTATAGAGCAAACAGAACATATTTTCTTGATGAAAGACTTGTATTAAACACTAACGTGCAATCATGGAAAAGCTATGCTAGACTTTACTAGATGTTCAAAGCAAGCTATGTTAAAACATTATGAAATTTTAATAATATTTTTTCTCCTAGTTGTAGATAACAATCTAACATTGATTATTACATAGAGTTTTATGGAATTTTGTGATAGGAATTTGACTTATGCTGTTTCTATATAATGTAGATTTAGACTAGTGCAACTGAACAAAATGACTGAACTTATTAAAGAGAAGCAGTAGACCTCATTACAGGCTCTACAATATATTTAAAAAAAATCACTTGTATATTTGAATTTAAAATGGATTTAGGTTGTAAAAAATTAAGATGGCTTGAATTTTAAAAAATCTGGCATGTATGTTTTGCCTGTCACAATATCGCTGTTTCTAAGAATTACTGATAACATTCAATCTCTGCTTCAATGGAGAGAATAATGAAGTAGAGAACTAAATAAAAGTCACACATAGGTTAAGTGAAATTGAGGAGTGTGGGATGGTGGGAATAGAGTGATGGGTCAGGGCTACCAGTTAGAAACTATTATATCAAAAATATTTGAAATATTTTGAAGGAACACATTTTAAAAACAATTATTGGAGGAAGTCCCATCTCCTACTAAACTGTACTATTGACAGTTCTGTCAATGAACTCTTCACTCAGGAATAGTATTTTAATATTTGGAAAGATCATTTTTTGTTTATTAATTTTAGCAAATAAACACATTCTCATAAATGTCATGGAAACAACCTATTTTTGATTAAAATTATTCCAAACAACGCTTTGTGATTATGTCTTACTCAGTCAGGACTTTAGCCTGATCCAATGCTGATTTCTCGATATCCTGTCCGTGGAGGATTAATTCAGCCACCTTATGGAGTTGTTCAATGCAACGTGCTGTTACTTCGGCCAAACTCTCAATGGATGACATCAAGACATCCTGTGTTTAAAAAATGGTTAATTTTAGAAATAAAAAATCTCTACAATTTTTGCACACCTCTATATTCTGAGATTGCTTTCCAAAAGCACCAGCCACTTTAACTTATTTTGCCAATGAGAGCTGACATGTGAAATGTCTACTAAGGTTCCAGTGTCAAACCCAATTATACCACTTTATCAATGTTCTTTCAGGTACTTCTATTCAAAGCTGTTGAGTTAAGAGCATGTGTTGTTGCTTTCCTTAACTTAAGTGCAACATTTGTTTTTACTGCTATTACTTCTGATATTGGCTATCAGAGCAGAATTGAAAAAACTAGGAACTTCTCAGTATGCTTGGTGGACAAGCAAGGAAGCTTTGATATATTAATACAGACTGCACAAAGCCTAAAAAGTACCAATTTAAGTCCATAGTACAATTTACTGGGCAGAATTCTCAACTGCAGGTAATGTCAAGACTTGTTTGTCAGCATCATCAGGAAAGAGCCATTTCTGACTTATACTTGCATACTAACACAGAAGTTGCCATTGAATTGTAACCTTCATTGAGCGAATCTACTTTCAGGTCACCATTACAGTATGATATAGGTTTTAACAGGAAAGTGATAAAAATGATTATTGATAGTGCAATCAAGTGGATTTGACATGGTCAACACAGGTGAATTCCAGAATTGAGGCAAGAGTGACTTCTTTGGATATCAAGACTACAATCAACTTTGCCATAAGGTCTGGAAAAACGGAAATCTATAAGGGAAAAGCATTAAAACAGTTGGAGTCAAAGGAAGATGATTGTGGCTGCTGGATGTCAATCACCCCAGGCCAAGACATCACTGCAGGAATTCCTCACGGCAGTATCAGATCCAGGTGCTTTATCAATAACCCGGAAACACAAAAGACTTCAGATGCTGGAATCCCTAGCAACACATAAAATGCTGAAGTAACTTAGCAGATAAGGCAATATCGATTGAGGGAAATGGATAGTCAAGACCCTTTAACAGTCCTGATGAAGCCCCATGTGCACTGGCTTTATCAATAACATTCCTTCCATGATAAAGTCAATAGTAAGGACATCTGCACAACATTTTTTGGGACTAGTGATCTGCTATCTGACTATTATGAAATAATGATAACTCAACATCTTGTTCACCATTTGAGAGCCTGATGATTCACCATCTAGTTTTGGTGATAAAAAAGAATGGGACAAGACATTGGTGGAGCTTTGCAATTTAAAAGGCACTTAAAGGACAAATTAAAAAACCATTTGCAAAATAAAGTTTTATTTTTGTTTGAGAAAAAGCACTTCAAATTAGTATTCAATTTAAGCTGTCCTTGGAAAATCTCACCTCTGTTAGTATTTTGCCTTTTTGAATTTCTTCCTGCTTTTGTTTCTCATCCTGTTTATCCTCTTTTTCATTATTTGCACCTGTACTTTTTATTTCAGCTTCTGTTGCAAGATTAGACATGGTCTCCTCCACCCAATCGTAAGCTTTTCTTCTTGCCTGGAAAAATGATTGTCTGCCAATTAGGACCTCTGCATTTTGTAAATCTCTTTTTAAAATCTTATTTTAAACAATTTATAATATAATTCCATAATCACAAAAGGTTGAAAGATTAATCCATTACTCTACAACTATTAAAAGTAACACAAAATGGTCAATATCTGAAATTAAAATGATCTTGTTTTGTCTAAATGAAACTATTTTATTAAGAGTTTGACATACCATGTTTAGATCAAGTTAAGTAACAGGTTCAAACACGTGCTAAAGACATATTATTGATTTATCAGTGCTTTCACTGGGAAAAATCAGTAGCCAAATTGTATATAGCAAGGTTCCTCAAATCACAGTAAACTAAATGCTTCCTTTGGTATAATTATAATGTATATAAAGCTTTATATTGGCAAAAAAGAATCACTGGACTGAGCTTAGCATCAGAGGGCCCTCGTAAAACCTTCAGCCAACCAACCATTAGAAAGTTTTAACTTTGACGTTCATTGACTTCAGTTTTATGGGGGCCCTCTGATGCTAAACTCAGTCAAGTGGTTCTTTGATGCCAATATAAAGCATTATATAAAACATGTCCATTTGTGGCAAGTAACATTTGAGCCACAGATACGATACACATTGTCCACCTTAATGTCCAGCTACCTAAACTTGCTACTCAATGGCATTACATTTACCAGGTCCCCCATCAGCATTATCTGGGGGGTCCTTTTGATCAGAAACTGAGCAGGACCAGCCAGGTGAGCACATCAGAAACTGAATTTCCAGAGAAAAGTGATTCTCTTTCTGATATCCCAAAGCCTATGCACAAGTTACAAGGCAAGATTTGGAAGACATAGATGTGTATAGCTCATCTATTTCAACATCAGCAAAGCAAAACAGACTCCTTTACTGCAATCCCATCCATCACTAGCACAACATGGTTAGGGTATGTTTCTGGGCTGACATAGGATCAGGTCATGCCATGTGGATGTTCCTCCCCTCACCAATGGGGTGCAGCCTTCAACGAACTGAAGGCTTCAAATAAAAAAGCTATGGAGAGCAATCACAAATGCAAGTACATACTTGCATAACAATATATATGAACAAGCTTAGTGTGTACCCATGAAAATTGTATCTAATTTAATTGTTGTATGTCTGTAAGTTTCATTATACATAAACAAGTCTACTTACCTTGTTAAGCTTGTCTGGAGTAGCAGCCACATGCAACTCAAATAGTAGTTCAGTCAGCATGTTCACAAATTCTTCATTGGCTGCTTGAAACAAAGCAAAAACAGTGCGCTATTTCACACTTCATTCAGCATTACAGAAGGTGATAAGGAATTTTTCCTAAAGCACACATGTATCAAAGGCAATAATTTAAGTATTTGCATTATTGTACAGCCTCATTGAAATACTGGAAAACTATTTTTAGATGGTGATAAATGACAGCGGGTTTGTAAACAAATGACAGGGAAACTGCAGTTTCTACTCAATGATTAAAGACAAGGAAGGCTGGGGAAAACAGCTGGTATGAATTTCACATGTTCTAACCCAATTTAGGACATGAACCTCTATAGAAATATTATGGAAAACCTCAACAATGACAATTTTCTGTGGAGATGTAACTTTGTTGAATCAAGTCCGTCATAAATAAATTTTAGTATTCAACTTATACGGCAGCCATGAAACTAACTTATAGGGAGAAATTCAGCCTAAACAGGCCAAGATTCCAAAATTTCTAGAACAGCTTGATTATTTCTCTATAAAAGTGAAATTTAGAATTGTTTAGTTATGTCAAAATGTTATTGTTGATTAATTTTCTGAAGCCAATTCTTTAACGATTTGAACAATTGAAATTCAAGTATATGACATACTTTTCTGTTCTTGATTTTCTTCTGTATTAAATTCTTTCAATAAGAACAATTCTTTAATACTAATAAGGTCTGTTTTCATGGTTTCCAATTCTTGTCCATTGAGGGACATCAGAGCAGTTTGAACCTGGTAGAAAAACAAAGTCTATCATTAGTAATTGATTATAAGTAAAGTTGATTACAGCAATGATTTTAAGAGTACTGTCATGTGTAACACCAGCAATAAAGAAATCAAAACTAAGCATATTGCAAAGTAATAGAGCAACCATGTTTTGATGGTATAATGCAAATTTTAACAGATTTACCAATAATATATGATTGCTCTAAATATAGAGAATGGACCAAAAAATAACACCTCAGGTAGCAATTATAACACTGAAACTATAATACAGGTTGCAGGGGATTGGTGGGGTGAGCGAAGAATGAGAGAGAACAAATTATTAATCTAACAAAGTTCTACCACATAATCCTGACGAAGGGTCTCGGCCCAAAACGTCGACAGCGTTTCTCCCTATAGATGCTGCCTGACCTGCTGTGTTCCACCAGCATTTTGTGTGTGTTGTTCTACCACATAATAGTATTTTTTCAGTTTAATGAGTTTGTCATTTAATTTTTCCCATATATGACAACAAGGTCTGAAAACTGTTCAGATCTATCTTCCATAGTGTAATAGTTCAGCTGGCCAGATCATAGGTTCAAGAAGCATTGGAATTTTTTCAATGAACCAACAGGCACGGATCGCAGTTGTTAAATTTTCTGATATTTATAACCTGCATTGATTTCAATTAAAAAAATGAAGAAGTTCTACTGGACTAGCTCTGATATTCAAAAGAGCTGGAGAACGGAAAAAAAAGGATTAAAATATACAACAACATTGAAAAATAATGATAATTAAATCAAATGGGGTGGGTGGAACTGGTATAGATAAACAATAGTACATAAAAACAGAAATACTTCATACTGCGGCCATTGCTTGTAAAGCCAACACATTCTCTAACCTTTCTCAAAGCACTGCTGTTCAGCTTATAGATGGTACACACTTTACAGATGACAAAGAGTGTAAATGTGTAAGGAGGAAAGTAGGAAGGAAGAGCCAATTAAATGAGATGTCTTGTCCTGGATTATGTTGAACTTGAGTCTTTTGGCTGGATGCATTGAAGAGTATTTCATCTCACATTTTTTAACGGTGAAAGGCCATCAGGAAAGCACATCCTCTGCAAAGTCTGATTCAATCCAGCATCCAAGATATTGAACATCACAGATCTGAATATGAATAAATTTGGTTACACTGTCTCTGGCTAGACAATCAATGCATGCCACAAATACTATCTTTTTTTCCCTCATGATGTTCTAATGTTATCAAGGTATGGTTGCATGATCATCTAAGAATAAAACTGAATATTCTTTAATCTTTATCATTTTAACTACTGGTCTTATGATGAAAGAAAAGTCTTCATATAGAAGGTATGCCTTAATATTGTTGAATGATGAAGTAGACACAGAGACCTAAATGGCCTACTCCTGCTTTAAATATCTGAAGGTGATAATAAAGTACTCTGGCAATCTTTACCACTGGAAAACAAGGCTGGAGGCAACGTCTGTGGAAGCTGGAAGACATTTCTAACAAATTTCAAGTCTCCCCAATGCTAAGAGACACTTAAGAGTTGTTAGAATTTCGGTAAATAATAATAAAAACTTTTAAATAATTAAAGTATTAGAATAACATGAAATAATAACACATAGTAGAAAATAAACTTAATTTATCTGTTCCCTACTCCAACACCATGTCTGCACAAATATGCACACACCTTCCAGAATCTAATCTGGTGAACAGGCAGATTAACTTGAACAATCTGTGGTACCATTCATACAGAGCAGTATCACAATCTTTTGAAGTCACTGCTTTAGTTTGATGATGGATACCTGGTTGATTTTGTAACAAGTTCTTGGTTTGGTTTTGATGAAGAAACCTGGCATCAAATAGAATGGTCCTGTACTTCAATTAGTACTGGATGCTCTCACCCTTTAATAACTAAGGTAGATTTTGTTCTTGTTTTGTTCTAATTGTGTTTTCTTATAAAATTGTGTATAATTTATGTTTTCATGTGAATTGCTTATATAATGTTATGTGTGAGGCATTGCAAGAGTTTTTCATTGCACTTGTGATGAACTTGAGTTGACTTAATTTCGTGTAGAGGAAGATGTTCTAATTTTAATGTAAATGCATTACCGAAGGACATATCTATGACTATATATTACCTTGAGATTCATTTTCTGACAAACAACCAATGTGCAAAAGAAGACAAACTGTGCGAACAAAAAAAAACAAGAACATGGGTGGTAAAGAGTTCTTGAAAGTGAATCTGCAGGTGATAGCATCAGTTCATTGTGGAGGTAAATGAAGTAGTTCAGGAGTGCGACAGCTGTAAGGTAATAACTGTTTCTGTACCTGGCGGTGTAAGTCTTCTTACCGATGGTAGCAGTGAGAGGAGAGCATGGCCTGGACGGTGGGGGTCTTTGATGTCAGATGCTGCTTTCTTGTGGCAGCTTTCCATGTAAATGCCGGAGAAGGGTTTGCCTGTGATGGACTGGGCTGCTTTCACCACTTTCAGAAGTCTTTTCCTTTCCTGGGCATTGGTGTTTCAAACAGTTGTGATGCAACCAGTTAGGATACTCTCCACTGTGCATCTATAGAAGTTTGTCAATGTTTTTGGTGACATGCCGAATCTACACAAACTTTTAATTAGAGGCACTGTCGTGCCTTCTATGTGATGACACTTACGTGCTGGTCCAGGAGCAGATCCTCTGATATGTTAAAGCCCAGGAATTTAAAGCTGCTGATGTGATGCACCTCCGGGTATTTTTGACTCATTGGCCACTACCCAGGGCCTGGCTTCTGGCAGACTTCTCTCCTTTGCCTCCATACTGAAGGCTTGTTGCCGAATCCCTGTGGCTGCAAATCTGACTGACACAGGACTCCTGAAGCGGATTCGCCTGCGTAAAGTTCCGCAACAGAGGTGCACTGTTCACTGAACACAGCCTCAGCTTTTAAGGGATAATCAGATATACATGACCACTTTACCTAGGATTTCCTTCAAATTGCGGGTCAGAGCTATCATAAATCAGCTCAGAGATTACCACTGTGCATCAGCATGGCTACTTCAAACTGGACAATAATGCCCCTCTAGTTGTCTATCAATAATATCTCCAAAGTGAGCTTTCTACTTGTTGTCAAAGATGATCACATTGTTCATGGAAATAAAGCATATGATGTTTTCTGATTATAAGAGCAGATTCACTCTTTCCAATACTTAAACATTAAGAGCAGCACTCATTACTCATCATTTACTGCCCGAGGAAGCTGCAGTCCTTCTGGCAAAGGATTTCCAGGATTTAGATCCAGTAACAATGAAGGAACAGCATTATATCACCAAGTTAGGATTGTGCATGACGTGGAAGGCAGTGATGTTCCCTTAAATCTGTTAGCTTCATTTTTCTCAGTGCTGGAGGTCAGGGAGGCTCTATAGAGCAGCCTAGACAAGTTATTACAATGCATTTTGCAGATTGTGCAGACTGCAATCGTTTTGTGCTGCTATTGGGTGTAATGAACATTTTTGAGTAGATGATGGCATGCCAAATCAATGGGGTGTTGAACTTACTGAATGCTCACAATGCTCTGATTTCTATAACTGTTCCATGATCCAACTCAAGGGAATCTAAAATAACAACATTCATTAAATGACTGTGTCATTTACATTTCCTGTCAGGTCACAATTTGAACCTTGCAAGGTGTGCGACCTTTAAGATCTCCAATTTCTTGTACGTGTTGATTACAATAACATTTCACTAACGCCAGCAACTTGAATTTCAATGGAAACCTAATTCATTCAAACACAAGTAAAAAGAGAAAGTCAATTAAATTTCCTCAAGTATGAAGTGCTTAAGACAGTACTTACTTTTATTTCACTTTCATTGGATAAAATTTCCAAGGCTTCTAAATGAGAAAGACCTTGGAAGTCATCAAACAACATCCCAAAGTGAACTGTCTTCTCTACAGCAATCTGGCAAGAAAGTCGTTGTTTTTCTTTTTCTTTTGCTTCTCTTAACATCTAAACAATGAAATTGTACGTGTTAGCTGCTCATGGACATGACACGAGTGGTCTGACTTCATGTACACACTTTTTACCTCACTACCAGTGGTGGACCAAAATATCCCGAGTTTTTTTTTTAAGTTGTTAGGAAAATTACAATACTGAATTGTCACTGTCACACTACTTATATTATGCGGTGAAAATCTTGATGAATAATAGTCAATAAATATGAATGAGTGAACCTTATTATCATCAGGCAGTTTCCACCCTTCGGTTATGAAATATTTAATTCCTTTATAATTCTCAAACCATTACACTTTCAGTTGTCCCCTTCTCCCAAGCATTTGTCAGGTGGGAACTGATGAGTTTTAAAATCAGAAGTAGGTAGGCAAAGAATTCTGGTTAGTTCACAAAACTAAAACCATGAATGCAATTTGAAAAATCGACTGCCATTTGAAAACAGCAAATCACATCAGGAGGGAGTCATTCTTTGAAGTAGCAAGTGAGAGCACAACACTGTTGCAGAGCGGGGGCCATTTGAAAACTAAGTCTTGCTGGGAGTGAGTTTTATTTGAGCCAATTAAAAGAAGTGAGGAGTAAGCAGAGTGGACATTGTGGGAGTGGCAATTGACAGGAATGTTCCGGTAAGAAGAAAGGACAAGGATGGTATGGATGTCAAGGAGAAAAAGGAGAAGTATATAAACCTTAGGAAGTTAGAATCAAAAAGAGCCCTTGAGTATGAAGAAGCTGGAAAAGAACTCAGGAAGGAAAAGGAAAACCAGGAGGGACCATGAAAAGTCATTGGCAAGTAGGATTAAAGAGAATCCCAAGGCATTCAATACATACATCAGGAGAAGTAGAAAACCAAGGAAAGGATAGGACCACTTATGGATAAAGGGGGGAACATTTGCTTGGATGTGGATAATGTGGATGAGTTCCTTAAATGAGTACTTCACATCAGTATTTACCGAGGAGAAGGAGATGGAGGATAGGGAGATCAGTGCTGAGCTAGAGCACGGATGGAGCATTTCAAAGTAAAGGAGAACGTAATGTTGGGTCTCCTAAATAGCTTTAAGGTGAATAAGTCCTTAGGGACTGATGGGATATCACCGATTATTGAGAGAAGCTAATGAAGAGATTGCTGGAGTCTTGACCAATACCTTTGTGTCCTCTCTTGCTACAGACCAGGTCCCTGATGACTGGCGAGCAGCTAATGTTGTTCTGTTATTTAAGAAGGGAACCAGAGATAATTCTTGAAACTGTAGACCAGTGAGTCTCCCCATCAGTGGTAGGGTAGTTACTGGAGAGAACGCTTAGGGATAGGATTCATGACATTTGGAAAGCCATGGCCTAGTTGGAGAGAGCCAGCATGGCTTTGTATGGGGAAAGTTGTGTCTTACTAACTTGATTTGAGTTTTTTTGGTTGTGGGTGATTGATCAAGGTGAGCTGTGGATGATATCTCCATGGATTTTAGTAAGGCATTTGGCAATATCTCTCATGGGAGGCTCATCCGGAAGATGCATGGGATCAATGGCAAGTTGGCCATTTGAATTCAGAACTGGCTTACCCTAGAAGAGGGTAGTGGTCAAAGGAACTTATTTTAGCCGGAGGTCCGTTATTAGTGGTGCTCTGCAGGAATCTGCTGTACGACCTCTGCAGTTTGGGATGCATATAAATGACCTGGATGACATGTAGATGGGTGGGTTAGTAAGCCTGCACTTAATACAAGGGTTGGTAGTGTTGCTGATAGCATAGATGGCTGGCAAAGAATACAGCGTAATGCAGATCAGTTGAAGATATGGTCATAGAAATGGCAGACGGAGTTTAACCCGGCCAAATGTGAAATGTTGCACCTTGGTAGGCCAAATTTAGAGACAGTACACTGTAAAGGGCAGTGTTGAGGTGCAGAGGGAACTTGGGGTACAAGTTCACAGCTTCCTGAAAGTGGCTGCACAGATTGATAAGGTGGTTAAGAAGGCATATGGTATGCTTGCCTTTATTATTTGAGGCACTGAGACCAAATGTCAGGAGGTTATGTTACAGCTTTTTAAATCTCTAATTAGTCCACATAGAGAACTGCGTACATATCTGGTCACCCCAGTATAGGAAAGTTGTCCAAGCTTTGGAGAGGGCACAGAAGTTTACCAGGATGCTGCCTGGATTTAGAGGGCATGTGCGATAATGAGAGGTTGATCGTTTTCTCTGGAGCAGCAGAGGCTGAGGGAAGATCTGACAAGAGGTTTATGAGGCATAGATGAAGTAAGAAGACAGCATCTTTTCTCAGGATTGAAATGTCTAAAACCAGAGGGCATGTATTAAAGCTGAGAGGGGGTAATTTCAAAGGAGATGTGCGGGCCAAGTTATTTTTTTAAAATACAAAGCAGTGGATGCTGGAAGGGCACTGCCTTGGGTAGTAGTAGAGGCGGATGCATTAGAGACTCTTAAGAGATGTTTCAGTAAGTGCATGAATGTGAGGAAAATTGAACATTGTGTAGGAAGAGGGATTCGACGAGTTGGCTATTTGAATAGTAATTTATTTGATTTGGCATAACCTTGCGGGATAAAAGGGCCTGTTCCTGTTTTGTACTGTTCTATGTTCCATATTCTAATTTAACAAAGGATTTGAGTTAAATTTTTCAATTTCTCTCCAATCAACTATCATGAACAGCAGCAAACTCTAGACACACACAAAATGTTGGAGGAATGCAGCAGGCTGGGCATCATTTATTGAAAAGAACAAATAGTTGCCATTTTGGCCCAAGACCCTTCACCAGTCCTGAAGACTGTACTCTTTTCCACAGATGCTGCCTGGCCTGCTGAGTTCCTTCAGCATTTTGTGTGTTGCTTGGATTTCCAGCATCTGTAGATTTTTCATTTCTTTACTTTACTGACACTAATTCTTAGATATATATTCAGTTCATTAAGTATTTATTCACTTCATTAAGTATATATATTCACTTCATTAAGTATTTTTTGATAACACTCTACTGCAAATCACTGTTGTAACGTGTGGTTATTTGAGTTACTGTTGCCTTCCTGTCAGCTTGAACTAGTCTGGCCGTTCTCCTCCAACTGCTCTCATTATCAATGTAATTTTGCCCTGAGAACAGCTGCTCACTGGATGCTTTTTGTTTTTCACACCATTCTCTGTAAACACTAGAGACTGTTGTGCATGAAAATCCCAGGAGATCAGCAGATTTTGAGGCACTCAAACCATCCTGTTTTGTACCAACAATTATTCCACAGTCAAAGTCACTTAGATCACAGTTCAGCCAATTCTAATGTTTGGTCTGAATGACAACAGAACCTCTTGACCATGACTGCATGTCAGGGAGCAGGAGTGAGAGTCATTGCTATTACAAAGGAAAAAGAGCTAGGCAAACTGAAAGGTCTCTAAGTTTGACCAGACGAACTACATCCCAGAGTCCTGAGAGAGGTTGCTGAAGAGCTAACAGATGCATTGGTCATGATCTTTCAAGAATCACTTGATCCCTAGAGGACTGAAAGATTGCAAATATCACTCCACTATTTAAGAAGGGAGGAAGGCAAAAGAAAGGAAATAACAGGCCAGTTAGCCTAACCTTAGTGGTTGGACAAGTGTTGGAGTCTATTATTAAGGATGAGGTTTCAAGTTACTTGAAGAATAACGATAAGTCAAAGTCAGCATGGTTTCTGTAAAGAGAAATCTTGCCTTACAAATCTGTTACGCGTTTTTCAAGGAAGTAACAAGCAGCGTGGACAAAGGAGAGGCAGTGGATGTCATTTACTTGGATTTTCAGAAGCCGTTTGATAAGGTGCCACACATGAGGCTGATTACAATCCTATCGTGATACTGGAAAGATATTGGCATGGATACCAGAATGACTGACAGGCAGGAGGCAGAGAGTGGGAATAATAGGGACCTTTTCTGGTTGGCTGACAGTGAGTAGTGGTGTTCCTCAGGGATCAGTATTGGGACTGCTACTTTTCACATTGTTTGTCAATGATTTGGATTATGAAATTGTTGTCTTTCTGGCAAAGTTTGCAGCAGGACTTAAGACAAATTGGAAGAATGGGCAAAAAATGGTAGGTGGAATACAATATTGAAAAATGTATGTAATACATTTTGACAAAAGAAACAATAGTGCAGACTATTATCGAAATGGGGAGAAGGTTCAAACATCAGAGGTGCAGAGGGATTTAGGAGTCTTCGTGGAAGACTCCCAGGTTAACTTACAGGTTGAGTTTGTGGTAAAGAAGGCAAATGCAATGTTGGCATTTATTTCAAGGGGAATAGAATATAAAAGCAAGGAGATAATGCTGATACTTTCTAAGACACTAGTCAGGCTGAACTTGGAGTATTGGAGTATGGAGTTTTGGGCCCCATATTTTAGCAAGGATGTGTTTATCATTGGAGAGAGTCCAGAAGAAGTTCACAAGGATGATTCTAGGAATGAAGGGGTTAACATATGAGGACTGTTTGCCAGCTTTGGGCCTGTACTCAGTGGAATTTAGAAGAATGCAGGGGGGTTTCTTTGAAACCTACTGAATGTTAAAGGGTCTAAATAAGGTGGGTGTAGAGAGGATGTTTCCTATGGTGGGGTGTCCAGAACTAGAGGGCAGAGTCACAATAAGGGGGCTGACCTTTTGGAACAGCGGTTAGGAGAAAAGGAACTTCTTTAGCCAGACAGCAACTTTGTGGTATGCTCTGCCACAGACTGCAGGAGAGGCCAAGTCCATGTGTATATTCAGGGCAGAAGCTGATCATTTCCTGATTAGTCAGGGCATTAAAGGATATGGCAAGAAGGCAGGTATAAGGGGTTGAGTGGCATCTGGGATCAGACAAGATGAAATGGCGGAGCAGACTCGATCGGCTGAATGGCCTAATTCTGCTCCTACATCTTAAGGTCTTTATGGATTGTCTTGCTGCCACATGGTTGGCTAATTATTTGCATTAACGAGGTGTACAGGTGTACCTAATAAAGTTGTCACTGAGTGCATAATGAGAAAGTAATTATTTTTAATGGTAGAAAAGTGAACAGCAACACAGCTTTCAGCATGTCATTTTTAAAGTGAACACTGGGAAACAAGAAGCCTCCAGCAACTAACTGAAATGAAGCCAAGCTCGGTATTAAACTTTAGGATCAAGTTTATGATCATGTATTTGCATCATTACCCACACAGCCTATACCCACCTCCGTAAAAATCACTAACTTCTTCATTGCCCTGCACCATTTAATACTCCAGTCCCTAATCCATGCTTTTGTTACCACAAGATTTTACCCTCCTGATTGGTCTTTGTCATTCTCCTTTCTAAAACTTCAGGTTGTTGAAAATATTACTTTATTTTTAAATTCGATTTTTTTTGACAAAACTTCCTTTATTTTTTCCCCTCACATCTTTTACACACGGATTGTTGCCAAGATTTTGTTTATTTTGCTTCTAAGAAGTGGCATGAGATGTTCATTTGCTTTACAGGCATTACATAAATAAATGCAATAGATGGCTCTCGTTAAAAATGACAGCAATGAATCTTTTCAAATCATCTTATTCTTGAAACAAAATGATAGAGAAAGAATGGGCCCCCATTAGGCAGGGGAGCTCTACTGCCTTGGTTGTGGTGAGGACTATGCCCTCACTGCAGGGTAGTCTGTTGCAGTCAATGGGGAGAGGGAAACACTGAGGCAGTGGCCTCAGAGGCATACTGGAAGCTGGACCGGTTTGGGGGCTGATCCCCCCCCCATCCGTGCTGCCCTCCAGTGTTCACTCAGTGGAAGAACAAGCAGACCATCAACGTACAGTCATGCTACTCAGGGACTTGGGCTATATTATTTTTGTTTTGTGAACGTATGTTTCTCTGCAATCGTAACCATATACACTATTTGTGCTATGTGCAGTGTGCTGCTGGTAACGTGTTTTGCACCTTGGCCCCGGAGGAACGCCGTTTCGTTTGGCCATATTCATTTATGGTTGAATGATAATTAAACCTGAACTTGCACTTGGAGAGAGGTCAATCTATGAATCTTGCCAACAAAACTGAAGGATGGTACAATCGATATGTTCCACAGGCACTTAAAACAGGCACATAAATAGGCAAGGCATAGAAGGTGGGGAAAAGGCTCACTAAAGGACTTGGTGGGCTGAAGGGCTTATATCTGTGCTGTTTAACACTGACTATTTGCAGTGATTCTAGATCATGTAACACCAAGATCTCAAATAGCTGTTGGGTTACTTCCATCAGTTATTGAAATTCTGTAAAAGGATGTTAGTAGTTATGTGATGGTCCAAGTAATAGTTCTGAGAAATTATGGACATCAGCAAGATGCAAAAATTCCAGCTTCTAGCAGAATACTGTAATGGTGTTCCTGTGTAACATGCCACATGTAATTAATTGTAAAATGATCACTTACTGTAGTAACAGAAACAAGAACGATACCAACATGACATGCATTTGAAGTCTCTATAAATATTCTTAAGAAATCAATAAAAGTAGTTTACACTTTTTAAATTTTGCTGTACATCTTTAAAAGGCAATCAGATGAGGCATATTTCTAAATACCTGGGATAAGGTAGCAGTTCGATTTATTAATATCTTTGTTTTCTTGAATCCAGGGTCATTTTCTGCAAGGACATTCATGGTTTTCTTGCCAATAAATTCTAATGCATCCAAGCCACCCGTGATTACAGTTTTACCCTAAATAAAGCAGAAGTGATATGAGTATTTGTAGCTGCTTGCCATTTTTAAAATTCATAAACTGTTGAATTCTAGAGGGAGTCAGTTGTTGATTTGGTGGTAACAGTCAGATGTCTTAAAAGTCAAGCTTAGAAATCCAGAATCTCAAAACAGATCGACTCTCCATTGTAGAGCAAGTGGGGTCTTGCTGTGCATAATTTGGTTGCCACACTCATTTCTAAATAGTAATTATACACCAAACAAATTGAGCTGCAAGAGGTACCTCCATGCAATTTGAAACTTGTTTATCTGTTATACCTGGGGTATTTTCTGTGCCTTTCACCATAAAGTATCGCAGAACATTGATTTAATTATCTACCATTCCCCGTGGGTGGTGGGGTTTAGCTACTTTTCTGCGAAAGGAGTGTAAGGTGCTCCTTCTCTCTGCTAGCCTGCAGGTCACCCTTGGGGCAAGGTGTAGCAACTGCTTAGCCCCTCCAATCAGGGTCATGTAAAGCCATAGGAGCAGGTGGTGGATGGTTGAATGGCAGGCTGGCGTACAACTCCTGTTTATGCGACAACTGATGCCAGGCAATCTATGAAGTGTATTGATAATGGCTGAGGTCATCCGTTTTGTAAAGACACTGCCCAGAAGAAAGCAATGGCAAAACACTTCTGTAGAACAATATGCTAAGAACAATCATGTTTATGAGACCATGATCACCTACGTCATAAAGGTGATAATGTGGTTGACCATTCCTTGCTTCCCTTTAATATCATCTATGGGCCCCACATTTACCTTTAATTGCCCTCTTCATTTTTGTATATGCATACAAATGTTTGCCATTTCTTTCAATGATACTTGCCAGTTTTCCTCTCAATCATTTGTTCCCTTTTTTTGAAGCTTTCTGATCTCTTGCTGTTGGCTCTCAGAAATTCACAAAGTTTTGGTGCGCCACTCGCTTCTGTCTCTGCATGTATTCTATAGTTGATTTACTTTTCTAGTCCATTCCAATAAACTATCTTTGTACTTGCCCTTCTTTAAATGGAGGACTCTGATTTAGGATCACAGGTCTTCCTCCTCAAACTCCATCTGGAATTCTACCATGTTATAATCACTACTCCATTAGAAATTCTCAACTACAGGATCCTTTATCACACCCCACCAACACCTCATTACACATGACCAAAACTAAAATGGCCTGTTCTTGGTGAGGTTCTATAATATACCACTGTAAAAAAAATAACCTGTGATGTACTCCACAAATACCTCTTCCATGGTAGTCCTGTCACTTTGAGTAAAGTTCCCCATGATGAGTGCATTTACCATCTCGTAACTCCCCATTTATGCTTTGCTTTCCAAGGATGTTACCAGGACTTGAGGATCTGAGTTATAGGGAAAGTTTGAATAGGTTAGGACCTTATTCCCTAGGGCGTAGGAGAATGAGGGGAGATTTGATAGAGGTATACAAAAAATGAGGGGTATAGATTGGCTTAACGCAAGTGCATATTTTCCACTGAGTTGGGTGAGGCTAGAAATAGAGGTCATAGGTTAAGGGTGAAAGGTGAAATGTTTAAGGGGAACATGAGGGGAAACTTCTTCATTCAAAGGGTGGTGGAACAAACTGCCAAATGAAGTGGTGGATGCGGGGTTGATTTCAACACTCGAGAAATTTGGATAGGTACACGGATGGGAGAGGTATGGAGGGCTATGGCCCAGGTGCAGGTCGATGGGACTAAGCTGATTAATAGTTTGGCACAAGCTAGGTGGGTCATAGAGCCTGCTTCTGTGCTGTAGTAGTTTATGACTATGATTTCAGGGGAGGGAACATTTTGGCTGCCTATAGACTATTCCTGTCCAAGTCTCCTCCCCCCAGCTATTCCTTATTTGCAATGTAGCCAATACCAGATCATGATCTACTACACTGACTCATCAAAACTTAACCCTTTCTGTTTTAGCAGTACCCCATCCTCTTTCGCTTTACATCTTTTCTTGTGGGACATGAATGTCCTGGACTACTGAATTCCCACTCCTAACTACCTTGCATTTGTTATTGTTTCTGGCATCCTCCATCTTATTACAAATGTCAAGTGTATTCAGATATAAAGACATTTTCTCCTTATCTGGATTCAATTCTGGCCACACTTGCTTATATTTTCTGTCGTACTTTGATTCTCATTCACTCCTTCGTGCTAAGCATATTAATGAAGCTTATAGCACAATTAAAAATAAGAAATGCCAAGTATACTGGCTGCCCATGTTAATTAAGTGTCTGACTTGTCTTACCGTGCTCTGAACTACATTAGAAATGGTTGACAACATGCCACGAGACCCGGCTGTGGGCGAAGAGTGTGTCGCATCTGCAGAATTTGCTTCTTCTTGTGCATCTATCCAGGAAATTAAAAATATACTAAAAACAGTTATTCAGGAACAAAAAAAGAACACAATCGTATCTCATTTCTTAGATTATTCCCCATAATAAAGCTGAAATGCTGCTCTATTTCACTCTCTGCACTTCTGCCTGCTTGACACCAGGAATAGCACAAAAATAAATTAGTACCAGTCAATTTTATTTTCAAAATGCTTTCATCTTTGATGCACATTATTGGAAATGAAAACTTCAACTTGACATCTTTCATTAAAGAACTGCTCTCATTGATATCTGTCATTATCACTAAAATGCAACCAAACACAATTATTAGTTGGCTTTCCTTTTACCAAAAACAACAATAAGTATCTTGTAGCTCTTTGAGAAGTTCTATAGTTCACTTGCTCACATTCTACTATCTGATGGATTTATACGTCTACATAAAAATATTATAAATACCCAGCAATATATTCTACACTGGATAGACCTTGCTTTTTGAATTGGTCACCAGGAAGTCAAACAAGCTTCCATTAAACTATCATGTGTCAGAGCCCCAAGATGAAATCAAAACTAGAATGTTCAGCAGTTCAAATAAATTCCAGTCCTGGTCAGATCATTATTGGAAAGCATCTAATATTTATTATAATAACAAGTTATACTATAGTTGAATACATCCAAAGCATCAAAGCCAATCACAATGACCTTGAAAAAACTAGGATATCACCAAAATCCTATCTTCTGCCAGTTTAATTTACCATAGGAATGTGACAAACATCTGTGTAATTCTTATTAATAAAATGGAGTTTTAATCCCAGTACGAACATATTGCTCACTTTTTGGAGGTTTGTCAATTTGTACAGATTTTGGATTAATCTGTAGCTAGAAATGGAAAATATCAATTTATCTAGGACTTGCTTCTGACACCCATTTCCCCAGGTCAGTAGTACGAGGTAAACTAGATTAGTTTCAAACACTGATGAGATGTCATGACAATGAAGACATCAACCCTCCTCAAATTACAGTCTATGTTTCAAGAGTGGAGTTCAATAACAACTCTAATACATGTCATAATTAGAGCTGTACAAAAATTATTGAACTTATTTATTTTAGTAAAGATATAAAAGTAGTGTCAGTTTGCAATACCAATGAGGAGGAAGTGGGTTAAGTGTGGAGTGTAAGTTTACTGAAATAATGACTTTTTTTTTGGTGGAAAAAGAAAAATATAAGGTTAAGATTAGCATTATTTGTCACAGATGTACATTGAAAAATACAGTGAAATATGTTGTTTGCGTGAAGTGAAATCAACAAGGATTGTGCTAGGCAGCCCACAAGTCTCACCACGCTTCTGGTGCCAACACCGCAGATCCAAAAATTACTAACCCTAACCGTATTTCTTTTTGGGATGCGTGAGGAAACTGGAGCACCCAGAGGAAACCCACCTGGTTACAGGGAAAATGTACACACTCCTTATAGACAGCAACAGAAATCAAACCCTGGTCTGACAGCTGGTGTGGTAAGGTGCTGTGCTAACTGCTACACTACTGTGTTGGCCTGAACTAAAAATCTCACTGAAACTTTGAAAGACCTCATAAAGTGCTTCTTTGTCATCTTTTGTTGACAAACACTAGAATCATGAATCAGTACAAATTAAATATAATTGGAAAAACTTTAGAACTAGTCTCTGCATAAAAGGTAACAACACAATATATGCTACTTCAAGTTCAAGAACTTAGACAAGTATATTTTACAGATGAGGTAAGATGGGTAAAAATTTATAAGAATTGCTTGTGAGTTAAGCTCCATGAATTTAATTCTTCCTTTCCTGCTCCTCAGTGAATTATTTAACCAAGTCCTATGCGGGAGTGCACCCTACACCCTGAAGACATCTACTCAGTACAGAAAATGGATCAAAAAGGTACTAAGTATCATAAGAATAAAGAAGTAATAAGTTACTTCAAGAACAGAACAGCAAAGAGAAAAAAAATTGGCTATTTTTCAGCTACCTGACGCTAAGGCAACTTCATCTGTCGCAGCTAGTTTCCTCTCCTCAGAAGCAGGGGCACCACCATGTATTTTGAGAGATGCTTCTGCTTTTTCCTTCACAGTATTCAGTCCATGACCTACAATTAAGTGTTAAATTATTCAAGGCACATATTAAAATAAAGCGTTTTGAGAATAAATAAAAAGTAGCAAGCATAACCAACAAAGCTCAAAAGCATG
This sequence comes from Hypanus sabinus, assembly GCF_030144855.1. Classification (NCBI taxonomy): domain Eukaryota; kingdom Metazoa; phylum Chordata; class Chondrichthyes; order Myliobatiformes; family Dasyatidae; genus Hypanus; species Hypanus sabinus. Next base: position 43,592,885 of record NC_082719.1, on the reverse strand, counting down.
GCCTTCACTAAAGGCTGATTTATACATGTGCGTACGGGCTACGCCATAGTCCTGATTTTCACTTCTGCGTAGCTCTACGCCATAGCAAGCATGCATTGGTGTGTGCCAAAACTCTAGTTGGTGGTGGGGTTTCTATGCCACTGTGTTGAGTTTCTTCGTGAGAGACATGGACGAGGAAATGCATTTCAAACATTTTTGCATGTCGGCAGGTAGATTTGACAATTTGGTTCATCTATTTCGCATCGGTGTACAGACATGGCAGAGAAGAAGCAACCGGAAATGCATAGGAGGAAATGCGATGCTACCAAGCGGACTGATCTCAGTTGTTGCGGTCTGCGTCGCTGTGACGCGTGAGTTACTTTTTTGGGGAGGTGCACGTCACCCTACGGTGTAGGGTACACGGTACCTATGGCATAGACACGACGCACAAGTAAAAATCAGCCTTAAGAATCACTGCGGAACTTCCACATCAGTCCTACTTTTTTGTCCAATCTTCATGCTCCTTCAGTCCCATTGTGATTGAATTCAACAATCTTAATCACATCAGTCTCAGGTGAAAAGTACCAGAATTCCAAAGATTCATAAACTCAAAATATTTTTACTCACCCTACAATTCATCAAGTGACTATGACACCCCCTCCCATTCTAGACTTAAGCCAATCAAAGCCCTTTACCAATATAACACATCATTAACTTCTATTTGGAATAATCAAAAGTCATATTGTTTGAGGGACCAACAATTGATTCATTTTAAGTATAAGTGAAAAAATTGAAGGCTCATTCCTCTTATCAACTGGTATATTTACGAATCCATATAGTTGTCTTACATCATCTATTGTGACTACCAAGTGATGCAAGTTTCTAGCTCCTAATCTTTTATGCTCAACTTAAAAGAATATGAAACATTGGGTACAATTTGAATTCTCATTACTTTGAGACATTCCATTCATACGTTAACTTGTAAAGTAATTGCTCTCCTCTGGAAACTTCTATAATCAACAAACGACACACACAAAATGCTGGAGCCAGCCAGCCAGGCAGCATCTATGGAAAAGAGTACAGTCGACATTTTGGGCTGAGACCTTTCAGTAGGACTGAAGAAAAAAAGATGAGGAGTGAGAGTGGAGGGAGGGGAAGGAGAAACACAACATGACTGGTGAAACTCGGAGGGGTGAAATAAAGAGTTGGGCAGTTGATTGGTGTAAGGGATACAAGGCTGGAGGAGGGGGAATCTAATAGGATAAGAAAGAAGGCCATGGAAGAAAGAAAAGGAGGAGCATCAGAGGGAGGTGATGGGCAGGCAACGAGATAAGGTGAGAGAGGGAAAAGGGGATGGGGAATAAAGAGGCGGGAGACATTACCGGAAGAGTTTGAGAAATTGATGTTCATGCCATCAGGTTGGAGGCTACCCATTCGGAATGCAAGGTCTTACTCCTCCAACCGGAGTGCCTGCCCATCGCCTCACCCACCCCCGATTTCATCTATCAATCTGTGTTTCTCCCTGCACTCTCCCTTCCCCACCTTCTAACTCTGGCTCCTCATCTTTTTTTTCCTCCAGTCCTGCTGAAGGGTCTTGACCTGAAATGTCGACTGTACGTACTCTTTTCCGTAGATGTTGACTGGCCTGCTGAGTTCCTCCAGCACTTTGTGTTGTTACTTGGATTTCCAGTATCTGCAGATTTTCTTTTGTTCATAATCAACTTACATCTACATTTGCCAGCCAATGAATAACTATCATAACACTCACCAACAGTTGCTGTAGCTGTGGAGATCAGAGATTTTCCCCAAGCTCCCCAGGATCCCCAAGTACTTTTATTTGAGGGGGAAACCTGTAAAATTGATCCACAATAGAAAATGTTTACCCAATGCAGCATCAGATTTTTATCTGAGATCCTTTGACATGGCTCAACATGTAATGAAATCCTATCTTAATAAAATGATTGCTACTGGTTATCTTAGCCAATTTTTTAAACTTGCACTCACTTGACAAAGTTTCACAGTAGATTTACAGGCATCCAGATCGGTGGAAAATTCTATACTCAAATATGCTTCTGCAGAATCCTGGTCTCTGATCACAAATGTCAGTATACAGTGAAACCCATTCAATGTGGGTGACATTCAATGGTTAAGGGCTCACTGCCTGTTGCAATGAAGACCTCCACTTTATAAACAGTCAAATCTCAAGAAAATCTGCCCTAATATTCCTGCAGCACCATTTCAAGCATTCCAAATGAAAATCACTCAGCAATTCTCAGTTTTGGATCTGAAGGCACTCTACTGTCACAGATGCTCTCTACTTGCATGGTAGCATGCATCTACACAGTCAATGAACCCACAAACACTCCCTCTTTATTCCTCTATTTTGCACTACCTATTTTTGCAACTTATAATAATTGTTGGGCTTTGCATTGTATTATTGTTGCAAATTAACAAATTTTATGTAACTCATCAGTGATAATAAATCTAATTCTGATGGAAAAGGGCACTCTAGTCCACTGCCAAGCACACATTTACACCCGTGTGGAACAAATTCTTCTTTAGTCTCTTCACATTCCAAATCATTCTTCTCCCAGACTCTACCACTCTCCTACATATCTGGGGAAATTAATAATGGCCAACTAATTTACCAACCTACACATCTTTGGGACACAGTAGGAAACTGGAACACCCAGAGGAACTCATGCAATTAAATGGAGAATATGCAAACTGCAAAAGATCTGGACTAGAGTAAAGGATTAAACCCAGGTTTCTGAAAAATGTGTATTTGATCCTATGGATTTCAACAGGCCACAGGCATAAAATATTCATAATGTAATATAACATAAAATGTAGTCAGAAACCTTTGTTACAAAGCACTGAGAAAGTTGCAGCCAGATGTCAGAATGACTGCATTGCTACATGTGGCATTCCACATGAATATGGAGTTTGGTGGTTTTAACAATAGGTGCAGGGAAATATTTTTATAATTTCTCATCTGGAATGCAGCCTCATAATAAGTTGGTAACTCCAGTGAAATTACTTGGCCTCCTGAAACACCACTGCAAGCGCAACACCAGTGTTTGACCAGCTGAAATCCAATTCAGGATTGTGATTTTTAACAGGAGACAGGAAATTGCTGGAGTCTATTTGCTCACAGTCGGCGGGGAAGGGGATGGAAGGAAAAATAAAAGAGTAGAAGGCAACGTTAGATCAAATGACACTAGATTATTCATGATTGGTGGGGTTTTATTTTAAAATCAAGACCTTTCGGCCATGAAGATACTACAGTCAGGGAAGGATGATCTGATCAGTCATCAAAAGTTGTATCTCATTGGATGATCAGCAGGTTAGCACTGGCCACCATCATGACCTAAGCTCGAAGTATTGATGGATAGAGGAAGTGAAGGGTATCATGGTATTAGATATAACTTTAAGGTCACTGACACTATGATAGTGTAGGGGTTAACACAACACCATTATAGCTCAGAGCATTGGAGTTTGGAGTTCAATTCCAGTGTCCTCTGCAAGCAAGTTTCTATGTTTCTTTCTGTGTGTGAGTGGGTTTCCTCCTGGTGCTCTGGTTTTCTCTACAGTCCAAAACTGTACCAGTTAGTAGATTAACTGCAGATTGGAAATTGTCTCAGGATTAAGCTGGAGTTAAATTGGTGTGCTGCTGGGTGGCACTTCTCAAGGGGCAAGGAAGGTCTGTTCCATGCTGTATCCCTAAATAAATAAATACATTTAAATCAAGTAAGAGAATTTCATCACAGTAAGGAATTCTTATTTATTAAGGTCCTTAGTCAGAATTTCTGCATCACCAGCAGGTATTCAATAACTGCTGCAAACATAAGTAGGCAGAGATGATGCTGGTCAAGCATTTGGTATTTGTGAACATATTTGACAATAGAAGAAGGAGAAAATTGCATCTTTTCCGCCCTGATAGCTACACAATAACACTGCTGAAAATTAAACACAAATACTTAACAAATTTAGACATGACTAGAATAGATGAGGAAGTTTGTCTCTTCAAATCTACTATTCCTCTGAATAGACCCTGAAGCCCCTTATCAATGGACACTTTTGCCTAATTCTGAGTTTTCTTAAATTGCAGCGATGAGAGAAAATAAAAGGAATGTTTGCAATGTGGCATGGATCAAAGTTGTCAAGATAATAATTACACAACAAATAGGAACTAGAGAAAGATTAAACATTTAAAACTAAAAGGTACAGACAAATCTGAAAAGAACAAAAGTAGTTTACTTGAGATTGTTGAAGTCTGAGATAACACTCAAAGATTACAACCTATTTTGTAATAGAGGTGTGGGCAGGGGGTGATTGAATACGTGGCAGAGAACAAAATTACCTGCTTATAAGAACATTATTTAGTTAATAGAAACTACTATGAATTTATCTCCATAAAATTAATAAGTATGCTACTATTATAAGGAACCTATAGAATTATTCCCAAACTGCGCGCAATTGTTTGGGCTTATTTAAAGACTTCAATGTTCTGGATTGAATCAAAGAGCCATGCAAGCCTTTAGATGTTTATCAACTAATATTCCATAATATAAATCAAACTTTAACTGTGAAAAACATGATGGAACTTCTTTTCATTGCATGAAATACTCTATATGTTGGCTATTTAGAACAACTAATTGTACTGTGTACTAAGTGCAAACTTAATTACACCAATAATTTATTTAAATACTTATTTGATAATTTAACAGCTATAAAATAACTTGCACAACCAGTTTGGATAATATTTAGTCATCAGCAAACACATTTGTAGCCATTCTGAAACCTGCTGACAAGAAGAATCAGTGATGACATAATACGAATGTGCCCTGAACAGAATCTGACTTTAGCCACCTACTTGATATTGAAAACTGGTTCAATTCTGATTACTTATAATTTATATTTTGAACACGTCACATACCTCTGTGACATTTTCCTCTGCTGGAGTATGTGCATCCAATATCTGAGGTCTGCTGGATTCTGTGTCAATATTTATAACCTCATTATTTTCAGTGGATATAGCCTTAAATGACTCTTCAGTGGACAATGGATCTTTTGATAAAGTTGCTTCTTCCAGGCCACTCTGTTTTCGCTCATCCACAGCCCCAGTCTTGGGTACAATTTCTTGATGTGAGCTCTTATCATCAACTGGGACATGACTGAGATCATACTCCAAAGGATCACTCAATTGAGAAGATATGGTATCTGTTGAAATTCTTGTGCTATTTCCATTTGCTGCATTGGACCCATCTTCAATTGATACATTTTCTATTGCAGCTGAAATAACATCCTTGGTGTTACCTTCTGCCTCAGACATTCTTAATCATATCTATAAAATAAAATGTTAATCATTACTACTCACACTTGTTCTCATCATTTCATTCCCAAACAAATGTTAGGAGCAAGTATTTGAACAGCCTGAAACCTGCATAACTATCCAATATTCCTTAGTTAGTGAGAATTTTCAAACTCTGGCACCTGGTGATATTTACCTGGACCCACTAAAAATTCCCACGATCAGATATTCTTAGCTAGTGTTTGACAAAAGTTCTTCCATCACATTGCTTTTAAGGCGGATTACTTAGTATGTGTTCAAATAAGGTGCCCTTTAGAGACAAAGCTGGCACTCAGGAGAATAGGGTTGTGGAAAGTGTTTTAAGAGACAAGAAAATCTATGAATGCTGGAAATCCAAGCAACACACACAAAATGCTGGAGGAACTCAGCAGGCCAGGCAGCATCTATGGAAAAGAGTAAACAGTTGATGTTTCTGGCTGAGACCCTTCATCAAGACTCTATGATAGTAACTTATGTGCCCTTGGGTCTTTCAGCTTTTTGAGCGCCTTCTCCCTTGTAATAGTAACTTCACTCACTTCTCTTCCTTCAAACCGTTCAACATCTGGCTAGTGTTTTCCACAGTGAAGACTGAAGCAAAGTACTCATTTTGTTCACTTGCCATCTCCTTACCCCTGTTATTATTTCTCCGACCTAATTTTCTTGCAGTCTCTCTTATTTTTTATATACTTGAAAAAGTTTTTATATTCAGCTTGACAGTGTTGCTAGCTTGCTTTCATATTTCAGCTTTCCCCCCTCTTAAAGACTCTTTTAGTTGCTTTCTGTAGGTTTTTAAAAGCTTCCCGATCCTCTATCTTCCTGCTATTTTACTTTGCTTTTTTGCTTTTACATTAGCTTTGACTTCCCTTGTCAGCCACGGTTGTACTATTTTGCCATTTGAGTATTTCTTTGTAATGAACCAGAGGCAATTGGGGAGCTTAAGTTAAAGGAACCCTAAGGAGACAGTGATCACAGTATGATTGAGTTCAACTTGAAATTTGATAGGGAGAAAGTAAAGTCTGACATTACAGTATTTCAGTGGAGTAAAGGAATTACAGTGGTATGAAAGAGGAGTTGGCCAAAGTAAATTGGAAGGAGATGCTGGCAGGAATGACAGCAGAGCAACAATGTCTTGAGTTTTTGGAAAAAATGAGGAAGGTGAAGAATAGTGTGTTCCAAAAACATAACACCCAATCCAGCATAGCTGATCCCCTAGTAGATTTAACAACAAACTTCTCTGAAAAGCCATCTCATAGGCATTCAACAAACTCACTATCTTGGGATCCATTACTAACCTGATTTCCCCAATCTACCTGCATGGTATAATCTCCCATGACTATCCTAACATTGTCCTTTGGACATGCTTTTTCTACTTCCCGTTGTAATCTGGAGTCCACATCTCAGTTACTGGTTGGAGGCCTGTATATATCTGCCATCAGGGTCCTTTTATTTACCGTTTCTGAACTCAACCCAGAAGGATTCAACATCCTCTGATCCTATGTCACATTTTTCTACATTTGACGCCATTCTTTACCAGCAGAGCCACGCCACCCCCTCTGCCTACTTTCCTATCCCTCTGATAAATGCGTAACCTTGGACATTCAGCTCCCAACAATAACTGCCCTTCATCCATGATTCAGTCATGGCCACCTCATACCCGACAATCTGTGAAAGTGCAAGAAGGTCATCCACGCTATTTCTTGTACTCCGTGCATTTAGATATAACATTTTGAGTACTATTTTCACTACCCCTTTTGATTCTGCACCATTAATTCACTGATACTCAACCCTTTGACTGTAATGTTGTCCTATCATCTGCCTGCCCTTCCTGACAGCCTTACTGCACACTTTTTTTAAACCATCCATCCTATCCCGAGTCCCTTCACTCCAGTTCCCACACCCTGCCAATTTAGTTTAAACCCTCCTCAACTGCTCTAACAAAACCTGCCTGTAAGAACATTGCCCCCCACCCAGGTTCAGGTGCAACTCATCCCTTATGTATGGGCCAAACCTCCCCTAGAAGAGATCTCAATGATCTAAGAAACTGAAGCCCTGCCCTCTGAACCAGCTTCTCAGTCATGCCATCCAAATCAACCTGTTTTTACCCTCAATGGCGCATGGCACAGATAGTAATCCAGAAATTACTACCTTGGAGGTCCAGCTTCTCAGCTTTCTGCCTAGCTCTCAAAATACTCTCTTCAGGTTCTCCTTGCTCTTCCTTCATATGTCATTGACACTAATATGTACCAAACTATCTGGCTGCTCTGCTTCCCTCTCCAAAATCCCGTGGTCCAAGATGTCCCTGATCCTGGCACTTGGGAGGCAACATACCATCTGGGTGTCCCATTCACATCCATAGAATCTCCTCTCTGTTTTCATGCATGAAAAAAAATTCTTTAACATTTGGTCTGCGTCAAAACTACTTCAAACATCTTGATATGCTAAAAAGATAAGCAGGAGAATTTTCCTCACTCTGAAGCTCCTCAATTACTTTCACATGATGGAACGTGAAGCTGAAATGCCCCAATAGCACATTAAAACGGGATTGGTACACGGTCATTTAAAAACACACAGAAGGTTCCACATGTACTTGGGAGAGGCTTAACTGTATCGCTTAACTGTGTTGCAAAGAAAATGCAAGACTAATGATTAGAAGTAGTCCAAGTGATTGCTTTTAAGGAACGTGTTAAAAGCAGAACGTAGGTAAAGAACCAGAACATCTAGGAAAAATACACCAAAGTCTGGGGTTTTTGCTGTTGATAGTTATTGATGGTCGAGCTATTGATATCAGTGATGCTCTGAAGGATATAATCAAAGAAACAACTATCTTGGCAGGTTTCAGGTTTGGACATAGTAGGAAATAAAGGAGAAAATTTTTAAATGTTCGAAGGGGAACTGATGCGGCATACATACTAAAGATCCAAATCTCATTTCCCAATATTTGGCCTGAAGCCTTCTATATCATAGCATCTCAAATGATCATTAACTACTTCTAAAATCTACCTTTCCTCACTATTCTTCTGAGCAGCAAGTTCCAGGTTTTGGTCATCTGCTGGGTGAAAGAAATTCCTCAGGATGGACCTTGTACAAGATCCCACTGTACCTCAATATTTCCTAACCATTATTCTATCCATCAATACCATTCTATAGCCAAAGATAACTCACTATCTACAGCAGCACCAATAGTTGGAAGTATACTAGTCATACTTTCTACATTCATATTCATCTTTCATTTATATAACAAACTACTAAGGTCCCAAGACTGATTCCCTGTGGTATAGATGGAAGACAGGGCACCTGGTTGAGCAGTGTTAAAACATCCTCTAGCTCAACATCTGTACAACTTAAAGGCTAGTTGTTGACCAGGAAGGAGGAGGTGGTTGAACATTCACTAGTCTGCATTAGTGAATCAGTGGTGGAGAGAGTCAGCAGCTTTAAATACCTGGGCTTAACATACTAGATGAACTGTCTTGGGTCCAACACATGGATGCAATCACAAGGATAAGGAGGTTCAGTTTGTCACCACAAACTAACAAACTTCTATAGATGTACTGTTGGAAGTATCCCGATTGGGTGCATCATGGTCCAATATGGCAATTTTAATACACAGGAACACAAGAAGCTGCAGAGTGTAGCAGACTCAGGCCAATATACAATGGGCACGTTCCTCCCCACTATTGGTAATACCTAAAGGAGGTGCTGCCGCAAGAAGGCAAAATTCATCATGGTGCACTATCTGGACCATGAAATCTTCTCACAGGTACTAACTACCAGGCAGAAGGTACAGAAGTCTGAAGTCCGAAGTCCCACGCACTAGGTTCAAGAACAGCTATTTCTCTTCAGCCATTTGGTTCCTGAACCAACTGTCACAACCCTTATCACTAGTCTAGAAAGACTATAACCACTTTGATTATTTTGCACTAAAATTGACTTTTTGTTTTAATTGTGTTTTACTTGTAAGACTGTGTAACTTGTGTTTTACTTGTGAATGCTGCTTCTGTAAAGCTATGTGTCTCTGATACTGCTGCGAGTTTTGTGCATATACAGTGGCATGCAAAAGTGTAAGCACCCCTGGTCAAAATTTCTGTTACTGTAAATAGCTGAGTAAAAGATGACCTGATTTCCAAAAGGCATAAAGTTAAAGATGACATTTCTTTAATATTATAAGCAAGATTACTTTTTTATTTCCATCTTTCACAGTTTCAAAATAACAAAAAGTTTGGGCACCCCGCGTTGTCAGAACTTAGTAACACCCCCTTTGGCAAGTATCACAGCTTGTAAACACTTTCTGTAGCCAGCTAAGAGTCTTTCAATTCTTGTTTGGGGGATTTTCACCCATTCTTCCTTCCAAAAGGCTTCTAGTTCTGTGAGATTCTTGGGCCTTCTTGTATTCACTGCTTTTTTGAGGTCTATCCACAGATTTTCGATGATATAACCATATAACCATTCACAGCACGGAAACAGGCTATCTCGGCCCTCCTAGTCCGTGCCGAACTCTTAATCTCATCTAGTCCCACCTACCCGCACTCAGCCCATAACCCTCCACTCCTTTCCTGTCCATATACCTATCCAATTTTACCTTAAATGACACAACTGAACTGGCCTCTACTACTTCTACAGGAAGCTCATTCCACACAGCTATCACTCTCTGAGTAAAGAAATACCCCCTCGTGTTTCCCTTAAACTTCTGCCCCCTAACTCTCACATCATGTCCTCTCGTTTGAATCTCCCCTACCCTCAATGGAAACAGCCTATTCACGTCAACTCTATTTATCCCTCTCAAAATTTTAAATACCTCGATCAAATCCCCCCTCAACCTTCTATGCTCCAATGAATAGAGACGTAACTTGTTCAACCTTTCCCTGTAACTTAAGTGCTGAAACCCAGGTAACATCCTAGTAAATCGTCTCTGCACTCTCTCTAATTTATTGATATCTTTCCTATAATTCGGTGACCAGAACTGCACACAATATTCTAAATTTGGCCTTACCAATGCCTTGTACAATTTTAACATTACATTCCAACTTCTGTACTCAATGCTATGATTTATAAAGGCCAGCATCCCAAAAGCCTTCTTCACCACCCTATCTACACGAGACTCCACCTTCAGGGAACTATGCACTGTTATTCCTAGATCTCTCTGTTCCTCTGCATTCCTCAATGCCCTACCATTTACCCTGTATGTTCTATTTGGATTATTCCTGCCAAAATGTAGAACCTCACACTTCTCAGCATTAAACTCCATCTGCCAACGTTCAGCCCATTCTTCGAACCGGCATAAATCTCCTTGCAAGCTTTGAAAACCCATCTCATTATCCACAACACCTCCTACCTTAGTATTATCGGCATACTTACTAATCCAATTTACCACCCCATCATCCAGATCATTTATGTACATTACAAACAACATTCGGCCCAAAACAGATCCCTGAGGCACCCCGCTAGTCACCGGCTTCCATCCCGATAAACAATTATCCACCACCACTCTCTGGCATCTCCCATCTAGCCACTGTTGAATCCATTTTATTACTCCAGCATTAATACCTAACGACTGAACCTTCTTAACTAACCTTCCATGTGGAACTCTGTCAAAGGCTTTGCTGAAGTCCATATAGACTACATCCACTGCCTTACCCTCATCAACATTCCTCGTAACTTCTTCAAAAAATTCAATAAGGTTTGCCAAATGATGTTTAGGTCAGGGGGACTGTGAGGGTCATGGCAAAACCTTCAGCTTGCGCCTCTTGAGGTAGTACTTTGTGGATTTTGAGGTGTGTTTGGGATCATTATCCTGTTGTAGAAGCCATCCTCTTTTCATCTTCAGCTTTTTTACAGATGGTGTGATGTTTGCTTCCAGAATTTGCTGGTATTTCAATGAATTCATTCTTCCCTCTACTAGTGAAATGTTTCCTGTGCTGCAACACATGATCGATCCATGCTTAACAGTTGGGGAGGTGTTCTTTTCATGAAATTCTGCACCCTTTTTTCTCCATCAGACCTTTGCTCATTGTAGCCCAAAAGTTCTATTTTAATTTTATCAGTCCACAGGACTTGTTTCCAAAATGCATCAGGCTTGTTTAGATGTTCCTTTGCAAAGTTCCGATGCTGAACTTTGTGGTGAGGATGCAGGAAAGGTTTTCTTCTGATGACTCTCCCATGAAGGTCATATCTGTGCAGGTGTTGCTGCACAGTAGAACAGTGCACCACCACTCCAGAGTCTGCTAAATCTTCCTGAAGGTCTTTTGCAGTCAGAAGGGGGCTTTGATTTGCCTCCCTAACAATCCTATGAGCAGTTCTCTCGGAAAGTTTTCTTGGTCTTCCAGACCTCAACTTGACCTCCACCGTTCCTGTTAACTACCATTTCTTAATTACATTACAAACTGAGGAAATGGCTACCTGAAAATGCTTTGCTATCTTTTTATAGCCTTCTCCTGCTTTGTGGGCATCATTTATTTTAATTTTCAGAGCGCTAGGGAGCTGATTAGAGGGGCCCGTGACTGCTGATTGTTGGGACAAGGTCTGAGGGATCAGGGTTATTTATAAAGCTTTGAAATTTGCATCACCTGGCCTTTCCTAATGATGACTCTGAACAAGCCATAGCCCCAACAACATAATTAAGGTCTGAGACCTTGGTAAAAGTTATGAGAGCTCAAATCTCTTTGGGGTGCCCAAACTTTTGCATGGTGCTCCTTTCCTTTTTTTCCCCACTCTAAAATTGTACAAAACAGAAATATACACTAACCTTGCTTAAAACATTGAAAAGAATGTTCCATCTTTAACTTTATGACTTTAGGAGATCAGTTCATCTTCTACTCAATTAACTATTCAGTCACAGAATTTTGACCAGGGGTGCCCAAACTTTTGCATGCCATTGTATGTACTTGTGCATATGACAATAAACTCAACTTTGACTTTGGTACACAACTGTTCATAAGCTTTCACTACAAGAACATCCTCCTTCATTGACCTCTGTCAGTATACTGAGCCAATTTGAGATCCACTCTGCCAAACTGCCACGAATCTTACAGCTTGGACGTGTCAAAGGCCTTAACGAAGTTCACGGAGGTTACATCAACCCACTACCTTTAATACACTTAACCATCTCCTTGAAATGTATCATATTAAACAGGATCCTCTCTTAACAAAACCATGGGGATTATTCTGATAACGCCTTGCTTCTCCAAGTACAGATTAATCCAATAACTTCACACCCCTTTTAATAATCTATTTTATGCCTGCTACGGCATTTATTAAAATAAGCCCCCCTTTTTTTTGTATCCAGATCTGATTTGTGTTGTAGGAGCTCCAGCAATCTCCATCCTTGCTTCTCACAGCAGGGATAAAGAGCCTTGCTGCTTTAGGTCCATCGCTGTGTAAACTACAGAACATCTACTACAAAACTTGTAAAGGCGAGGGTTTGTGCCTCTGCTCCCAGAGTTTTTCACACACCCATCACCCTCGGGGTGAGAAATTTTCTGTGGTCTGGTTCGGGAGCCGATCAACCGGACTGCAAGCTGCTTAGAGTTTAACACTCCTCCGCTCTGGACTTTGAAGCGTCGGAGGTGGGGTACACGCCGAGCCGAGGGTCCAACCCCGGGGGCTGTGACCGTGGCCTCCCACTGCGGTCCGTTGGAAGTTTAAACCCTGCGCCCGGCTCGAGACTCACCTGCCGGCACACGCGCTCGCCGTCGCCTCTCCCTTCTCGGCGCCGCCACGTCGACAGCCAAACCCCATCCTGGGCCCGGAACCTGGAGCTCAGCACGGCACAACCCACCGGAAAGGAACGTCGCATCCAATAGGGATCGGGCCGGGCCGGGCCCGCACGGCGTTCCGCCGCGGTTTCCAGCGGATCGCTTCTGGGGGAAGCGGGTTCAATACCTGGCGGTGCACACAAACAGCAGCATCCATGGGAGATAAATAAACAGTCCACGTTCTGGCCCGAGACCCTTCTTCAGGACTGGAAAGGAAGGGGGGGGGGGGGGAACGACAACAGAATGAAAAGGTTTGAGGGGCAAGTGTTATAAATGGTCAGAGGCTCATGGGGGTAGTAGGTAAGGACAAGAGGGACCCTGTCACTGTTGAGGCAGCGGGAAGATGGGGTGTGCAGATGTCCAGGAAATGTGGGTGATCAATGGTGAGGAAGGAAAGCCCTTCCAGGTGAGGCAACACTTCACCTGCAGATTTGCTGGGGTCGACTTTTGCATCCGGTGCTCCTTCTACATGGGTGAGACTCTATAAATTGGGGCACTGCTTAGCTGAGCACATGCGTCCCATTCGCCTACAGCAGAACTTCCGTGTGCCCAATCATTTAAATTCCAATTCCCATTCCTACTCTGACAAGTCGGTCCACAACCATGTTCAGAATATAAGCAACAGTTTATATTCTGTCTGGGTAGCCTCCAACCAGTTGGCATGAATATCGATTTCCCCTTCTGGTACACCCCCCCCCCCCAGTAACCCTTCTCATTCACCTTCTATAATACACTCTTCTCTGCTCTCAGATTTCTTCATCCCCAGCCTTTTACCTTTCTCACCTGCCTGGCTTCTCCTATCACCTTCCAGCTATCCTGCTGCCTCTCCCCCACCTTTTTCATTTTAGGAGCTTTCCCCTTTCTTTCCAGTCCTAAAGAAGTGCCTTGGCCCGAATTGTCAACTTTTTGCTCATTTTCATAGATGCTGCCTGACCTGCTGAGTTCTTCCAGCGTTTTGTGTGTTGCTTTGGATTTCCAACATCTGCAGGATTTCTTGTGTTTAGATATAACAATACATGTACTGGTCCCGGGCGGGGTAATGGGTTCAGCCAGTTCCTATTTTTGTAGGTTGCAGATTCGCTCCCATTTCTATTTAATTTAATTCCTTTTGGTGAATACAGTACCCCTAAGCTAGTGCTTCATGCAGTATGTTGAAGGGTTGAGAGTATTGATAGGAGAGATTGATATTGACTAGGAATGAATGTTTAGTTGCTTTAAGACCAAATGGAAGCCAATCTATAACCTATTGTGCAACACACACAAAATGCTGGAGGAACTCAGCAGGCCAGGCAGTATTTCTGGAAAAGAGAACAGTTGGAGTTTCTGGCTGAGACCCTTCAGCAGGATTAGAGGGAGGAAAAAAGATGAGAAGTAGATTTAAAAGGTCAGAGGAAAGGAAAGAGAAAGACAAGGTGAAACTGGGAGGGGGTGGGATGAAGTAAAGGAGGGGGAGGAGCACCAGAGGGAGGCAAGGTGAGAGATGGAAAAGGAGATGGGGAATGGTGAAGGGGTGGGGGTGGGGGTGGGGGCGGCCCGAGGTTTCGGAGGAAGGACTGACTGGGGCCCTGAATGGTAGTGAGGGAGGAGGTGTGGGGGCAGGTGTAGTACTGGTTTTGCTTGCAAGGGTAATTGCCAGGAGGGAGATCAGTAGGGTGGGACAAATGGCCAAGGGAGTCATGTAAGGAGCAAACCCTGCAGAATGCAGCAAATAGGGGTGGGAGGGAAAGATGTGCTTGATGGTGAGATACATTGGAGATGGCGAAAGTTCTGGAGAATTATGGGCTGGATGCAGAGGTTAGGGGGTGGTAAGTGAGGGCAAGAGAAATCCTATCTATGGGGGATGGTCAACAGTGTAGGTTTAGAACATAAACTGTTCCACGTAATCGACAAAAAGTCAGGCAGAGCTGGGACCCATGTGAGTCTGCATGGCTACGCCTTTTGTTTGAAGGAAGTGGGAGGGGCCATACTCTTCTCTCAATTCCTTGGAGTTCCAGCATCTGCAGATTTTCTCTTACTAAGAGCCTGGTGTACCCATTCATCCCTTCTCGTGACTGGTTTAATTGATAGCTCTTCTCTGAATCAACATACAGGAGATTCTGCAGATGCTGAAAATCTGGAGCAATACACCCAAAATGCTGGAGGAACCCAAGTATCTATGGTGGGAAGTGAACAGTCGCAACCCTTCATAGGACTGGAAAGGAAGCCGGAATAAAAAGCTGGGGAGACGGGAAGGAGCACAAGCTGGCAGTTAATTAGTGAGTCCAGGTGAAGTGTTGAAAGGGAAAGATGTGAGACGCTGGAAGTGATGATTGGATTCTGAATCAATACATTGTTAAGTCCCATTAATAGACTATGGAAACCTAACACTTAAGGGAAGCTGGAGATTGGGTGTTAACTCTCATTTAATATCTCTACATTTCTTTTTGAATGAGCTTGACTACACATTTTGTGCACTTCAAAAAGCTTTCTAGGTTACAAACCCACAACATAGGAGCATTTGGGATGAATTTTCCAGCTGTGCAGGGCTACAGGCATCTTCTGTCTCCTAAGAACTTGGCTCATGGCTGCATTTGTGACTTTCGAACTGTCAGGTTGGGAACAGAAACCTTCTGTAATGTTAGTTGGACTTGTATTTGGCTGAAAATGATCTGATATTGTGATATGAACTATATAATTATAAAACTTTACTTCCTGGTTGTGGTAAACTATGCGTATACCTGTCTGGACACGCCCCTCTGCTGACTGCTCCTGTGGCTCCTCCCACAGACCCCTGTATAAAGGCGATTGGAGGAACTGCTCCTCCCTCAGTCTTCAAGATGTTGTGGTCATTTTTGCTGCTACTAAAAGCCTCCTGCCTCCGAGAGTTATTGATGGTGCATCACTGGTCTTGCTTTTACATATTCATTGTTCTCGAAGCCACCGTTGGCAGTAACATTAAACTGAACTTCTGCTCTGGAATTTCCTCTCACTTTTGAGACCCTCCCAGAAAACTAGTACTTTGACCAAGCATTGAGTTACTTGTCACAAGACATCCAGCTTAATAGCCAGTGAGTTTCTGACATCAGGATACCGTCATGGAAGAGGGAAGCATGCAGTGGATCTTAAGGACCTCATAAAAGCAATCACCTTCTGCAAAAGGACTAAGTCTAATACTTGTGACTGTGAGAGAGAGGTTTAGCCATTGGGTGGAGACAGTAGTATAACATTTCTACAATTCTTGTGTTACAGTGGAAAAAATTAGAAAACATTTGGAAAAAATTAGAAGTGACATATATGACCCTTCTATTAAATTTGATAAGACTTGGAGGCCGTTCATTCAACATTTTCACATGATGTAATTTGACCCTGTTCCAATCCTATTTTTTTTTCTGGTTCTGATTTTATATATATGTGTAGAGAGGATCGGAGTTGGTGACACTGATGATTCTTTGTCTTTTCTTAGATGTTACAAACAGCCCTTTTTTTCTTTTTTTATTAGTTAGTGGTTAGTTTGTTAGATTAATTCTTGTTTTTTGGGGGTAATTTTTTTTCCTTTTTCTTTTTTTTATATTGATATACATAGTTTTTTTGTCTTGTCCATATTATATTTGTATTATGTATGATTTGGGAAGACTTAACTATATTGTATTTATTGCTTATGCATCCTTTTATGCACATTTTAATTTTGTAATTTTGTAATCCCAATAATTATGTATCAATCTCACCATGCTTTCTTTCTTTCTTTTTCAATCTTTTTATTAAATTTCACATTAAAAAAAACAACACATGATAATGAATAGATTACAAATTCAATAAACTTGAAATTACATTAGTAATAGGATAATAGTATCCTATTAAACATCAATCAACAAAAGGTACATAAATCAGTCAAGTCTATATAAATATATATGAAGAAAAAAACAAAAATAATCATCAAAAAAGAAAAAAAAATTGAAAATATATAGAAGAAAATATATATTGAAAAAAAAATACTAAACTAAACTAACATGGGCAATAAATAACAGTTTATAAATATATGATAGTGTCAAGAAAAAAAACTCCGGAACTCCATACCTGAACAAGGATAAATAGAGAAAAGGATCTGAAATAGGCCAGATTAATTCATATGAAAGTGTCGAATAAATGGTCCCCAGGTTTCTTCAAATTTAATTGAAGAATCAAAAATAGTGCTTCTAATTTTTTCCAAACTCAGATAGGAAATAGTTTGGGAGAACCACTGAGATGTAGTAGGAGGATTTACTTCTTTCCAGTTTTGTAATATAGACCTTCTGGCAATTAATGTTACAAAGGCAATCATTCGTCTGATTGAAGGGGAAAGCTGATTGCCATCTTCATTTGGTATACCGAAAATTGCAGTAATAAAATGGGGTTGTAAATCGATATTCCATACTGAGGAAATGACATCAAAGATGTCCTTCCAATAGTTATGTAAAGTGGGACATGACCAAGACATGTGGGTCAATGAAGCCACTTCTAAGTGACATCTGTCACATTGAGGGTTGATATGCGAGTAAAATCGGGCAAGCTTATCTTTAGCCATATAAGCTCTATGTACAATTTTAAATTGTATTAAAGCATGTTTAGCACAAATAGAAGAGGAATTAACCATTTGTAAAATTTTTTCCCATTTATCTGTTGATATATTACATCGAAGTTCTTTTTCCATTCTTGTTTAATTCTATCTGATATTTCTGGCTGTATCTTCATAATCATGTTATAAATAAAAGCTACTAATCCCTTCTGACAGGGATTAAAAGTAAAAATCAAATCTGAAAAATCCGATGGAGTTGAATTAGGAAAAGATGGAAGAATTTTATGTAAGAAATTTCTAATTTGTAAGTATCTAAAAAAATTCGATTTAGGTAATTCAAATTTGTTGGAAAGTTGATCAAAAGACATCAAAGTACCTTCAAAAAAAAGATCACGAAAACATTTTATACCTTTCCTTTTCCATATGCTAAAAGCTTGATCTGTCAGTGAAGGTTTGAAAAAAAAATTACATAAAATAGGGCTGTCCAGAACAAAGTTTTTCAGATTAAAGAATTTGCGAAATTGAAACCAAATTCGTAGTGTATGTTTGACAACAGGGTTAGATATCTGTTTATTGAATTTAGCTAAATCAATAGGAAGAAAAGAACCAAGAACGGAAAATATAGAATATCCCTTTACCTCACTACATTCCAAATTTACCCACTGTGGGCACACAGGTGAATCCAGATCTAGTTTAAATCTCACCATGTTGATATTAATAAAAAGATTGAAAAAGGAACAGAAGAATCAGATTCAAGTTAATTTACGCTGATGGAATTTGCTGTTTTGCAGTAGCAACATAGTGTTCTCCTACAAATGTCTGGAGGAGAGCATTTTGATGGGTTGCATTAGTGCCTAGTACGGAGGCTGTAATGCACAGGCTCAAAAGGGGTTGCAGAGCCAGCCAGCTCCAGCAAGGGGAATAGCCTCCTCACCATCAAAGACAACTTCGAAAGACAGCGCCTCAAAAAGACAGTGTGCATCATTAAGGGTCCTCATCATCCAGGACATTCTTCTTCTCAATACTACCATCAGGGAGGGACAGGAGCCAGAAGACACACACTCAGCATTTCAGGAAGTTTCTATCCCTCCACCAATACATTTCTGAACAGGCTTGGACAGAAAATAGGCTGTCTGGCAGAGGCAAAGAGTGGGAATAAGGGGGGCCTTTTCTGATCGGCTGCCGCAGTGTTCCACAGGACCTGGTGTTGGGTCTGCTACTTTTCACATTATATGTTAATAATCAAGATGACAGAATTGATGACTTTGTGGTCAAGTCTGGAGATGATACAAAGGTAAGTGGAGTGGCAGATAGTGTGGAGGAAGCAGGTAGTCTGCAGAAGGACAGATATTTGAAGAATGAGCAAAGATTCCAGACCTGTTGGATTCTGGTGTTTTAGAAACATAGAAAACCTCCAGCACAATACAGGCATTTTGCCCCACAACACTGTGCCGAACATGTACTTACTTTAGAAATTACCTAGGGTTACCCACAGCCCTCTATTTTTCTAAGCTCTATGTACCTGTCCAGGAGCCTCTTCAAAGAACCTATCATATTTGCCTCTACCACAGTCACCAGCTGCCCATTCCACTCCTTCACCACTCTCTGAGTAAAAAACTCACCCCTGATATCTCCTCTGTACCTACTTCCAAGCACCTTAAAACTTTGCTCTCTTGTGTTAGCCATTTCAGCCCTAGGAAAAAGCCTCTGACTATCCACATGATAAATGCCTCTCATTATCTCATACACCACTCATCTTCTGTCGCTCCAGGGAGAAAAGGCCTACTCAACCAGGTTTACTCAACCTATTTTCATAAGGAATGCTCCCCAATCCAGGCAATATCCTTGTAAATCTCCTCTGTACCCTTTCTATGATTTCCACATCCTTCCTGTAGTGAGGTGACCAGAACTGAGCACAGTACTCCAAGTGGGGTCTGACCAGGGTCCTATATAGATGTAACATTACCTCTTGGATCTTGAACTCAATCCCATGGTTGATGAAGGCCAATACACCGTATGCCTTCTTAACCACAGAGTCAACCTGCGCAGCAGCTTTGAGTGTCCTATGGACTTGGACCCCAAGAACCCTCTGATCCTCCACACTGCCAAGAGAGTTACCATTAATATTATATTCTGCTATCATATTTGACCAACCAAAATGGACCACCTCACACTTAACTGGGTTGAACTCCATCTGCCACTTCTCAACCTATCAATGTCCCACTGTAACCTCTGACAGCCCTCCACACTATCCACAACACCCCCAACCTTTATGGCATCAGCAAATTACCAACCCATCCCTCCACTTCCTTATCCAGGTCATTTATAAAAATCACGAAGAGTAAGGGTCCCGGAACAGATTCCTGAGGCACACCACTGGTCACCAACCTCCATGCAGAATATGACCCATCAACAACTACTCTTTGCCTTCTGCGGGCAAGCTAATTCTGGATCCACAAAGTGAGGTCCCCATGGATTCCATGCCTCCTTACTTTTTCAATAAGCCTTGCATAGGGTACCTTTATCAAATGCCTTGCTGAAATCCATATACACTACATCTACTGCTCTACCATTATCAATGTGTTTTTGTCACATCCTCAAAAAATTCAATCAGGCTTGTAAGGCCTGATCTGCCTTTGACAAAGCCATGCTGACTATCCCTAATCATATTATGCCTCTCAGGATCTTTTCCATCAACTTACCAACCACTGAAGTAAGACTTACTGGTCTATAATTTCCTGGGCTATCTCTACTCCCTTTCTTGAATAAGGGAACAACATCTGCATCCCTCTTTTTCTGCCCCTGAGCCATCCAAGTCTCTGTAATGGCCACAACATCATAGCTCCAAGTACTGATCCACTCTCTAAGCCCATCCAGTTTGTTTATGATACTCCTTGCATTAAAATAGACACATCTGCTGCAAGGTTCTTTCAAAAGTCAGGAAAGAGGAACAAAACATGTTTTTTCACGATTGTTTTCTTGAGCATTGATAGAACAAGGAAACAGGAACAGAACTGCGATATTGGTCTACTAGTTAAGAGAGGGGGAGAAAACTAAGATGGTGCTGCCTTGTAGTCAGCTATTTTTATACCCATAGATCAGGAAAATTCCATTCAGATTTGGAAATAAGAGTCAACCAATGAGAAACCATTATTCAAATAACACTGTACCAAGAAGTACCAAGATACTATCACCATCAGGAAGCATAATAGGCAGTTAGATGTATATAAGTAATTGTATAACATCCAGGCAGATCATTAATTGTTAAACTGAAAAGTAAATAACAATTAGACAATCCAATCTAAAAATAAACAGTCAGATCCAGCAATCCTCCCTTTGATTTTAAATCACTCATTTAGAATCATTACATCTGAAAAATCATGGCAGGGATACTTATAATATTTATGTCAAGTGTGAAATTATCAAAACATACTTATCAAATATCAAGGAGCATGTATTCTTCAAGCTGTTAATAGGATTATGTCATGGTTAGGCAGATTAGTTGGCATACTTACATGATTTGAACTTTTCTATTAATAATTGCTTTTGAACAAGTAAAAAAGATATAAATTATGATAAGGCATATTAGTATGAATAATATGACTCATAATATGAAAAGTATGATGTAGGCATCACAGAATCATGGCTGAAAGTTAATAGCTATGAGCTTAATGTCTAAAGATATAGATTGTATTGAAAGGACAGGCAGGAAGGCAGAGGGGGTGGCATTGCTCTGTTGGTAAAAAATGAAATCAAATCATAGGGTCAGAAGGTGTTGGATCAATGTGAATAAAGCTAAGGAACTGCAAGGGAAAAAGACCCTGATAGGAGTTGTGTACAGACCCTGAAACAGTGGTAAGGATGTTGCCTACAAATTAAAAATGGAGATAGAAAATGCATGCATGGGGGACTTCAATATGCAAGTAGATTGGAAAAATCAAGTTGGTGCTAGATTACAGGAGGGGGAGTTTCTAAAGTGCCTACGAGATGGCTTTTTAGAGCAACTCATAGTTGAGCCCACTTGAGGATCAGCTATTCTGGATTGGGTGTTGTGCAATGAACCAGAATTCATTAGAGAGCTTAAGGTGATGCAGTGATGACCTCTTCTCCCTCTTCAACCCTCCTCCTCTTCCTGGACACCCTGCCCTGGTCTTCTGCCTGCTCTGGACCTTTTAATTGCTAACTGCTGATGGGACATCAACACTTCTCTCTCCAATTCCAACTTCACCCCTTCTGAACACTCTGCTCTCCACTAATCCCAACCTCACCACCAAACCTGCAGATAAAGGAGACGCTGTAGTAGTCTGTTGGAACTTACTAGGGCCCAGCAACAACTCTCAGACATGTCCTTTTACTTCCCCCTCGAACAGGATCCCACTAAGGAGCACATAGACTATTGTCTCCCACACCATCACTGACCTTATTAGCTCTGGGGATCTCCCATCCACTGCCACCATCTCATAGTTCCCACACCCTGCACTTCCCATTTCTACCTCCTACCCATGATCCACAAACCTGCTTGTCCAGGTAGACCCATTGTTTCAGCTTGTTCCTGCCCCACTGAACTCATATCTGCTTATCTTAATTCTTTCTTATTTCCCCCCCTAGTTCAGTCCCTTCCTACCTACATCCATGATGCTTCACACGCTCTGGATCTTTTCAATGATTTCAAGTTCCCTGGTCCCATCATCTTATTTTCACCATGGATGTTCAATCCCTATACCCCTCCACCCCCCACCAGGAAGGCTTCCGTTTCTTCCAGAACACCAGACCCAACCAGTCCCCCTCCATCACCACTCTCCTCTGTCTAGAGGAACTTGTCCTCACTCTTAATATTTTCTCCTTTAGCTCCTCCCACTTTCTTCAAACAAACAAAAACTGTATGGGTCCCAGCTATGTCAGCCTTCTTGTCAGCTATGTGCAACAGTCTACGCTCTAAACCTACACTGGAGTCAGTTCCCCACTTTTCCTCTGCTACACCGACAACTACATTGGTGCTGCTTCCTGCCTCACGAGGAGCTCATCGACTTCGTCCACCCTGCCCTCAAATTTACCTGGTCTATTTCCTCCCCTTTCTCAATCTCACTGTCTCTATCCCTGGAGACAGCTTATCTATTGATGTCTATCATAAACACACAGACTCTCACAGCTACCTGGACTAAATCTCTTCCAACCCAGTTACTTGTAAAAACACTATCTCATTGTCTCAATTCCTCTGTCTCTGCCACATTTGCTCTCAGGATGAGGCTTTTCTTTCTCAAAGAAAGGTGCTTCCCTTCCTCCACCATCAATGCTGTCCTCAACCGTATCTCTTCCATTTCACGCATATCTGCTTTTACCCCATCCACCCACCACCTTACAGGGATAGGGTTCCTCTTGTCCTCACCTACCACCCCACCAGCCTCCACGTCCAGCACATTATTCTCCAAATCTTCTGCCATCTCTAATGCGATCCCACCACCAAGCACATCTTTCCCTCCCCACACCCCACCCCCCAACTTTCTGATCCTGCAGAAATCGCTCCCTACGTGACTCCCTTGTCCATTTGTCCCTCCCCACTTACCCTTGCAAGTGGAACAAGTGCTACACCTGACCCTACTCCTCCCATTCAGGGCCCCAAACAGTCCTTCCAGGGGAGGCAACACTTCACCTGTGAATCTGTTGCAGTCATATATAATATACAGTTCCTGGTGTAGCCTCCTGTATACCGGTGGGACCTGATGTAATTTAGAAGACTGCTTCAATGAGCACCTTCACTCCATCTGCCAGAAAAAAAACACGATCTCCCAGTGGCTACACATTTTAATTCTACTTTCCATTCCCATTCCGATATGTCAGTCCACAGCCTCCTCTCCTGTCGTGATGAGACCGCGCTCAGGTTGGTGGAATAATATATTCTATCTGGGTAGCCTCCAACCTGATGGCATGAACATCAATCTGTGGAATATCTGGTAATGGTTCCCCCCTCTTCTTCACCATTCCTCATCCCTTTTTCCCTCTCTCACCTTATTTCCTTGCCTCCCTCTGGTGCTCCTCCCCTGTTTACTTTCTTCCATGGCCTCCTATTAGATACCCCCTTCTCCAGCCCTCTATCTCTTTCACCAATCGACTTCCCAACTCTTTATTTCATCCCTCCCCTTCCTGGTTTTACCCATTACCTTGTGTTTCTCTCTCCCTGCCCCACCTTTTAAATCTACCCCTCATCTTTTTTTCTCCAGTCCTGCCGAAGGGTCACAGCCCGAAACATCTACTGTACTTTTTTCCATAGATGCTGCCTCGCCTGCTGGGTTCCTCCAGCATTTTGTGGGTGTTCTTAAGAAGATAATGATGGAATACAAAAGTAAACTAGCCTATAAAATTAAAGAGGATACCAAAAGTCTTTTCAGATACCTAAAGTATAAACAAGAGGCAAGAGTGGATATTGGACCACTGGAAAACGATGGTGGAGAGGTAGTCATGAGGGACAATGAAATAGCAGACAAACTGAATAGGCATTTTGCATTTGTCTTCACTGTGGAAGATGGTGGCAGTGTGGTGGAATTTCCAGATGGCAGGGGCCATGAACTGTGTGAAGTTACCATAACTAGAGAGAAGATTCTTGGGAAACTGAAAGGTCTGAAGGTAGGTAAGTCACCTGGACCAGATGGAGTACACCCCAGAGTTCTGAAAGAGGTAGCTGAAGAGATTGTGGAGGCTTTCCATTATAGTCATTTTGGAGTGGCTTTTACATTTGAATACAGTAATTTCTAATGGCAGTTGTATGACATCCATGAGTTCTTGTACTAATTGCCCATTCTTGATTGATGTTCCTACAGCCATAAGATATCCACTTTGTCTCCATAATTTTCCAAAATCATGAGCAACTCCAGAAGCATATTGAAAATGAGTGCAGATACTAGCCGATCTTCCTTTAGCCAACTTACAGGCTTCAATCAAAGTTTTTAGTTCTTCCTTTGCACAGAGGTACTGTTTCCCAATGCCAGCACTTCAGTTCTAGAAACAATCATTTGATCTCCTCTCTTAGTCGTTAGGAGCCATCAGTGTACAGAATCAGACCTTTGGCAGAGTAATAAACAACAGCATGCTGTTGGTCCCCATGTTTTTGAGTTAAGACTACCTGTACTATCCTGTGTTTCTCATTAACATCCGGGGAAATTGTTTACCTGTATCAAGTATATGGTTTACTTGATCTTTACTGGAGCAAGCTGTGACCGGCTGTCGGTCTTATTCTTTCATTACAAGTGCTGTGTTGAGTTCCTTGTGTGAGATGTGGGAATTCTGGGAGACCTCCAGCATCCCGGATAACCACATCTGCACAAGAGGCACGAAGCTGCAGCTCTTCAGAGGACATATTTAGGAACTGGAGCTGCAGCTCATATGGGATAATACAGAGATGATATATAGGAGTTACAGGGAGGTAGTCAATTCTAAGGAGGCAAGGAACAGTGTGACTGTCAGGAGAGGGAAGGGAAATGGACGGCCAGTACAGAGTACCCCTGTGGCTGTTCTCCTCAATAAAACGTATACCTTTTTATGTACTGTTCAGGGGGAAGACTTTTCTGGGGGAGACAGGCGAGGCATAGCAACTGTGTCCCTGGCACTGTGGCTCAGAAGGGAAGGGGGAAGACGAGAACTGTAATAGTGATTGTGTTTCGAACCCCGTAACTGGGTCACTTACCAGCAAAGATAGAGAGGTCCATTGAAGTCTGATGTTACTATTTTTAACAGTATTTATTAGGAAAAATACACAAAAATAATATCAATGCAAATATACAGATACTATACATCATCAATACTAAATCTAAAAGTGCGGGTATAATAATAATCAATAAGAAATAAGCTCTATCGTTGTCTAGGGGATAATGAATTGTCCGATGGAAATATAAAAGTCACTCCGTTCATGCGGGCTGCAGCCTTTGGGGACCGCTGGGTTTGCAATGGTTGGAGAGAGAGAGAGAGATTTGGAGAAAAACTTGCCGATTCCTTTTATGATTTTGATCTGTCGGAGTCTCGTTAGTGTGGCCGTTCACTTGTGGCCTCTCCTTTAGCTAAGCCGTTCTTCTGTGGTGAGGCCGCCAATCCCTGGCAAGGGAAGGACGCACACGAGCCCCCCACCGGCTGTCGCTATTAAACGCTGTCATGGGATTTCTAGCGTTTCTCCTGGTGCGTCTGTAGGGGTTGTTCCCTAGACCCTCTTTTATCCTTACTCACGGGGTCTCAGATGTCAATCAGGTTGGGATGATGCAATCCCTCAACCAGCCCACTCTGGTTGTCCCCTGAGGGGCTTCAATGAATAGTACAGTACTCAATACACAATTCCGTCTCCAAGAGACAATGGCCATTATCCGTGGCTTTGTCTCGCTGAGGCCAGGATACATTCCAAAACCTTGTGGATTCTCTCTCATTTCCTGGGTCCCAGACCCGAATTAATAGCGATCTTGCGATTCTCAAAAAGGAGGGGGCGACTTTGTACCCTTCGGCCCCTCAGAGTTGTGGCACATTCGTAACATCCCCTTCCTTCTAAGATTTTTACCACCGGTAAAAATGAATTAATACAGAGTCTTGCAGGATTTCAGAATCTAACACAATACAAAAGAGTTTTTTTTCACTACAGAGGAATACAGTTATGCATTCACTTCAGCATCTAAACAGTTAGTGATTACATTGTCACTTCCTTTAATATCTTAACATCTTGTACCTTAATAAATTCTTGTAGCATCAGACTCCAATTTAATAACCACCTATTTTTTTATTCCTTTCCTTCAGCAAACAAAAACTAAAGAGTTGTAATCTTAGCTTACATGTATACTACAAAAGTTCATGCAAATACTAATCTTTATGTGACTTTCAAACTTAACAGTCAATCTTCCATGGAGTTGTCTTTATTATTCACATGCTTTGTTGAAATCCCTTAAAACTGGATCCTTTTATTTAAAATGGCATCCCGTCAACCCTCGCCCCTTTTCCAGTTAACTCCCATATGGTTAACTTGTATACTAGTGTGGAATAGGCTTTCACATGCTTCTTCCATAGGAGTTATTTTATCAACAATGTGTTCCAAACTTAGACCATTTTCCGAATTTCCACACAATCCTTTAATTTTAAGCAAGTTGTTAGTTTTATCTTCAGGACCCTTCATGCTATTAGTTTTCAGTTTAAACTCTGCAAGCGATCTCTCTTTGTCCAAACAGCATTTCAAATTCTGCCTCTTCACAGCACTCTCTTGAATAACAATAGCGTGTGGGGCACTTTTACATTCCAATTCAACCTGTAATAGATTCGCAGGCACCGTGTTACCAAGCCATTGTCCCTGTAACCTGGTTGCTGCTTCTGACATCAATCCAGACTTTAAATTTTCTTCATTCAATTTAGGAACTACACTTTTCCCTTTTCCTTCAATAATAATATTCACCTTACCACCTTTTATCTCCTCACTAACTTTTAACACACCTTCGAGCACAAACAACTGGGAATTCTCACTTCCCACTAGTACCAAGGTTAACCCTTTCTTCACTGAACCAAGTCCATCTGACCCACAAGGACTGAATCAAATACCTCAGACTTTTTTTGAGCTCCATTACTAGGTTCAGTACCACATGCATCCACATCTTGAACACACTCAAACGGGACATCTGCCTCTTCCAGGCTTTCAATACCCGTACCCTTTTCAAATTCTAAATTCCCCTGATCCTCCCAGCTATTCTCTGGGCAACTCCCTTCCGGAGTAAACTCAACCCCGCGGGCTGAAACAACCTCATCTGCCAACCCAGCAGACTTCTTCAAGGCAATGGCATCCTTTTCATCTAGGGCTGCCCTCATTTCATTATCGGGAACACATTTAAAATTTTCAACTTCTTCAAACAGTTCTGCCAAACCAGACAGATCATCTATGTCCAACCCTGGACCTTTTAACAGCCTTATCTGCTTCTCATCTTTACTCCGTGCCTCTATAAATTTCCTCCTGGCTAAGGGCAGGTCTACCTCCTCTCCCTTACTCTCTTTCACTTTCCTATTCTCCGTTTTACCACCCTCTAACTCCTCTTGGCACAGGGTCAGTAAAAATGTCTCGGCCAAATCGATACTGGCCGGATTTAAACTGGTCTCATTCTCAGGTGCCTTTCTCGACATGCTGCGAGTGGTCGCGCACGCGGGATAGATCTTGGAATCTAGGGGCGGGACCTCAACAACTTACAGGCTGGCTCGGCAGCTCCATGGCCGACCAAACATCACCACCAGCTAAATCATTACCCAGAAGGATGTCTACGTCAGTTCTCGGAAATTCTGATCGCACCCCATTTCAACTGGTCCAGATACCAGCTCACAATTTATAATGATCCTATGCAAGGGCACCGCTTCTGTCCCTTTTCCTATGCCTCTCAAAGCTACCTCTCCAGTCTTGCGACCAAAACCTAGTACCGTACTGCGAATCAATGACAGCTCAGCTCCCGTGTCTCTCCAGATCTGCACTGGAACTGGTGTGTCTCCCTCTTTCACAGACACGGTTCCTTCTGACTGAAATTTCTCACGCCCCTCTTGTACTCTATCTACCTGGGGCTCTCTCGTCGATTTTCTGATCGATGCCTATAGGTACTGCTGCTCTCCCTTTTCCTGTCTCCTTCCTCGGAGCAAAGCACTTAGATGCAATATGACCCACCTTTCCACAACTAAAACAGGTCAAGCCAGGACCTCTCCTGCTGTCTTGCCTTTCCTCCTCCTTTTTACCGCTAGCTCTCAGCTTAGTTTCTCCCTTAGCTGGCGGGCTTTCTCTACCATTCCCACGGTCTCTCTGGTAACTTTTATTCGAGGAAAACTTTGCCTTGTGGGTTAGGGCATATTCATCTGCGAACCTAGCAAATTCAGAGATGGACTTATTCGGCTTCTCATTCAAATACATCCG
Organism: Hypanus sabinus; assembly: GCF_030144855.1. Classification (NCBI taxonomy): domain Eukaryota; kingdom Metazoa; phylum Chordata; class Chondrichthyes; order Myliobatiformes; family Dasyatidae; genus Hypanus; species Hypanus sabinus. The sequence goes on along the minus strand of NC_082719.1, from coordinate 43,564,377 downwards.
GATATCATCCGAAACATAACCTTTAATTTCCTCAATCAGAATTAACTCCCTGAGACGCCAAAAATCCTCTTCCACCATTTCTGCTGCACACCAACGATCCAAGAGCACACCCTTCTCATAGGCAAACTCTGCATACGTCTGATTCCACCCTTTCTTTAAATTTCTGAACTTTTGTCTATACGCTTCAGGTACCAATTCATAGGTCCGAAGAATGGCCTCCTTTATTTTCTCATAATTCTCAGACTCCTCCTCCTCCACGGACCACGCTGCATATGCTCGTTGTGCCTTCCCTTTTAACACACTTTGTAACAACGCCACCCACTGATCTTTGGGCCACTTCTGACTCACTGCCATCTTTCCAAAATGCAAGAAATAACAATCAACATCTGTCTCCTCGAACGGAGGTACTAACCTAAACTCCCTACTAACATTAAACCACTCCTCTTGGTCTGGCCCTTGAGCTCTTCGCTCTTGCCTTAACTTCTCCATGTCCAAGTCATGTTGCCTCTGTTTCTCTTTCTCCTCATACTCCCTCTCCTTCTTGGCTCTCTCCTTCTCTTTTTCGGCCCTTTCCTTCTCCTTTTCAGCTGCTTCCAGCTGTTTTAACTGAATTTCATGCTCCCTCTGCTTCTCGGCTCTTTCCTGCTCCTTTTCAGCTCTTTCCTTCTCCCTTTTCACCTCTAACTCCTTTAGCTGGAGCTCATGCTCCCTCTTTCTCTGTTCCGCGTCCAGCCTCAATTTCTCCAACTCTAAATGAGCCGTCCCACTAGCTGGTACCTTTTCAGGGATATTTTCTAATACCTCAGCTGAAAACACATTCTTCACAATATAATACTGAGTTATGGCCCACCGCAACTCCCGCTTTTTCATCGACAACCTCACCTCTGCGAGGTTTAGTCCTTTCGCAATATTTATCAAGTCCGACTTTGTGGCAGCCTCTAGCACCTCCAGAGTCGGGTTTTCTATAAATTTGTCAACGTCCATCTTTGCTGGTTTCCCATCTGGTTACCCGCGCAACCAGACCCACATTTGGACTTAAAAGCCGATTCACTGGCCCTGCAATTTGGTATCAAATCTCAAGACGAGCCCCCCACTTTGTTATGAACCCCATAACTGGGTCACTTACCAGCAAAGATAGAGAGGTCCGTTGAAGTCTGATGTTACTATTTTTAACAGTATTTATTAGGAAAAATACACAAAAATAATATCAATGCAAATATACAGATACCATACGTCGTCAATACTAAATCTAAAAGTGCGGGTATAATAATAATCAATAAGAAATAAGCTCTATCGTTGTCTAGGGGATAATGAATTGTCCGATGGAAATATAAAAGTCACTCCGTTCATGCGGGCTGCAACCTTTGGGGACCGCTGGGTTTGCAATGGTTGGAGAGAGAGAGAGAGATTTGGAGAAAAACTTGCCGATTCCTTTTATGATTTCGATCCGTCGGAGTCTCGTTGGTGTGGCCGTTCACTTGTGGCCTCTCCTTTAGCTAAGCCGTTCTTCCGTGGTGAGGCCGCCAATCCCAGGCAAGGGAAGGACGCACACGAGCCCCCACCGGCTGTCACTACTAAATGCTGTCACAGGATTTCTAGCATTTCTCCTGGTGTGTCTAAAGGAGTTGTCCCCCAGACCCTCTTTTATCCTTACTCACGGGGTCTCAGATGTCAATCAGGCTGGGATGATGCAATCCCTCAACCAGCCCACTCTGGTTGTCCCCTGAGGGGTTTCAATGAATAGTACAGTACTCAATACACAATTTCGTCTCCAAGAGACAATAGCCGTTATCAATGGTTTTGTTTCACTGAGGCCAGGACACATTCCAAACCTTGTGGATTCTCTCTCATTTCCTGGGTCCCAGACCCGAATTAATAGCGATCTTGCGATTCTCAAAAAGGAGGGGGCGACTTTGTACCCTCAGAGTTGCATCATATTCGTAACAATTGACAGACAGACAGACAGACATACTTTATTGATCCCGAGGGAAATTGGGTTTCATTACAGCCGCACAAATTGATTGTTAGAGTAGCCATGAGATTCTGTGGATGCGGTAGAGACACTCGGATGGTATATTGCCTCCCAGGTGTGAGGGTCAGGGACCTTATGGATCAGGTGCCTGACATTCTAAAGGCTGAGGGTGAGTAGCCAGAAGTCTTGGTACGTACTTGCACCAATGACACAAGTAGGGAAAGCGAGGAGGTACTGAAAAGAGAATTTAGGGAACTAGGTACTAACCTGAAAAACAGGATCTCCAACGTAGCAGTCTTTGGATTGCTGCCTGTACTATGCACCAATGAAGGTAAAAATAGGATGATGTGGCAGATGAGTACCTGGCTGAGGAACTGTTGGAGGGAGCAGGTTGGATGGGTTCAGATCTTGCGATCATTGGGATCTCTTCTGTGGAAGAGATGACTTGTATTAATGGGATGGGTTACATCTGAACCCAACGGGGACCAATTTCCTTGCGGGCAGGTTTTCTAGAGCTGTTGGGGAGAGTTTCAACTAACTTGGATGGGAGCTAGAGTGATAGGGCTGAGGATAGTGCTGTGGTTTACAAGCAGAGGCAGCTTGTGGTGAGGCTGTCGAGAAGGATGGACAGATGACCGACAAAATTGCAGTGAGTGGGATGAGTTGCAGTGCAAAAGTGGAACAAAATCAAAATGTGTGACGGATGCAGGACTGAAGTTGTCAACATTCAGGATAAGATAAATGATCTTGTAGCACAGTTAGACATTGGCAGGTATGACATTGTGGGCATCACTCAGTTGTGGCTGAAGCAAGATTATGGTCGGGAGCTTAACGTCCAAGGATACACTTTGTATCAAAAGGACATGTAGGTAGGCAGAGGGGTTAGCATGGCTCTGTTAGTAAAAACACAATTCAAATCCTTAGAAAGTGGTGACATATGATCAGAAGATGTAGGATCCTTGTGGGTAGATTTAAGAAACTGCAAGGATAAGATGTCTCCAATGGAAATTATATACAGCCTTCAAACATTAGGTAGGATGTGGATTACAAATGACAAAGCGAGATAGAAAAAGGCAATGTTACGATAATCATAGGGATTTCAATACGCAGGGAGATTGAGAAAATCTCGTTGATGCCGGATTCCAAGAGAGAGAATTTGTAGACTGCCTATGAGCTGGGTTTTTAGAGCAGGTTGTGATTGTGCTCATTAGGGGATCAGCTGTTGTGGATTAGATGTTGTGTAATGAAACAAATTTGTTCAGGGAGTTTAAGGTAAAGGAACCCTTAGGATGTAGTGATCATACTAAGTTTAACTGCTCCAACCAGACCAGATGAAATGAACGTTGTTGATATTATGAACTAAGTTTAGAAATGAATCCAGAATTGAGTCCATTGTTGATTGCAGAAAACTTCATGTTTCGTAATTGGAATCAAAAGGAAGGAGAGTCCATTTCAGCCTACATGGCTGAACTGAAGAGATTGTCCGAGCACAGTGATGGGGTTAATGGTGCACTTACTCCATGGAATCTTCTGAGGCAATGTTCAAAATCGGCTCCTAACTGAAGCATGACTTACATTTAAAAGAACGGCTGGATGGCAGTATCAATGACAACAGAGAAGCAATCGAGTGGCAGCAAGGAATGAGAATGCAACACGCACAAAATGCTGGAGGAACTCAGCAGGTCGGGCAGCATCCGTGGAAATGAACAGTCAACTTTTCAGGCTGAGACCCTTTGTCAGGACTGAAGAGGGAGGGGGCAAGAGCCCCTTGAAAGTTACTCATGTAGTAATAATATAAAATACAAGCAGAAATGTATTAATTGTTAAACTGCAAAAGATAACAATTAAACAGTATAATCTAAGAATAAGCATTTGGATCCAACAATGGTATATTGTGTAGGGAAGTAATGGTCATAAACTTTGGCAGAAGGAATAAAGGCATAAACTATTTTCTAAACAGAGAGCAAAATCAGAAATCAGAGTTGTAAAGGGACTGTGGGAGGGGGAATTCTGTGTGAGAATTCCTACTGCAGGAATTCTTAAATACTAACTTGCAGGTTGAATTTGTAGTAAGGAAGGCAAATGCAATGTTAGCATTCATTTCAAGAGGACTAAAACATAAAAGTAAGGATATAATGCTGAGACTTTATAAGGCATTAGTCAGTCCCCATTTAGAATATTGTGAGCAGCTTTAGGCCTCATATCTTAGAAGTATGTGCTGGCATTGCAGAAGGCATCACCTGCCTTTTAATCCTTTTTATCAGTCACATCATATGCCTTTAAGTTATTTCCTTCTCTGCCAAGGTAAGTGTGGCTCTCCTAACTCTTTTAATCATTCCATCCAGGCTTCTCAGAATTTTATACACCTCTGTTGCCAATTGCAGAATATGGTAAAGCGTGTCAGACAATCAATTTGTATAATAACTATACAGGTAACTTCATTGTCATGGCAGAGTTGGGTTCCTACACTGCCTGTATACTGATTCATAACACAAAACCCTATTTCTAATTGAATCCGATGCAGACGTGACAATGCATTCCCATGGAATGTTTTTTCTTTTAACAGTAATTATAGTAATACAGCTTATGGCAGGGGGCCACTTAAGAGATTACCTTCTCAGTTTCTGAAAACTTCAAGTACAAAACAGCTTGAAAACATGAGTCATTGCAGGTGCTGTGATCTGGAGCAGAATACAAATTGAAGGCTGGAAGATGACAGGTAGAGATAGACCTGTCAGATAGAATAGAATAGAATCAGATAGAGATAGAAAGAAGAAGAAAGAGCAGATGGAAGTATGTGGGGTTGGAGGTAGGTGGCAGCCTCTTGTGTCACCACTCATCACCTTCCAGCTTCACACTGAATGGAGACACATACTTTCAAATGCATATCAAATATAAATCAGATAGCTTAAAGAGGTCAAGAATAACAGTGATTATTTAGGTTTGCAACCTTCACTTAAAGTTACTGGTCCTGTTTCAGACATCATAAAGGCAAATAATATGGATAACTGTTAGAAGAAAAATCTTCCAGACAGCAAAATGAACTTTGTACACTAAGTAAGCTGCCATATTATTCGTGCACGCATAAAGAAGTGCAAGTTGGTAAAAATAGACATTTGCTTTTTTTTGCTTTTAATGTTAATTTAATTTTTCCTCACATAGATTCCATGAGAGTGAATTTTACTCTGCATATGCAATTTTAGGGTCATGATTTGTGAATTCTACTGGTGTTAGTTCTTGTAACCTAAATGGCTGTAATGAATGTTACCTGTACTCTTTTATTGTGATTAGTTCGACGAACTCTAAGATTCATGTCATTCTTTAAAAACTTAACTGCAAAGTTTTTCAATTCTTTTACTTATGTAACTCATTAGTTATTTTCACTACTTCTGAAACACACACGTAATTAGATATTGCCTCCTCTAGATGGATCTTTTTGGGGTTAGACTTGTTGACATTGTTTCCTTTGTTACAGCCAATTATTTGGCTATAAGACAAGTCCTACCTTCCAGGCTTTGCTTGAATTGTTATAGTCAATATGTGGCTATTTCTCCAGTCCTTAGCTCTACATGTTTCTTTAACTCCTTCAATTTCCTACTGTTGCTGTACCACAGTTACTGATCATTGGGGTGAATTTTGGACGCCATGGCAGTGTAGCAAATAGCACACTGCCATTAGAGCACAATGCTAGTACAGATCAGATTCTTCCATAGGTTTGGAGTTCAACTCTGGTGCTATTCTGTAACGTCCTCCGCACGGAATGTGTGGGTTTTCTCCAGCATCTGGTTTCCTACCACAGTCACAAAGATGAGCGGGGTATATTAATTGGTCATTGTAAATTGTCCCATGATTAGATTAGGGTTAATCAGGTTTGTCGGGGATTGCAGCGGCAGCGTGCCGAGAAGGACTAATTCTGCTCTGTATCGCTAAATAAATAAAATTTGACAGAGACGCTATAGGAGGCGAGATGGAAGTTGCGCCTTTGAGGTCATCAGTGGATTCTGCAATGCGAAACTGAACTGGATTTCTTTCCTCTTTTTTTGTTGCTAATTCCGCTTTCCTTTTGGTTTTACCTTTCTGACATATTTTATTCTGATATTAACTTCTGATCAGAAAGTAGCTTATAAAGCCCTTTTTAAAAGATTTTGCAGTGTGCCTCTTATTTTTGTATAATAAGCTACCAAAAATGAACCAAGTGTATTGCAGTAACTGATTAATCTCATTAGTTTCAGATCAGAGGTTTCTGAACGTTTTATTACGCTGCACCCTGAGTGCTGAGAACAAGACATTTCCTGTACAACATACAGGCCTTGCACTGCTTTGGAGATTGCTACGGAGAATTGGTTTAAGCATACTACTGAGGTAAGAATCCATATCTTCAAAAGAAATTGCAATTTATATTAGCTAGTTCTTCTTAACGCCATAAAATCAAATGTAATGTTTAATTAGTTATAGAGGAAAGTAAGGGTATGGAATAGAAATATATAATTAAAACCGTGTGGTTCAGAATAAAAATATTTCAATCTGTGCTGAAAATTTAGAATTTATCTACTGTGGATATTTTATACATTCTAATTTATTTCTATTAACAGATTTGCATTTCATCTAATTGGGTATAAAGATTTTTATGACCTGCAGATCAACTGCAGACATTCTCAAGAACATTTAAGAGTGTCAATCAAAGGCAGGCTTGTGGGTGATACTCACACCTTGAAAGTGTGAAGGAAAACCAAAATAGATGAGGTAAAAGGACACTTCAGCTTTTAGTGTGTAGCTGTTTTTAATATATGAGACATTTCAGATATTTCTCCACAAGGGCAGCGGATTCGTGAGAAAAATCTCTCGTGCCCCACCTTGTTCTCTCGCTCTGCTTCTCTCATGAACTTAAAGGATAGTTTAGAGTAGAATTAGGATGTGCCTTGTCAGAGATCTCTAGACTTCCTCTATGTTTGCACAAAGTCAATCCAGGGAGTGGAAGTGATATAATAAGTAGGATGGAGGGACGTTCATGTAGAAAAAGGTAAGAGAGAGAAAGATGTTTTATACATTCTCCCAAAGAGCAATACCAGACACTTGTCTACATTAAATTCCATCTGCCATTTTTCAGCCCATTTTTCCAGCTAGCCCAGATCCCACTTCAAGCTTTGATGTTTCCTCGCTGCCCGCTACACCCCCAGTCTTGGTGTCAGCCACAAATTTGGTGATCCAGCTTACCATATTATCATCCAGCTCATTGATATAGTTGACAAATGACAACGGACCCAGTAGGCATCCCTGCAATACACCACCAGTCATAGGCCTCCAATTTAAAGGGATATCCTTTTTTAGGATGTACCTTCTGGTCGCAGACTCTCCCACTATTGGAAACATCCTTTCCAAGTCGACTCTATCTAGGCCTTTCAATATTCAGAAGGTTTCAAAAAGAGCCATCAAACAATGCTGATACATTAACTTTTTTATTCCTGGGGTCATTCTTGTAAATCTCTTCTGGTCTATTTCTAATAACAGCACATCCTTTCTTAGATATGGGGCCCAAAACTGCTTACAGTATTCTAAATGTGGCCTGATTGAGGCCTTATAATTCTTCAGAATTCCAAACTTGCTTTTGTGTCCTAATCCTCTCAAAATAAATGCTAACATTGCATTTGCCTTCCTATTCCTGAATCATTTTTGATTAACTTTCACCCTACTGTCAAGTTCACATAGACCATTTCTGACACTTTCCCTTTTCTATATGTCTCTGACCCTGTGTCAGGAGAAAAACCGTCCACTAACATTTATTGTAAATAGACTATTTCCACAGATGCCTGGTCTACACTTTTCCACACACTGTTTTTTGTAAGAATGTCATTCTTTTCACCCGGTTTCTCCTTCTTTGACCTATCTGCTCCCAAGAGGAGTCTTTCCATTCCAGCAGGATTCTCAGAATACGAGGTGTTGTTTCTTTGGTTTGTATGGGCCCTGGCAGTGGAGAAGACCAAGGATGGACAGGTCATTGTGAGAACGGGAAGGAAAATTGAAATGGCATGCAACTTGGAGTCCTGGGCTGGACATTGCAGACATTTCTGAATATGTTCTCCTTTTCAGGAAGTATGGCTTTCCTTCTACTATTATGGAGGAAGCCCTCTCTTGCATGTCTGTTTCTTGGACTTCTGCTTTCATTGCACCTCCCTCCATGCATCATCCTTCATCATTGCTGCCAGATGCAATCAGGTGCCACCATCTCCTCCCTACACCACTCAGTCTTCTGCAGGGATCTCTCCCTCTGTGACTTCCTGATCGATTCACTCCCTTCCCACTCCATCACTTTCCTCTGCACCTACATGGGGTGCAATATTTGTTCTTGCACCTTTTCACTCATCACTTGAACAGCCCATCCAGCTGAGGTAAAGATTTGTGTGCACTGCTCCACCCTTGCCTACTACATTTGGTGATCCCAGTGTGGCCTCTTCTGCATCAGTGAGACCAAGAAACAGATTGGACGACCATTTTGCAGTGTGTCTATGGTCTGTCTGCATTGGCCATCCTGCACTTCCAGTTGCATGCCATTTCAATTCCCCTTCCAATTTCCACAGTAACCTGTCCATCCTCAGTCTTTTCTGTTGCCAGGGTGAGGCGCATGGTAAACTAAATGAAGAACAGCTCAATTCATGTACCTCCCTCTGGCATATTTTCCTCCTACACACCCACATTCCTTCTAATCATTCTCCATTTCCATTTCTGTCCCTTTCCCATTCCACTGAGCTCCCCCATCATCATCCATTTTCATTCCTTCTCTCTCCTATATGATAGTTCCTCTTTACGCTTCCCACCCTTCTCCAGTTCCCAGATGCCTCTCCTTTAATGATTCCATTATCTCCTTCTTTACTTATTAGATCACAGTGCTCGTAGTCTTTGTGTTCCCGATAATCTCCCTTCACCATTCTATTGGGTCGTCTGGACAATGAAGGTGCATACATTAGGATGTTCTTCATTGACTACAGCTCAGCATTCAATACTATCATCCACTAAAACTAATCAATAAGCTTCAATACCTTGGCCTCAATAAATCCTTGTGCAATTGCATCCTTGATTTCTTCACTTGTAGACTCCAATCAGGTCTGGATTAGCAAAAGCATCTCCACAATCTCCATCTGCATGGCTGTGTTTAGCCCTGCTCTAATCTCTTTATGCTTATGTAACCCCCTCACTGGGCTCATATGCAAACTTGGCTCGATGGCTAACAGCAACATGACTCAGTGGTGAGAAGGCCACCTTTCATGAACCATATACATGGAGGGTTGGTATGACTTGGGTTTCAACCAAACAGGAACATCATGATGTCCAATTAAAGAAACTTTGTTTTGAGTGAATGCTGTGTAAATACAGCCCATACACAATTACAGGTTAGCAAGAAATAACAGATAGTACACCGCATAAAATTATAAAGGAAGTATATTTACCAATTTCAGCTTTATCAAACAGTTAATAGGAAAAAGGAGAGAATAGAAAATAAAAGGGCCCATTACAATTAAACCAGTCCAACATGCATATAAAGGTGGAGCTCCTACTCAAGCTTTCCTGAAAGACCATCTCAAGCAAACTGGTTCTCTCTCTCTCAGGAGTATTGGCCCTTTCTCCTTGGAGCCATTCATCTGCACAAAACACTTCTTGAAACAGTGACTCTTCCAACGGCATTCTGTAGCATCTTCCCTTCTGCCCCTCTTTGCAATGCCTGCCAAAAGACCCCAAACAAGACTACTGTCCTTTAAGAAACTCTTCCCCACAACTCTCTAGAACCTTCTCTCACATCCCACAATCCTGATTGGCTGACTCATTCCTAAACTGGACAACCTTATCTCATCCAAAGCCGGAACACACTAACCAACATGGCACACTGCTTTTACAGAAAACTGTGAATATAAACTACCTCACAGCATAGCAGTGGATATCTTAAGCAGGGCATTGCACTTATAACTTATTTATAGTAAGGTATGGTGTCTTTCATGAGTTTGCATTTTAAAGCAAGATTTTGGTGAATGATGTTTCCCACTCGATTGTGGCTGTGTAAGTAATCAGATTGAGTTAAACTGCTGCAGGATCCTGTAATATGTCCGATTCTTTTTGGTTTCTCTAGGCATTTATTGCCTTGAATTTGTTGGTCTTTTATTATGTACTTTTGATATTTTTTGTGTGTTAACCACCTGGTCCTGTATTGCCACAAGGAACCCTATTCTGTTTCTAGGATGAAACCTCCAACTTTGAGCCAGGTGTTTGAAACTTCCTTGTCAACACCTGGTCTGCTCGGATCATGGGGATGTATCTCATGGAGGGTCATGCTCTTCCACTGGTTAATGCTTTCTTCTATAGTGATAATTTCTTCATTTTTCTGGATTGTTCATTTAAGTTAAGTGGTTGGTACTTAACAGAATTGCATATACATGCGTGGAGTTGGTACTTAACAGAATTGCATATACACGCGTGGAGTTCTGAATCCTGTTTTCATTGATGAAAGTATCTCCTTAGAAGTTTTATCTGACTGTTGTGTAAATTTTTAATGATTGTTATTCCTCTTCCTCCTTCTGTCCTAGGTAGTGTTAATCTAAGGGTGTTTAAGTATACATAATGTTACCTGAAATTTGTCATTTCTGTTCTTATTTTTCTTAGTAAATTTTCCAGATCAGTTTTGGACCAAGGTATTATGCCAAAAGAATATGTTAATGTGGGGAAAGTGAAAGTCTTTATTGCTTTTGTTATATTTTTACTACTGAACTCTGTTTGGCAGACTTTTTTTAAGCCTTGAAGTAAATTCTGTTGAAAGCTTTCCCTTTATCACAGAGTGATCTGTTTTCTTTGCATGTTGTTGTCCCAGATACTTACATGTTTCGTACTCATCCATCTGTTCTGTTGTATCCTGCTGCTCTGTTTTAGATTTTATTGGCTCTATTGCACCTTTCTTTATGTTTAATGTTCTGCATTTATCCAGTCCAAAGTTCATGTTTATATCTTTTGAAAATAGTTCTACTATTTGAATTAATTACTTTAGCTTTACTGATGAAGGAGTGTATCATTTCAAATTGTCCATGTATAGAAAGTGTGTCAAGTTATAATTTGTTTTGTTGTTTCTGATTTGATACCCAATTTTTCAGTAAATTAGAGAACGTGATTAAAGCTAGACAAAACTGTAGTGGGCTTAGAGAGTCACCCTTGAAAATGCCTTGGCTTATTTTGATAATGATGGTTGTTCTCTTTTGGTTGTTAATAGATAAGGTGATTATAGTACACCAATGCTTCATCAGCTGTTGAAGGAATTTCACAAGTATTGGGTGTAGTTTATATGTTAACTTCTATTAACTGTGACTGTGGGACAGAATCAAACGTATTTGGTAGTCAATATAACACCATGAAAGTTTTCTGCCTTTGTACTAGCCTTGGCTTAGAGTTACAGAATCTATAATCAGTTGATATTTACATGCTTTTCATTATCCTTTCTGCTCTTCTGTAAGTGGTTATCTAAAGTGAGTGGTGATTAGTAGCGAGATGTATGGTGTTACAACTTTATATATAGTTTATAAACAAGCACTGCCATTCACTGTGATCATGGCTGATCATACACAATCAGTACCCCATTCCTGCCCTCTCCCCATATCCCTTGACCCCGCTATCTGTAAGAGCTCTATCTAACTCTCTCTTGAATGCATCCAGAGACTTGGCCTCCACTGCCTTCTGGGGCACAGCATTCCACATATTCCCACTCTCTGGGTGAAAAAGTTTTTCTGCATCTCTGTTCTAAATGGCCTACCCCTTATTCTTAAACTGTGGCCTCTAGTTCTGGACTCACCCATCAGCGGGAACATGTTTCCTGCCTCCAGTGTGTCCAATCCCTTAATAATCTTATATGTTTCAATCAGATCCCCTCTCATCCTTCTAAATTCCAGTGTATACAAGCCCAGTTGCTCCAGTCTTTCAACATATGACATTTTGATGGATTATTTGTGATTTCTCCTTTAGGTAAGAGATATATTTTACCTTCTGCAAAAAATTCAGGCACTTTTTCAGGATTTTTAAGAAAATTGTTGATATGTATTAATAGGAATGGATGAAGGCAAGTACATTTTATACCAATAATTATGAATATTATCTTTGCCAGTACTTTTCTATTTGTGGGTATTTTTTATAACTGTTTTTAGCATACCCATTGCAACTTCAGGTATTTGCATTTCTTAAATTAATTTTCCTCCCTAATCCAGCTTGCTTTTTGATTGTGCGTAATCCTATATGACCAGATATTAGACCAAAAGTTCATTATCTCTGTGTTTGTTGGTAGTTCTGTACTAGGGTTATTATTATTATTATTATTGGTATTTTTGTATTTGCACAACTCCTTTGCGTACCTTCGCACATTGGTTGTCTGTCCTGTTGGGTGCAGTCTTTCATTGATTCTATTGTGTTTCTTGTCATTACTGTGAATGTCTGCAAGAAGTGAATTTCACACTTTGATAATAAATTTACTTTGAACTTTGAATCAACTTTCTCCAATTTCACTCTAACTTCAGCATGCCTTTACGGATTATTTCCAATATTTTTTCATTGATTAGCTTCTGCTGTTTCGTGTCTGTAGGTCAGTCTTTATTTTGTGTCCTTGAGTCAGATTTCCAGCATTTGAAAACTTAAATGCAATTACTGTGTAAAATTAGTTTGATGAGAAAAAGGAAGTGATTTATATTTTTTGCAGATTTTTGCCATTATTTTTAGTTCTTCCCCTTTTGAACATCTGCAGTGTGGTTGCAGAAGTAAAAATGTCTCTAATTTTCAAATCAAAATATCCTTTTGAAAAGTAGTTTTCTCTCTCTTTCTTAATTGTTTAATTGTAGATATCAGAGAAAGATCCTTTATAAAAAGATTTTTCTACATTTAGAGTCTCATGTAATTGTGTGGTTTATAGCAGCAAGATGTACACAATGTTTAGGCATGGACAGTGAAATGGCAAGTGAATTTGTGCTGAGGTGATCCGTGCAATGACAGTCTTCAGCAAATGGGAGCATGACTGCTCAGTTATGACAGGGGCTGGATGAAGCTGCCAGGCACGTGTGGAAAGATCAGCAATCCTAAACTCTAGGCCACATGTTTACGTGGCTGTTACATGTTATTCCTATGACTATATAAGACCATAAGACTATAAGGCAAAGGAGCAGAAGCCGGCCATTCGGCCCATCGAGTCTGCTCTGCCATTTCATCATGAGCTGATCCAACCTCTCCTTTAGTCTCATTCCCCCTCCTTCTCACCATAACCTTTGATGCCCTGACTACTCAGATACCTATCAATCTCTGCCTTAAATACACCCAATGACAGCCTCCACTGCCGCCCGTGGCAACAAATTCCATAGATTCACCACCCTCTGGCTAAAAAAATTTTTTGCATCTCTGTTCTGAATGGGCACCCTGCAATCCTCAAGTCATGTCCTCTCGTACTAGACTCCCCCACCATGGGAAACAACTTTGCCACATCCACTCTGTCCAAGCCTTTCAATATTCGAAATGTTTCTGAGGTCCCCCCTCATTCTTCTAAACACCAAGGAGTACAGTACAAGAGCGGTCAAACGTTCCTCATATGTTAACCCTCTCATTTCCAGAATCATTCTAGTGAATCTTCTCTGAACCCTCTCCAATGTCAACACATCCTTTCTTAAATAAGGAGCCCAAAACTGCATACAGTATTCCAAGTGGGGTCTTACCAGTGCCTTATAGAGCCTCAACATCACATCCCTGCTCCTATACTCTATTCCTCTAGAAATGAATGCCAACATTGCATTCGCCTTCTTCACCACTGACTCAACCTGGAAGTTAACCTTAAGGGTATCCTGCACGAGGGCTCCCAAGTCCCAGTTGCATCTCAGAACTTTGAATTCTCTCCCCATTTAAATAATAGTCTGCCTGTTTATTTCTTCTACTGAAGTGCATGACCGTACACTTTTCGACATTGTAATTCATTTGCTGCTTCTTTGCCCATTCCCCCAATCTATCCAAATCTTTCTGCAGACTCTCTGTTTCCTTAGCACTACCAGCTCCTCCACCTATCTTTGTATCATCAGCAAATTTAGCCACAAAGCCACCTATTCCATAATCCAAATCATTGATATACAACGTAAAAAGAAGCGGCCCCAACATGGACCCCTGTGGAACACCACTGGTAACCAGCAGTCAACCAGAATGGGATCCCTTTATTCCCACTCTCTGTTTCCTGCCAATCAACCAACACTCTATCCATGTATGTAACTTTCCCGTAATTCCATGGGCTCTTATCTTGTTTAGCAGCCTCATGTGCGGCACCTTGTCAAAATCCAAATACACAACATCCACTGCATCTCCCTTGTCTAGCCTACTTGTAATTTCCTCAAAAAATGGCACTAGGTTTGTCAGGTAGGATTTTCCTTTAAGGAAACTATACTGAATTCAGCCTATCTTGTCGAATGCCTCCAGGTACTCCGTAACCTCATCCTTAACAATCGACTCCAACAACTTCCCAACCACCAATGTCAAACCAACAGGACTATAATTTCCTTTTTGCTTCCTTGTCTCCTTCTTAAATAGCGGAGTGACATTTACAATCTTCCAGTCCTCCGGAACCAGGCCAGAATCTATCAACTTTTGAAAGATCATTGGTAATGCCCCCGCAATCTCCAGTGCTACTTCCTTCAGAACATGAAGGTGCAGTCCATCTGGTCCAAGAGATTTATCTACCCTTAGACTATTCAATTTCCTGAGCACCTTCTTTGTTGTAATTGTGACTGCGCATATTTCTCTTCCCTGACACCCTTGAATGTCTGATATATTGCTGATGTCTTCCTCAGTGAATTCTGATGCAAAATACTCGTTCAGTTCCTCTGTCATCTCCTTATCTCCCATTACAATTTCTCCAGCGTCATTTTCTATCAGTTCTATATCTACTCTCACCTGTCTTTTACTCTTTATATACTTGAAAAAGCTTTTAGTATCCTCTTTGATATTATTTGCTAGCTTCTTTTCATAGTTCATCTTTTCCCTCTTAATGACCTTCTTAGTTTCCTTTTGTAAGCTTTTAAAAACTTCCCAATCCTCTATCTTCCCACTAATTTTTGCTTCCTTGTATGCCCTCTGCTTTGCTTTTACTTTGGCTTTGACTTCTCTTGTCAGCCACGGTTGCATCCTTTTTCCATTCAAAAATATCTTCTTCTTTGGAATATATCTGTCTTGTACCTTCCTCACCTCTCGCATAAACTCCAGCCATTGCTGCTCTGCCGTCCTTCCCGCTAGTGTCCCTTTCCAGTCAACTTTGGCCAATTCCTCTCTCATGCCACTGTAATTTCCTTTACTCCACTGAAATACCGACACATCAGATTTCGGCTTCTCTTTCTCAAATTTCACAGTGAACTCCATCATGTTGTGATCACTGCCTCCTAAGGGTTCCTTCACCTCAATCTCTCTAATCACCTCTGGTTCATTACACAATACCCAATCCAGTACAGCCGATCCCCTAGTGGGCTCAACAACAAGCTGTTCTAAAAAGCCATCTTATAGACATTCTACAAATTCTCTCTCTTGAGATCCAGTGCTGACCTGATTTTCCCAATCCACTCGCATGTTAAAATCCCCTACAATTATCATAACACTGCCCTTCTGGAAAGCCTTTTCTTTTTCCTGTTGTAATTTGTAGTCCACATCACTGCAGCTGTTTGGAGGCCAGTAGATAACTGCCATCAGGGTCCTTTTACCCCTGCGATTTCTTAGCTCAACCCATAAAGATTCTGTACTTTCCGATCCCATGTCAACTCTTTCTAATGATTTAATATCATTTCTTACCATTAAAGCCACACCACTCCCTCTACCTACCTGCCTATCCTTCCGATACACTGTGTATCATTGGATGTTCAGCTCCCAGAGACATGCATCCTTTAGCCACGTCTCAGTGATGGCCACAATATCATACCTGCCAATCTGTAACTGTACAAGAAGATCATCCACTTTATTCCTTATGCTGCATACATTTAAGTATAACAACTTAAGTCCAGTATTTGGTACTTCTTGCAATGATTGCATTGCAACTTGATTGCACTGCAACTCATCCCAATCGCTGCAAATTTGCTCCATCACCTGCCTGTCCTTCCTGACATCCTTACTGCTCACTACCTTAGATCTATTTCTGTTTTCCCTCTCCTCCGCTCCATCATTCCGGTTCCCATCCCCCTGCCAAATTAGTTTAAACCCTCCCTAACAGCTCTATTAAACCTTCCCGCCAGGATATTGGTCCCCCTAGGATTCAAGTGTAACCCGTCCTTTTTGTACAGGTCACACCTGCCCCAAAAGAGGTCCCAATGAACCAGAAACTTGAATCCCTGCCCCCTGCTCCAATCCCTCAGCCACGCATTTATCCTCCACCTCATTCCATTCCTACTCTCACTGTCACATGGCACAGGTAGTAATCCCGAGATTACTACCTTTACAGTCCTTCTTCTTAACTGCCTTCCTAACTCCCTATATTCTCCTTTCAGGACCTCTTCCCTTTTCCTACCTATGTCATTTGTACCTATATGTACCACAACCTCTGGCTCCTCACCCTCCCACTTCAGGATATCGTGGACGCGATCAGAAACATCCTGGACCCTGGCACCAGGGAGGCAAACTACCATCCGGGTCTCCTGATTGCATCCACAGAATCGCCTATCTGACCCCCTAACTATCGAGTCCCCATCCTCTTCCTTTCTCTACCCTTCTGAGCTATGGGGCCGGACTCTGTGCCAAAGGCAAGGCCACTGTTGCTTCCCCCAGGTAGCTGTCCCCCCAACAGTACTCAAACAGGAGTACTTATTGTCAAGGGGTACAGCCACTGGGGTACCCTCTGGTACCTGACTCTTCCTCTTTCCCCTCCTGACAGTAACCCACTTGTCTGCTCCTGTGGCCCCGGTGTGACCACCTGCCTGTAACTCCTCTCTATCACCTCCTCACTCTCCCTGACCAGACGAAGGTCATCGAGCTGCAGCTCCAGTTCTCTAACACGGTCCCTGAGGAGCTGCAGCTCGGCGCACCTGGTGCAGATGTGGACTTCCGGGAGGCTGGGAGACTCCAGGACCTCCCACATCCAACACTGAGAACAACAAGCTGCCCTCACACTCGTAATTCCTCTTTCCTCAAATAACAGGAAAAATTGAAACCTAAACCTACCTTGCCTCGCCCGCTTCCTCCTAAGCCCGTTGAGCCAAAGCCCTTAAGCCTTCACTCTGCTGCCGCAAAATGATGCTGCCCTCTGTATAAGGCTGTGTCCTTTTTAAATCTTCCTCACTTCACTGCCTGTCGTCACACGACTGTGCAGTCCCGCCTCTCTTAACTCCGATGTGAAGAAGAAAAAAAATCGAGATGGCTCCCGCCACACTTTCGTTCTGATCCTCTGACTTCCTTCTCCAAATGAAACCCAATTCAGAATTTCTTGCCCTTTTTAAATCTTCCCCGCTTTACTGCCCAATGTCACACGTCTGTGCAATCCCGACT
This sequence comes from Hypanus sabinus, assembly GCF_030144855.1. Lineage (NCBI taxonomy): Eukaryota > Metazoa > Chordata > Chondrichthyes > Myliobatiformes > Dasyatidae > Hypanus > Hypanus sabinus. The sequence continues at coordinate 43,546,904 of NC_082719.1, read as the reverse complement.
CTCTTAAATGGGTTTTGGGTTCTCTGAATACTGTGATTTTGTTCCTATGCAGTTCACCTTTAAATTGTATCTGGATCGTGTTATATAGTGGTCTCTACCTTCCTCGAGATATATCCTATTAATAAGACCATTGGAGCAGAATTAGGCTATTCAGCCTAATTAGACCATGAGTCTGCTCCATTATTCCATCATGGCAGATTTATTATTCCTCTCAGCGTCATTCACCTATCTTCTCCCCATAATCTTTGACACCCTTACTAATCAAGAACCTATCAATTTCTACTTTCAATAAACCCAATGACTTGGCCTCCACAACCATTTATGGACACAGATTTACCACCCACTGGCTAAAGAAATTCCTCATTTCGGTTCTGATGCACCATCGATAACTCTCGGAGACGTGAGGCGAGATATAGGCTTTTATTCGCTGGAAGAGAGCAGTCAGCAGCAAGAGACCATCACACAACATCCTGGGGACTGAGGGAGGAGCAGTGCCTTCAATCGCCTTTATACAGGGGTCTGTGGGAGGAGCCACAGGAGCAGTCAGCGGGGGGGGGGTCTGTGTCCAGACAGGTATATGTAGTTCACCACAGGTTCTAAAGGGAAATCCATGTATTTGAGGTTGCGCCCTCTGATCCTATAATCCCCCACTACAGGAAACATCCTCTCTACGATCACTCTATTTAGGCCTTTCAGTATTTGATAGGTTTCATTGAGACACCCCTCTCCCCAACTCTTCTTAACTCCAGGACATACAGGCCCAGAAGAATCAAATGCTCCTCATACGTTAACCCTTTCATTCCTGGGATTATTTACATGAACCTTCTCTGCACTCTCTCCAATGCCAGCACATCCTTTATTAGATAAGGGGCCCAAAATTGCTAACAATACTCTGAGTTTGTTTTCCTTCCTTTTCTTTTCCCTTCACACCCCAAAGACATGCAGGTATAGATTAATTGGCAACTGCAGACTGCTCTTGGTGTGCAGGTAAGTGGTAGAACCTGGGGCAAATTGATGGAAATGTAGAGCGAATAGACTGAAGAAAAATCAGTGAGAATGAAATTGCTCTGTGATTTGGCATGGACTTGATGGGCCAAATGGTTTTATTTATCATAAGGAAATACGGAAATTAATTGTCTTTTCATGTCACAGTAGTAGTTCATTCCTATCATACCTCCTTTGTTCCCTTTCCAAGCCCTTGATATTCTTCTTAATGTTTAGTTTCTTGGCATTCGACATTACTCCAAATAACATCCATCCATTAATTTTGTAAAAGTTTTGCATTACAGCCTGTATTTTATGATTAATTTATTGATATTCAAAGATAAATATTCTGCATCCTTCCTCATCTACCTGAATAACCTACTTTTCCCTTTGACAGCATTCTGAAAAATGTGGCTTCTTTTCCCTCACCTTTCACAACACACACAGCATGCTGGAGGAACAGGCGTGGCTCTACTTGCTTTATAATTATGACTGTTTGGTGGAGCACAGCTCCAATGCCATACTTATGTTTACTGATGACACCACAGTCATTGGCTGAATCAAAGGTGGTGATGAATCAGCAGAAAGGAAGGAGATTGAAAATCTGGTTGAGTGGTGCCACAATAACAGCCTCTCACAGCAGCAAGACCAAGAAGCTGATTATTGACCTCAAGAGGAGGAACCCAGTCTTCATCTGCGGATCAGAGGTGGAGGAAGTAAGTAACTTTAAATTCTTTCGTGTTATCATTTCAAGAGGTTCGGTCTTGGGTCCAGCAAATAAGTGGCACTACAATTACTTTGTACCATTATAAATAAAACATGGCAGTGCCTCTACATCCTTAGAATTTTGCGAAAATTTGGCATGTTGTCTAAAACTTTCATAAACTTCTATAGATGTGCGATGGAGAGTATTTTGACTGGTTGAGTCACGGCCTGGTATGGATATATCAAGTCCTTGACCAGAAAAGCTTACAAAAAGTAGTGGATACCACTCAGTACGTCATGGGTAAAGCCACCCCCACCATTGGAGTGCTTTTGCAGGAGAGCAGCACCCATTGTCAGAGATGCCCACCACACAGACCGTCCTCTCTTTTCACTACTGCCATCAGGAGGGAGGAGAGGAGCCTCAGAAACTACATCTCTGGGTTCAGGAACAGATATTACCCTGAACCATCAGGCTCTTGAACTAGAGGGGATAACTTCACACAACTTCAGTGCCCCAACACTGAACTGTTCCCACTGCTTTTTTTTGTTGTTTCTTTGTATTTAATGTGAATGCTTGCAATAAAATGAAATAAAATGAAACTCATGGTTGTATATAATGTCATATATGTACTTTGATAATAAAATACTCTGAAATTTTAACTTTTGAGATGGCCAGTGACTGGAGCTTGCAGGACATGAAGGTTACTTTGCATTTAACATTGAACCTTATAGTTTGAACATTGACTTCAGGATCTGCATCTTTAGAAACTCCACACTGATTTGTAAATTCTGAAAAATGGTAGACCTGAAGCAAGTTCATGAAATAAAATAAGCTCCCTGCAAAGGCAGAATGTAGGAAACTGCAAAGGCTGGAATTCAGAGCAGCATGCAGAATGCTGGAACATCCCAGTGCATCAGGCAGCATCTATGAAGGGAAATGCACATCGACTCCAAATCATTGTCTCCTTTTCCATCCTTAGATGTTGCCTAACCCATGGAGTTCTGCTGGCATTTTATGTGCTGCTCTCTATAACTGTTGTTTCATTCTATATTGTTTTTTTTCCTTTAAAGGTAATCAGGAAACAAAATGTAGTAAAACTTTGATAATCTGCTGTCTGACTAAATCATAATGGTTTAGCATTTAGCTCATTGGGTGCTGGTTTCTGTGATGTATTTCACATAAAATGGTCCAGGTTCCTGTGCACCCTTATAAAATAATAGATCCTAGATTTCCTGTTCCACTTCACAAACCAGTGCTCTTGTTTCCTTACTCCCTTTATTTCACATGGTCTTGGTTTATAACCATATAACAATTATAGCACGGAAACAGGCCATCTCGGCCCTTCTAGTCTGTGCCGAACACTTACTCTCACCTAGTCCCACTGGCCTGCACTCAGCCCATAACCCTTCATTCCTTTCCTGTCCATATACCTATCCAATTTTACTTTAAATGACACAACTGAACCTGCCTCTACCACTTCTACTGGAAGCTCGTTCCACACAGCTACCACTCTCTGAGTAAAGAAATTCCCCCTCGTGTTACCTTTAAACTTTTGCCCCCTAACTCTCAACTCATGTCCTCTTGTTTGAATCTCCTCTACTCCCAATGGAAAAAGCCTATTCATCTCAACTCCATTTATCCCCGTCGTAATTTTAAATACCCCTATCAAGTCCCCCCTCAACCCTCTACGCTCCAAAGAATAAAGATCTAACTTGTTCAACCTTTCCCTGTAACTTAGGTGCTGAAACCCAGGTAACATTCTAGTAAATCTCCTCTGTACTCTCTCTATTTTGTTGACATCTTTCCTATAATTCAGTGACCAGAACTGTACACAATACTCCAAATTCGGCCTCACCAATGCCTTGTACAATTTTAACATTACATCCCAACTCCTATACTGAATGCTCTGATTTATGAAGGCCAGCATACCAAAAGCTTTCTTCACCACCCTATCCACATGAGATTCCACCTTCAGGGAACTATGCACCATTATTCCTAGATCACTCTGTTCTACTGCATCCTTCAATGCTCTACCATTTACCATGTATTGAGAAGTTTTGAAAATCTGCTCCACCAAAGTACAAAGTTTGCAAGATTAATGGAGTTTTTCTGTTAGTAGTTAATCCTGGGAATGCATAATATGTTAGTTACTACCCAAGAAACATAAGATTCAATGTGTTTTTAAAATTGAACTGTCCTGCTGAAGGGTTTTGGCCCAAATCATCAACTGTACTCTTTCCCATAGATGCTGCCTGGCCTGCTGAGTTCCTCCAGCATTTTGTGTGCGTTGCTTGTAAACATGCTCATATCCACTTTCAAATTTTTCTCAATGAGACCAAATGTTACATTATTATATTTACCATCACAAATTTTCACCACTTTTTCCAAAATAAAATTCTCTCATCTTTTTGAAATGTGCTGGTGGTTAGTTCAAAAGTGCATTATTGATGTGTTTTGTTTGGCTACTGTATAACCATTGTGGACTGCATGTTTCAATTAACATTTAAGTATCACTTTGAATGTGGCACTTAATGCCATCTTCTGTTTTCAACTCAGCTTTCTCAACATATACCATTAATATTACTCATATTTTGTTTTTCTTTCAGATGTTCTAAGTGGATTTCACTTAAGAGATCTGTAAGTGTTTCATTGTGGGAAAATCATGCATTATGGCCAACTCTTCCTTCCTTAGCTGGATTTTTATCTTTAAAACTGCCTGTAGTTTGTGTTTTTCTGCAGAGAATGGCAAAGTCATAGACATTTCGTCTTCTGCACTGACAACCGTCCCAAGCAACTTACTAAACCAGGCAGAAGTATTGGATTTATCACAAAACAGCATCACTGAAATTCATAACCAGGACTTTGCTTCTCTTCACTGGTTAAGAAATCTGAACTTGTCCAGCAATAGAATCAACAATGTAGCAAATGCTTCCTTCAGGTCTAATCAAAATCTAGGATGTTTAGACCTTTCTAAGAATGAACTTTCAAGTATTGAATGTCAATTTTTATATAATGTTACATCCCTCAAATACTTGGATATTTCTTATAATCGTTTTCATTGCCTGGCCCTTGGGAAAGCATTTAGGTTGTTGAAAAATCTGGAATATTTAGGCCTAGGCAGTAGGGAAACAATAAACTTACAGAAAAATGATCTGAAAGAAATATCAGAAAAACAGTTTCAAGAAGTTTCTATCGGATTAAAATATTTGTCTGAGTATGTTCCCGGTACTTTACTGGTTTTGAGAACAACTAAACTCCACATTATTTTGCCATCTGCAGGCACATCAGATTTACTTGAAAAGCTCTTGCGTGATGCCTTCATGTCTTCTGATACTTTGAAATTATCAAACATTGATTGCTTTCAAACATGTATCAATTATATTAAAGGCTTTCAAACAGTAGAAAAATTGTCAAGGGTTAGTAGTTTGTCAGTAGAAGATTTTACAATCTCTTGGCAAGATTTAATGAGCATAACAGAGCTTATTTGGGAGACACAGGTTAAACATTTAAGTCTTTTGAGCGTAACATTAAATTACATTGAGGATCCTGAATTTCAGTATTCAGACAAAGTATTGGAAACATTAATTATTAGAAGATTAAGAATTGCTACATTATATTTCAATCAACAAATCATTTATGATTTCTTTGCCAAAATAAAAGTTAAAAGTCTAGCTATTTCTAATTCGAATGTTATATTCCTGACCTGTCCAGAGCAAGGAAACCTTTATCAGTTCATGGACTTTACAGATAATTCAATTACCAGTGATTTTTTCTTGCAAGGGTGTGATTCCCTGATTTTTTTGGAAACTCTTATTTTACAGCAGAACAAATTATTTCAATTTTACAAATTGAGTACAATGACCCAAGATATGAAATCCCTTAAATATATGGATGTGAGTCAAAACCAACTTAATCTTAATGAGAAAGGAAAATGTCTTTGGACCAACAGTTTAAAGAAACTGAACCTGTCATCAAATAGTCTGACAGATTTGGTTTTTACATGCCTACCCAGTAACCTGGAAGTCCTTGACATGGAGAAAAACAATATTTATACTGTGCCCAAAGAAATACATAATCTGGAGATGTTGAGAGAATTATACCTTGGCTCTAATAAGTTGGTTAGATTGCCTGAATGTGGCAACTTTAGAAATCTTGAGATGTTGTATGTTGAGGAAAACTTATATCAAGAACCTTCTACCAATTTCCTTCAAACTTGTCAAAGGCTGACCAGACTGAATGCAGCCTCTAATCCATATGCATGCACCTGTCATCTGAGAGACTTCAGCAGGATGAAGGAAAATACCCAAATAGAACTGGTGGGATGGCCAGAGTCATATCAGTGTACTTATCCAGTGAATCTTAGAGGAACTCTACTGAAGGATTTTCAAATATCAGAAATGATGTGCAACACAGCTCTTTTATTGGTGATTATACTGGGCAGTATGTTTGTTTTAGCAGTTGTAATGGCACTGACATGTCATTTTTTGGACTTGCCTTGGTATTTGAGAATGATTTGTCAATGGACCCGGATGAAGCGCAGAACGATGAAGACAGACAGCCGCCAATTAAGTGAACATTTGATCTATCATGCTTTTGTGTCTTATAGTCATAATGATTCTGCGTGGGTGAAGGAACAGTTGTTGCCAAACTTGGAAGAACGAGAAAACCCATTCAGGATATGTCTTCATGAAAGACATTTTATTCCTGGCAAAGGAATTATTGAAAATATAATCAATTGTATAGAGAAGAGTTACAAATCAATATTTGTTTTGTCACCCAACTTTGTTCAGAGTGAGTGGTGTCATTATGAACTGTATTTTGCGCAGCACCAGGTAGTAAGTGAACAGTCTGATAATTTGATATTGATTATTTTGGAGCCAATTGCTCAATACATGATCCCACCCAAATATTATAAACTAAAATCACTTATGGCAAAGAAGACTTACTTAGAATGGCCTAAAGACAAAAGCAAACAGAGACTATTTTGGGCCAATTTGCAAGCAGCAATAGGAATAAAACTAGCTGTTTCAACAGAGGAGACATGGCTGTAAATTGTGATCAATTGAATTCTGAGCTGTGTCTTAATAACTTTCATTGCACTCTATTTTTAATTCTCTTCATCTAATAATATTGTTTTGTAGAATTATATTGATAGAAGATAATCCAGAGATTACTGATGCAATTATCCAAGAAAATCTCTTTCGGTGGAGTTTTGGCTGCAATCACATGTTGTCTTCAGACTGAAAGATCAAATTGAAGGAAAATAGTAACATGCAAATAAAGGAAGGAAAGCAGGAACATTGGATAAAAGTTGGAATGGTGGGAGGGGAAAAGTGGGATGGGGTGGGCAGAAGGGTAGGAGATGAAGAAATGTACCCAGTAGGCACACTGAAGTTCTAAAATGATAGTTGGAAATTTCTCCATACAGCTAGAAAGGGACTTTGTGCATGAGGTACTACAGACTCTATACAGCAAAGCAAGTGCTTGAAATAGACATAGTGCATTCAGCACTACAGGCTCCATATATCAAAACCAAGGAGTTGGAAATGCCTTTTTTTTAAAAAAAAGAAAGACATGAAATATGCTGGCTAAGCCATGTACAATCATCCATGAGATATCAAAAGATGTTAGGCTTCAGGGTAAGAGATAAGCTCCAGAAAAATTGTGGAGGTTATTAACCTATATTGACATGACTGAGGCTAGAAGTGAGAGAACCAATGTCTAGAACCAGGACATCCTGACATACATCAACCTTCTAGAAGTGGCAAGACCCTTAAGAATAATTACAGGAAAATGATAGATAAACATCTTTTATGCATGCAGGTATGAATGTAATTTGATTGTCTCAAAATTCTTCCATAGCTGCAACTGATTTTACCTTTGATTTCTCTTTTGTTTTGGGACTACTGTAGCCATTGTCCTTTTTATAAGAGGTGCTCTTTTATTTTTGCTAGTTGCTTTTTCATCTATCATCAAACAAGTATTATTTTTGAGACACTTTGATTTCAGTATTAGATTCATTTAAATTATTCAAGTATTTCTTTGCTGATGATCATTTGAAATTTGACAATGTGAGTTCATAACCTATTACAATCCATGATAGTGTGATTGAGTGTCTTTCTTTCCCATCCTAACGAGGGCCTCAACCAAAAATGCCGACTATCTATTTCCCTCCATGAACACTGCCTGACCTGCTGAGTTCCTCCAGCATTTTATGTGTGACTGTGATTCATAGAGCTATTGAGCAATACAGCATTAATGCAGGTTCCTCAGCCCAATAAATCTAGTCTGACCACTGTGCTCACCCAGCTGGTCCCAATTTCCTGCATTTGGCCCATATCCGTCGAGGCTCACCCTTCTGTGTACGTGCTCAAGTGCTTCTTAAGTGGTAATATTATAAATGCCTTAACCAGTTCTTCTGGCAGCTAGTTCCATATCTGCAACACCCTCTGCATGGAAACAGTTGCCCCTCATGTCCTTTTAAATCTTTCTGCTCTCTCCCTAGACCTATGCCCTCTAGTTATTGATTCCACCACCCTAGGGAAAAGCCTGATACCATCCACCTTATCTATAAACCTCATAATTTTAAACTTTTCTGTACAAGTTGCTCCTCATTCTTTGACATTCCAAAGAATAAAAGCCTCACCTGACTACCTTTCCCTATAACTCAAGCCCTCAAGTCCAGACACATAACAGTGTCATCGGAACTGTACACAGGACACCAAGTGCAGGCTGGCCAACGATCATAGCTGACTCAAAGCTTCAGCCCTGAGGATATTCACTTAAATTTATGATTGTGTACAAAACTTTCAAAAAAAGAACTTCATGATATGCATTTTAAGTTGATGCCTTTGTTGTGGATTTATTTTGAATAAAGTTTACTGAAGCAACAGCAAAAAGAAAGAGTGCTTAATCAAAAACAAAAAAAAAGCTGTTTCATTCTTGAAGAACTACAAGTTACAGTTTCTGGTGGGAAATAATCTAAAACATCTCGTTTTATGCATTTGCAACCCAAGTGTAATTTAACCATTACGAGAAAAGGCACACATGCTTGCTTTAAATCAATTCAGTCATATATGTGTCTCCATTTACTAAACCATTTTGGTGTTCATGTTCTGGATGGTAAACATAGATATGATGAGCTGAAACATGCCTGTCTTTGTATTACAGGATCCTATATGACAGTTCTTTTAATTTGATGATTGAGACATGCTACTGAATGTTTTTAAACTACCAGCTCAAACGATGTTCAAATAAAATGTTTTGGAGTTATGACTGGTGCCTCTCAAAATTGTGACATGCTTTAAAAACCAATTGAACTTTTATATAGAGAAGAGATGTTCTCTCTGATTAGGAATGTTACAGGTTCATATTACAGTTTACTAATGGCAGAATTGTGCTTGATTCTTGTAACTTGACCATGCTGTCGCCCTCCTTACCCATTTACATTTGTCAATCTGCCACACCGGTGGATTTTCTGCAACTCTGTGGACCCAGATGTCTTGGAAGTCAGGCTATGATGTCAACGTGAAGCGGACCACAAGTAACTAGTAGACCTGTTTGATCCTATCTCACAATCCCATGTATGGTTGTGCTGCTTGTGGTATGGGGACTTGTTGGGTCAGGTCATCATGTCCAGACCTACTGCAGAGACTTCAATTAACTCTGAAAAGTAATTGCATGTCTCTGATGATCAGAAAAATTGAAATATGTTTCAACATATTGAGATAACCAAATAAAAAATGTTAAAGTACACTTTAAAACATTTTCAGTGATTCAAGTGATTTAGAAATTGAAGTGTAAATAAAATCAAGAAAACATCTTTTAAATTGAAGCTGGCTTCCTTGTTCAGATGGATGAGATTTTGTTACATTTGGCAGATATCACAGGCATAAAGTCATTTGCTCGGGATATTTGTGCTACTTCCATGGACTCAATACAGAATCCATCATTGGCATATCACATTCATTGAGATCTATTCTCTAGCTTTCATCTGATATTGGAGTTGCAATACCCCGTGGTAGAAGTCAGAAACAAACTAACTTCTGGTGGTTAGCTGGCCATTTATTACAGAACCACCCACTGGCTGAAGATTAGTACCTACTGGCTTAATATTTATGTTGTTTTAATGGATTTCAATTCCTGAAGATAAAATAAAGGCTTGGAAGGATTTCCTACAAGTTTTAATGATATAAAACTTTAGGAAAAAAGTAAAAGGTATTTTTTTCCTTGTCCACAGCAGAAGTATTATTTAAAGTTTAAGTGTAGTGACAGAACTGATTCTGGTGACAGTTTTACAGAGATATCAGCTCTTTTCATTGAAGTCCTTTTTAATTCATCAAACAAAAATTTTTGTATTGCTGGATGTGAAAGTGTTCAGATTTACACATATATGAAATAAGGCACTATTACACACTGAAATTCTTAAAATGAGTAGATATGTTCCCAATTGAAAGAATGAAATGAAAATTTGACCCATTAGGCTGTCAAGACAAATTGCAGAATCTACAAACTATTCATTCTCTCCATTACTGACTTAGATGAAGTCACTGTGTGTATCAGGGCTGAACTTAGACCATAAGACCATATGGCATTCGAGCAGAATGAGGGCATTCAGCCAATGAAGTCTGCTCTGCCACTTCATCATGGCTGATCCCAATCCCATTCAAGCCCATACACCTGCCCTCTCCCCATATCCCTTGATGCCCCGACCAATAAGGAATCTATTAACTTCAGCTTTGAGTTTACCTATGGACATGGCCTCCACCACACACTGTGGCAAAGTATTTGACAGATTCACCATGCTTTGGCTAAAAAATTCTTCCTTTCTTCTGTTCTGAAAGGTCGCCCCTCAATATTGAGGCTGTGCTCTCTAGTTCTGGATACCCCCACCAGAGGAATCATCCTCTCCACATCCACCTTATTTAGACCTTTCAACATTCAGTAGGTTTCAATGAGATCCCCATGCATTTTTCTAAATTCCAGTGAGCACAGGCCCAAAGCTACCTGATGCCCTTCATATGTTAACTCCTTCATTCCCGGAATCATCCTTGTGAACCTCCTCTGGACTCTCTTCAATGACAATATATTTTTTCTGAGATAAGGGACCCAAAATGTTTGGCTTGACTCGTGTCTTATGAAGCTTCAGCGTTATCTCCTTGCTTTTATATTCTATTCCCCTTGATATAAATGCCAATATGGCATTTGCCTTCTTTGCCACAGACTCAACCTTTAAATTAACCTTCTGGGAGTCTTGCATGAGGACTCCTAAGTCCCTTTGCACCTCCGAGGTTTGAATTTTCTCCCCATTTACATAATAGTCTGCACTCTTGTTCCTTTTAACAAAATGTATTATCATACATTTCCCAACACTGCATTCCATCTGACACTTTTTTGCTCATTCTTCCAATTTGTTTAAGTCCTACTGCATCCTCAGCACTATCTACCCCTCCACCTATTTTCATATCATCTGCAAGCTTTGCCACAAAGCCATCAATTCCACTATCTAAATCATTGACAAACAATGAGAAAAGTAGTGATTCCCAATACTGATCCCTGAGGAACACCACTAGTCACTGGCAGCCAACCAGAAAAGGCCCCCTTTATTCCCACTCGTGGCCACCTGCATGTCAGCCATTCCTCTATCCATGTCCGTATCTTTCCTGTCAGGACTTTATCTTGTTTAGCAGCCTCATGTGAGGCACCTTATCAAATGCCTTCTGAAAATCTAAGTGTAACAAGCTGTAATGTTTCACTGATAATGTAATGGTTTCTCTGTAGCAGCAATGTTTGGGTTATGACTAGAGATAACAGGGTTTGCAATGCTGTTGTTCTTTCTTGAGAGTCTGGAAGAGAGGTTTTCACAGGCTTTTGCTGGGGAGAAATGAGGAGAGAAGATGCAAATGGAGGGAGTTGGTAGACCGCCAGATTGGAGGAGGCTGATGGTGGATGATTGGCTTATCAGTTAGCTCCAACATTGCGCAATGGACTGTTTCATAAGAATGGGCCCTTATTCTTTTCTTTCGTTGTCATCTTTACTAACCGTATGGTCAAAGTAAGAATTGTAAAGCTTAATCGTTTAATCGCATGTTGTGTACTGCTTGTTATTTCGAGGTATTGATTTGTAACTTATTTTTTCATTAGTCTCCAAGACCCCGAAACCTCGTCCTTAATAATAGACTCCAATACTTTCCCAGACACTGAGATTAGGCTAACTGGCTTATAATTTCCTCACTTTTGTCTTCCTTCCTTCTTAAAGACTGGAGTGACATTTGTATTTTTCCAGTTCTCCGAACCATGCCAGAATCAAGTGATTCTTGAAAGGTCATGGTCAATGCATCCATTATCTCTTCAGCGACCTCTCTCAGAACTCTGGAATGTAGTCCATCTGCTCCAGGTGACTTATTCACCTTAAAACCTTTCAGTTTGCCTAGCACTTTTTCCTTTCTAATAGCAATGGCTCTCACTCCTGCTCCCTGACACTCATGGACATCTGGCATACAGCTAGTGTCTTCCACAGCAAAGGCTGAAGCAAAGTACTTATTAATTTCATCTGCCATTTCTTTTTCTCCCTATTACTACCCCACCAGCATCATTTCCCAGTGTCCATTATTAACTCTCACCTCCCTTTTATTCTTTATATAATTGAAAACACTTTTAATTTCCTGCTTTATATTATTGGCTAGTTTGCTCTCATATTTCATCTTTTCCCTTCTTATAGCTTTTTTAATTGCCTTTTGTTGGATTTTAAAAGCTTCCCAATTATTTAACTTCCCACTCACTTTTGCTACTTTATATGCCCTTTCCTTAACTTTCTTTGTCAGCCACAGTTGCTTAGCCCTGCCATTTGAGAACTTATTTCGAAGGGACAGATCTATCTTGCGCTTGGTGAACTATTTACTGAAACTTCAGCCACCTCTGTTCTGCCGTCATCCCCACCAGAATCCCCCTCCAACCCACCTGGGCAAGCTCCTCTCATTCCTCTGTAATTCCCTTTAATCCATTGCAATACTAATACATCTGACTTGTGCTTCTCCCTCTCAAATTGCTTATATAAGAACTTACTGATGATACATATATAGTTGACAAAGGACATTATGAGGAGGGCATAGCTAGAGATTAGAATCAATTTTTTAAGTCTATTAATCACACATAAAATATTTTAGCATTTGTGCCCCTTTCTGGTTGAAGTCCTGCCACTTGGGAAATTAGAAGCAACACGTACAAAGTGCTGGAGGAACTCAGCAGGCCAGGCAGCATCTCTATAAAAGAGTAAACAGTTGACGTTTGAAGAGTCTCAGCCCAAAATGTTGATTGTTTATCCTTTTCCATAGATGCTGCCTAGCCTGCTGAGTTCCTCCAGCAATGCATATGTGTGTTGCTTTGGATTTCCAGCATCTGCTGATTTTCTCATGATCTAGGATTCTCAGTCTACAACCTTTGTTTTTAACTTACAGTCTGAAATTTCTCCATTTGCTAGTTTAAATGGAAAATAGATACTTTGATCACAGTGTCTCTTCTAGAGACACTGCCAAGAAATACATTCTGCTTTCAGAAGCACTGTCTGAGATCACAGTTGTAACCCATAATACACTTCACTGGCTCTGTATGATCCCATACTTCCAATGACCAAATTGATTATTTACTCCCATCAACCACATCCATAAATATAGAGAAAAGTCTGCACAGGCAAAGATATGTCTGAAAATTATCCTGTCCTGGTGATGCTCATATCTGCAAAAAGCCACACAACAAATACCAACAAACGTCCAACGTGCAAAAGAGGCCAAATTGTGCAAATAGTAGAAAAATGTTAACAAATAATACATGGAACTCCAGACAGTCAGGTTCACCAAATCCTTCAGGAGCTTGTAAAATCCTAGCTCATTAAGATGGTTCAAAAGTACATTTCTTAAGGGGAAGTTGCAGATTGCAGTGATCATAGTTCAGAAGAAGTATATCTATTAGAGTATCTAGGAGTTTAGTGCTTGAAAAACATCACTGTATATTGCCAGCACCATTTACATACAATATGCATGTATGTGTATGTGTGCATGCACGTTTGCAGTATGTGTTTGTGCATACATCTATATGAGTGTTTGTATATGTGTGTACACTGGTGAATGTGTGTGTGTGGCTGATTGAGAATAGATTTTAGTTGTGATTTTCCCTACATCTGAATAACTAAGGATGGCATGAGAAGTGTCACATGGGACAGCTTCAGGAAGACCACCAGTGACGTGAAGACATAAACCAGCACTTTCTAAGGAACGACAAGGATTCAGATATTTAACTGAGTCCAGAATTGCACATTTCCATCCCACATAGTAAGTCACCAACCAGCAGTTTTCTGTTGTCATAAAGCCCACTGGCCTTTCAAGTTTTATCTTGTTCTGAAATTGAGGATGACTTGCTTCCAAAGCAGGCAAGTGCATTCATTGTTCATGAGGTGCTTCTTTCCATCTCCTGCATTCAGGACTTCTATGTGTCCCCAATTGAAAACAATAAATCTATAGATGACTCAAAACCCATTAAAATAATTGAAATAAATATAAACATCAAAATATTTTAAAAAATGCTTGCCTTACCCTTTGAACCTTGTAAGTCCATCTGTTTTTATTAAGTCTCATAGGTATATCGGGCCTTTGTTAGCCTGGGGCTCATTTTTGGAACCAGTGAGGACAAGAATAGGAAGGGTCTTGGTCCGAAATGTTGACTGTATTCTTTTCCATCAATGCTGCCTGGTTTGCTGAGTTCCTCCAGCATTTTGTGTGTGTTGCTTGGATTTCCAGCATCTGCAGATTTTCTCTTGTTCTCAATGTATGGATTTTGGCTTCTCGATATCATCCTGAATGCTTACTCTTTAATACTTTGAATAGTCATAAATCAGAGAATCAAGGGTCATGATTTACTTCTTCAAGGGAGCTCTGAGTACATCCCTGCATTTTGTTGGGCTTTTGGCAAGGTCTGGTATGAAAAACTGGTGGCTTGGTAACAGGAGGCAGGGCATGACGGCAAGGGGTTGTTTATATGCCTGGAAGAGTGTAGTCTACCTGACTTCTCATTGTATACTTTAATGCCAGATAGAATGTATGAAGTATGATTAATAAGTATGAGATGACATGAAAATTGGTAGCATTATTTATGGTGAGGAGGATTGTCAGGCTTCATGACAATATTGACCAGCTGATAAGAAGGAGGAACAATAGCGGGTGGAACTTAATCCTGCTTGGTGTGACATGATGCACTTTTGGTGGATTAATAGGGATAGGATACACATAGTGACTGGAATTTTGAGGAAAAGTACAATCTTGTTTTAAATGTCCACGATTCCCTGAAGGTTGCAGTACAGGTAGTTAAGACGGAGAAGAAGGCAAGCAGAGTATTTGCCTTCATTAGCTAAACCATGAGAACAGGAAGGTTATGGGGCAACTGTCCAAAATACTGATTGGTCCACAGCTGGAGTGTTGAGTGCAGCTCTAAATACCACATTATTAGGATGAATGTAATTATACTTAATTGAACAGAATTGTTGAGGGCGCTGAGGAGATTCATCAGGATGTTGCCCAGGATGGAGTCTTTAAGATTTACAAAGAGAGGTTGGATTTGTTTTCCTCTGAGTGGAGGAGGCTGAGGGTACACTTGATTTTAAGGGGCTTAGATAGGATAGATAATAGGAAACCTTTCCCCATAACTAAGGTAGGTAGAACTTGAAGGCATAAGTTTAGCGTAGGGGGTAGCAGGTTTAGAATCAAAGTGACAAGACTTTTCTTTCACCCATAGAGTGTTTGGAATCTCGAATGCACTGCCTGAGTGAGTATTGGAGGTGATGCACCATCAATAACTCTCTCTGAGACGTGAAGTCGAGATATCGGCTTTTATTGACCGGAAGAAAGGACAAGCAGTAGTTGACCACCATACTACATCCTGGAGACTGAGGGCCGGGCTCAGGCCTCAATTGCCTTTATACCGGGGTCTGTGGGAGGAGCCACAGGAGCAGTCAGCAGGGGGCGTGTCCAGACAGGCACACGTAGTTCACCACAGGAGGTAAGCACACTTTCAATGTTTAGGCATGTAGATGAGTGCTTGAACCAAGTGCTGGTAAGTAGAATTGGTATAGGTGGGTCCTTGATGGTTGCCATAGGCATGATGGGCCTAAGAGCCTGTTTCTGTGCTGTATGTCTCTGTAATTCTCTGACTCAACTTTTCTCTGCACCCTGACAATTTCTTGCTATGACAGAGCCTGGAAATAGAATGCCTTGTTGAAATCTGGTGATGCTCGTGTGAGTAATGTGGCCTGTTGCTAGGGCCTCAAAATTGGGTATGTCGGTTTGGGAGAAGATACTGACATTAGGTTCACTCATCCTTACTGGAATTTTGAGGATTTTACAGAAACAGTGCTGGTGGTGGTACTTCTCCTGCTCCTTGTGGTACCTACTGGATGTGATCCAGTTTGGAGAAGCATGGACGTAGAACAGCAAGACCATGGATGCTTGACATCAGGAACTACCTCAGATGACCAAAGCTTGTGCTAGTGCAGTGAAGGCTGAAGTAAATTTCATCATCATTGAGGTGGGGTCGGGGGCTTAACGTATAGCAAGCAGTTCACATTTTCCAGGGTCTTGCTGTGAGCCTTTATGCTGCTGTGTTACGGAGGTCAGTGAGAGGGGCAGTTGGGGTTATGTTGGCATTCTGAGCAACAGGAACCACTAGGGGGCAATCTAACTACGTCAGAGCAAAGTAGAGTTCTTTCCTCTTTTTAAAAAAAATTTTTAGCTGCATTTTAATTTTTACTATAATGAAACACTATGCAAGTAATAGGTGATTGATATCAATAAGGAAACAATAGAATGAGGAAGAGCATTCAGGTGAGCAACTACTGTTGTTGAAGTTGTCAGACAAAAACCATACCTGTTTGCTGGCATTATTTTATCAAAGATATTGAGAGACATGGAAAAACTAGTAAAATTGATACAGATAATTAAAAAATATAAATGTATAGATGATTCAAAACCCACTAAAACAATTGAAATAAATGTAAACATCAAAATATTTTAAGATATGCTTACCTTACCCTTTGCACTGCATGGGTCCATCTGTTTTCAGTAAGTCTCATAGGAATATCAGGCCTTTGTTAGCCTGGGGTTCATTTTTGGAACTATTGAGGGCAAGAATAGGATTATTTGGCAGATGAGTGCATGGCTGGGGAACTGGTGCAGGGGCAGGGTTTCAGATTTATGGATCATTGGGATCTCTTTTGGGGAAGGTATGACCTGTACAAAAGGGATGGGCTACACCTGAGCCCGAGAGAGACCAACATACTTGTGGGCAGGTTTGCTGGAGCTGTTGGGAAGGGTTTAACCTAATTTGGCAGCGGGATGGAAACCGGAGTGATAGGGCTGAGGGTAGAGACGTTGGTTTACAAGCTGAAGTAGTGTATATTGAGACAGCAAAATTGCAGTCAGTGGGAGGGCTTGCAATGTAATGGGGAAAACTGAAAAGGATGACAAATACAGGGCTGAAGGTGTTATATTTGAATGCAAGCAGTATGTGGTGGTAAATCTGTGGAACTCATTGCCACAGATAGTTGTGGAGGCTAGGTCATTGGCATATTTAAGGCAGAGATTGATGGGTAATTGATTAGCCAGGGTGTGAAAGGTTATTGGGAGAAGGCAGGAGAAAGGGCAGGCTCAATGGGCCGAAAGGCCTAATTCTGCTCCTATGTCTTATGGAACCACTAGCCGCAGCCAAGGGGATTTGGTCCATTAACTTAGCTACAGAGAGTAATAGGCCCATCCAGCCCAATGAGCTGTGCCAGCAGCAAACCACCTATTTAACCCTAGCAGGACAATTTACAAAGATCATTTAACTTGCTAACCGGTACGTCCTTGGACTGTGGGAGGGAACTGGAGCACCCAGAGGAAATCCACACATCCAAGGGGAGAACGTACAAACTCTTTACAGACGGTACCGGAATCGAACTCTGAGCACTAACCTTCTGAGCTGCAACAGCTTCACAGTAACTGCTCTGTTACTATGGCGCCCATGTTGGGTGTATTTGGGCATGTCATAACTTTTATCTCCCTCTGGACTGTTGACAATTAAAATGTGGTTTATGGAAGTGAAGTAAGCTTAAGCTAGTTAATACATTTTCTTTTACTGTTTCATTTCCTATCTATTAGGAAGAGTTGTCTTTAATTCAAGTAAATCCTTGGATTGATTGTAACTTGCTATTGCTGGACAGATACAGTGTGTTTAAAATACTCTCTGTTTTTGCTGGTCTTGATATTTCCAAGTGTATCCTGTGTTGCTAATTCATGTTCAAAATAATCCTGGAGGTTTGGTCTCACAACCTCCTTCCTGCGGCCCCACCCTTTTGACCAAACTACTTCCCATCTATAATGCGGTTTATAGAAAACACAGCACTAAAGAAGTCCCACCCTTCCCTATTCATTCATACCGTTGAATTAACACCAGCTCACAGCGCAATCCCATTTCCACTCATTCCCCTTGTTGGTTGCTCCCTACATTCCTATCAAGGGCACTCCCCCACCCCAACCCCATTTTCTACATTGAGGGACAAGTGATGATGCCTAATTATCTTATTGATCCAGATGTCCTCAGGAAACCAGAGGAAATGCAGGCAGTAACATCGAAAACATGTAACCACCCCTACCATCCCCACAGACCACTCTGGAGATCAGGATTGAACATGGATCACAGGGTCTTCGAGGCAGCAGCTGCCCTAATTCCACTGCTGTGCCACCCAGAAATTTCTCACAAGCCTTGGTGGGATTTGAACCGAAGGTTTTAATCATTCCTTGAACTTCTAGTCCAGCAATTTAACTACTACACTATCACGATAATAGCTCAGGCTGCCATTTAAGTTCAGTTCCAGCCTCCTGTCATACTTCCTCATCTAACTCCATCTGTGCATCCTTCTCCCTCAGGGGTTTATCCAACTTTTAGACATCTACGTTATTTTCCTCAGCCGCTGAGTTTGCGAGACTCGAATTCTCACCAGGTTCTCGGTAAAGACACCTACATTTCTTTTTTATTTAGAGATACAGCAAGGTAACAGGTCCTCCTGGCCAACGAGCCCACTCTATTTAATTCCATGCATGTGCCGATTAGTCTACTGTCTTTGGAATGTGGGAGGAAACTGGAGCACCTGGAGGAAACCCTTGGACTCCTATGAAGTCATAAAAGCTCCCTACAGACGGCAGAGGAATTGAACCCGGGATGCTAGCATTGTAATACCGGTATGCTATCTGTTATACTACTGTGCTGCCCTTTGATTTCTTGTTGATGCTCTCTAGCTCTATAATTGGAAGCAAACATTCATTAAAAAAAAACATGCACGCCAAGGATTTTTACTGCAACCAAAAAGGTTGTATTGCAACAGCAGATCACTTGGGATGTAACTGATGTCAAAATTCAGGGGGTCTGTAGCTATGCAGCCTTGTGTGACAAGAGGAAGAGGGCATTGAATGCTGGCTTTATAGAATAAATAAAGGGAGAAGGACTGAAACTGGTTATTGTGATACTGGGAGGTGGAGATACTGGGTAGGCTGGGAATCAGGAATGGTAGAATTAGATTGAGGAGTCAGAGGAATGGGACTCAAGTTTTGGGGAAAGGGGTTGGGTTAGAGGTGAAAGTGGGAATAGTGGGCTTGAGTGAGGCCTGAGGATGGAAGTAGGTAATTCACTACCTGAACTGTTTTTCCATTTGCATCGTGAAGACAGACTGTGCTCTTCATTGTTTTTTGTTATGCCACTGCATGGGAAGTGGGTAATGGTGGCAAAGGCATATCTATTGACTGGTTCCAGTCGTTCATGAAAAGATGGCAATAGATTGTCTTCAGTGCAGACTCCATGGTATACAGTCCTCCCATATTGTGGTTAAGGAGCAAATTCCAAGGTTTTGACTCAGAGATGATGAAGGCCTAACATTATATTTACAAATCAGAATGTGGTATGAACAAGATAAGAAGGATGTGATTGTGCTGGAGAGGATACCAAAGAAATGTTGCCTAAATTGTAGGATTTCAGTTCTAAGGAGTGACTAGGCTGCATTCTTTTTCCCTGGAGCAAACGAGGCTAAGGGATCATCAGACAGAGGGGAATAGATAATATATTCCACTATTTCTCTTCTTCTGATGGCAGAGAAACTAAGGATAGAGGGCATTGGTTTAAGGTGAGAGATGAGGGGTTGACTTTTTTTTCTCACAGAGGGTATCTGAAGTCTGGAACTCTCTGAAGAGGTGATGGTGCCGGATACTTTCATGACATTAAAGAAGCAGCAAGCCAGGTACCTGGATTGCCAAGGCATAGAAGACAATGGACTGGGTACCAACAGCTAGCATGGACATAGTGGGCCGAAGGCCTTTGCTTTGTGCTGTAGGATTCTATGGTTCTCTGCGGAGGTGATGGTGTTTCCAGCCAACTACTGCCCTTCTCCTACGTGTTTGGGAATGTATTACTTGAGTCATTAATCATATGTAAAATTTTTATACTGTTTGTATTACATTTGCTCAGTATTCTTTCTAGAAAAATATTGCAGTTATATATCTTCCATTCTTTACAGCCCGAGCACGAAGTCTTCTCCAGTAAAAGGACAGGGAGGTGACTTGGAATGCTTTATACCTACAGATTGCACAATATTGGCAATTTACCTACTGATCCTCTGCTCTGTTGAAAGTCTTGACTGAGGTCACAACGTTAGAACAACATTACAACATTACTGTCAAAATGTGGGCGTCAGTGTAGCAGGAAATAGTTATGTTTTTGTTTGTCCTTCTGTACAAGGCATGAATCACAATGTAATTAATGACATGTGAATGATCTCTTAAGGTATTGCTCATGGCATCTTGGGGGACAGGACATTCTGTAATAGTTAATTTTGTTGAATAGTATCCAGATAAAATATCAGTCTTTCATCAATGTTCATGCAGTCCTCTATCTCTTATTGAATAGTTGAGCAGGTTCAAAAGATGTGTTTCTATTTCTTATCTTCAAAATATCAAGTCAATCTTGGTACCTGGTAGAACAATCAATTCAACTTCATTCCTTTACTCTATTTCTCTAGCCTTTGAATTACTATCCCTTAAATACATATTAAATTTGCTTTTGAAAGCAATGATTGACCCTCTTGTCCTCTCCTTGCAGGTGGTATGTACCAGATCCAAATTATAACTGATCTCTGCATTAAAAGTGTTTTTTTTTCCATTATATCCTTTACCCTTCAGCTTTAATACATCCTCCAGTCCTGAAACCATCTGGTAATGGAAACCAACAAGTATTTTCCTCACATGTGTTTGCCTGACAATTTTTATCTTGCTGAACGATTAATTTGGAACAGTTTCGAAGACAATGCTTTGCTGGGATCCCACATGTTTATTTTAACTGTTAGAGAATTTCTTTGCAGGATCTGCGCCAGAGATCCAAATTACAGGGCTCATTCACACAGGCTGGTGTCATGTGCCCTTCATTTCATTATAGAATTAGTGATATGTGAGACACAAGTGACAAATTTAGAACATTTTCCTCACATTTATTTGTCAGTAATCATTTCCTTGTTCCCTACCAAGGATTGATGGTCATTTGTATTTTTTAAGATTTTATGAAGAAGCTTCCTTGGTGAATCTCTAATTATTCTGATATTTCAATTTCTAATATGTAATTTTACACTCAATTCAAGGTGAGTTCAGCTGCCTCAGCACTTCAGATTCTGCATAATTTTGTCTGTTGTGTGGCAGCAAGTGTACAAATTCCCAGTAGTGAATCACAATGTGCCTGACTCAATAAAAAATACATGTCTGGATGTGGCCTATGAACAGAAGTAGAACAATTATAGTTAGCTCTGCTCAAACTCTTAATGGCAAGAAATGGCTAATGTTCCCTTAGTCACAATTTCACAGGACATTCTATCTTAGTGTGCACATAGATTTTCTGCTGGTGTTCTGAATGAACTTGTTCACAGATATGCCCGTAATGGAGCACCTTCAGAGCAGACACAGTAGGGTAACAGGTCCAGCATGTCATCTAAAACTTTGACGAACTTCTGTAGATGTGTAGTGAAGAGTATGTTGACTGGTTGCATCATGACATTAGTAAGGTAATACTAATGCTCCTGAACAGTAGAGCCTACAAAAGTAGTGGATACAACCCAGGGTACAGGAGTATCAGGACCCATACCACCAGGTACAGAAGTAGTTATTATTTCTCAACAATCACGCTCTTGAACCAGAGGGGATAACTTCATCCTCCAATTACAGAATTGTTTTCACAATCTATGGAGTCACTTTCAAAGTCTCTTCATCTCATGCTCTCACAACTTACTGTTTATTTATTTCTTTGTATTTGCACAGTTTATTGATTCTTGCACATTGGTCGTTTGTCTGTCTTCATCGGTTCTATTGTGTTTCCTGTATTTACTGTGAATGCCTGTAAGAAAATGAATCTCGAGGTTGCGTATGGTGACACATATATGTACATTGATAATAAATTTACTTTGAACTTTGAGGCGTCTGGTTGGATTCCAGGAGGGCAGCAGGATCTTTCGTACACTTCCCAGCTCTCAGACTTGGAAATCTGCCCACTGAATGTGAGTCAGATTGATCTGGGACAATCAGGCTCTGATTGTTTGGGATACAAACATTTTACTTAAAAAGGTTGGTTGGTGATGGTGAGGGGTTTTGGGCAGTTGTCATTCTTGCCTCTACAGCTGGTGGTGTTAGAAAGGGTGCTGGCTCCCACCAGTGGAAGGCTGCACCCTAAACTATGCTGGGTCTATGGTGACTGACAGTGAGGTCACCTCACAATGGTGCTGTGAGTATTTATTGATGTGGAACATTTGTTTTCTCTTTGCACAGAATTTGATTATTTTGTATAACTCTGATGATTTAGACCATAAGACATTGGAGCAGAATTAGGCCATTCAGCCCATCGAGTTTACTCCGTCATTCAATCATGGCTAATCCCAGATCCCACTCAACTCCATACACCTCCCGTATCCTTTGCTGCCCTGACTGATCAGGAAACTATCAACTTCCACCTTAAATATACTCACTGACTTGGCCTCCACTGCAGTCTGTGGCAGAGCATTCCACAGATTCTCTACTCTCTAGCTAAAAAAATTCCTCCTTACACACAAAATGCTGGTGGAACACAGCAGGACAGGCAGCATCTATAGGGACAAGGGCTGGTGACATTTCGGGCTGAGACCCTTCATCAGGATTAGTCCTGACGAAGGGTCTCGGCCCGAAACGTCAACAGTGCTTGTCCCTATAGAAGCTGCCTGGCCTGCTGCGTTCCACCAGCATTTTGTGTGTGTTGCTTGAATTTCCAGCATCTGCAGATTTCCTCATGTTTGCTCTTTAAATTCCTCCTTACCTTTGTTTTAAAAGGTCACCCCTCAATTTTGAGGCTGTGCCCTCTAGTTCAGGATACCCCCACCATTGGAAACATCCTTTTCACATCCACCCTGTCTAGTCCTTTCAACATTCGGTAAGTTTCATTGAGATCATCCTGCACTATTCCAAATTCCAGTGAGTACAGGCCTAAAGCTGTCAAATGCTCCAGATATGTTAACCCCTTCATTCCCGAAATTATCATCTTGAATCTCCACTGGACTTTCTCCAATGAAAACACTTTCTGAGATATGGGACCCAAAACTGTTGACAATACCCCAAGTGCAGCCTGACTAAGCCTCAGCATTATCTCCTTGCTTTTATATTCTATTCCCCTTGAAAGAAATGCCAACATTGCATTCGCCTTCTTTACCACAGACTCAACCTTATGGGAGTCTTGCATGAGAACTCTCAATTCCCTCTACACCGCTGACATTTGAACCTTCTCCCCATTTAGATAATACTCTGCACTATTTTTCCTTTTACCAAAATATATTAATTTTTCCTAACACTGTATTCCATCTGCTCCTTTTTTGCCCATTCTTCCAATTTGTCTAAGTCCTGATGCAATCGCATTGCTTCCTAGCACTACCTACCTCTGCACCTAACTTTGTATCATCCGCAAACTTTGCCACAAAGCCATCAATTCCATTTATACTTAACATAGACTCATGTGATAAGTCTTACACACTTCTCTAGCTGATTGGGCATAACATTACAAAACATGTACATAGTATTGAAGAGAAGTACAGGTTTTTTGTGTACATAGAGTTTTATTGACAGATGTATGATACATACACACACATATATATGTATGTATATATTGAATACAGAATAAGAAGACTGTACAGTACAAATTTGTGTTCACAGTTTGATATGACAAAATGTCATTACTAAACTCCCATGGGACAATCAGAAATGTTGAAGAAATAGTAAAAAATATCTTAAAAATTTCACATCTTTAATTATACTGACTGCATACACTATTAAATGATTTAAATAAAGTTAACAAGACTTAATATAAACCCAGAATTACTCATTTAGTCTTAACTCTTGAAATATATTCCTATGTTGTTCTATATTTTCCAGCACAATTTACTGCTTAAGCTATTAGCAATAATCTGCTGGAGTATTCAAAAGCAGGCTTGCAGAGACACTGACCAGATGAAATAATCGTAGCCATGTAACAGTGGAATGCTTAAATCTCAAGTGAAAGTACATAATGGTGAAAACGGAGAATTATTTTTACAAATATGTGTAATAACAATGATTTGCAGAGAAATTTCACTGATCCCCACAAGAATTTGATTTAAAAAAAAACTACAGATCCTGAAAATCTGATATGAAGCAGAAAATACAAGAAACATTCACGAGGTTAGGTGGCATCCGTGGAAAGAGAAATAAAAGTTAACGTTTCTGGTTGAAATCCCTTTGCTGGACGCTATTTGGCCTACTGAGTGTTTGGCATTTTCAGTAAGAATTTATAATATTCTTTTGAAAATCGGAAGTCTTTTTCTAACAGAGTTAGCTTTTTTCTCTCACCAGCTTTACCTTCTGTTGCAGTCATCTGCACCAGTTGGCAATCTGGAGTACGTGGAGAAGTTTGAGGGCCTGTGAGGAAGAGGGCAGTATGAACAGGATTCTATGACTGCTACAATGATGATGAATTGCTTTCCCCACCATTCTGGTTGCCCATTGACGTTGGTAAAATCCATCCAATTTGATTGGGAGGGAGGGACATAATTAAGCCACCTTCTGTTTTGAATTCTTCACCCATGAATTATTTTGCTAATGATTAACTTTTTCTTGAATTCCTTTGAAACAAAAGCAGCAACTATTTAAAAAAAAATCAGTTGTCATGCAGAGATGAATTAATTTTCAGCATTCCCCTCATCCAGAAAAATGATGTTAAATTCATGGATCAGTGGAACTACTATAGAAAAATTAATTTAACTTCTAGTTAACCAAACAAATACCGCTGTACAACAGAAACAGTGCCTGTGTGCCACTATTAAAAGCTATTACATATTAAAATTAAGGAATATTTTTTCTGAAAAGTGTAGGATTGACAGCTACATACATTGCTTAATATCATCACTGTACACAGTATAAACCTGATTAACTCTTCACCTTACTCATGCTTGGATTGGTTCAGATCTCTTTTTATAATTGCCTCTCTATATGATTATGAAAATAAAAAAGAAAACCATATTTGTTACCACCTTGACTTTTAATTTCATCTGTTCAGGATCACTTTTATACCATCACAATAAGCTTCTCTAACTATTATCCCAAAACCAAATTCTAAACCAAAATGTATGTTCCCCTCAAAAAATAATAAAAATTCACATTTTAGATGTCTAAGATGAGAAGAATAGATTCAAACTGTGTATGCATCCAAATCCTCCTTCCCATCTCAGTCTATGACACAGCACATTATGTGCACTTCGTAGTCTTTTAAAACTCTTTCTGCTTTATTATTTATTTTTAAAGCAGAGAGGCAATTTATTTTTATATCTCCTCTCCAAAAAATACTCCCAGATTATTATTCATGTTGTGAACATTACCTGATTACACCCATTTTCAAGTGCATTTTATTTTAAATTCTTCAACATATCACCCACACAGCTTCCTTACAGGAAATAGTTCACTCTTTAATATGAAACATAGAATATGTATGACTACTGTCCATAAGGCAGGCCAGCTGCCACAAGGTGTTGTGCTCACATTTTTAAATTTTTAGCAACATTTTACCAAGTTATATGTGAACTACTGGTTTCTACTATTCTTGTCCTATTGCACAGAATGTAACATCTTGTGCCCCTGAAGCAGAGCGTTACCTGTAATTCTATTCCAGACAGACATTCCTATCAGCCATGACCTACTCTCAATCTACTGATTTGATCATCTAAACGTTTACTTCTTCTCTGCATCCACATGTTGGTTGAAATTATAAACACTATAGAGAGGGTAAAAATTCACCTCTGGTCACTTGCACTAACACAGATTTTAATCCAAAGGCACTATTATATTAGTGAAAACAACTAAAGATGAATATTGATCCCCTTGGATCTGATTTTCTATGTGGTGAAGTTCTGATCTTCCCTGTAGAAAGCTTAACTTTACCAAGATGATAAATTTAAAAACCCAATTTTCAACCAAAATGAAGTGAGAGAAAAAGAAACTACTCTAGCTCCAGTTCTGCCCCTGAACTGATTGGCTTGCTGTTGGGTTGCAGTCCATGGATCGAGATACCTCTATACTCTCCCTGAGTTATTTAATGATCAGTTAATGTTCACCTGCGACCATAGGATAGTGCAGGCCCACTTAATCATTGACAACTTCACAGCCATGTCCTTCCCTGAGAGCCACATGTACATCTGCTTTATTGTAGCAAGTTATTGATTTTGATTGCCAAAAGAAAGTCCTGCAACTTTTATTTTTTTCAGAGACAGATTGTTATCAGGAGCATCTGGGCTGGGATTAACTAACTCTGTACCAATTGGAGACTGACTTATTTACCTTCTTTTCTGGACTCAGTCAATGCTTTAAACAACATCGGAGGCCTGTATAAATGAATCCATTTCAAATTGCAAGAATATAATCTATGGAATATGGTAGATTGAATTGCATTAAATACATATTCCAATCTGCTGCAGGAGTCACAATGCATATCTTACAGGAAATGTTTTCCCAAATCATGGAGCTGAACTGAAACCTAGCATGCTGATAACTACTTATTTCAGTCTCTAAGTATAGGGAAATAATTCAAGATGTGTATTTTAAAAGCTAAGATTTATGGCTGAGGACGTCAGCAATGTGTGGCTTACAAACATATTTTCATAGGTAATTGAAACTTATCTTAATATGTCATAATGGTTTATCATTGTGTGTCTTGCTCATTTAAAAGTTTAAATGAAAAATATGCCAATCAATGTATTGGAAATGTTAGTAGTGATTAAATTTGATAAGCCATTCCAATTCAGCTAAAATTCTCTTCTCAAAATATGGAAGTAACAAGAAAAAATTGGATTTTAATACACTCCATTTTGAAATATTTTAGTGACTGTAACAGTAATGTTACACAGACCTGTCCTAGTGGTATGTAGAAAAACTAGTTTTGCCATTTATATGCTCAGAGTATTCAATTTGTTGACTGGCTACAATGAGTGCTCATAAAACTTTAACAACTACATGCAATGGTCCAATAGTAAAGAAACTTAACAAAGAGTTAACTAATTGATGTTGTTTGAAAAGCTTAATATTATTAACCCAATACCTTAAAATAATTAAGCAAGATATTACACATGTTGCAGTAAATGCCTTATTGGCAGATTGTATTTTCTTGCACTGATTTTCACAATTTTTCTTTTCAACAAATATACCTAATTTCTTTAGGATGTTCTGGGTTACAGTTTACAGGAATAGACCAAATGCTGTATTTGGTTAGTGCATTATGAAACCAGCAGTACATTCCACTGACCATAGGAATATGTCAGGAATAGCTGTACAATTAAAGATGTGTTATGCTGTTAGAATAACTAATAATAAGAACTAAAATCTTTGAGACATATATTGAAACAACCTCCTTTCTCACTCAGGTGACTAAAGAGTTGTGCTTGCTGATGTAAATTGATGTTTTGCCATTGTTCACAATTAGGTCAATATTGTTAAATTCAGTACGTGATTGCAAGACTTTTTGAATTATTTGGGTTATAAGGAAGAAAATTTTGGCAAATCAGTGTAAAATTTACTGGAAGTTTTACAAGTGACTGGTAGAGATTGAACATTTAGATTTTTTTTGTTATTTTTATCAATTTGTTCTGTGAACTTTTTCATTTGTGTTTACCCACTTTCTTATGTTGGTGAAAAGAAATCTGAAAAGTAAAAATATGTGATCCAATCAACAATGAAAAGGTAGAGGAGCATTACTATGTTCCTGAACCACTTGTTTATAACCTCAGGTGCAAAGGATTGACTTTTCTTCTTCTTCTTCCTTTATGAAATTTCAGAATCATTGTTGTAAGTCTTGAGAAAATGGTAATTGTGCCTTCTGACGGATGAAATTTCTGATAGCTTCACATGTGGGCCAATATGAAGAGAAGTTATTGCTGACGTATCTTTGGTGCTTAACTTCGTGAACTGGCTTGAGTTGATACTGAAATACAAATTTAACCACTGAATGGAGTTCACCTTCAACAAAAATACTGAAGAAATGTCACTGGATATTTGGCTACATGGCAATAAAGGTCATAGTGAGCAGATTTCCTCCAACGAAGACAGAAGAGATTTCTGCAGATGCTGGAATTTTTGAGCAACACGCTCAAAATACTGGAGGAACTCCGATTGTATCTTGAAGTCTTTTCTCCTTTCACAGTTGTTAGGGATTGAATTTTATGACGTCCTCCACCCTCACAGTAAAAATATTATAATTCGAAGCACAAACCAATCTCTGCACAATAAAGAGATAGCACTGACAATGTTTTTTGACAATATAATCCGCTTTAGATAGGATGTAGTTTTGGTGGAGGATATAGCAAAGAGCAGCATTCTATGGTGATGAAAGAATCTCTCTGGCAAGAACATTAAGGCCTATTAATCAGAAGAAATTCTGACAATTTCAATGAACTGATGAGGCGATAAAGTGGGGAATGTTACGCACTAATATAAAGTCATCCTTATTGTTAACCATGACTCCTGCACATAGCAAATGAGTTCTGTTTGTGTTTCAGGTGCTGAGAGCATGGAAGTGTTCATCTGTTGAAGGATTCAGCCCAGCTGAATCTTGGTTAAGAAAAATTATGTGAATAGTTTGCATCTGATCTGGATTACATTGTGAACAGTGAGAGACTCAGACCAGCATGTGACGCTTTCTGTGCAGGGCAAGGTGGTCTGAGCGAGAGAAGCTGCGGTCACAGTCAGGGCACTGGAAAGGTTTGATGCCTGTGTGCTTCCGGTAGTGCCTGGTCAACTCATCCGAGCGGGCAAACTTCCACGTGCATCCTTCCCAAGTACACTTGTAGGGTTTCTCACCTTCAGGAACATGGAAAAAATGTAAGTTCAGTCATAACACAGCATTTGAAGTCTAATTAAATTGTGGACATAATTTAATTTGATGTGTTTAAACTGTGGACAAAATGGAAGTAATGCCAGATCTACAAAACAATGTAAATGTGAATTAAGATAGTCTTTGACCCTGCAGTAATTTGGTTTAAGGATTATTCACTATTTCAGCTGATCCATTAAAACCCTGCAAACTCAGTAATACTTAAACGATTGAAAATGTTTCTTGAAAACAGAGACATTTGCAAAACAATGAATTGAACCCACTTATAGCTGAGTGAATTAACTGGCATTACCATCAATCTGTTAGAATGTATACTTTCACTTGGATCTATGAATGTAGAGCTTGATTTTAAAGTTCATTAAAATTAATTTGTTCTCCACTGGTGTTAGTATGTTCCAGGCAAACCAAGAAACCTTGCTAATAAATAATAAAATGGCATGCTAATGAAAAATTGCTAATGATAGATACAGAATAAACATTGTAATAAATTCAAAGAATGTAGGAAGTGGAACAAAATTTAATTCACTCACTTTAATTCAGAATGGGTCTCTTTTAAAATACCCTGACACAAAGCATACTAAAGTTTTGATTACGATAGTCCTTCTTATTATTACCTGTATGTGTCCGCCTATGTGCCTTGAGGTGTGAACTCTTTGTGTATACTTTATTACATCCCTCAAAGTCACATCTGTGTATACGACGTTTCCTTTGAGTATCTGGTGACTCAATAGGATGTGGTCTTCCAGCAGTATGTACGATAACTGAAGGAGTATGACTCCTGAAAAGAGAGAGAAACTTTGCATCACTTTTCAACTAATCACCTAACAGTAGATTATACACACAATGACAACACCAATCATTTATTTCCCCCTGCATCTTTTAGAAGGTCAAAACATGAAAACTCTAGAATGAACACTGATTTACGCTTCCCTCATTACACACGATGGATAGGTATGCCGTCTGTAAAAGTTCTTTTCTTTGTAATTCTCCTTAAGTGTTTATATTCATGGTTAGCTTCAAATTTGCATAGTCGTTGCCAATCATGTTATATTTTTAGTCACTTCATCTTGCACAATACAAATCACATTTCTCTCTCGTTATAGTTCAGCATTTAGTTGATATGTGCAAAAGATTTATTGGTGAGATATGATGAATAATGAAGATGCTTTTGATAACAAATTTTAAAAAAAGTAATAATTTTTGTGAAGCACAATAATCTTCAGCTTGAAGAAATATAATATTGTGATTACTCTTTTTTGAGATCTCCTGAGACCAAAGACTTTTGGTTAATCATTTCCCAGTGAGAATATGAGCAAAATCATGTCCGTTTAGAACAGTATGCACCTATAAAAAGTAACATTGTTTGGAATGAGCTGACCATTCCTGATTAGTTAGGAGCATCCGGATTGGCATCATTCTTCTTATAAAATGTACAGGAAACCCTCAAAATATGTTTCCCCACAGGAGCTTCTGAAGAAAATGGACGACTTTTAAGGTGGCCATATGCCTGATTATATGCATTCCCGACAGGGCAATCCCATCAGCCCACTCAGTCCCATTTCCCTTAATCTAGCCCTGTCAACCCCTCCACTGGAACACTACCTTCTTCTTCCCTGCAGCCCTATAATGGTGTATAGGGAACGCTATCATATTTTAAAGGACTTCTTACGATGTCAAAACATAACATAAGAAATAGGAGCAGGATTTGGCTATCTGGCCCGTTGAGCCTGCTCAGGCATGGCTGATCTGGCCATGGACTCATCTCCACCTACCTTCACATAACCCTTAATTCCCCTACTACGCAAAGATCTCTCCAACCTTGTCTTAGCTATATTTACTGAGGTAGCCTCCACTGCTTCATTGGGCAAAGAACTCCACAGATTCGCCACACTCTGGGAAAAGCAGTTCCTCCTCACCTCCATTCTAAATTTACTTTTCCTGGTTCTGGTCTCACCTACCAGTGGAAACAACTTTCCCGCCTTTATCTTATCTATCTCTTTCGTAATTTTATATGTTTCTAAAAGACCTCCTCTCATTCTTCTAGAGCCACATAGTTGAGGGAAAGCATGGGGTAGGGAAGACAAGAGGATCTCCCGGAAGTGTAACCACACCCATCAAGCAATCCACTGCTCGGATAGTGTACTGAGCCAGGAGAGGCACTACGTCAATGCAAAAACAAGCGATGATCAGTGTGGCAGGCCAGGCAACACTTAGATTTGAAGGCAAGCAACGTTAAACAAGATGGGGTATTTGGAATGTTGCTTTGAAGAAGAAAACTATTGGCATCATTTACTGCCTTCAAGATCATAAGGGTTCCTGACAGGATGGATATGAAGAATGTTTCATTTTGTGGGAGAAATTCAGAAATAAGGGTCATGGTTTAAAATATAAGGTTGGGTATATAAGATAGGGGTGAGTTGGATTTTTTTTCCCCACAATGGGCATGCATCTTTGGAATTCCGTTCTTCAAAGGATAGTGAAAGCAGATTCATAAGATAAAAGTGAATGAATTCTTTATAATCAAGAAGGAGAAATATTATTGTGGGAAGACAAGAATGGGTTTGCATTTAGACCAGCCACATCCTTATTGATTTGCAGAACAGGCTTGAAGGGCTGTGTGGTTTACTTTTGCTCCTAATGCTCATGTTTGTGTTTCGGTTTGAATGTAAATCCAGGTGAGGCAGACACAAGGAGTTTGTTGTTAATTCCTTTTACTCAAGGCATCTCATTCAGTAGAATGGGTTTGGCACCAGGAAGCTGCAGATGTCTTTCCTCTGCATGCCAAGGCAAGACAAGCAGAGGAGACATGCAAGCTGTGGGTTTGGGTCACAGATCAAAGAGGAGAGTTTGCGACAAGGGAACTCAGTGTGAAGAGCAGGGTTGGGGCATCAGTAATTAGTTGCGGTGAAAAGCTAAATACTGAGAATCACTGCAAAGCATCAGAGGGGATAGGTGCTACTGGGGCTTTGGGATGTGACGTGCTCAATTTCATGAAGGGATGATGGGTGTTGTTTCATTATTGTCATGAATACCAAGATAGAGTGAAAACACTTCTGTGTTAAGTGCCATCCTGGTGGATCATGGCATACATAAGTACTGAGAGTTAGTAAAAAGAAACCAACAAGCAGGAGTGTAGGAACTATAGAGAAAGTGCAATGCATGTAAACAAGCAAAGTGCAAGTCGGATTGATGTGATAGATATTCACTGTTCGTGGGCATTGTTTTTTTTTTACCAAGCTCACCTTTCTAAACATAGATGTGAGCTTCTGAAGATCAAAGTGTTGATTTTAAATCATTTAAACTTCCAGCCAAATGTAATTGTTTAGCTTCTGGTCATAAGTGGGAGCCAGACTTCAGTTCTTGATGTAAATGGCAAGCAGTAATTAGTTTGAAGCTGAAAACAGCTTAGAAAACAAACACATTGTCTATAGAGCTGACACTGGTTCGCAGCACCTGCTCTGCTGCTGAAGAGATACAGTATAAAACCAGCTTATTTAATTTGGCATGTTTCAAAACAGAAAGCACTGGGTAAGTTATTTAGTCCAAGGAAGCTTGCAGACCAGATGGAAAATATCACCTAATATATCAATAGCTGACCTGTTAATAAGTTAGGAAGTTCATGGAGCCAGCTTCACAGCATTGATTTTGGGAACCTGGGAACTCTATCACCAGAAACTTTTAAATCAGTTGTGTGAAAGGATTTCTGAAAGGAATATCACGTGTGTGAAACTACTCAAGTGACAAAGAAATAGCATAAATCAAGATAGTATTTTGGGCTTTTTAGGAATAATTAAGAAACACTAAGCAGCATAACAGAAACATGGGGTGAACTAGAATCCATTTCCCTGGTCTTCGATGTCTGCAATGGATGACTGGTTTGTCTGTGACTCTTTGGTATGTATTTTTAGCTTATAGGAATTATAACAGTGATTTGGAAATACCCTGTATTTTAGAAATGGTTTGTAATTTGGAATTATTTTATAAGATAGAAATCCTCTGTGAGTTTTAAATGTGTTTCAAGAATGTTGTTTGGATTTAAATGTGTCTGAAAAATAAAGAACTGTATTTAAACTACTTTTGTTAGTTGGAAGCATATCTTCCTTGGTGGGGGGGGGGGGGGGGGGACCCATGACTCAAAGAACGGGCATCAGCAGCTAAACTCACTGTGGAGGGTAAAATGGAAAGTGAACTAGTTACAGGAAAGGTAGTTACCATATAACCTCCCTTTAGTGAGAGCACTTGTGGCTATTTATATCCAATAGAGGTTAAGGTCTTTGCTTGAGTTTAGAACTACCTGGTCAGCAAACCCATTACCAATATATGGGAAGAACAATAATTCATCTTTAGCATATCAGAGGTCTGTTCAAGAGTCTGATGACAATGGGTCAGAAGGTATCCCTGAGTCTGATGGTGTGTGCTTTTGAATTTTTGTATTTTCTGTCCCGCGAGAAGGGAATGGCTGCATGTGATAAATTTTCAACTCAAAGAGCACTGGACATCACAGGCTGTTCAGGAACTCCACACTTGTTTGGGAACTGCTCCCTTACATTCCCTAAAGCAGGCCTTCACACTCTGCAAAGAGTGGTCTGTGAGTGCTGATGCCATACTGAGTTTCACAACCGTGATGTCCTGATTCAAGTTGTACACTGTTGATCATCGTGTAAGTGAAAAGACAAATTTTGCAATGAACCCAATCAATCCTAGATCACAGATTTTTACTGGAGTTTTCTAATTAATTCACATTATGTGGCGTAATGAGACAGAATTTCCAGAAATTGTTACTGACAGAAGAATATACAGCAACAATGTTTTATGGGAAAAGCTTAAGCATTGGAAATACTATTAGGAATTAATAGATCAGAGATCTCCCAATCCAGTGGTCTTAAGCTGAGAAATCTCACATATTTCCATTCACTTAGTTCTAGTTGTAAACATTTTTCCCACTCATTTGCCAATATCTAATAGTTTAGAAATACATTCAAGGAAATTTACTTTAATGTCATTCTAACAGAGAAACATGCATCTGCTCATTGGACAGGTTCTAGGTGGCTTAAATTTGTCCAATCATCATAAATATGGGGGAGAGTAGGACACGTATTTTCTAAAGTATTAACAGCACATAAAGAATCTTGTTAATACTGAAATACAAGAAAATATTGTATCAAATGGCTCACAGACGTGTTCCACAAACTACAATGAGAAAAATGAGCACAGACTAAGTGAGGGCAATAACACAAGGAGCTACCTCAACATTCACTCTCTGAAGAATGGGGTTCAACCAGTTAGTCAAGCCACAATATGGCATTGAAAAATAAAATTATGCAAATCATAAAATATACCAACAAATGTTGTTTGCTTGAATTTTCTGACTGTATTTCTAAACATTTTGAGTGACATATTTCAGCAGAGTTGTTCTTCAGCTATGTCATTTATGTCCTAAGAGATAAGAACTCATCCTGATGAAAATACTTTCATCTTTGTTTCTGTTACAAGTGTGTCAAGAATGTAATGAATTTGACATTATAGAACAAAGAACAATACAGCACAGTACAGGCCATTTGGCCCACAATGTTGTGCCGACCCTTAAACCCTGTTTCCCATATAAACCCCCACCTTAAATTCCTCCATATACCTGTCTAGTAGTCTCTTAAGCTTCACTAGTGTATCTGCCTCCACCACTGACTCAGGCAGTGCATTCCACGTACCAACCACTCTCTGAGTAAAAAACCTTCCTCTAATATCCCCCTTGAACTTTCCTCCCCTTACCTTAAAGCCATGTCCTCTTGTACTAAGCAGTGGTGCCCTGAGGAAGAGGCACTGGCTGTCCACTCTATCTATTCCTCTTAATATTTTGTATACCTCTATCATGTCTCCTCTCATCCTCTTTCTCTCCAGTGAGTAAAGCCCGAGCTCCCTTAATCTCTGAATGTAATGCATACTCTCTAAACCAGGCAGCATTCTGGTAAATCTCCTCTGTACCCTTTCCAGTGCTTCCACGTCCTTCCTATAGTGAGGCGACCAGAACTGGACACAATACCCCAAGTGTGGCCTAAGTGAAGTGAGTTTTATAGAGCTGCATCATTACCCCGTGACTCTTAAACTCTATCCCTCTACTAATGAAAGCTAACACTCCATAAGCTTTCTTAACTACTCTATCTACCTGTGAGGCAACTTTCAGGGATCTGTGGACATGTACCCCCAGATCCCTCTGCTCCTCCACACTCCTGCCATTTACTTTGTACTCTACCTTGGAGTTTGTCCTTCCAAAGTGTACCACCTCACACTTCTCCAGGTTGAACTCCATCCACCACTTCTCAGCCCACTACTGCATCCTATCAATGTCTCTCTGCAATCTTTGACAATCCTCTACACTATCCACAAAAGCACCAATCTTTGTGTCATCTGTAAACTTGTCAATCCACCCTTCTACCCCCACATCCAGGTTGTTAATAAAAATCACGAAAAGTAGAGGTCCCAGAACCGATCCTTGTGGGACACCGCTAGTCACAACCCTCCAATCTGAATGTACTCCCTCCACCATGACCCTCTGCTTTCTGCAGGCAAGCCAATTCTGAATCCACCTGGCCAATCTTCCCTGGATCCCATGCCTTCTGACTTTCTGAATAAGTCTACCGGGTGGAACCTTGTCAAATCCCTTACTGAAATCCATGTAGATCACATCCACTGCACTACCCTCATTTATATGCTGGTCACCTCCTCAAAGAACTCTATCAGGCTTATTAGACACGTTCTGCCCTTCACAAAGCTGACAGTGACACAGCACTACAAACTTTCTACTTCAAATACTGGCAGTGTAATTGTAGAACCATTGAAAAAATGTAGTTTCTCGGTAACAGTAACAGCTTATCTGCCTGCTGTTGTTGTTTTCCCTTGTGCTACCTTAATGCAGCGTTGTGGTAAAATGATCTGTATGGATGGCTCACCAAAGCTTTTCACTTTACTTCGGTACTTGTGACAATAAGAAGCCAATTTACCAATTTAATCAGTCCTATTTAAATGGGAAAGAACTGTTCTTGCCACATGACAACGAACAGTTTATTTCCAAAGAATAATAAGCCACTGAGAAACTGTTTAATGCAAAGTTGCAGAGTTCTGTGTTACAATTTGTGACTGTTGACTATTTCCTAGATGAAACATAAAATGCTCGATATACTCAGTGGACCAGAGAACATTTATGGCAATAATAACAAAACTGCAGATACGATCGGTCAGAAATAAAACCCAAAAATGCAAGAAGTGCTCAACACCCAAGACAGTTACTGCGGAAAAACAGAGATAACTAACCTTCCACTTCATCTGAACCTTCATCCGAACAACCATCTGTTTTCTCTTTCAACAGAAGTTGTGTGTTGAGCACTTACTATATTTTTGTTTTTATTTCAGACTTATCGCATCTGCAGTTTTGCATTTAGTTTTGAGTTGACTTTTTTCAGAAACTTTCAGCAAAGGTACTTTATAGTTACTACTAGGAATATACTTTCACCCCGCTAACTGTGCAGAGAGGTGAAAAGTTCATACCCATGGCATCAGAAGAAGCTTATCACTAAAACCTATCTTTCACAACTCTTGAGAAATGAGTGAATGCTTTTGCCTTTCCAGATTTGAGTATCACCATGACTCAAAGAGATTTTTATTGTTCTAGCATCATTGTCATCATCATCAAGTGCCATGTCGTATGACACAGGTGATTGTGGTCTGGACCATGATTGTTCTCGGCGAACTTTTTCTACAGAAGTGGTTTGCCATTGCCTTTTTATGGGCACTGTCTTTACAAGACGGGTGACCCCAGCCATTACCTGTACTCTTCAGAGATTGTCTGCCCGGTGTCAGTGGTCGCATAAACAGGACTTGTGAGATGCAGGTGGGGCTAAACTTGCACTGCACCTTGCCTTGCCTAGTGGTGACCTGCAGGCTAATGGAGGGAAGGAGTGCCTTACATTTCCTTTGGTGGAGACACATCTCCACAGCGCCACCCAAATTGTTCCCAAACCATTGTTATAAATGCCTTTCTGAAATATTGTGCTTTCTAAACGAATAACTATAACAGTTCTATATTACATTTATTTTCAGCATTATTTTGCACAAAAAAACTTCCAGACATTTATTGTAATATTGTGTGACAATATTTGAGGGACATTCCCCTTTTGAGAATTCCACTCTGTAGGACTGACCTCATTGAGTGAAAATTTTTGTCCATTATGTTTCGATATTGGCAGGGCAATGTATTTTTTCCCATAAAATATATAAAATCTTCCCCCATTTCCTCAACTGTCTTTAAAAGTTCAGAACTCTGGATTTTTACTGTAGGAGCCCCCCTCCGATCTGCTATTAAACATTTCCTGTTGTTTTGATACAGCCTGTAGGGTGTGGCTTCTCTCGAACATTGATGTCAACACCTAAAAGTAGTTTCAACTGTGGGCCCCACCCACAGGATGTCTGCTGCAGAGTCACCACTTCATAAGCAGATTTCCAAAGGCTTCGTTTGTTTATCCAGTCTAAAGCAAATAGGTGTTTAATTAGAAGGTGATCTGAAATTCACTTATCTGCTGAAAAGCTGCTGTGAGATTTTATGAGTGGGGTCTTTTAATAATGATCATGTTGCTAAAATTAACGTGGAAAGAAACTACAAATTTTTAAGTATGACCAATCACAGAGCTAATTAACAGCACTTTACCATCAATTAACATGTAAAGTTGCTGATTTATTCCAACCTTTATTTCGAGTAGACTACACACATGGAATGCCGGAAGAACTCAGCAGGCCAGGTAGCATCTATGGAAAAGAGTAAACAGTTGATGTTTAGGGTCAAGAGTCCTGATGAAAGGTCTTAGCCCGAAGCATCAACTTAGCTCGAATGTTTCCTCTTTTCCATAGATGTTGCCTGACCTGCTGAGTTCCTCCAGCATTTTGTGTGTGTTGCTTGGATTTCCAGCGTCTGCAGAATTTCTCTTTATTTAGATTAATTCTTTACAAAATATTGATGCTGAAACAAGATTATGCATGTTTAATTGCTGAGGGTGGATGTATATTTTAGACTACATGGTAACTCTTTTAAAAATAGCTGAGAAAGTGCCGAGCACAGTATGAAAGCTTCTTTTAGAGCAGAAACAAGTCACCATTAAAAAACAATATTAATGTGTAGGACATAAATCTAATGGTGACTATAGTATAACAGATGCAATACTTTCTTACTCTACAAGGAGACCTGAAGAGAGTTGGTTTTCACATTTCAGTTTGAAATTCCTTTATCCTGGGAAGGGTTTTTGATCAGAACTCTGTCCTCTTTCTGATGCTGCCTGATAAGTGATTTCATTTCAGATAGCTAGCATCTGTAGTTTTTAAAACTTTAATTCATAGGGTGTCAGTGTCTAATCTCCTCTACTTCTGTTTTAAACAATGAACCTACCAAAAACTCTATCCCAGCCCATGTTCTGTATTCATTGACCCACCTTGTCTCCCAATCTACCAGCACTTCAGTTCTTCAATACTTATTCTTGTTTTCAAATCCCCTCTTTTGCTCAAATAACTCCTTGAGATCTCTGACTTCCGTTGAGTCAGTAACTTTGTCTCTATTTGAGACCCTTCCACGGGACTGAAAACCAGTATAAAAAGGGAAGAGCAACAGGGTGGAGCAGGAGCTGGCAGGTGATGGGCCTTTTTAATTGTTTTCAACTGACAGCACAATACTGAGGGACCAGGCCTAAATGTGTAACCGACAGGAAGAGGGACGATTTCACTTCTGTTAAAGACTTTGTGGAATTACTGGGCCTTGAGCAAAGAATGGCCTGCTGGGGGAGTGCAGCAGGTCAGTCAGCTGGACGAAAATGGAAGCACTTACAGTGCTTTGCGCTGAGATTCTTTATTGGAACCGAAAGAGCAGAGGGGGAGATCGCTAGTTAAAAAGCAGAACCATGGAGCAGCAAGCGATAGTTTAATCCAGGTGAAGCTAGGTTAATTGGCAAATGGGATCAGGTGGGGGAAGAAAGGGCAGAGATAGCAACAGAGGTTGGGAGACAACAGTTGGCTGCAGGTTATGGAATCTGATCAAGGAATATGAGAATGTAACAACTTGCATTTTGAGAATTGCTGATCAGATTTTATCCAAGCAGTCTTATTTATCTCTAAATTAACAACTTACAGGTTCCACACCAAGCATGTTGGCTTGCAAGTCCAGTATCAACACCAAGTTTCTAAAACAATATTAATCACTTTGGGGAAAATTGTGCGGGTGGAGAGAGTTAGATATCACTGACTAGCCCTTAAAGGGTATTTAACTACTAAGCAAAATATAAAAATGGATCAATATTAGCGGAGGTAATCATGTTTTAGAACCCAAAACAGCTGATATTAAACTATAACAATTCCATTCAGCAACGTGTATGCATTGTTGGATTACAGAAATAAATATAGACCTGCTTTATTAGTTTACGTGGCACACAAGAAGCTGATGCACAATAATGTTCATAAACATCTCAGGATGGAAGCTTGTTTTTTTTGTAGTTTTCTAATCTAACCCAAGGCAGTGTCTGGGAACTACAATTAACCAACCTCCCGGTTCTGGGTTGGGTGGGGTGGTGTTAGTGGTCTTGAGCTTGTTACTTGCTAATTACCCACATGTGTCAATGAGGAAAGGATGAAGCCCAGTGAAAGTATTAACTATACTAAATAAACTCAGTCCACGTTCCATCTCAAGAATGTAAAATAGCAACGGACAAGAATACATTGGCTAAAACGTAGCTCAGAAGGGCGCTGGTGTCTTTGGACAAAAGAGGAGAGAATTTATCACCAGAAGGAGAATATTTTAGTATCTATTTAATTTTCTACTGAACTGAAGATTGTGAACTGCAGCTTGATACTCTACCACAGTGTAATATCTACATAGCAGTGTGATATTTTTCTGCACTATATCGACTTACAAAGCATCAACATAACATTCATATATTCCATAATTTATCATTTAAGCCTGACATACTCCATTAAATGTATGGGGTGTCCAGGGAGGGGTGGCACCTCTGGTGAAGGGGCTTGCTGTGTCCATTCTGGGGCAGTGGACACTTCGCTATTCCATGTGGCTCCAAGTCACTTTTTTACACGCAGCAGCGGCCGCGCCCGAGTACGCTGCTTCAACAGGCTGGCTAAAACAGGTGAGATCTACAGTGAGAGCCAATGGCCAGGAAGGCAGCAATGCAACACTCTGTGGAGAGTGAAGAGCGCAACAAGCCTCAGAAGATGTCATGGTCATCTATTGCAACCAATAGGTGACCTCAGTTTGTGATGCTTGTTGCAACACTGGCCCAGGACGTCTAAGGTCAAGAGAGTGGAACTGCCTTAGTGCAATGGCTTTTGCACTTTAAAAATTCTTCTGTACAGATTCCCTGTCATTGTTGGACAGAATGGGCAACTACCACTCCACTAATTAATGAAACCATAACTGGTTCTCTAATGAGCTGTCAGAATTCACCAATTCTGACATAAGTGTTTCAATCATGAACCTGGAGCTCTCAATGACTTGACGTTCTCTCCATTGGGACTAAAGATAAATTGTTTCCATTTCAGTTTCTTGATGAGGCCAATGTCGCACCCACAGAGGTGGTGAAGTGAGTGTGAGTGTGAGCTTGAAGGTGTGAGTGAGTGAATAGTTGCAAGGAGGTTCACTACTTCCATTATTTTCACTAGGCGTCTGTGTGCTTCTGGAAAAAAATGCATAATATTCATTGCCGGCAAACTCTTGGGAATAGGTATTCATAATCCCTCGAATGGGGAGAAAAATGGTATGTAACCAAAGCAGGAGGAAATGCTTTAAATTAAAATATAACTTAGTGTATCTTTACATCCTTCAAAAGAGCCATGAATGTCGGGGTGTGAATAGAGAGCAAACAGGCAAGTTATTTCCATGTGATACAGGACAGAGAGAAAAAATATCAGCATTTCCCTAACTTTAGTCTCTTCAAAAACAAACACAAAATTATAAAGCAAAACCTAACAAATAGATTTGAAACTGTAGTTGAGAAATAACAAAGGAAATCTCATAGCGTCTGTCTGAAATTTCACTTCCTGTTACTTTAAAATAGGTTATGTTTTAGCCCTTTTCATATCTCCAACAGGCCAATAGATTATAACAGCAATATGTTTATAATACAGAAATTGTGTTCCAAATGCCAGTTTAAAAAAAAAGTAGAAAAAGCAAAGGTAATTTATTAATCTGAATTTGCATTTAAAATAAATTTAGAAATAAAAATGGTATAATTAAATTATTAGTTGTCAGAATTCTTGATTGATTTACCATTTATAACTGTAGTGAGCCTCCGTTAGTCTCGATAGACCATGGATTCGCACCTTGGAAATTTTCCAGGGCGCAAGCCTGGGCAAGGTTTTTTTTATGGAAGACCTGCAGTTGCCCAAGCTGCAAGTCTCCCCTCTCCACGCCACCGATGTTGTCCAAGGGAAGGGCACTAGGACCCATACAGCTTGGCAACGGTGTTGTCGCAGAACAATGTGTGGTTAAGTGCCTTGCTCACTACACACTAAGTTTATAACTACACACTAAGGATAAAATAAACAGATAATATGATAAATCCATAGCTCAGAAGTATTTCAGATGATATACAAATAAATGATCTTTTAAAAAATTCAAACAGCTTTCTAAATCCTTTGATTCTCTTGAAGAGCTGGGATTGGCTTGCAAATAAATCACCAATAATTTTACCTGTTCAGTGATTGCTTAAATTGCTTTGCTGAAGATAATGTGGAAGAACATATGTGTCTCACTGCTTCGAAGATGGAAGTTTTTGGATCATAACATTTCAAAAACCTGAGCACAAACTGAAGTTCCCATGTAATGTGATGGATTACTCTACAGTCACAGACGCTGCCACTTGAATGAAATATTAAAGCAAGAAAGATCCTTTGGCATTACTCGAGATGGAGAAGGGGTGTAACTTCCTTTATCCCGGCCAATATTTACCTGTCAGTTAACATCACTAAAACTAAAACTGGTTACTACGGAGACAGAAGAGATTACACATGCTGCAGTCTGGAGTAAAAAGTGGTAGGTGTCAGATGGAAACAGGTAAGGGAAAGATGATGGACAGGAGATAGAAACAGTCAGGTGGATAAGTATTGTGGATAAAAATAGGTGGGTAAGTACTGTGGAAAAGGTGAACAAAGGCAAGGGTAATCTTGTACACAATCAGAAAAGTTCACCGATGCCTTTACTTTCTGAGGAGGCTGAAGGGAGCTGGATTACGCACATCCGTACTCACGTTATTCTACAGATGCACAGTCAAGAGCATTCGAACAAGCTGCATCACTGCATGGTACTGAAACTGGACTCTGGTGGGCAGAAAGGCTCTACAATGGGTAGTCAAAATAACCCTACATATCTACCAGCACCGGTCTACCCGCCATCAAAGAGGTATAAACAGAAAGGTTCCAGAAAAGGGCCAGTAACATCATGAAGGATGTCACCCACCCTGTTCATTGACTGTTTTCCCCACTCCCATCAGGGAGAAGGCAACATTGCATCCATACCAGGACCACATGACTGGAAAAACAGGTACTTTCCCCAAGCAGTAAGGCTGATCAATACACCCACTAACCCACCACTCCACATCTTCAGCCACCACTAACTTATCATTTCCTATCATTCACCTTGTGTACAGACAGTCCTGTGGCTAACATTCCTTTATGGAAATACAGTCAGTATATAAGCTAACTTATGTATTTATATTTGTTGTGCTTTTTAAATTATTATTTTGTTCCTTATCTTACGTTTTTTTTGTGGTGGATCTGGAGT
The DNA here is from genome assembly GCF_030144855.1 of Hypanus sabinus. NCBI lineage: Eukaryota > Metazoa > Chordata > Chondrichthyes > Myliobatiformes > Dasyatidae > Hypanus > Hypanus sabinus. The sequence continues at coordinate 43,503,921 of NC_082719.1, read as the reverse complement.
AACAATTGATTGTTCTTTTTTATACTTGAAATGGCATTGAACAATCTTGAATCTTCAATTTTGAGATAGAAAGATCCAGAAAAGGAAGAGAAGTGCCAAGACATTGTCCAGATGAATTTAATGGCAGGGTGGATCTAGACAGCAAAGGTGATAAAATTGACAAGTTCTGCAGGAGTGCAAGATGTAGCACCAATGCAGTCATCAATTTAGTGAAGAAAGACTTGGGAAGGATTGCCGTAGTACATTTGGAATAAAGACTGTTCCACATAGTCAACGAAAAAGTGTCGCTGGGGCTAATGGTTACATCCTTAATTTATAGGAAGTGAAGGAGAAGTTGTTGAGGGTAAGAACAAGCTTTTGCCAGACAAATGAGTGTGTTTATGAAGAGGAACTGGTTGGGTTTTGGAGGTTGCTATCGTACTGTGTGCGGAGGATTGTTGTGCATGAATTGATGGTTGTATTTCCTCCATGATAATGCTGTCTGAACTTAAATAATTGGTAAAGCACCGGGAAGCCATGAAGAGGATAAAGAATAGTGTCTATAAACGTAAGCAGTTCTTTTAATAAGTCAAACTCTAGGAAATGGTTTCATCACAATATTTGATTTAAAACGCTATGGTTCTACTGAATTCATACAAGAATCTTCTTCTGAGAGTTTTTCTTACACTGACCAATTTGCAAGGTTTTGTTATCCTTTTTGAAAGCAGTAACCTTCCTGTGGTGTAGAGACCTACTTTCATGACAGGCAAACAACTTCTGCATTGGTGATGAGAAAGGCTGGTGGGATGGCTCTGAGAGATAATACTTTGCTGGTGAGCAACAGAATTAGGAACAAAGGGTAGGGGAGAAAGCAGCTCCCCTTCAATCATCTCCTCATTTCACTCTCTAAAGTTACTCACTGTAGTTATTAGCCTTCGTATTTTAATGCAGCTAAATAAATGCTGAGCGGAGGTGCATACTTACTCGTGCGACGGGACTGGCTGAATGGGACTGACAACTGAAGACGACACCTCGTTGATGCAGTTATCTAACAGTTCATACTCCTGCTTGTGATTCATTGCTTTCATCACCATATCTCTTTGATCATCTGAGTCGAAGATCTGAACTAGTCACAGAGAAAGAATGAACAGTCAACACATGATAACACTTTACCTGTAAAGATCAAACTACCTTAACCTTTGAAATCAGGCAGCATCCTCCTCCGATCTCGCTTACTCTTATTTTTGTTTTTTTTTTCCAAAATCTAATATTCAAAAATATATGACTTTTTAATGTTATTAGAAAAAAATTTAAATCTGTATAATAAGAAAATGTTTTCCAATTCCACTGGTTTAATAAATGTAGGCTTATTATTCTGCATATATTTTAATCTTTAAATAAGCTACAGCCCAGCGCCCCACTGTTGAGCAGCGAACTCCACACAGAGGTCAGGATTGAACTGAGGTCATCGGAGTTGTGAGGCAACAATATTAAATATTGTACCACCTCTGGGACCTGTGCTATCACTTTCTGATCAGAGTCTCCGGGAAAGAAGTGTTTATGTATGCATACGCATGAAGTTCTATGTATTCGATGAGAATGGACTGCTGCTCTTCACTATCAGACCTGACAGGTGAAAGGTTGATGAGTGCGGGCAATGCACGGAAGTGAATCCCAGCAAGGAGTTAATACTGTCAAGAAAAAAAGGATGTAGACAGGAAAAGGTCAGAGATATATTAAGTGAAGAAATGCCAGCTGCACAAGATGCCCCAGGCTTTTGAAATGGAATAAGATGGTGAATAAATAAATGAGACAAGATGGCACAAGGTAACTGATGAAAATATTTCATGGGTCTCCATGATGCTCACCTTCAGAAACAGCTCTGACCTGAAAGCATAACAAATGTGGAAAGGAACGTGATAATGAACTACTGTACATCAGGACTCCAATGCACAATGTTAATAAGCTGTGAGTGTGGATTGCACCTCAGGTTCTTGAGCAATTGGATTTGGTTAGCAAAAAAAAAGATTGGAAGTAAAATAGTTTGAGAAAACTAACCATAATGTTGTTGGATTGTGTACAGTTCTGGTCACTGAATTATAGGAAAGATGTCAACAAAATAAAGAGAGTACAGAGGAAATTTACTAGAATGTTACCTGGGTTTCAGCTCCTGAGTTACAGATAAAGGTTGAACAAGTTAGGTCTTTATTCTTTGGCGTGTAGAAGGTTGAGGGGGGACTTGATAGAGGTATTTAAAATTATGAGGGGGATAGATAGAGTTGACGTGGATAGGCTTTTTCCATTGAGAGTAGGGGAGATTCAAACAAGAGGACATGAGTTGTAAGTTAAGGGGCAAAAGTTTAGGGGTAACATGAGGGGGAACTTCTTTACTCAGAGAGTGGTAGCTGTGTGGAACGAGCTTCCGGTAGAAGTGGTAGAGGCAGGTTCGATTTTGTCATTTAAAAAAAATTGGATAGGTATACGGACAGGAAAGGAATGGAGGGTTATGGGCTGAGTGCAGGTAGGTGGAACTAGGTGAGAGTAAGCGTTCAGCATGGACAAGATGGTTTGTTTCCGTGCTGTAATTGTTATATGGATTGTTTAATATCTCAGATAATTAGTTCGGCACAATGCTGTGATCTGATTCCATGCTGGTCTGCTCTATGTTTCCGGGGGTTTACTACCGTGGTGACTTGTAACTTCCGCCCTTGCAAGTTATTCTTATTTACCTCCTCTTGAATGTCTACAAAACTGCGGATGCTGCTGCCTAGGGAGATATCGGGGACCAGGTATCGCACACTGCATCGGAAAACCTAATGAGGGAGAAGAAATTTAAACGTGAGCAAATACACAAACAAATTGAAGCACAATCCACATTCTTCTTACAATGTCCATGGGTTAGGTTTTGTGTGAGACGCTGGCAGCTCCATTTGGAAGCGCCAGCAGTTCCCTGCAGGTGTCATCAAGCTGGGGATTTCAAAGCCTATCTGTGAGAAAGTGGAGCATTGAACATGCTATAAGGCTTTTGCGGGCGATTTCAAAACAGGTCACGTATCAGAATCAAGGTGTTGCAATTCCTCACCATTCAGGATGTGGTTTTGATTTGAGAAAGGCTATGAGGGGCAATACTTTTAGGAACACAACTTTTGAGTTTTTTTTTCAGTTTTATGTTTTCCACCTTTTTAAAACTTCAATAATATTTTTCATTCTGAATGTTTCCAGATTATCAGGGTTTTGAAAACTGTATTGACTAGTATAAAAACTCTGGCTTGACCACGTTACACTAAAAAGGACTTTGTTCTAATTGTGTTTTTGTTGTAAAAATGTGTATAATTTATGCCTAACATGATTTTATTGTGAATGCTGTTTATATGAATCTATGTGTCATGATGCTGCAGACATGTACTTGTGCTTATGGTAATATACTTCACTTTGACCTTTGTAGTTTTCACAGCTGTTAAAGCCAGATCACATGACTCAGCTAGTCATTGAAGTTCATTCAGAGTTTCTGTGAGAAGGACTTGTTATGCCCCTTGTCCTTTTCTTACCCAAGTGACGGGATTTACCAAATACCTGGCTAACAGTTCTCTTAAACAGATTCACTATGCATCAATGTCATACCAAGTTGGCGGATCCTGCTGCGTGCAAATTTCCTGCTCTGCTAGCTTACAGGTAGTAATCTCACAATGTGGAGATGGGTGTGGTGGGAAATGCTTTAAAATATGCTGAAGTCATGAAAGATGGATTTTAAATAAAAGTGTTGACATCAAACTTTAAAGATAATCAGTAACACATGAAATCGGTGAATATTTGCCCTGTATACCACTAGGGTCTAATAACGTAGGCCCTTGTAATTACACTGTGCACTCACCTTGCTGATTATTCCTCATCTCGTCCTTTAACATAGTGGGAACCATTATAGGCTGAGTATATACGACAGGTTGTACCACCACTGGGTGAATCACGGGGTACAATCCTGAGCCTGGAATGGTTGATCGAGATAATAGGTGGCTCGTCAGCACAGTGGGGCTGGTTAATGGCATGCTGTTAGGCGGCTGAGGTGACCTCTTATTAGGTGAGCCTGAACGAGATACATTCATCGTAGGAGATGTCGAAGATAGCACAGTCAATGAGTACGGTGAGGAAGGGGAACTTGACATACGCGGAGAATGTTTCTTGTTCAGTGAGAGATCTACTGGCTCGATTTGACCTGCATTGGTCTCAAGCGATTGAAGAAGTCCAATGTGGGAGCCAGGGTGTAAGGAGTAAGTGATGTTGTTCTTGTTCTCAGATTTAATATCATGCTTTAGGCGCCCCAGATGTGGGAACGGCTGTAAGAGAAGAATGGAAATTGAATTAGCTTTGACTAAACTCAAATTCACAGCTTTGATGTGATCCAGCTGGAAACCTGCATAAATATAATGTGAAAAGAATTTCTATTTCCAGCTTCATGCATTTCACACTACTGGTCTCAGGACTGGGGTTTTGTGCTCATGCAAAGCCAATTGAAAATTTCCTAAGCCTGCTGGGAGCTGACTTCATTCCAGTTGGTCCACTGCATTTTCTCCTGAGTTAACGTGGAACTTCATTGGAAAGAGAGAGTCCTATTACGTTTACATAAATAGTGGTGTTGGGTGTGAAGAGCCAGACAAAGTCTTTGAACAGCATGCCAAAACATCCAAAGTAGAAATGTTGTCATAATTAAATAGTAATTACTTTGAGACCGACCTTAGCTATTGAGAAAAATGCATATCTTGACAAGATATTTATGCATCATTTCAAAAAGAACTTTAAAGTTGTTGAAACTGAAAAAATTAGCTAGAAACAGACTCCACCTACCCTTCTATTTAGAACACTTGTTGACTTTATGTGACTTCAGGGTGCAGCAGGAAAGCCTAACAGCCTGTTTGGTTGCTACATCTTCACAAGACTTATCAATATGAGATACTACATAGTTCCTTTACTACATTAGATAAGACTGAAATCAAAGTAGTTGATTAGCTATATTTTGATAAATAGGATATAAAATACAAAGTTCTTGGATTTTTCTGCCCACACCATCAACAGACGTTGGATTCTCCACATGCGTCAATCAAGATGGTTTAGAGGAATATGGGCCAAATGCACGCAAATAGGACCAGCTCAAGAGGACACCCTGATTGGTATGGACTGGTTGGACAGAAGGGCTTGTTTCTGTGCAGTATAACTATGATCCTAAGATCAGCTCCCCATTTGTAAGCCTAGAGCAGATCAGCTGAAGGGAATATCAGAGATGAGAGCGCATTTTTCATCCAATATTTAGAAAGCCACAAGGAAGATTGCAAGTCATGCCATCTCTCTAATCCAACCCTCAGTTATTCTAATTATTTATGAAGAGACGAAATGGAGATTCACAGTACCTGGATTTCACAATGCTGACTAACTAACAATAACTCAGCATTGCAAAATGCATTTGGACATCGAATGTTTAATTGATGGCTCTGCCATAAATTGTGATATGTGGCAGTGTATGCATTTCTTTCCTGGTCCATATGATTTCAATGGTCTTAGTTTCGTCAGCAGCTTGGTTGCTGGGTTGTGCCTCTAAATTTAAAAAAATCAAAAAATAGTTTTGTGATTGTGTGTGCTATCGTAACTATTGTAACTATATGTGCTGTGTGTGACCATATGTATTGTTCACCTTGGCCCCGGAGGAACACTGTGTAAATGCATAAATAGTAATTTTTTGTGTCTGTGCACAACTATATATATATTAAATAAAAGCAAATGGCTTTAACTGGTGTATTCTCATTGCAGTGAGAGAGAGAGAAAACGATGTGCGTGCATAGACAACAAATCAATACGCAGCGCTAAGGGGGGGGTCATTGCTCTAAAAGAAATAGATCCATACATTACACTTCCTCCCGCTTTAGATTAATGTTACATAAAACTGTACGTATATAAAATATTCAATTTCTCTTTCATAACCAATATTCCAAGCAGATAGGTTTTCACAGTAACAGTCCATAACTAACTTCACAATTCAGTCTTTTGGGTGGCGCCCTGTTTCTTTCAGGACAGCGCTTCTGGACCTGTGGAGCGGCGTTGGGTTTGGGAGGCGCCTTGTCTATGACAATGTTCTTGGTTTCTGGTGTCACATTGCCGTCAGTGACATTGTCACTGAGAGGTAAGTACAGTGACCGTAATGAGTCCATCTTGTTCGGTGCAGTCAACTCAGGTGTGTTCTTCAGTTGAGAATCCAGTACCTGATCCACATAATGCCTCCATGTCTGATCTCCAACATCCACTGTGTACATCAGCGGTTCAGTTCTTGTAGCTGTCTTACCAGGTGTCCGCTTGTCTTCTGCTAGGACTTCCTGTCCAATCTCAACGCTCCTTACTGCTTCATTTGGCAACTGGCTGAACTGTTTATTCTGCACTTCTCTCCATAGATCTGGTTCAGGAGATCTATGCTAGATCTCAGATTCCTGCTCATGAACAGCATTGAAGGTGTATCGTTGTCCACCTTGTGCTGTAGAGAAAGGTCCATTGCTTTAATGGAGTTCTTGAAGTTTGGATAAACCTTTCAGCTAACCCGTTCGGTGGTGAGGGGCTGACTTGAAATGTCTGATGCCATTTTTCTTCATGAACAGTCGGAATACTGCTGACATATATTGTGGTCCATTGTCACTCACAGTTTGTTCTGGTAAGCCATCCCTGGTGAAGGTAGTCCACAGAGTGGAGACAGTCTTTGCTAAGTTGGTTGATTTCATTGGTATAACTTCCGACCACTTTGAATAAGCATCCACAGCAATCAGAAGCATGGAGTCCATGAATGGGCCTGCAAAGTCAACATGTCCTCTTTGCCATGGTGAGGATGGCTACTCCCACAGGTGTAACAGTGCCTGTAGGGGTGCATTTTGAACTTTTTGTCCAAGTCTTCGTTCTGTTTATTTATTCCTTTCTCAAGCACCTTCTGATTGGCATTGTGACAGCCTCTGGTTAGTGCTACCATTTGGTCTGCAGTTGCTTGTTGATGTCACACTGAGAGCTTTGATTGAGTGCCAATCTAGTTGGATTTTTCTCAAGCATTTGAAAAGTGCTGGCTGTCCACTTCTCAACACATAAAGCTCTAACTGCTGTGTTTGGCCTCCATACGTCACCTTCACTTTCAATTAACCTTTGGGAGACACTTTTTTGCCTGTGTAGGTCTTCAGCATCACTTAATTTTGTGTTTGAGACTTCTCACGCGTTGCGCTCTTCGTCTGCCTCGCACACTCTCTCTATGTGACCTTGTCTGTGACACTTCCTGCAGACCTTTTCTGTCAACCAACAGTCATTTGCATCATGGGAAGATTTGCCACATCGATAACGTCGACTGGCTTTTTGTACTATTCAGGGACGTTTTGTGCATTTCGCATTCTCACCTCCTTTTCTGTAGTTCTGCTGCAACTTTTGCTGCACTCTCTAACGATATTGCAAAGGTCAATGCCCACTCCAAGGTCAGGTCTCTTTCGGATAGTAGCCTCTTTTCAGTGCTTTGACTACGCATGCCACATACAAGCCTGTCCCCTAATGCATCAGAAAGTCCATCTCTGGAGTCACTGTACTGAGAAAGTTTGTGCAGTTCTGCAATGTATTCAGAAATGCTTTCATCTTTTGACTGGTTTCTTTTGTAAAATCTAAACCTCTCAGCTATTGCCAGCAGTGTGGGGCTCAAGTAATTCTGCAACATTGTAACGATTTCATTGAATGGCTTTTCAGGGGCTACTAGGCCACGTAAGACACTGTATGTGCCTGAGTCCATTAAGTGAAGAAGTATATGGGCTTTCTTTTGCTCTTCCACGTTGTTAGTGCTACAATATAGTTCAACCCTGTCGATATACAACTCCCAGCCTTCATTAGCACTATCACGATCGTCAACTTCTCCGACTGAAACCATTGCCATGTATTTTCACTTTAAATTCAGTGCGTCTTTCACTGTTGCTCACGCCTTTGTTAGCATCCGTGGCAGCCTTCTCGGTGCTGTTTAACTCTCACCGGTTTGTCTCATAATCATGCCGTAACTGTGGGTGCATTTGGTCATATTTTCTGACGTTTAGGTTCGTACTCGTCGCCAATTTGCTGTGTCTGTACACAACTACATATTAATCAAGTAAAAGCACACATGCCAGAGGCAGCTTTAACTGGTGTATTCACATTGCAGTGAGAGAGAGAGAGAACAATGAGCATGTGTAGACAACAGATTAATGCAAAGTGCAGAGTGAAGTGGGGGGGGGTGTCTTTACTTTGAAAGAAATAGATCCATACATTACACAATTAAACTTGGTGCTTAAACTTAAACATCTGTCCAAACTGAAAATTATTTTTCAAGAAATTATTCATGAAGTTACTACTTCTTTAAGCTGTTAAGAACACAATTTGTAAGGTATTAGTCTTGTACGTGACAGTGTTGTGACTTAAAGTGGAAAAGCTTAATGTCTCCATCTGATACCCATCTCTGATACAATCATTGTATGTTAACCATGCCTTTTAAACAATAAATAACTAATGTTATAGGAAAAGGGCAACTTTAGATGAGGACATCGAGCATTTGTCATGATATCAAAAGAAAAATCATATTTCACAGGCATTTATTGATAGTTTTCTGCCCGTAAGCAGTGAAGTCGGTCTTATTTGAAGCTTTCCAGGAGAATTAAAATTTAACGTAATTTCAAGGCTAATGGGGGGGGGGGGGGGCAGTGTTAACCCTTTCTGCCCGTGAAAGCCAGATTCAAGATTGTTTATTGTTATTTCTAGTACACATGTATAAAGGAGAATTAAATAATTGTTTCTCTGGATTGGATGCAGCGCAAAAGCACAAAAAAATAAAGAACGTAATAATAAAACAATACACAATAAATATAAATACATAAGATAGCTTCTATACATAGATTGATTGCATGTCCATAAAGTGATGAGAGGCATAGCAGGACTGCCTATAGATAAAGCGACTCTGACAGGAAATAGCAGTGGTGGTGTTGGGTAAGTGGATGAAGGTGTTGACCAGCCTTACTGCTGAGGGAAAATAACAGTATTTGAGTCTGTTGATCCAGGTAGCCTCCTCCCTGATGGGAGTGGGATAAGCAGCCCATGAGCAGGAGATAGTTAAAGCCATCCAGCCTTACTAGGAGCCGATGGAAGCAGGCAGGTCCTGGTTTTCACCTGGAAATGCAGGTATCAAAAATCAGAGGGAACCAACTGGAATTTTAACTCTTGACCAAGACTGAGCAGGAGGTACAGGGTGCCTCCTCTCACAACCTGAAGAAAGCCAAAGCCTCTCTCATGCAGATCATCCACATTTTCAGCTTGCAGGATTTTCACAGCAGCATCCTGGCTGGAATAGCTGGATATTTGGCAGGCAGAAGCAAAATCAGAGGTAAAGCCTTGGCTCTAGAGTAGTGGATGCACTACCAACTCACACCATTGCATCAACAAACATTATGCTGGAGCAAGTCAACAGTTGTGCTGTACCTGTGGGAGAAAAGGAATTCCCCCTCATTTTGGGTTAAAATGCCTACATTTGGACCTGAAAAGTCAAGAATTCCCCCCTCAACCTAAACACACAGATGCTGCAAAACCCAGATTGTCTGTTGCCTCGGATTCCAGCAGTTTTAGTCTTTCTCACATCACTGCATAGCCACTAAAAACCATCACAAAATAAACTCAAGGGCAATATTCTCTTAACAAAAAACTCAAGTATTGTAACACTAAAAAAAAACTTCTACAAAGCTTTTCTAACACACCAGCAAACTAAAAAAGAAAACAGCATTATTCATGATCTTTATTTTGTCATTGAAGCAAGAAGTTGAAATGTTATAACTATTTTTAATCATTGGGATTCAGCCAATTTTTCCCAGAGGTAAAAGAAAACACCCTTGAATCAACAACAGCTTAACATGTGTAAAAATGTAATTATGTATACTTGTGCTAATAATGTTATGAACAAAATTTCCTCACATCAAGTCCTTAACTCACTTCATACTGAGCTGCTGGTTATATGAACGTGTTTTTGGAATTCATGAAGTCTAAGGAAATGTCCTGAAATGAATTAATTTCTAAAGTGAAACAGGTCAGTAATTTGTAAATAAATAGCACCTTACCTAATATGGGAAATGGTCAGGACAGTGCTTTTTCACTTTTACTAGTACAATATCTAAAACATTTCTTCAACTGTAGCTCATTCAAAGTGAAGTGAGTAAGTGAAGATGTACCTAATCAAACAAGAAAAAAAACTGCTCTTGAACTCTTGAAGCACAGCAAAAGGTCGAATTGACAAAAACATTTGGTGCTTCACAAACCTTGTTTAAGCTTGTTGAATATTATCGCCCCACTGCAATATAATAAGTAATTGATATTTGTGTCAACATGTTCAGAATGACATGACAGTCCCATTTATTCTCTCGTCCAAATGCTTGAGAAATTTCAACTCTGAGAATGTTAAAATACTGACTAATAGATTGTCAGATTTAATAGCTCATTTACCTTTGATGTTTGCAATGATTTACAATTGTGAAGAGGTTGACAAGCCAATGACATAAAAACAGAAGGTGGTACAATGAATTAATGAACAACATTGATCTTAAATAATAATGTGTTGAATGAGATGGGACAGAAAACAAACTGGCAGCCCTGCCCTGCAGTTGCCCCAATTGATTTTTTTAGAAACGTAGAAAGCCTACAGCACAATACAGGCCCTTTGGCCCACAAAACTGTGCTGAACGTGTCCTTACCATAGAACTATTTTTGCTTAATCTCCACTCAACTGATAATTCACGAGAATAGGCTAAAAAAATATTCAATGCATTTTGCTTGTCTTCTCCATTGCAACAGTGGCAGAATTTTAGTGGCTGTGAAGCAAATTTGTGTGTTCTGTAATCACAACAACAGTTTCTTATCTGTCAAGATCATAAAATTTGTGTCAAACATTTGTAGCTTTTTGGTGGACAAGTGATGTGAGGGGCATTAGAAATTGTAAATGTAGACTGTATTTGAACCCAACATCATAAATGGGAATGACGCTTCAACTATCAGACAAGCTCAATGCCTTTTATGCTCACTTTCAAAGGGAAAATAAAACCCTGCAGCATCCAATGACCCTCTGATCTTTGTCTCGGAGGCCGACATCAAGCTGTCTTTCAAGAGGGTGAACCCTTGCAAGGCAGCTGGCCCAATGGAGTACCTGGTAAGGCTCTAAAAACCCATGGCAACCAACTGGCAGGAATATTCAAAGACATTTCCAATCTCTCACTGCTACAGTTGGGAGTTCCCACCTGCTTCATACCAGTGCCCAAGAAGAGCAGTGTGAGCTGCCTTAATGGCTATTGTCCAGTAGCACTCACATCTATGGTGATGAAATGCTCTGAGAAGTTAGCCATAGCTGGAATCTCAGGAAGGACCTGGACCCAGTGCAATTTGCCTATCATCACAATAGGACTACAGCAGACATGATCTCAATAGCTCTTCACACAGCCTTGGATCACTTGGACAATGCAAATACCTATGTCAGGATGCTGTCTATTTGACTGTAGCTCAGCATTTAACACCATCACTCCTGTAGTCCTGCTTGAAAAGCTACAGAACCAAGGCCTCTGTACCTCCCTCTGCAATTGGATCCTCAGCTTCCTAACTGGAAGACCACATTCTGTGTGGATTGGAAATAACATCTCCACCTCACTGATAATTAACACTGGCACTGCACAGGGATGTGAGTTTAACCCGCTGCTTTACTCTCTCTACACTCATGACTGTGTGGCTAGGCATAACTCAAACAACATCTATAAATTCGCTTAAGGTACAGCCATTATTGGCAGAATTTCAGATGGTGATGAAAGGGCATACAGGAGACAGATATACCAGTTAGTTGAGTGTCGTCGGAGCAACAAACTTGCACTCAATGTCAGTAAGACCAAAGAGCTGATTGTGGAGTTCAGGAAGGGTAAGACGAGGGAACACAAATCAATCCTCTTAGAGGGATCAGAAGTGGAAAGAAGTGTCAATTAAAGCACTCGGAAACTTCTACAAATGTACCGTGGAGAGCTGTATCACCATCTGGGGCGGTTACTGCACAGTATCGAAGTAAGTTGCAGAAACTTGTAAAATTAGTCAGCTCCATCATGGGTACCAGCTTCCTTCGTATCCAAGACACCTTCAAGGAGGTGTGCTTTAGGAAGGTGGCATCCATTATTAAGGATCCCCACCACTCAGGACATGCCCTCTTCATGCTGTTACCGTCAGAAACCTAAAAGCACACACTCAGTGATTCAGGAACAGCTTTTTCCTCTCTGCCTTCCAATTCCTAAATGGACATTGAACCCATGAACACTGCCTCACTGCTTTTTTATTTCTGTTATTTTACACTACCTTAATTATTTACTAGACACACACACATATCTTACTGTAACTGTTTTTCTCTATATTTATTTATCATGTATTTTATTGCACTGCTGTTGTAAAGTTAAAAAAATTCATGACATATGCCGCTGATATTAAATATGATTCTGACTCTTTTTCTTTTCAGTTCAGTGGAAAGTGCGCTTTTTTCATCATTATATTGTATAATTCCCTAAAATTTACCAAAAGGTTAATATAGAAAAATAAATTAATACTGCAGAATTATTGTATTCTGCCTCCCATCAACAAATACAGTTGACTTTTTATTGTAAACGTAGTCTTTACATAAACACTTGAATCTTCTCCATTTCAATTATAAATAAGTAGCTTTCCTGCAAACCTTGTTTAATCTGCTATGAAGGGCAAATTACCTAATTAACTGCTATATTTCACCTGCTTATTCCTCCCCAATTTAATCATGGAGAGCTTCATCCCAAACATTAATTGCAACCTTGATAGCATTGAACACTCACTGAGTTTTGTTAAATATGAAGTCTTATTTGACCAAAAAGGATCTAGTGCTTTCCTGCCGTATAAGATGAATAAACTCTTCTTGGGTTTCCAGTTGGATACAGGTATCGACTATAGCTAATGTTTCGATGATAAACTCTGCCCTCTTCATCATGGATGATGGCTGGGCATGTCTAGTCCGGAGGTAATTATACCCCTGTAGTTTAAACAGTATACATCCCAATGTTCAGTTTATGATGGAGATGGAGAAGAATAGTTGCCTCCTGTTCCCGGACATTCTAATATGATGGAAACTGGATAGTAGCCTCAACAAGGCGGCATTGGTCTTTAAGGACTTCCATCACCCAGGACGTTAGGGATGAAAAGAGAGGAGGAGGTGGAGAGTATCTTAAATGTATCTATTTTAATGCTAGGAGCATTGCAAGAAAGGTGGATGAGCTTAAAGCGTGGATTGCTACCTGGAATTATGTTGTAGCTATTAGTGAAACATGGTTGCAGGAAGGGTGTGATTGGCAACTAAATATTCCTGGATTTAGTTGCTTCAGGTGTGATGAAGTAGGAGGGGCCAGAGGAGGAGGTGTTGCATTGCTTGTCCGAGAAAATCTTATGGCTGTGTTTTGGAAGGATAGATTAGAGAGCTCTTCTAGGGAGACTATTTGGGAGGAATTGAGGAATGGGAAAGGTGTAGTGACACTGATAGGGGTGCTTTATAGGCCACCTAATGGGGAGCGTGAGTTGGAAGAGCAAACGTGTAAGGAGATAGCAGATATTTGTAGTAAACACAAGGTGGTGATTGTGGGAGATTTTAATTTTCCACACGTATTTTGGGAAGCTCATTCTGTAAAAGGGCTGGATGGTTTAGTTTGTGAAATGTGTGCAGGATAGTTTTTTGCAACAATACATAGAAGTACCGACTAGAGATGGGGCAGTGTTGGATCTCCTGTTAGGGATTGCAATAGGTCAGCTGACAGATGTATGTGTTGGGGATCACAATAGCATTAGCTTCAATATAATTATGGAGAAGGACAGGACTGGACCTAGAGTTGAGATTTTTGATTGGTGAAAGGCTAACTTTGAGGAGATGCAAAGGGATTTAGAGAGAGTCGATTGGGTCAAGTTGTTTTATGGGAAGGATGTAATAGAGAAATGGAGGTCATTTAAGGGTGAAATTATGAGGGTACAGAATCTTTATGTTCCTGTTAGGTTGAAAGGAAAGGTTAAAGGTTTGAAAGCACCAGGGTTTTCAAGGGATATTAGAAACTTGGTTTGGAAAAAGAGGGATGTCTACAATAGATATAGGCAGCATGGAGTAAAGGAATTGCTCGAGAAGTATAAAGAATGTAAAAGGAATCTTAAGAAAGAGATTAGAAAAGCTAAAAGAAGATACGAGGTTGGTTTGGCAAATAAGGTGAAAGTAAATCCGAAAGGTTTCTACAGTTAGAGAATTGGTCCCTTAGAGAATCAAGGTGGTCAACTATGTGTGGAGCCGAGAGAGAGGGGAGAGATTTTGAATGATTTATTCTATTAAATATATAAATGATTTCTTCTATTAAAATATTAAATTGTGTAAAGTGTGGGAAACAAGTAAGGAAGTTATGGAACCTATGACAATTAAAGAGGTGCAAGTATTGGCGCTTTTAAGAAACTTAAAAGTGGATAAATCTCCAGGTCCTGACAGGATATTCCCCAGGACCTTGAGGGAAGTTTGTGTAGAGATAGCAGGAGCTCTGATGGAGATCTTTCAGATGTCATTAGAAACGGGGATTGTGCCGGAGGATTGGCATATTGCTCATGTGGTTCCATTGTTTAAAAAGGGTTCTAGAAGTAAGCCTAGCAATTATAGACCTGTCAGTTTGACATCAGTGGTGGGTAAATTAATGGAAAGTATTCTTAGAGATAGTATTTATAATTATCTGGATAGACAGGATCTGATTAGGAGTAGCCAGCATGGATTTGTGCGTGGAAGGTCATGTTTGACAAACCTTATTGAATTTTTTGACGAAGTTACGAGGAATGTTGACGAGGGTAAGGCAGTGGATGTAGTCTATATGGACTTCAACAAGGCCTTTGACAAAGTTCCACATGGAAGGTTAGTTAAGAAGGTTCAGTCGTTAGGTATTAATGCTGGAGTAATAAAATGGATTCAACAGTGGCTAGATGGGAGATGCCAGAGAGTAGTGGTGGATAATTGTTTAACGGGATGGAGGCCGGTGACTAGCGGGGTGCCTCAGGGATCTGTTTTGGGCCCAATGTTGTTTGTAATATACATAAATGATCTGGATGATGGGGTGGTAAATTGGATTAGTAAGTATGCCGATGATACTAAGGTAGGAGGTGTTGTGGATAATGAGATGGGTTTTCAAAGCTTGCAGGGAGATTTATGTTGGTTAGAAGAATGGGCTGAACGTTGGCAGATGGAGTTTAATGCTGAGAAGTGTGAGGTTCTACATTTTGGCAGGAATAATCCAAATAGAACATACAGAGTAAATGGTAGGGCATTGAGGAATGCAGAGGAACAGAGAGATCTAGGAATAACTGTGCATAGTTCCCTGAAGGTGGAGTCTCATGTAGATAGGGTGGTGAAGAAGGCTTTTGGAACGCTGGCCTTTATAAATCAGAGCATTGAGGACAGAAGTTGGGATGTAATGTTAAAATTGTACAAGGCATTGGTAAGGCCAAATTTGGAATATTGTGTACAGTTCTGGTCACCAAATTATTGGAAAGATATCAATAAATTAGAGAGAGTGCAGAGACGATTTACTAGGATGTTACCTGGGTTTCAGCACTTAAGTTACAGAGAAAGGTTGAACAAGTTAGGTCTCTATTCATTGGAGCGTAGAAGGTTGAGGGGGGATTTGATTGAGGTATTTAAAATTTTGAGAGGGATAGATAGAGTTGATGTGAATAGGCTGTTTCCATTGAGAGTAGGGGAGATTCAAACGAGAAGACATGATTTGAGAGCTAGGGGGCAGAAGTTTAAGGGAAACTCGAGGGGGTATTTCTTTACTCAGAGGGTGATAGCTGTGTGGAATGAGCTTCCTGTAGAAGTAGTAGAGGCCAGTTCAGTTGTGTCATTTAAGGTAAAATTGGATAGGTATATGGACAGGAAAGGAGTGGAGGGTTATGGGCTGAGTGCGGGTAGGTGGGACTAGGTGAGATTAAGAGTTCGGCACGGACTAGGAGGGCCAAGATGGCCTGTTTCCGTGCTGTGATTGTTATATGGTTATATAGGACATATCCTTTTCTAATTGCTATCATCAAGGAGGAGATACAGGCACCTGAAGATACACACTGAATGCCTTAGAAATAGCTTCTTCTCCAATGCCAACAGATTTCTGAATGGACAATTAACTCATTATATTTTTTCTCTTTTTGCACTACGTATTTAATTGGATTAATATTGTATTAAATTGTATTTATATTTAATTAATATTATAATGTACTGCTGCCACAAAACAACTATTTCTCGACACATGCCAGTGATATTAAACCTGATTCTGTATCTGACTCTTCCTTTTAGCTGGAGTCACTGTGGCCTGGTTTCAATTTAAACTTGTAAAATGGGACTTCTGTGTTCTCCATGGTATTGAAAAACTGTGCTGTCAACTAATTCCAGATAACAAGTGAATTTAAACACCACTTTTACAAGTAAGGAGAAACTTGACTTTAGCTGCTTATGCTAAATGAACAATATAGTAACAATTGGGTGTGGTATTCCACTTTTGAAAACTGGTTCCACTTTGGAAATTGAATACAATGTGCAGCTGCTGCTTTTCAACGAATATTTGGTACGTGCAGTCGAAGACAGTTCCTGATCTTTTCCTACACGTGTTGTGCTATCGGAAGGATTAACATCAAAGAGTAATCCATAACAAATGGAGGTTATTTTCAATAATCCATGGCATTTTCTATGGGTGTTGGAGCTCTTAATTGGAGACTTCCTTTTATCATATCTGTGATGCTTGTGTTATGGGCTGTAGCCATAGGACGATTGGCCTTCGTCTTATTTATATTTTGCTCCCTTTTGGATCCATCAGCCTTGTCTGTCAGTAGCTGAACAGGGAAATTGAGATTCGGCTGTGTCATAGAATCCCAGCCCACAAAGATTAGGATGCTAAAGTCAGATGTGTTGATTGGGTAGGTCTGGAGGTTCTGATGTGAGTTAGTTCAGTATCACTTTGCAATTAAACGACATGACCGCACTATGGGCAGGCTTCATATACAGCAGTGGTACAAATGATTCTCATCCGTGAGTTGAAGCCTAGTGAGGAATCACTTCTTTGGGAAGAGAAAGATACGGCCAGGTAGAAACCGACAGACTCTAGCTGCATCAGTTCAGTGCCACATGCTTCTTTACAATGCTAAAACATACTCAGCAAATGCAACTCCTAACTTTACCTAATTTGATGGGTATTTATAAAGCTGTTTAAAGGAATTTTGTTTTTTTTTAATTTAATGCCCTGTGACACTAATACTTTATGCAGTGCTAATGACTCCAGAGGCACTGTAGAGACAGATCTGCCTATAATTAACAAGCTTTCCAATCTCCCTGGTCACAAACCTTTGCAAACTTACTGGGTCTTTCCCAGTCTTCCTCTTGTTTATGTGTCTGATGAAGCCCTATGGTGCTCAGGGCCTTTCCCACTGTCTGGCTAGTCCAGCCACAGAATTTCACTAGTGCCATAGGAACATGCTAGAACTGGGTGTGAGGGAGGCTGGGAATGAATCTGCATGTTGGCAGAGCTGGCCAACATGGGTATTGGATCTGAATTGAACAGCTTAGGGAAGATCATGATGACTGAAGATTCCAGGGACCAAAACCTACAGTTGGCCTCTACCTTGTGCCCTGCCCCAGCCAATGGCAGATTTTCCTGCAGGCCAGTTATTGGCCTTGGACTGGAAATCCTGCTGCTCCTGTTATTCCGTACTCCAAGCTCGTGAACAGAAAGCAGTGGTATGGGCAGCCAGAAAAATTGACTCTTTCATTCAAAACATTCGTGAAGAGATATGGAAGTTGCTAGAGAGGAAATTATTCCTCCCTAACAACTTCAGTATACCTTTACTTTGAATGATGAAGCCACAGGCTGAATGTGCTCATTCCTGGCCAGGTTGACGCTGCTTGGATTGACAGAAACCCATTGTTGCAGAAGGAAGAAGATTGATCTCACACATCAAGCTCTATGGGAAGCCCAGCACAGGACTATAGGACTGATGGCAGCAAATCAGGAGCACGACAGATGATGTAGGCCAGAGCCAGCTGAGCACCTGGGGAAAAAATCCTGTGAATGCTGGGAGCTATGTAAAGGCCTGCTGGCCCGATATGGAAAATATGACTGGGTAATAGCCCAGCAGACTTGCTGGACTTCCTATCAGTACTGCAAAGTCATGAAAAAGATGCAACAAACGGTATTTTTGATCATATTTAATGAATAACAAATTTATTTGGTTGGTGATTCTGACGAAAAACTTGTGAAGAAACTCTTCTGCAGTGGGACCAACAAATGCTAATAAAATATTTTACAAAATCAAACAAGAAATGATGCATAGTTCCATTTGACTCTGACAGATATTATACAAGTAATTCACCGAGAAGGCCAATCAATGTAGGTTAGAAACTCTATACTCTTCAGTGCTAGGCTGGGCCGGTACAAGTTCAAAAGGCTTAGGGGGTTGACAGGATGGGTACTGGGTAGATGTTTTTCCTGATATGAGCACAGTTTTAAAATAAGGGGATGGTCATTCAAGTCAGAAATGGAAAGTAATTTTTCCACGATGAGGGTGCTGGAAACTTCTCAGACGGCCAGCAAAGCTCAGCTTCCTAGTCTAGGTTTTCAAGCATCAGGGGAATCAAGGGATAGAGAGCTCAGTGCATCAAAGTGGCATTGGGTAAATGAGGAGCTTAATCCTACCGAGTGGTGGAGAAGCCATGAGGCCCGAATGTTTTTATGTTTTGGCGTAAGCAGGGACCTTCAATGCATTTAAATACATTTAAATACCCCAGTGTGGTACATGTTGGATAAGGCAGTGAAGAAACACTAACCTGATTTCTTTTTCTGTACACTAAGCTCATGTATATGTTTTTCCAACAGAGAATCACTGGGTGTTTACAAGGAATAACAACTCTGCCCCACACCTTTCCTTTTACTCCATTATCAAATTGCATAGGCTGCCAATCAAGATGGCAGCTTTATTTTGTATGCCTTGGCCATTAATTGGATAAACTCACTGGAGGATTCAACAAAATTATTGCATTTTAAACCCCATTGAAAAAGCCAAAGAAACAATGAAGGAGGGATTTCTCCTGCAAGTGATCGTAACCATTCCACATGCACTGCAGGAATATTTTTGAAGATGGAAAACAAGTGCTAGCTGAAATATACTGGATGTAATTTACAGTGACATGTTGCTATGAATAGCTTAATGATGAAAATTCTTGTTTACCATTGAAGCTGGATCCATGGGATTTTGCTTTCCAGGCAGACAGTCAAACATGAGCATCTTGAGCAAACTCCAGTCCCAGAAAGAGTCGGCTTTTCGACCTGTAGAAGAGAGGATTTTGACCATGACCATTGTACTCATTCTGTGCCGACATGCAAAACATAACCCAGGAGGATTAAACGCTTGCAGTATGAGAAGCACTGGTGGAAGCAGGTACTATATGCCCACCATTCAGTGTTGGGTCCCTTTCCTCAAAGCCCTATAAAACAGGATCATCCCATAAATACTGAAGCTATGGGTTAATACCAATAATTGCACATGACTTACTGGCTTCCAGCTTCGCAGAAAAATAAGTTTTTTTTCCAATACACCACCATAAGAAAGGATAGGAGAACTCATCTGCTGGGTGAGTTCTCAACTGATGAAAATATCCCCAAAGGTCAACTGCTATTATTTACCTAGATGGAGTGAGTACTTCTTCACTGTGTTATCTTCACAGTGTGTTGTCTCCACAAAGAGAACCCTCTTAACCAGTGCAAGCATTCATGAATGTGAATGCTCTGACCATTAAATGGTATTGATAACAAATCAAGGTTGAAGGCTTTGCATAATTTGCCTCTGTTTTATTGATAAATGATGAATGTTAAGTTTTAAAGTAGTTTAAATGGAGTAAATACAAATATTTGCTTTTTTTTAGCCTTTTGCAATGGTTAGATTTTAGAACTAAAACGTATACATAAAACTGAATTTTTAATTATGCCAACATTATTTTAAATATTGTTAATATTCATCATTTTGAATGGATTCATTTCCCACTTTTTTGTGATAATGTAAATTAAAACATCAGGTCTCTATGGAAGCTCAGTACACATTCAAGGATGTACTTTATTAGTTAACATATATTATACATCATGCCAAATTGATTGAGTAATGTACTCTTGTATAAAGAATGGATTTACAAAGCATAACAAAACTTTTGAGAATTTTGGATACAGCAATAAAAAAGAATATTTATAACTGCTACACAAAATGATTTAAAGGAAAACCATAATCCTACATAATTGCGTCTTTTTTTATAGATTCAAACGCAACTCTAGAAGATTTTTACGCTTTTTTAAAAGTTTTGCGGTGGCTTCCTGTTCATAATAAATGTGTTCACCAGAGACTTTTTAATACAGATGGGCAACTTGTAGAAAACAAAGTTACTATAAAAAAGTTTGATTAACTTGGAACACATATGTGATTAAACACGGTCCTCATACAAGGAATTTAGAGAAGGAGCCACAGAAAAGTGCACACAGGAACAAGCTCTATGGATCACCTAGTCCATGCCAACCCATTTAAACAGCTTACTCCCATCGATGTCACCTGGACCATAGCCCTTCATACCCCTACCGTCCATGTATATATTCAGCCCTCTCTTAAATGTTGAAATCAAGCTTGCGTGCACCACTTGCACTGCCAGTTCATTCCACACTCTCACAACCCTCTGAGTGAAGAGGTTTCCCCTCGTTTCCCCTAAAACTTTTCAGCTTTCACCCAGAACCCATGACCTCTAGTTGTAGTCCACCCAGCCTTAGTGTCTTCCCTTATTATATCCCTCATAATTTTGTATACTTTTATCAAATCTCCCCTTAATGGTCTAAATTCCAGGGAATAAAGTCCTAGCCTATTCAATCTTTCCTTATAGCCTCTAGTCATGGCAAAATCCTTGTAAATTTTCTTTGTACTCTTTCAACCTTATTTGCATCTTTCCTGATGGTAGGTGACCAAAACTGCAGACAATTCTCCAAGTTAGGCCTCACCATTGTCTAATACAATTTCAACATAACATGTCATCTCCTGTACTCAATACTTCAACTTATGAAGGATAATGTGCGAAGAGCTTTCTTTATGACTGCTACTGTACTGCCACTTTCAATAAATTATGGGCCTATATTTGCAGATTCCACTGGTGTACTGCACTCCTCAGTGCCCTACTGTTCACTGTATAAAAACTACCCTGTTTGGTCCGAATGAAGTGCAACACCTTGCACTTGTCTGCAGTAAATTCCATCTGTCATTTTCAGCTGGTTCACATCTCATTGCAAGCTCTGATAGTCTTTCCCGCTGTTCTCTATCTTGATGTCATCCACAAATTTGCAGATCCAGTTAACCACATTATTGTCCAGAGCATTGATATACAGTAAAAGACAAACAACAATGGAGCCAGCACTGATCCCTGTGACACTGCACCAGTCACAGGCCTCTAGGCACAGAGGCAACCATCTACTAACACTCTCTGGTTCCTCCCACAAAGCCAATGTCTGATCCAATTTACCACCTCATCTTGAATGCCGGACAACTGAACCTTCTTGACCAATCTCTCATGCGGGGTCTTGCTAAATGTCTTCTTCAACTTTCTTGATACCTTCCTTGCAATACTCTATAAGATCGGTTACACATGACCTTCCATGTTCAAGGCTATGCTGACTACCCTAATTAGTTCATGTCTATCCAAGTACTCATAT
This sequence comes from Hypanus sabinus, assembly GCF_030144855.1. Taxonomy (NCBI): domain Eukaryota; kingdom Metazoa; phylum Chordata; class Chondrichthyes; order Myliobatiformes; family Dasyatidae; genus Hypanus; species Hypanus sabinus. The sequence goes on along the minus strand of NC_082719.1, from coordinate 43,482,112 downwards.
CCAGTCCCTTAGAATACCTTCCAATGACATTCCCTCTGCTGATGTTGGGCTCACTGGCCTGTAATTTCCTGGTTTAGAGCTTTTCATAAGCAGCGGAACAACACTAGCTATCCTCCAATCCTCCTGTACCTCACCTGTCACTAAGGATGATTTAAATATCACTGCTAGGGCCCCTGCAATTTCTGCTTTTGTCTCCCACAGGGTCAAAGAGAACACCTTGTCCACCCGAATTTGCCTCAGGACAGCTAACGCCTCTGTATAGGGTACATTACCTCAATGCTGCTTTGCCACACTTGTATAAACTCTGTGTTTGTCTCTGAGTAAACACAGAGCCAAAAAAAAATCCATTTAACATCTCTTCCATCTCTTCTAGCTCCACACATAGACTACCTTTCTGATCTCCTAGAGGACCAATTCTTTTCCTCTTAACATATTTCTAGAATCCCTTTAGGATTCTCTTTCATCTTGTCTGCTAGGGCAACCTCATGCCTTCTTTTAGCCCTCCTGATTTCCTTCTTGAATGTCCTCTTGCATTTCTTGTACTCCATAGACACCTCATTTGTTCCTACCTGCCTAAAGCTGCGATATACCTGCTTTCTTTTTAAAACTAGGGTCACAATATCCCTTGAAAACCAAGGTTCCCTTGCAAAGGGCGTCCCACTTTGAATATGAGCGTATCCCATCACTGACTGGATTAATCATTTGTAATATGATCTAATAAAATGGAAATCTCAATACAATCTACTCTGAGAATGGTTGGAATGCTCCACGGCTAGTGATTCTCTGAATGAAATTTCCAACCAATCTCAAATAAACAGAAACACATTTAAAATTGCTGGAGGTTCATTTTTGTAAAATTAGGCAGAGGATTCTAGCTCATCTCAGTCCTTCAGGTGCCTGATTGCTGTCAAAGTTAAAACTATAACTCTTGTAATAACATTTTAACTGTTGGATTAGTTCCATGTCTGACAGTTTGATAGTATAAGAATAATTTTAAAAAATTTGACCATACCTAGGTCAAACAAAATACAGTCTTAAGACCCATTTTAATTTAACGAAGCAGGCTGTCCTGTGTTAGTGAATTTACTTTTCTTTCAGTCAGCACTTTCTAGCTTGCAAATAATTCCCCAGTCATAAGGAGTGATAGGTTCTGCCGTCTTTGTTCGGGACAACACAATGGGGCAGGAATAAGCTGCCATCCCTTTATTTACTCAGAGGTATAATTTTACACAACTGGATCTATCAAAGGGCGGATCACTCATCACTGTTTTAGGCACTGAGGATAGATGGCCCAAGCAACAGCTGAGAAGAACCTGTTACAGTAGAATAGGTGTGCTAGCTTTTGTTAGAAGTAGAATGTCTCATGGGATAAGTGGCATGGCAGGTCTCCTCATCCACCCAAGCTCCTGGGAAGAATTATATTCTCCAGTTTAGATGCTAACAATCTTTTAAGGGCAACAACAAAGTAACTGTAATAATCGTCCATCCCATAGGGGAAAGCAACATCAATAATCTTGTGACAGAACTAGACTGGCTGAACTAAAACTTTCCTGAGAAGTGCTTGTTACACCCTTATTGTTATGTTAATATTATTCTATAATTCCAGGGTTTCTACAGAAATAAATCAGATCCAAATGAAAGGAACAAAATTCCATTTATACACTATCAATCACCCCCTGGGGTTACCTCATATCCAGGGATGTACTTTTAGATTGAATTGCTGTTGTAATACAAGGTGGGTGGTGACAAATGAGGCCACTGCAAGTCCCTAACTTAGCCACAAGAGATTTCGCAGATGCCGGAAATCCAGAAGAGCACACACAAAGTGTTAGAGGAAGTCAGCAGGTCAGGCAGCATCCGTAGAAATGAATAAGCAGTCGATGATTTGGGCTGAGACCCCTCATCGGCTAAGTAATAATGGCCAGATTACCTATTTGATGATGTTGAAGGATAGATATTATATGTGGCATGGGGTGATGGTTATATGGGCATGGAGGACTGATGGACTCTTTTATTGCTATATGATGCTATAATGCTGCAACTAACCGGCACAAACCAATAATAACAAAATGATTATATATTATTATGAGGGTTTGGAATGGGGGTAGTGAGGGTGGAGAGGGCTGTTAAGGTGAGGTGCAAGAGGTTCTTCATTAGAAAACTGTGTCCATAAACCTTTGCTGGGAGCTACCGGCCAGCAAGACTGCAGGTTCTCAAAGAATAATCTTTTCAAGATTCAGTTATATCAAGGCTGATTTCTCCAATAGGTTCTTAACTGCCCCAACTTGCAAGTTTATGTAAAATTCAGTAGGAAACCTGAGGAAAGTTCATAGACAGGAATCATCCACTGAGCACCTGACCTTAGCGAGAGGAAGGAACCGCTTATGCAGGAACAGCTGAGCACAATTGTGAGAGCTGGTGCACTGAGCTGGTTTTGCTTAAGGGCTCACAGCATTATAGTAGTTCCCTCAATGTCATCTAGCTTCAGTCAATGCAATTCATGCAGTGGTTCACCTCAACTGGAGGAGCTTCCATTGGACTTTTCTGCTCTAACAATAAAGATGAATATTAATCAGTTGATATTAATTGGGCACCCTTTCTCTCCGACTGCAGAGAGCAGACTGCTCAGACATCTTTCTCAATGCTGTGGTCACAACCATGTCTGTGAGCAGAAGTGAAAGTAGTGATTGTAGTAATTTGGGCCAGATAATGAAAACAGGATCAATTTCACAGCAGACGGTCAGGAACCACTTCTGCTAAAGCAAATAGGGACAACATTTAAGGGCTTTGGGTAGAAACCAGGGGTACCTGGCACCAATCAGAATTCCTGCTGTAGAGGTTAGGGTGGGAATAACAAGAGGATCATAGCAAAACAGAGCAGTATTATGCACTCCTATAAATACACACACATACACAAACACACACACTTACACATAGAGCCCATGTGCTTACAAACACACTCACACACTTACACATAGAGCCCATGCGCTTACAAACACACACACACACTTCCTATGCATTCTCATAGTAGAGGCAAAGCCATACCTTTAATGAAGCTAAAGCTGGAGACTGATAGTTAACTGTATCAGTATGTGGACTTTGCAACAAGAGGGGAGAACACGTTGGACCTGGTTTCCACAAACATCCCTGATGCGTACCGGGCAGAACCCCATTTCCACTTCAGTTACTCAGGCCACATCTCTGTTATGCTAATCCCAGCATACCGACCGCTCGTCGGGCACTCCAGACTGGTTCAGAAGCAAGTGAAAACCTGGCCAGCAGGAGCCATCTCTGCTCTTCAAGTCTGCTTTGAGCACACTGACTGGCACATGTTCAGGGAGGCTGCAACCGATGGTGACTCCACCAACTTAGAGGAGTACACGGCATCAGTGACCAGCCACATCAGCAAATGCACCGACGACGTCACTGTGTCCAAGACCATCACTACACGCTCCAACCAGAAGCCATGGATGACAGTGGAGGTGCGTGGGATGCTGAGGACCTGTGACTCTGCCTTCAGAGCAGGCAACAAGGCAGCCCTAACAACAGCAAGGGCAAAACTGTCGCGGGCAATCAGAGAGGTAAAGCGTGCACATGCCCAGCGAATCCACAGCACTTCCAGGACAGTGGCATGTGGAAGGGCATCCAGGACATCACCAACTACAGAACATCACCTGCCTGTGCAGATGATGCCTCCCTCCCAGATGCGTTGAATAACATCTACGCTCGTTTTGAGGTGGGAAATGTTGTGGTGGCGAGGACGACCACTCCTCCTCCCAATGACCAGGTCTGTGTCTCACCGTGGCCGATGTGAGGAAAACCCTATGCAGGGTCAACCCATGGAAGGCTGCTGGACCAGACAATATTCCTGGCAGAGTGTTCAGAGGATGCGCGGACCAGCTAGCAGATGACATCACTGACATCTTCAACATCTCCCTGAGCAGCGCCACCGTTCCAACGTGCTTCAAGGCTGCCACCATCGTCCTCGTGCCGAAGAAGTCTTCAGTGTCCTGCCTCAACGACTACCATCCTGTTACTCTCACATCCATCATCATGAAGTGTTTCGAGAGGCTCGTCATGAGGCACATCAAGACCCTGCTTTCCCCCTCACTGGACCCCCAGCAGTTCGCGTACCGTCTCAACTGCTCAACAGACAACGCCATTGCCACCACCCTCCACCTGGCCCTAACCCACCTAGACAAAATAGACATATACGTTCCGATGCTGTTCATAGACTTCAGTTCAGCATTCAACACAATCATCCCACAGAAACTGATTGGAAAGCTCAGCCTACTGGGCCTGAACACCTCCCTCTGCAACTGGATTCTAGACTTCCTGACTGGGAGCCCTCAGTCAGTCCGGATCGGGAGCAGCATCTCCAACACCATCATACTGAGCACGGGGGCCCCCCAGGGTTGCGTGCTCAGTCCACTTCTGTTTACTCTGCTGACCCACAACTGTGCTGCAACACACAGCTCGAACCATATCATCAAGTTCGCCGATGACATGACCGTGGTGGGTCTCATCAGCAAGAACGACGAGTCAGCTTACAGAGAGGAGGTGCAGCAGCTAACGGACTGGTGCAGAGCCAACAACCTGTCTCTGAATGTGAGCAAAACAAAAGAGATGGTTGTTGACTTCAGGAGAGCACGGAGCAATCACAGTCCGCTGAACATTGGCGGCTCCTCTGTTGAGATCATTAAGAGCATCAAATTTCTTGGTGTTCACCTGGTGGAGAATCTCACCTGGTCCCTCAACACCAGCTCCATAGCCAAGAAAGCTGAGCAGCATCTCTACTTTCTGCGAAGGCTGAGAAAAGTCCATCTCCCACCCCCCATCCTCATCACATTCTACAGACGATGAATCGAGAGCATCCTGAGGAGCTGCATCACAGCCTGGTTCGGGAATTGCACCGCCTCGGATCGCAAGACCCCTGCAGCGGATAGTGAGGTCAGCTGAGAAGATCATCGGGGTCTCTCTTCCTGTCATTACAGACATTTACACCACACTCTGCACCCGCAAAGCTAACAGTATTGTGAAGGACCCCACACACCCCTCATACAAACTCTTCTCCCTCCTGCCATCTGGCAAAAGGTACGGAAGCATTCAGGCTCTCACAACCAGACTGTGCAACAGTTTCTTCCCCCAAGCCATCAAACTCCTCAGTACTCAGAGTCTAGAATAATATCTACGTCATTTATTATTATATTGTAATTTGTCCTCTACTGTGCCTATTATCTTGTTTATTAATTATTGTACTGCCCTGCACTGTTTTGTGCATTTTATGTAGTCCTGTGTAGGTCTGTAGTATAGTGCAGTTTTTATGTTGTTTTACATAGTCTAGTGTAGTCTTGTGCTGTCTTACATAGTCTAGTGTAGTTTTGTGTTGTTTCATGTAGCACCAGGGTCCTGGAGGAACATTGTTTCATTTTTACTGTGTACTGTACCAGCAGTTTATGGTTGAAATGACAATAAACTTCACTTGATTTGTAAATTTACCAAAATGTGTGAAGAGTGTTTGCATGATGAAGGTTCTCTATTAGTTTTTAACAAAAAGATTAGTTAACAACTTTACTACATTTGCAGAGAAATGAGTGGGTTTAACTTTCTTATCAACTTGACACAAAACAATTTCAAACTCCAAAAGCCCCTACATCAGTTAAAATTTCTTATCTCACACTGTTTGGCTGGATAGATCCACCGACTCCAAACAATAAGGTAATTTTCCCACACATGGATCAAAGGAAGCAGAACTGGGCATTTCCACAATGCAGGATATAAATGTATTATTCACAGAAAAATGAACCACTACCCTTCCATTGTAGATCATGACTAGGAGGCATTTGAGAATTCTCCTAGAGCAGCTTCAATTCCAAAAGGTAGACTTTTGTTCAAATAGAGGGTGTAAAAACCTTGTGTTACGTTGAACAGAAAATTAGTTCTGCTTCTGATAGGAATTTGCAGTCCCCTTGAATAGAGATAAGTAAGATACTGTTCCCTTTGGTTTCCACCTTTCAATTTCAGAAATTCAAATTACACTGCCCTGTACTTAAATAAAACAGCACTGCGTTTCACCTCCTCAATTTGTCTTGCCGCAGTAGTTTATCTTTAGATCTATTGTCACCCAGGGTCACAAAGGTAGATTTATTGCTTTGCTTGTGGGTTAGCACTACAGTGAAAAACTCACTGTTTCTAAATTATTCTCCTGTACACTATATACGGTGTGACTTCCCGCTATTCAGGACAAAGACAGGTGTGTAAAAAGGGTCCAAAGGATCATTGGGGACCCGAGTCACCCCAAACACAAACTGTTCCAGCTGCTACCATCCGGGAAATGGTACCGCAGCATAAAAGCCAGGATCAACAGGCTCTGGGACAGCTTCTTCCACCAGGCATCAGACTGATTAATTCGTGCTGATACAATTGTATTTCTATGTTATATTAACAGTCCTGTTGTACAAACTGTTTATTACAAGTTACTATAAATTGCACATTTAGAGGGAGACATAACGTAAAGATTTTTACTCATGTATGTGAAGTCAATTCAACTCAATAGAAGATACATTTGACAGTAAGATGTACAGCTGAATTAGGCCCATGCAGACTGCTGAGCTGTGTCTTGCTTTGCAACTGTCCTTTGTAGATACAGTGGTGTGTGATAAATCAAGCATTCAGCAAGTTAGAATATGTTTATGATCTATTACATAACAAACAACAACATATGTAACATTAGGAAGATGTGTAGCTTTAAGACAAATCTCTGAAAACCTGAAAAAATATTAAAATGTCTTAATTGGTGACTGTTGGGTAGACAAGCAGTGGAATTTAGGGGGAGTTGAAGGGAATACTATCTGGGGCAAATTAGGGTGGATAAATCCCTAGGGCCTGACAAGGTGTTTCCTCAGACCCAACGGGAGGCAAATACAGAAATTGCCTGGGCCATAGCAGAAATATTTAAATCATCCTTAGAGTCAGGGGAGGTACCAGAGGATTAGGGAACAGCTCATGATGTTCCGCTGTTTAAAAAAGCTCTAAACATAAACCAGGAAACTATAGGCCAGTGAGTTTGACATCAGTAATGGATAAGTTATTAGAAGTTATTCTAAGAGACCAGATATAAATACTTGAATAGACGGGCTGATTAAGGATAGTAGGCATGGCTTTGTGTGGTAGATCATGTTCAATCAATTTTATAGAGTATTTTGAGGAAGTTACCAGGAAAGTGGTTGAAGGCAAGGCAGTGAATGTTCTCTACGTAGACTGTAGCAAAGCATTTGACAAGGTTCCACATGGGAGGTTGGTCAGGAAGGTTTGGTCACTCAAGATGCAAGATGAGGTAGTATATTGGATTAGACTTTGGTTTGTGGGAGAAGCCAGAGAGTGGTAATAGTGGGTTACTTCTGACTGCAGGCCTGAGACTAGTGGAGTGCCATGAGGATCGGTGCTGGGTCCATTGTTGTTTGTCATCAATCTGGATGATAATGTGGTTAACTGGATCAGCAAATTTATTAATGACACCAAGATAGGGGCGGTAGTGGGCAGTGGGAAAGGCTATCATGGCTTGCAGTAGGATCTGCACCAGCTGAAAAATACAAGATGGAATTTAATGCAGGTAAGTGCGAGGTTATGCACTTTGGTAGGACCAAACAGGGTAGGTCTTACACAGTGAATGGTGGGGCATTGAGAGGTGTGGTAGAACAAAAGGATCTGGGAATATGGGTTCATAATTTGTTGAAAGTGGCTTTAAGGGTAGATAGTCGTAAAAAAAGCTATTGGCACATTGGCCTTCAAAAATCAAAGTATTGAGTATAGAAGATGGGATGTAATGTTGAAGTTGTATGAGACATTGATGAGGCCTAATTTGGAGTATTGTGTGTAATTTTGCTCACCTACCTACAGGAAGGATGTAAATGAGATTAAAAGAGCACAGAGAAAATTTATAAGAATATTGCTGGGTCTGGAGCTACAAGGAAAAATTGAATAGGTTAGGACTGCATTCCTTAGAATATAGAAGATTGAGAGGAGATTTGATAGAGGTATACAAAATTATGACGAGTATAAATGTGGTTAATGCAAACAGGCTTTTTCCATTGAGGTTGGGTGGGAGCTCGATTTCAATGTTTAAGAGAAATTTGTTTTGGTACACCGATAGCAGGCATATGGAGGGCTATGGTCCCGGTGCAGGGCGATGGTAGTAGGAAGTTTAGGTGACTTTGGCATGGACTAAATGGGCCAAAGGGCCTGTTTCTGTGCTGTACTTCTCTATGAGGAGAGAATAAACTGAGATTGGTGTACAATTAGTGTGAATGGATGCTTGGTTGTCAGGGTAGACTCCGTAGGCTGAAGCTCTTGTTTTTCTGCTCCCTGGCCATGACTCATCACTGCCATACAGATAACTGCTATGATACAGACTACTAAAATGCTTGGTGTCAAAAGCAGTCTTGAAATGGTCTTACTAAAAGTGCGGTACCAAAATTAATCAATAATTGCAAATACAATGCATGATATTTTTATGCTACTGATAAAATTTCCCTACAATCCAAGTTAAACAGTTGGCAAATATTTGTATTGATATAATCATTCTATAACTGATTTACATACCAGGAGTCAATTTACGTAGGTTTCACAATGGGCACAGTGTACCCTGGCTCTAAGCTTCCTTTTATTCATTTACTGAGAATGGATGTATGAATGTATTCAGAAAGGTCGGGGAAAAGGGAAAACAATATATCTTTCGGGAAGGTCACTGAGTGAACTTTAGCAGAACTGAATTAATGTCAAAATAGCTGTGTTGATTTTTCTGTGTTTGTTTTTGCATAGGGATCACAAGGGAAATGATCAGTAGGTATATATTAACCACAATTGCTCTCAGCCCTGATGGAAAAAAATCTGTTCCTTTTATAACAATAGCTTCATGATCTTCATTTATTATCAGAACAAAATAGCTCTAAAGACTTCAGGATATAGAAAACTTTGCTGTGGAAGGAGCTACTTCTGAGGTGTAGTTATTGATGCAAAGTAGGAAATGCAGATGTCAAATTGTGCTCTGTAAGCTTCCATAATAACACTGGATTAAATTATTTGATGATGTGCTTTAGATGTCATTTGAGAAATAACTACTAGTCAAAACAATTTCACTACTTTCTCCTTCAATTCTTTCTACTTCACCAAGACCAGCATTTGCCAAAAGCGACACTGTTGACAGAGAGGTATGTCTTCTGAACTCAAATGCAGAGCTGGGCTAGATTTTCTGCTCAAGGGATTTAAGGCTGAAGACTGACATCAGAATCGTCAGTCTGGAAGTTCAGTTGTGTGCTGTAATATTGATAGCCATTATGAGATTGAATTCCTGAGAAAAGTCTTCCATTGCACGAAATCTGGACAGAATATGTGGATTGTGAGGTCTGTAATTTTCCACTCGCTCCTTCACAGAGGTGCTTGGACATGAGTGAAGGCATCTAATGTCACTTCTGTGACTTTCACCCAGGCACGTGCATCTCATGCAGGTTTCTTACAAAGAAGCATTCCTCAGTGTGCATCTATGACATTCTTTGATGTAAAGGACTTGTTCCTACCTCCATATAGGTGCAGTGTCACCAAACACATAGTTCTCACCTCATCAGTCCTCAATGTTCTGCCTGTAACTAAGTACCTGTTCCTTTACATTCATCTATTCTCACCGTTGCCTTTCATGGTTGGAGCCCTGACCATATCCTAGAGGACTCAATCAGCAACTCCTCTCACTGATAGCCCTGCCTTCTCTCCCACTCCTCAGAACCTGTTTCCTATGCAGTTCCAATGAACCGTGACATGGGCGTTTATCTTTATGAGGCATTAAGTTCCCCTTCATATTTAAAAAACTGATAAATATTATCTTTTTAACGTTTCAGAGGTAGCTGACGATTCAAATGGCTCACAACACCCATCCCTGATAAACACAGCCTGACAAACTTACATAGAAATGACGCACAGTTTTCCCTGCGCAGAAGGAGATTAAAAAGGTAATCTGTTGAGCAATTTGCTTAGGGTGGAAGCCTTTGTAGATGAAATGTTATCTGCATAGTGGAAGGTGAAGGGAGATAGTATCAATATAAAACTAAAATGATATATTCAGAATGAAAAAAGTACAATATATTAAAGGCAAAATGTTGTATCTATATTAAATCTCTTTTCAGTCACACTTGCAAATCATCACAGTGATTCTGAGCAAAACTGAAGCAACTCAAACTGACATTTTGTGGCTCCAACATCAATACAAGCCCACAAATCAAATACAATTGACACAAAAACAGATGATGCTGAGGCTAATCCACAGCTGAAGAAGATAAAAGAAAAGTAAATGGTTCAGGTACAATTCTCCTTTAAAACTGGGTAATGATGTGAAGTCTCCTTGCTGAATTATTCTTCTGTCCTCCCTTCACTGATGTAAGTGTTCATTTTCAGCATTCTCTCTGTGCCAGTTTGCAGGTTTTATCTGTCTTTTTACCTGAGCAGATGAATGATGCACTGTATATATCCACTTTAACAAAGAGATGGAGGGTTCATTTTATTACAGTGAAATTGCCATTATTCATTATTCTGGCTTCTACCACGGGGACAAAGCCAGGATTGAGAGTTTACTTTCCTGCCCAGCATGCTCGTATTACTCATCTGCATTGTGGAAGCCTTCATTCCCATGCTTAAAAAACATAGTTATACTATGCAGGTGCAAATCAAACTTTGGTCTGATAATTCTCACTTTCAACATGAACGACCCTTTCTTAATTGAGTTGCCATAGCGGCTGCCAATAAGTTCTGACTACTTACCATTGGACCTGTCAAACTAAATATTTTGATGGAGATCCAGTCCGTGACGGGCTCTGTTGCAACTTATAGCTGCTATGTACTGAGGAATTATAGAAAGTTTACAACCATTCAGCCCAGTATGACTATGCTAATCAAGAAAGAGTTGCACAGCCGATGTCCAGTTTCTGGAACTAGTGAGTCTGTAGGTCAAGTATATGCCCAACTATAAATGAACAGTGCTGCTGGTTTCTGCCTCTTTCATCCTCCCAGGCAACAAGTTCACATCCATATCCAGATCCAATCTTTCCTTATGGCTTCAGTTTTTCAGTACTGGTAATACCTTTGTCAATCACCATTGTACCCACTCCAGTGCAATCAGATCTTTATTCTATGGAATCCTCAGGTTATAATATAGTACACAGTTGCAGTACTATCTCCATGATCAATACTCATTAAAAGATGTCTTTTAACTACTTTATTGACTGGCACGACCATTCTTCCATTTTCTGTGCATTCCTTGCCTTAGTACATCGTTCTAGATGCAATACTCCATACTTCTCTGGATTAAGCCCCACTTGCTTGTTTTCTGTCTAAGTAATCAGACTGTTGTTGTGTGAATGAAGTCGCTGGAGAACAGTACTGGTAGATATCAAACAGCCTCTTTATTCAACAAAACAAGGTTGAGAAAGCATCATATTGAGATGTTTGGATGGAAAGGTCTGGCTGGCCCAATGCTACGTGATATTTTATGAGCTAAATATCAAAGGACAATTCCATATTTACAAAGCATCCATAATGCTTTCTTTGAAACTACACAAAGTTTACACCTCCAGATTCGCACCCACACCACAGACAGCTAAATGAATTTTAACCAACATTGTCTGGTCTGTGATTCAAGGCTTTTAGGAACCTATTGTTCAGAGCTGCATTTTAAATTAAATTAATCTATATTCAGATTTGAAGATTGGTGGCTGGAGTCATTTGCTAGATGTGCTAAACCCAAAAATCACTTTAACAAGACCATCTATGTACTCCTTGAATCTTGAGTTTTGCTCCTCACTCTCAACCAGATACCCAGTCTTTGTAGACAACTTTATAATTTCCAAACCTTGCTCATAGTTCACTCTTAGCACACCTTCGTAGTGTCAGTGAAGCTGTTCATGTGAAGCATTAGTAGCTGCATCAACATATGCCTTACTAGTAGTTTGAAATAAAGAATGGAATGTTATTTTGATTTTACGTTATATTGCTATTTTAACTATGTATATCAGAATTGGAAAGATAGAATGCCTCTATAATTAAACATGCATGATTGATAGTTTTATTTAAAAAACTGCAGATGTTGGAAATCTGAAGTAAAAACAGAAATTGCTGGATTCACTCAGCGGGTCAGGCAGCGTCTGAAGAATTTGAAGGAGACCATTAGTCAGAAAACCTTTCCAACCTGATGTGTTAACAGTAGTATCTTTTGACATTGTAGTAATGGGAGTTAAAATGTTGATATAGTGAAGTGAAAGATGATAGGAGGAGAAACACACACAAAATGCTGAAGAAGGTCAGGCAGCATCTCTGGAGAAGAATAATCAGTCAAATGTTTGGGCTAAGAGCCTTCACTGGGACATTGCCTGTTTATTTGGGTTTAGAGTCATGGAGTTAGAGGGAAACAGACCTTCTGGCCCAAAACATCTATGATGACTGGGCATCCCAGATTCTTACGATCTTTGTCATTAAGCTATATTCCTCCCTGTGATCGTCAGCCCAGGCAGCTAAGGAATGGATCCGAGGTTCTAAACGGCTGTGCTAATTGAATCCTAGCTTTGTACTCAGGCTTATAAAAATAGAATTTGAACGGAATATATCCCTTTAGGGTGGCTGGCAAGATCAGAATAAAAATGTCAGAACAAATCAGTGGCCCACAGAAGCATCAATACAATCAGGATATTTTGCAAGTACATTTCTAAATTTAGGTATACAACCTTTTCTATCACCTCTTATCTGTCACTGGTCCAATAATAATCTCTAACTAAATGACAGAATGCTATTAACTATTTTATAATGTAGATGTAATTCTGTGCTGGATAAGTCTAAACTAGTTTTAATTGTGCTTCAAATTATTTATATTTATACACAAGTTTAGATGCTTTTGAAGACTGCCATGAATTTTCTAATGTATTGTCTTTGCCTCTGGCATTCTTTTGGTTGCTATTTTTGTCTTTCATTTTCCTGCTCCGCTGTTTGTAATTGTTCTGCCTATATGGCAGTTGGGACATCTGTCCTATGGTGCCAAATATTCTTGTTATGTAATTATCTGCCAAATGGTGTAGGCTGTGGGTTGGTTCATTCTCGTGCTACTTGTGAAGAAATGACTTGCCAAGAACTGTGGGATAAATCATATCTTATACTGTGCATCACAAAACCTCAGCACACCCATAGGCTGGTTTGTTGTGACCAAAGTTAGTGCACATTTTACCCAACAACAAAATAATGTATTTACCTTGTGATGTCAATATAGGCGTGGTACACTTCTCACTAAACACTTGCTCATTGTGTCAGAACCTGATCTTCAGAAGAATGCTGTCATTATTCAAGTAACAAAGCCAGCCCAATACCTTTTTAAGCTTCAACATTACTTCTTTCACAGGGTGCCAAGTAGGAATAATTAATCAGCATTGATGCTTCACATGACAGCTTTTGTGTCAAGCAGCACCACTGCTTGGGAGTGCAATCCCTCGAGTGCCAAGTTGAAACACAATGTCGGCCATAATTCAATGGAGCAGAGGTGCATGGGGTAGCTTGGTACCCGGCGCGGAGGCTTCCAGAACTCATGCAAGCACCAAACAGCAGGAAGAAATCTGTTTTCATGACTTTGAGAGACACTTGTACCTACCCCTTCCCCAGACTTGTGAACTTCTGCTGTTGTGCAATTTGTAGTGCAGGTTTTTATTTGGGTTATTTCAGGGACAAAGCTGCAGGGTAATATGGTGTTCCGGTTATTAGCAAAGGAAATATTCCTTGTGGTCTTTTGAAGTAGGTGCATTGTACAAGACTGCTTAGGGTTCAGCTCCTTTGAAGAAACAATAAGGATGGTTCTTATTATGTGGATAGTAGAAGCGCTGATGACCTCCTGGTGAATACACTGTAAATGCGGCTTCAATTGTCAGAAATGGTACAATTCATTGATGGACAAATAGATATTCCTTAGTGGAAGCTGAGCTTGTGTTGAGTGGAAGATCTGAGTGGAAGCTGAGTGGAAGATAAAGCTTGTTTAAAGCACTGAGAAAGAAATAATGTTGATTTTATTTATCATTTGTGTTGATATTGTTCCCCTGATGCAGTGACAAGCCAATGAGGATCTGGGACACACCGCTAATTACACGACACTCAGAGGCTGCTTTATTAGGCACAGAGTGGAACCCGGTGTGGTCCTCTGCAGCTGTACTCCATCCACTTCAAGGTTCAAAGGTGTTGTGCTTTCAGAGATGTCCTTCTGCACACCACTGTTATAATGATTGGTTATTTGAGTTACTGCCACCTCCCTGTCAGCTTGAACATTCTCATCTGACCTCTCTCATTTTCGTCCACAGAACTGCCGTTCACTGGATATTTTTGCATTTCTCACCATTCTCTGTAAACCGTAGAGAGAGTTATGCATGGAAATCCCAGGAAATCAACTGTTTTGGAGATACTCAAACCACCCCTTCTGGCACCAAGAATCATTCCACGGTCAAAGTAACTTAGATCACATTTCTTCCCCATTCTGATGCTTGGTCTGAACAACAACTGAACCTCCTGACTAAGTCTGCATGCTTTTATGCATTAAGCTGCTGCCAAATATTTGCACTAATGAGCAGGTGTACAAGTGTATCTAATAAACTGGCCACTGTAAGTCTCAATGGGTCCATTAAGAACCCAGTAATGAGCTGCAGTTCCCCATTTTCAATTTAGCACAAAATCAGGATCTGTTTGCTGTTGAGAAATGTATGTTACTGTATATACAATACAGTACAATCTTATCAGTTATTCCAGGGGACACTGATATTTTGTCATACATGATGCCAATTAAGTCATAAAAATTCCAAAGCCTTCATATGAATATGAGAAGGCAATGTGTGATGCCGAGATACTTACAGAGAAGTGAGGGTAAAAACTATATGATTTTATGACAAGAAGTAAATGGATTAGAGCTGGAGAAGTGAAGGAATGTCAGTGATGGGGTCAGCTGAAGACTTGGCTGCCTTTAGCAGAGTTGCGGGAATCATGAATCACGAAAGCCACAGGAACACAGAGACCTTCTGTGACTTGTCGCTCTGGGGCAGACTGTGTTGATAGGGTGGGGCAAAGCCATGGAAGGATTTAAAACTCAGAGGTTGCTGGGCACATGCCAATGAATACATTAAGCACAAAACTGATGGCTGAATGGGATTTAAAGTTGGGGAACAAGTTTTAGCTGAGTTAAGGTTTACCAAAGGAGGGAGGGGGAGGATGCACAGGATAGTATCCCATGGAAGACAATACATTTAAATTCATTCTCGTTACTTATTGATTGTTAGGATATTCAGTTTCAAACATAATTGATTCAGAACTTTACTGTGCTTCTTGAGTCACTAATTTCAAAATATTTCATGTCAATTGTTTTCCTGGTTTTGATCATGATTCATACAGATACAAGTTTGCAAGCATTGCTGATCAGTATCCAAACACATTTGAAACTTTTTACGGAAGTGTTCCTTCTTTGCCTGTTTGCAGCTGCCCAGTGGGAGGCATTGGAGTCAGGCGCTCCATCGGAATGCCAGAGGTGGTGTGGCATGGTGTCCAGGCTGGACTCAGTGCTGCCGCCCAGTGTTAGCTTGGCAGAAGACGAGCTGCAATGTGTTCGACTGTAGACTGCTGCAACCTTAATGGAGTCAGGGACCTGGACTATAGTTTTTTGCTTGACTGTATCTTGCTGCTATCTTTTATGTGCTTGCCACCTTATCTGTGCTATGTGTGCCTTGTGCTGTGGTACTGTGTTTAGCATCTTGGCCCTGGACTAACGCTGTTTTGTTTGGCTATATTCATGGGTATTCATGTATGGTTGAATGTTAATTAAATTTGAATTAGAACATGAACACCTGTGGAAGGTATTTTAAATTTAAAACTTTTAAAAAAGCAACTGAGTCATGCCACTTGAGTGAGGAAACTCAGCTCTTTGCCAAGATAATACTTATTTGTTCTTGTAGATGCTGAGCTCATCAGTGTTATGACCTGACCTGCTCTTCTGGCTGGTCACACAACAGTAACGGCTGATTGCACCAAGGTAGAGTGGAGCTATAGGCAAAACTTTGTTGAACAAATTTCCTGTTTATTATGAGTAACTCTATAAAGTATTGCAAAGTGAACAAGTGGGATGAAGTCTCACTGAATGAAACTGATCCAAAAATACTGTTTAAGTTAAACTGGAAAGAACCAAACTCACCTAAATTTAAATTGAGTTATTAATGTCTGAGGTGGGTGGTAAACATAAATGTACCCAACATTTGTTGAAATTTTGTTCCTTGTCTTCACCTATTTGAAAGTCACACACCAAATACTGACTTATCCATTTTAGATCCTCTCATTTTAGATCAGCAGTGTAATTATATTTGCAGTACTCATTGCAATTATCCAGTTCTTCACAGCAATCCATGCCCATGTTTAGAGATTCACCCTCAACAACAGTCAAAAAACCAAGAAGCAGGCCCCTTGTCTCACTACACCCAAGTTGATTTTAAAACCGTAAGAAAATAAGACATAGGAGCAGAATTAGGCCATTCAGCTCATCGATTTGCTCTCTGCCATTCCATCGTGGCTGATTTATTATCCCCCTCAATCCCATTCTCCTGCCTTTCCCTATAACCTTTGACGGCCATACTAATCAAGTACCTATCAACCTCCGCTTTAAGTATACCCAATGACTTGGCCTGTACAGCCATCTGTGGTAATGAATTCCACAGATTCACCACCCTCTGGCTAAGGAAATTCCTCCTGTTCTCTGTTCTAAAGGGGCATCCTTCGAATCTGAGGCTATACCCTCTGGTCCTGACTCCCCCACTACAGGAAACATCCCCTTCGTGCCCACTCTATCTAGGCTTTTCAATATTCAATCAACTTCAGTGAGGTTCCCCCTCATTCTTCTAAACTCCAACAAGTACAAGCCCACAACCATCAAATGTTCCTCACATGTTAACCTTTTCATTCCTGGAATCATTCTCATGACTCTCCTCTGGACCCTCTCCAATGGTAGCACATCTTTTCTTAGATATGGCAACCAAAACTGCTCACAATACTCCGTGTGGTCTGACCAACAACCTACATTGCCTCAGCATTACATACTTGCTCTTATATTCCTGCCCTCTCAAAATGAATGCTAACTTTGCATTTGCCTTCCTTACCACCAACTTAACCTGCAAAGTTATCTGCAGGGAATCCTGTAGAAGAAGTCCCAAGCCCCTTTGCACCTATGATTTTTTGAATTTTCATGCTAGTTTACACCTTTATTCCTTCTACCAAAGTGCATGACTATACACTTCCCTACATTACATTCCATCTGTCATTTCTCCCAATATCTAACTCACTGTTTCCTCGGCACTATCTGCCCCTCCACCTATCTTCATATTGTCTGCCAACATGATCACAAAGCCATCAATTTTGTCATCTAAATCATTGACATATAATGTGAAAAGAAGTGGTCCCAATACAGACCCCTGCGGAATACCACCAGCCATTGGCAGCTGACCAGGAAAGGCCCCCTTTATTCCCACAATTTGCCTCTTGCCAGTCAGCCAATCTTCTATCCATACTAGTATCTTTCCTGTAAGGCCACGGACTCTTATCTTGTTAAGCAGTCTCACGTGTGGCATCTTGTCAAAGACTTATGAAAATCCAAGTAAACTAGCCACTGAATTTCATTTGTCTATCCTGCCTGTTATTTTCTCAAACAGGTATTTCAGGCAAGATTACCCCTCAGGAAAACCATGCTGACTTTGCTGTAGTTTGTCATGTGTCTCAAGTACTCCAAAACTTCATCCTTAATAATGGACTCCAACATCTTCCCAACTACTAAGGTCAGAGTAACTGGCCTATAATTTCCTTTCTTCTGCCTCCCTCCATTCTTAAAGAATTGGGTGGTATTTGTGTTTTTCTGGTCCTCTGTGACTATTCCAGAATCTAATGATCCTTGGAAGATCATTACTAAAGTATAATCTTTATTAATCCCATTTAACATCACTTGTTCCTGGTAATCCACATGCTTCTCCAGGTACTTTTTAAATGTTGTGAGAACACACATCTTCTCAGGCAGTGTGTTGCAGGTTGCAACTATTATTCGGGTGAAAAAAATCCGCATCTGCCCTATAATTCTCTTTTTAAAATCAAGTTTTCTGATGTTGGACTTGTTTGTTAGTTTGTTCTTAAGTCAGCTTCCTCTGGTCTAAGGGAAACAAGCCTAGCTTATCCAGTCTCATCCCACACCTGAAATGCTCCAGCACCATATTAAATTGCCTTTGTTCCTTGTCGAGTGCAAAGTCCAAACATATCCTTGCTATAATACTGTATGGTGATCAGAACTGCACACCGTACGCCACATGTGGCCCAAACAAAGTTTTATGAAGTTGTATCCCCATGCTAAGACTTGACTTATGAAGGTGAACATTCTAAATGCCTTCTTCACCATTTTTCCCACTAGTGATGCCACCTTTAGGGATCTATGGATCTGTACATCAAATTCCATTTGCTCCTCAATACTCCCTCAGATTCTATCATTCAAGTTGTTAGTTCTATTTGTTTCAAGTATCCCAAAATGCATAATTTTGCACATGCCGAATAAAATTCTATTTGCCACTGCTCTGGCCATTTTGCCAATTAAGCAATATCTTCTTTAAGCCTAAGAACTATCCTCCTTGCTGTCAACAACATCACCAACATGTATGCCATCTGTGAATTACCAAATATGCTTCCCACATTCTTAGCAAAGAAATTCCTGGCCTCTGTGTTTGACATCAATTGCGGGGAAGGTATTGAAAACATTTCTGAAGGACGATTGATCTACATTTGGAAAGGAAATGATTGATCAGAGATAGTCAGCATGGCTTTGACCTAGAAGATCCTGTCTGACTAATTTAATTGAATTTGTGAAGAGATAATTAAAAGATATTGACAAGGCAGTATGAAGGGTGTAAACATGGACTAAGGCTTTTGCAAGGCCACATGTGGAAGATTGAAGTCCATGGGATTCAAAGCAAGTTGGCACATTGGATCCAAGGATGGTTTAGTAAAAGGAGACAGAGAATGATGGTGAACAGTTGCTTTTGTGATTGGATTGTAACGTATATAACAAAGAGGACAGATTCCAGCACAGATCCCTGTTCAACACCACTGATCACAGGAACCCCAACACAAAGGCAACCATTCACCATCATCTTCTTTCTCGCATAGATGAACTGTAAATACAAATTAAACAAATTAGAGGCTTCTTTTTTAATGAAATTAGTGTAAGCCCATTATGAGTTGTGACAGTGAGAAGAATCTATCGCTTTGCATTTCAGACCAGTGCCCAAGAAGAGCAGGGTGAGCTGCCTACTGTCACAATCGTTCTGCAGCAGATGCAATCTTACTGGTTTTCCACTTGGTCTTACCTGGACATCAGCAAAGATAGGCCAGGCTGCTATTTATTGATTACAGCTCAGCTTTCAACATTATCATCCCTCTAGTACTAGTCAACAAACGTCAAAACCTGGACCTCTGTACCTCTCTCTGCAACTGGATCTTTGACTTCCTCATCACAAGGCCACAGTTAGGCAGATCGGAAATAATATCTTCTCCTCACTGACAATCACCACAGGTGCACCTCACGAATGCATGTTTAGCTCATGACTCCACTCTTTCTGCAGTCTTGTCTGTGCGGCTAGGCACAGTTCAGATTCCATTTATAAATCGCTGATGACTCAGCTATTGTTAGCAGAATCTCAGATGGTGATGAGGAGGCATACAGGAGTAAGATAGATCAGCTGGTTAAATGATGTCATAACAACAACAACAACAACCTTGCTTCAGTAGGACCAAGCAATTGATTGTGGACTTCAGGAAGGAGGAATTGTGGGAACACACACACCAGTCCTCACTGAGAGACCACCTTCAAGTTTTTGGGTAACAACATCTCAAAGGATCTATCCTGGGCCCAACATATTGGTGCAATTATGAAGGTGCGCCAGTGCCTTAAGAGCTTGAAGAACCTTACTATGTCACCAGACTTTAACAAATTTCTATTGCTATACCATGGAGAGCATTTTGACTTGTTTCACCATCATCTGGTGTGGAGGGGCCGCTGCACAGGATTGGACAAAAAGCTGCAGAAGGATGTAAACTCAGCCAGCTCCATCATGGGCATCAGCCTCCCCCTTTTCAAGGACACCTTCAAAAGGTGATGCCTCAGAAAAGGTGCAATCCATCAGTAAGGCCCCTCACCATCCAGGATTTGCCCTTCTCATTGCTGTCATCAGAGAGGTGGTACAGGAGCTAAAAAAGTGGCCACTTAGTTTATGCCTGTGGCTTTCTGCCGCTGTAGCCTATCCGTTTCAAGGTTTGACGTGTTGTGCGTTCAGAGATGCTCTTCTGCACACCACTGTTGTAACACGTGGCTGTTTGAGTTAGTGTCACCTTCCTGTCAGCTTAAACCAGTCTGGCAATTCCCCCCTGACCTCTCTCATTAACGAGGCACTTTTGCCTAAAACACTGCCGCTCACTGGATCGGCTTTTCTTTCTCGTACCATTCCCTGGAAATTTCAGAGACCGTTGCTCGCGAAAATCCTCGGAGACCAACAGTCACATGATCG
The DNA here is from genome assembly GCF_030144855.1 of Hypanus sabinus. NCBI lineage: Eukaryota > Metazoa > Chordata > Chondrichthyes > Myliobatiformes > Dasyatidae > Hypanus > Hypanus sabinus. The sequence continues at coordinate 43,461,479 of NC_082719.1, read as the reverse complement.
GCTGATTTGCATTAACGAGGTGTACAGGTGCACCTAATAAAGTGGCCACTGAGAGAATTTTTTTGTCATTTATGGTAATTTTTCAATATTGAACTGTACTGCTGCCAGAAAACAACAAATTTCAAGACGAATGTGAGTAATAATATACCTGCTTCTGGTTCTGTTTTGGTTTTTGGAGAGTTGTGGGGAGTGCAGTTGTTGGGTGGGGTGGTGAGTAGCTGGGTGTGGAGGTAGTAAAGATTAAGGCAACATTACCTTCCCAAAGTAACTACACCCTATTGACATAATCCTTTAACCTGAAAATATAATTGCACAAGACCTTGTGACAATGTTTAAAATGGCTCTGGAGCTATTTGCGTCCTTGTCTGCTTCACCATTAGATGAAAAAAAAACTAATGAGTGCTCCCACGTTACTTGGAAATTGTTTCAAGATTTTTCAGCAGCGAAGTCAATAAAATTTGACATTTCTCCCTCTTATTTGTTTGCCTGCTAAAGTAGCAACCTTGAAATCCCTGTTGAGTGTTATGGATCAGACTGCAGATTTCCAAGTCAGTTTTAAATTCAATGTTAATGATCAATGTACAACTACTAACTTGTATTCAGTGCTCTTGTAAAAATCGATACCAGATCATGACGTAGCAGGGTCTGCAAATACACAGCCATGTCACCAAGCTGTTTATATGTCCGGTAGCTGAGCAAGTCAGACTTCATTTCAGATTAAAGTTTATACAATGTCTGGATGTTAAAAACATACAGAATATATGGAAAAGGATTCATGGTTCTGCTATTGTTAATGCATCATTTAAATAAATCACATTTTATTAAACTATGTTGAACAACCTGCTGTAGCTTAAATTATTTATTTAGAAGTATTCTAATTCCTCAGATGCGACGACATGAAAGGTCACAGCTTTTTTGAAAGGGTCAGAATAAGCTTATCACATATTTCACATTAATGTAGGATAGTTCTATTTCTGTTCAAGTCCCAGGTCATTTTTTTTTCTTTTGACACATTATTGCACAGGCCCCATTTTATCTTTTTAATGTTACTAAACCATCTTTTTCTAACTCAACTCATTTTCCCATTGCCCTACTTCTTTGGCCTCATTGTGAAGGGAGATTGATTGTTTGAGCAAAGAGAGAAGCCGGAGGACAAAAGCAATTTCATCACGATGATATCTCCTGTAATGGTAGCAAGGTGCACCGTAATCAAAGTTACAACATTGTCTATTGTGACTGCAAGCAACGAAGTGGCTAAACAAGAGCATTCTTTAATGATTATGCTGCATTTCCAAAAGTTCCCCATCTCCTCCCACACTCCTGAACTTTTCACTTCCTAGATGATGCATCGGAATTCCTTGTGTTTCAATATCTGAAACCTGAGGAGATTGTGTTACAAGCTTTATATTTCTCTACTAAGATACCGGCACTCAGGGAGATCTAAGTTGGCTGCTATAGGAATCAAACATACAAGGAGAATTCTAAACAAACTGAAGAAAATAGTACAAGCTCCCGTTACTTCTCCGTCACTCATCTCACCCATCTAGATCTGTTAAGTGTATTTGCCATTGGCAAAATACATAGTTATTGGCTATAGCCAATGGCTGTAAGAAAGTGGCGATGAGTGATGTTCTAGAACCTCTGCGGTCTATGGGCTAAAGTGCTGTCATGATGTGGTGAGGCGGGCATTGTACGCCATCAAAAACTGCTTTATTATCAGGGCATTGCAAACAGAATTAAAAGCTGTGGTAAGCAGCCTCACTTCTGGCTGAATAATGGGAGGAGTATGAGTGATGAGCAACGAAGGATAATTTTGTCCAGAATACTGCACTGATGTAAATAAAAATAAACCTGCTGGGTTTTTTTCCAGAATTTTGTTTGGTTTTATTTTTAAAAACACTTAAGATATTCTGCTTAATGTAGCTGCACCTGCATCATATGGTCCCCATCGGAATGAGGGTGGCATGCGAAATCTGCCTGGTCATGGCATGGCAGAACGTGGCAGAATACAATTCCACTGCGGCTAATCACCAGGAGGTACTATTGATGTTCAGGGTTGATCTGTACTGAGTCTCAGAATCAGGATCAGGTTTATTATTACTGGCATGTGTTGTGAAATTTGTTAATTTAGCAGCAGCAGTCCAATGTAATACTTAAAATAGAAGATAAATAAATCAAATGCAGTATTTGTATATTGGAGATTAAAAATTGTGCAAGAAATAGAATACATATACCATAAATGTAGTACCATCAACATGAAGAACAGTATCCTTATGTTGAAGAAAGGACTTTGCACACACAAAATTATTTGGAACTCACAGTTGGCCATGCTGTCAAAAAGAGAAGCACTTGTAACGTGCAGATTAGTGAGGACAAGATCAAGCAGGTTCATTTCATGTGCTGCTTTTCTCAAGACATGCCACCAACTCAGTTTGACTTCTATATCCTTCAGGGCTCAGATGGTTCAGTTAGTATCATTGTGCTGTTGGAGATATGTGCCAAAGTATTCCATACAATGTTTGCTTCGTGTCCGAGCTACTTTCAAAACCTCCTACACCACTGGTAATTCTTAAAATTGATGCAGCCTGTTTGTGTTTGATCTGATGCATTGAGATCCCATGGGCCAGTTGTCAATGCTGAGGGCTTCCAGAGCTGTTTTGTCTTTATTGTTTAAACTGCCATGCCCACCAAGTTTTATTCTGATTACTGTCTTTGAAGCAATTTGCTATAACAGTGGGATAGTTTACCACTTGAGAGGGCAGCTTAAATCAATCACTTTGCGGAATGTGCTGTCACTTGTACATCAGAGTAGAAATACTTGGCAGATTTTCTTCGCTCAAAGATATAAGAAAGCAAGTAAGTTTTTAAAACAGAATTGACTACCATGGTCACCATTGTTAATATTAAAGTAAATTAAGATTGATTTAAATATAGGTTTGCCAGATATTACAGTGTGGTCTGCATTCATATTTCATTGACCTGCACCCCAACCCCTTCCCAGTAGTTCTGCTTCATTAGGAGATTTGGTATCTCACTAAAGATTCCTGCAAATTTCTAATAAATGCATGTTGGAGAGTATTTTGATTAGTTGCATTGCAGCCTTGTATAGAGACTCCAATGCACAGGATTGAAAGAGGCTGCAAAGGGTTGTAAACTCTGCTAGTCCCATCATGAGCACAACCCTTCCCCACCATTGAGGACATCTCCAATAGGTAGTGTCCTGAGAAGATGGCATCAATCATTTAGCATGTTCACAACCTGGGTTATGCCTTCTTCTCATTACTACCATCACAGAGGACCAGAAAGAACATTCAGGAACAGCTTCTTCCCCTCCATCACCAGATTTCAGAGTGGCCCATAAGTATGACCTCATTATTCTTTTTTTTTTGGCACTATTTATTTATTTTGTAATTTTATGTCTTTGCACTCTACCAACACCTCAACACAACAACTATAATTTCATATGTCAGGGAACTGGAACCACAATGTGATGACCTTTGACTCATACAGGAGAATGAGGAGGTGACAGCCAAGAGCTACAGGGAGATAGTCACCCCCAGCTTGCGGGAGACTGGTAAGTGGGAGACTGTCAGAAGAAAGAGGGGAAATGCACGGACAGTGCAGAGTACACCTGTGGCTGTTCCCTCAGTAAAAAGTATAAAACTTTAGATGCTATTGATGGGGATGACGCACTGGGGGGAGCCACAGTGACCGGGTCTCTGGCATTAAGTCTGGTGCTGTGGCTCAGAATAACAGAGAGATGAAGAGGGTTGCAGTGTTGTTAGGAGATTCCTTCATCAGGGGAACAGAGACAAGGTTATGTGGGTGCAATAGAGACACCCAGATGGCACATTGCCACCCAGGTGCCAGGATTAAGGATGTTTCAGGTCATGTCCACAGTGTTCTCAAGGGAGAGGATGAGTAGCCCAAAGTCTTGGTATATATTAGCACCAATGATATAGGTAGACAAGGTGTGGAGGTCCTGAAGAGGGATTTTAGGGAGCTAGGTAGAAAGCTGAGAAACAGGACCTCCAGATTAGTAATCTGTGGATTGCTGCCTGTGCCATGTGCTAGTGAGGGTAAGAATAGGATGCTTTGACAGATGAGGTACTGGTGAAGTGGGGTAGGGGAGTTTTGGATATCTGGACCATTGGGATCTTGTGGGCAAGATATGACCTGTATAAAAGAGACAGGTTACACCTGAACCTGAGGGGGACCAATATCCTTGCAGGTAGATTTGATAGAATGACAGTACTTGGGAGGATTTAAACTAATGCTGCAGGGAGTTAGTTTAACTGAAGTGATAGGGATGACGATATGGCAATTGGTACACAAGCAGAGGAAGTATGCGGTGATACTGGCCGACAAAAGGGAAAGATTGCAGGCAGCGGGATGAGTTGCAATCTAACGGGGAACAAAATCAAAAAGGATGACAAATACAGTACAGGTGTTAGATTTGGATACGGGATAAGGTAGATGATCTTGTAGCACAGTTAGAAATTGGCAGGTATGATGTTGAGGTCATCATCGAACTGTGGCTGAACAAGATTGTAGCTGGGTGTTTAACATCCAAGGAAACACATTATATCAAAGGGATGGGCAAGTATGTGGAAGGGATGGCTTGGCTCTGATGGTAAAAAAATGACATCAAATCCTTACCAAGAGGTGGCATAGGACTGAAAGATGCAGAATCATTGTGAGTAGAGTTAAGGAACTGCAACGGTAAAAAAAGCCGTGTTATATGCAGGCCTCCAAACACTGGCCAGGATGTGGGCTCCAAACTGTAGCGCCAGTTAGAACATGCATGTCAAAAGGACAATGTTACGATAGTCATGAGGGATTTCAATATGCAGGTAGATTGGCAAGATCAGGTTGGTGCGGATTTTGGAATCCAAGATTAGAGAATTTGTAGATTGCCTGTGAGATGGTTGTTTAGAGCAGCTTGTAGTTGAGCCCACTGAGGGATCCATGATTCTAGATTGGATGTTGTGTGAAGGAGCTTCTGGTAAAGGAACCTTAGGAGGCAGTGATCATAATGTGATAGAATTCATCCCGCAATTGGAAAGGGGGAAGCTAAAGTCAGATGAATTACTATTACAGTGAAGTAAAAGGAATTACAGAGGCACGAGAGAAGAGCTAGCCAATGTTGAGTGAAAGGGAACAATAGAAGGGATGACAGCAGAGGAGCAATGGCTGGAGTTTCTGGGAGCAATTCGAAAGTCACATAATAGATAGAACCCTAAAACGTATTCAGAGAGCAGGATGACATAACCATAGTTGACAAGCCAAAGCCAATATGAAAGCCAAAGAGAGGGCATATAATAGAGCAAATATTTGTGGGAAGTTGGAGGATTGGGAAGCTTTAAACAACCAGCAGAAGGTAACTAAAAAGCCATAAGGTGAAAAGATGAAATATGAAGGTAAGGTAGCTAATAACATCAAATAGGGTACCAAAGGTTTGGTATACAGTGTCAGTAAATGTATGGTCAAGAACTTTAGCAGAAGTAAGAAAAGCACAGACAATTTTCTAAATGGGGATAAAATTCGAAAATCAGAGGTGCAAAGGGCCTTGGGAGTCCCTGTTCAGGATTCTCTAAAGGTTAACTTGCAGTTTCAGTTGGTGGTGAGGAAGGCAAATACAATGTTAACATTTGTTTTGAGAGGCCTAGAATAGAAAAATAAGGATGTAATGCTGAGGCTTTATAAGGCACTGGTGAGGCCTCAGTTTTGGGCCCCTTATCTAAGAAAGGATGTGCTGACATTGGAGGTGGTCTGAAGGAGGTTCACATAAATGATTCCAGGAATGAAAGGCTTGTCATATGAGGAACCTTTGATGGTTCTGGGCTTGTAATCTCTGAATTTATAAGAATGAAACCTGTCATTGAAACCTATCAAATGTTGAATGGCCGAGATAGACTGGATGTGGAGAGGATGTTTCCTATAGTGGGGAAGTCTAGGACCAGAGGGCACAACCCCAGAATAGAGGCATGACTATTTAGACCAGAGATTAGGAGGTATTTCTTTAACTAGGAGGGATGGTGTGGAAGAATTCTTTGCCACAGGTGACTGTGGATGTTAGCAGAGGATTACTGATAAGTCAGTCAGAGACTTCTTGCTAAGGCAGGGTGTGAAAAATTAAGAGGAGAAGGCAGGACAGTGATGTTGAGAGGAAAATGGATCAGCCATGATGAAATGGCACAGCAGACTCGATGGGCCAAATGGCCTAATTCTGCTTCTATGTCTTATGGTCTTATATAGACAGTGATAACAATCCTGATTCTGATCTTAGTCTAGTAATGTACTGTAACTACTCCCACTACAGAGAGCTAGCAAACAATTCTCCTTTTCTTCTGTTAATAAATGTTTCCGTGGCACTTTACATTCCTGTCTTTCCACACCCATTTGTGTGGTTTTTTGTTAGGGCAGCTTAACCTGCCCAAACAAGACAGAAGTTTGGGACCGTAACACACCCAGTCCCACATAATGAAACCAAACAACTACTTCAGTGTGTAAGTGAGCTGAATCAAAAGATGACACTAATGAAATGTAAACAATTACATATCACAAGACATTAACCAATTAAGTTACATATGCAACCACAAGTAATTAGTTTGGTTTTACTAATTTTCCAGATTACATCTATAATGTTGTCTGCTTAATAAAAATTTTCAATGAAAGCTAGAAGAATATAATCTACATCTTACAAAAAAAAAGTTAGAAAATTCTACCATAGCTTACCAACAATTAGTGAAAGTAAAAGCATACATTGAGAAGTGGCCCTAAAGTGATTTTAAGAAGGTTTGGAATATTCTAATTTTCTTTCACTACAATTGGTGAAATTAGATACAGCAGGACATTAAGATCAATAACCCACATTAAGAAAGCAAATGTTTATTAGTAGTATTTGTCCAACGAGTCAAGAAGATTTGAAAAAAAATAAAGGAATTTGCTGCTGAACATATTCATTTTAAAATATACTTTGTCACTCATGCTTCAAGATTAAATTTTACTTTGCATAACATTTACCCAAAGGATGCATTGAACTAAGTTGTCATAATTTCCTTCCTCGCTATCCCATAGCAACCAGAATTTGCTTATAGATTTTATTCAATTGCTATGCACAGTTGTGATATAATTTGTGTTTGTTGTGTATCAATACATGCAAGTTTGTAATATCACTGGATGCTCGTAACCTAAATCAATTTTTTTTTCAACGAATCCAACAATCATGGATACTATTTCTGGGGAATCCAAAAGAATCCACTTAACCCATGATTTCTGAAAATAACTTTATGCTAAAGCAAATTAACAAATTGTAAGAAAATGTCAGGTCCAAAAATTGTTAAAAGAACTCAAATTTTCGCAGTCATCCTGGAGGCAAAGATAACCCCCACTTCTCTAATGTACTTTTTTTAAGACATTGCCTTAAGCCTCTCTCCTCAACCCTCACCTCCGAGCAGAGAGCTCAACCTGACATCACTGTACATTTCAGAGGTAGGTTCACTGCCAGGTCTCACCATCCATGTTTTCTTCTGGCTCAGGAGGGACCACGATCATCTCCATGCCCAGACAGTCCTCAGGCTCTGCAGCAGGGCACTGACTGATGCTTGGCCTGTGGCATCATTTGTAAATTATAAGCCATGCCTGAAAAATTCCTCAAAAAGCTTTGATGATCGTCCTCACCATTTCAGTCTATCAATCCTGTAAAAGCCTTTTTGACTATTCTGAACCTTCCTGACGTTTTTAGTGAGTTCTGACAACACTTAGCTGGGGAATGGCCAATGAAGCTTTCCAGTAACTCTGGGACACCTACATTTGGGAAATTATTCCAGAACCTACTTGTTAAATGATGGCACTGCTAAAGCTCAGGAATACCATAGCAAAAATCTCTGCTTCTTCCTCTTTTCTGTGGTGCTCAGCTGGGAGGAAGAGGGTATACATGACGTAAATGAGTCATGTTAACCGAGAAGTTTGCTTTGCCCTGGTTGTGCTCCAGCTTCTTAAGTGATGGTGGAGCTACATTCATCCACGAAAATGGAGACTATTCCATTGTAGTTCTCACTTGGATGGTCAAAGGCTTTATGGAGTCAGAAACAAAATGGATTGTCACAGAATGCCTGACTGGCTCTAGCCAAAGTACTTGTATGATTTTTTTTCCAGTTAGGTCTCTGCCCAATGCTAGCAACCCTCTTGGCTGTTGATCCTGCACAGATGGAGAATGATGAATGTCGGGCATTGCTGATGATATCTTCAATTACCTCATGGATGATTACAATGCAACTAACTGGCCACTCTGGATTTTGAATGGTTTTTGTGGACAGGGCCGCACTTTTGTTGTCTTTGTAAGCTTTGTAGATGTGCTGGAACAAGATAATTAATCTCCATCTCAACAACATTTTTCTGTATCTGGTTCTCTTAATATCACATGAAATGAATCGATCTGAATGAAGACTGGCTTCTGTGATGGAAAACAAGGTGGATCATAGCACCTCTGGCTGAAGGTGGTTACAGATTGTTCAATCTTGTTTTATGAATTTACATTGTGTTGTCGTGGAGACTCCATCTCCTATTAATTGTCTGACTACAAATAAAGGACCACTCCGCACTCTCTGTATTGTCCTGTTTCTCACTCATGTAGTTGGGGCTCGTGGCTTCACCGGGTCTGCAAAACATTTTCAGGAATGCCTGGTTCTGCTCCTGGTATGCTTTTCACCTCTCTTCATTGAACCAGAGTTATTCTACTAGATTGGTGATAATTGCAGAGTGGTGGTTATCTGAAGTATGAGGTTACTGACAGTGGAATACAACATTAACCCTGCCAAGATCCACGGGCCTCAGAGTGTGGCCGGCTTGGAGTTGCTAGACGTGGCATGATTCCTCCCAATGTAGAACAGTGCTGAACAAAAAATTCATTGTGAACTTCAGGAAAGGGAAGTCAGAACACATGCCAGTCCTCATTGATCAGCAGGTGAGCAGCTTCAAGTTCCTGGGAGTCAACATCCCAGAGGTTCTATCCAGAGCTCAATGCAATCATGAAGAAGGAACACCAGTGGCTATATTTTATTAGGAGCTTGAGGAGATTTGGTAGGCTACCAAAGACTCTAGCAAATTTCTATAGATGTGCTGTGGAGAGCATTCTGACTGGCTGCATCAATGCCTGGCATTGTAACTCCAGTGCACAGAACTGAAAGATACTGCAGAGGGTTGTAGACTTAGTCAGCTCCATCATGGTCACAAGACTCCTCACCATCACAGAAATCTTCAAAAGGCCATGCCTCAAGAAGGCGTCATCCATCATTAAGGACCCTGACCATTCAGGACAAGCCCTCTTCTCTTTACTACCCCAAGAGAGGAGGGGCAGGAGTCTGAAGACCCACACTCAATGCTTTAGAAACAGCTTCTTCTTCTCTGTCATCCAATTTCTGGATGGTCCATGAACTCAAGAACACTTTTCCTCTTTGTACTAATTATTTACTGTTTTTTTCTGTAACTTACTGTATAGAAATCTTTTCTTATGTCTTGCACTGAAATACTGCCAAAAAACAAATGTCGGTGATAATAAAACTGGTTCTGATTCTGAATGGTACGCATAGCACAAGGGAATTTGACCTCATTATAAAGACAGGAACTCGTCTCTGTGTGCCTAACACTTCTACCAATACAGTCATGGAAAAACGCAAGTCAATTCAGAAGGACAAAGCCCAATCAATGTAAACACTATTATTAGTTCTCAGTCCACCTACAACAGGCTTAATTGGGCAGCAAAGTCCCTCAGCATAAGAGTGGCTGTAAGTAATGGGTACCTCTGAAACAGTTTGAAACCCCAACCAAGAATACATTCCATGTTTTTGCAACCTTCATTTCCTTTTACAAAGGCCAATTCAACATGGGGGTGAAACAATTTCATCTGTGAGGTAAGATGGCTATCAGTAAGAGGTTTCCTTGCCCATGTTTGTCCTGAGGCCTTGAGAAACTATGGGGTTTGATCACAAACAGGGGAAAATCTGCAGATGCTGATTTTCTCCAGTCCTGATGAAGGATCTTGGCCTGTAACATCGACTGTACTCTTTTCCATAGATGCTACCTGGCCTGCTGAGTTCCTCCAGCATTTTGTATGGGGTTTGAATTCAGGTTGTCCTTCTTTGTATACCACTGCATGGTAACCTCTGGTCCACCTGACCTTCCCGGGGAACATACCTTATGAAGATAGAGAGTCTGGGTCATCTGATGGTGCTATTCTGAGGATATCTATGCGACTACACCTAAGACCTTACCCAAGAATGACCTGAGTCTGACTATAGCCTTTAATCGGCACACACACAAACCTCAAAGGTGGGTGTGCAAATACCATTAGTTGCCCACTCAGTCCAGATGATGAGCTTAGTAATGATGTCCCCAAAGCCCCAGGAATTTTCGTAAAGTGTGAGAGATACCAGCTGAAACACAGAACATTTTGAGGTGTATATCTCAACAATTGCCTGACTGCTGGAACAGGTCGGCATTTCTGGTGCAGGACACAAAATGAAACAGGAAGTATGAGGAGGACTTTGCATGGCTAACTTGGCGGGGCACACGCACTCTTAGTCAAGACAGAATGGGATGTATCCAATCTTATTCTTACTATTGACTTTCAAGGCAACTTTGACACAGCCAACAGGTTTGCTAGCCCCTTTCAGAGGGTAATTAAGGGTCAGATACAGATGGGAAGGACATCAAATTTCCTTCTGATAACATACTGCCCGTCTGCCATTTGTGTTTAGAGCAACAATGAAGGTCTTCCGTCTCTGTCTGTCCATGGCGTTGCGCACAGATAAAGAAGGATTCTTCATTGCAGTTTTTTTACCAGTCAGGGTTGTTCACCTGAGCTGAACCCCCAAACATGGAGGACTGGTGAACTACTCTTGGCCTGGCCTCTACTCTCGACCTGTTTGGTATGATTGATCCGACAAAGAACCAAAGCGCAAGGCCCTGACTCCGACCATAATAGCTCTCCAGATCATTGAGGCACGTAAACCTCCAAACCCTACGACAAGGATTAGTCCCCTTTGAGGTTCCTTCTGGTAAACCAGGTGGATTTTGATCGGAAACTTGTATATTCCTGGTCACCATTCCTGATGTGGACTCTGTATATTTAATTCACCAGATTGTTTTAGTGGGATCTAACTTATACCTATGACTCATTAGTCCCGAGTTCTGCATTATTAGTTCAATAATAAAACAAGTATACTACTGTAATAATTTCTTCTAATACTTTTATGTGCTTCACGTATGTACTGTCACAGTGCTTGCACTCACACAATTATGGTTATATTTCTCTCCCCTTCTAACAAATGCAACTCATTCTAAATTTCTACAAAATTTTAAGTAATTATACTAGTAAAAAGTTACAAAAACTGAAGTGAAAATGAGAAAAAATTGCACGTTTCTATGTTTCTTTTTCCATTATCCACTTGAATAAAAGCAGCTAGCTTTGGAGAAGAATATTGGGCCGCATTACATATGGTATCCTGTCAGCCATCTCTTCCCACCCAGTAATCTCTGGGGAGTGCACATGAGCCAGCTCCCTCAGACAATACCCTCCCTTATCGGGACAGACTGTTGTCTGGTTTCCTGTCTTAAAGCCGCACTTCTGCTTGGAACAAGAACACATTACATCAGAAAGCTAGCTACCTAGGTTCTCTGTGTAAATCACATTGCAAAACGTGTTTCTGTTCGACTGTGTAGCTACTCTTTGAGTGAATAGTCTGCAATATTTTCCTGCACGCATCATTGAGACGCATCATAGAACAATGTCCATATTTTACATAACCCTTTTTACAATGCGAAAGTACATCTGCCAGAACAATTTACTGACAATCCCAATAGATTAGATTGTTTAGGAATGAGTATGTTGACCTCTGTTGGAATAAGCAATTTGATTCCAGCAAGCTATTTGCACCAGAACTGTGATTCAGATTATTAAATAATTGTCTAACAGGGAATGAAACTACTGTAATCTCAGTTGATCTTTTGAATTAACACTCATGTGCCAGTTCATTAACAATTGAAAGATGTTTCCTATCAGAATGACATAGAAAGCAATACATGCCATCAATCACAGGTGCATGTCACCTACAGATGGACATAGAAGATCCCCTATCCTGTTATTTAATTGCAAATAAAAAAGAACCATGCCGATTACAAATACAGAAAGGTCTTCATTAATGTCCAGGAACAGCATAAAGGCACACAAAAACAGTGAACACACTGTACTGGCTCACATTCACTTTAAAACAAAGAAAAAGATGGCAATATTTCAGGCAGCAAACTTCAGTCCAAAATCAAGAACAAGCTCTGATAAAATACTTAATCTGAAAAGTTAATCTGTTTTCTTGCCTTTCCACAAGCATTTTCTGTGTTTACACCTTTATCTCCACTCCAGTATTATACAGTATATGTCATGTTGCAACAATATCATTTGTCTCAGAACGTTGATATGGTCCTGAGTTGCAAAGTAAGAAAAGTTAAGAAGCCAAGTTCTCACAAATGAAGTTCATAAATTGAAGCACGTTTCCTCCCTGGCCGGGCACTCTGGGAGTGGCATTTGGCACTCCCATGTGCTCAAAGCATAAAGGTAGGGGCAGGGATCTATCCTGCATCATTTAGATTCTACATCACAAGCTGAACAGAAAGATAAGGGAAATAAGGAGCGTGTCTAAATAGAAATTAATTTTAAAAGATCTGTCAGCTAATTCCCTACGTTCACCAAAGCATCCTAATATTATACATTTGTGATCTAGTATCTTCCCAGAGAGCCCATGCTTGCCATAAATAGACATATAGTTTGTTCATCTTAGATATACTAGGATATGATTATGTTACCAACTCTTATGGTGTAAACTCATGGAACTAGGGACAGTCCAGTAGCTGATTGTCAGTGATACCTATAAACTTTTATACCAATCAGATTCAGATTCTCATTTATTTATCACATGTACATCAAAACACACAGTGAAATTTGTCATTTGTGTTAACACCCAACACAACCAAGGGATAAACCTTGTGAATATATTCAGATTCGTTTCTGCAAAGCAGAATTTATACTTTGAGAGCTTAAATATCACAAACTAAATAAAAATCCTCAAGTTGAACATATTACTGGCCAATGGACAAGAACCACAATCCACCCCCTGCGATAAAACTTGTCACCTAAATCACAACCAAACACTTACTTCGTATCTTTCCGCAGTTTATGCTCCTTTTTTGGTCAAAAAATTGTTTCTGGGCAAAAGAAACAAGCAAGAAAATGTTAAAAATTTAAATTGCAATGCAGCAGAAAGACTTACTTAAAATTTAACAATATGACTATCACTCCACCAATTCCTCACAGGCACAATGTCTAACTTACAACAACTGGGTACTTCCTTCATTCGTCTCAGCTCCCAGTCAGAAAGAAGATAATTGTTAAGTATTGCTTGATCATCCAGTATAAATCAATCTCCAACTTTTATCTGGGTGCAAGGCTTCATTTTTCCAGACAGGAGGCAACCAGGGAGTAGTGACCATCTGTACACAATGTGTCAACAGATAATGAATGACTCTGGGGGGAAGGGAGGGGCCGGGGGTTGGGTTAGGGCAGGGACAGGGCTTCAGCTCCTCTAGAAGAAAACAACCTAAACAGGAAAGAACATTGAAATAGCACTTGGAATGCATGACGCAAACCTCAGCCTTGAAACAAAGAGCAGGAAACTGCTCTTTCTGACTGAGGCAGAGTGAAACCAGGGAGAGGCATTTATACATTCTAAACAGTCTTATTTACATGGGCAACTGGGCCAGTTTGGGTCAGGGAGTTTTGAGGAAATGATCATTGGCTGCTTGCCATTCATACTGACTGACATCGACGAGTGTTCTTTGGTTAGAATGATTCTTTTAAGTTGTAATTTCAGCTATAACCTGCTTGTGGAGTTTGGTACTGCTTGCACATGTGATTCCAAATGGGAAAATGTGTCCAGTCAAGAAAACAAATTTTCTTTCAGTTGATAGAGTTCAGTTAAACCTTGCCTACAGTTCCTGGGAGTGAATGAATCCCTTTACTCACTAGGTAAAAAAAAAATTAGCTCATGGTGCCAGTAAGCAATGCTGGCGTGAATTTAGGGATGCAGAAAACAATCAGGTATTTATTAAAACTATTTATGAAACTTATGAAATTCCCAGTATCCACTTCTCATTTCTCCAAAATTGTTAGTTAAAGCCTTTAAGTTACAGATATTTAAAGTCAAAATTTGTCCTGTTAGTAAGTATTTGAAATATCTGCTTCTACACAGACCTGAATTTTTATGGCATGTTTCATGGAATCCCATAGCATCTCAGAGCCAACTATTTCTGAAGTGTGGCCACTGATTGAGGGCAGGATATGCACAAAAATACAAATATGGGAGTATTAGTTTTAAGTGCTGATAAGCTCTATCCACATTTCTATCACTACAATACATTAGGTTCTTTGTTATTAGCACTCACACCCACTACTTATTGTAGTTGCTTCCTTCACTTGCCAACAAAAGTTCTACTGCAGTAAGTTGTGACAGGTACAAAGCAACACTGCAAAGAGTTAACATAAACTTTACATAACTTTAAAATTACTTTATGGGTTCAGACCACCTGAACTTAATATGATCCATTAACGATGCCAGAAGCCTAAGCAGAACAAAGAGTTTACGTAGGCTGGCAGGGAATACCAGCACTTTCCCCACTACATCAACTTTATAATATCTAGCTGTCTCCTTCAGCCTGCTGCTAGTCTTCCCAGTCATGCCCTTTGAGCTGGTAACAGCAAAAAAATATGTTGCACGTGCTCCTAAAATGGTATTCTGAAAGCCCAGCGCAGGCAAGCTAACACAACAACGCTGTATCAACCTTGTATTTCTTTCTTTATGGCAATGTCATATATTCATTGTGAACCAGTTCAAATTAACCCCAGCTATAAAACATAACTTGTTCTCAGAAGGAGAAAATCTTCATTTTGTTTCAAAAGATCTGAATTAAGTGATAACTTGTGTGTTCGTGGATGGTTACCTCCACAACTATTTTGAATTTGACCTGTAGAGGGAACCAGATTGTGTTAAATATGATTTTTGTCAATGAAGTATTTAAGTATCTTATAAAGTGTATAATGCCTAAGAGTACAAACAAGGGTAACTGACAGAGCACCACTCATTCAATATTTATTGCTCTACCAAAGCTGCATCCTTAGCTCATGCATAATAAAGTTCTCAGTGGGTCATGTAACTTTTCCTACCAACTTAGATAGATTCGATTAGCTTTATTTGGCACATGAACATCAAACTATGGAAACATACAGCAAAATGTATTACTGTATTTACATCAAATCAAGTCAGAGAGGAATTGTTTTTGGCATCCCGCAAGCTTCGCCATGCTCCTGGTGCCAACGTACTGTAGCCTGCCTGCAAGTGACTAACCCTAACCGCACGTCTTTGGAATGTCGGTGGGGGTGAGGGATATGGAGCACCCGGAGGAAACTAATGCAGTCACGGGGTGAACGTACAATCTCTTGACAAGTAGCAGCAGGAAATGAACCCTGATTAGTGCTCACTAGCGCTGTTAAGCGATGTGCAAACCAGTAAGCTATTATTATTTAATAAATCTGTTGTTTAAGCCATTTTTTCCAATGCCTTGCTCTCAGTCAGCTTTTCTTGGATATCTATAGTCTCACTTAGATTTTATTTTGTACAGAAAAGGATTTTGTTATCTACTTTTTCAACTATCTCCAAAGCAGTGGTGCTTGAAATACTTTCCATCCAGACACTTCTATGCAGGACATAAAGAACACGTTAGAATTTTGGGTACAGCAATGTATCAAGATATTTTTATTTTTGGGTGTGGTTGTGTAGGTTTGCAGGGAAGGTTTGTTTTTGCTGTTTGAGGCATAAGGTTGCTTAGCAAGGGGAGAGTTTCTTGTACTATATAACTGGCTATTAGAATTGAGTGGACCTAGCTAACCCTTAATGCTGTAACTGGATGACACTTAATGTTGTAACTTGATATCTAAAGAAATTACTGCTTGATAACTGTCAGACACAGGACATTGTTTTCCCACTATTTTTACTTAAGTATATTAACCATACAAATATCAGATTTCTTTCAAGCAGGCCATTATTGGAAAATTTTTAACTGTTGTCGGATCACCTATCTAAAAGTTGACTCCTGTTGCTCAAAGCATATCCCCACTCCATGGAGTTTTACTTAGCCAGCTGCTGGAAAAACTTGCTAACAGAAGCAGAGAGCTGGGGATTTATCGAGCAGCGGACCTGGTACACTGCCCATCTGAGAAAAACTAAGCAGTCACTGCATTCGGGGGTGAAAGATCAAGGTCGTGCTAACTTTCAAACTGATCTGTCCAATCCCTGCCCCACCAGCACATATCCCTGATATTTTCCTGCAGGAAATATTGAATTAGACTTTGGACTCCTTTATAAAAAATTGCTACATAGCAAAACACCAGATCAAGTGAGGACTGACTGCTTTAAGGCAGCAGTACCTGCAGGTTTTCTGTGCATGTACAAGATGACAGTCAAAAGACCAAACTCTTCTGCTGACTACAACACTAATAGGAGAAAAGTCTTGGGAACCCAGTAAGCCCCACAAATGGGTAATAAAATAAGAAATAATTACAGTCAATGATTTGAAGGAGAATTTGATAGAGGTATACCAAACTATGAGTATAGACAAGGTAAATGTGAGATTGGTTAAGGGTGAAAGGTGAAATATTTCAGGAGGAATTTCTTCACTCAGAGAGCAGTTCAAGTGTGGAACAGGCTGCCAGTAGAAGTGGCACGGGTTCAATTTCAGAGGAAATTCGGAAAAGATATAGATGGGCGAGGTATTTACTTATTTAAAGATACAGTGCAGAACAGGCCCTTCTGGCCCAACAAGTTACACTGCTCAGCAAGCCACCTATTCAACACCAGCCTAATCACAGGACAATTTACAATGAACAAATAACCTCCTGACTTGTACGTCTACGGAGTGTGGAAGGACGGTGAAGTACCCGGAGGAAAACCGGGAAGAACATGCACATTTCTTACAGACAGCATAAACTGTGACACCTCGCGCTAACCACTATGCTACTGTGGGGCCCTCATAATACAGTGGCATACCATAGGTGTGGAGGATTATGGCCTAGGAGTGGGTGCAGTACTTATTTCATAAGAGTCTCTGTTGGAATATAACATTGCTCTTGTATTTACTCACAGTCATGCTTCCTCTTTGAAAGTTGTTTGATCCTCAATTGTTAGATTCTACAGATGCAAGCTTGGCTCTGATTTGCACTCTGGGAATTACGGGGTTAATAACATGGGAGACAACAGGACTGGACTATTGGCAAATGTTGAAAACACCCACGGCACCCAGCGAAAGTACTATCAATACAGATTACTGCCTGCAAATGATTCTTTTTTTTTGTTGAGTGGCAGTGTTTAAATTTTCAGTCATGTCTTGGTTCAAATAATTCGAAACAGTGGAATAAAGCACAGGATTAGAAAGCTGGACTAGAAGCCAAAAAGCAATCACACTGAAGTACATAGCCCACAACTTTATCAGCATCTTGAGTCAAAAGTTGTTAAGAAGCTGGCCCTTTGGCCCATCAAATCCATGCTGAACTATTATTTTGCTTAGACTCATCAACCGCATGGTGACCATAATCCGCGGTACATCACAGTACCGTAAGGACGCCTCGGTAGCATAGCAGTTAGTGTGATGCTACGACAGCTCAGGACCTCGTAGTTCAATTTCAATTCTGTTTTTGCTGTCCATAAGATGTTTGTACATCCTTCCCGTGGGCGAGTGGGTCTCCACCGGGTGCTCTGTATAATTATAGCCTTGCAAAAAGTAGTGGATACGGTCTAGACCGTGAAGGGTCAAGCCCTCCCCACCATTGAGATCATCTACATGGAGCGCTGTTATAAGAAATCATCATCAAAATCAGATTGGCAACAACATCTCCTCCACAATCTCCAACAACACAGGTGCACTACAAGGTGTGTGCTTACTAAACACAAAGTATACTGCAGATGCTGTGGTCAAAACAACACATACAAACAAGCTGGGTGAACTCAGCAGGTCGGGCAGCATCTGTTGAAATGAGCAGTCAACATTTCGGGCCGAGACCCTTCGTCAGGACTGAAGAAGGAGGGGGCAGGGGCTCCATAAAGAAGGTGGGGGAAGAATGGAAAAACCAATCAGAGGAAAGATCAAGGGGTGGGGGAGGGGAAGCAGGGAGGGCATAGGCAGGAGAGGTAAAGAAGGAATGTAAGGGGAAAGCACTATGGGTAGTAGGACAAGGGCATCTCATCTATCACCTCATGAGAGAGGTGATAGGCAGCTAGAAGAGGAAACAGAATGAAAGTGGGATGGGGGAAGGGAGAGAGAGGGAATTATTAGAAGTTGGAGAATTTGATGTTCATACCAAATTCGATGTTCATCGGAGGACCAGAGGAGGAGAGGATCAGCAACTTTAAATTCCTTAGTGTCATCATTTTGGAGGACCTGTCCTGGGCCCAGCTTACGTCCAATTATGAAGAAAGCATGATAGTCCCTCACCTTCCTTAGAAGTAGACAAGGATTCAGCATGACATCTAAAACTATGACAAACTTCTATAGATGTGTGTTGACAGGTTGCATCATAGTCTGGTATGCAAACACCAATGTCCTTAAACGTATTGGATACGGTCCAGTCCATCCCAGCCCTGCCCTCTATTGAGCACATCTACTTGGACCGATGTCACAGGAAAGCACCATCCATCATCAGGGACCCTCGTCACCCAGGTCATGCTCTCTTCTCACTGCTGCCATCAGAAAGGAGGTACAGGAGCCTCAGGACTCTCAAAACCAGCTCAGGAACAGTTATTACCATTCAACCATCAGGCTTTTAAACCTGAGGGGGTAACTTCAGTCAACTTCACTCACCCCATTACTGAACTAATCCCACAACCTACGGATTAACTTTCAAGGACTCTTTGTCTCACATTCTCAATCTATTTATTTATTTACTATTATTTAGTTTTTTGTTCTTTCATTTTGTATTTGCACAGTTTGCTGTTTTTGTGCATGTTGGTTGTGGTCCATCCTGCTGGGTGTGGTCTTATATTGATTTTTAGTATTTCTTGTATTTAATGTGATTGCCCACAAGAAATTATTCTCAGGGTTGTATATGGTGACACATACGTGCTTTGATAATAAATTTACTTTGAATTTTTGTACTTTAGAACATTTAGAGTTTCACCCTTGAAAATGCTAAACTACAATGCAGGAGCAACAACATGCATTTACTTTGCATCTTTAACAAAGAAAATGAGTAAACAAATACAATTTGACATCATGCTGCAAGGGGGTTTTAGATCAAGTTTTCTTAAAGGAGAAGAGAAAGGTGAAGACCAAAGTAACTTAGGGAGAGATCTTAAATTCATACCCAAGTTCTGACAATGATGGAGCAATTAAAATGAAGTGAAAGAAAGATTTACTTTTATTTGTAACATATAATCCTTTGGTGGTGCTTGATTTAGCAACACCATCATGTGATCAAGTCCTCAAGATACTTTCCTTTTACTATCCGACCTAAAGACTTAATTATCAGAAAACATGAATCAAGATCAAACTAATTCTAAGACTAATAAAATGTCAGCTTCCAAAACATTAAATGAGACTATATCCAATTTTGGAGCAAAATTATAATAAAACAAATTACATAAAATCATTGTCAATGATTACTTTTCTTGTGGTGGGTCAGCATTATTAATCAGAATCCTTTAGAAAGACACATCACACTCAACCATGCTGTTCATACTGTTGAAAAGTTAATTGTTCTGCAGAGGTGATACTGTGTGATGAGACTCATCCTGAGGATCCGTGTATTGTGAATAAGAAAAGTGTTCTTTTCCATAGTTAAATTCAAATAGAAATATCCTATCGACGTGGCGATAATGTGTATCGGTGGTTCCAAAGATCTAAGGACTTTGGCAAGACCAATGATCTAATACATGTATGGAATGATTATGTTCTGATTTACTGACCCATTGCCCATCTTTAATAACATGAGTGGTTTCACTGCTCTGCAGGCAGGTCAGAACACTTACTGACATGGCCGTATCATTCAATCCTGTGCAGCAACTGTTGCTGGTCTTTGCGTCATGGGAAAGAAGACAGCATGGACAGGCAGGGGGCAGCAGTGAGAGAAATATGACTTGAAAGAGATCCCTGCTGAATCCCTGGTTCAGGCTCATACCTGAGGGTCATCTATGTTACTTTGTGATTATGGTGCTGCACCTGAAATTGATCAGAGAGGATACAAGTAAAAATAAAATGAAGTGGCAAAGTTTGGAAAGGAGGATTGTAATTAGCAATTATAATCACTGCTGTGATGACCTCCTACCTGCTCTTCCTTCGCCTGTATGTTTCTCCCATACCTCCTGCACAATGGCACTTATCAGATTTCAGTGGGAGTCTCAAACACTTAAAGCAGGACATGCAACATCCAAACAGGGGGAAGAGACCCCAAACAGTAGGTGAGAAATTACCTCTAATTTGTCCAATGGTGTGTGAGTATTCCTTGTGGCAGGACAGAAAGTTCGTATGTTCTAACCCTGTCCATAATTAGTATTCCTACACCCTCTCAGCCCTGCCTTTCTAACTTCCACTCCCTTCCACTGAATCATTAAATATTGTTCTGGCCCTCAGCCATTTGGTGTGTACAGTTCACTGATATGATAAATCCTCACCACCAAGATGTTCTGCAACTCCCACCAGCAAAGGTATACTCGGATACGAGGTATGAAGTCAAAGCAGGCAGAATTAGTACAAGGCACAAACACAATCACGCAATTTATAGTGAGGAATTTGAACAAGAGAACTTTGCTGATTCCCATTTCCTTCCTAGGTCAGACACAACAAAGTGAATGAAACTTTCCAACAGCCACTTTGGCCAGATAGTAACACTGGTACAGTTCACCGCCAGATCTTGTCTTGTATTTTATAAACCTCAGCCTAACTGTGGTACATAAGCATTGGTTTAGGGAATGACGTATTCCAAGAAAAGTAATTTACTGCAGAAGGTTTATGTGAACCATCTACCTGCTTAATTCCAATCTAACACGTAGTAATCAAGGGACAGTTCACAGGTAGGGCCATCAGTAAAAGAAAATGGTTAGAAAATTAAGTTATTTCATTTAAAAAAAAAGGATTGTCCTGTAACATTACACGGATGTGAAAATTAAAGTGGTGTTTTAATAGTCTTTTGTTAAACTCAAAAGAAAATTCATAAAATCTGTATTAAAAGGGCAGGTCTGTGTAAAATGTGTCTGGCAGAATCCTGAGTAGAAAGACCCAAGTCCAGTACAAGAAAAACGCTATCAACTACTTTGTACAATGGCCATGGTCCTTTAATAAATGTTATCAAACAACGACCTTTCTTTCATATAATTTTCATAGCACTAAAACAGTTTTGCAGCTGTAGATATGCAAGGTCACCACAAGGAATTCAGTGGATCAATATGATAACATATAAATGTGGTTTGTCTAGTAATTGGTACAGAAAACAAATAGGTCCAATGAAGTTTTTCTATGGAACCAAACTATATAATATCTATAACATCACAGATCACACCTGAGTTGCCTCAGCATCTAAAATATTTCCATTTCCATGCGGATAGACAGATTTTTGGGAAAAAAAGCTCCTTTGTGACCCACCTAGAGAGGCCCCTGTCACAAAGGAAGATTTTCCAATACAAGACAAGAATCAATCAAAAGCTACAACATTTTCGCCTTGTCCATGTTAGAAAGAATTCACAGAACATTTAAAAACACAATGCTAGGAATGCATGTTTAGAAAAAGGCGGAGACCACCTCCTTATTACTTTTAGATCAGCCACAGAGTTTTGACATTAGTAATCAAGACCACATCTCTTTCATTGGCCTCCGAAGCTCTTATAAAGTATTCTGATCCAAGCCCTTCTTCACAATGAGTGCACAAAGTAAAGAGATCTCCAGGACCCATTTCACACAACAGCACATTGCACTTTATTTTGCTTTACCCTTCTCACTTTCACCAGCCGTACTTTGTTTCTGGCTAAACATTTTTAAATGATCAGAGAGCAACTATATCCTTCTTTGGTTCAAATGGCAGGGCAAAAACTGTTACTGGTTATTAATTTAATCCCAGGTCTCACTCATTTACAGTGGCATAAGACAAAAGAGTTGGCATTTTCAGCACGAGGGTTTAATTAACACTGTTTTGGTCGATGAACAAAATCAGTATATTATTCTTTTGGACTCCTTTTTGTTACAAGAAATAAATGTGTTCTGAGCTAGTTCAGGTAATCTGTTAAACCGGCTTCTTTCTCCTTCTGGACGTACGCTGACAGGACTGTATCTGAGAAAAAGGAAGTGACTTAGAGCAGCAACAGATGAGTAAACAACACAGAGTTTAAAACATTGTGCAGTGAGTTTAAAACACCGGTAACAAACTAGGGTCATCTAAAAAAAACTTAATGGAAGTAGAATGATGGAAGTTTGAGAAAGGGAGACAAGTGCAAAAGAGGCACAAGAAAGGGGGAATAGACATACAGGCAGAGAGAAAACTGCTACAGCTGAGCAATGCAGGAATTAGGAATAACTTCTACACAAGGTTTCTGATTAGCCTCTCCAACATTAGTTGAACTACCACTTGTGCATATCAAAACACTCCTATACCATGTATGCACTTAATACTAAAAACAATAAGGTTAGGTATCAGATAATTAAACAAAAACTTACTTGTTTCAGCTTAGTAAATTCCTCTAAGTGTAGTCCTTGGTTTTAATTCACACACACTGCTCTCTCTCTCTCTCCCTTTGAGAATGTGCATGTAATGTGAATCCTACTGCCCTGAACACAGCCAATACCTTACTCCAATCACATGATCACTGATATCTAGGGCGGGCTTAGACTGGGAAGGGTGGAGTTATAAAACCTCTGGACTCTACTCTTACCATTGCTCAGAATCTCCAGATACTCTTCTCTCATAACAAGAACTGGATGGATTAACTTGGTGTCTCATAGTGTCAACTTACTCTGAATAAAATTTCAAAAACTGCTTTGCTCTGCAGCAGAGGATGTCTTCAGTGTATCTGTCAAACCAGAGATTTCTTTTTAGCACTAAAATGTGTCTTAAGAAAGTGAAAAGCAATGAAAGTGGTCAGTAGTCTCCCTTTTGTGCTTTTAAATCCTGTTTGAGCCAGAAAGTGCAAAGAAGCATTAAGCCGGCAGGTTCAGTGAGAGGCTATTGAGGTTTTGCAGAAATGTCTTTTTAAAAGACTGAAGCCATTGATGGAGAACTGCCAAGAATTTTGAGCAAAGCCTGACTAGAAGATTGCCAACAAAGCAAACATTGCAGGCTTAGCATGGTTCAGCCCAGAAGGTTAAAGTCAGGAACCAAGACGTAATGGGTGGGATTGTGCTTCTCACTAGCCGCCCATTCCATAGACAGCTGTGTGGATCAGCTCTTTCTGAACTCGTGCATCACAGCAGGGAAGCTAGACACAGGCTGGAGGGTCAAACCTTAGTGCAGGAACTTTCCTGACCAGTACTGAATTCAGCATCAGGGCCAGAAGAGAGTTCAGGCATGTTTGGCTAAGAGTATGAATGCATTTTACATCTGGGTCTATGGCTTTACACTAGCCATGGGTGATATGAATGAATGCAATTACAAGCTTGATTGGAAAGCTAAGAGCAGATAAATGACAGCTTTTAAACTAATGTTTCTAATTAATTTCTATAACTTTGGTGCAGTTTTTAAATGAATGAATTACCTTTAAATTTTTATTATCTTTAATAATTCTTAATATTTAGGTTTTTACAACATTACCTCAATTGGCCATCTTGGGGGTTGGAGTTTGGGCTTTGGCATCCTTTGTCTGAATATCCTAATCATTGCTCACAGGCCTCTTTGCTTTGTGTGATTGCTCAGCAGCAAGGCACGGAGATTACTCAGACACATTGGGCCACAAAAACTATCTGCAGCCTTGAGAACTCAGTGGTTAGTAAGGGTGACGAGCAGGTTCGATTGAACATTGTCCAGCTCCACCTTTCAGACAACGCATCCACAAGAATCATAAGGTGATGTAGCATGGAGTCAGAGGAATTTCTCAGACCACAGGATAGTAAATCTGTGCATTTCATTGGGTATATTTACAGGGAAGGTTGATTAGTAAGGGCACAGAAGGTTATGAGGAGAAGGCAGGACAATAGGGTTGAAAGGAAACGTAAATAGCCATGATCTAATGGTGGAACAGACAGTGGAGTGAATGACCTCGATCTGCTCCTAATATTCATTCCATTTATCCATTGTAATCCCATTTTCTAGCACTCAGCCAAGAGCTTTCCAAGAACTTTGAGATGGAGCACAAGCCGATGTTCGACTCCATTTCACCAGTTAAATTGTCCATTATTCGCCGATTAAAGTATCAAGAAGGATTGAGACATTGAGTCGAATGTGGAAGGCAAGTGAGAAGTTCAGCGCCAACTGCCTTCATTTCGATCGTTGCTGGATGAGGAATCTGAGAGTGGCTTATTGATGTGTGGCTTGCTATGGCAAGTGGGTAGGCCTCTCTGACTCATCTGGTGTCCCTCTCTTTCGATGAATGTCTTTGAAATCCTGAGATGGCATTGTGGTTCTGGGGCTGATGTTACTGCTCCATTTTGTGCGGGGAGGGGGTTCTAGGGGTTGATGATCAGGCTGCCGTTCTTTTTTGTTCATGGGTTGGGTCGATATTTTTCTCTGAACAACTTCCATGCTCTTTCTTTGTTTCATGGCAATCTAGAGAAGAGGAATTTCAGAATCATGTACGGATGCATGCTTTGATAATAAATGAACCTTTGAACCTTTGAACAAAATGCTGGAGAAACTCAGCAGGTCAGGCAGCATCTGTGGAAGGAAATGAACAGCCAATGTTTTGGTAATCCTGATTCTGATTTCTCTGGATGAAAAAGAAATCATCCTATATCTCTTACCTTAAACTATTAGCCTCCGATTATAGAAATATTTCCTACTATATACCCTAGATATATGCCTTATAGTTGTGTACATTTTGAACATAATACATTCTGTGATTATTACATATAAAATGTTCCAGTTATTCAATATAAGTAAGCCAATCATTCCTTCTAACATCAGTACTCAGTTCTGTTTATGGAGTTGTTTTGGTATAGTGGCCTTCTCTCTGAGAAAAAGTCTTTTCCTTCAACATAATCAAAAATATGCATTATCAGAAATATAACATAAAAGGGACTGAATTGGCTTCCATTGGGATTGGGGACTTAAGATTTTACATCTTGACTGTGCTGGTGAATCCTTGCATTGTGGTGTTCCTCACTGAAACCAGCCGTAAAGGGCAGCAGAGGAACTCTTTTTCTGCGGCCAAGTATTCTATAGCAAAGGAGAAAGAGAAGACTGGGAAAAAAACTTTAAAGGTGTACAGTTTAATTTGAATGGAAGGATCAGGTTGTTGTTTTTCAGACAGTGCCATTGTCAGTGGTTGGGACATTTTGTGGAGTACTCCACAGAAGGACTGCCCACAAGTTGACATTTCTTGTGTTGGTCTAATGACAAAGCTGTCCGATCCTGTGGAGCAAACTTTGAAGATGTGTTGTTTGGGGACACATGAGAAGTTCACTCGACTTGGATCTCCAGATTCCATAATCACAGGGTTTGCTTGAGCCTAGTCGGTGCAACAGATTCAAATTTATAGCGTGGATGGTTCTCAAGATGAACAGTGTCACAGGCTGGAGCTGGAGCCTCTGTTGCTGCTGAGAACACTCAACAGTCAATAGGGCAATTAGTACTGCTGGTCAGTTAATTTCCCTGACCTTAGAGCCAAAAGTGCGGGCACCATTTCCCAACTCTGCAACCCCATAACCAGACTCAGTTCAGAGCTCTGACTTACTTGGCATGTCCCTGGGGCTTTCAAAAAATGTTAAAATGCAGAAAGCACCATCAGAAATGACTACAGTCGAATGAGGTTCAGAGAGAGGAGACTTAACAGAGTTAGCTTCTGCCAGGCTGAAACAAAGCAATACAATCCAGTCAAATTCCAGTAGTCTGCCACATTTGGTGATGTTAAACCAGAAATGTTTTCAAACTATCGGATGTTACTCCTATTACTATCGGATGTTACTCCTATTAATACCTAAATGCACTTTTTTGACTTCTCAAACATAATACACATTGGGATAACAGTTTTTCTAGTTGACCCAGAGAGTTTAAAGGGATTGGGAAATGAACAAGTACTCCAGACTTCAACTGCGGCTGCAAACATACCTACATTCCTTACCCCAGTGTTCTGAACTCTAACCCTATTTCCCACTGTGCACAGAACCACACTCAGGATTTCTGCCCCAGATTCACTCTAGAACCTCAGCTCAGGCTCCAGGCTAATAAGTGAGGCAGATACCAAACCATCAAGTTTTCTGAACAATGAGAGGCCAGACTATTGAAGTTTTACTTCAATAACACAGTAAAATTTATGGATAATGAGCCAAAGGGTTAAAAGAGCTTTCGTATCAGGAAAGGTGGATAATGTATGCCAGCTGTCTAAACTGATGTGAAAACTGGAGAGAATGTGAAGGATGCTCTCACCACTTCCTGTTTCAAAGAAAATAATTCAAACTTTAAAATGTGAATTGTATTATTAGCGTGTCTTTCAAAATTCAAGGTTCAAGAATGTTTAATGTCATTTCCAGTACACGTATAAAGAAGAATGAAATAATTGTTACTGCAGACCCAAGCAGCACAAAAACACAATAAGATAATGGAAACAATAATAAACAAATAAATATAATTACATTTGATAGCTTATATACACAGGTTGATTGTATGCCCATAAAGTGATGCTAGGTACAGGAGTGTCTGTACATAAGGTGACTGACAGGAAACAATAAAGTGGTGGTGGTGGGGGGGTGTGGAGGTGTGGGTTACTGGGTGGAGATGTTGATCAGCCTTTCTGCTTGGGGAAAGTAGCTGTTTTTGAGTCTGGTGGTCCTGACGTGGATGCTGCATACTGTCCTCCCTGGTGGGAGTGGGATAAATAGTCCATGAGCAGGGAGGGTGGGATCCTTCATGAGATAGCTAGCTGGCCTTTTTCCAGCACCATTCTATATATATTCAAGGGTTAAAATATAGAAAGTGCAAAAAAAACAATAAATGATGTAGAAATATCTTAGATTCTTGTATTTCCACATCTTTCAGTTCTTCATCTTGTATTTTGACTCAGGTTTCCGTGTCTCAAGAAGGCTAATCAGTGATTAATGAGCTGATGGCTTTGCTACTTATGTCAACCTGAAGTTGTGTCTTGATTGTTCTGAAACTAACAAAGAAATTCAAAGGCTGATTTTAAAAGTTTCATTCTACCAGACATCATATATTAGGCAGCCGAGACAAGGCAGGTGCATCACCCAAGAAACCTCTGACTTGAAATCTATTCTTGTCATCTCGTATTTCTGAGTGATCAGGGAATCAAGTGTTATAGAGAAAGAGAACAGAGAAGAATGGAGGCCAAGGACAGATCGTCCATAATCACATTGAATGGCAGGGAAGGCTTAAGGGGCCAAATGGCCTATTTCTGCTCCTGCTGAACTGGAAGCTTTGGAATATTGGGAACAACTGTAGATCATGGGTAAGGAAAAAGCAGGATTTAATTCCAGCTAGGTTCTGACAGAATAGCTTTGTATGTGAGGTTTATAGAAGCATGTCATGCAGGGAGTGCTGGAAATAATCTGATCTACAGGGAAGGACCCATTAATGAGGACCATTAATAGACAGCCTGAGAAAGGGCTGGAGGAGGGCAATAAGGTGGAAGTGGCTGTTCAGTGATTGTGTTGCACACAGTTCAGTTCAGCTTCTACGGCTAAAAATGGAGCACAGTCAGAATCGAGTTTATTATCGCTGATATAAATCTACACATGCAGCAACTGTGACAGAGCCTACTGATCCAGGATTGGCCTCAGTAGCCACAGTTGATGCTGCTCGAAAAACCAGTGACTACCAGAGGCACAGTATCCATGGTCGACCACGACTGATGGAGGCAACACAAGCACACACACAAAATCTACGGTTTTGTGGCAACAGCACAGTGCAAGACATAAAAATTGTCATAAGTTACAATAAATTAATAAATAAGTAGTGCTAAAAAGGAATAACAAGGTAGTGTTCATGAGTCCATGGACTGTTTGGAAATCTGATGGTGAAAGTGAAGGAGCTGTTCCTAAAGTATTGAGTGTGGGTCTTTGGGCTCCTGTATTTCCTCCCCAAAGGCAGTAATGAGAAGAAGGAATGTCCTGGCTGTTGAGGGTTCTTAATGATGGTACATCTCTGCACTTATCTGTTTTCTCTGTTTTGCTATTGTTTTGTGTAGGAGACTTGCTCTATCAAGACTCTATATGACTGCAACAGATTGACAGCAGGAGAGGGCGATTATGAGATGTAATCACTGAATATATAAAAACTGCCCGAGGCTGACAAACCATGTTGTACGGGACTGCACTGAAATAAGGAAAAAGAGGGAAATGCAGATGGTTCTTTGGGAAACCTTTGAATTCAGCAGCGGAGATGGAGGTCAGGTGTGCTGACGTCTCATTCACTAGTGTTCTGTACGTCTGCTCGACGGTGCGCAAGCACAGATACTGGGAAAGTACTAACTCACCCAATGCATTGCCCCCCTTTTTAACTGAATAAACTTCATTCATAATAAAAAAATATCATTTATAAGAATACACCATTCAATGCCTTTTCATTTAATACATTCATAGTCAAGGTTTGGCATATTGTTCTATTGTATTCATACACATCAATAGCAGTACTCCACTCTGTGGCACTCTGGGGTAGCATAGTGCTATAATAATAATAATAATAATTATTGAGGGGCTTCCTCCCCCAGCCCAGTTAGAAGGAGAAGAACTCTATACTGTGGTCCTTCCCCACCGAGCTCTTGCGGCGGATGCACCAAGTGTGTTCTTCAGCAGGTACTCTTGCAGCCTGGAATGTCCCAGTCAGTAGCGTTCCTCCACGGGCATCTCGATGTGCTGGCAGACCAACATGTTGCAGGCAGAACCAGATGGTGACTTTCACCCAGTTGATGATCTGCCAGCAGCACTTGATGTTAATCTCTGTGTGTGTTCCTGGCAACAGCCCCTGGATTTGAGAATACTCTGTCACACAGCTGCTCGAGGTGAACTGCAGCACAGGTGTTTTCATTTTTCTCCACACCCTCTTTGCAAACCTACAGTCCACAAGGATGTGACAGTACTGCCTCTTCCCCACTACAGTCACCCCACGGGCAGTGAGCTGTTGGAGTGATGCTCCAGGCATGCAGGAAAGGTCTGATTGGAGGAGCCCACTCACCGCCGGGTACCTGTTGGTGAGGCCTAGTGATGAGGCACTCTGCCAGAGGGTCTGGACAGTCTGCTCAAGAAGCTACCCCACTGCGTCCATTGAGCTCTTTTCCCTGCATTGTCTGCTGATCATTGCATGAAAGTCTTGTGGTCAAAGCTGCTGGTGTGGAAGGACTTTTCCATGAAGAATATGTCGTGCAGCAAAGTCCAGCTGACTAGGATGTTACCCGGCAATGGGGCCAGATCCATCCTACGCAACACGGGGTACAGATAGAACAATTGGCCACTGGTTCACACAGGACTGTGTGTGAGGAGGAGCATGACTCAAGCCTTTGGGCCGCTGCGTTGTTTCATAAACAACTGGCCCTGCGCTTCAATGATATGGTGGAAGTAGGCGTTTGGCAGCATCTTGCTGGCCATTTCGGGAAGGCTGTGGGGGGGGGGGGTGAGGGGGAGAGGGGAGAGATCTTGGAGAGCAGGACCGTGGCTGGGTGATGGGGATGAGGGATGGGTGTTGGGATGCCCTCCTGCATACTCTGCCCTAGTATGGTTGATGGCCGAATAACCGCTTCACTGTCAGCACTCCAGCTCTTCCGGCCCACAAATGGGAGTGATAAGAGACCCATTTAATCTTGGAGGCACCCTCTTGCCACCTCAATGCAGCTGTCAGAAATCATACAACTAGGGTGTTTGAAGCTTTAATCTGATGAGCTGCCAACATCAAGTCAGGCAGCAGCTCCAAATCGTTGTGTCACTTTGCAATGTACCTGCAGGGCGGTACTACAGAAGCCAAATTAACACCTGATTGATCAGAACATTCCTCTTGAACCTTATTTTAAAGCTTATTTGCATCCCATCAATAAAACATCCATAGGTGCAGGTACAGGTGGGCCACAAACACTAATCTCACTTTGCCCAATGTCTCTTTGGATTCTTGTGTGCAAAATAACACCAGCAGCACAAGATGACCAGCACATTGGTGATGTTGGTTAGATCAAGGCTCAAACCTACATGAGCCAACTGTAAGGATGGTGGATACAACAGTGATAGACTTCCAGAAGTCGTTAGATTCTAAAATGATCGAAGTTACAGTAATTGGAAGACGCCAGATGTTACGCTATTGTTCAAGTAAGCAAAGAGAGAGACATTTTGGAACTATGTGATGAAAATTGACTTGATTGATACAAAGTGAAATCCTGCAGGTGGAAGAATATAACACCACGAGAAGAATAAGCAGAAGACGGGAGGATCACAACACACCTCCGGAAAAGTTCAAGCCAGACGGCGGAGTTGCTATCCAAGCTGGGAAAGACGGACTCTGAAGCTGTGCATAACATTTTGGGTTAAAGCTGGTCCTGAATCTCTCAGTGCTTCTTGACATCACGTTCAGTCTCTGAGCGGGCCTGCTGCTGCTCCAAGAATTTCCTCACCCCTGAGCATAAGCCTTCATCAGAAACAGTACCGTGATGGAAGGTGTGCAAGCCAAATCCTCCGGAGAAGTAGCTCCTGAGCTATCCTTCCCTCAACTAAGTGCCAAGGGCTTTACTACATCCTGGTCCAGTCTTGAAATTGTGGGCATTCAATATGTCACCTGAGAGAGCTAAAATGAGTCACAATGCCATATAAATTCTACTGCATATTATTGCATAGATCATTAAACTCTATTGGGAAAAATCACATGTGATTGCCTACTCACTATACCTTAAAGCATGTGAAATTATTCTTCAGACCTCTGCGCTGCCATGGAGCTGACAAGAGGAGGTAATGGGATGGCGGTATCATTGGGGACAGACCCATGTGCTAGAGCAAAGTGTTGTGCCTACTTTGGCTCAAAGAGGACTTACTTAAGCAGAGCAAGTCCCACCATCTAGTTCCATCTGTTGTCTTTTTTTTCTTTTTTGGCACTGTCTTTGTCTGCCTCCATCTATCATTCACCTGCCACAGTCTTCCAACTCCACCCCAGTTCACGTTCCCTGAGCTTACACCACTCTTCAGTGCACCACTCACCCCAGTTCTTCCTTGCCCCTCTCTTCTCCTCTCCACTCTCAGTCCTGTTGCAAGGTTTGGGGTTGAAACATCGACAGTTTCTCCCCTTCCATTGATGCTGCTCTATTCACTGAGCAGGTTGTTTGCAGGCCCTGAGCAGCTCCCTGCTCGGGAGTCTGGTGCTCAGAAGCAACTGCCGTTGAGTATCTTCTGATCATTTGAGCTGTCTTACCACTATGCAATTCCTGTATGTGTATGGTACAACTGAGCCCAAACCATTATTGTTACATCTAAATAAACCATCCGGAAACCAAACACAACTGCTACCCATCACTCCCTCAAATTCGTTCATTGATCTTTCCCTCACCGATGCTCTGACTCTCTGCGCCCCCAATCTCACCCCAGTCTCTTAAAATCAGAATTTGAAAAGATGGATTGCTGGGTGACTGAGAGAGAGGAGTGGGAATAAGGATAGAATTACTTTTAATTGTCTCTGCTCTGCTACAAGCCAAAGACTCTAATGGTCACTGCAAGTCGTAGACACAGGAGAGTCTGCAGATGCTGGAAATCTTGAGCAATGTGATCAAAATGCTGGAGGAGCTCAGCAGGTTTGTACGGGGAATAAATAGTTGATGTTTTGGGCTGAGACCCTTCATCAGGGTCGTGATTCCTGATGAGTCCTGAGCATTTTGTGTGTGTGTGTGTGTGTGTTGTTTAATTATCACTGCAACCTTGGAGCTTGACTCCTTAGATTAGGGGCGTGTGTGTGTGTAGAGATCTCATTGACTCCGGCCCTTCACTGTCAGGATTGTGGATCAATAGACAATAGATAGTAGGGGCAGGAGTAGGCCATTCGGCCCTTCTAGCCAGCACAGCCATTCACTGTGATCATGGCTGATCATACACAATCAGTACCCAGTTCCTTCCCTCTCCCCATATCCCTTGACCCCGCTATCTATAAGAGCTCTATCTAACTCTCTCTTGAAAGCATCCAGAGACTTGGCCTCCACTGCCTTCTGGGGCAGAGCATTTTACATATCCACCACTCTCTTGGTGAAAAAGTTTTTCCGCATCTCTGTTCTAAATGGCCTACCCCTTATTCTTAAACTGTGGCCTCTAGTTCTGGACTCACCCATCAGCGGGAACATGCTTCCTGCCTCCAGTGTGTCCAATCCCTTAATAATCTTATATGTTTCAATCATATCCCCTCTCATCCTTCCAAATTCCAGTGTATACAAGCCCAGTCGCTCCAATCTTTCAACATATGACAGTCCCGCCATTTCAGGAATTAACCTTGTGCACCTACGCTACACTCCGTCAATAGCAAGAATGTCCTTCCTCAAATTTGGAGACCAAAACTGCACACAATACTCCAGGTGTGGTCTCACCAGGGCCCTGTACAGTTGCAAAAGGACCTCTTTACTCCTATACTCAATTCCTCTTGTTATAAAGGCCAGCATGCCATTAGCTTTCTTCACTGCCTGCTGTACCTGCATGCTTGCTTTCATTGACTGATGTACAAGAACACCTAGATCTCGTTGTACTTCCCCTTTTCCTAACTTGACTCCATTTAGATAGTAATCTGCCTTCCTGTTCCTGCCATCGAAGTGGATAACCTCACATTTATCCACATTAAACTGCATCTGTCATACATTCGCCCACTCACCTAACCTATCCAAGTCACCCTGCGTTCTCATAACATCCTCCTGACATTCCACACTGCCACCCAGCTTTGTGTCATCGACAAATTTGCTAATGTTACTTTTAATCCCTTCATCTAAATCATTAATGTATATTGTAAACAGCTGCGGTCCCGGCACCGAAACTTGCGGTACCCCACCGGTCACAGCCTGCAATTCCGAAAGGGACCCGTTAATCGCTACTCTTTGTTTCCTGTCAGCCAGCCAATTTTCAATCCATGTCAGTACTCTGCCCCAATACCATGTGCCCCAATTTTGCCCACTAATCTTCTATGTGGGACTTTATTAAAAGCCTTCTGGAAGTCCAGGTACACTACATCCACTGGCTCTCCCTTGTCCGTTTTCATAGTTACATCCTCAAAAAATTCCAGAAGATTAGTCAAACATGATTTTCCCTTCATAAATCCAAGCTGACTTGGACTGATCCTTCTACTGATATCCAAACGTGTCATAATTTCCTCTTTTATAAATGACTCCTGATGTCTTCCATGCAAAACCATTGTAAGCTGTTCACCAGATCACTTTCAGTTGGAGTAACTGCCTCATCCAAAGGGCATCTTCTTTTAAAGAGGCTACAGAGACATTCTTGCCATTGAGGAAGTACAGAGAAGGTTCACCAGATTGATTCCTGGGATGGCAGGACTTTCATATGAAGAAAGACTGGATCGACTAGGCTTATACTCACTGGAATTTAGAAGATTGAGGGGGGATCTTATTGAAACATATAAAATTCTAAAGGGATTGGACAGGCTAGATGCAGGAAGATTGTTCCCGATGTTGGGGAAGTCCAGAACGAGGGGTCACAGTTTAAGGATAAAGGGGAAGCCTTTTAGGACTGAGATGAGGAAAAACTTTTTCACACAGAGAGTGGTGAATCTGTGGAATTCTCTGCCACAGGAAACAGTTGAGGCCAGTTCATTGGCTATATTTAAGAGGAAGCTAGATATGCCCCTTGTGGCTAAAGGGATCAAGGGGTATGGAGAGAAAGCAGGTACAGGGTCCTGAGTTGGATGATCAGCCAAGATCATACTGAATGGAGATGCAGGCTCGAAGGGCTGAATGGCCTACTCCTGCACCTATCTTCTATGGTTCTATGTTTCTACAGGTTAACTTTAATGAACATTACGCTGGGCAATATGTCCTCTGAATCATATTAATGAGCAAGCTAAATGAGCAGTACCTCAGGATTTCTGTGCTACTGTCCTTAACTTGAAAGGGCATTGCAAATTCTCAAGCATTTGTGAATTAATCAAATTAATTTCAATGCGCATTGGATGTTTCTGAAACCTTGGTTTTCTGCAAATGAAACAAATCATATCATGTCAATCAGGTCAGTCTAAAAGAATGCTCTGACTATAATAAAGAATAAAGTTCCTCTTCATTGGCAGATTTTGCAGAAAATAAAAATGTTATTGATGTCATATGATTAGGTCTATTTATTTATATTTTTATTTATTTACATTTCATAATTGTAAGATTGCTCCATTTTCAGTTTGCAGTATGAGCCCCATTTGAAACATTATTTTATTTACAACAACTTCCATTTGTGCTTTGTGTATATTTGTGGTACTGGGAAGCCAGGTGGCTATCAGAGACGGGGAGGTGAGGAACAAATGTACAGCTGTTTATTTTACATCTACCCGGAATGTCATCTCACGTAACACACAGGGCAGCTTGACAGCATCCCATAAGGGTCAACATATACACAAGTACATACTTCGGCCCTGCCCTGTTCTTAATCTCAAAACGGAGACTATAAATTATTGAAATACAGCTGGGTTTGGATAGCACTACATTTCCAGGCTCTCTCCAATTTGCCCAATGGTGCCTCTGAGTGAGACAGATATTCCCAGCCACTCCTTGATGAGAATGAACCTGAACAGCTCGCACAAATAACTGACGTGTTTGACAGCCTTTTCTCTGCTACACTGGCCCTTATTCTTCTAAAATGTGTCTCTCCCGGTATGTAAGCCTGGGATGTAAGTACATCAACCATTTCAGGCATCCAATATAATAATTTCCAGATCAGGTATAGCATCATGAGGTGAAGGGCCATTTCCTGTACGGCCCTTTTCTATGTCTCAGATATTACCCCTGCACTCATCCTCTGAAATGAAATCCCAACCTGGCATTGACCAGGCTTCGAAAGCTTACAGGGGTAAAATCTATCACCCAAGAAGGATTACTGGGCTTTGCAACATTCCTAACAGTTACCAAGACCAGCACTCATCTCCCCCATCCCTGGCCTTTGGCTTCCTCTTATGTATTGGCAATCTCTTGTGATGCATTCTCCTCCATCAACTTTCTGTCCTCCCTACTGCACCTGAGTGATCCGAGTCCACCCCACGAAGGGTTTGTGAGCTAGCGGTCAGAAAAGAGAAAAGGAAATACTATAAGGTCTTGCTGGTAATTTCCATAGTTCCTGCACTTTGCAGCTCTTGCTGGCAATTCTCTATGCCAGTGGATTCCTCCCAAACCCAGCCTGCCATTTAGTAATGCCACAGCCGTGATGAAAATTAAAAATGCTTTTGTATAACATTCTCAACTGAAAGAGTGCAATTTGATTCTGCGCTGTGGAAATTGCTATTAACTCAGTCCCATTAGCAAAGTGAAATCAGGCTGCCTCAACTCAGGTCAGACAGCACTATTGCAGCAGAAAGAAGATCAGCTGGGTTCAGTTCCTTATCTCGGATGGGAACATACACATTCTCCAGTTCATCTGTAACTACAGTCCGAACTGTATGTAGCACACCCAGCTGGATTCTGAACTTCCTATGCTAATAAAGGCTTGCTTTTTATCCTGCCTTTCACAGGCACAAGAAGCTCTAGTTTTTATTGGTTGCAAAACTGATTTGTGACCAATTAAACATAACCTCCATTTCCTTCTTACTGAGTGCAGTCTGACCTGCAAAGTACATGGGCATGTTCTATTGTTATTTCAGATTTTCAGCATTCTCAGTGTTCTGTTTTTGGAAAACTGGTTAAGACAGTTCAAAGAGAAATTATTTCTTACTATGGTAGGAAGCTTGGAAGCCATTTTCTGCAAAGGAAACTCCAAATCCAGCAGTATGATAATGGCTAAATTAATATGCTTTTATGATATTGCGTAATATCAGGAATACCAGTAACACTAGGAATAGCTTGCCTTTGAATGGTGCCGTGGGAGCATCTTAGTGAAGCAATTGGGAGCAAAGTCAACATTTCCATTAGTACCTCTCAGCACAGCACCTGCTGAAAGCCCAACTTACTCGCATACATCATCAGCACGGATTCCGTGCTCGAGTATCCTGGAATGGGCCTTAAACCTGCAACCTTTTGACACAGACTTAAGATTGCAGCAGATGGAGCTGAGTTAATGATTTGCCATTATAATGTGTTGTAAACAATCCTGCAGCCCTGCTACTTGGAGATAATTAAAGAAGAAGATTACCAAGAAATCGGAAAATGTTTACATATTGTATGTTTTGTAGTAATTGCAAAGTCATTTCATGTCTTGTGTCACAGTCTGGAGTGATCATGCAGGACTGCAGTTAAGTTAAGAACACAGTCTTGGTCTAGAGCCTTAAGCAAATTCTTCCACAGTACCCTCCACCACCAACCCCAATTCTCCTTAGCCTTCTTCAGAATTTCCTGGTCTGTGTGTTCTTCCTTGTCAGTGCTGCTATTCCCTGAATTATTGATAAATGTGCTCAATTCAAAACACTGAAAGACTCCAGAATCCATGCTAGTTTTTTCCAACAGGACTTCAAATAAACACTGTGACTGTAGCAAAATGAGCATGCTAGAGTTGTCACAGGAGACCAGTGGAAGCTGGTCTTTATCAGAGGCAAGTTCTGTGGCATTGAGATGCTGCTTGAAGCTGCTGAGTTTGATCCTTGAGGCCACAAAAACCTCAAATTCTAACTCAAATTATCTTGCTTAAGGTTATAGGAATGGTCTCAGTAATCTCAATTAGGAAGATAGAAATGATCTAAGGGTTGTGTCTTCATTGTTGTCAAATTTTCCCATCTATGTGGCCGCTGACTGAAGGTCATATCACGATTAATGTCTCCTGAAGTTGAATTGTGTCAACGAAGCAGAATTATTCATACAAAATAGTAACTGAATAAAAACTGAAAACCCAAAAGCCCTGCAGATGATGGAAATCCAAAATAAAAGCAGACAGTACCCAGCTGGTCAGCCAGCATTAGGCGGGAGGAAAAGAGAATGTTTTAGGTTGATGATATCAGAGAACTTTTTCAACATTCAGAAGAGAAACCAGAAGAGAAGCTGAAGTCTTTGATCAATTTTTGCATTGTTGCCTGGGGGAGGGATGGGTGGGAATAATCATCAATGATATAGCTGGGACATAGATTCACTCCTCTATCTGCATTGTCTATAGGGCAGGTTTAATGTAGTTAATGCTCCATAGAGTGCAAACTTCAAAACGCTTCAGGGAGTCAGAAATCCTCTTTGACGAGAAGACCAAAGTGGTGCCTCTAATGCAGAAGTGACATTCTGGTACATCACAAATCAAAACAGATAATTAGATGAGGAGGATTAGATTAAAGTTTAGAGGAGATTTTCAAAGAACAATAGAAAAGCAGAGAATGAAACAAAGCATAGGATAAGAGATGGGCTTTGAGTGAGTAGGATTGGGACTAATATGTAGGAATGGAGTAAATGGAGTGAATAAGGGAAGCCTAATAGGAATGCACTCTGGATGAAGAGGGTGAGGTGCTGAATGAATTGGAGCTGTGGATTGGTGAAAGAAGAGAACTAAAGATGAGGTTTCATTATGACAATCATAGCAGGTGCCATTTTTTGATCTTGTGCTGAGCTGTGGAAACAGAACAAAAATTTCTAACTACATTCTGAGGAAAAGGGAAAAGGTGGTTGGTGACAATGATATTAGAGAGGTGGTGGATTATAAATGGGGCTGTGGCTGGAAGAGGACCGATAGGCTTTGGGTCACATTTTTTGAGGAGAGTTTCTGGGAGTGCACATAACAGACAGTCTCACCTGATCCCTCAACACCACCTTTTCGGTCAAGAAAGCGCAGCAGTATCTCCTCTTCCTGGGAAGATTGAGACCTCCAACTCTAACCGATTTTTACAGGAGCGCCATCGGGAGTGTCCTGACCAGCTGCATCACTGCTTGGCATGGGAACTGCAGGCAGCTGACCACAAGAAACTAAGGACTCCTGAGAGGATCACCAGAGATATTTATCCAGAGATTTACATACACAGGGCCATCCCTCCCATCCGTCTAACAACCCCCCACCATCGGTTAGGAGGTACCACAGCATTAGGACAAGGACTGTTAAGATACAAAACAGCTTTGTCTTCCAGGCGAGAAGACTACTGATCTCCCAGCCACCAGCCACATCTCATCACATATGAAGCACAGTAACACTATACTGTTTACTTTTTAACTTGTGTCATAAATTAATAAAATCTCTTACTATCTCTTTGTTCAGTTAGTCCTGACGAAGGGTCTTGGCCCAAAATATACTTCTCCCTATAGATGCTGCCTGGCCTGCTGCGTTCCACCGGCATTTTGTGTGTGTTGCTTGAATTTCCAGCATCTGCAGATTTCCTCGTGTTTGCCTTATTATTTGGCAATTTATTTGTGGTAATATTACTTTATGCATTGTGGGTGTGAGTTATATGTACCTTGGTCCAGAGGAATATTGTTTCGTTTGGAGGTATACATGTATATCGTTGAATGACAACAAACTGAACTTGAACTTGGTAGGTTTGAGGGGGAGAGATAAGCACAGAGGCTATGGACAAGCAAAAAGTTAAAATAAAACAGAATGGGTGAAGGCCAATGAGACGTCTGGGTCCCTGAAAGCAGATGAGATGAGGAGATTGAAGGATGAGCACATTAGAGCACAGTTGCACAGCTCACAATTCTATTTGGAGTTTACACATTCTCCCTGTTATCATGTTGTTTC
The DNA here is from genome assembly GCF_030144855.1 of Hypanus sabinus. Lineage (NCBI taxonomy): Eukaryota > Metazoa > Chordata > Chondrichthyes > Myliobatiformes > Dasyatidae > Hypanus > Hypanus sabinus. The sequence goes on along the minus strand of NC_082719.1, from coordinate 43,422,446 downwards.
TTCTAATTTCCATAAATTCCTCCAAGATGAGGAAATTTGTAGGTTAACTCTGTTGTGTAGGTGAATGGTAGCATTGGGGCCAAGTTAAAGGGAATGTGGGGATGGCAAGGATTTATTGGGCAAGAGGGTCTGCTTCTGTGAAATTTGAGCTTGTATGTGCAGGAAAATGGGGGAGAGGCATGCAGCATTTCAATAAATAAATAAACAACTAGATACAGCAGAGCAGAAGAGTAGATGTCAGTAGAGGCAGTCGTAACAATGATCTCAAATTCAGTCATGGTGAATGATCCCTTCACACTTAGCAGAAGTTGGAGGGGACAAGGTACAGGAGGCAGGTTGCTGGAGAGAGAGAGGAGTCTTGTGTCAATCTTGGTTTCCAGAGATCATAGTTTGGTTTTGGTTGAGCCATTTTGTTTTATTTTATTTTATTTATAGACACAGAGCAGAACTGGCCCATCCAGCACTTTGAGCCAGCTGTCAGCAATTACCAATTTAACCTTAGCCTAGTCTCAGAATAACTTACAATGACCAATTAACATACTAACTGGTACAATTTTGGACTGTAGGAGGAAACCAGAGCACCCAGAGGAAACCCATGCATTCCACGGGGAGGACGTACAAGTTCCTTACAGAGGATGCTGGGATTGAACTCCAAACTCTGATGCCCTGAGCTCTAAAAGTGTTGTTCTAACCACTCGACTACTACGGCAATGAATAAGTGGAACAGAATGTGAGTTTGGAGAGGGTTTTGGAAATCTAAACTAATGTCAACATGCAAGTGTTTGAGGAAGCATTGAAGATGAGATCTTGAGGTGAAACAATAGGGAGAGATAGTAGATGGTATATCCTAAACACAAGAATGGTTGCAGACGTTGGAAACCCAAGCAAAACACACAAACTGCAGGAGGAACTCAGCAGGTCAGGCAACGTCTATGGAAATGAATGAACAGTCAAAAGAAACATTGAAACATAGAAAACCTACAGCACAATACAGGCCCTTTGGCCCACAATGCTGTACCGAACATGTCCTTACTTTAGAAATTACCTAGGGTAACCCATAGCCCTCTATTTTTCGAAGCTCCATGTACCTATCCAGGAGCCTCTTAAAAAACCTTATTGTATTCGCCTCCACCACCATTGTCGGCAGCCCATTCCATGCACTCACCACTCTCTGCGTAAAAATCTTACCCCTGATATCTACCCTGTACCTACTTTCAAGCACCTTAAAACTGCGCAATAGAAACATAGAAAACCTACAGCACAAAGCAGGCCCTTTGGCCCACAAACTTGTGCTGAACATGTCCCTACCTTAGAAATGACCAGGTTTACCCATAGCCCTTTACTTTTCTAAGCTCCATGTACCTATCCAAAAGTCTGTTAAAAAACCCTATTGTATCCGCCGCCACCAACCATTGCCGGCAGCCCATTCCACGCACTCACCACTCTGAGTAAAAAACTTACCCCTGACATCTCCTCTGTACCTACTTCCCAGCACCATAAACCTGTGTCCTCTTGTGGCAACCATTTCAGCCCTGGAAAAAAGCCTCTGACTGTCCACACGATCAATGCCTCTCATCATCTTGTACACCTCTATCAGGTCACCTCTCATCCTTTGTTGCTTCAAGGAGAAAAGGCCGAGTTCACTCAATCTATTCTCATAAGGCCTGCTCTCCAATCCAGGCAACATCCTTGTAAATCTCCTCTGCACCCTTTCTATGGCTTCCACATCCTTCCTGTAGTGAGACAACCAGAACTGAGCACAGTACTCCCAAGTGGGGTCTGACCAGGGTCCTATATAGCTGTAACATTACCTCTTGGCTCCTAAATTCAATTCCACGATTGATGAAGGCCAATACACAGTATGCCTTCTTAACCACAGAGTCAAACTGCGCAGCTGCTTTGAGCATCCTATGGACTTGGACCCCAAGATCCCTCTGATCCTCCACACCGCCAAGAATCTCACCATTACCACCATTTTCTGCCATCATATTTGACCTATCAAAATGAACCACTTCACCATCTGCCACTTCTCAGCCCAGTTTTGCATCCTATCAATGTCCCGCTGTAACCTCTGACAGCCCTCTACACTATCCACAACACCTCCAACCTTTGTGTCATCAGCAAAATTACTAACCCATCCCTCCACTTCCTCATCCAGGTCATCTATAAAAATGACTAAGACTAAGGGTCCCAGAACAGATCCCTGAGGCACACCACTAGTGACCGACCTCCATGCAGAATATGACCCGTCTACAACCACTCTTTGTCTTCTGTGGGAAAGCCAGTTCTGAATCCACAAAGCAATGTCCCCTTGGATCCCATGCCTCTTTACTTTCTCAATAAACCTTGCATGGGGAACCTTATCAAATACCTTATTGAAGTCCATATACACTACATCTACTGCTCTTCCTTCATCAATGTGTTTAGTCACATCCTCAAAGAATTTAATCAGACTCATAAGGCACGACTTGCTCCTGACAAAGCCGTGCTGACTATTCCTAATCATATTTTACCTCTCCAAATGTTCATAAATCCTGTCTCTCAGGATCTTTTCTATCAACTTACAAACCACTAAGGTAAGATTCACTGGTCTATAATTTCCTGGGCTATCTCTACTCCCTCTCTTGAATAAGGGAACAGTATCTGCAACCCTCCAATCCTCTGGAACCTCTCCTCTCCCAATTGCTGATGCAAAGATCATCACCAGAGGCTCAGCAACCTTCTCCCTCCCCTCCCACAGTAGCCTGGGGTACATCTAATCTGGTCCCGACGACTTATCCAGCTTGATGCTTCCCAAAAGTTCCAGCACATCCTTTTTCTTAATATCTACATGCTCAAGCTTTTCAGTCTGCTGCAAGTCATCACTACATCACCAAGATCCTTTTCCATAGTGAATACTGAAATAAAGTATTCATTAAGTACCTCCGCTATTTCCTCGGGTTCCATTCACACTTTCCCACTGTCACACTTAATAGGTCCTATACTTTCCTGTCTTATCCTCTTGCTCTTCACATACTTGTAGAATGCCTTGGGGTTTTCCTTAATCCTGCCCACCAAAGCCTTCTCATGGCCCCTTCTGGCTCTCCTCATTTCCTTCTTAAGCTCCTTCCTATTAGTCTTATAATCTTCTAGATCTCTAACATTGCCTAGCTCTCTGAACCTTTTGTAAGCTTTTCTTTTCTTCTTGACTAGATTTATTTCAGCCTTTGTATACCACGGTTCCTGTACCCTACCATAACTTCCCTGTCTCATTGGAATGTACCTATACAGAACTCCGCAGAAATATCTCCTGAACAGTTGCCACATTTCTTCTGTATTTCTCCCTGAGAACATCCATTTCCAGTTTAAGCTTCCAATTTCATAATTCCCCTGACTCCAATTAAATGCTCTTCTAATTTGTCTGTTCCTGTTTCTCTCCAATGCTATTGTAAAAGAGATAGAATTGTGATCACTATCTCCAAAATGCACTCCCACTGAGAGACCTGACACCTGACCAGGTTCACTTCCCAATACCAAATCAAGTACAGCCTGTCCTCTTGTAGGCTTATCTACATTTTTTATATTAGCCATTTCAGCCCTGGGAAAAAGCCTCTGACTATTCACATGATCAATGCCTCTCATCATCTTATACACCTCTATCAGGTCACCTCTCATCCTCCTTCACTCCAAGGAGAAAAGGCCAAGTTCACTCAACCTATTCAAGCTATAAGAAAGCTTATGGGTTGTTAGCTTTCATAAGTCAAGGGATAGAGTTTAAGAGTTGTGAGGTAATGATGCAGCTCTATAAAACTCTGGTTAGGCCACACTTGGTGTACTGTGTCCAGTTCTGGTCGCTGCACTATAGGAAGGATGTGGAAGCATTGGAAAGGGTACAGAAGAGATTTACCAGGATGCTGCCTGGTTTAGAGAGTATGCATTATGATCAGAGATTAAGGGAGCTAGGGCTTTACTCTCTGGAGAGAAGGAGGATGAGAGGAGACATGATAGAGGTGTACAAGATATTAAGAGGAATAGACAGAGTGGACAGCCAGCGCCTCTTCCCCAGGGCACCACTGCTCAGTACAAGAGGACATGGCTTTAAGGTAAGGGGAGGGAAGTTCAAGGGGGATACTAGAGAAAGGTTTTTTACTGAGAGAGTGGTTGGTGCATGAAATGCACTGCCTGAGTCAGTGGTGGAGGCAGATACACTAGTGAAATTGAAGAGACTACTAGACAGGTATATGGAGGAATTTAAAGTGGGGGGCTTGTATGGGAGGCAGGGTTTGAGGGTCGCCACAACATTGTGGGCTGAAGGGCCTGTACTGTGCTGTACTATTCTAAGTTCTATGTTCTATGTTCTATTCTCATAATGCATTCTCATTCTCAACTTACACCCTCAGAGACTCAGTAGACAATCCCTCCATGACTTCCTCCTTTTCTGCAGCCGTGACAGTATCTCTGATCAGCAGTGCCATGCCCCCACCTCTGTTGCCTCCCTCCCTGTCCTTTCTGAAACATCTGGCACTCTAAGTAGCCATCCCTGCCCCTGAGCCATCCAAGCAATGTGTAATGACCACATCATCATAGCTCCAAGTACAGATCCACGGTCTAAGCTCATCCACTTTGTTCATGATGCTTCTTGTGTTAAAATAGACACATCTCAAACCACTGGTATGAGCACATCCCTTCTCTGTCACCTGCCTATCCTCCCTTTCGAACTGTCTCCAAGCTTTCTCTGGTTGTGAGCCAACTGTCCCTTCCTCCGTCTCTTCAGTTCGGTTCCCACCCTCCAGCAATTATAGTTTAAACTCTCTCCAATAGACTTAGCAAACCTCCCTGCCAGGATATTGGTCCCCCTCAGATACAAGTGCAACCCGTCCTTTTTGTACAGGTCACACCTGCCCCAAAAGAGGTCCCAATGATCCAGAAATCTGAATCCCTGCCCTCTGCTCCAATCCCTCAGCTACGCATTTATCCTCCACCTCACACTATTCCTATAGTTACTGTTGCATGGCACAGGTAGTAATCTTGAGATTACTACCTTTGAGGTCCTGCTTCTCAACTTCCATCCTAACTCACTGTAGTCTGTTTTCAGGACCTCCTCCCTTTTCCTGTCTATGTCAGGTACCAATATGTACCACTACCTCTGGCTGTTCACCTTCCCAGTTCAGGATATTGTACATAGAACATAGAATAGTACAGCACATTACAGGCCTTTCGACCCACAATGTTGTGCCAACCCTCAAACCCTGCCTTCAATATAACCCCCAACTTAAATTCCTCCATATACCTGTCTAGTAGTCTCTTAAATTTCACTAGTGTATCTGCCTCCACCACTGACTCAGGCAGTGCATTCCACGCACCAACCACTCTCTGAGTGAAAAACCTTCCTCTAGTATCCCCCTTGAACTTCCCTCCCCTTACCTTAAAGCCATGTCCTCTTGTACTGAGCAGTGGTGCCCTGGGGAAGAGGCACTGGCTGTCCACTCTGTCTATTCCTCTTAATATCTTGTACACCTCTATCATGTCTCCTCTCATCCTCCTTCTCTCCAAAGAGTAAAGCCCTAGCTCCCTTAATCTCTGATCATAATGCATACTCTCTAAACCAGGCAGCATCCTGGTAAATCTCTTCTGTACCCTTTCCAATGCTTCCACATCCTTCCTATAGTGAGGCGACCAGAACTGGACACAGTACTCTAAGTGTGGCCTAACCAGATTTTTATAGAGCTGCATCATTACATCGCATCTCTTAAACTTTATCCCTCGACTTATGAAAGCTGACACCCCATAAGCTTTCTTAACTACCCTATCTACATGTGAGACAACTTTTAGGGATCTGTGGAATGTACCCTCTAGATTCCTCTGTTCCTCCACACTCCCAAGTATCCTGCCATTTACTTTATACTCTGCCTTGGAGTTTGTCCTTCCAAAGTGTACCACCTCACACTTTTCCGGGTTGAACTCCATCTGCCACTTCTCAGCCCACTTCTGCGTCCTATCAATGTCTCTCTGCAATCTCCGACAATCCTCTACACTATCTACAACACCACCAACCTTTGTGTCGTCTGCAAACTTGCCAACCCAGCCTTCTAACCCCACATCCAGGTCGTTAATAAAAATCACGAAAAGTAGAGGGCCCAGAACAGTTCCTCGTGGGGCATCACTAGTCACAGCCCTCCAATCTGAATGTACTCCCTCCACCATGACCTTCTGCCTTCTGCAGGCAAGCCAATTCTGAATCCACCTGGCCAAACTTCCCTGGACCCCATTCCTTCTGACTTCCTGAATAAACTGTGTGGAACCTTGTCAAATGCCTTACTAAAATCCATGTAGATCACATCCGCTGCACTATCCTCATCTATATGCCTGGTCACCTCCTCAAAGAACTCTATCAGGCTTGTTAGGCACGATCTGCCCTTCATAAAGCCATGCTGGCTGTCCCTGATCAGAACATGATTCTCTAAATGCCCATAGATCCTATTTCTAAGAATCTTTTCCAACAGCTTTCCCACCACAGACGTAAGGCTCATTGGTCTATAATTACTCGGACTATCCCTACTACCTTTTTTGAACAAGGGGACAACATTCGCCTCCCTCCAATCCTCCGTTACCATTCCCGTGGACAACGAGGACATGATTGTGGATGCGATTAGAAGCATTCCGGACCCTGTCACCTGGGAGGCAAAGAACCATCCATGTTTCTTTCCTGCATCCACAGAATTGCCTTTCTGACCCCCTAACTATTGAGTCCCCTATCACTACTGCCTTCTTCCTTCCCCTACCCTTCTGAGCCACAGGGCCAGACTCTGTGCCAGAGGTGTGGCTACTGTTGTTTTCCCCAGGTAGGTTGTACCCCCCCAACAGTACTCAAGCAGGAGTACTTATTGTCGAGGGTTACAGCCACAGGGGTACTCTCTAGTTTCTGACTCTTGCCCTTCCCTCTCCTGACTGTTACCCACTTGTCTGTCTCCCTAGACCCCGATGTGACTACTTGCCTATAGCTCCTCTCCATCACCTCCGCACTCTCCCCGACCAGATGAATGTTTCGGGCTGAGACCTTTCTTCAGGACTAAATCCATCTTCTAAATCCTTTTTATTTGGCCCGACAATCGGAATAAAAGCAAATTCTTCACTAACTTAAATCTCAAAAGCCTAATCTCAGCAGTAGTGTTCAATTAGACTTCAATTATTACTGAATACTGCAAATCAAATTCAGTTCGTGCTCTTGCCAACAATTTCTGCTATTTCTCTGTTCTACTAATGATCTGATAATGTGTGAAGTGCAGATGCATTTCAGAAAGAATTCTAGATATCAACAGTAATGATAATTGCCAATTCAGTGCCTATAGCAACCTGGAGCACTCACTGGTAAATGTGTCCAACCCAACTCATGAACTCCTTCTGCAAATCTGCATGCATACACATACGTTATTGTTCCTGATGAACTTTGCCTGCATTAGAAGGATTAGTGACCATTACAGAGTGGATGGAAATGATGAATGGTAAGTGTTTTGCAATGTCAAATGTATTTATATTGATCAATGATGAAAGACAAATTCTGCTTAAAAATATTTGTTTCAGAAAAGTCATAATTTGATCTATGATTTTCTCTGTTCTAGTTTTGATTAGTAATGCCTGTTACTTTGTAGTTAAATGCGTATTTTCTGCCTTTCACTCCCCCATGCCCTGCCCTCCACCCTCTGCACTCTGCACCTGCTCTTAACAATGTTTAACTATGGTAACACCCTCTAGCTAAACTCTCCCAGCTGAGTTGAAACTTGCCAAGGCATTTCAAATCACCTTAGTAACAAAGTTTATAGTTCAAAAGCTGTTACTTTCTTTAAGAACAAGTCCAAATTTTGCATAATTTACCTTTCGGAAATTAAAAAATTAAAATTTTTTTTTGTGTCTACCTCGTCAAACTTAGTTCTCTGTTTGTTGGAAACTGAGCTGCATTCTTGGTGAACTGCATTTTTTTCTGTTTATGTTAAACTAAAGATATGATAAGAAGTATACAAATTCTAAATCAGCTTCGTAATCTTATTTACTTCCTTATTCTATTGGCAGCATGTTATAAGTCTGTTTTCTTGGAATATACAAAGGAATTTAAATTAATTCTGTTGTTTACTTATCACTTTATGATCAGCAGTGTGGAATAATTTTACTCTTTGGTGTAGGTTCAACAGTTGAAAAGCACATACTCACTTGTGAAGTTTGACCCGGAGGGTAAATCAGTGCTAATTAACAAGGTTGATGTATTCCTTGTATATCAGAAGTTCAGATACATTTCCTTAGTTTGTTCAAAATCTGATACGTGACCGACTTAAACTAGTCAAGGGAATTCACAAACACACACGCTATGAGGGTTCTAAGGAAAATCAATTCAGTTAGTTATTACTCAGAGACATTTCAGCATCTCAGTTATAGCAGTTGTACAGTAGAGACAATAATTTTGTAGACTGTTGAACTTGGTTTTGAAGAGAAGTGCCCTTAAACTGACTAAAGGAGATGGTTTCTCATTAGAAAGTAGCAGGCTCAAAGAGTATACACTCTTGACGAACCTGCGTAACACCCTGTTCTTGCTGGTGTTTGACAATTTCAACCTGGTGACAAGAACTTTGATTTCTCCAGATTCCAGTAGTTTTTCCTACCTCTACTTTCTCTCCTTTTCCATTCCATATTCTGGCTCCTTTCGTACCTCTTCTTTACTCCTCACCTGACTAACACCTCCCTCTGGTGCCTCTCCTCTCCTTTCTCCCATAATCCACGGTCCTCCCCAGTCAACTTCCCTCTTCTTCAGCCTTTTACCTTTTTCACCTATCACCTCTCAGCATTTCACTTCTTTCCTCCCTTGCCCACCCACCTACCTTCTCCCTCACCTGGTTTCCTATCACCTCCATTTTATACTTCTTGCTTTTTGCCATCTTCTTCTTTTTCCTTCCCTCTTCCTTTCCAGTCCTGATGAAGGGCCTTGGCCTGAAATGCCAAACCTTTATTCCTTTGCATGGATGTTGCCTTACCTTCAGCCCTAACCAACAGACCTCGGATAGTCAGGATGCACAACCACTCCTCCCTCCCCATTACCCTCAACATGGGTGTCCCCAGGCTCACTGCTGTACTCTCTGCTGACACACGAGCTGCTTGACCCAGACACTGAGTAATCACATTGTCAAGTTAGCCGATGATACGACGGTGGGGCTCTTCACCAACAACAATGAGATTGCTCACAGAGAGGAGGTGGAAGAGTTCGAGGCCTGATGCCAAGCTAATGACCTCTTCCTTGATGTTAACAATACAAAGGAGATGGTTAGAAACATAGAAACCATACAGCACAACAGAGGCCCTTTGGCCCATAAAGCTGTGCCGAACAGGTTCCTACCTTTGAACTACCTAGGCTTTACCCATAGCCCTCAACTTTTCTAAGCTCCATGTAGCTATCCAGGAATCTCCTAAAAGACCCTATTGATTCCACCATCACTACTGCCACTGGCAAACCATTCCACACACTCACCACTCTCTGTGTAAAACACTTATCCCTGATATCCCCTCTGTACCTACTTCCAAGCACCTGAAAACTATGCCCTCTCACATTAGTCATTTCAGCCCTGGGAAAAAGTCTCTGACTATTATCATTATCTTGTACACCTCTATCAGGTCACCTCTCATCCTCCGTCGCTCAAGGAGAAAAGACCGAGTTCACTCAACTTATTCACAGAACGCATGCTCCCCAATCCAGGCAACATCTTTGTAAATCTCCTCTGCACCCTTTCTATGGCTTCCACATCCTTCCTGTAGTGAGGCGACCAGAACTGAGCATAGTACTCCAAGTGGGGTCTGACTAGGGTCCTATATAGCTGTAACATTACCTCTCGGCTCTTAAACTCAAGCCCACGATTGATGAAGGCCAATGAATCATATGCCTTCTTAACCACTGAGGCAACCTGTGCAGCAGCTTTGAGTGTCCTATGGACTTGGACCCCAAGATCCCTCAGAGTCTCCACATTGCCAAGAGTCTTACCATTAATACTATATTCTGCCATCACATTTGACCTACCAAAATGAACCACCTCACACTTATCTGGGTTGAACTCCATCTGCCACTTCGCAGCCCAGTTCTGCATCCTATCAATGTCCCGCCATAACCTCTGACAGCCCTCCACACTATCCACAACACCCACAACCTTTCTTTCATCAGAAAATGTACTAATCCATCCCTCCATTTCCTTATCCAGGTCATTTATAAAAATGAAGTTATTGACTTCAGGAGAACTGACATCACTCCCACCCCTCTTTACATCAGCAGCACAGCAGTTTCAAACTCCTGGGAGTGCAAATCCTGTAAACCTCTCATGGTCCCAGAATGCATCCTACACAATCAAGCAAGCTCACCAACACCACTGCTTTCTGAGGAGGGTGAGGAGAGCTGGACCATGTACATCAATTCTCACAGCCATCTACAGATGCGCAGTAGAGAGCATTGTAACAAGCTGCATCACCGCATGAAATGGAAACCGCACTGTGGCGGATAGGAAAGCTTTTCAAAGGATCGTCAAAACTTCCACCAGCCCATCACGGACGTATGTGCAGAAAGATGCTGGGAGAAAAAGCCAGCAATATCATGAACGATCTCACCCACCCTGCTCATGGACTGTGTGTCCCACTCCTATCAGGGAGGAGGCTATGTAGCATCCACACCAGGGTCACCAGACTCAAAAACAGATACTTTCCCAAGCACCTCCACTCACTAACCCACCCTTCCACACACCTCGCCACACACTTCACCACCACTACTTTATCACTTCCTATCAGTCACCTTATGTACAGACATTCCTAAAATAACATCACTTTATGTACATACAATATAAACTATCTTATGTAATTGTATTTATGTTTTTTTAAAAAATGTGTTTTTTGTGCTGCATCAGATCTGGAGTAATAATTATTTTGTTCTCCTTTGCACTAATGTTCTAGAAATGGCTTTAAATAACCTTGAATTGAATTGAGTTCCTCTAGCATTTAGTGTGTGCTGCTCTGGATTTCCAGTAAACACAAAGTACACTGCAGATGCTGTGGTCAAATCAACAAGTACAAAAGCTGGATGAACCCAGCAGGTCAGGCAACGTCCGTTGAAATAAGCAGTCAACGTTTTGGGCCGAGGCCCTTCGAGATCCTGACGTTCATCCAGCTTTTGTACATCTGGATTTCCGGAATCTGCAGAATCTCTTGTGTTTATTATCTCACTGGCAGGCTGGTTGAGAGGCCATCCCCTTCTCCCTCTTCTTTTCAGAACCCTTGGATTGAGAATCATTTACTTCCTCTCTGGCTTTGGAATTCTGAGGCCAAAGTCTGAACTGCAGGTTCTTTCATAAGAGGTGCTGGTGGGTGGGAGGCTAGCTTGTCAGGGTCAGAGTTAGGTTTATTATCGTTGGTGTCTGCCATGTTATCTTGTTGCAGCAGTATTGTGCAAGATATGAAAAATTACTGTAAGTTACAATAAAAAAATAAACAAAAGTGCAAAAGAGGAATAACAAGATAGTGTTCATGGGCCATTTAGAAGAAGGAAAGAAGCTATTCCAAAAATCAGACTCCTGTATTTCTTCCCTTGTGGTAGTACGAGAAGCAGGCATGTTTTGGGTGATGAAGGTCCTTAATGATCGATGCATTGCCATTAAAAATTTCCTCATTGGTGAGGAGGCTTGTGCCCATGATGGAGCTCGGTGAGTCTACAACTCACTGTAGCCTGTTTCAATCTCGTGCATTGGAATCTCCACACCGGATGGTGATGCAACCGGTCACAATGTTCTCCAGTGTTCATCTGTGGAAACTTGCTAGCCTTTGGTGACGTGTCAAGTCTCCTCAGGTGGTAGTGCCCAATTTGTGTAGCATGTGCAGGTCTCCTGTGTGGTTAATGACGTGGGGACTCCAGGTTCTCGATGAAACAGTGAATGATTTTTTTTCTTTGCTTTGAGTTATCTTGGGTGAAAGATACCGAGGAAGCAATGCGGTTGTTGCATTTCTTCAAGGAAAGTTTGAACACATCCTTCCTCTGCTGGTAACTTTTTCCTATTTCTTCCAGTGCTTGGAACAGAGTATCTGCTTTGGGGAGGGTGTGTGTCTGGTGTTGGGTATGTACACAATGTGACCTGCCCAGTGCTGAGATTTCAATGACAAGATCACCACCATCTTCACTGCGTCAGTATAGTCTTTGGTAGATTGAGGCAAGGAGTATTTGAAGAACAACACCTCACTCAGCTTTGGTAGAAAACTTATGGTGCAAGAAAATAGCCTGCATTAAGCAAATATACTATCCGTACATGAAACAAACAGCTAATATTGTGATCCACCACATCGCTTTATAAAAAAAAGCCGACACTCACATCCATAATGAGGTGCAAAGGGTCCTTGTGCAGGATTCCCTAATGGTTAATTTGCAAGCTGAAGCGGTGGTGAGGAAGGTGAAAGCAATGTTAGCATTCATTTCAAGAGGACTAGGATACAAAAACATGAATGGAATGCTGGAGCCTGTATAAACCACTGATGCAACCTCACTTGGAGTAGTGTGAACTGTTCTGGGCCCCTTATTTGAGAAAAGATGTGCTGAAATTGGAGAGAGTTCAGAAGAGGTCCACGAAAATTATTCCAGGGGTGAACAGATTATCCCATGAGCAGCGACTAAAGGCTCTGGACCTGTATTCTCTGGGATTTAGAAGAATGAGGGGAGATCTCATTGAAACCTACCAAATGTTCAAAGGCCTAGATAGAGCGGATGTGAAGGGGACGTTTCCTTTGGTGGGGGAGTCTAGGGCCAGTGGGCACAGCATCAAAATAGAGGGATGTCCATTTAGAATAGAGATGAGGAGGAATTTCTTTAGCCAGAGGAAAGGACATTTGCAGATTTTGCTGCCACAGATGGTTGTAGAGGCAGTTAAAGTGGAGGTTGATACATTTTTGATTAGTCAGCATGTGAAAGGTTATGGGGAGAAGGCAGGAGAATGGGGTTAAGGGGGAAATGGATCAGCCATGATTAAATGGTGGAGCAGACTCGATGGGCCAAATGGCCTAATTCTGCTCCTATATCATATGCTCTTATAATAATTCTTTCTGTTTATGGAATTGTTGCTCTAACTCTAAAGAACAATAGTGAGATTAGAATAGCTGCTCCACAGGAGTTTTTCTACACATTCCAGCCAAAGATTTATTTTATACCCATGTGGAGGTTAGGATGTTATTAAGAACTTGCTCTTCTTCTGGATTGTCCTACACATTTACTAATCCTTTTGTATTCTTCCTTTCCAAATACTAATCCAGTTAAGTAGTAAGTATTGCTCGAGGATATGTTTCAACAGATGCCTGAGGTAAAGAATGGTTTTCCATGAATAATGCCATGGGTGGAAACAAATCCCTTTTCAGTTTAGATTATTCCTCAGTTTATGATCAGTTGCTCACAATTAACCAAACTTGTGCTTGCTGTTTCGTCTGTCAAGTTCTCTCATAGCTTTGGTCCGCTTTAACCTTTGCCAAAATGGCCCAACTTGTGAGCCCAGATGATGTGAAAACCCAGCAGAATCTGTAGTGCTGCCACACTTGTGTCTCAGTAAATAAAATGTGACTAAATGTTTGGAGAATTTCACACTTTTATTTTGACACCAGGGTCTTGTGCCCTTCTTGTAGTCTGAGAAATGACCTGATAAAGCTTATGACATGATGGATACAAAGTGGGGCATGCTGATGATCTGGGGTTAAGAAGGATAATAAATCAGTCATAATTGAATGGCAGAGCAGAATCTAAGTGTAGAATAGTTTAATAATTCTGGTCCTATATCTTATGGTCTTATGAATGATGTAACTGATGGGATTTTGGTCACATTTACAGATGTTACAAAGATAGGTGGAGGGGCAAATAGAGTTGAGGAAGCATAGAAACTGCAGAAGGACTTGGACAGTTTGGGAGGGTGGGCAAAGAAGTGGCAGATAGAGTGCAGCAGAGGGAAGAACATGGCTATGCACTTGGTAGAAGGAATGAAGACATTGATAATTCTCCAACTGGGGATAGAATTCAGAAATTAGAGGCTCAAAGGAACTTGGGAGACCTAGCACAGGTTTCCCTAAAGGTTAACTTTCAGGTTGAATTGGTAGTAAGGAAGGCAAATGCAATTTCCACTTTTATTTTGAGAGGTCTAGAATATAAAAGCAAGGATGCAAGGCTGAGGCTTAAGAAGATGTTGGCCGGATCACAGTTGGAGTATTGTGAGCAGTTTTGGCCCCATATCTTCCAGGAAAGATGTGCTTGTGCTGGAGAGGGTCCAGAGGAATTTTACAAAAATGATCCTGGGGATGAAAGAATTAAGATAGGAGGAGCTTTTGATGGCTCTGGGTCTGTACATCCTGGAGTTTAGAAAAAGGAAGGGGAATTTCATTGAAACCTACCAAATGTTGAAAGAACTGGATAGAGTGGACTAGGAGAGGATGTTTCCAGTAGAGGGAGAGTGTAGGACCAGAGGGACAGCCTCAGACTGCCCCTTTAGAACAAATGAGGAGGAATTTCTTTAGCCGGGTAGAGCATGGTGGATCTGTGGACTTGATTGGCACAGATGACTGCGAAGGCCATGCAATTGGACATGTTTAATGTGGAGGTTGATAAGTTCCTGATTAGAAAAGGCATAAAAGCTTTTGAGAAGAAGGCAATAAAATGGTGTGGAGAGGGAAACATAAATCAGCCATGACTGAATGATGGGGCAGACTCGATAGACCAAATGATCTAATTCTGTTCCCTTATCTTATGATCTTATTTCATATAGTAATGAATAAAACAATGAAGGAAATCAGGTGAGATTTTACTCAAAGAGGATTTGTGGTTAGTAGAATAGATGTATTTAAGAACAGGGTAGACATGAGAACAGAATAGAAAATTAGGCTTCTGGCATGTGATAAAGTAAATAGAAGCAGGTTCATTGACATGAACCTGATTGGCTGGAGGATCAGCTCCTTGTGATAAAATTCCATGTAATGCAATTACATTTCTGTTTAATGACGGATTATGAAAGGCTTCTGCTGGGCATTTTCATTTTCTTGTTAAGCTACTTTTAATAAATGATTTATGAATCACATTATTTATCTTCAGAATCACACGAAGTACGGTTCACTGACACACCTGAAATTCTTCGTAAGCTTGACGTGTATTTCCATTATATTCTTCCAAACAAGTGAAGGCTTATTGGAAAAGCTTTTGTTAATTGCCCAAGGGTGTGCAAACATAGCTTGGGACTCAAGAAGAGGGAATTGTAGCCTGGCACCTGAACTCTTTATTTAATGCAAACTTATGTGTGGTGCTTACCAGTGAATTAACTGTCAGCAGGGAAGGGCAAGAGTGAAAGAAAGTCCAGGGGGAACTCTTTGTGTTTGTTCAGAGCTCACCTTGACATGCGAGTAAGTTGTTAGAAGCAATGACCTTATGTTAGAGATTTTCACTCATGACCAAAGTTAATTGAACTATTCCCTCCCAGACTCTTCAAAAAATGGCTCTCCTTTAGCTTCCCTTGACACAAGGTGTTCCTTCATAGGGAGTCAATGGAGGGTCTCCTCCCAGACTGCTAATCGGACTCATTTTGGGAACGTGCTTGAAGGGCTGTAGCCCTTCAGTCCAGAGAGCATCTGAAGCTGCACTTATTTGTGCTTACATGATTAGCTATTTATCCTTTCAAGTTCTTTCATAAATTTGATTGCTAAAATTGCACCAACTTGTAAGCCCAGTCATGTGAAAGCCCACCAGCATCTGTCTCTTGTCTCACCTAGATATTAGTAAATAGAACCTGACTAAACTCTTGGATAATTCCAGCTTTTGTTTTGACATGAAGGTTTTACACCTTTCATTTCATCTGAGACATGACCCGATAAAAATGTTATTGGGAAACACACAGGTCTTTTTCCAACATGCTTCTGAGAATAAGCCACTAGAATGCTGTCTCAAGCATTTTTATAGCCAATTTGGTGATTAATTTCATGCACCACTGTGGGCACAAACAACATCAGTAAAGAGTGAAATCCAATATTTGGCCTTCTGTGCCTGTAATGGAGTCTGCCTGTCTCTCGACTATTTACTGGAATGATTGCGGTTGCAGGTGATTTTTAATCTCCACACCTGATTTTCTGCTTTGCATTCCATTCAGCCAGTATTTTATGTCGGAGCATTCTCCTTCCTTGAATATCATGAGTTCAGAATTTTTGACATTTTCTGATCATCCTAATTCCGCACCTACATGACTCCAAGGAATTTCTGTCCCGTGACCACTCAAAGTGTGGGGAACCTGGAGTGTGTACTGGTACCGCAGAGTGGTGGTGGGTGCTCATGACCTGATAGGGTACCCACTTCTCTGCCCCAAAAGCTACTGCCGCTCTAAGAAGAAAGAAAATTCCACGGCTCCTGCAATGACCTCAGCAGCCACTCCAGGAACTACTTCATGGAGTGTAAGTTGATCCTGAAGGATTTTCCAAGAATAGTAATTATAAAGAATGGTCCTGCATCCACACTAGAAATTACATTGGTAGCTCAAGATTCTGGAAATCCAGAGTATCACACACAAAATGTTGGAGAAACTCAGCAGGTCAGGCAGTATCTATGGAAAGGAACAAAGAATCGATGTTTCAGGTCAGGACCCTTCACCAGGACTGGAAAACCTACTGCTGTTACCAAGTATAGCTTGGGTAGATTTGACAATTGCATGAACAAAGCTTTGATCTCTAAATGGTAAATCAATGCTGAACCATATCACATAGTTAGATTGTCATTGTTCCTTTAAGTATGATTGAGGAGAACAGAGACACTTTTAATGAGTTCTGCAATGACTGTGTGAACCTGGCTTACATCATTCACAGATAACCAAATTTAATTAGCAAATTTACTAAGCAATTATCAACAGTGGTTCCATCTTAATGGAGCAAACATTTATATAAGTTAAATATAAACAATAATATAGGTATGCAAAGTTACACCTAACAGTTTTTAACCTGAAAAGAGTTGCCAAATAAAGAAATAAAAGCAAAATCAGATGACAGAAATTTAAAAAAAGAAACTGTTGGGAATATAACTCAGACCAGACAGCATCAGTGGTCATCACTCCCCCTTGGCAAACATTGCCACCATTTGTGTCATACAGGCGTCATGTTATTTATATATTTATTTTACTTTATTTAGCGATATAGCACTATACAGGCCCTCCCAGGTCTTTGAGACACACTGTCCAGCAACCCCGATTTAACCATACCCTAATCATAGGACAACTTACGATGACCAATTAACCTACACAATATGTCTTTGGATTGTGAGAGGAAACAGGAAGACTGGGAGAAAACCCGTGTATTCCACAGGGAGGACAAACAGAACTTCCTTACAGGTGAGACTGGGATTAAACTCCAAACTCAGATGCCCCTGGGCTGTAATAACGTTGCGCTAACCACAACACTACCATGGTTACGGGCATCTACTCCATCACGGACATTCCTTCTGCTCTTCCCAAACCTCCTGCAAAACATATGTGATTTCTTACTTTTTATAGTTCTGATGACCAATCATCAAACTGAAACCTTAAAAACAGTTTCTCACTCCAACGATGCTGCTTGACCTATTGAGCCATTTATTCAATTTTCTGTTTGTAACGCCATTAACATGAAATATTTACCTGTTTAGTGGAAATAGAGGTTCTGTTTAATATTTTTATTTGTCAAATGCAGCAAAACAATGTACTTCATAAAAACAAGCATACTTTCCTTTATTTATGTGCCCTGTTTTCTAAAATTGTAACCGTTTATCAGAAATAGCCACAAGATTTAGGACTTTCCCATCGATAACGGAAGGCCCAGTGGATTGCTACTTTGGGCTCAACATTGGCAAATTTGAGAGGTAAAGCATGGTTAAAGAATTAAAATAATTAACTAGTGGATTTGTAAAGAGAACTAAGTATCATATGCAAATATTAGAAACTAGTAAAGTACCAAGAGTTGAACATAGGAATTTAAGATTATGCTGATGAGTAAACAACTATGAACAATGATTCTGTGACAGTACAATAAATATCTGTTGGGTTAATCATGTAATTTAGTCACTAACAGCCAGTCAGCTTCATGCTTCTATTTTTGGTTGAAGAACATAAAGTTGCTAAAATGTAGACTATAGTTTCAGATAATGAGAATCAAGGAATGTAGAATTAGTTCAAGAAAGTAATAATGAGGTGATCAACCAAGATATAATTAACTGGCAGAGTAGATACAAGGGGGCAATCAATCTACTCCCAGTTCAGTTTCTGGTGTTCTTATAAAATAATCAGGCAGCATCTGAGATGAAAGAGAGAGAGTTAATATTTCAGCACAATGAATTGGCAACAGTTGAAACTACCTTTGTGCCAGATGGATTCATGGCAATTCATCACTCCTTAACATCTGTAGGAAAATATGCGACTATGAGTTATAACTCTATTATCAGTTCTAAGTAAATGATAAAGATAACGGTTGTGCCACAAGCTGTTAGAGAGTTCAAATTCCATTTCTCAGGTATCATCTATTGTTATCTTTTACTATTTCTATTTAGTATGTTGGAGCACGTGGTGAACCTTGATAACAATTCACCTTCATTTGCTGCTCTCAATTTTGGTTAAGCTGTCAGTCAGACAACCAGATGAGATTTCCAATTTCCTTACAGTCGAGACTATCCTGGCACTCAGAGAAATTCCATTCCCAGCTACCTATTTCCCAGTCTTTCTCAGCTGCCATAAGACCATATGATACAGGAGCAGAAGTAGGCCATTTGGCCCATCAAGTCTGCTCCACCATTCAGTCATAGGCTGATCCAATTCTTCCAGTCATTCCCACACCCCTGCCTTCTCCCCATACCCTCTGATACCCTGACTAATCAAGAACCTATCTATCTCTGCCTTCAATGCACCCAATGACTTGGCCTCCACAGCCACTCGTGGCAACAAACTCCACAGATTTACCATCCTCTGACTAAAGTAATTTCTCCACATCTCTGTTCTAAATGGACATCCTTCAATCCTGAAGTTGTGCCCTCTTGTCGTAGAATCCCCTACCATGGGAAATAACTTTGCCATATCTAATCTGTTCAGGGCTTTTAACATTTGGAATGTTTCTATGAGATCCCTCCTCATTCTCCTGAACTCCAGAGAATACAGCCCAAGAGCTGCCAGACATTCCTCATACAGTAACCCTTTCATTTCTGGAATCATTCTCGTGAATCTTCTCTGAACCCTCTCCAATGTCAGTATATCCTTTCTTAAATAAGGAGCCCAAAACTGTACAAAATACTCCAAGTGTGATCTCATGAGTGCCTTATAGAGCTTCAACATCACATCCCTGCTCTTATACTCTATTCCTCTAGAAATGAATGCCAACATTGAATTCACCTTCTTCACCACCGACACAACCTGGAGGTTAACCTTTAGGGTATCTTGCACAAGGACTCCCAAGTCCCTTTGCATCTCTGCATTTTGAATTCTCTCCCCATCTAAATAATAGTCTGCCCATTTATTCCACCAAAGTGCATGATCATACACTTTTCAAAATTGTACTTCATTTGCCACTACTTTGCTCATTCCCCTAAACTATCTAAGTCTCTCTGCAGGCTCTCTGTTTCCTCAACTCTACCCACTCCTCCACCTATCTTTATATCATTGACAAATTTAGCCACAAACCCATTAATCCCATAGCCCAAATCATTGACACACATTGTAAAAAACAGCGGTCCCAATCCTGACCCCTGTAGGAACTCCACTGGTAACTGGCAGCCAGGCAGAACAGGATCCCTTTATTCCCATTCTCTGTTTTCTGCATATCAGCCAATGCTCCATCCATGTTAGTAACTCCCCTGTAACTCCATGGGCTGTTATCTTGCTAAGTAGCGTCATGTGCGGCCTTCTGAAAATCCAAGTACACCATATCTACTACATCTCCTTTGTGTACCCTACTTGGAATGTCCTCAAAAAAGTTGCAGTAGGTTAGTCAGGTAGGATTTTCCTTTCAGGAAGCCATGCTGGCTTTGACCTGTCTTGTCATGTGCCTCCAGGTACTCTGTATTCACATCCCTAACAATTGATTCCAACAACTTCCCATCCACTGATGACAGGCTAACAGGTCTGTAGTTTCCTTTCTGCTGCTTCCCATCCTTCTTAAATAGTGGAGCAACATTTACAATTTTCCAGTCATCTGGTACAATGGTAGAATCTATCGATTCTTGAAAGATCATTGTTAATGCCTCCGCAATCTCTCTAACTTCCTTTAGAACCTGAGGGTGCACTCCATCAGTTCCAGGAGATTTATCCAACCTCAGACCATTAAGCTTCCTGAGCATCTTCTCAGTTGTAATTTTCACTGCACAACTTCCCTGACACTCTTGAATGTCCGGTATACTGCAGATGTCTTCCACCGTGAAGACTGTTGCAAAATACACATTCAGTTCCTCTGCCATCTCTGCGTCTCTCATTACAATATCACCAGCGTAATGTTCTATTGGTCCTATATCTCTCTTTTACCCTTTATATACTTAATAACCCTCCTCTGCATATTAACTCCTCTGTTCTGCCTATTAACTCCACTCTGTTCTGACCCTCCTGTACAAAGGGTAACTTACCATAGTCACTTAATGCAGCAGCCATCACATCAATGGTACGTGAATTGAAACCAAAGAGCCCGAGGAGACTTTAAAAATACCAGAGAAAGAGTGCAAACTCCTCGAAGTCAGCATTTAGCCAGACTGCAGGAGCTGTGAGGTAGCGAAATTAACAGCTGCGACAATGCCTCACCTATCGCTTTGAAAATATGTAGTACATTTGTGTTCAGATCCCTGAAGGTAGAGTTGTTATCTTCTGTGCCCTTAGATAATGCTTAATGCTTTTTGCCTGAACTTCTTCCCTAAAATGATCAGCTCTACTTCCCGAGACAAAATGTCCATTGATATGTTAATATGTCTCAGGAGTCAGAAAAGCCTTGTCCTTCTTTATTCAGCTTTAAAGATCAGTAAATTTCTATTTCATTACTTCTCCACAAGCTGGCTGGAGTTAAATCTTTTGCTACACATTCAGTTCATGCATCATAGCATCAAATTTTTCCCTGTGAATTTATGGACGTGACTTCTTTCCTTTGCATTGGATCCTCTCGTTCATCTCATGTGTTCAATTTCTCTGTCTTTCTACTTCTGTACATCCTTAATTACTCAATTAATGACCACTGATTGCATTACTGATCACTTCTGCCCTTGTTCTTTAACCTCCTGAGTAACTGTCAACCCTCCCTTCGCTCAACGCACATTTGGATAGCTTTAGATCATCCTTTCCTTTACTGATTGGCATCAAATTTCCTTATGTCAATTTCAAAAGTAGTTTCTTTAAGTGAGAATTTGTGTATAGTTAAACATTGTATTTGCCAATGGAATTGGGAATTTAAATTAGTTGAAGATTTTATTGATGTAAATGTAAACATTGGTTATAGCAAAACATATTTAAATAATTTCAAAAGGTATACTTATTATGTATATTTGGGAAGGGAAAATTTGATAAGGGAAATTAGGCATGGATTAATGATAAGATCATACCCACTAAATTGAGCTGACTTCTTAAACAGAATATTAATGATGACATCCTCAATTTTCTTTCCTTTTTTGCCAATAGATTCCAAAGCCAATGGCTCTTGTTCAGTGTGGTGCTTGATTGGCCATTCTTCACTCTACAGACTAACATTGGCTGGTTCCTTAACTAAATACACAACCTTATTCTCACTTAGCATTCCAAAATGCATTTCTCAGCAGGATAACTAAATAACAAAGGAGATTTGGATTGCTTCTTCAATCCCTGGGCATTAATATCATCAACTGGTGTCCAGCAGTAAACTCTGCTTGCAAGGAATAATAACGAGGAGTGCTCAAGGGTGGGAGTAATACATTGGCAATACATTCTGTTGGGTAATCAACAGAAAGCTGAGAAATGTGTGTTCAATAGTAATATTTAAGAGAAGCTTGTTAGGTATATGGATGAGAGGGAAATGGAGGTTCTATGGTCTGTGTGAAGGTAGATGGAACTAGGCAGAAGATCTGGTTGGCATGGGCTAGATGGGCCAAAAGGCTTGCTTCTATGCTGTCCTATTCTATGAGTCTAGATATGGTGATTATGAAATGTTGACCTTGATTGCAAGACAATTAAAGTACTTGAGTCTGTGCCTGGAATACTGAGTACAATTATCTGTTTCTATATTTAAAGAAGGATGTGTTTGCCTTAATGTCATTGCAGAGAGGTTTCACTAGATTGATTTCTGTGATGAGGGGCCGGATGTATGAAAAATGATTGAGCAGTCTGGGCCTTCTAGACTAGAGTCTAGAAGAATGATAGCTGAATATAAAATTCCAAAGAAGACTGTAAGGGGTAGATGCTGCAAAAATGTTTTCCCAGTGGGACAATCTAGATCAAGCAGACATAGTTTCACAATAATGGTTAGGGTTGGAGTGGAGAGGATGAGGTGTTACTTCTCTCTGGGAATATGAATATTTGGAGTTTTCCACTCCAGAACATTGGGAGGCAGATAGCAAATATTTTCAAAATAAGATGAACGAATATTTAAACTGAAAGGGATTTAAATGATAAGGGGAGACAGCATAAAACAGCAATATCTGAGCGGTGACAATAAAGGTGTGCCCATGATAAGAGGTATAGATTGAGGGTGGAAATAACTAATACGAAGGGGCATAATTTTAAGGTGATTGGAGTAAAGTACTGGGTGGCAGGTCTTATGGGGAGTGATTAGAGGAAGCATGTCAGGGGTAAGATTTTTACATAGAGAGTTGTGGGTGTATGGAATGTCCTGCTGGGTGGTGGTAGGAGCAGATATATTAGGGATATTTAAGGAACTCTTAGATAGGTACATGGATGATAGAAAAATGGACTGCTATGTAGGTAGGAAGGATTAGATTAATCTTAGTGTAGGTTAAAAGGTTGTCGCAACATCATCAGCTGAAGGGCCTATAGTTTACTGTAGCATGCTATGATGTATGTTCTAAGTGGTGTTGATGCGAAGGTTGAATCTGCCATCAATGTTATTTATTTATTTGTTTCGCATTCCAGTCCTTTCAGCTACTCTACCCCAGCCACCTCCCCTCACCCCCCACAACCCAATTAGCACTAACTAATCATGGACAACTTACAATGACCAACTAACCTACTAACTGCTATGTCTTTGGACTGTGGGAGTAAACCAGAGCACCTGGGGGAAACCCACGCATTTCTGAGGGAGAGGGTAGAGCACAGTGCCGGAAGAGAACTCTGAACTCCAAAACGCTCCAGATATAATAGCTGACCTCTATGATACCATGGTGCCCAACTTAATGAACGATGGAAAGGTTCCTCACCGTATCATAACACACAATGTTATTATTTATATACATCAGAAGGAACATGACCAACAGATTCAGATCTTTCCAAGAATGAAATCAAGCAGCGGCAGCTAGCTCTCTGACATGACTGATTCCACAATGTGCCACCCGAACTTGGATTTAAGTTTGGATGAATTATTGGTGTAGTAAGTGACTCAGAACCAGAAGCAGCTTTACCGTCACAGACATTAGGTGTGAAATTTGTTATTTTGTGGCAGCAGTACAGTGCAGGCATAACAAATTACTGGAAGGCACAGTAATAAATAAACAAGTCAATAATGTGAAATTGGAATAGACAGGTAGCGTTCATGGACCGTTCAGAAATCTAATCACAAAGGGAAAGAAACTGTTCCTAAAATATTACATGTTTGTCTTCAGGCTTCTGTATCCTCTACCTAATATACGGTGGAGCTGTTGCCTGGGGGATATTCTCCCTTGTGCTTTGGATTCCCCCCTCACCCTAAAAATATGGGAACTGGTCAGTCAATTAGATTGTCCAGAAGGTGTAAGATCCAGGGGGTATAATCGGACCAACAATACACAAAATGCTGGAAGAACTCAGCAAGTCAATGCAAGTCAAGCAAAGCACCATTTATGGAGGGGAATGAACAGTCAATGTTCTGGACCAAGACCCTACATAAGGATTGGAAAGGAAGGCAGAAGAAACTAGAATGAGGACATGAGGGAAGGGGAAGGATTACAAGCTGGTAGGTGATAGGTGAGAACAGGTGAGGGAGAAGGTGAATGGGTGGGAGAGGAAATTTGGAAGATGCATATGGAAGAGGTAAAGGGCTGAAGAAGAAGGAATCTAACAAGGGAGGACAGTAGAAAGAAAGGAGAAAGGAAACCATTGGGAACTGATGGAAAGAGGAGGAGAAGCACAGGGGTGAGGGGATAACCAGAATGGGAAATGGAAAAAGAGAGAAGGATTGGGGAGGGGGAGAAATTACCTGAAGTTAGAGAAATTGAAGTTCATGCCCCCAGGTTGGAGGCTACCTAGACAGAGTGTGAGGCGTTTCTCCTCCAACCTGAGTTTGGCTCAATCATTGCAATGGAGGAGGCCATGGATCAACAAGTCAAGATGGGAATGGAAAAGTCAAATTGAAATGCAAGCCATTAGAAGATTGAATTTAACGGATGATCCTGCCTTTTGCTGTAGACAGAGTGAACATTCTTGACAAATCCGTCTCTAATAATAGGCATGTATGGAAAAGAGGTTACAGGGTAAATTAGTGGGGAATGAAATGGTAAGGGTGTGGACTTAATGGGATAAGAATGTCTTGTTCTATGTTGTATGGGAGCATGTAAAGTCCTGGACCTGAGGAATGGGTCCAGAAACCTGGACTGACCTAGTGTGGTTGTGAGAAGTGGTATAATGCTGTTTTCTGGTTGAGATCTCTCAGGTGGAGTGTCTGCAGGTGTTCTTTTACAGAAGAATTATTCCCAGAGCCCTGGCCAAAATGTATTCCCCAATCAATACTTCCAGAGCTGACTATTTCAAGTCAAGTCAAGTCACTTTTATTGTCATTTTGACCATAACTGCTATGTACAGTACATAGTAAAAATGAGACATTTTTCAGGACTATGGTGTTACATGACACAGTACAAAAACTAGACTGAACTTCGTAAAAAACAACACAGAGAGAAAAAAAAAACAACTACACTAGACTACAGATCTACCCAGGACTGCATAAAGTGCACAAATCTGATTGTTATCACAACATTACTAGCCAAAGCTTATTATATGCAAAGTAACTGCTACTGTATTTTTAACAATATAAAAAATATTGGGACAAAGCATTCAGGGTATCCAGACAGATACTTGAAAATAAGTAATAAATATAAACTTCTGTTTCTTCTTAGGTAGGGAACTTAGAAAATAACAAAGTTATTAGAGCAGGGGATAAAATTATAGGCTAGATGTTGGATGGCTTAGTACTGGACAATTGACTCTCTCTGTTACCCATACCTACCACAACCTGGTTTGAAAGTGGGGAGTCTGCATTGCTGGCTTAAAATGCTCCTGGCTTCTAGATACATGAGCTGCAGAGCAATAAAGATTGAATATTTGGAATGGATACTCCTGAGAAGTCCCTTCAAAATTTTTCACAGCCAACTGTCAAAGTAGTAAGGCTTTTCAAAATCAGATTGATTATCACAAACTCATATGACCTGAAGTTTGTTGTTTTGCAGCAGCGGTACAGTGCAAAAATATAAAATTACTATAAATTACAAAAATAAGTAAATAGTGGTCATGGGTTCATGGACCATTCAGAAATCCGATGACAGAAGGGACAAAGCTGTTCTTGATTCACTGAGTGTGGGTCTCCTGTACCTCCTCTCCAATGGTAGTAATGAAAAGAGGGCATGTCCCAGATGCTGAGGGCCCTTAGCGATAGATGCACCTATTCGAAGCACCACTCTTGAAGGTGTCCTCAATGCTGGGGAGGATTGTGACTGTGGTGGAAATGGCTGAGTCAATAACCCTCTGCAGCCTCTTGCAATCCTGTGCACTGGAGCCTCCATCGCAAGCAGTGATGTAATCAGTCAGAATGCTCTCCACTGTATAAACCTATCGAAATTTGTAAGAGTCTTTGGTGGTATACTGAATTCCCTTACACTCCTAACAAAGTAGAGCAACTGGCGTGCTTTCTTCATAATTTCATTGAAGTGTTGGGCCCAGCATGGGCTTTTTGAGATGTTAAGGCCCAGGAACTTAAAGCTGCTCACTCTTTCCACCTTTGACCCTTCCACAAATAAAAGAAGTGAATTAAGAAAATGGCTCCATGGAGGGTCAACTTCTTGAGTGCTGCTCTCAAGGAAATCACATATTCAATGTGTCTCTGCTATTTAGAAATACATAAAAGCTATTAAAATGATTCTGATCATTTAAAAATAAAGATCATTACATTAAAAATAAGATCAGCCAAGAGCATTTAAATAATCAAGAAAATAAATTTACCTTCTCATTTCTTTCCTGCAGCTTCCCTATCCCACTGAAATCAAGTTGTTTCAGAATACTGTACAGACTAACCTGCAGGAGGCTCTGAGGAACTTAAGTAAGACCCATCCCTGTGCTCTTCCTGTGAGTCATTCAATCATTCTGGGATTTTCACATATTAATATTCCCCACCTACAGAAGTACCAGATCTGCTGTCCTTTAAATGGTTCCTTTCAGGAATCAAGACATGCCAGAGTGGGAGGGATTAAAGGAGGAGGGGTGGCATTACTGGTCAGGGAAAATGTCACAGCAGTGCTCTGTCAGGACAGATTAGAGAACTATTCTAGTAAGGCGTTATGGGTGGAACTGAGAAATAAGAAATGTATGACCACATTAGTAGGGCTATATTGCAGACCACCCTACAGCTTGCAAGACTTAGAAGGAAAAAATTTGTAAAGAGATCGTAGACTGCTGCAAGAAACTTAAAGTTGTTATAGTAGGTGATTTTAACTTTCCACTTATTGACTGGGAATCCCATACTGTAAAAGGACTGGATGGGATGGAGCTCGTCAAATGTGTTCAGGAAAGTTTCCTTGATCTGTATGTAAAAGTCCCAATGAGAGAGTGTGAGATAGCAGATCAGCTGTAAGGGAATAAGACAGAGCTAGTGTCAGAAATTTGCAAAGAGGAATACTGTATCTAATGATCGTAATGCCATTAGTTTAAAAGTAATTATGCAAAAGGATATCTCTGCTCTGTGGGTTGAGATTCTAAATTGGAGAAAGGCCAATTTTGATAGTATCAGAAAGGAGCTGGCAAATGTGGGTCGTGGCACACTATTTTCTGGCAAAGGTGTACTTGGTAAGTGGGATGCCTTCAAATGTAAACATTTCAGAGTACAAAGCTTGTATGTGCTTGTCAGAATAAAAGGTAAAGATAAAAGGTGTAGAAAGATACTCCTATTGGTAAAGGAAAAAAAATGAGGTGTACAGCAGTAAAGGCAGGTAGGACCAAATGAGGTACTATGGAGTATAAGAAATAGATAGTTAGATAGATACTTTATTCATCCCCAAGGGGAAATTCAACATTTTACCAGTGTCCCATACACTTATTGTAGCAAAGCTAATTACATACAGTATTTAACTCAGTATAAATATGATATGCATCTAAAATCACCCTCCCAAAAAGCATTAATAAATAGCTTTTAAAAAGTTCTTAAATAATTTACTGAAGTGCATTGAGTGGTAACTTAAGCACAGTCCTAACCCCGGCACGCAACATGTCTTGCCCCTGGTGGTTGAATTGTAGAGCCGAATGGCGTTGGGGAGTAATGGCGTTGTCAAGTCTGTCAAATGAAACAAAACTCTTAAGAAAGAAATCAGGAGGGCTAAAAGAAGGCATGAGGTTGCCCTAACAGACAAGATGAAGGCAAATCCTGAGGGACGTTAAGTGCAAAAAGATTGTAAGGGACAAAATTAGTCCTCTGGAAGATCAGAATGCTTCTCTATGCATGGAGCCAAAAGAGATGGGGGTGAACTTAAATGGATTATTTTGCATTTATAGTTACTCGGGAGATGGACACAGACTCTCTAGAAATAAGGCAATGCAGCATTAGTCATGGGCCCTGTAAGGATTACAGTGGAGGAGGTGTTTGCTGTCTTGAGGCAAATTAGGATGCATAAGTCCCCAGGGCCTAACAAGGTGTTCCCTTGGACCCTGTGGGAAGCATGTGCAGAAATTGCTGGAGCCTTAATAGGGTTATTTAAATTATCCTTCGTGACAAGTGAGGTGTCGTAGGATTGGAGGATAGGTAATGTTGTTCTGCTGTCTAAGAAAGGCTTTGAAAATAAACCAGGTATTTATAGGCTGGTGAGCCTGACATCACTAGTGTGAAAGTTATTGGAAGGTATTCTAAGGGACTAGATATACGTGTATTGGAATAGATATGGACTGATTAAGGATAGTCAACATAGTTTCCAGTGTGGTAGGTTGTGTCCAACCAAACTTATGGAGTTTTTCGAGAAATTTACCAGGCAAGTTGATGAAGACAAGGCAGTGAATGTTGTCTACATGGACAAGGCCTTTGACAAGGTCCCATATGGAAGATTGGTCAAGAAGGTTCAGTCGCTCAGCATTCAGGATGAGGTAGTAAATTGGATTAGACATTGGCTTTGTGGGAGAATCCAGTCAGTGGTAGTAGATGGTTTTCCTCTCTAACTGGAGGCCTGTGACTACTGGAGTGCTTCAGGGATTGGTGCTGGGTCCATTGTTGTTTGTCATCTATATCAATGATCTGGAAGATGATGTGGTTAACTGGATCCGCAAATTTGCGGGTGATACCAAGATTAGGGGTGTAGTGGACAGTTAAGAAGACTATCAGAGTTTGCAGCGGGATCTGCATCAGCTGGAAAAGTGGATTGAAAAATGGCAGATGGAATTTAATGCAAGCAAATGTGAGGTGTTGCAGTTTGGTAGAAGCAACCAGGGTAGGTTTTACACAGTGAACGGTAGGGCATTGAGGAATGCAGTAGAATACAGGTACATAACTCATTGAAAGTGGTGGTGCAGGTAGATTGCGTCATAAAGAAAGCTCCTGGAACATTGGTCTTCATAAATCAAAATATTGAGTCCAGGAGATGTGATATTATGTTGAAGTTGCATAAGACATTGGTAAAAGCTAATTTGGAGTGTTGTGTGCAATTTTGGTCACCTACCGACAGAAGAGATGTAAATAAGGTTGAAAGAGTCCAAAGAAATTTTACAAGGATGTTGCAGGGACTGGGAGACCTAATTTTTGAGGAAAGATCAAACAGGTTAGGACTTTTTTCCTTGGAATGTAGAAAATTGAGGGGAGATTTGATAGAGGTATACAAAATTATGAGGAGTATCCATAGGGTAAATGCAAGCAGGCTTTTTCCATTGGGTGGGACTACAACCAGAAGTCATGGGTTAAGGGTAAAAGATAAAAAGTTTAAGGGGAACATGAGGGGAATCTTCTTCACTTACATGGTCGTGAGAGTGTGGAACAAGCTGCCTCTGCAAGTGGTGCATGTGAGCTCGATTTCAACTTTTAAAGGAAGTTTGGAAAGTACACGGATGGTGTGGGTGCAGCTGTATGGGAGTAGGCAGTTTAAGTGGTTTGGCATGGACTAGATGGGCTGAAATACCTGTTTCTGTTGGGCTGTACTTTTCCATGACTCTATGTCTGCCAACATTAACTGGCAAAACTTAGACCAAATCTAAAATGGAGTAATTCAACAGCATAGACTCATAGGATCCTACAATGAAATGGAAAGCAATTTGATCCACTGTAGTTGGGCTAGGTGCTGTCTAATTTAGTACACACCCCAACATTCCCTTTAGTCATGTACCTTATTCCTCTCTGAGCCTGTAGCTAATTTTTGGGCTGTTTGTCAGAAACTGATTCTATCATACTTACAGGAAATATGGCCTAGATCCTAATGTCTCTTGCTTCCAAGGAATGTCTCCTCTTTTTTTTTCTAGTTCTTTTGCTCATTAGTTTAAACTTATCACTTTGCTTTCTCACTTACCAGAGAAATTAATTCTCTCCACTATTAAAAATTCTCTTCTCTGTTAAAGCTTTACACAAGATTAAAAACTTTGCTGGGTCTCCACTTAACCTCATCTGCTCTGAAAATATCAACTCTAAATTCTCTAATATCTGTATTCCTGAACTCCTTTAGCCCTGGTATCATCTTTTCAAACCTCTTCTCTACCTTGTCCTGAAGAATTTCATCATATTGTTAAGACTCAATTATTTTCAGAATCAGACTCATATACTGACATATGATGTGAAATTTGTTGTTTTGCAGCAGCTGAAGTGCAAAGACATATAGTCGATTTACTATAGCTTATGTAACTATTTCCTAATGATGATAATAGTTTGCTACGCTATCTCCTACACAACATTTTGGGGTCTGTACCAGCAATAGAGCTACCATGCTCTTCAACTACACGCAAATAGTTTCAGTTCTTGAAGTCTTTAGAATATTATTCTGTTGAATGTAATATCATCTTTCATAAGAACATTGGAAAATAGTAACAGTAGTAGTTCATACCACATCAAGCCTGCCCTGCCATTCAATATCATCATGTATGATCAGCCTTAACATATCTTTTCCCTTCTGTGCCACATATGTACTCAGTCATTCAAATATTTATCTACCTTCTCTTGAAATGCTTCCCAGAATTTTCTCAACTATCAGTGCTAAACACTTCCAGTGAATTACCACCTCCTGTGGGAAGTGATATAATTATCAAAACTCACACCTGTGCTTTTAACTTTGCATACTTCTCTGAATACTTAGTAGCCAGGTATATTAAGTTTCCACTCTTCCCTAAATTTAAACAAGGTCTACTCTGTAGCTTCTTCAGTGTCTAGAAAAAGTATTGACCATCTTTGGAATTTTTCATGGTTTGTTGTTTTATAGAAATTGAATTACAGTGGATTGAATTGGCCTTTTTGGCACTGATCAACACAAAAAGACTTCTGTGTCAAAGTGAAAATAGATCTCTACAAAGTGATCTAAATTAATTGCAAATATAAAACACAAGTATTCACTGTGCATCCCCCTAATATGACTCAACAAATCATCACTCGTGCAGCTAATTGGTTTTAGAAGTCACATAGCTAGTTAAGATGCCCAAACTATATATAAACCTGCGTGTAGTCAAGATGTTTCAATTGATTGCAGTAAAATACATCTGTATCTGGAAGGGCCATCTGCTGGTGAGTCAGTATCCTGGCAAAAACTACACCGTGAAGACAAAAGAACACAACAAGCAACTCTGCGGAAAGGTTATTGAAAAACACACAAGTCAGGAGATGGATACTAGAAAATTTCCAAGTCACTGAATATCCCTTGGAGTACAGTTAAGTCAATCATCAAGAAATGAAAAGAATATGACACGGCTGTAAATCTGCCTAGAGCAGGCCTTACTCAAAAACTGAGTGGCTGTGCAAGAAGGGGACTGGTGAGGGAGGCCACCAAGAGACCTATGACAACTCTGGAAGTTGTCATAGCTGAGATGGGAGAGACCGCACATTCAATAACTGTCGCCCTGGTGCTTCACCAATCGCATTCATGGGAGATTCATGGGAGAGTGGCAAAGAAAAAGCCATTGTTGAAAAACAATACACATGAAATCTCGGCTAGACTTTGTCAGAAGGCATACGAGTGACTCTGAAGTCAGCTGGAAAAAGGTTCTATGGTCTGATGAAACTAAAATTGAGCTTTTTCGCTATCAGACTAACCATTGTACATCATCAAAAACACACCACTCCTACTGTGAATCATGGTGGTGGCTGTATCATGCTGTGGGGTTGCTTCACTGCACCAGGCTTGTGGGAGCAGAGGATATAAGAAATGCAGCAAAATACAGGGAAATCCTGGAGGAAAACCTGATGCAGTCTGCAAGAGAACTGTGACTTAGGAGATTAGCTTTTCAGCAAGACAATGACCCCAAGTATAAAGTAAAAGCTGCACAGGAACGGCTTAAAAACAGCAAAGTTAATATCCTTGAGTGGCCAAGTCAGAGTCCAAATGAAAATTTGTGGCTGGACTTGAAAAGGGCTGTTTACTCAGAATCCCCATGCAATCTGACAGAGCTTGAGCGGTTTTGTAAAGAAGAATGGGGAAAAATTGCAGTGTCCAGATGTGCAGAGCTAATAGAGACCTATCCATACAGACTCAAGGCTGTAATTTCTGCCAAAGTTACACCTACTAAATACTGACCTGAATGGGTGAATACATGCAATCCATTATTTTATATTTGTAATTAATTTAGATCACTTTGTAGAAATCAGTTTTCGCTTTGACATGAAAGAATCTTTTTCTGTTGC
The DNA here is from genome assembly GCF_030144855.1 of Hypanus sabinus. Lineage (NCBI taxonomy): Eukaryota > Metazoa > Chordata > Chondrichthyes > Myliobatiformes > Dasyatidae > Hypanus > Hypanus sabinus. The sequence continues at coordinate 43,390,241 of NC_082719.1, read as the reverse complement.
TCAGTGTCAAAAAAGAACCAAATTAATTCCACTGTGATTCAATGTTGTAAAACAATAACACATGAAAACTTCCAAGCAAATGGAAGGTGTATACATTTACAGGCACTGTAAATCATGATCTCGAGGCAGGAAAATGTTGATGTATATGGTGAAAGGCGACTAGGTAGAGTCATGATCAAGATAAAGATGAACTTACTGAATATTATGCCTTTTTCTATATTTCTAAACTTAATTACGTTTTTGCCCAGAACAATGTTTCTGTTGTCCCCAGATATAGTGGTTGACTGTTTACATTCCTGAGACATGAATACGTACCTCTCTCTCCTTATTCGCTGTTCCACCATATTTGGAAAGGGAATGGTTGATGCAATTAATATGCACACTTCACTTCTCAATACTGGCATCCAGATATTCTTTTCAATTGTTTAGAGTTTTCTACATGTAACAAATGTCATCACACAATAGTTTTTTATGCTATAAAAGCAAGCAGTCTATTTTTAACTTTAAAGGCTGAAATATTTCAGCCTGCAACCAACTGAAAAGGTGAAAATTTCAAAAGTGTATCTATCTGAGCATTGGTCCAATGTATTGTCAAAATTTCATGCTGGCATTTCAAATTTTGTCAGTCATCCCAGCCAGGAGTACAAGGAATGTAGAATGTTGACAAAGAACAAATGCAGAGAAGAAAGAAACTGGTCAACACAGGGAAGAGGAGATTATGTTTATTTAGAATTATGTTAATGACTGAAGTTGATGTGAAATTTAGACTGACTCAAAAAATAAAAACAATGCAACATGCTCAGAATGCTGAAGGAACTCAGCAGGTTCTCAGTCTTGATGAAGGGTCTCGGCCTGAAACATAGACTGTTTTCTCTTTTCCATAGTTGCTGCCTGAGCTGCTGAGTTCCTCCAGTGTTTTGTGCATGATGCTTTGCATTTCCAGCACCTGCAGACTTTCTCATGTTTGTGAAGTAAAAACAATAATGTGCTTCTTTGTCAATAATGAATGAAGTATAGCTATGGTATCCAGTATTTTAGTAGTCAATAGGAATTATATATTTTATATAACACTAAGTAATTTCAGTAACGGCAACTTGATCTTTCTACAATTAATAATGATAGAGAAAAATAGCAAAGCAGAAAGTATAAAGAACATATTTAAACTGCACACTGGAAATTTCAGGTTAGCAAGCAAACTATGACTAAAGTCAAATTATGACACATTTTGATGTATCCATTGACTTGAATATATCAAACCAATTGAATTATTCCATGGTCCTCTGCCCCCTCCTATGAGATTCCATCTTCTACAGCTTTTTGTCACTTCTGCCAATCACCTCCCAGCATTCCCACTCTCTCACACCCCACCTGCCTATCAGCCCCCCTCTTCTGGATCTACCTATCACGCCTCAGCTTTTACTCCACCCTTTTCATTTGGATTCTCCTCTCTTTCTTTCCAGTCCTGATGAAGGGTCTCAACCCAAAATGATGGCTGTCCATTTCCCTTCACAGATGCTACCTCACTCATTGGTTTCCTCCAAAGTTTTGTATGTTTCTCCAGATTTCCACCACCTGCAGTCTTTCTGTTGTCTCCAGGCTAATCAATCAGTCAAAATTATTTCAATCATATTCAACATTTATGGTGCACCCATGCATTCCTGAATCTGATTAACTTCAGGCTGAGAACACAGTGCCAATTGAGGGAGCCAAATCAAAGTCAAGGAAATTCTGCAATGAACTCTCTGCTGCTTTCTTGTCTGTTTGTGTGAAAGCATTCTCAGTAACTTTGCTGAGAGGCTACTGAAAAAAGATTGGAGGTTTACTCAAACACAAAATAAGTGATCTCTTGTACACTTTGGTCAATTTATTTAGTGATACAACATGAATTAGGCCCTTCTGGTCCTTTGAGACAGGCTGCCCCCGCAATCCCTAACACACTCGATTAACCCTAACCTAATCGTGAGACAATTTACAATTAATTAATTAACCTATCCAGTATGTCTTTGGACTGTGGGAGAAAACTGAAGGGCCTGGAGAAAACCTACACATAAGGTTGTTATGTTACTCTGATTGTGGATATTGTTCAATACGATTGAGAGTTGGGTGAGGTGTCTAGTAAGTGGCTGGGTGTCAGTTCTCATTTCCACAAAATTGGAAATTGTCAAGCAGCGACTGAAGATGATAATGCATGCCCCCCAACCTCTACGCAATATCTTATATGCATGGACAAGAAGTCATTATATTGCCTACACCAGATCCCCAAAGCCATGCAGAAGAGAATGAACAATTGACACTCTTCCCTGAATTTACTCAATCCTTCTGCAGAAGAATTTAAGAAGCATTTCATCTAAGGAAAGACTGAAGGAGAAGGATTTTTCAATTCCTTTTTGCTACTCAGCATAAGATATTGTCTGACTTTACATTAAAAAATATTTGTGCCAATGTGAAATTTCAGGACCACTCTTGTCTGAAATAAAGCAGATGGAGAGGCATATTGGATGCATTGTCAGGGAGCAGCAATGTAGTGTTGGTGTACATTAACAAACATCTCTGGTAAGGATCATGCCCTCCCCTGTCTATGAATTTCATGGGGTTTATACTCACTTGTACTTGACATTTCTATGACATTGACAGGGTGATGGTGATGGAGGGTGTCTATATCACCTGTGACTATGATGGTGATGGACAGGAATAGTAGGTTAACCTGAAGCCTATGCATGGATCTCTGGGCATGAACATTGTTCCTTATCCCTCGCCTTACTACAGTCTCCAGATTCCAACTCATGCCGTCTGCCAGTCACAGCCAATCCGAGCAAACACTCTCTCTGATACATATCATTCTTATTTCTATATACCCCTTGGTGCATTACAAGAAGATGAATTCAGGGAAATCTAGCTTGCAACATCGTCAACCTTTATTATCATAACTTGGAAGTTGGGAATTTGGCCGACAGATCATGGAAAGAGCCATATATCAGTTAGGTATTCAGGATGTCTGAGAAGTAGCTGGCATGTTAATTTGCTGCTCAAATATAAGACAATCTCTGCTTTGGCCTGTTCCTGCACAGTACTGTACTGTTCTATGTTCTAAAAATGCTGAAGTTAGGTATATGACTGGAGTTTTCACCACTTGGAATGCAAATAATTAATTTGGAAATGAAATTACTCTGAGCCACAAGACCATAAAACACAGGAGCAGAATTAAGCCATTCAGCCCATCGACCCTGCTCCACTTTTCCATCATGGCTGATCCTGGACCCCACTCAACCCCATACACCTCCCTTCTCACCATATCTTTTCATGCCCTGACCAATCAGGAAACGATCAACTTTTGGTTTAAATATACCCACTGACTTGGCCTCCACATCTGTCTGTGAAAGAGCATTCAACAGGTTTACTACTCTCTGGCTCAAATAAATTCCTCCTTACTCTGTTCTAAAGAGTCACCCCTCAATCTTAAGGCTGATACCCCCACCAGAGGAAACATCCTCTGCACATCCACCTTATTGAATTGAATTGACTTTATTTCTTACATTCTTCACATAACACGAGGAGTAAAAATTTTTACCTTACATCTCCATCTAAATGTGCCATGGGCAATCATAGTAATTTATATTAAATAGAACAGTCAATGTAATATAGAGTACACGCAAGTCAGTGAGTTCATCAGTCTGATGATCCGGTGGAAGAAGCTGTCCCGGAGCCTGTTGGTCCTAGCTTTTAAGCTGCGGTACCACTTCCCGGATGGTAGCAGCTGGAACAGTTTGTGGTTGGGGTGACTCAGGTCCCCAATAATCCTATAGGCCCTTTTTACACACCTGTCCTTGTAAATGTCCTGAATCATGGGAAGTTCACAACTACAGATGTGCTAGGCTGTCCGCACCACTCTCTGCAGAGTCCTGAGATTAAGGGAGGTACAGTTCCCATACCAGGCAATGATACAGCCAGTCAGGATTCTCTCAGTTGTGCCCCTGGAGAAAGTTCTTAGAATTTAGGGGCCCATACCAAACTTCCTCAACCATCTGAGGTGAAAGAGGCGTTGTTGTGCCTTTTTCACCACACAGCTGGTGTGCACAGACCACGTGAGATCCTCAGTGATGTGGATACCGAGGAACTTAAAACTGTTTACCCTCTCAACCCCAGATCTATTGATGTCAATAGGGGTTAGCCCATCTCCACTCCTCCTGTAATCCACAACCAGCTCCTTTGTTTTTGTGACATCGAGGGAGAGGCTGTTTTCCTGACACCACTGTGTCAGAGAGATGACTTCTTCCCTATAGGCCACCTTGTTATTGTTTGAGGTTAGGCCAATCAATGTAGTGTCGTCGGTAAACTTAATTAGCAGGTTGGAGCTGGGGGTGGCGATGCAGTCATGAGTATACAGGGAGTAAAGGAGGGGACTCGGTACGCAGCCCTGAGAGGCTCCTGTACTGAGAGGTGAGGGAGCCTACTCTTACGACTAGCTGGCGATTTGACTGGAAGTCCAGGATCCAGCTGCACAAGGCAGGGTCAAGACTCAGGTCTCTAAGCTTCTTGTCAAGCCTATGGTAGGTTTCAATAAGATGCCCCACATTCTTCTAAGTTCCAGTGAATACAGGCCCAAAAGCTGCCAAACACTCCTATGTTAAGTCTTTTATTCCTGGAATCATCCTCATGAACCTCCTCTGGACTCTCTCCGATGACAACACTCCCTTCCTGAGATATGGGGCCCAAAACTGTTGTCGATACTTCAAGTGTGGCCTGACTTGTGTCTTATAAAGCCTCAGCATTATCTCCTTGCTTTCATATTTTATTCTCCTTGAAATAAATGCCAATATGGCATTTGCCTTCTTTACTGCTGACTCAACCTGTAAATTAACCTTCTGGGAGTCTTGCACAGGGACTCCTAAGTCCCTCTGCACCTCTGATGTTTGAATTTTCTCCCCATTTAGATATTAGTCTGCACCTTTGTTCCTTTTATCAAAATGCATTATCATACATTTCCCAACACTGTATTCCTTTTGCCACTTTTTGCTCATTCTTCCAATCTGTATAATTTCTTCTACAATCTCATTGCTTCCTTTGCACTATCTACCCTGCACTTACCTTCTTATCTCCTGCAAACTTTGCCACAAAGCCATCAAGTCCATTATCTAAATCATTAACAAACAATGTGAAAAGTAACGGTCCCAATACTGACCCTTGAGGAAAACCATTAGTCACTGGCAGCCAACCAGAAAAGGCCCCCCAATATTCCCATTCACTGCCTCCTGCCTGTCAGCCATTTCTCTATCCATGCCAGCATATTTCCTGTAATTCCAAGGGATTTTATCTTGTTCAGCAGCCTCATATGTGGCACCTTATCAAATGCCTTCTGAAGATCCAAGAAAATGACATCCTCTGCCTGTCCTTTCTTCACCTTGCTTGTAATCTCTCAACAAACTCTAACAGATTTGTCAGGCAAGATTTCCCTGTACAGAAACCATGCAGACTTTGACTTACTCAATTGTTTGTCTCCAAGTACCCCGAAACCTCATCCTTAATAATGGAATCCAACACTTTCCCAACTACTGAGGTTAGGCTTACTGGCCTATAAGTTCCTTTATTTTACCTTCTCCCTTCTTAAAGTGTAAAGTGACATTTGCAATTTTCCAGTCTTCCGGAACCAAACACAAGTGAGTTTTGAAAGCTCCTAATCAATGTATCTGTTATCTCTTCAGCAACCTCTTTTAGAACTCTGGGATGTAGTCCATCTGGTCCAGGTGACTTATCCACCTTAAGACTTTTTTGTTTGTAATAGCAATGGCACTCACTCCTACTCCCTGTCACTTATGGACCTCTGGCACAATGCGAGTGTCTTCAGAGTACTGATTAAGTTCATTCTTTGACCCTATTACTACCTCACCAGCATCATTTTCCAGTGCTCCAATATCAACTCACTACTCCCTTTTACTCTTTATATAACTGAAAAAACTTTTATTATCCTGCTTTATATTACTGGCTAGTTTGCCCTCATATTTCATCTTTTCCCTTCTTGTAGCTTTTTTTTTTAGTTCCATTTAGTTGGATTTTAAAAAATTCCCAATCATCTAACTTCCCACTTACTTTTGCTTCTCTTGACTTTTATTCAGTCCTTAATTTTCCTTGTCAACCACAGTTGCCTATTCCTGCCACTTGAGAACTACTCCTTCTGTGGGACATATCTATCCTGCGACTTGTGAACTATTCCCAGAAACATTAGCCGTCATCCCATCATCCCGCCAGTATCCCCCTCCAATCCACCTGGGCAAGCTCCTCTCTCATGCCTCTGTAATTCCCTTTACTCCATTGCATAACTGATACATCTGACTTGTGCTTTAACCTCTTAAATTCAGTTTGAATTCAATTATATTATGATCACTGCCTCCTAAGGGTCCCTTTACTTTAAGGTCCCTAACAAAATATGGATTATTACACAACACCCAATCTACGATAGCCTTTTCCTTAGTAAGCTCAAGCACAAGCTGCTCTGAAAAGCCATCTCATTGGCATTCAACAACTACCCTCTTTTCCGATCTGACACCAACCTGAGTTTCCCAATTCACTTGCATATTGAAGTCCCCCATTACAATTGTGCCTTTACCCTTATTACATGCTTTTTCCAGCTCCCTTTGCAATCTCAACTCCACATGTTGGCTACTATTTGGAGGCCTGTACTGTATATGATTCCTAAATTTTTTTTTTAGCCTTGCAGGTTCTCAACTCCACCCACAAAGGTTCAATATTCTCTGACCCTATGTCACTTCTTTCTAAAGATGTAATTCCATCCCTTACCTGCAAAGCCAGACCACCTCCTATGCCCTCCTGCCTGGCCTTTTGATACAAAGTGTATCCTTTGATATTAAGCTCCCAGCTATGATCTTCTTTGAGTCATGACTCAGTGAGGCCCCAGACATCATTCCGACCAGTCTCTAATTGTGGCACGAGCTCATCCACCTTATTCCAAATACTACACACATTTAAATACAGCACCTTCACCGTTTTGAATTTTGCCTCTGTGGTACAATTTAACTTTTTACTCTGTCTTCATTTGTACCCAATCATTCATGTTACACTCATCATCAACTTGTAAACCTGCTGGGTCATCCTCAGCTCCATCATACTGGTTCCATTCCCCTGCCATATTAGCTTAAGCCACTCCCAACAACTCTAGAAAAACTGCCCGCAAGGATACTGGTTCCCTTCAGATTCAAATGCAACCCGTCTCTTTTTTACAAGTCACACCTGCACCAGAAGTGGTCCCAATGATCCCCAAACCTAAATTCCTGCCTCCTGCTCCAACTCTTCAGCCACACATTTATCTGCCATCTCATTCTACTCCTATCCTCACAGTCACATGGCACAAGCAGTAATTCTGACATTACTACCCTCGAGGTCCTGCTTCTCAACTTCCTTCCCAGCTCCCTGTATTCTGTTCTCAGGACCTCTTCTCTTTCTCTACCTATGTCATTGGTACCAATGTGTACCACGACTTTCAGCTGCTTACCCTCGCTTCTCAGGATATTGTGGACGCATTCAGAAACATCGTGGACCCTGGCACCTGGGTGGCAAACTACCATCCGTTTTTCTTTTTAGCATCCACAGAATCACCTATCTGTTCCCACTAACTATAAAGTTCCCTATTACTGCTTCCATCTTCTTCAATTTCCTGCCCTTCTGAGCCACAGGGCCATTCTCAGTGCCAGAGGCACGGACGCTGTTGCTTTCCCCAGGCAGGTCATCGCCCCTAACAGTACTCAAAATAAAGCCATATTGGCACTGTAGATTTCAACACAGCAGGAGATTAGTCCTGTATTAAAACTTCAAGAGTTACCAGATGATTTCAGTTTTCTTTAGTTTTTTACCCATCTCTGGGGTTAATTTCTGTTTCAGTCTCACCCTGTGCACGAATTCAGTGGCACTTGAGACTCAAAGGGAGTGGAGATGTTTAAGGCTAACAAACTTCACCATCATGCAGGCTGTGGAACTAAGGATAGCTCTCCTTTGAAAGAAGCAAATGCTTTCTGTTCATATTAAGTTCTAAAGAAATTCAGACACCGCCCAGTTTGAAGCATAACCTGGGGAGGAACTGTAGTTCTCTAGCTTTTCTAGAAACAGCCATGGGGGTAAGGCTTGTATGAAATTGTTGCACTTCCATCAGTTTCACCATTGAAATTAAGCTGTAATTATTCTTTCCACTGTAATCCCCAACGTTGGAGTAAAATGTTAGTTTTTCAGTCATTTCTTAGACTTCTGTGACAGTTTATCAGCAATTGGTGTATTTGGAAGTCCTTTTACTGTCAATATTAAGAATTCTTACCCAGAGATTCAAATGGAATTATTATGTTGAATCCAAATATACTCAAAGAATAGAAGCTATGTGATAGCTGTTCTGCTATCTAAAAGTATTTATCAAAGTTCTGCATGACCAAATCTAGGGCAGGCTTTCGTTATTTGTCACTAGACATGCAAATAAACAAGTTCCCTTAAAAATAAATATTGCTTCAGCTCTAGGATCATGACATTCTTGAAAAAAAAACACAAGCAAGCACTGGCCGTACTGAGAAACTATTTCATGATGGCCATCAACTAAATGCAACTATGTTCTAAAATTCGACCTTGCCTGGAAAGTTGGTGACAGGCAAATATTCCTTCAAGAATATATAAAAGGAGAAATTGGACTATTCATGGGCTTGGGAATATATATTGTTTTCCCAATGCATATTGGTTGCTGCATTTCTTACAACAATCATCAGTTTTGGAAGTCAACATCCCTCATCTAAATGATGCCTTAGTACATACATAAAGTATTCAAATAAGGGTTGTAATACCTAACGTACAGCAGACCAGAAATGGAGATTGTTGAGTTTCCAGGCCTGAAATGCCCCATTCAGAACCCTTAAGAAGTCATTATAACTCGGGGAGCAAAAGAAATCCACGGTGACTTTAGAAAAAAGGTGTATTTTTATAAGGAACCAAGAAGGAAAGGAATATTGTCCCAGATCCATTGTTCCCATGATTGCTGCCACTGCTGCTTTCTCAGTACCTTTCCAATCTCACCCCTTCTTCCCAATGTGACCTACTTTAAGCTGTAAGGAAGTGTGCTGCCTGGGGAAGCATATCAACTGCTGGACGTTAGTCCAAATGATGTGCGTATATCACTTTCCTTGCCCTCGTAGTCACCTGTTCAGCATGCAAACTACTTACACACCTTTGAAAATAGCGCCAATCAATTTCCAGATTTCCATGTTTTGTTAGCAAAGAAAACCGGTTGCATTGAACAAAGCTTTTGATCCAGAGTCTGCCCGATTCCAAATTACTTCAATTGTGTACAACCCACGCAGCAGCTGAGTCATGTGGCCCTGGCTCTAGGCCAGGTGTTTGGACACACATTTGTAACTTCGATACTGGAAAGGTGAAAAGTTCATGATTATTCCATCTTTTGGGAAGATTGGGAACTAACCTGAAACATATATCAACTCTTTCCAACCAACCAATCTATTCATTGTGATAAAATTCTTAAAGGCTTTTCAAATTTTACAAAGGGTAACTGACTACAGTGGTTCAAAACAGTGAGAGAGGTTCCCTAAACAATATTCCAGAAAGGAACATTAACACAGATATGTTTACCACTGAGAAGAAAAATGCACATGTAAGTTAACTTCATTAGAAGTCACTTTTAAATTTTACAAATAATTGCACCGGTCAAATATAATAAAACATATTATAACATGGATAAATATGTACCATTGCAAAGTCTGAGAAAAGCTCAGTAGTTCAGTGATTTGACAGAAGGTTGATAGGTTGAATGATATTTTCTCCCTATCTTCTTTTCAGAAGTTTTTACATAATAAAGGCAGTTTCTCATTCTCCCTCACACACCTGGCAGTCTCCTCCCCACTATAAAGCTAATCATATGCTGTATTTCTGCTTTTTTTGGTATGGCTTCTATATTTTGAGTTTTTATTGTGTTTATGTTGCTGCATCTATGATAGTACATTGTAGAGAAAGATAAATGTTTGTGTGTCTATGCACTTGTACTTTGTTCGGTACCTACATGTATGTGAACATGTAGATTTGTGTAGGCACTGGTATATATATATGTGCATTGTTGAAAAATTTACTGCCCTCCCTCATCACCTTGTTCTGACTGATCTTATATGTTACTTATCTACAACACTTCAGTCTTTGTTCGATCGACAGCATGCTCTGTCCCGACTGAGTAGCCATTGATTTATGACCATTGCAGAACCAGCATTTTGGATGAAACAATAACCTGATGTTGAGGTTTTCATCTTGGGAGGATGTCAGAGATCTGAAGTCACTATTTTGAATCACAGGCAATATTTATTTCTGTACCAACATCTCTAGAAACGGATGTCTGGACATTATTACGTGTGACTTGTGAGAGCTTGCAAGTCACAAACTTGCTCGTTCATTTCCTACATTGCAGCAATGCCCTCACTTACATAATTGACTAGGAAATGTTCAAAAATGTTGCAAAGGGGGCTTTATAAATGTTTGCTTTTATTTAGAATATAAGACCATTAGACATAGGGGCTGAAATAGGCCATTCAGCCCATCAAGTCTGCTCCACCATTCCATCATGGTTGATTTATTATCACTCTCAATCCCATTCTCCTGCTTTCTCCCCGTAGCCTTTGACATCCTTATTAATCAAGAGCCCATTAGCCTTCACTTTAAATGTACTCAGTGATGAGGCATCCACTTTCATCTGTGGGGATGAATTCCACAGATTCACCACCCTCTGGCTAAAGAACTTCTATCATCTCTGTTCTAAATGGATGCTCCTATATTCTGAGCCTGTGCCCTTTGGTCCTAAACTCCCCCACTATAGGAAATATCCTCTCCACATCCACTCTAATGAGGCGTTTGAATATTTGATACGTTTCAATAAGATTCTCCCTCATTCTTCTAAACTCCAGTGAGTACAGGTCCAGAGCCATCAAAAGCTCCTGGTACGTTAACTTGTTCATTCCTTGGATCATTCTCGTGAACCTCCTCTGGACCTACTCCAATGCCAACATATATTTTAAGTAAGGGGCCCAAAACTCTTCACAATACTCCAAGTTCAGTCTGACCAATACCTTACAAAGCCTCAGCTTTATCTTCCAATTTAAGATGGAACTGGTGAGGCTCAGCAACTACTTGTTGGTGGCAAATAAAACAAAGTAAACAACTAAATACTTTATTAATTACATTTTTTTTCTGGTAAGCAATCACTGCAAACAATAGCTTGTAACATTCCTGTCGGAGTTGAGTTTTTGTACGACCTGGCATTTTTGCGGTGTGAACTGAAATCTCGAAGGTGCAGGACGATTGCAGCGCGGCGTGCACGGGCTGAATGAGGCGGTGTGGTTTAGGATGGAGAGTGGGGAATGAACCAATGTATTGCCTTTGCTGGAGTAGACCTGGAGGCAATTGGATGTGGTAGAACTGAGGTGAGGTTTGTGGAGACGAGGCAGAGTCTGGACCTGAGGTTTGGTTGATTGAAGTGCCAAACCAAATCAGAAAGATTGGGTACGGGCTGAATTGAAGCTGTGGGGCTTAGGTCTGAGAGTGTATGGAAGCAGCAGAGACCAGGTCCAAGAGCAAGGAACGACCCAAGGTTTGGATGATGTAGGTCCGGGCCAGATTGCAAAGACCAAGGAGTTGGGGCCAGAGGCAAAGGACAAGCCAGTTCAATGAGGTTTACTCAACTCTGTGCTGCCTCTTGCTATTAATGGACTCCTGAAATGGCTGCAGTGACTCCTGGCTGTGGACTCACTTTCATGACCTTTCATGGCATTCTTTGCATGATTTGTTTGTTTTTCTTTCTTTGCACATTAGGTGTTCGATGCTCTTCTTGTGTTTTACTGGGTTCTGTTGGGTTTCTTTGTTCTGTGGCTGCCTGTAAGGAGATGAATATCAAGGCTATGTAAAGTATACATACTTCAATAATAAATGTACTTTGAACTCTGAACGTTATATCCTTGCTCTTATATTCTAGTGCTCTTGAAATGAATGCTAACGTTACATTTGCCTTTCTTACCACTGACTCAGCCTGCAAAGTTAACCTTTAGGGAATCCTGCACTTGGACTCCCAATTTGCTTTGTACCTCTAATTTTTGAATTTTCTCCCCATTTAGTAAATAGCCTATGCCTTTATTCCCTCTGCCAAAAAGCATGTCCTTGCACTTTCCTACACTATATACATCTGCCGTTTCTTTGCCCATTTGCCCAATCTACAGTAGGTCCTTCTGTAGCCTCTCTGCCTCTTCAAAACTACTTGTCCCTCAACCTATATTCGTATCATCCACGAACCTGGCCACAAAGCCATCATTCTTCATTCGAATAATTGAATATAACGTGAAAAGAAGTGGTCCCAACACCGATCCACACAATGCACTGGTCACTGGCAGTCAAACAGAAAAGCCCCCCCCCCCCCATTCCATTTCTTTGCCTCCTGTCAGTCAGCCAATCTTATATCCATGCTAGTATCTTTCTAGTAATACCATGGGCTCTTATCTTGTTCAGCAACCTCATGTGTGGTATCTTGTCAAAGGCCTTCTTAAAATCCTAACAAATGACATCTACTTACCCTCCTTTGTCTATCCTGCCTATTACTTCCTCAAAGATTTCAAACAGATTTGTCAGGCAAGATTTCCCCTCAAGAAAACCATGCTGACTTTGACCTATTTTATCACATGCCTCAAGTGCCACAAAACCTCACACTTAATAATAGAATCCAATATCTTTCCAACCACTGAAGCCAGCTAACTGGCTTATAATTTCATTTGTTCTCCCTCCATCTGGTCCAGGTGACTTATTTACTTTCAGGTTCCCAATCACCTTCTCTTTAACACAAGCAACAACAATTATTTCTGCCCTCAGAAACTTGCATTTCTGGAATTCTGTCAGTCTTCCACAGAGAAGATTGAAGTATGTCTGCCATTGTTTGTTTGCCATTACTACCTCTCCAGCATCATTTTCCAGTGGTCCAATGTCCACTCTCATCTCTCTTTTACTCTATATATCTGACAAAATGTTTTGTATCCTCTTTTATATTATTGACTAGCTTATCTACATATTTGATGGGAGATATGGCCTACAAAGTACATCAGGAAGTAGAAGATGCACACCAAAAGGGCACTATTACAGATAGTCATGGGGTATTTCAATATGCAGGTAGATCGTGTAAATCGGTTTGGTTCTGCATTCTGAGAGGGAAAATTTATAGAAAGCCTGCGAGATGGCTTTTTAGAGCATCTCATGATTGAACTCACTAGGGGATCAACTAGTCTGGATTGTGTGTTGTGCAATGAATCAGAATTGATTAGAGAGCTTAAGGCAAAGGAAACATTAGCAACCAGTGATCGTAATATGTTAGAATGCGTCTTGCAATTTGAGAAGGAGAAACTAAAGTCAGATGTATTTGTCAGTACCTCCAGTTGAACTTTGATATTTTTTTGTGTTTTTCCCCTAGCCGTCAGTCTGTGCTTTTGTATTGCCACGTGCTCTTGTTTGTTTTCAAGCCCCATGTGCTCCTATCCCCGCTCCTGCTCTACTCTGGCCCCTGTATCACTGAGTACTCTGCCTCTTACCTGTTTCTCATTATTACCTGTTTTGCTGCCACTTCTGTTTCATTGTGCTCCACCTATCATCTGCCTCTCTGTTTATTGCCCAGTGTAATTCAGTCCTGTGTTTTCACTTGTTTGTCACTCGGTTGTGCCAATGAGTTTTCCTGAGCCTTTCCAGCATTTGTATCTGCACTCTGTCTGTATGAATATTGGCTCTGCCTGGTTCCTGATTCTGGTTTTTAGATTTCTCTGGAATTTTTGGTCTCTGCCTGAACTTTGATGCTGACTTTGTTGCCCGTCTGGATTTGCTACTCAGTAAGTATCACAGTATGTACAGTATGTGGTCTGTGATTGGGTCCCTGCTTCAGCACCCTGACGGTATTACAGTGGAATAAAGGGAATTAGAGGCATGAGAGAGGATCTGTCCAAAGTTAATTGGAAGGGAACACTAGCAGGGATGACAGCAGAGCAGCAATGGCTGGAATTTCTGGGAGCAATTCGGAAGGTGCAGGCAAGATACATCCATTTTTTTTTAAAAAAAAGTTATTCTAAAGGCAAGACAACACAACTGTGACTGACAAGAGAAGTCACAGCTGACATAAAAGCCAAGATGAGGGATTGTAACAGAGTAAAAATGAGTGGGAATTTAGAGGATCGGGAAGCTTTTTTAAAAAAAAACTAACAGAAGGCAACTAAAAAGTCATTAAAAAAGAATACAAAGGAAAGCTCTCAAATAATATCAAAGAGGATACCAATAATTTCTTCAGATATATAACATATAAAAGGGAGGCGAGAATAAATATTAGACTCTTAGAAAATGAAGCAGGATGAGGTGGTAATGAGGTACAAGGAAATGGCAGACAAACTGAATAAGTATATTGCTTCAGTCTTCACTCCTGAAGGCACTAGCAATATGCCGGAAGTTCGAGAGTGTCGGGGAGCAGCAATGAGTGAAGATGCCACTACTAGGGAGAAGGTGCTTGTGAAACTGAAAGGCCTGATGTTAGATCTGTCACCTGGATCAGATGGGCTATACCCCAGAGTTCAGAAAGAGGTGGCTGAAGAGATCATGGAGGCATTAGTAATGATCTTTCTAGAATCACTAGATTCTGGCATGGTTCTGAAAGATTGGAAAATTGCAAATGTCACTCCACTCTTTAAGAAGGAGGAAGGCAGAAGAAAGGAAATTATGGGCCAGTTAATCTGACCTCAGTGGTTGGGAAGAAATTGGAGTCAATTGTTAAGGATGAGGTTTCAGGGTACTTGGAGGCACATGATAAAATAAGCTGAAGTCAGCATGGTTTCCTTAAGGGAAAATCTTGCCTGGGAAATCTGTTGGAATTCTTTGAGGAAATGACAAGCAGGACAAACAAAGGAGAATTAGTGGACGTTGTGTACTTGGCTTTTCAGAAGGTCTTCGACAAGGTGCCACACTTGAGGCTGCCTGACAAGTTAAGAGCCAATGGTATTACAGGAAAGATGCTAGCATGGATAGAATATTGGCTGGTTGGCAGGAGGCAAAGAGAGGGAGTAAAGAGAGACCTTCTAGTTGGCCTCCAGTAATTAGTGTTGTTTCACAGGGGTCTGTCTTGGGAGTGGTTCTTTTTATGATATATGTCAATGATTTGGATGATGGAACTGATGGCTTTGTGGCCAAATTTGCAGATGATACAAAGATAAGTGGAGGGGCAGATAGTGTTGAGGAAGCAGAGAGGCTACAAAAAGATTTAGACAGATTAGGAGAATGGGTAAAGAGATGGAAAATGAAATACAGAGTTGGAAAGAGTATTGTCAAAGTAGGTACATTATCAAAGTATGTATACTGTACAGAACTCTGAGATTCATCTTCTCCAGACAACCATGAAAACAATGGAAGCCATTCAAACAAAAATATCAACCCTCCCACATGCAAAAGGAAAACAAATTGCATGAACGGCAACAAGAACATTAAACAACACCCAGTGCAAAAAAACCCAAAGAAACCGCAACAAGAAAGAATGAGCAAAAACACAGAATGTAAAAACACAAGATAGAAAGAGTCCAATCCAACTACAATCCGATCCTTAAACCACAGACCCAGAACTTCAGTAGTATCCTCTGACAGTGTCAAATGAGAGTGAGAAAAAGACCATTGCAGTGCCTTCCATTGGGAGCAGTGAGCGAGAGGGAGAAAGAGAGAGCATCACATGCATTCACTTTCCTCCAGCAGCAATGATTGAGAATCTGGTAGATGACACTGAATGCTCGCTTGCCTTCCACAGTCACTTTGATGTTTCAATCTTCTTCAATGCTTTAATCAGCAAGAAATGGAATCAATCATGGGCTGGCACCTCATCTCTAACCTTCTAGACCTCACCTCCTGGAACCTCCTCAGAGACAGCAAAGCTCCAGATAGCTCAATCGGCCCAATAAAACGGCATCAAACTGTAGATCATGGGCTCTAACAGTACAAAAGCCACATTGAAAAGAAAAGGAAGACGTAAAAGAACTAAAATAAACAGTTTCATGGATTATCTGGATGATATCGCCTGAGGTAACATTGTTCATTGGCACCTTCTTGACCAGAGTTTGGTAGAAGAAATAAAAACATGGACTAGTTTCTAAATGGAGAGAAATTTGAAAAAGCTGAGGTGCAAAGGGACTTGTTGCCATTCTCATGCAAGATTCCCTAAAGGTTAATTTGCAGGTTGAGTCTGTGGTGAGGAAGGCAAATGCAATGTTAACATTCATATTGAGAGGACTAGAACATAAAAGCAAGGATGTAATGTTAAGGCTTTATAAAGCACTGTGAGTGCTGTGAACTGTTTTGGACTCCTGATCTAAGAAAGAATATGCTGACATAGGAGAGGGTTCAAAGGAGATTCATGAAAATCATTCTGGGATTGAAAGGCTTATCGTATTAGGAGTGTTTGATGGCTCTGGGCCTGTACTCACTGCAACTCAGAAGAGTGAGGGAGGATCTCACTGAAACTTGTCAAATGTTTAAAGGCCTTGATAGAGTGGATGTGGAGAGGATGCTTCCTGTGATGATGGAGTCTAAAACCAGAGGACACAGCCTCAGAATAGAGGAGGAAATGAGGAAGAATTTCTTTAGCCATGGAATGATGGATCTGTGGAATTTGTTGCCACAGGTGATTGTGGAGGCTAAGTGGATGGGTATACTTAAGGCAGACGTTAATAGATTCTTGATTAGTCAAGGCATGAAAGGATATGGGGAGAAGACAGGTGATTGAGGCTGAGAGGGAAATGGATCAGCCATGATTAAATAGTGGAGCAGACTCAATGGACCAAATAATCCAATTCTGCTACTATATCTTACAGTCTTATTTAATCTTTGCTCTCTTTATGGCTTTTTTAGTTGTTTTCTGTTGGTTCTTAAAAGTTTCCCAATCCTCTATCTTACCACTAATTGTTACTATATTGTATATCCTCTCCTTTGCTCTCTTGCGGTTTTTGATTTAATTTGTCAGCCAAGGTTGCCTTACCATCCCTTTAGAATACTTAATCATTTTTTGTATATACTTTTCCTGCTCCTTTCAAATTGCTCCCAGAAATTCCTGCCATTACTGTTCTGCCATCATTCTTGCTAGTGTCCCCTTCCAATCAAGTTTGGCCAGTTGTTCTCTCTCATACCTCTGTAATTCCCTTTACTTCACTGTAATACTGTTACATCTGATTCTAGTTTCTTCCTCTCAAACTGCAGGGTGAATTCTATCATATTATGATCCCTACCTCCTAAGGGTTCCTTTACCTTAACTCCTTCATCAAAACACTCAATTTAGAATTGTTGTTCCTTTAATGGGCATTTAATTCAGGTGTTCAGAAGCTGGGGAGGACCTGTAAATGTACAGTTAATGTTGTATTGCAGAAAATACACACACTAAAGAATAATGAGATAAGGATGACTTAACCTGACTAGATGATGATATTATATAAATAAATATTGGCCAGATGTTCATGTCAGGTAAATAACTGTTGGCAAATATGCAGCCCTGATAGGTCTACTTGATGCCTCCTAATGTTTGTCATAACCCGGGGAAGTAGTGTGGATAAGCTCCCACTACTTACTAAACCCTCCCAATAGCATGCATCTCAAATAGTCTCTGACAACCAGTTTGAGCTCTTGACCTTCACATGTAACTTAGTTATTAAGCTTGGCGAGACCATTTCTACTGACAGGAGAAGGGACAAAAGTGGATTACTACCGCCTGAAAGCCAGTTGCTTCAGACAGGTGGAGCTTGCCAACCGTGGCTGGGAGCTCATCGAGGAGAAGGAAAACTCTGATCTCAAACTTCCACTGCCTTGGGGCTATACCCACCCATAGTGAGGGCTTCAGAAGTAAACCCCGAGGGAAAATCTAGAGGCGGAGTCATTAAGGCAGTCCAATGTTGAGATTAAAGCTGGTTGGCAACTTCTGTGACATTGCTGGTGCAAACTGTATTGGTCCCTGCTGTTCCTTTGGATTGATGAGCTACAGAAGGGCTGCTGCATGGGCAACAGATCGCTCTCCATATTGTCCTGCCCTAGCTTGTGAACTGGTTTGGGCATCACGAAGACAGTTAGGACCTACACAGGGCTTCAATTATCTTTTCTCTTTGAGCCGTTACAGTGACATGTTGTTTGAAAAATGACACCTCCAGGAACAAGATACCTTGGCACATTTCCCATATGTGCCCATGCTGGCATAGGTACCTATTATCAAAATGCAAATCGCGTTCAAATAAAGTGAAACCCCAATAAGCTAATGGGGCTGGTGACAAAGATTCTCAATTAATGCATCCCCACAACTACATTGCCTCAGAAAAAAAAGTCATCTGGTTAGAAGTGGTTAGCCAGCCTACAGGGCTTGAAGAGGGAAACACAACATTAATAAATAGGTCAAAAACCTTCCACAAGTTTGCCATATTGTACCTTCAAAATGTTGGCAGAATCTCCATTGCAACCTTAAAATGTCTAATGTGATATTTCTTGCTTGCAAATCTATATTATAACATGATTTAATTACAATGTAATTCTCCTCACCTGAACTGGTACCATGTGTGGCAAGTATTGAATCTACTGCAATCTGCTTCTAATTTAAAATCAATGTTTCCAAAGTTGAGTCATACAATGATCATTTAACTCTCTAGGATTCCATGATAAGTAAATTTAACAGTGGTCTTGAAGAAATATATTCCATTTTGCTTATATTTCCACATTTTGTGGTTATTAAGAATCTGATGATTGTTACACATGGGGCAAAACAGTTGTAGAAGCATTAAGCAGAAAAGAAATGACAATGCAAAATAAAGGATTACCCGGAGGTACAATTTTACTTGCCTGTGTACAGAGTGCTTAAAAGGGCATGGCACCACTGCTGGCAGGTGCTCCTTCAGCTTAAGTTGTCAGCAAGGGTTGACTTTTTACACCTTGAGCAACACCTGGCAACCTCAAGTGCTGGGCGTGTATTAGCAGGAACCATTGCTCGCTGTTAATTTGCAGTCCCGCCCCTGAGTGTTTATAGTCGAAGTGAACCTGATATGTCTCTTGCAGTTTGTCTTCTAAATTACACACTTTGGTTACTAAAATGACTGGTGGAATAATAAATGAAAGAAAAATTCCTTCGAAACATCATCCCGAGAGTGCAATACCATGTATATGTAGTTTGGACACAAAGCACATTAATGCTTTAAGGGCTGGCCTTGGGGTGTTTGCAGTTGTATCAGTATAAAACATCAAACGGTTACTTAAAGTATGGTTCTGATCTGTTTCATGATTACATCATCAAAGGTGAATATATATAGTACTGTATTCCCTTCTGCTACCCTCAGCATTCAGGGTGGAATAATGTCAGAGAAGGCAATGAAATTAGATAGAGTATTAGAAAATAAAGGAGATCTGTGACTAGTGGTGTGCACAAGGATACATGCTGGGTCTGTTGTTTGCCATCGATATTATCTACATATTTGAATGATAACATCGTAAATTGCATGCTTGTAGATGACACCAAGATTGGGGATGTTGTGGACAGTGAGAAAGGCTACCAAAACTTGCAGTAGGATCTGAAGCAGCTAGAAAAATGGGCCGAAAAATGGCAGATTGAACTTAATACAGACAACTGTGAGGTGTTGCACTTTGAGAGGACAAAATAGGGTAGGATTTATACAGTGAACCATATGGCACTGAGGAGCACAGTAGAACAATGAGATCTGGGAATACAGATTCAAGTTTAAAGATCGTTTCATTCATGTCACTTCCAGCACACAGGTGTAACGTTATTCCATTATTCGAGAAGGAAACCAGGGATAATCTTGGAAATTATAGACTGGTGAGTTTTACATCAGTAGTAGGGAAGCTGCGAGATAGAGTTCTGATGGATAAGATTTATCAGTGATGTACCATCAATAACTCTCGGAGACATGAGGCGAGAGATAGGCTTTTATTAGCTGGAAGAAAGCACTGTCAGCAGCAAGAGACCATCACACGACATCATGGAGACTGAGGGAGGAGCAGTGCCTCCAATTGCCTTTATACAGGGGTCAGTGGGAGGAGCCACAGGAGCAGTCAGCGGGGGGGTGGGGGCGTGTCCAGACAGGTATATGTAGATCACCACAATCAGTATTTGGAAAACCATGGCCTAATCGCCAGTATAGCTTTGTTCAGGGCAAGTCATGAGTTTTCTGATAAGGAGGATAGATGAAGGTAAAGTGTGGGTGTTGTCTACATGAATTTTAGTAAGGCGTTTGACAAGGTCTCTCGTGGGAGGCTCAGCCAGAACAAACTTGACTTGTTTTTTCTGGAGCACTGGAAGCTGAGGGGAGATTTGATAGAGGTTTATAAGATTATAAGAGGCATAGATGGAGTAGACAGACAGTATCTTTTTCCCAGGTTTGAAATTTCTAACAACAGAGGGCATGCATCTCTATGAGAATGAAGTAATTGTTACTGCAGATCTGATGCACTCAAACATACCCAAAACACCCACACATACAATAAAAAACACAATAAATAAAAATACTTGAGATAGCTTATATACATAGATTGCTTGTACGAGGAGTGATTGAAATGTTCGTGGTGTCAGGAAGACAGAGTCAATTTTAGAAAACCTAGCACATTTATTTTTCAACATAGTCCCATCCTACATTTACACACTTAGTCCAGCGGTCGTGGAGCATACGGATCCCTTCTTTGTAGAAGTCGGCGTCTTGGACCTCTAGAAATGATCGACAGCAGGGGTGATTGATAAGTTAATGGCCTGTAGAAGGAGATGAGTTATACAGCTCTCGTTACATGCACATGCCGTTCCACTCTTTGAGTGATTATGCAGAAAGTTTGAAGGTAATAACTTCTGTGGTATTTTTGTTTCAGATAATTGAAAATTGCAAGTAAGCACTGTCTGAGAAAATCGACATCAGCCTTTGTACAGTCATCCGCTACCTCGGTCTCAAGGGCTCATCACTCAAGGAAATCCACAAGGACCTGATGGCAATACTAGGGGAGGGTGAAAAATAGACATGCTAGTTTTTCTAAAATTGACTCTTCTACCTTAGTCCACGAACTTATCAATCACCCCTCGAAGATACATTAAGTGATGTTAGGTGCAGGAGTGTCGATACAGAAGGTAACTCATACAGGAAATGTTAAAGTAGTGGTCGTGTTCAGTATGGAGTGGTGGGTTAGTGGTTGGAGGTGTTGCTCAGCCTCACTGCTTGGGTCTGGTGGTCCCATCGTAGCCTCCTCTCTGATGGGAGTGGGACAAACAGTTCATGAGTGGGGGGGAGGTGAGATCTTTCATAATATTGCTGTCCTTTATCTGGCACCTTGATGGCCGGTGGGCTGGTGCAGGTGCTGCTGTGGGCAGTTTTGACTACCCTTTGTAGGGACTTCCTGTCTGCCACAGTGCAGTTTCCATACCACGCAGCGTGTTCGGATGCTCGCTGCTGCCTATCTGCGGAGGGTTGTGAAAACTTATAAGCATTTTCCAGCTTTCTTCACCCTCCTCCGAAAGTAGAGACATTGACGAACTTTCTTGATTGTGTAGGATGTGATCTGGGACCGTAAGAGTTTGCATGACGTGTACACTCCCAGGAGTTTGAAGCTGCTGCAGCTTCACTGTCGTGCTGCTGATGTAAAGAGGGGTGTGAGTGGTGTGAGTTCTTCTGAAGTCGATAACCATCTCCTTTGTCTTGCTGGCTTTGAGGAAGAGATTATTTGCCTGGCACCAGGCCTCGAACTCTTCCACCTCCTCTCTGCAGTCTATCTCACTGTTGTTGGTGGTGAACACCACTGTCATGTTATCAGTGAATTTGGCAATGTGATTACTCAGGTGTTGCTTAGTCACGTACAGAGTGTACAGCCGTGGACTCAGCATGCAGCTCTGAGGGGCACCCATGTTGAAAATGATGGGGATGAAGGAGTGCTTGTGCATCCTGAGGTCTGTGGGACAGTAGTGTTGAATACCAAACTGAAAATCCAGAAACAGCTCTCTGACGTCAGTGTCCTTGTTCTCTAGGTGTGTCAGGGCCAGGTGCATGATAGATGCTGTGGCATCTGTTATACAGAGGTTCTGTTGGCAAGTGTCCAATGTGGCAGGAGTGGAGTTTTTAATGAGTGCCATTGCCAGCTCTTCAAAGCACTTTATCTTGATTGGCATCAGTGCCACAGGGCGGTAACCGTTTTGTTCTGGAGGAGTAGAGCTCTTTGGTACAGGGATGATGGTGGCTGATTGAAGTAGGCGGTGACTGCAGTTTGGATGAGTGAAGTGTTGAAGATTTCAGTGAGCTGGTATCCACACTCCGTAAGTACTTGGCCAGGGATGTTGTCAGGCATGGCAGCCTTATGGAGGGTTGACTCTCTGCAGAGTCCTTCTCATGTCTGCTGCTGTTACAGACAGTGGTTGCTCACCTGGAAGTGCAGTAGCTTTCGTGGCCTGTGTTTACTACATGCTCCAGAGCATCTATAAAATTTGTTTAGAGCATCAAAGTGGGAGACAGCACTGGTACAGTTGCATCATAACTAATGTCCTTGATGCCCAGTCACATATGCCAGGGATCATTATTGAAGAGGTGTAATTGACTTTTTTGTGTGTAGGCAGCCTTTGCCCTCTTGTTGCCTAAGATGTGATTTCTCCTGGCTGCTCTGAGAGTTGTTCTGTCTTCAGATGAAGGAAGTGTCTGGGATTTTAGTAGGGAGCACACCTCTATGTTCAACCAAAGCTTCTGGTTGGGCCATGAGTCGACTATTTTTGAGGTACTGATGTCGTCTACACACTTACAGATGTAGCTGGTGACAGATGAGGCATTTTCTTTGAGGTCTGTGCCTTCCTTAAACATCTGCTGGATAGAACTTTCAAAACAGATCCATAATTCTTTGAAAGTAATGCCACAGGTAGATATGGTCCAAAAAACAGCTTTTGGTTCATTGGCCTTCATAAATCAGAGTACTGAGTGCAGGAGTTGGGATGTTATGTTGAAGTTGTGTAGGACATTGGAATATTGTGTGCGGTTCTAGTCATCTACCTACAGGAAAGATGTCAATAAGACTGAAAGAGTACAGAGTGCAAGGATGTTGCTAGGATTTGATGACCAGAGTAAATTTGACTAAGCTAGGATTATTCCCTTGAGCATAGGGGAATGAAAAGAGACGATAGAGATATACAAAATTATGAGTGGTGTAGACAGGGTAAATGCAAGTAGGCTTTTTCTACCAACGTTGGGTCCACTAGAGGTCATAGGTTAAGGGCAAAAGGTGAAATATTTAAGAGGTACCTGAGGGAACCTTCAGAGAGTGCAAATATAGAGTGAACTGCCAGTGGAAGTGGTGGATATAGGTTAGATTGCAATACTTAAGAAAAATTGGATAAGTGCATGGATGGGCTGTGGTCCAGGTGTGGGTTAATGGGAATAGGCAGAATAACAGCTTGGCAAGGACTTGATGGGCCAAAGGGCCTGTTTCTGTGCTGTAGTGCTCTATGGCTCTAGCTGCTTTTCTACGCCATTTCCAAATCACCCTCAATTATCCAATCTTTCAAAATTTCTTTGCCTTTCTTTGATGATCTAGCCTCTACAACCCTCCAAAGTAGAGAATTCCAGAGATTCATCACCTTCTGTAAGAAGAGATTCCCATGCAACTAGTTGTAAATGGCTTCCTTCTTAACTTGTAGCTGAGGGACAAACGCTCAATATCTGCCTTGTTGTGCTTCTTTTATATTTCAATAAGATCATTCCTCATTCTTCTAATTCAAATGAGTGCAGATCTACCGTACATTCTTCAGCCATTCATTCTAAGAATTATCTTAGATCTATTCTGGACTGCTTCCAATGAATATATCCTTTCTTCATTAAGAGGGCCACAATTATACAAGATACTCCAGTGGAGCTTCACCAACCTCTGCATAATTTTAACAGTGCTTAGCTATTTCTGAACTCTAACCGTTTGCATTAAAGCCCAATATACCATTTGCTTTTTTAATTCCCTGTGTAGATGCATGCTATTTTTTGCAGAAGTACATCAACAACACTTCACACTCGCTCTCTCACCACTTGGATATTAGTCTGCCTTTTGATCTTCTTACCAAAGGGAGTGACCCACACTTGTCTACATTGAGCTCCATTTGTCAAGTGTTTTCCCATTCACACAATCTATCTATATCCTGTGGCTGAATCTAAATATATTCAACACAGCTTGTCCTCCTGCCTATTTTGTCCATTCATATGGTAGAAGCCCAGAGACTTTGGGCGAACAGTCCCAAGTCTATAACTAGGGTCCTCCACTTAAAAAGGGCAATTACTTAAATATTGTCCAGAATTGTCTAGAGTGAAATGGGATGCATGGATCAGTTGATGAGCAGTTGCAGGTAGTTAAGCAGCTAGTTCATAATGCAAAGTAAAATTTTATCCCAAGTGAGGGTTGCCACAGTAGCACAGCAGGAGTGTGACATTGTTACAGCTTGGGGTGTTGGTGTTCGAAGTTCGATTCCAACTCTGTCTGTAAGGAGTTTGTACGTTCTCCCTGTGACTGCGCTGGATTTCCTCCCAGTGCCCCAGTTTCCTCCCACAGTCTGAAGACATACATTGTAAGTTGTCCTATGATGAAATGTATGGGCTGCTGGGAAGCACAGCTCATTGGGCAGGAGGGACTGTATCTTGGTATAAATAAAATGATTCCATTTGAAAGATAAAAACTTCTACAGTTAATAAAGGAAGTCAAGGAAAATATTCTCTGCAGCCTTCTAACTCTTCAACCATGTACTCACCCAAACTTGCTACCACAGCCACATATCCTTCCCGGGAGCTTCATTTCACTGCCATCTTGTGCGAGCCTTTGAACCTTTCCCACCCATCTGGCTTCACCAGCAAGCCTCCTACCCCCCCCCCCCCCCATCTTCCCCCTTCCATCTCAGTCCCAAAGGAGGGTCTCGATCCAAAATGTCGACTGTCTATTCATCTCCATAGATGCTGCCTGACCTGCTGAGATCCTCCAGCAGTTTGCGTGTGTTGTAGGGAAAACCTGGCTGAATGCCAGGTCACTGAGTGAAGAACATGAGTTCAGAAGTGGTAAACTGAAATACAGAGACTGAAGGAATTGCAAGTACAGTGAGTGTCAGAGCAAAGGAAAATGTTGGGAGTACGGGTGAGGGCTCAGAGTTAAGAGGGCTGTTGGAGGGCAGCAAGGATAGCAGGGAATTTCCATTCTCTGAGGATTAGAATAACAACAGTGGAGTTTTTGAATAACCCTAGATCAAGTGGGGATAACTTAAGAGGTCAGATTGGAGGATGCTGTTGATCTGGCCCAGGGTTTCACTGATTCTATGGTGCATTAAGCACAAGGCTGAGGTGAAAACAGACTGCCTTGACAATAGACAGGATATGGACTTTGAAACTCAGTTCAGGGTCAGGATAAAAATAGAATATGGTTATGAAGCCTATCAGTGCAAAGTAAAAAGCCTCTTAATTAAGTAACCGGCCAATTGTTACCAAGACACTTGCTAAGAAAAGTACTAGACTAGCCCAGTAAACGTACTTAGGCTGGAATAATTGATAGAGAATATCAGGACATGCAATTAACAACTTTCCTTATCAAGCTAGAATGATCTATTAGGCAATTTATTTCTTCAATTGAAGCTGAATTTTTCTTTTTGAGACAGAATGGTTGTTTAAATATTATATGAAAAATATGAATTGAACTAATTAAATGATTTCTTGTATCAAGTAAAAAATATTTAAAATTGAACATGCTTCCTTTAAAACCGCACTCTTCAGTTGGGCTGACTGCACCCTTGCCAGTGTAAATTGGGCAATTTCCAGGACAGGGACTGAGCAATTGACAGGACAATGGACAGGTGAGATAAGCAGCTGCCTTTGCTGACCTACGGGCCCAGAGTGAGCCGTACAATCTCAGAATACCGGGAAGACATTCAGGCTGGTGATGAGGAAAAATTTCTTTAGTCAGATTCCTTTATCACAGAAGGTGGCGGAGTCAATTCACTGAAAAACTTAAGTAAAAAGGCGGATTCCAAGGCACAAAAGTCATCAAAGGAGGTTAGAAATTACATTGAAAGGCAGAGCAGGATCTGAGGGACAAATGACCCACCCCTGCTCCTACTTTCTATGTTTTTTATGGTTTGTTCATTCACATCACAGAGAAAAATCAAGAAAATCAGAGAACAAATATGGAACATTACACCAGACAACGAAGATTTTGCTTCCTGAATACTTTTGGGTGTATCTTACAGATTTTGTGCAGTTGATCATGAAAATCACCATGATATTTTCCTTTCCTGTACCTTTTTTTTTGCAGTTACCTGTATTTGTTATTTCAATTCATAATTCAAGTCAATTAAAATGTTGCCCACAATGTAAGCTGAAAAGTTTTCTATCTTGCCTGGGCATATTTAGGCAGGGTGGATGCTGCATGGCAGGACAGGTTTTTGAAAGGCTGTAAAAGTATTATGCAAACACCATTCTGTGCATTACATGTATATCAGTTTGCAATCACATCAATGCACTTGCTCTATATGCATAGCACATTGTGTGTACTCTTTATAATAAAGTAATTGAATTTTCAGGGGTACTTGTGATCGCAAGATGTTTTGCCAATGTTACAACAGCCACAATGCTTTTTGTTACATTTGTGGTGAGTATATGCTTAAATCTCAAAGATGGAGCATGGCATTTCTTATGAAGAAAGCCGATGAGCTCTGCTTTGGGTGTAAAGTTGACGACCAAGCTAAAGCCTGGGCTCCTCACATTTGTTGCGCAACATGCGCTGTCAACGTTAGAGCTTGATTCAGAGGTACTCGGAAGTCAATGCCATTTGCTGTCCCGATGATATAAGAGCAGAAAGATCATATAAAAGACTGTTTCTTCCATCTGACCAGTGTGTCTGGTTTCTCTGCTAAAAACAAGAAATCCATTGAATACCCTAATCTCATGGCAGAATACCCTTCAGTCATGAGACCTGTACTGCATGATGATAGTCTTCCAATACTGAAGCTACCAGAGACATGCAGTCTAAAGGAGACAGATGAAAATGCCATGATTCACGAGCCAAGAATGGAAAGTGACTCTAATACTGATACTGTACAAATTTTTACCCCTTTATGTTGAGTGAGCCTCATCTGATAACTCAGTCTGTGTTAAATGACCTGGTCAGACACTTGGTTTTGTCAAAAGCAAAAGCAGAATTATTGGATTAAAGGCTGCAAGGATGGAATCTGTTGTCACCAGGCACAAAAACTCCATAAGCAGTTGATTCCAGGTCAGAAAGGTGTGGCACATAAGCCACTTGTAGACCCAACTAAGAGATTTTTGCCTCATCTTCATATAAAACTGGGGCTTAAGAAAAATTCTGTGAAAATGATGAACAAAGAAGGTGAAGGATTTCAATATTTGAGACAGATGTTTCCCAGAATAACTGATGCCAAGATTAAGAAGGACAGTTTTCTTGGTCCACAAATCAAACAGGTTATTAATGACAGGCAATTCGAAAAACTTCTAGTGGGACTGGAGAAAATCACATGGAAGGCTTTCATGGAAGTTGTTGAAAATTTTCTTGGCAACTACTGAGGACCAAATTACTTGCAGCTGGTTGACAACATGCTTCAAGCATACAAAAACATGAAGACTATAAGACCATAAGATCATCAGATATTTTTCTTTTTTTATCAACATACAGCACAGATTTGGCCCTTGCAGACCTTTGAGCCGTGCTGCCCATTGTAACCCTAGCCTAATCACAGGACAGTTTACAATGAACAATTAACCAACCAACCGGTACGTCTTTGGAATGTAGGAGGAAACTGGAGCACCTGGAGGAAACCCACGCGGTCACAGGGAGAATGTACAAACTCCTTACAGGCAGCAGTGGGAAATGAGCCTGGATTGCTGGTACTGTAAATTGTTGTGCTAACTACCATGCCACCATGCCACTCTGGAGCAGAATTAGGCCATTTGGCCCATCGAGTCTGCTTCACCATTTCACCATGGCTGATCCTATTCTCTTTGCAGCCCCAATCTCCTGCCTTCTCCCCCTATCCCTTCATGCCATGATCAGTCAAGAATCTATCGGCCTCTGCCTTAAATATACATAAATATTTGCCCTCCACAGCTGCCTGTGGCAAAGACTTCTACTGATTCATCACTCTCTGGCTGAAGAAATCCCTGATCATCTCCACTCCAGATGGACACCCATCTATTCTGAGGCTCTCCAGAAACATTGTCACAACCTCCACTCTATCAAGGTGTTTCACCATTCGATAGGGTTCAATGAGGTCACTCTTCATTCTTCTGAATTCTAAGGAATACAGGTTGACAACCATCAGACGCTCTTTATATGGGAAACCATTCAATCCTGGAATCAGTTTTGTGACTCTCCTTTGAACTCTTTCCAGTTTCAGCACATCCTTTCAAGGATAAAGGGTTCAAACCAGCTCACAACACTCCAAGTGAGGCCTCACCAGTGCTTGAGAAATTTTCAACATTAAAACCTTGCTTAAGTATTCTAGTCCTCTCTTAAAGTGAATGCTAACACTGCATTTGCCTTCCTCACCACAGACTCAACCTCCAAATTAACCTCTAGGGAATCCTGCACAAGAACTCCAAAATCCTTTATCGTCTCAGTTTTTTTTGTATTTTTTCTCCATTTAGAAAAGAATTAAAACTTTCATTTCTTCTACCAAAGTGCATGACCATACACTTCTTGACAGTGGATTCCATCTGCCATTCCTTTGCCCATTCTCCTAATCTGTCTAGGTCCTTCTGTAGCCTCTCCACTTCCTCAAAACTATCTGCCCCTCCACCTATCTTTATATTAGCTGCAAACTTTTCAGCAAAGCCATCAATTCCATCATCCAAATCATTGATATATAACATAAAAATAATCGGTCTCAACACAGACCCCTGTGGAACACCATTAGACACCAGCAGCCAAACAGAAAAGGCTCCTTTTATTTCCTCTCTTTGCCCCCTGCCATTCAGCCACTGCTTTATCCATGCTAGATTTTTCTTCCTGTAATATATGGGCTTGTAGCTTGTTAAGCAGCTTCATATGTGGCACTTTGTCAAAGCCTTCTGAAAATCCAAGTATTAACATCAACCATTTTCTTCTTTGTCTGTCTTATTGTTATTTCTTTAAAGAATTCCATCAGATTTGTCAGGTAAGATTTTCCCTTGAGGAAACCGTGCTGACTGTGACCTACTTTATCATGTGCCTCCAAGTACCCTGAGACCTCATCCTTAATAATCGACTCCAACATCTTTCCAACAACTGAAATCAGGTTAACTGGCCTATAATTTCCTTGTTTCTGCCTCTCTCCCTTCTTGGAGAGTGGAGCGATGTTTGCAATTTCCCAGTCTTCTGGAACCATTTCAGAATCTAGTGATTCCTGAAAGATCATTACTAATGCCTCCATGATCTCTTCAGCCACCTCTTTTCGAACTCTGGGTGTACACCATCTGGTCCAGGTGACTTATCCAACTTCAGACCTTTCAGTTTCCCAAGAACTTTCTCTCTAGTTGTGGTAACTTCCCACATTTCATGCCCCTGACACCTGGAACCTCCTTCATACTGCCAGTGTCTTCCGCAGTGGAGACTGATGCAGATACTTTTTCAGTTCATTCACCATTTCCTTTTCCCCAGTTACTACCTCCCCAATATCATTTTCCAATGGTCTGATATCCAATCTTGCTTCTCTTTTACACTTCATGTATCTGAATAAACTTTGGTATCTTCTTTAATATTATTGCTAGCTTACATTTGTATTCCATCTTTACCATCTTAATGAATTTTTAGCTGCCTGCTGTTGGTATTTGTCCTCTAACTTCCCATTAATTTTTGCTCTATCATATGCTCTCTCTTTGGCTTTTATGTCGGCTTTGATTTATTTTTTTAACCATGGTTGTGACATCTTTCTTTCAGAATATTTCTACCACTTTGGGATGTATATATCCTGCACCTTCCGAATTGCTCCCAGAAACTCAGCCATTGCTCTGCCATCATCCGTGCCAGTGTTCTTTTCCAATCAATTCTGGCCAACTCCACTGTCATGCCTCCATAATTCCCTTTACTCCACTGTAATACTGAAACATCTGTCTTTAGCTTCTCCTTCTCATACTTCGGGGCAAACTTGATTATATTATGATTAGTACCCTTAAGCTCTCTAATCAATTCTATTTCATTGTACAACACCTAATCCAGAATAGCTGATCCTCTAATGGGCTCAACCACGATCTGCTCCAAAAACTAAATTGTAGGTACTCTAGAAATTCCGCCTCCTGAAATCTAGCACCAACTTGATCTTCCAACCTACCTGCATATTGAAGTCTGTGCCTTTTATGTTGCTAATCATCCTGTTGACTGCAATTTTGCCCTATCAACAGCCTCAGCTCATGATATATTGCCTCTGTGAACCAGCTACCTGAACTTCAGCTCAATTATCTGCCTTTCCTACGGTTCTTCTTGCATTGAAGTATATGCAGCTCGGGACACTAGACACACCACACTCAACCTCTTGGTTCCTAACTTTGTCTGAGGTCTTACCAACATCTGCCTCCACAGCCTCTCCTCTAACTGTTCTGACACTCTGGTTCTCAACCCCCTGCAACTCTAGTTTAAACCCTACCGTGCAGCATTAACAGATCTTCCCACAAGGATATTAGTCCCCTTCCAGTTCAGGTGCAAGCTGTCCCTTCTGAACAGGTCCCATCTTCCCTGGAAGAAAGCCTACTGATCCAAAAATCTTATGCTCTCTCTCCTTACCAACTCCTTAGCCACCTATTAAACTATATAATCTTCCTAGTTCAGGCCTCACTAGCACGTGGCACAGGTAGCAATCCTGAGATCACAACCCTGGAGGTCCTACCCTTTAACTTAGTACATAACTCCCTGAAGTCCTTATGCAGAAACCCGTCACTCATCCTACCCAGGTCACTGGCACCTACATGGACTATGGCTCCTGGCTGTTCAGCCTGCCACTTAAGAATGCTCAGGATTCAATTTGAGATATTCTGGACCCTGGCACTTGGGAGGCAACATATCATCTGGGAATCTTGCTCTTGCCCACAGAACCTTCCGTCTGTTCCCCTAACTAACAAATCCTCTATCACTACAGCTTGCCTCTTCTCACTCCTTCCCTTCTGTCTGAGGCAGACCCTG
Organism: Hypanus sabinus; assembly: GCF_030144855.1. NCBI lineage: Eukaryota > Metazoa > Chordata > Chondrichthyes > Myliobatiformes > Dasyatidae > Hypanus > Hypanus sabinus. Next base: position 43,359,032 of record NC_082719.1, on the reverse strand, counting down.
TGACTCTCCTCTGTTAGGTCATCCCTCCCTCCCTCCCCCACCCCTGAGGGTATCCATTATGATATATCTGTTGCTGAGGGGGATCCACTTCAATTCAGAAAAATGTGAAGTGAAACATGTTGGAAGTCGAACTGCAAGGCAGGCTACAAGGTTAATGGCAGGATTCTTAGGAATGTCGAGGAACAGAAGGATCGTGGGCCCATGGCTGTCCATAGATCTCTTAACATTGCCATGCAAGTTGATCAGGTACAGTAGCTAAGAAGTTGTAAAGTGGGTTAGTCTTCATTAGTCAGGGGATGGACTTCAAGAGTTGTGTGGTGATGTTGCAGCTCTATAAAATTCTGGTTAGATCACAATTTTGTTCCATTGTGGCCGCCTTATTATGGGAATGATGTGGAAATTTTAAAGGGGATATTTTCCAGGATGTTGCCTGGATTAGGGAACATGTCTTAACACGTCTTGAGCACTTGGGCTTTCCTCTTTTGGGCCATGGAAGATGCGAGGTTATTTGATAGAAGTGTATAAGAGATCAAAGTGTCAATAGACGGGACAGTGAGCATCTTTTTTCTGGGGCTGCATTGGCTAATACGAGAGAGGCAATTGGAGGGAAGCACTGGAGTGAATGTCCTCAGTAGCCTTTTCACATACACAGTGGTATGTGATGGTAGAGGCAGATAATTAGGGGCAATTAAGAGAACCTCGGATGGGCCAATGGTTGAAGAAAAAAACTGAAGGGCTACACAGGAGGGAAGGTTTAGATTGATCTTGGCATAGGCTAAGAGCTCAGCACAACATTGAAGGCTGACAGGTCAGTACTGTGTTGTACTGTTCCACGTTCAATGGAAGAAGGGAGCAGCAGTCATTCTGGGTTTTTATAATCTGGAAATTGATTGGATCAAGCTAGCAAGGATTAACATAGAAAACGAGTTTGTGGAGTGTGTCAAGGATTAATGGAGAATGTTACAGAACAACCAATAAACAGGCTATTCTAGATCTGATAAGTATAATGAAGTAGAATTAATGAAATATGTTGTGGTTAAGGATCGACTCTTCAGCAGTGAACACAGCATGACAGAATTCTACATTCAGTTTGACAATGAAAATGTATTATAAAAACAAATGGGACATATTGCCAGGATCAAATGGCCTACACGTGAGGGATTAAGGGAAGTGCCTGCATAGGTTCATTGGTTGAAGATTTTCAAAGCTCACTGCGTTCCAGCATGGTATCAGCATATTGGAAAACCACAAATATGACTCTATTGGTTGTGAAGGAATAAAGCCAAAACTAAGTGAACCCATGGCTTGTTGACTTTGTGCCTTACATTGGAAAGATGTGGAATCTATAATGAAGAAAGATGTATCAAGTTATTCAGAGAAACTGAAGTAAACCAAATGAGGTCAATGTGGCTTTCTGAAAGGTAAATTATATTTAACAAACTTGCTAGAATCTTTCAAGTATAAAACAAACGGGGTCGATGTAGGGGAATCTGTAGATGTACTGTACTTGGATTTTCAGAAAGCATTTAACAAAGAGCCGATAAGAATCTGATGCACAGGATTACAGCTCTAGCATTAGGGGAAGAGTGCTCGCATGGGTTGTACTTCGGTAATCATATAGAAGGTAAAGAGTCAGAATATTCAGATCTTTTTCAGGTTGAACCAATGTAACGAATGGAATGCCTCAAAAACGTACTGATTACTTGGCCTGCAATTACTTACTATCTCTGTTGAAGTATGGGCAGAGTGTAAGATATACAGGTTTTCTGATGTCCTTTTCCCCCCATTGATGCTGCCTAACCAATTATGTTACCTCAGTGGTTTGTGTTTCTGATCCCTAAAGGGTAATATATAGCCCAAATATTGTTGGATAGACTGAATAGAGTGATAATTCCTATGCACACATTCTAGCGAGAAAATTCAATCGATATACAATTAGATCTTAATATATCACATGGGTGAGGTTGTCTAGAGTGCTTGCTGTTTTAAGTGAAACAGTAGAATTGGCCTGAAGACAAATCCCTGAAATAGGAGTGGTGCGGCAATGGGTTGGAGCTTGAGAGTTCTTTGCTGTGGATGAGTGGTTCAGCACTGTGGGCTCCTACAAACCACTCTAGACTTCTGTCGCAATCACCACCATCCAGCTTCTGTCAGACATTCAGAATTATATAAGTTTAAAAACCAGTGTCACTGAAGGCAGCTTTGAAGACCGTGAACTGTTGTAAAATCCCAAGTTATTCTTCAGAGAAAGGAACTAGCTGCTCTTCCTAACTGGCCACATGCACGATGTAGCATTGGTGTGGATGAAAGAACCTAGGGGAAGAGATTAGCGGTAGGGTTTGTCTATAGACGTCCAGACGATGGTGGAGAGAAGCACCTTCATGTAGACTGGTCAAACCAAATGACTAATATGACTGTCAAAGATAAATTCCTGGAGCGTGTACAGGATCATGTTTTTAGATCAGTATGTTGAAGAGCCAATCAGGAAAAAGATTATCTTGAATTTTGTGAGGTGCATTGAAAAAGAATGAGTTAATAACCTTGTTTTTGCAAGGCTCTTTAGGTTAAGAGTGACCATATCGGGGCAGACTTCCTGCTTAAGGCTAAAGCTAAAATCTTTCAAGCCAAAACTCAGGTCTAAATCTAAATGGAGGAAACAGTTAAGGTATGAGAAGTAAACTGGCTGGATAAAGGTTCCATGTGATGCAGGATTTGCCATCCTTTTTTATGCCATGGACCCTATCGTCTGTGGACCCCAGGTTGGTGTAATGGTAACACTTTATGTTTTCCCTTGTACTATCTCAATGCACTGTTATAATGAAATAAACCGGATGGCTTGCAGAACGTTTTTCACAGTAGTTTAGAACCCATTTTTTCTCCGGTTGCAGCAGCCAGAGCAGCAAGCTAGCACCTTTTTTTAAGTGTGTAACCCAGCCAATGAAAGGAAGCTAGAGTAAAGCAGAGTGGCTATTTAGGAGTGGACTTCGTATGAGTGGACCATTATTAGTGTACGAGTCGGAGTCAGGTACAAGTGAGTACCAAGCAGGAGCTGATAAAGTTCTTTTTAAAGTAAAACACACAAAACTACAACCAATTAAATAAAGAAGGATGCAAGATAAGGTGATATGCTGTAGCTGCATGACGTGGGAGCTGATGGACCCCACTGTGGTTTCTGGTGATCGCTATTGTTAGTTGCTCGAAGAACTCAGGCTCAAAGTTGATGATTTGAAATCTGAATTTCAAATACTGAAATACATCAGGAATGAGGAGATTACCTGGACACTGTGTTTCAGGAAACAGTCACACCCAGTAGACTAACTGGTCTGCAGTTAGGAGTTTAACTGTGATTGAGGCAGTAGGGGAATGATGGAGAAATTTCAGCCCTTGAGCTCGTCCAACAGGTTTGGGATTCTTGCTTCCTGTGTGGAAGGAAGCTTGGAGGCTGTAGAAAATATAAGCAACCGACCTGTGGTTCAGGAAGCCATTCAGGAGGCAGGAGAGAAGAGAAATGTGGTTGTAACTGGGGATAGCATAGTCAGGGAAATAGTCACAATTCTCTGTTGCAGGGATTGAAAGTCCGGAGGCTGCGTTGTCTGCCTGGTCCCTGGGTTTGGGATTTCTCCTATGAATGGCAAAGAAACTTGGAGTGGGAGGGGAAAGATCCATTTGCCACAGTCCATGTGGATATCAACGATGTAGGAAGAATAATTAAAGAGATTCTGCTGAGCGAGTGTGACCAGCTTGGAATGAAATTAAAATGCATAACCAAACCCATAATAAACGCTGGATTGTGTTACCTGAGCCAGGTGCAAATTGGTACAGGGTTAATAAGATCAAGGAGTTAAATGTGTGGCTCAGAGCCTGATGTAGGAGAAATGGCTTTGAATTCAGGGAAGACGTTTTAAGGGCTGAATGACCTACTCCTGCTCTTAATTTCTGTTTCTGTGACTTCAGTCCCACACCATAGAACATACTGGGTGTGCATATATCTTTAAGAATGATGTGCACCATCTGGTTTGAGGTTTGGTATGTTATTATGTCAGACACTGCTGTTGGTATGGCATTGTTCTCCTTCACTAAAGGATGTTTGATTAGAGTCTGTATCCTGCTTGCTTGTCTAACTAGCACACTACATAGTCACTGAATGGCTTGGTAATGTTGACTGAGGGAACAATAGAGCCAGGCCATGCATAATAATGTCCTGCTTCAACATCAAAACATTGCTACCTGGGACACAAAACAGGCCTCGATGCATCACACTCAGCATTGAAGAAGCAGGCCGTGTCCAAGGCTCTGGTCTAGGACTTGAACACACATTCTTCTGGCTCTGAGGTGAGAATGCTACTCCTTGCTACCCAGCTGAAAGGATCTTCCACGTCTCACGTGGAAACCTTGGGAGAACTGATAATCAGCTGTCCCCTACTCCTAATCAGACTCACGTCGCAGAGATGGGAATCCCAGCTAGGAATTCCTGCTTGGAGTTCCAGCCAATGCAGTTGGTTGGAGAGTTCAAGACTGTATACTTGGAATCCCTGAATATGTTAACTAAGAGCTATGTCCACTTTTTCTTACATTGATTCAGTTATTGAGATTTTCATGATGGCAGAGTGAACTGGTATTTAATATGGGATTAAAGTAGACAGAACAAAAATAAACACGAGGAAATCTGCAGATGCTGGAAATTCAAGCAACACGCACAAAATGCTGGTGGAACGCAGCAGGCCAGGCAGCATCTATAGGGAGAAGCACTGTCGACGTTTCGGGCCGACCCTTCTTCAGGGCTAAATATCAAGGACTAAATATCATTTCCAGCAAGAACAAAGATAAAGCTTATTTTTTATTTCAAGATACAGCACAGTAACCCATTGAGCCTGTGCTGCCCATTTACGCCCATGTAATCAATTAACCTACTAACCCATAATTCTTAGGGATGTGGGAGCAAACCAGAGTATACAGAGGAACCAGCTTCAGGCTTCTTACTTTTTATCAGAACTGGAGAAATTGCTGACATGAGGAGGTAGAGGGTCAGGGGTTAGTGTAAACAAATGGTCTAGATCTTAAAAAAAATGAAAATAAAAGAACGTCTTGGAGAGTGAAATGAGGAAAAACAGTCAGAAAAAATACATATCTGAGGGAATACAGATACGGATGTGAGTTTTGATGATGGACTTTAGGTAAGCCTACGTTGCTCCTTGTTACGATTGATGGTGAGGATGAGGATGTGGTGAGGACCTACAGATATTTGGAGATGCACCTGGCCGACAGACTTGAGTGGGGCACCTACACAGGGGCTGTGTACAAGAAGGGCCAGAGTTGCCTTTACTTCCTGAGGAGACTGAGGTCCTTTGGACTATGCAGGCCTCTCCTTCACATGTTCTACCAGTCTGTTGTCACCAGTGCAATCTTCCATGTGGTGGTGTGCTGGGGAAATGGCATCAACACGGGTGATGCCAACAGGCTCAATAAACTGATTAGAAAGACTGGCTCTGTTATCTGAGTGAAACTGGACACACTGGAGGCTGTGGTAGAACAAAGGACCAGACGGAAAATCCTGGGAATTCTGGACAAGGTTTCTTACCCTCTGCATGCCACCTTGGCTGAACAGAGGAGCACTTTTAGTAAAAGACTAAGACAACTGCACTGCTTCAAAGAGCACTAGATGAGGTCATTCTTACTCTCAGCCATTAGGCTCTATAGCAAGTCAGCCTATAGCCGGGGAAGTGATGACCCCCTCCTGTTAGGCTGTTTCTTTTATTCTTTCTACTTTTCTTCTAATATTTATAATCTTTGCACTTGCAAGGCAAGTGTGACACTGTAACTTCCTTGGGATCAATAAAGTATCTATCTATCTATCTATCTATCTATCTATCTATCTATCAGATGGCCTGAGGTAGAAGTGAAGCTAAACAGTAACCCCTGGGGGGAAGAAGCACTTCTGGTATTACTCAAGATTACTAACATTCTGTTCGTACTAAAGCAGTCGCCCTAGAAACTGATGCCGTTAGCGACAAGGTTCAATGATTGTAATAGGAATGAAGGAGAAGGTTTTGGTCTTCCAAATAATTATTTTGGGCTAACTTCAGTCCAGCCAGTGGTGTGATAACTTGCAATGATTGGAAGAATCAGCAGAAGTATCAGTGGTGATGTAGGACTGATGTTGTCTGTGGAAAAATTGATCAATTTCTTTGATACTGGCAAAGGGCTATTTAGAGATGAGAAATAAGAGTACAAATCCTTGGATTATGATGGAGGAAAGAGTTGGAGAAGGAAGGGACAGCAGAAGAAATTGGAGGTGCTGGAATATGAAGGAACTCTGTGGCTGAAATAGCATCTATGGGGGGAGGGGGAGGAATACAACTGAGTACTGGGAATGGTTAAGGGGATTTGGAAGGGGAGGCACTGCTGGCAAATTTCAAACTACAATCGGATGGATAAGCATGGAGTGAACTGTGCACGTTCCTGCCAACTAGATAATAGTGAAAATTAGCCTCATAATTGTTCACTTTATATTCTATTTGCCACTTTTTTGGCTGCTCGTTTAAATTATCTATATACCTTTGTAAAATCTTTGATCCTCCTCCAAACTTTTTTTCCTACACAGCCTTTTAAAACAAGTCAGGTGTGCGAAATGTGAAAGAATGTGGAATCAGCACAAAAGCCTAGCAAAAAGACATGTGTTTGTGCATGCCCCTGCTGTCTTATAGCTAGTGACTTTAACAGAGCACACCTATAGAAAGATCACTATGTTGATATCTAGCATTAGACTAACAGCAGTAAAGCAACTAATTCAGATTAAATCTGTTGACATAAAGGATAACAATTTGGAATATTTTTACCCAAATTCATGCAATAGATCATAATATTTTAAATACTTCTTTCTGTTCAAGGAGTCTTAAGTTTCAACAAACCAAGTTTATGCATGCAAATCAGCGCCTTCACCAACAAAAGGCAGGACTGGGCACATTTCTCTTGCCCTATCAGTGCATTCCAAACACAATTAAGTATGTGTTTGTTTCGGAGAAAGCTTTATCTGCCACAACACAGTCTTGTGTGATATACCTCATGTAATACACATGTGGGTGTGAAATCACCTAATTATGCAGACACTTCCTTAGTTCAAGCAATGTTTTAATACCTTGTGCTAAATGAATTTTAAAATTGCTATAAGCAAACAATCAACACTCTATTTTGTTCATCATCAGAGTGGGTGGAGCGTGGGTTGGAACTATGGGGATTATAAACTGGGAATAAAGATCCCTCAATTCAGTAGAAATCTCAGGAGCTGCATCTAATTCTATAAATATCAGCAAGCTTAGAGATACATTGAAAGAAAACCATTGAGGAGAATTAACCTGATGGACAAATTTTCTTTTGTAGTTAGTGTACATCCAAAGGTATAAAATGTGGAATTAGAAGAGGTCTATAAGAGGCATTAAAAAATACTTGGGTCCCAAATGGTCATAAATGATTTTTTGCAGCTGCAAAGTCAATGATTAGTTGTCTAGAGGGCAGTTCCTGTCATTCAGGTGCAGCTTTCTTCTCCTTGACCTCAAAGATGTTTTAATGAGTTTTATTTTTAATTTGCCTGAATTCAGAATGTTTAGCTGGAGTTTCACCACCCCTGCTGTCACATCTTCATGTGTCCCAATCACCAGCCCTACCTGTAGAACCCACTTGCTGCTCCTCAATTAACTAAGTCAGCATTGTTTCAATGGTACAGCAGGAATAAGAATTCCAGTGCAGGAATCCTGAAGACATTTTTTCTGGGAAGATATATAATGTATATTTTTAAAAAATGGAGTACTGTACCGGGCATTTTTTGATGTGTTTAATGCACCTGCTGCTGAATGAATTGGTGCAACGCTTATGAACTATAAAGAACTCAGAGGGAAATGGAACTTTCAGTTTTGGTCTCTCTGCACATTCACTTCAATTTGCTCCAGAAAATTCTTTTCATCTCAGGATCTACATCATTTCAGTTGCCATCATTGTTTGCTCTAGGAACAGTTGGCTGCAAAACTTAAACTGAGGGAGATTGCAAGCTTGGATTTGTACCAGACTGGGCAAAAGGAAAGTGGGAGGGTAGAGGTTACGTTGAACACAACAACCTTACCTTTTGGTCAGTTGGCAGAAATAAATTGCTTCATTCAAAACCCTGTTCATTGATTCACTTCAAATGAGCGCTTAAAGTAATCTATTGCTGGTGTGTTAAGAGTCAAGAATTACCCAGCTGCTTCCTAGCTGACCAAGCTCTGTAGTCAGGAAGCTGCCAGCCGCACTGCTGAATGCTTACAGTTCACAAGATCATCACTGTGGAAGAAGCTAAGAGTCTCAGCATTGCACAGACCCAGGTGATTCTGGGTCCCAGAGCAACATTGCAAAGGAATGTGTCAGTAACCTCATGCCTCAATAATCAGTAGTCATCAATGCTGGAGATGCTGGTAGATGCCATTAACTATTTAGGTGCCCAACTACTTTGAAGAGAATTGATCCATTTGTTTTCCCAGTTGACATATCATGCAATAACATAGACAACTCAGCAGTTTATCCTGTCTTGGTAGAAACCGACTCCTTTAACGTGCTGTTCCCTGTTCCCCTCAACCTCCTCGCTTCACCTCACCTCCCACTGAAGGTCACTGCAAGGTATCTGAGGTGAAGAGGGGCCAACAATCTTGTGTGCAACACCACCAGTAGAGTTTGGAAAGCTTCTCCCTCAGTTATCGGATGTAAGCCTGAGCAGATTTTCAGCCAGAAACTATAATCGGCACACTCAAGTAAGGCTTAAAAACACTTGCGTATGCTTTCCCGATGACCTCCAAGTATTTTTAAAGATACTGAGGAAAGCCTTGTTGCTCTTGAGATGAAACGGGTTTGGTGTAGATGGTTTTCAGTTAATGTCCTTTTGAAAGATGCACGTGTTATGCAGGTAAGTTATACAATCAGAGAGAAGAGAGACATCATGATATGATGGAAACACCTCAAACAGTGCAAGTTCCTTGTTGCTAGGGTTAGAATAAACAACCTTGTTCAAAGCTTTTGTGTTCTCTAGTAGAACATACCAGAACTCCACAGTTCACTTCAGGGTACATTATGGGCTGCCGTTAAATCATTATCACCAGACCCTACCCTTGTAAGCAACAGTGCCAAAAGTGGAACTTCGTATTCTAAATATTTTAGAGAGCACCTAAGAAAAGTCTGAAGCAAGATCGAGAGAAGACAAGCTCAAAAGGGAAGACTGCATCTCAGCCTCCAGAGTAATAAAAAAACACTTCCAGGGACAAGTCTGAAGAAAGCTATTGGCTATGAGTAGGATCTCCTCAGTACTCTGGCCTGCTTGTCATGGAGCCTGTATAAACTGATACTCTGTGTGGAGAAATCCACCTCTAATTTTTGCAAGATCCCTGTGTAGGACGTTGACTGATGCAACTATCTTTAGCAGAGTTGGCTGTCTAATAACAGTCCAACACTGACGTAATAGACTGGTGAATCCACACAGATGTTGTGTTTTAGCATCACTGACCATTGAGGAATGCTTGGAAAGAGACGGTCAAACCAGATTTGGTAGAGTGATGCAGCAGTGATCTTCCAGATGTGTCCATGTGGAGTTTTCATGTTCTCCCTGGATCTGTGTGGATTTCCCCAGGAGCTCTGGGTTGCTCCCACATCCTAATAGAAGTCTAATTGCTGTGGGTGAGTCGTAGGAAATTCAGGAGAGCAAAGAGAATGGGAGAGGAGTTAATGGGCATCTGAGAAAGATTAGGCTGCAAGGAAATAATTGGTGGAGAGCTGCCATGGTCCTGGTGGGTCAAATAAGTTTTCCAATGTTGTAAAGAGATATGGACAAATGAAAAATCACTCTAAGTATGTATATGCTGGAAAGCACTTGTCTCATAAAATGCTGCCTGACAGATCACTTGTTAGATTAGATTCACCATGTCACAGGGAAATCCAAAGGAGCCGAAATAGTTACCACTTAATGGCATGCTCTGTCCCTAAGCCAGTGCAGCACTATTGGGAACACTTCTCAATACCTTTCAGTCATCCATTCAGGAAATGCTCCCAATGAAAATCCCTCAAAGTTATTTACCATTTTGACTTTGCTAAAATCCTGTATGTAAACCCAGACCCACAGTTATTTACTGGTCTTCGAACAACTCTATATTTAATGTCCGAATCATGTTATGATGGACTATTTACCCAGGCAGTAACTAACTCAAATTATGAAGCTACTTTGGAATCATTTTAGTAGTATAACAGCTAAACATTGAGTAATATGTTATCATCAGGTTAATTAATAGCACACCTGCAGCTATCAGCTGTCATTTAATTGTCCAAAATCTACAGCTCTTAAACAATAACTTGATTATACAGATTCAGTAATCAAAATCTTTATGAGCAGTAGATTTACATAAGAATACAAGACTAACAAAAGAATTCTTTAGTATTTGGAAAAGATACAGGATAATACTTATACCATCCCCCATCCTTGTTTTGTGCCTACTATAGCTCAGATTACTTCTGTGGCATGAAATGGACATTAACCTATTATGTAGATTGTTTGAAGGAATTTACAAATGCGTTAATAGTTTTCTTCAGAAGAACCTGGCATTAGATGCACCCAATACCAAGAAATAATTTGCATCCGGTGCAGGGATATTATTTCCTTCAAGACTTTCTGTAGAATAGGACTGAAAAAAAATCCAAGAACACGGAAGCTACTGGCAAGGCCAGCACACTTCTCCTAGCCTGAGGCACCTTTGAGTTGGAAGTGCCAAGCTGTTCCTTGAAGTATTTGTTGAGAACCTTCATTTTGGGTCTTTACTAAGCATCATTATCTCAAACTGACAATTCAGGATGATAACCAGTCTGATGCTTTGAAGATATAAGCTCCCAACATATACTGAATCTGCCACCACCTTGTAAATGGAGATTGGATGAGTGAAATCAAATACTATCAAACAAATTATTTCAAAGAAATTCACCCATCATTACGAGAAGCTCCATCCCTGTCTACTTCTTGTTCTCTTTCTGACCACTCCAGTGGGAAGTTGGAGGATTAGGGTATTTTTAAAAATCAACAGAAGACAACTAAAAAATCCATGAGGGAGGAAAAGATTAAACATGAAGGCAAGCTATCCAATAATATCAAAAATAAAAACTCAAAGTTTTTTTCAGACATAAAGAGTAAAAGAGAAGTGAGAGTTGAAATTGGACCACTGGAAAATGATGCAGGACAGGTAGTAATGGGGGAGAAGGAAACGGCGGATGAACTGACAGAGTATCTTGCATCAGTATTCACTGTGGAAGACACTACTAGTATGCCAGAAGTTGAAGATTGTCAAAGGGCAGAAGTGAATTGTTAGTACCTCCAGGCTGCCCATGAAATGCTGCACATGCACCAGGAGCGCAGAGTGTCAGATTACGCCATAGAGTTCTGGACCCTAGCCACCTCCAGCGGCTGGAACTCGGAGGCACATTACGACATCTTCCTGAATGGCCTCTCCGAAGACATCAAAGATGAGCTGGTCACCCAGGACCTTGCTGCCACCTTTGAAGCTGCCACCTGGTGGATTTGGCCATCTGTATTGATGTTTGCCTTCAGCAGCACTGCAGAGGAAGGGGTTCCAGAGGGTTCCAAGCTCCTCGTCATTCTACATTGCCTTGCCGTTTGCCTCTTACAATTCCCGCTCCAGAGCCCGAGGCTATGTATGTTGACTGTACCTGCCTGACATCGACTGAAAAACAAAGAACCAGCACTTGTTTCTGACTGTACTGTGGCCAACCAGGCCACTTTATCTCCACCTGCCCAGTAAAAGCCAAGCTGGTGAGTACTGGTGAGTGTGGCCCCTGTCCGGCCCTCCTCGACAACACTCACTCTCATACCTGCTTCTCTGGAGTGGGGTGTCCAATGGCAAGCAGTCTCCATCTTGGTCAATTCTGATGTGGAGGGGTGTTTTATCTATTTTGAATTGCCTGCCCAGTGGGGATGAACCACGTCTGCTCTCCAGTCACCATTGGTGGCCAATGCCTTGAACGGTCAGAGATTGGCTAATGTCACCCATGTCCCGGCCCCGGTGAGTCTCAGTTTATCCGGCAACCATCATGAACAGTTAACCCTTTATGTTACTGACTCTCCTAAAACTCCCATTATCCTGGGCCACCCCTGGTGAGTTAAACACCCCCCCCCCCCCGCCATATTGACTGGCTCATTCGCAAGTTGTAGGCTGGAGCCTATTCTGTCACTCCCACTGCCTCCACCAAGCTCAGATCCCCTTGTCTTCAAGCCCAGTTCCCCCAAGGAATTTCCTGACCTTAGTGCCACCCCTCCTGAATACCTGGACCTCAAGGCTGTGTTCAGCAAGTCCCGGGCCACTTCCCTGCCACCTCATCATTCATATGTTTGCACCATTGACCACTTGCCTGGCACATCTCCCCCAAGGGGCCGCCTGTATTCCTTGTCCGTACCTGAAACAGAAGCCATGAATAAGTATATTCAAGTCTCTCTGGCTGTGGGTATCATCTGGCTGTCTCCCTCCCCTGCTGGTGCCGGATTTTTCTTTCTTGAAAAGACGGATGTCTCCTTATGTCCAAGCATTGATTACTGGGGACTGAATGAAGTCACTGTTAAGAACTGTTACCCTCTTCTGCTCATGACCTTGGCATTTGAACTCCTGCAAGGAGCCTCAGTTTTCACCAAGATGCCTTATATCTTATCCGCATTGGCAAATGGAAGACGGCCTTCAACACCACCATACGAGTATCTGGTCATGCCATTCTGTCTCACCAGTGCCCCCGCTGTCTTCCAAGCCCTGGTAAATGATGTTCTCAGGGACATGCTGAACCAATTTGTTTTTTTGTGTATCTCGACGACATTTTGATTTTTTTTCTCTAAGTCCCTTGCTGAACGCACAAGTCATGTCTGAAGAGTTCTCCAGCACCTTCTGGAGAACCAGCTCTTTGTGAAGACTGAGAAATGTGAGTTTCATCGCAATACCGTCTCCTTCCTGGGGTATGTAATTTCAGGCGGTTCCATTCAGATGGACCAACAGGAGGTCAAGACGGTGGTCGAATGCCCCCAACCTTTGACTCGTCGGGAGTTGCAATGCTTCTTGGGCTTTGATAACTTCTATCGCCACTTCATCAGAAATTACAATACAGTGACTGCACCCCTCACTGCTCTTACCTCATCTGCTCTCATATACTCGTGGTCCCCTGCTGCTGAAAAAGCATTCTCTGACCCAGAGGAACGTTTCACCACTGGCTCCATCCTGACACCGACCGGCAGTTCATCTGACACTGGTGTAGGAGCTGTTCTCTCTCAGCGCTCGGCCAAGGATGAGAAGGTACACCCCTGCGCCACCTTCTCTTTCCGCCTCACTCCCACAACAGGCTCTCAGTGAATTCTCATCCTTAACAACCTGAGCTGAAGTTAAGGTATTTCCTCATTCCAATTTATAAAATTTGCACTGCAGAAGCCTGTCACTCAGACATCACCAACAATAAACTACAACAATGAATGCACAAGATAGTTAAAGTTACCTATGCTGCATTCCTCTTATTTAAATGATACATTAGAGTTTATTTTATTCTAGGGGAAAAATTTACCGTTTGTACATTAATCAGCTCTGAGGTTCACATCTCTGAATTCTGTTTCTTATTCTAATGCCTTATTAAAAACTTTGTGTGCCACTTGCTGGTACTGTTCTTATCAGTCTAAGCTCAACGCTAATCAAAATTCTTATATAAATTTACCCACTGATATTCTAATATTCATTCTTGGTTGTGAGCATCATTGAAATCATCAGCATTTATTTCCCTTCCTTGGCTGCCCTGAGAATATGGTCATGGCAACAATTTTGTGAACTGACTGGCTTTCTAACACATTTCCTCAACTCGAGTCACCAATTTTGATTTGGGCCTAGAGTCATATGTCACAAGGCCAGAAAAGGATTGCAGGGTTTCCTTCCTAAAATATTTTGGCAGGCACAGCATTAGAAGCACAATGGTCCATCAACATATTTTTAAGCATAGAAGGCACTTGGATTTGAACCATAAAATGACACAGAATTGAAGGAGGCCATTGCTTCTAAACTGGATTTTTATTTAGTCCCTTTATCATCCCTGAAAACCTTCCCCCTTTTAAGTGTTTATTCTTTTCCCTCTTGACTCAGCTTCCACTACTTTTTAACAACAATATGTTCAAGGTTACTTAAATCTTCCCTTAACCTTCTCTCTTTTAAGGAAGAACAATCCCAGCTTATCAAATTTCTCCATGTAATTGAATCCCTTTTCACTGCAACCATTCGTAGATTTTGAAATGTATAAATGTGTATGAGTAATTTTAATCTGTTCAATTTAATAAACTTATTAAAGAAATTAAAAAATGAGGTCACTGAGTAAAATTCTATGTCACCAGTGGAAGTTAGCAAAAAATTTCTGTGACCACTCATGGTTGCTCCAAATACATGGAGTGGCTTATTGTCATCACTTCCTGGACTGTAAACTGGTTAAGTGTTTTACCAGTCCATTGTAAAATGTATTTTCATTCCAGATAAGCTCTCTGGATTCCCCACTGTTGGATAATAAAGAGCATCTGCTGTTTTATAATCAGACAGTGATAATTTGAAACTTCATGTAAGTAACCCATGTTAAACAACAAGACTTGCAGCATTTCGAACACTCGGGAATTCTTTGCAAAATCTCCTCACTTTGCCATATCTCCCACTTTGCAATCAGAAGTCCCTTCCTATAAATAATATTTTTAAAATGTGTATTATTTTGATAACCAATTTCTGACTAAGAAGTCTTAATGTTGAAAGTGTGATGGTCATCTGGAAAGATTTGACAGGAGATTATATTAGAGAAGTACTTGAATACTTCTCTAACATAATGAAGGTAAAATGATCCATCTTCAGAATCGGAATCAGGTTTTTTCTCATCATCTTATATGACGTGAAATCTGTTATTTTGCAGCAGCAGTACAGTGTATGGATATAAAATTGCTATAACTGACAATATAAATAAATTGTTCAAAAAAATAGGTTTATGTTCAGGAGTTCATGGACTGTTCAGACATCTGTTGGTGGAAGGGCAGAAACGGTTTCTGAATGATTGAGTTTGGGTCTTCAGGCTCTTGTACCTCCTTTCTGGTTGTAGTAATGAAAAGGGAGCATGGTGATTGTTGTTAACGAAAAATTTCACATTCTTGCGATACTGCTTCTTGATGGTGGGGAACGTTGTATCTGTGATGAAGATGCGTAAGTCTGCAGCTCTCTGCAGCCTCTTGTACCTTGTGAGGTACGGGGTCCCAGGTATTGAAGCTTGGTTATTAATACTGATGATATTCAAAGTAAATTTATTAGCAAAGTGCATATATGTCATTATGTACAATCCTGAGATTCATTTTCTTGTGGGCATACTCAGTAAATCCAAGAACCATAACAGAATCAATGAAAGACTGCACCCTACAGGACAGACAAACAACCAATGTGCAAACAACAACAAATTATGTAAATACATAAGGAGGAAAAGAAAGCAATAAACATCAAGAACATGAGATTTAGAGTATGTGAAAATGAGTCCATAGGTTGTGGGAAAAGTTCAGTGATGGGGCAAGTGAAGTTAATCCTTTTGGCTCAAGTGCCTGAAAGTTGAGGGGTAATAACTGTTCCTGAATTTGGTGGTGTGGGTCCTGAGGCTCCTGTACCTTCTTCCTGATGGTAGCAACAGGAAGAGAGCGTGACCTGGGTGGTGAGAGTTTCTGATGATGGGTGCAGCTTTCCTGCAACAGCACTCCGTGTGGATGTGCTTAATGGAGGGGAGGTGATGGACCGGGCTGGATCCACTATTTTCCATTCAAGGATATTGGCAAACTTGAATATGGCATTGGATCAGTGCTTAGCTACACAGTAATGAGTTAAAGCGAGTAGCACAAAGGGGCTAAGTGCACATCTTCATGGCACACCTCTGCTAATGGAGGTTGTGGAAGAGATGTTGTTGCTAATCCAAACTGACTGGGGTCTGCAAGAGAGGAAATTGAAGATTCAGTTTCATAAGAAGGGATTGAGGCCAAGGTCTTGAAGCTTACTGATTACTTTTGAAGGGATGATAGTATTGATTGCTGAGCTGTAGCCAATAAAGAGCATTCTGATGTGTGTGCCTTTGCTGTCCAGATGTTCCAAGGCTGAGTAAACAGTCAATGAAGTGGCATCTGCTGTGAACCTGAGGTGACATTAGGCAAAATGGAGTGGATCCAAATTACTTTTCAGACAGGAATTGACAGCCAAGCTGTAATCGATGAACAATAGCCTGACCTACAGTCTGTTTTGCTGCTGTTAGGTGCTCCATAGCATTAACTTGATTTGATTTCAAGTTAACAAATTTAGAGAAATTCCTGGCAACCTATAAAGGAATTCTTGACAGCTAACAGATTAGATCATTAAAATACAGCGTAAGATGTGCATAATCGTATGTAATTTAACATTGGAATTGTCAAAAGAATCTAAAACTTATGGTGGTTTAGAAATTGGTACTTAACCCTTTCAATCAGCATTAAACTAATAATGATAATACTCATTTGTATGGCATTTCAAGTATTTCACCCATTTCAGTTAGAGAGGGACTGTGAGCATTTCTCTATAGAAGTGCCATCAGGTTTAGGATTTCTGCATAAACGTGGAAATCTGAACTTATATTGCAAACTCATGGCCAAACATTTTCTGGCTGTACTAAACATTGGATTACTCAAGAAGGGTACAGTTAGTGCGCTGTTAACGTGCACTGGCTTCTTATGCTGGTGAAACCACACAATGACCCTGCATCATGGTGTATATGATAATAAACTAAGCTAATTAATTAACAAATTATCATCATAGGCCTGGTTTACAAACAGCAAGCCTATTCATTTCATCTGGCAAGAAATGGCTATGATGACAAGAGATATGTAAGGCATCATTTATGTGTTGTATAATTAATTGAGATTACTTGTCTTTAATTGTTAACAAGTGTTCTCAATTGATTTTAAAGTAATGATTTTGAATTGCATTAAAACTTCTGATTGTGAACTTCAGGAAGGGTAAGATGAAGGAACACATACCAATCCTCATAGAGGGATCAGAAGTGGAGAGAGTGAGCAGTTTCAAGTTCCTCAGCATCAAGATCTCTGAGGATCTAACCTGGTCCCAACATATCGATGTAGTTATAAAGAAGGCAGGGCAGTGGCTATACTTCATTAGGAGTTTGGAGATTTGGCATGTCAACAAATACACTCAAAAACTTCTATAGTTGTACTGTGGAGAGCATTCTGACAGGCTGCATCACTGCTTGGTGTAGAGAGTCTACTGCACAGGACCGAAAGAAGCTGCAGTAGGTTGTAAATCTAGTCAGCTCCATCTTGGGTACTAGCCTACAAAGTACCCAGGACATCTTTAGGGAGTGGTGTCTCAGAAAGGCAGCGTTCATTATTAAGGACCACCAGCAGCCAGGACATGCCCATTTCTCACTGTTACCATCAGGCAGGAGGTACAGAAGCCTGAAGGCACACACTCAGTGATTCAGGAACAGCTTCTTCCCCTCTGCCATCCGATTCCTAAATGGACATTGAATCTTTGGAAGCTACCTCACTTTATTTTAATATACTGTATTTCTGTTTTTGCACTTAAAAAAATATTTATTCAATATACGTAATTTATTTACTTGTTTGTTTATTTTCTCTGCTAGATCATGTATTGTATTGAACTGCTGCTGCTAAGTTAACAAATTTCACGCCAGATGCCGGTGAAAATAAACCTGATTCTGATTCTGACTTTTGATTATTTATTAATTTAGATTTACATTCTGATTTGGATACATTTATTTGTCACAAGATAAAGCAAAACCAGTGAAGTGTGTTGTTTTTGTTAACAACTAACACGATCTAAGGGTGTGCTGGAGGCAGTCTGCAGATGTTGCGACACATTCTGTGGACAACGTAGCTTGTCTACAGTGTTCAGCGGAACAACTCAAATAACAGCAACAACATCATCAGCAACAAACCAAGACAACAAGCCCCTTTGTCACTCTGCCAACCATCCGGCCTGTTTATTGGGTTCTGTTGATATTTATCAATTCTTGAAGCAAACTTCTTTATATGTTTGACTGCTGTCAGCTGGAGGGAGGGGAAATGGGTGATGTGGTTTGCAGGGCTGACCCATTTGTCACAGATTTTGCTGGCAGCATTTGTTCTATCCACCACTCATCCCTATGTGGCTGCTTTAACACTTGCCTTGGGTGGGCCTTCCTGAGCGGCAGAGTGACTGCTCAGTAAACGTTTATTTGTGAAAGTGAGAAACTTACTATTGGCGGCTCCTTCTAGCCCACAGTCTTTGTAAAGTTTGTAAGTACAAGAATTCCAGAAGATGTTGGCACTATTAATATTATCATTACCAAATCATTATAAACAACATGTTTTCCTCTCAAAAGCTTATAAAAAGTTTAACAAAGTTTGCTGACATTTCTTTGGAAGCTCGAACTTGAAGACAGTCTACAGGTAGCTTGCCTACGATGTTCAGGATTCTTAGCAGTGTGGAGGGGTCTTGGAGTCCAATTCTTTACCTCCTTTAATGTTGCTGTGCAAGTTGACTGGGTGGTTAAGAAGGCACACGGTGTGTTGGGTTTCGGTGGGTGAGTGAGCTCCAAGAGCCACAAGTAATATTGCACTTTTTTAATTCACTAGACTACATTTGGAATATTGTGTTCAGTTCTGCTTGCCTCATTGTAGGAAGAATTGGGAAGCTTTCGAATTGAGCTGCAATATTTACCAGATTTTTGACTGGATTTGAGAATATGCCCTAATGGTGAACAAGCGAGGGCTTTTCTCTTTGGAGTGAAGGAGGATGAAACATGGCTCAATAGAGGTGTATAAGATGATAAGAGGGAGAGGTAAAGGGAACAGCCAGTGCCTTTCTCACCAGGGCATCATTGATAAATACATCCTTTTAAGGGGATTTGAGGAAAGTTACAGGAGGTGTGAGAGGTAGATTTTTTTAAACACCAAGTGTAGTTGATGGCTACAACACACTGCTGGCGGTGGTGATTTGATACATTAGGGAAAGAGATTCATAAATAGGCACATAGATGAAAAGAAAATGGGTTATTGGCTGTGTAGGAGGGAAGGGTTAGATTGATCCTAAAGTAGGCCAAAAAGTTGTTACACAGACTAAAGGGCCTGTACTGTGCTGTACTGTTCAATATTCTATGTTCTATGTTCTGTCTGAATGAGTTAAGTCCACAAGATAAGAGACTGTGGCAAATAATATTTAAGATGTAAATCTGTTTTCATCCATAGAAATTGATGCACCATGTTGGAAATGATTTGGTTTTCTGGATGAATAGAACAAAAATAGAGAGTCGTAGTTCAATGTGTAGGATGGGCAGTACATGTGAGTGGAGTTTGCTAAACCAATCTGGACACAACCCATCATAGAAGACAAGGTATTGGATATTGTAATTCCATGAGTTCAGCACTCCAATATTGACACCAGTCCACATCAGATGAGATCATGAAATCCAGAACTAAGGTTCATGGAAGTGAGGAGGATTTCAGTGATGCAAGGAAATGATCCCTTGCGAAGCAAATCTGGGGATAAAGAAAATGGTAGGGGCTACAGTGAAACACACCCACATTCTGCCTATCTTCACCAGATCATATTTTACCTTGTGACAACTTTGCTGGTTGACTGAGATGCACGATCTGATTTTATCACCAGGACACAAATTTAACATTCAGGATTTTGCCAATCTGGAACTCGTGTCTTGCCTGCACTTGGTTTGGCAAATTGAGAGTGGGGTAGAATGTGTCAGAACTGCAGTGAAGACTCCTAACATAAACCTCTCATTTGAGACATTCCTGCCTGGCTTTGCAATAAGGAGTTGAGGAGGGAGGTAAAATAATGCTTAATATCATCAAAAAGATATGCATCTGTATTGTTTTGAGTGAAAAACTAAAACTAAACGATCTGCAGTCCCACAGCACCAATGCTGATCTCAGCTCTTCCTAATCACAGTTTATCCAATCAAATGCTTAGTAAGTGTAATTACTATTGCGTGTGAAGTGTGGCGTCCAATTTGCATGTATCAAGCTCCAACAAACAGTGATGTGATGGTAATCAGTAAATCTAGCTTAGTGGTGTGATGTTGATTAAACAATAAATATTGACCAGGATATCAGAAATATCTCCTAAGTTCTTCAAAATTCCAATTCTGATATCTTATTCAAAGGAGAGACTGTCCAGTGAGACAGCTCTGTTTATTACTGCACTGGACTGTCCAGTGGGACAGCACTGTCTATGTACTACACTGGACCATCCAGGGGACAGCACAGTCTATGTACTGCACTGGACAGTCTGACAGCACAGCACTGTCTATGTACTGCACTAGAATATCCAGCGGAACAGCACTGTCTATGTACTGCATTGTCTATGTATTGCACTGTCTATGCCTAACAGGACAGCGCTGTCTATGTACTGCATTGCACCATATGATGGGACAGCACTGTTTATGTACTGCACTGGACCATCAAGGGAACAACACTGTCTATGTACAGCACTGGACCATCCGGGAGACAGTACAGTCTATGTACTGCATTGGACTGTCTGATGGGACAGCACTGTCTATATACTACACTGGACCATCCAGGGGACAGCACAGTCTATGTACTGCACTAGAATATCCAGCGTAACAACACTGTCTATGTATTGCACTGGATTGCCCAGTGGGACAACACTGTCTATGTACTGCACTGGATCGGCAGCAAGCACATTGCCTTCCAGTTACTTGTGAGGGACCTAAGCCACAGGTTTCTGAGTCGGAGAGAAGGGCGCTGCCTACTCAGCCACCTCTGACACATAATGAAATTGTTGGAAATATCTCAGAATCCATTTATATGAACTCCTCTATATAAGTATTTTCACAAACAATTATAGCCCCCCAGCCAATGATACTTTTAGTTGCTATCTGCAGGGTTTTAAAAGCTTCCCAATCCCCTGTCTTCCCACTAATGTTTGCTTTGTTGTATGCCCTCTCTTTTGTTTTTACATTAGCCTTGACATCCCTTGTCAGCCGCTGTAGTACTATTTTGCCACTTGAGTATTTCTTTGATTTGGAATACATCTATCCTGCACTTTCCTCATTTTTCCCAGAACCTCACGCTGTTGCTGCTCTGTGGTCATCCCTGCCAGCATCTCCCTCCGGTTTACTTTGGCTCATTCCTCTCTCATACCACTGTTAATTCCATTACTCCACTGGAATACTGCTTTGTCAGACTTACTTTCTCCCTATCAGATTTCAAGATGGGCTCCGTCATATTGTGATCACTGCCTCTCAGTGAAAGGTTTAGGAAGCATGTGTTCTAGAGAATTGCAATATAGTCAGGAAGGAGCTTACAAATGGTGTTTGGAGTTGGAGTAGGTGGGTGTGGTCCCTAATGAACACTTTGCTTCAGTATTCACCGGTGAAGGGAACCCTGACAAATGTAACAGGAACCTAGACTCATGTCAATATCACCCATTGGAACCTTGTGGAAAAAGTAGACAGGGCAACTAGAGAAGAGGCCATACTGGATCTGGCACTATGCAATGAACCTGGTCAGCTGACAGATGTCTTGGTGGGAGAGCATTTCAGAGACAATGACCACTAGTCCCTGACCTTTCTCATAACCTAGGAAAAAGATAGGAGTCAATGGTTTGGGAAATATTTAATTGGCAGAGGGCTAATTATAATGGAATTTGGGAGCATAAAATGGGAACAGATATTCTCAGGGAAATGTAAAAAATGAAAATGTGGAGGTTATTTGAGGAGCTCTTGCATGGGAGTTGTGGATAGATTTGTCTCACTGAGACAGGGACAGGATGATAAAAGTTCAAAGTAAATTTATTAACCAAATAAATACATCATATACAACCTTGAGATTTAATTTCTTGTAGGCATTCACAGGAAAACAAAGAAATACAATAGAATCCATGAAAAATCACACATAACAAAATTGACAAATATCCAATTTGCAAAAGAGGGTAAGCTGCGCAAATAATAACAAAGAGAACAATGAATACAGAGAATATGAGACCTGAGTCCACGGCTGTGGAGTAGGTAGACATGAGAGATTGAATACTTGTCATGAGAAAGAAGGAAGCATACTTAAGGTTTAGGAAGCAAGGATCAGACAAGGCTGTTGAGAGCTATAAGCAAGCCAGGAAAGAGGTTAGGAGATCTATAATGGGACATGAGAAGGCCTTGGCAAATAGGATTAAGGAAAACCCCAAGGCATCCCACTGAGGCAAGGAAATAATGGTAGGGTGAACGAACCATGGTTGACAAGATATTTTGAACATCTAATCAAAATTTGAGAGTTAGGGGGCAGAAATTTAAGGGAACCACGAGGGGGTATTTCTTTACTCAGAGGGTGATAGCTGTGTGGAATGAGCTTCCTGTAGAAGTAGTAGAGGCCAGTTCAGTTGTGTCATTTAAGGTAAAATTGGATAGGTATATGGACAGGAAAGGAGTGGAGGGTTATGGGCTGAGTGCGGGTAGGTGGGACTAGGTGAGATTAAGAGTTCGGCACGGACTAGGAGGGCCGAGATGGCCTGTTTCCGTGCTGTGATTGTTATATGGTTATATGGTTAAAAGGAAGAAAGAAGCATTGTTAAGGTTTTGGAAGCAAGTTTTCTAGAGAGTTATAAGGTAGCTAGGAAAGAGCTTAAGAATGGTGCTTGGAGGTAGGGGAGGTCCTTTGCATCAGTGAAGAGAACCTTGACAAATGTAAGATCGGCATAGAACAGGCTTATATGCTGGAATTGGTCAAGGTTAAGGAAGAGGAAGTGTTGGGACGTTTGAAAAACATTAGGGTAGCTGAGTCCTTGGCGCCAGATTGAATATACCCCAGCTTCCAATGGGATGTGAGGGAGGAGAGTGCTGTGCTGTTGGTGCTGATCTTTGAGTTCCAGAAGATTGGAGGTTGACAAATGTTAACATTTGTTCAGGAAACGTAATAGGGGAGTTATAAACCAGTGAGTCTTACACCATTGGTGGGCAAACTATAGGGGAAGATTCTCAGAGACAGGATTTATGAGTATTTGGAGAAGCATAGTCTGATTAAGGAAGTGACAATACAAAATGAATGTAGAGTGGTGTCTGTGATAAATATGGATTTTAGTAAGACATTCAACAAAGTTCCCCATAGTAAGGTCATTCAGAAAGCCAGGAGGCATGGGATCATGGAAACTTGACTGCGGAGACTTGGAATTGGATTGCTCACAAAAGGCAGTGGGTGCTAGTAGATGGAACAGATTCAGCCTATAGCTGTTTTACAAGTAGTGTACCTCAGCAATCCATTCTGAGACCCCTGCTCTTCGTGATTTTTATACATGAGGAAGTGGAAGGGTACAGTAGGTTACAATGGGATATTGACAGGATGGAGAGAGCTGAGCTGAGAATTGGCAGATGGAGTTCAATCCAGAAAAGTGTGAAATGATGCAGTTTGGAAGGTTGAACTTGCAAGCAGTGTACAAGGTAGAATAATGATACACGGACTAGCTAAGGTGAACACTATGACTGAACTCTGAATCCATGCTCATTAAACCAATTGCATTTCCCTTTAAATTTAAATGCCACTTTTTAAACCTGCATTTTCTTTAGCATACATGCATCTGAGGTAAGCTGATGGTGTGGTTAAGGTACTGGAATAACATTCAGAAATCTGGTCTCCAGGTCCAGAAACTTCAGTTGAATACCAGAAAGCAAATTTAAATACATTTCATGGGAGGAAATCTTTGACTCATATCCTACCTATGACTGAAGATCCACCAATGTGATTAATTCATAAATGTCTTTTGAAATGGTCTTGAGAACCTTCACTTAGGGCTAATTAGGGATTAGGTCCTTTGCCAGAGGCGCTGTGAACAAACAAAAACAACACTTCTCTTGATCCCATTCCCATTCTGATATGTCTATCCATGGCCTCCTCTACTGTCAAAATGAATCCAAACTCAGGTTGGAGGAATAACACCTTATATACTGGCTGGGTAGCCTCCAACCTGATGGCATGAACATTGACTTCTCTAACTTCCATTAATGCCCCTCCTCCCCTTCTTACCCCATCCCTGACATATTTAGTTGTTTGCCTATTCTCCATCTCCCTCTGGTGCTTCCCCTCCCCCTTTCTTTCTCCCGAGGCCTCCCGTCCCATGATCCTTTCCCTTCTCCAGCTCTGTATCACTTTCGCCAATCACCTTTCCAGCTCTTAGCTTCATCCCACCCCCTCCGGTCTTCTCCTAGCATTTCACATTTCCCCCTCCCTCCACTACTTTCAAATCCCTTACTACCTTTCCTTTTGGTTAGTCCTGACGAAGGGTCTTGGCCCGAAGCATCGACAGTGCTTCTCCTTATAGATGCTGCCTGGCCTGCTGTGTTCCACCAGCATTTTGTGTGTGTTGTTGTTTGAATTTCCAGCATCTGCAGATTTCCTCGTGTTGACTTCTCTTGATACTTCATTCAACTCATGCTCATCTTAAAGTTCTTTGGAATGTTTCACTTCATCACAGACAATGAAAATCTTCAGACAGTTTGCTACAAATGTTCTTGATTGTCTTATGAATATTAGCGTGAAACACCTAAGAGCAGACTCCTCACCTTGTGGATCTTGCTTTTAGTGATTAATCATCATAACATGAAGTCAATTAAAAACATGGCAGCATTCCATTAAAACCAAATGGTACCTACTGGAAAATACTGTGTGCTATTGGAAAATATGATAATTAATTATGTTCCATAATTTTTTGGAGTACCTGGAAATTTCACTTATCTGAGAGTTGAAGCATAACAGAATATCCTGAATACATTTAGATATTTTTAATCATTTTGTGAAGTTTGCTTGCAAAATTGCTGAAATGGAAATGTTTTTAAATATCTGACTTATGAATTTCATAAGTAATAGTGATAAAGTATCAGTGATACTTGTTAATATAACTTATAGACAAAAGGACTGTCCAAACCTTTACGCTTGGATGGGCAGTTTCAAGTCACGGTTGTTGGTGGGAATTATAACTGTGCATCACTAATACAGAGAGGCAAATGAGACATTCACTATATACACAAGACATGCAAGACCACTATAGAATATCTTGCCTGGAGGTTTGAAATTTGTGTTGGTAACAAGATAATGTTAATTAGATAACAAAATAATAACCAGATAATTAGTTAATTAGATAACAATTTCCAGTCAACCTAGATTGCTGCCAGGGAATCTAAGACATCAAACTTGCTCCAGGCATCTTCTTCAACTTCCTTGATTGCTACCCCACCTCTTGCTGCTGAAACATTAAATCAGCCTACTCATCACTCTGATCATCTTCCCTGGGCAACTGCAAATTCTCCTCTCCTTCTAAAGGTCAATTCGAAAATTCCTCTGTCCAACCGGAGCCTGCATCTCCAATCTCTGTAAAATTCCCCGGAAACACACGAGACAACAAATGCTGGAATCTGGATCAACAATCTGCTGGAAGAATTCAGAGGATCATGCAGCATTTGTGGGAGAAATAGACAGTCAACATTTTCAGTGAAAACCCTGCATTGTGTGGAAAGGACAGTGTGTTGCCTTTATGGCAGTTATTTAGTTTATAATATTTTCGCTTAGTAATTCGTTTGTTAGCATTCTAGTTAAAGTTAGGATTGTTTAAAGTTGTCTGTGAGATATCGCGGCATGCGATGACGTCACATCCGGTTTCGCTGCATCCTGTGGGAAAATACCGGTTTGGAGAAATGGGAAGGTGGGGGTCGAGACATGTACGAGCGCAAGCAAGCAGCAACGTTTTCTCTCTACGCACCAGGAACATTGTAAAGGCAACACTGTGAGTTATGAGATAATCGATATGTTGAATTAAAATGTTAATGCTGATCCTGTTAAAAGTAACGATGGTCGATAATGTTTATGTTTTCGTTAGTTAAAGAGTTGCGGATAGTTTGCGTTGAAGTGTATTTAAAGCAGTCAATGGTGTAGGTAGATTCTGACTGTATTCTGCACTTTAATGTAATGTAGTTGTTGTAGTTTTACTTTTGTGAGTATTTACGATGTAAATGTAATATCAAGAAGGAAACAAATGCTGTACAAATCTTGTATTGTTTTATCAGCAGTTTTCACTATACGTTAATGTGGAAGAATGAACAATAAACGGTTAATCTTACTGGGATCTTGTTGTCATTGACAAAGGTTTAACTCGGTGTTTAGCTCAGCGTTATCTTAACACGCCGAGCGAGAACACTACAGACAGTATAAAGAGAAGAAGGGCAGTGCCAGTAAAGGATTCCAATATGATTGGTATGTTTGGGGTGTGCAGATGGAGCATGGTCCTATCTTCACACTCCACACAATGGTCCATCTGTTTTATTCCCCTTTTCCTCTCTCTCATCTATCATTTACCGATCAGTCTTCCAAATCAACTCTCGCTCAACTCCCCTACATGGCACGACCTCCCTGTTATCTTACACCCCTCTTCAGTCCACAAACCATCTCAGTATCCTTTCTTGCCACTGCCCTTCTGCTCTTTATACTGGCCATCTTACCTCTCCGCTCCCTGTCCTGCTGCAGGGTTTCGCCCATGAAACATTGACGATTCCTTTTATCCCTCAGATGTTGCTGAGTTTTTCTAGAAGATTATTTGTTTCTCTGCAATCATGTCTGTATCCACTGCTCTCTCCAATTTATTTCCTGTGTGATCTCACTGACTTCAATGGTTGTTTTTGAAACATAGACGATCAGCCAGAACATTTGTAACATATTTTGAATTTTAGCCATAGGCGATAATTAGCATCTTTAATTGAGCCTTTCCCAGTAAAATCATTCTATAGTTGTTCCAAATTATTTTCCATATTTTATTAACAGATACGTTGATGACTTTTTGGATGTGACAGATTTTTTAAAAAAGAGCAGGTTTTAACTTACGAATGAGGATTTATCTCATTTCTGATTTATACAGCACAAGAACTTTGGTCCTCCAAGTATGCACCAACCATCAAGCATAGCTGATGCTCTTTACACCAATCCCATTTTTACTTTCCCTTCAATCCCACAAAACGCCCTCCTGACTTTACCACCCCTCTAGAAACGAGAGGTAATTTATGGTTCCAAATTCACCTGCTGCTCTTCATGCCTTTGGGAAGCTGGAGCACCATCCATGGGGGAAGCCCATGCAGTCACAAGGAGTAGATGCAAACTCCACACAGAGACTGAAGCAGGGAAGCTCTGACCTGTGCTGCCCAGGGTAGCTTTGTGACGCAGTGTGGCATCCTGATGTAGGGTTTCGGCCCAAAACGTCAACTGTTCATTCTCATTCATAGACGCTGCCTGATCTCCTCCACATTACACATGTGGCTTGTTTGGCTTTTTCATGGCTAAACTCCACCATCACATCAACTAGCTTAAAATTATTCTGTATAATATCAAAAAAATAACTGAAAGAACAGGACACAACTAAAGCTATGGGATCAGACAGTACCCAAGCTGTGGTTATGAACACCCAAGCCCCACACTCCAAAATTAGTTTTACTTCTATCCAAGCTGTTGCAGTATTCTTGCAACGTTAGCGACAATCTAAATACATAGGAAATTTCTTAGTTATGTCTTTTTAAAACAAATCAGAACATATCAGTCCAGCTAACTCTAGTTAGGCTGCATCTGGAGCATTGCATGTAGTTCTGATTGCCCAATTATAGGAAGGATGCCAAGGTTTTTTGCTTAAGGAAGTTCCCCATGGTGACACTGTCAAGCGCATGCACCACCACATGTGAGTTTACTCGACTGCTGGGCGAATTCCCAGACCTCACCAAGCCCACATTCTCCACCATGGTAGCGAGCACGACATTCCCACAACAGGCTTGCTGGTCCATGCCCCTGTGCGTAGATTGCACCCAGAAAAACTGAAGACTGAGTTTGCCAGCATGCAAAGACTTAGAATTGTACACCCATTGAATAGCCCCCTAGCTGCACCCCTCCATATTGTCCCGAAGTCCGATGGTGGTTGCCGCCCACATGGTGATTTCCGACTCCTTAAGGAGGTCACCACCCATGATCGTTACCTGGTTCCACACACCCAAGACTTCTCAGCATGTTTAGCTGGGAAGTTATTTTTTTCCCAAAGTTGATCATGTTATGGGCCGCCAGCAGCGTGTTTGAAGGACATTCTCAAAGCAGCTGTGATAACTCTGCTTGACCCTTTTGAGTTTCTGTGCATGCTGCTTGGACTGAAAAATGAAGCATAGACTTTCCAATGGCTGATGGACTCTCTATTAAAAGACATAGATTTACTTTTTGTTTATCTGGATGACATATTTGTCGCCAATGTGTCCAAATCCAAACATGTATTTTATCTCCGCACACTTTTCGAGCACTTAAGCCAGTACGGGTTGATCACTAACCCTGCTAAATGCCAGTTTGGGTTGTCAACCATTGACTTTCTCGGCCTTGATTGTCCTCACCCATCATACCCACAAACGAGAAACAGACTGTTTTCGTCTCCATACATGGCCTCGAGTATCTGGGCCGGAAGGCCCCACAAAAACTGGTTGCACTAAAGTTTGCTTGGCATGGCCTCAGAAAGGATGTGTGTGATTGGACTGTAGCTTGAGTGGTGAGCCAATAGGCAAAAAATTAACTGTCATGTTCCGGCACCATTGTCACTTTTTGATGTCCTTGCGTGATGGCTTGACCATGCCAATGTGAAGCTTGATGGTCCCCTTCTCCCCTACTGCAGTTTCACACACCTTCTTATCATGGTGGACTATACCACTAGGTGGCCAGAGGTCATCCTTCTAGCATCAACAACAGCCACAGTCGTGGCTCGGGCATTCATCAGCACCTGAGCTGCCAGCTTGGCACCCCATCTGATATTTCCTCTGTCTGCTGTGCCCAATTCATTTCAGACCTCTGGGCTGCGATGGCCCAGAACCTTGGCAGTAGGCTTCAACACACCATGGCCTATCACCCAAGGTCCAATGGCCTATGCGAGTGGTTTCACCACTTCTTAAAGGCTGCTCTGAGGGTTTCTCTGACCGATGAATGTTGGCATGAGCGACTCCCATGAGTCCTGCTATAGCTCAGAACTGCTCCGAAAGAAGCCCTGCAGTCATCCGTGGCTGAGTTGGTATACGGACATCCATTACGAGTGCCAGGTGATTTTATTCCTGATGCCACAACTGCCTGGTTGGCCTCTCAAAACTGTTCGGCCCTCCTCAGTAAACTCAATTCCTTTTCACCTATTCCTACCTCCCATCATGGCGTTCAGCACTCGGATCCCTGTTGACCTATACTCCGGCTCATTTGATTGAGTCTTCCAGGATGATCACTGACATCCCCTCAGGCACCATTGTGATGGCCCGTTCCACGTTTTGGAACAGGGAGAAAAGACATCATAGGTAAGAGGGGTAAACCTGAACATAGTTCAGTAGATCGCTTTAAAACGGCCCACGAAGATTTGGAATATTCCGTTGCCATGCCCCTGCCGTCACAACATGATCGTGAGCGTGTCAACGCAGCTCTGAACGAACCAGAAGCACGTGCGGTTCATCCACCCATGGAACGCAGGACCCAAGGTGGGCAGGTCGTCCGAACTGCAGGCTCACAGTGAATTCTGTGGGGGGAGGGGGATGTTGGGGCTGTGTAGGGCAATGTACGTAATTGGGAGAAACGTACATAATACAAAACCACGTAATGAAGTTTTTACATAAAGAGATTAAGTGAACTTTTGTGTGTAGGTTTTGGAGTTCAATGAAATGTGTTACAGGTTTCATTAACCACAAAATGTCTCCTTCATTTCACTTGTGAAAACCTACATAATAGCCAACCATAAAAAAAACCCTTTTTCCCACCTTTGCCTTCTGCCAGTCAGCCAATTTTCTCGTATCCTTCCTCTAATACAATGGACTCTTGTTTAGCAGCTTAAGGTATGTGTGGTAAACTATGTGTATACCTTTCTGGACACGCCCCTTTGCTGACTGCTCCTGTGGCTCCTCCCACAGACCCCTGTATAAAGGCGATTGGAGGCACTGCTCCTCCCTTAGTCTCCAAGATGTTGTGGTCACTTTTGCAGCTAATAAAAGCCTATCATTCGCCTCGCATCTCCAAGAGCTATTGATGGTGCATCAATTTTATAAGCTGCAATTTTAAAACATGGAGAGCATTTTACAACCGGACAGATTCAATTTTGGCCCTCAATCTCCAGAAGCTAGCATCGCTTTTGAACTCTGGATTGCATACTTCCAATCGTACCTAGAGGAGATTCGTGTGAACGAGCCAGCAACAATGCACAAAATTCTCCTCACCAGGGTCAGTCCGCGGGTATACTCCCTTATCAGAGACCTGCCGACCTACCAAGGGGCACTGATCGCCCTCAAAAGACAATACCTGCGGCCGGTGAACACCGTCTACGCAAGACATTGCTTAGTGACACAGCGGCAGCAGGCCGGAGAGTCGAGCGCTGAGTTTGTCCGGGCCCTACAGACACTCGTGCGGGCCTGCGACTGCAGGCGACTGACGGCAGAACAGCATGTGGAGCTCCTGGTACGAGACGCCTTTGTTACGGGGATCAGGTCGGTGTACATGCGCCAGCGGCTGCTGGAAAACACCGATCTTACCTTACAGTCGGCGATCGAGCTGGCCGACACGCTGGAGGCTGCACTGCACAACGCTGACGATGTCCAGCCGCACGATCTCCCGCTGGTCCCATGGATGTTGCAGACCCCGCCACCCGCCGGCAAATCGACCATGACTGCTGCCAGTCGCAAGTCGCGCAGTGTTACTTCTGTGGACTTGAAAAGCACCCCTGAAAACGCTGCCCGGCCCAAGAAGCTACCTGTTCCAGCTGCGGAAAGAAGGGCCACTTCGCCAAGGCCTGTAAGTCTGAACCATGAGCCGGGTCGAGCAGTGCTGTGTGCGAGGCATGGGGGTCGCCATCTTGGTCGCCGCCATCTTGACTGCCCGCCTCATGCGAGGCAAAGGGGCGGCCATCTTTGTCGGCACCACCTCGCCCCGCCTCCAACCCATGGGTGCTTACCAGGCACCGAGACGGTGATTCAACTCTGTAACCCTCAACCAAAGCGCCCCACAACAGCTTGCAAGGTCAATGATGGACATCCTGGTGGAGGGGCACAGGACTAGCTGCCTGACACGAGCAGCACTGAGAGTTTTATTCACCTGGACACGGTGCAATGCTGCGGACTCGTGACACAGCTGGTAAGCCAGAGAGTCACCATGGCTTCTGGGTTGCATTCCACAGACATCCGGGGGGGGGGGGGGGGGGGTTGTGTAGCGACATTGGTGGTGCAGGGCACAGAATATTGGAACTTTGCTTTACTGGTCATGCCTCAACTGTGTGCCCCTCTGCTATTGGGGCTCGACTTCCAGAGCCACCTGAAAAGTGTGACAATGGAGTATGAGGGGCCCCTCCCACCAATCAACGTCAGAAATCCTTAGTTTTGTGCCACTTCGTCGTATACCCCGCTACTGACCACACACACACACCGACCCGCACATCCCACCCAGCACCATGCCAACAGCCGCACTACTGACATCACTTTCAGCCTCTCCACCCTCAAGATCCCTCCCCCACCGCTGTTCACCAACTTGACCCCCGACTGTAAACCTGTGGCAACTAAAAGCAGGAGGTACAGCGCGGGGGACAGGGCCTTCATTCAGTCGGAGGTGCAGCGGCTGCTCGGGGAGGGGATCATTGAGCCAAGCACAAGCCCTTGGAGGGCCCAGGTGGTCATTGTTCGGATGGGGCAGAAAAATAGGATGATCGTGGACTATAGTCAAACCATCAATAGGTTCACGCAGCTTGACGCGTACCCCCTACCCTGCATCGCGGATATGGTCAACCAGATAGCTCAGTACAAGGTGTACTCGACAATAGACCTAAACTCCGCTTACCATCAGCTCCCCATCCGCCCAGAGGACCGCCCCTACACAGCCTCCGAGGTGGGCAGCAGGCTCTATCACTTCCTGCGTGTCCCCTTCAGTGTCACGAATGGTGTCTCTGTCTTCCAGAGGGAAATGGACCGGATGGTGGACCAGTGCCAACTGAAGGCCACGTTCCCATATCTGGATAACATCAGCATCTGCAGTCATGACCGGCAGGATCACGACACCAACCTACAACGATTTTTCCAAGTGGCCAAAGCTCTTCACCTCACCTATAACAGGGACAAGTTTGTGTTTGGAACCACCTGACTTGCTATCCTTGGGTATGTCATGGAGAACGGGGTCATCGGCCCTGACCCTGACCGTATGCGCCCCCTGTTTGAACTCCCTCTCCCCACCACCCTCAGAGCCCTGAGACGGTGCCTGGGCTTCTTTTCCTATTACGCCCAATGGGTCCCTCACTACGCAGACAAGGGCCGCCCCTGGTCAAGTCCACCACATTTCCACTCTCAGCCGAGGCCCGCGCGGCATTCAGCCACATTAAAGGGGACATTGCCAAAGCAACGATGCATGCGGTGGACTAGACCATTCCCTTCCAAGTAGAGAGTGACGCCTCCGACTTCGCGCTGGCTGCTACCCTCAATTAGGCAGGAAGGTTGGTAGTATTCTTCTCTTGTACCCTTCAAGGCTCTGAAATTCGGCACTTCGCGGTGGAGAAAGAAGCCCAGGCCATAGTGGAAGCTATTAGGCACTGGAGGCACTATCTCGTCGGCAAAAGGTTCACCTTGCTGACTGACCAGCGCTCGGTTGCGTTCATGTTCAGCAACCAATAGCGGGCAAAATCAAAAATGATAAAATTTTGAGGTGGAGAATGGAACTCTCCACCTACAACTATGATATCCTGTACCGGCCTGGAAGGCTTAGTGAGCCCCCTGATGCCCTATCCCGGGGAGCGTGTGCCAGCGCGCAGTTCGACCGGCTATATGCCCTCCATGTAGATCTTTGCCACCCGGGGGTCACCCGACTCTACCACTTCGTGAAAGCCCGGAACCTGCCTTACTCCCTTGAGGAAATCAGGACAATGACCAGGGACTGCAAACCGCACATCTACCATCTTGACAAGGCGCAACTTATCAAGGCCACCCGTCCCTTTGAGCAACTGAGTGTCGACTTTAAGGGCCCCCTTCCCTTCACCGACCGCAATGTCTACTTTCTCAAGGTAATCAATGAGTACTTGCGGTTCCCCTTTGCCATCCCCTGCCCCGACACCACTGCCACATCCGTCATAAAAGCCCTGCGCCAGCTCTTCACTCTGTTCGGAGATCCCTGCTATATCCACAGTGACAGAGGGTCCTCATTTATGAGTGACGAGCTATGCCAGTACCTGCTGGCTAGGGGCATTGCTACTAGTAGGACCACGAGCTATAATCCCCAGGGAAATGGACAGGTGGAGAGGGAGAATGCCACTGTGTGGAAGGCCACACTCTTAGCCCTTAGGTCAAAGGGATTGCTGGTTTCTCACTGGCAGGCGGTCCTCCCCGAGACACTCCACTCCATCTGCACCCTGTTATGCATGTCCACCAATGCCACCCCTCATGAGCGACTCTTTTCTTTTCCCAGGAAGTCTGCCACTGGGACCACCCTACCAGCTTGGCTGATGTCCCCAGGGCCAGAAATGCTCCGGAAACATGCGAGGAGCAATAAATACTCCCCGATGGTCGAGAGGGTTCACCTACTTCATGCAAACCCCCAGTA
Source organism: Hypanus sabinus (assembly GCF_030144855.1). Taxonomy (NCBI): domain Eukaryota; kingdom Metazoa; phylum Chordata; class Chondrichthyes; order Myliobatiformes; family Dasyatidae; genus Hypanus; species Hypanus sabinus. The sequence continues at coordinate 43,325,338 of NC_082719.1, read as the reverse complement.
TGCCTACGTGGTCTTACCTGATGGGCAGGAGGATATGGTCTCCGTCCATGACCTGGCACCCGCAGAAGCACCAGACCCGTACCCCGAACACTCCACGGTGACTATGAACCCCATACCCACCGATGTATATATATATATATCCCCACGAGACCCCGCGCACACTCCCCTCTCAGCCGAGGCCCGCGCGCACACCAAGCCCTACGCAGACTCCTCACAACATTCCCATTCCGGGCGCCACACACACACATGAGGGATTACTGATGCCTAACGGGCTGGCACCTCAAGTCAGGCTGGAGCCAGCACAACCACCATCACCGGTGCAATCACCACCGGTGCTAGGTAGATCACAGCGACAGATTCGACCGCCTGATAGACTTAACCTGTAAATATACTTGTGAGAAGCTTCGCCCCATGGGGACTCTCTTTTAAAACAAAGGGGGGTAAATGTGGTGAACTATGTGTATACCTGTCTGGACATGCCCCTCTGCTGACTGCTCCTGTGGCTTCTCCCACAGACCCCTGTATAAAGGCGACTGGAGGCACTGCTCCTCTCTCAGTCTCCAAGATGTTGTGGTCACTTTTGCAGCTAATAAAAGCCTATCGTTCACCTCCCGTCTCCAAGAGTTATTGATGGTGCATCAGTATGGCACTTGTCAAAGGCCTTCTGTCAATCCAAGTAAATAACATCCACTGATTCTCCTTTGTCTGTCCTGCCTGTTGCTTCCTCAAGTATTCCAATGGATTTGTCATGTAAGATTTCCCCTTAAAGAAATTGATTAAAAAAAATGTCCAGGTAATGTATTCTGGTTATGTGATGACATGTTTTCTCCTTCTGAATTTGATATGCTCAAAGGTTCAATGGTTCAATTTAATGTCAGAGCATGTATACAATATACAACATGAAATCTTTACTTTTTGCAGACATCCACAAAATAGAGAGAAAGAAACCCAAACAATGAATGATCACATTATATGTGTAATATAAAAGATTGCCACAGTTACAGGAAAGCATAAAAATCTTATAAGATATCGTCCAGAAAGGTGATTGTGTGCCTTGGAAGTCAATCCAGCATATCATTCTGCTCCCATGAATCAGCAAGGTGATGGAATGCTCGGTGCAAGATCTTCCTACTTGTTAACATTTAGTAAGACCTTGTGTTTTGTTTATTTTATGCCTTTTACTTTCGCCATAGAACATCAGAATTGGTAGACAAAATAAAACTAAGGTCCGTGCAATTTGTGATCCTTGGAGTCTCTAGATGTAGGAGTTGTTAGCAGAAGTAATCAATCTCTTACAACAGAACTGGAGTTAGCGAAAGGAAAATTCTACATGATGGAGACATTTGAGAATCACATATCTGAAGTTAACTCTTCCTCCTTATTAATCTGTGTTTATCTTAAGACTCTGGTTACTCAAACTGTGCCCAAAAAAATATATCTTCCAAAAGAAACTAACCTAGCTATTTTTTTCCATTTGAATAAAACGTTCCATTATTTACTTTCCATTCCCATACCAAAATGTTTTAGAGAATTTTACCTTAATCTACCAAAAGCAACTTTAGGTATTGAGTGAAATGCTTATTTTTTAATTGTTAAAAACATTTTTATTTAGAAATACAGTGCAGTAAAAGGCCCTTCTGGCCCAATGAACCTGTGCCACACAGTTACACCCATGAGACAAAGTTATTCACTAACCTGTACGACTTTGGCATGTGCTGGGAAACCAGAGCACCTGGAGGAAACACACGTAGTCATAGGAGAATGTAAAAAGCTCCTTACAGGCAGTGGCAAGGATTAAACATGATCTGCTGGCACTGTAATATTGTTATGATAACCAGTACGCTATTGGGCTAAAGTAAAACCAGCATTCCACACATCCTGTTCATCCTCAGTTTACACAATCATGCTTACATGATTAAAATTGCCAACGAGAAGGTTAAGCACATTGCTACTAAATTCCTGAGCTGAGTATGTTTCAATGCAAGAAGTATCATAGGAAAGGCAGATGAGCATCGGACATGGATTTATGATATTGTAGCCATTATTGAGACTTGATTGCAGGAGGGGCAGGACTGGCAGCTCAACATTCTGGGATCCTGTTGTTTTAGATGCGGCAGAGCAGGAGGGATGGAAGGAGGAACAGTGGCATCATTAGTTAGGGAAAATGTCAGGGCAGCGCTCAGTCAGGCTCAGAAAGAACAATTTGTCTAGTGAGGCTTTGTGTGTGGAAATAAGTAAAAAGAAAGATATGACCACGTTAATGGGGCTATATTATAGGCTACCTAACAATCCGAGGGATGTAGAGGAACAAATTTGTAGAGAGATTGCAGACTGTTGCAAGAAACATAAGGTTGTTAGAATAGGTAATTTTAACTTTCCACATATTGACCGGGACTCCCATACTGTAAAAGGACTAAATGGAACAGGGTTTGTCAAATGTGTTCAGAGAAGTTTCCTTAATCAGAGCATAGAAGTCCCAACAAGCGAGTGTGCAATAGAGCGAAGTTTGTGCTGGGGAACACTTTGTATCCAATGACTACGATGCCATTAGTTTCAAAGTAAATATGCAAAAAGATAGGTCTGGTCCATGAGTTGAGATTCTAAATTGTAGAGAGGCCATCTTTGATGATATCAGAATGGATCTAGCCAGTATGGATTAGGACAGATTGTTTTCTGGCAAAAGTGTACTTGGTAAGTGGGAGGCCTTCAAAAATGAAATTTTTGAGAGGACAAAGCTTGTGGGTGAACCTGTCAGAATAAAAGGTAAAGATAACAGATGTAGGGAACCTTGGTTTTCAAGAGATATTGAGGCCCTGGTTAAGAAAAAAAGAAAGTGCATAGCAAATATAGGCAAATAGGAATAAATGAGGTGCTTTTGGAGTACAAGAAATGCAAGAGAGCACTTAAGAAAGAAATCAGAAAGGCTAAAAGAATGCATGAGGTTGTCTGAGCATACAAGGTGAAGGAGATTTCTTAGGGAATCTATAGATATATTAAGAGCAAAAGGATTGCAAGGGACAAAATTGTTCCTCTAGAAGATCAGAATGGTAATCCATGCATGCAGCGAAAAGAGATGAGGGAGATCTTAAATTAATTTTTTGCATCTTTATTTACTCAGGGGACAGTTTATAGAAGTGAGGCAAAATGTCATCGACTTCGTGGACCCTGTACAGATTTTGGAAGAGGAGGTGTTTGCTGTCCTGAGGCAAATCAGAGTGGATAAATCATCAGGGTCTGACAAGGTGTTCTCTTGGACCCTGTGGGGGCTAAGTACAGAAATTGCCGGGGAGAGATGTGACCAGTGACCAATCCGGATATCGGAAGATTGCGAGAAGGGGATTTCACTCAGATTCACAGCTGAAGTAGAAAAAGAGAGCAGTGGGTCGTGGCAGAGTAGTGACCAATGAGATTGATCATCAAGAGCAAATTAAAGGAAGGTGCATTGGCTGTCTTCTGAGTGGCCAAAGTCAGAGTGGTGATCTTGAGGCTTTAGCTCTTTAGGGCTTCAGTCAGAGAAAACAAAGAAAAGTTCTAGGTTAATCTTTTTTTTCCCTTCTTTATATCTGCTCAGCCAGGGCAATGGAGATACCAGGTAGGATAGTGGAGTGCTCCTCTTGTGGGATGTGGGAAGGCAGGAAAACCCCCAGTGTCCCTGATCACCACAACTGCAAGAAGTGCATACAACTGCAGTTTCTGATCATCTGTGTTAAAGATTCAGAGCTGGAACTGGATCATTCGGGAGGCGATAGATAGGACTATAGAGAGGTAGTTACTGAAGGAGCAGGACACAGGAAACTTGGTGACAGTCAGGAAGAGGGAAGGGGTTAAGGAGCCATTACAAAGTACTCCTGTGGTCAACCTCTTCAGTAGCAGATACATCACTTTGGATGCTGTTGTGGGAGGAAAGTCACAGTGGTCGGGTATCAGGCACTGAGTCTGGCTCTGTGACTCAGAAGGTGAGGGCAGGAAGAGCCACACTGGTGTGATAGGGGATTTGTTACTTAGGGACTGGATGGAAGGATCTGTGGGTGAGAAAGATATTCCCAGATAGGTATGTTGCCTCCTGGCTGCCAGGGCCTCAGACGTCTCAGACTGAGTCCTGAGCATTCTTAAGTGGGAGAGTGAACAGCCAGAAATCGTGCTCCATGTAGGTACCAATGATATGGGTAGGATGAGCGATGAGCCTCTGCATAGGGAGGTCAGGGGTTAGGTGATAAATTAAAGGGCAGGATCTCTAGGGTTGTGATGTCAGGACCGCTACCTGTGACATGTGCTAGGAAGATTATACAGATTAATAGGTGGCTAAGGATTTGGTGTAGGAGAGAGGACATAGGATTTTTGGATCAATGTGCTTCCTTCCAGGAAAGGTGGGACTTGTACAGAAGGGACGGTTTGCACCTGAACTGGAGTGAGACTAATATTCAAGCAAGAAGGTTTGTGCTGCACAGTGGGGTGTAAACTAGAATTGCAGGGGGATCGGAAACAGAGTGCCAGAACAGGTAGTGGAGGCGGATGTTGATAAGACCTCAGACAAGGTCAAGAATCAAAAGTTTGAGTATCATGCAACCAGTGTCTTGAGCTGTGTATTATTTCTCTATGACTTTATATTTAAAACATCCAGAGGATTAGAGGAAAGACAATGTTGTTCTACTCTTTAAGAAAGGCTCTAATAATAAACCAGGAAATTACTGGCTGGTGAGCCCAACATCAGTAGTGAGAAAGCTATTGGAATCTATTTTAAGGAACGGAATATCTGAGTATTTGGATAGACATGGACTGATTAAGGATAGTCAGCATGGCTTCATGCATGTTAAGTTGTGTGTAACCAGTCTTACAGAGTTTTTAAAGGATGTTACCTGGACAGTTGATGAAGACAAGGCAGTGGATACTGTCTACATGGACTTCAGCAAAGCATTTGACAAGGTCCCGCATGGGAGGTTGGTCAAGAAGTTTCAGTCTCTCACCTTTCAAAATGATGTAATAAATTGGACTAGACATTGTGAGAGAAGTCAGAGAGTGGTAGTGGATAGTTGCCTCTCTGACTGGAGGCTTGTGACTAGTGGAATGCTCCAGGGATCAGTGCTGAGTTTGTTGTTTTTCATCTCTATCAATGATCTGGAAAATGATGTGGTTAACTGGATCAGCAGATTTGCAGATGACACCAAGATTGGGGATGTAGTGGACAGTGAGGAAGACTACCATGGCTTGCAGTGAGATTTGGACCAGATGGAAAAATGGGCTGAAAAAAGGCAGATAAAATTTCATGCGGACAAGTGTGAGATATTCCACTTAGGTGGAAACAACCAGGGTAGGTTTTACACAGTGAATGGTAGAGCCCTGAAGAGTGCAGTAGAACTAAAGGGATCTGGGAATACAGGTCCATAACTCATTGAAAGTGGCATCTCAGGTAGATTGGGTCATAAAGAAAGCTTTTGACATGTTGACCTTCATAAATCAAAGTATTGAGAACAGTAGATGCTTTATTATGTTGTAGTTGTATAAGACATTGGTGAGGCCTAATCTGGAGTATTGTGTACAGTTTTGGTCACCTACCTACAGAAAGATGTAAATAAGGTTGACAAAATAGAGAAAATTTACAAGGACATTACCAGGTCTGGAGGACTTGAGTTATAAGGACAGGCTGAATAGGTTAGGGCTGTATTCTTTAGAATGCAGAAGATTGAGAGGACATTTGATTAAAGATGTACAAAATTATGAAGGGTATATTAAGATAGGATAAATGCAAGCAGGCTTTTTCCAATGAGATCGGGTGGGACTACAGCCAGAGGTCATGGGTTAAGGGTGAAGTGTAAAAAGATTCAAGGGAACATGAGGGGAAACAGAGGGTGGTGAGAGTGTGGAATGAGCTGCCAGCACAAGTGGTGCATGCGAGCTCGAGCTCAACATTTAAGAGAAGTTTGGATAGGTACATGGATAATGGGAGTACGGAGGCTTATGGTCCCGGTTAAATGGATTGGCATGGTTAAATAGATGGGCAAGACCTGTTTCTGTCCTGTGCTTTTCTATGACCCTATGACATTTAGGCATGAGATAATTTTCTGGTATAATGCTGAGGGAGTGCTGTGGTTGAAGGAAATTGGGAGGAGCTGGTGTGAAATAGCACGGGAAAAGTGATGATTCTTTGAAAGATAACTGGAACAACAGATATAATGAGCTATTTTTTCTTAACGTTGGATATCAACCATGATTTGAATGAATATTGCATTGTATTGTATTCATATCCGAACTGAAAAATCTGGTTTTGCTCTTGGGAACTTGCTTTTGTTTGGAACAACTGATCGCTATGATAATCGTAGGTTGGGTAGATTGAGGATGACTGGATAATTTAATGATGGAGTTGGGGGTGTAGATGGGGGTGCAGTCATGTGTGAAGAGTGTGTAGAGCATAGGGCTCAGTACACAGCCCTGCGGGCTGCCTGTTTTTAAGATGAGGGTGGTGGAGGTATGCTTACCAACTCAGTTTCCCATTCTTTTAATTGATTTGAAAGGGATGTACCTTGAATCTCCAGATTTCATCCATAGCCATAAGGACTGGATGTGTATTCCATGATTTTTTTTTCCGGCTTTTGGGAAGCAGTGCAATAAGAATTAGTTTGTGGGTGTGACAACCGTTTACACAGTTGTCCAAGGCTTCCTGATATTATGTGGTACTGTATGTATGACATGTACCATGCAGGCCAGCTCACAGAGAGGAGAAGAAATGAAGCAATTTACAGAAAGAATTAGGTTAGCTTTGTACCATGTCACCACAAAGTTGCAAATCATGCTTCTGATGCTAAACAGTGTGACTGAAATGAAAGAGGGCGAGTTTAATGTCTCCTGCTAATTGGGGACGCGGCTGAAGTGATGTGTGTCTGAAAGGTTTCATTGCAAGAGGTAGTAATTCTTACTTCCTCAAAGACAGTTAAATCATTCAATATTTAATCCTACACTGCAGGCAGTGATGCACCATCAATAACTCACTCTGAGACATAAAGGCGAGATATCGGCTTTTATTGACTGGAAGAAGGAACAAGCAGTGGTTGACCACCATACTACATCCTGGAGACTGAGAGGCCGGGCTCAGGCCTCAATCGCCTTTATACAGGGGTCTGTGGGAGGAGCCACAGGAGCAGTCAGCAGGGGGTGTGTCCAGACAGGTATATGTAGTTCACCACATTCACCCCCACTTTGTTTTAAAAAGAGCCCCATGTGGCGAAGTTTCTTACAGGTTAAGTCTATCAGGTGGTCGAATCTGTCGCTGCGATCTACGTAGCACCGGCTGTGATTACACAGGTGCCGGTGGTGGTGATTTCACAGGTGCCGGTGGTGGTGATTGCACAGGTGCCGGTGGTGGTAATTACACAGGTGCCGGTGGTGGTGATTACACAGGTACCGGTGGTGGTGATTACACAGGTGCCGGTGGTGGTGATTGCACAGGTGCCGGTGGTGGTGATTGCACAGGTACCGGTGGTGGTGATTGCACAGGTGCCGGTGGTGGTGATTGCACAGGAGCCGGTGGTGGTGATTGCACAGGTACCGGTGGTGGTGATTGCACAGGTGCCGGTGGTGGTGATTGCACAGGTACCGGTGGTGGTGATTGCACAGGTGCCGGTGGTGGTGATTGCACAGATGCCGGTGGTGATTGCACAGGAGCCGGTGGTGGTGATTACACAGGTGCCGGTGGTGGTAATTACACAGGTGCCGGTGGTGGTGATTACACAGGTGCCGGTGGTGGTAATTACACAGGTGCCGGTGGTGGTAATTACACAGGAGCCGGTGGTGGTGATTACACAGGTACAGGTGGTGGTGATTGCACAGGAGCCGGTGGTGGTGATTACACAGGTGCCGGTGGTGGTGATTGCACAGGTACCGGTGGTGGTGATTGCACAGGTGCCGGTGGTGGTGATTACACAGGTGCCGGTGGTGGTAATTACACAGGTGCCGGTGGTGGTAATTACACAGGTGCCGGTGGTGGTGATTACACAGGTGCCGGTGGTGGTAATTACACAGGTGCCGGTGGTGGTAATTACACAGGAGCCGGTGGTGGTGATTGCACAGGTGCCGGTGGTGGTGATTGCACAGGTGCCGGTGGTGGTGATTACACAGGTGCCAGTGGTGGTGATTACACAGGTGCCAGTGGTGGTGATTGCACAGGAGCCAGTGGTGGTGATTACACAGGTGCCGGTGGTGGTGATTGCACAGGTGCCGGTGGTGGTGATTACACAGGTGCCAGTGGTGGTGATTACACAGGTGCCGGTGGTGGTGGTGATTGCACAGGTACCGGTGGTGGTGATTGCACAGGTGCCGGTGGTGGTAATTACACAGGTGCCGGTGGTGGTAATTACACAGGTGCCGGTGGCGGTGATTACACAGGTGCCGGTGGTGGTGATTGCACAGGTACCGGTGGTGGTGATTGCACAGGTGCCAGTGGTGGTGATTGTACAGGTGCCGGTGGTGGTGATTGCACAGGAGCCGGTGGTGGTGATTGCACAGGTGCCGGTGGTGGTGATTACACAGGTGCCGGTGGTGGTAATTACACAGGAGCTGGTGGTGGTGATTGCACAGGTGCCGGTGGTGTTAATTACACAGGAGCTGGTGGTGGTGATTGCACAGGTGCCAGTGGTGGTGATTGCACAGGTGCCGGTGGTGGTGATTACACAGGAGCTGGTGGTGGTGATTGCACAGGTGCCAGTGGTGGTGATTGCACAGGTGCCGGTGGTGGTGATTGCACAGATGCCGGTGGTGGTGATTGCACAGGAGCCGGTGGTGGTGATTGCACAGGTGCCGGTGGTGGTGATTGCACAGATTCCGGTGGTGGTGATTGCACAGATGCCGGTGGTGGTGATTGCACAGGTGCCAGTGGTGGTGATTACACAGGTACCGGTGGTGGTGATTGCACAGGAGCCGGTGGTGGTGATTACACAGGTGCCAGTGGTGGTGATTGCACAGGTACCGGTGGTGGTGATTGCACAGGTACCGGTGGAGGTGATTGCACAGATGCCAGTGGTGGTGATTGCACAGGAGCCGGTGGTGGTGATTACACAGGTACCGGTGGTGGTGATTACACAGATGCCGGTGGTGGTGATTGCACAGGTGCCGGTGGTGGTGATTGCACAGGTGCCGGTGGTGGTGATTGCACAGGAGCCGGTGGTGGTGATTGCACAGGTGCCGGTGGTGGTGATTACACAGGTACCGGTGGTGGTGATTGCACAGGAGCCGGTGGTGGTGATTGCACAGGTACCGGTGGTGGTGATTACACAGATGCCGGTGGTGGTGATTGCACAGGTGCTGGTGGTGGTGATTACACAGGTGCCGGTGGTGGTGATTGCACAGGAGCCGGTGGTGGTGATTGCACAGGTGCCGGTGGTGGTGATTACACAGGTACCGGTGGTGGTGATTGCACAGATGCCGGTGGTGGTGATTGCACAGATGCCGGTGGTGGTGATTGCACAGGTGCCGGTGGCAGTGATTACACAGGTACCGGTGGTGGTGATTGCACAGGAGCCGGTGGTGGTGATTACACAGGTACCGGTGGTTGTGTTTGCACAGGAGCCAGTGGTGGTGACTGCACAGGTGCCGGTGGTGGTGATTACACAGGTGCCAGTGGTGGTGATTGCACAGGTGCCGGTGGTGGTGATTACACAGGTGCCGGTGGTGGTGACTGCACAGATGCCGGTGGTGGTGATTACACAGGTGCCAGTGGTGGTGATTGCACAGGTGCCGGTGGTGGTGATTACACAGGTACCGGTGGTGGTGATTGCACAGGTGCCGGTGGTGGTGATTGCACAGGTACCGGTGGTGGTGATTACACAGGTGCCGGTGGTGGTGATTACACAGGAGCCGGTGATGGTGATTACACAGGTGCCGGTGGTGGTGATTGCACAGGAGCCAGTGGTGGTGATTGCACAGGTGCCGGTGGTGGTGATTGCACAGATGCCGGTGGTGGTGATTGCACAGATGCCGGTGGTGGTGATTGCACAGGTGCCGGTGGTGGTGATTGCACAGATGCCGGTGGTGGTGATTACACAGGTGCCGGTGGTGGTGATTACACAGTTGCCGGTGGTGGTGATTACACAGGTGCCGGTGGTGGTGATTACACAGTTGCCGGTGGTGGTGATTACACAGGTGCCGGTGGTGGTGATTACACAGTTGCCGGTGGTGGTGATTACACAGGTGCCGGTGGTGGTGATTACACAGGTGCCGGTGGTGGTGATTACACAGGTGCCGGTGGTGGTGATTACACAGTTGCCAGTGGTGGTGATTGCACAGGTGCCGGTGGTGGTGATTACACAGGTACCGGTGGTGGTGATTACACAGGAGCCGGTGGTGGTGATTACACAGGTACAGGTGGTGGTGATTGCACAGGAGCCGGTGATGGTGATTGCACAGGTGCCAGTGGTGGTGATTACACAGGTACCGGTGGTGGTGATTGCACAGGAGCCGGTGGTGGTGATTGCACAGGTGCCGGTGGTGGTGATTACACAGGTACCGGTGGTGGTGATTACACAGGTGCCGGTGGTGGTGATTGCACAGATGCCGGTGGTGGTGATTACACAGATGCCGGTGGTGGTGATTGCACAGGTGCTGGTGGTGGTGATTGCACAGGTGCTAGTGGTGGTGATTACACAGATGCCGGTGGTGGTGATTACACAGGAGCCGGTGGTGGTGATTGCACAGGAGCCGGTGGTGGTGATTGCACAGGTGCTGGTGGTGGTGATTGCACAGGTGCCGGTGGTGGTGATTGCACAGGTGCCGGTGGAGGTGATTGCACAGATGCCGGTGGTGGTGATTGCACAGGTACCGGTGGTGGTGATTACACAGGTGCCGGTGGTGGTGATTCCACAGATGCCGGTGGTGGTGATTGCACAGGTGCTGGTGGTGGTGATTGCACAGGTGCCGGTGGTGGTGATTGCACAGGTGCTGGTGGTGGTGATTACACAGGTGCCGGTGGTGGTGATTGCACAGGTGCTGGTGGTGGTGATTACACAGGAGCCGGTGGTGGTGATTGCACAGGTGCCGGTGGTGGTGATTGCACAGGAGCCGGTGGTGGTGATTGCACAGGTGCTGGTGGTGGTGATTACACAGGTGCCGGTGGTGGTGATTGCACAGGTGCTGGTGGTGGTGATTACACAGGTGCCGGTGGTGGTGATTGCACAGATGCCGGTGGTGGTGATTGCACAGGTGCCGGTGGTGGTGATTACACAGGTGCCGGTGGTGGTGATTGCACAGATGCCGGTGGTGGTGATTGCACAGATGCCGGTGGTGGTGATTACACAGGTGCCGGTGGTGGTGATTACACAGGTGCCGGTGGTGGTGATTGCACAGATGCCGGTGGTGGTGATTGCACAGGTGCCGGTGGTGGTGATTACACAGGTGCCAGTGGTGGTGATTGCACAGGTGCCGGTGGTGGTGATTGCACAGATGCCGGTGGTGGTGATTGCACAGGTACCGGTGGTGGTGATTGCACAGGTGCCGGTGGTGGTGATTGCACAGGTGCCGGTGGTGGTGATTACACAGGTGCCGGTGGTGCTTGCACTGGAGACGGAGGTTGTGCTGGTTCCGGCCTAACTGGAGGTGTCAGCCCACTAGGTGTCAGTGATCCCTCACGCGTGTGCGATGCGCCTAGTATATACGCGTACGAAACGCCCCGTTTATGAGTGTCGTGAGGAGTCTGTGTAGGGCCTGGTGTGCGCGGTGTCACCTCGGGTACAGGGTTCATAGTTACCAGGGAGTGTTCGGGGTAGGGGTCTGCTACTCCTGCGGGCGCCAGGTCGCGGATGGAGACCGTGTCCTCCCGCCCATCAGGTAAGACCACGTAGGCATACTGGGGGTTCGCATGTAGAAGGTGAACCCTCTCCACCAGCGGGGAATATTTATTGCTCCTCACATGTCTCAGGAGCAGCACTGGCCCTGGGGACGTCAACCAAACTGGTAGGGTGGTCCCAGTGACAGACTTCCTGGGAAAAGAGAATAGGCGCTCGTGAGGGGTGGCATTGGTGGACGTACATAACAGAGAGCGGATAGAGTGGAGTGCCTCAGGGAGGACCTCCTGCCATTGAGAGACTGGCAACCCTTTTGACTTAAGGGCTAAAAGTGTGGCCTTCCACACTGTGGCATACTCCCTCTCCACCTGTCCATTACCCCGGGGATTATAACTCGTGGTCCGACTAGTAGCAATGCCCCTAGCCAGCAGGTACCGGCGCAGCTCGTCACTCATAAAGGAGGACCCTCTATCACTGTGGATATTGCAGGGATATCCGAACAGAGAAGAGCTGGTGCAGGGCTTTTATGACGGATGTGGCAGTGGTGTCAGGGCAGGGAATGGCAAAGGGGAACCGCGAGTACTCGTCGATAACTTTGAGAAAATAGACATTGCGGTCGGTGGAGGGAAGGGGGCCTTTAAAGTCAACACTCAGTCGCTCCAAAGGGCGGGTGGCCTTGATAAGTTGCGCCATTTCAGGACGGTAGAAGTGCGGTTTGCACTCAGCAGGGACAGTGGGAGGAGCCACAGGAGCAGTCAGAAGGGGGCGTGTCCAGACAGGTATACGTAGTTCACCACGGGCGGTGAGGTTTGCTGCTGCATTCACGTGCTCTGCAATGGCTTTACTCTGACTCTTGCCACTTGCTACAATGTATGCCTTGGGTCTCCCTGGAGGAGATAATGGTCCTTCACTGCTCAGCAGCTGGACAGAACCTTGACACTTTTGTATTAGGCAGTACCGTTCAACTTCTTGCTTGCAGGCCAATAACAAAATAGAGTAGACCTAACTTTGAAAGTGTCATAAGGGGACAGGAGGCTGGACCCAAGTGCAGGACGCAGGCACTGAAGTAATAGGGGCAGGACGGGAACAACTAAACGAGAGACAAGACGAGACCGTGGTGTGTGTGAGGGACGTGACGTTCAAGGTGATGCTGGGGTTCCGAGAGAGCCTTAGAGTTCAGGCAGCCGGGAGGATCCCAGAGTTCAGGCAGCCGGGAGGATCCCAGAGTTCAGGCAGGCAGGAGGATCCCGGAGTTCAGGCAGCCGGGAGGATCCCGGAGTTCAGGCAGCCGGGAGGATCCCGGAGTTCAGGCAGCCGGGAGGATCCCGGAGTTCAGGCAGGCGGGCGGATCCCAGAGTTCAGGCAGGCGGGCGGATCCCAGAGTTCAGGTAGCCGGGAGGATCCCGGAGTTCAGGCAGGCAGGCGGATCCCAGAGTTCAGGCAGGCAGGAAGATCCCAGAGTTCAGGCAGCCGGGCGGATCCCGGAGTTCAGGCAGGCGGGCGGATCCCAGAGTTCAGGCAGGCAGGAAGATCCCAGAGTTCAGGCGGGCAGGAGGATCCCAGAGTTCAGGCAGGTGGGAGGATCCCAGAGTTCAGGCAGGCGGGAGGATCCCGGAGTTCAGGCAGGCGGGAGGATCCCAGAGTTCAGGCAGGCGGGAGGATCCCGGAGTTCAGGCAGGCGGGCGGATCCCAGAGTTCAGGCGGGCAGGCGGATCCCAGAGTTCAGGCAGGCAGGAGGATCCCAGAGTTCAGGCAGGCAGGAGGGTCCCAGAGTTCAGGCAGGCGGGCGGATCCCAGAGTTCAGGCAGGCGGATCCCAGAGTTCAGGCAGGCGGGCGGATCCCGGAGTTCAGGCAGGCGGGCGGATCCCAGAGTTCAGGCGGGCAGGCGGATCCCAGAGTTCAGGCAGGCAGGAGGATCCCAGAGTTCAGGCAGGTGGGAGGATCCCAGAGTTCAGGCAGGCGGGAGGATCCCAGAGTTCAGGCAGGCGGGAGGATCCCAGAGTTCAGGCGGGCAGGCGGATCCCTGAGTTCAGGCAGGCAGGAGGATCCCAGAGTTCAGGCAGGCGGGAGGATCCCGGAGTTCAGGCAGGCGGGAGGATCCCAGAGTTCAGGCAGGCGGGAGGATCCCGGAGTTCAGGCAGGCGGGCGGATCCCGGAGTTCAGGCAGGCGGGAGGATCCCGGAGTTCACTGGGCGGGCTGCATAACTCCTGAGCGGGGCCCAGACCTCCCAGGCAGGAACATGGGACACCTGGTTAGGTAGTGGGGCACAACCCGTTGACAGCGAGGGATAGGTAGGGGCGGAGACCTCTGGGCGGGCCGTGGCAGTCCAGCCAGGCTTGCCGACGGAGGCAAGGGATAGGAAGGGAACTAGGTCCAGCGTGACTGCCAGACTTACTCATGGAACTCGACTTTGATGCAGGGAACTCCAAGCCAGGGTAACTCCCCAACTCCACTCAGTCCCCGAGCCCCCTATATACACCGCCAGCCGATGGGCATCAGGTGTGCCTCCTTGATCCCCAACAAGCCACGATGATCCACAGGTGTGACTAATTGAGCTCAAGGGCGAAAGGAGGGACGGCTACAAGACCCGGAGTCCGGTGTCCGCAGACCAGGTCAAGACCTGGAATGCAGGCTCTGGACCGGACCATAACAGAAAGGTGCAGTGTTTCTTGTACTGACTCTAGGCTGGACTGTGTTAAGTTTTGTAACTTCAGATCATTGAACTAATTCAAAAGAAGACACGAGAGTCCGAAATATAACACACACAAACTTACTCAAGTATTACTGAAATATTAAATACACAACACTCCTCCCTGCTTAGCTATAAGCTCTAACTCAATAGAGAATGCATCTCAATTATATACATGGTATACCATATAAAACAACTACTATTTACAGAGCTCCACAACATAGTAAATTATAAATTGTTCCATTTAGGCCTAAAGATTTAATCGTCGTGGAGATTTTCTTACTCTTGTAGGGTAATGTCTTTCCTGAGAGGGGTGGGGTCACTGTGCTTAGCAGATGAGTCCTGTGGCTCTGAAAGAACCTAAGGTTCTGGTGCCTCCTCTAAGGCAGCTATAAGGTTCGACTCTGAGATTGCAAAGAGTGGTTCTCACAGTGGTGGCCACCTTTTTCTTCTTCTTCTCTCTTCTAGTTTGCGCATCTTGATCTTGGGAAAGTGCATTTAATTCACTGGGGTATTCTCTTATTAATCCTTCTGTTGCTTGCTTTACCGTTTGATCTCTCTTTTTGGCTTCTGTTATGTCTGTGCACAACTACCTATCAGTTACATAAAACAATGCTCACAGGAGATGCCTTTAACTGGTGTCACGTCAATGTCAGTGTCATCGTCACTGAGAGGTAAGTCCGATGACTCTAATGTTGAATGCAATCAACTCAGGTGTGTTCTTCAGTATCTGGTCCTCATGATGATCTCAACATCCACAGTGTACACTGGTGGTCCAGTTTTGTAGCTAACGTACTGGGTGTCCACTTGGCTTCTCGGTAATCACATGCTAGGACTTCCTGTCCAATCTTGAAGCTCCTTGCTGCTTCACTTGGCAGAACTGTTTATTCTACACTTCCCCTCTATAGATCTGGTTTCAGGAGGTCTGTGTGAGATCTCAGATTCCTGTTCATGAATAGCATTGCAGGTGTTTGATTTGTCATTGCATGAAGAGTTGAATGCACAAAAAGAAAATTGTCCACCTTGTGCTGTAGAGGAATGTCCTCCTTGTCCATAGCTTTAACGGAGTTCTTGAAGGTTTAGATAAATCTTTTGGCTAACACATTCATTGCTGGGTGGTGATGGGCTGACTTAAAATGTTTGATGCCATTTTTCTTCACAAATGGTTGGAATTCTTCTGACGAGTATTGTGGTCTGTTGTCATTTGCAATTTGTTCTGGTAAGCCATTTCTGGTGAAGATAGTCCTCTGGGCGGAGACAGCAAAGGTGGTTGACTTCATTGGTATAACCTCCAGCCACTTCAAATGAGCATCCACTGCAATCAGAAACATGGAGTCCATGAGTGGCCCAGCAAAGTTGATATGTACTCTTTGCCATGACGACAGTCACTCCCGCAGGTGTAAAGCTGCCTGTAGGGGTGCATTTTGAACTTTTGGTATCCTGAACAGCTTTTGGCCAAGTCTTCGATCTGTTTATCCGTTCCCTTCTCAAGCACCTTCTGATTAGCATTAAGCAGCTGTGACAGCCTCTGGTTACTGCTGGTAGTTGCTTGTTGTTGTCACACTAAGAGATAGAGTGCCAGTTTCATTGGATTTTTCTCAACCATTCATTATCCGAGAAGTGCTGGCCCTCCATTTTTCAGTACATAAAGCTCTAACTGCTGTGTTTGGCCTCCATTCATCACATTTACCTTCAGTTTGCCTTTGGGAGATATATTTTTGGCAGTGTAGTTCTTCAGTATCACTGAGGTCTTCCCTAATGGTATCTTAGAAAACAGTAGTCAGCCTCTGGAATTATAGACAAAGTTAACTATGTGTCTAGATCCATTTTCAGTTTTACATTGGACACATCTATTGTGATCCAGATGATTTTGTGATCTACCTCATTTATACTATGCAGTTCTAGGCATGACAGTTCATCTTTGTTCGACTCAATGTAGTCTGATTCTGTTTTACATCCACTAACAGTTTTGTTTTTAAGCCTTTTCACTCAATTGTGCTTTTTGTCTGCCTTGCACACTCTCACTATGTATCCTCATCTGTGACACTTCCTGTGGAGTTTTTCCTTTGAACTGACAGTTATTTACAACGTGGGAGGATTTGCCACATCGATTGGCATTTTGCACCTTTCGGGGACGTTTTGTACATTTCACATTCTAACCTCCTTTTCTGTAGTTCTGCTGCATCCTTTGCTGCAGTCTCTAATGATATTGCAATGTCAATGCCTGTTCTGAGGTTAGGTCTCTAGCTTTGACTATGCATGCCACATACAAGCCTGTTCCTTAATGTATTAGAAAGTCCGTCTCTAAAGTCACAGTTCAGGTTCACACAGTAATGTTCACACAGCTCTGCAATGTATTCAGAAATGCTTTCATCTTTTGACTGGTTTCTTTGGTAAAATCCACATCTCTCAGCAATTACCAGGAGTTTCGGGCTCAAGTGATTTTATAAAATTGTAACAATTTTATCGAATGACTTGCTTGCTGGCTTTTCAGGGGTTATTGGGCTGCGTAAGAAACTGTACGTTCTTGGACCCATTAAACTAAGAAGTGTAGGGGTTTTCGTTTGTTCCTCCACATTGCTTGCATTACAATACAGTTCAACCCTCCAGATATATGACTCAATGCCTCATTAGCACTATCAAACTCACTATCAGCTTTCCTGACTGAAGCCAACGCCACATTATTTTCACTTTAGATTCAACACGTCTTTTACTGTTACTCATTTCTTTGTTAGTGTCTGTGATGGCCTTCTTGTGCTGTTTTGTCCCATAATTGTGCCATAACTGTCGGCGCAGTTCGTGATATTTTCTGACATTCAGGTTCATACTTATCGCCAATTTGTTGTGTCTGTGCACAACAACATATCAATGAAATAGAAGCACTTATGCGGGAGGTGGCTTTAATTGGTGTCACATTGCTGTCAGTGAATCATCACTGACAGATAAGTCTGGTGACTGCAATGGGTCCATCTTGTTGGGCGCAATTGACTCAGGCATGTTATTTGTTTCCTTATCAGGTATCTGGTTCACATGATGTCTCCTTATCTGATCTCCAACATCCACTGTGTGTGTACATCAGTGGTCCATTTCTTGGAGCTATCCTATCAGGTGTCCACTCAGAGAATGTTATCTTAGATAAGTCACCTACCAAACCTGATACCACTCCACAGGTCCAGAGATATGACGAGAACATTATTATTGACAAGACACCTGACAAACCTGATGCACTCCATAGGTCCAGACGTGCTATTCTGAAAGAAACAGAGCACCACCCAAAAGACTGAACCTTTAGAACTGTGAAGTTTTTATGGACTGTTATCATGAAAGCATGTTTATTTGGAATCAAGTCAAGTCAAGTCAAGTCACTTTTATTGTCATTTCGACCATAACTGCTGGTACAGTACATAGTAAAAATGAGACAATGTTTTCTCAGGACCATGGTGTTACACGACACAGTACAAAAACTAGACTGAACTACGTAAAAAACAACATAGAAAAAAAACTACATTAGACTACAGATCTACCCGGGACTGCATAAAGTGCACAAAACAGTGCAGGCATTACAATAAATAATAAACAGGACAATAGGGCAGTAAGGTGTCAGTCCAGGCTTTGGGTATTGAGGAGTCTGATAGCTTGGGGGAAGAAACTGTTACATAGTCTGGTTGTGAGAGCCCGAATGCTTCGGAATACGGGTCCATGAAAGGGATATTGAATGTTTTGTACATACACAGTTTTATGATGCACTAAGCTAAAGGGGGAGGAAGTATAATGTATGGATCTATTTCTTTTAGAACAATGATACCCCCCTTAGCACTATGTATTGTCTATTGTCTATACGTGCACTGTTGTCTACACGTGTGCATTGCACTCTCTCTCTTACTGCAATGTGAATACACCAGTGTGGTAAACCATGTATATCTGTCTGGACATGCCCCCCTGCTGACTGCTCCTGTGGCTCCTCCCACAGACCCCTGGATAAAGGTGATAGTGTCTCTACTCCTCCCACAGTTATCCAGCATGGACGTGCTCCGTTTTACTGCTAATAAAAGTCTTTTGGTATTTAGTCTACTTCCAGTCTTTTGGAGTTATTGATAGTGCATCAACCAGTTAAAGCTATCTCCCATGTGAATGCTTTTATTTGATTGATATGTAGATGTGCACAACACAACAGGTGCCTCCTCCACAACATCAACTGACAAACCATCTGTGTTCATATCTCCATTGACTCCTTTCTGTTTGGCCTTCCATTCATCCAGCTGGTCTTTGGTCTTTGCATCTACTTTCACAAATAGTTTTTTGTCTCCCACCTGAATTTCTCTGCCTCCATCTCCGTTGGCTTCATTGCAGGGAATATGGCATGCAAATGGTAGATAGATCTCAAATCAGGTTGTAATTGTCTCAGCTACTTACACCCCCACAATGCTGGTCCTCCTGATTTTACTACATACAAGCCCAATGTGGCTTGTTGATTGCTGTATTTCACTGTTACAATGTCATTCCCACAGGAGTTTTCTTTCTCCAATACAAGTTCTTAGTTCAATGTCTATAGGCTTCAGTTCAGTATCTTTGAAACGCTGTTCAAACACATTTTTGTGAAATGACTGAAACAGCTGAACCAGTGTTCAATTCCATTTTAATTAATTTGTCATTCATTTCTGGTGTAAGCCATATTGCTTGTCTATTGTTAATTTTCACATGGTAAATCTCAAAGTTACACAGTCCTGTGTCACTCTCATCATTATCAGATTTTTCATCAACAACATGCAGATTAGTGCTCTATTTGAAACTGCACCTTGACTTTTTCTCTTCCCTGTCTAATCGATTTTTTTTCTGTCTGTCATGCTCTTTGTATGTGTCTTTTGTTGCATTTTCTGCAAGTTTTGCCTTTATACCTGCGTTGTCTGGTGTCTGTGAGCTCCTGTCACAACTGTACACAATTCATTTGGCCAGGCAGGCCTCTATCTAGATGCTGCAATTTTGTTCACACTCGCTTTTATTCCTGACTGCAACTCAATTGCATCTCTACGGTTTCTATTGAAACAGCAATTTCAACTACGCTTTTCTATGTAAGTTGTGCTTCACTTAGGAGTCAGCTTTTGTAGGCTTCCTTGTAAAATTCAACACACTAAGTGGTTTCTCAGTGTATCATTAAGCCGATCATTGAACTGACAATGCTCAGACAATCTCTTCAATTCAGCCACATAAACTGACATAGATTCCCCTTCCTTTTGATTCTGCTCATGAAACCTAAAATGTTCTGCAATCAACAATGATTTCTGCTCTGAGTGTTCCTGCACTATTTTAACAATAGCAGCAAGGCTCATTTTGACCAGAGCAGTTTAACTTAAAGCAAACTGTATGCCTTTAACCCAATGCACTAGGCAAAACTGGAACTCATTTCACACGAAACATTCATGTGTTTCAAACTTCAGTTCCATTAGCTCAGCTATATTCCAGTTATATTTGGTATAATCAAATGTGTCAAAATCTCTGATGTAAACCACCATTTCTGCTTTTTTAAAATTATTATTATCACCTGCTACTCACTCTTTATGAACTGTGAATTCTTCCATTTGTTAGCTTTTTTGTTAACTTGACACGATCTGCATGTGCTGGGCTGTGTTTTTTACTCGCCATTTCTTGCTGCACTTTTTTTTAGTTCAAATGTCTTGCTGGACTTCAACAGGATGGTAGACATCTTTCATTCATTTAAAAAAACAACTTATCACCACTGTTATGTTTTGTAACTTAAGAACGTTAAACTAATTTAAAGGAAGACACGGGAGTCCGAACTGTGAGTTTAATTTCATGATAACTTTAAGCGAGTTGCACACCTGTTACATAGTGGTGTAATGATGTATGCAATACATGTATTTATACATAAAATTAATTATTTAAACGAACATGAATGCTTAATCAAGTGAGACATATATACACAAGATTAACATGAGGAAATCTGCAGATGCTGGAAATTCGAACAACACACACAAAATGCTGGTGGAACACAGCAGGCCAGGCAGAATCTATAGGGAGAAGTGCTGTCGACGTTTTGGGCTGAGACCCTTCGTCAGGACTAACTGAAAGGAAATATAGTAAGAGATTTGAAAGTAGGAGGGCAAGGGGAAAATGTGAAATGATAGGAGAAGACCGGAGAGGGTGGGGTGAAGCTGAGAGCCAGAAAGTTGATTGGCAAAAGGGATACAGAGCTGGAGAAGGGAAAGGATCATGGGACGGGAGGCCTAGGGAGAAAGAAAGGGGGAGGGGAGCACCAGAGGGAGATGGAGAACAGGCAGAGTGATGGGCAGAGAGAGAAAGAAAAAAAAAGGGAGGGGAAAAAGTAACTAAATATATCTAAATATATCAGGGATGGGATAAGAAGGGGAGGAGGGGCATTAACAGAAGTTAGAGAAGTCAATGTTCATGCCATCAGGTTGGCGGCTACCCAGCCGGTGTATAAGGTGTTGTTCCTCCAACCTGAGCGTGGCTTCATCTTGACAGTTGAGGAGGCCATGGTGATGCACCATCAATAACTCACTCTGAGATGTAAAGGTGAGATATCGGCTTTTATTGACTGGAAGAAGGAACAAGCAGTGGTTGACCACCATACTACATCCTGGAGACTGAGAGGCCGGGCTCAGGCCTCAATCGCCTTTATACAGGGGTCTGTGGGAGGAGCCACAGGAGCAGTCAGCAGGGGGTGTGTCCAGACAGGTATATGTAGTTCACCACATTCACCACCCCTTTGTTTTAAAAAGAGTCCCCATGTGGCGAAGTTTCTTACAGGTTAAGTCTAACAGGTGGTCGAATCTGTCGCTGCGTTCTACGTAGCACCGGCTGTGATTGCACAGGTGCCGGTGGTGGTGATTACACAGGTGCCGGTGGTGATTGCACAGGTACCGGTGGTGGTGATTGCACAGATGCCGGTGGTGGTGATTGCACAGGTGCCGGTGGTGGTGATTGCACAGATGCCGGTGGTGGTGATTGCACAGGTGCCGGTGGTGGTGATTGCACAGGTGCCGGTGGTGGTGATTGCACAGGTACCGGTGGTGGTGATTGCACAGATGCCGGTGGTGGTGATTGCACAGGTGCCGGTGGTGGTGATTGCACAGATGCCGGTGGTGGTGATTGCACAGGTGCCGGTGGTGGTGATTACACAGGTGCCGGTGGTGGTGATTGCACAGGTGCCGGTGGTGGTGATTGCACAGGTGCCGGTGGTGGTGATTACACAGGTACCGGTGGTGGTGATTGCACAGGTACCGGTGGCGGTGATTACACAGGTGCCGGTGGTGGTGATTACACAGGTACCGGTGGTGGTGATTGCACAGGAGCCGGTGGTGGTGATTACACAGGTACCGGTGGTGGTGATTGCACAGATGCCAGTGGTGGTGATTACACAGGTACCGGTGGTGGTGATTACACAGGTGCCGGTGGTGGTGATTGCACAGATGCCGGTGGTGGTGATTACACAGGTACCGGTGGTGGTGATTGCACAGATGCCGGTGGTGGTGATTACACAGGTACCGGTGGTGGTGATTGCACAGGTGCCGGTGGTGGTGATTACACAGGTACCAGTGGTGGTGATTACACAGGTGCCGGTGGTGGTGATTGCACAGGTGCCGGTGGTGGTGATTGCACAGGTGCCGGTGGTGGTGATTGCACAGGTGCCGGTGGTGGTGATTACACAGGTGCCGGTGGTGGTGATTGCACAGGAGCCGGTGGTGGTGATTACACAGGTACCGGTGGTGGTGATTACACAGATGCCGGTGGTGGTGATTGCACAGGAGCCGGTGGTGGTGATTACACAGGTACCGGTGGTGGTGATTACACAGATGCCGGTGGTGGTGATTGCACAGGAGCCGGTGGTGGTGATTACACAGGTGCCAGTGGTGGTGATTGCACAGGTGCCGGTGGTGCTTGCATCGGAGACGGTGGTTGTGCTGGTTCCGGCCTAACTGGAGGTGTCAGCCCACTAGGCGTCAGTGATTCCTCACGCATGTGCAAGGCACCTGGTATATACGCGTACGAAACACCCCGTTTATGAGTGTCGTGAGGAGTCTGTGTAGGGCCTGGTGTGCGCGGTGTCACCTCGGGTACAGGGTTCATAGTTACCGTGGAGTGTTCGGGGTAGTGGTCTGCTGCTCCTGCGGGCGCCAGGTCGCGGACGGAGACCGTGTCCTCCCGCCCATCAGGTAAGACCACGTAGGCATACTGGGGGTTCGCATGTAGAAGGTGAACCCTCTCCACCAGCGGGGAGTATTTATTACTCCTCACATGTTTCCGGAGCAGCACTGGCCCCAGGGACGTCAGCCAAACTGGTAGGGTGGTCCCAGTGACAGACTTCCTGGGAAAAGAGAATAGGCGCTCGTGAGGGGCGGCATTGGTGGACGTACATAACAGGGAGCGGATAGAGTGGAGTGCCTCAGGGAGGACCTCCTGCCATTGAGAGACCGGCAACCCTTTTGACTTAAGGGCTAAAAGTGTGGCCTTCCACACTGTGGCATTCTCCCGCTCCACCTGTCCATTTCCCCGGGGGATTATAACTCGTGGTCCGACTGGTAGCAATGCCCCTAGCCAGCAGGTACCGGCGCAGCTCGTCACTCATAAAGGAGGACCCTCTAACACTGTGGATATAGCAGGGATTTCCGAACAGAGTGAACAGCTGGCACAGGGCTTTTATGACGGATGTGGTAGTGGTGTCGGGGCAGGGAATGGCAAAGGGGAACCGCGAGTACTTGTCGATAATATTGAGAAAATAGACATTGCGGTCGGTGGAGGGAAGGGGGCCCTTAAAGTCAACACTCAGTTGCTCAAAAGGGCGGGTGGCCTTGACAAGTTGCGCCGTTTCAGGACGGTAGAAGTGTGGTTTACACTCAGCGCAGATTTGGCAGTCCCTGGTCATCATCCTGATGTCCTCCAGGGAGTAAGGCAGGTTCCGGGCTTTCACGAAATGGTAAAATCGGGTGACCCCCGGATGGCAAAGATGTGCATGAAGGGCGTATAGCTGGTCGAGCTATGCGCTAGCACACGCTCCCCGGGATAGGGCATCAGGGGGCTCATTGAGTCTGCCAGGCCGGTACAGGATATCATAGTTGTAGGTGGAGAGTTCTATTCTTCACCGCAAAATCTTATCATTTTTGATTTTGCCCCGCTGTTGGTTGCTGAACATGAACGCAACCGAGCGCTGGTCGGTCAGCAAGGTGAACCTTTTGCTGGCGAGATAGTGCCTCCAGTGCCTAACAGCCTCCACTATGGCCTGGGCTTCTTTCTCCACCGTGGAGTGCCGAATTTCAGAGCCTTGAAGGGTACGAGAAAAGAATGCTACTGGTCTGCCTTCCTGATTGAGGGTAGCAGCCGGTGTGAAATCGGAGGCGTCACTCTCTACTTGGAAGGGAATGGTCTCGTCCACCGCATGCATCGTTGCTTTGGCAATGTCCCCTTTAATGCAGCTGAAGGCCGCACAGGCCTCAGCAGAGAGGGGAAAAGTGGTAGACTTGACCAGGGGGCGGGCCTTGTCTGCGTAATGGGGGACTCATTGGGTGTAATAGGAAAAAAAACCCAGGCACCGTCTGAGGGCTTTGAGAGTGGTGGGAAGAGGGAGTTCTAACAGGGGGCAAATACGGTCGGGAATCAGGGCCAATGACCCCGTTTTCCACGACATACCCAAGGATAGTGAGTCGGGTGGTTCCGAACACACACTTGTCCCTGTTATAAGTAAGGTTCAGAGCTTCGACCACTTGGAAAAATCATTGGAGGTTGGTGTTGTGATCCGACCAGTGGTGACCGCAGATGGTGATGTTATCCAGATAGGGAAATGTGGCCTTCAGTTGGCACTGGTCCACCATCCGGTCCATTTCCCTCTGGAAGACAGAGACACCATTTGTGACACCGAAGGGGACGCGCAGGAAGTGATAGAGCCTGCCGCCTGCCTCGAAGGCGGTGTAGGGGCGGTCCTCTGGGCAGATGGGGAGCTGGTGATAAGCGGATTTCAGATCTATTGTCGAGTACACCTTGTACTGAGCTATCTGGTTGACCATATCCGCGATGCAGGGTAGGGGGTACGTGTCAAGCTGCGTGAACCTATTGATGGTTTGACTATAGTCCACGACCATCCTATCTTTCCGTCCAGTCCAAACAACAACCACCTGGGACCTCCAAGGGCTTGTGCTTGGCTCAATGATCCCCTTTCTGAGCAGCCGCTGCACATCTGACTGAATGAAGGCCCTGTCCCCCGCGCTGTACCTCCTGCTTTTAGTTGCCACAGGCTTACAGTCGGGGGTCAGGTTGGCGAACAGCGATGGGGGAGGGATCTTGAGGGTGGAGAGGCTGCAAGTGGTGTCGGTAGTGCAGCTGTCGGCATGGCACTGGGCGGGACGTGTGGTTCGGTGTGTGTGTGTGTATAAGGCAAAGTCCCACCAAACTGAGGATTCCTGACAGTGAGTGGTGGGAGGGGCCCGTCATATGCCCTAGTCGCACTTTCGAGGTGGCTCTGGAAGTCCAGCCCCAATAGCACAGGTGCGCACAGTTGAGGCATGACCAGTAGCGCAAAGTTCCTATATTCTATGCCCTGCACCACCAATGTCGCTACACAACCCACCCGGATGTCTGTGGAATGCGACCCAGAAGCCAAGGTGACCCTCTGGCTTACCGGCCGCATCATGAGTCCACAGCGTTGCACTGTGTCTGGGTCAATAAAACTCTCAGTGCTGCCCGTGTCAAACAGGCAGCTAGTCCTGTGCCCCTCCACCAGGATGTCCATCATCGACCTTGCAAGCTGGTGTGGGGCGCTTTGGTCGAGGGTCACGGTGGCCAGAGTTGAGCTGTCTTGGAGCCCGGTAAACACCGGCGGGTCGGGGGTGGGGCATGTTGATGCTGACAAAGATGGCCACCCACATCCGGGCATGCAAGATGGCGGCCCCCATGTCTCACACGGGTAGGGGGTGGGGCATGGTGACGCTGACAAAGATGGCTGCCAACATCTGGGCATGTAAGATGGCGGCCCCCACATCTCACATGCAGCGCTGCTCGACCCCACTCACGGTTTAGACTTACAGACCTTGGCGAAATGGCCCTTCATCCCACAGCTGGAGCAGGTCGCTTCTCGGGCCGGGCAGCGTTTTCGGGGATGCTTTTCGAGTCTGCAGAAATAACACAGCTCGGGCTTTTGCCTGGCCACTGCCATGGTCGGGTTTGGGGAGTTCGTGGAATTGCGTCTGGCAACGGCGTTGGCGAATTCGCTCGCGGGAACTCGCGGGGTCTGAGGCGTCCACGGAACCGGCGGGGAATTGCGTGGCTGGACAGCGTCAGCGTTGTGCAGAGCAGCCTCCAGTGTGCCAGCCATCTTGATTGCCGAGCGTAAGGTAAGATCAGCATTTTCCAGCAGCCGCTGGCGCACATACACTGACCGAATTCCTGTCACAAAGGTGTCTCGTACCAGCAGCTCCGCATGCTGTTCCACCGTGAGCGTTTTGCAGTCACAAATTCGGACGAGCGTCTTTAGAGCTCGGAGAAACTGGGTGTACGCAGCAGGCCGCTGTCGGCGTGTAGCTAAATGATGTTTTGTGTAGACGGTGTTCACCGGCCGCAGGTACTGTCTTTTGAGGGCGTCCAGTGCTCCTTCGTAGGTCGACAGGTCCCTGATAATTGAATAAACTTTTGGGGTGACCCTCGAGAGGAGAATTCTGTGCATAACAGCGGGTTCAGTTGCACAAACCTCCTCCAAGTGTGATTGGAAGCATGCAAGCCAGAGTTCAAAGGCAAGAGCTGCTTCAGGGTCTTGGGAGTCCAAATCCAATCTTTCCGGACATAAAACGGTTTCCATGTTTTAAAACTTCCAGTCAATAAAATTGATGCACCATCAATAACTCACTCTGAGACGTAAAGGTGAGATATCGGCTTTTATTGACTGGAAGAAGGAACAAGCAGTGAGTGACCACCATACTACATCCTGGAGACTAAGAGGCCGGGCTCAGGCCTCAATTGCCTTTATACAGGGGTCTGTGGGAGGAGCCACAGGAGCAGTCAGCAGGGGGTGTGTCCAGACAGGTATATGTAGTTCACTACACATGGATAGACATATCAGAATGGGAATGGGATGTGGTTTTAAAATGTGTGGCTACTGGGAGATCCTGCTTTCTCTGGCGGACCGAGCGTAGGTGTTCAGCGTAACGGTCTCCCAGTCTGCATCGGGTCTCACCAATATATAAAAGGCCACACCGGGAGCACCAGACGCAGTATACCACACCAGCCGACTCACAGGTAAAGTGTCGCCTCACCTGGAAGGACTGTCTGGGGATCTGAATGATGGTGAGGGAGGAAATGTAAGGGCAGTTGTAGCACTTGTTCCGCTTACAAGGATAAGTGCCAGGAGGGAGATCGGTGGGAAGGGATGGGGGGGGGGAATGAATGGACAAGGGAGTTGCGTAGGGAGCGATCCCTGTGGAAAGCAGAAGGAGGGGGGAGGGAAAGAGGTGCTTGGTAGTGGGATCCCGCTGGAGGTGGTGGAAGTTACAGAGAATTATATGTTGGATCTGGAGGCTGGTGGGGTGGTAGGTGAGGACAAGGGGGACCCTATCCCGAGTGGGGTGGTGGGGGGATGGGGTGAGGGCAGATTTACGGGAAATGGGAGAGATGCATTTGAGAGCAGAGTTGATAATGGAAGAAGGGAAGCCCCTTTATTTAAAAAAGGAAGACATCTCCTTCATCCTGGAATGAAAAGCCTCATCCTGAGAGCAGATGTGGCAGAGACAGAGGAATTGTGAGAAGGGGATGGCATTTTTGCAAGAGACAGGGTGGGAAGAGGAATAGTCCAGGTAGCTGTGAGAGTCTGTAGGCTTATAGTATCTCTAGAGATGGAGACAGAAAGATCAGGAAAGGGGAGGGAGGTGTCAGAAATAGAGCGGGTAAATTTGAGGGCAGGGTGAAAGTTGGAGGCAAAGTTAATGAAGTCAATGAGCTCAGCATGCGTGCAGGAGGTAGCGCCAATGCAGTCGTCGATGTGGCGAAGGGAAAGAGGGGGACAGATACCCGTATAGGTTTGGAACATGGACTGTTCTACAAAGCCAACAAAAAGGCAGTCATAACTGGGACCCTTGCGGGTGCCCATGGCTACACCTTTGGTTTGGAGGAAGTGGGAAGAGCCAAAGGAGAATTATTGAAAGTAAGAACTAATTCCGCTAGATGGAGGAGAGTGGTGGTAGAGGAGAATTGGTTAGGTCTGGAATCCAAAAAGAAGCAGAGAGCTTTGAGACCTTCCTGGTGGGGGTTGAAGTTATATAGGGACTGGACGTCCATGGTGAAAATAAGGCGGTGGGGGCTAGGGAACTTAAAATAATTGAAAAAATTTGAAGCGTGAGAAGTGTCACGAACATAGGTGGGAAGGGATTGAACAAGGGGGATAAAACAGTGTCAACTTTTTCAGAAATGAGTTCAGTAGGGCAGGAGCAAGCTGAGACAATGGGTCTACCTGGACAGGCAGGTTTGTGGATCTTGTGTAGGAGGTAGAAACAGGAAGTGCGGGGTTGGTGGCAGTGGATGGAAGATCCCCAAAGCTGATAAGGTTGGTGATGGTATAGGAGACAGTGGCCTGGTGCTCATTAGTGGGGTCATGATCAAGAGGTAAATAGGAGGAGGTATCAGAGAGTTGTCGCTGTGCCTCGGCTGGGTAGAGGTCAGACCGCCAGACTACAACAGCTGCCCCCTTATCAGTGAGTTTTATAGTAAGTTTGGGATTGGTGCGGAGGGAACGGAAAGCAGAGCGTTCGGAAAGATACAATCTATACACAAGATTACTCATTTATTACTGAAATATTAAATACTGCACTACAGACACTTGGCTTGGCCCAAACGGTCCTACTGAGCTTAGCCATTCATTGCTCATTGAGGCCTGATCTTCCAAATTGCACAGGCCTCGTGGGGATTTCATTTGATGTATAGACTGATCATCTTACCATTGTAGAACTGTTTGAAATAGCAGAGATATACATGGAATGATTTAAAGAGGAAAACTGTTACAAGTACTGTAAGATAATGCCTGTTTGCAAGCTAAATCCAGTTGAAATCTATTACTCCTGCGCAGAAGCTCTAGATTCCACAGCTAATTCAGCCATATCCCACTGAGGACATCACCTGGATATGGCAATTCCTGATTTTGTGACTGGCTTCCTGGAATGTACTTGAAAAGGTGCAGCTTACAAGCCCACCAAATAAGGGAAGGGACTTCACTGGGGCATTCACAATATTGTGTGACAAAATAGGCAATGACTTCAGTCTCTTCAGTGGTCCTTGATTGCCACGTCACATCCCCTGAGACAGAGTCAACTGAAAGCGAATCAGGAAAGGTACTGAGTGATGCCAGAGCAGTGTCCAGATCATTGGAAAACTCAAACATTTTAAGGGTAAAATAGTGTTGAATGAAAATGCCATACCCGAGTTTTACAAAGTTTTACAAGGCTCCTTATAATGTCTGTGATAAAGTAGCCAGTGAGCTAGATAGCATAGAGACTGAAGGAAGAGTGACTTGAGGGAAAGTGAGAGGACCACTATAGTTGTTGACTATAGCCTTTCCTTACTCACCAGAGATTGGGTCCTGACCTCTTCAGCCTAGCCTAACCACTCAACTGAAGCACAACTTTCATTTAAAAGAACAGTTGAAATTGCTGAATCACTGGACACAGCTGTCAGTGACACAATTGAGTTGCAATCAGGAATGAAAGTGAGCATGAACAATATTGAAATGTCTAACGAGAAACCTGCCTGGACAAACAAATTGTGTTATCATTGTGGCAGGGATACACATACATCAGACCAATGTAGGTTTAAAGGCAAAACTTGCAGAAAAAGCAACGAAGTAGGACACATACAAAGAGCATGCTAGGCGGACAAAAATAAATGGATTGCATATGGAAGATAAAAAGATACAAGGTCATGTTGCAGTTCCTACTGCACTATTATTCATTCTGTTGGTAATGATGAGAGTGACACAGGACTGAGTAGCCTTGAGATTTACCAGGTGAAAACTAACAAGAGACTAGCAATATGAAATACACCAGAAATGGATGGGAAAGGAATTGAAATGGAATTGGACACTGGCTTGGCTGTTTCAGTCATTCCGCAAAATGAGTTTGAATAGCCTTTCAAAGGTAGTGTTCTGAAACCTCCAGATATCCAACTAAGAACTTATACTAAGGAAAGATGATCCTGTGGGAATGACATTCATAACAGTGAAATACAACAACCAACAAGCCACACTGGGCTTGTACGTGGTAAAAACAGAAGGGCCAGCATTGTGGGGATGTGAGTGGCTGAGACAAAAGCAACTTGATTGCCATGTCACATCCCCTGAGACAGAGTCAACAGAAAGTGAAACAGGAAAGATACTGGATGATGCCAGAGCAGTGTCCAGATCATTGGAAAACTCAAACATTTTAAGGGTAAAATCGTGTTGAATGAAAATGCCATACCTGAGTTTTACAAAGTTTTACAAGGCTCCTTATAATGTCTGTGATAAAGTAGCCAGTGAGCTAGATAACATAGAGACTGAAGGAATTTTTTCCAAGGTTAAGTGGAGTCCATGGGCAATGCTAGTGGTCCCAGTAGCCAAGAAGAATGGGTCTGTCAGGATCTGTGGTGATTTGAATGTCACCACCAGCCCTATACTGAAAGAAGATCAATACTCTCTGTGCAGGATAGGCAGTCTTTGCAAACCTTTCTTGAGGGAAACACTTCAGCAAACTAGACTCAGCTGAGGCCTGCCTACTGATGGAGATGGAAGAAGAGTCCAAAGTGTTTCTCACCACAATCACTCTCAAAGGGTTTTATTACTGTAATAGGCTTCTTTTAGGAGTTGAATCTGCACCTGCACTCTGACAGAAAGCTATGGGCCAGGTGCTGCAAGGCTGTGTAGACTCTCAGTGTAAAAAATAATAGGGTTGTTGCCATGAGGGATTTCCACTTCCCTATTATAAATTGGGACATTCCTTGTGTAAGGGGTTTGGCTGGGGCAGAATTTAAGTGCATCCAGGAGAAATTCTTAAATCAATATGTAGGTGGTTCAATGGAAGGAGGGACTGCATTACCTGGTGTTGGGTAATGAGCCTGGCCAAGTGGGTGAGCAGTTAGGGAACAGTGACTGCAACTCCTTAACTTTCAGGATAGCTATAGATAAGGACAGGCATGGTTGTTGCAGGAGAGTCTTAAATTGGAAGAGGGCAAATTACAAATGTATTAGGCAGGAACTAAGAAGAGTTAATTGGGAACACTTTTCTTTTGGCAAATCCACATCAGGTTTGTGGACGATTTTTAAAGATCAATTACATAGAGTATAGGAAAGGAACGTTCCTTTAGAAGGAAGGATGGGGATGGAAAGGTAAGAGAACTTCAGATATCCAGTGAGATGATGAATTTAGTCAAGAAGAAAAAGGAAAAGTATATTAAGCTTCAGGAGTTAGGATCAAATGAGCACATGAGGATTATAAAGAAGCCAGAAAAGGACTAAAGAAAGGAATTAGGAAAGCCATGAGGGGGCTTGAAAAGTCCTCGGCAAGTAGGCTTAAGGTGAATCCCAAGGGTTCTATACATACATCAAAAGCAGAAGGATAACTACTGAAAGGGTAGGACCACTCAAGGATAAAGAGGGGAATATTTGCTTGGATGCGCAAAATACTACTGAGACACTTAATGAGAACTTTGCTTTAGTATTTACCAAGGAAAAGGATATGGAGGATGAGGGGATCAGTGCTAATTGCATAAATATGTTAAGGTGTTAGAAGTCAAGGAGGAGGAAGTGTTGAGTCTCCTAATGAGTATTAAGGTGATAAATCCCCAGGGTCAGATTGGATTTACCCTAGGCTGTTGAAGGGACCAAGAGAGGAGATTGCTGGAGCCTTGAACAGTATCTTTGTATTCTCTCTAGGCACAGGTGAGGTCTCGGAGGACTGGAGAGTGGCTAATGTTGTACCTCTTTTTAAGAAGGGAGCAAGGGAAAATCATGGAACTATAGACCAGTGAGTCTGACGTCAGTTGTAGGGGAATTGCTGGAGAAAGTTCTTAGTGGTTAGAATATATGAGCATTTGGAAACCCATGGCCTAATTAGGGAGAGCCAGCATTGCTTTATGCAGGGCAGGTCATGTCTTGACAACTTGAATTAGTTTTTTGTCAAGGTGATGAGAGAGATTGATGAAAGTGCAGCAGTGGATGTAGTCTGCATGGATTTTTTTTAATGTGTATGACAAAGTCCTTCATAGGAAGCTAGTCCAGAGGAACATGGAGTCTGCGGTGAATTGACTGCTTGGGTTCAGAACTGGCTTGCACATAGAAGGCAGAAGGTGATGGGCAAAGCAACTTATTCGAGCTGGAGGTCTGTAATTAGTGGAGTTCCGCAGGTATGTGCTGTGAACTCTCCTCTCTGTGATGTACATAAATGACCTGGATGAAAATATAGATGGGTGGGTTAGTAAGTTGGTGGATGATACCAAAATTGGTGGAGTTGTGGAAAGTGTAGAAGACTGGCAAGGAATACAACGTGATATAATTAGTTTGTAGATACGAGCAGAGAAATGTCAGATGGAGTTTAACCCAAATAAATGTGATGTATTGCACCTTGGTAGGGCAAATGCAAGGAGACAGTACACTGTTAAGGGCAAGACCTTTAGCAGTGTTGCTGAGCAGAGAGATCTTGGGGTCCAAGCTCATAGCTACATGAATGCAGCTACACAGCTTGATAGGGTGGTTAGGAAGGCTGATGGAATGCTCACTTTATTTGTCAAGGGATTGAGTTCAACAGTCAAGAGGTTATGTTGTAACTTTATTAAGCTCTGGTTAGGCCACACCTGGTGTATTGCGTACAGTTTTAGTCAACCTACTATAAGAAGAATATTAAGGTTTTGAAGAGGGTGCAGAAGTGGTTTATCAGTATGCTGCCTGTTTTAGAGGGCAGGTGTTATTATGAGAGGCTGAACAAATTTGTGCTGTTTTCTTTGGAGCAGTGGAGGCTGAGGGTAGATCTGAAAGAGGTTTATAAGACTATGAGAGATGTAGATAGAGTAGAGAGGGAGCATCTTTTTCCAAGGGTAGAAGTCTAATACTAGAGGTCAGGCATTGATGGTGAGAGGGGGTAGGTTCAAAGGGGACATAAGAGCATGATGGACGCCTGGAATGTGCTGCCGAGTAAGGTGGTAGAGGCAAATATTTGTTCTTATTTACTTATTTATTCATTGATATAAAATGTGAAATAGGCCTGTCTTGCCCTTCAAACCACACTGCCTAGCAATCCCCCAATTTAATCCTAGCCTCATCAGGGGACAATTTACAATGACTAATTAACCTGCCAACTGTTATATCTTTGGACTGTGGGAAGAAACCAGAGCACCCGGAGGAAAGCCATGCAGCCATGAGGAGAACGTACAAACTCAATCTCCTTACGGGCAGCGGCAAATTTTAAGAGCCATTTAGATAGGCACATGAATATGAGGAAGCTGGAGGGATATGGACATTGAGTAGGTAGAAGGGATAGGTTTTGGGGGTTTTGATTTACTTTTTAGCTGATTCGGCTCAACATTGTGGGCGGAAAAGCTTGTTCCTGTGCTGCACTCTTCTGTGTATCTAGGAATGGAAATGTTGACATCAGACTCTGTACATTGAGACCTACCTTGTCCTGTGAAGCTTGCCAGTGATGCCTCGCCTTATGGTCGAAGTTTAGTCATGTCTCATGTTATGAATGATGGAATTGAATGCCCCATAGCCTCTGCCGCTGCAGAGATATACTAAGCACAGATTGACAGAGGGATCTTGAGTCTGGTTTGGGGTGTAAAACATTCCAACCAGTAGTGGTATGGGAGAAAGTTTACCCTTGTTACTGAACATCAACCACTAGCGTCCATTTTAAATTCACAGAAGGATGTTCCACAAACAGCAGTGGCACTAATGTAGAGATGATCTCAGCTTCTTGGAGGACAATGACTGGCTGTTCTGTTTAGCCTTGGAAAAGGAAATACATGAAGAATTTACAAAAAAGGACACTGCCATATTCTCCCTAATACAAATCGACATTCTCTGTATTACGGCAGAGATGATCCAAAGGGAAACCAGAAAAGACCCCACACTGTCTCAGGTCACCCAGAATGGCTGGAATGTGCAGCAGAAATTCCAGTTCTCCCATTTTTACCAATGCCAAGATGATGGGGGTTGCCTTATGCGGGGATTGTGAGTTGTTGTATTGTTGAAGCTGAGAGCTAAAATGTTGGAGGAGCTGTATGTTGGTCATCTAGGCATGGTCAAAATGAAAGCATTGGCTCTAAGCTTTTTGTAGTGGTTTAGCACTGTTCAGAATGTCAACACGTTGAAAAGATGCTAAGAGTGACACCTCTCCATTCCTGAGAATGGCCTGCGTTGCCCCAGCAGACGATTCATGTGGATTTTTGCCAGACCATTCAGGGGCATTAATTTCTTGGTAGTAATGGATGTAGCTACAAAGAGGCCGGCAGTGTTCCCAATAGCCTCCATTATAGCCTCACTGACTGCTGATGTGTTGAGAAGCCTCTTCCCAAGGACTGGTGTTCCACAACACTTAGTCAGTGACAATAAACCACAGTTTGTTGCAGAACCGCTTCAGTCATTCCTGAAAATGATCGGAATAAGACATATTACATCGGCACCTTACCACCCAGCTACTAATGGCTTGGCGGAAAAGGTTTTCCAGAGACTAAAGAACACACTGAGAGCGATGTCTGCAGAACACACTACATTGACACTGAATCAGATGCTCACCAATTTTCTCCTTGCATATCACAATGCAGCACACACTCCATAACCAACAGATCACCAGCTATGCTGAACCTGGGTTATCCCTTGTGCTCACGCTTGGATCTCCTGAAGGAGTATGCAGGCCAAACAGCTGAGGGAAATTGAGGTTTCCTTAAACAAGGAGGTTCAATGTTTCACTCCTGGACAAGCAGTCCTGGTGAGGGACTATAGAGGTGATCAAAAGTGGGTCCTGGGAAAGATTGACAGAACTGGATCACTCTTCTACACAGTAGACATTGCATCTGATGTCATCTGGATACGACACATCGATTGGCTCAGATGAGAAGCATCAATTGTTAGAGAAGAAAGGTGACAAGAGCTGTCAAACCATTTCCTGCAGTCCGAGAGTCAACTCCTTCAACCACCATGGAGGAGGACCCAAAACCTGAGATTGTTTCACAGCTACAAGTCTCACCTACCAAGCACAGTGAACAACCCCCAAAAAATTCTCCACAGTGATGAAATCTTTAGGTCTGAATAGGACAATCTATAAATTACTATGCTGTGGGTCTCTATATAGTCACTGTATTATACAGTATACTGTATATGATAACTAGAGAACAATAGTTTACATATGTGAGTTGAGATGCATTCTATATTGAATTGGAGTTTATAGCTAGCCAGAAAGAGTGCAGTGTATTCAATATTTCAGTAATAATTGCATAATATTGTAGATATATTATTTGATCAAGCATTGCTTGTTTGTGTATTTAATTCGTTATGGGTTATATGAAAGAAGTATATGAATGGTGTATGTCATTACGCCACCATGTCTAATGTGAGCGTCTCACTAAAGAAGAGGAAAGTACAACTAAGTAGACATGCTATTCCAGGCTCCTGTGTTTTACTTTTGATTAGTTTCTGGAATTATAAAACATAACATCATTAATTAGAATATATAATTAAATGAAGTAATTCTTAGGTTTAAAGGAACCTCATTAGAAATTCATGTTCAGAGGTTTGCGGTGACTTCCACATTCCTGCTCAAGGTGAAAAAATGCAAAATAAAGGATTTGTATTATTAACATCTGAAATGATTCCAGTAACTGTTATTAAATAAGCCTAGTTGCTAGGTGTCAGTTCAAAACAAGAATAAGTTAATTTTATCTGTCTTGACAATTGATTGAAGCCAACATGTTAAAACCAGACAATTATCTTTTTTCATTTGTATGTGAAATCTACCCAGTGTATTTTAGAATAATTAGACTGATTTAAATCTAGTCACTGGAGTTATCCTGATCTGCTGCTAGAGTTGCAGAGGGAGATCGGTAGAAGTCCTGTCAATGATTATTTGTGCCTGTTTGTTTCTGTTGTCTGGAGTTAGACTGGGAGTTCTAGAGGTCTCCCAGAGAAAACTAATGGTCCATAATTTGGGAAACAAGCAGAAATACCCAGTGGACAGACAATGTCTGTAGAACTCTTACACAGATATCTTATGGCTAGTGTAACGTGCCGTAAGGTTTCACTGCTAATGTAATGGCTTCTTTGTAACGTTCCACTGCTGAGGTAATGGTTTCTCTGCAGCAGCAATGTTTGGGTTATGGCTGGAGATAACAGGCTGCACGTTAGCCAATCAGAGATTGTTGCTGTGTCTTGTGAGTCTGGAAAGATGTTTTCTCGCGGTTTTTTTGTTGAGGAGAGATGAAGAGGGAAGACGCGTGTGGAGAGAGACTGTAAGCCACCGGACGGAGTGGACTGGGTTCTGAGGGCCTGAAGGTCAGCGACGTTCGGAGGAGACTGATAGTGGAAGAATGACTACTGAGTGAGCTCCAAGGTGACTTTGGGCCCTTTTTTGTTTATTTTCCTTACTAACCCTGTATTCAGATTAAGATTCATAAAGTCTATCATTTAATTGCATATGGTGTACTGTCTGATATTTTGCATTGTGGGTTTGTAACTGGGGGTATGTTACACAGCATCCACTCAAACATGATTATCCAGTTCGGCGGGGCTGAAGGCTGACTCCCCTAGACAAATGCGAACTGGCTGAGCCTGAGGGTTACACTAGATAAAAATGTAATTTCTTTTCTTAAAAGTTTTCTTTCCTCACTTCTTTTGGAAGA
Organism: Hypanus sabinus; assembly: GCF_030144855.1. NCBI lineage: Eukaryota > Metazoa > Chordata > Chondrichthyes > Myliobatiformes > Dasyatidae > Hypanus > Hypanus sabinus. Next base: position 43,289,018 of record NC_082719.1, on the reverse strand, counting down.
ATTGGTTCTTTGTCATTGCAGTTGTTCACCCAATGGTAACTCACTTCAGCATCCGTGTGAGGATGAATTAGGACTGTTACAAAAATATGGCAACAAGAGCCACAGCTCACTTAATACCCTCACTGCTCATGTTCAGCCGGAGTTGTGTAATTCTGAAGGTTAGTAGCCAGTTCCCCTGACATGGTGTAAGACACTGAGGTAAGTTGCAGCACTTATAACCCAAATAAAGTGGCTCAGATAAACTCACTGCTGATTTTCATATTTTACCCATATTGACAGTGCACATTTCACCTGCCCATTTCTTCATTTTTTTGTTGTTTGTCCATTTTTTTAGATAACCTGTGGTTTCATGATTTTTTGTCTCTGCTTGCATTTTTCAAAAGTTCACCTCAACCATTCTAAACCATTCACCTAAACCATTCATTACAGGGGCATGGAAAGTGAAAATCAGGGTGTATGATGTACTTACAATGTTCTGGCGAGGCTACACATGTTATCACAGTTAAGGAAGGATATACCTGCAGTAGCAGTAGTGCAGCAAAGACTCACTAGGTTCATTCCTGAGATGAATAGTTTGAAGTATGAAGAAACAATCTACTGGAGGAACACAGTGGGTCAAGCAGCATTAGTGGCTTCCATTCGGTCCCAATTCGGAGTCTCAACTCAAAATGGCAGCAATTCCTTTCCTCCTAGAGGTGATGGCTCAGCCCACTGAACTCCTCCAGCAGATGGTTGCTCCAGATTCCAACATCAGAAGTCTCTTGTGTCTCCAAGGTATGAAGAAAAGTTGAATACTCATGGCCTATTTTAAGCTTAGAAGAATGAAAAGCCATCTTGCTAAAGTATATATAATTCTGAGAGGGACTGACAGTGCATGCTGTGAGGATTTTTCATCTAGTAGGATCAATAACTAGTTGGCATATTTTCTGAATAAGGAGCCTCACATTTCAGAGAACGATAAGCAGGAATTGCTTTTCTCAGAACATTGTGAATCTTTTGAACTCTACCCCAGATTTCTGCGCAGGTGGAGTAATTCGATGGATTCAAGTTAGAAGTGAGCAATCATGTAAGCCATGAGGGAATCAAGAGGTTTTTTTGAAGAGAGCAAGATAATGGATGAAGTTTGGACCATCCATATCCTGAATAAAAGTAGAACAGTTTCAAGATGCAATTGGCTTCCTTATATTCTTGAGTCTGCCAAGCTCAAGAACAATGGAGTTCTATTGTATAATGAGTAGAAAAGCAAGCCATTCTGAACAACTGATCTAAATTGCTACTCTCACTTTATGTGATTCTACTTCCATCCTTCCTATATGTCTAGAATTTGCACACAATAACAAGAAATACGTAGCATAGTGCAATTGCAAGTTGATTTAATCCAGAGTAGAGTGATCCTGGGCACAGTTCTAGGACTCTTAGTGCTACATGAAATTTCAACTCCTTATTCTGTGGTGTGATCATTTTTCTCCCCAGCATCTACTTATGTTAAGCTCCCCCAAATTACAATGGCAATAGTGCAATTCACAAAGTGAGGTATTTAACCTTACTCACACAATAACCATTTTTTATTGATCACATGTTCCCTTTGTCCTGTCGATCCCTGTGCCCTCTGACCCCTGCCAGCCCAGTCTGTTTTTACCACACAACTGCTGATGATCTCTTCGACATCTCACAGTTTGCTCTTCACCCCAGGCGCCATAATTAAAAAGAAAGATTTTATCCATTCTTCATTCAGCCCAAAGGAGCGCAGTCGCCAGGGGCATAGGTCAACGTTTTGCTGGCTCATGCCTCCCCCCACCCCTCCAGTACTACTTGTACTAGTACTTGTACCAGTACTACTCCAGTAGTGACTTGTGAGTCTCTGTAAAGACATGTGCAGTCTTTGGGGAGTGACTTGTGTAGATCTAGAGGTCACTATATTTAAATAACAGCTCTGTATGATGTTACTTTGTCCAAGAGCATCACTATACATGCTAACCAGAAGCCATGGATGACCGCGGAGCTGCTTGCATGCGCTGCTGAGGTCCCGCGACTCCACCTTCAGAGCTGGTGACAAGGCAGCCCTAACAACAGCAAGGGCCAAACTGTCCCGAGCCATCAGAGGGGCAAAGTGTGCACACGCCCAGCTAATCCACAGCCACTTCCAAGATAGCGGCGACACGTGGCGCATGTGGAAGGGCACCCAGGACATCACCAATTACAAGACAACATCACCTGACTGTGCAAGTGATGCCTCCCTCCCAGATGTGCTGAATAACTTCCACGCCCAGTTTGAGGCGGAAAATGACGTGGCGGCAAGGAAGACCACCCCTCCTCCCAATGACCAGGTGCTGTGTCTCACTGTGGCCGATGTGAGAAGAACCCTGTTCAGGGCCAACCCACGGAAAGCTGCTGGACCAGACAACATCCCTGGTAGAGTGCTCAGAGGATGTGCAGACCAGCTAGCAGATGTTCTTACTGACATCTTCAACATCTCCCTGAGCAGCGCCACCGTTCCAACGTGCTTCAAGGCTGCCACCATCGTCCCTGTGCCGAAGAAGTCTTCAGTGTCCTGCCTCAATGACTACCGTCCCATTGCACTCACATCCATCATCATGAAGTGTTTCGAGAGGCTCGTCATGAGGCATATCAAGACCCTGCTGTCCCCCTCACTGGACCTCCCTGCAGTTTGCGTACCATCCCAACCGCTCAACAGATGACACCATTGCCACCACCCTCCACCTGGCCCTGACCCACCTGGACAAAAAAGACACATAACGTTCGGATGCTGGTCATAGATTTCAGTTTAGCATTCAACACAATCATCCCTCAGAAACTGATTGGAAAGCTGAGCCAACGGCCTGAACACCTCCCTCTGCAACTGGATCCTAGACTTCCTGGCTGGGAGATCTCAGTCAGTCCGGATCGGGAGCAGCATCTCCAACACCATCACACTGAGCACAGGGGCCCCCCAGGGCTGTGTGCTCAGTCCACTGCTGTTCACTCTGCTGACCCACGACTGTGCTGCAACACACAGCTCGAACCACATTATTAAGTTCGCTGATGACACGACTGTGGTGGGTCTCATCAGCAAGAACAACGAGTCAGCTTACAGAGAGGAGGTGCAGCGGCTAACGGACTGGTGCAGAGCCAACAACCTGTCTCTGAAAGTGAACAAAACAACAGAGATGGTTGTTGACTTCAGGAGGGTTAGTTGAGTGGTGTTACAGCAAAAATCTTGCATTCAACATCAGCAAGACCAAAGAACTGTTTGTGGACAAGGAAAGGTAAGATGAGGGAACACGAACCAATCATCACAGAGGGATCAGAAGTGAAGAGATTGAGCAGTTTCAAGTTCCTGGCTGTCAGTAATTCTGAGGACCTAACCTGGATGCAGTATACTGATGCAGCTATGAAGAAGACAAGACAACAGCTATATTTCATTAGGAGTTTGATGAGATTTGGTTTGTCAACAAAAACACTTGAAAACTTCTACAAATGTACCGTTTACAGTATTCCACCTTTGACTGGTATGGGGTGTGGGGAGGATGCGTGGCTCCTGCTCAAGATTGAGATAAGTTGCAGAAACTTTCAAAATTAGTTACCTCTATCATGAGTACCGGCTTCCTTAGTATCCGGGACATCTTCGAGGAGCAGTGCCTTAGGAAGGCAGCATCCATCATTAAGGATCCCCACCACCCAGGACATTGTTACCATCTTCACATTGTTACCATGGAGAAGGAGGTTCAGAAGCCTGAAGGCACACACTCAGCAACTCAGGAACAACTTCTTCCCCTCTACCAGTTGATTTCTAAATGGACATTGAACCCATGAACACCAGCTCACTAATTTTTTATTTTTGTTATTTTTGGACTACTTATTTTAACTTAACTCTTTAATAGACATATATATACTTACTGTAATTCAGATTTTTCTCTGTATTTATTTATCATGTATTTCACTGTACAGCTGCTGTACAGGTAACAAATTTCACGACATATGCCGGTGATATTAAACCTGATTCTGATTCTGATTCTGAGGACATGATTTCTGTAGCGCTCTCTTTACTAGACTGTCCAAAATCCCCGGGAGTGCTCTGCTACGTTTCTTTTACTGTTGTCAAATCTATTTATTCAATAGCGACACCCACCCATTGCTTGAGGCTTGTACTTGCATTGTGCTACATCCTTTTAAGAGCTGGCTTCAGAGATTTCAAACAGTGGCAAGAGTATGGAGAACATGAAAAGGGAATGCTGTTCTGAAATTGATTTGCAGTTCAGGAAATCCCACTAATGCTGTTCTATGAACCAGAGACATTTCTACTCTTTGTGAGACTTCTACATACAGCATTGGAGTGATGCCTTAATACAAATAAAAGACAGTTAAGTAATTTCTTGCCCTTTAATTGCTATTAATTACTCCCTTATATGTTTATGTAGCATCCTTAAGTACATCAATGCCAGCAATCTCACTTGGTATTGCAATTTGCAAGTTCGCTGTTCTGTGTCCATTCTCTTGAATTCTATATGGGACTATTTGTTCTAATAGTCCCAAGTTTTGCTTTCCACAGGAAACAAGTATTTTCTGAACCTCATCACCTTTGATAATTTTTAAAGCTCTGATGATGTCATCCCCTCTATTTTTGTTTTTTCTTTCATTCCACTTCCCAAAGAAAAAAAGCCACAGTCTGCTCCACTTTTCCCGACAAATGTATATTGTAATTTTTTTTTCTTTTTTTTTGGACTCACCAAGTTGTACAGCTTAGGAACAGATCTCATGGCCTGCCATCGCTATGCCAACCATCATCCATATCCTTACTGATCCCACATTCATTGGGGCGCTATGGTAGCGTAACAGTTAGCACAATACTATTGCGGCTCAGGGCATTGGAGTTCGGAGTTCAATTCTGATTCCATCTGTAAGAAGTATATATGACAGTGTATACCATGAACATGTAGGTTTCCTAGAGTGCTCCCACAGTTGAAAGACAAGTTGCTTAGTAGGTCAATTGGTGATTATAAATTGTCCTGTAATTAGGCTAGGGTTAAATAGCTGGGTGGCTGGATGGTGCATCTCATTGGGCCAGAAGGGCCTAAAGTATCCCTAAATATAAATAAATAACTATTTCCCTATCCCTATATCATTTGCTCATTCAAATACCTGTCCAGATGCCCAACAAAAGTTAGCACTGTTCCAACTTCCACAACAATTTCCATCTCATTCCAGATACCAACTGTAATATATGTGAAAAATTTACCTCTCAGATCCCCTTTAAATTATCTCGCTCTCACCTTAAACCTATACTCTCCAGTTTTATACATCTCTCGACACTGGCTATCTACAAACAAGAGAAATCTGCAGCTGCTGGAAATCAAAGCAACACACACAAAATGCTGGAGGGTCCCAAAATGTCACCTGTTTCCTTTTTCCCAGAGATGCTGCCTGGCCTGCTGAGTTCCTCCAGCATTTTATGTATATTACACTAGCTACTTACCCTTTCTATGCTCTCATAATTTTATACATGTCTGTCATGTCACCTCTCAGCTTCCTTTTCTCCAGCTCTATCCAACCTCTTCTTATAACTCATGACCGACAGATCAGGCAACATCCTTGTGAATCTTTTCGAGACTCTCTCTACCTTAATCGGGTCTTTTCTGTAAATTGGTGACCAGAACAACACACAGTACTCCCAAAGTAGCCTATCCAACATTTTGTACAATTGTAACATGACATACCCAACTCTTGTACTCAATGCAACCGACATTGAAGGAGCATGTCATATATCTCCTTCAACAACACAACTACCTGTGTTGACACTATCAGGGAGCTCTAGATACTTCTACTTCTAAGCCTTACTATTCAAAGCACTTTCAATGGCCCTGCCATTTGCTGAGTATGTCCTTTCCTGGCTTAAATTCCTAAAATGCATCATGGCTAATATAATTCCATCTGCCTTTCCTTTTCTTGCTTTCCTAGTTGATCCTTTTGTAACCTTAGACAATCTTCTTCACCATCTACTATACCACCAATTTGGGTGTCACCTGCAAACATGATAATCATTCCACGCTCTTCTCAATCAGATCATTAACATACTGTATGTGACAGACAAATAAGGAAGAACCCAGCAACAATCCTTGTGGCATACCACTGATCAAATGCCTTCAATCCAAAATATAATCCTCACTACTACCCTCTGCCTTTACCCACCAAGGTAATTTTCTATGCAATTAGCTATCTCACCCTGGATTGCTTGTACTCTAACCTGCTGGACCAACCTGCCAAAGACTTTGCTGAATTCCATGCAAAAAAAAAATCTGTTCTCCTACCCTTTTCAATTCTCTTGGTCACCTCTTCAAAAAACACTATCAAATTTGTGAGACATGATTTCCTGGGTACAAAGCCATGTTAGCCATCCTCGATCAGCTCTTGTCTCTCAGATGTAGCTTGATCGCTTCCCTCAGAATCCCTTTCAGTGAGTTTGCCACAATGACTTAAGGCTCTGCTTAAGAAGAGGGTGCAGAGCAAGTATAGGCAGCAAGGAACAAATGTTGCACTTGAAGAGCACAGTAAATGCAAGAGACCACTTAAGATGGAGATCAGGAAAGTTAAAAGAAGCCACGATGTTGCTGTGGAACAAGGTGAAAGAGAATCCCAAGGGAGTCCACAGCTATAGAGTATTAGGACAAAACTGGTCTGCTTGAAGATGTGTTCTCTTCTGTGCATAAAGAGATGGGACAGATCTTAAATGGATTTTTTGCATCTGTGAAATCAGTTATTTGAATGGAAAAGGACACAGACTCTATAGAACTGAGGCCAAAATAGTGAGAGGGCATTGATCATATGATCAGAAGAGGGGGTGCCTGCTGCTGTCTTGAATTCAATCCCCCAGGGCCTGACAATGTGTCCCCTCGGACCAGTGGCCCTCACAGAGGTATTTAATGCGTCCTTAACTGTGGGTGAGGAGCCGGGGGACTGGAGGGTAGCTGATGTTGCTCTGTTGTTCAAGAAAGGCTCTAAGAATAAGCCAAGAAATTGTAGGCCAATGAGGATTGTTTCTGCTCTGCAATATTGACATAGCAAGATGTCAGTGGCCATTTCTGTTTATATGTTTTTTTTAGTGATTTGCAAGTATGGAAAACTGTTGACAATAAACTGATCCTGATTTTCTGGTTCTGATTATCTGACTATGTTCATGCAAGATCAATCAGTTGCACAACTTTATCCTGTTCTGATGAAACATTGCAGTAACACCACTTTCAAGAAATGACCTAACCAGCCAAGAATCATGACAGCATTCAGTTTCAATACTAGATCACTTCAGGTCCGCTTCAGGTTTTGTTTAGGATTTTTTTGATATTTTCAGGGTTCAATCATATGAGAGATCCTCCATTACAACATTAATAAAGTGATATGATGGTCACAAACTTATAGAATGGTTCTGCAAAAGGCCAATTCATCACACTGCAGGTATGGGTGGGACTGTACATTTTGAGAGGTAAATTAAGGAGGGTAAATGCCGCTGGGATAAAAACAGACAGAATGGAGAAAAAGAACAAAAGAGGGTAGGTGTTGCAATGAATGAGGCAAACCCAAGCGCAGGACACAGGCACGGAGGTTGCGTTTGGATGTAGATGCGGGCATGAGCGTTGAACAGCAAACAGGAGTGTGGTGAACTACATATTCCTGTCTGGACACGTCCCTCTGCTGACTGCTCCTGTGGCTCCTCCCACAGACCCCTGTATAAAGGCAGTTGGATTGCTCCCCCCCTCAGTCTCCAGGATGTTGTGTGATGGTCTCTTGCTGCTGATAGTGCTTTCTTCCAGCTAATAAAAACCTATCTCTCGCCTCACATCTCCAAGAGCTATTGATGGTGCATCAATTTTATTAGCTGCAATTTTAAAACATGGAGACCATTTTACGACCAGACAAATTGGACATTGATCCTCAATCAACAGAAGCAGCTATTGCCTTTGAACTCTGGCTTGCATGATTCCAATCGTACCTGGAAGAGATTCTCGTGACTAAGCCTGCTGTCATGCACAGAGTTAGTTCTTCTTTCCAGGGTTAGTCTGTGGGTATACTCCCTAATCAGGGACCTGCCGACCTGCCAAGGGACACTGGACGCCCTCAAAAGACAGTACTTGTGGCCAGTGAATACCGTCTACGCAAGACATCTCTTAGCGATGCAGCGGCAGTGGGCCAGAGAGTCGAGCGCTGAGTTTGTCCGGGCCCTACAGACACTCTTGCGGGCCTGCAACTGCAGGGGACTGAGAACGGAACAGCATGCGGAGCTCCTGGTACGAGACGCCTTTGTTACGGGGATCAGGTCAGTGTACGTGCGCCAGCGGCTGCTGGAAAATGCCGATCTTACCTTACAGTCGCCGATCGGGCTGGCCGACACGCTGGAGGCTGCTCTGCACAACGCTGACACTGTCCAGCCGCGCGATCTCCCACCGGTCCCATGGACGCTGCAGACCCCGCCACCCACCGGCGAATTCACCATGGCTGCTGCCAGTCACGAGCCCGTGAAGTCCCCGCAATTGACCACGGCTCCTGCCAGTCACAAGTCGCGCAGTGTTACTTCTGTGGACTTGAAAAGCACCCCCGAAAACGCTGCCCGGCCCGAGAAGCTACCTGCTTCAGCTGCTGAAAGAAGGGCAACTTCGCCGAGGCCTGTAAGTCTAAACCATGAGCAGGGTTGAGCAGCACCACGTGCGAGGCATGGGGGTTGCCATCTTGGTCGCCGCCATCTTGTCTGCCCACCTCGTGTGAGGCATGGGGGCGGCCATCTTTGTCGGCACCACCTCGCCCCGCCTCCAACCCACGGGTGCTTACCAGGCACCAAGATGGCAATTCAACTCTGGCCTCCATAACCCTCAACCAAAGAGCCCCACACCAGCTTGCAAGGTCAATGATGGACATCCTGGTGGAGGGGCAAAGGACTAGCTGGCTGTTTGACACGGGCAGCACTGAGAGTTTTATTCACCCGGACACGGTGCAACGCTGCTGACTCGTGACACAGCCGGTAAGCCAGAGAGTCACCATGGCTTCTGGATCACATTCCACAGACATCCGGGGGGGTGTTGTGTAGCAACATTGGTGGTGCAGGGCACAGAATATCGGGACTTTGCGTTACTGGTCATGCCTCAACTGTGTGCACCTGTGCAATTAGGGCTCGACTTCCAGAGCCACCTGAAAAGTGTGACAATGGAGTATGACAGGCCCCTCCCACCAATCACTGTCAGAAATCCTCAGTTCTGTGGGACTTCGTCATATACCCCGCTACAGACCACACACACACACCGACTCGCACATCCCACCCAGCACAATGCCGACAGCTGTGCTACTGACACCACTTGCAGCCTCTCCACCCTCAAGATCCCTCCCCCACCACTGTTCGCCAACCTGACCCCTGACTGTAAACCTGTGGCAACTAAAAGCAGGAGGCACAGCGCAGGGGACAGGGCCTTCATTCAGTCAGAGGTGCAGCGGCTGCTCAGGGAGGGGATCATTGAGCCAAGCACAAGTCCTTGGAGGGCCCAGGTGGTCGTTGTTCGGAACGGGCAGAAAAATAGGATGGTCGTGGACTATAGCCAGACCATCAATAGGTTCATGCAACTTGATGCGTACCCCCTACCCTGCATCGCGGATATGGTCAACCAGATAGCTCAGTACAAGGTGTACTCGAGCATAGACCTGAAATCTGTTTATCACCAGCTCCTCATCTGCCCAGAGGACCACCCCTACAGCGCCTTCGAGGCTGGCGGCAGGCTCTTTCATTTCCTGTGCATCCCCTTCGGTATCACGAATGGTGTCTCTGTCTTCCAGAGGGAAATGGACCGGATGGTGGACCAATGCCAACTGAAGGCCACGTTCCCAGATCTGGATAACATCACCATCTGCGGTCACGACTGGCAGGATCACGACACTAACCTCCAATGATTTTTCCAAGCGGCCAGAGTTCTGAACCTTACCTATAACAGGGACAAGTGTGTGTTCGGAACCACCCGACTTGCTATTTTTGGGTACGTCGTGGAGAACGGGGTCATTGGCCCTGATCCCGACCGTATGCGCCCCCTGTTGGAACTCCCTCTTCTCAACACACTCAGAGCCCTCAGACGGTGCCTGGGCTTCTTTTCCTATTACGCCCAATGGGTCCCTCACTACGCAGACAAGGCCCGCCCCCCTGGTCAAGTCCACCACATTTCCCCTCTAAGCCGAGGCCCGCGTGGCCTTCAGCCACATTAAAGGGGACATTGCCAAAGCAACGATGCATGCGGTGGATGAGACCATTCCCTTCCAAGTAGAGAGTGACGCCTCCGACTTCGCGCTGGCTGCTACCCTCAATCAGGAAGGCAGGCCAGTAGCATTCTTCTCTTGTACCCTTCAAGGCTCTGAAATTCGGCACTTCGCGGTGGAGAAAGAAGCCCAGGCCATAGTGGAAGCTATTAGGCACTGGAGGCACTATCTCACCGGCAAAAGGTTCACCTTGCTGACTGACCAGTGCTCAGTTGCGTTCATGTTCAGCAACCAACAGCGGGGCAAAATCAAAAATGATAAAGTTATGCGTGTGGAGAATGGAACTCTCCACCTACAACTGTGATATCCTGTACCGGCCTGGAAGGCTCAATGAGCCCCCTGATGCCTTATCCCGGGGAGCGTGTGCCAGTGCGCAGTTCGACCGGCTATACGCCCTCCATACAGATCTTTGCCACCTGGGGGTCACCCGATTTTACCATTTCGTGAAAGCCCGGAACCTGCCTTACTCCCTTGAGGACATCAGGACGATGACCAGGGACTGCCAAGTCTGCACTGAGTGCAAACCACACTTCTACCATCCTGAAAAGGCACAACTTATCAAGGCCACCTGCCCCTTTGAGTGACTGAGTGTCGACTTTAAGGGCCCCCTTCCCTCCACCGACCGCAATGTCTACTTTCTCAACATAATCGACGAGGACTCGCGGTTCCCCTTTGCCATCCCCTACCCTGATACCACTGCCACGTCCGTCATAAAAGCCCTGCACCAGCTCTTCTCTGTTCGGGTATCCCTGCTATATCCACAGTGATAGAGGGTCCTTGTTTATGAGTGATGAGCTGCGCCAGTACCTGCTGGCTAGGGGCATTGCCACTAGTCGGACCACGAGTTATAATCCCCGGGGTAATGGACAGGTGGAGAGGGAGAACGTCACGGTGTGGAAGGCCACACTCTTAGCCCTTAAGTCGAAGGGACTGCCGGTCTCTCGCTGGCAGGCGGTCCTCCCCAAGGCACTCCACTCCATCCGCTCCCTGTTGTGCACGTCCACCAATGCCACCCCTCATGAGTGCCTCTTTTCTTTTCCCAGGAAGTCTGCCACTGGGACCACCCTACTGGCTTGGCTGATGTCCCCAGGGCCGGTGCTGCTCCTGAAACATGAGAGGAGCAATAAATACTCCCCGATGGTCGAGAGGGTTCACCTACTTCATGGGAACCCCCAGTATGCCTACGTGGCCTTACCTGATGGGCGGGAGGACACGGTCTCCGTCCACGACCTGGCGCCTGCAGGAGCACCAGACCCATACCTCGAACACTCCACAGTGACTATGAACCCCATACCCACCGATGTATATACCCACGAGGCACCGCGCACACCAAGCCCTACACAGACACCTCACAACACTCCCATTCCGGGCGCCACACACACGCATGAGGGATTACTGATGCCTAATGGGCTGACACCTCAAGTCAGGCTGGAGCCAGCACAACCACTGTCACTGGTGCAATCACCACTGGTGCTACATAGATCGCAGCGACAGATTCAACCGCCTGATAGACTTAACCTGTAAAACTTCGCCCCATGGGGACTCTCTTTTAAATCAAAGGGGGGGGGGGTGAATGTGGTGAACTACATATACCTGTCTGGACACGCCCTTCTGCTGACTGCTCCTATGGCTCCTCCCACAGACCCCTGTATAAAGGCGATTGGAGGCAGTCCTCCTCCCTCAGTCTCCAGGATGTGGTGTGGAGGCCTCTTGCTGCTACTCATGGTCTCTTGCAGCTAATAAAAGCCTATCGTTCGCCTCCCGTCTCCGAGAGTTATTGATGGTGCATCAAGGAGAGAGTGCAGGAAGGCAAGAGACAGGTAGAACTGATCTTGATATGGAGCGTGGAAGGGGAAGCGGCAGACAAAACTTTTCTTAGCACGGAGAGACCGAGTTTCACGGGTAAACTTCGGAACTGGAGTTGAACTTAGAAAACTGATCTTGACATGAAGAGACTGAGTTTCACAGGTAAACCTCGGTACCAAAATAAAACTTAGAACACACAGTCCTAAGCAGCTGGGAAATGTTAATTACCACACAGGCAAAACCAACGATCTGGCAACTAGTGGTTGTAACACCGGGGTTCTTATGCTGCAGGTCTTGATGGAAACCAGGTGTGCCGCCATCAAAGGAAATTAGGAGAAAATGGAGAATTAATGGTTGGAACTGTGGCACAATCAAAGCAAATTAGGAGAAAATAGGAAATTAATTGTTGGGACCATGACAGTAGGATTACAAAAGAAATAGCAAGAATAGGGTGTGGAGCAGGGATTCAGCTATGAGGCAAGTAATCCTAAAACCTAGAATAACAATTCAAAGTCCTGAATTCACCTTTCCCAATGACCTCTATAGATTTTGAATTTAGTTAATAATCTGAATTGAAATAAAACATAAACTAGTCTTTGGTAACCATGACCACTAAAGATCAATTTTGTCATAACAAAAATGATCTATTAATGTCCAACATCTGCATTCCTTCTCCTTTTTGTGACTTTAGATCTACAATTATGATAGATTGTAAAACAACCTCACAATCTATTCAATAATAGTGACCGATATGATGTAACAGTGAAAGAATAAAACCATCTGCCACTGGTCTAGGCACTGATGGATGCCTCCTTTTTAATCTATTGCTTGTTTTTTAAAATATATTTTTAATTAAATTTTTAAGAGAATTACATACAATGAATAGAATAATAGAGTAATGAAAATTAATATTAGCCCTCCCCCTCCCCTTAACATCCCTGTCTAAAAAAAAGAAAGAAAGAAAGAAAGAAAGAAAGAAAGAAAGAAAGAAAGAAAGAAAGAAAGAAAGAAAGAAAGAAAGAAAGAAAGAAAGAAAGAAAGAAAGAAAGAAAGAAAAAGAAAGAAGAAAGAAAGAAAGAAGAATTGCCTGGATATCGAAGGATGCACCATGGAGTTCAAAATTACTTTAGTATATATCTTTATTTTTTCCCCAAATAACTAATAATTTTGTCTTCAAAGGACCTATATATTTAATCCTATCTTTTGTAGATAGGGGTGCCAAATTTTCAAAAATATAACATATTCATTTCTTAAATTATAAGTAATTTTTTCAAGTGGAATGCAGCTATATATTTCATTATTCCAACAGCCCATAGTTAAGTATGAATCTGATTTCCAAGTAACTGCAATAGCTTTTTTGGCTACTGCCAATGTAATTTTTATAATTTTTTTTGATATTTATTCAATTTAGGTTTCGGTATTATCCCTTCAATATCGCCCAATAAAAATAATGTTGGGCTATGTGGAAGTCGTATTCCAATAACTTGTTCCAGTAAAAGTCTTAGATTTATCCAAAAAAGTTGAATTTTAAAACAAGACCAAGTAGAGTGTAAAAAAGTACGGATTTCTTGATTACATCGGAAACATTGATCAGATAAATTTGTGTTTAATCTATTTATTTTTTGTGGTGTAATATATAATTGATGTAAAAAATTGTATTGTACTAATCTGTCAGACATTTATTGTATTTGGCATACTATCAAGACATAGTCTTGACCAATTTTTTTCATCAATTTTAATATTGAAATCAGTTTCCCATTTTTGTCTTGACTTATGAATTCCTGGTTTAATTGTCTGTTTTTGAATCAAATTATACATACAAGATGTAAATTTTTTAATTTTTCCTTTTTGAATTAAAGTTTCTGTTTCATTAGTTTTTGGCATTAACATTGTTTGACCCAGTGTATCTCTTAAATAGGCCTTTAATTGAAAATAACAGGAAAGAGTGCTATTTGATATTTTATATTTATTCTTTAATTGATCAAATGACATCAATATACCTCCTTCAAAACAGTCACCTATATATTTGATCCTTTTTTGAAACCAGTTATATAAAAGTTGATTATCCATTGTAAAAGGAATGTCTATTTTGAATTAGGGTTCTCTTTGCTAATAAAGATTTCTTTATCACATCATCCACATTTACCTTATTCCATAAATTGATCAAATGTTTTAATATAAGAGATTCTTTCTTTTTCCATATCCATTTGGATTCCCAGTTACATATAAAATCTTCTGGTATATTTTCTTATCTTACCTAACTCTATTCTAATCCATGCCGGTTTATCTTCATCAAAAAAAGATGCAATAAATCTAAGTTGATTTGCTTTATAATAATTCTTAAAATTTGGGAGTTGTAACCCTCCTAGGTCAAATTTACATGTCAATTTTCCAACAATATTCTTGACATCTTACCTTTCCAAAGAAACTTCCTCACACATTTATTCAACTCTTGAAAAAACTTCTGGGGCAGTTGTATTGGTAATGTTTGGAATAAATATTGTAATCTGGGAAATATATTCATTTCTACAGCATTAACTCTACCTACTAATGTTATTGGTAACATCATTCATTTATCAAGATCTTCTTGTATTTTTTTCAATAATGGCAAATAATTTAATTTATATAAATTATTTATATCATTATCGACTCTTATACCTAAATATTTTATACCATTTGTCAGCCATCTAAACTGTTATTAATCAACATTTATAATCTCCTTTAATAAGGGGTAAAATTTCACTTTTATCCCAGTTTACTTTATACCCTGATATTTTCCCATATTCTTCCAATCTGAAAGATAATTTATGCAACGAATGCAATGGGTTTGTTAAATAAATCAGAACATCATCAGCAAATAAGTTAATCTTATATTCCTCCTGATTAACTCTGAAGCCCGCAATATCTGGATCCGTTCTAATTAATTCAGCTAATGGTTCTATCGCCAATACAAATAGGGCAGGTGATAATGGACAGCCTTGTCCAGTTGACCTTGTTAATTGGAATGATGTTGAAATTTGACCATTTGTCACTACTTTAGCTTTGGGACTAGTATTTAAGGTTTTAATCCATTTTATAAAAGATTTTCCTAACCCATATTTTTCCAATACCTTAAATAAAAAGTCCCATTCCAATCTATCAAATGCTTTTTCTGTATCCAAAGCAACTGCCACACTCATTTCCTCCTTCATTTGTGCCAAATGAATTATGCTAAGTAACTGAGTTACATTATCCGCCGATTGTCTATTTTTAATAAAGCCTGTTTGATCCATATGTATTAATTTTGGTAAATATTTAGATAATCTATTAGATAAAATTTTTGCTATTATTTTATAATCCGTATTCAACAAAGAAATAGGCCTATATGATGTTGGTTTTAAAGGATCTCTATCTTTTTTTGGCAATACTATTAGGATCGCTGTCGAAAAAGATTGTGGAAGTTTATGTGTTCTTTCCGCTTGATATATTAACTCCATAAAGGGAGGGATTAATAAATCTTTAAATGTTTTATAAAATTCAGGCGGAAAACCATCTTCTCCTGCAGATTTATTACTCTGAAGTGATCCTATCTATTGCTTGGTGAAGATGTTCTGGATAAAATGGAGGCTTGTACTCATGAAGGAGATGATTAAGTTCACAACTCTCTGAAGCTTACTGTGATCATGTGCAATAGCCCCATCCCCCTCTGTACCAAATGGTGATGCAGCCAGTTAGAATGCTCTCCATGGAACATCTGTAGAATTTTTTGAGAGTTTTTGGAGACACACCAAATCTTCTCAAACTCCAAATTAAAAACACATGCTGCTGTGCCTTCTTTGTAGCTGCATTGAGATGTTGGGTCCAGATTAAATCTTCAAAAATATTGACACCAAGGAATTTGAAATAGCTCACTCTTTCCACTTCTGATCCCTCTTTGAGAACTGTTGTGTATTCCTTCATCTTACCCTTTCTGAAGTCCACAATCAGTTCTTGGGTTTTACTGCCATTGAGTGCAAGGTTGATGCTATGACTCCTCTCAACTTGTTGACAAATCTACTCCTGTACGCTCTCTCGCCACCATCTGAAATTCTGCCAACAATGGTTGTATTGTCAGCAAATTTATAGATAGCAGTTAATGTTTCACTCACATGGCAACCCTATAACCCTAAGGATGGGAATATTCTTAGATCCTTCTCCTCCTTTTAACTTTGAAGACTCATAGTCATATAGCATAGAAACAAGTCCTTCAACCCACCTCATTTCTGTTAACCATCAAGCTTTCATCTACACTTATGATAAATGTCCTCGTGTATACCCATCAGCTCACTACACTTGCCCTTCCTGATTCTCCACACCAAGGACAATTTCTGAAGGCCAATGTGCCAAAAAGCTTCCTTTACGACTGTATCAACCTGCAGTGGGATCTAGACCAGCTGGAGAAATGGGCTGAAAAATAGCAGATGAAACTTAATGCAGACAAGTGTGAAATGTTGCTTTGATAGTCTTCCTCATTGTCCACTAACCCTAACCCTTGCTCGGCCCACTACGCCCCCAATCATGGTGTCGGTCACAAGCTAACCATATTACCATCCAGATCATTGATATAGATGGCAAATAACAATGGACGTAGTGCCAATCCCTGCAGCAGTCCACTCGTCACAGGTGTCCTGTCAGAGAGACAACTATCTGCTACCATTCTGGTGCTTCTCCTGCAAAGCTGATATCTAATCTAATCTTGATTGCCAAGATTACCTTCCTTCTGCATCCCTTCCTTCTTAAAGACTGGAGTGGCATTTGCAATTTTCCAGTCCTTTTGGAACCATTCTAGAATCTAGTGATTCTTGAAAGATCACTACAATGCCTGCCCAATCTCTTCAGCTATCTCTTTCAGAACCCTGGGTGTAGTTCATCTGGTCCAGGTGATTTATTTACCTTTGGATAATTCAGTTTTCAAAGCACCTTCTCCACAGTAATAGCAATTACTCTCATTTCTGTCCCTTGACGCTCTGAAATTTCTGGCATACTGCAATTGAAGACTGATACAAAATTAAGTTTGTCGGTCATTTACATGTCCTCCATTACTATCTCTCCAGCATCATTTGCCAGCATTGTGATATCCACTCTCACCTCTCTTTTATTCTTTTTATGTCTGAAAAACTTTTGGTATCCTCTTTTATATTATTGGCCAGCTTATCTATATGTTTCATCATTTCTCTTTTGTGGCTTTTTTGTTTACTTCTGTTGCTTTTTAAAAACTTCCTAATTGTCTAACTTCCCACTAAATTTTTCTCTATTATATACCCTCTCTTTTGCCTTCAAATTGTCTTTGACTACTTTCGTCAGCCACAATTGCATCATTCCCCCTTTAGAATTCACTTTCATCTTTGGGATGTATCCTATACCTTCTACATTGCTCCCAGAAACTCCAGCATTGCTATTTTGCCATCATCCTTGCTAGTGTCCCCTTCCGATCAGCTTTGGCCAGCTACTCTTCTACGCCTCTGTAATTCCCTTTACTCAACTGTAATATTGATACGTCATATTTCAGCTTCTCAAACTGCAGGTTGAATTCTAACTTATTACTGTCTTCTTTCTTTTTCAATCTTTTTATTATTATTACTAATATCAACATAATAAAATTAATACATAGATAATGGGATTACAAACTTACAAATTTAAACTGAACATGAAAGGATACATAAGCAATAGTTACAATATAAATGAGTCTTCCCAAATCATGGACGATACAAGTAACATATAAACAAAGCAAACCTAGGTATATCATAATATATATTTTTAAAAAACAGAAAAAAGAAAAAGAAAAAAAAATTATGCTAGAAAAACTAATCTAACAACCTAATAACTATAAGGAAAAAAAAACAAAAAAAAGAAAAAAAAGGAAAAAAAATGAAAAAAAGGGCTGTTTATAATATCTAACAAAAATACAAAATCATCAGTGTCATCAACTCCGATCCTCTCAACATTTGTAAAATCAAAACTGGAAAAACAAATAGGCTTGGAACAGGGTCACATTACATCATATGAAAATATTGAATAAATGGTCTCCATATCTTTTCAAATTTAATAGAAGTATCAAATACTTGCTTTTTTTATCCTTCTATTATAGACCAAGCTTATTCAGCTTGGAAGACTAAAGGATTACTACGATTTTCTGATTTATTTTTGGATAATTGTTTTATGTCTTTTGAACAATTATCTAATAAATATAATTTGCCTAGATTTCATTTTTTTTAGATATTTACAGATTAGGAATTACTTAAATATTGTACTTCCTACCTTTCCAAATCTTGTGCCTTTGGGTATTTTGGAGAATTTGCTAGAACTAAATCCTTCTCAGAAAGGGGTGATATCAAAACTCTACAATATAATTATGAAGATACATTCAGAGCCCTTCTATAAGATTAAAAATGATTGGGAAAGAGAATTTAACCTTACTATCCCTATTGAGAATTGGGATAAAATTCTTCAATTAGTTAATTCATCATCTATATGTGCTAAACATTCATTAATACAGCTTAAAGTTGTACATAGGGCTCATATGTCCAAGGATAAATTTTTATTCCTATATAAATCCTATTTGTGACAGATGTCATTCTGAGATAGTGTCTTTAACTTATATGTTTTGGTCTTGTCCGCTTTTGAAAAAATATTGGAAAGACATTTTTGATATTATTTCCACGGTATTGAACATTGATTTACAACCTCATCCTATTACTGCAATTTTTGGTTTACCAATGATGGACTCTGTCCATTTATCCTTTTCTGCTTGTCGAATGATTGCATTTCTTACATTAATGGCTAGAAGATCTATTTTGTTGAATTGGAAAGAAATTAATCCTCCTACCGTATTTCATTGGTTTTCCCAAACTATGATATGTCTAAATTTAGAAAATATTACTGTCTCCTGAAGGATCCTTTACCTTAACTTCCCTAATAAAATCTGGCTCAACCACAGGCTGCTCTAAAAAAATCTCGTAGGCATTCTAAAAATTCCACCTCTTGGGATCCAGCTGCAAGCTGATTTTCCCAATCCACCTGCAAATTGAAATCCTCCATAACTATTGTACCACTGTTCTTTATACACTCCTTTCCTATCTCCTGTTGTAATTTGTATCCCACATCCTGGATACTTCAAAGAACTGTATATAACTCCCATCAGGGTTTTTTTTTACCCTTAACAAACATGAGCTCCTTTAACTTCTGCACTGGATCTTTTCATTGCTAGATGCTGATGAGACATCAAACATTTCGACTTTAACACTGATTCTAATTCACTCCTTCTGACTGCACTGCTCTCCACACTAATCCTAACCTCACCAAAAAACCTGCAGGTAAGGTTTTACCCCCCCCCCCCCCCACCCCGGTTCAGTCCCTTCCTTACTACATCCGTGACACTTTACATGCTCTTGATCTTTCCAAAGACCAAGTTCCCTGGCCCTTATTATCTAATTTTCACTGTGAATGTCCAGTTCCTACACACCTCTATCCCCTCATCAGGAGGGTTTTAATGCTCTCTGCTTCTTTCAAGACACCAGACCCAACCAGTTCCCCTCCACCACCACTCTCCTCCATCTGGCGCAACTGGTCCTCACTCTCAATAATTTCTTCTTCGTCTCCTCCCAAAGGAGTAGCCATGGGCACTTGCATGGGTCCCAGCAACGCCAGCCTTTTTGTCAGCTACATGGAGCAGTCCAAGTTCCAAGCCTACACTGGTGTCACTCGCCAACTCTTCCTACGTTACATCGACAACTGCAATGGTGCTGCTTCCTGCACCCATGCTGATCGTGTCAACTTCATCAACTTTCCCTCTAACTTCCACCCTGCCCTAAAATTTACTTGGGCCATTTCTGACACCTCCATCTCTAGAGAGAGTCTATCTACTAATATCTTTTATAAACCCACACAAGATGCTGGAGGAACTCAGCAGGCTGGGCAGCATTTATGGAAAAGAGTAATCAGTCGATGTTTCATGCTGAGACCCTTTATTAGGACTGTAGAAGAAAGATGAGAAGTCAGAATTCGAAGGTATGGGATGGGAAGAAGAAATAGAAGGTAAGAGATGATAGGTGTAACCAGTAGAGGGGGAAGGATGAAGTAAAGAGCTGGGAAGTTGATTGGTGAAAGAGATACAGGGCTTGAGAAGGGGGAATCTGACAGGAGAGGACTGAAGGCCACAAAAGGGAAGTGGGAGGGGCAACAGAGGGAGGTGACGGGCAGGTAACTAAGTAAAGTAAGAGAGTGAAATGGGAATGGGGAATGGTGAAGGGAGGGCCACTAACAGAAGCTCAAGAAACCGATGTTCATACTCTCAGGTAGGAGGCTACCAAGACGGAATATAAAGTGTTGCTCCTCCAACCTGAGTGTGGCCTCATCGCGGTTGTAGAGGAAGTCATGGATTGACATGTTACGGGGTGGGGCGGGGGGGGGGGGGCTGCAAAGCAAAGAGTTATCAGGACCATCACAGAGACTGCTAAGCGATCCTCCAGATGGCTATGGACTGGGAATTGTGTCCTGTGGACCAGTGCTGCTGGGAAAAAAGCCAGGGTCTGATCAACCCTGGCTGGGTCGCCAGGGCGAGAGTGTCTGATGTTGAAAGGCCTGAAAAACCTGATGACCCCAGGTTACATCACTGGTGATGTGTCCCAGCACATCCTTGGAAGTACCTCAGCATCACACATAGAAGAAAAAACTGGCGCCAGCACACAATGCGACCACAGGCGACAGCCTCCAGACGGTTCACGAAACTATTTCTTTCACTTCTTTGACTTTTTTTTCCTTTCAAGTATGGCTCTGCTACTGTTGAAGCCGGTTATCTACATTTTGATGCTTTTTAAATTTTGATGCGATCTGGTGCTTTGTTGTCTCCAAGGCTGTTCAGTGAGGAGTGCGGCCTCGAGGCCAAGTAGACTGAAGACTGGGCACGAGCCCTTGATCAACACCATTTCTCACTGATACTGCTGATTAAAGCATTGGAGAAGATTGAAATCATCGAGTTGAGTGCAGAAGGCGAGTGGGTGCTCTGTGTCATCTGCCAGCCTCTTACTTGCTGCTGCTGGAGGAAGGAGTCTACGGGTGTCAGTACCCTTCTCTCTCTTGCTCGCTCGCTGCTCCGGGAGCAAGTTCCTTGCATTCAAACAGTCTCCCTCTCTCAATGCTGGAGTCCTGGGTCTTGGGCAAGGTTTAATCGACACTGTGCATTCGACTCTGTAATTCATGTAACGATATGTCTTGGGTTTCTGATTGCTCCTTCTCCGTTGTTGCTATTTTAGCTGATTTCGGTCGGGGTGGTCTACAGGTAATGAATGACCCGCGCTAGATCAAACTGGAACTGAGCTGAACTGAATATGCCTGGACTCTTTTGATCTTGTATTTTATATTCTGTGCTTGTTGTTTGTTTTCCTGTGCTATTTGCGCTATTTTCTTTGCATGTTGGGGGGAGGTTTGATTTTTTTTTAATAGGTTCCATTGTTTTTGTGGCTGTCCGTGGTTCATAGGTTTCAAGCATTAAGAGAATCATGAGATGAAGGGATCATGCTGAAAAATGCCACTGAGGCAGACAATCAGCCATGGCCTTGATAAATCTTGATAAATGGCAGAATAGGCCCAAGGAGCTGACTTGCAATATTCTTATGAATCTTGAGGAGCATAAGATGAATCATCTACTCAGCTCGGCTGCCTGAGCCTGGTTGTAAATACCTCGGCCTTATCTTCCGAATCCTTCCCTTGTAATTGACAACCTCCTTACAATTTGGGCTTGGATCTGTTCTGTTGGTTGCGAGATTGCTAAGCTCTTCCCATTGCCTACTGATATTGCTATTTGAAATGGAATAATCCATTGCAAGAAATAGAATGGCGAGGCTGCTACATCTCTCATGCAGTACACATTCTTGTTACTTTCCTTGTGTCTTTTATTACTTCCAGTGCTTTGACTGAGCATTGTTCAACATGCGAAGATCTGAAGGAGGAAAGTTTATCGTAATCAGGAGAAGGTTAGGTTTTCCATGTGTGACTCTCGCTTCGGCTTAATATAGGGGGTGATAACCCCCAGCCCAGACAAACTTAGGAAATCTCGTTTAGGTGGATGCTGCACGATGTGTTCCTGTTACAAATCAGTATCCCAAAATAACAAACAGTACACAATATGCGATTAAACAATTAAGCTTTATAATTCTTACTTTGACTATATAGTTAGTAAAGAAATGGAAAAAAAGGTAAGAAAAGGGCCCAATCCTATTAAACAATCTGTTGCACAATGTTGGAGCTCACTGATAAGCCAATTGTCCACCATCCTACAATCGTTGCTGCCCTTTAGACCCTCACTCCAAGTCCACCCCATCGGGCGGTCTGCCAACTCTCTCCATTCGTGTCTTCCCTCCTCATCTCTCCCCGGCCAAAAGACCATGAAAATCTCTCTTCCAGACTGACGAGAAAGAACAATAGCATTCCAAACCCCGTTATCTCTAGTCATAACCCAAACATTGCTGCTACAGAGAAACCATTACATTATCAGTGAAACAGCAGTAAAACCCTACAGCACTCTCCCCCCACTGAATTTAGTCATGTCCTCATGACATTGAGATAATTTGCCAACCCTTCCTGCAAAACACAAAGCCCAATCCAAGTGTAAAAGGCAGTGACATAGCTCCCCAACAGTAGGGGTCACACTCTGTTCCCTTGGTGCTACAAAGGCCAACCTCCTAATTCTCTGAGACCTCCGCACCCCATCACCTAACTCTTCTGGTCCTGACACTGCTGGGGATATTTCCGGGCTACTTGGTGAGGCCTCCCCCGATCGATCACTCGTGCCCACCTGCCACTCGGACCCCTCTGTCCCGTGATCAAACCCCGCTTCCTCCCCTGCAGAGTCCCGCTGCAACCCAGGCTGCCCACTGACAGCCTCCCCCCCAACTTTACCTGTCTCGATGGGAGAAGGGCCGGGAGTCTCTTCCTCAGTCACTGGGGAGTTAGTGAAAGGCAGCATATGCCACACATCCAGGTCCTCATGCTCTGAGTCAGTATCCCTCTCAGGGGTGGGGCTGACCTAACCTCACCTGTTGGGCCCCCCCGCGTTTCCAAAGAGTCCTCCTACTAGGTGTAGGTTCCAAGTCGGGCTCTGGGTCTACTTGCACCTCTTGACCCAGGGGCAGCAAGTGGTTCTGATGGAGAATCTTTCTAGGCCCATTCCCATCCTCTGGTTTCATCTGGAAAACCGGTAGGTTTAGCATCTGTCTCTCCACCACATAGGGCATAACCACCAAGTGGTCAACCAACTTATGCTTTCCAGGTAGTCCTGAGTTCCTTATGAGGACTCTGTCTCCAGGCAGGAGTTGGGAGAACCTTACCTTTTGATTATACTTTCTCTTATTCCCTTGATTCTGCTGGGCAGTTGTGACCTCAGCTAATTCATAAGCCCTTTTCAACTCTCTTCTGAAGTCAGACACATACTTCAGATAGGTCTTCGGTGGTAAGTCACCCTCGTCAGTCCCAAAACAAAGGTCAATGGGCAGCCTTGCCTTGCACCCAAACATCAGATAATATGGCAAGCACCCAGTAGCTTCATTTCACGTACTATTATAACTGTGAACCAGATGCCCAATATGTTGACTCCACCTGCTCGTCTTGCTGATCTCCAGGGTCCCAAGCATGCCTAGCAAGGTCTGGTTAAACCCCTCTGGCTGGGGATCACCCTGCGGGTGATAGGGCGTGGTCTGCCACTTCTCAACTCTTAAGCATGCCCAGTAACTCATAGATGAGTCTGCTCTCAAAATCCCATCCCTGATCACAATGTATCCACCTGGGGAGGCCATAATAAATGAAATACTTCTCCCATAATACTTTTGCCACCATAGATGCCTCTGGTCCTTGGTAGGAAAAGCCTGAGCATATCTGGTGTAGTGGCCTGTGATGACTAAGACATTCGCCGTGTTGTGGCGTCAGGTTCTATGGACAGGAAATCCATACACACCAGGTCCAGGGGCCCTGCATTCAGCAAGTGGGACAAAGGAGCTGCCCGTGTAGGCAGTGTCTTCCGCCGTATGCATCAAATGCACGACTTGCAGTATTCTTCGATCTCTGACTTCACTCGGAGCCAGTAAAACCGGTCTCGGAGCAATCCACAGGTCTTCTCCACCCCCAGATGTCCAGAATCATCATGAAGTGATTTCAATGCAATCCCCCGATACTTCCCGGGCAGAGCCAGCTGGCAATGCCGGGGTCGGTCTGGGGGTAACATGACCCAGTGTAAGATCTGTCTCTTCAACTCCAACCGAGGCCATTCTCGTAGCAATGCAGGCACCAACATGTGTTTCGTCCTCTCTGCCTGAGCCGTGTCTCCCTTTTAGACCGCCACCCAAATGATACCGATGCCCAGATCATCGCACTGAGCAGCCACCACTTCCCCAGAACTCAATTCCGGCAGCTGATTTGTCTTCAGAGCTGTCAGGTTACAGTAAACTTGGGGGATGGCATCATTAGAAGCCCCCCCAATTGATCCACTGCTCCTTTTCCTCTGCCTTCATGGTGATGGCAAGCTGACATAGGGCCTTCATCCCTGGGGCAGGAACGTTCTTCCACTCCTCGTCCCTGTCCAGTCCTTTATGCGCCCATCGGGACAAAGCATCAGCATCGCTGTTCCTGCTTCCCGGCTGGTACTTCAGGTTGAAATATAGGCAGACAATGCTGCCAACCATCGATGGCCTGTGGCATCCAGTTTCGCCAAGGACAGGGTATGTTAGGGGGTTGTTGTCCATCCTCACCTCAAACTTGGCACCATAGAAGTATCCACTCAGCTTGTCCACCACCGCCCATTTCAACACCAGAAATACTGATGTGTGTGGGATAGTTTTTCTTTGAGGGCAACAGACTCTGGCTGACAAATGCAACAGGACTCAACCTGGTGCCCTGATCCTGATACAGGACGCCCCCTAAACCCTCTCAGCTGACATCCGTGTGCAGTACATACGGGGGTCAGCAAAAGCCAGCACAGGTGCCTGGGTCAGCAGCTCCTTCAGTGACTGAAAGGCCCCTTCACATTTCATATCCCACTTCAATCCAAAGGGTTTCGACAGGCTAAGATACTCTCCACTCTCCTGTCCTTTTCTCCCCCTGCCTTTCTTCCCCAAGGGAGGGTAACCGCACAAGCTGATTCAAAGGGTGACTCACTTTCACATAGCCTTTCACAAACCTCCGATAGTAACCACAGAACCTGAGGAGTGAGCTCACGGTCTGGGACCTTGGCCAAGTGGTCACCATCTCGATCTTAGCCGGGCCTGTATCTACTCCATTCCCTGAGACTATGTGCCCAACATAGCTAACAGACAATTTGCAGAACTGGCACTTGTCCAATGGAAGTTTTAACCCTTCAGCTTTCAGGTGGCCCCGCACCTTCAGTAGCCTTGCTTCATGTTCTTCCAAGGTGGATCCAAGTACTATGAGGTCATCCAAATAGACCAACACCTCAAGCAAGTTCATATCCCCCATCGAATTCTCCATGACCCTCTGGAAGGTTGTAGGGGCTCCCGATATGCGTTGGGGGTATCCTTTTGAACTGGAAGAATCCCAGGGGACATATCAATGCTGTTTTCTCTTTGTCGGTCTCACTCATGGGGATCTGGTAATATCCACTCCTCAAGTCCAGTCCACTGAACCACTCACACCACCCAGGCAGGCCGGCGAGTCTTCAACCCTCTTGGAACAATCCACATCAAACTCGTCAGTGGAAAAGACGCCTTCCAGCTTCACCATCTGCTCTACCAACCTCCTCTTCCAACCCACAGGAACCGGGGAGTCCCCAAAGTTAAATGACTCGGCGGCCAACTTTCCCCCTTTTCCAATAGTTTCTCCCCGGCGTACCTCACAGGGGCACTAGACATTACCGCCACCAGGAACAAATGCGCCAGGGGTTTCCCCCGCTTTAAGGTGACCTCCCTCTTCGTAGTGTTCCCGACAGTCACTGCCATCCTCCTCGCCTGTACAACCGAGGGCTTCTGCAAATCGGGCCTCACCAGTACCCCAGCAGGATACCCCGACTCCCCCTTGTGGTCTTCTGGAGCGTCCACTAAGAGGGCTTTGCCCTCAGATACTCCAGAAAATTTGGGGGTCCCCATCACTCTCGCTACTTCCCCGGGCCGTACCACCATTGGCTTCGACTGGGTGAACCACATAGTCATTTAAATTTGGTATCAGGCCCAATGCAGCCATGCACTTCCTCAAAAGCAGCTCGAAACCCCAGGAGCACGGACAATGTTCCCAGAAAGCTCTTACCAGTCTTCTCCTTGCAGACCCCCATGAGACTCCTCACAAGAGGGGTGTTGGTCCCCTCCAGAATTGAAATGCCGTCCTTCTCAACAGGGTCCAGACAAACCAGAACCACTGTATCAAGGACCTCAGACACTCCCACATCAGCCTCCGAGAACTCCAGCTTCACTGACAAATAACTGTTGTATGGATAATCACCAACACTAAGCCCCCAGATCTCCAGTTCCCTGAATGGTGTCAATGGTAAATGCTTTGGATACTGGTTGTAAAATGAACAGTACAACAATGTGACCTGCGACCCGGTGTCGAGTATGGCTTTAGCATAAATACCCTCTATTCATAGCGACGCACTGGAGTGTGGTCCCACTAAGCCTTCAGGAATTGGGCCTTTCGCTTTTGGGGGATTCCTTGGTACTTTGCTGGGAATGTTTTTCCCCAGAGACACCAGGCTGTCCCCTCACTGGGTCTCCACTAGGTTTTCCCACGACTCTCCTTTCTGAGGTACCCGGGGGCTCACTCTCCTTCTGGCGTGACACCTGCCTGTTGAAGAGCAGCAAGACTTTTGAATTAAAAAAAGGGCAGAAAATGGATGAATTCATGGGTTGCCGGGTGATATTAGCCAGAAATTTTAAAAAAGAGCAGAAATGCCTGTTTACGTCAGAAAGGGAAATGTGTTTGATTACATAACAGATAACTGGATATTATATATGAAGCAAATTAAGCAGTATTTTGAAGCAACTGAAATAGCCAATGCAAAGTGAGTGTCAGCTTGCTGAGTGTACAAGATGGAAGAGCATACAGTTTGCTCAGAAGTTTAACAGATCCAACCAAACCAGCTGAAATGAGCTTAGCTGATATCATGAAAGAAATGCAGGAACATTTAGAACCAAAAGCATTGTTAATTGCAGAATGCTTTAGGTTTCATAAATGGAATAAAGAGGAAAAGGAATCTGTTACAGTGTACATGGCAGAATTGAAGAGACTGTCTGATCATTGTAATTTCTGCGATGGCCTTAATGATGTACTGAGAGGTAACATAGTATGTGGAATCTTACAATAAATTGTTCAAAAAGGACTTCTAACCAGGCACAACTCACTTTTAAAAGAACAGTTGTAATTGCTGTATCAATGGAAACTGCAGCCAGAGATTTAATTGAGATTCAATCAAGAATGAAAATGAGCATGAATGAAATTGCAATGTCTAAACAGAAACTGGCTTGGCCAGATAAACTTGGCCAACAGTTGTGCTTGAGGCTCATGTACACCAAACCAATGATGGTTTAATGGTGAAGCTTGCATAAAATGCAACAAAGAAGGCACAAATAAAGACCATGTTAGGGCAGTCAAAATAATTGGAATGTACAATGAAGAGAAAAAGATAATAAGTCAAGTGGCAGTTTCAAAAAGAGCACTAATCTGCATGCAGTTGAAGAAAAGTCTGACAATGATTAGAGTGGCATAAGACTACCTAGCCTTGAGAATTACAGTGTGAAAAATAACATGAGACAAGCAATCTGATGTACACAAGATGTGAATGGCAAATTAAATAAAATGGATTTGGAAATTAGCTCGACTTTTGCAGTCATTCCCAAAATGCATTTGAATGGCATTTCAAAGATATTATACTGAAGCCTGCAGATATTCAACTAAGAATCTATACTGGAGAAAATACCATTCTTGTGGGAGAAACATTTGTAACAGTGAAATACAACACCAACAAGCTACTTTAGGCTTGTATGTGGATAAAACCAGCATTGCATGGATGTGAGTGGTTGAGACAATAACAACTGGATTGGAAATCTATCCACTGTTTGAATGCCACATCCCCTGCAATAGAGTCGACTAAAGTAAATTAAGAAAGGTACTGGATGATGCCACAGCAGTATTCAGGATTGACATTGAAAATGAAGACATATCAAGGGTAAAATAGTGTTCAATGAAAATGCTACTCCTAAAATTTACAAAGCCCTTCCACTTCCTTATATGATCCATGACAAACTAGCCAGTGAAGCAGATCATATGGAAGCTGAAGGAATTCTTTCTAAGGTTGAGCGGAGGCCATGGGCAACATGAGTAGCATCAGTAGACAAGAAGAATGGGTTTCCCATGACCTATGGTGATTTCAAGGTCACCATGAACCCAATACAAAAAATAGATCAATATTAAGAAATGAGTGACCACGTTAATGGGGCTGTGTTATCAACAGTGAGAGCAGAATTTCCCATGTTGTTGAATAACCGTCTAAGTTGTCATGTAGAGGAAGAATGGTCAGTCAGGTACAACACTGGAAACTACACTAGCTTCAAACCTTTTGGTATCCCCTTATCAAAGCTTATCAATTGGCAATTTACCAGGTTTTTTCCACTATTTACAAGAAAGACCCAGAAGTATTTTTAACCATTATATTCTGGTATATTTTCTGAACTTGAATATTCTATGTTCCTCAGAATCAGGGTTATTTATTTATTAAAAGTACATCAAAACCTGCAGTACATTGAAATGTGTCATTTGCATTAACAAAACAGCACAGCCTAACGATGTATTGGGGGCAGTTCACAAGCGTCGTCATATATTCCGGCACCAGTATAGCATGCCCACAATGCACCAATCTCTTTAACCGATCCCATGTGTGGGTCTTCATTGAAATCCTACTGTCAAAGCCTTTGGTTTGCTAAATGCCTGGTCTGTCTTCAAAACTGCTTCAGTAAACAGGGCAGCAATGACTTGGAATACTTACACAATGAAAAAGCCAACTTGTGTACAGCAGCCCAATGCCCTCCTCCTGCTCCCAATGGCTGAAGAGTTGGTTCCTAAATCAAAGCATGAATTCTATCCAGCTGTACCAGAAAGTACATGAAGTTTGTTGTCAATTTAATATTTCAGTAATACTTGAGTACTATTGTTTGATTTAGCATTCTTTGTTTTAATAATTCAATTTGGATTATACATAAAAGTATGTGAATGACATACATCATCACACCACCGTGTCATAAGTGTGCATCTCGCTGAAAAGTAAAAATGAAGTTTACACACATCTCCTGATTTCTCCATGTTTTTCTTTCAATTAGTTTTATGCTTTGGAGTTACAAAACATAACAGTGGTGATGACGAAGTTTTAAACAAACCTGTGGCGACTACCTACCTAGAGCAGCAAGAATTTCGAGTAAAAAAAAAGGCAGAAAATGGATGAATTCATGGGTTAACACTAGAAGATCTGCAGATGCTGGAAATTCAAGCAACACACACAAAATGCAGGTGGAACGCAGCAGGCCAGGCAGCATCTATAGGGAGAAGCATTGTCGATGTGTCGGGCCAAGACCCTTCATCAGGACTAACTGAAAGGAAAGAGAGTAAGAGAATTGAAAGTAGGAGGGGGAGGAGAAAATGCGCAATGATAGGAGAAGACTGGAGGGAGTGGGGTGAAGCTGAGAGCCAGAAAGGTAATTGGCAAAAGGGATTCAGAGCTAGAGAAGGGAAAGGATCATGGGACGGGAGAAAGAAAAGGGGAGCGGAGCACCAGAGTGAGATGGAGAACAGGCAGAGTGATGGGCAGAGAGAGAAAGAAAAAAAAGGGAAGGGGGAAAAAACAAAAAAAACTAAATATTTCAGGGATGGGGTAAGAAGGGGAGGAGGTGCATTAACAGAAATTAGAGAAGTCAATGTTCATGCCATCAGGTTGGAGGCTACCCAGCCGGTATATAAGGTGTGGGTTACCAGGTGATATTAGTGAGAAAGTTAAAAAACGAGCAGAACTGCCTGGTTACATCGGAAAGGTAAATGCATTTGATTACACAACCGATAACTGGAGATTATTTATGGAGCAAATTGAGCAGTATTTTGAAACAAGTAAAATAGCCAATTCAAAGTGCGCGTCAGGTTTGCTGAGTGTGAGAGATGGAAGAGCATACAGTTTGCTCAGAAGTTTAATAGATCCAACCAAACCAGCTGAAATGAGCTTAGTTGATATCACAAAAAAAATGCAAGAACATTTAGAACCAAAACCATTGTTGATTGCAAAATGCTTTAGGTTTCATAAACGGATTCAAAAGGAAAGCATGGGGATCATGCCTTATGAGAATAGGTTGCGTGAACTTGGCCTTTTCTCCTTGGAGCGATGGAGGATGAGAGGTGACTTGATAGAGGTGTACAAGATAATGAGAGGCATTGAAAGTGTGGATAGACAGAGGCTTTTCCCCAAGGCTGAATTGGCTAACATGAGAGGGCACAGTTTTAAGGTGCTTGGAAGTAGGTACAGAGGAGATGTCAGGGTTAAGTTTTTTACACAGAGTGACGAGAGTATGGAATGGGCTGCCAGCAGTGGTGGTAGAGGCGGAAATGATAAGAGAGTCTTTTAAGAGACTCCTGGATGGCTACATGGAGCTTAGAAAAATAGAGGGCTATGGGTAAAGCTTGGGTAGTTCTAAGGTAGGGACATGTTCAGCACAGATTTGGGTCTGTATTGTGCTGT
The DNA here is from genome assembly GCF_030144855.1 of Hypanus sabinus. Classification (NCBI taxonomy): domain Eukaryota; kingdom Metazoa; phylum Chordata; class Chondrichthyes; order Myliobatiformes; family Dasyatidae; genus Hypanus; species Hypanus sabinus. The sequence continues at coordinate 43,258,210 of NC_082719.1, read as the reverse complement.
AAGTTTTCTATGTTTCTATGTATGAAAGGGAGTCTATTTCAGCGTAATGTCTGAATTGAAGAGATTGTCTGATCATTGTCATTTCAGTGATGGCCTTCACTGAGAGATCATGTAGTCTGTGGAATCTTACAAGAAAGTGTTCAAAAATGGCTTTTAACTGAGGCATGACACAGCTTTGAAAGAGCAGTTGAAATTGCTGCATCATTGGAAGCTGCAGCCAGAGATTCCATTGAGTTGCAGTCGGGAATGAAAATGAGCGTGAATAAAACTGCAATGTCTAAACAGAAAGTGGCCTGGCCAAATAAAATTGTGCAGATGTTGTGTTTGGGGACCATATACACCAGACCAATTCTGGTTTAAAGGTGAAGCTTGCAAGAAATGCAACAAAGAAAGACACATACAAAGAGTATGTCAGGCATTCAAAATCAATGGAATGTGCCTGGAAGAAAAGAAGTTAATTAGTCAAGTTGTAGTTTCAAAAAGAGCATTAATATGCATGCTGTTGATGAAAAGTCTGATAATGATGAGAGTAACACAAGGCTACCTAGCCTTGACATTGACAATGTGAAAAATAACACAAGACAAACAATCTGGTGTACACCAGAAGAGAATGGCAAATTAAATCAAATGGAATTGGAAATGCACTCGACTGTTTCATTCATTCCACAAAATGAGTTTGAATGGTATTTCAAAGATACAGTATTATACTGAAGCTTGCAGATATCCAATTAAGATCTGACACTGGAGAAAATACCATTTTTGTGGGAGCAACATTTGTAACAGTGAAATACAACACCAACAAGCTACTTTATGTGGCTTGTATGTGGTTAAAAGGCACATTAATGGAGCTATATTATAGACAATCCAACTCTCTGTGAGATTTAGAGGAACAAATTTGCAGAGAAATTGCAGATTGTTGTGAGGAACATGAGATTGTGATAGGAGGTGATTTTAGCTTTCCACACATTAATTGGGATTCCCACACTGTACAAAGACTAGATGGGATAGCTATGCTCAAATGTGTTCAGGAATGTTTCCTTAAACGGCACATAGCAGTCACAATAAGATAATATGCAGTGTTTGATCTGCTATTAGGGAATTAGACTGGGTAGCCGACAGAAGTTTGTGTAGATGAATACTTTGCATCTAGTTATCTTTGCAAAGTAAATATGGAAAAATATAGGTGTGGTCCATGGGTTGAGGTTCTAAATTGGAGAAAGGCCAGTGTTGATAAGATCAGAAACAATGTAGCTAGTGTGGATTAGGGCAGGCAGATTTTTGGCAAAAGTGTACTTGGTAAGTGGGAGAACTTCAAAATTGAAGTTCTGCGAGTACGTAGCATGTGCGTGCTTGTCAGAATAGAGAGAAAGGATAACAGGTTTAGGAAACCTTGGTTCTTGAGGTCCTGATTCAGGAAAAGAAGGTGAATAGCAGGTGTAGGCAAGTAGGAACAACTGAGATACTTATGGAGTTTATGAAATGCAAGAAAGCACTTAAAAAAGAAATCGGAAAGGCTAAAAGAAGGTATGAGGTTGTACTAGCAGACAAGGTGAAGGAGACTCCTCAGGGCTTCTACAGATATGTTAAGAGCAAAAGGATTGCAGCAAACAAAATTGGTCCTCTGGAAGATCAGAATGGTATTCTATGGATGGAGCCAAGAGAGATGGGGGATATCGTAAATGGATTTTTTTTTGCATCTGTATTTACTCAGGACATGGATACTGAGTATGTGGAAGTGAGACAAAGCAGGAGTGAGGTCATGGATCCTATGCAGATTACAGAGGAAGAGGATTCGTGATCTTAAGGCAAATCAGTACGGACAAATACCCAGAGCATGACAAGCTGTTTCCTTCAACCCTGCAAGTGCAGGGGCCTTAGCAGATATATTTAAATAATCCTTAGCAACAGGTAAGGTTAGCTATTGTTGTTACACTGTCTAAGAAAGGTTCTAAAATATACCAGGAAATTTTAGGCTGGTGAGCCTGACAACAGTAGTGGGAAAGTTATTGGAAGGTATTGTAGGATACTGAATATACGTGTATTTGGATAGACAGGGATTGATTAGCAATAGTCAAGATGGCTTTGTGCAAGGTAGGGCATGTCTAACCAATCTTATAGAGTTTTTCGAGGAGGTTACCAGGAAAGTTGATGAAGGCAGGGCAGTAGGTGTTGTCTACATGGACTTTAGCAAGGCATCCGACAATATTCCGCTGATGTACCATCAATAACTCACTCTGAGACGTAAAGGCGAGATATCGGCTTTTATTGACTGGAAGAAGGAACAAGCAGTGAGTGACCACCATGCTACATCCTGGAGACTGAGAGGCCGGGCCCAGGCTCAGATCGCCTTTATCCAGGGGTCTGTGGGAGGAGCCACAGGGGCAGTCAGCAGGGGGCGTGTCCAGACAGGCCCACGTAGTTCATCACATCCGCAAGGGAGGTTGGTTGAGAAGTTCGAGTCACTTGGCATTCAAGATGAGGTAGTAAATTGGATTACACATTGCTTTTGTGGGAGAAGCCAGAGAGTGGTAGTAGGTGGCTGCATCTCTCACTGGAGAAAATTTGACCAGTGGAATGTCATAATTATTGGTGTGAGGTCTGATGTTGTTTTGTCATCTAAATCTAAAATCTGGATTATAATGTAGTTAACTGAATCAGCAAATTTGGGGATGACACCAAGACTGGAGGTACAGTTGACAGTGAGGATGATTACCAAAGCTTGCAGAGGGATTTGGACCAACTGGAAAATTGGGCTGAAAAATGGCAGGTTGAATTTAATGGAGACTAGTGTGAGATGTTGCACTTGGAGAGGACCAACCGGGGTAGGTGTTACCCAAATAATATTAAGGCATGTGCATTGTGGAGAACAAAGGAATGTGGCAATACAGGTCCATAATTAATCAAAAGTTGTATTACAGGTAGATAGGATCATTAAGAAAGCTTTTGGCATATTGGCCTTCATACTTAAAGGTACTGAGTACAGGAGTTGGGATGTTATGCTGAAATTGTATAAATATCAGTGAGGCCTAATTTGTTGTATTATGTACACCTTTGTTCACCTACCTACAGAAAAGCTGTAAATGAGTGTAAATAAGATTGAAAGAGTAGAGAGAAAATTTACAAGGATGTGGCTGGGATTGGAGGACCTGAGTTATAAGGAACGATGGAATAGGTTAGAACTTTATTCCCTAGAAGTTGGAGATTAAGGGGAGTTTGACAGAGGTATACACAGGGTAAATGCAAAAGGAATTTCCCATTGAGGCTGAGTGAGATTACAACTAGAGGTCATGGGTGAAGGGCGAAAGGTGATATGTTTAAGGGAAACATGAGGGGAATCTTCTTCACTCAGAGAGTGGTGAGAGTGTGGGATGAGCTGCCAGTGGAAGTTATGGATGTGATTTTGATTTCAACATTTAAGAGAAGAAGTTTGGATATGTACATGGATGGGAGAGCTATGGAGAGCTACGACCAGGGTGCAGGTCACTGAGACGAGGCAATTTAAATGATTTTGCACAGACTGGATGGGCAAGGGCTGTAGTTTTCTATGACACTCTATGACCTCCAGCCCAGGATAGAGGACATCTTTACAAACCTTTCTGGAGGGAAACACTTCAGTAAAAGCTGAGGCCTACCTATAGATGGAGATGGAAGAATTGTCCAAAGCACTTCTCGCCATAAGCACTCCAAAGGGATTTTTCACTGTAATAGGCTTATTTTTGGAGTAGCACCTACACCTGCATTCTGGTAGAAAGCTATGGACCAGTTGCTGTCAGGCTGCCCCATGCACTCATTACTACTGGTGAGGATGACAAGGAACATTTTCAAAATATCAAGATGGCGTTAAAAAGATCAGAAGATTAGGGGAACAGAGCACAATGCAACAAGTGTGAATTCCTTAAGCTAGACATTGCTTGCTGTGGTCACACCATTGATGCACAAGAATTACACAAGTTTGCTGAGAAAATTCAAGTAGTGTTGGATGCCTCAAGACCAAAGGATGTGTCACAGTTGTGGTCCTTTTTAGAATTTGTTAATTCCTGTAACCGTTCCTGTCAAAGTTGGCTACTATGCTCCACTCTTGGAACTCTTTATTACAGATCAGGAAGAAATGGCAATAGTAAAAGCAGTGTGAGATGACTTTCCAAAATGATGACATCAGACACTGTACTCACACGTAATGTCCACATCATCCAGAGAAGCTTGCTTATGGCACCTCACCTTATGGTACCCAGTGCAGTCACGTCACATGTCATGACTGATTGAAGTGAACACCCATAACCTTCATGATGAAAACTCTAGGCCAATGTAGACTTGTTACTTTTCACTCCATCTTCAAGTGTTCTTTACACATAGATTGATTGAGAGGCCTTGAGTCTGGTTTGGATGTAAACCATTTCAGTCAGCATTAGTATGGAAGAGAGTTTACCCTCATTGCTGATCACTAAACACTAGTCTTTATTTTCAGTCCACAGAAGGGTGGTCCACTAACAACAGCAGCACAAATGTAGAGATGGGCTCTGTTTCTTACAGGACACAATTACAAGATTGAGCTCAAGAGGACAACTAATCATGGAAATGCTGATAGATTGTCCTGTTTGCCCTTGGAAAAATTTTTAAAGAAGGACAATCCTTTTGATGAATTCTCCATAATGCAAATCAACAGTATCCCTATTCTGGCAGAGATGATCCAGAGGGAAACCAGAAAAGACCCTACACTATCTCATGTCTGCACGGCCACTATAACAGGATTTCAGAAGATGATCATTGCCATCAAAATGGAGAAAAGCCAAAGAGATTTGCATGACTTTCAATCCAATTATTTATGCACAAAGGATGAGTTATATTTGCAAAGCAAAAGCATATTCAGACATGAATTACACCATTGCAGCACACAGGAAGGATTTACAGAGAATATTTATCAAGGAACCAGATTCTTTTAAAGAGCAAGAAAACCTTTAAAGTGTTGAAGTACATAATGAAATATTAGTATCAAAGATATCTTGGCATGTTATTTGGCTTCCACAAATTTCCCTAGCAGAGGTTGATGGCAAAAGGAATCTTAAAGGGGAGTTAAAATGCATGAATGAGAGAAAATCAGTTGAAGGAGAGAATAAAGACAATAGGACTACTGAGAATCATCCCTAAAGAGCTAGCATGGGCTCAATGTACTCAATGACTTCCTTCTATGTCATTTTCAGTATAACACAGTTTACGAAATTCATTTTACTAAAGGTAGTAAATGATTAATCGTTCGAGACCAAAGATGACTAAAGTCCCAAGAAGGCTTTTGCGATACAGTGACCAGTCCTGCAGAAATTTAATTGAGATTTTTTTAAATTAGTGTGATCAAGGAAAGGCTGTTTCTCCAGCTGAGGATCCAAAGACCAGGATTTCTCAATTTAAAATAAGCTTGAATAGGGAAATAAGGAGTGAGGTTTTTTTTTTTTGCTGTAGCTTTTTGGAGCTTTTTGGCTATTAGAAGAGTATGTCACAGATTATTGCTTCTTTCTACACAATAATTTCTGTTAGACACCTACATGCATTTGACATCATTACACTTGATTCTTGGATAGAAAGCATGTAGAGTATAACCAAGTTAGCATAGCATAGACTCTTGTCCATTGTGCACAGGCATTTGATCACAATAAATTGAGTAAGATTTTTCTTCAATCATGCTGCTGAAAGAAGTGCATGAATCATTTTATTATTGACGTTTCTAAATTAGAAAATCTATGTAATGATAGTGGGAGATATTTCAAATGATTAGGATGTTCACAGAAGGAAATAATATTTATACTGTAAGTACTCTAGCATATTGCCAAAGTAAATCCAAAAGATCACAAAATCTACAGTACTTTTATCTCTGATAACCTTTTCACAGTGTCTGCAAATAAACATCAGAGATTTCTCCTTATGGCTACTCAAATGATACTTATGAGTTATCCCTCCATCCATGACAGCTTTCACTCTAACATACAGTTTCACTGCACATGTACTTGAGAGTTGGGCCAGCTAATGATCTGTAATTTTGACTGAATGTCAGGAACCTTGATTAGATCCATGAATGGGGTTTCCTCCAAGTTACGATAGTGGTATTGCTGAAATTTAGAGTATTCTGCATTTCCATCATGGTGTCTGCAGATTGCAATCTCTTGTAAGGTGTGGAAGTGAGGTGCAGGCAGTATAAACTTTGCTTCTCACACAAGCACTGCAGAAGCTATGAATTGGGATATTGTGTGGCAGGAAGGCAGGTGTGTGTGTGTGTGTGTGTGAGAGAGAGAGATAGAAGTGGGGTTGGGGAGACAGACGCTGGGTCATTTGTACCTCCTTAATTTGTGTCATCCTTTAACTTGGTAGCTCAAAGTAGGGTGAAGGAGAGTCATGCAAGCAAAGGATCTTAGGAACATAGTAACAATGACAAAAGTTTTTTGAGCCCATTTTGTCATCTGACTAACTCAGGATTGATACATGTCCTACCCACATACTCTCACTCACATCTTCCCCATAAATCTTGATAATTTGTACAATAGAAGCCTATCAATCCCTAGTTTAAAATCAACAATTAACACTATTAGTTATCATAAACACAGGAGATTCTGCAGATGCTGGAAATTTTTCAACAGCACACACTAGGTGCTAGAGGAACTCAATAAGTCAGACAACATCTATTGAGAAGAATAAACAGTTGATGTTTCTGTACAGTAGAAATCTGCACTTCAAGTATCCTCTGCATATAGATTCTAACTCCTAGTCTTAGACTCCTGAACCATCAGAAACAATTTCTCTCTGTAAGTTCTCCGAATATGATGAAAACCTCCGCCAAAACACCATCTTCCAAGCTACAAGAATTATCAAGCTAGTCTTTCCTTTCACCTCTCAGTTGTTATGTAGGATCTTAACCAAAAATATCGAGGCTTCCTTTCCCCTACTTGACCTGTTGAGCTCCTACAGCAGTTTGCATCTTTGCTCCGGACTCTAGCATCTGCAGGCTCATGTGTCTCCAACACACCTTAGTTTCTTTCATTTCTATTTACATAATTTAACTCCTTGAAATCTGGGTTTTTTGGTAAAACGTCCTCCAAGGCTCCATAATCTTAGCTACTGAGGCACAGCAAGAACAACTCATAGGACTTGAGATAGTTTCTCATCGAGGCTCTGTGTATCTGTAGCGTAACTTCAGTCTCCTTTACGTAAAGGCCGGGTTCCTTCAGTTGTCATGATTAGTTGCAGTTCCTACTCATGGCACTTTGGTCAAGTATGTACATAGACTACAATGTCTCTTTCAGGTTCCAAACCATAAACACAAGAGATTCTACAGGATCCTGGAAGTCCAGAGTAGCACTCACAAAACGCTTTATCAACTCAGCAGATCAGGCACCATCTATAGAAAGGAATAAAGTGTTGATATTTCGGGCTGAGACCCTTCATTAGGACTGGAAAGAAAGGTGGAAAAGCCCGAATATGAAGGTTGGGAACAAGCTAGAAGGTGATAGGTGATTGTTGGTGAGCGGAAGGTAGGTGGGTGGCGGAGGGGGTATGAAGTGAGATAGCACCTCCCTGCTTCTCTCTTCATCTCCCTTCTCCTACCTTCTTACCCTCCCACTCATCTGGCTTCACCTATCACCTTCCAGCTTGGACTCCCTCCCCTCTCTCTTCCACTTTCTCATTTTGGCTTCTTCCCCCTTTCTTTCCAGTCCTGATGAAGGGTCTCAGCCTGAAATGTCAACTCTTTATTCCTTTCCATAGATGCTGCCTGACCTGCTGAGATCCTCCTGCGTTTTGTATGTGTTGCTCTTCAAGGCTTCACTGCTTTATGTCTTTCTATAGATGGAGAAAGTAAAGGATACTCATTAAACCCTCTATCTAGAGCTGATCACCAACATCTCTTCTATTCATCTCAAGGGCTTAATGAGTATCTTTTGCTTTCTCCATCTATTTTTTCTACTTCTGAGTCAGTTACTGTATGTAGCACTTTAATTACAGTTTTATTCCTGATATTTTGTCCCAGATTCAAGCTCAATGGAAGAACTGCAGTTGCTAGCACAATTTTCACCAATAAAGTCTCTGCATAAAACATGCCAAGTGCTAGTGGGATCCTAAGGCCAGGTGGGCAATCTCAGACAAAATCTCAATTTTTAAAATATAGATTGATGTTAACATTTTCCATTCATTTTGCTAATGGATTGTGCAAACAAATAATTCTGTCAAACAAAGAAGGCAAACCTAATATAATGCACATTAAGTGACTTAATTTTAGCCAAAATTCTGCTTTCAGTTTTAAAGAATTAAGTGAGTAGAATGGAAAATCGTTGGTCTTCATTTGTTATTTCTCTAATCTGTAATTCATAAATGTTGCAACCCAATACCATTCTCTGTGGTTGCAGGATAGTTTGCTCCACCTTGAATCATGTACAGCTTCCTTTCCTTGTGGTCGTTTAAAAAACACGTAAAAGACAGTTAATGTGGAACATTTTTAATTTTTCCTGCTTAATTTATAGAAATAAGAAGCAATACACACAAAATGCTGGAGGAACTCCACAGGCCAGGCAGCGTCTTTGGAAAAGAGTAAACATTTGAAGTTTCGGGCTGTAGACTCTTCACCAGGATTGAATAAGTAAGAATGTTATTATTATATAGACTTGCAATAAAACTTATGACAAATTTAGGCCAGTTTTAAATGAAATAAAAATCAACGGAGGTATAGAAAGTGTAGTCTTGATCTGCCTCAAATCTTTTGATCAAATTCCACATCTTTTCTGTCCATTCTGACTGACATTTCACCATTCCCATGCATTTCTCTCAGACCTTTAAAATCAACTTCTTTACATTCCTATATTTTAACTGGCTTTTCATTTTGTTTCCTTCCCTCGTATATGAGTGCCAGAAAATTACAGAAATAGAATGTTACCTTTCATTTAATAATGCTCTGCAAGGATTTCTGTGATGCCAAAGAATTTAAGATCTGAATTAAGTTCTGTTTATCTTGGTTGAATGTGCTAAATAGTTGACACTCAGGGTTACTGAAGAGATCTCTGGTTTCCTGCACCCAGTGAAAATAAACATGCTCACTGTACTTTCATCATGCTCCCCAGTGAGAGGAGAGTGAGCTCATCAGTATTGTAGGTTGTGAGAGGCTAGTTCACTCCAAATAACAGCAGGCTCAAATTATTTTGGCTGAGTTACGGGATTTAACTATGCAGGTCAGCTCTATCGAATTCCAGAGTAAATAGGACCAATAGAAGCCTCTCCCCCCACTTTGACCTGATCCATTCCACCTCAATCTCCAGTCCAGCCCATAACATGTTGTACAATCAACACTGGAACCTTATTAACCTTTGAACATTTAAAAGTTTACAGAAATCAATTATAAAAAGGCTTTCTTGAACTGAAGCCCATGGTATTACAGGAAAGATACTAGCATGAACAGAAGATTGGCTGACTGGCAGAAGGCAAAGAGTGGGAACAAAGGGGCCCCTTTCAGGTCGGATTCTGGTGACTAGCGCTGCTCTGTAGGGGTCAGTGTTAATGATCTGGATGACGAAATTGATGGCTTTGTGCCCAAGTTTTCAATTCACAGATAGGTGGAGGGGTTGGTGTGTTGAGGAATCAGGGAGTTTGCAAAAGAACTTGGATAGATTAGGAAAACAGGCGAAGAAATGGCAGATGGAATATAGTGTAGGGAAGTGTATGGTCATGTACTTTGGTAGAAGGAATAAAGTCATAGACTATTACTGAAAAGGGGAATGAATTCAGAAATCAGAAGCACAAAGGAACTTGGGGGTCCTGGTGCAGGATTCCCCAGGGATTAACTTGCAAGTTGTGATGGTAGTAAGGAAGTCAAAAGGAATGTTAGCTTTCATTTCAGAAGGACTGGAATATAAAAGCAAGGATGTAATGCTGAGGCTTTATAAAGCATTGTTCAGACTTGGAGCATTGTAGGTTCCTTAACTAGGAAAGGATTTGCTGGAATTAGAGAGGGTCTAGGAGAGGTTTACATGAATGATTCCAGGAACGAAAGGATTACTGTAGTATATCCGGAGTATTTGCTGGTTCTGGGCTGATACTCGCTGGTGTTCAGAACAATGAGTGTTGATCTCATTAAAACCTCCTTAATATTGAAAAGTTTAGATAGAATGGAGGTGAAAAGGATGTTCTCAATAGTGGGAGAGTCTAAGACCAGACACACAGCCTCAGAATAGAAAGACATTCCTTTAGAACTGAGATGAGGAGGAATTGCTTTAGCCAGGGTTGTTGAATCTGAGGAATTCATTACCACAGATGGCTGTGGAGGCCAAGTTATTGGATATGTTTAAAGTGGAAGTCGACAGGTACTTAATTAGTAATTGCTGCAAAGGTTAAGGGGAGAAGGCAAGAGAATGGATTTGAATGGGAAAATAAATCAGCCAAGATTAAATGGCAAAGCAGACTCGATGGGCCAAATAGTCTACTTCTGCACTAGTGATTTATTGTCTGTTGGTCTTAAGAGGGCATCCCCTGGATGGTGACATGGCATTCCTTAGTCGAAAAATAATTAGATTAGTTTTATTTGTCAGAAGAACATTGACACATTGAAGCATGTAATGAAATGTGCTGTTTTCATTGAGTCAAATCAGCAGGGATTATGCTGGCCAACCTGCAAGTGTCACCATGATTCCAGCACCAAGGTAACATCCCCACAACTCACTAACCCTAACTGCACACCTTTGGAATGAGGGACGATACTGAAGCAGGTAGAGAAACCCCCGCGGTCGTGGAGAGAACATACAAACTCCTTACGGGCAGTGGTGGGAATTAAACTCCAATCAGTGATTGCTGGCACTGTAAGGCAATACGTTAAGTGCTATGCTACCATGCACCGCCCCCCCCCCCGCTAAAAATTTATTATGAACAGCATAGTTTTGAAAAGTATAGGTGAGAAGAAAGATCTTTATGTTTATGCAGACCCATAGTCTGAGGATGAAATGACAAGATGTTCAAAGGGATGAAAAGTACAGGGGTTATTTGGGTTAGGAGTGGATAGAATATAAAGACAGTGCAAAAGCCTTGCAATCATTTGTCATGCCTCAGCTAGAGCACTGTGTGCAATACTGGCCAACACACTTCAGGAAAATTGCAAAAGTCTTAGAAAGATTGAAAAGATTAAAATATTTCAGAAGTGATGTAAAAAAAGGACTGGGTTGATATTGAACATGAAGAACATAAAATGTTTGGCTTAAAAGGTACAGACGTGGAACTAAAAAAAGACTTCCCTTTAATTGAGATATTGTGTCATTGTGATTGTGATTGAAAGAATTCAGGTGTGTAAAGAAAAGCAAAGAGTGATATTTCAATAGGTTCAACAGATACATTTAATGACAGAGAAACGTATATCATATACATCCTTAAATTCTTTTTCTTCACAAACATCCATGAAAACAGAGGAGTGCCCCAAAGAATGAAAGAGAGTTAAACGTCAGAACCCCAAAGCCCCTCCTCCCACGCATAACAGCAAAGCAACGATCCTCCCCCCACCAGCAAAAAAGCATCAGTACCCCCCACCGAGCACTCAAGCGTGCAGCAAAGCATCAATAAAGACACAGAATTTGCAGTATCCCAAAGACTAATCGTTCACCCAGTAAATCAACATACCACAGGCTCTCTCTCTCACCCTGACAGGGGAAAAAGAGTTTCACAGTGAGAGGGGAGACCTAATAAACAACTCACTGATTTATGGTGTTAAAAGTCTGTTTCACTTTTTCCACGCTCTGTGCCCAAAGAAATCAGTTCTCTGGACTCTCAGCCCACGGCAGCTAGCCCGTTGCTTCTGATCTTCCGTGTTCTCCCACGACACCTTGAATCACTCCATCTCCAGAGCCAAAATCCGGCACCCTGAAGGCACACTAGTCTTCCAGGCCATGTCCTTGGGATATCAAAAAGCAGCCGGTCGTGAGGTCCTGAGAGTGGATCCCATTCCTGAAAGAGCTGAAGTCAGAGTGTAACTCCAGGTCAGGGTCTTCAAAAGAACCTTGAAAAGGTGAAAAAAAAGAGGTATTAAAGATAGAAATAGAGCTGTTTCCGAAGATGCAAGCAAAAGAATTGCATTTTAGTGCCATCATGACTATGCTCCGCCCTCCAATGTTCTTAAAGTGTTCTTAAATTGCGGCATCTAAATTCAATATTTTTAAATTAACACTGGTAATTCTCTTATCAGCCAGCTCAGATGTATTGGAGAATAAAGTGGGTTTGTCTATTGAATCAACTGTTAGGCTTTCTGGTTTGTGCCCGGCTTTCCATGAAGTCAAAGGGGATTTACAACTGGCTGGCAAATTGCTGTTGCTCTTCTGGAACAACCCAACTTTTGAAAGCAGGTTTTACATATCTTTTAAGATATTTATTAAAAGCCTAAGACCAGTTGACAAGATTCCACTTGAATATGGGATTCTTCACGGAGGAGGTTAAATGAGAAACTGAAGAAATGGGAACAAAGCATTAGGGACTCTGCCCCAGCTACAGTTGAAAATCTGTGGGGGAAAAAATTAAATGAAGTGAATGTTCAAATTATTTTACTTTTAATGGTTTTAATGATTTGTTGATATCTTAATGTGCTTTAACTATTGAAATTGGTTTATAGGAATTGTTTTTTTTATTACATTTCCCAGAATACAGTGAAAAGATTGTTTTGCATACTATTCATATAGATCAAATCAATACACAATGCATTGAGGTAGAACAAAATTAAAAAAAAGCAAAATAAAGTGCGATAGTTATGGAGCCAGTACAGTGAAGGTAAACAATAAGATGCATGATCATAACAAGATAGACTGTGAAGTCAAGAGTCCATCTTATCGTTCTAAACAACCCCTTACTAGTGATAGCAGCACAGTAGGAACTGTCCTTGAGCCTGGTTGTACACATTTTCAATCTTTTGTATCTTAAGAGTGCTGGAAGATGGAGAAGAGAGAAATTCCAGGGTAAATGAGGATTTTGATTATGCTCAAACAGGAGAAAATCTTCAGAAGCTGGAAATCCAAAGCAATGCATGCAAAATGCTGGAGGAAATTAACAGGCCAGGCAGCATCTATGGGAAAGAGCAAACAGTTGATATTTTGGTCCAAGACTTTTCATCAGGACTGGAAAGGAAGGGGGGATTTCTGATTATCCTGTTTTACTGAATAAATTTACTGCTTTACTGGAGATAACTTCACTCAGCTTCACTAGCTGCATCGTTGAAATGTTCTTGATGCACCATCAATAACTCTAGGAGACTGGAAGTGAACGATAGGCTTTATTAACAGCGAAAAGGGAGCACGACCGTGTTGAGACTGAGGGAGGAGCAGTTCCCCGATTGCCTTTATCCAGGGGTCTGTGGGAGGAGCAACAGGAGCAGTCAGCAGAGGGGTGTGTCCAGACAGATATACATAGTTTACCACATTCACCCTCCTTTGTTTTAAAAGAGAGTCCCCACAGGGCAAAGTTTCTGACAAGTATATTTACAGGTCAAGTCTGCCCGGCAGTCGAGTCCGTCGCTGTGATCTACGTAGCACTGGTGGTGATTGCACCAGTGATGGTGGTTGTGCTGGCTCTGGCCTGACTTGAGATGTCAGCCCGTTAAGCGTCAGTAATCCCTCATGCGTGTGTGAGGCGCCCGGTATGGGAGTGTCGTGAGGAGTCTGTGTAGGGCTCGGTGTGCACGGTGTCACCTCAGGTACAGGGTTCATAGTTACCGTGGAGTGTTCGGGGTAGGGGTCTGGTGCTCCTGCGGGCGCCAGGTCGCGGATGGAGACCGTGTCCTCCCGCCCATCAGGTAAGACCATGTAGGCATACTGGGGGTTCGCATGTAGTAGGTGAACCCTCTCGACTAGCGGGGAATATTTATTGCTCCTCGCATGTTTCTGGAGCAGCACTGGCCCTGGGGACATCAGCCAAGCCAGTAGGGTGGTCCCAGTGGCAGACTTCCTGGGAAAAGAAAAGAGTCAATCATAAGGGGTGGCATTGGTGGACATGCATAACAGGGAGCAGATGGAGTGGAGTGCCTCGGGGAGGACCTCCTGCCAGCGAGAGGCTGGCAATCCCTTTGGCTTAAGGGCTAAGAGTGTGGCCTTCCACACTGTGGCATTCTCCCTCTCCACCTGTCCATTTCCCTGGGGATTATAGCTCATGGTCCTACTAGTAGCAATACCCTTAACCAGCAGGTATTGGCACAGCTGATCACTCATAAACGAGGACCCTCTGTCACTGTGGATATAGCAGGGATATCCGAACAGAGTGAAGAGCTGGCCCAGGGCCTTTATGACGGACATGGCAGTGGTATCGGGGCAGGGGATGGCAAAGGGGAACCACGAGTACTCATCGATTATGTTGAGAAAGTAGACAATGCGGTCGGTGGAGGGAAGGGGGCCCTTAAAGTTGACACTCAGTCGCTCAAAGGGGCAGGTGGCCTTGATTAGTTCTGCCTTTTCAGGACGGTAGACTTGGCAGTCCCTGGTCATCGTCCTGATGTCCTCAGGGGAGCAAGGCAGGTTCCGGGCTTTCACGAAGTGGAAAAGCTGGGTGACTCCTGGGTGGCAAAGATCTGCATGGAGGGCGTATAGCCAGTCGAGTTGCGCACTGGCACACGCTACCCGTGATAGGGCATTAGGGGGCTCATTGAGCCTTCCAGGCCGGTATAGGATATCATAGTTGTAGGTGGAGAGTTCCATTCTCCACCGCAAAATTTTATCATTTTTGATTTTGCCCTGCTGTTGGTTGCTGAACATGAACGCAACCGAGCGCTGGTCAGTCAGCAAGGTGAACCTTTTGCCGGCGAGATAGTGCCTCCAGTGCCTAATAGCTTCCACTATGGCCTGGGCTTCTTTCTCCACCGCGGAGTGCCGAATTTCAGGGCCTTGAAGGGTACGAGAGAAGAATGCTACTGACCTGCCTGCCTGGTTGAGGGTAGCAACCAGCACAAAGTCGGAGGCGTCACTCTCTACTTGGAAGGGAATGGTCTCGTCCACCGCATGCATCGTTGCTTTGGCAATGTCCCCTTTAATGCGGCTGAAGGCCACGCGGGCCTCAGCTGAGAGGGGAAATATGGTGGACTTGACCAGGGTTGGGCCTTGATGCGTAGTGACGGACCCACTGGGCGTAATAGGAAAGGAAGCTCAGGCACCGTCTGAGGGCTCTGAGAGTGGTGGGAAGAGGGAGTTCTAACAGGGGGCGCGTACGGTCGGGATCAGGGCCAATGACCCCGTTCTCCATGACATACCCAGGAATAGCGAGTTGGGTGGTTCCGAACACACACTTGTCCCTGTTATAGGTAAGGTTAAAAGCTTTGGCCACTTGGAAAAATCATTGGAGGTTGTTGTTTTGATCCGGCCAGTCGTGACTGCAGATGGTGATGTTATCCAGATATGGAAACGTGGCCTTCAGTTGGCACTGGTCCACCATCCGGTCCATTTCCCTCTGGAAGACAGAGACTCCATTCGTGACACCGAAGGGGACGCACAGGAAGTGATAGAGCCTGCCGCCAGCCTCGAAGGCAGTGTAGGGGCGGTCCTCTGGGTGGATGGGGAGCTGATGGTAAGCAGAGTTTAGGTCTATGGTCGAGTACACCTTGTACTGAGCTATCTGATTGACCATATCCACGATGCGGGGTAGGGGGTACACATCAAGCTGAGTGAACCTATTGATGGTCTGGCTATAGTCCACGACCACCTCGTTCCGAACAACGACCACCTGGCCCTCCAAGGGCTTGTGCTTGCCTCAATGATCCCCTCCCTGAGCAGCCACTGCACCTCCGACTTAATGAAGGCCCTGTCCCCCACGCTGTACCACCTGCTTTTAGTTGCCACAGGTTTACAGTCGGGGGTCAGGTTGGTGAACAGCGATGGGGGAGGGATCTTGAGGGTGGAGAGGCCACAAGTGGTGACCGTAGCGCAGCTGTTGGCATGGTGCTGGGTGGGATGTGCGGGTGGTTAGCAGCGGGTTATGCGACAAATTCCTACAGAACTGGGGATTTCTGTCAGTGATTGGTGGGAGGGGCCCCTCATACTCCATTGTCACACTTTTCAGGTGGCTCTGGAAGGCGAGCCCCAATAGCACAGGGGCATACAGTTGAGGCATGACCAGTAATGTAAAGTCCCAATATTCTGTGCGTTGCACCACTAGTGTTGCTACACGACTCCTCCGGATGTCTGTTGTATGTGACCCAGAAGCCATGGCGACCCTCTGGCTTACCGGCCATGTCACGAGTCCACAGCATTGCACCATGTTCGGGTGAATAAAACTCTCAGTGCTGCCTGTGTGAAACAGGCAGTTAGTCCTGTGCCCCTCCACCAGGATGTCGATCATTGACCTTGCAAGCTGTTGGGGAGCGCTTTGGTCGAAGGTCACGGAGGCCAGAGTTGAATTGCTGTCCTGGTCCAGTGCGGTGGGGTGTCCAGTAAGCACCCATGACCAAGATGGCTGCCCTCATGCTCGCACGTAGCGGGCAGGCAAGGTGGCGGTGACCAAGATGGTGACCCCCATGCCTCGTACACGGCACTGCTCGACCCCGCACACGGTTTGGATTTACAGGCATTGGCGACGTGGCAGCTGGAGCAGGTAGCTTCTCGGGCCGGGCAGCGTTTTCGGGGGTGCTTCTCGAGTACACAGAAGTAACACTTCAGCGACTCGCGAGTGGCAGCCCCAGTGGTCGATTCGCTGTCGGGTTGCGGGGACTTCACGGACTTGTGACTGGCAGCAGCCATCATCGATTCGCGGGCGGGTTGCGGGGTCTGCGGCGTCCACAAGGCCGTCGGGAGATCGTGCGCCTGGAGAGCATCAGAGTTGTGCAGAGCGGCCTCCAATGTGTTGGTCAGCTCAATTGCTGAACGTAAGGTAAGATCGGCGTGTTCCAGCAGCCACTGGCACTCATACACTGACCTGATCCCTGTGACGAAGGCGTCTCACACCAGGAGCTCCGCATGCTGTTCCGCCATCAGCCCCCTGCAATCGCAGGCTCACACGAGTGTCTGTAGGGCCCGGACAAACTCAGCGCTCGACTCTCCGGCCCGCTGTTGCCGTGTCACTAAGCAATATCTTGCATAGATGGTGTTTACCGGCCGCAGGTATTGTCTTTTGAGGGTGTCCATCGCACCCTGGTAGCTCGGCTGGTCCCTGATAATCAAGTAGACCTGTGGACTGACCCTGGAGAGAAGAACTCTACACATCATGGCAGGCTCGGTCACGTGAATCTTTTCCAGGTACGATTCGAAGCATGCTAGCTGAAGGTCGAAAGCATTGCTGGCTTCCTGGGATTGAGGGTCGATATCCAATTTGTCGGGTTGTAAAATGCACTCCATGTTTTAAAATCGCTGTTAATAAAATTGATGCACCATCAATAACTCTAGGAGACTGGAAGCAAATGATAGGCTTTGATTAACAGTGAAAAGGGAGCACAACCATGTCGAAGACTGAGGGAGGAGCAGTGCCCCAATCGCCTTTATAAAGCGGTCTGTGGGAGGAGCCACAGGAGCAGTCAGCAGAAGGGCGTGTCCAGACATGTATACATAGTTTACCACAGTTCTCATAACTTATGGGTTTACTTTCAAGGTCTTTTCACCTCGTTTTTGATAGTTATTGCTTTATTTATCATTATTGCTTCTTTCGGTATTTGTACAGCATGTATCTTTTGCACACTGGCTGAACGTCTGAGTTGGTGTTGTCTTCCTTTGATTCTATTGTGGATATATTGAGTATACCCACAATAAAATAAGTCTCAGGGAGTATACGGTGACATACCGTATACGTACTTTGATAGTAAATTTACTTTGAACTTTGAAGCAGCAAGAAGTATAGACAGAGTCAATGGAGGAGAGGCTGGTTTCTGTGATGTGCTGAGCGATGTCCATAGTTCTCTGCGGTTGCTTGTGGTCACGTGCAGAGCAGTGCCAGAGCAAGCCAATATGCATCTAGATAAGATGTTCTCCATGGTGCGTCAGTACTATTGATGAGGGTTATGGGGATATGCCAACCTTCTTCAGGAGGTAAAGGCTTCTGAGGAGGTAAAGGCATTGGTGAGCCTCCTTGGCTGTGGCCTCTCTGTGGTTGGTTCAGGAAAAGCTATTGGTGATGCTCACTCCTAGGAACTTGAAGCTCTTACTTGCAAAATCATTGATATACACAGGAGCATGTGCACCAACCTCTTTGTGAAGTCAATAAGCAGCTCATCTGGTTTGTCGCCACTGTTGTTGTCATAACACCATGTTACTAAGTTCTCCTTCCAGTACTCATGGTTATTTGAGATACCTAAATTAATGTTTTGAAATTATTTTATTAACTATTTTGTTTTTATTTGAATAACTTTTCAATCTTTATGATTACCACAAATACTTGAATGTTATTTAACACCCTATGACTGTATGGAGCATTATAGGAGAGGCAGGGCTTCTGAGGCCATTTGTCATTCGGAGGCCACTCCTGCCTCCAGGATTTGGAGAGCCAGCTCGTTTATTCCACCACAGTCTCAGAAAGGGTAAGTCTGGATGGGGTGATTGAACGATGACCACTGCCTATCCCTATAAGGAGTTCTACGATTAAGAGTCCATTTTCAAATACACTTTTCTCAATATGTCTGTTAAGACAGGGCATGTAAAATCTAAACTTGGGAATGACTCTGAATCAGATTCAGAGGTAATGGCAAAAGTATTCTAACACCGGGCCAGGAAAGAAAAGGCTGATATATTTCTGAACCTGTCAGCCCAGGATGTCTCATGCCAACAGAAATACCAACTCATGGCTCTTGGAACAATGACATTTACATTATTCCAGCAAGTCAGCTGGAATCTGAACTCTACAGTTTGCATGTTGAAACTGTTCCATCACTTAATTAAGCTACACAGTTCTTGCGAATGAGTGAACCAAGTACAAATTCCTGACAAAGTACCCATAAGCTATCTTAAACTTCTCGAATCATTCTCTGGGGATGTATTCAAAAGCCTTGAATTTGATATGAATCATTTGACCTAAATATAGGTATAATTAAACATCACACCCTTTTTTTTCGAAAAGAAGTGTAAGTTTTGTTTTTCATTGTGAATGATAGTACGTCTTTTTCCATACCTTAGCCCTACGGGAGAGTTAAAGGTAATGTAACATAAGCTGTTGCTCACAAATCAAAGTCTGGCAGTTTTTTCTCATGGGTACAATGGGAAGTGTTGGTACAAAATGAATTGGAGTGGCAACAGCTGTGGTATTGATCTCCAAAGTCTTGTCATTAGGACTTTGACACCCATGAAGTTAAATGTTCTAGAGAAATTCAAAATTTCTATCCAGAATTATGTAGGATAGCTAGCTGAGGCAGGCTGAAGACTGATGAAATTTTTGCTTTTGAGAATTTTATTCAGGTTTAAAGAATGGACATACGCTGACTGGCCATTTTACAAGGTACTTCATGTAGCTAATAAAAAGCTCTCTGAGCATATGTTCATGCTTTTCTGCTGCTGTAGCCCATCCACTTCAAGGTCTGATGTGTTATGTGTTCAGAGATGTGCTTCTCCACACCACTGTTACAACATGGTTATTTGAGTTACTGCCGCCTGCCAGTCAGGCCATTCTCCTCTGACCTCTCTCATTAACAAGCTGTTTTTGCCTACAAAACTGCTGTTCACTGATTTTCATTTTGTTTTTCACACCATCCTCTATAAACTCTAGAGACTGGTGTGCGTGAAAATCTCAGAAGATCGGCAGTTTCTGAACTGCTCAAACCATTCCATCTGGTGCCAGCAATCATTCCATGGTCAAAGTCAGCTAGATCGCATTTCTCCTCCTTTCTCATGTCTGGTATGAACAACAATTGAACCTCTTGACCATGCCGGCATGCTTTTATTAATTAAGTTGCGGCCACATGATTGGCTGATTAGATATTTGTATTACTAAGCAGGTGTACAAGTGTTCCTAATAAAGGATGGCACTTGTTTGCCTAAAAGGATCCAGAACCAGATTCAGTTAGGGCTTTAATAAGGGAATTGACATTATAAATCTATGGGTCTACGAGTAAAGTTCACTTGTAGAGAGCTAGCATGTATCTAACGTGACAGAAAACCTCCTGTTCCATTACCATTTTAATCTATTTCTCCATAATTTATAATTTTGGTTAATTGGGAAAGCAATGTTAAAACTGGGCATGATTGTCAACAGTTTGATCACAATGGAGATCAGCAGTGAAAACAAGGTGGGAGAGAAGTGAACGCGATGGTTGGACCTGCTGGCTGCACAATCCTGCCACCAGCACTTTTACCTCCTTGGAAATTCCGATGGTGAGGGGCATACCACAGGCAGAATGGCAAAACAATTCTAATTTCAAAAATCATGGTATAAAAATGCAGTTTGTCCTTCATCACACACAAAATGCTAGGGGAACACAGCAGGCCAGGCAGCATCTATAGTGAGAAGCGCTGTCGACGTTTCGGGCGTCAACGTTGCTTTTCCCTCTAGATGCTGCCTGGCCTGCTGTGTTCCACCAGCATTTTGTGTGTGTTGTTCGAATTTCCAGCATCTGCAGATTTCCTCGTGTTTGCCCTTCACGTTGATTTTAACAGGGGTGACATACAGATGTGAAAACCTGCCAGTCAAACTGGAAGAAAGATAGAATCACAGTGTCATAGAGAGGAGAAATAAAATCTTCAGCACGTCATGCCCATAACGACCAATTACCAATCTACACTAATTCCATTTACGAGCAGAAACTGTAGGAAGAAATGGAGCGGCAGTAAATTTCAGATTATGCGTCCCTCAGGGCACATTAAATGACATTGCAATGCTACAGGGCTGAGGCAGCTTCCCTTGGACTATTTGAGGAGCAAAGTATCAAGAGACTGTATCCAGTGCTCCCAGTGAGACCTTTTGTACGTTGGCAAGACCCATTGTAGATTGGGAGAACATTTTACCCAGCATGTTCACTCCGTCTGCAGAACCAGGATTTCCCATAGGCCAACCATTTTATTCCTAAATTCCATTCCTATTCCATGGCCTCTACTGCCACGATGAGGCCACTCTCAGGTTGGAGGAGCAACACCTCATATTCTGTCTGGGTAGCTTCCAACCTGAACATTGAGTTCTGTAATTTCTAGTCATTTCTCTCCCCCTTCCTCCTCCCCACTCTATTACCATTTCCCATTCTAGCTCCCCTCTTACTTTCTCTCACCTGCCTATAACCTCCATCTGTCGCTCCTCCTTCACTTTCTCCCATGGTCTAATCTCTTCACTTACCCAATACCTCCTTCTTCAGCCGTTTATCTTTACTACTTATCATCTCCTAGCTTCTCAGTTCATGCCTCCCCCACCACACTCCAACATCCATCTACTTGCCGCTCACCTGGTTTCACCTCTAACCTCCTAGTTTGTACTTATTCCCCTCCCCCACCCTCTTACACTGGATTCTTCCCCTCCCCCACCCTCTTACACTGGTTTCTTCCCCTCTACCACCCCCTTACACTGGATTCTTCCCCTCCCCCACCCTCTTACACTGGTTTCTTCCCCTCCCCCACCCTCTTACATTGGATTTGTCCCCTCCCCTACCCCCTTACACTGGATTCTTCCCCTCTACCACCCCCTTACACTGGATTCTTCCCCTCCCCCACCCTCTTACACTGGATTCTTCCCCTCCCCACCCTCTTACATTGGATTTGTCCTCTCCCCCACCCTCTTACACTGGTTTCTTCCCCTCTACCACCCCCTTACACTGGATTCTTCCCCTCTCCCACCCTCTTACACTGGATTCTTCCCCTCCCCCACCGTCTTACACTGGATTCTTCCCCTCCCCCACCGTCTTACACTGGATTCTTCCCCTCCCCCACCGTCTTACACTGGATTCTTCTTGCTTCCTTTCCAGTCCTGATGAAGGGTCTCAGGCTGAAATATCTATGCTGCCTGGCCTGTTGAGTTCCACCAGCATTTTTTTTTGTTACTCTGCATCTTCCGAATCTCCTGTGCTAATAACAAGAGATTGTTTCATCACCTGGACTCCCCCCAATTTTGCTGTGATCAATAACAAACAACCAAAGAATGCACCAATAATAACTTTCATGAGGCACCTATTTAAATATAAGAAAATAGATACCATTTGTGTGGTCTGGGAAACTAGAAAAGGAGTGGTGTTAATGAAACAGCTCTTGTAAAAAAGCCAGCATGGACACAATAGGCTGAAAGGCCATCTTTATTCTGTTTCATTCTTTCATCTAGAAATTAGGTGACAGTGACTTTTGGAAAACTGAGGTATCATTGTGTGTAACCCTAGGTTCGGCCAGCAGCTTAATCTAGGGGAAGACAGCCCCCAGCCCGGCCAAACTTAAGAAATCTTGTTTGGGTGGATGCTTCGTGATGTGTCCCCTAGAAATCAGTACCATGAAATAACAAACAGTACATAATATGCGATTAAATGATTGAGCTTTATAATTCTTAATTTGTCTATATGGTTAGTAAAGAAACAAAAAAGGAAAAGGGCCCGTTCTCATGAAACAGTCTAATGTGCAATGTTGGAGTTCATGCTTCTGTCAAACACCTGCTAAACACAAGATTCTGTTGCCTACATCAGTTCATGGCCATCTGGCAGGAAAAAAAAATCAAGCACGGTTGTAGACTCCATCATTATGTGCTACATAAACTGCTCATTTGAAAACAACATCCACTGCAGGAGGAGGAAGAGTGAGTTGGCTGGGAACCTATACGTTTTGAGGAGGAGTGGAGAGCAGCAGGAGAAGAACAGCAGCTTTCATGAGAACGTCCCTTCTCAGCATGTACCCTCTCATCTCCCAAATGAGCAGAAACAGACATTGTCTGCAGGGTTTCTAAGGAATTCCCAGAGAGAAGATCAATTTCTATATAGTCTAGAAACTAAATTTCCAAATGCAAACCATGTGTTCCTCTCCATTCTCCACTCTCCAAATCTTAACACCATATAATATGACAATGACCAGGTAGAAAATGCCAGGTACATGGAATTCCACTCGTACTGTGGTGATATCCAACTGCGCTGAATATAAAACATGAATAACTGAAGTTCTGTTCCAATGACTCTCGTGACTTGCAACATCTTCTCTGATCCACAACATGAACACTTCACTCCACAATGGATGTCCACTCAGCCTACAGGGTTCATCCTGAGCTTCCAGCTGTGTGCCACCTTAATTCTCGGTCCCTGTTTTGCAATCTTGCTATTACTATCTTGAGGCCCTCCGTGGGTCAGGGGTTGACCACGAATATCGCATCCTAGCTGTCTAGGTACTATGCAAGCCATGGCAGTACGATATGAAGAGGGAGCTGTTGCCCTGGCAGCAGGCTCTCCCTCTCCATGCAGCTGATCAATCAAAAGGAACGGCAGAGAGCCATCCAGCAGGGTCGCAGGAGCTGCCAGCCAGCACTAAATTTAACAGAGCACTGCCTGAGAGGCTCCAGCACTGAACTTAACAGAGCACTGCCTTAGAGACTCCAGCTCCGGAGTTTTCCTCGGGGTTTACTCCCGAAGACTCCCCCATGAGTGGGTATAGCCACAAGGCAGTGTGTATACACAAAAGGCAGTGGAGGTCTGAGATCAGGTTTTTTTCTCCTCCTAGATGAGCTGACTACTACACCTGATGGGCCCATCTGCCTGAAGCAACTGGTTTTAAGATGCCAGTGACTTGGCTTTTCCCCTTCTCCTGTCAGAAGAAGCTGTTCCGCTGGGCTTAGTAGCTAAACCACACATGTAGGCCCGAAGCTGGACTTGGTTGTCAGGGGCTACTTGAGATGCATGCCATTGGGAATATTTCATAGGTAGTGGGAGTTTATCCCCACTGCTCTCCCAGCTATGTCAACCTTAAGGAGCCCATTGCTATCTGTCTGCCTCCATTCTCCTCCACTGCCAAAGTGAGGCCCATTGTAAATGGCTGGAATAAACCTCAGAAGAACTGCTCTCTCATCATTCCCATTGTTGTGTTTTACACCCCACTTCTTTGCTACTGTCAGCAGTCATATTCCTTATCACCAATCTGTCTTGACCTATGACATTCTATAGCACCTAACTCCTCTGGCCACTGATACTCCAAAAGTGAGGCCCCTCCGCTCTTACCCAATTCTGCGGAAGTCTCCCTGATCTGAAATGTTGTCTGGTTTCTCTTGTGCGGTTTGAATAGCTGTGCTCCTCTGACAATGATGTTTTTGCCTTTGCATTCCTGACGAATGGCACCTCATTGAAAGAATTCAAACCTCTGCGTAAGATGCGTTTTCTGTAGGTGGATACCTTCTCTGCTGGTGTACAAAGGGGGTACGCCACAAAGCCGGCCATCCTGACAGTTCTCATGAGATTATACCATCTTGTTCCACATTGCTCTATTGTGCAGGGTTTGCCAGTCCCCAAGAAGACCATTATAGTCTCTCACATCATCTCCTTGCCTGCCCATCGCCTCCCTATGGTGCTCCTCCCCCTTTTCTTTCTTCCATGGCCTTCTGTCCTCTCTTATTAGATTCCACCTTCTGCAGCACTGTATCTCTTTCACCAATCAGCTTTACTTCACCCCTCCCCCTTCTGGTTTCACCAATCACCTTGTGTCTCTCCCTCTCCTTCCTCCCCCCACCACCTTTTAACTCTACTCCTCATCTTTTTTTCTCTGGTCCTGTTGAAGGGCCTTGGCCTAAAACATCTTTTCCACAGATGTTGCCCAGACCGATGTGCTGCTCCAGCATCTCGTGTGTGATACTTGTCCGCTCCGGAGATTGTTTCCTGTGAATGCCTCAACAGATACTTGGAATGGCTTGAAAAGAGTTAGTGTTGATGATCCAACAAGCCTTCTCTCTCAGTGTATTCTGCCCCCGATCGGTGGTAGCGCGGCTGCAAGTGGGAGTACCCGGAACTTGGTCAGGAATTTAACTTTGCATGCAATTCCAGGGAAATGGATTAGAGCTTTATTATATGAATGAACTAGGTGTTTCTTTTCTACACGTGCCCAGAAGTTGAAGTCACACAGTAAGAAGTGCTCACGTCTTTGGCAGTGAGTCTCACCGTTTTCAGTAAAGACCGGTCTGATGAGTCTGGCAGGTGAAAGGTGGAAAGCTGAATGTGCCAACAACACCCAGAGAACCCACACTCAAAGCAAGAAGCTAAATTTTTACAAAACCAGTGACAAATATTCCATTATTAATTATTTCCTCAAACCTGTTATGCAAACCAAGTTTTCATGCAAGTGTACAACCCTTAATGCTAATGATTTAAAGCGAACACATTCGTATTCTAATATGCAGCCAAATCTTTTAACCAAATCAGATATGATTTTCTGACATATTGCCTGATAATTTATTCTTAACATTGGATGGGATCCTGGGTGGTATTAGAGGGTGCTTTTAGTCTGCAGTGTCATGCGGTGATTTTCTGCCTCCAAGATAAGCTGGCACACATCAAGGTGAGTTATCATAAGCATCAGCATTGGTGTTTCCATTTGCAATCAGTCTGAGTAGTTAACATCAACTGGCAGACATGAGATTGAGCTAGATATAGTGATAATAATTATTAATATTAATTACAATAAAAACTACAGTCATTTTACATTGGTCAATTAAAATGATTAATAATAATTAATAATTAATCCATAACCAACTAATTAACTTACCGACTTAATTTCTTTCTCGAAAGCCATGTCTTCAGCCTTTTAATCACCCATCCCAATCCCATCCTTCATGGGTCAACATCTGTTCTTTAACTGTCTGTGAAAAATAAATACAGCCACTACATTATTAGAATCACCAGGACAGTTTTTTTTACAGGATTATGTTATACAAGATCCATGTCCTCCACCCGATTATATTAGACTATATGTACAGAATTACAAGTGCTCAACCACTTGAATCAACTTGAGTGCTGTGCTTACATGGGCCTGCAGCATACAAATAAACACTGTATAGATATTAACTGCAGTAGTTTTTTAAATGACTGAATGCCAAACATGTTTAAAAATTGTAATATTCACTTGCAGGCTTTGGCAGGAGACAAAGCTGAGCTCCAGTGTCACCTTCCATCAAAACATATCAGGCTGTCCCAGGGTAGGGCCTCAGGACAATGCTGAAAGAGACCTAGTTATTGGCTGAATCTCACCACACCTTTCAGTGTGTCGAGACTCAGCTACATCAGTCCCCTACTTTGACCTAGAGAATGTGAATGGTGAAGTCTCCAAGTAGCTTAGGGGGGTTGTTGGAGGTGATGAGGTGGATCCAGTACAATCTGGTGCTGTAAAGAAAAATGGCAGCTTTGGCGATTTTATAATGCAGAAATGTTTCTGTGTTTCGCAGAGAGTTAAAGAATAAATCTTGACCCATGAAGAGATGGTTTAGGTGGGGTGAGTAGAGGGCTGATTGAGAAAGAAATTAAACCATGTAAAAGAATTGAAGGTGATATATCGTCATGGATTCTTAATTTTTACTCTATTATTAATTGATTTTAAACAGTTAATCTGCCAGGCATACAGGGTAGTAGATTAATTGCTTAAAATTAATAAATAACATAATAATTATTTAATTTTATTGGCTTTGTAAATTACCCCCCTTTGGTACTCCTATAACTATTATGTAGTGTTACGTCAGCAGCAGAATCCAAGATTATACAGGATCCCGGAGGATTTGGCCAATCACCGAGCGCTGGACCAACGCTGGTAAGGTTAAGTGAACAATAAAGAACGTGTGGACAGTGTCAGGGAACAACAAGTGGAGGTACGAGGCTGATGGTACAAGATGATGACAATTTGCATAGTTTTCTCCAGGTGTAAAATGCTCCAGAGAAAAGATGTTGCAATATTTTAAGCAGTTACAAAGAACCTCTTCAAGTCTGGACATTACCCTTTTTAGTTGCATGTCATGCCTCCAAGAAATGCCTGTCAATCTTCTTGGCCTCCCTTAAAGGGTCATTATTATGACTAAGCTCAGATATGGCATGAGGGATGGAAAGTGGCTCGAACATCTATATGATATGTTCTTCCCACATATAAAAATATTGGTTTTGGCAGGTACTTGAAAGTCAGATACAAAATTTCTTCTCAGGGTGCCAAATTCAGGAAACAGGCAATGAGCCCAGGACAGCAGTAACAAATGATAATGTGGCAAAAGCAGAACTTCCAAAATAGAAATGGAATTTACTAAGTTTCTTTCCTCTTTAAGGCACTTAGCACTGAATCAGAATCACAGGTCATCATTGCTACTGACCAATCAGATTTCTAAAATAAATCGTAGCAATTCAGGATTCTTAATTCTCGGGGATCATTACAAATAAAGCAGCAACAAAGCTTCAAATTCAATGTTTTGAAAAGTAATACAGAAACTGCATAAATAAATGTAGCCTTAGACTTTTAATGTAAGTTAATCAAGTTTCAAGAAGAACTTTAGGGGACCACTTCGTCAAGCATCACTCCATCTGCCAAAAGCAGAGCTTCCTAGTGGCCAAATATTTTAGATTCAAATTTCATTTCCTGTTCCAACATGTCCTCTTGTGACAACATGAGGTTGCTCGTAGGGTTGAGGAGCAACAACTTATATTCCGCCTGGATAGCCTCCAACTCGATGACATAAATTTAAATTTGTCCTTCCGTTAAAACAAATTTTCCCTCCCCCTCCCTCTTCTTCTATTCCCCACTCCAGTCTCTTACCTTTTCTCATCTGCCAGTCACCTTCAGCTGGGTCCCCTCCAACCCTTTCTCCTGCAGTCCACTCTCCTCTCCTATCAGATTCTTTCTTCTCCAGCCCTTTACCTTTTCCACCCACCTGGCTTCACCTACCTTCCTTCCCTTCCCGCCACATTTTAATTCTAACATTTTCTCCCTTACTTTTCAGTCCTGAAGGAGGGGCTCGGCCTGAAAGTCAACTGTTCATTCATTTCCATAGGTGTGCCCTGACCTGCTGAGTTTCTCCAGTATCTTGTGTGTGTTCCTCAAGAAGAACTTGCACTAATTCTTGGTTGCTATATTGAAAATACTGCATTTATTTATCTGAAAGGCTTCTTGTTGTCGTCTAATGTGTTGGATCTGACTGTTCCCTGGGAAGACCAGATGGAGGAGGCCTATGAAAGGAAAAAGACAAAGTACTAAGGCTTGATGGAGGAGTGTTGCAGCAAGGGCAGGCCGGTGCATTGTATGTCCATAGAGGTGGGTTGCAGAGGTCAATCCCTCTCCAGACCTATGACAGAAAGGACATCTCCGGAGCCCAGAAGAGGAAAACCATCAGGAACACCACAGAGACAGCAGAGTGAGCCTCAAGATGGCTGTGGATCAGGAGAAGTGACCCATGGCAGAATGCTACTCAGACACAAGTCAGGGCCTGATCAACCTCGGCTGGGTCGCCCAGGCAAGGGTGTCTGATTTTGAAAGACCCAAACACCCTGTGATCCTGGGTTACATTACTGATGGTGTCTCTGAGTACAACACAAAATGTATCAGTCTGCTTACGAGGAAAGGTTTAGGAAGCTGGCTGGCACATTGTTTAAAGCAAATCATTTGATGTATCAGTGTTGACAGTGCTGTACTGTCTCGTAAGCCAAATAGTTACTGCTCAAATAACGCCGATCATGATTCGCTACCCAAGTTATGTGAACCAGAAACATCGAATACTAAACAGCCATGAGTCAATAAGAGAACAGCACAGATCTGACGGCCCAATTCTGCTCCTATGTCTTATGACATAAACACAGAATCAGGAAACATGTTAGAGACTACTGCGTTGGCTTGTTTTAGATCAGGTGTGATTAGTTCTTGAGCAGACAGATCCAGTCAAACACACAAGGACAGTCAGAATTGTTACAAGTGGTTTCCAATCTGATATTCTAGAACTGCTGAGCATTAACATGATAAGGAAACAATCATCCATGAAAGAATGCAGGAAAGTGGGAAAGCTGCAGGAAGAATGCTGTTATCTTTCTCATGTCCTTGAGCTAAGTGCAGAAAATGGTAGCACCTTTACATTGTTCTCTTCTTCAGAAATGTAGGATACTTTGTGTTTAGGGTAGATAACCAAGAGAGAATTACTACCCAACAGCTTTCCTCCTGTTGCCTTCACTTTGTTTTCTTCTATTTTATCTTATTAATATTCCTTATTTCTTTGGCCAACCTTACATTTCTTGGTTGCAGAGGAATATATCACTACTGGTGAGAAGATCGTTTAGGCATATTATGAACTCAGTGTCTTATATTAAGCACCTACAACTCAGAACAAGACAAAGCAATAGGAAAACCAACATGGGAAAATCTTTACTCTGTATCTTGTGAAAATGTTTAAATAACCAACGAAGTACATTACAGCCCACCAACGGCACTGTGTTTTCTCAAGTTAAACATGAAGTTTTGACAGAAACATAAAACAAAATTCTTGTAGTGTTAGTTTTGTTGTAAATGTTCCTCTCATGTCGAGCTGCTATTTTCCATCAACCAAATAGTTCGTTGAAATGTTGTTTGAAATATCTTTTATTCCTGAGATTAGTTTGCACCATGGAATCCAGAGAGATAAGTGGTGCTCATGTGAATTATACATACAAAGAATTAATCCTAAAGCAAATAACTCATTGGAAGCAACTTCATGAAAATGAGATCAGTAGATGAATAACAAATTGGACTTTGGATTTTGAATGGATGAACTCTTATATACCACTCCCAACTGTAAACAGCACATTATGAAATGTTTCTGGTTAATAGTTGGCTACCGATTTTTAATTGCTTTGTTCACAAAGAAAATAGTAATGACACATCAAAGGTAGTTCACTGTCTGTGAAATACTCTGGAATCTGCCACAGTTATTCCTTCTCATTATGCAAAACCTAATAACTGATTTACTCCTTGTATATCAATTCCATGCTGTTCACTGTAGTAATTGTTAGGAATCTATAACTATGTTAAATTAAAACTAATTTATTTAAAATAAAATCAATATATAAATTAATTGACAAGTGGACTAAAACTTTAAGCGATTTAATATATCAAAGAAGTTACATAGAAATGTCTGTGTAGCAGATGCAGATGTACGGCATGTTGGAATTGGTAAAGAACAGCTTTATCCCAACCAATTACACTGCCCATGGCTGCAGCTCAAGAACTTGGCTCAAGGTTACTGAGCTGAAAAATCTTAAATTCTGACATTGCAAATGCATTAGAGGAAGGAGTGTTACTTTGTTTTGACATAGGAAGAAGACCTTTAAGCATGGTCATGGCATAAACTGGGTTAAGCGACTGTGGCTGCGATTGATACAATTAAGGAGCCTGTGGGTGCTGTGTTGGAAGAGCCACAGCCTTGCTATTATTGAATGAATAAAGTTCTTGCAGCTGGTTTTAGTGCAAGAAAAGACCACGGTAATGTGGTAAAGGCAGTCATTTCCATTAGATGGACCATCAAGAATCTACAAGGAACACCATAGTACATAGAAGCAGAATTAGGGCATTTGTCCCATCAACTCTGCTCCACCTTTCCATCATGGCTGATTTATTACCTCTCTCAACCTCATTCTCCTGCCTTTTCCCCATAACCGTTTACACACTGACTAACCAAGAACCTATCAACCTCTGCCTTAAGTATACTCAATGACTTGGTCTGCACAGCCTTCTGTGGCAATGAACTCCACAGATTCACCACTCTCTGGCTAAAGAAAGGTTTTCTCATCTCTATTCCAAATGGACATCCCTCAGTTACGAGGCTGTACCTTGTAGTCCTAGACTTCCCTGCTATTGGAAACATCTTCACCACATCTACTCTATCTAGGTCTTTCAAAATTCAGTAGGTTTCAATGAAATCCACACCACCTGCCATTTTTCTAAGCTCCAGTGAGTACAGGTCCAGAGCCACCAAATGCTCCTTGTATGTTATTCCCTTCATTCCTGGAGTAATTCTTGTGAATATCCACTGCACCTTCTCCAATACCAGCATATCTTTTCTTAGATAAGGGTCCCAAAACTGCTCGCAATATTCCAAGTGCGGTCTGACCTATGCCTTATAAAATCTTAGCGTAACATACTTGCTTTTGTATCCTAGTCCTTGAAAAATGAATGCTAACATTGCATTTGCCTTACTTACCACTGACACAACCTGCAAGTCAACCTTTAAAGAATCCTGCACAAGGACTCCCAAGTCCTTTTGCATCTCTGAATTACAAATTTTCTCCTCATTTAGAAAATAGTCCATGCCTTTATTACTTCTGCCAAGGTGCATTATATTGCATCTACCACTTCTTTGCCCATACACCCAACCTGTCTACACCTTCTGCAGAAACACTGCTTTCTCAAATTACCTTTCCCTCCAACTATCTTGCAAATATGGCCACAAAGCCATGAGAACCTTCATCCAAATAATTGACATTTAGCATGAAAAGAAGTTGTTCTCACACCGACCCCTGAGCACACCACTAGTCACTGGCAGTCAACCGCAAAAGCCCCTTTATTCCTACCCATGCCTCATGTCAGTCAACCAATCTTCTATCTATGCCTGTGTCTTTGCTGTAATACCATGGGCTGTTATCTTGTTAAGAAGCCTCATGCACAGCACCTTGTCAAATGCCTATTGAAAATCCAAATAAATTACATCCACTGACTCTCCTTAGTCTATCCTGCCTATTGTTTCCTCAAAGAATTCCAATAGATATGTCAGGTGAAATTTCCCCTTTAAAAAAACATTCAGAATTTAGCCTATTTTATCACATGCTTCCAGGTATGCTGAAACCTGATCCTTAATAATCGACTCCAATATCTTTCCCACCACTGAAATCAGGCGAACTGTCCTATAATTTCCTTTCTTCTGCCTCCCTCCCTTCTTAAAGAGTGAAGTGACATCAGCAATTTCCCACTCCTCAGGAACCATTCCAGAATCTAGTGATTCTTGGAAGATCACAACTAATGCCTCCATAATCTCTTCAGCCACCTCTTTCAGAATCCTATTGTGTGGTCCCTCTTGTAGAGGTGACTTATCTACCTTCAGACATTTCAGCTCCTCAAGGACCTTCTTCCCCCTGACTCTCTCACATTTCTGGCATTATGCTGACACAATACACTTATTAGGTTTGTCTTCCATTCCTTCGTCCCTATTATTATCTCTCCAGTGCCATTTTCCGTGGTCCAATATCCACATTCATCTCTCTTTTATGCCTCATATATCTGAAAAAAACCTTTTTGTACCCTCTTTTCTAATATTGACTAGCATACCTTCATATTTCATCCTTTCTTTTTGTATGGCTTTATTAATCACCTTCTGTTGGTTTTTAAAAGCTTCCCAATCCTCTGCTTTCCCAATAAGTTTTGCTATGTCCTCTCCATTGCTTTTATGCTGTCTTTGACTTCCCTTGTCAGCCACAGTTGCCTCAACCTTCCTTTAGAATACTTCTTTATCTTTGGATGTATGGCTCCTGCACTTCTGAATTGCCCCCACTGAACAACCATTTCTGTTCTGCTGTCATCCCTGCCAGTGTCCCCTTGCTATCAACTTTGGCCAGTTCCTCTCTCATGCCTCTATAATTCCCTTTACTCCACTATAATAATGATACTTCGGATTTTAGCTCTTCCCTCTCAAACTGCAGGGTAAATTATATCATATTATGATCACTGCCTCCTAAACGTTCTTTTACCTTAAGCTCACTGATCAGATCTGGTCAGTACATAACACCCAATCTAGAATTGTCTATCCCTTAGTGGGCTCAACCACAAGCTGCTCTAAAAAATGTCCTCTCTTGGGATCCAGCACCAACATAATTTTCCCAATGTATCTGCATATAGAAATCCCCCATGATGATCACAGCATAACACTTTTTACATGTCTTTTTGATCTCCCATTGTAATTTATAGCCCATATCCTGGCTACTGCTTGGATTCCTGTACGTGACTTTCATCAGGGTGCTTCTACCCATGCAGTTTCTTTTCTCAACTCTATCCAGGAGCATTCTACATCTTCCAATCATAACTGATCTCTTTCTAAGGGTTTGATTAAATTTTTTACCAACACAGCCACCCCACCCTTATCTGCCTATCCTTTTGATACAAAGTCCATTCTTGGAGGTTAAGCTCCCAATTATGATCTTCTTTCAACCACAAATTAGATTTGCACACAGCATCATCTCTGCCAATCTCTAATTGTGCTACAAGGTCATCAGCAGCACGTATCCTGCTGCACGTCACCAGCTCGTAATCTGTTGCACCACAGATCCCAACACACTAGACCACTGCTACACTACAATAAGGATTGCCTTGTCATTCCTTCCTGAGACCTCATTTTTGTAAGTCAGAGCACTTGGCTGTACTCCTGCTACCTGCTTATAGACAAATCAAGACAGCAAGAGGTGGATGTGGGAGGTTGAGGAAGAGTTATGGGATTTCCTTGAATCAGTGGACTGGGTCATGTTCAAGAATTCATCTGAGAACCTGAACGACTACACCATGATCATAACAGACTTTATTAAAACTGTAGATGAGTGTGTCCCCACAAAATTATTCAGCGTTTACTCCAATCAAAAGCCCTGGATAAATCATGAAATCCGGAATTTGCTGACAGCCCAACCTGAGGCTTTCAAGTCTAGAGATCAAGAATGCTACAAGAGGTGCGGGTATGGGAGGGACGTCACGTGATGACGTAGGATCGAGGCGTGGGAATCCAGCTCTCCCGTAAAAAATCAGTAACTTAATGTTTAAGTGAAGAAAAGTTAGTAAATACTTTCTAAAAGTTACATAAACTACTCCAGATTGTTTCAAACTATGTCTCATAAACAGAAGCAGAAGAGAACTATTACCCTGAAGACAGCGCAAGTTGGAACAGAATCCAGGCCCGCTGCTACGAGAGAACCACGAGCTCAGATACATTTTACCTCCGGCGATACAGAACAGGAAACTGCGGCAACATCAACCACTTCTAAAGAAAAAGACCAACAAGAACTGCGCAAATGTGAAGGAAGGAGCATGCGCTAACGCGAGCAACCTGAACTAAAAAATCCCAGTTACGATTGAAACCGGAAGTGAAAGTGAATCTGAGGCAGATTCAGATTCTCTGGATAAATCAGACGAAGAAGGAGGTAAAAGTTTTTCTGGAAATATAGAAAAAACATTGACGCAAATAATGTGTAAATTAGAAAAATTAAACGCATTAAAAGAAATCAAAAAAGATATGAAAAATATGCAGATTATGTTTGATAAAATGATAAAAAGACAGGATAATAATTTTTTTTTCAAAAACGGATCCCTGAAAACTTGGAAATGGAAGAAGGAACTCTAATTGAAATTGAAAGGGCTCACGGAGCCTTAAGATCAAGACCTCAAGCTGATCAAAATCCACAATCAATTTTGATAAAATGCTTAAGGTACCAAGATAAAGAAAAGATCCTGAAGGTGGCTGCCCAATGTGCCAGAAAGAGAAACGGGCCATTGATGATAGAAGGGAAAGCAGTTCTTTTCTATCCTGATACAAGTTATGACCTTTTGAAGAGAAAGAAGGAATTTAACCCAGCGAAAAAAGTTTTATGGAAAAAGGGTTATAAATTCATAATGCATCACCCAGCAACACTGATAATTTTTTGGAGGATGGAAAAAGAAGATTATTTACTGATTATCGAGATGCGGAAGAGATTGCACAAAAATGCCCAAATATTTGTTAACTACACATAGAGATTTCAAAGCATAATGGATTAAAGATGAAGACACGGACAGTGAATGGAATTGATGGACATTTAAGGATGATACAGGGAGAGAAAGGCAAAATTTGAGAGATATTAATTGAGAGTAGAAATATTTTTTTCTTCTTCTCATATATACTTTTTTATGTTGCGGGGGAGCTGGGGGAGCTTTGGATCGATTGCTACGGGATTCACGTGTGTAATCATGGCGATTGCCATAACTCATACAACAGAGGGGGGTAATGTTGTGTTCTTTTTTATCCACAACATTAGTAGAGGTATATTTTGTTTTTTTTCTTTATGATCTATTTTTCTCTTACCTTTCTTTCTTTGCCTGGATGATCGGTGGGGACACACATAGCAATATGGAGAATTTTAAAAAGACTCCCCAAGGTACCACGAAAGTTGAAAGATTAGGTATTATTATAGATTGGAGTAACTCAATTAAAAATAATGACTAATTTACTGAAGTTTTGAAGTTTTAATGTTAATGGGCTTAATGGACTGGTGAAAAGAAAAAGAATCTTAACATACATAAAGAAAATGAAAATAGATATAGCTTTTTTACAAGAAACCCACTTAACAGAGATAGAACATCAGAAATTAAAAAGAGATTGGGTTGGAAATGTTATTGCAGCTTCATTTAACTCAAAGGCAAAAGGAGTTGCAATTTTGGTTAATAAAAATTTACCAATTAAAATACAAAATGTATTAATTGATTCGGTGGGGAGATATGTAACTATACATTGTCAAATTTTTTCAGAACTATGGACTCTTATGAATATCTATGCACCAAATGAAAATGATGTAAAATTTATAAAAGAGGTCTTTTTGAATTTGGCTAACGCACATGACAAAATATTAATAGGTGGAGATTTTAACTTTTGTCTAGATCCAGTTTTAGATAGATCAACAAAGGTTGTCACAAACTCAAAAGTAGCAAAATTAACTTTATCATTGATGAAAGATTTAAATTTGATTGATATATGGAGAAGAATTAACCCAAAAGAAAGAGATTATTCATTTTATTCAAATAGACACAAAACTTATTCAAGGATAGATTTTTTCCTATTAACAAAGAATATTCAAGACAGAGTGAAAAATATGGAATATAAAGCAAGAATATCGTCAGATCATTCTCCTTTGATAATGACAATGATAATGATAGATGAAGAGGAATCGATTTATAGATGGAGATTTAATTCAATATTATTAAAATGTCAAGATTTTTGTGATTTTATCAAAAAGCAGATTCAGTTTTTTTTAGATACAAATTCACATTCAGTTGATGATAAATTTATATTGTGAGAAACAATGAAGGCATATTTGAGAGGTCAGATAATAAGTTATACTTATAAAATTAAGAAGGAATATATGGTAGAAATAGATCAATTGGAAAAAGAGATTACAAAATTAGAAAAAGAATCTCAAAGATATATGACAGAAGAAAAACGAAGACAACTTGTTAACAAGAAGTTACAATATAATACACTTCAGACATATCGAACAGAAAAAATAATTATGAGAACTAAACAGAGATATTATGAACTAGATGAAAGAACACATAAGGTTCTTGCTTGGCAGTTAAAAACAGACCAGACTTCTAAAACGATAAATGCAATTCGAACAAGAGTAAATAAAATTACTTATAAACCTTTAGAAATTAATGTAACTTTTAAGAATTTTTATTCCAAACTGTATAAATCAGAATCACAAAATGATAATGTCAAGATAGAAAGGT
Organism: Hypanus sabinus; assembly: GCF_030144855.1. Classification (NCBI taxonomy): domain Eukaryota; kingdom Metazoa; phylum Chordata; class Chondrichthyes; order Myliobatiformes; family Dasyatidae; genus Hypanus; species Hypanus sabinus. The sequence goes on along the minus strand of NC_082719.1, from coordinate 43,221,893 downwards.
TTTTATCACAAATGTTACAAATGTGCCACAGCTCTGAGGGGCTGAAGGGTGCGGGGTAGCCCCCTCCTTTTTGAGAATCACAAGATCACTATTGAGTCAATTCAGGAGACCCAGGAAATGAGAGAAAGACATGCAGAATCCACAAAGAGTTTGGAATGTGTCCTGCCCTCCGAAAGGCAGAACCATTGATACCGGCTATTGTCTCTTGGAGACGGGATTGTGTATTGAATCCTGTACGATGCATCGAAGCCCCAGGCAATGAACCGAGGGGGAGGTTGGTGGAGGGATTGCATCATCCCAACCTGATTGACATCTGAGACCCTGTGAGTCAGGATAAAAAGAGGGTCTGTGGGAACAGCCCCTCAGACGCACCAGAAGAAACGCTAGCGATCCCGTAATGACGAAAGTTGGTGGGAAGGCCACGTGCATCCGTTTCCATTTGCCCTGGAATTGGTGGCCTTTATCACGGAAGAACGGTATTTAGCTAACAACGGGGAAATCAACTCCCAACGACTCTCAAAGGATTGACATCATAAAAGGAATGGACAAGTTTTAACCCGTCTTTCTCTCTCCAACCAAAAAGCTGCAGCTTGAATGAACTAAAGTGACTTTTATATTTCCATCGGACAATACATTATCCCCTAGACAATGAAAGAGCTATTCCTTATCGATTATTATTATACCCGCGCTTTTAGATTTAGTATTGACGACGTATATTATCTGTATGTTTGCATTGATATTATTTTTGTGTATTTTTATCAATAAATACTGTTAAAAATAGTACCATCAGACTTCAACGGACCTCTCTATATTTGCTGGTAAGTGACCCAGTTACGGGGTTCGTAACACAAATAACTCTTCCAAAATTGAATTTGGAAGATCAGAAGGGATTAGATATGCCTTTTACATTAAAAGAGGTTGAAGAAGCTCTAGGATAATTTCAAAGTAATAAATCCCCAGGAGAAGATGGATTTCCACCTGAATTTAATAAAAAGTTTAAAGATTTATTAATTCCTCCTTTTATGGAGTTAATACATCAAGTGGAAAGAACACATAAACTTCTAGAATCTTTTTCGACAGCTATTTTAATAGTATTGTCAAAAAAAGATAGAGATCTTTTAAAGCCAGCATCATATAGAATAATAACCAAATAATAACAAAAAATTTATCTAACAGATTATCTAAATACTTACCAAAATTAATACATATAGATCAAACAGGATTTATTAAAAATAGACAATCGGCAGATAATGTAACCTGGTTACTTAGCATAATTCATTTGGCACAAAAGAGGGAGGAAATGAGTGTGGCAGTTGCTTTAGACGCAGAAAAAGCATTTGATAGATTGGAATGGGATTTTTTTATTTAAGGTATTGGAAAAATATGGATTAGCAGTATCCTTTATAAAATGGATTAAAACCTTAAATACTAAACCCAAAGCTAAAGTAGTGACAAATGGTCAAATTTCAACACCATTTCATTTGACAAGGTCAACTAGGCAAGGTTGTCCATTATCACCTGCTTTATTCGTGTTGTCGATAGAACCATTAGCGGAATTAGTTAGAATGGACCCAGATATTAAGGGTTTCAGAGTTAACCAGGAGGAATACAAGATTAACTTATTTGCTGATGATGTTCTGCTTTATTTAACAAACCCATTGTACTCGTTGCATAAATTACCCTCTAGGTTAGAAGGATATGGGAAAATATCAGGCTACAAAATAAATTGGGATAAAAGTGAAATTTTACCTCTTACTAAAGGAGAATATAGTCAATGTCGATTAATAACTCAATTTAGATGGCCGATAAATAGTATAATATATTTAGGTATAAGAGTTGATAATGATATAAAGAACTTATATAAATTAAATTACTTACCATCATTGAAAAAAATTCAAGAAGATCTTGATAAATGGATGATATTACCAATAACATTAGTAGGTAGAGTAAATGCCGTAAAAATGAATATATTCCCTAGGTTACAATACTTATTCCAATCACTACCAATACAACTATCCCAGAAGTTTTTTCAAGAGTTAAATAAATACGTGAGGAAGTTCCTTTGGAAAGGTAAGATGTCAAGAATATCGTTGGAAAAATTGACATGGAAATTTGATCTAGGAGGGTTACAACTTCCAATTTTAAGAATTATTATAAAGCAAATCAACTTAGATTTATTGCATCTTTTTTTGATAAAGATAAACTGGCATGGATTAGAATAGAACTAGATAAAATAGGAGAAAATACACCAGGAGATTTTATATATAAATGGGAATCTAAATGGATACAGGAAAAGAAAGAATCTCCTATATTAAAACATTTGATTGATTTATGGAATAAAATAAATGTTGATGATGAAATAAGGAATTCTTTATTAGCAAAAAGATCTTTAATTCAAAAAGACTTATTCCTTTTACAATGGATAATCAACTTTTATATAATTGGTTTCAAAAAGGGATTAGATATATAGGAGATTGTTTTGAAGGAGGTATATTAATATCATTTGATCAATTAAAGAATAAACATAAAATATCAAACAACACTTTTTGGTACTTCCAATTAAGGGCTTTTTTAAGAGAAAAATTGGGTCAAACAACATTATTGCCAAAATCTAATGAAATAGAAACTTTAATTCAAAAAGGAAAAACTAAAAAATTTATTTCTTGTATGTATAGTTTGATTCAAAAACAGGCAATTAAACAAGGAATCCATAAGTCAAGACAAAAATGGGAAACTGACTTGAATATTAAAATTGAAGAAACAAATTGGTCAAGACTATGTCTTGATAGTATGACAAATACAATAAATGTCTGGTTAAGATTAGTGCAATATAATTTTTTACATCAATTATATATTACTCCACAAAAAATAAATAAATTAAACCCAAATTTATCTGATCAGTGTTTCCGATGTAACCAAGAAATTGGTACTAATTTTACATTCTACTTGGTCTTACTCTAAAATTCAAGCTTTTTGGACAAATTTAAGAGTTTTACTGGAACAAGTTATCGGAACACAACTTCCGCATAACCCAATATTATTTTTATTAGGTGATATTGAAAGGATAAAACCAAAACCCAAATTAAATAAATATCAAAAAGAATTCATAACAATTGAACTGGCAGTAGCCAAAAAGGCTATTGCAGTTACTTGGAAATTGGATTCATACTTAAGTATAGATCATTGGAAGAATGGAATTTCCAGCTGTATTCCACTTGAAAAAATTACTTATAATTTAAGAGATAAATATGAAACATTTTTGAAAATTTGGCACCCTTATTTACAAAAGACATGATTAAATATATAGCTGCTCCAAAAATAAAATAATTGGTTATTTGGGGAAAGAAATAAATATATATACTAAAGTTATTATGAACTCCATGGACCATGTGGGGATCTTCCGATATCCAGGCATTCTTTCTTTCTTTTTTCTTCTTTTTCTTTCTCTTTCCTTCTATAGGGATGTTAGGGGGGAGGGGTTAAGGGGAGGGGGAAGGGTAGATAACTTTTTCTTTCTTTCAGTAATCATTTGAAAACTCAATAAAAATTTTTTTTTTAAAAAACAGAGGTGCGGGTATGATCTCCGGAAAGTCATCTCTCAGGCGAAGTGGAGGTTCCACTAGACTGGAATCAACGTGGATGCTCAACGGGGTTTGAATGGTATAACCTCCAACAAAGTTAAATCCTGCGGCATAGGGGACAGTAGAGCTTCGATTCCAGGTGAGCTCAATGGCTTCTGTGCTCATTTTGACCACCAGACAATTGCACACCCCCATATCTCCCAATGATCCATTAGTCTTAAAATCTGAAGATGACAGGCAGGCCACCTTCAAGAGAGTGAATCTAAGGGAAGTATCTGGTCTGGATGGAGTACCTGGCCGAGTAATGAAGACCTGTGGTGACCAATTTGATAGTGTATTCATGGATATCTTCAACCTCTTGCTCTGGCACTGCTTTGAGCAGCTTCAGTCATACTGTTGCCCAAAAAGAGCGTGGTAACCTGCCTAAATGACTATTGGTCAGTGGCACTTGCAGTGATGAAGTGTTCTGAGAGGCTGGTATTGAAGCATATCAGCTCCTGTCTGAATGGCGACTTGGATTTGCTCCAATTCACCTACCGAAGGAGCGGGTCTACAGCAGATTCCAACTCGTTGGCTCTTCACGCAACCCTGGAACACCTGGACGGCAAAGATGCAGACATCAGAATGCTCATTATTAATTACAGCTCGGCATTTAACACCATCATGCTCTCAAAACTATTCAGTAAACTCCAAGACATGGGCCTCAGTACCTCCTTGTGCAATTGGATCCTGGATTTCCTCACTTGTAGACCCCAGTCAGTTCGGATTGACAAAAATATTTCTTCCACAATCTCCATCAGCACAGGAGCATCACAGGGATGTGTACTTAGTCCCCTGCTCTACTCACTTTACACTTAAGACTATGTGGCTAAGAACAGCTCCAACACCATATACAAGTATACTGATGACATCGCTGTTGTGATCTGTATGAATCAGCATACAGGAGGGAGATTGAAAACGTGGCTGAGTGGTGTCATATCAGCAACCTCTCACTCAATGTCAATAAGATCAAAGAAATGATTGTAGACCAGGAGAAGGAAACCAGAAGTCCCTGAGCCAGTAATAATCAGAGGATCAGAGGTGGAGGGTGTCAGTAACTTTAAATTCCTGAGTGTCACTATCTCAGAGGACCTGCCCTGGACTCATCATATAAATATTATTGTGAAGAAAGCACAACAGCGCCTCTAGTTACTCAGGAATCTGCTGGGGTTCAGCATGTCATCAAAGACCTTGGCAGACTTCTACAGATGTGTGGTGGAAAGTGTGCTGACTGGCTGCATTACAGCCTGGTGTGGGGACACCAATGTCTTTGAGTGGAAAATCTGACAAAAGGTAATGGATTCGGCCCACTGCATCATGGGTAAAACACTCCCAACCATAGAGTACATCTACATGAAGCTTTGCCGTAGAAAAGCAGCATTCATCATCAAAGATCCTCACCACCCAGGCCATGCTCTTTTCTCACTGCTGCCATCAGGTAGATGGTCCAGGAGCCTCAGGACTCACACCACCAGGTTCAAGAACAGCCAGTACCCCTCAGCCATCAGGCTCTTGAACAAAAGCAGATAGCTGCACTCATTTAAGGACTCTGTTATTTTGTTATTTCATGCTCATTATTTTTTGCTATTTATTTATATCTACATCTGCACAGTTTGTTTACAGTTAACATTTCCTGATGTTTACAGTTTAGTTACTGTTCTATAGATTTATTAAGTAGCCCGCAGAAAAAGAATCTCAGAGTTGTATGTAGTATGTACACTGACAATAAATTTTACTTTGAACTTTGATCTACCTTATCCACATACTGTGTGCATTCAAGTATAGACAATAGACAATAGACAATAGGTGCAGAAGTAGACCATTCGGCCCTTCGAGTCTGCACCGCCATTCTGAGATCATGGCTGATCATCTACTATCAATACCCAGTTCCTGCCTTGTCCCCCTATCCCTTGATTCCCGTATCCATAAGATACCTACCTAGCTCCTTCTTGAAAGCATCCAGAGAATTGGCCTCCACTGCCTTCCGAGGCAGTGCATTCCAGACCCCTACAATTCTCTGGGAGAAGAAGTTTTTCCTTAACTCTGTCCTAAATGACCTACCCCTTATTCTCAAACCATACCCTCAGGTACTGGACTCTCCCAGCATCTGGAACATATTTCCTGCCTCTATCTTGTCCAATCCCGTAATAATCTTATATATTGCAAACAGATCCCCACTCAATCTCCTTAATTCCATCGTGTACAAGCCCAGTCTCTCTAAGCTCTCTGCGTAAGACAGTCCGGACATCCCAGGAATTAACTTTGTGAATCTACGCTGCACTTCCTCTACAGCCAGGATGTCCTTCCTTAACCCTGGAGACCAAAACTGTACACCATACTCCAGGTGTGGTCTCACCAGGGTCCTGTACAAATGCAAAAGGATTTCCTTGCTCTTGTACTCAATTCCCTTTGTAATAAAGGCCAGCATTCCATTAGCCTTCTTCACTGCCTGCTGCACTTGCTCATTCACCTTCAGTGACTGAGGAACAAGGACTCCTAGATCTCTTTGTATTTCTCCCTTACCTAACACTACACCATTCAGATAATAATCTGCCTTCCTGTTCTTACTCCCAAAGTGGATAACCTCACACTTATTCACATTAAACGTCATCTGCCAAGTATCTGCCCACTCACCCAGCCTATCCAAGTCACCCTGAATTCTCCTAACATCCTCATCACATGTCACACTGCCACCCAGCTTAGTATCATCAGCAAACTTGCTGATGTTATTCTCAATGCCTTCATCTAAATCATTGATGTAAACCGTAAACAGCTGTGGTCCCAATACCGAGCCCTGTGGCACCCCACTAGTCACCACCTGCCATTCCGAGAAACACCCATTCACCGCTACCCTTTGCTTTCTATCTGCCAACCAGTTTTCTATCCATGTCAATGTCTTCCCCCCCAATGCCATGAGCTCTGATTTTACCCACCAATCTCCTATGTGGGACCTTATCAAATGCCTTCTGAAAATCGAGGTACACTACATCCACTGGATCTCTCCCATCTAACTTCCTGGTTACATCCTTGAAAAACTCCAATAGATTAGTCAAGCATGATTTGCCGTTGGTAAATCCATGCTGGCTTGGCCCAATCCTATCACTGCTATCTAGATATGCCACTATTTCATCTTTAATAATGGACTCTAGCATCTTCCCCACTACTGATGTTAGGCTGACAGGTCGATAGTTCTCTGTTTTCTCCTTTCCGTCCTTTCTCAAAAAGTGGGATAACATTAGCCATTCTCCAATCCTCAGGAACTGATCCTGAATCTAAGGAACATTGGAAAATGATTACCAATGCATCTGCAATTTTCAGGGCCACCTCCTTTAGTACCCTTGGATGCAGACCATCTGGACCTGGGGATTTGTCAGCCTTCAGTCCCATCAGTCTACTCATCACCATTTTCTTTCTAATGTCAATCTGTTTCATTTCCTCTGTTACCCTATGTCCTTGGCCCATCCATACATCTGGGAGATTGCTTGTGTCTTCCCTAGTGAAGACAGATCTAAAGTACTTATTAAATTCTTCTGCCATTTCTCTGTTTCCCATAACAATTTTACCCAATTCATTCTTCAAAGGCCCAACATTGTTCTTAACTATCTTCTTTCTCTTCACATACCTAAAAAAGCTTTTGCTATCCTCCTGTATATTCCTGGCTAGCTTGCGTTTGTACCTCATCTTTTCTCCCCGTATTGCCTTTTTAGTTAAGTTCTGTTGTTCCTTAAAAATTTCCCATTCATCTGTCCCCCACTCACCTTAGCTCTGTCATACTTCCTTTTTTTTAATGCTCTGCAATCTCTAACTTCCTTTGTCAACCACTGTGGCCCCTTTCCCCCCTTTAATCCTTCCTTCTCTGGGGGATGAACAGATTTTGCACCTTGTGCATTATTCCCAAGAATACCTGCCATTGCTGTTCCACTGTCTTTTCTGCTAGGATATCCGTCCAGTTAACTTTGGCCAGCTCCTCCCTCATGGCTCCATAGTTTCCTTTGTTCAACTGCAACACTGACACCTCCGATCTGCCCTTATCCTTCTCAAATTGCAGACAAAATCTTACCATATTATGATCACTACCTCCTAATGGCTCCTTTACTTCAAGATCGCTTATCAAATCCTGTTCATTACATAACACTAAATCCAGAATAGCCTTGTCCCTGATCGGCTCTCGTACAAGCTGTTCCAAGAATGCATCCTGTAGGCACTCTACAAACTCCCTATCCTGGGGTCCAGCACCAACCTGATTCTCCCAGTTCACCTGCATGTTGAAATCCCCCATAACTACTGCGAAATTACCTTTGCCACATGCCAATGTTAACTCCCTATTCAACTTGCACCCGATATCCATGCTACTGTTTGGTGGCCTGTAGACAACACCCATTTGGGTCCTTTTGCCCTTACTGTTCCTCAGTTCTATCCACACAGACTCTACTTCTCCTGATCCTATGTCCCCCTTTGCAAAGGACTGAATCTCATTCCTCACCAACAGGGCCACCCCCCCCCCCCCTCTCTGCCCACATTTCTGTCCCTACGATAGCACATATACCCTTGTACATTCATTTCCCAGGTCTGGTCTCCCTGCAGCCATGTCTCCATTATCCCAACAACATCATAGTTACCCATTCGCACCTGAGCTTCAAGCTCATCCGCCTTATTTCTGATACTTCGTGCACTCAGATATAGAATTTTTAGCCCTTTTCTCCTCTCTCTGTTTAAATCGCTGCCTATTGTGCTTAACCCGGCTCCCCGAACTCCCATCGGGCTATACGCCCCTTGAATTTTGTTGTCCTTCCTAAATTTACTTATTCTTTCTGCACATTTAATTCCATGTTCCGTCAGACCATCCCTCTGTACATGTGTCCTCCTTATCACTTGTTCCGCCTCTCCTTTCTCTACTACACTCTTAATATTCCAGAACCGTGTAGTCCCCACCTGTCCTTTATTCTTCATCTTGCTATCCTCTCTTGCATTCTGGATCCCTGCCCCCTGCAAATTTAGTTTAAACCCCTTCAAGAAACACTAGCAAACTTTCCTGCAAGAATGTTAGTACCGCTCCAGTTCAGGTGTAAACCATCCTGTCGGAACAGATCCCACCTTCCCTTCGACAATGCCCAATTATCTAAAAACCTTAAGCCCTCCCTCCTGCACCATTCTCTGAGCCACGTATTAATCTGTATAATCCTTCTGTTCCTTGCCTCACTCGCACGTGGCACAGGTAGCAATCCTGAGATTGTTACCCTGGAGGTCCTGCCCTTCAGCTTCACACCTAACTCCCTGAACTCACTACACAGGACCCCCTCACTCATCCTACCCGTGTCATTGGTTCCTACATGGACCACAACATCTGGGTTCTTGCCCTCCCTCTTGAGAATAACCTGCACCCGATCTGAGATGTCTCGGACCCCGGCACCAGGGAGGCAACATACCATCTGAGACTCCCGATCTTCCCCACAAAATCTCCTATCTGCCCCCCTGACTATAGAATCCCCTATCACTACAACTCTCTTCTCTTCCCTCCTCCCCTTCCTAGTCGAGGGTCGAACCTCAGTGCCAGAGACAGGACCACGGCAACTTGTTCCTGGTAGGTCACCCATAAATATAATGCCTTTAGACCTGTATTTATCACCCTTTTTGACTTTGGCCCTCCGTAACACTTGAACCTATCTCACTGACTTCAAATTTGCCCTATGATGTGCCCGTCCTTTCTCACAGTCTCACTACACACTACATTTATTTATGTACCCATTCTCACCCCTATCACTCTGTCTCCCATCCTCTACCCACTGTTCCCACATCACACTCAAAGAACATACCGCTACTTCCAGATCCATATTCAGTACACTATGTAGTAACTGCAAAAAAAAAAGTCAACTTGCTAGAAACTTACTTAGAGCTGAGAGCACCCAAGAACTTCTTAAACTTTGCGCTGCCTCACCGACAAACGACCTCTCATACTGATTGCAGCCACTGATAAAGAAAGCTGAAGCTGAGTGTTAAATAATAAATGTAGGGACAAGTGAGTCACCTTGAGGATAGCAGAGTTTAACCACTGAAATTTTACATGGTCAATGTTTGGGCTTCTGCTATTTACAATCAGGTCAATGGCTTATATGAGAGGTGCGACTGCAATATGTTTGGCATGGACTAGATGGGCAGAAGGGCCTGTTTTTGTGATGAAGTTTTCTATGACACTATGAATTGTTGGTGATTCAACTGTACATTGAAAAGGTTTTAGACGCTAAACATTGACTCTCTGGTTCCCTCCATAGACGCTGCCCAACCTACTGACTTCCTCCAGTGTTTTGTGCATTGCTCTTGAAAAGAAAGCCGTGGGAAGAAGGCAAAATGGTTGTAAAGGGATACCAGGCAAAGAAGGAGACAGACCGTGTTTAGTATAGGAAAGTGAGAAATAGTGGGCATCTGAAAAAAATTGAAATGCTGAATAATTCTTAAAAATATAAGAGAATGTTAGTTATTTGAAGGGATCCAAACATCTGTGTGTGAATTACTAAAAAGTAACTTACTGGCAAAGGAAGTAGATAGGAAAACAAAGATTTTAAGGCCTTTTCTACAAGAGATTGGAATGTGAGAGGAGAGGATTTATGTTGTTTTTAAAATGGGACACCATGGTTTCACTGATGAGTCCTCAAAAGCTTGGAAGTTGAGAGTGCTCAGAATTAAATTTCAAAATGACTGCTTAGATTATTCTCAAAGAGCAAGTGACCAATTCACATTGACAACTTGCCTCTGATGAGGGGTTCGCCTGATTGCAGGAGAATTGTTTTGACTCCAGAGGTGAACAGGTTCACACCAGAATTCCAGCAGACCAGAAATACTTATGGATTTAATTTCTAAACTGCTGTAAAAGCTAGTGATGTACAGGGGGTAAAATTACTTCCATGACTACTGTGGTCCATGGCGTCATAATGGCTGTTCTGTGCATCACATGAACGGTTCACTCTGGCCCACAGTGTGTATGCCAGGCAAGTTACACTAATTCTCTTTTGACTGTGCATGATCCATAACCCTTCAATCACCACATAATCGTGTGCTGATCCAAAAATTCTTTAAATGCCGCTATCATATCTGCTTCCACTGCTACCCTGGCGGCCCTTTCCAATCACTTAGCTGTGCTTTTTAATATATTCACAAAATTTGTCCCGAGAATGTGCCTTAAATCTTCTCCCTCTCATCTGAAGTGCACATGCTTTAGTGGATGACTATTAATCCACTAACACACGTTTGGATCCCAGCAGAAGACTGCTGGGCAGAGTTGTGCTGGTTCTTTCTTTGCGAAACATTTAAAACAGATGTTTTTGGGATTTACCTGTGCTAATTCTGTGATGTTCAACATTTTAAACTTGCTCATGTAACCATATAACAATTACAGCACGGAAACAGGCCATCTCGGCCCTTCTAGTCCATGCCGAACGCTTACTCTCACCTAGTCCCACCGACCTGCACTCAGCCCATAACCCTCCATTCCTTTCCTGTCCATATACCTATCCAATGTTTTTTTAAATGACAAAATCGAACCTGCCTCTACCACTTCTACCGGAAGCTCGTTCCACACAGCTACCACTCTTTGAGTAAAGAAGTTCCCCCTCGTGTTACCCCTAAACTTTTGCCCCTTAACTCTCAACTCATGTCTCCTTGTTTGAATCTCCCCTACTCTCAATGGAAAAAGCCTATCCACGTCAACTCTATCTATCCCCCTCATAATTTTAAATACCTCTAACAAGTCCCCCCTCAACCTTCTACACTCCAAAGAATAAAGACCTAACTTGTTCAACCCTTTTCTGTAACTTAGGTGCTGAAACCTAGGTAATATTCTAGTAAATCTCCTCTGTACTCTCTCTATTTTGTTGACAACTTTCCTATAATTCAGTGACCAGAACTGTACACAATACTCCAAATTTGACCTCACCAATGCCTTGTACAATTTTAACATTACATCCCAACTCCTATACTCAATGCTCTGATTTATAAAGGCCCTCATACCAAAAGCTTTCTTCACCACCTTATCCACATGAGGTTCCACCTTCAGGGAACTATGCACCATGTGCACCATCTCATGTGAGATATTAGAAATTAGATTACTATAGTCACTGGTGTTGCAGTGAAACAGAGGCAGGTTCCTCAGGACAGCATCAGGCTGTTCTGTTTACTACATTGATGTAAGTACGTAAAGCATGATACACTTTGATGGCATGCAAAACAAATGCATTTCAGTTTCTCAGTACCAGTGACAATAGAAATCAATAGAACATAGAATAGTGCCAATAATTTGTCTGGATTTTTTGTAAATATCTTGAGAGTAACTGCTCCCTCCCTTCTTTAGGCAGTGCACTTCAGTCTCCAACTGGGAGGGAGAAAATACTCCCCATCAAATATATTCTAAATTGACCTCTCACCTTAAGTATTTGCCCTCTGAGATACCTTTGCCATGGTAAGCCTAATGTTTAGATTAATGAACCATTTTCTGAAAGCTGGATAGAGGGATAGAATTCATTGAATTTCAAAACAGCTGATTCCATCAGTCCTGACTTGTTTGCATGTGGTACCATTGATTGAGTTGTTACTTCTGCAAGTAAAACCAGTTTCAGAAGGAGGCCATTATAAATGCTGTGTATCTAATTCAGAGTATTCATTAATGACACTGCTTCAGTTACTGACTTGCAGTAGAGCAAACAGTTTACTCTACATCACACAAAAACAAGTCACTCTGAAAACCTTCCACCTAAAGTGCAAACCTCCAAGAGGACCACAATCTTGTCCTGGTTAGGAGGTTTGCATGCTTCAATGACCTGGAGAGCTACTTTGGCTGTTGGTCTGGTCACCCATGCCAAACAGGTCAAACAGTAGAGGCCAGCGTATTGTGGTCCATTGTTTCTCCAGGTCCAGTGGCTCAGCTCATAGCTAACGATCCTGACTGGTCAGATAAAACTAATAACAGACACAGCAATGAAGACTCCTTCTACATCTGAGTGGCCAAGGACAGAGAGAGATGGAGGACCTTCGAAGCTTCTCTAAATGCCAAATGGGCAATAAGTACTGTTAGAAAAGTGCAAAGGAAACAGAAATTGTGTCAGAAGGCAAACCTCTTTCCAGGCAAAAAAGCTGGAGAAATAAAAGACTTAAGTGAATGGAGGATAGTTGTATATAGCTTGGGGGCGTAAAATCCCTCACAATCATGTTCAGCAATGTGGATACCAGGATTAATTGAAAGAGAATTACCAAAGTATTTCAAGCCTGACTGGGAATAACATTCTCACTATATCCAGCCTTATAGATTTACATTCATACCCCATCATGGATTTTTGTTGCATTTTTGTTAGTGTTTTTTTTAAAGAAATATCACAAAAACTCTGAATTGAAACAATGCAGATGGATATCTGGTGAACATCTGTCTACCGAAATATTCTCTCCAGAGTGCTGTTTCATTCCGTGAACAAAAATCTCTTTTGGACTGTTGTGCCAAGAGCAGATTGTTCTAGGTGCAGCTAGAATGAATGATTACTTTTTGACAGGATTATTTCCCAGTAGTCCAGAGACAGCTTTGTAAATGAAACAAGACCATGCACTGGAGCTTGGATAACCTACTGGCAGCTGCGCTGATGGAGAGTTCCACTGGGACAAATTGGGTCTGCTTAGTATATCAGCCAGGACCTTGGTTTCTGCCTCCGATATATCTATTTATAGACTGCCCCAGTTGTTTGCTGTTTGAGATGTTTATCTTATTTCTAATATTTTACAGCAGATTAGGTGGAATGAAATTGCTAATTAACAATAGTGGAATTTCTTCAAATGATAAACTTCAATGGTTCAATTTAACATCAGAGAATGTATGCAATAAACAACCTGAACTCCTTACGCTTCGCTGACATCCTCAAAACAGAAGAATGAATGACAGAAAACGTTCGGACCCCAAAGCACTCCCTCCCCCTCCCACGCACAAGCAGCAGCAGAAACATCAACCCTCCGCTCTCACCCACACTCCACTTGCTCCAGCAAGCAATAGCAAAGCACCCAGAGACTACGATCGGACGTCCATCATAAACTACTGTCTGTCCCAACACTTTGACATCTCAGACAGGCACTCACTCGCAAGAAGAGAAGGGTATCACTCCTGCAAGAGACAAGGGGTAGACCAACAGCTCGCTGTTCTGTTGTTAGGATCTGCAGCGTCGCTTATTCGAGTTCTCCCGACACGAGGACTAATAGACTCTCACTCACAATCAAGAGCAAGAGAGAGAAAAATCGCTTGAGTGCAGGGGCCTTCTTCAACAATAATGTTCATGGTTTGACTTTCTTGATGTTTCAATCATTCACGACGCTTCAGTCGGTGACATTGGCGAAGAATCACGTCGTCCACACTCTGAAGATGCACGTCTTCCAGGCTACACCTGGAGATACCGAAACACCAGACTGCTTGGCGAGTTCTGAGAGTGGAACCTGTAGTTGGAGTGTAGCTGCAGATCCTGGACTCCGACAGGACCCCAGTCACCTTGAAAAGGAAAAAGGAAACATGAGAAGAGAAGAAACTAAACTGGAAAAACTGTAAGTCACCCAAGTCTGCAAAAATCTCAGGTACCTTCTTTAGCTCCTCCCATTGGTACATTTCTACTAGAAAATCATGAGCCATATCTAGTGGTTTAAAGCAATTCCATAGCATAGAAAAGTTCAAAGTAAATTTTATTATCAAAGTTGCCATATACAACCGTGAGATTAATTTTCTTGTGGATATACACAATCAGTTCAAGGAGCATAATAGAATCAATGAAAGACTACATCCAACACGACAGACAAGCAACAAATGTGCAAAAGACAAATGGTGCAAATACAAAAATAAATAATAAATAAATAAACAGATAAATAAATAAGCAATAAATATTGAGAACGTGAGGAGAAAAGTACTTGAAAGTGGGATGTGGGAATAGTTGAGTGAGGGGTGAGTGAAGTTATCCCCATTGGTTCATGAGCCTGATGGCTGAGGGATAATAATTGTTCCTGAACCTGCAGTTGTGAGTTCTGAGGCTCCTGTACCTTCTTCCTGATGGCAGCAGCGAGAAGAGAGCATGACCGAGGTGGTGGGGATCTTGATGGATGAAGAACTACACTTTAAATATTAGCTTAACTATTACACATACTCACTGGCTTACAGTGTTTTTACAGTATTTTCTAATTTTATTTCAGTCTATTGGCACTAATTTCTTTTAACAAATTAAAGATTTACAATAGATAAATATCACATTTATTTACTGATTAGTGTGGCTACTAATGATCATCTTGTTTCTGACTAAGTGCTTGGTGGTCTGCACCATTATCTGAATTTATTGTTCAGCATTAAATCTATCCATGTTAAGAGTTCTGTATAAATATACCGTTATAAAGAAGTAAGTTTGGGCCCATTTTGTAATTGATTTTTCCGGTTTTGTGCATTGCGCTTTTATTAAAGCAGCGGCAACTTTGGAATGGGAGCTGGCAACTGATTTCTAATATTGCCACTATGCACCATAGATCCTAAATTATTTCTCAGGCTTCGCTGTTTGGCACTCTGTGCTGTAAGTGATTATATTGCTCATGCTTTTCCCTTAACCTTGAATGTGAATTATTTTTCCAGCCCTTGTAGCTTCCTTGACATTACTGCTGATAAATAACAACAGTTTCATTTTCTGCAATTACTTCCACAATCTCTTCTGGAGAGCACATTATTACTGTGTACCAGTAGCTGATGCAACACACCGTGCTTGAAGCACGTGTGGGAGTAAAATTTTAAATTCTAATGTTATAATAACCACAATCTTAAGGCTGGATTTTAATTGAACAAATCTGCTAGGAACAGGATTGAGGCTTCCCACAGACTTCAGAAATCCTGGAAGCACGTGCAATTAACCTGTTATTGAACATCTTATTTTAAGCTTGACTATGGCATTACCAAGTCTGTTCAGAATACACAGCCAATTAGCACCAACAGTCTTGATGATGATCCACATTGTCATTATGAATTCAGGTCTTGAAGTACCACTCGAAGCATGTTGTTGCATGAATGAAGTCACAGGAAAAAAGTACTGGTAGATATCAAGCAGCTTCTTTATTTGACAAAACAAAGTATAGCAGGGATCACATGGACAGGCTTTCAGTCAAAAGGTCTTGCTGGTCCAATGTGGGGCTCAATATTTTATGTGCCAATCATCAAAGGACAATTCCATATTTATGATGTATCGACAGTGCCTTCTTTGAAACCACATACAACCTTCACACCTCCTGATTCACATCCACACCACAGATACCCAAATAAATTTTAATCAACATCGGCTAGACTGGGATTCCCAGCTTTTAGGAACCCTTTGGTCAGAGCTGCACTCCAAATCAAATCAACAATACATATTGAGATGTGAAGACTGGTAGCCAAAGTCAACTGCTGAATGTATATGTCAATCACTCTGACAAAACATACAAGCTGATGCATTTTCAGTGCAAAAGCTGTACACATTTTAGTTGTACCTGCTTGAGCACTGAATGGGCACTTGGAGAGGTGCTGGTCCCCAGTGATGAGATGAAGACGACTGCAGTAAAACTCAGAAAACTTGGCTGGGGACACAGCAACAGCACGTCAGGCAAAATGCTCAATGCCAAAAGCAGCTGAACGGCCTAAGTGGACCAGAAAAGGCAAGTGTAGTGCATTGTGCAGTTAAAGATTGTAGATGGAATAGTTTCTGAGCTTAGTAAAATCTAGTTGCTCTTTGAATAAATTAGAACTCTTGATTTGGGGCCAGTGAGACTGAAAAATCATAGCAGAGATTAAATGCATTTGTTACATTGCTGTTAACATCGCTAAGGGAATTCAGTGCAGTCTGGGGCCAAGGACTGGAGGCCTGGGTGTGGCCTGACAGGGGAGTGGAGGGCTGTGTGAACAGGTGGGAGGTTGGGCAAGGAGCTTGATCGGCTGTTGTGGTCTTGTTTTGTTTTGTTGTTGTCATTCCTGCTTGGGTGTGTCTGTGTTCTGTTGAATATTGTGGATGTGCTAAGTTGGCGCTGGAATGTGTGGTGGCACTTGCAAGCTGTTCCAAGCACATCCATGGGGGTGTCAGGTCCTGATTGTGTGGAAAACATTGGGTGCTGTGTAGTCACAGTACCCAAGAAGGCTCACCTCCAACCCCTGGTCAGATCAGCCCGATGCTGTCATCTACCTGCTGAACAGAGTCTACTCCCATTTGGATGAGCAGAGCAGTGACTGTGAGGATCATGTTTTTTTTTGATTTCTTGAGTGCCTTCAATACCATTCAGCCCTCATTGCTGGGGGAGAAGCTCTGTTCAACACAGGTTGGCACATCCATTGTATCTTGGACTATCTGACTGGCAGATCACAGTTCGTACAGATTCAGAGCTGTGTGTCAGACACGGCTATGAGCAGCACTGGGGCCCCACAGGGAACTGTATTGGGTCCTTCCTGTTTACCCTGTATACTTCAGACTTTAGATACAATACTCATTCACATCATCTGTAGAAATTCTCTGATGACTCAGCAATAGTTGGGTGTATAAAGGGGAGGACGGGAGGATGAATTCAGGGCCCTGGTGGAGGACATTGTCAAATGGTGCAAGCTGAATCATCTACAGCTCAACATCAGTAAGGCAAGGGAGAGGGTGATGGACTTTAGGAAGACTAAGCCTGCACTGCTCCCTGTTACTATTGGTGGTGAGATTGTGGATGTGGGGAGGACCTACAAGTCCATGGGAGATGCACCTGGATGACAGACTTGAGTGGAGCCCACATGGAGGCTGTGTGCAAGAAGGGCCAGAGTTGCCTTTACTTCCTGAGGAGACTGAGGTCCTTTGGACTCTGCAGGTCTCTCCTTCACTTGTTCTATCAATCTGTTGTTCCAGTACAGTCTTCTATGCCGTGGTGTGCTGGGGCAAATGACATCAACATGGCTGATGCCAATAGACTCAATAAACTGATTAGAAAGGCTGGGCCTGTTATCTGAGTCAAACTGGACACACTGGAGGCTGTGATAGAACAAAGGATCCTTTGGAAAATCCTGGCAATTCTGGACAATGTTTCTTACCCTCTGCATGCCACCTAGGCTGAACAGAGGAGCACTTTTAGTAAAAGACTAAGATAACTGTGCTGCTCCAAAGAGCACTAGATGAGGTCATTCTTACCCTCGGCCACTAGGCTCTATAATGAGTCAACCTATAGCTGGGGAAGTGATGACCCCCTCCTGTTAGACTGTTTGAGGTAACTTATTTTTTATTCTTTCGTACTTCTCTTCTAATATCTGTATATTTGTGCACTTGTAATGCTACTGGGACACTGTAAGTTCCGTTGAGATCAAGAAAGCATTTATCTTTCTATCTAATGCAATTGACGCATTCCATGTACACATGATAAATAAATCCAAATTCCAGAAAAACATCAGGTTGTTCCAACATTCTAAATGGTTGTCTACCATCCGTCAGGTCACTCTGCCAATATTTTCTTCCCACAATTCCAAATGGTGTGAAGTTGAAAATGGTCTTAACCCAATATGGCACCCAGCTCTTGGCATCCATTTGGAAATTTGACTCCTGATTGCTGAGTGGGATTCACGTTCATCTCAGTATTTAATTTCCTAACAGGCAAATTTCTCCCAGATGATATCAACGGCAATGTAACATATGCATTTCATCTCTGGTGTGATTTTCAATTTCACTGGACCCAAAAGTAATAGTTCTCATATGTTCAAAAAACACCCAGGCTTTACCGAGCCCATTTTCTCAGCAACCAATTTTTTTGTTGTTTTCCGGGCGCTTTCTGACCTAAATGCAACCCACAAGATGTGCACCCAGAATGCTTTTTACCTGGAGGTCCAAGTCCTGGTCAGCCTCTATGCTCTGTCCTTGGGATTATTCCGAGCGGTTGCTAGTGCTCTCGGTCTCAGCTCGCAGTGTGCTGCTAAGTAGGTGAACCAAACTCTTCTCAAGAATAGAAGACTTCCTTTACTTTTCCTGAGCCTGCAAGAAGAGGTAGAGCCAGCATGGCCATTTACTGCTGTTACGTATCCCGTAACTGGATAACTTACCAGCAAAGATAGAGAGGTCTGTTGAAGTCTGGTGTCACTATTTTCAAACGTTTTTATTTATAAAGGGACACAAAAGTAGGGTTAATACATACGTTCAGATAGTGCACATCATCAACATTCAATCTAAAGCGCGGGTATAGTAATAATCATCATTAAGAAGTGAGTTCTGCTGGTGTCTAGGGGTTAATAGATTGTCCGTTGGGAATATAAAAGTCACTCTGAAAGTCTGCAGGCCTCAGCCTGTTGGAAATCGCTGGGTTTTTGCGTGGGGCGACCGAGAGAGAGAGATTGGGGGGAGAAGAGAAAGAACTTGCCGAGTCTCGTTGAATTTTCCGTGAAATTGGGGGAGCGTTGGTTTCCTCTCCCCGATGTTAGTTAAAGCGGTTTTCTGTGATTCCAGCCACAAATTCCAATCCCGGAATCTAACGCACGTGGCTTCCTTCAGAATGGCTTCCCGCTGCTGCAGGATCACTCTCTCGTGCCTTCTTGGTGCGTCTGAGGGGACTGTTCCCCTGAGACTCTCCTTTATACTTCCTCACGGGGTCGCAGGTGTCAATCAGGTTGGGATGATGCAATCTCTCTCTCAACCAGCCCACCTTGCCCGAGGGCTTTTCACGTGGTCTCCATGAGACAATAGTCGCTGTTGTCTTTATTCTGTATCCCTGGTGGTACCTGCAATTTGGCACGTCTCTCTCTCTCTCTCTCCGACTGGGTCTACTGACCACCCCCCCTTTCGACGGGTGCTCTTGCGATTCTCACAAGGGAGGGGGCTGGGATCATCACACTGGGTTTCCTAAAGTGCGGGCATTCCTCTTCTGTGCTCACAGCCACACCTGACTGGTAGGTCTGGTTGTGGGCGATCAAGGTTCTCTGTCCTATTACATGCCCCCTGAGGACATGGTTAAATACTAAACCCTCCATTTCTGCTGACCTTCAGGGACCGCTTAGTCATCTGACACTCCCATCGTCACAGCATCTGAAGCCCTCTGGTGGTAGGAGTCGACCATGGATGTTGCATCCTAGCTGTCGACCTGACAAGCCTGGGCAGTATGGAGAGCAAGCTGTTGCCCACGCAGCAGGCTGCTGCTCTCCGCACAGCTGAGGAATCCAAAGGAACAGCAGAGACCGACATAGTTTTTGCACTCGAGGCATCGCAGGAGTTGCCATTCAGTGTTGACCTCACTGTAGGACAGCCTTAGGGACTCCAGCTCCAGATTTTCCCTCAGGGTTTACCCCTGAAGTTTTCCCCATGAGTGGGTATAGCTGCAAGGCAGTGGAGGTTTGAGATCAGAGTTTTCCTTCTCCTCGATGAGCTGCCAACCACGGCTGACGAGTCCCGGCTATGTGAAGCACTGGTTTTAGGGCACCAGTAACTCACCTTTGACCCTTCTCCTGTCAGTAGAAACAGTTCCACTGGGCTTAGTAGCTAAGCCACACGTGAGGGCCAGGAGTTGGATTTGGTTGTCGGGGCTATTTGAGACACACTTTTGGGAGCATTTAATAGGTAGTGGGAGCTTATCCTCATAATCACCCCTGGTTATGGCAACCTTAAAAACCATCACAACATCTGCACTTGAAATAACAGCAGTCCCCTGCAGCTGGAAGAGTGCTGTTCATACTGTGTGTCCTTTTAAAGAGCCATCTGCTGGAAGTGTACCTGAAGGGTTAAACCCCAGCCACTTTCTGCAGTGAAAGCTGCACCAAAACTGGCACAGTTACATGCACTGTGAACCTACAATTAATCGTCTTGATCTTTGAGGCTTTCAAAGGCAGCTTTTGTGTGACCTACAATTTGTTTTCACACCATTAAATGGTAGACAACCAAATTCAAGTCCATTGCACAGATTGATGGCTGGGATAGACAGAGTTTTAAACTTCGTGGAATAAGAGAGAACAGGCAGGGAGGCACTGAAGGTTAAGAGGCCTCCCTCTGTTCCTATTCCTTATTATCACTTGCATTATTCACTCAAGTCATGTTACTCTGCTTTCCCGTGCCTCATCACACCACAATTACACACAAACTCCTTCCACTTAACCCACACCCCCAGTATTCTACAGATTCTCACTTCAGGTCTCTACCTTCCTTTACTGTAGGAGAACAGACTCCAGAAACTTGGACCTTCACTAGAGCTGACATTCAAGCTATTTTGCAATGTTTTAATTCAGATAAGGAGCTGTTTTGTGACAAACGAGAAGCTTCTGACAGCACACTGCCACACTGAAATAAATATCATTCATCCATACAGCCTACAACAATCACTCTTGTAGATCAATCTCAACACCAAGTAAAAGATGATCACATGCACGATCAAGGCTTAGAATGGTGTTACTTTGACTGCCTGAAATTAATGTTTTTAACCAGATAGGAAATGGTGTTGGAGGATGAGACTGACTCCTCAGAGGAGGCCACTCACTCTGAGAGTGTCCTGTCCCTCGACTCACTCAGAGCACCCAGCAGCTTGCATAACTACTGGTAGCTCTGTTTTCATCTGGAGGCTCAAATATCACAAATAGACAAGAGCAAGTGAAGGTAAGGATGAGGGTTCATGTCAGAATGTGCCAAGTTGTTCAAATTCTGCTCAGTCAAACCCTGACTGCAGTAAGCCACACTTCATGCACAGAAAATCAATAGGATGTATTCCTCTCTGGCCCTTGACCTTTCCCACACACCTGACTTCGCCTATCACCTTCCAGACAGCCTCCTTCCCTCCTCCCTCCACCACCTTTCTACTCTGGCATCTCCCCCCTTCCTTCTCAGTCATGAAGAAGGGTCTCAGCCCAAAACTGTTTACTCACTTCCATAGATGCTGCCTGGCCTGCTGAGTTCCTCCAGCGTTTTGAGTGTGTTGCTCAAAGAGCAGCAGCAAACCTGCCCCACTGTGCATACGTGCAGGGAGACTGAGCCAAGCCCAAGGGGCATGAAGTCACAAGCCTTTGTATTCATCCTTGTAATGAGTGACCACTTGAACGTACAGACCACTCAAATACGTTTATGCATGTTTGCTATACTGTACGTCAATGGGATACTTGATACCCTAGTCTATGGATGTCTACATCTGCACCAATGTGATTGTCAGCGTTTGAAAAGATGTACAAAATCTGGAAGAGAAATGCAAAAGGACCATTGGTGAAATGGATAAGGACATGACTCTGATCGAAAGATTCCACTTACGCAGCCAGGGCTTGCTCAAAAGCTGAAGTTGTCCTTTGGGGGCGTGCCTGAAGTCACTTCGATTGCGATTGGTTAGTTCAGAAGCTGCAGCTGCTTTTCCCATTGGATGACTGCCTGCTGTCCCGTTTCAAATATCTCAGGTATATCAAATAGCCCATGAAAGGAGCTGGCTCTTTTCTTCCTTTAAGGCAAGGGTTCAGATGATGATTGAAAAGGTATTCTCTACATGCACTTTTAATTATGTCAAGTGTACATACATTTGTTGAATATTCAGCTTTGTAGTATCTATAACTTAGGAACATGAATGCTTGGTCGATTTTTTCTGTTTATAAATAAGTTATTAATATATCTATTCAAAGTCAGTGCATTTCTTGCCTCACTTGCCAGACCCATAAAGCTGATTCAATGTTAAAGAAGTGTCTTATGGAAAACTTATAGTTGCTCAGAGGAAGGAATACAATGGATTCCGGTTAATTGAGACACATCAGGACCAGTACACTTTGGCTCAATTGAATGGCTGCCCCAGTTAGCTGGAGTTTCATGGAAATAGCTGAAAATGTATAATGAAGACAAACTACCATATAACTGAGTAGTAAATTATGTATTTAAATGAAATGCAGAACAAATTAGAACACTACCAATGCCACTACAATACTGTAAAACTGTGTATTAGTTCCTAATAGTTATTGATGAAGTAACTCAGCCAATGTACACTACTGTGAATGGGGTATTCAGGGAGGGGTACTACCTCTGGTGAAGGGACTTGTCATGGCTATTCACCTTTGCTCTCTACTGGACATTCAGCTCTCACCTGTGTCCCCAAGTAGCTGTTAGTGAGGGACTGTGGCCACACCCTGCTACACTGCTTCAACAGCTGAGGGTAGCCATTGGGCCTAAAAGCCCCAGTGAAATCAGGACATGCCTGTCCTACCATGCAATGCCTGCTCTGGCAAACTGGGCAGATGAGACCAACAGGGAGATCCAACAGCTAAGAAGGTGGTTCTGCAATGCTTCAGGGAGAGTGAAGGACATGATCAGGTACAGATGAGGTTATTGTTATCCATTGCCGCAAAGGAAGACCCCATTTGTGACAACTACTCATACTCCTGGACCAGGATTTCTGAGGTCAAAAGAGCGGAGCTGTCCAAGTGCAGTGGCTTTTCCACTTTAAAGACATTCCCGCACAAGTTTCACTGTCATATGATGGACAACCAACATGCTGCCATGCTCTTTTGATTGACTGTAAATGAACAAAATTAGCACAGATAGTGGACTACAGATCATACAATACATTCAATGATTGCGTTTTCCAAATCTTTGTTTACTATTATAACATTCAAGATGACTGTCAGTACTTCAAATTTGGAAACAGCTCTATTTCTATCTTTGATACCTCCTTTTTTCCTTTTCGATGTTCTTCTGAAGGCTCTGACTTGGAGTTACACCCTGACCTTGGTTCTTTGCAGGAATGGTACCTGCTCTCAGGGCCTCACAACCAGCCGCTTTTTATATCCCAAGGATGTGGCCTGGAAGCATAGCACGCCTTCAGGATTGATGCATCATCAATAACTCCAGGAGACTGGAAGTGAATGTTAGGCTTTTATTAACAGCAAAAAGGGAGCACGACATCCTGCAGACTGAGGGAGGAGCAGTGCCTCCAACCGCCTTTATCCAGGGGTCTGTGGGAGGAGCCACAGGAGCAGTCAGCAGGGGGGCATGTCCAGACAGGTATACGCATAGTTTACCACAAGGATGCCAGATTTTTGTGGCACTGGAGACGGGCTGATTCTAGGCTGGTGCGCCTGACTGAGGCATTGTGGGAGAACACAGAACATCGGGAGCCGTGGGTTAGCTGCCGTGGGCAGTATGTCCAGAGAGTTGGACCTGGGGCCAACTCTCCGGGTGCAGAGCTCGGAAAAGGCAACACAGCAGACTTTTAACATCGTAAATCGGCAAGTTGTTTGCTTTGTCTGCCCTCTTGCTGTGGGGACACCTCTTTTTCCCTTATCAGGGACAGAGAGAGCATGTGGAATGTTGATTTACTGGGTGAGTGAGTAGTCTCCTGGGTATTGCAAGTCTGTGCCTTTACTGAGGCTTGGCTGCAGGCTTGAGTGCTTGGTGGAGGGTGCTGATGCTTTTCTGCTGGTGGGGGTGGGGGGTATTTGTTGTTTTTCTGCTGCTTATGCATTGGCAGGGGGAACTGGGGGGGGCTTTGGGGTTCTAACATTTAACTGTCATTCATTCTTTGGGGCACTCCTCTGTTTTCGTGGATGCTTGCGAAGTAAAAGCATTTCAGGATGTACATTGTATACATTCCTCTGACGTTAAATGCACCTATTGAAATTCTTCATTGTTCCTCACTTGCTGAAGTAATGAAATAGTTGTATTTTCATTTCTGGCATCTCCAAACCTAAAGGCTTGAAACCACAGTGAGCAAAACATAATCTAAATTGTCTTTCTGCTTATTTCTTGCTATCAATGGCAAAAATCCCTGCTCTTTCAATTTAAACATGCGCAATTGATGCTATTTAAAAATGGGTCTCTCTAAGCACATTGTAGTGTCTAATGGCCACACAAATTCATGCGACTGGTCCAAATTAGAAACTGTTCAACAGCAGTCTCCTGCCCCATTAAGCAGCAAACTGCCTCAAATAAACAAATGGAATCCCATCTATATTTTCAATTGGTTTTCGTTGTTCCAAATAAGCAGCTCCTTCGATTAACTGATGGACCAATTAACAGGAATCCACTTGTTAGCTTGTGTTATACGATAGCCTTCATGTGGTTCTTAGGTAGGGACGTGAATGTGAAGAAAATAGTTAAATGGACATTGTGTGGGGAAAAGGATTTAGTTTAGTTAAACAATTAATTACTATTTCAAGTACCTTAGCACCACATCATGGGCTGAAGGGCCTGTTCTTGTGCTGTTCTGCTCTATAATATTAGGTAACATTTCAGTTATAATTAAATTCATATTTGTGTTTGGCTCGATTTCGGTTGCTGTCCAGCACATGGCATTTTCACTTGTAACAATTGAACTTCAGCAGTGAAGTGCGAACAGGATACACAGTAGTTGGCAGGGCTGATTCATGCTGAAATATAGAAAACAAATCACTGTAGTTTCTTCATTTCCAGCACCTGCAACATTTGCTTTTTATTCTGGCTAGCTCAGTCGATAGAGCATGAGACTCTTAGTCTCAGGTTCGTGGGTTCGAGCCCCACATTGGGTGTGGCTCTTTTGCACGTTGCACATTTAGACGAAGAGATAACATAAAGATTTTACTCCTCATGTATGTGAAGGATGTAAGAAATAAAGTCAATTCAATTCATCTTTTTTAAAATTTGTAAATACTAGCAATTGGAATAGTCAAGATTGTACTATGGAACCTCTATTATTTCATATACCTGATGAGAAACCTTGTAAACTTAAATTTGTAAAATTCATCCCTGTAAGTAACTTATACACAGATTTTATGACATGTGTAGCTATCTTTCAAAATGTCCTTCTCACAAGAAACTCTCTGAGAATGGTACTAAGAACTTGTAAATGAACAGATTAGTGAAGGTCCACATTAATTTTAGTCTGTATTACTTGCAGGACTGCTTACATTATTCAAAACCTCTCATTCTGCACGTTTAATAAACTTCAGTTCATCAAAGACACTGTGGCACATAGTCTTGGGGGCACTTGAGTTTGACCCAGATTGATCTTGGTTCCTTTAAATTTCATGCTTAAACTTCAGATCCAAAGTTTAGTTTTCTCATTTCTGTGATTCCCCAGAGCACTGCAACTCCCTCCTACACTCTGCTCCTTCACCTCTGGATTGGTTTACCTTCTCCGCTCTTGTCAATGTTGACCATTTAGCCCCGTGAAATGGAATTCTTTCACCATCTGTCCAAATCCCTCTCCTGCTTCATGATGCCACTAGAATGTGAGATTTGTACAAGACTAAAGTTAGCCCTTTGGCCCAACACACACATACCCCAATTCCCTGCATTAGTTCTGTCCCCTTCTATCCCTTGTCTAAGTCCCTCTTTATATAACCTCATATATAGTGATCATATCTTACTCCAATACCAACAATAGCAGCAAGTTCCAGATACAGTATCAACCACTCTGTGTTATTTTGAACACTGTGTCATATATAAACATATATAGAATTCCTCTCATCTCTCAGAAATCCTCTCTCTCATCTTAAGCTAATGCCCTCTTATTTTGATACCAAGGGAAAACAATTCTGCCCCCCTTTGCCTCTTATTGTATATATTCCTGGCCTCCTTCAATCAAGAGAAAATAAATCTGGCCTATCCAATCTCATGTCATAACTAAAGCCTCCCATCTAGGCACTATTCTGGTGAACTTTTTGTAAAGTTGCAATGTAATGTGCCAACTTGTATACTCTAAACCCTGACCTATGGATAGAAGCGGAACATCTGCCTTCTGCTTGGATTCATATCACCTATGAGAGAAAGCAAAACATTGGCCTTCTTCGCCAACATATTAAATAGTGTTGTCACTCTTAGGGAACTTTGGACTTGGAGGCTCACACTGGACTTGAAACACAGACTATGTCATTACCTGAGAAGCTGTGAGTAAGACTGGGTACTAAAATATTCACACTTGTGACCATCCGACAGAAGGAGTAACATAGAAGCAGTTTGAGAAAATCCTGGGCTCCTGAAGAAATCTCCTCTCCACTGCAGCAAAGAGATTTTCTCCAATTCGATTATGTCTGGCTGCAGTCCTATTCGTGATGTGAGTAGTTACTTTCTGTACACTCTTTTGGTTATAGAAATACACCTGGAAACATCAACTGTCCTTTTCCTTCTCCAGCGGGCTCCTAATCCATTGAGTTCCTCCAGCAGTTTGTTTTTCATTTTGCTCCTCTTTTTTATGTTGGACCAATGCTGTAATTAGATTTGGAGCCTAATAGAATCAAAATATGCCCCAGATAATGGCTAGCAGCTCCAGCAAAAGCAATGTTGGCAACACTCCGCACTATTTTACTGATGACCAAGAGGAAGCTTAGGTTCTTCTATTTGTGGTTGGGGCAGAGCATTTTGATGCTGTTAGGTTTATGCCAGTATTGTGGCTCCAAAGGAAGAGCTAGGCTGGTGGTTCAGCTATTCTGGAGGACGATCTCATCACCAGAGCCAGACATTACCTTGTGATGTGACGATATTGGGCTGCAGATTGTGAAGTTCTAAGACCTTCAGCCCTATTGGATATAAATAGCCACAAGTACTCTCTCTGAAGGGAGATTATACTGTACCTACCCAATCTTCAAATACTACTTTATTTCCTTGTTTATTCTCTATGGTGAGTTTAGCTGCCAATACCCACTATTTGAGCAGTTGGGTCCCTTCTCCCAACCAAGGAGAATATATGTCCTGCTAAAAAATCAGTTCAAACGCAGTTCGTTTACTTTCAGTGATACACATTTAAATCCAAACAACATTTATAAAACACATTAAAACTTAGAGGATTGCTATCTTGAGTATTTCCAAATTGCAAAGCATTTCTAAAACACAGAGCCTTTCCAAAACACAGATACAATTGCTTATAAACTAAAAGGACATAGTAACAATGCAGAGGATCAAATCTTCCAACACAGAAACTGAAGCTAGAGAAATGCATTCTAGTCCGCCCTGTGTTTCTTTCATGCTCTTTGAAGATCCTTGCCCTGTTCCTATTAAGCCTGAATTGCTCTCTACTCTTATACCCTTCTCCTGCCACGTGGGTGACCACTAGTATACGATATTTCCTCAGGTGCCCTTTTTACACAAAAGGTCACAAAAAGAGACATAGTTCTCAGCTACCTATACTTAACACTGTTAAGCAACTTCTCTGACTACATGAATCTTCCAACATAAATATACTGATAAACTAAATCTTATACTACACCAAGCTTCTTTAAAATAAGCAGCTTAGTCATCTTGTCTCATTTTGAAACAGGCCAAATTAAATAACCCATCATCTTATACTGCATCTCTTGAGCAGCAATAAACCAGGAATCTATGAGCTAGCAAGTCTTTGACTCTATACAGAGCTGGTTTCCAATAATGCTCTATAGATTGTATTCTAACTTTAAACTGATTACTCCTTGCCACTTACTTTCTTCAGAACTGAAGACTGTCTCCTGTTTACGACCAGAAGCTAAACAAAGCATATGGTTGGAAGTTCACATACAACTGTTTGTTCTTACATATGGCAGTTATATGTTTAGAAAGAGAATTTTGCAAAAAAAGGACAAGAAGCCCACTGTCCCAGGGAACAAATATCCATCACAGTGAAGATGGGCAACCTTTCATCATTCGCGTGAATGGAAATGTGAACTTCATCTTTTGAGTTCTTTATACCATATCAATGCAAAATTATTTGCATTTCAGTTTCAAGAACCTGAGATACCAAATGATGAAATATAATTTTGTTTCATTATGTTAATAAATGGAAATAAATTCTCAGAATATGGCAAATAATTTCAGAAAGTAATTGGGTATGTCGTATACTTCATTGCATGCAGAGACGAAACAACTTTTATTTTAATTTCAACATTCAGCCCCACAAACCTCTGAGATACCTGCATTCCTCCAATTCAGGTTTCTTACCATCACCTGGTTAAATTATTCCACAGTGTTGGTCATAGTTTTACCTTGCTTTAGTCTCAAGATCAATAATTCCCTATGTAATTCTCATATAATTTTTGGTGGCTCAGTGCCAGATTTTGTTTAACAGCTCATCTGTTTTTCTTTTAAAGTACCTTGGCTCATTTTAGCATGTTAGAGACACCACAAGAATACTAGTCATTGTTGCTTTTTGTGTCACATCCTCACTTATTTGTTTTTCTGCCTCGGAAAGAAGCAGCGACTGGGAAGTGGCACTATGTATACTTGGGCAGTGACCTGTTAAACTTACATAGAATTATCTTCCAGCTTCTTCTCCTGGGCTAGTTCTTGAGAGAACAGTTTTTACCCATAGAATCTCCAGGTTTAGTTGGGACACATATACAAAAGGATGGCAAATCCTCCTTTGAATTCAGTTTAAATCCAGATTTGTGCAGGCATGTCTATCAAAGAAGGACTAACTCTTTTGTAATTTACCTTAAGCATTAAATCTACCGTGCACAAATTTTTGGCAACATTTCTGCAATTACATTATACAAAGCAAACAGTTGTTGATGAGTAGTGTCAACATTTACAGTATTCCAAATGAACATGGTTATTTTTCTATGTTGAGTGATGTTTTAAAAATGTGGTCGCTCGATTGCCTAGAGCATTGGGCCATTGTATATCCCAGATGAATGCCAGAATTCTCACAATTTAAGGACCCTTTTTAAATCTAAAAGTACTCAAATATTTTATGGTAGCACAGAATAGCAATGTTGAGTTTGACAAATTTCACTCTATGCTCTTTGATACATGTTCTCTAGTCTTTTAGGTAGATGGGACTAGAAGCCCAAATGTGAGTATGACCAATGAACGTGTTGATAATGGATACACCATTTTAAGTTGCTGTGCTTTTTGTAGACATAGTTAAAAGATGTTGAGGTAGAAACTGCATATAGGCAGGACAAAAACGAGGTGGGTCATGGGATGCAGAGGAGTGACTGTGGGATTGCTTCGAGTCAGTAGACTGGGACTGAGAGGACCTGAATGAATATGCCGCAGCAGTAACGGACTTACATTCGTGCACCCACAAGATCATTCAGAAGTCCTGAATGAACCAAGAAATTCACTTCCTTCCACTCAATGTCAGCAAAACCAAAGAGCTGATTATCAACTACAGATGGAAGAAACTAGAGGTCCTCATTAGGTGATAGGGTCTGTAACTTTATACTTCTTGACATTATCGTATCAGGAGATCGGTCCTGAGACCAGCATGTAAGTGCCATCACAAAAAAGGCACAATAGCTCCTCTACATAGAAGTTTGCATAGATTTGGCATGTCACAAAAGCATTCAAAAATTTCTAAAGATGCATCCTAACTGGTTGCATCGTGGCCTAATATGGAAACACTAATGCCCAGGAATGGAGGTAGTGGATACAGCACAGTCTATCACAGCTTTCCCCATCATCACTGCCACTGAGAATCAGCAACCACCATCAAGGACCCCCACCTACTATGCATCCTCTCTTCTTGCTAGTACTGTTAGGCAGGACTTCCAAGAGCCTTTGGTTCAACACTATCAGGTTCAGGAACAGCTATTATGCTGCAATCATCCGCCTCCTAGACCGTCGTGGATAATTTCACTCACCTCAACTTGAACCGATTCCATAACATAGAGGCTCACTTTCAAGAACTCTACAACTCATGGTCTTAAGACTATTTAGTTGTTTGCACAGTTTGTTGTATTTTTCACTTTGCTTTTTGTCAGTCTTTGAGTATGTATAGATTTTCATTAATTCCATTGTATTTCTTTATTTTCCTGTAAATGCCTGTAAAGTCCTGTAAAATGAATCTTGAGGTAGTACAGTACTGTGTAAAAGTATTAGGTGTATATATATATATAGATCTAAAACTTTTGCACAGTACTGTATATTATGTCTTTCCAGTTATCAAATGACACTTAAAACTACTGAGCTAATACAAAGTTAAATACTCTTATTTCTATTTCCCAATCATCTTCCTAATTTAATCAATATACAGTACTGTGCAAACGTCTTGGGCACCCTTGTTATATTGCCTTGGGACCCAGAGAAAACCCATGCATTCCACGGTGAGGATGTACAGAAACTCCTTACAGAAGATGTAGGGGTTGAATTCTGAACCACAATGCCTTGAGTTGTAATAGTTTCACGCCAGCTGTGACACTACCATGGCACCGAACAGTATAATTAATTAGGCATATCAGTTGCCTGCAGATCTCACAGAAACTAAATAAAGGTTGGGACAGCTCCATCTTTAAGCACCAAAGGTAAAAATCTCTGTCTCAGTCCACTTTGCGTTTTGAAAATCAGAATCAGAATCAGGTTTATTATCACCAGTATGTCTCGTGAAATTTATTAACTTAGCAGCAGCAGTTCAATGCAATACATAATCCAGAAGAACAAATAAATAAATTACAGTATATATATACTGAATAGATTAAAAATCATGCAAAAACAGAAATAATATATATTAAAAAAGTGAGGTAGGTTTTTCATTTAAGATACTGCTTGGAGAAAATTATAATAGAAAAAGGCATTCCACCATATAATTGGGGGGGAAAGTACATGTTAAAACACATAAGTAAAAGATGAAACATGAAGGTATGTGAGCCAATAATATAAAAGAGGATACCAAAGTTTTTCTTATATAGAGAGAGTAAAAGAGAGGTGGGAGTGGTTATCAGACCACTGGAAAATGACACTGGAGAGGTAGTAGTGAGGGACAAAGAAATGACAGATTAACTCAATAAGTCTTTTGCATCAGTGTTCACTGTCGAAGACACTAGCAGTATGCCAGAAATCTGAGTGTGTCAGGGGGCAGAATTTAGTGTAGTTGCTATTACTAAGGAGAAGGTGCTTGGGAGGGTGAAATGTCTGAAGGTAGGTAAGTCACCGGGACCAGATGGACTACACTCAGGGTTCTGACAGAGATTGCGCAGGCACTGTTAATGACCTTTCAAGAATCATTACATTCTGAAATGGTTCCAGATGACTGGAGAATTGCCAGTGTCACTCTCCTCTTTAAGAAGGGGGAAGCTGTAGCATATTCAATATTTCAATAATATAGTAAGTATATTGTTTGATTAAGCATTCTTTGTTTACATGATTCATTGTGGGTCATATGTAAGAAGTACGTGAATGGCATATGTCACATATGTGAGAGTCTCACGGAAAAGCAAAGCTAAGTAAACAAATACCTGGGCTCCTCTGATTTTCATTTGATTTGTTTTTGGAGTTTCAAATCATAACAGTGACGATGAAGAAATTTAAAAATAAGCCCAAGATGACTGCCTACCTGTTGAAGTGCAGCCCATTTTCTTAGGAAAGAGAGAGAAATGTTCAAGTTTTTAAAAAAAGGCAGAAAATGGACGCAATTAGCAAGCAATGAAGACAGCCATGGGTTCATAAACAGATTGTACCGGGTGTTAAAAATAAGCAGTCAGGAGTGAAAGTGAGCATGAACAAAGTTACAACATCGAAACAGAGACCTGCCTTGCTGAACAAATTGTGTTACAGTTGTGGCAGTGACTCGTAAACACCAGACCAATGCAGGTTGAAAGGAAAAATTTGCAGAAAATGCCATAAAGTGGCATGCCAGGCAGACAAAAATAAATGGACTGCATGGGGAAGAGAAAAATAGAAAAAGACAAGTGGCAGTTTCATAAAGTGCACTAATCTGCATGCTGTTGGTGGAAAATCTGAAATATTGAGAGTGACACCGGACTGAGAAGCCTTAAGATTTACAATGTGAAAACTAGCAGATGACAAGCAACATGCCTTACACCAAAAGTGAATGGCAAATTAATTAAAACAATTACAGTAGAATTGGACATTGGTTCAGCTGTTTCAGTTGTACCACACAATTAGTTTGATTGACACTTCAAAGAGACTGAACTGAAGTCTGCAGATACTCAATTGAGAAATTATACCCGAGAAAAGATGACTTGTGGGAATGACATTTGTAACAATCTGCTTGGAGCACAAGACAAGTGTGAATTCTTTAAACCAAGCTTCACTTACTGTATTAGCATTGATAGAGGATTGGTTAACCAATAGAAAGCAAAGAGTTGGGATACATGGGTGTTCCCCTGGTTGGCAATCAGTGGTGAGCAGAGTGCCGCAGGGATCAGGGATTGGTGCTGGCCCCAGAACTGTTCACGATATACATTAATGATCTGGAAGTGGGGACCAACTCTAGTGTATCTAAGTTTGCTGATGGCACTAAATTGAATAGAAGAACAAATTGTGTAGAAGATATGGAGAGTCTGCAGAGAGATATAGATAAGTCAAGTGAATGGACAAGGGTCTGGCAGATGGAGTATAATGTTGGTAAATGTGAGGTCATCCATTTTGGAAGAGCAGATTATTATTTAAGTGGTAAGAAATTGCAGCATGCTGCTGTGCAGAGGGACTTGGGAGTGGTTGTGTACGAATCACATAAGGTTGGTTTGCAGATACAGCAGAAGGTAAATGGAATGTTGGCCTTCATTGCTAGAGGGATTGAATTTAAGAGCAGGGAAATTATGCTGCAGCTGTACAGGGTACTGGTGAGGCTGCACCTGGAGTACTGCGTGCAATTCTGGTCTCCTTACTTGAGGAAGGATATACTGGCTTTGGAGGCAGTGCAGAGGATGTTCACCAAGTTGATTCCAGATTTGAGGGTGTTAGACTATGAGGAGAGACTGAGTCGGCTGGGACTGTACTCACTGCAATTATGAAGAATGCGAGAAGATATTATAGAAACATATAAAATTATGAAAGGGATAAATAAGATAGAGGAACAAAAGTTGTTTCTGCTGGTAGGCGAGACTACAACTAGGGGATTTGGGGTAGATTTAGGATGGAGATAAGGAGGAACTGCTTTTCCCAGAGTGGTGAATCTGTGGAATTCTCTGCCCAATGAAGCAGTGGAAGCTACATCAGTAAATATATTTAAGACAAAGTTGCATAGAATTTTGCATAGTAGGGGAGTTAAGGGTTATGGGGAAAAGGTCAGATCAGCCATGATCTTATTGAATGGCAGAGCAGGCTCAACAGGCCAGATAAACTACTCCTGCTCCTATTTCTTACGTTCTTATTGTGGTCACACCATTGACACACAAGGATTACACAAGCAGTGGTGGATACCTCAAGACCAAAGGATAGGCCACAGTTGTGGTCATTTTTAGGATTTGTCAATTACTATAACATGTTCCTTCCAAATCTGGTAACTGTTCTCCACTACCTGAACGCATTGGGAAGAAATGGCAATGGAGAAAGCAGTGTGAGTTGGGTTTTCAAACGACACTGCTCTCACACTTTACGATATATAGAATCCAGTGAAGCTTGCCCATGTTGCCTCGTCTTATGGTATAGTTTAGATGCAGTCATGTCATATGCTGTAAATGATGGAAGCAAACACCCCATGCCCTCTGCATCATGTTCTCTTACTGCTGCAGAAAAAAATCTGCACAGATTGACAAAGAGGTCTTCAGTCTGGTTTGGGGTGTAAAACATTTCAACCAGTATCTTTATGGGAAAGAGGTTACCCTCTTATCTGATCATCAACCCTACCGTTAATTTTCAGTCCACAGAAGCGTGTTCCACTAACAACAGCAGCACGAGTGCAGAGATGGGCTCCTTTTCTTGGGAGACATAATTACAGGATGAAATTCAAGAGAACAACTAATTGTAGAAATGCTGAAGGATTGTCCCATAAGCCCTTCAAAAAGCAAATATCTGAAAAATTTACAGAAAAGGATACTCCTCTTGATGTATTCTTCCTAATGCAAATCAAAAGTTTCACTTTTGTGGTGGAGGTGATCCAAAGGGAAAGCACACTGTCTCTGGTCTACATGGCATCCACAAGAGAGCCGGGATGTACAGCAGAAATTCCAGTTTCTCGATTCTCACCAGGATGAATGGCCTTGATGTGGTTGCCTTCTCTGGGGATTGAGAGTTGTTGTACCATCCAAGTTGAGAGCTGAAGTGTTGGAGGAGCTACGTGGTGGTCATCAAGGCATGGTCAAAATTAAAGCATTGGCTTGAAGCTTTCCCTGGTGGCCTGGGGTAGACCAGCAAATCAAGTAGCTTGCCATGCATGGTGTGGGATGCCAACTCATCCAGCAGATGCCAACAGCAGCATCTCTCCATTCCTGGCAATGCCTGCATTGCCCTGACAGAGCATTCATGTGGACTTCCCCAGACTATTCACGGGCACAAGTTTCTTGGTGGTAGCAGATGCAGCTACAAAGTGGCCAGAATTGCTTCCAATAGCCTCCACTACAGCCTCATACACTATGGCTTTGTTCAAAGGTTTGTTTCATTATCAAAGTATACAACCCTGAAATTCTTCTGCTCCAGGTAGCCATGAAACCAAGAAAGAAAAGAACAGCAGCTCTATCATCAACACCAAACCCCTCCTCCCTGCTTAAAAACCAATGAAAACGGAACAGACACATTGACCCTCAAATCCTCCTCCCCT
Organism: Hypanus sabinus; assembly: GCF_030144855.1. NCBI lineage: Eukaryota > Metazoa > Chordata > Chondrichthyes > Myliobatiformes > Dasyatidae > Hypanus > Hypanus sabinus. The sequence goes on along the minus strand of NC_082719.1, from coordinate 43,186,923 downwards.
GAGAAAATGAGAAAGCTTGAGTGAAAAACACAAAATATAAAAAACTAAAAGACCGAAAAGAAGTCTATAGCCCATATTCAGAATGCAGAAAACCTGGGCAACATTCTCTGGGCCCAGCAGCTGGCTTTTGCCTCTCCGTGGCAGTGCGATCTCACCAGCAATCGAAAGGCTGATTCCCCTCTCAATAGCAGTGTGATGCCACTAGCGTTCAAAGGGCTGCAGCCAGCTCACCTTTCACATTTGCCTCGATGTTTCAATCTCCCTCATCGCTTTAATCGGCAAAGTGGAGTCAAACGTCAGCTCGCCATCCCACAGACCTCTCATCATGAGGTTCGCTCACGCAGCCTCTGCCTCCTGCAATCCTCTCAGAGACCATAGAGTGTTGAAACACCCAACCAATCTCCAACCAGCAAATAACAGGGGCTCCAACTGATCCCGAATCACATCCAAGTCGAAAAACAAACATTAAGTACATAAAAGAAGTGGTTTCATACATATGGTTTCATGATCTATCCACCGAAGGAGCATTGTACACAGGCGCCATCTTGACACAGAGTTGAGAAGCCTGTTCTCAAGGCCTGGTACTCCAGGCAACTTAGTCACAATGGAGCACAGTTTGTTGTGGAACAGTTTCAGTCATTCCTGAAAATAAGACATATTACTTCTGCACTGTACCACCCAGATACAAATGGCTTGGAGGAAAAGGCTGTCCGGAGTGTAAAGACAGCACTGTGAGCAACTTTCCACTCATCTTCCTAAACTCTTTATGCAGAACCTCTTCACTCATCCTACCCATGTCATTGGTACCAACATGGACCACGACCTCTGGCTGTTCACCCTCACACTTAAGAATGCTGAGGACTCAATCCCAGATCCTGGTACGGTCACTGAATCAGAAGCTCACCAATTTCTCTTTGCATTTCACAATGCAGCACACTCCACAACCAACAACTCACCTGCTGTGCCGTTCCTGGGTCACCCTTTGCATTCATGCTTGGATCTCTTCAAACACAATCTCAGGAGTGTGCAGGACAAAGTGAGGGCTGCTCAAATAAAGATGCTCAATGTTTCACTCCTGGACAAGCAGCCCTGCCAAGGAACTATAGAGATAGGTCCAAAGTGGGTACTCGGAAAGATTAAGCACAGAACTGGACCACTCACCCACACAATGGACATTGTGTCTGATGCCATCTGGAGATGACTGATCAGTTGAGGAGAGCAGTGTCAATTGATAGGAAAGAAAGATGTCCAAAGCTATCACAACACTTCCTGCAGTCCCAGAGTCAACTCCTACAACCACCACAGAGGAAACCCTATAACTTAAGATTGTTTCACAGTTACAAGTCTCACCTGCCAAGCAGAGGGCCCCCCCCACCACCACCCCTGGTCAAAACAGACGTTATTCCACAAGAGGAAGAAATTCTCTGCAGCGAGTAAATGTTTAGGCTTGAATGGGACAATCTAAAGTTCACTATGATGTGGATGTCTATTTAGTAGTTGTATTATATAGTATTGTGTGTGCGTGTGCGTGTGTGAGAGTGTGTGTGCCTGTGTGCATGTATACATCTGGATCATTCGGGAGGCTGAAGTGACAATAGATAGGACATATAGAGAGGTTGTTACATCCAAGGTGGAGGACACAGGAAACTGGGTGATAGCCACCAAGGGGAAGGGGGTTAAGGAGCCAGTGTAGAGTACCTCTGTGGCCAACCCCCTCAACAACTGGTATATCACTCCAGATACTGTCGAGGGGGGATGACCTAACTGGAGGGGGAAAGTCACAGCGGTCTGGTGACTGACACTGAGCCTGCCTCTGTGACTCAGAATGGAAGGTGGGGGGGGGGTGGGGTGGGAGAAGAGGCATGCTGTAGTAATTGGGGATTTGTTAGTTAGGGGGACGGACAGGAGATTCCGTGGGTGAGAATGAGATTTTGCCTCCTGGGTACCAGGGTCTGGGATCTTGGATCGAGTCCTCAGCATTCTTAAGAGAGAGGGTGAACAACCAGAGGTCGTGGTTCATGTAGGTACCAGTGACATGGGTAGGACAAGTGAAGAGGTTCTGCATAAGGAGCTCAGCGAGTTGGGTGGAAAGTTAAAGTGCAGGACCTCCAGGCTTGTTACCCATGGTGTGTGCTAGTGAGGCCAGAACCAGAAAGATTATACTGTTTAACTTGTGGCTAAGGAGTTGTTGTAGGAGGGAGGGTATAAGATTTTTGGATCATTGGGCTCTTCTCCATGAAAGGTGGAACCTGTATAGAAGGAACAGATTGCACCTGAACTGGAGGGGTCTAATATCCTAGTGGGAAGGTTTGTTGATGCTGCACAGTGGGGTTTACAGTAGAGTTGCAGGGGGATGGGAACCAGGGCACCAGAACAGTTAGTGGAGAGATTGTGGAGGCAGATATTGGCAAGATGTCAAAGTCAGGAATCAATATGTTGAGCATGGTGTGACTAGTGTCCTGAGCTGTGTATATTTCAATGCAAGAAGTATCGTAGGAAAGGCGGATGAGCTCACAGCATGAAGCACCACCTGGAATTGTGACCTTGTATCCATTAGTGAGGCTTGGGCTCATATTTCAAGGTTTCTTTGAAGAGATAGGGCTGAGGAGTTTATAGCTAAGCAGAGAGGAGTGTAGTTTGTTTTCAATATTTCAGAAATACTGTAAGTATGCTGTTTGATTAAGCGTTCCTTGTTTGCATAATTCATTGTGTGTTTTATGTAAGAAGTATCATTAAAAAAAACAATAAAAAAAGTATGTGAATGACATGTAATTGTTGTACCACATCATTTGTGATTGCCTCACTAAAAACAAAAAAAAAGTCAACACATATCTGAGCTCCTGTGTTTTCCTTGTGATTTGTTTCTAGACTTACAAAACATAACAGGAGTCAGAAGATATTAAATTATAGACTAATTAGCTTTGACTTCAGTGGTTAGAAAGATGTTGGAATCCATTGTTAAGGATGGAAATACTGGGTATTAGGAGGCACATGATAAAGTAGGCCAAAGTCAGCATGGTTTCCTTCAGGGGATATCTTGCCTGACAAATTCGTTGGAATTCCTTGAGGAAATAGCAAGCAGGATAGACTTAAGAGAGTCAATGGATGTCATTTACTTGGATTTTCAGAAGGGCTTTGACATGGTGCCACACATGAAGCTGCTTTATGAGAGCAGATGGCATTATAGGAAAGATACTAGTATGATTAGAAGTTTGGCTGACTAGCAGGAGGCAAAGAGTCAGAATAAAGGGAGCGATTTCTGATTGGCTGTTAGTGACTAGTGGCATTCTGCAAGAGTCTGTGTTGGGACTGCTTCTTTTCACATTATACGTCAAAGATATGGATGACAGAATGGATGGTTTTCTAGCCAGGTTTGTGGATAATATGAAGGTAGGGGGTGCTGAGGAAGTAGTGAGTCTGCAAAAGGACCTGTAGAAATTGGGAGAATGGGCAAAGAAGTGATAGGTGGAATATAGTGGAGGGAAATGTATGGTCACATACTTTGGTAAAAGGAATAAAGGCACTACTTTCTAAATGGAGAGTAAATTCAAAAATCAAGAATTGCAAGTCCTTGTGCAGGATTCCTTGAAGGTTGATGTGCATGTTGAGTTGATGGTAAGGAAGGCAAATGCAACTTTAGTGTTCATTTTGGGAGGACTAGAACATAAAGAGTAAGGTGCAATGCTGAAGCTTTATAAGGCATAGGACAGATCACACTTGGGAGTATTGTGAGCATCTCTGGGCCCCTTAGTTAAGAAAAGATGTGTTGGCACTGGAGAGGGTCCAGAGGAAGTTTACGAGGATTCCGGGATTGAAACAATTAATGTATGAGGAGCATTTGATGGCTCTGGACTTGTACTCGCTGGAGTTTAGAAGGCTGAGGGGGAATCTCATTGAAGCCTATTGAATATTGAATGGCTTAGAAAGAGTGACATGGAGAGGACATTTCATATAGTGGGCAAGTTCAGGACCGGAGGACACAACCTCTGGTAAGTGTGAGATCATCCACTTTGGAAGGAATAATAGGAAAGCAGATTATTATTTAAATGTTGAAAGATTGCAGCCTGCTGTTGTGCAGAGGGATTTTGGAGTGCTTGTTCATGAATCACAAAAAGTTGGCTTGCAGGTACAACAAGTTATTAAGAAGGCAAACGGAATGTTGGCCTTCATTGCTAGAGGGATTGAATTCAAGAGCAGGGAGGTCATGCTGCAAATATACAGGGTACTGGTGAGGCTGCACTTGGAGTACTGTGTGCAGTTCTGGTCTCCATACTTGAGGAAGGATATACTGGCTTTGGAGGCAGTGCAGAGGGAGTTCACCAGATTGATTCCAGAAATGAAGGGGTTAACCTATTTGGAGAGATTGAGTTGCCTGGGACTGTACTCTCTGGGATTCAGAAGAATTAGAGGGGATCTTATAGAAACATACAAAATTTTTGAAAGGGATAGATAAGACAGAAGTAGGAAAGTTGTTTCCATTGGTAGGTGAGATGACAACTAGGGAACATTGCCTCAAGATTCAGGGAAGGAGATGAGGAGAAACCGTTTTTCCCAGAGAGTGGTGAATCTGTGGTATTCTCTGCACAGGGAAGCAGTTGAGGCTTCTTCACTAAATATATTTAAGATACAGTTAGATAGATTTTTACAGAGTAAGGGAATTAAGGGTTATGGGGAAAAGGGAGGTAGATGGAGCTGAGTTTACGGACAGATCAGCCATGATCTTATTGAGTGTCGGGACAGGCTCGATGGGCCAGATGGCCTACTCCTGCTATTTCTTATGTTGACATCCATTTGTAACAGCGAGGAGGAAGAATTTTCTAAGCCAGAGGGGAGTGAATCTGCAGATTTTGTTACTACAGACTGCTGTGGAGGCCAAGTTATTGGGTATATTTAAAGCAGAGGTTGATTGGTTCTTGATTAATCAGGGCATCAAAGGTTATGTGGAGAAGTCAGGAGAATGGGGTTGAGAGGGATAATAAATCAGCCAAGCTGGAATGGCAGAGCAGGCTTGAATGGCTGAATGGCCCAATTCTGCTCCAATGTCGTATAGTTTTAAAACACTTAGTATTCCTCCTGTCTGTTGCACTGTTCTAATAGTATCGGAAATGGATTGAGGAAGAAATTGGAAGAAGGCAGTCAATTTATTTCAAGCAGGCATGCAAGTTTGAGTACATATTTGGGCCTTGCTGAGAATAGTAGGGGAGGTGAACCTCACTAGGTGCTTGATATTTGTATGAGAAGTAATCCAATAGCTATTGTGAAAAAGGGACCATTCAGTAGTCTTATCACAACAGGATCGAAGGTGCCCTTGAACCTAGTAGTACATGGTTTCAGGCTTTTCTATTTTCTGCCTGAAAGGCGGGCATAGAGTAGAGAACGTTGGGGCTAGGAGGGATTTTTATGATGGCTCCTTTACTGAGGCAGCAGGAAGTGCAGACGGTGACCGTGGAGGGGAGGCTGTTTTCCATGACATACTGAGCTGTATCCACAACTCTCTGCGTTTCTTACGGACACAGGTAAACCCATTGGCAACCTAAGCTGGAGTGTCCCCAGACAGGATGTTTTCTATGGTGCATCGCTAAAAATTGGTTACAGATATCACCTATCAGCTTAGGAACTTAAATTCTGGAATAAAAGGTTTGCATCACTAATAGCAGCCATGAAACTTTTGGAGTACCCTTAAAATGAAGCTGGTCACTGATATACCACAGCAAATAAAATGGCCGCTCATATGGAGACCCTAAGCAATGTTCCTGACTCTTTCATGACTTTTGTAATGCCCAGCACAGGGAACAATTGGGGATGACCTAGGTCAGGCAATTAAGATGGGTCTTAATTTGCAGAAAATAGAGGCAGATGGATCATGTACAGGCAGAAGAGATTTAGTTTATTTCAGCTTTGTGTTTAATGCAAACATCTTGGACCAAATGGACTGCTCCTGTGCTGAACTGTTCTATATTCTGTGAATAGATACATTTAAAACAAAAGGATACAGAAACAACTTAGGGCAAAGACAATGAGAGATGGTCAAATAAATGTTGGCCTTGCCAGGTAAGCACATTACCATGATGTCTACCTGTAACGGAGGTGTTAACTGGCATACAGCATGGGAGAATGGGCATGGGTGTGGGCATTCAGTGACAGAGGATCCAACAGATTGGATCTGCTGCATCTAAAGTCCTGAATGCTGGTGGATGATTAAACAGGTTAAATTGGTTTATTATTGTTACACGTTTTTCTCTGAAGTACAGTGAAAAACTGGTCTTGCCCACCATCCATACAGATCAATTCCTTGAAAATGCATCAAGGTGGCAGGGTCCGGGCCTGAGAGTGGAAAGCAAACTCATGTTTAGCCAATTTAAGCATCAAGCCAGATCAAAAAGACCAAGAATCATGGTTGATGCCGAAGGGCAAACCAGTTTCCAGCTCACTACTTCATGATGCTTTACTCACCCAAGCGCTGACTCTGCAGCTGTGGCCTACAGCCATCAACACTTGCCCCAGGGCTGAACTGGCTCCGAGACTGCGGCCTGCAGCCATCAACACTCGCCCCAGGGCTGAACTGGTTCCCAGACTGTGGCCTGCAGCCATCAGGCTTCTGGACCAACTTGCAGCATTGAACTGATCCCATGGCTGTGGACTCCCTTTTGGGGGACTCTGTAGTTCATGTTTTGTACGCCATTTTACTTTTAAAAATGATTGTTTGCACAGGTTGTTCATTGGGTGTTTGACAGTCTTTTTTTTGGTGGATTATATTCCTTCTGTTTTGTGGCTGCCTGCAAGAAGACGAATCTCAAGGTAGTACTTGGTATACATATTTTGATAATAAATATACTTTGAAGATAATAAAATAAAGTGGTACAACACAGAGAAAGTGCAGTGCAGGGTAACAAATTTGTACAAGGTCACAACAAAGTAGATTGTGAGGTCAAGAGTCCATCTTATCAAAGTAGAGAGTTGTTCAATAATCTGTTAACAGTGGGATAGAAGCAACCTGCTTGACTGGGGCCCTATTTGCGGTACTAACCATTCTTCCCCCTCACTTCTGGTACGTTCATTACGTGCAGTGTCGTGTGACATAGATGAAGGTGGTCTAAGGCCATGATCAGCCTTGGCAAATATTTCTACAGAAGTGGTTGGCCATTGCCTTCTTCTGGGCAGCGATTCGACAGGATGGGTGACACCAAGATGGGAAACCCCAATCTCTAAAGAACAACAATCCTGAATGTGGCTTCCATGAGGTTGAATAGTGCACTAAGTGGCTACACACTACGATTACAAACACATTAACGGATTCACAGAAAACAATACCATCACCCTACTTTGATGCACGGCTCTCAGTGATGGTGCAAGGTAGAATACAAATAAAGCACAATCTTTGTTAAAAAAAAATGTTTGAGATCATTCTCAATAGTCTAGGCCTGCTTTTTTAAAAAAAACCTTTAGAGTTTGCTATTTTACATTGTTACTGTGAAGAATAAACAAATGTTTAGAAATTGGAGACACAAAAGACAGCAGATGTTGAATTTGGAGTAAAGAAACTGCTGCAGGAACTCGGCAGGTTGGCCAGCAACTGTGGAGGGAAATGTACAGATGATATTTTAGACTGGGACCCTTCATCTGGACTGGAACTTGTTTTAGAACTTTAGAGATAGAACTCTATTTATTGAGAGTCTCATAAATGTGACCTCCATGCCATTAAATATTGAAGACTTTTTGTACAATATTTGACAAGATAAATAATCTGTATCATGCAGCTTCAACAAATGAAGCGTGCTTTTACATCGACACTGTACATTCTACACTCTCCTCAACAGAATTTCTGGTTCAAATTCAGCTATTTGCTATTCTTACAAGATATTGTGAATACCAAAAGCATTCCAGTAAACATATAGTTAATTCAATGTTGCCGTTCACAATATTATGCCAGAGAGTACATTACAGAGAGTAAATTACTCTGTGGGAAAACTTTTGTGTGGTTATTCAGTGAATCGGAAGTGATTTTTGAAAATCAAAAGGGAGTGCTTAAAGTATTTCTGGCTATTGTAATACTTGGGACAGTTAGGGAGCTGGTCCGAAGAAAGAGATATAAATGTATTTGCACATATTTTTTAAATACTTCTTTTGATTCAATCTCTTAATATAATTGAGGGAACCCCCTCCAACCTCCCACGAAGCCCACTCTTAATGATTTACACCAGTAAAATGCTGAGTAAAAAAAGCTTTGTGAAACTACAGCGTAAATCCCCTACCTAACGGAAGTTCCCCGAAAGCAGCCAGTGCTTTATAAAAAAGTAGTCGCTGCAAAAGTTCGTTACATTCCCATGCCAGCATGAGGAACGTGAAAGGAAAATGCCCGTATACAATATACATTGGCAAGAACAGTGTGCCTGAGTGACCCATTTCTGCACTGTAAAACTCTACAATTGTCAAATGAGCAAAAACAAAATTTGTAACCCAGTTTACCTTGTGCTCTATTTTTTTCTTCCAATTGCACAAGATTCTCATCGATTACAACTTGTTTTTGTGCTGTAGGTGTGAACTAAATTTATTTCCATTCAATCCAGTGTTCAGTAGGGACAAAGACAAATCAGTAAGTATTTCTGCACACCCAAACAAAGATCTTAGTCTAATTTTCCTCTACACAGGGCCTGCATTAATGTATCTTCTTTACGGCTTACCCTGAGCTTTTGAAGTAACGCACAGGGATGCTTTTGACACAGACTGCAGAGATTATAAATATCTTTTTTCTGAAGACATAGGAAAAACAGGAGTCACTTTCAAGCACCTATACACAAAATCATCAGAATCAAAGTTGAGTTTATTGTCTTATGCACAAGTACGTGTATGCACAGGTGCACTGAGAAACTGACTCGTAGCAGCATTACAGGCACACAGCATCAGATACACAATGGTCACAAGAAATGGATGTTAAAATGCTGGGAGGAAAAGAGACCGAAACAATTGATCGAAATTTTGAGCAGGAGTGTAAACATCAAAATAGTTAAAACTCAGATTTGGTAATTCTAAAACTTTCTTTAAACTGTGTGGAAATTCTTTGAACTTTCCCCTACACTGAACAGTGTAAAGTTAACCATCAGGCTACCAGTAGCGGGAAAGATGAATGCAAAGTCACACTGAACTTCACTTCTAAACTACTTGATACTGTTGCATCTCAAATCTCAACCTGCTCTGAACTAGGCACAATTTATGGCACATTACCAGTACAAAAGGAAAAGGACTAAACAACATCAGCGATGGCTCTGATTTATGAACTAATGAATAAAAAAAACCCAACAAATGCAAAACAAGAAATTCAAAAATCATGGCAACCCGTTTAATATGACCATTTCCTGGAAACATGTAGCTTAGCTCACTTATTGTGTAATACAACTACTGAGGTATCAGAATTATGTGAAAAGGCACATGGACAAGTAAAGCATAGTAAATTATACTGGTGCTTGGATATATCACAATCACAAATTTGGAATACTGTCCAACATCTACATAGTCCCTTCCTTTTATGGACTGGATTGAGATGATGATAGTAATAGTGCATCATTTTTATAATCACTGGATATCTCTTCCATCATAATGTTACATAGCCCATTTTAGATCAATTCAGTTGGGAAACAGACCATGCAGATCAGGGCTGGAGCAATTTAATATATAGATTTTTTAAAAGCAATTCTCTCGGAATTGCATGATTGCAAGACTATTAGCTTTTTACTTAGCTTCTTTTCAGTTCCTAAAAGGTTTTAAAAATGCTCAGTAGAGAAAAATGACCTATTTTATGATACCAAACTACAGCACGAGTGTAAAAGAGCATGCAAGTCAGATCCAACCCATCTAGATCTATTTAACCTAGCACAAACCAGTTTTGTTTAAAAGGATTGGCCCAAAAAGTGTTCACATCCAAACATGTAGGCAAGTAGAGAATAAGGGCAATGAGTTGAACTAATGAAGTGTTGGTTTCCAATTCTTAAAATATATCAGCAGATGGATACCATGTTAATTCACTGGATGGTCTTAGCACTGATCAAACTTTCAGTTTTATTTGGTGATATAATGTTTTGTATTTAAACACAAAGTATTGTGAAACCACCCAAATATATTGCTGTATATGATGGGCTAGATGAAATGAAATGGGAAATCAATCATAAATATTTTGGCTGTGGTACATTATTTTTCACAAAACTTTGAAAAAAAATTATTCCTTTTTATCAATCATTTTCTACTTACAGGAAGCTGCTATATATGTAAAACACAAATAAGCCACTTTACATAATCTCCCACCGTGGGTGTTGTAAGGCTTTTCAAAAGACACCACTTGATTTGACTTGCAGTATTCCTTCTCAGCTTTCGTAATTTTGTCCTTACATATCATTTCTTTTTATAAGGTGTACTTTTTTTAAACCAAGATAATACTAATCTTGGTTAGGAATGAAGTGAGGTGAATTAAGAAAACTAAAAATTCCAATTAATGGCAAGAGGAACGTTAGTGTAGTTTTCTTACAACATACCCACAAACTTTGAAATGAACTGACCACCTCCGATGTAACCCTCCTACTACAAGTGTCAGAATTACACTGAAAGCACATGGCTCACTTTTGGTTATCAATACAAACAAGGTATTATGAAGAACCCTTCAAGTATTGTGTCCTGGTTAAGAAGTGTCCAATACATAAAAACAAAACAGGTACAAGCATTGGATATAAATAAACCCACACAATTTTCAGAGAAATGAGTTTTCTATTGATCTGCCTTTGACAGCAGGTAATAATCCAGTGATCAGTACTATGCCTATATAGTTAAACAAGATGTTACTGCTGTGCCTTTGAATAGATCCCATATTGATAGTTTGCTCTGTGGTGCGATGGAACCAGAGAATCCTACTAATCAAAATGTCTTCTCTTGCTTTATACCTATCATTTAAAGTGCATCAGATTTTATAATCCTTTTCTTGTGCTTCAGAGAGAGTTGTTTTCAACATGGTCTGTGCTGGGAACCTGCTTCTGAAATTCTTCCACGGTCGCCAGGAGTGCAGCTCTCTCCAACTCAAGTCTATGAATAGCTTGCTTTAACTTTCCTTCATTAGACAGCAAAGTATTAACTGTAGCTTCCAGGCTTTCAATCTTAGTATGAGCAACCTTTACAAAGAAACAAAAGAGAGATGTGTTCATGAAGTGCTTTTTTACAATCTCAGTGAGTTTCAATGCATATCAGTTCCAAAGGAATATTTTTGAAATATAGACACGACTACAATATTGCGAAAGATTACAACTTAATTGATGCATTGCAAGATCTCACAAAAGAAAATGAGATAAATGACAAGATGACCCACTGAGTGGTAACCATTGCTTAGTTATCTAATAATTGAGAATGGTGCACTTTTAACAGAAGTTAAGAGCCAACGTACCTTGATTTAAAAATAGCATAAAAGTCAACTCGTCAGCTCACTGAAGTATTTCCTAATTAATCTTCTTCATCAGTTTATACCTTTTCTACATGGCCCATCTAAAACAGGAAACTGATATTCCCTCTGGTCCTGACACAGGGTCTCAACCCAAACCTTTGACCATCCCTCTGCTCCGACAGAAGCTACCTGACCTGCTGACTACCTCTAGCAGTTGTTTGTTTTTGCTGCAGTCTCGTGGCTGGACTGCAGGCTTGAAAGATAACCTTAATAGATTGCTACTAGTCATGAACAATGTTAGAGCTGTATTTTATAATTAATCTGATCAAAATTCACTTTTCATACCTCAAGCTCCTCCAGCAGGTCACTGTTCTGCTTGCGCAAGCTATTGTTGCTCTTTTCCAATTTTTCTAATCGCTCGTTTTCAGTCATTGTGGGAGAAGAATCCATCAGCTCATCCTGAAGAACATGGTACTCAACTTCATAGGCCTGTAGTTGCTTGGATAAATCCATCTCGAAAACCTGCAAACATCAACAGTGTTTACTTTTAACACAACCTACAAGATTCCTTCACAATGACCTTTAATTAATCTGCCTACTTAGCTGCACATCTAGTACACATCTTATTTCTTGGTCAATTATTGCATCCGCTGATATAAATACCAATTGTATGAAGAGTTCTGGATATTTTAAAAAGCTGGATGCTGGCAATCTGAAATAAGCAACTGAGAATGTAATGGAAATACTCCAAGGACAAGCTTTCTCTGTGGAAACAGTTAATAGTCCAGGCCTAAGACCCTTCATCAGAGCTGAGAAAGAGGAGGAGGAGGAAACAGGGTTAACGTTTCAGGTTGACAGCCTTTCTCCTGAATTCTTGTAATGGTGAATGCTCTGATGAAAGATCTTTGAACCTGTAATATGCAAAAAAGTTGATAGATATAATAGAAACACACAGATAATGATGGAGGAACTTGGGAGGCCAGGCAGCGTCTTTGGAAAAGAGTGTGGTTGAGACCCTTTGTCAGGACTGGTGAAACAATAATGAGGAGTCAATGTTAGAAGGTGGGGGAAGGAGGAGGAAGAAACAAAGGCTGATGGGCGAAACTAGCCTGGTGGGGGTGAAGTAAAGAGCTGGGAAGTCGACTGGTGAAAGAGATACTGGGCTGGGGAAGAGAGAATCTGATAGGAGAGGACAGAAGGCCATGGGAGAAAGGAAAGGGGAGGGGCACCAGAGGGAGGTGATGGGCAAGTAAGGAGCTACGGTGAGAGAGGGAAAAGGTGATGGGGAATTGTGGGGAGGGGTCATTACCGGAAACTCGAGAAATCGAAGTTCATGCCATCAGGTTGCAGGCTACGTAGACGGAATACAAGGTATTGTACCTCCAGCCTGAGTGTGGGCTCATCACAACTGTAGAGGAGGCCATGGACTAACATGTCGGAATGGGAAGTGGAATTAAAATGTGTGTCCACTCAGAGATCCTGCTTTTTCTGGCAGAGAGAGTGTAGCTGCTCAGACAAGTGGTCTCCCAATCTATGTCAGGTCTCACCGATATACAGGAGGACACACTGGGAGCACTGAATACAGTAGATGACCATGACAAACTCACAGGTGAACTGTCACCTCACCTGGAAGGACTGTTCGGGGCCCTGAATGGTAGTGAGGGAGAATGTATAGGGGCAGGTGGAGCACTTGTTCCACTTACAAGGATAAGTACCAGGAGGGAGATCAGTGATTTCTGAACTTCTGGCAATCCACCCCCTGCTTTCATCATTCCTGATACCCTTTTCCCTCTCCCACCTTATCTCCTTACCTGCCTATCACCTCCTTCAGATGCTCCCACTTTTTCTTTCCCAAGGCTTTCTGTCCTCTCCTATCAGATTCCCCCTTCTCCAGCCCTGTATCTTTTTCACCAATCAACTTCCCAGCTCTTTACTTCGCCCTTTCCCTCCTCCAGGTTTCACCTCCCACCTTGTCTTTCTTCCCCCCACCCCCCCCAACTTCTAACTCTGACTCGTTGTTTTTCCAGTCCTGATGAGGGGCCTCGGCCTGAAACGTCGACTGTACTCTTTTATTCTACAGATGCTGCCAGGCCTGCTGAGTTCTGCCACCATTTTGTGTGTGTTGCTTGGACTTCCAGCATCTGCAGATTTTCTCCTGTTTGTGATTGATATAATCAATGAAAATAATACAATGGTAGAGATTTGAATTCAGACAACACTGGGCTACAGCGGATAGAAACTTATGCTAAATTTAATGAATGAAGGACAGAAAGGTTTACAAATAATTGTGAAAATAGTGTTGAGGCTAATAACACCTTCAGATACGTGAGGAATCAAGAAGCTGTAGTTAGAAAACACTGCTGTATGCTAACAGATCATAAAAGTTCTGCTCTTGCACACAGACATCAAGTAAACCCACTTCAGACATTAAATCACCACATTTTAAAATTTAAATATGATTTAAAAAAACTACTGCCCATCAGCCTCTGGCGTAAGTGTGGGGGCTCAATCTCAGATTTATACAGAAAGTAGAGTTGCTATCTCACAGTGTGAGAGATCCTGATCTCCGTTCTGCTGCTGTCTGGGAGGAGCTTGGTACATTTTCCCTGTGACTGCATGGAGTTCTTCCAAGTTTTCCCAAAGGTGTGAACAGAATGGTTGGTTAATTGGAACTGTGAGTTTCCCCTAGTGTGTAGGTAGAACCCAGTGAGCAGTTAATGAGAATGTGGGGAGTATTTTAAACAATGGGATTGTGATGGATTAGTGCAAATAGTCGGTTGACAGCTGGCATGGATTCAATGAGCTGTGAGCCGTATTTCTGTGTTGTATCTGTCTCTGACTCCAGGACACTTCCTTCCCATCACTGACTCCTTGTCTCTCTTTTTATCCATTTTTTCCTTCACACCATTTCCCTTCCTGTACATGATGTGACACTAAAGTCGCCATTTCTAATTTACAATAGTTTGCTGAGATCATGTAACATTAATTTCAGAATAGCTCAGTGTGGTTGAGAAAGCAGAGGCACAACTGTTCATTTAACTCCCTGACGTCCTGCAGAAAACACAGTATTGTAGCGGTGTGCTACACGCAGCGCAAAAATTACGACACAGAGTCGGTAACTGCAGTCGAAGGAAAAACTTTATTTGGAATCCCCAGCCTCACTTTTAAGCCTCCCTCAACCTGCCCCCCCCCCCCCCCGTGGCGCAGAGGCTCCAAAGCTCTGTGCTCGCAAATCCCCGCAGGCTATCTCCCTTAGCCAGAACGCTGGCTAATTGTGAGCCGGTTCAGATGTGCCAGGAAATGGGTCGCCACAGTATTGTCTACACATCATGTTTTCACAAGCTTTAGGTGCAAAGTGGCTGACAATGAAAGGGCAACAAAGGTTAATCTAATTAACAGCTGTAGCTGGCTAGTTGTAGGAATTTTTGGGCCATTATTTTTCCAACATTGATTTCCCTCATGAGATTAAAAAGTATTCACAACGTATACTTGAAGACATGCATTTATTTAAGATGTGCCCCATCACCAAATAGCCCAACCTTCCCACTCACCTGGTTTCACCCATCACTTGTCAGTGTCTACTCCTTCCCCTCCTCCCACCTTTGTAGTCTGGCTTCTCCCCCCTTCCTGGTCAGAAACATCAATTGTTTATTCTTCTCCTTAGACACTGCCTGACCTGGTGAGATCCACCAGCATTTTTTGTGGCATTTCACAAAAACCTAGTGATCAGTAAAACCATACATGGTTTTCTCATTTCATACAGCCAATATCCAATTTTTAAAACATTGACTTGAAATAGTATATAAACTGATAGAGAAAGCACTGTGATGGAGGGAATAAAATGCAAATAAAACAAAGGTTCTAAATTATGTGCAAGTTTAAGAAGAAGTTTACCAAGAAAGATAACAAAAGGAAATTGAGCTTTAAGTTTCCTTCCCCCCCCCCACCACCCAATCTTCAATCTGCAGAGTATTAACCATAAACAATTGGTCATTTCTGCCATTTTGCATATTTGTTGCATTTTATTAGGTTAAGCTCTCACGATAAAGGCATGGGCAGATTCTAAATAAATGTGGGACATCCTTTCTGTTCACAGAAATAGTTAATTGGCTTCTTTCTGTGATATAATCATCTGCACTACTTTTCCTTTTTTAAGTCTCCAGCAGTATAATCTAAAGACAGATTGGGGAGATTTACCTCATAATTCCCTGCACCCTCTTTTCTTTGCCAATAACAATTTGAAGTCAAAGTGGGTACATCCAACAGACATGACAGTGCATGCAATCATTCTGGATTTATTAAAAAGAATGATTTCCTTCTTCTGAAAACTTGAGAATAATTCTAAACCCAACACCAAAGTGTGGTGGGAATATGACCAGAGACATCCTGTGAATAAATTAAAACTGAATAGTTGCATTATTCAGGAAAGCTAATAAGAACGTTAGAAACAGAAGCAGACATCCTCATCCTGAATCTGCTGTTCAATGAAATTGCGAATGATCTTGCACCGCATTTTCTTACACTAACACCACATCCAATGACTCCTTAAATAACCAAAATGCTATTGATTTTTGTTTTGAATATAGTCAGCGACACAAACTTCATGGCTCTGGTGGACAGAATTTCTAAGATTCATCACCTAGTGTGTGAGGAAATGTTTTCTCATCTCAATCTGAATGATTATTCTCTTATTTTGGGATTATGAACCTTAAATCAAAAAAATTCAGCCAAGGCAGCCCCTGCATTTGCTATACCACACCACAGAGGAATTCTGTATCACTTAATGATATGTCCTCACCCTTCTAAACTCAAGAATATTGGCCCATTCTGTGTACAGCACAATCCCCTTCACTAATTGCAATAGGGAGAATTGAAATGGATTTACCATACTCTATTGCAACAGTCTGGAAGCTTTCGTTGAAATCCCTTTATCACAGTATATCATTCCTCAGGTGGGGAGTCCAGACCGACAAGTAATGATCTAGGTGTGGTCTCATCAAGGCCTCATGTAATTATGGTAAGACATTAATGACCCAGTAGACAAGACATTTTGTAAAAAAGGCTAACATGCCATTTGCTTTCCTAATTGCTTGGCCTACCTTGACTTAAGGACATATTGACCTTTCTGAACACTCCCAACTTTCAACCTTTCACTATTTAATCTTCCAGACATTTGCAGGCAACTGACATTCTTCATTATTTTATATTAATGAATTCTACCACTGGGCGCCTCGGTGGTGCAGCAGTTACCACAACACTATCACAGCTCAGGGAGTCCAGAGATCAGGGTTCAATCCTGGCATCTTACGTAAGGAGTCTTTGTATGTCCGTTCTGTGGAATGTGTGGGCTTTCTCAGGGTGTCCCGGTTTCCTCCCACACATACCAAGTAGACTGACTGGTCATTGTAAATTGCATCACACGATTAGGTGAGGGTTAAGTCAGGATTGTTGGGGGCTATTGGCTAGCATAGCTCGAAGGGAAGGAAAGGCCTATTCTGTGCTAACCTCTAAATAAAATACCACAGCATCCCTCCAGGAAAAGTAAATAAGGGCGCAGCATAAAATACCCCATACAATAAATAAATTTATAGCATAATACCTGATTTATTGTTTTTTCCATCTGCACTAGTCCAAGATTAGGGAGTGTGCATTTTATAAAGTCAATTATTGATTCCAGGCTCTCATGCTGAAGAATTAGTGGCTTGTGGTTTCCCAGCAAGCTAAGAGCTACTTTAAAGATTACCTCTGATCCTTGAAGGAAAATCATATCTGGAAAAGAAATGCAAAATGTATTTTCAACACAGCAGTAAAAACATTATTGGTTTAGGGGGCATGTTCTTTTTTAAGTGAATTTGACTTGAGGTTTCTTTCATTAGCAATAGTGAAAGTAATGAATCAAAAAAGGTTTACTGATTTACTAATCTATGTAATTATGGTGAACAAGAGTACTGAAATTGCTGGACTGTGTATTGCTCAAGACCATGAACAGCATCAATCTACCCTGGGAAAATATACTTAGTTTCTATCCATTATCTTTCTATTCTTAATATCTCAGAATTCAGGACAAAGAGCATGCATGGTATTACGATATTTTAAATTAACAAATATACTTACCAAATACTCTAGCCACAAATCCCAAAGGAAACTGAGAGGCAAATACAGTGAGAAACCAGGGAGCAGCATAAAGACTGGGGCTGATTTCATTCTCCTCAAAGTGGCAGTAAAGATCGCGATGATAGTCATGGAGCAGCCGTGACAGCTGGTACATCTGTATCTGTCGGTCCAGAAGGAGAACTTTTAATCGAATTATTACACTCAATTAAATGGAGGTCAAGCAACTTTTAGAACTAGTGTTCATTGGCATGGCAAACGCAGGGCTCTGAAATGCTTTGAAAAACTTCCACCGATTTCCAGTCATAGCTCCAACAGCACTGACAGATCTTCTAAGGAAATTCTAAACAGTGTTTTCTTAGCTTTACTCTGAGCTCTCACAGGAGATTTGGCAGAGGGCAACTCGACCTGCAGAATTTCAAGACCTGTGCTGCCAAAATTCGTTACGTACAGATCCTCCCCAGGTCACATACACCCAACACAGACTCTCCATACATATGATTGAGTGTTTGGGAGACTGGTGGGACTGGCTGCTGTGGAATGGGAATGGGGCATTTCTACATGCCTCCTCTACGCAATCTCTCCTGCCCTCACCTCCCCCAACTAAGCCACAGCAAACAGGGGCTGGGCCGAGCTGGGGGCTCCAAGCAGACTCACTAAAGCTGGCAGCCACCTTGACTATGCTAGCTTACTCTCCCTGTTTCCATGATCTCTCTCACACACTGTTTCGTCCACTTAGTCCAGTGAACAGTTTGGGTTACAGTTTTCAGGAGTGGAATTCTGTCATAACCTGTGTGAACAGGAGTAGACATTATGACCCCCTTAAACCTCACTTGCTGTTCAATTAGATGATGGCTGGATTTCCATCACCTTAGTACCCAAGAATTACCTATCTTGAATTTACTTATCAATTGAACACTTGCTGTTCTCTCTGATAAAAAATTTCAAACAATTCACAATCTGAATAAGGACATCTTTTCCAGTCTCAGTACTAGAAGAGCTAACCTATTATTCTGAGTCAATGAACACATGCATTGCATTCAACTACTCAGAACTCATCCCTTACTGTGTGCAGACATCAGAAGAACTGGCCTCAAATTTAACTCGGGATAAATAATCATTGTCATTTCTCCACCTGATGCATCCTGTCAGACAGCAATAGCAAATTTTTGAGCAGACTGCACTTGAACTCATTGAAAACAGCAATTTCAAAAATACCGCTGTAACTGTATTTGAGTGATGTCCATTCTCTACCCTTACACCACTTCACTACTCCCAGTCCCACTGACAGCGCAGAAACAATGCCCAAAGTCACAAAATGATGCTCTTTGACAACTTTGGTACAATATCTTTTCTCATCTTCTATGACCTTTCTGAATTGATAAAATATGAAGTACATTACAAAATAAGACTGTTTTACTCAACTTATTCAAATTAATAAGCAGCTGTACAGCCATCTATAACAGAGTGCATACAACCATCCCCCAATGACTATGATATTAATTCAGATCAAATTCAAAAATTAGTACAAAGTAACTTCTTCACCTGTAAGATAATCATGTCGGGACGATACTGCCTTCTCAAGCCCATGTCGTACATGAGAAACTTCAGCATTTGAAAAGCATCTTCTTCACTCATGTGCAGCAGCAAGATTCCTGCCACAAAACTCAGCCCCTGGCAATAGCCCACCTCGGGATCCAGAAGAGAATAGGCTTTCAAAAGATTGTACAGCGAGAGTTGCCCAGCACCCAGCTGAGTTGTGAAATAGGGATGCGTAGGAAATGTGCGTCCTGGAAAACAAGAGCACTCAGTACATCAAAGCAAGAACCCCAAGCTCCATTTGAGCACTGCATTCAGCATCTATGAATATCCAGCATAATTAAATACTGTATACCGTACAGAGATAATGCAAAAAGACAAAGGATCATGGAATAAAGACAAACTCACTGGTTGACATTTATCTCTGCCTGGCACGAAGGCACCAATGCACAAGATCGAAGGAGGCTGCAGAGGATTATACACTCAGCCAGCTCTCCCAGGGTCATAACCCTCCCCATCACTGAGGACATCCTCCAAAACCGGTGCCAAAAGAAAGCGGCATTCATCACTAAAGACCCTCACCATCTGGACATGCCCTTTTCTCATCATTACCATAAGGGAGGAGGTACAAAAGACTGAAGACCCCACACGCCAACATTTTTGGAGTAGTTTCTTCCCCTCTGCCATCAGATTTCTGAATGGTCCATGAACACAACCTCATTACTTTGCTCCCTTTTTTCACTGTTATTTTATTGTAACATAATAATTTTATGTCTTGCATTGTACTGCTGCCGCAATTAGCAACAAATCTCAAGGTGTGTCAGTGAAATTAAACAATCAAGATCAGGTTTTTTTTAATATTAAGTGCAATCGTGAACAATAGCCAGATCAGCTGATCAAGTCAACTAGTTCCCAAAGAGAACTCCGATAGGCCAATCGGATGGTTCACTGCTGCTCAGCGATAGAACATTAAAAAATCGTATGTTAAGAAACATTAAAAAAATAGTAGAAATACTGGAGTCATGATGATCATGATGAAGTCTGCTGGACAGAGACATTTATGTTCTTCTGCCATCAGGTAAACGTTACAGGAGCATCAAAACTAAAACCACAAGGCTACTAAACAGCTTCCTCCCACAAGCAGTCAGACTGCTAAATTGCTGCTCTACCTGACTCTGCTTTGGACACTTTTAACTTGCACTGGACACTTATAACTTGTTTTTAACTGACATGTGGTTGTTGAATTTTACTATTTATTGTTATGTTTATTATTTAGTGTTGCGTTTGTTATGTTATGATTGCACTGCTCCTGGGAAACGCTGTCTCATTCTGCCCTGCAGAGCTGATGTACGGTTAGAATGACAAAAAAGTTTTTGAATCTCTTTGAATACACATGCTGTCCTCCATAATTCAGAGAGATTGAAGGATAAGGTTACAGGGTGACAAAACGTGACAGGAGCACTTGGAACTAAAAACTAACCCCTACCGGGAGAAAACAGCACCTGATCTTTCTGCACTGTTCTCCAGCAGTTTAAGGACTAAGTCCAGCTGGAACATAACTCACAAGTGCTCTTGAAAGTCAGGTATTAACCCTACCTGACAACAACCAAGCATTGCTATCCTGGTCCCCTTCACATTAGCTTATGAAGAAGTATGTGACTTCCCTCCCAGAGACGATAGGTGCTTGTGCACTCGACTCTTGAAGGCTTGGTCCTCATCGTTGCAGATGTTTCCAACCACAGCATCTGGAAGGCTGCTCCAAATTCTGATAGCACAGTGAAGGAAGCTCCTATCCAGTGTGTGGGTTCTCGCATCAGGCACAGAAACAGTCTGAGCAGGCATTGATAAACTTGATCGTGTGGTGCGCCGTATCTCATAAGATGAAGGCAGCATGGCGCGAAGGTCTGCAGGCCTGTGGCTGGTGTATTTTGTATAGCACAGTAGCTGCAGCAACCTGTCGTCTGTGGTGTAAGCTATCGATGGCTAGTTTCTCATGAGCTGTGGCTTCATCTACACCTGTAATCCTGAGAGCTTTTCTTTGAATGAATCAAGCTGGCTGAGGATACTCTGTGAGGCACTCACCCATGATAAGCAGGCATACTCCATGATACTTCGTACCTGGGCTTTGTGAACCGTGACTCTGCCCTCTTTCTCTAGTTTGGATGCTACTTTCCGCAGAGCTCCAAGCCTTTGTCCAGCCTTGTTTGAAATAGTGGAAAGGTGTTTATCCCACACCAACTTGCTGTCAATATTAACACCAAGGATTACTAGCTCCTTCTTTAAATCCAGTTTGCAGTTCCCAAAATACAGGTCGGGGGTAGATGGATTCCTCTTCCTAGACATCACCGTCGCCTTGCACTGAGTAGGCTCAAAGGTGACACTCCAGTCGTCTGCCCAGACTTTCATCCTGTCAAGATCCCTACACAGGCCTGCTGTCACTGTATTACTCTCTCCTGCTCTAATTGGTGCAAATAGTGTGGAGTCATCAGCGTACAGGTATAGCTCATTACTGAATGCATCAACCAAGTTGTCAATAAAGATGGAAGACAGAAGTGGCCCAAGTATTGAACCTTGTGGTATAGATACATTGATGGTTGAAGAATCAGAAGCCTGACCAGAGGTAACAACTTTGATGGTTTATTATACTTATTTCCCAAGTTCTCAAGTACTTCAGGTATTTTCTCAAAACCATTTACAAATGTTTTCAAATATACTTGTTAAATACAGTGCTACTCTCACCCTCCACCACACTCCCCACACTGTCCCGCAGCTACAGCAGTTCAGATAACAGAAATTCACTCTGATAGAATTCTCAGATCACGACCAAAATATCTGAGAAACAGAATTTCAGTGTAAAACTAAAACACAATGTGCATGGAGAACTGAACTTGACCACATTCTCCTGGTTCACAGATGGCCACTTAAGCGATTAGATTTGGAAACTGACAAGGCATTGTCTTCCATCAACACTTGCAAAATAATTAATCAAACAATAACTATTTACAGTTAATTTCAAAAAATCTCTCTTTTAACTTCTGACACATAAGGGCCTAAACAGCTCTATAATTTTTAAACAGCTGCTTTGATGGATACAAGAAAAATGGACTAGTTACTAATTTGGCTGGTTCATTGATATGAAATACTATCGGTAAGATATAAAAACTGAACCATGGGAAATGAGATAGAACTCATCATTTGGTAGAAAAAAAGATTAATTTCTCTTCACAACGAAAACTGATACATTATTATTTCAGAATGGCTTCTCAAACAATTAGGCTTAAATTTTACCGAATTAAATGGGTTGTCCTACCATTAGCAAATCCATACAGCGATGCTAAGAAAATTCATAAAAATAAAATATTCAAAAGAGATTTGAACTTCACAGAATTAAGCAGAGGGTGCCTAGAATTTTAATTGTTATGTATTTTGCTAATGGGACAGTGAGTCATTACATTTGGGCTATGGTGTTTATACACTAACGTGGGGTACTGACAGCACATCAGCTAGAACTATTTCCAGAATCTTATTATTAGTATTTTAAAGGACAACTCATAACATTTTACCATGGATGTGAAGAGAGTGGTAGTAGTTACTAGATGAAGACCTGATCAAATATTTAGCACAACTTGTGTAGGTAACTATGTAGTTAAAGGCAGTAAGTCAGGAGAATTGGTGAACGATACAAATATTATCAAAGTGGTAGTGGCAGTTTGATTCATTCGTACTTTAACAGATGTGCAATTGATGGGCATATCAAAGAGAATAGTTTAAAGTGAAATAACTAGGAGATATCCTGAAAGACAGCATAGATTCAATGGGCAGAATAGCCTCTAGCTATGTGTCTTTCTGGGGATTGGTTTGTCAGACTTTACTTCCATTTTCTGGCATCTAAACTTCAGCCTATCAAAGTCGGAGGGTGTGAAGCTTGGTTTGTGCGCTGTTGATTGTTCAGTCCCAACCCTCGATCACTGGAGCCCACTGAGTCATGACGGCAAATTGCATAAACGAGAACACAAGGAGCAGCGGTGGGAAATGCGGTTGGGTGATGGGTTTACTGACCATGACCATCCATACAAGGTCAAAAACACTATGAACTGAGCCACTTCACTGGGGCTTAACGCTTCACTTCTTCTCACTCCCTGGGTGCCTGGAGAGGTACGTGGCCCCGAGGCAGAGAGCTTTCTTCCTTCAAAAGGCTTCCAGATGACTGCTGGCACATCCAGCAGTCCACACGACAGCAGTCCAAACTTCCACACGCCCAGTTTTCACTGCAAAACTCTTTCCCTTTAGAGATCCAGATTGGTCCTTATTCATCATTAACTTGATCAAGTTGAATCCACTTGATGGGGAGAATAGATTTTTCAAAATTAATCCTTTGGGATATTTTACAGTGTTTAATACTTTACATAAACATGAGACATTTCTCCTTTCACCATTACAGGAAAAGAAATATCAGGATTCCAGAAAGGCTGAGCTAATGAAGAAACTTAAAATGAGTCATGATGAGAAACATTCCTTTTGGTGCCAAGGTTTAGGGGTTGGCACATAACACCATTGAAAACAATACAAAACCCTACAGAAGTTGAAAACCTGAAATAAAAAGAGAGCATGTCCAAAATACTCATCTGCATCTGTGGAGGAGAAACAGAGCTTATATTTTATCGTCAGCGATCCTTCCCCCAATTCACTGATGCTTGACCTGTTATTTCATCATTTTCTGTTTTCATACCACTACATTACTGCATTTACAAATTTCCCAAGTATGATTTTGAGTTAGCTCATCCAAAGTATGCTGATCACAGACAGCACCTTTACAATGAAGATAATGGGTTGTCATTCTTCTAAAATATCTCTACTAACTGTAATATTTTTGACCACATGCCCACACAGATCTCTGCTTCATTCCTCCTCCATGACGGATCTTTGCATTCAGGGGCTCCGTGCCTTGCTATCAAAATGAAGTCACTACATCGTCCCAAACACTCTCACCTCACCTGCTGAGTAAATTGCATAGCTTCTCTTCAAGCAACAGGCATGTAGATCAATACATTTTCAGATATTAAAAGGGTCAGTCCGGGAAAATGTCTCCAAAGTAAAGAATCAGGCAAAACCTTATTAAGCAAGCACAAGGGGCGAATTGTCCAGTTCGTCAGTTTCTTATAATTCTTTAAGCCCACTTGTCATCTACAGGACATAAGTACTGGACAATAGATAATAGACAATAGGTGCAGAAGTAGACCATTCAGTCCTTCGAGCCTGCACCGCCATTTTGAGATCATGGCTGATCAACTACTATCAATACCCGGTTCCTGCCTTGTCCCCATATCCCTTGATTCCCCTATCCATGAGATACCTATCTAGCTCCTTCTTGAAAGCATCCAGAGAAGTGGCCTCCACTACCTTCCGAGGCAGTGCATTCCAGACCCCCACAACTCTCTAGGAGAAGGAGTTTTTCCTTAACTCTGTCCTAAATTACCTACCCCTTATTCTCAAACCATGAACTCTCACAGCATCTGGAACATATTTCCTGCCTCTATCTTCTCCAATCCCTTAATAATCTTATATGTTGCAATCAGATCCCCTCTCAATCTCCTTAATTCCAGCGTGTACAAGCCCAGTCTCTCTAACCTCTCTGCATAAGACAGTCCGGACATCCCAGGAATGAACCTTGTGAATCTATGCTGCACTTCCTCTACAGCCAGAATGTCCTTCCTGAACCCTGGAGACCAAAACTGTACACAATACTCCAGGTGTGGTCTCACCAGGGTCCTGTACAAATGCAAAAGGATTTCCCTTTGTAATAAAGGCCAGCATTCCATTAGCCTTCTTCACTGCCTGCTGCACTTGCTCATTC
Source organism: Hypanus sabinus (assembly GCF_030144855.1). Classification (NCBI taxonomy): domain Eukaryota; kingdom Metazoa; phylum Chordata; class Chondrichthyes; order Myliobatiformes; family Dasyatidae; genus Hypanus; species Hypanus sabinus. The sequence goes on along the minus strand of NC_082719.1, from coordinate 43,162,003 downwards.
ACCTTCAATGACTGATGAACAAGGACTCCTAGATCTCTTTGTATTTCTCTCTTACCTAACTCTACACCATTCAGATAACCTGCCTTCCTGTTCTTACTCCCAAAGTGGATAACCTCACACTTATTCACATTAAACGTCATCTGCCAAGTATCTGCCCACTTACCCAGCCTATCCAAGTCACCCTGAATTCTCCTAACATCCTCATCACATGTCACACTGCCACCCAGCTTAGTATCATCAGCAAATTTGCTGATGTTATTCTCAATGCCTTCATCCAAATCGTTGACATAAATTGTAAACAGCTGTGGTCCCAATACCGAGCCCTGTGGCACCCCACTAGTCACCACCTGCCATTCTGAGAAACACCAATTCACTGCTACCCTTTGCTTTCTATCTGCCAACCAGTTTTCTATCCATGTCAATATCTTCCCCCCCAATGCCATGAGCTCTGATTTTACCCACCAATCTCCTATGTGGGACCTTATCAAATGCCTTCTGAAAATCGAGGTACACTACATCCACTGGATCTCCCCCGTCTAACTTCCTGGTTACATCCTCGAAAAACTCCAAAAGATTAGTCAAGTATGATTTAACCTTGGTAAATCCATGCTGGCTCGGCCCAATCCTATCACTGCTATCTAGATATGCCACTATTTCATCCTTAATAATGGACTCTAGCATCTTCCCCACCACCGATGTCAGGCTGACAGGTCGATAGTTCTCTGTTTTCTCCCTCCCTCCTTTCTTAAAAAGTGGGATAACATTAGCCATTCTCCAATCCTCAGGAACTGATCCTGAATCTAAGGAACATTGGAAAATGATTACCAATGCATCCGCAATTTTCAGGGCCACCTCCTTTAGTACCCTAGGGTGCAGATCATCTGGACCTGGGGATTTATCAGCCTTCAGTCCCATCAGTCTACTCATCACCATTTCCTTTCTAATGTCAATCTGTTTCATTTCCTCTGTTACCCTATGTCCTTGGCCTATCCATACATCTGGGAGATTGCTTGTGTCTTCCCTAGTGAAGACAGATCTAAAGTACTTATTAAATTCTTCTGCCATTTCTCTGTTTCCCATAATAATTTCACCCAATTGAATATCCACCGCAACACTCAAACTCAAAATTAACTTAGATAAATATGCAGGCTTGTGCTGAAGCCATCAACTGAGATAGCATCCACTATGCAGAACTTGCAGTTCATGTGATGCTTTCCCGCAGGATACAAAACCTCATTTATTTCTTTACTGCAGACAAGACAGGTATTCAATATGAGTCACAAGCTATTTACAAATCCAAACCAAACACTGTGCTTACATCATCATTGGGTCATAATCCCAGAATCCATTGCTACAAACAGGACAGAAAACCCCCACAAAGTACCTCAGGGACAAAGCCCACCATTTCCTTAAGGTAACCAGCAATGGCTCCAAACTCACTGATAAATTAAAATGTTGTACTGCATAAAACAAAATGCAGAGATCCTAGACTTATCCAGCATAGACAAAATAATGGTGCATGACCTCCATTTATGCTGTAAATTTTAAAGACTCTCCTTTGCCTTGAGGAAACAACACCATCACTATAAGTTGGACCAGTTTCCACATTTCTGCAGATGACTGGGTCATACCATTTTTTTAATGGGGAGAACAGTTATTAAACTGACCAACTGCATGTTAAATATTGTTTTGTCACAAGAAGCGACAATTTTATACTGATGAAACAAAGGTCACGTCTTTGGTCATCGACATCACTGTACCTGGTTGAGCTAAATCTGTAAAAGCAGGGTCATGAACATCTATTTCTCTAATTTCCAGTAATTTCTCCCCCCTCCCCTTTACTTTTCCATTCCCCTGTCTGGGTCCTCTCTTACCCCTTCTCTTCTCTTCACCTGCCTATCACTTCTCTCAGATATCTCTCCTTCTTCCCTTTCTTCCATGATCCACTCTCCTCTCCTATCTTCTTCAGCCCTTTACTTATCATTCCCCAAGCTTCCACTTCATTCCCCTCTCCACCCATCTACCTTCTCTCTTAGCTGGTCTCACCCATCACCTTCCAGTTTGTACTACCCCTCCTTCCACGAGCAACCATTAACCAGGATTGAACTCTGATGCCCTGAGCTGCAACAGCATCGTGCAAACCACCAAGGCGTTATCAGAGGATTTAAATTGAGAGCTACACGGATTTTCTCAAGTTTGAAGCACAGACATGGAAATTTAAAGACACAAGCTCCATATAAAAATATACAGTAGTTAACAAAATCCCACTGAAGATTTCAATAAAAATATTTTTAAAAGACACAAATTGCTTATATTTCCAAATTGCTTTATATTTCTAAACAAACCAGGCTGCAAAATGAGTGCTGCTTTTTATTCTGTGGAATATTAGCAGAGCCCAACTTGTATTTTAAACACAAATAGATCTCCGGTCAATTCAGGACTTCCAGCTAAAGTTCTATGAACCAGTGCTTGTTTCAGAAAATTCAGACAATTTTGGATTCAAGATGATCACAGTCACAACGTCTTCTTTCATTGAGATCAAGTGCAAGCTGACCTTTATAAAGATTCACCAACATCCACTCAGGGCAAGAAACAGGAGTGGAAAAATATACAATATTGATGAACATTGCTAGATGTCAGAAGAAAATTTTAAAAATGGCAAAGAACTTCTGCTGATGCAAATATAAATTGTTCCACTTCTCACAAAATGTTATCATCTACTACACATATGCATCAATTCGACTACTTTTCAGACAAATTTGAATCCACTCATTTAAAATGTAGAACAACCAACTTTAAAATGATAACAGCATCAAACTATCAACATTATCCTGGAATAGGGTCAAAATGACATAATATTTTTTCTAAAGATCTCTACAGAATTCAAGTAGCGTGTTATCAAATTTTACACGCATGAAAATTAGTTGGCTAGAGAACGACAGAAATAGAAAGGCTTATATGTTAAAACAACACAAGTCCAGTAACTGTAAAATTGAAAGTGTTAACAAAAACTGGGCTGTGACAGGGTGGGAGCGCATATAATATAGTTTATTTATTCTGGTGCGAACTCCACCTTAACCACAAAATATGAAGTGAAAAGAGGGTCATAAAGAATTTTTTATCAAGGGTCTCTTTTGGAGTAGCAACCTACAACAAGAGGAACCGTAACTTTAAAGTTCAGCATCTTTCTCAGCTCACAAATGGAATACAATAGTACAAGATCTCCCTGTTTATTTACACATTAGTTTACAGCATTGGAACATGCAAGAACATTTAGCAGGGATCCGGAATAAAACTATCAATGAATAAAATGCACAAATCAAACCTGAACTATTGTCAATTAAATATATGTGTTCAACTAGTATAGTCAGCAACCTACCTGCTGTTGAGGTATATTACCTGCAATGGTATTGACAGCGGTGACCATACTACAGAAAATGCATCCTGTCTACACACCAGGTACAACCATACATCCATCACTGTCAAATGCCACCACTGCTCTGTTAAGTGGAACACAAAAGCACACGAAGCAAATATGGGAGGCATTAGAAATTATGTCCTGCCATAACCTCATGTCAAGTACAAAGTTCCATTTTTCATCAAGCCAGACGGCCAATTTGGCTCAATGAGGAGAGCAGATTAGCACATGCAGAATTCTTTGTTACTCATAGAGATGCAAACTCCACCTTAAACTTGCTTATAAGTTGAGAGATGAGAGTTGTATATAATATTCAAGATGTAGTCTCATCAGGATATTAAATAATTACAGCACAACCCTTTTTTTTGTAAACCTTTATACTAAAACCTACTTGCAATAAAGGCCAAGTTAGCAGATTGTTTGCAGAATCTGTATGCTAACATCCAGTGATTCAAGATAACCAGGTATCACTGAACACCAACACCTTTCAATCTTTCTGAACTTAGAAAGATATTCCACCCATATTTTACTCTGCAGGCCTCACACTTCTTTCACATACATTTGATAGATCCCTGTGCATTCATAACCTAACTATATTCTCCACAAGTCTGTGCATTCTTCTCATACCGCCACCTAGCTTTGTATGAGCAACAAAGCTGGTTATTTAACATTTAGTTTCCCCAGTAAACCCAATCTAAATAATTGATATAAATAGTGAACAGCTAAGGACCCAGCATCAAACCCTGCAACAGCATACCTGCAATGGCCTCCCAACCAATTATCCTTACTCTCTGTTATGCCATCGTGGCCTGAGGTAGAAGGAGATGAGTTATACAGCTTTCGTTACATGCACATGCAGTTCAACTCTTTGAGTGATTATGCAGAAGGTTTGAAGTTAATAACTCGACAGGAGTGACTGATAAGTTCGTGTCATAAGTTAGAAGGAGATGAGTTTGCCCCTCCAGCAGCACGGTCTGCATGAAATCCAGTTCCTTCAGTTTCTCCGTAGACCTGCAATTCTTTAAGTTCAAAATGTTCAGCAGGGTGTTGCCATCATTTAAAAAATAGGCAATGACACCATTGTTTGGCCCTGCAGAAACTACTGTCTCCAAGTGTGCCACCATCTTACTGGAAGTCAATATTATGAGTTCAAATTTTAATTAATAAGCTCTTTTGTGGCACCTTATTAAAGTAGTGAAATTTCAAAAGCTTGTTCCTATGACAAGTAAGACTAAGTGAGGTAGGGTAAAAGTGGGAATAGAAATCATCGGTGGATCTATGCTGGCAACGTTCAGATGGTAACAATGAAAGCACACAAGCTGATTTTCATGCACTCTGGTAGAAGAGTAGCTAGAGAGGTCAGGAGTCTTGCTACTGTGTTGTTGAGAGGCATGGAGAAAATGAACTAGAAACAAAAAATCTACAGATGCTCAAGATTGAAAACAAAACAGAAAATACTGGAAAGGAAAAGAGTTAATACTCCAGGTCAAAGACTGGTACTGCATTTTTGATCTTTACTACAGGAAGTATTGTTCATTGAAAGGATGAACATACAGAATGAATTGGTGCTTATTATGCACGCAGTGGCTCCAAAGCCCTCAAAGGCAGAATTTCAAATTGTAATTTAAAAAATAAGCAAGTTGCTTGAAATTCCATTCCCAGGGTCAAGTAGAAACCTCAGAGAAATGTAATAAAAGGCTAAAGTTGCCCAATACACTTTTGGGGGCAGGGGTGGCAGACGGGGGCTGGAATTCTGCTAAACCTCGCCAAACCTGCTGTGGCATTGAGGAAGCCTACAACTAAAAATTTGTACTTGGATCTTTTTGGATATACGGCTTCTGAGCTGGGAGGTGAAAGCAATAGATTTCTCAATTATCCACAACTATAAGAAAAGGACTGCTGAGCTTAAACTGAATCTCTTTACTTTGTCAAAATTTGACCTGAATATCAATATAATTAATCATAATACATGCAAATCTTTGCACAACCAGTTGTTATGGGCATAAAACCACAGGCTCAAGTTTAAAAACAGCCTTGGTTCAGGGCTACACCCTTGATTGCCTAACAACTATAATGATAAACAAAAAGACGTTAGAAACGATGCATAACACTGCAATACAAAAATAAACAGCCCAGCTTGCTTCTACTGAAAGACTTAAATTATTTAGTCAGTAATTTTAACAAGTGCCACACCTTTCCCTCCAATCAAATCTACGATCCCATGATTGCTTGGGTAGTTCTTACACTCCTCAAAACATCTAGTCTCCCAAACATATTTTTTATCAATGGCTCATTTCAAACTTAGCACATTTTCATCAAATACAATCTTGGGCTTTTGTCTACAACAGGGTTCTCGAACCTTTTTATGCCATGGACCATTACCATTCCCTAAGCATGCACCGGAACTCCATTTTAACTCTTTATACCAATAAAAATAGTCTGTCACCTGCTGCAAATGATTAACTGATTAAATGAAATGGCAGCTTCATTCCACTCCCATCAGTTTCCTTACTACTGACTCGAACTGCAAGTTGACCTTAATGGAATCCAGCACTAGGATACCCAAGTCCCTTTGTACCTCTGATTTCTGAACTTGATCCCCATTTAGAAATTAGTTTACAACTTCATTCTTTCTACCAAAATGCATGACAATATATTTCCCCATGCTGATCTCCATCTGCCACGTCTTTGTCCATTCTCTTTCTCTCTGTCCTAAATCAGAATCACGTTTGCGTTTGTTGTGAAATAGTTGTCTTTGCAGCAGCATTGCAATGCAATAGATAATAGGGAAAAACCTGTGAATTACAGCAAGTATATACATTAAATAGTTAAATAAGTAATGCGAGAATAGAAATAAAAAGTAGTGAGGTCATGTTCATGAGTTCAATGTCCATTTAGAAATCTGATGGCAGAGGAAAGAAGCTGTCCCTGAATTGTTAAGTGTGCACCTTCAGGCTTCTGTACCTCCTTCCTGATGGTGGCAATGAAAAGAGTGTATGTCCTAGGTGATGGAGTCCTTAATGATGGATGCTACCTTTTTGAGGCATCTTGAAGGTATCCTGGATACTATGGAGGCCAATGGCCATGATGCAGCTGACCAAGTTGACAACTCTGTGCAGCTTATTTCAGTCCTGTGCGGTAGCCCACCCCTGCCCATACCAGACAGTGATGCAGTCAGTCAGAATGCTCTTTACAATATATCTGTAGAAATCTGAGAATGTTTTGGTGACGTACAAAATCTCCTCAAAGTCCTAATGAAATATAGCTGCAGATATGCCTTCTTTGTAGGTGCATCAATATTTTGGGTCCAGGTTAGGTTCTCAGAGATGTTGACACCCAGGAACCTGAAATTGCTCACTCTTTCCACTTCTGATCCCTCTACGATGACTGGCGTGTATTCCCATATCTTAGCATTTCTGAAGTCCACAGTCAGTCTTTGGTCTTCACTGACTTTGTGTGCAACATTGTTGCTGCAACGCCACTCAACTAGCTGATTTATCTAACTCCTGCTAACATACCCATCCTTCTTCAATACACACACCAGCCACTTCCTTAAAACGCATCTCAAGCATCAAACGTGAAAACGTCCTGCATTTTTGTTCTCACCTAGTTAAATTCCACCTACTTAGATGCCCACTAACCCCAACCTTCCTCTTGCTCATGAGGCAAGAAATGCCAGAAACAAATCCCATCTCGTTTCTTTTCCATTTAACCGTTGCACTTGCTCCAAACTCACGACAGACAGCTACCCCCTTCAGCCCATCGCAACTCCCCCTCTGCAATATATACTACAGCACAAGTCTCTCAAAGACTGCCCCAACCCCTCAAAATCACATACATGACTTCTTCCTCAAAACCAATCAATGACCATTCAATCCTTCCTAAATATAGATTCAGCTCCAAACCCTTTGCCTCTTAGTCCTTGAAATTAGTCTGCTTATAATCATGATCCCTCGCCCTTCTACTAACATTGAAACAACCACAGCCAAAATTAAGACGCACCCCTTACAGCTCCATCCTTGGATCCTCGATTCCCCCTGCAGTGGGTAACATGCTCAACCATAGCACATTTTCTAATATCTCTCCTCTGCTTTCCTGCTGGTGGGACTTTTGCTCCTTTCATTCTCAAAGACAACATTTATTACTGATCCCTTGAGATGAACAGATGACCTTGTTACTTCAGAAGGCAATAATGAGCCTACATTGATGCAGCTCTGGAGCTTGATATTAATCTCATAGTGAGGCCTGGAAGGTTTCCCCCTAAGCAGTATTAGAGAATCTGCCTTTTTTTTTTAATAACAACCCAATGAGATTGTAATATCTTTACAGATTTTTTTAAATTCCAGATGACTTAATCCCCAAGTCACCAGTCTGGAAATACACTTGCTATCTGGAACATTTGTTCAGACTTCTGATTACTAGTCCAGTAACACACGAACAGCACTATCCCCTGTCTCCTGACTGTCTTGGTACCATTTTTGCACATCTACCTATAGAGCACTGGCATCTTGTTTGAGGTCCACACCTTTGGTTTTGGAGTCCACTCTTCTCTTGCTAATTGCTCCACTGCTCTCTAGACTATTCACCTCTCTACTACTGCAGTGTTGACCTGCACTCAGTTCCTTCCGGATTGGAGAAACAACACCACATATTCCATATGGGTTGGAGGAGCAACACCTCCTATTCTGTCTGGGTATGAGGCCACCCTCAGGGTGGCAAAGCAACACCTCATAAGCTGCCTGGATAACCTCCGAGCTGACGGCATGAACTTCGATTTCTCTTACCAGCAGAAATTTCTTCCCCCTTCCCCTTCTCTGTTCTTCCATTCCACATTCTGGCTCCTGCCTTATCTCTTCATCTGCCTATCACCTCCCACTGATGCCACCCCTTCCCTTTCTGTCATGATCCATTCTCCTCTATCAGATTCTTTCTTCATCAGCCCTTTTCCATTTCCATCTATCATTTCCAAGCTTCTCACTTCACCACCCCCCCCACACTTCCCCATTATTTCTCCTCTCATTTTGCACTACTTATTTGCTTTTTATATATACTTCTTGTAACTTAGTTATTATTATTATACATTGTACTGCTGCCACCAAACAAGAAACTTCACCATACACATATGCCTGTGATATGAAACCTGATTTTGATTCACCTGACTTCACCCATTACCGGCTAGCTTCTACTTCCTTTCTCCCCACCCTTTTAGTCTGGCTTGTAACCCTTTCCTTTCCAGTCCTGATGAAGTGTCTCAGCCCAAAATGTCAACCCTCCATAGATGCTGCCTGACCTGCTGAGCTCCTCCAGCATATGGTGCGTGTGTTGCTCTGCACAGCCAGCATCGGCAGAATCTCTTGTTTACATCTTCCCCTGCATCCTGGCATTCGGCCAACTCGCCCACGTCATCCAACCAGGCTCCAAATTTCTGTCACGTTAGGTCAGCGACTCACTGGGACCATGACAACCCTAAAACCAAGCTTTCTGTATTTCCTTTCATGCAATTCAGAGGCACATAAACATTAATAAAATTTTAATCCAGGAGTGAAATGGCTGTCACTATGCACCTGGGTTCAGTTCCTTTCCCTTCAAAAGCTGTAATTTTGGAAGAGAGGCTTGAAAGCAAAAGACATTATAACTGGCTTGAATGATCATTTATTGCAACCAACTAATCCTTTGTTTATTGGTTTCCCAACAATACTGTTCCTCCCTCCGTATTTCTCTGTAGCTCTGCATTTTATTCTCAATCAGATGTCCACCATTTTTGCCACACATCTACACCAAGCATTAATTTACAATTAACTATTGTAATTAGTGGTTAATTGGCTCCAAAGGTAGTCATAGCCGAAGGGTGGTAGTGGGGACGAGCTCCCACTGCTAAACAAATACTCTTCATGGCGTGCATCTCAAACAGCCTCTGACAACCAAGTCCAGCTCCTGGCCTTCACGTGTGGTGTAGTTCTTATGCCCAGTGGAGCTGTTCTCACTGACAGGAGAAGGGGCAAAGGCGGGCCACTGGCACCTTAAAACCAGTTGCTCCGGGCAGATGGGGCTCGTTAACCACGGATGGCAGCTCATCTAGGAGAGGGAAAACTCAGATTTCAAACCTCCGCTGCCTTGCGGCTGGACCCACTCACGGGAAAGGCTTCGGGAGTAAACCCCGAGGAAAAATCCGGAGTTGGGGTCCCAAAGGCGGCTGACTGCTGTACCCAGCATCGGTACGGCAACTTCTGTGATGCCAAACTGTATTGACTTTCGTTGTTCCTTTGGACCTGTCGTCAGCATAGGGGGTGGGATCCCACTGCATGGGCAACAGATGGATCTCCATATCAACTCTGCCCTGGCTTGCGCCTTGGAGAAGCCACCCCCAGTGACTACCAGAGGCGCAGTACCCATGGTCGACCACGGCTGACGGAGGCCACAAACAAAAAAAATACTGATTAATTGTAGTCAATTAACTGACTAGCACAATTTTGGAGTATGGGAGGGAAATGGCTGACTAGTTGAAACACACCAGGCATAGGGAGAGCATGCAAGCTCCATACAGACAGCAAAGGGCCAATATGGTAACGTAGAGTCTAGTGGCTGGGGTTCAATTACTTCTGCTGTCGGTACGTTCTCCACACGACCGTGTAGATTTTCTCTCGTGCTATGGTTTCCTTCCACATTGGAATGTGTAAGTCAGTTTTGGGCATGCTTTGTCGGTGCCAGTAACACGGTGCCACTTGTGGGCTGCTTCCAGCACATCCTTAGACTGTGTTGGCCAGTGTCACAAACGATGCATTTCACTGTATGTTTCGTCGGACATGTGACAAATAAAGCTTATCTTTACCTTTACAAAGTTAGGATCAAATTCAAGACTCTGGAACACCCAAGTAAGGTATAATATGCCATTTATCTAAAGCAAACTTTATACTGCCAACATTAAATAAGAATAATTTCCATTGAAACATAGCCATAAAATACTTAGATATGAATCTCAGCCGAGTCTGCTAGTTTACTCAGTCACAGACCAGCTGCACAATCCTCCCTCTCTCTAATCAGAATATGACCTTGTTTCAATAACTAAGTGCTCCATAGGGTCACGGAGATACAGAATATGATCATATTTAGCATTGAGTATGAGCACTGAAGGGCAAAACATCTACCGGAGAGTCAGGTTTTCTAATGCCATTCAGTCTGATCCTTTTGGTAAAAATAAAAGCCGAGAATTGAGCAAATTGACAGGCAGAACTGCAGCAGTTCAACCAGGGCTGGAAGAGCATCCCAGGTCACTCTTCGTCAACACTTGGAAAGTTGGAAGCAGCAAAACTCCGCAGCAGAATGCACTGCAGGAGATGACCAACTGCTGTAAGCCGACTTGTGTCCCTACTTAATAGCAGGCGGGCTGTTACAGCATTACATACTTCACCAGTGTGGGAATTTGACCACAACACTTACACAGCAAATATTGAACAAAGCTTCCTGCATCTGGGCTAATATGGAGCAGAGAGGTTGAGAAACGCTTGCTCTATTTGGAGCAAAATCCATGGACAGTTTGCATCCTGGCATTAGCACCTGCCAAAGTGTGAAGAGCCGAGGCGACAGCTACTTGGATCAGCTGAGCTTTGTGAATCTGAGCAGGCATCTGCAGTCTGACGCCCAGTGGATCTGTGCTAGGACGCAGTGGACTTGTAATTTCCATTGCCTCACCTTTAGAATCCCAACCTAGTTTTCTTGCTGGGGCAGAATGAAAAGACGTATCCAGTGAATGACTATGTACCCCTTTGCTATAAACTCCTAAAGCTAAAACCTGCAGATACCCTACAGTTTTCTGACTTTCATTAATTCTGACGAAAGGCCGTTGACCTGAAAGGTTAAACCCCTGACTTCCTCCATGTATGCTGTGTAACAAGCCGAGCATTTTCAACATTCTCTGTTTTCGCAAAATCCTCACTAGTCCTCTCTCCTGCGACTTGTGTAGGGAGCTAGCTGTCACACAGCACACTTTACGCTATGGCTAGGATCTAGCAGGCACTTGTCCTGGTAGTGATTACTGCTGGTTAGATGACATCTGCAAAAACAGGAACCCTTGCTGACCACTTTGCCCCTCCATATGTCAGGGACCATTAATGCTTCTGTTCGACTGGCCTACCTTACAAAGTGTTTGGGATCAAAACTATTTTCTGAAATTAACAGAAAACATTCAAGATAAAAGTCCGTCGATAAGCAGCTGAAAGGGGGGAAAAACAAGCAGCTTTGGGCGGGTCCTTCATCAAACACTTTGTCAAGATAAGCAAAGCCCCATTATGGCCCACCCTTTCTTTTTTTCCTTCCTGTGGGGAAGCAGCTGGTGTAGAATCCAAACTTCCTCGCGACAGCTGCAACACACTGCAGGGTGAACCATGAGCAAAAACCACATTCTACTTTAATGTGGCACTGGGCTGAAGTCACACCCCACAAGGTTTGATCAGTTTTCTTGACACCAATCATGCGTTCATAAAACTTATGGTTCAGCATTTAAAACAGTTGGCGAATGAACGCATCTGGGGGTAGAAAATCCAGGTTTTTGGAAACCAAGACCTCTTTCAACTCCTTATATGCAAATCCACGGTTGATCAGTTAATATTTGTTTCAGTTTCAATGTCTCCCTGTTGCAACTTGTTCCATTACTGCACTATCAACACATTGCCAAAAATCAGCAACAACGTACTAGCTTGTATCTAGTTAGCAGCTTTATTGCAGCATAATATTGAACAAAAGAATCCAACAGCATCACGTGTTTTTGGTGGCAAAGCTTCAACCTGATTTGAACTATTTTTTCTATATTCCCCTCGGGCTGATTAAAAAAAAGTTGCCAAATATAAGTCACCCCTCCCTGTAAAAACCCTGTTCTGATTTAGACAGAAACAACGTAATATATTAATACATGCACTTTAGAGACTGAGGAATCTCCCAAAACATGAAACATGGTGCAAAATATTTGCACTGGAATTCAAAGGAGGAATTCCACACTAATTTAAAATGAAAATCATAACCAACTTTCTGCTTGGTCTTAACTTCTATTATCTCAACTTTGAAATTTAATAACACCCTAACAAAATCTTGAGTTTTCCAAATTAATCACTATGGTTACAAGAGAGATGGTAGGCCCCTATTCTTTATCCCCTCCAAATTCATGGCCTTCTTTTCAGGACCTTGTGATCTACACCTTTCCAACTCAATTTTCTCCCTCACGACACTCCTTTTCTTACAAACCTTTAGGTCACTTGCTCTAATGTCTCCTACAAAAGCTTGGGATCAAACTTTGCTTGATTATGCCTCTTACAAATAGTCTTGGGATGTTTTACTATGTTGCAGGTGCATCACGTTGTCAACTGCGCATGCCTGTATACACAATAAAATGCAAACTGAAATGTCCTTGGTGTTTTACATGGAGGCATTGAGGATTTCCATGGGAACAGCAAATGTACCAGTGTTGTATGAGAGTTTTTACTTCTGAGTAGAGAGCAGTACAGAGAATTAATGTTAGACCTTAATAGGAAAATTTAAGAAATTATGTTATTTCTTAATTACCTAAGGCTCCAAGTTCCTGGTAAAAAGCTGGTTTCAAAGTAAATTTATTTTCAGTATGTACATGTCAACCACACGCTACCCAGAGATTCATTTTCTTACAGGGATTCACAGTTGAACCAAGATATATTAATGAAAAACTATACACAAAGACTGCCAAGCAACCGATATGGACTGTTTATTGTCGCCGGTGATTTTAACCACACAAACCTTAAGTCAGTGCTCCTCAAATTCCATCAGTACGTGGACTTTGCAACGAGGGGGGAGAATGTGTTGGACCTGGCTTACACAAACATCCCCCATGCGTACCGGGCAAAGCCCCCCCCCCACCTCGGTTACTCAGACCCCCACATCTCTGTTATGCTAATCCCAGCATACAGACTGCTCGTCAGGCGCTCCAGACCAGTTCTGAAGCAGGTGAAAACCTTATCAGCAGGAAGCCATCTCTGCTCTTCAAGTCTGCTTTGATCACACTGACTGGCACATGTTCAGGGAAGCTGTAACTGATGGTGACTCCACCAACTTAGAGGAGCACACGGCATCAGTGACCAGCCACATCAGCAAGTGCATCAACGACGTCACTGTGTCCAAGACCATCACTGCATGCGCTAACCAGAAGCCATGGATGACTGCAGAGCCGCCTGCGTGCGCTGCTGAGGACCCGTGACTCCGCCTTCAGAGCAACCAACAAGGCAGCACTAACAACAGCAAGGGCCAAACTGTCCCGAGCCATCAGAGGGGCAAAGCGTGCACATGCCCAGCGAATCCACAGCCACTTCCAGGACAGCGGCGATACGCGGCGCATGTGGAAGGGCATCCAGGACATCACCTGCCTGTGCGGGTGATGCCTCCCTCCCAGATGCGCTGAATAGCTTCTATGCCCATTTTGAGGTGGAAAATGAAGTGGCGGTGAGGAAGTCCACCCCTCCTACAAATGACCAGGTGCTGTGTCTCTCCGTGGCTGATGTGAGAAGAACCCTGTGCAGGGTCAACCCACAGAAGGCTGCTGGACCAGACAATATTCCTGGTAGAGTGCTCAGAAGATGTGAAGACCAGCTAGCAGATGTTCTTACTGACATCTTCAACATCTCCCTGAGCAACGCCAGCATTCCAACATGCTTCAAGCCCGCCACCATCGTCCATCATCATGAAGTGTTTCGAGAGGCTTGTCTTGAGGCACATCAAGATCCTGCTGCCCCCCTCACTGGACCCACTTCAGTTTTTGCATACCGTCCCAACCGCTCAACAGACAACGCCACTGCCACCACCCTCCACCTGGCCCTAACCCACCTGGACAAAAAGACACGTACATTCGAATACTATTCATAGACTTCAGTTCAGCATTCAACACAATCATCCCTTAGAAACTGATTGGAAAGCTGAGCCTACTGGGCCTGAACACCTTCCTCTGCAACTGGATCCTAGACTTCCTGACTGGGAGATCTCAGTCAGTCCGGATCGGGAGCAGCATCTCCAACACCATCACACTGAACACGGGGGCCCCCCAGGGTTGCGTGCTCAGTCCACTGCTGTTCACTCTGCTGACCCACGAATGTGCTGCAACACATAGCTCGAACCACATCATCAAGTTCACCGATGACACGACTGTGGTGGGCCTCATTAGTAAGAACGATGAGTCAGCACATAGAGAGGAGGTGCAGCAGCTAACGGACTGGTGCAGAGCCAACAACCTGTCTGTGAATGTGAACAAAACAAAAGAGATGGTTGTTGACTTCAGGAGGGCATGGAGCGGCCACTCCCCGCTGAACATCGATGACTCTTCGGTAGAGATCGCTAAGAGCACCAAATTTCTTGGTGTTCACCTGGCAGAGAATCTCACCTAGTCCCTCAACACCAGCTCCATAGCAAAGAAAGCCCAGCAGCGTCCCTACTTTCTGCGAAGGCTGAGGAAAGTTCATCTCCCAACTCCCATCCTCATGACATTCTACAGGGGTTGTATTGAGAGCATCCTGAGCAGCTGCATCACTGCCTGGTTTGGAAATTGCACCATCTCGGACCCTGCAGCGGATAGTGAGGTCAGCTGAGAAGATCATCGGGGTCTCTCTTCCCGCCATCACGGACATTTACACTACACGCTGCATCCGCAAAGCAAACAGCATTATGAAGGACTCCACACATGCCTCATACAAACTCTTCTCCCTCCTGCCATCTGGGAAAAGGCACCGAAGCATTTGGGTTCTCACGACCAGACTATGTAACAGTTTCTTCCCCGAAGCTATCAGACTCCTCAATACCCAGAGACTGGACTGACACCTTACTGCCCTATTGTCCTGTTTATTATTTATTATAATGCCTGCACTGTTTTGTGCACTTTATGCAGTCCTGGGTTGGTCTGTAGTCTAGTGTAGTTTTTTTTTTCCTGTGTTGGTTTTTTACGTAGCTCAGTCTAGCTTTTGTACGGTGTCATGTAACACCATGGTCCTGAAAAAATGTTGTCTTGTTTTACTGTGTACTGTACCAACAGTTATGGTCGAAACGACAATAAAAAGTGACTTGACTTGAAATGCAAAAGGAGACAAACTGCAAATACAAAAAATCCCAACAATAACAAATAAATAATATTGAGAACAGGAGATGTGTAGTTTTTGAAAGTGAGTCCACAGGTTGTTGAACCAGTTCAATGTTGTGCAGCATGAAGTTATCCATGCCAGGGAAACTACTCTTTCCAAGACGAACAAAATAATTTTCTCACATTTGTCATAAACATTTGAAATACTTGCATTGATAAAAAGAAAAAGCATAGAAATATGGTCTTTCTGATGGGCTTCAGCCAGAAATGTCGACTGTACGTTTTTCCATAGGTGCTGTCTGGCCTGCTGAGTTCCTCCAGCATTTTCTGTGCGTTGCTTGTATTTCCAGCATCTGCAGATTTTCTCTTGTTTGTGATAGAAATATGGTGTTTGGATACTTGGAAAATAAAGGGATCAGTTTCTCAGGATGCAAAAGCTAAGGATTATATTTCAAGGTGATAGGTAGGAATGGCATGTTTCACAGAGATAGGGGTAATACATTCGCAGGACAGACTTCTGACAACACCAGCTAAGGTTACTAGGAAGTGACTGTGCAGGAGGTGTGTGCCATGGACAACATGAGCTTAGAGTAAACAGTGAGATGTGGGAGACACTCGTGATCGATGCTAGTTTAGGGCTTGGGCGAGAGTTAACCTCAGGGGGTGAAGGGCTTCAATTTAATGGTCTCCCAGAGAGAAAAAGTAATTCAAGATTGCACGACCATTCAAGATGGTCCTAGATCAGTAAATAGTTTTGCCAGCCATATAAGGAAAAGAGCAAATGTGATCTGCAGATCTGGGAAGAATAGTTAACCTGCTTCAGTGTGGATATTCACTATCCAGGGTCATGAGGCTTTCTGCTAAACTCAGCATTTCAGCACAGCAGAAGAAACTGATCAAGATTCAAGCAACACAAACAAAACGTTTCGGCCCAAAACGTCAACTGTTTACTCTTTTCCATAGATGCTGCCTGGCTGATGAGTTCCGTCAGCATTTTATGTATGTTGCTCAGATACCCATAAGACTTAAGGTCTTGGTTTAACTTTAGGACTCAATATCATCACTCCTCCAAATAAAACTGCCTCCCTTTCTGGCATGGGAATGATGAGGCCAGAGGTAGAAAGGAATGGTTTTGATGAGGGAACTGTGAAAGAGAGCTAAGCCACAGGGAACAAGGAACTGCTCAGTGCAAATGCTGGGCAAGAAAGAAGCAAAGATAATTTTAGAACTACATTTTTAGGCTGCATGGGCAGGCCATAAAAAATGAAGATATCAAATAAAGCCAGGAGAGGTGAAACAATGCAAACTCTTGAAAAGGAGATGAAAGTGCAAAGTGGTTCTGAACAGACTGAGATGAGATTTGGCAGTCAGAGCCAGTTGACCAATGTGAATTAGCTACCTGACCTGCCTCTGGAATGATGGGAGGTATGAAACCTCAAGGTATTTTCCATTCAAGAGATCACCAAACAACTGAAAATGGGCAAGAAAACACCAGCAATTCTATCAAGTCAGCCCTATTGTCCAGATGCCTGTGCAACAGATAGTCTCCCAGAACAGAGAAATAACTCCGCCACAGGAACACTGACAGCCTATGGTAATCCAAAAGCCAATCTGCATCTCAAAAACAATGTGTAGATTAATTCTTAATCCATTTGCCTTTTATATGTGTGATCTTTGCCTTCAGTTCAGAATTTCAGGCATTCTCTCTTGAGAAGTCAGCACACAGAAGACAGCAAGGAGGTTCACTGGGAAAAGGAGAACCGGCTAACATCTACCCTATTCCTACTCTTCTGTAGCTTTTACATACGATGCCTATTCCTCTCCAGTCTGTCCACATAGAATGATCAACAGACTCACAACCCAGCCTTTACCGGGGTGTACCTCTGTAAGGTCAGCCCATCTGAAAACCTAGAAGAGCGACGAGTAGGAAATGAATGAAGTGAACACTTACCGAGGTCAATGAGTATTGCGTGCTGTTGAGATGTTAACTGTTTCAATAGTTCTTCATACTGAGTAGTCTTTGGTTGCTGCTTCACAGGAAGCTGATACCGCAGCTGGTGCTGTTCTGCTAGAAGCTTCCATATCTCCCCTCGGTGGTGCCGAGGCACTCCTGTGGACAGATTTTCAAGAATCTTTATAAAAGAACCTTTCTCAGCTTTCAAGTATAATGTTTAGAATGTTAAATCAGCACTAAACACTGGAAGGATAAACCACGCTTGAAGTTGAAGCATCGTCTTGCTGGAAGAAAGAAATCCATCCTGCAACCCTCAAAAAGGAACAGTTCAGAAAAGTGCAGCTTTTAAAGAATAGCTATAAATATCTGCATCTTCCTTAAGTCCGAGAGACTTACATTAAAGAATGGTTTGTACTTAGAACAAATTGAACATTATAGCACAGTCCATGTCCTTTGGCATGATGTTGTGCTGAGCTTTTAACTTACTCTAAGATCAATCTAACTCTTCCCCCAAACATAGCCTTCCATTTTTCTATCATCCACATGTCCCTCCAAGAGACTCTTAAATGTTTTACTGTGTCTGCCTCTCTAACACCACCTCTGGCTGTGTATTCCATACATCCACCACTCTCCATGTAAAAACCTTACCTCTGACATTCCTCCAATCAGCCTCAAATGATGGACCCTCCTACAAGCCATTTGAAAAAGACTCTGGCTGTCCACTCGATCTATGCCTTTTATCATTCTGTACATGTCATGTCTCATCCTTCTTTGCTCCAACGAGAAAAGCCCTAACTAGCTCAATCTATCCTGATACGATATGCTCTTTAATCCAGGAAGCGTGCTGATAAATCCCCTTTGCAGCCCCTCTGAAGCTTCCTTATCCTTCCTGTAAGGATGCAACCAAAACTAAACACAACATTCCAAGTATATGATCTAACCCAGGTTTTATAGAGACAAAACATTATCTAACAGCTCAGATCTCAAACCCCGGAATAAAGGTCAACACACCAAACATCTTCCTAACAATCCTATCAATCTGCATGGCAACTTTGAGGGATCTCTGTTTCATGGACACAAAAGATCCCTCTGTTCCTCCACACTGCTAAGAATGCTGCCATTAACTCTACATTCTGCCTTCAAATTTGACCTTCCAAAGTGAATCACTTTACACTTCTCCAGCTGAGCTCCATCTGCCAAGTCTCTGCTCAGCTCTGCATCTGATTGTAACAACCTTCTAAACTATCCACATCACCACCACCCTTTAATATATATATATATATATATATATATATATATATATATATATATATATATATTTAAAAAATAGGTTTATAGGCAAATATCATGCTTTCTTATTGCTTGATTAAAATTTCCAACTAAACCTCCAAAGAAAAGATTGGAACTTAAAAATTGTCATATATCAGCTCCCATCTATTGGTACTGTTTTAAAAAGATACATTATGAACTGTAATTAGATATCACTAACACACGCCAAAGGAAGGAACATTGATGCACAAGGCCACTGGCTTAGTCAAAAATTACAGTACCATGTAAATGTCTTAAGTACATAAATAGAGTTGCATGCCTAAGACCTTTGCACAGTACCGTAAAAATATTATGTATTGTACTGTACTGCTGCAGCAAGAAAAAATTAATTTCAATACATTTGTGAATGGTGATAATCCTGATTCTGATATGGCTCGTTATTGTGGACTGAGAGGTGGTATCATGGTTTGGAAAGGGGAAAGGGAGAGGGGAAGGAGGGCCAAACAGGCATTCTGTAACGATCAATAAACCAACTGTTAGGAGCCAAATTACATTGCCTGGTGTCTAAGGGCTGAATTTGTCTGACCTGTGCAGCACTCCACCCTTGCATTTCCCAACATCCTGTGCTTCTGCCAGATTTACAACCTCGCTATCCGCTCCACGTTGATAAATACAGTACTGTGCATAAGTCTTAGGCACCCTAGCTTACGCTCTAATTATACATCTACCATTCAGTATAAATAAATACTGTATACATATAAAAAAAGACTTTTGAACAATATTGTAGGTCTTCAAACCTCTCTTGCCTCACCCACCACCATGTGCAAATTGGGCCGAAATACAAAATCTTGAGAATATGCACCCCAAGCTCAAGGACAGCTTCAATCCTACTTTTCTGAAACCCTTGAATGTTCCTCTTGTAAGTTAGATGAACTCTTGACTTTGTCATGAGTTGTTTATTGTTTATGTGCACTGTACTTACTCCAGAATTGTAACCTTTCTGCATTGTCTTGCTTTCCCCTTGTATACCTCAATGTATTTACAGTGGTTCTGAAAGCCACCCACACAGATAATTTCACTTTATTTCAAGACCAATATATATGGGGGCAGAATTAGGCCATTTGGTCCACTGAGTCTGTTCTGCCTTTTCATTATGGCTGATCCAATTTTCCACTCAGCTCCAATCTCCTGACTCCTCCCTGTATCCATTCATGCCCTGACCAATCAAGATCTATCAACCTCTGCCTTAAATATACATAAAGGCTTGGCCTTCACAGTTCACTATGGCAAAAATTCCACAGGTTCAGCACTCTCTGGCTAAAGAAATTCGTCTCATTTCTGATTTAAAAGGAGGCCCCTCTATTCTGAGGGCATGTCCTCTGGTCTTAGACTCTCCCATCATAGGGAACATTCTCTCCACATTCACTCTTTCAAGGCCTTTCACCATTCGATAGGTCACTCCTCATTCCTCTGAATTCCATGCCCAGAATCATCAAACATTCTTCATATGACAAACCATTCAATCCTGGAATCATTTTTGTGAACTTCTTTTAAACCTTCCCCAGTTTCAGCACATCCATTTGAAGATAAGGGGCCCAAACCTGCTCACAATACTCCAAGTGAGGCCTCAACAGTGCTTTATAAAGTCTCAATGTTACATCCTTGCTTTTATATTCTAGTCCTCTTGAAATAAATGCTAACATTGCTTTTGCCTTCCTTATCACTGACTCAACTTGCAAATTAACCTTCAGGGAATCTTGCACAAGGACTCCCAAGTCTCTTTGTACCTCATTTTTTTGCATTATTTTCTCCATTTAGAAAATAGTCAAACCTTTCATTTCTTCTACCAAAGTGCATGACCATACACTTGCTGACACTGGATTCCATCTGCCATTTCTTTGCCCATTCTCCTAATCTGTCTTAGTCATTCTGAAGCCTCTCTACTCCCTCAAAGCTACACACCCCTCCACCCATCTTCATATTGTCTGCAAACTTTGCACCAAAGCCATCAATTCATTTGTCCAAATCATTGACATATAATGCAAAAAGAATTGGTCCCAACACTGATCTCTGTGAAACACCACAAGTCACTGGCAGCCAACCAGAAAAGACTCCATTTACTCCTACTCTTTGCTACCTGCCACTGCTTTACCCATGCTAGAATCTTTCCTATAATACCATGGGCTCGTAGCTTGTTAAGCAACCACATGTACGGCACCCTGTCAAAGGCCTTCTGAAAATCCAAGTACACATCAACTGATTCTCTTTTGTCTATCCTCTTTGCTACTTCTTCAAAGAACTCTACAGACTTGTCAGGCAAGATTTTTCCCTTGAGGAAACCATGCCGACTATGGCCTATTTCATCACATGCCTCCAGGTACCCACAGACCTCATCCGTAATAATTGACTCCAGAATCTTCCCAACCACTGAGGTCAGACTAACTGGCCTATAGTTTTTCTTCTTCTGCTTCTTCCCCTTCTTGAAGAGTGGAGTGGCATTTGAACCATTCCAGAATTAAGTGATTCCTGAAAGATCACTTCTAATACCTCCACAATCCCCTCAGCCACCTCTTTCAGAACTCTGGGGTACACACCATCAGGTCTAGGTGTCTTATCTACCTTCAGACCTCTCAGTTTCCCAAGAAACTATGATCTAGTAATGATGACTTCACACATTTCATGACCCCTGATACCTGGAACTTCCACTATACTGCTAGTGTCTTCCACAGTGAAGACTGATGCAAAATATTTATTCAGTTTGTTCGCCATTTTCTTGTCCCCATTGCTACCTCTCCAGCATCATTTCCGAGCAGTCCAATATCCACCTATGCCTCTCTTCTACACTTTATGTATTTGAAGAAACTTTTGCTATCTTCATAAATATTACTGGCTAGCTTACCTTCTTTCTTTACCTTCTGGTGGTTTTTTAAAGCTTCCCAATCAATCCTCTAACTTTCCACTAATTTTTGCTGTATTATATGCCCTCTTTGGCTTTTATGCAGACTTTGACTTCTCTTGCTAGCAAAAGTTGTGTCAAGTTTCCTATAGAATACTTCTTCCTCTTTGTGATGTATACATTCGTTACCTTCCGAATTTTTTCCAGAGATTCCTGCTATTGCTGCTCTGCCGTCATCCCTGACACTGTTCTTTTCCAATTGATTCTGGACCACTCCTCTCTCATGCCTCTGTAATTTCCTTTAGTCCACTGTAATACTGATACCTCTGGCTTTAGCTTCTCCTTCTCAAAGTTCAGGGCAAATTCGATCATATTCTGATCACTTGTTCCCTAGGGGTTCTTTTACCTTAAGCTCCCTAATTAATTCCGGTTCATAGCTTCCAGCTATAATCTTCTTTCAGCCATGATTTGGTGATGCCAACGACATCATATATACCAATCTGTAACTGTGCTATGAGTTCATCTACTTTATTCTGTATACTGCGCACATTCAAATACAACACCTTCAGTCCTGTATTCAGCCCTTTCGATTCTGACCGCCTTTAATGATTCAGCTCACCTGTTGACTGCAATTTTGCCCTATCACCAGCTTCTTTTTGTAAACCATCTACCTCATCTTCAGCACTATCATTCACCTTTTCTACCATACTACTTGCATTGAAGTATATGCAGCTCGGGACACTAGACACACCACACTCAACCTCTTGGTTCCTGACTTTGTCTGAGGTCTTCCCAACATTTGCCTCCACAACCTCTCCTCTAACTGTTCTGGCACTCTGGTTCCCATCACCCTGCAACTCAACTATAAACCCCACCCCGCAGCATTAACAAATCTCCCTTCTAGGATATTAGACCACTCCAGTTCAGGTGCAAATTGTCCTTTCTGTACAGGTCCCCTATTCCCTGGAACAGAGCCCAATGACCCAAAAATCTCATGCCCTCCCTCCTACAACAACTCCTTAGCTATGCATTAGACTGTATAATCTTCCTGGTTCTGGTCTTACTCGTATGTGGCAGGGTTAGCAATCCTGAGATCACAACCCTGGAGGTCCTGCACTTTAACTTAGCACCTAACTCCCTGACATCCCTATGCAGTGCCTCATCACTTGTCCTACCCATGTCACTGGTACCTACATGAACCATGACCTCTGGCTGTTTACCCTCCCACTTAAGAATGCTGACGACTTGACCTGAGATAGCCCAGACCCTGGCACCCAGGAGGCAGTACATCATCTGGGAATCTTGTTCTCACCCACAGAATCTCCTGTCTGTTCCCCTAACGAACAAATCTCCTATCACCACAGCATGCATCTTCTCCCCACTCCTCTTCCAAGTCACAGAGGAAGACTCAGTACCAGAGACCCGACCACTGTGATTTTCTTGTTAGGTCAACCCACCCACCCCCACCCCAGTAGTGATATATTTGTGTTAAGGAGGGATGGTCACAGGGGCACTTTGCACTGGCTCCTTAAAACCTTTCCCCTTCCTGACTGTCACCAAGTCTTCTGTATCCTGCACCTTGGGTATAACTACCTCTATATCTGTCACCCCCTCGGCCTAATGATCTGGACTTCATTCAGTTCCAACTCCAACTCCTTACAGCGGATTGTTAGAAGCTGCAGCTGGATGCACTTCTCACAGATGTAGTCATCAGGGGATCTCCCTGCCTTCCCACATCCCGCAAGAGGAGCATTCCACCATCCTGCCTAGCATCTCTACTGTCCTATCTTATAAAGTTATAAAGGGAAGGCAAAAACAGGAAGGATTTTTCTGACTGAAGCCTTGAAGAGCTAAAGCCACAAGATCACCACTCTGTCTCTGTCCACCCAGAAAATGGCCGGGGTGCTTGCCCCACCTTCCTTTAATTTGATCTTGCTAATCAATCCCAAGCACCGATCGGCTGTTGGCTAAATCTTTCCCATGTGACAATAATAACCAACTCCATAATTTTCAGAAGTTTGGCTTGTCACTGGGGCTAGCATATAAATTCATATTCTATGTTACATGCAAGTTTACCAAGCAGAACTGGCACTATTGTTTAATGGAAGCAACTTGGACAATGTGGTAGCTCGGGTGGTTGAGTTGTTCTCCAAACTTGGCATTTTACTTGCAAGTAAATTGCAAAGATTGCAGAACAACTCAATCCAACCGTTACAGGCTAAATGCCAATCCATCATCCATGTACAAAATATAATTACGTTCCACACCCATCCTGATTTGAAGAGATACTGCTGCCAACTGCATACATATGATGAACTGGAAGCACTGAAAGGCCAGTGTAAACCAAGCAAGTCAGAAAGACATGTAACAATGATTACAATTTACACATTAGCAGATGTTACAATTTGACACAGCTAAAACTTATAGAGCTTTATCCAGTTTCATTAACCATTTCATTAACTAAACTTCTGCTTAGTTGGTAAAGTAAGTGAATTAGACTGAACAGGATCGATTGAACAACTACCAACACAACAATGCAAGGAAAGGAAGCATTAAACAAACCAACTGCCTTTGGGGAAACGTTACTGTGTCACAGGGGTTAGTGATAGACAAGGACAGACGGTTCCCAGATTTTTTCTGTGTCCTATTTCCACGTACATACTGAAGGCCATAGCCCACCTCACCCCCTTTTCCTAGATCGAGATCGCTGCATTATCTGTAATTTGTCTGACTGTCTGCTAAATGTCTAAGATTAGAAGAGCAGAACTTTCCTCAAACTGAACATAATGAAAGCAGACACCATATCTTCAGTGCCAGGAACAACCTCTACTTCCTAGCCAATGACATCATCTCTCTTCCAAAATGTGGACGAAATTGATCCAGACTGTTCACAAACTTACTTACACATTCCATTCATGTCAATAGAAATATAAAAAATAGGACCAATTACATGTCAAAACCGCTCCACTATTTAAAACGATCCTGGTAAACTTATAAGACAACTTATTACTATCTTAATTACAAGACATAATACATAAGAGCAGAAGTAGGCCATTTGGCCCATCGAGTCTGCCCTGTCATTTCATCATGGCTGATCCATTTCTCTTCTCAGCCCCAATTATACAGCTATTCTTCACCTCTGCTTACTCTTGGTAACCACAAGATTAGTCAAAACTCTGTTGCTCTTTTCCTAACTCATTTCACCAGCATGATTCCTGGAAAGTGACACTTGTCCGAGACGCTCTTGACATCATGAGATCACCTGGAAACTTGCATCATTCTTCTGGGACTTGGAGTAGATATGGGGATATCCTTTGCCCGGTTTGGTTGTCTGGATTCAGGGATTATGGTCTCAACTGAAGGGATCAACCATTCAGCGGAGACAAGGATAAATTTATTCCCCCCATCATCCACCATAGGGTAGGGATCTTTTGAATTTGATGCCAGAGGCCTGTGGAAGTCCATCTGCCAAGAACACTCAAGAAAGAGGTCATAGGTTATTGGCTATTAAAAGAACCAAGGGATACAGGCAGGTAAAGGAAAGTACCACTGAGATAAAGGATCAGCCAAGCACAAGGACCAAATAGCCAGCACTCTCTTTTATTGCTTTTACCCTCTGAATCACGGAGATATGGGTGAAGAAGTGGCAGGTGGAATGTAGTATAGGCAAGGGTATAGCCATGTACTTTGGAATAAAGGCATACACTATTCTGTAAAAGAGGACAAAATTCAGAAATTAGAGGTGCAAACAGACTTGGAAGTCTCCGTGCAGGATTCCCTAAAGGTCAAATTACAGGTTGAACACGTGGTAGGAAGGCAAATGCAACGTTAGCATCTATTTTGCGAGGACAGGAATGTGAACGTAAGGATGTAATACTGACGCTCTATAATAGCACTGAGTATTATGAGCAGCTTTGGGCCACTTATCTAAGAAAGGCCGTGCTGGCATTGGAGAAGGTCCCTAGGAGGCTCCTGAGAGTGATCCCAGGATTGAAACGGTTAACACATCAGGAGCATTTGATGCCTCTGGGCCTTCCCTGTACTCAGTGGAGTTCAGAAGAATGGGGGGTGAGGGGGGGAAGGTTGTCTCACTGAAGCATATTTAATATTGTAAGGCCCAGATAGAGTGGAAGCGGAGATGGTATTTCTTGTAGAGGGGGATGTCTATGACCAGACAGCATAGCCTAAAAATTCAAAGATGTTCATTTAGAACAGAAACAAAGAAGAATTTATTTAGCCTGTGGGTGGGGATCTGTGGAACTCATTGCCATAGACAATTGTGGAGGCCAAGTCATTGAGAATACTTAAAGTGGACTTGATAGATTCTTGATTAGTCAGGGCAAAAAAAAGGTTACAGGGTGAAGGCAGGAGAATGGGGTTGAGGGGTAGTCAATCAGTCACGATGGAATGGCAGAGCAGACTCGAAGAAACCAATAGCCTTGGTCACAGAAACAGACCGTTCAGTCCAACTCATCCAGATAACTGCAATGCTTATCTGCTCTTATCTTATTTGTCTGCATTGGACATGCCACCCATTACTTGTCTCCCAGCTAAGTACCTGCCCAAATGTCTTTTAAATGTTGTAATTAATGACACCTACTACTTCCTTTAACAGCTCATTCCATTTCAAACATACAAAATACAGCTTAGTACAGACCCTTCAGTGAACATTGTTCTGTGGACATTTTAACCTACTCAAAAGGTCAATGCAACCCTTTCCTCCTACATAACCTCCATTTATTTATCATCCATTTGACCACCATCCTTTGTGTGAAAAACAGATTCTTCATATCCCAGAATTTACTGACCTGCAATGGCGCTCTGTTCAGCAAAGCCATCTTATTCAATTTTTCATCCTTACTTTCAAATCCCTAAGTTGTCCCAACTCCCCTTCTGCCTATGGCTCTCCTGTCCCTCAGGTATGTGAGTAACAAGCTGCAGTCACAGGCTTCAGAAATATTTGGCCTCAGTATTGTTCCACCATTCCTTTGGTTTCTGAGGCTCTAAATGGAACTTTCTCCATTTTTTCTGCTCCTTTAAGACTCTCTACAAATCTATGTTTGAGCAAACTCTTTTTTTTGCCAACCTTACCTTGACTCTAGGATCAATTTCTTAATGAAGCAACTGTGTTTATGTGCCATGCTAAACACATAAACAAATGGAACTTGTTGACTAGATGTCAGCACAAATGGTGTCAAACAAAAATGCAACAGAGCAGGAAAGGAACTATCCTATATCCTTGAGCCTACCCACTTTGGGAGTAAGAACAGGAAGGCAGATTATTAACTGAACGGTGTAGAGTTGGGTAAGGGAGAAATACAAAGAGATCTCGGAGTCCTTGCTCATCAGTCACTGAAGGTGAATGAGCAAGTGCAGCAGGCAGTGAAGAAGGCTAATGGAATGTCGGCCTTTATTACAAAGGGAATTGAGTACAAGAGCAAGGAAATCGTCTTGTATTTGTATAGAGCCCTGGTGAGACCACACCTGTAGTACTGTGTACAGTTTTGGTCTCCAGGGTTAAGGAAGGACATCCTGGCTGTAGAGGAAGAGCAGCGTAGATTCACGAGGTTAATTCCTGGGATGTCTGGACTGTCTTACGCAGAGAGGTTAGAGAGACTGGGCTTGTACACGCTGGAATTAAGGTGATTGAGAGGGGATCTGATTGAAACATATAAGATTATTAAGGGATTGGACAAGATAGAGGCAGGAAATATGTTCCAGATGCTGGGAGAGTCCAGTACCAGAGGGCATGGTTTGAGAATAAGGGGTAGGTCATTTAGGACAGAGTTAAGGAAAAACTTCTTCTCCCAGAGAGTTGTGGGGGTCTGGAATGCACTGCTTCGGAAGGTAGTGGAGGCTAATTCTGTGGATGCTTTCAAGAAGGAGCTAGATAGGTATCTTATGGATAGGGGAATCAAGGGATATGGGGACAAGGCAGGAACCGGGTATTGATAGTAATTGATCAGCCATGATCTCAAAATGGTGGTGCAGGCTCAAAGGACCGAATGGTCTACTTCTGCACCTATTGTCTATTGTCTACCCCACTTACTGAACTATTGGCTGTTCTGGGGAGGGGCAAGCAGGAGTATAGGCTGGTAATGTTTGGAAACAGTAAATTCTGTTGGACAGATTATTACACAATGCTTTCAAACAGAAGGCCTAACAATGAGAGGTATTTTGAGAAGTACCTCTGGTAATCAAATATTTGTAGGCCATACATCTCAAATTATTTTCTGGATTCAAGCATCACAAATGAAAACAAATTCCAGTAGCAGCTACAGGTAGTACGTGAAATGAAAGTCAGCAGCAAAAAGCTGCCATGTATTCAATACATTTCAGAGGAAACGAACAAAATGCTTGAGAGTCATTTTTCAATAGCATCCTTAGAAATTAAAAATTGGGATTGAAAGCAAAGCAGGAATGGAAACGAGCTTCAAAATTAAATTCATGTCACAGCATATGTAAAACTACAATGAATTTAAACTTGTAGATTCATAAGGAGGTGACCTTTTGAAAACCAAGCCCAGAAATTATTTCAGTAGAACACAAAGAAAATACTTTACAAAAAATGTTATACATGTCAACAAAATCATGGTATTAATCATGTGGGAGGTTCTAAAAATAGAGGAGAAAAAAAGCACTAGAAGACACTAGATAACTACAGCACAGTACAGGCCCTTCGGCCCTTGATGTTGTGCCGACGCAAAGACTCAGAAATAGGCAACACAACTCCAAGCATTCAAGTCTGCGCAACTCCATTATGATAGACGATTGGGTTGGCAGGAAATCTTATTGACAAATGCTCCCACATTTAAGTTGCACAATTAACTTCATGAAACATTAAGTGAGTGGGGGAGAAAAAGCAGCTCCAGAAGCTCTGGGTGTTTTCCAGAACACCTCATGGACTTGAAGCAAGATCACTCTCTCCAATCTATTAGCAATTTCTTGACCTTCACCTCTTCAAAACCAAAAGCTTCTCCCTATGTTTTTAGTACATTTACTGTTCTAACCTCTGATCCCACCACCAGCTCCAATAACCAGCCACGGTTATCAATTTCCTTAACTTATGCACTGTGAACCTTAATTTCAATGAATCAACCCATGAACACTACCTCACTACTTTTGACTTCTTTTCGCACTCATCTTAATTTATTATATATTTCTTATTGTAACTTTTCTTTATATATTGCACTGTCCCGCCACTACAAAACAGCAATTTTCACAATACATGTCAGTGATATTAAACCTAAATGACTCTGATTAAATTCTTATGATAAACAAAAAATTGCATGTTGTTCACAATGGCCATTTATAAAATTTAACTTCAATCAAGAGCGAACTTAAAGAGATTAGCTCTATTTGTCACATGTACATTGAAAAATTCAGCAAAATGTGCCATTTGCATCAACGACCAACACAGTCCGAATGTACAGGGGGCAGCCCGCAAGTCTTACTGTGCTCCCAGCATCAACACAGCCTGACTAAACTTTTTAACCCTTACTGATCCAATCCATTAGTCTTCAGAATGTGGGAGGAAACTAGAGCACCTTGAGGAAATCAACGCGTTCACAGGATCAGCATACTAACTCCTTACAGACAGCTGTGGGACCCCAATCCCCGACACTGCAAAATATTGCCTGGGTGCTGACGTGCAGTGCCAAGTTCTTTACTTTTCAAACCTGTCCATAGGTGTATACCAAAACTAGAAATGTCACATTCCATCCTTTGTGTACAGGAGTCTTACCCATCAGTAACATCGAAGCTTATCGTGACACTCCTGCTTGTTGTCAGCTTCTCACCTTGTGGTTAATGCCAATCGAACTGTGATCAAGCATATTGTTTCTTGAGTTGCTAGATCTTATTTAGCCAGAAACAGATACCCTCGCAATCTGTTAAAAGAATGTTCAATCTTTCCTGCAACATGCAATGGAGTTTCAGTCTAAATATCCAAAATTAAGAAGCAGAAACATAGAAAACCTACAGCACAATACAGGCTCTTCAGCCCACAATGCTGTGCTAAACATGTACTTACTTTAAAAATTACCTAGGGCACCCATTACCGCTATTTTTCTAAGCTTCATGTACCTATTCCTGGAGCCTCTTAAAAGAACCTATCGTATCCACCTCCACCACTGTCGTTGGCAGTCCATTCTGCACACTCACCACTTTGTGTTAAAAAAAACTTACCCTGACATCTCCTCCGTACCTACTTCCAAGCACCATAAAACTCTGCCTTCTCGTGTTAGCCAGTTCAGCCCTGGGAAAAAGACTATCCACACGATCAATGCCTCTCAGCATCTTATACACCTCTATCAGGTCCTCCACCACTCCAAGGAGAAAAGACCGAGTTCACTCAACCTATTCTCATAAGGCATGCTCCCCAATCCAGGCAACATCCTTGTAAATCTCCTCTGCACCCTTTCTATGGTTTCCACATCCTTCCTGTAGAGAGGCAACCAGAACTGAGCACAGTACTCGATGTGGGGTCTGAACAGGGTCCTATATAGTGGCAACATTATCTCTCAGCTCCTAAACTCAATCCCATGATTGATGAAGGCCAATGCACCAAATGCCTTCTTAACCACAGAGTCAACCTGGACTTAGACTCCAAGATCCCTCTGATCCTCCACATGGCCAAGAGTCTTCCCATTAATACTATATTCTGCCAACATATTTGACCTACCAAAATGAACCACCTCACACTTATCTGGGTTGAACTCCATCTGCCACTTCTTAGCCCAGTTTTGCATCCTATCAATGTCCTGCTGTAACCTCTGACAGCCCTCCACACTATCCACAACACTCCCAACCTTTGTGTCATCAGAAAATTTACTAACCCATCCCTCCACTTCTTCATTTAGGTCAGTTATAAAAATCACAAAGAGAAAGGGTTCTGGAACAGACCCCTGAGGTACCATTGGTCACCGATCTCCATGCAGAATACGACCCAGCTACAACCACTCCTTGCCTTCTGTGAGCAAGCCAATTCTGGATCCACAAAGCAATCTCCCCTTGGATCCCATGCCTCCTTACTTTCACATAAGCCTCACATGAGGTACCTTATCAAATGCTTTGCTGAAATCCATATACACCACATCTACTGCTCTTCCTTCATCAATGTGTTTATTCACATCCTCAAAAAAATTCAATCAGGTCCCTGAGGCTCGATCTGCCTTGACAAAACCATGCTGACTATTCCTAATCATATTATGCCTCTCCAAATGTTCATAAATTCTGCCTCTCAGGATCTTCTCCAT
This sequence comes from Hypanus sabinus, assembly GCF_030144855.1. Lineage (NCBI taxonomy): Eukaryota > Metazoa > Chordata > Chondrichthyes > Myliobatiformes > Dasyatidae > Hypanus > Hypanus sabinus. The sequence goes on along the minus strand of NC_082719.1, from coordinate 43,131,130 downwards.
CAACTTACCAACCACTGAGGTAAGACTCACTGATCTATAAATTTCCTGGGCTATCCCTGCAACCCTCCAATCCTTGGAACCTCTCCCATCCTCACTGATGATGCAAAGATCATTACCAGAGGCTCAGCAATCTCCTCCCTTGCCTCCTACAGCAGCCTGGGGTATATTTCACCTGGTCCTGAAGACTTATCCAACTTGATGTTTTCCCAAAACTCCAGCACATCCTCCTTCTTAATGTCTATATGCTCAGGCTTTTCAATCTGCTGTAAGTCATCCCTACAATCACCAAGATCCTTTTCCGTAGTGAATACTGAAGCAAAGTATTCATTAGGCACCTCCGCTACCTCCTCCAGTTCCTTACACACTTTTCCACCATCACATTTGATTGGTCCTGTTCTCTAATCTTATCCCCTTGCTCTTCACATACTTGTAGAATGCCTTGTGATCAGCAAAATTTCATTTCTTCCAGTGGTAATGTTCAGGTTAAATATCAAAACAAATTTATAGCAGAAACAGCAAATGCTGGAAAAACTCAGCAGCTCAGGCAGTGCCTGTGCAGGCAGTCAATTTTATTTTGTCTTTAAGTTGTACTTTTTGTTAAACTGCACATTCTGGTATAAGATGGCAGCCAGATTTGCTGTCTATTGTCACAGAGCCAGTATCCAGCACCATAGTTCACCACTGCCCTTTTTGGAAGATATCCGGAGCTGATTATCTGTTATTTGTGAAGCGGGGTGCCATGCGCAATCATAATCGATTGAAAACGGACGTGGGAGCACGGAGGAACATCCGGAAATCTCCAGGAAGGCCGCCTTCATTGCTGCTGCTGCTGTGAGGTCCAGGACTCTGCTAGGAAGAACAGGCCCCCAGTCCTCGGGGTTGCATTGCCGATGGCCGTTGGCAGGTCTGTCTTAATACGCTCGGCAGAGGATGGTGCTCGGAGAAGCTGTGCCGGAGGGGATGGTCGTCGGCTCAGAGTCCGCTGCGGTCAGGTCGCTTTCGGTGTGTGCTGCGTCTGCGAGGCTGAGTCGGGCGGCGCTGTGGACGACCACAGCGGGGGTATTCCCTTCTGCCGCTGGCGTGGGATGGCGAGTCTGTCAGGATCCTGAGGACTTGTGGAAACTGTGTGGTGATTTCTTTTCAACTTACAGTCCTTTAACATCTTTGGACTATTTTTACTGTGCCCATGGTCTGTTTTTTTAAATCAATTATATTATTGTTTGCACTGTTGTAACTACGTGGTTTTGTGCAGGTCTTGTAGCTTTAGTTTTTGGTCTTGTTTGTCTGGTGGATTTGGAGCTCCTTTCCGGGGAACGTGGAAAGACGGTAGCGCAATATTAATACACAGCAGCCTCTCTGGACCCTGGATTGGGGATTGCCAAACGTTATATGGATTTTCTGGTGTAGTCTGTTTTGTCTTGTGCTTTTGTGATATCATTCTGGAGGAATGTTGTTTCATTTTTTAACTGCATTGCATTTGTGGTTTCTAAATGACAATAAACTGAATCTGAATAATCCAGCTTTGCTCCCCAAATAACCAGAACCATTTGCTATTCACTGAAAGAAAGAATGGCTGGGGATAGAGACAGTTTTCACAACATATTGAACGCTTGACTATTGGAACATGTCACTTTGCAATCTAATATTCAAATTTGTGATCACTTTAATGAAATTTAATAATAAAATTTGCATCTCAAAACTATTCCTTTGTCTTCAACTTTCCCACAATACATTATTGTCACAGGTGGAAACACAGGGTGCCACTGTACCATCTAAAAATGAAGTATTAGTGCTGTTCTGTTCTCTCCCTTTCAACATGAAAATGCTGAAATCACAATCCAACATGGAATTTGAACTAATAATAAAGAAAAAGTCACATAACCCTTCATGCTCCCATTGTTCTCCATCTCCAACTTCTTCGAGTCTTAAAACCCTCCAACTTCTTTTTGACATCCAGCTCTTGTCTTAAGCATGTTCAAGACTTTAAAATCACTCGTGTAATTTAAAAAGCATTCAACTGCCTGTGCTATTAACTTTGGAATTTGTTGCCCAAGGCGTCCTCTTTTCTTTAAGAAAATCAGCAAATCTTCAAATGCAGATTGTTAAACAAAACAACATATTTAAGATACGTACTGCAGATAAGTAGAAACCACACTGATTATTGCAGATAGTTACTGGGTTCACACCTCACATACATAGTCGAATGTTATTGAGATTGAGCCGAAGTAATAATTAAGTTTTTTGCTGAGTTATCAGTCACAGTACCATTCTTGACTTTAAAACTAAAAGAGACAAGGTGCTAGAAACATGGAAACAGAAAATGCAGGAAATACACAGCAGCTCAGACAGCTTCTGCAGAGAGAGAAGCTAGGTTAATATTTCAAGCCAATGACTTTGCACTCGTGACCACCAGTCTGAACAAATCTAGTAGGAATCTTCAGAGAAGGTGCTTGGAAATAGGAAAGGTCTGAAGGTGGAAAAAGTCAGCTAGACCAGATGGACTACATCGCAATGTTCTAAAAGAGGTAACTGAAAAGATACGAGGCATTAGCAAAGATTCTTAAAGTATCACTAGATTCTGAAATAGTTCCAATGAATGGTAAATTGCAAATTTCTCTCTACTCTTTAAGAAGTGAGGGAGCCAGAAGAAAGAAAATTTTGGGTCAGTTAGCCTGACTTCAATGGATGGGAAGATGTTGGAATCCATTAGTAATGATGAGTTTTTGGGGTACTTAGTGGCACAGAATAAAATAGGCCAAAGGTCAGCATGACTTCCTTAACCTTACTTGACAAATCTGTTGGAATTCTTTGAGAAAACATCAGGCAAGATAAATAGAGGTGTGTCAGTGGATGTTGTTTACTTACATTTTCAAAAAGCATTTGACAAGGTGCCACAAATGAGGCTGGTTAACATAAAAGATAGTACATAAAAGATACTAGCATAGATAGAAGATCAGCTGACAGGCAGTAGGCAAAGAGTGGGAATTATGGTGGCCTTTTCTGGTTGGCTGCTAATGACTAGAGGTGTTCTGCAGGGGTCAGTGTTGGAACTGCTTTTCACGTTATGGGTCAATGATTTGGATGGCAGAATTGATTGTTTTGTGGCCAAGTTTCCAGACGATGCAAAGATGGGTGGAGGAGCAGGTAGTCTGCAGAAGGACCTAGACAGATTGGGAGAATGGGCAAAGAAATATCAGGTGGAATAGAGTGCAGGGAAGTGTACGGCCATGCACTTTGTCAGAAGGAATGAGGGCAAAGACTATTTTCTAAATGGGGAGAAATTTCAAAAATCAGAGGTGCAACTGGACTTTGACTGGGAAGTTCTTGTGCAGGTTAAGTTGCAGGTTGAGTTGGTGGTAGGACAAATGCAATATTAACATTCATTTCAAGAGGACTAGAATATAAAAGCAAGAGTATACCGGTAATGCTGAAACTTTATAAAGTAATTGTCAGACTGCACTTGGGAGTGTTGTGAACAGCTTTGGGCCCCTTCTCAAAGAAAAGATGTGCTGGCACTAGAGAGGATCCAGAGGAAATTTATGAGAATGATCTTAGAGTTAACATATGAAGAACATTTGACGGCTCTGGGCCCATACTTACTGGAGTTTAGAAGAAAAAGGGGGCGATCTCATTGTAATCCATCAAATATTATGTCCTCAATACAGTGGGTGTGGAATGTATGTTTCCTAGATGGGGGAGTCTAGGGCATAAAGGCATAGCCCCCATTTAGAGCAGAAATTAGGGTGAATTTCTTTAGCCAGAATTTATTCCCTCAGATGGTTGTAGAAGTCAACTCATTGAGTGTAGTTAAAGCAAAGTTTGATCAGTTCCTGATTAATCAGGGTGTCAAATGTTACGAGGAGAAGGCAGGAGAATGGGCTTGAGAGGGATAATAAATCAGCCATGATGGAATGGCTGTGCAGGCTTGAAGGACTGAATGGCCTAATTCTGTGCCTAGGTCTTAAATGTTCCTCTCTCCACAGATACTGCCCAACCTACAAAGTATTTCTTACTGTCCTTTCCAATGTCCTGGGTATAACCTTGTCCCGACCAAACAGAGCTGGAGACACAAAACCTAATTCCTAGTCCGAGTACAGGGCATCGTTTAAGCATTCTGGTCTTTGCTCGACCATGTCAACTAGAAGTGCAGGGATTTTGGAAAACTGTCAGCTTCAGATATTACTGAATCTACAGTCCGTTTCACAATACCTGTAGAAAGCTGACTATTTGGATTGCCAATGCTACTGGAATAAGCTACAGTAATTACCAACTCCTGAAGATGATGATGTAAGAGTTGAAGCGTCCCCTCACATTGTTCACTTCAATGTGTGCACACCTCCAACAAACTATTAAAATATGACTTCTCTCTATGGAACACCGCTACAAACTGTCACAGATGAGGAACTGAGACCTGGAGATGATTACCCATGATTGCACTGAGTGGCAAACGTGCTTGAGGAATCGGTGACCTCTTTTAATTAGGAGGAGAGGCTGATAAACTACAGCCTAGCATAAAGATGAGCAAGTGGTCAAAGCTGCAGGAACGTTCACCATTCTATACCAACATGGAGCAATTATGCTCAATCTATAAATATACTTAACAATAAAAGACATGGTAAATCAGAATTGCTTTTAGTTGTTCTCATGAGGATTTTTTTTAAAACTGGTTCTCATCAGGTGCACTTTGTTTTGCTACTAGGATACAGTTCACCCTGTCAAAAAGTTAGTAGAAACCACTACTCACATAACTAAACCTGTTCTCCACAGCATCCACTTTTCAAACTATTCCCGGGATGTGGCTACCGCCAGGCCCCAGCATCTCTTGAACTAAGTGCTTTAGCAGAACATTTTAGACAACGGTTTAGTGCACGTGGATCAAACCAGCAAAGAAGAACTCTCCCTCCTTCCTTGAAGGCCACCGGTGACTTTGTTGTGAAAATTCAGATATACCACGGTAACATTCCCTTCCGATCCTGTCAGCCTGAGCTGCCCAGTTGCACCGGTGATCAAATTACCTTTATGCCTTTGGAATGTGGGAGGAAACCAGAGCACTCGGAGGAAACCTACATGGTCATGGGGAGAACATACAAACTCCTTACAGACAGCAAAGGAATGGAACCCAGACTAGAACTCGGGGACATTGCCTCAAGGTTCAGGGGAGAAGATTCAGGATGTAGATGAAGAGAAACTGTTTTTTCCAGAGAGTGGTGAATCTGTGGAATCCTCTGCCCAGGGAAGCAGTTGAGGCTTCTTCACTAAATATATTTAAGATACAGTTAGATAGGTTTTTTACACAGTAGGGGAATTAAGCATTATGGGGAAAAGGCAGGTAGATGGAGCTGAGTTTACGGACAGATCAGCCATGATCTTATTGAATGGTGGGGCAGGCTCGATGGGCCGGATGGCCTACTCCTGCTATTTCTTGTGTACTAGCCCTATAATAGTGCTATGCCAACTGCTACTACCTAAAATCATATGTCTTTGCAAATAATCTAGTAGTTTGGGTGTCACTATTACTGATAATAAATTTAATATAATTTCCAAACTCCTTTAATTAATTGAAGAAAAGTTCCCTAGATATCATGCTGGTATTTGAATACATTCACCCTAACCTGAGGATTACTTGTCCAGCAGTTTAACTACCAGGCTACCTGAACACAACTTGCCGACAGAGATGGTCTTGAGCAGTGAGCAGGAATAAAGAGAGCCAAGAAAGATTTTGCTGTTAACAAGCTCAGAGTTTTCATGCACTGGGCTGAGTGCAGAATTCTGAGTAAAATAATGCTGTGGTCTAAGAGGGAACGTAAATAATGTTAAATCTTATTCTCAAAGCCTTTTGCTTCGCTATTGCTACTGAACCCCAACCAAAGCACAGCCCTCAACATATAGCTGACCATGGTACAGGTGAGAAGGCACAGTTCAAAGTTTGAAGTAAATTTATTATCAAAGTACATGAGTGTCACCATTGACAACCCTGAGATACATTTTTTCCAGGCATACACAGTAAATCCAGGAAAATCAATAGAGCCAATGAAAGGCTACACCCAACAAGACGGGCAAACAACGACTGAGCAAAAGACAACAAACTGTGCAAATACAAAATAGAAAAACATACTAATAAATAAATAAATAAGCAATAAACATCGAGAACAATAGATGAAGAGTCATTGAAAGTGAATCGATAAGTTGCGGGAACAGTTCAGTGATAGAGCGAGTCAAGTTGAATGAAGTTATTCTCCCTGGTTCAAGAGCCTGAATGTTGAGGGATAATAGCAGTTCCTAAACCTAGTGGTGTTGCCCCTGAGGCTCCTGCACCTTCTTCCCAATGGCAGCAGTGAAATGAGAGCATGGCCTGGGTGGTAGGGGCCCTACCTAGACCTCTTGTAGTTTATTAGGTGGCCAGAACTGAATGGCTGTCACTGGCCCTCCGCCGATTGTGGACCTCATGACGTGTGGACCAGGACATAAGCTCCAGTAGAGATAATGACATAATGATGTAGTCTGCAAAAGTGTTTGGTCCTCTCTGTGTGCATGTGATTCTATTTCAAATTGCAACTGAATTTCAATATTACATAATTCCAACAGGAATCAACTCCAGGTTAGAATCAGTGAGTTTAAGATGTCCCCTATTAAAATGCTTCACAGTGCTTAACAACCGCTCACCTTGACCCATGGCCGTGTGAATATTCTCCATGTTAAATTTAACTGTTGACCTTGCAGGTACATTGAGCATTTTCTCCCAGACTTGAGTCACTTCTTTCAGGCACAATGTGATTTCCTCATAATCTAGTTTCAGTCGCTTATTCTGCAGGTCGCTTTCGGAAGCTGCAAGGTAGAAGAAAGAAAACTTAAAGCATTACCCTGGTTTCAAAAGTAGTTAAGAACTTCACAAGAACAACGTCTCCTGCATTGCAGAGGTTACTTCTCAAGGTAACCCAGAGAGAGTGATTGACTCAACAACAACCAGAGATGGCATAGACAACGCATGTGCTAAAGATGAGCTTTTCTGAATTTGCTCTCTGATGTACGCTCAAGAGACTGAACTCAATGACAAGTTGGAAGTATTGGTCATGCTCCAGTTGCATTTGGAAAAGCAAATCCTCCTTACAGGGTTTCTTCAGTATCCCGAACCTGAGCCTCAGTGAGGAAGTGGCTGCTTTGTCAAGGGAGGAGCTTGAACTTTAATGCTGCATTAGTAGCCCCCAACATACCGGGCAGTGCCAGGCATAGTAAATGATTAATGTTATTTCTGAATTAAATACAATCCTCACCGTTTTCCTCTGCTGGAGAATGGGTAATGGTAAATGGAAAGGTTGGAATTTGCACTTCGTGGACTGCATGTTACTTTTTGGGTCCGTCCTTTGCTGAATTATTGGGGCGTAAGGTTATATACACTCAGTTAAGACTTTATTAGGTACAGCTGCTCATTAATGCAAATATCTATACAGCCAATCATGTGGCAGAACTAACATCAGAATGGGGAAGATATGTGATCTAAGTGACTTTGACCATGGAATGAGTGTTGGTGTTGCTTTGCCTGTCTCAGAAACCACTGATCCCCTGGAATTTCAATGTACAATATTCTCCAGAGTTTGCAGAGAATGGTGTAAAAAACAAAAAAAAACAAAAAAAATAAATAAATCAACATCCAGGGAATGGCAGTTCTTTGGGGGGGGAATGCTTTGTTGATGAGAGAGGTCAGGAAAGAAAGATCAGGCTGGTTCAAGCTGACAGAAAGGCAAAAGTACTTCAATTAATTATGCATTCCAACAGTGGTGTGCAGAAGAGCATCTCTGAATGCACGACACATCAGACCTTGAAGTGGATGGGCTACCGCAGCAGAAGACCATGAACCCACACTCAGTGGCCACTTCATTAGGTATGAGGTACCTCCTGGAAGTGGGAGAACGGAGAAATCAAATGAAAATCCATCTAAACCTGTAATTCTAATTGGTGGCTGAAAATTTTCTGTGGAGATGTTCCAGGTAGCTGACTCATTGTGAAGAAACACCAGGCAAAGCTCTACCTACCCTGTAGTTTCTGGTTTTCTTTCTCCATTCTCAGCAGCAGTATCTGCTGGAGAATTGCCTTCCTCCACAGGTCTCGGAGCTCTCTGGGCGTACGTTTTCTTTCCTCTGCAACTGCCCCCAGATAACTGTCATTGCATGATGTCGCCATAGATGCCCTTGAAGAAACGTCCCCTCCATTGGGATGGTCTGTGGAGGGAGTAATTAAAACCATGTTATTCCACTGAATCTCTTGTGAACATGGACAGTAATGAAAAGTTAGCATAATTCCCCAATGACTGAAGAGACTAAATGTGACAATGGTAAAGAGGGTGCAGAAGTATGTTGCTTTGGCTGTAATCACAAAGAGAGACTGGGCAGGCTGGCTTCATTCTCACCACAACAGACAAGATTGTGGAGTGACCTCAAGAGAGAGGCTTATGAAAATATGAGGCACACAGCTGAGGCAGATATTTAGAATCATTTCCTCCAGGCAGGGCAGTCTAGAACTAGAGGGCACAGGTTTAAGGTATGAGGGCAGAAATTGAAAAGAGATCTGAGGAGTAAGATTCGATATTAAGGGTGGGTCCTGGACTGAGCTGCTGGAGGCGGAGGTGGAGACATATCCAACTGCAACATTTAAAATGTATTTGGACAGGTAGTTACACAGAAGGATATGTGCCAAATAGAGGCAAATGAGATCAGGGTGGGAACATCTCAGTCAGCATGGATGGACACTGTGTCCAAAAGATCCCTTTTCCGTACGATAAATCATCCTGTTTGACGAACTGCACTTTCTTAGAACGTGAAAAATTCAAATACTGAGCTAGGGAATCTTACAATTGGAGTGTAATAATTTGTCATAGGGCACCCAAGCATGAAATGTTGTAGAAATTCACCCTCTTTCTCTTCTATCAAATGTGAAACACAGAAGTAGATGTGAAAAATGTGCTTCTGTAATTCAGACCTACTAAATGAAGTCAGAATTTCGGCAATGGAGTCCAATACACAGCCCCTGCTGCATTCCATGTTTAATAGTGCCCTAATTCCAAGCAGAGTCTACCAATCTCCAATGGAACCATATCCCTTCTAATACTGAGTGCATTTGAGGCAGAAGTTTGGAGAATGGGTATAAGAGACGATTTCTGAAACACGAGTACGTCTTTTGAAGTCCAAAGAAATGGTAACTTGAATTACATTGACTTACTGATTAGGTTATGATGAGACTTGCAATCTTTCCTTAAGTATTAAATATCCATTTAAAAGACTAAAAATAAGTTACAGACTTGTCCCGTCCCCTCCAAAAAAAAAAAGCACAGCAGATGCACAAGTTATCTATTGGATAAAAAGTATCTTCATGCACTGAGTGGAAATTCTGAGGTTTGGTTCATTACCTGTCCATAAGTAGGTAGGGTAGCAGTCAAATAAATTTGGGCCTCAATATATCTGGGAGGATAAAACATAGCAAGGCCTATGTTGTTAGGAGAACCACACCCAAGACAAGGGCACATTAGCATTGGTAGAGGTGAATTCAGCCACAATACCACATAGGTGCTGAACTTGCTACCGCAAAGGCAAGAAATGGACAGCTGCCAAAATTGAGGGCCCAAATCAAAGCTCTGGAGGTGTAGAAAAGGCTGTGCAGGACAAAAGGCAATGGGAAATGCAAGAGGGAATGAATCTGATCAGAGAGCTTCAGAAAAAACTGGCACAGACCCAGTTCGCCAAAGGAATCCTACACTGTAGCCATTCCACAATTCTATCATGCAGGTGAAATCAGTACATGACAACTAAGATGAAGGAACTGTACAGCAAACAAGGAGGATACTTGAACTCTGGCACAATTCTACAATTAGCCCCATTTCCATCCTGCAGAAAATCAATCTGTTGCTTTTTCAAAATTATGGAAGATTAGAAGATTAGGAGTTGATCTTGTTCAAACATATAATTCTGAAGGGGACAAACAGTGTTCCCCTAGCGGGGTTATTTAGAATTAGGGGACAGTTTTTCAGGAAATGGTGCTTTCCATTTAAGACAAGACATGAAGAGGAATACCAGCTCAGTGACGACTTGATGGAATTCTCCATCTCAGACAGCTGTAGAGGGGTCATCAAATATAGATATTTGAGAGTTGGGGACTGTATAGGAAAGTGGTGCTAAGACCAAGTTTGCATCAGCTATGATCTCCTAGAATGGAAGGATGGGCCGAGAGAGTAACAAGCCTGCTCCTATTTCTTTTTCTGAAGCTCTTTTCCCTTTGAAAGTTACTACAAACTCTACTTGCACTGTCCACTTGGGGAGATCATGAACACCCACTGATAAAACAATCATCATCTAGGTTTTAGTCTGTTTACCAACATATCCAATGTTAGAGGCAGTAGCTCTTAATTAATTCACAACATTTTCATTAAATGTCTCTAACCTCAGGAGAATATCTTTTTGTTTTGGGAGAAATGAACGCTCTTCCCAACGTTTCTCACCATTTGAGTAAACATCTTCTGTGCCTTTGCCAAGGGGTTGAAAGTTTATCTCTCAGAATTAGACAAAAGAGATCATACCAACACTATAATTTGAAGGTTAGCATTACTCAGTCAAATCCTTTTGATTGTCTACCATTATTAACAAGCCAAGGATCCTACAGACCATTTTAACTACCTGTCAACTTGTCCTGCCACCTTCAAAGATTAGGCAGGTTCTAGCATGTTTTGCCAATGTGAAGATGCTCAATCTTATTTGATCTGCACAGAAGTCAAATCGTGAATTTATGTTTTGATAAATAAGCTAAAGCAACATTAGCTTACATTTATGTAGGATTTACATAACGTAAAGCACCTCAGGGAACTGCACACGAATGGAAATCAGATATACACAGAAATCACACCAAAGTAGGAGATAAATACCATTAACGTTGGCAGGGTGATAGACTTTGTCTATAGTAAGTGTAGTACAGTATGTAAGGTATTTGACAATGTTCCACAAGATAGGCTGGTCTTGAACACACCGGAGCACGAGTTGGCTAATCGGATCTAAAGCTGCCTTGGTGACGGAAGACAGAGTGGTGGGAGTGGAAACAGGCTTTTCTGATTACTGGTCTGTGACCAGTGGTGTACTGCAGGGCCATTTATTGTTTATGATACTTGGATAGCAATGTAGGAGGTAAGATTGCTGCGTTTATGGACGCTATGAAGACTGATGTTATGGACAGACTTCTCTGAAGCCTTTGAGGAGGGTTATCAAGAATAGGTCAGGATTGGGATCAGATGGAACGCTGGATTAAGGAGAGGGAGATGGAATGCAAACACAAAAAGGCAAACTGCTAAATTTTGGGAACACGGATTGGGGTAGGACATATGCAGTAGAAGGCAGGGCACTCAGAAATGTTGGTGAACTGAGGGACTGTTGAGGTTCAAGTTAACTGTTCCCTGAAAATGGCATCACAGATAGATGGGGTGGTGACAAATGACAAGCCTATCTTCATGGTCGGGAATGCAGAATATAAAGTTTTAGGACATTAGCTTTACACAGCACTGGTTAGGTCACACTTGGAGTCTGTGTGTATTTCTGTACTCTAAAGGAAGGCTGTGGTCGTGCTGAAGAGAGCGCAGAGGAGGTTCACCATGATGTTACCTAAGTGTGGGAAGACGTTGAATAGGCTGGCTTTGTTTTCCCTTCATTAAAGATGGCTGACCTAATAGGAGGTATAAAATTATAAGAGGCATGGATTGCGTCAATAGTCAGAATCTTTCTCCCAATGGTAGGATATCGAAATGCAAGATGGCATAGGGTAAAGGTGAGAGGTGGAACTTGCTATCAGAGTTGGTGGATTAAGATACAATCACAATTTCAAAAGACATTCACATAGGCTCTTGAACAAGCAAGACATTAAAGGATACAGATCTAATGCAAGGACATGGGATTACTGAGCAAAAAGGATGTGCTGGGCTGCAGTTGTTTCCGTGCTTCCATGCTCAGATACGAGATTAGATGATCAAAAGCTTGCCTAAGGAGGTAGGATTTGAGGAAAATCTTAAATGTAGGGCACAGGTAGATTATTTAGAGATGGAATTTGTAATACTAATGATTATGCATACATCCCATGAAAGGTGTTGACGTGGCAAGATACAAAAATTAGAATAATTGATTTACTTCTTCACTTGCTGCGAATCTCACTGGCAATTCGGATATTTATTCTTCATGCCTAATTGGCTCTGAACTGGGGAGAGTTAGGAGTGAACAGTACCCCTGTAGAACCATGGTGTGTTATGGGAATTACTTAAATGGGTGCTGCACCAGTGTTTCAAAGAGAATGGCTATCAGATGCTGAACCTTAGGAAACTTTAATAAACAATGCACAGAAATTGAAACTCAACAAAAAGAAGTGTTTTGGTATGTGAATTGGTTCTCTCTAAAATCCTCAACTAGAAACCACGCACCTGAGCCTTCCTTTAAGAAAAACACGGGATTTTTAACTTCCAAATTTTCTGCTGCATAGCTTTGCTAGTGCCAGAAGCACTTGCCATGATAGTTGCTCTTTCACAGAGAACTACTAATTGAACTGTTCTAAGTGAATATTTTCCATGTTGTGGCCTGTAGGCAAAACAGCAGATATTGCAACAACTTTTCTTTAAAAAAATGTATATTTCTTTCAATAGCAAACTTGGTATTACTGGTACAATCAGGACTTCAGAAAAGTATTTCTACTTTTAAAATTCCATGAAGAGCTGTCATTCTTTTGTTTTCTACATAAATTCATGTCAAGAACTAAGAGTATTTGCTTTCTTCCAAGTCAGTCCAAACAGTAATAAGCTGTGAGAGTGCAATGATTATAAATAATGCTTAACATTTAGTGGAAAGCATAACATTACAAATTCAAATGAGCTTGTTTTCAATTTCCAGCTTCATATTGTATTCAAAATATTGTAACCTTGCTTTCCTCTGAATGTCACACATTATTTGTAATAATTGGACTGCTGTTCTCTTCTATCATTACCCAATCAGAATATTTCAACATACTATGATACAGAAACCACCACCAGGCTTATTACACAACATGCCTGAAGGCCTGCACATGGGACCAGGTTCTTGTTTGCTCATTTAAAGCTGGACATAAAGCTGAAAGGCACCGACTCGGCACTGAACTTGTGTGGGATGCTGGGCCTTCACTTCTTCAAGGTTGACAACACTGCCATCTACAGACTTCAGTATCAGTCGTAACTGAAATTCAAAATCACCTCAGGTGAATCTTGCTGCTTGTGGCTTGTGGTTCTCTTCCAACTGCGAGTGGGGGGGGGGGGGGGGGGGCATTCTAGCTAATCCCATACGAGTTGCAAATCTCATTGCAAAGTTACTGCATAAACTGTTCTGATGCATTCTACATGGAGGGTCACTGATGCGATACCAGAGTAGGGTCCAAGGCTTCTGATCTGTACGCAGATTCAAAACTCTATTGATTTGACAATACCGCAAGATGTTTTAATTAGTCGTAAAGCTTATTGAAAATGTTAATACATTTCAATTATTTACTTTTACTTCATTGCTTTTAAATATCAGAAAATTGCTTTACAATTTATTATCCCAAGGTTTATTTTCTTGGAGGCATTCATGGTAAAACAAAGAACGACATCAGAAAACTACAAAGACTGACAAACAATGAATTTGAAAGAGATGACAAACTGTACAAATACAGTAAAAAACAAAAAAAAATAATATTGAGAAGGTAAGTTGCAGAGTCCTTGAAAGTGCGTCCATTGGTTGTGGAATCAGTTCGGTGTTGAGGTGAGTGAAGTTATTTATGATTGTTTTATATATTTATTTGGAGATATAGTGTGGAATAGGCCCTTTCGGCCCTCCAGCAACCCATTAGTTTAACCCTAGCCCAATCACAGAACAATTTACAATGACCAATTAACCAATACGTCTTTGGACTGTGGAGCATCCAGAAAAATCCATTCATTCCATGGGGAGAATATACAGACTTTGTTCAGAGATACATATGGCGTATCTTTCAGAGGAAAGACAAAAGGCAACACAAATGAAAATGATACAATTTTAAAGAGGATGAAAAACAGAAATTTACTTACAGAAATATTTGAAGGCAGCAGGATAGGTGAAGAAGGCAGCTTGAAAAAGGGATTGGGTACAAAAGTAAGGAAATTATGGTTAATGTTTATAGAACATTGGGTTAAGCTGTAGCACTGTCCATTACCAGGCTTGACATTTGAGAAGTACATCTAGACCTTAGAAAGAAAACAGAAGGGACTCACTAGAATGGTACTGAAATTAAGTTATTTTCAATTGTTGGAATAACTTCAGTTATCTTATGTTTTTCAGTTTCTTCAGTTTTCTATGTGAGAGAGGTGTTCAAAGCCTTTATGGATTTCACTAAGAAAATAAGATTAATGACAGAAGTGCAAGTAACCATTGGGCTCAAATGTGAGTGATTTACAAACAATATTTTCCTGGTAACTTCATAAAATAAATACACAGTTGCAATCACAGGTGAATAGTGATATCATTGAATCATGTCTCTACCTGAGCTTTCCATGTTCGAATCTTCCTTTTCACAACATTTTATCCTGTTCACTTAACATGCGTCTCAAATAGCCTCTGACAACCAAGTCCAGCTCCTGGCCTTCACGTGTAGCTCAGCTACTGAGGCCGGCAGAACAGTTTCTACTAACAGGAGACAGGGCAAATATATTTACAGAAATATTTGAAGGCAGCTTGAAAAAGGAATGGGGTACAAAATCCCATTCCACTAAGCCCGGTGGAACCGTTTCTACTGACAGGAGACAGGGCAAACGGTTTATTTGCAGCTTAAAACCAGTCGCTTCGGGCAGATGAGGTTCACCAGCCAAGGTTGGAGAAGGAAAGCTCCAATCTCAAACCTCCGGTACCTTGTGGCTTTACCCTCTCATGGGGAAGGGTTCAGGAGTAAACCGCGAGGGAAAATCTGGAGCTGGAGTCCCTAAGGCAGTCCTACATTGAGTTCAGTGCTGACTGGCAACTCCTACAATGCTGCTGGTGCCAAACTGTGTTGGTCTCTGCCGTTCCCTTGGGTTCATCAGATGCGTGGAGCTTGCTACATGGGGCAACAGCTTGCTCTCCATATCGTACTGCCTGCACTTGCATATCGACAGCTAGGATGCACAACTCTGACCGACAGCAGCCCTCAATAACAAAGGGGTATTAAATATCAAATGAGCATGCAATGCCTTTTCCAAGAAACAGAACTGAAACCTTTCCAGTCTTTTTTTTAAGTATATAATTATACGCTTCATGAGTCAACACAATTGAATCCACCCATCTTAGCAAACATCATCTTAGTAAACATTCCCTACCTCAAAATGCATGGAATGCAAACACACTGCAGAAAAATGTAAATATAAATTATGCTTTGATTATATTAATTGGAATTATGAGGTATAGAGCTGGTTGGGCAGGCAAACTCTAAATCAAGGAGAAATCAACAATCCGGCAAATGCAGATGTCGTACAATTAACATTTCAATACAGTTTATCTGTAGCTTTAAAGCCCTAAATTCATCTGGAAGGTACTGATGAATAAACTGGTCTTTAATCTGAAAACTGCCCTTAATGCTGGGAAACAAAAGTCAGGTAAAGATTATTTAAATCCTAAACGTAAAATAAAATGATAATGGGCTGCACAATAGTCACAAATTATTTGCTTCAGTGGTAAACAAAGATAAATATCAAAATATATTGGAAACACTCAAGAGGTCAAACGGAAAGGTAGAATAATATTCTACCCTAGTTGTTAAATCTACTTCACTTTCCACAAATACTGTCTAAACCGCTGAGTGTTTCCAGCTCTTTGTTTTTGCTTCAGATTTCCAGCTTCTGTGAATATTTGGCTTTTTCAAAAGAGAAAAGACCTGTATTTCTACATTGCTTTACAGAATCTCATGCCATCTCAAAGCCTTTTACAATCAATGCCGTACTTCAGAAGGATTGCTATTGTGGTACAGTCGAAGTCGGTGGCCAGTTTGCAGGCACCCACAAAAAGCAAGGTAATAATAACAGTATTTTCTTTCAGCAACGTTGATGGGAGAGTAAAATGAAAAAAATATTCATACTTGTGACTGTTACTATATATGTAGATAAATGTATCTGTTACAAATTGTAAGCAAATCTATTTTATATGATCAGAAACACAATAAGACAAACCTGGCACTTCAATTCACATTTCAAAAATTAAAAAAAAATAGGTCAAGGTTGCAATGTTTTCCACATACAACACTATTCAAAAATGTTTCACACTTGTAGAGCACGGTTAAATGAAATGCAGATAAAATGTTAGGCACTCAAAAACAATTCAGCTAACACCACTTTGAAACAAAATAATTTCACACTTAACTGGGAGGTTCTGTAAACTGAGAGGCAGGATAAGGAGCTAACACCTACAAAGAGTACAGCCCTCTTGACTACCTTGCACACCCTTGAACCACAGCTGAGTGCACGCTCACAAAGAAGACAGCTCTACAGAAGGATGGCAAACAGGCAATTTCAGATCTTGCTATATCACATCACATGCTTTTGCAAAACAAGGAGTCATTAGACATACCCAAATTTTATCTACTCTCATAATCTTCTCCTCTGGACAACTCTAAGGTTGTTTGACTATCCTGACTGTATAAATTATACATCGAAGTAGAACAATTATATCAAATGGATTTTTCATTACAACGTCAAACCAAAGTGAACAAAATCTCCCTAAGTGGGCCACATGTTACAAAGTACCCACTAGAATTATACTTAAATGTAATTAATTTCATTTTGTATATTGAAACACCACTTAACCATGATGGTGAATCATGAGGCACGGTGCCACTTCCTTTGGTTTTAGTGGAGTGGGGTGGGGTACAGAAGATTAGAGGATTAATAAAAAGCACAAAAACTAAACATCCTTAAACAGGCCCTTTTTAAATTTTTATTCAACATTCTTCAGTATTTCCTTCCTTCATTTAGAAACAATCCAGCGTTCACTGCTATTCATGCAATGGTCAACACGTTGGTTAAATTCAGGCTTGCTCTTTAAATTGTATTTAACTGAAATGAAGTAACAAAAGTTAGGCAAAAACAAAGTAAGACAGCTAAACAAGACCCAAGTCAGCAGTTTGCTGGGATATCGTTAACCTGTCCGGATGAGTGCCGTTCTGTGAATACTTGAGAAAAAGGACAGATCTTCTATTCATATCCCGAAGCATTCATTCTCCCTGGCTGTAGTGTGCATCATTTACAAAAAGGCAGTGGTATTACTCGCTCAGTAACTCCAATACCATGACCTCTACCACCTGGAAGGATAAAGCTTGAAGTGGACTCAACATCACTGGGGCTCGTTGAGCCAAAGCGCCTGTATCTAGCACATTGCCCACACACCACCCTATTTTAGAAAATTATCATTGTTCCTTTCACACTGTGGAGAATAATTCAGTTGATCTTGTTCAACAGTTTCTGAATTCAGTAAGTAATCTTTTTCCATGGATCTAATGTGGTTTCCTGCTGCACTGCCCCATTCTTGCTGGAATGACAGAGGGAAAAGTCAAATTTTACAGGTTGAGACATAACTAACTAGATGAAAATTGAAAAATTTGCAAAGAAAAGTGCACAATTATTTAACTTTATGGGGAGGTGGGTGTGTTCAGGTGTAAAAAGACAAATTCTCTGATATTCAAGGGGAAGTTGTGTCACACAGTGGCAAATACTTCAAAATTTTATTCCTAAAGCAATTAATATGCAAGAAAAAAAATCAGTTGTGAATTATAACACTAATAGAGAAAGGATTTGAATCACATGTTTTGATACCAGAGTTAAATAGAAAATCGTGCTACTTAAAATAGCATTTCTGAATTCACACTGATAAACAAGCTTGGTATTATATTTAGTCAGTACAACTGATGATTATTCATAAGAATACTATTCAAAGTGCAATTATTATCAAGGTATATACACAGAATATAACTCTGAGATTTGTTCTCCCACAGTCAGCCACAAACCAAAGAAGCACCTTGGAACCTGTTCAAGAAAACATTAAAGTGTGAAAAAAGAACAAATTGCGCAAACGGCAAAATGCAAGCAAACAACACATCGAACATCAAACAAGGAGCCCAGGAGAATTCAGTTTAGTTCACTTCAGCATTGTGCCACCAGCCCACCTGCACGTTGCACTTGGAGCCACTTTTCCCTCAAGTGTCCCAGTCCGTATCAATCTCCCCGATCAAACCGCTCAAAAACAACAAAACAGTAACCAGAATCCAGTACAGAAGCATCCAAAACAACTCCTTGCAGAAGCATACTAGCCAGGCTTTCTTTGCCTTCTTCCATCCACTTTAAATTTCTTTGTGTTTCAAAGTCAATTTAGTCTCAAAAAAAAAACCCACATCAATCTTCAAAGTTCCCAATTTATACACCACTTTAAGACTAATTCTTAAAATTGTTACGTTTTAAGAAGTATGCCAGTAATTAAACTACAAAATCTATTCCAAGTAAACACTCACTACTTGAAGTTTGAATCTTAAGCTGCATATTAAGGGTTGCTCTGGCATAACCTATAGCTAAATGAAGCTTTAATGTAAAAACACTTACAACAATCTCATGTCTTAACCCAATTTATTGGCTGAGTTTACAGGTGATACAACACCATCAATGAAGTGAACCGATGGACAAATAGGAATAGCTCAGATGGGAATTTTAACCCATATGGACCAGTTGTATGGCTACGGTTATGCCATTGAGAAATGCATTCTCATTCATAACTGAACTAAAATATTCTAGATCTGATGTTTTGACACCTTAGCATCCAAGACACAAGGGCCCAGTTTCCAATCAATTGTCATTATTTTTTGATCACTTCTCTGGTCGTGAAGTATTCACACTTAGCATTACAAAAAACTAACTACAGCTCACCAAAGATCACTGCTACAATAAGTTATATTGATTCAAGCTAAAGTCTTCTTTATCCGGAACATCTTTGTAAAAAGGAAAACTATGTTGATGTGAACAGCTACACACAGACTGTAACCAGCCCAAAGATAGCTGCACGGTCGGAAGAACTAGGTAGATTTGTAAGATGGAGGGAAGCACACACAGAGAAACTGAAGCAGGCATATTATAATTTATATCCAGCAATGGGGTGGAGTGCACCTTGTAAACCACAGAGCAATCTAAACTGAAAGCAAGTAAACAGGGTAAAGTCCTTTTTTTCCAAGGAGTGACATGTTATTACATTTGAGCCTTCTCGGCACAACATTCCAGCGCTGGTCCTTAAGGTTGTAGTTATTTTTTAAAAAAAGTTCTTAAGCATATCCATTTATAAATCTTCAGCTTATCAAACAATAAAACAGCATTGCAGAGCATATGTTACATAGACCAGTAACCAAAACAATAAAACACTGTGCTTTGGCAACGATTATCCTTTCTTTACAAATATTGCTTCATGCGTACTTGATTTCTCCTTGTACCTTTTATAGGTTATCAAATTTTATTTCCATTGATTATTCTCTAGAAAACTACTAATATTACATATTATAGGGCAGCCAACTTAAATATTAATAACTACATTTCCACAGCTTTGGACATCCGGGCCAGAGGCCAAGTCTGGCTCCAGAGATTTAAGCTCAAAAAGCCTGGGCAGACACTCTGGTGGAGCAGGGAGGGAATCCTATGCTGACCGAGATGCTGCCTTCAATTGAGCTGTTCAACTGAGGTCCATCGTCTGATAGACGTGAAGGATGCCATGACACTACTTGAAGGATTATGAGGTTCACAGTTGGAGCATGGCCTGCTGCAATTTCCCTGCACTTCTGGAGAAAATACCTGTTCAAACTGCATCCAGTCAGGCCTGTTCTGCAGCTCAAATCACTTCGAAGAAACAGAGCTGGGTAAAGGATCTAGTGCTTCCCCGGTGTATATGACACATAAACTTTTCTCGGGCTTCCAGTTGGGTCCAGGTATCAATTTTAACCGCCATTTTGAGAAAATCCCCACTATCTTCATCTGGGATGATGCCTAGACACATCGAGTTCAGTTTGTATATAAACTGAACTCCTGCCGCCCATCCTTCCTAATTTGGATAGTCCTCAACCCATCAGGTTTCTGCTGTTCTACCTCGTTTAAAATCATTTTCATTTTCTTACTCAGAATGAGACCTTTGTCTTTGCTTCCGGGCGCACGGTGGAAAGCCGCATCAAGGAAGGTAGGAGGTGTATCCATTTGGATTACCCAAGGAAATCAGCAGTGGCAGAATGTCACATTCACAATGACCACAGGATTGAATTTGACGGCACAAGACCGCTGTGCCAGGCCAGCGGCTTTTGGGACCGCCTGGAGAAGGAAGCCATTGAGTAAGACTAGAGAATAAGAATTTCAGAGATGGCAGAGTTCGCCATCAAAACTTCAGGTAAAAATTGACACCTGGACCCCGCTGGAAGTCCCAGAAGTTGTTAAGGGTTGGATAAGTTGCAGATAACTTAATTCCATTAAATAACAATATTCCTGCTTTTAACTGTTTTCTAACATGTGTTTTAATTAATACTTCCAATATAATAATTTAATACTATGATTTTCTTTTAAATAGTGATTGCATACCCATAACAACACTGAGCAGCACCGTGGCAGAGCAGGTATGAAGATGTCTTGCAGTTCCACCAACCCAGGTTCTATTCTGACTTCAGGCGTTGTCTGTATGGAAGGCCCTCTAGTGAACATGGTGTGGATTTCTCCCCGGTAACGCGGTTACCTCTCACATCCCAAAGCATACTAATTGTTTGGCTGGTGGGGCATTGCAAGTGACACATAGTTTGGGTCTGTGTGTGCATGTATGATGGGGGAATGGGTTTCCCCCACGAGTTGGCACAGAAGGAGGGCACTCAGCCCGCTGAGCCTGCAAAATAATAGTGAATTATGAAATGTCAGAGACATTCACAATCTTTCAAGCTCTTTGGCAGCTAGCTCAGGCTGGTGGGGGGGGGGGGGGAAGGGGAGGGATGTCTGTGGTTACACAGGTGTTAAAATGCTTTTATCACTCAAATCAGGGAGGCCCTCGGATCCTTTTAGGTTTTTAGTAAGATTGGGGAATTTATGTTGGAGGACTTGCTCAGAGTTAAGAGTAGGTTTAAGAAACTGAGGTAATTTTGAGCTAATACCTGCTGTCTGAAATGGGCAGAAAAATATTTAACTTCATGGACTTTGCCTATGATGAAATGTACTTTTCAATAATCCTGAGACACACTAGACTGCATAAATCCGTAAGCGAAGCTTTTTCTCTTCGTTTTGACCCTCTGTCCACACTGAAACGGCGTTTTCCTCCCCCAAAAATGGAGCTTTTCTAAAACGCCCTCCAAAGTGTGTAAATTTGAAAATGCTGATTTGGCACAGTAGTGTGGATGGGGTGACTGGAGATTTTTTTAAACTCTGTCATGACGTGCTGGATCAGATGGTGATGGCAGCGCGGCATTTCATTGTTTTCTTGAATGCAACCCCCACACAACCTAACAATTTCAGAACAGACAGCAACGAGACTGAAGCCAGAAGAGTTACAAATGTACTCACCAAATACTTTGACCCATAACTTACTGAATAAATAAGTATACTCACTTTGCCGTTTTCTGTCCTTGCTTGAATGAAGGTGGTTTACCTATTTATGCAAGCACTTCTCTGACAATTGATGTGTAACAGCCTAATGTAACATTGTATGGAAATACGAGATAACACTGATGCAGACATGTCTTATTCATTTAACAAGGTGCTTTATTAATGCAACAGTTAGTCAGCTTTTCAGTGTTCGTTGTCAGCCGGGTCATACTGTCCGTGTATTCCCTGTGGGTTGCCTCCATATGCTCCAGTATTTGTTTTTTTTAGTTTTAAGTCCTCCTGTGCGAGAGCCAACAGCTGTCCGTCCTTTGGTAATTTCTTTTTTTTCTAGTTTGTAACTGCACAAACGTGCACTTTCATAGCGAGATTCGACACCAAACATGTCAGTTGTTTTCTGTAGATGTGTCCTGCGCATGCCCAGTAGGAGGAGATTCACCCAAATACCCGTTTTAATGTGGATGGAGGTATTTTCAAAAATGCTTTCAAAAATGCCTATCGTTTTTACACAAAACTGGCATTTTCAAAATTATCCAGTCTAGCGTGGACATAGCCTAAGTGCTTACTAAAATGAGTTCTTTGATGAAAGTCTGAGGAAATTTCCATATTGGACAGCAAACAGAGGGCATTATTTTCCATGCAAGAATTTTTTTGGAGGAATTAGTTATCCTGCGCAAAGAAACCACTATTAATGGTTATCTGCAGCGCTTTTCTCATACTGCCCAAAACTGGAACCACAATGGAAATTCAAAGCCTTAATTTCCCTTCTTTGGATGTTATTCACACCGCCCCCCTCCCCCCACCAGCAATCTCACCCCCAATCTCACCTCCTTTTATGACTGTGATGACAGATACCTTTACTCTCTGCATCACTGCTGAATTACTTTTGAGGAATGTTAACTTCTACACAAAAACTGCCATTTCTTTCAATTGTCCCTTTCTTAATGTAAATTTACAATTCCAGTGATATGCGAAACAAGCTAAAATCCTATGCTGTTACAGGAAAGATACTGGAATGGATAGAGGTATGACTGACAGCAGGAGGCAGAGAGTGGGAATAAAAGGGGCCTTTTCTGATTGGCTGCCAGTGACTAGTGGTAATTCCTCACAGGTCAGAATTGGGACTGTACCTTTTCACATTGTTTGTCAATGATTTCGATAGTGAAATTGATGGTTTTGCAGCAAAGTTCACAGATGATAGGAAGCTAGGTGGAGGGGTAGGTAGTGCTGTGGAAGCAATGCCATTACAACAGGAACTAAACAAATTGGAAGAATGGGCAAAGGTGTGGCAGATGGAATACAGTGTTGAGAAATGTTTGATAATGCATTTTGGTAAAATATAGTGCAGACTATTATCTAAATGGGGAGAAAATTCAAACATCAAAGGTTCAAAGGGACTTCGGAGTCCCATGCAAGACTCCCAGAAAGTTAATTTATAGTTTGAGACTGTGGTGAATGCAGCAAATGCAATGTTAGCATTTATTTCAAGGGGAATAGAATATAAAAATGAGATAATATAGAAAATTTATAAGACACTAATCAGGCTGCACTTGGAGTATTGTCAACAGTTTTGGGCCCCATATCTCAGAAAGGATGTACTGCCATTGAAGAGAGCCCAGAGGAGGTTCACAAGGATGATTCCGGGAATAAAGGGGTTAAGATATGAGGAGCGTTAAGCAGTTTTGGGCCTGTACTCACTGGAATTTAGAAGAATGCATGGGGATCTCATTGAAACCTATCGAATATTGAAAGGACTAGATAAGGTAGATTTGGAGAGGATATTTTCTCTGGTGGGGTATCCAGAACCAGAGGGCATAGCCTCAAAATTGAAGGGCGACCCTTTAGAACCAAAGCAAGGATGTATCTTTTTAGCTAAGGAGTGGTGAATCTGTGGAATGTTCTGCCACAGACTGCGGTGAAGGCCAAGTCAACGGGCATATTTAAAAATCTTCACAACATCTTGTTTCTCTTCAGTTACTCAACTATAAAATGTCAATACGTGCAGTAGATTCGGGAATTGTTTGGCTTTCATCTTCAAATTGAACATATAATCTTGAATTCAATAGCGTGTGCAGTAACATTGCGGTGTCATCATAAAGCCAAACCCAAGTTCCAGGAAAACTGCCCAACCCACACCAGATCATAACAACATAATAGGTTAGAACATGTCAATGCTCTTTAGAGAGGATATTCTTGGGAAAATCATCCAGTGAGGTTATATACACTCAGTGGCCGCATTATTAGGTATACATGTCCATTCATGCAAATATCTAATCAGCCAATCATGTAGCAGCAACTTAATGCATAAGAAGATGCAAGTGTGGTTAAGAGGTTCGGTTGTTGCTCGGGTGAGCATCAGAATGGGGAAGAAGTGACTATCTGACTGACCGTGGAATGCCTGCTGGCGACAGAAAAGGCGGTTTGATTATCTCAGAAACCAATCTCCTGGGATTTTCATACATAACAGCATCTAGTGTGACAAAAGATGGTGCGATAAACAAAAAACATACAGGGAGTGGCAGTTCTGTGGAAGAAAATGTTTTGTTGACGAGAGAACTCCAAGGAGACTGGCCAGATTGTGCTACAACAGCAGAAGTCCAGGAACATACATTTAGGGCCACTTTATGAGGTACAGGAGACATCAAGTAAGGAAGTCACTGAGAACTTAGAAATAGAATGGTGATGGTATTGTTTGATGGGCCCCCCTGAATAGTCATTGGGAATCGGAAGAGAAGACATGTAGAAGTTGCAGCTAGATGTCAACATAACAGAGTAGTATTAGTGAAATATTTTAACCTCCCCTAGAGGCGACTGGGCATAAGTAAATGGAAACTAGTTAATCTCTTGATAAAAGTGTAGGATTCAGATAGGCACTATGGGAATATTTAAAACATGGATGATGAGTTGAGAAGGCTGTGGGTCAAATGCAGGCAGATAGAACTAGCTTGCTGAGCAACAATCAGGTCAGTTAGGTGAAAGGGCTTCTTTCCAATTAGCACTATTTAATAAATCTCACTGCTCTGAATTAGATACTACCTCCACATGCTGGTTAACAAATAAAAGAGCTTGGTTCAAAAAACAAAACTAATAACCAGGTCCAAACTCTACTAGTACAATTGCTAATGCATCATTAAACCAACAGCAACATCTCTCCCCAAGCCACACGACCTCCAGCAAGCTACAAATGATGGGACGGTACAATAAGTAAACTAGGGGTGGGGGTGATGGCGAGGGCAAAGGATAATCTAGACAATGCTTCATTGACTCTTTTTAGCAACATCAACTTGTCAACCCAAATGTATACTACAGATTACCTAGTCTAGTCGGTGCTGATCTCCCCTCTAACCAGAAGGCAGCCCATTCTCTCTTAATGGATTAAAGAAAATCAGTGTACATGGTCCACTAGTCCACAAATCACTAAGAGGATTGCTAATTTAGCTTGTCAATTCAGCTTTAATACTTACCCCAACAATGCAAATGCATGATCTAAATTATTCTTGAACTTGGCTTCTGCAGATTGTGCATGGTATTGGTAGTACAAATACACAAATATAGAGTTACACAGTACAGCTAACAAAGGCAATTCTGACTCTAAAACAACAGCTTGACTGAAAAGATAAAGTTACTGAAAACAGAATTGATCTCCCAATCTACCTCATTATGCCATTGTACTTTGTTTGCCTGCACTCTCTCTCTAACAGGGACACCACATTCTGTGTTCCATTTGTCTCAGTGTGGTCGTGTTTGGCATGATCTGTCTGGAGGGGACGCAAACAGAAGTTCCCCTTGCTGTTTCTCTGCACACGTGACAATTACAGGCCACACCGACACAAAACATCCTGCTGAATGCTTGGTGCAAACCTCGCTGTACAGAAGAGCTCTACAAAGAAATACAAGTGGCTGTGGCCACGTAGCGGGATAGATCCTCCTCTGGAGCCCCTTACCACATTGGCCTCAGGATGGTTTACGGGAAAGAGAGACATTGAAACTCAGTTTCATTCTGGGGCAAGTTGCAATGCCGCAGGGTGCTGCACCTCGCTCAAATTACTGAGAGGGAAGTGGATAAGATAATGAGCCCCCTTTGACTGTGATAATGACCTACAACTTTCCACCTTTACTGACGTAATTAACTGTTGCAGAGACCGAACACTTCCTCACTCCTTATCGACTGACACTGAGTTAATTGTGTTTCATTAGAACTGGGCAAAATTACTATTTAAACAGGAGGTGGGAGGGTGGAGAAAATCAAGGCATGAGAGATAAAGTGGCAGCCAAGGCAGGCCAAATAACATGAGAGGTGACCGCAGCAGGTGGTGAAGGTACTTTATTGCAGCTGGTCTGTCTGGAAGAGGTGCAAATGGAAGGAAATGAGGACATAATACTGATTGTATGAGAAATAAGATGACTTTGTTGCTGAAAATATAGTGCATTAATGGAGAGAGGAAAATGGAATTAATATTACAAGTCAATTAATGTTCATCATAATTGGCATGAAATCGAGGTGATATTTCTTGATCTTGTATTATAAAACCAAAAGACAAATGTTGGACTGAGAGTGGCAGGGATGAAAAATTAAAGTGACTGCCAAATGTTCAGCGCCCTTTCCTTTCTCTCCCTTTGTGACATCTCCACTTCAAGTGAACACAGTTCTTAATATCAGGCTTCTGTTCTCCCAGTTTATCAAGCATGGTCCATTCTGTTCTAATGACATTTTCCACAGCAGAAATCCTCAGATGTTCAAACACAAGAGATTCTGCAGATGCTGGAAATCCAGAGCAACACCCACACAAAATGCTTGAGAACTTGCTGACTTCCTCCAGTATTTTCCCTGCTGTATTTTGAGGTGGCTTCTAGTTCTGTTAACCGCGGTTTTCTCTGGCATTGTTGACAGGACTCAACGACAGATGCCCCATTTATTGCATGTCTACATTCATCCCTTCTCTTCCCAAACAAAACAAGGACATGGTTCCCCAAGACCCCACCTGCCTTTGCATTCAATGGATCATCCGTAGTCTGTAGCACCTTCAATGTGATGTCACTGACAAACACACCATCTCTTTCTTCCACTACCCCACCCTTTCCAATTGGACCACTCCCTCCACAACTATATGGGAGCTTAACACCCAAGGATACATATTGTAATGAAAGGACATGCAGGTGGGCAGAGGGAGTAAGGTGACTCTGTTGGTAAATAATGAAATGAAATCCTTAGAAAGAGGTGACATTGGATCTGAGGATGTAGAATCTAAGGGGACAGAGTTAATAAAATGCAAGGGTAAAAAGACCCTAATGAAGAGTTATGTACAGGCCTCTGAGTAGTAGCCAGGAAGTGGGATACAAATTACAATGGAAGATAGAAAAGGTATGTAAAAAGAGCAATCTTAAGACAGCCATGGGAGATTTCAATATGCAAGTACATTAGGAAAGTCAGGTTAGTGCTGGATCCCAAGAGAGGAAATTTGTAGAATGCCAGTGAGATGGCTTTTTAGAGCAGCTTGTGTTTGAGCCCACTGGGGAAAGGCAATTTAGGGTTGGATGCTGCGTAATGAACCAGATTTGATAACGGAGCTTAAGGTAAATGAATCCTGAGGAGACAGTGATCATAATATGTTACAATTCACCTTGGAGTTTGAGAAGGACAAGATAAAGTTAGAGGCATCAGTACTCCGAGGAGTAAAGGAAGTTACGGAGACGTGAGAGAAGAGCTGGCCAAAGTTGATTGAAAGGGGACACTAGCAGGGTTGATGGCAGAACAGCAATAGCTGGAGTTTCATAAGGAGCAGGATAGATGCATTCCAAAGATGAAATAGTATTCTAGTGGGAGGATGAGGGAACTATGGCTGATGAGGTAAGTCAAAGACAGCATAAAAGCAAAAGAGAGGGCATATAATATAGCAAAGATTAGTGGGAAGTCAGAGGATTGGGAAACTTTTAAAAACCAACAGAAGGCAACTGGAAAAGCCATAAAGAAAAAAGATGAAGTATAAAGGTAAGCTTGTCAATGATATAATGGAAGATGTCAAAAGATTTTTCAGACATATAAAGACAAAGAAGGATGACAGTGGACATTTAATTGCCAGAAAATGATGCTAGAGAGGTAGTAATGGGGATAAAGAATTGGCAGACAAACTGAATATGGATTTCACATCAGTCTTCACTGTGGAAGACACTAGCAGTATTCTGGCTATTCAAGTGTGTCAGGGGCAGAAGTGAGTCAGCTGGACCAGATGAACTACACCCCAGGGTTCTGAAAGAGGTAGCTAAGGAGATTATGGAGACATTAGTAATGACCTTTCAAGAACCATTAGATTCTGGAATAGTTCCAGATGACTGGAAAATTGCAAATGTCACTTCACTGTTTAAGGGAGAGAGGCAGAAAAGGATATTATAGGCCAATTCACCTGACTTCAGTGGTTGGAAAATGTGGAATCCTTTAAGAATGAGGTTTTGGGTATGAAGGGGCACATGATAAAATAGGCCAAAATCAGCATGGTTACCCTAAGGGGAAATTTTGCCTGACAAATCCGTTGGAACTCTTTGAGGAAATAACAAGCAGGCAGGATAGACAAAGGAGAGTCAGTATATGTTGTTTATCTGGATTCCCAGAAAGCCTTTGATAAGGCACGAGGCTGCTTAACAAGATAAAAGCCTGTGGTGTTGCAGGAAATATTCTGCATGGATTGACTGGCAGAAGCCAAACAATGTGAATAATGATGGCCCCTTCTGGTTGGCAGCCGGATGTCCAGTTTTCCACAGGGGTCTGTATTGAGACTGCTTTTTTCTCGTTTTATATGCCGATGATTTGGATCATGGAATTTATGGCATTGTGGTTAAATTTACAGACAATACTAAGATAAGTGAAGGGGCAGGTAGTGTTGAGGAAACAGAGACTTTGACAGATTGTGAGAATGGGCAAAGAAGTGGCAGATGGAATACGGTGTAGCGACCTGTATACCATGCACTTTGGTAGAAGGAATAAAGGTGTCGATCATTTCCTAAACAGGGAGAAAATTCAAAATTGCAAAGGGACATGGAAATCCTTGCACAGATCAACTTGAAGGCTAAATTGGTGGTAAGGAAGGCAAATGCATGAGATGTGTTTGATGGCTCTGGGCCTGTACTTTCTAGATTCTAGAAGAATGTGGAGGGGAGGGTGGTCTCATCGAAGCCCATCAAATATTGTAAGGCCTAGATGGAGTGGATGTGAGGAGGATGCTTCCTATAATGGGTGAGACTAGGACGTCAGGTCACAGCCTCAGAACAGAGGGATGTCCACTTAGAACATAGATGAAGAGCTTAAGCCTGAGGGTAGTGAGTCTGTGGAATTAATTGCCACAGAAGACTGAAGCCAGAAGCCATGCCATTGAGTACATTTAATGTGGAGGTTGATAGGTTCTTTATTAGTTAGGAAAAAGGGAGGAGAATGAGGTGGAGAGGAATAATAAATCAGGCATGATAGAACGATGGAGCAGACCCGATGTGTCACGTGGTCTAATTTTGCTCCTGTAACTTATGGACTGATAGACTTATCATTATATCCAATTCCCCTCTTGGCAAATTGCAACAATTAACCTTCGATTAGCAACCATTGTGTCAGTTTATCTGCAATGGCAGAGACGATCTCCTTTCTCTTTCCACCTCAATGCCTCTTCTGCAAAACCTAAAACAGTTGTTCTCAAATTCTAATGAAAGACCATGATCTATGTTATGAGTGATGAACAGGCCTGATGGAAATGGGGTGCAGAGTTAACCATTCCCAACCCCCTCCCGAGAACTACGAACTGTTGCTGTTGCTATGCTGCTCATGAGAGAGAGAGATGAAACACAGACAAGAACATCTGCTACAGATAAGAGGGGGAGAGCGACTGTTGAGTTATTGTATTTTGACTCTTCCTGGATTATTTACCTTTCACTACAAGGACGTTACTTTGCTCGTTAACATTCCTCAGGAGATAGCAGGAGTGGCCTGATTTGATGGACACGGTCATTCAGAGTTGATGGATAGCTGAGACCCCGTGAGTGGGGATAAAAGACAGGTCTGGAGAGACACCCTTCAGACACGCCAGTGGATACTGACTGAGTGCTGGGAACCCACAGAAAGGCGGGGGCTTCAGAGACTGAACCAGGAGATCAGTCAGTAAAGCTCACAGTGTTACAGCAGGGCTGGTGGGGACTTGTGTGTGTGTGTGCCCACTCATGCCAGAGTGACTAGTCCACCACAGAAGGACGGTCTAACTGAAGACCAGAGGGGTCATAACTGAATGACAACAATGACACGACAGATTAAGAAAGCCACAAAAGGTTTGCCTGCCGCAGCTGTTGCTGTTACACCTCGCTCACTCTCTCTCCAACGATTTCAATATAACAACCATAACTACCTCAGCATTTATGTACTGAACTCTATACTTCCCTATGACAATTCATTTACCCCTAGACATCGATAGAGCCTGTTTATTATTGATTATTATTATTCCTACACTTTTAGGTTTATTACTGCTAACTTGTTTTATATGTATATTTGCATTTTTGATATTGTATTGTGTAGTTTACTAATAAACACCTTTAGTTTGGTACCACCAGACTCCAACGGATTCTTCGTTCTCTGCTGGTCAGACACCCAGTTACGGGGTACGTAACATCTAAAGATATCAGTTCTGCTTCTCTCTCCACAGAAGCTGCCTGAATACACCCAGTGTTTTCTTCCTTTCCTTGATCAGATTTCCAGGATCAGTGACGTTTTGCTTCTAAACAGGTGTGAGAATATCATCAAGCATCAGGTTACGACGATTGCCAACACCTATATCGTCAATACTAACCTTGTGCTTTGCCATCATGTCTGCATGGGGATTCACATCCTTTTTGTGGGGAGGCCACTCGGAGAAAGATCTGCTGCCGCCAGGACTGTCGCCGTGTACGGACCAAGCTCCCACCACTGCTGGAATCTCTGCTTGGGCTCGGCTTGGAGTCATAATCACTGCGGTAGGAAAATATTCAACTCTGTTCAGTAATCCACCTGCAACATGGATTAACTCACTAACCTCCAGCAGGAGATCCCAAATCAATCAATTAACAATACTCAAGAATGGAAACTGAGAAGGGGGGGGGTGGGGGGGGGATAAAAAAAATTCAATTTAAAAAACACAGGAGCAGTTAAGGCAGCCAGAATCACTACTCAGGAGTAGAATCAGTACATAAAATTTAACTGCATCATTAAAACATTTCTATCATTGCAAGATCTTGCTTTTGGATAACAAATAAGAGATGATGTAAAATTTAAAGAATTGCAAGAATAGATTTGCTTCAGATAAATCTAAATAAAAGGTTAAAGAATAGTCTCTCAAACGCCACATTTTATTTCCTTCACCTGCATCTTATCAATGCAGATTACTAATCATAATCAAATAGCTAGATTAGTAATTAGAGACCTGGACTATTGATCCAGATATAGGACTTTCAATCCTACCTCAAATGCCAAGCAACTCAACTAATTAAGTAAGCTCAGAGTGAAAAGCCAGCTTCTGCAGAGCTGATAATCAAACTACTAGATTGCTGTAATAAAAAAAATACTTGGCGCATTAATACCCAAAGCCCCTCAGGAATCAAATCTTTCCTGAGACTGCAGGCCTAGGAGTGTGGCTGAATTGGCCTCTTCAGGCCAACGGTAAAGAGGAATGCACAGAATAGGTCAGCCTTGCCAGTGAGGTCAAGGAGTACTGTGGTGCACTTTGGCATGCACATTATTATTTGGGCACTCTGCTGTAAATGATCCCTTCCTGCCACTGGGGCATGATGAAATAGAGTTCTGATAACTATTGATGGGTTTTTATTCAAATATTGGCCTGTGCTGAGAATATTCTCAGTCCCATGAGGCCAACATAGTTATCAAAACACTACGCCATCATGCCCAAGTGCAGGAAGGAACAGTTTACAGTAGAATATATAAATAAGAAACACACAAATCGAAGTCCACTACAGTACTCCTTTACACCGCACGAGGATATTCCCCACTCCATGACACAAGGTAAATCAGATAAACCATATGAGTTAGGGACCGACACAGGCCAAAACTGGAATAAAAGTCCAAGCAAGAGCACACTGCATGATTTTAACAGAATTTGTAATTATTGTATCATTTCCAAAGAAAATCAAGGAAGCTAAAAGGACATTTCCAGCGAAGGGTTCGCTCTCAGGAAGGTACATAGGGTTTTCAAAAGCTGTGTTCCAGAAACCAAAGATGAAGGGAAAATAAGTTGAATATTTTACTTTCTTTATGTCAGACTATTGGAAAGCCCACAAAAGAAAGGGAACCATTGACTATAAAATGCTGGCAACATGGCTGGATTGTTTAAGCATCTCCAGTTAGAAGCTGTTTAATATACAGCTTAAAATAAAATTTCAGAGGATGACAGAAAACCCTGGGTAATAAAGTGATAATTAAAAATGGTTTCATAGTCAAACATCTGCAGGCACGCTGCTCTGATGAAAATGCCCTTGACTGAAAGCACTCTCTCAGCATCCATCGCCACAGATTCCTCACGATCTGCTGAGAATCACCAGCTTTCTTGTTTTTATTTCAGATTTCCAGTGTTTTCTTTTTTTCCCCTTGCTAAATCAATTGCACTGCATTATGTGAATCCAAATTCGGCAAAATTGGCATTAGTGCTGACAGAGACTGTAGATGCTGGAACCTGGAGCAACAAACGAGAAGCCGGAGGATCCCAGCGAGTCACCCAGTATCTGTGCCGGGAGATGGGCAGTCGACACTGATGTATGCTACTTCAACAGCCATACAGAGTTCATTATCAACAAACATTGCTTTCAAAAGCAATACCCCCATTCCCATCCTTAAGGACACAGAACACAAGTAACCAGAGATAGTAGGCCTCCTCGATCATAGCTGATCCACTCTGGGTCTCAAACCAGTGTAAATATCTGTTAATCTCTGCAATGAATACATCCAATACTGTCTGTGGGAAGAGGATTCCAGAGGATCATGATCCTCGGAAGAAATTACCCCTCCATCTCTATCTGAAATGGTTGCCCCTTTTTTTCCTGAATCTAAGCTGCCCATATTTAGATATCTCTATAACAGGGCAAAATGTTCTCACCTCCGGGGAATTGACAGTGTGGATGCTGTGAAGTTCTTCAATAAGATCAACCCCTTCGGGACTATTTTGAGTATAGACCCAAGCAGCACAAACCTTCTTCATATGGCAGCCTCTTCATTTCAAGAACCAGCCCTAGTGAACCTCCTTGGCATTACCTCCCATACATACAGATCTTTAAATATGGAGACCAAATCAGTGGGCAGTCACATCAGTGCCCCATATGTGTGCAGCACAAGGGTATTACTGTTTCTAAAATAAAGTCATTGCCATTGCTGTTTCTCAACTTACTTAGGGCCATTAGCATTACCAAATCACATCTCAGAAACATTTTTTAAAGTTGCTTTTCGTTCTGTTCCTTGCAACATTGATAAACATCCTCCTCCAAACTATTAATTTAATAGCTTCCCTTTGAGATTGACATTTTAAAGCTTGGATCCCAGTCATTACTTCAATCAGATTCCAGATGTTAAATTTGACTATTTTGTTATCACTAACCTGAGACTGCTCGAGTTTTATGATATCTCACTGACCTCAAGATTCCCTCGAATATATTTACATTCACACAGATAGTTTGTAAGATCTTCACCCTTTCATCAAGTTTATAGGTCATCCAACAACTTTCTTATCATAGTGCTTTTTAAATAGTTGGCTTTCTGGTTTTCCAACATCCCAGGGCAATACAATGCATTGTCCTCATCATCATAGTACTGCTGTCAGACACCACTCTGAATTGTGTCCTGCATTGCTCAAGCAGCTTCATTTAGTTGTCATTGGAATTGTCTCTACTGCTACACTTATAAATAAAGGATTGCCTTGACTGGCAGCTACATTTGTATCTTCAGCTTAACTCTTCCTTCCCTAATTAAACTTTAACTTTCTGTTGTTGCTCCACTGACTATTCCAACCAAGCTGCTTGTTGATATTTTATTCTGAGTCTATATGCTGCTCCCGAAGCTGTACAGTGGAGCCCCCTAATGGTGAAATGATGCCATTGAAGGTATTAAATACTTCCAAAACTGCGCCGATTGTCCATCAGTTCTCCACTAGACTGCTATTATTTTACCTTTTTCTACCTCAAAGCATTGTGTAATGATTTGATCTATATGAACAGTATGCAAGCAGGCTTTTCGCTGTTCCTTGGTACAGGTGGCAAGAATAAACCAATATCATCCATAAGTAGTCAGCGTATTTTTAAAATTCAGTTGCTGAAAACCTTCTAGATGGCTAGTCAACAAGCCAATTAGACTGATCGGCCCAGCCTGAAGTCAAAATACAAAGTGGAGACTGTATAAAGCACCAAGGGCAATATTGAAGCTAAGTGTGAACTATCTGCTCAGTTTCTCCCTTCTGAATTCAAATCTTTTCCCTTTCATGGAGGAAGAAGATACTAATCGTGAGGTGTAAAGGATCACTTTCCAAGTAGAGGCTCCGAAACAGGTTTTCTATCACTTAACAACAGACATCATACATGCTTTGCTCTCAAACCTGAAGGGATGGCCATTGGGGTTTACAGAAATGAATCAGAATCAGGGTTAGTTTCACCACATACGTCGTGAAAAGTGTTGTTTTGTGGCAGCAGTACATGGCAAAGCATAGTAATAAAAACTGTAAATTAATTTACGTATATACAAAGTTAAATTAAATAAGTAGTGCAAAAAGGATAAAAACACTGAGGAAATTGATTGTCCATTCAGAGATCTGATGGCAAAGGGGAAAACACTGTTTCTAAAACACTGAATGTGTGAATCAAGCAGTTGTAAACAAAGGCAACTGGACTTGCTGTGTTGTCTCGAAGACATTTCACCACTCATTGAGAGGCTTCTCCACTTCTATCCATGATGGGTAGTTTTCCAAGTAATAAACTCCTGAATTGTTTAAAGTACAGCAATCACATGAGGGTCGTTAGGAGTGGTAGAGGTAACGATTAGCCTGCATGAATGGAGGTGTGAACTGTTGTGGAGACACTGGGGTGGAGATGTTAGGACTGCTCTGTAAGTAGCTGATAGGTACTGTTGCACTCCAGCCTCTCTGTTCAGACATAAACAGAGCAATATTGTATTGGCTTTACTGCATTCACTTTCCAGAAGTGGCTGTGGGACCTCGTCTTCACTGGAAGAGAGATCAAGTCAACCAGCAGGGCTGTAGCTGAGGCAGCAGAGGCAGGATCATCATGGGTGTGGAACAGTACGTCTAGAGGGGCAGATAGTCGGACAGTGTAGCCATCTTTTGTAAACTCTTCAGTAGTTGCATAGATACCTGAAGAGTAGACTATCTGTTGGATGGAAGCGACCAACAACTCTGACAGAGGCAGCTGCCAAGTTGTTAAGCTCATCAGTGGGAGGTGGTGCTTTAGCACTGCTGGCCCACCACCTCGAGGGAGTCTTGATCATAAGAGGGCCGAAACTCCTGAAGACAGGTGGCAGATCCCACTGGTGACAGCACAGGACAGTTAACATCTTAGTCCAAGTGTATTTTCAATTCTATGCTATTCAATACAATGAGAACTGCACGGATCTGTATATTGGCGAGACTAAACAACCTTTCACAACAGATGGCCCAACATAGGAGGGCTAACACCACAGGTCAAGACTCCAGTTTAAATAAAACTTTAAAAAATAAATAAAAATCAAATTTAAAAACATGTTAATTACAGTTAATTAATTAGAAACAAAAATAGTTAAATAAACAAATTAACTACATTTTTTTAGTTAAGATCAGTAATTCTACACTAATGAATGGGACAATGCTAAAATACACTAGCTATAGCATGTGTAGCGCTGAGAAGCCATATTATGAACATATAGGCAAAAGCTGAAGTAGGCCATTTGGTCCCTGATGCCTACCATTCAATAAGACATCAGCTGACCTTTACTCCAGTGCCACTTCCTTGCACTAATTCCACATCCCTCCATTCCACTGATAGTCACAGACCTGCCAGAGTAATCAGCATTTCCACACGGAGTACAAAAGCCCAGAATGCATCAATGTGCATTGTTCAGGGGGCAGGCTTCACGTCAGCCCGGTTCTGTTCACTGTGGTGTTGGCTCCTCTCAGTTATACTGAACCAGAGCAGGTTACAGAGGCACTTCAGGAGCCAACAGAGAGAAGCAGAGATGAGCAATAAAAGACCAGGAAATCGTGGACAGAAAATCACTCAAATGCTAATGCAGAGTCCAAAAAAAATGCAAAGTGCAAACTACACACACACAAACACACACACACAAACACACACACACACACACACAAACACACACACACACAGACAGAGTTTAAAATGTCATAAATTAACCTTCAAAATCAAGAGTCACTAATCAACACTTTATTCCTACCTTTTGCTGCTGTGGTTTTGAGCTACAGGAACCAGAAATTTCAGAAAGTTTGGTGTAGAAGTTGAAGAAGGAAGCCTTGATCGTAGACAGTTAAGTTGAGAAG
The DNA here is from genome assembly GCF_030144855.1 of Hypanus sabinus. Classification (NCBI taxonomy): domain Eukaryota; kingdom Metazoa; phylum Chordata; class Chondrichthyes; order Myliobatiformes; family Dasyatidae; genus Hypanus; species Hypanus sabinus. The sequence goes on along the minus strand of NC_082719.1, from coordinate 43,094,977 downwards.
CACTGATAGCAGTTTCAAAAACAAGATAAGATTTACTAGAGAACAGTTTTGAAAGTTTCCAAAAGCTTCAGCATCAGATTTACAGAGACATTCCTTAACAAAAGTATCATAAAGAAAATTTAGTCAGGATTAAAAGCATTATTGAAGCCTAATGTTAGAGCTTCTTGAGATTCTCAGGATGACTTTACATCTCGTGGGGCATTCAGATTACAGAAACTGCACAACTCAAAATGAGAGCTGGGTTTTTCTATTCCACCTGAGAAACCCCAAGTCTAGACTTCCAGAGTCCCCAAAGAATTCTCTCCCACTCTGAGTTCAAAATATTCAAAGCCAACAATCTAACCTTACTTTACGTACTGCAGTTCTAGGAGCCCACAAATTGACATCATTTAGAAAGCAGTCTGTCTACATCAGCTGGCTCATTGGGGAGTAACTGAACAGACACCAAGAAATAGATTAGAAAACGCAGAAGATATTTGTAAGAACAAGTGCCAGAAATAATCCTGGGAAAAGTAATTTATGTGGCAGGAGTGCGAGAGTGGATGGAGCAGCCAGATGGAATCTTTTAGAGGTTCTGTCAAATGCTGGTGTCCATTGAATATAGACGATCAACCTCTGCTTATCTCCCATCATCTTATGACCTTCCTATCATGGATGCTCTCTATTGCGTGTACCGTACCCGCTAACGTTAGCCCAAACATGCCTTTCTGCTCAACAGCTGGAACAGGGTCTGATGAGCAACTGAAGCCTAGAACTGATGGTGTGTTTTTTTAAAAAAAACAACTCACAGCTGCTTTTTCAACCAAACAGCGCCCCAGGATAGCCTCAACTCATTTCTGGGAGGGAAGGCAAAACGTAATGGATTCAAATGCCTATGTCTATTATTATCATTGCCAGATTTGGACCTGTATCAACTGAAAGTTCCTAGATATCTCCCTTATGTAGTGGATCTTTGCCAATGACATTACAATTTAGTCATTCCTCCCTACTTTGTGAAGGTAAATGGGAGCAGTAGCTGAGATCTCAGAGAAATGCATTTACTACCTATAGTGCAATGCTTTCTGCTGTGAATGTTTGAGCCCTGTGTCATATTTTTTTATCAAAATATAAACAGCTTCTCCAAGCTCAGGACACTTTGGAAGTTTCTAGAAAGTTAATTTTCCCGACTTAATCAAACAATTTAAATGCATATATCCTAATAATCTCAAGAGATGAGCAATTTTCCTTAAAGCTTTAAATAACAAAAAGCCAGCAGGTTCTTGAAATGCTCAAAAAGTACACACAAATCAGGTTTATGCAAGGAAAAGTCATTGACAGTCAAGAACATGCAAGATAATGAAAGACAGACAGAGATAGAACAATTTATTGTTTGGAACAATAAATTACTCAAAATGGTACTCAAACAGAATAAACAGTTTCCAAATCTACAATTAGATTCTTCCTGAAATTTCAATTATACTTGAAAGGAATGCACATAAAAGTGGTGTATTTTTCCAATGAAATACCTCAAATTTGATCCACAGAAATGCCTCCAAAGGGCTTCAACAAATGGTTTGTGCTCCTATTTTAGGGAGCTCATAAAACAATATGACATAGGAGAAGATTTAGGCCATTTGCCCCATCAAGTCTGCTCCGCCATTCCATCATGGCTGACTTATCTCTCCCAACCCCATTCTCTTGCCTTCTGCCCATAACCTTTGACGCCCTAACTAATCAAGAACCTATTAAACTCTGCTTTTAATATACTCAAGGACTTGGCATCCACATAATTCTGTGGCAATGTATTCCACGGATTCACTACCCTCTGGCAAAGAAATTCCTCATCTCTATTCTAAATGGACATCCCTCTAGTCCTAGACTCTATCACTACAGGAAACATCCTCTCAACATCCACTCTATAGACCTTTCAATATTCAATAGGTTTTAATGAGATCCTCCCACCCATCCCCATTCTTCTAACCTCTAGCAAGTAAAGGCCTGGAGACATCAAATGCTCATGTGTTAATCCTTTCATTCCTGCTGGAACCATTCACATGAAACTCCTCTGGATCCTCTCCTCTGCCAGCACAACTTTTCTTAGATAAAGGAGTCCAAAACTGCTCACAATATTCCAAGTGTGGTCTGACCAGTGCCTTATAAAGCCTCAGCATTACGTCCTTGCTTTTATATTCTAGTGTTGAAATGAATGCTAACATTGCATTTACCTTCCTCGTTACTCATTCAGCCTGCAAATCAACCTTCCGGGAATCCTGCACAAGGCCTCACAAGTCCATACGTGCCACTGATCTTTGAATTTTCTTCCCATTTAGAAAATAGTCTATGCCTTTATTCCTTCTACCAAAGTGCATGACCATACACTTTCCAACATTGACTATTCCATCTGTCACTTCTCTGTCCATCCTCTCAATGTGTCAAAGCCCTTCTGCTGACTCCCTGCTTCCTCAACACTACCTGCTCCTCCACCTAAACTTTGGATAATCTGTAACCTTGGCCACAAAATTATCAAATGTAATCCATCTGGTCCAGGGGACTTACCTACCATGAGACATTACAGCTTTCTATTCACCTTTGATTTAGTAAAGCAACTACGCTCACTCCCGCCCCGACACTCTCGAATTCCTGGCATACTGCTGATGTCTTTCACAGTGAAAACTGAAGCAAAATATTTATTAAGTTCATTACTACCTCTCCAGTATAATTTTCCACCAGTCCAATATCCACTCTCACATCTCTTTTGCTCTTTATATATCTGAAAAAACTTTGGGTATCCTTTTTTATATCATTGGCTAGCTTAACTTAATATTTCATGGTTACTCTCTTTAATGCTTTTTAGTTGCCTTCTGTTGGTTTTTAAAAGCTTCCCAATCCTCAAACTCCGCACTAATGTTTGCGATATTACATGCCCTGTCTTTTGCTTTTATTCTGTCTTTGACTTCCCTTGTCAGCCATGGGTTGCCTCATCCCCTCTTATTCTGCAGCTTCCAAATTGCTCCCAGAAACTCCAGGTGTTGCTCTTCTGCCATCATCCCTGATAGTGACCACTTCCAATCAGCTTTGGCCAGCTCCTCTCTCATGCCTCTGTAATTCCCTTTACTCTGCCGTAATACTGATACATCTATCTCCTCCCACTCAAACTTCAGGGTAAGTTCTACCATATTACGATTACTTTCTCCTAAGGGTTCCTTGACCTTAAGCTCCCCAATCTAACCTGGTTCACAACACCCAACCCAGGATTGCCTTTGCCTAGTGGGCCCAGATTCAAGCAACTCTAAAAAGCCATCTTGTAGGCATTCTACAAATTCAATCACTTGGGATCCAATTTTTGCAATCTGCTTACATAATAAAATCCCCCCTGATTATCCTAATATTGCCTTTTTACATTTTATTTCTATCTCCTGTTGTAATTTGCACTCCATATCCTGGCTACTATTTGCAAGCCTGTATATAACTTCCATCAGGGTCTTTTTACCCTTACAATTTCTTATCTCTACCCACAAAGAATCCACATTGTCTGACACTGTATCATCTCTAAGGATTTGATTTCCTTTATGCCAACAGAGCCACCCTAACTCCTTTACTCCCTAACTCCTGCCCATCATGTCGATACAAGGTGTACCCTTGGATTTTAAACTCTCAACTATGATATTATTTCAGTCACAACTCTGTGATGCCCATACCTTCATGCCCACCGATCCCTGACTGTGCTATGAGGTCATTTTATGAGGTCTACGAGGTCATCTTAAGGTCATCATTTGTTTTGACTTTGCTCCCATGTTACACTTAAACATGCCACCCACAGCAATTTTGCCTTACAGTCTGCCTGTCCTTCCTCAGTCTCACTACACACTGCATCTACTTGTATACCATCTGCCCTGTTCTAAGCCCTATCACTCCAGTTCCCATTCCCCTGCCAAAAAGTATAAACCCTCCTCAACACTTCTAGCAAACCTGCCCAAAACGATATTGGTCCCCTTGTGTTTAAGTGTAACCCATCCTTTTTTCACAGGTCATACCTTCCCAAAGAGATCTCAATGATTCAGAATTTCGAAACCCTGCCCCCTGCACCAATTCCTCAGCTAGTGATCGGAGTTATTTCTTAAATGAATCAGGTTTCATCCATCCTGGGTTCAGAGCACTGATAACTGCGTGGCACACTGTTCAATCAAATCCATTGCTGAAAACATTCATTTTCAAAAGAAAGCAATCTCACCATTTTGAATCTGACCTACTGAAGGGACAGTAAGTAACTGGTGGGACCCATATTTGGCTGCAGCCTGTAAACTTGATTTCAGCAGCTTTGCCACGGGACACCATGACACATAGACCAACTGAAAAAATTTAAGGAACCTGGGAAGAAATCTCTTATTGTGTTATTTCTTAGGGGTTTTGTTTTTGCTTGGGGTAGAGCTAGTATTTACATCATTGATAGTATCAAGCACAAGAAACTGTAGCAACCAGCAATTAGCTAACTGGCTCAGCAGGTTGTAGGGGGGAACAGTTCAAGTTTAAGCTCTGTATCGGGACTATGAGTTTCTCCAGCAAATTATATGTTGCTCCCGATTTTAGCATCTGCAGTCTTTTGTGCCTACAAGAATCCCCAGGTAAGACACAGTTCTAATTTAAAATCTGCTTCAACCTGAAGTGTATATTTATTGAAGGATGGCAAATATTTCACCTTCAGTATCGATCAGCCACTGGGTCATTTTAAACCAATCAATGCCTGTCTAGTTGTGGCTACTTCTCCACTATTAACCTTTGCTCAGACATGAAGACCAGATTGAGAGTGCCCAAAGTCCTTAGAATCAGGATGTTCAGAGCCAACAAACAGGAGACAGTGCATCTTCAACAGCTTGGGCTGATGCCAAAATTCGAATCCAATCAAAAGCTCAATACTACCAGAACAAAACACCTGGTGTGTTTAGCATCTCATTAAGCATCCCTCTTCACCATCATGATAAAATGGCTACAGTTGTGTACCATTCCATCTAGTCTACTCTTTTAAATCCTCCGAAATCCACAGCCTGAAGACCAGGGCAAAAGGCACACGTGAACACCAACACCAGCAGACACTTCTCTAAAGCACACCCCATTCTGACCATCGCTGGTTTATTTATTGTCGCAAGGTCTAGATCTAGGAGTCCCGGCCAAAAACACCATGGGGGTGCCTTCAGGAGGACTGCCCTGGTTCAAGATACTATCCCTGACCTATGGCAATAAATGATGGCCAGTTACCAGAAATCAATTTTAAAAATAGACAAAGTTCTTGAAGTTAATACTCATTACTCACCAAAAGAAACTAATGCACACACATATATCACGAATAATGGCAACAGGTGGCACACTTCATCCAAGCAGTTTTATTCAAACCACCTGATAAACCAAAGACCATTTTCACCCAAACTGGTTTGCAACAGGAACGATGAAACATACAACAAAGGGGTCAAAGCCAGGGAGAAAATAAAGAAAATCAGTCTTTTTGGATGCTGAATGCTACAAACATTATGCATTTTATGTATAGGTAGTAAAAAAACCCTCTTGTTTATATTCAGTAACCTCAAAAGCTGCATTTACCTTTCTGAGAAGCAAGTGCTTTACGTGCTTGGTGTGCAACTGCCCTGCATGCCCCAGCATGCCTAGCATTTGACTGATTGCTTGGCTCCTGTGGTAATTAACCAGCATATGCCATCATGCTATAAGCAATACTGAAAACACAATCCAGCAGGCAAAAAACCATCCCAGAAACACCTCTATAGCTGTAAAAAAAAAAGTCGTCTCACCTTCTCTTCAACATCAGCCCTCCATCCCTTCCACTGGAACTCGTCTTCAAATACTTAAAAAAGTTTGGAGTGGAGGTGGAAGCCCACAGTGGATCTATAGACCTGTGCAACCTGAAGTGGGCCCATTTGCTGCTAGTGTTACCATTTGATGGGTTCAGGCTACATGTACAACGGACAGGAGAGACAAAGACAAGCAGCCAATATCAGAGGAGGATTCAAGTTGACAAGAGATTCTAATTAAGGAGCATTGATTGACATTGGTCGTTACAAAGTGTAAGAGGTCCCACCGTGAAGAAGACACATTAGTGCAAATGGTCGGCACTGGCATTTGGTGATGCTCATCCTGCAGCAGGTTGAAGTTCCCCAGGAGAAACCTCAGCCTACAAATTCAGATGATAAGGGCCATGATGGTCCTTGGGATCAGAACATTCACTTATTGCTCAGGATCACCTGCATGCACTGCAGCCATTACAGTGACATTTCCAGCCCAGGCCCTTTTGTGGAGTCCGAATATTCTTCCAGAAAGATTATGGCAATGTGAATGGGAAACTGGAGCTGCACTGGCTTTGAATAGATCAATGACAACAAAACTGGAATCAGTCCACAAACACGACAATAGCAGAGCATCCTTTTGAAGTAGACTCCTCGCCAAACCCGCCCATTTTTCAATCATAGGAGAGAGCGTAACAAGAGGGAAGGAAAGCCCAGATCACAGATGATAGCACAGACAGAAGCAACGCTGCACCGCCAAATGAGCTCTCCTCCCTTGTCTCAGCGAAAACGCTTCATTACAGATGAGCATTTCACTATCTGTGAAGTTCAATTCACTTCTAAATGACTCAGGAAAGCATTTCACTTCTCAGCATCCAAAATGAATCCTTTAAGCTCTCCTTATGGAAATGGAAGTGTTCATATCCATCGCACAGTATTCTATTCCCTAATAATGATATTCAGTCTTGTATTCCATACATTGGTAAAGACTATGACATGAAATTTCATTCCATATCAATAGTTCCTCACTAACAGTGCAAGCAAAATGTCTAAGCATCTAATGGTGAAATAAACTAAGAGAGGAGCATTTGGTGGATTTTTGAAAGGATAAACAAGAGAAAAGCAAGAAACCTGGAGCGATTTTGCACAGGAGGACTAAAACGTGCAACCAGGCAGCTGAAGCTCTGCACACAACAGTGACATGGAGGTGTACGTAGGTTTTTGGTGGATGAGACACACGGGTTAATTCTGGAGGCGAGGATGATCAAATATAAGATATGGATTTGCTGTTTTAAACAATGGAGATAACAAAGGGTGAACTCGGGAAGGACAAAACAAACTGCCCTAAATTTACCCTGTTTGGGTGAGGCAAGAGCACAGCTTTGGCGTTCAGCCACAGCGACGGGGAGCTTGCTGACCGAGACGACAAAGGGCCTGAGGATTGAGGAGTATGTACGCTGACTTGAAGTGAATGAGACATCAGGGAACGGGGAGGCACGACTATCACAGAGTGAGTGGGCCAGTCCTTCAGAGACTGGGATTAAACAACTGATCTGCAGCTCCAGGGGACAGGCTCCAAGTGGAAGCAGGAGGCTTTACAAATGGAAACAGAAATATTGTCAAAAAGACTCCGTAGTTCTCATTGATCGGTTTTATAATAAGGCCAGTATATCATTCACACATTAAGTAACAGAGGAGAACTAAGACATTTTCATAAGAAAGGATTTGTTCCAGGCAAGATTTGACTAACTCTAATGGGGTGTAGTCTATAAAGTATCAAATATCTTACTTTTGTTTGTGTGGCGTGTCTGTGCTCACTGAGTGATACCTCATCAGTTTTGGTTTGGGAAAGGATGGAGTCTCCGCGATGATCTCTTCTGGCTGCTCAGCGCTGGAGGGCATGTAACTAAAGGTATTGGCTCGTCTTCGAAACACTGGTTGAGCGGCTTCAGGGTCGTTTTCTGACTCTTGCAGCAAGTCCCCTGTGGAACCATGAGACTTTATGGGGCTAGTAGGCACTGCCTGGTCCTCACTTTCATCCAAAGAGTCATTCTGTCAGGAAACAACAGCAAATACATGCAATTAATCGGGCAGCTCTCTCTGTCTTATTGTCTTTAACCTGAAAACCTGCATTTGTGCATTTTTCTTGGTGATTTTAATGACTTTTTTCTTCCCTTTCTCTACAACCTTTCTGAACCATATACACATCCAAGGCCTCCACAATCACTGTTCTTCTTTAAGTCTTTTTTAAGTTAAAAATAACCTTGCACTTTTGGGGTCAGGCAGAGTAAAATTAAATTAATTAAGAAAATTGGTAAATGTACAGTGGAGAGTACCCTAACAAGTTGGATCATAGTCAAGTATGGAAGCACCAATGTCCAGTATTGGAAAAGTCTACTGAAATTGGTGGTAGAACTGAATTCATCACTGGCAGAGGCCTTCTCACCACTGAGCAGAGTTACATAGAGTGCTACCACGAGAAAGCAATATCCATCATCAAGGATGCCTGCCATCTGGTCATATTCTCTTCTCACTTCTTCCATTGGGCAGGAGGTGGAGAAGCCTTGGGTCTCAGCCCAGCAGGTTCAGGGATAGTTACAACTCCATAACCTTCAGGCTCCTGATCCAGCATGCATAACTACACTCACAACTCCGAATTGATTCTACAAACTACAGACTCACACTCAAGGGACTCTTTACAAATCACATTCTTAATCTTTTTTTATTTACTTGCATAATTTGTCTTCTCTAGCACATTGTTCATGTATATTTTTTCGTAAATTCAATTACATTTCTTTATCTTCCTGTAATGCCTACAAGAAAATGAATCTCAAGGCAGTATACGGTAACACATATATACTTCGATAATAAATTTTACTTTGACGCTCCATCTAGTGGCTGACGATAATCAGCAGGATTCTTCCAGGTGAAGGCAAGCTAAAGATTCCCTCACACACATACCCAAGTTCACAGATGTGAGACTTGCAGCTCAATATTGTAACCTAACCCAAACATACTGGCTTGCCAGATTTCCTGGCCGTTCCCACTCCCTTACTTTCATCACTTAAAATTCAGCACCGCTGTGACAGAAGGCCTGCGTTTAGGACAGAATGGGTGTTTACACTAGTAAGTATCCACGAACAGATCTATATTGCAATGTGTTAGAGCTGCTACTGAAAGGCATGCTTTTGCTTTATTTAGACATCAGTCTAACACTAAATCCTCCAGGTTCGGGACTTCAACTCAGAGTTAATGACCCTAACTGGCAAAACAAAATTGTTATGGGAACAGCAGTGAAAAATCCTTCTAGATACGAGTGCGACAGTGCTCCTGAGTCTCCACCCAGGACTTGCATGACTGACAGTAGTGAAAACGGAGCTACTGACAGGACGAAGGAGGCCCTGAACTTTGCCACAATGGAGGCTCTTAACTGCTGTCCTAACGCGCAGCAACGCAAAGCCACTTCTGCAATTACACACCACTACCACAAGGCGGCGGGCAACCAGCTCCGTAACATGGGGCAGTATGCTACAGACTTCTCTGCTGCCACCAGTCCAAATTTTCCTCAGGATGATGCCAATTTAGAAAAAAAGGAATCATGCCTGTTTCTTCTTTCCCCCTCACCATGGTCATTTAAATGAGAAGATGTTCCTGCTCTGTCTATAAGGAGTTTGTGTATGTGTGGGTTTCCTCCCACTGTCCCAAGACATGGGTTAATTGGTCAAGTAAATTGTCCCGTGATTGGGTTATGGTTAAATTGGGGGTTGCAGGTTAGCACGGCTCAAAGGGCCAGAAGGGCCTATTCCGCACTGCATCTTAATGAATGAACAAATACTAAAGTATACTGTTCCCACTACCTGCTTGTATACCCAATGAATACAGCTTCTAAAGGCTCCAGGTTGCACATCCTTCTCAAGCGTCAAATCCATTTCGTTTTGGCTTTCTGTTAAGAGAATCACTGTCGGTATACAGTACTCACAGCCCAGTGCAACAACTCCAATGTGAAGAACATGAATTAGGAACCAGATTTGAGGTCTCCAAACTTATCTTTGTTTTACATTATGAAACAGCTCGATCAATGTGAAGAAAGCTATTGAAGATGATTCTAATTCAAAGCGGTGAATTTCAAATCGTATACATTTCCAGGTTAAATATTAGACAGGGCTGTACATCAGAATGGAAACAGAATAGTTGCTGCTAGCTACTGCAGAAAAGCATCAGGAATAAGATTTAACTTTCAAATGGGCAAACTGAATGGTTCACTGCACCTGTAGATGTTTTAAGGTTCTGGGTACAAAACACGAGGCTCGCTTTAATCATCTGTTGCCACACTCATTTACGAAATATAATGCTGACTGATAAAACTGATAACAACTTGCATGTACAGAACATCTTCAATGCAGCTGAAAGTGTGTGAAACGAGCAATACCAGGCACAAATGGGTTCCTGTGGTAGGCTGACAAAGAGGGAGATTTGAATAATCAGCTTCAGAAACTTGAGCAGGCGTGACATCCTGATAGTCCAGCCTCTGGAGCTAAAGAGGCTACCATCAGCAGCAGACCAATTAAAACTGGAGATGGTGGCACAAAATTGGAGCATTACCGCTAATCCTGGAGGAGAACCAGGCTCAAGGGAGCTACGGAGAAGAACAAGGCCGTGGAGGGATTCAAAAACAATTTTGAGGGACTCAGACCAGGACCAACGTAACGCAAAGTGGCACAAGGGTGAATTTGCTAGAGTGTGAGTCAGAAAGCGAGTGGGAGGCTCAGAGGTTCAAGAGTTCAGTTTGAGGGATGGCGGTACACAGAAGGGCAGACTTGAGGTCGCCAGCATGGTTAACGGGCACGATAGGGAAGCAGCTTCTGCAGGAAGTGAGCTGAGACAGGCCACACGCACAGAGCTGGGAGTCATAGGTCAGACAAGGGCTATGGCAAATCAGAGGGTGTGTAGGGATTATGAGGGGTGTGAGGAGAGATATCTTTAGATGGGCCGTCAATACGCAGATGGAAATAAAAATGAAGTGAGAGAGGGTGTAAATGCTAAATCCGTGGGGACACAGAGCAACTCCCGTGGGAGAAGAAGCCTTCATGGGTAATTCGTGCAAGCAGAGTGGCATCCAATAAGACAACAGTGAGTCATACTTTCATAAGGAAGTACAGCTTTGTAATCATCTTCACCAGTTTTGTAACAAGCTTTATTTAGAACTAAAGCCATGCTCCATCCACTGTGGAAAGCTACTGCATAAACTGGTAATGTAAGGCCTTCCAGACCTCTATCACTGAGTGAATAGCCAAGTACCCTGAACTCACTGGGGAATAACTCATGATACAGATAACTCACCTTGGACAAGCTTGATAGACTCAGAGATACAGGTATTTGTTCTGTCACTGTACTTTCAGCATTTGCTTGGCTTTTGAGGCGAGACCCTCCCTGTCACAAAAAATAACAATTACATCATCAATTCAACTTTACCATCAAAATCTAGACTTGGAGCTAACAAAAAAAAAATCACGCCTTTAACACATGGGGCTCACTGATGATCCATGTCCAGTCTTGGAGATAGGCCTCCGTTAGTCTCGTGAGACCATGGATTTGCACCGTGGAAGGTTTCCAGGGTGCAGGCCTGGGCAGGGTTGTATGGGTGACCGGCAGTTGCCCAAGCTGCAAGCCTTCCCCTCTCCACGCCACTGATGTTGTCCAAGGGAAGGGCACTAGGACCCAAACAGCTTGGCACCGGTGTCGTCACAGAGCAATGTGTGGTTAAGTGCCTTGCTCAAGGACACAAACACGCTGCATCAGCTGAGGCTCGAACCAGTGACCTTTAGATCACTAGTCCAATGCCTTATCCACTAGGCCAGGCCCCACTAGGTCTTGGAGAGCGCATATATTAAGAATCCTTTATTAAACACTTAACGTTGTACATCCAATCTAAGTTGTCATTGAACAGAAGCCACAGTCTGCGTAACAGCGGAAAAGCACAAAGCAGACGTTGACAATGAAATCCTTTATTACACATCCGATATAAGAATGGCCAAGGCTTTCAGGCTAGCTCCAAGAAACCATTGTTCGGATTTACTACCAGCAAATTGTCTATCTTCACTGATTCACACTGGGGGATGCCAGAAACTTAAACCAGTAGGAAATGGGGACTTCCTATTTGCAGCACCGTGGCAAAATAGTGAGCAAGTGGTAAAGCGCCACAATGCTTAAAATGCTTTTAACCAATATTACCAAGGCCGAGTATCCTCTGTAATGACTGAAAAAACAACCAGTCCAAGATAACTGCTGCGTCACTAGAGCTGTGTATTAGCCCACAGCCTTCCAGTAAAATGGAGAGTGGATCTTCCTTCCACAGCTGTCCTAACAGGTTGCTGCTACCTTGCGACCTGCTGTAGCGTCCTTGTTCTTCAGGATTAGTGATAAATCAGCTGGCATCTCCACCGTAGTTTTAGCCCCTCGTCTCCCTTTTTTGGGACACCTTCCTCAGATAACACACACAAAATGCTGGTGGAACACAGCAGGCCAGGCAGCATCTATAAGGAGAAGCACTGTCGACGTTTCGAGCCGAGACCCTTCGTCAGGACGGTCAGCACCTTCCTCAGATGGTGCCTGAGCTACCATGTGTCCCCAGCATCTTCTGTCTCGATTTCTAGCACTAGCAATTATCTTTTATAATTTCTGTTTCTGCCCGATTCTGATAATTTCATGTTTTCAACAGCTCCTTGGCTACACTGCACTGTTCTTGGTTTTCCATCAATCTCTGGATAAAATTTTCCACCTTTTGAGAATCTCACACAGAGCTACCAGTCATGAAGTGTCACTCCTCATCATTGATCAGCCCCTCAGAGATGTCAATAGCTCGTAAACTTCCTGTTGTGTATGTGACCTATTGCTGGATAGTTATTCTCTTAAAAAGTCTAAGGAAATTTGGTATATTTTCTCATCCGAGTGAAATAAGTCTTGAATTTTGCTCAAATATTGTTTTCTTAAAAACTGTCCTATAAAATTTATTGTTATCATTGTGAGAATCTCCCCGTGAATATGTTATGCTTTGTTACAAGTCAATACATTTCACTACACATTCCAGTGATAATAAACCTGATTCTGATGCCCATTGCTCCATAAAGTTACTATGGAGTAATTCCATAGTAATTCCTGTAGGTGGCATCATTGGCCAGGTATTTTCATAAAAGCCATTTCAGTGGCATAAAAGCACCACTAAGACCTTTGCCAAAGAGAGACTGTTTGACTCAAAGTGCAACTAAGTTGAATCACTGGTTGTTAAATCTGGCCACAAGCAGCACCGTGGGAAGATGAGCAGCAAGAATTATGACTCACACTCTTGTCTTTGTGTGATTTAATGGGCAAGATTCAGTTTCCTTTGATACAAAATCTTTGCTTCCTGTATTTGATACTCCTACCAAGGAAAAATAATACTGAGCTATCTATGCCTATCATAATTTTATATACCCCTAAGAGGTCAGCCCATAGTCTCCTTTAAGGAGAACAAGAACAGTCTGTGCAATGAATGCTTCTCCATAACTAGAGTGCTCCAGTCGGGGAATGTCCTGGTGAATTGCCTCTGCAAACTATATTCTTCCAATAGTGTGGCAACCAGAACTGTACATGATACTCAGTCATCTAAGAAGTGCTTTGTAAAGTTGCAGTATAACATCCCAAATCTTATATTCTATGCCTGAAGCTACAAACACAAAAATGACATGACCACGTCTACTTATGTTGATACATTCAGGAAGCAATGGTCTTGAAGCCTTGGTTCCTTCTGCTCATTAACATTTTACTATACTCTTCATACTCCATTTGACTTCCCAAAATACATCAGCTCACAACTGTGGGATTAAATTCGATCTGTCAACACTCCATCCATCTGATCTATTTCCTGTGGAAGCCTCTGTCAATATCTGCAAAAACAACTTCCAGGTCATCTGAAGACACATCAGTCACCTCCTACATTCAAATCCAGGTTGGTGCTATCACAAACCAGGATTTCAGCACAGATTCCTGTGGCACACCTCTGGTCACAGAATGGCAATCAGAAAAGCATTCTTCTACTATACATCCTCTGCATCCTGGCACCAATCCAACTTTGAAAACAAACAGCCAACTCACTTTAGACCCCATGTGAGTGAAGACAAACATGCTCTGCCTTCTGGACCAGACTACCACATGGGATCTTGTAAAATGTCCTACTAGTTGATATGAACATTAGTAAGGCATTTTCAGAAATGAACAGGTCAGGGAGCATTTGGGCCTATGTTCACTAGAGATCAGAAGATTGGTGGGGATTAGAAGAAGGTGGGGTGGAATATCACTGAACCCTATTGAATATTGAAAGGCCTTGATATAAAAGCATGTTTCCTATGGTGTGGGGTAACCTAGGACCAAAGAGCACAGCCTCAGAACAGAAGGAAGTCCCTTTAGCAGAGAGGCAGAGGTGGTGAAAGCTGTGGAGGCTTAGTCTTCATGTAGGTTTAAAGCTGATATTAACAGGTTTTTTGATTAGTATGAATGTCAATGACTATGGAGAGAAGGCTGGTTGAGAGGGATAATAAATCAACCATGATGGAATGGCAGAGCAGACTTGATGGGCTGAATGGCCTAACTCTGCTCCTATGACTAAAGGATATCTATCGCCCTGCCTTCACCACTCTTCTTAGTTTATCTCCTCTGGGGCAAGGTGTGAAAAGGGCAGATCTAGGTAATTATTCCATTTGTGAGCCTAGGATAAGAGGCTACATATTCCAATTAGAAAATGTTGAATTGACATAGGTCAGCTAGTTTCAAGTTTATCACACCGAGAATGTTTCACGCTTGAAGTGGACTGTGGATGGGGGTGCTTTGTCATGCTGAATAGTAAATGAATTCTGCAATGGTACTCTAGAACTATGACGAATCAAAATGTTTCTCCTTACTTGAAAATGCCTTAATGAAATGCTTCCAAAAATGTTATTAAAAATTTTAAATTCAAGACTTGGTGTGTAATTTTTAAGCAAAAATTACAACATGCTCACGGACGTAAGAGGAAAAGGTAAAAGATACTGTTGGGAGTGGATTGGCCAAGTGGAAATTATTTCCTTCTGTGTTGTAGTAAGTATATTGATTCAAATAATGCTCACCATGGAAAGAATGTTCTCTAGTGATTCCGCCAATGACTTTTTTGCTTTGATTTTCAGATTGTCCAGCCGGAAGCGGGCAGAGAGAGACTGTTGCTCACTGGCATTGGACTGCTGAGGACAGCTCTGCAAGATCTGAAAATAAATACAAGATAGTGAAAACCAGACATTTTAATCCATATGCAATATCCACCTATTCAACGTGAATCAGTTTGTTCTCTTTTCCTTTGGTAAGTTACAACAAAAAAAATCCAAAGTAATGATTCTCAGATCAAGTCTCTTGGGTGAGTAGTTGATGTTGGGAGTCTGTGCTCGGTTGGGCCTGGCCTCTCCCATCAGTGCTGCCCTCCGGTGTTCGACCGGTGGAAGGACAGGCTTGATTGCCAGGAGCAATGCCATCAATATGCACGTCGCTCAGGAACTTGGATTGATTAATGGCATCCATTAGTCGCACAAGGCCACGGATCTGCGCCTGGAAAGTCTTGCTTCAGTCCCTCTCCAGGACACAGGCCTGGGCAAGGTTGTATGGAAGACCGGATGCAGCAAGTCTCCCCTCCCCATGCTACCGAAGTTATCCAAGGGAAGGGCAAGGGCCGATACAGCTTGGCACCAGTGACATCACATCACAGTTGCCAGAACGAGGTTGAAGGCAACGTCGGACTGCCTTAGGGACTCCAGCTCCGGATTTGTCCTCAGGGTTTACTCCCGAAGCCTTTCCCATGAGAGCGAATGGCCTCAAGGCAGCGGAGGTTTGAAATCAGAGTTTTCCCTCTCTTAGATGGACTGCCTTCCCAGGCTGACGAGCTCCATCTACCCGAAGCATCGGTTTTAAGGCGCCAGGACCCGCCTTCACCCCTTCTCCTGTCAGTAGAAACAGCTCTGCCGGGCTTAAAGGCTAAGCCACACGTGAAGGCTAGGAATTGGACTTGGTTGTCAGAGGCTATTTGAGGCGCATGCTGTGAGGAACACTTTTAGATAGTGGGAGCTTGTCCCCACCACCCCTCCTCGGCTTGACAACCTTGGAACTTGCATTATACATGTGTTTTCCTGCATAACGATGTGTGTATGTTTTTTCCCCTCTATCTCGCTATGTTACGCACCTGAGTCACAGGGGAACGCTGTCTCCTTCGACTGTATCCACCTATGGTCTGAATGATAATTAAACTTGATTTGATTTTCTTTTTGAAAAAGTTGTAACTTGGCTGCATCAGGCCATATTCAAAAGTTCAATTTAATGTCAGAGAATGTACATCCTGAAATGCTTTTTCTTTGCAAATATTCGTATGAAGGATGCAATGGCGGCCGTGGGGTCACATACCTGTTTTGCATCTCCGTTGTGGACGTGCTGTTTCTGTTTCTCTTCGTAGATCTGCCGCAGCATTGAAACAACAAGCTCGTTTTCCTCCCGTTCATTTCTTGGTTTCATTCTCTGAAAACAGTCAAGAGTTTTTAATAAGAAACTTTCAAATAAGCACCATCTAAGGAAGTTGCCAAGCGACAAGTCAGAGGCTAAGGCAGACCTGGAAAAATTACTTTATTTGTGAGATTAAAGCAAAAAACTGTAGCCACACATTTGAAATGTCAAGCTTCGGTCAGCAACCCAGAACTTAACTACAATTTAACTCAAAAAAATATATCAAATCAGCAAGAAAATAAAGGGAATTATTAATGTAACCTGCCACCAAGGTTCATGTAAAGAATGAGATCAAGTTTTTATTGTAACTGCTTTGAACTTTAGTGCCTACTTTGTCTTGATTGTGTGATATATGTTTGAAATGTGTGTATGTGAGGGAAGTAAGAGTTAGGGAGCATTAAGTTATTCACAAATAGTCAAAAGAGACAAGGTTCTATAGATCTTTCCCGGGGTGCTGCTGACAGTCTACAATCAGCTACATTTCAGGTCATTTGGGATGGACTGAAATAATGGCCAACTTTCTTCGAAGAATATTCGAAGAGCAATTTGAGAGTTTTTATTAAACATAAGGATGGCAATCACTGCGAAGGGCACAGAAAGGACATTTGACCCGCTTTGTCCAAGCAGGCCAAAATGTGTGATTAATAATCTTTTGTCGCTCTCACTCTGTAAGGCCCCTCAAACCGTCACCTGGTTAACTTTGAAATGCAGTGAGTGGTTCTTTCTCCACCACTGAGGGAATAACAAAAATCCCCCTTAACTGCTGCACTTGTCATCTTAACGAGCATTGAAGAATGAGAGGGGATTTAATAGAAACATTTCGAATGTTGAAAGGGTTGAACAGTGTAGATGTGGAAAGGCTGTTTCCCTTGGTGGGTGATTCCAGGATAAGAGATCACAGTCTTAGAATTAGAGGGTACCCATTTAAAACAGAGATGAGGAGAAATTTTTTTAGCCAGGATCATGGATTTATGGAATTTGTTGCCACATGCAGCTGTGGAGGCCTGATCATTGAGGGTGTTTAAGGAGGAGATTGACAGGTATCTAATTAGTCAGGGTATCAAGGGACATGGGGAAAAAGCTGGAAATTGGAACTAGATGGGAGAATAGTTTAGCTCATGGTGGAGTGGCGGAGCAGACTTGATGGGCTGAATGGCCTACTTCTGCTCCTTTGTCTTGTGATCTTGTGAACTCAATGCCTACATCAGCAATGTTGTCTGTTTCTTTCAGTTCTGCAGGCTTGCCAAAGAGCATATCAAACCATCAACGTCTCCCTGGGCGACTGATTCAACTTTTTGCAGTCCAGTTTCCATTCCGCAACCAGAAGTGTCAGAAAGCAAATGTAAAGCTAGCAAGTGGGCAGGACTTGTTTTCAAGAACCTACAATAGGTAAAAGCTGGCAAATTTAGGATAGATAAAAAAATCTTAAAATTACCAGCATTGGGAATTGGTCAGACAGCATTACTTAAACCACAAACATACATGAACATCCCTCCTCCAACATTTTCTTGGTATTACTGATGGATCTTAACCATTATCCTCTGGAGAAACTTAGAATAGTATTGTGCTAATAGCTAAAGAGATCAAAGTTACTAGAATTACATCTAAAAATACTCTGAAATATCTATAATATAGTTTATGAATTATAATCTAAAGTACAAATTTTTCCCAATGTATTGCTGACCTGGAAAATGGAAAACAGGAGTTAAACTCGCAAAAATATCACCATTATAAACAAAAATAATTCAACACAAAAATGCCTTGTTTCCATGACACAATTTTTTTTTAATAATCAGAGTTTTAAGTTACCTGAACTCCCTCAAAAATGGAAGCTTGTTCTTTGTTATTGAATGTTGACAAATGTTTCTGAATTTCCACTTTTGCCTTTGAAGGGTGTAGGTCTGGGACAAGAAGCAAAATCGATCAAAAACCATTGCAGTGCAATCTAATAGTTTAATTTGTGATTAGCAACTTCTTTGGTTCAATGCAGGGAGAAGATGTGTTGACTGTGTTATGCATTTCTTTTCAGGACAAATGCATCCTTTGAACTCAACTTTTACTCAAAAAAGCAGGAAGCATTGGCCCAAATGGTTTGAGCCCAACCACAATACACGAATATCCACACTTCAGTTCTCACAATGTTTCAAGATTCAAGACTATTTAGAGTCATTTCCAGTACATCAGTGTAAAGCAGAACGAAATAATTGTTACTCCGGATCTGATGCAGAACAAAACAAAACAACAAAATAAAGAACATAATAATACAACAACATACTAAAGATACTAGATACAAAAGATATATGTATATATGTAAATTAATTGCATGCCCATACAGAGATACTACTAGGCATGGGAGTGTCTGTACATAAGGTGACTGACAGGACGTGATAAAGCAAGGTGGTGGGGGGGGGGGGGGTGTGGGGGGGGGGGAGTGTGGAGGGGTAGGTGTTGATCAACCGTACTGCTGGCAAAGTAGCTGGTGATCCTGGTGTGGAAGCTACATAGCCTCCTTCCTGATGGGAGTGCGACTGGGAGGAATCCTTCATGAGGTGACTAGCCTTTTCCTGGCTCCTTTCTGTATACAAGTCCACAATAGAAGGGAGGCCACTTTCAATAATAGGTATTCAAGAGAAAGGTTTAACGATTGTACATGAGGGGGTGGGGGGCAGTGTTAATTTGACAATGGCTTTGCTTTTGAGAGTTTGGAAGTGCACAGAAAAATACAGATGCCAGAATGTGAAAATGGGATAGAGGAGCCTCTGGCTGGTAAATGGTGTTCCATGAGCAGGCAGCTCAGATCATTAGTTACTCAACCTACTAGATAATTCACAGCAAAATGTTATTTAGTTAATGCTAGCAACAGAACTACAATATCAGACTCTAACCAAGCTACTGAGTCTACAGAATAGAACAGTATTGTGTGAATGTGTGAGCAAAAGGGAAAGACATACCATTATCCTGAGCAAATCAACACATTACACAAGAGCATTGCAAAGCTTCAGCCAATAATTATCCTTCAAAATTATTGATGCAGAATAACCGACCATTCTTGTTATATGTGAAAACTGTTTTGCACAAATTTCCCACCACACTTCAACGTAGCAATAACATTACATCGGAAGAATCTAATTGACTGCAAAGCACTTTGGAACAACCCAAACCCATAAAGTTCAAAGTTCACCATATACAACCCTGACATTCCTTCACTTGCTGGAAGTCACAGTAAACACAAGGAACACAATAGAATCAATGAAAGGCCACCCCAGCAGGACAGACATCAACAATGTGCAAAAAAAAATCAAACTGTGCAATACAAAAGGAAAGAAAAATATACAAATAATAATAATAAATAAATTTCCAGAACACGGGATGAAGAATCTTTGAAAGTGAGACTAGGTCAGTGGGAAAAGATCAGGGACGGGGCGAGTGGGCCTCTGGTTCAATAGTCTGATGGTTGAGGGGTAATAACTGTTCCTGAACCTGGTGGTACACCTCCCAAACCTCCCAAGCTTGATGGCAGTGGCAAGAAGAGAACATGACCTGGGTGGTGGGAATTCCTACTGAAGGATGTTGTTTTCCTGCGACAGCGCTCCATGTAGATGTGCTCAATGGTGGGGAGGGCTCTACCTGTGAATAGCTGGGCTGGATCCATTACTTTACATAGGCTTTTCTGTACAAGGACATGGGTGCTTCTATACCAGGAAATAGAGAGAGAACATCCTAATCTTTTTTCTCTTATGCAGATGACAGAGGTGGACAGTGTGTTTACAAGGCTGACACAAGCTTCTCCACGTCATATTTACACCACAGACTTCTTAACCCAGAGTGATCCGCACTACAAGCTATTCATTTGCATGAAGTTATAGCATAACGCCAGCAGCCAATTTCTTCAAACCCATCAAAATTCCCCTTTAACATGCTATACCTTTTAGAATCACCGAAACATTCCACATCAAGCTTCAAAACAATAAATATGTTTTCTCCGAGGACAGCCAGAATTTAGAACTGTCAGAAATACTTGTGTAGACTTGTTTCAACACGGTTGAAAACTGTCCAATTTGCTTCTAGTGTAGTGTTGGCATTAACATTTTATGTGAAAAGATGTTCTTCACTAGGGCTGACAGAAGCAGAAAAACAACCTTGAAGGATGAGTAATCATTTATACTCCTTTCCAAATTTGGGGACCATTTCGAAATACCTATTTGACTTTAAAAAGACCAAATGTTGTTCCTATACAAATACAGAATGAAAAGATACTTGCATAATTATTTCCAGGGAAAAAATCCATGGAAAAATTGATGCAGCAGCACTATTGTGCAGAGTAGGACACCCAGATGTACAAGGGTCTATTTTTAAATTTTACTTTGCATAATGTGGAGGGTTCACTACTTCTCTACAGTTTTTGCCCTGGAGATCCCAATTTCTCCATTTAAAATTCATTCATGGGAGGTGGACCTGGCTGGAACGACTGGGGGTTAATATCCATCCCTAACTGTCCTTTAAAATGGTTTCACAAGCTAACAGCCCAAGACTCAACCCTTTGATGGCTGTAAGAGCAGCCTGCAGTACAGACCAGGTACAAATGGAATATTCTACTAGACTTTGTTTTAAATAACAACCCTGTAGTTTCATGGCTATCATGAACAGATAAAGAAAATGTCAAATTTGTTTAATTTACATGCAATTAAACTCCCAAACTGCCATAAGGACCTGAATTGACAGCGTGTGTGGAAGAAAATTAAGAGGAAAATTCAATTTTGAAGCAAATTTTGCTGTCAAACTCAAATGGCTAAGTATTGTTCAAGACTTGGGTCATGAGGGTGACAGGATAAGATGCAGGCACTGCCTTGCGTGTGCAACTAACAATAACTAGCAATAGATCATACCAGTGATGAGGTATTGTTAACCTTTGTCCAAGACTGTCTGGCTAATAGAGGAACTGACTGTAGACATGTAATTCTAATTCTATGTATTGTGCAGGAACATTGGTAGACTTGCTGATACCTAACAAATGCTTCTTGAAAGTGTTGACTAAGTACGTTTAGCTGTTGGATATTGCCCAGAGTTTACCGTACAAGCTTAAGGTGTAACCTGTATTGGCGGAGTTGTAAGGTAACTGCTCCCTGTGATCACGTCTTAAAGGATAACCTTATACCGAGGTCACGGTCTGTATTTCTGTTCCCCAACAGGGTAATGCCTCTCAGAGTAAATTGGCAACAAAATTCCTTTACAGTAAAATACAATAGATCAGGGTAAATTCTTCGACAGTGTATATCCCTTGGTACTACCGTCTTAAACATAATGCTATGTAACTCAAAACTTAGCCATTGCAAATGTTATATATTGGACTACGTATGAATGCCAAAGCATGCAACAGAGGGAGCCACTGGCCTCAGCAGAGTGGAAAAACGGGAAATCAGAAAATTAGGCGTCTCTCTTTTTAAGAAAGGTATACAAGGCCTCTACCTTCTATCGTTTCACATAGTTTGTGCAGGGAGTTCAATGGGCACCCTTCGCACAGCTGAGTTTGTATCTTCATGTTCTGATGCACGGCAGCTGCAGTGAAAGCTTGTTTCAACGTCAACATAATTTCATCGACCTGTTTGGAAAGGGAAAAGAAAACGTCTTTCAATAATGAGTGTATATGCTCCGGAGTATCCCCCCTCATCTGGATGTGGGATAAAGAGATGTTATTTATGAATTACAGTGAGAGCTCTGGAACCCCTTCAGCACACCAGTTATTTCTTTTGAATAGTGTTTGAATCGGGATGTGCATTCACATCAGAGCTCAACAGACAGCTGGTTTAAAGCCTGAGGAATATAACACATTTGCCTCACTCTGTCATTACATGCAACAAAATTTCAGAGACACGTAAGTCATGAAGATATATAAACACGGGCATGATTTATCCTCCACAATCAGGTCCCAAGAATGTGGAAAGATGCAAAAAGGGATGCAAGATGGAGAGGTCCACAACCAGTTAAAATGTGGAGAAGGTGGACAACATCCTGAGAAAGTGGGAAACTTCCCAGATTTCAGTGCCACACATTGGGAACCAGGGTCTTGACCTCCATACTTACAATTCCAAGTTTATAAAATCTGGACTGCAGATAGAACCATCCCTCCCTCCCCCACCCAACCACAAAGACGTTCCAGTGTCAAACTCCAAATTCAAGCCACATTTTTAAGGTTTATTACTCATCACTGTATTTCATAAGCTCGCAATTCTTCAAAACACTTCAAAACACTGAAGACAATATTAACGCAAGCATTTTTTCCTTTGTACTGTAGTGCCCTTCTTAGTACTCCACCTAAAGCCAAATTATCACAAGTAATTCAAAATACATGTCTTAAAATGAGAGGCAAGAGTTGCAGTTGGTCAAACCGACCATTCAAAACAGCTCTGCCATTTCCGCAAGTCTCGGTCATCTTTTGAGCTCAGTGCCATGACCCAATCCACACAACCCTTAATTTACCCTGCAATTCGAAAAACATCGCCCGGCTTTGAGAAAATTTCACGACTCAGTGTACAAAGCCCTCCAATAACTCAAGGCACAAAAATGGGCAATAGCACCAATTTTTCAGATATTTTGCCTGTCTCAAATAGTTACACCAATTAGTTCACCCTTGCCCTAACTAGTTATACCAACTGGTTCACCCTTGCCCCATGCAATTTTCCTCCAGACATTTATGATCTCGCAAGAGTCAACAGCTAAAGATTCCTGGCAAAGTGGATGCGGAAAAAATAATCCCTTTTGAAGATAATTTAGAATTGAAATAGAGGAAGGGCGATGGTCACAGTTTTATAAAGAATTTGCTCATTTAAGACAGAGATGAGGCTTTTTGTTTTCTTAGTAGCTCATAAGTCTTTGGAAATCTCCTCTGCACCAGGGTACGCAGATTCTTGATCACCAATAGTATAAAATGCAACCAGAGGTAAGTAGGTATGCAGAGGGCTTGCAGAGGGCATTATTTCTATCAAACCAAAGCTCTGCCTTCACCTGTCTTGAGGTTGATCCAAAGTCAACAAGTGACCATTCCATTCAGCAGTCTCTGGTGGTGTGAATCGCGTGCAGGATGGCCAGGGGAGGAGAGGGAAGGAATGCTGAATGCAGAAAATAGTTGAGAGTAGAATGCCTCCGCAATCTGGAGAAGATACTGCAAATTCTGCCACAAGTTGAAAAGAAATGGCCTATCAAGTACATACATAGATAAATATATTGAAGACAGGGTTTCATGACAGCCGTATCTGAGAGCTGAAAGTTTGGGTGCAGAAAAGACACAGTCAGAGCATGCAGGTCAAAACACTTGAATGCAGAGGCATCCAGGTACATGTTATGGAAACGCCAACACCACAGGCAAGTTGCTTTTTTTTTGGGCTTGTTCTGCTGCAGCCCGAGGAATCCAGATGAGTAGACATGGGTGCAAGTGGTTACTCCCTAAATTCCACCCCCCCCTCGCCAATATAACAGAAAGCTCTGAAAGCTTCATTATTAGTTCACTGGAGATTGGATCTCAGACATACAGTACATAACAGAAAGCCCCAGTCTATAATGGATGCTGCCAAAATGATTCATTTAATTCAATTAGAGAGATTTCCATCAGGGAAAAAAGATGCAGTTTGAGATATGGACGGAGTGATTTAGCTTAATCCAGCATAGCTGGGAGGAACAAGTGACTTTGTACTTCTGGTTCCCCAAGCATTTCAACACAAGGGTTTCTTGCTTCACAACACAGATAAGAGACTATTTGTTATGAATCATCTGCAACTTCAATATCATTGAGTCAGGCAGCTACCAATTAGACATTGGCATTTCTGTCAAGCAAGTTTCACCTTCTCATGACAGCTGATTCAACAATAAAAACATTACCTCATTTCTCAGAGGTTCCAGTATCAATGCCATAAAGTAAGTGAATCATAAACCTTTGAAATCACTCTTGGGAGTCGCATATGTCACTGCTTATTGCGTGGAAGGTGTGCAACAACAAGTTATCGTTATCATGTCCTCGGCTACCTCTGCATTCACTGTATTTGCATTTTGACCTGCAACCTCCGATTTTCACTTCAGCTTTTCTGCACCCAAACTAACAGTCCTCAGAGAATACTTTGTCATGGTACTTCAGTAATAATGCCTTCATTTGTCTAACTATGCATTTAGTTGGTATTCTGCTTCTTTTCATCTTGTGTGGTAGAATTTCAAATATCAGGAACTGCTTTGGCCCACTCCTGACCTTAATGAAGTCTAGCATGAGAAAAATACAAATGAAATGTGATTTAAATGCTTTCCAGTATAACTTAATTTAACGATAGTTTAAAGAGGTTTCCCACGTTATATTGATATTTTAATTCTAAAACAATCGTTAAATTCTACATACAAATAAAAACAAAGAATGGGAAAGGATTTGTTGGATACTCAAGGAAGGTTCTTTTTCAAGCTCCAATCATCCCTCTGGTCTTTTGTGGAGCAAAGCTAACCCAGTAGCTCAAGCAAACTTCAGTGAACACATCTTTCCCAGTCGGATCTTTTACTCCAGAATAAAATCAGAAATACACAAAACCCAAAAGGTACAATGTAACTCACTAATGAAATTTATTTACTGATTTCACCCTGATATTAAATCCTGCATCTGCACTAGAATATGGGTATCTACTCACCAAGGCCTCATTAGTACACTGAAACACGTAGCAGACAAAATGGCAGCTTCCACTGTCTGAGTTCTCCCTGCAGATGAATCCAAAGTGATCCACGTACCTAATTCCCTATTCATAGAATGAGGAAGAAAAATAATTTCATAGTTTATAAAATTATTTTGTAATGCATAATATAAGAATGACCTATTCAGTGTCATAACATGCATAATACTTTTGCATATATTTTGCATAAATTTTAATAAAGTGTACAAAATAACTCAAATTTTACTCACTATAGAACGAGTAAGGGTATTAGGAACATGGTGAACAGAATATGTTGTTGAATTGGGCTGCTCATGTGGAAAAATAAAGTTCCAGTGCAAATATCTATATGGCCTACTTCTGAAGTGCGTTCATCTTCGATAGGCTTGGAAGAGAGTGCCACAATTATATTTTCATGCAAACATTTGTGACAAGTCTGTTATGGCAAAATAAAATACTTACATAGTTATTACTGTAAAATGATGCAAGTCACACCTAGTTCTGTTGGTCATTTCAAACAAAAAACAGCAAGGACTACTAATAATATCGCTAGCGACTTTTGTGGCACAAAATCCATCTTTGCGGATGGCACCACTGAACATTTTGTCAAGGTCTGTACAGAACACACAGCACACCAGACGGTCCTGCGAAAGCCTTGGCTCCATACCAATAGTTGTTCGTGAGGGAACAACCCAATACAAGGGTCACAGGTCCAGCCATTCTGGACATCAATCAGGAAGCAGCAGAGATGAGAATGGAAGATTCAATCGTCATTTCAATGACGGTGCAAGTGAAATTGAGTGAAGTTTTCCCCTTTGGTTCAAGAGCCTGATGGTTGAGGGGCAATAACTGTTCCTGACCCTGGTGGCGTGAGTCCTGAGGGTCTTGTACAATCTTCCTACTGCCATCAGGAAGACTGTTCCCTCAACTTCATTTGTGCCATCACTGAACTGTTCCCACAACCTATGGACTCATTTTCAAGGACTCATCATCTCATGTTCTCGATATGTATTGCTTATTTACATCATTATTATTTCTTTTTGTATTTGCACAGCTTGTTGCCTTTTGCGCACTGGTTACTTGTCTGCCCTGTTGGATGCAGTCTTTCACTGATTCTATTATGGTTCTTGGATTTGAGTACCCCTGAAATAAATAAGATCTCAGGGTTGTATATAGTGACATATACGTATGCACTTTGATAACAAATTTACTTTGAACTTTGAAAAACTGAGTGAAGTTACCCAACTACTCCCTCAGAATCCAAAGTGGGAAATCTTCCTCACCACCTGCTCCTTAGCAGAAGTGTTCCTTGCAGGAGAACACAGCAATAGTAAATCTGCCAACACAACTTGTTCATAGCTTTGAAATACTCTTCCCCCACCCCCAGCCGGCAAGAATCTATAGTACAAATTTGCTTTCTAACTGTTCCTCCACAATGATAATTTGCAGTTTAGTCAATAAACTAGGATATCTTCAATGAATTCTAACTCTAAATTATTAAAAAGACTAAAGTAGTTACCTGGAAATGACAGATAAAGATATAATCATGTTTAAGACCAACCTGAGAACAGAAAGAGATTTCCTTGAAGCTTTTCTCAATCGTTACTTTCTTTGTGTCAGGACTTATGAGGTAAACTTCTGACTGGCCAATCTAAATGAGAAAACACATTTTTATTGGAAATGAAGACAAGTAAACTACCAAGTCGCATCGCAACAACAACAGACATGCATTTAAAATATAAATAGTGAAGACCAAAAGCATTAGAAAGACATGTACTCTACATCTTGAATGAATATTGGCATTAAACTTGTTGATTTGTACTGCATGTTGTATACATGTGATGTCATTTCTAACTTATCCAACCGGTAGTTGTTCCAAATGATTCAATTTAATTTCTATGAAAAGTAACAAGATTCTACATTGTCAGTATTCCAGTTCACCATCTTAGCTGTATGAGTACACAGTATATTATGTCAGGCCCTATCAACGGTCTTAGCCTGGATTTGTTTTGAGGACAGCAGCGTAGAGGCTATATCAAAAGGTCAGGAGCAGATGACTTTAATTTGCAATCTTTAGTTTGATCTTAAACAGACGGGCATTTACTCATTGAGACTGTTTTAAGAATAGAAATAATAGACTAGTCTTTCATCTATGAAAGGATTTTAAAAAGGGAGTGAAATCTATAGTAAAAAGGGAGTGCCTCTGTTCACCCTACAAACTGTGAATAATTCAAAAGTTATTTATTTTTTAATTACAGATCCACAATCCCTTATCTGAAATCCAAAGAGCTCCAAAAACCGAAGTTTATTTCGCCAACAGCTGACGTCACTCAGGTGTGACGTGGCAGCACTTGCAGAGGCCACCAGACGTTAGTTGTGGCTCAGCGCTCGTACTGGCTACACGTGCATTTGCTGTTCGCTGGTATTTTGTGTTCACTGTTGACTTTGTGTTTACTGTTGACTTTGTGTTTAATTTCACTGTGAAAATGTCAAAAAGAGCTGCAGGTAACCCTATGGGTAACAATGAGAAAAAGAGAAGGAAGCATCTATCATTATCAATAACACAGAAAGTGGAGTCATTGCAGAAGCTTGATCGTGGTGTGTCTGTGAGGTGTCTTATTGAAGAATATGGTGTCGAAACTACCACTGTAAATGATTTAAAGAAACAGAAAGACAAGTTACTGAAGTTTTATAGTGACAGTGATGTTCTACCTTTATTCCAATAAGTCATTTACCATGTGTTTGATTCGGTTCATTTGAAGCTGTATAGTTTTATGTTTTATTGAATGTTTTTATTGGAAATAAGGTTTTTTTCTTGTCATTAATCCCCAAACAATACAGTATAACAACTATTTATATAGCATTTACATTGTATTAGGTATTATAAGTAATCTAGAGATGATTTAAAGTATACAGGAGGATGTGCGTAGGTCCGGAGCTCCGCTGGGTCCTAAAGTCCACCCACACTGAGACAGGTTAAATAAGGGACTTGAGCCTATGTGTTTTTTGGTATCCACTGGGGGGGGGGGGGGGGGTCTCGGAACCAATAAGGAGGGATTCTGAAATCCAAAAAATTCTGAATTCCGAAATGCAACTGGCTCCAAGGATTTCGGATAAGGGATTGTGGACCAGTACTTGTTCCTCCACAATATTCTTCTCTTAAAATTCACTCCATTTGTTACTGCTTATATCAGGAGTTCATTTGAATCCTTCCTCAGTGTACAACAAATTATTTATCACTGTTAATGTACAATAATTCACTTTCAACCCTCACATAATCTGCTCTGTGGAAGGATTTAAAAACATAATTTTATTTTTCCTTTCATGTTGATGGGATAGATTCAATAACTGATTAGAAAACATCTCCCACCATGAAAGGGGTATATGGAAGAAAATGGGTGACCAATGTTCCACAAATGAAATAAAAAAAAATAGCATGTGAAAATGCTTCAGCTTACTCAAACGTTATCATTTTTAAATTCCTGATTGCTCCACAACTTTTTTCCCCTAAGATTCATCCAAAGCTCTTAATAGTTGCCAGTGAATCTGCTTCCATAAAATGGTCATTTGGTGTTCTCCAGATCAGACCAATTTGCTGCCTAACCAATCCCTAGAATTTTTTTATGGTTTCTTTACCAATATCATCGCCCTACCAATCGAGGAAGTGTTTCCTTGTTTTATTCTGTGATTTGAAACTCCTATTAAATATACCATTTCAGCTCAAAGAATCACCATCCCAGACTCCCAACTCCACAACATCTGACATTTATGCAAACCCTCTCTGCACCTTCTCCAAGCTCTTGGCATGTATTCCTGTAGTGCAGTACCTAAAATTAGCTCCAATTGATCTTCATTATACTTCAATATAACCTTCTCAGTTTGAGTTTCAATGCTCTATTTACAAAGGCAGGGTTGCAGTTCTATAGATTTCAACTCAGAACTGCCTTTTCCTTAGAGGGCTCAACCACAAGCTGCTATAAAAAACCATTTTGAAGGCTTTTGACAAATTCCCTCTCTTGGGTTCTCACACTAATCCCCCAATCTACCCACATATTGAAATCCCTCAGAACTAATGTAGCACTGCCCTTATTACATTCCTTTTCTATTTCCCATTGAAATTTATATCCCACATTCTGGCTACCGTTCAGGGGCCTGCATACAGTACAATTCCCCTCAGCATCTTTTTACCCCTGCAGTTTCTTAACTCTACACACCAGGATTCTATACTTTTTGATACTATGTCATCTCTTTCAAAGGATTTGATTTCATTTTACTGACAACACCACCCCACCTATCTGCCTACCGGCCTGTCCTTTCGATATAAGGTGTACCCTTGGATGTTAAGCTCCCAACTATGACCTTCTTTCAGCCATGATTCAGGGATGCCTGCACTCAAGTCAGTGATACACATTCGGACCACGAGGGTGCAACAGACATTTTCAGCCATGATTCAGTGATGCCCAGCTGAACTGCTGTAACACAGGGATGCCTGCATTCAAGTCAGTGATACACATTCGGACCACAAAGCATTAGAGAGCAATTTGAAGTCAAGAAAGGATCAGCTGTAACCTCATGACAGGGGGCAAAGCTCCATTCAACACAAGCTGGCACTTGCATTGTATCCTGGATAATGGACTATCCGACTGGCAGACCACAGTTTCTGCAGTTTTAGAGCTGTGTGTCAGACATGGCTATAAGTAGCACTGGGGGCCCCCAAAGCAGACTGTATCGGCTCCCTTCCTGTTTACCTTGTATACCTTGGACTTTAGATTCAACACTGAGTCATACCATCTGTATAAACCCTCTGATGACTCAGCAATAGTTGGGTGTATAAAGGGAGGACGGGAGGATGAATACAGGCCCTGGTGAAGGACTTTGTCAAATGGTGCAAGCTGAATCATCTGCAGCTCAACATCAGTAAGACAAAGGAGATGCTGATGGACTTCAGGAAGACTAAGCCTGCACCGCTCCCTGTTAATACTGATGGGGAGGACCTACAAGTACCTGGGATGCACCTGGATGACAGACTTGAATGGAGCACCAACAAAGGGGCTGTGTACAAGAAGGACCAGAGTTGTTTCTACTTCCTGAGGAGACTGAGGTCCTTTGGAATATGCAGGCCTCTCCTTCACATGTCCTACCAGTCTGTTGTCACCAGTACAATCTTCAATACATTCGTGTGTTGGGGCAATCGCATCAGCACAGGTAATGTCAACAGGCTCAATAAACTGATTAGAAAGGCTGGCTCTGTTATTACCGTCAAACTGGACACACTGGAGGCTGTGGTAGAACAAAGGACCCTACGGAAAATCCTAGAAATTCTGGACAATGTTTCTACACTCTGCATGCCACCTTGACTGAACAGAGGAGCACTTTTAGTAATGGACTAAGACAACTGAGCTGCTCCAAACAGCGCTATATGAGGTCAACCTTACCCTTGGCCATTAGGCTCTATAATGAGTCAACCTAGAGCTGGGGAAGTGATGACCCCCCCCCTCCTGTTAGACTGTTTGTGGTAACTTATTTTTTATTTATTCTTCTTACTTCTCTTCTAATATTTATATCTGTGCACTTGTAATGCTATTATGACATTGTAATTTCCTTTGGGATCAATAAAGTATCTATCTGTCTAACCTTACTGACTGACTGGTGTGACGGGCCTACTCCTGTTCCTATCTCTTACACATTCTTCAATGGAATGTGAAGGATATCAACACATTTCATATTTACCTGTACTAATATACTCAACATATAGATTGAGGATACCAGTGATGCCATTTATTGTCGAATAATCTACCTGGACTGAATGTTCTAACACTCTGTGAGATGGGTCAAGCAGGACAACTCCTTCAGCCACTGTGGGACTGCAGACTAGCAGCATCTACAAACCAAGGGCTTCGGCTGGGAACACTCACAGCAACAAGAAAGTGTGGTGTGATGTGTGGGAAAAGTTATGTAAACAAACTTCCTGTGCTCAACACCAGCTTCTACACTGACTGTAACAATGTTTATTATCCAGCTCTCTCTGCCATAGGGTCTAACTCTACATGCTTCAGCAGATGCCATGGCTGGCCCTGGAAAGAAGTCTTTTGTAGTTCGGTCAATCTTCTGGGCTCATTCAATATCCAATAAATGAAATCTAGGTGCAGAATCTTATCACAAGGTGCCTCATAGGAGAATTAACAAACAGTGTTTAATATGAAACATGCAAGAAAGTATGAGGGCAAAGCGTACTCAAAAGGGCAAGTTTGAAGAAAGTGCTTAAAGAAAGAAAGAGTTTAAAATAACGAGATTTAGTGAACCAATTCTTGATCACATGGTGTGGACGCAGTTGATGTAACAAGCAAAAGAAATACTGGAGGAGTAAGTGACAGAGGAAGTTACTGAATGGAGGGACAAGGTCATGGAAGGTTTAAAAACCAAAGATAATTTTAGAATAAAGAGTTTCAAAATCAGGAGCCAATATACAACAGTGAACAAAGGGTGAACAGTGAAGGAAGGGTTCTTGTTAAGACTTAGAATACATGCAGCAGAATTTCAGATGAGTTTGGGTTTATTGTTGGTGGAAACTAGGAGAGTACCCAATGTAGGAGAGTGGTCATTGGAACGACAAGCTTCAAGGCAAACTCCAGGATTAGAGTAAAGAGCGAGCTCGGAGATAAAATAAATTATCTCCATGAGGAATTTCACAGTTCCTTCCAGTGGACTGTTAAAGTACTGAGTGTGTTTTTCAACTCATGGTCATGGCTTTGAATTTATTTTTAAGTACTGTGACTTCCAAGTTTTATGCAACACTGATTCACATAATTGAGACCCACATGGGCAGAAGGAAGAAAATAGAAAGGAAGGAAGCAACATACCCAAATATTGTAAGGTGCTGGTCACTGAAAGGGGAGACCAGAGACTTCAGAGGATCAAAAATCACGAAACAATTGACAAAAACATAATCTGTTTTTAAAAAAAATCTGCTGACAAATGAACAGCCTGTGCACTACATGTTACATTTGAGGTTGTGATAATCTGATCTACGTAAGTGCACCAAGTGCCAATTTTACTGCAGTTCAAACAAATGTCAATGTAACTGTACTTTAGAATGCAGAATTCACGTTTCCATTATCAACAAACCTCAAACTTAAACAACCTGTGGAAAACAATTGACTGTTCGGTCTGGGCTGGGCAGCTTTAACTCGAAGCTCTCTATCCTTGGGACCCAAGAGGAATGCAAAACTTGCTGTAGTGACCCTCCACACATCTTCTAAATTGGACAGTAGAGTCACGATTTGTTAAAAGACTTGGGTGGGTCTTAAAATGAACAAGGCAACATCAGGTTGTGCAGCCATTAGCCTAAATGTGAGGAAAAGGCCATTGCACTCATGTGAAATTAAAGCTTTGGAACATGAATAACTTCAGCTAAATTTTAAAATGTTTGAATAAAAAACAATTATTTTTTTAAACACTTTTTCTTAAACAGAGTGGTGGGTGCCAGAGGTAGTGGTGGAAGCAGATACAGGGCAGGGAATGTAGTGATATGCAACATGTACAAGCAGAAGAGGTTTTGTTTCATTGGGCATTGTGTTTGGTGCAGACACTTAGGGTTAGAAGGCCTGTTCTTGTTCTGTACTGCCCCAGTTCTAGCCTGCAATGCATAAACTCATGAAGCAGCTCCATTGCTTATAGAGCTTTGAAGACTGGTGCCCTTCCGCATTTCTTTCCTCTCTACACTCTTCCTACACCATTGCAGCTGCACACATGGGGTCTGAGAGAGGATCCAACTGCAAGCTTTGTGGTCAGCGGGGTTCACTGGCACACATACTGTCAGGATGCAAAACAGCTTTAACACAAGGATGGTATAGGCAACGCCATGGCAAGGCCCTGCTGTCCCTTGTTGACACACTGAAGCGGGAGAGGTGTAAGAGAAACCAGCTGGCAGAGAGACAAACAGGGCAGTCATATCCAACAAGCCTAAATCCAATATGCTGCAAACTGCCAAATCATGGGAGATGAGGGTCGATGTGGGGAGGAGGCTGCAGTTCGTAGAGATGGTGCGAACCACACTTCAACCAGACATTATACTGTGGTTCATCAAAGACAAGAAAATCATCCTGGTGGAGCTCACAGTACTGTAGGAGGAAGGATGCGAGGAGGCTCATGAGAGGAAGGCCCTGGGGTACCAGTCCTTAGTCCAGGAGTGCAGGGACAAAGGATAGCAGATGTGGCTGATCTCCATGGAGATCGGCTGTAGAGGGTTCCCAGTAAGGTCGGCATGGAAGTTGCTGCCTGCGCTGAGCCTTGGGGAAAAGAGCAGGAACCGAGCAGCTCACGGGATGGGGAGGAAGCAGGAAGAGCCTCTTGCTGGATATGGAGCAGGCAAGGGGAATTGAGCTGGAAGTCAGGAGCAGATGGATAGTGTCTCCGCCACCACTGCTGACCCACCAACTGGAGCGTGTAGTGGTTAAGCTTCGAAACACTATGAAGGTTGGGCATCATCTGATGACATCTGCTGCGGGCCAAAGGCTACGGTAGGGAGTACCCCGGTGTATGATGCAAGCAAGATGACCATTTTAGGCAAAAGAGGCTGACATTCATACAAGTCTCAATACAGGTCAATAAGATGGAAATTTTTTTTTGGTTTGCTAAATTACAATAACAGTCAGCTGCAGATATATCAAGTAATTCTCAATTGAAAGCTAAGCTGTTGAAATGAATTCTTTGAATTCTTGATTAGGCACCAGCTTCAGAGAAGCAGACAGAGAGAGATAAAGACAGAGACAGAGAGAGAGAGAGGTGCAGAGAGGATATGATTCAACAATCAGAAATTACTCTTTGATGACAGGAACTGAGTCTTTGAATCTTTCCAACTCAATTTCTCAGATTCCTCGTACAGCTGCAGAGAATTAACCAAAGTAGATTTTCCATAACTTTCAAGCACTCTATGGAGCTACTTCGTAGAAATGGACGTGTGGGCACTGATGCACATCAGAATGGACTCTCTGATTACGGTCCTCTAACGATTTGTTGGTCTGCTTGGATTTAATTTGTCACACTGACCACTTGATAAAAGAGGCTGAAACTTCATTCAGCTGTAAACCATCTCTCTGCACAGATCACTACACAACAAAAAGAGCAAGGAGAATCTCTTGAAGTTTAAAAAGGGAGACCAACAAGATGCCACACATATTATGTATGACTGGATTGGAACGAGATGTTCTGTAGAAGTACTGAAGCTTTCTAAAGAATCAGAAATTAAAAAATGCAAGCTTCACCACAGTGTGCTTGAGCAACAACTTGTGGTGATGCTAAAGTGACTCATCGTTAGTTTCTTTACTCCTCTCACTCTTTAAATATCTTCTCACTCCTTTTATCATAATCAATTTTCTTTCTGTCTGTGGTCAAATTTTATTTGGTCAGCTACACATCTTGATATTTCTTCGCATATCCTTCCTGTCGCACCATGGTGATCAAGTTAGGAATATAGATTAACTGCTTCATTCTCAATATTCGATTATTCTGCATCAATGGTCATTTAATTGCAAGTCTCCTGCTCCACTCGCTCTACTTCCGTATTCAATTCTCAGAATTAGCTCCTAGACAGAATGATCTCCTTTACCCATTATCTTTTCCTTAAGCTAAATCTGAACATTTGTTCTTTATTATAAAATTACTTTCTTATTTATGTAATTTAATTGCAAACATAAATATGAGGCCCTTTTGTTCCTTGCATAACCGAGAACTTAATTTTTAAAAAGTCTCCAGTTGAACAAAGGTAGTTGTTCCAAGTAAAAAATAACTGGCCAATTTGATTTGATAGTCATTCAAAATAGACTTAGCATCGAAACTAATTTAAAGAAAAAGCAGTGAAACTGGACGTACACCCTCCAAAATCAATTACTGATATTCCAAATAATGTGTAACACAATATGCAAGCTCCACAGACAAATCCCAGAGATTTGGGATTTGTGAATTATGTATGGTCTTCAATACACCATCCATTAGCAACTAAAACACTCAACACACAGAGACTGATATCTCTAGCAGTTTGCAGAGTAGCAACAAAACCACTACATTGCTTGCAGTAGGGAATCTAGTTTGCAATGAACCAGCAAACTGAATGAACAGGTAATGAAACTAAACCATAACCTTGAATTTTGCATGATGTTGAAAACCAGGAAAACTGCAGGGTAGTATTTGGTTCATTCTGTTTGCTGCACTTACAATGACCCCTTGCAGCTGCAAATAAGTGGGCACTTTCGACATTCCCAATTTAAAGGACTTACTAAGACAAAGCAAGTACACATGAATTGCAGAGATCAATTAGACATTACCGTGAACAGCATTGTCCTATTTGCCTTTGTGTTTGTTGGCTGCACAAAACTGGGTACGCTGGCTGCACGTTTCAGGGCTTCAACTGAGCTACCGCTCTCTGCTCCATCTGAGTTCAAAGTGCTGCCAACATCCAATGATTTACATTTCTCCAAAGTACTCTGTGATGGTTTAACTTGAGGTTCATGATGAATAGACAGCCTAGGAGCAGATTTGACTCTCTTTTGTGATAATGGTATTGAAAGCTTGGAGCGTAATGACAACGAGCTATCTGTCCGTGGTCTCTCCAGCTTTTTCTCTGTGGCGGCTTCTTTCTTTTCCTCATTACGTTGCTGGAGGTGGTTGAACTTATCGATACATTCATCAATGAGTGCTGGTGGAGCTTTCTTGTGGGCCACTGTTATCTTCCCAACAAACAGGACTTCATACTTCTGAGCAAATGACTCATCATCGGGCATGCGGATTTGGGTCTCTTCCTGATAGACTGTCTTCCCAGCTTGACGGATGGTACTGATGATCTCTGGGACCTGGAGGAAATAACAGAAAGGGATTTAAAAAAACATTTATTAACAACTCAAGACACTCCCCAGTTATCATAGCAAGATGCAAATCAACCAATGTCAAACCCTTCTAAAGGTTCTTTTTTACTTTCACTTTTTTCAGTTTCATACTTTCCCATTATTGCCTCTTTACTGTGGAGATTCCCTCAAGATTTCAACCCTCATCAGAAATAAACTCAGACTTTGCAGGTTCTCTCAAGTATCTGCCCAAAGGTGTCCCTCTTAATGAACCTCACCACTTTTCAACATAGAACACAAAAGCACAGCACTGGAATTAGCTCTTCATGTATAGAACCATGATATCCTATGCCGAGCATGAAGCCAAATTAATCTATTTCCATCTGCCTATACATGGTTTATATCTCCTCAACCCCTATGTGTTTTAAATTTGACTTTGTTTATAACATTTTAGTTGAAGTCCACTCATTTTATCCAGATAAAACTAGGTAATTTGAGAAAACAGTTTCCAGCTACACTGAGATATTCTTCAGTAGTATATCTCAAGCTTTTTCCATGATAGTGCAATTGGGACTGGCATCGTCCATTGGATACAATGACATTCATTATTAGCCCTTCCTATTTCTACCTTGTGGATCTCTTCCAATTTTTCCCAACTGCTCCTTCCCCCGACTGGTTACACTTCCAACTTTCTATTTGATTTTATTAGCAGAGCACAAGGCAATCATGTGGGCTTTATAAATTTGGTGCATTATTTAACATGCCCAATATTCATGGTGAGTAAACAGAGATCATTCTTCATTATCAAATGGTATAAAATCTAAGTGTAGACATGATCTTCCCAGGACCCTTCAACTATCCCAACAGCTACAGTATTAACTCCCAAATTACAAAGTCTATTGTTATAAGTTTTTTATTTACAATCTCTTGGCTGCTCATCCAATATTATGATCACTCTATTACAATAGCCATCGACACACAGATGTTATATTTGCCAGTAGATTCTGGAAACCTCTAATATCATACACTTATGCTGTAGGATCAGGCATCAAAGTGTACATTATTGCAATTGAATTGTTAACAGACTGAAAATACAAAAGGTACCACGATCAGGTTTGTTAGTGGTAGGGAAGGGGTGTGAGGGGAAGTTGAGTTTGATTACTTGGGTGCTTGATAACCTAGAAACAATCTCAATAGGGGCATAGAGCAGAACAGGTCAATCAGCCAAGCTCGAGTTACCAGTGTACTTGGCTGTCTGAAGCACATTTCTGAATGACTGCACAAATGTCCTTGCACACACAGTAGTGGTGATGTTGCTAGTGATGGTCCAAAAACATCACAAATAAGTAAGGGTTCAGACATCTACCAGCTGCATCACATCATAAAGTGGAAACAGTTATACAAAGTGATACAGAGAAATGGGTCCTTCAGCCACCACCTGCTTCCTAACCATCCACACTGATCCCATTTACCAGCATTTATTCCGTAACCTATTATGCAATTCATGTGCTTGTCCAGATGCTTCTTACGTGTTCCTCCCTCTATCAGCTTTGAGGCATTCTCACTTTAGAAAACAAACTCAGCTTAAAGAGGCAGGTTTGAACCCGAGTCAAGTCACCCAAGTCATAACTGGCCAATGGGGCACCTCAGATGCTGTGGGCTTCATCTGACCCATTGTGAAGTTTGTTTTGCAGAGTTGCTTCTTTAAATACAGGCCAAGAGACCAAGTACATGATCCACAAATAAATAATTAGAAATGAAACTCATGGCTTAATGAGCTTCTGTTTGTCAGAATACATCATTTTGGGGATGGGAGACCACAGGAGATATTCTTGACCAGTTCTGTGGTGACACATCAGTTTCAGTTTGACTGTGGTCTATGAAACCAAACCACTGCACAATAATCTCAGGAAGGAAATGAGAAGCTTGAACAAAATGGCCAACTGACTTCCACCCCAAGGCTGTGTACTTGGACCCCTGCTCTGCTCACTTTCAATTATGACTGTGTGGCTAAGCACAGATCCAACGCCATGTTCAAGTCTGCTGATGTCACCACTGTCATAGGCCAAATCAAAGAGGTGATGAATCAGCATACAGGAGGGAGACGGAAAATCTGTCTGAGTGATGCCACAACAACAACAACCTCTTACTCAATGTCAGCAAGAACAAGCAGCTGATTATTGATTTCAGGAGGAGGGAATTAGAGGACAATGAGCCAGCCCTCAAAGAATCGGAAGTGGAAAGGATTAACAAATTTAAATTCTTCAAAGTTACTATTTTGGAGGACCTGTTGTGGGTCCAGTACACAAGTGCAATTATGAAGAAAGGACAGCAGTCACTCTACTTCAAGGAGTTAGCATAGATTTGGCATGACATCTGAAACTTTGACAAACTTCTATAGATGTGTGGTGAACAGGCTGTATCACAGCTTGGTATGGAAACACCAATGCCTTTGAATGGAAACTCCAACCATAAGTTGTGGATACGACCAGTCTATCATGGGTAATACCTTCCCCCCATCGAGCACATCTACATGAAGCGTTGTTGCAGGAAAGCAGCATCCATCATGAGCGACCTCCCCCCACCCAGGACATGTCCTCTTCTCGCTGCTGCCATCAGGAAGGCAGTACAGCAGCCTCAGGATTCACAGTTATGACCCCGAACGATCAGGTTCTTGAACCAAAGGGGATAACTTCACTCAACTTTATTTGCCTCATCATTGAAATGTTCCACACACTAAGGACTCACTTTCAGGGACTCTTCATCTTGTGTTCTCGATTTTTTTCTTTTTGTATTTGCACAGTTTGTTGTCATATGCACACTCGCTGAAATCTGAGGTTTGTGTGGTCTTTCATTTATTCTATTATGGTTATTATTCTGTTATGGATTTACTGAGTATGTCACCAAGAAAATGAATATCAAGGTTGTATAGGGTGGCATATATATACTTTGATAATAAATTTACTTTGAATAAGAACTACGTTTAGTTTATCTTTTATCAGTTCTTGAAGTTTCCAGGTTCTGGTTTTAAAATGCAAGGACGGAAATCAATCTAAACTAAATATCTGAATTGCACTTGTGTGAATATAAAACAGGTCTTTCCTCAAGACCTCTAACCCTCTCCGGTTTAGTGGTCCCAGATCACAAAGGACCACTAAATTCCCTGAATTCTTTTGGGGCGTGTTGTTCCTCGTGCAGGAAAAGAAGCCGAATAGCAAAGCAGAAGCGTTGCCAGCTGGTGGCGGAGTGATGTCACCGGACTTTGAGGTGAATGGTCTCGAGTTCAAATCCGGCCGGCTCCTTGTCATGCTTTCCATCTGTGCTGGGTTGAGTGTTGAGCTGGCAATTCAGCCTTGTAAAAGAATGGTCAAGCGCTACAGAAACGGCAAAAAATGCCACCCAATGCGCCACAAAGTGTGAAAAGGGACAGCAAAGCACAAGTGTTAGGAGGCACCATATCTGCACTAGCACATTTAATTTGTATCGGCATTAGAAGTTTCTCACCCGAATTCACAGCTGAGTGGGCTGTAATGTTAACATTCTTGGCCTGAAAGTGTTGAATGTCTTTCATTAATTTGAAGAGTACACAGATGAGTACTTGAGAAGCAATTAGTTTCTGTGATTTTGTGTAAAACTGGTTCAATATTTCAGAGAAGCAATATATTGTCTAAAAAGGAACAGGTTGTTTAATAAATTGCTATGAAATCAGAATCATCTTAAGGATAAAATTTCATTTTCCACCAACACAAATGGTTCTTGAGCCATTTTGCACAGACAATAAGAATTATTTACAGTATAGAGAGGAAGAATAAGATAAATAAGCCAACAATATCTTTTTTGTTAAACCATCCAATAAGAAAAATAGGCACTTTTATACAGGACCTTCCATATTTTATTCAAACACCTCAGAGGCTATTGAAAACTTTTGAGGTCAACTCATGGTTGCAATTTAGGAAACACTACAGCTAATTTGCACACAACAAATTTTCACCCACGTTAATGTGATTTCAGCTAGATCATCTGTTTAGTAATATTGAGTAGTTGAAAATTATTGGGCATGAACTGGGAATAACTCCACTACTCCTCAACATAGCATAAAGGGACTTCTATATCCACCTGGGAGAGTAACCAAGAACTCTGTGCCAGCTCGCTTCCTTTTAACCCACAAGAGTTGTGTTCACTAGAAGGGTCACTGCTGCCACTTACAGTTAGGGTGCCTAATTATGACACTTGAGAGCCTACCAAAATCTTTTCCTCATACAAGTTTTCACTTACTCCATTAGATTACCTTGTTTAATGTTTCTGAATTCTTGCTTTGTACATATATTTGACAATTCTATTATGGATTTCATGCACATTTCCTCTGAATGCTTTTGTTACTTGATGATAATATACAACATTTTTACTTTCAATTATTCAGAGACGTGAAAGACACCGCTAGCTGCACTGTGTACTTGTTGCTTTCCAAACCTTTACCCAAGAAAACAGGATGAAGCAACATTAAAACTACTGGCAGCAACTGGGAAGCCAAGAGTACTCATGACATCAATCTCCATGAACAAATTAGTAGAATTGGATAGGTTCATGGAGGGAAGGAGCTTGGAGAGTTTATAAGCTGAATGCAGGCAACTGGGAGGATGCCGTGGATGGTATGGACCAATTGGGCCGAAAGACCAGTTTCTATGCTGTATTACTTTATAACCTCAGATGTGCTATTTAGTTTTGAAGTCACAGGAGTTCTCAGATCGCATCAAGGACAAAGACTGGCATTGCAGCATTGGTCCGTCCTCTAGCACACAAGAGCATTAAGGTTATTAAAATCTGGTTGTTCTTTGTCTTTTAGACTGATGAGGTGTGTTGTGGTATATCCAGATGAAAGTCTGAACATTTCTAAGGGACTCTGAGAGTTTGAAGCATGCAAGGTGTCTGTACAAGTTAAACACCAGTTAATGTTATAGCAGTTCTTTTCTTACACAATAGGTTTGTTAAACCTTTGCTAATAGCCTCTGGATTCTTTCTTAGCCTCAGGCACTAGTGGCATGAGAACAAAAGACCAAAGAATCTGTCTATGCATGCCTCTCCATGCTTGTTGACTGAACACCTATTTATTGAGGCACTTTTTGCTCAGTACCTGGGACCTCGGCTACATCCACACTAGACCAGATAATTTTGAAAACGCAGGTTTCGCGTAAGAACAATAGTCATCCACACTATGCGTTTTTGAAAATATCTGTCCACATTGAAATGGAGATCTCGGTGAATCTCCTCCTACTGCACATGCACAGGACACATCTACCGAAAACAAGCGACAAGTTTGGTGTCGAATCTCGCCCTGAAAGTGCGCGTTTGTGCAGTTACAGACTAGAAAAACTTCAAACAACAGACAGCTGGTGGCTCTCGTGTAGGAGAACTTAAAAGTAAAAAAAAACAAATACTGGCGCATACGGTGGCAACCGACAGGGAGTTCATGGACAGATTGACCCGGCTGATGACAAACATTGAAAAACTGACTAACTCTGTTGCATTAATAAAGCACCTTGTTAAATGTATAAAGCATTTCTGCATCGGTGTTATCTTGTATTTCCATACAATGTTACATTAGGCTGTTACACATCTATTGTCAGAGAAGTACTTGCGTAAATAGGTAAACCACCTTCATATGAGCAAGGACAGAAAATGGCAAAGTGAGTATACTTATTTATTCAGTAAGTTATTTGGTGAGTACATTCCTAACTCTTCTGGTGTCAGTCTCATTGCCGTCTGTCCAGAAATTGTTAGGTTGCGTTCAAGAAAACAATGAAATAGCACGCTGCCGCCTGACAGCGTTTTCAGATTTCTCCGGTTACCCCATCCACACTGCTCCAGCTGATCCGACATTTTCAAAAATACACACTTCAGAGAGCATTTCTGAAAAGCTCCGGTTTTGGGGGACGAAAACACCATTTTAGTGTGGACAGAGGGTAAAAACGAAGAGAAAAAAGCTTCGGTTACGGATTTATCCGGTGTGGTGTGGACATAGCATTCACCTAGACCACGGATCGCGATTGATTGGTGCCTAGGGCAGACCTAGGGTGATTTCATGAGTTGGAATTTGGAGTTGCCCCAACAACGGCAACAATCAAATGGCAGCTGAGAATCATGAGCCCTGAAATCTTTGTAGTTTACAACATAATATTTAACGCGGTTTATTTGTGCTTTGTTTAACGATAATAAATTAGGCTTAAGTTACTTTGTTGTGCTTGTATGATTACCACCACATCTCCTGGACACTTGAATTGGTTTGGGCCTTTTGGGTCTGATCAGCCCAGCCCATTACACAAAGTTGTGTAAATGTTACCACAAATGAATTTTGCATTGGCTGCAATGCAGGGATGAAGTGGATAGAAAACATTGGTATGGGATAGGTGGGGGATGGGTGGGTGTTGGGAGTTTTTAAACCAGATGTCAGTGCAAATGAAAATCTGCTGAACAGGAGGGAAAACGCAGGAATCTAGTTTCTTGAGGAGTGATAAGCCAACTAGAGATGTACGATAAAAAAAGAGTCGCTTCTCTCTGGATTAAATGGATTGGTCAACATTCTTTTTGGGATTATGCACAGAAAAGTGTTTATTTGTCACAATGACATCATTATTTTGTCCAACAAGTTTTCCAGCAGATTTATAACATTGAATCAATCTTTAGTATCAAATCTAGTTTAGACTTCCTGAAAGGGTCAGACCATTTCTTCTGCTTTAACACCTCTTGATTCTTAAGACCTCCTAGTTCTCCTTAATTAAAAAAGTTATCATCCACTTATTCCATCCTGTCAGAGGATTTTCAAATTTATAACAAACTTACAGAAAATCAACAACATAGGATACCTTTCAGTCTTGTGCCTGGGCCAACTGATAAATTGCTACCCAAATGGACCTTGTTCATCAATAACCTGCTCACCTCTGGGCAGTATGGGCTCTGCCAAGTGCACTCGGCTCCAATGAGTTCCAATGGAGAAGTAAGAATTGCCCTCTGCGTTTGATAAAGCTATGCTTTAAGAACCTGTAATATAACTGGAGCCAAGGGAAAGGGGGCAAACACATGTCTCATCTAAAAAGAATGCCTGCAGCTGTAATCAATGTGGAAACCCCTGGTACATGACCACTCACCATAGAAGCAAGGCATTTGGAAGTGAATCTGCATCACCACCTCAAACTACCTACCTGCCTTCTCCCTCAAGCACCTACTGTCCTATCCGTGGAATATGAAACAGAAACATCAGGCCATTCCGTTCATGATGTTGTGCCAATCTTGATGCCAATTTATTCTAAATGGCTGCCTCCTGTGTATCATTCATATCCCTCCATCCCCTTCATATTCATATGCCAGTCTAACAGCATCAAACTCAACCAAACTGCCTGCTTCCACTACTACCCCATTCCAGGCACCTACCACTTTGCATAAATAGACTTCACAATTATGTTACGTATACATATATGTTCATCCTCGCCCCCAAGTATAAAATCACATCCTCTGGTGATTGATAATTCTGCTGGAGAAAAGATTCTGACTATCTATCTGTGACTCTCCAAGTTTTAAAAACTTTTAACAGGTTACTTCTCAGTCTCTGATGCTCTAGGGAGAACAATGCAAGTTTGGCCAACCTTTCCATACAACTCAGCCTCTAAATCAGGCAGCATCCTGGTAAACTTCTTCTCCATCCTTTCCACGGTCTCTGCATCCTTCTAATAATGGAGGAAACTGAACTGCATGCAAGACTCCAAGTGCAGTGTGACTAAAGTTTCATATAGCTGCCGCACCATTCCCTTATATTATATTCTCAACACCGCTACCAATGAAGGCAATTACCCAGAATGCTTTCCACATAAGAGGCCACTTTCAGTGAACTATGAACTCGAACCCCAAGATCCCACTGACACTTAATACTATATTTTCTCCTTTCACTTGGCCTTCCAAAGCGCTACACCTTACACTTGCTGGATTAAACTCCATCTGCCACTTCTCTGCCCATAACTCTAACTGATCTACTTTAATATATGAAAACTTAGACAGATTAATGCTCAACACTTTATAAAAATAAAACAGAATGTTAAACAGAATTCTGTAAAATTGTGTTAAAGTGTGACCTGTTCAAGTAACTCCGATGAGAAAAGGCATTGTAGATCCCAAGTTTGTACCACCCCGTGCAGTAGCACAGAAGAGACATGGGTAGTAAAACATGAACAAGATGGAGGATGCAGAAACAATCAATCTGCTGTAAAAACTCAGGGTATCTGCAGGAGAAACGGAACTGTCGATCTTTTGGGTTGAAATTCCGCATTGGAACCGACAGCAGAGAGGGGAGATCTCTAGTATAAAAAGGAGAGAGGGAAGTGAGATGGGAGCCCAAGGTAGCTGGTAAATGGAGGAGAGTGAAAGACAACAGGTGGGGGGTGGTGGAATTGTGACTCAGTGGTAAGTGAATGAAAGATGGACGCAGGCAAACAAGGGGAAAAATGAAAAATATGATAAATAAAATAAAATAAATTTTTCATCCAGACGGGTGATCATATACACAATGAGTAAACAGAGAAAGCGGTTGAGGCACAGGCACATTATCTATTTTAAAAGGTACTTGGATAGAAAGTTTTAAATAGCAATATAGGCCAAACCACAGCAAATGAGGCTAGTTTGGAATCTTGGTTGGCATGGAGCCTTAGGCTGAACTGTAACTCTGTCTCTATAG
Source organism: Hypanus sabinus (assembly GCF_030144855.1). Lineage (NCBI taxonomy): Eukaryota > Metazoa > Chordata > Chondrichthyes > Myliobatiformes > Dasyatidae > Hypanus > Hypanus sabinus. The sequence continues at coordinate 43,050,429 of NC_082719.1, read as the reverse complement.
TGAAGGAACACATTTCTTGGCTTAAAACAATCTAGAGTGCTTCAGTGAATTGTAAAACTTTGCCAGGTAGACCTCAGAGTCAGTGGGTCTTGATTTTTATTGCCCATAGCAATCATGATTGCTGATTATTATTTGATATTAGGCCAGCGCAGACAGGTTGTGTAGACAACAGGAATGATATTGCCGGTCCAGAATTAGTTTTTAAATGTCATTGCGCACAACTTCTTGCCCTGCTTTTAATGAGCACCCCATATTAGGCAATATTCCCTCTTGATTTTCAGCCACAGAACATAAAACAGCTGAACTTGGAAATACTGCAGCATCTTTAAAGGCAGGAGTTGAAAGACTGGAGCAGTAACTGGAACAAAGGAAAACTGACTCAGCATTTTGTCAGAGCAAGCACAAACAAGGACTTGCTTTCCTGAAAAAAAAATGCTCTTCAGAACACTTCCTGCATTTTTGTGAAATGTTGAACTGTCTTGCATATTATAAGGTCTCAACACAGCTGGGGGGGGGGGGGGGGGGAGGGCTGCAATTGCTTTCAGAATGCCTTTCCTTAATCACGTAAGTATCAACCACAAACATGCACATGATGCACAGAAAGTGGGTGACATAGGATTAGAAGATGTAGAAATCTTACGGGTAGAGTTAAGTAACTGCAATGGTAAAAAGACCTTGATAGGAATTATATTCAGTCCTCTGAACAGTAGCCAAGAAGTGGGATATATTTACAATGCGAAATAGAAAAAGCATGTTAAAATACTAATGGAGGATTTTAACATGCAGGTTGATCGAGAAAATCAGCCTGGTGCTGGATCCCAAGAGAGGGAATTTAGAGAATGCCTAAGAGAGGGTTTTTAAGAGCAGGTTGTGGTAGAGCCAACTGGAAGAAAGGCATTTCTGGACTGGGTGACGTGTAATGAACCAGATTTGATTAGGGAGCTGAATGCCGCAAACCCTTAGGAGGCAGTGATCACAATACGATCGAATTCGCCCTGCAGTTAGAGATGGAGAAGATAAAGTCAGGAGGTATCAGAATTATAGGGCCAAAGTTGATTGGAAGAGGACACTAGCAGGGATAGTAGCAGAGCAGCAATGGCTGAAGTTTCTGGTGACAATTCAAAGGGCCCAGGACAGATACGTCTAAAGGTGAAGAAATATTTTAAAAGAAGGATGAGGCAACCATGGCTGACACGGAAATAACAGGCAGGATAGACAAAGGAGAGTCAGTGGATGCTGTTTTCTTGGATTTTCACAATGATTTTGATAAGTTGCCATACAAGAGGCTGCTTAACAAGGTAAGAGTCCATAATACTACAGGAGATATATTAGCATGGACAGAAGGCAGGAGGTGAAGAGTGGAAATTGACAGTGACTTCTGGTTTACAATGGCACTGGTAAAGCACAGTGATGACTTGTTGGCAAACAAAACTATCAACTACCTTGTGCTTGGAACTGATTACTGTAACCAATAGCTTTTAACTTCCCTTTTGGAGTAAGCTTTTGAACTGCATGTATGACCTGGCATTTTTGCAGTGTGAACAGAAGAACTGAGGGTGTAGGATGGTTATGTTGTGGCAGGTATGGGTTGAATCGAGGCAGTGGAGCCCAGGCCCGATAACAGGGGAACGAACTAATGTTTAGCCACAGCTGGAGCACAGGGCGGCATTACAGTGGCGATGTGAGGCAAAGTTGTTGCAGCGGCCCGGGAGCAAGGAATGGCTGACTTAGTGCCGGAGCAAAGAGGAAGGGTGGGGATGGGCCAAATCAAGGTGGCAGAGCCTGGGCCTGAGTGCATGGAACAAATCACTTTCTGAGTCGATTTAAGAATGGGTAGGATGGGAAAGCTGACTGCTCCTCGAGATTTACTTGCCTCTGCACCGAACCGAGGCTACAGCCTGCAACTGAGGGGCTCCTGAATCAGCTGTTGTGATGACTGGCTTTGTATCTCTGGACTCATTTTCATGAGCTTGTTTTGAATGTTATTTGTTAATCCTGATTGCTTGTATGATTTGTTACTTTTCTGCACATTGGGTGTTTGGCGATCTTTTTTAACAACTTCTATTGGGTTTCTGTGTTTTGTGGCTGATCTCAAGGTTGTACAAAGTATACATACTTTAATAAATGTACATTGAAAATTGTAGTAAAGTGGGGCTATTCTGATTGGTTGCTGGTAACTGTGGTGTTCTGCAAGAGTCAGTATTGGGACGACTTCTTTTCACGTTATGTCACTGATTTGGATGACGGAATTGACGGCTTTGTGGCCAAGTTTGTAGATGATACAAAGGGAGGGGCAGTTAAGTGTTGAAGAAGCAGGGAGTCTGCAGGACTTAGACAGATTGGGAAAATGGACAAAGAAGAGGCAGATGGAATATAGTGCAGGGAAGTGTATAGTCATGCATTTTGGTAAAAGGAATAAAGGCATGGATGAGAAGAAAGTTCTAAAATCAGATGTGCATAGGGACTTGAGAGTCATTATGCAGGATTCTGTAAAGGTTAATTTGCAGGTTGAGTAGGTGGTAAGGAAGGCAAATGCAATGTTGGCATTTATTTTGAGATTAATAGAATATAAAGTAGGGAGGTCATGCTGAGGGTTTATAAGGCATTGGCCAGACCACACTTGGAGTATTGTGAGCAGCTTTGGGCCTCCTATCTAAGAAAAGCCATGCTGGGATTGGAGGGCCCAGAGGAAGTTCACGAGAATAATTCCAGGAATGAAAGGGTTAATATTTGAGAAATATTTGATGACTTTGGGCATGTACTCACTAGAGTTTTAAAGAATGAGAGGAGAAATCTCACTGAAACCTATCAAATACTGAAAGACCTAGATAAAGTAGTTGTAGAGAGGATGTTTCCTACAGTGGGGGAGTCGAGGACCAGAGGAAACAGCCTCAGAATAGATGGATGTTCATTTAGAACAGAGATGAGGAGGAATTTCTTTAGTCAGAGGGTGGTTAATCTGTGAAATTCATTGCCAAATCATTGAGTATATTTAAAGCGGAGGTCGATAGGTTCTTGATTAGTCTGGGCATCAAAGGGTATTGTAAGAAGGCAGGAGAATGGGGTTGAGAGGGATAATAAATCAGCCATGATGGAATGGCAGAGAAGACTTGATAGGCCAAACGGCCCAATTCTGCTCCTATGTAAAGACATTGGACCATAAGACATGTAAAGACATGTCTTATGGTCCAATTTGGCAAGTCACATGTCAAATTTATATATGCAAGGTCTTAACAAAAAAATGGAAATCTCTAATGAGGGTCTGAAATGCCAAGTCTTAAGGTTGAATGCAGCCTTAAATAACAAGTCAAGGGGATTCATTTCTGACTCAATATTTGGAAGCTGCACAACGACCTTACCATATAAGTGCAAAATATAAAAGCAACATTGTCATTGAATCAGAAGTTCTAAATTTAGTCTCTACTTCACAACACACACACACAGATTCTATTTAGATTAGCAATTCAATGTAGTCCTGAGAAATGGATGTGTTGTTAAAGCAACATCTCTGAACTAAGTAACTTGTGTCCAGTGACTGTATTCAAAAGAACAGGCCAGTTGCCTTAGTGTCCTAGCCAGCGTTTATCCTTAAGCTACTGCCATGAAAGAATATTATCGATATTCTGTGGCTTCACGGTAATGTCTCATCCAGACAGTGACAATTCTGCCCATGTGGTATACCCTCTGTACTGCCTGGATGTGCCAGGCTAGCTCATGTTAAGCAGGGCTGGAATCTACGTTACACGACTCCAAGGTGAGAAACCCACCCCCCCAGCCATGGCTGACGTTCAGACTTCCTCGCCATCACAATGGACAGTCATCTGAACAAACAGGTAATATTTTAGGGAGTTAAATCACTTCTTTAATGCAATAGAGATCACCACTTCAACTATAGAAACTGACCAATGACAGCTGAAATTTCATGTTTGCTGGAAACTTGGTGCAGTTATTTATTTCTCCCCATTTTTCATTAAAGATTCTGGCAAACACATTGTATTTTTCTCTGTCCTATTTCTGTGAAAGGGTCGACTGTCTCCATTAATGTTGCCTGATCTGGTGTTTTTTCCAGAATTTTCAGTTTTTGTTTGAGTTTCATTGGAAGTAGCTGAAGCAGGTATAAAAATAACATTTAAAATACGTTTGTATAAGTGCATGGACAGGATGAGGTTTGAAGGCATATGAGCCAAATGGGACTAGCTTGGACTAGCTAGGGTCAACATGGATGAGTTGGGTCAAGGGGCCTTTTCCCATGCAGTATGACTTTCCAGTATCGCCAGTGTTCTTTATGCTTTTCTACTAATGCTTGATTTAATGAAGCTGAAATCGCCAAATGGAATACGACAGATTAAAAAACAGGAGATACAGTTCTGATGTTGCAAACCATCAGCTGCGGATACAGGCCCTTCAGCCCACTGACTCTGTGCTGACCACCAAGCACGCACTTAGACTGTATACTGATCTCATTTTTAAAAAATTTCCCCAAACTTTACCATTTGCCTACACACTAAGCATAATTTACAGTAGCTAATTATACCAGTGGCCTAGCAGCCTACATGACAGAGATCTGAGATTTAAAAAATAGTATAGAAAAATAGAAAACATACAACACAATACAGGCCCTTCAGCCCACAAAGCTGTACCGAACATGTCCCTATCTTAGAACTACCAGGGCTTTACCCATATCCCTCCACTTTTCTAAGCTCCATGTATCCAGCCAGCAGTCTATTAAAAGACCCCATCATTTCCGCCTCTACTACCGCCGCTGGCAGCCCATTCCACACACTTACCACTCTGCGTAAAATACCTACCCCTAACATCCCCTCTGTACCTACTTTCAAGCACCTTAAGACTATGCCCTCTCGTGCTAGCCATTTCAGCCCTGGGAAAAAGCCTCTGACTATCCACATGATCAATGCCTCTCATTATCTTTTACACCTCTATCAGGTCATCTTTCATCCTTCATTGCTCTAGGAACAAAGTTCACTCAACCTATTCTCATAAGGCATGCTCCCCAATCCAGGCAACATCCTTGTAAATCTCCACTGCACCGTTTCTATGATTTCCAAGTCCTTTTTGTAGTGAGGTGACCAGAACTGAGCACAGAACTCAAAGTGGGGTCTGACCAGGGTCCTATATAGATGCAACATTACCTCCCGGTTCCTAAACTCAATCCCACGATTGATGAAGGCCAATGCACCGTATGCCTTCTTAACCACAGAGTCAATCTGCTCAGCAGCTTTGAGTGTCCGATGGACTCGGACCCCAAGATCCCTCTGATCCACCACACTGCCAAGAGTCTTGCCATTAATACTATATTCTGCCATCATATTTGACCTACCAAAATGAACCACCTCACATTTATCTGGGTTGAACACCATCTGCCACTTCTCAACCCAGTTTTGCATCCTATCAATGTCCCGCTGTAACCTCTGACAGCCCTCCACACAATCCACAACACCCTCAACCTTTAATGTCATCAGCAAATTTACTAACCCATCCCTCATCCTCATCCAGGTCATTTATAAAAATCACCAAGAGTAAGGGTCCCAGAACAGATCCCTGAGGCACACCACTGGTCACCAGCCTCCATGACCCGTCTACAACCACTCTTTGCCTTCTGTGGGCAAACCAGTTCTGGATCCACAAAGCAAGGTCTCCTTGGATCCCATGCCTCCTCACTTTCTCAATAAGCCTTGCATGGGGTACCTTATCAAATGCCTTGCTAATATTCCGCTTACAATACAGACAACATTGCTCCTTCATACCCACATACAAGAATTTATTACACATAAGAAGAGAACAGTCCGAGCACTGGTCCCTGGGGAGACATAATTTACAATCTTTTGTCTGAGAAACCAAAACTTTTTCACTTTCTGTAACTAAGCCAGTTCTGCTGCATGTTGCCATTGATGCCTTGGTTCCTGTTGATGCTTTTGCTAACTACCCCTTTGTATGAGACTTAATCAAATACCCTCTAAAAATGTAAGAGAACTACTACTACATTTTCTGTATTTGACTTGTCTCAAAAAAATTCCTAATTAGTCAAACAAAACTAATTCGGCTAGCCTTTACTGAACGAGGGTTAAATAACCAGCCTAACTTTGGATATACTCTTGAAATCACTGTTGAATAAGGAGATTGCTACTTTCCAATCTTCTGCCTCCTCCCTGTATAAAAGTGGACAAGTATGACAAATATTTGGAATCTGTACTCTCACTTCCTCCAGTCACCTAGGATACACCATATCCAATGCAAATGACTTGATAGCTTTTGAGCACAAGCAAACTTTCTAGAACTTTCTCTCAAATTTTCATTCCAGTGATGATCTCTGCGTTGCCTTCCTTTTAGTGAGGTTTTGCAACATTCTCATTCACTTTCTGCCTCTATACACAAATCACTCGAATCCCAAACAGATCTTTTCCTTTTGTTTGTATTTTCCTACTACTTAAACACTGATAGTTGGCAATAGGAAGAAGGTCAGTGATAGTGATCGGAATTATTGGTGTGAATGAACACACACATTTCTTTCAGTTAGTCCTGATGAAGGGTCTCGGCCCGAAATGTCGACAGTGCTTCTTCCTATAGATGCTGCCCGGCCTGCTGCGTTCCACCAGCATTTTGTGTGTGTTGTTTATAGTTTTTTGATTTCTCTTCTTCATTGCTCTTCAGTTCCTCAGAGGGAAAAGGATTCTGCAGCACATAACCAGTCACAACCTACCCTGACTTTAGCTCTGGAAAGGCCTGCCAAGCACTTATCATCGAACCACATCGCAGAATGCTATTGGCCTACTTTACCACATCTCATGGCTTTGATTGTAAGCACACTGCTTGTGAAAGTTGGGCTGCTAATCAACAAGCCTTATCGATGTGCAATCACAGCTGCATTTGTGATGAAAATTCAGGTGCTGTGTTACCGAAGCTGGTCTGCCATCGGATGAAGGCATCGCCCCTGCAGTGGGATCCTGTGCATTAACCAGCACCACCTGCTGTCTCCGGTCACATACCAGCTGAACACAGACACTGGAAGATCCTTCCATCCCGCTACAGGGCAGAGTTGACATGCGAGGATGGGAAAGCAAGACACACACATTACTAGCCCCTTGTAACATGGCGGAACTTATAATTCTGAGCATCTATTTAGCTGTGGAACAGGATTTTCACTGGCCTGTCAGCCAGAAAAATGTTGGCTCAAGTATCAAATCAGCACTACTTATTTATTAATGTCACACAATCAAACTGCTTTAAATGTTGTTGTCCAAACATCATAAGATAGCACAAACCACTGCAACACACACAGAATGCTGGAGGAACTCAGCAGGCCAGGCAGCAACTACGAAAAAGATGGACAGTTCGTCTTTCAGGCCGAGATCCTTCTGTCTCATCCTGAAATGTCGACTGGTTACCTTTTTCCATAGGTGAATGAATATTAGTGTAGTCTGAAGATTTCTCTTCTCCATTGGACTTGCTCTTTAACTCCTCACGGGAATAAGGATTCTGCAGCTCAAAACTGGTTACATCTGTCCAGAAAAGTCGACTATTCACTCATTTCCATAGATGCTGCTGGACCTGCTGAGTTCCTCCAGTATTTTGTGTGTGTTGCTCAGATTTCCAGCATTTGCAGATTTTTTTCTTGTTTCGTGACAATGAAGTTGTATTCACTCTGTACCATTCATGCCTTTGAGACATCAGAAGCATTTTACAGTGGCGGCCTGTTCACAAGGCAGACTAAGTGAATGGACAATCAGATCATCTGCTTTTTGATTTGAACAAGAACATTTTAAACCATTCCCATGGGATCTCATACTTCAACAAGAAGGAGGAGGTATTAGTTTAATGTTTCATCAGATAAACCACACTTCCAAATATGTAGCACTTCCTCAGATAATGCTCCAATATATAGGTCAAGGTTCCACAATAAAATCTGTGAGGAGCTTGAAATTTTAATGTTTTGCCAGTACAATAACCAATCAAGTTCTTGACAGCTGATTCACTTGCTGCAAAGCGCTGACCTAAACATTTGACCTGCTATGGATACTGAACTGTCCTCACACTAGGGAAAACAGCAAGAGATAGCAGTATGATCCCTCACTCCAGGGGAAAAGGAAATGCATTTTACATTCTGTAAAGTCACTCAGCCCTTGTGCAGCTTTGTCAAGAGTGTACAGCTGCATAATGCTTTCTTTTTACATTCTGGAAAGAAAGTGCTTTGGGTACCATTGTCAGCATTCAAATGGACCAGTGATTGTGCCCTTAAGTAAGTACTGTAGCGGTGTGCTACACGCAGCGCTAAAATTACGACACGGAGTCGGTAACTGCAGTCGAAGGAAAAAAACTTTATTCGAAAACTTCAGCCTCACTTTTAAGCCTCTGTCAACCGGCCCCCCATGGCGCAGAGGCTCCAAAGCTCTGTGCTCGCAAACCCCCGTAGGCTATCTAATTGTGAGTCGGTTCGGATACGCTAGGAAATGGGTCGCCACATAACCCCCACCCCCAGAACCGGCGATACACCCCCCAATGTCCACAGTCTGGGCCAGAACCTGCTTGGGAGGTCGGCCTCTGCGCCGAGGCGCCGGAAACTCGGCCGGTTGCGCCTGGTCCACATGGGCCGGCTTGAGGCGGTCCACCGTGAAAACCTCCTCCTTCCCCCCAACGTCCAGCACGAACGTGGAATTGGGCTTTGGCTTGCTGGAACCATAGGTCCTTACGGTGCTGCCATTCACGGCCCGCAGGGGGGGACCCGGTGCCCTGCTGCGGGTGTCGTAACTCGTCGGAGGTAAAACGCTGATCTCAGCCCCAGTATCGACCAAAAACCGGCGTCCCGACCTTCTATCCCACACATACAGGAGGCTATCCCGATTGCCAGCCGACGTAGCCATCAGCGGCGGCTGGCCCTGGCGTTTCCCGGGAACTTGCAGGGCGGGCGACAACGGCGGGCTTCTGCACCCCACCGCTGGTGGTAGAAGCACCAGTGTTCATTGGGCCGGGGGTTGGCGGGCTCTGCGGCCGGGCCTGGACTGGTTTGCTGCCGGGAGCGGGGCTGGGAGATCCGTGCGATGGACGCCCCGCTCACCTTTTTGGCGTTCCACAGCAAGTCCGCCTGGGCTGCCACCTTCCAGGGGTCACTGAAATCCACGTCAGACAGCAGCAGGCGGATGTCCTCGGGCAGCTGCTCCAGGAATGCCTGCTCAAACATGAGGCAGGGTGTGTGTTCGTTGGCGAGAGACAACATCTCATTCATTAAAGCCGATGGAGGTCTGTCGCCCAAGCCATCCAGGTGCAGTAAACGGGCAGCCCGCTCGCGCCGTGAGAGTCCGAAAGTCCTGAGGGGTGTCCAGAAACCTGGCAGTTTCAACGAAACCGCATGAACAGAGGCGGCGTCGGTCATTTCTGGTCCAAAAATCGTTTGGACCGTCGGGGTCACCAATTGTAGCGGTGTGCTACACGCAGCGCTAAAATTACGACACGGAGTCGGTAACTGCAGTCGAAGGAAAAAAACTTTATTCGAAAACTTCAGCCTCACTTTTAAGCCTCTGTCAACCGGCCCCCCCATGGCGCAGAGGCTCCAAAGCTCTGTGCTCGCAAACCCCCGTAGGCTATCTAATTGTGAGTCGGTTCGGATACGCTAGGAAATGGGTCGCCACAGTACTTTGTTTGATTCTTTCAAGGGAAGTGGATGCTACAGCCAAGACGGTTGGCTGGGCCATTTCAAACAATGGAGAAGAGTCACTCATATCACTGTGAAAATAGAACGCGCATGCAATCCATATTGGGCATGGAAGGCAGATTTTATTCCTTCCTTGAAAGATGTTTGTGAAACAGTAATGTTAAAAAGAACAACTTACAATTTTATGATCCCCTTTATTAATGTTTGCTTTTTAACTCCAGGTTTATTTTCTCACCTGGAATTTCAGTTTTGTAATGCCCTCAGAGAAATTTCAGCTAACATCCCTGATGAATACCCAACCCCGGATAATAGTCACACTCAATAATGCTGTGGTTTCAGGATGTTATGCTGGGCTCATACCCCTCCAAACTGCAGGGTATGGGGGTCATCTAGTTATCCTTCAAGGTTTCCAAGGAAATGGATGATTTTTAAAAATGCATTAAGAGCTGGGTGTTACGTTATTGTAAAAATGAATGTAACATAAGAATACAAGAAGTAAGGAGCAGGAGTAGGCCATCTGGCCCATCAAGCCTGCTCTTCTGTTCAATAAGATCATGGCTGATCTGGCCATGGTCTCACCTCCACCTAACTTCACATAACCCTTAATTCCCCTACTACACAAAAATCTATCCAACCTTGTCTTAAATACATGTACCGAGGTAGCCTCCACTGCTTCATTGGCAGTGAATTCCACAGATTCACCACACTCCGGGAAAAGCAATTTCTCCTCATCTCTGTCCTAAAGCTACTCCCCTGGAATCTTGAGGCTTTTTCTACCAGTTCTCGTCTCACCTACCAGTGGAAACAACTTTCCTGCCTCCATCTTATCTACCCCTTTTATAATTTTATATACAGCTGTGCATCGCTTAACGTCCACTCAGACAACATCCCATCACATATACGTCCATAGTCCCAATCGGAGAACGTGACGTAGCGGACGTGACCAATCTCGTGTATCGTGCTTCTCTTGAGTGTAGTAGTGTTATCTCTGTTTGATTTTCTTTCGAAAATATTACTGTAAAGTGCATCATGGCTTTCAAACGCAGCAAAACAACTCTGTTTTAGGTTTGTTAAGTATATAGTATGGTGTTCACACAACGTACAAATCACATAACGTCTGATTTCACAGAACGTATCATGGACGTTAAGCGATATGTACCTGTATTTCTATAAGATCGCCTATCACTCTTCAGAAGAGGGATCTACACACCGTTGTTACAGCCAGTTTACTATCTGTACACAGTGTTCCATATCTCCACAGTCACATTACTTTTTACACTACATTTTCTGTAGAAATAACACTGTATCTTTTGGCAGCACACGATTTATAACTGAACAAACATTATGGAAGATTTGAATCTGAAACTATAAGGTGAAAGGGCATTCTAGGAACAAGATGTTACAGAGCAGTAGTGTTCTAGTGCACATTATTCTATTTTGCACTAATATTAACAGAGCTGAATTTTTGACTCTTTGAAAACCATTACTAACCTGTGAATCAACGTTTGTGAAAGCTGGTCGCAACATCTGCACACTTGCAACCCGTGAATGATCTGGGAGGCTGAAAACATCATGGAGCCGCTCAGAAATCCGAGTGGAAGAGCAGTTTTCAGAAAGGGAAGCAGAGAAACTGGGAAGGAAAAGATGGAGAAAATCTGCAGATGCTGAAAGTCCAAGCAACACACACACAAAGTGCTGGCGGAACTCAGCAGGCCAGGCAGCATCTACAGAAGAAAGCACAGTCGATGTTTCGGGCCGAGACCCTTCAGCGGGACTGGAGAAAAAAAAAATAAAGGATGGAATCCATTCAGTAACTGGGAAATAAGTTAAGTCCGAGGGTAAGTACTGACAAAACTACTCAAGGCAATCAAAAACATCAGCTGAGCAGAAATAAAGTAAGAGTTCCAAAACTGAGGCAGGCATCACAATAATCTGTTAGCCATTTCCTACCATAAATACAAACTCAAGAAAGGCTCGGGAACTATTTCACTTTGAACTTTGAACTAGAAAGGCTTGGGAACTATTTCACATCACTCACTATCCAGACACTTTAGACAGGCTGATCAAAGTTCAAAGAAAAATTACAATCCAAGTATATGTCACCATATACAAAGCTGAGAATCATTTCCTTACAGGCATTCACAGTAAATACAAGAAATACAGTATTATCAAAGAAGGACCACACCCAACAGGGCAAACATCCAATATGCAAAAGTCAACAAGCAGCCAATACAAAATGAAAGAAAGGATTCCTTGTGGCAATACATGGCCAGGTGGTGAAACGCAAAAAGAAAATCAAAAATACATAATAAAAGACCAACAAGCTCAAGATAATAAATGCAGAAACTGGAAACGATCCAAAACATTACTGGATCCTGCAGCAGTTCAACTCAATCTGATTACTTACACAAATACAATCAAGTGACAAACAGCATTTACCAAAACTTGCTTTAAAATACAAGCTCATAAAGGAAACCATACATTACTATAAATACAAGCCTGTCCAACTTTAGAATCAGTCCTACAAATTATATTATGATTGATCCATTACTACACATAGGACAAACCATAGTAACGGTCTGGATATAATATTACAGGAAAAACAACCAAGACCAACATATTTCATAGATATAGCCATTCCAAACACACACTACATAATCACTAAGTGGAAAACAGCAGAGATATGCTGAATTAAAAGACGAAATTGAAAAATTAATGAACTTGAGTAGGATGTACATTGTCCCAATAGTAACATCTACAACTGGTATTATCCCAAAGTCACTGCACAATAGCATTATATAATTAGACCCGCTCAGCAATATTTATGCAAATCTGCAGAAAGCCACAATACTAAACACTACTAGAATAGTCTGAAAGTTCCAGCAATTGAGAAATGTGTGTGCTTGGCTCTGCCCGTACCTTAGGTTTTACTAGTTTGAGCTGTGAAAAAAATAATAATAATGAATAAATATGCAAAAAATATGAAGGGCATGAGATGAAGAGTTCTTGAAAGTGGGTGCATAGGTTTTGGGAACAGTTCAGTTGATAGGTCAAGTGAAGTTATGCCCTCTGGTTCAAGAGCCTAATAACTGTTCCTGAACCTGGTTGTGTGGGGCCTGAGGCTCCTTGTACTTTCTTCCTGATGGCAGCAGTGAGGAGAGAGCATGTGGTGGGTCCGTCATGATGCATGCTGGTTTCCTGCGACAACACTCCATGTGGATATGCTCATCGAGGGGAGGCTTTACCCACAATGGACCAGGCCGTACCCATTACTTCTTGCAAGCTTCTCCATTCAAAGGCGTTCATGTTTCCATCCCAGGCTGCAAAGCATTCAGTCAATATACTCTCCACCACACATCTATAGAAGCTTGTCAGTGCTTTAGATGACGTGACGAATCTTCGCAAACTTCTAACAAAGGCGCTGCTGTGCTTTCTTCATAATGGCACTTAACGTACTAGACCCAGACCAGATCCTTCGAAATAATAACACTGAGGAATTTAAAGTTGCTGACCCTCCCTACCTCCGATGCTCCAGGGTGGACTGACTTCTGGGCCTCTGGTTTCCTCCTCCTGAAGGCATTAATCACTTCCTTGATCTTGCTGACATAGAGAGAGGGGTTGTTGTTATGACACCACTCAGCTAAATTTTCAATCTCCTTCCACCACCTTTGATATAGCCCACAACACTGATGTCATCAGCAAACTTGTACATGGGTGGGCTTGACTTAGCCTCACGGCCATAAATGTAAAGTGAGAAGGACAGGGGCATGAGCACACATTCCTGAGGGACTCCTGTGCTGATGGAGATTGTGGAGACGTTTTTGCCAATCCAAACTGACTGGGTTCTGCAAGTGAGGAAATTCAGGATCCAATTGTACAAGGGAGTATTGAGGCCCAAGTCTTGGAATTTACTGATCAGTTTTGAGGGGATGATGGTACTAAATGCTGAGCTGTAATCGATAAAGTGCATCCTGATGTATGGATCTTTGCTGTCCAGATGTCCCAGGGTTCTGGGAAGAGCCAATGTGGTGGCTTAGACCTGTTGCTTCAGTAAGCAAAGTAGAGTGGATCCAAGTCACTACTCAGATAGAAGCTGACATGCTTCAAAGCCAGCCTCTCAAAACACTTCAGCAGTGTGGATGTAGGTACAACTGGGTGACAGTCATTGAGGCAGGTTACCACGCGCTTCCTGTACGTGATTGAATCATACCTCTCAATGGTATGACCGAAGCCTGCTCGAAGCAGGTGGGTACCAAACATTGCCAGAGCGACAGGTTTAAAGATAACCATGAATACACCAGCCAGCTCGTCAGCTCAGGTCTTCAGTACTCAGCCAGGTACCCAACCCAGACCGGATGCTTTTCCTAGGATTCACGGTCTTGAAGGCAGCCCACACATCATCTTCAGACACTGAGACTAAAGGATCATTGGGACACAATGGGGTGCGAGATGGTTCCTCCCTGTTCTGGTGGTCAAAGTGAGCTCTGAGTTCATCTGGAAGCGAAGCACTGCAGTCCCCCATGTCGCAAGGTTTAACTTTGCAGGAAGTTATGGCATTCAAACTCTGCTATGTCTGTCAAGCAGCTCTCATTGATCCCAGTCATCTGGAATCTCCACTGCACCCGTGAGGTGGCTTTCTGGAGATCATACCTGCACCTTCTGTAGCACTCTTGATTTCCAGACTTGAATACCTCTGATCTGGCCCTCAGCAAATTCTGGATTTCATGGTCCATCCAGCGCTTCTGATTAGGGAAAGCCCTGATCGATTTCGTGGGGTCACACTCACCTACAGCCATTTTCATAAAGTCTGTAACGGCACTGGGGTAGTCATTCAGGTCCTCAGATGAGTTGCTGAACATGGCCCAGTCCCCGACTCAAGGCAATCCTGTAATCGTTCCTCTGCCTCCCATGGCCACCTCTTATTTGTTTTTAAAGAGCAAACACGAGGAAATCTGCAGATGCTGGAAAGGTTAGTCCTGACGAAGGGTCTCGGCCCGAAACGTCGACAGTGCTTCTCCTTATAGATGCTGCCTAGCCTGCTGTGTTCCACCCGCATTTTGTGTGTGTTGTTCCTATTTGTCTTGATCTCTGGAGCCTTGCTTTTTAGGCTCTTGTATGTATACTGGGATCAAGAGTACAGCCGAATGGTCCAATTTGCCAAAATGCTACCTCAGGAAGGACCGATAGGCAATCCTTATCATAGTGTAGCAGTGGTCTAGTGTTGTGGGACCTCTGGTGCAACAGGTTACGTGCTGGTGATAATTGGGCAGGGTTTTCTTCAAACAGGCCTAGTTAAACTTGCTGGCTATAATCTCACAAATGCTTGTTCTGGGAAAAGCAGTATTATCATAATTAGTAAGCAGAAAGGAAAACAAAAGTCCGTTCAAATGGGGGCCAAGTAGGAACTGCAGCCATGTTTACAGGGGAAAGGATGCTCTGCAATCTGATCAAACTGCAGATGACACAGCAACACAATACGCTGGAAATCATTTGCAAATCAAAATTGAAAGTATATGAAGGAAATGTCAACGAAGAGCAAAAAAAATGGGAAAGAAAGGAACAAAACATTCATACCTTGGAAGATGACAGAGTTCAAGTACACAACAAAGGCTGAACATTTATTTATGTGAAATGACAGGACGTAGCAATTCCCAGAGAAATGAAACCCACCCTATCATGCATGTGTTATAAAGTGAGAAGCAGCCCCATAGCCACTGACACCAGGATAAAACTTTACGAACAAGCAAAATAAGATTAAGTTGCTCAACTAGTAACAGAAACCTCAATGGAGGAAACCTGAAGTAAAATGTCTTCAAATAAGACAAGACGTGGACAAATTCCACAGCTTGGACTGACTCAAATTAGAGCAGCACAAGAAGGTGAAGTTAACTGCATTTCCTGTATCATGGATGTGAATAGAACTGCCTTCTTGGGTAGAAGTTGCAAGGAACTAGAGGTAAAATCAGATGAAATGGATAGCACAAAGATTGAAACCAACATGACAACTGACCTGACAAGATGAAATGCTGATCTGTTTAAACATCTCAATAATGTTTTATTAAAACGACGGCCGCCTTAAGGATTTGGGAGGTTAATAAAGCCGATTCTGACATTGCTATTTACTCTGTGATCAAATAACAATCAGGTTGAAGAGCAAACTCAGAAAATGGGAAAAAGGTTGAAGTAGATGGGTGTTAACACAAAGGTCTCTACGACTGTATAAATGGATGGACGTTACAAAAAGGATTGGTGTGTTTATGGGAAGTATTGAAATACACAACAAAAAGAAATCATGGCTCAAATGCCATCCATGACAAATAACGTATACACCTGCATTTTTCCTATTCATCACAAGGATGAAAGACTTAACCAGCACAATTACACCCAGGTTCACAAAAAGGACATCTCATTACCTGAACAATCATTTTAAATGATGCTGCTGAAAGTGAGATAATAACACAATAAAAAAGATTATTATCAACATTAAAATCTTCAAGAAAATTACAGAATTACTTTTCCTTTTAATGTAAGAAGGGATGCTACATCATTGTAAGAATAAATAGGAATTAATAACCACTACATCATGTTCAAGTACCCTATATTCCACATACAAATCCAACATTTTACTTCTCAGCAGCAAGGCACAGACTTAAGTCTCAGACAATAATTTTAAAAACAAGTTTTGGGAACAAGAAGACGCAACACTTCGTAAAAGTGTAAGCCTGTGCTAGTTTTGTAGTAATACATCTGGACTGAAAATTTTTACAGGCTATGAAGTCAGTTAAGTAGAAATGTACAGTCGGCCCTCCTTATCCGCGAATTCCGTATTCACAGATTCAACCAACTGCGGATCGGGAAAACCCAGTAGTTTTCTCTCCAGCACTCGTTGCTTGAGCATGCACAGACTATCTTTTCTTGTCATTATTCCCTAAATAATACAATATAACAACTATTTACATAGCACTTACATGTATTAGGTATTATAAGTAATCTAGAAATGACTTTAAAGTACAGGCAGTCCCCGGGCTATGAATGAGTTCTGTTCCTGAGTCCGTCTTTAAGTCGGATTTGAAGTCGGGACAGGTACATCCAGTATTATTTAGCGTCAGTTAGTCAAATGTTTTTCTTAGTATATAGTACATATTTTACCTTTCTATGCATATAAAACACTTAAGAAACATACGTATTTCAATAATTTAACCACTGCATTGCTTAGTAATAATTATAGCTTTCATCGGGGCAGGGTCTTTCACATTCTCCATTAAAATTGTTCCGATCATTGACTGACTGTAGCCTAATGCTTTTCCAATGACCGATGGCGTTTCACCTCTTTCCGATTGCTTTGTTACTTCCACCTTATTTTTAATCGCAATCATGAAGAGAAACACTGCGGATTCAGATTAACTCTGCAGATTAACAGGTCCCAATGCCCACCACATGGAGACATGTTAAATAAAGTCCGGGGTTCCACTGGGTCCAAAAGACCATGTTAAATAAGGGATTTGAGCATCCGCGAATTTTGGTATCCGCGGGGGAGTCCCGGAAACAATCCCCTGCAGATAAGGAGGGCCAACTGTGTTACAAATAATCATCTACCCACACTAGTATTCAACCAGAAAACAACATTCATAGGTTCAGAAGTCATGATATTCACAGCATTTCAAATGCAGCAGGGTCTGGGCTGAGGGGTGGCAACCTCACATCACACTATTGCCAGGCAACGACAGATTCCAACAAGAGATAATGCAACTATCGCCCCCGACATTCAATAGTATTACCACTGCTGAATCTCCCAAAATCGACACCCTGGAACTAATCATTGATCAGAAAGTGAATTGGAGTAGCCATACTTAAGGTGGCTACGAAAGCAAGTCAGAAGCTAAGATTCCTGTGGCAAGTAACTCAACTAAACCCCCACCTGCCCCCGTAAAGCTTCTTTACCATCTACAAGGCTTGAGCCTGGAATGACATGGAATACTCATCACTTGCCGAGATGAGTGCAGCTTCTACAACAGTCAATAAGCAATACACCATGTGGACAGAGAAGCCATAAATAGGCATCCCACCCACAACTATTCAGTCACCACACCATCCACGCACAGTTTGCATTATCTACAGCATCTCACCAAGACTCCTTGGACGCACCTTTCTAACCCGCAGCATCCACCAGCTGGAAGGACGAGGGCAGCAGAAACATGGAACCACCACCACCTGGAAGTTGCCCTTCAAGCCATCAGCCGGTAAAGCCCACATCCATTGGGCTGGACATTTCAATGAATTAAAGAATGCCACACACTTCTAAGACACATAATACCTCCCCTTTAGAACTTTACTGTGGATTGTTTGGATCAAAGTGGTCCAACACTTGGAGCTTCAATTTCTTGGGCATCAGATGATCTACCGTGGGCTTAATACATTGATGGGATCATGAAGAAGGCACACCAGCAGCTATACTTCATCTGGTATATCGCCGAAGACCCCTGGAATTTTCTAGAGATGAACTTTCTGACTGGTTGCTTCACCACCTGATACAAGGGCTCCAATGCGCAGGTTCAGAAGAGGCTGCAGAGGGTTTCAGACTCAGCCAGCCACATCACAGGTACAAGCCTCTGAAAGGCAGCATCCATTAGTAAGGATGCAGGCACCCTCACCAACTGGGACCTATTCTCTTCCCATTACTACTATCTGGGAGCTGGTACAGGAGTCTGAAGATACACATGCAATCCTGCCCTCAATCATGAAACATGAAAATTACCTCACTATTCCTCTTTGGGACTGTTTTATTCCTTCCTTTGATTTGCTGGTTTTTTAATGTCTTGTACAGTATTGCTACCATAAAGCAGAAGAATTCATGACGTGTCAGCGATAATAAACCTGATACTGCCACCTAGCTTGGATGACCCATGTTGATCCTGACCTCAGATGTTGTCCATTACACATTCTCCTTCTGACAAGTTTGGTTTCCCCTGGGTGTTGAAATTTCCTCCCACATTTCAGTGATGTATTAGAAGGTGAAGTGGCTACTGCCAATCACCCCTAGAGAAAGGAGAATACGGTGAAGTTCATGAGCAAGTAGGAGTTACTGAAAAGTGGCATTATGGGGCTGGTGGGGAATGCTCAGAGCTGGCATTCAATTGACCCTGTGTCATCTCATAATGAAAAATTAAATATATGACATCTACACATTTACTTCTCCAGATAGGACTAACTTGTCCAAGTCAGTAACATTCCCACATCCAGAAAAGCAATGGAATACTTCCAGCCACATTTCTCACAGCAGCTGGAATTCAGCTTGCTCTGACAAGTTGAAGGTAATACATCCAAGCCAAAATTGATCACAAGCTCAAAGAGTAAGTGCACATGCCACGATGATGAATATAGCCCAGGCCAATCCATACTGACGCCCAAGAGTCACTCCAGTATAGAAAAAACATGCCAATGCAATTCACAAGTTAATGATAATATGCATTAACTTCTCACCCAAGAGAAATGTTTGGAGTTTTGGTCAATGCCACAAGTTATTTTTAAAGCAGTTTTGACAAAGGGGAGATAAACAAGCAAAGAGATTCATTGAAGAGAAAACTAGATAGAATGCAGAAAAACATAGGGACAAGGTGTGGGAGGTGATCATGAGCTTGAAGACGAGGACATCAGAGAGCCCAAGAAAGGTCAACAAGACCACAAGGAATTTTAAAGAAGATCACAAGAATTTCAAATTTCATATTTAAAAAGTCCAGCTTAAAAGCACAAAAGTACTCTTTATTGAAGAGGACTAATGGGAACATCTCAAAATATTCCCTAAAAACATCAATTGAGAAAGTGGTTTTCTGTTTGCTCTTGAATGGAAAATCCTACAAAGTCCTACCTGATAGATACCCAGAAGATTATAAGGCTAGCAGGAAGGAGTTTAAGAAAGAAATTAGGAAAGCAAGAAGGGGTCATGAGAAGACCTTGGCAAGCAGGATTAAGAAAAACCCCCAAGGCATTCTACAGGTTAGTGAAGAGCAAGAGGATAAGATATGAGAGAATAGGACCAATCAAGTGTGACAGTGGGAAAGTGTGTAAGTGTGGGAGGATATAGCAGAGGTGCTTAATGAATACTTTGCTTCAATATTCACTATGGGAAAATATCTTAGCAATTGTAGGGATGACTTACAGCAGATTGAAAAGCTTGAGCATATAGACATTAAGAAAGAGGATGAGCTGGAGCTTTTGGAAAGCATCAAGTTTGATAAGTCTGAGATGTACCCCAGGCTACTGTGGGAGGCGAGGGAGGAGATTGCCGAGCATCTGGTGATGATCTTTGCATCATCAATGGGGATGGGAGAGGTTCCGGAGGATTGGAGGGTTGTAGATGTTGCTCCTTTTTTAAGAAAGGGAGTAGAGATAGCCCAGGAAATTACATACCAGTGAGTCTTAATTGGTAAGTTGATGGAAAAGATCCTGAGAGGCAGGATTTATGAACATTTGGAGAGGCATAATATGATCAGGAATAGTCAGCATGGCTTTGTCAAAGGCAGGTCACGCCTTATGAGACTGATTAAATTTTTTGAGGATGTGACTAAACACGTTGATGAAGGTAGAGCAGTAGGTATAGTGTATATGGATTTCAGTAAGGTATTTGATAAGGTACCCCATGCAAGGCTTATTGAGACATGGGATCCAAGGGGACCTTGCTCTGTGGATCCAGAATAGGCTTGCCCACAGAAGGCAAAGAGTGGTTGTAGACGGGTCATATTCTGCATGGAGGTCAGTGATCAGTGGTGTGCTCAGGGATTTGCTCTGGGACCCTTACTCCTCGTGATTTTTATAAGTGACCTGCATGAGGAAGTGGTGGAATGGGTTCGGAACTTTGCTGATGACACAATGGTTGGAGGTGTTGTGGATAGTGTGGAGGGCTGTCAGGGGTTCCAGTGGAACATCGATAGGATGCAAAACTAGGCAGAGAAGTGACAGATGGATTTCAACCCAGTTAAGTGTGAGGTGGTTCATTTTGGTAGGTCAAATATGAAGGCAGAATATAGTATTAGTGGTAAGATTCTTGGCAGTACGGAGGATCAGAGGGCTCTTGGGGTCCGAGTCCATGGGACACTCAAAGTTGCAGCGCAGGTTGACTCTGTGGTTAAGAAGGCACACGGTGCCTTTATCAACCCTGGGATTGAGTTTAAGAGCCGAGAGGTAATGTTGCAGCTATATAGGACCTTGCTCAGACCCCACTTGGAGTACTGTGCTCAGTTCTGGTCACCTCACCACAGGAAGTACATGGAAACCATAGAGAGGGTGCAGAGAAGATTTACAAGGATGTTGCCTGGATTGGGGTTGAGTGAGAATAGGCTGAGTGAACTCAGTCTTTCTTCCTTGGAGCAACGGAGGATGAGAGGTGACCTGATAGAGGTGTATAAGATGATGAGAGGCATTGATCATGTGGACATTCAGAGGCTTTTTCCCAGGGTTGAAATGGCTAACGTGAGAGGGCAGAGTCTTAAGGTGCTTGGAAGTAGGTACAGAGGAAATGTCAGTGGTAAGTTTTTTTTAAATACGCAGAGAGTAGTGAGTGCATGGAATGTGCTGCCGGAGACAGTGGTGGAGGCGGATACAATAGGGTCTTTTTAGAGACTCCTGGACAGGTATATGGAGCTCAGAAACATAGAGGGCTATAGGTAAGTAAGTACATGTTTGGCACAGCATTGTGGGCCGAGGGGCCTGTATTGTGCTGTAAGTTTTCTATGCTTTGTAGAAAGTAATGGATACAGTCCAATCCATCATAGATAAAGCCCTCCCTGAAACCTCATACCCACATAGTGATCGCACAGACATTCTGTACAAGATGTGAAAGGAGGATATGACTAATGGACAACCCCTACCTCCTGTCGAGCCTGTAGTTCCCTCATTAAAGAGGATGATGAAAGCAGAGATGACAAAAAAAAAATCAGGAAGTACTTCATCCTCAATCCCAAGAGCATGCATATTATCAGCATTAATATACAGTTTATACCATCTTTGTTTGTACAATGCTCCCAAATGCTGGCAATATTCTACTTTTTAATTAATTTAACATCTTGTGGGAAGTCTTATAGCACCCATTCAAAATATTAGTTTTTTAATTATGTTTTTTGTTTTCATGTTGCCTCATTTTCTTTCATAATTGAAGAGTTATTGCATCTTCTGTTAATTTCTACCATGTGTAGCCATTTGGCGAGGTGCTTGCAGTGTCCAGGGAGGAGTAACACCTCTGGTGTCATGTCCATTCTGTACACTCAACGGAAATTGTTCCTGACAACCCAATAGCTTTACAGAAATGACAATGCACAGATCAGGAGTGTGTTGGAATAACCTACACTTGCCTGGACAATAACTCAAAATACTTGACATTATCCAAGACAATACAGTCCATTTGGTTGGCCCCTCATAATACACCATAAATAATTATTCCTCAACCAGCAGCAGCTAGTGAAACACTGTTACAGTTCAGGGCAAAGCTCGAAGTCCAACTCTGCACTGTGTGGAATGTGTGGGTTTTCCCTGGGTGCTCCCATTTTTTCCAACATTCCAAAGATATTACCAGGTAGGTAACTGATCATTGTAAATAGTCCCATGATTAGGTTAACATTAATTGGGTTGTCAGCGGTCGCCGGGGTGGTGTGCCCCAAAGGGTCAGATAGCCCTCTTCCACGCTGTATCGCTAAATAAATAAACAACAACCAAAATTGCACTGCAGTTATTCTCTGGGTAATTCTGACAACCATCTTTCACATCATGAGTGTCTCTGACGAGAACAGGAGCAACAGGGGTATGTACTATAAATATCAGCTCCTGCAGTCTTCATTATCACTGGGTCTAAGTCCTGGAACTCCCTAGCCAACAGAGCATGGGAGTACCTTCACCAGAAAGATGCATCATCCTCACCTTCTCAGGGGCAATTTGCGATGTTTAACAAACACTGGCAGTGCCAACCACAGATATGAAAAATGCAATAACAAAAAAGCAGTCAGGATAACACCATACTTGGCCAGTAAATATCACAGTGATTTTTAATTTGTGCTGAAGCAACTGGATCTCTGCACACATTTGTCTGATATAAATTTTGAATGCAATCCAACACAGCTATATGCAATATCATGAACACTGGATTAGAACAGGCTTTCTAGTCAAACCAATTTTTGTCCAATTGCATTCGCCATTGAATCTCAGAATCACCTGGAAATCCAAGTCCCATTTAGCAAGCTTCCCTGCATCCCAATGATAATCCATGAAACTCATCCAGGATACTGTGCATTGTTTCTCTCTTTCACTGACCATTTTGCCCATCCCACATGCTCCATTCTAGTCATCATTTAAGTAATCCTTTTCCAATTTCATAACTCTAACCTTGACACCACCATCTGCCCCAACAGTCCCTTTGCTCCCTGGCAGGATGTTCTGCACTCAACTGAACAACTTCAGCACAGTTTTGTTCACTTAGGGAGCTCTCCTGGTGGTAAAACAAGATTTCATAAATCGGACATTGAAAAACTTCACCTCTTTTGCAAGCATCTCGGGGCACACAGATTAAAACCATGCATCTCAGATGTTTAACATTATTCAGGTCTACATTGCTGATGACATCTTTCCTGGTCACCAATATAGACAATTCATGCATGCACTGAAGGGTATACACCAAATCAGCAGCCTGCTGAACCCAGAGCAGTGCAGTAAATCAGCAAGGAAGCCTTGAATGAAATTCTTAACCAAAATCATATTCAATTTCAAAGGCATAACCTGAACAACCAATATAAAGATAAATTATCAAGTCAAAATAAATGAATTATTATCTTAACTTCAAACCCAGCTTAAGAATTCTGGTCATACATGGAAAAAAAAGTTAGAAACTAACACATGCAAAGCTAATTAGATCTAAGTACTGCAAAGTTCCTATCGTCCTATGTCACAGGCTTATACATCGTACAGTTCTTACTGTATCTCGAGATTCAAATTCATTATTTATTCTCTCTCAGACAATTCAAAGTCAAGGAAAACTCTGGGGAAAAGTGGGGGCCCCAGAAAACAAAATGTATAAATAGAAACAGTCTCTAAAAAGGTTAAGAAGCTGTAATACACATCAGCCCAGTGTAGTCATTGCAAGTTAAACAACGAACGAGTTTGCCTCACTGCAAAGCTTTATATGGTTATTTCTTACCTTAGCCACCCAGCTGAACAACGGTGACATTCCACAAGTTTAGAGCTACCAGACTCATAAAGTGAAGCAGCATAGATCTTTATTTACACTGGACGCAGAAGACGTGAGAAGCTGGCTGTCCTCTCAAACTTAAATCAAACACAAAGTGCTGCAACTCAAGAAGCAGTTTGTACAGATCCCAGCTTTCCTTAAGCATGAGGTCATCATCCCACTTCCCCACCCGTGCCTTTCACAATCAGTTTTCGCAGCCTTTGAAACTGCACTCTGTAAAGAGACTGTGTTTAGGCTGTTAGAGAATACTCCCGCCCATATCGAACAGAGAAGCACTCTGCTTATTAGTCAGGAAGCCTGAGAAATGTGGAACTTCTTGCTTGGCAGTCTTTTGGAAATACACAACAGTAGATGCAATTCAGAGGTCTGCTAGTGGATCATGCTGCACTTTTAAATTGTGCTGCTAGTCATACACCTGATAAATCAATATCCAAAATATCTGCAGGCCCCAAGAAAAAGTAATTCAATCTTCAAATCTGTCACAGAAAAACCTTTATAGTGACAGAACATGGACGAGAAACACAAAGTATGACAATGGAATTTCAAGAAGCCCTGCACCCAAATTAAAGTAAAAATATTGAAAATACACATCTTTTCAGAGTTCAAGTTTATTACCTCACACAGAGTACACTTTGCCTCTCAGACTCAAAAGTACTAGAATTTAAGGACATACAAGATCTTACCATCTAGTGTTCCCTGATCTACACGGTAAGGAAACACTGAAAGAGTAGACGTAGGTCATTTGGTCTTCCACCATTCCATACAATCATGCTGATTCTTCATCTCAATGCCAAATGCCTGCACCCTTCCCAAACTGGTTGACACCGGTTTCTAGAAATCTACCTATTTCTTAATTATAATCAGCAATTTTGCCTCCACTCCCTTTTAATAATGAAAAATTCCAGACACACTAGCTCCCATGTTGAGAAATTTCTAGTCACCCAAGCTTTAAGTGCCAGAGTTTGTGACTCCTAAACATAGTTTAGGACCAACCAACATAGGAGGAACATTCTCCCCATGTCCAACCAGTCGAGCCCTGGCAGGATTTTGTACGTTTCGATGAGATAGAACAGTTCAGCACAGTATGGGCCCCATCAGTCTACAATGTTGTGCAAACCTGAATAAAACTACTCCATCATCAACCTAGCCCTTCTCTCCAACTCAGCACAAAACCCACCATTCTTCTTGCATCCATGTGCTTATATAACAGTCTCTTAAATGCCCCCATGGTACCAACCTCTACCAACACCCCCTAGCAGTACATTTGAAGGCCTACTACACTCTATGCAGAGAAACCTACCTGACATATCCCCTAAATTCTTGCTCACCTCAAATGGATATCATCTGGTATTCACCACTGCCCTCCAGGAAAAAAAGATGCTGGATGTCCACTCTAGCTATGCCACTTGTAACCTTATATTCCCCTATCAAGCTGCCTCACAAACTTCTTCGCTCCAAAGAGAAAAGCCCCAGGTCACACAACCTTTCCTCATAAAATGTTTTTCTGGACCAGACAGCATTCTGGTAAATCTCCTCTTCAACCGCTTTAAAGTTTCTACATGCTTCTTGTAACGAGGTGACCAGAACCGAATACAGCACTCTAAATGTGGTCTGACCACAGTTTTATAGAGCTGTAAGTTGAGGCTCTTGAGCTTAACCTCCTTACTAATGAAGGCCAGCTCACATCCACATTCTTACCCATCCTATCAACTCGTGAGGGATCAACAGAGTCCGACATCAACATTCGTCTGTTCCTCCTGACTGCTAAGAGTCCTGCCAGTAACCTTCTTCCCTTTGAACTCCAGTGCATACAAAGTCAACCCAGTCTCTCCTTATATTACAGTCCAGACTTTCCCTTTCCACTGTGACAACTTATCCCTTTCTTACCTTATGTAACCCCCTGGGTCGCCTCAGGCTCGCTCAGCTCGTTCTCGTCTAGGGGGAGCAGCCTTCGGCCCCGCCAAACTGGGTAATCAGCTGGTGTGGATGCTGTGTGATGTCCCCGCCTCACCCAAAAACAGACAGTA
Organism: Hypanus sabinus; assembly: GCF_030144855.1. NCBI lineage: Eukaryota > Metazoa > Chordata > Chondrichthyes > Myliobatiformes > Dasyatidae > Hypanus > Hypanus sabinus. Next base: position 43,024,511 of record NC_082719.1, on the reverse strand, counting down.
CACCATATGCGATTAAATGAATACAATTTATAAAGGTTACTATAACTAAGTGATTAATAACGATACAGTATATATGAAGAGAAAATTAAAGAAAAGGCGCCAAACTTATCAAAGTCCAAACCACTTCGTGCACAGCCATTGGAGCTCAATTTCTGAAGTCTTCTGGCCACCATTCGATCCCCTCCGAACTCCTCGACTCGCAGCTCAGGACCCTCCGAACTCCTCGGACTCTCCAAACAGCTCAGGACCCTCCGAGTGGTCAACCAAGCACATCTAGCTTCATCCCCCCCCCCCTCCTTGGAGAATCTCCCGGCCTCGGACCCCCCTTTGGGGTCCGATCCTCGCCCAGCTTACAGCATTGCGTCCTCTCTCTCGACCCCCTCGCGCCGATCTGCCCAAAAGCCCGTCAACAAAAGCTTACAGACTCAGAAGAAAGAACATTAATCCCCATTTGGTTTACAAAGGAATACCATTCTCGTTATCAGTAAATTAGCATTCCTGCTAGTTAACAAAAAGAAGAAACCCTCTTTACACTCTCCCTCCACCAAATAAAAGTCATGTCCTCATGACTACTAAATAACTCGCCACCTTTCCTGCCAACACACCGTAACCCAAGCACAAACAGTGACATCTCCTCCCCACACAGTAACCCTCACACCCTGTTCCTCAGGCGCTACTTAGGCCAACTATTTGGGAGTTCCCTAACCCTTCTGAGGCCTCCGTACCCCCTCACCTAAACCCTTCAGGCTCGGACACAACTGGGGATACCTTGGGCCCACTACCAACTCCTCTCTCAACCTCTCACTCATGCCCCACACTGCACACAGCTAACCCTCCCCGCTACACCTGACTCAATGGGAGAAGGGCCAAAGGTCTCTTCCTCAATCGAGGGAAAGTCAGCAAAAGGCAGCATGTACCACACATCCAGCACATCATCCATCGAATCTGTATTCTTCCTCATTCCTGTGATCGGTAGCTGCTGTTTGATCTTCTCCAAACGGAAACACGTGGCCTGCACTGCTCCCGCAGTCTCTTCAGCCTCCTGTTCAGTATTCACTGCACTTCTCTCCAGCTTTTTCTTCCTCATGACTTCTTCCAGATCAACTTTCAGGGTTTGCACTTCATTTGAACTGTCGATGGTCATCTTCAGGTTCCCTTCAAGCTTTCGCTTCTCTCTGCTGAGATTCGTCTGTAATTTCTTCACCTCCGCAAACTCCCCTCTCCGGGTTCTCAGTTTGCTATTACCCTCAGTCAGACAACTTTCTTCATTCTCTCCAACTTGTAAGTCTTCCGAATGGTTCCAGATCACTTTCTCCAGTCTCTCCGTCTTCATTTCAAACTTGATTCCGTAGAGACAGTCTCTCACGAGCTGCGACCTTCGCCAGCCCTGGCACGTGTCCCGAAAACACTTTAACTCGGTAGTTCTCAGCTGCTCCTGCAACGACCTCACTTCATATTCTCCTGAGGCAAATCCAAATACCAAGAGATCATCCACATACACCAAAACTCCAAACGCCTCCACATCCCCTATGGTCTTCCACCTGCCCAGCAGGAAGGTTGCAAGGGCTCCAGATATGCCCTGTGGCATCTTTTCGGACCCGAAGACTCCTAGGGAATTTATAATGGCCGTCTTCTCCTTGTCGGCCCCACTCATCGGGATCTGGCAACATCCACTCCTCAGATCCAGCACCTTAAACCACTTCACACCACTCAGACAGGCCATCGCCTCTCTGGCCCTCAGGGCCATATTCTGGTCACTGACAGTGCGCCTCTTCAACGCAATATAATCCATACACACGCTGCCTACATCTTCCACGGCTGTAGGGGCCAGTCGCCGCAACCTCTCTGTCTCCGAGGTGTCTTCAGCAGTCAACTCCCCTCCCTTGTGGTATTTCGCAGCGTCCACGAAGAGGGTCTCACCATCAGATACTTCCCCCAGGCCGTACCACCACCGGCTCTTGTTTGAATTCGGTATCAGCCCAATGCTGCTACACACGTCCGCACAAGCAGCTCGAAACCCTGGGTGCATCGACAATGCCTCCAAACAGCGCTCACCCGCCTCCTCCGGGCAGGCTCCCAAGTGCACCAGCAGGATTTTGGTTCTCTTTAGAACAGAAACGCTGCCCGTCTCAACAGGGTCCGGACACATCAGCATTAACGATTCATGAACCTCAGTCTCCTCCACATTTGCCTCTAAGAACTCCATTTTCACTGACCAACAACCGTTGTCTGGATAATCACCGACACTGGTACCCCGAATCTCCAGTGTCCTCAATGTTGTCAAGGGTAAATGCTTCCAATAACGGTTATGAAACAAACTGTACAGCAACTTCACTGGCGCCCCGGTGCCGAGGATGGCTTTAACTTGACTTCCATCCATCCGTAACAACACCTGTGCGCATGGCCCCTCTAAGCCTTCAGGAAGAGAGTCTGCTCCTTTCGGGAGTTCCTTGGTACATTGCTGGGAACGTGCTCCCCCAGAGACCCCAAGCCGTTCCCCCACTGGGCCTCCTCTAAGTTTCCCGACATCTCTTGAATCAACGGAACAACTGATCCCCTTGACAGATCCCCCTGGCACCACAAGCAATTTATCTGCCCCCCTAGGCAAAAAGGGATACCCTAAAAACTTCCCACCAATCTCCTGCCACGGATATGATAAGCCCCCCAGCTGCGGCATTTGACTTCCAGTCAAACCACACGCATTTTCCCACACTTTCCCAGAACTGGCAGCGGTCACTTCGAGGTAATTGCGCCCGACAGTTCTAACAAAGTCACCAGCCCGTCTACTCAAACTTTCAACCCGTCCCTGTCGCTTTTCCTCAGCCAAGCACTGCCACTCACCCAACAACTGAGGGGTCCGCTCCGTCCACGCCTCCGCCCCTTTAGGGCTGGACATTATTCCAACAACCGGGCGGAGCCCACCACTGCTGAAACATCCCAACCTGTCACTCCTCACTCTCCAAACAGTACGGACAACCCATGGTCCCACCACCATTTCGTCAGCACTAGTTGGAACTCGAACAACGACCTCGAAGCTAACAACAGCAGCCACCCCACCCAACACACACGCAGTGATAACCAGCAATCACACACCCACAAAGGCACACCAGCTCTTCGCCGCAGACACAATTTAAAGAGGGTGATCACACAGCTTCCACAGAAATCAATCCTGGACGAGCACCCCACAATGTAACCCCCTGGGTCGCCTCAGGCTCGCTCAGCTCGTTCTCGTCTAGGGGGAGCAGCCTTCGGCCCCACCAAACTGGGTAATCAGCTGGTGTGGATGCTGTGTGATGTCCCCGCCTCGCCCAAAACCAGACAGTACACCATATGCGATTAAATGAGTACAATTTATAAAGGTTACTATAACTAAGTGATTAATAACGATACAGTATATATGAAGAGAAAATTAAAGAAAAGGCGCCAAACTTATCAAAGTCCAAACCACTTTGTGCACAGCCGTTGGAGCTCAATTTCTGAAGTCTTCTGGCCACCATTCGATCCCCTCCGAACTCCTCGACTCGCAGCTCAGGACCCTCCGAACTCCTCGGACTCTCCAAACAGCTCAGGACCCTCCGAGTGGTCAACCAAGCACATCTAGCTTCATCCCCCCCCCTCCTCGGAGAATCTCCCGGCCTCTTTGGGGTCCGATCCTCGCCCAGCTTAGAGCATTGCGTCCTCTCTCTCGACCCCCTTGCGCCGATCTGCCCAAAAGCCCGTCAACAAAAGCTTACAGACTCAGAAGAAAGAACATTAATCCCCATTTGGTTTACAAAGGAATACCATTCTCGTTATCAGTAAATTAGCATTCCTGCTTGTTAACAAAAAAAAGAAACCCTCTTTACACTTAGGATTCCAACATTGCATCCTATACTCCAGATGTGACCTCAACAAGGCCTTGTGTAACTGTAGTATACCATTTTTGCTTATATATGCAAAACCTCTTGCTTTGAAGTCCAGCATTTTATCAGTCATTTCCTTAATAAGGAAGAAGATACTGGAGACTCATGACTCCTACCACCAGATTCAAGAGCCTTCAACCATCAGGCTCTTGAACCATAGGGGAAAGATAACTTGAGTCAGCTTCACTTGTCCCATCATTGAACAGTTCTCACAACTTATGGACTCACTTTCAAGTACTTTTCATCTCAGCTTCTCGATATTTTTTCCTTATTTATTCATTATTATTTCTTATTTTCTTTTCATTTGTATTTGCACAGTTTGTTGTCTTTTGCACACTGGTTATCCGCCCTGTTGGCGCTGTCTTTCATTGATTCTATTATGGTTATTGGATTTGTTGAGTAAGCCTGAAAGAAAATGAATCTCAGGGTTGTATATGGTGACATACATGTATTTTGATAATAGATTTACTTTGTATAGGTAACAAATCAGTTATATTCCCTTTATCCTCTCCCATGCATTGTCTGTTATTGAAAGCTAACTCGTGTTCTCTTTTTCAATCTTTTTATTAATATCAAATGGATATACATGGTATTGTTACACAATTATTGGGATTACATTGTTAATAGATAACATAGATAGTTATATATTCAGTTAGTACAAAGGTAATAAACCGCCCACAAATGTTCAAATTACAAATGTAGAGTTCACAAAAGAAAGGATTAACATATCCAAAAAGACAGTAAAGAAAAAAACCCAAAAAAAACCTAAAAAAGAACTAAACTAACCAATACCAACCTAACAGAAAAAACAGGAAAAGAACATGGGCTGTTTATAGCATAAAAAAAAGGACCATTAGCGTCATCCGTTCCGAACCTTCCTACATATATTAACACCGGAAAAATAGGTTGGAAAGAGGTCAAATCACATCATATGAAAGTGTTGAACAAAAGGCCTCCCAGTCTGATCAAATTTAATAGAAGGGTCATATATAACGCTTCTGATTTTTTCTAAGCTGAAATATAACATAATTTGAGAGAACCAATGAAGAGGTCTGAGATGTTAATGACCTTCTCTTTCCGCAATGCTGTCTGATCTGGTGAGCATTTCCAACTTTTTCTGGTTTCATTTTTTACATTCCCATGCCATGGAAAATGAGAGTCCATGAACAAGATTGGGGTTAGTTATGAGGTCCACCACTGCATTCCCAAGTTTCAACAGTCTCACCAAAAGATGGTCGCGTTCCTGCCAGGCACACCGAATACAAATTGTTTCAGTAAAACCCCTGCTTGCATCACTCACTCTTAAGAAATCAGGTGGCCTGTAAGGTTAAGATACCCATTTGATTAGGGCTTGCAGCAAGGTATGTTTATTCAGTTTATTAACATTCATTTCAAATTGATTTCAGGGTCAGATAATAGATTTGAAAGCCTCTGGTTTGTTCCTTAAGGAGGTGTAAGTGATGTTCTTGAGTCTATCACGCCTTATGAGAATAGGTTGAGAAAACTCAGCCTTTTCTCCTTGGACCGATGGAGGATGAGAGGTGACCTGATAGAGGTGTACAAGATAATGAGAGGCATTGATCATGTGGGTAGTCAGAGGCTTTTTCCCAGGGCTGAAATGGTTAGCACGAGAGGGCGTAGTTTTAAGGTGCTTGGAAGTAGGTACAGAGGAGATGTTGGAGTAAGTTGTTGTTGTGTTTTTTTATGCAGAGTGGTGAGTGTGTGGAATGGGCTGCTGGCGGCCGGCGGTGGTGGAGGTGGAAATCATAGGATCATTTAAGAGACTCCATGGAGCTTAGAAAAATCGAGGGCTGTGGGCAAGCCTAGGTAGTTCTAAGGCAAGGACATGTTCAGCACAGCTTTGTGGGCCGAAGGGCCTGTATTGTGCTGTATGAGTGACAGAAGCAAATCAAGTCAGAGAGTTCGATGGAAAAAAATGACAGAAAAACATCTCATCTCTCTTCCAATCGAAATGGGTCCTGTTTCTTACATTCCTTTTATGCTTACCTGGTCCACTGAGATAACACTCTGTAATATCTTTAAAAAAAGTGAATTTAAAATATATTGGGTTATTAATATTTTGCAAGTAACATCCAATAAGCCTGGACAAACTGCTAATCTGGCATTTCAATGTCTGTTTGGGATAACTTAAGATTTACACTGGTAAAGGATATATTGGAGTGGCTGAGTGGGAGGCTGATGTTGTGTGGAGGACTTTTCAGAGATTGGGAAGGTTTCAGGATCCTAGTACCCAATACTAGGACAAGGTTTGTGATTCTTATTACTAGTCTGTGACTCACAGAAAAAAAACATGATTTTCGGTTAAATTCAGGATTAGGCTCAGTTGAACTAACTGCAGCTGTTCAGTCTAGCAACATTCACTTATGAAAATGGATCAGTAACTTGTGATATCCAGGAAAGTATCTCTATCACTTGCCTTGGGTAAGAGACGGCAGTGCACTAGAATTGATCACTTTACTGGGGTGGGGGTGGGGGGGGGGGGAATGACATTGTTTCATTGTCAGCAAATGTACGGCCTAATCATCAAGGTGATCAATCTGTTATAATTTAGTCAAAGAGTGTTTTATTACATAGTATTCTGGGAACGTTACATTCCCAGTATATTCAGTTCAGACTGAATCTGCTTCTATAGACATCGCAAGCCTGTGACCTTGATTATTATTACATATTTGTACAATGAATTCTCTTCTTGCTCAGCGGAATGGCATCCCACTGGAGAATCAGAATTATCGAGTAAATCTATTACAGTAAGCATATATATGTATATTAAATAGATTAGTATAGTAAAAACACAAACAATATTCTTTTTTAAAGTGAGGTACTGATCATGGGTTCAACGTCCTTTTAGGAATCATGTGGCAGAGTGAAAGAGGCTGTTCCTGAACCATTTGAGCGTGTGCCTTCAGGCTTCTGTATCTCCTTCCTAACTGTAACAATGAGAAGAGGGCACATCCTGGGTGACAGGGGTCCTTAATAATGGACGCTGCATTTCTGAGTCACCACTCCTTGGAGATTGCAATTAGGTAAGAGAGCAGTGGAGGCAAGACGATGCCTGCCCCTCACAGTTAAGGATCACCTGCTTCAGATCTGTGCGGTGGAACGTGCTCATGCACCTTTCCTCTTAAGGTGGCTGTCCTTTGCACATTAACTACCACACGGCTCAGGCAGAGTGAGTTTTTGGCCCAATGTCAAGAAGGTCTAAACCATTACAGTAGGCTCTACTGCATGAATACAGTATGCACACACACATCAATAGACACGTACTGTACATTTGCACACACTCAGTACGTACAGAAGCATTCTGACCTCACATAATCTTGTCAACAACTTTTCCTCCATTTCTCTCTGTCACTGTCAATCTCCCTCGAGTCACTCCCTCATTTTGCCTCCCTATCACCCCTTCCCTAACTGCCTCTTTCAGTCCACCATCTTTGTCAATGTCCTATCTTTTCAATTACCTCCTTCGCCCTTCTCTTCCCTCTCACTGGATCTGACCAATCAATAGTTGATATTCCAGTTGTCTAGAGCTCGGTAGCTCCGGGATTGTATTAGAAGGAATGGGATCTTTTGCATTGAGGTACCAGGATCAATAACTTGGTAACCTAATTGTGATGGGAGAATTTTTATTGACCGTAGCAGGAATAAGAACAGGAAAGTAAGGAGCAGCTAAAAGCAGGAGTCTTACTCAGGCAAGAGATCCAATTTTCACAGGTGCATGATGGGTTCTGGAATAACACCAGCCATGGGAGGACCAGAGTGCGATGGAGTTACATCAGAGAAGTATCTAAGATATGAATTTTGACACTAAACAGATGTTTATGGGCAAAAGTAAACAATGCGATGTATTAGAATTACAGGCTCCCCGTATTAGATTTAGAGATTTTGTAACACTGAATAAAATACAATAATGAATGATGTTCTGCCTTACGTAATGAGTAGGTAAATAGCCTTTCTTACTTTACAAAATGTGAGCAGAGAGCAAAACTATAGGGTAAATATTTGCGATCGGAGTTAAGTAGATGTTTAGCAGCTCCGGGAATCTAAGAAGAATTCACTATTTAAGGATTGCAGCTGTGGTGATTGCAATGGACTGCTGCAGTGACTGGGGGTCTCGTAACTCTTCCTGATGAAGGGACTTGGTCTGAAACATCAACTGTTTATTTCCTCCATAAATGTTGCCTGACCTACCGAGCTCTTACAGCATTAGTATGTTTTGCTCAAGCTTTTCAGCATCTCCTGGCTAACAGGCCACAAGGGTTCTCACTGAACAACAGAGAGTCCTGGTTAGAAAAATGGGAAGTCAGGAAAGTGCCTCGTAGCTCTCTGCAGATGCAGTACTGCTTTTAACGGAAAGGTAAGACAGAATAAGAAAGGGAGACATTTTCCTTCATCTAATTTTAATTGCCCCCATCCCAACCCAAATAATTCTATATATTTCAATTCAAACATTGAGATTTTCCCTCAGATCTTGTGTTTGATGATGTTATGACTACTTTTTTGTTTGCTGCATTAATGTGGTATCCAATGACACTGTGTGGAATCTGATATCCATGAAGCAATTGCTAATTTACATTTTTGAAAACGTACTGTCCATTTGGCTTTGATGCAAGTTGTATCAAATGATATTTACTACATATGTACTTTGTTAATAAATTCATTGACTTGGAATTTGTTTTTATTTAAAGGGAACCTTTTTGTATTTATGTGTATTTTGTTGGCGATTTTTCTTGTGGCAGGGATGAGATAAAGTTCTTATGGGAAGGAAATGAGACAAGTGGTTAGACTAAAGCCATTTTCAGGTTTTCGCACTGTAATTATTGGTTTAAGGAACAAAATAATTTGTCCCGACCAGCAAATAGTGTAAGAAGATTGAATTAAAGACAGTATAGAAGGTGAAAGCATTGCCATGTGGTGAAAGAAGCACAGCCTGTTGTTTTCAAGATTCAAAATTGGTTAATGTCATTGCCAGTACGCAAGTGTAAAGGAAAACACAATAATTGTTACTCCAAATCTGATACAGCACAAAAAGCACAATAAGATAAAGGACACAATTTTTAAAAAAACAATAGATACATTGTTAGGGTGTATTCTGGAGTTATGGCATATAGCAACCAACCTCCAAATCTGAATAAGGATTGTAGATTAAATTTCAAATGCAGCTCGGAACAGGAAACATCAAATTGACTTGAGATGTCTGTGTATGCATGAATGTAAACATCCAACTGCACGAAGACGACTCAGAGACAACAGTAATTAGCATTCTTTATAGATGTGTTGGTGGGAAGATCAAGGCGTAATGAAAAATTGCATAAAACTGAAAGGAAGCATTATGAGGGCAATGTAACTATGGAAATTGTCCTGTTGCCTTTGTTCTTTAAGATATAAAAATATGCTGTAATGTTGGGGCAGGGAGAGTCAGTCTCCCTCTCCCTCTCTCACACGACTCCAAAGGTCGCCAGCTTGCGTGTCCCAAATAAAGACTTTTATGATTTGTATCTACCAGCTGTGTCTCTCTGATGACTTTGTTCACAGTATAAGTTAGCTAAATGCAGAAAAAAGATTGCAATAGATTTTTTGCAGTATAAAAAATGACGCCAGATACTGTAGCGTCTGTACCCAAGGTGACTCTGATTGGAAATAATAACGCAGTGCTGCTGGGGTGGGTTTGTGGGTGGGTTGATCATCTTCCTGTTTGGGGAAGGTTACTGTCTGAGTCCAGTGGTCCTGGCATGGATGTTACACACCCTCCTCGTTGATGGGAGTGGGACAACCAGTTCATGAGAAAGGTGGGTGGGATCTTTCATAATACTGATAACTTTTTTTCCAGCATCTATCTGTATATATGATGCCAGGTAGGATGTGTTGAGCAGTTTTGACTATCATTGTAGAGCCTTCTTGTCTGATTGTCGAGACCGTGATCACCATTTTATGAAATGGTTTTCTGAAATAATGCCTTCTGAATTAAAGTGATCAAATGAGGACAACACAAAGGCCCTATCTACATTCTGCTAAATCAGATATAATTTATAAACAATAAGTTTCAGATGGTGGTGAAAATTGGTATTTTGGGTTGAGGCATTTGATGGTGTACAGAATCATCTGTAGAGACTGCAACAAGAACTATGTTTGCCAGACAGGCGTAAACTCTTAACTTATTTACAGGAACATAAAACTGGCAGTACAGAGACATGACCCTCTGTCACTGATCTCAGTACATGAAGACCGAGTTGAACACCACTTTATCTGGGACACTGCAGAGGTCTGATGCAGGCAAACTCGAAGCAGGCATGAGAATTTTTAGAAGGGTGGTTCTCTTCTGTTAATCTTGTAAACAAACATATTGAAATAGACACCATCAGCGAGCCTCTAAGAGCCAAAGATATGCAGGCCAATAGAACTCAAAGGTCAACTAAAGGGACAGCCAATCAGGACTGAGACAAGCGAACGGGGGCCGACATAAATGAGAGCACTCCCAGAGAGAAATTCCAACAACTGTACACTGATGTCATCGCCTCAACTGGTGATAAAACGTCTGCAAGCTCGGCAAACACAACATCATCAAACACCAAAGAAATAACAGAAGTTATTTGCTTGATACCCTTTGATAACATAGAAGAATCAACGCAGGTTTATGAGAATAGCCCGAGTCCATGAATTGCAGTAACCTGAGCCCAGTGCTTGATTTGAACTGCAAGTTACTGGCTTGAAATGGTTTGAATTCAGGGGGGAAAATAGCAAAGGAGTGACATCAGAGGCATTTTCTATTTGGGAGTAGAACAATGAGGTAATGCTACCTGTAGTCTTGGGTCAGAGCCAATGAAAAGTGGCCACAGAATAGCCTGACAAATCATAACCACTGGAAGTGAAGTACAAGGGTGAAGAACTAATAAGGGAAATAAACAATAAACACAAGATTTTACAGATGTCGGAAATCCAGAACACCACACAAAATACTGGAGGAACTCAGCAGGCCAGACGGCATCTATGGAAATAAATAAACAGTCCTGATTCAGTCCCAGGCCCTTCATCAGGAGTGGAAAGGAAGGGAGAAGATGCCAGATTAAAAAGGTGGGGGGTGGGGGAGGAGGACAAGCTAGAAGGTGATAGGTGAAGCCAGGTGGTGAAGGGGCAGGGGGGAAATGAAGTAAGAAGCTGGGTGGTGATAGGTGGAGAAGGTAAAGGACTGATGTAGAAGGAATCTGAAAGGAGAGGAGAATGGACGAAGGGAGAAAGGGAAACAGAAGGGTCAGCAAGGAGAGATGATAGACAGAAGAGTTAAGAGGAGAGAGTGGGGATCTGAAGAAGAGGGAAGAAAGAAATACAGGAAGTTGGAGAACTCGATTATTCATGGCATTATGTTGGAGGCTACCCAGTCAGAATATAAGCTGTTGCTCCTCCATTCTGAGGGTGGCCTCATCATGGCAGAAGGTGAGGCCTTGAACCAACGTGTCGGAACGGGAATGGGGACAGGAATTAAAATGGTTGGTCACTGGGGAATTCTGCTTTTTGCAGCTAGAGTAGAGGTGCTTGACAAAATGGTCTCCTAATTTATGTAGGGTTTGACCAATGTAGGAGGCCAGAACACGAGCACCAGACACAGTAAATGACCCCCCAACAGGTGAAGTGTTGCCTCACCTGGAAGGACAGTTTGGAGCCATGAATGGAGGTGAGTGGGCAGGTGTAGCATTTCTGTCACTTCTGCCAAGAGGCAGATTAGTAGAGTGGAACAAATGGACCAGGGAATCACTGAGGGACTCCGTCCTGATAAAGGATCTCGGTCTGCTGAGCTCCTCCAGCATTTTATGAGTGTTTCTTTGGATTTCCAGCATCTGCAGATTTTCTCGTGTTTGATTCTAGTTTTATTTGTCTTTTACTTTAGCTCAGAGATATAGCATGGTGACAGGCCCATCCAGCCCAATGAGTCTGCACTGCCCAATTACACCCGTGTGATCAACATGCTAACCGGCACATCCTTAGAATGTGGGAGAAAACCAGAGTACCTGGAAGAGATTCACATGGTCAAGGGGAAAACAGATAAACTCCTAACAGACAGCAGCAAGAATTGAACCTGAATTTGTAAAAATGTACATAGATTTGGCATGTCACCAAAACCTTTGACAAACTTTTATAGATGCACAATGAAGATTATCCTAACTAGTTACGTCATAGTCTGGTAAGGAAACAGCAATGCCCAGGAAGGAACTAAAAGGCTACAGCAAGTGGTGGATGCAAGCCCAGTCCATTACAAGCAAAGGTCTTCCCACCACTGTGCACATTTACATGGAGCATAGGTACAAGAAAGCAGCACCCATCATCAAAGACCTCCATCAAAACTCCTTGCGTTTTCACTACTACCATCTGGCAGGAGGTACAGAAGTATTAGGTCCCACACCACTGGCATCAAGAACAGTTATCACCCTACAACCATCAGGCTCCTGAACCGGTGTGCATAACATCATTCATCAGTACTCTGGACTAATATCACAAACTACAGTCTCACTTCCACAGACGTTTTACGCCTCATATCACCAGTATTATTTTCATTTGTACGGTTTGACTTCCTTTACACATTGTTGTTTGTCAGTCTTCATTTATATCTAGGTTCTCGTGAAAGCCATTGTTTTTATCTTTTCCTGTAAATGCCTGTAAGAAAATGAATCTCAAGATAGTTTATTATAAAATACATATATGTTGCCATATGCTAATTTGGAACTTGGAGCTTCCTGAATTTTAAATTTCTTCAGCCAGCGATTTGAGAATCTGTGGAATTCTTGCATCATGTTCTAACAACTCTCCAGCTAAAATTGGAAATGAAAGGCTGCAGAACGAATCTGTTTTCAATAAAGCTGTGCCAACTGAGCTATTTTGAGACATTTTCCTGATAAATAACTCAGTACAATCATTTAATTTAAAAAAAACTTGGATGGCTGCTCCAAAATAGGGTGGGAAAAGGCAGGAACTTTCCATTGGATCTTGTTAAGTGTTTGAGAAGCTTTTTGCGCAAGCAGTATTTTGACAGAAAATTGTCACTATTTCCACAATACGTGATAGAAACTTCTTTCCCCCCACTCAGAGACCAATCTTGAACTGGCTTTGTAGACTATTACCAGCTTTATGGCAGGGTTATTATTAGCAAAAAGTAAGTTTTCAATCATAGATACTTCCTAATTTTTAATTAATCAACATACATTTTGGCAAAAAAATCCATTTTGCAACCCATGGGCCTAAGAGTCATGGGTTAGAAACATTCAACTGGGCACTACCCCAAGTACAGTCCAAGTTTGGGCTTCCACCATTCATTCAGGCAGCATGCTGCTCATCCTCTACACTACAGACACAAGACATTGTCTTTCTTGCCCTCAAACTTTTCCACCCATGACCTAAACTGCATTAAGTAGCTCGTCTCCCTGCTAAAAGGGAAGAGTTCTGTATTTACACCCTTCAAATATAAAATGATCTCAACTGCAGATCTATTTGTCTGGAACTTTACAATCCCTCACCCGTCAATGAGTCACATTCTATTCTACAGTACACAACAGAAGGTTTCAGAAAGAAAATTGGAGTAGAGAAGGAAATGCTCAGATAAATGGCACCTGAATGGCTATCTAAGCCCTGTCAAATGTGCAGAGTGAATGCTGTGTGCAAGGAGGGAACCACCATAATACTAATTTAATAATATAATTAACAGATGATAAAGGTGTACACCTACAATGAATGATTATCGTGGTCTAGGATGATTGCCTCTTTTTTGCTTTAATATTGTGACTCACTAGAAATAAGCAATATGCATGTCTCTACTTAGCGTCAATTACTTTTCAAGGATAAATGAAGTTTATCCAGAGGACTATACTGAGAAAGACCAACAACCAAGGTAGGGGTGTAAAGGTAGACTGAAGGGGTATCCAAGTGAAAAGTGGAAGGAGTTGGAGAGGTTTGAGGGGAGATCTGGGATACAACAGTGGAATGCTTGATACACAGGAAACAGGAGTTAGTGGAATGCAGAGCTCTTAATGGACCACAGGGGTGTAGGAGGTTCAAATAAAGCATGAGGAAATTCTATCTCATGCAATTTTAGACTGGGAAGTAGAAAACACAGTGGTGACAGCTGGGAATGAAATGACATGGAACTGTTTAAACAGCAAGGATTAGATGGACTAAAGTTTATGGTGTATGAAGACTGGGAGTTCAGTCAGATTACAGCAGAGTCTGGGAGTGATAAAGCTGTGGTTGGACTGAAGTGGAGATGCAAACAGTGGAGAGTTCAGAATGGCTTTTGAATGAATCAAGTACAGAGTGGATAGTAACCCACTAGAGGATTGAAACCGCTGATGAAGAAATGGGGCAGGACAGTAGAACAGCAGTTAGTGCAATGCTTGCAGGGGTGTCAAACTCAAATACACAGTGGGCCAAAATTAAAAAATCGGTACAAGTCAAGGGCCGGACTGGTTCAGCGTTTATTGCAAAACTTATTGAAATGAATTTATTACACATATTACCTGGAACTAACAAAGCTTAGGTTATTGCCTACAAAAACAACATTGAACATTAAATAAATAAAAAATCAGTTGCATTTATTTCTTATGGCTTTATCTGCAGCTTTTCCAGAGTAATTTCTAATGAAAACATTTTTCCACAGGCCAACACTCTGTGATTCACACTAGTCTAAGCCAGATACTTGGCATCTCATCTTGGATGCAAGTTCATCAATGTTTGGAGTCAGGCTCTGAGCTGAGGAAATCCTCAGAATTGAGTGAAGGTGTTCATCAGAAAGACGACTCCTGTGTGATGTTTTGTTTATCTTCATCAAAGAGAACAGTTGTTCACACAGATATGTGCTGCCAAACATAAAGAGCATTTGAGCAGCTTGGGTACGCAGCTGGGGCATTGTGTCGGGAATGAAATGTAGAAACTGTGCAGCGCCCACCGAGTCATACTTTGCCTTGAGTGTGTCACTACATTGGAGTTCAATCAGCTCCATTTGTATGTTGGTTGGTGCGCTTTCCACGTCAGCTGCAAATGGATTACTGAGCAGTTCAAACCTGCTTTTTTGGGCTTCAAAGTCGGCAAATCGCCGTGTGAAGTCGGCACCAAGTATGCTAAGTTTTTCAGCAAACTTTGCACGTGGGAACACTGCGGTAGAAACCTGCTCTTTCATAGTTTGGCAACACGGAAAATGGCTCAAGTTTTCTTGCTGCATCTGCGTCTCCCACAGGCGCAGCTTGGTTTTAAAAGCCCTCACTGCAGCGTACATGTCTGTGATCACACGACCCCGCCCCTGAAGCTACAGGTTGAGCGCATTGAGATGGCTTGTGATGTCACACAGAAATGCCATTTCACAAAGCAACTTTTTATCCCGGAGCTCTGTTGTGTCTTTCCCTTTGCTTTCCATGAACTGACAGATCTCCTCACGCAACTCGAAACATCTTTTCAGCACTTTTCCTTGGCTTAACCATCGCACCTCTGTGTGACAGGGCAAATCATTATATTCTGAACCCAACTCCTCCAGAAACGACTTGAACTCGCGGTGATTTAAACCTTTGGCTCTTATGAAGTTAACTGCTCGTGTTATGGTGCTCATTATATGTTCCATTTTCAAGGCTTTGCCACACAATGATTCCTGGTGTATGATGCAGTGATAAGCTGTCAGCTCACCTGCGCCGTTTTCCTCCCGCATCTTCTCCCGGATCCTGCCCACCAATCCACTCTTTTGACCACACATCGCGAGCTTCTGTTTCTTGTCCAGATGCTTGTATTTGTCGTGGTGTTTCGTTTCATAGTGTCGTCTTATGCTATATTCTTTAATTACAGCCACACCGTCTCCGCACACAAGACAAACAGGTTTGTCCTTTTTATATGCGAACATTTACTCTGCCTCCCACCTGCCTTGAAAACCCGTTTTCAAAGTCCACCTTTCGTTCAGCCATTTTTGGGGTGAGGGATAGCTGAAAGTTGACCACACGTGACTAGCGCCATAAGGATGCTGATGAGAGAGTAAGGCAAGCGCGAGCAATGCACTGGCAGTGCATTGTGGGATTTGTAGTATTAGTGGTGTATGCAATATACCGGCAGGCCAGCTCTAATAGAGAAAAAAATTATTCATTAATGATATTCAGGAAATAAACCAGGGAAACCGAATAAACACTAAAAACCCTGAAAACCTGGTACCTGAATAAACTCAGCATTAGCCATATCATACGTCATAGACGCTTCGATTACTGGGGCCAGCTTTAATAGTAATTAGATATTATCTTGCGGGCCAAAGATAATTCCACTGCAGGCCGGATTTGGCCCGCGGGCCTTGAGTTTGACATATATGCTTTACAGAGTCAGCAATTCCCACTGCTGTTTATAAGGAGATTGTGCGTTCTCCCCAGACCATGTGGGTCTCCTCTGGATGCTCCTTCCTTGTTCCAAAGGTGTACGGTCAGGGTTAATGAGCTGCAGAGATGCCATTTTGAAGCCAGAAGCATGCCAACAATCGGGGCTGCCCTGGTACAACGCCTGGACTGTGCTGGTCGTTCGCGCAAATGACATATTTCACTCTGCGGTTTGATGTACACGAGGCATATAGACAAGAAGGCTAATATCTTTAATCTGGAGGCTGTGGCAGCTGCAAGAAGCAGCAGTCTAATCTCCCAGTGTTTAACTATAGTTCATCTAGACCAGGTTGCTGGATAAGCACCTCAATGAGAGTGGGCTGTACGGGGTTAGCGGTACTGGTGTGGGGAAGCAAGGTCACCCTATCAAATCTGATTACCTTCGAAGATGCAACTGGAGAAGCCAACATGTAGTAAAGGAACAGAAGTTAGCAGGAAGAGAAGGGAAGGGCAACTCCAGTCAGATGCACAATGAACGAATTACTTTGGGCAAGGCTGGCATTGATAGTAATAATAATTTTTTTAAAGAATTAAAGAACAGTGGTGTATTGAAAATGCCAAGTGACCACAGTGAAACAATACACTGTGCGCTGGATGGCTACCTTTGCTCAGTTCAGTGTTTTATTTTAAAAAGAGGGAGCGTAAATCTGCTTAGAGAGATTCAACCCTGGAGATGTGAAAGAAACAGACAAGGATTTGAAGGAGTTTGGTGATGAATGGGTTGCTGCAAACAAGGTGTCAGGGAGAAGAGACTATGAGATTTGCAGCAGTTTTGAAAACTCAACTGGGGTGGAAGCAGAAGCAGAATTTAATGGAAAGCCAAGCTGTACTGGTGGAGCGAAAGAGAGAAGGTAGCACAACACCAAATAAAGACCTGTCGTGCTGACTGACCTATTCTCAGGCAGCAAAATTTTGAGCAAAGAGCCCCCTTCTTCCTTCTTGTCAGATGCGAGTAGTTAAAACAGTTTTCAGTTTTGCTATCCAGTGTGATGATAGAAAAGAGGACACAGAGACAAGATTGTTTGCTGTGGTCCAGTCCGATGCTTCATGGAATGGCTGAACCTGCTACACACCAGTTAATTTCAGCCCTACCCAACTTCTCACTTGATAACAATCACAGGCATGTCATGGTAGGTGAAAACCCCCACAAGAACAGTACAACAATATATAATTAACATGCAATTAGGGGCGTACACCCATATTCACCCACTATGCTCAGGAAGGGCACCCTACCCCTCTTATAGGCCTGTGCCTCACAGAAAGACATCCATAGGAGCAAAGCCTTCTCGCTTCTCTCAATGGAGCTGGTTGACTGGATTAACAAAAATCCAGATGCCAATTGATGGCAAAAACGATCCACTTAAGAGTCTAAATGAACTCCAGAGCAGTTAAAAAAATCCATGCCTCAATCTCTTTCTATGCAAACCAGTTTAATAAATTAAACAAACATGATTATCTCCAAAACCAATATAATTGGAAGTCTGTGAATATAAAAGAAATGTAATCTCCTCATCCCCTGCTCCACACTCAGATAATAGGAGCCAATTGAGCCTCCAAGCAATCTTTCATCAAGTTATTGCACACAGCCTCTTCATCTTTTGTTTTCAGACATGAAATTAAAGTGAACATGAAAGTTTGGCAGAACTAAGAGGTGGCTTATCTAAGGATACATCAGGATACAGATCAGTTGGCAATGTGTGTGGGAAATGGCAATGGAATTTCAACCTGGACAGTTGGGAGGTGTTGCGATTTGGGGGGGGGGGGGACTGAAATGCAAAATAATAGTATATTGTACATGGCAGGATACTCAGAAGCATTGACATACAGAGGATTCTTGGGGTACAGGTCAACAGCTCCCCAAAGCACAAAGTAATAAAGAGGCCATGTGGCATATGTACCTAAATCAGTCAGGGTGTTGAGTATAAGGGTTGTGAAGTCACATTGCTACAGTAGAAAAGGCCACATTTGGAGCATTGTGCACAATTCCAGAAGCAGAAAAAATGAGCAAGATTCGGAGGAGACAAAGAAGATGTTCAGCGGGATGATCCATGGATCAAAGTCTGAGCAGCACACACAAAATGCTAGAGAAACTCAGCAAGTCAGGCAGCATCTATAGAGGGGAACAAACAGTTGACGTTTCGAGCCAAGACCCTTCATCAGGACTGCAACGGAAGGGAGCAGGAGGCATAAGAAGAAGATGGGGGAGGGGAAGGAGTACAAGCAGGTGTGAGGTAAGTGAGGCCAGGTGATGAGAAAGGTGTTGCACAAGCAGAGTGTTGGTGAGTGGAATGCCCTTCCCTGAAAAATTGCTCAACAACATGAAATAATGGTTCCCCCTTTGTAGCTGTTTCTAGTCCCCTTGCATATAATTACTCTTGAACTGTGCTTTCATCTTCTATGAAGCAAAGATAAAGAGCAGAGAATCATTGCCTGGAAAAAGTGACGTATCCAACTGCAGAGCAAATTCTGTTGTTCTAAGTATGCTGCACAATGTGTCTTCCAAATTCTCTGACATTTAACCTTGCCAGCTTTGGATGGAGCTGTCACTGGGTTCAAAGGTCAGAGGTTCATTTTATTGTCAAAGTGTGCACATACAACACTGATATTTGTTTTCTCCAGATGGCCATGAAATTCAGAAAAATCACGAGAGTACACACACACACACAAAAGAAACGATATTAGCATGAAATCCTCCACTCCTCCCCCACAGGAAAAAAAACACTGACAATAACAATCCTGTAAGACCATAATGGACTGAGCAGAATTAGGCCACTCAGTCCATCGAGTGTGCCTCACATGAAAAAAAAGCAACGATCCCCAACCCCCTCATTCGCAGAGAAAAGTGACAATTACAATCCCTGACCCTGTTACTCCCAGAAAAGTGACAATAGTGTCAAAACCCCCACCCCCCCCCACTTACACACACAAAAAAAATCATATATCTCAAAGTATCTGAAACATCTTTCAATCTTCATTCGAGGAGAGCAGCCGCATGACATCAGTCATTCCGTAAAGAGTGACCGCTGACCCGGGTCCGAACTCGCCGGTCCAGCTGCTGACTGTTATCGCCCCGGTAGCCTCCATTGGGAGCCATAGCTGACTCCCTCCGCGTTCACCTCGACGCTTCAATCTTCCTCACCTCTTCAAGATGGAGTCGTTGTTGACCCAGCGCCTTGTCTTTGGTCTTTTCCACAAGTCAGCTCGTGTTCTCAGTCCTTTTTGGCCCCTCATCTCTGATCTCCACTAGGGAGCTCTCCGGACACAGCAGAGTGCTGGAACATCCGACTGAGTTCTAAACTGTATGTCACAGGATCGAACAGTTTCCAAAACACAAACAAAACAAAACGAACAAGCCAAAGATGTAGAAAAAGTGAAATAATTGGGAGAGATTTGCTATTTGAAAGCTGTTGCTTGAGGAATTGTTGCTGGCTGGTGCCATCTTGACTGGAGGGGAGTCCATCAAGTCTGCCTCACATGAAAAAGAAACAATCCCCAACCCCCTCATTCGCAGAAAAAAGTGACAATTACAACTCCCGACCCTGAATAATTCATTCAATTATTTGGTCTGGTGACTTATGCAAAACTGTACTGAGAAGCTCTTCTAATGCTGGCAGAATCAGTTCTTCTCTATATGGGGCTTTGCAGATTTAGCAGTGAGCGATAAATTGTTATATAAACATGCACATCATCACTGTTTTTTTGAGGTGTGCTGACAAATACGCTTTGAAGTGTTTTCTGTTTCTGAAAGCGCTCACGAAGAGATTGAACACAATTCAGTTTCTTGCTTGCTTTATCGGAGTGTGTTCTCTTCAAATGTTCAAGGAACCTGGAAGGTGTTAACTCCCTCATTCGGTGGGGGGGGGGGGGGGGGGGGGGACGACTTGTTTCACACATCAGGAATACTGGCTGCTGTTGGTTACTTAGTGCTGGTTTAAAATTGATATTTCAGATACTTCCACACTAGAATTTTTACATTTTTTCCCCATTCAGTTTGCTCCTGCCATTTTCTTTATGGATCAACGACTATGGTAAATCGCCTGTTGTTTAAATCCAACCTCAAGCGCTGTGATCAATTAAGGGGAAAGCTATGACATCATCATAGCTCAGGCAAAACCTGACTCTGCCTGAACGTATATAAATTGGGGCAACGATACATCAGCTGGACAATGGACAAGAGAAATGCAGTCAAAACCATTCAAAATAGCAGATTCTGAACTTTACCCCACTGAACACCATACTCTAATTCACAGGAACTGTGTCATTGTTTGATAGGTGTATGAGAATCGTACTAGCTATAGTAGTGAATGCCAATAATATGTGGGCCCAGAAATAACACGAGTTCTTCAGCCCAGATTTCTCATGATATGCCAAATACAGAGGTGTCACATCGCTTTTCAGCGTCTATAAGGCGCTGCAAGTCTATCAGAAGGGTGGGTTAGCAAGAAATGAGATGATCATTGGAATCAATCTTGAAGCACCGAGGGTCAACTGATTATAAAAAGTAATTCACTTCTTAATTTAAGTGTGCAATCGCTTAGATGCCCCAGTTGCTATTGAGTGCAACCCTAGCCCCTTTATCTTTACCAATTCCTTAGAAATGTTCATTATCTTGAGGGGGGGGGGAGGGGGGAAGAGGGGACAATATTGCCCACTTTGAAATCACTGGATCAGGGGTTCCCAACCCAAGGTCCACAGACCCCTTTGGTTAATGATTGGGGTCTATGGCATAAAAAAGATGGGAGCTCCTCCACTAGATGATAGAACATTGGAAGCTAGGCGGTGACCCATGAGAAGTATAGTGATTGGATTCCTGTTGATTGGGACACACCAGGACCCATAAATCTTGGCCCCATTAAGCAGCTGCCCCAATTAGCCAGTTTCATGGAAAAAGTTGAAAAGGTATACAAAAAACATAAACTGTTGTTTAACTGAGTATCAGGTTACATATTTAAATCAAATAAAGAATAAATTGGAGCACCATCAATACTACAGTACTAGAAATCTGCGTATTAGTTCCTAATAGACATCAATGGAAGAATTCATCCAGTGTACACTACCATGTTCTTTTGATTGACTGTAAATCAGCACAGACACCTCGATCCTTCATCCAATGCTGTCAACAATTGCATCCTCTAAATCTTCATTTTCATTGTAACTTTCAAGATGATTATGGATACCTCAAACTCTTTGTAGCTCCTAACTTGTCCAATTAGTGAAATCATTTCATTTTCACTCCCGGCTATTTCTGACATCTCCAAGCCTGAAGGCTTAAAACCTCAGTGAGCAAAACCATTCTGAATTATCTTACTAATTTTTTCTCGCCAAGTCAGTGACAAAAAAAAAATCACAGCTTTTTGAATACAAACATATGTACCTGATACTATTTAAAAACTCCTCACTCTAACCACAGTGTAATGTAATGGCCACACAAGTATATGTGACTGAGATTAGTTAGAAACTGTTCACCAATGGAGTCCGATCCCAATTCAATGGCGTAGTCCCCCAGATAAACAAAGGGAACCGTGGCTATTTTCTTGATTAATTGCTGCTTTTTAAGAGTTGTCCCAAATAAGTGGCTGTCCCGATTAACTGGCATCCACTGAACATAAATAAAATCAATAGAGTCAAAACCATCTTCCCAGGTGGTAATGCCAAATACTAGCCAGTATAGCTTTATAATGAGAGAGGGAAGGCTTAAAGGGATTTGGGAGACAAATCATGTTATTTTTAAACATATGCAGAGGGTGGTAGGTTCCTGGAACGTCCTGCCAGTGAGGTGGTGGAAACAGATTCAATACCAACAGTTAAGGAGGGACTTAGGACAACATTCAGGATAGAGACAACTTAAAGGTAGATATAATTAGTATAAATCAGCTTCATGGTTGGCACAAATATAGTGGGCTGAAAGGTCTGTTCAAGTACTATATTATTCTATGTATAAAACACTTTCTATCATCACATCTACCAGATTAGTTAAAAAGAACAATTTGCAAGAAAAACAAAAACAGTATTTTTTTTGAGATAGGATTATTTGGGAGGCCATCAGGAGATTAAGAGAAGGAATAATCACTCATGGATGAAGTTACTTTGCTAACAAGATCTCAAAAAGACAGAAAGACTCACTGTACAAAACCCCATTAGTTTGCCTGTTTGTACAGGGCAGTAAGCCTTTTTCCAACAGACATAGTGCAGAAGACTGACTAAGCCAATAATCACTTGATTCCCTTAACGTATAAAAAAATCAATTCAGTTTGGAAGACTGAGCCTCCTCAAGCCCCTTGGGTATAGAATGCTAAAGATCACGTAACTGAGTAAACAAATATCTTCTCATCTATATTCTGAATGGCTGGTCCTTAAGTTTTATGCTGCGATTTCTGATGCTAAGCAATTCAGACAGGGAAAACATCTTCTCCTGCATCTATTCTTTCATGCAGCACAGTAATTTAGAATGGTTTAATAAGATCAGCTCTCATTCTTCTTAAGTTGGTTTTCTTTGTACCTCATATCACTGGAATCAATCTGGTGAACTTTTATTGGATTTGCTCCATCCATCACAAGTATAAACCTTTTTGAGTAGAGAAAGACTCAACCCTTGTCCAATATGTCAGGTATTGCCTCTACAGGACCGTACATGATTACAGTAAGGCACCTTCATTATAAGTGTACTGGAGTACAAGAATTAAAACAAATAAATTTCAACATATCATTTGGCTCTGCTCATTAACTTAGTGATTTTACATGCAAAGGCACCAATGTTCTTCAGAATTCCAACACTTTTCAATCGCTTATAATTTAAGAAAAAATACTCTTATTACCAAAACTGGTCCCTTACATTTTACCTCACCATCTGTTGTGCCTTCACCCACTCACTTAGCCTCTCTATGCCTCCCAGAAGCCTATCTGCATCCTTATTGCAAACTACACTTACACTGAGCTTTTGGCATCAATGAACCTGAAGACATCACCCTTCATTCTCACATTCAAAAAAAAATTTTTAAATCACTGATATGACCAGAGAAAAGTTGGAGTTCTTGTGACACTCCACTGGTCACAGCCTCCCAATCCAAACGTGGCCTGTAGTTCTACTCTCTGCTTTCTGTCCATTCAATCCCACATGCTGCAAACTGTGTTTGGCCTTCTGAAAGTCAAATCCACTACATCCATTGGTTTCTCAGTATTTACTGTACTAGATACGTCCTGAGATTCATTAGACAAAATCCCTTCTTCATAAAGCCCTGTTAACTTTTTCCTATCATGGTATTTTCAAATTGATCTGCTATCTTGATTTATCATAAGCTCTAGTGTTTTCCCTTCAATCTGTGGCAGATCTGTAGTTTCACATTTCCTCACAGCTTTCTTATTTTGTGGGGTTATATTTGTGACCTTCCAATCTGTGAGAAAGAACCTGGAATTAGTTAAAGAATTTACATTTGGAAAGATGATAACTATTACATGCATTATCTGCAAAGCCAATTTCTTTCAAAACTGTGGATTTATTGGCTTTCAGACCCATTAATTGTTCCAAAATTTCCTACTACAAGTTGTGAGCCTCTTGTATGAAAAGCTTGGGGCTGTAGTGTTTTGGATCTTGGAATACATAATCAGATAGCCTGGGATCATCATAATTTCCTACTCTGAATTTTTGTGCTGCCGGTAGGCAGTGTTTGTCTTACACTTGCTCATCATTCCATACCATTAATATCACGAAAATATAATGTGTACAGGGTAAGAAAAGCAGCACTGAACCATCAGGAGAGTACCTGAATCAGCTGTTCAACTACAATACACAACAGTAGTCTTTCAGTATTCACATATGATGCTGTGTTTTGATTAAAAGGTTACAGTCCCCTCCCATCTTTTTATTGTCATTTTCCCACTTCCTTTCCAGCCCTGAAGAAGTTGCAGTCTGAAGCGTCAACTGTTTATTCATTTCTATAGATGCTGCCTGACCTGCTGTGTTCCTTTAGCATATTGTGTTGGTTTAAACTGTATTTGTCATTTACTTTCAAAAAAAAGTTTTTATGCAAGGTATAAAGGCCAATCAGCATTGTAGATTTGTTTTGGCGTCAAGATTTTCATTGATGACAAATTTGCAAACTCATCAAATTTTTCTGCTGCTTTGTGATCATCAGACAATTCATCCTTTAAGTTTTAAATTCTTCAAAAATGTGATGCCATGCCCTTCCGTCAATTTCTGCAACCAGCCTGCAGAATATTCACAATTACCTTCAATTCACAGTTTGTGTGATAGATATTTGTTAGTTTCATAATCAGCATACCATTAAGCATCTTGTGTTCACTATGATGCTGACGAATCCACTCTTTAAATGCACGATCAAAATCTTCATTTTTCCCTTTATGCAATGATTTTTTATTTTTTTGTGAACTTCTGTTTATTACATACGAGAGATCTGTGTATCGCCTGGAAATCTTACCAACACCTTGTGGAATTTACACTTGTGACGTCACACAAGTGCTCAAAAACTTCTGGAGTTTGGTGGTTTTCAGATTTTGGACTTTTGGATATTGGATACTCAACCTTTCACCACCTCAATCACTCCAGATCTACTGGACCCAGCAATGTTAAGAATTTTTTAAATTGCATTTTCCTCTATGAATACAGATCAAAGTATGTTTAATTTCTCTGTCACTACCTTTTTCTCCAGTATAATTTCCCCTTCAATCTAAAAGAGAAAAACATCAATTTTTGCTCATTTTTTTCCCATTTCTCATCTCCATTAAACTCTTTAGTTTGTTTTTACATAAAGTTTTCCTAATAAATGTCACAATTCTCCATTACCAAATCTTTCCCCCCCCCCCCCCCCAAATCCTCCAGCTTACTGGTCTTTTCTGGCAACATCTACTTTGGCAAGCCATCCACTTATTTTGATCTAATATATCTTGTTAGCCCACATTTCCTGTTGAGCTTCATATCATCAAATGGAATAGGCATTTACTGTAAATTCTGTATTAATTCTGTAAATGTTGGCTACTGTTCAATCTTTCAGTGTAGTTGCCCAATCCACTTGAGCCAATTTTGCCTCCTCCTGTCATAGCTTGTTTAATAATTAAGACCTTGCTTTATATATGAACTCAAACTTACAAACAATCCATCATATTTCACTTTAAAAAGCTCCTTAAAAATGAAATCAATCATCCCGTTCTTCTCTACTATTATACCAAGCCAAACAGATAATGGAAATCTGAAGTAATATCAATAATTAATAGACACATACACACACACACACAGCTGGAGAGCCACCTGATCTATGAGCCTTGTCTGTATTCTTATTTTCTTAGCAACAGTGTGATCAGCATATTCCCCCTCCTCCCATTTTCCTCTATCTCCCTCATTCAAATGACGGATTCCTTCTCCCTCATTTACACTCCTCCAGATCGATCAGCTAATAATGCCAAGAGCAGGCATGTCACCCAGACAATTTTTGTCTCCAGCAGATCCGAGGGACTCCTTTACTTTCCTCTGCTCAGTCCCCTTTTGTCAACGTACTGCTTGTTTGCTCATTTTCCTACGATGAAGTCATCTACCTGACAATTTACCTCTATTTCCCTCCACAGACACTCAGTGGGACAGGGAGCATCTCAAACCTCCGCTGGTTTTATTCCAGCTCCAATAGTTTTTCAACATACTGGAGAACCATCCTTTTTACACTGTCTGAATTCACCCTCCACACCAACACCAATGATTTGATTTGCTCAGTCTACAGGTAAAATCCCTGTTAATGATCAAGTTGCCCTTATTGTACACAGTTCCCAACTTTGTAGTTTGCACTGTACATGGAAGCCACATACAATCCACAGTAGGAATAAAAATTCAGGAAGTGCTCAGAACACTCGGTATTTGGTCCAGCATTGAGGGAAAAAGAAACAAAGTTAAATTTTTCACCTGAAGGGTCTGTGGGAACGTTAATTATACTTCATTGTTTCCTCGCAGATGTTTTCTCTCCAGCTGAATATTTCCAGAACTTTAGCCTCTAATTTCCAGCATTTTTAGCGCGTGACTAATCAGTCTACAACTGTGAGATGAAATTTAGGTTATTCATATCACATCCACAGTTCTTTAGCTTTAGGTACCAAATATCAGAATCAGAATCATACTTTAATCGCCAAGTACCTGTGCACATACAAGGAATTTACTTCCTGCAGATGTTGTCTCTCTGCTCATAACAATAATAATGATAAATATAAATGAAAATATAGATTATACATACAAGTAGTGCAATCCAAGTAATAGTTAGCAGACAGTTAACCAGCAGTTAACTGTTCAGCAAAGTGACCGCAGTAGGGAAAAAACTTCTCCAGTCTTAGTCTGGAGGGATCTGAAGCACCTACCAGACGGAAGCAGTTCAAACAGTCCGTGCGCAGGATGGAAGGAGTCCTTTATGATGTTCCCCGCCCTCTTCTTCAACCTGGAAGAGTACGGTCCACAATAGAGGGCAGGGAGGCTCCAATGATGCGCTCGGCAGTCCTCACTGTGCGCTGTAGTCTGGTTCTATCCTGCTTGGTGGCGGCTCCAAACCACACAGTGATGGAGGTGCACAGGACAGACTCAATGACTGCAGTACAGAACTGCAGCAGCAATTCCTGAGGCAGACCATGTTTCCTCAAGAGCCACAGGAAGTACATCCACTGCTGGGCCTTCTTCAGGATGGAACTGATGTTCTGCTCCCACTTCAGATCCTGAGAGATGGTGGTTCCCAGGAACCTGAAGTTCTCCACGGTGGACACAGGAATTCAACCTACTGCCTCTAATCAAATACATTTCAATGTAGTGCATTGAAAATCTTGTAACACTATCCATTATTTAATGATAAAAATATCCTTCAACAGCTTTAAATCACAATTTCTTTATTCTCAAATGCTGGATTTCACAGTATGTTTCCCCACTGTAAAGAAATCTTTACTACAAAATCCAATGACCTCAGAGAATTTCTGTTGCCTATCAATGACCTGAAGTAAACTCTTCATTCACAATGCATTTTTGCCTCCATCCAGAGCAACAAAAGTCTGTAACAACTTACAGTCGTACAGTGGGAGCACTTCATGTTAAAAGAAAATGGGATACTACAAACTTGGAAGGCTGGAAAAAGTTCACGGCAAGAACATTAAAACAATGGCCAGCAACACTGCAGTGCAGGAAATGAGAGTTTGTCAAAATTTCCTGACTTTCCTGTCAAGAACCACACATTGGTTTACCTCATCCTACAATTTTAAAATTTAATCTTGGTCTCCCAATTCTAGCAGCAGAGGATCTTGGATAAAAAGATAGTCAAATATTACCTACTATATTCACATTGCCTTCACACCAGATGCCACATTAAATAATGCTGTTTACTGCAGTCTTGGAGTGCTCGGGTATGGGAAAATACCATTTAAATGAGGTCTGATGAGATCATTCAGATCCCAATTACATTAACAGACACTGTATCTGAATTTCATCGCTGACATAAATAATGTGCAAAAGCTTTGTGAGTTTCCTAGAGAGCTCCATGGAGCACCATGACAATGTGTCTTTATTGTTCTTGGGACCCAGACTATTGATTGAAGAAATCAATAAAGCTCATCCAAAGAATGATCTCCGGTTTCCAGGCAACCAGAAATGGATATACCAGCAGTCAGTCTGAGATCTCACCTGGATGCACATACCAAAGACCTGCGTGGGCTGGTAGGTTAATTTTTGGGTGATTTTGCCACTTGTAAACCAGAGGTGGAATCTGGGAATCAATGGTCAGAAAGTGCAAGAATTTTTAAAAAAAGGAATTAGTGTACGTGGGTAGCAAATAGTCAGAATGGACTGCATAAGCCAAAGGGCCTGTTTTTGTGTCTTCCACCCTATGGATGTATGACAAGGCAGGTATTGAATTTGGCATCTTCCAGTCTGCAGGACAGAGCTGTGAACTGAAGGGCTTGAACAGAGTTATCGGCAACACAGCCATCTTCAAAACTCAAAGATTCGAAAATATATAGATCCAGGAGCCCCTTCTTGTAAGCCACTGATTTAATCACTTAGAATTGTGAATTGTCCAGCTTGCAAATACTGCACAAACTGAAATTAGTACTTTTGCTTGTAAGTTAAAGAAATGGGATAACAATCCAAGGACCAACTTTAATCACCATATACATTTACAGGTCTTAGGGATGTTCTGTGGCGTGTTGGCACAACATGCAACCAGAAAAAAACATTCAACAATCATAAAGAAATATACAAAAATAA
Source organism: Hypanus sabinus (assembly GCF_030144855.1). Lineage (NCBI taxonomy): Eukaryota > Metazoa > Chordata > Chondrichthyes > Myliobatiformes > Dasyatidae > Hypanus > Hypanus sabinus. Next base: position 42,995,979 of record NC_082719.1, on the reverse strand, counting down.
TGTTTTGAATTATGGATATGGAAAAAAATGTGCATGAATTCCAGCTTGTATTTAAAATGTAAACAGCATTATCACAAGTGGTTTTAAGTGTTTACAGAGCAGTGCAGTGACTGAGACAATAGATGGGGGAAGGGGTATAACTAGAATGATCAGATTAACCGCCTGGAGAAAAGAATCGTTTAAGATGTGTGAAGTTTTTTGTTTTAAACTTTTGTTCCAAAAGGGATATGCACATACATGTTCTGTCCCATACGTATGAGAACTTGCTTGTGCATAAATTTCAAACAGGTGACACCAATGAACAGGAAACTGAGATACACTTGGAACAAACGAGAAAATCTGCAGCTGCTGGAAATCCAAGCTACACAACATAAAATACTGGAGAAATCCAGCAGCCCAGGGAGCATCTATGGAAAAGAGTAGTCGACGTTTCACACTGAGACTGTACTTTTTTCCATAGACGCTGCCTGGCCTGCTGAGTCCCTCCAGCATTTTGTGTTGTACACTTGGAACAACTGTCTGGGTTGCTTGGGCCAAAGAATACACAGACTGCTGTCCGAATGGGCCATTCTCCATAACAGCAACATCACATAATTTTCTGCCACATGAACACACAAGTACTCTTACATTCTTCTTGCAAGCAATTGAAAAAAGGCAGTTAAATTAGACGAGAAGAGGACATTAGCTCACAATCAATTGTACCTGATCAGATTCATTGACATCAGCAGAAAAGAAACCAGATTGCTTCCAGTGTCATTAGGAGTGGCTACTTCATAAATGACCAGCGGACTCATCCGATCAATGAAAGAGACTTACAGCCTCGCCCAAACCCACACAATCAGAGACTGTCCACGGAGAGAGAAATGGTCAAGCGCAGAGTACATGAGAAAAAGCAATAAAATGCACATGCTGGAAATCAAATAAGAATTGAAAATATGACAACAGGAGGCCAAGTAAATAGTATATAGAATGAAGAGATTAATCCAAATCCACCTTCACTTACATTTAATTCATACCTATACCAAAGCAAAATAGCCAAAAGCCATCAAGTGCAAATCAAACGATTCCAAACCACTAAGGAGATGTTACAACTAAAAAATAAAGCCTTTGTTAGGAAAAGTGAAGTGGTGAGAGACAGGAACTAGAGGATGGAAGTTACCCCAAAGCTACAGGAGACAGATAAATGGGTGACTGTCAGGAGAGAGAAAGGAGAACATCAAATAGGGGAGAGCACCCCCTGTGGCCACCCCCCTCAACAATTGGTACTCCATTTTGAGTACTGTTGGGGTGGGGGGGGATGTCCTAGCTGGGGGAAGCAACAGTGGCCGTGCCCCTGGCACAGAGTCTAACCCTGTGGCTCAGAAGGGGCAGGAAACTGAAAAAGATGGGGCACACACAAAATGCTGGTAGAACACAGCAGGACAGGCAGCTTCTATAGGAAGAGGTACAGTCGACGGTTCGGGCCGAGACCCTTCATCAGGAGGGTCTTGACAAAGAGTCTCAGCCTGAAACATTGACTATACTTCTCCCTATAGATGCTGCCTGGCCTACTGCGTTCCACCAGCATTTTGTGTGTGTTGCTTGAATTTCCAGCATCTGCAGATTTCCTCGTGTTTGCGTAAAAAGGATGGAAGCAGTTATAGGGGATTCTATAGTTAGGGGAACAGATGGGTGATTCTGTGGACGTGAAAAAGAATCACAGATGGTAGTTTGGCCTTCTGGTGCCAGGTTCCGTGAGGTTTCTGAACGCATCCACAATATCATGAAAAGGGAGGGTGAGCAACCAGAAGTCAAGGTGCATATTGGTTCTAACAACATAAGGGAGAAAACAGAAAGAAGGGAGTTAGGAAGGAAGCTGAGAAGCAGGACCTCAGGGTAGTAATCTCGGGATTACTGCCTGTGCCACACAACAGTGAGGATAGGAATAGAATGAGGTGGCAGATTAATGCGTGACTGAAGGGGACAGGGATTCAGATTTCTGGATAATTGAGATGTCTTCTGGGGCAGGCATGACCTGTACAAAAGGACAGGTTGCACTTGAATGAGAGGACCAATATTTTTGCGGCAGATTTACTAGAGCTGTTGGGAGTGGTTTAAACTAATATGGCAGGGCGATGGGAACTAGTATAATAGAGCTGAAAATGAGCCAGCAGGTTTACAAGTAGATGATGGATGTAATGCGAGTGATTGGGTACAAATGCAGACAGAGTAGAGAACTAAATTGTACCGCAGAGGCAAAATTCACTGCAGGACTGAAGGTGCTATACTCAAATGGCGCGTAGTATTTGGAATAAGGTGGACAAACTCATGGCACAATTAGAGATTGGTCGGTATGATGTTATGAGCATCACTGAGTCATGGCTAAATGGTCACAATTGGAGTTTAACATCAAAAGCTTCACTTTGTCTCAAAAGGCCAGGCAGAAAGTGGTGTTGCTCTGTTGGTAAGAGATGGAATTACATCTTTAGAAAGTGGGGACATAGGGTCAAGACAATGGGGTTGAGATTGCAAAGGAAGCTGGAAAGGGCGTGCAATAAGGATAATGTCACAATTGTAATGGAGGACTTCAATATGCAAGGGGATTGGGTAAAATCAGGCTGGCGTCAGATCGCAAGAGAGGGAATTTGCTGAATGCCTATGAGGTGGCTTCTGTTATTAAGGACAAGGTTTCAGGGTATTTGGAGACTAATGATAAAGTAAGTCGAAGTCAGCATGGTTTCTATAAAAGGAAATCTTGACTGAAAAACCTGTTAGAATTTCTTTGAGAAAGTAACAAGGAGGATGGACATATCAGAGGGAGTGGATGTCATTTACTTAGATTTTCAGAAGGCATTTGAGGTCTTAGCATGATAAAATCCCATTGTGTTACAGGAAAGATACTGGCATGGACAGACGGATGGCTGACAGACAGGAGGCTGTGAGTGGGAATAAAGGGGGCCTTTTCTAGTTCGCTGCCAGTGACTAATTGTGTTCCTCAGGGGTCAGTATTGGGACTGCTACTTTTCACATTGTTTATCAATGATTTAGATAATGGAATTAATAGCTTTGTGGCAAAGTTTGCGGAGGATACAAAGATAGGTGGAGGGGTAGGCAGTGATAAGGAAGCAATGCGATTGCAGCAGGACTTAAACAAATTGGAAGAGTGGGCAAAAAAGTGGCAGATGGAATACAATGTTGAAAAATGTATGATAATGCATTTAGTTAAAAGGAACGATAGTGCAGATGATTATCTAAATGGGGAGAAGGTTCAATATCAGAGGTGCAAGACTCCTAAAGGGTTAATTCAAAGGTTGAGTCAGTGGTAAAGAAGGCAAATGCAATGTTGGCATTTATTTCAAGAGGAATAGCATATAACAACAAGGAGATAATGCTGAATCCTCTGAGGTAAATGTTGAAGCTTTATAATACACTAGTCAGGCTGCACTTGGAGTACTGACATCAATTTTGGGCCCCCATATCTCAGAAAGGATGCGTTGCAGTTGGAGAGACTCCAGAGGAGGTTCACAAGGATGATTTCCGGGAATGAAGGGGTTAACATACGAGGACTGTTTAACAACTTTGGGCCTGTACTCACTGGAATTTAGAAGAATGCTTGAGGATCTTATTGAAACCAACTGAATGTTAAAAGGACTAGATAAGGTGGAAGTGGAGAGGATGTTTCCTCTGGCGGGGGTATTCAGAACTAGAGGGCACAGCCTAAAAATTGAAGGGACACCTTTTAGAACAGAAGCAAGGAGGATTTTTTTTAGCCAAAGAGTGGTGAATCTGTGGAATGCTGAATCACAGACTGCGGTGGAGGCCAGGTCAGTGGGTATATTCAAAGAAGAAGTTGACAGATTGGTCAGGGCATCAAAGGGTATGGTGAGAGCGCAGGTATGTGGGGTTGAATGGAATCCAGGATAAGCCCTGATGAAATGGTGGAACGGACTTGATGGACTGAATTGCCTAATTCTGCTCCTTTGTTTTGTGGTCTTCTGGTGTTTGTCAAAAAAGTGGTTAAGAAATTTCCTAAGATGAGAATAAAAAAATAGGGAGAATATGATAATTTCCAAAGGATAGGGTTTTGGCAACTGGATCAGCAGTGCACAGCTAATGATTTAAAAATAAATCACCAGGTCAAAATTTAAAGTGTAGAAGGTGATTGGAGAGGTGTTCTAAGAAGGGTTCAGCCTGAAACAGTGACACATTAGCTCCCTATTTAAACAGTAAATGACCCATAATTCAAGCAATCTGCTACGTGGAGTGGAAAACTAACTCTATCTATAACTTGCCAGGGTAACAAAATATAGTACTGTACACATGAAGTGTGAAATTTAAAATGCGTGCACATCAGCCTGGGCAATAATAGCTTTACACGTGAACCAAAGGTAACTCACAAAAATTCTACAATAAAATCACAAATTGTAGATCCAGTGACAACCAAAATAAAATAACGTAATAAATTGTATCAACTAACCTCAGAACGTACATAGCCAACAAATGTTGCAACAACAGATTCGTCCATCTTTCTACAATCTTACCAATTGTATCCTATGTATCTATATTATATTTACACACACACACACACACACACACATATATATATACATTATAAGGCCACAGCATCTTCTGGTGAAGGCAACAATTCCTCAGTAGTTACAACTTCACACAAATTTTACTGAACTATTCGAAAACTATGTTTTACTTCTGGAACTTCACCAGTGAAGCACAGGGTCCGGCTTCCCTTTGTTTCAATGCAATGCACAGTTGCAAGACACGTTGCTGGTTGCAGAGGGAATTAGGCAAAAATCTCTTAAAAGTGACTCGGTACTCCACTGCTTCACAATGATCAAGAATGCAATTACAGCCGTTAGTGCTGAACCCAAGTTAACAACGTCTGATTACCTTGATTTCTTTCACATTTCCAACATCCAACTTGAGAAAGTTCAGTCTCTGTAACCTTGCTTTCATTTCCGACCTCCCGCAAAAGCAAGTTGCTCCAAGCCTCCGAATGAACTCTCACTCAGTGGGATCACACCCAGCAGTCTCGTGTAATCAAATGACATTCTTACTGACCCCTAACCTGAGGCAATTTTCTGATAATTCCAAGCAACACAATGCAGCCACTCAACTGCAACTTCCTATTCGACTGTGTATTCGGCATTCGGCTTAACTGCCTGGCTCTCTTCTTAACTCTTTCAATGCTGGATATACGTTTCTTAAAAGTATTTCCCGAGCCTCCCAAACGGAAAACAAAACAGTAAATCCAAACAAGTTTCTGAAGATGTTATGTACTGCAATATAAATTTTTTTCAATAGTGTGTTAAATCTAAATTTACGAACAGTAGTTTGCACTGCAAACAGATTTCTCCTCCAGTGACTTTAACGGAAAAATTGGCAGGTGTGGTGGAACTGGCTGCCAGTGCTGTTTGTTGAATTGCATTTCGTCAAAGACTTAGCTATACCCAGAATGTTTTTCCAGTGTCTTTCTTGTAATATCAAATATCATTGAGTCAGAAAAATCCATGAGTGGGAGACGGCAAAACCCGTTGGATAAACGAAACTGCCTGATAATAGGGCTCAGAATTTTCAAGTCTGCCTCGTCATCAAGGAAGATGCTGCACTCAACTGTAAGTACCATCTTTTGAACAAGGCATGACTTAAATAGGTTAAAGTATTCTTACTTAGGCATTGAAATGTTTTTAATAACTGCTTGACCATGTGTTAATGATTTCATTAATGTACCAGACACTGCTGTTAGTTCAATATTCACTAGCTTCATTTAAGGTCACAGCAACAGGCACACAAGGCAGGAGGAACTCAGCAGTTCAGACAGCATCTGTGGAAAAGAATAAACAATCGACATTCAATCGACAAACTGCAGTACAAAAGAGGCATGAAACCAGCTTGGATTCCGCTTTTCCTAACAACTTCCTCTACAACCGGGCACATCCAATCCTGCTTGTGCTGAATGAAATGCCAGAAATCACTAACGCATGTTCAAACAGTTATTAAAGATATCTCAATGCCCAAGTAAGAATATATGAAGCATCCAAGTGTTGTGAACCCTAGGAAATAATTTAAAAAAACTGTAAATGCTTGAAATCTTAAGTTAAAAAAACTAAGCAGAAGCTGCAAACACTCGGCTGGTAAAGCAGCATCTGAGGAAAGAAATCAGAGTTAATGTTTCAGATTTGCGATCCTTTATTGGAGCGCATTGTGAAACCAGCGCCTTTTTCTATCCCACTTGCCATGTATTGGCCAATCAATGGACCTTCAGGCAACAGAGGTGAAGGCCTCCAACCACTGAGCACATCGACAAGAAACGTTGTCGTAGGAAAGCAGCATCCATCATCAGAGATCCTCACCACCTGGGCCATGCTTTTTTCTTGCTGCTGCCATTAGGTAGAAGGTACAAGAGACTCAAGACTCGCACCACCAGATTTAAGAACCGTTATTACCCCTCAACTAATTATCAGGCTGTTGGACAAAACAGGGATAAGTACACTCACTTGCACATTCACTGAGATATTCCCATAACCAATGATCTCACTCTAAGGACTCTTTATCTTGTTATTTCATGTTTGCATTATTTATTATTATTTATTTATATTTGCACAGTTTGTTGCCTCTACTGGATCTTTCACTAATCCTGTTATAGCTACTATTTGATTGATTTGCACAGTATACCCATGGGAAAATTAATCTCAGGGTTGTATGTGGTGACATATATGTATTTTAATATTAAAATTTGCTTTGAATTTTTGAACACAATGTTTTCTTTCAATAAGAATTAACTATATTCATATTGTATTTTTAACAGAAATAGAATTAGAGAAAAATTAGGAAGGGAATCTCAGAGCTTGGCAAAACACAGTCACTAAGGAGCTATGTCTAAAATTAGGGACGTGCAAGATGCCAGAATTGGAGGAATATTGCACTGATTTGACTGGAGTATATTTCCAAACTACCAGTAATTTACCTCAGTGATAATATTTTATGAAATGCTGGTGCTGACAGAATTCATCATGGAGCGGCACTGAATTACTGCACCAGATTTAGTGCAGGCCTTGGGATAACTTGCTCTTGGAAAGCTACAAGAAGGAGTCAGAGAGAACGCATATCCACCCATGGGGATCAGGTTACTTTTTGGCCAAAGGAATGGGAACCAATGGGAATTGATGTGATGAGACATCAGCAAGAAGATGAGAACCAGTATGCAATGGGGAGTTCAGTGAGACAGAAGTTCTTTTACAATGTGGCTCTAGCTATCGCAGCCAGTCCAAGCAAGCAGCTGCTCAGTAGCCTTTCAGGTGGCTGTGGTGGTGACGAAACTGTCTGGAAGTTGTATCTTCCAAAAAGTTCTGGAGAGTGGAGAGTCCTGTTGAGGTTTATGCCAAACAGCTGTTATGTGGCTTTTTTTTTTACAGATGCATAAAGAGACAAAATTTTAACAGGTGCTGGAAGATAATGAACTAATTAATCATCCACTTTGGTCTGGCCACAACTTGCAGGGCTTTCAGGTCAAAGAGCTGACCATTGAATAAAAAGATCCAAAACCTATCAATACTGCAGTGTTGAGGAATGAAATTTGACACCATTGACAAAATGTGGGCAACTGTAATGGTATAAACTAAATAAATTGCATCAAAAGTATTTCCCATATTGCATGATTGAAAAATTGATGATTAAAATGTTTTTTGGGGGAAAAAACTGCAAAGTGAGAACAATCAAGACCAAACTTAAATTGTTTCCACAGGAAAAAAGCATGAACTGTGCATCGATCACACAGAGAATGCTGGAGGAACTCAGCAGGCCAGACAGCATCTATGGAAAAGAGTATTGTCTACGTTTTGGGCCGAGACCCTTCAGCAGGTTGGCAATACACTTTTCCATAGATGCTGCCTGGCCTGCTGAGTTCCTCCAGCATTTTGTGTGCGTTGCTGAGATTTCCAGCATCTGCAGATTTTTGCTGGTTTGTTACTGTATATGGAAGTTGACTGCATGTTCATAAAGAATATGGCCAAGAACAAATTATGGTTAAGGAATGAACTATTGAGGAATATCCAGGAATGAAACATTCTAAAGACTAGATTATACCTGGGCAGCATAATAACACCCTCAGTTTCTCTGGATGGAGAGATTGAGTCAAGAACCAGAAAAGCCTGCTTTGCCTTGGGTCAGCTGAAAGATCGAGCTTGGTCACAGAACATCAGGTTGGACACCAACTGCAAGGTATACAGGGCCGTTGTCATATCAGCCTTGCTATACACATGTGAGACATGGTGCCCATATCAGAGTCACTTACGCCAGCTTGACCAACTGCAGCAGCATCACCTACGTTCTCTGATGAAGATCACCTGACGAGACAAGGTCTCCAATACCGAGGTCCTCTCTCGAGCCGGAATGCCAGCAGTTTCAACCCTGGTGATGTCGGCCCAACTGCGCTGGGCAGGACATGTTGTCAGAATGCCTGACGGAAGACTGCCCAAGGACATCTTGTACGGCCAACTGTCCAGTGGTACCCGAAAACGAGGAGGCTAGTGACTACAGCACAAGGATGTTCTGCACAAGAGCCTCAAGAACGCTGACATTGCCCCATCAACATGGGAGGATCTGGCTCAAGATCACTCACAGTGGAGGGACGCCATCAGAAAAGGTGTGGACGCTGCTGAGAACAAGCTCATAGAGGCAACAGAGGAAAGGCTTAGGAAGCGCCACAACAGAGCTTCTGCCCCTGCTGCCCCTCCAGGCCTCACCTGCCAAGTATTTGGCAAGCAGGGCCTGTCACAGATCGGTCTGCACAGCCACTCCACATACCAAACCCCACTAACTGACTGAAAGGAACCATCACCATCCTATGGGATGGATAGCCCGAAGAAAAAAAGAAAGAAATTGGTAAATGAAGTCTAACAAAATTCGGAGAGATTCAAAACATCACTTATGATTGTCCTGCTTTGTATCTGACAATACAATGCAGCTGAACTGTGTTTGGATTACTCACTTCCTTTGCACATTAGTAAAATCAGCAAGCTTGATCATGTATTTCTGTCGATGTTGCATTGACACTGGTGTGCGTGCGTGCGTGCGTGCGCGCAAGCAAATTCACTTATTTAGTTGGGGTTCCTGCAGGATACCCACATTCCACTGGAAGACCAGAAGGAACTAAGAAGAATTTCCCTGACATTTCCTGCCATCAGTGACTGTAAAACAGATAGACAGGTGGATAGACAAATAAATAGTTTATTTATTTAGTTATTTATTGGGATGCAGCACAGAATAGGCCCTTCCTGCCCTTCTAGCAATGCAATCCAATTTAGTCCTAGCCTAATCATGGGACAATTTATAATGACCAGTTAACCTATCAAATGGTATGTCTTTGGAATGTGGGGGGAAATGGAAGCACCCAGCGGGAACCCACATGGTCACGGGAGAACATACAAACTCCTTACAGGCAGTAATGGGAATTGAACCGGCTTGCTGGTACTGTAAAGCATTTTGCTAACAACTATGCTATTGTGCTGTCCTTAGGTAGATAAGAAAATCCTGCAATCTTTTACAAATATGACAAAAATCTAGTATGATAGTTATGTGTAGAATTGTTCAAGTTTGTCATTCAACCATACATCAATACAGCCAAAGAAACAGCACTCCCCACAGGGCCAAGGTGCAAAACACAGTACCAATAGTGACACACAGCACAGTGAGTGAGGCCTCCCACGGTCAGGATCGAACATGGATGCTGCATCCTAGCTGTCTAGATACACCAGCTGGGGCCACATGATACGGAGAGCTCGCTGTTGCCCATGTAGCAAGCTCCCCCTCTCCATGCATCTGATAAACCCAGAGAAATGGCAGAGACCAATAGGGTTTGGTATCAGCAAAATCGCAGGAGATGCCAGTCAATTTTGAACTCAACGTGGGACTGCCCGAGGGACTCCAGCTCCAGATTTTCCCCTCTGGGTTTACTCTCGAAGTCTTCCCCATGAGTGAGCACAGTGCAAAGCAGCGGAGGTTTGAGATCGGAGTTTTCCTTCTCCTAGATCAGCTGCCAATCATGACACATATAATTACGGTAGCAGAAAACCATACAGGCAAAGTCCCTGTGTGGTATGGCCTGTTGATTGATGGTGCATGGGATGCAGTCCTGGATCCACGCTTCTGTAGCTCCTCGTCATGCACCAGTGCAGCAGCGCATGGATGCAATCCAGCTCATCTTCCACAGGGGGCACCAACAGGAGAGGCCAGCCCCCAACCCAGCATGAACTCCAGCAACGCCTTTGCCCTCTCCCTCCCCGCCTCCAGTGTCTCCTCCCTGTGGGCAGCTGCACCAAGTGAACCTACGGCATCGTGGCCTGGTCTAGGCAACAACCGAGGCCACACAGCTCCACCGCCAGGGAACTAGACTTGTAGTATTCTACATTACCATAATCAAACAGTTTATTCAGTACAATTTATCTCAAGACAAGGACACAAAAACAAATAAATTACATTTTGCCGTATTAGGGGACCATTGTGCTCAAGTAAAAAAAGACTTCAGATGACCTCCAGCAATGTTAATTCCCTACTTTTCAATTTTCCATAAACCTAGTTTATATTGGTTTCTGTTCCAAAACCCTCAACATATTGATGTGTCCCGGATGCCAAGAAGGTTAAAAATAGATTTAAGTTTTTCCATTACAGTGACAAGCTACAGTTTTATTGAGCATTATAGTCCATGAGAAGACAACATCAAGGTTACTTTATTAGCATTAAGCACTCAGCATCACTCCTCACTCAGCTCTTCCCCCATCCCTCAGCTTCTGAAAAGAGTAAATTCTGTTTTGGGGATCTTGAGCATTTGTTTTTTTTAAAAACTACTTGCGAACCTAATAAACTAGTGTTCAGCTAGCAATAAACTAGATGCAGATTAATTAAGTCCATTCAAGCTACTTGCATTTTCGAATCATGCTTGATTATCATGTAAATTACAAACAACTCATATTAGGAATCAGGTCTCACTTCAGATTGCAGCTTAGCCTTGCCACTGGAAACATGGCTGACGGGTTTGATTCTCAGATCACTGTTTGAGTCTGAGAGATACAAATCCCTAATCAGTGGCAGCAGTTCATGTATAATTATGCTCTGAAGTGGGACTGCTGAATATGAGTGCCATTCTGTAAGAGTATGACTGGGCTAAACTTATAAGAAATTTGCATTGACTGAAACAACGAACACCTAAAAATATGACACTGGTAAGCGGATTACTGGATTTAACACTGAAAACAATCCTTGAGGAAAATACTCATTATGTGGAGATGTGCTTTAGAACCTGGCTTTGAAAGCAAAATCAGCTCATTTCATCCACCCTTTATCCTTCCCACCTGAAAATAACCTACCGTTACCAGAGCAGTAAACAGTCTGCTGGAGATGACACGAGAGACAGCAGGAACTACACAGAAAGCACTGGAGGAACTCAACAGGTCAGGCAGTGGCCAGGAGGGAAATGTTCTCAATCAAGGGTTGGAACAGGAGCTGGCAGGACATAGATGGATTCAGGTGAGGGGTGACAGGCAGGCGAGTGAGGGAGCGAGTGAGAATGATAAGTGGAAATAACAGAACTGAAGAAGGTGGACTCTTACAGGAGTAGACAGTGGACCTTAGAATAAGGTAAGGACTGAGGAGGGAAAGTGAGAGAAACGTACGGTGATAAGCAGATCAACTGGGTGACGTTGGTAAAAGAGATGGAGTAAGGGACAATAAAAGGGTGGGAAGAGGGGTGTGGATACTGCAAGTTGGATAAATTGATATTCATGCTGTTAGGTTGGAGACTACCAAGGCTGAATTGGAGGTGCTATTCCTCTAATCTTTGACTTGGCTCAAATTGATAACAAAGGACAGACTTGTCAGTGTAGAAACAGAACATGAGTTAAAATAGCTGGCCGTTTAAAATCATTGGTGAGATCGGAGTCTGAGACGACAGGCCTTTTTGGGGCTCAGTCCTAAGAGTTACTGCATTCCTCACTCTTGCTGCTTTCCCTCCTGCACCACGGCAGGAAGTGTTGCCAATGATTCATCACTACATTTCCCAAGGCTCTTCCGTCCCGACACTCGTGTTAAGAATACTTGTGGCCAAAATGAGAATCAATTCTGATGCTCGCCATGATCAGGAGGAAGCTGATCTGTCCCTCAGAATGAGGGGGACGGGGGAAGAGGAGTGGGAGAAGACTGGGAGGTTAAGGAGCCACTTTTTACTTCCAAAGCTTTGCTTCACATAGCAAAAGTGTGTTTAAAATATGATAGCAGCACAGGTCAGCTGTTTTTTTTTTGTTATCGTTACTGTATAATAATGCAACAGAACTTTTGAGAAGATCAAAAGTCACATTTGAGCAATTCCCGACTCCGGGGCTTTGCCCAAAGAGGATTTTTAGATTTGATGTAAATGAATTAATAGTCAGAAGCTCAGAATTGTAGAGCACAGCAATGCTCTACAATTCAAACCAGTCACATCCTTGCTGACTTTTTTACCCCATCTACACTAATCCAAATTACCTGCATTCGGACTAAATGCCTCTTTGTCCTGCCTATTTACATTTCTGCCTAAATACCTCTTAAGCATAATAGTGGCATCTGATTCCACCAGCTCCTTTCCAGAAAACAACCATACTCTGTAAGAAAACTTGTCCCTTAAAAATCTGCCTGATCAATGCTTCTTTCAGCCTCCTTTGCTCCACAGAAACAATCCCAGCCCACATAATTCCTCCCTATAAGTAAAATCCTCTGATCCAGGCATTGTCCTGCCAAAAAACCCTGGTACTCTCTCCAGCACAATCACATTGTGTGACTTCTTACCACAATATAGCACCTTTCACATCGCGAGGCATCTCAGAACCAACAAAGCTGGTCTTTATAATCAGCACACAAAGATAAATGAAGGTGTGTTAATATGGAACACACACAGTGCAGCACTGGGTAGACGATTTAGCCCATGATGTTGTGTAATCTTGAAGGTATTTTATACTAAATGTCTTCCTCCCATGTATCTCTCTGTTTTCTTCATATTCATCTATCGATATAAAAGTCTCTTTACCTCGATCCCACTACTACTCTTGGTTACCTACTCCAGGTACCTACCGTTCTGTGTGTAAAAATACTTGCCCCTAACATCACCTTTAAACTTTCTCCCTCTATCCTTGAAAGCATGCCCTCTGGTATTTGACATTTCTACACCGGGAGAAAAGCTTCTTCCCGTCCATCCTGTCTATGCCTGTCATAAATTTAAAACCTCTATCAGGTCTCCTTTCAGTCTGACACTCTGGCAAGAACCAGCCAGGTTTATCCAAGCTTTCCTTATAGCCAATACCATCTAATCTAGCCAGTATCTTGGTAAACCTCTTTTGCTTTCTCTCCACATCCTTCCTATAATGGGGCAATCAGAATTTCATGCAATACTCCACGAGTGGTCTGACTAAAATTTTAGACAGGTGGAGCGTGACTTCCTTGTTCTTATATTCTTAGACCTACTAATGAAGGTCAGCATGCTGTATGCCTTCTTTACCATTTTATCCATTTGCGTAGTTACTTTCAGTGAGCGTAGAACATTGTAAGTTATCAATCCAACACCGGCAAGAGAATCCAATGCTCAGCAGAATTTCTCCGCGGTAGTTTGTCCCAGCAAAACACATCATTGCCAGGCCAAGCTTTTCCTTCCTGTCCCATAACTGACTCGCTCAACCACGGTAGAGAAGTGGTTAGTGCGATGTTATTACAGCTCAAAGCCTTGTGGATCATCCTCGGGAAACTTGGCTGCCCTTCAAAGTTCATCAACCTCATACGCCTCTTCCATGACAACATGACTGCAGAGGTTCGCTCAGCTGACGAACCTAGCGAGAAATTTTACATCTCCAACGGCGTTAAACAGGGCTGTGTGCTTGCACCAGTACTTTTCAACCTTTTCTTCACTCAAGTACTAACGCATGCTGTCAAAAACCTAAACCTGGGCATTTATATCAAATACTGCCTGGACGGGTCACTCTTTGACCTACGTCGCATTGCAGCACACACAAAGATCCTCCGAAACCTGTTCATAGAAGCGCTCTTTGCAGATGACTGCGCACTCATGGTGCACCAAGAGGACCACCTACAAATAACGGTCAGCAAATTCTCCACTGCATCTAAATTGTTCGGCTTGACAATCAGCCTCGGTAAAACATAGGTCCTCCTGCAGCCTGCACCTAACAGCGCCCCACCACAGCCATGCATCACCATCGATGACACACAACTACGCAACGTTGACAACTTCAAATACCTGGGGAGTACCATCTCCAGCGACGGTGCCCTTGATAAAGAAATCCACGTCAAGGATCCAGAAAGCAAGCCAGGCACTCAGAAGGCTCCGGGTCAAAGTTCTGCAGCACAAAGACATTCACCTCTCCACTAAACTGAAGGTTTACAATGCTGTTGTGGTCTCATCACTTCTATGTGGCTGTGAAACCTGGACACTGCATCACAGACATGTCAAACTCTTTGAAAAATCCCACAATCGCGCTCTGCAATCAATCATGCAAATCTGCTGGCAAGACCGTATCTCCAACCTGACAGTCCTGGACCGAGCCAATTCCACAAGCATTGAAGCCAAGGTTTAGAAGGCTCAGCTCAGATGGTCCGGCCGTGTGATCCACATGGATGAGTTCAGAATGCCGCGTCAGTTGTTCTACAGAGAACTGGTGCAGGGCAACCATGCCCAAGGAAGAGGTACAAGGACATCCTCAAGTCAAACCTTAAGTGGGCCAAACTCCATCCCCGCAATCTCGAACACACTGCTGCTGATCGGTCCAAGTGGCGCAATCTATGCTCCAAGGCAGGAAACAACTTCCAAGCCAACTGGCGCATGCAGCGCCTCAAGGCGAGTCAAGATAGACACAGGAAGGCGTCCGCTCCTGCCCCAACAGGCAGTGCTCCTTGCCCCATCTGCGACCGTATCTGCGCTTCGGACTTCGACCTCAGAAATCATATGCATGCCCACAGACTGCGCAACACATCCGTCTTCCTCGGACTTTGAGAGTCTACTACTACTACTATTACAGCTCGGGCTTTGAAGTTCAATTCCAACACCATCTGTACATCTTCACCATGATCGTGTGGGTTTCCTTCAGGCCCCCTCTTGCCTCCTCCAACATTCCAAAGACATACCAGTTCGTAGATTAACTGGTCATTGTAAATCGTCCTGTGATTAGGTTAGGGTTAAATAGCTGGGTGCTGGGGGGTGTGCTCATTAGGTTGGAAGGGCCTGTTCTGCACTGTATCTCTAAATATATAAATAACCTTCTTGTTTCGCTGTGTCCTTCTCAGGCAATCCAAGGCCGCTAACCTTTGTTTAGAAAGTCTGAGGAGAACTGGGCAAATGATTCTTGGCACCGACAGTGAGTTGCACTGAAGAACACTTCAGCTGAGAAAAGCGCCTAAGTGCTGAACCAGAACAAACCTTCTCACAGAGGGTCATGAATCTTCAGATTGCCCTGCCCAAAAGAAGACATGAAAGTATTTACTGAGGAGGCGGGCAAGATTTTGAAGGACGGGGGAATTCAAAAGAGGAGCTGAGGCATGGAAGTCATGATTACATGAAATGGCAGGGCAGGCTTGAGGGACCAGGGCAGGCCTGTTTCTATTTTCTTGTACAACACACACACAAAATGCTGGAGGAACTCAGCAGGTCAGGCAGCATCTATGGAAATAAATAAACGGGAGACGTTTCAGGCCGAGACCTTTATTCGGGTCTTTGGATTTGGATTTCCAGCAAATGCAGGCTTTCTTGTGTTCTTGGAGTGATTCATTCAATCAGTGCTCTTGCGGTTAGATTACTCACATTACACTGGTTTTCTGGCTCTGTGGCGAGGTTCCTCAGAAGAGTCACGAGCAGTGGGGTCAGGCCAGCTATTGGCACCCAGCAGCCAATTAGTCACCTGACTGTCTTAGTGAAACAGCGGAGCTTTGAGAGCTGGCAGAGGTGGTGGAAACATCACCAACACCATCAGGAAACTAGATCCAAACCTGCGGCACGTAATGCTTGTACACGCCAAGGAGTCATCGATGAATCAGTGAGAAGCCATCCTATTGAGAAGCAGAGCAATTTTGGCTGGGAACAACATGGGGCGACACACGCAAAGTAGCCTTTGAGATCTGAGGTCCTTTGGAGTTCTGCTGGAAGGTAAATCCGGGCACTCTACCTGCCTATTTGTCAGCTTTCACGGGGATCACATGCAGCCTTGCAATTTGCCGACGGGTGACCTTCCTGACGGCAAACTACACAGCAAAATGATAATTGACAATTGAGTTATTATTGTCACACGTACCAAAATGCAATCTTTGTTTGCATGCCGTCCAGACAGGTCATGCTTTACACTACCTCATCAAGGTACGGTAATACGAAAGGGAAAAAAAACAACAGAATGCAGAATAAAATTAAAAGTTACAGAGGAAGTGCAGTGCAGGTAGACAGATCACTTGCAAGGGTCAAGACAATCTAGATTGAGAGATCAAAACTCATCATCTATCAACAAGATAGGTCTGATCAACAGCAGAACAGAATCTGTCCGTGAGTCTGGTGGCACATGTTCTCAAGCTCTTGTACCCTCTGCCCATCGGGAAAGGGATAAGGAAAGAACGACGAGCATTGGGTGGGCCCTTGAGTCTGCTGCTGCCTTCCCGAGGCAGTGGGAAGTGCAGGCAGAGGGAATGGAGGGGAGGCTGGTTTTCCTGAC
This sequence comes from Hypanus sabinus, assembly GCF_030144855.1. NCBI lineage: Eukaryota > Metazoa > Chordata > Chondrichthyes > Myliobatiformes > Dasyatidae > Hypanus > Hypanus sabinus. Next base: position 42,979,261 of record NC_082719.1, on the reverse strand, counting down.
AGATTGGGCAGTGGGAAGTGCAGGCAGAGGGAATGGAGGGGAGGCTGGTTTTCGTGACAGATTGGGCAGTGGGAAGTGCAGGCAGAGGGAATGGAGGGGAGGCTGGTTTTCGTGACAGATTGGGCAGTGGGAAGTGCAGGCAGAGGGAATGGAGGGGAGGCTGGTTTTCCTGACAGATTGGGCAGTGGGAAGTGCAGGCAGAGGGAATGGAGGGGAGGCTGGTTTTCCTGACAGATTGGGCAGTGGGAAGTGCAGGCAGAGGGAATGGAGGGGAGGCTGGTTTTCGTGACAGATTGGGCAGTGGGAAGTGCAGACAGAGGGAATGGAGGGGAGGCTGGTTTTCCTGACAGATTGGGCAGTGGGAAGTGCAGACAGAGGGAATGGAGGGGAGGCTGGTTTTCGTGACAGATTGGGCAGTGGGAAGTGCAGACAGAGGGAATGGAGGGGAGGCTGGTTTTCGTGACAGATTGGGCAGTGGGAAGTGCAGGCAGAGGGAATGGAGGGGAGGCTGGTTTTCCTGACAGATTGGGCAGTGGGAAGTGCAGACAGAGGGAATGGAGGGGAGGCTGGTCTTCGGGACAGATTGGGCAGTGGGAAGTGCAGACAGAGGGAATGGAGGGGAGGCTAGTTTTCGGGACAGATTGGGCAGTGGGAAGTGCAGACAGAGGGAATGGAGGGGAGGCTGGTTTTCAGGACAGATTGGGCAGTGGGAAGTGCAGGCAGAGGGAATGGAGGGGAGGCTGGCTTTCCTGACAGATTGGGCAGTGGGAAGTGCAGACAGAGTGAATGGAGGGGAGGCTGGCTTTCCTGACAGATTGGGCAGTGGGAAGTGCAGACAGAGGGAATGGAGGGGAGGCTGGTCTTCGGGACAGATTGGGCAGTGGGAAGTGCAGACAGAGGGAATGGAGGGGAGGCTGGTCTTCGGGACAGATTGGGCAGTGGGAAGTGCAGGCAGAGGGAATGGAGGGGAGGCTGGCTTTCCTGACAGATTGGGCAGTGGGAAGTGCAGGCAGAGGGAATGGAGGGGAGGCTGGCTTTCCTGACAGATTGGGCAGTGGGAAGTGCAGGCAGAGGGAATGGAGGGGAGGCTGGCTTTCCTGACAGATTGGGCAGTGGGAAGTGCAGACAGAGGGAATGGAGGGCAGGCTGGTCTTCGGGACAGATTGGGCAGTGGGAAGTGCAGGCAAAGGGAATGGAGGGGAGGCTGGCTTTCCTGACAGATTGGGCAGTGGGAAGTGCAGACAGAGGGAATGGAGGGGAGGCTGGTTTTCAGGACAGATTGGGCAGTGGGAAGTGCAGACAGAGGGAATGGAGGGGAGGCTGGCTTTCCTGACAGATTGGGCAGTGGGAAGTGCAGACAGAGGGAATGGAGGGGAGGCTGGTTTTCAGGACAGATTGGGCAGTGGGAAGTGCAGACAGAGGGAATGGAGGGGAGGCTGGTTTTCGGGACAGATTGGGCAGTGGGAAGTGCAGACAGAGGGAATGGAGGGGAGGCTGGTTTTCAGGACAGATTGGGCAGAGGGAAGTGCAGACAGAGGGAATGGAGGGGAGGCTGGTTTTTGGGACAGATTGGGCAGTGGGAAGTGCAGGCAGAGGGAATGGAGGGGAGGCTGGTTTTCGGGACAGACTGGGCAGTGGGAAGTGCAGACAGAGGGAATGGAGGGGAGGCTGGTTTTCAGGACAGATTGGGCAGTGGGAAGTGCAGACAGAGGGAATGGAGGGGAGGCTGGTTTTCGTGACAGATTGGGCAGTGGGAAGTGCAGACAGAGGGAATGGAGGGGAGGCTGGTTTTCGTGACAGATTGGGCAGTGGGAAGTGCAGACAGAGGGAATGGAGGGGAGGCTGGTTTTTGGGACAGATTGGGCAATGGGAAGTGCAGACAGAGGGAATGGAGGGGAGGCTGCTTTACGTGGCAGATTGGGCAAGGGGAAGTGCAGACAGAGTGAATGGAGGGGAGGCTGATTTACGTGACAGATTGGGCAGTGGGAATGGAGGGGAGGCTGCTTTACGTGGCAGATTGGGCAGTGGGAATGGAGGGGAGGCTGCTTTTCGTGACAGATTGGGCAGTGGGAAGTGCAGACAGAGGGAATGGAGGGGAGGCTGGTTTTCGGGACAGATTGGGCAGTGGGAAGTGCAGACAGAGTGAATGGAGGGGAGGCTGATTTACGTGACAGATTGGGCAGTGGGAATGGAGGGGAGGCTGCTTTTCGTGACAGATTGGGCAGTGGGAAGTGCAGACAGAGGGAATGGAGGGGAGGCTGGTTTTCGGGACAGATTGGGCAGTGGGAAGTGCAGACAGAGTGAATGGAGGGGAGGCTGATTTACGTGACAGATTGGGCAGTGGGAATGGAGGGGAGGCTGCTTTTCGTGACAGATTGGGCAGTGGGAAGTGCAGACAGAGGGAATGGAGGGGAGGCTGGTTTTCGGGACAGATTGGGCAGTGGGAAGTGCAGACAGAGTGAATGGAGGGGAGGCTGATTTACGTGACAGATTGGGCAGTGGGAATGGAGGGGAGGCTGCTTTACGTGGCAGATTGGGCAGCATTCACAATTTTCTGCTGTTTCCGTCAACTGGCACCGTTGATGCCGCCAGAAGCAGCACGTGATGCACGAAGGGTTAGAGGCAGACTTACGATGCGGCACTCCCAGCCATGTTCCAGAGGATGGCATGCTCTTCACTGAGACGGCCGGTAAACCATCCCGCTTTAACCCACAAATATCTGTAACTTATGCAAATGATAAGGTCTGCGGGGGATTTAATTGTGAACTCTTGCCTGGGCTTGTGTTTCCGCTCCTGAATTCAGATCTGTGCTTGTGAAACAACACCTTCCCCTCCCTCCCTTGAGGGCCTTCCCCTCTTTCACTGTCTTCTTGCAGCCTAAACAAACTTTTGCTGCTGATCTGCATCAAGTAAAGAGCCCCATCTAGTGACACATTTGAAAAGTTACAAAGCATATTTAACGTTCAGGTATTGTCATGCCAAACGAAGCTATGTTACTCCAGACCAAGGTGCACGACACAGTACGTACAACTCTCACACTCAGGGGTGTGCTCCTAAGTTCCCACTACTGCCTGTAAGGAGTTTGTACATTCTCCCCGTGACCACGCTCCGGTTTCCTCCCACAGTCCAAAAGACGCACCGATTGGCAGGTTAATTGGTCGCTGTAAACTGTCCCGTGATTAGACGAGGATTAAATCAGAGGATTGTTGGGGGCACAGCTCAAAGGGCCAAAAGGCCTACTCCGTGCCGCATCTCAAAAAAATAAATGAATAAATAAACATCTTTGTCCAGATGAAAGAACATACAAAGCAAATGATCTTACCCAAGGGTTGGATGAAGATGATCCCAGGGCCCATATGATCAGTAAAGCAAAACCACTCTTTCCCTATTCCACCAACCAGCCATTTCTTAAGCTTCTCCCAGAAACACATTCCAGCTGCAGTGTATCAGAAGATAAACAGGATGGTAAGACAAATTGGAGGGACCTTACTGTTTCATTTTGTGAGAAATAAGAAAATTAAAAATCAGTAGTAATATAGAAGCCCATTCCCTTGTGCTTGTTTGTATCCACCATGAGTATGGCACTCTTCTCAATTAAGATTGTGAAAAAGATGATTATGATATTGCATTTAATTTACGTTTTTATTTTATAAGTTTGATTTTGTCAAGTACAGGCTGTTAACAGACTTTCAACAAAGACAGATTGTGCTTATGCTGCAAAAGAGACTGTTCCCATGGCAACAGTGACATTACCATCAAGATTAAAGAAATGCTGCATCCTTACAAATACAACTTTCAATCCTTGTGGAATAATCAACAACATGTGGATCTAAAAAGGTGAAATGCCGTGTTGAAAGTCCACATGGGTTTATTATTACCGAGACACATGGGTACAGAAGCTTTCTGCACACAGAATGCAAAATTAAAATACTTATTCAGCCTGGTAGTGGTGATGTTTCTGACTCACTGAGTCAGAAATTTATGCAGGGTCATGCTTATATAGTGGAGGAGCAACCGTCGGGAGAATTCCAAATCAGACCAGGAAATGTTTGTCCTCCTAAAGGAATGCTGGTCACCATCTAGCTCCAGAATAAATCCCTCTCTTTCCCCAAGATGTCATTTATTCTGCTCAATCCCAAACAAGATTCCCTAAGGTGTGTATTCACGCAACTTCAACTCACAACCTTCGCGTCTGTGATCTGCAAAGGAAGAAGAGCAGGCCATTCAGTTCCTCAAACCTCAGAAATTTAATAAGATCACAATTGATCTGTCATCTGATACTATTTATTTCCCTGTTATCCATATCCTTTAATATCTTTGGTTATTATCATCAATTCTCATTTGAGGGACACCGATCCTTCCCAAGGTGAAGCAAGGTTACCTGTACAAGGAAATCAAGTACAGGACTTTCTGGGTGTATCTCTATCCCAGGTAATATGGAATTAGCAAGTGCCTTTGTATTCATAAGGACATTCGCATGACAGAAAGCTGCAGATTACAGTCAACTGGGGTCTTTAGAAACATAGAAAACCTGCAGCAAAATACAGGCCCTTCGGCCCACAAATTTGTGCCAAACATGTCCCTACCTTAAAATTACTAGGGTTACCCACAACCCTCTGTTTTTGTAAGCTCCATGTACCTATCCAGGAGTCTCTTAAAAGACCCTATTGTATCTGCCTCCACCACCGTTGCTGGCAGACTATTCCATGCACTCACCACTCTCTGAGTAAAAAACTTACCCCTGACATCTCCTCTGTACCTACTCCCCAATACGTTAAACCTGTGTCCTCTTGTGGCAGCCATTTCAGCCCTGGGAAAAAGCCTCTGACTATCCACATGATCAATGCCTCTCATCATCTTATACACCTCTATCAGGTCACCTCTCATCCTCCGTCGCTCCAAGGAGAAAAGGCCGAGTTCACTCAACCTGTTCTCATAAGGCATGCTCCCCTATCCAGGCAACACGCTGTACCCTTTCTATGGTTTCCAAGTCCTTCCTGTAGTGAGGTAACCAGAACTGAGCACAGAACTCAAAGTGGGGTCTGACCAGGTTCCTATATAGATGCAACATTATCTCTCGGCTCCTAAACTCAATTCCACAATTGATGAAGGCAAATACACCATACACCTTCTTAACCACAGAGTCAACCTGCACAGCTGCTTTGAGCATCCTATGGAATCGGACCCCAAGATCCCTCTGATCCTCCACACTGCCAAAAGTCTTACCATTAATATTATATTCTGCCATCATATTTGACCTACCAAAATGAACCACTTCACACTTATCTGGGTTGAACTCCATCTGCCACTTCTTAGCCCAGTTTTGCATCCTATCAATGTCCCACTGTAACCTCTGACAGCCCTCTACACTATCCACAACAGCCCCAATCTTTGTGTCATCAGCAAATTTACTAACCCAACCCTCCATTTCCTCATCCGGGTCATTGATAAAAATCACAAAGAGTAAGGGTCGCAGAACAGATCCCTGAGGCCCACCACTGGTCTCTGGCCTCCATGCAGAAACTGACCCGTCTACAACCACTCTGCCTTCTGTGGGCAAGCCAGTTCTGGATCCACAAAGCAATGTCCCCTTGGATCCCATGCCTCCTTACTTTCTCAATAAGTCTTGCATGGGGTACCTAATCAAATGCCTTGCTGAAATCTATATACACTACATCTATTGCTCTTCCTTCATCAATGTGTTTAGTCACATCCTCAAAAAATTCTATCAGGTTCATAAGACACGACCTGCCTTTGACAAAGCCATGCTGACTACTCCTAATCATATTATACCTCTCCAAATGTACAATATTCCTGCCTCTCAGGATCTTCTCCATCAACTTACCAATCACTGAAGTAAGACTCACTGGTCTATCATTTCCTGGGCTATCTCTACTCCCTTTCTTGAATAAGGGAACAACATCCACAACCCTCCAATCCTCCGGATCTCTCCCATCCCAATTGAAGATGCATAGATCATCGCCAGAGGCTCAGCAATCCTTACTTTTACTTTACTTTATTGTCACCAAACAATTGACACTAGGGTGTACAATCATCACAGTGATATTTGATTCTGCGCTTCATGCTCCCTGAAGTACAAATCGAAGTAAATATAATAAAAATTTAAATTATAAATCATAATTAGAAAATAGAAAATGGAAAGTAAGGTAGTGCAAGTCAGGTCCGGATATTTGGAAGGTACGGCCCAGATCCGGGTCAGGATCCGTTCATCAGTCTTATCACAGTTGGAAAGAAGCTGTTCCCAAATCTGGCCGTATGAATCTTCAAGCTCCTGAACCTTCTCCCGGAGGGAAGAGGGACAAAAAGTATGTTGGCTGGGTGGGTTGTGTCCTTGATTATCCTGGCAGCCCTGCTCCGACAGCATGTGGTGTAAAGTGTAAATTTCCTCTCTCGCCTCCAACAGTAGCCTGGGGACACCTCATCTGGTCCCGGTGACTTATCCAACTTGATGCTTTCCAAAAGCTCCAGCACATCCTCTTTCTTGATATCTACATGCTCAAGCTTTTCAGTCTGCTGCGTCATCACTACAAGCACTAAGATCCTTTTCTTCCATAATGAATACTGAAGTAAAGCATTCATTAAGTACCTCTGCTATTTCCTCCATTTCCATACACACTTTCCCACTGTCTGACTTGATAGGTCCTATTCTTTCACATCTTATCCTCTTGCTCTTCACATACTTGTGAAATGCCTTGGGGTTTTCCTTAATTCATGGCCCCTTCTGGCTCTCCTAATTTCCTTCTTAAGCTCTTTACTGTTAGCCTTCTAATTTTCTAGATCTCTAACATTACTTAGCTCTCTGAACCTTTTGTAAGCTTTTCTTTTCTTCTTGACTAGATTTATTTTAGCCTTTGTACACCACGGTTCCTGTACCCTAACATAACTTCCCTGTCTCATTGGAATGTACCTGTGCAGAACTCCACACAAATATCCCTGTACATTTGCCACATTTCTTCCGTACCTTTCCCTGCGAATATCTGTTCCCAACTTAAGCTTCCAAGTTCCTGCCTGATCGCCTCATAATTCCCCATTACTCCAATTAAATGCTTTTCTAACTTGTCTGTTCCTATCTCTCTCCAATGCTATTATAAAGGAGATAGAATTATGATCACTATCACTAAAATGCTCTCCCACTGAGAGATCTGACACCTGAACAGGTTCATTTCCCAATACCAGATCAAGTACAGCCCAATACCAAACCTAGTTTCTTTACCCTGTTTATTACTACCTTGACATGGACATAGACACACAGCAGCCACTTTAATAGGTACACCTACTCTTTAATGCAAACATCTATTCAGGCAATCATGGCAGAAACTTGATGCATAATAGCATGGAGGACATGGTAAAGAGGTTCAACTGTTGTTCAGACCAAACGTCACAATGGGGGAAAATAATGTGATCTAAGTGATTTTGACTGTGGAATGATTGTTGGTGCCAGTATCTCAGAAACTACTGATCTCCTGGGATTTTCCCGCACAAACATCTCTAGAGTTAACGGGAGAATGGTGCAAAAAAACTAACAAAAAAAATCCATTGAGCAGCAGCTCTGTGGGCAAAAATGCCTGTGAATGAGAGAGGTCAGAGGAGAATGGCCAGACTGGTTCAAGCCGACAGCAACTCACAACAGCAGAGGAGCCCCCCTGAACGCACCTTCGAAGTGGACGGGCTACAGCAGCGGAAGATCACAAAACAGTGGCCACTTTATTAGGTACAGGAGGTGACTCGTAAAGTGGCCACCTAGTGCATTTAAATATAGTGTGACTGAATACCACGAACGTTAGCACTCACCTCACATCCAAAAGAATCGCCAATGTTTCTAATTTTGCAAGTTACTGCTGGTCTGCCATTTGATACCAAGGTCAGATTGCAACTGGAGCAGTTATGCTTGCTTCTCGGCCAAGGGCACAGAGGGACAATAAACTGTCTTAGCTGCCAGTAGTCTGTTGCATGACAATATTACCCTTACAAATGCAAGAAAGAAAATCAGCTACAGTATCAGGTCACTGGAGAAGAAAACAGAATCGAGCATCACTGCTGCATTTGATTATGATAACTGTGATCTCAGTCACTCCCTCTACAATGTTTTCCATCGATTTTTTTTCCCAATAATCAGGTGGCAGGAATTATCAAGCATTTTGTTATGGTAACCATTTGCTTTACAAGTTTTCAAGTCAGTCGGGGTACTAAGGAGGGGATTTTAACCTGATTTTTCATAGTGATTGGACTGAACTCTGACACCTCGAACTGTAATCGTGTTGCGCTAACTACTATGGTACCGTGGTGCCCGCTATTTATTTATTTATTCATTTTTAATGTGCACAGACTGTCTTCTTTTGCACAATGATTCCAAAAGCAGCATTTTACAGCTTGACCTGACTCTGGCACATTCCCCTTTTCCAACCTCACCAATCTCACTCCATCTCCAATCATCCTCCAACATAATCAATAATCTTCCCACTTGCCCAGCTTGGACAACGGCTCTCTTCTCTGTGGCTGCTTGATCAGTCCTTTTTACCCGATACCGAGCAGCCAGAAAGCAGTGGAAACCATGCAGAAGCACGTGGATTAGGTGCAGAACCAGGCCGCTCAAATCCTCTAGCCTGCACTGCCATTGGCTGATCTGTGTGCCCTCAGTGAAGATTCAAACTTTTGCTTATCAAGTATCCATCCACTTCAATTTTAAAAATATCCAGAGACTTCTCCATTCAGTCTTCTGACAGGGAGAGAGTTCCAAAGACTTATAACCATCCCAACGTGCTTCAAGGCCGCCACCATCGTCCCCGTGCCGAAAAAGTCTTCGGTGTCCTGCCTAAATGACTACCGTCCCGTTGCACTCACATCCATCATCATGAAGTGTTTCGAGAGGCTCATCATCAGGCACATCAAGACCCTGCTGACCCCCTCATTGAACCCCCTGCAGTTTGCATACCGTCCCAACCGCTCAACAGACAACGCCATTGCCACCACCCTCCACCTGGCTCTAATCCACCTGGACAAAATAGACATATACGTTCCGATGCTGTTCATAGACTTCAGTTCAGCATTCAACACAATCATCCCACAGAAACTGATTGGAAAGCTCAGCCTACTGGGCCTGAACACCTTCCTCTGCAACTGGATCCTAGACTTCCTGACTGGGAGACCTCAGTCAGTCCGGATCGGGAGCAGCATCTCCAACACCATCACACTGAGCACGGGGTCCCCACAGGGCTGGGTGCTTAGTCCACTGCTGTTCACTCTGCTGACCCACGACTGTGCTGCAACACACAGCTCGAACCACATCATCAAGTTTGCCAATGACACCACCGTGGTGGGTCTCATTAGTAAGAACGATGAGTCAGCTTACAGAGAGGAGGTGCAGCAGCTAACAGACTGGTGCAGAGCCAACAACCTGACTCTGAATGTGAACAAAACAAAAGAGATGGTTGTTGACTTCAGGAGGGCACAGAGCGACCACCCCCTGCTGAACATTGATGGCTCCTCGGTAGAGATCGTTAAGAGCACCAAATTTCTTGGTGTTCACCTGGCGGAGAATCTCACCTGGTCCCTCAACACCAGCTCAGCAGTGTCTCTACTTTCTGCGAAAGTGAGAAAAGTCAATCTCCCACCCCCCCACCCCCATCCTCATCACATTCTACAGGGGTTATATTGAAAGCATCCTGAGCAGTTGCTTCACTGCCTGGTTTGGAAATTGCATCATCTCAGGTCGCAAGACCCTGCAGCGGATTGTGAGGTCAGCTGAGAAGATCATCGGGGTCTCTCTTCCCGCCATCATGGACATTTACACTACACGCTGCATCCTCAAGGCAAACAGCATTATGAAGGACCCCACACACCCCTCACACAAACTCTTCTCCCTCCTGCCATCTGGGAAAAGTCACTGAAGCATTCGTGCTCTCACAATCAGACTATGTAACAGTTTCTTCCCAAGCCATCAGACTCCTGAATACCCAGAACCTGGACTGACACCAACTTACTACCCTCTACTGTGCCTATTGCCTTGTTTATTATTTATTGTAATGCTGGCACTGTTTTGTGCACTTTATGCAGTCCTGGGTAGGTCTGTAGTCTAGTGTAGTTTATTTCTGTGCTTTTTTTTTTACGTAGTTCAGTGTAGTTTTTGTACTGTATCATGTAACACCATGGTCCTGAAAAATGTTGTCTCATTTTTACTGCGTACTGTACCAGCAGTTATGGTCAAAATGACAATAAAAAGTGACTTGACTTGATAATTGGAGATTGCACCATTTAGCACATTTACAAGGAGTGCTGCCACAAGAAAGGGCCCCCACCATCCATGCTATACTGTCTTCTCAGTGCTGCCAGTACAGGAGCCTTAGGTCCCACACTATTAGGCTGAGGAACAGTAATCACTCTTCAACCATCAGGCTCATGAACTGACTTGAATCGCTTCACTCACCTCAACTATGAACTGATTTCACAAGCTCTGGACTCACTTTCAAAGCCTCTACAACTCATGTTCTCTGCATTATTTACTCACTCACTCTATTTATTTAGCGATACAGCACAGAGTAGGCGCTTCTAGCCCTATGAGCAGTGCTGCCCCAGCAACCTCCGGTAACCCTGATTTAATCCTAACCCAATCACAGTACAGTTTACAGTGATCAATCAACCCACTTGGTAACACGCGCAAAATGCTGGAGGTGGAGGAACTCAGCAGGCCAGGCAGCATCTGTGGAAAAGAGTAAAGAGTCGACGATTTGACCTGAGACCCTTCATCAGAACTGGAAAGGAAAGGGAGAAGTCAGATTAAGAGGTGGGAGTGGGGGGGGGGGGGAAGTAAAAGGTGGCAGGTGATAGGTGAAACTGGGAGAGGGGGAGGAGGGTGAAATGAAGAGCTGGGAAGTTGGTGAAAGAGAAGGAGCTGGAGGAGTGGGAGTCTGATAGGGCAGGACAGAAGGCCATGGAAGAAAGGGAAGGGGGAAGAGCACCAGAGGGAGGAGATGGACAGGTAGTGATAGAGGGAAACAGGAATTGGGAATGGGGATGGAAATGGTGGCACCTCTTTCTCCCTCATTAGGGAGAGAGAGAATCTGCGGTATGTCGAATGCCGGATGAAACGCAAAGTCTGGGTAACTGCAAGTTATGTCTTTGCTATTGCTTTGCTCACACTGAGTGCTCGGTGGTGGTGCCAGTGCTTGCTTTTTTTTGCCGGTGAGGGGAGGGGGGATTGTTGTTCGTTGTCACTTATGCGAGGGGGGGGGAGCTGGGGGGGACTTTGGGGTTCTTATATTTATCTGTCGTTCATTCTTTGGGATACTTCTCTGTTTGCGTGGATGGTTACGCATTTCAGGATGTATATTGTATATATTCCTCTGACATTAAGTTGGACCTTTGAACACGTACCAGAAATCAGGGTTCATGCCATCAGGTTGGAGGGTACCCGGGAATGCAAAGGATGCTCCTCCATCCAGAGTGTGGCCTTATTCCGGCAGTACAGAAAGCCATGGACTGACACGTTCGAATGGGAAGTAGAAGTGAGATAGCTACCTACCGGGAGATCCCTTTTTGTGGAATGGAGCAAAGGTATTCTGTGTGTCTACCTGGTACGTCTTTGGACTGTGGGAGGAAACCCAGGAAAAACCGGTGCATTCCACAGACTCCTTACAGAGGACACTGGGACTGAACTCCCGACACTCCGAACTGCAACAGTGTGCCGTTAACCACTACGTGACTGTAGCACACATTATTTATTTACTTAATTTGGACTGATTATCTTCTTTCTCCCCATTGGCTGTTTATCAGTCTTTGTGTCTAGTTATTTTTTCATTGATTCTATTGTATTTCTTTGTTCAGCTATGAATGCCTGCAAGAAAATGAATCTCAATGTAATATGTTGTGACATACAGTATATGTACTTTAGTAATACATTTACTTTGAACCTTAATTATCTGGGACAAAAATAAGCAGCTTGTTTCTGCCTTGCAAGAGTAATGACATCTCACTGAAACTATATTCAGCACTGGTAGCGTCACACCGGGAGCACAGAAATGGAATTTACAAACACCTCCTACACAGAGAGGTTGGTTGAAATTTGGACTTGCCTCCATCAAATGAGAAGTAATAACAACGACCACAGATATGAAAGGTTATAGAGAAAAAGGAAGTAAATGGTATCATGTCACCGATCAGTTGTGATCTAATTAAATTGCCGAACAGGTTCCAGGAACTGACTGGCTAACTCTTTTTCCTGCGCATATCTCACACAGTGGTTTCCAGTTAATTGGGACATATCAGGAACAGAAGATTTTGGTTCAATTGAGTGACTGCCCCAACAAAGCTAAAGCTTCATGGAAACTTTAGCTTATTGAGAGTATCTTGAGCAGCTGCCTCACTGCCCTAGTTCAGAAATTGCACCATCTCGGATCGCAAGACCCTGCAGCAGATAGTGAGGTCGGGGAGACGATCATCTCTTCCCACCATCATGGACATTTACACCACACTCTGCATCCACAAAGCTAACAGCATTATGAAGGATCCCACACACCCCTCATACAAATTCTTCTGCCATCTGGGAAAAGGCTCCGAAGCATTCGGGCTCTCACGACCAGACTATGTAACAGTTTCTTCCCCCAAGCTATCAGACTCCTCAATACCCAGAGTCTGGACTGACACCAACTTACTGCCCTTTACCCTGCCTATTGTCTTGTTTATTATTCATTGAAATGCCTGCATTGTTTTGTTTACTTTATGCAGTCCTGGGTAGGTCTGTAGTCTAGTGTAGTTTTTTTCTGTGTTGCTTTTACGTAGTTCAGTGTAGTTTTGTACTGTTTCGTGTCGCACCATGGTCCTGAAAAACGTTGTCTCATTTTTACTGTGTACTGTACCAGCAGTTATGGTCAAAATGACAATAAAAAGTGACTTGACTTGACTTGAAACAGTTAAAAAGGTATAAAATATAAACTACCATTTAACAGAGTAACAAATTAAGTATTTAAATGAAATGCAGAACAAATTAGAATGCTACCAATACCACTACAGTAATATAAAAGTGTGTACTATATACTTTAACCATTTCCAGTACACCTACCACTCAAACAAACCACAGATGATGCCAAAGCCTCGGCCCTCCACTCCATCCTGTCCCACCTCGGAAACGATGCCTCGTATGCCAGGATGTTGTTCATTGACATCAGCACAGCATTTAGGATGATCACCCCTCAGAGGCTGATGTCCTCGTTGGGCCTCAGCACCCTCTTTGTGACCGCACTCTGAAGTACTTGACAGGAAGATCTCAGGCAGCCAGTTCGAGTCGGCAGCAGCAGCACACTGGTGCCCCTAGGGATGTGTGCTCAGCCCGCTGCTGGTCACACTACTGACTCATGACTAGACTGCTAGGTTCAGCTCTAACCGCATCATCAAGTTCGCTAATGCAAAGTCAGTGATTGGCCTCATTTGTAAGACTGATGAGTCGACACACAGAGAGGAGGTACAGAGGTTTGTCACATGGTGCGAGGACAACCAGATTCTCAGTGTGCTCGAGACAAAGGAGATGATTGTGGACTTCAGGAAAGCACAGATCGATCACTCACCATTGCACATCAATGGCTCTGCCTTGGAGAGAGTGAAGAACGCAAAGTTCCTGGGTGTGCACATAATGGACAATCTATTGGGCCCACAACACCCCCTTGCTAGTCAAGAAGGCACAGCAGCGTCTACACTTTCTGAGGAGACGGAGGTGTGCAAGGCTCCTAGTCCCTATTAAAACAACTTTCTATATCAGCACCATTGAGAATGCCCTGTCTGGGTGCTTCATTGTGTGCTATGGAGACTGTAAGGCATCGGACCACAAACCCTACAGAGGACAGTAAAAACTCCCAAGATGATCACTGGGGTCTCCATCCACTCTACTTGTGACATTTACCGAGAGGATCCCTACCAACCATCTCACAATCTCTTTGACCCACAACCATCAGGAAGGAGGTACAGAAGCAGCAGGACTAGGCCTGCAGCCTGGGTAACAGCTTCTTCCCTCAGGCTGTGAGATTAATGATTACTCTGCCACCACCCAGGACTCATAGCTAGGACAGCAAACTGTTTAATGCACTGTTTACCTGTGCTGTGCTTTACTCCATGTGTTTTGAATTTATATTTTATTAACATATTTATAGTAAAATAATTTGGTTTATGTATTGTATGATACATGTTGTGAGGGTGCACGGAGGTCTGGAGGAAAGTTGTTTTATTTGGCTGTATATATGTAAACTTGAAGTTGAATTTGTATTGATATCGGAGGAATTAATCCAGTATATGCTATCACTTTTTTTGATTGACTGTAAATAACTAAGAGGGTTGTGTGGGGTGTCCACGGAGGGATAGTATCTCTGGTTAAGGGGCTTGTTGTATTCAATCTGGGACAGCTTACTCAACTTCGGTCCTCACTGGACACTTGGTTCTCACCTGTGGCTCCAAGTAGCTGTTTGCACGCAATAGCAGACACACCCTGGTAAACCGCTATGACAGGCGGGCTAATCCAGTTGAGGGCAGCCAGTGGGCCTCATACTCCAGTGAGACAGGGACATGTCTGTTCAAACATACCAAGTCAGCTCTGGTGAACTGGATGGATGAGATCTATAGTGAGAACCAATGGCAGGAAGGTGGTCCTGCAATGCTCATGAAGATGCACATCCACCGCAATCAAGGAAGACCCCAGATGTGATGACAACTTGTATCACTGGACCTGGATTTCTGAGGTCAAGAACATGGAATTAACCCCTGTGCAATGGCTTTTCCACTTTAAAAACTCTCACATATGGGTTTCCTGTCATCGTCAGATTTGATGAACAAGAGCAAAATCAGCATAGACACCTTGTGCAGATAATGGACTGCTTTCATACAATTGCATCCTCTAAATCTTCACTTTCATTGTATCATCCAAGTTGAGTGTTGATACTTTCAAATTCTTCTTAGTTCCTAAATCGTAGAAATAATGAAACAATTCCATTTTCACTCCTGGTGGTTTCAGACATCTCCAAGCCTGAACATTTGAAACTACAGTGAGCAAAACAGTTCTGAATTGTCTTGCTGCTTATTTCTCGCCAAATATCAGTGATGAAGATCTCTGCTTTTTGAACACAAGCACAAACAACAGACCCTATTTAGGTGTTCGGTCTAAGCACAATGTAATGTCTAATGGCCACACAAGTGCATGTGACGGATGCTTGTTAGAAACCGTTGGTGACAGTCTCCTGTCCCAGTTAAACAGCGTAGTATCCCATATAAATGAAATGAATCCCTCCTATTTTCTTGATTAGTGTTTTTTTTAAGAGTTGTCCCGCATAAGCAGCTGCCCCAGTTAACAGCTCATTTGATCGAAATCAACTGTATCCCATGAGTTTGTAGTTGCATGAATTCCTGCTTTTAGAGAATTTGGTTGAAAACTTGAATCTTGTTGGGAAATTGACAAGTCGCATTAATGACATCTTGGGAAAAAAAATGAGAGCTTTACCATTCCCTGGAGATTGGTGGTAACCAGCATCCTTTTGGGAAAACAAACATTTCCTGATATAAACTGGAACTCTCCTGGCAAAGCTGCTTCACAGTACCAACAAATCCCTGAATAAATCTCTGATGCCATGTGGAATACATACTTCAATCTGGCTTTCCATGTTCAGAAGACTTACAATATATTTCTGATAAAGAGAGTTCAATGTATGTTTCAACAGATTGATTAACGCTCTCCGATTGGAAGAGCTCAAGTCAACTGGGTCTAACATTGTCTTGATTTTAGAAGAATTAGATGTGATCTCATTGAAATATGCATTTTTTAAAACAGGGATTGACTAATTAGATACAAGGAAAATGTTTTCACTGGGTGGGTGCCCAGAACCTGAGTAACAAACTGAAAACAAGGGTTTGACCATTTAGGTGCAAAATGTGAAAAAGGTTCTTCACCAGGGGTTAGTAAATCTTTGGAACTTTTTCAGCCAAGAGTTCTGTGGATACATTCAAAGCAGAGGTGGATAGATCTTCTGATATTAAAGGAAGTGAGGAACATAAAACAAATGCAGGAAAATGGCATTAGCATTGATGTGCCATGAAATGACTAAAATACAGAGCTCGGAATTTGGAAGGATTACTGCTTCTATTTCTTACGTTGTCACTATTTAGATACTACTTGGTCATTTCCAGATGTGCCGGACCAAGGTCAGATACACACCAAATGATGTCATTCTTCAAATGAAGAATGCTTCTGTCCATTCTGACATGAACATTGGCAGAACACTTCACTCTATGACCCCCGCAGAACGCTCTTATTGGAATTAGGCGCACATTATGCACAATACGCCTGTTCCCAAGATTCAAAGTGCATTTATTATCAAAGTATGTATACTGAATACAACTCTGAGATTCGTCCTCCTGCAGGCAGCCATGAAACAAAGAAACAGCGTGGAACCCGTTCTAGAAAACATCAAACACCCAACGCACAAAAACAGAACAAATTGTGTAAACGACAAAAAGCAAGTGGACAACACGTAGAAAGTCAAACATCAAACCAGGAGTACTGTGGTATTCAGTTTAGTTCAGTTCAGCATTGTGCTACTAGCCCATTACAGACCACAGGGCAAAGCATTCTTCAAGAAGTGCCCCAGACAGCAACAATCGCTTCAATCTAACCGCTCAAAAACAGCAAAAGAGTAACCAAAATCCAGGAACACAGCCTCTCCAATCAGTCCTTGCAATGTGGATCCTGAGGCTCCTGCACTTTCCTCCAACAGCAGCAGAGGGTGATAGGAAGACAAGTCAAACACCGGCAGGTAGCACCCGTTCTCTGCATTCGTCTTCACTGACTTCAACCTTGCTTGATCCTCAAGATTATTTATCATTCTTTACTACACAAGTGTGAAGAAGAACAAAATGATTGTTACTCCAGATCCAATGCAGCATAAAAAACACAATAATTATAAATATAAAAGCAATCTCATGTAGGGGGAGTTGGCCGGATGTGGAAGCTGCTTCCCACTCCTCAGTGGTCAGTCTCTGTCTCCTCCACAGCAGCAACAGTGTAGTTGCCTTGGGCAGATGTTTCTCCTCTCAATAGTATCAACAGCCTCACCTCTGTTAGCCTGCAAGAGGCTAGATGATGGAACAGATGGCTTTGTTGCCAAGTTTGCAGATGATACAAAGATTGGTGGAGGGGCATTTAGTGGTGAGGAAACAGGTAGGCTGCAAAAGGACTGGGAGAGATTAGGAGAATGGGCAAGAGAGTAGCAAATGAAATACAACATTGGAAAATGCATGGTCATGGACTTTGATACTAAAAATAAATGTGCAGCTTTATTTCTATCTTTGAAATCTCTTTTTTCCCCTTTCAAGGTTCTTTTGAAGACCCTGACCTGGAGTAACACACTGACTTTGGTTCTTTGCGGAAATGAGACCCGCTCTCAGGGCCTCACTACCAGCTGCCTTTCGATATGCCAAGGATGCAAGCTGGAAGACTAGTGTGCTTTCAGGGTGCCAGATTTTCAGGGCTCTGGAGATGGGCTGATTCAAGGCCGGTGTTGCTTTCTGATGTGTCATGGGAGCACATGGAAGATTAAAAGCAGTGAGCTGGCTGCTGGCTGTGTGCCCAGGGACTCGAGTTCTTTGGGCACAGAGCTCGAAAAAAGCAACACAACAGACTTTTAACACCATAAATCAGGAAGTTCTTTTGTTATGTCTCCCCTCTTGCTGTGAAGTGAGGATATTTATTTTTCCCTTAAGTGGGGGGGGGGGGGGGGAAGAGAAGGAAAGATAGAGATAGAGAGACACTGTGGTATGTCGAATTACTGGGTGAACGAGTAGTCTTTGGGTTACTGCAAGTCTGTGTCTTTATTGATGCTTTGCTGCATGCTTGAGTGCGCAGTGGGGGGTGCCGATGCTTTTTTGCTGGTGGGGGGGGGATCGTTGCTTTGCTGCTGCTTATTCATGGGAGGGGGGAGTTGGGGGGATTTGGGGTTCTAATGTTATAACTCAGTCTTTGGGACACTCCTCTGTTTTTGTGGATGTTTGTGAAGAAAAATAACTTCAGGATGTATATTGTATACATTTCTCTGACATTAAATGTGCCTAATGCACTATTTCCTAAATGGGGAGAAAATCCAAAAACCTGAGATGCAGAGGGACTGGGGAGTCCTTATGCAGATCACCCTGAAGGTTAACTTGCAGGTAGAGTCAATGGTGAGAAAGGCAAATGCAATGTTAGCATTCATTTCAAGAAGTCAAGAATACAAGAGCAGGGATGTGATGCTGAGGCTTTATAAGGCACTAGTGAGGCCTCACCTTGAGTATTGTGCACAGTTTTGGGCCCCTCATCTTAGAAAAGATGTGCTGGCATTGGAGAGGTTTCAGAGGAGATTCACAAGGATGATTCCAGCAATGAAAGGATTATCATAGGAGGAACATTTGATAGCTCTGGGTCTGTACTAACTGTATTTGGAAGGATGAGGGGGGGGATCTCATTGAAACTTTCTGAATATTGAAAGGCCTAGACACTGAAAATAGATGTGGAAAAGATGTTTCCCATGGTGAGGGAATCTAGGACAAGAGGGCACGGCCTCAGGATAGAGCGGCGTCCATTTAAAACAGAGATATGGAGAAATTTCTTTAGCCAGAGGGTGGTGAATTTATGGAATTTATTACCACAGACAGCTGTATTAGGTTTATTTAAGGCACAGCTTGATAGGTTCTTGATTGGACATGGCATCAAAGTTTACGGGGAGAAGGCAAAGGAGTGGGGCTGAGGAGGGGAAAAAAGATCAGCCATGATTAAATGGTGGAGCAGACTCTAAGGGCCAAATGGCCTAATTCTGCTCCTGTATCTTATAATCAGGGCCCACTGGGAGTGTAAGGCTCACAACACATTGAAAAGCCTGCCATGAACTTTCTGGATCTCTCCTTGCTTGCTTCCCCCCCCCCCCCCCCCACTATCAATGCTCCTACTTGTGTTTAAGTTTCACTGATAATTTTGAACTCCTAATGAGAAATAGTGATAAAATTTCCATCACCACTGGCAAAAGCAAGCGATGTTTTCGTGCTATCTCTCCTGAGCCAAGGGTTCAGGCAGCATTAGAAAAACTGACAGAAGATAGCATTTTCACTGAGTGAATCAGGACTCCTAAACAGTCAGAAGCCAATTAACAGTGGGATGTAGATCAAGAGAATCTATTATAGCCAAGACTGGATGTATGGTCTGAATATTAACCTTTCCTCTTGTAACATCAGGGGCAGCTCCCGGCACAGTAGTTAGACAACATAGATTGGTCCAATGGCAAATCTAATACGTATAGGTCAGTGTTACACTGCACTTTGCTTCAGATCAGCTAGTCATCATGAAATGGCACTTACGTAATGTTATACACATAGAAGAGGAACTTGCTCAATTTGATAAGATACTTCTACCGTCTATACAATTTCACCACAAGAATAGTGGTGCCTGAATTTAATGTGATTTCAAAAGAACTATTTCCAGAAATGCAGTTTCTGTGTGAGGTGCTTTGTCTCGGGAAGTTTCAACTGAAGTGTTCCAGGTATCAGTATAACAAGCTAAACAGCCACTGTTTACAAAGTAAAACTCCATGGAGGCGTCTTTCCGGTTGGACTCCTGCTGTGACTTCAGTGGAGTGTCATTAGCGACCCTTCAGAAATGCTGTTTGATTGCGCTTTCTGCTGGTACATCATCCCATATTGTTCAAACATGGATCAACGTGCTGCAGGAATCACTCTGGCAAGAGCTGGTGAATACATATTCAGTTAATGAATATTGTGTAACTGAATTATGAAGTAACTTAGACTATTGAAAGGTAGCCACAGTGGATGTCCAATGAGATCAAGGAACCCAAGTATGCTGCCAAGTAGAACGGGCATGGTAGAATAGTATTCAGCGCAAAGGATGGTACTCCAGTAAACCTGTTACAGCAACACTATTTCAGTTTGGGATATTCTGGAGTCTGGAGTTCAATTCTGGTGCCATCTGTAAGGAGTTAATACATTCTCCCCTGTCAGTGCATGGTCTCCCTCCATGTTTCCACCCATATTCCAAAGGCCAATAGTTAGAAAGTTAATTGGTCTTTGTAAATTGACCTGCAATAGGCTGGTGTTAAATAAGAGTGCAGCTCGTTGGGCTGGAAGGGCCAGTTAAACGCTGTATCTCTAAATAAAATAAAAACCTAGCTTACATAAAATATCCTTTTAACTGTGGGATCAGAACATCACATGGTATCCAAGGGATAGGTTATTTAGAGATTGAAAAAATTAGCAATGTATTCTCTTAAGTAATGAAGGCTAAAAGAAGATGTGAAAAGCAGTAGATGCTAGTTAATTAATATCATTAAACCTAAGATCAATATCATCTTGCTGTACTGAGGCCTAATAAGGTGCAGAATCATGATAGGTGAGTGAGTCACTATCTAGATCAGACATTATCCCATCGAAAGCTGCAACACACTTAAGCAGTTGAATCTGTTGCACAAAATTAACTATGCAGCATATACTGTCACTGTTTGGGTATCCATTCCCAGTCACCATCCAGTGCTCCCTAATGGACAGCCAGGGGTAGCACTGGAGTTAATTGTGACCACAGTATCTAAATGCTCTTAAAGTCTAGCAATATCCACAAATCTTGTCACTGGAGTGCCAACAAAAAAAAAGTTGGCATAACTCCTGTGATAGTGGGCTTGCCACATGAAGAGAGGTTAAGTCGATAAAGTCTGTATTCATTGGAGTTTGGAAAAATAAGCAGAGCACGAATTGAAATGGACAAATGGGTCAACAGGCAGGAGGCTTCCCCTTGGCTGAGGAGTACAGAATCGGGGATCATAACCTCGGAATAAGAGGTAGGGCTATTAAGAGAGACTTGAAGTGAAATTTCTTCCAGCAGATCATGGTGAATCTTTGGAAGTCTGTATTCTCTGAGAGGTGTGGAAGCCCTATTCGGAGTTTATTCAGAACAGATTAAGGCATTCCTGGGCATTATGAGAAATAAGGATAATGTGGGAAAGCAGCAATGAGATAGGTCAGCTATGATCTTTATGAATGACTGATCCCAAATCTGTTTCTGATGTGAAGCTGGTGCTCACACAGAGTAAAAGGAGTAAAGGGACTGCATTGATGAGATACACTGATGGCTGATGTACTGGGCTCACAATCCAAAGGCCTGGACTAATAACCCGGAGACATGAATTCTAAGTGCCACGACTGCAAGTGCAGAATTCAGATCAGATTCATCAGCACTTGCTTCTTTAGTAGTCCCTTGGGTGAGAGGATGTCTCGAATTCGTCGGTTTTGAGGTGACTGACAAAACCGATATGGGACATACAGGCTTAGTTACAAATGAAGCAGGAGATGCTGGATGAGTGAGATGAGTTGCACTGTTATCACTCTTTCACAGTATTCATTGATTATTTTTATTAAAATTTGTAGTTTTTAATGTATTGCTCTGTACTGCTGCCATAAAACAACTAATTTCCTGAGCTCAGTCAGGATTAATAGGTTGATACGGATTCTGAGTAGTTCAGGCTGTGGTGCACTCTTTCCACGGTTATGATGGGCCACCGTACATGCACAGTATCATCCTGAATCTTCATTTTCCAGCCTGAGTGATCAAGGGCCCAGAGATTCCCAGGAGTCACGGGATATGATGCAGTTTTTCTCAATGATGCTTTCAACATTTCCTCTGACCATCTGCTATCCTCATTCGGTGACAGAACTTGGAAGGAAGTGGCAGTTTGGAGATTCTGGGATCAAGTTTGTGAACAACATGGCCTGCCCAGTAGAGCCAAATGAGAACCTGGACCTCAGTGCTTTGGAGGTTGGCCCGGTCGAGGACACTGCTGTTGGCTTGCTTATGATGTCGGTGAGTTTGGAAGAGTTTGCAGAGGATCAGGGGGAAAACAAACCAGTCATTACCTATGAAAACCACAAAGGTATTATATTATTGTAAAACCCCATCACTAATGCCCTTCAAGAGAGAAAATTTGCCACCTTCATCTAATCTGGCCTATTTCCGACTTCAGACCCACTGATGTGGTTTCTGAAATACCCCAGCATTCCACTCACTTCAATACTAATCCTGGTTGGCAATAAACATCGCCTTCGCCAGAGGATGAGAAATTATTTTTTTTTTAAATAGTGAATGACATTGTCCATGGAATGGCAATCCAGTTAGGAATCAATGCTTTTGGGGGGAGAGAGAAAAAAAGAGTGAAAATTATTATAAAAGCATTATATACACCTTGGCTTGCATTCAATAATGCATTAAAATCTGGTAAACCACTAGGTCATTAATTAATTTTTAATTATGTTTTAAAATGCCACCATTGTAATTATTTATTCAGTTTTATTCACATTTTAATTATCAATTATGGCAATATGAAGTTCCTGAGATATTAGAATGTATTCACCATGTTATTTAACAGCTTAATGGGATTATATTTACTCTGTGGAAGAACTTCACAAATGTTTATTCCAGAAAGGTACAACACAATTTCTAAAATACCTAGTTTATCAGGATAAGCATTGTCTTGCTGAGTTAGATTTGAGCTGAAACAGGCTTCAGTAAATGCAGTTGTTACAGAAATTAAAACAAAGCACCCTGTCCTTAAATTATGAGTTTTGATACATTACAACTGAATTCTCTAAGTTAAACCACTTAAGCATAATCACTTCATTATTTTTATTTCGATTTTTAATCACTACCTATTTTTTTTAAAAAGTGAAGCAAAATGGAAGAAACACATTAAGAGGAAGCAGAATTAAAGTTCTTCCTTACCCCATCATTCAGAGTCAAAATCAAAAGCAGAAGATTTTGTTCCTGTACAAGATGTATACTCAGTGGCCACTTTATTCGATACCTGCTCATTAAAACAAATAGCTAATCAGCCAATCATATGGCAGCAACTCAATGCATAAAAGCCTGCTGACCTGGTCAAGAGGTACAAGTTGTACATCCAAATAGGGAAGAACTGTGATCCAAGTGACTTTGACCATGGAAAGATTGTTGGTGCCAGACAGGGTAGTTTGAGTATCTCAGAAACTGCTGATCTCCTGGGGTTTTCACGCACAGTCTCAAGTTTACAAGATGGTTGTGGAAAACAATAAAAACACCAGGTTTGTGGCCAGGAATGCCTTGTACACGAAAGAGGTCAGAAAAGAATAGCCAGACTGGTTCAAGCTGACAGGAAGGAGACAGTAACTCAAGTAACCACGCATAACAACATTGGTGTGCAGAAGAGCATCTCTGAATGTCCAGCATGTTCAACCTTGAAGTGGATGGGCTACAGCAGCAGAAGACCATACACTCAAAAACAACACTGGGTTGTATTTCGCCTCACTGCTTGTGACTCAAGACAGTCTATCAGAATTTCCACCTACTTTTGAATTGCAATTTCTGAATGAGCACATAATGAAAATCACAGTTCACTCAGGGCATTCTGCTGGGTTCATGAATGAATGCAATTATCCTGCTTACCTAAAAGCAGATAGGCTTGTTTGTTTAAATACTAATGATAAATACAACTGGAAATGAGAGTGATTCCCATCTCAAACATACAAAAAACAGTCAAGTTATCATTTTCTCAAACATACGAAGTTAATCAAAAAGTGACTAGGTCACATTGGAACAATTCATTCTTTCGTGGGCTTTCAGAATCATTTCAGAGAATTTAAGACATCCAGTGTTAGTTACATCAACAATGTACTTACTCCTTGAAATACAAATAGAGCATTCTGGAAATGTTCAGTAGGTTAGGCAGCATCTTAATGAAGAAACAAGAATCAACATCTTGGGGTGGTGATCTTTCACCAGAAGTAGAAAAAGTTAGAGATCAAGCAGGGTTTAAGTTACAGAAAAGGTGAAGGGGTGGAGTGAGGAAAGAAAATGGCCGTGGTTGGATGACGACCAAGAGAGAAACAACGTTGGAAGAGGTGGCAGTGTCAGCTGAGAGGGATGGTAAAGACTTGTTACTTGCAGCCACTTTGTCTGGAGGAGACATTAGGTGAATAACGATACATGACAGAGAGAAAACACAACCAGAACCTGTGAGATACAGAACAGGACAGTTGCTGGAAGTTTGAGATCGAAAATAGATCAGGCAGAAAATCCAGATCACATCTATGCCCAAACTTATAACTCCTAAATGACAGAAGAAGTTATTCAACAAGCTTTTAAAACTGAAATAATACTGTGTCATCGAGGAGATGAAGCCCTAGAAGTTTGTTGGGTGAGCTGTTTTACCTGTGTTACGCCTGTGCCCAACTCTGAGGGGCCGAAGGGTCCCAAAGTAGCCCCCTCCTTTTTGAGAATCGCAAGATCGCTATTAAATCAGGTCAGGAGACCCAGGAAATGAGAGAGAGATGTTTGGAATGTCCTGGACCCTCAGCGATACAAAGACGGGAAACGGCCATTGTCTCTTGGAGACAGAATTGTGTATTGAGTACTGTGCTATTTATTTGAAGCCCTCAGGGAATGACCAAAAGTGGGCTGGTTGAGGGGTGGCATCCTTTCAACCTGATTGACATCTGAGACCCTGTGAGTCAGGATAAAAGAGGGTCTGGGGAACAGCCCCTTCAGACGCACCAGAAGAAACGCTAGAAATCTCGTAATAGCGACAGCCGGTGGGAAGCCCACATGCGTCCTTTCCCGTTTGCCTCGGAATTGGTGGGCCTTACCACGGAAGAACAGCTTTAGCTAAAACAAAGGAGAAACCAGCCCCAACGACTCTTGAAGGATTGACATCGTAAAAGGAATGGGCAAGTTTTAAACTCTCTCTCTTGACTCCAACCAAAGGCTGCAGCCTGCATGAACTTGAGTGACTTTTATATTTCCATCGAACAATACATTATCCCCTAGACAACGACAGAGCTATTTCTTATTGATTATTATTATTATATCCGCGCTTTTAGACTTAGTATTGACGACGTATATTATCTGTATGTTTGCATTGACATTATTTTTGTGTATTTTTATCAATAAATACTGTTAAAAATAGTACCATCAGACTTCAATGGACCTCTCTATCTTTGCTGGTAAGTGACCCAGTTACGGGGTACGTAACACCTGTTATACACAAAGTTTCCACTAATCACTCATCCAATGATGAACCAGACAAGTAAACCTTTAAACCTTTAACTTTCCTCTTGAACGTGCTGTATTTTTCTATTAGCATTTCAGCAATGTACTGTCCCCATACTGTGTGTGGTTAAACATCAAAAGCGAGAAGATGACAGAAAAGTAGAGGGCATAAGAGACACAGAATTGAAACAGGGAATATTAGATGTTGCAAATTTGACCTGTCCATCCCAGGGGAAAAAAAAGGTGCTCATCAATGCTGTCATATTTCTCCTTAGCAGCCTGTAAATCTTCTGCTCTAGCCATCAAAATGGCTTTCTGCCAATGAAAAACATTGTTGCCCTTTAGTAGCTGAAACAGGAGATGTGTGTCAATGGTTGTTGAAGTTCCTGTGTTTGTGAATGTTAGTCAGACGTCCTATCACAGAGCAACCCTTGAAAACCACTGAATCACAGGAAGATAAACCAGCATAAAAAAATGTTTGCGAGAAATCCCTTGCATTTTATTCTGTAGTTTAACAACAATGCACATATCATTATATAGTCATTTTATAAAGGACCAGTGTACTTATTAGTTACTAACTGGTGAAATTTTGCTCTTTGTTTCTATTAACTGAACACATTTTAAGAAATATTATACCATAGATAAGCAAAGTTGAACTGACTTATTGCACATTCACAATCAGATATCATGTACAATTAATTTCCCAATATCTCATAAGCATCTGAACTGACTTCTCAAACTTTTCAAAGGATTGCTTACTATTATATAAATGTAACCAGCCAGATTAACAGTTCTTGGGACTGGAGGTATTCAGACACCTGGGGCTTATTTACAGCTCCTTACACCTCCAGCATACAACCTCACTTTCTGACTCCACTAAAACCTGAGGCAGAGGAGTTCCAATGCACGTACAACTGGCCCAGGTGTGAGGTTAGATTGTGCTGGACACCAAGCCGATTTGGAAAAAGTGAGAGTGGCTTTGAGCTGGGCGCTGAAATCTGGGCCCAGAGTGAGTCGCTGGGCGGCGTGGTCCAGGTCCAGAGCTTTATGCTGCAGCAGCGCCCACGTCTTAGTGCAAGATAAGATGCACTGTTTGGACACCTTAAAAGATATGCTGGAAAGACAGGTCATCAGGAACAGAGGCAAGAACCGATTTCTCTCAATCTCCCGTGACGGTGACTCCTCTATGGCACTGAGGCTATGAAGATCATCCCTGGCTGCTGTGTTCTCTGCCTGCTAAAATGATGGACTGATACTGAGGCTTGAGGCCTATTCAGGGTTCCGATCTCGTGACTCACATCAATTCAGAATGTTGTTGCTTGCTCATGATTTGCATGACTTGTGATTTTTTTCCCCTCTTTCTTTGCACATTGGGTGTTGGCTTATATTTTTTTTAATTTGGGTTCTTTCTGGTTTCTTGCTTTGTGGCTGCCTGTAAGCAAATAAATCCCAAGGTTGTACAACTTCTACAGACTTTGAAAATAAATGGATCTTTGAGTACAAGCTGATTGTAGAATTAATGAAGGCATATCCCTCGGAATGATTACACACTGTATTCATCATAAAACAGTTCATTGTACAGATGTTAAGTTATTCTGTACCATTAAAACCCCATATCTATATGTGGTACAGGAACTTGATTGTTTGTGTCAAAAATCTAAAGGTGGTTGGACTTGAGACCCTGTCATGTAAATAATATGAAATATCTGTTTTGCACATTCTTCTATAATTCTGGCATATTTTTAATACCTTGCCTCACACTCATTGACTAAATCCCATTCTTATTAACCTCATGCTTGGCTTCCCCTGTGGACAGTAGAACACCCTTCATTTGACCATCCATGATCCAGATTTCTTGGTGTCAAATGCTACATGCCTGTAAAAAAAAGAACACAAATTCTCCAGAACATGGAATACAGGTAATAATATCTTGCCAAGATATATGAAGCATGTATATTAGCTCTTTGGAGCCAATTAGAATTATGCTTGGCATAAATGGGGTGACAAATATGGCTCATTTTTAGTTACTATGATCATTTAAAAGCTGCATGGACCTTTCTCTTCAAATATTTTAGGCTTGGGGTTCAGTTAAATTCTATTTGTCAGGGTTTCTGCTATCAGGTTGTTCAGAAATCTCAATATATGGCGTCTGCCTCATTTAGTGCTTTATCCTACACTCCATTTAACACACCACAGCCTAGTTCCCAAGTTCCTGTTTACATGCTCCATTTCCCACAATCTCTTCAAGGTCACCGAGTTCACTGAAAAATTTATCATACCACAGCATCTAAAAGAAATTGATCCAAAAGTATGTTGGAGTATTAATTGTGAAAAGGTCCAAAAGCCCAGAAAATTCCCCAATCCAGTAGCAGCCAAGTTCTGAGCATGCTGGATTAAGTGGTTTTCTGTTTTGTTCCTGTACTAAAGCTTTACATAGGACCATCATAATCATAGCTCCTACTCAGATGAGATCCACTAGAATAGGATCTGTGTATCTTTTTAGGACATCCTTCAGATATCTGAGAGTGATCCCTGACGTTCTTGGTGTTGTAAATTGCCAATACATCAAACATATACTCAGTTAAACAATATTATGAAGAAAAATAGCTACCCAAGTTGAGCAACATTTTTGTTCCAGGAATTTTTATTGGCCATGCTTTGGTTATTATGAGTTTTGTGTCTGGAATACATACATAACAAATGGTTTGTAACATGTTTAGCATCTGACAATTTAATTGGAAGTCAACTGTCAGAGTACTGCAAATGATAAATTTGCTCTCAGACAATACACCCAACTGCAGGTTGCTTCTGCTACAACACTGCAAGTCTGCTGTTCTAACACTGCAAAATAATGCATCGGTAGTATTAATTCCACCCACACAAAAAGATCAAAGCCGATCGCTACTAGCTTTATTATTTGCCCTTTAGCTTGTTTTGCAGACACTGTCTTTTTCTAATCTTTCTGCTGTAACAATAAGTGATTTTGTAATAAACACATTGTAACTTCTAAAAAAATACTGCAGCAGTTCCCTCTTCATTCATTTTATCAAGCTTGATCGCCAAATTTACTAAATATACAGTATGTTGACACAACTCTGATACCAATGCATTTCCTTACTTTTCTTTTGTTATTCTCAGGTTTTGTATTTTTCATTCTCAACTTCAATTTGCATTAAGTGGACACCAAAAGGATAGTGGTTAGTTAAGAAGAATCATTACAGTACCATATACATCACTCTCCATTATCAAACACCAAGGTCATCCATCTTTAATAAAGCTACTTTACCAAAGACCTTCCACTTTTGTAAGTTTAGGGCTCAAGGTAGTTCTGGATGTTCAAACATCAAATGCTTAAGGAATGGCAGGTTAGGCAGCATCAATGATGTGCCTAGGCCTAAAATATCAACTGTTTATTTTGCTCTATCGATGCTGCCTGACCTGCTGAGTTCCTCAAGCTCATCACCATCTGCTGAATCTCTTGTGTTTGGTTCCAGATGTTGTCAGTTTCTCAGTTCCACTCAATTGCAGAAAGTCATAGCATGTGTGATAACCCAGCAGACATGAGTAACACCCTGAATAATGATGCGAAAAGGTTGAACCACATGGTGCCAGCCAATGGCAATCTCCAAGTAGAACCGATTCAACCACAACCCATACTGTGAAGGTCAACTCTATTTTTGGCCAATGAAGTTTCATGATGACTTTCTGCAGGGTAGAGGACTGGCTCTGAAAACGAGCTCTCAATCTGAACAGTAAAGCAGAATAGCACTTGGACATGGGGTAAGTCCATTGTCAGTGGGCATTCAATTCACTTATGTAATGTTTGGCAATGTGTGTGGATCCAATTCACCTCAAATTGCTTTTTTCTGGAATGGAAGAGGAAAATCCTGGAAATATTCAGGTCAGGTAGCAGTGGCAGAGAAAATAGATGCTAATATTTTAGGTGATAGCCTTGTATCAGATGTGGAACTCAGCAGGAACCCTTCAGGGTTATGTTCTTGACTCAACGCTCTTCAGCTGTTTCATCAGATCTTCCTTCCATTAGAAGGTGAAAAGAAGAATTGTTCTTTGATACAGAAATGTTTGCGTTCAATTTCGCTTATAAATCGCTCATGAGTGAAGTACACCATACTGCATGATTAGGGCCTGGGTGGCAATCCAGCATGGGCTGATAAGTGGCAAGTAGCATTTCTGCCACTTAAGTGCCAGGTGATGACTATTGCCAAAAGAGAAGGTAACCACCCTATCATTCCCATTCAATAAACTTTCAACATTATATCTCCCACCATCAACATTATAGGGGTTATCACAAACTCAAAACTCAATAGGAACAATCACATAATTACTATGCCTACAAAAGCAAGACAGAAGCTCAGCATCATGACAGATTTCCTGATAGTTAAAATCTTTCATCTCCTGAGGACATAAATCAGTGCATGACTGAATATTCTCCACTTAGAAATATAGAAAACCTACAGCACAATCTGGGCCCTTCAGCCCACAAATTTGTGCCCAACACATCCCTACCTTAGAATAGGCTTACCCATAGCCCTCTATTTTACTAAGCTCCATGTACCTATCCAAAAGCCCCTTAAAAGATTCCATTGTATACGCCTCCACCACCGTTGCCGGCAGCCCATCCCATGCACACAACATTCTCTGAGTAAAAAACTTACCCCTGACATCTCCTCTGTACCTACTCCCCAATACGTTAAAACCTGTGTCCTCTTGTGGCAGCCACTTCAGCCCTGGGAAAAAGCCTCTGACTATCCACATGATGAATGTTTCTCATCATCTTGTACACCTCTATCAGGTCACCTCTCATCCTCCTTCGCTCCAAGGAGAAAAAGCCGAGTTCACTCAACCTATTCTTATAAGGCATGCTCCCCAATCCAGGCAGCATCCTTGTAAATCTCCTCTGTGCCCTTTCTATGCCTTCCACAACCTTCCTGTAGTGAAGTGACCAGAACTGAGCACAGTACTCCAAGTGGGGTCTGACC
Source organism: Hypanus sabinus (assembly GCF_030144855.1). NCBI lineage: Eukaryota > Metazoa > Chordata > Chondrichthyes > Myliobatiformes > Dasyatidae > Hypanus > Hypanus sabinus. Next base: position 42,949,168 of record NC_082719.1, on the reverse strand, counting down.
AGGGTCCTATATAGCTGCAACATTACCTCTCAGCTCCTAAATTCAATTCCACAATTGATGAAGGCCAATGCACCGTATGCCTTCTTAACCACAGAGTCAACCTACACAGCTGCTTTGAGTGTCCTATGGACTCGGACCCCAAGATCCCTCTGATCTTCCACACTGCCAAGAGTCTTACCATTAATACTACATTCTGCCATCATATTTGACCTACCAAAATTAACCACCTCACACTTATCTGGGTTCAACTCCATCTGCCACTTCTCAGTCCAGTTTTGCATCCTATCAATGTCCCGCTGTAGCCTCTGACAGCCCTCCAAACTATCCACAACCTACCCTAGCCTCCAACCTTTGTGTCATCAGAAAACGTAAAACCCATCCCTCCACTTCTTCATCCAGATCATTTATAAAAATCACGAAGTCTAAGGGTCCCAGAACAGATTCCTGAGGCACACCACTGGTGACTGACCTCCATGCAGAATATGACCCGTCTGCAACCATTCTTTGCCTTCTGTGGGCAAGCCAGTTCTGGATCCACAAAGCAAGGTCCCCTTGGATCCCATGCCTCCTTACTTTCTCAATAAGCCTTGCATGGAGTACCTTATCAAATGCCTTGCTGAAATCCATATACACTACATCTACTGCTCTTCCTCCATCAATGTGTTTAGTCACATCCTCAAAAGATTCAATCAGGCTCGGAAGGCACAACCTGCCCTTGACAAAGCCATTGTGAAATAATGGTAGCATAACTATTGCTACAAAGTTATAACTGTGTTTTACACCCTGCTTTGGAGAAATGTTGTCTTGTTTCTACATATGTTATATGGTAATATACATTATATACATGTATACAGTTAAATGACAATAAACTTGACTTTTTTAATTCCATTCACTACTACCAATGAACAGTAAAGATAGAGTTTATCAGCATCAAGCTGCAATGGGGCCACTTTCTATACCTCTGTCAGTTTCTTTCAATCCCAATCTCTAAAAGAAGGTCTGGCCACCACTTCTTGCAATTCCTCCGTCTTCGCCGTATCTGCTCTCAGGATGAGGCTTTTCATTCCAGGACGAAGGAGATGTCTTCCTTTTCAAAAAAAACAAAGGGGCTTCCCTTCATCCACCATCAACTCTGCTCTCAAATGCACCCCTCCCATTTCACGCACATCTGCCCTCACCCCACTCGGGATAGGGTTCCCCTCGTCCTCACCTACTAGCCCACCAGCCTCTGGGTCCAACGTGTAATTCTGCTTAACTTCCACCACCTCCAACAGGATCCCACCACTAAGTACATCTTTCCCTCCTCCCTCTTTCTGCTTTCCGCAGGGATCACTCCCATGTCCATTTGCGCCCCCCCCCCCCCCGTCCCTTCCCACCAAACTCCCTCCTGGCACTTATCCTTGTAAGTGGAACAAGTGCTACACCTGCCCTTACACTTCCCCCCCTCACCACTATTCAGAGCTCCAGACAGTCCTTTCAGGTGAGGCAACATTTCACCTGTGAGTCAGCTGGTGTTGTATACTGCGTCCGGTGCTCCTGGTGCGGCCTTCTATGTATTGTTGAGACCCGATGCAGACTGGGAGACCATTTCGCTGAACACCTACACTCGGTCCACCAGAGAAAGCAGGATCTCTCAGTGGCCACACATTTTAACTCCACGTCCCATTCCGATATGCCTCCTCTACTGTCAAGATGAAGTCACACTCAGGTTGGAGGAACAACACCTTATATTCTGTCTGGGTAGCCTCCAACCTGATGGCATGAACATTGATTTCTCTAACTTCCGTTAATGCCCCTCCTCCCCTTCTTACCCCATCTTTTATCTATCTATTTATTATTCTCCCCCACTTTTTTCTTTTTCTCTCTCTGTTCCTCTCACTATCACTCCTTACCTGCTCTCCATCTCCCTCTGGTGCTCCCCTCTCCCCTTCTTTCTCCCTAGGCCTCCCGTCCCATGATCCTTTCCCTTCTCCAGCTCTGTATCCCTTTTACCAATCACCTTTCCAGCTCTTAGCTTTATCCCTCCCTCTCCTGTCTTCTCCTATCATTTCAGATCTCCCCTCCCCCTCCCACTTTCAAATCTCTTACTATCTCTTCTTTCAGTTAGTCCTGACGAAGGGTCTCGGCCCGAAACATAAACTGTACTTCTTCCTACAGATGCTGCCTGACCTACTGCGTTCCACCAGCATTTTGTGTGTGTTACACATATGGGTATGTTGCCTCTGCAAAATCTATACCATGCTGACTCAGACATCTATTGTTATCACTAGATCAAACTCGTAGCTACTACCTACCTAACTGCACAATCAGAACGTCTTCAACACAAGATGCCAAAAATTATAAAAAGTGCTTTACCACCTTATCTTCCAAAGACATATCAGTTAGGCAATAAGTGTTCTTGTATGCTCTCATCCAGCAAGCCTATTTTTTAAAAATCCATGGATTCAGTTCAATAAAACAATAATGCATATTCAAGTCAACGCAGAGATTTTCATAAAATTTCTGACAGAAATGATGGCCCTACATAGTTTCACACTTAGGCACTATAAGTTAGTCATTTAAGCATGGAATTCAAAATGTTAAATTTATTCTCAACACTCAGGTGAATTTCTTAAACATTTCATTTGGGATCAAAGTTAACAATAATGTTGACAAAAATATTTGAAGAATGTGGTACTCAGTAGCATGTGATCAAAGATCCTCCCATTGATCCCAATGACCATCTATCAGAACTTCAAATCTAGTGTCATACTTCTCACCCTTGTTTACTTCTGACAGATAGGTGCACCACGCAATGGAATTTCCAAGCTTGCAAGGTCATTGAGGCATGTAAAATTTCAGAAGGTTTACTGTAGAATGAGGTGTCAGTTGCAAGACTAAGGTGAGAAGAAGTTACATAATTTCAGATCTTCTGTATATTTAAAGCTGAGATTGACAGAACTTAAAATGTAATGTGAAGCAGCAGATATTGAGATTGGGCAAAATGTAGACAAGGCACAGGACCAACTGAATGTATAATGGAAAGGCTGAAAGGCAGAAATAGCAGAACAACTCTGTACCATTCTAAATTTGATTTTCAAGTATTGCTGACTTGATGCAAGTTGTAACTGTTATCATTGAAGATAAATTGCTCCAGTAAATCCAATTTCTCAATTTTGTTCAAATTGGATTTCAACAATCAAAACTACCTCTTGCACTCTCATCAATAACATTCCATTTGGCTCTATCAAAGCAGGAGATCAATACAGTGTATCACAGGATATCGGAGTCATAGCCACCCTTCAAACAAAAGGGAAAAGAGAGGGGTGGAGAGGGGTTAGAGGAGGGGCATGTGAAGGAGAGAGGGGTAAAGGGGAGGGGGTGGGGAGCAGAGGTAGGGAGGAGGGGAACAGAACAGTACAGGACATTTGACCCCTGGTGTACTAACAGTTTAACCTACTCCAAGATCAATTTAACCTTTTCCACCCACATAGCTCTCCAGAACTCTATGTAAAAGCTCCCTAAACAACCTCCACAGTTCCATTATACATTTCTCTGGGAACATCTGTTCCCAATTTACACTTCCAAGTTCCTGCACTAATAGTATCATAATTCTCCCTCCCTCCCTTACTGTCCTCCTATCCTTCTCCAAATCTATGGTAAAAGTAAAGGAGTTTGGTCACTGGCTCTGCAATGCTCACTCAAGAATGGTGTGATATTAGAGTGTAACAGGCTTTTAGTTAATCATGACTGGGCAATGCCAATACAGATTTATGAAAGGAAAGTTCATATTTAACATATCAAGTAATTTATTTGAGGATATAATTAGCAAAGAAAACTAGTGGATGTTGTGTATTTGCTGTGTCACACAAGTGATTATTAGAGAAATCAAAGTTGATTAGATTGAGGGTACAATTTCATTGGGTATTAAGGATTAATTAACAAACAGAAACCAAAGAATATACAAGCAGGCAGCTAAGTGTGGTGACATTTACAGTCGTATTTTGAATGCATTTATGATGTCACCATGTGGAATTATTGCATGGTTATAGTCCAGATGGAGGCTATTCAGCATTCTGAATCCATACTGGACCTCTAGAAGAGTAATACAGCATCCCAACCCCCACACTCTCTCTAAAATCCTTTAAATTCTTTTCTTTCAGACACTTATCCAGCTCCCTTTTTGAATGTTACCATTGAACCCACCTTCACTTCAACCCTTGTTAAGAGGCTCTGAAAGTTTAATCTTTTGCTGTGTAAAAAGATCTTCAAGTCATTTTGGATCTTTTGCCAGTTAACTTTCTTCTTTGTTCCCTGGTTCTTGTTCCCCTCCATTGATGAGAATAGTTTCCTGAGGAGACTGAGGTCCTTTAACATCTGCCGGAAGATGCTGAGGATGTTCTATGAGTCTGTGGTGGCCAGTGCTATCATGTTTGCTGTTGTGTGCTGGGGCAGCAGGCTGAGGGTAGCAGACACCAACAGAATCAACAAACTCATTCGCAAGGCCAGTGATGTTGTGGGGGTGGAACTGGACTCTCTGACGGTGGTGTCTGAAAAGAGGATGCTGTACAAGTTGCATGCCATCTTGGACAATGACTCCCATGCACTCCATAATGTACTGGTTAGGCAGAGGAGTACATTCAGTCAGAGACTCATTCCACCGAGATGTAACACTGAGCATCATAGGAAGTCATTCCTGCCTGTGGCCATCAAACTTTACAACTCCTCCCTTGGAGTGTCAGACACCCTGAGCCAATAGGCTGGTCCTGGACTAATTTCCACTGTGAATTATTTAATTATTTATGGTTTTATATTGCTATATTTCTACACTATTCTTGGTTGGTGCGACTGTAATGAAACCCAGTTTTCCTCAGGATCAATAAACTATGTCTGTCTGTCTGTCTTAATCTACTCTCTCTATAACCTTCACAACTGCTCCAGCTGATCCACATAACTAAAGTCCTTTATCCCTGGAATGGTAAATCTCTTCAGAACTTGACATCTGCCTTTTCCAAAGGCTGGTGCCCTGAACCAGTCATTATGCATGAGCATACACGTGAACATGTGAATTAGAAGAAGCTGCCGCCACCACTATCACACCTTCCCTTGAGCTTGTTACACCTTCAATAAGATCATGCGCATCTGATTTTAACATCAGCTCCATATCTACCTGTTATAATCTTCTATAAAGATTCCTCATATCTTTGCACTTGTACTCTGTACTGTTTTTTCTAAACCACTTTCAGAAACTCCCCTGACACTTTCAATGAATTATGCACATCTACCCTGATTCCCTTTGTTCTTTCACACCTTTTAGAATTGTGTTCTCTAATTTCTAGCACTTCTCATTTTTTCTCTACCCAAACTAAACATTTCACATTTCTCAGCATTAACTTTTATCTGTCACCCCTCTGCCCATTCCATTACCCTGTCAATGTCTCCTCAAGTGCATTATTATCCTCCACACTGCACAGTCTGTCTCCACGTTTTGGGTCATTTACAAATTTGATCATTGTGCTCTGCGCATCCAAACGCAGTGGTTGAGGCAACTGACTGTGCTGTTGTCACACTGCAATCCCCAGTGTACTTTGCTAGAAGAGATACGGGCACTGGGTAAACAGTCAATGTTACTTCCTCTGCATTTCAGAACACAAAATATCTGAGGTCCTATCCCCAGTCATTGTAGAAGTGAACAGTGCACAGTTGAAATACATGTTGGAAGCTTTGTATTTGTAAATGGCATCCTAGTTTCAGAACCATGGTACAAAATCCAAGTATTGAAAAGTATTAAGGACACATTCAGCAGGAACAAAACTTCAGTAGATTTAAGCCAAGTGGGGATAAAACTTTTCAAAGCCAAAGACCAGAAAGAACTGGAGTGCCTGCAGCTGAACGAAAATGCTACCGACTGGGTGCATCCCCTCTAGCCTCTGTCCTTTGAAGGATCTTCCCTCTGGCCAAGTCACTGTCTAGACTTGATGGAACTCAGAAATCAGACCCTGGCCACCTAACTATTTCAATAATCTCCCAGATTATTTCCCACCTCAGCCAACAAGGACGATTAGTACTTCAGAGACATGCCACCCACCTGGAAGCTGGGTCAATTTCTGACCATTGATTGTGGTGGTTCTGCAGTTTCTTTTTTAATATTCTTAGTGTCAATGAGAAAGGAAGGGTAATCAGATATGATGGTCTAATTTCATAATTAACAGGCTAAGCAATTACATCTGATGGAAGGAGGCTGTGATTTCCGAGCAACAGCACTTGTGAGAACGACTCATCACTCAATGGCGGAGCTGGCCCTATCCTTGGCAGAGCTTGCAAAGCTGCTGGTTCACAACTCTAGCGATACAGATTTCAACTTCCAAGGCTGCCTGTGCAGAGTGGTCATGTTCTCCCTGTGCTTGCAGGGATTTCCTCTGGGTGCTCCAGTTCTCCACTGCATCTCGAAGACATAGATTAACTGACAGCTGTAAATTGCCTTGTGGGTGTAGGAAAATGGCAGAATATGTAGGGAAGTTTATGGGAGTATGGAGAGAAAGTAAAATTGAATTAGTTTAGGCTTAGTGTTAATAGCTGCTTAATGGTTATCATGGACTCAGTACAGTGAAAAGCCTATTTCTCTATTTCTATGACTCTAAATGGCATAAGAGTCTGAATCACCTTCCTCTTGCCCCACAGTGCTCCTACTGGAGAGGAAAGTGGAGACCCATCTTAGAAGAGATCAAAGTTATTTCAATTCCAGGCCCTTCCCCAGCTTGTCTGTATGCTCTGTGTAACTTTCTTCATTCAGACATGTGGTGTTCATGTGCCTAGCCCAGAGGCCTACGATCCTATTTCCATAGTAACTGGATTAGTGCTCTGGAATATAGCTGTGGTCAGAAAACTCAGTTTAATACATTTGACATTTACACCACTGAGGTGTTTCCTGGAAGTGGCAAAAAAAACTAAATGTTGCATTGAAAATTCATACTTCATGGAATCTCACAGGATTGACTCATGGAAACAGGCCATTCTGGCCCAACGAGCCTGCGCTGGCTGCCCAATTACACCCACTTGACCAATCAAACTACTAACCTGTTCATCTCTGGAATGTGGGTGGAAAATGGAACGCCTGGAAGAAACTCACATCCTCACAGGGAGAACTCCTTTCAGAGAGTGGTGCTCACTGGTGCTATAATGGCATTACGCTACCATGATAACACAGAACAATTAGAGAAATCACAGAGGTATTCTGATCAAACCTGTCTTGCAAAGTAAAAACATTTGATTTTGACCAAACACCTGAGCAGTGGACACATCTTCTTTTGATTCAGTGAAACTGTACTATCTCATTAACACTGCATCAGTGAAAGGTTTTGCCTTTCTGTGTTTAATTCATTGATTTAACCTGTAATGTACTACTTTGGTCCTTCTCAATTAATCTAAATATTTTCTGACAATGATGATATTGTAGCCTTCTGAACAATTAGAACAGTGTGTGGTAGTAGGGATCAGTAATTTTTTGGGGCTACATCAGAATGGCCGGGTCTCATTCAGAGTGTAAAGGCTTCAAGGTCCGTCTGGCAGTGTCAACATTTTGGTTTATGTCACAAACTGTGGTTGAAGGTTGCTGGTCCAGGTCCACTGTGATGTGCCTCCAGCAAAGAAAACCCTGGGTGAAACTGCTCGTGTAACTGTCACATGGTGAAGAGCGGACACTAATCAAATTGTTCACATCACAATCCCATCACATCATTAACTGTGGGACCAACCAAATTCAACAACCCTTACCGAGGTGGAAACAGACAAACACAGCACTCAAAACTTTCAGAGTTGGCCTGAAGGAATTTTTTTTTTTGCTGAGAAGGGTGAGATTCTCTCTGACATAAAAGCAGTTGTCACGTGGTTGCTAGAGACGCAGACACGCTATAGGAAACATCCCTGGCATGCACAGTCCTTATCACACTGAAAACAACAGACCAGCACTTGCTGCTGATTGCTTCTGAGAACCACTGGCAAGTGGCCATCAACACAACACAGGCTTGTCCAGGAAAAACCATGTTGCTAAATCCAGCTCTGGGTACATAGTGACAGATCTAAAATGGCAATACAGTGGATTCCAGATAAATGGGACACACCATGACCAATACATTTTGGCCCAATTACGTGGCTGCCCCATTTGAATTTCAATTGCCTTTATTTCTTACATTTTTCAAATACACGAGTGAAAATCTGTCTGTTATGTTTCCATCTAAATGTAAAATGTGTAATTTATAGTAATTTGTAATAAATAGTATGTACAACCAGGCAGTCAATATAGCATAGAAATACAATTGTATCAGCATGAATTAATCAGTCTGATGGCCTGGTGGAAGAAGCTGTCCTGGAGCCTGTTGGTCCTGGCTTTTATGCTGCGGTACCGTTTCCCGGATGTTTACAACTGGAAGAGTTTGTGTTTGGGGTGACTCAGGTCCCCAACAATCTTTTGGACCCTTCTTACACACCTGTCTTTGTAAATGTCCTGAATAGTGGGAAGTTCACATCTGCAGATGCTCTGGGCTGTCTGCACCACTCTCTGCAGAGTCCTGCGATTGAGGGCAGTACAGTTCCCATACCAGACAGTGATGCAGCCAGTCAGGATGCTCTCAATTGAGTCCCTGTAGAAAGTCTTTAGGATTTGGAGACACATGCTGAACTTCTTCAAACATCTGAGGTGAAAGAGGCGCTGTTGTGCTTTTCTCACCACACAGTCAGTATGTACAGACCACGTGAGACCCTTGATGACGTGAATGCTGAGGAACTTAAAGCTGTTCATCCTCTCAACCAAAGTGTGTTGGCACAGCACAGCAGCAGAGCAGTCAGGGCAATGTTATTACAACGACAGCGACTCTGGTTCTGTTCCCACTGCAGTCTGTAAGGAGATGGCGCATGCTCCACATAATCGTGTGAGTTTCCTTCGGGAGCTCCGGTTTCCTCTCACATCCCAAAGACGTACAGGCTGGTAGGTTAAGTGGTCACATGGGTGTAATGGGTGGCATGGGATCATTGGGCCGAAGGGCCAGTTATGGTGCTGTATCTCTAGATTAAAAACTAAAAAAGAGAAAAATAACATACGCTTCCCTGACATTTATTGCTCAGTCTGCTAAGTGACTCCAGTAATTTTTGCCTCGTTTCACAACTGGGAAATAAAATCATCAGGGTGCAAATTGCAGTCTATCCATTCAGTTAGTATTTTCCACTGATTGGACTGGGCATACATACAGCATAATGCACATGCAAGCAGTGAAATGAAACAAAGTACCTCTAGGGCATTCTGGAGGGCAGGCAATATTTGTCAAGGAAACTCAACTTGCAGCCAGACTTTGGGGTTTTCAACTCTATTCAGGCCTAGGAACTCAATCTTCAGCTTCAGGAATGCACTTACCATCAAACATAGCAAACAAAATCTAAGGCAGGACTGTAACTTGGAAATAGCTGGTCAGAAGCAACTCAAAAATAAACAATCCTGAATAATCAGTCAGGAAAAAAACAACAGAAATTAATAAACAGAATTCCTAAAAATTATCTTCAGAAAAACATCTCCTTTTATCTCTTCAATTGAAATAATACAAAATTTCAAATATTGTATGTTACATATTTTATGAAAGTCTCCACTTCCAGTATTGTTTGAGGAAAAGCCTGAAGACATCTTATGAAAATGCATTCAAATCAGACTCAGAATTTTATTGGAATGTGTGACTGACAGAAAATCAAATTTAAGACAAAGATCAGTCTGAATTACAATCCTCTGCACTGGGGACACAACCAACCTTATGCACATCATAAACTTTAGAAAACTTATAAACATAAGAAATAGACACAGGCGCAGACTTGTGTTCTGTGTTGTTCTGACGAGCATTGTGGGCATGCTATGTTGGTGCTGGAATATGTGGTGACCCTTGTAGTCTGCTCCCAGCACATCCTTAGGTGTGTTGGCTGTTAACACAAATGATGCACATTACTGTACATTTCCATGTATATGTGATAAATAAACCTGAATCTGACTGTACAAGAAGGGCCTTGGATTCAAAGTCCTTCAAAGTGACACCACAGATAGATAACATGGTGAAGCTGGCATATAGCTTCCACTAGTCTTTGCCCCACTGTTGATTTGCACTTACTGTATTTATTATTACCATGTACATTGTTTACTGTAAGCTTCACGTGAGCAAGAATTTCATTGGGTGTATAGCAAATAAATCTGAATCCTCTATACATATCAAAAAGAAGCTTTCAGTCTGTCGTTACGTTCTTCGGTAGATTACTCTTGCACGTTACTTCCCCTTTCATTATCAATTTCTTGGTCACCATCGGTGGAATCAAGAAGGCAACATCCATCAGCAAAAATACCTACCATCCAGGCCATGCCATCTCTCACAGCTACTGTCGGTCAGGAGCTACAGTTGTCTGAAGTCCCACATTAATAGGTTCAAGAACAACAACTTCCTTTGTGCTCTTTGTTCGTGAACCAACTGGAAATCCCTAATTACTTCACAGCAACATGATCAGCACTTTATTTTGCACTAAAATGGACTTTTCATTGTCTTTCACTGCACCTACGCATACATGTACATATGACAATAAACCTAACTTTGCTGAATTTAAATGTTGCCAGTTCTCTGGTTAACTGCTTTATTTGGCAACATTATTAGCTTTTTCCTCTGAAATAATCCCAAATCTAATATTTCTTCATCGACAAAACTCAACTACTTTCCTGTCGATGCTCTTTTACCCAAAATGGGATTAACTGTATATATTATATGTGCTCAAATCAAGCTGAAAAGCAACACAGCAGAGAAAAAGAGACATAGACAAATGAAAGTGAAAATTCCTCAATGAACAGTTTTGTTTTGCTGCCACCAAAACATGCTGTTTGGAGGCTTAACTGTCTACCATACTGGCATGTGGCCACATCGTTCTAATAATCTACGTGCAGCAATGGATGTCAGATGACCTGTGTTTGTGTAGCAACCTCAGGTCAAGCAGCAGTAACCCTGTCACAGCCAGCAGCAACTGTTCGGAATTCCATGTCACTGGAGTGATCACCGAGGAACCTCAAGCACATTTGGTCTGATGTCTTGTGACAAGACCCATTACAGAACTTGGGCTTTTCCATTATGTAATGGAAACCTTAATGACTAGTTGAAAGCCGGCAGAAATATTCCAATTTTATTTCAGAAGCATCTCAGCTTTGCTGGTGTCAGAAGACTAATACTCATAAGGTCACAAGACCATAAGACACAGGAGCAGAACGTGGCCATTTGGCCCATCATGTCTTCTCCACTATTCAGTCATGGCTGATCTATTATCCTGCTCAAACCCATTCTCCTGCCTTCTTCCCATAATGTTTGATGCCCTTACTAATCAAGAACCTATCAACCTCTTCTTTAAATATACCCAGTGACTTTGCCTCCACATATTCACCGTCCTCTGTAAAAAACATCCTCCTCATCTTTGTTCTAAAGGGACATCCTTGTATTCTGAGGCTGTGACCTTTGGCCCTAGATTCCCCACTATCGGAAACATCCTCTCCAAATTCACAATACATAGGCTTTTCAATTTTTGATATGTTTCATTGAGATGCTCCACATCCTTCTGAACCCCAGCATGTATAGGCCCTGAGCCATCATGCGCTCATTATATGTTAAACCTTTAATACCCGGAATCTTTCCCGTGAACTTCCTCTGGACTCTCTACAATGCCCGCACATCTTTTCTTAGATAAGGGGCCCAAAATTGTTCACAATACTCCAAATGCATTCTGGACCAAAGTCTTGTAAAGATTCAGCGTAACATCCTTTCTCTTAAATTCTCTGGTCCTCTCAAAATGAGTGTAACACTGCATTTGCCTTTCTTACCACTGACTCAAACTGCAAGTTAACCTTTAATGAATCCTGCACAAGGACTCCCAAGTCCTGTGATTTCTGAATTTTCTCCCCGTTTAGAAAATAGGCTATACCCTTATCCCTTCTAGTACATGACCATACACTTTCCTACTGTATTTATTCCATCTGACATTTCTTTGCCCCATCTGCAGACTCCCTGCTTCCTTAACACTACTTGCCCCTTCACCTATCTTTGTATCAGCCACAAACTTGACCAAAAAGCCATCAATTCCACCATCCAAATCACTGACATACAACAGAAAAAGCAGTCCTAAAACTGACCAATAGTCACCGGCAGCCAACCAGAAAAGGCCCCCTTTATCCCAATGTTTTGCCTCCTGCCAGTCAGCCAGTCTTCTATCCATGTTATTAAACTTCCTGTAATCTCATGGGCTCTTGACTTGTCATGTGTGGCACCTTCTGAAACTCCAAAGTAAATGACATCCACTGACTCTCATTTGTCTATCTGTCTGTTATTTTCTCAAATAATTCCAACAGATTTGCCAGGAAAGATTTCCCTTTATGAAAATCATGCTGACTGACATTGGCCAGTTTTATCATGTGCCTCCAATACCCCAAAACCTCATCCTTTCTGTATACATATTGTTTCTGTAAAATAGTAGTAAGAAGGTCCAACAACTCCTAACCCTCATCGTGGTCTCAAATTAATTTATAAAAAAGGTAAAGGTTAAAGATTAGTTTTATTTGATACATATACATGGAAACATTGAAACATACAGTGAAAAGTTACCATTTGCAATGAGGATAACGCTGGAGGCAGCCCACAAGTTTCACCATGCTTCTGGCGCCGATATAGTATGCCCACAATTTACTAATCCTAATCCGTACATCTTTGGAATGTTGGAAGGAACAGGAGCCACCAGAGGTAACCCACGCGGTTACAGGGAGAGCATACAAATTCCTGACAGACACCATTGGGAATTGAACCCTGATCTCCCAGCTGGCACTGTAAAGCACTGAGCTACCATCCCATTTTTAAATGGTTAAATACTTAAAAATGTATAACTCAGACAGATAGAAACACCTATAGTTCACATTTACTTTGATGAGATTAAAAAAAATGCTCCCAGCAGTAACAGTAGAGAGAGAAAGAAAGATGTTTATCCAGGAACCAGAGTACAGAAAGTCAATGTTTGCAAAATTTCTTGGAAACTCATAAACCTGTATAATCCAAAACACTGTCTAACCCTGCCAAAATGAATAGGACTCAGACATCTCTGTCTTATCCTGTTATTTACCCACTGGCCATCTTCTATAGCTTCCCCCTCCATCACTATTCATGGCATTCACTAAAGCATGCATTCCACCCTTCCTTAGTACTTCTAAATACTCCCCTTGCATCATACCGCCGGTCTATATATGTCCTGTCTCTATCTCACATCTGTTACATTTCAGACATCACTGTTCAAACATCACACTTAACAGACCATACTTTGTGCAAAGGTTTAAAAATAGAAAGTTAGGTATTTCTTGCTGCTTTCTTTTACACAAGAACACCTCCCCCCCTAGCTGAAGAACTGATTTTAATCAAACACCTACCAAAGATCCTCAAATATCTCTGTCTGCTAATTGGCCTTAGGGTGAAACTATTCAAATTACTTCACTTACAGTAACATTTTCAGTGGCTGGCAACCGCACTCTTGCATCCCTTCAGTGCTGATGGACAGATGACAACTTCTCCATTTAAGGTTTGCTCATTGAAAACAAAACACAATTGGGAAGTGACAATATGGAGAGATAGTGAAATGAAAAGAAAAAAGAATTATCAAAAATAAATCAGATAAAAATGGTAATAAAGGGGCGGGCAAATATGAATGAGGTGTTATAGCACAGAGGGCTCAGATCCAGGTGCTGGGATTAGTATGGAAAAGTGCTTCATGGCCTGCACAGTCAGGGTGTGTTGAAGGGTTTAATTCTGTGCTGTAAGGCACTATGACTTTCTAATCAGTTCAAGGCAAAATCAGATCTGCTTTCAGAAAATGTTTCACACAGGATATGGCTTGGATGCCCATTTACAATAGCCAATCAGAAAGTCTAGAATTATTCAAGCAACGACGGGACACAATAGGATTGTTTTGTTTCTGAACTGTGAACTAGAATAGGCTGATGGAACTTCTCTTTAATGATCTGCTGACCTAGTTATAACAACCATGAGGCACTAGACGAACGTTGAACAATCTAGCAGCAGGTTTATTCGCAAGATTTTTTTAAAAGTATACGGATAGTATACAATGAAATCCGATCCACTAAGTTAACAGCATTTCGCGCCATAGTTCATCGCAGCTCTAATCCTCAAAAGCCCCTCGGCACCTTCCCTCCGTGCAGCTACAAACACAAAGTAACCGATAACTAACCATTAATTTCGTCACTCAGTTAAACAGATATACGACAGAATTTTTGTCCCTCAGATTTCTTTTGGAATGTGCAACAGTGTCAGAACAAACGTGCAAACGTTTCAGAAGATTACTACGCTGATCCATCTTCAATGTCTAACAAATCATCTTTCTAACAAAAAAAACAAACAAGTTCACTGTATTATACTTCGCGCACTGAAATCCATACCGCCTGTACTTGACAAGTTAAGAAAATCGCGTTCTCTCTGATTTTTATTAACTTTGTGCAACTTTAACCAATTTGAAAGTAAAGGCACGACAGAAAAGCACTTCCTGCAATGCAGTTTTTATCTATAACGGCCACAAACACCAGTGCTTGTAGGTGAATTTTAGAGAAATGGAATATTGTCGACAACCTCGGCCACTCAAAGCATCTCTCCACCACCAAAAAACAAAGTAGAACAACTCCAAACATTGAAGTGTTTAGTCCCTCTGCAATATTACATGACCTTCAATGGAAACATCACAGTCGGATGTCTGCGTTAACGGGAACCACAACATGATAAAACAGACTTCATCAAGCTAACTAAAAACATAAAGTTGCTGAAATTTTGCTTTTTAAAAAAAACGCGGAGCTTCTACTACTAAAATAAAATTACAGGGTTGACACACAATTAGAAGTTAGTGTTTATATTACATTGCAAGATGTATGTATATGTTTCCGCATCGGAAGTAGGCAATAAAACGGAGCAAAAAGCTTACCAGTGTGTGATCAGATGCCCTGAAGACAAAGCAAACGCTGCGGTCCGCGGTCTTGTTGCTGCTCAGGCTCAGGTAAGCGAAGTAACTGGGCTCGGTGCGGTACTGCAGCAGCCTGCGGACTTGCTGCACCCGGTGCTGGAACACGGTCTTGGCCGAACCGTGCTCCACGCAGCGCACCCAGCCGGGACACACCTGCAAGCTTACCCTGCGACTGCCGGAGCCACGGGCACTGCTTCGCCGTACCTCGGCCAATACCCAGGGCAGTACCGGCACGGTAGTGAGCTTGTGCACGCTTACTGAGCCCACCAGCTGCAGGCTAAAACGCCGCCCCTTGCCGGCGGCCCCGGTCGCCGGGTCGCCAAGTCTCTGACCGCGCGGCGTTCTCTCCCTGTTCATTCCTCTTTCTGCAGCGGCGCTGCCAGCTCAGCGGGACGCCAGCAAAACTCCGGCGCAGCACGGGCACTGCATGGGGCTCTGCAGCCAGCCCGATCTCACTGAGACTGCAGAGGCAACCGGAGGATCCAAACGAGCCTCCGCTCGACATCCGCCCACATCGTGGTGCAGCTCACCTTGCAAATGGACCAAGGCAAACTGCCGCGGAAGCGTCACCAAATAGGTTTACGCGTGGAGTTGTATGTTCTTTAGTGGCTTAGCTGCTATAACCCATCAATAATTTTTTTCTTCTGTATAAGACAGAAGCTAGCGACACTAAGCTGCCCAGGAAGCATCTGTGGAAAGAGAAACACACGTAACGAGGAGACCGTTAACTCTTGTTTCTTCTTCCACCAATGCCTGGCTTGTTGGGTGTTTCCAGCATTTTATTCCTTTACTGTATATCAGATTATATAACATATGTCTGAAAGTAGTTTCAATAGTCAGAAGGTGCCTGAGGAGCTAATAGGTTTTCTGGGCCAAGTGGACTGCACCCCAGAATTCTGAAAAAAGTAGGTGAAAAGGTTGTGGAGGTATTGATAATGATCTTTTAAGTATTGCTAGATCCTGGGATGGTTCCAGAGGACTGGAAGTTGTAAATGTCACTCCATGCTTTAAGAAGGGAGGGAGGTAGAATTGCAGACCAGTTTGCCTGCCTGACTTCTGTGTTTGAGAAAATGTTGGAGTCTGTTTTATGGATGAGGTTTCAGGGTACTTCGAGGCATACGCTTTCAAAGTCAGCACAATTTCCTCAAGGGAAATCTCGCCCGACGAATCTGTTGGAATTCTTTGAGAAAAGAACAAGCAAGATAGAGAAAGGAAAGTCAGTGGATGTTATATACTTGGATTTTCAGAAGGCTTTTGCACTCGAGGCTGCTTAAAGTAAGCGCCCATGCTATTACAGGAATATTAGCATGGATAGAAGATTGACTGACTGGCAAGAGGCAAAGAGTAAAAATAAGGTTTTTTTTCTTGTTGACTAGTGGTGTTCTGCAGGGGACGATGTTGGGACAACTTCATTTTAGGTTGTATGTTAATGATTTTGATGACCATATCAATGACTTTGTGGACAATACAGGAACGGCAGGTAGGGTTGAAGAAGCAGGGAGTCAGCGTAAATGCTTAGATTGGGAGAATAGGCAAAAAAGTGACAGATGGGATACTGTGTAGGGAAGTGTATTGTCATGCACTTTGTTAGAAGAAATAAAGACATGGACCATTTTCTAAATGGGGAGAAAATTCAGAATTCAGTTCCAAAGGGACTTGGCAGCCCTCAAGCAGGATTCTTTAAAGGTTAACTAGCAGATCTAGTGCAATGTTAGCATTTATCTTGAGAGGACTAGAATACAAGAGCAAGGATGCAATCTTGTGGATTTATAAAGCATTGGTTAGACTGCACTTGGAGTATTGGGAGCAGCTTTGGGTCCCTTATTTAAGAAAAGAAGTGCTGCCATTGGGGAGCATCCAAGGGAGGTGCAGAAGAATGATCTCAGGAAGGGCGAACATATGGGAAGCATTGGATGGCTCTGGGTCTTTAGAAGAATGGGGGGGGGCAAGAGAGAGAAGAGGGATCTCATTGAAACCTTTTGAACATGGAAAGGCTTAGATCGTGGATGTGGTAAGGATGTTTCATATAGTCGGTAAGTTGAGGACCAGAGGGTACAGCTTCAGAATAGAGATGTCCATTTAGAACAGAGATGAGGAGGAATTATGTGGGAATGTGAAGCGGAATTGAAATGGTTAGCCACCAGGAGATCCTCACACTTATGACAAATGAAACAAAGGTGTTGGACAAAGTGATCCACAATATATCTACTCCAACAAAACTCCTGATTGCACCCACAAACTGAGCTTCAGTAAAATGAAGGGATGCAGAATTCTTTAGCTTGACAGATCACCATGCAGGTGTTGACATAAGATATATCTCTACAGTCTGCAGGAGTAACTTATGTATCTATGGCAAGCACTTCCTACAAAAGCAAAGATCTTGGGAACTCTTCTCTCCAATATTCACGACCAATTATATTTCCCTTTTTGCAATAGTTATTTTAAAAACTCTTTTACAGCTAGGAACACCATTTCCATTAAGACACTGGCTTGTACCACTGTAACATTGGAAAAAAGTCTGTCACCCCAAGTAATCTCACCATGCCCAATTTAATGAACCAAGATTCAATTAATAGTGCTTTGGAGAACTGCGGACTTCCTAACACAGGCACTGACTCACCCCATCTGCCACACAGTGCTTACTTTGCTTCAAACACTCATCAGCTCTCATTTGCTCTGAACTTTCATCTCCAGTGCAACTGACAAGGCTCTTCTCTCCCTCCCAACCTGACACACACAGAATAAATCGCTAAGAGTCAATATTCATTACAGAAATTCACAAAACAAAAAGAATAATGAGGCTCTATGTGGGACTGGGATGGGGAATTAATGTGACTGACACTTTGGGTTACCCTCAGGAATGAAACTACTATTCACAAAGAGATCACATAATCTGCATTTAGCTATTCCAACAGAGACCACATTGATGGACATC
Organism: Hypanus sabinus; assembly: GCF_030144855.1. NCBI lineage: Eukaryota > Metazoa > Chordata > Chondrichthyes > Myliobatiformes > Dasyatidae > Hypanus > Hypanus sabinus. The sequence goes on along the minus strand of NC_082719.1, from coordinate 42,931,194 downwards.
GCCTGACTGACATCTATGCAAAATCAAGAACTGACCTGTATTGCAGTCTACTTCAGCATTAGCTAAAGGGCCCATTCCTTCCCGAGCCTTCACTGAGAATCTAGCAGTGAATCAATTATTATGGCTGATACTTCCCTCTTTAATTGTGGGGCAATAAATATCCATGCCCATCGTTCCCATCTGAAATGGGATCTCATAATCTAGCCTGAATCTGCCCTAAAGTAGCTCTGCTGTCTGAAGCTATACATCCTATTGGCCCCTCTTTGTGGACGTAAGCGAAGCCAAAATATTTTGAGATTCAATGCTTATCACAGAGTCACACTATGCATGTCAGAATAGCACTCCCCTCTGCACTCCATAACAGGATATTGCAAAAATCCACCCCCTGCGCAACCTTTATAACAAGTTATTTTCAACAACAGTAGATCAATAGATTTTAAGTTCATAACAAAAATAAAGAATTTAACTCAACATTTGCATTTTTTAATACTGCAAATATGACATTTTGGAAGAACAATCTGCAATATCCAGCATCTTTAGAATTGTAACATACTGTATGTGTTATATGCTATAATCAAAGCAAAAGATAGCAGTGCATCTGAGCTGCTTAGTGTATAATCCCACATATACCTGGATGTTAATTATGTCAACTTTGCCCTTTTAAAAACTTGTTAATTATCACATGTAATGAAATTAACAGGACAACTTGTTAGTTAAGTAATGTTAAAAATTGCAGGTAATAAAGAGTACATCTGTAAAACAAAATATTAATATGCAAAATAAATTCTATAGTTGGGTAATAAGAATTTTTTTATTTTGTTACTCATTCTGCCACAACTTCTGTTTAAGTGTAGAGCTGAAGCAGCAACTTATAAGTGAAAGCACCCAGTGTGAATTGTTCTGACAGTTCCTGTCTTAATAATCAGCATAGTAAGGAGTGAAACTCAACTGGAAGGTGACAAAAGGGCCACTTTAAGGCAAATGGTGTTTCAGTAATTCAGGCAAAGAATATTTTTCAGAAATACCATATACAATTAAGCATTTTGAATTTTAAACAACAAAGTTCCTGGTTGCATTTTGAACATTGTGTATTAATCCTCTAGATTAAGCTGCAGTGAATACATACTGCACTTAAATCTATTTAATTAGTGCCTTAAAACCTTACAGTAAATAACTTTACAAATCACAATAGTAACGAACATTTCAACCTAAATTATATTATAACATTTAAACCATTTAATTGCTTGACATTCCAAAAGTTTTTGTTGAAAGCTTATAGTTGCTAAATTGTTTTCCCAGTTTCCAAAGTCTGATGAACCAAAATCACTTGCCGTTGTCAATCTTTACAAAATAATTTACAGCAAATGCTGCTGCTTTTATCTAAACAGACCATATACACACAATTGACAGATAACCCATCAATGGAAATGTCTTCAGTAACAGAATAAATGTTCCCAGTTTCTCTGCAAATACTGTAAGGCTTGTCATAGTGTTTCCAAAATGTTAAGATCTTTCTATTGTATATTCCTACAAAATACAAATCACGTTAATCCATAGAACACAGAATAACAAAATGCATTAAGCTTTGGGTAGGTATTCTCACATTACTAAAATGCATTAAAGGGGCAAAAAGAAGTTACTATAAAGTTTGGTGACATCAATTCTCATATTTGCCTGAAATCAACAATACACTGAATTATTAGTGAAAATGTAATGTAAAAATTAAAATCTCAAAAGTTAGGATATGAAAAAGTTAGTCAAGCTCAAAAGTTTGAAACAAAAAAAATGCTCTATTCAGGAAGCTGTTCACATCTGAGATTTGATTATACCACTATGTGGTAGCTTTTTGCCTCCCCCCCCCCCCTTATCTAACCCCCCAGGTTGAGAGCTGCATAAGCTCTGAGCAACTGAAAAGCTAGTCCTTATTAAATTTTGCAGTCCTTGTTGATTTGAAACCATGACTAAATATTCATTATAGGGCCTTGAACGTAGACAAAGGAGTATATTAAACCAAATTTCTTACCATTTTAAGGAGAGAAACCTATGAAACATCCAGCTGTGAAGGGAGATCGACCCCTACACTTCACCATTGTATAAAAGGGAGGTATTCATTCTCCCCAGGATGTGAGCAACAGAGCACATTTTAAAATAGTAAACCACGAACATAAAGCACAGCAAATACAGTTAACATAGTCTGCTGTTAAGACTGACAGTGACAAGAGTATTTTTGAGATAATTTCAGTTGGACTGAGGTGTGAAGCCGTTTTTCTCTGGCTGGAAGAAATGTTCCACCAATGCATTGACCAAGTCATTGAGCTCCTCCTTCAACTTCTCTGGGTCACTAGGGGAAAAATATGAGTATAAGAACATGTTCTATAAATGGACAGCTTCAATTTAAATAAACAGTTACTTTTAATTACCAGTTGAGAATAGACTGCATTGTACAAAGTAGATCCACCCATTCTATACCTGTGATTATGCTACATTCCCATTTTTCTTACTCTAACTCCATCATATCCCACATCACTTATTTATCAGATACTTGGACCAACCTCCCCATAAAATTTACTTATTCCACTCATTCCAATAGAGGGATAAACCTACAATTTTGCCTCTCAATCTACCTGTGACAAGTACAACTCTCCATTCATACAGATAAACAACCCTTATTCCTTATTGAGTCAATATTCACAGTAGGATCATGCTCCACCACATTTGTTGCATTGCGATCATACTAAATGGACTAGTCTTGGAACAGATCCAGTAGCTCAAGACTGTGCAACAGTTCTCATTGGATTCACTGGAAGATTTATTGTTCTGTGTTATTGTGTTTTTTTTTAAAAAAAGAAAGCATGAATAACATTTACCATTTTGGAAAATCTGCTGGTCTCTCACAAAAGTCCCGACCGAATGTGTCAGATTAATGGAGTTGTACTGCAGTCTATATCAGCAAAGTGGTGAAGGTATCACCAACAGAACAAAAAGAGGGCACTTAATTACCAATTATTGCACAGTGTGGGTTATAACCCTGTGTGGGTTACACCAGAACAATTTGATTGCAGAATTCATCATGGCCTTGGTCCAAAGATAGACTAAAAAATTCTAAATTCCAGAGATGAGGCAAGATTGAATGCTTGTTATCAAGGTAGCATTTGACTGAATGTGCCATCACGGACTTTGCCCAAAACTGAACTTGTCCAGGTGAATGTAGACAATTTAGCACCAATTATAGGAAAAATAATGAGATCCCTTGGGAAAGCTCCTGGAATGGACTGCCAGGAGTAGTGATGAAAGTAGATGTGACGGAAATATTAAAGAGGCTTTGAGATTGTGTCATGAATATGCAGGAAATGAATGGACATGGATCACGTTCAGGCAGGGAGGTTGAGAACATATTCAGCACAGGCACTGCAAGCTGAAGGGTCTGTTCCTATGTTGTACTCTTCTATGTTCTAATGGAAGGTGGCCCAGAAATGAAAAAAATTAATCATGATTAAAGATTAGCTTTATAATGAAAAGTATAAATTTCAAAAGGAAACATTTTACCTCAAACAAGCAAAGTATTTGTTAAAGCAGTAACAGAACAAAAGATAATGATAAAAGCATAAATGCATTCTTTCAAAACTTAAAGAATTCTGATAATTTAGTCCCTAATATACTTAGGAATAAGGGCTGACAATGTGAATAGTTGATACAAAGAAAGGAATATTGAGTTTAGGTGGGGAGCAGACTTATTTTTGTTTTAAAAAGTTAAACACACAACTGCAAAGTGGTCACATTTTCAGAATTAGAAGTACAATGTTACAAATCTCGCACGCACACAGGTCACAACATGACCTGTTATTGGCTCTCTTAGGTAACAATCTGGCTCTTGATCTCCTGCTACATTAATTTAAATCCATAATTCCAGTTAAATTCCACAAGGATAGGAGTTGTTGTCTGACTCAGGAATTTGAGGTTCCTCCTCCTGCAATAATTCTACAGCTGAATATTAAAATGCTTTTACTATTATTCCAGTGTTCGCCACCCTCAGAGTTAGTGCTCAACTTCCTTCTTTCTGAAACAGTGACAGTAGATCCTTCAACCTTTTCCTCTCAGTGTCATTAATTTCCACATTGACCACAAGATCTCGTTGTTCCCTTTCTACTCAAGATGTTCTGTTCCTGCTCAGAAGGCATTAGAACTCACATTAGAAACTGCAAAGCGCAGATATTTTATCATGATTATATTCTCCATGATCAGATTTTTTACATTTTGTTATGCCCAGTTAAAGTCATTTATTTAATACAAATCAAGACAAATGGCTGGCATTGATAAGCAGCCAAAGGCAAGTTGCTCAGAACAAATCAACGAAACATTCTTTGCCAGTGATGTCATCTACCAAAATGAGGAAATAAGAAATCCACAAGCTCAAATTGAGCTATGTTTCTTTTTTGATGTACAGCTTTTACTGCCATTACTATGATACTGCTTCCATTAACAAAAAAATAAATGAATCAATATTTCAATGTGGTGTCAAATCTTCTTGAAACTCTTTACAAAGTAGAAATACATATATATATATATATTTTAAATCAACACCCAATTGTGGTGTTATTATTGGCTATCCATTTTAGCCAATCCTAAAACAGAAAAATATTTGAATTTCCAAATAGCTCTCTCGATTTCAAACCCAAGGTTCAGCACAACAGAACATCTGCACAAGAGGACTGAATTACAGAATGATACACAGTCCTGGTTAATATACAACTTAAAAACTCTGCAGTGGTGGTACTTGTTCTCCGATGTCTTAGTAGGTGCAACCTGACGAGTGCTCAACCATGTCTCAGTGGGAAGGATTCTCGATTGTAAATCAGATGATTTTGATTGTAAGTGCTACTTCCGAGATGCGCTGTATTTGGTGATGCTGCATTGCCAGAGATGTCAGTGTTCTAATGAGGTGTCAAATATCAGATGGGCATCATACCTGCTGCATTATCTTTTAATAACAGGTTACTTACACCTAGTGTTTTGGTCAAGATCTACTCTCAACTAACACAAAAGCCCTAATAGATTATCTGGTTAGCAATGCATTACTGGTTGAGAGAGCTTGCTGTACTCAAATTAACAATCTCATTTTCTACATTATGTGGTAAGTATTCTCAAATGTGCTACCTGATTTAGTTTGTGATTACAAATGCACATCTTCTTTCCAGAGTTCAATAACATTGAACAAGGCTTATAGACTGCCATAAACATTCGGCTTTAAACCCCAAACCATTACAAACATTCCATGCTGGGGCCATGGAAAAGGATTAAGTATTTCTCTTAAGAGTTGTTTGTTCCCAAGTAATTTCTGCAGAATGCCATGTCATTCCAACAAGATGCTTTACTCACGTTCATAAGAATAACTGGTAGGCAGTTCTATTTTCCTCCACTAATTAGACTCAAGATCAGCAGCAAAACTGATTTAGAAATTGAAAGATTTTTTTGGGAACCTTTATAACTATCCCAAGTAATGATTACATCACATGTATTAGTCAGTAAAACATCTGATTCAACAGGCTTAAAGATGGTAGAAAAGAGGAAAGGGAAAAGACCCTGATGAAGGGTCTTCGCTCAAAATACCAACTGTACTCTTTTCCAAAGATACTGCCTGGCCTGCTGAGTTCCTCCAGCATTTAGTGTGTGTTGTTTGAAGGGAAAAGTACCACATCATTGCATAAACATTTACATATTTAGTTCCCTTGGGATAGTTATTCCTAAATTTTAGTCGAACAATTTGTGAAGAAATCTCTCATAAACACCAATCACTCTGAATATTTACAGAATTATATTCTGCATAGTTTATAGGCCCTTGTGAGAGTGTTGATGTACCAATATCATGTACTGCATTTCAGACATCTTAAAAGTTAGCAAATATGAAAATAAATGTACGCTTTGTCAGGGGGAGACAGCAAATTCATTAACAATGCTGCATAAAGATGGAAAAAAGCAGAAAAAGATTAAAGTCTGCAAAGGATGAGAAAAGTCCATTTTCCAACCCCCCCCCCCCCCCCCCCATCCTCACCACATTCTACAGAGGATGTATCGAGAGTATCCTGAGCAGCTGCATTACTGCTTGGTTCAGGAATTGCACCATCTTGGATCGCAAGACCCTGCAGCGGATAGTGAGGTCAGCTGAGAAGATCATCAGGGTCTCTCTTCAAGTCATTACATTTACACCACACTCTGTACCCGCAAAGCTAACAGTCTTGTGAAGGACCCCACGCACCCCTCACACAAACTCTTTTCCCTCCTGCCATCTGGCAAAATGTACCGAAGCATTTGGTTTCTCACGACCAGACTGTGCAACAGTTTCTTCCCCCAAGCCATCAGACTCCTCAATACCCAGAGTCTAGACTGACATCTACATCATTTATTATATTGTATTTGACCTCTACTGTGTCTATTGTCTTGTTCATTAATTATTGTACTGCCTGCACTGTTTTGTGCACTTTATGTAGACCTGTGCAGGTTTGTAGTCTATTACAGTTTTAATGTTGTTTTACGTAGTCTAGTGTAGCCTTGTGCTGTCTCACATAGTCTAGTGTAGTTTTGTGTTGTTTCAAGTAGCACCAGGGTCCTGGAGGAACGTTGTTTTGTTTTCACTGTGTACTGTACCAGCAGTTTATGGTCGAAATGACAATAAACTTGACTTGACTTGAAAGTCAAGATATAACAAGATTAATTAATGTTTCAGGTGCAAACTGTCAGATCTGCTGTATATTTTCAGTTTTTCTCTACAAGTTTCCAACATATGCATGCGCTTCTGGCAATGCAGTCACTTGTAAAGAACCTCTAAATAATAAAACATTACCAATTTCCAGGTGGTGCACACAACTCTGAATAATATTTAACTTTAGGTTCTGTCCCACTAGTCCTCAGGGTAGCTACACATCCATTCTTAAATGTGAAGGTGATCATTTGGCTGCTTTTACTGGTTGGTAGCACCTAAAATATAGAGAATAGAGAAGTGGGTTACTTTTTAATTTAGGTATTAGAAACTACAGAGCATAGGGTTTTCTATTTTTCATTCTTAAAATATACATGTTTAAGATGGGCCATGTGAAAACTCTCTCCAACTTTCTCATTATCTGCTTAAATATTATTTCTATGGATATGTATTAATTTCTGTATTATTTTGGAGTTTGAAAGCCACTTACTTTTCATAAACCATTAACACCTCTGGTAATCAAATTGCCATTACAATTGGCTCAAATCTACAAAGCTGGTGCTAATTTTAAAACATGTACAAGTTTTGCTAATTAAAATTCATTAGCTATTTGTGGTAATCACATGAAATTTAAAACTGATGTAAACATTTTATAAAATAGACGTTTCTCCTGAGCAACTGAAAACAACTGGAGATAAATTTAAATCGTTTTACTTACAGCCTTTTTGTCTGGCTGGCTGCTGTCATAGCCGGTGGTTAAATCTCGAATGTCTGAAATTTCAAACTTCCCACAGGACTTGGGGTACTCATTACTTCCATTAAAATTTCGTAAATTTTCAAACATCCTTTGAATACTCTTAGGTTCATGGCATATGAAGTATGAAGCTTTTGAAATATGATAACCATACCTAAATAAATTAAAGTAAAACAAAAATTGAAAATATCCTTTCACATAGACATGGTTTATATTTTTGCAAGATTATTCCCTCAATAACTTGGATTTTGGCAGCGCATAATCTTTAAATTCCATATTTGTGTTTCACTGGGATTGTACTTTGTTTCTGTAGCAGCAATATTCAGGTTTCTTAAATATTCGTACCATTTTGTCACTTGGCACCATGCAACTGCAAATATCCTCACCACTAACAGCTCAACATGTTACCATTGTATACCCCGAGTAATTTTCATTTTCAACCACAGACACTGTCTAAAACACCAAATCTGCACAGGATATGTGCATTTATGGAATTTTCTGAATCTGCATTTTACTAAAAGTAAATATATCCTGTAAGGTCTGCCTATTGCAATACACTCCATTTGATAACCCAAAAAAATTATTTCCTTCTTTCTACCAATTAGTTAGACAGACCACCATACCAGAGACACTGCTTCAAATCCCACCCCTGCAGATACTTTATCAATATGGACACCATAAAAAAAATACTATCACCATTTTGAACAGTGCAGTATTTTGTCTTGCATAAGGATAATATATTTATCATTAAAAAACTGCATATGCTTTCCTATAATCTCAGAACATTATACTACAAGGGCCTTAGATCACCCGGACAACAGTAATACCTACATCAGGCTGCTGTTTATTGACTACAGCTCAGTATTCAATACAATCACACCCTCAGTTGTCATCAACAATCTCCTAAACCTTGGTCTCTGTGTCTCCTTCTGCTGCTGGATCCTTGACTTCCTCAGCAGGAGACCACAGTCTGTGCAGATCATTTATAACATCTCCTCTTGGCTAACAACCAATACTGGTGCACCTCAAGGATGTATACTTAGCCTACTGTTCCACCATCTCTATACCCACAATTTTCTGGCTAGGCTGAGTTCAAACACCATCAATAAGTTTGCTGACGGGACAACTATTGTTGGCAGAACGTCAGATGGTGATGAGGTAGCATACAGGAGTGAGATAGATCAGCTGGTTGAGTGGTGTAGCAGCAACAATCTTGCAGCTCAATACAAGACCGACCAAGGAATTGACTACTGACTTCAAGAAGGGGGAAGTTGAGGGAACAAACAGCAGTCCTCATTGAGAGATCAGAAGTGGAAAGGGTAAGCAGTTTCAAGTTCCGGTGTGTCAACACCTCTAAGGATGCAATTGCAAAGAAGGCAAGAGAGTGGCAATATTTCATTGGTGTTTGAGGAGACTCAGTACGTCACCAAAGACGCTCGCAAATTTCCAGAGGTGTACGATGCAGAACATTCTAACTGGTTGCATCACCGCCTGGTATGGAGGGGCCACTGTACAGGATCAGAAAGTTGTGAACTCAGCCCCTCCATCATCGGTACTAGCCTCCTCAGCATCTGGGACACTTTCAAAAGGCAATGCCACAAAAGAATGGCATCCATTAATAAAGGCCCCCATCACCCAGGACATGCCCTGTTCTCATTGCTACTTTCAAGGTGGTGGTACAGGAATCTGAAGCCAAACACTCAATGTTTCAGGAACTGTTTCTTCTCCTCCAGCATCAGATTTCTCAATGGACAATGGACTTATGGATACTGTCTCAGTACTTTTCTCCTCTCTGTTTGCACCACTTATTTAAATTAATTTTGAATATATATTTTTTGTAATTTATGGTTTTTATTATGCATTGCAATAGCCACAAAACAACAAATTTCACGACATATGCCAGTGATACTAGATTGGATTCTGAGACATTCTGAGTGCCTGGGAATCCCTAAAAGTTGTTTATTTTAGGGAGCAACATATGATGACCTCCCAAATATGTGCATAAGCCGCCACAATCATGGCCAAATTTAATGACGAATTGAAATATTTTTCCCCAAATCACAAGGTAATATTTTTAACACTTGAAAATCCAGAGTGAGAATAATCTAGCAATGTTCATCCAAAATTTACTATGAGCTTTCAAGGACTCTTCTCCATCACTGTCTGCACACCTACACTCCTTTCATGTTGAAAAGTTCATTTGGATAATCAAACAATTTCCATTTCAAATATCAAAGTAAATTTATTGTTAAAGTACATATATATCACCATATACTACCCTGAGATTCATTTTCTTGTGGTTGTTCATAACAAAACAAAGAAATACAATAGAAGCAATGAAAAACTACAGTGACTGACAAACAACCAATGTGCAGAAGACAAACTGAGCAAATACAACAAATAATAACAAGTAAATTGTGAACAAATAATACTGAGAACATGAGTTGTAGAGTCCTTGAAAGAGAGTTCATAGGTTGTAGTGTTTCGCCGAGCAGCTACGCTGTCTGCCAGAAGAAGTAGGATCTCCCAGTGGCCACCCATTTTGATTACACTTACCATTCCCATTCTGATACATCAATCCACGGCCTCCTCTACTGTCACGATGAGGACACACTCAGGTTGGAGGAACACCTTATATTCCGTGTGGGTAGCCTCCAACCTGATGACACAAACATCTATTTCTCAAACTTCCTGTAAAGGCCCCCCCCCCCCACCCTCTCCTTCACCATTCCCCATCCCATTTTCCCTTTCTCACCTTAGATCCTTACCTGCCCATCGCCTCCCTTTGGAGCTCCTTCCCCCCTTTTCTTTCTTCCATGGCCTTCTGTCCTCACTGATCAGACTCCCCCTTCACCAGCTCTGTATCGCTTTCACCAATCAACTTCCCAGCTATTTCCTTCATCCTTCCGCCTCCCAGTTTTACCTATCACCTTGCATTACTCTCCTCTCCTCCACTTTTTGAATCTACTCATCTTTTTTTTCTCTAGTCCTGCTGGAAGGTCTCATCACGAAACATTGACTATACATTTTTTCCATAGATGCTGCCTGGCCTGCTGAGTTCCTCCAGCATTTTGTGTATTTCATAGGTTGTGGAATCAGTTCAGAGTTGAGGTGAGTGAAGTTATCCACACTGGTTCAGGAGCCTGATGGTTGAGGGTTAATAACTGTTCCTGCACATGGTAGTGTGGGACCAAAGGCTCCTGTAAATCCTCCCTGATGGTTGCAGCAAGAAGAGAACATGGCCTGGATGGTGGGGGGGTCTTCAATGATGGATACTGATTTATTGTGGCAGTGCTCTGTGTTAATATGATATGCTCAATGATTGGAGGGGTGGGGGGGCTTTCCTTAGGATAGACTGGGCTGTATCCATTATGTTTTAGGTACTGGTTACATTCTTCCAAGAGCATGATGGCAGAATTGCACTGCACTTCTCAATTATACAATAAATGTTAGATCAGCAGAAACCCCCGACAGCTTCATGAGACATCAATGGTAATTAAGCAGGTACTATTAGTCTTAAATTACCATTTTAAAAGGTATCAAGCTGGACTGAGAGATATTTTTTCCTGTCAAATTTCTCAGCCCTGTATTGGAGAGATGTCAAAGGCCCCAGACAGACATTCCAGTTGTTTGAAAAGTCAATCTTGATCTAGTGGCAATATATGAAGATTAGCAAGTCGTGACTTGTGGATTTTCTTCAGCCAGTATCATTAAAATTACAGGAGCTATTTGTTACTTAATTTTTGCATATTGGGTGCAGTAGCTCTAGCAGGTGCTCAGTATCAACACTTGAAAGGAATTACCAGAGCACAAAACATTCCAATTTTGTGGATATACAAAATTTGCAATGGAAAATCAAAGTGAGGCCTTAGTGAAATTCTTTTTAGTTTTATATTGTAGTTGTCAAGTGCTAAGAAAACACTAAATATAGCACAAAGGCAATGCTTTATTACTGACCCACTTCTGTATTTATGGAGGAAGTAAAAGATTTGCTTTCTGACTGAAACATGTGCCAGGATATCCCTAGAGCAGCTGAGTTAACATTTTTTCCACTTTTTGACAGTCAGTGCTCAGGAGCACGTGACTGGGAATGGATATATCGCAAGCTGCAGCTCTTTAACCATATGCTGGCCTGGTTGCGCCAATGCTGCTTTTAATTTTGGATTCAATGGAAGGACGTAAGTTCAGAGAGTACTCTTAAAGCAATACATTTTTAGATACTGGCAACCAGAAATAAGACAGAAAATGCTGAAAGCACCCAGCGACCAGGCAGCATTTGTGAAAAGAAAAATGGAATTATTTTAAGGCCTTTCATCAAAAACTTTCACAATTCAAATATTGGGTGTTTAGTATTCACAAGGCAAATGAGGTAAAGTTACAATCCGACACATTATAAGTACCCAAAGCATTCAAAAACAGTGGAATACTACTGAGAGTGAAGCATTTTCTTTCAACGGAAGGAAGTGTGGCATAAAATGATGACAATCATATTTGATTATCTTAAATTGCAAATGCTTGTTTGAGGCTTTTTGATATATTTAGCCTTTACTTCAGATTACCAGCATCTGCAGTATTTCATTTGATACTTCAATGGCACTGTTGTCAATTCATTTAAGGAGGTAACTCTGAGCAAGTCCCAAACTCAATAATAGAAAATTCAGAGCGACCAAGTTATAGAGAGTCTCCTAGTTATGAAGCAGCAGTCAATTTGCAGTTGAGTGACAAGAAAAATAAAAGGAAATATTTTAAGATGACAATATTATTACTTACTCTTCATAAATTGCTTTGAGTTTCTGGGACAGTGTGATGTTCTTGCAAGCTAAAAAGCTAGCCATTTCTGCAACAATGGCTGCAGCACTAACACCATCTTTATCTAGGACGAATTTAGTAGACATATAACCTACATGAAACAAATAAATTTGTACAATTTAGTGTTCACATAACTTAAAGTAATACTGTCTCCAGGCATGTCTTGACCTTGACCGAAGAGTTTGTGAGAGTTCGGTACAGCATTGCTGGGGAAGGGGGAGTTTGGAATACAAACAAAAACATGATGAAAGTAAAATAAAATTGGGAAATACTCAATTGAGTCTAGAATAAAAATAAATCTTTAGAGGGCAGCTCTTATATAAAAAATAAATCTGATTCCTGTTCGGTTGAAGGATCATATCTAATAAGGACAGCACACGCATCATGAGTGGTAGGGCCCTGGAGAGTACTGAAAAACAGGGGGACTTTGGTGAACAAGTCCAAAGATCCTTAAAGGTGGCAGCATACATAGATGGGGTGCCTGCCTTCATCGGTTGTGGCATAGGAAAGAATACATAAAGAGGAAGGGTATGGTTAAAAAAAACCCATCAAACTAGTTAGAACACATCTAGAATATTAAAATACTACAGGAAGGATGTGATTGTGAGGAAACTAACGAGGATCTTGCCTATTATGAAATGCTTTATTTATGAAGGAACAGTGGATAGATAGTCCTTGGGGTCAAGGAGGCTGAAGGCGAGCCTAATGGAGATATAGTAATTACGTGATGCATAAATAGAATAAAAAGTTATATACTTTTCCTCAAGGCACAGGTGCCTTAAAACAGGTCTAAGGTAGACTGAAACATTTAAGGGAGACTTGACATAGAAAGTTTTCACCCAGAGGTAATCGCAAAGCCTGGGACAGTGATAGAGGAGGGTATTCTTGTAACATTAAATATCTACATGAACACTTGATCACTTAGGCATAGTAAGCTATGACACAAGTGCTGGTAGATGGGACTAGTACAGATAGATATATGGTTGTCATCAAGTGCATGGTAGTCCTAAGGATTGGGTTCTGAGCTTTAAAGGGAGGATGAAAAGTAGTTAACAAATACAGTGGAGTTCAAAATGAACATTTGTTGGAATATAAATAATGGGGGGAGGGTGTTTGGTTAAAGTCCTGAACATTACAAATATATGTCACAAAGACAGACCAACTTTTGGCAGACGGCTAAATGTACAGTTATATATAAACAACTTATTAAAAAACATTAACAAATCTTGTATCCTGCACCATTATAAACCCTGATTGCACTTTGTTAATAGAATACACTGTCTTCCTCAACTAAATGTGTAATTGCTGTGTGGGATCGCTTTTAAGATACACAAAGTTACAAATAAACGACAGGTGATTAGTAACAGACTCACCAATTGCTTCTTCAAATGCAAAAAGCACCTCATTGCCCTTGTCTAACAGTTCTTTAGCTTTGTTTCCCATCCACTTAAAGCCAGTTAAGGTTTCCTAAAAGATATCAAATATCATCTGAACTAATGTCATTGCAAGTAAATTTTGTTTTCACATTTCCACAATTTAAACATTTTTTGGATGCTGGATTGAAATGGAAGATAAAATGATTCTTAGCCATTCTAATTAGCAACCTTGATCAGTTCTAATATTACTTAATTAATGAAAGTACTGTCCAGTTATAAACACAACAGAATTCTGCAGATGCTGGAAATCTAGAGTAACACACAAAAAATGCCAGATTAAGTCTTGATGAAGGGTGTCAGCTTGAAATGTTGATTGTTTATTCCTCTCCACAGATGTTGTGTGACCTATTGAGTTCTTCCAGTATATTTTGAGTGTTACTCTAGCAGGGGTTCCCAACCTGCGTTCCACATACCCCTCAGTTACTGATAGGGTTCCATGGCATTAAAAAGTATTATCGAGGCAGGAAACAACTGTCATCAGCTTTAGGCAAGTAACATGTCCATTATCATAATGGCAGGGATTCATCCAGATATGTATGCAAACATTGCAATACTTCACCAAAATTATGTTGTTGAGGTGCTGATGCTGAAAAATTAAGCAAGCACAGATTTAGTTTCCCTCCGCCAACTACCGGGCTCTAAAAAGTCTTACAGAAGTTGCAGAGCAACCAGAACTCCATTTTAGTTCTCAGCACTGAGCCTTAAAGACATGTTCTTTAAAAGATAGTCATAAGTCATTCTCATCCAAGAAATATTCCCTAGCACAATACCAAGCTATATTTCCTAGATGGGCTAACAGGTGGCAAGGCCAGTTCTCAGAGTCACCACTAGTCAAAGTTGTTGAGATTGAATACTTTCAACATTAAAAAACATTGAAGAACTGGTAAATCGTAAAATACCTTTATGAAATATGGTGTTAAAAATTAAAATACAATAAAAGATGCATGAAATCACAGTCAATCACATTTAAATCAAACCAGATCAAATAACGAGAAAACTACCTTTTCTCAAAATAACTATAATAAAATGATAATACAATATCCCATCATTCAGGAATCCTGATGAACCAGCATCTAGTTCACTAGGACCTATTCGAACATAGATTTTTAAACATACCTGGCTTTCTGGAAAGTAAATTACCTTGCAACATCTTAACTAAAACACCATAAGCAGCAAGTAATAGACAGAGCTAAGTGGTCCCACAACCAACGGATCAGATCTAAGCCCTGTAGTCCTTCCACATCCTGCCGTGACTGGTGGTGGACAATCAAACAACTCACTGGAGGAGGGGGGCTACACAAATATCCCCATCCTCAATGATAGAGAAGCCCAGCACACCTGTGCAAGACACAAGGTTGAGGCATTTGCAACAATCTTCAGTCAGAAGTGATCCAGCTCAGCCTTCTCCAGAAGTCCCCAGCATCCTAGATGTCAGTATGCAGCCAATCCAATTCACTCTAAGTGATGTCAAGAAATGGCTGAAAGCACTGGATACTGAAAAAGCTATAGACCCAGACAAAATCCCAGCAATAGTCCTGAAAACTTGTGCTCTAGAACTTGCTGCTCCAATAGCCAAGCTGTTCCAGCACAGCTACAACACCAGCATCTACCTGGCAATGTGGAAAATTGCCCAGGTACGTCCTGTACACAAGAAACAGGACAAGTCCAACCCAGCCAATTACCACCCTATCAGGCTACTCACAATCATCAGCAAAGTAACTGAAGGGGTCATCAACAGTGCTACCATGCAGCACCTACTCAGCAATAACCTGCTTACGGATGCCCAGTCTGGGTTCCGTCAAGGCTATTCAGCTCCTGACCTCATCACCTCCTTGGTCCAAACATGGACCAAAGAGCTAAATACCAGAGGTGAGGTGAGAGTGATAGCCCTTGACATCAAGGCAGCATTGACCGAGTATGGCATTAAGGTGCCCTAGCTAAAATAGAGCCAATTGGAATTAGGAAGAAAACCCACCACTATTTGCAACCATACCTGACACAAAGTAAGATGGTTGTGGTGGTTGGAGGTCAATCATCTCATCCTCAGGACATCACAGCAGGAGTTCCTCAGAGAAGTGTCCTAGGACAAGCCATCTTCAAGCTACTTCATCAGTGACCTTCCTTATGTCATAATGTCAGAAGTTGGGATGTTCGCAGATGACTGCACAATGTTCTGCACCATTTGCGACCCCTCAGATAGTGAAGCAGTTCATACCAAAGTGCAGCAAGACCTGGACAATATCCAGGCATGGGCTGACGTGGCAAGTAACATTTCTGTATTCCTATTTCTGTATTATAGTGCTCCATGTTAATAGTTTTGTGATTTGTTTCATATTAAAATCAAACAAACTTAATTATTTAACCGACATAATTATCAAAAGCAAACATTTACCTCAAAATGAAATCCTTCCTTTAGTGCAATTGCCTGGAGAATTTTTGAAGAGACTGTACTTGATAACATATACACATTTTTCAGACGAGAAGACTCTGGATTTAGCTTCTTCCAGCAAGTAAAAATCCACCAGCCCAACAAGGCACCCAATTCGTTCCCTGAAAACACTTTCCATCCTCCACTAAGAGCAAAAAGAAGAATTTTTATTCTCAGCATTGGTTCTTTTTTTTAGCTAAAAGTATAGAGAGTTTGATGGTTCTTGGCCTGCATTTGCAGGAGCTTAGAAGAATGAAGGGGGATCTGATTGAAATGTACCAAATATTAAAAGGTTTAGAAACAGTAGATGTGGGGAAGATATTTCCTGCAGTGGGGGAGTCTAGGACTAGACGGCACAGCCTCAAAATAGAGCAATGCCCATTTAGAACAGAGATGAGGAGGAATTTCTTTAGCCAAAGGGTAGTGAATTTGGAATTCGTTGTCACATATGGCTGTGAAGACCAAGTCATTAAGTATATTTAAAGCAGAGGTTGAAAGGTCTTGATTAGTCAGGGTATTAAATGTTATGGGCACTAATGGTGTGCCTCAGGGATCTGTAATGGGTCCAATGTTGTTTGTCATATACGTTACTGATCTGGATGATGGGGTGGTAAATTGGATTAGTAAGTATGCAGATGATACTAAAGTAGATGGCGTTGTGGATAATGAAGTAGGTTTTCAAAGCTTGCAGAGAGATTTAGGCCAGTTAGAAGAGTGGGCTGAACGATGACAGATGGAGTTTAATGCTGATAAGTGTGAGGTGCTACATTTTGGTAGGAATAATCCAAATAGGACATACATGGTAAATGGTAGGGCATTGAAGAATTCAGTAGAACAGAATGATCTAGGAATAATGGTGCATAGTTCCCTGAAGATGGAATCTCATGTGGATAGGGTGGTGAAGAAAGCTTTTGGTATGCTGGCCTTTATAAATCAGAGCATTGAGTATAGGAGTTGGGATGTAACGTTAAAATTGTACAAGGCATTGGTAAGGCGAATTTGGAGTATTGTGTACGATTCCGGTCACCGAATTATAGGAAAGTTATCAACAAAATAGAGAGAGTACAGAGAAGATTTACGAGAATGTTACCTGGGTTTCAGCACCTAAGTTACAGGGAAAAGTTGAACAAGTTAGGTCTTTATTCTTTGGGGCATAGAAGGTTGAGGGGGACTTGATAGAGGTATTTAAAATAATGAGGGGGATAGATCGAGTTGACGTGGATAGGCTTTTTCCATTGAGAGTAGGGGAGATTCAAACAAGAGGACATGATTTGAGAGTTAGGGGGCAAAAGTTTAAGGGTAATACGAGGGGGAATTTCTTTACTCAGAGAGTGGTAGCTGTGTG
Source organism: Hypanus sabinus (assembly GCF_030144855.1). Lineage (NCBI taxonomy): Eukaryota > Metazoa > Chordata > Chondrichthyes > Myliobatiformes > Dasyatidae > Hypanus > Hypanus sabinus. The sequence goes on along the minus strand of NC_082719.1, from coordinate 42,913,728 downwards.
GAATGAGCTTCCAGTAGAAGTGGTAGAGGCCAGTTCAGTTGTGTCATTTAAAGTAAAATTGGATAGGTATATGAATAGGAAAGGAATGGAGGGTTATGAGCTGAGTGCAGGCTGGTGGGACTAGGTGAGAGTAAGTGTTTGGCACGGACTAGAAGGGCCGAGATGGCCTGTTTCCGTGCTGTAATTGTTATATGGTTATAAGGTAGGAGAATGGGGTTGAGAGGAATAATAAATTAGCCCCAATGGAATGGCAAAGCAGACTTGATGGGTCAAATGGCTTTATTCTGCGCCTGTGCCTAATGTCTTATGATGATTAATTTTGATTACAGAAGCCTAAAACCCATCTACAGGTAGTGTTGGTAACATGCATCCTCCAACCCTGGTTTAATATGATGCATGCTTCCTACTTGCCAAGTCTCTCACTGTCAGAGAAAAATAGTTAGTTCTGGTTAATTAGGCTATTAGTTATTCAGGGCAGCTGCTTATTTGGGACAACCCTTAAAGGACAGAAAATAATTAAGATAGGTGGGATTCTTTTTGTTTATTTGGGACAGGAGACTGTTGCCTAACTAGCCTCAGTCACGAGGACTTGTGTGACCATTGGACACTGCAATGTGCTTAGAGCAAACAGTTTTTAAATAGTGTCAGTTGTGTGTGTTTGTGTTCAAACAGCAGTAGTTTTGTCAGTGATAGTTGGTGAGAAATGAGCAGAAAGACAATTTCAAACTGTTTTGCGAACTGCAGTTTCATGCATTCAGGCTTGAAGATGCCAGAAACAGCTGGGAGTGAAAGTCAAACTGTTTCTCTACTTCAACAGGTTAGAAATTATGAAGAATTTGAAGGTATCAACAATCATATTGAATATTACAATGAAAATGAAGATTTGGAGGATGAATTGTGGAAAGGATTGTACAAAGGCAGTCCATTATCTGCCTAAGTGTCTGCGCTGATTTTGTTCATTTAGTCAACCAAAAGACCAGGGCAGCGTACACTGAATGAATTGTTAACTATTAGGAACTAATACAGTTTTATAATACTGTAGTAGCATTGTTCTAATTTGTTCTATGATACACTTAAATACATAATTTGTTACATAGTTAAACAGTTAGTCTTTCTTATAGTCATTTTTATTTCCAGAAAACTTCTGGGACAGCCTAATTGGGTCAAAATGTACTGGTTCCAATGTGTCCCAATTAACAAGAATCCACAGTACTTATTTATATCCTCATAATGATCAAAAGTCATTTTTAACTGAGAAAATCATACAATATCTGAAAACCCATCTGAAATGTTACCTGAATATCTTAGAAATGCAGTCAGCTGGTAGTAGCATGCAAGCAAAGAGCAATGCAGTACTCTATGGTATGTTTACATCATTTGATAATATTTTACATACTCAGAAACTGCTTACCCTTCTTGCTTCTCAGCCACAGCAAGACGATCAGCATCTGGGTCATTTGCCAAAATGACTTTGGCTCCTTCCTTGTCAGCTAGGGCAAAGGATAATGTCTGGAAACAATGAAAGTGTATCACTTTAGGTTCTATGGTAAAATAGCTTTCCACAATATTCATTTGGCATGCTTCCACAAGTTACCTGGACAAGATTTGATAGAAAGCTCATCTGTGATCCAGTGATAAAATGTAAACAAGACACACTACACACAAATTCAAAGCTCTAAAGTGAAGAGTCACAAACCACTCAATTGTAAATCAGAAGGCAATTTGCTAGAAGTGGCACTTTAATATTAGAAGGGCCTGGAATTTCACGCTGAATATTACACACTTGCATGGAGGAGGAGAGGTGACCTGATCGAGGTGTACAAGATGATGAGAGGCATTGATCGTGTGGATAGTCAGAGGTCTTTTCCCAGGGCTGAAATGGTTGCCACAAGAGGACACAGGTTTATGGTGCTGGTGAGTAGGTACAGGGTAGATATCAGGGGTAAGTTTTTTTACTCAGAGTGGTGAGTGCGTGGAATGGGCTGCCAGTGACTGTGATGGAGGCGGATATGATAGAGTCTTTTAAAAGACTTTTGGATAGGTACATAGAGCTTAGAAAAATAGAGGGCTATGGGTAACCGTAGTAATTTCTAAGGTAGGGACATGTTTGGCACAACTTTGTGGGCCGAAGGGCCTGTATTGAGCTGTAGGTTTTCTATGGTTCTATAGTTCTTTGCAGGAATGGGACCCACCCGCAGGGTTTCATAATCTGTCATTGTCGTTCATGAACCTCCTTTGAACCCTCTCCAGGTTCAGCACATCCTTTCTAAGATAAGGGGCACAAAACTGCTCACAATACTCCAAGTGGCCTGACCAGTGCTTTATAAAGTGTCAACACTACATCCTTGCTTATATATTCTAGTCCTCTTGAAATGAATGCTAACATTGCATTTGTCTTCCTCACCACAGACTCGACCTGAAAATTAACCTTTAGGGAATGCTGCCCAAGGACTCCCAAGTCCCTCTGCAACTCAGTTTTTTTTTTATTTTCTCTCCATTTATAAAACAGTCAACCTTTTAATTTCTTGTACCAAAGTGCAACCCAACACTGGATTCCATCTGCCATTTCTTTGCTCATTCTCCTAATCTGTCTAAGTCATTCTGTAGCCTCTTTACTTCCTCAAAATTACCTGCCCCTCCACCTATCTTCATATCATCTGCAAACTTTGCAACAAAGCCATCAATTCCATCATCCAAATCATTGACATGTAATGCAAAAAGAATTGGTCCAAACACAGACCCCTGTGAAACACCACGTCACTGGCAGCCAACCAAAATAGTATTCCCATTCTTTGCCTCCTGCTAATCAGCCACTGCTTTATCCATTCTAGATTCTTTCCTGTAATACCATGGGCTTGTAGCTTATTAAGTTGCCTAATGTGTGACACCTTGTCAAAGGCCTTCTGAAAATCCAAGTATACAACATCGACTGATTACCTTTTGTCTATCCTGCCTGAATGATTCTCCCTCGAGGAAACCATGCTGACTTTAGCCCATTTTAACACGGGTCTTCAAGTACCCCAAAACCTCATCCTTAATAATCAACTCCAATATCTTCCCAACCACTGAGGTCAATCTCCCTGTTTCTGCCTCTCTCCCTTCTTGAAGAGTGGAGTGACATTTTCCATTTTCCACTTTTCTGTAACCATTCCAGAATCTAGTGATTCTTGAAAGATCATTACTAATGCCTCTATGATCTCTTCAGCTGCCTCTATCAGAAGTCTGGGATGTACACTATCTGATCCAGGTAACTTATCCACCTTCAGACCTTTAAGTTTCCCCAAGAACCTTCTCTCTAATTATGGTAACTTCACAGACTTCATGCCCCGACACCTGGAAATTCCACTATACTTCTAATGTCTTCCACAGTGAACACTGATGCAAGATACTTCATTAGTTCATCCACCACTTCCTTGCCCCCATTACTACCTCTCTTGCATTATTTTCCAGTGGCCTGATATCAGTTCTCACCTCTCTTTTACACTTTATGCATCTAAAGAAACTTTTAGTATCTTCTTTAATATTATTGTCTAGCTTACCTTTGTATTCCATCTTTAGTTTTTAGTTGGTTGTTTGTTTAAAGCTTCCCAGTCCTCTAACTTCCCACTAATTTTTGCTCTATTATATCTCTTTGGCTTTTATTTTGGCTTTGACTTGTTTTGTTAGCCATGGTTTATCATCTTGACTTCAAATACTTCTTCCTCTTTGGGATGTATACACCCTGAGCCTTCCGAATTGCTTTCAGAAATTGCAGCCATTGCTACTCTGCTGTCATTCCTGCCAGTGTTCTTTTCCAATCAATTCTGGCCAGCTCCTCTCTCATGCTTCTCTAATTCCCTTCACTGTAATATTGATACATCTGACTTCAACTTTTCAACATGACTTTATTTTTTGTGGAGCATAGAAGAATGAGGGGAGATCTTAGAGATATACAAGATTATGAGTGGTATAGATAGGGTAAATGCCTATTAACTTTTATCCCTTCTTCAGGCTGGGTGAGACCAGAGGTCACAATCTTAGGGTGAAAGGTAAAAAACATTGAGGGGAATCTGAGGAGGATCTTGGCTCTTCTTCACTCAAAGGATGCTGCAAGTGTGGAATAAGCTGCTGGCAGAAGTGGTAGATTGGAGGTCAATTGTAACACTAAGAGAAGTTTGGATAGGGACAGGGATGAGAGAGGTATAGAGGGAAAGAGTCTGAGTGTAGGCAGGTAGGATTAGGCAGAACACCAGGCAGGGACAGGCTAGACTGGCCAAAGAGGTCTATTTTTGTGCTGTACTGCTCTAAGACTTCAGATGTGAATTTACCAATACATCTTTGCCTTCTTCTGGATTTGGGTACTTGACTGTTGGAAATTCTGGATCAGGATCTTTCTGCTCTGGAACTGCAAGAGGAGGGGCCAAGTTGAATGCTTTGAAAGCCGACTGTACAAATTCGTGTCCAACTCCATGCACAGATGTATGGACAAATTTAAGTTTGGCGCTTTTATTTATATCCCTAGAAATTAAATAGAAATTAAATTCAGATAAAAATACAAAATAAGGCAAATGAAACCAGTAATTTATTAAATAAAACTGATGAACAAGCATAGAAAAATGAATAGATTAATATTTATTTGCAAATACATTGATAATACCTGAACCCATGCTAATTTGGTCAAGTACAATATCATTGTTGCAAATATAAACACCAGTTATAATTTAGCAAATATTGAAATGTCAGAATCATAATTTAAGTTCTTAGTGCCAATTTCACACTTGGTGCGCAAGGCACATTAATTAAGGACTAGTACATGAGTAAAACACAGGGAATGTATTCAAGGCAGATTGATGGAAAGGGGGCTCAGTAAAAGAACTGGAAAGGTTTCAGACACATAAGTTACAAAGATATGGAATGGCAAATTCATGACAATCGTGTAGTGAAGGACAAAGTAGGTATGGTGGGAGGAGGGAGAGAAACAGTTATTTCAATTGCATGACCACAATGATTGCACAGTGAAAAAAAAATCACAAATTAACTTTAAACTTTTAAATAACATGAATGCCAGAAATACTCAAATGAGCCAGGCATTATCTATCAGAAAAGAAACAGATGTAACATTTATGGTTAATGATTTTATAACAGAATTATAAAGTAAGATATTTAACACATTTTCAGCAAATGAAAGGTCAGGGAAGAAACAAACATAAAAGGCAGGAGAAGGCAAGAATGTAGTTTAACAAGTGCAGCTTACTCTGATGAATTTTGTGCTTCCATTTCCTCAGCACCTATATTTTGCTCTTATATAGCAGGAATTCGGACAGAATTGAATTTAATCTGGTGTATCTTATTGCTCAAGTCTCAATTAAATGATTAAACAAACAATAAATATTGCTAATAATTTTTTGATAGACAATAATATAATTGATCTGACTCACCTGTAAAAGCAATGTTTCTGTAAACATTCAAAGTATTTATTTTTCATATTTTCAAAAGGATCTTTAATGAGGGAACTACAGTCAACAATCTTGTCATTCCATGACCCTTGCCACGGCTCTAAATTTTTCTCAATGGCCTTTGCAATTTCTTCATCATGGGGTGGTATAATCTGAGCCCCATTTTCCCAGTAAACCTGACAATTACCAATGAAACAGATTTGTAGCAAAATTCACAAACTTGCATCAAGCTTGGCCAGTTGTAAACAAAATTGATCTGAATCATGCTTTTTAAACCAGGTACCCAATAATTTTTGTTCCGAAGAACAAACTAGATCATTCCAACAGATCATCTTTCCTCATAGAATCTAATGGAAGAAGGGACATAGCCAAATGTGTTAAATTTGCAAGAAAATACCATGCATTATGGGAGTTACACAATTCATACAAAGATTATAGAATTGTTATTGCAAAGCTGGCATTTGCCCTTCTGAGTCCATGCTGGCTGATTTTAGAACTACCTATTAAGTTGTATTCCATCAATACAATGACATTAGAAAATAAAGTGCAATTCAGTGGGTAAAGAAAGCATTGTTTTTCCATCCAAACTCCCTCCATTTCTGTGAACTGGTACACTTCCATTGATACCTCCATATTGTTGTCCATTCTTCCTCAGATATAATTATCCCTCCTTCCTTCTCCCATTTTGTTTTAATGTATGAAGTCAAATGTGTTTTAAGATTTGACAATCCCTTATACATGCTTGAAATGATTCTACTACCATTACCTGAATTACATGCTTTTCTAAAGAGCTCTATCAAGCATGTACTTGCCTTGGTTACATTTTTAAGCGTCTTATTAACATATTGTCGCATCTGTAAATACTGATAAAAATCTTGTTTTTCTAATAAGTGTTTCTCTTTAAGCATTTCAAAACTGAACAGTATTCCTTATTTCATTATGTTGCAAAGAACTGTTATTCCTTTAACTGTCCAGTCCTTAAATCTAGCACCTAATTTATTTGGTGTAAAATCCGAGTCATATGCACACCATTTAAAAATTGCAATATCTCCCTCTAGATTATATTCTTCTATAGTAGTTTTCCATATTCTAAGAGTCAATTTCACCCATGGGTTATCAGTAGAATTTCTGTACCTTTGCAGGTTGTTATCAGCCAAAATTGCTTGTATGGAGATGGGAAGTACCCACTCCTCAATGTTTTTCCATTGAGCGTCATATGATGGGTTGCACCAACATATCACAGCTCTCAAATGTGCTGCAAAATAATAATCTCTAAGAGAAGGCAAGTCCCATCCCCCCTTTTCCTTTGCTAATTGCAAAGTTTTGAGACAAACTCTAGGCTTGATAAGATATTTTATTACACCCTCTCAAAAATCCCATTATGATAGTAACCTCCCTGTTTGCTGGAGAAATTATGGAAATCAAAATGCAAATCATTATATTTTCTTGGGACTATCCTGTTATCAAAAACTGGAGGGGGATACACAATGCCCGACAAGACATCTTTAAATATGAAATACCCTTAGAGAGTAAGACCATATATTTTGGATATATACCTCAAGAATGGTTGAAAAGAAATAAATATTTAATGAATATACTGTTGGTGGCTGGTAAAAGGACTCTTACTAGGAAATGGTTATCACAGGAGAGCTCTACTTTAAATATATGGATGGAAATTACAATGGACATTTACAAAATGGAGAAGATATCATCTGTTAATCATAAGCTGGAACAATTTGATTCATACTGGGAAAAATGGTTTAACTACATAATGCCTCATAGGCTTGATCTTATTCTCACAAATCAATGAATCTGTTGTTTAAAAAAAAAATCACTCCCTACTTGCACATAGTTTGTTCCTTTTGCTTGTTTTTTTCTTCCCACTCTTTTCTATAAGTGTATACTCCAGATAAATACTTTGTGGAGATTTGTGATATATATGATTATATGATATATATGTACAATGTCTGAAATACATCTTATGGAAATGTTTGTTTGATGATGAACTTCAAAAAAAAATTACAAAAAAAAAGAAAGCATTGTTCCCAATTTTTGTCCACAATTTACTGGATTCATAAATTCATTTACTGGATGAACTGTGGGATTTCTCTACAAAGATAGTCCGGCATGCACACAAAACAAATTTCATGAAAAATACACTATAACACCGAAAATTTGGCAACACACAAAATGCTGGAGGAACTCAGCAGGCCAGGCATCTACGGAAAAGAGTATAGTCGACATTTCAGGCCAAGAACCTTCATCAAGACTGGCCTTTTTCTCCCCCCACCCCGTCCTGATCTATGGAATGCTCTGCCTCAGAAGGTAGTGGAAGCCAATTCTCTGGATGCTTTCAAGAAAGATTTAGATAGAGCTCTATCTAAGACAGCGGAGTCAAGGGATATGGGGAGAGGGCAGGAACGGGTTACTAATTGTGGATGATCAGTCATGATCACATTGAATGGCGGTGCTGGCTTGAAGGGCTGAATGGCCTACTCCTGCACCTATTCTCTATTGTCTATTGATGAGGGGTCTCGACTCAAAACATCGACCGTACTCTTTTTCGTAGATGCTGCCTGGCCTGTTGAGTTCCTCCAGCACTGTGTTTTTTGGATTTCTAGTATCTGCAGATTTTCTCTTATTTGCAAATTTGGTCTGATTTTTGTGGCCTTGCACAACATTTCTGCATTACAGTGAAGAGCAAGGCCACAAAAATTAGGCCGACATTATGAAGATACATATCGAGCAAAGAACAAAACTTATCACTTACATAAATCAGTAGATCATAAGTATTGCCGGCATATATGGGCTTCTGAACAGTAGTTAGGATATGGGCTGCAAATTACAATTGGAAATAGAAAATGCATGGGCAATATCATGATAGTCATAGGGGATTTCAATATGTAGGTAGATTCAGAAAATCAGAATTTGTGGAAAGCCTATAAGATCACTTTTTAGAGTAGTTAGAGGTTGAGCCCATTTGGGGATCAGCTATTCTGGATTGGGTGTTATGTAATGAACAGACAGACATACTTTATTGATCCCGAGGGAAATTGGGTTTCTTTACAGCCGCACCAACCAAGAATAGTGAAGAAATATAGCAATATAAAACCATAAATAATTAACTAATAAGTTAATCATGCCAAATGGAAATAAGTCCAGGACCAGCCTATTGGCACAGGGTGTCTGACACTCCAAGGGAGGAGTTGTAATGTTTGATGGCCACAGGTAGGAATGACTTCCTATGATGCTCAGTGTTACTTCTCGGTGGAATGAGTCTCCGGCTGAATGTACTCCTGTGCCTAACCAGTATATTATGGAGTGGATGGGAGTCATTGTCCAAGATGGCATGCAACTTGGACAGCATCCTCTTTTCAAACACCACCGTCAGAGAGTCCAGTTCCACCCCCACAACATCACTGGCCTTGCGAATGAGTTTGTTGATTCTGTTGGTGTCTGCTACCCTCAGCCTGCTGCCCCAGCACACAACTGCAAACATGATAGCACTGGCCACCACAGCCTCGTAGAACATCCTCAGCATCGTCTGGCAGATGTTAAAGGACCTCAGTCTCCTCAGGAAATAGAGATGGTTCTGACCCTTCTTGTAGACAGCCTCAGTGTTCTTTGACCAGTCCAGTTTATTGTCCATTCATATCCCCAGGTATTTGTAATCCTCCACCATATCCACACTGAACCCTTGGATGGAAACAGGGGTCACCTCAGGTCCACCACCAGCTCTTAGTCTTTTTCACATTAAGCTGCAGATGACTCTGCTCGCACCATGTGACAAAGTTTCCCACCGTCAGATTTGATTAGTGAGGTAAAGGTAATTTTAAGAGGCAGTGATCATAATATGATAGAATTCACCCTGCAGTTTGAGAGGGAGAAGCTAAAGTCAGTGGAGCAAAAGGAATTATAGAGGCATGAGAAATGAGTCAGCCAAAGCTGATTGGAAGAGGACACTAGTAGGAATGATGGCAGAATAGCAATGATTGAAGTTTCTGGGGCATTTTGCAAGGCCCAGGATAGATACTTCTTAAAGATGAAAAAGTATTCTAAAGGGAGGATAACACAACTGTGCCAGACAAAGGAAATCAAAAACATAAAAGGACAGGGTATATACTATAGCAATTAGTGGAAAGAGGGAGGATTGGGAAGCTTTTAAAAACCAACAGAAGACAACTAAAAAGCCAAGGAGGGAAAAGATGACATATGAAAGAGGATATCAGAGGACACTAGAAGCTTTTTTTCAGATATATAATGAATAAAAGAGAGGCAAGTACAGATATCTGATTGCCAGAAAATAACTCCAGAGGGGTAGTAATGGGGTACAAAGAAATGGCGGATAAACTTGTATTGTACATCCATCTTCACTGTGGAACTTGGAGGCATGTGACAAAATAGGCCAAAGTCAGCATAGTTTCCTTAAGGGAAAATCTTGCCAGACAAATCTGTTGGAGTTCTTTGAGGAAATAACAGGCAGGATAGACAAAGAAGAAATGTCAGTGAATGTCGTATCCTTGAATTTTCAGAGGGCGTTTGACAAAGTGCCGCACGTGAAGCTGCCTAACAAGATAAAAGCACATGGTATTACAGGAAAGATACTAGCATAGACAGAGGATTGGCTGATTGGCAGGAGACAAAAAGTGCGAATAAAATGAATCTTTTGTGATTGACTGCTGGTGATTAGTGGTGTTCTGCAGGGGTTGATGTTGTGACCACTTCTTTTCAAGTTGTATGTCAATGATTTGGATGATGGAATTGATGACTCTGTGGCCAAGTTTGTGAACGATACAAAGATAGGCGGAGGAGCAGAGAGTCAGCAGATGGACTTGTACAAATTAGGAGAAAAAAATGGAATACAGAATAGGGAAGTTATTGTCATGCACTGGTAAAAGGAACAAAGGTGTAAACTCTTTTCTAAAAGGGGAGAAAATTTAAAAATCTGAGGTGCAATTGACCTGGGAGTCTTTTTGCAAGATTTCCTGAAGGTTGAGTCAGTGGTGAGGAAGGCAAATTTCAAGAGGAGAAGAATATAAAAGCAAGGGTATAATGCTGAAGTTTCACTTGGAGTATTGTAAGCAGTTTTGGACCCTTTATCTAAGAAAGGATGTATTGACATTAGGGTGTGTTCAGAGAAGGTTCACAAGAATGATCCCAGGAATGAAAGGATTATTGTCTGAGGAGCGTTTGATAGCCTTTGGGCCTGTACTCACTGGACTTTAAAAAAAAATGGGGTGGGGGGGGGGATCTCATTGAAACCTCTCAAATATTAAAAGGCCTAGATAGAATGGATGTGGAGAGGATGTCTTCTCTATTGGGAGAGTCTAGAACCAGAGGGCACAGCCTCAGAATAGAGGAACGTCCATTTAGAACGGAGAAAGGGAGGAACTTCTTTAGCCAGAGGGTGATAAATCTGTGCAATTCATTGCGATAGACGGTTGTGGTCAACAGGTCATTGGGTGCATTTAAGGCGGATGTTAATCTGTCTTTGATTAGTCGGGGTATGAAAGATTTTGGGGAGACAGCAGGAGAATGGGGTTCAGAGGGAAATGGCAGAGCAGACTGCATGAGCTGAATGGCCTAATTCTGCTCCATCTCTTACGGTCATTTATTCTGAAAAATGATGATTGTAAAGGTCTCAGCATACACATTAGGTTTGTTACCCTGGAAATATTGTAAGTAAACAAAAGGACCTCATCTTTTTTGTCCAAATACTGGTCACTTCACTGTAAAAGTGCAGAAACTTCTGAAATTTTTTGGTATCAGTTTGCTAAATTTGTGACAGCACATTCTTCATCCAAAGGAAACAGGACAAATATGAATTTCTTAAAATACTATGAGAGCAACAAACAAAAGCAGGGTCTTATTGTATTATTTGAAATAATTACACAAATTCAAAATAAAAGAGATTCCATGTTTTTATAAGTATGATTGAAGATAATACTCTGCAATGGATTTTATTCTTACAAGACTCAGTGCACAGATTGATTTCCAAAACATCATTTACATATAACAAACTACTATCAAGATCTAAAATATTAAGACATTTCAACATAGCTTGGAAGACCTGTGTAAGCCTAAAGGTTTTCAGGCAGCTTTCATGATATTGCCCAAATCACAAAGATAAAGCAAAATAGTAAAGTGGAATAAAACCTAAACTGAATTGGCTGTACAAGAAAATCAACTAAGTGAGAAAGTCTGCAGATGCTGGAAGTCCAAAGCAACACAAAGCTTTGAAGAACTCAGCAGGACTGATGGAAAAAAAAGAGTAAACAATCAACGTTTCAGGCAGAGACCCTTCCTCAGCACTGGGAAGGAAGAAGATGCCAGAATAAAATAGCTGGAAGTTGATAGGTGAAGCCAGGTAGGTGGGAAAGGTCAGGGGGTGGAGAAGAAAGAATTTGATAGGAGAGGAGAGTGGACAATATGAGAAAGGGGAGGAAGAGGAGACCCGGGGGGAATGACAGGAAGGCGAGAAGTGGAGCAAGGTCAGAGAGGAGAACGGGGGGACGGGGACGGGGGGGGGGGACGGGGGGGGGGGGGGGAGAGAATAAATTTGTTCACTGGTAGGAGAAATCGTTATTTATGCCATCAAGATCAGAAGCAAATAAGAACCCAATAAGATCTGGTATAAAGCTTCATAAACAATAAAACGGTTTTCAAATTTGTTGATTGTCTTAGGATTTTTCTGCTTTCGATATCAGAAGGAATAAAACAATTCAATTCCTATCACTGTTACGTAGCTCATTGTGAAGGAGTAAAACCCGAATTAAACTGTACTAATTATTCGTGGATCTTATTTCACTGTCAGTGAACACAAGGCTGAGGAATGTGATGGAGAAAAAATGTATCACATGCAAACACTGACATGGACAAATCCCTGGAATTTACCATTCCTACATTCACTTTTGTCAATCTACACTCCACTTCCATGAACATGCTACACAATGACCACTGACATGAATCATTGTACAGGCTGCATTTCATCACAACATGTAAACTATGGGAAAAAAATCAACTTATTTATCAACAAATGGATTTATGTAAAGTGACAAATTTTGCACAAAGAACTGCATGTTTACCTTATAACCATTATCCTGCTTGGGGTTATGAGATGCTGTAACCATTATTCCCGCACACAGCTTCAACTGGGATACAGTAAAAGGCTAAAAAATAAAAGTTAAAAAATAAGTTTGACAGAGTTATATTTAAGGAAGAAACTGTCAGTTACAAATTAATAGCAGAAATTTGTTAGTCAATTGAGTTTATAATCTGTAATTCTGATAGTACTGACATTAAATATATTAATTGTATTCATACAAATTATAGATTTTAATAATCACTATATATATTTCATAGTAAAAAATTGCATATACAATATACAAAACTGGGTTTTTAATATATTGAATAAATATTACATTCTGATAATCAAAGGTTGTTCTGATAAAAATAAATTAAATTTCAAAGCAACACACAAAAACTGCTGGAGAAACTCAGCAGTATCAGGCAGCAACTATGGAAATTAATAAACATTGAATGTTTGGGCTGAGACCCTTCTTCAGGAAGATGCCAAATCATAAAGGTGTGGGGTGGGTAAGGAGAACAACTGGAAGGTGATAGGCGGAGCAAGGTGTATGGGAAAGGTAAAGGGCTGTAGAGGAAAGAATCTGCTCGGAGAGCAGAGTGGACCTCAGAATAGAGAAGGAAACCCAGGGGTAGAGATAGGCAAGTGAGAAGAGTTAAAAGGCCAGAGTGGGGAATAAAGGAAGAGGAGAAACCGATATTCATGCCATCAAGTGAAATTTCAAGATGTTCACTTGGAACTCTTGAAATATTCAAAATTTTGGATGGTTCTAAATGTTTCCTTATTGAGCACACTTTCACATCAGAATCATTATTCTCCATTCCAGAGATGTAAACACATTACTTACATCACTCTATCAATGTTACTTTGTGATTGCTACATAATCAATGCCATCTTTGATAATGATGGTAATCGTCCTTCAACAAACACCTGAGACACAATATAACCAATTAGTCCATCAACACTCTTGGAAGGTTGTTCCATACATTACACTAGTGAATGCAAGCTTGGAAAAACTTTGGTTGTATCTCTGTCAGGATATCCAGATGTCAAGAAGAGATCCAAATATATTTATACGAGCCTAAAGGTATTTCAGAAGAACAAAACAGAGGGAAACTGAACTCTGAACTCAGACAGAGATTTAAAAATTTTGTCAATAAGTAAATGGGTTTCAAATTGTTGCTTAAGGAAGAAAGAGTTCATGAACAAAAGGATGAGAGTTATTGATTGACTCAAACTGATTATGCCATCGGACAGAAGAGTGATGGACAACTGGGACCAGAAGCAAGTTAGAAAAGACAAAGAACGAAAAACAGGCTGACATTTACAAAGGGTGGAAAATGGGAAACCAGCCAAGAGTCACTGAACAGTCAAGTCTGAGATAATAAAAGCATAAAGGTTTCAGCAGATGGGCTGAAGGTCTTTGTAACAGACAAGCCACTGTCAAGTGAGCTTTCAATATCAGAAGCAAATAGAAAGCAATGCTAAAGAAATTAGTGCAAAATTGGCAGAGGTCACAAGGCATTAAACTAGTCAAGTGATTTCATAATGATATAGAAACATTCAAGTCATTATTTGAATCTATAAATATAATTATATCTTTGACTCTTGCAGGATTGAGTTGTAATATCAGAGATTCTGATGTATAAATATAAATGCAATTATTTTTTAAGAACTTTGTTATAGCAAAAATATTTAATGAATAATGAACACATTAATTTAAAGTTTTTTAGTGAGAACATAGATTCCATCAATCATGCAGTACTTTTTAATTCATTTGTATACACAGTATCAGGAATAGAGAATTGATGAAAATATGGTTCATATTTGAGACCAAGTTAAGCTTTATGACCCATTGCTCATTATAAAACCTTAATCTGTAATATTATAAACTTTATGGCCAACAGAAAAAAATATAATGTTTGCTTCAGACTTCTCCAGAACTCTGCAAATAAAGCTAATTTCTGTCAGTGCCTCATTGACAAGTTGAAAACTCCCAACCGACAGGGGTCTTTAGGATATGTACTCTAAGGCTCTGAATTCCAACACACTTAGCATCTGAATAGAGGTTCTTTGACACTCTGCCTACAAACAGATTTGATGAGGATGATTAGGAGATCAATGAGTGAATTAACTATAAACTGAAGAGATTCTTGGATTGCAAATTTCCACACACCATACAGGAAAGAGCATCTCAGGCTACGTCCACACTAGACTGGATAAATCCATAAGCAAAGCTTTTTCTCTTCATTTTGACCCTCCGTCCACACTGAAACAGCATTTTCCTCCCCCGAAAATGAAGCTTTACTCAAACGCCTTCCAGAGTGTGTAAATTTGAAAATGCCGATTGGGCAGAGTAGTGTGGACGGGGCGCCGGAGATTTCTAAAAACTCTGTCATGACGTGCCGGGACAGATGGTGGTGGCAGCACAGCATTTCATTGTTTTCTTGAATGCAACCCCTACACAACCTAACAATTTCAGAACAGACAGCAACGAGACTGAAGCCAGAAGAGTTAGAAATGTACTCACCAAATACTTTGACCCATAACTTACTGAATAAATAAGTATACTCACTTTGCCCTGTTTTTAGTCCTTACTTGTATGAAGGTGATTTACCTATTTATGCAAGTACTTCTCTGACAACAGATATGTAAAAGCCTACTGTAACATTGTATGGAAATACAAGAAAATACTGATGCAGACATGTTTTATACATTTAACGAGGTGCTTTATTAATGCAACAGAGTTAGTCAGTATCATGATTGCCGTTGTGTGCTGGGGCAGCAGGCTGAGGGTAGCAGACACCAACAGAATCAACAAACTCATTCGTAAGGCCAGTGATGTTGTGGGGGTGGAACTGGAGTCTCTGACAGTGGTGTCTGAAAAGAGGATGCTGTCCAAGTTGCATGCCAACTTGGATAGTGACTCCCATCCACTGCATAATGTACTGGTTAGGCACAGGAGTACATTCAGCCAGAGACTCATTCCACCGAGATGTAACACTGAGCATCACAGGAAGTCATTCCTGCCAGTAGCCATCAAACAACTCCTCCCTCGGAGTGTCAGACACCCTGAGCCAATAGGCTGGTCCTGGACTTATTTCCACTTGGAATGATTAACTTATTATTATCTAATTATTTATGGTTTTATATTGCTATATTTCTACACTATTCTTGGTTGGTGCGGCTGTAACGAAACCCAATTTCCCTTGGGATCAATAAAGTATGTCTGTCTGTCTTTTCAAAGTTCGTCGTCAGCCGGTCATACTTTCCGTGAGCTCCCTGTTGGTTGCCTCCATACGCTCCAGTATTTGTGGGGTTTTTTTAGTTTTAAGTTCTCCTGCACGAGTACCAACAGCTGTCCAACATTTGGCAGAGGTTTTCTACTCTGCAAACTGCACAAATGTGCACTTTCACAGTGAGATTCGACACCAAACATGTCGCCTGTTTTCTGTAGATGTCTCCTGCACGTGCCCAGTAGGAGGAGATTCGTTCAAATACCTGTTTTAATGTGGACGGAGGTAGTTTCAAAAATGCTTGGTGTGGACACCTATAATTTTTTTTATTAAACTTTTTTTTTTATTGAGTTTTCAAATAACTAGCATTTTCAAAATTATCCGGTCTAGTGTGGACGTAGCCTCAGCCACCTGAAAGCTGAAGACTAATAACAAAACTCAGCACCTTTAGAGCAATTGTGGGTGAAAAGTGGGTCAGAGATTCATGAAATCATTGATAATTGAAAAGTAGGCAATTAAGGGTTAATTTCAAGTTAAAGGCACAGTATCATCAATGCCCAAAAGCAGTGGAGAAAAAAGTTTGAATTGTAAAAGTAGAATAGGAAACAGAAGTCAAATACAAAATAAACATCACCCGAACAGATAAAAACCATTGACATCAAGGGAAATCAAGAGTTTGTTTGAACTTTCTGAAGACATTGTACCTACAAAAAAAATTAATGAGATCTCCAGTAGTTTTACAGGAGCAATTAAAATACAAAGTCCTCAGATGCCAAAAGCACATTAATAGAGCGACAAGTTAAATTACCCGGACACTATATATCACATATATTTACCTTGATTAAGCTAATTTATGTGGAAGGTCAGAGGTTCAAAGGAACAGAAAAGGACTACAAACTGTATCTGGCAGTCTGCATCTAAATGTCCAGAAGGAATAAGACCTTACAGTGCAGATGCAATGGTGGCTCCAGCTGAACCCGCTGAATGAACAAAAAGGTCAATAAATAGCCAACCAAATGTCCAAACTGTCTAAGAAACTTGTGCATGTCCTGGTCATGCTGTTACTTACAATCAGAGCACGGCAACAATCCATCTTACAATCAAACTGTCATTGCGGAAACTCCCACAACATGGTATACTGTAAAATCTTTGGAAAGTCCCAATAAATAAAATTTTACAACTTCCTTTATTCTAATCAGAGACCGATGCTCTTTCGCATTAATTGCTTTCTTGCACACTTCCTCCTTATAACGCAGTTTTTAATCTTCAAATACAAGTCACTTGTACAAACCTAGAATCTTACAACCCATCTCGACTGTCTTTTAAAAAGGTGACTTTAAAATATTTAGAAATACACAAGATGTTGCAACTTGAACTTGACAGTATTTTTTTCAGATAAATATTTACAGACTGCAATTGTAGCAATTGAAACTGGTTTGGTTGTAGATGGCCTGCCCCCTTGTGGCTACAAGGCATCTTGCTGCAGAATAATACAGGTCCCTCTTCCTCTGCAAATTTTCACTTTCTGAATCTTTGCAAGGGAAGTTTTAATTTAATTTACTTTATCATGAAAGCAAATAGTAGGACACTGGAGAATACCTATTGCTGCTCATGAAAACCATTAAATTTAACCTTCCATCTGATCAGGGTAATGGGAAGGAGTCTGTGAATTGCTATTAATGGGGATAAGCACACCTACTATTCAGCAACATAGGCTATTGGATGAATGCTTTTCATTTATTGCAACTTTACTGGAAGAATAGTGAGAAGTTTCTGACTTATTTTCTTACATTGCACAGCAACTGATATTCTCGATGGAAGTTAATGATTGACAGTACTGTTCGCTAATTAAAATTTTGTACAGTGCAAGTGTTATGTTTTGCAAGTCCAGAAACAAATCAAAAGCAAAAAAAACAAGAGCCAGGAATACTCGTGTACTTAGTTTTTTTTTTAGTGAGGCTCTCATATACAATATGGTGGTGTAATGAAGAATGCCATTCACACAATTCTTATATATCATGGTCAAGGTCGAGGATGATGGTCTTCATTCCATTTCCACTGAGCGAAAATGCCTGTGCATGTATTTGTTTAACTGGTACTTGATGTTGCACTCCAAGAAGCACATGATACTTCACAAATCAACCAAATGATTCCAATGGCATAGAAACCTCTACGATTGGAGCTGATGGATTTGTTGCAGCCTTTATCTGCCTTCACAGCCATTGAGTGCAAAGTAACTTTGTCTGCCTGTTCCACCGTTGAGGTCTTGGTTGGATTGTTCTTTGTCAGGGACCTCACACTCGACCTCACCGCTATGGGTGACCCTACCAGGAGCACAGCTCCAGACAGCATTGCTCTCGGGATCACAGGACCATACAAGCTTCTCCACCACCACGAGGTGACAATCCACGGAGAAGAATTTTTATACTAACCCATAATGAACTACGTAAACTGTGACGAGATATTCATAATGGACTATGCCTTTAAAAAGAGAGAGAGTGGGTGTACACTGATTCACAGAGAGAGAGAGCACCGACCAGCTCATGAGTCGCCACGGTGACAGAAGGATGAAGCTATGTAATGGACAGCTGGCGTTCAGCATGTTTGGGATATATACAAGGTCAGCTGGCTTTTCAGACAGTCACACAGAAGACACATGAAAGAAATACAGAATAGAAACTGGATGAGCTTTGAGTGCCCACAAAAGGATGGGTTTTGCTCACAGTGTGGAAAAGGGGTGACCAGTGGAAAGCTATCAGTGTGTTTAACCCTTGCCTGGGTTGATAACTTTACTGCGTGAAGATGGTACCCTTTTGTGTGACTTTAACGGGACTTCAGAGGACAACAGAAAGAATCGACAGCATTGGCTTACTTGGAAATCACCTATCTCTCTCCCCTCAATTCTGCTCAAATCAATATCACGAATTGAACTGACGTCATACCTATAACATCGTAAGGCTGTGTCATTTACCACCTAAGGTTAAAGTAGTTTGGGGTTTATATTTATTACACTTATATATGCATTAACTCTGTTTGATTTATCTGGTTTTATTACTATATTACATAGGTACTAATAAATAGTGTTTTGTTTGTAGCAAAACCAGACTCCAGGTGTGTTCCATTTCTGCTGGCTCTATTAACCCCGTTAGGGGGTACATAACAAAACAAAGAATGCTTAATAAAACAATATGTTTACAATATTACTCAAATATGACTGAAATATTGAATTCACCACACTCCTCTCTGCTCTCTGTGGGATAATATTTTTCCTGACCAGGCAGGGGTCACTCTGCATGTCAGGTGAGATTTGCAGCTATGAAACTATCTCAGCTTCTTGGGACTTCCTGTGTGATGATCGTAGGAGCTGACTATGAGACTGGTTCTGACAGCTCTGGTTACTCTTATTCTCAAACAGTTGACTGCTCTGTTCAACTGATTGATGTGTTGTCTCCAGATGACATCAGACAAAATCTCTACTTTGTTCCAGTTCTGTCCTTAGTCTGTGTTGCTCACCTCTGTAGACCATTGCCAAGACTGCTTGTCCAGGAGTGAAACATCGGACCTCCTTGGTTGACGAGCCCTCAATTTGTCTCAGCTGTTTGTCCTGCATACTCTTTAGAGATTGAGTTTGAGGAGATCCAAGCGTGAGCACAGGGGACAACCCATGAACAGCATAGCTGGTGAATTGTTGGTATGGACTGTGCTGCATTGCGATATGCAAAGAGGAAATTAGTGAACTTCTGGTTCAGTGTGTTCTATTATAGCAAATGGCAAACCCTAAAAAGGAAAACACAACTGTTGTTGCATTCTTTGGCCTTGGGGCATCTACCACTGCTTCAATTTTCTCAGCACACTTGTGTAATTCTTGTGCCCACATTAAGTGATACTTAGTTTAAAAGAGTTTACACTTGCCATGTCATGCACTGAGCACCAAATTCTTCTAAATTTTTTAACACTGTCTTGAGATTTTAGAGATGTTTCTTGTTATCCTCATCAGTAATAGTGTTATCATCCAGATGACACTAAGTGCCTGGGCAGCCTGCCAGCACTTGCTCCATAGCTTTCTGCCAGACTGCAGGTGCAGACACTACTCTAAAAATAATCCAATTATATCGATAAAGCCCTTTGAGTGTCTATGGTGAGAAACACTTCAGACTCTTCTTTCATCTCCATCTGTAGGTAGAACTCAGCGAAGTCCACTTTGAATCTGCATTGGTTTAGTGTATGTGACCCCTGCCATAACAATAGACAGTAGGTGCAGGAGTAGGCCATTCAGCCCTTCTAGCCAGCACCGCCATTCACTGTGATCATGGCTGATCATACACAATCAGTACCCTGTTCCTGCCCTCTCCCCATATCCCTTGACCCCGCTATCTATAAGAGCTCTATCTAACTCTCTCCTGAATGCATCCAGAGACTTGGCCTCCACTGCCTTCTGGGGCAGAGCAATCCACATATCCACCACTCTCTGGGTGAAAAAGTTTTTCTGCATCTCTATTCTAAATGGCCTACCCCTTATTCTTAAACTGTGGCCTCTAGTTCTGGACTACCCATCAGCGGGAACATGCTTCCCTCTTCCAGCATGTCCAATCCCTTAATAATCTTATATGTTTCAATCAGATCCCCTCTCATCCTTCTAAATTCCAGTGTATACAAGCCCAGTCGCTCCAATCTTTCAACATATGACAGTCCCGCCATTCCAGGAATTAACCTTGTGAACCTACACTGCACTCCCTCAATAGCAAGAATGTCCTTCCTCAAATTTGGAGACCAAAACTGCACACAATACTCCAAGTGGGGTTCTCATCAGGGCCCTGTACAGCTGCAGAAGGACCTCTTTACAACTATACTCAATTCCTCTTGTTTAAAGGCCAGCATGCCATTAGCTTTGTTCACTGCCTGCTGTACCTGCATGCTTGCTTTCATTGACTGATGTACAAGAACACCTAGATCTCGTTGTACTTCCCCTTTTCCTAACTTGACTCCATTTAGAACATTCTCATAACAGTAACAAAATTTGTTCGGCCAGGCAGGTTTCTGTTTAGATGCTGCAACTTTGTTCACGCTCATTTTCATTCCTAACTGCAACTCAATTGCAGCTGTCTGCTGTTTTCATTGATGCAGTGATTTCAACTTAATTTAGAAATTTATTATTATCACTCAGTGCTCACTGTTTATGAACCTGTGTTTTTTTGAAGAAACACTTGCTGTGCTTCTTATTAAACTTGAAGGTCTCGCTGTGCTTCAACAGGTAGGTAGTCATCTCTGGTTCATTTTAAAGCTTCCCCATCCTTTGTAGCTCCAGAATCTAAGAAATAAAAACATGGGAGCCTGGGGATACTCGTGTACTTAATTTTCGTTTAGTGGGGCACTCACATATGACGTGGTGATGCTATTACATATGCCATTCACATACTACTTGCGTGTAATCTGTAATGAATTATGTCAACAAAAAATGCTTAATCAAATAATATATTTACAATATTACCGTAAATTCCGGACTATAAGCCGCTACTTTTTTCCCACGCTTTGAACACTGCAGCAACACTGCGGCCTATACTACGGTGCGGCTAATGCATGTTTTTTTTTCATGCCGCCAAAAACATTTTGCCTCGTAACAGTAGACCAATAAAATTGATGAGTAGTTCACAGAGGTCCAATGAAATTGTATGATAAATCAAGCGCACTTTCACAATTAAATTATTGTCAGTCATTTGTACTCACCCTCATCAACATGGAAAACACTCGAAGAAAAGCATATGATGCAGCTTTTAAGTTAAAGGCGATCAATCTGGCGGTTGAAGAAGGAAATCGAGCTGCTGCACTTAATCTTGGCATAAATGAATCGATGTTGAGACGGTGGAGACGCCAGCGTGAAGAACTGAGTCAATGCAAAAAGACGACAAAAGCTTTCAGAGGTAATCATAGAAGATGGCCCAAACTTGAAAACTTTCTTGAAGACTGGGTTAACACACAGAGAGCAGGCGGCCGCGGTGTTTCCACCGTGCAGATCAGACTGAAGGCTAAAGCAATCGCCACCAAAATGAAAATCGAAGATTTTAGAGGTGGGCCATCGTGGTGTTTTAGATTTATGAGACGAAAAGGCCTGTCCGTCAGGGTACGCATGACTCTGTGTCAGCAGCTCCCTCCCGACCACGAGGAAAAGCTTGCTAACTTCCGCACATTCACTCAAACAAATTTAGCGAAGAATTCCATCGGGCCAGATGATATCATAAATATGGATGAAGTACCTTTGACGTTTGACCTGCCTCTCACTCGGACTGTTAATAAAAAAGGTGACTCGTCCATCACACTGAAAACAAGTGGCCATGAGAGAACGCATTTTACTTGTGTTCTGAGCTGCACAGCATCCAGACTAAAGCTTCCACCGATGGTGATTTTTAAGCGGCTGACAATGAAAGTTCAGTGAAAGCTGCCATCAAGAGTACAAACTCAATTCCAGCTGTGATTCCTGGGGGCACCACGAAGTATTTGCAGCCACTGGACATCAGCGTGAACCGGGCATTTAAAGTGGCGCTGCGCGTTGAGTGGGAGGCTTGGATGACGAGCGGTGAGAAATGCTTTACCAGAACAGGCCGCATGCGAAGAGCATCTTTAACTCAAGTCTGCCAGTGGATCCTAAATGCGTGGAGCCGTGTCACAACATCCACCATCACCAATGGGTTTCGAAAGGCTGGACTGCTGCGTGATGAAGAGGAACGCGTGCGCTCAAGTGAGAGCGACAACGAAGAGACTGAAGTGAGTGACGAGATCCTGAATTTATTCAATTCGGACACTGAAGAAGAGGACTTTGATGGTTTTAGTGCGCAGGAGGAAGATGAAGAAGGCGATCAATAACTTTTCCTGGTAGGCTGCAGTATATATATTTTTTTTACCAGTTGTTAGGAGATATTGGAATGTTGTTGGTGCACTGTTCAGTAAAAGAGTATACGCAACGTAATTTGTGTGTTACCGATATGTATGTATATTTAAAAGTAGCTGTATTACAGGCACTGTTCGAAAAAAAAGCATTTGCAATATATATTTGTTTATGTTACCATACGGATTTAATTAAAAGTTAAAAAATCCTCATGTGTAATATCTTTCTGTGTAAATATCTCATATTACAACGTGGGACACCTGCGGCTCAAAATCCGGTGCAGCCTGTACAAGTACAAAATTGATTTCCTTTCTAAAATTAGAGCGTGCGGCTTTTAATCAGGTGCACTCTGTAGTCCGGAATCTACGGTACTCAAGTATTGCTGAAATATTGAATACACTTCAGAAAGATTCTTTCAGAGCCTAACCCCCTTGTTAACCTGGCAAAATTTGTACCCAAAAGTTACGACATTCTGACATGAATTGGTTAGTTTAATCCCATATATGTTGCATTTCCCACTAAAGTCATTCAAACCAACCATACATATTATGTAATCTCTCCACTATTGTTCACATTTACTTCCAATATCCAAGAGATCAACCCTACCCTTATCTTTTCCAATTTGTTAATTCAATACAACCTCCAATTATCCATCTCTTATTACGCCCTCTCCATTCACTGAAACCTTTAAGCACATCACCTCTGTATCCAATGATGAACATACCACAGTTCAAGCCATGATGCTGTGCTCTTTAACCTACTCCAAGATCAATTTAACCCTTACCTCCCACATATCCCTTTTTTTTTCTTTCATCTATTTGCCTAAGTCTCTTAAATGTCCCTAACATGTCTTCATACCAACCCCAGAAGATGGAAAAAACATGCTACACAGAAAATAATAACTATTATAATTTAAATTCAGAGAGAAGAAATCAGTATTGCAGTAGCATATAGACAAGACACCTACACATTTAACATACATGAACTGGTGAACACATACCACAAATGGTGTTGGAGTAATCTTAGAGAAAAGATACACAGGAATACCCTGGCTAATCAGAACAGTGGCAGCAAATCGGGCAAATCTGAAAAAAAAAATCACAGCAATTAGTTAACTTTAACATTAAAAAAGGAAAACATTTGATTAATACTCATTGTAATTAGAAGATTCCAAAACCTGCACAATGGTCAATTCATAAAACTCAAGAGATTCTGCAGATGCTGGAAATCCAGAGCATCGCACAAAAAGGGCTGGAGGAACTCAGCAGGTCAGGCAGCATCTATGAAGAGGAATAAACAGTTGGCATTTCAGGCCAAGCCCATCCATCAGGACTGGAAAGGAGGGGGAAGAAGCCAGAATAAGAAGATGGGGGGAGGGGAGGAGTACAAGTGGACAAGTGATAGGTGAGACCAGGCGAAGAGGAAGTTGGGTGGGTGAGTGAGGGATGGAGGGGATGAAGTGTGAATCTGGGTGGTGATAGGTGGAAGAGGTAAAGAGATAAAGGAGGAATCTGATAGAAGAGGAGAGTGGATCATGGGAGAAAGGGAAGGAGGGTGGGAACTAGAGGGTGCTGAGGAGAAGAGACAGGGTGAGACGGTAACCATAATAGAGAATTACAAAAGAAAGAAGGGAAGGGGGAGAAATTATGGCAAGTTAAAGAAATCGATGCTCCTGCCTTCATTTTGGCAGCAACTCGGACAGAATATGAGATGTTACTCCTCCAGCCTGAATGACCTCATCGTGGCAGTAGAGGCGGCCATGGACCAACATGTCTAAATGGAATGGGAAATAGAATTAAAATCAGTGGCCACTGGAAAAACATGCCTTTTGTGGCAGTCAGAGTGAATGCACTTGACAGAGCGATCTCCCAATCTATGATGGTATCACTGACATGAAGAAGGTCACATCAGATAGACGACCCCAACAGACTCATAGGTGAAGTGTCATCTTATTTGGAAGTACTGCTTGGGGCTCTGAATAGTGGTCAGGGAGGAAGTGTAGGGGCAGATGTAACACTTGACCCACTTGCAAAAATATGTGACAGCAGGGAGATCATAAGAGGGATGTGTGGACAAGGGAGTCGCACAGACTCTCTTGCTCAATTCATTCCAGCACTTCGCATCAACACAAAACGAGCTTACACAAAATGTCATTTTATTAACTGTGGAAGCTTCAATAGTAGGCAATTTAGATAATTGGATTGGACAGCATTTTATTAAATAGGTTCAACAAAAAAAAATTAACCACACTATTTTCTCAATCAAATGTGTGAAAAACCTAAAATGTGAGCCAGGTAATAAAGGAAGTTCACTCCCAAAAGTTAAAAGATCAATAAATTCATGTAAAAAAAGACAAAGTTAGTGCTCAAAATCACTGTCCAAGTCTAGTTTGAAATAGTTTTGCAAAGTGAAGAGACATTCAGGTTTCTATGCAAAATTAATTACAAATGTAGCCTTTTTTCCCATCAGTACAGAGAATATTGCAAAATCAGACCAGTTTTAAAAGGCAAATTATGTATATAAGATTAATACAGCTGAAATAGCTTTATCAAAACTAATGATTCAGATATTGACAACATTTCTCCATAGAGAAGTCTTAGGACCCAATGCAATTACTAGCCATTCCCTGCCAGCCATTTTCCAGCTGCAAAATCAAGAACATTGCAGATGTTGGAGATCTGACACACTCAGCACGTCAGACACATCTCTGGAAAGAGCACAGGTGAAACGAAGACTTTTCAACAAATGTGAGAAAGGGTGAAAATATGTTAGCTTTCAGTTACATTGAAGTGTGTGTGTGTGTGTGGGGGAGGGGGGGGAGATGGATGGACAAATCAAGGAGATCTCCCCAGTGGTGATTAATAGTGAAGCTAGGGTTTTATCCATGGGAAACAATAAGGGGACAAAATGCAGGGCCTGTTACCCAAATACTGAGTCTGAAATATTGTAATTTGCCCAGACAGAAAATGAGGTGCTGTTCCTCAAACTTACAGTAAACCTTGTTATATCATTTTAACTACCTGCATGAGATCCACAAGCAACCCAGTGACCCATTGTTTCAGCCAACACTTGCTTCTCAAAACCTCTTGCTTCCGGCCTTGACACCATCCTTTCTCCCTTTGTTCAATTCCTTCCTACTTACACTCACTACACCTGCAATTTCAGAATCAGGTTTATTATCACTGTCTTATGTGACATGAAATTTGTTGTTGTGGTAGCAGTACAGTGCAAAGACAAAGTTACTAAAAATTACAAAATAAGTACAGTCGGCCCTCCTTATCCGCGGATTCCATATGCGCGGATCTGGAAAACCCGGAAGTTCTCTCTCCAACACTCATTGTTTGAGCATGTACAGACTATCTTTTATCGTCATTATTCCCTAAACAATACAGTATAACAACTATTTACATAGCATTTACATTGTATTAGGCATTTTAAGTAATTTAGAAATGACTTAAAAGTACAGGCAGTCCCTGGGTTATGAACGAGTTCCATTCCTGAGTCTGTCTTTAAGTCGGATTTGAAGTCGGAACAGGTACATCCGGTATTATTTAGCATCAGTTAGTCAAACATTTTTCTTAGTATATAGTACATATTTTACCTTTCTATGCATGTAAAACACTTAAGAAACATACGTATTTCAATAATTTAACTACTGCATTGCTTAGTAATAATTGTAGCTTTCATCGGGGCAGGGTCTTTCACATTCTCCATTAAAATTGTTCCGATTGTTGATCGACTGTAGCCCAACACTATTCCAATCACCGATGGCGTTTCACCTCTTTCCGATCGCTTTATTACTTCCACCTTATTTTCAACTGCGATCGTGATTATTTTTGTGAACAGAAACACTGTGGATTCAGAGCTGCGCCACCAGGTCCTAATGTCCACCTCACGGAGACATGTTAAATAAAGTCCGGGGTTCCATTGGGTCCTAAAGACCACCACACTAATACATGTTAAATAAGGGACTTGAGCATCCGCGAATTTTGGTATCCATGGGGGTCCTGGAACCAATCCCCCGCAGAATAGGAGGGCTGACTGTAACTAGTCTAGAAAAAGGAATTATTTGTTCATGGATTGCCACTTTACCAGCTTCTTATTCCTTGATCTTGAAGGTACAATCCCTCCACATCCCTATCCCACACCACAGCGATCCTCCTGGAACATTTCCCTTGTACCACCAGTTATTTAGCCTGCTGAACACATGAAACTGCTTCTGTTTCAATTCCATTGTACTCACTTTCTTCACATTGAAAGGCTTGGCAATAGAAACTTGCATGAGCACAAGCTATGCATGTCTTTTGTGAGATACATTTACAGCTTCCTGCTTTACTTGCACTCAGGGCCCTGAACTCTTTCTCTAATCCATGGTGTTACTGAGGCTTTCTACACTCATTCCGTTCTAAAATGGCATTATTTATTTCCACATTGCTCCATATTTGGATCTCTCTGTCACCAATTTACAGAATAAGCTACTGACAAATATTACAATCCTCTAGATGGCTACAGCAAACTTGACTACATTTCCTCCCACCGTCTCCTGTAAGGACCTTATTCCATTCTCACAGATTCACCTTCATCTGTCGTCATTGCACTTGCATCATTGATGAGGTTTTCCATGTTGGTACCTCTAAGGTGCTTTCTTTCTTCCAGAACTGTGGTTTCTCTTCTGCAAAGTTAACTAATCTCATGACTATTCTTTTTCCTGTACTTCACTCACCACCTTTCCTCCTTGACAGAGCAAGGACAATGTTTCTATGCTACTCATCCTCTCGCCAACCAGCCTGTGCTTTCAACAGATCAGCCTTTCTAATTTCCACCAGTGCCAACCAGATTCCACCAATTCCACACATTCTCTCCGCTCCTTCTCCGGCATTTTGAAGGAACCATTTTCTTCATACTTCCTTACTTATTCTTCCACCTTCACCAACCATTCCCCTTCTTTTGGCACATTCCAATGCAAGCACAGTAGACACGATACAAACAACCCTACCAAGTGAAGTTGCTGAGCACCAGCATTCAGTCAGCAATGGTGACTTGAGCTTTCGGTTGTCTGTCTTTCTAACACTATCTCCCAGTGTTATTCTGATCACTCTGTTGGTGAGGCTGAACGTATGTTTAAGCAACAAACCTCACTGCAGCCTTCCAAATCCAATATCAAATTCAACAATGCTGGGTGCTTCCTTTCTCAGTCTAGGTCGTCCTTCTGTTATATTGACAAAGATTTTCATTTACAGAGATTCAGAGTCTAGTTAACTTCTCCTTTCAATCTGGTACATTTCACCCGAGTAGGTCCTTTGAAAATAAGCTTTTTTTTCCTCACACACAATAGCATAGAAAATTACAAAATACACAGAACATTAATTCATTCCTCAACTTCACCTTTGACTGCCACTTCCACTGGGAGGGTGAGCACGTGCATCAAAACCAATCACTACACCTCGGTCTTTCACATCTGAAAAGGATTTTTCCAGATACCGACATAAACCCTGGAAGAAAATTAAAAATAAATAAATTAATAGGTATGCGTATGTGTACCAATGGGCTATTTCAGAGCCCAAATTTCTTATAGTAAATTATGCATTGTAACATATGGCTGCTAAAAATTTATTGTACCTAAAAATTAGTTAATTCTACATGGAATTAACTCCACTTAAACATACAGATAATGTTACTAAACATACTTGACAACAGTTCAAATTCTTTTAAACTGCAGCTGGAATTGCAACCAAATTCACATGACCATACAAATCTCTCGTTGACTTCTGAGTGATTTCCAATGTCCATACTTTAATACTGCTGAAAGTAGATCATTAAATTCATTTGAAATTGCTTCTCCCTTGACGTTTCCTCCTGCTTTACTCTTCTGTATCTGTGTTTCTCTTCTTTTGCATATACTAGCCTTTCTCTTGGGAATATATAAACACTCCTGCTAGCTGCATCTGACCTAATCTTAATGATAAGACCATAAGATATAGAGTCATAGAAATTTACAGCAGAGGAACAGGCCCTTCACTCCATTTAGTCCATGCCAAACCATTTAAACTGCCTAGTCCCATGACCTACATGAGGACCATAGCCCTCTATACCCCGCCATTCATGTATCTATCCAAACTCCTCTTAAGCGTTGAAATTGAGCTCACATGCACCACTTGTTCCATCGTCTGAGTGAAGTAGTTTCCCAATCATGTTCTCCTTAAACTTTTCACCTTTCATCCTTAATCCATGACCTCTATTGTAGTCCCACCCAATCTCAATGGAAAAAGCCTACATGCTTTTACCTTATCTATACCCCTCATAATTTTGTACACCTCCATCAAATCTTCCCTCAATCTTCAAGGTTCCAAGGAATGAAGTCCTAACCTATTCAATCTTTCATCATAACTCAGGTCCTCCAGTCCCGGCAACACCCTGTAGGTAGGTGACCAAAACTGTACACGATACTCAAAATTAAGCCTCAACAATGCCACATTCAACTTCAATATAACATCCCGTCTCCTTTATTCACTACTTTGATTTATGAAGGCCAATGAGCCAAAAGCATTTTTAGTGATCCTATCTATCTGTGACACCACTTTCAATGAATTACGGACCTGTATTCCCAGATCCCTTTACCGCACTCCTCAGTGCCCGACCCCTCACTGTATAAGGCTTACCCTGGTTGGTCCCACTAAAGTGCAACTCCCTGCACTTGTCTGCATTAGAATTCTATCTGCCATTTTTCAGCTCAATTTTCCAACAGGAAAATTCCCACTGCAAGCTCTGATAGTCATCCTTGGGGTCCACTACACCCCCAATCTTGGTGTCATCTGCAAATTTGCTGATTCAGTTAATCACGTTATCATCCAGATCATTGATCCAGATGTCAGACAACAATGGATCCGGCACCAATCCCTGTGACATGCTCACAGACACAGGCTTCCAGTCAGACAGGCAACAGTCTCTGGCTTCTCCCACAAAGCCAGTGTCTAATCCAATTTATTACCTCATCTTGAGTGCAAAACAACTGAGCCTTCTTGACCAACCATCCATGGGGGACCTTGTCGAATGCCTTACTAAAGTCCATATAGACAACATCCACTGTCTCGTCTTCATCAATGTTGCTGGTAACTTCCTCAAAAAACTCAAAAGGCTGAATAAACACAAACTACCAAGCAGAAAACCAGCTTGACTATCCCTAATCAGTCCATATCTATCCAAACAGTCATAAATCTGCTCACTTAGAATACCTTTCAACAACTTTCTCACTACTGATGTCAAGCTATAATTTCCTGGTTTATTCCCTTCTGCAATTTTGTCCCTTGCAATTGTTCTGTTCTTAACATATTTGCAGAATCCTTTTATGATTCTCCTTCACCTTCTCTGCTTGGGCAACCTCATGTCTTCTTTTAGCCCTTCTGATTTCTTTCTTAAGTGTTCTCTTGCCTTATTTGTACAAGTACCTCATTTGTCCCTCCCTACTAATATTACTATGCACCTCCTTTATTTTTCTTAACCAGGGCCTCAATATCTCTTGAAAACCAAGTCTCCCTATACTAGTGATTCTGATCGACTGGTTAATCTTTGAGACTTTCCTAGTAGATCCCGAAAAAAAAGAGAAAAATAAATACACAAATACTGTTGAGAGATTGTTTCTGGGTTCTGGGGTTTTAGTTCCGTTCTTTCTGCCCAGTGCGCATGCGCGAAGATCTCCCGCACTACACAGTGTACTTCAGCGGTCCCCAACCACCGGGCCGCTAGAAAATGATATGAGTCAGCTGCACCTTTCCTCAGTCCCTGTCATGCCCACTGTTGAATGCACGCGAGGTCATCGGTCGCCTGAACGCAGTGACACCCTCGCGCCGGGGATCACTGGTTGGCCTCGGGTAACCGGCTGGCGAGAAATTCCGTTGCTACTGGCCTGGAGCGTGGACAGATGGGCACCGCCTCTGAACCTGTTTACCACACCGAATGTTCGTGGAGAACCTGGTGCTAAAATATTCGCAGACGACCTAATTCAGGCTCAGCATTTCATAAGTAGCAGAGCAGCTACCGCACTGTGATCTAATGAAAGTCATCCCTCGAGACAAACTTTTGTCAGCCGATAGATCCTATTGGGGGGGGGGTGGTGGGCACACGCCCTGTCGCACTCCTCACTCGGTCACTCTCTCCAGACTGCGACTACCGTGGCCCCGGTACGGCGACCTCCGGCCCTGACCTTGTCCTCTCACCCCACCCATGACCAGCCGCACCTGGTGGCGGGCGGGAGGGAGGCTGTCTAATGAGGCAATGAAGCCCTCAAAACTGCTTCGGTACCTTGAGTCCAAGCACCCTGCCTGCACTTAAAGACAAACGTGTTGAGTTTTTGAGTGGAAAAAATGTGAGCAAGTGAGACAGAAGCTAAGTGCTGAGAGCCACGTAAACTAAATTGTGGAATAGACTGGACAGAAGGGACCTGCTTCGAGTATCGTGGTATTCCGGTCGTGTTTAACACCCCCACCCCCCACTGGCCTGCGGTGCAAAAAAAAAAGCGGTTACCCCTGGTGTTTATACATTATTTCTACTTCCGGGTTGCGGGATTTTACTTCCGGTCTTTTCTGCCCCGGTAACTAAGAGTTTAACTAATCAATCTGGGGTCGATCTTACCTTTCACTAAGGCCGAGGTAGGGGATCTTGGGCTTAAAAAGGTTGATGACCGCTAACAGTCGGCCTTCTTATCCGCGAGGGATTGGTTCCGGGACCCCTCGTGGATACCAAAATTTGATGATGCTCAAGTCCCTTATTTAACCTGTCTCAATGCAATGGACTTTAGGACCCAGCAGCAGAGATCTGAGTCCATAGTGTTTCTGTTCACGAAAATAATAACGATCATGATTGAAAATAAAGTGGAAATAATAAAGCAATTGTAAAGAGGTGAAACGCAATAGGTCATTGGAAAAGCATTAGGCTACGTCGGTCAACAATCGGAACAATTTTAAAGGATAAAGTGAGAACGGCTCTGCCTCGATGAAAGCTACAATTATTACTAAGCAACGCAGTGGTTTAATTATTGGGTTTTGGGTTTTTGATCCTCCACATCAACCTGGCATGGTGGAGAACGCACGAGGGAGCAATCTGTCATTGGGAACTCAGGAACTTCTGTTCCTGAACCGGCGCTGAAACATACATTTCTTAAGTGTTTTACATGCATAGAAAGGTAAAAATATACACTATATACTAAGGCAAATGTTTGGCTGACGCTAAATAATACTGGATGTACCTGATCCGACTAACTTCGTAAGAAAAGTTCTGACTTTTTTCGATCCCGATCCACGATAACTCATGCACATCCTCCCGTATACTTTAAGTCATTTCTAGATTACGTATAATATCTGATACAATGTGCGTGTAAAATAGCTGTTATACTGCATTTTTTAGGGCATAATGACAAGAAAAAAAAAAGTCTGTACATGCTCGAACAACAAGTGCCGGAACAGAACTTCCGGGTTTTCGCAATTCACGGTTGGTTGAATTTGCACATGCAGAATTCGCAGATGAGGACCGACTGTACATGATATCTTTACCATTTATTCTGAAAGGCACATACAAACTTTGTACTCTCAAGATTTCACTTTTGAATGCCTCCCACTTACCAAGTACACCTTTGCCAGTCTGACCCAATCTACACTTGCCAAATCCTTTCTGATACCATCAAAATTGGCTTTTCTCCAATTCAAAGCCTTATCCTGTTGCTCTTTTTCCAAATTTACTTTGTAACTAATGGCATTACGACCACTAGATGCCAAGTTTTCCCCCATACAAACTTCTGGGAGCAGAAATATACCATTCAGTCCACTGAGTCTGCTCTGCCATTCAATCACGGCTGATTTATGATCCATCTCAACCCACTCTTCTGCCTACTACTCATAACATTTGATGCCCTTGCTAATCAAGAACCTCTGTCTAAATATACCCAATTACTTGGCCTCCACTGCCATCTGTGGCAATGAATTCCATAGTCATCACCCTCTGGCAAAAGAAATTCACTATCTCTATTGTAAAGGGATGTCCTTGTATTCTGAGGCTGTGCCCTCTGGTCCTAGAATCCCACACTGTATGAAACATCCTCTCCACGTCTAGGATATTCAATATTCAAAAGATTTCAATGAGATCCCTCCTCATTCTGCTGAACACCAGCAAGTACAGGCTGTGAGCCATCAAACATTCCTCATACGTTAACCCTTTCATTCCTGTGATATTCTCATGAATCTCCTCTAGATGTTCTCAAACCATCAGTATATATCGACGAATTATAACTACTATAAACTTATTCCACACTTTTAAGAAGATTGATTTCACTATCTTAATTTGATTTCACCATATTGTGACCTTCTGGCCCTCTTGAGATAAGCTGTTTGCACACAGATCTATTAATGAGGAAAGACTCTGAAAGGTGTGCAGATAAAGTGCAAGGAACATTAACAATGCAAGTAATGTACACAAAATGCTGAAGGACCGGTCCTGATGACGTTGACTGTTAACTCATTTCCATAGATACTGCCTGGCCTGCTGAGTTCCTCCAGCATTTTGTGTGTGTTACTTTGATTTCCAACATCTGCAGATACTCTCATTAGTGATTAACAACACAAAACATGAAACACAAGTGGACTTTGGGATGAGATGAAAAGAAACCAGGAAACAGTCTATAGTTGTAGACCAGATGTGTGAAATGCTTTAACAGGAAGACCAGGTCAACATAATTACCTATTGATTTGTTCCCAACAAATATACTGACACTTTTAAACAGAGTATTTTCCATTCTCTCTTTTGGTTTTAAGCAGAATCGAATTTTAACAAAAGAACTTTAAAATAATGCAAGGATGAAAGAAATGACAACATTTAGAACTTAACAGAAAATATCTCTCTCTGTATTATATAAACTCACATGGATTAACAAGGTCCACACCAATGGTTGGGGAACCGGGACCCTCTGGTGAGAAACTGGCTACTGGAACAAACCATAAATGGACGAGACTGTCAAACCAACCTGGATCGACTACCAGAAAGCATATGACTCAATGGCCCACACACGGATTCAGGAACGCCTGTCCCTGCACAAGGTCAACAAGGCACTAAGGACCCTCATCAAGAACTCAGTGGGCCATTGGAGGACTATGCTAGAAGTTAACTCAAAGCCAATTAGCACAAATACCCATCAGATGTTGAGTATACCAGGGTGATGGTATGGTCTCATTGTTTATTCCAGGGACCAGCTGATCGCGCTTAAGCCGGCCGGTTTAGTGAACAGAGCGGCCAATACCCCTGCTGAAATCTGGAGAAAAACACAGAGGATGCAGAGGGGATCTAAGAGGCGAGAGAGGAGGACCAGGTTGAGACAACAGAGACTTATGGAGAAGAGGAGTTATAACCCATGTCTTCCCTCTCTCATTATGGGCAATGTGAGATCACTGGGTAATAAAATGGACAAGTTGACAGCGCTAGTCAGGAGTCAAAGGACTTTTCGGGAGAGCAGTGTTATGTGTTTTACTGAAACGTGGCTGCACGAGGACATACCAGACTAAAACATTTCCATAGAGGGCTTCCAGACCGTTCGGGCCGATCGGAATTGCACTGAGAGTGGTAAGCGTAAAGGAGGGGGGCTTGCTGTTCTGGTTAACAACAGATGGTGCAGTCCTGGTCATATTATGATCAAGGAACGTGTTTGTAGCTCTGATATTGAACTTTCTGCTGTTGGACTCCGGCCATATTATTTGCCAAGGGAAATCTCACATGCAATCGTGGCTGTTGTGTACATCCCTCCCTCTGCCAACCCGACATCGGTGTGTAACATCATTCACACCGTCATAGCCAGAATACAAACCCAGCACCCAAGTGCCCTCATTACCATCTCGGGTGACTTCAACCATGTTACCATGGCTAGAACACCGCCCAACTTCACACAGTATGTGAGCTGTACAACCAGAGGGGAGAGGACCCTGCACTTGATGTATGCTAACGGTAAGGATGCATACAGCTCCTCTCCCCTCCCCCCACTGGGAAGGTCAGGTCACAACCTGGTGCATCTCAAACCCTGCTACGTGCCTCTGGTGAACAGTAAACCTGCAACCTCGAGGACAGTGAGGAAATGGTTGGGGGAGGCTTATGAGGCACTCCAGGGTTGTTTTGAGGTGACAGACTGGCAAGCACTCTGTGAGCCACATGGAGAGGACATTGATGGGCTCACAGAATGCATCACTGGTTACATCAACTTCTGTGTGGACTGCAATGTTCTGGCAAGAACTGTCCTTTGTTATTCAAATAACAAGCCATGGGTAACAAAGGACATTAAGGACATCCTGAACGCAAAGAAGAGGGCGTTTAGAGATGGAAATAGGGAGGAGCTGAGGATATTACAGAGGGACCTGAAAGCCAAGATCACGGAGGCTAAAGACAGGAAGAAGCCTGAGTGGAAACTCCAGCAGAACAACTCGAGAGAGGTCTGGAGTGGGATGAGGACCATCACTGGGTTCTGGCAAACCAGCAACAGAGGAGCTGAAGGCAGTGTGGACAGGGCCAACAAACTTAACCTGTACTTCAACAGATCTGACACTGTGGCCCCTGCCCATCCCCCACGATTCATCTGTTGTCAGCCCCCAACCAACACATACTCCATTCTCTTCTCCTACACCTCCGTACAGCCCCCCACCCTGCTCTCATGACTACATCCCTCCCCCACCTGAAACCACCACTGTGGGCTTCACAGCTGAACAGGTGAGAAGACAGCTGAAAAGTCTCCATCCAAGCAAGGCTGCAGGCCCGGGTGGTGTCAGCCCCAGGGTGCTCAAAGCCTGTGCCCCCCAGCTATGTGGAGTACTTCACCATGTCTTCAACCTCAGCCTGAGTCTCCAGAGGGTTCCTGTGCTGTGGAAGACGTCCTGCCTCATCCCTGTACCGAAGTCGCCGTGTGCCAGTGGCTCCAATGACTACAGACCGGTGGCATTGACCTCCCACATCATGAAGACCCTGGAGAGACTTGTTCTAGAGCAGCTGCAGCCTATGGTTCGGCCACACTTAGACCCCCTCCAGTTTGCCTACCAGCCCAACTAGGAGTTGAGGATGCCATCGTCTACCTGCTGAACCATGGTCTACACCCACCTGGACAAGCCGGCAAGCACTGTGAGGGTCATGTTTTTTGACTTCTCCAGTGAGTTCAACACCATCTGCCCTGCTCTGCTGGGGGAGAAGCTGACAGTGATGCAGGTGGATGCTTCCCTGGTGTCATGGATTATTGATTACCTGACTGGCAGACCACAGTACATGCGCTTGCAACACTGTCAGACAGAGTGGTCAGCAGCACTGGGGCTCCACAGGGGACTGTCCTGTCTCCCTTTCTCTTCACCATCTACACTTCAGACTACAACTACTGCACAGAGTCTTGCCATTTTCAGAAGTTTTTTGATGACTCTGCCATAGTTGGTTGCATCAGCAAGAGAGATGAGGTGGAGTACAGGGCTACGGTGGGAAACTGTCACATGGTACAAGCAGAATCATCTGCAGCTTAATGTGAAAAAGACTAAGGAGCTGGTGGTGGACCTGAGGAGGGCTAAGGCACCAGTGACCCCTGTTTCCATCCAAGGGGTCAGTGTGGACCTGGTGGAGGATTACAAATACCTGGAGATACGAATTGACAATAAACTGGACTGGTCAAAGAACACTGAGGCTGTCTACAAGAAGGGTCAGAGCCATCTCTATTTCCTGAGGAGACTGAGGTCCTTTAACATCTGCCAGACGATGCTGAGGATGTTCTACGAGTCTGTGGTGGCCAGTGCTATCATGTTTGCTGTTGTGTGCTGGGGCAGCAGGCTGAGGGTAGCAGACACCAACAGAATCAACAAACTCATTCGTAAGGCCAGTGATGTTGTGGGGGTGGAACTGGACTCTCTGACGGTGGTGTCTGAAAAGAGGATACTGTCCAAGTTGCATGCCATCTTGGACAATGACTCCCATCCACTCCATAATGTACTGGTTAGGCATAGGAGTACATTCAGCCAGAGACTCATTCCACCGAGAAGTAACACTGAGCGTCATAGCAAGTCATTCCTGCCGGTGGCCATCAAACTTTACAAGTCCTCCCCCATGAGTGTCAGACACCCTGAGCAAATAGGCTGGTCCTGGACTTATATCCACTTGGAATAATTTACTTATTATTATTGAACTATTTATGGTTTTATATTGCTATATTTCTACACTATTCTTGGTTGGTGCGACTATAACGAAACCCAATTTCCCTCGGGATCAATAAAGTATGTCTGTCTGTGATACACTATCCCCACTGTTCTGCATCGGCTTGAAACCCCACCCCACCTCAACCAGATCATCTCAAAGAGTGGGTATGGATACAGGTTCAAGAGTGGTGTGACCATCAGCCACCTCCTGTACATGGATGACATCAGGCTTATGCCAGAAATGAAAAGAGATATTGACTCACTAATCCACCTGACAAAGGTCTACAGCAGAGATATCAGGATGTTATTTGAACTGGAAAAGTGCAGACGGATGGTAGTGAAAAGAGGCAAACTCATTAAGACTGAAGGAATTGAGTTACCTAAAGGTCACATACCAGATGTACAAGACAGCCACAAATACCTGTGCATGAAAGCCACAATGAGGACTCAAATAAAGCTGCAACCTCCAAGTATCTCTAAAGAGTGAGACAGGTCCTAAAAAAAAAAACAGCTGAATGGGAAGAACAAGATCAGAACCAACAACACATTCACCCTACCAATCATCAGGTACCCAGCTGCAATAGCCTGCTGTTCAAGGAATAAATTGGAAGTTGCTGACATCAAGATGCAGAAACTACTAACAACACACAGAGGATTCCATCCAAAGTCCAACGTCAAGCGACTATATACCCACCAGAATAGAGGAGGATGGGGACTCGGAAATGTCAAGGCCACAGTCCTGGAAGAATTGCGAAATATCTATGAGTATGTCAGGAAGACAGCCACTGCATGGGAATTACCATCGCCAGATATCCGAGGTGCCTGACATACCAATGGCTGGATATGGCGGGGCTGAGGGACAGCACAGAGGTGATGCTCATGGCTACACAATAACAGGTGCCGAGCACAAGGGTGATAGAAGCAGGGGTCCATCACACTAGACAAGACCCAAGATGCAGACTGCCCAAGGAATCCGCTGAAACCATCCAAAACATAATAAGAGGGTGCAAAATGGAGGCAGGGACAGGATACATAAACGGCACAACCAAGTTACAGGAAATGTGTACAGGAACATCTGCACTGAGCATGGATTGGACACTCCCAAGTCCAAATAGGAAACACCTGAGAAGGTAGTGGAGAATGACTGAGCTAAGATCCTGAGGGACTTCCCATTTACAGACTGATAAGCAGGTACTGGCTGGCCAATCAACCAGACACGGTAATACTGGACAAGGAATAAAGAAAGCAATAGTAATAGATGCACCAATACTGAATGACAGTAACAGAAGGAGTATCAGAAGCTGGAGAAGTGCTAGGGCTTGAAAGAGCAGTTAAAAAGGATGTGGAAGGTTAAAGCCAGAGTAATCCCGGTGGTAATAGGAGCACTTGGAGCTGTAACACCCGGGCTGGGAGAGTGGTTCCAACAAATCCTGGGAACAACATCTGAGATCTCAGTCCAGAAGAGTTCACTACTAAGAACTGCGACAAACCCGCAAGCTCCCAGGCCTCTGGTAGAGGACTCAAGATTGAGAAAATATATGTATATATGCATACATGTACTGCTATGTGTGAAGCCAAGCAGAGCTGCAGACCGATGCTGCTAAATGAGAGAGATAAAAGAGCCATCCAAAATGCTAATGAGAAAGAGATAACCAGAGAGACATTCAGTATTTTGGCATCTGCAGTGATACTACCACTTTGATTTGAACATGAACTGCTCGTTAACACTCCTGCTGAGACAAAAGGAAGTGGTGAAGTTTGATGGAGAGGTGATAACCCCATCAGGAGGGGATAAAATATGGGTTTGTTAAGACACAGGAGACACACCACGAGACTCTGAAGAGAGCATTGTGCCTCCACAAGTTGGTGGGAGTTTGGAGGACCGATTCGTGGGAATCGGCCAGAAGCTCACAGGGTGTAAAGGTCCGACTGGTGGGGACCTGTTGTGTGTCCACCCTTGGCTGGGTGACGGGTTCACCATGGAAGAACGGTCATATCTGGAACGGAGGGGTCACAGTTGGTGACCACAACAGGACAAGAAGTCAACAGAAGGTTTGCCTGAAATTTCAGCTGTATCTCTCTCTCCCCAACAGTACCACAACAACTATCTCGAACTACACTAAACTGAACTGAACTCTGCATCACTTGAAGACTGATCATTTACCCCTAGACTTCGATAGAGCTTGGCTGATTCCTATTCCCATATTTCTGTGTATATGTGTACATTATCATTGCTAACCTGTTACATTTATATCCTTGCATTTAGTGTACTGTATTACTTAATTTGCTAATAAACTTTATTAGTTTCTAGTAATTATAGACTCCAACAAGTGTTCCATTTCTGCTGGTTTGACAACCGTTTGACAACGGGGTAAGTAACATAAGTGGGGCCTCTGTCCAGGATTTTGAACGCCAAAATTGGGACTGGTTGAATTGATTGGGTTAAATTCCCGTATCTGATTTGGTCCTGGAAAAAAAAACACAAAGAAACAAACAAAAAGGGCAAACAGCATCAATGGAGATTGAGGAATTTCTACAGGCGCTAACCTTGGAGGCATTAGAGGATGCCAAGAAATCAGACTTGGTGAATATTGCAAAACGGTTAAATCTTTTGAAGGGGAAGCAGGCAATGAGGAGATCGGAGATACAAAGGACCATTGTTGAGTATTATGTATCTAAGGACGTGTTTCCCGAAGGGGACCTGGAGGTGGTGTCTGAGAGCAAACCTGGTGGGGCTGCGATTCAGCTGCAGATGGAAAAATTAAGGCTTGAGCATGAACAGCTAGAAAAGGAGGAAAGAGAGAAGGAGCCAGAAAGGGAGGAAAGAGAAAGAGAGAAGCAGCTAGAAAGGGAGTTTGAGCTGGAGAAGTTAAAGATAATGTGGGGGGGGGGGCAAATGCCAGACCTAGGTGGAGGGTTCAAGGTGACCCAGGAGGTTAAATTGGTTCCCTCATTTGAGGAGACTAATGTTGATTGGTACTTTCTACATTTCGAAAAGGTCGCTGTAAGTCAGGACTGGCCGAGGAATAAGCGGGCTGTTTTACTCCAGAGTTTGCTTAAGGAGAAGGCTCAGCAAGCTTACTCAGTGTTGTCAGCAGAAGATGCAAAGAAGTATGATGTGGTAAAAGAGGCTATACTCAGGATCTATGAGTTGGTCCTGGAGGCATACCAGCAAAGGTTCCGGAATGTGAGGAAGCAGTAGGACCGCACATATTTAGAGTTTGCCCGTGAGATGCAAATGTATTGTGAGCGTTGGTGCATCTCGAAAGGGGTCACTGGGGATTGTAACAAACTGCTACAGCTAATGCTGATTCAGCAGTTTAAAGGTTGTGTCCCTGAAGGTATGCGGACCTATCAAGATGAGAAAGAGGCAGTAACCTTAGCCGCGACTGCTAAGTTAGCGGATGAGTACGCGTTAACAAACAAAGCGAAGTTTACCCTGAGTAAGAGCTACCAGAAGTGTAGTAGAGAGGGCAGAGAAAGTCTGCCGGCTAAGCCAGAAAGTAAGTCAGGGACTAGTGAGAAGGGTAAGGAAGACGGGAAACAGTCTGGCAGGAGGTCTCCTAGTTTTAATTGGGGGAAAGCCGGCCATATTGTGTCTAGGTGCCTTGCTCTGAAGAAGGAGACGGGGAAAGGAAAGGCAACCACGCCGACGGGCTGTGTTAAGCCGGTTGAAATGCCATTAAAAGAGGAGGAGCTAAACAGAGTTCAGGAGGGATGTGAGAAATTCCTTTCAACCCGGTTGGTATCTGTGAGGGAGGGGTCACCCCCAGTGCCAGTAAGAATCTGGAGAGACATTGGGGCTTTTCAGTCCTTAATCCTAAGCAGAGTGTTGGAATTCAATAGTGAGACAGATACTGGTGACGTGAACGTGATAGAAGGGGTTGGAAAAGGGACCGAGCCGTACCGTTACATAAAGTATTTTTGATGTGTGATTTGGTGTCCGGACCAGTCACGATAGGGGTATGGCCTGTACTCCCAATACCCAATGTAGATGTCTTGCTCGGGAAAAATCTGGCAGGTGGGGATGTGTACCCAGCAGTGAAGCGGACTAGCACGCCTGCCAGGACCCGCCCATAGTTTCTGAAGTTAATCCCGCCTGCACAGTAACTTGAAGCATGTCCAGAAAAGTGGCAGAGACAGACGCCAGTTTAAATGAGTCCAGCGTTGATTTAGCTGAGACATTTTTACCAGCCCTGTACCAAGAGGGGTTAGAGGGTGGTAAAATGGAGAATAGTGGAGCTAAGGAAAGTAAGAGAGATGAGGAAAATTTAGGGTTGTCAAGGAATGAGATTTGGAGCCCTGCCCATAAGCTACCCCTAGGTGGACATTTTGGAGTGAGGAAGGAATTTATGGAGGTACAGAGCCAAGATGAGAAACAGATGTGACAGCTAGAAGGTCCAGGGTTGGACACAGATGATCTATCTGGCTTGACAGAGCTGCTTGCAGTTGAAGAATTTAAGTATGTTCCCAATTATGTGAGGGCAGTCCTAGATGATAAGGATGCCGCTACCTTGAGGGAGTCTGCTGGGTTAGCAGATGAGGTTGTCTTAACCTGCAAGGTTGAGTTTACTCCGGAGGGGGAGTTGCCCAGACAGTACCTGAAAGGATCAGGG
Source organism: Hypanus sabinus (assembly GCF_030144855.1). NCBI lineage: Eukaryota > Metazoa > Chordata > Chondrichthyes > Myliobatiformes > Dasyatidae > Hypanus > Hypanus sabinus. The sequence continues at coordinate 42,872,288 of NC_082719.1, read as the reverse complement.
GAACTTGGAATTTGAAAGGGAGATTGGTATTGAAAGCCTAGGAGAGGCAGATGTCCCGTTGGCCTGTGTGCAGGTTGAGGAAGTACCTGTGGATGCACAGGGTACTGAACCTAGTGTTGAAGCTCAGGAAAAGTCTGAGGCGTCTGACTTAGTTGAAAAGGAATGCAGTCCTTTTGGGTCAGATGGACATGGTTCAGTGAAGAAAGGGTTAACCATGGCACCAGTAGAAAGTGAGGATTCTCAGTCACTTGTGTTAGAAGTTAGTGATGAGATGAAAGCTGGGGAGATGGATATTACTGAAGATATTGAGGGAAAAAGTGTTACTGGACTTTTGAATAAAGTAAATTTAAAGTCGGGTTTGGTTCCAGGACTGTTGATCAAAGTAAAGGGACCGTTAACTAAACAATGGTTTGTTAACAATATGCCTGCTAGTCAATTACAGTTTATTTTGAAAAATAAAGATAAACGATGTGGTGATGTTGTTCAAGTATGTGATTTGGAGAGGAAAAACTTGAAGTGTTGTTCTGACCCAGAGAGACCATCTGTTAGTGTCATTAAGGAAACTAATCAAATTAAAGATCCTGAAGATAAAATTAATGACTTGCTTGAAATTAATGAGTTGTTTGGAAGTTCAGCAAATGGACTTAAGTCTGGACAACATTGGTGATAAGCTAACACCGGGTGAAGGGGGTCTCTGAAAGACTTATCCAAGCTGATAAGCTAGCTGACCACGAAAGGGCTAAACGTTCTGTTTCAAAGTGGAAAAGAGGCCAAGGGTGAACAAACACCATTTTTGAATAACAGGGTCTGATTTTGCAGGAATTTGACTCTTTTTTGTTTGTAACAGAGCATGTGAAAAATTAAAAAATCATGGAAGATTGACTGTTTGAATTAGGTTTAAAAGAAAACTGGAGATTAGTTTGCATACACTTCTGTAATGTACCACATTATAATCACTCATGTATTGGTTCACACTTTGTAATATGCACTTAAGCTAAGAATTAACTTCACTGTAGGAAAAGATTTACTGTGAATCATTCTGAAGTTACAACATTTTGAGGTTTATATTTGTCCGGCACGAAAGCCACTGATAGTTTACACGGATCACAATCCATTAGTGTTTTTGCCCACCATGAAGGATAAAAACAAACGCTTGTTAAGTTGGAGTCTGATATTACAGGAATTTGATATAAAGATAAAACATGTAAAAGGAACCGCAAATGTGATTGCTGAATGTCTATCCAGGTGTTAAATTTATAGTTCTCTGTGTTAGCCAAATAGCTGATGACTAGATGAATATTAGACTGTATTTTGTAATGTGCATTCAGGTCCTTAATTTTTAACCCCGGTAAAAATTCTTTTAAGGGTGGGGGTGTTATGTGTGAAGCCAAGCAGAGTTGCAGAATGGATGCTGCTATATAAGAGAGATAAAAGAGAGCCATCCAAAATGCTAATATGGGAGGGGAAGGGGGGAGGGGGAGAGAGACACACACAATTCAGTATTTTGGCGTCCACAGTGATACTGCCACGGACATTTTGCTTTGAACGTGAACTGCTCGTTAACACTCCTGCTGAGACAAAAGGAAGTGGTGAAGTTTGATGGAGAGTTGATACCCCATCAGGAGGGGATAAAATAGCGGGTTTGCTAAGACACAGGAGACACACCACAAAACCCTGAAGAGAGCATTGTGCCTCCACAAGTTGGTGGGCGTTTGGAGGACTGATTCACGGGAATCAGTCACAGGCTCTCAGGGTGTAAAGCTACGACCAGTGGGGACCTGTTGTGTGTCCACCCTTGGCTGGGTGACGGGTTCACCACGGAAGAACGGTCACATCTGGAATGGAGGGGTCACAGTCGGTGACCACAATGGGACAAGAAGACAACAGAAGGTTTGCCTGAAATTTCAGCTGTATCTCTCACTCTCTCCCACCAACGGTACCACAACAACTATCTCGAACTACACTAAACTGAACTGAACTCTGCTTCACTTGAAGACTGATCATTTACCCCTAGACTTCGATAGAGCTTGGCTGATTCCTATTCCCATATTTCTGTGTATATGTGTATATTATCATTGCTAACCTGTTACATTTATATCCTTGCATTTAGTGTACTGTATTACTTAATTTGCTAATAAACTTTATTAGTTTCTAGTAATTACAGACTCCAACGAGTGTTCCATTTCTGCTGGTTTGACAACCCAGTTACAGGGTAAGTAACAGTACACAGAGACAGAGATCGATTCATAACATGTGCATAACATTTTAATGTACCTTAGCTAATAATGCATGTTTTGTCTTAAAGTGAAACCACTTCCAACATAATCACATAAGAGGAAGCAAACAGGATGATATTACCAAAGGACCCGAGTGTCAGCCAAAAGCATGGACTCTGTATTTCCGAAAAATAAATGCAAAGAACAGACAGTACTGTGTAAAACTTCTTGGCACATACTTTTGCCCAAGACTTTTGGATAGTACTGTATTAATTTTAGGTATTGCACAGTACCCCTGTTGCAAAAGAAAAATCTCATAACAGTTGTGGAGTGATGATAAACCTGATTCTGATATGGATCTTTATTATGGATTGAGAGTGGGAAGGGGACAGAGAGAGGGGAATCATGGTTGGAAAAGGGGAGGGAGTGGGAAGCACCAGACATTCTATGATGATGAATAAACCAATTGTTTGGAATCAAATGACATTGCCTAGTGACTCAGCACCCACACCACCCCCTGCCCCTAGCACTTCTCTGTTACCTATCCCACAACCCTACCTTGGCATTCCATCTTCGCCATTCCCAACATGCGTTGTTCATGCCAGGTTCACAAGCATGCTCTCCACTCCACATTGTGATAAAGTCTTAGTCATATATGTGCACAAGGCTTTTGCACAGTACTGTATTGCATTCACCCAAACTGGCAGAACTCACCTGTTTACTTATGTTAGCTGATGCATTAATCTTAAAGGTATTAAACAGAACATTGCACTCAATGATTAAAAAAGCATACCATGTAACAGGGAAGTGTGTTTACTTACCACGTAAATAGTTAATAGTTAATCTAATTACCTACTTTACATTTTAGGGAATATGAAAAACTGTTCCTTCCCTACTGACCAAATGCTTGCAATACTTAAACAACACCTCCAAATCTGTGGCAATGAATTCCACAGATTCGCCTCCCTCTGGCTAAACAAATTTTTCACTGTTGTTCTAAAGGGATGTCTTTGTATACTGAACTTGTGCCCTCTGCTCCCAGACTCCCCTACTGTAATGAATTATAGTTCAATGTAATATTGGAATCATTCTTAAACAATTTACCTGGGTTGTCTGTATAATGGTCAGGTCATTCATGCAGGAAAATCCTGGTCCCATGACTGACCGTAACCCTGCTGTTCCGAAGAGCATCCTGGGCCCAAAATACTTCTGAAGTTGTTCAATGTTCCCATCACAGTTCAGCTGTTTAACTTCAGCTAATGTTTTAGGATTCTAGAAAATAAAAAAACAAATCACGAGTCAAAGATGTACACGTTAAACAGCATCACGCTATACTTTAACTAGTTACAGAATAGTACCAGTAATTCTTTTATCAAATGTTTAAAAACATATCAATACCAATTATCAATTAAAGAGTTTGAATCAAGCTTCTGGATCAAGAACAGAAAGTAACATTGGTTATACCATAAAACATAGGACCAGAATTAGACAATTTGGCCTATTAAGTATGCTCTGCCATTTCATTATGGCTGATCTAATTTCCCTGTCAACCCCATTCTCCTGCCTTCTCCCCGTAAACTTTCACGGCCTGACTACTCAAGAACCTATCAAGCTCCACTATATATATACTCAATGACTCCCTGTTTATAAAATATTTTATTCCTTTTACCAAAATACATGAGCACAGTCTTCCCTACATTACACTCTATCTTCTACTTCTTTTCCTAGTCCCCTTATCTGTCTAAGTCCCTCTGCATCCTCAACACTACCAGTCCTTCCAACTATTTTATTATTGTTCATAAACCTGACCACAGAACCATCAATTCTGTCATCCAAATCATTGACCTATAATGTAAAAAGTTGTCCCGATTCCAAACTCTTGCAGAACAACCCTAGTCAAAGGCAAAAAACAAAAGATTACTTTTATTCCCACCCTCTGCTTCCTACCAAGCAGTCAATCCTCTATCCATGCTAATATCTTTCCTGTAATGCCTGTGGCAACTTGTCAAAGGCCTTTTGAAAATCAAAGTACACAACAGCCACTGAGTCTCCTTTGACTGTCCTGCTTGTTATTTCTTCAATAAATTCCAACAGATCTGTCAGGCAAGATTTTTCCTTTTAAGGAAACCATACTTTTCCCTAGTAGGCTCAACCACAAGCAGTTCTAAAAAAGAAATCTTGCAGACAGTCTACACATTCTCCCTCTTAGGATCCAGCACCAACCTTATTTTCCCAACCTACCTGCATACTGAAATCCCTGATTACTATCGTAACTTTTATCATGAGTCTTCTAACTCCCATTGTAAATTGTAGGCTACATCCTGGTTGTTTGGAGGCCTGTATATAACTCCCATCAGCTGCGTGCAGTTGCTTAACTCTACCCACAAGGATTCTACATCTTCTGATCCGACACTGCCTTTTTCTCAGGATTTAATTTCATTTTTTACCAACAGAGCCACCCCACACCCTCTGCCTACCTGCCTCTTTTAATACAATGTGCATCCTTGGATGTTAAGATCCCAACTATAATCTTCTTTCTGCCATGACTCCCTGATGCCCCCAACGTTATACCTTCCAATCTCTAACCGCGCTACAAGATTGTCTACCTTATTCTGTATACTGCAGGCATTCAAATATAACACTTTCATCACCCTTTTTCATTTTTTCCTCACATAATACTGCAACTCATCCCACTGACTGGAATTTTGTCCATCTATCTGTCCTTCCTGACAGCGACATTACACACTATCTGTTTGTGTGACAAATGCCCCATCCTTAGCCCTGTTCCCATCCCCCTGCCAAATCGCAGTGCAATAAGTATTTACCTCTGCTGAGGGAGACTTGCATTAAAGACGAAGTTAATGTGTAAATCAGAAAATGAAAACTTAACATTTCAAATGATGCAAGGAAACATTTTTCTAGAATTTAATTTTATTGGAAAATGGTTGCTTTAAATGTGCACCCAAGTTTCATTTGCCCTTGAGAAGAGTACAGTTGATAGCACAATTAGATTTAAGTTTCTTTCAAAATGAATGCTAGCCTTGTTCCTTTAATTCACTGAAACTTCAAGTTAGTGACAGTAATGAAAAGCAGCATAACTAGTGCAGGGGTACAGTGGAACAATTCGTGGCCCACACTCTTCCTGAAGCCATATTCATTCTTCTCAGTAACAGCCGCTCTGCTTGTGAGATTTTAACGAGAAGAAAACACTGGCAACAGTCACACTGGACAGCAACTCCTATAAAATCTGAACATTTTTTAAAGAATAAAGGCATATATTTACACAACTATCATACGTTCTCAATAAACTCAATTAGTTTCATTTCAGATATCTACCAAACCCTTGGCAGTCCAGCTGAAAACCTCCAGTACTTCTAAAATTCCCAACGACTACAAAAATCACTTGGATCACTTTATCACAGCTCCTGTGACCATCTGTTATCAGATTCTAAAGGAAGTTAAAAGTGCCGGGCAAACACGGAAGAAAGTTCGGATCACTAAATCGACGCTTTCTGGAAGTGAGAATAGTTTTCACCATTTATCCAAATATTTGGGGGGGGGGGGGGAAGAGACTTAAAAATCAACGCTTGCTCTTGTTAATTAAAAACATATTTCAGGGCGATAGAGATGAATTGCTAGAACCAGCAAACAGACGTCAGGTGTGATTAAAGAGCAAGTGTGTGGTGGAACAGTTTAATAGGAGCGAAGACATAGGCAGTAGGTAGCCAAGAGGTAACGGCGTCAACCGTCCGCTCCCCAGGGCTGTAGTAGCCAAGAGGTCACGGCAACCGTCCGCTCCCCAGGGCTGTAGTAGCCAAGAGGTAACGGCGTCCACCGTCCGCTCCCCAGGGCTGTAGTAGCCAAGAGGTAACGGCGTCCACCGTCCGCTCCCCAGGGCTGTAGTAGCCAAGAGGTCACGGCGTCCACCGTCCGCTCCCCAGGGCTGTAGTAGCCAAGAGGTAACGGCGTCCACCGTCCGCTCCCCAGGGCTGTAGTAGCCAAGAGGTGAGGGCGTCAACCGTCCGCTCCCCAGGGCTGTAGTAGCCAAGAGGTGACGGCGTCCACCGTCCGCTCCCCAGGGCTGTAGTAGCCAAGAGGTGACGGCGTCCACCGTCCGCTCCCCAGGGCTGTAGTAGCCAAGAGGTGACGGCGTCCACCGTCCGCTCCCCAGGGCTGTAGTAGCCAAGAGGTGACGGCGTCAACCGTCCGCTCCCCAGGGCTGTAGTAGCCAAGAGGTAACGGCGTCCACCGTCCGCTCCCCAGGGCTGTAGTAGCCAAGAGGTGAGGGCGTCAACCGTCCGCTCCCCAGGGCTGTAGTAGCCAAGAGGTAACGGCAACCGTCCGCTCCCCAGGGCTGTAGTAGCCAAGAGGTAACGGCGTCCACCGTCCGCTCCCCAGGGCTGTAGTAGCCAAGAGGTGAGGGCGTCAACCGTCCGCTCCCCAGGGCTGTAGTAGCCAAGAGGTCACGGCGTCCACCGTCCGCTCCCCAGGGCTGTAGTAGCCAAGAGGTAACGGCAACCGTCCGCTCCCCAGGGCTGTAGTAGCCAAGAGGTGACGGCGTCCACCGTCCGCTCCCCAGGGCTGTAGTAGCCAAGAGGTCACGGCGTCCACCGTCCGCTCCCCAGGGCTGTAGTAGCCAAGAGGTAACGGCGTCCACCGTCCGCTCCCCAGGGCTGTAGTAGCCAAGAGGTAACGGCGTCAACCGTCCGCTCCCCAGGGCTGTAGTAGCCAAGAGGTGACGGCGTCCACCGTCCGCTCCCCAGGGCTGTAGTAGCCAAGAGGTGACGGCGTCCACCGTCCGCTCCCCAGGGCTGTAGTAGCCAAGAGGTGACGGCGTCAACCGTCCGCTCCCCAGGGCTGTAGTAGCCAAGAGGTGACGGCGTCCACCGTCCGCTCCCCAGGGCTGTAGTAGCCAAGAGGTCACGGCAACCGTCCGCTCCCCAGGGCTGTAGTAGCCAAGAGGTAACGGCGTCAACCGTCCGCTCCCCAGGGCTGGGAAGGCGGGACAGGATCTTGCTGACATGTAACTACAGGCATCTAGTCCCTGCCCTCCAGCCCTCCAGCCCTCCGACTCTATCCGGCCTCCTCACCTTGTCCCATTTCAGCCACTGCGCGACCGCCCGCTCAACTTCATCCTGCGAAGCCATTCCCACACGACTCACCGTCATGCACCGTGCTGGACCAGTACTCTCTGGCCAATCATAGCCAAGTTCCTTTTCCATGGCTAATCAGCACCCAACTCTTCGATCGATGACCAATCATCACCCGATTCTTCTACGGAACACCAATCGGCACATCCTTATTGGATGGGCATTGCGTCAATCAGCCCACACGGACCAATCAACACGGAACTCTCATTCTAACCAATCAGCATCCCGAGCCACTGTCGCTGAATCATTGGCAAGTGAAAAACGCAGGAACAAGTTAGAATTCGTGGGATAAGTGCAAATAGCGAGTAAACACAAATGAAGAAATGTGGAGACCAGCAAGCCACGCCATAGTGGCGGAAAGAAAAGTGGTGCCAATATTTCTGGTTGTTGATCAGTTCCAATACAAACAGAAAGCTAGTTCGCTAAAGTTGATAAATTACATACTTGTACCCGGAAGACAACAGTGGGCCCGGGTAGAAGATGAAGTGTCGTTCCTCTTTTACATTGGGCCTATTTATAACAGTACAGGGGGCCTCAGGCAGATAAATCAGAGTGGAAACAGGATAGAGAACTTTAGTGAATTAACCCGAAGCTCAGAAGCTGACCTTGTCGCTAAATAAGGTGCTCTACGAGTGATAATCTATACTAAGTTTGATTTTTCAAGTGCGTTGTGAGCATTAAGTGAAATAGGTTATGTGAGAAGTGAAAATGAATCACTGCTTCATCTGGAAGGACAGTGTTTAGGATTCCTTAATGTTGGGGAGAGCAAACGTAAAAGGGGATATGCTGCATGGCTTGTGGTCGATACTGAAGTGGCCCTTCCTGTTTCTCATCTGTATGCTGTCTTTCAGAAATGTCATCTGTGTTAGGTTCTTCTTGTAATGCTGGTGTCACAACATACCTTAACGACTCTCTGTCAACCTCTCTGTTCTCATACTAGATTGTCAGACTTGATCTCCAACACCCAATACTTCCTCTCATCAAATACTGAGTAAAATCAAAGCCAGAATCATTGCCTTTGCTATATATACAATTCCCTTGTCAGTGAATCTGTTCTTCTGTCTTTAGCCTCTGTCAGATATTGAATTGGATTGTTGATAACCTTTGCATAATCTTGACCTGAAATAAACAGCTAAACACAAAGAACTAAAATGGCTTATTTCCATCTTATTTCATCATTTAAACTAAACACTTCAAGAGCTGATAGTTGCTAATTTATTCTGCCCTACCTGTGTTTGGACTTCACCAGTACACTGCACTCTGACTGCTTTCCATATCTAATCTCAAACTAAGAAAAATCTACTGTTAATGTCTCAACCTTCTGCCAGTCAGTGTCGCTGTAAGGAAAGAAAGTTGATTCCTTTTTGGTGTATGCTAAGCTGTGTAACACAAAATGGAAAACCGTGAGACAAAATTGTGCCAGTCTGGGATGCGGAAATGTCTAGAGAAAATACAAGGGAACCAGTCCACAGCCATGTTTTGAGAACTTGGTCTAAGTAACAGTCTGCAATCCTGAGATTAGATAAAGGTGAAAATCTTCTAATGTTTGTGTGGGAAAGTATCAGAGTCCTGAAGGGACACCTTTTTGGTGCAAATGGGAATCTTCTAGGGTTGGATTGCGGCTAGTGGAGATAGAGACAAGGACATTGAGAGGTAGAGAGAGACTGGAAAACCTATCAGACACTCTGAGAGTATATTGTGTAGAGTAGCTTAGTGATTCTGGTAGAATAATATTTGGTTATCTTTTTTACTACTATATTAACCATTTTTTAATGTATACTTTATAGAATTCTAATAAATGATTTCTTATAACCTTTAACATGTGTACAGTATTAATGTTTTTGTTTATGTATACCTCTTGCTGGTGAGGCAGAAAAGAACCAGAAACAAATTTTAAAATATTTTCATTATAGTCACCCATCAACCCGATGCAAAGTGGCTGGCATTAGTTTTCAGTTCAGCAACGTGTTGATATCAAAATCCTTGTTCTCAAACCACTTAATGAGCACCATCTGGCCGTACCATTTTCTTGCAGTTACCAGAGGGCAAGAGGTACTGAGGCCTGAAATCCCACTGCAACAAATTCACTTCAACCACTCGGACTTGAACCAATCTACACGAGCATATTACTACTTCAGTGTAGCAATACTATGAGCACTTTGTTCTACAATGGACTTTTGTTATTTTAATAGTTCTAATTGTGTTCTTGTATAAATTGTGTATGATCTCTGTTTAATTATGTTTATCTTATGAATGGCAGTTATCTATGAGGCTGCTGCAAGTAAGTTTTTCACTGCACCTCTGCATAAATGTGTATAACAATAAACTTTGACTTTGTCCTTCTCTAAACGTATGTTGACAATAAAATTTTGTAAGATATGAACACTCATATAATCTGGCTTCTTGAGCTTTGATTTTAATTGGTGGGCATAAAGTTAGCTGCTAAGTTCCATCCCTAAACTTGTCAGCATTCTGCCTTGGTTTTTTCATTTGTGACACACCTTTAAACTTTGTTCGTTCCCTTGTCTCATACAACACTTCCTTATATGACTTGCTATCAAATTTTGTTTGATGAATGTCCAGTGAACAACAATATATGCACAATATGTTGTTCATAAAATGTTACTAATGTTTGTAACAAATAATAATACTGGACTTCTCTCAAAAAAGTTGGACTGCACAGGCAAGGAAGATAAGGTCACTGAAGTACTGTATTCAGTAGTTGTTCCCACACCTTCCTTTTCAGATTTCCTGATGAGAGCTGTTTCCTGTCAAAACAATAATATTCTTCCATTGAAGGTCATAAAACGTAGGAGTCAATCAGCCCATCGGGTCTACTCTGCCACTCCATCATGCTGATTTATTATCGCACTCAACCCCAGTTTCCTGCCCTCTCCCTGTATTCTTTGACAACCTGACTAACCAAGAACCTATCAACCTTTGCTTTAAATACACTCAATGACTAGGCCCCCACAGCTGTCCGTGGCAATGAATTCCACAGATTCACCACACTCGGTCTAAAGAAATTCCTTCTTATCTTTGGGCCTATACTTACTCAAATTTAGAAGATTATGGAGGAATCTCATTGAAACCTACCGAATGTTGAAAGGACTAGATACGGTGGAAGTGGAGAGGATATTTCCTATGGTGTGGATATCCAGAACTAGAGGACACAGCCTTAAAACTGAGGGGTGACTTTTATAACAGGGGTAAGGAGGAATTTTTATAGCCAGAAAGTGGTGAATTTGTGGAATGCTCTGCCACTGACTGTGGTGGAGGCCAAGTCCGTGGGTATATTTAAGGTGAAAGTTGATAGTTTCCTGATGGAAAGGATGTGGTGAGAAGGCAGGGATCCAGGATCAGCCATGATGGAATGGTGGAGCAGACTCAATGGGTGGAATGGCATAACTCTGCTCCTGCGTCTTATGTTCTTATGATCCGATCTTTGTTCTAAATGGACATTCCTCGATTCTGAGCCTGTGCCATCTGGTTCTAGACTCATCCACTATTGGAAACATCCTCTCCACATCCACTCTTTCTAGAACATTTAATATTTGATACTTTTCAATGAAATACCTCTCACTCTTCAAAACTCCAGTGATTACATGCCACGAGCCATGAAATGTTCCTCGAATGTTAACCCTTTCATTCCCGGAATCATTCTCGTGAACCTCCTCTGGACCCTCTCCAATGCCCACACATCTCTTAGACAAGGAGCCCAAAACAGCCTAAGATAAGGCTGTTTACAATACCAAGTGCAGTCTGACCAATGCCTTCTAAAGCCTCAGCATCACATCCTTGCTCTTATGTTTAGTCCTCTTGAAATGAACACTAACATTGCATTTGCTTTCCTTACCACCAACTCAACCTGCAAGTTAACCTTTAGGGAATCCTGCACAAAGACTCCCCAGTCACTTTACACCTCTGATTTTTGAATTTTATTTAGAAAATAGTCTGCGCCTTTATTCCTTCTAGCAAAGTACATCACTGTACACTTCCCTACTCTATATTCCATCTGGCACTTCTTTGCCCATTCTCCAAATATGATCACATCATTCTGCAGAGTCCCTGCTGCCTGCCCCTCCACTTAACTTAGTATCGTCTGCAAACTTGGCCACAAAGCCATCAACTCCTTCATCCAAATCATTGACACATAACATGAAAAGAAGCAGTTCCAATACCGACCCCTGCAGAACACCGCTCGTATTCAACAGCCAAGCAGACTAGGCCCTCTTTATTTCAACTCTTTGCCTTCTGCCAGTCAGTCAATATTATATCCATGCTAGCATCTTTTCAGTAACATCACGGGCTTTTATCTTTTAAGCAGCCTCATGTATGGTACCTTGTCAAAGGGTTTCTGAAAATCCAAGTAAACAACATTTCTGACTCTCGTTTATCTAAGACCATCAGATATAGGAGCAGAATTAGGTTATTTGACCTGTCGAGTCTGTTCCACTATTTAATCATGGCTGACCCATTTCCCTCTCAGCCCCAATCTCCTGCCCTTTACCCATATCCCTTCATGCCCTGACTAATCAAGAATTTATCAATCTCTGGTTTAAATATTCCCACTGGCCTCCACAGCTGCCTGTGGCAACAAATACCACAAATACTTTATCTTCATTCTAAAAGGACGCCACTCTATTATGAGGCTGTGTCCTCTGGTCTTACACTGCCCCACCATAGGAAACATCCTCTCCAAATCCACTCTATTGTGGCCTTTCAATGGTTGATAGGTTTCATTGAGATCACCATTCATTCTTCAGATTTTCAGTGAGTAGAGGCCCAGGGCCATCAAACGCCCCTCATATGACAAGCTTTTTAAATCCAGAATCATTTTCATGAACCTCCTTTTGAACCCACAAATGTCAGCGCATCCTTTCAAAGCTGTTCACAATGCTCCAAGTGAGGCCTCACGATTGCTTCATAAAGCCTCAATTTACATCCTTGCTTTTATATTCTAGTCCTCTCGAAATGAATATCAACATCACATTTGCCTTCTGCACCACTGAGTCAACCTGTAATTAACCTTTAGGGAATCCTGCATGAGGACTCCCAAGTCACTTTGTACCTCAGATTTTTGAATTTTCTCTCCGTTTAGAAAACAGTCCATGCTTTTATTTCTTCTTCCAAGGTGCATGACTATACACTTGCTGGCACTGTATTCCCTCTGCCACTTCTTTGCTCTTTGTCTTAATCCGTCCAAGTCATTCTGTAGCCCTGTTGCTTCCTCAAAACTATCTCTCCCTCCACCTATCTTCTCATTGTCCGCAAACTTGCCCACAAAACCATCAATTCCACAATTCAAATCATTGACATAACATAAAAAGAAGCTGTACCAACACAGCCCTCTGTGAGACACCACGAGTCACTGGCAGTCAACCAGAATAGGCTCCCTTTATTCCCAGTCTTTGCCTCCTGCCAGTCAACCAATGCTCTATCCATGCCAGTATCTTTCCTCTAATACCACGGGCTCTTAACTTGTTAAGCAGCCTCATGTGTGACACCTTGTCAAAGGTCTTTTAAAAATCTAAGTACACAACATCCACCAATTCTCCTTTGTCTATCCTCCTTCTTATTTCTTCAAAGAATCCCAACAGATTTGTCAGGCAAGAGTTTCCCTTAAGGAATCCAAGCTGACTTTGGCCTATTTCATCATGTGCCTCCAAGTACCCTGAAAACATACCCTCAACATGTGGCTCCAACACTGAGGTCAGACTAACTGGTCTAAAGTTTCCTTTATTCTGCATCTGTCCCTTTTTGAAGAGTGGAGTGGCATTTGCAATTTTCCAGTCCTCTGGAGCCATTCCAGCATCAATTGTTTTTTGAAAGATCATTACTAACGCCTCCACAATCTCTTCAGCCACCTCTTTTAGAAAGCTGTGGTGTATACCATCTGGTCCAGGTGATTTATCTACCTTCAGACCTTTCACCACCTTCTCCCTAGTAATGACAACTTCACACACTTCTGCCCACTGAAACTCACAAGCTTCTGGCATATTGGTATTGTTTTCCTTGGTGAAAATAGATACAAAATACTTATTCAGTTCATCCACCATTTCCTTGTCCCCCATTACTATCTCTCCCACATAATTTCCCAGTGGTCTGATATCTACTCTCACCTCTCTTTTACATTTTATGTATCTGAAGAAACTTTTGATATCCTCTTAAATATTATTGGCCAGCTTGCCTTCGTATTCCATCTTTTCCTTCTTTATGACTGTTTTAGTTGCCTTCTGTTGGTTTTCAAATGTTTCACAATCCTTTAACTTCCCGCTAATTTTTGCTTTATTATGTGTCCTCTCTTTGTCTTTTATGTTGGCTTTGACTTCTCTTGTCAGCCATGGTTGTGTCATCCTGCCTTGGGATGTATCTATCCTGTGCCTTATGAATTGCTCCCAGAAATTCCAGCCTTTGCTGTGCTGATGTCATCCCTGCCCGTGTTCTCTACCAATCAATTTTTGCCAGCTTCTCTCTCATGCCTCTGTAATTCCCTTTACCCCACTGTAATACTGATAATCCTGACTTTTACATCTCCTTCTCAAATTGCAGGATGAATTCTATCATATTATGATCACTGTCTCAGGACGGTTCCTTTACCTTAAGGTCAATAATCAATTCTGGTTCATTGCACACCACCCAGTCCAGAATATCTGATCCCCTCGTGGGCTCAACCATGAGCTGCTCTAAAAAGCCATCTCTGAGTCATTCTAGAAATTACCCACTTGGGATCCAGAACCAACCTGATTTCCCCAATCTACCTACATATTGAAATCCCCCATGATTATTGTAACATTGCCCTTTTGACATTCATTTTCTATTGCCTTTTGTAATTTGTGGACCACATGTTTGCTACTGTTTGGAGGTCAGTGTATAACTCCCACCAGGGTCTTTTTACCCTTACAATTCCTCAGCTATCCTATGCCAATTCTTTCTAATGATTTGATTTCTTTTTTTTTACCAAAAAAACCATGCGACCCGCTCTTCCTACCTGCCTGTCCTTTTGATACAATGTATATCCTTGGATGTTACGTTCGAAGCTATAATGTCCACTTAGCTACGATTAAGTGATGCCCACAATGTCATTCATGCCAATCTGTAACTGCTGCAAGTTCATCTACAAGTTTTGTATTAACCCCTTTTGATTTTGTCTATCTTTTACACTGCAATTTTGCCCTATTATCAGCATCTCCTTGCTGTCAGTCTCATTCCATGCTGCCTCTGTTTGTAAGGCAATTACCCCAGCCCACAAATCACACTATCCCCCTGGCAAATCAGTTTAAATCCTTCTGAACAGCTCTAGCAAACCTGCCCACAAGGAAATTGGTCGTTATTGGGCTTAGGTGTAATGTGTCCCTCTTGTACAGGTCACACCTTCCCCAGAACTCAATGGTCCATAACTCTAAAACGCTGCCCCCTACACCACTTCCTCAGCCATGCATTCATCTGCCAAATCATCTTATTTCTACTCTTATTGGCACACGACACAGGCAGCAATCCAGAGACTACTGCCCTGGAAGTCCTGTTTTTCAGCTTTCTACCCCTCTCCTTAAAATCTCTCTTCAGGACCTCCTCACCTTTCCTACCTCTGTCATCGATGGCAATATGTACCAAGACTCCTGGCTGCTCCCCTCCCCCTTTAGAATGCCATTGACCTGATCCAATCCCTGACCCTGGCACCTGAGAGGCAACGTACCACCCGGTCATCTCTATCCTGCCCACAGAATCTTGTCTCTATTCCTCTATAACCACTGCAGTCCCCTTCATCCCTGTTCTCCTTCTGAGCCACAGTGCCAGAGATCCGGATGCTGCAGACCCTCCTGATAGGCCATTCCCGTTCCCCCCTCCCAGAGTGGTATAGTTGTTACTGAGGTGAACAACTACTGGGGTACTCTGCACTGGCTGCCCATTTCCCTTTCTGCTCCTGACAGTCGCCCAGTTACCTCTCTCCTGCAGAGTAGCGGCGACTACATCTCTGAAGCTACCATCTACCACTTCCTCACACTCCTGGATGAGATGAAGGTCATTGAGCTGTAGCTCCAGTTCCTCAATACATTCTCTAAAGAGCTGCAGCTTGGTGCACCTGGTGCAGATGTGGTTATCCGGGAGTCTGGAGGTTTCCCAGAATTTCCACAACTCGCATACTGTCCCTGGAGCCATTCTCACTGCAGCAACTGTGCCCTAACAGATGAGGAATGAAGAAAAATGCAGACAAAGAAGAATCTTACCAGATACTTACCTCACCCAAGCCTGAACAGCCAAACCACTCCAACACTGGCCCACTCACACAATGGCCGCCCTGCTTGCCCCTGCCTTATTTTTATTCGCCTATTCTAATGAACCCTATTCAGTGATTATGTACAGCCAAATTCCAAAAAACTGCTGCAAAGTGCTGCCTTTTTAATCTTCAGCCACGAACTTAAGTGAAAACATATCTTCTTGTGCTTCCCCACGAAGATTGTGTGCAGTCCAACTCCGAAAAACCGTTGTGAAGCTAAGTGAAAACGTATCTACTTGTCATGCTCCCACATGCTGATTGGGCACAGACTAACTTCCACCTCTTATTTCCTCAATAAATTCCAACTGACTTGTCAGGCAGGATGTCTCCTTAAGGAAATCATGCTGTCTTTGGCTTACTTTTTCATGTGCCTCCAGGTATCCCGAAACCTTGTCTTTAACAATGAACTCCAACATCATCTCAACCACCGGTCAGGTTAACTCGCCTATAAGTTCCTGTCTTCTGCCTTCCTAACATCTTCAAGAGTGGAGTGACATCTGCAACTTTCCAGTACTCATTCCATAATCTAGAATCTAAAACCTTTCCAATCTTCTAACTTCCCACCAATTTTTGCTCTATTATATGCCCTCTCTTTTGCTTTTAATCTGACTTCGATTTCCCTTGTCAGCTATGGTTGCCTCATCCTCCCTTTAGAATACTTCATCTTTGGGACGTATCTATCCTGCGACTTCCAGATAGCTACCAGAATCTCCAGCTTTTGCTGTTCTGCCATCATCCCTTCTAGTGTCCCCTTCCAATCAAATTTGGCCAGTTCCTCTCCCATGCCCCTGAAATTCCCTTTACTCCACTGGATACGTTTGATTAGATCTACTCTCTCTCAAAGGGCAGGGCGAATTCTACCATATCACGATCACTATCTCCTAGTGGTTTGTTTACCCCAAACTCTCTAATCAAATCTTGTTCATTACACAACACCCAATCCAGAATTGCCTTTCACCTAATGGGCTCAAGTACGAGCTGCTCTAAAAAGCCATCTCATAGGCATTCTACCAATTCCCTCTCTTGGGATCCAGAACTAACTTGATTTTCCCAATGTACCTGCATATTGAGATATGCCATGAATATTGTAAATTGCCCTTATTACATGCCTTTTATATTTCCTGTTGGATTCTTATCCCATATCCTGGCTACTGTTGGGGGACCTGTATGTAATTTCCATCAGATTCTTTTAACCCTTGCAATTTCTTAAATCATCAGGATTCTACATCTTCCATTCCTATGTCACCTCTTTCTAATGATTTGACCAACAGAACCACTCCACCCCCTTTCCCTACCTGCCTTCCAATACAAGGTGTATCCTTGGATGCTAAGCTCCTAACTATGATTTTCTTTCAGGCACAATCAGTGATGCCCACAGCATCATGCCTGCCAATCTCTAACTGAGCTACAAGATCATTTACCTTATTCCATATACTGCGTGCATTCAAATGTGACACCTTCAGCCCTGAATTCATCACCCTTTTTGATTTTGCCCCTCGTTACACTTCACCTCATCCCACCAACTGCCATTTTGCCCTATCATCTGCCTGTCCTTCCTCATAGCCTCACTGCACACACCATCAACTTGTACACCAGCTGCTGCATCCTCAGCCCTATCATTCCATTTCTCATCCCCCAGCCAACTTAGTTTAAACCCTCCCCAACAGCTCTAGCAAACCTGTCCACAAGGATATTGCCCACCCCCCCCCCCCAGATTCAGGTGTAACCCGTCATTTTGTACAGGTCATGCATTTCACAGAAGAGTTATCAATGATCCAGAAATATCAAACCCTGCCCCCTGCACCACTCATTAATCTGTACTATCATCCTGTTTCTGCCCTGACTCACTCATGGTTCTGGTAGTAATCCAGGTAGAGATCCAGCTCCTCAGCCTCTTTCCTAACTCCCTTTACTCCCCATCCAATTCCCTGCAACCTGTTCTCCCACATGCCTCCCACCCCCTACCCCTTGGATCACCCTAGCACCTACCTACAGTTAGATCATTTCTACAAGTCAATAAGCTGAATACTAGCACAGCTTTGTAATTTGGAAACCTGGGGGAAACACGCACCATGATAGGAAGATTGTGCAAACTCTACATAGAAGCACAGGAGATTAGGATCAAGCCCGAGCCTCTAGCTGTGTGATCACTGCCGCACCACTGTGCCATTCTGGAAAGCTGTGATGAAGTCTGAACAAAATTGGGAACAAAGCACCCTTATTTTCAAACCTCCTGAACCCCTTGCCCCCATTTTGTGCCTTCTGCCAGTTAATTCCATTTACGGGGATTCTATTTAGATGCCCTTTTGCCATCTCTGGAGAGAAGCTTGCAACTGTACAAACAACACATTGTAACCAGCTTTGTGCTTTTATTAAAATTTAAATTTGAAAATTGAGTTATAGAAGCACATGAATGTTATAAATAGATTACGATAAGTTAATAAAGTAAAAATTTTCATCCCACTAACCAGTACACATAATTCAGATACAAGTGATTTAAACAGCATGCTTTCTACAGAGCAAAATTATGTACGACTCCGTTTTTTGTTGTGACTTATGTGCAGGAGGCAGATCATTTTCAGACAGGACAGGTATATTACCACATGCTAATATCCAGCAGATGGTGCTTAGATGCATTATTGCTACAGTGAGTGAAAAGCACTTATGATCTTTAGATGTCTTGTGCTTGTCCCAAGGAAGTAGTACACTGAGGGTAGGCTGAGGCAACCACAGCTAACAAGTCAGGGAAAGGATACAAGCAAAAGTGAAGGCACATGTGGGCAGCTAGAGGAGCATAAATCTTTCGAAAGCCAGCAGTGGACAAAATATCTGCAAGGGAGGAGTGGATGAAATACAAGGGTAAACTAGCCAATAATATAAAAGAAGATTGCAGATTTTTTACATATATAAAGGTTAAGAGAAGCAAGAGTGCACATTGAACTACTTGAAATTGATGCTAGAAAAGTAGTGATACGGAACAGGGAAATGGCAGTGGGGCTAAACTTCGTGTCAGTCTTCACAATGGAAGATGCCAGTAACGTGGCAGAAATCTGAGAGTCAGAGTTCAAAGTAAATTTATTATCGAAGTACTTACATGCCACCATTTACAATCCTGAGATTTGTTTTCTTGTGGGATTGCACAATAAATCCAAGAAACAAATGACTGCCCCCCCCCCCCAATAGGACAGAATTATACCAATGTGCAAAGGTCAACAAACTGTGCAAATACAAAACAAAAAATATAGTTAATAAATAAGCAATAAATATCGGGAACATGATATGAAGAGTCTTTAAAAGTGAGTCCATAGGATGTGTGAACAGTTTAGAGATGGGGCAAATGAAGACGTGAAGTTATCCTCTCTGGTTCAAGAGCCTGATGGTTGAGGGGTAATAGCTGTTCCTGAACTTGGTGGTGTGGGACCAAAGGCCCCTGTACCTTCTTCCTGACAGCAGTAGCAAGAAAAGAGCACGGCATGGATGGTTGGGGCCCACGATGATCGATGCTGCTTTCCCGTGACAACGCTCTGTTGAAGTGTGCTCAATGGTGGGGAGGCCTTTACCAGTAATGGAATGGGCTGTATTCACTTATTTTTGTAGGACTGTCCATCCAAGGGCATTTGTGTTTCCATACCAGTCTATGATACAACCAGCCAATAAGCTCTCCACCATGTTAAGGAGTTGGAGCTGGAACAGGATGAACTCCAGATCATTCGGAGGGCTGAGGGGGTGATATATATGACATATATCAAGGTCAAGGTCATACACTTGGTATCATACCGACAAGGTCGCTGCACAGGTTGATAGGGTAGTTAAGAAGGCCTACGGAATGCTAGGCTTCATTAACAGGGAGATTGAGTTCAAGAGTAGAGAGGTCATGTTCCAACTCTACAAATCCCTGGTGAGACCGCACTTAGAGTATTGTGTTCAATTCTGGTCACCTCATTATAGGAAGGATGTGGAAGCTATGGAGAGGGTGCAGCGGAGATTTACCAGGCTGTTGGCTGGATCGGAGAACAAGTCATATGAAGCAAGGTTAGCAGAGCTGGGACTTTTCTGTTTGGAGCGTAGAAGAATGAGAGGAGACTTGATAGAGGTCTACAAGATTATGAGAGGCATAGATAGGGTGGATAATCAGTACCTGTTTCCCAGGGCACCAATAGCAAACACCAGAGGGCATATGTACAAAATTAAGGGAGGGAAGTTTAGGGGAGACATCAGGGGTAAGTTTTTTACACAGAGGGTTGTGAGTGCCTGGAATAGCTTGCCTGGGATGGTGGTGGAGGTTAAAACATTAGGGGTATTTAAGAGCCTCTTGGACAGGCACATGGATGAAAGAAAAATGGTTTATGGGGTAGTGTGGGTTTAGTACTTTTTTTTAAAAAGGATTATATGGGTCTGCACAACATGGAGGGCTGAAGGGCCTGTATTGTGCTGTAGTGTTCTTTGGTTCTATATAAAGAGGTAGTTACACCCAAGGTGCAGGACATAGGAAACTGGTTAACAGTCAGGAAGAGGAAAGGGGTTAAGGAACCTGTGCAGAGTACCCCTGTGGCCAACCCACTAAATGATAGGTATATTACTTTGGATACTGTCAGGCAGGATGACCTAACAGAGGAGAGTCACAGTGGACTGGTCTCTTGCACTGAACCTGCATCTGAGACTCAGAAGGGAAGGAAGGAGAAGGGGACACTGTGGTGACAGGGGATTCATAAGTTAGTGGAACTGACAGGAAGTTCTATGGACAAGAATGAGATTCCTGGATGGTACGTTGCCTCCCGGATGCCAGGGCCTGGGACATCTTGGACCGTGTCCTAAGTGGGAGGGTGAACAGTCAGAGGTTGTGATCCATGTAGGTACCAATGACATGGTAGGACAAAGGGCAAGTTTCTGCATCGAGAGTTCAGGGAGTTAGGTGCTAAGTTAAAGGGTAGGACTTCCAGGGTTGTGATCTCAGGATAGCTACACATGCCAATGAAGCCAGAACTTGGAAGATTATACAGTTTAATACATGGCTAAGGAGTTGGTGTAGGAGGGAGGGTGTAAGATTTTTGGATCATTGGGCTCTCTTCTGAAGAAGGTGGGACCTTTACAGAAGGGAGAGTTTGCACCTGAACTGGGGGGACTAATATCTGAGCAGGAAGGTTTGTTAACGCTGCATGCTGGGGGTGGGGTTTAAACTAGAGTTGCAAGGGGATGGGAACCAGAGCGTCAGAACAGTTAGTGGAGAGGTTGTGGAGGTAGATGTTGGTAAGACCCCTGACAAAGTTAAGCATAGTTACTGTTGAAAGTAGTGTTCAGCAGAATGAAAGGTACAATCAGCGATGAAATTGGAGGAACACAGTTTGGTTTTCGTAAAGGCTCAGGAAAAAGGGAAGGAATATTTGCGTTGAGAAACATCATGGAAAGATGCATTGAGGCACAAAAGACCATCTATGTATGCTTTATTGACTGTGAAAAGGCTTTTGATAAAGTAAGACACGAGAAAGTAATAGAGGTGCTGAACAAGTACGATCTGGGATGGGAGAATGTGCAAATAATAAGGAACTTGTAATGGAAACAGAAAGCGGTAGTCAGGGTAGAAAACTGAGCTATCACCATAGGCATGTATTAAACTAGGCGTAAGGCAAGGCTGTGTTGGATTGCCGGATTTGTTCAACCTCTATGCAGAACGGATTTTTCAGGAACGCAACTATCAGGAAACAGGTTTTCCAACAGGAGGCTGGAAGGTGGATAACATCAGGTATGTGGAGGACACCACGTTGTTAGCTGACAGCAAATGCAAACTGCAAATTATGCTGAATAAAGTGAATGAGAAAAACGTTGAATACGGACTAAACATCAACCCTAAGAAAACAAAATCGATGGTGGTAAGCAAAACAAACACTAAGGGCTCATTCATGTTGGTATCATAACAAGTGCATGGACAAACATTGAACAGGTGCAGAAGTTTGAATATCTTGGCAGCTGTCTGACAGATGACAGGAGATGTGAAGTTGAGATCAGAAGGAGAACAGGAATGGCTAAGACCAGTTCATGAAGCTAAAAGATCTACTATGCAATCAGAAGGTAGACATCCATAGTAGAAACTGCTTCCTCGAGTGTTACGTATGGTCAGTGCTGAGGTATGGATCTGAAACATGGACCCTGAAGAAGAATGACATAAAACTAATTAATAGTTTTGAAATGTGGTGCTATCGACAAATGTTGAAGATCAGTTGGGTAGAGAAAGTTTCAAATGAGGGGGTTTAGTCCAAAGTTGATAGACCAAGGATACTGCTGGAGAAGATTATGAAGTTAAAAGTTGCTTATTGTAGACACATTACGCAGAGAGATAACATCTTGTCAGACTTGCCATATGGAAAGATGGAGAGAAAGAAAGGAAGAGGAAGGCAAAGAACAATGTGACTGGATAATATCAAGGATTGGACCAAGCTGGATAAGACTAGGGATGTTGTGGACAAGTGTCTGGACAGAATGGCGTGGAGGGAAATTGTCCGCCAACTGGAAATTCCAGATGCGACCTAACGATGATAGTGCAACAATGGTCCTAAGCTGCATATATTTCAATGCAAGTAGTATCGTAGGAAAGGCAGACAATAGTGCTGAAGATGAGGTAGCTGGTTTACAAGCAGAGGCAATGTGTAGTGAGGAGAGATAAGGCAAAATTGCAGTCAACAGGATGAGTTGCCGTGTAAAAAGTGGACAAAATTGAAGAATGTGAACACAGGACTGAAGAATTTATATTTGAATGTGTGCAGTATGCAGAGTAAGGTAGATGAATTTGTAGCATGGTTGCAGATGAGCACGTATGATGTTATTGGCATCACTGAATCATGGCTGGAAGATTATTATAGCTGGGAGTTTAATGTCCAAGGATACACATATTGAAAAAACAGGCAGGAAGGCAGAGGGGACAGTATTGCTCAGTTGGTAAAAAATGAAATCAAACCATTAGAAAGAGATGACAGAGGATCAGAAGGTATTGAATCATGGAGGATAGAGCTAAGGAACTGTAAGGGTAAAAAGGCCCAGATGGGAGTTGTATACCAACCCTCAAACAGTAGTAAGGATGTGGTCTACAAATTACAATAGGAGATAGAAAGGGCATTCCAGAGGGGCAGTGTTACAATAGTCATGGGGAATTTCAGTATGCAAGTAGATTGGAAAATCAGATTGGTGCTGGGTTCCAAGAGGGGAAATTACTAGAATGCCTAAGAGATAGTTTTTAGAGCAGCTCATAGGTGAGCCCACTAGGGGATTAGCTATTCTCAATTGAGTGATGTGCACTGAATGAGAATTGATTAAAGAGCTTAAGGTAGAAGAACCTTTAGGGGAAAGTGATCATTATATGATCAAATTCACCCTGAAATTTAAGATGGAGAAGCTAAAGTCAGATGTATCAGTATTACAGTGAATGAAACGGAATTACGGAGGCATGAGAGAGGAGCTGGCTAGAAATGATTGCAAAAGAACACTGGCAGGATGACAGCAGAGCAGCAATGGCTGCAATTTGGAAGGCATAGGGTACATACAACCCAAAGAGGAAGAAGTATTCTTGAAGGCAAGATGACAGAACCACAGAATCATGGCTAACAAAAGAAGTTAAAGCCAACAGGAAAGCTAAAGAGAGGGCACATAATGGAGCAAAAATTAGTGGGATGTTAGAGGACTGGGAGGCTTTTAAAACCCAACATAAAGCAACTGAAAAGGCTATTAAGAAGATGAAGATTGAATACAAAAGCAAGCTAACCAATAATGTTAAAGAGGATAGAGAAGTTTCTTCAACTACATAAAGTGTAAAAGAAAGGCAAGAGTGGATATTGGACTGTTGGGGATACAATGCTGGAGAGGTAGAAATGGGGGTGAATGAAATGGCAGACGAACTGAATAAATATTTTTCATCAGTCTTCACTGAGGAAGACACTAGCAGTGTGGTGGAAGTTCCAGGTGTCAGTGGTCATGAAGTGTGTGAAATTACCATTTCTAGAGAGAAGGTTCTTGGGAAACTGAAAGGTCTGAAGGTAGATGCATCACCTGGAATACACTCCAGGGTTCAGAAAGAAGTGGCTGAAGAGATTGTAGAGGCATTAGCAATGATCTTTCAAAAATCATTAGATTCTGGAATGGTTCCAGTAGACAGGAAAATTGCAGATGTCATTCCACTTTTCAAGAAGGGAGAGAGGCAGAACAAATGAAACTAGAGGCCAGTTTGTTTGACCACAGTGGTCAGGAAGATGTTGGAGCCGAATATTAAGGATGAGGTCTCAGGGTACTTGGAGGCACATGATAGAATAGGCTGTATTCAGCATGGTTTCCTCAAGGGAAAATCTTGTCTGACAAATCTGTTGGAATTCTTTGAAGAAATAACAAGCAGGATAGAAAATAGAACCAGTGGATGTTGTGTACTTGGATTTTCAGAAGGCCTTTGACAAGGTGCCACACATGAGATTGCTTAATAAGCCATGATCCCATGGTATTACAGGAAAGAATCTAGCACGGATGAAGTAGTAGAAGATTGGCAGGAGGCAAAGAGTGGGAATAAAGGGAGACTTCTCTGGCTAGATGCCAGTGACTAGTGGTGTTCCACAACGGTCTGTGTTGGGACAGCTTCTTTTTATATTACAGTGCCTATAAAAAGTATTCACCTTCCTTGCCATTTGTCACATGCAGCCGAAGATGTGAGCAGCCCCACAGCATCTGGCAAGTGCATCCAGAAATTCATTCCCATCCATCCTATTGGTCACCCAAATGATTATTTCTATGTATGGGCTGTTCATCAGTCGGACCTTCCCAATTTGAGGAATCTTTGTAATTCACTGACCACTTCTGAAGTTGGAATCTTCAAAGGGTCCACCACTGGTGTGCAAATTTCCTACAGTTCCTTAGCTGTGACACTGGAAATCTGGCCTTTGAACTTGTGGCACATGAAGACAATGAGTGCATTCATTTTAATGGGGCAGAACAGCTGAGGGGAAAGGGCAAGTATAAGGAATTAATATTTTGTTAAATTGATTATATTTGTTCTAATCCTGCTGTCACATGATTGTAAGTGATTATATTTTAACATTTTTATATATTTTTGAAAGTTAAATTTTTTTGAAAGTTTTGAATGTTTATGAATTTTCCAGATATATTCAATGACCTTGACATCTTTGACATTGATGAAAGTCTGTGGACATGGTTTTGCTAGTTGTTAAAGTTTATTCAGCGTTTTGTGTTCATGGCTTGTTCTAGAGAACCCAAACACACCCTGGTTCCAATTTACAAGATGTCATCAGGTAACTCCAAGGTCTTCCACCAAGCCAAGCTTTGTCGTGGTTTGTTTGGATGACATGTCCACTTTGACTGATATTGAAAAGTTAAGTCCAAAGATGATGCTCTTGTCAGCAGTAAATCAAGTGGTTTGCCATTGGTAGCAGGTTCCGATGATCATAATCAAATACTTTAAAACACTTCAAACAATTTTCTCCACAAAAATCAATGGGGAATCAACCCCTGCAACTTCTCAAGGAACTTGTGACAGATTCTCCACTGTTAGCAGGGAGAAACCATTGCAACACTCCAGTCCCATCATGCCCTCTCTGTAGCCCAGTATTTAGTTGCTCACAACTTCAAGATTTCAGTTTCCACCTCTGCATGTGCAGAAATTGTTATTGGTTACAGATGGTAATGTTGGTAAAATCTGGGCTTTCTGCTGAGTTTTCTCCTACAACATCCATGCCATTCAGCTTAATCATGTATTTTTGAGTTCACTTTTGAAGTTCAACTTCAAGAAAGGTAAATTACTAGTTACAGTCAGTGGTATGAGCAGTTGTTAGTTTCTTCCTGGAGATGACAGACAGGTAGCTATACCTCAATTTGAATAGAGATGATCATGTGATATATATTTTGAAGTACAGTGGTACTAAAGAGGAAGAAGAAAATCAGAAATCTGCATTACATTTGAGTAACTGCCCCCTTCAACATTATAAACAGATTATTCTGCTGTGTGTGATGTCTTTTTTCTCAGCACCTAACCAGAAGACCAAGTTGAACAACTGAATTACAACAAAAAACAGAATGCTGAAAGAATTCAGTGCGTCAGGCAGCATTTGTGGAGGCAAAAGGTGAAAGTCAATGTTTTAGGTTAGAAACCTGCATGAAGACTATGAAAGGTTGCCAATATATTAGGAGTATGACAGAAGAACAGGAAAGAGATCAATAAGTGATAGAAACAGAAGAGCAGGGATTGATAGTCAGATGAACAAAGGGAGAAGTGTGTATGGGAGGAGAACCCTTGAAGTATGTGTTAACTGAAATTGGAAAATTCAATGTTCGTATCACTGGGCTCTAAACTACCCAAGTGGATGATGAGATATTGTTCTTCCACTTTGCTTTTGGCCTCTCCATACCTTTGGAGTAGACTGAGGACAGGTCAGATTGGGAGCAGGAAGGAGAGTTTAAGTAACATGAGGCCAAATGCTCGACATGGCTGAATGAAGCAGCCCAGGTTGATAGCGGACCACAAAAACACTTGAAGCCCTCTTAATGTTTCTCCACACCAATCTGAAAACTGATAGAATACAGCTAAAACATACAACATTACAACAATACTATTTTACATTTCCATTTTTACAAATTTAGCCCCCCCCCCACTGGTTAACTCATCAACAGTGACACTAATGTCAGATTGGAATATCACCAGTCACTGTGCCCTATTTCATCGCTTCCATTTCAGCAGCAGATGAGGAAAGTTCTGGTTTTGGCCAATATCCACTGGAAAATGACAATCATGAGTTCCGAGCTCATATTTCTTTATTTGCTTTGGCTTCAGCAAATTCAAATGAATTCTGGCATATTTGGGCTTCAGGGCCTCAGCAGATATTTAACCTATACGTTGATGAACGTGGTATCATCCCAAAGCTATGCAGTTTTTGTTTTGACTTCAATTTTTATCTTTTCTCTCTCTCTGTCTTCCATAACCTGAATTGCACCAAGCAATCTCGCACCGGATGGCCGGGATCCTTCCCTTTTGAGGAATTCAGCAAAATCACAAATATTGAAGCTGTTTTTATTGTCTTCACAAGTAATCTGGAAGAACGTATGTAGCAATGGTTATCCTCAACTTCAAAATCCTTGCTGGAGATACAGAAGCATCTATGGAAACTGCCTCTATTGACTTTGAGTGTTTATCTCATACATTTATAACAATTTTTTCCCTCAAATGAACTAGCAAAATTAACATAGCTTCTTGACCATGGTTTAGTCATCGAGACACCAAATTGAAGGGCCTGCTAGTGGATTTTTGCAATGCTCTCAATATTCCCACACTCTTTGTTTCCTTTATGTCTCACCTTTGTCAGGGCACAAGGCAAATCTTCTCTCATCACATTTGATAAGAGGTATTTCTGATGTATTGTGCTCACAGTTATGAAGCAACATCTCTATTCCCAAAGAGCCATATTATTCTACTTTATCAACAAGTACATGACAATAATGTGCCATCTTAGTGGATCAAAATCCCAACAACCTGTGAAATGAGCAGCAGGTGCTTTGACTCTTGGAATTTAGCTTCTTGTTTACTTCTATGCTGTGTTCTGATTCAGTGTAGTTTAGGCATCTGAAAGGTGGCAGGAACGGTCCAGAGTGAGGGATAATTTGGAAATTTTAGATCTGTCAAGTTAGTCAGGCTTGACGCTTTAATATCATCTTGTGAAATAATGTGTATCTGGCTTTCTTTAACTGCATTTCTGTGTTGCAGAAGGAATGTTTTATATTATCCTTGTGTTCCAGCTTTAACTTTCTAGACACCAAAACAGCATTTAGGTAGCTTACAACACTTATCAAAATTTAGATTAAACTGTAATGATTACATGACCCCTTCAAGCATTTCTATTTCCTTATAGATGCCAAAGAACTCAGTCTTATCTTGTTAAACCTCTTGAGTCCTAACTGGGTAAAGTGGAAATTCCTATGTTTGATTTTCTGCTGTCTCCTTTACATAAGGAATGTTAAATACCTACTTAAAATTTATTTTTATCACTAAATGGCTTTCTTTGAACACAAATATTATGATTTCCAATTGCTTTGTAATATTATATCATCTCCTTCAAATTTGTATCATACAGCGTTCAGCAATTGACTGAGATCTGCTGTTTCACCTGCACACTGATTTCAGTTGTTCATCTTATATTATTGTACAATCAGATTGGGAATAGGGCACTCATGCCTTTCATCTAAACCTTATAACATCCTGCCTCCGATTTTAGTTGCAGGTAGCAAAGTTCTTCAACACCTTACAAATGTTGAAAGACACAGATGCATGCAAAATGGACTTCTCTTATTCAATGCTACTTCAATGTAAAAATATTCCATCTTTCTCATATTCTCAGCCCATTATTAGATTTTACCACTATATAAAGTACAAATTATCATCATCTTGTGCTACTACTGTACTGCGAAAAAGTCTAGGCACACATATTTGGCTTGGATGCTTATGACATTTGCACAGTACAGTATATTGATTAAAATAGGAAGGTGGTTGGGAAACAGAAATAAGAGTACTTAGCTTTGTATTAGATCAGTGGTATTAAGTGTTATTTGGTAACAAGAAATACATAACATATAAATCTGTGCAAAAGTCGTAGGCACCCTAGCTATATATATGTGCCTTAGTCTTTTGCACAGTACTGAATGGTTCATTACAATTGATGCATTAACAACAACTGAATCAGTAAAATTTGATTGATTCTCAAACAACAATGTTTCACTGCTTCAGAGGTCAAGCTACCATCGGAGGTCAAGTTTCTTATCTGAACATGTAACTGATAACTAATATCAGATTATAGGCCATCCACAGGTCTCTTGAGTTGAACAGCACTACCTCTGTTCTGCTGACAAATAGCCAAAGTTAAAATCTACTCCAACGCTCCTTATGGAAAAAGGAATTGTTAGCATTTGCTTTGCTGACTTAATTGTTTTCATCTTCATCTTGCGGGTTGCATCTTAATTTAGACTCCCACTATATCTGGAGAAAATCAATCAAATGGGAGCCATCATCAATGATAAGAGCTATTTGATCTGGTTCATTATACTGGTCTTTATTTCACATGTTGAAGACACATAAAATGAATTACATGAAATTATTGTGTTAAAAATAATTTACACTCAATATTTAATCTGAATAAAATTATGAACACTAAGTTTTTTGTTTTCTTTTACACTTCTTTCATCTTTGATTCCTCCAAACTTTATGACCATGAAACAATTTCTTTGTTAATATTTCCCAATGTGTTTGTTTAAAACTGAAACTCTATTTATCATTCATTTGCTGAAACATTTCAACAGCTGAAACTTGTTCACTAAATTGGGTTAATGCCAAGGTTCAGTATGATGTGGGGTTTAACCAAACAGGAACATTGTGATGTTCTGATTAAAGAAACATCGATTTGAGTGAATCCTGTGTAAATACTGTCCATACATAATTATTGGTCAGCAGGAAGTAACAGATTGTACACCACATAAAATTATAAAGGAAGTATATTTACTAATTTCAGCTTTATCAAACTGTTATTAAAAGAAAGAAAAGAAAAGGACGCATGACAGTCAAACTCATCTAAATGTGCACTAATGTTGGAGCTCATGCTGGAGTCATCTTTAACTCATGAGTTGGACCCACAGTCTGCGTGAAAGCACCAGCCATATTCAAAACTTCCCTCAAAGTCCATCTTGAACAAACTGGATCTTTCTCTCAGGCCAATCCTCTTTGGAGCCAGTCACCTGTGCAAAGCACTTTATGACTCTGCTTTCAATGGCGTTCTGCAGCATCTTCCCTACTGTCCTGCTCCGCAGCTCCAGCCAAAATACTTCAAACTTCACTACTGTCCATTACTAAACTCTCTCTGCCCCACTCTCTCTAGAACTTTCTCCTGATCCCACCATCCTGATTGGCTGACACAACATTCCGAAGTTGAACAATGTGGTGTCTTACCTCGAGCCAAAACGAAATCTGGACACATTGCTTTTACAGAAAACTGCGAAAATGAAATACCTACAGCACAACAGTAGGAATCTTAACCAGGGTGTTACATAAGCAATATTCTACCCAAAGTAGTCTGCTGCTGTAGTCACAGATGTCCCTTGAGTTGTATTAAACTGAATCTTGAAAATAGGTAAAAACAGCAATTTGCTATGTGTTACACTGTGTGTAAGTGACATGTTCTATTGCACTGTGCTCTTGTCTTAGTATAGACCTGCACTGCGATGTTATGACAGTAGAAGGAGCATTCTTGAATTTATTATTCAGCTTTCAAATTTACCATGTTTTGAGTGTGGTGAATATGTAATGTGGTTACTTTCCAAGTAGAAGTATTGTCAGCTATTGCACAAGTCAGGAGAAAGAGACATGAACTTGGAACGGAGTTGATAATGCATTCTTCGTTCAAGTCAAATGCCTTTCACTCCAGGCCAGCACAGTTTGTTGATTCATTGTCTTGCCTCCCGCACTCACACTGCTACAGAATCTTTGAAAGTGGTGTGGGTAGAGAATATTGGCAGAATTCTGTTCAGCTTGAAGCAGCACTGGGGCCCCACAGGGGACTGTATTGATCCCTTCCTGTTTACCCTAAATAGCTCAGACTTTAGGTACAACACTGAGTCATGCATCTGCAGAAATTCTCTGACGACTTGGCAATAGATAGCTGTATAAAAGGAGGACAGGAAGATGAATGCAGGCCCTGGTGGAGGACTTTGTCAAATGATGCAAGCTGAATCATCTGCAGCTCAAAATCAGTAAGACAAAGGAGATGGTGATGGACTTTAGGAAGATAAAACCAGCACTGCTCCCTGTTAATATTGATGATGAGGACAGGGATGTGGTGAGGACCTAAAAGTACCTGGGAATTCACCTGGATGACAGGGTTGAGTGGAGCACCAATACAGAGGCTGTGTACAAGGGCCAGAATCACCTTTACTTTCTGAGGAGACTGAGGTCCTTTGGAATATGCAAGCCTCTCCTTCACATGTTCTACCAGTCTGTTGTCACCAGTACAATCTTCAATACAGTTGTGTGCTGGGGCAATGGCATCAACACAGGTAATGTCATTCACATGTTCTATCAGTCTGTTGTTGCCAATACAATGTTCTACATGGTGCTGTGCTGGGGCAGTGACATCAACATGGATGATGCCAACAGGCTCAATAAACTGATTAGTAAGGCCGGCCATGTTATAGGAGTCAAACTGGACACACTGGAGGCTGTGGTAGAACAAAAGACCTTACGGAAAATCCTGGCAATTCTGGACAATGTTTCTCACCCTCTGCATGCTACCTTGGCTGAACAGAGGAGCACTTTTAGTTGGAGACTAAGATAACTGCACTGTTCCAAAGAGCGCTAGATGAGGACATTGTTACCCTCAGCCATTTGGCTCTAGAATAAGTCATACTGTAGCCGGGGAAGTGATGACCCCCTCCTGTTAGACTGTTTGAGGTAATTTTTTTTATTCTTTCCTAATATTTGTATATTTGTGTATCTGTGCACTTGTAATGTCATTTACTGTGACACTGTAAGTTCCTTTGGGTTCAATAAAATATCTATCAATCTATAAAAACAAAAGTAGTAATGCAAATAAAAATTGTCAAGTGTTTGCTAAAACACAAGTTTAATTTTGAATTTAGACTATGGCAAGTTGAATTGGGGGGTCTTGGAGACCCTATTTCTGATACAATGTATGGTATTTATAATGGCACAGTGAGATATTTGGCCCGTTGGCCCTTGCTGTTTATCAAGGGAGCAATTCAATAATTCCCATTCACCCCCCTTCTTTTCCTGTATTGCTACGATGTATTCTATCTCATATCAACCCTTCCGCTCCACTTTGACTCTTTTTGCCGTCAGGTACTTTCAAAGCTTCATTCATTATCAAAGCATATATCCCCATTCAACTCTGAAATTTATATTCCCCAGATAGCCACGAAATAAAGAAAGAACATGAAAGAAATTCGGAGAGAACTATCAATCCCGCCCTCCTTACAAAAAAGAACAGCATTCCAAACATCAATCCCACTAAACCTCCCCTCCTCCCACACAAAAACGGAAAAGGAACATCAATCCCCTGAACAAACAACTAACAGAACATCAACCCCTAAACACCCTCCCTTCCCACAACAAAACAGAAAACGAATGGGTGATAAAAAAAACACAATATAATAACCATAAGTCTGAAAAAAGTCCATAGTCCATAAGCACAATAGTGCAATCCATATACATAGAACCACAATACCATCCTACAATATCACTGGCATTCACCGAAAGAGAGGAACACCACACGAGGTAGAGAGGCCTGCTTGCCTGTCATAGTGAGCTACATGGCTGCTTCCAGACTCCTCCGACAGTCGCGCTGAAACACTTGCTCACCTTCTGCATCTGCCTCAATATCTCGATCTTCCTTAATCAGTGATTAACGGGCACTTTAAACAGCAAAATGGAGTTGAACATCGACTCATGTCCTGTTTCTTCGCATCGAGGCCGTCTGAGTATGCACTGGCTTCCTGAAATCTTCTCAGAGACAGCAAGCGCTGGATCATTCAAATGATCTCCAATCAGTAAATCGCAGGCTCTAACAGTCCTAGAAAAATATTTAAAGTGAAAAAACAGACTTAATTGAAGTAAAAAAGATATTTTGTTTGCTATCTGGGAGATGTCAACTGAGGCAGCATTGCACGCTAGTGCCATCTTGACCGGAACTCCTTGATCATAAATGAGATGTTTTTAAAAAACCCAATTAGCAGTGTTTCTTTAGGATCTGGGAGGAAATCAGAGCATCTGTCCCAATGGACAGAATACACACACTACAAATGACAGTGCTTGAGGTCAGGATGAAAATAAAATGGGGAGGCAGCCACTCGAACTGAAGCAATGTGCTATACTTATCCAAATATTGAGCAGATACCTAGATGGTGCTTCATGTGGTTACCACAGAACTGCACTTTAGAGAATTCAACTATTGGAAAATATGAGTTAGGGCATCAAATTTCCTGACTTTTAAATTGGTACTAATCTGCTTCACATTTGCTCACTGTGAACTTGAAAGAGGCTGTTTGGACGTCAAATGGAAGAATATTTGCTACAGGGCAGATTGTTATTGCTCTAATTAATATCTTTATAAAATGTGCACTCTGAGCAAGTTTGTTTTTAAAGTTTACTCCAATCTTAACTTTTATACAAGGTTTTCTAGTGGCTGAGAAGCATGCAAAGGAAATATTGGTATTTAAATTTATGATTGTTCCATCTGATTAAAAGCTCACTTACTACAGATAGAGTTTCAGGTTCCCCTGGGAAACATTTGGCAGCAGGTGCTTGTGTGAATACAGTTTAGGCTGGTGGGTAGTGCACTGGATGCCTTTGACATTATAGTAGTGATGGAAGATCGTCACCCTTTTATGGTTTAAGTCTTTACTCAGTCAGAAGGGACATAAATAGAATGGAACTACATAAGAGAAATTTGCAAAAAACTTCTAGGGGCGTATCTCATGTCAAAATACAGTGTTTCTTTTGCTTGAAGTTATGTCAGGTGCCAGACACCTGCATTTTTCTAGCAGACAAATGACTACTCTCAACGTCTTTGTCTGTTTTTTCCCCAAAATTATACTAGAAACATGGCGAAAACCTCAAAACCAGCTGCAGATGAAGTCACAGCAGGCTATTGCTACAGAGTCAGCTATCAGCATATGAGGGAATAGCTGGAAAACTGCTACAGGTGGAGGAATAATGGAGGTCGTTTACCTTTGAATAAAGGAAACAGTTTAATTATTTTAGCTGGACGTTATAAAGATCAAACAGTAAGCCATATTAGTTATGAGATTTATAAAGATGTTTTATTTAACAAAGAATTATAAAACACTAAAGTGACAGCTTTGGGTAGATGGAGCTCGTCAGCCTGGGAAGGCAGTCCATCTAAGAGAGGGAAAACTCTGATTTCAAACCTCCGCTGCCTTGCGGCCATACCCACTTATGGGAAAGACTTCGGGAGTGAACCCTGAGGACAAATCCGGAGCTGGAGTCCCTAAGGCCGTCCGACGTTGCCTTCAACCTGTGATGACACCGGTGCCAAGCTGTATCGGCCTTTGCCCTTCCCTTGGACAACATTGATGTCGTGGAGAGGGGAGACCGGCTGCATGGGCAACTGCCTCCGTACAACCTTGTCCAGGCCTGTGCCCTGGAAACCATTCCAGGCGCAGCTCCATGGTCTTGCGAGACTAACGGATGCCACCAAAGTGACAGCAGGATCGAAGAAGCATCAGTTTACAAAATCAGAGTGGATAGATGGCTCATAGGGTCATGTTCCAAGTCATAGTAAATTTATTATGAAAGATTCAGATTTATTTATCACGTTCATCCAAAAACACAGTGAAACGTGTTGTTTGTGTTAGCAACACGCACATACGAGGAAGTATCAAAGTATGTATATGTTGCCATTTACTAGCCTGAGATTTATTTTCCTGCAGGCATTTATAGGAATATAAAAGACATGCAACAGAATTTATATAAAAAAATACATAAACAGACAAAGACTGATGAAGATCTTCACCTTGATTCTTAGGAATAATCAAAATATTAAGAAAAGTATAAAACAGGTTCTATTGTTCTATTTTTGTTTTATCTGCATTTTTGTCATGCTTGGTGTAATTTTTAACCATACTTTCTTTATTTTACAACATCCTTCAACCAGTTTATTTTGCTATGACCATCTTGACAAAGGTTCCTTATACTTCACAAACTGTTTAAAGATCCCTGTGCATTTGGAGGTCTGAAATTCTGTGGCATCAGTCTCTTCCCAGAGTAGAGATCTGGGCAGGCTTGGTTATCTTATTGTGTGTACTCATCTGCTACATACAATGTTTGAAAACAATAGAATGAGATCAGGCTGGATCAAATGCAGTGGAGCGTATGATCACCATTTAAAAAAAGTTCGATAGCTGTCCTTTTGATATTCATGGATATCTGGATATCAGATAATAGCCTATAGGTTATTTGGCATCCAAATAACTAAGATAATTTTTGGGAAGAAGGAACTGTGCTTGTTCAGGCCTTGTTATAGGTTTATAATGTCCATACAGCTGCACTGTTAATTGCCCGACGATATAGACAATAGACAATAGGTGCAGGAGTAGGCCCTTTGGCCCTTCGAGCCAGCACCACAATTCAATGTGATCATGGCTGATCATCCACAATCAGTTCCCCGTTCCTGCCTTTTCCCCATATCCCTTGACTCCATTATCTTTAAGAGCTCTAACTCTTTCTTGAAAGCATCCAGAGAATTGGCCTCCACTGCCTTCTGAAGCAGAGCATTCCATAGATCCACAACTCTCTGGGTGAAAAAGTTTCTCCTCAACTCTGTTCTAAATGGCCTACCCCTTATTCTTAAGGTATAGAGGGGACCAAATACGAGGATTCAGTTACATATCAGGAAGAGCTCAAGTTCGTGAGGCCATTGTCTGACACTGGCTCTCTCATTAATGCAAAAGATGCACAAAGATGTCTGAGAAGATTTACAGTCCTATCAATGGCCAGCTGTGTGGGAAGCATTTCCAGGCATTTTATGTGTATGCCAATCACAGAAAGAAAAAGCTGATTGTTCACTTCTTGCTGAAGTTTTAATGATGGAAATGTTTTTGAAATTTCTTGACTTGTTCTTCTTTATCATATAACATGGATGTCCTTGTTGAATTTTAGATCTACCTGGAGGCAAAATTGATATCTGCTCCCTTGAACTGTGTAGATAGTTAAGAGAGTAAATGCTCATTAATAAAGTAAACATCAATCAAAAATTGTCCATGTCTGCACATTTTGCACTAATGCATACTTTCTAAAATTAACCATTTTTTTCCCTACAATTGTGGCATCTTTCCTGGCAATACCTAAAGGTCTTCTGATCACTCAATTTACATTCCTTTCCAATGGCTGTTACTTTACTGGTTAGTAACTTTTTCCCCTTTTTTGTGATAATGAAATATTGCCAGGTATTCATGTACTCCAAAACAATTTACACAATATTTGCTCAGTAGTTGGCAAAGTTCTGGAAGAGAAACTAGTTCTGCAACTGTTTTCTGATTCGGGTCAATTTTACCTCATAGCCTCAATAATGATTTTTGTTTTAATAACATTATTATTAAGTCATCTTTATTATTTTTCTCCTGAAGTTACAGATACAGCCTGAGATCAGGCTACTCAGCCATTTATTCTATGCTGATCATCAAGTAGCTATTGATACTGATCCTTTGCTAATCACATATTTGTTCTCCACTCATTGTTACTGACTTCTCCGAAATTCCACCACTTACCTACATGCTAAGAGAAATTCAGTAACCAACCTGCACAACTGAAAATTTGGAACAAGTTGGGGAACCTGCACTGGCACCAGAAGAACATACACTCGACACTGGTTGCAACAGAAGTTAGGACTGAGCTTGATTTGCTGAAGCTGGGAGGCAACAGCTTCATTTTCTGCACAACTGTACTGCATTTAATCCTGAAATCTTCATAACATCCACTCCTTGTATTATTATTCCCAAATTATTTCTGCTCAAAGAACATAGTACAATACAGTACAGTATTGTACTTTGGCCCACGATGTTGAGTTGACCTGTTAATCTACTCTAACATCAATATAAACACTCCCTCCTACATAGCCTGGCTATCTAAGAGTTTCTTAAATGTCCCTCATTATCTGCCTCTGCCACCACCCTGACGGGTTGTGTTCCATGCACCCACCACTCTCTGCACAGAAGAAATTTACCCCTGACATCCCCACTATATTCTCCTATAATCACCTTCAAATTCTGCCGCCTTACAGTGCCTATAAAAAGTATTCACCCCCCACCCCGGAAGTTTTCATGTTTTATTGTTTTACAACATTGAATCACAGTGGATTTAGTTTGGAGTTTTTTGACACTGATCTGCAAAAACAGACTCTTTCATGTTAAAGTGAAAACAGATCTCAACAAAGTGATCTTAAGTAATTACAAATATAAAATACAAAACAATTGATTGCATAAGTATTCACCCCCTTCAAGCCAGTATTTAGTAGATGCACCTTTGTCAGCAATTACAGCTTTGAGTCTGTGTGCATAGGTCTCTATCAGCTTTGCACATCTGGACACTACAATTTTTCCCCATTCTTCTTTACAGAACTGCCCAAGCTCTGTCAGATTGCAAGGGGATCGTGAGTGAACAGCCCCTTTCAAGTCCAGCCACACATTCTCAATTGGATTGTCCAAACTCTAGCTTGGCCAGTCTAGATCATTAACATTGTTATTTTTAAGCCATTCCTGTGTAGCTTTGACTTTAAGCTTGGGGTCATTGTCCTGCTGGAAAACAAAACGTCTCCCAAATTGCAGTTCTCTTGCAGACTGCATCAGGTTTTCCTCCAGGA
Source organism: Hypanus sabinus (assembly GCF_030144855.1). Taxonomy (NCBI): domain Eukaryota; kingdom Metazoa; phylum Chordata; class Chondrichthyes; order Myliobatiformes; family Dasyatidae; genus Hypanus; species Hypanus sabinus. The sequence goes on along the minus strand of NC_082719.1, from coordinate 42,835,234 downwards.
TTTCCCTGTAATTTACTGTATTCATTTTATCCTCTAGCTTCACAAGCCTTCCAGGGCCTGGTACAGTGAAGCATCCCCACAGGATGATGCAGCCACCACTAACCCTCACGGTAGGGATGGTGTATATTTGATGACATGTGGTGTTTGGCTTACGCCAAACATAACATTTAGTCTGATGGCCAAAAAGCACTATTTTAATTTCATCGGATTATCGGACCTTCTTCTAGCTGACTTCAGAGTCTCCCACATACTTTCTGGCAAACTGAGGCAGAGATTTCATGTGAGTTTTTTTCAACAGTGGCTCTCTCTTTGCCACTCTCCCATAAAGCTGCGACTGGTGAAGCAACTGGGAAACAGCTGTTGTCTCTGCAACCTCTCCCATCTCAGCCACTGAAGTTTGTAACTCCTCCAGAGTTGTCATACATCTCTTGGTGACCTCCCTCACTAGTCCCCTTCTTACATGATCACTCAGTTTTTGATGACAGCCTGCTCCAGGCAGATTTACAGCTGTGCCATATTCTTTCCATTTCTTGATGGTTGACGTAACTATACTCCAAGGGATATTCAGTGACTTGGAAATTTTCTTGTATCCATCTCCTGACTTGTGTGTTTTTCAATAACCTTTTTGTGGAGTTGCTTGGAGTGTTCTTTTGTCTACATGGTGTAGATTTGCCAGAATGCTGACTCACCAGCAGTTGGACCTTCAAGATACAGGTGTAATTTTACTACAATCAATCGAAACATCCTGACTCCACACAGAGATCTCCATTTAACTAAGTATGTAACTTCCGAAACCAATTGGCTGCACTGGTGACGATTGGGGGTGTGTCATATTAAAGGGGCTGTGGGTGAATACTTATGCAATTAATTATTTTGTGTTTTATATTTGTAATTAATTTAGATCACTTTGCAGAGATCTTTTGTCATTCTGATACAGAAGTCTTTTTCTGTTGATCAGTATCAAAAAACCTAAATTAAGTCCACCGGGATTCAATGTTGTAAAACAATAAAACATGATAACCTCCAAGGGATGTGAATACATTTTATAGGCACTCTATATTAGCCATTTCTGCTCTGGGACAAAGTCTCTGGCTATCCACTCAATCTATGCCTCTTATCAGTTGTGACTGGATGTCAAACAGCTCTTTCCCCATCTCAATTTTTAAAATAAAAAGGATTTAATGAAACAAGCCATATAATAGCACCAAAGCTGACAGCTGGCTACGCAGTGATATAATAGGTTGTACTGCTGACTTAATCAGAATCCTGGGCTCACACTAGCCTCCAGTGCTTTATGGAGTTTGCACATTGTCCTTCTGGAAAACAGACAGGTTTCCTCCCACATTTTTGGGATATGGGAGGAAACTAGAGCACCCAGAGGAAATCCACACTGTGACAGGGAGAAATACAATGCCATGCATATAGCACCTGAGGTTAGGTTTGAACCTGGGTCTCTAGCATTGCAAGGCAGTATCTGTACTAACTGCACCATGGTGTTAAACTGACTATAGTTTTTCAGTAAAACACTGTTTCAGAAACAGCTGGTATTAAACAATTAGTTCAAATCAAATCTTTCAAACCACGTATAGATACAGCTGAACGAAACAGCATTCCTCTGGGGCCAAAAATATAATTCAAAATTACTAGGAAAGTAGCATATTTACTCAAAAAATATATATAGTCCAAGAAGCACACACAAAATGCTGGTGCAACGCAGTAGGCCGTCCTGATGAAGGGTCTTGGCCAGAAACGTCGACAGTCAAGTCGAGTCACTTTTATTGTCATTTCAACCATAACTGCTGGTACACAGTAAAAATGAGAACGTTTTTCAGGACCACGGTGTTACATGACACAGTACAAAAACTAGACTGAACTACGTAAAAAAAACAACACCACAGAGAAAAAAAAACACACAACTACACTAGACTACAGTGCAGGCATTACAATAAATAATAAACAGGACAACAGGGCAGTAAGTTGATGTCAGTTCAGACTCTCAGTATTGAGGAGTCTGATAGCTTGGGGGAAAAAACTGTTACGTAGTCTGGTCTTAAGAGCCCGAATGCTTCGGTGCCTTTTCCCAGACGGCAGGAGGGAGAAGCGATTGTATGAGGATCCTTCATAATGCTGTTTGCTTTGCGGATGCAGCGTGTAGTGTAAATGTCCGTGATGGCGGGAAGAGAGACCCCGATGATCTTCTCATCTGCCCTCACTATCTGCTGCAGGGTCTTGCGATCCGAGATGGTGCAATTTCTGAACCAGGCAGTGATGCAGCTGCTCAGGATGCTCTCAGTACAACCCCCCGTCAACACCTGACAGTGCTTCTTCCTATAGATGTTGCTTGGCCTGCTGCATTCCACCAGCATTTTGTGTGTGGTGCTTGAGTTTCCAGCATCTGCAGATTTCCTTGTGTATAGTCCAAGACCCTGAGTGACAACGTCCAGCAATCAATGGTCTGCCAGCATTGTGCAGACGCACGCAATCCAGCCTATCATTCCACTTCTCAAACAGAAGAGTGCAGCATCTACAGGAGAGGCCAGGCCCCAGCCAAGCGTGGACAGCACGCTGTAATGATTCCACCTCTTCTCACCAGGTCTGCAGCAGCAGGCAAGCTCGAGGCTTGAGGCCTAGTCCTCACTGCAACTGAGGCTACACAGCTCCCATGCCGTCTGTCCCGCCACCAGACAAGGGAAACAGGCCTTGGGCGACTTATCATCACTGTCTAACAGAGAATAGTGATCACAAGTGAAATGTCTGAGACAATCTCCCACGGTTATACTGCACCAACTCTGATGCTTCTGAGTAGTGGCAGCGACATGGTCTGCAGCCAGGTTAGCTTCTCCATTCACAAACTGGCTCCTCCAACACATCGGCCAGCTCCTCCAATATCCCGGCTGGCTGCTCCGACAACCTGGCTGGCCTTTTTCTCTGACATCCCGGTTGACTATTCCTCCAACACATCGGCCAGCTCCTCCAATATCCCGGCTGGCTGTTCCGACAACCTGGCTGGCCTTTTTCTCCGACATCCCGGTTGGCTATTTCTCCGACAGATCGGCCAGCTCCTCCAATATCCCAGCTGGCTGCTCTGACATCTGGCCAGGCCCCTTCTCTGACACCATTCCAGCTACTCTGATCAATAAGCAGCTCACTGGTGGAGCGGTCCTGCAGTATTCGAAGTTCCAGAAGAATAGAGTTGTCTTTGGATCATAAAAAACAAATTTTACAAAGAAAAACAAAGCACCTTCGGTTGGCCCTCAAGAGGCCACTGCATTTGCACGCACTTACTGGAAGGATTATGTTCTCACAGGATTATGGTATTGCTGAATTTTTCAGTTTTTTAGAGCTTTTGAAAATATGGAGTCATACATAAAATTTGAAAGCCCAAATATCTTTTTGGACAGATTTCTAGATCATTCTACCCAACAGTCCAGCATAAGCAAACCACTGAAAAGGTTTATTTTCATAGCTTCCCTGCTTGGAAGAGGAAGAATCATGAACAAGGGACCACAGATGCAAAATCAAGGTCATTTAAAACTGAGCTGCATAGAACTCTTCTTTGAGGTTGGCCAATTTCTGGATGGTGGAGACCCAATCATCAGATATATGTAAGTAGGCAATAGATAAATATTTGAAAATTGAAGAACTTAAGGCTACGGGGAAGTGATACAGAAGAATTTAGGCCAGCATGATCATACTGAATGCCAGGGTAGGGTTAAGGGACTTAGGTGTCCTACCCTTGTTCCTGTGCACTTAGTGAAATCTTTTCATTGATCCCTCACAACTAGTTTTAATTGCATCAAACCAAATCTTACTGGATAAAATGATTGTAAAATAATCTAGTGTGTTCCTGGCGTAAATGACGAATAAGGTCTTCTCAGGCTTCCAGCGGGTACAGATATCAATTGCACCTGATGTTTCGATAAACTCTGCTATCTTCATCGTCTGTTATAATCGATTACTGTACCCAGCTGGAAGCCCAAGAAGCCTCAGCCTCGGTTTAGCTTATAAATTCAGTTCAGTTCAATTCAGTTGTTGCATATAAGAGATCAATCAAAACTCTTCAATATAGTTTAAAATTTATCCAATTTTACAATACCTGATGAAGAAAGGTGACAAGAAATGATGAAACTTACCTGAACTTCTTCTCGTATAAGATCTCAATCAACCTGAATAAGCAGAAAATCCTGGAATAAAAGTCTTTAAAGAAATTCCACAACATTCTGCAAAAAGATACATTTTCATTTAAATCTTGGTTCTTCCAATGTTGATTTCAAGAAATTCTGCAGATGCTGGAAATCCAAAGCAACAGACACAAAATGCTGGAGAAACTCAGCAGGTCAGGCAGCGTCTATGGAAATGAACAGTCGACGTTTTGGGCTGAGACCTTCCTTCAGGACTGGTTCCAAAGTTGCTTTTCTTTGGCAGCAAGAAGGCCTGGAAATAAAGTGACATACCATCAAGATAACCTCCTCATTCCACTTTTGTATCATCTCCCCAAACCTGAGCTCACCTTGTGTCAAGATGCATTCTCCAGGCATCCTGGAGCTGCTAATGTGAAGTCAAAATTAACCAACAGGATAGAAATTAAGGGTTAAGAGCTTTGATGTACAACTCTACCTCTTACTTCTATTTTAATACCAGGGCAAAGGGTATGATTTACCTTTTTGACTACTTCTTCAAAAACTCTAAAAGTTTCATCAAACATGACTTCCCACGCACTAAACAATATTGACTCCTCCTAATCTGACTCTATCTATCCAAATGCTGGTAGTAACTCCAGTAATGTACCCATTGCTGATGTCAGGCTGACTGTCTTGCATTTCCCTGCCTTGTCCTTACTACTCTTCTTATACAACAGAACACATTAGCCATCTTCTAGTCTTCAGGAACTTTACCATTGGCTAATGATGAAGCAAATTTTCTCCACAAGCGCCTTCACAATTTCCTCCAGATATCCTGTGGATTTATCCACCTAATACTCAGTAGGGCTGCAAATACCTCCTTCTTGGTAATGTGAATGCCCTCTAAAATATCTCCACTTTTTTCCATTATCACTTGAGCGACCATGAGTACCAGTAGAATCGAGAAGAAATATTAATTAAAAATTCCACCTATCTCTTGAGCTCCAGACGTAGGCAGCCCTGCTGATTGCTAAGGGGACCTACTCTCCCTAGCCACCTTTTTAAATATACCAATAGAACCTCTTGTGATGTCCCTTAACTTTACCTGCCAGATACATCTCATATCCTCTCTTTTCCCTCCTGATTTCCTTCTTAAGAGTATTCTTAATCTTTAAGGTCATTAAGGGATTTGTTTGATTCTAACCTAAAATCAATACTTGCTTCCTTCTTTTTCGTGACTGGACCTTCAATATGTCTCATCAACCAAGGTTTTTTAAACTTGCTAGGTTTACCTTTTATGCTAACAGGAATATGCTGCTCCTGGACATTATTACAACCCTTCCACTTGCCATGCATTAATTTGCCTTGAAACACACTCATCTAACCGATCTCTGCCAGATCTTGTTTAATTAGTCCTGCTCCAGTTTAGGACCCTATGGACCTGTCCTATCCTTTTCCATTATAATCTTAAAAATAATAGAATTATGGTTTCTAAAGCCAAGTGCTCCTTGAGTGCCACTTCAGTTACTTGCTCTGCCTCGTGACATAAGAGAAAGTACAGTATTGCACCTTCCAGAGTAGGGCCTTTTCTATATTGACTCAGGAAACATTCCTAGATACAATTCACAAATTCCACCATGTCCAGCCCTTAACATGCTGGGTGGCCCAGTCAATACTGTGGAAATTAAAATCTCCCACATACAACCCTATTATTCTTACAATTGTGAGCAATTTCTTAACATGTCTGTGCTCCTCAAGGTTCCACTGTCTTTTCGGGGGTGTATAATAGAAGCCCACTTGAGTGACCCTCGGCTTCTTGTTCCTAAGTTCTACCCATACAGCCTCACTGGAGAACTGCTCAAAAATATCATCTCTACGTACTTCTGTTAAGTCTTCCCTCATCAAGGCAATACCCTGTCCTCACTTAACCTGCACCTCTGCCATGCTTGTATCCTGGAATATTGAACTGCTAGTTCTGCCCTTCTCACAAACATATTTTTGTTATGGCTATAACATACCAGTCCTCAGAACCATTGCATACTCTGAGTTTGCATGCCTCACCAGTTAAACCTCGAGCATTGAAATAAATATAGTTAACTGAGTATTTCTTTCCCTGCCTTTACTTTGTCTCTGGCTCTGCTGATTACTAGGTTTACTCTTGCTGCCTACTGCTTTATCCCATGACTTGATCTGCTGAGTATCCCGCATCCCTGCCAGTTTAGTTTGAAGCCTCCCATATAGAACCAACAAATTTCCCCGGAAGGATATTGTTTCCTCTGTGCCAGAAGAGATTCCAAGGGTTCAAGAACCTTGAACCATTGCCCCCTGAACCAGTTCGTCAGCCACAAAGTCAATGTGTCTAACCTTCCTGGAAATTAAAATACATTATCTAATGTGTGATCATTTGAATTCCGATTATATTACACTTGATCATAATGCCACTGGAAAATTGAAAATATAGGTCTGGATTATACTAGCAAGGGACTAATGCTCTTGATCACTACCTGCATTAACCAATTCCCCAAATTTACCTTGCTTGGGTCTGGTGGGCTTTTCTTGATGGCTCAAAGCATTTTGCAACAATACCCCCCTGATCATTGACAAAGCTCCAAAAGTATAATGGAGAAGTGCCAACCCAGCTCTTCTGAAAGTTTTTAATAAATGACAAAACATTCTACCTGACCTCATTTGCTGTCAAAGTGATCAGCACATCTGAACAACTCTGATAATTAATTTAAAACATGTTTAATTATTGAATCTTTCTTTCCGGCAACCTTACAATCCCACTGAGTTCAATGGTACCACAGGTCTTGTGCCAGTTCTAACCAGGTTTTCAGCATAAATGTTGGAGTATCTCAGTAAGGTGGAAATCTGCTACTGGGCTCCTTGACAGATGAGCCAACAATACAGGGATGTTAGAAATGCTAACAGTTCAGTGTGGAATATTGCATTTCCCAGTAGAATCAACAATATTATCACATTCATTTTATGTAATCACTGTTGTACAGTTTCACTCACCATTGGATGAGTGTCTCCTCGGTGTAAAGATCTGCTCTGCTACTAGGTTACTGATTTCAGTTGATTTATCTGTCATTCCTGTGACTTCCAGCAAATCCAGGAAGGTTACCAGCTCATAGATTTAATTTTGAGAATCTGCAATCAGATCTGTCAAGGCCACAGAAAATTTTATGAGAAAATTTATTATGGTACTTTATCTTTTTAGCACAAGCCAATACTTAGCTCTAAATATTTAACAGTTAGCAGTGTAAGCTCCTGTTTGATTAAAACATCTCTCACTTTGAGCAGAGTATGAATTGTGTTTTGTAATTTCCATGATTATGAAAAAACCACAGGAATAAGAAAGAGGAAATGCTGTATAGAAGGCTGCATATTGCTAAACAGAAATTCCCCAGTGCTAAAATAAAATAAGATTTAGAATATTAATATATAATGTTCGAAATTACTTAGGTGAGCAATAAGTTTCTAAGAAAATAAGCTGACACCTGGGACACAGACATATTCTTCACACATAAAAGTTGCAGAAACTGGACATTCTCACTAGAAATTTCAAATCTTGCATATACCCAAACCTCTCATTCAGTTGAGAATCAATATACTAGCAGTAAAATATCATCTGGCTATAGCCACTACTCTATCAGCAACTGCCAGTGGTTCCTGATTAAAACTTCTCCATTGTTACCAGTTTCCTTCCTATACCTGTAGTGGTAATTTAGCGTTGTCTAATTGATGATAATATTTACATTATTCCCATTCTGGTAGGCACATCACGTATTTCAAGTATGTGGTGCATTACACGTTTTAGAAGCTATAGGTGAATACACCGACTCAAGAAGTTTCTGTATTTTCACTTAAATATATAGAGCATATTTCTGATTTTCAAATATCCCAGTAATTCACTTGCCAAATATTGAAAAAGCATAATGTCACACAAACCAGCATAAAGACCCTATATTTACCCGAATTGGAGCCAACTGGAAGAATGCTATTCCTGAATTCATGACAATGTTACTCTTGATTTCTCTGCCCCTCCCACATCCCACTGAACTCTTACTCTGTCCATACCATGACTAGCAAATCTTCCAACCTAGCCACTAACATTTCCTCTGACTGGGTGCTATTGAAATTTACTCCCATAAGCTATGGGAAGCAATGAATGAGAATGTTGGAGTTCTAATAGAACTTTTCAAATATTCTCTGCGCACAGAAGTGCTGGATGACAGAAGGGAAGATACTGTGTTAAGATTATTCAAGAAGGGTAGCAGGACAGTGAGTCTAACATGGAGGCGATTCACATAAAATGTTGGAGAAACTCAGTAGGTCAGGCAGCATCAATGGAAATAAATAAACGGTCAACATTTTGGGCTGAGAACCTTCTGCAGGACTGAAAAGGAAGGGGGATGACACCAAAATAAAAAGGTGGAAAGGGAAGTTCTGCTTAGTGGCAGGAGCAGGGACGCTTGATGAAGCAATCCTCTAATTTATGACAGGTCTCAGCAGTGTAGAGGAGGCCGCATCTGGTGCACTGATCCTAGCAGACTCGCAGATGAAGTGTTGCCTCAATTGGAAGGGCGGTGTGGGGCTCTGAATGGATGTGAGGGTGTAGGTGATCAATGGAAGGGAACTTTTTGGAGACAATTTCAGGATTAACTGTACTTGGAGAAGCAGGGATTGATTAGGGGCCATCAATATGGCTTTATTAAGGGGAGATCATATCCTACTAATTTGACTTAATTTTTTAAGGAGATGACTGAGTGTGCCTATGTGGACAGTAAACTTGATGTAATCTATGTGGACCACAAAAGACATTTGACAAATTGGTTCAAAAGGTCAGGGCCCTTGGGATAAATTGCAAATTGGATCCAAACAAACTTGGTGATAAAATGAGATATAATTATGGCGGAGTTGTTTTTACAAGACCTTAACAGTATCCTACTACTGTGCTGTGTGCTAGAATCCTTACTGTTTACTATATAAATTAATTTCATGATGTAAGTGTAGAAGATATGATAGATCTGCAAAGGACATGAACATTAGTGATGTTTAGATAGTGGGGAAATCTTTGGTTACAGTATGATATTGATGAGTTGGTAAATAGACAAGAAATGGTAGATAGAAATTAATCCAGAAAAATGTGACTTGTACATTTTGGATGAACTGATAATCCTAGAAAATACACACTGATGGATAAGACCCAAAGATCTCCAATACTGTGCTATTCAATCATTCAGATATCCTGATGGTTCAGCATCTAGCTCACCAGGTAAAGTTCACATTTCACACTCACTTGGATTCCAAGCTTCCATCCATTTGCCATGGTCTCTGCCCAATCATTGGGTCACCATTTCCAGCATTCTCCAAACATCTGCTGTTTCATTGTTTCCAGTGCTCCATCACTCTCACCAGGGATCTATCTGCTTCCAGTTCTTGTTTTAAACTCACTTACTTCTGTTGACTGTCCTCTCTTGAAACTTAAGTGGTACAGTTTCCCATGCTCTTTGGCAACTTACCTGACATGTTACCATGTAACAACTTCTTACAAATAGTAATCAACAGTATATTGGAGTATTAATAAAATAACATCCAACAAACCAGAAAATCTGCATCTCCAGCATCAAATCCCAAGTATGTGGGATTAACAGAGCTTTACTGCACTCACGAACAGGAAATGGCAAGTACAGTAAATCCCTTCATGGATCTGAAGTAAGTTACTTATAATTAGGCAAGCACCAACTTGTTAGGTGCTGGTTAATCAAATTTGATGACTATTAGGGGATTTTTTTCAGAGTTAATTAAATCAGAGCATTTCCTCACCCCAAGATTACCCTGGGACGTTCCCTCAGCTTCGTCCTAATTTTGTGCTAGGCACAGCCTCAGTGCTCTCATCAGTCAGGGCACTGAGTACAGCAGTTGGTAAATTATGATATAGTTATATAAGATGTTGGACCACAGGTAGAGTGTCGTGTTTGTTTTGGTCCAACAGAGTTTTGCATAATAATAATGAACTCAAATCCAGTGGGTCATCAAATCAAATCAAATATTTGTTCTGCTTCTTTCTCGAAAGGTGCTGCCTGACCTATTGCATATTTCCAGCATATTTTTCTTGCACAGCAAGTTCTTTTTGAGCATTGCAAAGTGTTCTTGCACCTCCAAAGGCACAGTTCTGACTATTTTGACAAGACTGTCTCTCATGAGTTGTGCTTTACTCTGAAAAGATTACAAGTATAAAATAAGTTATGAATTTGCATCTTTTTCTAATGGTCTGTACTTTCCCTGTACTTTTATGACTTGCCTGCATTTATCCACTGCCCGATAGATTGTGTATGTTCCAGCATAGGTAACTCCCTTTTCCATGTAACTGCATTCTTTTTGCCTCTACCTCTGTAAACGAACTCTTACCCTCTAATTTTGTGCTGTCAGAGATGCCTATGCAAGATGCTTATTAATGTAGAGTAGACATTATACACCAGCTGCAACATGGACTTGACAGAGTGAGGTGCAAATTCAATGGCAACAAAATGCAAATAAAAGTATTTTTACTTTATTCAAAAGTATGCAGCTTTGTCAGAAGCCTTACAAATTCATCAAAACTCTGTTAGAAAAGTACAAGTTAGACTGTGGTATCAAGGTTTCACCTTTGCTCTGTGTTATATAGTGTAAACAAAATTAATAACACATCAGAAAACAGGAGTTGGGTTGAGGGTTGCTTATGTTTGATGTTCACAACCCTCAGTACCTGCCATTTAGCCGTATCATTTGATTGATATGATCACTTTTCTCAGAAAATGGGTTTATTTCTCCTTTTCTCCAAGACTTCCATGTAACCATAGCCAAAAAAGAAATCAATCTTTGTTCAAATTGGGCTCTGTCATAATTGAATGAATATTTGGTCTCAAGAGTTTAGTTAGGCTTGGACAGAGAATGCATAAAAACAAGGGAATCTATTGGTTGGAGTCTTGGTCTTCATGGGTGATTTGTGTGATAGAGGTGAAGATGGCTTAGTTGAGTAAAGCTGCAACAGTAGGTTTTATTCTGCCTACCATACTTGACACTCTCTTGAACCTAAATGCCACATAGAGTGTAGCCAGAGACAAGATGTTCAGTATGGCATGCAGAATAAAACCTACTGAGGCAACACTCTACTTAGAGTGTGGGGTGGAGGGGTTTGGTGAGGGGAGGGAAAATTGCTGGGAAGCAGACTAAAGAAGCACAGTAAAGGAAGGTCACATGTTCGACCCCTGGTGAGACCATTGCTGAGGCAGTTTATAATTATGTGATTTGACCATGATCAACAGTACAAACATGGTGTCTGGGAACTGCTATGCCACTGTATAATAAACTGAAATTATGAATGAGCATCCTTACATTTTGTGGATTGATACGGGAAGATGTGTTTTGTTTACCTAGTGCTTGGATCAGTGACAACTTGAAATGATTGATTTCATAATCGAGCAAATCCCAGACTTGGGTACGAACGAAGAAAGCCTTCAAAATATTGGAAGAAAAATTGTTTAAAAGCATGGCGACTGAGACGTTGGGAGTGACAACCCAGTAACAACCATCACAAAAAGGAGAACCATTGGATTGGACTCAGCAAAGACTATAACTTGTGGAACTGGGTAGTACTTAATTATAAACATTGAGCCTTGTGATTTAATATAAGATGTGATAAGTTGGAAAGGTAAATCTAATGTGAAGTTGTTAGAAACCAGTGGTACGCAGACATATTTAAGTAACTTGAAAACTAGTAAGGATTAAATTGTACTAATCCTTCATTTAGAATCTTTTGCTTCGACAAAGCAGCTGAATCAAAATTCTGATGTCCCTGGGTGGGCACAATTGAATGGTCAATTCTTGAGGACTGTGTTCAAATCACAGTTACATTAAACAAAATGGCAATTAAAAAGTCAATTCATCCAAGGGCATGAATAAATTCAGCAAGTCAGCCTTGAGAGGTATTCAGTATGCATCCCGTGATTGACTCAAAGGGACTGAGTTGGAATTTAGCATGGGAGTACAGTCACTAAGAATTTGAGAATACTTGCATATCAGAACTCCCAGACAACTACCCCGGTCACCCCGGTGATCCAGGATCACTACAGTAATGGTTCAATTTTCAATCTTTCTTTATTGATTTAAAAGAATAAGGATAAATACAAGTCAGAGGAGAAGTTATCGCAATACATATTTCAATAATAGTACAAAGAAAGGAATATACACAATCAAAATCATATATAGTATAATATTAAGCTAATATAAAGAAAAAAAAAGAACTCCAACTCCTCTTAACAATTCATAGAAAAAAAAGACTCAAAAATTTCTATTATCGAGAGAGGGAAAAAACCCACTAAGCTAAACTAAAACAAAAAAAAAAGGGACTGGGCAGTCCATTTTGAGGATACAATTAAAAAAAAAAGAAAAAATTCTTCTGGTCAAATCTAGAACTTCACGGAGAAGAATAAAAAGATTAACTGAAAAAGTAGAAAAAAAATTAGATCATATGAAAATTTTGAATAAAAGGTTGCCAAGTTTGCTGAAATTTAAAAGATGTATCAAACGCCCAACTTCTAATTTTCTCCAAACTTAAACACGACATAATGGAGGAGAGCCAGAAAAAAAACAGTAAGTGGATTGGGATCCTTCCAGTACAATGGAATAGCTCTCCTAGCCAATAAAGTTGTGTACAATGTCCTGTGTATGTTACTCAAAATGGCCTCTTTGGTTTGTTACAAGTAGGAATGCTTCTTTGTCGGATAAGTGTTTCTCTCGCCGTTGTTTCGCTTTAGAATGGCTGATATGGTAATTGTATTCATTTGTTAATCAATGGGGAATGTTATTGTGCCTTGTGATGCTGGGAACTTGGGGGAGGGGTTTTCGCAGGTTTTTGTGTGGGAGAAGGAGGCCGAGGAAGACGCTGAGGAAGGTGGACGTGTGCTGGACTGCTTTTAAGACCACCGGGGTGGTCCCAGGTGCGACAGCCGGATGGGTTGATTGGTTCATTGATTGAGCTCCAACGAGTGCACTAAACAGACTGAACTTTGATAAGTTGGCGCCTTTTGTTTTTTTTTCCTTGTATATATATTGTATTGTATTGCCTACTACTCTTTTAATTTTAGTGAACTCTTTAAAGTGTATTTCATAACGGTATTTGTTGTGGATTTGATACTGTTGGCGGGCGCGAGGCATAAACTCGATTCTCACAGCACCTGCGTGTACGGGAGGTGGGTTGGTGAGTGGCTGGATCTCCTTTTCCCTTAGACATATACCAGCCTGTTGGGTAAGTGTTACAGTTGAAAAGGCTATCATGTGTTGAGCGGAAGCACAAACTTTTCCTGCTTCCTTTGGAATAATCCCAAAGATTGCTGTAAATGAATTAGGTTTTAGGTCCAAACCTATGACTTTTGATAATGTTCTAAAAAAATCTTTCCAAAAATTATTTAACTTTATACGGGACCAAAACATATGAGTTAAGGTAGCCACCTCAGTGTTGCATCTATCAGAGATGGGATATATATTAGAAAAAAATATGCACTAGTTTATCTTTGGATATATGCGCCCTGTGCACTACCTTGAACTGAATCAAGGAGTGATGGCGCAGATAGATGAATTGTTAACTAAATGTTGAATGAAACTAAATTTTATTCCATTGATCATCTAAAAGTGACTCTTGAAGTTCCAATTCCCAAGCACGTTTAACCTTATCATTAGACATCATTTGTAAATTCAATAGCTGTTTATTTTTAATAGCTATCAATCCTCTTTTGAAAATGGTTTAAGCTGAAAGATAACATCTATCATAGTTGGTAAATGAGCAAATGGGTAATTCAGTAAAAAAACCACGTAAAAAATTCTTGACATGTAAATATCTAAAAAATTGTGCATTAGATATATTGTGGCGACCCACTTCCTAGCGCACTCGAACTGGCTCACAAATAGCCAGCGTGCAGGCACAAAGGCCAGGTCTGTAACAAAGGGAAAAAAGCCTGCGGGGGTTTGTGAGTACGTGTCCCTTGGAGCATCCTCACCCGGGGAGGGCGGGATGAGGGAGGCTTTAAAGCAAGGCTGTGAAGTTCGAATAAAATCATCTTTAATTGCAGTTTACCGACTCCGTGTCGTTATTTTAGCGCTGCGTGTAGCACACTGCTACAATATCATATTTATCCACTAGCTACGAAAAAAATATTAAACAATCCTCTAAAAACAAATCTAGAAAAGTTTTTATTCCCTTAGTTTTCCATGTTAGAAAGGCCTTATCTAAAACGGATGGTTTAAAAAAATAGTTAAGATGGATATTACTAGAGAGAACAAAGTTATTTAAGTCAATAAATCTGCGAAACTGAAACCAATTTTTTAATGAACGTCTAACAGTGGGACTAAGATCTTGTCTACCAATCCTAGAAAACAAAAAAGGAAGAGGAGCTCCCAGTAAGGAAGCTAAAGAAAACCCCCTTACCGAGTTCTCCTCCAAGTCCAACCATGAAGGACAGTTCCGATTATCTATACAGTGAATCCAAAAAGTAATATAATGAATATTAATTGCCCAGTAATAAAGTCTAAAGTTTGGTAACGCCAAGCCTCTTTTTAAAATTTTTGCAGTAAAGGTTTACTCACTCTAGAACACTTATTATTCCAGATATATGACAGGATCATAGAATCTATTCTATCAAAAAGCGTTTTTGGGACAAAGGATGGAACAGCTTGAAAGGTGTATAAAAATTTTGGCAAAAATGTCATTTTCATAGCATTTATTCGACCAATTAACAACATCATCATAGGTGAGCATTCGGAAAGCATTTGTTGTGTATTTTCAATTAGAGGAAGAAAATTATGTTTGTATAGATTTTTAAAATTTTTAGTAATTTTAATACCAAGATAGGTAAAATAATTTTTAGCAATATTAAAAGGTATTTCATCATAATGATTAGAATAGTTATTAATAGGAAATAATTCACTTTTAGGTAAATTTCCTGAGGTCCTGATGTGGGGAAAAAAGTGTTCCAAGAGTACTTAGATCATAAATGGCCCACATGGGTCAAATATGCAACACACACAAAATGCTGGAGGATCTCAGTGGGTTACGCAACATCTATGGAGGGATATAAAGATTCGATGTTTTGGGCCAAGGCCCTTCATCAGGACTGGAATGGAAGGGGGCAGAAGCCAGCATAAGAAGGTATGGGAGGGGCAGGAGTACAAACTGATAGGTGATAGATGAGACAAGTGTGGGAGAAGGTGGGTGGGTGGTGGTGGGGGGATGATGTGAGAAGCTGGGAGGTGATGGATGGAAGAGGTAAAGGATTGAAGAAGAAGGAATCCGGTAGAAGAGAACAGTGCACCTTGGAAGAAACGGGGAAATGAAGGGAAGAGAAGGCAAGGTCATCACGGGGAGGAAAAGGAGTAAAAGGGCCACCAGGATGAGGAGAAAACAGAAGGGAGTGTTTATCAAAAGTTAGAGAGACAATGATGCCTTCAGCTCAGCGACTACTCAGACAGAATATGATGTGTTGTTTTGCCAACAGTAGAGGAGGCTAAAGACAGACATGTTGGTGTGGGAATGGGAAGTTGAATGAAATGGATGGCCACCAAGAAACCCTGAACAAAGCAGTTCTCCATTCTGTGTTGGGTCTCACCAATGTAGAGGAGGCCATGTGGGAGCACCTAATTGAATAAATTATCCTGATAGACATGCAGATGAAGAATTGCCTCACTTGAAATGATTATTTAGGGCCCTGAAAGGTGGTGAAGAAGGACGTATAAAGACAGGTGTAGCACTTATCATAGTTACAGGGGATAAATGCCAGGAGGGAGATCTTGAGGGAGAGATGAGTTGGCAAGGAGTCACATAGCAAGCAATCCCTGTGTAATGCAGTGTGGAGGGAGGCGTGACAGTTGTGTCTGATGGTAGGATCCCATTGGAGGTGGCAGTAGTTACAGAGAATGATGTGCTGGATGCAGAGGTGTGGGGTGGTAAGAGAGGACAAAGGGCAACATGTCGGTCAAGCAGCATCTAAGGAAGGGAATAAACAGTTGCTGTTTCAGGTAGCGAACCTATCTCTGTTATGTATGGCAAGGCTGGGAAGGATAGGACGAGAGCAGAAATGTGGGAAATGGAGGAAATAAGGGCAAGGGCAGCATCAATGGTGCTGGAAGGGAAATAAAATTTTCTGGGCATCACAGATGTTCTGGAATGGAAAGCATCATGCTGAGAACAGGTACAGCGGAGTTGGAGGAAATGAGAGACAAGTGACGGGATGGGAAGAGGTATCATCAGGATAACTTTGAGAGTCAGTGGGTTTGAAAAGATGTCAGTAATAGCTGTCTCTGGAGATGGAAACAGAGAGATCAAGAAAGGGGAGAGATGTGTCAGGGATGAAGCACAAGTAAATTTGAGGGCAGGGTAGAAGCTATGTGGGTCGAAAATGCTTGGTAAAGCATTGCAGGGTCCAGAACTATCAGCGAAAAGTATTGAGAAGAGACTAGGAAAGATTGAACTAAATGAGCCGCTAAGCTTCATAAAGCTTCAGCAATAGCCATTTGTATAAGTGAGTTATGGGAGAAGGTAACTGAGAACCCACAGTTGAAGCAGTAATTAGAAGTTGTAAAACAAGAAGGGTAGGTTACATGAAAACACTGAAGGAGGAGCAAAAGAATCCGAGAAAACGGAATAGGTATTCAGAGAATATGAGACTGCCAAGCAGCAGTAGAGAAGCACACAGATCTGCAAGCAGCAGTAAAGGCCTTACAGTAGATAGAAAGGGAATGGGAGTATAAACCAACCAAAGAGACAATGTGAAACGGACAAATTAGAGACACTGCTCTCAGTTCATCAGTGTATGATGTGCATCTTTAGACATACAAAGAGGGGGGGGGGAAGGTGGGGAAGATTGGACAGAATTGTATGAGATGGCTCAAAGGTATAGAAAGAGAGGGGGAGGGAACCATAGTGGGACCTTTGCCCCTTCAAGGGGCACAGTGCCATCTGCACTCAGTGAACCTGCTTCCATGTTGAAAAGACCCCAGAGCAGAAGCAGCAGGGAAAAATAACATACATCACATTGTATACAGGGGCACAATTGTGTGAATTGAATGTTGCAATATCTTAAATAAAAAGTAAGCATTGAACACTTTAACATGGATATCTAGATATGAAAAGAAGAGACAGAGAATATTTTTCTGGCATCAAATAATGAATAAGGCACCTTAAATAATAATAGTAAGATAATAATAATAATAATAATAATAATAATAATAACCTTAGTACAGAACTACCAACAAACACAGAGATAATGAACTTTTTGTCTAATATCTCTCAAACAGGGTGATGTATAATCAAGAAGTAAGCTGGATTACTGAGGAAAAATAACACATCCATACAATTGAAGAAATGCAAATGCCTGAAGTTACAATAGATATACTAAAAGCAGTTATAAAAACACCCACAAATAGAAAATTACTGGCAGTGATAATATTCATAATTATTGGTATAAAAATTACTTGACTTCATCTGTACCTATTAATGCATATCAACAAATTTCTTAAAATTTCTGAAAAAATACCTGAATTTTTGACAGAAGGTAAAATATATCTCTTACCTAAAGAGAAAATTACAAAAGATCCATCAAAATATCATCCTATTACTTGTTTACAAACAACATATAAAATTGTAACATCATGCATTTTGCAACTACTCACCACTCACTTAGATAACCACAATATACTTACAGAAGAGCAGAAAGGACGTTGTAAGGGTATGAAAGAATGCAAAGGCAACTGATAATAGATTCTGTAATTCTAACTCAAGCCCGGCAGAAAAGCAGAGATCTTTCATGTTGCGATATTGGCGACTAAAAGGCATTTGATTCTGTCCCACACTCATGGTTAATAGAAATACTATGCCCAATATCTGTGAAATTCCTTCAACATCTGATGAAGCATTGGTGTACTATAATCACCCTATTAACAACCAAAAAAGACCAACCACCATTATTGAAATAAACTGAGGCATTTTTTCAGGGTGACTCTCTTAAGCCCACTATGGTTCTGTCTGGCTTTAAATCTGCTCTTAAATTTTCTGAATCAGACGTAAATTGGGTATCAAACCAGTAACAGTGAAATGAGCCATACCTTGACACACCTTCTATACATGAATGTTTTGAAAATATATGCTCTTTCATCAGTAAAGCTAAAGCAATTAAATGAATTGAGTTGACATTATTACTTACATCCTTCACATACATGAGTAAAAATCTTTACATTATGTCTCTGTCTAAATGTGCAATGCACAATTTATAGTAACTTGTAATAAATAGTACGTAATACAAGACAGTCATTACAGCACAGAAATACAATTGTATCAGCGCAAATTAATCAGTCTGATAGCCTGGTGGAAGAAGCTGTCCTGGAGCCTGTTGATCCTGGCTTTTATGCTGTGGTACTGTTTCCCAGATAGTAGCAGCTGGAACAGTTTGTGTTTGGGGTGACTTGGGATCCCAATGATCCTTCGGCCCTTTTTACACACCTGTCTCTGTAAATGTCCTAAATAGTGGGAATATTCACATCTACAGATGCGCTGGGCTGTACGCACCACTCTGCAGAGTCCTGCGATTGAGGGCAGTACAGTTCCCATACCAGGCAGTGATGCAGCCAGTCAGGATGCTCTCAATTGTGCCCCTGTAATAAGTCCTTAGGATTTTAGGACCTATACCAAACTTCTTCAACCGTCTGAGGTGAAGGGGAGCTGTTGGGCTTTCTTCACCACACAGCCGATATGTATAGGTAACGTGAGATCCTCGGTGATGTTTTTGCTGAGGAACTTAAAGCTATTCACTGTCTCAACCTCAGATCCATTGATGTCAATAGGGACTAGCTAGTCTCCATTCCTCCTGTAGTCCACAACCAGATCTTTAGTTTTTGCGCCAGTGAGGGAGAGGTTGTTCTCTTGGCACCATTGTGTTGGGGTGATGACTTCTTCTCTGTAGGCTGCCTTATTATATGAGATTAGGCCAATCAATGTAGTATCAATTCAAACAGTAGAACTAATTTCAAAAGATATAAACATGAACTTTGGACTGGATTAATGCAGAATATTAAACATTAAAAAAAGAGCAAAAGAGCTAATTAAATACAAAACAGAGCAGCAGGATAAAACAGATGGATGTATATGAAACGTAAAAGTATCTGGGAGATCAACAAGCAAAGAAAATAGATCATAGTGTAATAAAGGAAAAAACTTTTGATAGAATTTACTCCAAGGCTTGAGAAAATCTGACAGAACTCAGTTGTAAAAATACAACAAAGGCAATAAACATTTTTACTTTACTCATATTAAAGTATTCTTTTGTCATAATACCTTAGTCTGAAACTGATCTGGAAAATTTATAAAGAAAACTAAGAAATGATAAATTTCAGAAAATGGACTTAGATTAACACTACTCAGGACAGAAGGGGGAAGAGGAATAACAGATATTAAAAACATATACAACAGTCAGATGAAACTTCTAAGGATATATTTTCATCAATGAAAACCGGGTTCAGAACTCCACGCGAGCATATGCAATTCTGATATGCACAACCTAGTAAAACAAAGAAATTATCACGATTGAAGAAAAGGTTAACCATGGAAGAGCAGGACCCTCCATGGAAGACATCCACATGATCTAAGCAGACTAGATGTCAACAAGGAAACGCTGAAAGCCTGGATCAGAGTTGGAGACCTCTTTCCAGAAACAGAAGGGTTCCTTGTGGCAATACAGGACCAGGTAGTTACCACAAAAATATATCAAGAACGCATAATAAAAGACCACACATTCAAGGTGATAAATGTGGAAAATGTCAAGAGAAACCAAAGACAATCCAACTCATTACAGGATATGCAGTTTAACTCAAACTGATTACTACACAGGTACAATCGAGTGGGAAACATCATTCACCAAAACTTGCTTTAACATACAAACTCATAAAAGAAACCATACCTTACTATAAGTACAAATCTGATCCAGCTTTAGAGTCAGAATCTCACAAATTATATTATGGTTGATCCGTTATTACAATTAGGACAATCCATAACAACTGTCTGGAATTAATAGTACAGGATAAACAAGCAAGACCAACTTACTTAATAGATATAGCCATTCCAAACACACATAACTTGCAGAAATCAATAAATGAAAACACAAAATGTCCCTGCAGGTCAGGTGATGTCAGAACAATTGATCACATGCTTTTTCATCTTGGGCTGGTCAAGAAATGGCAATTGAAAGCCTGTTATTGGTGAACGTGTTTTACCTGATCTCTAAATTATGTGAACAAGTGCAAGACGTCATACATCAGTATAGAGCTTTCTCTCTTTCCAGAGGTCCAGTTAGTGTTGGGAGCAGAGCACTTCAAAGAGGTTACTCGTAGGTCGGCAAAACTAGTATAGAAGGAGAGTAGGGAGTAGGTCAGTGCTCAGAGTAGGAATGTCAGGCTTTGACTCAACAGGCTTCGATGAGAAAAGGTTAGAGGATTTGGTCTTGGTTGCCCACTGTACAGTGCAGGCAAGATGGCAGATATGGCAACGGATTGCTGTTCCTGTAGGATGTGCGGATTTATGGAACCTGATAATCTCCCTGATGACTACTCCTGTGAGAAGTGCAGCCAACTCCAACTCATGAAAGACTGCATTAAGGATCTGGAGCTGCAGCTGGATGAACCTAGGATCATCTGGGAGGCAGAGAAGTTGATAAATATGATTTTTGAGCAGGTGGCTATACCCAGAGTGCAGAATTCAGGGAGTAGATGGGTGGACATCTAGAGAGGTAAAGGGAGAAGAAAGTCAGTGCAGGGTCCCCCCGTGGCCATTCCCTTAACCACAGGTATACCTTTGGTTACTGCTGAGGGGGGATGACCTATTTGGACAAGGCTGCAGCAGCCAGACCAGTAGAACTGTGGTTGGCTCTGAACCTCAGAAGGGTAGGGTAAATTCAGGTGGAGCAATAGTCATAGGGACTCGATAGTTAGGAGGACAGATAGGAGATTATGCAGCAGCAAAAGAGATGCCAGAATAGTGTGTTGCCTCCTGGGTGCTAGGGTCCAGGATG
The DNA here is from genome assembly GCF_030144855.1 of Hypanus sabinus. Lineage (NCBI taxonomy): Eukaryota > Metazoa > Chordata > Chondrichthyes > Myliobatiformes > Dasyatidae > Hypanus > Hypanus sabinus. The sequence continues at coordinate 42,814,017 of NC_082719.1, read as the reverse complement.
TCTCTGAGCGGTTGCAGATTATTCTTGAAGGGGAGGGTGAGCAGCCAGAGGTCGTGGACATGTTGGTACCAATGACATAGGCAGGAGAGGGGTAGAGGTCCTGCACAGTAGGTTTAGGGAGTTAGGAAGGAAGCTGAAGAGCAGGACCTCCAGGGTGGTAATCACCGGATTACTCCCAGTGCTACGAGCTAGTGAAGTTCAGAACAGGAAGGTAGCACAGATGAATGAGTGGCTGAGGAGATGGATCTTTGGAACCTTTTCTGGGGAAGATGTGACTTGTACAAGTGAGACAAGTTGCACCTGAAATGGAGGGGAACCAATATCCTAGGAGGGAAGTTTGCTACTGATATTGGGAAGGGTTTAGACTGGGTTTGCAGGGGGGTGGGAACTGAAGTGAAGAGGCAGAGATTGGGGTGGTTGGTGCACAGGTAGTGCCAGCTTATAGGGAGTTTATGAGGAAGGATGAGCAGATGATAGACAAAGATGCACTCAGCCTGATGTTTTGAGGTGTGTCTATTTTATTGCAAGGAGTATCATAAACAAGGTGGATGAACTTGTAGTGTGGATCAATGCATGGAACTATGATGTTGTGGCTATAACAGAGACTTTAATGACTCAGGGGCAGGAATGGCTGCTGAGCATGCCGGGCTTTAGATGTTTCAAAAATGACAGGGAGGGAGACAAAAGAGGTGGGGGAGTGGCACTGCTGATCAGGAATAGCACCACAGCTGAAGAAAAGGAGGAAGTCATGGAGGGATTGTCTACTGAGTCATTGTGGGTCGAAATCAGAAACAGGAAGGGAGCCATAACTCTACTGGGTGTTTTTTAATAGATTCCCCAATAGTAACAGGGATATCAATGAGCATAAAGGGAGGCAGAATCTGGAATGGTGCAATAATAATATGGTTGTTGTGATGGGTGATTTTAACTTTCTAATATTGACTGGCTTCTCCTTAAAGCAAGTGGCTTAGGTGGGGTGTGTTCAGAAAGGTTTCCTGATGCAATATGTAGATAAGACAACCAGAGGAGAGGCTGTACTTGATCTGGTATTGAGAAATGAACTAGTCAGGTGTCAGATCTGTCGGTGAGAGAGTATTTTGGGGAGGTAGCGATCACAACTCTATCTCCTTAGCCCTAGCGTGGGAGAGGGATAGGAGCAGACAATTTGGAAAAACATTTAATTGGGGCAGGGGAAATATGATGCTATTAGGAGGAACCTGGGAACGTAAATTGGAAGCAGTTAATAGACAATAGACAATAGGTGCAGAAGTAGACCATTCGGCCCCTCGAGTCTGCACCGCCATTCTGAGATCATGGCTGATCATTCACTATCAATACCCAGTCGCTGCCTTGTCCCCATATCCCTTGATTCCCCTATCCATCAGATATCTATCTAGCTCCTTTTTGAAAGCATCCAGAGAATTGGCCTGCACCGTCTTCCGAGGCAGTGCATTCCACACCTCCACAACTCTCTGGGAGAAGAAGCTCTTCTTCAACTCTGTTTTAAATAACTGACCTCTTATTCTCAATCCATGCCCTCTGGTACTGGACTCTCCCAACATCTGGAACATATTTCCTGCCTCAATCCTATCAAATCCTTTAATTATCTTAAACGTTTCAATCAGATCCCCTCTCAATCTCCTCAATTCCAGCGTGTACAAGCCCAATCTCTCCAATCTCTCTGCGTAAGACAGCCCTGCCATCCCAGGAATCAACCTAGTGAATCTGCGCTGCACTTCCTCAATTGTCAGAATGTCCTTCCTTAAACCTGGAGACCAAAACTGTACACAATATTCCAGGTGTGGTCTCACCAGTGCCCTGTACAAATGCAAAAGAACATCTTTGCTCTTGTATTCAATTCCCCTTGTAACAAAGGCCAACATTCCATTTGCCCTCTTCACTGCCTGTTGCACTTGCTCATTCACCTTCATTGACTGGTGAACTAGGACTCTTAGGTCTCTTTGCATTTCTCCCTTACCTAACTCGACACCGTTCAGACAATACTCTGCCTTCTTGTTCCAGCTTCCAAAGTGGATAACTTCACATTTATTCACATTGAATGACATCTGCCAAGTATCTGCCCACTCACTCAGCCTATCCAAGTCTCCCTGTATTCTTCTAACGTCCTCTTCGCATGTCACACTGCCACCCAGTTTAGTATCGTCAGCAAACTTGCTGATATAGTTTTGCCCTCATCTAAATCATTGACATAAATCGTAAAGAGCTGTGGTCCCAATACAGAGCCCTGTGGTACCCCACTAGTCACCTCCAGCCAGTCTGAGAAACACCCATTCACTGCTACCCTTTGCTTTCTATCTGCCAACCAGTTTTCTATCCATGTTGAAACCCTGCCCCCAATGCCATGAGCTCTGATTTTACTCACCAATCTCCTATGTGGCACCTTATCGAATGCCTTCTGAAAATCTAGGTACACAACATCTACTGGCTTACCCTCGTCTAACATCCTTGTTACACCCTCAAAAAACTCCAACAGATTAGTCAAGCATGATTTGCCCTTGGTAAATCCATGCTGGCTCGGCCTAATCCTATTTCTGCCATCTAGATGTGCCACTATTTCGTCCTTAATAATGGACTCGAGCATCTTCCCCACGACTGACGTTAGGCTAACAGGGCGATAGTTCTCCGTTTTCTCCTTCCCTCCCTTCTTGAAAAGTGGGACAACATTAGCCACTCTCCAATCTTCAGGAACTGATCCTGAATCTAACGAACATTGGAAAATGATTACCAATGCATCCGCAATTTCTTGAGCCACCTCTTTTAGAACCCTCGGATGCAGACCATCTGGACCCGGGGACTTATTAGCCTTCAGATGTTCTTCAGATGTTCTCAGAGAAATATACAGCAGAAATGTGGCAAATGCTCAGGGAACATTTGCAAGGCAATCTGCATAGATATGTTCCATTGCGACAGGGAAAGGATGGTAAAGAACCACAGTGTACAAAGGATGTAGAAAATCTAGTTAAGAAGATAAGAAAAGTTTGCAAAAGGTTCAAGAAACTAGGTACTGTTGGAGCCCTAGAAAGTTACAAAGGTGCCAGGAAGGAGCTCAAGAATGAAGTTAGGAGAGCTAGAAGGGGTCTTGAGATGGCCTTGGTGAGGTGGATTAAGGAAGACTCCAAGGCATTCTTCAGGTATGTAGAGAGCAAGAGGATGAGCTTTGTGAGAATAGGACCAATCAGGAGCAAGAACGTAAACATGTGCATGGAGCCGGAGGAGGTAGTGGAGGTACTTAATGAATACTTTGCTTCAGTATTCAGCAGTGAAAAGGACTTTGGCAATTGTGAGGATGACCTACAGCGGACTGAAACACTTGAGTGTATAGATATTAAAAAAGAGGATGTGCTGGAACTTTTGAAAGGGATTAAGACAATAAGATATAGGAGAAGTAAGATATTTGGCCCATCAAGTCTGCTCCGCCATTCAATCATGGGCTGATCCAATTCTTCCATTCATCCCTACTCCTCTGCCTTCTCCCCATACCCTTTGATGCCCTGGATAATCAAGAACCTATCTATCTCTGCCTTAAATACACCCAATGACTTGGCCTTCACAGCCACTTGTAGCAACAAATTCCACAGATTTCCCATCTGACAAAAGTAATTTTTCTGCATCTCTATTCTAAATGGATGTCCTTCAATCCTGAAGTCGTGCCCTCTTGTCCTAGACTCCCTTACCATGGGAAATAACTTTGTCAGATCTAATCTGTTCAGGCCTTTTAACATTTGGAATGTTTCTATGTGATTCCCCCCCCCACCCCCCACCATTCTCCTGAACTCCAGGGAGTACAGCTCAAGAACTGCCAGATGTTCCTCATATGTTAACCCTTTCATTCCTGGATTCATTCTCATGAATCTTCTCTGAACCTTCTCCAATGTCAGTATATCCTTTCTAAAATAAGGAGCCCAGAACTGCACACAATACTTCCAGTGTGGTCTCAGAAGTGCTTTATAGAGCCTCAACATCACATCCCTACTCTTATATTTGCCTTCTTCACCACCGACTCAACCTGGGGAGTCCCTTTGCATCTCAGCATTTGAATTCTCTCTCCATCTGAATAATAGTCTGCCCACTTATTTCTTCCTAAGTGCATTACCATACACTTTCCAATATTGTATTTCATTTGCCACTTCTTTGCTCATTCCCCTAAACTATCTAAGTCCCTCTGCAGGCTCTTTCTTTCCTCAACACTACCCACTCCTCCATCTGTCTTTATATCATTAATATAAAGACAAATCCATTAATCCCATAGTCCAATTCACTGACATACATTGTAAAAAGCCACAGTCCCAACACTGACTCCTGTGGAACTCCTCTGGTAACCAGCAGCCAGCCAGAGTACAATCCCTTTATTCAAACTCTCTGTTTTCTGTCAATCAGCCAATGCTCCAACCATGCTAGTAACTTCCCTGTAATTCCATGGGCTCTTATCTTGCTAAACAGCCTCATATACTGCACCATCAAGTCGGCCATAAAGGCCTTCTGAAAATCCAAGTACACCACATCTACTGCATCTTCTTTGTCTACCCTGCTTGTAATTTCCTCAAAAAATTGCAGTAGGTTAGTCAGGCAAGATTTTCCTTTCAGCAAACCATGCTGGCTTTGTCCTATCTTGTCATGTGCCTCCAGGTATTCCATAATCTCATCCATAACAGCCGATTCCAACAACTTCCCAGCCACTGGTGTCAGGCTAACAGGTCTATAGTTTCCTTTCTGCTGCCTCCCACTCTCCTTAAATAGTGGAGTAACATTTACAATTTTCCAATCATCCAGTACAATGCGAGAATCTATCGATTCTTGAAAGATCATTGTTAATGGTTTCACAATCTCTCCAGCTACTTCCTTCAGAACATGAGGGTGCATTCCATCAGGTCCAGGAGATTTATCCACCCTCAGACCATTAAGCTTCCTGAGCACATTCTCAGTCGTAATTTTCACTGCACAAACTTCACTTCCCTGACACTCTTGAATGTCCGGCATACTGCAGATGTCGTCCACTGTGAAGACTGATGCAAAATACGCATAAAGTTCCTCTGCCATCTCTGTGTCTCTCGTTACAATATGTCCAGCATCATTTTCTATTGGTCCTATATCTAGCCTCAACTCTCTTTTACCCTTTATATAGTTAAAAAAAACTTTTAGTATTTTCTTTGATATTAGTTGCCAGCTTCCTTTCATAATTCATCTTTTCCTTCCTAATGACCTTCTTAGTTTCCTTCTGCAGGTTTTTAAAAGCTTACCAATCCTCTATCTTCCCCTCAGCTTTGAATTCCTTGTATACCCTCTCTTTTGCTTTTACTTTGGCTCTGACTTCATTTGTCAGCCATGGTAGAGTCCTTCTTCCATTTGAAAATTTATTCTTATTTGGAACATATCGGTCTTGCACTTCCCTCATTTTTCGCAGAAGCTCCGGCCATTGCTGTTCTGCTGTCCTTCCTACTAGTGTCCCTCTCATGCCATTGTAATTTCCTTTATTGCACTGAAATACTGACACATTGGAATTCAGTTTCTCCTTCTCAAATTCCAAAGTGAACTCGATCATATTGTGACCATAGTTCTCCAAGGGTTCCTTAACCTTAAGCTCTCTTATCACCTCCGGATCATTGCACAACACCCAGTCTCCTAGTGGGCTCAACAACAAGCTGTTCTAAAAAGCCATCCCTTAGACATTCTACGAATTGTCTCTCCTGAGGTCCAGTACTGGCCTGGGTTTCCCAATCCACTTTCATGTTAAAATCCCCAACGATTATCATGAAATTGCCCTTTTGACACGCTTTTTCTATCTCCTGTAATTTGAAATCCACATCCTGGCTGCAGTTTGGAGGCCTGTTTACAACTGCCATTAGGGTCCTTTTACCCTTGCCATTTCTTAACTCAATCTGTAGAGACTCTCTACTTTCTGATCCTATGTTATCCCTTCCTAGTGATTTAATATTATTTCTTATACACAGGGCCACACCACCCCCTCTGCCTACTAAACTATCTTCCTGATACACCGTATATCCTTGGACATTCAGCTCCCAATGGCAGATATCTTTAGCAAAGTTTCAGAGATAGCCACAACGTCATAATTGCAAATTTGTAGCTGAATTTCAAGATATCTCTTTAATTCATAATCTTCTATCAGGATTCCCCTTAGCCTCCAGTTCTGCAAAGAAAACAATCCAATTGATAGGATGCAGAACTGGGCTGAGAAGTGGCAGATGGAGTTAAACCCAGTAAGTGTAAAGTGGTGCATTTCAGTGGGTCAGATTTGAAGACAGAATATAATATTAATGGTAAGACTTTTGATAGCGTGGAGAATCAGCAAGATCTGGGGGGTCTATGTCCATAGGACACTCAAAGCTGATGCGCAGGTTGACAGTGTTGTTAAAAAGGCGTATGGGGTGTTGGCATTCATCAGCAGTGAGACTGAGTTCAAGAGCTGTGAGGTAATGTTACAGCAATATAAGACCTCAGTTAGACCCCCATTTGGAGTACTGTGTTCAGTTCTGATCACTTCATTACAGAAACCATAGAAAGGGTGCAGAGGAGATTTGCAAGGATCTCTTACTATCCTTCCTTTCAGTTAGTCCTGACAAAGGGTCTCGGCCCGAAAAGTCAACAGTGCTTCTCCTTATGGATGCTAGGGCCTGATGTGTTCCACCAGCGTTTTGTGTGTGTTGTTTGCAAGGATGTTGCCTGGATTGCAGAGCATGCCTTTTGAGAATAGGTTGAGTGAACTTGGCCTTTTCTCTTTGGAGTGATGGAGGATGAGAGGTGACCTGACAGGGGTGTATAAGATGATGAGAGGCATTAATTGCGTGGATAGTCAGAGACTTTTTTCCCCAGGACTGAAATGACAAACATGAGGGGACATAGTTTTAAGGTGCTTGAAAGTAGGTACAAGGGGGATGTCAGAGTTAACTTTTTCTCAGAGAGTGGTGGGTGCATGGAATGCACTGCCAATGAAAGTGGTAGCAGCCGATACAATAGGGTCTTTTGAGAGGTACAAGGAGCTTAGCAAAATACAGGGCTATGCAGAAGGGAAGTTCTAGGCAGGTTCCAGAGTAGGTTACATGGTCGGCACAACATTGTGGGCCGAAGGGCCTGTAATGTACTGTAGATTGCTATGTTTCTATTGATCACATAAGTACATTTTCATTTGACTCACACCCATACTCTTGTTCCACACTACAGCACATACACCACAATAAAAAAAAGTGAACGTAGACTAATGAACTGATTGGACATTTGACCAATTAAATGTGAAGGACAAAAGTGTGAAATGATACATTTCATTAATTATTAATTAGAGGCATTTAACAAAATGTTTCAATTTAAAAATCTAAAAGTGCAGCAGAGAATCTCAGTGGATACTGAACAGAACATTTTTAAAAATCCAGGATACCAGTTAAAAAAATAAAAACGCAAAACAGGATGTTTTTTAAAAAAAAAATGAGGAGCTTTATCGAAGTATAGATATTGGAGAAGATGGCTGAAGAAGTTTAGCCCACAAGTTCAAATTTATGAATGTTTCCAGTGAGAAACACAAGACCATTTTCTAAAGCAGACAAGAGAGAATTAATTACACCAGGTGATCTGAAATGCACTGCCTGAAAACGTGACCAAAACAGAATCAATAGTAACATTCAAGATGCAAATGGAAAAAAAAACTATACAGTAGTGAAAATATGTGAGGCTACGGGGATGGGGTGCTAGATGAGGCAGATTCAAAATCCCCATCAAAGAGATACTTAAGGTAACGTGAGCTGAATGGCATATCTGCGGCTCACTTTTGGTGTGGGCATTTTCCGCATCTCCACACTTCTACTTAATTTCCCGTTTCGTTACGGATGGGAAACTTCCTCCCACTGGGGAATAAGCAATTTCAAAAGTGCAGCCTAACTTCGTTTGGCGGAGCTCCTCGCCCACCCTGGGCCCGGGCTGACAGACGCCACTACCGACCGCACTGGCCGCGCGAACCAGCCACCTCCACCCGACAGTTCCGCCGCTCGGACCCCGGCGCTGACGTCACGGGAGGGCGGGAATTGGTCGACGTCACGGCAGGCGAGCGCAAGCCGAGCGGTCGGCCGGTCCGTGTGGGCAATGGAGGCAAACGTCTCTGGCGGTGAGTTGGGGGGCCGGGTGGGCGACCGGGGGGTCAGGAGTACCGCCGGAGTGATTCAGGACGGCTCTCACTTCGCTACCATTCAGCTGCCGTTGGTAGAGGAGCGCCTGGCTGTGAGGGCAAGTGCCCGAAGACCCCGCCGCCCCGGGTGAAGTCGCTGTCCGCGGGGGTAATCGCCGGCTGGTGCGGGGGAGGAGGGTGCAGATAACCGGAATGGGATACAGGCAGACAAACTTCCCTGTCAGTACACGTTCCTGGTTTAGTGGGACAACCCTTTCTGACTGTGGTATCTTGATACATTGACGTGGTGGATCTGATTGATCGCACCCAGTAGATAGGCTCTTTTCTAACGCCCCGCCACTAAGAGGTGGCTTTTCGAAGCGTCTTTTAAACAATGAAAACATGGAAACGCCCGTCAGATTATCGCTTTTCCTGCTGGTAATTAAAATTTACCTTTTTTGCTCTTGGCCCGCATAAGTGTTAATCGTTCAGTTTATGAACTAACAATCTTAACACTTATACGATGGTATAACCGTAAGATCTACGAATGGAAGTATGATTTGTTGCACAACAGTAAAACTGAAGTAGAAATTTATGATTATATTTATTAGAATTTAGCAGGAGGTGTTTACCAGGATGCTGTCTGGATGAGAGGGCAAGTGCTATAAAGACAGGTTGGATAGACTTGAATTGTTTTCTCCGGAGTGGCAGAGGCTGGGGGGAGATCTGATAGAGGTTTATAATATTATGAGATGCATAGATAGAGTGGACAGACAGTTATCTTTTTCCCAGGGTTGAAATGTCTAATACCCGGGGGCGTGCATTTATGGTGAGAGGAGCTAGATTCGAAAGAGTTGCAAAGAGCAAGTTTTATTATAACCAGTGGTGGGTACTTGGAATGCCTGGGATAGTGATAGAAGCAGGTACATTAGAGACTTCAAAGAGACTTTTAAATAGGCACATGAATGTGAGGGAAGTTGAAGGATATGGACAATGTGTAGGCAGAAGGGACTAGTTTAGTTGGCCATTTGATTTAATTGTGGACTGAAGGGCTGCTCCTGTGTTCTACTGTTCTATGTTCTATCTGCTCTGATTAGATTCAACTATCAGAGCTCAGATCATGCTATAATGAGTTGAGGAATTTGTATTTTCAGAGCAAGATGGCTGCGAGTGAACTGCTGATTTTTCAGAGTGAAGGGAGTTTTTTTTACTACTCAGGTTAAAGAGAGGTGAGACGGCGCAGGCGCGTGATGTCAGCCAGTAGAGAGCGAAAGGTTTAAAAAGACTGCTGTATTCAGCGGGCAGTGGAATGGGAGGCAGCAGAGTGACAGGGCTTGGGCTGTAACGAGACGAAGCAAGGTAGGGAGTATGTGTGCGAGGCTGGTGTTCTGTGCTCAGTGTCAGATGTGGGGGGGGGGGGTTCCTGGAGTCTCCCAGCCTCCCAGACGGCCATTTCTGCACCTGGTGTGTCGAGCTGCAGCTCCTGAGGGACTGAGTTAGGGAACTGGAGATGTAGCTTGATGACCTTTGCCTGGTCAGGGAGAGCAAGGAGGTGATAGAGAAGAGTTACAGGCAGGTGGTCACACCAGGACCACGGGAGAACGACAAGTCAGGAGGGGGAAGGGGAAGAGTCAGGTGCTAGAGAGCACTCCTGTGGCTGTACCCCTTGACAATAAGTACTCCTGTTCGTACTATTGGGGGGGGGGGGGAAATAGCCTACCTGGGGGAAGCGGCAGTGGCCTTGCCTCTGACACAGAGTCTGTCCCTGTGGCTCAGAAGGGTAGGGAAGGGAAGAGCAAAGCAGTAGTGATAGGGGACAATATAGTTCGGGGGTCAGACGGGCGATTCTGTGGACACAGGAAAGAAACTCGGATGGTAGTATGCCTCCAGATACCAGGGTCTGGGATGTTTCAGATCATGTCCAAGATATCCTGCAGTGGGAAGGAGAACAGCCAGAGGTCGTGGTACATATTGGTTCCAATGACATGGATAGGAAAAGGAGAAGAGGTCCTGAAAAAAGACTACAGGGAGTTCGGAAGGAAGTTGAGAAGCAGGACCGCAAAGTAATCTCAGAATTACTGCCTGTGCCACGTGACAGTGAGAATAGGAATAGGATGAGGTGGAGGATAAATGCGTGGATGAGAGATTGGAGTGTAACCCCTTGGGTCGCCTCAGACTCGCTCAGCTCGTTCTTGTCTAGGGGGAGCAGCCTTAGGCCCCGCCAAACTGGGTAATCAGCTGGTGTGGATGCTGTGTGATGTCCCCACCTCGCCAAATAACAGACATTACATCATATGCGATTAAATGATTACAATTTTATAAAGATTACTATAACTAAGTGATTAATAATGATACAGTATATACGAAGGAAAAGAAAATAAAGAGAAAGCGCCAAACTTATCAAAGTCCAAACCACTTTGTGCCCAACCGTTGGAGCTCAATTACTGAAGTCTTCTGGCCACCACTCAATCCCCTCTGAACTCCTCGACTTGCAGCTCAGGACCACCTGAAGTGATCAACCAAGCACATCTATCTTCGTCTCCTCTCCTCTGGTTACCTCCTGGCCTCGGACCCCTGCCTGGGATCTGTTCCTCACCCAGTTTACAGCATCACGTCCTCTCTCTCTCATCCCCTCGCACCGAATCTGCCCAAAAGCCCGCCAACAATAGTTTACAGACTCAGAAGAAAGAACAACATTAATCCCAATTGGTTTACAAAGGAATACAATTCTTAATTGGTCACCTCACTACAGCAAGGATGTGGAAGCCATAGAAAGGGTGCAGAGGAGATTTACAAGGATGTTGCCTGGATTGGGGAGCATGCCTTATGAGAATAGGTTGAGTGAACTCTGCTTTTTCTCCTTGGAGCGTCGGAGGATGAGAGGTAACCTGATGGGGATGTACAAGATGATGAGAGGCATTGATCATGTGGAGGCTTATTCCCAGGGCTGAAATGGTTGCCACAAGAGGACACAGGGTTTAAGGTGCTTGCAGTAGGTACAGAGGAGATGTCGGGTAAGCTTTTTACCCGTGGTGAGTGTGTGGGATGAGCTGCTGGCAACGGTGGTGGAGGCGGATATGATAGGGTCTTTTAAGAGGCTTTTAGATAGGTACATGGAGCTTAGTAAAATAGAGGGCTATAGGTAAGCCTAGTAATTTCTAAGGTAGGGACATGTTTGGCATAACTTTGTGGTCCGAAGTTCTTGTATTGTGCTGCAGGTTTTCTATGTTTCTATTCAGTTAATTGAACCTTAATACTATTAATTAATCAAACCCATAGTAGTGATAATGGAATGGATTGCATATTTTAAAAATATTTAGGCCTTTAGGGAAAGATCTGTGTCATTAACAAAACAAAATGCTGGAAATGCTCATTGGGTCAGGCAGCATATGTAAAAGAAAACAGAACCAGTGTTCCAGTTTGAAGAATCTCTGCCGGAAGTGACAAAGTAAGAAGGCAAGTTTTCAGTTGTTAATGTCGTGGTTTCTCGTGCCCCACAAATGACCAGGAGACGCAAAAAATTTTTCAAGAAGTATTAAACTTTAATTTGCAAATCAAAGCTGAGACAGTCATTGAGCTAGTCGCCGATTGCCCCCCCTCCCCCCCCCGATCCTTGTACATAGCATTTTTAAAAGCAATCTCCTGATTTAGTTGCATAAGCATAGCCAATCGGTCTACAGTTGCGTATTACAAGTACATTGGCCACTATTGTTTCTACCCATTGACTTAATCATGTTCTAATATACATCTCTTAGCTACCTCTCATTAACACCCCATTATCTTCTACATTCTTAGAATTTCATTCTCCTACTAAATTGGATACATGCATAGCAAATAGCAAACTCAAAGCTGATTACATAGTTTTGGTTTACACAACAAACAATGCAACATTTATACTCCAATATTAATAAGTTGGTAAAGGGATAGATAGGATAAAGGGAAAATTAAGGCTCGTGTTGCTTAAAAGATGATAGACAAATTTTGGAGCAGAGATGGCTTTTCTGAATTGACAGAGAAAGCGAGTTATTGGAAAATGAAGAATCCATTATTGGATCTGGAAGGTGTAAATCATGCCCAGACATTTAAGGTACCATTCCTCAGTCTTGTGTTGGATCTTGTTTATGATAGGGCAGGAGTCCATGCACAGATTGGAATTGTGAATTAAACTGGTAGCTAACAGGATTCTTGGGGTTGTTGATGTATATGGTAGTCACCCAATCTGTGTTTGTTTTCTCCATTGTAGAGGTGACCATATTCTGAAAATCAAATGCAGTACTAACTAGAGTGTGGCAGAAGTGCATGTGTGTGTTGTGGACAGTGGTTAGTGGAGATGGACGAGGGGAACAGGGAGTCCCAGGAGTGGCACCTTTAGATTGGAAATGTAATTAAAATGTTGATTGATCTTGAGTCATCATGAAAAAAATAGCAATTACTTGAATGCTTTTCAGATCAAACATAAATATCCAGTATAAATCAATCAATAAAAGAATATTAATTGTACTTGACAATGCATTAGTTTCCAAATGTAAATCGTAGATTGCAGAAGTGTGAAAACATTCCACTTCATAAAACTAAGCACACATTTTGGTAAAGAAGAACAAGCTAAACAGATTATTTCAGTTTAACTGTAGGGGGAAAAATCATTAAGATTGCCAGCAAGACACCTATTCTGAATGGTTAATTGGGCACATTTGAGGTTGACTCTCAAATTAGAATTTGTGATGAAATTCTATTTGAGTCATAGAGACATATAGCACAGAAACAAGCTATTCGGCCTATCCCAGGCCAAAACCATTTAAACTGCCTACTCCCATCGACCGTTATTCCTCCATATCCCTACTATCATGTACCTCTCCAAACTTGTCTAAAATGTTGAAATTGAGCTCGTGTGGACCACTTATGCTGGTAGCTCATTCTACATTCTCATGACCCTCTGAGTGATGAAGTTTCCCCTCATTTTTCCGTAAACATCTCCCCTTTCACCCTTAAGCCATAACCTCTGGTTGTGGTCCCACCCAACTTCAGTGGAAAAAGCCTGCTTGCATTTACCCTATCTATACCCCTCATAATTTTGTATACATTGATAAAATCTATCAATCTCCTATGTTCCAAAGAATATGGTCGTAACCTATTCTCTGCATTCTTTCAACCTTATTTATTTCTTTCCTGTAGGTAGGTGACCAAAACTGCCCACAATACTCTAAATTAGGTCTCACCAACATCTTGTAAACTTAGTAAAAGTAGCAAACACCTCCTTTCTCTGTAATCTACACAAGTTCATGAAGATGATGCTGTTTTGCCTCACTTCTATAGGCTATGTATCCATCTCCAGAGTAAATGCAGATGCAAAGAATGTATTTAAGATCTCCCCTATCTGTTTTGGTTCCACACATGGATTACCATTCTGGTCTTCCAGAGGACTAATTTTGTCCCTTGCAATCCTTTTGCTCTTAACATACCTGTAGAATCCCTTAGGATTCTCCTTCACCTTGTCTGCTAGAGCAACTTCATGCCTTTTAGCCTTCCTGATTTCTTTTTTAAGTGTCCTCTTGCATTTTTTGTACTCCATAAGCACCTCATTTGTTCCTACTTGCCTATACCTGCTATCCACTTTTTTTTTCACTCTTAACCAGCGCCTCAATATCTCATGAAAACCAAGGTTCCCTATACTTGTTAGCTTTACCTTTCATTCAGACAGGCAGCTACAAACTTAGTAGTCTCAAAATTTCATTTTTGATGGCCTCCCACTTTTCAAGTATACCTTTGCCAGAAAACAGCCTGTCCCAATACACACTTGCCAGATTTCTGATACCATCTAAATTAGACTTTTTACAATTTAGAATCTCAACCCACAGACCAGATCTACCTTTCTGCATGTTTACTTTTAAACTAATGCCATTGTGACCACTGGTTGCAAAGTGCTCCCCTAGGTAAACTTCTGTCACCTGCTCTGTCTCAGCAGCAGATCCAGTAGCACATACTCTCTTATTGGGACTTCTGTGTACTGATGAGGGAAATTTTCCTGAACATGTTTGACAAACTCTATCCCATCTAGTCCTTTTACAGTATGGGATTCCTAGTCAATACATGGAAAGTTAAAATCACCTACTATAACAACCTTATGTTTCTTGCAACAGTCTGCAATCTCTTAACAAATTTGTTCCTGTAAAACCCTGGGACTGTTACGTGGTCTGTAATATAGTCCCATTAACATGGTAATACCTTTCTTATTTCCCAGTTCCACCTATGACTCACTAGTCGAGTACTTCAGACTGTCCTGATGGAGCACTGCCATGACATTTCCTCGAGTTGTAAGGGAACCACTATTCCTTTAATCCTTCACACTCTGTCACATCTAAAACAACGGAACCCTAGAATATTGAGCTACCAGTCTTGCCCCTCTTGCATCCAACTCTCACTAATGGCTACAATGTCATAATTCCAGGTGTTGATCCATGCCCTGAGCTCATCTGTTTTTTCTGCAATATTTCTTGCATTGAAATACACACAGCTCAGGACAATAGTCTCACCATGTTCAACCTGTTGATTCCTGACTTTGTGATCTTACCAACATCTGCCTCCACAGCTTTTCCACTAACTGTTCTGGCATTCTAGTTTAAACCCCACATGCAGCATTAGCAAACCTTCCCACTGGGATATTAGTTCCCTTCCAGTTTAGGTGCAAACCATCCCCTCTGTACAGGTCCCTCCTTCCCTGGAAGAGAGCCGAATGATCCAATAATCTTATGCCTTCCTTCTTACACCAACCAACTCCTTAGCCACATACAGGTAGTTCCTGAGTTACGAATGTCCAACTTATGGACAACTCGTACTTACGAACCGAGGAAGGAGAACACTGTCCGCCATTTAAAATCGTTGCCGTTGACACTGTGTTGAGTGTTTGACTTTGTATTTGGCTTAAATTTTTTTAGTAAGATTCACCCTGACCCCGCCTCCCCATTCCGGTTGGCTGGTGGTGCAATGAGATCAGCGCTGGGCTCAAGAACAGAGGTTCGATCCGGTGACATTCCGCTCCCGTACCGGGTTGATGTTGAGCTCGCAACTCGACCTCGTTTAATAAAAACACTGCCACCTCCAGTTTAAATACCCACGCGGAATATTGTGGAGGATCAAATGCCCAAACTCAGTACAGCCCCCACTTGTCCCATTTAGCCTGTCTCAGTGCGGTGGTCCTTAGAACCCAGCAGACCTCGGAAGCCCGCGGAGCCTGGGACCTGCCGCCTGCAGTATTTCTGTTCCATTGACGGAAAGCGATCACAATTGAAAATAAAGTGGAAATAATAAAGCATTTGGAAAGAGGTGAAACGCCATGGGTCATTGGAAAAGCGTTGGGCTACAGCCAGTCAACGATCGGAACAATTTTAAAGGATGACAGATAAAGTGAGAATAATGGAGCATGTGAAACGCCCTGTCCCGATGAAAGCTACAATTATTACTAAGCAACGCAGTGGTTTAGTTATTGGAATACATACGTTTCTTAAGTGTTTTACATGCATAGAAAGGTAAAATATATACTATATACTAAGACAAATGTTTGGCGAACTGACGCTAAATAATACCAGATGTACTTGTTCTGACTTACGTACAAATCTGACTTAAAGACGGACTCAGAAACAACTCATACGTAACCCAGAGACTGCCTGTATTAAACTGTATAATCTTTGTATTTCTGGCTTCACTAACATATTCAATGTTTCGCAATCCTGAGATCACAACCCAGGAAGGTTCTAGCCTTTAACTTAGCACCTAACTTCCCATACAGAACCTTGTCACTCGCCTTACCTTTGCCATTGGTATCTGCATGGACCTGGACTTCTGGCTGTTCACCCTCCCACTTAAAAATGCTGAGGACTTGATTTGAGATGTACTGGATCCTGGCACACATTAGGCAACATACCATCTGGGCAAGGTTCTTCTAATTTGTAATTACCAGCATGCACAAAAACCTTGTTGTGCAATATTTTTACCCAGTGACAACAACGTGCGCACTGAATAATTTATTCAATGAAAGCAGTACAACTAAGTCAGTTCTAAAATCTGAAGACCACTCATTGCAAACTCCACATTGTCAACACCATTCACATAAGAAACCAGAAAAAGAAATGTGATTGTGTACGATCATAAAATATACTTAACATGCCAACGAGGTAGACATCTTTTTGTGTGCAGTTTAAATCCTTTGTGTGCTAGTAGCAAATGATGTGTATGTGTGGACGTGTGCACACTTTAGAGGGAACATTGCATCTGGGAATCTCACTTTCACCCACAGACCTCTTGACCATTCCTCTAACTAATGAATCCCCTATCACCACAGCCTGCCTCTTCTTCCCCACCCACTTCCCTTCTGAGTCAGAGCCAGACTCTGCCAGAGATCTGACCACTGTGACTTGCCTCTATTATAAATTTTCTAAAATTATAATTTAGCATATGTGCTTACTGGAGAGAATTTGAGACAAGGATGGTGATAGAGAACTTGTTAGAAGAAAAATGTTTGACAGAAATATCACACTATTTTTTCATTGTTAAATGTACTGTATTTTGTCTGGTAATTCTTATCCAGACGTATGATGTAACAGATATTTCTGTTTATGACATAAAACCAAGTTGTTGAGAATCTGAAGTAAAACATGCTAGAAATACTTGACTTTGGCTTCATTTGTAGATTACAATGCTTAACCTATATGGGGCTGAGTAACTCAGAACTAACAAGATTTTTACTTGTTGGCAAACGTTAATTTTGCTTCTGGTTCATGTCATTACTCTTTTTCCAATTTTGAACTTTTAGTTTGTAAAACATTATCTTGTCAGGATCTTGGTGACAATCAACCAAATTTGTATAGTTTCAAGCTGAAATGGTGTTGGACTTGTGAAATTTAACAGCCACTGTCATTTTTTTTGCCATTTGCATTTAGTTTTGTACAATGCATTGTACAACTTTCTGCTGTAATTTATGTAAAATAGTTTAATTTCTGACTTGAAGTTTATTGTCTAAAGTGGTAGTTATTTTTTAATCATAGTATGGTATCAAATAGTTAATTTCATAAACCAAGGAGAGGGGGATTGGTGGAGATGGAAGCATACAGCACATTACATTTCTAACTTTGAAATACTGATTGTAGAAATAATTTAAAAAAATTGTACATCCAAAATGAGTTTTGTAGCTAAACTGGCTATTCAGCCGTTACAATTAAAGAGTAGAATGAAGTTTTGTGGAATACTTTTCAAGGCTAAATACACTTCGGGTATATTCAAGGCCACATACCCAAAAATGTGTCAGCGAGAGGGGAATCATGGTTGGGAAGCAGGGGAAGGAGCGGGAAGCACCCGAGAGACATTCTGTAATGATCAATAAACCAATTGTTTGGAATCAAATTACCTTGCCTGGTGACTCAGGTTGGTGTATCTGCACTCAAGCCACTCCCTACCCCAGTACATCTCTGCCACTTGTCCCACACCCCACCCACGATATTCCGCATTCACCAACTTCCT
This sequence comes from Hypanus sabinus, assembly GCF_030144855.1. Taxonomy (NCBI): domain Eukaryota; kingdom Metazoa; phylum Chordata; class Chondrichthyes; order Myliobatiformes; family Dasyatidae; genus Hypanus; species Hypanus sabinus. Next base: position 42,796,379 of record NC_082719.1, on the reverse strand, counting down.
TTGTTCCAGCCAGATTTATAAACTCACTCGCAGGACTGTGCAAAAGTCTTAGGCACCCTAGCTACTGTGTATGTATGGTCCATATAGCAATCAAAATAAAAGTCAACTGAATATTTGCTATTGTAATTGCTGTTGACCCTGATTGTTCCCTAGCATTAATCTTTGTGGCAACTGACTGGTTGCAGCTACCCAACCCAAAGGTGAACAGTTTATTCCTACTATTTTATGTCCGAAAGCTAGTTGTCAATATTGGTAATTTCCAATGAAATTTCAAAATTAAAAAGTCAGGGTGTAATGTATTATGGGCCTCATGTCCAAGAAAGGAAGTGTTGGCATTGGAGAAGGTCCAGTGGAGGTTTACAAGAATGATCCCAGGAATGCAAGGGTTAACATATGAAGAGAGTTTGATGGCTCTGGGCTTGTAGTCACTGGAGTTTAGTAGAATGCAGAAGGATCTCATTGAAACATATCGAAGATTGAAAGGCCTATGCAGAGTAGATGTGGAGAGAATGTTTCCTGTAGTGGGGGTGGGGGGGAAGTCTGGGACTGGAGGGCACAGCCTCAGAATAGATGGACATCCTTTTAGAACAGAGATGCAGAGGTATCTTTCTCTAGAGGGTAGTGAATCTGTGAAACAAATTGCCACAGTTGGCAATGGAGGCCAAGTCATTTAGGGGTATGTTTAAAGTGGAGGTTTGTAGGCTCCTGATTAGTAAGGGGATCAAAGGCTATGGGGAAAGGCAGGAGAATGGGATTGAGAGGGATAATAAATCAACCATGAATGAATGGCAGATCAGATTTGGGCTGAATGGTCTAATTCTGCTCCTAACTCTATGTTCTTGTACAGTATATTTGTACATGCAAAGAGTGGCATGCTCTTAATTGTGAAAAAGATGTTCATAAATGAGAGACAAAATCTAATCATTAATGTTGTTATGAAGTGGTGTTTTGTAGTTGATTTGGAGTCTCCACATTGTCATTTCCAATTGCTATAATAATGACTGTTACTGCTTTATAAGATAGCCCAAAATTAGCATAAGAAAATGTTTTGTGCTGTGTGCTATTTTGCTTTGTCATACATGTTCAGTCATTTAACTGACATTGGTATAAAGTGTGATGGAAATTTGCAGCAGGTCGGTTAGCATCTATGGGATGAAACAGTTTCAGATCAAAGATCCTTCATCATTGCTATATGAGAAAGATGAATTAGAAAAGATAGGGAATTATGGACCAGTTAGGCTAACGTCTGTTGATAAACTGCTTGAATCAATCATTGTTGACATAGGACAAAAACAGAAAAACAAAACGAGGAGCACTCAATATATCAGAAACACAAGAAATTCTGCTGATGCTGGGAGAACTCAGCAAGTCATAATAGCATCTATGGAGGGGAATAAACAATCAGTGTTTCACATTGAGACCCTACGTCAGGACTGGGAAGGAAGGAGGAAGAAGTCAGAAAACAAAGATGAGGAAGGAAAGAGGTACAACCTGTCAGGTGATAGGTGAACCCAGGTGAGGGGTAAAGTGAGTGGGTGCAGGAGGAGGCGGTGAAGTAAGAGAAAAGGGAATGATAAGTGAAAGGCTGAAGAATATATCTGATATAAGGACAATGGACCATGGAGGAAAGGGAAGGAGGGCACTAGAGAGAAGTAATGGGTAGGTGAGGAGAAATGAAGTAGTGAGGGGGCCAAGAATGGGGAATGGAAAAAGAGAGGGGGGGGTGAAATTACTGGAAGTTATGATGAAACTCCTGTTTACCGGGCTCCTATAGAAACTTGGTTCGTAACAGCACTGGACTCAGTGGTGAGAAAGCCACCTTTTTCAAACTCTATATGTCTTGGGTCCAACCAAACCGAAAGGTCAGGATGTTTTGACCAGCCGAACCCCGACCTGACCGAATACTGTGAGAATACTACCCACATGCAATTATCTGTCGGCAGGAAATAATAGGTCATACACCGCATACAATTATAAAGAAGGTTTATTTATGAATTTTAGCTTAAACAGTTATTAAAAGGAAAAAAAAAGAGGAAAAAAGGGCCATTATAATTAAACCAGTCAAATGTGCACAAGGTTGGAGATTATATGTTCCAAAAACTGGATGTGTCCCTTATTCACGTTGACGACTCCTATTCACCAATCATCAGTTGAACTTCTCATCTTGTACTGCATAGAATTGCCCATTTCAGTTTGATCGAATCCTACGGACAGTTCTCTCGATCTTCTTCTCTATTCATCTCCCAGCAAGAAGATCACAACCCCCCCCCCCCATCAATGTTCATTACAAAACCTCTCTGCCCAGCTTTCTCCAGAACCTTCTCCCAATTTCATCATTGTGGTTGGCTGACCCAACATTCCTAAGTTGAACATCACAACCCTTTATCTTTAACTGAACCCCAAACACTACCAGAAGAACACACTGCTTCTATAGAAAACTAGTAAATGAAATACCCTATAGCATTAGCAATAAAAAATTTATCCAGGGAGTTGCATAGAAATTGATGTTTATGCTGTCAAGTTGGAGATTCCCTAGATGGAATATGAGGTGTTGATCCTCCAACCTTTGAGTGGCTTCATTATGGCAGTAGAGGAGGCCATGGGAATGGGAAGTTGATTTGGAATGGGTGGGCAGTGGGAAATCCTGCTTTCTGTGGTGGATGCAGTGAAGGCTTTCAAGGAAGCATTCCTAATGTGTGTTGGGTCTTACTGATTATGGAAGAGGTTGCACTGAGAGCTCAGGATTCAGTAGATGATCCTGACAAATTCGCAAGTGAAGTGTTGCTTCACCTGGAAGAACTGTTTGGGGTCCTGAATGGTGATGAGGGAGGAGGTGTAGCACTTGCTCCACGTTAAGAATGTGCCAGCTGGGAGGTCAGTGGAGAGGTATGGGTGACAAGGAAGTCCTGTAGAGAGTGATCCCTATGGAGAGTGGTGGGGGAAGGAAAGATGTGCTTAGTGGTAGGATCTGAATATAGATGGCAAAAGTTATGGAGAATGATATGCTGGATACGGTAGTAAAGGACCAGGGGAACCCTATTCCTACTATGTCCTTGGGAGAATGGGTTGAGGGCAGATGTTTGGAAAATGGATGGGACCCAATGTTTCCTCTAATTTGTAATGACCAGTAGGTACAAAAACCTTGTTCTGTGCATTTTTTTTGCCCAGTGACAGCATGTGAGCTCCGAATAATTTCTTAAATAAAAAGTGTTAGAAACCGGGAAAGGAAATGTGATTGTATATGATTGTGAAATATACTTAACATGCCAACAAGGTAGAGGGTGACAACCTTTTGTGCGCAGTTTAAATTCCCTTGTACGCTAGTAGTAAAAAGATGTGTGCATGTGCACACCTTAGAAGGAATATTGATGGGATCCTGTCCTTTGATGAAGGAGGAAATGTCAGGTTCTGAGGTTTTGTATATTTCAGGGTATCCTCTAGCTTTTATGGAAAGGCAAATAGTAAAGTTTTTGACTCAGTGGCCCTTTGTCATGCCTTTTATTGTGTACTGAACCACAATTACAGCTTCAAGTCCTATCTGGTCATTCTTTAGTCTATTTTTATGTGTGGGTTGTTATTCTCTCATAATTCAAAATGCTGCATTTTATTTTATTGTTTTGTTTTCTTGGTGTCTGAGAATTCTTAAATATTGACGGCTATTCAGCTAAGTGACACTTCCTGGGTACCAAGAACTCTCTATGCTGGACACTTGATAGCAAATGACATCAGGGAAAAAAATATGACCTTCAACATTTTTCTTCAGTATATTTATGCCAGTGCTAAAATTGACTTTGTGGGGCATACACTTTTCCTTGGATAAATTGAAGAACACAAATGCTGAAGAATTAAGGGCCAGTTGAGTCTTTTTACATTTCAACTATAAGCAAGCAAAATCTCTTGTATCTTTTCTAGAATGGCAAATAGATTTCAAAAGTACAACCACCGGTCTGCCAAGATTTCTATAATTCTACCTATACTATCCCAGTTTAAGCAGTGTGCACACGTCTGCACTTGAGGAATTAATTGCAAATACTGTTTGTCTCAGATGCCATTATGACATTGTTAGGGTAGATTTAAATTACTTTGGCAGTGCATAGAACCCAAGTAGCAGGGAGGCAAATGGAAGACTGGAAAGTGTTGCGGAAGTCAGTGACAGCAGTTGAGTAAACAGGACACACAGGAGAACTGTAGAGTGAGGAAAGCCTAGTGAATTAAATTCTGAGGGAAAGATATATATGCATCTGGCAAGCAATCTGCGTTCAGTGGCATTCAGGACTGGCAACCCAGAAAAGGACAAGAGGTCTGGGTATGACCTCCGGGTAGCCATCTTGTATGCAAAAGTAGCAATTCTGGACCAAACTTGAATTGCAAAAGAATGCTTGACAGCTGTAGCAGGGCTTGAATACCATCATCTCGTACAAAGCAAAACCAAGGAACATAAATGATAATCAAGTCTTGCTTCCAGATGAGCTCAATGCCTTTTATGCTCACTTTGACTAACAGAACATGGAGGCGCTTTCACAAGCTCGCACAGCCCTTGACAGCCCTATGATTTCAATCTCTGAGGCTGATGTGAGAGCATTCTCCAGTGGGGGGTGAACCCAGGGAAAGCATCTGGCCCAGACAGTGTACCTGGCCAGGTACTGAAGATCTATGTTAATGCTGGAGAGTTTACTGACATCTTCAACCTCTCCTTCAGCAGTCTGATGTACCCTGTACTCTGTCTCAGAGGCTGATGTCAGAACATCTTTCGGGAGGGTGAACCCTCGCAAGTTAACAGGTTCAGATGGTGTAGCTGGTAGGGCACTGAAAACCTGTGTCAACCAACTGGTGGGAGTGTTCAAGGTCATCTTCAATCTCTGACTGTTGCAGTTGGAGGTTCTTCTCTGCTTCAAGAGGGTGACAATCATACCAGTGCTCAAGAAGAGCAGGGTGAGCTGTGTCAATCTGTATTGCCCAGTTGCACTCACATCTACTGTGACGGAGGGCTTCAAGAGATTGGTCATGGCCAGAATCAACTTCTGCCTAAGCAAGGACCTGAATCCACTGCAATTTGCCTTTTACCACAGTAGGTCTACAGCAGATGCATTCTCCCTGGCTCTCTCCTTGGCTTTGGATCACCAGAACAAAAGTAATACCTATGTCAGGCTGCTTTTTGCTGATCACAGCTCAGCATTCAACACCATCATGTCCTCAGTGCTAATCAACAAGTTCCAAAACCTGGGTCTCTGTACCTCTGGCTGCAATTGAATCCTTTACTTCCTCATTGAGAGCCCACAGTCAGTGCAGATTAGGTATGACATTTCCTCCTTGCTGATGATCAACACAAGCGCACCCCAAGGATGCATGCTAAGCCCACTGCTCCACTGTCTGAGCTCCCATACCTGTGTGTCTAAGCACTGTTCAAACACATAAGTTTGCTGATGACACAACTATTTTTGGCAGAATTTTGGATGGTGATTTGGAGGTACATAGGAGTGCAATAAATCAATTGGTTTAGTGGTGGTGTAACAACAACCTTACATTCAAAGTCAGTATAACCAAGGAAAGTTGGAAAACCAGGGAGATTTCCGTGATCATTTTGGTAGTGGTATACATTCCACCACAGGCCAATGTCAATCAGGCTTTAGATTATCTGAACAATGGGAACATGCCTGAAACAGCGTACCCTAATGCCTTCACCATCGTTTTGGGGGATTTTAACCAGACCAGTCTGAAAAAAAAATCACTAAACAATTACCATCAACAAATCACTTGCTATACCAGCGGAAACAGCACACTGGACCATTGCTACACCACCATCAAGAATGCCTACCGTGCTATTCCACGCCCTCCCTTCGGGAAGTCTGATCACCTGGCTGTACTTCTACTCCCTTTGTATAGGCAGGGACTGAAGACTGCAGCACCATTAGTGAGGACCAAGAAGGTATGGACAAGGGAAGCACAGGAGTGTTTAAAGGACTGCTTTGAATCAGTGATCTGGACCGTATTCAGGGATTCATCTTCGAATCTAAATGAGTATTCTGTGGTTGTTACCAACTTCATTAAACCTGTGTGGATGAGTGTGTGCCTCCAGCGACTTGCTGTACAACCCCAAACCAAAAGCCGTGGATGAGCCAGGAGGTACATTGTCTGCTGAAGGCTAGGTCTGTGGCATTCAAGTCTGATCACCAAGATTTGTACCAGAAAACCAGGTATGACTTGTGGAGGACTAGTTCAAGGGCAAAGAGACAATTTCGAATGGGGTTGTAGGTGATACTGGATGTACAACAACTCTGGCAGGGTTTGCAAGACATGATTTCCTTTCTTTCTTTCTTTTTCAATCTTTTTATTAAATTTCATATATAAAAAAAATAACATAATATTGTGTTAAATAGGTTATGAATACATTAGACTTAAAGTTAAATTAGTAATAAGATAACAATATCTTATTAAAATATCAGCAAAAAAATTGTACAATAATCAATCTAACCTATATTGATTATACATGAAAAAGAATAAGAATAGTCATCAAAAGAAAAAAAATATAAAAATGCAAAAAAAAATGTATATTAAAAAAAATAAACCTAAACTAACATGGGCAATAATAATAGTTTATATGTATATGATAGTGTCAAAAACTCCCGAACTCCATACCAGAACAAGAATAAAAAGAGAAAAGGTCTGGAAGAGGCCAAATTAATTCATATGAAAGTGTCGAATGAATGGTCCCCAAGTTTCTTCAAATTTAATTGATGAATCGAAGATAGTACTTCTAATTTTTTCTAAGCTCAGACAAGAGATAGTTTGAGAGAACCACTGAAATGTGGTAGGAGGATTTACTTCTTTCCAATTTTGTAATATAGACCTTCTGGCAATTAATGTCGCAAAGGCAATCATTCGTCTAATTGAAGGGGAAAGTCGACTACCATCCTCATTTAGTATACCAAAAATTGCAGTGATAAAATGAGATTGTAAATCAATATTCCAAATTGAGGAAATGGTAGCAAATATGTCCTTCCAATAGTTATGTAAGGTAGGACATGACCAAAACATGTGGGTCAATGAGGCCACATCTGAATGACATTAATATGAGAATAAAATCGAGCAAGCTTACCTTTAGACATATGAGCTCTATGTACGACCTTAAATTGTATTAAAGCATGTTTAGCACATATAGAAGAAGAATTAACCATTTGTAAAATTTTTTCCCATTTTTCTGTTGATATATTGTATTGAAGTTCTTTTTCCCACTCTTGTTTAATTCTACCCGATACCTCTGGTTGTATCTTCGTAATTATATTATAAATAAGAGCCACTAATCCCTTCTGACAGGGATTCAAAGTAAAAATCATATCTGAAAAATCTATCAAAGTTGAATTGGGAAAGGATGGTAAAACTTTATATAAAAAATTTCTAATTTGTAAATATCTAAAAAAAATTAGATTTAGGTAACTTAAATTTGTTGGAAAGTTGGTCAAAAGACATCAAACTACCTTCAGAAAAAAGATCACAAAAACATATACCTTTCCTTTTCCATATGCTAAAAGCTTGATCTGTTAAAGAAGGTTTAAAAAAAAAGTTAAGTAAGATAGGGCTATCAAGAACAAAGTTTTTCAGAGTAAAAAATTTAGAATGTAATGATGCACAAGGATATTCTCTATTCTCCGTTCTTGGTTCTTCTCTCCCTGCTGATTTAGTTAAACTCAATAAACAGATATTCAACCTTATTGTCAAACGTACATTACGAATTTGGTTTCAATTTCGTAAGTTTTTTACTCTGAAAAACTTTGTTCTTCATGATTTCCTACAAAGTGAAACTCAATAGCATGAATGGCAGCAATGTTTAACTACCAGATGGACTCAACACCTACAATGCCTGCTTTGAAAGGGAGACTATAACTGCATCTGTGAAAATCCCTGCTGCACTCGGTGAGCCTGTGATCTCTGTGGGAGGCGATGGAGGAGACTGCAGAGCCTCTGACGATGATCTTTGCATCATCACTGGGGATGGGAGAGGTTCCGGAGGATTGGAGGGTTGCAAACGTTGTTCCTTTATGCAAGAAAGGGAGTAGAGATAGTCCAGGAAATTGTAGACCAGTGAGTCTTACCTTAGTGGTTGGTAAGTTGATGGAGAAGATCCTGAGAGGAAGGATTTATGAACATTTGGAGAGGTATAATATGATTAGGAGTAGTCAGTATGGCTTTGTTAAGGACAGGTTGTGCCTTACGAGCCTGATTGAATTTTTTTGAGGATGTGTCTAAACACATTGATGAAGGGAGAGTAGTAGATGTAATGTATATGGATTTCAGCAAGGCATTTGATGAGGTACCCCATGCAAGGCTTATTGAGAAAGTAAGGAGGCATGGGATCCAAGGGGACCTTGCTTTGTGGATCCAGAACTGGCTTGCCCACAGAAGGCAAAGAGTGGTTGTAGACGGGTCATATTCTGCATGGAGATAGGTGACCAGTGGTGTGCCTCAGGGATCTGTTCTGGGACCCCTTCTCTTCATGATTTTTATAAATGACCTGGATGAGGAAGTGGAGGGATGGGTTAGCAAGTTTGCAGATGACACAAAGGTTGGAGGTGTTGTGGATAGTGTGGAGGGCTGTCAGAGGTTACAGCGGGACATTGATAGGATGCAAAACTGGGCTGAGAAGTGGCAGATGGAGTTCAACCCAGAAGTGTGAAGTGGTTCATTCTGGTAGGTCAAATATGATGGCAGAATATAGTAGTAATGGTAAGACTCTTGGCAGTGTGGAGGATCAGAGGGATCTTGGGGTCCGAGTCCATAGGATGCTCAAAGCAGTTGTTCAGGTTGATTCTGTGCTTAAGGTGGTGTACAGTATATTGAGCTTCATCAACTGCGGAATTGGATTTAGGAGCTGAGAGGTAATGTCGCTATATAGGACTCTGCTCAGACCCCACTGGGAGTGCTGTGCTCAGTTTTGGTCACCTCACTACAGGAAGGATGTGGAAGCCATTGAAAGGGTGCAGAGGAGATTTACAAGGATGTTGCCTGGATTGGGGAGCATGTCTTATGAGAATAGGTTGAGTGAACTCTGCCTTTTCTCCTTGGAACGATGGAGGATTAGAGGTGTACAAGATGAGAGGCATTGATCGTGTGGATAGTCAAAGGTTTTTTCCCAGGGCTGAAATGGTTGTCACAAGAGGACACAGGTTTAAGGTGTTGGGGAGTAGCTACAGAGGAGATGTCAGGGGTAAGTTTTTTTTTCCTCAGAGTGGTGTGTGTGGGATGGGCTGCTGGCAACGGTGGTGGAGGCGGATATGATAGGGTCTTTTAAGAGACTTTTGGATAGGTAGATGGAGCTTAGAAAAATAGAAGGCTCTGGGTAAGCCTAGTAATTTCTAAGGTAGGGACATGTTCGGCGCAAATTTGTGGGCTGAAGGGCCTGTATTGTGCTGTAGATTTTCTATGTTTCTAAATGTCCTGTATCATGGGAAGTTCACAACTACAGATAAGCTGACTGTCCGCACCACTCTCTGCAGAATCCTGCGACTAAGAGAGGTACAGTTCCCATACTAGGCAGTGATATAGCCAATCAGAGTGCACTCAATCATGCCTCTGTAGAAAGTTCTTAGGATTGGGGGGGCCCATACCAAACTTCCTCAACTGTCTGAGGTGAAAGAGATGCTGTTGTGGCATTTTCACCACGCAGCTGGTGTGTACAGACTACATGAGGTCCTCAGTTATGTGGGTGCTGAGGAATTTAAAGCTGTTTACCCTCTCAATCCCAGGTCCATTGATGTCAATAGTGGTTAGCCTGTCTCCGTTCCTCCTGTAATCCACAACCAGCTCCTTTGTTTTTGCAACACTGAAGGAGAGGTTGTTTCTTTGACACAAGAGAGATGACTTCTTCCCTGTAGGCCACCTCAGTATTGTTTGAGATTAGGCAGTCAATGTAGTATTGTTAGCAAATTTAATTAGCAGTTTGGAGCTGTGGGTAGCGATACAGTCATGGGTATGCAGAGAGTAAATGAGAGAGTTTAGGACATAGCCCTGAGGGGCATCTGTGTTGAGAGTCAGAGGGGCAGAGATGAGGGAGCCCACTCTTAACACCTACTGGCGATCTGACAGGAAGTCCAGGATCCAGCTGCACAAAGCAGGGTGAAGGCCGAGGTCTCTGAGCTTCCTGTCGAGCCTGGATGGAATTATGGTGTTGAATGCTAAACTGTAGTCCAAGAGCAGCATTCTCACAGAAGCATCCTTCTCCAGATGTGTAAGGACAGTATGTAGAGCAGTGGCTATTAAATCGTCTGTTGACCAGTTGTTTCGGTAGGCGAATTGTGGAGGGTCCAGTTTGGATGGTAGTAAATTGCAGATGTAGTCCTTGACCAGCCTCTCAAAGCATTTGCCTTCATGCAATGCTTTCAGTGATTGCATCCTCTAAATCTTAATTTTCATTGTAACATTCAAAATGATAGTTGAGATGATGAAAGAGCAAATTTCAGAACATATTCCAGTTATATTAATTCTGATTCTGCTTCAAGTAGATTTCAATCATGTCTGTTCCTGAGAAGTATGTGGTAATCTGTCTTAATGGCTAGCATTTATTAGCACTTATGAACTCTGTGATGAAGTGCTTTGAGAGGTTGGCATATTAATTCCTGCCTGAGAAGTGACTTGAATCTGCTCCAATTTGCCTGCAGTCACAACAGGTCAACAGCAGATACCATCTAGGCAATGAGGATACATACATCAGGATACTCTCCATTGACTACAGCTCAGCATTCAATCACTAGCCTTCAAGACTAAGGCCTTAATACCTCCTTGTATAACTCGATCCTCTATTTCCTCACTTGCAGACCCAAGACAGTATGAAACCAGTAACATCTGACAGGAGATGGCAGCAAAATGTCTTCCACAATCACAGTCGTCAGAGGCGCAACCCACAGCTGTGTGTGTAGCCCTGTGCTGTATTTGCTTTACACCCATGACTGTGTGGTTAAGTACAGCTCCAATGCCATACTTAAGTTTACTGATGACACCACTGTAATTGCTTTATCAAAGGTGATGATGAAGTGGCATATTCCAGAGGGAAACTGAAAATCTGCTCGAATGGTCCCACAATGACCTCTCATTCTACATCAGCAAAGTCAAGGAACTGATTATTGACTACAGCAGGAAGAAACTGGAGGTCCATGAGGCAGTCCTCATTAGGGAATCAGAGGTGGTGAGGGTCATTAACTTTAGATTCCTTGGTGTTATCATTTCATAGGATCTGTCCTGGGACCAACACGCAAATACCATTGTAAAGAAGGCACAGCAGTCACGGTAGCAGAGTGAATACCACGATGCTATTAGAACTCAGGGCACTGGATTTGGAGTTCAATCCCAGCATCCTCTGTAAGGCGAATCTACATCCTTCCAGTGAATTACATGGATTTTTCCTGGTCCTCTGGTTTCTTCCCACAGTCACCAATGTACTGGCTAGGTTAATTAGTCATTATAAATTGCCCTGTGATTAGGATAGGGTTAAATGGGGGCTTTTGGTGGGGCAATTACTGGGTGGTGTGGCTCGAAGTTACGGAGGAGCCTATTCTGTAATGTATCTCCAAATAAATATTAATTGTTTCTCCCATCTATTGACCCAAATGCTTTTTATTTGGCAGACCTTGTCAGATCTAGGTGGTATAGGCTTGATCCTTCACCTTCAAATTTGGATGCCATAAATTGCACTGCATGGAGTTAATGAACTATTTTACAATTACATGAATATTTCACCTAGAGAATTTTGTAGGAAACTGCCAGATATCAGAAAAAGTATACAATTGTAAGTACTGCAGTTGATTCAGAATTATTTATATACAATTCTGAATTAGAAGTAAAACTTTTTCTGTATCTTAGTAAAAATTTTTGCATGCACATCCTATCCTTTCTGTAGTTCTTGAGATCTCACCTAAAACACCCTGATGACCCAATGAGAGTTCACTAGTTTTAAATGTTGTCGATTTAACTTCAGAGAGATTTATTAGTTATACTTATTCCTGTCTTTAATTTCTGGTAGTTTTAATTAAATAAAAATAAATAAACAGCTGACTTGCCTTGGGGGGGGGGGGGGAGAGTTCTGTTTCTTAAACTAGCTAATTAATTGGGCCTGATCCTGCATTCAATACATTAGTACTCTGAAGAGTTCACTGGCAGAGCTAGAAGTCTGATGTTGATCTCCAGATCATTTGACTTATGGATTTCCTTGGAACTGCATCCACACACAAGTATGATTTAGCCCAGTGCTTCAGCTGTGCTTAGTTCAAAGCCATACAACATGGGTACAGGCCATCCAGCCCATCGTGTCCTTGCTAACCAGTGAGCACCCATCCTTATCTCATTTTACAGCACTTGGCTGTAGCCTTCAGTGCCTAGGCAATTCAGATGTTCATCTGGATGCTCTTCAAGTGCTATTAGTAACCCTGCTTCTACAACCTCCCTGGCAATGGATTCCAGGCACTTGCTATTCTCTGGGTTAAAAGGATCCCACTTGTAACCCCTATCCTAATATAATAATTCTATGTCTGCCTGCTTTGTTATTCTCTAATGCAAAATGATTCCTGCAATCCATCTTATCTACATCTTTCATCATGTTTTATTAAATTACAATCCAACCTTCCTTTCCTTGTCTTCAGTGCACTGACTGGTGAAGTGCAACATCACATTTGCCTTTTTAATCATATTATCAACTTGCATTGCCAGCTTCAGGGATCTTCAGATATACCAAATTTGCAAATTGGTATTTTGCATACCAAAATACCTCTTCCTCAGAACTACTTAAGACCTTTCCATTCATGCTCTTTGTTCCAGCCTCATTAGCACTCCCAAAACATGTTGCCTTACTTTTATCTGGATTAAACTCTGTCTTCTATTTCTCAGCCTAAACTGTGCTTCATAAAGATTTTGTCCTTTGTCTTTAAACCTTATCATGAAATCCAATATCCAACCTGTTTTTTAAAAGCTGCATTTAAGAACCCTACCCCTACTACTTGTAAAGGTTTTGGCACATTCAGCCCAGAATTGGGCCATTTGGCCTATGCCACGCATTTTTCTTACCTACCTACATTGATTTCTATTACCTATTTAGGTCTGTAGCTTCTATACCTTTTGGTGATCTAAATATTTGTTTAGATGAAGTGTTGTAAAGGTGTCTGTCTCCACAAGATCAACAAAATGTGTGGGGATTGGGAATCCTCCTCATATCCTCTATGAAACTTCCTCTCTCACCTTAAACTTACACTGCCTTGTTCTTGATCAGGGAAAAAGATTTTTACTATTTACTCTATTGATTTCCCTTGCTCCCTTGCTCCTCTTCTCCAGTCTCTCATTTTATCTGTGATGCCCCACTTCAGGTAACATCCTGGTGGATCTGCTCTGCATTCTCTTCAGCACAATCTCATCCTTTTTCTAATGTGGCTACCAGAACTGCACACAATATTCTAGGTATGGTATGACAATGTTTTGTAAAGCTGTAACATGATGTACCACTCTTGACTTCACTGGCAACGGCATAGAATATAAGCATGCCAAATGCTTTAGTCACCATCTTTTTCATTGGTGCAGCCAGTTGCAGGGAGTCTTTAGACTTGAATTCCAATGTCCCTCTGTTCATCAACACTCCCACTGGTCTACTATTATTTACCATATACATACTATACTTATTTGCCTTCCCAGACACATCACCTTATACTTGTCAGGATTAATTTGTATTGCCATTGATTCGCCCAACTTTCCAACTAATCCACATTGTGCTGCAGCTTTAAATAATCTTCTTTACTACCTATACCAGTATCAATTTTGGGATCATCTGCAAATTGAAATATTAAGCCCTATACATTCACATGCAATTTGCAACCGTATATTACAGACATCAAAGGTGACAGTACTGATCCTTGTGATAAACCACTGGCCATAGACTTTAAATCAGAAAATCAACTCTCCAGCATTACTCTTGTTTCCCAATGTCAAGTCAATTTTGGATCCAGCTTTGTAGCTGTCTGGAATCCAGGGCTCTAACCTGATATGTGGGACCATGACAAAGGTCAAATTAAAGTCCATGTCGACAATATCTTCCACAATTTCCTCATCAATGTGCTTAGATACCATATTGAAAAAAAAACTAATTTTTGTTGCAGGATTTCCTATTTTTTTTTAAATTAAGATAACTATCCTGTATCAATCCTGTGTTTTCAAGTAAATTGTACCCTTTTTTTCCCCAATAGCTTTCTTACAACTGATGTAAAACTCACCAGTCTGTAGTTATGAGGCTTCTCCCTTCTTTCCTCTCTGAATAAAGGAACACATTTTTGCTGTCTGCCAGTAATCTAGTAGTTCAGTAATGGCTAATGAAGATACACAATTGTTTAATAATCCCCCATACACCTCCCATAACCTATAAACATCTCCTGAGATTTGTCCATTTTTATGCATCCCAAAACCTCTGGCATATTCTTTCCAATGGACTGTTTGTTCCACTCCCGTTAGGGAGGAGGCTGTGTAGCATTCACACCAAGATCACTAGACTCAAAAATAGTTACCTTCTCAAGCAGAAGGCTGATCGACATCTCCCACCCACTAATTGCACCACTACTTTATTATTTCCTGTCAGTCACCTTATGCACAACCTAGTATCACATTATGGACATACAATCAATCCATGTGTATAAGCTCACATATGTATTTATATTTATTGTTTTTACTATCTTTGTGTTCTTTTATGTTAATTTTGCATTGCATCAGAACTGGAGTAACAATAATTCTGTTATCCTGTATACTTGTGTGCAGGAAATAAAATTAAGCAATTTTGAATCTAATGTTGAAATGCCCCAGAACTTTGGTGTTTCTTTCCCTGAGCAGTTACTCCACTGTGTTCTTGGTGAATGCAGATGAGAAATATTCTTCTATGACATTGCCCACATCCCTCGAATCCATACATGTGTATCTGGAATGCATTATTAAAGAAGTATGGAATTGAATACAATCCACTTAAGAGAACAATTTAAGAGACATCTAAACAAACATTTAAATAAGCACGGCAGTGTATTTCTAAACATGAGAAAATCTGCAGATGGAGATCCAAAGCAACCCACAAAATGCTGGAGGAACTCAGTAGCCAGGCAGTATCCATGGAAAAGAGTAAACAATTGACATTTTGGGCCGAGACTCTTTTTCCAGTCCGGAAAGGAATGGGAGAAGTCAGAGTAAGAAGGTGGGGTGGGGAGAGGAGGAAGAAGTACAAGGCACTATATTTGGTGAATGTCAAGGCTTCACTTTAAACTTGTCTGCCAATGATATTTCATGGGTAAGTCAGGCAGTGTCAACAGATGAAGAAGCAGCATTGATGTCTTGGGTTGAACCCTTTATTAGAACAGTAAGAAAGAAAATAAATTAATTTTAAGCTGCAGAAAGAGTGCAGGAGAGATAGTCAAGAAAGAAAATCTCTAATAGTGAGGTTAGGGTCATTGGTGATAAGCCAGTGATCAAACCATCTGTTTAATAGATAACTAAGAGAAGCCAGAGAAAATATGCAAAAGGACGTGGAAAAGCTGAAATGCTGATTAGGCAGTTTTAATGCCCAAATGAAGAAAGTTAGTATTACAGATAGAACTGGACAATCCTAATACCAGTACAGAGAATGAGTGATGTGAAATTGTTGAATTCCATCGCAGTCTCAAGTCTGCAACATGTCCAGATGGATGATGAGGTGCAGCTCCTCAAGCTTGCATCAGGATTTATAATGGTGCATGGGTCTACAGACACAGAGACACGTACACTTCAAAATGTGAAATGCGTGGAGAACTAAAGTGCCAAAGAACTGGAAGGTCAGGACAAAACAAAAATGCTTCACGAAGTAATCATTAATCTGTGCTTGGTCTCTTCAATTCAGAGGGACTGAAGGCATTATACCAGTGAACTGCTGCTTCAACTGAAAAAGCTGTTTGGATTCTAGAACGCTGAGAATGGATGAATTTATTTTCAGAAAAACAGATGTTTCATTTCCTATGGTTGCATGGAAAGTGCAGAATGAGAAAACAGTTTTCAGTTGTAAATTAACCTTTTGACAACTTCAAATACCTCTTATTACTTTATCCTGGTCATTTATTCTCTCTAAAGCTTCCCCATTGCCTGGAACTTCCACACACTGGTTGTGCCTTTGCTTCTCAGATTCAACCTGACATAACTCAGGCTTCCGAACATCCCTTCAATTGTACCCCCATCCAATCTTCGTACTTCCTATTTTATTGAAGGTTCGTACAATGTGCAGGTGTGCTAATGCACATATATATTACTTATAAATCAGATGTTAATTCAAAATTAGACAGTCAAATGATACCCATTTGTAAAATTTCTTAATTTAAGTACTAATATTTTTTCATTCTTCTTTCCCCCACTTTTTGTCACTTAGTAGAATTAGACAAGATGTATTTGAACTGCAGGTGTTTAGATAATATCTCTTGACTAGTGTAACATACTGTAAGGTTTCACTGCTAAGGCTAATGTAATGGTTTCTATGTAATGTTCCACTATTAAGGTAATGATTTCTCTGTGGCAGCAATGTTTGAGTTATGACTAGAGATAACGGGACTTTGGAATTCAGTGGCTATCCAATGGGAGAAATCCTGTTCTTTCTTGTATGTCTGGGAGCTGGACAGTCTTTTGTTGAGGAGAGATGAAGAGGGAAGATGCGTATAGAGAGAGCTGGTAGACCACAGTTAGAGTGAACTGGGATCTGAGGGTCCAAAGATCGGTGACTTTCAGAGGAGACCGATGGTGGAAGAATGACTACTGAGTGAGCTCCAATGTAATTTTGACTTTGACTTGGACCCTTTTTTGTTTTATTTTCATTACTAACCCTGTATTCAGATTAAGATTCATAAGGTCTATCATTTAGTTGCATATGGTGTACTGTCTGATATTTTGCGTTGTGGGTTTGTAACAGGGGGTACGTTATACTGCACCCACACAAGCGTGTATACCCAGTTTGGCGGGGCCGAAGGCTGATTCCCCTAGATCAGGGGTCAGCAACCTTTACCACTGAAAGAGCCACTTGGACCCGTTTCCCACAGAAAAGAAAACACTGGGAGCCGCAAAACCCGTTTGACATTTAAAATGAAATAACACTGCATACAACGTTTTTTTTGCCTTTATGCTATGTATAAACAAACTATAATGTGTTGCATTTATGAAATTGATGAACTCCTGCAGAGAAAACGAAATTACATTTCTGCATGCAACAAAAACATTTTGAACTCCGAAAAAAAGACGTTGGGTTGAAGGTTACTTTTAAATAAAATACTCAATGTCTATTTGAGTTCTTCTTGTATTTATGAAAAACGCTGAACTTCAATTTTCCGCCAGCAGCAAACCAAAAATAACGTCAGCCAGCTGTCAACCTGAAAAATAAAAGGACTATTTCACTGAACAATGAAAAAATATGAATATTCCTAAAATAATAGGCAATTAAAATATGTATCATACTTGGTTAATGGGATTTCTGCTCCTGGACCTCAGCGCACAGCATCTGCACATCAGGGCTGTATGACGTCACCTTCATCTTTACACAGGATCGCAAGCTGTCATCTGTGAGGCGTGCACAATGTTTGTTTTTAATAAAGTTCATGTTGGAGAACACCTGCTCACATACATATGTGGATCCAAAGATCGACAGGACTCCAAGCGCTACTTTTTAATGTTTACATAAATGTCGGGGATAGCATTCCATGTTTCGAACACAAGTTTGTCCGGTTTAGGGAGGTTTTCAATATCACTCCATTTGTGATTCTGAGCAAGAACGGCCTTCTGACGGGCAACATCTTCAAGGTCTGCTGTCAAGCGTCTAAACTTGGACACCCATATGTCTTTGTCGGCTATTTCGGCCAGTTCCATCTCAAGATCAGGTTTACTCACACCTGCCAATGCAGTCGTATTCAGTAGAGATGAATCGATGCTTGGGGGAGTGACCGGGAAGGATAATGTGTTTTTTTCCTCTCTGAACTCACAGAAGCGTTTCCCAAACGATGTTTGCATTGCGATGATTGCAGAATGTAAATACTCCGAACTTATCATGTCGTGACCTTGTTTGAACACTCTCAAATTGGGGAAGTGAGACAAAGTGCCTTTCTGTCAATCTCTGGCAAGCACTGTCAACTTGCGCTCGAATGCCAAAACTCCTCCAACATGTGTAGGGCTGTACGTCCTTTCCCCTGAAGAGCTGTGTTCAGCGTGTTCAGGTGCGCTGTCATGTCTACCATGAAGTGTAGCTTTTCCAGCCCTTTGCTGCCCAGGAAAGTTTTCACTTCTTCCAGACACGCGACAAAGCGTTTCAGCACCTCCCCTCTGGACAGCCACCGGACTTTGTTGTGCAGCAGGAGATCAGAATATGCGCTTTCCAGCTCGTCCAGTAACAAACGGAATTGACGGTGATTTAAACTTTTTGCCATTATTTTATTGACAATCTGAATGACAACATCCATTACTTCTGTGCATTCCGGAGGAAATGTTTGAGCGCACAGTGCCTCTTGGTGCAAGATGCAGTGAAAAATCAGCAGCTTTCTGTCCAGCGACTTCTGCAGTAAAGCCACAATTCCCTTGTGCGTTCCCGTCATATTCGGTGCCCCATCAGTAGCTACTGACACCAGGTGGGTAGTCTTTATTCCTTTGGCTCTTAAAGAATTCAAGACAGCCTCACAGATGTCCTCCCCCCGTGTTTGGTCTTTTAGAGGTATCAACTCAATCAGTTCTTCCTGTGGCCCAGCAGAGTTTACATACCGGCAGAATAACGCTATTTGTTCAATATCACCTTTGTCTTTAGACTCGTCACAGGCAATCGAGCAGGCCACAGCTGAATTGATGTCTTTAATTTGCTGTCTTGTGATGTCTTCTGCCATTTTTATGGTTCTGTCTTTGACAGTCTTTGCAGAGAGGGGCATATCCCTGATTTTCTGCACAATTTCACTCTTGTTTTTAAAGTCCGTGAATAGATGTTCTGAAATCTTAATGAAAGATTCTTTTATATATTCACCATCTGTAAACTGCTTCCCGTGCCTGACTATTTCCTGAGCGGCAATATAACTAGCGTATGTCGTTGGTTTTCCGGACTTCATCCATTGCTTGAAATGATTTTTGCTCAGATCAACCTTCCGCATCAGTTCCGAAACGGCTTTCTTTCTCTCATCTCCATCCGGATATTTTTGAGCAAAGGCTGCGTGTTTATTCTAGAAATGCTTTGCAACATATGACTTTTTGTTGTTTGCTAGTTTCTCATTGCATATTAAGCATACCGGTAAACCAGTCTCGTCAACAGTGAAAGCAAATGAATCTGTCCACGTATCATTAAACGTTCTGTTTTCTTCAGTCACTTTTCTTTTTTTAGAATTCTCCATAGTTGGCCTACCTTGGATCGAAAAATTAAAGAAATCGCGCACTGACGGGTGTCAGGTATTGGCAGTGGTGACGTATATTAATAGCGATAAAAACACATTGTAGCGGTGTGCTCACGCAGTCAGTAAACTGCAGTCGAATAACTTTATTCGAACTAAACAGCCTTGCTTTTAAGCCTCCCTCAACCTGGCCCCCATGGGCGCGGATGCTGCAAAAGACCAATTATTTCCCAAAGCAACAGGGAGCCGCAGCACAGAGGTAAAAGAGCCGCATGTGGCTCCAGAGCCGCGGGTTGCCGACGCCCGCCCTAGATGAATGTAAGCTGGCCAAGCCTGAGGGTCACACTAGTCAAAGCTGTAAAACTGAAACCAGAGATTTGAGACTGCAGATACTGGAACCTGGAACAAAAATCAAATTGCTGGAGCAACTCTGGGTCAAATGGCATTTGTGGGGGTGGTTAGGAATGAATTGTTGACCTTTTGTCGCAAGACCCTGCATCACAACTGAGTGCAAAGGGAAGATAGCTTTGTGAAATGGGAGTTTGTTGGTGATATGAGGACCCAGGATAGGTGAGGGAATGCTAAGCAGGAGCTTTGTGGGGGAAAGGGAGGGGTCGAATTGGGAGTCAGATGAGCAGGTGACAGATGGAATCAGATAAAGGAGAACATAGGGGCAGATAATTTCAGGTGGAGGGAGGATGAAGTTGGTGGGTGATAGAAGTGGGGACACACGAGAAAGTGTGGTGGTACATAAGGAAAGTAATAATGGTCACTATTTAAGTGAGAGGTTAAGGCTGTATTGAGTCAGATAGGGGTGGGTGAAATATGAGGGTAATAGGTAGATAGCTGGAACCAGCTCAGGGAGTAGGGTGAAAATGGTCGGGGGTGGAGGCTGAATGGTTGAATTGGAAAGGGAATATAAATGGGAGGGCTGAAGTGGATTGGAAAGGCTGGCAGTGAACACAGGAACAATGGCTATCTGAAACAGGAAAATTAAATGTTTATATCATAGGTTTGTAGAATACCCAGGATGTTAATGAGGTGTTGTTCTTGTTTGCTTAGGGCTTACCCTGACAGTGGAGAAGGCCAAGAAAGGACAGTTTGGTATTGTTGATTATTCATCAATGGAACTAGGTTAGGAAACCACAAGCAACAAGTTGACCCTGGACCAACAATTTCTACTCTCCCCTTTGTACCAATACTCACTCAGACAACTTTTTCGCTTTATAAAACTGAATTAGGAGATCTCTGTTGGCCAGTGGATCGATCCTTTCTTCTCCCTATCCCTGATGTAGTGGTTCTTCCTTGTGACAGTGGGTCTCTGGAGAGAGTTGTCACTATCTTGTATCTGAAAATCTCTGCTTTTATAGCTATTCCTTACCAGTTCAAATGTTGCCTTTCAGTGTTACTGGCTATGGGTCATTTGAGTGATCTATAACACCTTATTGGCCCTGATGCAGAATTGATGACTGGTAATGTTCTCTTGGAGTCTGAGTAGTTTTAAACAGTCAAATCAGGTGACCCAGACTCTGAATCATATGGGACTATTTCTGCAAACCTGCCATTGTACACAATACACACAAAATGCTGGAGGAACTTGGCAGGCTAGGCAGCATTTATGGAAAAAAAGTACAGGTAGAAATGTTGCCTGAACTTTTTTCCACAGTTGCTGCCCAGCCTATTGAGTTCCTCCAACATTTTGTGTGTGTTGCTTGGATTTCCAGCATCTGCAGATTTTCTCTTGATTGTGCACAATACATTGCTCATCTGACAATGATGTCTGGTTTAGTAGGTCAATAGCAGAAATTCTGTGTCCACATTCAATTGCTCCGATTAGAATATCCCAGAGCATGAATCAGTTCTCAAGCAACTTGCAAGATGGAGGCGCAGCGCAGCTTCACAAAATGACAGCCTCCATCTCCTTCAAGCACACGGCAGGAACAAAGACATTTGTTCATCTGCTTCCACTGTTCTTGACTATTTGAGTTCCATGTTTTCTTCCGTATTTTAATTCCACCGTGGCCAATAGTATGGGATTTTGAAGTGGCGTTGAAGTGGCATACAACCGGGAGCTCAGGATGGCCATTGCATACAGAACACAGATGCTTTGCAAGTTGTTGCTTATTTTGTACTTTATCCACTAATGTAGGCTGGAGGAGGTGCACATTTTTCCCTCTGGTTTGCTTCTGTCTCTGTGTCTCAATTCCACTCCATCATCCTATTTCCCTTCACAGCTCCTTCTGTTCATCATTGCTTTACCCCTCTTCAGTCCCCATATCAGTTATAAGCTCCTGTCTCACCTTCCTCACCCACCACTTAAGCCAGCTATCTTCCCTATCCACTCTCAGCCTTAATGCAGTGCTTTGAAATGAAATGCCAGCAATACTTCCCCATCCCCACAGGATGTTGAGTGATCTGTTGAGTTTCTTGAGCAGTTTTTTTTGTATAATATAAACTGTCTTAACATTTTATTGTTCTGCTAATTGGCACCACTTGCTGCCTGTCCACCTTTTATATGACCAGCTGATATTGTCATTACCTCTAATTTAGGGTGGTTATCTTCTGAGAGATTGCCCAGATTTGTGGCAATCACCTCAAAGAAAGTTCTCTGGTGTTCCATGGTAATTGTGAGCAGTTTTTCATTGATTAATGAATAACTGAACAATAATTTCATTGAACAATAATTATGGAAGTTAAGATTATTTCTTTACATGTATTCATTATTTTACTATTAAAAGTATGAGACAGATTGAAATAAATGAAGCTGTTTAGAAAATATTCAAAACTTCTAAGCCAACAAATAATGGTCCTGAGTAAACTGAATTCGCCTTGCTCAATAATTCTGAAATAATTGACTTTTTTTCTCAAAGTGGTCTACAGAAATGAAATTAATTACCTTGTAATTTTCATGACTTCAAATTCCTTAAGGCCAGTATTTTCACATAAAGCCTCCGTGAGTACTATGCAATGAAAGGCAGTCAGAGCGTGCCAGACCTACTTTGCAAACAGGTTGACAAAAGCTGCCTCTTTTCCATACATGCTGGGTGCACCAATAATTGCTCTGGAAGGTTAACTTTTCAAACAGATAATTCTTTTAAGACTGCCTTACATATTTCATTGGCTCAACAAAATCAAGCAAAAATGGCAAGCCTAGCTAATGATGTAGCATCAGTCTTCTCATCAGCACAAATGGAAAGAAATTTATGTCAACTAATGTGTGTAGTTAGTTGTTTTGCTATGTTTGTTCCCTTCATTAATATTCTATATTTTACTGTATTTCCGCTCACTGGAAAATCATTAATTTGCTGAATAATTCTTTTTTCTTTCTGGAAAACTACTAAAAAGAAAAGGAGCATACTCTAGCCACAATTCTATAACGTATTTCCAATCACTGAGTTGTTTTCCATGTTGAGCAATAATCTTTAAAACCTCAAAACTAGCAGCAGCTGAGTTGGAATTACTGGAAATAAATGTAATCAAATTATTTGACTACATTTTTGTGGCTGAATTTTAGAAATTCTGTTCTTCCTGTTCTTGTTGGTTTACATTGCAAAGCCATTTATGAGCAGTATCATAATTTTGCTTTTTGGAGGAAGTCCTGCACATCACTGTTTTGGAACAAGATGCATAATCTGTAGATGCTGGAAATTCAAGCAACACACACAAAATGCTGGTGGAACACAGCAGGCCAGACAGCATCTAGAGGAAGAAGTACAGTCGACGTTTTGGGCCAAGTCGATGTTTTGGGCCGAGACCCTTCATAAGGACTCTTCGTCCTGACAAAGGGTCTCGGCCCGAAATGTCATCTGTACTTCTTCCTATAGATGCTGTCTGGCATGCTGTGTTCCACAGCATTTTGTGTGTGTTGCAATGCTTTATCACCCTTTGTAATAATGCTAAATCTTTCACTGCACCATTTTTGAAAATCTATGCTGTTTCTCCCATCATTTGAACATTCTTTTGTTTCTTTCCTGGGGTTTATCTGATGTTCTGAACCAGCTGAAAAGGATAAGCAGAATTTTAAAAATATCTCGCTGATAAATGTAAATAATATAGTTTTATTAATACATATAAATAAAATGTTTATTGCAAAAAATAAATTCATGGACGTGCTAAACTATAGTATTTACTGTTTTATCGCTGAAAATCCAGTGTTCACTCACAAACAGAAGAAAAAATATAAACAGAGCGAACCCAACTGTTTACTCTCCAAATACTGATGTATACACCAGGTCTGTGAGGATTTCAAAATGTAACATCTGGCATCATGTGTTCTTGCAACCATCTAGCTGGCAGCAAGTTGGCATTCTCTGTGAAAGCATCTCTCTGTTTATGGGTTGCAAAAAATTGCTCGCTGTTTCTTTTAACAGTAAAGACAATCAGTATGTGTCTTTTATATTATGGGTGGTCTTTACAGAATCAGCGGGCAGCACTGCATACAGCTGCCTACAAAATTTTTGTATGTGTCATTTTGGGCATGTGTGCCATAGGTTTACCTTCCCTGCTATTCTCATTATTTGCATAATTTTCCACATGCCCTTCCAGTTAGCTCTCTTCAGCCTTGTTCTTGCTGTTTTTTAAAGAATTTGATATATCACATCCTTTATTTCATCAAATTCTTCCTTTTGTTATACAGGGGGATTTAGGTTTGGTATCTTTTGACCCTTTGAGAATGTACCTGTCTTGTATCTGAACTTGTTCTATCACTGTTTCACCTGCCAATGTGCTGCTGCTTAACCTAGATAAACATTGGAGCTGCACACATTATAATTGCTGCATAATTCTTTGGAAGAATGTTTCTGACATATATGTTAATACAGGATGTTGGGAAGAATGTTAGATAAAACTTCTCGTCTTTGAGTACAGTAGTTGATTAATGGAATTTTTAATGTCCGTCTCAATGTAAAGATGAAGACTTGTCTGCAAATAAGATTTCAAACCAAGACCTGCCAGATGATACCACTACCAAATAGTGTAAAATAGTCTTAACTTTAGCTCAGTTTTCAGCACTCTCAGCCTATCTGATTTGCAGAGTATAGAACTTCAGGATGGTGGTAAACTTTATATTTAATTTTCTTGTTGCTGTATTATCTTTGTTGTTATTGACAGTTCCTTCTCTTAATACTATACTGTTAAGTAATTTGCTGGTCAATGTGCCATTTTAAACTCTGGCATTCAGTAAATTTTGCTCATCTTGAATAGTTTTGGAATAAATATTAGCATGAAAACATTTTGCATGTGCATATAATGGCTGACATGAAGTGGGAAGTATTCTATAATTATACAACTGTGTCTGTCCGTTTGTTCATGCGGCACACTTTCCATCCAGAATTATTTTATAGTTGTGGGGAGTGGTTGTACTGACAAGTCCAGCATTTACTGCTCTACATTGAAACCAAGCACAAGCAAACATTTAATGTTCCATCATTGACACTAGTAATAATTTTGTAAGAAAAATAAAATAATATGTAAAATATTCCTTCCCTTTAACAAATGCTGCAAGCATTAAATACATAAATTATATTGAGCATGTATTATCTTGCTGCTCTACTGATTAATGCTGTCTGTTATACTTTTGAAGCAAATTCAACAGGTTGCTATTTGTTGCTATCTTGAGGGGGTAGTAGGGTGCTTTAGTGAATTATGTGCTTCTACAAAATCTGCTATTAGGATAGTTCTTCAGTACTTGACCAACTTACATTCTGTTCTTGTACTTACTCCCATTCCAAGCATATTCTCTCAGGTTAAACACTGATTCATCAGCTAAAGGAGGACAATTAAAGGCAACCTCCAGGAAAATTTCTTACTTGCCCTTGACCCAATGACAGGAGAATACATTGGGTTTAGACTCAATATTGAGAGCCCCTTTGTAGTCCTATATGTATTTTAATGTTCAGCCATTTTCAGTTGGTCTGTCTTGATTCTTTGGAGAACGGTACAGATTTTCTACTCCAGTAGAATAGGACAAGGGTAGCCAAACTTGTAGGACCTCAGAGACACTGTGATTTTTACATACAAATTTGAAAAGATTTTCTGAGCAATACGCTAAAGATGCTTATGACATGGTACAGAATCAAGTTGTAATTAGAGTAGCGAAAGGGAAGGAATTAGAGCAAAAGAGGAAGGGTACCAGTCAAATTTAATTTGTGCTTTATTGAGAAATATAACATTTCCTTTTTCTCCCCCCTCCCATAGATCCCTGGCCAATTCCTGATCCTTTAACAAGTAATGCTTTCAAGGAAGAGAACAACCAAACCAAGATAAATACTGGGCATCCAGAGAACATCGCATTTGTTTTGGTACCTGTTTTCTTTCTTACGGGTCTGTTAGGGCTCTTAATTTGCCAAATTCTAGCTAAGAAAGGCTATCGATGCACAACGGATAGTGAATCGGTGTGTGAAGAGAATGTTCCTGAGGCAGAGATAGGTAAGCGCAATAATAATCAATATGTGACAACCGCACCTATTTGCACTTCGGAAAAAAAAATCCTGTGAAATATTTAATGGACAATGAGCTTTGAGATGAGTTTTCTATATCAAGCTGTCTTGTAAAGGTGTTCATGTAGTCTTTATGCATTTTGAAGACTGGAACTTTTGATTTGAAGCTAAATTTGATGTGGAAACAGTCCTTTCTGTAGAACCTTCTGTAGGACTAACAGACATTGTGTGAAAATACAAGCTGAGTGTAATTTGATGGAATTTTCAAGGTGTTGTGTAACTCACTGTCAAAGTAATGAAACTGATTTTGTTTTTAAGAGATGTGCATCAATTCCTAAGTAACAAGTAGATGAGAAAATCTGCAGCCAGATTAGGAAAAATACTAGTAGTTTAAGAATAATTGGTAGGCCATTTAGAACAGAGTTGAGGACAAACTTCTTCATCCAGAGTTGTGGATCTATGGAATGCCCTGCCTCAGAAGGCAGTGGAGGCCAATTCTCCAGATGCTTTCAAGAAAGAGTTAGATTGTGAGGACACTCAGTCCTTGTTTATTGTCATTTAGTAATGTAAGAAATGATACAATGTTCCTCCAGTATGATATCACAAAAACACAGATAGAGCTCTTAAAGATAGCGGAGTCAAGGGTTATGGGGAGAAGGCAGGAACGGGTTACTGATGGTGAATAATCAGCCATGATCACATTTGAATGGCGATGCTGGCTTGAAGGGCCAATTGGCCTCTACTCCTGCGCATATTGTCTATTGTTTATTGAGTAACAAACAGAGAAAATCTGCAGATGCTGGAAATCCAGGCAGCACACACAAGTACTGGAGGAACTCAGTAGGTCAGGCAGCATCTATGGAAAAGAGTAAACAATTTATTTTTCCGGCTAAGACTGTCAGGACTGGAGAAAAAAGATAAGAAAGTAAGAAGGCGGGGGAAGGAGAGGAAGTAATACGAGGTCGTAGGTGAGAACTGGGAGGGGGGAGGTGTGAAGTAGCTGGGAAGTCTATTAGTGAAAGAGATAAAGGGCTGCAGAAGGGGGAATCTGATAGAGCACAGAAAGCTATGGAAGAAAGGGAAGGAGGAGGAACACCAGAGGGAGATGATGGGCAGGTAAAGTGATGAGGTGAGAAAGGGAAATGGGAATGACGAAGGGGGAGGGGCAGCTACCGGAAGTTCGAGAAATCAATGTACATGCCATCAGGTTAGAGGCTACCCAGACGGAATATAAGGTGTTGCTTATTCCAAGTAGGATTAGCATTTTATCTGCAGGTGGATTAGAAAAAACATCGGAATAACATCTTTGATGTTTTTAAAGTATTGGTTTATCCATTTATATAAATGGAGGAAAGGGATGAAATTTCTAAAATTATGTTTTTGTTCCACTTTATATTAGTAACTCTAGATGGGTGGTGAGTATTTAATTGAATTACTTAGTTAAACTAATGAGTAATGTCTAGCTAATTGTGACCACGATATCATATTAAGTGTCAATCCAGAAAGAAATAGACCACATTGGATTATAATAGATTTTAGGAGTATGTGAGCTATCTTGAATGATCTGGGAGAGAAAGTAGCATACAGGAATGTGAAATAAGTAGGATGAATCTAGAAAAGAGCACAAAAATACAGAACTCACCACTCTTGTCAGACTACCCATAATTGTAAGACATCATGCTAGCTTGTGGGGTATAACTGTAGGAGCAAATTCTTAGCTGAGATCCATCTGTATCTGCTGACAGATGAGTTCTGTAACTGGTCTACACCCAGGTACCCAGGTACACCCACTTCAGCTCTGCAAGAGTCCTAGTCCCAGCATATCTATACTGCACAAATGGACTCCTCATCGAATCTAGCTGGCACACGTTCAGAAGTTCCATTAAAATGACTAGAAGAGATATAAGCGGAGCACTTTATTTGATTAGTTGTGTGTGTGTTTTTAAAATTTTAAACACTTTTTAACTTGGTGATTTTAGAACATTCACAGACTTCAATAACTGACAATTTTGACATCTGGTAAGCCTGAAGTTGAGTGTTGCTGGCTTTTCTAGTTGACTGCTAAATGCTAGGAGAGGTTGCATTATTCTGCAATGATGTACTGAGTGCTGAGCTCCCAGCAGATGATTGTGCCTGGGTCAGGCTAAAACTAAAAGCATGGTTCAGAGGCAGGCAACCAGTTGGGAATATTGGGGCAATGGAAGATCTGCTCCATGATGAAGTGATATCATTATGTTACATTTGCAATATAATGTTTTCCAGATTGACCAAATAGATATGATT
The DNA here is from genome assembly GCF_030144855.1 of Hypanus sabinus. Classification (NCBI taxonomy): domain Eukaryota; kingdom Metazoa; phylum Chordata; class Chondrichthyes; order Myliobatiformes; family Dasyatidae; genus Hypanus; species Hypanus sabinus. The sequence continues at coordinate 42,768,289 of NC_082719.1, read as the reverse complement.
TTTTAAAATTTTATTTTAGATTTGCATGATGCCAGTGAATGCAATGCTGATACCGTTGGACAAATGGTGCATTATATTATGAAAAATCCTGGTGAGTTATCAGTATTAAGGTGCAACTAATTAATAGCTTGAAAAAAAATGAGCCACATGTTTCACTAATCATTGTGACTATTTCAGATTTGTGAACAAGCTCTCTTTAGTTGCCTTGGCCACGTACTTCTTAATAGTTTAGGTCAATAAAAATATTAACTATCTAATCCCCTCTCTCTCATCTACAGCTCTTTCAGACTTTTTTGCCCCTCCTTCCAGCAGTCCATACTTCAGGCTCTAGCTGCATACTTTGAAGAACAATCACACCCAAAATTATCCCAAAGGAAAATCTGCTTGAGGGTGAAGTTGATTCAGAGAACCTTTGCACTCTCTTTCTGTTCCCCTTGAGTTTGTCTGATGATCTCCCATTCCATCCCCATGTATTCAAGTCAAGTCAAGTCAAGTCACTTTTTATTGTCATTTCAACCATAACTGCTGGTACAGTACACAGTAAAAACAAGACAGTGTTTTTCAGGACCATGGTGCTACATGAAACAGTACAAAAATTACACTGAACTACGTAAAAACAACACAGAAAAAAAACTACACTAGACTACAGACCTACCCAGGACTGCATAAAGTGCACAAAACACTGCAGGCATGACAGTAAATAATAAACAATACAATAGGCACAGTAGAGGACAGTAAGTTGGTGTCAGTCCAGACTCTGGGTATTAAGGGGTCTGATGGCTTGGGGGAAGAAACTGTTACATAGTCTGGTCGTGAGAGCCCAAATGCTTTGGTGCCTTTTCCCAGATGGCAAGAAGGAAAAGAGTTTTTATGAGGGGTGCGTGGGGTCCTTCATAATGCTGTTTGCTTTGCGGATACAGAGTGTAGTGTAAACGTCTGTAATGGCAGGAAGAGAGACCCCGATGATCTTCTCAACTGACCTCACTATCCGCTGCAGGGTCTTGCAATCCGAGATGGTGCAATTTCTGAACCAAGGCAGTGATGCAGCTGCTCAGGACGCTCTCAATACAACCACTGTAGATTGTGATGAGGATGGTGGGTGGGAGATGGACTTTCCTCAGCCTTCGCAGAAAGTAGAGACACTGTTGGGCTTTCTTTGCTATGGAGCTGGTGTTGACGGACCAGGTGAGATTCTCCACCAGGTGAACACTGTGAAATTTGGTGCCCTTAACGATCTCTACTGAGGATACGTTGATGTTCAGGGAGAGTGGTTGCTCCGTTCCCTCCTGAAGTCAACAGTCATCTCTTTTGTTTTGCTCACATTCAGAGACAGGTTGTTGGCTCTGCACCAGTCCGTTAGCTGCTGCACCTCCTCTCTGTAAGCTGACTCAGCGTTCTTGCTGATGAGACCCACATGGTCGTGCCATTGGTGAACTTGATGATATGGTTCAAGCTGAGTGTTGCAGCACAGTTGTGGGTCAGCAGAGTGAACAGCAGTGGACTGAGCACACAGCCCTGGAGGGCCCCCGTGCTCAGTGCGATGGTGTTGGAGATGCTGCCTCCGATCCAGACTGACTGAGGTCTCCCAGTCCGGAAGTCTAGAATCCAGTTGCGCAGGTGTTCAGGCCCAGTAGGCTCAGCTTTCCAGTCAGCTTCTGAGGGATGATTGTGTTGAATGCTGGACTGAAGACTATGAACAGCATTCAAGCGTACGGATTTTTTTCGTCCAGGTGAGTTAGGGCCAGGTGGAGGGTGGTGGCAATGGCGTCGTCTTCTGAGCAGTTGGGATGGTACGTGAACTGCAGGCGGTCCAGTGAGGGAGGCAGCAGGGTCTTGATGTGCCTCATGACGAGCGTCTTGAAGCACTTCATGATGATGGATGTGAGAGCAACGGGATGGTAGTCATTGAGGCAGGACCCTGAAGACTTCTTCAGCATGGGGACGATGGTGGCGGCCTTGAAGCACGTTGGAACGATGGTGTTGCTCAGGGAGATGTTGAAGATGTCAGTGAGAACATCTGCTAGCTGATCTGCACATCCTCTACCAGGAATATTGTCTGGTCCAGCAGCCTTCCGTGGGTTGACCCTGTACAGGGTTCTTCTCACATTGACCACGGTGAGATGCAGCACCTGGTCATTTGGAGGAGGGGTGAACTTCCTCGCCGCCACGTCATTTTCTGCCTCAAAATGAGCGTAGGAGTTGTTCAGCGCATCTGGGAGGGAGGCATCACTCGCACATCAGGTAATGTCCTGTGGTTAGTGATGTCCTGAATGCCCTTCCACATGCGCCACATGTCACCGCTGTCCTGGATGTGCTGTGGATTTGCTGGGCGTGTGCACGCTTTTCCTCTCTGATTGCCCACGACAGTTTGGTCCTTGCTGTTGTTAGGGCTGCCTTGTCGCCTGCTCTAAAGGTGGAGACGTGGGACCTCGGTAGCACATGCACCTCCACTGTCATCCATGGCTTCTGGTTAGCGCATGTAGTGATGGTCTTGGACACAGTGACGTCGTCGGTGCACTTGCTGATGTGGCTGGTCACTGATGCCGTGTACTCCTCTAAGTTGGTGGAGTCACCATCGGTTACAGCCTCCCTGAACATGTGCCAGTCAGTGTGCTCAAAGCAGACTTGAAGAGCAGAGCTGGCTCCTGCTGGCCAGCTTTTCACCTGCTCCAGATCTGGTCTGGAGCACTTGACGAGCGGTCTGTAAGCTGTGATTAGAATAACACAGATGTGGTCTGAGTAACCGAGGTGGAGGCGGGGCTCTGCCCGGTACGCGTCGGGGATGTTCGTGTAAGCAAGGTCCAATGCGTTCTTGCCCCTTGTTGCAATGTCCACATACTGATGGAACTTGGGGAGCACTGACTTAAGGTCCACGTGGTTAAAATCAGTGACAATAAACAGCCCATCAAGGTATGCGTTCTGCAGTTCGCTAATAGCCCCATGCAGTTTACAGAGCTCCTCCTTAGCATTAGTGCTGGGTGGAATGTACACACCAACTATGAGGACAGTGGTGAGTTCCCATGGAAAATAAAATGGTCTGCATCTAACAGTCACAAACTCCACTAGCGATAAGCAGTATCTGAAAATTAGCACAGAGTTCTTGCACCATTCCGTATTGATGTAAACACACAAGTCTTACTGGAAAGGGCTGTATCCCTGTCTGTTTAAAACAAGGCGAGCCCATCCAGCTGAACGGCGGCATCCGGGATTCCATCAGTGAGCCACGTCTCTGTGGAAACATATGCACAGCAGACTCCCTCCGAGTATTTTGTTGGAGTCGGATGTAGTCCAATTTATTGTCCAGGGAGCAGAGATTGGAGTGCAGAATGGGTGGGAGGGCTGTCCAGCTAGAATTTGCTTTTTGCCTGGCACGGACCCCTGCCCGCTTGCCTCGCTTCCGCTTCCTTGCAGATGGTGCAGCAGGTCCACTTATGATATTCTGAGAGTCATCTGCCCTGGTCTTGTACTTAATTTTCTTGTCATCTTCAACTTTGGAGATTGTCATTATGTCTCCCTAGTTACTGATCAGTGATTACTGGTGATGTGTATCTATTGTAGGCATGGCTAATGTTTTCTTCCTCCTTTATAGACAATAGGTGTAGACCATTCGGCCCCTCGAGTCTGCACCGCCATTCTGAGATCATGGCAAATCATTGAATTATAATTTGTATGTTTCTGACTCCACGCTGTGCTTTACATTTGTGTATTACTTTCAGTGTCAGCTTTAAAATGTATAGCCTTATAATTAATTGGGCGAATACACAGTAGCAGCTCAAGACCTGTATAATAGAAAGCTAGCCTACAATTTATTTTAAATACTGCTCCTTTATTTTGTTTTCATGTTCTATATTATAGTGCTGCCTTGCCTATGCATCAATTATTTTTAACCTGCAGCATTGGTTTCCATTTGTTAGGAATTGTTTGAATTTGTAAGTTAACTATATAATAAAAAAACATCATGAATTATTTTATTTTTATTCTTTTACAGCCAATGCTGAGGCATTACAAGCTATGTTGGACAGTAATATACAAAGGTAGTGTTACTTTCAAACCATTATTAAAAATGTTTAAGTATGTCAAAAATGAAATGTAAGGTACCTCTAAAATGAGAAGTTACTTGACTATACTACAGCTCTGTTGGGAAAATGGTAATAGAATGCTTATTGTGGTAAATTGAATTATTGTGATTATCTGGAAAAGTAATTACACACAGTGGCCACTTTATTAGGTACAGGACTGGAACCTGGTGTTGTCTCCTACCACTGTAGCTCATCCACTTCTAGGTTTGAAGTGTTGTGCATTCAGAGATGCTCTTCTGCACATCACTGTTGTAACATATTATTTGAGTTTCTGTGGCATCCCTGTCAGCTTGAATCAGTCTGGCATTGTTGCCTGTTTCAACCATGGCAGATTTAAATCTAAAGAGAATAGGTCCCCCAGTGCTTGGTCCATCCATACCTTCCCATTCACTGGCTGTTCTCACTGATTTAGTACCTTAAAAATACCTCCCTGTAGTAGCATGATCCATTATTTTCCCTTATCCTTTTCTCATCAATGTGTTGAAGCTCGAAGTTTCCATGGGCCTCTCAAAGATTGACTTGATTCTTGATAATACAGCCCTTTTGTCTCATTTTTTTTGGTACATTTGGCTCAAAGTTTCAGGATGCCTCTTGATCATGTCACATTTGCTATGTCCCATATTGATGCAGCATATTGAGGAGCCATTCAGTGTCCACATGAATATAATGGTAATTTTACACAGCCTTGAGTCAGTGGTCTGCCTGCTATGTGAAAATTTCAGTTTCTAGCATCAGTTGTTTCATGTGACTATGCTCTATCAACAATGCTCAATTGATTTCTAATGCCATGCTGTGTATATATTATTAAGAGACTGAATTTCTGTTTTATAGAACTAATGAAAGTAGATTGAAGATTTAGTCTATGAAACACATTATGATATTTTCCTATTGAAGGACTCTGGATTTAATTAATTTATTAAGTAAATGCATAAAATTAAGGTAGAGTTGACAAATAGTAAAATTGTTCAATTTGGTGAAAGTAACCCTTCCCATCTCTATAATCTCAGGCTACAGCAGTCAAAGTACTGTATTCTTCCAAGATATTTTTCATCCCACTCACTTCTGCCACATCTTCAGTGGCCATATATTCAGTTGCTTTTAGCTCTCAAGATCATTAGTTTGTTTTAGAGCATTTAGTGGCAATGTATTCAGCTGTGTTTAGGTTCTACAGTTCATTTCCTTGTTTTTCCTGTACTATCTTAATTTCCTGTTCCTGTAGGGGATCTTGTCTAAAAGTGATCTGAGTTATGTGAGGCAGAAAAATGAGGTAGCTGGGGAAAATCACAGAGAACTTGCAAGCACAGCCTTGAGATCAGGATCACCACATGTCAGATCACCATGCCAGTTTAGGATCATGGTGACCATTGGTGATCCAGTCAGAAGTAATGAAGTAGCATAATCTTTTCAGATTAGGGTATGTTGTATGGGGGTTGAGAATTCCCAGATACGTAGGCTCCTATATCTAAATTTTATTTCACTAGCTGAAATGAACTAACTGCTTGTATTTATAAATGCTTTGATGCCCTCCAGTGGCATTTTAGCTAAATTGCAAAAGCTCAATTTGAAGCAGTTGCTTGTCACAGCAATTCAGAATATGCAATCCTGTAAGGGTAAGCTTATTCCAAGTTTACGCTAATATTATTGTTGCCAGATTGCAGTAACTGAATAAGTTAACTATTAAGTGATGTGCGACTTTTGGCATTTGAATCCCACATCTTCACCTTTGTACAATGGACAAAGCCAGGCTTTAATAAAGTAACCCTTTTGTTATGTTGCAGAGGGCAACCCTGATTTCTGTTAGAACTGTGAATTAGAAGTTTAGCAGCAGGTGAGAGGAAAAGAGTTTTGATCACTGGTGAATTTCTGTTGAATAGTGAGTGGAGGGGGAGAAGCACCAGCTTGCCACCTTTGGGTAGGAATTTCCTTGGGTGTGGCAGCATTGCTTTGTAACCAAGAGGCCTCTGAAAAGTACTGGGCTAAAATCTATTACCTTCTGGTTGGCAATTCTTTAGAAAATTGTCAGCAACATCCTTTTTAGTATTGGACTTGTCTCTGACTTTCATGCTCCCACATTGGAAAAACTGAAGTCAGATCCTAAATCCTAGACTAGAGCATGAATATACTGAACCAAGGAAGTTGTGATGCACTTTTATTCAGGGTGATTAGCTTTACCCTAGGGATTGCTTGCATAAGAAATACAGTCCCATTAATTTCATTTATATTGGAAAAAAGGATTTAGAAGAAGCAGGCCTGGACAAGCTTGAGTTCTGATGAAGCGTCAACTCTACTTTTCCATAGGTGCTACCTGGCCTGCTGAGTTTTTCCAGCATTTTGTGTGTGAAGCCTGGACAATTGTATTTTTATTTTATCTTTATTTTAAATTTTCTGGTTGTTTAATATTTATGTAAATCTTTCTTTTAGTAATTTAGATCGATTTGAACTTGAGGATTTTGTTTGTACTATCAAGGTATTAGGGGCAGTCAGTAAGAATCTGTCATTTGCGGCTTAGATTGAGCTTAATTGAAACTCTTGATTCCAAACTGCTAAATAGCAAACATCAGTAGATTCATTCATCATTTGTGAGAGGAAATAACCTTCCAAAGTTTTGGGTCAAAATCTTGCATCTGCATCTGTTCTGACACAGGATTTTGACCTAAAAAATGACAATTTTGTTCCTCCCACTGATGCTATGTGGCCTGCTGAGTCCCACCAGCAGATTGTTGCTCCAGATTCCAGCATCTGCAGCCATCAGACCAAGCCAGACTGAGGATAACGCAGACAAAGTAAATCGTGTATTATAAGTGTTTCTTTTGCACTCTTTGCTTTTGCTCTTTGTCCAGTTTTCTTTCATACACACTAAAATTTAAACCTGTCTCTAATAGGTTTGGACAATACAGTACTTAGAAGTTTTTGAGGATTGTACTTCATACTCCAACATTTTATCTTGTTTTAGAATTTCTTTTACTGTATTCATGCTTTTAGCTGTCTTAAATGTTATTGATTCAAAGTGATAAATTATACAGTCTGGAGCAGCTTAAATTGCAGGAGAAGAAGAATGTATATGCTGGAAATCTGAAATAAAACTGTACAACTGGTAGAGCTGCTGCTGTTGATCTCAATCCTGTCTGTGTGGAGTTTTCACTTTTGGCCTGTGACCATATAGGTTTCAGTGGGGTATTCTTGTATCTTGCAAGTCCCAAGGAGGTACTGGCTGGTATATTAATGGCCACTGTAGGTTACTGCCTGCGTATATGTGAGTGGTAGAATCTGGGGATTGTTGATAAGAATGCTAGAAGAATTTAGAAATAAATCAAAAGGGATTAAAATAAAATTAGGATAACTGGATAATTGATTGTTGGTGCTGGCTCTGTCCTTTCTATGATTTAATAACTCAAATCTAAATACCAGCACATTTAAGTAACACTGTTTCATTTGGCTGTATTCATGGATTTTCATGCAGGGTTGAATGACAATTAAACTGGGTAGCATCCATGAAGTAAGAAATATCACTGATCTTTGAAACAGTATCAAAATCAGGTTTGATATCACTGGCATATGTTGTGAATTCTGTTGTTTTGTGGCAGTAGTACATTGCAATACATAATTTAAAAAAGACCTAAATAATTAAATAGTGCAAAAAGAGAACAAAGAAAAGAAAGTATAGTAGTTTACATTAGTTCATTATCCATTCAGAAATCTGATGGCAGAAGGGAAGAAGCTATTCCGGAAATGTTGAATCTGTGTCTTCAGGCACTTGTACCTTCTTCCCTTGATGGTAGCAATGAGAAGAGGGCATGTCCTGGGTGATGGGAACCCTTAACCATGGATGCTGCCTTTTTGAGGCATTGCCTTTTGGAGGTGTCCTTGATGCTGGGAAGGCTTGTGCCCATGATGGAGATGGCTGAGTTTACAACTTCATGCAGCTTTTTCCTGTGTGCAGTGATTCCTCCATACTAGGTGTTGATGCAATCAGTTAGAATGCTTTTCACAGTGCATCTGTAGAAATTTGCAAGTTTTTGGTGATATACCAAGTCTCCTCAAGCTCGTGATGAAATATAGCTATGGTCGTGCTTTCTTTATAATTACATCAGGGTAGATCTTTGCCATTGGGCCCGGGATAGATCTTCAGAGATGTTGATACCCCTTGTAGCAATGATCAGCGAGGCACAGAGGGATCTGTATTTACCGAGAATACCGTTATTGTATAAATTAACAAGTATATGAATTCATACACTAAATACCTTGTGTGCACACCCGCTAAGTATCCTGGACTCTCATGAATAGTCAAAGAATAGCAAAGGTATTACATGGGCAAAGGAGTCTATCCTGGCCAGGCATTCCTCATAGTCCCAATTTACTCGCCAGGTGATCCTTGCAGGGTCACTCTGCTTGTATCTGCGATAGTTATTTTTTGAAATTACTGCTGCTAGCACACACGAAGCATCCACTTTTATATCCATTCCTTATCAAGTCAAATATTGCATTCCAGTGTCATTGGCCAGAGGTTATGTGTTTACCCTTTAACACCTTGTTATTGGCTTTGCTCCAAGGTAGCATCCATTTATTGCCCTCTTTCCATCAAGTGACTGTCAATAATTTATGACTGTTTGTTCTCAGTCAGCAACCAGTTCGAATCACTCCATGTAGGCACCAACTTGCATGTTATATCCAACCAAAGAACATCTCACAAATAACTTATTTGGAAATTATCTCTGCTCCCGCAGATTACCTGGAGCATCATTGTGTCTTCTTTAAAACATTGATCAAGCCAAGCACTTCAAGCTCACAAAATGGAGAGCAAAATGGCCCCCCTCCATCCTTAAACACGCAGCAGGAACAAAGACAATTTGCCTGCCTGCCTGCTTCCTCTGTCGTCAGTTCATTCGAATTCACTGATTTGTAGACTGTTCTTTCAGGCTAACAAGTGCAAGGTTGTTGAGACTCCACTCAACCACTTGATCTATCTCACTCCTGTACGTTTCCTCATCACCGTCTGAAATTCTGCCAACAATAGTTGTGTCATTGGCAAATTTAGCGATGCTATATGAGCAGGGCCTAGCTGCACAGTCGTGGGCGGAGAGATGGTGCAGCACTGAGCTAAGCACACATCCTTGAAGTACATCAAGGAGACAATATCTTTTCCAATCTGCACTGACTGTGGTCTCCTGTTGAAGAAGTCAAGGACAAGAATCCACTTGCAGAGGGAGGTATAGAGGCCCAGGTTTGGAGCTGGTTGATTTGAACTGAGGGTGTGACTGTGTTGAATTCTGAGATGTAATCAACAAATAGGAGCCTGACATAGGTGTTTCTATTGTCCAGGTGAGTGGAGTGTTAATGAGATTGCATCTGCTGTAGATCTGTTGTGGTGACATCTGAAACTATAGAATTTGGATTCAATAAAAAGAAAATTTTCCCATAAGTTCAGCCAGTCCTTCGGTCAAAACAAACGACATCTTTCTTGAAAATGTTATAAAACATAATTGTATCTATTCCTTGTAATGTTGGGATACAAACTTTCCATTGGTTGCACTACCGCTATGTGGAAAAGCTGAAACAGATGCACTGCATCAAAATTCCTTTGTATGCTTCTATAATTGGAAAAGTTGACTGAATGCAAACGACATGTTGATAAATACACGTATTAGTTATTAACACGCAAGAGAAGATCTGCAAATGCTGGAAATCCAAGCAATACACACAAAATGCTGGAGGAACTCAGCAGGCCAGGCAGCATCTATGGAAAAAAAGTACAGACAGAAACATCAATTGAACTCTTGTCAATAGACGCTGCCTGGCCTGCTGAGTTCCTCCAGCATTTTGTGTGTGTTACTTAGTTATTAACATAACGGGCCTCGGCATAGTAAGACAGATAATCTGGCATGTTTTGTGGTGCTGGACTAATAGATTTTCTGGACTATTAGATATTAATCCGTATTTATATCCAGTATATTTTTCATTTGTCATTTTAGATGTGATGCTGTATTATAATAAACTTCTTGGTGAGTTTGGTAAATTTAAAGAGAGTATGGGGAAATGGGACTCTTGTCAGTTTAAGGAAAGCTTGTGAATGGACCCCAGTAAATCAGAAGTGAGTGCAGGAGCCTGATTGCAGTGAATTGGAAGGAAACTTAGCAAATGTTGTCCAGTGATCCTGATGCCAAACCATTGGGACCTTCTCTCAATTCCTCCATCTCTGCCACATCTGATCCTTCTCTCAATTCCTCCATCTCTGCCACATCTGACCCTTCTCTCAATTCCTCCATCTCTGCCACATCTGCTCTCAGGATGAGGCTTGCCATTCTACAATGAAAGAGATGCCCTCCTTTTTCAAAGAAAGGAACTTCCCTTCCTCCACATCAATGCTACCTTCAACCGCATTTCTTCCATTTCATGCACTCCCATCTTCCTGCCACCCTACCAGGGATAGGATAGCTCTTGTGCTCACCTACCACCCCGCCAGCCTCCGTATCCAAGTCTGTTGGGGTCATTTACTGTGTTCGATGCTCCCGGCATGGTCTCCTGTGCATTTGTGAGACCTGATGTAGATTGGGAGACCGCTTTGCCAAGCATCTAAGCTACATCTGCCAGAACGTGGGATCTCTCAATGGGCACCCATTTTAATTCCACTTCTCATTCCTATTCCAATATGTCCATTCATGGCCTCCTGCACTGCTGTGATGAGGCCACACTTAGGCTGGAGGAACAAAACCTTATATTCCATTTGGGTAGCCTCCAACCTGATGGCATGAACATTGATTTCTCAAACTTTTGGGAATGATCCTCACCCCCCCCTTCACTACTTCCCATCCCTTTTCCCACTCTCACCTTATCTCCTTGCCAACCCATCACGTCCTTCTCGTGCTCCACTCCCCCTTTCTTTCTTCCATGGCCTTCTGTCGCTTTCATTAATCAATCAATTTCCCAGCTCTTTACTTCATCGTTCTCCCTCCAGATTTCACCTATCACCTGGTGTTTCTCTCACCCCTCCCCTCACCTTTTAAATCTATTCCTCAGCTTTTTTTCTCCAGTCCTGCCGAAGAGCTTTGCCCCAAAATGTCGACTGTACTTTTTTCCGTAGATGCTGCCTGACATCTTTGCCAGCATGAGTTCCTCCAGCATTTTGTGTGTGTTGTTTGGATTTCCAGCACTCAGATTTTCTCTTGTTTGTCATTGGGACGTTTGATGGATGGATAGCAGATTACTGTATTTCTTTCACTGACAATAACTTTTTTTAGGAAAATGCTGAACTATATGGGATGCACAGTAGTACAGCTAGGAGTGCTTCAACATCATAGCTCCCGTGATCTGGGTGCAATCCAGACTTCTGTAGCTGTCCATGGAGAATTTGCTCTTTCTCCTTGTGAATGTGTAGTCCTTTCCCTGGGTGTTTTGGTTTCTGCGCACATCACAAAAGTGTGTGGAAGTTGCCCTAATGTATAGCTGAGTAGTAGAATCTTGTGGGAGTGGTGGACTAATTGCTGGGAATGTACTAGATAAATTGAGTAATGGTGAATTTAGTGTTTAAAAAAAAAAGGGTGCTTGATGGTTAGGACAGACTTGTTAGGCCAAAGGGTCTAATTCTGTACAGTATATCTTTACCACTGAGGTCAATTATAACACATTCAGTAGGAGATTTTAACTGCCTTTATGTCATCCCAATAATTCAACCATTCCTTCACTTTATAATGGAAATGCCTACTGTATCACATCAAGAACCAATGCTGTTGTTGATCTGAGAGCAGTTCAGTGCCACCAATTGCACCAGAATAGTGTTCCAAATAAATGGGTCTTTGCAAAGCACTAGTTCACCAGTTTCTGCTTTTGCCTTGCAGTTCCAGGATTGTCACTAGTGGGTGTTGTGCATATAGAGGCTGAACATTTCTTCCTGACCATCTGGGTTTCTTCCAAGTGTTCCAGAAATTTGCTGGTAGATTAATTGGTTACTGTAATTAATTACTTCCCTGCATAAGAACTTGTACTAAGGTTGCTGGTACACCTGACAGCATCTAATGGCACATATATGTGGTTGGAATGTACACATCTTGGAGTTTGTGTACACTGGAATAACAGGTAGCTGTCACAAAGGTTTAATGTGCTTTTTATCTATGCAATGTAGATTGTAGCTTACACTTAACTGCATAAAAAACTGGCAAATGGCAATTACGATGGAAAACAGCCTGTAAAATTGTTACACTCCATAGATGCTTGTTTAGCAATGTTATTATTAGAAACAATTTTACTGCACCTTAAAATTCGGTTTCTTTTCTCTCTGGTTTTTCTCTCTGTTAGTCCTTCAAGTCCCGATGGTCCTCCTAGTCCAGTTACTCCTGAAAGTCCTGTATCACCAACTGGAAGCACTGCAGAGAACAATTTTCAGGGACATCATCTGCATACAGTTAGTGGAGCAGCGGGGAGAAGCTCTTGTTCAGGCTGTACCCGTCGGAAGTCAAAGAGTACTAGAGAATTCAGGAAGAGTCGTCCTGGAGAGGTGACAGTATTATCCGTGGGAAGGTGATGAAAAATCAAGTTTCTGAATTTGTTTATGTTTTCACTTCATTTCCTGTATACTACAAGTATAACAAATATGGAAAAAGCTCGCTATTGTATTTGCTGAAGTGAGGTGATGAATCTCTCAAATAGTGACCAGTTTTTATCAAATTAGACACTTGATAAGTAGGAGTAGATGTTAAGTAATTTAAAGGGACAATAAAAATGCACAATTAAAATGATTATCTATATACGTAGAGGTATATAACATCTTCTGAGTAAAAGATGATTCTTGTGTTATGTTGGTGAAAAATTAAAAAAACTAGATGTGATGCATTTGGTGAAACCAGACTAAAATGCTGACTTGATTGTTTCTATTGCTTTTGGGCATATGAGGCAGAACCACACTGAATTTGCAATTATGTCTAGTACCATTTACTGGCAGATAGAGATACATTAAAATGCTAATAAACATATTTTTCCACAATGAAAAATATGTGCCTTGGGATTCAGTCCAGGCTTCAATGTTTGTGTTGTTGTTGTAGGTGGGTCTAGAAGTAATGCAGTGATGAGAGCCTGGTGTGGCGGGAAGGAAAAGGGGAAACATTATTGAGAAAGGTGTGACTGAGATTGGAAATCCATATTGACCTTTGGGAAGCAGTTGCAGATAATGGTGGAAATCTGTGCCTCCACCAGGGACCTTGGACATTATTGAGTCAGGATCCAGACTTTAGTGGTTGGAGGCTTAGGAGTGACCTCAGATCTGTGAGAGATATTAAGGAAATCTAATCTATGGGTTGGAATTTTGGAATGTTTGAAAATTAACAGGGAAAGATGGGGATCAAGACATTGGAGGGTCCTTGCTGGGAGGAAGGTCTGGGGGTTATGGGCTATGCTTCAGATATAAAATCAGTGGGACCTCAGTGCTGGTGTGGCAGTGTGGAATGTTTTCAAAAAATCCAAAGGGATCTAGTCCTGTGGCACTAAAAATGATGTCCCAAAAGAAAAGAAGGATATTCAGAGAAAGTTCACTTCTGATGTGAAATTTGCATCAGTTGCACATGGTTGATCTCCACTAAATAGTCTTTGGTCAAATTTAGGAGTGAAGCAAATAACAAGGAAGTTGCTGTTACACACTTTTATAAGTGTTACGCAAATGAATTTCTTGATCATCGACTTGCATCATAGGCAAAGCCCTCCCTACCATTGAGCACATTTTCAAGGAGCGCTTTTGCAGGAAAACCCCATCCATTACCAAAGACCTGCACCATCCAGGTCATGCTCTCTTCTCACTGCTGCCATTAGTAAGGACGTACAGGAGCTTCATGTCCCACACCATTAGGTTCAAGATCAGTTATTACATCTCAGCCATGAGGCTCTTGAACCAGAGGGAATAACTTGACTCACCCCAACATTGAACTGATTCCAGAATTTATTGACTCACTCTTAAGGACTCTACAATTGTTTTTTTTTGATATTTATTTATTATTCTGGGTGTAACGTTGATCTAATACTTTAATCTGATTAATCAAATCTAATCGCTCTAAATGGTACTTTCTATTAAGATTCATTGTATATGAAATTATTTGACCCCTCAAATATGCTTTCATAGCATCCCAAACAATCTGGGATGAAATTTCAGATGATGTATTGGTGTTTAAGAAAAAAGTTATCTGATCCTTAATAAATTTTACAAAATCATCATCCGATAACAAAGTCGAGTTTATTCTTCTGAGGGAGACCGAAGATTTAAAGACAAAGTGACTGGAGCATGATCGGAAATCAGTATACTCTGATAATCACAAGAGTGAACAAATGAAATAAGTTGATTATCGATTAAAAAATAATCAATTCTAGTAAAGATATGGTGAACATGTGAAAAGAAAGAATAGTCTCTCTCAGTAGGATGAAGAAAACGCCATATATCGGAGATACCATAGTTAGAAAGAAAAGAATGAATAGTTAAAGCAGATTTAGTAGGTAATCTAGGAACAGAGGACGATCGATCCAAAGCTGGATCTAACCTGCAATTAAAGTCACCACCCAGTATAAGAGAATATAAATTCAGATCTAGTAATGAAGGAAAAAAGCGTTCAAAAAAGTTAACATCATCGGAATTAGGAGCATACAAGTTAGCTCGTACCACCTTAGTGTTATATGATTTGCCAGAAACAATAATAAAATGGCCATTTGTATCAGATATCTTACTATGGAGTTCAAAAGGAACATTTGAATTAATAAGAATGGAACCCCCCCCCCCCCAGCTTTGGCCAGGAAGGATGAATGAAAATGCTGACCCACCCACCTTGACATAAGACGGAAATCGTCGTAACTACGAATATGAGTTTCTTGGAGGAAGGCAATGTCAGCTTTAAGTTGGTTAATATGGGAGAAGACCTTCCTTCTTTTAACAGGTTGATTCAATCCCTTTACATTCCAGCTCACAAATTTCAATGGACTAACCATTATCAATTGTTAAAACATAAAAGGTAGTAGGCATATATAAGGTCAGACATTGAAATAATAGTTTGGGAGGAAAAATATAAACATAAATCAGTAAGATCAGAACACAGACAAGTCTTGGAACAAGGAAAAACAATAAAAATGTCAGATAGTGTTGGTACTGGAGAACCCCCCCCCCCCACCCTCGCAACCCAAAACTAGATGGTTACCTAAAAAAGCAGCTTGCTGTACAAGAAAAACACCCCAAAAACCAGCTTCCAGTTCCGTGCATTGAAATAAGCTCTGTTTAAATAATATGGCAAAAACTAGCTACAAATCAGAATTGCAAACAGAAACAGTATCATCAGAGAAGATATACGACTTAATACGAAATGATAATTGAAAAATAATCTACCCCGTGAGAAACTATGAAAAAGTGGAAAAAAATGGTAAATTTAAGGGAAAAAAAGAACAAAGGGGGAAAAGAGGGAAATTTTACATATAAAGAAAGTACATAGCAGCTGTTTGAAAAAAACAAGTCAGATACAATAAATTGGCAGGGTGACCTTCAGTAAAAACTCTAAGCCTCCTGAATAAACTGAGACCAATTATGGTTCTCAGTAGATAACATTATTCAAAAGTAAACAAGGTTACACAGATTAAATCTGAGTCCACAGGAAAGCTACTTTAATTGACCAATTAAAATCACACCAAGTCTGAAAAGAAACCAACTAAAACCATTCGTGGTTCTCAGTAATTAAGGATATTCAAAAGATATTTAAGGATACTCAAATAAGTTCTAAGTCAGCAAAAAGGCTTTAATTTAGAAAGTACTTATCGGTCATTTTGGAAAGTCAAACCAGGTCCGATGAAGTCGAAATGGCTGGGACTCCTTAAATAAACTTCTCAGCCTGCTTGACCGACTTAAACCATTTATAGTCCCCAGTAGTAAGAGTAATTCGAAGATTGGTAGGATTACGGAGGGAAGGTTTGAATCCATGATTAAAGAGCTCTTTCATAACGCCTTTGAACTTGGCATGCATCTTCAAAACCTGGGGGGCATAGTCTTCAACAATACAAATGGTATTGCCTCGGTAAGTCAAGGTACCTCTTCGGCGTGCCTCCATGCAGAAGATTTTTCACCTGATATTGATGAAAACACAGGATAGTTGGGCGTGCTGTACAACCCAAAACAGCTCGAGGAATAAATATTCTATGGGCTCTTTCTAACTCAGGTGGAGTCGAAAGAATTTCTTTCCCGAAGATCTCACATAGGAAAGAAGAGAAAAATTGAACGGGTGAGCCCGTTTTAGTGACCTCTGGCAAACCGAGAATTCGTATGTTATTACATCTGCTCCAGTTTTCGAGATCTGCCATTTTGGAAGTAAGTTTGCTGTTTTGCTCCGTTAAATTGGAGCACAGAGTTTCCAGCTGCTGAATGCGGCGCTTTAAATCTTCGAAAGTTAGGTTGATGCGAGATAATTGTTCAGCTTAGTCATCCACTCTGGCATTAATCTGATCCAATTTTGACTCCAGCTGACCGATAGAGGCCCTAAATTCAGTCTTGATATCGATTATAATGTCCTGTTGATTCTGTTCCAGAATAGAGAGAATCTCAGCTGACAGGGATGTAGAAGCATCTTTTTTCCCCAGATTTAGGAATCTTTGTAGTCATCGTGAAATAGACATATTCGCAGGCAGATAAGAAAGACAAATGAATTAACAAACGGAAATAGAAAAAGGGGGGTACATAGTGCAAAGGTAAGAAATGTAATGGAGCAAAAGTTTGAAGCGACTATACAATCGCCATCTTACAGGAAGTCCCATTTATTATTATTATTTTCTCTTTTTTTGTATTTGCAGTTTGTTGTCTTTTGCACATTGGTTGTTTTTCTTTGTCGTATCTAGATTTTCATTGATTCTATTGTTGCTTTGTATCTACTGTGAGTGCCTGCAAGAATCTCAGTGAGGTATATGGTGACATTTATGTATCTTGATAATAAATTTGCTTCAAACTTACTGCAAAATAATGATGCAGAAAAAACATTGCCTGCAAATTCTGTTGTGTCCTGAACAACCATATATGTAGCAGTGCTTTCAGTTGTTTCAACTCAGGGTTTGGAATTTTTTGAGCTTGAGTAGCCTAAGACATCTTTCAAAAAGAAATATTTCTTGGTAAGTAGAATCAAGGGTATGGTTACCTGACATCATCAATAATTTAGGATGATACTAAGTAAATGGCCAGAGGGAGCTTGGAAAGAGAAAGGCAATGCAGGGATATGCAGAATTTAGGACTAGCAAGCTTTTTTAAAAAATTGAATGTCAGAGAAGTTTACTATGGAGAGGTACGATGTTGTGAACATCCACAGTGCTGTGGCAATTGAATGCAAGGCAGGTACATCAAAGTAAAAACATGGTCATTTAATATTCTGTCATCAAGGGATAGATGTTTTGCTTTGTTGCCACCTTGCAACTAAATTGAAGCATGTTAGTAGGAAGATGTGAGGGTGAAAAGGGGTCAGCCAAAAGACATGCACTATGTGAGAGCCATTAACTTGAAGGAAGATGTTTGAATTCCAGTGGTCAATACTTTAGGAGCTGAAGAAGAGCAGAATGAAGTAGAATGCAGTGGTCTGACTTAGGACTGTTATTAACCTGGAATTGGGAATGTGAAGTATAATTTACTAGAATTGTAATGTGGTGAGAGATTTGTTATAAGAGGAGGGAGATGACGTGGTTCTTCTTGAAAGGAAAAAAAATGAGTTGTACTTGATAGTGATGCTTGAAACATGAAGGGTAATTCGGGGCAAATGGTTGCTGGTTACAAGCCAGATAACAGAAGTAAGATGGTTGACAGATTTTAATCTGAGGGAATACTTATTTTTAATTTGCTTATTGATTAAGATTGACGAACTAAACCAAATGCTACTACACCTTGTGGTTCAATACTCTGATTCTGTTTTTTAAGTTACATGACTTAGAGATATTGTACGTTATTCAGTGGAAGGAGAATAAGCTCTAAAGCAAATAGTAGCACAGTGTTTGTGTATAATTCATTCCTGTTTTTAAATGTAATCTTGTACAATTGTTTCCTAGATTTCGAGTTACACATGTTGATCCAAAAACACGCTCCAGCAAACAAAAAGGGTTGCTTCTTTCGCCTTCAGAAGATGCTAACACTGAGGACAACATTACCCATGTAGGTGTCCAAGATGTTCCAAATTCACCAGGGAAACTAGATAAAAAAGAGGTACGTAAAATATTGAAGAGAAATTAACAAAATAGTAGAATATGATGCACGTCTGTCAATTTTTTTTCATATTGTGCAGTCCAATAACCAGTGAGTTTGGAATCTTAGTGGAAGTATGGTATTTGTAGTAATGTGTAACTTTGCTTATGGAGATCCTAAAACTGCAAGTATTTTATGAAACAGTTTTTGCCAATAATTTTAAGTTTGAGGAACTTGAAGGGAAAATTAATCTAGAGGTGGCAAATCCTTTTAAGCTCTGTATAACTGCATTATCATACTTGGCTCAACAAAATGATTAATCGTCTGCAGCTGTATTTTATATTTATGCAAAATGAAAACAAAATTTGGATCTTGCTTGTGTTGTAGTCTGGCTCGTTCTGTATGCAACCTCCTCCCACTTTCTGTTGGTTAGTTGTAGTGGGAAGAGTCTGTAATTACAAAGACCTCCTTATCATGCAATTTCTCTCAATTTCTTGGTGATTTTTTTTTGTTTTCAGGAAGCGGAAGCTGAAGCTATGCCGTAGATGGTGTTAATCAGGTAAGACCTTTGTAACCCTCTTGGTAGGGTCAGAATGTCACACAGCAAAGAAAAAGGCATTTTTGGCCTGCTGAGTACACACTGTCCATCGAGAATATGCTTGCATTAATCCTACCTTTTCCATTTCCTCATGTTCCAATCACCTCCTTCCTGATTCTACCAGTAACCTACACATAGTCTAGACACATAGAGGTCAGAGCAGAATAGCTAGGCTGGTTCAAGCTGACAGGAAGGCAACAGTAACTCAAATAACCACATATTGTAACAGTGTGCAGAAGGCACATCACGCTGAACCTTGAAGTGGATGGGCTACAGCAGAAGACCACAGTGGGTTCCACTCCTGTACCTAATAAATGGCTACGGAGTATTTCTTTGGGATGTAAGGGAAAACCAGGCTATTACACAAAGTCCACAGAAAATGGGAGGATGTGCAAACTCCGTACAGTCAGCATCAAACCTTGGTCATGGGAGCAGATCTGTTAGGGTGATATGGTGGCACAGCTTGAAATTTAACTGATATTGTAATATAGGATACTTCTGTTATCTCTGTTGGTAATTCATGTTCTATGTACAACAGTGTAAACATTGCTTTGTATCAAATAAATGTCTCCATTAAGCTTTTTCCAGAGATTTTTGCAGGCTGTTGTCTGTTATTCCATGAGTCTGCTTTTCTCTGTTTAATGAGTGGCAAAGAGCAGCAGGCAATATAACCATATGATTTTATGAGGTGCCCTTGATAGCTGATTTTATTTTGCATTCATTGCCTGTTCCATAACACAAGTGAATTTCATTCCAGCATTCAGCTTTCAATGTCCAACTGAAGTTGGACCTTGACAAGTACGCACAATGCTTCCTTTCTGTGTGATTAAATTGAAGATTTTCTTTTCACATTCCGTCATGTATTCTGCAGTTCTTTTTCAGTGGATAGGTTAATTTGTTCTATTGAGATAAATCCAGGTATGAATTACTAAGCCATTTAATTCTGTAGGCATCAAGTCAGCGTATTTAAAGTCAGCAAGCTTTTGTTTCCTGGATTTTCTCCTACCCATGTGCCCTCACCACTACATTCACACAGGTATATACAAAATTTAGCAGGCCATATATCCATTTGTTATCCTTTGTGTGCACTTAAATTGACTGAATCTTCATTTAAATCAATAGGTTTGACAGTTAAATTAATACCATCTTCCCCAGAACAGACAACTTATCGCAAGGTTGGAAAGAAAGTAAATTGTCATTTAGCAGCAGCCAAATGTTAAACAGTTAGCTCATTTTTGTCTCTGTCTGATAACTGGTATATAACGAATAATATCTGATTGAAATCGACCAAAGGGATATATAACTATTTCTATTATTTTAGTACAAATAAGTGAAATTTTCAAATCCTTCCTAAAATTAAGTCAATTTCCTTCCTTGATGGAATAGACAAATGAGAAATATGATATATGCAGTTCATTTCGCAAAATATTCAGGAAAGTGGTGATTATACTTAAGCTGTCACATTTAATTTTTATGTTTTCCTTGCATGGCTTTCATCAGTGTAGTAATATGCCATTGAATGGAAGTGAGAACATAAACTCTTATGCTAATGGGTTATTCTGAAGTAACTAATTTACTGGTTTCTGCTTCAGTTCTCTATACCATCTCTGTCACATGTCCAAAAGAGAGTTGAGCAAGATATTAAAATTTTGAAAGTAAGACTTTGAGCTGTTAATAAAGTCCACTGTGGAAATTTGGAATCAGAACAAATATTCCAATTAAAACAAAATGAAATATATATATAGAATTCAAATGTTGCAGCCTCATCATCAGCACCAGAGCAACAATTTTATGTCCACTTAGTTGTATGTTGCCTGGCAGTAGCCACGTTTTGAAATAAGTCATCTGGTTATATGAGTAGGTTATATCAAGACCTCATTTATTTAGGGAGATCTGTACCAGCATTTCACATTTCCCTTTGAATCCTTTAACTACAAAGTCCATTTCTTTTGTTATTGCCTTGTTGTTCCTAGTGAGTTATACTCTTTCCCCTGGTTATTCATTTGTCCTTAATAATTGTAGAAAACAACTTTGGATTTATCCTAATACTGTCAGTTGTGATACTTTATGAGCTGCTTTTCACTTCCTATATTTTTTTTAAGTGTTTACCTTTTTTAGATTGTTGACTGGCTTCCCCAACTTTCATCCTTTATATCTGCCATTTTTTTCTCCCCCTTTTTGCAACCATTTGTACCATGGCATCCAGGGTTTTCTGTTGTCATTACTCTTGGCTTTCACCTTTACAAGAACATTGGCTCTGAACCATTACTACTTCTCCTTTGAATGCTTCCTACTGTGCAGATGTAAACTTATCTGCTGTGGTCTCAATGATCCAGGAACCCAAAGCACCACCCTCCTTCAGTCAATTATTTGACTGACCTCACTTAGTCTTATGTTCCTAAACTCACTAGGTTGCACACACTGGAAACAGTCCATTGATTACAGCCTTTGAGGTCTTGCTCTTAAAAAGTAGCTCCTTGTTGCAGGACTTCATCCCTTCTGCTTATGTTGCTGGCTGTTCACCCTTCATCTTCAGATTGTTCTGCAGCTGAAGACGTCCTTGACCCTCGCATTGAGGGAGTAGCAAACCATTCTGGATTTTGATTAGCAGCCACAGATGTGCACATCTGCCCCCCACAATTGTTAAAATCCCCTAACACTATCACTCTTCCAATTTTATTTCTCCTTTTCTGCATTTCAAAACTCTGCTGCTGTTTTCCTACAAGTAATGCATTGTACCTGTTTGAGAGGAGAGAGACTATAGGGGACCTTTGCACTCCCCAGTTGTCAGTCACCTTCAGGATAGCTGCAGTAACCTTCAATGCTCTCACTTGGATTCTTGACCCTCCTTGTAAAAATTGAGATCTGGGATTGTAAAATATGATTTTAATTTGTAATATCTTTAACTGATACAGAAATTAAACAGTTTAAATGAAATAAAAAAAACATTTAGTTCTGAATAGAATTCTGCTCAGTTGCCACTGATGAATTAAGATGAACTTTTACTTCTCCATTTTTTAATTTGTATCTCTGCAGTCAAAATCACTTCAGCCAAGGGCAGACGAGAGAAGTGTTGCACATTTCTGAATGAAAACCAAAGTATGAAACTGACTTTTGCATCAAACTGTGTACCTGTGGTAGTTTAGAATGTTCCCAATGTTTTTACGATGTGTTGTGTGATTATCTACATGACAAATCTACGATGACCAAAACATGTAATTTAATTTTGTTCTTTGTATTACATGTCCTATGTATAGATTGTCAATATAATTGCTAGAAACCTTTAGTGATAATTTTGAAATCCTTTATGTTATGCTTCATATAATCTCCTTTCCTAAAACCTGCTAAACCTGTTTATTTTTTTAAATGTCTCACAAGTTTAAAAACCAAAAGTAACCAAAAAATCTGTGCAGATAGAAGTTTTTAAAATGTTTTTTTATTCAAGTAAACCAATATGTCTGTACATCTGATGAATGACATGGATTACCATCTTGGGAAGTGAGGAGTTTTATAATGGAAGGTTCGTTATTAATATTTTCTTGGCATTCAGAACGTCCTTCTCTACCCCCCGCCCCTGTATTTAAACCATTTCTGAACATGTAAAATTAGCAACATTAAATCAAACTTAATTATGTGTTGTAATAGAATACATCCATAAATGAATGACCAATTCTAGGAAATTTTTAATCTTGAAGTTTAATATAATAGGAATGTGGAAATGGTGCCCACCATCAACCCTTTCTTTTTCTTTTGCAATGCATAGTATAATTTGCAGAGCGATAAGAAGTATCTTCAATCGTTTTAAATTGAGGGGAACAGTTACTTAAAATTTGTGGCTTATCCAATGAAAAACTGTGCCTTGAAGAAAATTCTCTATTTCCATGGTTTGAGAATAGGATAGATAAAAATACTTTTTATATTATAGTTAAGAAATAGCATTTCTATTTGCAGTATAAGTAGGTCCAGTATAAAGTTTGTGTATCCCACAGAGCTTTGGTTTGCTCTTTAAGTTAGATAATTTTACCTTGAGGTACTGCAGTTGACTGTTGTGCAACAGAAAGGAAAAAAAAGTCAACGAGATTATTATTTGTTATTTGCTTCAAAATTTTCTGCATTTACAGCCATTTGACTTAAGTTCTGAATGAGAACATTGGAATTGTCTCTGTTGCCCTCTGTGTTCCAGAAACATGAACCGTGTTCGTACATCTTGAAAAAGTACTTAATTAAGCTACTGAAGAGCATAACAATCTCATGAACTTTCAAGAAGGATTTCAGCAAATTCCAGTAATTTCGGTGGCATGGTAGTGGGAAGGGAATTTAAATGAAATGTAAAGTCTTCCAGTACATGTGATATACTTAAAAAAGATGTGAATCTATAGGTATTTATGCATTACTGCTCGAATATGTTAATACTTAGTATTTTGGCTTGTTCATTTGAAAATAAGTACAGATGCTTGATTTATATTTTTAATATTTCTATGCAGAGATTTCTTTCATATCTTTTCAAATAATGTTATAAAACAATAAGTGGGTCTGCAGAACTCTAAAGGTATACCTTTTAGAATCCAATAATTAGATGAAGTTAAGGGAAGATGTGTATTCTTGTGCTGAAATGTTAAACGTAATTGTTTCATAAGTACCCTTGTGTGAAGATGACTACAAAATGAAATGTGTGTAGTAAATAGGCAACAAAATGGATGAGAAATCAATGTGAATAGATGAAAACATTGTTTTCTTAGCTTAAAGTAAAATTGGCCTGTTAATTTATGTATAGCTAACCACTGCAAAATGCTAATAGAGCCTAATATTTGTAAATGCAGTGCCTACTTTGCAAAAAAAAAGTTCTCAAAAAAAATCTTGGATATTAAAAAAATACTGTAATTATTTGCAGTTCTATGCAATTGGGGTGCCATGGAAGTGTAGTGGTTAGTGCGATGCTCAAGGTGTCGGAATTCAATTCTAACATCCTCTGTAAGAAAGTTTGTATGTCTTTCCTGTGATGTAGGTTTACTCCTGATGCTCCAGTTTCCTTCCACAGTACAAAGATGTACCACTTAGTAGGATACACTGGACAAGAAATTTTTTCTTTTTCAATATTTTTATTAGTTTCTAAGTAGAAGAATACAGAGTACAAGGAAGTGTATTTAAAATGTCAAAAAAGACTTTAAAAAACTATCAATTACATTATATCTGTTCATAATAACAATCTCATTACCCCGTATTCATATGTTAATCAATATTGAACTATACTAACTTATTACAAAAAAAAAAATCTAATCCCTACCAAGACGTAAGCTCTTCATTAAGGAGAAAATAAGGTAAAATACCTTCTCATATAATAAAATTTAATAATAGCCAACATATGAGTTTAACCAACAAAGGTTTTGAAAATAATTCAGAACAGGTCCCCACAATGGTTGAAAGTCTTGACGAGATTCAGAAATTGAACAACGAATCTTCTCTAAATCTAAACATGACAACGTTGCATTACCATTGAGCATGAGTAGGAGGAAAAACATCTTTCCATTTAACCAGCGTAAAGCGAGATTTTGTGAGTAATACCTCTCCATAAAATACCACAGATATCATTAGATTCTGGAAAAGCAATGGCAAGAGGTTCTAAAGCTAGATCAAAGAGCAAAGGGCTCAACAGACAGCCTTGTCTAGTTCCGCGATGAAGTTTAAATGGTTTGGAGTTTTGAAAATTAGTAACAACCCAGGCAGAAGGAGATAGATAAAGTAATTTAATCCATTGAATAAAATCTGGTCCAAAATTAAATTTTTCTAAGGTTTTAAATAAATAATTCCATTCAACCCGATCGAAGGCATTCTCAGCACCTAAGGATATCACACATTCTGATATCTCCTGGGAGGGAGAGTAAATAACATTTAATACACGGCGTATATTAAAATGGAAATGTCAGTTTTTAATAAATCCAGTCTGATCATCAGAAGTAATAGAAGGTAGAATATTTTCAATCCTACGAGCCAGAACTTTAGAGAGAATTTTAGTATCACCATTGAGTAATGAAATTGGCCTATATGAAGAGCATTCAGTTGGGTCCTTGTTCTTCTTTAGGATAAGCGAAATAGAGGCTTCATAGAAAGATTGAGACAAGCTGCCCAATTTGGAAGAATCCAGAAAGACTTAAGTGTAACTGCAGTATAATTAATGAAGAAAAAGCCTTATAAAATTCTCCAGAAAATCCATCGGACCCGGGGCCTTCCCTGAGTGTAATGAACGTATAGCCTCAGCAATTTCCTCATGAGAAATGGGTTGATCTATCTGTTTACAATTATCTGCAGAATGTGCAGGGATATTTAATTGATCTAGAAAATTATTCATTACAATATTATCTTTAGGGGAATCAGAACTATAAAGATTAGAATTCTCTAAATGTGTCATTTATTTCAGAGTGCTCAGTTGTCCTATCAACATTAGTTTTGTAAATTTCTTTAATTTGTTGTTTACCTGCGGAAGTTTTTAATTGGTTGGCCAATACTTTGCCTGATTTATCTCCGTGAATGTAAAATTGAGTTTTATATTTAAGAAGTTGAGTTTCAATTGGATATGTTAACAAAAGATTATATTTAGTTTTAATTTCAACAAATCTTTTATTTAAAACAGGATCTGGAGCTATAGCATATTTTTGATCTAATTGTTTCAATTGATTGGCTAATTCAATTCTTTCTTTCTTAGCTTTATTCTTAACACTTGCAGTATAAGAAATAATTTGTCCTCTAATATAGGCCTTGAAAGTATCCCATAGAATAAGATTAGAAGTCTCTTCCTTTTTATTCTCTTCAAAAAACAAAATAATATGCCTCTCTAGAAATTTTAAAAATTCCATATCAGATAACAAGAGCATGATCTGAAACAGCAATCTCTTTATATTCATAGGAACGAACTGATGAAATTATTTGACTATCAATAAAACAAATAATCAATCCTGGAATACGTATGATGAACATGGGGGAAAATGAGTACCCTCTATCTAAAGGATCTAAGAAATGCCAAATATCAACAATACCACATTTCAATAAAAAAAGATTGAATAAACAAAGCTGATTTATTAAGAGCCACTGGTTTAGAAGATGTTCGGTCTAAAATTGGGTCTAGCTAGCAGTTAAAAGCTCCTCCCATCCTAAAAGAATAAAGACTCAGATCTGCTAAAAGCAGAAAAAAATGCTCAAAGAATCCTGGATCATCTACATTTGGGGCATACATATTGGCAAATACTATTAATTTATTATCTACTTTTCTTGAAACTATAATGAAATGTCCATTAGTATCAGACACAATGTTGGACAGTGTATTATCTATAAGAATCAAAACTCCTCTAGATTTGGCCTGAAAAGACGAATGAAAACGAAGTCCATTCCAATGGCTAAAATTGTAGATGATCACATTTGTGTATGTGAGTTTCTTGTAAAAAAAAAGGGACCTTAATATAAGCAAAAATCTTATTACGTTTAACAGGGTGATTTAACCCTTTCATGTTAAATCTGAGTAAGTTAATAGTTTGGTCCATTTTTAGTATTATTTAAAGGGTTAAAATGTAAGTTAAAACCCATCCATAAACCTTGAGAAATGGTAACCAAGCAACAAGTTGGCTGAAAAAATTTGAAAACTGCTTCTGAGAGGGAAAAAAACACCCCCAACCACCTCCCAAAGAAGGAAAACAGACCAATAGAAAGCTGGCATCTACAACTACAAGCAACCACCAAAAAAATCTGGTCATTGCTCCAGTTAATTTCAAGGTTGTTTATATTCCAACCTAGTCTAAACAATATCCAGACTAGAAATCCAATTCTCGTATATCAAAAATACAGTATTAAAAAATACAAAAGGAAATTAGTTACAAAGGTTTACCAAAAGTAAAAGATACCATTATTCATAGAGAAAGACATTAAGCATTTAATCTTATATCTTCATGACAAAACAGGCTAAGCAGTTAGCTTTCAAATTTTAAAAAATCTTCATGCTTCAGCATTCAAACAAAACCATTCGAAGGGTCCATCTTTAATGAGATTCTCAGTCAAACTGGGTAGTCAAGGGACATGTTAAACCCTTGTTAAAAAATTTGAACAATGCTTGTTTAAACTTAACACATTCCTGCATAACCTCAAGCGAATAGTCTTTGAGAATCTAATTTTCCACCCTATAATGAATCATGCCCCTTTGACAGGATTTGTGAATTAAAAGTTTCTCATTTACTCTTGTGTCTTCATGTCAGAACAAACTAAACAGCTAGCCTTCGAATTTTAAAAACCTTTGTGCTTCAGCAGTTGAACGAAACCATTCAAAAGAACAGTTTCTAAGTGTGATTCTGAGACAACCTGGATAGCGAAGGGAGGTTTAAACCCTTGTTAAAAAAATTCGGACAAATTTCTTTGAACTTAGCACGTTCCTGTATAACCTCAGGCGAGTAATCTTCAACAGTTCCAATCTTGCCGCCACAATAATCATGCCTCTTCGATGAGATTCACATATTAACAGTTCCTTTGTTATAAATTCATGAAAACAAATTATTACTGATCTTGGACTATGTCTGTTAGGAAGTCTAAACATGGGAGACGTGTGAGCTCGATCAATCATAGGCAAAGATGCCAAGATTTCCAGAAATAATTCTTGCAGAAAGTTTGCAAAGAATTCCATAGGATGATTACCTTTGATTAATTCTTCGAGACCCAGAACCTGTAGGTTATTCCTTCTACTTCTATTTTCTATGTTGATAATCTGTCTTAACTTTTTGTTGGACTGAAATTGCTTTTCACAAAGCTTTCGCAGTTCATCCACTTCCGTTTCCAGAGACGACAACATTGCTTCATTAGTTTTTATACCTTTATCATGTTCATTAAGAGTTTGCTGAATAGAATCCAATTTACCATCTATTTGTTTAAATTCAGAGCTGAATTGTTGAAACTTCGCAGAGGTTTCTCGTGTATGACTTTGCAGCAAATACATAATAGAATCCAAAGAAACAGGGGGATCATCTTTTTTAGTACCTCTGCCACACCTTGATGTAGCCATAATGAAAACATACTTAAAAAGGAAGTTTCAAGACAGATTGGAAATAGTAAGATAATTAGAATTGGAGCAACAGGAGATTGCTGCTACTCCATCAGCCACCACCAGGAAATCTCCCAAATTTTTTCAAAAGTGTTGCTTCCTCTGAAATTTTTTTTTGTGTTTATGAAAAGCTGCTTGAGGATGACCACAAATATAATTTTGGAATACTTGTATCATGTAGGAATTTGGAGAAACAACCAATTAACTTTTTTCGAATACAACGTGTTTAATTGCATGATGGTGCTGATGTTTTGCAATAGTTCAACTAAGTTAAAAATATTTTGTTAATGATTTTCATTTGTACTCAGTTTCTGAAGTTTCTTGCTTAAGTGTCCAACAATAACTCACCAGCATTGATGGAATCCAGTTGCCTTGGTATCTTTTCTCCATGACCGCAATATCCTGGTGGAACCTTTCACCATGCTCATCACTAACAAACGCCAAGATTTGCAGGGAAGAAGTCTAAATGGGAATGCAGAAAATGAATCTTTAGTGACATGTTGCATTTCATGGTTTTATATGTTTGAAGTATGCTTTCAACCAGTTGCATGTAGTTTGGTGCTCCATAGATGCCGAGAAAAATTTCAACAACTTCTTTGAATGCCTTCCATGTGATTTTCTTTGGTCCCACTAGAAATTCTTCAAATTTTCTGTCATTGATGACCTGTTTGATTTGTGGACCAACAAAAATGCTTTCCTTAATCTTGGCATCAGTTACTCTGGGAAGCTTCGTGTCAAATATCAAAATCCTTCATAGAAATTTTTGTGCCTGGTGATAGCAAATTCCATCTTTACAGTCCTGAACCCAATAGTTATTACTAAAACCTGTCCTGCCATGCAGCAGCCATGCCGCCTAAGTATGCCCAAGCATGCCTGGACAAGCTAGGAAACTTTACAGCTTACATTGTAGGCAACATTTTAATTGACTTGAATTATGAATTGAAAAAATAAACATAAGTTTAATTTAAAAAATGGTGATTTTCATGATCATTAGCCCTAAATTCATATGACACACCTAAAGGTATTCAGGAAGCAAAATCTTTGTTGTCCAGTGTAATTGGTCATTGCATATTGTACCATGATAAGACCAGGGTTAAATCTGGGTGGACTGGTGTAACCTGTTCCATGCTGTATATCTAAATAAAATTAAAAAAAATAAATCAACATTTAAATCAAAACACAGGTACAAGACCCAATCTTGTTACATTTTAGTGTGTTTGACACTTGCACACTAAAATCACCACGCTTTCCCTTTAAGTAGAAACTAAAATTCCAAAAGCTGATTTGTTGACCAACAGTCACTGCTTGAAGGTATGCACATATCTGCATATGAAATTAAAGCATCAAACATGATTCCATTGTTCTTCATATAAAATAGCCTGCTGGTTGTTTCTGTGCAGAATTACATATAGAAAAATTTTAACTGGTCATGTGGCTTGAGGGGGAGAAAAATGATGGGTAAGGTGCAAGAAATGTCAACGATTAAAATCTTACCATCTTTTAAGGAATAGAATTTTCTCTTTTGCTTTTTAAGGATGTTTATCTTACTAGATCCAATGTATGTGGTATACTTAGATTTTCAGAAAGCCTTTTAAGGCCCACATAAGTTAATTTCATAATTAAGCAAAATTTTGGAAAACATATCTATGCAAAGCTGGTCTCTACCAGCACAACAACCAACACAATAATTGTTTACTGAACATTATCTAGACGCTAAAATACAGTACAGTAGTACCAAAGTATGTTTATGTAATGTTTACATTATATTTATGTGCAATAAAATTCATTTAACATATAGCTCACATCTACTAGCTTTGTTCATAAACAGATGGTAAAATGGCAGCTTTTATTGGTTTGCCCCATTATATTTTACAACACTTGGTTTTCTGACAGCTTCTCATGCTTTGCGGAAATTTTATTCAAAGTTTTAAAATCATGCAATTTTTAGTTATTGAAATGGTATCTTGGAAAATTAAACCATTAAGTTTTCAAGTGTGTGATTGTTGTTCATGGGTTCAGAATTTTTTTGCACAAGAGTAATTGAACTGACTGGAAGAACCTTTTGAGTTGATGGTTAGTTTACTAGTGTATGATAACTTTTCAGCTGGTAATAAAAGTTCAAGACATATTCTTAAATGAAAATGTATGGTGTCATGCAACTATTAAAGTTATATACTTTTTGAAATAGCTGTGGCAACATGTTCATGTAACATGAATCATTTAACAATAAGCTACTTTGCCTTGTATACCTTTCAGATCTAATGTCAATGATATGGACTGGGTAGTTCTATTGTGCAATATTTTGTATTTGATGTTGTTCCTGTGCAGATTTATATGTTCTGATTTATAACTATCTTTAGCATAGTTTCTGACATTGCAAGTACCACTTTAAGCATTCTACAATACCTTTTGAATAATACTGCAAGTGACAAACTTCGTGGGGTCTCACGGAGGGTGGGTGCAGAGGTGACCCCACAAAGTCACCTTAGAGGTTGGTTTGTAAGGAATATTGTAAATCTGTATTTAAAATTACAATTTAATACTGAAATGTCTATAGTTTATTGCAATATATGATAAATACCTTGTAGTCTAAATGAATATTGGCCTTATGGTTTTCCATATAAATTTACTAATCATTTAGTACAAAATGCATAAAATTTGAACTATTTTGAATAAAATCTTGAAAACTAACCTGCTTTCAATAGAACGTACTGTATTGGAAATGGCTAATCGAACAAACTGACCGTGTTACTTTCCTACAATAGAGTCAGAGAAGGATTAAGAATTATAGGAAAGATGTCAACAAAATAGAGAGAGTACAGAGAAGATTTACTAGAATGTTACCTGGGTTTCAGCACCTAAGTTACAGGGAAAAATCGAACAAGTTAGGTCTTTATTCTTTGGAGCATAGAAGGTTGAGGGGGGACTTGATAGAGGTATTTAAAATTATAAGGGGGATAGATAGAGTTGAGGAGGATAGGCTTTTTCTTTTGAGAGTAGGGGAGATTCAAACAAGAGGACATGAGTTGAGAGTTGGGCAAAAATTTAAGGGTAGCACGAGGGGGAATTTTTTTACTCAAAGAGTGGTTGCTGTGTGGAACGAGCTTCCAATAGAAGTGGTAGAGGCAGGTTCGGTATTGTCATTTAAAGTAAAATTGAATAGGTATATGGACAGGAAAGGAATGGAGGGTTATGGGCTGAGTGCAGGTCAGTGGGACTAGGTGCGAATAACCGTTCGGCACAGACTAGAAAGGCCGAGGTGGCCTGTTTCCGTGCTGTAATTGTTATATTGTTACATGGTTAAGGACCTACACATTTGGGATAAGACAAATCAGCACAAATTTATGAAAGGGGAATAATGCTTTTAGAGGATGGTTATTTTACTAGATCAAACGTATGTAGTATATTTGGATTTTCAGAAAGCCTTTAAAGACCCACATAAGTTAATTTCAAAGCAATTCAGAATTGGCATAGATTGAAAATAGATTGACAGACTAATTCTGGCAACATGGCAGTGTGCTTGGATGCAATAGCTTCTTCAGGATCAAACAAAGACATTGTTGTCTTTTTTAAGCATACTTTTTTACGATTGCAAGATCTTTCTGGACATAAAGAAATTGAAGTACTGCAGCTCTACCCATTCGGTGAGTTGGAGAAACTGAAGGAGCTGAACTTACTGTGAGCTGTGCGGCAGAAAAGCAGGAGTGCGTGAAAAAGGTGTGTAGTCTTAACAGAGTGAATATCTTAGTTGCTTTTCTTGTGATTGCATGACCCCATCGGTCATTGGTGGCTTGGAATGCTGCAAGTCCAAGTCATTAGTTTATTGGTGAATGAATGGGGAGCTCTGTGGCCTTGGTTGTAGGAAGGGTTAGGCCTCAAGCTGCAGTGTCGCTTATTTTCAACCGTTCTGTGGAGGCATTGGGAAGTGGGGCACTCCACTGGAGTGCTGGAGGCAGAGTGGTATGGCATCTACATTGGAGTCGGTGCTGCTCCCCAGTGTTCGCTCGGCAGAAGACAAGATCATAAGGCTATAATACTGAAGCAGAATTGCGCCATTCAGCCCATCAAGTCTGCATCGTCATTCCATTATGGCTGATGTCGGATCCCACTCCGTCTCATACACCTGCCTTCTAGCCATATCTTTTGATGTCCTGACCAATTAGGAAATCATTAACTTCCACCTTAAATATGAATGAATGATCTTTATTGTCATTATACATAACAATGAAACTGTTTGGCTTCCTCTCAGGCAATTAAATAAAGTGGTAGATAAAAACAAGACAATAATAGGAAAACAGTATTAAATAGATACGT
Organism: Hypanus sabinus; assembly: GCF_030144855.1. Taxonomy (NCBI): domain Eukaryota; kingdom Metazoa; phylum Chordata; class Chondrichthyes; order Myliobatiformes; family Dasyatidae; genus Hypanus; species Hypanus sabinus. The sequence goes on along the minus strand of NC_082719.1, from coordinate 42,736,067 downwards.
AGCAGAAAATAAGTTGCAGCAGCTCCAGAATCACAGTAATGCACAAAGTGCTGTTACTGTAAGTATTTGAGTCCTTGTGTGTGCTCACAGTTTCAGTCATTGTTCTGTGGGAGTGGTGTGATGGAGGCCACAGCTCTGGGGTAGAAGCTGTTCCTAAGTCTATTTGTTCTGGCTTTAAGTGTCCTGAACCTTTTGCTGGGCAGCAGTGGGTCAAACAGGGAGTGGCCGGGGTGTGTGGTGTATCTGGTTACTCTGATTGCTTTCCTCCTGAGTCTGCTGGAATAGACGGTATCCAATTCTGGGAACCCCATCTTGACAATTCGCTGGGCTGCCTTCATCACGTGATGCAGGTATTGTTGCTCAGTGGCTGTGCAGCTGGCATACCACACTGTGGCGCTGTTGGTCAGGATAGTTTCAATTGTGCTTCTGTAGAAGTTAAGCAACAGCTTTTGTGGGAGTTTGACCTGTTTCACCTTTCTGAAGAAGAAGAGTCTTTGTTCTGCCTTTTTTACAAGCAGCGAGGTGTTGGTGGTCCATGTCAGCGAGGTATTGGTGGTCCATGTCAGCGAGGTATTGGTGGTCCATGTCAGCGAGGTGTTGGTGGTCCATGTCAGCGAGGTGTTGGTGGTCCATGTCAGCGAGGTGTTGGTGGTCCATGTCAGCGAGGTGTCGGTGGTCCATGTCAGCGAGGTGTCGGTGATCCATGTCAGCGTGGTGTCGGTGGTCCATGTCAGCGAGGTGTCGGTGGTCCATGTCAGCGAGGTGTCGGTGGTCCACGTCAGCGAGGTGTCGGTGGTCCACGTCAGCGAGGTGTCGGTGATCCATGTCAGCGAGGTGTCGGTGGTCCATGTCAGCGAGGTGTTGGTGGTCCATGTCAGCGAGGTGTTGGTGGTCCACGTCAGCTGTTTTGACAACGTAACTCCAAGAAACTTTAATTTTTACACACTTTCCACTACCTCTCCATGTATATGGAGGGGGGGGGGGTGTACTGTGTCCTTTGATCTCCTGAAGTTAATGATCATCTCTTTTTTTTAGAAGGACCAGGTCGTTGTCCTTACACCACTTCGTCAGATGATCCACTTCGAGCCCTGTAGGGTGTTTCATCCTCGTCCGATATCAGGCCAACCACTGTGGTATCATCTGCAAATTTAATTATGGAGCTGGAGGTGTAGATTGGTTGGCAGTCACGTATGAAGAGTGTGTAGAGCATAGGGCTCAGTACACAGCCCTGCGGGTGCCTGTCTTTAAGATGAGAGTGGTGGAGGTGTGCTTACCAACTCTGACTTGCTGTGGTCGGTCTGTGTGAAAGTCCATGACCCATGAGCACAGGAGGAACCAAGGCCAAGAGTGTTCAGTTTGCTGACCAGTTTATGGGGGATGACTGTGTTAAATGCAGAACTAAAGTCCACAAATAACATCCTCACACAAGTGTTCGGTTCCTCTAAGTGAGTCAGAGCAATATGGAGGGCTGTTGTGATTGCATCCTCTGTGGAGTGGTTTGCCCAGTAGGCAAACTGGTGTTTGTCCAGATCAGGTGGATTTATAGCCTTAATGTGTGAGAGCACAAGTCTCTCAAAGCACGTCATGGCAATGGGTGTCAGCGCTACAGGGCGATAGTCATTCAGGCATTCACAGCACCATAGGAAACATCCTCTCCATATCCACCGAATCTAGTCCATTCAGTATTTGCTAGGTTTCAATGAAATCCCCTTGCATTCTTCTAAATTCCAGTGAGTACAGGCTCCTCATATGTTAACCTCTTCATTCTCAGAATCATCCTAGTGAACCTCCACTGGACTCTCTCCAATGACAACACATCCTTTCTGAGATATGGGGCCCAAAACTTTTGACAATACTTCAAGTGCGGCTGACTAATACCTTATAAATTTTCTATATTATTCCCTTGCTTTTATATTATACTCCCCTTGAAATAAATACCAACATTCCATTTGCTTTCTTTACCACAGACTCAACCTGTAAGTTAACTTGGGAGTCCTGCATGAGGACTCCCAAGTCCCTCTGCACCTCTGATGTTTGAACCTTCTCCCTATTTAGATAATGGTCCACACTATTGTTCCTTTTCCCAAAATGTAAAATCATAGATTTCACAATGCTGTATTCCATCTGCCAATTTGTCTAAGTTCAGCATTACTTGCCCCTCAACCTATCTTCATATCATCCGCACACTTTGCCACAAAGCCGTCAATTCCATAATTGAAACCATCCTTGTGTGTGACACCTTTTCAAATGCCTTCTGAAAGTCCAAGAAATGACATCCACTGCCTCTCCTTTGTCCATCCTGCTTGTTATTTCCTCAAAGAACTTTAACAAATTTGTCAAGCAAGATTTCCCTTCAGAGAAACCATGCTGACTTTGACTTAGTAGTCTTCAAGTATTTTGAAACTGCATTGTTAATAATAGACTCCAACACTTTCCCAACCACTGAGGCTAGGCTAATTGGCCTATAATTTCCTTTCTTTTGCCTTCCTCCCTTAAAGAGTGGAATGACATTTGCGATCTTCCAGTCTTGAGGGACCATGCCAGTATCAAGTGATTCTTGAAAGATCATGACCAATGCATCTGTTATCCCTTCAACAACCTCTCTTAGGACTCTGGGATGTAGTACACCTTGTCCAGATGACTTGTCCACTTAAGATATTTGATTTTGCCTGGCACTTTTTCCTTGGTAATAGCGCTCCTGCTCCCTGACACTCAATGGAACTCTTACACACTGCTAGTGTCACCACAGTGAAGACTGATTAAGTTCATCTGCTATTTCTTTGTCCCTCATTATTAACTCACCAGTATTATTTCCCAGTGGTCCAATATCAACTCTCACCTCCCTTTTACTCTTTATATAATTGAAAAAAAGCTATCCTGCTTTGTATTATTGGCTAGTTCACCCTCATATTTCATCTTTTCTCTTATTATAGCTTTTTTAGTTGCCTTTTGTTGGATTTTAAAAGCTTCCCAATCTCCTAACTTCTCTCAGCTTTGCTACCTTATATGCCCTTATCCTTGACTTTTATGCAGTCCTTAACTTACCTTGTTAGCCATTGTTGCCTACTCCTGCCATTTGAGAACAGCTTCTTCTGTGGTACACATGATTCCTGCTCCTTGTGAGCTATTCTCAGTGTTATGTCCCCCTAGGGTTCATATTTTCTGTGGACTATCACTTTAAAATGCCGGGCGAATGAGACTGACTTATATACACTGCAAAGTTGCTTGGTTACCATGGTGGAGAGAGGTGGAATTATTTGGTAGACAATCAATGTTATGGTTTCTCTGCAGCTTGTTTACTTTTTACAAGGACACACAGACGCACAAAGGCTGGTGGCGGAAATTGCCACTGAACTTTTAAGTACCCACAAAGGGTGGGGCTGAGGATCGATTAAGAAGAAATGTATGTAAAGAGCAACCCTGTGGAATCTACTGGTGTGTCTAACCCTTGCCTGGGTTGGTAGATTATCACTTGATGATGGCGCTCTTAACTTGGCCACGTTTGGCTGACTTGGAAGAGTTGGAGGACATCGAGGAGGATTGATGACACCTGTTTATTCAGATTACAAGTATCTCTCTCACTTCAATCCCATGCATCTGAACTGAACTTTTCTTACATACCATTGTAACACTGTAACTCTTGCCACCTGAGCTTGAATAAGTTTGGGAACTTAATTTATATCTATATATGCATAACACCATTAACTCTTGATTTACCTGGTTTAAGTTACTATATTACGTAGTTACTAATAAAATAGTGTTTTGTTAACAGCAAAACCAGACTCCAGATGTGTTCTATTGTTGCTGATACTTTTACAGGGTTGCGTGTACATGACACCAGAAACTTCAGCCATTTCTGTTTTGCCGTAATCCCCACCACATGGGTAATCTCCTCTGTCAGGCTTCTGTAATTCCCTTCATTCCATTCCATTAGTGATACATTTAAGTTATGCTTCTCCCTCTCAAATTACAGTATGAATTCATATTATGATCACTGACTCCTAACGGTTCCTTTACATTAAGCTCCCTAATAAGATTACTCAACACCCAATCCAAGATGGCCTGTCCCCGAGTAGGCACAAGCATAAGCTGCTCTAAAAAAAGCTATTTCATAGACATTCCCTCTCTTGCGATCTACACTAACCAACCTGATTTTCCCAATCTCTTGCATATTGAAATCCCCCATTACAATTGTAACATTACCCTTATTACATGCCTTATCCAGCACCTTTTGCAATCTGAACCACACATCCTGGCTACTATTTAGAGGCCTATATGTAACTCTATAACTCTTAACTCTATGCACCCCCCCCCCCCACCATAAGGGCGCAACCCAATGTCACCTCTTTCTGACGACATAATTCATTCTCTTACTAACAGAGCCACACCACCACCTGTGCCTTCTTGCCTGTCCTTTTGATACAAAGTATACCGTTTGATGTTAAGGTCCCAACTATGGCCTTCTTTCAGCCATGACACAGTGATGCCCGCAACCTCATACCGACCAATCTCTAATTGCACCACAACTTCATCCACCTTATTCTGAATGCTATGTGCACCTTCACTCCTGCATTCTTTGCCCTTTTAAATTTTGCCTCTGGTACAACTCAGTTCTTTGGTCTGTCTGTATTTGTACCCAATAATTGGGTTGACCTGCTTTCCATTCATGTTACATCCAACATCTACTTGTAAAACCTGCTGGCTCATCCTCAACACCATCATCCTGATTCCCATCCCCCATCTTATTAGTTTAAACCACTCCCATCCCCTCTAGTAAATCTGCCCACAAGAATATTGGATCCCTCTGATTCAAGTGCAACCCGTCCCTCTTATACAGGTCACACCTGTCCCAGATGAGATCCTAATGATACAGAATTCTGAATTCCTGCCCCCACTCTACTTCTTATACCATGCATTTAACTACCATCTCATTCTATTCCCATCCTCACTGCAATCCTGAGATTACTATCCTTGAGGTCCTGTTTCTCTGCTTCCTGCCTAATTCTCAGTATTCTGTTTTTAGTACGTCCTGCCTTTTTCTACTTATGTTGTTGGTACCAATATGTACCGTGATTTCTCGTTGCTCACCCTCCCTTTTCAGGATATTGTAGATGCATTCAGAAACATTTCAGACCCTGGCACCTGGGATGGCAGGCAAACTACTATCTGTGTTTCTTTTTTGCATCCAGAGAATTGCCTATCTGTCCCCCTGACTAAAGAGTCACCTATTACTGTTGCCACCTTCTTCAGTTCCCTACCCTTCAGAGCCACAGGGCCAGACTCAGTGCCAGAGGTATGGTCACTGTTGCTTCCCCCAGGTAGATTTCCTCTCCTCCACCCCAACAGTACTCAAAATGGAATACTTATTGTTGAGGGGAACAGCCACCAAGGTGCTCTTCACTATCCGAAGTTCTCCCTCCCTTTCCAGACAGTCACCCATCCATCTGTCTTCTATAGCTGGGGTGACCACCTCCCTGTAGCTCCTGTCTATCACTGCTTCACTTTTCCCAACAAGCTGAAGGTCATCGAGCTGCAGCTCAGGTTCTTTAATGTGGTCTCGAAGGAACTGCACCCGGTGCAGATGTGGCCAGTGGAAGGCTGGTTACCAGTCTGCTGAAAATCCCACATCTGTTACCCAGAACAGAACACATGCCCTGTACACCAGGGTCAAGGAGCAAAACATTGCACCAACAGTCATACAAAGCACAAGACACACATAGCATATGAAGCATAGCTAGCACATACAAGTTTGTAGTAAAGTAGTCACACAGTAAATATAATCCAAGTCCCTGAGTCCATAAATGTTGCAGAAGCTTGCTTTTGAACACAAGCAAGTCTTTAAAAATCCTTGTCCATTCGTTCCACCCCACTGATCTCCTTCCTGGCACTTATCTTTGCAAGTGGCTACACCTGCCCCTACACCTCTTCCCTCACTACCATTCAGGGCCCCAAACAGTCCTACCAGGTGAGGTGACACTTCACCTGTGAGTCTGTTGGGGTCATATACTGTTTGGTACTCTTGGTGTGGTCTCTTGTATAAGGGTGAGACCTGACGTAGATTGAGAGACCGTTTCACCAAGCATCAAAGTTCCATCTGCCAGAATGAGTGGGATCTCCCAGTGGCCACCCATTTTAATTCCACTTCCCATTCTGATATGTTCATCCCTGTCCTCCTCCACTGTTGGGATGAGGCTACACTTAGGTTGGAGGAGCAACGCCTTATATTCTTTTTGGGTAGCGTCCAACCTGATGGCGTGGACATCGATTTCTCAAACTTCTAATACTGCCTCCCCCCTCACCATTACCCATCTCCTTGTCCCTCCCTCATATTGTCTCCGTGCCTGCCCATCACCTCCCTCTTGTGCTCCTCCCCCCTTTTTTTCTTTCTTCCACGGTCTTCTGTCTCTTTCACCAACTTCCTAGTTCTTTGCTTTATCCCTCCTCCTCCAAATTTCACCTATTGCCTGGCATTCTCCCTCCCCTTCCCCCCCCCCCCCCCACCTTTCAAATCTACTCCTCAGCTTTTTTTTTCAACAGTCTTGCAGAAGTGTTTTGGCCCGAAACTTTGACTGCACTTTTTTTCCATAGATGCTGCCTGGCCTGCTGAATTCATCCAGCTTTTCGGGTGTTGATCAGATTTCCAGCATCTGCAGATTTTCTTTTGTTTGTCTTTTAAGAGACTCTTAGATAGGTACGTGGAGCTTAGAACATGTAGGTGATTGGGTTATTCTAGGCAGTTTCTGGAGTAGCATACATGGTCGGCACAACATTGTGGGCTGAAGGGCCTGTAATAGGCTGTAGATTTCTATGTTCTATGCTAATGTGGTACTAGAGGGAACAGTTCTTTGTACTCAGATGTTGGTAATATATATAGATGATTTATAAGAGGAGCCATGGAGTCACAGCATCGTGGAGCAATATATCTTGGATATAGGTTCCTTTGGTCCAAAAAGTCCATATTGACCACAGTGCTCACCCAGCTAGTTCCAAAAGCTGAAGAGGCATTGGTTTATATGCTGGGGATTTATCCACCTTAATGCATTACATGGCTGCAAATAACTCCTTCCTGGTAATATGAATGTCCTTAAAAACATCTCCACATGTTTCCCTTATCTTCTGAGCAACCATAATATTCTCCTCAGTAAATATCAAGGAGAAATATTTGTTAAAATGCCATCCTCTCCTGTGGTTTTGCTGATCTTTGAGGGGCCTTGCTCTCTTGCAAGCCACCCTTTTGACATAGCTGTAGATCCTCTGGGATTTTCCTTGACTTTGCCTGCCAGATCCATCTCATACTTTCTCTTAGACTTCTGATATCCATCTTAAGACTAAATGTAAGATTTCTGTTTGCTGATGAGCCATCAGATGGGATTGAACATCTGGAAGAGGATTCAACAAAACCATTTAGACAAATATGAAGTTATCCAGTCTGGTAGGAAGCAAAACTATTATATAATAGGGGTAGCTTTGGGAAATGCTGATTTGCAGAAGTTCTTGGGTGTCCTTGTGCACCAGTTCACTGATTTCAAATATCCAGATTGAGTAAGCAGTGAAGAAGGCAAATGGTTCCTTGGTCTTCAGTGAAAAAGGTTTTCTTTCTTTCTTCCTTTTTCAGTCTTTTTATTTATTTAAAAAAGAAGCGTGTATACAAACAGGAAGAGAATATCTCCGGTAGAGATGTCAATAGCAGTACATACAGAAGGTAAAATAAACAATATCAGAATCACACATAGTGTTCATCTACAAAGTATAAATTTGATATAGAACGTATCATTCTCCTCTAATCAATTTATGAAGAAAGGAAGTACTATTAGGAATTTTTATATAAAAGAAAAGAGCAAAAAAACCCACTATTCTAAACAGAGAGGAAAAAAAGGACTGGGTAGTCCATCCTGAGAGAAAAACCAAGAGAAGAGAGACTCTCTGAAAAAATCCAAGGTTCTGAAAAAATAGCTGGAGGAGAATCAGTACAAAAAATCAGACCATATGAAAATGCTGAATAAAAGGTGGCCAGATTTCTTCAAATTTAAAGGATGTATCCAATGTCCGATTTCTTATTTTCTCTAGACTTAAACAAGACATAATAGAGGAAAGCCAATAAAAGGCAGTAGGAGGGTTAGGGTCCTTCCATTTAAGTAAAATGGCTCTCCTAGCCAATAAGGTTGAAAAGGCTATGATCTGCTGAGTGGAAGCAGGAATATATCCTGCTTCCGATGGAATAATCCCAAAATTAACTGTAAATAAGTTTGGTTGTAAATCCAGATCCAGCACATTCGATAAGGTTTTAAAAATATCTTTCTAAAAATTCTCCAACTTTATGCAAAACCAAAACATGTGAGTTAAAGTGGCCACCTGTGTATTACATCTATCACAAATAGGATTAATGTAGGGAAAAATACAGGCTAATTTATCCTTTGACATATGTTCCCAATGCACGACCCTGAACTGTATCAAGGAATGATGGGCACAAATAGATGAAGTATTTACCAGTTGAAAAATTTTACTCCATTGATCACCTGAAAGTAACTCTTGAAATTCCAATTCCTAGAGAGCTTTAATTTTATAGTTAGATAGCATTCATAAATTCAATAACCATTTATAAATTGTAGCTATTACTACTTTTTGGAGTGGTTTAACCTGGAAGAGGATATCTATTATATTAGATGGATAAGCAGAGGGATAATTTGGAGGCAAAGTACGTAAAAAATTCCTAACTTGTAAATATCTAAAAGAGTGTACATTGGAAAAATCAAATTTATCCACTAGCTGAGTAAAAGACATTAATTAATCCCCTATAAGCAAACCTGAAAAAGTTATTATTCCTTCGGTTTTCCAAATTAAAAAAACCTGATCTAAAATTGATGGTTTAAAAATAGTTACGATATATTTTACTAAAAAGGACAAAATCATTTAATTCAAAAAATCTGCGAAACTGAAACTAACTTCTTAATGTATGTTTAATAATAGGATTAAGGTCTTGTCTACCAAGCTTAGAGAGCAGAAAAGGAAGAGGAGTTCCAGTAAAGAGGCCAAAGAATACCCCTTCACCGAGTTTTACTTCAATCCCACCCATAAAGGACAGTCATATATGTCTGAATAATAAATCTGACAGGTATATATATTTATTGCCCTGTAGTACAGTCTAAGATTTGGTAAAGCCATACCACCATCCTTTTTTAATTTCTGCAATAAAGGTTTACTCAATTTAGGATTTTTATTGTTCCAAATATAAGATAAAATCTTAGAGTCTATTTTGTCAAAAAACCATTTAGGAACAAATGAAGGAACTGCTTGAAATATATATAAGAATTTTGGTAGAACTATCATTTTAATAGCATTAATTTGGCCAATTAATGATAGCATCATAGGAGACCATTTAGAAAGTATTTGTTGGATATAATCAATTAATGGGAAAAAATTATATTTATACAGATCTTTAAAATTCTTAGTAACTTTAATACTAAGATAAGTAAATTTTTTTTTTAGCAATACTAAAAGATAATTGCTTATACTGATCCAAATGATTATTAATAGGAAATAACTTACTTTTGTATAAACTTATATCCTGAAATCTACTAAGTTCGGAGAGTATGGATAACCTAAAAGGAATAGATTTCTTAGGATCTGGAATGTAGACTAACAAGTTGTCTGCATACAACAAAACCTTATGCATTTTATCCCCTCTCTTAATACCCTGAATAATATTGGAATTCCGAAGAGCAATAGCAAGAGGTTCTAGAGCAGGGGTGGGCAAACTTTTTGACTTGTGGGCCACAAAGGGTTCTAAAATTTGACAGGGGGGCCGGACCAGGAGCAGATGGATGGAGTGTTTTGGTAATACACCTCATAAGAGAAAACAAAATATCATGGGATATGTAGAGATCTCTGATGATGGATGCTGCTTTCCTACGACAGCATTTTGTATAGATGTGCGCAGTGTTTGGGAGCCCCAACAACTATTTTCACATTTTACTGTTTCATTTTCTAAACTTGAAATATATTGAAGTAGGATATTTTGAGCTATTCTACAAAACATTGTGAATCATGTCAAATTGAAAGAAATGTTCCAAAACCAGTCAATTTACTAAAACAAAATTGTGATGTTGATAAAGTATTTATCCCCTTCATAATTACTACACTAACTTTCCTCAGATGCAACATACTGTATTACCTTGCCAACTGACCCAATTTGCTGATGTAGAAAATTAGAAAATCAACTATTTACAATGAATTTGTGAGAATAAATGCCCCCTCTGTCTGTAAGGTCCAACAGTATGGTAGATATTCAAAAGGCCAAACAAAAATGAAGACCTAAGAGCATTCAAGACAAGTCAGGGAAATTATAATAGAGAAGCACTGATCCAGGGAGGGGTACAAGACCATCTCAAAGACATTGAACATTCCTCAAAACCACTACCACACTGCCTGGATCAGCCTGCCCCTCTGAATTTAGTTGCCAGAGAAGAATGGCACCTGTAAGAGAGGCTACTGTGAAACCAGCAGTCACTCTGAATGAAATGCAGAAGTCAGTGGCTGCAACTGGAGATGATATACATGGCTCCCCAATCTCTATTTATAGAAAAGTTTCAAAGAGAAGCCGTGGCTCTAAAAAAATTATTCTTGCCCATAAAAACTTTGCAAAGTGTCACTTAGAAGATACTGTAAAGATGTGGATAAAAGTCTTGTGGCTGGATGAGACTAAAGTGGTGCTTTTTGGCCTCAGCAGTAAGTGCATTAGTCAGGTAACACCATCCCTACTGTAACGTATGGTGGAGGTAGCATCATGTCATGGGAATGCTGCTCAGCAGTACGGAGTGGAAAACTGATCAGGGTTGATAGGAAGATTTATGCTTCTAACTAGGGAGAGATCCTGGATAACAATCTGCTAACTTCTGCCAGAAAGCTTAAACTGCAGAGGAAGTTTGTCTTTCAGCAAGGCAACGACCCAAAACACACTGCCAGACCAACCATGGAGTTGCTTCAAATGAAGAAAATTGAAGTCCCTCAGTGGCCCAGTTAGAGTCCTGACCTTAGCCCAATCAAACATCTCTGGCTAGACCTCAAGATTAACGTCCACTGCCGCACCCCATATTACCTGACACAGCCTGAGCAATTTTGCACTGGGGAATGGGCAAATCTTACTACGTCATGTTATGCAAAGCTAATAGAGATTTATTCAAAAAGACAGTAAGTGCAAGAGGTGGTTTAACTAGCTACTGAGCAAAGTGGGATGAATACTTTTGAACTGCTGAAAATTCAGCTTTTGAATTTTTAGTTCTTCATGCTTTACAATTTTCCCTGTTTTTTGGGCTGTACTGTGAAAAAAGGAGCGTATGGTTCTCAAATATAAATTCTCAGTTAAATTGATCAAAATCCCTAGCTGTAATACTCATTTATGTGAACAAAGGGTTGGGGGCTGAGTATGTTTTCAAAACACTGTGTGTTCAGATTGCTGCATGCATCTGTCCCGCAGCAGTGGGAATTAAAGCTGGTTTCAATAATGTGGGGGAATCTCAGAATCTTAATGAGAAATATTAATCTAGATGATTCAGTGTGAAATGAAAATGAAAACTTGTAAGTTTAGTATTTTAGCCTATAACATAGTGATGCACCATCAATAACTCTCTGAGACGAGAGGCGAGATATCGGCTTTTATTGACTGGAAGAAAGAACAAGCAGCAATTGACCATCATGCTACATCCTGGTGACTGAGGGCAGGGCTCAGACCTCAATCGCCTTTGTACCGGGGTCTGTGAGAGGAGCCACGGTCAGTGGGAGGAGCCACAGGAGCAGTCAGCGGTGGGGGGGGGGGGGGGGGTGTCCAGACAGTTATATGTAGTTCACCACTCATAGTAAATTAATTTTAAAATGTTGCCTGATTTCCATTCTTTTTCATAAATAATGGAATGGCATCCAATCTTCCATTCTTCCATTTCAGTGCCATAGTTGTTAAACTGATATGTGCATTATAACGAATGTATCTTCAAATTAATCATTAAACTTCAAGTGGAAATCATTGCATGGTGTAGATGTATGATCTTGTGTCTTGTTTTATCACCTTGTATTTTCTAAACTGTCATTCAGGAAAATGATTCGTGCTCCCTCCTTTTATTTATAGGTTCCTCCTTTGATTTAAGTAATTTTAATCTTTTTCTTTTGCTTTTGAACTTTACTAATTATTTTTGGCTGGTGCTCTTTATTTTAATCCCTTTTTGAGATCTGGGTGTCACTGTAGGCCAGAATCTCTAATTGCCTTTGAGAAGAAGATTGTGAGTCACCTCAATAGCACTTCTTCTGGTGAAGGTGTTCCGCGTAAGGTTTAACATCACTATCAGTTTCTCCTGCTACCCACAACAAAGTAAATTTTGAGTCTGTTCCTGTATTCATTTTATTGTTCAAGCAACAATCTGCTGTAGGAACTCAGCAAGGTGAGCAGCATTTGTGGGAAGTCAATGTTGATATTTTGGGTTTAAATCCTGCAACGATTCTGAGAGAGTGCAGTGGCCAGCCCAAATTCTCAGTTGCATGCCATTTCAATTCCCTTCCCCTTCCCACACTGACTTGTTCATTCTTGCCCTTCTCCACTGCCAGGGTGAAGCCCAATGCACATTGGAGTAACAGCATTTGCCTGAGTAGTTTACAACCCAATGATATGAAGTTCTCCAATTTTGTACTAGCTATCCTGTCTCTTCACACTCAGTCCTGATGTAGGGTTTTTACCTGAAATGCTAATAACTCCTTTCCTCCTATTGATGCTGCTTGACCCGTTAAGTTCCTCCAACAGATTGCTCATTGTCTCTCCCTATCTGGTTCCATATGCTCATTATCCCCCTCACCTGGTTCCATCCCCTACCTCCCCCTTCCCTCTTTCCTCTTTATACTTGCTATCTCCCCTCGACACTCTCAGCCCCAAAATATCGATCATCCCCTTGCCTCCGCAGATGGTGTCTGATCCACTGAGTTCCTCTAGCAGATTGTTTTTGTTTTGCTTCTGATTACACCACTTGCAGTCTCTTGTGTTTCCATAATTATTACAGCCTGATTTCACCCCTGGTGAGCCCATATTGTAATGTCTTAATACCTTATTGTCAGCCAACTTTCTCTAATGGCAACTATTTTGGTATAAACAAGGATGCAATCCACTAATAAGAATATGCCAAATATATAAGAATATTTCATATATTCATGGAAACATAGGGAGTAATTTGGAATCAAAATTAAATAGCAGAGATGGGCTCCTACATTTTGTGCGGGTCCTCTATCGTATCTCCAGAGTGATAGACTGTTGACTTAATTTTGTGCTTAGAATCTGGCAGTACTTGATGTTTACAGTAAATATCTTGACACTTAGTTAAACCTTTGGAAAATATTACAAAAAATGCCAAGTATGATGAAGAGATCATGATGTTCCTATGGGAATCTCCCAAAGTGTATTATATGATGTGTTGGTAGATTTGAACTTCCAGAAAATGTTTTATTGCATGCTAGATTGTTTTAATTTTTAACACTTGATAGTTCTTTTCATGTTTTGTTGTGTAGGTGAATATTTTTCACATTTAACAGAGTTTTAAGTGTAAAAGTGATTAATTTATTTTCTTTGCTGATACTTGTTAACAAACCCAAGCATGCTGCATTATGAACATCACATAAAATATTAGTTGTAGAAAAAATTACATATTTCAAACTGCTATTTAAAATATATTGAATATCCATATATTGTATAAAATTCTCAGCTGAACTCTCCCGAACTTCTAGTTCAGAATGCTGATTGCCATTTCCTGTGAGAATAATGAGTTTTCATTCACAACTGATAAATATGTAACACATATATTGCAGTATATACAAAACTTTTCATGGCTTCTGGTAAATTAAATAATCATTTGTGGCAGTTTCAATAAGACAGTCCACATCACTTGCAGCTTAGAACTTGTAAAAGCCAAACATATGACTTAATTGTCCTGCAATGATATCACTTCTAAAGTCCCTGTTTAAATGTTCCATCTATTTTCAGACAGAAATATCTAGACCTACACATTAGTTTGCTTCTTATCAAGCTGTGAAATTACTTTGTTACATTCCTCATTTGCTTTGATTAATATTCCAGTCACATGTATTTTTACTATAGGATGCAGTGCAAATTTTAATTTTTCATTCTATGATTGCTGTTGTGGACCAACCTATCACATGCTATTGGATTTCAGACCTTTCTCTAGCTCAGTGAATTAAGATACAATATTTATTAAATTTGTTTGACTTTGAATGAAGTTGTTTTACATCTAATAATGGAACAAAGATCTTTGCACATACCAAAGAAATGCATACCTGATATAAGCGGTAAGACCCTATGTTCTCATTTCTACTGCATTAAAACACACACAATCTTTTCATATAATCAATATCCTTATGGGAAAACATCAGTATAGTGTATCATATCTAATTCAATCAAAGAAGACAAAACAATTTAACAGGTAATTTTTCTGTCAGGAACTCCCTATGCAACACCACTGTGGAAGTACCATCATTACTTGGACTGCATCATTTCAAAAGGGCCATTCACCAATACCCTCTAAAAAAAATGCCCTTGCCAACAATGCTCAATTCCTGTGAATAAATAAAGGAGCCAGTCATTCTACCCTACAATTTTGAGGAGGATACTGCCAGCGTTCCCCGTGTAACTTCTGTTGCATCATCTTTTGAATGCTTTGCTCCCTAATAGGAACCTAAACTGTAACTGAATTAGTGAGAGTACCCAATATAAGTGTCCAAGATCTCATTCACAGATACTCCAACTGAACCAGTCATGCTGCAAGATCCTTGTTCTCCCACATTTATGCTACAACTGCAGACCCAAGGATTATCTGTCTATCTTTTTGAATACTTCTGTGTATTAAAAAAAATAACTTTCTAATATATCAATCAGACTCTTCAGGATCTTGAAGTGCCTTGCACTGTCATTTGAAACCCAACTTTATGTTACAGTCATCAGGTCCACTCTGGTTCAATGACACAGATGACTCAGTCCTCCAGCTCATCATCTTCCCCAGCAGTCGCAGCCTCCAGTGCTGCAAGGGCAGCTGCCACCTCTGCATCCTGAAACTCCAGCCTGAATTTCTCTTCAAGCAAACTCCTGCTGAATTTACCATCAATGGCAGAAGGAGTGCCTTCTAGATCTTTGTGTCCATTTAAGACATTTGGATTTTGATTAGAAGATGGGTTGGATAAAGCTTTGATTTCTTCAGGGTCAGTTTTCACATTGTTTTGGTACACTTCGTTTTCCCTGGGTGACAATTTATCATTATTCATGTTGGCAATTTCATGATTGTCTGCTACTTTCTCTTCTTCCAGAGCAACAGCGCTAACTTCTGTGGGACAATGTGTAGAGAGTCCATTGATTGTTGGACAATCATTTTCAGTTCCTGAGCCATGGTGAGGTACCTGTTCATTTTTATTCATAGCTTTTATATTGTACAAGGAGCAATTATTTGTATCAGTGGGGTGTGCAGCAGCTCCAATTGACACTTGATGTACTTGGTTATTATTCAGCATGTTTGTTGCATCATTATTAGTGTTGTCTTTAACATCTTCAGCTATCTTATTTTGGACAGATACAATATTTTTCTTCAATGCATTACTTTCCCTTATTTCTATTTCTGTATCTTGTTCTTCCAGGTTTATTACTTTGTCCAAAGTTGAAGCAACAATATTGTTGGTTTTGTCCTTTTTGTTGTGAAATGTAGCCTCATGCTTAATGTCGTTGTTTTTACCATTGATTTCATTTCTCACAGTGGATGGTAGTTCTACAATAGCTGGTCCAAAGATGTACCTGAAACAAATACAAAAAATTTTTGAAAGGATAATTTAAGTAAACGTTAACAATATTAATGTAATGGAATCTTTGATTGTGTTGCCCTTCACCTTGAGATCAGAATCTCATGGCTTTTATTGGAATAATTCATGATACAATGCTTTGGAAAAAGTATTCAGTCCCCACAGCTATTTTCATATTTTACTGTCTCATTTTCTAAACTTAAAATATAATTAAGTAAGATTTTTTGTGTGAAACTACAAAATGTTGTGCATCATGTCAAATCAAAAGAAAAAATCCAAAAGCCGTGAATAATTTACTAAAAATTAAAAGCCAAAATTGTGAGAGTGAGGAAGTATTCATCCCCTTTGTAATAACTACGCTAACTTTCCTCAGGTGGAATATATAGTATTACTTTACCAACTGACCAAATTTATTGTTGTAAGAAATTGGAGGATCACTTATTTTCAATGAATTCAAAACAATAAATATCCCCTCTGTCTGTAAGGTCCAACAATATGGTAGATTTTCAACAGACCAAACCAAAATGAAGACAAAAGAATATTCAAGACAAGTCAGGGAACTGATAATAGACAAGTACAAATCTGGGGAAGGGTTCAAGACTGAACATACCTCAGTTCAGTGCAGTCCAATGTGAAAAATTGGGAAAAAATATGAAAACAACCACGCTGCCTAGATCAGGCTTCCCTTCTAAACTTAGTTGATGGAGAAGGATGGCAGTTGTAAGAGAAACTACTCTGAAACCAACAGTCACTCTGAGTGAGCTGCAGAAGACAGTGGCTGCAACTGGAGATGAAGCTCATGGCTCCACAATCTCTAAGGCCTTGCACGTAAAGGATATTTATGTAAGAGTGGCAAGGAAGAAGCCCTGACTTAAAAATAAAGCATATCCTTCCCCATGAAGTATTTGCAAAACATCACTTAGAAGATCCTGTAAAGATGTGGAAGAAGGTCTTGTGGTTGGAAGAGATTAAAGTAAAACTTTGTGGCCTCAACACCAAGCACCACGTGTGGCATATATCTAATACTGCGTATCAGCCAGGTCACATCATCCCTACAATAAGGTATGGTGAAGGTAGCTTCATACTATGGGGATGCTTTTACCCCTGACATCTCCTCTGTATCTATTTCCAACCACCTTAAAACCGTGCTTTCTCGTGTTAGCCATTTCAGCCCTGGGAAAAAACTTCTAACAGTCCACGCGATCAGTGCCTCTCATCATCTTGTACATCTGTATCAGGTCACCTCTCATCCTCCTTTTCTCCAAGGAGAAAATGCCAAGTTCACCCTACTTATTCTCATAAGGCATGCTCCCCAATCCAGGCAACATCCTCTGCATCCTTTCTATTGTACAATATCCACATTCTTCCTGTAGTGAGGTGACCAGAACTGAGCACAGTACTCTAAGTGGGGTCTGACTAGGTCCTATATAGCTGTAACATTACCTCTTGGCTCTTGAACTCAATCCCACATTTGATGAAGGCATACACCGTATGCCTTCTTAACCACAGAGTCAACCTGTGCAGCAGGTTTGAGTGTCCTATGGACTTGGACCCCAAGATCCCTCTGATCCTGCACACTGCCAAGAGTTTTACCATTAATACTATATTTTGTCATCATATTTGACCTCCCAAAATGAACCACCTCACATTTATCTGGGTTGAATTCCATCTGCCACTTCTCAACCCAGTTTTGCATCCTATTGATGCCCCACTGTAACCTCTGACAGCCCTCCATACTATCTATGGCACCCCCAACCATTGTGTTATCAGCTAATTTACTAACCCATCCTTGGATTTCCTCATCCAGGTCATTTATAAACATCACAAAGAGTAAGGGTCCCAGAACAGATCCCTGAGGCACACCACTGGTCACCGACCTCCATGCAGAATATGACCCGTCTACAACCACTCTTTGCCTTCTGTGGACAAGCCAGTTCTGGATTCACAAAGCAAGATCAGCTTGGATCCCATGCCTCCTTACTTTCTCAATAAGCCTTGCATGGGGTACCTTATCAAATGCCTTGCTGAAATCCATATACACTATATCTACGGCTCTACCGTCATCAATGTGTTTAGTCACATCCTCAATCAGGCTCATAAGGCACGACCTGCCTTTGACAAACCCATGCTGGCTATTCCTAATCATGTTATGCCTCTCCAAATGTTCATAAATCCTGTCTCTCAGGATCTTCTCCATCAACTTACCAACCAGTGAAGTAAGACTCACTGGTCTGTATTTTCCTGGGCTATCTCTACTCCCTTTCTTGAATAAGGGAACAACATCTGGAACCCTCCATTCCTCCAGAACCTCTCCTGTCCCCATTGATGATGCAAAGATTTTGAAAATAGTTTTTGAAAGTATGTGATGAAAGCTAGTTTTATACATTTGTGCTGATAGGAATTAATTGGAGCAGAGAGAAGGAAATGTGTTTTAAGGAATAGTAGAGATTACCCAGAAAGACTGGACTAAAAGATTGACTAATTTGACCTGGACAGACAGTCTCTCTCATTTGAGGGAATGAGTTTAAAGCAAACTGTACGGCAGGTAGGGAAGCAGAGAACCTTGGGCTTTGTACCCATGGACTGACCACTAAGGTTTCAGCAGGTGTGGTGATGAATACTCCAGCCTGTGGCCCAATGTTCAGACTTATTACCTGTGGTGCCCCCACTAACCTCAACTGACTTGTTTTGGGCATGAAGAGCTGGCTGAACCGATTTTCTACTCCCAAAGGCACCTTCCAGGGCAGGGGGATCTGCGTACTTTGGAGCAGACCTTGGGTGCCAAATCCTGAAGTTTTACCCACAGAACACTTTGCCTTTGAAAGCTCACCACTGTCAGAGGGCTCTGAATTTGCTTTTAAATTTCTTTGATTGCAGTGGGATTCAAACATTTTCCTAGTAGATTGAAATAATTAAAACAAAACAATAAAAGCAATACAGAAAAAATTAACAGAAAATAACATAATGATAACAGATAATTAAACACATCAACATTCACCTTCCTTTCAGACAAATGAATGCTGTTTTACTTCTCAGTCCAGGGTGTAATATTGAGTGCCTGTCATCAGTCCCTCTGCTTAGCTTGACAATGCTGCATCACTGGACTCCATGAACAGTCTTTGACACAGCAGAAGTTCGGAAACACAGCATGACACAATGGAGTAAATCTCAGTCAAGACCGTCTCACTGTAGTGTCGCACCTCACCTCCAGCAACCTTCCTGTGGAACCAGATCTAAGTTTCAGGATAATGGGAATCAGGTCCTGCTCAAGTGACAAACCACTCAGAACAAGAAGCTGGCCTTCTTACTCAGTATCCCTTTACAAATCTGCCTCTACTGCACCGCGCTGCCCTCTGACAATATATAAGCTCCCTGGAAAACATGGACTGTTTATCATATCTTCAGGAACCCCTCTCAGTGAAGGCAGGCGCTAAAGATAAAATTTTTAATTGCCAGCTTAGTCTTTGGCTAGTTGTGGTAAAGGGTTTTTGAAGAATAAAACCTCAGACTTGGCACAGAACTCAAGGTCTTATGGACAGCAGTAATTCTTGTCCTATTCTAGATCCAGGATTATCCACAGTAGGTACCAAGGTGGAAGGATAAGCAAACCCGTGTCAATACTCTCACTAAGCCAACGCTCCATTGTTGAGGCCCTAGTCATATTCAGCTTGTTATGTTGATCATATCATTTGCATCCACAATACCAGATTCTGGAAATAGTTGTTCTATTATAAGTGCTTTCAAAGAAAGAGATTACAAGGCAGCTAAAGGATGTCATTTAAAGATGTGCTCAGAGCCACTTGAAAAAGAAGTAGAAAACCTACAGCTCAATACAGGCCCTTCGGCCCACAATGCTGTGCTAAACTTTAGAAATTACCTAGGGTTGCCCATAGCCCTCTAATTTTTTAAGCTCCATGTACCTATCCAAAAGTCTCTTAAAAGAGCTTATTGTATCTGCCTCCACCACTGTTGCTGGCAGTCCATTCCACACATTCACTACTCTCTGTGTTTTAAAAAAAACCTTATCCCTGACATCTCCTCTGTACCTTCTTCCAAGCACCTTAAAATTGTGCTCTCTCATGTTAGCCATTTCAGCCCTGGGAAAAAGCCTCTGACTATCCACACAATCAATGCCTCTCATCATCTTGTACACCTCTATCAGGTCACCTCTCATCCTCAGTTGCTCCAAGGAGGAAAGGCCGAGTTCACTCAACCTATTCTCATAAGGCATGCTCCCCAATCCAGGCAACATCCTTGTAAATCTCCTATGAACCCTTTTTATAGTTTCCACATCCTTCCTGTAGTAAGGCGACCAGAACTGAACACAATATTTCAAGTGGGGTCTGACTCAGGTCCTATATAGCTGCAACTTTACCTCTCAGCTTCTGAACTCAATCCCATGATTGATGAAAGCTTGTATGCTTTCTTAACCATAGAGTCAATCTGCGCAGCAGCTTTGAGTGTCCGATGGACTCGGACCCCAAGATTCCTCTGATCCTCCACACTGCCAAGTATCTTACCATTAATACTATATTCTGCCATCATATTTGACCTACGAAAATGAACCACTTCACATTTATCTGGGTTGAATTCCATCTGCCACTTCTCAGCCCAGTTTTGCATCCTATCAATGTCCTGCTGTAACCTCTGACAGCCCTCCACACTATCCACAACACCCCCAACCTTTGTGTCATCAGCGAATTTACTAACCCATCTCTCCACTTCCTCATCCAGGTCATTTATAAAAATTACAAAGAGATGGGGTCCCAGAACAGATCCCTGAGGCACACCACTGGTCACCGATCTCCATGCAGAATATGACCCGTCTACAACCACTCTTTGCCTTCTGTGGGCAAGCCAGTTCTGGATTCACAAAGCAAGGTCTCCTTGGATCCCATGCCTCCTTACTTTCTCAATAAGCCTTGCATGGGGTAATTTATCAAATGCCTTGCTGAAATCGATATACACTAGATCTACTGCTCTTCCTTCATCAATGTGTTTAGTCACATCCTCAAAAAATTCAGTCAGGCTTGAAAGGCACGACCTGCCTTTGACAAAGTCACGCTGACTATTCCTAATCATATTACGCCTCTCCGAATGTTCATAAATCCTAAATCTTAGCATCTTTTCCATCAACTTACCAACCAGTGAAGTAAGACTCACTGATCTATAATTTTCCGAGTTATCTCTACTCCTTTACTTGAATAAGAGAACATCTGCAACCCTCCAATCCTCCGGAACCTCTTCCGTCCCCATTGATGATGCAAAGATCATTGCCAGAGGCTCAGAAATCTCCTCCCTCGCTTCCCACAGTAGCCTGGGGTATATCCCGTCCCGTCCCGGTAACTTATCGAACTTGATGCTTTCCAAAAGCTCCAGCACATCCTCCTTCTTAATGTCTATATCCTTAAGCTTTTCAGTCAGCTGTAAGTCATCCCTACAAATGCCAAGGTCCTTTTCTATAGTGAATACTGAAACAAAGTATTCATTAAGTACCTCTGCTACCTCCTCTGGCTCCATACACACTTTTCCACTGTCACACTTGATTGGTCCTATTCTCTCATGTCTTATCCTCTTGCTCTTCACATACACGTGGAATGCCTTGGGGTTTTCCTTAATCCTGCTCGCCAAGGCCTTCTCATGGCCCCTTCTGGCTCTCCCAATTTCATTCTTAAGCTCCCTGCTAGCCTTATAATTTAAAATGTTGTACTGACTTTTCGAAATCCCTGGCTCACTGCTGCTCTCAAGATGGTATTGAGAGCTTGGAGGTCACGTGCCAGTAGGAGCCTTCTATAACTGGCAGTAGGGGGACATCATCTCACATCATGCCGGCCACCTTCTGCCTCATTTGAGGAAAAGCCTATGGTTCTCGCAATGGCCTTACGAGTAAGCTTAGGATCTACCAATTTGGACCGGAAACAAGTTATCCCTGATCTTTTGGAAGAAGAATACTGGCCTCCTGTTCAACTCAAGCTTCCACATTTGATGGTCAAGCCATGGATTATATGGTGAAATGTAGGCCATAGTTAGGAGTTAGGTGAAATAGCAAAAGAATAAACAGTCATTGAGAGCTCACGTTTATAGCTAGAGCAAATTTGATGCAGAGATCTGCAAGCGTTATGACCAAGCAAATACATGTGACACCTTTTTAAGTATGTTGACTCCAAAATTCTATTTTACTCACCTTTTTATCATTCTACAGCACCTGCACCCCATCTGAGCAGCAGTGGTCAAATCTTGGGAGGCATATGCTGTTTAAAATATTAAAAAAATGATATAACAACAAGAAATTGCATTTGAGCTTAATAGTTTCAATAATAGTATGCTCTGTTTACAGTGCCAAGGTGTGTAATATGCGTCATGCTTCAATCCTGTTAGACATAGCATAGGTACTGGTCCTTTGCCCCCAAAGATTCATGGCGACCCAGATTCCCATCTAAGCTTGTCACATTTGCCTGCATTTGGTCCATAAAAACACTTTAAATATTATTATGTCAGCCACTTCCTCTGGTACCTCTTTCTGTATATGGACAACCCTCTGTCTTTTTAAAAAATAGCACCACCCTAGGTTCCTCGTAAACCTCTTTCCTCTCAGCCTAAACCTATGTGCTCTATTTGTTAATTCACCAATCCTGTGAAAGAGACTGTACAAGTTTAGCTTATCTAATTCTTTCATGATTTTACACACTCTATAACACCCTATCTACAACGCTCATTCTTCTACACTCCAATGAATGAAGTCCTAAGCTATTCAACCTCTTCATAACTCAGTCCCTTGAATCCCAGCAATACGCTCATAAATCTCCTCTACAATCTTTCCAGCTTAATGGCATCTTTGCTTTGTAAAACTGAACACAAGCTTCCAAATATAGTCTGCTGAAGTATTATACAACTGCAAAATGTCAATCCAATTACTAGACTCAGTGCCCTGACTGATGGAGGCCAGGATGCCAAAGGGCTTCTTCACCACCTTGACTACCTGTGACACCACTTTGTGTTGGAACTCCAATGCATTCATGAACCAAGGTGGAAGGCCTAAATTACAGAAAAGTGCTGTTCCTGTCATTTTTATTGTGCTCCAATGATGGATTTAAGCACTGCCATGGAGGCGTGCTGCTTTGTGGTGATTATGCTGGGATACAAGCCTAATATATACAGAAGAAAATAGCTGAAGGAAAAAGGTTAGTTGTACCAATGCACCATTAATTGAGTTAACTAATATATTCAATTGTTTGTTTATTTCTGGTATTTTTAGGAAGTTTTGCTTTTGTAATAATTTGGAATAGTAAGATAATTTTAGCTTCCAAGTGTTAGTTAATGTCAGAAATGTTGACAAACAAACAGATAATTTGATAGTTTTGATGACCAGTTAAATCTAGTGGCAGGGATTAGCAAGCAGTCAAATCATCCTAAAGAGAGGGATTTGTTGAGATTAGGCCAGGTAAATCTAATTAGAATTGGTAGGGTTCATTGGGAATCACTGGCTAAATTCAGAACATTCTTAACAGAATGTTAAGAACATTAAGAATGTTAACTCTGTAAGTAAGGAAGAATAAATGCCAGTGGCTTGTCACGTCCAAGAAAGTTTGTGCTGATAACTACATAAAGTTATCCAAGTCAAAATTATCGTAGGTTTAAATAATTGCTGCTTTGTACTGAGGTTGCTGATATCAACCTTAAAATCTGTGGCTTAAGGCAGAAAGGGGCAGTTATCTGAGTTTTGCTGCTACTCATAATTTTTCCAGTTGGAAAATATTAATACTAATTTCTTGATATACAATAATTAATTTAAACAATCATAATTGCTTTATATCAAGCAGATATTTTTTCACTGATGTATTGAGAGGATAATACAATTGTTTTTAAGAGGTCTTAAATATTGACATTTTTCCAGTGACAGAAGGATATAAGAAATTATAATATTATAACAAGTTGACATATAATTCAAACAGAAGTCATTTAATTATTGAAAGAATCAGGAAGGGTGTGGTATATAATCTGTTTTATGCTGCAGTACTTAATGACAAATTCCTGGCATTTATTGTCCTAAGACAGCACTGCAGGGCACAAAAGGATAAGAAAATAGAACATACAGTGAGGAGGAAGCCTATTGAATGTACAAAATGAACAATAGTGAATTGAAGTGAATGACAAAGCAAGTTAGAAATTGGAAGGGGGTATAAAATGGGCTATTAATTTATGACTTGTTTTTTGGCATCACAACAAACATTTTCTCTCTCATAACCTTGCAGTGTATTATACTGCAGGTTTAGTGCCTGTATCATAGAAGCACCATACTTCTAGCTCTTAAATCTATGCATGGATCTACATTATAAAGCCAACCATGTAATAGCACAAGAATGTAATAAAGACAGGCATTGGTCATAGGGTCTATTGAGCTTTTTCCGCCATTCAAGAAAATCATGTAAATTCTTCTAAACTGCCTAACTATCTCAAAAGAAAAAAAGACTTTATATAGCATTTTTCACCTCCTTTTCAGAACATCCCCATATGTTCTATTGTTGCTATTCTTGTTAACCCTGCTATGCTGCCACAATACAGTACATGCCAGAAATCTGTTATAAAGCACAAGATAGAATAGTCTTGATATTGTATCCTCCCTGGATCCTTGTATGATTAAAAAATTTCTGTGCATACATTCAGTGTTTCATGTGTGAGATGTAAAGTAATTAAAAAGTGGGATATAAAGTAGTTTTTACTTTTGGAACAGATGAGCTATTAACACAATAATAGTTTTAAGTGCATGCAAGTTGCTGCCATTATACATTTCTTTTGATGATTGAATTGATTATACACTTCAGTGTGATTTTATTTCCTCTGTGCATCTTTTCAGTTAGATTTTACTTGTGTCTTAATTTTTCCATGCCATTCACTATGATAAATATTTTTGTTACTCTTCTCCCTACTTCATTTCCTTGTCAAACGCGAGTCAAAAATCCGTTTGATAAGATAAAGTCCTGATGAAGGGCCTTGGCCTGAAACATCGATTCTTTATTCCTTTCCATAGATGCTGCCTGGCCTGCTGAGTTCCTCCAGCATTTTGTGTGTGGTACTTTTGATAACACATTAGATGTTTGACCCACACTTGCAAGTACAGGAAATCCATATAAAATCATGCCAATTATTCCAAGTCTTCTGTAGAACTGTGTAATGTCCTAGGTCTGGTGCCATTATTAAACAAAAATCTTCTTGAAATTTTATTTTACAGCATAAAATTAAACTACAAGTTTGATTTGTATGTTTGTGACTGCAAACAAAATAGTTGCAGTACTTCCTTGTTTGCAATGAAATGCAAAATCAGTTGCTTTGGAAACAAGAAAGAGGAAATGGAAAATTTTATTTACAAGATACTAGGAACTTCAGAACTGGAACAGAATTTGAATATATGTCTCACTAGACAGTGGTATGACAATGAAAAAATGCCATCTAAAAGCCTAATTGAATCTTGGTCTTGCCTGAACAGGATGGAATATAAAAGTGAGGCATCTATCATACAAAGGTTTGATCAGACCCCATCCAGAACATTACACTTAGTTCTGGCACCAGGCCTCTGCAATCATATATTGACCATAGATAAGGGGCAAGGCAGATTGACTGGAATAATATTGGAATTTAAAGGGTTAAATTACAAGAACAGATTCTGTAAAGCAAACACGAGGAAATCTGCAGTTGCTGGAAATTCAAACAACTCACACAAAATGCTGGTGGAACACAGCAGGCGAGGCAGCATCTATAGGGAGAAGCACTGTTGACGTTTCGGGCCGAGACCCTTCGTCAGGACTAACTGAAAGGAAAGATAGTAAGAGATTTGAAATGCTCATTTCCCCCTCCCCCCCACTACTTTCAAATCTCTTACTATCTTTCCTTTTAGTTAGTCCTGACGAAGGGTCTCGGCCCAAAACGTCGACAGTGCTTCTCCCTATAGATGCTGCCTCGCCTGCTGTGTTCCACCAGCATTTTGTGTGCGTTGCTTGAACAGATTCTTTAAACCTATTTGTCTTCCCATTAGTTTATAAAACTGAAGAATGATCCAGTGGAATTGCCTAAGCAGATAACAAATTCCATAAGGTAGTTACGATGAACCAATATTATTTGTTGAGAGGATTTACAACAAATGACCACTGTCTTTTAAACAAAACCTTGCAAATTGGGAACAAAATCAGAAAGCACTTCTTTTGTATAAATGGTGGTGGAAGTATGAAACTCATCCTGAAAGTACTGTGGATGCTGGATTAATTAAAATATTCAAAATTGAGATGAAAGGACGTTGGCTTTTAGGGAGATGGGGTGTCCAAGGCTAATGGGTGAAAGGTGAGTAAAAGAAATGGGACACAGATTAGTAATGAGCCAAATGAATGGTGGTATAGGTTTATAGAGAGAGATGATTTCTCTGTTCTGTGTTGCTGGTTACTTTTAGTCAACTTTTAAAATTGCCTATTGAATAAGACTTTTGCAAGCTGGCATTTCCCAGAGAGGATTAGCCATGGGTTTATCTCATGGTTTTGATCCAAATAATGTTTTCACATCTAATTAGCCCTTAATGAAGAATTGGGAGCACTTTGGGCTTCCTACAGGAGGCTGGCCACCCGACCTGTATCGACATGACTGACTGGTGGTGAAAAGAATGTCCTACATTGTCTATTTTTAAAGGTTTTTTTTGGGTTCAGCTCAGGTCGGATATGAACAAAACATTAAGTCCTTGTATTTCATGTCAGATTGGGTGGCTGTTTATAGATACTTTATAAATGTATTGTTGCATGAGGGTGAGCCTGTTTGGGCTCTACAATGCTTGGTGCTGTGTGCATTGACTGTGCCTGACTCAGGTCTGGATTTCAGTCTTGTTCTGCACCTGAGTCTCACATCTACCTGTCTTCCAGTAATACCATAATTTCAGTCATTGCTGAATGTGCTTCTTCTATACTAAATTCTGATTTGTGCCATTCATATTGTTTTTCTCTCAAAAAAATTACCTGAACCCTTTGCTTGGTTTTGTATTTACTTACACCTGTTTTGTCTCCAGCCATTTCTATCAGATTCAGTTTGCTTTGAAGATCTGTGGTTATGAATTTGATTGTTCAAAATTGTTTGAGGTATTTACTTCCAACCTTTACAATTATTTGGTGGGTTCTTCGAAACTTCAGAGACATCTTCTAGGCCTTAAACGTCGATTCATTTGTTCAGCATGATCCTTCGTTGTATCTGTCTGCTCACTTGGGTTGCTTGTTTTTTTATGTCATTTGGGTATTTATGCCAAAAGTTAACAGCTCATCTGTTAACCTGAATAGATACAGTGCTAGTTAGGAGAGGGGCCACTTACAGCTCACAGCAACTCGTGCCCTGATAAATTAGATTGATTATTTATTCACCCAGAGTTTTTAGTGAGAATAATTTTGACATTCTGTATTTAAATGGAGGAATTATGACAGCTTTGGTAGCATTGCAGGAGTACACCCTTGCGCAGAAATACAGAAGTTGCTGTATGTGACTCCCTGCTCTGCCACAAGATGTAGCGCTACAGTAATCTGCAGGACTAAATTAACAAATGGAAGTTACAGAGATGAGTAAACTGTAACAAAAAAGGCACCTGAAAGTGTTATGCCTTTTTGGATGATATGTTACTGAAGTCATGACATCAGTAGTGGGGGAATTGGACGGAGTCTGATTAGGAGGAGTTAGTTTGGCTTTGTCATGCTGGTTGAAGCTTCTAGAGTTTTATGAAGATGTAACCAAAAAGGCGGATGAGGGCAGGGGAGGGGATGCTGTCATTTGGGCTTTGGTAAAGCCTCAACATTGTAGACTCATTTGGAAGGTCAGGTTCCTTGGCAAACGGGGAGAGCTAGTTAAGTGGATTCAAAATTAACTCAGAGGTAGGAAGCAGAGAGTGTTTTTGAAGGTTGTTTCTCAGAATGGAAGCTGGTGTCTAGTGGTGTGCCACAGAGGTCTGTGTTGGGAGCCTTGTTATTCTTTATTTATATAAATTGATTTGGATAGAAACGCACAAGGCTTGATCAATAAATTTGCTGATGGCACAAAATTAAGATGTGCTGCTGTATAGTGAAGAAGGTTATTGTCAATGACAGGGGAATATAGATTGGTTAGAAAAGTGGGCTGAGGAGTGGTAAATAAAGTTCATTATAGTTAAGAGTGAGACGATGCATTTTGGAAAGTCAAAGTAGATTAAGGCTTAATCTAGGCTAGGCATGAGGTAATGGAACAGAGCACCAGTGTATAGTTAGTTGAAAGCAGTGTTGCAGGTGGACAGGCTGGTGAAAAGAGGTGTTCAGCTGTCATTAGTCAGGGCTTTGAGTACAGGAGTTCAGAGGTCATGTCGCAGTTGTGTAAATCCTTGGTGAGAACACATTTAGAGTACTGGTCACCCTATTATAGAAAAGACAAGGTTAAACTGGAAAGTATGTGGGCTTGACTTACAAGGATGCTTTCCGTATCTGAAGTCTTGAGTTATACAGAGAGGTTGGTGAGGCTAGGTTTTTATTCCTTGGAAAGTAGGAGGATGAGGGTTGATCTTATAGAAAAGTTTAAAATTATGAGAGACAAAAGATGGATAGTAACAGTGTTATCCCCAGGGTAGCTGAGACCAAAATGAGGGGCATAGATTTGGAGTGAGAGTGAAAAGATCTAAAAGGTATCTGATAAGAACATTTTTCATGCAAAGGATGTTGAGAATATAAAATGTCCTGAGGAAGTGATTGAAATGGGTAGAATTGTATCATTTAAGAACCACTTGCATAGGTACATGGAGGGGCAATGGTCAGAGGGATATTGGCCAGATAGAGGAAATAGGGACTAGTTGAGTGGGCCTGGACTCATTGGGCTAAATTCTCTATCTATGCTATACTCTTGTGTGGTTCAATGACTCTACTAATCCATGGTCACTGCTTTATAATCTCTGAAGCTCAACTGTGTTGATGTGGAGTCAGACAGCACAGAAATAGACCCTTTGGCTCACTGAGTCTGTGAAGACCATGAAATGGCCATTTATATGAATCCCATTTTTCATTCTTCCTGCATCCCTTCCAACTTCCTGCAATTTATGCTACTCACCTCCATACTAGGGCAATTTACAGTCATTAGTTGACCTACCAACACACAGATCTTTGGGATATGAGAGAAAATCATAACACCTGGAATAAGCACATGCAAAGAAGGCATGTAAATTCCACACACACCCCAATGGAGGTCAGGGTTGAACCTAGGTCACCAGTGCTGTGTGGCAACAGCTCCGCTGGCTACTCCACTCAAAATCTCATGCTATTGAAAATAATAACCTTTTTTAATGTTAGAAGTCTGTTTGCTTCAAAAGCTTCTACAGTTTCAGTTGCATGTTAACATTTGAAAAGTTGGCCTTCAAATGTATGTTTTACTGAGACTGGCCTTAGTTAGCTTAATGATGTCACCATTTCTAGATACCAGAGGTTCCTTATAGCTGGCTGATGCCTGGAGAATTCTGCGCTGGTGAGACCATTAAATTATTGCAGGCAGCGATAAACCCTGTCCAGAAAACCTGGTTCTTATTCATTCTCCTGTTCTGCGATTGTACAGATTTTATCCTTTTTCTAATGTTGAGAGACTAATCCAACAGTTGCAGCAACTGTTAAAAGGCAGAATAAATGTGTTCTTCTTCTTCCAAACAAGAGGAAAAACTGCAGATGCGTGAAATCCAAGCAACACACAAAATGCTGGAGGAACTCAGCAGGCCAGGCAGCATCAATGGAAAATAGTACATTTGATGTTTTGGGCTGGACCCTTCAGCAGAATGGGTCTTCTTTTAGTTTACTTTTTCTTCCTGTTAACACTTCTGGCAAGATTCCTTGTGAGTCTGTGATCACACATTGATAGTGTGGAATATTGAATTCCTTATATATGTAATGGACCCTTTGGTAAATTCTGAAAATCTCCAGAGTTTCAAAATATTATTTAATACCCACCCATTTCATTGATGATCTTCTCTCTTAATGGAATTTGAGAATTTTAAAAAAAAGTCCTATTCTTTTTCAAATAAATTCCCAAAACTGCTTTGCATATTTTCACTCAACAGATGTACTCAACTTGTTCTAACTTTTGGTTTTTAGAAGTTCAATTCTTTTTAGGGTCTCCGTAATCTCTCAATAAATGCTAACACCATTTCTGCAAAGGTGGGTTAAAGTAAACTGGATACTTGGTGATTCAACTGTTGCTGGGACCTGAAGGACTAAGTTATGGAGAGAATTTGAGCAGGTTGGAACTTTTTTCACTGGGGTGTAGAAGAATGAGGGGTGATGTTATAGAGGTGTATAAAATCATGACACCAAGGCTCCCAGTCTTTTTCCCAGGGTTGGGGATTCAAGAAAGATAGGCCATAGGTATGAGGTGAGAGGGGAGAGATTTCAGAGGAACCTGAGGAATAAATTTTGTACCCAGAAGATGGTCAGTAAGGACTGTCAGAGGAAGTGGCTGAGGCAGATACATTAACAACATTTAAAAGGTAGATGGATAGGAAAGGTTTTAGAGCAGGGGTCTATGGCATAAAAAAAGATAGGGAACCCCTGATTTAAAAGGATACGAGCCAATTGCAGGAAAATGTGACTTATTTAGATGGGAACCTTGGCCAGCGTGGACTAATTGGGTGAAAGGACCTATTTCCATGCTACATATATGACTCACTGAACCCCTCAGAGAAGAAATTCTTCCTTATTTCTGTCTGAAACTAATGACTGTGTTCCTAGTTCCAGACTAGGGGAAACATCCTCTCAGTGTCCACCCTGATAATCTTACATATTCAAATACATCAATCCTCTTTCTTCTACATTCAAGTAAGGTAAAGGTCTAACTTGCTCAAATTAATATGTCAGTCCTTTTATTAACCTACTGAATGTTCTCTGCACAGTTTCCATTGCAGGTATATTCCTCCCGAAATATTGACACCAAAACTGTGCAGTATACTCCAGGCACAGTCTCATACTGTGAGACTGTATGAGTCTCATACACTTGCTTGTAAAATAAAATTGGAAATTGGGAACCCTATATGCTATTAACCATTTATAGGCTTTGTGTGCCATGATCTAGGACCACAGTTTACATTGTACTGTGACATTTTGTCAGCTCACTCCATTAATAAAAGATACAGGTTTTCATTCTTTCCATTGCAGATAATCTGATATTTTCCTACATTATACTCCATATGAAATCTTGCCTACTCCTCTATTTGTATCCACTGGTGGGCTCTCTAATTCTTCTTGACAACTTATTAACCCGCCTGTCCATGTATCATTACTGAATATGACCACAGTATACTCAATATCTTCATCCGTCATTAATACAGTTTTTAAATGGTTGAAACCAATTCCCCGGCATTCTGCTAGTTCAAATGCCAGTTTGAAAACTACCCAAGACTGTTTTCTGTTAGTTAGCTGATTTTTTGTCCATGCCAATATTTTACCCCGATCCTATCTGCTTCTGTGCAGTAATTTTATGTGGGATTTTAATGGATGTCTACTAGAAATCCTATATCTGCTTGTGTTCCTTTACCCATTCTATTCGTTACACACTTAAAGAACTAGAGCGAATTTATCAAATGTGATTTTCCCTTTCTTTAAACCAAATTATCTGTACTTGATTACCTTACGATTTTCTAAATTGAGTGGCCATGACCACCTTAATTTTGGATTCCAGCATCTTCCCAAAGATGATGCTAGTGCAACTGATCTGTAGTATCCTGCTTTCTCAGTTACTGAATAGTGATGTTACATTTTCTTTTATCAGCCCCAGATTACACCTGATAACCCTTCAGACTTCTGTGGTGAACATGGTTTCTACTTCTAACTTATGCTATGTTAAAAAATATAGGTTCATATTTAAGTAGGCTTATCACATTTTAGTGGTTATCACAAAATTTTATGGTAAAGCTGAATTACTTTTTTTAATTTGCCGAAGGAGCCAGTCAGTATAAGAGAACAATTAAATAAATAAAACACATAAATAGGCAAATTTAGCCTAAGTAATGCATTGCCTTGGTGTTACAGATCATGCACAGTAAAATAGTGAGCATCAGGCACAATGAGCTGGTATGTTGCGTTTGTGCATCATATACCAGGAACTCCCTGTGTGATGGATGTCCCGATTTAATGGAAATCTGATTCTATGCAAATTCTCTCATACATCAGTAAATTATTTTTCAGAATCGTAATAATACCACAAAACGTTTATTATTCATTAATGATTGGTTACAGTATGGATACCTTTAGTTTAATTGTGGTAGTGTCAGGGTGAATATACAATGAAATGAATAAATTGTAGTTGCTGTATGTAGAGCAATATGACATGGATAGCTACAGGCAAGGAACTTTTCTGACTTGCAGTGAAATTGACTAATGGGACATCTCAAGATGCCTGTGTTACCCAAGGGGGAGAAAAACGAACAGAACGCAGGGGACCAATACAGGATGATTGAATTTCCTCAATCAACCCACAGTCCTGATAGAACGAGAGGGAGCACTTGCCTTATTTTTGGGTGCCATTTTGGCTACTGAAAAAGTGTGTAAGCAATGTACTGCATACAGTTTGTTGACCTATAAACCCGATGTTTCATATCAACATTAATGTGACTTAATTTTCTTGTTTAAGGCAGACCAGGAAAACCTCCCATGCTGATAATTTGATTCCATGCTGTGCCTTAAAGCAAGCAGCATTGTAAACAAAATACCTCATAGAACCTCTGGTGCGTGGAGATAGGATTTCAAATAAATAAAAGACAAATAATTGCATGTTTTGAAAAATCATTAAATAAGTATTAGATTAATTGAATGCTTGTATTTACTCTCATTGCTGCTCTGTTTAGCTGCAGATTACAATGTCAAACAACCATTTTACTGGAGATTGGTTTTAGTTTTGCCTTTCAATTCAGGGATTGCTCAGCATACCTGCAAAACTATACCCTTTAATCCTTCAGTTGTGGTGATCATATGTTTTAACAATATGACATAGGAATGGTAGGTAGTGGTCACATAAATTACTAACAGGAAAAAAAAACACTCCAATTCTCTGTATTTTCTGAATTTTAAATAAATTACTTCTGTGTAAGTCTGGAAAGATTTTCCCTGTGTCCATGTAAAAGAACAAGTGATTGGTTTAAATTCTCCAAGAAATGTTTTTAAAAAAAGAGGGAGCAATTGACCCGACTTCTGTACAATATGAAAACTAAGATGCAAAAATGCATCTGACTGCAGATTGCAGACTACCTATTGTGGTGAACTACATATACCTGTCTGGACAAGCCCCTCTGCTGACTGCTCCTGTGGCTCCTCCCACAGACTCCTGTATAAAGGCAATTGGAGGCACAGCTCCTCCCTCAGTCTCCAGGATGTTGTGTGGTGGTCTCTTGCTGCTAATCGTGGTCTCTTGCAGCTAATAAAAGCCTATTGTTCGCCTCCCGTCTCCGAGAGACGGTATAGACTATCAGAGTAATGTCATCATTCTCCCATTCTTATTCACCTATAACCCACTCCTTTACTCCTGCTCAATAATACTGTCTCAGCTTATAATTATTACCCTAATTGTCTCAATAATTCTCATAAAAGCTGTTGCTAGACTTGTTCTGCTTCGTCTCAGAGGTGGAATTTAAAGTGAAATCCAAACAGAGAGTATCGCAGTCACGTTCTCAAGTTCTCTCTTAATGCTTTTTCTTAAATCTACCAATAAGTGGAGCTGGAGAGTAGATGCTTTGTGCAGTAACCACTGAGATTCCATGTTCAATCTATTGTTCCCTTCCTGTTTTCCTCCCCAAATCCCCGATCAGATTGCTAGTCTTGGTTTAAAAAAGCTGATACATCTTTACTCTCATCAAAGCAATGAACCACCTCAGAATGCCTGGCAAGGATCCACATCTCACTTGCAATATGCTCAAGGCTAAATTGTTTACACTCTTCTGCAGCCTGTTTATGAGTTAAAACTGCCCTATGACAAATTTAAGCCTTTAAATTTCACTGTTAAGTATATTATTTTTTCACATTGTTTTTTTTCCAAAATCTTGCCATGTTGCCTTTTTCCTTGCCCATATCTAGCCATAACAATAGAACTTGTTGTAATAAGCTTTTAAAGATCATAATGAATAATAAAAGCTATACATCTTCCTCATCAAATTAAATAATATTTAAAGTAGCTTTCATTTTGCACTGATATCCTTTCTCTCTGCCACCATGAATTTGATTTCTGGTCCTCTTTTGTAATTTGTTTTGGATTTCTAACCAGTGTGACCTTTCTGTTTCACATTAATTAATAAACCACTTTAGAAATACTGCCGACATTTACAGTATGTATCTGTCCTTGCAATTCCACTATGGCGCAGAGGAAACCAAGCATTCAAGACCACATCACGAGCAATTCACATTGAATCTACTCACCAAAAATCCCACTGACCAGAAAATGTCAGCTACCCATTGGAAATATTTCCATTCAAAATATACATTTTTTTTAGTAACGCAGTTCTTATTTTTGCACTCAAACACAGCCAATTTTCAGAACACTTTCCATGTCTCATTATGACATAGATGGAGACCCTTTGGCCTTCTGAGCCAGTATAGACTCTCAGAGTAATGTCATCATTCTCCCATTCTTATTCACCTATAACCCACTCCTTTACTCCTGCTCAATAATACTGTCTCAGCTTCCACTCCATCATCTTCCTTCCACCATTCACCTACACAAGAGGCAATTATAGTAGACAATTAACCTAACAAGCAGCACTTCATTATGTGAGGAAACAAGTGAACTGGAAATCCACTTGGCAACATAGGGAGCTTTAAATGGAGAGTGCATGAGATTGGGATTGAACCCGGGACATTGGAGCCCCATTGCTGCCCTGAATTTACAAATTATAATTAAAAGTATTGCTAGCTGTTGCAGTAATGCAACCTACCATCGAGACTGTTGCAAATTCAAGAGCAAATTGGATATCTGTCTATGGAGCAAACCATTTATTATTGTGTTGATTTCAATGTAATGAGAATTAGGAGTGTTCTGCAATGATTTGACAATGTGCTTATTGAATCATCTGGAAACAGATCTTTTGGACCATTGCATCTACACAGATTACTAGCATCAATCTACAATAATAGAACATAGTACATAGAATAGTACAGCATAGTACAGGCCCTTCGGCCCACAATATTCTGCTGACCCTTAAACCCTGCTTCCCATATATCTCCCCCCACCTTAAATTTCTCCATATACCTGTCTAATAGTCTCTTAAATTTCACTAGTGTAGTGTAATCCTGCTTTGCTTTTCACATCCTCATCAGCTTCATTTCCCTCACCCCCAACCACCACCCATCTACATCTTGGGCAATTTATAGTAGCTAATTAACTGACCCATCCAGCATCTACAGGGAAGGAAACTGGATCACCCATGGGAAAACATGTAAACTCCACAGAAATAGTAGCAGAAGTTAAGATTGAACTGACATCTCTGGATCTATGAGGTACTACATGTGGCACCATTATGGTCTGCTAGACCATTACTCCTTATGCCTTCCACAAAATGCACCCACTGACTTTTTCTCTGAATCTTCATCTAGTATGAGGAGAGAAATACTTTACTGTATTAACACTACACATTATTCCACACTAGTTCCTTACAATTAATGTAATACTAAATCTCCTGAGACAAGTTCTGTTTGCACATTATTAATATAGATACAGAATACATTTGTAGAGTGATTTCAAGCCTACAGCTGCACCTCCAGATTGGGAAGATCATAGGTAAATAGAAGGTAGTTTTCATCCCATCTTTTATAAGGATATTCAGATGCCTTGTGATAAAAATATTCTTTCCATATAAGGATCATATTAACTCATAGTGAAAGTGAATTTCACTAACACTCTACAAAGCCTATTGCAGCAGGTGCAAGTTCAAAGTCTGAGCTATTAACATTTACAGTAATCCTGATATTTGTCAGAGAGTATTTCTGGAACAAAGTTGCTCGTTAACTCATTAGGGTGTGGCCTCATTTCAAGCCATACGTTTATAATAAACTGTATTCCTTACCCGTACCAAGATGTGCTGTAAATGTACTTAAAAAATCAAGGGAAAGCAGTGATCGAGCTGTGCAATATCAGAATCCATTTTTTCTAATGGAATACCCCTTTCTGACTAACCACCTGTCGCTTTGTCCCTGCTACAGGAGCTTGCTTAAAGATTGAACAATGAAATGTGCAGCAAAATTAAAGCAGCATGCTGCATTAAAACATACACCTCTCAGATCCACGTACTGCTTCTCACAAAAAGTGAATGCTTGGCTAAAGTTCACAACACAGCAGTTTGGGAAAAACATCCTGGTTGCCGGTCGCCACCCTACCTGTTGTACTAAGCTTGCATATTAAGACTAAGGTGCTACTCACAGGCACTGGAAGCCCAAGGTGTGTACCAACAGAACAGTTCAGTGATCCGATCCAGTACAAGTGACAAATTTTCCAAAGGAAATGCTGAACATGAGCTGATCGTGTTCTGAGTATTTCAGAAAATATGACAATGCTGTTCATCTGACAACTCCGAGTAATAGGTGTGTCACCTTGGTCAATTTGTCTATTTATTTAAATGTAATGAAACAAGAAACCAGAAATGCTGCTGCATCATGTATTAATTATTAAACCAAGCCAAAAGTTCCCACTCAATGACACAAGATAAAAGATTAGTTTCTGTACCTGAGGCTTAGGCTCGTTGAGTCAGGAAAGGTGGCTCTGATTGTATGTTCTCATGGTTGGTTTCTTGCACACCTTCTACCTTTGAATTTAAGATAGATGTCTGAGGCTGCTTAGTTCTGGATTTGCATGACCTCTCATATTGCTACATTTGGCTAAAGTCATTGGTTATTAAAATACCATGTGACTGGAAATCAAAATAAGTACCTGTCTTCTCGCTCACCAACCTGCAAGTTCTTTAACCCTTTCCTCATCTCTCCCTCTGGGCAATATTTTGCCGAACACAAACACTAAACTAACAAATGATTTGTAGTAATGTTTAAGAGGTGTAACTCAAATTTTACTCATATTAGTGTTAATTTGAATAAAATGTTAGCCTCAAGCAAACCTGCTCATTCTATTGATTGAAACACGGCAAATATATGTGTGCCATGAACGGGGATAATGTACAACTGGATTAACCTTGTATTTTCTTGAGATATTATAACTTTGTGGACAATACAGTTTACTTGCTTGTGTGTTTCATGAAGTAACACATGATATAGCATCAGACCATAATGGTCAAATTGAAATTAATATTAGAGTTTATTTCCTAATGAACTGTGTGTAAGCTAAAGACATATAACAAGTGATGAACTTGTTCAATTTATACAGCACTCTATCCTTGAGGAAGATAATAGTTCCAGAATTTTTTAATCCTATCCATCTCCGTGCAAATGTTTTATGATTGATAATCCCCTATAGAATTCCTTTCTCTTCTTCTCGTCTTTTAAATCTGTGATATTGAAATAACTAGTCTTGCCCTTCCTGAAGTCCACAATCATCTCTTTGGTCTCACTGATGTTGAGTGTAAGGTTGTTGCTGCAACACCACTCAACTAACTGGTATTTCTCGCTTTTGTGCGTCCTCTCGTCTTCATCTGATATTCTGCCAACAATGGTTGTATCATCAACAAATTTAATGATGGCATTTGAGCTATGCCTAATCACACATTAATGGTTATACAGAGTAGAGCAGTGGGCTAAGCACGTATCCTTGCAATGCGCTATTGTTGATCGTCACTGAGGAGGAGATATTATTACCGATGCACACAGATTGTGGTCTTGCAGTTAGGAAGTTGAGGATCCAGTTACAGAGGGCGGTACAGAGGCCCAGGTCGTTGCAAGTATTTCTGTAAATGCTAATGGAGAAGGCATTGTGCCAGTGAGTCTACTCCAGGCCTTGAGCTCTAAAAGGTTGATGCCTAAATCTAACACCCATGAAGTAGAAAATTGATGGAGACTAAGTATTGCTGGATAATTCCCACAGTTTCTACTTTCACTTATCCTTTCCAGCTGTATAACAAGACTATTTTGCTGGGCTGTTGAGCTGATTGAATATTGGTTTGGGATTAGGACATGCTGAAATTGGTTTAAACTGATTTATTATAATATTTACCAAGGTACGGTGAAACATTTGGTTCTGCATGCCATTTATACAGATAATTTAATTACATCAGAGCATTGAGTTAGTGTAAGGGAAAAGCTGTAACAGAATGCAGAGTAAAGTGTTACAGTAACAGCGTAAGTGCAGTGCAAGCAGACCATAAGGTGCAAGGCCAAAATGAGATAGGTTGTGAGGTCAAGATCCCATCCTTTTGTACTAGAGGACCATTCCATAGTCTTACATTAGTGGGCTGGAAACTGCCCTTGAGTCTGATGGTGTGTACTTTCATGCTTTTGAATCCTCTGCCCAATAGAAGGGCGGTAAAAAGCGAAATAGCATTACATGATGTGTAGGAACGTTCTGGTGAAGGCTTCTTTGTCGCTTTCCCTCCTATGTACTCTGCATGGCATTTCCTTACATTACGAAGAAAAGCAAGAATTTAATTCCAATGGATGATCAGACCTGTATCCTGCTGTGGTCTTAATGCTGTAACTTGATCCATGTGGAGATACTTCACCAAATGTAGATCACCAATCAATTTATTCTGCTGTTCAGCAGAATAGTTATTTTGCTTATTAAGATAAAGGATGTCTTTGCTGCATAGAGCATAATGTTCCATTTCAGGAATGGTATCATACAGCCTGGTGTTGAATAAAGCAAGCCATACACTACTCCAGTATGCTTTAAACCTGAATGCAAAAGATTTAGACATTGCTATGGCTAGGTTTTATTTCCATTCTAGCTATTTGTCATTTTGATTTAAATGACAAATTGCAGAGGTTTTTTTGGTTCAGGGCCTGTATCTACAAAGAATTTGATACAGTTTGTTTAATAAAAGGTATATCATTGGCAGATACTTCGAACCTATTTATGAAGGTAGAGACGTAAGTGACTGCTGGAATCTGTAGCAACAAGTGATCTGACAGATGAAGCCAGAAGGTTGAGCAGCCTCTGTGGGAGGAAGCGATTGTCAACGTTTCAGGTTGCAATCCCACTTCTGGATTTATGAAGGCAGATTTGGAATTGGAGAAATCAAGGCTGATTTACTAAAGAAGTCTGCGATTTTGTATAAATTGATAAAAATGAAAAGATCCAGTAATAAATCCAATATGGAATGAAAAAAACACTTCTCAGAGAGAAGACAGAGTGTGGAACTCTGTTAGATAAAATAGTTGGAAATATGCAGCTGAGGGAGAACATTTGATAAAGACAAGAATAGGTGAATAGAATATAACATAAAGTTAATATACTCGATATTGATTGGAGGGGAAGACTCATTTTGTAGTGCATAAGCAATTACAAATAATTTTAATTTTTCATTGCTATAACATTTGAGAGAATGTGTGATTTATTTTATGACATATTAAGCAATACCTCTGGTTCTTTTGTAAAGAGTTACTTGGTGTCACAGTAACTTCATTAAAGCTCCTGGAGTGTTCTCTTTTTAACAAACAATAGTTTCCTTTTCAAGCCTGCTTTGCTGAAAATGTTTCCTTTGTCCCTATTGCCTGTCTGTGAGTAGTGAAGTGAAACCACATGGCAAGGTCTTCAAAGGTTAAGGAATTTTCTCAATAGTAACTGCATTCCTTACAGGGGCAGGCAGACTTTGAAATGTTCACATAACTGGTGTCAAGGTCACGAGAGCTCTTTGCAACTGTTTGGCCACTGCAGGGATGAGACAAAAGCAAATGTTAAGTGAAATGTAATTATTTTGATTATTTATGTCATTCAATATAGTTATTAAAAACACAGCTATTCAGGAAACTATTGGCTATTCTCAATCAGCTTTTAACGTTAGTTACCTTTCATCTTCCCCTTGGTCTCTTCCCAATTGGTCATTAAAAGTCACCAGAGGTGACAAATCCAATTACCACCAGGAAGTAAACAAGCTGGAGTCCTGGTGCAATCACAACTGCTTGGACTTGAGTGCCCTCAAACCATATTGACTTCAGCAGCACTGTGCCTCCTCTCCACCCACTCATCACCAACAACTCTCGTCAGCAGCGTTTTGATGTTCAGATTCTTGGGCATCATTATTTTGCAGGACACCATGTGGGAGAACCGTATCACCTTCACTAACAAAAGGCTCTGCGAAGGATGTACTTCTTGTGGTAGTTGGTAAAATTCCATTTTCTCCAGAATGTGCTGGCGCAATTCTACACTGCCATCATAGAGAACATCCTCGCATCAGCCGTTACTGTCTGGTTTGGTGCAACAATCTTTCACAATATGTGAAAACTACAGCAAACTGTTAGGACAGCAGAAAGGATCATTGGCTGCGGTCTATCATCACTGCAGGACAAAGAAACAGGCAGGAAAAATTGCAAACACCACTCACCATGAAAACTGCCTTTTCTAAAAGCTCCCTTCTGGGAAGTACTATAAGGCTATTAAAACAAAAACTTCACACCATTTAAAAAAATTTCTTCCCTCCCCCACCCCAGGAGTTAATCTTATCAACCATTCTCGTTACCTCCCCAACCCTGCTCTATCTGTTACCCACGTCACTGCACAGTAATCATGTTAAACCACATTTTATAATGCTATTTACATTGTAGGTTTGTGGGGCTTTTCTTGCTTTATGCCATATTCATATTTTAACCTCTAACTTTATTTTTTATATAATTCCTTATTCTTTATAATTGTTGAATGTTGATATTTTGTTGCGTGTTGCACCCTGACCAACACAACACAGCAAACTCCCAATAAATGTAAATGTATATGGCAATAAAGTTTATCCCTGATCTTCCCAAAAGCACATAGTGTGGGGTTGAATTATCTACCTGTAGAAGGATTTGGTCACATTTGATGAGAAGCTTCCATTTTCTGACACTTGTTATGTTATGACATTCCGTTTGCCAGTATATAGGGTACAGATTATATTGAATGGATAGCATTGACTTTAACAAGTATATGCTAAAGCCAAATGCAAACAGGAAACACTGGAAACATTTACCAGGTCTGGCCAGTATTGGTGGAAAGTGTAACAGTTAGTGTTTCAGGTTGGACATCTTTCCGTTATGTTTTCACAGATCCTGGCTGACTTGCTGAGTGTTTCCTGCAGTTTCTGTTTTGATTTCAAATTTTTAACAGCTGCAGTTTTGAATTTTCATATTTTAATCCAAGTTTTATTGGCTTTGTTATTGGTTAATTGGGATAGGAAAATTGCTGGCCATTCAGTTGTCGAACAGATTGTAGCTGAGAGATAGAAAAGATATAAAAGATCTTTACTCAGTCTTCTGGAGACATTCTGCAGATGCTGGAAATCTAGAGCAAAAGGCAAAATGTTGGAGGAATTCAGAAGAACAAGCTTCTGAAAAATCCAGAAGATCTTCACTCTATACATTTTTCTGCTCTCTGCAGTGATAGTTTATACTTACACAAAGGCAATAATTAATAATAGCTATAATTACCTTCTTAATTTTATGTTTAGAAAGCAGACAGTTACCTTTTACAGAATAACATAACAGGAGCACACCCCATCTCGCAGAACAACTTTGAATATTAAATACTGGTATCTGTTCCAAAAGCCTCTGAGCACAAAGTCCAGACACTCAGGATACA
This sequence comes from Hypanus sabinus, assembly GCF_030144855.1. NCBI lineage: Eukaryota > Metazoa > Chordata > Chondrichthyes > Myliobatiformes > Dasyatidae > Hypanus > Hypanus sabinus. The sequence continues at coordinate 42,694,538 of NC_082719.1, read as the reverse complement.
CTGGTTTTGTTCCAGCATTGAGAGATGGCTTCTTGTATCTACAAACAGCCAGAGTATTAACTGACACATCAGACCTGTCCTGAACCGTACATCATGTGGCAGAGATATGCCTTTAACAATGTTTTAATACATGAGATGGCCACTGAATATCTTCCCTGATCTCATCATGAAAGTTCAATGAGCACCAATTGAAATGACAATTCATCTACTACCTAGTTTTAATGGTGTAGTGTCAGAATGTCCCACGCCCAATGTTTTATGATGGCCTTAAAATATCAGTGGAAGTTGAAATATAAATGGTATTTCCTGAATTTCTCATTTGAATAAATGACTACTATATCTATGCAATTACATAACTCCTACACTATCATCTGCAAGTTAAACTTAGTTTGACAAAAAGAAATGAACATTTGACCTTTGTCCATTGGAGTGTTCCTGTTTGCCTGCCCTTTTAAAATTATTAGCAAGTACAAGCAAATCCCTGTCAAACCCCGACAGGCCATATTTAAGGGAAGAAGTGTCGCATCTTCTTTTCCAGTTATAAAGGAGCGCAGCCAATTTGTTATTGAAGCAAATGTCCAATGAGGCTGCCTTTTGGGCTAAATCAAACTCAAAAGAGATGTTGTATGGTTTCAAATCGAAACAAAAGGATTCAAGATTCAAGTACATTTATTATCAAAGGATATATAAATTGTACAACCTTGAGATTTGCTTGCTTACAGGTAGCCACAAAGCAAAACACCCAAAAGAACCCAATTCAAAGAAAAAAATAATAAAAATAAATGACGGACACTCGATACACAAGAGAAAGAATAAAAATACAAGTCATGAAAACAATTGAAACAAACAACAGTGCTTTTGAATATGAAGATCACAACATAAATGAAAGTGTGCACATGGAACTAATTTACAATAAGCAATGCTGAAATAGAGCAAATTTTCCAGTTTGGTCATTCAGTATCGGTATTATTGTTCCTTCAGATGTTGTGGGACCAGCGTAGGCTGGAGTTTCCTCTACCTAATGCCAAAAGAACTTTTTTCCCTTGCAGTACAGCAATATTTTGTGATGTCTTACATTGCAAAATATCTCACAGATGAGCTACCAAGCCAAAAAAAATTGACACCAACCGATGTACAGAAATACTTGGAAAGCTGAACAAAACACTTGATTGAAGTGGTAGATTTAAACGGGATTGCTTGAAGGAAGAAAGAAATCAGAGAGTTTTGGAGAGGTTAATTTCAGATCTTAGGGCATTAGCAGATGTCTCAAGGTCATCATTCGAAGTGCAAAGGAAATAGGATTACATGAAGGATCAGTATGGGCAAGTGCAGTGTTGAAGGGCTGTAAGAAGTTGCAATAAACGAGAGGCAGTGGGAAATTAGAATATCAATATGCAAACTTTAAATTTGCACCATTTCTGTACAGGGATCCCATGTTCATGTGGAGTGGATAGATGACTAGGGCTCTGCAGCAGCAATTCTTCCTGTGTTTCTACTTGAAATATAAAATTATTTGAGGAGACTAGGAAGAGTAGATAGAGGTAGTTTGTTATGGATTGTGGGTTGGAAGGATATTCAGAGATGAAAGGGCATAGGGCCATTCACCCTCATCTCCTCCTTTATGACAATATTTATGATTAGCTTAATCTGGTCAGCCAGAATCTGTACTTCAAAATACTGAGCATAATTTTAAGCATAATTACATCCACAGGAAGAAGTCTCCAAAGATTGATTCAATGCCAAAAATAGCCAGGCAATAACGAGCTTTCTAACTCACAGACTGTTTTGCAAGTTAATCTTCCTGACATGATTATGTAAATATAAGCTATTTAAAGAATCCTTCAAAGGGAGTTTTATTAAGATCTTAAAATGAAGTACGTATACCACCGTGCCAGGATTCAGGTGTACTATGTAAGTGAGCTTGCTGTGACTCATTAATCAGCACTGCAAGAAAAATAAAACAACAGATCTTTAAAATATCCATTTAAATTGACTATGTAGAGGAATTGGAACTCAGATTTAAAATCTTGTTCATTTCAAAGTGATATGATTGACTCTTGTATTTTTGGAGTGCAGTACTTGATCCAGAAATAAACCTCAGGTTCTGAATGTAATCATCAGAAACTCTGGTGATAAAAACTTTTGGTGAGAATGTCATAGGATTTGCTTGGTTTTCTAGTGCATCATAATCACAGGTTAATATTAATTCATAAACATGAGATTCTGCAGATGCTGGAAATCTAGAGTAGCACATATAAAATGCTGGCAGAACTCAGCATGTCAGGCAGCATTTATAGAAAGGAATAAACAGTTGACGTTTCAGGACTGATGAAAGATCTTGGCTTAAAACATTGGCTGTTTATTCCTTTCCATAAAGGCTGCCTGACCTGCTGAGTTCCTCCAGTATTGCATGTGTTAGTTAATATTAATTCATCTGTTCATAATACAAAAATGCATTCTTAACTAGAAGAGCAGGTTTGGCAACACTTGTGAAAAAAAGGTGGATCCTCGTGCCTCTGCTCAAGAGCAGAAGGGCATAAGAGAATAGAGCAGGAGGAGAATACTTGGCCCTCAGGCCTGCTCCATCATTCATCAAGATTGTGGCTGATCCTTCACATTTCCACTGTTTTCTCTCATTTGCCCACACCCCTTGATAATCCCGTGATCTACTGTTTGCTATTTTGAATGAACAGGCCTGTCTTGAGGTTAGAGGGTTGTTTGTGCGTGTGGGAGAGGGGACTGGGGCATATTACTTTGGCACCAGAATTTATAACGACACTTGATGCACCATCAATAACTCTCGGAGACGTGAGGCGAGATATAGGCTTTTATTGGCTGGAAGAAAGAACAAGCAACAAATGACCACCACACTACATCCTGGAGACTGAGATTGGGGCGGTGTCTCCAATCGCCTTTATACCAGGGTCCGTGGGAGAAGCCACAGGAGCAGTCAGGGGGGGGGGCGTGTCCAGACAGGTATATGTAGTTCACCACATTCACCCTCCCCTTTGTTTTAAAAGAGAGTCCCCAGGGGGCGAAGTTTCTTACAAGTATATTTATAGGTTAAGTCTATCAGGTGATCGAATCTGTCGCTTCGATTTACGTAGCACCGGCTGTGATTGTACAGGTGCCGGTGGTGATTGTATCGGAGACAGTGGTTGTGCTGGTTCCAGCCTGACTGGAGGTGTCGGCCCACTAGGCGTCAGTGATCCCTCATGCGTGTGCGAGGCGCCTGGTATGGGAGTGCCGTGAGGAGTCTGTGTAGGGCTTGGTGGGCGCGGTGTCACCTCGGGTACAGGGTTCACTCACTGTCAGGAATCCTCAGTTTTGTGGGACTTCGTCATATACCCTGCTACTGACCACACACACACACCGACCCGCACATCCCACCCAGCACCATGCCAACAGCTGCACTACTGACACCACTTGCAGCCTCTCCACCCTCAAGATCCCTCCCCCACCGCTGTTCGCCAACCTGACCCCCGACTGTAAACCTGTGGCAACTAAAAGCAGGAGGTACAGCGCGAGGGACAGGGCCTTCATTCAGTCGGAGGTGCAGTGGCTGCTCAGGGAGGGGATCATTGAGCCAAGCACAAGTCCTTGGAGGGCCCAGGTGGTTGTTGTTCGGACCAGGCAGAAAGATAGGATGGTCGTGGACTATAGCCAGACCATCAATAGGTTCACGCAGCTTGACGCGTACCCCCTACCCTGCATCGCGGATATGGTCAACCAGATAGCTCAGTACAAGGTGTACTCGACAACAGATCTGAAATCTGCTTATCACCAGCTCCCCATCCGCCCAGAGGACCGCCCCTACACCGCCTTCGAGGTGGGCGGCAGGCTCTATCACTTCCTGCGCATCCCCTTCGGTGTCACAAATGGTGTCTCTGTCTTCCAGAGGGAAATGGACCAGATGGTGGACCAGTGCCAACTGAAAGCCACATTCCCATATCTGGATAACATCACCATCTGTGGTCATGACTGGCAGGATCACAACACCAACCTCCAACGATTTTTCCAAGTGGCCAAAGCCCTGAACCTTACTTATAACAGGGACAAGTGTGTGTTCGGAACCACCCGACTCGCTATCCTTGGGTATGTCGTGGAGAACGGGGTCTTTGGCCCTGATCCCGACTGTATGCGCCTCCTGTTAGAACTCCCTCTTCCCACCACCCTCAGAGCCCTCAGACGGTGCCTGGGCTTCTTTTCCTATTACGCCCAATGGGTCCCTCACTACGCAGCTCTTGCCTTTGAATTCTGGCTTACATGCTTCCAATCATACTTGGAAGCGATTTCAGTGACTGGGCCTGCCACAATGTACAAAATTCTCCTATCCAGAGTAAGTCCGAAAGTATTCTCCCTTCTCAGAGACCTGTCGACCATTGAAGGGGCACTGGATGCCCTCAAAAGACAGTACCTGCGGCCGGTGAACACCGTCTATGCAAGACATCGCTTAGCAACGCAGCGACAGCGAGCCAGCGATTCGAGCGGGGAGTTTCTCCGAGCCCTACAGACACTCGTGCGGGCCTGTGACTGCAAGGGACTGACGGCAGAACAACATGCAGAGCTGCTAGTATGAGACGCCTTCGTTACGGGGATCAGGTCAGTGTACGTGAGCCAGCGGCTGCTGGAAAATGCTGATCTTACCTTACAGTCAGCAATCGAGACAGCCGACACGCTGGAGGCTGCTCTGCACAATGCTGACGCTGTCCAGCCGTGCGATCCCCCGCCGGTTCCATGGACACTGCAGAACCCGGCACCTGCGAGCGAATCCACCACCGCCGCTGCCAGTCGTGAGTCCACGAACTCCCCGGAACCGACCACAGCTGCTGCTAGTCACACGTCCGCACAGAGTTACTTCTACGGACTCGAAAAGCACCCCCGAAAATGCTGCCCGGTCCGAGAAGCGACCTGCTCCAGCTGCGGGAAGAAGGGCCATTTCACCAAGGTCTGTAAGTCTGAACCACGAGCGGGGTCGGGCAGCGCTGCGTGTGAGGCATGGGGGCCGCCATCTTGGTCGCCGCCATCTTGCCTGCCCGCCTTGTGCGAGGCATGGGGGTGGCCATCTTTGTTGGTGTCACCTCGCCCCGCCCCCGACTCAAGGGTACTTACTGGGCACCAAGATGGCGGCTCAACTCTGGCCTCCGTAACCTTCAACCAATGCGCCCCACACCAGCTTGCAAGGTCAATGATGGACATCCTGGTGGAGGGGCACAGGACTAGCTGCCTGTTTGACACGGGCAGCACTGAGAGTTTTATTAACCCGGACACAGTGCAACGCTGCGGACTCGTGACACGGTCAGTAAGCCAAAGGGTCACAATGGCTTCTGGGTCACATTCCACAGACATCCGGGTGGGTTGTGTAGCGACGTTGGTGGTGCAAGGCACAGAATACCGGGGTCCGTGGGAGGACCCACGGTCTGTGGGAGGAGCCACAGGAGCAGTCAGCATGGGGGGGCGTGTCCAGACAGGTATATGTCGTTCACCATAACACTTGCGGATTGTTCCCAGCGCATCTTTAGGTTGTGTTGGTTGGAAACACAAATAGCACATTTCGTGGTATGTTTTGATGTGCGTGTGATAAGTAAACACATCTGAATGTGAATCTGAGCCTCTATTGCCTTCTGGTATTCAACTCTTTGAGTGCAGGGCACACGCCTCACCTCATTCCTATACGTCCTATTCTTTATTTGGAGACCACAATTTCATGGCACAAAACTTCTTAGCCTAGGGAAATTTCCATCTTGCATCAATCTTTTCAAGATCTGTAAGGTCTTATTTCATTTTCCTAACTTTAAGAGAATAGAAGTTGAAGTAATCTTTCCTGCATGTCCCTTTAAAAAATAAATGATAAATGGTTCCGTTAATTATCAGAGAATGTATACAGTATATGACCTGAAATTCTACAAAAAACAGAACACAAAAATCCACTTTCCCCCCTTCCCCTCCCATTTCAGCAGGAAGTGTCAGCACCTATCACCCACAAAGCAACAGAAAAACTCCCAAAGAAAGATCATGATCTGCAATCATTGTTTACCAGACAGCTGACATGCTGCAAGCTGTCTCTCTCTCTCTCTCTCTCTCTCCCTCCCTCCCTCCCTCTCTCCCTCTCTCTCTCCCCCTCCCTCTCTCACTCCCCCTCTCCCCTTCTCCCCTTCTCTCCCTCTCTCTCTCTCCCCCTCCCCTTCTCTCCCCTCTCTCTCTCCCCCTCTCTCTCTCCCCCTCCCTCTCTCTCTCTCCCCCTCTCCCCTTCTCTTCTTCTCTCTCTCTCTCTCTCTCTCCCCTCTCTCTCTCTCTCTCCCTCTCTCTCTCTCTCTCTCTTCCCCCCTCCCTCTCCCTCTCCCTCCCTCCACAATACACAAAGCTGTGCCAAACATGGCCTTACCTTAGAACTTAGGTAGGGTTACCTATAGCCCTCTATTTTTCTAAGCTCCATGTACCTTTCCAGAAGTCTCTTAAACGATCCTATCATTTCCACCTCAACCACCGTTGTCAGCAGCCCTTTCCGTGCACTCACCACTCTCTGTGTAAAAAACTTACCCCTGACATCCCCTCTGTACCTGCTTCCAAGCACCTTAAAACTATGCTCATTCGTGTTAGCCATTCCACACAATCAATGCCTCTCATCATCTTATATACCTTTATCAGGTCACCTCTCATCCTCTGTTGCTCCAAGGAGAAAAGTTCAAGTTCGTTCATCCTATTCTCATAAGGCCTGCTCTCCAATCCAGGCAACATCCTTGTAGATGTCCTCTGCACCCTTTCTATGGTTTCCACATCCTTCCTGTAGTAAGGCGACCAGAACTGAGCACAGTACTCCAAGTGGGGTCTGACCAGGGTCCTATATAGCTGCAACATTACCTCTTGGCTCCAGAACTCAATCCCATGATTGATGAAGACCAATACACCATATGCCTTTTTAACCACAGAGTCAACCTGCATAGCAGCTTTGAGTGTCCTATGGACTCGGACCCCAAGATCCTTCTGATCCTCCACACTGCCAAGAGTCTTGCTATCAATGCTATATTCTGCCATCACATTTGACCTACCAAAATGAAGCACCTCACACTTATCTGGGTTGAACTCCATCTGCCACTTCTCAGCCCAGTTTTGCATCCTATCGATGTCCTGCTGTAACCTCTGACAGCCCTCCACACTATCCATTACACCCCCAACATTTGTGTCATCAGCAAATTTACTAACCCATCCCTCCATTTCCTCATCCAGGTCATTTATAAAAATCACAAAGAGTAGCGGTCCCAGAACAGATCCCTGAGGCACACCACTGGTCACTAGCCTCCATGCAAAATATGACCCATCTACATCCACTCTTTGCCTTCTGTGGGCAAGCCAATTCTGGATTCAAAAAGCAAGGTCCCCTTCGATCCCATGCCTCCTTACTTTCTCAATAAGCCTTGCATGGGTACCTTATCAAATGCTTTGCTGAAATCCATATACACTACGTCTACGACTCTACCTTCATCAATGTGTTTAGTCACATCCTCAAAAAATCCTGCCTTTGACAAAGCCATGCTAACTATTCCTAATCATATTATACCTTTCCAAATGTTCATAAATCTGCCTCTCAGTGGATGTTACCTATTTCACTGTGAAAGGGGAGATCAACAACAGTCGCTGTTATGATGATGAACTGCAGCATTGGGTTTAACCTGAGATTCCCTGAGTCTAGAATTGGCAAGAAATTTCCCCCACCATCGAGAGAAAGATAGAGAGTCATTGCTCGACTACAGAGAATCTGCGGCAATGAAATTCTGATACACCTTTTCCCATGATGCCTCAGTCAGCGGCATTGGCCTGAAATCGGTCGTCCACAAGGCTGCAACCTGGCATCTTTCATGCCACGCCTGGAGAGTGTTGGAAAATGGCTGCTTAGTCAGTGAGCTCCAAGAACAGGAATTCATCGCCATGAGAAACCACAGTTTGGGTGTTGTTGCAGATCAGGGACCTCAATAGAATCCCAGCCACCTTGAAAAGGAAAAAAGAGACATTAAACAGGGGAATTTCAGCTGTTTATCTTTTCTGCATGGCCCAAAGCATATCACTTTTTCAGTAAGGAGAAAAATCTGTACATACATAATACTTCAGTTCCTGTAGCTCTGGTAATCATTTTTATTCCTTTACTCAAATCCAAAGTTCAAAATAAATTTATTATATGTGAAATTTCACATATAATTACCATATACAACCCTCTTTTTCTTGTGGACATACTTAATAAATCCATAATAGAATAATAACTATAATAGAATCAATGAAAGAGCACACTTATATAGGTGTTCAACCAATATCCAAAAGTCAACAAATTGTGCAAATATAAAAAGAAAGAAATAATAATAATAAATAAACAGGCAATAAATATTGAGAACATTAAGACGAAGAGAAAGTGAGTCCATAAGTTGTGGGAATGTTTCAATGATGGGGAAAGTAAAGTCGAGTGAAACTAACCCCCTTGGTTCAAGAGCCTCATGGTTGAGGAGAATTACTTGTTCTTGAAACTAGTGGTATGAGTCCTGAAGCTTCAGTATCTTCTTCCAGATGGCAACAGTGAGAAGAGAGCATGACCTGAGGGTCCCTGATGATGGATGCTGTTTCCTGGAACAAAATTTCATGTAGATGTGCTCAATGTTGAGGAGGGCTTTACTGTATTAGACTGGGCCGTATCCACTACTTTCTGTAGGATTTTCTGTTCAAAGGCATTGGTGTTTCCATACCAGGTTGTGATGTAGCCGATCAATATACTCTCTACTACACATTTATAGAAGTGTGTCAATTTTAGATGTTGCGCTGAATGTTCACAAACTCCTAAGGAAAATGGAAATACAATGGAATTTTACAAAAATCTATACATAACAGGCATTGACTGACAAACAACCAATGTGCAAAAGAAGACAAAATAAACAAATAATGATACTGAGAACACCAACTGCATAATGTCCATGAAAGTGGTCTGTAGGTCTTTCACTAAAAAAATGGAAATATAAAATTTGATTTACTAATTGTGATCAGTGCTTGCAAGATGGGCTTCAATGATTTCTGTACAGGGATCTCTGGGTCCTTTGTTGTCAGCATTACCTAGTCTCTCTGCTTTTGTGCACCAAAGTGGATGACTGCATACTTTTGCCCATTATATTGCAGCAGCACTGATCCACGTGGCAGCTTATCTGTCACATCTATCAATGTGATATAAACTTGTTGATTTCTATTATTTGCTTTCTCTTTGTTACCCATTTCTCGATTGAGAGGAAGATGCCATTCAGCAGTCTAGGTCTGGTACTTCATGTACAGTTGCCAATAGTTTTGAGGTGAGCTTTGGACATTTTTAGTCATCAGGCAACATATAGACAGAGGAAAGAGTGGGTAGTGGTCCATGTCCTTGGGCAGCAAGCTCACACAACTGTTCTGCTTTGGGGGACTCTAATAGGGACTTTAATGAGCAGGCATGTTGAGATTCTTGGGATAAACTGTGACCTGACTGAAAGCTGATACGAGAGGTCATAGAAGTGTTCTGTCATGGTCCTGATCATTAATTCCTTCTCTTGCTCCTAATTTCCTTTGATTGTGCCGCGATTCCGATCGTTAATTTCCCATTTGTTTCTAATTCTCTTTGGGGACATCACACCAAAAAGACCTGCAGCATGAGAACCCCGGCGTTACAAACACTAGTTGCCAGTTCGTTGGTTTTGCCTGTGTGGTAATTAACGCTTCCCAGCCGCTTAGGACCGCGTGTTCTAAGTTTTGCTCCAGTTTGAAGTTTTACCTATGAAATCCTGTCTCACCACCTCAAGGCTTTGGGTCAAGATCCCTCCTGTTTGCTGTTCAACGTTCACGTCTGTATAAGCATCCTAACTCAATCTCTGTGCCTGTGTCCTGCACTTGGGTTCGCTTCAGTCGCTCATTGCAACAGAACGATCTGTCCACAATGGACCCGCGGACATGAATACCCAGCAACAAGCCCTTGCCAGTCAGGGCTCCTTACTGGGTCTGCACGATCAACTTCTCCAAGATGTCATGGAGAACCTCCGTTCCCTGTCTGCTAACATAACGAAGATCGGTGACCAGGTGGACCATGTATCCACTCATCTTACCCCATCCGCTCCTAGAACTCTAACCAGCCCAGACAGTTTGTAGTGGCAACCCCCTACATGTCAGCAACACCCCCACCGAGAGCCGCACGTACTTGAACCAGAGCGCTATGCTGGAAATCTGGGGACGTGCCGGGCCTTCCTTCTGCATTGCTCCTTGGTGTTCGACCAGCAGTCATCCGTGTACTCCACAGATAAGTCAAAGATTGCTTATATCATGGGGTTGTTGTGGGGAAGTGCATTAGCGTGGGTCACAGCTGTTTGGAATAATCAACTGGATATCTGCTGTTCTTTCCCCACCTTTATCGTGGAAATCAGAAAGATCTTTGACCACCCCGTTCGTGGTAAAGATGTCGTTAAGTGTCTACTCACCCTCTGTCAGGGCTCATGCAGTGTTGCTGAATATTCTGTGGCGTTCCAGACGTTAGCGGTCAACTCGGGGTGGAACAATAAGGCACTCCAAGAGGTATTACAGAATCGTCTCAGCGACATAGTGAAAGACAAGTCGGCGGCAAGAGGTGACACTGACAGCCTGGATTCCTTGATCTCCCTAGCCACCAGGTTGGACAATCATCTTTGAGAACGCCATAGGGAGAGGTCTGATCGTCCACCACCTTTGGCCACTCCATGGCACTTGTAACCATCTCCCACCCACACAAGCCTCTCTTCTCCTCCTGCTCCTAGAGTAGCTCCCAGCCCAGCTGTTTCCATCGCCGCGGGAGAGGATCCCATGCAGCTGGGACGGAACTGCCTTTCCCCCACAGAACGACTACGGAGATTGAGAGCAGGTGAGCGTCTATATTGCAGCCAGTCTGGTACTGAGGGAAAACTTTTGGATGAAGACATAGCCTCCCAGGCCGGAATTCCTTGGGAGCCGTTGAGTACCCCTCTGGAAGCCCGGGCACTGGACGGTAGACTACTGGCCTGAGTCACACTCTGCACACCACCCCTGTCTCTTATTCTCTCTGGGAGCTCCATCGGGAGCAGGTATGACTAAACTTAATTTCCTCTCCTCCAGCTCCTATAATTCTTGGATACCCCTGGTTAAACCGCCAAACGCCTGAATTCCTACCAAACCCGTTGGGCATTATATTTTGGCCATTTCAGATTCACACTCACCTATCGTCCGGGGTCCAGGATGTCTGATGCTCTCTCCTGTCAATACGTTTCTGAGGAGGGCCTTCCCAACCTTGAGACCATCCTCCCACCAACCTGTTTCGTGGCTGCTCTCACCTGGGAGATCACGTCTGTAGTCAAAGTGACCCAACGGACTCAACCTGACCCAGGCAATGGACCCTCCAGTTGCCTCTTTGTGCCCGACTCGGTTCAGTCTCAGGTCCTCCAGTGGGGGCACACTTCTCATTTCGCCTACCACCTCGGAATCAATTAAACTCTGTCCCTTCTGAAGAGGCATTTCTGGTGGCCCTCCATGGACACTGACACCCGTTCCTTCATCTTAGCCTGTTCTGTTTATGCCCATGGAAAAGCCTCCTACCGACCACCTGCTGGGTTGCTTCGTCCCCTACCTGTCCCTAGCCGTCCTTCGTCTCACGTTGCACTGGCTTTCATTACTGGACTACCCCCTTCACAGGGGAACACTGCCATACTCACCATGGATTTCTGCCTGACATTATTTCTGACTGGGGCCCCCAATTCATCTCTCAGGTCTGGAGATCCTTTTGTCAAGCCCTTGGAGCCTCAGTAAAGCTGTCTTCCGGCTTCCATCCGCAGACTAATGGTCAAAGAGAATGAGCTAACCAGGATTTGGAAGCAGCACTGCGCTGCATAACTCCAATAACCCGTCATCCTGGAGCACCCATCTCGTTTGGGTCGAGTACTCCCACAACTCCCTGGTCTGCACCGCCATTGGAATGTCTCCCTTCGAATGCTCCCTCAGTTACCAACCCCCTCTGTTTCCTGCACATGACATTGTTGTGCCTTCTGTTCAGGCCCATCTCTGCCAGTGCCGTAAGGTCTGGAAGGATGCATGCGTGCCCCTGCTCTGCTCAGCCAAATGCAACTGGGGGATTGTTGATCACCATCGAATTCCTGCACCAAATCATCGGCCTGGGCAGAAGGTTTGGCTCGCGTTAAAAGACATCCCCCTCAAGAATGAATCCAAGGAACTCACTCCTGGGACCATTTGAGATTGAGAGTGTCATCAACCCCTTGGTGGTCAGACTCAAACTGCCCAGACCCATGCACATTCATCGCATTTTCCACGTCTCCCAATTGAAACCTGTGTCTGTCAGCCCTTTGTGCCCTCCTGCCGAACCCCCTCCATCCACCCGGATCATTGACGACCACCCAGCATACACCGTCTAACGAATACTGGATGTGCGCCACTGAGGCAGGGGGCTCCAGTATCTGGTGGATTGGGACGGATACGGTCCTGAGGAGTGCACCTGGATTCCACGCTGCTTCATCCTGGATCCTTCCCTCATCCATGATTTCAGTTAAAACAATCCAGACAAGCCTGGTGGTTCACCTGGAGGCTCCCGTTGGGGTGAGGGGGGTGTATTGTCATGGTCCTGACCATTAATTCCCTATCTTGCTCCTAATTTCCTTTGATTGTGCCATGATTCCAACCATTAATTTCCCATTTTCTCCTAATTCTCCTGTGATGACGGCACACCTGGTTTCCATCAAGACCTGCAGAATGAGGCTATATCCACACTAGACCGGATAATTTTGAAAACACGGGTTTCACATAAAAACGATAGGTGTCCACACTATGCATTTTTAAAAATACCTCTGTCTGCATTGAAATAGAAATTTTGGTGAATCTCTTCCTACCGCGCAGGACACATCTACCGAAAACAAGCAACATGTTTGGTGTCGGATCGCACCGTGAAAGTGTGCATTTGTGTAGTTACAGACTAGAAAACTTAAAACGACCGACAGCTGGTGGCTCTCACACAGCAGAACTTAAAAGTAAAAGAAAAACAAATACTGGAGCGTACGGAGGCAACCGACAGGGAGCTCACGGACAGATTGACTCGGCTGACGACAAACATTGAAAAACTGACTAACTCTGTTGCATTAATAAAGCCCCTTGTTAAATGTATAAAACATGCCTGCATCAGTGTTATCTTGTATTTCCGTACAATGTTACATTAGGCTGTTACACATCAATTGTCAGAGAAGTGCTTGCATAAATAGGTAAACCACCTTCATACAAGCAAGGACAGAAAACAGGGCAAAGTGAGTATACTTATTTATTCAGTAAGTTATGGGTCAAAGTATTTGGTGAGTACATTTGTAACTCTTCTGGCTTCAGTCTCGTTGCTGTCTGTTCCAAAATTGTTAGGTTGCGTTCAAGAAAACAATGAAATAGCACGCTGCTGTCTGACAGCGTTTTCAGATTTCTCCGGTTACCCTGTCCACACAGCTCCTGCCTATCCGGCGTTTTCAAAAATACACACTTTGAAGAGCGTTTCTGAAAAGCTTCGGTTTCAGGGGATGAAAATGCCATTTTAGTGTGGACAGAGGGTAAAAACGAAGAGAAAAGGCTTTGGTTACGGATTTATCTGGCATAGTGTGGATGTAGCCTAAGAACCCTGGTGTTACAACCACTAGTCACAGAATCGTTGATTTTGCCTGTGTGGTGATTAATGTTCCTGACCGCTTAAGAAAAGTTCTAAGTTTTGCTCCAGTTTCAGGGTTCCAGTTTCCTATGAAATCCCGTCTCTCTGAGTCAAGGCTCCATGTCAAGATCCCTCGTGTTTGCTATTCAACGTTCACGTCCGTGTAAGCATTCTAACTTAATCTCCGTGCCTTTGTCCTGCACTTGGGCTCGCTTCAGTTGCTCTTTGCAACATGTTCAGCTCCATCTTTGTATGGATCCTGCTCAATAAGGTTTCCAGCCAGAATGCAGTGCCCAGCTATATGTTACCGCTTGGTGATCTAGCCATTTACGCAACACCAATTGCAGAATAGATAATTAACTTGTGGTATATTTGTCACAGTTTGTGAGATAAGGTGACAAGCTTTTCTTTGTGTGTCATCTAGACAGGCTGTGTCATACATATCTTGAGGTAGTAAAAAGGAAAACAGAATGGAGAAACAAATTAGACAAACATCACCTCATATTTGACCTTGGTACTCTGTACCGTGACAGCAGGAAAAACGATTTCTCCAGCTTCCAGTAACCCCTCCCCTCTGTCTTCATCTTTTCCCCTTATTCCACTGCCCCCATCACCCCCTCTCTTTCTCTCCTTCCTCCCTCTTGATCTCCCCATCATCCACATAGTCTTCCATCTGCTTCCCCTCCTTGCCTCCTTTCCTGTAATTCATGGTCCATTGTTCTCTGCTGTCAGATGCCACTTTCTTCAGCCCTTTGTCACTTCTCCCTATCACCTTCTCACTCTTCTCACTCCAATCCCACTCTTCACCTTCCCTCTGGTGCCTTTCATCCCCCTCACCTAGATCCACCGACCACCCACCAGCTCTTGCCCCACACTATTTATAACTGCCGTCTCCCCTCTTTCTTTCCAGTCCTGAGGAAGGCCCTCAACCAAAAATGTTCTCAGTCCATTTCCTTCCTTGAATGCTGCCTTACTGCTGAATTCCTCCAGCTCCTTTACATGTTGCTAAGAATTCCAGCTTCTGCAGTCTCTCATGTCTGCAGAATATAGTGTAATGTTGTGGATACGTGTCATTTGGGTGGATCCTCTTTTGTCCTCTCCTATCAGATTCCTGCTTCTTCACCTATCAGCTCCCAGCTTCTTACTTCATACACCCACCCACCTTCCCCCTCACCTGCTCTCATCTATCACCTGTCAGCTTGCACTCCCCCCCCACCTATTATTCTGATATCTTCCACTTTCCTTTTCAGTCCTGATGATGGGCCCCAGTCAAAAATGCCGATTGTTCATTTTCCTCCACAGATGCTGATTGACCTGCTGAGTTCCTTCACATTTTGTTTGTGTGGTCAAGATTTCCAGCATCTGCAGAAGCTTTTGCATCTCTAGATTCCACCTTGCCTGTGCTTATTGCAGCAATATCCATCCCTGCTTTTCCTACGGATACAGACTCAGGCATCCTTCTGAGATAGGAGGAAGTTTCCATGGGTTGCCATCAAAATGGCACATGCTGCAGGCATCAGGCTCAGTGACTCATAGGTTGGCTTGGTAACATGCCACGTAGTTCTGAATAGGGTGGAGCATGCTTCAGTCTACTGCAGTCTCCCCTCAGAGAGGGAAGTAGAAAATGGCACACCATTTTCTGCCCAGTAGAAAATTATCCCATTTCACACAGTCAGGGCCCGAGCGCTTTACAATGGTAGACAAGCCTTTGACATGTTCCTATGGTTATATTAATTGAACAACCAGCTTGGGTAGCTTCCTGAGCAGCTGTAATTTGCAGGAAGTTGCTGTTGGACAAATGAACAATGGTTATGTCCTGAAAGTACAGAAGAAATGGTGAGACTCCCACTTGGTGCAGATAATGGTCAACGGGCATTGAGGTGGAGCCGTAATAAGCCCTTAAACTCCACAAGTCCATGCAGGGTCAAGGTCTTGTTACATCTGGGCATAGGTTTGCCCAAGGTAAAAGGGATCCTCAAGTGAATCACACCTTGACAGCCCATGGTGCCGCAGTCTTCTTGCTCCTGTACAGTCTAGGCTTGAGCCCTCATAATGGTGAGGTTGTGTACTTAATCAGTTGACGGAGAGGCGTGAGACAGGCTCATCAGTGGAATCTCACCATGAGGACCCTAGTAGCACTTCCCACCGATCTGCTGATCTGATCCAGAAGATGAGTGGATTGGAAGGGGGGAGGGTGACCAGGTAGTGATATTCACCTCCAGTGGCAGAAGGGGGTGGATTTCTACATGTTGCCAGAACTCCACATACAAGGGGCTAAATCTGTCATTAATTACTGACAAAATTCAGAAACTTTGGATGCAGGACTTCTCAGAGAGATGGAGATAGCAGAAGGTCCCTGAAGATGTGAGAAGACTCCCTTTGCCAGAGTCCTTCTGCTCCTCCTCCTTGGACTCCTCTCACAAGTTGTTCCTTCCCTCCAGCACTCTCATCTCGGTTTCCCATCTCACTGAGCACCCAGTCCAGCCAGTACAGAAGTATTGTTAATAAAAAGCCACTGTGGCTTCACCACGTGGAATTAAGGGGCCTCTCATGAAACTGACCGTTAGCAAATCTGCAAGAGCTAGATGATCCATTTCAACAGCACAGGTGTGGAGCATGTGCTTGCTTCTCGATGTGTGGTCTAAACTGAGTGTTAACTGCATAACCGTGATTCAGTCTCCTAGGGGAGTCACACTTGGACTGATGACAGCATTGTGAGTCGAATGCACGGAAGAGCTCGGTTGGGAGTCTCAGGATACGCAGAGTGCTGTGCATTGTTGCTGCCTTTTATGACCAATTT
This sequence comes from Hypanus sabinus, assembly GCF_030144855.1. NCBI lineage: Eukaryota > Metazoa > Chordata > Chondrichthyes > Myliobatiformes > Dasyatidae > Hypanus > Hypanus sabinus. The sequence goes on along the minus strand of NC_082719.1, from coordinate 42,678,051 downwards.
TATGCTAGAAGCCATTTGCATTTCCCTTAGAAAACACACATTACATGATTGAATTTCTAAGCCACTTATTAAACCTGCGTAGAGTCCTGATCAAACCATGCCGGGAGGGGAATGAACCATTATGTGCAGTTCTGATCATTACAGGAAGGATGTGGAGGCTCTGAGAGGGTGCAGAAGAGGTTTACCAGGATGCTGCCTGGATCAGAGGTTTGGACCGTATTGTATTGTCTTCTCTGAAATAAGAGAGACTGAGGGGAGATCTGATGCAAGGTATAAAAATATGAGAAGCTTAGATATGGAAAATAGTTTGAATCTGTTTCCTGAGGCGGAAATGGCAAATACCAGAGGACATTCATTTAAGATGTGAAGGGGAAAGTTTAAGATGACTTGTAATGCAACTTCTTTACACAGACATCGGTCGGTGCCTGGCATGGGCTGTCAGTGATAGTGGTGGAAGAAGATACAATAGTGGCAATTTAGATTGCCAGATAAATATGCAGGGAAGTGGCAGGGAAGTTTAATTTGGCATTGTGTTTGGTGCAGACATCATGGGCCAAAAGCCTTGCTTCTATGTTAGTTCTAATTCTGAAGGAGATATAAAAGAGATCTACAAAACAGATAGCAGAGCTGAGAGGATGAACATACCTCAGCAGTCTGGATTATTTCTGTTGAAGAGAGTGGTGCGGGGTGAAAGTATCCTGATAGATCTCTAAGGAACTGGATCAACTGAGATAGAATATCACCATTTTCTGCTGTGATGTACAAACAGGGGCTATAAGTAGAAGATCATCAGAAAAAAAATACAATAGGGAATTCATCATCCAAAGGGTAATTAAATAACTTTTAAAAAAAAAAAATATATATATATATATATTTGCAGGATGTGGGCAATGCATTTGTGGTCCATTCCCTGTCATCTCTGAGGTTATTCTCTTACCAGCCTATTTCAGTCAGCATATTGCTAAGGGCTTGGAGTAATGGAGATGAACTCCATTGCTCAGGGACTTTGGAAAACCTGATGCTACTTTTTTTTATGACAGTCTCGTAGGTTGATGGTTGCCATTGATGATATCAACTTTATTTTATTTCCATTTGGATTCCCATCTGATGAAGTGAGATTTTGAACTCACTTCTCCAGTCCTCAAGGTACTTGTCCAGCAACTTAATCACAATGCTGGCAGTTAAGTGAAGCAAACTGATCTTGTCTCCTGGTCCATAACATTCTGACCCCTGGGACGGCAGAGTTTCCGACAGGTCAAATACTGTAGTCCACGAGCTCTTTAGGAATACTTAAATGAGGATACGTATACTACTTTATAGTCTGTCAACTCACTGCAGCTGGAGATCACAGTATCCCATGAGCTACGGTTCTGAATTTTTGTTACTGTATTCAAAATTTTGTGACAGGATCTGTGTCACTTTGAAGTAATTCGGATGCAGTGTTCCCACCACCAGTCAATACAGCAATTATTACATCTAAAAGGTAATTTGATGTATCCATGGGATTGATCTCTAGTGGTCACACTGACATATACTCAGTGCAAGAGGCTTCAGTAGTACAAACACATGAAAGAAACCCTTATTACGTATGCAGATCCTTTAACTAGTTCCACTTACCTTTGACTCTCTTGACATTTTTGAGCAGACCCTTACTTTTAGATCCAGCAGCTTCCTGCCTTTAGTCTCAATTCCAATGTTCTTTTCCATCTAAACAATCCATTCAAAGCCCCTTTTTATGTGAACAATGCCATGTCCCCACTTCCTTGGTTACATGCTTATGATGTCCTCACCTATTGTAGGATCCCATGATAACCAAGGTTTCACTAATCTCTGCCACATCACAATTTCCTTTCTGCTGCTGAATCTCATCATTGTCACAGCTAGAAAGTTTTAGGACAATGAACCATTAAAATCTGAACCTGGGAGATTTAATGCCTTGGTTTTAACACAATGTCTTTGAGGCGTTAGCAGCCATAGAATAGCAGTTAGCTATTTTATTTACTCTACCTTGGTATTCCTGTAAGTTGTGCCATATATAGTTAAGTGGTATGTGACTTTCAGCAAGGCAAATGTGTGAATACAGCAAGCCATGCTGGGAATGGCGCACACCTAACTGAGTCACCACCGAACATCCTCACCCCCACTCTCCACTTATAAAATACTTACAGCTAAAACACAGACATTATCTGCAAGCAGCATTGCTTCATCTGATGGCTGAAATACACTGAAAATCAGTGCATGAACTTAAAGTTACTCTTCCCCAGAAAATGTGTTTGGTAAGCTTTCTCTATTTGCTTATAAACAAGAACTATAGTGGTACTTGATTACACTGTTTGTGTCCATGATCACCTTGTTGGGAATGAACTCAGGCTCTTCGTCGACCAAGAAAGGTTTGGCAGATCCTTACGGCTCTAAGTATGAAATCGTGATGAGGTGGTAATGACATTACAAGGGTCTGTGAATACAAGAAAAACAATCCAGTTTTAAGTGACTGACATAAATGACTCTATGACCGTAAAAACCAATCTGAGATTAAGGCTGGTAAATAATTAAATGTTCATTGCTCTTGAGCCCCTCACTGTGAAGCTGACCATTGCCTGTGGCCTCAGACACTGCACAGTGTGCCTATACAGCTCTGAAACCCACAAAGGAAAACACAGCAGGTCCAGAGTGACCGGACACCAAACAACACAACCCACTGGCCTAGAAGGTTGGTCATTGGGAGCCCAGTCAGTCCTGCGGAATGCGGGTGGGGGCCTGGTGGGATAGGGGGTACGGGGAGGGTATTGTGTGCCCAGCAAACAAAGTCTTGACAATCACAGCCTGAAGGTGAGGGGGGACTGATCAATCAGGAGAGGAGGGAAGAGGACTGGAGATGTGGATGTTCAGGTGTCAAACTTTGAGATGGAGAAGAGATTCAGAGACTGAGCCCTGGAAGAGAGAGGGTGTGAGTCATGGAAATGGTGACTGCAGGCAGGTGGCTGCAGATTGGAACCCTGAGGAGATGCTCAGACTTTGGTGTATGGGAAATGAGAATTTGGTCTTGAGCTTATAAGAGAAATGTAGTGTTCTGCTGAAATCGATGATGTTATAGAAGTCAAATATGACTTTTCTGGGGTACAAGATGACATATGCATGGTTTTAATCTGATATAAAGACTCTGTTACGGGAGGAGCACTGTAGAAGCAATGATAGCCACAGCTGAGTTCCAAGCCAATACATCAAATGAGCACTGCCTGGCGATTGATCACATTTTCTGGCCATATGCACCTGATGCTTGTCATGTACAAGGTTGGATCCGTGGGCCAAAGGGTTCACGGGATTGGAGATACAAATGGCTGCAATTGTCTTCTACTCTGGAAAGAAGCAATTTTCACACATGGCAGTGTTGGAATTAAAACGACAATATAGCGTGTGTTCAGATTTCCAGTGCATAACACTTCAATGTTGCAAAGAGATGTGGCCAGCACAGCAAGTTTATTTGCATTGGGTCTCTATGGCAGCACCTGAGCACTGATCCAGAGGTCACTGTGACTGGGTGAATGTGCAGCCTCAATGGTGGGAGAGCAATCAGACCAAGTAGATCTTTCTGCAAAACCACAACATCATGAGCATCTGCAAAGCTCTGGGGAAGAATGGGCCTTTCCTTCTACTGTGACATAGAATTTCCTGTAAAGTCCTTGGGTTCTTTGTAACTTCCATAAATTATTAGAGATTCGGGTCAAATCTGAGTGATTTGACCTAGAATTTCTTACATTTGGGTATTGTTGACAGGGAGTGAGGAAAGAGGGACTTCTCCAACATGAGATTCTATCGGCTTTGCATCTTTCATTGGGTGCACTGCTTGTCCTCAGCAGCCGTTCACCTTACCTGTCTGCCCACTTCAAGGCCTCTTGCAAAAGTCAGCTCCTTCCAGCTACATCCAGCCTGCCAGTAAGTGAATCCCCCTGTACTGCATATGAACACTAATACTACACATTCAGAGTCCGGGGTGCCTGGTACATTACATGACCTCACCGTTTAGAGCCCAAGACTCTAAATACACAAAATCAGTGTCCATCTCTGACACCGCTTGGCCATGAGTTGGCCCAGAGGTTGCAGCCACTCTCCTATCCTGATTGCTCTATCATGGGCACTACCTTGGCTATTTAGCAAAGCTCTTCAGCCCAGTGGATCAATAGATGGTGGAGGACATGGATTTACAGAGCACAGAAACAGGCCATAAGCCCACCAAGTTACACAAATTCCACTTCCCCTCTGTCATCCTCATCGAGTCTCCCACAGTGATCCCCCTGCCATCCACCAGTATTAGGAGCAATTTACAGGAGGCGAGTAAATGACCATCCAGTGCACCTTTGGGTTGTCAGAGGAAACACAAAGAAAAGGGAGGACAGGCAAGCCCCACACAAACAAATCCAGCAGTCAGGATCAATTGTAACCCCTGCAGCCGTGAGGCTATGTGCTGCCGCGCTGATACCCTTGATTCCAGCAGTAGAGATTAGGGGCAGCAAGCGTCCCAGTTCAATTTGAGTTTATTTTACTCCTTGTATTTTTTTAAACAAAGAATTAACAAAGGAAATTAGACCATACTGATTAGTGCATTTATGAATCAGGACCCGGCACGGCCTGATCTGAGAATTCATAATTGTTCTCATATCTATAGCTAATACACAGCTCTTGCTGGGTTTGTTGGCTGAGCTTTATCTTGCTGATAGCAATCCAAAGATAAATCCAAAGAGGTGGAAATAGGGCAGAAACAATTAACAAGGACAGAGAATTGTGAAGCACATCTTAGACTATGAGACGCAGGAGCAGAATTAGGCCATTCAGCCCATCGAATCTACTCCATCATTTCATCATGACTGATCCATTACCCTCTCAACCTCATTCTCCTCCCTTCTCCCCATAACCTTTCGCACCCTGACTAATCAAGAACCTATCAACCTCTGCCATAAATGCACCTGGTGAGCTAGTCTCCACAGTGGTTCGTGACACTGAATTCCACAGATTCACCACTCTCTGGCTAAAGAAATTCCTCCTCTTATCTGTTCTAACTGGACATCCTTCTCTTTTGACGCTGTGCCCTCTGGTCCTAGACTCCCCCACCAAAGGAAACATCATCTTCACATACATTCTCTCTGCCCTTTCAACATTTAATAGGTTTCAATGAGATCTCCTCTCATTTTTCTAAATTCCAGTGAGTACAGGCCCAAAGCCATCATTCGCTGCTCGTATGATAAACCTTTTGTTCCTGGAATCGTTCTTGTGAACCTTCCCTGAACCCTGTCCGAAGTCAGCACATCTGTTCTTAAATAAGGGGCCCAAAGCTGCTCACTATACTCTTAGTGAGGCCTCACCAGTGCCTTATACAGCCTCAACGTTACATCCTTGTGATTATACTCTAGTCCTCATCACTGATTCAACCTGCAAATGAACTTTTAGGGAATTCTACGTAAGGAGAGTTCCAAATCCCAATGCAACTTGGATTTTTAAATTCCCCATCCGTTTAGAAAATAGTCTATGCTCATATTCCTTCTACCAAAGTGCACGGCCATTCACATACTGACACTGTATTCCATCTGCCACTTCTTTTCCCATTTTCCTAATCTGTCTAAGTCCTTCTGCAGCCTCTCTGCTTCCTCAACACTACCTGTCCCTCCACCTATCTTCATATTGTCAACAAGATTGGCTACAAAGCCACCCATTTCTTCATCCAAATTGATGACGCACACCATAAAAAGAAGTGGTCCTAATACAGACACTTGTGGAACGCAACTAGTCACTATCAGCCAATCTGAAAAAGAATGCTTTATTCCCACTTTTTGCCTCCTGAATCAGCCAAAGGTCTATCCATGCTAGTATCTTTCCTGTAAATACCACGGCCTCTTATCTTGTTTAGCAGCCTCATGTATGGCACCTTGTCAAAGGCCTTCTGAAAACCCAAGTACACCACATCCATTGTGACTATCCTGCTTGCTATTTCTTCAGCGAATTCTGTCAGATTTGTCAGGCATAAATTTCCCTTAAGGAAATCGTGCTGACTTTGACCTATTTTGTTAAATGCCTCCATGTACCCCGAAGCCTCATTCTTAACATCTTCCCAACCACTGAGTCAGGCTAGTTCCTTCCTTCTGCTTTCTCCCTTCTTGAATAGTGGAGTGACATTTGCAATTTTCCAGTCCTCTGGAACCATGCCAGAGTCTATTGATTCCTGTAAGTTCCCTCACCACTGAGAGGGAACTTGATGACGGTGAGGACAATATGAGTGAGGTTGATGTTCTGGAGCATGTTGATATTAAGGGAGAGGAGGTGTTGGAGTTGTTAAAATACATTAGGACGGGTAAGTCCCCGGGGCCTGACGGAATATTCCCCAGGCTGCACCACGAGGCGAGGGAAGAGATTGCTGAGATTCTGGCTAGGATCTTTATGTCCTTGTTGTCCATGGGAATGGTACCGGAGGATTGGAGGGAGGCAAATGTTGTCCCCTTATTCAAAAAAGGTAGTAGGGATAGTCCAGGTAATTATAGACCAGTGAGCCTTACGTCTGTGGTGGGAAAGCTGTTGGAAAAGATTCTTAGAGATAGGATCTATGGGCATTTAGAGAATCATGGTCTGATCAGGGACAGTCAGCATGGATTTATGGAGGACAGATTGTGCCTAACAAGCCTGATAGAGTTCTTTGAGGAGGTTACCAGGCATATAGATCAGGGTAGTGCAGTGGATGTGATCTACATGGATTTTAGTAAGGCATTTGATAAGGTTCCACACAGTTTATTCAGAAAGTCAGAAGGCATGGGATCCAGGGAAGTTTGGCCAGGTGGATTCAGAATTGGCTTGCCTGCAGAAGGCAAAGGGTCGTGGTGGAGGGAGTACTTTCAGATTGGAGGGTTGTGACTGGTGGTGTCCCACAAAGATCTGTTCTGGGACCTCTACTTTTTGTGATTTTTATTAACGACCTGGATGTGGGGGTAGAAGGGTGGGTAGATTTGCAGACGACACAAAGATTGGTGGTGTTGTAGATAGTGTAGAGGATTGTCGAAGATTGCAGAGAGACATTGATAGGATTCAGAAGTGGGCTGAGAAGTGGCAGATGGAGTTCAATCCAGAGAAGTGTGAGGTGGTACACTTTGGAAGGACAAACTCCAAAGCAGAGTACAAAGTAAATGGCAGGATAGTTGGGAGTGTGGAGGAGCAGAGGGATCTGGGGGTATGTGTCCACAGATCCCTGAAAGTTGCCTCACAGGTAGATAGGGTAGTTAAGAAAGCTTTCGTAAGTCGAAGGATAGAGCTTAAGAGAAACAATGTAATGATGCAGCTCTATAAAACTGTAGTTAGGCCAGACTTGGAGTGCTGTGTCCAGTTCTGGTCACCTCACTATAGGAAGGATGTGGAAGCATTGGAAAGGGTACAGAGGAGATTTACCAGGATGCTGCCTGGTTTAGAGAGAATGGATTATGATCAGAGATTAAGGGAGCTAGGGCTTTACTCTTTGGAGAGGAGGAGGATGAGAGGAGACATGATAGAGGTATACAAGATATTAAGAGGAATAGACAGAGTGGACAGCCAGCACCTCTTCCCCAGGGCACCACTGCTCAGTACAAGAGGACATGGCTTTAAGGTAAGGGGAGGGAAGTTCAAGGGGGATATTAGAGGAAGGCTTTTCACTCAGAGAGTGGTTTGTGCGTGGAATGCACTGCCTGAGTCAGTGGTGGAGGCAGATACACTAGTGAAGTTTAAGAGACTACGAGACAGGTATATGGAGGAATTTAAGGTGGGAGGTTATATGGGAGGCAGGTTTTGAGGGTCGGCACAACATTGTGGGCCGAAGGGCCTGTAATGTGCTGTACTATTCTATGTTCTATGTTCTATGTTCTATGTAAGATCATTACTAATGCCTCCACCATCTACTTTTTTTAGAACCCCGGGGCATAGTCTATCAGATCCAGGTGACTTATCTACCCTCAGAACTTTCAGTTTCCAAAGCATTATCTGCCTAGTTATAGCAGCTGCACTCAGATTGACCCCTTGACACTTCGAACTTCTGGCGTGCCATTGGTGTCTTCCACAGTGAAGGTCGAAGCTATTTATTCAGTTCATCCGCCATTTCTTTCTCCCCCATTACTATCTCTCTAGCATCAGTTTCCAGTGGTTCAATGTCTACTTTCACCTCTCTTCTGCTCTCTATAATATCATTAGTGATATTATTAGCTAGCTGGCCTACATATTCCCTGCTTATGGTTTTTTAGTTGCCTTCTGTTTTTTTAAAAACATTCTCAATCCTCTTCCTCCTAATTCACAGTAATTATTTATTTAAAAAGACTTTTATGACTTCTGGTGTTCTGTAAGGATCTGTAACTGGGTTTATAGCAATGCAAAACATTCAAAATGGCTTAATTAATAGGATAGAATACTTACTTGAACACAGCTAAGCATCGTAAACTTGGAAGCAGTGAAGATCAAAGCAATAAAGAATAAAGTGATTTTAATTGATTAGGTAAATAGGAAGAAGTCTGGTAAATGGATTTTGAAACAAAGAATGTGAAGTCATCTATTTTGGACCTCAATGTGGAGAACAAAAGTAGAATACAATGTCAGATGTGATGAATAGCTAGAAAGTTCTGGATGTCCTGAGACCTAGAAATACATACGGTAGAAAAAAAGCATGCCTGAACTGGTGCAAAAGATAATCAGAAGGATCAAACTGATGTGCAAGAGGGTGGAATTTCTCTGACTCCAGTTAGACTGCACTATCTGGCTCTTGAACCAAAGTGCCTAACTTCTTTGAACTTTACTTGCTGTATCATTGAAATGTTCCCACAACTTATGGACTCACTTTCAAGGACTCTTCATGTCCTGTTTGTATTGTTTATTTATTATTATTATTATTATTATTATTATTATTTTGTATTTGCACAATTTGTTGTCTTTTGCATACTGGTTGAGTGCCCAAGTTGGTGCGGACTTTCATTGATTCTGTTATGGTTATTATTCCCTTGTGGATTTTTTGAGTATGCAGATGAGAAAATGAATCTCAGGGCTGTATATGGTGATATACACGTACTTTGATAATAAACTTATTTTGAACTTTGAATCTCTAGAGGTATTTATGGAAGCCACACCTTGGCGAGACTGCGCAGGCCTTGAAAGAAGTGCAGCAAAGGTTTATGGATAATACCTGGACCAAAGGTTAAAGTCCAGGCAGCAGTCACCCAAAGTGGGATCATACTTCCTGGAATTTAGAAAAGTAATGGTTGAAAAGTCGACTGTACTTCTCCCTATAGGTGCTGCCTGGCCTGCTGCGTTCCACCGGCATTTTGTGTGTGTTGTTTGAGTTTCCAGCATCTGCAGATTTCCTCGTGTTTGGGTTGATTTTTATTGATTTTTTCAAGTTTCAAGGGTAATTAATAGACGTGTTAGAGGTAAAATAGTGCATTCATGAGTAATCCTAATCCCTGAAGATATCTTAAGATTTCAAACTATAAACTTCATTCCTTTCTCATCACATTTAAAAAGTCTTCTGTAAGCGTCTAGTAGCAGTTTTAGTTTACATAATTTCAGAGTAAACCATCAATGTTGTATCCTTGAGCTTTCTCTCAATATAATGCAGAAGTGCTGCCTCAGGTCTTTAAAAGGGATTGATTGCAAGGACACCTCTCTGCTTTCAATGACGGCCATTTGCCTGTGGGTGAATCCACTGTAACTGGAGATATTCAACACAGGGTTAAGAGCAATCTAGAATGCAGTGGTTTTCACAAATGTTGTTCGACTAGGGGCACATTTCAGTGCTTTTTACCTTCCTGTAGTTTTAATTTAGGGCATTGAGTTTTGATTTTGGATTGAAGTGCACTTTTCAGGCTAATCCACGTTTTGATTAATTCTCCACAAAGGCAATTTGCAGATGCTTTCCAATGTGAAAGCTGATATTCAACTTGAATTTGTCATCTGTTGAACCATAACATTTAATTTTATTCAGGTTACACAACAAATAACCTCAGAGCTTTCTGGAGTCATGAAGCTTCATAAGACTATTGTTTAGTATCTCACTTCCTTAGCTAGCTTTTTCCGTGAGGATTAATGAAGAATTGCTTTACAATTTGTCAATACTTTGTTCCCACTCAGATATTTAGCCTCACCATGTCATAGCACAAAACATGTGATTAACCAAAGAGCTTCGTCTGCAAATGCAGTCAATATTTATATTGTATAATTTTACAAGCCATCCTTTCAATTTGCTGCTAAAAGCTGTTTACTTATTTCCAGTGTGGCGTGACTCCCTTTACCAGTAAAGCTTGATTCAAAGCAGTTAAAAATTAACCTGCTGCGCAAGGTTGCCTGCTTATTCAGACATTTATTCAGGTTGAGCAGGTGTTAGTTAACTCATTTGCAAACAACAGTTTGCCCAGCTGTAAGCAAAAGTGCATCATGAGGAAAAGTCAATTATCCCCTTTTGTATCATGTAAATTAAATTCTGAATTAAGATCAGTCTTGAAAACAAATACGTGCCCCTTACAACATGCACAAAAGGCAGGGGGAACTCAGCAAGTCAGGCAGATTTTGTGGATCAAAATAAGCAGTCTATGTTTTGGGCTGGCATCAACCTCTCAGCCTGAAACATCGACTGTTTAATGCTCGCCATAGATGCTGCCTGGCTTGGTGAGATCCCCCAGCAGCTCAGGATTTCCATCGTATCATTCGCAGACGATGGGAATGCTGAGCTGCTGGAGGGTTTCGCCAAGCCAGGCAGCATCTAAAACCTGGCCACTGATTCTAGTTCCTTCTTTAACATGCAAATCAAAAGATAATAAATTTATTGCTTTTGTTCAAATCCGAACAACCATTAGATTCCACAAAATGAAGTGTTTCTTTACTCTGTTTAGCTTCCTGCTGTCCTTTCTACTCCTGGAAGTGTGTTTTATTATTGATTCAAATTATGCTATCAGGATTTGACCTTCCCAAGGAGGAAGCTGATCTCAGGATTAAATATTGCTGAAGTACAAGTGGAGCTGTGCATGAAACCACAGCCCAGAATTTCTTGGATTCCTGAGCTACTTCTACTCGCTGTTCACCTGTCCGTTAAATCCACATTTCTCCTTGTGTGGAATTTTGTGTTAGAACTTCCTGAACAATGCCAGTGCTGAGCTGATCGGTGAGGCTCCGGCCCTCACTTAAAAGGTCCCAGAAAGGGATGGACACAAGAGGCTGCAGATGTTGGAATCTGGAGCCACACGCAAAGCACTGAAAGAGCTCAACCAGTCAGGAAGCATCTATGGAGGGAAATGGACCGTCAGCTTTTTGGGTTGAGACCTTTTATCAGGACTGGAAATGATAATCTGGTCACAGAGAGAGACAACAAATAAACAGTCCTTCAGCTCACTGTGTCCTTGCCAACCATCACTTACCTGTTCACATTAATACTACTTTAATCCCTTTTTACCATTCTCTCCACTTTCTCTGATATCCGCAAAATTCTATCACTAATGTACACGCTATAGGAATTTTACCTCCAACCTGATGGCATGAACATCAATTTCTCCTCTGGTAATTTTTGTCTCTCCCCCCACCCCCAAATTTCCTCTCTTCTATTCTGCACTCTGGACGCTTACCTCTTCTCCTCACCTGTATATCACTTCCCCCCTGGTGCCCCCCTCACCTGTATATCACTTCCCCCCTGGTGCCCCCCTCACCTGTATATCACTTCCCCCCTGGTGCCCTTCCTCACCTGTATATCATTTCTGCCTCCTCAACTGTATATTACTTCCCCCTGGTGCCCCCCTCACCTGTATATCATTTCTCCCTGGTGCCTCCTCACCTGTATATCATTTCCCCCCCGATGCCCCTCCTCACCAGTATATCAATTCCCCCTGATGCCCCTCCTCACCTGTATATCACTTCCCCCTGATGCCACCTGACCTGCTGAGTTCCTCCAGCATTTTGTGGGTGTTGCTTGGAATTTTACTGTAGCCAATTAACACACCAATCCATTCATCTTTGGCATGTGGTAGAAAGCTGAAGCACCCAGAGGGAACTAACACGGATACTGGGAGAACATACACCCAGGGTCAGGGAGCTGCTGGGATGTGAGGCTTTGGCGACCCAAACTGTGCCACCGTGCTTCTGATTACTAACATAGGAGGGGATGTGTATTACCGGAGTTAAATATGTCCCTGTGAAACTATTTATTGAACTCTGATTATTGATTACTGTTGTCATGATGATTACTGTAATAAGTTGATAATTGAACCTCCTTTCATATGCAAATACATGCTCTCCTCAGCACTTTGTCATACTTTACATAGGCCATTTTGTATTGCTTTATGGTTGGCAAATAATTACAGCTTCCTCTAAGAATGTTCATTTGTATTTCATCATCCTTGACTTCAGGGGTCTACCTAAAATAGAGGAGAAGCTTTTCTGAAACTTACTCCCAAACTGATGTTCTTAGGCTGTCAGGCTGTATGAAATGTCTGGCAAAGACTGCTGGGTAGCTAAACTGTGTTGGTGGATATTTCAGGTGTGCTGTGATTGACTGTAAACTCTCTGATTAAAATTTACAGAAAATGCTTTGGAAATCTGGTCACTGCTGTACTGCTCAGCAAGCTCCCTCGAACTGCTTTGTGATAATCTTCCTTTCGCACTGAGGAATAAAGTTTGGTTTGGACATTTCATTTGTTTTACCTGCTTTTCTTCAAACGTAAAATATCTGCCGTTCATTTGAGAGAACAAACAAGATGGGGTTTCCATTTGGACAGACAAGTTCCTTCGATATACGTAGCACAGAAGTGACAACCAGTCAGCGGAACAGGATTTAACCCCCACCCTCCTGATTCAGAAAACAAGAGTGCTGTGCAATGGCCTGCTTCTGGCGCTGATGTGATGCAACTACTGAAGCTCTGCTCCAACAATCTTGGTTCAATCCTGACTTGCTGTGCTTTCTGCCTAGAATTTGCACTTTTTTTGTGTGACTGTCTAGGTTTTCTCCAGGTGCTGTGGTTTCCCCTCACTCCCGGAAGGGTGTACATCGGGGGTACCCAACACAGGGTCCACAGGCCCCTTGGTTAGTGGTAAGGCTCCATGGTTTGGGAACTCCTGCTTTACATTATCCAGAAACACGGATGAGTGATAGTATATAAGGGATTGGGGGAAGGGATGTTGATCTGAATGTTGCAACATAAGAGAATGGGAGAGAAAGAGCTTCCTCCTGGATTCCGGTGTTGGAAGATCCTGGTCTAATGCGGAACAAGCGGATGGTGCATCCCTTACTTCCACTAAATGGGAGATGGAGGGTGGAAAAGGTTAACGCAGTATAGATCCAAAGGTTTACAGGTTCGGCTCCTATTTATATTGTTAAATGCCTAGCACAACAATTTAAATTTCATCTGGGTCAATCCATTCTCAATAGGCAGCTGGAAGGTCAGCAATTTCCAATATTCCTGCACCTACATCTCCCTCCCAACTTAAAATCATTTCCAGTGAAATACAAAACGAGCATTCCAGATGCTTCATCATAACAGAGGACATGTTTACTGTCAACAGAAATAGCTGCTGTGCAATGCGTGGGTGAAGGTTATTGTCTTTTCAATAAAATTACAATCGGAACATTTCAAGGTATAGCAAGCTTTACTGTATTTTACTGGCGTTTTTCATGAATCCTGTATTCACGAAACAGAGAGATGAACTAATTTAAGACACCCACTGTCAACATAACATCCTTCAGATCAACCATTTTGTGGTGAAGTTCCTTTTAATTTTCATGCTTCAGCACGATTTGCTGGGTGTATCATTGTGAAATGTTTATATTTGCATCAGCTGGCATTCCAACCCTTCTGAGAGAACTTACTAAATTGTACTGAGTTGGAAATATTTTTGTTTTTTGCTCTAGTCTCCACCTGGAAGTGGAATGGATTACAGGTACTGATTTCATGCAGGACTATCACTTCCAGATTATGACATTCCTGCCTGCTATCTGGAAATGAAGGAAGAATGAGGACAATGTTTCATTTATCTGATTTTGGCAGTGGAAGATTCTGCCACACAGATCTCTTTTTCCTAAAAAGCAATTGATAGGGTGAGCTGTTGGATGTGATGATGCATAATAAATGTGCAAGATTAATGATAAATATTCAAATTCTCGTTACAACATTCAAGGGTCTGAGAGAAGATTTTGTTTTGTACCGATTTTTATTAATATAAACAATGCATTCACAAGGCATTTTATTGCTCATCACATGTTTAGTATCCTTTCTAATAAATGCAACTTTGTAACAAAACCTTAAATAAATAGAACATTTATGAAAAATATAAATCTCTGCAAAGCATATAGGGTGATTACTCTCAACAGTACAAATTATTACATTAAAAAAACATTCTGTATGTCTAGGGCCACAATCAAAAAGCTGATCAATATCTGACATATCACCAACAACACCGATATTTGAAATGCAAACACTTCTATAACAATTTTTAATCTTAATTTAATTAGCTTTTTATAATATTAACTATTAAATAATATGCACAACAAAGCCAATTTGTAAAACATTTGATGAAGAGTGTAATTAAAGATATCTGCAGTGTCCTTACACTTTGATTGGTTTGTTATAACATTGTTTTGCTACAGCACACTTTGGATTAGATATTGGACTTCTTCAACCTACTTTTTAGCTGAAAAAAGATCAACTTTGAAATGTGATGTCTTCACCTGATCTGCATCTAAAATCCCAAGTGCTGCCTAAAGTAAGGATTATGAATCCTAACATTTGCTTTAGGTCCTGCTGATGAAGTATTTTGCAGATCAATGAAGTGGAGACTACTCAGTTTACAATTCTTCATGTATGAAGTGCGGACTAAAGTCCAATTTTGGCTTTCCTTCAGGCATCCAGATTGACAACATGCTGAGAGGATGGTACCAGTTCCAAATGGAGACTGCCATGAAATTCTAACCCATTAAAACTCCCCCTTCGTGGACTGAATTCAGAATTCTGTCCTCTTCAGTACTGCACTTGCTCAGATTAATGCACGTTGGCTGAGAAACTGTTCCATTCCAAATAAGACACATTAGACCAATGCTACACAGCATGACAATGCATGTTTTGTACATGGGATGTGCTCCAAAATTACATTGTGCACAAATTTCAAGGCATGCCCACAATCGTTCTTGCATAATTTATGAGCACAAAGGCTTTTTCTGTGTTAAGGCAGAGTATGCAGAGGAATTCAGTTAGTTTTAGGCAGGGGGAGTTCCAGTGCTTTAGTCAGTGGTGGTGGAGAGTGGGGTGATTGGAGCCTTGGGGTTAATTGTACTGAGGGTGACTTGAGGTTGGGGTTGGCTTTGGGATTCCAATGAGCAGGATTGGGCTGTTGGCTGGTGATGGGTGTCTGAAGAAGATTGAAAATGAGGAGTTAAGTGAGAGCATAATGGGGCCTACCAGCCTCTTAGACAGTGGATTCTGCCTGATCAAGACTGTTTAAGTTGCCTTGTGAAGGTCCACTTTGATAAGGTAGGGCCTGCACTGTCTGCAATGTTTCTAGGCCCTTGAATTTCATTTACCATAATATGTTTTGCTATTTCCTTAAAATAATAGATCAAAGGTTCTGACTGTTTTCAGATCTTCCATTGAAACAGATTTCATAAACAAAAAGGTCATAACGCCGTGAAATGCAGGTAGTTTCAAACTGTTATGCTGGCATTTTCTTTGTGTAAATGGCACCAAGGTCAAGTTTCCCACATGAGTACAGAAGCTGTGAACTTGCTGTTTGCTTTCTTCTAGGGGTTTCCCTTGAGTGCATTAAATCTGGGCTACTTGTGGAGTGCAATCTCAGAGCACAACTTTACCTCATGAGCACTGGAGCGTCAACCCAATGAAGCTCTCCCAGGTTAGTCCTGGCACAATACAGCTACCTAAGCCTTCCAGGGCTTCACTGTTTTGGATCAGGATGTCAATTACCAACTAGTCAACATTAGTAAATTAACAAAGGGTACAGATATATCGACTATGTAGGACAGAGGTGAGTATGATGGCTTGCAATTGGTAGCAACTTCTAGGTGATTGTTCTGTCATGTTTGTTTATGAAATAACTAACAGATCTAAATTCAATAGTTTGCTCAGTGATTTTTGGAAGTGAAGGCAAATCTCTGCAAAGCTTTCCTATTGCTTTCCAGAGGAAGAAAATGTCCTGTCCTGTTGGAAAATGCACATTTCTAAAATAATATTTGTAATTGGAGTAGGAGATTTGCTATTTTACAATCTGAACTGATAGGCTGACAGCAAAGTAAATTGTCACACTTTTGTTGGAGAACACTGAATAACAGAAACATATGCACTGACTACTTGTAACTGCATTGGTTTTGATTGGTGTTCCACGTGTGAAGCACTCTGAATTTTTTACCAATACAGTGAAGGGGTCACACCATATACTGTCATTTCTGATCTACAAGAGTATGTGCTTGCATGGTATAATTGTTTCTCAGAACCTGCTGACATGGTATTAATGCTGTATCAAGTAGCACAGCCATGAAACACTACCAGTTCAACTGCAGCCAGGAGAACAGTCACCGTCCTTGTTTGTGTAGTGGTTGTATCCTCTATATTCTGACATCGCTTTTATAACTTGGCAGGAAAACTCCAGCAGAGTGAGAAACAAATGTCTAAATTTTCTTTGGAATTGAAGAGATCTTTTGTGTCCAAAATAAACTTAATGCCATCTAAATATTTCAAGGACATACAGTAGTGGAATGCACCGTATGCCATCGTGTAATATTGTAAGAGACTTGAAGAGCTTAGATTAAAGATGAATCAGGCCATTTCAGCCTTCCTAGTAAAAGTAGCCAGAATTCCTGTGGTTGACCTCGGCAACCACAGTGTTGTTGGATATCAAGTGAAGTCCTTTCCTGTCATAGCCCACTAGCATTCATTTTTTTTTCCAAAATCTGTCATCGGAGGAGATTGCTAGGCAGTTGGAGAAAGAGGCTCAAGGGTGTGATCAAATTTTCCTTGAAAAAATGTTACATCTCCATTATTCCTGCAAATCTCAGTACCATGGCAAAATATAATGGAGAAACATCATTTGGGATGATATTGAGTAATTTGAAAGTATGTATTTGGAGCATACAGAAACCTGTGTAAGTGTCAGAGGAAGGACACCGCCTCATAAACTCATGCCCCACCGTATCTATGGAAGATTCTGTAGATTCCACATTGACCTCATCAGTCAACTGAGAACTCACAAGATCAGAATGAAAGGCTCATCCTTGATCTCAAGTTAGAAGGGAGAGATTTATTACAGTGCTTGTGAATGAACAACAAATGATAGCTTCCAGTCAATCAGTGACTTCAAAACAACTGGATACACAGCTTAGAGATGGGTTTTGGCATGGGAAGGAAACAGAAAGAAAGGTATTTACCAGGAATTATAATTTCAGATGGGATCATCCAAACACTTACACAATCTAACTCATGTTTAACATACCTTATGAGAATTGGTTGAGTGTACCTGGCCTTTTCCCCTTGGAGCATCGGAGGATGAGAAGTGACCTGATAGATGATGAGGGGCGTTGATCATGTGGATAGCCAGAGGCTTTTCCCCAGGGCTGAAAGGCTAATACAAGGGGGCATAGTTTCAGGGTGCTTGGAAATAGGTACTGGTGGGATGTCAGGCGTAAGTTTTTCACACAGAGAGTGCTGGGTGCGTGGAATGCACTGCTGGCGATGGTGGTGGAAGCAGATACAATAGGGTCTTTTAAGAGCCTCTTAGATAGGTACTTGGGAGTGGCACTTAGACAGGAACTTAGAAAAATGGAGGGCTATGCGCTAGGGAAATTCTAGGCAATTTCTCGAGCAGTTTACATGGTCGGCACAACATTGTGGGCCAAAGGGCCTGTAATGTGCTGTAAATGTTTATGTCTATGTTCTAAACAAACTAGCTCATGCTCTGTGCTGAACTGAACTTACATTTAAAGATGCAGTGGAATTTTGACATTGTTCACATTTTTCAACAACCCAGATTAATGTGGGCTGGATCTGTAAGATTGTTCTTACTCTGGATGAGCTAGATAATCAGATTGGAAGATATAAAAAGACAAGAAAATGGAAATTCCTTGCAGGAAATGGTTAAGCATTGCAGTTTTGAAGAGTGCTAACAATCTAAAATATTTTAGTCAACCATTTGTCCAAGAGTCAAATTTCAACGTCCAACATGTAATATAACAATAAATTACAGCATCTTAATGCAGACATTTTGGTAACACTTTTCAAGATGGGGTGATAATATATTTTTTGCTTCTGTATAATATTTAAAAATACTGAATAATAATACACAGAATACTTTTTCTCCTGAAGTTTTGATAATTCTACCATGGAGCATAGTAATATTTGGAGGGAAAATATAAAGTTTCAAAAGAGTCCTGACTAGTCTGCAATGTAAGAATGCGATTGCCTTTAAGTGAGTCAGAAATGCAGTAATTTTTTTTTCCAAAGTGGAACAGGAAACATTGTTGGTATGTATTGAATCACTGAAGATATGAGGTAGCTAATGGAGAAGTTGCCCTGCAGCTTCAATGACTTGCTTCTATCCTAAGCTCAGATGCTTTCTGTGTGGAGTTCATACCATTACTTTTCTCTGGCTGCCCTGGTTTTCTCCCACTTCCTGAAGGCAGTGATCTGGCAGGCCAAGTTAGCCATATAAATTGCCATCTTGAACAGGTGAATGGTAGAACCTGAGAGGGTGTTGAGGGGCATAGTTTGGAAGATTTGGGGGTAAAATCTCTATGGGTCGTTATAGACTCAATGGGCCAAATGGACTTCTATTGTAAGAAAATATGGAATCAGAATAATGTGAATAACATAACAAAATTCGATTCTACCTTCAGGTGATATGAGGATCCTTGTTGGCAATGTATTCTCACATTGCTTCTCTGCTTTATTAATATACACACAGGTAGATATGTAAAAGGTAAGTACTTTTCTTCTACGTTTCAACCTTTTGAATGATATGGGTAGGCGAGGGCTACATGACAGCAAGGCCCTCAGTAATAAAAAAGCTCTGATAGATTCCATGTGATTATAACATAGTGTGCTTACTTCCAGTAACTGAACCAAGCTTACCACCCAAGTCTGGGTTTTGCTTTACGAATGTTTGGTTTTCCACTCTGTATAGTCCACTCACATTGATTAAATCGTTGGTAACTTCATGCCAATAGAAAAACGTTACAGCCAGGAACTAGAAAAAGGCTGAAAACGAGTTTGAAAGTTACCAAATTACAAAACACGAGCATGTCAATCAGACAAACCCTGGAGCCAAATTGACGTTGGCACTGTTAATGCGAAGTTTAAACCACACACTAGTACACAATATATCAAAGAAATGAGTCTTATTCTTTTACACATTGCTCTTTAGCTATTGCACAGTAGGAGTGTTTAGAGGAAACTGGGTGAAGATGATCCATTAATTCTAAAGGATGGAAAATTAGAATGGACTTGTGTTCTTCCTCACCTGCAACTTATCAATACAGTGGATCAAAGCAAAAATATAATTTCCAACACCAGATTGGAAAACCTGGCCCATCATCAGTCATCTATTTTCCTTCAGGTTGTGGGTGTGTTATCTTTCATTCATCCCACAGCCCGGGAAATGAATGCTAACACGGGGAGGTAGTAGTGAAACCCAGTGATATCCTTCACCCGGTGCGTACAAGCTTAACCTTTCTATGAAATTCATTCGTACATTCATTTATTCATAGGATATGGACTTTGCTGGTGATGCCAGCTCTTACTAAATGACCCTAAACTGAGGACACAGATACAAGTCAACCACATTGGTTTGGAGTTGCATATAGGACAAACCTGGTAAAGATGGTAGATTCCCTCCCCTGAACTCAATGAGGGTAGAACCACAATCTGGCAGTTTCATGGTTTATTAACAATATCAGCTTTTATTCCCTCACATGTCAGTGGATTCCGGTTCATTGGGCAATCAGTTAATCGGGGCAGCCGCTTATTTAGGATAACTCTTAAAGATCAAAAAGGAATTGAAAAAATAGCCAGAATTCCTTTCATTTATTTGGGACGCTATGTGAATTAATTGGGAGTGGAGACTGTTGCTGAACAGTTTCTAATTAACGTCAGTAATGTGCACTAATGTGACAGACACTATAATGTGGTTAGAGCGAACAGTTTTTAAACAGTGCCTGTTGAGTACGCTTGTGTTATGTTGTCCATTTGGGCCTGTGGATGCCGATTCAAAAAGCAATGAAGGCAGTTCACTTGGCTAAGGTACCTATGCTGATTTCAAAGTTCAAAGTAATTTTATTATCAAAGTACATATATATCACCACATACAACCCTGACATTAATTTTCTGGTGGGCATTGACAGTAAATCCAAGAAACATAATAGAATCAATGGAAGACCGCACACAACAGGGTGGACAAATACCCAATGTGTGCAAAAGACAACAAACTGTACTAAATAGTACAAACAAACAAATAAATAAATATTGAGAATGTGGGATGAAAAGTCCTTGAAAGTGAGTCCATAGGTTGTGGGAACAGTTCAATGATGGGGCAAATGAAATTGAGTGAGGTTATCCCCTTTGGTTCAGGAGCTTGGTGGCTGAGCCATAATAACTACTCCAGAACCTGGTGATGTGGGTCCTGAGGCTCCTATTCTTTCTTCCTCACGAACCACCAGCTTTCTCCCCCTGAAGTCAATAAGCAACTCCTTGGTTTTGCTAACAGATTGTTGTTGTAACATCACTCAGCCAGATTTTCAATCTCCCTCCTAAATGCTGAATTGTCACCACCTTTGATTCAGCCAACGACAGTGATGTTGTCAGCAGACTAAAAAATAACATTGGAGCTGTGCTTAGCCTCACAGTCACAAGTACAAAGTGAGAGAGCAGGGGCCTAAGCACACAGCCTTGTGGTGCACCTGTGCTGACTGAGATTGTGGAGGAGATGTTGTTGCCAATCTGAATTGACTGGGGTCTGCAAATGAGGAAATCAAGGATTCTAATTGCACAAGGAGGTATTGAGGCCAAGGTCTTGAAGCACAATTAGTTCTGAGGGTACGATATTATTGAATGCTGAGCTGTAGTCAATGAAGACCATCCTGACTGTCCAGAATATTCACTGTCCCGGGTTGAGTGAAGAGCCAACGAAAAGCAATCTGCTGTAGACCTGTTGTGATGGTAGGCAAATTGGAGAGGGTCCAAGTTGCTTCTCAAGCAGGTGTTGATATATTCTTTACTAACCTCTCAAAGCAATTCATCATAGTGGACGTAAGTCCTACTGGATGATAGTCGTTGAGGCAGGTTACCATGTTTTTCATAGGCACCGAAGCCTGCTTGAAGCAGATAGGTACCTCAGACTGCCAAATTGAGAGATTAAATGTATTGGATACACTCCAGCTATTTGATCAGTACAGGTCTTTAGTACTCGGCCAGGTACCCCATCAGCCGTGGAAGCTACGCCTGTCGAGCATTCTTCAGTGATTCAAAAACAAGGGGAAATCTGTAGACGCTGGAAATCAAAGTAATTCGCATAAAATGCTGGAGGAACTCAGCAGGCCAGGCAGCATCTGTGGAAAAGAGTAAACATTCGATGTTTTGGGCCAAGACCTGGTCCTGATGAAAGGTCTTGGCCCAAAATTTTGACTGTTTTCTCTTTTCCATGGATGCTGCCTGACCTACTGAGTTCCTTTGGTATTTTGTACGTATTACTTCATGTTTGGTCCGGAATTGCCACTTCATATGTGAAGTGGCTTTCTGGAGAATGCATCTGAACCTTTTGTATCTTACTTAGTCACCAGACCTGAATGCCCCTGTTCTGGCCCTCAGTAGTAAGTGGATCTCTTGGTTCACCTAGGGCTTCTGGTTGGGGAACACCTTGAATGATTTTGTGGGGATACACTCACTTATAACTGCTTTTATGTCCATGAACGTGGCACAATCTAGCGACTTGAAGCAAACCAGTAGCCACTCCATTGACTCCCGTGACCACCTCTTTGTTGTCCTTATCTCGGGAGCCTTGCTCTTCAATTTTTGCCTGTATGCAGATAGGAAGAGGACAGCCAAGTCATCAGATTTCCCAAAATACGGTCTGGGGATGGAACGGTAGGCATTCCTAATCGTAGTATAGCAGTCGGCGAGTGCATTGCGACCTCTGGCACTGCAGGTTGTATGTTGATGATAGCTGGGTAGAGATTTCTTCAAAGCAGCCTGATTGAAGTTCCCAACAATGATTTGAAGTGAAAAGATTTTGTTCATTTATAGTCAATGAAAAGAACGCAGCCACGTACACTGGGTGAATTCCTTCATTGATAACTATTAGGAACTAATACACTACTTTATAGTACTTGTAAAAGTATTGGTAGTGTTCTAATTTGTTCTGTATTTCATTTAAATGCATAATTTGTTACTCAGTTAAATGGTAGTCCTTTTTAAATTCTTTTTAGCTATTTCCATGAAACTTCGGCTAATTAGAGCATTTACTTAATTGGGGTAGATTATACTGGTCCTGATGTATTGCTATTAACCGGAATCCGCTGCATTTAATTATTTAAATTTAAATTCCTCTGCTACCATTATGTGATTCAAGTTCAAGTTTGTGGACCAGTGGTCCAGAATTCTGCCTGCCTGTCTGGTGATTCAATCATGACACAAGTGTATGCACTTGGGGAAGAAACCCGGAATGACTCTGCCTTTGTTAATTTGCTAGCAGTTAGAACATAGAAAACCTATAGCACAATACATGCCCTTCGGCCCACAAAGCTGTGCCGAACATGTCCTTACCTTAGAAATTACCCAGGGTTAACCATCGCTCTCTATGTTTCTAAGCTCCTTGTACCTGTCCAGGAGTCTTTTAAAAGACCCTATCATTTCTGCCTCTACCACTGTTGCCAGCAGTCCATTCCACGCACTCACCACTCTCTGCGTAAAACACTTACCCCTGACATCTCCTCTGTACCTACTGCCAAGCACCTTAAAACTCTACCCTCCCATGCTGGCCATTTCAGCCCTGGGAAAAGCCTCTGACTATCCACACGATCAATGCCTCTCATCATCTTATACACCTCTATCAGGTCACCTCTCATCCTCCATCGCTCCATGGAGAAAAAGCTGAATTCGCTCAACCTATTCTCATAAGACATGCTCCCTAATCCAGGCAACATCCTTGTAAATCTCCTCTGCACCCTTTCTATGGTTTCCACATCCTTCCTGTAGTGAGGTGACCAGTTGTTAGAGAAATCAGGAGAATCAAGTTCAAACACGGCCTGTGTGAATGAAAAGCAGAAGAAATTTAAGAAGTGGAGGCAGGAGGTGGTCGTTCATTGCTTTGTCCTTCCTCTGCCACTCAGCAAGATGATTCTAATCTTTTACCAATTATCTGTGTCAAACACACATCCTTTAAATCTAAAATATCTATTGATCCTTACCTTTTATCAAAATAAACTTTATTATAATAAAAGTACTTACCAAACTAAAATGAACAGTGTCTTTTCATTCTTTACATTCACAGTCAATGCTTTCAGCTCCTTTCTATTACATTCATATGTATCAACTGCACTACTGCCACTCTTGTGGCCTTGCTACAATAATTGAAGAGCTTCCTCACTCAATGCTGCTTCTCGCTTTCCAATTGCAGAAGAACCCTATACTGTGGATCTATTCCACTTAGCCCTTGCGATGGCTCCACCAAGTATCAGTGCATCCCTCGGCACATATTCCTGCAGCCTGGAATGCACCAACATTCCTCCATGGACATCTTGAATATCCTTATTAACTGAGCTTCCATGGACTGGATCTGGGTTAATACATTTCAGCTTAACTCGGTCCTGTGTGACTGACTCTCTATTTTGAGATAGTGATCTCTCATTTCAGGGTCTTGAGCCAGGAGAAACATCAGCTCTACTTCCCACCTTGTCAGCGCCCCTTAAAATTTTGTACATTTCAATGAGACAGGCCGTGGCTGTTCGTGCTACATATGCAAATAAATACAGCAGCAGCTGTGTGCTGTATTCCAATTTTGAAATTCAGTTCCACTGAATACAATGGAACCTTATCTCCAAAGCAGAACACAACACAGAACCATTGCAGTACGAGCATATTTAACGGAAGTGACTGAGGACTGCTGATGTAATATGATCCACCTGGCCGCAAAGCACAATCCTAGTAATTTCGGTCAATAGCAAAGTGCCTAAAGGGTGATTGCTGGTCTGCATGTTACACACCTCCCAGTCTTCAGTTGCTATAAAGTCAATATTGCCAAAGTCAACATCTGTTCTAATGAATGCAAAATTACAATATCCTAAAAATATCTTGTGTTCATTGAGGAAAGGGTTGTTTTACACACTTTTCTTGCATTGGATAAGCCATCTAAATGCAAGCTTTCAGATCTGTTGTGACTTTGTTTGTAAAAGTGCTAATATTAGAAGTACTCTTCTTCATACAATATTTTCATTTTTCTATGTGTCTACTTGCACGATAAAGAGTTTTCTCAACATATCATAATAAAACTTCACAAAAATATGATGGCCTTAAAACTTTAGCTGCTCAGGATAAAATCTCCCTCTCACTTCTGGAATAGTCCTCACTGTAGAATGGTAAGCTGTGTTAACAAGTGTTTTTTTTCCAAAACATGCTTTTGCTATTAAATGATCAACAATCTTCACAAATGTAAGGCATCACAATTCTCCAACAAAGGTTTATGCTTCATCTCGCCAGGTGACGTTTACAGGATCACACTTCAGATTTTATTACCTGTTCCTCTCTAGTATATACTGAAATATCCAAATGGGAAAACTTACTATCTGACACCATGTGTGGAAATATAATAATGCAAGGGTAGGTCACACCTAGACCTTGTTTCCAAAATAAATAGTTTTATGACTAAGATACTATATCTGCCTAATTGTATATGCAGTTTTAGCTCTTGCTATTTACTGTTAGACAGGTGAGCTACTTGCTGAAATTTGTACCAAAAGAATTTATAATGCTTATGGAACAACATACTGTACAGCACAAGCTATCCAGAATGCTACATTCTCCATAGAAACATGGAGTTATTGAGTAATACAACAGGGAAACAAACCTTTTGGCCTGACTCATCCATACTAACCATGGTGCCCACTAAGCCAGCTTCTCTTGCCCGCGCTTGGCCCGCATCCCTCTAAACCTTTCCTCTCCATGTACTTAGACAGGTTTCTTTTAAATCTTGTTATTGTACCTGCCTCAGCTCGGTTCACATATACATGACCTCCTTTGTGTGAAGAAATTGCTCCTTAGGTCCTTTGTAAATCTTTCACCTCTCACCTTGAACCGAAGACCTCTTTAAAGTTTCCCTTCTGTGGTAAAAGACTATGTGCATTCACCCAGTTTGTGCCCCTGCTGATTTTATACACCTCTATAAGGTCACCCCTCAATCCCGTATGCTCCTAGGAATAAAGTCCTAGCTTCTCAAACCTCTCTCTCTAACTGAGGCCCTCAAGTGTTCCTAAATCTTCATTGTACTCCTAGTTTAATAATGTCTTTCCTATAACAGAGTAATTATAATTATACACAATGCTCCAAGTGTGGTCCTACCAAGGCCTTATACTTATGCAACATAACTTCCTGATTTCTATACTCACCAGCCTGGCTTCTTCACCACCCAGTCTACCTGCCATGCTGCTGTGTACCTGTACACCTGTGTCTCCAAGGTTCATCCAATCTCTGAAAGCCCTATATCCCTTTGTTTCCAACATGATTTCAGATCAAAGTCACCCTCTATGAAAAAAAATTCTTCTAAAAACCCTTTACCTCTTTCATCCTTTGCTTTAAATTTCTTGTTGACCATTGACCTATCTGCTTAGGGGAATAATCAGAATCAGGTTGGATATCACTGGCATGTGTTGTGAAATTTATTGTCTTTGTGGCAGCAGTACATGACAATACATGATAAAACAAAAAATCTGTGAATTAATGTAAGTATGTGTGTGTATATATATATATATATATATACACACACGTACACACAAACCCCAATGTGGCAGAGCGGGCTGTGACTCAAGAGAGGGGAGCCATGGAGTCATGTGTAGCCAGCCATTTGGACACAATACACATATATAGAATAAAATAGATAAATTAATTAAGTAGTGCAAATATAGAAATAAATAAGTAGTGAGGTAGTATTCATGGTTTCAATGTCCATTCAGAAATTGGATGGCAGAGGGGAAGAAGCTGTTTCTGAATTGTTGAGCGTGTGCCTTCAGGGTTCTGTACCTCCCTCCTGATGGTAGCAATGAGAACAAGGCATGACCTGGGTGATGGGGGTCCTTAATGATGGATAGCACCTCTTTGAGACATCACTCCTTGAAGGTGACCTGGATACTATGGAGGGCAGTGCCCACGATGGAATAACTTGCCTCAGTCTATGCTATTTGAACCTGGCATGACCTCCTACTGTAGACACAAGAGATTGCAGGATCTGATTAACTCTTTGTTTCTCAATCTACCTTGTTGTGGCTGTTGCATCTTATTTGTCTATCTGCAAACCATTTTTTTCTGTAATTGTAACTGTAACTCTATATTTTGCATTCCATTATTGCCTTTCCTATTGAACTAACTTGATGTAGTTTTTTTTGGAATTATCTGTGTTGATGGGATGCAAAATTAAGTTTTTTTGGTATCTTGGCACCTGTGAACAAACTACCAAAAAAAAAACTACTGAAGGGATTCAATAGATCAAGATGCATCTGTGGAAGGAAAGGAATTATTGATGTTTCAGGTTGCCACATCAGAACCTTTTCTCCTCTGCCAAATCTCCTCCCAATCTTGTATACTAATATTCACTATTTTTATATTTAGAAAGTTCAATTTCTTAACAACCTTGATGTATTACAATGTGACATTGTAAAATGGCTGCAGTTGACAAAAATGGGAGGAATCATACAAGACTCCAGCCAGAATATCAAATCATCTCTAGATGTATAATTTTCGTAGAGTGCTTTGACTAACAAATATTTTTTCTCTTTTATGAATTAAACATTGTGGAAAAGTGTGAGCTCAAACAATACACAATACCAAAGTGTGTCTTAAGAAGGAGAACAACAATGTCTGCAAGCTGTAAAAATTGGTATTCTGAGATGGATTTTCCAAGAGAATAGCTGGAAGTTGCTCACTTCACTGTGCTTCTATTTTAGAAAGTGTAATTTCTTTATAAAAAAAGGATGAAAACCAAGAAATGAAGTGATCAATGTAATTATTCACTGTTGTTACCTCCTGTATTCTGATCAGATCATCAGTTTACTTTTCATTTATTCTATCCAGTTCAGGACACCGTCCCTGCTAAGAATTTAAGGTTGATTTGGTAAAGCCCATTAAAAAAATACCCGAAAACAAGTTACATCAGTTATTTCAATCAGGATAGTACTATTTAAAGTTAATAGAGAAATATCAGGCCGGATTAACCATTTACCCAGAAATCCTAAGAGGTAAAACATTATGTGTATACATTAATATCCATAATGAGCCTGCCAGGAGTCAACCAGAGAAACAATGCCAGGAAAAGTTATAGCATCCAAATAAAGAAAAATGTTTTGAATTGAAAAGTTTTAATTTACTCCTGAGATATTGGTCGTCTTGAAATAGTGAATAACTCTTCTCAAAAGTAATAAAACCAGAGTATCTTTGAGTGACTTTTAAAATTACACCCAGCATATTAAAATATTTTTTCTGTATACACTTTCTTTTTGCACACACAAAAACATGGCTTAGCTTTCAGCTGTGAAGTTCTGACATTTGTAGTCTATTTGTAATGTTGAACCTGCTTTATCAGGTTGCTTTTTGGTAGGTGTTGTCTCCTGTGTTTCACATGAATCAGAGACCGTAATTGGGCTATCCCTGGCAAAAACCTCAGTAGACTCTCTCCATACGCAGTCTGCTATGTGCTTGCATGTAAAATTCACACGTTTAGGTCTGATTTGCCGAGATGAGTTACTAAAAATATGTCGGCTGTTTGACGTGGCTATTTTAATTTTTAAGGCTGCGTCAACTCGGTCTACGACAGTGTAGGTTCCAATGCTGCCGTCGTCAAAGCCCACAATGATGTTCAGATGGCGTTGGGAGAGACTCAGAAAAGCTGGAGTCTTGTAAAGTGAGCATGCTCCAATATTTTTCCCATCAGCCAACCTGACCACGATTAAACTAGACACAGCCTCATTGTCAATATCATCACTGCAGTTTCTGAAACAGATGTACACCAGGTAACGGCCATCACGTGATAGTTTCTGACGCCAAATAATTCCAGTGGCAGGAACAAGTCGCAGTTTCCCATTGTGCAAGTCCATGATGTTAATGTTGTCGTCGCCCCGTGACAAAATTCCCAGTTTCCCATTGGGAGATATCTGAAAATCCTCCAGGTTTTTTAGGAAATTATTTGGAAGCTGCACACGTCTGCACACCGCTTCCTCTGTCACACTCCAAATAAAGAGGGTTTCAGCTGATGTAATGAAAACTACATAGTCTGGAGAATCAGGGATCAGCTTGAAGTTTACAATGGTTGTACCATCGTCACAGCAGAACTTCTTTGTAACGCTTCCTGTCCACAAACTGACAGCCAATAATTTGTTTTTTGAAACACCAATTACGAAGGTGTTAGGATATGTGATGAATGCGTTCTGCATGGGAACCAGAATATTACAGACTTTGTGACCAGTGGACAGCCTCCATACCCGAGAGATACCTTGGTTGCAGAGGGAGACTACAAACTGATCATTGTGTGTAATCAATAGCTGGGATATCCTCTGCCCATTGATGCGGAAGATGTTGTCTCCAGTAACAGTGTGCCAGATGTATTGGTTGCCTTTGTCATCGGATGTGACCATGAACTCACCTGATGATGTGAGAACACAGTTTTCCACAATGCTCTCATGTTTAAATACAGCTTCTATATATCCCGTACTGAAACTCCATTTATAAACAGACTCTGAGCCATCCAGTGTGTAAATTAGTTCACCTTTGCCTGGCAGGAGAAGGCTTTGAATTGCTTTCCCGGTTTTGTCAATGTTCGAGATGGCCGTTATGATGTCTATATCCCACACAGAGAGAATGCCATTGCTTGTCAAAGACAGCAGCAAATTGTGTTGGTTTGATTTAACCAGCTTTACATTGGCTCCTGAAATCTCCTGCAAACTTGCCATGCACTGTCCAGTATCTCTCCGCCACACAAATATCGATGACATGTGTTCCATCGAAGCAATAATTGAGTCACAGTTTTTAGAAAGGACTGCTGATATGAAGCGTTCATTGTGTTTTGCTTTGAACTTTTCAGTCACCTTCCAAATGCTAGTGTCTAACACCTCGATGCTGAAAGCCTTACAGATGAGGATTGAGCTTTGGTCTTCTGACAGCTCTAGGCTCACTACTTCGTTGTCTTTCCCTCTGCAGTCAAAGTCCTCGATCAGCTGAGGATTCGTAATCTCATCTATGTTCCAGACAGAGAGGCTACCTTCGTTATCAATCATCACCATTTCTTGAACTGCAGCCAGAAAGAGAAGGGATTTTACATATCCCCCAGAAAATTCTGATGTCACTGTGGACAGCTTCTCACCACTTCCCAAGAGGAAAATGGTGGTTGTGTTCAAGCACTGGCCGCAGAATGCATATACTCCATCAGGAGAACATTGGACACAAGTAACTTCATACCAGCAATGGAACTGGTAGAGTGGCCATCCATAAATTAAATCAATCACATGCACATCTTTACTACCCTGCAACCATGCAAGGGCATGGTTAATTGACAAAGTAAAGCCATATATGAAACTGTTGGCTCCACCCGCGATGCAGTGCTTGGAGCCCTTGATCTCCACCTCCGACAGCTGGCATGAATTATGATTGTCGTATATCAGCAACGTATTTTTTGTCGTGGATACCACCAGGTATTTCTCATCGTGCGTAAGCTTCATCCCCAGCACAGCCGAGTTTGAAGTGGTAATTTGCCGCAGAATCTGCTGTGACTCCACGTCCCAGGTAGTGATGGAACCGTTTTCCAGTGCAGCGATGATCACATTAGGGCTTGACGTTGGCAGCACCTCGATCACGTGTGCATGGCTGCTGGTCAGTGGGAGTCGTTCGGGGCTGTACATCACATCTAGGGAGGAGTGCAAAGGCACAATCGAGCAATACTTTGGGCCATCTTTGTCGCACTCTAATAGAAGATGCCTCAGCTTTGGTAAAGAGCTGATGACCGGCAAAAGCCTCTGTTGCAGCTCAGCAGACAGTGAGCTTGGGTTCTTCGAGACTTTCAACTTGATGCTTCGCAGAGTCCTTGCCAGAAACTTCAGTTCTTTCTCTTGTGAGTAATTGTAAGCAAGATCTATGTCAGAAAGGACGTTGTCAAGGTGACCAATTTTGATCATGGTGTACAACCAGCTGAAGTTCATGATCACATTGTACATGAGGTCATCTGTCCTCTCACTCCTCGTCAGGTGATGCAGCAGCTCAGTGCTTTTCCTGTGATTCACAAAGAAGATATCTGGTTCCAGAGGATTGCACTGGAAGACCCACGGTTGCTCAGGGACTTGCCGGTCAAAGGTCTTCTCGCCAGGCTGCTTCTCCTCATTCACACTCTTGTTGTTGTCCAGAGGTTGGATTTGACTCTGCTCGGGATGAAACAACCGCGGTCTCCCCCCGGACCAAACTCCTAAAAAGTAATCTGCCAAGATACTGTGCATTTCGTGTACATCTTCCTCGTTCTGCAAGTACAATTTCTGGGCGATCAGATGCAGATGGCGATTCGCCCAAACCAGAAGGGTTACACTTCTCACCTGCCTCTCCACTAAGTAGCCACACAGCTCCTCTTTCAATCTTGCGATGAAATAATATGGTATCCGCAGTGGATTCTGAAGCTCAGAATTTGCTTTGGTTTCATTAAGGACATGGTTATCAAGTGAAAGGACATCTTCCAGTTCCATTTCACTCAGACCGGTTTTGGCAATTGTAATGAAACCAAGAGCTCTTGAAACCAGTCTTGATCCACACTTATTTTCAAGAGACCAGAAAAGGTGTTCAATGTTTTCATGTACTGTTCCACAAAGTGAAGTGTCATCGACATCCTTGTGCGATCTCCAGTGTTTGACCTCATGGTAAATCAGGTTAACAAACATGGGCAGTGTACACTTGGTTAAGGCTTCATTGACATAGATCTGCTGACCTGAGGTAACCTTTCTTTTCACTTGCAGAAGCTGATACTTCAAAATTTGGCTGCATACTTTTCTGTCACGCTGTGGCAGTTCAATATAGTTACTATCATTCGGTATCAAGCATCTCAGCTTTTGCAAAATACTGTGCTTGTTGGGTAGTGTCGACAATATTACACGTACTGAGTGAGGAAGATGAATGGGAAGCCACCACAGTCTGCGTGCTTCCTCCCCTTCTGACAATTGCTCCAGGGCATCAAATATTAACACTAGCGGCCGATGGAAGGAAGACTCATTTAGTAGATTGATGAATAATTCCTTCAGGTCATGTATTTTTTGAGGATAGCTGTGTATGAGACATCGATAATTAATGGCTAATTGTTCACAGAGACTTTGCAGTAAGGTTTTAAGCTCTGTACTTAACTCAGATGTTCCCAAAAATCTCACAGTTATAACTGGATCAGAATCGGGGCCCATTTCCTCCTGAAGCCAAGAATAGGCCTGAAATTTAAAACAGTGTCATAAAATTTGAACTGATTGGTCAGAACACATAAAATAATTTAATGTTCATTTCTATTACTTAATATATGAACATTTAGAGAACATACATGAGATATAAGTGATTTGCTGGATGCAGGCAGTCGAAGGTTGGCAGATAATGTAGACTGAAAACCACAATGCAAGAATTTATAGTTTCTTCTGCTCGGGACACAATGTGGGTGGCTGGAATCTCACTTCAATCAAGCCCAATCAAACAGCCATCCATTTAAATTTAACTAAAATAATTGAAGAACTGACTATCCTCCTTTTTTGGGGTGTGATCCTACCAGTTGATTTTCCTTGAGAAGAAATCCTGAACCGGAGGTTCTGGGATGAAGTTAATTGTGATATTTCTGTTTACTAGGCAGCATGTGACCATATACAGGAATTTTAAGAAGTGACACCATTCAGTCTGCCGTACTTATTCTGCCATAGCTGATCAACTACTTCAAAATTTACTTTACTGTCTTTTCCCCATCTATCTAAATTACACTAATATTTGAAAATCTACCCATCTTTGTCTTGAATATAGTCACAGTCAAACATTCAGAAGTTCCTGGTGTAGTGAGTTCTAAAGACTCAATATCTTTTGAAAAATATTTCTCGATCCTAAATATTAGATTAAATATTAAATATTCTTAATCCATGCTGCCTAATTCTAGACTCTCCTGTCAGGGCAAACACTCTCTTAGCGTTCATCTGCCTCCAAGGAAATCTATATTTCAAGATGTCTCTTGTTCTAAACTTCAGGGAGTCTTAAAATCTCAGCAATCAACCCAGTGAACAGCCATTGTACTCTCCCTAAGGCAAGTAAATGGTTCTGAGTCCAGGACAGCTACACAATCCTTCAGGTGTGGTCTCAGCAATAATAGAATCACATTCCATCTTACATTTTCACTCTAACCCTTTTGCATAAAAGTTAACATGCCATTTGTTTTCCTAATTGCTTGTCTGCATGTTATCTTATTACTCAGATCTCTCTAATTGTGATAATTTCCCAGCCTTTCTTCCTTCATAATATATTACATGTTGTTTTAATCAGAATGAATAATTTCATGCTTGTACTCCCTATAATTCATTTCCCATGCTCTAGCCTCTTTTATTAAAACATTCATATACCTTTGCTGCCTCTTACATCATTTGCACAGATATTCTCTAGTATCTCCCATGGTCAGCAAATTGAACACATTACTCTCAGTCGCTCACCAGAGAAATTTATATAGTTGTTGAATAGCTGACACCCAAGCACCGATATTTGTGCTATCTCACCAGTTACTACCCGCTGATCGGAGAATGATCCATTTATTTATATTCTCCGTTTCCCATCTGGTAACTCATTCTCAATTCCTGCTAATATTTTACATCCAATTCTCAATCTCTGCTAACATTTTGCCTCTGATTTCATGAGCCCTTATCGAATGCTTCTTGAAATCATTTGAGCATAAATGGTCTGTGTTTACTTCTGCTAATTACAATCTCAAAAAATTCTAATAGATTTACAATAAATTCCCTTTCATTACTAAATGTTAAATCTATCAATTTGTATTAAGAAATTCCAAGTGAGTTGTAATCATGATCTTAAACATGGATTCTAGTATTTTCACTGCCACATATACCTGAATATAGGGGGCATTTAGAAGCAGTGGAGCAGTAAAGCAATCAAAAACCGGCAGAGCTGCCCCTGGACAGCTTGTGCTGCTTGAGGCCAGGGCATTGTTAACAGGTGCTCTGCCTTGCAAGAGGCTTCTAGGACACCAGGAGCCGCGAGCGGAGAAACACAGAGTGACTATGACGTCCCACGGGGAGTGAACAGGGGATGTGGGTTTGATTGGACATAGTCTGGTGCCATATTATGCAATGTAATACAATTTGTGATTGGGAGTCTGTTTTACCTCAGGAAGGAAGACTTATGCACAATATTCTAGATGCAGTCTCACTCCATACAAGTAGAACAAGATATTTTTGTGCTCATAAATTCTTGTAGTGATAGTTAACATACAAATTGTCTTCATAATTGCTTGCAGTACCTGCATTTTCACTTTCATGACTCGAATAACAAAAGCATCTAGGCTCCCCTGAACATGTACACCTTTCTATTTCTCATCATGTAAAAAGTACTCCACATTAAAGCAGTGGGGATGCCAGGCAGGATAGTGGAATGCTCCTTTTGCAGGATTTAGGAAGACAGGGAGACCTTCAGTGTCCCTTACGACTACATCTGCAAGAAGTGCATCTAGCTGTAGCTTCTTTCAGACCTTGTTAAAGAATTAGAGCTGCAACTGGATGACCCCCGGATCACTTGTGAGGCTGAGGGGTTGATTGACAGGACAAACAGGGAGTTAGCTACAACCAAGGTGCATGGCACTGGTAACTGGGTGACAGTCAGGAGGGTAGCCAGTGTAGAGTATCCCTGCGGCCATTCCTCTCCACAAAGGTGTACAACATTGTATGCTGGGGGGAAATGACCTGGCATAGGAAAGCCACAGCAGTCTGGTCTCTTCGGCTCTCTTCTGGGGGAAGTTGGGACCTGTACCAAATGGACGGTTTGCATCTGAACAGGAGGAGGATTAATATTCTTGTGGGAAGGTTCACCAGAGCTGCATGCTGGGGTGAAGGAGGCAGGGTTTAAACCAGATTTGTAAGGGGATAGGGCCAGAGTGCCAGAGCAGGTTGTGGAGTGGATGTGGGGGAAAACGTTGTTCAGCCTGCATACAAAGACAAGAATCGAAAGGTTGAGCATGGCGGGACCAATGTTCTGAATTGTATATACTTCAATGCAAGCAGTATTGTAGGAAAGGCAAGTGAATTATGACATTGTAGCCATTGGTGAGACTTGGTTGCAGGATGGGGTGGACTGGCAGTTCAGTGTTCCAGGGTCCCCTTGTTTTAGATATGATAGAGTGGGAGCAATTAAAGGGGGATGGGTTACATTTCTGATCAGGGAAAATGTCAATGCTCTGATGGGACAGACTGGAGAGCTCATCTACTGAAGCTATATGAGTGGAACTGAGGAATAAGAAATGGATGACCACGTTAATGGGATTATATTATAGACCACCCAACAGTCCACAGGATTTAGAGGAGCAAATTTATAGAGAGATTGCAGACTGTTGCAAGAAACATAAATTTGTTATAGCAGGAGATTTTAACTTTCCTCATGTTGACTGGGACTCCCTTACTGTAAAAGGGCTAGATGGGATAGAGTTTGTCAAATGTGTTCAGGAAAGTTTCCTTGATCAGTACATAGAGGTCCCAGTTAGAGAGAGTGTGATACTAGATCTCCTTTTAGAGAATGAGACTGGACAGGTAACAGAAGTTTGTGTAGGGGAACACTTTGAGAGTAGAGAGTGTTTATGTTCCTGTCAGACTAAAAGGTTAATAGGTTTGTGGAACCTTGGTTTTTGAAAGATATTGAGGACCTATTTAAGAAAAAGGCGGTGCCTAGCAGGTACAGGCAGGGAGGAACAAATTAGATACTTGAATATAAGACATGCAAGAGAAGGACATCAGAAGGGCTAAAACAAGGCATGATGTTGTCTGGCAGACAAGGTGAAAGAGAATCCCTAGGGCTCCCACATATATATTAAGAGCAAAAGGATAGTAAAGGACAAAATTGGTCCTCTGGTTCATCTATGCATGGAGCAGAAAGGGATGGGTAAGTTCTTAAATGGATTTTTTCAACTGTATTTAATCAGGAGATACACATAGAATCCGTAGAAGTGACACAAAGCAGCAGTGAGACTATGGGCTGTATACTGTACAGATTACAGTGGAGGAGGTGTTTGCTGACTTGAGGCAATAAGAGTGGGTAAATCCATGGGAATCTGACAAGGTGTTCCCTCGGACCCTGTGGGAGGCTAGTGCAGAAATTATCGGGGCCATAGCAGAGATATTTAAAACATCCTTAGCTACGGATGAGGTGCTGGAGGTTAGGAGAATAGTTGATGTTGTTCTATTGTTTAAAAAAAGCTCTACGAATAAGCAAGGAAATTATAGGCCAATGAGCCTGACATCAGTAGTGGGTAAGTTACTGAGAGGCATTCTAAAGGCTATAAGTATTTGGATAAACAGGGATTGATTACTGAAAGTCAACATGATTTTGTGCATGGTAGGTCATGTCTAATCAATCTTAAGAGTTTTTGAAGGAAATTACCAGGAAATGTGATGAAGGCATGGCTGTGGATGTTGTCTACATAGACCTCAGCAAGATCATTGACAAGGTCCACGTGGGGAATTGGTCAAGAAGGTTCAATTGCTTGGCATTCAAGATGGCATAGTAAATTGGATTAGGCATTGGCATTTCAGAGAAGCAAAATTGTGGTAGTAGTTGTCTGTTTCACTGATTGGAGGCCTGTGACTAATGGAGTGCCACAGGGATTGGTGATGCGTCTGTTGTTGTTTGTCATCTATATCAACAATCTGGATGATAACGTGGTAAGCTGGATCAGCAAATTTGCGATACCACCAAGATGGGGCTGTACTGCAGAGTGAGGAAGACAATCAAAACTTGCAGTGGGATATGAATGAGTTGGAAAAAAATGGTCTGAAAAATGGCAAATGGAATTTAATGCAGACAAGTATGAGGTGTTGGAATTTGGAAGGATAAATCAGGGTAGGATTTGCACAATAGGCACTGAGGAGTACAGGATATGGGAATACAGAACTATAATTCCTTGAAACTGGTGTCACAGGTAGATAGGGTCCTCAAGAAAATTTTTGGCACATTGCCCTTCATAAATCAAAATATTGAATACAGGACTTATGAGGTCAATTTGAAGTTGTATGAAGAGTTGGCCAGGCCTAATTTGGAGTTCTGTGTGCAGATTTGGCCACCTATCTACAGGAAAGGTGTCAATAAGAGTGCAGAAAAATATTTACAAGAATGTTGCTGTTCTTGAGCACCCATGTTATAGGTTGTGACTTTATTCCCTGGAGCGTAGAAGAATATGGGGAAGTTTGACAGAGGTATTCAAAATTATGAGGGGATTAGTTAGTGCAATGCAAGTAGGCTTTTTCACTGAGGTTGTCTGTGACTAGATCTGGAGTTCATGTGTTAAGGGTGAAAATTTGGATCTATTTCTCTTGATCTCATTCAAATCACTTGAATAGATTGTGAACAGCTGGGTTCCCAGCACCATTCCTTCAGTGCCATCAGTTGCAACTTCCCAATGTGAACACATGCTCTGGTCCCTGCTGTTTCTTTTCTATCCATAAACCAAGTCTTCAACCTAAGCCCAAAACTAATAATCTCATGTAACGCTTTATCTAAGGTTGTCTGAAAGTTACCCAACTTCTACATTCTTCTCGAAGCTGCTACTTATATTCTCAAAACAACTTTAATGGCTTTATCAAAAATGATATCCCTTACATAAGTTCCTGATTACTCTACCAATGATTATGTTCTTAGTGTACTTTTACCATTTTCTTTATAATAAATTCTGGCATTTCTTATCTATTGACGCCAGGCAAACTGGTCTATAGTTTCCTGTTTTCTGTCTCCTTCAACTAGTGCATCCACTATCAAAATAGTCATCTTGTTGAAACCCTTGGATGTAGGCCATCAGATCATGTGGAAAACTGAGGGGTGATCTCACTGAAATGTACAAGTTTTTTGATGGAGGGCTTGACAAGCTCAATGCAGGGATGATGCCTTCCCTGGCTTGGATTTCCAGAACCAAGTCTACAGTCTCAAACTGAGGATTAGCCACTCAGGACAGAGTTGAAAATAAATTTCCTCACCTGGATAGTGCCGAAGCTCTGGAATGATTATATCTATAGAATTTTAGATATTAGGAGAAGGGGGGTGGTATATGGAGTTAGTACAGAATAACAGAGTTGATTTAAAACATTAGCCAGGATCTTACTGAATTTCAGAGCAGCTGCAAGAATCTGAATGGCCAAATCTGCTTTCTTATGTTCTTACTGTATATTCTCATATCCTTGTACGACAATGAATGGTAAAGAAATATCCATCGAGTCTGACACGAACTAACTTCTGGTAACTGAAAGTGGAACATTTTTAATTCTGACTTTCCAATTGAGTTTAATTTTATTTAATTTATGTTTATTTTAATCTGACACAACATGGATTTACAAGGGTAATGCAAACAGACTTTGCCGCATCCAATAAAATCATCAGACATAAAGGCACAAAATATAGATAAGCTGTTTTTACCTGCTGTGCCACCTTTGCCAGAAGAAGTGTTTTGCCTGTACAAGGTCCACCATACACCACAAGTGGGTTCACCTGTCCTGGTTTACAAGGCCTTACGTACTTGTGTATGAGGTTCAAAGCCTCACATCGGTATTGGTAGAAAGAGGCGTACATTTTACAAAGGGATAAGTGCTGCAGCACTTCATCATAAAGTGCATCTGTTTCAATATCAAAGTTCTGTTGAACTGTTGATTGAATAATGTCAATCATATCATCATAGAACTGCTTACAAAGGCCTTCAACATAATGGTTCTCTACATTCTCTGAATATCCAAGTTTCATATCGCAGTGGGTGATGGAGGTGTATACTCTCAGGTTGGAAGAGGCAACAATTGTAGGAATGAACTCATCCCTGAGTTTCACAAGTTTCTCACTTGCAACTGGATCTCGCATAAATTTTCCATTGACCTCTATGATGTCCATGTATCGGCCCATTTTTGGATTCTTCACATGACGATCAATGTTAGCAATTTTCCTGATATAACACACACACTTCCTCAGAAATGCTGGTGTTTGGTTTCCCAAGGCAAACTCAAACTCATCTTCAATTGCTTCATGTAAAGAGAACCAATAATTCATTATCTTTCACATATGGAGTCACAACAATTCAAGATATTTGTCAAGTTGAACTTTATCAATTCATTTAAAAGACTCTTGTCCACAAAGATCTTTAGAAGTTCACAGAAAGCCTAGTGCTGTTGGCTTTGAATTTGACTTAATAGGAAGATCTTCTATTAAAATAAAAGGATATTATTATTCATTGGACTTTATATATTCACTTGAAACAAGGCAAATCAAAGAACTCTAGTAAGGAAAATAAATGAATTTACTAAGGGGGACCTCTGAGAATTAAAAGTGAACTATCCAAGTTAAGAG
The DNA here is from genome assembly GCF_030144855.1 of Hypanus sabinus. Classification (NCBI taxonomy): domain Eukaryota; kingdom Metazoa; phylum Chordata; class Chondrichthyes; order Myliobatiformes; family Dasyatidae; genus Hypanus; species Hypanus sabinus. The sequence continues at coordinate 42,639,256 of NC_082719.1, read as the reverse complement.
GCCACCATATTGTGCCTCATCAGTCATGATAATATGACATGCTAACTAATATGATTTTAATTTAACATTCCTAAGCTTAATAGTCCCAAAGTCATAGAGCACAGAAACAGGCCTTTTGTCACACTGTCCACACTAACTACCAAGAACACATTTTCAAAAGTCTTGCCTGAATCCCATGTTTTTCTCCTCTCATAAGGTATTCTGGCCTCTTCGCCCTTCCTTTTCACTCCTGATGAAGAACCTTGGGTCAAAACATTGACTCTTTATTCAGTTCCATAGATGTTGCCTGACCTGCTGACTTTCTCTAGCATTTTGTATGTGTAAAATTGAAGGTGAAATGGCTAGACAATTTCAATATATTCTGATAAGATTAAAAATGTTTTGTTTCCTTCTATAAATGGTAGTAAATATGTTCCCCAATATTTATAAAGACAACATATTTTAAACTACTATTTATAATATAATTTCATTTTCAACAGAGGAATGAGATTAATTCCGCAGTTCTTTTAAAGAGCGAGCATAAATGTGAAAGGTCAAATGCCTCCCCTCCTCCCATACTGTAAGATTCTCTGAGATTTTCTGATTGTATGAGAATAAGAGAAGCAGAGGGAAAGACTTTTGAATAGCCATTTGATTAGGTTTTATGAATTACTCACAACACAAGCTGACTTTATCTCAAACCTCATATATGTCTTCAACCTAATCTTCAGGAAATGTTATTGTAACTGTTTTTGGGAACTGAATGCCTTTTAAGTTTCTATTTATTTATTTACTTGTTGAGATACAGTGCAGAATAGGCACTTCGGCACTTTGAGCGGTGTTGCCCAGCAACCCCCAGTTTAACCCTATCCTAATCATGGGACAATTTGCAATGACTAATTAACCTACCAACTGGTACGTCTTTGGATATTGGAGGAAACCCACGCAGTCATGAGGACATAGAACCACTTCTTATAGATAACAATGGGGCTTGAATCTGGGTCGTTGGTATTGTAAAGTGTTGTATTAATCACTACGCTATCATACCACCCAAAACAAAATTTTGTTTGTTGGTCCTAATAACTTTCCTAATGGCTTTGATTTACACTTGGATGATTGGCAAATCTGCTACTGCACTTCTTTCGGGGTAGGCCAGACTGTAAGTGTCCAAGAGTTTCTGATAACTTTCACTGACAACACTGATTAACTATTATATTCTTTGAAACACAATTCTAGCCACAATGCAACAGATTTCATTTTCCTTATTGAACTATTCATGTTGTAGTAAAAAAATACAAGTTCTTACCTGAACAGAGATACTTCTTGGCTTTGGAGCTATGCATTGTTCCTCGCTGTTGCAATAGGTTTACAGCTGTTTTAAAGACTTTCTTAATTTCCTCTGATATTTCCTTCCATTTCTTGGGGTTGGGAGAATTTACAGTTCCATATAACACAAAGTAAGAGATACCATTGAAATTTCTTTCAAAATCATCACTAACTTCTGAGAATAGATTGGACTGGACTTGTTTAGAAAATTAAGCAAATGAATTGGATCGTGAGGCGCATCTTCTATGCACTATCATGTTAAAAATAAATTCTACCCAGAAGGTATCACACTTTCCATGTGAAATTTTACCTATCACAGAATTGGATCAGGTACTTCTGTGAGTGATTCTCTTTAGTATGCCTGGCTTTTTCTCCTGAATCAGGTCCTTAACTACTAACATCAAATTAATGAATGATTTTGCCGACACCGATATGAATTTTAGTTCAAGCTCCAATAACTGATGTGGAGCAGGTTCACTAAAATAGGAACAGGTTGTTACTTCTCTAGCTGTTTCCAGAGGCATACTGTTATCATCACAGTCTTGCCTGAGAGTTTCAGAACTGATGGCAGTCTGCTTGGGCCCCTACAATAGTGCATAGTGTGTGCTACAACATTCTGTGTGTTATTTTTCCAGCGATGAGCTGATAAGATGCCTTTCCATGAGCTGAGCAGCAGTGCTGGCTGCTGGACCAAACTGAGCCCTGTTCCATCTGGAACCGCAGATGGATGTAAACCCCACTAATGTGATTTCAAATGTCTTTTCAAACGATTTGTTTTCAATTTGGCCCTGAGAACCAATGGGGAACTAATGGTAAGCATGATGTTTTTTTAGTGCCAAAATAGGAATGACCCAATTTCTAGACTATTTACTAGATTGCTGTAGAACCCTATCCTATTCACTGATGTCTCTTGGAAAGGAAATTTGCTGCCCTTATCTGATCTGGCCAACTCCCAAACTGGACCAAAGCGATGGACTCTGAGCTAATTCCTATCAAGACAATCTGTTTTCCTAAGCCAACGCAACATGGATGCATGGGTGATCTGTCCAATGAAACAATGCCAGCTACCAGGCCTTTACATTACAAAGTCCTCTTCACAAGCATTCAGGGACATGTTAGTGTCCCTTCCTGGTGATTCAGGCAGCATCCTGGTAAATCTCTTCTTCACTCTCCACATCCTTCCTATAATGGGGTGACCTGAACTGCATGTTACTTCAAGCATGGGTGACCAAAATTTTCATGCTGCAGCATGACTTCTTTACTCTTTTATTCAACATCTGCTGTTCATAGGTCTACCATTAATCGTATACTTTCTTCTTTCTTTTAACTTCCCAAAGTGCAACAATCTCACATTTGCCCAGGTTAAACTTCATCTGGCACTTCTCTGCCAATATCTACAGCTGCTATATATCCCACTGTATTCTTTGATAGTCCTTTATATTGCTCATAACTCCACCGGTCTTGGAGTCATTTGCAAACTTGTAATCCACCTCTCTACATTTTCAACCAAATTATTGATATATATCACAAACTACAGAGGTCCCAGCACTGATCCTTGTGGAACACCATTCTTCACAGACCTCCAGCCATAATAATGGCCTTGCATCACTATTCTCTGTCTTTGATGGGCAAAAAAGTTCTGAATCCAAACTTGCACTTTACCCTAGATCCCATGCATCATTATCTTCCGAATCAATCTACAATGAGGGAGCTTATCAAATACCTTAACGTCCACTGCCTTACCCACATTAATCACCTTAGTCACCTCCTTAAAAGACTCAATCAAGTTTGTAAGGCATAACCAGCCCCACACAAATTGATGCCTTTTGTCCCTAAGCAGGCCATGCCTCTCTAAATGAGCCTAAATTCTATCCTAAGTATCCTCTCCAATAGCTTTCCTGCCATTTATGTGAGGCTCACTGGCTATCATTACCCGGATTATCTCTATTTCCCTTCTTGAACAGCTACACTCCAGTCCATGGAGACCTCTCCTGTTGCTACTGATAACATAGTCATCTTTGTTAAAGCCACAGCAATCTGTTCACTTGCTTTTTTGGTACTCTGAGATATATGCCATCAGGCCTTCTGAACTTATCTACTTTAAGGATTTTCAGAAGACACAACACTTTCCACCTCCTTAATCTCAAAAAAAAATCTCAGCACATTAGTATGCCAACTCTGTTTTCACTGCTGTCCAAGTTCCTCTCCTTGGTAAATAGTAATGCAAGGTAGTCACTTAGTACATTAGTTACTTGCTGTGATTCCAAGAAAGATATTTCTTCCTTTTTTCTTGAGTGGACCTACTGTCTCCTTCATCATCCTCCTTTTCTCAGTCTAAGTATAAAATGCCTTGGGATTCTCTTTGATCTTGCTCACCTAGGACTTTTCATGCACCCCTAATGCTTTTCTAATACCCTGCTTGAGCACTTTCTCACTATCTTTATATTCCACAAGGGCCAGTCTGATTTTAGTTTCCTACACCATATGTGAGATTCATTTTTCTGCTTAAAGTACAGCAACTCACCAAGGCTTCATATTATTCCATATGTCAAGATTGCGAGTGCATTGGAATACTTGCACCTCCTTGTTCCCATTCAAGTCACATGTCCTCCTGACTTGCCTTAGCCTTATTAGGCCAAAATTTTGGGACTTCCTACTAAAAAGCACTTTGGGAGTTTCTTCATCATATAGATTGGGAACAGTTGGAAATGGCATCTCAACACCATCATCACAGGACTAATAGTTATGAGCAATAAATGTTTGCCTTGATATTGATAACAGCATAGTGAGAATAAATAAATAATAATCCTAGTCTTAAACATAATGGCACAATGACATGGCAAACAAAAAATATACAGTCTTCTTTTCCAAGAATATCTAATTGTATTATGGAACTACAACACAAGTAAATTCACAGATTATTCTGTTAGTCTATAACACACAGAGTTAGAACTCCTCTGGAAAAGGACAGTAGTAGAATTAGAGGACATCCTCCTCCTATCTGTGAATGCAGTGGACTCATTGATCAAGTTGTCCAACTTATCATGGAACCATAGAACATTACAGCACAGAAACAGGCCTTTAGGCCTTTCTTGTCTGCGCCGAACCATTTTTCTGCCTAGTCTCACTGACCTTTACCTGGGCCATATCCCTCCAAACCCCTCTCATCCATGTACCTGTCTAAGTTTTTCTTAAATCTTAAAGGTGAGCCTGCATTCACCACTTCAACTGGCAGCTCATTCCACACTCCCATTACTCTCTGTGTGAAGAAGCTCCCCCTAATGTTCCCTTTAATCGTTTCCCTTTTCAACCTTAACCCATGTCCTCTGGTTCTTTTTCTCCCCTAGCCGCAGTGGAAAAAGCCTGCTTGCATTCACTCTATCTATACCCATCATAATTTTATATACCTCTATCAAATCACCCCTCATTCTTCTACGTTCCGGGGAATAAAGGCCTAACCTATTCAACCTTTCTCTGTAACTCAGTTTCTCAAGTCCTGACAACATCCTTGTAAACCTTCTCTGCTCTCTTTTAACCTTATTAATATCCTTCCTGTAATTAGGTGACCAAAACTGCACACAATACTCCAAATTCGGCCTCACCAATGTCTTATACAACCTCACCATTACATTCCAGCTCTTATACTCAATACTTTGATTTATAAAGGCCAATGTGCCAAAAGCTCTCTTTACTACCCTATCTACTTGTGACGCCACTTTTAGGGAATTATGTATCTGTATTCCCAGATCCCTCTGTTATACTGCACTCCTCAGTGTCCTACCATTTACCTTGTATGTTCTACCTTATCAGGTGATCAAGAGTATACAAGAGATTTATTAACAGTTCAAATGCGACTCAAGAAAGTTGGATATATGAATTGATGAATGCCCAATGTTATATTGTAAGATTGTGATAACAAAAATGCGATCCAGATATATCTTCTACCTTTCACAGATTTTTTTTAACTTGTCACATTGGCTGATTTTTCAAAAATGTGCAAATGTAGCAGAGTTGAAAAAGTTAGTTCACTAAATACTTAATGTGGTTGACCTAAGCATGAACTGAAAGCAATTGGAAACACAGATAGTGCGTTGGCCTTTATTGTGAAATGACATGGTACCACATGAACTCCATACTGTTCCCCCTTAGAATACCATGGCCCTACATTTACTTAGAAGCTGACTTGGAAACTCCATTCCTGTAGCTTCCTGTTTCAGCATTGAGCTACACTCAAATAGTTATTGACAGGGGTAGAACCTGCTACGCCCAAATTTGCATTGATGTATCATCAGCAGAGATTGAGATACAGTACATGTATTGGGAGCATGGTACTGCTGAACTTCCAGATCTACCTGGTTCCTGGAATAATGTTTGGATTGCCTTACCTCTTTTAGTGTCCTAGGTAAAGGTACCTATCCCTGATAAGTAAAATTTATTAATATTTATATATGTAATTAAACCATGTAAGTGATTAAAACATAAAAGATTTCTTTGAAAAAAAGATTTACTAAGAACATTTAAGTAATTGAAAATACTGACTTTGATTAGTAAAATACCAAATACTGAATACCGTATTTAGCCCTAACTAGATCCAAAGTCCCAGCACTGAGGAAGATGCAACTTTTCACGCCCAAGGTTGGAAGGAAATTGTTTTAGACAATAGACAATAGACAATAGGTGCAGAAGTAGACCATTCGGCCCGTCGAGTCTGCACCGCCATTCTGAGATCATGGCTGATCATTCACTATCAATACCCAGTCCCTGCCTTGTCCCCATATCCCTTGATTCCCCTATCCATCAGATATCTATCTAGTTCCTTCTTGAAAGCATCCAGAGAATTGGCCTCCACCGTCTTCCAAGGCAGTGCATTCCACACCTCCACAACTCTCTGGGAGAAGAAGCTCTTCCTCAACTCTGTTTTAAATAACTGACCTCTTATTCTCAATCCATGCCCTCTGGTACTGGACTCTCCCAACATCTGGAACATATTTCCTGCCTCAATCCTATCAAATCCTTTATCTTAAACGTTTCAATCAGATCCCCTCTCAATCTCCTCAATTCCAGCGTATACAAGCCCAATCTCTCCAATCTCTCTGCGTAAGACAGCCCTGCCATCCCAGGAATCAACCTAGTGAATCTACGCTGCACTTCCTCAATTGCCAGAATGTCCTTCCTTAAACCTGGAGACCAAAACTGTACACAATATTCCAGGTGTGGTCTCACCAGGGCCCTGTACAAATGCAAAAGGACATCCTTGCTCTTGTACTCAATTCCCCTTGTAACAAAGGCCAACATTCCATTTGCCCTCTTCACTGCCTGTTGTACTTGCTCATTCACCTTCATTGACTGGTGAACTAGGACTCCTAGGTCTCTTTGCATTTCTCCCTTACCTAATTCTACACTGTTCAGACAATACTCTGCCCTCTTGTTCCTGCTTCCAGAGTGGATAACTTCACATTTATTCACATTGAATGACATCTGCCAAGTATCTGCCCACTCACCCAGCCTATCCAAGTCTCCCTGTATTCTCCTAACGTCCTCTTCGCATGTCACACTGCCACCCAGTTTAGTATCGTCAGCAAACTTGCTGATATAGTTTTCAATGCCCTCATCTAAATCGTTGACATAAATCGTAAAGAGCTGTGGTCCCAATACAGAGCCCTGTGGTACCCCACTAGTCACCTCCAGCCAGTCCGAGAAACACCCATTCACTGCTACCCTTTGCTTTCTATCTGCCAACCAGTTTTCTATCCATGTTGAAACCCTGCCCCCAATGCCATGAGCTCTGATTTTACTCACCAATCTCCTATGTGGCACCTTATCGAATGCCTTCTGAAAATCTAGGTACACAACATCTACTGGCTTACCCTCGTCTAACATCCTTGTTACACCCTCAAAAAACTCCAACAGATTAGTCAAGCATGATTTGCCCTTGGTAAATCCATGCTGGCTCAGCCTAATCCTATTTCTGCCATCAAGATGTGCCACTATTTCGTCCTTAATAATGGACTCAAGCATCTTCCCCACGACTGACGTTAGGCTAACAGGGCGATAGTTCTCCGTTTTCTCCTTCCCTCCCTTCTTGAAAAGTGGGATAACATTAGCCACTCTCCAATCTTCAGGAACTGATCCTGAATCTAAGGAACATTGGAAAATGATTACCAATGCATCCCAATTACCTGAGCCACCTCTTTTAGAACCCTCAGATGCAGACCATCTGGACCCAGGGATTTATTAGCCTTCAGTCCTACCAGTCCACTCATCACAGTTTCTTTCCTAATGTCAATCTGTCTCAATTCCTCTGATATCTTATGACCCTGGCCCATCCATACATCTGGGAGATTGCTTGTGTCCTCCCTGTGAAGACAGATCTAAAGTATGCATTAAATTCTGTTGCCATTTCCCTGTTTCCCATAACAATTTCTCCCAATTCATTCTTCAAGGGGCCAACATTGTTCTTAACTATCTTCTTTCTCTTCACATAGCTAAAAAAGCTTTTGCTATCCCCTTTTATATTCCTGGCTAGACTGAGCTCATACCTGATTTTTTCTCTCGGTATTGCTTTTTTAGTTAAGATCTGCTGTTTCTTAAAACTTTCCCAATCATCTGTATTCCCACTCATCTTAGCCCTGTCATACTTCTTTTTCTTTAATGCTATACAATCTCTGACTTCCTTTGTCAACCACTGTGGCCCCTTCCCCCTCTTTGAATCCTTCCTTCTCATTGGAATGAACTGCTTTTGCATCTTTTGTATTATCCCCAAGAATATCTGCCGCTGCTGATCCACTGTCTTTCCTGCCAGGGCATCCGCCCATTTAACTTTGGCCAGCTCTTCCCTCATGGCTCCGTAGTCTCCTTTATTTAATTGCAACACTGACACCTCTGATCTGCCCTTATCCCTCTCAAATTGTAGATAAAAACTTATCATGTTATGATCACTACTTCCTAATGGCTCCTTTACTTCAAGATCACTTACCAATTCCTGTTCATTACACATCACCAAGTCCAAAATAGCCTCGTTCCTGGTTGGCTCAAGCACAAGCTGTTCCAAAAATACATCCCTTAGACACTCCACAAACTCCCTATCCTGGGGTCCAGCACCTACCTGATTCTCCCAGTTTACCTGCATGTTGAAATCTCCCATAACGACTGCATTACCTTTAGCACATGCCAATGTTAACTCCCTAATCAACTTGTACCCAATATCCACGCTACTGTTTGGGGGCCTGTACACAACAACCATTAGGGTCTTTTTACCCTTACTGTTCCTCAGCTCAATCCACACAGACTCTACTTCCCCTGTTCCCAAGTCACCTCTTGCTAAGGACTGAATCTCATTCCTCACCAACAGGGCCACCCCACCCCCTCTTCTCATATTACTGTCTCTACGATAGCATGTATACCCTGGTACACTCAATTCCCAGGCCTGATCCCTTTGCAGCCATGTCTCCGTTATCCCAACAATATCGTAGTTCCCCATTTTCATCTGAGCTTCAAGCACATCTGTCTTATTTCTGACACTACGCGCATTCAAGTATAGAATTCTTAGCCCATTCCTCCTCTCTTTGCTTAAAACACTGTCTACTGTACCTAACCCAGCTCCTTGAACTTCCATCGGGCTAATTGCACCCTGAATTTTGATGACCTTCTCAAGATCACCCAAACCTTCTACACATTTAACCCCATGCACCTTCTGACCAACCCTCTGGATCTGGATCCCTGCCCCCTGCACATCTAGTTTAAACCCCCCCGAGCAGCACTGGCAAACACATCTGCAAGAATGTTAGTACCCCTCCGGTTCAGATGTAGACCGTCCCTTCGAAACAGATCCCAATGACCCTGGAACAAAGACCAATTATCCAAAAACCTGAACCCTTCCTTCCTGCACCATGCTCTCAGCCTCGTATTAATGTGCATAATCATTCTATTCTTCGCCTCACTCGCACGTGGCACAGGTAGCAATACCGAGATTGTCACCCTGGAGGTCCTGCCTTTCAGCTTCACTCCTAACTTCCTGAACTCTCTAAGCAGGACCCCCTCACTCACCTTACCTACATCGTTGGTCCCTACATGGACCACTACATCTGGGTTCATGCCCTCGTTCTCAAGAATGAGAACGAGTTCTCATGTAAGTAAATAAATATGTAAGTTACCCAGAATGCACAGAGAAATGGACTACAGGGAACTGAGTGAGGAAGTGGGATTAATGGGGATAATCTGAGAGCCAACATAGACTCAATGAGCTGCAGGTCCTCCTCCTATGTTGTATGAGAAATATGACGTCTATGTGTAGGTGAAGGGAGAAATACAGTCGGCCCTCCTTATCTGCGGATTCAACCAATGGTGGATTGGGAGAGCCCGGAACTTCTCTCTCCAGCACTCGTTGCTTGAGCATAAACAGACTATTTTTTCTTGTGGTTATTCCCTAAAGACTACAGTTTAACAACTATTTACATAGCATTTACATTTGTATTAGGTATTATAAGTAATCTAGAAATGACTTAAAAGTACAGGCAGTCCCTGGGTTATGAATGAGTTCCATTCCTGAGTCTGTCTTTAAGTTGGATTTGAAGTCGGAACAGGTACATCCGGTATTATTTAGTGTCAGTTAGTCAAACGTTTTTCTTAGTATATAGTACATATTTTAGCTTTCTATGCATATAAAACACTTAAGAAACATACGTATTTCAACAATTTAACCACTGCATTGCTTAGAAATAATTGTAGCTTTCATTGGGGCAGGGCCTTTCACATGCTCCATTAAAATTGTTCCGATCGTTGACTGACTGTAGCCTAATGCTTTTCCAATGACCAATGGCATTTCACCTCTTTCCGATTGCTTTATTACTTCCACCTTATTTTCAATCGCGATTGTGATTATTTTTGTGAACAGAAACACTGCAGATTCAGAGCTGAACCGCCAGGTCCTAATGTTCACTGCACGGAGACATGTTAAATAAAGTTCAGGGTTCCGCTGGGTCCTAAAGACCACTGTACTTATATATGTTAAATAAAGGACTTGAATATCCTCGAATTTTGGTATCTGCGGGGGGTCCTGGAACCAATCCCCTGTGGATAAGGAGGGCCGACTGTATGCTCTCAGAGTTTGCATAGATTGTATTTGGACTGATAGTTCTCATGAGCCATCCAATGTGGCTTTATTATTTTCCACAATGATATTTACGACAAAAAAATCAAATCATTTGATTCAGAGTTAAAAAATAAATACAAGTTAAGGTGAAACACAGAAGTCTTCTGAATGCAAACAAAGTGCTGCAGGTGGTTATAAGGCTAAAACTTAGTAGTGTGTATGAGTGCTTACTTAGGAGCATTAGAATTAGAAGCTGGAGTAATGCTATAGTGTTGAGTATGAAGGCTACCTGTACTGAATGATTCTGCTCTGCCGCTAAACAATTATGCTTGAACTACAACCACAGTGTGATGTTATTGCACAATTGCATAGCCCCTAATATCCAGAAAACTATCAATCTCTGTTTTGAACTAACCCAGATACTGAGGCTTCCCAGTTCTCCAGGTAGAGAATTCCAAAGGTTTGTCACCTTCTTCATCATTTCTTCCCATTTCAGTCGTAAATGGCCTACATCTTATTCTGAGACTGTTACCCTGGGTCTGACTCCTTAACTAGGGTGAACCAGCCTGTAAGAATTTGGTAAGTTCCACTGAAATCTCCCCTCAGTTTTCATTTAAATTCTGGAAAATTGAGGCCAAGTCTATGCCAGTTACCCTCTTATGACAGATCATGGAACCTGCCTTGGGAATCCTCACTGCAGTCCCTTTATTGCATGCGTATTATTTGTTAGTCATGGAGATCCAAACTGTACACAGTAATTGCAACGAGACATCTTTACTCCTGTACTCAGATCCTCTCACAATGAAGGCCAAAATACATTTGTCTCCCCATTTTCTTACTTTAACTGCTTATTTACTCTGTATCTCATATACAAGGGCATCTACCATCCCTTTGAACATCAACATTGTTCATTGTTTCAAAATATGAATTAAATCTCTGCTTTTCTATTTTCTGCACAGTCGATATTGTTACATTTTGTGCAACATTTATTGCATGTGCCATGTTTGTGCCCACTCAACCCCTTTATGTCCTTTTAAACGCTCTTCCTATGATCTGTCACTTTAACGAGGGCACTACCTGCATTACCTGCCCAGGCAGCAGTACCAACATTAAAAGCACTAAACAATCCGCTGGAGAAACTCAGGAGGTTGAGGAGCACCTGGGGCCGGGGAAGGATTTGTCAATGTTTTTCAGGCTTCATGTTGGGGAATACTTGTTGATATTCATAGAGTTTCAACCAGAAACATTGGCAATTACATCCCTCGCGCCCACCCTAACAGATGCACATCAGCCTGTTGAGTTCGTCCAGCAGAGAATTTGTTGCTACATATCCCAGCACCTAGTCTCTTGTGTCTGGCAAAGTTGAAAGGTTGCATATAAAACTACTTCGTTTGATCCAGCTTCTGCACCTACCTTACCAGCCACAATAGTCCTTGATTAGCGAAATTTGAGCAGTTTTAAAATACAACTGCAGGACGTGGGCAGCACCTGCCAAGCCTACATTTCCCAGCCCAAATCTAATTTCCTAGCAGTTGAGTGATTTTCTAGGTCATTTCAGAGGAATCGTCATATTGTTCTGTAGCATGTGGGACAATATTGAATTCTCCAACTTTAAATAATTTTCTCTTTCTTTTTTGTTTATGTTGAACTGGCTTTATTTAATTTCCGCTCCCCTCCTCCTATTTTTATTACATTTATATTTTCTGTGCTGCTGGGCACGTCCCAGTAGGCCAGCCTACACAACAATTCGTAGACTTAATAATGTGAGCAATAGCTCACACAGGCAAAAGAGCTTAATTGCCATTTAGGAGCTGGATAATTTCAGTCAATCACAGAAATTCTCTTTATTCTACCCAATATTTGCTCCTCCCTTCTCTGCTACCTAGACCAACTTGTTTTTTTTTTAAAACTTTTCACAATGCTGCCTGACCTGTCATATTTTACTGTACTGAACCAGGTCACCAGGTGGGCCAAGATTCAAGGAAGTTTTCCTATCCTTTTTGAAAGCTGTAACGTTTCACCAACTTATTAAAATGCTTGTCTAATGTCTGCTCAAAGAAATAACGAGGACCTTGAATTCACTTCTCATGAGCACCCAGAAGGCCAGCATAAATAGTGGAATGGATCCCCCAACTCCAACCTACCCACCCATCCACTCAACTATGAAGCAGCTTGTGCAGGCTGCCTCAGGACCCACAGAACCGCACCAGAGCCAGGTCATCCTCAATCCCAGGCGAATATTCAAAGGAGATTGCTGACGCAAGCTTAATATTACAGATTTATTTAAATTAACTTAAGATTGCCAGCTGGCTATGTGGTATTTAAATTCAAATCTCCATCTCAGATTTCTGAGTTAGTTGTTGAGTTACACATTCACATTTCTCTATTATTATATCTCTAAACCACTGATCTCATGGATTAAGTTTGTCACCGGATGCATGATACCGGACACTGTAGCTTATACCTCAGTCAAGTGCCTTAGACTAGATTGGTGTGGAGCTCCAAGCCATTATAACACTGTTTATAAGATGAATATTTTAATAGATGTTCCTACTGACACACCTCCTACACAATAAATTGCTCTAAGCTCATACACTAAAAGAGCCTAAGGAAAGCACATGAAGAATTTAAAAAGCCATTCAAAATTATTCACAGCCTCAGGAAGCAAGCATAATGGAAGCATTCGGAATGATAGTGAACATTACCATATTCTGATAATCTTTCAGCATTTCAGACTCTGGTTTGAGGTAGTATGTTGGTGGGACAGAGTTTTCATCTCGACAGTACCACTCTTCCAAGATTTTTGTATTCAGCTGAGCCTCCATGGCAGCATCCAGAATCATCTCAAATTCGGAAGTCTCAACCTCCCCGGGTATGCGAACACTGCCATACTTTTCCCCAAACAGTCCCTGTGAAACCATAAAGGGGACAGTACATTATTCCTGTTGCAAATAGACTACACCAGCTGAAGAGATGCCAAGATCTATCCTGCAGTTATAAGAATAGTCCCTTGGTTTCAAACCTCAAAGTAAATTTATATCAGTGTACGTGCATGTCACCATATACTACCCTGTGACTCATTTTCTTGCAGGCATTCATAGTAGAACAAAGAAGCACATTAGGACCAATGAAAAACTACACACAAACTACGATGGACAAACAATCAATATGCAAAAGAAGACAAGATATGCAAATACATAAACAAATAAATAATACAGAACTTGAAAGTGATTCCATATGTTGTGGAATCAGTTTAGTGTTGGGGTGAGTGAATTTATCCACACTGGTTCAGAAACCTGATCATTGAAGGGTAGTAACTGCTCCTGGACCTGATGGTATGGGACCTAAGGCTCTTGTACTTCTTTGCAGATGGCAACAGCAAGAAGAAAGCATGTGCTGGATGGTGGGGGTCTTTGATGATGAATGTTGCTTTATTCTGGCAGCACTTCTCGTGGTATGTGTTCAATGATGGGGAAGGTTTTTCCTGTGATGGAACTGAGCTGTGTCCACTACTTTTTGTAGGCCTTTCTGCTCTTGGACAGTGGTGTTTCTATACTAGGCCATGCTGCAAACAGTCAGGATACTCTTCACTGTGAATCTATAGAGTTTGTCAAAGTTTTAGATGACATGCTGAATCTGCATAAATTTCTAAGTAAGTAGAGGCATTGCTGCACCTTCTTTGAAATGGAACCTTCATGCTAGTCCTAGGACAGATCCTGTGAAATGATAATGCCAAGTAATTTAAACTTACTGATCCTCTCCACCTCTGATCCCCTAATGAGGACCAGCTCATGGACCTCCGGTTTCTTCTTTCTGAAGTCAATAATTATCTCTTTCGTTTTGCTGACATTGGGTGGGAGGTTGTTGTTCTGGAACCATTCAACCAGATTTTCAATTTCCCTCCTCTACGCCTATTCATCACCAATCTCGATTTGGCCAACAACAGTAAGGTTAACTATGACATTGGAGCTGTACTTAGCTTCACAGTCGCAAGTATAAAGTTGGTAGAGCAGGAGCTAACACGCAGCCTTGTGGAATACCTATACTGATATTGAGTGCGTAGGAGGGTTTGTTGCCTATCCATACTGACAGGGATCTGCAAGTGAGGAAATTGAGGATCCAGTGCACCAAGGGCTATCAAGGCATAGGTCTTGGAGTTTATCAATTAGTTTCGAGGGAATGCCAGTGTTGAATGCAGAGCAGTAGTCAATGAAGAGCATCATGATGTTCGTACCTTCACTGTCCAGATGTTCCAGGGCTGGGCAAAGAGCCAATGAAATGGCATCGGCTGTTGACCTGTTGTGCCAGTTGGCAAATTGAATAGGATTCAAATCACTCCTAGTGCAGGAATTGGTATGTTTCATGAGCAACCGCTCAGAGCCCTTCATCACAGTGGATGTAAGTGCTACTCGATGATAGTCATTAATGCAGTTTACTATGTTCTCCTTGGGCACTGGTATAATTGAAGCTTGCTTAAAGTAGGTGGGTTTGATAAAATAGACTCTTGACCTCAAAATCTCTCTTGCCATGACCTTGCACCTAATTGTCTGCCTGTACTGTGCTTTCTCAGGAACAATTCATTCTGCGCTCTGTTGCTGTTTTCTTTTATACTATTGCATGGTATTGTTATAATAAAATGATCTGTATGGATGGCATACAAAACTAAGTTTTCACTGTACTTGGTAAAGGTGACAATAATAACCGGTTTACCAAGATCAGATCTCACTTCACGCTCGTTACAAGATGGTTTATTCATTATTTTGTACAGTCAGCTTGTGGCTGCATTCCTCCCTCTGGTAGGTAATGGGGGGGGGGGGGGGTCAGAGGTGAAATATCTACTGTCAGCAATTCTAAAAGTCTTTCAAATGATGGCTAAGGCTTATACATGGGGACCAGCAGTGGTTAATCAGTGAGAAAGATGTCTCCAGCTCCAAAAGAATCTGTTCTCTTGGATGTTGTAAAACTTTAATTATTCCATTCAAGATCAACAGTTCCAGAGTTTTCCTTCATTACTGGCACAGAATACTTTGGTATGATTGCTCAGGATGAGTCAGCACTGAAGTGGATATAGGTTATGACAGAACATTTTCAGTAGCATACACACCTATGATAGGAATTTGGGATCAGAAGTTTTTCTGGTAGCCTATCTAGACAGCTTTTTTTTGAGGTCGGCCAGGCTTCCTATGACCTGCAAGCATGGCTGCTCAGTTTATGCTTTGAATTTGCTCTCATTGTTGCTAAATCAGTGTGATTCAAATTGGGCCATCAATGTTAGCCCTCCTTACCTGTATTATTGGTATTAAGCAGCACAAACAAAACAGTTAAGAGTCCTAGAGTAATATAGCACAGTAAAAGACCCTGACTAAGCTCATCCCATTTATCTGCATTTGACCCTAATCCTTTCCTATCCACATATCTCTCCAAATGTGTTCTAAGTGTTATTGTACCTGTTTCAGCCACTTCCTCTGGCAGCTTGTTTCATATATGCACCACCATCCAACCTGAAGAAATTCCTTTTAAACCTCATGTTCCTTTTAAACCTTTCCCCTCTCACCTTAAGCCTATGTCCTCTGTTTTTGATATCCTTTTCCCTGGAAGAAGAAAAAGGAAAGGCATTCATCCTCTCATGACTTTATGCCAAAACAGGGGGAAACTGTTCTTACTTAAGCTGTATCCATTTTACAGCAAAGCTACTTAAATGGTGATGGAAGCTATTTACCTTAGGTTTTGTTGCTTAATTGAAACTTATTGTCCACTAGGGACATAGAAGTTAGGTAATTAAAAACGGAATTGACAGTAACACAAGTGACTGCTGGGAAAATTTGTTAAGGAAATGAAACTGACTCATCACTCCTCTCAAATACCATGTCGTACCACAGGCGCTGGAGCAAGTAAGGACAAGGCATTTGATTCTCGGTATACTCTTTGTGGTGACATATTTCTCCCTAAGTATACACAATACTCCAAATGTTAAGTATTAGACCTCTCTATTCTGTTAAGTTCTGTGAGTCATCTGTACTTATGTGCTTGTGATGTGTCTACAAGCATTTTTTTTCATTGTACCTCTCTGTACTTGTGCATAAGGCAATAAATCTGACTTGACTGTATTGCCAGCAGAGGATGGAATTTGAATCAACTATTTCAGTTTGAATCTATTGTCAGAGAGCATTCACTCCAGCACTGTTGGTCTGGATTTTCTCCTGCGGGCAATAGGTGGGACACTATTCCACCAGTCCAGCCACCAGGTGTCACTGCTGACATTTTCCAGCAGATGGAATGTGTGTACAGCCTTGTCTGTCAAGTGTACTAGAGAGAGGTATAAACATAATTTAATCCAAAAACATATTTCAGACGAACAATAATAAACACAAAAAACACTGATACGATCTGGGTACACAGCTAGGGGTGTGACTTCAAGTGATTGCTTTAAAGCTTAAAACTTTAAGTGATCACTTTCATTCGCTCGCTAGAGCAGACAAGCAATGGAAACAACACCTTGCATTTATATAGCCTCTGTAACTCAGGAAAACATCTTAGGACTCATCTTACTTCCCTCTCACTGGAGAAACATAGTCCGACAGAAAACCTATCCCATACCCAGCCACATTACAGTGGTGATCCTGAGGTGGGACCTAAGCAGTGCTTGTAACTAGGAGCCAAGTGGGACCTGATGAATTCCCAGCAATCTGTGTTTATCAGTTAATCCAACATACTGCTATACAGCTATTCTGTTGTCAATACTCCCCTGAATTTATCTAATAACTAATGTATCTCAACTCGTGATGATATGAGAATTATCGTTATCTACCTTGTGGCTACCTTACGAAATGTTCAATGAGAGCACCTTTTTTCATTTTGGGAAAAGTATATTCAGCCAATATTATTAAAAGATTCATAACTAGCCATTCAATATGCTGGATTTGGCGGCTTGCTTCTCTGCTCATCAAATTACATAATACAGACTGAATATGAAATATTATAGAATAATCTTGGAATTTTGTTTCTGCATATCCTTAAAAAATGTTCATGTAAAGCCCCTCTTAGTGACTGACTTGGCCTCTAATAAATAATGGTAGCCTACAAGCATCCAACAAGGAGACAATCTAAGTAGATTTTTAAGTTGGTCACTGAATCCTGTCTAATCAACACCCTTCTTCAGCTAGACCAGGGGAAATATACAGCAAGAGGTTTGTTGAAATGCATGCATTAATTTTCGGACTAATGAGAGCCTCGAGGAGCTGGGGGCTATCATCCATCAAAGCAGATGCACATAGAAGGGATCAGGAAAGGTCAATTGCTCTCTCACGTAAAATCCAATATGATTATCCATGACCTTTGTTAAGACATACTGCTTGATGATATTCCAGTAAAATTTAATATAGAAAGCACAAAGTCTAGCAAATCAAAACATGACAAATTTTAACATTTTGTAGTATTTGTCCATGATTCTATATTGCCTAAGGAGAAATTCAGACTGTGACACTGTATTCCTCTAGTAAAGCATTAAATAACTCTTGGATGCAAGCTGAAACTTGACTTGAAGTAACAATCAAAATGTCAGCAACAAATACAGGATCAAAAGCGTAATTATAATTAATAACATTGACCAATTGAATTTTGAATTTCTTGTTTAATTTGGTGACCAGCATCTCCTTCAGCTGGTGCTGAACTTCATGCTCGTGGAGTTTGGGGCGAACATTATTCATTATGCGCTAATGAACTGATCAGCTAATCTGTTAATGAGGAGTCGAGTCCACTGGTGCAAGGCTTAATTAACAGACAAAAAATGCTCATGGCAAGGCTATTTCTCTGACAGGAAAGAGGAGAAGAAGTCCGTTTGAAAACTGTTTGAAAGGTACAGTACCTCAGATTATTTATCCTTTCCTAGACAGACAGACCTTTTGAACAATGAGTATATTTATTAGCTGACATTGCGATTTACACCTCTCCAATCCCAGTGATGGTGCAATGTGTTCACTACATTATTGTTAGCAGATATCTTGATTAATTTTCTGCCCCAGGAAGGCATTGCAAACTCTCAGTCTCTATAATGGGACCATGTGGACAGCAGATGGAAGCAGTGGAAGAATTTTACAATATCCTAAATAACTCAATGTCAGCCACTATAGGCCCCACTTGTGGCAGAGTCTGTGGATCCTGCATAGGATTATTCAGTCTCCTGAGGACTCACAAAACTGGAGCAGAAGTAAATCAACTTTGACCCCAAGGAGCTGCCTAAGAGGGAGAAGGATCAGTTTTGAGTGGTGGGTGATTAATATTACTAATGGCCAGCTTCCAGATAGACACCGCCAGGCATAAATTGGAATCGCACAGAATCGGTACTGTTTTGGATTAGGCTGTGGAGTATGTATTTGTTTATCAATTGCAAATTTGCCAAATGAGGCAATTGCATGCTTACTGAATAAGTGGTTAATATCAGATTTCAGTGTTAGGCTTAGACAGTGGGCTCTCATTGTGCACCAATGCACCAATGTTTGGACAACACAGCAACACAGATTGTCTTGAAGACACCATCTGTGTTGTCTAGCTGTAGAGAGGTTACACCTCACCCGGTGAGGATGATTACTGATGATATAGGAGGCTGAGGGCAGCAGGTAGGGAATGCCACTCACTGCTTCACAGGGCATTACTTTTCCAGTATGACTGTTTTAATCACATTGGATGTCATGGTAAGTGCTGACAAATTAAAAAGGTCTTGGAAAAGAAGTAAGTTTGGGTTGGTCTATACGTTCTCAAGGAGCCTGCCCATTGTAATGCCCCTCTAAGTTCAAAGCCAGGAGGAGGAGAAGGTATTGAAATGCCTTAAAACAGAAGCCAGGGAGAAGGAATCAGTCAGACAGCGCATGTCCATAGGGTTCGAAGACACCGACTGGTTTCATACTGGTGTGCAGTACTCTGCAGCTGATAGGAGGTGCTGAGGGCTTGGTTCTTTTTGGATGAGAAATTTGCACTTTGTAGATACTCCTTGCTTGAGGAGAAATTTATTGATGTCTTGTCATTCATTGCTGTTTTCTTGGGATGCCATTAATATCTTAAAGTACAGTCGAGGGTCAAGCTTAGGTAATCTGCGTCTGTCTCAAAAATCAGTCTGACCATTTCATTCTATGTTCATTCCTGCCTCAACAGTGACACCGAGAAGGTGAAATATTCTCTGTGGATGGAAGGTTGCCCAGTACTTGGCCATGCTTTAAGTTCTGGTTAGATTGAGCTGAGAAGAAATTTTTGCAATCAATGGATAGTGAATGTTTGGAATTAACTACTCAAAAGGGCTGTACTGAGCCAGGTGCCAAATTTGTTCAAAGCAGAGATTTTTAAATATTAAAGATTCTGAAATTATGGAACTACTTCTTCTTTAATTATGACATTTCCCAATTCTGCGTGAAAATGAGATTAGAATATTTAGCTAAAATATAATTTCACAAACGAGCAAAATTATGTTTTGTATCTTATTATTATACATTGTTGATCATACTAATTATCTTTCTCTCTCTTTGGTGCATCATTTGATATGATTCCTGCTATGATTCTGGAGCATTGCTAGAGCTATGTAAAAGACTCATACAGAGCGATTTAACATCGAACGCATGGAAATGTTCTTCAGTACTATCTGTGTTGCTCGAAACAATAAGCAATTACTGCACAGCAAGAAGCTGTTGAGTGAAGTTTATCATACATAAGCATATACATCACCAGGTAGATTGAATTCAAGTTGTTCCTAAGCCTGAAAACGCTGGTTCCTTAGCTTAAATGTACCAGGAATTCAAATGCAGTGCAAGTATTAAAGAGACCTTTCTAGAAACACTGTTTGTTTTTAAGTTTCAGAATGGACATTGTGGAAACCCAGTCGTTCTGAATAATGTGGCAATTTGTGAAATTCACTTCAGTACTTCTATATCTGGTAAACCGTGCTCCATGGAATGGCATCGTTTTCTGTGTAGTTCTCACCTTGCGCATTAGAACCTGAAGTTGTTATAGAATTGACTACAGGTACACAGTGTAAAGGGTTATTCTTCACTTTTCGTTTACTTATTTATCAAAGCACACACTTCTACCATGTGCAGTGATGCAGGGAGGCTGTTTGATAATTTGGGAGGTCACTACATGTTGTCTCTGACACAGTGGGTGAGGTGCACTGATCCATTTATCTCTTTGTGCTTTGTGATGGTCCTAACCTCCATACAGCTTGCACTGTCATTACAGGACAAGTGTCTGAAGCAAGGTGAACCAGCTCAGGTGGCCTCGATGGAGGGGGCAGGGAAAAGGCTCATTTTCAAACACTGCATGCTCTAAGATTATACAGGGAGGAACTTTCCTGTCTCCAGCTCTGTAAAGTTGACTCTGTGCAGACAGAGCTACATCAAACACCCATGCCTCGACTGCTCTCCGCAAAGTGTTCTGGTCACTGTTACCCCAAACTTTATGTTCTCTGGATCATTTGAGATTGTATATACTGCATATGCTGTCCTCACCTACCGCGATATGAGCCTCCCCATCCAACACATCATTCTCTGTAACTTCTACCATCTTCAATGAGATCCTGCCATCAAACAGAGCTTTACCTACCCATCCCCTCTCCCTACCTGTCACCCTCAGCAGGGATCACTCCCTGTGAAATTCCCTTATCCTTTCATCTGCCTCCAGTAATCTCCCTCCTGCCACATATCCCTGAAAGTGACAGAACTGCTACGCCTGTCCATTCTCCTCCTTCCTTACCTCCATTTATAGCCCCAAATAGTCGTTCCAGGCAAGGTAACATTTCACCTGCGAGTCTGTTGGGGCCGTCTATTGTATCTGGTGCTGTCAATGCAGCCTCCTCTACATTGCTGAGTTGTGGGACTGCTTTGTCGAGTACTTCCATTCTATCCACCAAAAGTGGAATTTCCTGGTGGCCAACCATTTAAATTTGTAAGCCTATCCCGTTCCCAAATGTCAGTCCATGGCTTCGTCTTTTGCCACAATGGTGTCACTCTCAGGAGGAGGAGTAACATCTCATATTCCATCTAGATAGCTTCCAACCTGTTGGCATGAACACTGATTATCCATTTGGTACTTTTTTTTTGTTCTCTCTCCCTTCCCTCTTCTTCTGTTTTCACTCTGGCCTCTTCCTCTTCTCCTCTTCTGCCTTGTGCCTCTCCTTCTTCCCTTTCACCCATAGTCCACTCTCTTCCCCTATTAGTTTCCTTCTTCTCCTGCTCTTTACCTTTCCCACTCCTGGCTTCACATATCACCTTCTAGCTTGTCCCCCTTCCCTTCCCACCACCTTTTTATTCTGGCATCTTTCCCCCTTCAGTTCTGGTCCTGAAGAAGTGTCTTGGCCCAAACCATTGACTATTTATTCATTTCCATTGATGCTGCCTAACCTACCGAGTTCCTTCAGCAGTTTGTGTGTGTTACTGTATATCCCAGATTTCTGAGATCACAGCATTATTGATGCCATTTATTATTCCTGTTTAATGAAAAAGGTTTAGTGAGCATCATTTTCAAATCGTAACAGTGCCATAAAACTTACTATTAGATGAGGTTTATGCTGGTCCTTCTCTTGGTAGCACCATTCCAATGTTACTTGCCTGGTCTTTGTAGTGCCCTTGTTATAGTCATAGCCAAGCTGCTCTTCAGTGGATGAATTGCTATGGCCCTGGCAGGTGCCAACAAGCATTTCCAGGTGCCAACTGTTGAATGGCATCACTCTAATTTAAGTGTTTGTGTACATCTGTGAGGGCACCACAGAGAATGAGTAGTCAGTGGAAAATGCTGGTACCCTGATACAGGATAGCTCCATCCAGCTGCATGACACTATAGGCATCCTTTGGGACTCATGTATCTAATAGAATGGCATTCTCATTTGGGACAATGAAGATCACGTCACTGCTATCCTAGTCCCTTGATCTGTAATTGGCTCAAAGATGGTACTGTCTGTGTCTTGATGGCAAGAAAGTACTTTGCATTGGCAGCTCGCTCATCCTGATGAGAGTGGTCTGTTTTAGGGTGACCACAAGCAGATACCTGGTGCAGACTGAGAACCCGATGCAGCTTACACATAATGACCAGTACCTCAGTAGATGCAACAATCTTCTCTTTCTGTCCAAGTATAATAACAACCTTTAAAAGCCTGCTGGACAGGTCCATGGATCGAAAAGTTTTCAGGAGATTATGGTTCAAGTGCTGGCAAATTGGACTAGCTTGGATACAACACCTTGGTCGACAAGGACCAGTTGGACGCTGCTAATAACTCTATGAGTTGCTCAGTGGGAGTGTAAATGTCACTGAGGTGTTGACAACTTTCCAATGAAAAAGGATGTGTTTCTGATTCCCTACAGAGTCCTGTTAGAAATACATTTCTCTAATACTCATTCTCTTCTCTTGCAGCTCACTGATAGGCTGGACAACAGATCAAACATTTTCATATGTAGTCTTCACAGAATTCATGGTCGTCACCCAAGCTTTATGGAACAAAACTAATATGCGAACTCACATTCAGGAGATCTGACACATTAGCATCACTGGTCCCCTGACCCGTGTGCCTCAGCCTCGTCCTTGCAATGCTAACATCTGACTGGTACTTGGATTTGTCAGGCAATGCCTCTTGGCTGTTATCTCATTTAGAAACATGGAAAACATATAGCACAATATAGGCCCAAAGTGTATGGAATGGGCTATCCACGGCAGTGGTGGAGGCAGATACAATAGGGTCTTTTAAGAGACTCCTGGATGGCTACGTGGAGATTAGAGAAATAGAAAGCTTTGGGTAAAGCCTAGGTATTTCTAAGATAGGCACAGCTTTGTTTAGAAACAGCACAACTTTCAGCCCACAAAGCTATGCTGAACATGTCCCTATCTTAGAAATACCTAGGCTTTACCCATAGCTTTCTATTTCTCTAATCTCCACGTAGCCATCCAGGATTCCCTTAAAATACTCTATTGTATCTGCCTCCACCACTGCCGCGGATAGTCCATTCCACACACTCACCGCTCTCTGTGTAAAAAACTTTCTCCTGACATCTCTCTGTACCTACTTCCAAGCACCTTAAAACTATGCCCTCTCATGCTAGCCATTTCAACCCTGGGGAAAAGCCTCTGACTGTCCACAAAATCAATGCCTCTCATTATCTTGTACACCTCTATCAGGTCACCTCTCATCCTCCGACGCTCCAAGGAGAAAAGGCCGAGTTCACTCAACCTATTCTCATAAGACATGCTCCCCAATCCAGGCAGCATCCTTGTAAATCTCCTCTGCACCCTTTCTATGGTTTCCATGTCTTTCCTGTAGTGAGGCGACCAGAATTGAGCAGAGTACTCCAAGTGGGGTCTGACCAGGGTCCTATTTGCAAACTAATTGATATCAAGGCCTTAAAGAATACTTGCTCAGTAAACCACAGTGTTACAGGTAGCTACATGAGATATCTTCCTTCTCTAAGGACTGGGATGCAGACCGAGTATCTAGTATTCCCGGTGACTCTGTAGCAATAATTCCTGGAGGAGAATGGTGATGATGACAGTGTGTTTCACTGCGTGTGTATGCATACAAAAACTAAACATTTATTTTGCTCTGGAAAGCAAGCTATGAGGGTGGGAAGCATTCCAGAGGGTTGCTTAGGAATTTGACTTCCTCTCAGTTTGAGCATTAGGCCCTTAGCTCAGTCTGGTGAGCCTGTGGAAAGGTTCACCATGTCTGCAATGCAAAGTGGTGATAAGTCAGCACACAGGAGGGAGATTAAAAATCTGGTTGAGTGGTGCCACAACAATAACTTTTCATTTAACGTCAGCAAAACCGAAGAACTGATTATTGGCTGACTGGAGCAAGAGGCTGGAGGTCCTCATTAGGGGAATGGGAGTGAGGAGGGTCAGTAGCAATAAATTCCATGGTGTTAACACACCAGAAGATCTGTTCTGGGATCGGCACATAAGTCAGCAAAAAGAAGGCATGACAGTGCCTTTACTTTCTTAAAAGTTTGCGTGGATTTGGTATGTCACCAAAAACCTTAATAAGCCTTTATAGATAGCCTGTGGAGAGAAGCCTAACTGGTTATATCATGGCATGGTATGGAACCACCAATGGCCAGGAACAAAAAAAGACTACAGAAAATGATGGACAGACCCGTCTATCAAAGGTGAACACCACCCCCCCCCCCCCACCCCACCACCACTGAGTATATTTACAGGAAACACTCCCAGAAGAAAGCAAGCAACTTCCATCATCAAAGGCCCCTAGCATCCAGGCCATGTTCTTTCCTCACTAATAACATTCAACAAGGAGGTACAGGTCCTACACCACCAGGTTCAGGAACAGTTACTACCCTGCAACCATCTGGCTCCTGAAATGGCTTGGATGCCTTCGTTCACCAGTGCTTTGAACTGATTCTACAATCGACAGATTCACCTTCAAGGACTCTCTATAGGTTCAATTATTTTTACTTTGAACAGTTTGTCTCTTTTGCCATTGGTGTTTGTCAATCTTTGTTTATGTTAGTAAATGGTTTGTCAATCTGTATGGTATAATTTCAATGTAGTATATGGTATCATATGTACTTTGATAATAAATTTACTTTGAACTGTTATTAGAGTACCAAAGTGTTCACAATGATTGCTGCAGTTTGGTTGTTGTGTCTGACCTATCAGTCATAAAAAGTGCTGAGGCTATGAGGAGCATATAATGACAGGAACTGCCTTGGTTGTCATGGGCTTGCTGTTGGTACATGCTTGTGCATTGTGTGCTGTGAGCTGTTGGATAGGAGTTGCATTTGCATTATAGTTTGTCAGCTACAGTTAGAAAGTTCAGACCACTCACGTTGACAAAGGAAGGTAGATCATAGAGTTACTTTTTATATTAAGCCCAGATCTGGGAAATCTCACTCCATCAGGTTGATCACCTGCTCCAGTGTACTTTGCCTGCCTGATTCACATCATGTATCTCTTCTTTCCTACCTTTGACAGAAGAACAGCAGGGTCTTGGTCCAAGAAACAACAGGCACAACCTTTGCATTCCACTACCTCTTTCTGAACTAATTCATTGCAATGTCTCTCAGACGTGAAATTGCTGTGGCTTAGTGGTCAGGTGTTCTTTAAGGACGGGAAGCCTGATGACAATTAGTGCATGAATCATTAGGCAGCTGCGAGGCACTACAGGACTAATGATAGCAAAACGTTCAGCAATGAATTCAATGAAATGCAGCTCGTACACACTTATCTGAATTACATCCCAGCTGCACCAATAGGAACTGGTGAGAAAGAATCCCTCACCCACAATGCTTTTGTTAGGGTTGGCTGAAAATATCAGAGTTTATTCTTGTATTTTAAAGGTCATGAACTCAAGGGAAAAGAGATGTAAACTTGAGTTATTTCATGCCGTGTAATCTCGAAACCTAACAAATTTACAAGAAAGAGGTTTCAGTTTGAAGACTCTTTAGCAGTACTGGGAGAGAGATAAAATCCTATGGTGTTACAGGAAAGATACTGGCATGGATAGAGGAATGGCTGACAGGCAGGAGGCAGTGAGTGAGAATGAAAGGAGCCTTTTCTGGTTGATTGCCAGTGACTAGTGATGTTCCTCTGGGGTCAGTATTGGGACCGCTACTTTTCATATTGTCAATGATTTGGATAATGGAATTGATGGCTTTGTGGTAACGTTTGTAGCAGGACTTAAAAGACAAATTGGAAGAATGGGCAAAAATGTGACAGGTGGAATACAGTACTGAGAAATGTATGTAATGCATTTGAACCTTGTTGATGACCCCAGAGGGGATGATATTAAGATAAATATTATATTCATGTGTCACCATATTACTTGATGAGGGCAAGGTTTACAGACTCTGTCTCACAAGTAGGACCTCCTATTCAGAACTGCACAACTTTCTCCGACTGCTGAATTTATCTAATCTGTAAATATGTATTTCCTAGTCCCTATATGAGGAAATTAATGTGGTGGCGAAGGAGCTGTGACATCTGCAAGGATTTATGATTTTATTGAAATGGAAAGCACCTCAATAATTGTAAGGGTGTAATCCAGATCTGTCTGGAAATAGAGATAAAATATCCTTATGCATTTCATATAGTCTGCCATGTCTGTGAATATTGAGCTTTTGAAATTTCATTCTGATTACTTATAGCATGATGAAGAAATTGATTTTGACAGACATATTTAAAGGAATTAAAGAATATAAAAAGCCTTTATAGTTATTTGTCCTTTTAGTATTTTAGCATTGGCAGAATCCCTACGTTGTCCGGAACCTCCTGGAATGGATGAGTCATCTTCAAGTGATATCTCCAAGGTCTAGGTTCTCAATATCAACCCTGTACCATCTTGGTTATCTCATAGTGTTCATCTTTAAATTTAGCCTATTGACTGTCAATTCTATATCGGGTCTTCTTGCTCATTTAAGTATCAACTTTAAAAGAAATTATGAGCAAAGACAAACTCTAGGAGGCTCTGGCTAATAGAGTGCAAGTGCAATACCATTTGTTAAATTAATTGAACTGGTCTCTCATCTCATCCAATTACTAAATCAGGAATGGGTCAGACATGCAACAGTAGGCTTATTGGAAATTCACACATATACTGTTAACAAATTTTCAATTATTGTTAATCCACTTGCAGATTTCCAATTAACCTTCCACATGTGAAGTCCTGCTGATACCAACTTTTATGACCCTGGCTTCTTCTTCTGCTGACAAATTGATGATCAGAATTTAACTTCAAAAAGGTCAAGTTCAACAGAGGGATGAAAGAATGCTAATCATATCAAACGCATCATATCCTAATCTCCTACTGAGCTTTGGAAATCCACACAAACATTTTCTTTCTTTTCCTCTTTCATCTGTATTACCACATGCTTCAAGCATTGCAATGTTGCATAATAGTCTGGGGAGAGAGGATTAAATGCAATCATTTGAAAACTTCAAGCTATGAAGCAAAACTTAGAACTTTGAGCATTAAATGTAAATAGTTATATACCCACAACAAAACATGGACCAGCAGAGGTTTTCAGGCAATCTTCTAAAAGCCTCATCCGAATTCTGTGGAGTTCTGGCTTATCCCATTCTTCTGAATCCAATCCCCAGTAAACATCTATTACCTGCAATTTTGAAGTATGAATAGTAATCATCGATGATATATAGCTATTTGCATAAAGTGTATGAACAATAGAGAAAGCAACAGTAGCAAATGAAGTGCTGGGTAACCAGAGGCCCTGAAATTTCCATTTGATAAACCAATTTACCAAAAACCAGTACTTTTTGTGTTGGTCCACGTAGTTCAGTGTAGTTTTTATATTGTTCATGTAGCACCATGGTCCTGAAAAATGTTGTCTTGTTTTTACTGTGTACTGTACCAGGAGTTATGGTCGAAATAACGATAAAAAGCAACTTGACTTGACAGAAGTCTATGGGCGTCTGATTTATTTCTTTAGCGATACAATGGATAAGAGGCCCTTTCGGCCCTTTGAGCCACACGCCCAGTAACCCCACACAAACCCAATCAGGGGACAATTTACAATGACCAATCAACCTGGTAACCTGGTACTTCTTTGGACTAAGGGAGGAAGCCAGAGCCCTCAGGGAAAACCCATGCATTCCACTGGGAGGACATACGGAGACTCCTTACAGAGGATGCTGGCAACGGACTCCGAACTCCTACGTTGAGTTAGAATTCCACTAATGACTACACTACCGTGGCACCCTTGATTCTGCAAATGGTTGGAAAGGGCAAAATAATGACGATTGACAGAGAGAACAGATGATGCAATGTCTGATCAAAACTGCCATAAGTCAGTTCCAAGTGTGCAAACAAATAACTTCTCTGAGAGCACAGAGGATGTCTTGGTGAGAGAAACACAAACACCAAGGGGTGAGATTAACAGGATGAATCGAGGAAACAAATTTTGAGGAATGAGTAAAACAAACTCTCCTGCACAGTTATATTCTTTCAATAAAATTTCTATCTTCCTCAAATATCCCACTGCAGTTTAAAAGCTTCTTGACAATATTTGCACCAGTCTCCAAAATCTCCAAGTTAGTAATTGAAATAAATCCTTTGAGATGTTTAAATTACAATTCTTACCACAACTCAAGATGCTGGGTACCAAGCAGGAAGTGATAACTGATAAGCTGGCGGAGAAGAGCTTCAGTTGCTGATGTTTGCATCCGTTAGTACAGTCCCAATAATTCAGACAGAAAGTTAGTTTAGTGTGATTGTTGCTAGCAGAGGAGAATAACACAAAGGTGTTCCAATTGTGCAAAAGGTCAGAAATGCAAGAAATCTATGACTAATATTCATGCTCTGTGGCATTAAAGGTGAAGCTAGATGAATCTGGTAAACCTGAGGAAATATTAATATCTCACAATCTTGTATTTTGTTTAAATATCTTGTGTTGTATCAACTGACAGGAGGCTAACGGAAGTGGTGAACATGGTGAAGATTAATTGAAGTGGGTATAGAGCTTCTGATGGCAGAAGGAAATATGATTGCACACTTCAATTCACTCCCAATGGTCCTTCTCCCTTTCTAATGACAATACTGATCCTCCAAAATGGCCACTTAAGAATCTTAAAACCAGCTGGAGAACTGTATCTAACACTTGGAATCAGCAGTACTAAAAAACAGTAGTGCAATTATTTAGTGAACTGAATGTAGTACGTGGTGCTGCAGTTCAATGTGCCCAAGCTACTGTGAAATTTAAACCCTACTTCACACATCATTATACAAGTGCACATTTAATGACAGTATGAGTTTAATAAGTGAACATACTGTGATGAAAATTGTTTTCCACACTGATGCCCAATTTGCTTTTCCATGCCGATGCACTTTAACAGATGAAATTAAAAAGAAGCTGTTTCGTTCTGGCTCCCTGTATAGGCAAAAGCTCCAAACTTTCTTGCAAGGATGCTATCGGCTGCAATGGTTTAAGGAGATTCTTCAAGCTAATAGGAGCCCAGGAACCAACTGCTTTCAGTCTGGATTATCTCAGTGGCAGAACAAAGTCTTTCATTTTGCCTCAGGCTTAGTACTGGACAAGGCAATTAGCAGTTTACAATTAGGCAGAGCACAAATATAAAATGTGATGGAAAGATTTAGATAATATACAGATAATATCTCAAAAATCCAGTAATTGAAAAAAAAACTTTCATCAGAAGCATTATTAAACACATTTTTTTTTCATTGACTTCAATCAAATGAAATCAGTAGGCCATTTTGCTGTGATTATGTCACTACCCAGCACCTGAAGACAAACACTTACATGACCAGATATTACTGTGGAGGCAAAATACATTCCAAAATAAACATGAATTTATTTACTGTAACAATTGCTTGATGAAAAGTATTGTTTAGTTGTCATCGGCGTGATAAGGATTGAAAATGTATGCTGCTTTTTCCTTTCAAATACTTTGTAATTGATGATATTGTTGATTGTATTCTGCCTCATACATGACTGCAACATCTATAAAAGCATTGAAAGAGAAAAAAACAAGCTTTATATGAGGGTAGGAGTTTGTTTACCCCTTTAGGAAGAACAATCTGGGCAGCTAAGCCACCTAACAGACACCTGTATGCACATTGCCACAAAGAGAAAGATCAAAATAATATGGCAGTGATGATCTCAGGATATGTCACAACACTTCACAGTCAATGAAATGTCGCTGCTGTTGTAACACAGAGGGAATTGCAGTATAAATGTACAGGACAACTGTTCAGCTCACACTCCCAACAATTTCTAAGCATTTGCTCATCATTCATCCTGCCCAGGTGTGAATGTTCTCTCCATTACCTGGAATTCAAGTCCATAGTTTTCCCTGCAGAATTCCCGCAGTTTAGGGTACACATGCTCCTTCAGTGACTTCCTTTCTGCTTCTGTGTCTGTGAGGAGACATGCATCAAAGCACCACAAGTTATTTCCACCTGTCAAAATGGAAAGACGGTTTCTTTTCATGGACAAAAACATATTGTGGCCAGGGAAACATGCAGCTTTTTCTGGAAAACAGTAAGAACCACTCATATTTAATGATTAGTAAAAAAATCATCTACTGAAAAGTTGTGTGCCTTGTACTTTCAAAGATAGAGGTCAGAAAAGACACATCAGAAAAAAACAATCATTACAGAATTTTGTTTCAGTATTTTAAACACAGTTGGTAGCATTTATAATTTCTATGTTGATTTTGTCACTTTTGAAAATATTCCATCAACCTATGTGGTTGACAAACATTTTTAACTTAGACCAGGCACATACAGTATTTCAAATGTCCTCACTTTTGCAAGTGCATTTGAATAAACTTCTACATCTAAGCCTTGAGTCCTTTCATAGACTTTATTTGTCACAGCTTCCAAAATTACTTTGCCTAAGACCAACACAGATACAATCTTCATAACGTTTCCATAACTTCTCCCTATTCGTCAAAAAATTGTTGTTTGTTTTGATGCTAGAAAATGATCTGACAAGTTTTCACTATTTTTGAAGCTACAGCACCACTGATCAATTGTTCCATAGACCAGCCCATTACATTCCTATTCTTTATCATTCTCTGACTAGAATCTTGTCACCCTGCTAGAGACAAGTTATACTTTTATTAGCAAGTAAGACTCTCTAAGGGAATGCATCTTGTTTCAGTCAGCAGTGAAGCGACAATATATACAATTCACCATGAAACCCACAAACAATGGCATGGTTTTCCCTCTTTCTATTGTCATTTGTTCCCACACACCACCTCTTGGGGATCTGATGCCCCAGCAACTGATATCATCAGGTAGGCTAAGTCACCAATCAGGTCGAAGAATACTCAGTAAAAGTTGGGCAAGAAGTAAAATGCCCTGTTTTTTATTAGCTGAACCTACCTGAAGTTGGCTCACTGTTCAGATGCCCTTGCATTTACCTAATCTGAATATCAAAGTCAGACCGACGTTGGCCCTTTACACCCAGGTCATAGCAATGGGAAGCACAGTGTAGAGGTCTCCCCTCTGGAATGCTCCTGACGGGCTTTGATGGGTGACAAAGATGTGAGCGCAGCCTTGCCTTCTGTCAAAGTTCTCAAAGCTTTAATCATTTTTGAGACATTTAAAAACAACTAACATTTACATAACACACACAAAATGCTGGTGGAACACAGCAGGCCAGGCAGCATCTATAGGGACAAGCACTGTCGACGTTTCGGGCCGAGACCCTTCGTCAGGACTAACTGAAAGGAAAGATAGTAAGAGATTTGAAATGCGCATTTCCCCCTCCCCCCACTACTATCAAATCTTTTACCATCTTTCCTTTCGGTTAGTCCTGACGAAGGGTCTCAGCCCGAAACGTCGACAGCACTTCTCCCTATAGATGCTGCCTGGCCTGCTGCGTTCCACCAGCATTTTGTGTGTGTTGTTGTTTGAAATTCCAGCATCTGCAGATTTCCTCGTGTTTGCTCTTAAAATTTACATAAATTATTTTAAAAAAATACTTACAGGACTAGGTATATATATAAAACTAGGGTGTCTAAGACTTTTGCACAATACTGTATTATGTCTTTCCAGTTACAAAATCACACTTAATACTACTGATCTAATACAAAGTACTCTTAGTTCTGTTCCCAACCACCTTCCTATCTTAACCAATATGTAGTACTGTGCAAATGTCTTAGGCATCCTAGCAATATATATATACACACACACACCAAGACTTTGGCACAGTACTGTATAGTCACCCTTTGTTTTCTGATTCACGTACTTTGTATTTCCAGTGACATCTGACCCAACATGAGGTCTGACTGGGCATGGCAATGGAAAGGTAGGTCCCTAGTGTAACCATTGCTTCCATTAGCACAATAGATAACACAGAAGAGGAGTAGGATATTTCTTAACAACACCTGTTAATATTTTTGTGTTTGACTATGCATCCACAGATATCAGAACTGGCACCAATTTTGCAGATGAACCACAGTGTATTATCTTTACAATTGTGAATGACTGTTACTTAATGACCTGTGTTGCAGCCATCAATTATACACTATTATAACTCAGATTGACTAGTTCAGTGGATCTGAGGGTTAAAAAAATGCAAGTGTATAACCAGGCATGTGCTCCTGGTGCTGACGTCAATGAAATTTGCCAATGATAGCACTGTTTTTGGCAGAATCTCAGATGCCTCAGAGGGGTACAGGAGTGAGTTAGATCAGAGAGTTGAGTGGTGTTGCTGCATCAACCTCACACTTAAGTAAGGAAGACCAAAGAACTGATTGTGGACTTCAGGAAAAGGAATTTGGGAGAACACACACCAGTATTCATTAAGGGGTCAATGGTGGAAAGGGTGAACAGATTCAGGGTCCTGGGAGTCAAGATCTTCGAGGATCAGTCCTGGGACCAACACATTGATGCATTCAAGAAGATGGTATACCAATGGCTCTACTTTGTTAGGAATGTGAGGAGATTTGGCAGGTCACCAAAGGCTCTTATAAATTTCTATAGAGGTATGTTGGGGAGCATTCTGACTTCTTTTATCACACCCTCGAATGGAAGCTCCAATGCACAGGATCACAAAAAGCTGTAGAGGGTTATAGGCTCAGCCAAGTCCATCATTGGCACAAGACTCACAACCATTCAGGACATCTCCAATAGAGGTGCTCAGTAAGTCGGTATCCATCATTAAAGATCATGATAGCACACTTGGCGTATTGTGTGCTGTTTTGAGCTCCTTATTTTAGAAAGGATATATACTGACATTGGAGAGGGTTCAGATAAGATTCACAAGAATGATTCTAGGAATGAAAGGGTTACCGTGTGAGGAATGTCTGGCAGCTCTTGGGCTGTGTGCCCTGAAGTTCAGGAGAATGAGGGGGGATTGCATAGAAACGTTCTGAATGTTAAAAGGCCTGAACAGATTAGATATGACAAAGTTATTTCCAATGGTAAGGGAATCTAGGACAGGATTGAAGGACATCCATTTAGAACAGAAATGCAGATAAATTACTTTAGTCAGATGGTGGTAAATCTGTGGAATTTGTTGCCGCAAGTGGCTGTGGAAGCCAAGTCATTGGGTGCATTTAAGGCAGAGATAGATAGCTTCTTGATAAGCCAGGGCATCAAAGGGTATGGGGAGAAGGCAGGGGAGTGGGGATGACTGGATGAATTGGATCAGCCATGATTGAATGGTGGAGCAGATTCAATGGGCTGAATGGCCTACTTCTGTTCCTATATCTTATGGTCTTATCATCATCATCTGTGACAAGCTCTCTTCTCATTACTACCATCAAGGAGGAGGTACAGGATCATGAAAACTCAATCTCATTCATTCCAGAACAGCTTCTTCCCCTCCATCAGATTTCTCAACAATCCGTGAACCTATTATTCCTCCTTTTCACAATATTTGCTGATTTTGGTAACTTACATATATATTTTTATGCCTTTGTATTTCATTTCATTTAACACGTGTTCATTGTGATACATCCAAAAAAGCTGAGAAGTCAACATTTATTTAGCATTCTGGTTACAAATGAGGAGGAAGTTACAGACTGCATGCGAATGACCTACTCTTATTCTTGCTGATCTCTTGTCCAGGCTTTCCCAGTTTCAGTTACAACACTTACTTTAAGTTAATGAACTGAAATGTAATGGAAATCTCAGTTTTCAAAACAGAGGCAATGGAAGAATGTATTCATATCTGAGCTCCATGAGAAAGGTCAGCATTTGTTGCCCGTCCAATATGGCCACCTTCTTCAACTGCTGATGTTCTTGTGTGAAGAAGCTACAGCATTAAGAGCTTTAGCACTGGCAGTGAAAGAATGGCAATATGTTTCATGTCAGATGTTGTGTGACTTGGAGAGCAAATTGGTGCTGGTGTTCCCATGCACCTTTTGTACTTGTCACCCTAGCTAGGAAATGTTCTAGGTTTAGGAGATGCTGTCAGAATACAATATACAGAACAGGAGCAGGTAGAGGCCACTCAGTCCCTCAGTATGGTCCTGCCATTCAATATGATCATGGCTGAACTGTGATAAAATTCATAAAATTATTCCTCAATATGTTCTGAGTATTTCAGCTACCACTAATACAAACAAATTAGCATTTATTTCTTCTCTTTTGTGCCACTTTCCCACAGCCCTCAATTCCCTAATTTTTGAAAAATTAATCTCCTTTAAATGATGAATGATCTGGTGCTGAATGATCTGGCACTCCACAGCCCTTCAGAGCAAATGATTCCGGAGATCTTTCCGCCTCTCATGCACTCTAATCTTAAATATGGCAACTACACTCAGTAGCCACTTTATTAGATACAAGAGGGAAACAAGGGGTGATATCCTGCTGCTGTAGCCATTCAACTGCAGGGTTCGACGTGTTGTGCCGTCAGTGATGCTCTTCTGCACAACTCTGTTGTAACATGCGGTTATGTGAGTTATTCTCGACTTCCTGTCAGCTTAACTAATCCAACCTCTCTCATTAAAAAGGCATTTTCACCATAAAACTGCCACTCACTGGATATGCTATTCTTCGCACCACTCTCTGCAAACTCTTGACACTGTTGTGCATGAAAATCACAGAGATAAGCAGTTTCTGTGATACTGAAACCATCTTGTCTGGCACCAACAATCATTTCATGGTCAAGGTCACCTAGGTGATATTCTTTCTGATATTTGGTCTGGACACCAGCTGAACCTCTTGGTCATGTCTGCATGCTTTTATGCATTGAGCTGCTGCCACATGAGTGGCTGATTAGATGTTTGCATTGGCAAGCAGGT
Source organism: Hypanus sabinus (assembly GCF_030144855.1). NCBI lineage: Eukaryota > Metazoa > Chordata > Chondrichthyes > Myliobatiformes > Dasyatidae > Hypanus > Hypanus sabinus. Next base: position 42,604,149 of record NC_082719.1, on the reverse strand, counting down.
GTACAGGTTCTGAGGTTCTCCCACTAGTAGAAAGATCCTTCCTTGCCAAGTCTCCTAGAGTTCTTAAGACCAACGGAGCATTAGAAAAGGAAGAATGAGATGCCAATTAATCATGGTGCTGAGTTTCCTGAGAACTGTTGGAACTGTACATGAGGAGAGGTGGAGAGGGTTTTCTAATATACTCCTGACTAGAGCTTGTGAGATGCTGAACATAATTTAGGGCGTCTGGAGGTGAATAATTCATCGTGGGATACTGAGACTCTCAGCTGTTATTTGAACCATAGTACTTATGTGATCAGTCCAGTGGACTTTCTGGTCATTAATTGTCCCAGAGTCTGATAGCAGGAAACTCATGAATGGAATGCTAGTAAATGTCATGTAGGTAATTAAGCCCTCTTATTGGAGATGTTCAATATTTGCCACTTGAGTGGCATGAATACTTATAAACTTAAGTGAGAATTTTTAGTCAGTCTTGCTACATGCATGCCTAGTCTGTTTCCTTTTGTGAGGTGTAGTGAATAGATATGAACACTGTGCAATAATCAATATGCCATCCTAAATCTGACATTTCCTTGGAAGGTCTTTGATGAAGCAGCTGATGGCAGTTGGGACTAAGACTGCCCAGTGGCACTCCTGCAGTTACTGACCTCTGACAATCACAACTACCTTTCTTTGTGTGAGGTTTTGCTCTTCATGCCATTGACTTTAGTTTCCTTCAATTGGTGGCTGACACATTCAATCAATCTACTCTTAGACTACTTTCACAGCGTGCTACAAAAATGTAAAAAAATATTAAATCCATTTTGCACACAATGAGTTGAAAGAACCGGTTGCATCTAAAAGCAGAAAATTCTGAAAGTACTCACGGTCAATAATCTCTCATATGAATTCTGATAAAGTGTCTTTGACCTATAACATTAATTTTTTCACTCTCTGCCGATGCTATCGGACCCACTCAGTAATTTCAGCATTTTCTATTTATATTTCAGATATCTGGTGTCTGCAGACTTTTTGCTTTAGGATTGGTGTTTTGCTGATAATCGTAAATTGATCTTCTTGTATATTTGTGATCACAACATTGTTCATACTGCTAAATTCAATACAATCTTTGCTCTCATTGCCAGCTTCTTATCATCCAATATTTATGACAGGACAGGACATTTTGACCTACTGATTAGTATTCCTTCAGTGAAAGTGCTGTGAAACTTGCCTTTCTTTATGTATAATAGACATTTTGTAAATTGTTATACACTCAGTACACTCACTTTATTACATACCTCTTTACAACAGCACGTTAATGCAAATATCTAATCAGTCAATCATGTGACAGCAACTCAATGCATAAGAACATCCAGACATGGTCAAGAGATTCAGCTGTTGTTCAAACAACATGTCAAAATGGAGAAAATAGGTGATCTAACTAACTTTGACCATGTCAGATGTGGTCATTTGAGTGCCTCAGAAAATGCTGATCTGGGAGTTTCCTACTCATCAGTCTCTTGATTTTACATAGAATGCTGCAAGAAACAAGCAAAAAAAAAAAAAAATCCAATGAGCAGCAGTTCTGTGGGTGAAAACAGCTTGTTAATGAGGGAGGTCAGAGGAGAACGGTCAGACTGGTTCAAGCTGACAGGAAGATGACAGTCACTCACATAACCACTGGTGTGCAGAAGAGCATCTCTGAATTCACAGCACGTCTAACCTTGAAGTGGATGGGCTACAGCATCAGAAGACCATGAACGCACACTCAGTGGCCACTTTACTAGGTACAAGAGGTACCTAATGAAGTGGCCACTGAGTGTAAATATTTATGATTGAACTTATTCTATTGGCTGCTCACAATATTCAAGATTCAAGATCGTTTAATGCCATTTCCAGTCCACAAGTGTAAAGGAGAACAAATAGTTGTTACTCCAGATCCAATTCTGCACAAAAGACAATAAGGTAAATAATGCAATAATAAATACACAATAAATATAAATACACGAGATAACTTTTGTACATAGATTGATTGTCTGTCCTTCAAGTGACACTAGGCACAGGAGTGTCTATGCATAAAGTGGCTGACAGATGATAAAGTGGTGGTTTGGGGTGGGTGGGTTAGTGAGTGTAATTGTCCATCAGCTTGGGGAAAGTAACTGTTTATGACTCTGAGGGTCCAGGCATCGAGGTTCTGTAGCCTCCTCATGATGGGAACGGGCCAAACAGTCCATGAGCTGTGGGCGGGAACCCTAATGATGTTACTGGCCCTCTTCCAGCACCTTTCTGTATATATGTCCTTGATGGCAGGTAGGCTGGTGCCGATCATGCACTGGGTAGTTCTCACTACCTGTTGTAGAGTCTTCCCGTCTGCTGAATAGCAGCAGTCCCAGGAGTTTGAAGCGGCTCACAGGTTTTACTGTTGTGCTTCCAGTGTAAAGAGGGGTGTGAGTGGTAGGGGTTCCCCTGAAGTGATAACCATCTCCTTTGTCTTACTGGTGTTGAGAAGAAAATTATTTGCTTGGCACCAGGCTTTGTGCTCTCCCACCTTATTTCTGTAGGCCATCTCATTGTTGTTGGCAATGAGCCCCACCACTGTCTGCCATCGGCAAACTTGACAATGTGATTATCGTGATTACCTTGTAGATAAGAGCAAGCATTAACAATTTGTATGAGCAAGCCTGTTCTTCTGAAATTCTACTATAGAAGCTCTGATTGTATATCTGGTTTTCAAAGTTGAAGGTAAATTTATTCTCAAAGTACATATATGTCACCATATACAACCCTGGGATTCATTAAACACAAAGTCCACTGCAGATGCTGTGGTCAAATCAACACGTACAACACACTGGAGGAACTCAGCAGGTCGGGCAGCATCCATTGGAATGAGCAGTCAACGTTTCGGGCTGAGACCCTTCGTCAGGACTGAAGAAGGAGGGGGCAGGGGCCCTATAAAGAAGGTGGGGAGGAAGGGTGGAAAACCAATCAGAGGAAAGATCAAGGGGTGGGGGAGGGGATAGGCAGGAGAGGTGAAGAAGGAATGTAAGGGGAAAGCACTATGGGGATCTTAATGATATTACTGGGCCTGAGTTCCTCTAGTGTGTTTGTACCTGGGGTTCACTGTCTTGCTGACACAAATTCAGCAGCCATAATAGAATCAATGAAAGACCGGGTGTACACCCAGTGCGCAAAAGACAACAAACTGTTTAAGTACAAAAATAAAGAAGAAATAATAATAGTAATAATAATAAATATCAAGAACATGAGAAGAAGAGTCCTTGAAAGTGAGTCCATATGTTGTGGGAACATTTCAATGATGGCACAAGTGAAGTTGAGTGAAGTTATCCCCTTTGGTTCTAGGGCCTAATGGTTGAGGTGCGATAACTGTTCCTGAGACTGGTGGTGTGAGTCCTGAGGCTCCTGTACCTTCTTTCTGATGGTAGCAGTGAGAAGAGAGCATGGTCTGGATGGTGGCATTCCTGATGATGGATGCTGCTTTCCTGTGACAATGCTCTGTGTAGATGGGCTCAGTGGTGTGGAGGGCCTTACATGCGATGGACTGGGCCATATCTATTACCTTTTGTAGGATTTTACATTCAAGGGCATTGGTGTTTCCATACCAGGCTATGGCGCAGCCAATCAATATACTCCATCGCATATCAATAGAAATTTGTTGAAGTTTTAGATGTCATGCTGAATCTTTGCAAACCCCTGAGTAGGTAGAGGCACTATTGTGCTTCCTTCATAATGCACTTATGTGCCAGGCCAGGCCAGGTCCTCTGAAATGATAACACTGATGAATTTAAAATTGTTGACCTTCTCCAGCTCTGATCCCCTGTTGAGGACTCCTGATATCAGCCTCTGGTCTCTTTCTCCTGAAGTCAAAAATCAGCTCCTTGGTCTTGCTGACAATGGGGAAGAGGTTGTTGTTCTGGCACCACTCAGCCAGATTTTCGATCTTCCTCCTAAATGTGATTTGCTACCACCCTTGAATCGGTCTACGGCAGTGGTGCCATCAGCAAACTTGAATATGGCATTGGAGCTGTTTCAAATACGTGCACAAAATACTTCTGAATGTATAAAAGCAATGACCCAAATTTAAAGTAAATTCTGGAAGCTTCCTCATTCAAATAATGCATGAAGATTTGCTGAAGGTGATCCATCTGAAAAGAATGTTGAGGAGCAGCTCAATTGCTCCTGAACTTTTCCATTTAGGATCCTTCAGTGTCTATCCACGTGTTTGTCCTCTTCAATTTGTTCAACAACAATTGCAAGTAAGAGCAATAAAACTCAGTCTGTCCTGCACAAATGTTCAGTTACATGATCAAGATTTGCTCAGACTATTTTCCTCTCCTTCCTTGGCACAAAGCCAATACAGATTTACTCCCCACAGTTTCAAGAAGCTATTCACTATTCAATTAAATTAATTAGGCATTCCATGCATGATGATCCTTTCCTCTTCTGATGCCTCTCAATGCTCTTAGCATTCTTTATATATCCACAACCTTCTTCCCACCATTCTGTTCTCAAGTTCAGCATTTCATCCTCACTTTAACCCCATCTGCTTCTGACATCTTTCTTTCTCCAACACTTCGATGTGCTAATACTAACAGTTTTTAACATGCTGCTCCTTACCGTCGTTGCAAAACATAATTTCTCGCATTCACGGCTGCCGAAATATTCCTCTTAGCAAGCCTTCCCCTTTAAGAGCACTTACTCTGTCTTCACAACACGCCAGATAAGACTGCCTTACTGCATGGTGTAAATTGAAGTCTCATTTTGAGAATGATCAGCATTCCAGACAAGCCCATCAGGGGCACCCAAAGTCAAGTGTCTAACTGTAGAAATTCATTATTTAAAATGTCACAAGAAAATAAATATTAATGGTGAAATTTTAACAAGTAACTACACAAAGTGTTGAATGAAGAGTGACATATCTTCTGGATTAGTAAGATTTGTACTTGATATTCCATTCTCGTTATTCCCCTGTAGTCCTTATCACTATAATAGTCCAGGCTAAATATTAATTGGCTGAGATTACTACAGAACATGTCAGAACTAAGAGTACAGAGTAATTCAGTGATCCGAAACGTTGGTGTTCCTAGGGGGAGTGCCACAGTATTTTAACCCTAGCTTGTTATGCTATTTCGTTCAAACTACAGAATTATGAGCAGGGTGAGACAGTACACCAGGATCAGGATCAGGTGAGACAGTACACCAGGATCAGGATCAGGTGAGACAGTACACCAGGATCAGGATCAGGAGAGACCGTACACCAGGATCAGGATCAGGTGTGTCAGTACACCAGGATCAGGATCAGGTGAGACAGTACACCAGGATCTGGATCAGGTGAGACAGTACACCAGGATCAGGAGCAGGTGAGACAGTACACCAGGATCAGGAGTAGGTGTGTCAGTACACCAGGATCAGGATCAGGTGTGTCAGTACACCAGGATCAGGATCAGGTGAGACCGTACACCAGGATCAGGATCAGGTGTGTCAGTACACCAGGATCAGGATCAGGTGAGACAGTACACCAGGATCTGGATCAGGTGAGACAGTACACCAGGATCAGGATCAGGTGAGACAGTACACCAGGATCTGGATCAGGTGAGACAGTACACCAGGATCTGGATCAGGTGTGTCAGTACACCAGGATCAGGAGTAGGTGTGTCAGTACACCAGGATCAGGATCAGGTGTGTCAGTACACCAGGATCAGGATCAGGTGAGACCGTACACCAGGATCAGGATCAGGTGTGTCAGTACACCAGGATCAGGATCAGGTGTGTCAGTACACCAGGATCAGGATCAGGTGAGACAGTACACCAGGATCAGGATCAGGTGTGTCAGTACACCAGGATCAGGATCAGGTGTGTCAGTACACCAGGATCAGGATCAGGTGAGACAGTACACCAGGATCAGGATCAGGAGAGACTGTACACCAGGATCAGGATCAGATGTGTCAGTACACCAGGATCAGGATCAGGTGTGTCAGTACACCAGGATCAGGATCAGGTGAGACCGTACACCAGGATCAGGATCAGGAGAGACTGTACACCAGGATCAGGATCAGATGTGTCAGTACACCAGGATCAGGATCAGGTGAGACAGTACACCAGGATCAGGATCAGGTGAGACAGTACACCAGGATCAGGATCAGGTGAGACAGTACACCAGGATCAGGAGCAGGTGTGTCAGTACACCACGATCAGGATCAGGTGTGTCAGTACACCAGGATCAGGATCAGGTGTGTCAGTACACCAGGATCAGGAGCAGGTGGGTCAGTACACCAGGATCAGGATCAGTTGTGTCAGTACACCAGGATCAGGATCAGGTGTGTCAGTACACCAGGATCAGGAGCAGGTGGGTCAGTACACCAGGATCAGGATCAGGTGTGTCAGTACACCAGGATCAGGAGCAGGTGGGTCAGTACACCAGGATCAGGATCAGGTGTGTCAGTACACCAGGATCAGGATCAGGTGAGACAGTACACTAGGATCAGGATCAGGTGAGACAGTACACCAGGATCAGGATCAGGTGTGTCAGTACACCAGGATCAGGATCAGGAGAGACAGTTCACCAGGATCAGGATCAGGTGTGTCAGTACACCAGGATCAGGATCAGGTGTGTCAGTACACCAGGATCAGGATCAGGTGTGTCAGTACACCAGGATCAGGATCAGGTGTGTCAGTACACCAGGATCAGGAGCAGGTGAGACCGTACACCAGGATCAGGATCAGGTGTGTCAGTAAACCAGGATCAGGATCAGGAGAGACAGTTCACCAGGATCAGGAGCAGGTGTGTCAGTACACCAGGATCAGGATCAGGTGTGTCTGTACACCAGTATCAGGATCAGGTGTGTCAGTACACCAGGATCTGAAGCAGGTGAGACCGTACACCAGGATCAGGATCAGGTGTGTCAGTACACCAGGATCAGGATCAGGTGTGTCAGTACACCAGGATCAGGATCAGGTGAGACAGTGCACCAGGATCAGTATCAGGTGGGACAGTACACCAGGATCAGGATCAGGTGAGACAGTACACCAGGATCAGGATCAGGTGTGTCAGTACACCAGGATCAGGATCAGGTGAGACAGTACACCAGGATCAGGATCAGGTGAGACAGTACACCAGGATCAGGTGTGTCAGTACACCAGGATCAGGATCAGGTGAGACAGTACACCAGGATCAGGATCAGGAGAGACCGTACACCAGGATCAGGATCAGTTGTGTCAGTACACCAGGATCAGGATCAGATGAGACAGTACACCAGTATCAGGATCAGGTGAGACAGTACACCAGGATCAGGTGTGTCAGTACACCAGGATCAGGAGTAGGTGTGTCAGTACACCAGGATCAGGATCAGGTGTGTCAGTACACCAGGATCAGGATCAGGTATGTCAGTACACCAGGATCAGGAGTAGGTGTGTCAGTACACCAGGATCAGGATCAGGTGAGACAGTACACCAGGATCTGGATCAGGTGTGTCAGTACACCAGGATCAGGAGTAGGTGTGTCAGTACACCAGGATCAGGATCAGGTGTGTCAGTACACCAGGATCAGGATCAGGTGAGACAGTAGACCAGGATCAGGATCAGGTGAGACAGTACACCAGGATCAGGATCAGGTGAGACAGTAGACCAGGATCAGGATCAGGTGTGTCAGTACACCAGTATCAGGATCAGGTGTGTCAGTACACCAGGATCAGGATCAGGTGAGACAGTATAACAGTATCAGGATCAGGTGTGTCAGTACACCAGGATCAGGATCAGGTGTGTCAGTACACCAGGATCAGGATCAAGTGTGTCAGTGCACCAGGATCAGGATCAGGTGAGACAGTGCACCAGGATCAGGATCAGGTGAGACAGCACACCAGGATCAGGATCAGGTGAGACCGTACACCAGGATCAGGATCAGGTGAGACCGTACACCAGGATCAGGATCAGATGTGTCAGTACACCAGGATCAGGATCAGGTGAGACAGTACACCAGGATCAGGATCAAGTGTGTCAGTGCATCAGGATCAGGTGTGTAGGTGCACCAGGATCAGGATCAGGTGAGACAGTACACCAGGATCAGGATCAAGTGTGTCAGTGCATCAGGATCAGGTGAGACAGTGCACCAGGATCAGGATCAGGTGTGTCAGTACACCAGGATCAGGATCAAGTGTGTCAGTGCACCAGGATCAGGATCAGGTGAGACAGTGCACCAGGATCAGGATCAGGTGAGACAGCACACCAGGATCAGGATCAGGTGAGACCGTACACCAGGATCAGGATCAGGTGAGACCGTACACCAGGATCAGGATCAAGTGTGTCAGTGCATCAGGATCAGGTGTGACAGTGCACCAGGATCAGGATCAGGTGTGTCAGTGCATCAGGATCAGGTGGGACAGTACACCAGGATCAGGATCATGTGAGACAGTACACCAGGATCAGGATCAGGTGAGACAGTACACCAGGATCTGGATCATGTGAGACAGTACACCAGGATCAGGATCAGGTGAGACAGTACACCAGGATCAGGATCAGGTGTGTCAGTGCATCAGGATCAGGTGGGACAGTACACCAGGATCAGGATCATGTGAGACAGTACACCAGGATCAGGATCAGGTGAGACAGTACACCAGGATCAGGATCAGGTGAGACAGTACACCAGGATCAGGATCAGGTGTGTCAGTACACCAGGATCAGGATCAGGTGTGTCAGTACACCAGGATCAGGATCAGGTGTGTCAGTACACCAGGATCAGGATCAGGTGTGTCAGTACACCAGGATCAGGATCAGGTGTGTCAGTGCATCAGGATCAGGTGAGACAGTACACCAGGATCAGGATCAGGTGAGACAGTACACCAGGATCAGGATCAGGTGTGTCAGTACACCAGGATCAGGATCAGGTGAGACAGTACACCAGGATCAGGATCAGGTGTGTCAGTACACCAGGATCAGGATCAGGTGAGACATCACACCAGGATCAGGATCAGGTGAGACAGTACACCAGTATCAGGATCAGGTGAGACAGTACACCAGGATCAGGTGTGTCAGTACACCAGGATCAGGAGTAGGTGTGTCAGTACACCAGGATCAGGATCAGTTGTGTCAGTACACCAGGATCAGGATCAGATGAGACAGTACACCAGTATCAGGATCAGGTGAGACAGTACACCAGGATCAGGTGTGTCAGTACACCAGGATCAGGAGTAGGTGTGTCAGTACACCAGGATCAGGATCAGTTGTGTCAGTACACCAGGATCAGGATCAGATGAGACAGTACACCAGGATCAGGATCAGGTGAGACAGTACACCAGGATCTGGATCAGGTGTGTCAGTACACCAGGATCAGGAGTAGGTGTGTCAGTACACCAGGATCAGGAGTAGGTGTGTCAGTACACCAGGATCAGGATCAGGTGAGACAGTACACCAGGATCTGGATCAGGTGTGTCAGTACACCAGGATCAGGAGTAGGTGTGTCAGTACACCAGGATCAGGATCAGGTATGTCAGTACACCAGGATCAGGAGTAGGTGTGTCAGTACACCAGGATCAGGATCAGGTGAGACCGTACACCAGGATCAGGATCAGATGTGTCAGTACACCAGGATCAGGATCAGGTGAGACCGTACACCAGGATCAGGATCAGGTGTGTCAGTACACCAGGATCAGGATCAGGTATGTCAGTACACCAGGATCAGGAGTAGGTGTGTCAGTACACCAGGATCAGGATCAGGTGAGACAGTACACCAGGATCTGGATCAGGTGTGTCAGTACACCAGGATCAGGAGTAGGTGTGTCAGTACACCAGGATCAGGATCAGGTGTGTCAGTACACCAGGATCAGGATCAGGTGTGTCAGTACACCAGGATCAGGATCAGGTGAGACAGTAGACCAGGATCAGGATCAGGTGAGACAGTACACCAGGATCAGGATCAGGTGAGACAGTAGACCAGGATCAGGATCAGGTGTGTCAGTACACCAGTATCAGGATCAGGTGTGTCAGTACACCAGGATCAGGATCAGGTGAGACAGTATAACAGTATCAGGATCAGGTGTGTCAGTACACCAGGATCAGGATCAGGTGAGACAGTAGACCAGTATCAGGATCAGGTGTGTCAGTACACCAGGATCAGGATCAGGTGTGTCAGTACACCAGGATCAGGATCAAGTGTGTCAGTGCACCAGGATCAGGATCAGGTGAGACAGTGCACCAGGATCAGGATCAGGTGAGACAGCACACCAGGATCAGGATCAGGTGAGACCGTACACCAGGATCAGGATCAGGTGAGACCGTACACCAGGATCAGGATCAGATGTGTCAGTACACCAGGATCAGGATCAGGTGAGACAGTACACCAGGATCAGGATCAGGTGTGTCAGTACATCAGGATCAGGTGAGACAGTGCACCAGGATCAGGATCAGGTGTGTCAGTACACCAGGATCAGGATCAGGAGAGACAGTTCACCAGGATCAGGATCAGGTGTGTCAGTACACCAGGATCAGGATCAGGTGTGTCAGTACACCAGGATCAGGTTTAGGTGTGTCAGTACACCAGGATCAGGATCAGGTGTGTCAGTACACCAGGATCAGGAGCAGGTGAGACCGTACACCAGGATCAGGATCAGGTGTGTCAGTAAACCAGGATCAGGATCAGGAGAGACAGTTCACCAGGATCAGGAGCAGGTGTGTCAGTACACCAGGATCAGGATCAGGTGTGTCTGTACACCAGGATCAGGATCAGGTGTGTCAGTACACCAGGATCTGAAGCAGGTGAGACCGTACACCAGGATCAGGATCAGGTGTGTCAGTACACCAGGATCAGGATCAGGTGTGTCAGTACACCAGGATCAGGATCAGGTGAGACAGTGCACCAGGATCAGTATCAGGTGGGACAGTACACCAGGATCAGGATCAGGTGAGACAGTACACCAGGATCAGGATCAGGTGTGTCAGTACACCAGGATCAGGATCAGGTGAGACAGTACACCAGGATCAGGATCAGGTGAGACAGTACACCAGGATCAGGTGTGTCAGTACACCAGGATCAGGATCAGGTGAGACAGTACACCAGGATCAGGATCAGGAGAGACCGTACACCAGGATCAGGATCAGTTGTGTCAGTACACCAGGATCAGGATCAGATGAGACAGTACACCAGTATCAGGATCAGGTGAGACAGTACACCAGGATCAGGTGTGTCAGTACACCAGGATCAGGAGTAGGTGTGTCAGTACACCAGGATCAGGATCAGGTGTGTCAGTACACCAGGATCAGGATCAGGTATGTCAGTACACCAGGATCAGGAGTAGGTGTGTCAGTACACCAGGATCAGGATCAGGTGAGACAGTACACCAGGATCTGGATCAGGTGTGTCAGTACACCAGGATCAGGAGTAGGTGTGTCAGTACACCAGGATCAGGATCAGGTGTGTCAGTACACCAGGATCAGGATCAGGTGAGACAGTAGACCAGGATCAGGATCAGGTGAGACAGTACACCAGGATTAGGATCAGGTGAGACAGTAGACCAGGATCAGGATCAGGTGTGTCAGTACACCAGTATCAGGATCAGGTGTGTCAGTACACCAGGATCAGGATCAGGTGAGACAGTATAACAGTATCAGGATCAGGTGTGTCAGTACACCAGGATCAGGATCAGGTGTGTCAGTACACCAGGATCAGGATCAAGTGTGTCAGTGCACCAGGATCAGGATCAGGTGAGACAGTGCACCAGGATCAGGATCAGGTGAGACAGCACACCAGGATCAGGATCAGGTGAGACCGTACACCAGGATCAGGATCAGGTGAGACCGTACACCAGGATCAGGATCAGATGTGTCAGTACACCAGGATCAGGATCAGGTGAGACAGTACACCAGGATCAGGATCAAGTGTGTCAGTGCATCAGGATCAGGTGTGTAGGTGCACCAGGATCAGGATCAGGTGAGACAGTACACCAGGATCAGGATCAAGTGTGTCAGTGCATCAGGATCAGGTGAGACAGTGCACCAGGATCAGGATCAGGTGTGTCAGTACACCAGGATCAGGATCAAGTGTGTCAGTGCACCAGGATCAGGATCAGGTGAGACAGTGCACCAGGATCAGGATCAGGTGAGACAGCACACCAGGATCAGGATCAGGTGTGTCAGTACACCAGGATCAGGATCAGGTGAGACCGTACACCAGGATCAGGATCAGGTGAGACCGTACACCAGGATCAGGATCAAGTGTGTCAGTGCATCAGGATCAGGTGTGACAGTGCACCAGGATCAGGATCAGGTGTGTCAGTGCATCAGGATCAGGTGGGACAGTACACCAGGATCAGGATCATGTGAGACAGTACACCAGGATCAGGATCAGGTGAGACAGTACACCAGGATCTGGATCATGTGAGACAGTACACCAGGATCAGGATCAGGTGAGACAGTACACCAGGATCAGGATCAGGTGTGTCAGTGCATCAGGATCAGGTGGGACAGTACACCAGGATCAGGATCATGTGAGACAGTACACCAGGATCAGGATCAGGTGAGACAGTACACCAGGATCAGGATCAGGTGAGACAGTACACCAGGATCAGGATCAGGTGTGTCAGTACACCAGGATCAGGATCAGGTGTGTCAGTACACCAGGATCAGGATCAGGTGTGTCAGTACACCAGGATCAGGATCAGGTGTGTCAGTACACCAGGATCAGGATCAGGTGAGACAGTACACCAGGATCAGGATCAGGTGTGTCAGTGCATCAGGATCAGGTGAGACAGTACACCAGGATCAGGATCAGGTGAGACAGTACACCAGGATCAGGATCAGGTGTGTCAGTACACCAGGATCAGGATCAGGTGAGACAGTACACCAGGATCAGGATCAGGTGTGTCAGTACACCAGGATCAGGATCAGGTGAGACATCACACCAGGATCAGGATCAGGTGAGACAGTACACCAGTATCAGGATCAGGTGAGACAGTACACCAGGATCAGGTGTGTCAGTACACCAGGATCAGGAGTAGGTGTGTCAGTACACCAGGATCAGGATCAGGTGTGTCAGTACACCAGGATCAGGATCAGTTGTGTCAGTACACCAGGATCAGGATCAGATGAGACAGTACACCAGTATCAGGATCAGGTGAGACAGTACACCAGGATCAGGTGTGTCAGTACACCAGGATCAGGAGTAGGTGTGTCAGTACACCAGGATCAGGATCAGGTATGTCAGTACACCAGGATCAGGAGTAGGTGTGTCAGTACACCAGGATCAGGATCAGGTGAGAAAGTACACCAGGATCTGGATCAGGTGTGTCAGTACACCAGGATCAGGAGTAGGTGTGTCAGTACACCAGGATCAGGATCAGGTATGTCAGTACACCAGGATCAGGAGTAGGTGTGTCAGTACACCAGGATCAGGATCAGGTGAGACCGTACACCAGGATCAGGATCAGATGTGTCAGTACACCAGGATCAGGATCAGGTGAGACCGTACACCAGGATCAGGATCAGGTGTGTCAGTACACCAGGATCAGGATCAGGTATGTCAGTACACCAGGATCAGGAGTAGGTGTGTCAGTACACCAGGATCAGGATCAGGTGAGACAGTACACCAGGATCTGGATCAGGTGTGTCAGTACACCAGGATCAGGAGTAGGTGTGTCAGTACACCAGGATCAGGATCAGGTGTGTCAGTACACCAGGATCAGGATCAGGTGTGTCAGTACACCAGGATCAGGATCAGGTGAGACAGTAGACCAGGATCAGGATCAGGTGAGACAGTACACCAGGATCAGGATCAGGTGAGACAGTAGACCAGGATCAGGATCAGGTGTGTCAGTACACCAGTATCAGGATCAGGTGTGTCAGTACACCAGGATCAGGATCAGGTGAGACAGTATAACAGTATCAGGATCAGGTGTGTCAGTACACCAGGATCAGGATCAGGTGAGACAGTAGACCAGTATCAGGATCAGGTGTGTCAGTACACCAGGATCAGGATCAGGTGTGTCAGTACACCAGGATCAGGATCAAGTGTGTCAGTGCACCAGGATCAGGATCAGGTGAGACAGTGCACCAGGATCAGGATCAGGTGAGACAGCACACCAGGATCAGGATCAGGTGAGACCGTACACCAGGATCAGGATCAGGTGAGACCGTACACCAGGATCAGGATCAGATGTGTCAGTACACCAGGATCAGGATCAGGTGAGACAGTACACCAGGATCAGGATCAAGTGTGTCAGTGCATCAGGATCAGGTGTGTAGGTGCACCAGGATCAGGATCAGGTGAGACAGTACACCAGGATCAGGATCAAGTGTGTCAGTGCATCAGGATCAGGTGAGACAGTGCACCAGGATCAGGATCAGGTGTGTCAGTACACCAGGATCAGGATCAAGTGTGTCAGTGCACCAGGATCAGGATCAGGTGAGACAGTGCACCAGGATCAGGATCAGGTGAGACAGCACACCAGGATCAGGATCAGGTGAGACCGTACACCAGGATCAGGATCAGGTGAGACCGTACACCAGGATCAGGATCAAGTGTGTCAGTGCATCAGGATCAGGTGTGACAGTGCACCAGGATCAGGATCAGGTGTGTCAGTGCATCAGGATCAGGTGGGACAGTACACCAGGATCAGGATCATGTGAGACAGTACACCAGGATCAGGATCAGGTGAGACAGTACACCAGGATCTGGATCAGGTGTGTCAGTACACCAGGATCAGGATCAGGTGTGTCAGTGCATCAGGATCAGGTGAGACAGTACACCAGGATCAGGATCAGGTGAGACAGTACACCAGGATCAGGATCAGGTGTGTCAGTACACCAGGATCAGGATCAGGTGAGACAGTACACCAGGATCAGGATCAGGTGTGTCAGTACACCAGGATCAGGATCAGGTGAGATATCACACCAGGATCAGGATCAGGTGAGACCGTACACCAGGATCAGGATCAGGTGAGACAGTACACCAGGATCAGGATCAGGTGTGTCAGTACACCAGGATCAGGATCAGGTGAGACCGTACACCTGGATCAGGATCAGGTGAGACAGTACACCAGGATCAGGATCAGGTGTGTCAGTACACCAGGATCTGGATCAGGTGAGACCGTACACCAGGATCAGGATCAGGTGTGTCTGTACACCAGGATCAGGATCAGGTGTGTCAGTACACCAGGATCAGGAGCAGTTGAGAGAGTACACCAGGATCAGGATCAGGTGTGTCTGTACACCAGGATCAGGATCAGGTGTGTCAGTACACCAGGATCAGGATCAGGTGAGACCGTACACCAGGATCAGGAGTAGGTGTGTCAGTACACCAGGATCAGGATCAGGTGAGACAGTACACCAGGATCAGGATCAGGTGTGTCAGTACACC
This sequence comes from Hypanus sabinus, assembly GCF_030144855.1. Classification (NCBI taxonomy): domain Eukaryota; kingdom Metazoa; phylum Chordata; class Chondrichthyes; order Myliobatiformes; family Dasyatidae; genus Hypanus; species Hypanus sabinus. Next base: position 42,588,812 of record NC_082719.1, on the reverse strand, counting down.
AGGATCAGGATCAGGTGAGACTGTACACCAGGATCAGGATCAGGTGAGACAGTACACCAGGATCAGGATCAGGTGTGTCAGTACACCAGGATCAGGAGTAGGTGTGTCAGTACACCAGGATCAGGATCAGGTGAGACAGTACACCAGGATCAGGAGTAGGTGTGTCAGTACACCAGGATCAGGATCAGGTGAGACAGTACACCAGGATCAGGATCAGGTGAGACAGTACACCAGGATCAGGATCAGGTGTGTCAGTACACCAGGATCAGGATCAGGTGAGCCAGTACACCAGGATCAGGATCAGGTGTGTCAGTACACCAGGATCAGGATCAGGTGTGTCAGTACACCAGGATCAGGATCAGGTGTGTCAGTACACCAGGATCAGGATCAGGTGTGTCAGTACACCAGGATCAGGATCAGGTGAGACCGTACACCAGGATCAGGATCATGTGAGACAGCACACCAGGATCAGGATCAGGTGGAACAGTACACCAGGATCAGGATCAGGTGTGTCAGTACACCAGGATCAGGATCAGGTGTGTCAGTACACCAGGATCTGGATCAGGTGAGACTGTACACCAGGATCAAGTGCAGGTGTGTCAGTACACCAGGATCAGGATCAGGTGTGTCAGTACACCAGGATCAGGATCAGGTGGAACAGTACACCAGGATCAGGATCAGGTGTGTCAGTACACCAGGATCTGGATCAGGTGAGACTGTACACCAGGATCAGGATCAGGTGAGACAGTACACCAGGATCAGGATCAGGTGTGTCAGTACACCAGGATCAGGATCAGGAGAGACAGTTCACCAGGATCAGGATCAGGTGTGTCAGTACACCAGGATCAGGATCAGGTGTGTCAGTACACCAGGATCAGGATCAGGTGTGTCAGTACCCCAGGTTCAGGATCAGGTGTGTCAGTACACCAGGATCTGGATCAGGTGAGACAGTACACCAGGATCTGGATCAGGTGAGACTGTACACCAGGATCAGGATCAGGTGAGACAGTACACCAGGATCAGGATCAGGTGTGTCAGTACACCAGGATCAGGTGAGACAGTACACCAGGATCAGGATCAGGTGTGTCGGTACACCAGGATCAGGATCAGGTGTGTCAGTACACCAGGATCAGGATCAGGTGAGACAGTACACCAGGATCAGGATCAGGTGAGACAGTACACCAGGATCAGGATCAGGTGTGTCAGTACACCAGGATCAGGATCAGGTGAGACAGTACACCAGGATCAGGATCAGGTGAGACAGTACACCAGGATCAGGATCAGGTGTGTCGGTACCCCAGGTTCAGGATCAGGTGTGTCAGTACACCAGGATCAGGATCAGGTGTGTCGGTACCCCAGGTTCAGGATCAGGTGAGACAGTACACCAGGATCAGGATCAGGTGTGTCAGTACACCAGGATCAGGATCAGGTGAGACAGTACACCAGGATCAGGAGTAGGTGTGTCAGTACACCAGGATCAGGATCAGGTGTGTCAGTACACCAGTATCAGGATCAGGTGTGTCAGTACACCAGGATCAGGATCAGGTGTGTCAGTACACCAGGATCAGGATCAGGTGAGACAGTACACCAGGATCAGGATCAGGTGTGTCGGTACCCCAGGTTCAGGATCAGGTGTGTCAGTACACCAGGATCAGGATCAGGTGTGTCAGTACACCAGGATCAGGATCAGGTGAGACAGTACACCAGGATCAGGATCAGGTGTGTCAGTACACCAGGATCTGGATCAGGTGAGACCGTACACCAGGATCAGGATCAGGTGTGTCTGTACACCAGGATCAGGATCAGGTGTGTCAGTACACCAGGATCAGGAGCAGTTGAGAGAGTACACCAGGATCAGGATCAGGTGTGTCTGTACACCAGGATCAGGATCAGGTGTGTCAGTACACCAGGATCAGGATCAGGTGAGACCGTACACCAGGATCAGGAGTAGGTGTGTCAGTACACCAGGATCAGGATCAGGTGAGACAGTACACCAGGATCAGGATCAGGTGTGTCAGTACACCAGGATCAGGATCAGGTGAGACTGTACACCAGGATCAGGATCAGGTGAGACAGTACACCAGGATCAGGATCAGGTGTGTCAGTACACCAGGATCAGGAGTAGGTGTGTCAGTACACCAGGATCAGGATCAGGTGAGACAGTACACCAGGATCAGGAGTAGGTGTGTCAGTACACCAGGATCAGGATCAGGTGAGACAGTACACCAGGATCAGGATCAGGTGAGACAGTACACCAGGATCAGGATCAGGTGTGTCAGTACACCAGGATCAGGATCAGGTGAGCCAGTACACCAGGATCAGGATCAGGTGTGTCAGTACACCAGGATCAGGATCAGGTGTGTCAGTACACCAGGATCAGGATCAGGTGTGTCAGTACACCAGGATCAGGATCAGGTGTGTCAGTACACCAGGATCAGGATCAGGTGAGACCGTACACCAGGATCAGGATCATGTGAGACAGCACACCAGGATCAGGATCAGGTGGAACAGTACACCAGGATCAGGATCAGGTGTGTCAGTACACCAGGATCAGGATCAGGTGTGTCAGTACACCAGGATCTGGATCAGGTGAGACTGTACACCAGGATCAAGTGCAGGTGTGTCAGTACACCAGGATCAGGATCAGGTGTGTCAGTACACCAGGATCAGGATCAGGTGGAACAGTACACCAGGATCAGGATCAGGTGTGTCAGTACACCAGGATCTGGATCAGGTGAGACTGTACACCAGGATCAGGATCAGGTGAGACAGTACACCAGGATCAGGATCAGGTGTGTCAGTACACCAGGATCAGGATCAGGAGAGACAGTTCACCAGGATCAGGATCAGGTGTGTCAGTACACCAGGATCAGGATCAGGTGTGTCAGTACACCAGGATCAGGATCAGGTGTGTCAGTACCCCAGGTTCAGGATCAGGTGTGTCAGTACACCAGGATCTGGATCAGGTGAGACAGTACACCAGGATCTGGATCAGGTGAGACTGTACACCAGGATCAGGATCAGGTGAGACAGTACACCAGGATCAGGATCAGGTGTGTCAGTACACCAGGATCAGGTGAGACAGTACACCAGGATCAGGATCAGGTGTGTCGGTACACCAGGATCAGGATCAGGTGTGTCAGTACACCAGGATCAGGATCAGGTGAGACAGTACACCAGGATCAGGATCAGGTGAGACAGTACACCAGGATCAGGATCAGGTGTGTCAGTACACCAGGATCAGGATCAGGTGAGACAGTACACCAGGATCAGGATCAGGTGAGACAGTACACCAGGATCAGGATCAGGTGTGTCGGTACCCCAGGTTCAGGATCAGGTGTGTCAGTACACCAGGATCAGGATCAGGTGTGTCGGTACCCCAGGTTCAGGATCAGGTGAGACAGTACACCAGGATCAGGATCAGGTGTGTCAGTACACCAGGATCAGGATCAGGTGAGACAGTACACCAGGATCAGGAGTAGGTGTGTCAGTACACCAGGATCAGGATCAGGTGTGTCAGTACACCAGTATCAGGATCAGGTGTGTCAGTACACCAGGATCAGGATCAGGTGTGTCAGTACACCAGGATCAGGATCAGGTGAGACAGTACACCAGGATCAGGATCAGGTGTGTCGGTACCCCAGGTTCAGGATCAGGTGTGTCAGTACACCAGGATCAGGATCAGGTGTGTCAGTACACCAGGATCAGGATCAGGTGAGACAGTACACCAGGATCAGGATCAGGTGTGTCAGTACACCAGGATCAGGATCAGGTGTGTCAGTACACCAGGATCAGGATCAGGTGTGTCAGTACACCAGGTTCAGGATCAGGTGTGTCAGTACACCAGGATCAGGATCAGGTGTGTCAGTACACCAGGATCAGGATCAGGTGAGACAGTACACCAGGATCAGGATCAGGTGTGTCAGTACACCAGGATCAGGATCAGGTGTGTCAGTACACCAGGATCAGGAGCAGTTGAGAGAGTACACCAGGATCAGGATCAGGTGAGACAGTACACCAGGATCAGGAGCAGGTGAGACAGTACACCAGGATCAGGATCAGGTGTGTCAGTACACCAGGATCAGGATCAGGTGAGACAGTACACCAGGATCAGGATCAGGTGTATCAATACACCAGGATCAGGATCAGGTGAGACAGTACACCAGGATCAGGAGCAGGTGGGTCAGTACTCCAGGATCAGGATCAGGTGAGTTAGTACACCAGAAGCAGGATCTGGTGTCCGGATAGTCAGTACTGCACCTTTACATTTCCACCTCCATAAATAAAATTATAGCTAATCCCCTGTATCTCAAGCCCAGGTATTTTCAGATTGACAAACCATGGTCCTTATGAGTATAAAAATTCCCTCTTCTTCATTTTAAATTGCTAAATCTTTATATTATCCTTTTTAAAGATCAAGACTTTGCAGCAGAAAGGAAATACAAAGAATTATGATCTAAAACACCAAGAGTGAGTTCAGTGATTGAATTGTATGGTGGCCTTTTATTTGATAGCTGATTTCCTCGACAGAGCACAGAGAGGAAGGGCAGGAGTGTGTACTCACAACAAAGCGACCTAATTTTCTTTTCTGGGTTGAGTGGCTGGAAAACCAAGTCAGCAGATGCCAGGCAATAAAACAAAAAAAACCCCCGATTTAACCTCCTGTTGAAGTCTGTTAATAGCCTTGTAATCTTGGTAATCACTCATAACTGAGTTACACCCTGGGCAGAATAATCTTACTTGATTCTTTTCACTTTCTGACTATAAATACATTTAAAAAATAAAATTAAGTATTTTTCATGACAGGCTAAAAGAACTATTTGTTTATTGCCTAGCTTTAAGAAAGATATTATTCAAACTTAGCTACAGCATGTCACAGATAATTTCTATTTTTTTTAAATACAAAGCTTACAAAAGATTAAAACACTTCACTTTTAAGCTAGAAACTGCAGGATGAACTTTACTATTTGTCCAGGCATTTAGGAATATTTTGAGAGGGAGCATGCATAACATCATGATGCTCCTCTACCTGTTACCTGGTAAGGTTCTGAAAACCTGTGCCAACCAACTGTGGGAGTACTTAAGGACATTTTCAACCTCTCACTGCTATGGGTGGAAGTTCCCACTTACTTCAAAAAGACAACAATTATACCAGTGCTAAAGAAGAATAATGTGGGCTGCCTTAATGACTATCGCTCCCAGCACTCACATCGACAGTGATAAAGTGCTCTGAGAGGTTAGTCATGACTAGACTGAACTCCTGCCTCACAACGACCTGGACCCATTGCAATTTGCCCATTGCCACAATAGGTCAACGGCAGATTCAATCTCAATGGCTCTCCACATGGCTTTAGACCACCTGGACAACACGAACACCTGTGTCAGGATGCTGTTCATCGACTATAGCTCAGCATTTAATACCATCATTCCCACAATCCTGATTGAGAAGTTGCAGAACCTGTGCCTCTGAACCACCCTCAGCAATTGAAACCTTGACTTCCTAACTGGAAGACCACAATCTGTGTGGTTTGGTGATGACATATCCTCCTGCCCGATAATCAACACAGGTGCACCTCAGGGCTGTGTGCTTAGCTCACTGCTCTACTCCCTCTATATCCATGAATGTGTGGCTAGGCGTTGCTCAAATATCATCTCTGAATCTGCTGATGATACACCCATTGTTGGCAGAATCCCAGATGGTGACGAGAGGGCGTACAGGAGTGAGATATGCCAACTAGTGGAGTGGTGTCACAGCAACAACCTGGCGCTCAACGTCAGTAAGACAAAAGAGCTGATTGTGGGCTTCAGGAAGGTAAGACGAAGGAACACAAATCAATCCTCATAGAGGGATCAAAAGTGGAGCAAGTGGGCAGTTTCAAGTTCCTGGGTGTCAAGATCTCTGAGGATCTAACCTGGTCCCAATGTGTCTATGCATTTATAAAAAAGTCAAGACAGTGACTATACTTCATTAGGAGTTTGAAGAGATTTGGTATGTCAACAAAAACACTCAACTATATAAGTACCGTGGAGAGCATTCTGACAGGCTGCATCACTGTCTGGTGTGGAGGGGGGAGGGGGGTGGTGTGCTGGCTTCTACACAGGACCGAAAGAAGCTGCAGAGGGTTTTAAATCCAGTCAGCTCCATCTTGGGTACTAGCCTACCATTAGTACCCAGGACATCTTCAGGTAGCGGTGTCTCAGAAAGGCAGCGTCCATTATTACAGACCCCCAGCACCTAGGGCATGCCCTTTTCTCACTGTTACCATCAGGTAGGAGGTACAGAAGCCTGAAGGCACACACTCAGCGATTCAGGAACAGCTTCTTCCCCTGGATTCCTAAATGGACATTGAACCCTTGAACACTATCTCACTTTTTTAATATAGATTTTTGCATGAATTTTAATCTATTCAATATATGTATACTGTAATTGATTTACTTATTTATTATTATTATTATTACTTATTTTTGTTTCTTCATCTATATTATGTATTGCCTTGATCTGTTGCTGCTAAGTTAACAAATTTCATGACACATGCTGGTGATAATAAAACTGATTCTGACATCTAGAATCTGTGATATTTCAGCTTTGAATGATCATCCCACCATGTCAAGATCGCAATAGTATCAGCTGGGAGGAATTATGTGTATCTGTTTTGAGGGGGAGGATCAGGTGTGTAAGGTTTAGTTCAATATATTGTGACAACATTGAACGGTGGAGTAGGTCTGGGGAGTTGAATTACTGTTGTTATTAGTTCATGTATTCAGATGTACATGAGACCATAAGAAATGGAAGGAGGTGTAGACCAATCAGCTGCTCAAGCCTGGATAATTTCATGACTGATTCAACACTGGCTTCAGTGTCTCACTCACTCCAGATCCTTTTAGTTTAAGTGCCTGTCATTCACTGCCTTGAATGACCAGCCTTTACAACCTGAGAATTCCAAAGAGTGATAAGCAAATTCTTCCTTATATCTGTCTGAAATGGGGGACTGTTTAATCTGAAACAAGGTGCTGCCTGTGCACAATGCTCCTCTGGTTGATATCTTCTGGCTAGATCATAAAACCACATATTTCACTTCTTTTATGCCTTTTACATTTCAGATTCAGTTTATTGTCATTTAGAAACCACAAATGCAATGCAGTTAAAAAATGAGACAACGTTCCCCCAGAAAGATATCACAAAAGCATATGACAAAACAGACTACACCAGAAAATTCACGTAACGGTTGGCAATCCTCAATCCAGAGTCTGGAGAGACTGCTGCGTATTAATATCGCGCTACTGTCTAGCGCGTTCCCCGGAAAGGAGCTCCAAAACCACCAGACAAAAACAAGACCAAAAACTAAAGCTACAAGACCTGCACAAAACCACGTAATTACAACATATAGTTACAACAGTGCAAACAATAGTATAATTGATAAAAAACAGACCATGGGCACAGTAAAAATAGTCCAAGATGTTAAAGAACTGTAAGTTCAAAAGAAATCACCACAGTTTCCACAAGTCCCCAGGGTCCAGACAGACTCGCCATCCCATGCCGGCGGCAGAAGGGAATACCCCCGCTGTGGTCTTCCACGGCGCCGCCCGACTCAGCCTCGCAGACGCAGCACACAATGGAAGCTCTGTCGAAACCAGCCTCGCAGACGCAGCACACACCAAAAGCAACCTGAGTCCGTCGAAAGGACTCCGAGTTCGTCAAACCTCCAAGCCGACGACCATCCCCTCCGGCACAGCTTCTCCGAGCACCATCCTCTGTCGAGTGTATTAAGACGGCCCCGCCATTGGCCATCAGCAATGTGAAACCGAGGACTGGGGGCCTGTTCTTCCCAGCAGAGTCCCGGACCTCACAGCAGCAGCAGCAAAGAAGAAGGTCTTCCTGGAGATTTTCAGATGATCCTCCATGCTTCCATGTCCGTTTTCAATCGATTATGATTGCGTACAGCACCCCACTTCACAAATAACAGATAATCAGCTCCAGAGTGGCTGCTGCAAACTGCGACGCGCTGCCATCTTGGATTTGTTTTTCATCATGAAAGTGATCCTGGAACTGTTGGAGCCTGTGATTTACAGCTTGGAGATTGTTTGGGTGTTTAAGCGCTCTGCATTCTCTGAGGGGATTCCAGGAGGCAGAGGCAGTGTGCGAGAATCTCATGGTGAGAAGGTTGCAAGTCTATGTTCAACTCCATTTCACCAATTAAAGCTTTCAGTGTTCACTGATTAAAGTGACAAGGGAAGTTGGAACGCTGGCTGCCTGCCTTTTATCACTGGTGAGATCGCTCTGCTCTGGAGAGGGAGACTGTCTTTTATCACTGGAGAGATCGGTCTGCTCTGGAGAGGGAGACTGTCTTTTATCACTGGAGAGATCGGTCTGCTCTGGAGAGGGAGACTGTCTTTTATCACTGGTGAGATTGGTCTGCTCTGGAGAGGGAGACTGCCTTTTATCACTGGAGAGATCGGTCTGCTCTGGAGAGGGAGACTGTCTTTTATCACTAGAGAGCGCTCTGCTCTGGAGAGGGAGACTGTCTTTTATCACTGGAGAGATCGGTCTGCTCTGGAGAGGGAGACTGTCTTTTATCACTGGAGAGATCGGTCTGCTCTGGAGAGGGAGACTGTCTTTTATCACTAGAGAGCGCTCTGCTCTGGAGAGGGAGACTGTCTTTTATCACTGGTGAGATCGGTCTGCTCTGGAGAGGGAGACTGTCTTTTATCACTGGTGAGATCGCTCTGCTCTGGAGAAGGGAAAATGCCTTTTATCACTGGTGAGATCGGTCTGCTCTGGAGAGGGAGACTGCCTTTTATCACTGGTGAGATCGGTCTGCTCTGGAGAGGGAGACTGCCTTTTATCACTGGAGAGATCGGTCTGCTCTGGAGAGGGGAGACTGTCTTTAATCACTGGAGAGCGCTCTGCTCTGGAGAGGGAGACTGCCTTTTATCACTGGAGAGATCGGTCTGCTCTGGAGAGGGAGACTGCCTTTTATCACTGGAGAGATCGGTCTGCTCTGGAGAGGGACTGCCTTTTATCACTGGTGAGATCGGTCTGCTCTGGAGAGGGAGACTGTCTTTTATCACTGGAGAGCACTCTGCTCTAGAGAGGGAGACTGTCTTTTATCACTGGAGAGATCGGTCTGCTCTGGAGAGGGGAGACTGTCTTTTATCACTGGTGAGATCGGTCTGCTCTGGAGAGGGACACTGCCTTTTATCACTGGAGAGATCGGTCTGCTCTGGAGAGGGACACTGCCTTTTATCACTGGAGAGATCGGTCTGCTCTGGAGAGGGACACTGCCTTTTATCACTGGTGAGATCGGTCTGCTCTGGAGAGGGAGACTGCCTTTTATCACTGGTGAGATCGGTCTGCTCTGGAGAGGGAGACTGCCTTTTATCACTGGAGAGATCGGTCTGCTCTGGAGAGGGAGACTGCCTTTTATCACTGGAGAGATCGGTCTGCTCTGGAGAGGGACTGCCTTTTATCACTGGTGAGATCGGTCTGCTCTGGAGAGGGAGACTGTCTTTTATCACTGGAGAGCGCTCTGCTCTAGAGAGGGAGACTGTCTTTAATCACTGGAGAGCGCTCTGCTCTGGAGAGGGAGACTGCCTTTTATCACTGGAGAGATCGGTCTGCTCTGGAGAGGGACTGCCTTTTATCACTGGTGAGATCGGTCTGCTCTGGAGAGGGAGACTGTCTTTTATCACTGGAGAGCGCTCTGCTCTAGAGAGGGAGACTGTCTTTTATCACTGGAGAGATCGGTCTGCTCTGGAGAGGGGAGACTGTCTTTTATCACTGGAGAGATCAGTCTGCTCTGGAGAGGGGAGACTGCCTTTTATCACTGGTGAGATCGGTCTGCTCTGGAGAGGGACACTGCCTTTTATCACTGGAGAGATCGGTCTGCTCTGGAGAGGGACACTGCCTTTTATCACTGGTGAGATCGGTCTGCTCTGGAGAGAGGAGACTGCCTTTTATCACTGGTGAGAGCGCTCTGCTCTGGAGAGGGGAGACTGTCTTTTATCACTGGTGAGATCGGTCTGCTCTGGAGAGGGGAGACTGTCTTTTATCACTGGAGAGATCGGTCTGCTCTGGAGAGGGAGACTGCCTTTTATCACTGGAGAGGAAAGAAACTGGTGCCATTTCAGGCAGAGAAGATCCATAGAATGTTGTTAGATTATATTTACCATTTTCGTAGCCACTTCCTTTAAAACATTGAGATTCAGCCCACTGGGTCCAGGAGACCAGCTGAACTTTAATGCCAAGTTGCTTAGTACTTTTTTATCTATTGGTAAGGATAATTTTAAGTTATTCCTCCTTATAACCTCTTAATTACCTTTTTATTATTAAAATCTTTGCATCTACCATGAACTATGAGCTAAGATAATTATTTTGAATCTCTGCAATTTCTCTATTTTCCATAATTAATTGGTAGGTTTGCTAGCATGAATCAGGAGAGTTTAAACTAATTTGCAAGGGGGATGGGACCCGGAGCGATAGAGCAGTGAAAGGAGTGCATTGGGTAAAGCCAGATCCAATAAATAGAGAGGCTTTGAGGAAAGAGAAGCAGAATAAAGGGTGTAAAGGTAGAAAGGCTAAAGTGTGTGTACTTCAATGCAAGAAGCATCAGGAACAAAGGTGATGAACTGAGAGCTTGGATACATACATGGAATGATGATGTAGTGGCCATTACAGAGACTTGGCTGGCACCAGGGCAGGAATGGATTCTCAATATTCCTGGATTTCAGTGCTTTAAAAGGGATCGAGAGGGGGGAAAAGGGGAGGAGGGGTGGTATTACTGGTCAGGAATACTATCACAGCTGCAGAAAGGGTGGGTAATGTAGCAGGATCCTCTTTTGAGTCAGTATGGCTGGAAGTCAGGAACAGTAAGGGAACAGTTACTCTACTGGGGGTATTCTATAGGCCCCCTGGTAGCAGCGGAGATACCGAGGAGCAGATTGGGAGGCAGATTTTGGAAAGGTGCAAAAATAACAGGGTTGTTATCATGGGTGACTTTAACTTCCCTAATATTGATTGGCACTTGATTAGTTCCAAGGGTTTAGATGGGGCAGAGTTTGTTAAGTGTATCCAGGATGGATTCCTGTCACAGTATGTTGACGGCTGACTAGGGGGAATGCCATACTAGATCTAGTATTAGGTAACGAACCGGGTCAGGTCACAGATCTCTCAGTGGGTGAGCATCTGGGGGACAGTGATCACCACTCCCTGACTTTTAGCATTATCATGGAAAAGGATAGAATCAGAGAGGACAGGAAAATTTTTAATTGGGGAAGGGCAAATTATGAGGCTATAAGGTTAGAACTTGCGGGTGTGAATTGGGATGATGTTTTTGCAGGAAAATGTACTATGGACATGTGGTCGATGTTTAGGGATCTCTTGCAGGATGTTAGGGATAAATTTGTCCCGGTGAGGAAGATAAAGAATGGTAGGGTGAAGGAACCATGGGTGAGAAGTGAAGTGGAAAATCTAGTCAGGTGGAAGAAGGGAGCATACATGAGGTTTAGGAAGCAAGGATCAGATGGGTCTGTTGAGGAATATAGGGTAGCAAGAAAGGAGCTTAAGAAGGGACTGAGAAGAGCAAGAAGGGGGCATGAGAAGGCCTTGGCGAGTAGGGTAAAGGAAAACCCCAAGGCATTCTTTGATTATGTGAATAACAAAAGGATGACAGGAGTGAAGGTAGGACCGATTAGAGATAAAAGTGGGAAGATGTGCCTGGAGGCTGTGGAAGTGAGCGAAGTCCTCAATGAATACTTCTCTTTGGTATTCACCACTGAGAGGGAACTTGATGATGGTGAGGACAATATGAGTGAGGTTGATGTTTTGGAGCATGTAAATATTAAGGGAGAGGAGGTGTTGGAGTTGTTAGAATGCATTAGGACGGATAAGTCCCCGGGGCCTGACGGAATATTCCCCAGGCTGCTTCATGAGGCAAGGGAAGAGATTGCTGAGCCTCTGGCTAGGATCTGTATGATCTTGTTGTCCACGGGAATGGTACCGGAGGATCGGAGGGAGGCGAATGTTGTCCCCTTGTTCAAAAAAGTTAGTAGGGATAGTCCAGGTAATTATAGACCAGTGAGCCTTATGTCTGTGGTGGGAAAGCTGTTGAAAAAGATTCTTAGAGATAGGATCTATGGGCATTTAGAGAATCATGGTCTGATCAGGGACAGTCAGTATGGCTTTGTGAAGGGCAGATTGTGTCTAACAAGCCTGATAGAGTTCTTTGAGGAGGTGACAAGACATATAGATGAGGGTAGTGCAGTGGATGTGATCTACATGGATTTTAGTAAGGTATTTGACAAGGTTCCACACGGTAGGCTTATTCAGAAAGTCAGAAGGCATGGGATCCAGGGAAGTTTGGCCAGGTGGATTCAGAATTGGCTTGCCTGCAGAAGGCAGAGGGTCGTGATGAAGGGAGTACATTCAGATTGGAGGGTTGTGACTAGTGGTGTCCCACAAGGATCTGTTCTGGGACCTCTACTTTTTATGATTTTTATTAACGACCTGGATGTGGGGGTAGAAGGGTGGGTTGGCAAGTTTGCAAATGACACAAAGGTTGGTGGTGGTGTAGATAGTGTAGAGGATTGTCGAAGATTGCACAGAGACATTGATAGGATGCAGAAGTGGGCTGAGAAGTGGCAGGTGGAGTTCAACCCAGAGAGGTGTGAGGTGGTACACTTTGGAAGGACAAACTCCAAAGCAGAGTACAAAGTAAATGGCAGGATACTTGGTAGTGTGGAAGAGCAGAGGGATCTGGGGGTACATGTCCACAGATCCTTGAAAGTTGCCTCACATGTAGATAGGTAGTTAAGAAAGCTTATGGGGTGTTAGCTTTCATAAACTGAGGGATAGAGTTTAAGAGACATGATGTAATGATGCAGCTCTATAAAACTCCAGTTAGGCCACACTTAGAGTACTGTGTCCAGTTCTGGTCGCCTCACTATAGGAAGGATGTGGAAGCATTGGAAAGGGTACAGAGGAGATTTACCAGGATGCTGCCTGGTTTAGAGAGTATGCATTATGATCAGAGATTAAGGGAGCTAGGGCTTTACTCTTTGGAGAGAAGGAGGATGAGAGGAGACATGATAGAGGTATACAAGATATTAAGAGGAATAGACAGAGTGGACAGCCAGCGCCTCTTCCCCAGGGCACCACTGCTCAGTACAAGAGGACATGGCTTTAAGGTAAGGGGGAGGGAAGTTCAAAGGGGATATTAGAGGAAGGTTTTTCACTCAGAGAGTGGTTGGTGCGTAGAATGCACTGTCTGAGTCAGTGATGGAGGCAGATACACTAGTGAAGTTTAAGAGACTACTAGACAGGTATATGGAGGAATTTAAGATGGGGGATTATATGGGAGGCAGGGTTTGAAGGTCGGCACAACATTGTGGGCCAAAAGGCCTGTAATGTGCTGTACTATTCTATGTTCTATGTTCGATGTAATTCTCCCAGTCTCATCTACTGAGCTACTAACGTTTACTCTGGCTATACTCTTGCTTTTAATACCCCAGTCAGTAGTTATTATTTGACATTTCTGAGTTGCAACATTGATCAGAGTTCAAAAGGATATAAAGGTCATGGAGTTTATAATGTTGTTATAGTGTGCCTGATTTTGTATGCTTTTTAAAGTATGTGTCACTTCTTAAACATGTAAAACAAAACAAAAGCAAGTCTACAGAATGAACGGGAAGGCTGGTCTAAACATTCAGTCTAAAAGCAACAAAGCTATCTCACTAAAGCAGTCACCTTACTTATTGGAATCTATATTCATTTTAATATTTAGAATGTTATGCCAGGTACATCTACTGACAACAAAATGTCATTGATCAGTTTTCCCAAATACACTCACAAAGCAGAAATAGCATTTTTCTGGTATGTTATTCTTAGCTGATGTATATTAACTGCTGTTAACTGCTGTTCACAGTTAAAATATCAAATTTTATTCATGAATAGGAATTAATAAATTCCCAGGGTTACCAGAATTGAATTTGTTTATTTACTGCCAATAATGAAGCCATTAAAAAAATTCTCTGCACCTGATCTCTCTGTTGAGCCAAGCCATGGTGCAAGTACAGATAACTTCATGGATTATTTTATTATTCATAATATACAGACAAAAATTTCTCCTAGTGTGTGCAACAATACGGCCCAAACTTGACAGTGATCCTCCCAAATTTGTGTGTCTTCTCTCTGTCGCTGTCCATGAAACTATACTCCAGTATGGACCATCACGCTTTGTACAATAATGGATGAAGTAACAAAACAATCCAGACAGAAAAAAAAGTGTTTCAGGTAATAACAAATTTTGGTGAAAGAAATTACAAAGTTAGTTGAGATGAAGTAAAGAGAATGGGAGGAACCATAAGACATTGATGGAGACTTAGTCTGCCCCACCTTTTGATTGTGGGTGATTTATCTCCTCCATTCTCTTGCCTTCTCCCTTTTGACATCCTTACTAATCAAGAAAACATTAAATTTTGCTTTAAATATACACAATAACTTGGCTTCCTGTCTTAGCCATCTGTGGCAATAAATTCTATAGATTCACCACCCTGTGGTCCTAGACGCTCCCATTATTGGAAACATCTTCACATCCTCTCTTTAGGTCTTTCAATGAGATCTCACTCATTAATTTAAAATTCAGTGAGTACCGGCCCAGAGCCATCATAATGTTTCTCATACATTTCATTGCCAGGATCATTCTTGTAAACCTCTTCTTGTCCGTCTCCAATGGTAGCATATTGTTTCTTCGATAGGGTTTGAAACTGCTCACAATACTCCAAATGTGGTTTGACTAATGCCTTATAAAGCCTCAGCATTACATCCTTGCTTTTTTATTCCATCCCGATCCAGAACCCAGATTCCACTGCCGCCATTGCTGGTTCCTATGATCCCGGACCACCTTCAGACTACAAATGACATGACCTCTACTCTGGCTCCATCCTGGACCTTGACCGCCAGCACCTCCAGGCCCAGATTTTACGCGCTGCTGCTGGGTCCCAGTCTCCCCTTTCCCCACTAGCACTCTGCAACCCCATGTCTCTCAGACCCCACCATCAGTTCTCGGGTCCTCGGAGCCTCCATCTCTCACCCTCCCCACCTTCCCTGAACACCCCAACCTTCCTCTCTCCACTGACAACACCAGCTCTCTTCCACTCTCTGTTTCCTGTTCTAATCCTTGTTGTGTTTTCACAATTCCCTCAGACTTCTCCACTCTGAGGCAGAACATTCTGTCCTCAGTAAGGGCTTCACCTTTGTTCCTGCACCTGCACCTCAGTGAGTTCTGTACCCTCCACAACGTCAAGCATTTATGAGCCTTATTCTTTGGCATGGATTCCACACCCCACACTGATGACCCCTTCTATCTTCAACTCTTCTTGGACACCCTGCCCTTGCTCTTGGCCTGCTCTGAATCTTCATCTCGGTGCTGATGAGACACCAATCGTCCTGACTTCACAACTCCTCTCTCCTCCTCCAACCTGACCCCCTCCAAACACACTGCCCTTCAATCTATCCACAACAATCTCAGTCCTACCATCAAACCCACAGACAAAGCATCGACCTCTACCGTGCTGAGGCCAAGTGGCAACTCTTAGACACCTCCTCATACCTATCCCTCAAGGAGGTCCTCACTCCTCATCAACAGAAACTATCTCTGACATGATCACTGACCTCACCCACTCTGGAGAACGCCCATCCACTGCCACCAACCTCATAGTTCCCTTACCCCACACTGCTCGTTTCTACCTCCTATCCAAGATCCTCAAACCTGACTGTCCAGGTAGGCGTGTTGCCTCTGCCTGCTCCTGCCCTACTGAACTTGTGTCCTCATATCTCGATTCCATTCTATCCCCCATGGGTCAGTCCTTTCCCACCTACATCCCTAACACATCTCATGCTCTGGATCTCCTCAGTAACATTCAATATCCTTCCCCTGACCACCTCATCTTCATCAATGATATTCAGTCTCTGTATACTTCTATCCCCCATCAGGAAGGCCTCAAAGCTCACCATTTCTTACTTGATGAAAGAACCAGCCAATCCCCCTCCACCACCACCCTACTCCACTGATGCACCTCAGGAGTGTGTGCTTAGCCCATTTCTCTACTCTCATGATACCCATGACTTTGTGGCTAGGCATAGCTCAGATTCCATCTATAAATTTGCTGATGATACAGGCATTGTTGGTAGAATCTCAGGTGATGATGAGAGGGTGTACAGGTGTGAGATATGCCAACTAGTGGAGTGGAGCCACAGCAACAACCTGGCACTCAACATCAGTCAGATGAAAGAGCTGATTGTGGACTTCAGGAAGGGTAAGATGAAGGAACACATATCAATTCTCATAGAGGGATCAGAAGCAGCAAGAATGAGAAGTTTCAAGTAATTAGGTGTCAAGATCTCTGACAATCTAACCTGGTTCCAACATATCGATGCAACTACAAAGAAGGCAAGACAATGACTATACTTCATTAGGAGTTAGAAGAGATTTGTTATGTCAACAAGTACACTCAAAAACTTCTAAAGATGTACTGTGGAGAGCATTCTGACAGTTTGCATCACTGTCTGGTATGGGGCTACTGCACAGGCCTGAAAGAAGCTGCAGAGGGTTGTAAATTTAGTTGGCTCCATCTTGGGTACCAGCCTACAAAGAACGCAGGACATCTTCAAGGAGCAGTGTCTCAGAAAGGCAATGTCCATTACGCAGGACCTCCAGCACCCAGGGCATGCCCTTTTCTCACTGTTACCATCAGGTAGGAGGTACAGAAGCCTGAAGGCACACACTCAGTGAATCAGAACAGCTTCTTCCATCTAATTCCCAAATGGACATTGAAACCTTGGACGCTACCTCACTATTTTTAAACATATAGTATTTCTGTTTTTTGCATGATTTTTAATCTAGTCAATATACATATACTGTATAAAGTATACTGAATAAGATTTACTTATTTACTTGTTATTATTATTATTATTATTATTATTATTATTACTCTTTTCTTCTATTTTACATATTGCATTGAACTGCTGCTGTTAAGTTAACAAATTTCACGACACATACCGGTGATAATAAACCTGATTCTGATTCTGAGATTAAAGCTAGGCAGGGAGGAGTGAATGTATTTAATATTTCAGTAATATGTTGATAACGAATTTTTGTTTGTTTAAATAATTTGCTACCAAAAATACATGAATTACATTCGTCATGATACTACCACATGATGCACGCGTACCTCGCTTAAAGTAAAAACAAAGTACTTGATTTATCACCCAAACGTCTTGTTTTCCTTTCAATCAGTTTTTATGTTTTGGAGTTACAATACATTAACAGTAACTTCTTTCAGAATCCTAAGGTATAGGCCATCTTGTTCAGGAGACCTATCTACCTTTAAACCTTTCTGCTTTCCATGCACATTAGTGACTATGCTCCTGGCCCCAACTCACTTGAGTTTCTGGCATGTTTGCTGTTGTCTTCCATACTGCCACATAATACTTATTCAGTTTGTTTGCTATTTCTTTGTTACCCATTGCTACCTCTCCAGCATCTTTATAAATCTGAAAAAAACTTTTAGCATCCTCTTTTATATTATTGGCTAGCTTACCTTCATATTTCATCTTTTTTCTCTTTATTGTTTTATTATTTGTTTTTTTGTTGGTTTTTAAAAGCTTCCTGCTTCTGCTGAATTTCTCCTAGAAACTCAAGCCATTCCTGCTCTACGGTCAATCTTGTTAGTGTCCTCTTCCAATCACTCTCTTATGCTTGTGTGATTACCTTTCCTCAGCTGTGATAGTGATAGATCTGATTTTAACTTCTACCTCTCTAACTGCAGGGTGAATTCTGTCATAATTATATGGTGATTACAGATGGTAAGCTCTGTCAGATAGCAGTTTGGTTTAATGCCTTGTTTCTGCATAATTAATTTGATATATATTTGGTGAGGAGTTTAAAGTCTGATTCTGTGACTACTTTTGTTGACAAACTATGGTCAGAGCAGACACAATGCAGAAAATCATGCGTGTGGATTCTGTGCATTGAAATCAGGGACTGTGCAGTTTCAGTTTCTTACTAAGGACTCCCAGCATGTATGTCTCTCTGCTGGGAAAACAGGATCAGACCATTAGCTGAGCTCATGGTAGTTCTGTTACTAGCATGAATGATTAATGATCACTTAGTAACACCTTTATTTCTGCCTTTTCCTATTATGCTTGTTTATGCAGGCTCTGTAATGAGTATAGAATTTACTTGGAAGTGAAAGGAATTATATTAACAATCTGGATGCAACTCTCGCAATGATATATTGCAGGTACCAGAATGGTGAGTTTTAGTAATCAGTCATCACTATGACAACGAACATCCTTGTCATTAAAAGCTGTGAGGTGTGAAGTTACTTATATCTTGTGTTATGATCTTAGCAATTCATAGTTGTTGCTTCCATTTTCATGTCAGGGAAATGAACTTCAGAGACCAATTACAGGTTTATTTATAATGTCAGGGCAATTCCGTATTTCCGGAGCAGTAATATAACTTGAAGAGTTATTTATTCTTTATTATTATTCAGATTATTCCTTTTTAACAGTTAAATTAACCTTATAAAACAATTATTTAATTCAATTAATATCAAGGATAAATTGTGACTGGTAACAAAGATCAGCATGGGTTTAACAAAACACCTCAGCAAAGTGAAACACCAAACCCACAACTTCTTCTCAACTGCCTTGCTTCTAACATAGTGCTTTAGGAGTGAAAACTGCTTGATCTACTGTGATGAGGTGCTTTGAGAGGTTGGTGATGAAACATATCAACTTCTGCCTGAGAAGTGACTTGGATCCACTCCAATTTGACTACTGTCAAAACAAGTCAACAGGAGATGTCATTTCATTGGCTCTTCGCACAACCCTGGAGCATATGGACAGAGAAGATGCATACGTCACAATGCTCTTCATCAACTACAGCTTGGCATTCAATTCTATCACCCAGTCAGAACTAATCATACTCTCTGAGTATAGGCATCAACTGAAGATTGCAACAGAAGTAGTGAGGACCAAGAAGGTATGGACAAGGGAGGCACATAAAGTGCTTACAGGATTGCTTTGAATCAGTAGACTGGACTGTATTCAGGGATTCATCTTGTGGATGAGTGTGGATGAGTACGTCACAGCTGTCACTGACTTCATTAAAACCTGTGTGGATGAGTGTGTGTCTATGAGAGCTTACCATACATACCCAAATCAAAAGCCATGGATGAACAAGGAAATTCATAGTCTGTTGAAGGCTAGATCTGTGGCATTCAAGTCTAGTGCCCCAGTCTATACAAGAAAACCAGGTATGACTTGCGGAGGGCTGTCTCAAGAGCAAAGGAACAACTCCGAACATGGTTGGAGGTGGAATTGGATGCATGGTAACTCTGGCAGGCCATTACTTTCTTCAAAGCAGAACCTAACATCATGAATGGCAGTGAAACTTAACTCCTAGATGAGCTCAATGACTTCATGCTCACTTTGAAAGGGAGAATAAAGCCACAGCTATGAGGATTCCTGTAGCACACAGTGACCCTGTGATCTCTGTCTTACAGGCCGATGTCAGGCTATCTTTCAAGAGGGTGAACCCTTGCAAGCTGACAGGAGCTGATGGAGTATCTGGTAGGGCTCTGAAAACCTGTGTCAGCCAACTGGCAGGGGTGTTCAAAGACATTTTCAGTCTCTCATTGCTACAGTCTGAAGTTCCCAGCTGCTTTAAAATGGCAACAATCATACCAGTACCTAGGAAGAGCAGGTTGAGCTGCCTTAATGGCTATCAATCCAGTAGCACTCACATCTAGGGTGATGCAATGCTTTGGTTATGGCTAGAATTAACTCTTGTCTCAGCAAGGATCTGGACCCATTGCAATTTGCCTGTCACTACAAAAGGTGTACAGCAGATACGTTCTGATTGGCTCTTCATGTGGCCTTGGATCACTCAAAAATTCAAATGTCTAGGTCAGTTGGCAGTTTATTTGCTAATGCTGAGCATTTAACACAATCATTCCTCCAGTTCTGATCAAAAAGCTCCAGAACTTGAGCCTCAGTACCTCCTGCGGCAAACGGATCTTTGACTTCCTAACTGGAAGACCACAATCTCTGCAAAGCAGAAGTAACATCTCCACCTTGCTGACAGTTAAGACTGGTGCACCTCAGGGATGTGTGGTTAGCACACTGCTCTACTCTCGCTACACCCATGATTGTGTGACTTGGCACAGCTCAAATGCCATCTATAAATTTGCTGAAGATAGAACCACTCATGGCAGAATTTCAGATGATGACAAGAGGGCATACAGGAGCAAGATATATCAGCTAGTTGAGCTGTGTCACAGCAACAACCTTGCACTCACCGTCAGTAAGACCAAAGAACTGATTGTGGACTTCAGAAAGGATAAAAGAAGAGAACAAATACCAGTACTCATAGAGGGATCACAACTGGAAAGAGTGAGCCATTTCAAGTTCCTGGGTGTCAATATCTCTGAGGATCTAACCTGGATATCTAACATATCAATGCAGCTACCAAGAAGACATGACAGCAGCTATATTTCATTATGAGTTTGAGGAGATTTGGTACGTCGCCAAAAACACACATAAACATCTACAGATGTGCTGTGGAGAGCATTCTAACTGGCTGCATCACCATCTGGTATGGGGAGTGGGGGGCATTTGCTACTGCAATGGATCAAAACAAGTTACATGGAATTGTAAACTCAGTGTGCTCCATCATGGGCACTAGCTTTCGTAGTATCCAGGACATCTTCAAGGAGCATTGCGTCAAAATGTGCCATCCATTATTAAAAATATCCACTACCCAGGTCATGCCTTGATCTCATTGCTATCATCAGGGAGGAAGTACAGAAGCCTGAAGACTCTCCCTCAATGACTGATGAACAGCTTCTTCCCCTCTGCTATCTGATTTCTGAATGGACATTGAACCCATGAACACAACCTCACTGCTCTTTTATTTCTATTTTTGCACTGCTTATTTAATTGATCAATTTAATGCATATTGCTGTAATTCACAGTTTTTTTTTGTATTGCACTGTACTGCTGCTGCAAGGACACCAAATGTCATGACATATGCTGGTGATATAGAACCTGATTCTGATTCTGATTCCATAAGCTTCAAGACCTTGGCTTCAATACCTCCTTGTGCAACTGGATTTCCTCACTTGTAGAGCTCTGTAAGTTCAGATTAGCAACAACATCTCTTCCACAATCTCAAAAGCACAGGCGCACCACAAGTCTGGGTGCTTTACCCGGCTTTACTTTCCTTATGCTTAAGTCTATGATGTTAAGAACATCTCTGATGCCATATTTAAATTTGCTGATGACACTACTGTATTTGGCTGAATCAAATGTGGTGATGAATCAGCATGTAGGATGAAGATTGAGAACCTTGCTGAGTGGCGCTGTAACAACAACCTCTCACTCAATGTCAGCAAGACCAAGGAGCTGGTTATTAACTTCAGGAGGAGGAAACTGAAGGTCCGTGAGCCAGTCCTCATCGGGGGATCGGAGGTGGTGAGGATCAGCAACTTTAAATTCCTCAGTGTTATTATTTCAGAGGATCTGCCTTGGTTCAGCACGTAAGTGACATTGTGACATGGCAAAAGCACAGCAGCGTTTCTAATTTCTTAAAAGTTTTCAAAGATTCAACACGTCATCTAAAACTCTGACGAACTTCTTTAGGTACGTAGTGGAGAGTGCATTGCATCAAGGTCTGGTATGGAAACACCAATGCCTAACCAAAAGTAGTGACTACAGCTCATGGTAAAGTCCTCCCCACCACTGAGCATAGCCATATTGAACACTGTCACAGGAAAGCAGCATCCATCATCACGGACCCCCACCATCCAGACCACGCTCCCTTCTTGCTGCTGCCATCAGGAAGAAGGTGCAGGAGCCTTGGCACCCACACCACCAGCTTCAGGAACAGTTATTATCCCTCAACCATCTGTTGAACTTAACTTCACCCACTCTATCTCCTGAAGTCAATAATCAGCTCCTTGGCCTTGTTGACATTTAGTGAGAGGTTGCTGTTGCCACAACCTATGTACTCACTTTGAAGGACTCTTCAACTCATGTTCTCAATGTTTGTTTGATTGTTTGTTTGTTTGTTTGTTTGTTTATTTATTTTTTCTCAGCTAAAGCTGGTAAAACCTGCGGTATGGGCATTGTCAAGCATGCTCATTTCTCAATTGCTAAGAGCTTTCAGTCTACTCTAGTAGTGTTTTGGGCTTTCTGAACATAAATATTGCTGGGTAGGCCTAATTGTTTAATGCTATTATGTAGTGACTTTGGGATGGTATCAGTTGCAGGTATTTCTATTGGGACAATGTCTATACCCTGTTCATGTTTCATAATCTAACAATGTTCACTTTTAATTCAGTATATTTCTAGCATTTTTCACTTATTGATTTCTGTATGTTATGTGTGTTTGGAATGGATATATCTATTAAGTAAATTGTTCCTGCTTGTTTATCCTGTAATTTATCCAGACCGATATTATGGATTGTCCTATCTGAAATAATGGATCTGTCCTAATATAATTTGTAGGACTCTGATTCTAAAGCTGGATCAGGCTTGCATTTATTGTAAGATATGTTGTCTTTCATGAGTTTGTATTTTAAAGCAAGATTTTGGTGAATGATGCTTGTCACTTGATTGTGTCTGTGTAATTAATCAGATTGAGTTAAACTGCTACAGGATCCTGTAATGTGCTGGATTGTTTCTGGTTTCTCTTGGCATTTATCCTCTTGAATTTCTTTGTCTTTTATTATGTATGTTGATGATTTTTGGTGTTGATCACTGAGTCCTGTATTGCCACGAGGATCCCATCTTTTTTGGGAAGAGGTCTCCAACTCTCAGCCAACTCTAACTTATTAGTATTATAAAAATTTTAAAACATTTTTTCTTAGCTCAAGCTGTATAACCTTAGGTGTGAGCATAACCAACCACACTCATTTCACAACTGTTAGGAAATTTGGACTATTCTAGTTTATTATTATGGCTTTCTGAAGAATTATGTAAATATTACTGTGTAGCCCTAATTGTCTAATGCTATTGTGTCATGCCTTTGGAATGATTCCAGTTGCAGATATTACTATTGGGACAATGTATACCCTGCTCATGTCCCAAACTCCTTCAGTTTCCTTGTTAACTTATTCTAATTAATTAATTAATATTAATAATAATTATTATTTTGTTTTTTTATTTACATAGCTTGTTGTCTTTTGCACATTGGTTGTTGTCCATCCTGTTGGAAATTGTCTTTTATTACTTCTGTTGTGTTTCTTATATCTGCTGTGAATATTCACAAGAAAATGAAACTTAGGGTTATATACCATGATATACAGTATTGTGCAAAAGTCTTAGGTGCGCGCGCACACACACACACACACACACACACACACACACACACACACACACACACACACACACACACACACACACACACACACACACACACACACACACACACACACACACACACACACACACACACACACACCCCAAGACTTTTGCTCAGTACTGTATGTGTACTTAGATAAATTTACTTTGAACTTTGAGCCAAGCCACAGCATGGTAGCATCCAAAAGAGTCTTGAGACTGTCAGATTGCTGATTATTGAATTGCAGAAACAACACTCATCACTAAATGAAAACTGCTTACCCTGATCAATCTGCCATGGTGCCAATGCAATGGGGAATACTCTATACAGTTCATGTGCTCTGTACCACAATTATTAACTTCATTGCTATGCAGTGAAGCCATAAAGCATCTGCTTTTAATGTAATTCACACAAGCTAGTAGAGTTTCACAAATTAATTTCACCTTAAGTGGTAAACAGCTGTTTCTACATTATTCAAGGACACCTCGACTTGTTACTGAGCTTTGGCTTTGAATTTTGTTCGATAATTCTCCTGTGAAACGCCATGGGACTTCTTTCATTGAATGGAGCTACTAAATGCATTCAAGTTGTAGCCTTAGAGATGTAATCCTCATATATCATATTTGGGCAGTTTTATTAGAGCAAAGTGGTTGGTGAAATATCTCCCAATTTAAATAATATGAAAAAATATTTTTTTAATTTATATACCAATGATGCCATTTTATAACAAATTTCTTTATATTTGTCAGATATTTAAAAGTGTCTTCTACTTCATATTTTTGGAATGCTGGAAATCTGCCAATACTTGGAAGCTTTCTGTAATTAGGACATTTAGAGCAATTAGAAAGGCACATTGCATTTAACACTACAGGTAACAGCTTAGCTTATTGTTTAGCTAATGAAGAATTCTTTGGTTAAAAAAAAGCACAAGTACAATGCTTCTGCAAAAATAACTTTGTCTACGATAATATCTAATGTTGTAGAAACATTGAAAGGTTCTCAAAGTGATGTTGTCTTACATAGAAGTGTTGCAAATGTCTTTACGGCTAATGAAAGATCAGATTAAATCACAAAGAAGATGCAATGAAACAACCCACCCAAGCTCCTCTGAGATTCCTATACCAGCCTACAGATGGCACTGATAGGTGGCAATGCTTTGCATGCAGCTCCGATGGGAATTATTAAATATTCCCGTTTAGGATGACTACAGCTGAAATCCATAGTTACAGACATGGCACTGCTGTGAGCAACATTACCTTAAGACGTTTGAAACATCTACCGTTCCTCAAAATTGGTGGCCTCCGGACAGCAGACTTGGGTTGCAAGTACAGTTCCCCTTTAAGCTAACAGAGGTGTGGAAAGCGGTCTGGTCTGCAATTACAATTGAAATGCAGAAGCCTTAGACCCCCGTTCCTGACTATCCTGGTAGTAAACGTATATTCTGTGGAAAATAATATCAAAGACCTCAGAGCAAGATTGCAGTACCAGAGGGACATCAGGGTCTGCTGTGAAGCTTGCTTCATAGAAACAGGACTAACAGCCACCATTTTGATCTCAGCAGCCCGAAGGCTTCACCAGCCACTGAAAAGACAGGTTTTAAAGGTAGAGGAGGTGGAGTATATTTCATGATTAATTCATCGTGGTGCACAATCATGGTGGTTCTGTCTTAATGCTTCACACCTGTCTATTTTATCTGCCGAGGGAGTTTACCACCATCATCTTGGTGGCAGTGTACATTCCACCTCTGGCCATGTCAAGCAGGTAACAGAGGAGCACAGCAGTGTGAACAGCAGTCACGAAACAACGTACCTCGATGCCTTCCCAATCAATGTGGGGGATTTCAACCAGGGCAACTTGAAGAAGTCTTTGAACAGCTACCACCAGCATATCACCAGTGGAACTGGAGGTGCCAACACATTGGATCGCTGTTGTTACATCATCGAGAATGCTTACCGTTTCATCCCAAGCCCACACTTTGGAATGTCTAATCACCTGGCTGAACTTCTACTTTCAGCTTACAGGCAGAGACTAAAGACTGCAGCACCAGTGGGCATGCTCAGTGGAGATGGAGAAGTGCTTACAGGAATGTTCTGGAGTCAGTGGACTGGACTCTATTCAAGGACTCATCTTTGAATCTGAATGAATATGCCGCAGTTGCCACCAACTACATCAAGACCTGTGTGGTTGATGTGTGCCTTTGAGAACATACCGGACATATCCAAACCTGGAGCCGTGGATTAACCTGGAGATCTGTAGTCTGCTGAGGGCTAGATCAGTGACATTCAAAACATTCAACTGCTCAAATCCCTGCAGCATTTGGTGACCCTGTGATCTATGGTTTGGAGGCCAATATCTAACCATCTTTTGAGAGGGAGAACTTTCGCAAGGCATCAGGTTCTGATGGTCTATCTGGTAGGGTGCTGAAAACATGTGCCAACCAGCTAGTGGGAGTGTTCAAGGATATTTTCAATCCCTTACTGCTAGAGTTGGAGGATCCCACCTGCCTCAAGAGGCTGACAATCATATCAGTGCCCAAGAAAAAAAGCTTCCTCAATGACTATCACTCAGTTGCGCTCTCAACTACTGTGATGAAGTGCTTTGAGAGTTTGGGCATGGCCAGAATCAACTTCTGCCAAAGCAAGGACCTGGACCCACTGCAATTTACCCTTCGCCACAATAGGTCTACAGTGCATGCAATCTCACTGGCTCTCCACTGGCCTTGAGCCAACTAGACAATAGTAATACCCACATTAAGCTGCTGTTTGATGATTACAGTTCAGTGTTCAACACCATCATACCTTCAGTACAAATCAGCAACACAAAAATCTTGGGCCTCTGTACCTCTTCTGCAACTGGATCCTTGACTTCCTAATTGTGAGACCACAGTCAGAATGGATCAGAAGAAACATTTCGTTCTTTCTGACAATCAACACTGGTGCACCTCAAGGATACATGCTTAGCCCACTGCTCTATTCTCTCTAGTCACAGCACAAAAGCCATCCATAAATTTGTTGATAGCATATCTATTGTTTGCTAGAATTTCAGACAGTGATGAATTGTTGTACAGGAGTTGTACTGGAGCAAGATAAATCAGTGGGCTACATGGTGTCTTAGAACAACTTTGCACAATGTCATTAAGACCAAAGGACTGATTGATGCAATAACAAAGAAGGCTATTTCACCTGGACCTTGAGGAGGCTTGACATGACACAAAAAACTTCCACAAATTTCTACAGATGTGCTGTAAAGAACATTCTAACTGGTTGCTCACCGTCTGGTAGGGAAAGCACAGGATCGGAAAAAATTGCAGTAAGTTGCAAACTCAACCAGCCTCATCATAAGCACTCGCCTCGCTAGCATCGAGTACATCTTCAAAAGGCATTAGTTCAAAAAAGCAGCATCACCCTCTTCTCATTGCTACCATCAAGGTACAGGAACCTGAAGACACAAACTCAGTGCCTTAGGAACAGCTTCTTCTCCTCTCCCATCAGATTCCTGAATGTCTGAATGACAATGAACCTATATGCACTACCTCAAATATATATTTCTTTCTTTTCTCTTTTTTGCATGACTTTATTTGCAGTGAAGATGATTACACTACAATCCAGTAAAAGAAGAAATACAGAAATAATTTTGGAGGAATATGTACAGGAGCATAGTTGATGCCTGCACTGTCTTAATTCTATCATTATCTTAATATCACTTCTCACATTACCCTATTGGTACCCACCTAATAGTGCAAGCTCCAATAACTGCAGGTAAATAATGGTGTGTCCTATATATATTTGAAAATAAGCTGAATACTAACTCCAAGTCAGAAGGATGAATGTGTTGTAACTGATCCGTGACCATTAAATTATTACTATTTAAAAACTACTCGTTAGTCGGCAGATGGTTTACTGGCATCAGCACCGGACTTTGAGACAAATTATTACGAGTTTGAATCTGGCTGGCCCCACTTTCCATCCATGCTGGGTTGAACATTGAGCTAGCAAGTTGGCCTCATAGAAATCAGTCAAATGTTACGGAAGTGGCAAAAATGTCACCCAATGCACTACAAGGTGTAAAAAGGAACAACAATTACTCTAATTTAAAATCATAAATTTGGGAAGCTTAGTGTATTACTGCATGAACAAGGACAGATATTTCAAATTATGAATTCATTTCTAAATGTAACTGCAACTAGTTTTGAAGAAAAAACTACATCACAGCTGAGCATGCCTGATAAAGTACGTTTGTTGAAGCTGAGTTTTGTCGTTGTGACTTTGGGGAATTCATTAACTGTTAGCATTGTTGAGGGACCTTGGGATAATGGAGACTCTCTGCATAGCTGCCTTCTTCTAGAATGGTAATGTGACAACTTTTGCCAGTTGCACTCATCAGCCTCTTAATTTTACAGAACATTGCAGCAAAGAAGGAGGCCAGTTAGGTTCTCTGAATGAACAATCCAATTAGTCTCACACTGCAACCTTTGTAAGAACAAATTCTGAAAAGTCAGAGGCTTGTCTATTTGTGCATGAGGCAGCTAGTTTAATCTCTCTTTCAGTGCTCCTTCAGCACTTCCTTACTTGCAATATTGTCCATCCATGAATTTAGCTTTCTTAGTGTTTGTGGGCTCAAACCAAATTGTCTAAAAAGTTTTAGTAAAAATGTTTCTGCTGGAATTGCATGTAGTATCAGCATCATGTGATTTTACCCATAGAGGTATGGAGTCATACAGCTCAAAATCAGGCCCATTGACCCATAAAGTTCATAGCAACTATCAAATATTTACTTGCTCGATTCATAGCCTCCCATGCGGTGATGCTTCAAGTGTTTCGCTAAATACTTAAATGCTGGGACAATATAACCATATAACAATTACAGCACAGAAACAGGCCATCTCAGCCCTTCTAGTCCGTGCTGAACGCTTACTCTCTCCTAGTCCCACCTACCCGCACTCAGCCCATAAATCTTCATTCCTTTCCTGTCCATATACCTATCCTATTTCTTTTTAAATGACAAAATCGAACCTGCCTCTACCACTTCTACCGGAAGCTCGTTCCACACTGCTACCACTCTCTGAGTAAAGAAATTCCCCTTCTTGTTACCCCTAAACTTTTGCCCCTTAACTCTCAACTCATGTCCTCTTATTTGAATCAATGGAAAAAGCCTATCCATGTCAACTCTATCTATCCCCCTCATAATTTTAAATACCTCTATCAGGTCCTCCCTCAACCTTCTACACTCCAAGGAATAAAGACCTAACTTGTTCAACCTTTCTCTGTAAAGTAGGTGTTGAAACCCAGGTAATATTCTAGTAAATGTCCTCTGTACTCTCTCTAATTTGTTGACATCTTTCCTGTAATTTGGTGACCAGAACAATGATCTGCATATTTTGTAACCTTTATCTGGTCCCTCCTCAAATCTGCCTGCTCCAAGGAAAATAAATCTAGTATTTCCAATCACTACTCATAACTGAAATGCTGCATCTCTGGTAACATCCTGGTGAATTACTTCTGCATCCCCTTCGATGCATTTGGTCCCTCAGAATTCCACAGGTATAAGTGTGTCAGAGTATGCCTGAAAAGAATGACCAATCTTATCTCTTCATTAGTTACCTTTTACAAAGAGGTAGTCAAATCCTGATCACCTGAACAATTCTCTTGGATAATATTCAAACCTTGAGAGGTGGTGATGAGTTAGCTTCCAGAGACACTTGATCTAAATATATTAGCAAAATTTCCAGGAACATGGATTTCCAATTGAAGCACAGTCTAAGAGAATAATGCCTGTGATTTGTCCATTGTACCCCCTGGTACATGACAATCATCTATGTTAATGAATTAATCAATATTAGGAAACTTGCCTACGTAAGAATGTACATTAGCTGATTTGAACTCCTCTTTAAGGTTCAGTTAAATCTGAAATGTGGGTATGTGTGTTGAATTAAAACTCCACTTCCAGATATAGGCTTTTCCCCCTTTGGTGTTGATGTGGCACCTCAGAATTAATTTTGTGAAAAATGAATTCTCAGAATTAATTCTCTCTGGCATATGCTGTGAAATTTATTGTTTTGTGGCAGCAGTACTTTGCAATACAGAATAATAAAACTATGAACTACAATAAGAAGTACATATAAAAAAAGAAAATTCAGTTAAGTAAGTAGTGCAAAAAGAGAGGGAAGAACGGTGAGGTAGTGTTCATAGGTTCATTGTCCATTCAGAAATCTGATGGTGGATGGGATGAAGCTGTTCCTGAAATATTATGAATGTGTCTTCAGGCTCCTATAGATCCTCTTCGATGGTAGCAATGAGAAGAGGCCATGTCTTGGGAGATGGGGGTCCCTTATGATGGTTGCTGCTTTTTTGAGACATTGCCTTTTGAAGGTGTCTTGGATATTGGGGAGGCTAGTGTCCATGATGGAGCTGGCTGAATTTACAACATTCTGCAGCTTTTTCTGATCCTTTGCAGTGGCCCTACCATACCAGGTGGTGATGCAACTAGTAAGAAGACTTTACATAGTACATCTGTATAAATTTGCAAGTGTCTTTGATGATGTTCCAATCCTCCTCAACCTCTTAATGAAATATTGCTGCTGTCATGCTTTCTCTGTAACTGTATCAATATGTTGGGCCTAGGAGAGAGTCTCAGAGATGTTAACATCTAGGAACTTGAAAGTTCCCACCCTTTTCACTGCTGATCCCTTGATGAGGACTGGTGAGTGATCCCTTGGCTTGCTCTTCCTAAAGTCCACAATCAATTTCTTGGTCTTACTGATGTTGAATGCAAGGTTATTTTTACAACATCACCCAACCAGCTGATCTACCTTGCTCCTGTACACCTCCTTGTTACCATCTGAAATTCTGTCAACAATAGTTATGTTGTCGACGAATTTATAGATATTGATTGAGCTGTGCCAAGCCATACATTTGTGGCTGTAGAGCCAGTAGAGTAGTGAGTTAAGCATGCATCCTTGGGGTTGTCAGTGAGGAGGAGCTGTTATTTCTGATCTGCACAGACCGTCGTCTCCCAGTGAAGAAGTCAAGGATCCAGTTGCAGAGGGAGTTACAGAGGCTCAGGTTTTGGAGCTTGTTGAGGCCATGAATGCTCAGCTGTAGTCAATAAACAAAGCCTAACGTAGGCACTGCTTTTGTCCTGATGATCTAAGGCTAAGTGGAGAGCCAGTGAAACTGCATCCGCCCTAGATCTATTGTGGAAATGGTTAAATTCTGTATGCAATTCTGTAAGCAAGTTTTTGTACTAGTGATGATAAAACTTAATATTTACCTTGCCACATGTGCTGCAAAATGAACCTTTAATTTCATAAATATTACAATAAAATTTTGGGATTTAATATCATTGGAAGGCAAGTCATGAAATAACATTTAATTTGAGTTTAATGGCCATGCCTCTGGCATTTCACTAAATTGATCTGATTTCTGTTCTTTAACATAGAACACAAATAGAGAATACAATTTTCTTCCCGTGTATTCCTCTAATTTCTTTCAAAATTCCACCAAATGGCCCACTTGCCTGTGATTATATATTCCTTAATGGATTTTATTAATCTTAAATTGACTAGTGAACTTTAAACCAAAAGTTATTAATTGTCAGTCTTTGCACGGTATTTGCTATGTCAATATGGAGATGAGTATAGTCAGGATCATTTTGAGGATTTCAACACAGTCTCTAATGAAATGTAACACCTGTGACAATTATAATCTGAGGTTTTCAAGTTTCTCCATCAATACCCCTGTTAAATGTCAGTTACATAAAGTCCTCATTATTTTTTTATATATGTAATGCTTTTGAATAAAAGATGAAAGCATTTGAATCTCAAGAGATTCCCACTGTTAGAATTCTCAGGTTAGGAATAGAATCATAAAATGATTGAGCGCAGAAGGCAACCAATCTGACCATCATAACTGTAGAACAGGTTTTTTGAGAAATTGTTGTCCCATTCCTGGTCCTCTCTGCATAAATTTGCAATATTTCTAATTACTGTTTGGAAGCTGTAATTTTGTATAATACAGGAAGATAATAAAGAAGGTATATATCATGCTGTTGAAGAGACAGTTAATTTAATAACAACAACATAATACATATTTTGATAATTTTACTGTATAAAAGTTTAGTAGAAATATGCTAAATTCATATTTCAGTTTGAAACTCACATCAAGCTTTTACAACACTATTTTGTTGAAAGTAATTTTATCCTTTTTCATTTGTCCTGTGGAATTGGGATCGGATCTTTGTCATTTTTAGTCCCAAATTTAGAAGGTTGGCTATTCTGCAGTAAGCATCCCAAATTACATTCCCTGAGGTTTGTGGGAGCAACACTTTGAAATACTAAATGACCGCCAAACTGCACTCTATTTGAAGAGAAAAAGAATGCAAAGATCTTAATCCTAATCCTAGCCCTGCATCTGAGTTTGACTAGCACAGGTTTGAATAGATCGTTTATAAGGAGCGACACTCAGTGGCCACTTTATTAGGTACACCTGCTCATTAATGCAAATATCTAATCAGCAAATCATATGGCAGCAACACAATGCATAAAAGCATGCAGAGATGGTCAAGTGTTGCGCTTGTTGTTCAGGCCAAACATCAGATTGGGGAAGAGATGTGACCTAAATTTCTTTGGCTGTAGAATGATTGCTGATAGCAGACAGGGTGATATGAGTGTCTCAGAAACTGCTGATCTCCTGGGATTTTCATGCTCAGCAGTCTCTAGACTTTACAGAGAATGGTGTGGAAAACAAAAAAAAATTCCATTTGATCAGCAGTTCTGTGGGCAAAAATGCCTTCTTAATGAAAGAGAAAAGGGGAGAGTAGTCAGAATGGTTCAGAATCAGAACCAGGTTTAGAATCTGTCATGAAATTTCAAGCATACAGGAAGGCAACAGTAACTTAAATAACCACACGTTGCAACAGTGGTGTACAGAAGATCATCTCTGAGCTCACAACACATTGAATCTTGAAGTGGAATGGCTACAGCAGCAGTAGATCTCAAACCTTCACTCAGTGGTCTCTTCATTAGATACAGGAGGTACATTGTGATACAGGAGTGGCCATTGAGTGTATATGTCAATCCAACCCTTATGCTTGAAAGAGCCTGAATTATTTCCTGAACTTAAGGTAGTCATCATTCTTGGAATGTCCAAAATTCCTGTTAACCAGATACAGTAAAATTGTCTGCAGCAATTGCAATCTTGCTGTAGTTTTGAAATCAGGTTGATAGTATAGATGTACTAGTTTGACCAGTACAAGGAGGCAGAAGTATCAGTAATGGTATCTTCAATGCAAGGCTAGTGCTAGTCTTTCTGTTTTTGGCATTCTGCTGCTAATCTAAGAAGAAAGAGGAAGGACCCTATAAGACACACTGCTGAGCAAATTGCAGATAACTTTTGTTTCCTAGCAATTTGCAGTCCCAGAAAGTGTTGTGTTAAGTGAAATTTTGTTAGTTAAAAAGGCTGGATGAAATGCATTGTGCATTTTGGGAAGGTGCATTCCCCTGGATGGAGCATGGTACATGATTTACTAAAACACAAGTTAGATTCTTACGTGAAAAACATGTATCTCAAATTATCAATGGAGCTACAGCAAAATTTCATTAACAGTATGTTTGTAAATTGAGGAATACCTTTATTATATCATATACAAAAACAAATGTGTTTTCACAAAGAATTTCAGTGTATTATAGATTACATACTAATATTTCATTTTTTTCTACCGGAAATGATCATCTTTGTACAGTAAGGAATCTACCTACTTTTTTGTTAGATATTTGTATGGAAAATAAATCGAATAGCACAGCTAGCAAAAATAACAAATTTTTCTGTTACATTTCTGAAAATGTTGTATGATGTCTACGTATCACAAGTAGATCAATTACACTTTTCCTAATGCAAATTATGAGGCACACATAAACTTTATTGCAGCATTTTCAGCAAAACCTGGATGTTCTTCAGAAACTGAAAACCCTATTCATAAAATTAACTTCTTCTCTCAGCCACCGAAGATGAGAGATATATAGTATGCTTCCTGCTTCTGGAAACTTCTTCCACCTCCTTCCAATGATCCCCCTCGATATTTGGAGATGTTGCTTCCCATATTCTTACTGCTCTCACCTCCCATGGGGAGCTAATAGACAGTGCATGAAATGCCAGGCCAAGAACTTGTGACAGACTTTTGCAGCTCTCTTGATGGCTGACAAAGTAAGAACATAACAGCTCAAAAGGAGCAGAAATAGACCATATGGTACTCTCACCTGCTCCGTCAATTTGTAAAATGATGGCTTATCTTGTGCCCAAGTTAATTCTCAGGTTCCGCTTGCATCCAAAAATCTGAAGATTTCAGCCTTGAATATACTCAATGGCTCCATGAAATCAATTGCAAATACTTCCAATGCTTTCTGTGAAGAAGTTTGTTTTTCTCCTTAGTCCCAATTGATTGACCCCTTTGCCTGAAACCATTCCCCCTAGACCTACGCTTTCTAACAGAATGAAATAGACTCTCTACTCTGTCAATCTCTCTCACTATGTAGTTCTATATAGCTCTAAATCTCCTTGTATAGCAGGGAAATCTATGATATGAATAACATTAATAGTTTCTGTCAAGTGCTTGTGTGAAGAAGGTGATTACAATGTCTGGAGCATACTAATTAACATTTCTGCTTAAAACCTACAAACTGATTTTGATACTGTTTTCAAGTAACAGATTTATTCTTTAGCAACCTTATCGACTGTGAAATATCTTTGTGCAAGTCTGTTACTCACAAAGTTAATAACATGAACATATAGAATTTATAAGTTTGGCTACATTTCCTAAGATGAGTATTCATTACAGAATTCACGTATGCAGAACAGATGAATAATCTTTACAGATCATTCCCACACAGAGATACATTTTCATTAACATACATCATATATACTGTACTTTATGGCCACATGCCTTATGGTCAAACTGTGTACCACATAATTCGTAGCTATTATACCATAAGAGAATCAAATGTATCAACATATGTGATCATCACATGTTTAGTAGACAATATCTGAGTAGATTTTAAATATTTTACTAGCCAGCACCATGCTACGTATTCTTTAAAGAAATAAAGGCTCCAATTTGTCTGAAGTTAACAAAGGGAGATAACTTATTCAAATTTGGTCCCTTGATTTGCTGCTGTTAAATAAATCTGATTATATTAACATCTTACATTAACACTTAGGTTTAGAAATTTAAATTAGTTCTGATTGCAAAACATGATCTAAACTGTAATTTAAAAAAATATTTATGTTACATGATCTGGAGTTCAGTGGCAGAGAAAGTCTGGGATGACAAGAGGTTTCAACCTGCTGCAATCTTAATCCACTTTGATGTTGCTAAGATCCCAAGAGCCTTGTTTGCCTGATTCATTGAAAGGTTTGCTGTGGTAACAGATGGGATGGTATCTTACAATTTTCCCCTTGTCAAATAGCCCCCTGTTTGGCTTTTGCTTGTCCTCCATGCCACACAAATGAGATTGGATTTGTGGAGACAGAATTTACCTGATAAACTCAAAATGGTCCCATGGAAATAATACAATTTGATGTATTTGCAGTAAATGTTGAGACATTTACATTTGCAGAGCATCTTTAGAGCATAATTTTGAAAGCAAAAGTACATCTGGTAGCACAGGTGGATATAACAGATCTTATGGTGCTGAAGCCGAACAGTTGCCTTGGTGTATTGCAGAACATATTGCCATTCACTGAGACGCACGAAAAGCAATCAATCTATTTTTCACCCATTTCTTAGCAGACAAACTTTCCTGTGCACAAAAGGAACCACTGCACTTTACTTGCACAACAGGTATAACTGTACCTTATAATAATCTATTAAAATTGGATTTAAGATCCTTGGAAATTCCTGAAAGTGTAAAAAAACCACAAAATAAATTTTCCTCTCAATTACATCTTTTAAATGTTTTTCACTCTAACAATGAATTTGTGTTGGTATAGGGTTATATAGCCATAGAGTCTTAGAACACTACAGCACAGAAACAGAACCTTTGGCCCATCTAGTCTGTACCAAACCACTTAAAGTGCCTACTTGCATCAACTTACACCAGGACCGCAGCTCCTCCACATCCCTACTATCCATGTACTTATCCAAACTTCTCTCAAATGTTGAAATCGAGCTTGCACACACCTCTTGTGCTGGCAGCTCATTCCCAACCCTCTGAGGAAGAAGTTTCCCCTTATGTTTCCTTTACACTTTTCTCCTTTCCCCCTCAACCCATGACCTCTTGTTTATAGTCCCACCCAACCACAGTGGAAAAGCCTGCTGGCATTTATCCTATCACAATATTGTATACCTCTATCAAATCTCGTTGTTATCTTCCATATTCAAGGAATAAAGTCCTAAGCTATTCAATCTTTCCTTATAGTTCAGATCACTCAAACCAGACAACATCCTTATAAACTTTCTCTGTACTCTTTTAACTTACTCACATATTTCCTGCAGGTAGGTGATCAAAACCATACACAATACTCCAAACTAGGCCTCAACAATGTCTTATACAATTTAACATAACATCCCATCTCTTGTACTCAATACATTGATTTATAAAGGCCAATGTGCCAAAGGCTTTCTTTACGACTCTTTCTATCTGTGACACCACCTTATGGACCTGTATTTCCAGATCCCTTTGTTCCACCACACTCCTCAGTGCCCTACCGATCACTGCATAAGACCTACCCCTGCTGGTCCTACTGAAGAGCAACACTTTGCACTTGTCTGCATTACATTCCATTTGCCACTTTGCAGCCCATTTTTCCAGCTGGCCTAGATCCCACTGCAAACTGTGACAGTCTTCCTTGCTGTCCACTACACCCCCAATCTTGGTGTCATCTGCAAATTTGCTGATCCAGTTAATCACATTATCATGTGGTTCATACTGAACTATTTATCAGCCTAGTCCCATTGACTTGCACTTGGACCATTGCCCTCTATGCCCACCCATCCATATAACTATCCCAATTTCTCTTGTGTTGGAATCAAACCTGCATCCACCACTTCCACTGCCAACTCGTTCCACACCCTCTGATTGAAGAAAATTCCACTCATGTTCCCCTTGAACATTTCACCTTTTGCCTTTATCCCCTGACCTTTAGCTTTATTGTGTAATTGATAGCAAATAGGGGACACCAGTTTTCTAAATCTGTCATTTTTCAATGATATCTGAAATGAGCACTTTGTGAAGTGTGTAGAAATTGTATATGCCCACTGATCACGGTTCTTGAATGAGATGGACTAAAAAAAAACTCTGCGTCCAATTCAGTAAGTGTGAAGTAAATGGAGATTCACCACTCAATGGGGATTCTGGTTAATTGACAATATTTGTTGATCCAGTACCAGGTACTCATCAATTCACTACTCATGTGGACATGTGAGAAGTGAAAAGCAAAGGATAGTCAACCTGAGTTTATTAGCATGAACAGTAAATCAGAAAATAGTGTGTCTAAATTTAATTATATTATTCAGAGTTAATATTAAATTTCATAGCATTTCAAGTGAAGAGCAACAGTTACTACTGTTTTATATAACATTTAAAAGAAGTTACACAAAATAAAAATAAACCGTATTTTTACATTTGTTACAAATTCAGGGGGTCCATTGCTGAGATGTCTGGGAAGGTCAGCATCAGGTTCATTATCACTGTCTTGTATGATGTGAAATTCAACGTACAAAGTTCAAGGTAGATACATCATCAGAGTACTGATAATGGTCCAGCAAAGACAAGAAAATCATCTCGGTGGAGTTCACAGTACAATGGGAGGAAGGACTTGAGGAGGCTCACAGGAGGAAGGACCTGAAGTATCAGTCCTTAGTCGGGGAGTGCAGGGACAAAGGATGGACGACATAGCTATTCCCCGTGGATATCAGCTGTAGAGGGTTCCCAGTAAGGTTGGCATGGAGGTTGCTGTCTGCACTGGGCCTTGATGAAAAGCGCAAGAACTAAGCAGCTTGTAGGATGGGGGAAGAAGCAGAAAGAGCCTCTTGATGTATATTAAGCAGGTGAGAGGAGTTGAACTGGAAGCCAGGAGCAGATTGGCCATGACTTGGCCACCACTGCTGACCCACCATTTGGAGAGCGTAGTGGTTAAGGATTGAAATACTCTCTGAAGGTTGGGCACCGCCTGATGACATCTCCTCCTGGCCAAAGGCTATGGCTACCTCATCAGGTAACTGAAGAGAGCACCCCAGTGTATGGTGCAAGCGACACCTGGTTCACCAGTGACTTCCATGAAAGACTGGATGGCAATCGAAGAAGGTTGGTGATGTTGGAAAGGCAGCTGACCTCCAGGAAAGACTGGCATGGGCGTGCAAGGCTAGCAACCTTGTGTGTAGCTTTCACAAGAGGGCACCGTACAAGCTATGGATGAACTAAATACACAATACCCCCAAGTCTCCAAAGAGTGGGGGAGGATGAGAGACTCAATAGGTTGGACATAACGGCAACAGCCAGGACAGGAAATACAATAATGAGAAGGCTCAAGCAAACAATGCTGACCACAGAGGCATGCATTGCAAAACGCCATTGTTGCAAATTCTGCACAAGCATCAAAGACCTCAAAATACGCCAAAGCAGTGGAACGAAGGTGACTCAAGTGCAATGCACGGACACAACATCCAGTGAGACAATGGAGAACCCTAGCCAGAAAGCTCTCCACAGATCTGATGATCTTGCAGCACCTGAGCCACCCCAGTGACAAAGAAGTCTCTCTGGCACCCTAATCCATTCATCAAGGAAAGAGAGGATCAGATATTCTAGATCATCAGACAATGTATCCTGGAACTGTCTGATGACTGCCTGGATTGCACCTTGGAAGCTACATTGGCATGTCCTGTCCACAGGAAAATCAACTCCCTCACAATCATTGTGTTCAACTTTATGAAAGAGCGATTTGGCCAAATGGAGAAGAAAGGGGATCTTAAACCATTACGGCAACCTGTAGTCTGTGTATGCCACTCCCTCTACACCACCACATGGGGTCTGAGAGAGGATCTGACTGCAAGCTTTGTGGTTAGTGGTGTTCACTGGCACACATACTGTCAGGATGCAAAACAGCTTTAACACAAGGTTGGTATAGATGGCGCCATGACATGGTCCTGCTGTCCCTTGTGGACACACTGGAGCAGGAGAGGTGTAAAATGAGACCAGCTGGCAGAGAAGCAAACAGGGCAGCCATTTTCATCAAGGAGAGGGTCACACCAGTCATATCAAACAAGCCTACATCCAATCTGCTGTAAACTGCCAAATGTGGGGAGGAAGCTGCAGTTCCTGGAGACGGTGCAAAGGACACTTCGACCAGATATTGTACTGTGATCCACTGAAGACAAGAAAATCATCTTGGTGGAGCTCACAGTACCATGGGAGGAAGGATATGGGATGTGAGGATGCTCAAGAGAGGAAGGCCCTGAAGTACCAGGCCTTAGTCCAGGGTTACAGGGACAAAGGATGGCAGACGTGGCTGTTCCCCATGGAGATCGGCTGTAGAGGATTTCCAGCAATGTCAGCATGGAGGATGCTGTCTGCATTGGGCCTTGATGAAAAGAGCACCACTGCTGACCCGCCATCTGGAGAATGCAGTGGTTAAGGGTTGAAACATTCTCTGAAGGCTGGGCACCACCCAGTTGAACTCTACTTACACAGGCACAATCAAATGGTTAAGTATCATTCAACAAAAATCTTGCTTTAAAATACAAACTCATAAAAGATGCCATACCTTACTATAAAAATAAGCCTGTTTCAGTTTTAGTTACAGAGCCCAATAAATGATATTATCACCAACCTATTACAGATCGGACAATCCATAATAACCTTCCAGATATAGTAGCACAGGATAAAAAAACCAAGAACAACATACTTAATAGATGTAGCCATTCCAAGCACACACAACATACAGAAATCAGTAAGTGCAAAACACCAGAAAGATACTGAATTGG
Organism: Hypanus sabinus; assembly: GCF_030144855.1. Classification (NCBI taxonomy): domain Eukaryota; kingdom Metazoa; phylum Chordata; class Chondrichthyes; order Myliobatiformes; family Dasyatidae; genus Hypanus; species Hypanus sabinus. The sequence goes on along the minus strand of NC_082719.1, from coordinate 42,549,435 downwards.
AAGACTGTGGAACGTGAACAGGGTATACAGTACATTGCCCCAGTAGTAATATTTAAAGTCACTATACAATAGCATTAAACAGTTAGGCTTACACAACAATATTTATGTAAATCTCCAGAATGCCACAATACTAAACACTACTGGAATAATCCAAAAGTTCCAAGTGACTGAGAAATTAGTGTGCTTGGCTATGCCTGTACCTCAGGTTTTACCAGCTTGAGGTGAGAAAAAAATAACAACAAACATAAATTAAATAACCAATAAATATCAAGAACATGAGATGAAGAGTCCTTGAAAGTAAGTTCATAGGTTGTGGGAGCATTTCAGTGATGGGGCAAGTGAAGAAGTGAAGTTGAATGAAGCTATCCCAAATGTTCAAAAGCCTGATGGTTGAGGGGGTAATGACTGTTCCTGAACCTGGTGGTATGAGTCTTGAGGCTCCTGTACCTTCTTCCTGATAGAAGCAGTGAGAAGAGAGCATGACCTGGGTGATGCAGTCCCCGATGATGGATGCTGGTTTCCTGTGACAGCACTACGTGTAGATGTCCTCAGTGAAGGGGAGGCCTGTACCTGTGATAGACTCGGCCTCATCCACTCCTCTTTGTAGGGTTTCCATTCATTGCTGTTTCCATACCAGACTGTGATACAACCAGTTAATTTACTCTCCACTGCACATCTATAGAAGTTTCTGAGGGTATTAGATGTCATTCTGAATCTTTGCAAGCTTTTGAGGAAGTAGAGGTGCTGCCATATTTACTTTGTAATTGTATTTACGTCTCGGGCCCAGGACAGGTCCATTGAAATGATAATACAGAGGAATTTAAAGTTGCTGACCCTCTCTACCTTTGATCCCTAATGAGGACTGGCTCATGGACCTCTGGTTTCCTCCTCCTGAAGTCAATAGTCAGCTGCTTGGTCTGCTGACATTGCGTGGGAAGTTGTTGTTGTGGCACCACTCAAGCCAGATTTTCAATCTCCCTCCTTATGCTGATTTGTCACCACCTTTGATTTGGTCAATGACAGTGGTGTTGTCAGCAAACTGAAATATGATATTGGAGCACTGTCTTAAATGTAAAGCGAGTGGAGCAGGGGCTAAGCACACAGCCTTGTGGTGCACCTGTGCTGATGGTGATTACGGAGCAGAGAAATTGTTGCCAGTTTGAACTGACTGGGGTCTTCAAGTGTGGAAATCAAGAATCTAATCGTACAGAGAGGTATTTTTTGTTGTGGCAGCAGAACAGTACTAATTACTATAAATTATAAACTAAATAGTACAAAAAAAAGGAATAATGAGGTCTGGTTCAGGGGTTAGTGAATCACTCAGAAATGTGGTGATGGAGGGGAGGAAGCCTTTCCTGAACTGCTGAGTGTGGATTTTCAGGCTTCTGTATCTCCTCTGCAGTGACAGGAAAAGGAAGGTGGCATGTCTCAGATGGTGAGAGCCCTTAATGATGTGTGCTGGCTTCTTAAGGCACTGCCTCTTGAAGATGTCCTCAATGGTGGGGAAAGTTGTTTCTGTAATGGAGCTGGCTACGTCTACAACCCTCTGCATCCTTTTGCGATCCTGTGCATTGGAGACTCCATAGCTGGCTGTGATGCAACCATTCAGAATGATTGCCTATAAAAATTTGCAAGGGTCTTTAGTGACAAAATTCCTGATCTCCTAATGAAGTAGACACTTTGTTGGGCCTCAGAGATCTTGACATGCAAGAATTTAAAGCTCCTCACTCTTTCCACCACTGACCCCTTAATGAGGACTGGTGTGTGTTCTCCTGCCTGCCCCTTTCTGAAGTTCACAATCTACTATTGTGTCTTGCTGATATTGAGAGCAAGGTTATCATTGTGACCCCACATTACCAGCTGATCTATTTCACTTCTGAATGCTTCCTGGTTTCCTTCTGAGATTTTACCAACAACAGTAGTATTATCTGCAAATTTATGGTGCTTGAGCTATGCTTAGCCAGGCAATCATGAGTGTAGAGACAGTAGTGCATGTGAGCTAAGCTCACATCCTTGAAGTCAGTGAGGAGGAGATGCTATCACTGATCTGTACTGAGGGTGTCTCCTGATGAGGAAATCAAGCATTTAGTTGTGGAGGGAAATATAGAGGCTCGGATTTAAAAGGTTGTTCATTGATACTGAGAGGATGATGGTATTGAATTCTGAGTTGTAATTGATAAAATAGCAGCCTGAATTATGTTTTGCTGTTGTCAAGGTGCTCCAAAGGAATGGAAAAAGCCAGTGAGACTGTGTCTACTGTAAACCTGATACAGTAGTAGGTGATACGTAGCTGGTCCAATTCATTGCTCATCCTAATCAAATGCCTGTTATCCTGCTAGCACTTAGGGCATCAATGAAGGTCCTCCATCTCTGTCTGTCCTTAGCCATCTTCTCTATTGTGCCCCAAGTGTGGTTCAGGGTCTTTGTTTCTGCCTGTACAGTGTGGTGCCAAGTTGTCTTTGGTCTCCTGCATTTGCTCCGCCCTTCAGGGGTCCAGTGAGTGCTGTCTTGATGATGGAGCTGGCTTTTCTCATCACATATCCAGTCCATCTCCAACGTTTCCTCATGATGATTGTGGCTATGTCCTCTTGGTTGCACTGAAGGAGTAAGGTGTGGTTGGAGATATTTCCTGCCCAGAAAATACAGAGGATCTTCAGGAGACACATGACGTGGAATGACGACAGCTTGGCAAAGTCGTTCTCTGTCATGCGCCAGCGTTCTGAACCTGGGTTCATTGTTTGGGCAGGGGTTAATTCCAGCCATAAGCGATCTCTCAAATTAGTTCATTATTTTAGATATTACTGATACTGAGTGATATTGCCTAGACATCTCACCCTGCTCTCCTTGGAAACTGGTATGATTGCTGCCCTTTTGAAGCAGATGGGAACATCAGAGATTGAAGCTATCTCTGAACCCTCCAGCCAGCCAGTCAGCACAGGTTTTCAGTACCCGGCTGGGTATACCATCATTTCTTGATGGTTTGTGTGGGTTTTCCATCTGGAAGGATGTTCTGACATTGCCCTCCAAGGTCTTTATGAAATTGGTGATGCCTGTGACATATTCATCAGATTTGAGGATGACTTTCTGAATATCATCCAGTCCATCTTTGCTAACATCTTTCCATAACAGCAAAATAGTGAAGCAAGTTGAGTAGATGTTCCATTTTCCTATATTGACAGATCGATTTTTATAGAGCAACAGGCTCAAAATGATGGAGTGTGATGAAGAGCATTAGTAAATGCACTCCTTACACAAGCTCATCCACTCACACACAAACATTGCCTTGTCATACTGCTGCCACTGTGGTGAATGTATGCACTTCAGTGTCTTCCCCAGTATGTTCTCATTGTTCTCACTGGATTCCCTCCAATTTGCTGCATGAGTTCAGAGTCAGACACTAAGGTCTGGTTTGATTTCATCCTTTATTTGTTCTTGACTGTAAGTGTATGATCGAGTTAAGTGTTCTGCTGTTGCATGCTGTCTTTTCATGGCAGGCACGTGGCATCTGCTGCATCCTCAACTGAGCTGATGTGCTTGGGTTGGCGTTATGGTGCTTTTCCCACCATACATGATGAAATATTCCATTTCTTTAGTCTTGGAAATGTGTAAATGTGCATATGTTGTTTGTACACTGTGTTTAAGGTAGACATTCCTGTTTATTTTGTAATATGATTTTAATTGTTATGGGGTGCATCATATTCTAATTCATGTGTCATTGTATGTTAACTTTGTTGGTAGTTAAAGATGGTCTGTCCTAGTGCATAATAAAAGGAGATCTTCACCCTCAATAGTGGAGAGAGAGAAAGGGGCTGCCAGAGGTTCACGCTGGATAAGAGTAAGTACGGAGCTATTAATGTGTTTTCTTGTAGGTAACTTTCTGTAAATATTGGTATTTTTCTTTTCCTTAGCTCTCATTGATCGTTGTATGTTAGATTCTTGGCACACCTAATAAAATGCCAAGTGACTCCAGCCATTTTTTTCTTTGGTCATAAGCCATGTTTCTAACATGGAGGAACTGGCAATATTATTTTTATAATATTATCAATAAAGGATCCTAGCTTGAAACTTCCACTGTTCATTTCTCTCCGTATGACTTGCTAAATTCCTCCACCACTTTGTGGGTGTTACTTTAGATTTCCAGCATCTGCAGAGTCCATTATATTTAATTTTATATTATGTTTCCTTAAGGACATCATAGCGGGGGTGGAATAGTGGGGATAAGCTCCCATTATCTACTCCCAATAGTGTGCGTCTCAAGTAGCCTCTGAAAACCAAGGCCAGCTCCTGGCCTTCTCATGTGGCTTGGTTAGAAAGCTCAGCAGAAACATTTCTACTGACAGGAGAAGGGGCAAAGGTGGGTTACTGGTGTCTTAAAGTCAGTCACTTCAGAGAGATAGTGCTCGTTGCATGTGGTTGGCATCTCATCTCGGAGTAGGAAAACTGATCTCAAATTTCCATTGCCCTGCTCATGGGAAAGGCTTCGGGAGTAAACCCTGAGGAAAAATTTAGAACTGGTGTCTCTAAGGCAATCTTATGTTGAGTTCAATGCTGAATGGCAGCTTCTGCAATGCCAAACTGTATTGGTCTCTACTGTTCCTTTGGATTCATCAGCTGAATGGAGAGGGTAGCCTGCTGCATATCATACTGCCCTGGCTTACATACACAGCAAGGATGCAACATCCATGGTTGACCCTGATCAATGGAAGGCTTTACTATTTTATAAACAACTTTGGTTTTACTTTTAGCTCTTGCTCATATTGGGCCAAATGCAGCAAATGGGAACAATGATCTTGTCTGGTTCATGTCACATCTGGTTCTTTGTCTTAACAGTGGGATTGGTTGTTAAATTTTCTAAGGCAATAATGTTGGTTCCTACATTAAAGAATGGTTACTTACCTGCGGTAAGGGGAACCAATGGGCACTCTAAGATTTGTGTATAAAACTTCAGAAACTGAATTGATAAGACAGAAGACAAGAAAGAAATTCTCAATGGGAGCCAAAACATTTCTGAAAAATGTCTATTAAAAACCTTAAAAAAAAACACCCATTCATGTTCTGAAACTTCAGTAATTATGCACAGTGTTGGGCAGCAATTCCCTCAGAGTTGTCTTGTTAATTCTACATTATTTGTCATATCAACCAGCTTCAGCTTTCTCACACAAAAATGCTTGTGATTGATACCATCGTTTTGAAGAATTCAGTGGCAAATATTTTACTGGCTCTGAAGACTGACAAATCTTTGAACTGTTGCCTATGCAGCCAAATAAAAGTAATCTTGTTTTCTTAGAACAACAGAGTTAAAAGTAGTTATTATAATTTATAGAGCTAGAAAAATGCTGATACCTAGATTTCTTTTTAACGTCATCCCATACAGCTTTAAGAGCTATTCACAGCAAATATAACAGAGTTTTGTAATCTAGAGCATTACCTCCTGCAGTTATCCAGGATTCTAATGACAGATACTATTTTGATTTGTTGAAAAATATCTTACCATTGAAAACTGACAAGACTAAGATGAGAATATTCCATTCTTGTTAATTTTTACCTTTGTTCAGCTGTAAGACAGAACAATTTTACAAACTGGCTGCCAATCTCAAAAAGACCTCACAAAGCACAATATTAAACCTCCAAGATGATAAAAGCACCATCTCCTTGACTGTCAAAATTAATCTCCAGAGCAGGAACTGTAGGTTGAGGATGGATCTCCAATATGAGAAATGATGATGATGAGGGAGGGTGAGTCCATTTATAATTTCCTCTGTATGTCTAGTAATCTGTGGCCTACCACCAGGAATATTTACATAGTGTGTAATTCACACTACAACGTGTGAGTCAGGGACAGGTAGCCGAAGAGTGACATGTCAAAAGTAGAGGTAACCTTATAGAAGGCTTCAAACACAAGAAAGAATTTGATAGCATAGATGTAAATGGGAGACCAGAACGAGGGTACATAAATCTCACTTTACCTCCTTACGTGCCCATCATCTCACTCTGGTTCTCTTCCCCCATCCCTTTCTTCCATGGTCTTCTGTCCTCTTGAGTACCCTCCTTTACTCCTTGTGTACCCATGAATGTACCGCCACCCACAGCTCCAAACTGCTAACTAAATTTGCCGATGACACTACATTGATTGGCCTTATCTCAGACAATAACGAGGTGGGTTACAGGGAAGAAGTCATCTTTCTGACACAGTGGTGTCAAGAAAACAGCCTCTCCCTCAATGTCGCAAAAACAAAGGAGCTGGTTGTGGATTACAGGAGGAATGGAGACAGGCTAACCCTATTGACATCAATGGATCTAGGGTTGAGAGGGTAAACAGCTTCAAGTTTCTTGGCATCCACACACTGAGGACCTCACGTGGTCTGTACACACCAGCTGTGTGGTGAAAAAGGCACAACAGCACCTCTTTCACCTCAGACAGTTGAGAAAGTTTGGTATGGGTCCCCCATTCCCAAGAACATTCCACAGGGGCACAATTGAGAGCATTCTAACAGACTGCATCACTGCCTGGTATGGGAACTGTACCTCTCTTAATTGCAGGACTCTGCGGAGAGTGGTGCCGACTGCCCAGCACATCTGTAGTTGTGAACTTCCCATGATTCAGGACATTTACAAGGACAGGTGTGTCAAAAGGGCCCATAGGATTATTGGGGACCCAAATCACCCCAACCACAAACTGTTCCAGCTGCTACCATCTGGGAAGTAGTACCGCAGCTTAAAAGCCAGGATCAACAGGCTCTGGGACAGCTTCTTCCACCAGGTCATCAGACTGATGAACTCTGCTGACTTGAGTGTACTCGAAATTACATTGACTGTTCTATTTATTATAAATTATTATAAATTACTATGATTGCAGATTGCACATTTAGATGGAGACATAATGTAAAGATTTTTACTCCTCATGTATGTGAAGGATGTAAGAAATAAAGTCAATTCAATTCAGTTCTATCAGATTCCCCCTTCTCCAGCCCTTTATGTCTTTCACTAATCAACTTCTCAGCTCTGTACTTCACACCTTTCCCCTCTCCTGGTTTCACCTATCACCTGCTACCTTGTACCTCTTCCTCTGCTCCCCCCGAATTCTCACTCTGACTTCTCCCCTTCCTCTCCATTCCCAATGAAGGGTCTCATTGACTGTCTACTCTTTTCCACAGATGAGGTCTGGCCTGCTGAGCTCCCTCCAGCATTTCGTATGCATTGATTTGGATTTCCAACATCTGCAGGTTTTCTTGTGTTTGTTTTACATAAATCGGAAATAGTTGATACAATTTCAAAGGTAATTTAGCAGAAACCTTTTCTTTCCAAGAGAGGGAGCACAACAAAAATAAAAACAATCCCAGTGTAAAATTCATGGAACACGATGGCTAACCTCACTGGTTAAATACCAGAGTGAGATTGGACAGGCATGGTCTCTTTTCTGTGGAATGGTGGATGAGGGGAGTCGTGATAGAAGCTTATAAGATTATGAGAGGCATGGAGAATCTTACTCCCAGGATCAAAATGTCTCATATTAGAGGGGCCTGTACTTCAAAGGGGATGTGCAGGCAAGGTTTTAGGAGGAGAATGGTGGGTTCTTGGAAACAGAGTGGTGAATTTTACATTGCTACTTGTGGCAGTTCGGCTCCTGTGTTTCCTCCATAAGAATGGTAATTGTATTTTAGAAAAACAGTTACACGATGCTCTATACAAATCTTTCTTATTATGGTGCATTTTGTTGGTTATATGATATGACACAAATTACCCTCATCGTTTCAGAGCTAAGCCATTACAAAAGGGGGCCAGATCATTTTCTAATCAGGAAAGTCTGAGTAAAATAAATAACCATAAATTTCATCCCTCTACACTCTCCCATGTGGTGAATAAGAATTATAAAGCTGCTAATTGACAAAAGATTCAACAGCTGGTAAAAACAGTTAAAATAGTAGCTCAATTTCCATAACCTTAAAAATATACTTTCTCACCAACATAAATGGACCCTTCCCTAATCAATACTTTCAGAGTAACTCCTGAAGAACTTATCATAATGACCAAATAACTGCTTTAAATGCCAGAAGCTTTAGAGTATTAAAATAGTACTGTGTGTCAATCTGATGCTGTTTTTAGAAGTCTGATAAATAGTAGAAAAATTAATTGTGAGTGTCCCCGGACAGTACTACTGGATTTCCTTGTGTAATGACACAACACCTCAACTTGGTATGCTGTTCGATTGATCTATTCTGAAATCTCACAGCTGCTGGCACTCAGCCTCAGAGCTGAGGCCTGAGCAACAAGCCCTTCAAGTAATATAACTTAATTCAACAGCTGTCAAGGAACATAGCTGTTTGTTGAATGCAAGCTGCAAATTTGGGAGGGAGTTGGGAGAAAGATACAGTACAGAAAAAGCCCTTCAGCCAAAAGAGTATGTGCCAAACATTAGCCACCAATTTACATGAATCCCATTTTCTTATTCTCCTCAAAATCTCATCAGCTCCTCATAGGTTCACCTACATAACAACAGCAATTACTCTGGCCAACTAGTTTATCAACCCACTCATCACTGGGTTGTGGGAGTAAAGCCAAAGGGAAACTTACATAGTCATAGAGAAGAATGTGCAAACTCCAGTCAGTACTAGAGATCAAAATGGAACTGTGAGGCAGTAACTTTACTGGCTATGCCATTCTGTCACCCTGGCAAATTGGATAGTTCCCAAAAGGAAAATAACCTGTACAGACTGGGTACGAATAGTGCCTACAAGAAACAGGAAGTCATGGAGATTCCATAAGATCATAAGACATATGAGCAGACTTAGGCCATTCGGCCTATCGAGTCTGCTCTGCTAGTCCATCATGGCTGACTAATTATCTCTCTCAACTCTATTCTCCTGTTTTCTTCCCACAACCATCAACAATCTGGCTAATAAACCTTCACCTTAAATACCCAATGAAATGCCCTGCACAGCTGTCTGTGGCACTGAATTCCATGGATTTACCACCCTCTGGCTAAATAAATTTTACCTCATTCCTGTTCTAAATGGATGTCCCTCTATTCTGAGGCTGTGCCCTCTGGTCCTAGATGCCCCCATTGTAGGAAACATCCTCTCCACAGCTACTCTGTCTGGGCCTTTCAATATTTGATAGATTTCAATGAGATCCCCCCTCATTCATCTAAACTCCAGCGAAAACAGGCCCAAAGTTATTAAACACTCCTCATACATTAATCTTTCCAATCCTGGAATCATTCTCGTGAACCTCCTCTGGATGGTCTCCAATACCAGCACATATTTTCTTAAATAAGGGGCCAAAACTGCTCACAATACTCCAAGAGCAGTCTGGCTGTGCCTTACAAAGTATAAACAGTACATCCTTCTGTTTATATTCTAGTCCTCTTGAAGTGACTGCTAACATTGCATTTGCCTTCCTTACTACCGACTCAACCGAGAAACATAAATAGACTACAGCACAATACAGGCCCTTCGGCCCACAATGCTGTACCAAACATGTACTTACTTTAGAAATTACCTAGGGTTACCCCTAGTCGTCTATTTTTCTAGGCTTCATGTACCTATCCAGGAGTCTCTTAAGAGACTCTCGTAACCGCCTCCACCACTCTTGCTGGCAGCCCATTGCACGCACTCACCACTCTCTTCATAAAAATTTACCCCTGACATCTCCTCTGTACCTGCTTCTAACCACCTTAAAACTGTGCTCTCTCATGATAGCTGTTTCAGTTCTGGGGAAAAGTCTCTGACTACTCACATGATCAATGCATCTTATACACCTCTATCAGGCCCTCTATCACTCCAAGGAGAAAAGGCCGAGTTCACTCAGCCTATTCTCATAAGGCATGCTCCCCAATCCAGGCAACATCCTTGTAAATCTCCTCTGCACCCTTTCTATGGTTTCCGCATCCTTCCTGTAGTGAGGTGACCAGAACTGAGCACAGTACTCCAAGTGGGTTTGACCACGGTCCTATATAGCTGCAACATTACCTCTCGGCTTTTGAACTCAATCCCACGGTTGATGAAGGCCAGTGCATCATATGCCTTCTAAACCACAGAGTCAACCTGTGCAGCCACTTTGAGCGTCCTATGGACTCGGACTCCAAGATCCCTCTGATCCTCCACACTACCAAGAGTCTTATCATTAATACTATATTCTGCCATCATATTTGAGCTACCAAAATGAACCACCTCACACTTAACTGTGTTGAACTCCATTTGCCACTTCTCAACCCAGTTTTGCATCCTATTGATGTTCTGCTGTAGCCTCTGAAAGCCCTCCACACTATCCACAACACTCCCAACATTTGTGTCATCAGCAAATTTACTAACCTATCCCTCCACTTCCTCATCCAGGGCATTTATAAAAATCACGAAGAGAAAGGGTCCCAGAACAGATCCCTGAAGCACACCACTGGTCACTGACCTCCATGCAGAATATGACCCGTCTACAACCACTCTTTGCCTTCTGTGGGCAAGCCAATTCTGGATCCACAAAGCAAAGTCCCCTTGGATGCCATGCCTCCTTACTTTCTCAATAAGCCTTGCATGGGGTACCCTAACAAATGACTTGCTGAAATCCATATACACTACATCTACTGCTCTTCTTTCATCAACATGTTTAGTCACATCCTCAAAAAATTCAATCAGGCTCGTAAGGCACAACCTGCTTTAATGAAGTCACACTGACTGTTCCTAATCATATTATGCCTCTCCAAATATTCCTAATTCCTGCCCCTCAGGATCTTTTCCATCAACTTACCAACCAGTGAAGTAAGACTCACTGATCTATAATTTCCTGGGTTATCTCTACTCCCTTTCTTGAAAAATGGAACAACATCTGCAACCATCCAATCCTCCGAAACTTCTCCCTTCCCCATTGATGATGCAAAGATCATCGCCAGAGGCTCAGTAATCACCTCCCTCACCTTCCACAGTAGCCTAGGGTACATCTTGTCCAGTCTCAGAGACTTGTCCAACTTGATGCTTTCCAAAAGCTCCAGCACATCGTCTTTCTTAATATCTGTATGCTCAAGCTTTTCAATCCACTGGAAGTCATCCCTACAATTGCCAAGATCCTTTTCCATAGTGTGTACTGAAGCAACGTATTCATTAAGTACCTCAGCTATCTCCCCCGGTTCCATACACACTTTTCCACTGTCACACTTGATTGGTCCTATTCACTCACGTCTTATCCTATTGCTCTCCACATACTTGTAGAATGCTTTGGGGTTTTCTTTAATCTTGCTCGTCAAGGCCTTCTCATGGCCCCTTCTGGCTCTCCTAATTTCATTCTTAAGCTCCTACCTGCTAGCCTTATAATTTTCTGGATCGCTATCATTACCTAGTTTTTTGAACCTTCAGTAAGCTTTTCTTCTTGACTAGATTTTCAATAACCTTTGTACACCACGGTTTCTGTACCGTACCATCCTTTCCCTGTGTCATTGGAATGTACGCCATGCAAATATCCCCTGAATGTTTGCCATATTTCCGCTGTACATTTCCCTGAGAACATTTGTTCCCAATTTATGTTTCCAAGATCCTGCCTGATAGCTTCATATTTCCCCTTACTCCAATTAAATGTTTTCCTAACCTGTCTGTTTCTATCCTTCTCCAATGCTTTGGTAAAGGAGATAGAATTGTGATCACTGTCTCCAAAATGCTCTCCCACTGAGAGACCTGACACCTGACCAGGTTCATTTCCCAATTCCAGATCAAGTCCTGCTTCTCCTCTTGTAGACTTTTCTACATATTGTGTCAGGAAACCTTCCTGAATACACCTAACAAACTCCACCCCATCTACAACCCTTGCTCTAGGGAGATGCCAATCAATATTTGGGAAATTAAAATCTCCCACCACGACAGCTTTGTTATTAAGACATCTTTCTAGAATCTGTCTCCCTATCTGCTCCTCAATGTCCCTACTACTATTGGGTGGTCTTAAGAAAACACCCAGTAGAGTTATTGATCCCTTCTTGTTTTTAACTTCCACCCACAGGGACTCAGTAGACAATCCCTCCATGACTTCCTCCTTTACTGCAGCCGTGACACTATCTCTGATCAGCAGTGCCATGCTCCCACCTCTTTTGCCTTCCTCCCTGTCCTTTCAGGAGCATCTAAAGCCTGGCACTCTAAGTAACCATTTCTGCCCCTTAACCAGAGGGAATCCTGCATTAGGACTCCTCTGAGTTTTGAATTTTCTCCCCAGTTAGAAAATAGTCCAGACTTTATTCCTTTTGCTAGAGTGCATGACCTTATACTACTGTACAGTATAATTCATTGACAAATTCTTTGCCCATTACCCCAATCTAAGTTCTACTGCAGGCTCCCTGATTCCTCAAAATTACCTACTCCTCCACCTATCTTTGTATCATCCGTAAACTTGACTACAAAGCTATCAATTCCTTCATCCAAATTATTGACATAAACGTGAAAAGAAGCAGTCCCTACATTGATCCCTGCTGCATACCACTAGTCACCAGCAGCCAAGAAGAAAAGCCCCCTATATTCACAAATGAGTAAATCTGCAGATGCTAGAAATAAGAGCAACACACACAAAATGCCAGAGGAACTCAGCAGGCCAGGCAGAATCTATGGAAAAAAAGTACAGTCGACGTTTCGGGCCAAAACCCTTCAGCAGGACTGGAGAAAAAAAAGATGAGGAGTAGATTTAAAAGGTGGGAGGAGGGGAGAGAGAAACACCAGGTGATGGGTGAAACCTTTAGTGAGAGGGAGGGATGAAGTAAAGAGCTGGGAAGTTGATTGATGAAAAAGACCGAAGGCCATGGAAGAAAGAAAAAGTGGGGAGGAGCACCAGAGGGAGGCAACAGGCAAGCAAGGAGATAAGGCAAGAGGAAAAAGGGGATGGGAAATGGTGAAGGAGGGGGAGTAGGGGGCATTACCAGAAGTTTGAGAAATCAATGTTCATGCCATCAGATTGGAGGCTACCCAAACAGAATATTAGGTGTTGTTCCTCCAACCTAAGTGTGGCCTCCTATTCCTATTCCACTTCCCATTCCCAGGCCGATATGGATCTCCCAGTGGTCGCCCATTCTTATTCCACTTCCCATTCCCACTTTGATATGGATTTCCCATTTCCACTCCCATTCCCATAAGAATTCTTCGAAACTTCCACCACCTCCAAAGGGATCCCGCCACCAAGCACACCTTTCCCTCTCCCCTATTTCCTGCTTTCTACAGGGATTGCTCCCATTGTGACTCCCTTGTCCATTCGTCCCTCCCCACTGATCTCCCTCCTGGAACTTGCCCTTGCAAGAGGAACAAGTACTACACCTGCCCCAACAGCTCCTCCCTCACTACCATTCAGGGCCCTAACCAGTTTTTCCAAGTGAGGCGACACTTCACCTGTGTGCCTGTTGAGGTCATTTACTGTGTCGTGCACTCCCCGTGTAGTCTCCTGTATATCGATGAGACCCAACGTAGCTTTGTCGAGCATCTACGCTTCGTCTGCTAGAGTAAGTGGGATCTCCCAATGGCCGCCCACTTTAATTCCACATCCCATTCCCATTCTGATATGTCCATCCATGGCCTCCACTATTATGATGGGGCCACACTTCGGTTGGAGGAACAACACCCTACCACCTTATATTCTATTTGGGTAGCCTCTAGCCTGATGGCGTAAACATTGATTTCTGGTAATGCCCCCCATCTCCTTGCTTCACCACTTCCCATCCCCTTTTCCTTCTCTCATCTTATCTCCTTGCCCACCCATCACCTCCCTCTCACGCTCCTCCTCCTTTTTCTCTCTTATATGGCCTTCTGTCTCTTTCACGAATCAACTTCCCAGCTCTTTACTTCATCCCCACCTCTGCAGGTTTCTCCTATCACCTGGTGTTTCTCTCACCACTTCCCCTACCTTTTAAATCTACTCCTCAGTGTTTTTCCCCAGTCCTGCCGAAGGGTTTTGGCCTGAAGTGTCAACTGTACTTTTTTCCCATAGATACTGTTTGGCCTGCTGATTTCCTCCAGCATTTTGTGTGTATTGGTCCCCTTTATTCCATTCTTTGCTTCCTGCTAGTCAGCCAGTTTTCTACCCATGGACTCATCTTTCCTGTAATACCATGGACTCTTACCTTATTAAGCAGCTTCGTGTGTGGCACTTTGCCAAAGGCCTTCTGAATATCCAAAATAAACAACATCCACTCACTCTTCTTTGCCTATCCTGCCTGTTATTTCCTCAAAGAATTCCAGCAGGATATTTTCTATAGTAGGGAAGTCTAGGACCAGAGTGCACACCCTCTGAATATAAGGATGTCCCTTTAAAACAGAGATGAAAAGAAATTTCTTTAGCTAGGGTATAGTGAATTTGTGGAATTCATTGCGATAGATGGCTGTGGAGGCCAAGTCATTGGGTGTACTTAAAGCAGAGGTTGACATGTTCTTGATTAGTAAAGGTATCAATGGTTATGGGCAGAAGGCAGGAGAATAGGGTGGAGAGTAATGATAAATTAGTCATGATGGAACAGTGGAGCAGGCTCGATGGGCTGAATGGCCCAATTCTGATCATACGCCTTATGGTCTTATGAGGACTCAAATATCAGTGGGTACGAAGAAGTTATGTTAGTTTTGGCCCTTTATATAAAATTTTTTTCAGGGAAACAGTTCGTAAAGTTAGTTGATACTTTTAAAAGTAGTTGACACTATCAACATTCGACGTGCTGTGCTGCTCGCTGGATGTATTTTGCTTTTCACACCATTTTCTGTAAAATCTGTTGTGCATGAAAATCCCAGGAGATCAGCAGTTTCTTAGATACTTACAGCTTCTGTACTTCTGGTCAAGATGGCACCAGCAGACAACGATTCCTCTGGAGACATCCTCCAGATAGTCAATTATTTCACTTTTTCTACATGTTCAGCTTATTCTTTTTACCTTAACTGTATTTCGGAAACGGTTGGAGCCTATGACGTACAGTTCAGAGTTGAATCGAGTGATCTTGAGCTCTGCTGTCCACGAGAAAATTCCAGGAGACGACTGCGAGCATAAGCTGCATTGAGGAGAAGACCAGACGGCGTGGCTACGGCCGACTGCATTTCTTGCCGATCGAAGTGTCAAGGAAGACTGAAGCATCGAGGTGAATGCAGAGGAGGCTGGGTTGGAAGTCATTCTCAACGGAGTTCGTGGGTCAGCAGTCACTCCCACTGAAGGACCGAGTTTGAGTGGTCACTCTCCTTGATGCAGATGGAGTATGTTTTTGAGAATATAAGATTTATGTGATTATTGGTGTGAACTGTAGTTTATATTCATCTCCTTCAGTTTTCTTTGTATTTCTTTTTTGTTGCTGATTGGCAGGTCGGGAGTTTCATGCCCTTGTTGCTGTTTTCTGGGTGGGTGATATGGTAGCTTTTGTGTGGGGGGGGGGGGTTGGGGATTTGGGGTCTGATGTTCTTGTTTGTGTTTTCCCATGTGGATGATCTGTTAGTTTCTTGTGTATGAGAGAGCAGGTTGGATGTTTGATGTTATTGTTGCTGGTTTTTTTCATTGTGGGTGCCATGCCAGTTTTTTGTGAGGGTGGGGGTTGGGGGTTTGTAGTTTGACATTCTAGCTGCGATTTTATGGGTGGAAAATCTATTAGTTTTTGATTGAGGGAGGGTTCGGGGTTCCAGAGTTTTTGTTACTTTTTCTTTTTTGTGTGTGGGGGATTGATGCCTTTTCTTTCAATGACTTTCATGGTTTCTCTGTATTTCATGGGTATCTGGATAAGACAAATCTTAGAGCTGTATTTTGCATACATACTTTCATAATAGAATGAACCTTTGAGCCATCTTGTCCAGCACCAACATTCATTCCACAGTCAAAGTCTTTTAGATCACATTTCTTACCCATTCTGATATTTGGTCTGAACAGCAACTGAACCTCCTGACCATCCATGTATGCTTTTATGTATTGAGTTGCTACAAAATGATTGGCTGAATAGGTATTTGCACTAACAAGCCAGTGTGCAAGTATGCCTAATAAAGTGGCCACTGAGTGTGCATCTGCCAGATTCAGTTGTGAGCCAGGTATTGCTCCGTTTCTGTGTTCCGAGTGTCGATGATAAAAAAGTACGTGTGCAAGCAGAAGTACTTTCTTTTATAGAAAGGGACAGCAGACTGCAGATGCTGGAATCTGGAGCAAAAATCAAACTGCTGGAAGAAAGCAGCAGGTTTTGCAGCATCAGTGAATGCTGTTGGCATCAATTTCGATTTCTCTGACACCCCTCTGTTTCTAACTCCCACCCACCCCCTACCCATCCACTAACACTTTGTTTTCCATTAATCCTCTAGCCCTTTCTCTTTCCCCGTCCACTGTCCATTCCCTACATTCTTCCTCCCCTTGATTTCCTACCACCTTCCCTTCACTCCATTTTCTTCTCTTGCCATGTCCGATTCCATCTTCTTTAGCCTCTTCCACCAATCCCTTGCCAGCTTCTCCCATTATTCCCTTATCCCCAACTCCCACACCTTCCTACCTTCCCCCTCTCACCTGGATTCACCCATCATCTGCCAGTTTGTTCTCCACCCCTCCCGTACACTCTTACTCTGCCAGATTTTATTTTTATCCATTTGTTTTCAGTATAAAGATGAATATGACTTTGTTCATTCTTTGTCTTCTTTCTTCAGCTCTTTGTTCAGAAAGTACAGTTAATGAGTATTATTACTTTGTTAGGAATGTCTTATCAGGTGGCTGTAACCACAAGATTTACGCCTCATTCTTGACTTCCAAATATTCCTTAGATAATATTATCTCCAGATTTAACAGAAGTAAAATATCAAGATAGGTTTGGAAGTCAGTGAAATCAAAGGAGAGAGAATACTGCAAATACTGTACAAATGGGTATTATACTCAACCTTGATGAATAAATGCTCAGTATACAGATATTGAGGGGCAGGAGCAGACCATGGGCCATTCAGCCCATCAAGTCTGCTCTGCCATTCCTTCATGGCTGATTTATTATCCTTCTCAGCTCCATTCTGCTTCCACCCTACAACCTTTGATGCCCTTACTAATCTGCTTTAGTCATACCCAAAGATGTGACTTCCACAACCATCAGTGGCAATGAATTTCACAGATTCGCCACCCTTGAAAGAAAAAATTTCTTCTCATATTTGTTCTAAGCATGGGGTTCCCAACCTTTTTTATGCAAGAGAACCCTACCTTTAACCAAGGGGTCTGTGGACCCTAGGTTCGGTGCCCCTGCTCTAACAGGATGTCCTTGTATCTTCTAGTCCCAGAATTGACCATAATAGGAAAGATCCTCTCCACGTCCACTCTTAAATAGACTTCTCAATATTAGATACAGGGTAGGTTTCAGTGTGATCCCCATTCATTCCTGTAAAGTACAGTGAGTCAGGGGATGAGGTGAGTTGGGTGGTGAGGGAAATCAGAGGGTGAAGAGGGAGGGCCATCAAACGCTCCTTCTATGTTAAACATTCTCGTGAAATTCCTTTGGACCCTCTCTCATGCCACAAAGCCTCCAATTAATCCAAATCCAAATATAACAAAAGAAGAATCTGTTCCAGCTCCAATCGCTATAGAACATCACTGGTCACCAGCAACCAACCAGAAAAAGAGCCCCTTATTTCCTCTCCTTGCCTCCTGCTAGTCAGCCAATCTTCCTGCTTGTCAAAGGTCTTCTGAAAATTCAAGTAAACACCATTTACTGACTCTGTCAATCCTGCCTGTTATTTCCTCAAAGAATTCCAATAGGTTTGTCAAACAAGATTTCCCCTCAATGAAACCATACTGATTTTGGTCAATTTTATCATGTGCTTCCAAGCATCCTGAAATCTCATCCTTAATAATAGACTTCAACATCTTCCCAACCACTGAGGTCAGGCTAACTAGCCTATAATTTCCTGTGTTTTGCCCTCCTCCCTTCTTAAAGAGCAGAGTGACATTTTCAATTTTCCAGTCCTCTGGAACTATTTCAGAATCTAATTATTTTTGAAAGATCACTACTAATGCCTCTACAATCTCTTCAGCAAAATCTCTTTCAGAAACCCGGGGTGTAGTCCATCTGGTCAGGTAGCTGATCCACCTTCATATCATTCAGCTTTCCAAGCACGCTCTTTAGTATTAGCAACTACACTCTTGCCCTCCGCGCTCTAGAATTTCTGGCATACTGCTTATTAAGTTCATCTACCATTTCTTTGTCCCTCATTACTATCTCTAGAGTCATTTTCCAGCTGTCTGATATCCATGCTTACCTCTCTTTTCTCTTTATATATCTGATAAAACCTTTTGGCATCCTATTTTATTCTATTGGCTAGTTTACCTTCGTATTTAATAATTTTCTCTCCTTAGCATGAGGATGTATCAGAATGATATTGGGTTCTATAATACAAAGTGATAATTTTAATGAGAGCCAAGGCAGTCGAATGATGAGTAGAAAGTGTCAGAGGAGAAGGGGGAATGAGATGGGGAAAGGGTAATGTAGTATGAGGAAATAACAGATAATAATAATGATTCAAGTGGCAAATGGAGAAAGATGTGGCCACAATTAAGATACATTATCCGGGTACCGTTTATTTTTATCATCCATCAAAGGGAAAGGAAATTGAGTGGCAAAAATTGGTGATTCATGTCTAGGACAAATTTTCATGGTGGTCAATTGTGAAGGAAATAATTAGAAGCTCTAGATGGAAAAGGTTACTTGTGGTTTGCTTAATTTCTCCCATATCTAGGATTTACAGGAATCAATCTGGTTAACTTTTGCTGCACTCCCTCTATTGCAGGTATATCCTTCCTTTGGTAGAGAGACCAGGTCTGTGTACAACATTGCAATTGCAGTCACACTAGGATTCTATATAAATGAAGCAAGATATCTCTGCTCATCTACTCGAATTCTCTTGAATGAAGACCAGGTACTCCACAGTTTATGAATAGCCTGACTTGTGCACAGTTGGTATATGCATATGCATGTTTGGGAAAACAGCTGAACGGATTTATCGGCTCTCGTGGAGCTGCAGATATCTGCTGCTATGTGAGATCGCCATTCGTGGCTGCAATTCAGATTTGTGAACATTTCATAGGAATTATATAATATGTAATTAAATAAGCAAACTGGACAACTTTGTCTCTCTGTATAATAAACACCTTTGAAACACTCACATTTTAAAAATAAAAAATTCTATTTTTATGTCATTTGAATGACCATACACATAGTACTTATACATTATATTTCAAGTGCTATGTCCGTACCCATACATATAGCTTGTCTTTCTTCTCCAAAAGCCTTTCAGCATTCTCCTCATGGCCCATACTGCCACCTAGCTATATATCTTCAG
Organism: Hypanus sabinus; assembly: GCF_030144855.1. NCBI lineage: Eukaryota > Metazoa > Chordata > Chondrichthyes > Myliobatiformes > Dasyatidae > Hypanus > Hypanus sabinus. The sequence continues at coordinate 42,530,170 of NC_082719.1, read as the reverse complement.
CAAATTTAGTTATGTTACAAATTGATCCCTCAACATCAGCATACAGGGCAAGTGAAACTTCAGAATTGTTCATTCTAATCCCCAAAGCCACCCAAACCCTGCCTTTGACTTGAAATGACCCATTTATTTCTAATTTCTATTTTCATTTGTCTTTTAGCTAGTCTATAATCCAGGCGCATATATTACTTCTAATACTGCAAGCCCGAATTTTGACTAATAATCTGTTGTGCAGTATGTTATTGAAGGCTTTCTGAAAGACAGAGTATGCTGCATCAATTGGTTGCCCATATTTACTCTGTTGGTCACAGCCTAAAAAATATTGCAATGTCTTTGTAAAACTTTCATATATCCATGTCAGTTATACCCAATCTTATTAATATTCTCAAAGTGTCCTGTTACTGCTTCTTTTGTTTCTCCCCCATGTTTTGAGGTACCAGTTGTAGGGAATCCATGCATCTGAAGTACATAGAAGGATGGGGATCACTAGACATTGAGCTTTGTGCTGGATTTGAGACTTTGATCATAGAACATTCATTTCCTCAGACAATCAAAGACTGTGTTGATGTCCCAGATGTGGTAGTAGAGTTCATTGGCAATGCCTTTGCTGAGAAACAACTCCCAAGGAATATGCGATAATGTAGCTGTATCTAGTGTCAAGGTCAAGCCAAAGTCCTGCCCCGAGCCTTTGTGGTTCATCAGGCCGGTGCTTATATTTAGTGTTCCCTATATATAAATATGGCTTAGCATATCATTATTAATTTTTAAAACTCTAAATGCAGAGAGATGTGTTGTATATTGCTGAATCAAGGAATGGTCACTCTAATGACTATTTGACAGATGAACTGTACAGTCAATGCAGTTGAACAAAACCCTGGTACTGAGCTAAGATAATGATGACTTGACTTACTGACCAAAATAGGTGTGTGTGTGTGTGTGTGTGTGTGTGTGTGTGCGCGCACGAGAGAGAGAGTTAGAGATGGAGATAGATATTGGGTTCACCTACTAGTTTACACCAGCTTGTTCAACTCTGAAAGAGTGACCATAAACTGCAGAAGTCTTATGACCAGTGTTTTAGATAACATCAGCTCCATAAGAAAACTGTGAGGACTGCACATTGGATAATATCTCTAACCTCCTAGTATCTGAGGACTATAACGATGAAGTCCATTGTGAGACAGAAGGTTTGGAGGAGCAAAGGGAATTGAGATGGGTGGTGTTTAGTAGAACACTGAGACAGGTGGTAACTATTAGTACAGGAACCAAATAGGTCTTGGAGATTAACTATCAGTAATGGAACAAAATGTCCAAATTCTACACCTCAAAAATCAAACCATGTCCTTGTTGAGGCAACATTCATATAATAAAATTTTTACACTTCTCGATATCAGTAATGGATTTTGGTCAATACCATTAGCAAAAAGAATGTCGGCATATTTGTTTTCAAATTTCAGGGGCAACAGCACATGTGAACTTATTTATCCCAGAGATTCTGCAATTGTCCTTCCACTTTTCATCAGAGGCAAGTAGAATAACTAAAGGGTTTCTTAAATTATTACTGTTCAATCCAATGTTAGGCAATATTTTTAGATTACAAATCTGGACTTCAAAGAAGCATGCAGAGGAACTGACAGAATTTTTTGAAGAAGGTTCTTATTCAGTCTTAACCCAAAGAAAACACAGGTAAGGAAAACAGTGGGCAAGTTACTTTGGTTAGGGGCAGGGAGTGATTGAAGAGGATATAAAGCAAGCTATACAGAGTGTTCCTTCACTAGAAGCTGTAATGGCTCCAAGACCCTTTCTAGGATTGGTTGTGTTTTGATTACAGAAAAGGCTCTGTTGAAGACACTAATCCTTTATATGAACTGACTAAGAAGGGAAAATCCTGGGAATGGCCAGAAATAAATACCAACAGGAACCTGCAAAGCAAGCTGTGTAGCAAGGCAAACCATTCTATATTTAGGAGTATGCAACAGTAAAGGTTACATCAGCTGTGCTATTTCAAGAAAAGCATGGGAAGCTGAGATCAGCAGCGTACACCTCAAGGGTACTGAGAGTAGTGGAGAAGTTATACATAGTGTGTGAAACACATTTGCTAGCTGTCTTTTGGTTCAACATTTCACCTAGTTTGTTGGACTGAACCCAATCCAGATTCAGATTGCACACACACACACCTCAGCTTTGCTATTTGATGGCAGAGATAAAGATAGGAATGAGAGTCAAAACAGGATTGCATGATGGACCTTGTTAGTACAAAGAAAGAAAAACCCTACTTCCTTAGCAAAACAGATAAAGGGGAAAAACTTTACTGTGATGTTATAGGTTGAGGAAACAGTCCATTTTCAAACAAGGAGCAAGAGTGTCCATGACAAATGTTCATTGACATGTCCTCTAGTGTTTAACTAGGGACAGGAAAAACAGGGTGCTGAGTATTAGTGGTCAAGGAAGGGAGAGTAGTAGAAGAAATTGCATTAAAGTTACCTTCAACTTGGTCACCTCAGATGACAGAATAAGTAGCTGTTGAAATAAGCTGCTTATTGCATGAACATTTATTTGGATCTATATCTGCAACATTTTGGCTGAGTACCTCTATGGGTTCACACAGCAGTTCAGGCTATTCTGGAAAAGTTGAAATTAAGTCTAGAACAGTACAGTATGTTGAATGTGTGGCCCATTTGAAAGCTGAATAATATTGCCTGGAAAATGGGAAAACTGATGTGATTTGGCTAAATGGGATGCCAAAGAGGGATATGGGAACTGAAACCTTACAATCAGGCAATAGCTCCGATAGAGATTAACCAGTGTTTACTCTTTGACATGGAAGCACTCAAAGATCCAATGGAGAACTGAAGACGGTCATGATAAAACCTGCATCCTGTTCAGCCAAATCTCATCAGCTTTCCGTTTTCCAGATGATTTCCCATTTTCTATTTGGGATATCTTCAATAACTGGCTCCCTAAGGACAATGTTTTTTTAATTAGTTATTCATCCTGAACTAGTATTGTTTATTTTAATGTAGGTTGTGGTGATAATTATATGTTATATGTATCGAAGGTTATATGCTATGCAGTGGAAAGTTCAGATTCTGTATCTTTTGTTAGAGTGATCCTGATAATATTAAATATGTTGGGATCGAAGTGAGAAATTGTGATGAAGTAGCAATTTTCAGCATGCTCGATTACATGTATATGATTTAGTATTGCTTAACATAGAATCCATGTTAATTTAAAAATATCTAGCAACAGAAACAAGTGCAGTGTATTGCCTAATCATTGAATGGTCACTCAAATGACTGTGAAAGGTTAACTGTGGAGCAAGTGTAGCTGAATTGTACAATGGTACCAAGATAAAGATAAAGATGTATATTGACTAAATATATAGGATGACTGGATCTGGTGGCCAGACAAAGCCTGGCATTGACTAAAGAAATAATGAAGCAAAAAATAAACTGCTGAAAGTACTCGGTGGGTTAAGCAGCATCTGTAGAAGCAAAGAGAAAGTCGAAACTTCAAGTTGAGATCCTACATCAGGACAGAGAGTGGGAAAGGAGGGTTGAGACAGAGGCTGGTAGGCGGTAAGTGGTGAAGGCATTTACTGAGGAAGGACATGAGGCTGTGGTACCAAGTAAATCCGTTAAGGACACACGTGGAATTGAAAGTATGATGAAATGTGTGAAGACTTGACTTTGCTGGAGAGATCAAAAGAAAAAAGATAGAGGGGTGGCGAGCATAAGGCCCATCTGCTTGTTCACCCTAACTTGTTCTCTCACTGTGTAAGAAGTGGCTAAAACCTCATGAAGTTAAGGACCAGAGCACAAGTGCAAGTTTATTGCCTTGAACGTACATATCCAAAGTATCTCGAAAGTGAGATGTTTTGCAGCAGCACTGTACATTATTACATAACAAACATAAGACCTTAAGACACAAGAGTAAAATTTGGCCCATCAAGTCTGTTTAGAGCTTTGCAGAGACAGGATTCGAGCTATAACCAATCTCTCAAAGCACTTCATTATCTAGGATGAACTGAAATGGCCAACATGAGGGGCCATTGGAAGTTTTAAGGCACTTGGAAGTAGGTACAAGGGGTTGTCAGAAGTAATTTTTTCATACAGGGAGTGGTGGGTGTGTAGAATGCACTGCCAGTGATGGTGGTAGAGGTGGATCAAAAGGGTATTTTTAAGAGAGTTTAGAAAACTAGAGGGCTATGTGGTAGGGAGTTTCTAGGCAGCTTTTAGAGTAGGTTACATGGTCAGCACAACACTGTGGGCAGATTTCTATCTTCTATATAAGTGTTTAAGGGAAACATTTGTCATTGAGGCAGTTCGCCCCTCTCTTCTTAGGCACTGGAGCAATTAATGACAGATTGAAGCAGTTGGAAATGTAAGAACCCTGAAGCAGGAAGTTGAAGATGTTCCTGAACACTCAAGCTAGATGGTCAGTGCAGGTATTTAGTAAGCTTTAAACTTAACAGGGAGAAATGCATCACTGATGTTTATACTTTTGTATATGTTTACACTGATGTTTATACTTTTCATTCTTGCCTTGTGGGAGATAAATGCGTGGAAGTCATGTCATAAGAGTGGATTGCCTATTTGTGTCTAAAACATCATCTGGAATTGGTTCTTAACTCTCACCTGGAGGTCTTATAGGGGTCTGGAGTTCCTGTAGGTCTCTGGATCACCAGCCCTGAACATCACAGAACTAGCTCTCAGCAAAAGGTTCTCCTGGTTCATCAGCAGCTTCTGGTCTGGGAAGACTACACAGACCTTGATGAAGATGGCAGTGAGAGTTTTACGTTGATTCAGATCTGTGGATGATTCACTGAATATAGTCCTGCTCTGAGGTCCTCTATCTTGATTCCTAATGACCGCCCATCAGTCAGGTTAGTGGGGGGGGGGGGGTGAAATTGTGGGGTGGTATCCCATTTTGCGAAGCTTCAGTCATATCTGAAGCTTTCCCTGGCATCCCCAACTTCTGGCACAATGGAGGCCTCCCTAACTTACCTTCTGGGTGGTCTATTCTGCTGAGTCTGGTGGGACTGTCTAGTGTTCTGAAGTTTGCTACATAGCTAAATGGCTTAAACATTGTTTGTTACTGCAGTCATTGTGGTTGCGAATTTCAGTTTTGAAAGGAAAGAGCAGGAATATTTTATTGTTCCCTTGGGAGCTGGCTGCAAAATGTCACCACGCTCCTGCTTCATCATGTGATAAATAGCCATCAACATCAGTGTGTGCAGTCCATAGGAAACATCCAAGATTGGATAATGTCTGTAACCTCAAAGTCAATGGGGTTGTAACAATTATGTCAATTGTTTGACATTATTGTCTGAGCTCTTGATTATTTAAAAACAATGTTTTTTTGAGAACGTGATACGAATTGAAAGTGGCTCAAAGTGAAGGCCTTGTCACAGACAATTTTGGTCAAAATCCAATGTTGCTCAGGGTGGAGTGGAGGGGTTGAGGTGGAGGTTGCATTGACTTCCAAGCTATGCTCATTTGGTTCTGATAGGCAGGCCACATTATTTGTCTATTTGACTCCAGGTTCCTAAAGTGAACACCCTATACCAAGCTTCAGCAGGAAGACACGGGAATGCTTCAAGAATAATCTGGCCCATTTGGACAGAGTCTGCAGATCCCACATTGGCCTTCTCATCCACCTCATTACGCATAGAACTGGAGTGGAAGTGAATCATGTTCATCTCCAAGGAAATAGCTAAGTAAAATGGACAAGATATAACGTTGGATCTATTTCTGCAGCATGATTTCAATGGATGAGGCTTTGGTGCAAGGTTCAAAATATTATTAGATTTAGAATAATTAAAGAAAAATGCAAGGGATTAGCAAATGTTAAAATACTTAGCAGAAGGAGAGCTAATTTCAGTGACTGATGGTGCAAAAGAATAATAAATATCAAGAAAGAGGCCAAACTATAGGCAAATCTCCATGTTGTGAAAAAGGAAGGTCATATAAATCTATGGTTCCCTAGACGGAGATGAAGACCATAAGATATAGGAACAAAATTAGGCTATTTGGCCTATCACATCTGCTCCAGGTTAAAATGAGATAGAAAAATGGTTTACTAAAATAAGGTTTATCGTAGCATCTACATTTCTTTTGTTTATTTTAAAGTGCATGGGTATTCTAGGCTAGGCCAGCAGTGATTGCCTATCCCTATTTTTCCTTCAGAATGTGGATGAGCCACCTTTTTTATGTTGCTACAGTGCTTTTAGTGCTGCTAATGGGGTGCTCAAAGATTTAGTCCCAGTTAAATAAAGAACTGAGCAGAAGAGAAAGGATCTAAAAAATGTGAGTAAGAGAGGCAAAGACGAAGTGAGAATTGAAAAGCAGCTAACAGATGAAGGAAACAAGCTTCTTTTATGAATGCATAATTAGTTAAAACTAAAGGAAGAGAAGGCAGGAGAGAGCTGAAAGGAGACATATGGCATGGCATTAGCTACTAAATGAGTATTTTGCATATGTTTTCACTAAAGAGGAGCTGCCAATTTCATTATAAAGGAGTGGACTGCAGCAATACTGAATAACGTAAGAATGATAAAATGATAAGTACTTAAAAGGCTGCAGACATCAAAATAGAAATAAAACAGCTTGATGTAGGATGTGTGCTGAATTAATGTGGAAAGGATACAAACTGCAGAGACTCTGGTCACACTGTTCCAAATCTCCTTAAGTTAGGGGAGGTTATCAAAGGAATGGTCGACTTCAAATGAAGCATCTCTGTTTATATATTAAAAAAATCTGCAATTTGGTCAGCGGTATGCAATGGGATAACTTTACAGATAATAATCTAATATGTTTTAAAAAGCTAATTAATTTTGTTTCAGGTAATAAATCAAAGTCAACGAAGATTTCAAAATGACATATGATTGATTAACTTAATCAAGTTATTTCTTGAAGTAACAAAATGATTGATGAGAATATCTGATTGATGTTATAGTCTTTCAAAACCTATTTGACAAAGCACTGCATAATAGACTTGTTAGTCACAATAATAACATTGGAATGAAAGGGACAGTGTCAGCATAGATATAAAATTAGCTGAGAGACAGATGTTGAGAATAAAGGTGAATAGTTGTGCTCTACACTGGGTGGTATTTAGATTTTGGATCATTATTCTTTTTGGCATGCACAGAGCAAGATCTTCCAAAATTCTAGTCACTGGCTATTCCCTAAGCAAATCTCACCAGCAGAGCGGCCATTCCTTCACCCCGATTGACCTTGTTGAACTCCTGATCAAATTCTGCAGTTAGCTTATCTGAAGGATCCAGCATCTTGCACATAATAGATACAGAGTAAGCACCATATAACTGTGACTGCTGCCAATAGATTGGACTGTCTGTCTCAGTAGTGACTGGATCTAGCATGAAGAATGAATTAACAATGAGGAAGATAGCAATAGACTTTTGGAATTTGTAGACTGCTGACATGATCAGACATGCAACGGATGAAATTTAATGCAAATAAATCACAGTGGTAGAAGGAATGAGAATAGGCGATAAGAACAAAATGCTGTAATCTTAGCAATGCTGTATGAATTGAGAGGATTTGGGTGCATGCTCATAAATCTGTGAATGAGATAGGACGAGCTGTGAAGGCAGTTAAAAGGTTTTGTTGGATTTATTGTTGGTAGATTTGTGAAGTAATATTATTTCAAACAAATAGGTGGCTTGAAATATAACTGCTTAAAGGATACTTTACCTGGTGGAGAAATCCAGAAAAAGTGGGCAATTTTGGACTGGAACCCCTTTTTAAGATGTATATGAGGAAATATTTTGTCAGTAAGTAGGCCCTGAATCTTTAGAATTCTCTAGCCCAGAGAATATATAGAATTTAATATATTTTTGAATATATTAAAGGTTGGATAGATCTTATTTTGTCCACAAGGGAGTCAAGAATTTGACAAGCATGAAGTGGAGTTGAGTCCAAGAACAGATTAGCCATTATCTTACTGAATGGCAGACCATGCTCAAGGGGGTGTATGGCTTACTCCTGCTCCTATAGCTCATGCTTACACATTCTCTTTTACTCAGTGTCTGAAGTACAAAATAGAAGAGTTAAAGCTAAATATTTATAAAATGTTGGCTCATACTTAAGTTTGGAGTATTGAGTTCTCTTTTGCATAACCAATTTTATGAAGGAAGTGTTATTACAGAAAGTGCAAAATAATTTACCTGTCTGGTATTGAAAAGAGAAGCTTCAATAAATGGAGTGACTATGTTAATTAACAGAGTAGAGAAAATTACACATAATATTTTTAAAGAGCAAATTAGGGGAACCTCTTTCTTGTGCCAGAGTGATTGATATCAGGTTTAAGATATCAGGTTTAAGATGAGAAGCATAAAGAAGAGGTGACACCAGAAAACAGTTCTTTTTCACGCATTGAGCTGCTGTGATCTTCAATGTCTTCCAGGAAGAAAGGTGAGAGCAAATTCAGTAGTAATGTTCAAAAGAGAACTGGATTACTAATTGAAGGGGAAATGCTATGCTAAATTATGAGGGAAGCAACAAAAACCTGGCCCTACCATAGGCCTTGCACAGGCATGATCTGCTTCTGTGTTGCATTATGTTGTAAAGATATTGCCATATTGTTAATCAAATATGAATCATTCCAGTTATTTACTACATACGCTCATTCTCCATAGAAGAGAGTATGTATACAAAGTAATATCTTCACAACTGCTTTTATTCATTTAAGTTGTCAAGATGAAGATGAAAATTATACATCACAATATTCAAAAGTATCCCTGGCTTGTTCTGACAGAGTGCTGGTGTAATAACATTATATAATAGTTAGTATATACTACTCCAAACCGTCCTCTTAGCTTCTACCCACCCTTGACTAAAAGGCTTATGTATCTCTTTCCATTGTCTTCTCGTGACAAGTAAGGACAAGAAAAAGGCTGAAAATCAGTTAAGTCATCCTAAAAAGTGAAGTAAAGCTAAAATACAATAACCCACAATGATGTATAAAACCACAAAAGATGGAAAATTAGCAGAAAGTTTCAGTAACATTAAAAGCAACATTTTTTCTACTACTTGATGGTTTTAAACAAAATCTGATCCAATTCATACATTGGGCAGCTTCCAACGTGGGAAACCACTGTTAAGACAAGTTTGGTGCAGGTGCAGCAGTAACTATAATCAGTGTTGTAATATACAGTTTGTTTCTCAGTTTGAGATGCATGTAGATCATTAAACATTGGTGCAACATTACTATGTAGCGGAGGCCTGTTACTAAATAAAGTTAAAGGAACTCTTCCACCTTGAGCCATTGTCGGGATTCCCAGACACACCTAAATTCTTCATTGATGGTTCAAGCGTAGACCATGTCCCATTTAAGTTTATCTTTGTTGGTGTAAGAGGGTTTGAAATTACAATGATCCATGCTCCTGGCTATCAAATTCAGAGGCAGCTTGGACCATTGGATAAGAAATACATTCATCTTCATAGCCATCTGCCTAAAGCAAACCCTCTATTTGATGTTTTAGGAGCTTTTGCTAAGACAGATCTCATAGCAAGACAATGTGCATAATACGTTGCATGTTGCCCATGCTAGACTCCCTCCCAAGTGTTCTCAGATGACATTGTCACAGGCCTAGAATTACTCTCAATATGGTTCCATGTTTCAATAGAGCCAACACGAAGAGCACCAAGAAATAAATGAATCAATTACAATATCAACAATTAACATACTACTTTCAGGATCTGAGGTATCAATAAAAGGACAATTCCAAAGTGATGCTAGGCATTGAGAGCATAAAGCATTGATATTATTTTTGTAATATCGCTTGTTTGATGTTAGAAAGGTAGTTTCATCATCTGAAACATATATTTTAGAAATGACAGCTAATCCTTAGCATGATTACACATGTCATATGACATGGTACGTAAGACACATTTGGATATGTAAAATTGCTCGAATTTAATATTCTTGACGTTTTCCTAAGGGTTTCCCAAAAGCATCCCAACTAGCTTAAGCACCAGGAGCATTACTTAAGCATGAACGTACATTTTTGCTCACTTCAATCCTCCCTTTGGGGAAAAAAATTGTTCATTAGAGTGCAAGGTTTCGAACTGAAGATTAAGAACACTGACTTTCAAAAGAACTGTTCTGGAGGTTTTGAATCACGGCAGGGCATAGGCGTTGTATAGAGGTGTCATAGTACAGCTCAAACACGCTACATACTCAAAGGCATATCTATTCCTTCAGAAAGAATGCATTAACTTTCTCTGATAAGCACTGTTCAAAATGTCATGGGCACTGGGCATTCCCGGTTGTGCAAAGTTCCACACCGGTAAGTAATATAGGTAGCATTATGTTATATTACCATGCCTAGCATTTCATAATGTATTATTGTCCATCAGCACAATTTACAATGTGAAGTATTAAATCTTTTGAGTTACAGCTTTCTCTTTGTAAGAAGTCTACCAATTCTAATTCTATGGTTGCTACAGGAAACTTTTGAAAAGAAGTAACAGGTCAGAGTCAGCACTATAGGGTTGTAGTTCAACTTTTATAGACAATAGACAGTAGGTGCAGGAGTAGGCCATTCAGCCCTTCTAGCCAGCACCACCATTCACTGTGATCATGGCTGATCATACACAATCAGTACCCTTTTCCTGCCCTCTCCCCATATCCCTTGACCCCCACTATCTATAAGAGCTCTATCTAACTCTCTCTTGAATGCACCCAGAGACTTGGCCTCCACTGCCTTCTGGGGCAGAGCATTCCACATATCCACCACTCTCTGGGTGAAAAAGTTTTTCCGCATCTCTGTTCTAAATGGCCTACCCCTTATTCTTAAACTGTGCCCTCTAGTTCTGGACTCACCCATCAGCGGGAACATGCTTCCTGCCTCCAGCGTGTCCAATCCTTTAATAATCTTGTATGTTTCAATCAGATCCCCTCTCATCCTTCTAAATTCCAATGCATTTAATCTGTCCTTTGTAGGAGTACTGCCCTGGTAATGATATTCTCACCATTCTTAATAGCAACATGATCAATTTTTCTCAAAGGTTTTTCACAAAGGCTCAATTAATTTTGTGGGCTTTGTAGAATTTCCTGGGTTACAAATTAAGTCTTTATCTGATACCATATTTTATTCATGCTGAACTGTGCAATACACTGACATGGTTAATGTAATTTAAAAAAATGCTGTTCCAAGTTATGCAAATTACAATGAAATTATCAAGGTTATTCCGTACTTTGCCTGGGACTTGCAAAGACAAGAGCTTCTTGAGGAGTCATTCTGCGCTGTGATATTGGTACAATTATATCTGAAATTCTGACTTATTAGGGATCAAGTAGGCTTTTCAAATGATGCTCAACCACTCTGGCTGTATTGCATCTTTGAGATTTATCCTCTGTAGGTGATTCACTCACTGTTTGAGAAGTATTTGAAAACCATTATAATGAGTCTATTGCTTCATGTGAAGTTTAACATTGAATATATTCACCTGTTGAAAAGCATAATTTTAATGGTAAACCGTAAAGTTGCAAGGAAAAAAGGCATGGTGCTTCAATTTGAAATGATTGGTTCAGTTATTTTGAGAGGAAATGTCATTTCAGTTACATGTAATGACTGAAAAAGGTAGGATTGATCAAACCAGAACATGATTGAATAAATTTAATGAAAGATGATAAAGAATCCAGACAAAACAACGTGAAACTGTTTCCTATTAGGCTTGAGAACCAGAGGATACAGATATGCTGAACTGCCAGAGTTTTCTGGCAGAAGTGCCAGCAAGTTCAGCATTTCTGTTAGTGCATGACTGAACACCAAAGTCAAGAACACAATGACAGCTGCTTGCTACAATTGCTCAACTATGCTCTGACACCAGGCTCTTCGAGTTCAGTGACAGAGCAGAACATTGTGACAGTTCTGCTGGGCAGTCTGACTGAACAACCTGTGTAGGTTAGACCTGCGCTATGAGCGTTCCTCTATCGGTTTCTCTGAGAAAGGGGGAAACAGACAGGATTTAACATAGGTTAGTATTTTTAGATCTTCTTTTCCATTTTGGGTATATTTATATAGTTTCAAGTGTTTTTTTTTTACTTTCTACCACTACAACTAATAAGCAATCTAATAATCTCAAACACATTGAGAAAGATTTTGATCCATGTTACGCATTTTAAATATGTCCTGATATTTTCTGTCCATTGATTATACATTTGTAATATGTTAAAATTACCTGGGAATGTGCCAATATTTTTTGAAATTTGTTGCTTAGCTACTTAGTATATAAACCACCTATTAGTATTTTATTAATCCTTCAGAACTTTTAAGAATATACATTACTTCAAAAATGTACAAGCAACACTTTTCCAACAGATTTGCCTAAGTGCGTAAATATCTTCAAATGGATTCATGTCTAAAAGAGTGTGTTCTTGGAAATTTCAGAGAAAATTTATAATTAATCAACTGCAATTATGCTTGGATATTTTTCTTTACCAACAAAATATTTTTAGTAACTTAATAGCACCAAGCTGCATTTAACATTTACTTCCCTCAGCATAAATCTTTAAGTTTTCTTAATCACCATGAAAATGATCCTATCTCGAACACAACAAATGCTCAAAGGCTCTAAGCAATTCTCAATTAATCTGTCAGTGCTAAGCCTGCATTACATCATGTTATCTTGTAGCTGTTAATTCTTCAATGAAATTAATTTACTAAAAATAAACACGTTCAATCTAACAAAAGCAGCATTTGTGCTCTGAATCAGCAAGATTGCACTCAATTCGATACACATTTACGCTGTGTCAATTTCATTATCACATCATCTGCAGACCACTATGTGTTTGCAAGCACAAGATGCTCAATGAATCTTTAGACTTGGAAATAAAACAATATAACACTTAAATAAAAAAAGCTCAGAATATAGAATGGAACACTATTAATAATATCATGAATCAATCCTATATATTTCACTCATGACTTCACTGCTTACAGAAGCCTAACTTCCCTCATCTTCATTTAATAAGCAGCATTAAGGCTGTCCCCATTAAATATCTTTTAATATTAAAAATGATGGGACATTTTGCTGATATGAATTTCACGTTACTGCTATGGTCGGAAGTTCCACAATCAACGATTATAGCAGTGCCTAAGAAGAGTAGCATGAGCTGCCTTAATGACTATCATCCAGTAGCACACACATCTCTGGTTATGATCTTGTTCGTGGCTAGAATCACCTCCTGCCTCAGCAAGGACCTGGACCACTGCAACTTGCCTGTTGCCGCAACAGGTTTATAGCAGATGCAATCCTAATGGCTCTTCACATAGCCTTAGATCACCTGGTCAATACAAATACCAATGTCAGGATGTTGTTCGTTGAATATAACTCTGCTGTTAATGCAACCACTTCCCCAGCCACAGTCCTGAATGATAAGCTACAGAACCTGGGCCTCTGTACCTCCCTCTGCAATTGGATTCTCGACTTCCTAACCAGAAGACCACAATCTGTGCTGATTGGTAATAATATCACTTCCTTGCTGATGATCAACACTGGCTCACCTCAGGGTGTGTCCTTAGCCCACTGCTCTACTCTCTCTACACCTTTGATTGTGTGGCTAGGTATAGCTCAAATGTCATCTATAAATTTGCTGATGATATAACCATTGTTGGTAGAATCTCAGATGGAGATGAGAGGGCGTACAGCAGTGAGGTTTACTGTCTTGTTGAGTGGTGTTGCAGCAACAACCATCATCAATGTCAGTAAGATGAAAGAGCTGATTGTGGACTTCAGGAAGGGTAAGACAAAGGAAAATAAACCAGTCCTCATCAAGGGATCAGAAGTGGAGAGAGTGAGCAACTTGAAGCTTCTGGGTGTCAATATCTCTGAGGATCTAACCTGGTCCCAGCTATAAAGAAGGCAAGACAGTGGTTATGTTTCATTATGAGTTTGAAGAGATTTAATTTGTCACCTAAAACACTCAAAAACTTCTATAGATGTACCATGGAGAGCATTATGACAGGCTGCATCACTGTCTGGTATGGGGCCTACTGCACAGGACTTATAAAAGCTACAGGAAGTCATCTCCTCTTTGGGTACTAGCCTCCTTCAAGGAGAGGTACCTCATAAAGGCAGTGTCCATTATTAAGGATCCCCACCATCCAGGACACGCCCTTTTCTCATTGTTAGCACCAGGTAGGAGGTACAGAAGCCTGAAGGCACACACTCAGTGATTCAGAAACAGCTTCTTCCCCTCTGCCATCCGATTCCTAAATGGACATTGAGCAAATGAACACTAACTCATTTTTTTTAATATTATCCCTGTTTTGTAGTATTTTGAATCTAACTATTTAATATACATATATATACTTATTATAACTGAATAACTTACTTGTTTTTTCCTTTCCATATTACCATGTATTGCATTGCACTACCTCTGCTAAGTTACCAAATTCCACGGCACATGCCGGTAATAATACACCTGATTGTGTATTAAAATCACAAAGGCATAAAACTACATTGTTCAATTTTCCAACAGACATTAATCACAAAGGTAAATTTCAACTTTCTTCACTGAATAAGTTTAAAAGTTATTACTGCTGGTGTCAGAATGCAGTAATCCCTCAAGTGTAAATAACACATTAGAAAAATCATTCTCCTGCCAGGGCCGTGGCTGTGCTGATGGGCAGAAGAAGCAGAGAACAGCTTGGTGTCTAAACACCCTGAAGCTTGACTCTGATACTTGCGAAGGATAGGGGCATATGATGTCATAAAATAATCAATTAAATCATAACATTCACCAGTGCCAGCTTACCTGCTAACCTAACACTCAAGATGAATTTGCCTGTTGTTGACAAGACCAGCTCAGTCACCAATCAGAGCTGCCCTCCAAAGGTCAAATAGAAGTCTGGGAAATAATTATAAATGTGACATAATGGAAGAAGGCAGTGTTCTCCAGGAAGTGTGACTTTAATTTGTGGAGATGATCTCCTGCCATGTAAGGTGATACAATGTATAATCTTTCACCCAGCAGCAATCACAATCACTATGTTTATAAATAGAAAAGTTTCCACTCAAAAAGTTGTCAAGTTTTGTTGATAGCAGCTGATTGATATGGATCAAATGTGAGAACTGTGAACTTACATCCCATGGCCACTTTACTAGGTACACCTGTCCACCTGCTCATTAATGCAAATATCTAATCAGCCAATCCTGTGCAAGCAACACAATGCATAAAATCATGCAGACGTGGTTAAGAGCGGTTCAGACCTAAACCTCAGAATGGGGAAGAAATGGGATCTAAACAATTTTGACCATAGAATGATGTTGGTGCCAGATGGGGTGATATGAGTTTTTCAGAAACTACTGATCTCCTGAGATTTTTATGCACAGTAGTCTCTAGAGTTTGTAGAGAATGGTGCAAAAAAGTGAGCAGAAGTTCTGCAGGCAAAAGCTAATGAGAGAGGTCAGGGAGGAATGGCTATACTGGCTCAAGCTGACTGGAAGGCAACAATAACTCAAATAGTCATGCATTACAGCAGTGGTGGGCAGAAGAGCTTCTCTGAATGCACAACACGTTGAACCTTGAAGTGGATGAGCTTCAGCTGCAGGAGAACATGAACATACAGAAGCACGCTTAGTGGGCACTTCATAAGGTACTTCCTTTACCTACCAAGGCAGCCACTGAGTACATTTCAGCACAGCATTTTGGTAAATAAGGAAAAAGGTCTTTGAGATTTTACCTTAATGAGATTTTAGATGAGTCTTGAATAAGATCTCAATGAGATTTGAAATCCTCATATTTGAGACAAATTTTCATAGTCACCAAGCAGCAGAGATCCCTGTTCTACCAAAAGCTTCCAAGTCTTGGACTGCCTACAGTAGGCATCTCAAACACTGTAAAAATAGCACCAAAGCTTTCTCCACAAAATTTTCCAGGATAACAAGCCAAAGACATTGTTCTCTCTCCCAAGCCAACATCCCCTACACTGAGGTCCTTGTTAAATTAATTTGGCTTCGCCAGGACGGCATGATATTTGCATGCCTGGCACCAAACACTCTGTGTTGAGCTCTGAGAAGGAAGAAATTGCTAGGTGATACAGAAGAGATTATTCACAGATGCTTACAAAGCCCTCTTGAAAAATACAGCAATCTCACTGATTCTAGGGAATACTTGTTCTATGACTGCTTGAAGTAGAGGATGATGGTGAGAACCTCACATCCATGCAACAAGAACGTTCACTGTAAATGGTGAATAGAGAGCTCTGCTTCACTAACTACACAGATAGTGGAAACATCTTAGGGAATCAGGAGGTGAGTAATTGACTTGCCCTTCTAGCATAACATTGATGGAGTTATTGTGTTAAAGAGAGATACAGCATAGAAACAGGCTTCTTTGTCCAGCAGAACCACCTATTTGCATTAAACCTATATTGACCCCGTTTTTAATTTTTCTCGCATTCTGATCAACTGCCCCCTCCCCACCCCACAAATTCCATCACACATCCCTGCAGCAGGGACAAATTAAATAACCAAGCATTCTGGATATCTTTAGATTGTGGGTGGAAATTGAAACAGGTGGAGAAAACCAGGCAAAGAGAGAATGTGTAAACTCCACACAGATAATATCTGAGGTCAAGATTCAGCCCAAGTTACTGATGCTATGAGACATCATCTCTTCTAACTGCGTCATTGTCCACACCCGCAGAGAAGCCATTGGTCGAGTTGAATTTCTGGCTCATAGATATCCCAAGATTTTGATGCTAGTGGATTTGACTCTGTACTGGAGATCATGACTTTATGACATGTGAGGCATGAAGTTTAGTTATCAGTGCATTCCTGAAATTGGTGTATATAGTGAGGAACTACTTCTTTACCTGAGAGTTGGGAATAGAGAATTTGTGCCCAATCATGGGTAATCACTTTGACTTTATGATGCAGGGTAGATCACTCATAAAGTAGC
This sequence comes from Hypanus sabinus, assembly GCF_030144855.1. Classification (NCBI taxonomy): domain Eukaryota; kingdom Metazoa; phylum Chordata; class Chondrichthyes; order Myliobatiformes; family Dasyatidae; genus Hypanus; species Hypanus sabinus. Next base: position 42,513,238 of record NC_082719.1, on the reverse strand, counting down.
CAGAATAGCTAATCCAAGGATACGGCTCGATGTACCTCTTGCAGTGATGATCTGGGATCATGGTGTACATCAACAATCTCAATCGTCCTTTCAAAGCTAAGTATAACTTAAACTAGAGCAAGGTTTTCCCCGTGATTTCCAGAGAGTTCAATTTCACTGGGCAATACCTTGTCCCGAGGTTAAGTCAATTATTTGGACCAAGTGTGCAATGAGTTTCTCTGGCAAAATGAACAGCAATAAGCAAATTGTTGCTGTGTGAATTCCTCTTGACAGTATCATTAAAAACACCTTTGCTTTCTTTACAGACCACTGGGAGTTGCCTGATGAAGTGGTAACTGTCTGTATTGAATAAATCTTGCTTAACATCAGCAGCAAATCTGTAGCAACTTTCCTCGTTGCTGGGCAGAGCCCAGTTTTGTTGTTAACCTGGAACAGCTTAGTTAGAGTTATGGAAAGTTCTGAAGCAAAAGACTTAAGCATAGTAACTAGATTATTAGTACAATTTATTGCTTATTTTTATACAGCATATTCAGCTGCTCCTTGATAGTACACCAGGTAAATCAAAAGAGCTGAACATTGACTTTTATGCTGATGGGGTCTTTGCAGGAAGAAAACGAATGGATCATTTCTTATGCCATTTATAGCTAAAGAGAGTTGCAAGTACATTGGTCTTGTCTTTTGCAGCATTTGCTGGCTCTATCATCACAGCAGACTAATACTCATGGCACACGCTCTTCCCATTGCTTAATTTCCACACCTTCCATAACTGAATGTGGCAGAGTTGATCTGATCTGCTTGTTTTGTTCTTCTGTTTTAAGCAAACCTGTCCATGGTTTGCTGTTCACTCCTTTGCAATTACGCTGCCCAATCTGCACCAGACTGTAATGCCATGTTTAGATGTGCCTGATGCTACTCCACTCACCACTCACCTGACCTAACTATACTGATTTAGCAACTGTAAAATTAGATCCCCAGTTTGAGTTGTTGAATCTGTTCTTAATCTACTCCATTTCAGCACCACAATAGTATTACTCCACGCCATGGACTGCATGGCTCCAATCTCCATGCTACTGGGCCATGCCAAGATCACACTACTGCTCCAGTTGCCACAATCCCAACACAACAAACAGATTTCCTAGAAAGAGACCCAAGTATGTTTTATCTTCAAATTTATTCTCGTTACATACTCCAAAGGCAAGTCGTCAAAACAATGACTATCTCATCCTCTTGCATGATGAGTCTATGTAATTTTGGCAACAAGTACTCAGAGGTTAGTAAAGGGAGTTTGCAGGGTTTCTGTAGCTGAGTCTGCACTTACCCTACTCGAGTTAGATTGTTGTTTTTTTTCCTCAGACAAATTTTCTTAGCAGTTTTGACAAAACTAAATAGTCATTTGAAGGCAGACCAAGGGTAAACCATATTATTTCTGGAGCCTCACACAGGTCGTACGGGGTAAAAGCTACTTATTTCATAACTGAACAAGCTGATTTCTTTTTCAACTTAATGGGAAAATAACGTTAACAGCTTAAACACTGCCAATAGCCCTCATTTCAGCTTTGCTGCTCACAGAAAACCCATGATTAACACTACTGACGATGCTGTTTCCGTTAAGCGAAACTTAGGACAAGTTTTCTTTTAAAGAAGAAGAGTTAAGGCTTAAAAAGTGAAACTAGTTGATGCTGAATGTCTTACCTTCGGGATTGCAGCTGATGAAGACCTTGATGCTCCTGCTGCCCGGGAGATGCTGAGGGAGAGCGGTCACGGCTCCAGCCAGTGCCGCCCTGCGGAGCGCCGAGTCCCGGGGAGAGGGCAGCCTGGAGCCCGGTACCGACCACATCAGCATGTTGGCTGGAATAATAAAGAAAAGGGGGCAAGCGTGCTCAATGCTAAATAAGGTTTTTGTGGTGGACGGATGCAGAGAGTGAAGGAACGGCAGCAGCGAGACGCTCGCCGAGAGCGGTGGCAGCAGGCGATTAAAAACGGGACAAGAAGCGGCCACCAGACGCCATCCGAGAGGGGCAGGAGCTTCGCCAGCCGAGTCACAACAGGTCAGTGAGACTAGCTCCCAGCCTCACATCACCCCGACTGCAAAAGCAATAAATGGCAATAATAATAGCAACAAAGATAAAAACAGTGGGCGCCCGATTCGGAGCAAATGTCTGAGGCTCAAAATATTTCAAATCAAATCATTTTGGCTCAATCACCATAAAAATTATCTTGTCCTTAGAAATAACTTAGTTTATTTTAGAGTACTTCTTTGAGGGAGAGAAAGTGAGTGAAAGTCGATGGAGGCGTGAGCTGGGATTGGGTCAGCTCATGGTTGCTGAGTGGATCTGCCCGCTAACTTGTGGGCGAGGGGAGTGGAAGCGTCCCTGGACTAAGCGCCGGCAGAGGGACGGCTCTTCATCTCCGCTGAATGGCGGAGGAGAGGGCTCGGGGGTGTGGTGGATTTCTAGAACAGGCTTTCCCTTCAGGCTGTCATTGCAGCCGAGCCCGTCTCCCTACTTAAGATCAGAGGTAGGTGAGCTCCTCCTCGACGGGGCGGGGAAAAGTGGGGTGGAGAGGGCTGTGAAGGTTGGTGGTGCAGGCAGCGCTTCCGATTCCCCTTCCCCTCACTCAGCGAGGACGGGGTCCAGAGCCCCTGATCGATCGCTGCTCAGCCTTTTCCCGGTCTCCGCGGTCACTGTTTCTTTTACTGGAAGATTAAGCTGAGAGAGTGATTTCCGGAGTCGGGATAGTTCCGGAGCGCTGCCCTCTCGATCACTGACTACCTCGTTGGGTGGCCGTGGGGATGGGGATGGGGGGCGATAGTGGAAGCTTGTGATCGAGGTCCCTTTGTCACGGCAGCTGAGAGCGCTGGCGACGGCGCTGTCTCCTGAAGTAACCGCCGGACGCACGGATGCGTGACCACCAGGTCACCTGGACTGCCCGCCAGAGAGCAGTTTAATCTCCAGATGTGACTGAGCTGAGCTGAACCGTGAAGCTCTCGGAGTGAGTAGACGCTGCTTCTCAGAGCAGACTGAACTCTGACGGAGCAGCGGCGCGGTATAAATGCGATGGGTTACAGCAGAGCCACATGTGGATCCGCCACATCCTGACCAACCGCAGTGACATCCAGGTCTCTGAAGTAGTTTCATCGGCGGCTCGCGTTCCAGTGAAGTTTAATTTTTAATAGATGCAATCGATACGTGAACCGTAGGACACGATTGCACCTTTGAATTAAATGTCACGGGATAAAAATGAATAAGTGCCCCAACATCTGTCAATGTTCCACAGTGAAGCAAATATTAAACCGGTCAATAGAGGGAAGCAATATTTCACAAACACTGGACAAAAGGTAATAGATTTAAAATCCAAAGGGAAGGGAACATTTACTGTAACTGCTTATCCAGGGTTAGAACTTTCGATCTGGATATACAATAAAATCCGAGGAATACTGAAGGGCTAATTTATTGACACTTTCCTACGTTCGTATATGTAGGCAGAACATTGACCGCTGAACCCACATCTTTGGACTTTGGTTCTCCAGTTTGCCACTAAATTCGAGGAAAAAGAAAGAAAATTTGTTTCTACCTACAGGCATGTTCAATTAGCATCCAACACAGGCATGAGTCGGCATAATTCTGCCAAAAAGATGCACGTATCCCACTCCATTTCTCCCTTTTGGTCGGAACGCTTGTAGTTTAAGACGGGTTTTGCAAGCAGCATGCACGGAATCCGCGAAGGTTTCTGCAGCAGAATCGTGGAGTAGACTTGAACTGGGCTGTCCTGGGCCATTCATTTCTCTGACAAATAATTGTTATTTCTGAATTACAGTATTATTAAAACAGCATTTAGGAATTCTTTTATCGTTTGTATGAATTGGAATCAATCTGTTAATTTGTTCTTCATTGACAATGATTGGGAGATGACATTGAGGAAAATAATTACCCAATCATAAATTAGTACAAACGAAATACATTAGAAAAGCTTATATTGGAGATAATTTTGTGTATTGATTTGTCATCATAGATTACTTTAAGGTCATCATCACTAAAACGTTCCACTCTTACCGGCGTACACCGCCCTTAAGTGTTTTAACCCACCTGTCCGCCCTATTGCAGCCACCATCAAATCTGTTAAATGCAACGGTTTATCACTCTCTTCCTACGCCTCTGCACCTGGCAGTGTATTTTCTTTCGTAATTCCTTGTGATACTCACACTCACTGAGTTATCATTTCCTCTTTTCTATTTTAAACGCGTGGCCACGACGTTTTATCGAGATTTCTCTGTAGTATGGACTAAGTTAACATAAAAAGGTGCTTTAGAGGGTTTTGAAATGTTTTCAGCATATTCCACATTGCTCATACCAAAATGCCGGGAGCAGCTGACGAGGCACTGAGAGATCTCAGATTTCCTTTTGAATTGATCATCACCGTTTAAAACGCGAGCCCGCTGTTTGCCGAATGTAGCTTGACGCCTTGTTAGTTGGGATTTGAACTCATTACACTATGCTAATCCAGGCAGTGTGTGCAAATCCTGAGTAAGAACCCACCTTGAGAATACTTTACCTAATGTTAAGTAGCCCACCTATTTACATGTACGTATGTCACAATTTGGGAATAGCATGAAAAAACTTCATAATCCCCGTGGAATTATAGGCCACTGTAAATTTTTACTAAGGAAAGCTGTAAAGAAAATACATTGTTCTAAGTTGGATAAACAATGAAAAAAAAATCATATTTTGACTATTAATAAACCAGATAAATAATTTCAACAGTATTACATCACTGCTTGATGCTATCCATAAAAGTCGTGGTCATAATTTTTCCAGTGATTTATGAAGTATCTTCCCCAAGTCCCACAGCAAATGAGTGCCATTTCATTACTCACACTGATCCTTATGTGATGGACCTGTAGTCCCTCCTTGTTACAAATGGATAAGGTTCTTGAAAAGGAGAAAATCTACAGATGATGGAAATCCAAGTGACAGGTGTAAAATGCTGGAGGAACTTAGCAGGCCAGGTAGCATCTATGGTAAAGAGTAAACAATTGACATTTTAGGCCCAGACCCTTCATCAGGACTCTGAAGTCCATACTTAATATTTTTTTTTGCTTGTTGCACAGCTGAGTTTGTTAGTCATCTAAAGGGCTTTGTGTTAGTTTTTCTTGCAGGTGAAGTACATTTGGTTAAACAAATCTTTCTGATTAAAGGCCATCCTTCTGAAATGTTAACTCTATTTGTCTTCCAGTAGATCTTACCTGCTTGCTGATTATCTCCAGCATTTCCCGCCTCGTTTCTATTTTACAGCATCCACAGCATTTAGCTTTTATTTGAGATCTTACTACTTTTGGGTAAAGTCCTGGGAGCAAGTGTAGTGATGGCTGTCTAGAACTGTTGAGCCTCTGTGGAAACAAAAACAGATATGGGAGTTGATTCTTTAGGACGCAATTGTGGATTTGGTCAATATTGGTAATTTATCCATGTAGGTATAAACGTGTCAATTGCTTCTTGCTTATAATTCATTCGGTCAACCAAAGCCATAATGGTCAAGGTGATAAATTAAACTTATTTTTGTGTCAATGTATCCTAAGTTTTGCAAATTAAATGAACTGGAAACCCATGACCCTGTTTTCTTGGTGGTCAATATGGAGAATCTTTTAAGGGTCATAAATTTCAATGAGCTCATAATCACTGAATTCATGAATTTCAGTTCTCCCAGAGCAGCATTCATGCTTGGTAAAATTATTTCCCAAGTCTCTGGAGCTAACGTGCACGCACACACACACACACACACACACACACACACACACATTTAGATAAATACTCAGTAGTGACTTTATTAGGTACTCCTGTACACCAACTCATTAATGCAAATTCCTAATCAGCTAATCATGTGGCAGCAAGTCAATGCATAAATGTATGCAGCGTGGTCAAGAAATTCAGTTGGTTTTCAGACCAAGTAGCAGAATGGGGAAAAAATGCAATCTAAGTGACATTGACTTTGATTTGGTTAGTCCTGACGAAGGGTCTCGGCCCGAAACGTCGACAGCCCTTCTCCCTATAGATGCTGCCTGGCCTGCTGCGTTCCACCAGCATTTTGTGTGTGTTGTTGTTTGAATTTCCAGCATCTGCAGATTTCCTCGTGTTTGACTTTGCTTGTTGGTGCCAGACAGGATGGTTTGAATATCTCAGAAAATGCTGATCTCCTGAGACTTTCATGCACAACAGTCTCTAGAGTTCACAGGGAGTGGTGCAAAAAGCAAAGAAAAAACATCCTGTGAGTAGCAGATCTATAGGTGAAAATGCCTTGTTAATGAGAGAGGTCAGAGGAGAATGGCCAGGGTGGTTCAAGATGACAGGAAGGCGACAGGAACTCAAATATCCACACATGTTGAATCTTGACGTGGATGGGCAACAGCAGCAGGAAACCACAAACACACATTCAATGGCCACTTTAGAAGGTACTTAATGAAGTGGCCACTGAGTGTAACTTGCAAAACTTAATTTGGATATTTGTTTGATGCTACTGGAAAAACAACAATGAAAATTGTATGTTTATTATAAATACACACAAATGACTTGAATCCTCCATTATGTGATAGCCTCTTCATTCTCTGTCAGTATCCGATTCATATTAATAATATCCTAGTGAAGCTCATTGAGCTATTTTTGCTGTGATAAAAAATTCATGCAATCTATGTTGTTGTTTTATAATCAAGCAAAAAGTTCCAGCCCCATCTCCGCATAACTTTCTCCATATCCGTGATCACAGAAAATCAACAGTTTGCTGTAAATTTAGGCCCTTATTATGCACAGAATAAATAAAAGGAATGCCTTACTGTTGTAATTTTTAAAGTGCAGTTCACCAGAATGTGTATGAAGAGTTCCACTATCCTGCCGTTATTAGTATGTGCACATATCACATACAATTGAACCATCAGCTGCAAATATTTGTAATATTTTAACTCAGGTTGAATTGCACAGGAACTGGTTCCAAATCAACAAAACAAATAAAGGAATATAATTGACAATATTAGGGTGTTGAAGCTAAAGGACCAACAAAATTCCACTTCTAGCTAAAGTGATGTAAAGGCACAAGCACCAGCTTTTAAATGGCACAATTTATCTTGTTGCACTTAAAAAACACAATTGCACTTAGAATTGTTTTCCCAGTACACATGAAAATTAATTTTACATTATATAAAGATCCCATATGACAAAATATAGAGGAATTGTCACCCAGTTCAAAAAATGCAATACCAAATCAATTTCACAATTTACAACTACATTTGAAGTTTAATCATTACTGTTATAAAGGAAAAACGGCAGCAAATTCATACACAAGTGTCCGGCAAATAGGAATGTTGAAATAGTGATTTGATTGAGAAATAAATTCCCCAATCTTGTTTAAAATAGCCCCATATAATCTTTTTGCTGAGAGCAGATGAAGCCCCAGTTTAATATTTCATTAGACAAATTACATTATTGATGATGCAGAAGCCCTTCATCTGGGCATTGCTTAGTTATGTCCCTAATTGTTTAAGGCAGTGATTTATGACCTCTGTATCTTCAACTCATGGGAAATCCACAAAGTATTGGAAAATTGTACCCGCTCATTAATGCAAATATCTACTCAGCCAATCACATGGCAGTGACTCAATGTATAAATGCATGCAGATATGGTCAAGAGGTTCAGTTGTTGTTCAGATTAAACATTAGAATGGGGAAGACATATGCTCTATGTGACTTTGACCATGGAATGACTGTTGGTGCCAGACGGGGAGGTTTGAATATTTGAGAGACTGCTGTTATCCTGAGATTTTCATGCACAACAGCCTCTAGAGTTTACAGAGAATGGTGTGAAAAACAAAAACAAAAAAAATCCAATCAGCAGCAGTTCTGGGGTGAAAATGCCTTTTAATGAGAGGGGTCAGAGGAGAATGGCTATACTGGGTCAAGCTGACAGGAAGGCAACAGTAACTTAAATAACAATGTGATACAACTGGTGCACTGAACAGCATCTCTGAATGCACAACACGTCGAATCTTAGTGGATGGGCTACAGCAGCAGAAGATCACGAACATACACTTTATTAGGTACAGGAAATACATAATAAATTGGCCAATAAGTGCAAATTCAGTTTTATTGTCAATAATTGATCACAGAGATGAGGATGTCCAATTACTATTTACATTCAGTATGTTACTGGATCACAATTTTGAACAATTGTCACTTGATCTGGTAGGACTCCTGGATGATATGTCCCTCCATTTTGAATTTGCATATGCACAATGATATCCACTACAAGAGGAAATATATCATGATTCATATGAATATAAATTGAAACTTGATTGAGACATTCTGTGTTCCAGTAACTCCCGTGGTCTGGCATGTTTTGAATCTGCAGTGCAGATATATACTAATTAACTAATTCTTACTAATGTTCTAAAATTAACTGAGTTTTGTACTAACTTACAGCTATTTAACCTGTCACTGTGATCTCAGCCGGCAGCATTTCTGACACAGAAAAACATTGGCTTATGGACCATTCTCAGAACCTTTATGTGACTCGAGTTGTCTATCATTAAAAAAAGAATGGTTCTGCTCAGAGGAAGCTGATCAAGGGCAATTGATTCTCCATTATCTGGCAGCAGTCACGCCCCAACGATGCCAGAGTAGAGTTTACAAGTGTTTTTCATCCATTTCTGAGATCCACAGATTTGTGAAGATATGAAGGCATAAGCAGAGATTTACTAGAATGATTCCAGAGTGATGGGACTTCAGTTATAACAGAAGATATAAAGCTGGTTAAAATCATGAAGGATCTAAGCAGAGTAGGTGCAGTGAAATCCTTTTGCGTTTCAATATAGCCAGGAACCAGGAGATGCAGAATGAAGATGACTGGCAGGAATAAAATGCAACAAAGTGAAAAAGAAAAACTTTTTATTGCTCTACTGAGCTCAAACAAAACAGACAAGTGAAACAAAGAGCAGGTAAAATGTCCAACTGCAGGAGATGTGGCAAGACTCTATTTCGTGTCAAAGAAATGTCCAGCAAAATAAGTGAAATGTCACCAATGCAATAGAGTTGGCCATTTTCAAAACCCGTGTCACTCAAAAGCAGTGTCCGGAGATCAAGGAAGACCATGATTCAGATGAAGAGAGAGAGATTTCCTTGGGGCTCTAGATCCAAATATACAAGACTGGTGTACTATGGTTCAGTTGCAAAATGAAGTAGTGACGATCAAAATGGATACTGAAGCATTCCCGAATAGTTGTTCACAAAACTGTCGAAGAAAGCAGGCATTATGCTAAACCCAACAAAGAATGTGCTCATGGGGCCAAGAAAACATTTCACAAACTGAGACTGTTCTTAAAAAGTGGAAATGGGGGAAAAAAGGAAAGCAGAGAGAGAGAGAGAGAGAGAGAGAGAGAGAGTTAAAAACAAAGAGAAAGACAGTTATAATTTGACAAATCTTTTTTATGTTTATGTAAGAAGCACAAGTTACATGTTATGGGTAAAATGAAGTGAACTGAATCACTCAATTTCAGTGACCATAATTTCAATGCCGTCCTAAGGACACAAAGTATCTACCTGTACCTATTTTTTCATTTTTTTCAAGAAGGGGGGAAGTGGTAGTTAGTAGTGTTATTCCTATGCCATTCTGTTGATCACTCACACATGGTCGTTCACATACTGTACAAGCAGGGTTGTCAATGAAGTTCAGTTGAGTATCTTGCATGCTGGCGTCCCGGTGTGCTCTGCACTATCCCTCAATAATGAACGCATCACTTAAATTTGGAATGTTGTGCAGGGAATGGATGAAGGTATATGGAGAGATGAATGGTGGGGCAGATTCAATCATCTTGTTCAAGAAAAACCAGATAAATGCTTAAAAGAAGAAAATAATTACAAGCCTATGAGAGAGAGCAGGACAGCAGGAATTAACTGGACTGAATTGGCATAGACTTAATCGACAGAATGACTTACTTCTCAAATTGCTAATTCTGCTGTCAATCATGGACATAGAAACATTTATCATGCTTATACAACTATTTATTCAAAAATAATTAAGGAAATATATAATCAGGACTCTGAATTATGTTTAAAGAATAAAGAATATTTTCGGTGAGGTAGTTGCATGAGGAGTTCCTGGTGATGGAATACCTGAAAAGAAATTAAAAGAAATGATTGCCGATCAACTCATTCTCCCAAATTAACTCCAGCTCATTTATTTTGAACCCAGAATAAATAATGCATAAATCAGTAAATAAATTAGAATCATATCATTTTCTTGTGATATTATAAATTCTTGGGTTAATTGCACGATTTTATTTGGACTATAGATCTGTCATGTTTACAAAAATATGTTTCATAATCAAGGTATATCTATAAAATTTTGTAGTACCATTAATGAGTTTATAAACAGAAATAATGTCTAAGGTGGATAGGTTAGAAAGCATCCAAAATATGTTCAGGGATTGTGATGCCAGATTTAACCACTTTTGTTGCTTCTGATACAAGCAAAATGCTGATTGCTAATTTGCAAGATTGCAGGGTGCAGTCAGCATCATCTGGACTGTTGAGTAGATGCTTGCCTAACAAAGAGTGAATATAGCAAATGGCACTACTTAATCCTCAACTGTGTGCAGAATTTACAGGCAATCACAATTTAAAGCTGATTTGTATTGTGCCTGCAGAAGGTGTTCAAGAGCTCATTCTGATTCAGGAGATTTTGAAGAATACCTCAGCATGGGAGAGTGCTGGATCCAAGATATTCCAAATAGCACTGGAATATTATGCGGGATTGGGGGTGAAGAGAAGTGAGATGTTTGATCCAAAAGATTTAGAGAACCCCCTGAAAAGCTCTTTGCAGATATTCAGGGTAGATAGTGATTGTAGTCAATGGGAATATCAGGCCAATAGACAATAGGTGCAGGAGTAAGCCATTTGGCCCTTCAAGCCAGCACTGCCATTCAATGTGATCATGGCTGATCATCCACAACCAGTTCCCCGTTCCTGCCTTCTCCCCATATCCCTTGACTCTGCTATCTTTAAGAGCTCTATCTAACTCTTTCTTGCAAGCATCCAGATAATTGGCCACCGCTGCCTTCTGAGGCAGAGCATTCCATAGATCCACAACTCTCTGGGTGAAAAAGTTTTTCCTGAACTCTGTTCTAAATGGCCTACCCGTTATTCTTAAACTGTGGCTTCTGGTTCTGGACTCCCCCAACATCGGGAACATATTTTCTGCCTCTAGCGTGTCCAATCCCTTAATAATCTTATATGTTTCAATCAGATCCCCTCTCATCCTTCTAAATTCCAGTGTATACAAGACCAGTCGCTCCAATCTTTCAACATATGACAGTCCCACCATCTCGTGAACCTACGCTGCACTCCCTTAATAGCAAGAATGTCCTTCCTCAAATTTGGAGACCAAAACTGAACACAATACTCCAGGTGTGGTCTCACCAGGGCCTTGTACAACTGCAGAAGGACCTATTTGCTCCTATACTCAACTCCCCTTGTTATGAAGGCCAACATACCATTAGCTTTCTTCACTGCCTGCTGACATGCTTACTTTCAGTGACTGATGTACAAGAATATCTAGATCTTGTTGTACTTCCCCTTTTCCTAACTTGACACCATTCCGGTTCTTGCCACCAAAGTGGATAACTTCACATTTATCCATATTAAACTGCATCTGCCATGCATCTGCCCACTCACCCAACCTGTCCAAGTCACCCTGCATTCTCCTAACATCCTCCTCATATTTCACACTGCCACCCAGCTTTGTGTCATCTGCAAATTTGCTAATGTTACTTTTAATCCCTTCATCTAAATCATTAATGTATATTGTAAATAGCTGTGGTCCCAGCACTGAGCCTTGCGGTACCCCACTAGTCGCTGCCTGCTGTTCTGAAAAAGACCCGTTAATCCCTACTCTTTGTTTCCTGTCTGCCAACCAATTTTCTATCCATGTTAGTACCCTACCTCCAATAACATGTGCTCTAATTTTGCCCACTAATCTCCTATGTGGGACTTTATCAAAGGCTTTCTGAAAGTCCAGGTACACTACATCCACTGGCTCTCCCTTGTCCATTTTCATAGCTACATCCTCAAAAAATTCCAGAAGATTAGTCAAACGTGATTTCCCTTTCGTAAATCCATGCTGACTTGGAATAATCCTGTTACTGCTATCCAAATGTGCCGCTATTTCATCTTTTTATAATTGAATCCAGCATCTTCCCCACCACTGATGTCAGGCTAACTGGTCTATAATTCCCTGTTTTCTCTCTCCCTCCTTTCTTAAAAAGTGGGATAACATTAGCTACCCTCCAATCAGCAGGAACTGTTCCTGAATCTATAGAACATTGGAAAATGATTACCAATGCATCCACGATTTCTAGAGCCACCTCCTTAAGTACCCTGGGATGCAGACCATCAGGCCCTGGGGACCATCAGTCTACCCAACACCATTTTCTGTCTGGGTCCTGAGAACCATTGTAGAACAAATGGTGACAATTACTGTCACAAGTGCACACTTCCCTGAAATTGGTGACACAGGTAGGTAGGGTGGTGAAGAAGGCCTTTTGGCACATTTCTCTTCATTGGTCATGCCAATGATTACAGGATTTGGGACATTTTATTGCAACTGTAAAAGATATTAATGAGACAATGCTTGTGTGCTGGTTGCCTAACTATAGGACTGATGTTATTAAGCTGGAAAGAATGCAGAAATGATTCATGAGGACATTACCAGGACTAGATGGCCTGGAGAGTCCGGATAGGCTGTAAACTTTTTCTCTGCAGAGTAAGAAGATTAGAGGTACTGTAACTCTATACTGGTATATAAAAACATGAAGGACATAGATAAGGTGTATGGTCACACACAAAATGTGCTGGAGGAACTCAGCAGGTCAGGCAGTAGCTATGGAAGGGAGAAAACAGTCAATATTTCCATAGATGCTGTCTGACCCACTGAGTTCCTCCGGCACTTTGTGTGTATTGCTCTGGAATTCTAGCATCTGCAGAATGTCTTGTGTGCAGGTGAATGGACAGAGTATTTTTTTTCTGGGGTAGGGGTATCTCTCACTAAAGGGTTTAAGGTTGTGAGAGGGAAAAGATTTAAAGGGAACCTAATAGGCAATTATTTTCCACAAATTGGATGGTGGGGATATGAAATGAGCTGCCAAGGAAAGTGGTATAGGCCAAATTACACCATTTAAAAAATATTTGGACATGTGTATGGATAAGAAAGGTTTAGAGTCATATGGGGCAAATGCAGACAAAGAGGAATAGCTCAGAAGGCACATTGGTTGGCATGGACAGATTAAGCTCACGGCCTGTTTCTTGCTTTCTCACCTAAGATTTGAACACATTTAATAATCTCATCGTCAGGATCAGTAAATGTATCTTTAAACGCCACTCCTCACTTCCTATTTAATTAGCTCCAGTCATTTCCAGCTCAGGATCTAACATTTAGATTTACTTCATACCCTTAACCATACCAGTCCTGAAAACTTTGCACATTACCCAAGCTTTGCCTTTACATTCACTAACACTCTTCATGACTTTTTTTTTGCACAATAAGATGACATAACCAAACATCACGGCAAAAATTAGGGGAGAGTTGTGAGTTCATCATGTTACCCTCAGTGGAGATAATATAGCAGCATCAGAAACTGCAGGTCTTTTCAAGTTCTGCTATAGTGGGCACAGGTACTGTACAATTAAAGCATAAAAATGTGTAATATGCAGGCAATTTCCATAGCAACACAATGCACTTTGCAGAGCTTTTGGAGGGATTTTGTCTCAAGAATGAGTAAAGTAAGGCTATAGGACTTTCTGATGATATATTTACCCATGGAAGAACTGGTCATTGGCATTGGACATCAACATGGCATTGGCATATTTAAGGGTATGAGGTAAATTTAAATGTTAGAATCCCAGCTTGAAGTGATTGTCGACAGGTGAACACAATGAATACAATGAGTACATGCAAGCTTTTGCCAAGAACTTGGACACTATAAATGGCACTTCAAAGAGGATTAGATAGCCTGCTTTCAGCAACCTCCAGCAAAGTGTACACCTACTTCTTGTTGGCAAGAAGGATGGTTGCTTTGAGGAGGATGATGGTGAAAGAAGGGCATTGCAATGGACCCGTGGCACTCCCTATGCCATTTCCATTTCTCACCTTCTGCAGCCAGCCTCATCCAGTGCTCCAATACACTACCTGATGTTTTCTCTTCCTCTTTTTATCACTACTTATTTAATTTAATTTCTTTTTTATATACTTAATATAATGTGTAGCTTTTATTACAGTGTGTGGCAATGGAGTGCTGCCACAAAATGACAAACTTCATGACATATGCCAGCGATATTGATCCTGACTCGGACCAGTCCTGAGAAGTTGCTCACGAGCTTGAAATAAATACAGAACTCAAAGCCTTCTGACGCTCTGCCATCTTCAGGACATTTACCTGTTCTGGTTCACTGGGGCCCTTCTCAACCAGTGAAAATCTGGCACCCTAACCAGCTCAAGGCAGGAGGTGGAAGAATTTCTGTGGAAATCACACAGGGATCCCCATAGGCATCAGGGACTAGAATTCAACCTAAAGGTTTCCCTACCAGGAATCACTGCAATGAACTGAACTTGGTAGGAGGTCCAGGATACTATCAAGAAAGCAAAGTCATCTGCCACCCCAATACCAAGTAGTATACACTACAGGGTAGATAAGAAATACCCAAAACTCCTCCAGAGATTGTGGAAGATAATGAGGAAGATTTGGACCAAAGGTCCTATCCCACCAAGCTGGAAAATGGCTGAAGGATGCTTTGTTTCCAAGGAAGAAGATCCCTCTACGATCACCCGGTACAGGACAATCTCCCTCCTAAGCATGGAGTGCAAGATATTCAGAAAGGTGGCATCCTGGGTTTTTCTGGATGCCCTGAACACACGTCAATAATCAGTCGATTGATCCGCGAGGCCAGGCAGAAGAAAGTCATCAGAATGGTCATCTGGTTAGACTTAGCCAATGCCTATGGATCAGTTCCACATGTCTTCACCCAGGTTGGCCTGGACTGCTACCATATCCTGCCAGTATCACGAGTCACGATCACTAGTTACCCAGGAGGGTTCAAGCTATGCTTCACTTCGGCCCACTTTACAGCTAGGTACAAGACTGCCAAAAAGGGGTTCAAATTAGTTGTACCATCTCCCCCCATCTTGTTTGTCATGGGTATGAAGTTCCTCATATCAGCTGCAGCAAACATAACCTGAGGACAAGTGTTGGAGCTCAGAATCTGACAACTTGCAATACAGGGGTTCATGGATGAGTAACCACCGTAACCTATGTCCAAGCAAGATAGATATTGGAAACCCTGGACAATGTAGCCGCCTGGGCTAGGATGACCTTCAACGTCAGGAAGTCCAGATGCATGGTGATCAAAAAGAGCAAGGTTACCATCAAGTTCTGCCTTCAAATATAGGGAAAATGTCATTTCATCCCAGTAAAGAGGAGAGTGGTTTAATGTAGCAATGGCAGACAGCGCCAACATCACTGTAAAGCAGACTGAAGAGTGGCCGGAGAAGATCGACAGAACCGGACTCCATGGTAAACTTAAGACATGACTATACCAACATGGTCTTCTACCATGACTGCTCTGGCTTTTCACGGTGTAGGAGTTCCCCAGGACCACTGCAGAAGGCATTGAGAGGGAAGTCAACAAGCACCTGCTCAGGTGATTGGGAATCCCCCCAAGTTTTTCTTCAGTGGGGCTTTACATAAGATCAGGCTAGCTACTGTTCCCGTTGTCATCGGTAGTGGAGGAGTTCAAGGTGCAAAGTGTAGAGTTATGTTAACAATGAAGGGCCCCAATGACAAGCTAATAAACCAAATAGGAATCACAACGAAATCGGGCTGAAAGTGGGCCGCCAACTCATCCCTAGACCAGACAATGAGCTCCCTGTAATTGAGAGATATCATCGGCAACCCATGCCTGGGACAGCAAGGCCTTGGCTCAGTACACTTCCAATGATGGGGGAGTGCAAATGCAAGGGATAGTTATGACATGGTTCAGGCAGAGGTACGGATCTGTGAGGATGAAAGGCAGGTATTGAAGGCTGTGGACTTGTGGTCCCAGGGCACCTGGACAAAATGGGAACTTCCAAGTGCAGGATCACTCAGGAAGAGCTTTGGAGACTGGAGCCCTTCCACATTTCTTTCCTCCTGTGGTCCGCATATGACACTCTCTCTACGCCATCACAGCTGCACACATGGTGTCTGAGAGAGGATCTAACTGCAAGCTTTGTGGTCATTGAGGTTCACTGGCACACTGTGTTGTCAGGATGCAAAACAGCTTTTACGCAAGGATGGTATAGGTGATGCCACAACATGGTCCTGCTGTCCCTTGCTGACACACTAGAGCGGGAGAGGTGTAAAAGAGACCAGCTGGCAGAGGGACAAACAGGGCAGTCATTTTCATGAAGGACAGGGTCACATCAGTCATATCAAAAAGGCCTAAATCCAATCTGCTGCAAATTGGCAAATCGTTGGAGATGAGGGTTGATGTGAGGAGGAAGCTGCAGTTCCCAGATGTGGTGCAAACCACATTTCAACCAGACCTTGTACTGTGGTTCACCAAAGACCAGAAAATCATTCTGGTGGAACTCACAGTACCATGGGAGGAAGGATATGGGATGTGAGGAGGCTCATGAGAGGAAGGCTTTGAAGTACAGGTCCTCAGTCCAGGGTTACAGGGACAAAGGATGGCAGACGTGGCTGTTCCCCATGGACGTCGGCTGTAGAGGCTTCCCAGCAATGTCAGCATGGAGTTTGCTGTCTGTGCTAGGCCTTGAAGAAAAGAGCAAGAACCAAGCAGTCTGCAGGATGGGGAGGAAGCAAAAAGAGCCTCTTGATGGATATGGAGTAGGAGAGAGGAGTTGAGCTAGAAGCCAGAGGCAGAATGGCAGTGAATTGGCCATCACTGCTGACCCACCAGTTGGACAGTGTAGTGGTTAAGGGTTGAAATACTCTGAGAAGGTTGGGCACCACCTGACGACATCTACTCCTGGCCAAAGGCTATGGTTACCTCATCGGAAGAACCGAGTGTATGATGCAAGCTGATGCTTATAACATGAAATGAGACATTCTGGTTTCCTTTCTGAAGCTTCTGTGTTGAACTTTGTTATTAATGAGTTGTCACTTTTAATTGACTTAGTAAGTATTATGTTATCTCAGTGACCATGTGATAATCACTATGTACCTTGAATTCGAGTACATAGCTAGGGGTTATCAGGTGGTAGACAAATAGCATAACTTTGAATACCCTTTCGCCAGGGAGATTTAATTATGGCCACCATAACTGCTGCTGGGGATGTATGAACAAATTAGATTTGGAAAATTAAATTAGTATTATGATCAAAGTAAACAAAATGAATAGTTGAATGAGTTAACAAGAAGAGTGTGATGGTTTAATTATAAATCAGGATAGATTTCCTCAGTAATTGGTGCAGGCAAATTTTGCACAATTAAGATTTACTTTT
This sequence comes from Hypanus sabinus, assembly GCF_030144855.1. NCBI lineage: Eukaryota > Metazoa > Chordata > Chondrichthyes > Myliobatiformes > Dasyatidae > Hypanus > Hypanus sabinus. The sequence goes on along the minus strand of NC_082719.1, from coordinate 42,495,706 downwards.
AGCTCATACAAAAAGGATCTGGTTTTTGTCTATCTCATGTAAGTGTTAAAGTTATTCTTCCGTAGGGCTCTTTGAGATTTCACTTCGAAGAGTACAATTCCCTCACATTGTGTTTTTGGAATTTACTGAAATGATGACCTATGTCTCAACTTGTTTTAAGGCCATGCTGCGAAATGGTTAGTAAGGAATTATTGCATAAGAAATTGGACAATGAAAAACAGGATGAAAATTATTGACATTTGTTGTTTTAAGGAAATGCATTTGAATAATGCCAGTTAATATATCTGCATCATGGAGCAAATGAGTTTGTGCAGACACCTTGATACCAAGGTCCAGTCTGTTAATATGTCATCTTCTCTACATTATAGTATAGAGGTTAGCTCAATGCCTTACAGCATTGGTTGTGAGATCAGGGTAAGATTCCTGCTGCAATCTGTAAGCAATTTGTATGTTCTCTCTGTAACTTTGTGGGTTTCCTCTGGGTGCAATGGTTTCCCCCCACAATTGGAAGATGTATGCTTGAGGTTATGAATTGTGAGCACACAGGAAGAATGGCAACACTTATGGGTTGTACAGCAGAATGCTCGCTGATTTGCTTTGAGACAAATGATGCATTTCAATGTATATGTGACAAATAAAGCTAATCTTTAGAAAAAGTTTGCTTCTGAAGGTGTTAGCTGCTCTGTAACTCTTGGATTCATAACTACATTGAATCCCATCTTGGAACTAATCCAAGTTTGATAGGACCAATAGGAAAGTTGTTATTGGAGTTGGATTTTGTAAGTCATGACTTCCAGAGTCAAGATGATGCACTGGACCATTTTACCAATCAATGTAACTGCATTTTACATTATATTTAGAAATAGTGTCATGGTCTGCTACAGCACGGGCCCAGGTCCTTTGTGTTATCTATTCCATGCTGACCTGATCTTCTGCCTAGATCCATCTATCTGTACTGGGAAAATAACACTCCAAACCCCTCCCATCCATGTATCTATCCAAACTTCAATTAAATATTACAATTGAGCCCATGTTTACCCCCTTCACTGGCAGCCTATTCCATATTTACACCACTCTCTGAGTGAACAAAGTTTTCTTTGCAAATTCTCCCGAAATATTTCTCCTATATTCTAAACCTAAATCCTCTAGTTCTCATTCTAGTCTCACCCAGCATGAGAAGAAAAAAAAAGGCCTGCATACATTCACCCTATCTTAAAACTTCATAATTTTGTGTACATATAAAATCTTCCTTCACTTGCCTGTGCTCCAAGGAATAAAGTTCTAACTTCTTCAAACTTTCCCCTTAACTCAGGTCATCAAGTCCCAACAACATTCTTGTTTGCACACTATAAGTTTATTGCTACTTTTCCTGCAGATAGGTGACCAGCACTGCACACAATATTCTAAATTTAGCCTTACCAACATCTCATACAACTTCAGCATAACATTCCTACTTTTGTATTCAGTGTCCTGATTTACAAATGTCAGTGTACAAAAAAGGTCTCCTTGTGACTGTATTGAGCTATGGAGTAGTAGAGACTTACAGCACAGAAATAAGCCCTTCAGCCCATCTAGCCTGTGCCAAACTGTTATCCTGCCTAGTTGGATCGACCTGCACCTACAATGGAGCCCTCCATACCCGTCCATCCATGTACTTATTCAAACTTCTCTTCAATCTTGCACTGAACCCACATCTACCATTTCCACTGCAGCTTGTTCACAGTAGTACTACACTTTCGGGAAATTATCAATCTGTATTCCCAGATCCTTTTGTTCCACAGCGCACATCAGAGCCCTACTCTTCACTGTGTAAGCCATACCCTGGATTGACCTCCCAAAGTACTTTGCCTCACACTTGTCTGTGCTAAATTCCATCTGCCATTTCTTAGACCATTTTCCCAGCTGTTCAAGATAATCGTGTAAGCTTTGATAGCCTTCTGTTCTGTCCACTATGCCCCCAATCTAGGTGTCATCTTTAAACTTGCTGATCCAGTTAAGTACATTAGCATCTTATCATTAATATAGATGATAAACAACAACAGACCCAGCACTGATTCCTGTGGCACACAACTAGTCATTGGCCTCCGGTCAGAGAGACAACCATCTACTGCACTCTCTCACTTCTCCCTCTAAGTCAATGCTGGATTCAATTGGTTACTTCATCCTGAATCCCATGCGACTTGTGCCCAATTAGCAGGTGGGCAATCTGTTAGTGATTTGTGTGTGAGGGGGGTTGGGGGTTTGATGCTACTGACACTGTTCTTTTTTGTGGGTGAGGGAGTCAGATATTGTTATTGTCATTGTTTTTTGTGAGTGACGGGGTCGGATATTGTTATTGTTGCTTTTTTTTTGCGAGTGATGGGGTCGGGTATTGTTATTGTCACTATTTTTTTCTTTGGGGAGGAATTTGGGATTTTGGGGTTTGTGAGTTTTGTTTCTTTTTCTTTTCCATGCCGGTGGGGGGGGGGACGACGTGAAGTTAATGTCTTCACTTTCACCAACTCTCCTGGTCTTCCTGTATTTCATGGCTATCTGGAGAAGACAAACATCAGAGTTGTATTGTACATGTATACTTTAACAATAAAAAAGAACTTCTGAACTTTCTGGACTGGTCTCCTGTACAGGATTTCATCCAAGGCCTTGCCAAAGTCTGTACAGATGACATCCTCTGCTTTTCTTCATCAGTCTTCTTGTTAACCTTATTAAAACTTCAATAGGATTGGTTAGACATAACTGATCAGCAAAAAGCCATGTTGATTTTCCCTAATCAGGCTCTGTCTATCCAGTATATATACAGTACATTCCCTTAAAAATACCTTACAAAAATATATCCATGACTGACATCAATGGACCATGATTTCTTGGCTTATTCTTAGATCCTTCCTTGAAGAGCAGAATAACATTAGCTATTTTTTAGTCCTCTGGAACCTCAGGCATGGAAAAGGACATTTTAAGTATCTCTGCCAGGGCTCTGTCAGTCTCTGTACTAGCTTCCAAGGTTAGTGTCAGGCCCTGGGGATTTGGCCTTAAGATAGCCAGCACCTCCTCTTCCATTATCTGGATAAGGTTCATGGCCTCACACTCTTTTGCCTCACACCTATAATCACTGATTTTGTCACCCATGTAAAAATGGAGAAAAAGTTCACTTACGATCTCTTTCATCTCTTTTTGTCCCCTATATACATGACCATAGTGACCTTCGAGGACAATTTTTGACCTTGTTATCTTTTGGCTCTTAATATAGCTACAGAAATCTTTGGAATGCTCTTTCACCTTGTGTTCGTGTCCCCTTTCAGCCCTCTTGCATTTCTTAAATACCTCAATTGCCTCATTTGATCTTAACTCCCTATACCCGACATGTGCCTCCATCCTTTTTCTTCACCAGGGCCTCAATATCCTTTGATAGCCAAGATTCCCCAAACCTGATAGCCTTGCTTTTATTCAGAAATATCAGAAACATTGTTCGTTATTTTTACAGTGGATTAACTGTATGGCATAAATGTGACATCAGCAAGGAATTATGATTTAAAAAAATAATTTTAATTCTATTTTACTGATTTTTTTTCAGGGATATTGGATCTATTTTTTGATCAGTCCTTTAGGCAACTTATAATTTTTGAATGGGGTTGTCCCATTAACTTATAGGACTTTAAAACCATGGGGAAACTACCTACACAGAAATGCATAATATAATAATGAAAATGAAGGAAAAATCAGTCTAAAATGGTGACTACTAGTCAAAATTATTATAAATTATTATAAACTTGCTCAATCACATATCAATTTATATCTTGATGCCATATCTGGCAACCAACACGAAGGGTTAACATAAATTTAGTTGCACACATGCTTCCTCTTTCAATTTAAGCATATCATGCAAAGGAATGAAAGCTAGTTAAGTGGATAATTAATCTTTTTTTTTCCAGAATATTACTTTCAGTAACCAAATCAATACTAGTCTGCTTCCTTTGTTAACAGGCTAAATTGCTCTTCCAATTGACAATAATGTAACAAGGTGTTTCTTGGATCATATCCAAGAAGTCGTGGATATTTTTTCTTTGTGATTGCAAGGTCAGTGCAATATGGATCTGTATAAGCTCTCAGAGGTTTCATATTCTGACTTTCTGTTTGCTGCTGAGCTAGATGAAATTTGGTAGCTGGATAATAAGCAGCTTCAATATTCTTAGAATATTTAGTGAAGTCTTTCTGCTATCTGTTTTCATTTGTGAGACATCAAGCCTTATGATTGAGTTTACACATACATTTTTGCCAATTTAATGAAGTACCGGATGAGCATTAGTCCATCTCATGTCATTTTCAGTTGCATCAGGAGGGGAGGGAAAAGGGTGAAAATTGGAAAGGAGAATCAAAGGCAGAATTTCCTCAGACCTGATTCCAGTCTGCAAATATGCAACAGAAAAGTCTGTTTCTATGCATTGAAAAGACTCTATTCTGATTTTCTTAAAACTGTGATGATGGAGCAGGGACAGTTTAGAGGAATTTCCCAGCCTAGGTCCCATTAAAAAAAGCTTTGACCCTTTCTGGTAGGAACCTCCGAAAATCGAATGACAACACTTCATGGCTTTTATCGCACATCAAAGCTAACTTCGGCAAGTTAATAATTCTACTCAATAAGGTAACAAAGTTAAGAATTTAACATTTTTTCTTATTAAAATATAATCACTTTTTTTAATGTGAGGTGAAATGAGGGCCTCTGTTGGTCAGAGTTGACCATGGATATTGTGTCCTAGCTATCTAGACACGCAAGCCTGGGCAGTACGATATGAAGATCAAGCTGTTGCCCACGTAGCAAGCTCCTCCTCTCCACACATCTGATGAACCCAAGGGAACTGCAGAGACCAATACAGTTTGACACCAGCAGCATCACACAAGTTGCCAGTCAGCACTGAACTCAACGTAGGACTGCCTCAGGAATTCCAGCTCCAGATTTTACCCTCAGGATTTACTCCTGAAGCCTTCCCCATGAGTGGGTATAGCCATAAAGCAACGGAGGTTTGAGATCAGAGTTTTCTTTCTAGATGAGCTGCCAGCCATGGCTGGTTTTAATAATGACTCAATAATAATCAAAAAAACCCTGAATATGCTGGAAATATAGAATAAAAATATAAAATGCTGGAGGCAGTCAGCAGGTTAGGCCATACCTCAGGGAAAAGAAATGCAGTCAATGTTCTGGGGTGATGGCTATTTATCAGAACTGGGAAGGAGAGAAAAAGAGCTCAAGCTGCAGACAGGGTGATATCTATGGTCAGTCAGGTAAAACTGGAGTGACCATGGGGAGAAGCTGTAGAGCAGGGTATTTGGTCAGCAAGTGAATGTGAGCAGATTGAGAGTGAGAATATACTGTATGCTAAAAGATGTAGGAATTGCAAAATGCAGAGCAATAAGACACGTCCAGGTCAGGCTGGGCATGTTGCCCATTTCCAGAGGGAAGAAAAGAAAGAGAAAAGGCCAAAATAAGATCTGATAGAGACTGAGAAATCAATTTATTTGAAATTGTAGAATTCAATATTTAGTTCTCAAAGCTGCAATCTGCCCAGATGGAAGTTGAGATGTTGCTCTTAAACTCTGTGTTGGATGTCATTGTAACAGTGCAGGAGGTCACAGTTTGATAGGTAATAGTGGAGTGGCCTATTTGCTCAATTCTTTCTCTGGTGCATCAATGAATGTACTGCTACTGCTTCCCGCACCCCTGCAGAACCTGACAATTTCATAATTTATGCTTCCAGCTTTCCCCTCACTCCTCACCTTTCATCCCATTAACCTCCACATTCCACAAACCATTCTCTGCAATTCCTGCCACTTAAGAGAAATTCTATCAGCAGACAATCTTTCTCTTGCTTCTTCCCTGTTAGCATATCACTGGGGCTGTTTTCTTTGTGAATGTTTGGTCCACTTTTCTATTCCCCCCAACCTTATGGTACTTTCCCCTACTTCCAAGTTGATGTAATATTTTGCCCGCTCCCTTTCCACATCCAGGGACTCAAATATCCTTTTGAGGTGAAGTAGTGATTCACTTGCACTTCTTCCAATTTAGCATACTGCTTTCAGTATTCACAATGTGGTCTCCTTCAACACAATACGATATAGTCACCCAATCAAACATACATTGGGTGACCACTTTGCAGAATAGCAGTGCTCTGTCCGAACCTTCAAGTTGCTTGCTATTTTAATTCTCCATCTTCCTGCCACTCTGAGTTATTGGTCTATGGTCTCCTGTTTTGTTGATATTGGATGTATCCAATTCTCAAGTCCTAAACTTAAACCAAGTCCTTAAGTCATATAGTTTTAGGTGTCAATCAGTATCCTCACTTTTGGAAGATGCCAATTTATAATGCAAAGACTAATTTATTTAATTTCTTTACTCTCTTTTCTGAAGGGATTTAGCTATCAATGATCACTATTTCAAGTGATGGGTCCCTCCTCCCAACCAAGAATGACATGCTTGCAGCTAACAAAGCGGATTAAACACAGTGATTTTAATTTAAATTGAGCACATTCATTTAGAAGAGCAATTACTAACAGATTATAATTGTACAAAGGTGCAATTCCTATAAGCTACAAATACATTCCAATGAGTTGCAGATGAACAAATCATCTGTAGCAGACTTTGGGAAGAGATCCTTCTCAGCTCGAGGCTGAGGAGTGGACGGTAATTCCTCCCCACCATTATTGCCTTCTAATATTTAGATCTTTAGTTTTGGAGACATCTAGTGATGGACCTCATCTGCATGTAATGTTTTCACAACTGCATTGATCAATCTAGATGTCAGGAGCCGTAGTTTAATGTAGACAAGGTTGCTTCTTCTGGTTAGGTTGCAGTACGTTAGGAGAGCAGGAAGCAGTAGAAATACATGCACTGATGGACCAGAGAGAGAATTCAGATGCAGGAGCTTTAGTTTAACACAGACAATGTTGTTCCTTCTGATTAGGTTGCATTAAGGTTAAGTCAACAACAGGTTTCCTGAGCCTGGACAGAGTTGTTTCTCAAAAGGATGGCTATATAGTACCAGTTAAAGATTAACAATAGACTTCTTGAACCTTGAATTGTTGAAAAAGCTGAGTTAGCAAAAGGCCTCCTGCTAATGGATAGTGAACATACATCACACTGTGCTTTCACTGTGAGGCCTCACACAAGCTTGAGGATTAGCAACTCATCTTCCATATGGGAACATGACAGGCAGTTCAAGACAAATCCTACAATTTCAAATAAATAGACATTTCTGCCTCTTTCAGTGTTGCGTTGCCTCATTGTATGTTCCCAGCTTTCTACTTCTCCCAGCAAACAGTTAGAGCAATGAGAATGGCTCCAGTGGCCGTGCTTTGTTCTTTGTGTGAGACGTAGGAAATCTGGGAGACCACCAGCCTCCCTGATAACCACATCTGCACCAGGTGCATGGAGCTGCAGCTCCTGATAGAACACGCTAAGGAACTGGAGTTGCAGCTCAATGACCTTTGGCTCAAATGGGGAACTGAGAGGTGATAGGGAGGAGCTACAGGGAGGTAGACACCCCTAAATTGCAGGAGATATGTAAATATGTGACTGTCGGAAGAAGGAAAGGAAATAGGTAGCCAGTATGGAGTACACCTGTGGCCATTTTCCTCAATAATAAATATACTGCATCAGGGAACCCCACCATCCAGGCCATGCTCTCTTCTCACTGCTGCTAACACAAACAAGGCACAGGAGCCTGAGGACCCAGACCACACAGGTTGGAAACAGTTATTACCCTTCAACCATCAGGATATTGAAGCATTGTTTCCATAAGCACTTTTAAAGACTTTTCATTTCATGTTCCTAGTATTTATTGCTAATTTATTTATATTTATTATTATTATTGTTGTAGTTTTATTTTTCTTCAGCTCAAGCTGGTAAAACTTGAGGTTCGGATAGAGCCAAAGACACACATTTTTCAATTCCTAGGAACCTTCAGACCTTCCCTGTGGTGTTTAGTATTGCGATTTTCTGGAAATTTACATAAATAATGCTGCGTAGATCTAATTGTTTAATGCTATTGCTTAGTGACTTTGGGGTGGTACCAGTTGTAGATATTATTACTATATTGGAATAATGTATACCCTGTTCATGTTCCATAGTCTTTCAATTTCCTCTTTTAATTTAGCATATTTCTGGTGTTTTCACTTACTGATTTCTGTATGTTTGGAATGGTTATATCTCTTAAGTACATTGTGCTTGCTTATTTATCCTGTGATATTGTATCCAAACAATTATTATAGATCGTTCTATCTGTAATAAAGGCTTGGGCATAATAAAACTTGTAGCACTCTGATTCTAAAACTGGATAAGGATTGTATTTGTAGTAAGGTATGGTGTCTTTTATGAGTTTATATTTTAAAGCAAGATTTTGGTGAATGTTTGTCACTTGATTGTGCTTGTGTAAGTAATCAGATTGAGTTAAACTGCTGCAGGATCCTGTAATGTGTTGGATTATTTCTGGTTTCTCTTGGCATTATCCTCTTTCATTTGTTGGTGTTTTATTATAAGACCATACAGCCATTTGGTTTAACGAGTCTGCTCTGCCATTCAATCATGGCTGATCTATTTTTTCCCTCCTCAGCCCCACTCTCTGGCCTTCTCCCCATAACCTTTGATGCCATGGCCAATCAAGAATCTATCAATCTCTGCCTCAAATACACCCAACAACTTGGCCTCCACAGCTGCCTGTGGTAACACAAATTCACCACCCTCTGGCAAAAGAATTTTCACTGCATCTCTGTTTTAAATGGACACCCCTCTATCCTGAAGCTGTGCCGTCTTGTCCTAGATTTCCCCCACCATGGAAAGCATCCTTTCCACATCTACTCTGCCTAGGCCTTCCAACATTAGAAAGCTTTCAATGAGATCCACCTCTTCCTTTTAAATTCCAGTGAGTACAGACCTGGAGCTATCAAACATTCCTCATATGATAACTCTTCCATTCCTGGAATCATCCTTGTGCGCCTTCTCTGAACTCTCTCTGATGCCAACATATCTTTTCTTAGATGTGGAGTCAAAAACTGTTCACAATCCTCAAGGTGAGGCCTCACCAATACCTTATAAAGCCTCAGCATCACATCCCTGCTCTTGTACTCTAGACCCTTTGAAATGAGTGCTAACATTGCATTTGCCTTCCTCATTACTGACTCAACCTGCAAGTTAACCTTTAGGGTGTTTGACACAAGTCTAGTTGCAGCTCAGATTTTTGGATTTTCTCCTTGTTGAGAAAATAGTCTGCACGTTCAGTTCTTCTACAAGTGCATAACCATACATTTTTCAAGAATGTATTGCATTTGCCACTTTCTTGCCCATTCTGCTAATCTAAGTCCTTCTGTTACCTCAACGCTACCTGCCACTCCATCAATCTTCATATCATTTGCAAACTAGGCAACAAAGTCATCTATTTCATTGTCTAAATCATTGATATACAACATAAAAAGAAATGGCCCTAACACCAACTCCTGCAGAACACCACTAGTCACTGGCAGCCAACCAGAAAGATATCCTTTTATTCCTACTTGCAGCCTCCTTCCAATCAGCTAATTCTGTAACTATGGCAGTAACTCTCCTGTCAGACCACAGGCTCTTTCCTTGGTAAGCAGCTTCATGTGTGGCACCTTGTAAAAGACCTTCTGAAAATCCAAATATACAACATCCACTGCATCCCCTTTATCTATCCTACTTGTAATCACCTCAAAAGAATTTCAACAGGCTTGTCAGGCAAGATTTTCACTGAAGGAAACCATGCTGACTTTATCCTATCTCGTCCTGTGTCACTGAGTACCTCATAACCTCATCCCTAACAATTGACGGCAACATCTTTCCAGCCACTGAAGTCAGGATAACTGCTCTATAATTTCTTATCCGCTGCCTCCCTTCTGCGTTAAAAAGGTGCAGAGCGACATTTGCATTTTTCCAGTCTTCCAGAATCATGCCAGAGTCCAATGATTCATGAAAGATCATTACTGATTCCTCCATAAACTCTACCGCTACTTCTTTAATGTATTTTTGACTTTTTTTTGTGTTAATCATGTGGTCCTGCATTGCCACAAGGAATCCTTCTGTTTCTGCGAAGAGGTCTCCAAATCTGAGCCAGGTGTTCGACGCTTCCCTGTTGCCACCTAGCCTGCCCAGATCATGGAGATTACTACTAGTATTTCTCTTCTTAATTTTGTTTTTGTAGAGTTTGTTGTCTTTTTCACATTGACTGTCCAGCTGTGTGTACACTTTCATTCATTTGATTGTGTTTCTTGAATTTACTATTACTGTTCGCAAGAAAATAAATCTCAGGGTTTTGTATATGTTGACATATATGTACATACATAATTACATTACTTTGAACTTAAAACTGCTTCTATTTCCACAGTATTTGGAATTTAGTAATTGCAGACAATGCTACAAATACTCAGCAGATCAATTATTAAATGAAGAGCACGACCCCCTGCCCCACCCCCAAGGAGAGAGAAACATAGTGAATACCACAGGTCAAGGACCGTTCATCCCTACAGGCCTTGAAGCAGGAGATGGAAACTCATTTCAGAAGGCTTATCTGGTTTGGAGGACACAGATGATTATAGGCTGAGCAGCTGTGACTTTTTCCAATCCTGTCATCGATTTGCACAATTTCTGCTCTTTAAATTCAAAATTGGAACTCAAACTACCAGAATTTTAAACAGTTGTCCAATTTAGCACCAAGAAAAGCTCTGTCACAGTACTTCTGGAACTGATTCCTTTTCAATTACATACCCAATTATCTTTTGCAGCAGTGAAAATGCTGGAGGAACTCATTGGGCCAGGTAGCACCTATGGAATGAAATGGTCAATTGCGGTTTCGGGTTCAAACTCTACATTAGGACTGAAAAGAAAAAAGATGACCAATATAAAAAGGTTGGGGGGGGGAATGGTGGAGTAATATCTGGTGTGCAATAGATGCAAAGGTGCACACTTATGTACCTATAATTCCTTTCTCACCTAGATCCATCTGTCACCCCCCCCCCCCCCACCCATTCCTGCTACATCAACCACTCTCCCTTTTTTTACTGGCCGTCTCTCTTCTTTATTTGCAGTGCTGAGAAGGGCTTCTGCCTGAAAGGTAGACTGTTTCCCTCCATAGGTGCTGGTCTGATCCACTGAGTTCATGCAGCAGTTTGTGTGTGGCTCCAGATTTCCAGCATCTGCAGTCTTTATCTTTCAAAAGTTTATGTTTCTATCACTCTTTTGGTCAGTGAATTTGAAATTATAAATACCCTCTCTGAAATAAAGACTATTTTCTTAATTTCATTTCCAGTTACTTTTCCAAATCGTTTTAGAAACATAGAAAACCTACAGCACAATACAAGCCCTTTGGCCCACAAAGTTGTGCCGAACATGTTCCTACCTTAAAAATTACCAGGCTTACCCATAGCCATATATTTTTCTAAGCTACATGTACCTATCCAAAAGTCTCTTAAAAGACCCTATCGTATCTGCCTCCACCACTGTTGCTGGCAGCCCATTCCACGCACTCACCACTCTCCGAGTAAAAACTTACCCTTAACATCTCCTCTGTGCCTACTCCCCAGCACTTTAAACCTGTGTCCTCTTGTGGCAGCCATTTCAACCCTGGGAAAAAGCCTCTGACTATCCACACGAGCAATATCTCTCATCATCTTATACACCTCTATCAGGTCACCTCTCATCCTTTGTTGCTCCAAGGAGAAAAGGCCGAGTTCACTCAACCTATCCTTATAAGACATGCTCCCCAATCCAGGCAACATCCTTGTAAACCTCCTCTGCACACTTTCTAAGGTTTCCACATACTTCCTGTAGTGAGGTGACCAGAACTGAGCACAGTACTCCAAGTGGGATCTGACCGGGGTCCTATATAGCTGCAACATTACCTCTTGGCTCGTAAATTAAATTCCACGATTGATGAAGGCCAATACACCGTACGCCTTCTTAACCACATAGACAACATGCGCAGCTGCTTTGAGCGTCCTATGGACTCGGACTCCAAGATCCCTCTGATCCTCCACACTGCCAAGAGTCTTACCATTTATATTATATTCTGCCATCATATTTGACCTACCGAAATGAACCACTTCACACTTATCTGTGTTGATCTCCATCTGCCACTTCTCAGCCCAGTTTTGCATCCTATCAATGTCCTGCTGTAACCTTTGACAGCCCTCCACACTATCCATTACGTCTCCAACCTTTGTGTCATCAGCAAACTTACTAACCCATCCCACTATGTCCTCATCCAGGTCATTTATAAAAATCACGAAGAGTAAGGGTCCCAGAACAGATCCCTGAGGCACTTCACTTTTGACCGACCTCCATGCAGAATATGACCCATCTACAACCACTCTTTGCCTTCTGTAGGCAAGGCAGTTCTGGATCCACAAAGCAATATCCCCTTGGATCCCATACCTCCTTACTTTCTCAAAAAGCTTGGCATGGAGTACCTTATCAAATGCCTTGCTAAAATCCATATACACTACATCTATGGCTCTACCTTCATCAATGTGTTTAGTCACATCCTCAAAAAATTCAATCAGGCTCATAAGGCAAAACCTGCCCTTGACAAAGCCATAGTGACTCCTCCTAATCATATTATACCTCTCCAAATGTTCATGAATCCTGATGTTCATCATAATGTAAATCATACATTTTGATGTGTTACTTAACAGCACTATCTTTTTAATTCACTGAACTACACTTCAAAAGGTATTTATTGGTTTTCAAGCACTTCTGGTTGTCCTGAAGTCATGACCAATATGAATAAATGGCTTTGAAGAGTGCAGAGTAGGTTTTCAAGGATGTTATCTGGAGTCCAAAGTTTAAATAGTGAGAGGTATAATGCTATACAGTATTTTTTAGGCATGACGAAGAGTGTAGACACTGGAATCTGGCACACAAACCAGAATGCTGGAAGAACTCAACATCTGTAGCAGCAAAGGGATGACTAATGTTTCAGGTTAAAATCTGCATCAGGTCTTGTCTTGTCTCAGTGCTTGCATTCTGATGCAGGAGCTCATCATGATATATCAGCTATCCTTTTCTCTGCACAGGTGCCATCTGATTCATTGCATTCTTTGAGCAACATACACAGAATGCTGCAGGAACTCAGCATTTCGGCCATTTTTTTTCCATCGATGCTGCCTGGCCTGCTGAGTTCCTCCAGCATTTTGTGTGTGTTGCTCGGATTTCCAGCATCTGCACATTTTCTCTTGTTTGTGATTCTTCCAGCAGATTATTTCTGAATCTTCAAGAGTTTAAATGGTAAAAGATCATGTGATTAATTTTCATGGTTTAAGGAGGAACTGAGAGTGAATAGAAAGTATTTTTGCCTGCTGGAGAATCTAGTCCTATGGTCTGAGAGTATAAACATTGGAACTAGGGTATTAACAAGAATGAAGTTAGGAAAGGAAAATCGGGAGTGAGATTCAATGCACAGACAGAAAGAGCTGGAAGAAATCTGGTACATTAGCTTTAATCGTGCACAAGATGAGCAAAGCTGGTTTTCAATACCCAGATCTGAATGCAGCACGTGTGGTGTAGGTGCTTTCACCATGCTCAGTTGTTTTAATCACATTTCAGCAAAGAGTTAACACATTGCTCTGGGCCTGGATTTACATGTAGCCCAGACCAGGCATAAATGACAGATTGGCTTAAGGATGGATGAGGAAATGGCAACATTTGTGAACTCCTCCTCTTGTTGACTTCTGAAGACCCCACTGCATTCTCCTCCCTAAGGAGAGAAACACTTAAATGGGAAATGAAGAATCATAACTCTTGGAAATGTGAAATAAAAATAACATGTGAGAAATACACATGAACACACAGGAAACTTGAAGGAGGAATAGGCCAGGCACCCTCTAAATCCTTCCTCTCCATTCAATATGATCATAGCAAATCTATCCCAAGCCTCAACTCCTTCTCTGTGTTAGATCGCAGGATCTTCAGTTCTGCAGGTTTCAAAAATTCATCAGCCTCTATTTTAAATACTTGTAATTTTCTGTCCTACATAATTCCCTACCCGCTGGAGAAGAAATTTCTGCTCACCTGTTCTAAATGACCAGCATCAACCTACATAAAATGACATTAGCACAAGTGACAAAGGCTTGATGAAATATAGGTTTCAATGCGTATTCTAACAGAGGAAAGGGTAGTAAAGCAGTAAAGTAGTTTAGGGTGGGAACTGCAGTGCCTATAACTTGAGCATCTGAAAGACCAGATGCAAGTGAGTGGGGCAAAAGAGACAAACATTCAGAAGACTATCAATATTTCAAACAATCCAGATCTAGAGGAAGTTACAGAATTCAGGAAGGAAAGGGCTACAGGAATACAAGGACACAACTTTAAAGACTGGCTGAACTCTTTAAAGCTTCATCGTTGGTCACTGGGATAATGGTTAACAGAACATCATGTGAGGAGCAGCCAAATTTTTAATGCAAAATGCTGGAGGAACTCAACATATCAGGCAGTATCTAAGGAGAGGAATGAATAGTCGGTGTTCAGGCAAAGACCTTTCATCTGGACTGATGGATTTGAGTACCAATGAAGGGTCTTCTTCTCTATAGATGCTGCCTGACCTATTAAGTTTCTCCAGCATTTGTATTTGTTCCTCTCGATTTACATTTTAATGCATTCGGGTTTATGGAGGGTATGAGTCTGACTCCTTCCCCCTTCTTTCCAGTCTTGATGAAGGGTCTTAGCCCAAAATGTTAACTATTTATTCTTTTCCTTAGATGCTGTCTGGCCTGCTGAGTTCCTCCCGCACTTTGTGTGTGTTGTGTTGGATTTCCAGCCTCCGTAGTTTTTCTCGTGGATGAGGTAAAAAAATGTTAGGTATGAGAACACTAAAATTATCAAAATAGCTATGTCATAATAGGCATGATAGATTGAAAATTAGCAGTGAATTGATCTCATTTTTGATGATGAACTTTCTGGAAACACCCAGGAGGCACCCTTGGCTCTACAGTCTCATATAAATAAAACATCAGTTCGGCCCAATGCCTTCCAATTCTCTGTGTCTGGCAAAAAACAAAATTGCCTTGGATCAGCAAATAAAAATACTATTCTGATTAGTAAACATCTATCTCAAAGAGTGCACATTTGATTCCTTGTATAATTTTAACAATACTGCTGGTATAATATATGCAAAGTTTTGTAGATCTGTCCAATTCCTGACCTTGCTATATTTATCAGTAACTTGAAGAAATGTAACCATGAGGCTATTTGTATCTTTAAATTGTTGTGAATTAAAATAGAAATAATATGTACTTTGAAAATCTTTTGATGCTCTAAAATTCTAAGTAAAATGCGTAATACAACCTAATTATTCCTGCTCTCCCAAAAGGTGCAGATTCCTGTGTCATAGATTAAGCTATTTGAGAAAAAAAAATGACCCACTTGCAACTGCAATTTAACCACAATCATTTAAAATAGCTCATACCAAGTATAGTTATAATAGGACTCAAATAGTTTCCTCTCCATGGAGAAGAGCAGTTTGATTGCGGAAATTAATCAAATGGTACTTTTGTGCAAAATTTGACATGGATTTAGCTTGCATGGCATTGGAAAATGTGAATTGGATTCCCTAACAGATTAGGAATGTCCTTCCTGTGTTGCTTGATTTCCCTTTCTTTTCAGGAACTTGGACAGCAGGAAACTACTCATGTACTTTGAACTGCTGGTGTAATCTCAAATGTGTGATTAGTTTATAGTCTCAAAGGCACACTGCTAGATGTATTTTCTATTGAAAGGAAACCATTGCTATAATGATAAGTCCAATCAGAGAACATGGATCCTGCTGAGAAGGTTTTGGATTCATCTTTTTAACCCCATTTACTGTATAATGTCTTTTGGGAGCAAAGGGAAAAAAGTAAATGTAAATTACATCCAGTGGCCACTTTATTAGGTGTACACCTTCTCATTAATGCAAATATGTAATCTGCCAATCATGTGACAGCAACTCAATGCATAAGAGCATACAGATGTGGTCCAAATGTTCAGTTGTTATTCAGTCTAAACCATCAGAATGGGGGAAGAAATGTGATCTAAATGACTTTGATTGTGGTGCCAGATGAAGTGTTTGAGTATCTCAGAAACTGCTGATCTCCTGGGGTTTTCACAAACAACAGTCTCTGGAATTTACAGAGAATGGAGCAAAAAAAGCACAAAAAAAAATCCTGCCATTTCTATGGGCAAAAATGCGTTGATAATGAGAGAGGTCAGAGGATAATAGGCAGACTGGTTCAAGGATACAATACTCAAATAAACATGTATTACAACAGTGGTGTGCTGAAGAACATCTCTGAATGCACAACACTGTTGGCCAGAAAGAACTACAATCTACAAATTAGTAAATTTGGATGAGCCAATGACAACAGAAGCAGACCGATCAATTGCCTTTGCTCTTGCCATGAGGAAGGAGATGGAGACTGCCATTTTCTGAAGAGATGCAGTGTTCTCCATTTTGTGCGATGAAGTTGCTTGACTTGATCAGTGTCTTAAAGTAGACACAATGATACTCCAGGTAATCTGCACTAGAGATAATTTCCAAATAAGAAGTCATTTGTGAGGTGTTCTTTGGTTGGATATAACATGCAGGTTTGTCACTTTTGATGTCTGTATCTGATTCAAGCTGGTTGCTGATTGAGAACAAAGAGCCATAAATTACTGATGGTCACTTTCTGGAAAGAGGGCAATAAATGGATGCTGGCTTGGTGCAGAACCAATAAGGAGATGTTAAAGGTCAGACATATGACCTATAGCCAATGACACTGGAATGTAACATTTCAACTGGTAAGGAATGGATATAAAAGCAGAGATTTTCAGATACAACATAGTGGTGACTCTGTAGGAGATTCACCATCGTGGATGTGAGGTACTCCACGGATGGAGAGATTCGAAACGGGACTATGAGGAATGTGTGGCAAGCAGCAGAAGCTCCTTTTTAACTGGTATTATATTTCCTATTCTTAGACTGTTCATGGAAAGTCAGGAAAACTTAGCATGAGGGGTGATTGATAAGTTCATGGCCTAAGGTAGAAGGAGTCTATTTTAGAAAACCTAGCACATTTATTTTTCACCCTCCCCTAGTGTTGCCACCAAGTCCTCATGTACCTCCAGTGATAAGCCCTTGAGACCGAGGTAGCGGATGACTGCATGAAGGCCAATGTCCATTTTCTCAGACAGTGCTTACCTGCAATTTTCAATTATTTGAAACAGAAATACCCACAGAAGTTATTAACTTCAAACTTTCTGCATAATCACTCAAAGAGTTGAACTGCAAGTGCATGTAACGAGAGCTGTATAACTCATCTCCTTCTACCTTAGGCCACGAACTTATCAATCACCCCTGCTGTGGACCACTTCTGGAGGTCCAAGACGCCAACTTCTACAAAGAAGTGAGCCGAATGCTCCATGACCGCTGGACTAAGTGTGTAAGTGTGGGAGGGGACTATGTTGAAAAATAAATGTGTTAGGTTTTCTAAAACTGACTCCTTCTACCTTAGACGAACCATCGTGACAGATTTATCAATCACCCCTTGTAGGTGTGCACACAGTTATTCAGTTATATATGTTCATGTTTTGTCCCATTGAAACAAAAAAGGTATTTGTCAGTAATTACAGATTCTCTCTGTGCCTCCCTGATCATTATTACAAGAGGTATTTCTTGTACCAGCATGCTGAACCTTGAAGTGGATGGGCTTCAGTAGCAGAAGATGATACTTGATTCCATGGCTATTCCTAATAAAGTGCTATTGAGTGTACAGTTGATATAAAGTCTACCTGACAGGTGTAATATTTGATGGACTCTTTTTGATCCTACACACTTGTGCTGTTATTTTTGGTGGGACAAGTGACTCTCAGAGATATGAAATAATTTCCCAAATTAATCAGAATATACCATAATCAAATTATAGATGTCTGTCAATATTTGTTATTTAATTCTCTGATTGTTAACTCTTCCAATGTGTTCCTTCTCTAAACCTGCATTATCTCTAATTTTGATTATAATCAAAATTGATCATTGGGTTCTGTAGACTTGTCCTTGTTTATTTGAAAAGTATTTGAATGTCAAAAACTTTGGGAAAACTCCAACTCTATAGGTAAGGATTCCCCAAGAATTGGTCAAAGAATACAGAAGAGAAAAAGTTGGGAAGGTTATAAAATGTCAAGCTTGTATAGTAGTGGTTTTGTTAAAATATAAATGTTAATGTAACAGGAGAAGAAAATAACATACCGGTAATTTAAAAAATCACCTAAATATATTTTCCCTGGTGGTTTGTGAACCTATTAACTTTTGAACTTTAAAAAGAAAAACTTATCTAACCACCTTGCATTTTGATGACATATCCTCTGCAGAAAATATTGTTACAGAGGGGACAAAATTAAAAGCAAAATTAAGTCAGGGTGATGGGACCTACATAATCAAAGAGAAGAGTTTTTTAATGTTAGTATTGAAGAGTTAAGTTAGGTTAAGAAAACCCCTAATAGAAGGTGGTGGGCAAAGGAATGGAAATCCAGGCTATGGATGTGATACATTGCCAGAGAAGAATTCCCAAGTAGGATGTAGCAATATGCCCAAAATGACCAAAACTTCAACTGTTTACTCTTTTCTATAGCAACATGTCTGGGTGAAGGGTCTCGGCCCAAAACATTGACTGCTCGTTTCCACGGATGCTGCCTGACCTGCTGAATTCCTCCAGCTTGTTTGCATGTGTTGCTTTGACCACAGCATCTGCAGTGTACTTTGTGTTTACTCTTTTCTATAGATGCTGCCTGGCTTGCTGAGTTCCTCCAGCATTTTGTCTGTATTACTTTGATTTCCAGCTTCTGCAGACTTTCTGTTGTTTGTGAAAAACCTTGAAGATGGTTTATTAAGTATTGGAAACCAGTGAACCTGCAAAATTTGGATGCATAGCACATATGTGCTGTTCATCCTGAACTGCTTCCAATTAATCATTTGATCCATGTGCAGACATTGGTTGGTCATGATACTGTCTTGCCAAAATAAGTAGCAGAGTGGGCAGATTGTATGTTGGTTAGACTATGTCCCTACTGTCGAGAGGTAAACTGACAATAGGCAAATGGGACTCTAATCACCTGCCAGCTCTCCTCAAATTAGCATACCATCTTTACTTAGATAGAAAACACTATTCCTTCTTGAGTTCCCTGTCAGAATACTGAAACTATACCTGGTCCGATTCACAAGAACAGCAACGTGGTTTGCCACCAAGTGTCAATTGTAAATATAGATGGGCACTAATTGTAGCCTTACTAGTGATGTCCACACACCACTAGCAAATAAACAAGAGAGTGACTTTGCTGCCTCTGCTCTAAAGTAGTAGATGTGGTTGAAGGGAACTGGCAGGTAGTAGACATTCTATTTGCCTACTGTCCTTGGCCCTGTAGGTGACAAAGATATAGAAAGGGATAGGGTCAGTCTGAGACATTGGCAGAAATGTATTATTCAGTGAGTATACAAGGGAATTGCTTGACTATTTTGTGCGACAGTTCTCAGATTCAGGTAATATTTCTACTGTGATGGTCATCATTGATCAACTGACCTTCGATGTGACTTTGCCTGGCACTTGAAGTTTCCGTCTTTCTGGAGCTTATTTTGGTTTGGTGCAAATTAATTGGTTTGCTCATCATGCAAACCAAATAGCGGTTATTTGCTGACCAGATTGTTGAGTTCAGAGCAACAGATTCAATTCAATTGAATTCAAGTTTGATTAAACATTTAACCATATACTGATACTCATGAATACAGCCAAATGAGACAACGTTGGATCAAGGTGCAAAGACACATTACTAACAGTCACACACAGTAAGCACACACAAGATCACAATCACATAATAAGAGTCCTGAAGCCTACCACTGCCCCCCCCCCCACACCGCAACTTGATGCATATATATATATATATATATATACACACACACAAACATACATATACGTATGTATAGTCCAGATCCCCCAGCCCACCCGATATCAACCGGGAACTGGCCCCAAACTCCCACTAGGTGATACCATGGCTTTAAGACCCAGTCCTTATCTCTGCACCTGACTCCCTCCAGGCCAGTGGTTCCCAATGTGGGGTAATTTGATTTTTAAGAGGGGCAATTCGAGAATGCGTTATTAACAGTGAATTTTTTCTAGTAAGTCTGTGTGAGTATGAGTGTGTGTGTGAGTTAATACATATGTGTATATACGGTATGCATACATAAAAATACGTGTGTATATACATGTGTAATTGCGTATGTACTGTATATATAGTGTATCACCGTCATTACAACCATCAAATGGCTTTCATAATTAAATTAATGAATTGACTGATGTAGGAAGGAACGAATGAACAAGTCCAAACGCGTAAGAAACTCGTACGAGTTCGCGCCAATGCTGCTTTTTGCAGTAGCTTTCGGTTCTTGGTGGTATGAAGATGTGTACATTGCGTCATCTCTTTTAAACGGTGTATCTGTCTTTGTATGCTGTAGAAATGAATCGGCATTGTTTTATTAATTAATTAATTATTATTATTTTAATATCACTTGATGTTCTTTTTTTTTTACAATTTCTTAGTAATTTCTTCCTCAGAACTTTAACAGTCCTTTGGTTCTTTTATTTTTGTCTTTCATGAATGCCATATTCTTTGGAAGCTTGTTTAAACCAAGTTAATGGTCTTTTAGGCTTCCTCCAGGTGAATAGGAGTTCACTTTTTGAATAATAAGAATTATATATCACCACAGGGGGCATCAGGATTTTAGGGGTGATTAGGTGGGGCATGGCCAAAAAAAGGTTAGGAACCACTGCTCCAGGTGAATCTGTGGCTTCAAAACACAAACAGACAAACATATTTATAGGCCAGATCTGTAAGAACCCTGTGCTTCATTTTCCAAAACAAAATAATGAACCAAATGGAGCTTTACAATATATCAGATTTCATACTTATTTTCAACAATACTACAATTTTGATTTCAATTTATTGAGTAAAGTGGACGTTAGTGCCCAGCTGACCTATTTGATCTCAGGCTGCTGGATATTATTAAAGCCTTCTGGATGGTGATGGCTGTTTAGTTTCAGACACTTGCATTAGACACTTGCTTTTATATCTCGTTCTGTCAAAAATGAATGCTAACTTTGTATTTGCCTTCCTTATCATTGGCTCAACCTGCAAGTTAATCTCTAGGGAATCCTGCATGAGGACTCCAAAGCCCCTTTGCACGTGAGTTTTGAATTTTCTCCCCATTTAGAAAACAGTCCACATCTTTATTCCTTCTACCAAAGTGCATGATCATACACTAACCCTACACTATATTCCATTTGCCACACCTTTGTCCATTCCCCTCACCCATGTAAGTCCATCTGTAGACTTCCATTTTCCTCAATGCTACCTACCCCTGCACCTATCTTTATATCATCTGCAAACTTGGCTAAAATTTCATCAATTCCATCATCCAAACCATTAACATATAATTAGGAAAGAAGAGGTCCCAACACCAAACCCTGTGGAACACCACAGGATCGAAAAAAAGCCCACTTTATTCCCACTCTTTGCCTCTTGTCAGTCAGCCAATCTTCTACCCATGCTAGTATCTTTCCTGTAATACCAGGGGCTCTCATCTTGTTTAGCAGCCTTACGTGCAGCATCTTATCAAAGACCTTTTGAGAATCCAAGTAAACAAAATCCACTGACTCTGCTTTGTCTATCCTGCCTGCTATTTCCTCAAGAATTTCCAACAGATCTGTCAGGCAAGATTTCCCCTTAAGGAAACCACACTGACTTTGGCCTAGTTTATGATGTGCCTCCAACTACCCTGAAACTTCTTCCTTAATAGTGGGCTCCAACATCTTACCAATCACTGAAGTCAGTCTAATTGGCCTATAATTTCCTGGTCTTTTGCCTCCCTCTTCTTACAGAGTGCAGTAATGTTTCTGATTTTGCAGTCCACTGGAACCATTCCGGAATCTAGTGCTTTTTGAAAGTCTATGATCTGAGTACATACAATTCACCACACACTATGAGACTCTTTTTTTTCCTGTGGGCATACTTAGTAAATCTATAGGATAGTAACTATAAACAGGATCAATAAACAACAAACTATGCAAATGCAAAAATACATAAATAGCAATAAATAATGAGCATGAAATAAACAGATAAAGAGTCCTTAAGGTGATAGCACCAGTAGAAAGAGGGAAGGATCACTACTAATGCCTCCACAATATATTCAGCTTCCTTGTTCAGAATCTTGATGTGTAGTCCATCTGGTCCAGATAACATATCTACCTTCAGACCTTTCACCTTGCCAAACACCTTCTCATTTGTGATAGCAACTCCACTCATTACTGGCCCCTCACGCCCTCAAATTTCTGGCATACTGCTGGTGTCTTCTGCAGTGAAGAGTGATGCAAAGTGCTTGTTAAGTTTGTCTGCCATTTCTTTGCCCCTTATTACTACCTCTTCAGTGTCATTTCCCACATGTATGATATCCACTGTCACCTCTCTTTATATATCTGAAAAACATTACGGTTCATCCTCCAGAAAAAGCAGGATCTCCCAGTGGCCATCCATTTTAATTCTACTTCCCATTCCCATTCCGACATGCGTGACCATGGCCTCCTCTACTGTTGTGATGAGGCCACACTTAGGTTGAAGGAACAACACCTTATATTTCATCTGGGTAACCTCCAATCTGATGGCATGAACATCAACACACACAAAATGCAGGAGGAACTCAGCAGGCCAGGTGGCACCCATGAAAAAGAGTAAATAGTCGATATATCGGGCCAACACTCTTCATCAGGACGAGAGGAAAAATATGAGGTCAGAGTAAGATGGTGGGGGAGGGGAAGAAGAAATACAAGTTAGTAAGTCATAGGTGAAATCATGAGGGGTGAGGGGGTGAAGTAAAGAGCTGGGATGTTGATCGGTGAAAGAGATAAAGGGTTGGAGAAGGGGGTATCTGAAAGGAGAGGACAGAAGTCCATGGAAGAAAGGGAAGGGGGAGGAGCAGCAGAGGGAGGTGATGGGCAAGTAAGGAGATAAGGTGAGAGAGAGAAATGGGAATGGGGAATAGTGAAGGAGGGGGCATTTTACCGAAAGTTCAAAAAATCAGTGTTCATGCCATCAGGTTGGAGGCTACCCAGATGGAATATAAGGTGCAAACATGAGGAAGTCTGCAGATGCTGGAAATTCAAACAACATACACAAAGTGCTGGTGAAACACAGCAGGCCAGGCAGCATCTATAGGAGAAGCACTGTCGACATTAGTCCTGATGAAGGGTCTCGGCCCGAAACGTCGACAGCGCTTCTCCTATAGATGCTGCCTGACCTGCTGTGTTCCACCAGCATTTTGTGTGTGTTGTTGGAATATAAGGTGTTGTTCCTCCAACCTGAGTGTAGCCTCATTGTGGCAGTAGAGGAGGCCATGGACTAACATGTCAGAATGGGAATGGGAAGTGGAATTAAAATGGGTGGTCACTAGGAGACCCTGCCTTTTCTGGCAGACGGAGTGTAGCTGCTCGGTGAAGAGGCCTCCCAATCTGCGTGGGGTCTCACCGATATACAGAAGGCCACACTGGGAGCACTGGACACCCCAACAGACCCCACTGGTATTCTCAACAGACTCACAGGAAGGAGTGTTTGGGGCCCTGAACGGTAGTGAGGGAGGAGGTGTAGGGGCAAGTGTAGCACTTGTTCTGCTTGAAAGGATAAGCACCAGGATGGAGGTCAGTGGGAGGGATGAATTTGTTATCCACTTTTATATTATAGGCAAGCTTACCTTAATTTTTCATTTCTTCTCTCCTTATTGCCTTTTGTTTTTTTTAAGCTTCCCAATCCTCTGGCTTTGTATTCACTTTTGCAATACTCTGTGCCCTCTTTTTTTGCTTTAGTAATGTCTTTACTCCCTTGTCAGCCACAGTTGCCTCATCTTCCCTTTAGAATACCATTTTTTTGGGGACAGATCTGTCCTGTGCTTTCTGAATTGCTCCCAGAAATTCTAAAGCATCAAACAATTCATTCTACATGCCATTATTCTTCATCTCTGCTAACCGGAAGCTCTTGAACTCAGACCTGCGAGTTACCTTGTCCTTTGGAGTGCTAGCAACTGCACTGCCATTGGCCCCTCCCCAGACTGGAATCTTATGTACAGATCATGCCACTTGGACAGCCTGTATATTACATGCCATATGAGTTCATGATCCATGTCTTCCTCTTTCATTTCCTCACTCTTCTACCACCACCTGGTTAGCCTGGATTTCTTGGCAAACGAGTGGCTGGCACAACATTTGTCTGCCACCTGGATTAGAAATAAAAGTGGTGAGTGGCACGAATTGAATTGCCATTGCAACATCAGTACCTCCAGAATTTAGACCTTAGTGCATTTTGTAAACACTAAGGATGGAATTAAAGATCAGAATTTCAGTGAAATGTCTGCAGAGAATATCAGTACCAGATTTTTCAATCTGTTCTTTTAACAAATGCATTCTGTTTACTGTAAATAAATGGTACCTCTAACTTCCACCAGTCTTTAAAAAAAAGAGAGCAAATTGATACAACTATACAAAATTGTCACTTGGTGATTTCTAGGCTTTATTTATTTGTATGAAAACATTTCCAAAGAGATCGTGACTTTAGCTGAGAGCATCTGAATTGAATCTATTGATTTCTTCTCTCTGCTGCGTTTAAATGCATTAACTTCAAGAGGATTAGCAATACTTACAATATTATAAAACAGCATCCTGGGCTCAGCCTCTTATAACTGGAAGACTAAGAAATATACGGGAATATTTTTAAAGGATGTGAATTAGTTTTCCGTTATATATAAATGATGTAAGAACAGGAGGAAGCAAGTACGAGTCAAAAAATTGTACCAGAGAAGTTAAGAATTTTATATATCCCAAGACCTGACAACGTATATCCTAGAGATTTGACAAAGGTAGTTCTGGCGATAATGGATACACTGGCTGTTATTTTTGAAAATTCTATAGATTCTGGATCTGCTTCTGTGGATCAGAAGGTAGCAAATATAAGCATATTATTTAAGAAGGTGGTCAGGGAATGGGGGTGGTGTGGTGGGAGAGAGAACAATGAATTAATATCAGCCTGTTAGCCTAATATCAGCAGTAGTGAAAACACTGGAACCTTTGGAACACCTGACATTAACAATAGGATTGAGAAGAGCCAGGCTGGATTAGAGAAAAAATAAAGAGACTAATTAGCTGGTGAGTCCTTTGAGGATATGACTCATAGAATTGACAATGCTGTAACAGTTTGTATGACATTATGACAGACTATAAGTATCATTGGTGGATGGAAAGAAAGACTTGGAATAAACAAGTCATTCACTGATTAAAATATTCTAATAACACAAGGATTGGTGCATAGGCCCCAGCCTGTAAAAAATCTGAATCAACCATTTTACTGTGGGGACCAAATAACATATTTTGAAAGTTGCTGATGGTAAACCGTGTGGGATTGCCTATGGAGGAGGTTGTAAAGAAGCCTTATGGGTAAGTCTGCAGGCTGAATGACTGATGGCAGCTTTGAAGGTGGAATGCAATATGGAGAAACTTTTAGTGTGCCTACATTTGTGTACAAAGCATACAATCTAAGTATAGGTACTTCTTATGTGGGTTTGCTGCCATGTCATCAAAACCTCTTAAAAAAAACTTCTGCAGCTGCTCCATGATAGTATGCTGATTTTTTGCATCATGCCCTGGTATGCAATTGCAACAGAGAGGAGCACAATAGGCTGCAGAGAACAGTGGGCACAACTCCCCACTAAAGAAAGCATTTAACGCGCCAGTGCCTCAAGAAGATAGCATCTATCATCAAAGATCCTTATGACCTGGATCGTGCCCTGTTTGCTCCCACCATCGGCCAGGAGGTACAGAAACATGAAGTGTCACGCCACCTGGTATACGAACAACAGCACTGGGACCTTACAGGGAACATTGATTGTACCTCTAACTCGTAGCACTTGTGCATCTGACAATAAACTTGACCTCAAGGCAATCTGCATTTGCTCGGCACTTGTACACAGTCACTGAAGACCAACATGCAGGTGAGGGAAGCAATTAAGAGGGCAAATGATACTTCAGCATTCAGTATGAGATGATTTAAATATATGAGCATGGACATCATTGTACTTTTTTAAGGTTAGGGTGAAACTGCACCTGGGATAAGGTGTAGAGCTTTTGCCTTCTTACAAAAGAGAGGATGTACAGGGATGTCAGCAAAGATTCATTAGACTGACAGCAGAGATAGCAGGTTTGCAGTATGAGGAGACATGAAGGCAGACCAGGTTACATTTCCATAGGATGTAGAAGAATGTGAGGAAATCTCACTGATACTTGACAGGCTTGATGTTGGAAGGAAGATTATACCAGCTGAGGAATCTATGACCAAGGAAAATGTTTGAGAATAAGAGGAGGCTGTTTAGGACTGAAGTCAGGAAAGAATTCTTCATGCCTGAGGTGATGAACCTTTGGAATTCTCCAGGGGATCAGGAACTGTATTCATTTAAAACACAAATCGTGGGGTTTTTGGATATTAAGGGAATCAACATTTTCAAGTTAGTGCAGAAAAATGTCTCCAATGGAGGAGGTCAGACATAATCTCAATCAATGGTAAGTTGAGCACTAATGGCTGCAAGACCTATTTTTGCTTCTATTTTTCTTGTGTTTACAATACTGCAATACAAATTCAATGATGTTGAAGCTAAATTGATATAATAAATCAAGTAAGTTGTGGTCTGCTGTCAGATAAATTGACTGATAGCTTTTCCAGGTTGTTTAAAATCCCAAGTGATTCACAAAAGGAAGGGATATTGTCATGCTCAAGTCTGATCAGAATTTAGGCAATTTAGTTGACTGTAGTCCATCCATAGACTCTGTCTACACTCCTTGCAGTCTCAGTAAAACAGCCAGTATAATCCAAGATCCCTCCCACCACAGTCATTCTCTCTTCTCCCTCCTCTTTTGGACCAAAGATTTAAAAAAAACCCAGAAGTATGTACCATCAGGCTCAAGGACAGCTTCTATACCTTATACCCCTGTTATAATGCTACTAAATGCTTCCCTGGTGTGATAAAATGGACTTCTAATTTCGCCTCTTTATGATCTTGCACCTTTATCATTTATTTACACTGTACTTTCTTCATAGCTGTCACATTTCATTTTGCACTGTTATTGTTTTACTTTGTTCTACCTCAATACATTGTGTCATGATTTTATCTGTATGAGCAGTAACCAAGACAAGTCTATCTCAGTCTATCTCAGTACATTTGACAACAGTAAACTAATTCTAATTACAGTTCCAATTCTAATCTGAGCAAAATGGAGGTTTATGGGTTAAGCCTTCATTAGCTAATTTCAAAAATGGTATATAACAAAGTACTTATGAATGTCAGAGACCACATGGATATGGCAGGTGTTATAGGTGCTCATCTTTTTGATGAGTAAACACAAGACTTGATTTGTACCATAAAACTAAAATATTCAATACATGGAGTAAAGTGAATCAACTGAGCAAGGCTCTCAGCCTGAGACATCCACTGTACTCTTTTCCATAGATGCTGCCTGGCCTGCTGAGTTCCTCCAGCATTTTGTGTGTGTTACTTGGATTTCCAGCATCTGCAGACTTTCTCTTGTTTGGAGTTACAGGAAGAATATGTTAGGAGGCTTCCTCATATTCTTCTACAGCTGGTGAAGGTAAAGATGCAGATTTGTAGAGGCAAACTTGCATTTTCAAGATTCTCATGCAAGGCACCAAAAGCTACAGAAAAGACATTGAATAGTGGAAAACTGGCTGCAATTACTTTATAAGCAAATTTAGTCACTACTTTGTTTACATCTTTCATTTTATCAAATCAATCTCTGCAAATCAATTGTGCAGGAAGGGTTATAGATTTAAGATGTAGTATTGCAGTAAGTTGTGCATTGTTTGACAATGAATGATTATGTTTTGAGTTGCTAGAGTTGTTAGCAATGTTAATAAAATGGTCAGCCAGTGTTAGTAATATCCTCTAAGCCAAAATTGCTTGAAGTTTAATAGTCTATAGATAACTGTGGAGCAATAAGAATGTTTACTAGTAATTGGAATGCCTAATTACTGGGAGAATGATTAATTCTTTAATGCAATTTTACAGCATGGATGAAAGTTGTGAAATTGATAATTTGATTATACCACTGTGAGTGTGATTCAGAATTACACCATGGTCTTAATTTCACATCAGCTAGATTTATGCTTAAGGGATTTATTACAGTGTGAGTCTATTGTATACTGCAAATTCAATCCAGAGTTAATTTTAGTAACCTGTCACAAACAAATATATGTAGGAAACTATTAGCTGGACTATCAGAATCCCAGCATTGTAATTAAATGGAACATGCTGTAACTGATACCTTCTTACTAAAGCAGCTATTAGTGTCTACAACAGTAGAGGTAACAAGAACTGTGAAGGCTATAAATCTCAATATAAAAGCATGATTGCCGGGATTGAGTAATAGATCATGCAGGTGTGAGGTGACCAACCTACAAACTGCTTTTCTCCCTAAGAACCATACTTCACAAGATGCATGTTTCTATGCACTTGGTCAGTGAGGGGCTATTAAACTAGCTACTCTGTAATAAGTTTCATCACTCAACTTGGAACTCTGTAAGGGACCAGAAAATAGCTGCTGACCATCTCTAAACATCCCTCCCTCCACCAACTCCAAGTGGCCTCGCTAGCATTTTTAAAAGTTGCATTGTAACTTCCTGACTTATGAACTCAATGCCTCAACTAATAATTGCAAGCTTGCCTCGTGCCTCCTTTTTCACCCTATTAACCTGTGTAGCCACTTTCAGGAAACTATGAACTTGGACACCAAGATCCCTCTGTACCTTAATCCTGCTAAGGTTCTTGTCATTAACGACATACTATCCCTTTAGTCCAAAGTCCCGGTCCAACACCTCCCACATGGCTGGATTAAACCCCCCCCGCAATCTGCTTTTTTTCCACCCACATCTGCAACTTACCTATATCCCACTGTACCTTTTGGAGGTCTTTTGCATTATCCACGATGTCACCAATCTTTGTATCATTTGTGAACTTACTAACCCCTCTGTATATGTCTTCATCCAAGTCATCAAGAACAGAAGTTCCAGTACAGATCCTTGTGAAATGTCATTAGTCAAAGACCTCCATCCAGAATAAATCCCATTGAACACTACCCTCTATAGTTCACAACCTGAAAATAAGGGGTCTGCCATTCAGAGCAGATACAAGAAGGATTTTTTTTCACCCACACTAAGGTGAATATTTGGAATTCTCTACTCGTTGCTGAGTATATTTGTTTAAGAGTTCCATTCTCTGGGTGCAGAACTAGGAAAAAGGTGAAACAACAGACTTTTAACATTGTAAATTAGCAAATTGTTTGTTATACCTCCCTTTTTGCTGTGAAATGGGGACACCTCTTTTTCCCTTCAAATTGTTGGGTGAATGAGTAGTCTTTGGGGTACTGCAAGTCTGTGTCTTTATTGATGCTTTGCTGCACTCTTGAATACTCGGTGGACAGTGCTGATTTTTTTTTCCTATTGGGGGTTGGGGGGTCGTTGCCTTGTTGATGCTTGAGCGTGGGAGGGGGAATTTGGGGGGCTTTGGGGTTCTAATGTTATAACTGTCGTTCATTCTTTGGGGCACTCCTCTGTTTTCATGGAAGTCTGTGAAGAAAAAGAATTTCAGGATGTATTTTGTATACATTTCTCTGACATTAAATGTGCCTTTTGAAACTTATTGGGCAGGAGAGACTAAAGCATGAAAGCACATACCGCCCGGCTTAAGGACAGCTTCTATCTCATTGTTATCAGACTATTGAATAGGCCTTTTGTACAATAAAATGTACTCTTGACTTTATTGTCTATCTCATTATGATCCTGCACTTCATTCTTTACCTACACTATACTTACTCTGTAGCTTTTATAGTTTATTCACATTATCATTTTAACTTGTTTTACTTCAGTGCATTGCGTAATGATATGATCTGTTTGAACAGTATGCAAGACAAGCTTTTCTTGGTATCTTGGAACATGTAACAATAATATAACCAATTGCTGTTGTTGTTCAGTTGTAAAGTCGAGTCCGACTCAGCATGACCTCATGGACTCCTGCACACCAAGCCTTCTTGTTGGAAACTGCCCCTCTACAATCCCCCAAGGTGATCCGTATTGTCTGAGTAATATTATTTATCCATCGTAGCCTCTGTCGTCCTCTCCGTCTTTTACCTTCTGTTTTACCTAACATGAGAGTTTTCTCCAAGGAATCTCATCATTTCATGATGTGGGCAAAATATTTGAGCTTTTGTCCTATAATAACACCTCCTAGTGAGCAGTCTGGCTGTATTTCTTCAAGTATTGACTTGTTGGATCTTCTTGCTGTCCAACAAACTCTTAACACTTTCCTCCAGCATTCGAGTTCAAAGGTGTCGATTCTTTTGTATTCAGCCTTACTAATAGTCCAGCTGTCACAGCCATACATCACAACTGGAAATATCATAGACTAGACTACATGGATCTTCATTGACAATGTTATGTTTCGGCTATTCAGTATTTTATCTAAATTTGCCATTGCTGCCTTCCCCAGAGGCGCCCTTAATTTTGTGGCTGCAGTTACCATTTATAGAAGTCTTTGAACTGAGGAAGACAAAATCTGTCACTGTTTCCACTTCCTTTCCACTTATTACCACGGAGTTAATAGGGTTGCTCAACATAATCTTGGTTTTCTTAATTTTGAACACCAAGCCAACTTTTGCACTTTCTTCTTTCACTTTGAAAGTGAAAAACGAATACCGACACTGAAATCAATTGATATGCATTTTGTTCAGAGAAGTGACAGCAAAGTACAAGATCAGGTACAAACATATTGGCCGATTCCTGCTTCCGTTTCTTATGTTCTTACACCTGCATGTATAAGCAGAGGAGAAGGAAGGCACCCTTCTAATTTCTCTTATGCTCAGCGACTGGATGACAGGCCTGTCAATTAAACAAGTAGCTTTCTCCTCTTCGAAAGATATTTCTGCTATATTGTTGTGATGAAGTAGTAACTTCTTAGTTATTGCCTCTCCATTACATTAACTCCTTAAATGTGTGCTAGAATCTTTTTTTGGGATATGCAAGTTGTCTTTTTGTTGGGGGACTTTCTACAGGCATTTCAGTATTACAGCCGGGCCATTCTGGAGTTCAGAGTTCAATTCTGGCACTATTCTGTAAGGAGTCTCTGTATGTCATCTCTGTGGAATGAGTGGGTTATCTTCGGGTCCTCTGATTCCCTCTCACAGTATTGGGTAGAGTAATTAGTTGCTGTATATTGCCTTGCGATTAGGTAAGGGTTATATCGGGGTTGTTGGGGGTTGCTGGTCAGTGCGTCTCAAAGCTCAGAAGGGGCTACTCCACACTGTAATGCTAAATAAATAAATAAATAGATAAATAAACGAATGAATGAATGAATAAATAAATAAATAAATAAATAAAGTCACGGTCCAGGCCCAAGCATTCTCTCCCCTCTATTTTCTTTGTAAGCAGCTACTGCAATGGAAATTCTCTGTCCCAATAGCTATAGCACATTTCCATAAGAACAAAGTTAAACCTTAATTTGAAATATACTGCCTCAATGCGACACATTTTACATAGAACACCATCAAAAACACCACAGGTACAATAGTTAATTTTGTGGAGATCTTGAGCCATCTAAAATCACTTGTCCTAATCATAGATTAGTTATCTATTATTGAAGAAGCAAGTAAATACAACAAAGTTAGGCACTGTGACGATATTTTACTGTAGTCTTCTAGTTTGTGGTTTATTTGCCTTAGGCATGCTGGTGTTCAGTTGGTAATTGAGCTGTCAAAAGGCATTTAATAATAGATCATGTAACAAATGCTCTTCCTTGTAATGCAGTGTGCATAAATATTTCTCAAAGCCAACTTGTTTGACAATTGACCATTTTCTCTTTTAAATCTGATCTTTTATCTCCAAATCAAAGGTGTAGCCATGGGAACTATCATGGGTCCAAGCTTGTGAAAGTATGAAACAGTCCTTTATTTCACTGCTACTCTGGACTCCTCCGTCAGCTCTTATTCAATTATATCAGTGCTGCTTCCTGTTCTTCTACAGAACTCAAAAGTTCCTTCAGCTTTGCTGCCAGTTTCAGCTGAAGCTGATGATGTTGCAAAGTGGTTGCCAAAACTATGAATCTGGGAAGCTCTGGAGATTGCTTGTAGATGGCGAATGCTGCAACCATAATGTATCGATGGAGGTGAGAGGCAGTGTTGAAAGCGGGTATCTGGATCACAGTCTGGAAACTACTTTGTCCTGGACGTATAAAGATTCTTGCTCTTTGTCTGGACTATGTTCATCCAGTTAAATATTATGCTCCTGAATTCTGCCTTGTGGATTTACTGCGCTATGTGCTAGGAGGAATAATAGTGCTCACTCAAGGGTAGCTGATCTCTTTACAGATCCTACAATAACCGATAATCCCTGTTCTTTGTTTACCACCACCTTCTTGAGGGACTACGTCATTAAAACGTTCTTGATGTGTCTGTGACAGGGCAGGGTCAGTCTATAGTCCTCTACAGCCTCCTTGTGCTCTTGTGCATTGGAGTTTCCATAACACACTGTGATGCAACCAGCAAGAATGCTTTTCATTGTACAGAGTCTTTGGTGATAGACTAAATGTGCTCAAACTTCCAATGAAGTAGAACCTGTGGCATGATTGCATTAATGTGTTGGGCCTTCGGAGGTATTGAAGCCCAGTATCCTGAAGCTGTACACTGATTCCACTGCTGATCCCTGAATGAAGATTGGTGTGTTTTCTCTCAACTTCCCCTTCCTGAAGTCCACAAACGATTATTTGGTGACCACCACTCAACAAGCTGATCTACCTTACGCCTACATGCCTCGTCAGAACCATCAACAGTGGTGTTATTGCTGAATTTATAGATGGTATTTGAGCTGTACCTAGCCAGATGGTCAGGAGGGTAGAGAGTAGAGCAGTAGACTCAGCAGGCATCTTTGAGGAGTGCCTGTGCTGGTTCTTAGAGAGGAGGTGATGTTTTTAGTGATTGCATTGATTATGGTCTCTTGATATGAAGCCAAGGACCAAATTGCAGAATAAGGTACCAAATCCCAGGTTTTGAAGCTTGTTGATGATGGCATTCAATACCAAGCTGTTAACAATAAACAGTAGTCTGACGTAGGTATTGACATTGTTTCGGTGCACCAAGCTGAGTGGAGAGCCAATGAGATTGCATCCACTCTGGACCTGTTGTGGCGGTTGGTAAACTGCAGCAGCTCCAGACCCTTGCTCCGGCAGGAGTTAATTCTAGCCATTTCCTACCTTTCAAGGCACTTCATCACACATGAACGCTCGCAGATGATTATCACTGAGCAACTCAGACCGCTATTCCTGGCCACTGGTATGATTGCTGCTCTTTAGAAGCAAGTAGAAACTTCCATCTACAGCAATGAGAGGTTGAAGATGTGCTTGAACACTCCAGCCAGTTGGTCGGCACATGCAATTGGTCAGTATCATGCCAGTTAAACCACTGACACCCCTTGAAGGATGATCTGACATCATTCTCCAAGGCAGAGGTCACAGGGTCACCAGACACTGTGGGAATTCTCTCAGGTACAGTGTTATTCTCCCTTTCAAAGTGTGTATAAAATATGTTGTGTTCTTTGGGAAGTGAAGCACCACAGTCATTTATGATGTTAGTTCATGCCTTATTGGAAGCACTGGCTTACAAACCCTGCTATAGTCAAGTCAAGTCACTTTTATTGTCATTTTGACCATAACTGCTATGTACAGTACATAGTAAAATTGAGTCAACATTTTTCAGGACTATGGTGTTACATGACACAGTACAAAAACTAGACTGAATTTCGTAGAAAAACAAAAAAAAAACAACTACACTAGACTACAGACCTACCCAGGACTGCATAAAGTGCAGAAAACAGTGCAGGCAATACAATAAATAATAAACAGGACAATAGGGCAGTAAGGTGTCAGTCCAGGCTCCGGGTATTGAGGAGTTTGATAGCTTGGGGGAAGAAACTGTTACATAGTCTGGTCGTGAGAGCCTGAATGCTTCGGTGCCTTTTCCCAGATGGCAGGAGGGAGATGAGTTTGTGTGAGGGGTGTGTGGGGTCCTTCATAATGCTGTTTGCTTTGCGGATGCAGCGTGTAGTGTAAATGTCCGTGATGGTGGGAAGAGAGACCCCGATGATCTTCTCCTCTGCAGGGTCTTATGATCCGAGATGGTGCAATTTCTGAACTAGGCAGTGATGCAGCTGCTCAGAATGCTCTCAGTACAACCCCTGTAGAATGTGATGAGGATGGGGGGTTGGGAGATGGACTTTCCTCAGCCTCTGCAGCTATTCATAGCTATTGTGTGTCTTGGTTTGTGTTTCTAACTTCACATGGAATGGCCTTTTTGATTTCACAATAACCTTCTTTTGGCTGTACCTGAATTCTTGTAGGGTTTGTGTCATCAGTCCTGAATGCCACAAAGCTAACTCTATATAAGAGGGACCCTGAAGGGGTAAGAGAGATTTAATGAGTACTTTGCTATGGGTGCTGGAGCAGGACTGTGTGTAATTAACTATGGGGATGTTCAAACACTTATAAACAAATTATGTAAGTTAAGGGAAATTAATTCAGGAATAATTAAATTAAATAAAAGCTGGTTGGGGGCTCACGCACATTGCCTATTCTACTGGACATAATAAGTGGTAATTGAGGGTATGTTTGTGGCTGTCTGCTGCTGTAGCCCAGCCACTCCAAGGTTCAACATGTTGTGTATTCAGAGATGATCCTCTGCACACTAATGTTGGAACGTGTGGTTATTTGAGTTACTGTCGCCTTCCAGTCAGTTTGAATCAGTCTGGCCATTCTCCTCTGAACTCTATCATTAAAAGGGCATCTTTGCCTATTGAAATGCCCCTCTCCCTTGCTTTTCACACCATATTCTAAAGTTCAGAGATGATTGTGTATAAAAATCCAAGGAAATCACCAGTTACTGCGGTACTCAAAGCACTCTGAATGGCACCAACAATCATTCCATGGTCAAAGTCACTTAGGTCACATTTCTTCTCTATTCTGATATTTGGTCTGAACAACACCTGAACACCTTGACCACGTGTACATGTTTTTATGCACTGACCTGTTGCCACATGATTAGCTGTGGAAGTATTTGCATTAACAATAGGTGTTCAGTGGTACCTAATGAACTGGTCACCGAGTATAGATCAGTTACAGATATGGGCAGAGAAATGGTAGATGGAGTTTCATCTGTACAAGTGTGAGGTACTGCATTTTGGAAGGTCTGATGTCAAAAGAAAATCTGCAATTAACGGCATTGTTGTGGAAAGGGTTCTTGGCAACCAAGCCCATAACTCACTGAAGGTGTCCACAAAAGTAGATACAGTGGTAAAGAAAGTGTGTTTGTCTTCATTGGTCAAGGTATTATGCAAAAGAGCCATGAGGAGAAGCTGGGTCTATATAGAACATAGGTTATGCTGCATCTGGGGTATTGTGTGCAGTTTTGGTCACCCCATTTCAGGAAGATGTGGAATATATAGAATAGTTAGATTAGGTTAGTGTTAATCAGTGTTGTGGGGTTGCTGGGGTGATGTGGCACAAAGGACTGGAATGGTCCTCTCATAACTTTATAACCTTCTGTCAGGATTCCCCTCGGCTTCCAGTTCTCCAAAGAAAACAATCCATGTTTGTCCAAACTTCTCTTATAACTCATACCCGCTAATCCAGACAGCATCTTGGTAAATCTACCTATCTATCTATTTATCTAATACATTTCAGATTTTGGAAAAGTGCAAAAATAATAGGGTTGTTATCATGGGTGACTTTAACTTCCCTAATATTAATTGGCACCAGATTAGTTCCAATGGCTTAGACAGGGCAGAGTTTGTTAAGTGTGTACAGGATGGATTCATGTCACAGTATTTTGACAGGCCGAGTAGGGGGAAATGCCACACTAGATCTAGTATAAGGTAATGAACTGGGTCAGGTCACAGACCTCTCAGCGGGTGAGCATCTGGGGGACAATGACCACTGCACCCTGACCTTTAGCATTATCATGGAAAAGGACAGAATCAGAGAGGACGGGAAAATTTTTAACTGGGGAAGGGGGGATTATGAGGCTATTAGGCTAGAACTTGCAGGTGCGAATTGGGATGATGTTTTTGCAGTGAAATGTACTATGGACATGTGGTCGATGTTTAGGGATCTCTTGCAGGATGTTAGGGATAAATTTGTCTCGGTGAGGAAGATAAAGAATGGTAGGGTGAAGGAACCATGGGTGACAAGTGAGATGGAAAATCTAGTCAGGTGGAAGAAAGCAGCATACATGAGGTTTAGGAAGCAAGGATCAGATGGGTCTATTGAGGAATATAGGGTAGCAAGAAAGGAACTTAAGAAGGGGCTGAGAAAAGCAGGAAGGGGACATGAGAAGGCTTTGGTGAGTAGAGTAAAGGAAAACCCCAAGGCATTCTTCAATTATGTGAAGAACAAGAGGATGGCAGGAGTGAAGGTAGAACCGATTAGAGATAAAGGTGGGAAGATGTGCCTGGAGGCTGTAGAAGTGAGCAAGGTCCTCAATGAATACTTCTCTTTGGTATTCATCACCGAGAAGGAACTTGATGACGGTGAGGACCATATGAGTGAGGTTGATGTTCTGGAGCATGTTGATATTAAGGGAGAGGAGGTGTTGGAGTTGTTAAAATACATTAGGACGGATAAGTCCCCGAGGCCTGACGGAATATTCCCCAGGCTGCTCCACGAGGCAAGGGAAGAGATTGCTGAGATTCTGGCTAGGATCTTTATGTCTTTGTTGTCCATGGAAATGGTACCGGAGGATTGGAGGGAGGTGGGTGTTGTCCCCTTGTTCAAAAAAGGTAGTAGGGATAGTCTGGGTAATTATAAACCAATGAACTTTATGTCTGTGGTGGGAAAGTTGTTGGAAAAGATTCTTCGAGGTAGGATCTATGGGCATTTAGAGAATCATGGTCTGATCAGGGACAGTCAGCATGGATTTGTAAAGGGCAGATCATGCTTAACAAGCCTTATTTATCTATCTATCTATCTATTTATTTTTAGAAAATTTCAAAGAATAAATGTGATGATAAAATAGTGAGAAAAATAATATTAACCCTCCCCCTCCCCTTAACCCTCCCACCCTTAACCCTTATCTAAAGAAAGAAAAAAAAGAAGAGAAAGATTGCCTGGATATCGGAGGATCCCCACATGCTCCATGGAGTTCAAAATAATTTTAATATTTATTTTTACTTTCCCCAATTACTTTATAATTTTATCTTCAAAGGACCTATGTATTTAATCCCATCTTTTGTAAGTATGGGAGCCAAATTTTCAAAAATCTATTCATTTCTTAGATTGTATGTAATTTTTTCAAGTGGAATACAACTATGTATTTCATTATTCCAACAATCCATAGTTAAATATAAATCAGATTTCCAAGTAACTGCGATAACTTTTTTGACTACTGCCAATGCAATTTTTATATTTTTTTTCTGATACGTATTCAATTTAAGTTTTGGTATTGTCCCTTCAATGTCTCCTAATAAAAATAATACTGGACTATGTGGGAGTTGTACTCCAGTAATTTGTTCCAATAAAAGTCTAGATTTATCCAAAATAGTTGAATTTTAAAACAAGACCAAGTAGAATGTAAAGAAGTACCAATTTCTTGATTACATCGAAAACATTGGTCAGACATACTTGAATTTAATCTATTTATTTTCTGTGGTGTTATATATAATTGATGTAAAAAATTATATTGTACTAATCTAAGTCGAACATTTATTGTATTTCTCATACTATCAGAACATAACCTTGACCAGTCTTTTCCATCAATTTTAACATTCAAATCAGATTCCCATTTTTGTCTTGATTTATGAATTCCTGATTTAATTGTCTGTTTTTGAATCAAATTATACATACTAGATGTAAATTTTTTAATTTTTCCTTTTGAATTAATATTTCTATTTCACTAGGTTTTGGAATCAATATTGTTTGTCCAGCTTTTCTCGTAAATAAGCCTTTAATTGAAAATAACAGAAAAGAGTGTTATTTGATATTTTATATTTATATTTTAATTGATCAAACGACATCAATATACCTCCTTCAAAACAATCACCTATATATTTAATCCCCCTTTGGAACCAATTATGTAAAAGTTTATTATCCATTGTAAAAGGAATAAGCCTATTTTGAATTAAAGTTCTTTTTAGACAATAGACAATAGGTGCAGAAGTAGACCATTCGGCCCCTCGAGTCTGCACCGCCATTCTGAGATCATGGCTGATCATTCACTATCAATACCCAGTCCCTGCCTTGTTCCCATATCCCTTGATTCCCCTATCCATCAGATATCTATCCAGCTCCTTCTTGAAAGCATCCAGAGAATTGGCCTCCACTGTCTTCCGAGGCAGTGCATTCCACACCTCCACAACTCTCTGGGAGAAGAAGCTCTTCCTCAACTCTGTTTTAAATAACTGACCTCTTATTCTCAATCCATGCCCTCTGGTACTGGACTCTCCCAACATCTGGAACATATTTCCTCCCTCAATCCAATCAAATCCTTTAATTATCTTAAATGTTTCAATCAGATCCCCTCTCAATCTCCTCAATTCCAGTGTGTACAAGCCCAATCTCTCCAATCTCTTTGCGTAAGACAGCCCTGCCATCCCAGGAATCAACCTAGTGAATCTACGCTGCACTTCCTCAATTGCCAGAATGTCCTTCCTCAAACCTGGAGACCAAAACCGTACACAATATTCCAGGTGTGGTCTCACCAGGGCCCTGTACAAATGCAAAAGAACATCCTTGCTCTTGTATTCAATTCCCCTTGTAACAAAGGCCAACATTCCATTTGCCCTCTTCACTGCCTGTTGCACTTGCCCATTCACCTTCATTGACTGGCGAACTAGGACTCCTATGTCTCTTTGCATTTCTCCCTTACCTAACTCGACACCGTTCAGACAATACTCTGCCCTCATGTTCCAGCTTCCAAAGTGGATAACTTCACATTTATTCACATTGAATGACATCTGCCAAGTATCTGCCCACTCACTCAGCCTATCCAAGTCTCCCTGTATTTTCCTAACGTCCTCTTCGCATGTCACACTGCCACCCAGTTTAGTATCGTCAGCAAACTTGCTGATATAGTTTTGCCCTCATCTAAATCATTGACATAAATCGTAAAGAGCTGTGGTCCCAATACAGAGCCCTGTGGTACCCCACTAGTCACCTCCAGCCAGTCTGAGAAACACCCATTCACTGCTACTCTTTGCTTTCTATCTGCCAACCAGTTTTCTATCCATGTTGAAACCCTGCCCCCAATGCCATGAGCTCTGATTTTACTCACCAATCTCCTATGTGGCACCTTATCGAATGCCTTCTGATTTCTTTATTTGCTAATAAAGATTTCTTTATCTCATTGTCCATATTTACCTTATTCCATAAATCAATCAAGTGTCTTAATATAGGAGATTCTTTTTTCCCTGTATCCATTTGGATTCCCAT
This sequence comes from Hypanus sabinus, assembly GCF_030144855.1. Lineage (NCBI taxonomy): Eukaryota > Metazoa > Chordata > Chondrichthyes > Myliobatiformes > Dasyatidae > Hypanus > Hypanus sabinus. The sequence continues at coordinate 42,456,092 of NC_082719.1, read as the reverse complement.
TTATATATAAAATCTTCTGGTATATTTTCTCCTATCTGATCTAATTCTATTCTAATCCATGCCAGTTTTTCTTCATCAAAAAAAGACACAATAAATCTAAGTTGATTTGCTTTATAATAATTCTTAAAATTTGGAAGTTGTAACCCTCCTAAATCAAATTTACATGTCAATTTTTCCAATGATATTCTTGACATCTTTCCTTTCCAAAGAAATTTCCTTACATATTTATTCAGTTCTTGAAAAAACTTCTGAGGTAATTGTATTGGTAAAGTTTGGAATAAATATTGCGATCTAGGAAATATATTCATTTTTACAGCATTAACTCTACCTATTAATGTTATTGGTAAGATCATCCATTTATCAAGATCCTCTTTTATTTTTTTAATAATGGCAAATAATTTTGTTTATATAAATTTTTTACATCATTATCAACTCTAATACCTAAATATTTTATCCCATTTATTGACCATCGAAATTGAGTTACTGATCGACATTGATTATAATTTCCTTTGGTAAGGGGTAAAATTTCACTTTTATCCCAATTTACTTTATACCCTGATATTTTCCCATATTCTTCCAATCTAAAAGATAATCTTTGCAAAGATTGCAATGGGTTTGTTAAATAAATCAAAACATCATCAGCAAATAAATTAATCTTATATTCTTCTTGATTAACTCTAAAGCCCTCAAGGTCTGAATCTGATCTAATTAATTCAGTTGGTTCTATTGCCAATACAAATAAAGCAGGTGATAATGGGCAGCCTTGTCTAGTTGACCTCGTTAAGCAAAATGGTGTTGAAATCTAACCATTTGTAACTACTTTAGTTTGAGGATTAGTATTTAAGGTTTTAATCCATTGTATAAAAGATTTTCCTAACTCATGTTTTTCCAATACCTTAAATAAAAAATCCCATTCCAATCTATCAAATGCTTTTTCTGCATCCAAAGCAACTGCCACACTCATTTCCTCTCGTTTTTGTGCCAAATGAATTATACTAACCGGGTTATATTATCCATTGATTGTTTTTAATAAAACCTGTTTGATCCATATGTATTAATTTTGGTAAATATTTAGATATTCTATTAGATAAAATTTTTGCTATTATTTTATAATCTGTATTCAACAAAGAAATAGGCCTATATGATGTTGGTTTTAAAGGATCTCTATCTTTTTTTGGCAATACAGATATGATTGCTGTTAAAAAAGATTGTGGGAGTTTATGCATTCTTTCCACTTGGTATATTAATTCCATAAAAGGAGGAATTAATAAATCTTTAAACTTTTTACAAAATTCAGGAGGAAAACCATCTTCTGCTGGGGATTTATTACTCTGAAGTGATCCTAGAGCTTCTTCAACCTCTTTTAATGTAAAGGACAAATCTAATCCTTTCTGTTCTTCCAAACTTAATTTTGGAAGGGTTATTTGTGATAAAAATTTATCTATCTCAGCAATCTTATTTTGTGATTCTGATTGATATAGTTCAGTATAAAAATTTTTAAAAGTTTCATTAATTTCTAAAGGTAACCTTATTTACACTTGTTCTAATTGCATTTATTGTTTTAGAAGCCTGTTCTGTTTTCAACTGCCAAGCAAGAATTTTATGTGATCTTTCACCTAATTCATAATATTTCTGTTTAGTTCTCATAATTACTTTTTTTGTACGATATGTCTGGAGTGTATTATATTGTAGTTTTTTATTAACAAGTTGTCTTCATTTTTCTTCTGTCATATATCTTTGAGATTCTTTTTCTAATTTATGATATCTTTTTCCAATTGATCTATTTCTGCCATATATTCCTTCTTAATTTTAGATGTATAACTTATAATCTGACCCCATAAGTATGCTTTCATCGCTTCCCAATTTTATCCTCAACTGAATGTAAATTTGTATCCAAAAAAAATTGAATCTGTTTTTTCATAAAATCACAAAAATCTTGAAGTTTTAATAAAATTGAATTAAATCTCCATCTATAAATCAATTCCTCCTTGTCCATCATTATCATTGTCATTATCAAGGGGAAATGATCTGACAGTATTCTTGCTTTATATTCCACACTTTTCATTCTATCTTGAATATTTTTTGATAATAAAAAAAAATCAATCCTTGAGTAAGTTTTATGTCTATTTGAATAAAATGAATAATCTCTTTCTCCTGGATTAATTTTTCTCCATATATCAATCAGGTTTAAAACTTTCATTAATGATAAAGTTAGTTTTATTACTTTTGATTTTGTAGCAACTTTAGTTGACCTATCCAAAACTGGATCTAAACAAAAATTAAAATCTCCACCTATTAATATTTTATCATGTGCATCAGCCAAGTTCAAAAAACTTCTTGTATGAATTTTGCATCATTTTCATTTGGTGCATAAATGTTCATAAAAGTCCATAATTCTGAAAAAATTTGACAATGTATAATCACATATCTCCCCATAGAATCAATTATTACATTTTGTATTTTAATTGGTAAAGATTTATTAACCAAAATTGCAACTCCTCTCGATTTTGAATTAAGTGAAGCTGCAATGACATTTCCAACCCAATCCCTCTTTAATTTCTTATATTCTGTTTCTGTTAAATGTGTTTCTTGTAAAAAAGCTATATCTTCTTTCATTTTCTTAATATATGTTAAAACTCTTTTTCTTTTCACAGGTCCATTAATTCCATTAACATTAAAACTTAAAAAATTAAGTAAATTAATCATTCATAATACCTTGGGAACTTATTAAAATTCTCCATGTTGCTGTGAGTTTCTCCCCAACCATCCAGGCAAAAAAGAAGAAAAATAGAAGAAAGATAACTAATATATAAGAAAAAAACAAAGTACCCCCCCCCACTAATGTTGTGAATAAAAAGAACACATTAGCCCCCCATTTTACGGGTCATGGCAATCACCATGATTGTACACGTGAAACTCGCAGCCATCGATCAGGAGTTCTTCCAGTTCCCCCGCAAAAAAAAAGAAAATATATTAGTGAAGAAAAAAGAAAATAATTAATGTCTCTACTCCCAATTAATACTCAACTATTTTTTTTATATAAATGTCCATCAAGTCCAAACTTGTTTCAGTCTTCATCATTAGTCCATTTCATTTCTATAATTCTTTATTCCTCTTCGTGGAGATCAGGTAATTCTTGTACAAATCTCTTCGCTTTCCAGTAGTCAACGAAAAATCTTCTTTCTTCATTATCCAGGAAAATTATCAATTTTGCTCGGTAGCTCAATAAAAATTCCCATAAAGATTTTTTCACTGGATTAAATTCCTTCCGCCTCTTCAGAAGATCGTAACTTATGTCTGGATTTAAAAAAACTCTTTCCCTTCTATTATCAATGGCCCATTTCTCTTTTTAACACCTTGAGTAGCTGCCTTCAAGATCATTTCTTTATCTTGGTACCTTAAGCATTTTATCAAAATTGATCTTGGATTTTGATCTTGTTGAGGTCTTGGACTTAAAGCTCTGTGTGGTCTTTCAATTTCAATTACTTTGCTTCCTTCTTTCATTTCCAAAATTTTCGGAATCCATTCTTGAAAGAATTTTATTGTATTTTCTCCCTCTGTACCTTCCAAAAGACCAACAATTTTGATATTATTTTGTCTACTAGAGTTTTCAAGTGCATCTATTTTTTCCAACATCCGTTTTCTTTCTATTGTCCAGGCAAGATTATTGTCTTCTATCTTATCTATTCTTTCAGTGTTTACTTCCATTTTTACTTCCATCTCTTTAACTTTATTATCCATCTTCTTTTGTTTTTCCACCACATTATCGAGTGTATTCTGCATCCTTCTAAAAGCTTTTAATTCATTCATAATATATATCAGGATATCTTTTATTTCTCCTTTAATCTCCTTCTTTTTTTCCTCTTCTTCTTCCTCTGAATTTCCCAAAGAGTCTGATTCCGCTTCAAATTCACTTCCAGTTTCACTCCCAGCCGTGGTTGGTATTTGTAGTTTTGTTAATGCATACTTGTTTCTTCGTGCATGCGTTGTTCTTGCCGTTTCTTCTTAGAGACCATCGACATTGCTGCAACTTCCTGTCCTGCATCATCAGAAGTTCCATGCACTTCGCCGGGAGGAGATCCAACTTGAGTCCGAGGCTTTGCCGAGACGGTTAGGCCTTTTTCCCCGCTGATTTGCGCAGTCTTCGAAGTAGTAGCTTTCTTCTGTTTCGGTTTAGGAGTCATATCAAAAGATAATCCTGAGTTACTTATAAATAGTTTCTAGTAGATATTTGTTAACTCTTCTTCATTTAAACCCTATTTCATTACTTTTTACGTGGGAGCTGGATTCCCAACATCTCGATCCTACGTCATCACGTGACGCCCTCCCTAACAAGCCTGATAGAGTATTTTGAGGAGGTGACCAGGCATATAGATGAGAGTAGTGCGGTGGATGTGATCTACATGGATTTTAGTAAGGCATTTGACAAGCCACATGGTAGGCTTATTCAGAATGTCAGAAGGCATGGGATCCAGGGAAGTTTGGCCAGATGGATTCAGAATTGGCTTGCCTGCAGAAGGCGGAGGGTCGTGGTGGAGGGAGTACATTCAGATTGGAGGGTTGTGACTAGTGATGTCCCACAAGGATCGGTTCTGGGACCTCTACTTTTCATGATTTTTATTAACGACCTGGATGTGTGGGTAGAAGGGTGGGTTGGTAATTTTGCAGATAGCACAAAGGTTGGTGGTGTTGTGGATAGTGTAGGGGATTGTCGAAGATTGCAGAGAGACATTGATAGAATGCAGAAGTGGGCTGAGAAGTGTCAGATGGAGTTCAATCCAGAGAAATGTGAGGTGGTACACTTTGGAAGGACAAACTCCAAAGCAGAGTACAAAGTAAATGGCAGGATAGTTGGTAGTGTGGAGGAGCAGAGGGATCTGGGGGTACACATCCACAGATCCCTGAAAGTTGCCTCACATGTAGATAGGGTAGTTAAGAAAGCTTATGGTGTGTTAGCATTCAGAAGTCAAGGGATAGAGTTTAAGAGTCACGGGGTAATGATGCAGCTCTATAAACCTTTGATTAGGTCACACTTGGAGTACTGTGCTCAGTTCTGGTTGCCTCACTATAGGAAGGATGTGGAAGCATTGGAAAGGGGACAGAGGAGATTTACCAGGATGCTGCCTGGTTTAGAGAGTATGGATTATGATCAGAGATTAAGGGAGCTAGGGCTTTACTCTTTGGAGAGAAGGAGGATGAGAGGAGACGAAAGAGGTATACAAGATATTAAGAGGAATAGACAAAGTGGACAGTTAACGCCTCTTCCCCAGGGCACCACTGCTTAATACAAGAGGACATGGCTTTAAGGTAAGGGGGAGGGAAGTTCAAGGGGGATATTAGAGGAAGGTTTTTCACTCAGAGAGTGGTTGGTGCATGGAATGCACTGCCTGAGTCAGTGGTGGAGGCAGATACACTAGTGAAATTTAAGAGACTACTAGACAGGTATATGGAGGAATTTAAGGTGGGGGGTTATATGGGAGGCAGGGCTTAAGGGTTGGCACAACACTGTGGGCTGAAGGGCCTGTACTATTCTATTAGCTTTGACTTCCCTTGTCAGCCATGGTTGTACTATTTTGCCATTTGAGTACTTCTTTGTGTTTGGGATACATTTATTCTATACCTTCATTATTTTTCCCAGAAACGCAAACCTTTGCTGCTCTGCTGGTATTTCATTCAGTTTACTTTGGCCAGCTCCTCTCTCATACCACTGTAGTTTCCTTTACTCCACTGAAATACTGCTGCACCAGACTTTACTTTCCTTCTATCAAGTATCAAGTTGAACTCAATCATATTTTGATCACTGCCTCCTCAGGGTTCTTTTATCTTAAGCTCCCTAATCACCTCTGGTTTGTTACATAACACGCAACCCAGTATAGCTGATCCACAAGTAGGCTCAACGACAAGCTATGATTCCTCTGGGAGGTCATTTCCTCATAACAATACCCAAAACAGTATATTTATTATTGAGTGGAATGGCCACAGGGGTGCTCTGTGCTAACTGCCTGTTCACTCTCCCATTCCTTCTCCTTACGTTCACCCAGCTACCCGCTTCCTGCAACTTAGGGGTGACTTCTTCCCTGTAACTCCGATTAATGATCTCTTCACTCGACTGTACAAGCCAAAGATCATCCAGCTGCTGCTCCAGATCCCTAACATGGTCTTCAAGGAGTTGCAGTCGGATGCACTTCACGCAGATGTAGTTCCCTGGGATACTCTGGGTCATCTGGCACGAAGAACACACATCGTCCATTTAAACTACACAAAGTACACAATGAGGAAAAAAGAGAAACTTAACAGAAACTTACCTGGACAACTTACCCAGAGCCAATGTTGCTTCTGAGCTGAAGCCTCCTTTGAGCCAAAGCCTGACACTCCCACTCTCACAACTGGCCCTCTCCCAACAATAGCTGCACCACTTGTCACTTCTGTTCTTTTATTTACTTTTCTCTGCACCACTCGCACCACAGAATGGGACTCCAGAATGACACTGAACGCCTGCGAACCTCTCCTTTTAAATGAACGCTGCCGATTTGTAAGAAACCTCCTCTCTGCGCTGCTCCCACCATTGGTTGGGATGCCAGAATGAAACCAAATGCCCTCAAAGCTCTGCTTTAAAAAGCTCCTATCGCTGCTTGTGACTCTGGAATGACTCATCTAGATTCTAGACAGTCAGTAGTCAGAAAGCTTAAATATGGATGGGTAAAGTACAGAAAACATAAAATTGAAATGATGGATTAGAAAATTAAACATGATATGAAGAAAAGAAACAGCAAACGATGAGTATCGATAGTATGAACTAAATGGTGAATGTGAGTTCAATTAAATATGTTTTTCTTTGAAAAATAGTAAGACTATGAGTTGAAGAATATGGAAGTTAAAAGAGGTTTCCTAGAGTTTTGAGGAGTTGGTCAAAATCCTTAAGAATTAGTAATCACTCCTGTTGAAAATGAAGGGAAAGGAAGATACTGTATCTTAAGATGAGAATTTATTTGCTCTAATGAGCAATCATGATTAGAGTATGAAGTACATAATAAATCACAATTTAGGTAAAGATTCATATTACTTTGTTAGACAATTAAACACTGACAACTTTGTTTTACTAATTATTACTTTAATCAGGCATTTTTTTCCTCTCAGGTGAGATTGGTGTCCCCCATTTTGCAACGCTGCGTTTTATTCCAGGATAAGCCTGTCCTGGACCTGAATGCTGTTTGTACAGGTGATCATGATGAGGAATTACTGTTGTGCCGTGCTGGGTTGGAGGAACCACTTTCATATTATTTTAAGAGGTTTGGCATCAATAATTGGTGGAGTTGCTGCAAATGATTGGCGGAATCCCACTGAATTCCACCACCTTTGTTTATAAAATAGATGCTTCATGTTGCAGTGTTGGACAAAGTTTTCATTGATAGCACTAGGAAAATAAAGAAAGCATAAAGAAAATTGCCCTTGGTCATGCAAATTGTAAGTGTTGTTGGGCAACCATCCAATAGCAGAGCAGCATCCTTCATGATCCTGTAGCCTGTATGAACACTATACATTCCTAGCCAAAATAACCACGTTTGTTGGTTTCTATATTGAATGCAATGTAAAATCAGATACAAAAACCAAGCTGAGATAGTTTCAAATGCTTAAAGATTATTACCAAAGTATACAACTCTGAAATACTTCATTTCTCTGGGTGGCCATGAAACCAAGAAAGAAAAGAAAGGCAGTATGTTCATCAACCCCCAAATCCCACCTCCTGGCAAAAAAGGGAATAAAAATGGAACAGCCACATCAACCCCAAAATCCCTCCTCCTGCATAAAATCTTAACAAAATAAATCTGGCATGTCGACCTTCAAGTCCCTCCCCCTGCACAAAAAAGATAAACATAATGGATCGGACACATGGGCCCACAAATCCCCTCTCCACACAAAAAAATGAGAAGATCGGGTGAAAAAACACAACATAAAAACTGTGACACTGAAAAAAAAAGTCTATAGTCCAAGTCCATACTCAAAATACAGAAAAATCCTGGGCAATGCACTCCAGGTGCAGCGACAAGCTCTCCTCTCTCCAGTAAAGAGCAACCAATCAAAAGGCGGCACTCACCCTCTGCACTTACCTTGATGCTTCAAAATTGATATACATGTTTTCAGAAATCTTTTGTAGACTTTAGCAAAATATCTCTTGTTTGTTGGCTGTTTCTTGTTTGGAACCTTCACAAATGGATTGACATTGAAAGCATGAAGAGGGTTAAAGAAAGAAGTTAAAGTTGACAATTTATACAGCTACATTGCAGTCCTGTATTCTTATGGGAATATATGGAATAGAGACCCATACATTTACCTCAGCTTTTACCTCAGTTAATGAGACATCTCTATTCTCGGCAACAATAAGATGTCCTTGGGAACTAATATGGGCGAAGGTGTTATAATGTGTGGAGACCATTTTTCTACTTGACCACTGCAATGTCTGGAAAAGCAGCATTCAGTGGTATTTCCAGGAGGAGCCAAATGGAAATTCCTGGTCTCTAACTACCGGATGGATATCCTCCGCTTTTTTTTACAATGATGTGTTTAGCTGGAAACAAGCGATACCTCTTACACTGCAACATCTTCTTGATCCTTTCACAGAGTTGCAACATGAACTTAAGAGTTTGGGATTTGGAAGTGGGGCTTGAACCCCACAGCACCTGACATGAGAGACGAAATTGTCACCAAATCTGCCACAGCTGATTTTCAAAAATATATAATTTGTTCTGTGTAGCTTGGTGTCAAATTCTAGGCTTTTGTTAAGTTCAAAACAAATGTCATAGACAAAATCATGGTGTACATTTTGAAGTCCCTGCCAAGGTTAATATATAATGCAGAGCATATTTAATTTCAACCAGTCACAGGCTACATCACCATAGGATGCAGAATTATTAGAAAGAACTTCATTATGTCCCAGATGGTAGTGTGATGCTTAATTAGATGATGGAGAATTATATGATTATATTTTTTATCATGAAAGCTGCACAATCTATTTTCCTGCATTCACTAGAAGATTTGCTTCAGCATTTCATCATGAAGCCTATTTTGGCAACATTGGCAGATTTAATATGTGTAACATGTCCCTTTTATTATGAGAAGTATATGTATAAGTACTTACAATAAATTAATATCCTAGAAATATACAATGTTTATGCTTTTGGAAATGATAATTCTGTAAATTAAAATAGGTAAAGATTTTGTTAAATGCTCAGATGCATATCTGAGGAGTTATTTCTGATCTTAAATGTAACCAAGGGATGAAATAGGAAGAACTAAAGCAATAAAATTTTGAATTAATTTTCAGGCTGAGCGGATGTCGATGAGCAGCTACCCTGGTGAGAAGTAGAGATGGAAGTGCCTCCAGCGATGATAAAGGCCTTGAAGATCGTGGTTACAGTTCACACTGCAGTTCTCTCAATAACTGCTGGATGTCCAGATGGCAGTCAATTGAAATATTAAGCTTGCTTGAAATCTGCAGGTTCAGTGCTTTTATCTACCAAAAGCATTATGTTTGGCTCCACAGCAGATCTTTTATGAATGCCACAGGTGCTGAATTATTTCTAAATTGGCGCTTAATGTTGGCACCTGCATTGTGACAGGGCGGAATGCCAGATCAGTCAAGGCATTATTTTAAGCAAAATTACGCCTCCAGTAAGAATGGTGAATAAAAATGATACTTTAAAATTACTTGACTCATCAGTATCTGAGCTGGACATGTTAAAAAGTTTAACATTGTATAATAGGTTTTTTTGTTTTTTTTGTTGTTCCTTTGCCAGAGGGTATAGGGCTTGGCAACAATAGAGGAGAATGTAGGAGTTTGGAGGATGAGCAGTAAGTGAGATGTAAAACAGTAAGCATGAGGATATCTCTTCTAATGCAGAATACCATTATGAAAGTTACAATTCCTCATGTCTTATGAGGATGTGTTGAGTGAGCTAGGACTTTTTGGAGCTACGGAGGATATGCGGTGACTTGACAGAGGTGTAAAAGATGATGAGAGGCATAGATTGAATCGATATCCAGAGACTTATTACCCCAAGGTGGAAATGGCTAATACCAAGGGACTTAGTTTTAAGGTGATTGAAGGAAAATATAGGGGGTTGTCAGAGATAACTTTTTTATACAGAGAGTAGAGGGTGCATGTTATGCCTTGCCAGGGTAGGTGGTAGAGGCAGATATATTAGGGACATTTAGGAAACACAGGCAGGCAGGCAAATGGAAGATAGAAGAATGGACGGTCATCCGGGAGGGAAGTCTGAGCTTAGAATAGGGAAAGTTTGGCAGACATCATTGGCCAAAGGGCCTCTCAACTATGCTGTATATTCTATGTATGCACTTGATCTCCTGGAATGGGGGCATTATTATTCATATTTCTCACAATGTAGAAGGGGCTATCAGTCCATCCAGTCTGTGCCATCTCTCAGAGCATTCCAATCAAACCCATTCCTCCACTTTTTGCCTTGAAATATATTTTCTCTCATGGTCCAGGTCCTCTGTCGTATATAGATAAACAGGTACAATAATATAATAAAATAAATTAGCTGCGGTAGACAAATAAACAATGTAGGATATCCCTGGGGTAAGGTGGGAAAGCAGAGAAACCAGAATAAATGCACACAATCTCAGGGAAAATGTACAAACATTACAGCAGGGCAGTACCCAAGGTCACAATCCAACCTGGGCCGCTGGAGCTGAAGAGTGGCACTATCTGCTGTGCCTCAGCACTGCCCTGTTAATGCTGTTGTTGAAATCCTTGAAAGCTGAGAGGTCTGTGAGTGATAGCATTTTTAAATCCTTGCATTCTAATATTTGTTAAAAAATGTCTGAAAGTACTTCAAAACCATCACCAGCACTGGCTAGGGTAAACGGGAATGCTCCTTTCATGTTCATCTTGCCATATTCTATCAAGTATTTAGGACTTGATGAAGGTGCAAAAGTGATTTATTACAATATTACAATTTATTACACGGTGGAAACCTACATCGAGGAGCACTGGACTAGACATGCCAAGGTATCATCCATGATGAAGAAGGCAGTGTTTGTCATTGAAACGTCAATTAAGATTGATACTCGTACAGGCTGGAAGCCTGAGAATAGTTTATTCATCATATACACCAGGGAAGCACTGCTTGTGTAGGAAGCAGTTTCCATATGGACATTGGAACAACACACAAAATGCTGGAGGACCCCAATGGGCCAGGCAGCATCTATGGAGAGAAATAGCCAGACAACACTTTGGCATTGATCTGAAATGTCGACTGTCCATTTCCCTCCATAGGTGCTGCCTGACGCATTGAACTCCTCCAGCATTTTGTGTGATCTTGGGCTTTTTCTTATCTCTCAATATTGATATTGAATGTATACTTGAAGGGTTACATTGCTACTGCTCTATAAAAAAAAGCAAAGAAATTAGAGTATCTTCCAATAAAAGAGCACAACAATCATGTAATTACTTAAAGGGTTCTCATTCATTATTCACAATAAGGGACTCTTTTGATGCAATACATGCACAACAGTACACTTCTTAATTGCACAAAGGAGGTGAAAAAATTTCATTATCTTGTTCAGAGAGTAGATATTTCACTTTAGTAATGCAGCAACTCTTTTCTCTGTCTTGCTGATATATTGTTATGCAGATGCCAGGGGTTACCACAAACCACTTAACCTTATTGAAGTAGGAGTAAAGAAGGACTAAATTGATGGTGTCCTCAGTGAAAATAGTTATGGGGCTTACATGCAGTGGTTATAAAAACCCTTCACTAAGTTTCTGCCCACACTTCTGTGAAATAAGTAATGAGGTTACATTTAATTTTTTAAAAGATTGAACCAAGACGGTTAGTAATGAAGAATGTTGAAGTTAATCATCTCTCCACTCTCGATGCACTCTAACCTGAAAGACTCCAATTAAATATCAGAAAAATAATAGACATTATGGTTAATTGTTCCAAGAATACATTATAAAACAATGTTACTCAGCAAGTAATGCACCCTCTGTGGAGGGAGAATCAGAGTTTAACATATCAGTTATTAAATTTTTATTAAAACTGTAATTGTGGACCAGCTTATTTAACTCTGAAAAAAATGGTACATGTTTTACATCTGCTGTGTCCTTTCAAAGAGAATTCTCTTACTGTGGTCAATGGAAAAGCTGCTTTATTGGTCAGCATAGTGACAAAAAGAGTCAGTTTTTGGTTAATGTAGCTAAACATTGCACACTATCTGTTAGTGAAGATCCCTGCAAGAAATCCTAAATGAGGCCTCAATGCCTAAAGTGATGCAATAAGGTGTTGGTCTTGGTGCTACAGGAAGTGGCATAACCTCACTGCCGTGCTTAAGGTCAGTAGAGCATAGGCACCGTTAGTTTGAGACCTATTGCTGATTCAAATTTCACACACTCAGCTCACACCTTACAAACCCTTCAATTGTTCAACAGTGAATTGGACACACACTGAAGCATGCTCGTGAAAACATTTCTCCATCTCGTGCATGAGAAGGTTGTCTGCAAACAGCAGCTGCCTGAACAGAGGTTTGATCTGTGTGATGGAAGCACGTTGTTGGTCTAGGAGTGACTGCCAGATCCCGTGACTGCCAACAGTTCAAAAGTCATTGCTGGTGACAGTAAGCTCACATCCAACTCACCCGCCATGTCTGTCACTCTTTGTAGCAGTCTACGGACATATTCTCCTCCCCTTCCGTCTCTCTCCGACTCCTGTTTTTGCTCCTCCAATGTATCCTTAAGGTGGCAAGGTTATGGAGCATGTAGGTGAATCATAAAGTCATAGAGCACTATGGCACAGAAACAGGCCTTTCAGCCCATTGAGTCCATTCCAGCCTGATCTTCTGGCTAGCCCTTCCTAACTGCACTGGGCCCATAGCCCATCCAAACTTCTCTTAAATTTTACAATTGAAGCTGCGTTGCCACTTCTCTTGGTAGTGTGCTTTACACTCACAATCTGAAGCTCCCCCTCAGGTTTCTCTTAAATATTTCACGTTTCACCCTAAACCAAGACTCCTAGTTCTAGTCTCACCTAGCTTGAGGAGGAAAAGCCTGCATGCATTCATCCAATCTATGCCTCCCATCATTCTGCATATCATATAAGATCTCCCCACACTCTCCTGTGACCCAGCAAATAAAGTCCTAGCCTATTCAACCTTTCCCTATAAGGTGATAAAATACTATAGGATCTTCTCTGGATTGTAGACAGCAAAATCTCATCTTCATAACCTGTGGCCCTGTGCCCGTAGTTATAATCCTGCTCCCTTACTAGCTCACAAACCAGACTTGAATTTTATAGAAATGTAATAAAAGGATGAAAGGGATAAATAAAATATTGGCTGGGAAGTTGCTTCCACTGGTATGTGAGATTCAAGATCTGGGGAAGTACATTTAGGACAGGGATGAGGAGGAAACACTTTTCCCAGAGAACCTGTGGGATTTTCTGCCCAGGGAAACAGTAGAACCTACCTCATTAAATGTATTAAAACACAATTAGAGATATTTTTCCAAAGTAGGGGAATCAAAAGCAAGTATGTGGAGCTGAGTTCACAGCCAGATCAGCCATGACCTTGTTGAAAAGCGGAGGAGTGTCAATAGGGCCGATCGCATTCCTGTTCCTTTTTCCCATCATCCTATGTCCTTGAATAAGGAGCCAAGGAAGAAGGGAATAGAAGTTGTGCGTTGAAAGGAATCTGTCTGATTGGGGCAGCATCTGGTTGAAGTTGCCATGCAAACTTTCTGGATACAGAACGCTGACTGTCAGTATTTACTGCTGATTGCCACACAACCCCTTTACTTTCACGGAACAGTAGTTTCTGTTTTTCCCAAACATTTGTAGAGACTCCAGTCTCACCTGGATATAATTTCCTGCTGCTTCAGGAAGCTCGCTATCCTGGCACTGTGTGTTCACAACACCAGCTGTTTTCTAGTCAAGGGGAAGATGATGAATTTCCATTCCCCTGAGGTGAAGCATCTGTAACCACCTGTGAACAACTGTGAGCTGAAAACTACAATATGTGATTCTTATCAGCTGCTTCTAACTAAAATATTCTTGGGGCTCAGAAGTTTAAAGAGACAGGAACTTTCACCATAATGGTCCAGGCATGGAACATGGTTAGCACTCGGCTGCCTGCAGCAGTGGAAGATTTCTGTTACCACTTTGGGATCCTTAAGTTCAAAACACTACAGGATAGAGGAACAGAACATCCAGAAGACATTTGAGGAATTGGTTATCCTGACCAAAACACTTTTCCATGTTTCCAGTGATCTCCTCCTTAAAGTCGTCCTGGCTGTTGCTGTAGTGTCATATCAACAACCTCTTACTCAATATCAGCAAGACCAAGGAGCTGATTATTGACTTCAGGAGAAGGAAACTTGAGGTCCATGAGCTGGTCCTCATCAAAAGATCAGAGGTGGAGAGAGTCAGCAACTTTAAGTTACTCAGTGTAATTCTTTTGGAGGACCTGCCCAGGGCCCAGCACACAGGTGCAATTCTGAAGAAAGCACAGTCTAGCCTCTGCTTCCTTAGCAGTTTGGGAAAGATTGGCATGACATCTAAAACTTTGAAAAATTTCTATGGATGTTTAGTGGAGAGTATATTGATTGGTGGCATCACAGACTGCTATGGAAATATCAATGATCTTGAATGGAAAATCCTACAAAAAGTAGCGGATATGGCCCAGCCCATCACAGGTAAAGCCCTCCACAGCACTGAGCCCAGCTAAATGGAGTGTTGCATTGGAAAGCCATATCCATCATCAGGGACTGTCAGGGTCCCAACGGTTAATTCCTCATTTGGCCCTAATTCTCTCTGATGATGGCACACCTGGTTTCCATCAAGACCTGCAGTATAAGAACCTCGGTAACAACCACTAGTTGCCAGATCGTTGGTTTTGCCTGTGTGGTAATTACTATTTCCTGGCTGCTTAGGACTATGTGTTCTAAGTTTTTCTTCGGTACTGAGGTTTATCTGTTTATCCATGTCAAGATAAGTCTTCTAAAGTTTTACTTCAGCACTGAAGGTTGCCTGCATAACTCCGTCTCTTGTGCTGAGAAGAGTTTTGTCTGCCGTTTCTCTTTCTACGCTCCGTGTCAAGATAAATTCTGCCTGCCTCCTGCCTTCCTGCTCTCTTGCCTGTTTCCTATTTACATCTGTATCCTAACTAAATATCTCTGCCTGTGTCCTGAACTTGGGTCCGCCTCGTTCATTCCAACAGTGACCCCCCCCACCCCCCCACAACCCAGGACATACTCTGTTCTTGTTGCTGCATTCAGGAAGAAGGTACAGGAACCTCAGGGCTCACAGCGCCAGGTTCAGGAACAATATATTACCCCTTAACCATCAGAGTCTTGAACCAAAGAGAATAATTTCACTCAACTTCACTTGCCCCATCATTGAAATATTCCCACAACCTATGGATTCATTTTCAAGGACTCCTGATTTCATGTTCTCAATACTTATTGCTGACTTATTTATTATTTCTTTCTTTTTGTTTTTGTACTTATTCTATTTTGAAGTTATTGAGTATGTCCTCAAGAAAACTAATCTCAGGGTTGTATATAGTGATATATATGTACATTAATAATAAATTTACTTTGAACTTTGCTTCTTTCCTTATGCTCCCAACCATACTTGAGCCCCAGCAGAATCACTACGAACACATCTATTTATAGTGGGGGCAGGGGGGAGGGGTTGTTGTGGATGAAAGCACAAATAAAATCAATGCTTACTTGGATTCTGAAGATGAGCAATCTACAACTGAATGAACTTTATTCAGCTCCAGTTGACTCCCCCACAAGTGAAGAGATTAATTAATAATCTCTTCAAATGAGGACATACAGGGCATGTTCCAACTTCTGTCCCATCATTGCCCATACGAAGTATTAATTACATATCTATGATTCACTTTCACTGGTAAGTCTCAAAATGGCTGCTACACAGAGTCTGATGATAGCCAAGCAGGCACCCACTCACCTATGTGGTCTGTGCTTAGGAAGCTGCTGATCAAGGTTTGTATTATGCGCTCTGGGCACATAGTGCCATTCAGGTGATTGGTTCAAGGCTAATTTCTTTTGTTAACAGTCTCAGATACACTAATTGGCTATAGTTATTTCTTGTGACTGTTGGCACATTTTGTTGCTGGAAAAATGAATACTTTCCACAAAACATAAAACATTTTACATGTTCTGATAAATATAAATAATCATTGAAATTTGGAAGGAATTGGCTGGTTGGTCTAAATAATCAATATTTGGAATTCTATTGGATTTTTGCATGTTATAATGATTATTTTTAATATAAATTAGAGAAATATAAGAACATAGCTATATTAACCTTTATCTTGGAAAGTATAAGCTATTTTACGTAACATAGAAACATAGGAATCTACAACACATTATAGGCCCTTCAGCCCGCAATGTTGTGTCGACTATGTAAACTACTCTAATAACTGCCTAGAATTTCCTTACCACATAGCCCTCTATTTTTCTAAGCTGCATGTACCTATCTAAGAGTCCCTTACAAGACCTATTGTGTTCACCTGTACCACCTTTGCTGGCAGTGCATTCTACACACCCTTTGTGTGAAAAACTTACCTCTGACACTCCCCCCCACTGTACCTAAATCCAAGCACCTTAAAGCTAAGCCCCCTCATTTTAGCTATTTCATCTCTGGAAAAAGGCCTCTGGCTATCCACACGATCAATGCTTCTCATCATCTTATAAACCTCCATCAGGTCTCTGTTGCTTCAAGGAGAAAAGGTCAAGTTCACTCAACCTATCCTCATAAGACATGCTCCCCAATCCAGGCAACATCCTTGTAAATCTGTTCTGCACTCTCTCTATAGTATCCATATCCTTCCTGTAGTGAGGTGACCAGAACTGAAGACAGTACTCCAAGTGGGGTCCAACTAAAGTCTTATATAGCTGTAACATTATCTCATAACTCTTGGACTCAGTGCCATGGTTGATGAAGGCCAATACACCGTATGCCTTCTTAACCACACTGTCAACCTGTGCAGCAGCTTTGAATGTCCTATGGACTTGGACCCCAAGACCTAGCTGATCCTCCACACTGCTAAGAGTCTTACCATTAATACTATATTCTGTCTTCAAATTTGACCTGCTGACAGGAACCACCTCACACTTATCTTGGTTGAACTCCATCTGCCGCTTCTTAGCCCAGTTCTGCAACCTATCGATGTCTTCCTATAAACTCTGACAACCCTCCAGACTATCCACAACACCCCCAACTTTTGTGTCATCAGCAAACTTACTAGCCCACCCTTCTACTTCCTCATCCAGGTCACTTATGAAAATCACAAACAGGAGGGGGTCCCAGAACAGATCCCTGCGGTCACGGTCCGGTCCGTGGATTCCTCATTCCAGTTATTTCCTTTCCCCTGTGTTCCATTGTGTGCCTTAATTAAGGCACCTGAACTTCATTTCATACCGACAACATAAAAGGGCTTTGGGTCAGAGCCACTGGTTCACTAGCTTATCATCAGAAGTTTGTCACCAGTAACCAGTCATCTCAGCAAGGCAGCTGTGCTTGTCTCAGGGCCACCGAGAAGCATGGTCTCTAATTGCTTCAGTGCTGTGGCCACTCAGAGAACTCAGTCATTTTCGTGTCCAGCTGGGTTGCCGGCCATTTTGCTGCTACTCCAGGTAAGATATGAATTCTGTCGTTTTCATGGCCAGGTGAGACTGGTCGAGTTGAGAGCCTGCTGTGCGCAGTTCCTGGGTTGAGTCAGGCGCCTGTTGTCCTAGTCCTTCCAGCTGAGTAGGTCCAGCCATTTGGGCTACTCCGAGTTGGGTATTCTGTCTCCTCATTGTCCAAGTCCTTCCAGCTGAGTAGGTGCGGTCGATTGCCGCTACTTTGAGTAGGGTAGTCTGTCTCTTTGTTGTCCAAGTCCAGGTTCCAAACTGTGTTCCAGTTCCAGGCTCTGTGTTCTAGTTCCAGGCTTCATGTTCCCATTTTAGACTGAGTCCCAGTCAAGTTCCAAGTCCAGGTCCCGAGTCCGAGCCCAGGTCCAGGTCCCGAGTCCGAGCCCAGGTCCAGGTCCCGAGTCCGAGCCCAGGTCCAGGTCCCGAGTCCGAGCCCAGGTCCAGGTCCCGAGTCCGAGCCCAGGTCCAGGTCCCGAGTCCGAGCCCAGGTCCAGGTCCCGAGTCCGAGCCCAGGTCCAGGTCCCGAGTCCGAGCCCAGGTCCAGGTCCCGAGTCCGAGCCCAGGTCCAGGTCCCGAGTCCGAGCCCAGGTCCAGGTCCCGAGTCCGAGCCCAGGTCCAGGTCCCGAGTCCGAGCCCAGGTCCAGGTCCCGAGTCCGAGCCCAGGTCCAGGTCCCGAGTCCGAGCCCAGGTCCAGGTCCCGAGTCCGAGCCCAGGTCCAGGTCCCGAGTCCGAGCCCAGGTCCAGGTCCCGAGTCCGAGCCCAGGTCCAGGTCCCGAGTCCGAGCCCAGGTCCAGGTCCCGAGTCCGAGCCCAGGTCCAGGTCCCGAGTCCGAGCCCAGGTCCAGGTCCCGAGTCCGAGCCCAGGTCCAGGTCCCGAGTCCGAGCCCAGGTCCAGGTCCCGAGTCCGAGCCCAGGTCCAGGTCCCGAGTCCGAGCCCAGGTCCAGGTCCCGAGTCCGAGCCCAGGTCCAGGTCCCGAGTCCGAGCCCAGGTCCAGGTCCCGAGTCCGAGCCCAGGTCCAGGTCCCGAGTCCGAGCCCAGGTCCAGGTCCCGAGTCCGAGCCCAGGTCCAGGTCCCGAGTCCGAGCCCAGGTCCAGGTCCCGAGTCCGAGCCCAGGTCCAGGTCCCGAGTCCGAGCCCAGGTCCAGGTCCCGAGTCCGAGCCCAGGTCCAGGTCCCGAGTCCGAGCCCAGGTCCAGGTCCCGAGTCCGAGCCCAGGTCCAGGTCCCGAGTCCGAGCCCAGGTCCAGGTCCCGAGTCCGAGCCCAGGTCCAGGTCCCGAGTCCGAGCCCAGGTCCAGGTCCCGAGTCCGAGCCCAGGTCCAGGTCCCGAGTCCGAGCCCAGGTCCAGGTCCCGAGTCCGAGCCCAGGTCCAGGTCCCGAGTCCGAGCCCAGGTCCAGGTCCCGAGTCCGAGCCCAGGTCCAGGTCCCGAGTCCGAGCCCAGGTCCAGGTCCCGAGTCCGAGCCCAGGTCCAGGTCCCGAGTCCGAGCCCAGGTCCAGGTCCCGAGTCCGAGCCCAGGTCCAGGTCCCGAGTCCGAGCCCAGGTCCAGGTCCCGAGTCCGAGCCCAGGTCCAGGTCCCGAGTCCGAGCCCAGGTCCAGGTCCCGAGTCCGAGCCCAGGTCCAGGTCCCGAGTCCGAGCCCAGGTCCAGGTCCCGAGTCCGAGCCCAGGTCCAGGTCCCGAGTCCGAGCCCAGGTCCAGGTCCCGAGTCCGAGCCCAGGTCCAGGTCCCGAGTCCGAGCCCAGGTCCAGGTCCCGAGTCCGAGCCCAGGTCCAGGTCCCGAGTCCGAGCCCAGGTCCAGGTCCCGAGTCCGAGCCCAGGTCCAGGTCCCGAGTCCGAGCCCAGGTCCAGGTCCCGAGTCCGAGCCCAGGTCCAGGTCCCGAGTCCGAGCCCAGGTCCAGGTCCCGAGTCCGAGCCCAGGTCCAGGTCCCGAGTCCGAGCCCAGGTCCAGGTCCCGAGTCCGAGCCCAGGTCCAGGTCCCGAGTCCGAGCCCAGGTCCAGGTCCCGAGTCCGAGCCCAGGTCCAGGTCCCGAGTCCGAGCCCAGGTCCAGGTCCCGAGTCCGAGCCCAGGTCCAGGTCCCGAGTCCGAGCCCAGGTCCAGGTCCCGAGTCCGAGCCCAGGTCCAGGTCCCGAGTCCGAGCCCAGGTCCAGGTCCCGAGTCCGAGCCCAGGTCCAGGTCCCGAGTCCGAGCCCAGGTCCAGGTCCCGAGTCCGAGCCCAGGTCCAGGTCCCGAGTCCGAGCCCAGGTCCAGGTCCCGAGTCCGAGCCCAGGTCCAGGTCCCGAGTCCGAGCCCAGGTCCAGGTCCCGAGTCCGAGCCCAGGTCCAGGTCCCGAGTCCGAGCCCAGGTCCAGGTCCCGAGTCCGAGCCCAGGTCCAGGTCCCGAGTCCGAGCCCAGGTCCAGGTCCCGAGTCCGAGCCCAGGTCCAGGTCCCGAGTCCGAGCCCAGGTCCAGGTCCCGAGTCCGAGCCCAGGTCCAGGTCCCGAGTCCGAGCCCAGGTCCAGGTCCCGAGTCCGAGCCCAGGTCCAGGTCCCGAGTCCGAGCCCAGGTCCAGGTCCCGAGTCCGAGCCCAGGTCCAGGTCCCGAGTCCGAGCCCAGGTCCAGGTCCCGAGTCCGAGCCCAGGTCCAGGTCCCGAGTCCGAGCCCAGGTCCAGGTCCCGAGTCCGAGCCCAGGTCCAGGTCCCGAGTCCGAGCCCAGGTCCAGGTCCCGAGTCCGAGCCCAGGTCCAGGTCCCGAGTCCGAGCCCAGGTCCAGGTCCCGAGTCCGAGCCCAGGTCCAGGTCCCGAGTCCGAGCCCAGGTCCAGGTCCCGAGTCCGAGCCCAGGTCCAGGTCCCGAGTCCGAGCCCAGGTCCAGGTCCCGAGTCCGAGCCCAGGTCCAGGTCCCGAGTCCGAGCCCAGGTCCAGGTCCCGAGTCCGAGCCCAGGTCCAGGTCCCGAGTCCGAGCCCAGGTCCAGGTCCCGAGTCCGAGCCCAGGTCCAGGTCCCGAGTCCGAGCCCAGGTCCAGGTCCCGAGTCCGAGCCCAGGTCCAGGTCCCGAGTCCGAGCCCAGGTCCAGGTCCCGAGTCCGAGCCCAGGTCCAGGTCCCGAGTCCGAGCCCAGGTCCAGGTCCCGAGTCCGAGCCCAGGTCCAGGTCCCGAGTCCGAGCCCAGGTCCAGGTCCCGAGTCCGAGCCCAGGTCCAGGTCCCGAGTCCGAGCCCAGGTCCAGGTCCCGAGTCCGAGCCCAGGTCCAGGTCCCGAGTCCGAGCCCAGGTCCAGGTCCCGAGTCCGAGCCCAGGTCCAGGTCCCGAGTCCGAGCCCAGGTCCAGGTCCCGAGTCCGAGCCCAGGTCCAGGTCCCGAGTCCGAGCCCAGGTCCAGGTCCCGAGTCCGAGCCCAGGTCCAGGTCCCGAGTCCGAGCCCAGGTCCAGGTCCCGAGTCCGAGCCCAGGTCCAGGTCCCGAGTCCGAGCCCAGGTCCAGGTCCCGAGTCCGAGCCCAGGTCCAGGTCCCGAGTCCGAGCCCAGGTCCAGGTCCCGAGTCCGAGCCCAGGTCCAGGTCCCGAGTCCGAGCCCAGGTCCAGGTCCCGAGTCCGAGCCCAGGTCCAGGTCCCGAGTCCGAGCCCAGGTCCAGGTCCCGAGTCCGAGCCCAGGTCCAGGTCCCGAGTCCGAGCCCAGGTCCAGGTCCCGAGTCCGAGCCCAGGTCCAGGTCCCGAGTCCGAGCCCAGGTCCAGGTCCCGAGTCCGAGCCCAGGTCCAGGTCCCGAGTCCGAGCCCAGGTCCAGGTCCCGAGTCCGAGCCCAGGTCCAGGTCCCGAGTCCGAGCCCAGGTCCAGGTCCCGAGTCCGAGCCCAGGTCCAGGTCCCGAGTCCGAGCCCAGGTCCAGGTCCCGAGTCCGAGCCCAGGTCCAGGTCCCGAGTCCGAGCCCAGGTCCAGGTCCCGAGTCCGAGCCCAGGTCCAGGTCCCGAGTCCGAGCCCAGGTCCAGGTCCCGAGTCCGAGCCCAGGTCCAGGTCCCGAGTCCGAGCCCAGGTCCAGGTCCCGAGTCCGAGCCCAGGTCCAGGTCCCGAGTCCGAGCCCAGGTCCAGGTCCCGAGTCCGAGCCCAGGTCCAGGTCCCGAGTCCGAGCCCAGGTCCAGGTCCCGAGTCCGAGCCCAGGTCCAGGTCCCGAGTCCGAGCCCAGGTCCAGGTCCCGAGTCCGAGCCCAGGTCCAGGTCCCGAGTCCGAGCCCAGGTCCAGGTCCCGAGTCCGAGCCCAGGTCCAGGTCCCGAGTCCGAGCCCAGGTCCAGGTCCCGAGTCCGAGCCCAGGTCCAGGTCCCGAGTCCGAGCCCAGGTCCAGGTCCCGAGTCCGAGCCCAGGTCCAGGTCCCGAGTCCGAGCCCAGGTCCAGGTCCCGAGTCCGAGCCCAGGTCCAGGTCCCGAGTCCGAGCCCAGGTCCAGGTCCCGAGTCCGAGCCCAGGTCCAGGTCCCGAGTCCGAGCCCAGGTCCAGGTCCCGAGTCCGAGCCCAGGTCCAGGTCCCGAGTCCGAGCCCAGGTCCAGGTCCCGAGTCCGAGCCCAGGTCCAGGTCCCGAGTCCGAGCCCAGGTCCAGGTCCCGAGTCCGAGCCCAGGTCCAGGTCCCGAGTCCGAGCCCAGGTCCAGGTCCCGAGTCCGAGCCCAGGTCCAGGTCCCGAGTCCGAGCCCAGGTCCAGGTCCCGAGTCCGAGCCCAGGTCCAGGTCCCGAGTCCGAGCCCAGGTCCAGGTCCCGAGTCCGAGCCCAGGTCCAGGTCCCGAGTCCGAGCCCAGGTCCAGGTCCCGAGTCCGAGCCCAGGTCCAGGTCCCGAGTCCGAGCCCAGGTCCAGGTCCCGAGTCCGAGCCCAGGTCCAGGTCCCGAGTCCGAGCCCAGGTCCAGGTCCCGAGTCCGAGCCCAGGTCCAGGTCCCGAGTCCGAGCCCAGGTCCAGGTCCCGAGTCCGAGCCCAGGTCCAGGTCCCGAGTCCGAGCCCAGGTCCAGGTCCCGAGTCCGAGCCCAGGTCCAGGTCCCGAGTCCGAGCCCAGGTCCAGGTCCCGAGTCCGAGCCCAGGTCCAGGTCCCGAGTCCGAGCCCAGGTCCAGGTCCCGAGTCCGAGCCCAGGTCCAGGTCCCGAGTCCGAGCCCAGGTCCAGGTCCCGAGTCCGAGCCCAGGTCCAGGTCCCGAGTCCGAGCCCAGGTCCAGGTCCCGAGTCCGAGCCCAGGTCCAGGTCCCGAGTCCGAGCCCAGGTCCAGGTCCCGAGTCCGAGCCCAGGTCCAGGTCCCGAGTCCGAGCCCAGGTCCAGGTCCCGAGTCCGAGCCCAGGTCCAGGTCCCGAGTCCGAGCCCAGGTCCAGGTCCCGAGTCCGAGCCCAGGTCCAGGTCCCGAGTCCGAGCCCAGGTCCAGGTCCCGAGTCCGAGCCCAGGTCCAGGTCCCGAGTCCGAGCCCAGGTCCAGGTCCCGAGTCCGAGCCCAGGTCCAGGTCCCGAGTCCGAGCCCAGGTCCAGGTCCCGAGTCCGAGCCCAGGTCCAGGTCCCGAGTCCGAGCCCAGGTCCAGGTCCCGAGTCCGAGCCCAGGTCCAGGTCCCGAGTCCGAGCCCAGGTCCAGGTCCCGAGTCCGAGCCCAGGTCCAGGTCCCGAGTCCGAGCCCAGGTCCAGGTCCCGAGTCCGAGCCCAGGTCCAGGTCCCGAGTCCGAGCCCAGGTCCAGGTCCCGAGTCCGAGCCCAGGTCCAGGTCCCGAGTCCGAGCCCAGGTCCAGGTCCCGAGTCCGAGCCCAGGTCCAGGTCCCGAGTCCGAGCCCAGGTCCAGGTCCCGAGTCCGAGCCCAGGTCCAGGTCCCGAGTCCGAGCCCAGGTCCAGGTCCCGAGTCCGAGCCCAGGTCCAGGTCCCGAGTCCGAGCCCAGGTCCAGGTCCCGAGTCCGAGCCCAGGTCCAGGTCCCGAGTCCGAGCCCAGGTCCAGGTCCCGAGTCCGAGCCCAGGTCCAGGTCCCGAGTCCGAGCCCAGGTCCAGGTCCCGAGTCCGAGCCCAGGTCCAGGTCCCGAGTCCGAGCCCAGGTCCAGGTCCCGAGTCCGAGCCCAGGTCCAGGTCCCGAGTCCGAGCCCAGGTCCAGGTCCCGAGTCCGAGCCCAGGTCCAGGTCCCGAGTCCGAGCCCAGGTCCAGGTCCCGAGTCCGAGCCCAGGTCCAGGTCCCGAGTCCGAGCCCAGGTCCAGGTCCCGAGTCCGAGCCCAGGTCCAGGTCCCGAGTCCGAGCCCAGGTCCAGGTCCCGAGTCCGAGCCCAGGTCCAGGTCCCGAGTCCGAGCCCAGGTCCAGGTCCCGAGTCCGAGCCCAGGTCCAGGTCCCGAGTCCGAGCCCAGGTCCAGGTCCCGAGTCCGAGCCCAGGTCCAGGTCCCGAGTCCGAGCCCAGGTCCAGGTCCCGAGTCCGAGCCCAGGTCCAGGTCCCGAGTCCGAGCCCAGGTCCAGGTCCCGAGTCCGAGCCCAGGTCCAGGTCCCGAGTCCGAGCCCAGGTCCAGGTCCCGAGTCCGAGCCCAGGTCCAGGTCCCGAGTCCGAGCCCAGGTCCAGGTCCCGAGTCCGAGCCCAGGTCCAGGTCCCGAGTCCGAGCC
This sequence comes from Hypanus sabinus, assembly GCF_030144855.1. NCBI lineage: Eukaryota > Metazoa > Chordata > Chondrichthyes > Myliobatiformes > Dasyatidae > Hypanus > Hypanus sabinus. The sequence continues at coordinate 42,431,877 of NC_082719.1, read as the reverse complement.
CAGGTCCAGGTCCCGAGTCCGAGCCCAGGTCCAGGTCCCGAGTCCGAGCCCAGGTCCAGGTCCCGAGTCCGAGCCCAGGTCCAGGTCCCGAGTCCGAGCCCAGGTCCAGGTCCCGAGTCCGAGCCCAGGTCCAGGTCCCGAGTCCGAGCCCAGGTCCAGGTCCCGAGTCCGAGCCCAGGTCCAGGTCCCGAGTCCGAGCCCAGGTCCAGGTCCCGAGTCCGAGCCCAGGTCCAGGTCCCGAGTCCGAGCCCAGGTCCAGGTCCCGAGTCCGAGCCCAGGTCCAGGTCCCGAGTCCGAGCCCAGGTCCAGGTCCCGAGTCCGAGCCCAGGTCCAGGTCCCGAGTCCGAGCCCAGGTCCAGGTCCCGAGTCCGAGCCCAGGTCCAGGTCCCGAGTCCGAGCCCAGGTCCAGGTCCCGAGTCCGAGCCCAGGTCCAGGTCCCGAGTCCGAGCCCAGGTCCAGGTCCCGAGTCCGAGCCCAGGTCCAGGTCCCGAGTCCGAGCCCAGGTCCAGGTCCCGAGTCCGAGCCCAGGTCCAGGTCCCGAGTCCGAGCCCAGGTCCAGGTCCCGAGTCCGAGCCCAGGTCCAGGTCCCGAGTCCGAGCCCAGGTCCAGGTCCCGAGTCCGAGCCCAGGTCCAGGTCCCGAGTCCGAGCCCAGGTCCAGGTCCCGAGTCCGAGCCCAGGTCCAGGTCCCGAGTCCGAGCCCAGGTCCAGGTCCCGAGTCCGAGCCCAGGTCCAGGTCCCGAGTCCGAGCCCAGGTCCAGGTCCCGAGTCCGAGCCCAGGTCCAGGTCCCGAGTCCGAGCCCAGGTCCAGGTCCCGAGTCCGAGCCCAGGTCCAGGTCCCGAGTCCGAGCCCAGGTCCAGGTCCCGAGTCCGAGCCCAGGTCCAGGTCCCGAGTCCGAGCCCAGGTCCAGGTCCCGAGTCCGAGCCCAGGTCCAGGTCCCGAGTCCGAGCCCAGGTCCAGGTCCCGAGTCCGAGCCCAGGTCCAGGTCCCGAGTCCGAGCCCAGGTCCAGGTCCCGAGTCCGAGCCCAGGTCCAGGTCCCGAGTCCGAGCCCAGGTCCAGGTCCCGAGTCCGAGCCCAGGTCCAGGTCCCGAGTCCGAGCCCAGGTCCAGGTCCCGAGTCCGAGCCCAGGTCCAGGTCCCGAGTCCGAGCCCAGGTCCAGGTCCCGAGTCCGAGCCCAGGTCCAGGTCCCGAGTCCGAGCCCAGGTCCAGGTCCCGAGTCCGAGCCCAGGTCCAGGTCCCGAGTCCGAGCCCAGGTCCAGGTCCCGAGTCCGAGCCCAGGTCCAGGTCCCGAGTCCGAGCCCAGGTCCAGGTCCCGAGTCCGAGCCCAGGTCCAGGTCCCGAGTCCGAGCCCAGGTCCAGGTCCCGAGTCCGAGCCCAGGTCCAGGTCCCGAGTCCGAGCCCAGGTCCAGGTCCCGAGTCCGAGCCCAGGTCCAGGTCCCGAGTCCGAGCCCAGGTCCAGGTCCCGAGTCCGAGCCCAGGTCCTAGTCCAGGTTTTACTGGATGGTTATCCAACATTTATGTCCAGGTTGATATATTTTTCCTCGCTCCCTGGCCTTCCTAGTAACTATCACAGTATAAACACTATTCTGTTTATACTACCCTTGTGTCTGTGTCCTGCACTTGGGTCCACTCTCAATGCCCCCTTGTAACACCATCCTCAAATGCTTTACTGAAATCCATACACTCTGCATCCACTACTCTACCTTCATCAATGTGCTTTGTTACATCCTCAAAGAATTCAATCAGGTTCATAAGGCATGACCTGCCCTTGACAAAGCCATGCTGACTATCCCTAATAAGATTGTGTCTCTCCAGATGCCTCTGAGGATCTTCTCCAACAACTTGCCCACCACTGAAATAAGATCCACTGGTCTATAATTTCCTGGGTTATCTCTAATACCTTTCTTGAACAAGGGAGAAATGTTTGCAAACTTCCAATCCTCTGGCACTTCTCCCATCTCTATTGATGATGCAAATATTATTGCTAGAGGGTCAGCAATCTCCTCCCTCGCTTCCCACAGTAGCCTGCGGTATATCTTGACTGGTCTCAGTAACTTATCACCTTTTATAAGCTCCAGCACATCCTCTTTCTTAATGTCTATACAGTCAAGCATTTCAGTCCACTGTAAGTCATCCCCACTATTGCCACGGTCCTTTTCACTGCTGAATACTAAAGCAAGGTATTTATTATTTCTGCTACTTTGTGCAGCTCCACATGTTTCCACTCTTGCTCCTGATTGGTCTTTTCTCACACAACTCTTCCTCTTGCTCTTCACATACTTGAAGAATGCCTTGGGGTTTTTCTTAATCCTGCTCACCAAGGCCTTCTCATGACCCCTTCTAGCTCTCCTAATTTACTTCTTGAGCTCCTTCCTGGCACCCTTGTAATTTTCTAGAGCTCTTACAGTATTTAGTTTCATGAGCCTTTCTCAAGCCTTTCTTTTCTCCTTAACTAGCTTTTTAACATCCTTTGTACATCATGGTTTTTTTACCCTACCATCCTTTCCCTGCGTCAATGGAACATACCTATGCAGAACGTCATGCAAATGTTCCCTGAACATTTGCCACATTTCTGCTGTGTACTTCCCTGAGAACATCTGCTCCCAATTAATGTTCCCAAGTTCCTGCCTAATAGCATCATTCTTCCCCCGTTCCAATTAAATGTTTTCCCAAATTGTCTGCTTTTACCCCTCTCCAGTACTATGGTAAAGGAGATACCTCCAAAATGCTCTTCCACAGAGATCTAACACCTAACCAGGTTCACTTCTCAGTTCCTCTAGTTGTCTTATCTACATATTGCATCAAAAAACCTTCCTGAACACAGCAAACAAACTCCACCCCATTTAAACCCCTTTCTTGAAGGAGAAGCCAGTCAATATTAGGAAAGTTAAAATCACCCATCACAACAACCCTATTACTATTGCACTGATCCAGTATCTGCCTCCCTATCTGCTCCTCGATGTCTCTGTTACTATTGGGGGTGGTGGGGGTCTATAAAAAACACCCAGTAGAGTTATTGCCTCCTTCCTGTTTCTGACTCCCACCCACAATGACTCAGTCGAGAGTAGACAATCCCTCCATGACTTCCTCCTTTTCTGCAGCTGTGATACTGTCCCTGACCAACAGTGCAACTCCCACACCTCTTTTGCCTCACTCCCTGTTCATTTTGAAACATCTAAAGCCCAGCACACTCAATAGCTATTCCTACCTCTGAGTCCTCCAAGTCTCTGTAATGGCCACAATGTCATTGTTCCATGTATTGATCCATGCTCCAAGTTCATCCACTTTGTGTATGACACTCCTTGCGTTAAAATAGTCTCATCTCAAATCTTCTGGCTGAGTGCTTCTTTGCTTTATCATCTGCCTATCCTTCATAAACTCCCTACAAACTGCCACTTCTTGGGCACCAACCACCCCATCCTATTCCTCTTCACTTCAGTTCCCACCCCCCCCTGCAAATCTAGTTGAAACCCTCCCCAGCAGCATATTGGTTCCCCTCCAGTTCAGGTGCAACCTGTCCCACTTGTATGGGTCACCCCTTTCCCAGAAAAGGTTCCAATGATGCAAGAACTTGAAACCCTGCCCCCTGCACCATCTCCTTAGCCATCTGTGCTACCTTCCTTACCTTCCTGTTCTGAACTTCACTAGCTCGTGGCACTGGGAGTAATCCGGTGATTACCACCCTGGAGGTCCTGCTCTTCAGCTTCCTTCCTAACTCCCTAAACCTACTGTGCAGGACCTCTACCCCTCTCCTACCTATGTCATTGGTACCAACATGTACCACGACCTCTGGCTGCTCACCCTCCCCTTCAAGAATATTCTGCAACTGCTCAGAGACATCCTGGACCCGAGCACCCAAGAGGCAACACACTATTCTGGTCTCTTTTGCTGCTGCAGAGTCTCCTATCTGTCCCCTGTGACTATCGCTCTGCCCGACTTCACCCGGCCCTTCTGAGGCTCGGAGCCGACCACAGCGCTATTAGTCTGGCTGCTGCTGCCTTGCCCAGCTCGGTCATCCCCCTCAGCAGTATCCAGAGAGGTATATCTGTTACTGAGGGGAATGACCACAGGGGGACCGTGTACTGACTTCCTTCTCCCTTTACCTCTCTTGGTGTTCACCCATCTATTCCCTGAGTTCTGCACTCTGGGTGTAACCACCTGTTCAAAGTCTTATCTATCAAATGCTCTGCCTCACAGGTTAATCAGACTCCAGCTCCAGCTCCTTAATGTGACCTTTCATGAACTGGAGTTGGCTGCACTTCCCACGGGTGTAGTCATCAGGACACTATCAGGTTCTAAGAATTCCCACACCCTACAGGTGGAGCAATCCATTGCCATGTCTGCCATCCTGCCTGCACTGTACAAAGGGCAACCAAGACCAAATCTTCTAGCCTGTTTCTCTGGCCTCAGCCTCTTGAGTTAAAGCCTGACGCTCCTACTCTCACCGCTGGCCTACTCCCAACAAAGGCCACCTTGACAATGGCGACCCTGCTTCTCCTTCTGTACTTTCACTTAGTTCACAGTTCTCTGCTCCTGACGCTGATCTGGCCTCTGGAATGTCCGGACGCCTGCAAAACGCTCATTTTGTACTAGCTTCGCTGACCTGCAAACATAATGGTCTTTCCTGCAATGGAGTATAATTTGCATCAGCAGAGGGTAGGCTAAGAAATTAGAATGATTTAACTCATTAAGTCTTTTTATCCCTACTCTATCCTTACTAAAATCGGTGAGACTCACTCCTTAAGTGCACCATTTTTATCCACTTAAGTCACTATTTTCAGTCCTATAAAAAGATTGGAAATCAATTCATATTTTGAAAAAAGCAGAATGAGAGCTTGTAGCACATTTATTTTGGAGCCAGGTTGACTTAAATATAATGATTTCTGAGAGATTTGTTTCAGATCTTAATGCAACAGTGTAGTGAGTGAACTGAGGCCGTTATTTAAAGGAAATAAAGGCTACAATGTGTAGTTGCATGAATGTGCTGAAGGTGTCAGTATAAAACTCCAGAGTCTTGTTGATAATTATCTCAGAAAAGATTGTGTTTTCCCCTTTTTATTGATGGGATGATTGGTAAAGTGAGATTTGTCACTAAAAGTTTGCCATTAATACATTTGTATTCATATATTTGTCCTTGATAGCGGCATCAGGCCACATACCTGTAGAATCATTGACATTTGGTATTGGTTTATTATTGTCACCTTAACCAAGATACAGTGAAAAGGTTGTCTTGCCCACCATTTCTTCAGATCAAATCATTACATGTGCACTGAGCTGCAACAAGGTAAAGCAGTAACAATGCAAAAAAAGTGGAAAAGTTATCATGCAGTGCATGTAAATAATAAAGTGCAAGATCATAAAGAGGTAGATTGTGAGACCTAGAGTCCATCTTATCGTACAAGAGGTCCATTTCAGAGCCTGATTACAGAGGAATAGAGCCTGATGGTACGTGCTTTCAGGCTTTCGTATCTTCCGTCTGATGGGAGAGAGAAGAGGGAATATCCAGCTCAGTAGGGCCTTTGATTATGCTTCAGTTTTACTGAGGCAGAGAGAAGTATTTACAGTATAGGAAGATACTGTCTGGCCTATTACAGTATATCTTTGTATCACTCTTGCTTGAATGAGTCAAAGTCAAGTAATTTTTTAATAATATTTTTACTTCGGTGGAAGTGGTTTGGGGTATGAGAAAAGATAGGGCAATTTGGTATGTCATCAGTGGAGGTAGGAGTAATGGTGATTCTTTGCGGAGGAAAATAAGTAGATTTTTCATCTTGGTCTGCTTCCTCTGCAGGTGTGATTAAGGGGTCAATGGGACCAATAGTATCAGAGACACACCCTCCACCCAATACCTATCTTTGCAACAGAATCAAAAGGTCAGTACTGTGACACAGATGACTTAAATGGTTTCTTTCTGGGCTGGAAACATCTTTGGATATGCTGTGACATTTAATTCTAAGTATAATTTATAATTATAATTGTGAATAATTTATACTTGTTTGTGTATTGTAGCTTAATAAAATGCTACATCTCTTTTCTAGATTTGTCCAGTAATCAGGCATCATCTAAAGTAATTTTGTTAAGTCATATCCTGATAGAATATTGGGAAATAGTTTTATAAGGAAGCTGTGTTAGATTGGGTAAAGGAACAACTATATTATTTGCTTTATTATTGCTTTCTATCTTCAAACATTTGCCCTCAAATGAAAAAAAAAGTTGACGATTTATGCCCGGGCTTGTTCCACAGCTGAGAATCACTAAGTACAGGAAGGCATCTCAAGGTGATCAATCCTCTCTTTCTGTTTGCTGTGAAAAATTGTATGACACTTGTTGGTGATTGGTAGCATAACTGAGCTTGTCATACAGTCCTGAGAACTCATGAGTTCTGGTTTCATTATTGCTGAACTATGCCCTGCATGTTAGTTCTCTCTTTTATCTTGGTTTCTGGTGACTGAAACAAGCTTCAAGTTTGGAAATTTCAAATTGTTACAAGACTGATTTACACTATTTGAGTCTATGGAGACATTCTTTGGATACATATAATGTTTTTCTAATTATTTTCATGACTTTTTGCCTCCAGATTTGTATATCCAAACAAATGTTTCTTTTCTCCTTCAAACTTCTTCCGATATTGTAGCTGAGATATTGCATTCCACCACATTTTTTTCTTTAAGGTTTGTGCATTGAGGAAGTCATAAAATTGCATATGCTCAGAATCCAGAGTCTAAAGATTAATAAATAGCCCCAAAGTGTTGGAAACACATAGTAGATCAGGCAGCATCTGTGAATGAGAAACAGTGTTAATGTTTCATGTTACAGATCTTTGCCAGAACTCAGCTATAAAAGCTAATCTTGCCACCAATGTTATTTATTAAGCTAAGCTTCCTAATACAAGCAATTACATTGCATGCCTTAACATCACATTAAGACTAACATCGTCAAATATAGGAGGACTGAAACACAATTAAGATTTCTCAACAGATTAATAAAATATACAATGAACCAAAATGGTGCCAGTGTCTGAAAAGTGTTATGATGTGAGTGATTCATAAGTGTGTGATATAAAGGAAGAAAATTAAATGAGAAAGCACTTAAAAAATTCACTTCTGTAAGGTCAATATACTAATGATAGCAGTGAGTGGCACAAAATTCTCAAATATGAGCATAGAAGGCACTCATTACAACAGATGCACTGGATACATTCAACAAAGTACAAGGTTAAGGATTAGACTGTATCCAGAAATATTTGCTACATATTGTATATTCAGTTTCTTAACTAAAAATATCAAATAGATGTGTGCATAAATTAAGGTACCCAACAGCTCATATGTACATTAAATATCAAATGCTTAATTCTGCTGAGAAGGAACAACTAAAACCAAAGTAAAATATGAAGTCTGATAGAAAAAATAAACATTTCATTATCATGATTGTGATCAAAAGTCAAGAGCAGTATTAAATGGAGAACTGAGCTCTGACAACTTTAAAAAGACAGAAAAGGAATTTTCGGATGCTTTTTCACCATGTGTCATCATTGAAAGTAGCCAAAACATTATTTATAGCAGAAAAGTAATATGTGAGTCTTCAGGAAAGTCTTGAGGTTTGATCATTTGTTTGTCTGAGTTTTAATTCGTCCTTAATTACCCTTCAGATAGTTACTGTAAATCACTGTCCTTTATTCATAGTGAAGTTGCTATTATTGTACAGTAGGTAGAGTGTTTGCGGATTTCATCGCAGCAGCAGTGAGAGAATGGCAATGCATTTTCAAGCTAGCATGGTGTCAGACTTGGAAGGTAACATAAAATAGAGGTGTTTTGATATGCTGCCTACCTCTGACATTCTACTCATCAGAAACTGAGAATTTGAGTGTGCTATCAAGGATATCTTTCCATAGTATTAAGAGTGTAGATTACAAATGGTACATAAGGGAGTAATGGTTGTCCATTGTGGAGGCAGTGATTTGGTAAATATGGAGTCAGTCAAATGTGCTGCTCATTAATGGATTGTTTCAAGTTTTTTGAGTGTCCAGATAAGTGAAGAGTAGTTTATCACATTCATGGAGTGCCTTGTAAATAGTGGAAAGGATTTGGGATATAGAAAGTGAATAACTCACCACAGAATTATGTGTTCCACTTGTATCTGTAGTCCCTTGTGACCTGAGGGTACTGATAATTGGAAATTTGGCAATGGTCAAAGTGGTTTGACTCCCTCTTGTTGGAAATTTTCAAGTTCTAACATTGATTATTTGCCTTTTTTAAACACTAACTGAATATTGTCCATTCTTTGTTGCATTCAAGTATGGATCATTCCATTTTCTGATGGGAACAGAGCTCATAAACACAAGAGATTCTGCAATTGTTAGAAATCTTGAGCAACAGTGGAGTTGATAGGTTTTTGATTGGTAAGGTTGTCAAAGGGAGATGACAGAATAATTGGGTTGAGAGGGAATAATAATGCAGCCATGATCAAATTGTGGTGCAGACTCAAAGGGCAGAATGGATTAATCCTCCTCCTGTCATATGGTCTAACATTCTCACTTCTGATGTTATGGAGTGAGGATTTTGGATGAAGCAGCAGAAGATGTCCGGCCTCAAGGGCTTCTCTAAGGAACTTCTGCAAGTCTATCATGGGGTTGATACAATTGCCCTTCAATGACCACAATCATCTTTATGCCAGATATGATTACAGTCAGAGTGGAGATTTCCCCTTGATTTCCATTTATATCAATTATACAAGGGTTCCAGCAGGCCACGCTCAATCAAATGTGTCATATTGTTAAGGGCAGCCACTCCATTCTCTGTTCTCTAATTCCTCAAGTCTGTATCAAGATAGCAATGAGGTTTAGAACCAAATGAAACAAAACAAACTCCCACTTGTGATTGACAAATGGACTGATGGTTTGATTGACTGGATTGAAATGATTCTGCTTTCTGTTCCAGGATGTACAGTACCTGAGAAAATTTAGTGTTGAAGCTATAATAGGCACAATTATCTAGATGTGTTGTTTTTGAACAAACATGTTAAACTGGATATGCCTTTGTTGTATTGGGTACAGCTTAATGGTTTATGTGGTGGGGAAGGGAGTAGCTAAAAAAATTCATTAGAGAAATTGTGTTGTATAATATTATTCAGATCAAGTAGTAGAACCACGTCTTACTTTGTCTTTTATTCGTCATTGTCCTTCTGATATTGGCTACATGCAATATTTTTATTCTAGAAACATAGAAACATAGAAAACCTACAGCTCAATACAGGCCCTTTGGCCCACAAAGTTGTGCCAAACATGTCCCTACCTTAGAAATTACTAGTCTTACCCATAGCCCTCTATTTTCCTAAGCTCCATGTACCTATCTAAAAGCCTCTTAAAAGACCCTATCGTATCCGCCTCCATCACTGTTGCCGGCAGCCCATTCCACGCACTCACCACTCTGAGTAAAAAAAACTTACCCCTGACATCTCCTCTGTACCTGCTTACAAACACCTTAAACCTGTGTCCTCTTGTGACAACTATTTCAGCTCTGGGAAAAAGTCTGACTATCAATACGATCAATGCCTCTCATAATCTTGTACACCTCTATCAGGTCACCTCTCATCCTCCTTTGCTCCAAAGAGAAGAGGCCGAGTTCACTCAACCTATTTTCATAAGGCATGCTCCCCAAGCCAGGCAACATCCTTATAAATCTCCTCTGCACCCTTTCTAAGGTTTCCACATCCTTCCTATAGTGAGGCGACCAGAAATGAGCACAGTACTCCAAGTGGAGTCTGACCAGGGTCCTATACAGTTGCAACGTTACCTCTCAGCTCCTAAATTCAATTCCACGATTGATGAAGGCCAATACACCATACCGCTTCTTAACCACAGAGTCAACCTGCGTAGCTGCTTTGAGCATCCTATGGACTCGGACTCCAAGATCCCTCTGATCCTCCACATTGCCAAGAGTCTTGCCATTAATGCTGCATTCAGTCATCATATTTGAACTACGAAAATGAACCACTTCACATTTATCTGGGTTGAACTCCATCTGCCACTTCTCAGCCCAGTTTTACATCAATGTCCTGCTGTAAACTCTGACAGTTCTCCTCACTATCCACATCACCTTCAACCTTTGTGTCATCAGCAAACTTGCTAACCCATCCCTCCACTTCCTCATCCACATTATTTATAAAACTCATAAAGAGTAGTGGTCCCAGGACAGATCCCTGAGTCACTCCACTGGTCACCGACTTCCATGCAGAATATGACCCATCTACAACCACTCTTTGCCTTCTGTGGGCAAGCCAGTTCTGGATCCACAAACCAATGTCCCCTTGGATCTCATGGCTCCTTACTTTCTCAATAAGCCTTTCATGGGGTACCTTATCAAATGCCTTGCTGAAATCTATATACACTATATCCATGGCTCTTCCTTCATCAATGTGTTTAGTCACATCCTCAAAAAATTCAATCAGGCTCGTAAGGCATGACCTGCCCTTGACAAAGCCGTGCTGACTATTCCTAATCATATTATACCTCTCCAAATGTTCATATTCCTGCCTCTCAGGATCTTCATCAACTTACCAACTACTGAGGTAAGACTCACTGGTCTATAATTTCTCCAGTTCTCCAATTCTTCTGAAACATCTCTGGAAGAGCTCCTCTGATTCTTTCCATCCTGCTCTAGCTTTTTCCTTTGCTCCAGTTTGTTTTATTTTCACCTTTGCTGGATTTTACTGCCATTTATTTCCATGGTAGGAAAATCAACTACTGGTGATCACATTTGGAATTTCCAGTTCATAATTTAACAAATGTAAAAAGTACATTTTCCTCTTTCTATTTCTTTGAGGCTTGATTTATCCAATAGCTGCTGCTGCAGATTATCCCTGCAATTAGATTTAACGACTTTTTTGATGCAGTTTAAAAAATATTGACTTAACTGTGAACTATAATACAAATTTCAGTGACCGAAATGCTACACCTGCCCATTCGCCACCTCCATTTATGGCCCCAAGCTGTCCTTCCAGGCAAGGCAACATTTCACCTGCAAACCTTTTGCGGTCATCTATTGTATCTACTGCACCTGATGTGGTCTCCTCTATTTTAGTGAAATCCGATGTAAGTTGGGGGACAGCTTTGTTGAACACTTCCATTCCATCTGCTAAGAGCAGAATTTCCCGTTGACCAACCCTTTAAATTCCTACCTCCACTTCCTTTCCATGGCCTCCACTTTTGGCACAATGAGGTCACTCTGAAGGTGGAGGAGCAACACACCATATTTCATCCAGGTAGCCTCCAATGTCAGTTTCTCCTTCTGGTAATATTTTCCCCTCTCCCTTCTAACTACTTTTCTCCCCACCTGCCTATCACCTCCTCTGTTACCCCTCTTCTTACCCTTTCTCTCACATTCCACTCTCCTCTCCTCCCAGATTCCTTCTTCAGTATTTTACCTTTCCCACCCACCTGGCTTAACTTGGCATCTTCTCGCTAGTCCTCCTTCCCCTCTCCTCATCTTTTTATTCTGGTGTCTTCTTCCTTCCTTTCCAGTTCTGAAGAAGGGTCTCAGCCCAAAACTCTGACTGCTTATTCATTGCCATTGATGCTGCCTGACCTGCTGGGTTCCCTTAGCTTTCTGTACGTGTTTCTCTAGATTTCCAGTTTCTCCAGAATCCCATTAGTTTCAGCTGTATTTTTTTGTTTTTAATTATGCATATTTAATTTTTGCTTGGTTGGTCTTGCCCCTGTCTTAAGTTGATGGTAATGATTTATCTAGTAAGTAATCTACTCATAATCAGCCCAGGATGACTCGGAGTGGTCAACTGATGATTTTAAATTTGGAAATTGATCTGATTGTGCTGGGAGAAGGCCATAGTTAATGAATACAGCTATTATGAAAGTTCAGCATGTGTAAGCAAAACCTGATACTGGCTTGAATGTACCACAGGTCATGATATAAAATATTTAGTGGCCTTAACAATTCTTGAACATTAAGGGTTTTGGTTTAACTGCTTCTCATACAAAACAAGAATTGCTAAGTAGTTTAAAATTAATTGAAGGAATGCTCCCGATAGAGGTAAATACAAATAAAAGGTCTCATTTGTGTTCAGGTATAGTGTTCCACCAAATAACAGCAAGGCCTGAATTTTAAGCAACACACACAAAATGCTGGTGGAACGCAGCAGGCCAGGCAGCATCTATAGGAAGAAGTACAGTCGACGTTTCGGGCCAAGACCCTTCGTCAGGACCTGAATTTTGTTTTTAAGTTATCCGTTTTTTTTGGGAACTGGATATTGTTGCAGAATCATTTATTGGCCAGCCTTTTAGAGTTGCTGACCTGTTAGCCAGGGTGAATGACGTGAATCATTTTATAGATCTTACACACTGCAGGCTCAATAAACGATGGTACCAGCAATGAAAGTTCAGAGTAGTAGACAAAATGCCAATCAAGCTTTGTAGTGGATGGTGTCAAGCTTCCCGAGTGTTACTGGAACGGCACTTGTCCAGGCTCGTGGAAAATATTTCATTACATTCTTGATAGATAGTGAGAAGGCTTTGGGCTGTCAGGAAATCATTCACTCATTGCAGGCTGTCTGTTTTACCTGCACTTTAAGGGCAGCGTGATAGCATAGTGGTTAGCACAATGCTTTACAGTATCAATGATCCGAGTTCAATTCCCACCTCCCAAATCAATTAGCTCCCTAATCACCTCTGGTTCCTTACATAACACCCATTCCAGCATAGCTGATCCCCTAGTAGGTTCAATGACAAACTGCTCTAAAAAGCCATCTCTTAGGTATTCAACAAACTCACTCTCTTGAGATCCATTACCAACCTGATTTTCCCAATCGACCTGCATGTCAAAATCTCTCATGACTACCATACCATTGCCCTTTTGACTCGCCTTTTCTATTTCCTGTTGTAACCTGTTGTTCATCTCCCAGCCACTGTTGGGAGGACTATATATAACTGCCATTAACCTAATTTTACCCTCGCGGTTTCTTAATTCAACACACAAGGATTCAACATCTTCCAATCCTTTGTCACATCTTTCTACTGATTTGTTGCCATTCTTTACCAGTAAAGCCACACCATCTCCTCTGCCTACCTTCCTATCCTTCTGATATGACATGTAAACTTGGACATTCAGCTCCCAACTACAACCACCCTTCAGTCACGATTCAGTGACGGCCACAACATCATACTGACAATCTGTAATACTGCAACAAGATCATCCACCTTATTTGTTATACTCCACGCATTTAGATACAACACCTTGAGTACTGTATTTGCTAATCTTTCTGATTCTGCATCTCTAATGCTTTGATACTCAGTCTGTTGGCTGCAACAAAACCCCTCACCTGTCTACCCTTCCTGACAATATGACTGCGTGCTATCTTTCCCTTCTTACCACCTGTCCTTTCCTGAGTCCCCTCACTCCAGTTCCCAACCCCCTGTCAAGTTAGTTTAAACCCTCCCCAACAGCTCTAACAAACCTGCCTGTGAGAATATTGGTTCCCCCTCTGGTTCAGGTGCAACCCGTCACTTTTGTACAGGTCATACCTCCCCCAGAAGAGATCCCAATTATCCAAGAACCTGAAGCACCAGCTTCTCAGCCATGCATTTATCTGCCAAATCATCCTGTTTCTACCCTCACTGACATGTGGCACAGGCAGCAATCCAGAAATTAGTACCTGGGAGGTCCTGCTTCTCAGCTTTCTACCTAGCTCTCAAAATTCTCTCCTCTGGACTTCATGGCTTTTTTTTCCTATGTCATTGCTATCAATATGTACCAAGACATCTGGCTGCCCCTCTTCCCCTCCAAAATGTTGTAGATGCGATCTGAGACATTGCTCACCTTGTCATTTGGGAGGCAACACACCATCTGAGTGTCTTGTTCACGTCCACAGAATCTCCTGTCTGTTCCCCTCACTATTGAGTCCCCTATCACTGCAGCTCCCTTCTCTCTCTTTCCCTTCTGCACAACGGACCCATGTTCAGTGCCTGTAACCCGATCGCCGTGGCATTCTCCCGGGAGGTCATCCCCCACAGAAGTATCCAAAGTGGTATACTTGTTTTTGAGGGGAATGGCCTCAGGGGTGCTCTGCTGTAACTGCCTATTTCCATTTCTCCTGACAGTCACTCAGCTACTCGACCCTTGCAGCTTTGGTGTGACTACTTCCCTGTAACTTTGATCAATTATCTCTTCACTCTCCCGTACAAGCCAAATGTCATCCAGTTGCTGATCCAGATCCCTAACACAATCTTCAAGTAGCTGCAGCCAGATGCACTCCATGCAGATGTAGTTCCTCGAGACTCTGGGTATCTCAGTTCTCCAACATCCGGCACAAAGAGCACACCACAGCCATTTAAATGATACAGGAAGGGAGGAAAACCCAAAAAGGAACCTTAACAGATGCTTCACACAGAGTCGACGCCTCTTCTGAGCCAAAGCTTGTCACCACTGGCCTACTCCCACCAATGGTTGCTCCACTTACCCCTTCTGTACTTTGATTTAGTTCGTAGAGCTCTGTTGACGCCACTGATTGTCCACATACAATGGACAAATGCCTGCGAAACTTCCTTTTTAAATAACCGCCACTGACCTGCAAGAAGTCCCTCTTGGTAGAGCTCTGTTGACGCTGCTGATAGGCCACATACAATATATGTGATATCTCATGGCATTCAAAAGTAAACTTTGGATATGGTCCATAATTTGTTGCTGAATTATTAACAACAATCTTTAGGATTTGGAGTTCAATTCACCTAATCTTGACTCATTACATAAGTGTCTGTGATTGGGGTTTGACCTCTTGTCTGTTCCAGATTTCATCAATGTGATCTGATGACATTGATAGAAAGATAACATTAGAGTTTTTATTTCTCACTGACTTGACAACATTGCTCAGGAGTCTACTTGGGGCATTGATTGATTCACTGCAATGACAAAGCCTGACCAATGCTAAGGTAACAAAATCATTTAATCACTCCCAACTAATTTAGCACTTTCTTAAATACCAACGCTGTTAGATCTCAATAAAGTATGTCAGCCAACAATTTGACTTCTATTGCCATGACTTCAATTCTATCCTCTATGTATTCCACCAGTTTTTCAATCTGCTAGCTTGACTGAGCAGAGTTTAGAGATGCATGTGACCTCATCACAGCAGTAGAGGAGGCATGCCCTCAGTGATGATGCCACACTTGGGTTGAAGGAGCAATAACTTATATTCCATCTGGGTAGCTTCCAACCCGATGGTATGAACCTTGATTTCTCAAACTTTTGATAATTGCCCCCCCACTCCTTCACCATTCCTATTTCCCTTTCACCTTACCTCCTTATGTGCCCATCACTTTCCTCTAGTCCTGCCCCCATTCCCTTTCTTCCATAGCCTTCAGTCCTCCTGTTAGATTCCCCCAATCTCCAGCCCTTTATCTCTTTCACCAATCAACTTTCCAGCTCTTTAGTTCACCCCTCCCCCTCTCTCGGTTTCACCTACCTACTACCTTGTACCTCTTCTACTCCTCCGCCACCACCTTACTCTGGCTTCTCATCTGTTTATCCAGTCCTAATGGAGGGCTCAGCCCAAATGTTGACTTTTTACTCTTTTCCATAGATGCCTGCCTGGACTGCTGAGTGAGTTCATTCAGCATTTCGTGTGTGTTGCTTTGATTTCCAGCATTTGCAGATTTTCTCTTTGTGATCAGACCCATTGGAAATGGTAGTACAGGAGTATACAGAAGATGCAAGCTCTGGAGGTTTTTCTCTCGATAGCCAACCAGCCCTTTCTGTCAACTGATGAGTCAGCCAATATCATTATTGAAAAACATTTGAAAGCAAAACTGAAAGGGATAAGGGCACAGAATGGTAAGAGGCTTCAAATGCTATCATTAAGAGTGACTTGGGGCACCATCACTAGAAGATACAGCTGCCAAACTGAACCTGCACAATCCAGTGAGCAAACCAGAAACCAGAGATAAGCTTACATGGTTTTATCCCAATTAATCTACATTTTACACATGCTGCTCCCCATGTTTAGAAGTCTTTTTCAATAAAAGGCCCTGTCTTCACATCAACAACGCTCTGCATGGAAATTGAATTAAATGGGATGGACCCAAACAGCCTTTTTTGGCTGAAAACACAGTATCCATGACATGCTGTGGACCGACAACAAAGGTTCACTACTAAAGTCTGTTATCCCACAGCTCAGCATATCCCTTAGTCAGCAGCCCTGACTCAATGAGAAGTGCAGAAGGGCATGCAGAGAACAACATCAGGTGTGCTTAAAAGTAGAGATAATGATCCTCTAACCCATCAAACCTTTGCAATCAGGCCACATCCAGAAATGGAGAGAGGTGGCCAATTAAACAACTTATGGAGGCAATGGTACTGGATGCAGCAAAACATCTTGGCTGTAGTACTGAAGATTTGCACTTAAGTGTTAGCCACACATAACCAATCTGCTTCAGGACAGTTACACACAGACATCTAGGTGGAAACTACCCCATATATGTCCTGATAGGCAAACTCAGGGCAAATCTTACCCGGCTGACTACCACCTAGTCAGTCTACCCTGGAAAGTATCGCCAACAGTGGAATCAACAGCAGCAAATCAGACGCTAGTGAAGCTGTTGTCTCACAGCTCCAGTAGGCAAGTTCAATTATGACCTCCAGTGCTGACTATATGTAGTCAATGCCTGGTGTGTTTGGTTCTTCCCACCAAGCCCTGCTGGTTGTGAAACTCTGATTAACCCTGTAATTTGTCTCTAATTTATACATGAGTGTTCAAATTTCCAAGGGAGATGAATGGAATGAGAGAACAAAATAAAATTTATGTAGAATGGGTGCTTGATGTTTAGCATAGACTCAGTGGGTCAAAGGACCTGCCCATGCCCAAAGACTCCATGAATGTGATTTGCTCTCCTGTAACCTAGTCACCAATTTTCCATTTGCACTTGTGATGATCACTCTGCTCTAGATTTCATCACTGCCTCCATCCCTAGACGGGCATAGAGTGAGAAAAAGCCCTTGATGACTAGACTGAATTTAGTAGAAAACAACATGAAGGGACCCTGGTAATAGTGAAGCTAGTGGCCATCAAGTGAAAAATACTCCAGTGGCTGTATGAAGGAGAATTGTTGTTGTAGATCAGCTTCATAACATTGGCACAGGAAGTTCTCAGTCCAAATGTCTTCAGTTGCCTCATCACAGAACTCCATTCTATCACATCGTTGAAAGTGGGGATGTTCACTGGTAACTATGTAATGTTCATTACCGTTCACAAATTCTCATCAAATGAAGTCATCCATGTCTGCATGCTGCAAGCCTATACATTGTTCAGAAGTGGCAAGTAACGTCTGAATCACAAAATGATAGCCAAAGATCATCCCTACCAAGATTTACTTACTTGGTGGTACAGTGTGGAGTCGGCCCTTCCTGACCTTCAAACTACACTGCCTCAATAACCCCCAACAACCACAATTAACCCTGGCCTAATTGCAGAACAATTTACAGTGACCAATTAACCTACCCAAGACATCTTTGTACTGTGGGAGGAAACCAGGCCACGGGGAGGATGCACAGAGATTCCTAAATCTCAGAATTGTGCCCTGAACTTTGACATCCTGAGCTGTGACAGTGTCACACCTTAACCGTAGAGGAACAATATCTTAGCAGGAGGGTTTCCTAGTGGGCGGTGGGATTTAAACTAGAGTTGCAGCGGGTTGGGAAGCAAAGTGCCAGAGCAGAAACTGTGGAGAAAGATGCTGTTCAGGCTCCATACAAAGTCAGAAATCAAAATGTCAAGCATGATGGGACTAATGTTCTGAGATACACAAATTTCAAAGCAAGGAGTATTGTAGAAAAGGCAGATGAGATTAGGGCATGGATCAGCAGAAAGAATTATGACTGCAACCATTAGTGAGACTTGGTTGCATGGTTTCCATGGTTTCTGAAACGATAGAGCAGGAGGGATTAAAGGGGGAAGGGTGGCATTACTAGTCAGAAAATGTCATGGCAGTGCTCATGAAAATCTCATGACAGACTAAAGAGCTCATCTAGTGAGACTTTACGGGTAGAACTGAGGAATAAGAAAGTGATGACGACGTTAATGGGATTATATTATAGATCACCAAACAGCCTGTGGCATTTAGTGGAGCAAATTTATGTAGAGATTGCAAGAAACTTTGCACATATTGCCTGGGACTCCCATACTGTAAAATTATGAGATGGGAGAGAGTTTGTCAAATGTGTTTAGGTAAGTTTCCTTAATCAGTACATAGAAGTCCCAATGAGAGTGTGTGATACTTCATCTCCTATTAGGGAATGAGACAGGCCAAGCAACAGAAGTTTGTGTAGGGGATCACAGTGCCATCATTTTCAAGGAAATTATGGAAAAGGACAGGTCTGGTCCTTGGGTTAAGGTTCTAAATTGGAGAAAAGCCAATTTTGTGTTTCAAGGGAGGGACTGGGGACAAACCCAAGTGCAGGATGCAGGCACGGAGACGGGGTTGAGAGACGCTAGCTCAGTCGTGAACGTAGAACAGATAACCAGAGGAGTCTTGACTCGAAGACAAGGTGTTCGTAGAGTCTTCAGAGAATGGAGCGGTGCTTAGAGCTAACTGTCCTAAGGGATCAGGAAACAAGGTTAACACTCACTGCAATCGACCAACGAACTGGCGACCCATGACTGTGCCGCCAGAGTACTTATCCTATATCCTCTAATGGGAACCAGGTGTGCTGTACTTAATTGAACCAGCAGCCAATGGGAATCAGATGAGGGGAATTAAGGCACCATCAAGGAGGTAGGAGTGAGATGGGGGATGCTACCCTACAGGACCATGACATTCTGATGGTATCAGAAAGGATCTGGCAAGTGTAGACTGGAACAGGTTGTTCTATGATAAAGGTGTACTTCGTTAGTGGGAAGCCTTCAAAAGTGGAAGTTTGGGAGTAAGAGTTTGCATGTTCCTGTCAGAATAAAAGGCAAAGATAACAGGTTTAGGGAACCTTGGTTTTTGAGAGAAATTAAGGTCCTGAGTGATGCATAAGAGCTATGGGCAGGTAGGAACAAAGGAGATACCTGAGGAATTTAAGAACTGCAAGAGAACACTTAAGAAGGAAATCAGGAGGGCTACAAGAAGGAATCGGTTTGCTCCAGCAAACAAGGTAAAAGAGAATGCTAAGGGCTTCCACAGAAACATTAAGAGTAAAAGGATATCAAGGGACAAAATTGGTTCTCTGGGTGATCAGAGTGCTAATCTATGCATTGAATTGAAAGAGATGGGGGAGATCTTAAATGGATTTTTTTCATCCGTATTTTCTTAAGAGGACATAAAATCTATAGAAGTGAAGCAAAGCAGAATGAAGTCATGGAACATGTACAGATTACAGAGGAGGGCACATTTCCCTTCCTGAGGCAGAGTATGGTGAATAAATACCAAGGGCCTGACAGGTGTTCCCTCAGGCCCTGTAGGAGGCAAGTGCAGATATTGCAGGGACCCTAGCAGAGATATTTAAAAACAAACATAGCAGATATTTAAAACAGCCAGAGCAACAGTTGAGGTGCTGGAGAACTGGAGGATAGCTAAAGCTGTTCAGTTGTTTAAGAAAGGCTCTAGGAATAAACCAGGAAATTATAGGCTGGTGAGCCTGACATCAGTTGTTGGAAATTTATTGTAAGATACTCTAAGAGACCAGATATATAAGTAATGGGTTAGACAGAGACTGATTAGGAATAGTCAACATGGTGTTCTGTTTGGTAGGCCATATCTAACTAATCTTAAACAACTTTTTGAGGAACTTACTGGGAAAATTGATGAAGACAAGACAGTGGATGTTGTTTACATGGAGTTTAGCAAGGCTTTTGACAAGGGTTGCATAGGAGTTTGGTCAAGAAGGTTCAGTTGTTTGACATTCAAAATGAGGTAGTAAACTGGATTAGACATTGGCTCTATGACAGAAGCCAGGGAGTGGTAGTAGAGGGTTGCCTGTCTGACCAGAGGCCTGTTGATAGTGGAGTGATGCGTCCATTGTTATTTGTCATCTAGATCAACAATCTAGATAATGCAATAAACTGGATCAGCAAATTTGCGGATGACATCAAGAATGGGGTGTAGTGGACAGCGAGGAAGACTATCAGAACTTGCAGTAGGATCTGGATCAGTTGGAGAATGGGCAGAAAAATGGCAGATGGAATTTAATACAGACAAGTGTGAGATGTTGGGAGGACCAACCAGGGCAGGTCTTACACGATGAGTGTTAGAGCACTGAGGAGCATGGTAGAACAGAGGGATCTGGGAATACAGATTCATAATTCCTTGAAAGTGGTGTCACAGGTAGATAGGGTTGTAAAGAATACTTCTGGAATATTGAACCTCATAAATCAATGTATTGAGTACAGGAGTTGGGATATTATGTTGAAATTTTATGTCAATGAGGCCTAATTTGGAGTATTGTGTGCCATTTTGGTCACCTACCTATAGGAAAGATATCAATATATTGAAAGAGCACAGAGAAAATTTACAAGAATGTTGCCAAGATTTGAGGACCTGAATTAAAGGGAAAGGTTGGATATTATTTGCTGGATAGGAGATTAAGGGAGATTTGACAGAGGTATACAGAATTATGAGGGGTATAGATTGATTAAATGTAAGCAGGCATTTTCCACTGAGTTTGGGTGAGACTACAACTCGATGTCATGGGTTAAGGGTGAAAGGAAACAAGAAGGGGGAGTGTGGTGAGGGTGTGAAACTAGCTGCCAGTGGAAGTGGTGGGTGTGGCATCAATTTCAACATTTAACAGAAATTTGGATAGGTCCGTGGATGGGAGGGATATGGAGGGCTATGGTCCGAGTGC
This sequence comes from Hypanus sabinus, assembly GCF_030144855.1. Taxonomy (NCBI): domain Eukaryota; kingdom Metazoa; phylum Chordata; class Chondrichthyes; order Myliobatiformes; family Dasyatidae; genus Hypanus; species Hypanus sabinus. The sequence continues at coordinate 42,411,052 of NC_082719.1, read as the reverse complement.
AGGTTGATGGGACTCGGCAGATTAATAGTCTGGTATGGACTAGATAGGCTGAAGGGCCTTTTCCTGTGCTGTAGTGTTCTAAGACTCTGTTCATAGAAACAAGGAGTTATTCAGCACAGAAACAGTTCCTTTGGCTCAACTGCTCCATGGTGATCGAGATGCCTGTCTATGCTAATCTCATAGGCTGCATTTGGCCTACATCCTTCTAAATTATTTATGTGTGCACATGTGTTTTAAACATTGTAATTGTAACTGCCTCTACCAGTTCCTGATGGCTTCACATGACCCTGATCGAGGGGGCTAAGCAGGTGTTACACCTTGCCCAAGGGTGATCTGCATGCTAATGGAGGGAAGGAGTACCTTGTGCCTCCTTTGGTAGAAATGGATCTCTCTCCCACCACCCAACACCTCTATAATCAGAGCACACTTCACTGGTTTTGGCATTATTACGCTGGCTGCCTATGTCCTTTAGGATCCATTTAAAAATGCTCTTAATTGTAAATAAGAGTGAATAACCTAGTTCTCAGTTTCTTTTTTGAAGTGTCTATCCCCTTGCATCACTAACCATAATCTTAGATCTGGGAATACTTGTTTGCTTTGTGTTCTTAGAACTAAGCAATATGAGAACTGGTGAGGCATCCTTTCGCTCTTATGCACCAAAAATCTGGAGTACTCTACTGACTGAGATATACCAGGCTAGTACTGTGGGATGTTTCAAAACACCTCTAAAAGCCCATTTTTTAATTTGGCCTACTTATAGGATTATTTAATGCCTGTTGATATTGATTATGTTTATATATATTTTGGTATATTCAATTATATTTTCATGTAATGTTTGTCTTTACTTATAATTTTTAATTTTCTCATATGACTATATTGATTTATCTTTACAATCTGTGTAAAGCACTTTGAGTCTATGTCTTAATAAGACCATAAGATATAGGAGCAGGCCATTTGGCTCATTGAATCTGCACTGCCGTTTCATCATGACTGATCCATTTCCCTCTCGGCTACAATCTCCTATCTTCTCCCTGTATCCCTTCATGCCCTGACTAATCAAGAATCGATCAACCTCTGACTTAAATATGCCTAATGACAGCTGCCTGTGGCAACAAATTGCACAAATTCACCACTCTCTGGCTAAAGAAATTCCACTTCATCTCCATTGTAGGTAGATGTCCCTCTATTTTGAGACTGTGTCCTCTGGTCTTAGACTGTAGGAAATATCCAATGTATGAAAGTTAATCTTAAGGTATGAAAGGTGCTGTATAAATGAAGGTATTATTATCAAAAGATCAATCTTTGTCATTTTCTATTCAGGGAGAACTCTCTCAGCTGTCCAATCTCTTCATAAACTCTGGCACTCAAGTCCAAGGAACATTCTTGCGAATCTTTCCTGCATCTCCTCTAGATTAATTGCAACCTTACACCAGAATTGTACATAATATTCCAAGTGTGACACAAGCAACAACTTGAACAATTCTTGACTTATTCAACAGTATCACACAACTCTTTGGAATCTCAAATGGGAAAATGATAACGGAAAATTGGTAAAAGGAAAAATCAGAATTGGACACATGAAAGTTGCTTTCAGAAATAAATAGAATTTTGAGGAAATAAACGTAGTTTTTTTTTCACTATGTGAAACCACAACCTGAGACTATTTACAATAATAGTTTAAAGCTGATGATCTACATCCCAAGGATTTGAAAAGAGTTGACAATAATTATGAGAGTCATAGATAGGGGAGATAGCCAGAGTCTATTACCCATGGTAGGGTTTATAAAACTGGAGAGTATAAATTTAAGCTGAGAAGGCAGAAGCCTACATTTCTAAATTTATGTAACTGATGATACAAAATTCAATGGAATTGTGACAAGGGTTCAAAGAAGCTTTATCAGGACAAACAGAATGAAAATATAGCAGGTGGAGTATAATGTGGAAAAATGTGAGGTTGCCTGTTGTTTGTACAGTCAGATGTTTTAGTTTTCATTTCATTATGTATACATGAATTGGAATGCATGAGTTAGAGCAAACTTTTAAAACTTTCTAAAGGATAGAGTTGTTTTACATTGGTGAAGAATCTTTGCCAAAAGTCTCCTAACAATGAAAGCTGGATTCTGATTTATGTTGTCAGTACATTTTACCTGAAGTAAAGATGGGATAAAAGAACATTTACAACACTTCACCAGTCCTACATATGAGTACATAGTATACTCAAGAAAATAACCTGCCTGATGACTCAGTCACTCCTCATCAACTTCTATTTATTCAATAGTCTACCTTCAGGTTTGACCTTCCAAACTATATCAAGTGATACACATTGGAAGGTTGAAATTGAAGGCTGATAATAAAGTAAATGGAAGATGTGTAGCAGCGTGGCAGAACAAAGGAATTTTGGGATCTATATCCATAGATCCATTAAAATTGCTGCAAAAGTTGATAGGATGGTTAAGGAGGACTATAGTGTGTTGGCCTTCATTAGCTGTGGGGGGGTGGGGCTTGAGTTCAAGAGATGTGAGGTAATGTTGCAGCTCTCTAAAACTCTGGGTAGACCACACTGTATTGTGATCTGTTCTGGTTGCCTCGTTATAGGAAAGATGTGGAATGTTTAGAGATGCTGCAGAGGAGATTTATCAGGATGCTTCCTGGATGAGTGAACATGTCTTATAAGGAAGGTTTGAGTGAACTGAAGTTTTTTCCTTTGGACCAACGGAGGATAAGAGGTGACTTGAATGAGGTACACAAGATTACAAGAGGCATAGATAGCAGATATAGAGAGGACAACTATGTGTTTTTTTTCTAGGAAAGCAATGACTAATACCAGAAGACAATCTTTTAAGAGGAGGGAGGGAAGTTTAGAGGAGATATCACAGGTAGGTTTTTAACGCAGAATGAAAAGTGCCTGGACCACATTGCTAAGGGTGATGGCAGAAGCTGATACATTAGCAATGTTCAAGAAACGCTTAGAAAGGCACCTGAATGAACAAAACGTGGAGGGTTATGAACTACATAGAAAAAAAGGGTTAGATTGATGATAGAGTAGGATAAAAGATTGACACAAGCTGATGGGCCAAAGGACCTTTATTGTACCGTTCTATGTCTTTGTTAATGACAGTTTTTACACTGGAATGTATGACAATCATGGGTGCTATCATTTAATTAACAAAATATTTTGATTTTATTTCAGTTTTACTTCAGGTAATCTTAATCACTGATTATAACTGATCCTGACAGTTCTCATCTACATAAGTTGCAAAGATGTATTGAACATACACCTGTATCTGTAGGAACAAATTAGAATCCCCAAATTTGCTTGTTGTGAAGGGAAATAAAATATAATAATGATATCTTCCAACAATTTTAAATTACTGCTGAACAATTTTTGTGAATACAAAATTTGCCCTATGAATGAAAGAGTAAGGAGGGAAACATGGCTTTACCAATTCATTAGTCCCCTTGTAAGTATAAATTCCTTGATGGGGTTTTGCGAAGAGATATTGATACCCATTGCCCTTCAACCAGAACAAACAGCCTTCCCATATATCACATTGTTATCTGCCAGCTGAACTCTACACATCGCTGGTAGAGTGGTCACATTTGAGAAAGTGGATTGGGGGTGGCGAACCTTGTGGAATAGGTTGGGATTCTCTTTTTTTTTTAAAGAAAACAAATGCAATGCACATTCCATTTAAAATCGAGCAAAAGTTGAATTTCATTTTATTAAGGGCTTTTAGAGGAGAGTTGGAGGTGCATGATAATAAACTGGTTGTGCCATGTGATATACAGTACAATAATAATGACCTGAGGGGCTACGTATAGGTTGGGGTTTCATCTGGGCAGTGGAAGAGCTGTTCAACAGAACTATTCAGTTTAAACAGGATAACTGGAACCACAAAATGGAGCTGTGTGAGAGAGTAACACTGATTTCACAGAAGAAATAAAAACATTTGCACAGGATAAATAGAAGAAGATAGTAAAAATTAATATGAATGAAACAAATATATATATATAAAATCAGAGAAACAAAGAAACATGGATGAGAAACAAAATATAGACAAAAATAATTAAATTATAACATCAAGCTCTAATTAAATAATGCTGCAATTTGTCCTTATCAAATTCTGAATATACAATTTTCGAGAGAGGAGATTAGGAAAGAACAGTAGGAGCCTCAGTATTAATCAAATGATGGGACCAGTATATAAGGATTTAAACAGAGATGTTGTCCAACTCTTTGGTTTGAGCTAAGCAATAACAAAGGATAGATTAAATTACTAGGAACATGTTGCAACCATCAAATAACAATAAGGAAATTGAAAATGATAGTGGTTTTTGGGAAATAAGTACTGTGCTTATTAACAACAGAGCTATGAATAAAGTGGATTTCATTTATCTGAAAAAACAAACAAGGGTAGGGAAATGTTCATAAGGAGAAAGGGAAGATCTGTTTTTGCAGTTTATTCAGCATAACTTTCTCATTTAATAGGTTTCCCCCACCCAAAGCAACCTCTTGTGGTTGCAGACCAGCCTTATGGTTTAAAAGAAACAAAATTCAGGAGCAACTGAACTGATTTCTTTTCAACCCCATTCCCTTAATTCCCTTTTCTCCCCATAACCCTTAACCCTATCAATCCCTGCCTTTAGTGCAATCAGTGACTTGGCCTCCATTGCCCTCTTGCAAACAAATTCCATGGATTCACCACCATTAGGTTTAAAAAGATCCTTCTCATCAGTTTCAAAGTGACGTCCATTGATTTTGAGGCTGTGTCCTTGGTTCACAGACTCTCCTCCTAATGACACTATCCTCTCCACATCCACTTTATTCCAGACTTTCAGTAATTGGAGGATCAATGATATCTCTCCGAACTCCAACGAGTATGGGTCCAGAGACATCAAATGCACCTTATATGTTAAATTGCTTATTCAATGCTTATCCATGTATCTCCCTCTTTCATCTCTGGCTGCTTACCTAGCTACTGCACCTCCCAGTGGCTCTGACATCCAGCATCATGAAGTGCTTCAAGAGGCTTGGCAAAGTCCCTATTAACCCCAACCAACCCAGACCCACTGCAATTCACTGAAACCGTTTGATGGCAGATGTCATCTCCTTCTGCACAGTAAAGATAACTATGTCAGACCAATGTGTATTGACGATAGTTCTACCTTCAATAATATAATTCCAAGCAAATTCATCACCAAACTCCCACACCCCACACTTCCCATTTCTACCTCCTACCCAAGATCCACAAATCTACCTGTCCAGGTAGACCCATTGTCTCAGCTTGCTCCTGCCCCACCGAACTCATTTCTGCATACCTTGGCACTGTTTCATCCCCCCTTGTTCAAACTCTTCCCACCTATGTTTGTGACTCTTCTCACGCTTTGAATTTTTTCAATGATGTTAAGTTCCCTGGCCCCCACCGCCTTATTTTCACCATAGACATCCAGTCCCTATATACCTCCATCCTCCACCAAGAAGGTCTCAAAGCTCTCCACTCCTTTTTGGATTCCAGACCTAGCCAATTCCCCTCTACCTCCACTCTCCTCTGTCTAGCAGAATTAGTTCTTACTCTCAATAATTTCTCCTTAAGCTCCTCCCACTTCCTCCAAACCAAAGGTGTAGCCACGGGCACCCACATGGGTCCCAGTTATGCCTGTCTTTTTGTTGGCTTTGTGGAACAGTCCATGTTCCAAGCCTAAACGGGTATCCATCCCCCTCTTTTCCTTCGCTACATCGATGACTGCATTGGTGCTGCCTCCTGTACGTATGCTGAGCTCGCTGACTTCATTAACTTTGCCTCCAACTTTCACCCTGCCCTCAAATTTACCTGGTCCATTTCTGTCACCTACTCTTTCTTGATCTTTCTGTCTCCATCTCTGGAGACGGCCTATCTACTGATAGCTACTATAAACACACTAACTTTCACAGCTACCTGGACTATTCCTCTTCTCACTCTGTCTCTTGCAAAAATGCTATCCCCTTCTCATATTTCCTCCATCTCTGCTGCATCTGCTCTCAGGATGACGCTTTTCATTCCAGGACGAAGGAGATGTCTTTCTTTTTTAAACAAAGGGGCTACCCTTCTTCTACCATCAACTCTGCTCTCAAATGCATCTCTCCCATTTCCTGCAAATCTGCCCTCACCCCATCCGCCCGCCACCCCACTCGGGATAGGGTTCCCCTTGTCCTCACCTACCACCCCACCAGCCTCAGAGTCCAACATATAATTCTCTGTAACTTCTGCCACCTCCAATGGGATCCCACCACCAAGCACATCTTTCCCTCCCCTCCTCTTACTGCTTTCCATAGGGATCACTCCCTACGCGACTCCCTTGTCCATTCGTCCCCCCATCCCTCCCACTGAGCTCCCTCCTGGCACTTATCCTTGTAAGCGGAACACGTGCTACACCTGCCCTTACACTTTCTCTTTCACCACCATTCGGATCCCCAGACAGTCCTTCCAGGTGAGGTGACACTTTACCTGTGAGTCGGCTGGCGTGGTATACTGCGTCTGGTGCTCCCGGTGTGGCCTTTTATATATTGGTGAGACCCGACGCAGACTGGGAGACTGTTTCGCTGAACACCTACGCTCTGTCCGCCAGAGAAAGCAGGATCTCCCAGTGGCCATACATTTTAATTCCACGTCCCATTCCCATTCTGATATGTCTATCCATGGCCTCCTCTACTGTCAAAATGAAGCCACACTTAGGTTGGAGGAACAACACCTTATATACTGTCTGGGTAGCCTTCAATCTGATGGCATGAATATTGACTTCTCTAACTTCTGTTAATGCCCCTCCTCCCCTTCTTACCCCATCCCTGATTTATTTATTTTCCCCCCTCCCATTTTTTTTCCTCTCTGCCCATCACTCTGCCTGTTCTCCATCTCTCTGGTGCTCCCCTCCCCCTTTCTTTCTCCTGAGGCCTCCTGTCCCATGATCCTTTCCCTTCTCCAGCTCTGTATCCCTGTTGCCAATCAGCTTTCCAGATCTTGGCTTCACCCCATTCCCTCTGGTCTTCTCTTATCATTTTGCATTTCCCCCTCCCCCTCCTACTTTCAAATCTCTTACTATCTTTTCTTTCAGTTAGTCCTGACGAAGGGTCTCAGCCAGAAACGTTGACAGTGGTTCTTTCTATAGATACTGCCCGGCCTGCTGTGTTCCACCAGCATTGTGTATGTGTTGCTTGGATTTCCAGCATCTGCAGATTTCCAAACTCCAGAGCCTCTTTCTGCAACCAGATCCTTGACTTCCAGAGCAACAGACTGCAATCAGTAAAGGAGGCAGCAACTCTTTTGCCATGATTATTCTTTGGTTCACAAAGTTAAGCAATTAATCTCCTACTCTACTCCCTGTACACTCAGGATTGCACAGCTACATTCTGCTCTAACTCCATCTACGAGTTTGCAGATGATACCATTGTCTAGGCCATACCTTAAGTAACAATGAGTCCGAGTACATGGAGGAGATAGAGTTTAGCAATGGATTGCCATGACATCAAACTTTATCTCAATGTCAGCAAAACAAAAGGGCTAGTCACTGACTTGAGAAAAGGGCGTGGAGCACATGCTCTTGTCTACATCAATTGTGTTGGGGTCAAGGTGTTTGAGAACTTCAAGTTCTTAAGAGTGAACATCATCGGTAGTCTGTCCTGATCCAACCACATCAAGGTCATGGCCAATGCTTATACTTCCTCAGGAAGCTAAAGAAATTTGGTATATCCCCATTGACCCTTACTATTTTTTATTAAGTCTCCGCAGAGAGCTATCTGGATGCAGTACAGCTTGTTCTGCATGTGATGGCAAGAAACTACATAGAGTTGTGGACGCAGTTCAGCACATCCTGGAGACCAGCCTCCCCTCCACGTACTCTGTCTATACTTCTCACTGCCTCAGTAAAGCAGCCAGCAAAATCAGACATCTCCCCCACCCTGGACATTTTCTCTTCTCCCCACTTCAATGGGGCAGAAGATACAAAAGCCTGAAAACACCCAACACTAGGCTGATGAACAGCTCCTACCCCACTGTTAGACTGTTAAATAGTTCCCTAGTGTTTTAAGTCGGACTCTTGACCTCACAATGTACCTTGTTATGATCTTGCATCTTATTGTTTACCGGCACTGTACTTTCTCTGTAGCTGTTACACTTCATTCTGCACTTTCTTTGTTTTACCTTATTTTACCTCTATGTACTGTGCAAAGATCTGATCTATATCAACAGCAAGCAAGCAAAGCTTTCCACTGTATTTTCACTGCATGTGACAATAATAAGCTAATTTGAAATCCATAACACACCATCTACTTTGAACAGTCATGATGGTCTTCCGCTTTAAGACTTTCATCCTAATTTACTCAGCATGAAAGGATATCTAGTTGAGAGAAAGCTGAGCTGGTTAAAGAAATATTTGTCAATCCATTGCTGGTGGAACAGAGAAGCCAGCTATCAGAATGAGATTTTGTTGTTATAGCCCAAGGAGAAATTTTACACATGGGCCTCAACTCAGTCTTAATTTTCATACATGGAATGGAGGTTGCAAAAACTTGGAGAGTTAATTGAGCAGGAAGAGAAAATGCAGAGGAAGTTTCCAATGAAAAACTCACAGAGGTGTGATGCCTGCAGGTACTGTAAACAACAAAAGATTATAGATACCCACCACCTCAGGAACAATCAGAAAGTCTTAAATACTGATACAGGTCTGAACATTCCTCTGGAGCCTGAATGCTTGATAGAACTTGTATCAAAACAAAACAAGATGCCAAGTGCCACTAATGTTACTGGAATGTGTTTGTGGTCAAACCTCCTGAGGATACTGGCTAAAAACCAGCATTGTAGGCACATCAGAGTCATGAATGCCTTCAAAAAGAAGTCAAGACCATTCCTTGGTCAGAGACTTTGCAAAGATAACTACACATTAATTTAGGCACTAATTTTATACTGAAATGCATGAAACATCATATTAGACTGATCAAATTCACAAATTTAGACAATAATGGAAATTTGTCAGTGGTAAAATTCGAATAAATTTAACATTGCCACAACCAACTCTCTTGAAGAATTGAAATAAATTATTAAAGCAATAAACACGTCTATTGGTAAGGCATCGTTATTAGCATTATATAATTTGAGATTCACATTAACTTTTTAATTTCTAGAATATTTCCTCAGGACTGGCATATATTAAAAGATGGATAATGTACTGTTTTGCTATTGAATATTTTACAGTTATTAATCTCACAGGTGAAGAGGAAATTCCAGATTAAACCTGACTGCTGTGGCAGGGCTTGAATGCTATCACCTCCTATAACATGGGTGATAGCAGGGCTTCGCTTCCAGATGACCTCACCGCCTTCTATGGTCACTTTGACCATTGAACATAGAGAAACCATTATGAACCCCCACATTCCCTGATAATCCAATGATCTCAGTCTCTAAAGCTGACATGTGAGCTACCTTCAGGAAGGTGACATCTGACTGGACAGGGCACCTAGCTATGTACTAAAGACCTGTGTTGATCAACTGGCTGGTGTGTTCACTGAGGTCCTTAACCTCTCACATTGGCAGTGTGCGGTATCTACCTGCTTCAAGCAGGCTTTTATACCATTGCCCAAGAAAGCATGGTGGCCTGTCTCAATGACTAGCAGCACTTACATCCATAGTGATCAACTGTTTTGAGAAGTTGGTGATGAAACATATCAGCTCCTGCCTGACAGGTGGCTTGGATCTGCTCCAATTTGTTTACCGGAGCAACAAATCTACAGCACATGCCAGCTCATTAACTCGTTACTCAACCCTGGAACATCAGGACACCAAAGGTGCATACATTAGGATTCTCTTTGACTACAGCTCAGCATTCAATACCATCGTCCTCTCAAAACTAATCAGTAAGCTCCAAGACCTTGCCCTCAATGCTTCCTTCAACAGTTGGATCCTGGGTTTCCTCACTTGCAGATCCCAGTCAGTTTGAATTGGCAACAACATCTCCATGATTTCCATCAACACAGGTGGACCACAGGGCTGCGTGCTTAGCCCCCTACTCTACTCACTTTACACCTATATCTGTGCAGCTAAGCTCAGCCCCAATGCCATAATCAAGTTTGAGGATGACACCACTGTTGTGGGCTGAATCAAATGTAATGATGAAACAGGATACAGGAGGAAGCTTGAAAATTTGAGCGGTGTCTTAAAAACACCATCTCACTCAATGTCAGCAGGATCAAGGAACTGATTATATACTTCAGAAGAGGGAAACCAGAGGTCCATGAGCCAGTCCTCATTGGAGGATCAGAGGTGGAGAGGGTCAGCAACTTTAAATTCCTGGGTTTTACTATTTCAGAGGACTTGTTCTGGACGCAGCACGTAAGTGCAGTTACAAAGAAAACACAGCAGCACCTCTACTTCCTGAGGAGTTAGTGGAGATTCAGCATACCATCTAAAACTTTGACAAACTTCTATAGATATGTAGTGGAGAGTGTATTGACTGGCTGCAAGTATGGAGATCCCAAAGTCTTTGAAGAGAAAATCCTACCAAAGGTAATGTTTTTGGCCGGGTCCGTCATGGGGAAAGCCCTCTCCACCATTGAGCACATCCTCATGAAACACTGTCATGGGAAAGCAGCATCCATAATCAGAGATCCCCACCACCCAGGCTATGCTCTCTTCTAGCGGCTGTCATCAGGCAGGAGGTACAAGAGCCTCATGAATCAGGCCACCAGGTTCAAGAACAGATACTACCCTTTAAACATCAGGCTCTTGAATAAAAGGGGATAACTACACTTACTTGCCCCATCATTGAAATGTTCTGTTATGTACCCCGTAACTGGGTGTCTGACCAGCAGAGAAAGAAGAATCCGTTGGAGTCTGGTGGTACTATATTCAAAAGTATTAATAAAATAAGCAAATCAATATCAATAATGCAAATATATAGATAATACACGTTAGCAATAATAAACCTAAAAGTGTAGGAATAATAATAAGCAATAATAAACAAGCTCTATCAATGTCTAGGGGGTAATGAATTGTCATAGAAAAATATAAAGTTCAGTTCAGTTCATGCGTGCTGAGGTAGTTATTGGTTGTTGTGTTGTAATCATTGGGGAGAGAGAGAGGGAGTGAGAAAAAACAGCTACAATCAGGCAAACCTTCCTTTGCGTTCTTGATCCGTCGTATCGTTGTGGCCGTTCAGTTATGACCCCTCTGTCTTTCAGCTAGACCGTTCTTCTGTAGTGGACTCTTCACTCTGGCATGAGTGGACACACACAAGTCCCCACCGGCCCTGCTATAACACAGTGAGTTTTACTGACCGATCCTTTGTTCGGTTTCTGATGTCCCACACCTTCCCGTGGGTTCCAACACTCAATCAGTGTCCACTGGTGTGTCTGAAGGGTGTCTCTCCAGACCTGACTTTTATCCCTACTCAAAGGGTCTCAGTTGTCAATCAATTTTGAATGGCTGTGTCCATCAAACCAGCCCACTCCGGCTGTCCACTGAGGAATGTTAATGAACAGAATGGTACAAGATAAATAACCCTAACAAGTCATAAGAAGGTGAATCAACAAGTCTCTCTCCCCTCTCTTAACTCTCTTATCTGTAGCAGATGTTCTTGCATGTTTTCTTTACCATCTCTCTCTCTCTCTCTCTCTCTCTCTCTCTCTCTCTCTCTCTCTCTCGCAGCATAGCACCAGTAATGGTTTGTGATTCTCCCAGGGGGGTGGGGGGAACATGGACAACTCTGCACCCTTCTGCCCATCAGAACTGTTCATCCTTCATAACAGTTCCTACTACCAATGTCTCACTTTAAGGACTCTTTATCGCATGCTCTTATTATTTATTGCTATTTATTTATATTTGCACAGTTTATTGTCTTCTGCACTCTGGGTGATCTTTCATTGATCTTGTTAAGATTGCTATTCTATAGATTTGCTAAGTATGCCCTCAAGAAAATGAATCTCAGAGCTGTATGTGGTGACATATATGTACTTTAATAATAAATTTACTTTGAACTTTGAATAATGCTCAGTAATGTGATTTTCAACCTTTTAGTCATCTTACTGGAACTTTAAATTCACTGTTTAGAAACACTATAGTTCCATTTATGAAACAGATCTACTTTAGAGCATGCCATAGGAAGAAAACAAGTATTCTATGAAGCACTTGGAACATATGTATAATTATCATTGGCTTAACATTCACATTGTTTTGACCAGTAAAGTCAAGGTATCTTTAATTTATAAACTTAAAGATTTATAAATATCATCTTGATCAAAAAATTGCTGATAATTGTGTTACATCTGTTTGAAACAATGTACTTCTGACTTCTAGAATGACAGGCTTCACTGTGTCTTTGTGGTTTCTAACTCTGTACTTCTAAAAGCAGTGGACTGGGTTTTGCTATGCACAGCTCTCTATCTAAATTTGCCCCTGAGATTTGACGATGTCCCATATTTATTTGGAAGCACTCTACAAGGGATTGCAGAAGCAAGAAGCTGAATCAACAGTCAGATGCTGGAGAAGCGTGAAACCTTGATAATTCCTTTCCTTCCACAGATGGTGCTCAACCCACTGAGTTCTTCCAGCAGATTTTTTGTTGCTCCTATGTTAGTGTTCCATAAAAAAGAACGTGGTGGCTATAAGCCTCCTGTACAAGAATGGTATCTTTGCTTTCCATCACATATTTGGTAAAATTTAAGGCAGGACAAGAGCAACTGTGTTAATGCTATCTCCCCTGGCAATCAGAAACCTTCAAGAACTATTAAAAATAAAATAGACAAAAGCATTAAAAACATTACAGTGAAATATCCCCTATACAGGTAACTTTATCTTCCCATTCTTATAAAACTTCCCTTGGGATGAATGAGTTTGTGCATCCTGTTTTGAACATGCTGACCTTTCCTTTGGGTGGAATCTGTCAGCAAGATGGTACTCATGCTTTCAGCAAGAATCCATAGCTCGCAGTGAAATAGGATGAGCCAGAAAATTAACTGAAATTCCTGTTAAAAATAATGCTCAAAAGCTAATGTGCTCTCTTTCTGCCATCATGGACACTTACACTAGACGCTGCTTCTGCAAAGGACCCCATGCACCCCTCATACAATCTCTTCTCTTTCCTGCCTTCTGGGAAAAGGCTCTGAAGCATTCGGGCTCTCACAACCAGACTATGTAACAGTTTCTTCCCCCAAGCTATCAGACTCCTCAATACCCAGAGACTGGACTGACACCTTGCCCTACTGTCCTGTTTATTATTTATTGTAATGCCTGAACTGTTTTTTGTGCACTTTATGCAGTCCAGTGTAGGTCAGTAGTCTAGTGTAGCTTTCTGTGTTTTTTTTATTATGTAGTTCAGTCTAGTTTTTTGTACTGTGACATGTAACAACATGGTCCTGAAAAACATTGTCTCATTTTTACTATGCACTTTACCAGCAGTTATGGTTGAAATGACAATAAGAGTTGACTTGACTTGACTTGTAAATGCCATCAACAGCAGGGTTAAAATTTAAGATGAGGATGGTGCATGGGCTGTACAGGGACCATAAATTGCACATGCACATGGCAATATTGTATAAGGAATTGTAAGTTAAGATACCTCTTGCAGAGTTCTTTATAGGCTACACAGTGGAATTAGCTTGTTATCTGATGTAATTTGTCATTTGTCATTGTGTTAACTTTTGAGGTAGAGATGAATTCACAAGCTTTTGATAAAGGAAAAAGAATACAGCTAACAGCTAAACTGACAGTGAATGGGAATTTACTGAGTGGACAGTGACTTTGGGAAACTTGCACACTGTTCGTGCACTCTGAAAATTTAAAGATGTGTTTTGCGAAGTGTGTTGGCAATGACAAGGATATTATTGTACAATCTCTTAAAAAAATTGTCCCTTTTTCTTAAAGGCATAAGTGTTGGACCCCACAACAAATTGCATGAAAGACTTCCTTGCAACATGATAAAATGTCTCAATTTTTTTCAATTAGTTCAGTATTTAGAATATGGTTATTGCTGTCAAGGACAGAATTTATTGTTCATACCTGATTGTTATTGAGTTAACGGTGGTGAACAATCTGCTTGAACAACTGCAATCCTTCTGGTGAAGGCATTGCTTAATTTCAGTTTGGTTGTGATTTTCAGGGTTTAAACTCAGCAAGGAAGATGAAACACACATTTCCATAAGAGGATGGTGTGTGATTTAATGAAGAACTTATGGATGATATTCTCTTGCACTGTGGCCATGTCTTCAGTAAAAACGCATGGCTCTTGGTGAATTAAAACTGGCCAACTGTTGACAATTTTCTCTTCTAAATTGAAAACAGTGCTGAACATTTTAGATAGACTATATAAGGTGGTGGGAGATGACAGAGGTGTGGGCCAGATAGATTGTTAGTTGGAAGTAGAGTTCAAACAGTTGGAGGGAAGCAGGTTTGACAGAAGGGACGATAAAGCATTTATATATCTCAGGGCTTGCAAGCAAAGTTGTTGAGGCATCTGTCTCTCCTTTGCACTTTTTAGCTGCTGAGCACTGGGAGATTAAAAAAAATAATATTCAATGCAAAGAAAACTCATTATCTCATATGGAGGTTAATTGTTGCTATAATTACCTGTCCGTCTGCTGTGTGTGCCTCACTCTTGGAAAAGGACTCCTTGAAACCATATAACCCAAGAATTATACATTTGAATTTATTCTGTTCCCCATTATACTCAATTTGGAGTTAATATTCATCCCTTTTCAGCAAGTACCTTTCAGTATTTTGTAATCCTAAAACCATTATATAAATTAAAATTAAGATTTAAATTTGTGAGTTTAGCCTTGAGTTTCTTCATTTACCTTGATCTTGTTTCTGTGTATGTTCTTGGGTGGGCTTCTTATCCAGCTCAGAGTGTACTCAGTGTGACTTCAGCTTGGTTCCAGCAGCTTTTGCATTATCCAGTATTAACAGCAGTGTAACATCAGTAAAGAAACACCGGTATTTAATCATACAAGATTAATAACAAAAAACTTGGTATATTGGCCTTAAGAAAATGCTCTCATATTTTATCGTGCGATTATAGCTGAAGAAACTGTGAAATTTAATTTTCTCTTACAATTAAGAATGTTTTTCTTCTTAGTTTTAATTATTATTAACTCATTTGTTATTATGTCTGTGCATACTTTTACTGTACATATTTTCTAATTGCGCATCAGGATATTATTGCTACATGAATATCCGTCAAATTCCTTAGGGGCATGGTCAGAAAAGCTTTTTCTATTTAGTCAGATGCAGCAACTGCAAAGATTATATAGTAACCACAGTGAAAGAGTGAACTTAAACCTGATATTATACGGCCATTAACTGCTAAGACTGTCCAGTATAGATGCTGACAGCCCCTGGGCTTTCAAGGACGCAATGTATTATTCATTGTGCTGCATGTGAACGTTGCACATATTGCTGTGTGTTTTAAAGCTCATAAGTTATCTTCCAGTAACTTGATTATAATGTGCTAACATTAATAGCTGCTCTTCCTATTTTAAAAACAGCACTTCATTTGAAGGTTAGCCACAAAAAAAGTCTTACAACAGGTTCATGATGAATCCATTTGTCATAAAATGCAATTAGTATTTTAATAGGCTTGGTATACACATACAGAGATTTCAGTGTACAGCAGACTTGTGATTAAATCCTGCTTGTACTGTTGATGTATCCTGTGTACTATTAATCAGTAGTAATGAAGGCAAAATAATCACATCTGTGTGGTGGATAGTACTTTAGGCAGTTCTCATTAAAGTAGCAATTCTCAAGGGGTTTCTGTGATTATAGTTTGCAAGTTTAATTGTCTCTTGGTTACAAAATGATTTTTAGGGCTGTTCTATTTGAAAGATTTTGATAGAATTCCTGTTATGTTTTGAACTGGATGATAAGTTATCAGTCTTTCATTAGGACACCAACAACGCCAATAAGTATTTATGCAGAGACATTAACCTAGGAAAGCATTCCAAGACACTTTATCCAACAGAAGTTAAAATCAATCTACATAAAGGAATATTGGAGCAGACTGACCAAATGCTCTGCAAAACAGTAGCTTTCGTTTAATGTTTTTCTTTGACACTGTACAGAAGGAAATCATCCAGTCCCTTCCATCTATATTGACCAGATTTGATGCTATTCAATTTACACTAATTTCCTAGTCTTACAGTCTCATATGTTTCAGGTCCTTCCCCATTCCCTATATCCAGGTCTCTCATGATATTGTACTCTTCGATCAAATCTCTGCTCAATCTTAGTCCAAAAAAACATCACCAGCCTACCTTCTCCACATAATTAAGGTTATTCATCTCTGATCATGTCCTTAATACTTTCTGTAGTGTACTGATCAGAAATGTACACAGCTGGTGCCAAAACAAACTGCTGGAGGAAGCAGACTCACGAAAAAGAATTTTTTTTGTGCCCCTCCACTTCTTGATATCAGGTCTTCATAGTGTATTTCCTCACTTTTACTGAATTTAATTTCATTTCTTCCATCTGTGTACACCAAATCTTCATGCAGCTGAGAGCTACCTCACAATCAACCATAATGACAATCTTGGTATCATCAGCAAAGTTCCTATTCGATGCACTTATATCTAAGCCTTCTAAAAAGTAATTCACAAAGTACTTCATACAGACTTACCAATGAAGTCTGTGTGGCCATACCACGCACAAAGCTGCCTTTGATCATTATCCTCTCCTTTCTCTCAACTTTTAATCTAATTTTCAATCCGAATGGTCACTTTCTCTTGCACCTAGCTTTCTGATCAATCTGCTAGGTGAAAGCATCTTAAAAGAAGGGCTGGTAGCTGGAGACATTTAGTGTAGTTGTAACTTTGCATACCTGCGCATTTGGTTGAAGACAATTCTATTCATCGAGCACTGGATGACATACAGGTGGTCAGACAATATAGATGCAGCTGAAGCAAAATAACAAATGTTTTAGAATTCTTTATATGACTCATTATTAATTAGTACTTTCCATGAATGTAGTCCCAGTGATGAGATCTTTGAATCACCTCTACCGGTTATTTGTGAGGGCATCTGGTGGTATCTCAGCCAGTATGTCCCAGCATTGAGGAAGTTCCATTATCCCAAGTATCATCTTTCAACAGAGAAAGCCACTCACTTTCTTGTTGACGGCATATTAAGCATAGTTTACTGATAATACATCTCTGCTTTGTAATGGCATTTCTGCCATATTGTTCATGTTATGCTAACTGTGATCACAACAAAACATTTCCCAGCTCATTTATGAGCTGGCTATCTTGTACAATTTTAAGTCTATTCACTTTAAAGCTGAAGTGTCTACAGATAGTCTGGAGGATAGAGATATGAAGAGAAATAGCATAGAATCAGACCTTTTGGCCCACTTAGTTCATACCAACAATCAAACACCCTAATCCTGCCCTAACTCATTTTACTCTCCTCATCATTCTATCAATCCCTTCCCAGGTTCTAACACAACATGAGCAACTTACAATGGCCAAATAATTAACCACCAACTAGTTTTTGGGAAACTGGAGTAACTGAAGGAAGCCTACATAGTCATAGAGAAAATGTACAAATGTACAGGCAACACGCGGGATCTGAATTGAACCTGCATTACTGGAGCTGGGTGGAGGCTGTTCTTCTAGCCGCACCACCATGCCACCCACTGACTGACGGTGACAAAATGGGAGAGAAAGAGACACCACTGCAAGTGACTGCCTTATTGAGACTAAAATAGATAAGACTGGAACCAGGTGAGAGATTGAAACCCAGCAGCCAGGGCAGGAAGCATTTGGAGGAAGATAATAGGATCAAAGGTTGTGGGCAGGTTAAGAAGGGCAAGAATGGATAATTAGCTTTGTAACAATCATGTGGGATGCCATTAATAACATTAATAAGGTGGGCACACAATAATTTCAAAGCAGCCTTATAAATCTCTGTTAAAGAAATGATTATTTATGACTTAGGAAATTCATTATAAATTTATGCAATTTCTTTGTTTTGTGCCTTCCTGATTCTCAATGTAATCTTGCTCTGAATTAATTAAAATCTTCACTTGATAGCATGAATGTGCAATGAGTACAGCATGGGGCATATGCTTTAGGAATCTTCAATATAATTTCTTCATGGCCTCTGCTGTGAACAGCTGGAGTTTATTCTGTAAACAGAATCATAGCTGGAGAAAAATATAAATGACTTTAGTTAACAATCAGAAATGTAGCTTGCAAGTGCCATATGTACCAAATCTGAGCTGATCATAGCCTATTTTTTTCATTTTATATGCCAGGTGTCATACTCGAGAAACAATATTGCCTGGATTTGCCGTGTAGTAGAGAAACCTTGAAAAATATACAGCCTAAAATCTTTTTATGAATATTGAAAATGTTTATCACAACATTCTCTGTTCATTTTATCGTGGCTGTTAATCTGTTAAAGATAATTTGATTATTGTTACTAGAATAATAAGTATTAATATTTTATATAAACTCATTAATTGAAAATGTAGCACAATGTGATTTTAATCTATAATGAGTAAACAACTACTTATTTGCAAGTGTTTCTTTCATTTTGACAAATTTGTGATTCAAAATAACATACAACAAAAATAGTCCAATAAAATTGATTATTAACAATGGTCGTGAGAAATAGGAATCTTTTGTGCCAATTTTGTGGATGCAGTGATTTTCCCAGAATCTCAAAAGTATGCCTGCAATAGGTTTATTTATGGAATGCTTCACAATTCAAATCTTATCCATATTGTGCAAATGACTGTGAGAAGTGGAAAGCAAACGGGGCAAGATATCATTCAATTTGCAACACTGAAGAAGGATAGATCACCCTATTCTGTATTCGCTTTTCTGTGCAGCATAACACAATCTGAATACCACATTCATCTTCTGCCCAATCACCTGTATTACTATTCTTAAGCACAACAATCCAAATAGTGACATCCCTGAACGCTGGTGTGCTTAGTATCATGGAATTCATTTTGCTACAGTTATGTGTGCATTGTCTCACAACGCCAGTGACCTGGGTTCAATCCTGACCTCTGGTGCTGTTTGTGTAGAGTTCACGTTCTCTCCCTGTGACTGTGTGCCCTCCTAAATCCTAAAGACATGCAGGCTAAATTGCTTAATTGCCCACTATATAGTGACCCTAACATGTGGCTAAGTGGTAGAACCTAGGTGGTAGTTGATGGGAACATGCGGAGAATCTTAAACAGTGGGGTTTAAGTAGGATAGTTGATGATTGGTGTGAACTAGTGGGCTGAGAGGCCCGTTTCTATGCTGAAAGTCTGTAGGATACTGACAAACCAGAGGGTGGCTAATTGGTGTCAAGGTACAGCAGTAATGGTGATACTCAGTGAGAAATGCACACATGTGCACAGTGTGCTGAAGGAAAATGATCACAATCTTCAACAGCACATGCTCTCACAATCTCTAAAGGAGGCATATGAAAAGAAGGATAGATCATTTGATTCTGCATTGGCTTACCTGTGCAGCATAAGACAATCTGAATCCCGCATTCATCTTTCTGCTTCCTCCCCATCCTGTGAGCTGCTTGGTTCCTGCTTTTTTCATCAAGGCCCAGTGCAGGCTGCAACCTCCGTGCTGACGTTACTGGGAACCCTCTACAGCCAATCTCCATGTGAAATAGCCACGTCTGCCATCCTTTGTCCCTGCATGCTTGAACTAAGGATTGGTACTTAAAGGCCTTCCTCTCGTGAGCCTCCTCAAATCCTTCCTCTCAATGGTACTGTGAGCGCCACCAGAATGATTTTTTGTCTTTGGTGGACCACGGTATGAGGTCTGACCTAAGTGTTGTTTGCACCTCTTCCCCACATTGACCACCATCTTCTATCATTTGGCAGTTTGCAGCAGATTGAATTTAGGCTTCTTTGATATGACTGGCATGGCCCTCTCCTTCATGAAAATGACTGCCCTGTTTGTCTCTCTGCCAACTGGTCTCTTTACATCTTTCCCACTCCAATGTGTCAGCAAGGGACAGCAGGACCTTGTCGTGGTGCCACCTATACCATCCTTGTGTTAAAGCTGTTTTTCATCCTAACAGTATGTGTGCCAGTGAACCCCACTTACCACAGACCCTGCAGGTGGGGTCCTCTCTCAGACCCCATGTCTGCAGCAGCGATGGAATAGGGTGAGTGTCATACGCAGACCACAGGAAGAAAGAAATATGGAAAGGCTCCAGTCTTCAAACCTCTGCCTGAGTAATCTTGTGCTTGGGAAGATCTCTGTTCATCCTGGCACCCTAAGACCCCAACTCCACTGTCTTTGATACCGCCTTTCATCCACGTGGTTCCACACATTTGCGTGGACCATGCCACGCCTATCCCTTGTACTTGTACTCCTCTATCATTAGAAGTGTGCTGAGCCAAGGCCTTGCTGTCCCAGGCATAGGTTGCCAATGATGTCTCTCAGTTGCAGGGAGCTCACTATCTAGTCTAGGTCCAAGCTGGTGGCCCACTTTCAGCTTGAACTTGTTGTGACTCCTGCTTGGTTTATTAGCTTGTCATCAGAGCCCCTCAGTGTTAACACAACTCTACACTTTGCCACCTTGAACTCCTCCACTACTGATGATTATGGGAGCTGTAGATCTTATGTAGAGCCCCACTGAAGAAAAACTTGGGGGGGTGTTCCCCAGCCACCCTTGCAGGTGCTTGTCTTTCCTCTTGATGTCTCCTACAGTGGTCAAGGGGAACTC
Source organism: Hypanus sabinus (assembly GCF_030144855.1). NCBI lineage: Eukaryota > Metazoa > Chordata > Chondrichthyes > Myliobatiformes > Dasyatidae > Hypanus > Hypanus sabinus. Next base: position 42,390,347 of record NC_082719.1, on the reverse strand, counting down.
GTACACCATGAAAAGCCAGAGCAGCTTCAGTAGAGGACTATATTAGTACAGCCATGTCTTAAATTTACCAAGGTGTCCGGTTTTGTCGATCTTCAGCCATTCTTCAGTCTGCTTCACCATTTTAGTAGAAAGGGGATGTCTGTGGTCTCTGAAATGTGTTTATTTGTTTATTTAGAGATAAAATGCCGAATAAGCCCTTCTGACCTTTCAAGCTGTGCCATTGGCAACTCCTGATTTAACCCTAGCTTAATCACGGACAATTCACAATGACCAATTGACCTACTAACCAGTATGCCTTTGGACCGTGGGAGGAAACTGGAGCCCACAGAGGACTCCCACATGTTCCACGGGAAGGACATACAAATTCCTATGGGGATGCCTGGATTGAACTTGGAATTATGATGCTCTAAGCTGTAATGCTCTGCACCCACTGATATAATGTAGCCACTGAACAGACATTTGAGCTCCTTTCTCTCTGTAACCTCTTGAAGATGTTATATAGATTGGCTGACTGGTAGGCTGAGCAGGACAGAATTACAAATGAAGGAAAAATGGAGAGAGGAATGGCAAGTGCCGACAGCTAAACCTGATTCAAATAGAAAGAAAGAGCATGTTTACTGAGGTTAGAGAATTCTAAATTGAGTCCTGGCAGTTTGTAACATGCCCAGACAAAAAAAAGAGATAACGTTGGTCGATCTTACATTAAGTTTTGTTGTAGCTGTGCAGAAGTTCATAGACGGAGAGGTTGGAATGGGAGGGTGAATTAAAATAGCCAGCAGCTTGATGCTCAGTATTGTTCCTGTGGACTGAGAACTTTAGTAGAGGCAAGAAGAGAAGCATGCGAGACCAGCAGAGATCCTATTAGAGGATGGAGGTGGACTATTCAAAGTTAGTCATCACTGGAGGAGAAATCACAATGAATTCAACAGTAATGGGGGAAAAATCAGATGCTGGAAATTTGTGACAGCAACAAAAGCCGGAAGAACTCAACATTTGACTGGTTTTTCTTTCAAATATGTTGCTTAACCGGCTGAGTTCTTTCAGCTTTTTGTTTCATATTTCAACGTCTGCAGTTTTGAGTAATTTTCCACCTGAAGGAATGGGTTTCAAGATTTGCTGAAAGCAAATTGGGTGTTGGACTTCCCCCTGCACTTTGAGATTGGACTTTGGGTTTCTGGGATACTTCCCTTTTCACCTTATATACTACATTCCCATCACCTACTATCATTGGCTTATTCCACTGAGTATATTGAGAGAACTCCTGAATGAACTATCCTCCAATTCCCCCCTCCCCTTCCCTCTAGCATCCTGCACACTACCCTTGCCACAACTTAAGCTGCTCTGCATCATTGCAAAGTGACAGCATTCCTTCTTCATGATTATTTTCTTGCTGTTAATTTAACTGGGCAAACTACTGTAAAGGAAGAATTCTGCACTTATACCATATGCAGTTTATGAATTAGATGTGATTGTGAGATGGGAGGTCTTGGCTATGAGCAAGAGGATTCAGTGTGAGGATGCTGTCATCTTCAGTGGTTTCAGTCCCTCCATTGGCCAAGACAATATCCCGGGCTGTACCATAAGACCAAGTATTATCTCCTCCACGTATCTTAGCCTGTTCCATCAGGTTAGCTTGCTGTCCATGACTGTACATTAATTTATCTGGCAAGATAGAGGGAAGCTTTTCCATGGCTGAATCTGCCTTGCTACCACAGAAAGTGATCATTGCTGACCTGATAGTAAAATCATCAAGCTATTGTGATTGACCAGCTAGTGGAGTGTTGTGTCAGTACTAATACTGTATGAGGGTAACATGAGTCCGTTTGAGTAAGAATTTTGCTAGAGGTGAAGGTATAATGCTGGAGCTTAATAGTGCAATTGGTAGAATTATGGTACTCTTGGGTATTGACTGCTGTATCTATGAGAATGTGCTTCTAGTAGGGCCTAACTCCTTTCCAAATGCTAATCCAAGGTGACCAGTACAGCTACAAGTTTTCAAGCGTCATCTCTCATGATTTTTATTACATCAAAATAAACTTCATTCATAATTAATGCATTAAGTCGTGTTCAATTACATTTCTTAAAACCAGTAGACCTGTTGCCACTGGTGCCTCTCATGATTTACCATACTTCAATGTCTCAACATTTGATGTATGCACTTCCTTTAATAAGTTCAGACCAACCTCAAGCAGCGCTAAGTACTTTTAATGTGGCCATTCAATATCAGTGACAATGATAATTCATCTAGCCAATAAACAACACAATAGCTAGGCATTCAAGTTCATGGACAGAAGTTCAAAGCTGTAATGCATTGCAATTTCTGCAATCATTGGAATTAGAATCTAAGGTCTTTTGAATATTTTTACACAATGAGATTGCAGCTATGTCAAGTAAACACCCACAAAAATCTTTATTTCTTCCACAAAGTAAAAAGGCTACAGATTTCCTTGGAACCATTTCCTCTCTGGCATTGTGCTATTAACAGAAATGTGGTGAAAACATGACTCATGAACAGATATAATTCTGGCAAAGATGTGGTGAAATGTTGGGAGGAACATTGAGGAAATTTGTGACTTTATTAGTTTAGTGCTTTTTGTTTAAAATCTTGAAGGATTAAATGATCATATTTAGATTCTCTAAGTGAACTGGAGTGAATATATCATTAATCATTGTAATTTTGTCTCCATTTTAACTATTACAAAGAAGGTTTTCCTAGCATTCATTGCTTTTCTGTTTTCATTACAGAAGGGACAGAATTCCAAATATCATCAAGCTAATTTCTGCATGGAGTCTGAATTGAGTGCATATTTTTATTTAACATGACCATAACTTTTTTTCTACTGACACAATTTACAAAGACTGTCATACGTTCTGCAGCAGTTAATAGATGTTCACATCACATTATTCACATTCCCAAAGCAGTCTATAAAACTTCATAGTCACTGCCAGTTAGTATCGTGGGCTACCTGACTGGTAGAGCACAGTTTGTGCAGCTTCAGATCTGTGCGTCAGATATGGCTATAAGCAGCAATAGGGCCCCATAGGGGTCTGTATTGGCTCCTTCCTGTTTTACCCTATATACCTCGGATGCAACACTGAATTATGCCATCTGCAGAAACTCTCTGATCACTCAACAATAGTTGGGTTTATAAACGGAGGACGGGAGGATAAATGCAGGGTGCTGGTGGAGGACTTTGTCAAATGGTGCAAACTGAATCATCTGTAGCTCAACATCAGCAAGGCAAAGAAGATGGTGATGGACTTTAGGAAGACTAAACTTGCACTGCTCCCTGTTACTATTGATGGTGAGGATGTGGATGTGGTGAGGACCTACAAGTACCTGGAGGTGCACCTGGATGACAGACTTGAGTGGAGCACCTACACAGAGGCTGTGTGCAAGAAGTGCCAGAGTCACCTCTACTTCCTGAGGAGACTGAGGTCCTTTGGAGTATGCAGGCCTCTCTTTCACATGTTCTACCAGTCTGTTGTTGCCAGTACAATTTTCTATGCCTTGGTGTGCTGGGGCAATGGCATCAACATTGGTGATGCCAGAAGGGACAACAAACTGATTAGAAAGGCTGGCTCTGTTATAGGAGTCAAACCGGACACTGGAGGCTGTGGTAGAACAAAGGACCCGATGGAAAATCCTGGCAATTCTGGACAATGTTTCTCACTCTCTTCATGCCGCCTTGGCTGAACAGAGGAGCACATTTAGTATTAGACTAAAACAACTGCACTGCTCCAGAGAGCACTAGACGAGGTCATTCTTACCCTCGGGCATTAGGCTCTATAATGAGTCACCCTGTCGATGGGGAAGTGAAGACCCCCTCCTGTTAGGCTGTTCGAGATAACTTATTTTTTCTTCTTACTTTTCTTCTAATATTTGTATATCTGCACACTTGTAATGTTACTGTGACATTGTAATTTCCTTTGGGATCAATAACGTATCTATCTTTCTATCTATACTTTCTTAATGTAGTCACACAATTCAATATTGCAGCATTCAAGTAATGACTATTGTTTACAGTATTGCTTGGTGAGATTGGTTAAGGGATAAATATCGGCCAAGGCTTGGGAAGCGCTCACGTAGAGTCATAAAGCACTACAGCACAGAAAAAGGCCTTCCAGCCCATCTAATCTGTGCCTGGACTAACTGACCTGCATCTAAATTATCGTCCTCCAGCCCCTCCCATCTGTGTATATATCCAAATTTCCCTGAACTGCTGAAATCAAACCTGCATCCACCACATCTGCTGGCAGCTCATTCCACACTCTCACCACCCTCTGAGTGAAAAATTTCTCCCTCACGTTCCCCTTAAATATTACACCTTTCACCCTTAACCTATGACCTTTACTTCTAGTCTCACCCAAACTTAGTGGGAAAAGCCTGCTTACATTTACCCTATCAATACCCTTCTTAATTTTGTGTACAGTATCTTTATCAAATTTCCACTTATTCTCTTATGCTCTAGGGAATAAAGTCCTAACCTATTCAACCTTTCCCTGTAACTCAGGTTCTGAAGTCCCAGCAACGTCATTGTAAATTTTCTCTTTATATTTTCAGTCTTATTGCTATTCTTCCTGTTGGTAGGTGACCAGAATGGCACACAATACTGCAAATTAGGCCTCATCGATGTCTTATTCAACTTCAGCTTAACTCCTGAATGCAGTACTTTGATTTATGAAGACCAAAGTGCCAAAAGCTCTTCTTATGACCCTATCCCACTGTGACACCACTTTAAGGAATTATGGATCTGTATTCCCAGATGACTCGGTTTACCACACTCATCAGGGCCCTACCATTTACTGTGCATATCCTACCCTGATTTGTCTCCCCAAAAGGCAACACCTCACACCTGTCTGTATTAAATGCCATCTGCCATCTTTCATCTCATTTTTCCAGTTGGTCCAGATCCTGTGGCAAGCTTTGATAACCTTCCTTGCTGTCCACTATATTCCCATCTGCAAATCTGCTGATCGGGTATACCACACTGTCATCCTGACTATTGATATAGATGACAAAAACCAATGGACCTAGCATTGCTCCCCAAGGGCGCTGCTAGTCACAGACCTCCCGTCAAGAGCGATTATTTACTACCACTCTCTGGCTTCTCCTGCTAAATTGATGTTGAATCCAGTTTACTACCTCATGATGAGCGCCAAGTGATTGAATCTTCTTAGCCAGCCTCCCATGTGGGACCACGTTAAAGTTCATGTGGACACTATCCACTGTCTTCCCTTCATCAACTTTCCTGATAGCTTCCTTGAAAAAGTCTGTAAGATAGGTTAGTCCATGCACAAAGCTCTCCTGTAACAGTCATGGGGTCTTCGATATTTACTTATGGTGAATATCATGATGGTTAGCTCTAGTTGTCATCAAAATGTACAGAGAAATATGTTGTTTGCATCACCGACCAACATAGTCAGAGGACATGCTGGGGGCAGCGCACAAGTGCTGCCATGCTTCTAGTATCAAAATAACATGCCCACGGCTTACTAACCCAAGTCATATGCCTTAGGACTGTGGGAGGAATCAGGAGCAACTGGAAGAAACACATGCTTTCATGAGAAGAATGTACAAACTCCTTACAGACAACAGTAGTTAACACTATTACAGTACATAACACTGTAATAGTGTTATGCTAATCACTACACTACAGCGGCGCCTGTAAGGGCAAATGCGATTTAATGCTACGTTCACGGGAGGTGGGATTTACCACTTCATTCTTCTGTACAGCACTGAAATGGCATTCTTGATTCTGTAAAGGCTCTGGAGTGAGGTTTCAATTCACGATCTTCCGAAAATACTTCCATAACCAGTGTCTTGGATTAATTGTGCTGTGTGTTCCATAGCAATGAAAAATGAACATTACAACCACCCTCTGTGTGTGGTGGGCTACCAGCACTTTACCAGTGCGAGAGTGAAGCAAACTCTTCTAATCTGTGAAGGATCTCCCAGCTTTCCCTAATTGCGATTTAGTTATTTTCATGGGTGATTTGAACTTGAGTTAATTTGAATACATATATCTCCATTAAAAGATGAATGTAGGATAATTAGTTGCCCATATTCATGTTAATCACAGTAATTTTTGGAATTATCTGGCCTCTTGTTCTGAAAGCCCATAAGACCACAAGACATAGAAGCAAAATTATGCCCTTTGCCCAATCGAGTCTGCTCCACCATTCTATCATGGCTGATTTATTATCCTACTCAACCGCATTTTCCAGCCTTCTCCATGTCACCTTGATGCCCTAACAAAATGGAGAGTACATTGTTTTTAGCGATACAGCGAAGTGACAGGCCCTCCCGGATGAAGAGCCTTCACTGCCCTATTACACAAGTGGCCAACTACCTCCTATCCCGTATGACTTCAGAATGTGGGAAGAAATCAGAGCAAGTGGAGGAAATCCTCAGACAGCGGCAGGAATTGAATACGTGCGAAGGACACTGTAAAGTGTTATGCTAATATCTACACTACCGTGCCTATCTCATGAAAGAAGTGAAGATCTTTACTTCTGTGTGGTGGAGTCTGGCTTCCTTAAGTATATCGGCAAGAAGTCACAGTGGATGCATCCACATTGAGGGACTTTACAGCAAGGGGAAGTTAAAATGGCAAGCCGGATTCCTGACATGTACCCAATGGATTTTCACTCTTGGCTAAGCAGACTTTCAATCTGACATGAGAATAAATGCTACACAAGAGATGCCTGAGCACAATTTAAATGATTGCTTCATATCTCAGTGAGAGCAGACGATACACAGAAAAATTTAACAGAAAGTACACTGATATCAGAAAGTCCAGGGAAGCAGATTTTATCTTATTTTCTCTATTGTCCTTCTAGACAGCAATTATATCTCAAATTATCTCTATCCAGTGGTTCAAAATTCCCAATTGTTGCTGGACACTTCCTGCAAGTATCAGTTAGTAACCCCACACTCTAAGTTGCCCTACTCCCAGGGCAGCTGACTATCCCTCACCTGTTTCTACTCATGCCTGCCAGTATTAAGGTTATACCCACTGACTTTGGGTAGGAGTGAGTGCCAGCATATGAGAATGAGGCCAAGGATAACAAATCACTGGGGTGGTGAATCTACCTTGACTTCTAGTCTCTCGATTTTTCCCCAAGTTCAAACTGCAAATTTTAACCTGGTCCTGAACCTCACTGTTGGCCATTGAGCAGACTGGGCAGCCATCAGAATTTTACTTTTGCTGATGCTCACTTCACAGGGTTGGCTTCCAGCAGGAATCTCCGGATAATTAACATGCACAGGGACACTGTCTGTTTCTGTTTATTCTTAGCCAAGGGGCAGAGAAACTATTATTAGTTTTGCATATGAAGGCTGGTTTAAGGTTAATTTACTCAATGCAGACCAAGTAGTAAATCTATAAATTGGTTTGTCCAGCTGATGATGCAGCACTCAGCTCATGTAACCACTGACCCAGTTAATTTATGGCCTTTTATAGTGAAACACATTTTACATAAATAATAAAATATTATTAGACATTGATTCCTGATATCCGGATATAGGATACATCTCATATACTTTGCACAAGGTCAAGAAAGCACGTGAATATGTACAATCATATACTGCATCCAGTCCTGGCCATTATTGGGATACATTCTGATGATAAATGAATTAAATTTAATTTTTAAACACCAGCCTAGAAAAGGCTTTGGCAAATAGAATAATATGTGGTCTCAGTACCTTCAGGAAATCAAGCAGGACATTACTGCATTTATAGCTTTGAAGCCAATAAACTAATTTTGAAACATATTGAAATGTAGGAAACACAGTAGCTAATTCATGCATCACAATGACACAAACTATAATGTACTAATGAGCATATAATCTTGCTGATGAAATACAGAATTGGTCAGTTTGTTGTGGAGAACTTCCTTAATCATCCCCAAGTGTTACTATGGGATCTATTCCTTCCGTGATTGATGGACGGTGACTTCAGAATCAGGTTTAACATCACTGGCATATGTTGTGAAATTTGTTGTTTTGTGGCAACAGTACATTGCAATACATAATAAAAAAAACTATAAATTACAATAAGAAATGTATAAAAATAAGTAGTGCAATAAGAGAGCAAAAGAATATTGAGGTAGAATATGTGGGTTCATTCAGAAATTTGATGGTGGAGGGGAAGAAGCTGTTCTTAAAGAGTGGAGTATGTGTCTTTAGGCTCCTGTACCTCCTCCTTGATGATAGTAATGAGAAAAGTCCATGTCCTGGTTGCTGTGTGTCTTGGTTGATGGATGCTGCCTATCTGAGTCATTGCCTTTTGAAGATGTCCTTGATGCTGAGCTAGTACTCATGATGGAGATGAATGAGTTCACAACCTTCAACTGTCTCTTCCAGCCCCTTCCATACTGGCTGGTGATGCAATCAATTAAAATGTGCTCCATCGCACAAATGTAGAAATTTGTAGGAGTCTTTGTTGTCATACCAAGTCTTTTCAATCTCCTGATGAAATATAACCACTGTCTTGCCTTCTTTGTACTGGCAGCCCAGGATAGATCTTCAGAGATGTTGAAACCCAGGAATTTAAAACAGCTCACCCTTTCCACTCCTGATCCCCAAAATAAGGACTGGTGTCAGTCCCCTCAACTTTCTTGCCTGAAGTCCACAACCAATTCCTTAATCATATTGAGTGCAAGTTTGTTATTGTGACACCACTCAGTCAGCCAATGTATCTCACTCCTGTACGCCTCCTTGTCACTATGTGAAATTCTGCCAACAATACTTGTGTCATCGGCAAATTCAAAGATGGTGATTTAGCTGTGCCTAGCCACACAGTCATGGTTCAGAGAGAGTAGAGCTGTGGGCTAAGCATGCATCCTTGAGGGGCACCAATATTGACTGTTAATGAGGAGGAGATATTTTCTGATCTGCACTGACTGTGGTTTCGCAATGAGGAAGCTGAGGATCCAGTTACAGAGGGAGGTACAGAGGTGCAGGCTTTGGAGCATATTGACCAGTACTGAGGGTATGATGGTGTTGAACACCGAGCTGTAATCAACAAACAGCAGCCTGACATACATATTGCTATTGATTCTAGGGTAAGTGGATGGCCAGTGAGATTGCATCCACTGTAGACATACTGTGGAAGTAGGCAGGTCTCAGCCTGAAATGTTGACACTGATGTTTTCTGGAGATGCTGCCTGGTCTGCTGAGTTCCATCAGCATTTTGTGTGTGTTGCTTGGATTTCCAGCATCTGCAGATTTCCTCTTGTTTGCAGTGGTCCAGGTCCTTGCTTAGACTGGAGTTGATTCTGACCACGACCAACCAAAGTATTTTGTCACAGTAGATGTGTGTGCAACTGGTCAATAGTCAATGAGGGAGCTCATCCTGTTCTTCTTGGGCACTGGTATTATTGGCACCCTTTTGAAGCAGGTGGAAGCCTCAGACTGCAACAGTGAGAGATTGAAGATGCCCTTGAATACACCTGCCAGTTTGCACAGGTTTTCACTGCCCTACCGGGTATACTATCTGAGCTTGCCACTTTGCAAGACTTCATCCTCTTGGTAAGTGTCCTTGATAGAAGTGTGTTGACACCTCTGATTCCGCAGGTGATATGTTGGTTGTAGCTGTTCAGAGACTTCTGCAGAGACTTGGCCTTCTTGGTGAACCTAGAAGAGGAACCTTTGATGAGACATCAGTTTCTCTGATACTGTACTCGGATGTTTGCTGAGGTAAGTCAAAATTGACAAAGCGTCCCGGACCTAAAATGTTAACTGATTTTCCCTACATGGATGCTGCTCGACCTGCTGTACGTTTCCAGCAGTTTCTGTTTCAGATTTACAGCATCTGCAGCTTTTTGATTTGTTTCATAAGTCTCAGTGTTAGCAGCCTTGAGAAACCAGGTCCAGGGTTCACCTGTCACCCGCCACCCTTGCTCCTTCCCCTCCTCCCACACTTTTTTTCTGACTTCTACATCGAAAATAGGACAAATACAGCATAGACAAGAGAAAATCTGCAAATGCTGGAAATCCGAGCAACACACACAAAATGCTGGAGGAACTCAGCAGGCCAGGCAGCATCTATGGAAAAAAAGCACAGTTGGCATTTCGGGCCGAAACCCTTCGGCAGGTTGAAGGAAAAAATGCTGAGGAGTAGATTTGAAAGGTTGCGGGATGGGGGGGGGGCGGTGGAGAGAGAAACACCAGCCTCTAGGTGAAATTTGGAGGGGGAGGGATGAAGCAAAGAGCTTGGAAGTTGATTGGTGAAAGACAGAAGGCCATTGAAGAAAGAGAAAAAGGGTGGGGGAGGAGCACCAGAGGGAGGTGATGGACAGGTAAGGAGATAACATGAGAGAAGGAAAAGGGGATGGGAAATGGTGAAGGCAGTAGGGGGGTGGCATTACTGAAAATCTGAGAATCAATGTTCATACCATCAGGTTGGAGGCTACCCAAACGGAACGTAAGGTGTTGTTCCTCCAGCCTAAGTGTGGCCTCATCACGACAGTGGAGGAGACCATGGATGGACATATCGGAATGGGAATGGGAAACGGAATTAAAATCGGCAGCCACTAGGAGATCCTGCTCATTCTGGCAGATGGAGTGTAGATGCTCGGTGAAGCGGTCTCCCAATATATGTCAGGCCTCCCCAATTACAGGAGACCACACCAACAGCACCAAATACAGTATGTGACCCCAACAGACTCATAGGTGAAGTGTTGCCTCACCTGGAAGGATTGTTTGGGGCTCTGAATGGTGGTGAGGAAGGAGGTGTAGGGGCACAGGACAGGCCATTCAGCCCATAATGTTTTGCTGAACTAATTACATTAGAAATCAAATGTGCAGCTACTATAATTCCTTCTGCCTGCACAATACAATATCCTTCCAACTATTGCACATTCATCAGTCTATGTAACAGTCTCTTGAAAGAGGGAACAAAGGTGAGTCGATATTTTCCTCTTTTGAGTTTCTCCATTTTATTATTGAATAATGAAGTAAATATTTTCTTATAGTTTGATAATCTTTGACTGTTATAGTTGTTAAGTCCGTAGCCCCCTCCTTTGTGAGAATCGCAAGATCACTGTTGGGTTGGGTCAAGGGGCCCAGGAAATGAGAGAGAGACGTGCAGAATGTCTCATTTCCCCGGCGATGTAAAGCTACGGGTCATGGCCATTGTCTTCGGAAGACCAAGTTGTGTATTGAGTACTGTACTATTCATTGAAGCCCCTCAGGGGATGACCAGAGTGGGCTGGTTGAGGGATTGCATCATCCCAACCTGATTGACATCTGAGACCCTGGGAGTAAGGATAAAAGAGGGTCTGGGGAACAACCCCTTCAGACGCACCAGGAGAAACGCTAGAAATCTCGTGACAGCGTTTAATTGCGACAGCCGGTGGGGGGCTTGCGTGCGTCCTTTCCCTCGCCTGGGATTGGCAGCCTCACCACAGAAGAACGGCTTTAGCTAAAGGAGAGGCCACAAGTGAACGACCGCACCAACGGGACTCCTGATGGATCGAAATCGTAAAGGTTGGAAAACCCGCAGCGGTAACTGTTCCCAGTCTATTCCTATTTCTCTCTCTCCAACAAAGTGCAACACAGCGACAACCAAAAGGCTGCAGCCTGAATGAACTGAGTGACTTTTATATTTCCATCGGACAATACATTATCCCCTAGACAAAGATAGAGCTATTTCTTATTGGTTATTATTATACCCGCGCTTTAGATTTAGTATTGACGACGTATATTATCTGTATGTTTGCATTAATCTTATTTTGTACCCTTTATCAATAAATAAAAAATAGTACCATCAGACTTCAACGGACCTCTCTATTTTTGCTGGTAAGTGATCCAGTTACGTGATTTCGTAACATAGTAAACTTAAAGTTTGTGTGAATTGTGTTATACTTTTTGAGTTCTGAGGCCTTCATAAGTCCACATCCCAAATGTTTGTAGGCCCATTGTCTCTTTATATGCCATTCTGATGATGTGCTGTTTTGTATTCCTGATCAAAAAACTCAAGGTATTTAGTAAAAAAATGGCATTACATATTAATAGCACTTCACCTTAGCCGATATGATACATAGGAGTCTACTGATAGTAATTTCTTAAAGCATTTGGGGTAATTTATTTCCCTTCCAGTCTGAAGTTGCTCTTCTCTGCTTAACGATGTTCTTAGATGCAGACCCACACTTGGACCTGACACCTGGGCTTGGTGTCAATTCTGTGGACTGTTGCTGTGGTTCTGCATTTCCAAATGAGTTTGAACAAAGCTACCACTCAAAATGGAAAACGACGCAAGTTACAGCTCAGGCTCGGGAGGAGGACCTTGAGGCCCTGACCTAAAATACAGTTGTTAATCTATGGAGTATGAATGCAGCCCACTGAGTGAGTATTGACCATCTGGTACCCATCTTTACACAAATCCTACTTTAATCCCATTTTATTTCTCATACAACACTGCACCCCTGCCCCCACCACCCTCCATGTGTTCACAGGGAGCACATGAAAATCCATACCGACAGCACTGAAGGTCATGATTGACCCTGGGTCACTGTAACTATGAGGCAGCAGTCCCCTGTCATACCAGTCTTTTGCCGATCGCAATGGTTTTTATGCTTTCAGGGGACTTTGAACATTTTTTTAATTGTTTCCAATCATTATGGAAATTTAATACCAGTTTAATTGAACTCCAATGATCCAATAAAATTAAACAAATACCCTTTCAAGTTTATGCTACTAAACATTAATTAAAACAAAACATAAAATGAAATAAAGGAAATAAACCACTAGCCTATGGTTAATCAAATTTGGCTATCCCGTTCTAATCCATCCTTGGTGTCTATGTGAGGGCCTGTGTGACAAACGGCATCCAAACCCTTAGCTTAGTTCATCTTTCTCCAGTCCTGGACTCATGTGCTGAGTTCTTGCATGAACCAGGAGGCCAGATGTGTCAACGTCAAAACAACAGACCGGTATACATTGCCAGATGTGTCAACGTCAAAACAACAGACTTCGGTATACATTGCCAGATGTGTCAACATCAAAACAACAGACTTCGGTATACATTGCCAGATGTGTGAACATCAAAACAACAGACTTCGGTATACATTGCCAGATGTGTCAACATCAAAACAATAGACTTCGGTATACATTGCCAGATGTGTCAACATCAAAACAATAGACTTCGGTATACATTGCCAGATGTGTCAACATCTGACCTCCATCTTCTTTCTGACTTTAAAACTGAAAAGTACGAGCTTAGAAGTCAGAGACGAGCAGACCCACAAGTTGTACGTTGTGAGAATCTGGTTCATTCCGTTGTACCTGTAACTCCCTGGGTCGCCTCAGGCTCGCTCAGCTCATTCTTGTCTAGGGGGAGCAGCCTTCGGCCCCGCCAAACTGGGTAATCAGCTGGTGTGGATGCTGTGTGATGTCCCCGCCTCGCCCAAAACCAGACAGTACACCACATGCGATTAAATGAGTACAATTTATAAAGGTTACTATAACTAAGTGATTAATAACGATACAGTATATATGAAGAGAAAATTAAAGAAAAGGTGCCAAACTTATCAAAGTCCAAACCACTTCGTGCACAACCATTGGAGCTCAATTACTGAAGTCTTCTGGCCACCATTCGATCCCCTCCGAACTCCTCGACTCTCCAAACAGCTCAGGACCCTCCGAACTCCTCGACTCTCCAAACAGCTCAGGACCCTCCGAGTGGTCAACCAAGCACATCTAGCGTCATCCCCCCCCTCCTCGGAGAATCTCCCGGCCTCGGACCCCCCTTTGGGGTCCGATCCTCGCCCAGCTTAGAGCATTGCGTCCTCTCTCTCGACCCCCTCGCGCCGATCTGCCCAAAAGCCCGTCAACAAAAGCTTACAGACTCAGAAGAAAGAACATTAATCTCCACTTGGTTTAGAAAGGAATACCATTCTCGTTATCAGTAAATTAGCATTCCTGCTAGTTAACAAAAGGAAACCCTTTCCCAACAGTAACAAAGAAAAAAAAAGAAACCCCCTTTACATACCAATTTCACAAATAGCATGGTAAGTGATGCTGTTTAATACAACTTACCTGGTGATAGGACTGATTTGATGCAGATTTGCAAAAACAGAATGTTGGTAAGAGTACCTAGAGAAAATATACTTTTCAAAATCCAGTCAATAAATTGACACCTTAATGCTTTGAAATGAGTTTTTAACATTTATATGCCAGCATGTCTTGTCACCCAAACTATACATGCTTAGTTTACAATATTTAAAACAAAATGTTATTGTATTCTTAATATGAAGCCTAAAATGACAATTAATACTTATGTTTCTTGTAAATTAGTTTCCAACCAATTCATTCCATCAATAGTGCATTTTATTGCTAAGATGTGATGAGGCCTTCATTTTAGAGCAGAGTATCTATAGAACCATAGAACATTACAGCACAGTACAGGCCTTTCAGCCCTCCATGTTGTGCTGACCCATATAATCCTTTAAAAAAAGTACTAAACCCACACTACCCCATAACCCTCCATTTTACTTTCTTCCATGTGCCTGTTCAAGAGGCTCTTAAATACCCTTAATGTTTTAGCCTCCACCACCATCCCTGGCAAGTCATTCCAGGCACTCACAACCCTCTGTGTAAAAAACTTACCCCTGATGTCTCCCCTAAACTTTCCTCCCTTAATTTTGTATATATGCCCTCTGGTGTTGCTATTGGTGCCCTGGGAAACAGGGCACCAATAACGATATAATTTAAAGCTGAGCCTTGCATTCATAATCAACTACAACAATGATACTGATAAGCTGCATACGTAATGTTGATTATTTAAAATTTAGGACCACTCATTTACTGGTTCTCACTGGGTAACTGTTTCCATGGAGGAGACGCTGAGTTGTTTTAATCCCTTGGAGACTTATGGCAATGTTGCTGTAATAGAGGCTTAATGACCGCAGCTGATTGATTACCATCATTAACCATGCTATCAGGCTGTAGCACGTACAGGGGTGGAAAATAAATCGAAGCATTGTCAATTTAACAATGGTTGAATATCTCCAGTTTTGTTGGTGCTACTATAAAATAATCCCTCTATGACAAGAATTAACTCTATTCTGCACTGGTCCTCCAAGCAAGATTCATGAACTATAAAACAGTATGATGTCACATTTTAAGTTCAGAATATGATGTAGCTTGCTTTCTGTTGTTAACACACTCTTGACTGCAATAGATTCTACAATATTATGAGCTAGCAATATTATTATTATGAAAAGCCTGTCAGCAAACGTGCTGACATGAAATCAAAACCACACCAATATCGACATCTAACATTGATATGGAACCTTCAATACAGCAAGTATAGTCCAGGAGCAGGCTCAAAACCTCCAAGATACTGGTTGCATTAAGTGGTTTAAGAGTTAGAAATCACACAATAATATTGGGAGGAAAATTCCTGCCCTGCGTCTTAGTCACTTGCAGTCAACACCCCGTATGCAATGTGAAGTTATCAGTCTTCATGCCTAGCATTTTATGTTCAATTCTCCATTGCTTTAATCCTCCTGTACTACCAGTGCTGTCCTATTGAATAGTTACAAGTGCAGGCAGATGGATTGAGTGCAAGGGCCACAATGGGATTAATTGGGAGATGAAGAGTTCATCTTTTAGTGTACAAGGGAGCCTGAAGGCACACAGTCAGCGGTTCAGGAACAGCTTCTTCCACCCTGCCATCAAATTTCTGAATGGACGTCGAACCCATGAACACTTTTTTTTGCACTATTTTTAATCTATTCAATATATGTATACTGTAATTGATTGATTTATTTATTATTATTATTTTATTTTTTCTTCTATATTATGCATTACCTTGAACTACTGCTGCTAAGTTAACGAATTTCATGACACATGCCGATGATAAAAAAAAAACCTGATTCTGATTGTGATTCTGAAGTGCAAGAGTGTGTCAGAGTGCAGAAGTGAGGGTTGTTGCTTTTTCTAAGGAGAAGGTGTTTGGGAAGCTGAAAAGTCTGAAGGCAGCTGGACCAGATGGAACACAACCCAGGGTTCCGAAAGACGTAACTAGTATTGTGGAGGCACGAATAAGGATCTTTCAAGAATGACTGGATTTTGCAATGGTTCCGAAGGACTGGAAAACTGTAAATGTCACGCCACCCTTTTTGAAGGGTGGGAGGCAAAAGAAAATAAATTGTGGGCCTGTTAGCCCGAGTTCAGTGTTTGGAATGATATTGGGTTCTGTTATTAAGGATGAGGTTTCAAGGTACTTGGAGGTACATGACAAAATAGGCTGAAGTCAGCATGGTTTCCTTCAGGGGAAATCTTGTCTAACAAATCTGTTTGAATTCTTTGAGAATATAACAGGTAGGTTAGACAAAGGAGAATCAGTGGATGTTGTGTACTTGAATTTTAACAAAGCGCTTTGTTTATTTTCTGTGCAGGGAAGGGATTTTGGAGTTGATGAGCCTGTCTGTTTCTGTTAGTCTTTTTTGTGCGGAGAGTTGTGAGTTTTGGAGGTTGATGATCACGCTGCCTTTCTTTTCTCTCTTGGTTTCATGGCTACCCAGAGAAGAAGAATTTCAAGTTGTATACTTTGATAATAAATTAACTTCTGAACCTTTTTTTGAACCTTTGAGAATAAAGGGGGCCTCTTCTGGTTGGCTACTGGTGACTGGTGATGTTCCACAGGGGTCAGTGTTGAGACTGATGCTTTTTATGTTTTATTTCAATGATTTGAATGATGGTTTTTTGGCCAAGTTTGTGGATAATATGAAGATAGGTGGAGGGGAAAGTAGTGTTGAGGAAGCAGGGATTCTGCAGAGGACTTGGACAGATTGGGAGAACGGGCAAAGAAGTGGCTGACAGAATATAGTGTTGGCAAGAGCATGGTCATGCACCTTGGCAGAAAGAATGGTGGCATGAACTATTTTCTAAATGGAGAGAAAATTCAATAATCAGAGTTGCAAAGGGACTTGGGAGTTCTCATGCAGGATTTCCTAGAAGTTAACATAGTTTCAGTTGGTGGTAAGGAAAGCACATGCAATGGTAGCATTAATTTCAAGAGGAGTAGAATGCAAAAGCAAGGATATAATGCTGAACCACAAGCAAGAGAAAATCTGCAGATGATGAAAAACAAAGTAATACACAAAATGGATACCCCTGACCCAAAGTGAAAACCCATCACAAGCACATCTTTCCCTCCACCCCACTTTCTGCTTTTCACATGGATCTCTTCCTACACGACTCCCTTGTCCATTCATCCCTCCCTGCTGATCTCCCACCTGGCACTTAGCTTTGCATGTAGAACAAGTGCTACACCTGCCCTACATTTCCTCCCTCACTACCATTCAGGGCCCCAAACAGTCCTTCTAGGTGAAGCGACACTTTACCTGGGAGTCTATTAGGGTCGTCTACTGTATCCGGTGCTCACGGTGTGGCCTCCTGTATATCAATGATACCCAACGTAGATAGGGAGACCACTTCACCGAGCATCTACACTCTGTCTGTCAGTAAAAATGAGATCTCCCAGTGGCCACCCATTTCAATTCTACTTCCCATTCCCTTTCCAACATGTCAGTCCATAGTCTCCTCTACTGCTACGATGAGTCCACTCTAAGGTTGGTGGAGTAATATTCTGTCTGGGTAGCGTCCAAACTGATGGCATGAACATCGATTTCTTGAGCTTCTGGTAATTTCTTTCCCCACTTTTTCCTTCACTAATCCCCATTCCCATTTCCCTCTCTTGCATTATCTCCGTACCTGCCCATCAACTCCTTCTAGTGCTCCTCCCCCTACCCTTTCTTCCATGACCTTCTGTCCTCTCCTATCAGATACCCACTTCTCCAGCCCTTTATTGCTTTCACTAATCAACTGTGTTGGCGTGTGGCCTAGTGGATAAACATTGAACTAGTAACCTGAAGGTCATGGTTCGAGCCTCAGCTGAGGCAGCGTGTTTGTGTCCTTGAGCAAGGCACTTAACAACACATTGCTCTGCGACGTCACCGGTGCCAAGCTGCTTGGATCCTAATGCCCTTCCCTTGGACAACATTGGTGGTGTGGAGAGGGGAAGGCTTGCAGCTTGGGCAACTGCCAGACTCCCATACAATCCTGGAAGCCTTCCAAGGTGCAAATCCATGGTCTCACGAGACTAACGGATGCCTATATAAATCAACTTCCCAGCTCTTTACTTCACCCCTCCCACTGGCCTGGTTTCATCTATTGCCTTGTACTTCTTCGTTTCCTTCCCCACCTTCTTACTCTGGATTCTAATCTTATTTTCCAGATGAAGGGTCGTGGCCCAAAATGTCGACTGCTTATTCTTTTCCATGGATACTGCCTAGCCTGTTGAGTATTTTGAGTGTGTTACTATGATTTAGAAGGTATTGGTCAGAGTACACTTGGGGTATCGCGAACAGTGTTGAGACCCTTACCTAAGAAATAATATGCTGACATTAAAGAGGGCCCAGAGGAGGCTCACGAGAATGATCCCAGAAATGAACGTGTTAACATATGAGGAGTTTTTGATGATACTGGGCCTGTACTTGCAGTTTAGAAGAATAGGGGGTGGGTGGATGAGGAGAAACATTGAAAGGCATAGATAGAGTGGATGTGGAGAGAATGTTTATTATAATGGTGGAGTCTAGGACCAAAGGGCACGGCCTCAGAATAGGGGGAAATGCATCCATTTAGAACAGTGCTGAGGAAAATTTTCAGAGGGGGTGAATCTGTTGAATTCATTGTCACAGACGGTTGTGACATTGGATAAATCATTGGATATATTTAAGGTTGATAGGTTCTTGATTAATCAGGGCATCAAATGTTATGGGGAAAAGGCAGGTGAATGGAATTAAGAGTGATAATAAACCAGCCATGATGGAATGGCTGAGCAGATTTAGTGGGGCCAAATGGCCTAATTGTGCTCCTCTGTCAAATGGTTTTATGGTCTAACAGTGGAATAGTAGCTGTCCTTTAATCTGGTGGCTCCTGCACTCATGCCTTTTTCTTCTTTTCAACAGCAAGGGGAGAAGAGAGCATGTATGGGGTAGAATGATTCATTGACCATGTTAGCTGCTTTCCCAAGGCAGCAGGAAATGTAAATGGAGTCAATGAATGGGAGGTTGGTTTGCATAATGGACTCTCACCTATTAAACTTTCAGAAATGTACACACTGACATGACATGATTGTGTGTGCTGGGTGAATGCATTTCCAGAGTGCAATGGACAAATGTGGACCAGAAAATGACTAATATAGCCAGGCTGGAGGTTTTTATCACAGATGTACTATGTGCCATATCTCAATGAGCTTTCAGGCAAACTGTGCAACTGATGCCTGAAAAGAAATCATTTTATTGGTTGATGCAGAAAATGTAACAAATACACTGTTGAAATTCAACCATGTGACACTCTGAAATGGGGGCGGGGTTGAGATTTATACACACATTTCTGATGAGAAGTATGGAAGCTGTCCGCCTCATTAAAGAGTTTGCATGTGTACCCAACAACCGTTTATGGTATGTAGAGCAGTGACATGTGTAATGTTAATGTGAATCCACCTTTGCCATTATGCCTTTCCACACTCCTGCCCATGGACTGAACTAAACTTGCATCAACGATCCTGGAGAAAGTGGCATAATCTATCCCTCAACACTGCCACATAAAGACTATCCAATGTGAGTAACAGGTTTATTTCTGAATTATTTATTTTATTATACAGGTGCAATTATATAGGCTTTTAGAGTTTTTGTGGATGTGGTGCAGTGTCTATATCTAAGTTCGCAGTGTAGGATCAGGTGTTCATCTTCTTTAGTGTCTTCTTGCCTTTCCTCCTTTGACTACGGAGGTTTTCATTCTTGCACGCTGTTGAATTAGGGGTGCCGAAGGAGAAAGTGGAGAGTGTATTCTTACATCATCTGCAACTTGTGAGTCAATAGAAGATCCAGGATGGTGGGAGTTGGGAAGCTGGGTTATACAGGTCTATAACTTTGGTATTGAAACACCTGACCCCCATCCGCTGCTTCTTCCTTGTGCTGCATCTCTATCCAACAGTTACTCTACTGGCACTGACTTTCCCTGCTGCTTCCTGAATATGAGTTTTAAGGGCTTCCTTGATCTCCTTTCTGGGAATGGGATGCCTCTTTTTCTCTTCTCATCTTCTAATAAGGGTTTTTGAGCATTGTCCGAAAATCCTCCGGCATGTTCTCTCTTACATGTTCAGCTTCCCAAACTCAAACCACCAAAGTGAGGTTTGGTTGTCAAATTACTCCCAGTATTTTTTCTAGTCCCAGTTAATCAGCCATTGAAAAAGTGGAGGTTGCCTACAAATACAATTAGCTACTTGTCACAATGGGTCAAATGGATATAGCCATTGAAAAAGAACCATCAGGTACTGTAATGAGATGTGAAATAATCAGTACACGTAAAAAGAATATCTGTTTAAGTGCAAATTTTTTCGGCACGGACTAGAAGGGCAGAGATGGCCCGTTTCCATGCTGTAATTGTTATATGGTTATATAAATAAATCAGTGAAATTTGAACTGTATCATTAACTTATTATTTCTTTTCACAGTTATGAGTTAACTTATGGGGAGTGAAAATAGCTATCTCCAAAGCACAGGTAGAGGGTCGGTCAGTTTTGCTCCCATTAAGTTTATTCCTAACTGTTAAAAAGATTACAGAATAATGTTTCAGGAAAGTTTCATTGGAACTTGATTTGCACTCGAGTCAATACTTTGTGTGTATCCATTGACTACTTCTGTGTTTTCAACATTTGAGGCTTTCATTTCAGATTGCTGGAATATTTCCATTTTCTCCCTTTTACTTTTGCAAACAAGCTGGTATTAGTCTGTCAGAGCGCTGTCATTACAGTCAATGAGCTCATTAGATTAATAAAACCATACCATCCACTTATTTTTCATGATCGAGTCTTACTTATTAACAAGACTGGGGCCCTAATCACTTAATATGTCAGCAAAGGAAATGACATTGTAATTCATATTTAATTGATTTTTAGAAAAATTTGTTGTAATATTGAACAGCTGCTAAATTAAAATCTGCTAGTTTGGCTTATTGTCATTGTGAGTATCTGATTAACGTAAAGGTAGACCACCACTTATAGCACTAATCACGTCACTCACATATGATATAAATTTTATTGTGTTGCAGTAACAAAAACAGTGCAAAACAAAAAGACAGTGCAAAAACAAAAATCTATAATTGTAAGAAGCATATCAAGGTAGTGTTTGTGGTTTCACTCACAATTCAGAAATCTGATGGCAGAGAAGAAACTGTTCTCAACTCATTGAGTACTTGTCTTCAGGTCCTATACCTCCTCTCAGATGGTGGAAATGAGAAGAGGGCAGGTAGATATTCTTAATGATGGACACTGCCTCTTGACGATGTACTTGATGGTGGGAAGAGTTGCACTTGTGACAGAGCTGGCTGAATCTCTATCCCTCTGTGGCCTCTTGTGATCCTGTGCACTGAATATTCTTGAAATTTGTAAGAGTCTCTGATGACATATTAAATCTCAAACTCCTAATGAACTAGAGCCATTGGCATACCTTCTCCATGAATGCATTAATGTGTTGGGTCCAGGATAGATCCTCAGAAATGTTGACACCAAGGAACTAAAAGCTGCTTACCCTTTCCATCGCTGACTCCTCAGTGAATATCGGTGTGTGTTCTCCTGTCTTCCCCTTCCTGAAGTCCACAATTATTTCCTTGTCTCGCTAACATTGAGTGTGAGGTCACTAGATCCACTCAGTTTTGCAATATAAATAAGTTCCTATGTTCCAGTCCATATGTATGAAAAGGCTACACAATAGGAAGTTTTGTTTGAGAACATTTCTTATTCACCTACTTTGACAAGTGCCCCATCTACCTAGTGCTTTTGAAGTTCCTCGTGCTTCTTATCTTAAAATCTGACAGATATTGAGGAAGAAAGATAAGCTTCCTTCTCAGAGGCGTGGACAATTTTTATGCTGGTCATTTGGACAAACAAAAAGAGGAGAATATTTTTGTTACTCGCTAAATTCTGGCAAGCATTATCAGCTGGGCAGAAGGCATTCTAGATTTCACTACATTGCCATAGTTCTGGAGATGTTCATCAATCATGCTAGGCAAGGGTGGTGGATTTCCTGCTCTGCAGAACAGCAGTGAACCAAAAGGCTAATTTAGCCCTTTACTTCTTAGATCTAATACCTTTCAGCTTCTTACTTTACTTCCCCTCCCCCACCCACCCATCTTCCCCCCTCCTGGTCTCACCTATCATCTGCCTGCTTGCACTGCTTCCCCACTCTTACCTTCTTATTGCCTCTTTCCTTTCCAATCCTGATGAAGGGTCTAGGCCTGAAACGTCGACTGTTTATTTCCCCATCCCTGACCTGCTGAGTTCTGTAAGTATTTTGTGTGTGTTTCTCAAAATTTACAGCATCTGCAGAATCTCTTGTGCTGAGGATATTTACATACATTTGGCGTCCATCAGTGCTAAGATTGTTTTGTTTATGTTGTGATGGGATATGAAATTGAGTCTACTCAGAGCCTTCACAGGCATTAGTCCTGCACCAGAAGACAACCTAACTTATTATTATGGTAATAATATTCATGTTTTTGTGAAGTTATCCTTTTACATTTCTGATTATTATCTTTGGTGACTAAGTTTTCACCTGCTAGAAGTTCTGAAATGCTCAACCTCTTTGCCTTGCTATTTCGCTTTCCTTCTTTATAACACTTTTTAAAACTCAACTTTGAGTGAGCTTTGTGTTATCTGTCTTGTTAAGTTAGGTTTTATGTTACTGTAGCACAACTCAGCAAAGGGTTAACTAGCACCCAACGTAGCTGGAGCTGCGATCGATCTAAATTCAAAATGAATAATAATGTACCTCAAAACTTATCCCTTCATCTGATTGTTTTCTTATGTGTGGTATAAATAATATATACAGAAGATTCAGTAACAGAATAGAAAGTGTACAGAAAATAGAAACAGCAGACATAAAAGAAAAGAAACACTAGGTTTCACACTGTGCATTGCATGTCACCTGGGACATCCCAAGCACTTCATTGTAGCACTTCTGAAAGTGGATCTCTGTGAAGTTTCTTTAGAAGGTAGAAATCTGACAGAAAACATTTGTCCTCCCACTTGCAGAAGCTGAGCATTTACAAAATTATTTCCATTTCCATCGGTCACAAGCTACTTACCATCTATCAAACATAGACACATCGGAAAACATTTCCTACAGCAATGACAATGACTCACAAGTTTTGTAACCAAGAGACTTTGAGAGATGAAAGATGCCTGATGTGGTACTGTTGGCACTTCTGGTGTGGAGTGAGCCTTTTGTTCTTGTTGCCAGCCGCGGAGGTCTGATCATGAGAGACCTGCTCATGTGACACTTAATCACATGATGACTAATTGTCAATGATCCCGTCATGGAACCCAGTACTACAGAAAATCCTTTACCCAGTTTATTTAAAGAACCCCACTGCCAATTCTGCAATCACTTGGCCCAAGTGCTGAAAGCAGGAATTCCTGAGCCCCTCTCCCTTATTCCTGTTTCACTTTATTCAGAATTACCCACACAGTGGGAGCTCACTGCTGTTGTATTGATGGAGTTGGAAAGTGTTTTTCCAGTGGAGTACATTGACACCAGCCATGCCGACATTGGTGTGGAGGGGAGAGGAAGCAACATGCACTATAGGAAGGTCATGGAAATTTTAGAGAGGGTGTAGGGGTACTTACCAGGATGCCACCTGTGGAAAGTTTGAGCAAGCTAGGGCTTCTCCCTTTGGAGTGAAGGAAGGTAAGCGATGACTTGACGGAGATGTAATAGATGATACAAAGCATAGACAGCCAGGACTTTTTTTTCCAGGATGGCAATAGATAATATGAAAGGGCGTTATATTAAAGAGCCTGGAGGAAAACATAGGGAGAATGTGACTCTTATATATGCACATAGATACAAGAAAAATGGAGGCCTACAGGAAAGGACGGGTTAGATTGATCTTGAAATAGATTAAAAGGTTGTCACAAACATCATGGGCCAGAGGGCCTGTACTGTTCTAAGTTCTATGTTCTATGTGGAGGAGGGGGTGGGAGCAGGATGGGAGGGTTGTTAAATTTTCCAAACTGCTGTTAAAAATTCTGGGAAGTTCCTGGCCTTGCAGAAAATGTTAGGAGCTCCAGTTGATATTCTCTTAACCCAAAGCAGACCCTTTAAAGAGTCTCCTGGATTTGAGATGACTTCTTTACACTATAAATCTTTGGAATTCAGATAATTAATGCATCCTATGCAAGATCCACAGATTCTACTAGAGAGGGCATGTTGAGCTGTGTTTTACGCTCTTCTGCTCTTTGTGATTTGTGCCAAGGTCAGCCTTCATTGACTCACCCGTTTGAGCCTTCTTAGGCCTGAAAGTTCCATGAATTATAGTATATCTTTTCAAGGAGACTGAGAATTGTCTTGAACCATTTTCTCTGACTTTGTTTAAAGTGCTTGTTATGACAGAGCCTGAAGTTGAGTGTCTGCCTGACGTTTGGAGCAGGCTGAGAGAGATGTGAACCGTGAGGTTGTAAATGTTAGCCCATGGGAGGATGCTAACATTGATTTGCTTATCTGGACAATAGGTTACAAAGGTTTGATGTAGGAAATTTTGATGGTCTAGGGTACTTTCATGTGCCTATTGTAGTTTGTCTGGTCACATCTGGACTAGAACAAAACTCATCATTACTGAGCATCTCTTACACCATCCATGAAGATAAGGACACTCTGCAATTATCTCTCCAATGGATTATCTTTAATGAAAAAGTCTAGCAGAAAATCAAATACATCAGAATCAGGTTGAATATCACTAACGTATGTTGTGAAATTTGTTAACTTTGTGGCAGCAGTACAATGCAATACATAATAACTGAGAAAAAAAACTGAATTACAGTATATATATATATACACATACACACATATACATATACATTTATATACATAAAATAGTTACAATGAATAAGTAGGGCAAAATTAGAAATTTAAAGATGTAGTGCGGTAGTGTTCATGAATTCAAAGTGTGCCTTCCAAGGTTCAAAGGATTCTGTTCCTCATTCCTGATGGTAACAATAAGAAGAGGATATGCCCTGGACGATTAGGGTCCCTAATGATAGACATTACCTTTTTGAGGCATCAATCCTTGAAGATGTCCTAGATGCTATGAAGGCTAATGCCTCTGACAGAGATAATTAAGCTTACAACTCTCTGAAGCTTAACATTTCTTCATTTGGAAGTCAGTGAATATCTTAGTTAATAGGGCTGTCATGGCCAAATACTTTACAGTAGCAAAACCTAGCAATACCACATTAAGACATTAGGGTCTTCCACCAGCAGTGCTTATTTTGAATCCTGGACCCTCAGATCACCAGACCATTATGAGCAACCTTCCTGAGGTTATGTCTACCAACATTGAATTCCTACTCTTCAAGAATATGCCTCAAATGAATAAGCTACTCTGTCAAAATGTCTGAAACCAGAATTCCATGGCAGATTTCTCCCTGCCAATACTTGAAAGGGAGCAGAAATAAACAAGACATATTCATGGTCACCCTCAAGCATGGCGAAGTGCCACTGGCCGATCAAGGTGTATATCATGTTCAGGATTGGGAGTGATAGAGAAAAGAGGGCCCACTTGGAGCAGCAGTTAATATGTGTACACCAGAATTGGGCTCCTTAATCAACTGAAGAATCATCAGGGCTGACAGACATCATCCTCAACTCTGAGGGAGCACCACTTCAGAAACAGTGTAGGTTGATCCTATCTCCAATACATACAAGAGAGCAGAGATTATTGCTCCTTTGTAAGTCATAAGGTTGGTGCAGGATTTGAGGTCTTCAAGCATTCTTTTCCTGGGGGCTTGAGTTCTTGCCTCCTCTTCTTACTTCTTCTCTCCCATATATCGTCCTCTATCCTCCTTCCCATCTGCTCCCAAAACCCCCCTCCATCCTTTCCCTCCCCATCCTGCATTTACTCCCCTTCCCTCCACCCATTCTCCAAATCTTTGTCAGCTGATAGCTTGTTGTCCTATCCTGGAAGGGTATCACGTCTTGCTACAGGTGCCTGTCCCGTGGCTCTTGGCATTGATGGGCCAGTTGATGGAGAGCATAAACCAATGGCAGTGGCCAATGGAAGGAGGAGACAGTTGAAGATTCAGTCAATCCTTAGATTCCAGAAAAGTGCTAATGAGCTGTACCGCAAGTGTTATGATCCTGCTTCCCTACTGTATCATTTGCCCCTTTCACAATAAAGGTTCCCCGACACTCCCAGCAATAAATGTATTTCTCATCACTTCAAAATGGTGGGAAATATTAGATTCCATGTGTTAAATATACCACCATGCTTAAATGTTAGCTGAAGTATCAGATGGGCCTTCTCATTTCATTCTTCCCACATCACTGTATAAGATCCTGAGCATCCCTGTTTGAGTACTGAAACATGCACTTTCTGACTTGCAGCACTTGATCTCCTGTGAACAGTATTATAGCAGTCAAATCCAGACAGCTCTCAGTGAGGACTGGTTGGTAACTATGGTGAAAATTTCCAATCAGCCTGGAAGTGAATGACCCTAGGCCTCTGCCTCCCTTTCCTGCTTATACCTCATTATCTTTCATTACCTTTTCTCTTTAAATAAAGTCAAGCTTCCAAAATAACTTTTCACCTTCCCTGAAGGTAGTGTTTCATGCATGGAATAGAACTCTTCAGCAACTTGGAGAGTTATTTATAATGGAAATATTTTTAATAATCACATGTAGCCAGGAAGAGCACCCATTCCTGTTCCCATTACTTTTCCACAATATAGCCAAGTAATTATCTGAAAACTCAGTCCAGCAGAAGGTTATTATCTCTTACCTTTCCAGCATCTGATCGTCTGGCTGATTTGAGTTTCTTGTCCTGGCATTGCAATGGAAAGAATGGGAACCATCTGTAAAGGTGCTAAGGACATTGAAGGTTTATTCAAATGTCAATGCAAGCCTAATTTTGGAGTGGCCCCCAGTTTGGAAGACCTCAATGAGGAACAAGTAGGTAACTTTTAATACTTGTGGAGAACATTATATCCTCAGTATGATCACCTTCCTACTCCTTTTTCTTTTATTGAAAAGAAGAAGCAAGTCTTCTGTGTGAGAACAGATTCCTGAGAGAATGGAAAGGCAGCATCACATTTCCGGAAAATAAATGTCAAAGAGACTGCCAACCCATTGAATACTCCCGTACTGTGAATATTGTGGAGTTAGTCATCAGCCTTTCTCAGCTGAAACTCCGTGAGAGCGAATGTACCTTTCTGTGGTGCTGAAATGGTAGATATTCTTTAAAGTCTCCGAGCTGAGGTACATCCTATGATGTGCAAGGAGACATCATCAGAGCTGCAATCTGGGGTCATTGGGTGCTTCAGGTCTTTCAACATCAGGCAATAAACCCCAGGTTTGATCAAGCCCTGGCTCAGGCCCCAGCAGCACTGGTCAACAGGTCATCCTGGTGATCCATCTCCATCCGGTGGCTTGCTCCAAAGCCACTGTGACGATCCTGATGGGTCCTTTATTGCCAAGGAGAGAGTAGGTTCTGCATAATGAGCAGTCAACCAAAACCTCCACACCCCATCTCCATTCTTTATTTCCACTGAAGGCAAGGAAAGCCTCATTTAAAGTTATATACACCTTAAGCGACGATGGAGAAAAAAAACTAACATTATCATATTGGTTGATTGGAGTACTGCGCAGACATGGGAGGAGTGTTTCCATGCAAGTCCGACGAAGAGCTTTAAAAAGCAGAAAGTTTCTTCTGTGGGAGTCATTGATTGCAGTGCATGAAAAGAGGGGTACTGTCTAGTGGAGCGGTCATTGTCATAGTGGTCTGAATTAGAGTGGTAAGGCTATGGCTCAACAGGGTTTCAGCAAGAACAGGCAGAGGCCAGGTAAGCAGGTATGTTCATTCCTTATTTCTTATTTCTTTCTTATTCAACTCTTGAGATAAGAGGAGGTATGTCTACAGGGCCAACGTTCTGTTCTGGGTGTTAGATGGGGGATTTCCAGCAGACTACCAGTCTCACCAGTGGCCACATCTGCACCAGGTGCATCGAGATGAAGCTCCTTAGAGACTGCGTTGAGGAACTAGAGCTGCAGCTCGATGACCTTTGGCTTGTGAGGGAAAGTGAAAGACAGAAGCTACAGGGAGGTAGTCAACCCAAGGCTACAGGAAACAGATAAAAAGGTGACTGTCAGGAGAGGGAAGGAACAGTGTCAGATAGTGGAGAGCACCCCATGACCATCCCCCTCAACAATAAGTACTCCATTTTGTGTACTGTTGGGGGGTGGGGGGGGAACAACCTACCTGGGGGAAACAACAGGCCTTTCAATGTCAGGCACTCTCACCAAGGCACTTAGTCTGGCCCTGTGGCTCAGAAGGGTAGGGAACTGAAGACGATGGCAGCAGTAAAAGGGGACAGGGACAGACAGGCTATTCTGTGGATGCAAAAAAGAAAGACGGGTAGTAGTTTGCCTCCCATCCCAGATGCCAGGGTCTGCGATGTTTCTGAACATGCCCACGATATCCTGAAAAGGGAGGATGAACATCCAGAAGTCATGGTACATTTTGGTACCAACGACATAGGTAGGAAAAAGGATGTCCTGAAAACAGAATACAGGGAGATAGGAAGGAATCTGAGAAACAGGACCTCAAGGGTAGTAATTTCGTGATTATGCCTGTGCCAAACAACAGTAAGGGTAAGAATAGAATGAAGTGGCAGATAAATGTGTGGCTGAAGAATTGGACCAGGAGCAGGGATTCAGATTTCTGGATCATTGGGACTTCTTTTGGGGCAAGCATGACCTGTAGGAAAGAGATGGGTTGCACTTTAATCTGAGTGGGACCAACGTTCTTGCAGGCAGGTGTACAAAAACTGTTGACATGTGAATCAGTATGTTAGAGCTGAGGATGAGCCAGCAGGTTTACAAGTAGATAATGCATGAAACATGAATTTAAGGAAGGACATGCCAGTGACTGGGTACAAATGCAGACAGAGCACGGAGTTAAATTGTGCTACAGAGGCAAAATTCAGAAGGGTGAAGAATGCAGGACTGAAGGTGCTGTATTTAAATGTGTATAGCATTGGGAATAAGGTGGATGCATAATTAGAGATTGGTTGGTATGGTGCTGTGGACATCACTGATTTGTGGCAGAAAGAAGGCATAGTTGGGAGCTTAACATCAAAGGATATACTTTGTATCAAAAGGACAGGCAGGAAGGCATGGACAGTGGTGTGGCTCTGTTGGTAAGAGATGGAATTACATCTTTAGAAAGAGGTGGCATAGGGTCAGAGAATATTGAATCTTTGTGGGTGGAGTTCAGAAACTGCAAGGGTAAAAAAAAATTATGGGAATCATAATATAGGCATCCAAATAGTAGCCAAGATGTGGGGTTGAGATTGCAAAGGGAGCTGGAAAAAGCATGTAATAAGGGTAATGTCACAATTGTAATGGGGGACTTCAATATACAGGGGGATTGGAAAAATAAGGTTGGTGTCAGATCACAAATGGAGGGATTTGTTGAATACCTATGAGATGGTTTTTAGAGCAGCTTGTACTTGAACCTATTTGGGGAAAAGCTATTTTAGATTGAGTGTTGTGTAATAACAGATATTATTAGGGAGTGTAATGTAATGGAACTCTTAGGAGAGAGTGATCATAATATGATTGAATTCATATTGCAGTTTGCGAGGGAGAGGCATAAGTCACATGTATCAGTAGCGTAATGGAATAATGGGAATTCCAGAGGCATGAGAGAGGAGCTTGCCCAGGTGGATTGGAGAAGGATACTGGCGGGGATGATAGAGCAGAGATGGCTGAAGTTTTTGAGAAGGGTTCACTAGGAGCAGGATAGATATGATCCACAGAAGAAGTAGTTCTCAAGTGGCAGAGATGGGCAGCAGTGGTTGACAAGGAATGTAAAGGACTACATAAAAGCCAAGCAAAGAGCATATAAGGTAGCAGAAGTGAGTGGGAGGTTAAATGATTGGGAAGCTTTTAAAATCCAACAAAAGGCAACTAAAAAAGCTATAAAAGGAAAATATGAAATATGGTGGCAAACTAGCAATAACATGAAGCAGGCTACTGATTTTTTTCAGTTATATAAAGAGTAAAAGGGAGGCGAGAAAAGTGAGTTCTGGAAAATTATACAGATGAGGTAGTAATGAGGGACAAAGAAATGGGAGATGAGTCTAATGGGTTCTTTACATCACTTTTCACTGTGGTGACACTAGCAGTGTGCCAGAGGTCCATGAGTGTCAGGCAGCAGGAGTGAGTGTCAAAATTGGGCGAACAAGATACAGCAAGGAAAGGAAGGACAGTGGGACTGACAGGTACAGTGTACAAGAACAAAACTGAGAATTGATTATGTAGCAAGGCTTGGATGCTTAAAAATGACATCAGACACAACCACAGTACATGTTACACTTATTAGATCTTCATTGCATCTTGAGAGTCCCTTACCATTAATTTGCTTCATCTGCCCTTTGGCTTAACAGATAATATATACCTTAAATCGATTTATATTGAACAAAAATGACACAGTTAGTGTTGCAAAAGAGATTTATTAGCTCAAACTGAATGAAATCACCAAAAAAATCTTCATGAATACTCCCCCTGAGTAGATTGATATATTTTACTCTTTCCATATCTCATACACTACTGCCAGTAAATGTAAAATGTGCAACATAGAGCATAGAACCGGACAGTGCAGTATAGGTGCTTCAGCCCACAATCTCTTGTTGCACTGATCTTTTAACCTTTTCTCTAATCAATCTAACCTTTCCCTGCCACATAGCCATTTAGAACATAGAGCATGGAATGGTTAAATCTACAACACATTTCAGCTCTTCGGCCCAGAATGTTGTGCAGACCATGTAACATTTTCTAGTAACTGCCTAGAATTACCCTACTGCCTAGCCCTCTATTTTTCTATCATCCACTTGCCTATCTATGTGTCTCTTAAATGACCCTAATGTATCTGCCTTTACCACCACCCCTCGCAGGGCATTCCACACGTCCACCACTCTGAGTAAAAATTGCCCTCTGACATCCTTACTATCTTTTCCTCCAGTCACCTTAAAATTAGACATTTCCACTCCGCTCAAACTGAATTGTTTCCTAAAATAAATATGGCAAGCGATTAGAATAAAATAAATTCAAACTAATTTCAAGAGGTCTGCAATACAAGAGCAGGGATGTGTTGCTGATGCTTTAGCATACACTGGTGAGGCCTCACCTTGAGTATTGTGAACAGTTTTGGGCTCCTCATCTTAGACGAGATGGGCTGGCATTGGGGAGGGTCCAGAAGTGGTTCACAAGAATGATTCCAGGAATGAAAGGGTTATCATATGAGGAACGTTTGATGGCTCTTGGTCTGTACTCGCTGGAATTTAGAAGGATGAGGGGAGATCTCATTGATACCTGTTGAAAGTTGAAAGGCCTAGACAGAGTAGATCTGGAAAGGATGTTTCCCATGGTGGGAGAGTCTAGGACAAGAGGCCACAGCCTCAGGATAGAGGGGCTTCTATTTAAAACTGAGATGTGGAGAAATTTCTTTAGCCAAAGGGTGGTGAATTTGTGGAATTTGTTGCCACGTGTAGCTGTGGAGGCCAGGTTGTTGTGTGTATTTAAGGCAAAAATTGATAGGTTTTTGATTGGACATGGCATCAAAGATTATGGGGAGAAGGCCGGGAAATGGGGTTGAGGAGGAGAAACAAAAGGATCAGCCATGATTAAATGGTGGAGCAGACTTAATGGGCCAAATGTCTTAATCCTGCTCCTATGTCTTATGGTCTAATTTCAATGATAATGTTACAAATGTTTGTTAGCATACCTGAAATATTTGATCATTTCCTTTCAGAAGGCTAGTGAAGAAATTCTGGCCCTCTATAATTCAGAGCTCAGGACATTTTTATCAATTCTTATCAAAGTTTCTCAAGAATACAGCTTAATGTTGGATTATCAGTTTCATTATGTTTGTTTCCTTTCGTCGTAAGCAGCCCATCGACACTGAGGATTATTTCCTTGCCATTTTAGTTGTGAAGTAATGCATTCCTCCTGCCTTTCTCAATAAGCCACTATATCTCAAAGTTGTCAAAGCTATCTAGAATTCACCTTCAACAATGGTTTGCACCAGGGCATTTGTCAATTTTTCGAGGAGGCTCTGAACTCACAACTTAAGTCACCTCTGTTTGCCTGGGAATCACTTATTCTGACAAAGTATAAATCAGAGTGCCTCATGAATCTAGTCTTGGGTGTATGAATTACATACTCCAGCAGAGGTGTATAGAACTAAGAGGGATGTAGATAGGGTGAATACATTCAGTAAAGTTGGGCCTTCAACGTTGGTTATGTTGTTCTGTGAAAGAATACTCAACAATGCCTTGTTTATCTTTCCTGTGAGCTCCGAGCACTTTGGTGAAGAACTCAATTTGTCCCACTCACCTTCTTCCACTCTCTCTTTACTCAGAACCTATTCATTACTCAATTCTTAGTTCTGATGATGGGGCTTCAACATAAAGGTAGTAACTCTGTTTTACGTTACACTGGTGCTGACTGATCTGATGATTCCTTCTAGTTCTGTCTGTTATTGTTTCTCATTTCCAGCACCTGCAGCTTTCTGATTTTCCATCATGGGAGTTGAACATGGTGTCACAACAATAAGTTAAGCTGCTCTGGAAAGTTACATCGCATAGAGTCTAAAGAGAGCTGGCTTCTTGGATACGCAATTGGCTCGATGGGAGAAAGCAGTGGCTGATGGTGTTTCATGGTTCAGAGGCCTGCCACCAGTGGTGTGTCTCAGTGATTGGTGTTAGGCCAATTGATGTTTGTCATCTATATCAGCAATGTGGATGAGAACGTACAGGGCATCATTAGTAAATCTGCAGATGATGCTAAAATAGTTGGTATGACAGACAATTGTGTTCTATTAAATTTTGTAAAATACTAGGTGAATGTCTGAACAGTTCAAAATGACAATTTATCTCTTTGTGAACTTGCTGCATGTAAATTGTCGGTACAAGCAAACACTGCAGGTTTTCTGATGTCTAATGCTTGTTGATAGCAACTAGATTCTGTCTTTAGTGTCAGGCACCATTAGCATGAGGATGCTTGTTGATGCCTAAATACTTGCTGGTCACTAGGTTGATGGATTCTTTCTTAGTGCCTGTCAAATTGACTTGATGGTTTCTTTACTGGATTTAAGCTTATCGCCTATAGATAATATTGTTTGTTTGTAACTAAAGGAATGTTAAAATCCAAAACATTGGCAGACTGCTAGATAAGGAGTGACTATGAAAGTGTCTAATTGACTTTTAAGGGTGTGCTGAACACTGTGCTAATGAACACATCCATTGTTTGAATGAAAGAAGCCAGGCTGAATTAATGGAATGAGATCAAAAGGTCAAAGAGTTTGCCTGTCTCTATGTGTCTCTCTATGCTTGTGGAACTAAAGTTATTGGGATACCTTACCCTCAGTTCTTTAGACTTTGCCTAAATCGATGCCCTGAGTGGTTTCATGAGTGAGTCGGAATTCAAAGTTCCTCTGACAACAGCGACAAGCAAGTGCTGACTGAGATGCATGATCCCTGAATCCTTTTAGAAATCTTTGTGACTTGCTACATCGTATTTTGTGAGGTTTATTTGAGCTTTCTACTTTATGATAATAAATTAGGCTTAATTTGTTGTGCTTGTATGCTTATTACCACACTCGAATTTTTGGGTCGGATCAAGCCAGCCCATTACAACAATGAAGGAGATTATCAAATTATCTTGACCAGTTCAGCAAGTTGGTTGACAAAGGCAAATGGAATTTGATTCAGATGAGTGCAAGGCTTTGCATTTTGGAGAGTCAAATTCAGATACAACTTCCACAGTGAATAGTAGGACCCTGGTGAGTGTTGTAGAACAGAGGAACTTTGGAGTACAAGAATATAATTCACTGAAGTGGAATCGCAGGTAGACAGGGTGATGAAGAAGGCTTTCAGAAAACTGGTCTTCGTAAGTCAGGCATTGAGTATAAAAGTTGGGAAGTAATGCTGCAGTTGTGCAGGATGCTGGCGAAGCCACATTTGCAGTGTGTATTCGGTTTAGTTTGTTCCGCTAGAGAAAAGATGCAGAAAATATTTACAAGGATGCAGCCAGGAATTGAGAGTCTGAGTTATAGGTAGAGGTAAGAGAGTCTATGTCTTTATTACTTACAACATAGGAGATTGAGAGGTGATCTTATAGAGGTGTATAAAATCATGATGGCAAAGAGCTGAGGAATCAAAATTTAGAGGGTATAGGTTTAAGGTGAGACGGGGAAGATTTAATAGTAACTGGAGGGACTTTTTTTAACCAAAGGTAAAAAAGGTATCAATGTGGAATGTGCTGCCTGAAGAGATGGTTGAGGCAGGGACAAAAACAGCTTTTAAAAGACAATTAGACAGGTACATGGATTGGAAAGATTTAGAACGTAATGTTCCGAAAATAGGCAAATGGGACTAACTCAGATAGGCATCTTAGCTGGGCTGAAAGCCTGTTTCCATGCACGTAACTATGGCTCTATGACTATGAGCAATTACCCCACTCATAAACTAACATTGTCAAGAGAGATGGGAAAGCAGGAATTATGCTTGAAACATCTACTACAGAAGCACTTTACGCCTTTTTGAAATCATTGGTGAGAAATTTGATTTGCTCATTTAGGATATAGACAAGACACTCTCCTTTGGTTCCTAGTGTACCACTATCTGTGGACTTTGGCAATCTTAAAACACTGAAAGCACCAAATCGGTGTGAACGAGCACTCAGTAATTCATCTGAAAGTAGTTGATGATTCTTTATAAAGCTCATAAATGAACAAGGTTGTTTAAATCAGTCCTCTGGAACATCACTAACTCCAGAGATTTTTCTTTTGAAATGTACTCACTGAACTAATGTGCAGTCTTTATTATATGTTAATGATATATGGTGGGAGCAGTTTGTTTAAAATAGATGAATCAATTTTTTTTTGTTTAAGGATTTTAACTTTAATAATTTCTGCAATAATTGTTGTGAATTATTTTTGGGTTTAGTAAGATCAAGGAAATAAAATACTGTGGATTTTGGTTAACTGGGACACATCAGGACCAACACATTTTGGTCCAATTAAGTGGCTGCCATAGTTAGCCAAAGTTTCATGGAAATTGTAAAAAAGGTATAAAAAGACAAACTGAATAACAAATTATATATTTAAATAAAATACAGAACAAACTGGAACACTAGCATTGCTACTGCAGTACTATAATGCTACTGTAAGTATTAGTCCCTAATACATATCGATGGAGGAATTCATCTGTGTAGCATTCTCTTGAATGGAAATGAACAAAATCAGTATAGACACCTAGTGCAGGTAATGGATTGCCTGCATACAGTGCTGGCAACAATTTGCAACCTCGAAATCTTCATTACTATTGCAACATTTAAGATGATTGTTGATATCTTCAAATTCTTCATAGTTTCTAACTTTTTAAAGTAGTGAAGTCATTTCCTTTTCAC
Source organism: Hypanus sabinus (assembly GCF_030144855.1). Taxonomy (NCBI): domain Eukaryota; kingdom Metazoa; phylum Chordata; class Chondrichthyes; order Myliobatiformes; family Dasyatidae; genus Hypanus; species Hypanus sabinus. The sequence continues at coordinate 42,354,803 of NC_082719.1, read as the reverse complement.
CCTCAGCCATTTCTGGCATCTCCAAGTCTGAATACTTGAAACTGCAATGAAAGAAACAGTTCTGAATTTTTACTGTACTGTATGGTACTGTACTTCAACAGTACTGCTTGTTTCTTGCCAACTTTCAGTGACAAAAATTGCTGATTTTTAACACAAACACACTCTACAGATGATATTACTGATGATATTCATTCAAAATACAATGTTGTGTCTAATGGCCACACAGTGCATGTGACTGATGCTAGTTACAGACTGTCCAGCAACAGTCTTCTGCTACGCTGAAGTGGCATAGGGTCCCACATAGATGAAGGAAATTCCAGCTATATTCTTGGTTTGTTTTTGTTCTTTGAGAATTGTTCCAAATAAGCAACTGACCTGATTAACTGATGACCCAATTAACCATAATGCTCTGTATTTCTATCGTAGCCTAATTGCTAACTGTTAACCTGCTAATCTCTTTCCAACCTCTCATGCTGATGTTCTATGTGGGGGAGGGGGGCACTGGTGTGATGTCATTTGCAATGACGGTAAATTTCTGATGCGCTTTATCCATTTAGCAGTCATATGCTAAGGGGAATAATGTAAGAATTCTTGATTAATAATAACCAAGTGGTGAAGAATGAGAGCCTCTAGCATTTTAAGATATGTTCAACTTCTCTAAACCATTTGATTGCTTCAAACATTTACTTATATAGAACATATTGAGCTTCACATTGAGAACAAATTGGGAACATTTGGTGCACACTATAAAGCCCCAAGAAGAATAATTCACTTATAGTGACTGATTGTTTCTTTAGAAACAGGATTGGATTCATACACTATCATTCATTCCCAGGATAGACAACGTAGTTCTTTGCAGCCCTTAAATAAATAATTGTGACGTACCAAAACCCTGAAAAAGTGGTACTGATTGAGGATCAGATGTTGCCAAAAGCATGTGGGAAGTTAAAATCATAAGAGTCAAACAGAACAGAAATATGGTCTACCACTTACCGTGTCCATGGTAACCATGTAGCAACAATGCCAATCCCTTTTACTACTATCCAACTATACTGATCCCACTTACCTGCCTTTGGTGCCTCGGAGATTCAGAAGCTTGTCCAGATGTACTTTAAATGTCACGGAAGTACCTTCGTCCACCACTTCTCAGACACATTTTTCCCGATAGCAGTCACCTTTTGGGTGAGAACATTTTTCCTCAGAGTCTCTCCTAACTTTCTTACCATTCACTTTCAACCTGTCTGCTTTGATTTTAGACATCTGCTTTATGGGGAAAGGTTATTCGGTATCCCCTCTATCTATGATCCTCATAATCTGTATCTCTGTTAGGGCTCTCCTCATCCACTTGGCTCAAGCAAAACAAATACAACCTCTCCAGTTTCTCTTTGTTTCTGAAGCACTCCATCCCAGGCGACAGCCTGGTGAGTTTCCATTACAGCCTCTCCACATCCCGAGTGGAGAGGAGAACCCCTGAGATTAGTGTTTGGTAGTGTAATCCTGACAGATCACTGACAATATTAATTGATCTGTACTTTCATGGCAGCAGGCTCCACCACAGCTAAGCAAGTGGTTAGCACTCCATTAAATGGTGACAACTGGTTGGCATTAACTCTGGTATCACCCAAGCTATATAGTGTCAGATCGGGCAGCACAATCTGACAGGAAACTGTTTTTCACCTCTTTTCTCTTAACGTATGCAGCTCCAGTTTTGATTCATTCCCACTGCTAACTCTATTCTGTGAACTGCTCCATTGTGTCCCCATTGTTTATAAGCTCCCACTTTGTCTGCATCTGTCTGTCAATCCAATTTTTATTTGTGCATTTTATGCTGCTCATTGATTTGAATTCTTGGATTTAAACCGGGGCTTTGGAAGCTCAAGTAACCAACCTCCTTGAAAGATTAAAGTTGATCCTTTCAATTTTGTTAAAAATACAATCAATTTATCTATACTTTTTAGCACCATTGGGTCTAGTTTTCAAATGTTATTGTTCAACCACTATTTTTCATTCAACAGAAGCCGTGCTACTTTCTATATTTAATTTCTGTTTTAAGATGTGAGGGAATAAAGATATTTCAAGAGAGATATTGTCATTCTACTGTTGTTAGCAGAGAAAAAATCTAACAGATAAAGTCTTCCACTTTCTTACTTCAAATGTTTCTTTCTATCTATGAGATGGAGTGAAATATTTAAATTTCTCTCCCTATTGCAAACATTTTGAATGTTGTCAGTGTACTTTTAGCAAAGTAAGTTCCAGCACAGGAAGGGAATGTGATGTGCTGTACAAGCATAAGCCAAAATATCATGGCAAATCTTTGCTGAGTTTTGGCAAGAGAAGCTTCTTTTACTCAGTAACTGGCAGGACTAACAAATTCACATTTGCAGGAATGTTAGAAGTGAATCCATTAACTTTTAGTGTAATACTCTAAGAAAATTCAAAGATCTGAGGGGTTAGTTCTTACACTGAAAATGGTAGTTGCCTGGAATATGCTTCTTGGTGTGGTAGTGAAAGCAAGTTTGAGAGATTTAACAGGGCCTTAGAAAGGCACATGAGTATGTGGAGAATGGGGGGATATGGACATCAAAGGGATTAGTTTAGTTAGGCATCTAATTACAAGTTTAATTAGTTTGGTACAGGACTGTGGCCCAAGGGGGCTATTTCTGTGCTGTACTGTGTTCTACGTTCTAAAGTCAGGATGCCTGATTTGAAAGCACCATCTCCTCTGCAAAAGTAGAAATCGGACATTCATTATGAAACAAGGTTGATGTAGGTAGGGGGATTAAAATAACTTGGATGGAATGGATCTTGAGAGCAGAAACTAATAGTAGTTGTCATTAACATAAAATAGGTTGACAGATTGTAAAAAAAAAGCATATCATCAAAAACAAGCTTTCCTTCAGATCAACTCTGGAGCCTCAGTTTTGAGGATATTTCCACAATTGAAAAGGAGCCAGTGGCATTAGCTTTCCCCTTCCTCATTCCTTGCAAATCTAATGAGCAAGGACAGGAGTGTTCTGAATAACCCACAGCCATAATCTTGCTCAAAGCGACTGAAAATAAAATAGGTTCTGAATACCAGCTGCTCTACACTTACTCATGAATGTGTACAGAGCTGTCAAACCATACTGGCAGCTGTGAAGAATGATGCATTTGTGCTATCATTTTTATAGTTTGCTTTAATTAAATGTCATGGACATTTCTGTTTCAATCCATTTTTTTCTTTCTTTCTCTCCCCTATATAAGACTGGCATTGCGTCATATTTCAGAAGTTATTAGAGTCAATTTAGTTGAAATACCATAAAAAGCTGTGTATCAGACCTATTGCTAAGATACTATTAAATATTTTGTTATTTTGTCAAAGGCACTAATTCTACTAAAGTGCAACTAACAGCAACTAATAGTCTTCTTTATTACCTCAAAGGTTTCTTTCCACTGAGAGATGGAATTAAATATTCTAATTTCTCTCCCATTTGCAAACTTTTTGAATATTGTCAGTGCACCTTTAGTGAAGATGAACATCCTTTCCCTCCTCTTCTATGGGGAGCACAGGGTTGTAGCATAAACATCATCACTTTTCTATTCTGCTTTTCTCCTTCTTTTATGAATCTTAAATTTTCCCACACCAGCAAATTCTAAGTGAAGAATTGGATTGCTTTTAGCAGCATTCCAGATATAAAAAGAATGTGAAATCGACATAATTTTGACATTTACTTATCTTTTAATGAACACTAATTTGGATTGGGTGGTGAAAAGACATTCTGAGAATCAATTTTGAACAGGTATTTGGCCTGTGTATATGTTGAGTATGGCAGAATATTCCTGTTTGATGATGATGTTGATTCAGGCCAGAAAGGCCAGCGTCAGGCATGTTCATGCCTTACAATGCACGGAATGAAAGACTGTAGCGCTCCACTCCTCACCAGACACTTTGCAGTATTTTTCTTTATTTTTTCAAAGGCACTCATTCACTCATTCACTAGGGAATGGCCCGACTGGAATCGAATCCAGGAAACTCCATTCTGGAGTCTGGCGCTGATGTCACTGCACCACCAGCCGTCCAATGCCTGTTCAGAACTCCAATATTAACCTGAGATGAAATTTAGAACATGCAAGTTTCAACCGACTTTTCCCATCCTAAATTTACTGAATTAGTAACATTTAAAACCACAGTTAAAAACTAGTAAGTAATTATTTTCCATTTATCTTGGCAGCTAAATATTAAACTGGATTGCAATCATGCTCTCAGTAAAGAGATCCTTTTGAAGGACATGGTGTTCAAGACCAGAGATCCTTAACATTAAATGTGCAATTTTAAATCCATAGATTAAATTCTTGATTTATCCACATGTAAACAGCAAATATTTTCCATCAGAGGAATCATGGAATAAAACAGGAAAGAAGGAAGTATCCAATCCCATTGTGCCTGTGCCAATTCCTTGAAACATGAGTTGGATTAATCCCACTGTCCTTCTCTTTATTTTAGATTTCTTTAAGATGAAAGGCATGTTTTGGGATCAGAGAGGAGAATTAGGGTTTAGGAACAAGGATATGGAGGAATTAGAGGACATTCTAGAATCTAAGCCTCTGCTCCACATTCAAAGAGCAAGAACAGGGATGTGGTCAGACGTTGGGTCAGCAGACGAGGAGATGTTGGTGTATTCTGGGATCGGAGTTCTATGAAGGTAGGAGGCAAAAGCAACAGTGTATGTGAACAGTGAGTCTGGACTTTGTGGCCTGGAGTTTGGGTTTTTACCCAGGGTACTCACTCATTGTCATTAGCAAGTCTTGGTTTGATACTGATGACTGAAGCCCAAAGGGCAATTGGAAGTCCAGATTGAAGCCTAATGGTTGATTTAAAGTCCAGATGTTGAGGCTCAATGGACATATCCCCAAGTCTGTGAAGGTCTGTTAGTCTGCTGGGGAAGCAGAAGTCCCAATATCTGTGAATTCACACGTCCACTGGAGGCTGAAAGAATGGTCCATAAGACCATAAGACATAAGAACAGAATTAGGTCATTTGGCCCATTGGGTTTGCTCCAACTTTCTACTATAAGACCACAGAGGATGTAAATGTATGTGGGAGTGTGGGTGGGAGGGAGGAAAGGGGCTGGTGTGGGTGTTGTTGATTTGTCGCTTAGTATATTCTGTTTCGTTGTGTTCTATGCTACTCTGGCCATGTTATATTAGCACCAGTATGTGAAGCGACACTTGCGGCTTCCCCCAGCACATCCTTGGGTGTGTTGGTTGTTAACACAACTGACAAGTTTCACTGTATGTTTCAAAACACCTGAGGTAAATAAATCTAAATCTGAAATGTTCTCTTTACATCCAATTTTTGCAGCTTTCAAGTGTTTGTCCTATTATCTTTTTATAACAACTGATGTAGTTACTTCAATCATTATTTTCATCATGCAATTCTGATTACTTTTATGAAGAGTAGTTCCTTCCATTCCTTCGGCTGTTTATCTTAAATTCGTTCCTTTTAAAAAACTTTCATGATTATTGGCACATCTGTCAAATCTTCGCTTAGCACTTTTTGCTGCAGAGCAAATATCCAAGTTGTTAAATTTTCTCTACATAATTGAAACCCTGTCACCCTGGATTTCATATTGTCCTGTACTGGATGAATATGAAGGTTATGTCTAGGGAGGTTAACGCAATGCTGGGAACCCATCAACTTCAGGGTGTTTCTGAAGTAGGACAAGGAAAGGGTAGCCAAACTTTTTCCCAGGACATAAAAACATTACTGAGGCAATAAGATTGTGAGTTGTCATGTTTTGCACTATTCTCTCTTTCAGGGAAACATATAGCCTTGTACTCCACTGTATTCATATACCAGCTATAGAAAAGTTCAGCATAATCTCCAACCTTCTGAACTCTGTGACTTTATTTACTAAGGCTAGAAATCTATTTGCTTTTTATTAGCCCTGTCAATTAATCCTACCACTTCCAGCCATTTACAATCTTCCTTTTCCTTTCCCATTGTATACCTCAATTTACACTAAATTTATACTGCTTCTCTCTTCCTTTCCTATGAAAGTACCCTAATTCATTCCTGATATGTAATATTTAATTTGCCATTTCTGTTATTGTTCTTCTAAAATTTGTAACAGTTTTATTCTCATTGGCATATGTTATGAAATTGGTTATTTTGTGGAAGTAGTACAGAGCAATAAGACTTCATAAGGTACCTTGTTTTGGTCTTACCATCTGTCTACACTGCACTTTCTCTGCAAATGTAAGGCTTTCTTCTGCATTCTGTTTTCTCTTGTACCACCTCAGTGTAACGATGTGATGAAATTATCTGTATGGATGACGTGCAAACAACATTTTTCTCTGTAGCAATATACACAAAATACTGGAGGAACTCAGCAGGCTAGGCAGCATCTATGGAAAAGAGTAAGCAGTCAACGTTTTAGGCCCAGACCCTTCTTCAGGACTTCAGATTTCCAGCATCTGCAGATTTTCTCTGTTACTCGGTATATGTGACAATAATGAACTAATTGACCAATTTAAATTTACCAATGTTTCTTTTTGTCTGAAATTGCTTAATCTGTAAAGAATTGAAATGAATACAGCTTATTAATATCCATTAAAATGAGCAGTTATCCAAATATCATTCTTGGGGGAACACCACTAAGTAATTCAGTTTGGTGAAACCACTTTCATGATCACTCTTGCTTTCTTAATCAGTTTTTTTGTTTATGTTTCTGAAGCCTATCTAAAAGAAAGATTTTTAAACTTTCAGATAAAGCTATTCTGCAGAATTTTATCAAACATTTTCAGATGTCAATCCAGGCAAAATCAAATACACTACAGTATTACCATCAACTTTCTCATTACTTTGTTGAGCCACAATTTTTTTGGTTAAGCATCATTTGGCTTTAAAAGGCAAGTATATGCTGGTTGTATTATTGAAACATATTTTTCCAAGTAGGATCAATTTTCCTTGGATTAATTTCTCTAAAATTTTCCTACATAATGTTAGCATGATTGTGGTATGAGAATTATTTTATGAACTATGAATAGATGTTATTTAAATTTAGCTAACAAATCCAGTTTTATGACCCACATATAACAATATGAAAAATAACTATAAAAATGTGGGGATTGACTTCATATGAAACTTCTGAGACTGATCAGGTTCTTTCTTTCAGCTACTGCATGAGTAATAGGTCAGTTTCTCTATTCAATACAAATCCAGTGAGAGAATAGTGGAAGAACATGTTTAAGAGGCTTAGGTCTTTGGTTTTCACCAGGAAAAAAAACTGTATTTTAAATATATTTTCATTTCTTTGCTCTATTACTATCAACATGTCCCTGGCGTACTTGAGATTTCTTCTGCTCGAACACAACTGAGCATAGTGCACTCTGCAGCATCTGTACCCATTCAATGTTGCTTCAATGGTTTATTTCCCAGGAACAGAACAAAATATTCCATTATCACTTTAAATCCCTTATCAATTTCTTCTGCAACTATTGGTCTTCGGCTTCATACATATTCAACAAGCAAACGAATTGTTGAATATGTTGGTATGAAAAATAGAATGTTGCTATTTTTCATACCAAACTTTAGTGGAGAGCTTTCAAGACAATCAGAGCTGCATTTCATCCTATCGTTTATGTAGGAATTTCAGTAATTCTGCTGTGATCTTGGTGGATGGTTAAGAGTTACACCTAATGTGCTTCATGAAAATGACTAGTGAGCAAACTTGGATGACCATGCATTTTTAATGTTTGGTTATTTAATTATACTTCCTTTTCGTGAAGTTAAAAAAAATCACTTGTGTTCCATTCACCTTATTTGAGGGAATGATTATTTACATTGTTTTCCTAATGATGAAATTTCTCATTAACATTAAACAATCTTAAATAAGAAACCTGCTCAGTTTAATATAAACTATTAAATTAAATTACCTTAAGTACTAATAGCAACACAAACACTTGTGGAACGGAATCTTCACTCAATTTTAACTCAGGAGCAAACAATTTGTGTTTAGTTTGGTAATGGTTTGGAGACATTGTGGGATGTGCAAGGAGACAAACTCACACGGCAGGATCTGGATGGATAAAATAAAATAAATTTCAATTTCTGAAATATATAATCAATTTGAGATTTAGATGTGAAGCCAAATGGTAATAGCTGATGCTTGAAAAATAAGCAGGAAAAGGAGCTTGGGAAACAGGGTCTGCCAGGTGTTTAATAGCAGTCAAGGACAGATGTGTGCAGTCCAGTAGTAACACTGGACTGCCAATTTTTTAGAAGTGTTACTTCCTCAGAATTTTTCTTTGTTTATGATAGAATGCTGGAGCTGAACACAAATATAATTTCAGCCTCCTTGTAAAGCATATGAATGTGGAGAAACAGAAAGGAACTTTTATTGAATATAATGCATTTAATTGCATAATAGTGCTGAAGCTTTGCAACTGTTCAACTAAGCTAAAAATGTTTTGTTGATGATTTTCATTTGTACTCAGTGTCCAACAATAATCAGCTAGCATTGATGGATTCCAGTTGCCCTGACACCATTTCTACGTGATTGCAATGTCTGGGCGAAATCTTTTACCATGCTCGTCGCTGACAGTACCAAGATTTGCAGGGAGGAAGAAGTCTAAATGGGAATGCAGAAAATGAATCTTTAATGACATGTTGCACTTCATGGGTTTGTTTGCTTGAAGCATGCTGTCAACCAGCTACACATAGTTTGGTCTTCTGTAGTTGTCCAGAACATTTTCAAGAATGCCCTTGAGTGCCTTCCATGTGATTTTCTCCGGTCCCACTAAAAGTTCTTTGATTGCCTGTCACTGATGTCCTGTTTGATTTGTGAATCAATAAAAATGCCTTCCTTAATTTTGACATTAGTTATTCTGACTTGAATAATGAGTTGAAATAACAAATGTAGGCAATTTCAAAAAAATCATGCATTATAGGGAAATTTCATGGTGATTTTGATGATCTGGAGCTGAAAATCCATAAATTACATCCAAAACTATTCAGGAAGCAAAATCTTTGTTGTCCAGTATAACTACGATCAGGGTTGTGGGGGCATGGGGTGAGGGGAGGTAAGATGGAAACTATCACCCCATGATGTACGTTTTCCTCTTCGGGTGTCGATGGTCGACTCCGGACTTGAAAGTGCTATCATGCTGAGCTTGAAACAAAAATCGTATAAGCTGGAAATACTCAGCAAAACAAGAAGAATCTATGGAAAGAGAAATGAGTTAATACTTTGCTCAGATTCTTTGTCGAGATTTTGGCTCAAAATGTTAACTCAGTTTCTTTATGAATGTTAGAGTTCCGCTGTCAGTGCTCTTTTGAGTCTTATCATCCATTTTCTAATTACAAAATTGATCAAAATCTGATTTAAAGCACTAGAATGGTTTACCAGCAAAGAGAAGGGCAAAAAAAAATGATATGTGTGTGATTCCTTGTAGGGCATCACACATTTTTGTGCATGTCTAGTCACTAATCAAGAAACTGATAATGCCCCTCAGGTTAGTTTCATAGACGAGGTCCCAATGAATATTCACCCCTTATTGGCATGAATCAAAATTCACGCTGTGTGACTGGAAGGTAACTGGAAAATAACTATCTAACGCATAGTTGGAAAAGATAACAATCTTACACATTTTATGTAATCTGAAAAACTGCTGGCAGGGGAGATAATTATTTCTTGTTTTGACTTGTTTTATTAATAAGGAATCCATAACTTAACATGAGGCTAGAAGTGATAGCCAGATGTGAATATTGTATTCACAAGAAATTATTACCACCATTCGGAAAGCATGGAGATATTACCATGACCTTAATTGAAGAATACTTAAAGCATTTTTTTCATAATAAAAGAAAAATCTTAGTTCTCATTCTTTGGCTATTGCTAAATCTAAACAAACATTACTAATGTCACCATAAAGCTAAAACGTCAATTGTGTTGTTTGTAGTAAATATATTCCAGTTAATATTCAGGTCTTGATAAAAGTCAGTATCTTACAGTGATACTGTTGAGTAATATTCTAGTTACAAATCTGGTTTATCAGAGAAATTGGTGATTGTTTTTGGTTTTATTTTAGTAGTAGATTTACCAGCAACAATATGCATGTAAGTCAACTTTAATTATTCTTCTTATGATCAAATTAGTAATTTTAAATTTAAAATGCTTAAAGCAAGAGAATTTTGTTGATTATTTATTGAAATGAATGAATACAAATTAAATTGTAATGATTCTTTACTACACAGCATCTTCAAGTTCAAGTCAGTTTAATTGTTTAATTCAACCGTGAATACAGCCAAATAAAAACAACATTTTTTTGTGGCTAATGTGCACAACATAATACCAACAGTAACAGTCATACACAGCACAAGACACATATAAGGTAGCAGTAAACCTACAGTCACACAAATAAAATACAATAAAGCCAAAGTCCCTAAGTTACTTGTCTGGTAGATTAATGGAAGATGAATGTTAATGGCCAGAACAAGCGCGCGCAGGCGCGCGCGCACACACACACGCACACACACACACACACACACACGCACACACACACACACACACACTCACACACACACACACACACACACACACACACACACACACACACACACACCTTTCACTAAGTGAACACTGGAGGGTAGCACCAACAGGAGGGGCCAGCCTCCCAATCCAACATGTCCACCGAGCCTCACGGCCTCTGACTTCTCCAGCTGACTTCAGTAGGTGACACTATGGTTAGAGGCCTAGTTCTCATGACAACTGAAGCAATGCAACTTCTTTCTTTCACACCTTTTACATGTGTACAGTTTATGTATACATACATACTCTGCAAGAACAGGGGTGATGAAATTGCTTGAGATCTGACATGGACTTGGTGGGCTAAATGGTTTCCTAAATAGTAAGAAAAATCAATAAAAATCTGAGGCAGTACATACTGTTTAATTATGCTTCTGAAAATGAATTTAGCTCAATACTGAGCTTAAAATGGCAGATTTCCTTTAACCACATGTAGGTGCCATGACATAATTCCTGCTTGGAAATTGGACTGCATCAGCTTTTTGTGTGTTAAAACATGGCTGTTATCAGCAAAATTGCCCAAATGGATTACTCATACAAAACAAAGAAAAAGTAGCTAAATTCAGAATTGGAATTAGAATTGGATTAATATCAATGGCATGTGCTGTGAAATGTTTTGTTATGTGGCTTGTGGTTGGGAGCTGAATGTCCAAGGTTAAACCTTGTATTGGAGGGATAGGAAAATAGGCAGAGGGGGTGGCATGGCTCTGCTGGTAAAGAATGGCATCAAATCAGTAGAAGGATATGACGTAGGATTGGAAGATGTTGAATCCTTGTAAATTGAGTTAAGAAACTGCAAGGGTAAAAAGACCCTGATGGCAGTGAAATACAGAACTCCGAACAGTAGCTGGGGCATGGACCACAGATTACAACAGGAAATGGAAAAAGTGTTTCAAAAGGGCAATGTTATGATAGTCATGGGAGATTTCAACATGCAGGTCAGAAATGATTCTCAAGAGAGTGAGATTGTTGAATGCCTATAAGATGGCTTTTTAGAGCAGTTTGTCATTGAGCCTACTAGGGGATTAGCAATACTGATCTGGGTGTTATGTAATGAACCAGAGGTGATTAGGGAGTTTAAGATAAAAGAACCTTAAAGAGGCAGTGATCACAATATGATTGAGTTCAACTTGAAATTTGATAGTGAGGAAATAGTCTGTGGAGTAAAAGAAGTTACTGTGGTAAGACAGAGGAGATGGCCAAAGTAAATTAGAAGGAGACGCTGGCTGGGATGGCAGCAGAGCAGCAATGGCATGAGTTTTTGGGAAAAAATGAAGGTGAAGGATAGATGTATTCCAAAAACAAAGAGATACTCTAATGGCAAGATAGTACTACTGTGGCTGACAGGGGAAGTCAAGCTAATGTAAAAGTCAAAGTCAAAGCTAATGTAAATCCTGAGATCCTGATTTATGAACATTTGGAAAGGTATTATATGATTAGGAATAGTCAGCATGGCTTTGTCAAGGGCAGGTCGTGCCTTATGAGCCTGATTGAATTTTTTGAGGATGTGACTAAACACATTGATGAAGGGAGAGTAGTAGATGTAATGTATATGGATTTCAGCAAGGCATTTGATAAGGTTCCCCATGCAAGGCTTATTGAGAAAGTAAGAAGGCATGGGATCCAAGGGGACATTGCTTTGTGGATCCAGAACTGGCTTGTCCACAGAAGGCAAAGAGTGGTTGTAGATGGGTCATATTCTGCATGGAGGCTGGTGATCAGTGTTGTGCCTCAGGGATCTGTTCTGGGACCCTTACTCTTCGTGATTTTTATAAATGACCTGGATGAGGAAGTGAAGGGATGGGTTAGTAAGTTTGCTGATGACACAACAGTTGGAGGTGTTATGGATAGTGTGGAGGGCTGTCAGAGGTTACAGCGGGACATTGATAGGATGCAAAACTGGCCTGAGAAGTGGCAGATGGAGTTCAACCCAGATAAGTGTGAAGTAGTTCATTTTGGTAGGTCATATACGATGGCAGAATAAAGTAGTAATGGTAAGACTCTTGGCAGTGAGGAGGATCAGAGGGATCTTGGGGTCCGAGTCCATAGGATGCTCAAGGCAGCTGTGCGGGTTGACTCTGTGGTTAAGAAGGCATATGGTGTATGGGCCTTCATTAATCGTGGAATTAAATTTAGGAGTCGAGAGGTAATGTTGTAGCTATATAGGACCCTGGTCAGATCCCACTTGGAGTTTTACTCTGTTTTGAGATTCCAGTAGCAGTTTAAAATAATCAGCACTTTTACATATGGCTGTGATTTGTAGTTAAGTGTCTTTTCAATTTTGCTGGAGCCATTTCTGCTTTTGTAATTTGTTTTGCCACAGGTTAGTCTCAATGGAATAGGACAACTTGGATCACCAGTCCATGTAACACCCCAGCACCTTTCTTTGTAAAGATGGACTTTTTTTTGGCTAAATGAGAAAAATGCAAAAAATAGGAACACTTCACAATCCAATTCACTTCTGACCTATACAATCCACCTGTTGCAATGTTTACAGGAACAGCAAAGCAGCAGGCCAACCGTTGAGTAGAGGTGCATAAAAATTTCTTCTATAGAAAGAAAATTTCCCTCTAATTTTCTACCTCACCAGTAGTTTGTTCTCTCCCACAGGTCAGTCAGTGGCGCGCAAGGGGAAGTTGGGGGATGTAGTTTGGGAGGGAGAGGCTGATGTTGCAGCCCAAGTTTGGCGAGTCCATTTAATGCTCAGAAAACGCACTTCAGGCTCCTCATCAGCCTGCTGTCCTCCCCTTCATGCAACACAGTGCTTACCAATTATCAATGGCCTCCCCTATCTCACGTCAAAAACTGAGAATGGACTCAAGCAAATAAACATGGTCTTACTGTGTAATGGGCTGAGAGACTTCTAATGAGATTGCTAATGGGGTGCCGGGTGACTGCCCACCACTGGTTAGCATTGCGCAACCCTAAGGTTCCGGGGAATCCAATTGGAAAAACCCTGCTCTATAGTGAGTGACTTGCTGGTAGGTGAGCTTCTTTTTCACGTCATAGTATAAATCTGCTGATGATCCACAGCTTTGCTAGGTCTGTGATGGTGCATTTGAGGTGAGATATCGGCTTTTATTGACTGGAAGAAAGAACAAGCAGCAATTGACCACCATGCTACATCCTGGAGACTGAAGGCAGGGCTCAGGCCTCAATCGCCTTTATACCGGGGTCTGTGGGAGGAGCCACAGGAGCAACCAGCGGGGGAGCGTGTCCAGACAGGTATATGTAGTTCACCACAGTCTTCTCTTTGTTTGTCAAGCTTATGAAGGTTGATGATATACTGTCTCACAATAGAATTTTAATATTAATAGAATTGAGATATGAATTTCTCCCAACTGATTACTACTTTTCCCTATATGGCAAAACCTGTTGGGAATGATTATAGGATTTGTGTGCATATCTATAGAGGGGTCTTGAAGGAAAAGATGTTGCTGGGGTCTCATTTGTTGCTCATCTGCAGGTATCATGAATCAGAATTTCAGGCTTTAGAGCTGAACAAAATCATGATCTTGCTCTCTAGCTATCAGGTCCACTGCCACTGCTGTGAATTTGTGGTCTGTGATTTATCCAACACACCCTCAAACTCAGCTGTCCAAAACCACTCAATTAGATGCACATGCTGGGCTGCTGGCCATCTGGAGTAAGTCAAGTTGGCTGTAAGAAAAACACATTAGGCTTCTGGCTGCGATATACTCTTCAAGCATTTGAAACGTCTGATGGTGACTGCGTACTTTAGTGGGTATAAATGAAGAAGAATGGTATGAGCACACAGTTTTACAACTGACCTATTCCTTCAGAATATTATGCTCTAAGCCCAAGAGATTTCAAGGTGTGTGGTTTTTTGAGATGACAGGCTCCTCTACCTGTTTGGCTTGATTACTGCTAACTGAACAGTTTCATCAATAACATGATGTTGAACACTTGAAACACATGCATTAAATTGTTTAGATCTCAGTCTTTTAGGATTAAAAGAATATGGAATAAGGTTACTTTGAATTTAGCATTGAGAAGCTTCCTTTTGACGACAACAGCAACAAAACTTGCCGTAATTGAGTTCAAGCATGCATGCACATGATGATCCCCGGGCATTTTTTTTAAGCCAGTTTTAGAATCTCACACATCAACAGTATGTATAGCTAATTCATGGATATGTGATGTAACATTCTTAGTTTGTAATGCATACAAAATCCTGGAGATATATCTATAATTTTCCACTATGCACTCCCTAGTAAGTAAGGCTTTCGATTGGGAGTCCAAAGGTAAGTAGAAATCTGTTACATTGATAGTGTAATGTTTCTTTAGACTGAGAGTACCACCTAAATCATGATGGTTCATATCAATTTCTCTGTTACTTGACCACCTACTGTATGCAGTGAAGGCAATGAAATGAAATACTTTCTCATGCTTTTCCTCTTCTTTCAGCATTCAGTGTCACTAAATCACTTTCTTGTTGTGGAGATTATAACTTGCTAAGTGAAGTTGCATATCCGTACTTCTGTGAACACCATGCAGGAAAACATTCTCTGGGGAAAATTTCTGGTCAACTTTTTCTTCACTGACCAGCAGAGAATTAAAATTAAAGAGCAACAATTGCCCTTTTACAGAATTTCAGCTGTACCTGAACAATTGTAGGTAACTCAAATCCATTTAGATTTTGCAAATATCTAGTAAGGCTGAACCTGGGAATTGCATGTTTTACTATATACAAGTTTAGTCTATACAAAACAACTTTTATTACCAGGTCATAGCATGTAAGCCATTACTTCACATCATTCGCAAACTTTCTTACATCAAAGGCCCTTCAATGCAATCTTAAAACCCCACTTATTTCCCTGTAAACTCTGCCCTCCTATGCCTTTATAAAACACTAGTCAGGCTGCACTTGGGAGTATTGTCAACAGGTTTGGGCCCTGTGTTTCAGAAAGGGCGTGTTGTCATTGGTGAGAGTCCAGAGGAGGTTCACGAAGATTATTCTGGGAATGGAGGGGTTAACATATGAGGAGTGTTTGGCAACTTTGGGCCTGTACTCGCTGGAATTTGGAAGAATGCGAGGGGATCTCATTGAAAACTACCAAATGTTGAAAGGACTAGATGAGGTGGATGTGGAGAGGATGTTTCCTGTGGTGGGGGTATCCAGATCTCGAGGGCATAGCCTGAAAATTGAGGAGTGCCCCTTTAGTACAGAGGTTAAGGAGGATTTTTTTTCAGCCAGTGAATGGTGAGTCTGTGGAATGCTCTACTACAGACTGCAGTGGAGTGTGTATATTGGAAGTTAATAGTTTCCTGATCAGTCAGGGCATCAGAGGATATGGCGAGAAGGCAAGTTTGTGGGGTTGAGCGGGATCCAGGATCAGCTATGATTTAATGGCGGAGCAGACTGAATGGGCTGAATGATCAAATTCTGCTCGTATGTCTTATGATCTTATACCTAATGATACCACGCTAGGGATAATTTGGAGTGGATAATTCACCGAACAGCCAGCATGTCATTAAGATATATTAACATAAGTTATTACTCTGTTTTGTACACACATAAGAGTGGTGAGTACGTGATGCACCATCAATAACTCTCGGAGATGTGAGGCGAGATACAGGCTTTTATTGGCTGGAAGAAAGAACAAGCAGCAAGTGACCACCTCACAACATCCTGGAGACTGAGGGAGAAGCAGTGCCTCCAATCGCCTTTATACAGGGGACAGTGGGAGGAGCCACAGGAGCAGTCAGCAGGGGGCATGTCCAGACAGGTATAAGTAGTTCACCACATTCCCCCTCCCCCTTTGTTTTAAAAGAGAGTCCCCACAGGGCGAAGTTTCTTACAAGTATATTTACAGGTTAAGTCTATCAGGTGATCGAATCTGTCGCTGCGATCTACGAGGCACCGGCTGTGATTGCACCAGTGCCAGTGGTGATTGCACCGGAGAATGCGGGTGTGCTGGTTCCGGACTGACTGGAGGTGTCAGCCCACTAGGCGTCAGTGGTCCCTCATGCATGTGCAAGGCACCCGGTATGGGAGTGTCGTGAGGAGTCTGTGTAGGGCTAGGTGTGCGCTGTGTCACCTCAGGTACAGGGTTCAAAGTTACCGTGGAGTGTTTGGGGTAGTGGTCTGCTGCTCCTGCGGGCGCCAGGTCGCGGACGGAGACCGTGTCCTCCCGCCCATCAGGTAAGACCATGTAGGCATACTGGGGGTTCACATGTAGTAGGTGAACCCTCTCGACCAGCGGGGAGTATTTATTGCTCCTCGCATGTTTCTGGAGCAGCACTGGCCCTGGGGATGTCAGCCAAGCTGGTAGGGTGGTCCAGTGGCAGACTTCCTGAGAAAAGAAAAGAGGCACTCATGAGGGGTGGCATTGGTGGACGTACATAACAGACAGCGGATAGAGTGGAGTGCCTCGGGGAGGACCTCCTGCCATTGAGAGACCGGCAATCCCTTTGGATAAAAGTGTGGCCTTCTACACCGTGGCATTCTCCCTCTCCACCTATCCATTTCCCTGGGGATTATAGCTCATGGTCCTATTAGTAGCAATGCCCCTAGCCAGCAGGTACTGGCGCAGCTCGTCACTCATAAAGGAGGACCTTCTATCATTGTGGATATAGCGGGGATATCCGAACAGAGTGAAGAGCTGGTGCAGGGCTTTTATGAATGACGTGGCAGTGGTGTCGGGGCAGGGGATGGCAAAGGGGGACCGCGAGTACTCGTCAATAATGTTGAGAAAGTAGACATTGCGGTCGGTGGAGGGAAGGGGGCCCTTAAAGTCAACACTCAGGTGCTCAAAGGGGCGGGTGGCCTTGATAAGTTGTGCCGTGTCAGGACGGTAGAAGTGCGGTTTGCACTCAGTGCAGACTTGGCAGTCCCTGGTCATCGTCCTGATGTCCTCAAGGGAGTAAGGCAGGTTCCGGGCTTTCACGAAATAGTAAAATCGGGTGACCCCTGGGTGGCAAAGATCTGCATGGAGGGCGTATAGCTGGTCGAGCTGTGCACTGGCACACACTCCCCAGGATAGGGCATCAGGGGCTCGTTGAGCCTTCCAGGCCGGTACAGGATATCATAGTTGTAAGTGGACAGTTCTATTCTCCACCGCAAAATTTTATCATTTTTGATTTTGCCCCGCTGTTGGTTGCTGAACATGAACACAACTGAGCGTTGGTCGGTCAGCAAGGTGAACCTTTTGCTGGCGAGATAGTGCCTCCAGTGCCTAATAGCTTCCACTATGGCCTGGGCTTCTTTCTCCACTGTGGAGTGCCGAATTTCAGGGCCTTGAAGGGTACGAGAGAAGAATGCTACTGGCCTGCCTGCCTGATTGAGGGTAGCAGCCAGCGCGAAGTCGGAGGCATCATTCTCTACTTGGAAAGGAATTGTCTCGTCCATCGCATGCATCGTTGCTTTGGCAATGTCCCCTTTAATGCAGCTGAAGGCCGCGTGGGCCTCAGCAGAGAAGGGAAATGTGGTGGACTTGACCAGGGGGCGGGTCTTGTCTGCGTAATGAGGGACCCATTGGGCGTAATAGGAAAAGAAGCCTAGGCACTGTCTGAGGGCTCTGAGGGTGGTGGGAAGAGGGAGTTCTAACAGGGGGCGCATACGATCGGGATCAGGGCCAGTGACCCCGTTCTCCACGACATACCCAAGGATAGCGAGTCGGGTGGTTCCGAACACACACTTGTCCCTGTTATAAGTAAGGTTCAGGGCTTTGGCCACTTGGAAAAATCGTTGGAGGTTGATGTTGTGATCCGGCCAGTTGTGACCACAGATGGTGATGTTATCCAGATAGGGAAATGTGGCCTTCAGTTGGCATTGGTCCACCATCCGGTCCATTTCCCTCTGGAAGACAGAGACCGCATTCGTGACACCGAAGGGGACGCGCAGGAAGTGGTAGAGCCTGCCGCCCACCTCGAAGGCGGTGTAGGGGCGGTCCTCTGGGCAGATGGGGAGCTGGTGGTAAGCGGATTTCAGATCTATGGTTGAGTACAAATTGTACTGAGCTATCTGATTGACCATATCCGCGATGCAGGGTAGGGGGTACGTGTCAAGCTGCGTGAACCTATTGATGGTCTGGCTATAGTCCATGACCATCCTATTTTTCTGCCTGGTCCGAACAACGACCACCTGGGCCCTCCAAGGGCTTGTGCTTGGCTCAATGATCCCCTCCCTGAGCAGCCACTGCACCTCCGACTTAATGAAGGCCCTGTCCCCCACGCTGTACCACCTGCTTTTAGTTGCCACAGGTTTACAGTCCGGGGTCAGGTTGGCGAACAGAGGTGGGGGAGGGATCTTGAGGGTGGGGCGGCTGCAAGTGGTGTCAGTAGTGCAGCTGTCGGCATGGTGATGGGTGGGATGTGCGGGTCGGTGGTGGCAATAGTGGTGGCTTTCTATGCTTCTGTGTTTCTAAAAGCAATAGAGAGGGCATACAACAAAGCCAAATTTTAAATTTTCTGTTCTAAATATAAACAGTAAGTTTATATCTAGATAGTCAGGCTAAAGGAAGACCGGGATAATTCTTCACCTAATTTGTCCAAGCACTACCTGTTTGCTGCACACCATGCATAAAAGTTTGTCACTCTTGTAGATACTTTAAGATAGCAGCACTGAATTAGACTGCCTTGCAGTAGAGACGATAGGAAAGGAGCCGTTCCTAAACGCTGCAAGGAAATTTACAAATCCTGAAAATGAGATGCATTCCAGGAACGTGTCTCTTTGTTTCAGGGGGCAGGGAACTCGCCAGATCCCTTAGGAAGAACCTGACATGAGACTGAAACTGTGTTCTTCAAGAATGAAAATCCTTCCATAATGGGAGCAAGGAAGAAAGACAGATGCTCTCAGAACCATTATCACAACATTCTGTGCACCACCATTTACAACTGCAGGGGGAATTCTCACAGAAAATCCATTTTATGTGGAGTTCTAAATTCCGTAATGAGCTGCCACTCAACAAGAAACTCAAAGCAGTAATTGGAACTGAGAATTGTATCCGCACAGCAGGATATCAAGGAATTTGATGTAATCTGAGCTCGCCCAGTTAATTACTAGTATGCTACATTTTTAGGTTAAGATTAGTAGTATGGTTTGCATTGGGAAACTTTATTTTGTAGGTTTAAAGAGCTCTACAAGTCAGAATCTGGCCCTTCAGCCCATCTAGTCCATGCCAGCCTGGTCCTCTGGCTAATATTTGTAAAGTTAATGGTGACTCAGCCAGGGCATCACGTTAGCATGACAGTTAGTGCGGCATCATTACAGCTCAGAGCAGTCCAGAGTTCAGAGTTCAATACTGCGTTGTCTGTAAGGAGTGTGCACACTCTCCCCGTGACTGTGTGTGTTTCGTCCGAGTGCTCTGTCTTCTTCCTACAGTTCAAAGTTGCACTGGTTAGCAGGTTTATTGGTATTTGTAAATTGTCCTGTGATTAGGCGTTGTGGCTCATTAGGCTGGAAGGGCCTCTTCTATGCTGTATCTATAAATAAAGTAAAAAAAAATTAAGCCCATGGCTGAAGAGCTGAGATACTGAATGACACAAAGTGGACTGATCCTAACATTAAAGCACTGAAAACCAAGGAGAAATGTTAACTTTGTTTGAAAGTATTTCAGTTTTGAGACTTATAGTATCAAAATCCAATGTAACTACACTCACTTTTATCAGTTTCCCATCTTCTTGCTCTAGGTTATTTTAACTCTTACATCACCGGATTATCCAAGCTCATGAACTTACAGCTAGGTTCCAGCTCAACATCCAAACAGAAATTATCAAAGGTGGATTTTTTTCCAAAACAACAGAAAAAAAAATCAAACAAATGTGATAAGGATTTCATCTGGCAATTCCACATCCTAAGAAAGAATCTGATTCATTTAGTTATGTACCCTTGTACCCTTTGTTGCTTGCTTTGTGTTAACAGTGATAGCTGCTCTGTTTATGCCTCTGAGTGTTGGGTACAAGGAAGAACAAAATCTATTGCTAGCTCAGGAGGTGATTTTGTATTGTTTAGCAACCCTGTGTCTGCTCGTGACACAAGTGAAGATTTATGATCAAACCTTGACATGTTTTTGTTCTGCAGATCTTGCTGTTGTTCTCCCCATAAAATTCCATCATAAGCCTGCTTCAACTCTTTCACTGTGTATCTACAGATACAGTTTCTGAGTTGGTTAGGAAATTTTCATGAATAGGTGTTGACCTGATGAAGAATATCTTCTTTCTGTGTGAGTCTTACAGGACTCCTCCAGCCTGAGGAAGTCCACAAAGCTGGATATTTCAAACAGGTAGTCCTGCCTGGAATGATGGATCCTCACAGACAGGCTTATCCTCTCTATTCTTGGTTATTCTACAGCAGAATAATCACAAACCTCGGCAAATAAAGAAGCCAGATGCATTGAGAGCCTGAAGGCACACACTCAACCTTTTAGGACAGCTTCTTCCCCTCTGCCATCAGACTTCTTCTGAAAGAATAATGTACCCATGAACACCACCTCAATATTTTGCCACAAATAAGAGAAATTTGCAGATGCTAGAAATCCAAGTGTGTTGCTCAATATTTTGCTCTCTTTTTACAATACTTAATTTATTAGATATATACTGTAGATTCTGGTTAATTTTGGCCCAGTTAAATGGCTGCCCCAATTAGCTGAAGTTTCATGGAAGTAGTTACAAAGGTATAAAAAAGACAAATTACCATTTAACTGAGTAACAAATTATGCATTAAATGGAATACAGAACAAACTTGAACACTAACAAAACTACTACAGTGCTATCAAACTGTGTATTAGTTCCTAATAGTTATCAATGGAGGAATTCATTGGAGTACACTGCTGAGTTCTTTTGATTGACTGTAAATGAACAAAATCAGCACAGACAGCTCTGCGGGTCATGACAATTTGATTTGACAAAAGGCTTTTGACAATTACGTCCTTCAAATCTTCATTTTCGTTGTAATATTCAATATCTTTAAATTCTTCGTAGTTTCTAACTTGTTGAAATAGTGAAATGGTTTCATTTTCACTCACTGCCGTTTTTGGCATCTCCGAGGCTGTGCACTTGAAACTGCAGAGAGCAAAACGGATCTAAATTGTGTTACTGCTTATTACTTGCCAACTATCAGTGACAAAAATCACTGCTTTTTAATCAAACACACACAGGTGATGTGTTTAAAAAGTGTTTGTTCTTCGCGCAGTGTATTACCTAATAGCCACATGATGTGCACGTTACTGATGTTTGTTGGAAACTGTTCTGCAATGGTAAACAAAGGGAATCCCAGCTATTTTCTCAATTTTTTTTTTGTTTTTAAGATAAGTCTCAAAATAAATACATAGTTTTTATTGTAATTTATTGTATTTTTAATGTATTGCACTGAACTGTTGCTGTAAAACAACAGATTTCATGACATATGTCAATGATATTAAACCTGATTTTGATTCGGATTCTGAACATTCAACAGGAAACTGATGAGTCAATTTAGATTATATGCTCAACTTTCTCAAGCAAAAGTTGTTACTGCCTAAATAGTTCAATTTTATTGAAGAATTTTACTAAAGCACCTTTGCAAAGATAATGAAGATAAATAAAGCAGATCTTCCTTCTGATGAATTCACCCATCTGGAAATAGTATTATTTGGGGAAAAAAGGGAAAGCTCTTGTGGTGTCCTGTTCAAATATTTTCTTCAAACAGCAATGCTAGAAGCTGATATTTTCATTACTTGTCTCAGAGTGGCTTGCTAAACTTTATTGATTGTATATTGAATGTTGTGTCTCCTTGCAACAACAGCATCTACATTTCAATTGTGCTTCATTAACTATGAAGCAATTTAGCATGCCCAAAGATTGTGAACAACTTCATATAAATGCAAATGCATACTTTCCTCAACCCTATTCCCATATAAAAAAAAATGTTCTGGTCATACTGTATTTCCAAAACAACTGCAAGTTTTCCCACAAAATTTCTGTCCTCTTCAGGATCCAAGTACAGTCAGTGGCCACTTTATTAGGTGCGTCATGTACCTAATAATACCTAGTAGTGTATGTTTGTGGCCATCTGCTGCTATAGCCCATCCTCTTCAAGGGTCAATGTGTTGTGCATTTTCAGACGCTCTACTGCACACCAGTGTTATAACATGTGGTTATTTGAGTTACAGTTGTCTTCTTGTCAGCTTGAACTAGTCTGGCCATTCTCCTCTAACCTCTCTTATTGACAAGGTGTTTTTGACCACAGAACTGCCACTCACTGAATGTTTTTCTTTGTTTATAGCACCATTCTCTGCAAACCCTACTGACTTGTGTGTGAAGATCCCAGGAGATCAGCAATTTCTGAAATATTCAATCCAATCCAACTGGCACCAGCAATCAAAGTAACATAGATCACATTTCTCGCCATTCTCAACAACAACAGAATCTCTTCACCATGTTTGCGTGCTTTTATGCATTGAGATGTTGCCACATGTTTGGCTGATTATATATTTGCATCAGTGAGCAGGTATACAAGTGTACCTAATACAGTGGCCAATAAGTGTAAATTTTAAATAATAGTCTGAAAATTCCATTGAGTTGCTACTGAATGTTAATATAATTGCCTGAGGGATGGACATCTAGAATTCCATTCCTGCCACTCTGAAAAATAATGGCTAAAATGGCCAATTTCAGCCATTGATGCTTTTATTTACTAGGCTAACAATACATGTGTTTTGCTTTATTCTTTTCTAACCGGTCTCAGAGACTTGGGCTCATAATCTTGATTGGCATGTTGGTGTTGGAAGTTAAATTCGGATCCTTTCAAGTCAGAATCAGAACCAGAATTGAAATCAGGTTTATAATAATTGACACATGTCATGAAATCTGTTGTTTTGTAGCAGCAGTACAGTGGAATATTTTTAGTGACAGAGAAATAAAACTAAGTACTGTAGTGCAGAAAGAGCAAAACAAGGTAGTGTTCATGGATTCATGGACCATACAGAAATCTGTTGGTGCAAGGGAAGAAGCTGTTCCTAAGAGTGTGTTTCTTTGGGCTCCTGTACCTTCACCCTAGTGGCCATGATGGAACTGGCCGATTTTATAACCTTCTGCAACTTTCTCTGATCCAGTGCATTGGTGCCTCCAAACCGAATGGTGATGTAACCAGTCAGAATGCTCTCCATGGTACATTTGCAGATATTTGCTCGAGTCCTTGGTGACATACTAAATTTCTTCAAACTCCTAACGAAATATAGCTGCTGGCAAGTGAATGTAAAAGATCCAGTTCCATTCCAAGAAAGATGAAGAACTCGCTGAGCTTTTCCCTTAAACAGAAGGATGAAAACAGCCTGTTTGTCATATTTTCATACATTGCAATAATATAATGATACTTTTTGATTAAATGTCATTGATCTGCAATATTGGAGCAGTTCCTCTCCTCACAGAATAAGATTGACTTGTTGATTTTCTTTTCCAGCAAATTTTCCTTTTCCTTCAGTTTTCAGCATACCTGGTATTTTAATATTGTATTTTGTTCCAGAGCCACTGAACTTCACTCTTCTCCCTAGCAACTCACAGAAGTTAAACCAGGTCACTTACATTTGACATCAAACTGAGTCCAAATACTTCCATATAATTTTGTCAGTAGCAGCCTATCTACAGATGAACTCTAATCTAACCCTTTTTGTTGTGTTAATTTATTTTCAGGAAGGTCCTTATGGCCGGTAAGATCAATACTTCACAAAAATACAACTGCAGATGCCATGAATCAAAGAATATGTACACAACGCTGGGAGAACTCAGCAGGCCAGGCAGCATCCGTGAGAAAAGAGTAGCCAATGTTTTGGGCCGAGACCCTTCATCAGGAATGTGGGGGAAGAGAGGGTCAAAGCCCAGTAATAGAGATAGGGGAGCGGGTAGGGCCTAGAGGTGCCAGGTGGAAAACCAATCAGAGGAAAGATAAAGGGGGGAGGGGGAGGGGATAAGCATGAAAGAACTGTAGAGATAAAGAAGCAGAAAGTTGAAAGGGGAGAAAGGCAGAGAGGGACCTGGGATAGAGGAAGGGGGAGGGGGGGGGAATTATTGGAAATTGGAGAATTCAATGTTATTGTTCAATCTTACTTCCACATCCAC
Source organism: Hypanus sabinus (assembly GCF_030144855.1). Classification (NCBI taxonomy): domain Eukaryota; kingdom Metazoa; phylum Chordata; class Chondrichthyes; order Myliobatiformes; family Dasyatidae; genus Hypanus; species Hypanus sabinus. Next base: position 42,330,177 of record NC_082719.1, on the reverse strand, counting down.
CCCCACCCCCCCCCCCCCCCCCTGGATTATGGAACGAAGGGATATTTCAGAAGGTAACTTGTGTTGTAGTGGATCAGGAATGCCAATGATGCAGGATTACAGGTGAAAACAACAGGATTCTTTCCCTAACGTTTGATGAAACAGAAAGATTATTGTCTTATTCTGTTAAATTCTGATCATCATAATTTATGATCATCATGAACCTTATATTAATTCAACTTCCCAGTTTTTGGCTGATCATTCTGCTGGTTAAGATTTTTTAAGTGCTAGTAAAGGCCCTTTTTAAATGAGGTAAGGGTTTCTGCTTCCATTATCATTTCACCTAGAGAGTTCCACATCTGGTTTACCATGGGATAAATCAATTCTTTATTTTATACTTTCTAACTCTTCTATCAAATAATTCAAATCATTGTTCCCAGTTAGTGACACCTTTTTCAAGGCCATTTATAATTTTGTACACATGTATTAAATCTATTCTGCAAAGTTACCTTTCTTCCAAAGAAATCAACTCCAGCTCAGACAGTCCTTACTCATAATCACTTTGGTGAGAAGAGGTGGAGGCTAATTTGAGGTTTTTGGCATTTTTCACTTTCTTTCTTTATTCTTGCATAGGAAGAGCGGTGTGAATGAATCCCGGAGCAGCGGTATCCTCCTCTTACATGAGGTGGAAAGCGCATGAGAATCCAGTGACCCTGACAGATTGTTAAGGAACCGGAATACCTACAATCAATGAGAGTATAATAGACAGGGTCTCGGGCACTGAGTTTGGTTCTGTGGCTCAGAAGGGAATTGGAAAGAAGAGGAAATCAATGGTAATGGAAATGGGCGATTCAACAGCTAAGGAAACCGACTGGAGATTCTGTGAATGTGAAGGAGATTCCCAGATGACATGTTTTCTCTCAGGTGCCAGGATCAGGGATGTCTCAGCATTCTTAAGGGGTGGGAGAGCAGTCAGAAGCCATGGTACATATGCGTCAAAGGACATAGATAGGAAAAGGGATAAAGTCCTGAAGAGGGAACATAGGGAGCTAGGTAGGAAGCTGAGAAACAGGATTTCAATGGTAGTAATCTCTGGATTGCTGTCTGTGCCACACACCGGTGAAAGTAAAAATAGGATGACTTGGTAGATGAATGTGTAGCTGAAGAATTGGTGCAGGGGAGGTGTTTCAGATTTTGGGATTATTAGCTTTTCTTTGGGAAGGTGTAATCTGTACAAAAAGGGCTGGGAAGGTGTAAAAGGTCAACAACTTTAAATTCCTTGGTGCTATCAATTCAGAAAATCTGCCATGGGTCCAGCACTATCTGGCAACACTTCTACTTTTTAGACGTTTGTGAAGTTTCAACATTCCGTCTAAAATTCTGACAAACTTCCATAGATGTACAGTGGAGAGGATACTCACTGCTTGCATTATGGCCTGATGTGGAAACACTAACGCCCTTGAATGGAAAAGGCTGTAAAAAGTCATGGATACAGCCTAGTCCATCACAGGTGAAGCCCTCTACAACAATGAGCACATGTACAAGGAGTACTGTCGCAGAAAAGCAGTACCCATCATCGAAGACCTCCACCATACAGACCACGCTCTCTTCTCACTGCTACTGCCATCAGGAGGGAGGCACAGCAGTCTCAGGACCCACACCACCAGGTTCAAGAACAGATATTTCCCCTCAACCATCAGGCTCTTGAACCAGAGGGGATAACTTCACGCTATTTCATTCGCCCATCACTGAAATGTGCCCATAATTTACAGGCTCACTTTGAAAGTCCCTGTATCTCATGTACTCAGTATTATCTATCTACCTATCCATTTATTATTTTGTTTTGCTTTTTCCTTTGTGGACTTACAGTTTGTTTTCTTTTGCAGGTTTGTTGTTTCTCCACCCTGCATGTGGTTTTTTCATTGCTTGTATTGTGTTTCGTTGTATTTATTGAGTATGCCCACAAGAAAATGAATCTCAGGCTTGTGTATGGTGACGTATGTGTACTTTGATAAAAGAAATATCTTGAACATTGAAGTGTCATTATTTTGTCATGGGGAGTATATAGGTGAAGATGTCATTTGCCTGCCTTCCAAATGTGCCTTATGATCCGGAAAGTAGATAAAGGCAGGATCACAACAAAAACTAATTGCTCAGTCACCTCAACCCACCTATTTTTGAGAAATAAAACCGCATCCCTAGAAGACAAATTTCCCTTACTACAGCAAGTCCTCAACACTACTTTCCATTAGATGTTGTAGTTATAATTTTGTCCAGTTTTAATATACCTTAATTTAAATCTAATTGCTTGTGTGAATTTATCCCTGTCAGCCAGAATAATAAGATGTGGCACTGCTGCAGGTTGAAATCACAGCCAGTTGAGAGCACGAGAGAAGCTGTCATTTACAATCACTCTCAACAGAACCACTTCCTTTGTTCTCTAAGGTGATCAGCCATTATGTGGCTCCTTTCATTAATCACTGACACTTGGCTTCAGGGTGAAATCGTGAATTATAATGAAATGGTACCCTGCTCTATTCAGATAGACTTATCATTTGGGTTCCAATTTATATTTGTCTGCTTCCTTTTTTCTGTATTCTATTGTGTTTTATTTGGATTAAAGAGCCAGTGAACAGCACAGAATTTCCTATAACAATATTTAGAAACTTTAGGTTGTATATTGCAGCAATTTAACGTAGTTGTTTTGCAGTAGAAATTTATATACTTGTTTTTAAACTTCATGATGAAGGTATTTCATGTTTTTCATTTCAAAATGATAAAACTTTTCTAGTTATTTTCATACCTTGGAGAGCAATTTAGTCATGGAAGAGAAATTCATCTGCTCTGTTTTTGAAGAAAACTCATGGATATGCTTGCCTTCTTTTATACATGTTGTATGGGAATGTCCAGGGGTTTTTGGTTTGTGGAGAAGGTTATCAGTACTCTTACAGAACTAATGGGGGTACCATTGCCAATGGACCCCGCTGTCCATCTTCTAAATGATGACTCCCACCTTTCCCTTACAGAAAAAGCAAACAAAATCTGGCTGGCAGGCCTGACTGCAGCTTGGAAGATTGTAGTCCAGCATTGGAAACCTCCTCATGATATTTCAAATACTCACTGGCTTTGGAGCTTTTTGAACATTTCTTACCTGGAATTATCATCAGCAAGAGTAAATGATGCACAACCAAACACAATCTTAATGTGGACAAATTTGATATCTAACTTAAAAGATCTTCTGTTAAAATAGGAATGCTCTGTCTGTGTATGCACTACTACTCAGTTGGCTGGTGGAGGGGAGAGGGGTGGGGGGGGAGAGAGAAGGGTGGAGGTGGTAGGGGTGAAGAGGGATGGGGATGAGGGTTGGGGGTTGGCTGGGTTAAACAGTTAAAATGTAATCGGCAACTGGTTGTATTGAATGTAATTTGTTGGTGTTGCAATAAAAATTAGTGATAAAAATGAATATGTTTGCCTTTTTTAAAAGAAGTGCACTTCATGTTCATGTTAAAGAATAGTAAATCATAAAATCCTTCCCATCACATAACTAGTGAGAGGTGTTACAGAAATTCATAATAAAGCATTGGATAATAGCTATTCATACTATAGTTTAAGCAGTTGTGTAGCACTAGAGTCTGACAGACCATGCCTGACAGCTAAATGGTCATTATTTATAGCTATATTCTATTTACCTGTCTTTGATCCATATCCTTGACTTTCCCTTCTTACCACTAAGGTCTTGTCTAAGGATTGCCACTTGTCATGGTGGACAGGCTTTTGAATTCCTGATATCCCAAGAGCGGTGATCCTTTCTTGAGCGCGGCACTTGGTAGGATCACCCACCTCAGTAAGGTTAAGGGGGCGGGGGTCCCAGACAAAGTGCTATCCAGCCAAGACATCAGCAACGGTGCTGGCAGACGATGATGACGCATCACAACACGAGTGAAGGCGGAGGAAGGCTGCAGCAGTGCAGGGTTTCCAGTTGTCTTGCGTTCCATAGCACTGGACCCTGACCCTGATCTGTTAAGGACCATGTGGTGTGTGCCAGTGCAGTAGTGTCCTCAACATTAAGCAAGGTCACATACATGCATTCTCTAGTAAGAGAATAACTCCTGAGGAGAACATCAATCTCAACTTAAGTGATCGCACTACTACTACTGCCATTAATGTGTGGGAAAATTAATTAAATGTGATACCTAGTGTTTCTCTGGGGGTGGAGAAAATCAGATTTCATATGTAGTGTAGTAATATGGTTCCTGGTTTCATTCCAAATTTGCTCAACTTCATTTTGGAAGATCAAATCTGTTATTTGCTGTAAATTTGCCTGAACTATTCTCAGTTAGAATTAACCTGCATGAAGGTAACTTACTAAGGGTAGCATTTTGGCAGGATATTCAAGAGGTAAAAGATTTTCTGTGGTATCTGAGAAGTGACATTGGGTTAAGATGAGATTGCAAATTAGTCTTAACACAAAGAATTATGAGCTCAGAACAAGCATCTAGAATACCTGTAATCACCTAGGCTGATTCACTTTATCAGCCACCATCTTTAGGTTAGTAGGTATATTGTTGCAGTAGAATTCACAGAAAGGATCCACGTCATGTTGTTAAAGATATGAGGAGGATTTCCAAAGCACATGACAAAATTTTCAGGGGGATCTTTGTCTGGAACTTTATAAACAATCTAGCAAGATTTGTTTTGCATATTTTCCAAGGAGTTCACTCAAAAGGAGTAAATTTTGATTGCACATCTTACAGGAGATTAATTAGCCACTGTGAATTGCTCCTAATATGTAGGTCATAGGTGATTAGTAGAATCTGGGCAGAATTGATGAGAACGTAAAGAAATAAAAAATGGAACTGTTGTATAGTAGGTTTGGTGTAAGTGATTGATGGTCAGTATGGACTCAATGGGCTGAAAGGCCCATTTCTCTGCTTTATCTCTCTTTAACTCTACAACTCTAGATCAGCCAGCATCTGTGGATGGAAAAGCAGTTCTAAGTCCTTCTTTCAATTCAGTTTGAAGACCTTTTGACAATTCTGATATCAGGTATTCCACATGAAATGCTAATTTTATTTCTCTTTCCACTGATGCCATCTGACCTACAGAGCATTTCCTGTATTTTCCATTTTGATTCCACTTTTCCAGCATCTATATTGTCTCATTTCCACTTCATAAGAGTCTCATGAAAAAGGGAATGCTTGTTTATCAGTATATTGCTCAGAGCCTTCATTTAAAAGAGGAGGAATAGAAAATTCTGTTATTTATTTATCCCTTAAATTTCACCCACTTAGAGACAAATTATAGATGGTTAATTTTTGGCAATATGTTAAAGTGCTAAATGCTCTCCAGTGTGGCCAGTATGAGATATTGGCATGAAATGAAGACAAGTCAGAGTGGCAGAAGAGAGGGACAGAGAGGGTGAGGTGAGATCCTTCCCCTTACAGGTATAGGTATTTCCCTCTTCCATAAGGATTTCCAATGACATGTTTTGGAATCTATGAGCCTTTTTTGTTTGTCTTTAAGGCAACTGGAAGCCTGGTGGTGTTTGTTAATCAGCACATATCAGAGCTAGTGGAAGTGTTACTAGCAGTGTATACATCTAATGCTATGAAAATATGGCTTAACCTGTAATTAAATGCTAAACTTGCCCATGTCTATTGTAGCTTCTGCTGATGATACAACAATTTTGGCAAATTTTCAGATGGTGACAAAGAGGCATACAGGAGCGAGGTAGATCAGCTGGTTGACAGTGGCTATACTTCATTAGGAGTTTGAGGAGACTTGGAATATCACCAAAGACTCTCACAAATTTCTACAGATGTACTGTGGAGACCATTCTAAATGATTGCATCACCAAATGGCATGGAGGTGCCACTACACAGGATCAGAAAAAGCTGCAGAGGGTTATAAACTCAGACTGCTCCATCATGGGTATTAGGCTACCCAGCATCGAACATCTTCAAAAGGCAATGCCTCAAAGAAGTGGCATCGATCATTTAGGACCCTATCACCCAGGGCATGCCTCCTTCTCATTTCTATCCTCAAGGAAGAGGTATAGGAGCCTGAAGACACATATTCAATGTTTCAGGAATGGCTTCTTCTCCTCTGCCATCAGATGGGCAATGAACCCATGAACATTTTTCCCTCTCTTTTTGTACTACCTATTTAATTCAATTTTTATATTCATTTCGTGTTGTAATTTATAGTTAAAAAAATTATAATGTATTGCAATGTTCTGCTTCCACAAAGCAACAAATTTCAGGACATTTGCTATGTGATGTGAGATTAAACCTGATTCTGACTCAAATTCTGATTCAGCTGGCAGTTTCAAATGCTGTAATGAATAACAGGATGAAAGTAATGTTGAAGGCCAACCTCCAACTAACATTTGTCATTATACAGCGTCCATTTGGGAGCTAGTTTCACAATCAAAGTTACCTACAGAGTCTTCAAGCTGAAGTTTTCATCCATAGTTATAAATACTAATGCTAGTTAGCTTTGTGGTGATATTACGTTCCCTGTTTGCAAAGCCCTAAACTCAAAAGAAGATTTTAAGCCCTATCCGATATAGGTATCTATGGGTACCCTCACTATGGGGAGGTTATACGGTATGAACCTACTCTTCAAAGATAAACTCACTTCCCAGTCTAATCTCTGCAGCAAGGTCTAGCTGCCACTGTTTGAGTGGTGGGTCCTTCCATCCCCTGAGGGGGACATACTTCTAGCTAACAAAGTTAATTTTATTTTTAATAAAACTCATATAAATTTTGATAAATGGTTCTTAACACAAATTTAACACACAGAGGATTTCTGATTTATGAAAGATTTCCGATTTACAGTGCCTGTAAAAAGTATTCATGCCCTTGGAAGTTTTCATGTTTTGTTGTTCTACAACATTGAATCAGAGTGGACTTAATTTGGCTTTTTTGACACTGATCAAAAGAAACAGACTCCTTCAGTGCAAAGTGAATACGGATCTCCATAACATGATCTAAATTAATTACAGATATAAAACACAAAATAATTGAATACGTAAGTATTCACCCCCTCCTTAATATGATACAGCAAATCATCACTGGTGCAAACATTTAGTTTTAGAAGTCACATAATTAGTTAAATGCAGATGACGATGTGAAGTCAAGGTGTTTTAATTGATTGTAGTAAAAATATCCCTGAATCTGGAAGGTCCAACAATCAATTAAAACACCTTGACTTCACATCGTCATCTGCATTTAACTAATTATGTGACTTGTAAAACTAAACAGAAAGAATATGGCACAGCTGTAAATCTGCCTAGAGCAGGCCTTCCTCAAAAACTGTGCGACCGTGCAAGACGGGGACTAGTGAGGGAGGACACCTAGGACCAATGGCGACTTTGGAGGAGTTACAAACTTCAGTGGCTGAGATAGGAAAGACTGTGCAGACAACGACTATTGCCCAGGTGCTTCACCAGTCACAGCTTTATAGGACAGTGGCAAAGAGAAAGCCACTGTTAAAAAAAAACCCACATGAAATCTCAGCTGGAGTTTGCCACAAGGCATGTGGGAGACTCTGAAGTCAGCTGGAAGAAGGTTCTATGATCTGATGAAACCAAATTTGAGCTTTTAAGCCATCAGACTAAACGCTATGTTTGGTGTACGTCAAACACCGCACATCATCAAAAACACGCCACCCCTACTGTGAAGCACGGTGGAGGTTGCATCATGCTGTGGGGATGCTTCACTGCAGCAGTCCCTGGAAGGCTTGTGAAGGTAGAGGGTAAAATGAATGCAGCAAAATATAGGGAAGCTCTGGAGTAAAACCTGATGCAGTTTGCAAGGGAACTGTGATTTGGGAGAAGAGTTGTTTTCCAGCAAGACAATGACCCCAAGCATAAAGCCAAAGCTACACAGGAATGGCTTAAAAACAACAAAGTTAATGTCCTGGAGTGGCTAAGTCAGAGTCCAGGCCTCAATCCAACTGAGTATTTGTAGCTGGACTTGAAAAGGACTGTTCACCCACAGTTCCCATACAATCTGACAGAGCTTGAGCAGTTTTGTAAAGAAGAATGGGGGAAAAATGTCAGTGTCCAGATGTGCAAAGCTGATAGAGGCCTATCCACACAGACTCAAGGCTGTAATTGCTGCCAAAGGTGCATCTCTAAATACTGATTTGAAGGGAATAAATACTTATTCAATCAATTATATTGTGTTTTATATTTGTAATTAATTTAGGTCACTTTGCAGAGATCTGTTTTCACTTTGACATGGAATAGTCATTTTCTGTTGATCAGTATCAAAAAAGCCAAATTAATTCCTCTGCGATTCAATGTTAAAAAACAACAAAACTTGAAAACTTCCAAGGGGGGCACTTTTTAAAAGCACTATACGAATGATTTACAAACTAGAAGAATTTCCAAACACAGGTACAATTCTTGTGACCTAAAAGAACATACCAACAAGTCACCTGCCACAGAAACTGAAGACTGGGGAATGAATTCTAGGTCTTCATTCTGTCATCCGTCCTTTTGTCATTCCTAACGATCCCCAGTGCTTCCTAACATTTATACTGTTTTCCTACCAGATTACATATTCTGCATGATATCTGTATCTTTGCTGGGACAATGTAGTTCTATGGATCGGGGCAGCATAGCAATTAGCACATCGCTTTACGGTGCCGGTGGACCGGGTTCAATTCCCACTGCTGTGTGGAAGGAGTTCTGCACGTTGTCCCTAAGACCACATGGGCTTCTGCAGGATACTCCAGTTTGCTCCCACATTCCAAAGACACACGGGTTAGTAGGTTAATTGGTCACATGGATGTAATTTCTATAGCCATTCTGATTGGGCTGGAAGGGCCTGTTGCCATGCCATCTCTTTCAATCAATCAACTGTCTTAGAGCTTCTGGGAACAATGGTACAAATAATTTGGCTGCAGTTGCCTGGTTTATTGCAGGCCAATGAACATTTCCCCATTATTTTATGCTTGGCTAATGCAGTCAAGAAGTTTCATGGTCACTTCACTTTGCAAACCATATCTCTGAACAGCTAACCACCCCCCCCCCATACCACCCACCCCTGCTGTGTACCATGAGCCTGCGTTTTGAAACACTGCAAAGCTGTACTGAACCTCAAACTGATTACGGCTTGCGATTTACATTAAGACCTGTAGACTAGTTCTTCAGAAGAAGCCGAGCGAGGAATATTTGTTTGAAGTTTAGCATTGTTACTAGCAACACTGATCCTTTGAAATATACACACTGCTGTAGTACAAAGCTGAGGTGAGTAATAAGCCTCTTGGGCCCTGGAAAGTAAATATCTATCATAGCTTTAGACCAAAGATTTGCTTCATCATTTGATATTCAGGTGTATGTTAAAATAGCACAACATAAGCAAATCTGAATTATTATTGAAATACTAAATAAGTTCCCATGTGTATTTTCAAAGCTGAGATTCTGTATTGATGTGTAAAGGGGTAGGAAGGAAACATTGTTGGTTGAGTTCTGCAGATATTTTCAGAACTTTATTAATGCCAGGAATCTGCAGGTGAAGTTGGAGCATTGTGAGACCTGACATTTTTCCTGCAAGATAATTGGATGGGACCTGTCAACCTCAAGGAGCAGAGCAGATCATCAAAGTATGCAGGTAGACAGGGGCTATTTCAAACCACATCAACTACTGAGCCTCAGTGAGGAAAATATACTGACTACACAAATTTCCATGGTTGCTGAAACTTACATCATGATAGACAAGTCAATTGGATTGGCCTACAGATTTTCCTGAAACTGTAGTGTTTAATCCAGCTGGGTATTGCATAGGCTTGGGCTCACACAGTTTACACAAATCCATCTTCTCTAGGATGCTGATAGGCCCTTCCTTCCACTGGCCATCTGTTGGTCCCTGTTTTTCCTTATGTAAAGACATAGTTTTAACTAATGTGGAAATATAGGAAAAACAGGAAGTGATTCAATCCTCTCGTCTTGTCAGGTGAAGCCTGGGCCGAGAAAGATTTATTGTATGATCAATAGCAATTACAATGGTTTTAGTGAATAATTTGATTTGCTTAGCTCAAAACCCCTGGAAAATTAGAGTTTTTGCTTCATTTGATTATTGATGAGCTGCCATTAGTCTTGGCAGTGTTAATTAGCAGCTTACCTTTGAGAGAAGGATGGATGATCTGGAATCAACGGCTCTATTTAAAGGTAGAACTGTGACAATTGCAAATCGAAGTCTGGCAGGAGAAGCACCACATTCTTCCACTAGAAGAGTCTGTCATGTAGACTGCAGATAGAGACTGCATCTTTGTAACTGGAGGGTGCTCTCTGCTGGAAACATATTATTCCACTCTCTCTGCAGTCTGGCCACAATCATAATTGTGTGGTATTGTCCAGAGTTGACATTCAGACTCTCTGCACCCTTGCAATTTAATTGGTTGCTAACATTGGATGACTTCTTACACACCCGACTGAAGTGGAGGGATCGTTGGAACACTTCACCTGAAGGTACAGATTTAGTTCACAAGTTGATATCCTGTGCAAATTGAAGGGCTTGCACTGGGAAGTCAACTGCACAAGAGTTCTCCGGGGGAAGGAACATCATAAAAACCAGCTAACTAGAGGAACAGTTTTTATCTTAATTTTTCTACATAGGGCTACTGGCACAAGTCAGAGAAGACTGACTGCAGTGTTTACTCAGCTGTTCAGTGAAGAGAAACACCTTATATTGATAGACAGTGACAGTGTGGAAGGGTCCACTTCCAATGCATGAAGTATGATGGAAGGGTCTCAAAGTCATGAATTACCACTTGAGGCCTAACACCTTCCAGTAATGGAGCCTTTGTAATAACTGATGGTTTTGACTACCAGTAATTTTGCCTTAAGTTACGCATCTCATGTGTTCAAACACTGAACATCAGTGCAGATACAGGCTTCCAAAAGTTTCCTCAGTCCACAAATTATTCTTTCTGAGCTCCAGCGAAGGCTTTTTGATCTGAAATTGTTATTATGTTTTTCCTTCTACTGATGCTGTCCGACTTGCTAAGTGCCTGTAGTTTTTTTTTAAATTTCTGATTTCCAGCATTTGTTGATTTCTGAATATTATTTTGTACCTTTCACCCAAAGCTGGACAGTTTCATGTCCCACTATCCAGTATCCTCTCAACCCATGGCCAAAGAGCTGTCAGGAAACTGAGTGCCCCAACCATCGCAGACAGGCTACAGCCAACCCCATTCAGGTCAGAGTACCTCAATACTAGCCACCCCAGTCATCTTCAGAGGTGCCCATGGTAAATCTCAGCAGCCTGCCGTCTGCCAACCTGTAACTACAGACAGAGACCCTCATGGGGACATTAGTTGAGAGAATTGATCATGGAAGACCGGGTCAATGAACAAAGTGGTGGAGAAACTCAGCAGGCCAGGCAGCATCTGTGGAGAAATTTGGGTATTCAATGTTTTGAGTCAAGACCTTTCATCTGACCAGTCTTTAGATGAAGAATCTTAACATGAAGTGCCAACTGTCCATTTCCCTCCACAGTTGCTTGCTGAGACGTTGAGTTCTCCAACGCAGTGGCACAGAGTCTACAGCACAGAAGCAGGCCTTTAGGCCCATTCAGTCCATGCCAAGCCAATTTACTGTTTAGTCTCATCTACCTGCATACTGACCATATCCCTCCAAAATCCTCCCATCCACGTACCTATCCAAATTTCCCTTAAAGTTTACATTCGAACCTGCATCTACCACTTCACTGGCACAACCCTTTCGTAAGGATGTTTCTCTTCCATTTAGATCATAGAACATAAAAATCTGCAGCACATTACAGGCCCTTCAGCCCACAATGTTGTGCCGACCATGTAACCTACTCTAGAATATGCCTAGAATTTCACTACCACATACTCCTCTATGTTTCTAAGCTCCATTTACCTATCTAAAAGTCTCCTAAAAGACACTATTGAATCCATCTCCACTATCTTTGCTGGCAATGCATTCCATGCACCCATCACTCTGTGTGAAAAACTTACCCCTGGCATCCTTTCTGTACCTACTTCCAAGCACCTTAAAACTATGCCCCCTCATGTTAGCTTTTTCAGACCTGGGAACAATCCTTTGGCTATCCATACGATCAATGCCTCTCATCATCTTCTACACCTCTATCAAGTTATCTCTCATCTTTCACTCCAAGGAGAAAAGGCCAAGTTCACTCAACCTATTCTCATAAAATAAACTCTCCAATCCATCCTTGTGAATCTCCTCGGCACTCCCTCTATAGTATCCACACCCTTCCTGTAATGAGGTGACCTGAACTGAACACTGTACTCCAAGTGTGGTCTGATCAAGGTCTTACAAATGTAGATAGCTGTAACGTTACCTCATGGCTCTTGAACTCAATCCCATGGTTGATGAAGGCAAACACACCACACGCCTTCTTAACAACACTGTCATTCTGCACAGCAGCTTTGAGTGTCCTATGCACATACACCACAAGATCTCGCTGATCATTCACCCAGCCAAGATTTTTACATTTAATACTATATTCTGCCTTCAAATTTGACCTACTAAAAAGAACCACTTCACACTTATCTGGGTTGAACTCCATCTGCCACCTCTCAGTCCAGTTCTGCATCCAATCGATGTCCCATTGTAACCTTTGACAAACTATCCACCACAATCCCAACCTTTGCATCATCAGCAAACTTACTAACCCACCCTTCTACTTCTTCATCCAGGTCATTTATAAAAATCACAAAGAGGAGGGGGTCCCAGAACAGATCCCTGCGGACCACTAGTCACCATCCTCCCTGCAGAATACAAACCATCTACAACTACCCTTTTCCTTATGTAGGCAAGCCAATTCTGGATCTACAAGGCAATGTCTCTTTTGATCCCATGCTTCCTTACTTTCTGAATGAGTCTCGCATGGGGAACCTTCTCAAATGCTTCACTGAAATCCATATACACTACATCTACTGCTCTACCATCATCAGTGTGTTTTGTTACATTCTCAAAGAATTCAATCAGGCTCATAAAGCACAACCTGCCCTTGACAAAGCCATGCTGATGATCCATAATCAGATAACGTCTCTCCAAATGCTCATAAATCCTGCCTCTCAGGTCTTCAACAACTTGCTCACCACTGAAGCAAGAAACACTGGTCTATAATTTCCTGGGTTATCTCTACTCCCTTTCTTGAACAAAGGAACAGAATTTGCAACCCTCCAATCCTCCAGTACTTCTCCCATCACCAAAGCTCATTGCCAGAAGCTCAGCAATCTCCTCCTTCACTTCCCATGGTAGCCTGGGCTTTATCTCCTCTGGTCTCAGCAACTTAGCTTTTTAAAAGCTTTACCACATCATCTTTCCTAATGTTTATATGCTCAAGCATTTGAGTCTGCTGTCATTCCCACAAGTCATTCTCACAACTGCCAAGGTCCTTTTCCCTGGTGAATACTGAAGCAAAGTAGTCATTAAGTAACTCCGCCACCTCCTCCGACTCCATGCACATGTTTCCACTGTCGCACCTAATTGGTCCTAGTCTCACACGACTCATCTTCGGGCTCTTCGCATACTTGTGAAATGCCTTGGAGTTTTCCTTAATCCTGCTCACCAAGGCCTTCTCATGGCCCCTTCTCGCTCTCCTAATTTCATTCTTAAGCCTCTTCCTGACAACCTTGTGATTGTCTAGAGTTCAATCAGTACCTAGTGCGGGGGTCGGCAACCTGCGGCTCCCGAGCCATTTGTGGCTCTTTCACCTCTGTGCTGCGGCTCCCTGTGGCTTTGGGAAATAATTGGTCAGTATTTAATTAAAATGTATTTTATGTTAGTTTGTTAGCTTTTGAAATGTAATTCTAAATTTGAAGATTATGATGATCTTGTACAATCTAAGTGTGGCGACACATTTCCTCACAATTAGCCAGCATTCCGGCTAAGGGAGATAGCCTACGGGGGTTTGTGAGTACGCGTCTTTTGCAGCATCTGCGTCCATGCGGGCTGGGTTGAGGGAGGCTTAAAAGCAAGGCTGTTTAGTTCGAATAAAGTTATTCGACTGCAGTTTACTGACTGCGTGAGCACACCGCTACAACGTGTTTTTATCGCTATTAATATACGTCACCACTGCCAATACCTGACACCCGCCAGTGCGCGATTTCTTTAATTTTTCGATCCAAGGTAAGCCAACTATGGAGAATTCTAAAAAAAGAAAAGTGACTGAAGAAAACAGAACGTTTAATGATACGTGGACAGATTCATTTGCTTTCACTGTTGACGAGACTGGTTTACCGGTATGCTTAATATGCAATGAGAAACTAGCAAACAACAAAAAGTCAAATGTCGCAAGGCATTTCCAGAGTAAACACGCAGCCTTTGCTCAAAAATATCCGGATGGAGATGAGAGAAAAAAAAGCCGTTTCGGAACTGATGCGGAAGGTTGATCTGAGCAAAAATCATTTCCAGAAATGGATGAAGTCTGGAAAATCAACGACATACGCCAGTTATATTGCCGCTCAGGAAATAGTCAGGCACGGGAAGCAGTTTACAGATGGTGAATATATAAAAGAATCTTTCATTAAGATTTCAGAACATCTATTCACGGACTTTAAAAACAAGAGTGAAATTGTGCAGAAAATCAGGGATATGCCCCTCTCTGCAAAGACTGTCAAAGACAGAACCATAAAAATGGCAGAAGACATCACAAGACAGCAAATTAAAGACATCAATTCAGCTGTGGCCTACTCGATTGCCTGTGACGAGTCTAAAGACAAAGGTGATATTGAACAAATAGCATTGTTCTGCCGGTATGTAAACTCTGCCGGGCCACAGGAAGAACTGATTGAGTTGATACCTCTAAAAGACCAAACACGGGGGGAGGACATCTGTGAGGCTGTCTTGAATTGTTTAAGAGCCAAAGGAATAAAGACCACCCATCTGGTGTCAGTAGCTACTGATGGGGCTCCGAATATGACGGGAACGCACAAGGGATTTGTGGCTTTACTGCAGAAGTCACTGGACAGAAAGCTGCTGACTTTTCACTGCATCTTGCACCAAGAGGCACTGTGCGCTCAAACATTTCCTCCGGAATGCACAGAAGTAATGGATGTTGTCATTCAGATTGTCAATAAAATAATGGCAAAAAGTTTAAATCACCGTCAATTCCGTTTGTTACTGGACGAGATGGAAAGCGCATATTCTGATCTCCTGCTGCACAACAAAGTCCGGTGGCTGTCCAGACGGAAGGTGCTGAAACGCTTTGTCGCGTGTCTGGAAGAAGTGAAAACTTTCCTGGGCAGCAAAGGGCTCACCTTTCCTGAGCTGGAACAGCCAGAGTGGCTGGAAAAGCTACACTTCATGGTAGACATGACAGCGCACCTGAACACGCTGAACACAGCTCTTCAGGGGAAAGGACGCACAGCCCTGCACATGTTGGAGGATGTTTTGGCATTCAAGCGCAAGTTGACAGTGCTTGCCAGAGATTTACAGAAAGGCACTTTGTCTCACTTCCCCAATTTGAGAGAGTTCAAACAAGGTCACGACATGATAATTTCGGAGTATTTACATTCTGCAATCATCGCAATGCAAACATCGTTTGGGAAACGCTTCTGTGAGTTCAGAGAGGAAAAAAACACATTATCCTTCCCGGTCACTCCCTTAAGCATCGATCCTTCCCTACTGAATACGACTGCATTGTCAGGTGTGAGTCAACCTGAACAAGGATGATAAATATTTTAATTGCCTATTATTTTACGTATATTCATATGTTTTCATTGTTCAGTGAAATAGTCCTTTTATTTTTCAGGTTGACAGCTGGCTGACGTTATTTTTGGTTTGCTGCTGGCGGCAAATTTAAGTTTGGCGTTTTTCATAAATACAAGAAGGACTCAAATAGACGTTGAGTATTTTACTTAAAAGTAACCTTCAACCCAACGTCTTTTTTTCGGAGGTCAAAATGTTTTTGTTGCATGCAGAAATGTAATTTCGTTTTCTCTGCAGGAGTTCATCAATTTCATAAATGCAACACATTATAGTTTGTTTATACATAGCATAAAGGCAAAACAAAACGTTGTATGCAGTGTTATTTCATTTTAAATGTCAAACGGGTTTTGCGGCTCCCAGTGTTTTCTTTTCTGTGGGAAACGGGTCCAAGTGGCTCTTTCAGTGGTAAAGGTTGCTGACCCCTGACCTAGTGTCTTGCTTCTTAACTAGATTTTCTACATCCTTTGTATACCATGGTTCATTTACCTCAGAATCCTTTCCCTATACATAACCTCCCTGCAGAGGAGCACACTTTTTGCCCTGGGAGAATGTATATACAAAATATACATTCCCTATAACATACCTATGCAGAAAGCTATGCAAATGTTCCCTGAACATTTGCCACATTTCTGCTGTGCATTTCCTTGAGAACATCTGCTCCCAATTTATCCACCCAAGTTCCTGCCTGATAGTATCATATTTCCCCCTACCGCAATTAAACGTTTCCCCAAATTGTCTGCTCCTATCCCCCTCCAGTGCTACAGTAAAGGAGTTAGAGTCGTGATCACTAGCTCCAAAATGCTCTCCCACTGAGAGATCTGACATCTGACCAGGTTCATTTCCCAATGCCAAGTACAGCCTCTCCTCTAGTTGGCTTATCTACATATTGCATCAGCAAACATTTCTAAGCACACCTAACGAAGTCCACCCCTCTAAGCTCCTTGATCTAAGGAGATGCCAGTCAATATTAGGACAGTTAAACTCTCCCATCACAACAACCCTATTTTTGTTGCACTGTTCCAGAATCTGCCTCCCTATCTGCTCCTCGATGTCTCTGTTACTATTGGGGTACCTATAAAAAACATCCAGTAGAATTATTGTCCCCCTCCTGTTTCTGATTTCACTGCACTGACTCAGTAGATAATCCCTCCATGACTTCCCCCTTGTGACGCTATTTCTGATCAGCAATGCCACGTCCCCACCTCTTTTGCCTCCCTCCCTGTCCTTATTGAAACATCTAAAGCCTGGCACATGCAGCACCAGTTCCTGCCTCTGAGACAAACAAGTCTCTGTAATGGCCACAATGTCACAGTTCCATATATTGATCCAGGCTCTAAGTTCACCACCTTGTTTATGATTCTCCCCGAATCTTTCTCCTTTCAACCTAAACCAAAAACATCTAGTTCTCCTCTCACCCAACCTGAAGGAAAAAGCATGCACACACTCACCCGATCTATAACCCCTCAATATTTTGTATACTTCTATCAGATATCCTCTCATTCTCCTGCATTCCAGGGAATGAAATCCTATCCTATTTGACCTTGTCCTAATTCTTGTCCTTAAGTTATGGTAACATCCTTGTAAATATTTTTTGCATTTTTCAAGCTTTTTGATATTTTCTTGTAGGTGCAGTATGTAGCTAGCGCTGCACACAATACTCTAAATTCAGCCTCACTCTTGTCTTGTAGAATTTGAACATAATATCCTAACTCCTGCATTCAGTTCCCTGATTTATGAAGACCAATGTGCTAAAAGCTCTCTGTATGTCACAGCCACTGACTCTGCCACAGGCTCTATGTCCCCCTGCAGGTGGGCACTGCAACAGATTCAGCAACTGTGCTCGTGAATATACTGCTACCCTCTTTCCCTGCTTGTGTCTGCATTTGATCATCTCCAGGAAACAACTATTTTTTTCCAAAATTGATAGGCACAATGCTTGTAATCTGGTTCATATGAGAGAGGGGGATGAGTGGAAGACAGCTTTCAAACACCTCTAATGGCCATTATGAGTCCCTCGTGATGCCCTTTGGTCTGGCCGATGCCCCCACTTTTTGCCAGGCCTTAGTTAACAATGTTCTCAGGAACACTTTGAATGAGTTTGTTTTTGTGTATTTCTACAATATCCTTATCTACTCCTGCTCTCATCAGGAACACTTCCAACATGACCAGAGGGATTTCAGATGACTCCTTGAAAGTAACCTGTACACCGAGCCCGAGAAGTGTGAGTTCCATAAAGACTAGTTGCTGGTTATAGGCTATATGCTTACCCCACCCACTGCTCAAATGGACCTCAGTAAAATTCAGACAGTTACAGAGTGGCCCAAGCCATCAATGGTCAAACAGGTACGGCACTTCATGGGTTTGCGAACTTTTATCGCCGCTTCATCCGGAATTTCAGCTCTATCGTGGCTCTAATTAATGCACTCACCAAGAAGACCTCGGCAGGAATCCATTGGATGGACGATGTCGACCAAGCATTTTCAGAATTAAAAGGACGTTCCATCACAGGCTGAGTACTGCAACACCCAGACTCATCATGGCCATTTATAGTCAAGGTGCATGCATCTGATATTAGCATTGGAGCTGTCTTCTCTCAGAGCTCTTCTGTGAATATCCGGGGACACCATTGTGTTTTTCTTTACCATCGCTTGACTCTGGCTGAGAGTAATTATGATGCTGGGAACCCAGAACTCCTGGCTGTCAAGGAGGCCCTGGAGGAATGGCGACACTGGCTGGAGGGGGCAGAGCATCTTTTCTTGGTTTGGACAATTCACAAGAAACTCTCCTACATTCAGGATGCAAAGAGCCTCATCCTCACCTGGTATAATTTCATCCTCTCCTATCGTCCCACTGTTCTCTCCTGGCAATTTGATGGATCTAAGGACAATGACAATCCAGAGCCCATCCTTCCTCACTCATGTATTGTTGCTCTGGTGATCTAATGAATAGGGGCACCCAACACTCGGACCCAGGCCTAGGTAAAGGGCTTCCAACTGGCTGTTTGTCCCTGATATGGTGCATTCCAAAGTGTTAGAATGGGGTTACTCCTCCCTTCTGGCTGGCCATCGGGAATTAAATGGACCCAGGAGATTATAACGAGACAATTTTCGTGGCCAACTATCGTCTCGACTTTGCATCTGCCTGTCCCACCTGTGCATAGAACAAGATGTCACACCAGAATCCTGAGGGTATGCAGCATCTTCTGCCTGCACCCCACTGCCCATGGTCCCACCTCTCAGTGGGGTTCACCACTAGGTTTCCCTCGTCTAATGGAAACACTACCATTCTGGCCATTGTGGATCAATTCTCTAACACTGCCCTCCCTTCATTTCTCTCCTGTTGGCTCGTGAGATAGTCACCCCAATGGTTCAACATGAGTTCAGGCTCCACTGGTTTCCTCAAGACATTGTGTCTGATCGTGGACCAGTTCATTTCCTGCTTTTGAAAGACTTTCTGCTCTCATGTAGGAGCCACAGCCAGCCTCTTACCTGGTTTCCACCACCAATCTAATGGCCAGACTGAGCCAGTGAATCAGGAAATTGCTCTGTATCTTCCAATCCCATGTCTTGGAGCTCCCAACTGGTTTGGACAGAGATTGCCCACAATAACCTCCAGTCATCCTCCTTTGAATGCCAGAAGGGATTCCAGCCCCCACTCTTCCCTGACCAGGAGTCTGAACAGCTGATCCAGTGCTACAAGCACACCTGGAGTCGAGCCAGGTCTTTTCTGCTGTGCACTCAGAATCAACATGCCCGGCAGGCTGATTGGCTCAGCCAACAGGGGAGGCCTTTCAGGCCAGGAGAGGAAGTCTGATTGGTCATCCCCTGAAAGTCGAGAGCTGCAATTGGGCCTGCACCATGTGGGACCATTTATGGTGGAAATCCCTGTCAACAAGGTCTCGTATAGATTGTGTCTACCAGCATCAATGAAAATCCACCCAATGTTCCATGTTTCTCAGCTCTAGCTGGTTACTACCTCTCCCATGGCTCCAGTCACCCCACCTCCCCCTCCTCCCCATCTGGTAGATGGTTCCCTGGTCTGTACCAGGTGTTTCCTGGCATCTCTCTGGGTAACTGGGTACAGGGTGGGGAAGTGTATGCTAGTGAAGAACGCTCTTGAACCCTGGCAAAGGACATCCTTCATCCGGGACTTCCAGTGGGCATGGGTCTATGGCTCCTTAGGAGCTGCACGTAGGGAGAGCAGGGGGGAGAGTTGCTGTCACGAACACGTACTCTGCTGCAGGGACTTGTGGACAAGTAGGCTGTGTAGCAGATTCGGCAATAGCTCTCATGTATATGCACGTGTCAGCTACTTGATGTCTGTTATGGCAGTATTTAACTCCCTTTGTTCGTTGGTGTGCTTGTTGAGACTTGAACAAAGCACAGCAATGTATCCGAATGCCATGGCACTTTACAAGCATATCTACTAGTGGTGCCACTTTCAAAGAATCATGGATCTGTATTTCCAGGTTCCTTTGTTTTACTGCATACCTCAGAACCTTACCATTCATTGTATAAGTATATCCCTGGTTGTTCTGCCAAAGTGCAACACCTCAAAATTGCTTGCTTTAAAACCCCTTGCTTTTTCTCAGTCCATTTTCCCATCTGGTCAAGATCATGCTGCAAGCTTTGATGGACTTCTTCAGTCTCCACTACGCCTCCAACCTTGATGTCATTTGCAAATTTGCTGATCCAGTTTACCTCATTATCATCTCATTAATATAAATGATAAACAACAACACACTCAGCACTGACCCTTGTAGCCCATCTCAGGCATCCAGTCAGAGAGTTAATAATCTACTACTACTCTCTGGCGCCTCCCTCTAGGCCTTTGTTGAACTTAATTTACTACTTCATCCTGAATGTCAATGACTGAACCTTCTGGACCAGCCTTCCATGCAGGATATTGTCAAAAGTCTTGCTAAAATCCATGAAGGCAATGTCCACTGCCTTTCCTTCATCAACATTATTGGCAAACTCCATGAAAAGCTCTATAAGTTTGGTTAAACATGACCTGCCATGCTGACTATCCATAATCAGATCCTGTCTATTCAGATACTTACATATCCCATCCCTTGGAATGTCTTTCAAGAATTTACCCATGGCTGTCTCAGGCTCAACAGCTATAATTTCCCAACTTATTCTTAGAGGCTTTCTTGAACAAGAGAACAACATTCACTATTCTCCAGTCTTCAGGCACCTCACCATCTTTTTAATTGCTCCAGATTCCAGCATCTGAAGCCTCTTGTGTGTCCATGAAAGACAGAATTTCTCTTTCAATTTTTAAAAAACTGATCTCATCAATCATGAATCCTAATGAAACGTGTTCTTGAGTACCAGTTCATTTGTACTTGTAATGCTCCAGGTGATGGTATTAGTCTTTGGAGATAATTGATGTGATAGGTGGACTAACTATGGAATCATAACAAAGTTAAATAGTTATTGTATATTATTTGCTGCCTATAGGGCCTGGCATCACTTTTGACATTTGAGTTATTTATTGTTTTACTCTTTTTGATCCACATTCCTCTGTGGTCACTTCAATGCTTTTCCCTCCATGGAGTCCCAGACAGGGACTCTCCAATTTGTGGATGACCCGACTTACAAAAACCTGATTTTATGCAAATTCTTCCATACATTTTAAAGCATTTTTGAAGATAACAATAATATGTTTTGTTGTGTTCAATAATGAATGAAACAGTGCACATTCCATTTGTTTAATTATGTGTAGCATGGGATGAATATTTGACTCAAAGAAAGAATGAGAGCAAGTGTGCAGCAGCAAAATAAGATCAAGAAACTCAGAGTAGTAGGCAGTGGTTTCATTATTACTGCAAACTAAAGCTTTTCTCCACTGCTCTGGACTTCTGTAACTTTTTACGCCTCTGCAGATGGTGTTGTCGGCAGGATATTGGACTACAATCGTCTATGACACTCCTGATCAGGGGAATATTCTAAAATTACCACCATGTAGGTTAGAAGATAGTCTGTAGCTGATGTAACCATAAACTATAGTACAAAGAACACAAACATTGTGTCTGCAGAGTACAGACAAAGAAAACCATGTCTGAACAACCTGTAGACAGAAATAACTGGGTTGTGGGGAGTTTGTTGTTGGTTTGGGCAATTAATTGATCAATCTAAGATCTACGTCTGGGAAACCTATGTATGGGATCCCTAGTGTTGTGGGAAAGTTCCATTTACCAGGGGTGATTAATAGGTTCGTGGCCTAATGTAGAAGGAGATGAGTTATACAGCTCTCTTTAGATGCAAATGGAGCTCAACTCTTTGAGTGATCATGCAGAATGTTTGAAGTTAATAACGCATCAGGGGTGATTGATAAGTATGTGGCCTATGGTAGAAGGAGATGAGTTATTAACTTCAAACTTTCTGCATGATCACTCAAAGAGTTGAATTGCATGTGCATGTAAAGAGAGCTGTATAACTCATCTCCTTCTACCTTAAGCCACAAACTTGTCCATCACCCATGCTGTGGACACTTTCTGGAGGTCCAAGTTCAGTATGCTCCACGACCGCTGGACTAAGTGTGTAAATGTAGGAGTTGAAAGATAAATGTGCTAGATTTTCTAAAATTGACTCCTTCTACCTTATGCCACAAACTTATTAATCAGCCCTCGTATTTTGGAAATTGATTTGAGTAGCAAGGAGTTCTCGAGTATTAGATTTGTGGAACCATTGGAGATATGGGAAAAAGTGGCGACAGAAAGAAAAAGAAACTGAACTATCCATTTGTGGATTGGACAGGTCTCTGATACAGACAGTATTTCTGGGTGATCAAGAAAGGATATAATCTGGATGATCACTTCGCTGAAGAAATTTCCAGGTGGAAGGGTCAGGAGAAAGGTAAGTATGAAAAGGAATGTGCAATTTTTAACTGCCCTAGTTAGAAATCATAATCGGGTCACGGTGTGTAGCAGATAAACAGTATAGTCCTGAGGAAGAAGAAAATAATGTAATAATTAATGCACTTTCCAAACTAACAGGAGGGGATGATGATAAAATCACCTGAGATAACTTGGCAGAATAGTCCCACGATGATAATCCCTATAATGAATCAGAGTGAAATGACTATGAACACAATATTAGTCCCCCCCCCCACCACTCCAGAATTCATGTAGAAATCTGGAAGTATGATAGTAATTAGTGTGGAAGAATCTTTTATAGCTACAGATAACAAATGCCCCAGCAGCCCCAGACTGCAAAATCAGTCCTAAATCAAAGTAAAGGGGCAGGCAAACTGGACAGCAGAGGGCAGAGGATGAGGTGACTCAATGACAGCAGTCATCCAGAGTGAGTGGAACAATATAGAACGTCTTCAGTGTGGGGGGAAGGGGAAAGGAGCCGAGAGAGGAAGAGCACGGGAGAGGAACTGGGCTAATGTAGTGTCTACGCTAATAAAAGGACACAGCTGAGAAAGTTGTTGGTGAGCAGGTGGTAAAGCAGGCAGGGACGTAGGGGACAAGGAAGCAGGAATCCCACTCTTCCTGAGTAGGGAGTACCCACTGTTCAGACCTCAGTGAAGAATATAATTTGGATCTTTGCACAGTCACCAATAGCTGCTCTTGCTAGGCAGGATGGAGAAGACTGCTGGTTGTTTATCACAGTGCTGTTAGGATGCTGGAGGTGCACAATGGTCATGGGTGTAGGAGGAGGAACCATGACTGCCCAATGAAGTGAAGCACTCCTGATAGAATTTGGTGACCCACTCACATATGTATTCTTGGTATGTTAAAACCCTGAAGGGATGGTTTGAGGGCCAGGCTTGTTAGAACAGTTAGGAGCCACAATTAGGAGAGGGACCAGGGCAATTAAATGGAATATAGACCCCCCTGGGTGGCAAGAACAGAGGAGGAGGATCTGCAAAATTTCAATGGTAGCTGTGTATTCCTTGAAGTGTGCCTAGGTAGGGGTTTGTGGCATTATGGCTAGGATATATATCTGATTCTGACAACCTACAAACATGTTTGCAGACTGATCGACACATCATCAGTCCAGATAGAGGTTCCCTTATATTCACTCCATAAGCAATACTCCATTAGGCCTGAAGCAGAGGAGGCAGTTGTGAAAATCGTCAGCTGCCTGGAGGAACAGGGAGAGATACAATCCAGTCTTAGTTATCAATCGCCCATTCAGCCAGCGCAGAAACCAAACGGTTTGTGCAGACTAACAATTGACTATACAATGGCTCCTGATCCACAGTAAGGACAAACTAACTTTTATTATCCGGGGACAACAGTAACCTGAATGAGATTGCCTCAGGGATAATAGCCGCGACGTTTGGCACCAATGGTACAATCTTGCTGCATGTTGATGACATTCTTATTGCCTTCCCAAGCAAGACTGAGCATATAAAAGGGGTGCGGAGGACTCTACAGACTATTGAAACAATGGGTCTGAAAATTATCCCTCTAAAATGCAACTTGGCCAACTCAGAGTATGGTACCTGGGATATTGGACTAGGCAGTCAGAAAAATCAGTTCCAGGTAAGTTGAAAGAAGCTTCCTCACCCTATACAAGTTTTTTTTTGGCAGAGGCTTGGTCTGCTGAATTAATTCATTGAAAACTATGCAGAGTTTACAGAGTGTCTGGGAAGGGGAAAGGGAAACAGGGTAACCAACCAGGCAGAATGTTTCATTAGAGCAAAGTAAATCCTGGCAATGCACAGGCTTTGGTCTACCAGATTCAGACAAGCCCTTCCGTCTCTTTTGTGTTAGTGAGGGGGATTTTTATACAACAGCATTGTGTCTGCAATGGGCAGCTAAAAGGGATCTCTTACTGCCATCCTGCAACACTGCGTCCAGGCTCCAGACTGTGCTAAATGGGTAGTTAGAATCTCAGAACCCATTACACCACTGGCACAGATAATGCTGCCACCTCCCACCGTCTGGTGACACTCTTGGCAGCTGGAGTGCTCAGAGCAGTGGGCAGCGGTACTGCTGCCTGACAACTGGCACGTACGGATTGTTAAAGGTAACTCAGTGAAGCCTGCAGGTTTTATGTAGGAGCTGGATGGCCTCCCGAATGTACAGAGCTAACGGAGAAAACTGAAGGAACATACGTGTACCTTCAAAGGGGGCGATGTGTTGATTCTGTAGGAGGGTCCCAGAACCTCCAGAATAGCACTCCACTCACCATTTTTGGATGGTAGGGGATGTAATGTTTGGTGGAAAGATCCCATGTCACGTATTACTCTAGTAGCAGAGTTAAAAGCCCTAAAAGAAGCCCTAAAGGAGGTAAATATCTACATACATTGATAGCAGGTACAGCATGCCTTTGGAATAATGCACGATTATATGGCTGCATGGGTCAGCATGTGGAGTGGCCTCATTGGGGGATATATTCAACATGAAGAGATGGTTAAGCACCTGGTGGAAGCTGTGAAAATGCAGCACCAAGCAGCAGCGATAGAGATTTGAAAGGCATACTGGAAAGTACACCCTTGGAAAAGAGGTTGGTCTGGGGGTAGGCAGGAGCTGAGCATAGATTGGCGAGGGAACGGTCGCATCACAACGTGCTTGGAACACACTAGTAAAGTGGAGGCAGGGCAGAAGACAAGACAAAGCTCATTTTGTCAGCAACGTCTAATGGTATCATTCTGGGAAGGAAGTGAAAATCAGGCTGTTCCACCAATTGAGATCTTTGGGTCCATGTTGGATACTTAGTTGGATTTTACAGGATCAATGGCCCATCGGGGGGCATTGTGTTGTCTTGTGACGATAGGTAATTTTACCAAATAAGTGGAGGTCTTTCTCTGCTCTACAGAGTCAGTGATTTGGAGTTTAGCTGAAGAAATAATACCATGATGAGGAGTGCCAACCTTTACTGACAAGACCAGGGCACCTACTTATTCTACATTTCACTGCAGAAATTTCCCACCTTGTGAGCCTAATTCAATTTGTGATATAGACTATTATACCATAATGACGTGTGTATTGAGCATGTGGGTGAAGAGGAGCCAGAGGCAGAAGAAGAAGTTAAAAGATCACCAAATATTATTGGCAGGAGTTCCATAGTTAGAGTTAATAGGTCTCCTTAGCTTGTTTGTTAAGGACCTGGAAGGGGGGCAACTGTATTGGGCAATAAGGGGATGGAGGAATTAGCAAAATTAGTAGCCTGACCCACAGGTTAAAGATAGAAATAGAAATGATTACTATTGGCCCTTGGGTATAACTGCACCTTGGAGTATATTAAATGGGAAAGAAAAGGAGGCTGGTTATTAAATCAGCAATGTCTTTGTGAAGCATTATGGAATATTTGATGAAGCATTGTAAAATTAATCTGATTTCTGCTAACCTTGTAATACCAACTGTAGGATGATATGAGGGAAAGACCAATTGATATTGAAGAAGAGCAGAGAAATTGATCAAATTAATACCTCTGGTGCAACAACGAGGAAATTATTGACAAACAAAATATGTCTGTTTTTCTTAAGTTTGTATACATGTTAAAAGTCCATAACTGCTTTGCAGCACAGTCTCATAGACTTTCTAGGCTGCCCTTCTGATTAATTAGTACTGTCCAATAAACCTACTCTCTACTACTGTGGACTTTTTGATTTTATTTCACCAGTACAAAGTGTACATTGATTAATGTAGTATGGTTGTGGTTGTGTTTCAGACTCACAGAGAAATCTGCTTGCAACCAATTCTCAAGAGTGGAACTTTAATGTAATCTGGGGACTGCCGGTACCTAAGATGTGGAGTAATACATGTAAAAAGTGGATGGCCAGAAGCCAGCCATGGTCAGGTCAATGACAGGACAGGCTCGATGGGCTGAATGGCCCATTTGGTATGTGTCTCTACCAAACTGTGCAAACTCACACAATTGTCCTGAAAGAGTCCTCCTCTTAAATAACAGAACTTCAAGATGTCACTTGCAGCCCATTCAGAGATCTAGCTGAGGTGCTTTTTTGTACATCAATAGTACATCAGCATCAATGCACATGTTTTTGGACCGGAAAGCATTTCTCGTCCCCGACATATAGCTTGCCAGTTTAAATCTGCAAGTAAATGTAAATGATGGGGGTGGTGGAGACTGACAGAAAAGGCAACATGCCTCCTGATAGCTCTGAGAATTCCCTCATAATATTCAATTATCCTTGTCCATTTTTATTCTTGCAGCTTTCACTCTTATTTTAATAATGTATTCATGTGGCATTTCTGAAGGATTAATTGCTGTAGCTCAGAGTCTGTTCCAGATACCCATTATTCGGAGGAAATATTGCCAACTGATCTGAAGCACTGCTGAGTCCTATTAATTTTATCTTCTTATCCAATAGTGCAGATAAAAACTGGCTTGTCTTGGTTATGCAAACTTACCTTTGATGAAAGCAATTATTCAAGTTTTTAAGGGTGACAAAATGTTAACATTTGATGGTTTAGTTGGTGTTGTATTGCCTGAGGTTTCATGTATTAGTTACCTTCTTGAAGAAGGAGCTCTGGTTAATTTGGTTTATTTCTGGTCTCAGAAAGTCTTTAAGAAAAAAATTGAGGAGTTCAAAGGTCAACAGCTTTCACAGTTGAAATAAATTGTTTTGTAAAATGGCAAATTTTTGTTGGCAATTCTGCAGTGGCAATATTCTTGACAGCAGAATGATGAAATCACCGATTTGACTTTTAAGAGATTATTTTTGCTGATTAGATGCAATCAAGTTTTCTACCTAACAATTTTTAGACACTCGTGATATAGAGTACTTTGAACCCTTTGACCTGACTTTACATCTTCTAATATAATAATAAAGAAACATAGATGCAATTCCAGTAAACTGGTCAATCAGCAGCTTTGCAAATGTAAATTATAGAGTATAACTCACAGAACTAGAGAAATTTACTGAACAGAAGGAGTCTGTTCAGCTGATCATTTACATGCTGGCTGAAAATAGATGTTGGCCTGTTCTTGATTCAGGTCACACAAATCATGGGTCTTCACATACACAGCCAGGTACTTCGTATCACCACCACAATCTTCTATGTGGTGGTATGCTCGGGCAATAGCATCAAAACCAGTGATGCCCATAGGCTCAATGAACTGATACGAAAGACTGGCTCTGTTACAGGAGTCAAACTGGACACTCTGGAGGCTGTGGTAGATCAAAGGACCCGATGAAAAATTCTGGCAATTCTGGACAATGTTTCTCACCTTCTGCATGCCACCTTGGCTGAACAGAGAAGCACCTTTCAGTAATAGACTAGGACAACTGCGCCACTGCTGCTGCTTATATGTGGGTGGGGGGAGATGGGGGGGGGACTTTAGGTTCTAACATTTAACTGTCATTTATTTCATAGGGATACTCCTTTGTTTAAGTGGATGTTTGCAAAGAAGAAGAATTTCAGGATTTATATTGTATACATTTCTCTGACATTAAATGTACCTTTGAAACTCTGAAGAGTTCATTCTTACCCTCCATTAGGCTCTATAATGAGTCAACATAGCTGGGGAAGTGATGAACCCCTCCTGTTAGACTGTTTGAAGTAACCTGTCTTTTATTCTTCCTTACTTCTCTTCTAAAATTTGTTTATTTGTGTATCTGTGCACTTGTAATGCTGCTGTGACACTGTAATTTCCTTTGGGTTCAATAAAGTATCTGTTTATCTATTGATCTTTAATGTGGTGGGTGGTCGTGTTTCTACCATCCTGAGGGCAGATACCTACTACTCATTGAGTGAAATAATTTTCTCATCTCCCCTCTAATCCTTCTACCAATTAATTTTAAGCTAAACTCCATGGTTAATAAATTTAGCTTCATAAACCTTAACAAATCTCAATAGTCAATTCATTGCTTCTTATCACAGGCTTTTCTGGGCTGATCACTTCCAGCTTCTCAGTTCAATGTTGCATTGTTCTGGCCTTCCTGTAGCATCCTCTAATAGCTGCCCTATAATGCAAGTACTTACTTACAAGAGTAAAATATTGTATATTCCGGAGTATAAGCTGACCCGGAGTATAAGCCGACTTCCCATTTTCAAGGTTAAATAAGTGACTTTTTCATGTTACCTTTGTATAAGCCGACCCCTTTTGTAGAGGTTTTTGATTTAACCAGAAAAGATCACAAAATCTCACACGCCGGTACTCAACTTTGCCGGATCTGGAACCTGGAAATTTTGTGAACCTGTACCTGCTAAGAAAACAGGCCTACACATTGTAGAGCGTTATAGGCGAATTCTTAATAAATAGATCAGGGAGAGAAATCTTGGATTAGGTTTCCAATGGAAAAGAATCCTCTGAAATGTAACCTCCGAGAAACCATTTAGTGCTCATCGTAATCTCTTAAAACATAACACGGGGTGGCGGGATCAGTATGTGTACTCAGTATTGAGTTTGTGACCACCATGTACAAAAGATTAAAACAAATGCAATATGATGCTGGCTTCAAGCTGAAGGTTGTTGATTTTGCTAAAGGAATGAATAACTCTGCAGCTGCTAAGAAGCTTAGTGTAAACGAGAAACAAGTTAGAGTGGAGAAAGGCAGAGGACACGCTGAGGGAAATGCCAAAGACAAAATGTGCAAACCGTGGGAAAACATGCCAGTAGTCAGAACTGGAAGAAAAAGCTTTAGAGTGGGTGAATCACCAGCGATCATCTGGATACATTGCTACCAGAGAAATGATTCGAGTTCAAGCGTTGAAATGGGATGAAAAACACCGTGAGGTTAGCGAAAATTTCAAAGCTATGCAAAGTTGGTGCACCCAGTTTATGAATAGACACGATCTTGTGTTGCGACAAAAAACAAAGATTGCTCAGAAAATTCCAACGGGGTGTTGTTTATGTTCAAGAACGCCGCTGGATGGATGAAGCGGGTTGCTTGGAGTGGGTTAAAGAGGTGGGCGTTGACGTCCCGAAGGTGTCAGGAAAGAAGAGTTGCTACTTGTCTGGGATATGTTCAAAGTCAGGTGAGACAAAAGCAGCATTGAAAGCTGAAAATACAGACTGCAGTCATCCCTGGTGGTTTGATGTCCATGCTCCAGCTACTAGATGTGAGCATAAATAAACCAAAGTATTCATGTGTCAACAGTGGAATGAATTTGACTCAAAAATAGTCAATAAATGCGACTTGTCTTCCGTGTATTCGTTTTTCCAAAGTTGGCACCCTCTGTATAAGCCGACCCCCTGATTTTAGGACCAAAATTTAGGGCCAAATTCTCGGCTTATACACTGGAATTTATGGTAGTTTCTTTTTAAAAGACATTCTTATTCTACCTAGCAATGATGTGCTTTAAACTCTTAACCTCATCTTCAGAGAGAAGATACTTTCAAAGATAAAATCTTTCAAATTAATTATTTGCACAACAAGGTTTCACATTAATCTTTATGTGACATGTGTAGACTGGAATAAAACTTCATTTTACTATATCACAACATATGTCAAAGGAATTTATGTTGAGCTATGAGAAATATGAATAATATTCATAATCCACAGACATCAAAAAGCTGCACAGTAAATAAGAATGTGACCAGACCTTCACCACAATAGTCCAAATGGTAGAGGGAGGAGTTTGTTCTCAAAAGTCTCTTACTATTGATTTAATTTCAGTAGTGAATGAATTTCATGAAGGACAGCGTTCTGATTATACTTAAGTGATGTTTCACATTAACACCTGCATGCCACCAGTGAATTAAAGTGATGGAGGTAAGTGGGAAGTCCAATCTGTACTTTTCTAGTACTGCTTCTGAACCAGAATGAACATGAATGCTTTCTCCCAGCACCAGCCCAACAGCTCCCCACCAGCAATCCCCACAGGAAGTCATCGATTGTAATCAGCCTTTCCTTTGGCTGTGTTCTGTTGATTTCACCTCTGCATGTGTAGAGTATCCTTAAGAACTACCCAATGGAATGACTGTTAAACATTGTTGTATCCACACTGGCTGTGAGTTTATGCATTCAAAAAAGGACAATCTTCTCGCACTTCAGAAATTCATGTGAAGGCTAGATAGGGTTTATGTATGCAAGCTTTTACCCGGTGAAGCGGAGTCAAGAACTAAAGACATAGATTTAAAGTGAGAGGGGTGAATTCTAATAGGATCCTGAAGGGCAGTTGTTCCATCAGAGAGTGGTCAGTATGTGGAATGAACTGCCAGAGGAAGTTGTTGAAGCAAGTACATTAACAATATTTAAACAGTACTTGGACATTTACACGAATATGAAAAATTTAGGTTAGGGACCAAATATGGGCAAATGGGACTAACTGAGCTGGGGACCTGGGTCAGCAGAGACAAGTTGAGTGATAAGTTTGCTTCCATGCTAGATGTCAGTATGACTCTAAGTATGTTCTGCTTATCACTTTGGCTCTGGTTTTTTACTGACTTATATAAACAGCAACACAAAGTAGCATACAGTCATTGCATCACCGTGATAAGGATCATCCGGGCATCTTCTGACTTCCATGGCTTTCTGCTCTCAGGATGAGGCTTTTCATTCCAGGTCAAAGGAGATGTCTTCCTTTTTTAAACAAAGGGGCTTTCCTTCCTCCACCATCAATTCTGCTCTCAAACGCATCTCTCCCATTTCCCGCACATCTGCCCTCACCCCATCCTCCTGTCACCCCACTCGGAATAGGGTTCCCTTTGTCCTCACCTACCACCTCACCAGCCTCCAGATCCAATGTATAATTCCCCGTAACTTCTGCCACCTCCAACGGGATCCCACTACCAAGCACGTCTTTCCCTCCCTCCCTACTGCTTTCCGCAGGGATCGCTCCCTACACAACTCCCTTGTCCCCTCGTCCCCCCCAATCCCTTCCCACTGATCTCCCTCCCAGCACTTATCCTTGTAAGTGGAACGAATGCTACACCTGCCCTTACACTTCCTCCCTCACCACCATTCAGGGCCCCAGACAGACAGATATACTTTATTGATCCCGAGGGAAATTAGGTTTTGTTACAGTCGTACCAACCAAGGATAGTGTAGAAATATAGCAATATAAAACCATAAATAATTAAATAATCATGTAAATTATTCCAAGTGGAAATAAATCCAGGACCAGCCTATTGGCTCAGGGTGTCTGACACTCCGAGGGAGGAGTTGTAAAGTTTGATGGCCACAGGCAGGAATGACTTCCTATGACGCTCAATGTTGCATCTCAGTGGAATGAGCCTCTGACTGAATGTACTTCTGTGCCTAAACAGTACATCATGGAGTGGATGGGAGTCATTGTCCAAGATGGCATGCAACTTGGACAGCATCCTCTTTTCAGACACCACTGTCAGAGAGTCCAGTTCCACCCCCATAATATCACTGGCCTTACAAATGAGTTCGTTGATTCTGTTGGTGTCTGACAGTCCTTCCAGGTGAGGCGACACTTCACCTGTGAGTCGGCTGGTGTGGTATACTGCGTCTGGTGCTCCCGGTGTGGCCTTTTATATATAGGTGAGACCCGACGCAGACTGGGAGACCATTTTGCTGGGCACCTGTGCTCTGTCCGCCAGAGAAAGCAGGATCTCCCAGTGGCCACACATTTTAATTCCAAGTCCCATTCCCATTCCCACTCTGATATGTCTATCCATGGCCTCCTCTACTGTCAAGATAAAGTCACACTCAGGTTGGAGGAAGAACACCTCATATTCCATCTGGGTAGCCTCCAACCTAATGGCATGAACATTGATTTCTCTAACTTTTGTTAATGCCCCTCCTCCTCTTCTTACCCCATCTCTGATTTATTTATTCCCCCTCCCTTTTTTTCTCTCTCTGCCCATCACTTTTTGCCTGTTCCCCATCTCCCTCTGATGCTCTCCTCCCCTTTCTTCCTCCCTAGGCCTCCCGTCTTATGATCCTTTCCCTTTTCCAGCTCTGGATCCCTTTCGCCAATCACCCTTCTGGCTCTCAGCTTCATCCCACCCCATCCGGTCTTCTCCTATCATTTCTGATTTCTCCCTCCCCCTCCTACTTTCAAATCTCTTACTATCTTTTCATTCAGTTAGTCTTGACAAAGGATCTCAGCCCAAAACATCGACAGTGCTTCTCCCTATAGATGCTGCCTGGCCTGCTGTGTTCCACCAGCATTTTGTGTGTGATCCATGGCTTTACTGTTTGTTTTCCGGAGTGGAACACATCAGACAGTAACTCCCAGCACTGCAGTTGAATAAATACTAACTAAGCAATGAAACTAAGCAGAACCTTTAATGGGTTACACCTATAGCATTTTTCTGCCTGTTCTGCTTGCTTCTTGCCTTTGTGGAAGTTTTGTGGCTCAAATCTCAGCAGTTTTAATAGTCAGGA
Organism: Hypanus sabinus; assembly: GCF_030144855.1. Taxonomy (NCBI): domain Eukaryota; kingdom Metazoa; phylum Chordata; class Chondrichthyes; order Myliobatiformes; family Dasyatidae; genus Hypanus; species Hypanus sabinus. The sequence goes on along the minus strand of NC_082719.1, from coordinate 42,297,248 downwards.
ATGCAGTGTTCACTCTGTTCGATTCCAATCTCACTGGAAGTGGGGCAGAAACCCAGTTTATGAGGAAATTACAAAGAATAAAATTTATACATTCATTGACTGGATATTTCACAGGTGACTAAAGCAGAAGGATTAACTTTCATTGCCCTTCATTTAGAAAAAGTACTCCTTAACTTTTGAAATCTTTCTTGCAACCTAAGTTAGGCAGAAACTGTTCTAAAATAAAGATTTTAAAAAATTATTTCATAAGGCTAGATGTCAAAGGCATTCAGATCTCTCAGGCCCAGTTAAAGTCAGCCTCAGGCATGGATGTCACAGTAATAGCCATCATTGGTTCCAAGTAAGGTACTGTCAGAATCATTTTATTTCTCATATGCAATGGACATTACCCCAGGTAATCTTAATCATGTCAAAATATGCTGGAATTTCTTCATAGATTTCTTTCATGGGTATATCTTTGATAACATTTCAGCGTTTTCAACAATTCTCCTTTCATTCCGTTTTCTTAAAACATTTGGCCTTCCTGATTTACAATACATCCTTTGTTTTCTACAAGTACGGACAAATAAGTTTAAGTTAGTACTAATCAAAGATCATTTCTTTCTATCACATGCAGCAAACTCACTTCTTTCTGACAAATGTAAATACCAACACATCATTTTAATTAAGACTAGCTTGCTTTGTGCTCAACAGAAGATGCTAAGCTGGTGTTACAATATTCAGTACAACAGAATAAGGCCACATATGGGCCAGATCTAAATCCTGGAACCTCTTACCCAACAGATTTGCGGAAGTCTTTTATCCAGAAGGTACCTCACCACAACCAAAGCCAACAATTCCTAGATCTTTAAAAATGAATTAAACATTTAAGATTATAATATTTGTTGATATCACATAGATTTCATTATTTGTTAAAATGTCATTGCACACTTAATGAATATTAATGCTTCAAACAGGAAATATGGTTGTGCAAAATTTTGGATCATCAAGCAATCTGCACTTTAGCTCAATTACTATCGATTTTTTTTGCTAAATTGTGGTTAATGGTTTCATAACTGAATTGGAACCATGAATCAAATATTTTAATGGAAAAGAAAAGATTGCGATAGTGCATTCCAAAAATATTTTCTTGTATTAATGTTAATTTGTTAATCATACTAATGAGATTCATGGAGAATCTGGGTATGTAAATTTACTTAAAATGTTCTGTATTTTTCTTGAACATAAAAATTATTGATAATTCAGAATCTTATTATATTTTGAGTAAGTTTATGACAGATTGATATTGAAAGATGATGAATAAGATATTTTGTGAACCTACGTAGTAAAAATCTAACTATTTCTACAGTTGATATCAATTTACCTAGAAATGCTTCTTTTTAAATGTTCAATATCCATTTCAATCTCAGATGCAGAAAATATGTGAGTTGTGTTTAGATGAGGGTTGGCAGGTATGATAGATATTGCTTGGACTGATTGTGGATTTCTTTCAAATGAAATTTAAAGTGAATTTTTATCCTCCAGTGCACAGACTCAAGAACCACTATGATGGGCATCTGAAAAAGTTCTGGATGCCGAGTCCAAGTCAGAGCATGAGAAAACAAGACGTGCCAAACCAGTATGTACACAAACAGCAAATGCTGGGATCTCAGTTGATCGCCACTGAAAACTGAGAAGAGGATGGTGAAGTATGGTTAAAGTGTGATTAATCTAAGCCTGATTCTCAAAATGCAGAAAACATGAAACAAGTCAAATCTGCGTTGCCTACTCAAGTACATAATGCCAGTATGCAGCCAACTCTGGCCACTGTTCATTTAATGCAATCCTCAGCAAGAGGCTCAGGATCATGAAAGTTTAGCATTACCCCATAAACCTACGCCACCTAATTCTGCCTACAGGATGTATTGGCATGCGTTTAACAACAGGCCTGGAGAATTATCATAATGGGCAGGGTGCACATTTCTCAGAAAATGCACCGGTGGCCTCAGTACAAGAAAAGTAAAACTGAAAAAAAAAATGCATTAATTGCCCAGGTATTCTCCGGTATCAACACACAATGAAAAACAGCAGTTGGCCATGGTTGAAGTGGTCAAAGGCAAGATCCAAATTTCTGTGATGCCTGTAGGGCTAGAAGAATGTTCAAAATGTTTCTAAGAGTGGTCTAGATCAATGATCATCTTTAAATTTCACGTCCCATCAAATGAACCACCAACCTTAGACATTGCCCTACACAGCAAACCCCCCCATCACTCATCACAACCAATTTCAATCTTTATCAGTTAAGACTCTTATTTCACACTTTACGTACTCAGCTGGGCTCTCAGGTAACCACACTATTGAAAGTCTCATGCACATCCCTCAAGGTGTGAATACACTATCTTGTATTCAGCCATGAATGATGTATCAGCCAATATTTTGTGCAATGTCCGCCAGTGTATTTTCCTCCATCCTACAGGCAGTGCGGCATGGAATTGCTGACAGCTGAGCATAGACTCATTTGCCAGAGACAGTGCTGGGGCTCATTGCCAAGACTCTGTTGAGCAGTGTAGCAGAAACTCTAGAGGATGACAAGATCCTCTGCTTAAATAATCCATCCAGCAGTCTCTTCTAATGCATAAGTGGCAGATGGTGTTAATGTTTACCTCTTAATGCTTTCCTGTTCATAATTCCCCTGCTTTTTTCCTTTCATGTAGTCAGAAACTGAATCTTGGCCAGGCACACTGAGAAGGGAATGAGGATTTCACAAGGATGAAGGTGCTCTGTCTCTCCATGCAACACTTCCAGGCTCCTACGAGCATGGGAGTGGGTGTAATTTGTAAGATTGCTTCGTGGTGTGCCCAGCATATTGTTGCTCTGGGCATTTGTTGCCACCCACCAGGGGAAGAAGGAAAGAATGACGAAGTGCCAGCACTCTGGAGAGCAATATGGCAGATGAGCCACTATTTAAAAATAAGGGATTACACGTTTAGGACAGAAATGCAGGGAATACTTTTTCCATTAGGGTCACGAGTCTTTGCAGCTCCCTTTATCATCAGGTAATGTAAGCAGTCTTTGAATACTTTCAGGGGTTGAATTGATAAGGAAAATTATTAAAGGTAGGCTGGAAAGTGAGTTCAAGTTGCAATCAGATTGGCTACGACGACATTGGGCGATGAATCATCGAGTTATACAGCATGGAACCAGGATCTTCAGCCCAATTTCTCCATGCTGATTGTGCTACCCTGGGTGTTAGTCCCATCTACCCACATGTGGCCCATAGCTCTCTAAATCTCTGCTATCCAGATGTCTTTTAAATGTTATTAATGTTCCTACATCAAGTAGTATTTCTGGCTGCTCATCCCAAATGCACACAACCCATTATGCCAACAAAGTTGACCATGGTGTCTATTTTAAATCTCTCACTTCTAGTCTTAAAATAAAGCCTTCTTGGTTTTAGAAACCTTCCCTGGGAAAAAGACCATGTGCTTTCACCCTTTCTGTGCCTCCCAAGATCTTCTATGCCTCTGTCAGGTCACTCCTCAATCTCCTACGTTCTTGGGAATAAATTTCTAGTCTATGCAAGCTCTCATTGTAACTCAGGCCCAACCAGTCCTGAAAGCTATGCAATATACTCCTGATCATAGTTTATTTGTTCATGTTTTCTATTAATTCTGCCACAACATGTGAGGAATTTGATGCACAGTTTATGAAGGAAGGCTGATCATGTGCACAATGAAACATTTAGTATATTAGTAGGCATGCTGTAAACCTGAAAGAGGTCAATCAGGCAATTAAAGCTTGGTGCATTGCCTGAAACCTACCCTTGGCTGAGTAGATGTGGTAACACAGACACAATGCTGGAGGAACTCAACAGGCCAAGCAGCACCTATGGCAAGGAATAAGTAGTCAATGTTTATAGGCCGAGACCCTTCATCAGGACCCACCTAAAATCTCAACTGTTTATTCTTCCCCACATTTTACCCAACCTACTGAATTCCTTTTGCATTATATGTGTGTTACTCTGGATTTCCAGCATCTGCAGAATCTCTTGTGTTTAGATCTCAAGTGTTAGACAGCTCCATTAGTTAACCATAGTTCCTACTATGTGTGGGTTTTCTGTTTCTATTATAGTTCAAGTATTAGCCCTTAATTTGGAAGCTACGTGTAAGCTCAGGTCTTGTTGAGCATGCTCAATGTGCTGCAGTCATGGCTGTGGAGAAATGTTCAAAAGGAATTGCAGGATTGCAGAGCACATCTGCAAGCTGCCTTCCCAACAGGCTACTAGCACTATCCCATCATAGTTGCAGTGGGTCTACTGAGTGCAGATCTACCACTCTCCCTCAGGACAGCACTCATACACCCACCTCCCGTTTTGCGTTGTCATTTTCTTTGTCATCCAGCCAGGCCAGGTAACCATTACCCTTGACAAGGAAGTGAGGCCTAAAGGCAGACCCTGCACCAAGCTGTCCTCCAATACAATTTGCAGTCTGTTTCACTGTAAATATTTCACCAGCCATACAACAGCCACTGGCCACTGGGATAGCATGGTATCAAGTGGTGCTATGATGGTCAGTGGCAGAGTAAAGACAAGGTGTGGGACTGTCAGTGCAAAGGGAATTTGGATTGTTTTTGCCAGTTTCTCAGACGGCTGAGTTGATTACTATCAGCCAAGCAGGAAATGGACTGCCTGGGCTCTCTCCTCTTCTTCCTCTTTAGCTACCTCTTCCTATTTTCCCTCCTCACATTCCTATCCTTGTCCTGTAGCTGCACACAGTTCATGGGTGCCAAGTGCTGAGGCCCAATAATTGCAAGTTTGTTCACCATTTAGTGGATCATGATAGGTCATGAGGAATTATGACATCTGCTTTGCTCTATACTCCAAGAATCTTTCAGAACAGTTCAAGTGACAGAATTATTGTTTCACCACAATTGTGGTGTGCTCTCTCATATTTTCTGTGGCAGAGTTTTAGCTGCATCCCTGTTCCTCACTGATGCGCAGGTTGCACATCAAATTCCCAAGCCACAACTGGTTGCACAGTGGCCACCATTTGTTTTATTGTGGTTCCTCAATTGCAAACAGCACAGTGAAATGCCATAAAGGTAAACAACGATTGCCCTTCATCACGATCCATCCAACAGGAATAATTTGGTAATTTAAACGATCAATAAAGGTACTTCATTGATGAAAGAGCTGACATTTTCAGCCAGCAAGCTGACCATGATTTTCATCCAAACAGTCTGGAACTTCCAGCAATAAGCAAGTATTAGCAAGCTTGACATCCTTAAAGCAGTGATAACATTTTTGAAATGACTATTGTCCATGGACTGATATCGCATACTTAATGTGTTACCTCAAATAAGAAGACATGTCAGCTGGTTTTAATTATTCCATCATTCTGATACTATGTTTCAGCATCCTTTTTATTTCCCCTCTAAGATATTGTAAATGGTCATTAATTTAAACTGTCAACAAAGGCAGCTACTTAATGAAAAATCCCTGCTGGCATTTTTACTGTAACATTTTACGTTAGATCATTTTTACATTCATCGCTACAGTAGAACGTGAAACTAATAACACCATAAAGTCCTTAAGGTGGTGTCAGCATTTAATAAATAGATATTGTCTATTGCTAATATTATATATGATACATAGTGTAGTTTAAACTCATCATGATGGTTGCCAGCATATTGGTCTTTGATCTGTGTGATGATTTATGTCAGGATATATACCACCCAAGGTGATGGAGTCCTTTTTGGTTGTGATTAAGTTTAAAATGCTAGTCGTCAAAGGAATGCTTCAACATAGAAGAAGAATAGGCCATTAATCCTCTTACCTTGCTATGTCATGCAAAATTATCATGGCTGATCATCTCCTGAGTTCTCCCCTCATATCCACTGCAAAGATCTTTTTGTATCAAAAAATGTATCTACTTCCTTCTTAAATATATTCAATGAGTTGGCCTGTATGGTTCCCCAATGCAGTGAATTCCACAGTTTTATTGTCCTCTGAATGAAGAAAACTCTTCTGATTTCCATCCTAAATCTCTTGTCCTGCAACATGACACTGTGATTCCTCTTTCGACACATCCCATCCAGAGGAACCATCTTCCATGGATATCAGGTTTCTAGAATTATTATTTTGCTTTATCTTGGTGAACCTAACCTCTTCTCATGTGGCAGTGGTACTATTCCAGAAATCATTCTGGTAAGCTCTTGTTCCATTCACACTATGCAAGCACAGTCTTTCTTAAGGGGAAAAAATAAAATTAAACTTGGTACTTTTGGTGTGATCTCATGAAGGGCCAAATAATTGAATGAAAATGTTATTGCTCCTATAATTGAATCCTTTTGCCATGAAGGTCAACATATAATTTGCCTACTTAACTGCTTGTTGCATCTGTGTGTTTGCTTTCAAGAACAGGAGTGCAAAAGCACCCAAACCTCAATCTAACACCATTTAAGTCATGTGCTGCCATTCTTATTTCTCGCTATCAAAGTGGATAACTTAACCTATGGCCACATTACTCTGCATCTGCTACGTTTTTGTCCGTATATCCAATCCAAGTCACCTTAAAACCAACTTGCATTCTCTTTGCAATTCAAAATCCTACCAGCTTAGTGTCATTAGCATGTTTCTAAATATTGCATTTTGTTCCCTCATCCATATCGTTGATACATAGATTACAGTATTTTGAATCGTCGAAGCTTAGAAATTCTGGTACCCCAGTAGTCACTGCTTGTCAGCCTTTTTATAAAGACTGTTGTCTCTTTGTTCTTCATCATCATTAGATTCTTGGTTCTACAACATTTCTGGAAAGGTAGAACCAAAGTATTTGCTTAATAGTTCTGCCATTGTCAACATGTTTCTTTGCATTTCTGATTGCAAGGGCTTACACTTATCAATTTCTTTCAGCCTTCACAAAGCCACATTACACCACAAAATACAGCTCCTTGGAAATAAACAATGCAATCTTCTATGTTCTTTTTGAACAGTGTTGTTGGTGACCTTCCTTATGTATAGTGAAGCATGAGTATGGATCTGCGGTATTGTGGTGGAAAGATTCCCATTTGTTAGGATTCATGGCCATTGTGACTGTTATACCATTGCTTTCCTTAAAGCTTCCAATTGTAGAGGAACAGAGAATACATCTCAGAAAGAACATTCTGCTTGAAGTGCAGCTGTTACTTGATTTGCACTTCTCTGAGACTCACTTCTAAGAACTGTTCCCTGAACAGTCTAGCAGCACTTGCCTCAAGCTGACAATTTAAGTTCCTCTCCCATTTCTCCATTCTGCCTGCTGGTTGTGCTCTGCGTAACCCCAGCTCATTCTCCATGTCAAGTGTGATCCAACGGAAGTGCCTGCTAATGGACCAGTTTCCAAAGTCTACTGGTATGTTCAGAAACCTTGAAATGAAGACATGGTCTTTCAGCACTCTATAGAATACTCATTGCAGACATTCACAACTTTAGAAAACAAACAACCCTCATAGAACTCCCATGATCTAAAACCATCAATCAGCAACTTACCTGAATACAATGAATAGTAACTTTAAGTACTCCTGACTTGGGTGATTGTGTTTCATTTTTCAAGAATTTCAGGGAGGCAGTAACCAAATCAATACACTGTAAAATGCGATGTTGATGTTAAGTCAGTTCTGTGCACTGATTGACGTTGCAATCACCCTGCTCTCAATGTCACTGGCAGGCGTTCGCTGCATCTGTGCTCATGACCTCAACCATATGGAGGACTTGAGTAATAAGCACCACATGGTTCAAGCGCTCCTTATTCAGTAGAGGTTACATTTAAGTAGAAGGCCATTGATGATTTGGCACAACTTCCATTGCTTCTTGTATTGGTGCCAGGAGTTTGATACTTTATTTCAATGAAATTTTTTGATGCCCAAGAATTGACAAGTAAGGATTTTCCATTCTTTGGAATTCCCAGAATCACTGTTCCAGTTAGAGATTGTGGGGCTTTGGCTTTTCATTGCCTTCCAGCCCAAAACCCAGTTTTCTATCTCCATTTCTCTGTGTAGGTGTGGCCAGTGGTACAGGTCTTTGGAAGGTCTCCACCTTCTGAGGACGACTAGTTGAATCCTTCTGGTTCTCATTGTCCTTGCCTCATTACAGCTGCTTATTAATGCCATATTACAACTGATTGACATCTGTAACACCCAAACAGGATACAGCCAGCTCTCCTGTCCACTAGCTGATCATGGCACAATGCAAAGACTTCAATAATAAGAGAATCACTTCATGCAACTTTAAAGAAATTGCTGAATAATAAAATATGGTAATGAAACAACTCTTGATTCAAAAGACCACAGGGGGTATAGAAGGCAGAGCCACTGCTATAGGCTTTGGGTTGTCACATCCAGCAGAGCTGGCAATTTATTTTTCACACTTGTTCTGTGGAGTTCAGGTCACTCAAGGTTGACTAAATTAATTCTAGCAAGCACAACTATGAAATGGAAGCTGTGGGACATGTTTTGTAAGTTGATTTAATGAGGCAGCCCAATAAATTCCATTCTAAAGTGTTGCAAATTAAAGAAAAAAATCATTTTGCAGACATTTGGTGCAATATTTAATCCTTATCACTTCACACTGCATTAACTCTTCCACTTTCCTAACTTTTCTCCCACTCTGGGCTCAACTACGCTCACCACACCATCCCAGCGTCCTGCAGACACATATCACACTCTCAGTTTTATATCTCAGTTTCCTATCACTTCACACACTACACCGTTATGCTCATCTCTCCAGTCCTTTTTATAACCACTGCTCCCTTTAGGCCATCTGCGACTTGCGACCCCATCCTTCAGCACCTTAAGTACATTGTTGAAACCAAGGTTTATAACCTTGCATTCTAAGTCATTTTCCACAATGAATATACTTGACCTTGACTAGAGCAACCTCCTGTATCTTTAAACAGAAACACACACAAAACTCAGCAGGCCAGGCAGCATCGATGGAAAAGAATAAACAGTCAATGTTTTGGGCTGAGACCCATCTCCAGGATTGGAAAGTAAGGGGAGAAGTTGGAATAAGAAGGTAGGGGTTATTTTAATTTGAAAGTGATGCAGTTTATTCAACAGTGTGGTCGACATTTTCAACAATAAAATACAGAGCCTAAATTAGCCTTCCTGATGAATCTTTAACAATGTTTTGATCAGAATGAGAAGTGCTAATTGATTTTCTTCCAGAAGCAAATCTCTGTACACCATATGTGATGATTTTAATATAGCATAATCGTAGTAGCTTCATGGTTCTTGCCGATGTAAAGAATGAGTAATATCTGGCCAAAAATGATAAGGCTAAGCAATATTGCTTGGTTTGTTTTAATAAATGAAGGGATTCAGAAAATCTCATCACATTAACATCTGTCAGTCTGGAACAAGATATTACCACTTCCACAGCTGCAAGGCATAAACAATTAGCTGGAGGAAGACTACTTTCAAGCTAATAAGCAAAATCAGCCAACCAAATATAGATGATGAAAACATTTAATGTTAAAGACTTAAAACTGAAAATAAAAACACCTATTAGCTAGCTAGCTTGTGAATTCTAATGAGTTGCATGTCAAAAAGATATATGGTAGTCTTCTTAATCTGAAGGATATCCATGAGAATTTTAAATTACACCACTCATCCGTGTTTTCCTTTTAAGTATCTTGAATAACTTTTAGATTGTCATCTCAACAGACCAAGCATTTAATGCTTTGGTCAGCAATTCTGTGGTCAAGTGAAAATGAGCAAGAAATATGATGAAATGGATATGATGGACCTTAGTTTAATTTAATACCTTTATCCATTATGAATAAAACAAAACCCTAAAGCTCAATGCACAGTTAAAGGGGACGTGTTTTTTTCAATATACTGGCCTAATTGCTCCACCGTTGGTGACACGTCTTCAAGTGATCTTCCCTCTCTTATGAGATCCCCCTTATATCTCAACTTTTCCATTGTATTTAGCTTAGCTCAATTCTTCATCAAACATAAACTAGCAGTATGCAACAATTTTAGGTATAGTAGTAAGGTAAAAACTGTAGATTTACTGAAAATTTACTAAGGTGGATTTACTAAAACTGCTTTGAAACAGTCTATTTGTGGAAAAAGTATTAATTATTGTATTAAGTTAACGCTTTCTCATTTTTTGCCAACAATTGGTAGTAAAAATTGTCTATCCTTCAGCACATCAACCTTAGTAGATAATGATACCTGCAAATGATTGGCTTACATTGGCAAATAACATCAAATTGCCTGCTTTGCATACACTCTTATCAAATTCCCACTCTTCTGATTTTGAACATCTGAGTTTCCACTTTGTATTTTCCAAAGCACTTATATGATAATTTCTCAAAGAGGGAATTATCCAGTGTGTGGAATACCTTATCATTAAATGCAAGTTGACCTAAATTTAAGTCCAGTAGCATCTGTTTACATCTGATGTTTGCTTTATGGGCAATCTGGTAATGTGTATATGCATTTGTTAATATCTCTGTTCTGGCAACAGTGAATCAGAGAATGAATATTAATGTTTGTCTTGAAATTATGGCAGACCCTATCTTATTAGAAAATGTGTCTGTGAAATAACAGTTAAACTGGATGAGAATGTGAATGATTAGTAACAATATGAAGTTAGCAACATTTGATTTTGTCAATATTTCTAGGCTGAGACAGAAGCCTATATGAACCAGGAATGTGTTTCAAGCCATAGGAATGAGGAAAATGAAGATGATGGTTTTTGAAGAGCATGTCTAAACTTCCAGGCATTATCAACTAGAAGCCCGAAATTAGATACTTTCTTTCTTTTTCAATCTTTTTATTGATTTTCATATATACACAAAAAAAATAACATAATAATAAGTAAATTATGAATACAATAGACTTGAAATCACATTGATAATAAGATAACAATATCCTACTAAACATCAACAGAAGAAAATACCTTAATCAATCAAGTCCATATGATTATATGAAAAAAAAACAAAAATAACCATTAAAAAAGAAAAAAAATTGAAAATATGTGAAAAAAAGTATATATAAAAAAAAATAAAACACTAAACTAAACTAACATGGGCAATAATAACAGTTTACAAGTATATGATAGTGTCAAAGAACTCCGGAACTCCATACCTGAACATGAATAAGCAGAAAAAAGGTCTGGAAAAGGCCAAATTAATTCATATGAAAATGTCGAATAGAAATTAGATACTATGTAACAAATTCCAGATTGCATATTAGAGTTAAACACTCTAATGTTCGAATACACACTCTCATGTAGTACTGGACTAGAACCCTGAGGAGTATTATTAGGGATTTAGCGTGGCATTTGATTGGGAATGTAATTGCTACTGATCCTCTGATTCTCAGGCTGTCTTGGATTGGCCCATTTCCCAGACCTGTCATTATGTATGTTCCTTCATTATAGAATGGACCTACGCTAAATTAACAACCAGGCTCTGTATCACAGTGCACCCTACACAATATTGTAGGAGACCTGTTAGTCATTCAATGCATTGATCAGAAGCAGAGATCAATTAGCAATTCAAAAAATCAATAAAAAACACATCAGAATCTATTTCTTGCACTGATATGTTTTAAGTTTAAAAAGGCACCTTATACTAAAGGTGTAACTATTTCCCTGATAATATCACCGAAGATGGGAATATCCTAAACTGAACGTTAGTTTTGAAAGTAAACGTGACAATTTCAAAAGTGGTTGTTGCTGCTATTCCAAATACTAATTGTCAGTGGCAAAACAAACTTTGAGGAAACAGCTCACTATTTGTTGATTACGTCAAGCAAGTTTAGAAGAAGAACACGCAGCTAGATCTCAAGATAACTCAAAGCTTTTTACAGGCAAAAAGCTAACCAGGAAATATACCCAATGAAAGAATGGAAGAAAAGTGGCAATCATTTTATGCACAGTTAGCTCCCTCAAATGGCATTGTAATCATATCATTTGTATTTTTAGTTATTAGTTGAGGATTAAGAATCAACAAAGGAATTGGAAATTACTCAGATTCATGATTTTTTTTTACTTTTATCTTGTTCTGAAATCGCTGGACTGAGTCTTGAACCTGCAACTTTAAGAGACCGAAGAAAAAACAAAGAACCCTCTCTGATACATCATCCAGCAAACGTTATTAAAAAAAATGAACGTCCTTTCCTGCCTTAAGTGCTCCAGGAGCTTCTGCATGAGTACAAAACAAGGGGATTAGACCATCACCCCATAAGATATAGGGACAGATTTAGGCCATTTGGCCCATTGGGTGTGCTCCAACCTTTCATCATGGCTGATCTAATTTTCCTCTCATGTCCAATCTCCTGCCTTCTCCCCATATCCCTTCATACCCTGATGAATCAAAAATTTGTCATCCTTCACCTTAAATATACATAAAGACTTGGTCTCCACAGCTGCCGATGGCAAAGAATTTCACAGATTCATCACTCCCTGGCTAAAGAAATTCCTCCTCATCTCCATACTAAAAGGACGCACCTCTATTCTGAGGTATATCCTCTGGTCTTAGACTCTCCCATCTTAGGAAACATCCTCTCCACACCTTCTCCATTAAGGCCTTTCACAATTTGGTAGGTTTCAATAAGGTCACCCCTCATTCATTTGAATTCTAGTGAATACCGGCCCAGAGCCATCAATCATTCTTTATGTGACAAGCCATTCAATCCTGGAATAATTTTGAACCTCCTTTGAATCCTTTCCAGTTTCAGCACATCCCTCCTAAGATAAGAGGTCTGCTCACAATACTCCAAGTGAGGCCTCACCAGTGCTTTATAAAGTTTCAACATTTCTCTTGAAATGAGTGCTAACATTGCATTTGCCTTCCTCACCACAGACCCAACTTGCAACCTAACCTTTAGGGAATCCTGCACAAGGACTCCCAAGTCCCTTTCTGTCTCAGATTTTTGTATTTTGTTTCCATTTAGAAATTACTACTACATTTAAAATGTCATCAGAAATCATCTTCAGTACCTGCAAACTTTTAACTGCTTGGTGGGGCAGTATTTCAGGGTGTTCTCATGGTTCAGATGGTTACTGACGTCTACAGTTATCTTTATTATCAGGAGCTCATGAATCTCCTGTACTGGTAAGTTAAATAAACTGCAGCCATGAATGTCTTTTTCTTATCTACAGGCAGCAACTGGAGACATGTACAACTGGTAATTTACCAATGCCTCAAGCAGGTGATGGATGGATTGATTCCCATGAAGTGTTAGTATTATTTCTCATAAAATGAGGAAAATAAGGAAGATGACAGGGACCCATACGGGTGGAGATACCACATACCAATTGTTAATCATGAAGGGATAACTTAATAGTGCAGTGATTCCATTAGACTATTGTCAATGCCTCCTGGTCTCTCCACAATCATAACCTTGTCATTCCAACAGACTATTGTTCAACACCTCTGAATTTCCAAGATTTAAATCATCATCATCCTTCCCACATTGTTGCAAGCAAAAAATAGGTTGGAGAAGGTATGAGTAAAAGCTGATTAATACTGACTAATAGAACTGACTGTGCCATGCATGTGTTCATGTCCTGCAATTTATACATCCTTTCTTTTAAAGTGTTACCCCAGTGCTTTCAACAGAGATAACGGGAGTATTGCTATCAAGATGTAAACAGGTGAGCATTGAATATCATTTTTTATTGTTAAAATGCACTTACATATTCACCCTGGTAATGCTAAAATAGCTGCCTGTTCCTTTAAGAGAAAACGGCAATGCCATTTTGCATGGGTGGAGTAGAATGAACAGTTACTATGTTCTAAGAGAATGACTTTTGAGAGCTAACCAGGTTTGGTGAGAAAGGATTTGCACGGGTAAGGTATCAGTGCTGGATGGCACGGTTGAGCAAAGTTCCTTATCAGCCTAGTAGCACGAGCAAGGCGGATTCCTTTCAGAGTTTCGTTACATGTGTTTGGAAGCTAAGCACGTGTGTGCCAAAAATTGCCACTACTGTATTGGTTTTGTATTTTTTGTTTTATTTATCTTCATTCTGTATACATAACTCTCATTACACCCATAACTGTGCTGCCACACACAGCTCCAATCTGCTGACCAAATTCGCAGATGACACGACTTTGGTCAGTCTTAATTCTAATGGTGATGAGACAACCTACAGAGGAGAGGTTGACACCCTGACACAGTGGTGCCAGGATAACAACCTCTCCCTCAGTGTCCAAAAAACAAAAGAGCTGACTGTGGATTACAGGTGGGTGGAGACAGGCTCAACATCAATGGGTCTGCAGTTGAGAGGGTGAGCAGTTTCAAGTTCCTCAGTATACACATCACTGATGATCTCACCTGGACTGTACACACCAGCTTTGTGGCAAAAAAAGGCACAACAGCGTCTCTTCCACCTCAGGCAACTGAAGAAGTTCGGCATGGACCTCCAAATCCTCAAGGCCTTCTATAGGGACACCATTGACAGCATACTGCCTGGCTTTATCACCACCTGGTATGGGCACTGCACCAACCTTGATCACTGGGCACTGCAGAGAGTGGTACGGACAGCCCAGTACATCTATAGATGTGAACTTCCCTCCATTGATGGGACATATAGCAGCAGGGGCAGAAAGAAAGCCTGGAAGATCATCGGGGACACCAGGCACCCAACCATAAACTGTTCCAGCTGCTTCTGTCTGACAAACAGTACCACAGAGTCAAAGCCAGCACCAACAGGCTACGGAACAGCTTCTTCCTACAAGCCATTAGATGTTTAAAATCACATGTCTGTACATTCCAACATAGTCATAACACAAGGATTTTTACTCCCTTACGTTGTGGGACAGATGTAAAATTTAATACATTCTAATTCTAACAAGGGTGTGGACTAAAATTAAGCTGAAATTGTAACAGTAGGAAATGTTTTTTAAATTAATTTTGTTGCTTTCATTTCAATACCTTCTTTCTGCATTGAAGCATCTAAAGCAGATGAAGGAATTAAAGACTCGAAAAAGTATTTGTTGTCCTGCATGTGTATTTCTCCCAAGGCTACAAGAGAGATTTCAGCTAGAAACCCTGACACATACAGTTTATATAAAGGTGATTACTTGTGGATTTAAAATGCTTTGTGTTTTTAAAACAGGTGGATTCAAGTGGACTCCTACATCCTCTTTCCCTCTGCACCTTTTAATAAGTTTTGCAAGAATGTGGCAATTTGCTGCTCTGCATCTAGCATTCTTGTTTCAAACACTGGCCATAGGGATATCTATTTCTGTGCTAACCATTCTATGGAGACAGCAGAATGGTTTGGCACGGAATCTCATTTCTTGTCCTTTTTACCATTTTCTAATTTTACTTGCTGCTACCATGAGATTGCAGTCCATCTATCTTTTGTGTGGATGAATCAAAATGCTGGTGTCTCCCATGATGCCAGCAACACTTTTGTCATATGATGACACACTTTTAGATTGAATTACCTCCTCTGAGGGGATGTGATTTCTGCCATTATGTATCCTTGCTTTTTATGTTTTGACCTTAAGCAAAGAAAGGGAAAATATAAAGTAAATAATGCTTCAGGTATGTTGACTTGCAAATGAGACATTTGATAAAAGTCTCAAATGTCCTAATGTCCATCAACAGAGGAGTTTACTTTTCAGAGGTGTGGATATAAATAAATCCTCTATGCTGGATACTTAACCTTACCGTCAACAATGTTAAGAGAGCTTGATATCCCACTGAGATCTTGTGCTACATCCTCGGTTACAGAAATGTCAGCAAGTTCTTGGGATTTCAAAACCCACCCACACTGCCTCTTTGTTTCCCCTACCCCACGTCCATCAATAATCCTCATCTCCTCCCTTAGATTTCATCCCTCTGTAGTTACGGAAGATTATATTTAATGGGATTAGGTGATGCACTTTGAAGACATAAAACTTGAAAATAAAATGACTATTGAGTGCACAGTTACAATTAGATGTCCTTGTGCATCCCAGTTGTGTCTGACTTTACTGTTAAAATAAAAGCTATCATTTCTCTTTTCTTTATCTTTTTGTTTTTTTTTCTGAGCAGTGGACAATCAGCAATTGGAAGTGACTGGCAAGAACAAATAAAAATAAGGCAGGAGCAAGTGGAGCAGTCGTTGTTGTAGCGGACAGTATTAGAGTGGCTATTTGTGACTTTAACTTTTTGAGGGATCAGTGAGGAGAGGCGTGAGCGAGAGTAGGCAAAAAAGCTGTAGGTAGATTTTTGTTCTGCAGTTTATTCTTTGTTTCCTCCTTCATATTTGCAAAGTTAGTACAGTGGGGATGTCAGGCTGGATAGTTGAATGCTCCTCTTGTGAAATGTGGCATGGCAGGTAGACCTCCAGTGTCCCTGACACCTTCATCTGCAAGAACTATATTCAGTGGCAACTTCTTATACTCCAGGTTAAGGAGATGGAGGTGGAACTGGATGAACACCAGATTATTCAGGAGGCTAAGGGGATGATAGATAGGACATATAGAGAGGTAGTTAAACCCAAGGTGCTGGACACAGGAGACTGGGTGACAGTCAGGAAGGGGATAGTGGTGAAACAGCTAGAGCAGAGTACCCCTGTGACAACCCCCTCAACAACAGGTATAGCACTTTGGATACTGTTGGGGGGATGACCTAGTAGAGGAAAGTTACAGTGGTCAGGTCTCTGGCACTGAGTTTGGCTCTGTGACTCAGATGGGAAGGTAAGAGAAGAGGCACACTGTGGAAATAGGGGATTCATTAGTTAGGTGAACAGAATGGAGATTCTGTGAATGATTTCAGAATTTCTGGGGATAAGTTGATTTCAGGTGCCAGGGTCTGGGGCATCTCGGATCGTGTCCTCAGCATTCTTAAGTGGGAGGGTGAGCAGCCAGAGGCCGTGGTCCATGAACAACGAGGTTCTGCATAGGGAGTTCAGGGAGTTGGATGCTAAGTTAAGGTACAGGTCCTCCAGCGTTGTGATCTCAGGACTGCCACCTGTACCATGTGCTAGCGAAGCCTGAAATTGGAAGATCATAGCTTAACATGTGCTAAGCAGTTGGTGTAGGAGGAAAGGCATCAGATTTTTGAATCACTGGGCACTCCTCCAGGGAAGGTTGCACCTCTGCAGAAGAGGCAGCTTGCACCTGAATTGGAGGGCGGCTAATATTCTAGTAGGATGGTTTGCTAGTGCTGTATAGGGGTGAGGTGGGGACCACGTTTAAACCAGAGTTGCACGGTAATAGGAACCAGAGTGCCAGAACAAATGCTGGAGGGGTTGTGGAGACAGATTTTGTTAAGACCTCAGACTAAGTCAGGAATCAAAAGGTTCAGCATGGTGCAACTAATGTCTTGAGCTGTGCATATTTAATGCAGGATGTATTGCAGGAAAGGCAGATGATGGGATGAATGAATTTTGGGGATTATGATATTGTAGACATTAGTGAGACTTGGCTGCAGGAAGGGCAGGAGTGGCAGCTCAATATTCCAGGGATAGACGCGACAGAGCAGGAGGGATTAAAGGGGAAGGGTAGCATTTCAATTCAGGGAAAATATCACGGCAGTTCTCAGTCAGAACGGACTGGAGAACTCATCTAATGAGGCTTTATGGGTGGAACTGAGAAATAAGAAAGGTATGACCATGTTAAAGAGGCTAAATTACAGACCACCCAACAGTCCGAAGGATTTATTCTTTCTTTTTATATCTTTTTATTAATTTTAAACAAACATAAGAGAAACATAGATACAGAGAGTTTGAGAATACATAATTAATAGGTTAAAGTATAAATACAAATAGATGATAATCCATATATAATAACCTCCTAAACTCATAGTGATTACGAAAAAAGGAGTAAATAAAAAAAACCCTCCAAAAAAAAACCTGACCAACATGGGCCATTGCATTATGTCAAATATACACAGCAGCGTCAATAACTCCGCACCTCCACCCAAATAATTAAGAATAATAAAAGTGAGGTTTAGGAAAAGTCAGTTTAGCTCATATGAAAATGTTGAATAAATGGTCTGCAAGTTTCTTCAAATTTAATTGAAGGGTCAAAAACAACACTTGTAATTTTTTTCTAAACTCAAATAAGAAATAGTTTGAGAAAACCTCTGAAATATGGTTGGAGGATTAATTTCTTTCCAATTCAATAGGATAGATCTTCTAGCCATTAATGTAACAAATGCAGTCATCTGCCGGGCTGAGGGGGATAAACAACTATTATCCACCATTGGTAAACCGAAAACTGCAGTAATCCGATGCGACTGCAATTTGATATTCAGAACTGTTGAAATAATACTGAAAATATCTTTCCAATAATTTTGCAAGCAGGGGGTTGCAAAACATGTGGGTCAATGAAGCAACTTCAGAATGACATCTGTCACAGGTTGGATTAACATAAGAATAAAATTGAGCAAGTTTATCCCTAGACATATGAGCCCAATGTACAACCTTAAATTGTAGTAAGGCATGTTTAGCACAAATAGAAGAAGAATTGACTAATTGTAAATTTTTCTCCCACTGCTCAGTGGGTATAAGACAATGAAGTTCTTTTTCCCATTCCTTCTTAATTTTTCCTGATACTTCTGGCTGTCTTTTCATGATCATATTATAAATGGTGGCTACTAAACCCTTCCGGCAAGGATTCAGAGCTAAAAATTTTTCCGTAATGTCCATTGGACATAATTTTGGAAAAAACTGTAACATGTTATTCAAGAAATTTCTAACTTGCAAGTATCTAAAAAAATGAGCTTTAGGCAAATTATATTTATTAGAAAGCTGTTCAAAGGACATAAAACTATTGTCTAAAAAAAATCACAAAAACATGTTATACCTTTTGTTTTCCATAATACAAAGGTGTGATCCATAAAAGAGGGCTGAGAAAAAAAGTTAGATATAATAGGGCTTGATTTATGATAAACTTATTCAAGCCAAAGAATTTAAGGAATTGAAACCATATTCGTAATGTATGTTTGACTATAGGATTGGTTATTTGTTTATTCAATTTAGATAAAGCAAAAGGAAGCAAAGATCCTAAAATAGAAAACACTGAGAAGTCTTGTACAGATTTACATTCCAAATTTACCCATTGTGGGCAAGATACTATAATTGATTCTTGTGTCCAAAATATTAAATATCGAATATTAACTGCCCAATAGTAAAATCTCAGGTTTGGCAAAGCCAAGTCCGAAGGATTTAGAGGAACACATTTGTAAAGGGATCACAATCTGTAGCAAGAAATATAAGGTTGTTATAGTAGGTGATTTTAACTTTACATATGTCAACTGAGACTGTCATACTATAAAAGGACTAGTAGGGATAGTTTCTCAAATGTGTTCAGTAAAGTTTCCTTAATCAGTACATAGAAGTATTGTAACTCCCTGGGTCGCCTCAGGCTCGCTCAGCTCGTTCTCGTCTAGGGGGAGCAGCCTTCGGCCCCGCCAGACTGGGTAATCAGCTGGTGTGGACGCTGTGTGATGTCCCCGCCTCGCCCAAAAACAGACAGTACACCATATGCGATTAAATGAGTACAATTTATAAAGGTTACTATAACTAAGTGATTAATAACGATACAGTATATATGAAGAGAAAATTAAAGAAAAGGCGCCAAACTTATCAAAGTCCAAACCACTTCGTGCACAGCCGTTGGAGCTCAATTACTGAAGTCTTCTGGCCACCATTCGATCCCCTCCGAACTCCTCGACTCGCAGCTCAGGACCCTCCGAGTGGTCAACCAAGCACATCTAGCTTCATCCCCCCCCCTCCTCGGAGAATCTCCCGGCCTCGGACCCCCCTTTGGGGTCCGATCCTCGCCCAATTTACAGCATTACGTCCTCTCTCTCGACCCCCTCGCGCCGATCTGCCCAAAAACCCGTCAACAAAAGCTTACAGACTCAGAAGAAAGAACATTAATCCCCATTTGGTTTACAAAGGAATACCATTCTCGTTATCAGTAAATTAGCATTCCTGCTAGTTAACAAAAAGAAGAAACCCTCTTTACACATATGTCAACTGAGACTGTCATACTGTAAAAGGACTAGTAGGGATAGTTTCTCAAATGTGTTCAGTAAAGTTTCCTTAATCAGTACATAGAAGTCCCAACAAGAGAGCATGTGATACTTGACCTGCTATTAGGGAATGAGACAGGCAAGTGACAGAATTTTGTGTAGGGGAACATTTTACATCATAATGTAATTAGTTTAAAAGTAAATATGGAAAAAGATAAGTCTGGTTCACTGATTAAGATTCTAAATTGGAGAAAGGCCAATTCTGATGATATTAGAAAGGATTTGGCAAGTGTGGATTGGGACAGACTGTCTTCTGGCAAAGGTTTACTTGGTAAGTGTGAAATCTTCAAAAGTGAAATTTTGAGAGTTCCAAGCTCGTGCATGTAAGAATAAAAAGTAAAGATAACAGGTTTAGGGAATCTTAAAGATGGCACTGGTGATACTCAGTGACTTCTTATTGGTGGAAATATACAAAACAAAGAAAGCTACTAAACACTTTATTAACAACAATCACCACTAGCAAAGGAGAGGGTAGGATTTGCGAATGGAGGCGGAGGTGAGACATCGTAGAGGCAAGTGGAGGTGGGAACTAGGGAAGTCCTGATGTCTGCTGAGAGCATTTTTCTCCGTGGAATAGTGAGAGGAAAAAAAAAACTATTTTGCAGAAAGATGAGAAAACCCTTAAGAAAATATGTGCAAAATTAAAAAATTAAATATTTGAAGCAGACTCAATAATTTATATGCTTTTTCATTAATTGCATGGAGCTAGAATTATACATGCAAGAATTTGAAGCTTAAATGAAAAAGATGAGATGAATAGCATTTTGTAGTATTCTTTACTGGCCTTGTGTAAAAATGTGAGATGATTATATTGCAAGTAGAGACACATTTTACACAGAGGACAGATAGATTAAGTTTTACACAAAGATAGAGACACAGGAGATCGAGAACAGGCTGACAGACAGGAGGGAAAGAGTGGAAATAAGGGCGGCCTTTTCTATTTGGTGCTCTGCAAGGGTTGGTGTTGGGACTGCTTCTTTTCACATTATATATCAATGATTTGCAAAATGGAATTTATTGTCTGGATACGATTACGGACAATGCAAAGATAGGTGGAGGGGCAGGTAGTGCTGAGGAAGTAGGGATTTTGCAAAAAGACTTAGACAGATTAGAAAAATGGTCAAAGAAGTGGCAAATAGTGTAGGGAAATGTATGATCAAGCACTTTGGTAGAAGGACTAAAAGCCTAGATAGAGTGTACATGGAGAGGATGTTTCCTGTAGTGGGTGGGGTGAGTCTGGGACCAGACGACATCCCTTTAGAACAGTGAGGAGGAGAAATTCACTTATCCAGAGTGTGGTGAATCTGTGGAATTCATTGCCACAGATAGCTGCGGAGGCAAAGTCATTGGCATTTTTAAAGCGGAGATTAATGGGTTCTTGATCAGTAAGGGCATCAAAGGTTACAGGATAAAGGCAGGAGAACGGAGTTGAGAGAATTAATAAATCAGCAGAGCAAACTTGATGGACCAAATGGCCTAACTATGATTCTGTGTCTTATGGTCTTATTATTAGATTAACTATTTACCCATTATTTCGGATTTACTGAAAACTAATATTGATGCCCTATATAAACATAGAAACTGTAGAAAATATTCAGCAGCTCAAGTAGCATCTGTGGAGAGAGAATGATGGAATTGATGTTACATATTGTTGACCTTTCATCTCCCTGCCACCCTGGCCTGAAGCAAACAGGAAAGGCTCCTTCTCTAAAATTGTTGAATTTGCTAGTGTGTCTAAAAGACTGAAGAACACATGCTATTCATTGAACTTACACGGGAGTTCAGAGAAGAATTGGAATGGAAAATTAATGCTGGAAGCTCGGGGTTACCCTGTGCCAACCAAAGGCCAACATTTGGGAGCACTAAAAGTTACAAAGGCAAATAATACTTTGGCGTTTTATTATAATTAAGACCAATAGAATTGAATTGAATTAACTTCATTACTTATATCCTTCATATACATTAGGAGTAAAAATCTTTGCCTTACGTCTCTGTCTAAATGAGCAATCTGCAATTTATAGTAATTTATAATAAATAGTATGTACAATAATATTACATAGAAATACAGTTGTGTCAGCATGAATTAACAGTCTGATGGCCTGGTGGAAGAAGCTGTCCCAGAGCCTATTGGTCCTGGCTTTTATGCTGCAGTACCGTTTCCCAGATGGTAGCAGCAGGAACAGTTTGTAGTTGGGGTGTCTCAGGTCCCCAATGATCCTTCAGGCCTTTTTTACACACCTGTCTTTGTAAATGTCATGTATAGTGGGAAGTTCACAACTACAGGTGCGCTGGGCTGTCCGCACCACTCTCTGCAGAGTCCCGCGATTGAGGGAAGTACAGTTCCCATACCAGGCAGTGATGCAGCCAGTCAGGATGCTCTCAATTGTGCCCCTGTAGAAAGTTCTTAGGATCTGGGGGTCCATACCAAACTTCTTCAACCATTTGAGGTGAAAGAGGCAGTGTACAGATCACATAAGATCCTCGGTGACGTTTATGTCGAGGAACTTAAAGCTTCTCACCCTCTCAACCCCAGATCCATTGATGTAAATAGGTGTTAGTCTGTCTCCATCTTTCCTGTAATCCATAACCAGCTCCTTTGTTTTTGCGACATTGAGGGAGAGGTCGTTTTCTTGATGCCGCTGTGTCAGGGTGATGACTTCTTCTCTGTAGGCTTTCTCATTATTGTTTGAGATTAGGCCAATCAGTGTAGTGTTGTCAGCAAATTTAATTAGCAGATTGGCTGTGGGTGGCGACACACTCATGAGTATATGGAGAGTAAAGGAGGAGGCTAAGGACACAGCCCTGAGGGGTACCTGTGTTGAAGGTTAGAGGGGCAGATGAGAGGGAACCACTCTTACCACATGCTGATGATCTGACAGGATCCAGCTACACAAGGCAGGGTGAAGGCCGAGGTCTCTGAGCTTCTTGTCAAGCCTGGAGGGAATTGTGATGTTGAATGCTGAACTGTAGTCCAAGAACAGCATTCTCACATAAGCATCCCTCTTCTCCAGCTGTGTATGGACAGTGTGTAGAGCTGTGGCTATTGCGTCATCTGTTGATTGTTTGTGCCACTAGGCAAATTGTAGGTGGTTCAGTGTGGGTGGCAGCATGCTGCAGATGTATCCTTGATCAGTCTCTCAAAGCATTTGCTTATTATTGAGGTGAGTGTAACAGGATGCCAGTCACTCAGGCTTGTTATCTGAATTAGGTCATTTGGCCCATTGAGTCTGTTCTGCTGTTTCATTATGGCTGATCCATTTTCCTGTACTATTCTAACATGGACCAATGAAAACTTGAGGAGAAGCTCATAACCTTCAAGCTCTTGTAGCCTTCTGGACTCCTACATTCCCTGCAACTTAAAACCAACGTATTTTCTATTTCCTGGTACAACTTTGAAATATTGCTTCTTTTTCCACAGTTGCTGCCTGACCTGCTGATGGTTTCCATCATTTTCTTCCTTTATTTCAGACAGCCTGCTGCAGTATTAATTGATTTCCATTTTCTGTCATGGAAGACATATGGTTTCCTACTGCTTTGCTACAGGTGAAGAGGAGGCATTAACCTCAAATCACACATCTTGGATGCAGCACTACTTTGCAGCTCAGAAAATCATTTCCCAACTCCCAACACACGTGGCCAGCACAACACGCCCCACTGCAAAAGATGTAGTTGGATTTTATGTGGATCTGCACTTTATGGCTCTGTGATTCCTGAGCCAGCCACTCATGATATTGATCTCCTGCAGTAGGTAAGAACTTGTCTGCAGAAATCGTGTAACACAAATGTAACATGCTGCTTGCAAAGGAAGCTGAAGGCTCGGGTGACAATGAGTAATGATTCCTTTGCACAATTTAGGGAATTGCTTGATCTACCGTCCTATTGTCCGAATGGATGTATCGGCTCTCAGATATGTTCACTTGTGGTAAGGTGATGTAATGCTCAGTAGGGAACATCTCATTGTTAATTTGTTACATTTTAATACCCTAACGCATTTTAAATAGCACTGCTGTTAGAACTGATAATTAGCCATGTCAGTTGTACCAAAGGGACATCAAAGAAACACATAGCATCAGGTGTTTGGGAAATGCGATGCAAACTACAATGAGTACAGTTGAATATAATTAACTTCCAAACCATGGTTTTAGAGAAGCACGATCTTGATATACATGAGATGATAATAAGGCAAAACATATTAAAAATATTCAACAGACATCCGTGAGAGAGAAATGTCATCAATATTTCAGGTTGACCTGAATCTTTAATTCTGTTTCTCTTCCAACATATTGGCCTGACCTGCTGAGTTTTTCCAGCATTGTCTTTTTAATTTGGGTTTCCAGCCCCTGCAATTTTTTTTTGGTTTGATTTTCATGAACTTGAAAAGATATCAGTTTTCCTCAAACAGTTCATTAAGCACTTGTTTGTAGGTTGTTTATTTTACTTTGTTTAGAGATACAGCACGGAGTAGCTCTTTCTGGCCCTTCGAACCACACTGCCCCAGCAACCATGACTCAACCCTGGCCTAACCGGATGCAACAGAAAGAATTTGTAGCTGTAGTACAATCTACGGTCCTGTGCAATTTACAATGACCAATTAACCTATCAACTGATACATCTCTGGACTGTGGCAGGATACTGGAGCACCCAGACAAGACCTTCGCATTCCATGGGGAGGACGTATGACATTACAGATGACAGATTACAGATTACAGATGACATTGGAAAGTTGAATTTTGAACTCTGACACCCCAAGTTTTATATATAATTGCACAGTACTACATAAGGAATAATGTTTTTGTTAGATCAATGGAGAAACCTTCGTGAAGAGTTCCAGAAGAACTCCCCACGTGTTCCAGAGGTCCCTTTCACAACCTCAGCAGGAGGTGGAATGAAATGATAAGTAATTCTAAAATTACCACTTGAAATCAAAATTGCAAACCTGTTCACTCCCCAACAGCTAACCAGTATTGCTGTATGCTTGTCAATTGAATTCCAAGCAAAATTATGCAAGAAAGAAGTGGAAAGGAAATTGGATTTCAAAAGAGAGATAAAAGAGCAGCAAAAGTAAAATTAAAGACAAAGTTTCAAAAAGAATTCAACTCTGCACGTAGAGAAGTCAATGTTCCATGCCATTGCTTATATAATGGCATTAAATATTAACTTCATATATCCAGAGTTGTAGTCCTTCAGGTATTATCTTTTGTTAATAAAAGTTAAAAGTTTACTTCTATATGAATGGTAAGTCATAAGCTTTTCTGATACTTGTAGGTAACCAATGGGTAACTTGTAGATTAGTGTCTGACCTACTAATAGTTAGGTTCAAACATTTCCACGCATTTTAATTGTTGGAGTTAATAATACAGTTGCAGAGCAATTTCTGATAGACAGAATAACTTACAAAACACTTCTCTGTTTTGCACATTCAACTGAGCATTTATGACTGCTGGATATTTTTGTCGATTTATACCAAAATAAGCCCAAGTGCTATTAGACTCAATCTTATTCTTGCGGCAAATTTAATTATATTGTGGCGACCCACTTTCTGCGCAGGTGAACCGGCTCACAAATAGCCAGTGCATGGGGAGAGACTTTGGTAAAGCTTCTCTGACGTCATTTCCACCCGGAGAGGGTGGGCGCTAGGGATTAAATGCCAGCGCCGCGAAGTTTGAATAAACTAGTCTCGAAACGACTTACCGACTGCGTGTCGTTGTCTCTAGCTCTGTATGTAGTACATCACTACAATATTGACTCAATTAACTCCTTTAAAAAAATAAAATGTGAAGAAGCTGTGTGTTTGCCTCATGAAAATGTGGAGCTCAAAAGGTAAACCAAATGGCTCCAGTATCCCAGTAGAGAGGTTTATTGGTGTTGTTTCACAACATAATGGTACATAGTGTAGATGTACAGCCAGGAGCAAGGTACAGTCAAATACAGAATAAACATGGGGGAAAAGAAGTAATATCATTTCCATTTATTTTATTGCGAACAGCTTGAATGCTGAGGCAGATGAACTTAAACTGCTGCTTAACACATATTGTGATTTATTTTTTTTATTGAAGTTCATCATCAAACAAACATTTCCATAAGATATATTTCAGACATTGTACATATATATCATATAATCATATATGTCACAAATCTCCACATAGCATTTATCTGAGGTATACACTTATAGAAAAGAGTGGAAAGAAAAAACAAAATTGTAGTTGTCATGAAGATATACTTCAAGAAAGGGCAAGACGAGCACCTGCATGTTCCAATGTGTAGAATCTCCAGGCATAATAGTGAAGGACATAAAAGATGGAGGTCATTGCAATACTGAGTAAAGAGCTTATTACTGCATTAATGAGGGAGGATATCCGATAGGACTCTTCAAATGAGGCCTTGTGAATAGAGATTAGAAACAAAAAATGGGTGGTTACTATGTTGGGAATATATAACAGGTCTCCCAGCAGTCAACAGGAGATAGACATGTAGACAAATCACAGAGACGCAACAGCAATATGGCAAGAATAGTTTGAATTTCAACTTCCCAGTGTCAATTGGGAAGCCTTAATGAGGAAGGATTGGATGAGTTGGAATTTTTAAAGTGCATTTATAGATGGTCTTGAGCCAGGAGTAGACTTACTAGAGCTGGGGGTAGTTCTAGGCATAATCTTAAGAAATTAAGCCGGATAAGTTGCTGAAGTGTCAGTTGTGAATATTTTGAAAATGGTGACCAGAAGTCGATAAGTTTCAAGCTAGTTATTGAAAGGGATAAGGATGGTTCAGGAAATAAGGTTCTGAGTTGAATAAAAGTCAATTTCAACAACATTAGTCAGGACGTGGCAGATTAGATTGGGGTAGCTACTTGCAGATCAATCTACATTGGACTAAGTAGGAGTGTTTTAAAAGTGAAATAGTGAGGATTTAAGACCAATATGTTCCCATATGGATGAAAGACAAGTACAGGATGTCCAAAGGATCTTGGATGTCAAGGAACATCAAAGATCTGATTAAAAATAAAAAGGCTTGTGGATATTGAGTATTGAAAATGAGGAATTCCTACAGGATTACTGAGAGTGTAGGGGAATGTGAAATAAAAAACTACCCAGACAAAGCTGGACTATGAAATACCATTTCAGGTAAGGATAACGAAAACTCCAAAGCATTTTATGAATATACTAAAAGCAAGAGGATAGACAGGGAAAGAATGGGTTTCATCAGGAACGAAAGAGAAAACCTATCCATAGAGCTGACATGTCAGTCCATGGCCTCCTCTAATGCTGTGATGAGGCCACACTCAGGTTGGAGGAGCAACAACTTAGATTCTGTCTGGGTAGCCTCCTACCTGATGGCATGAACATTGATTTCTTAAACTTCTGGAAATGTCCCCTCTCCCCACTCTCCTTCACCACTCCTCATTTCCATTTCCATCTCTCATCTTAGCTCCCTCTGGTGCTTCTTCCTTTCCCTGTTTTCTATGGCCTTCTGCCCTCTCCTATCAGATTCCCCCTTTATCTCTTTCACCACTCTACTTGGAAGCTCTTTACTTCACCCCTCCCCCTCTGCCAGTTTCAGCTATCACCTACCACCATGTACTTCTTCCTCCCCTCACCTCACCTTCTTACTCTGATTTCATTTTTTTTTCTCTAGTTCTGATGAAGAGTTGCAGCCTGAAACATCGACTGTACTCTTTTCCATAGATAGCGCCTGGCCTGCTGAGTTCTTCCAGCATCTTGTGTGTGTTGCTTGGCAATATGAGTTGGGCTCAGACAGATCAGTTAAAATGCTTGGTTTCTGCTCAGATTTGGTCCATACCAGACCTGTTTACACTTCAATCCAGTAAAGATTGATTTGCTTTATATTACCACATCTGGTGTTGGTTCTTGATCAATAGTAATATATGGTACATGGTGCAATGGAGCAAGTTCACTTTTTTTGCCAGTGCTTTCAAGATCGGGTTAATGATGCTGGAGAGGTAGTAATGGGGAAAAGCAAATGGCGAATGAACTAAACTTTACGGCAGTGTTCACTGTGGAAGACATTAGCAATATGCCGGAAGTTCACAAGAGTCAGGGGGGAAAGAAGTGAGTGAAATTGCCAATAATAAGAAGAAGATGTTTGGGATATTGAAAGGTCTGAGACTGGAGTTCACCTGGACCAGATGGTCTACACTCTCGTGTTCTGAAAAACATTGTTGAAGAGATTGTGGACACATTCGTAAGGATCTTTCAAGAATCAATTGATTCCAGCATGGTTCCAGAGTATTGGGAAATTGCAAATGCCACTCCTCTCTTCAAGAAGGGAGAGAGGCAGAAGAAATGAAATTATAATGTAAACAGTGTCGGGAAGTGTATGGTCATGAACTTTGTTAGATGAAATAAAAGCATAGACCGTTTTCTAAATGAACAGAAATTCCAAAAATCTGAAGTGCAAAGGGACTTGGGAGTTCTCGTATAGAATATATTAAATGTTACTTTTCAGGTTGAGTCAGTAGTACGGAACACAAATGCAATGTTCATTTCAAGAGGACTAGGATATAAAAGAGAGGATGTAATGTCCAGCCTCTCTTGGAGCATTATGAGCAGTTCTGGTCCCCTTTTCTAAGAAGGGATATGCTGACATTGGAGAGGGTTAAAAGGAGGTTTATGAAAATGGTTCTATGATCGACAGACTTACCATGTGAGGCGTGTTTGATGGTTCTGGGCCTGTACTCACTGGAATTTAGTAGAACGAAGGGGTATCTTATTGAAACCTATCAAATGTTGAAAGGCCTGCACAAAGTGGATGTGGGGATGATGTTTCCTATGGGGTGGGGGAGTCTAGGACCAGAGGACACAGCCTCCGAATAGAGGGCCTTCCATTTAGAATGAAGTTCAGGAGAAATTTCTTTAGCCAGAGAGTGGTGAATCTGTGGGATTCGAAGCCACAGGTGGGTGTGGAGGGCAAGTCACTGGGTATACCTAAGGCAGAATTTGATAGGTTCTTGATTAGTCAGGCATGAAGGAATGTGAGAAGAAGGCAGGAGATTGGGCCTGAGAGGGAAATAAACCAACCACGATGAAATGGCAGAACAGAATTGATGGGACAAATGGCCTAATTCTGCTTTTGTATCTTTTTGTCTTGTGTGCTTATTCAAAAAGATTATATGTCCTTAAGTTCAGCTAAAGTTAACTTAAGTTTTAATGGTAGGCTACAGCAGACCATTGTTTTTGAATACTTAATCTGCACAAAATTGACCAATATCCATCACAAAATATACGTAAATGGCAGAAAATAGCTTGTCAAACGAATTTTTTTCTCTCAAAGTTGGCTTTAGCAATTATCAAAAATATTACATTTAGGGAATTAGGACCTAAAATTTACCTAAAATGTGTTTTTAATTTCCTTTTCCTTCCTTGTAGAGATTAGTATGTGAGACCAAAAAGGTACAATATTTACCACCCATTTACCAGCTAAATGGATAATATAATGTTTAGAAGTTTCTACTTTCACCCTCTGGTGCTGAATTCTGTTCCAGTTTCAAATGTTGAAAATGTCAACCAGTCCTTGGGGAAGTATGTCATCCTATGGAAATCCTGAGACTAATATGCACAATAACTTCCATAAACATATCACCTGCTGTGACCTTATAATGCCCCAATGCACATTACAGCAACACATCATCGGAATGCATGATTGTAATAAGGTGTGAAAACATAACAGGTAATTTGCGCACAGCTAGATGTAACAAACAGCAATGTCAAACACAAATTGACAACCAAATATTTGCCAGAAGAATCTCTTGCTCTTCCTCAAAACTCATTGTGACACCTTTCAAGTCTATTTCAAAGAGCAAGTGGACTTGAGTGACCATCTCTATTAAAAGTCAATAGCTTTAACAATGAAACATATTAGCAATACTGCATTCAATTATCAAGATTATTAAGGTAGATCATTAGAGTGGGACTTGAACCTACAGTATTCCAACTCAGAGATAATGTGTTTCCCTTGAGCCAAGACTAACTTGTGACAAACTGAGAAAGAATGCTTTCAAGTAGAGCATGTGCACAAAAATCTTATAAATAAAAAATTTTGTTTTGAAGTTTTGCACTGTTGTACCAAAATGAATAATTTGGGTTCATTTTGTGGGTTTCAGAAATGCTAATTTAGGATGGGAAACAGCTGGCTGTTGTTGAGCCCTTAAGTTGTATCAGTCAAACATGTGGAGATCAACAGAACATCTTTTTTAAAGATGTAAAAGAGAATGAAGTCCTGTTGATAGAGTGGTCCTCCAGTAGTACTTCTGGCAAAAATGCAGTGGAAAATACAAACTAGTGTCAGTTGTTTCCAAATTACTTAAAATAAACTTTCTGCAGAGCATTACATTTTTCTCAAATTTACCAAAAATATAGATCCATCACCTCCACTTATATCGAATCTTTTCCTTATTATTTAGAATTTTTACCTCCACTTATATCATCTACCTGTCAATCGTTATCCTGTATCATTTTATAGCATGCTGTGAATGGCCTATTCTAATATACTGGGCTACTTTCCAACAGTCTTCAGTCAAGCTGTGCAAATGTCTGTCAGATGCTCCTTATGAATAGTTAATGAAAGTAATCTCAGTAATTCCCACATCAACCACACTTTGTTTCACAAGTACAGTTCAATATTAAATGCATCATAGTCAAGCCTATGCTTTCTCTAGAGACAGATTTAATCTTATCCACAACATTTTTGGGATAATGCGCCACTCAATGAACAATGAACTCACACCACTGAGGTTTGTGATGTAAATAGTGTGACATGACGATCATATCCTCCTGTCGTCTGATCTGGCATTGAACACATCTGCCTACACAGAGGATCCATTTGCACAAGTTTGGAGTGCAAATAATGCTTAACATGGTTTCAACCAGGGTAACTCTTACACATCTGTACGGATGTTCGCTGGAGAGCATTCTGACTGGGTTTTAGCACAGACTGGGTTGGAGACTCCAATGAGGATTGCAAGATGCTGCCGAGGATTATAGACTCATTCAACTCCAAAACGGGCACAACACTCCCCTCTTTCAAGCATCTTCAAGAGGCAGCACCTTAAAAATGTGGCATCCACTCCAAGGGGATCACCATCTGGGAAATGTCCCCTTCACATTACCACCACCGGGAAGAAGGTACAGGAGCCTGAAGACTCACACTCAATGATTTATGAATAACTTCTTCCCCTCCACCATTAGGTTTCTCAATGACCCATGAACCTATGATCATACCACATTTTTTTTTGTAATTTATAGTAATTTTTATGTCATTGCACTGAATTGTTGCCACAAAACAACACATTTCATGTTGTATAAGGCAGTGATCATAAACCTGGTTATTCTGCTTCTGGAAATGCCTTCTGGGTGATATTGTGCATATTAGTCAAACAGCCCAGGTATTTCCATGTCCATTTCATCAGCGTATGGCTGGCTATTGTCTGTCATCGGTTGCTCCATCTAATCACAAGTTTGCCAGAACACATTTCCTCCAATGCCACCACAAAACGGAGCCCGTGGCACAGCTTTGCAACCCTTCGCTCACTGATATACTGAAGCCACCATGCAGGGACTGGTAATGAGACAGAAGTTAAGGCGTCAGTACTGTCACATCAATCTCGGGAACGCTGCAACCACTAACTTTCCAATTGTCAGCATGGGCTCACTTTGCTAATCACAGCCTCATTATATAGACATAGAAACAGAGAAAATAGGTGCAGGAGTAGGCCATTTGGCCCTTTGAGCCTGCACCGCCATTCAATATGATCATGGCTGGTCATCCAACTCAGAACCCTGTACCTGCTTTCTCTCCAAACCCCCGATCCCTTTAGCCACAAGAGCCATATCTAACTCCCTCTTAAATATAGCCAATGAACCAGCCTCAACTGTTTCCTGTGGCAGAGAATTCCACAGATTCACCACTCTCTGTGTGAAGAAGTTTTTCTTCATCTCGGTCCTAAAAGGCTTCCCCTTTATCCTTAAACTGTGACTCCTCGTTCTGGACTTCCCCAACATTAGGAACAATCTTCCTGCATCTAGCCTGCCCAATCCCTTTAGAATTTTATACATTTCAAGAAGATCCCCCCTCAATCTTCTAAATTCCAGTGAGTATAAGCCCAGTCAATCCAGTCTTTCTTCATATGAAAGTCCTGCCATCCCAGGAATCAATCTGGTGAACCTTCTTTGTACTCTCTCTATGGCAAGAATGTCTTTCCTCAGATTAGGGGACCAAAACTGCACACAATACTCCAGGTGTGGTCTCACCAAAGCCTTGTGCAACTGCAATAGAAACTCCCTGCTCCTGTACTCGAATCCTCTTGCTATGAATGCCAACATACCATTTGCCTTTTTCACCACCTGCTGTACCTGCATGCCCACTTTCAATGACTGGTGTACAATGACACCCAGGTCTTGTTACACCTCCCCTTTTCCTAATCGGCCACCATTCAGATAATAATCTGTTTTCCTGTTCTTGCCACCAAAGTGGATAACATTACATTTACATAGACTGAACTTTATAAAGAGGCTGATATCATTGGCCTCTTGATCAGCCTGTGGCTTGCATTCACTCATAACACAAGAGCTGATAAGGCCGGGCCATCATGTGGAGTACTGTGTCTCAGTTCCTTCTATGGCAGCTTATTTTGTCAGCTGGACAGTGGCTTCATTGGGCAGCCTTCATTAATGTTGATGTTCTTCCCAATGGATAGCAAGAACAATGACACGGCAACTGTGAGACTAGCATACACTTCCCGACAGGATTTAATCAGGTTCCTCACTCCTTTTGTCCTATTTTGTTAATTTCCTCAGGGAGATCTGGGTGGGTGTTATTGCCATACTCAGCACATGCTTAATGCAACAACAAAAAAAGGAAAGATACAATTTCTGAGCAATCATTGTAACAAACCACACAACTCGGGCCAACAACTACCAATCAGCTTCCTTTCAGAAAAAAAAATTATACAGAAGGAGAAAGAATAAAATAATACTGTAAATTATCAATCTTTGGCACCATTAGTGTATTCATACAGGATGTTATGTCAGCCAATAGAGACCCCAAGTATCCATTTAATCATATGTATAATTAATATATTGCCATCAATATCTCTAACCTAGAAAGAAAACAATTTAAATATCTGCAAACACTAAATTTCTCAGCGAGATCTTAAACCATCTACTTTTTGAGAGGATGCCACCTTTTCTTTCTTGGGGGGACCAAGAGACTGCAGTGCTGGGAAATGGAACAGCAAACAAACAGCTGAAAGAATTCAACAAACCAAGCAGCATCTTTTGGGGGTGGGACATGATGCACGGTCCTGACCTGAAATGCTAACCATCCCTCTGCCTCCACAGAGGCTGCCTGACCTGCTGAGTTCCTCTAACTGTCTGTTTTCTGCTCCACTTTACAACATCTGCAGTCTCAATTAGTTATCCTAATTACTTGTTTTAAGTGCTTACTAGCCTTCTGCGATTCATGCACCGGGATGTACCGTCCTTCCCTCTTATAGATGCAGGTAAGGCAGCATCTTATAGGAAAATGTACAAAGTACAAAGGTTTCAGCCTGAAACGTTGACTGTACTTTTTCCATTGATGCTGCCTGGCCTGCTGAGTTCCTCCAGCATTTTGTATGTGTTGCTTACATTCTATCCAAATTAAGCAGAAAATAATTTTGAGGTGTAATATGTAGGAAACACATCAAGATTAGATAAATAAAAATATAATTAATCCCCTACAAATGAAGCCTTTACAGACACAGACTGGTCATTTCTAAACAACCAGTAGAATCAAAGGTCTCTGTATTTAACATGTGAGAAGGTGGGAATTCCAAATGCAATGAAATAGAGATTTAGGAAGTTTGGTGAGTCAAATCACCTGTGAGCTGAGTATTTGCATGTTCTAAAATTTTGGTTGGCCTAAGGTACTCAAATCTAATTTCAGTTAGAGGAATTCCCTACCCCCAAAAAATTAAGTAGCCTTTATTTAATTAATAAGTGTTGAGAAAATCTATATTTTCCATAGTTTTGAATGAAAACTTGATTCCACATTCAGTTAAATGCAAGAAAGAGAAATGAGATATTCCTTGTCCTGTTAACTCAAAGATCTAGCAAGGTAAGTGTATTTATCGAATAACTAACAGAACCGAGTAATAAATGGTCAAAGTACGTGTTCAAGATTCAAGTTTATTTGTCACATGTACATCGAAGCATACAGTGAGATGTGTCCTTCGTGTTAACAACCAACACACTTGAGAGTGTGATGGGGTCAGCCCACAAGTGCCACCACATATTCCGCTGCCAATGTAGCATGTCAACAATTCTCAGCAGAACACAGAACATGGCAAGTAACAAAACAACCACAGAAAACAAATACCTGTAGTGTACACATTCCTTTAATCCCCAGTACAGGCCATCTTCTTAGGCCTCCAACCTCTAGAAGACTTGAACCTGTACACATTGGGCTTTGACTTCCCCAGCAGACCTGCACAGATTCGCAGTCTCAGTTCTGGCCAATGGGCCTCGACATCCAGACTTCCTATTTGAAGCCCAGGCCTCGATCCTCAGCATTGATCCGAGGGCAAACATTAATCTTCGAACTCCAGACTCAGAATCACAGTCACAGTCATGTCACTGCCCTATGTTATGAAATTTGCTGCTTTGTAGCAGCTGTATAGTGCAATGCTTGTTGAGACCTTAAAAATGAGTTCATGGGTTCATGAACCTGATGGTTGAAGGGTAATATCTGTTCCTGAACCTAATGGTGTGGGACCTAAGGTTCCTGTACCTCCTTCCCAATGATAGTAGTGAGAAGGAAGCATGGCCTGGGTGTTGCAGGTTATTGATGATGGATACCGCTTTCTTGTGGAGGGTTCCTTGTAGATGTGCACAATGGAGGAAGGGCTTTATGTTTTCATACTAGCCCCTGATATAAACAGTCAGGATACACTCCACTGTGTACCTATAGAAGTTTGCCAAAGGTTTAGATGACAGGCTGAATCTGCACAAACTTATAAGAAAGTAGAGGTGCTGCCACGCTTTCTTCGTGAAGGCATGTATGTGCTGATTCCAGGACAGATCTTCTGATATTATAATGCCAAGGAATCTGAAGTTACTGACTCTCACCATCTCCAATCCTGTAATGAGGACTGACTCATGGATCCCTGGTTTCTTCATCCTGTATCAATAATCAATTCTTCTGATTACCTGAATTTGTGTGAAAGATTATTGTGGTGGCACCATTCAACCAGATTTTCAATCTCCCCCCCCCCCCCCCCGCCCCATCTCCGTATGATGATTCATCACCACCTTTAATCCAGTCAACAACAATGGTGTCATCAGCAAACTTAAATATGACTTAGCCTCACAGTCATAGGCATAAAGTGAGTCGAGCAGAGGCATAAATAACCAGCCTTGTGGTGCACCTGTACTGATGCTGATTGTGGAGGAACTGTTGTTGCCAATTCATATTGACTGGGGTTTTCAAGTGAGGAAATTGAGGACCTAGTTGAACAAGGAGGTATCAAAGCATAGGTCTTGGAGCTTATTTATTAGTTTTGAGGAGATGGTAGAGTAGAATGCTGAGCTGCAGCCAGTGAAGAGTATTCTGATGTGTGCATCTTCACTGTTACATGTTCTAGAGCTGAGTGAAGAGTCAATGAAATATCATTGCTGTTGACTTGTTGTAACAGTAGGAAATTAGAGTGGATCCAAGTCTCTCTTGGGCAGGAGTTGATATACTTCATGAGCAACCTCTCATTTCAATATCAACATTACTCAGCTGCTTTAAATGTAATATCTTTTCAATTGTGGCTGGAACAAAAACATAGGTCCTACACAAAATTGATTTGCTTATCACCTTTGCAAATACCCTAAATGCAACACTGGTAGGAACCAAAGCCATTTCTGCTTCACTTAAAGCATATTGTTTACCAGCTATGCTCTCAGGCTTATCCATGTAAGTACAGAAAATATACAGGGGAAGTTTATTGAAAACATTTTGAAAAATATTGTAATAGCATTGTCATTGGGATGTTTTGTTTTTATATTGTTGGCAGCAAGAAAGCTTTGTTTATCCTGTCTAACTTTGGAGCACTTATGTAGTTTTTGCAAGGATACTTAAGTGGTGACTAAACACAATTCACCCCGAAAAGAAGAAATGTATGCTTTAGTTCTTTACCATTTCCAATCTTAAAGGATATTTACTTAGTATTATTTTGTTGCATCAGCTTCTTACAGAATATGCCATTATTTATGTCACTATAGTTATCTTGTCAAAGTAGAGCAGTGATTGACAGTACAAGCGCGCGAGCGAACTGATATGAATAATAAAGTGATAACAAGATGTGGATAACATTGAGTATGTCATAGCTTTACTTATATAGCATGGATACAGGATTTTTGGCCCAACTCATTCATGAGTTAGTCCCATTTACCCATGTTTGACCCATATTAATCTAAACCTTTCCAATCCATTGACTTGTCTAGGTGACCTGGAAACATTGTAATTCTACCCTCATTTACTACTTCCTCTGGCTTGTTCCATTTATCCACCACCCTCTGTGGAAAAAAATGCCTCTGAGATTGTTTCAAACTCTTCCCTTCTCAGTTTCAACCTATGTCCTCTAGTTTTAGACTCACCTACTGGGGGAAAAACACTGTGACCATTCACCTATCTATGCTCCTCATGACTTCAGATGCCTCTATGACCTCATACACTCTGGAGAGAAAGATCCCGAACTATACAGTTTCTCCTTCTAGTTCAGGACCTCTAGAACTCCTAACATGTCCAAACAAGAAAATTTCTGCAGATACTTGAAATCCAAGCAACATACATAAAATGCTGGAGGAACTCAGCAGACCAGGCAGCATCTATGGGAAAGAGTACAGTCGAGGTTTTGGGCTGAGATGTTGACTGTAGTCTTTCTCATTGATGCTGTCTGGCCTGCTGAGTTCCTCCAGAATTTTGTGCGTTGTTCTTACATCCTTATAAGTCTTTTCTGCCTTGTGACATCTTTTATATACCCAGATGACCAGAATTTCACATAATATTCCAAGAACAGTCCCAACAACATCTGTACTCAGTGCCCTGACTAATAAAGGCAAGTGTGCCAAATGCTTTCTCATCATCCTGCTATCTGTATCTCTACATTCCAGAACTACGTACCTGTCTCTGTTCTGTGGTACTTTTAAGAACTCTGTCATTTACTGTGTAAGTCCTGTCCTTGTTTAAATGAACAAAATACAATATCTCACATTTGTCTGAGTTGAATTCTATTGCTATTCTTTGGCTTAATTCTCAAGATGTTCTAGATTCCCCCTGAAAAATTATATAACCCTATCCAATACCCACAATTTTTGATGTCGTCTGCAGTCTTACTTTCCATGTTAACAACATTGTCATTCAAATCATTAAAGAGATGACAAGCAACAGTGGACCCAACACCATCCTCTGTGTCAATCCACTGATCACAAACCTCAAATCTGAAAATAACAGCCTTCCACTATTACCCTCTGTCTCCTTCCACCAGGCCAAGCTTTTATTCAGTTGGCTATATCATCCTGGATTTCATGTGATCTGACCTTCCATACCAGCCTACCATTCAAGCAGAACCTTGTCAAATGCTTTACTGAAGTCCATATTGACCTCATCTACTGCATTGGCCCCATCAGTCTTCTTCCTCACTTCTTCAAAAGGCTCAACCAAATCTGTGAGATACTATTACCCAAAACAATGCTGATTATCCCTAATTAGTCCTCACCTTTCCATATGCTAATAAGTCCTGTCCCTCAATATCCCCTTTGGTGACCTTCTCACCATTGATATTGGGTTCTATGATCAGTAGTTCCCTTCATGTTAGAAGTTCAAAATTACAGGATTCTATATCTTAATCAGTAAAATTACATAGTATAAGTATTCCTATATAGTAATTTCTTCTGCCTTATCTAACAATAGATTTAAATAGTTTTTCAGCTATCGCATGATAAAATTGGACTAATAGCTTATACTTTATTTTTAAATATAAGAAATAATTTTTTTAAGTTCTTTGGGGTTGATCAGGTCTTCAGATGTTGAGCAAACACACAGAGCCAGAGGTTGCGCTGAGATTTAGCAATGTTTTCCAAAGCTCATTTGTATCTTATTTGGCAGTGCTGTTCTCTTTCCTTTATTTGCTTAAAATGTTTTCCCATAAATTGCCTGAAATAGAGTAAGGGCAGGATGTGAGGAATTTAAATGGGAATGAAATTTGGGGAGCTTTGGAAATGAGGCCCAGAAACAAATGGAGATGTGGCTATTTTTTACCTTGGAGCCTCATTTAGATTCTGAACTCATTGCCTAGATAAAAATAGCTAGAAATAGATTGACTTTAGAAAGGTCAAACTTGTGAAGCCATCATCTACCTGGATAAACATTAGACCTGCTCTGTTACTGGACAGGCAAAAATGTATTTATTTGTGGACGTGCAAAATACAACATAGAACAGTGTAGCACAGTAACAGATCCTACAGACCAACATGTCTGTGCTGACCATGACTGCCTCCAGTGTACCAGACTTCACTGAATGGAACTGTGTCTACCTACATTCTGTGGGGCAACAATGCCATTTGGTCGGTAATTGATCAATGGAAACTGGAATATTGGAAACTCAAGGAAATTAACAATTAGTGTTGCAAAGATTAAACAAAAGGAAAAGACTAAGTGGTGTGCTGACTAGTTTTGGAACAGAACTTGAATGAAGCATAAAACTGAAATGATGCCATGAGCTTAGTGGAATTAACTGAGATGCTGCTGAAGGCTGAGCTAATATGAATTTTAGTTGGTTAATAGTATCAGCCACAAGGATATCATTACATTTTTTGTGGCCAGATCATGTGATTTTACTAACTTCAAGATATTTATGAATTTGTAATCCAAATCAAATGTTTGTTGTCATTCTAATGGGATAGCTTCTTTACTTTCTAAATGATTTTGTTTACTTGGAAATCTTTTTTGAGATAGAGTTTTTTTTCAAAAAGCAAAGATATTCTGTTATCTGGGCTCTTATGCATTAGAATGAGAGAACTATCATAATTACTTACCATTTATTTATTCTCTAAGTTTCATGACTGAAAGATTCCAGAAACTAGAGTTCAACAGAGAGAGGAAAAAATATACTTGGGGAGGAAAATAGATATCATTTCACCTGTTTTGAAGGTTTTACTGCATCTCTTACCCTATATTTGACCTATACTATATTAAAAAAAACTTTTCTTACACGCTTGGCGTTTCAGATATATTATTGTGAGTTCTAATCTCTGAAAAAGAGATAAAAGCTCTGAAACATCCATTAATCCACAACAGTTGTGAGAAAATTACTAGCATTTTACTTTAAGAATACATGTTTTGCCAGGTGTAAGCCGATCATAGAGACCCAGCATAGATCTGTGAGGGGTCAATATGTGTAATGAAATGAGTTGTTTTTATAAGGCGACAACATAGAAGAAATGCACATAGATGATGTTTTTATTGACTTGCTTCCATACGAGAGGTTATCAATAAAAATCAGAGTGCATAGAATTAAAGATAACTTGTTGACTTAGAAAAGGAGTTATTTATATATTGGGGGAAGAGTATAGAAATAATGGGAATTAAATCAAATATGAAGGATGGAATAAATGATTGCCATCCCACACTACACCCCTCCCCCACCCAGCTCACTGTCCATATTTGGGCCATGGATTTTCACTAGATTTATCAGGAAACTGGTAAATTGTTAACTTGGTTTATTATTGTAAGAAGTATCAAGATGCATTGATTATTATCATCCATAGTCTAATTCTTTACAGTGGTGCATTGAGGTAGTACAAGGTAAAACAATAATAGAGTGCCAAATAGAGCACAGAGAATGTCCATTGCAGGTTAAATGTAAGATGCATGACCACAACAAGGTAGACTGTAAGATCAAGTGTTGATATTATCGTACTAGGGAAATATTCAATAGACATGCCACTATTTCATCCTTAATAATGGACTCTAGCATCTTCCCCGCCACCAATGTCAGGCTGACAGGTCGATAGTTCTCTGTTTTCTCCCTCCCTCCTTTCTTAAAAAGACTTTAAAAAGTCTTATAACAGTGGGATAGAATTTCTGGGGCATGTTGGATCTTTGATTATACTTTACTGAAGGAAGGAGAAATGCAGACAGAGTCCATGGAGGGAAGACTGGCTTCCATGACGAGCTGAGATGTGTCTACAACTGTCTGCAATTTCTTACAGTCATGGGAGGAGCAGTTGCCATATTAAGCCATAATGCATCCAGGTAGGATGATTTCTATGGTATATCAGTAAAAAATTGGTAAGGTTTGAAGGAAGTATACTAAATTCCTTTCATTTCCTAAGGACATAAAGGTGCTGATGAGCTTTCTTGGCATGAGCTTGGTTGGACCAGTACAGGCGATTGGTGATATTCACTCCGAGGAATTTGAACCTCAGCACCAGTGATGTAAACAAGACCATGTGTAATATCCTCTTCCTGAAGTCAATGACCATCTCTTTCATTTTGCTGACATTGAGCAAATGCTGGAGTCATGATACCATGCACTACGCACTCTATCACTTCTTGTACTCCAACTCATCTTTATTTGGGATAAGGCCCACTATGGTGGTGTCTGGAAATTTGGCAACTGAGTTAGAGTAGAATCTGGGCACACAATCATTTCAATCATTCCACCGTGCTTCAAGGCCGCCACCATCGTCCCCGTGCCGAAGAAATCTTATCCATCATCATGAAGTGTTTCGAGAGGCTTGTCATGAGGCACATAAAGACCCTACTGCCCCCTTCACTGGATCCCCTGCAGTTCACGTACCGTCCCAACCGCTCAATAGAAGACCCCATCACCACCATCCTCCACCTGGCCCTCACCCACCTGGATAAAAAAGACACATTCATTCGATTGCTGTTCATTGACTTCAGTTCAGTATTCAACACAATCATCCCTCAGCACCTGACTGGAAAGCTGAGCCTACTGGGCCTGAACACCTTCCTCTGCAACTGGATCCTAGACTTCCTGACTGGGAGACCTCAATCAGTCCGGATCGGGAGCAGCACCTCCAATACCATCACACTGAGCATGGGGGGGCTCCCCAGGGCTGTGTGCTGTCCACTGCTGTTCACTCTGCTGACACATGACTGTGCAGCCTGAATCACATCATCAAGTTTTCCAATGACATGACCGTGGTGGGTCTCATCAGCAAGAATGACGAGTCAGCATACAGAGAGGAGGTGCAGTGGCTAATGGACTGGTGCAGAGCCAACAACCTGTCTCTGAATGTGTGCAAAACAAAAGAGATGATTGTTGACTTCAGGAGAGCACTGAGCGACCACGCTCGACTAAACTTTGATGGCTCCTTGGTAGCAATCATTAAGAGCTTCAAATTTCTTGGTGTTCACCCGGTGGAGAATCTCACCTGGTCCCTCAACACCAGCTCCATAGCCAAGAAAGCCCTGCAGCGTCTCTACTTTCTGCGAAGGCTGAGAAAAGTCCATCTCCCACCCCCCATCCTCATCACATTCTACAGACGATGTATCGAGAGCATCCTGAGCAGCTGCATCACTGCCTGGTTTGGGAATTGCACCGTTTCGGATCACAAGACCTTGCAGCGGATAGTGAGGTTAGCTGAGAAGATCATTGGGGTCTCTCTTTCTGCTATTACAGACATTTACTCCACACGCTGCACCTGCAAAGCTAACAACATTATGAAGGACCCCACACACCCCTCACACAAACTCTTCTCCCTCCTGCCATCTGGGAAAAGGCACCAAAGCAATCAGGCTCTCATGACCAAACTATGTAACAGTTTCTTCCCCCAAGCCATCAGACTCCTTAATACCCAGAGCCTGGACTGACATCTACATCATTTATTATTATATTGTAATTTGTCCTCTACTGTGCCTATTGTCTTATTTATTAATTATTGTACTGCCCTGCCCTGTTTTGTGCACTTTATGTAGTCCTGTGCAGGTCTGTAGTCTAGTGCAGTTTTTGTGTTGTTTTACATAGTCTAGTGTAGCCTTGTGCTGTCTCACATAGTCTAGTGTAGTTTTGTGTTGTTTCATGTAGCACCAGGGTCCTGGAGGAACGTTGTTTTGTTTTTACTGTGTACTGTACCAGCAGTTTATGGTCGAAATGACAATAAACTTGACTTGACTTGACTTCTGTATAGGTATCCTTATTCATTGCAGGCTGTTGGTCAGAAAGTCTAGGATGGAGTTGGAAGTGTTGAGTAGCAGGTTTAGTTGTTTGGAGATAAGTTTGCTCGGAATTATAGTACTGAAGATGGAACTGTAGTCAATAAATAATAGCCTGATGTAGGTGTCTTTACTGTCCAGACGCTCCAGAGATGTGTAGGGCCAGAGAAATGCATCAACCATCGGCCTGTTTCACTGGTAGGCAAATAGCAGTGGGTCAAGGTTGTCTGGAAGACTAGAGTTAACATGTGCCTTGACCAGCTTCTTAAAGCTCTTCATGATGATGGATATCACAGTGATGCACCATCAATAACTCACACTGAGACGTAAGGCGAGATATCGGCTTTTATTGACTGGAAGAAGGAACCAGGAGTGAGTGTCTATCATACAATGTCTTGGAGACTGAGGCCGAGCGTCAGGCCGCAGATCTCCTTTATACAGGGGCCTGTGGGAGGAGCCACAGGAGCAGTCAGCAGGGGCGTGTCCCGACAGGCACATAGTTCACCACACACAGCCACCAGGTGGTAGTCATTACCCCAAGTTACTTTGTTTGTCTCAGGTAACAAGATGATAGTGGTTTCCTTAAAGAAATTGGTGAGCATGTATTGAAGCAGGGGGAAATTAAAATGGCTGCAATTGCACCCTCCAGGTGATATATGAAGGATGAAGGACATGGCCAGGGACACCATCCAGACTAGCTGTGTTCTACAAGTTCACTCTCCAGATGACTGATGTTTTGTCTTCAATGAAGCCTGTGGGTTTAGATGTATTGGAAGCTGCCACGGTGGGTGGCAACATTACAATCCTCTTCTTCTCAAAATGTGCATAGAATGCATTAAGGTCCCTGAGAAGCAATGCGTTGTTGGTGATGCTGCCTGACCTTGCTTTGTAGACCATTAATCACGTGTAATCCCTGCCACAACGAAGAAGCTCTATTCTGGATTGATATTGTGTCTTGGCCTTCCTGACTGATTTATAGAGGTCATATATTGATTTCTTGAGAAGTTCAGATATCTGCTAGTTCATCCATGGTTTCTGATTGTGAACACCTCGATTATTCTCTTTGGTAAAGAGTGCTCAACAACTTGCTTAGAAAGTCTGTGATAGTGGTGACATTCTCATCTTGGCTGAGTGTAGAGCATTGAGCCTTTGAATAATGCCTTGGATCAAGGAATAGAGAACTGTAAGTGTGATGATGCACTGACTTGTGAGACAATACATCTCACTACCTTTTCTTATTTGCATTTCATTCTCATTGAAAATGTAGGTTAGAACAAATAAAGTATCTTTGATAGAACATTTTGTGAGGTTAGATCATAAGAAAGTAAACAAATCTGCTTTGAGTTCGTGGACTGGTCAATATTCAGAGATTCATCTTCAAGTCTGAAAGAATTCACCACATTTGTCACCAACTTCATCATGATCAGTATGGATGAGTGTGTGCCTTCAGGAACATACTGAGCATACCCAAACCAACCGCCATGGATGGATCATGGGATACGTAGTCTGCTGAGGGCTAGATCTGTGGCGTTCAAGACTGGTCATTCAGAACTATACAAGAAATCCAGAAATGACCCATAGAAGGATATTTTAAGAGTGGGAAAAACAATTCTAATTGAGGTTAGAGATAGAAACAGATTCATGTCAGATCTGGTAGGGTTTGCAAACCATTACTTCCTACAAAGTGAAACTTAACATCATGTATGGCATTGACACTTCACTCCCAGATGGGTTACCTGTTGTGCATACTTTGAAAGAGAAAATAAAACGACGCCTGTTTGAAACACTGCAGCATCTGGTGACCCTGTGATCTCTGCATTGGAGGTTGATACTAGAAAATCTTTCAAGAGGGTAAACATTCCCAAGGCCCCTACCTGCCTCAGAAGGGCAATAATCATACCAGTGCTCAAGAAAAAAAGGGTGACCTGTCTCAACAACAATCTCCCAGTCACATTTTCATCTACCTTGCGGAAGTGCTTCGAGTGGTTGGTCATGGATAGAATCAACCCCCGCCTAAGGAAGGACCTCGACCCACTGCAGTTTCCCTACACCACATTAGGTCTACAGCAGATGTAACCTCCCTGGCTCTGCATTTCACTGGATCACTTGGATAATAGAAATGCCTCAGAGAGGCTGGTGTATATTGATGACAGCTCAGTGTCCAACACAATCATACCCTCAGTGTCATTCAAAACCTCAGTCTGCAATTGGATCCTTGACTTCCTCACCAGGAGATTCCAGTCTGGACAGATTGGAAATAACATCTCCTCCTTGCTGATGATCGACACTGGTGCACCTCAAGGATGTGTGCTTAGCTCGCTGCACTACTCTCTCTACACCTATGATTGTGTGGCTAGGCTCAGTTCCAACAC
Source organism: Hypanus sabinus (assembly GCF_030144855.1). NCBI lineage: Eukaryota > Metazoa > Chordata > Chondrichthyes > Myliobatiformes > Dasyatidae > Hypanus > Hypanus sabinus. The sequence continues at coordinate 42,252,642 of NC_082719.1, read as the reverse complement.
CATCAATAAATTTACTGATGACACAAGTGTTGTTGGCATAAATTCAGATGGTGATGAGGAGGCGTACAGGTGTGAGATACACCAGCTGATTTAGAGGTGTTGCAACAATAACCTTGCACGTAACATCAGTAAGACCAAGGAATTGATGGACTTTGGGTAGGGGAAGCTGACAGAATGCACACCAATCCTCATTGAGGGATCAGCAGTAGAAAGGGTGAGCTATTTCAAGTTCCTTGGTGTCAACATCTCTGAAGATCTATCTTGGGTCAAACATATTGATGCAATTACAAAGAAGACATGACGGTGGCTATATTTTATTAGGAGTTTGAGGAGAATTGGCATGTCATGAAAGACTCTGACAAAATTCTGCAGTTGAACCGTGGAGAGCATTCTAACTGGTTGCTTCACTGTTTGGTATGGAGGGGCCACTGCACAGGATCATAAAAAGCTGCAGGTAGTTGTAAACTCATCCAGCTGCATCATGGGCACTAGCCTCCCCCAGCACTGAGGCCACCTTCAAAAGGCTATACCTCAAAAGGTGACACCTATCATTAAGGATCCCTGCACATGCCTTCTTCTCATTGCTGCCATCAAGGAAGTGATGCAGAGCCTGAAGACACATTAAAAGTATCAGTAACAGCTTTGTCCACTCTGCCATCATATTTCTGGATGGAAAATGAACCCAAGAACACTATCTCAGTGTCTTTTTCCTCTCTTTTTGCACTACTTACTTATATAAACTGTGGATACTTACTTTAATTTATAGTTTGTGCTCTTTTGTAGTGCAATGTACTGCCGGCACAAAACAACAAATTTCATGACATTTGCCAGAGATATTAAAACTGATTTTGATCTTGATTCTAAACAAATATTCAATTGCTGCTTGTCTGTCTGAGGTCACATCCTCTCAAACACATTGACGTATATCCAAAGAGGTAGAGGTTTATCTGTAGGAAAGCACACTCATTTATGTATTAGGTCATTTGGCTGACTGGTTGTCTGTGTTACTCTCATCTTTGAGAAACAATGTACTTTTCTTCCACAACAAGATAACAATATGAATCGAGACATGGCTTCCCAGCACAGGATGATCAAAATTCACACATACAGTATTCTCATTGAAAACCTACCAAATATTGAAAGGTATAAGTAGAGTGGATGTGGAGAGAATATGCCCAATAGTCGGGGACCCTAGGACCAAATAGCACAGTCTCAGAATAGAAGGACATACTTTTAGAACAGATATGAGAAGCAATTTCTTTTGTCAGAGTGTGGTGAGTGTGTGGAAATCACTACCACAGATGGCAGTGCAGTCCAAGTTACTGGGTTGATAGATTCTTGACTAGTAAGGGTGACAAAGGTTACAGGGAGAAGGCAAGCAAATGAAGTTGTGATGGAAAATAAATCATCTTTAAATAAATGTTCAAATAGCAGATCAACCTCAATGAACTGAATGGCCCAATTCTGCTTCTAAGTCTTATGAACTTACATGTTACAACAAAGCAAATGGTAATGAGATAGTGGATGGAGAGTGACAGCAGAATATGGAGGACTCAGAGGTTGAAGAGCTCTTTCTGGAGGGAAGGGTTGAAGAATAATAGGGTGTTTTTTTACTAATGTCTTTGGCACAGTGACAGTTATTAGTCAAGTCAAGTTTATTAGTGTTTAACATTATACGTGTATACCATCAAACGAGACAACATTTCTCTGAACTACAGTGTAAAGCACTGTGGTATATATAGCATGCATGACACATAATAACTTATGAAAGCAAGGATGAAATCTATAGAGCAAACATGAGGAAATCTGCAGATGTTGGAAATTCAAACAACAACACACCCAAAATGCTGGTGGAACACAGCAGGCCAGGCAGCATCTATAAGGAGAAGCACTGTCGATGTTTCAGGCCGAGACCCTTCGTCAGGACTAGGGGTAGATTACACATAAATAAGCAAACTAAAGTGCAGAAATTAAATATTGTAAGGTACAGAACTGATTAACCAGTGATACTTTGAATGTCATGCAACAGGGAGTTCAGAAGCCTAATGACCTGGGGTAAGAAACTGTTTCCCATCCTGACTGTTTTTGTTTTTATGCATCAGAGAATTATTTAATGAGAATTCTGCAAAGGACCTTAGGATGTGTTTCAGCTGAGGAAAGATGCAGTATAAATTGTCAGTAGGTCTTCTGTTTTTATCTCACAGGTAGTATCTGAGCTGGCCAGCTGCTGCTGACTAATTCACTCATCCTTGTTGTTTGTATGGACTTCCCCACTTAATGTGAAGTTGATTTGACATTTTGTTTCTGTGTGGTTATTTATTCAAGATACTGAGTTCAGTTCATTCTTACGTGAAGTGAATTAGAGATGCTAAACTCGAATTAAAAGCCAGGAGCAGACCTTTGTGCCCAAATGAACTCTGCCAGTGTTTCTAATCTCTGATCCATTGTCTCCATCCACACCTATTAGCAAAGCCTTCCATCTAACCTCTCTTCTTCATATTGAATCCAGCCTGTTCACAAGCCTGCTGTCATGTTTAAACCCTCAGACAAGCCACCACATAGCTGTATCATCACTAAGGCAGTATCGAGCTGCCTCTGTGATGTCACCTGATTCAGTTCCAGTCTCAGACCATCTGCTGCTGAAATCCTCCTTCTTCCCTTTGTTAATGTGTTCCTGGCTGCTCGCCTGCACTCTACCCTTGTGGTTTCTGAAAAGTTTGCTGCCTGTGTCCCAACCTGCATCAAGCCCTTGACTTACATTGGCTCCTAATTAGGCAGCAACTCAATCTTGAATCAGAGTAGGAATCAGGTTTACTGGCACAGATGTAAATGTGAAATTTGTTGCTTCTTGGCACCAGTACAATGAAAGACTAACAAGCGCCTTCGTTACAGTAACAAAATCTAAATAAACAGGGCAGAAGAGGAATCACGAGGTAGAGTTCATGAACCTGATTGCAGAGTGGAAGACACTGTTCCTAAAACATTGAGTTTGTAGCTTTAGGCTCCTGAGCCTCCTCCATGATAATAGAAATGAGAAGAGGACATATCCTGGATGGTGAGGACCACTATTGTTGGATGCCATCTTTGTTTGTCACTTCCCTTTGAAGGTGTCCTAGATTAGTGCCCATTATGAAGCTGGCTGAGTCCACAACTGTGTGAAGCCTTTTAGGATTCTGTGCCTTGGTGCCTCCGCATGATGCACAGAATCACAGAGTCAAAGAGCACTACAGCACAGAAACAAACCCTTTGGACCATCTAGTCCATGACAAACTGTTATTCTGCTTAATCCCATCGACCAGAACCTGGACCATAGCCCGTCATACTCCTCCCATCATGTGCTTATCCAGACTTCTCTCAAATATTGTAATCAAACCCAGCGTGGTGAACTGCATATACCTGTGTGGACACCTCCCCCCCCGACTGCTCCTGTGGCTCCTCCCACTGACCGTGGCTCCTCTCACAGACCCCTGTATAAAGGCGATTGAGGCCTGAGCCCTGCCCTCAGTCTCCAGGATGTAGCATGATGGTCAATTGCTGCTTGTTCTTTCTTCCAGTCAATAAAAGTTGATATCTCACCTCACGTCTCAGAGAGTTATTGATGGTGCATCACCCAGCTCCACCACTTCTGCTGGCAGCTTGTGCACACTCACACCAGCCTCTGAGTGAAGAAGCTCCCCCTCAGTTTCCCCTTAAACGTTTCACTTTTCACCCTAAACCTATGACCTTATGACCCCTAGTTATAGTCTCATTTGAGGTGAGTTGAAAAAGTCTGCTTGTCTGAACCCCTCATGCCCATCTATACAAATTTGTAGCATATTTGGTGACTTACTACATTTGTTCAAACTTCTAGTGTGTCTTCATCATGATTACATTAATATGTTGGGCCCAGAATAGATTATTCTGAGATGTTGATGCCCATGAACTTGAAATTGCTCATCCTATTCACCATTGGCCCCTCCATGAGGACAGGTGCATATTCTGACTTCTCTCACTTGAGGTCTACAATCAATTCAAATGGGCTGAAAAAATGGTAGTGTAATTCAATGCAGAAACATGTGAGGTGTTGCTCTTTGGGAGGATAAACCAGGATAAAACTTACACAGTGAACGTTAGGGCAGCTAGAACAAAGAGATCTGGGAATATAGATCCATAATTCTTTGAAAGTGCCATCACATGTAGATCAGTCCATAAAGAGTCCTTTTGACACATTGGCCTTCATTAATCAGGGCACAGAATATATTATATTAATGTTCCATAAGACATTTTTATGTAGAGGCCGAATTTGGAGTACTCTGTGCAGTTCCTACCTACAGAAAAGATACCAATAAGCTTGAACGAATGCAGAAAAAGAAGTACAAAATATGTTGTTGGGACTTGAAGACCTAAGTTATAAGGAATGCTTGAATAGGTTAGGACATTATTTTCTAGAGCAGAGGAGAATAAGGGTAAGTCTCTTAGAGATATACAAAATTCCAACGGGCATACATAAGGTGAATGCTTGCAGGCTTTTTCCTCTCAGGTTAAGTTTTTGACTAGAGCTAGAGATCATAGGTTTAGGATGAAAGGTAAAATATTTAAGGAGAGCCAGAGGGGATCTTCCTTGTTTGGAGCGTGATGTGAGAATGGAATCAGCTGCCAGTGGAAGTGGTCAATTGTAAAATTACAGAGAGGTTTGGACAAGTACGTGGATGAGAAAGGCTGAGGTCTGGACAGAAGTCCAGGCGGGCACAAAGTAGACAGGCCAAAAGATTTGTTCCTGTGCTGTAGTGCTCTATGTCTCTATGGTTTAAAGTTAACCAATCATGATTCAAAATAAATTATTTTACTACCACAGTTTATTATAAAATAAGACCAGGATGCAGGAGCAGATTAGGCCATTCAGTCCATCATCTTCTCCACCAATGGCTGATTTACTGCCCATCTCATCCCCATTCTTCTGACATCTCCCTGCAATCTTTGACACCATTACTAAACAAATCCTATGAAAATCTGCCTTAATCATTCCCAATAACTTGGCCTCCAGAGCCGTCTCTGGCAATGAGTTCCACAGATTTACTGGCTAAGGGAACTTCTCCTGATCTCTGTTCTAAAGGAACTTACCTCTATTCTGAACCTGTTCCCTTTGTTCCTAGACCCTGCCACTAGAAGACATATCCTCTCCATATTCACTCTATCAAAACCTTTTCAGTATTCGTGAGTTTGCAATGAGATTCCCTTCATTCTTCTAATCTGCAGGGAGTACAGGCCCAGAGCTATCACAGTCATCAGACATTTACCTTTTCATCCTCAGAATCATATTTCTCAACCTCCCCTGGACACACTCCAATGTGAGCACATCAATGTGGGCCGAAAACTTCCCACAATTCTCCAAGGGCAGCCTGATCAACCCTCATAAAGCCTCAGCATTACATTTTTGTTTTTATATTCTAGTCCTCTCGAAATGAATGCTACTATTTCACTTGCCTTCCTTACCACCAACTCAACCTCCAGGGAATTCGGCACGAGGACTCCCATATCCCTTTGTACCTCTGATTTCTGAAATTTCTTCTCTTTTAGAAAACAGTCTATCAGTTTAATTTCTTCTGCCAAAGTGCATGACTATCTATCTGCCACTTCTTTGCCCATTATCTTAATCTGTCTCAGTCCTTCCACTGACTCCTTGATTCCTCAACACTACCTGCTCTTCCACCTATCTTCGTATCATCTTCAAAGCCATTAGTTCCATCATCCTAATCATTGACATATAACATGAAAAGAAGCAATCCCAACACTGACCCCTGCAGAACATCTCTAGTCACCGGCAGCCAACCACAGAAGGGCCCCTTTAATCCCAATCTTTGCCTTCTGCCAGTCTACCAATCTTATTGGGTACTGAAGTATTTACTGCATATGGTTAGGTGTAATAAAGATCATCAAGTGGTTTGAACAGAAACTCGTAGACAGCAAAGTGACTTAACAAATAGTGATGACATTTTTATTTCAGTATAAAACTAACTATAATTGAAACAGTAAACAGAATCTGAGATTATTGTAGCTGTTGAAGTTATTTTAAAGTTTGATTGATGGCTAGCAAGTTAACAATAGCCAGTTCCAAATGTTGGTCTGCCATTGGGGATTTGAACGGATGAACTAATGTTCTCTGTAGCACTTAGACCTGTACCACTTGATCATGCTTCGTACATGATTGACATAATATTGTTGTGGTGATCAAATTACACGGACAGCAAACACAGAAACTGGAGCTGAAAATCTAGAGAAGTGAGGGCCATAGAGTAAGAAACCTGTTCACACAGTCAAACCGAAGGACAGCTATTTGGTCAGTTTCTCACCATTGAAAGGAGAGGGGCCAGTTAATCTTACCCTTGCAGACCATACTTACCCCCCACTTATACAAAATGTTTATAGAGGATAAAATATCTCCACCAAAACACAGGCTTCTCACTGTCACTTCTTGATAAACCCAAGACAAGAGGGTGGGTGAATATTTACTTCTGTCATCACTCTCCCTGTATGATCATTATGTGCTTGTAGATGTCTTGTCCGGAGGTTTTATGGATAAATAACACAAACAAAATGTTGGAGGAACTCAGCAGGTCAAGCTTCATCTATGAATAAGCAGTCAACATCTTGGGCCAGGACCATTCTTCAGGACTGGAAAGGAATGGGGAAGAAGAGAAGAAGGATAGCTGGAAGGTGATAGGTGAAACCAGGGGGGTTGGAAAGGTAAAGGGCTGGAGAAGAAGGAATCTGACAGGACCAGTGAGTGGACTATGGGAGAAAGGGAAGGAGGAGGGGACCCAGGGGAAGTGATAGGCAGGTGAGAAGAGATAAAGGACCAGAGCAGGGAATAGAAGGAGGGAGGAGAGGGTGGGAATTTTTTAAACCAGAAGCAGAAATCAATATTCATGCCTTCAGGTTGGAGGCTACCCAAACAGTTTTGTCCTCCACCCCAAGGATTGTGGCACAAGAGGAGCCCATGGCTGAAGTATACTTTTGTTCAATTAAAGCTTTGGTTGCCATAATGATGGTATAGGACCAGGCTTCTCACAGGGCTTTTTAATATTTTTTATTTAATGCCCCTGTGCACACACCAGGTATGACTCTCATTACTCCTTATCTATGCTTCATAATATAACATGCAAACTAATCCTTCAGGCTATGTCCCTGTCTGATCAGCTTCAGAAGTCAAATCCTTCCATAGAATCTTTAGGTTAAAATATGAACCTTTAAGTTAACAAACAGTGGAAGAAGCATTGAAACTTGTAGGAAGACCAAGTACAATTTGGTTTTGGGGCTTTGGCATCTATAATTAAAGGTGGTTCGATGACCAATCTGGCTGAGTCCTGAAGGACAATGCAGGCAGGCAGAGTCTGTGGCAGCAATTGAATGAAATGACACAGAGGATACATCTGCTGTCTGTGGTCATAACCAGTCTATGTGTGGCTCCAGTCTAGGTCCATAACACCACTGTTAAAAATTACCTCTGCAGAGTCACTGTGGAGCGTTTTCACACTGAGGACACGATCCATTGTGATGTGTGGCAATATGATCAAGCTGAATGAGAGACTCAGAAGGGAAAACAGTCAATTTAAAACTGGGTATTCCTGAGGGTTGTGAAACATCGTCATCAGCAAAAACTATATGATGGCCCATCATATACGCTGTAGTAACCTTATAGTGCAGTAACCTCATAGTACAGTAGATCCGTCATTCTGCTGTAAAACCAAACGAGGGAATTGGCTCTGTGTCTGTGAGGAGTATAGAAGCACATGATGGAAATAACAACAGATAGAGCTAAAAACCTAGTAAAGCTCCAACTAATAGGAGGTGGGTACGCTCAACAAAATCCCAATCTTCAATTATGACAGGAATTGAGTGCTAAAGACAAGGCTGAATAATTCACAACCACTTTCAGCAAGAAATGGCAAGTAGATGATCCACCTTAGCTTCCTCACAGGATCTCCTGCCAGTCTTCCATCAACCTGATTCACTGCAAAGTGTTCTCGTCAACATTCTGCTGATTAGATTTATCAGGAACTCAGCTAGACAAGTCATATAAGTAGTATTCCTATAGACTACAACTCCTGTCACATCTTTCCCTCCACCCCTTTTTCTGTTTTATGCAGGGATCACTCCCTATGTGGTTCCCTTGTCCATTCATCCCCCCCATCCCTTCCAACCAATCTCCCTCCCGGCACTTATCCTTGTAAGAAGAACAAGTGCTACACCTGCCCTTACACGTCCTCCCTCAACATCATTCAGATTCCCAGACAGTCCTTCCAGGTGAGGCAATGCTTCACCTGTGAGTCGGCTGGTGTGGTATACTGCGTCTGGTGCTCCCAGTGTGGCCTTTTATATATTGGTGAGACCCGACACAGACTGGGAGACCGTTTTGCTGAACGCCTACATTCGGTCCGCCAGAGAAAGCAGGATCTTCCAGTGGCCACACATTTTAATTCCACATCCCATTCCCATTCTGATATGTCTATCCATGGCCTCCTCTGCTGTCAAGATGAAGCCACACTCAGATTGGAGGAACAACACCTTATATACAGGCTGGGTAGCCTCCAACCTGATGGCATGAACATTGACTTCTCTAACTTCCGTTAATGCCCCTCCTCCCCTTCTTACCCCATCCCTGATATATTTAGTTTTTTCCCCCCTCCTCTTTTCTTCTGTCTCTCTGCCCATCAGTCTGCCTGTTCTCCATCTCCCTCTGGTGCTCCCCTTCCACTTTTTTTCTCTCTAGGCCTCCTGTCCTATGATCATTTCCTTTCTCCAGCTCTGTATCCCTTTTGCTAATCACCTTTCTGGCTCTCAGCTTCAACCCACCCCATCCGGTCTTTTCCTATCATTTTGCATTTCCTCCTCCCCCTCCTACTTTCAAATCTCTTACTATCTTTCCTTTTAGTTAGTCCTGACGAAGGGTCTCGGCCCGAAACATCAACAGTGCTTCTTCCTATAGATGCTGCCTGCCCTGCTGTGTTCCACCAGCATTTTGTGTGTGTTGCTTGAATTTCTAGCATCTGCAGATTTCCTCGTGTGTCCTGTTGTATCAGATACTTCCCATCACCTGGTGAGGAACAAGTCAGGAGCTCAACAGAATACTTTCCACTTGCTGAATGCTACAAGTAACCTGATTAATTGACAGCTGATTCACCAACCTAACCATCCGAACCATTCATTCCTTCTCCCACTATTGCACAGTGCTGCTGTGTGTTGAATGTATATGGATACTTATCAAGTCTAACCTGACAGCACCTCTTAATCTTACAGATGTGAGTAATGAGAAGAACAAGGGCAGCTGATACATGGGAACACCAAGACTGCAAGATCACTTCACTTTGTACACCATGCAGACTTTAATATTGTCAGTCCTCAATTCTGGAACTCTTTTCCCAAACTGCACTCCAGGAGTACTTCCAGAAGAGGCCTGCAGTGGTTTTAGATAAAACCATATAACAATTACAGCACAGAAACAGGCCATCTTGGCCCTTCTAGTCCATGCTGAACGCTTACTCTCACCTAGTCCCACTGGTCCACACCCAGCCCATAACCCTCCATTCCTTTCCTGTCCTTATACCTATCCTAATTTTTTTTTTAAAATGACAATATTGAACTTGCCTCTACCACTTCTACTGGAAGCTCGTTCCACACAGCTACCACTCTCTGAGTAAGGAAGTTCCCTCTTGTGTTGCCCCTGAACTTTTGCCCCCTAACCCTCAACTCATGTCCTCTTGTTTGAATCTCCCCTACTCTCAATGGAAAAAGCCTATCCACATCAACTCTATCTATCCCCCTCATAATTTTAAATACCGCTATCAAGTCCCCCCTCAACCTTCTATGCTCCAAAGAATAAAGACCTAATTTGTTCAACCTTTCTCTGTAACTTAGGTGCTGAAGCCCAGGGAACATTCTAGTAAATCTCCTCTGTACTCTCTCTATTTTGTTGACATCTTTCCTATAACTCAATGACCAGAACTGTACACAATACTCTGAATTTGGCATCACCAATGCCTTGTACAATTTTAATATTACATCCCAACTCCTAGACTCAATGCTCTGATTTATAAAGGCCAGCGTACCAAAAGCTTTCTTCACCACCCTATCCTCGTGAGATTCCACCTTCAGGGAACTATGCACCTTATTCTTAGATCACTCTGTTCTACTGCATTCCTCAATGCCCTATCATTTACCATGTATGTCTTATTTGGATTAGTCCTACCAAAATATAATTTCTTCTTAAGAGCAATTATGAATAGCAATAAATATTGGTCTTGCCTGTGACGCCCAGATCCTAGATAATATGTAGATCATACAAAAAGCAATGGTACTTGAGTTGACTTCACTTTTTGACACCAATTTCCTCACTCGTGTCTGGTTTGTATAATTGTTTAATTCGACTTTGATAAACTCATTATTTGTTGAGAGTACACTCATAAATATAGACGTGCCTTTGCATGATACCAACAGAAACAATGAAATGAAAGTTAAACGCTATCTGATGAATTAAGTGGACAGGATCTTGTCTTGGGACATGGTTTAAATGCTATAACTGGGCAAAGCAGTACAACTAAATCATGTTCTGTTTGCAAGACTATCAAAAATAAATGAATGCAATGAAAGATTAATTTATTCTAAATGCAACATTCCATCTGTTACCTTCTTCACTGAGCATGTGGAAAGCACAAAATAAAATGAACAAGCTGTTACAATAAAATGTATTTTTTTTAAATTTGAGCATCTAATTTTGTGTTAAATGAATGTCAATATCTGATTAATTGTATATAATACAAACATATTTTATGCAAAATGCAAATTGAAATGTTTGAAATGTTTTTTTATTATCTATCACAGTAGACAATTTTTAATGTTTTATTAATGATATAGGAATGCTTCTAATAGGTTATTTTGGCTCAATTGTCATATTCAAGCTGGGGGTCATTACAAAATACCCAAATGAATTTTGAGAAGACAATGTAAACACAAGAGATTCTACAGATGCTGGAAATCCAGAGCAATGCACACAACATGCAGGAGGAACTCAGCGAGTTAGGCAGCATACAAGGGGAGGAATAAACAGTTGACATTCTGAGCCAAGACCCTTCATCATGGTCCATTTTTAAGGTTCCTGATGAAGGGTCTCAGCCCAAATATGCTGCATGACTTGCTGAGCTCCCCTAGCATTTTGAAAGGGAAATCATCAACTTTTCCTGTTAAAAAGCTAAAAATTCGTAAGCTTCCGTCAGGAGCACTGTTGATCTGAACATTGATATTGAGCCCAGTAGAGAGCCATTAGAACAAATGACCAATAACTTACCTAAGGAAACAAGTTTTAAAGAAAGGAGTGGTAGAGAACTGGAAAGAATTGTGAAATGATTCCAGAGAGTGGAGCTTGGGCAACACATGACAGGATCATTCGATCAAGTAATTAAGCTCAGAGTTGAGCAAGAAGCCATAATTAGATGAATGCAAATTTCATGGCTTGCAGGAGTTGTAAGCTTTTCCTTTGCCTGCCTTCCCATGACAGACTCCACCTAAAGTGGCTCTTTTAAGGGTCTGTGCTTATCCAACATTGTTTACTGAGTGAAAGTAGGGCATTGATAGTGAGGACAATGGCCTGATCCAGGTTTGCTTGCATTTCAGTGGAATTTGGAGACCTTCATGAAGGAGTATTGGGAGAATCTTTTTAGTGCTTTGAGATACCAGCTGAAGGTAATCCATGTCTCAGACACATAAAGGAGGACAGATATCACAGGGGCTTGATGTGACCTTGCCATATCTGAGAGTTTGATCTTCAAATATTTGTTTCCTCAATCAAAGTACAGATTACACAGTTTACAGAGTTTACAGATTACAGAGTTTGCTTTAAGGAGACAATTGATTTCTCTCTGTCAATGTTTTTTCTTAAAACAATGAACTTGGTCCATGATCGCGTTAATCTTCATTACACTGCGTGCCTTCATTTAAATTCCATTTCACAGTTAAGTGCCTGTAGTCAATTGCAATTATTTCAGCAAAGCCTAAGGAACAGATAAAGCAAAAGTTAAGGTTCCTATTATACATGTAGCCCCTATGGACAATAGCCTATGTTATATAATCTGTGTTTAAGCTCAGCAAAAATTAGATGGGCTTTTATAACAACCATGTAGTTTTATAATCACAATTTTCAATTCCAAATTTATATAAGTAACAGAATTTAAACTTTGCAGATGTCGTGGTCAGATTCAAACTCATATTTTTGTTCTGTATTTCAGATCTTTGGATTACAAGCCCAGTAACATAACAGTCATGTTCGCAGATCCTTCATCTTATAACATACTGTACCTTGTGGATTTCTGATGGTAATGACCTCATCTTGAAGTGTTCTATGAATATTTTTCTTTAAAAACCTCCCATGCATTTCCAGCAGGGCCCAGAGCAGTTGTACTGATGTGCTCCTAAAAATGAGCACAGACAATATTGGGCAAAAAAGATTGCAGATGTTGGAACCAAGAACAACAAACCGAATGCTGGAAGAAGTCTGTGGGTCAAACGGTGTAAAACTATGTTTCAAGTCAACACCTGTTTCATGATTGAGAGGGAGCTGGAAAGAACGTAATACATACTGGGTTGGACAGAGTCTGCGAGGAGATTGGTGGAACCAGCTGAGTTGGGCAGATGGAACAAAGTGGGGGAGAATTGGTGGGACAGAGGCTAGCAGGTAATTGGTGGAGCCATATCAAACGGGAAGAAGGAATGGTGCAGACGAACAAAGGCAAAAGAAAACTAGGTGAACAGGCAAGTAGCTCTAGAGTGGGAACTCTTATCTTGAGAACAGATGTGGCATAGACAGAGAAACTGAGAAAAAGTGATGGCAGGCACTAATGTAGAAAAGACCATACGATGAGCACTGAATGCAGTTGCTCACTAATGGGTGTGTTGCCATGAATTGCAGTAATCTATGTGACACCAAAGCTGCTTAGGTCTTGGGCAGTGGTGGGTGAGGAGGTGGCAGGGAAGTGTCAGGAGTCTCGGAGGAGTAGGTAGGGAAGTCTAAGTGGGCTAGAGAGCCTTGAAGAGAGCCCTATCTGCAGAAAGCTGAGAGCAGAGGAGAGAAGATGCAATGGGTGTTGGGATTGCATTAGAACAGCAGAAATTGTGAATGATGATGTGTTGGACATGGAGGTTGTTATGATGAAAATGAGATCTTAGGAAGCGTTATTGTCATTCTGCCTGGGGAAGGGGGTGTGACAAAAGTGGACATGAGGGCAATGGAGGAGATATATGTGAAGACTCCATTAACTACAACAGGAGAGAAGCTTCCTTTTTGGGAAAAAATACATTTCAAAAGGTCTAGAGCAGTAAACCTATCTTAAGAAATGAGAAATTGAGAAAAAAGTATCACATTCATACAGAGGTAGGGTGGGAGGAGTTGTAGTTAAGGCAACCGAACACTGTCCGAGATGAGGCAGAGGTCCAAATCATATTCTGCTGGGAGGACATTTTGGGATATTGAAATACCCTATAAATTGATAATCATCTACATAAATGATCTGAAAAGTCACACAAAATATTAACCAAATTTTTGTAAGTTTCAGTATCTTTACTAGCAAAAGAAGTTGGAAATTACTCCTTTCAGTTGATGTATTCAGGGATGGTGCGCATGATCCAAAAAAACTGAGGGCTTAAAACCAAAGAATTTGCAGCTAAATCACAGGAGATCAGATGACAAGAAACAAAAGTGGTTCTTGCTCCTGTCATTCCCCCTCTAGACTATTAATAACATTTATAGTTCTGTTTGTTGTCATATTAATAAGATGGCACAGCATCTCTGGGGGGGGGGGGGAATAACTTTACCCCTAAGCAATTTGCTGTGCATGGAAATACTAATATTGCAGACTTAATGAAATGTGAAATTTCCCAGTAGCTCTTTGTGTAATTTTATGATCAACCATTGATGTAATTTAATTGGATTGTGAGACGCACAAAAGTAAGTTCAACTGTACAGAATGCTTCTAAAATCATGCTATTGTTAGACGCTGAAGAACGTTATATAATGATAACCTGCTTGAAACAAGGTTTAACAGTGTTGAGGTTAAATAGATTGCTATGATATTTAAATTATGAAACTTTACTTTGAAGGTTAAAACAAAAATCACAAGTCATTAAAGCAAAAGAACAATCTGCAAATAATCAGAAAATATAACCTAAAATGAGCAAAACTGAGCTGGACCAAATCATGTTTTGAAGAAGCTATCACATTTGTGGAGCATCCAGCTCTTTCCCACTCCAGATCACTGAGGTAAACTAGCAGCAAAATATTAGAAATAAGCAAGTCACTTTAGAATCAATGGGGACTCCTCTCCAAATATGCAAACCAATGTGTCAACTCTTATATCAACCTGTTGATTTATTATTAAATATTTAATCTAAAAATAACTTTTCCATTCAGCTACAAAATAGTTACCATTACTCTAGCTTTTTATCCACACACTTCTTCAAATCACAGTAGGTTCTATTATATTTATCTGTCGAGTTAGGAATAAATAATTAACAAGGAGAATTCAAATTATCATATACTGTATTATATAGCTATTATTAAATTAATCCAACTGTTAAGTAGATACTGTTTTACAAACATTATTTATTTTTTTCCAGTTGTTAGTTGGTTGCAGTGAGTTACAAATTGGCTTGGAACAAAATTCTACTATGTTCCACGCATCTTCACTTTCAACAAAATCTTCCGTATAACGTTCACACTTCTGAAATCTTTTCACAAATCGATTCTGGTTTCACCCTGGTTGAAAATTATGAGAAGGATAAGTAGCATCCAATGAAACAGAACTTGGTGTAAATATGGGATTGCTTTACGACTTTTCAAATCTTGTTTTTGTTTTAGCTTCTCCCTGCATATCTAACTTTCTTGGCATTCCTTTATAGAGATGATCACATTTTAGAATGTGCCATTTTGGTACTCTTTTAGTATTATCAAACTTCTTTTTAAGCTAAAATATGTTAAATTATATTAATACATTTTCTCACATTGCAGTTCCAGTCATCACAGGACCTACGTTAAGAGAAAGATAAAGTAAGACATGTGACAGAATTCCAAAACCACTAAAGACTCTGGAACAAGAGCTACACGTTGCTCCTTTAAGCTAAATTCTCATGAAAACAGTGCACATAAGATTTCATCTCACGTTATTCCTTACATATTTATTCTCCTGAAGGTAACATTGATATTAAATACTCAGTCAAACTTTCCGATTAGCAGCCCATGAATTTTATATATTTGACATTGGTGGTTGCTTTTCAGAAATTACGATTCTCACAGTATTACAGTAGGGAAATCATTGTAAATGATTCCACTTACTGCATTCAAAAGTGGGAGGGCATTAGTTTAAGGTGAAAGGAAGGAGTTTGAAAGGGGAACTGAGGGTTTTTTTTACATACTGTTAATAATATCTAGAATTAGCATTCATTTTAAGAGGACTAGAATAGAAAAGTGAGGATGTAATATTGAGGCATTGGTCAGACCACACATGGAGTAGTGACCACATCCTCCACCCCAAGCAAGATATATAACATCAATGGATTTCTTTGTGTATTAGCCTTACTCTTTTATTCATATTTCCATTTTATTCAGCATATTTTAAAACTGCTCTGTTTTAAAGCAGCTGGATTTATTTGAGATCTATTTCAGATTTAAAGGGTGAAGGAAAATAAGCTGGTCCTGAGCAGTTCGTTTCTAACTGTGCCGTTCAGTGTCATCCCTGGGGCTGGTTACATCCTAAAAGCTGCTGTTGAGTTTCTGATCCCAGCTGGAGCAACGTGATGGGCAGATGACAGTATTTTCTAAAATGCTTGCATCCTCCAGAGTGAGACATTGCAGGCAATTCCTCTTGGCAGCCTTCTCTTATTCTGGCCTCTGCTTCATTTGTGAATTCCAAGTTGTAATTTTCATTCAAAGAATAAAATAATATTCTATGTTCAAATATGGAATCCTCTTTAAAATATGAATGCCCATTGTATATCAGATTTTTAAGAAGTGCATTGTGATTAAATTTATTATTCTTCAATAGTCAGTAACTTTACAATACATATACACATAAAATGCATGTATTAACTGTACTTAAATCCAGGCACTATAACCTTAACTGTGTAAGAAAGGGCTGACAGTTAAAGCATATCAGAATCAAAATCATGTTTAGTATCACTGACATACGTCATGAAATTTATTGGAAGTGGCTGAGTTTGTCTTTTTGCTGCTTTTTCCAATCTCCATACCAGACTGTGATGCTGCCTGTTGGAATGTTCCCCATGGTACACCTGTAGAAATTCGTTAGCGTCTTTGGTGACATACCAATTCTTCTCAAACTTCTGATAAAGTATAGCCACTGCTGTACTGTCTTTGTATTCACATAAATATGTTGGGCCCCCAGGATGGATCATGTTGATACCCAAGAACGTGAAACTGCTCATCCTTTCCGCAGCTGATCCCTCGATGAGGACCGATGTGTGTTCCCTCAACTCCCTCTTCCTGATGACCGCCATCAATTGTTACTGATGTTGAGTGCAAGGTTGTTGTTGCGGCAACATTCAACTTGCTGGTCCATCGTAGACAAGGTGGTATTTCATTACTGTTGCCATTTAATTGATATCAAATTCTGGGCTACTTGCTAACCAGTCACATAATTTTGTATTCCTATTAAACTGATAAATATGTCACTTTGTGACTAAGAGGGCCATTACTCTGAGGTAGAAATCTGGCAGCATGATGAATAGCTGCATAATAATTTTGCATTTGTTAATAGAAACATCAACAAGTCAGAAAGTTTAGGTTACATCCTAAAGTCACTAAGAGTGAGAAAATGTGAACATTTTTCACTTTCTTGCAGCTGAGGCAGATTACGAAACTGATCAGCCTTTCTGCTAATGATTTTATACATTTCACACAATTGATTGCTGAAGGAACTTCACTATCCTCCAGCTACAAAACAGTGGGTGGGATTTGCTTGAGCTGACTAACTTAAGATGCAAGACACAATGAAGAGAAGAGCTTATATTATTGAAGTTGAAGGAAGATATGCTCAGTAGGAATGATGAGTGTCAGTTCTTTCTTTGAACCTTGGACTTTGTTATTACTTATGTTCCCAGTTTGGCTTTCCACCCTCTGAGAGATTGTAGTACCATCCAACTTTCTAGAAATGAGGTACTTGAGTCCTCTTGTCTCAGCTCTCATCTATGAGTCAGAAGACACGTCTGAAGCACTGTATACCCTGATGTACCCAAATCTTGCCTCCTACATCCAATTCTCTTCACTGTACAGTAGAACTAAAATACTTCAGAAAGCTTTGGTGATAATCTTTCCTTGATACATCAGGGACAATGACACAGAACCAATATAAAAATTGATAGGATTATTGTTCTTTCATCTGCTTGCTTTAGGGTCAAGCTGTATAGCATAATTCAACCTATAGCATAACTCAACAGGCTATTTGTAGCTTGTTCAAACATTCAAGTACATCAATCCTATCTTCTTTTGAGGGAAGCTAGCTCTTAAATAGAGTCATAGAGAAGTACAGCACAGAAACAGGCCTTTCGGCCCATCTAGTCCATGCCAAAACCATTTAAACAGTCTACTCCCATCGACCTGCACCGGGATCGTAGCCCTTCACATTCTTACTATCCATGTACCTATCCAGACTTTTCCTAAATGTTTGTAATCAAGCTTGCATGCACCACTTCTGCTGGCAACTCATTCACACCCTCACGACTGTCTGAGTCATCACCTTTCACTCTTTCATGAGTCACCCTCTGAGTGAAGAAGTCTCCCCTCATGCTTTAAACTTTAAACTTTTTACCTTTCACCCTTAACCCATGACCTTTGGTTGTAGTCCCACCCAACCTCAGTGGAAAAAGCCTGCTTGCATTTACCCTGTCTATACCCCTCATAATTCTGTATACCTCTAACAATTCTCTTCTCATCTTTTCTATTCTAAAGGATCCAGTCCGAGCCTATTCAATCTTTCCTTCTAACTCAGGTCCTCCAGACCCGGCAACGTCCTTGTAAGTTTTCTCTGTACTCTGTCAATCTTGTTTCCATCTTTCCTGTAGGAAGGTGACCAAACTGCACACAAATTCCCAAATTAGGCCTCATCAATATCTTATACAGCTTCAACATAACATCCCATCTTCTGTACTCAATAGATTGATTTACAAAGGCCAATGTGACAACATCTTTCTTTACGACCCTATCTACATGTAACAACACTTTCAATGAATTATGGACCTGTATTTCCAGATCCCTTTGTTCTACCACACTCCTCAGTGCCATACTGTTCATTGTGTAAGCCCATTTTTCCAGCTGATGTAGACCCCCTCTGTAAGCCATGATAGTCTTCCTCACTGTCCACTACACACTCTTGGTGTCAGCCTTAAATTTGGGAATCCACTTAACCACATTATCATTCATATCATTGATATAGATGACAAACAACAAAGGATACAGCACTACTCCTTGTGGTACTCCACACCAGGGGCTGCAGTCAGGAGAGGCAACCCTCCACTATCAATCTCTGGCTTCTTCCACAAAGCCAATGTCTAATCCAATTCACTACCTTGTCCTGAATGCCGAGTGGCTGAACCTTCTTGACCAGTGTCCCATACAGGGCTTTGTCAAACGCCTTACTTAAGTCCATGTAGACAACATCTACTGCCTGGCCTTCATCCACTTTCCTGGTAACTTCCTTGAAAAACTCATTAAGATTGGATAGACAAAACCTACTACACATGAAGCCATGCTGACTATCCTTACTCAGTCCATGTGTATCCAAATATTTATATATCCAGTCCCTTAGAATACTTACCAATAACTTTCCCACAACTGATGTCAGACTCACTAGCCTATAACTTCCTGGTTTCTGTTTAGAGCCTTTTTTAAACAGCGGAACAACACTGGCTAACCTCCAATCCTAATAATGTTTTTAAATTATCTCTGCAATGGCCCCAGAAATTTCTGCACTTGCCTCCTGTAGAATATGAAGAAACACCATGTCAGGACTTGGTGATTTATCCACCCTGAATTACCTCAGGGTAGCAAACACCTCCTCCTCTGTAATCTGTATAGGGTACATGAAGTTGATGCCACTTTGCCTCACTTCTATCAACTTTGTACACATCTCCCAAGTAAATAAAGATGTAAATACTTCATTTAAGATCTCCCCCATCTGCTTTGGCTCTGCACATGGATTATCATTTTCGTCTTCTAGAGGACCAATTTTGTCCATAAGACCATGAGATTTCGGTGCAGAATTAGGCCATTAGGCCCATCAAGTCTGCTCCACTACTTTATCACGGCTGATCCAATTTCCCTTTCAGCTCCAATCTCCTACCTTCTCCCCAAATCCCTTCATGCTCTGGCCAATCAAGAATCTATCAACCTCTGCCTTAAATATACATAAAGACTTGGCCTCCGCCGCTGCCTGTGACAAAGAATCACACAGGTTCACCACTCTCCAGTATAACCCAGTTTAATTAAACCCAAAGTTGTATTGTTAGAAAACTCCACCTGTAGAGGGTTGAAAATGAGGTTTAGCAAATTTTAAAAAGAGAACTTGGATAAGAAAGAGCTATGCAAGAATGAGACGTGGCTGATGTAGGCATGGAGAAATGACAGAAACACAGCAAACTATAAATTAACTAAAAATGTGAACTATTAAAGGTGGAATTAGTATTAGTATCTCTACCCTACTTACTCAAAATCCTCAGGGTGAAACCTCTCGAGAAGAGATGATATCGATAAATGATTTATTGAAACTATGACTACAACGAGCATCACCTGTAGTGAGACGATATTGGCAGAGAGTAGTGTGCAAAATCTCTACTATGTAACTGAGAATTAGTTCTGTTAAATCATACACTTTTACTGTTCTGAGTGTATAATTTATGTGGGAAATATGTTCAGTAATGTTCCTAACGGAGAAGTGTTTGGAAGTGGCAATGTGATATTGAGTTATTTTGAAATAGAAAATAGAATGCATATAAGAATTTATGGATTGTAATCCTGTTGTTGTATACTGGTCAAGTTTCTTTTTGTGTAAGTATTGTGAATCGACTTCCCATGGAGAACTCATAATTTCATCGAATGAACCAAGAAACAAAATGGTGAGCCACCCATGGTCAAAGAACCAGAGTGGAAACAATATGTTTCAAGACATTGAGGATTTAATACGGTAGGATGTATAAATTTATTTCCCATTTAAAGGATTTGAATTTGATTTTCTGGAAGAACTGATTATTTTGAAAAGTTTTTGATAACATACTGAATGAGATTTACTTTGGCGAATTGTCGTGAAAGGAATTAAGCAATGTATATATTTGGGGTTGAACTTGGAACCTGAGACAGAAGGTTGGTATTTTGAATTGTTCTTACTCAGGAAAATATTTTGTATATAATACTATTTTTATAAATAAGCTTACTTCTAGAAGTGTATGTTTTCTCTTCACTGCCTCCTTTCAATACCTAGAGCTTCTGATGGCCTATTTGCACCTAGAGTAATACTATGTAAATAGACTTTCTCATAAAGAGTGCAGCGACCAATCACACGAGATAAGACAAGCACTGCACAGGTGTTACGCTGACTAAAGAAATTCCTACTCATCTCCAGTATAAAAGGACTCACCCCTATTTTTAGGTTGTGTCCTCTGGTCTTAGACTCTCACATCATAGGAACTATCCTCTCCACAAGGTCTTTCACCTGTTACGAACCCCGTAACTGCGTCACTTACCAGCAAAGATAGAGAGGTCCGTTAAAGTCTGATGATACTATTTTTAACAGTATTTATTAGTAAAAATACACAAAAATAATATCAATGCAAACATACAGATAATATACGTCGTCAATACTAAATCTAAAAGTGAGGGTATAATAATAATCAATAAGAAATAAGCTCTGTCGTTGTCTAGGGGATAATGTATTGTCCGATGGAAATATAAAAGTCACTCAGTTCATGCAGGCTGCAGCCTTTGGGGACCACTGGGTTGCAATGGTTGGAGAGAGAGAGAGATTTGGGAGAGAAACTTGCCGATTTTCCTTTTATGATTTTGATCCGTTAGAGTCTCGTTGTCGTGGCCGTTCACTTGTGGCCTCTCCTTTAGCTAAACCGTTCTTCCGTGGTGAGCCCGCCAACCCAAGCAAGGGAGGACGCACACGAGCCCCCACCGGCTGTCGCTATTAAACACTGTCACGGGATTTCTAGCATTTCTCCTGGTGCGTCTAAAGGGATTGATCCCCAGACCCTCTTTTATCCTTACTCACGGGGTCTCAGATGTCAATCAGGTTGGGATGATGCAATCCCTCAACCAGCCCACTCTGGTTGTCCCCTGAGGGGTTTCAATGAATAGTACAGTACTCAACACACAATTCCATCTCCAAGAGACAATAGCCGTTATCAATGGTTCCGTTTTGCTGAGGCCAGGACACATTCCAAACCCTGTGTATTCTGCGTGTCTCTTTCTCATTTTCTGTGTCCCAGACCCGAATTAATAGCGATCTTGCGATTCTCAAAAAGGAGGGGGCGACTTTGTACCCTTCGGCCCCTCAGAGTTGCATTACATTCGTAACACACCATTCCATAAGGTTCAATGAAGTCACCCATCATTCCTCTGAATTCTAGTGTATACAGGCTCAAAGCCATCAAACGCTCTTCATATGACAGGCCACTCAATCTTGGAATTAGTTTCAGGAACTTCCTTTGAACCCTTTCAAAGTTTCAGTATATCCTCTCAAAGATAAGGAGCCCAAAACTGCTCACAATACAAGTGAGGCCTCACCAGTGCTTTATAAAGCCTCAAAAATGCATCCTTGCTTTTATATTCTAGTCCTCTTGAAGTGAAAGCTAACATCGCATTTGCCTCCCTCACCACAGACTCAACTTGCAAATTAACCTTCAGAGATTCCTGCACAAGGATGCTCAAGTCCCTTTGCACCTCAGTTTGTTGTAATTTCTGTTCATTTAGAAAATAGTCAACCTCTCTGCTTTTTCAAAACTACATGCCCCTACACCTATCTTCATATTGTCTGCAAACTGTGCAACACAGCCATCAATTACATCACCCGAAATCACTGATATATAATGTTAGAAGAATCAGTCCAAACATATAGCCCTGTGGAACACCACTAGTCACCAGCAGCCAATAAGCAAAGGATCCCTTTATTTCCACTCTTTGCCCCCTGCCAATCATCCACTGCTTTATCCATGCTGGAATCTTTCCTGTAATACCATGGGCTTGTAGCTTGTTAAGCAGCCTCACATGTAGCACCTTGTCAAAGGCCTTCTGAAAGACCAAGTACACAACATCAACCATTCTCATTTGTGTGTCCTGCTTTGTTATTTCGTCAAAGAATTCCAACTGACTTTTTAGGCAAGATTTTCCCTTAAGGAAACCATGCTGACTACAGCTGATTTTATTATGTGCTTCCAGGTACTCCGAAACATCATCCTCAGTAAATGACTCCAACATCTTCCCAGCCACTGAGATCAGACTAACTGGCCTATAATTTACTTTCTTCTGCCTTTCTCTCTTCTTGAAGAGTGGTGTGACATTTGCAATTTTCCAGTCTTCCAGAACCATTCCAGAATCTAGTGATTCTGAAAAGATCATTACAAATGCCTCTACAATCTCTTCAGCCACCTCTTTCTGAACCCTGGGGTGCACACCATCTGCTCCAGATGATTCACCGACCTTCAGAAGTTCCAGCTTCCCAAGAACCTTCACTCTTGTTATAGTAACTTCACACACTTCATGCCCCTTGACAACTGGGACGTCCACCACTCTGCTAGTGTCTTTCACAGCGAAGACTGATGCAAACTACTTATTCTGTTCGTCTGCCATTTTCTTGTCCCTCATAACTGCATCTTCGGTATCATTTTTCAGCAGTCCGATATCTGGCTAGCTTACTTATATGTTCCATCTTTACCTTCTTAATGACTTTTTAAACTGCCTTTTAAACTGGTATTTAAAAGCTTCCCAATCCTCCAAATTCCCACTAATTTTCGCTCTATTGTATGCCCTCTCTTTGGCTTTTGTGTTGGTTTTCACTTCTCTTGTTAACCCGGGTCATGTCATTTAATCTTCCAATCTCATCCGGTCCTGGTGACTTATCTAACTTAATGCTTTTCAAAAGGTCCAGCACATCCTCTTTCCTAATGTCTATATGTTCAAGCCTTTCAGTCTGCTGTAAATCATCCCCACAATTGCTAAGGTCCTTTTCCCTGGTGAATACTGAAGCAAAGTATTCATTAAGTACCTCCTCTGACTCCATGCACATGTTTCCACTATCACACCTGATTGGTCCTATTCTCACACGGCTTATTTTCTTCCTCTTTGAGGAAATGACAGGAGGGAGTGACAAAGGAGAGTGAGTGGATGTTGTTTGCTTGGATTTTCATTCAGCCTTAAACCAGGTGCCACACAGGAGGCTGCTTAAGTACGTAAGAGCCCATAGTATTACAGGAAAGATACTAGGATGGATAGAATATTCACTGAGTGGCTGGAGGCAAAGAGATGGAATAAAGTTTGTCTATTCTGTTGGCTGCTGGTGCCAAGTTGTTCCCTAGTCATCTATTTATTATACAGTATACTATTTAGTACTGCATAGTGTATGGAGTATTAAGAATACAGCATAGTAAATTTTAAGTTGTGTCATTCAGGCCTAAGGAATTAATCACTGTGGAGAATTTCTTATTCTTGTGGAATAACATCTTTCCTGACAAGGAGGGTCACTCTGCTTGGCAGGTGAGACTTGTGGCTGTGAAACAATCTTAGTTTCTGCGGCCTCCTCAATGATGGTTGTAGGAATTGACTCTGGGCCTGCAGGAAGTGGTTCTGACACCTCCCTTCTCTAACAATTGACACTGTTCTCCTCAAATGATCGTTGTGTTGTCTCCAGATGAAATCAGATACAATCTGCACTGCGAAGGAGAGTGGTCCAGTTCTGTTTTTAATTTTTTGCAAGAACTTACTTTGGATCACCACTGTAGTCCCTCATCAGGACTACTTATCCAGGAGTGAAGCATTGAACCTTCATGTATGAGGAGCCCTCAGCTTGCCTCAGCTGTTTGTCCTGTTTACTCCTTCTGAAATTGGGTTTGAGAAGATCCAAGAGTGAGCGCAAAGGACGTCTCAGGAACAGTAGCGTGCTGCATTGTGATATGCAAGGAGGAAATTGGTGAGATTCTGATTCAGTGTTAGTGTAGTGTGTTCTGCTAATATTGTTTGCAGTGTGTTCTTTACACTCTGGACAAACCTTTCTGCCAAGCTATTTGTAGCTCAGTGCTATGGTGCAGATGCACTATGTCTTGTTCCATTCATTTTAAGGAATGACTGAAACTGTTGCACATTAAAACTGTGGTCTTCTGTCACTGAAAAGCGTGCACAGCTGTACTGGAGGTTATTGAGAACACTTCTGGCCACTTTGTAGCTGCATCCATTATTACCAAGAAAC
Source organism: Hypanus sabinus (assembly GCF_030144855.1). Classification (NCBI taxonomy): domain Eukaryota; kingdom Metazoa; phylum Chordata; class Chondrichthyes; order Myliobatiformes; family Dasyatidae; genus Hypanus; species Hypanus sabinus. Next base: position 42,228,151 of record NC_082719.1, on the reverse strand, counting down.
GTGCCCGTGAATGGTCTGGCAAAATCCACATGAATCCTCTGTGAGGGCAATGCAAGTCATTCCCAGGGATGGAGAGGCTCTGCTCTTTGCATCTTCTTCATAAGATTCCACAAACTAAGTGATCCCTCAGTGTATCATTAAACCCATCACTGAACTGACAATGCTCAAACAATTTCATCAATCCATACACTGAAATGGGCTCCCCTTACTTTAACAATATTCACTGATGCACTATAGAAAGCATTCTATTTGGATGCATAATGGTTACTCTCCACACAACTGCAAGAAACCGCAGAGATTTGTGGACACAGCTTCTCTCATTACAGAAACATGTCTTCCCTTCAGGATCTCTGTCTATCCTTCTTGGTAACTCACTAAAGAAGTCAGCATAATCAAACACCCTACCCACTCCACATATCCTCTCTATGTCCCTCTCCTATCATGAAAGTAGGCACCACTGGGCTCCAGCACAGCTTCCCTCCTGTTGTTATAAGACCATTGAATGATTCCCTATTGCAATATAATTGACTCTTACCACAATATTATGTTGCATCTTATTGTCAACCTGCACTGCACTTTTCTGTAACTACCATTTTCTGTTGTGTTTTGTATTGTTTTACCTTGTATTATCACACACACTATCACAATTAACTCATCTGTACAGATGACATGCAAGACTGTGTCTTGGTGTGTGCCAAAGATAAACCATTTATAATTTACCATTTAATTTATCATTTATAATTTAATTTAAGCTTGCGTTAACTTGTTTTTCATGCTGCTGCAAATAAATTAGTTTTCCTGTCATTTATAGCTTAGGTATGTAATAAACTTGAACTTGAACTCCAACTCAGAGGTGATAAGAGAAGCTTATTACTTTCAGCTGATGTCTCTCGAGGAAATATTTTTTTAAAAAAGAGGGGAAGAAAGGAAACGGAGTCATAGAAACATAGAACACTACAGCACAGAAACAACGCCTTTGGCTCACCTAGTTTGTGCTGAGCTATTAATCTGCCTAGTTCCATCGATCTGCACTGAGGTCATCACCTTCCATGTCACTCCCAAATTTTTCTTAACTGTATCTATTTTGGATGTACCTATCCAAATTTCTCTTAACTGTTGAAATTAAATCTGCATCCACCACTCCTGCTGGCAGCTCATTCCAATAGACAATAGACAGTAGGTGCAGGAGTAGGCCATTCATCCCTGTTAGCCAGCACCGCCATTCACTGTGATCATGGCTGATCATACACAATCAGTACCCCATTTCTGCCGTCTCCCCATATCCCTTGACCCTGCTATCTATAAGAGCTCTATCTAACTCTCTCTTGAATGCATCCAGAGACTTGGCCTCCACTGCCTTCTGGGGCAGAGCATTCCACATATCCACCACTCGCTGGGTCCTCCTTTATATTCTTGGCTAGTTTACCTTTGTACCTCATTTTTTCTTGGCGTATTGCCTTTTTTGTTATCTTCTGTTGCTCTTTAAAAGCTTCCCAGTCCTGCAGTTTCCTGCTCATCTTTGCTATATTATACTTTTTTATTTTTATACTGCCCTTTACTTCCCTCGTCAGCCACAGCCGCCCGTTACTTCCCTTAGGATCTTTCTTCCCCTTTGGAATGAACCGATCTTGCACCTTCTGCATAATTCCCAGAAATACCATCCATTGTTGTTCTACTGTTTTCCCTGCTAGGGTATTGTTCCATTGAACTTTGGCCAGCTCCTCCCTCATAGCTCCATAGTTCCCTTTGTTCAACTGTAATACTGACACATCCGATTTTCCCTTCTCCTTCTCAAATTGTAGGTTAAAACATATCATATTGTGGTCACTATCTCCTAATGGTTCCTTCACCTCAAGGTCCCTGATCAAATCCGGTTCATTGCACAACACTAAATCTAGAATTGCCTTCTCCCTGGTAGGCTCCAGTACAAGCTGTTCTAAGAATCCATCTCGCAGGTACTCCACAAACTCCCCTTCTTGGGGTCCAGTACCATTCTGATTCTCCCAGTCTACCTGCATGTTGAAATCCCCCATGACAACTGTATCATTACCTTCGCGACATGCCAATTTACACCCTACATCCAGACTGCTGTTTGGGGGCCTGTAGATAACTCTCATTAGGGTCTTTCTACCCTTAGAATTTCTCGGTTCTATCCATACTGACTCTACATCCCCTGATTCTATGTCCTCCCTCGCGAGGGACTGAATATCATTCCTCACCAACAGAGCCACCCCACCCCCTCTGCCATTCAGTCTGTCCTTTCGATAAGATGTATATCCTTGAATATTCATTTCCCAGGCCCTGTCAGCTTGAAGCCATGTCTCTGTTATTCCCACAACATCGTACTTGCCAATTTCCAACTGAGTCTCAAGCTGATCTACTTAATTCCTTATACTTTGTGCATTCATATATAATACTTTAATTCGTTACTCTCACTTTCCACTTTCCACACTTGCACCACCCTCAGAGTGAAAAAGTTCTCCCTTAAACATTTCAGCTTTCACCCTTAAACCATGACCACTCGTTTAAGTCTCATCAGATCTCAGTTAAAGAGGCCTGCTTGCACTCACCCTATCTATACCTCTCAGTATTGCATTTTGTTTGCACAAATCAATTAATTACAATTTTGTTTACCTCTATCAAATCTCCCGTCATTCTTCAATGCTCCAGGTCATAATGTTCTAACCTTTCCCTATATCTCAGGTTCTCAAATTCAAGTAATATCATTTAAAATTTTCTCTGCCCTCATTCAATCTGATTGATAACTTTCATACAGATAAGTGACCAAGGCTCCATACAATAGTCCAAACTAGGCTTCACCGACATCATAGACAGCTTCAGTATAACATCCCAACTCCTGTACCCAATACTTTGATTTGTGATGGCTGATGTGCTGAAAGCTTTCTTTACAGCTCTGTCACACCATTTTCAAGGAATTATCAAACTTATTCCCAGATCCCTCTGTCCTACCACAGTCCTCAGTGATTTGTCCTCAAGAAATGCAACACCTCACACTGGACTGCATTAAACTCTATTTGTCACTTTTCAGCCCATTTTTCCATCTGGTCTATATCTTGCTGCAAGCTTTGATGGTCTTGCTCATTGCCCACTATACCCCCATTCCTGGTGTTGTTGAGGGGAATGGCCACAAGGGTTCTCAGCACTGGCTACCTATCCCCTTTCCTACTCCTGGTGGTTAAGCTGTTACCTGTGTCCAGCATCTTGGGTGTAACTACCTCCCGTGTGTCCTGTCAACTAACCCCTCAGTTCCAGTTCCAATTGCTTAACATGGCCTGAAAGAAGCTGCAGCTGGATGCCCTTCTTCCAGGTGTAGTTGTCATGGACACTGGAGGTCTCCCTGCTTTTCCACATCTTGCAAGAAGGGCATTCTAGTATCCTGCCTGGCATTCCCACTGCTTTACTGTGCAATAACAAAGAAAGAAAAATTTAATGAAAAAATCTACCTACAGTCTTCACCTCTCCTTGCCGAAGCCTCTGTGAGCCAAAGCCTGAACTTTGCACTCTAACACTGGCCCGCTGACATAATGGCCACTCCCACAAGTGCCACTCTGCTTTAGCCGCGCTGGTTTTTATTGGCTCTAGCCAAATGCCAAATGCCTCAGGAACTGTGGAGTGCAGAATGTCCTGACTGCCCCCTCTCACTTCTTTGGAATGCCCTCTCCTGCTATGCAATCCAAAGCCACCTTGGGAACTAGGGCACGTAGAAATTAGAGGAAAAAAATAATAATGCATTAACTGAGCAATACAAATACTGCAGCTGTTGGAAGTGTCATGTAAAGCAAGCAATATTCAGGAGATCAGTCAACATCTATGGAGAGAGAAAAAAATGAGGGCTTGTTACAGACTGATAATCTTTTAGTGGAACTGGAAGGCAGGTAATACGAAACTTGATTTGAATTGAGTCCTGAGGATTGTAAAGTACTTGGTCGGAAGATAGCACGTTGCTCCATGACTTTACATTGGCCTTCCATGAAACAGTTTAAAAGGCCAAAGATAGTTCAGAATGGGAGTAGGATTGAAAATTTAAATGACATTCGACTACAAACTCAGGGTCACCCTTGTATACTGAACAGAAGTGTTTAAGTGTCCTGGTTTGAATTTAGTAACTGAAAAGCAGAATACACTATGCTGCTCTGGATTGAATTCCATTTGCCACTTATCTACCCAAGTAACCAGATATCTTTATTATCTGTAAATTCATTAATCATTTCTTTGGTATTTAAGTTTAAATCATTAACATTATCTAAAGGTCCAATCCCCTGTAGAACCCAAATGGCGAAGTCTTCTTGTTCAATATACATCTATTAATAATATCACTTATATCTTGCCACTGTGCCAGTTTCAGAATTAAATACGCATTCTCCTTTGGATCTCATAATGTTCTATTTTGACCAGTGGGAGGAGGCAACATGTCCAAAGTCTAGATAAGCAGAAATACAGGGATGACGAGAAGAAAAGAAAGAAGGAAGACTGGGGTTGGATGTTTTTCATTGACAGAGGTGTTAAGTTTGATGTGCCAAATGCAGAAGTGATAGCTGGATTCAATATGTGTACATATGTCTGAGACTGGATGAAGTATGGAAGGGTTGAATGTCACCTCAAGAATATAAAAGATTAGTGAGGATGTCGATAAAAAGGGATAGACTTCCATAAAAAATACAATCTGACTGAGGAGCAAAATAATTACTTTTGACGGTGGAGGGAAACATTTTTGCAAGCACACTGATTTTGGGATTTGAAATGCAGTTTGCTACAGAAAAGTTATATTCATTATCTGATGTTGCATGGGTGATCTGAATTCTCTGTGACAGTTGTGAACCATGGTTAATGGAGCAGAGGTACAGTGTCATAAAAGTGACAGAGAAGGATGAAATATAGATGAGGAATAGGAAACAATCAAAGCAGAGCCTGAAAGTGTGATAGAGGTGAACATGAGGGCAGAGGAGGAAATGTCATTGCAGGAGATGAGTTGACTGTGTTATGGAGAAATTGAACCACACAAGGAGTTGAATATTAAGTTTAAAGCACAGCAGGCATTTGCTGTGCTTAGCCTGACCTAATAACAAGTTTGGGACAGATAAACACCATGACCATATTCACACAGAATGTCATTGGTGAATCACCAGGGCAGTTTCAGTTCAATCTGAATAGAAACCAGTCTGGAACAATTAAATACAACGCCATAAGAGGTAGCCTTCAAGTTAGCTAGTGAGGAACATACAAGATAGAACAATACAGCACAGTATCACCCTGGGAAAAAGGTGCTGTCTGTCCGCTCTATCAATGCTTCTAATCATCATGTATATCTCTATCAGGTCACCTCTCATCCTCCTTGGCTTCAAAGAGAAAAGCCTTAGCCCACTCAACCTTCCCTCACAAAACATACTCCCTAATCCAGGCAGCTTCCCGGTAAGTCTCCTCTGTACTCTCTCTGAAGGCTCACTAAGAACTATTTCAAAAACTAAGGAAGGAAGAAGTGTTTGCGAGTTGTTATAGGTGAGATTAGAAATTTCAAGAATGTGTTTTTTAGGGGGTAAACAGCTATGACTGCTTTGATGAGCTGGGGCACTTGATGCTGGAAGCAAGCTTTGTAGTAAAAAAGACAATGAGGCAGGGTAGGAAGAGCAAAATTGATCAAATGAGGATAAGATCTCCAACTGTCATTCATAACAGTGATAACGAGATGAAAGAATAATCAAAATCAGATTGATCTTACTAATCACATTCTTACAACTCACCTTTGAATTTAAAAATATGTTTCCCACAGCTCTTGTTTATAACTTACTAGAATTACAAAAGTTAGTTGAAACTAAATATTTTAGCCAGTCACTTCATTACATGTTAATTACTTTTCAATTTATTTGCTACTTACTGATGAAGTTGTTTTCTCTGGTCCTGAATTTACAATTGAAACTCTAGCCCTTTACATTAAGTGTACTGCAATTTGATTTCCATATCTGCCTGCACACCAGGGACAACTACATCTCAAAAGCAATTTGTAGAATGCGATGTACATTAGAATTTACTTAAGATTGAAGATTGCTTTACAAACGCTAATGTTCCAGATTTATCTTTCCCCGTCTATTCCAATCCAAGCTTGATCTTTTAGTTTAGTTTTTGGCGCATGTGGTTTTAGGAGTTTAGCATTCTGTTTTACTCTAACAATGCAGAGATTGTGTGTGTCATCTATTGTGCCCACTCGCACTTTGGATTCTCTAAAACCTCAATCTTACTGCGCACCACAGTTCCCTTGTTGATGTTGGATTTCATAGTGAGAGAGATTTGAAGAGAAGTGAGCAGAGGAGACTGGACACTCTGTGTGCCACAGTTCCATTGGATTGTGCAGCAGGAGAGAGATTTCAAAAGAAGTGAGTAAGGGCCAGTGTAACAGTGTGTGCAGGCTCTGACTTAGAGGATTCGGCAAGGAGGGGCGGAAACAGTAGGTAGACTTTTACCGTTTAATTTTTCTTCAAAGTTCAATGTTCAATGTACATTTATTATCAAAGTATGTATATTACGTACAACATTGAAATTCGTCTCTTTACAGGCAGCCACAGAACAAAGAAACCCAATTTACAAAAAAAGATTAAAAAATGGATTAATCCGTTACAAAAAGACCATCAAACAGCCAATGTGCGGGAAAAAAGCTTCATGCAAATGATAACAGTAAAGTTCATGAAAGTGAATGACAGCCACAAAGCCAGTCATCACTGTAGCCAGTCCAAGAGCTTATTAGTTCCTGGATTAGATCAGGGTATTAGTATTAGACTGCAGCCTCACAGCCAGAGATGAGTAACTCTCATGGAGCAGCAAGCTGAACACTGCCCCATCCCTCGCCTCTGGCCCTGACACATTAACCTTTTCAACTTAGCCCAGTGCCAAACCTTGGGTTTTTCCTCACTCTTGGACCCAGGCTCTGCCACCTTGGCACTCTCTCACTGCCTCAATTCAGCCTGTATCTGATCTTTCTAATCCGATATGGTGCTAAATCAGAAAAACAAAGGGTCGTTCCTCACTCTCGGGCCCAAGTCCAGGCCCTGCCTCCTCAATTCTGCCTCACCTCACTTCTGCCATGTCGAATTATATCCAAGTCTGCGCCAGCAATGGCCAAACTTCCTTTTTACACGGTAGAGCAGTTGGAATGCCAGGCCAGGCAGGAGAATGGAATGCTCCTCGTGCAGCATGTGGAATGGTGGGGAGACCTCCAGTGTCCCTGTTGACAATATCTGCAAGAAATGCATCCAGCTGCAGCTTTTTTCAGACCGTGTTAAGGAATTGGATTTGGAGCTGAATGAATTCCGCATCATTTGGGAGATGGAAGGGTTGATTGGCAGGCAACATGGGGAGGTACCGCCAGGAGGGAAAAAAAGCATAGGCTGGCAGTGTAGAGTACCCTGTGGTCATTCTCCTCAGTAATGGGTATATTGTAATATGTAGTACGTGCAGTGAAGCAAATTCACTTTTTTGCCAGTGCTTTCAAGATCAGGTAAATGATGCTGGAGAGGTAGTAATGAGAGACAAGGAAATGGTGGATGAGCTGAGTAAGTATTTTGCATCAATCTTCAGTAAGGAAGACACTAGCAGTATGCTGGAAGTTTGAGAGTGTCAGAGGGCAGAAGGGAATGAAGCTGCCATTACTAGGGAGAAGGTGTTTGGGAAACTGAAAGGTGGGAAGGTAGATAAATCAACCAGATCAGATGGCCCACACCCCAGGCTTTCTAAAGAGGTAGATGAAGAGATTGTGGAGACATTAGTAATGCTCTTTTAGGAATCAATAGATTCTGGCATTGTTCCTGTTGATTGGAAAATCGCAGATGTTACTCCATTGTTCAAGAAGGGAGGGAGACAGAATAAAGGAGGTTACACAGTAGGCCTGCTAATTGGAAGACGTTTGAGTTGATTGTTAAGGGTGTAGTTTCGTAGACATCAGGGCACATAATAAAATAAGCCAAAATCAGCATGGTTTCCTTAGGGAAAATCTTGCCTGACCAATCTGTTGGAATTCTTTGAGGAAATAACAGGCGGGAAAGACAAAGGAGAGTATGTGGATGTTGTTTACTTGGGTTTTCAATAGGCCTTTGACAAGCTGACAAACATGAGGCTGCTGAACAAGATAAAGGCCCGTGATATTACAGGAAAACTGCTAGAACGGATAGAATGTTGGCTGACTGCAGGAAGCAAAGAATTGGAATAAAGTGGGCCTTTTCTGGTTAGCTGACAATGACTGGAGGTGCTCCTCAGCGGTCTGGGCTTATGTGTTATATTACATTTTGTAAAGCATCGGATGAAGGTCTGAACGGTTCAACATGACAATTTAACTTTTTCTAAACCATTAGCATGTGGGATCCATATATCTGTTAGTGGGTATTGCTTGTGAAGTGTCTGTAGAAGGTAAACACTGTTGGTCTGTTAATGTCTAGTGTTTGCTGGTGCAGCTGGATTCTTTCTTTGCCTCAGGCAACATTAACATGAGGATGTCTGTTAATGACTAAATGTCTGTTTGTCACTCTGAGATTTAGGTTAAAGAATTCTTTCTTAATGTCTGTCAAATTGGCTCGATGGTTTCTTTTTTAGATTTGGGCTTTTTGCTTAATGTTCTTTTGTAAGTCTGAGGAATGATATGTCCAAAGCTTTAGTGGACTATTGGATAAAGAGTGACCATTGAAATCGTCAAGAAGGTTCATTTAGTTGGCATTCAAGATCAGGTAGTAAATTCGGTTAGATATTGGCTTCACAGAAGAAGCCAGAGAGTTATAGAGATGTTTGTCTTTGACTGGAGGCCTGTGCCTAACAGTGTGCTACAGCGTTCAGAGCTGGGTCCATTTATGCTTGTCATATATATCAATGATCTGGCTGACTGTGTGGTAAACATGATTAGCCAATTTGTGGATGATACCAAAATTGGGGGTCCAGTGTTAAGCAAGGAAGACTTTCAAAGCTTGCAGTAGGATTTGAACCTGATGGAAAAACAAGCAGCAAAAATGGCAAATGGAATGTAATGCAGACAAGTGCGAGGTGAAGCACTTCGGGAGGATTAACCAGGGTAGGACTTACACGATGAGAAGTACAGAACTGAAGACGACAGAAGAAAAAATGGCTCTGGATATACAGATCCGTTATACTTTGTAAGTGTTTTAACAGGTTGATAGGGTCATAAAGAAAGCTTTTAGCACATTGATCTTCATAAATCGAGGTATTGAGTTGGGATGTTATATTGAGATAGATCAGCTGGTTGAGTGCAACAACAGCCTTGCACTCAACATGAATAAGACCAAGGAATTGATAGTGGACTTCAGGAAAGGGAAGTTAAGGAAATACTCACCAGTCTTCATCGAAGGATCAGCAGTGGAAAGGATGAGCTGTTTCAAGTTTCTGGGTGTTAACGTCTCTGAAGATCCATCCAGGGCACAAGATACTGATGCCTTTACAAAGAAGGCACAGCAGCGGTTATATTAGGACCTTGAAGAGATTTTGTATGCCACCAAGGACACACGTAAATTTCTATGCTGTACCATGGAGAACATTCTTACTGATTGCATCACTATCTCGTATGGAGGGAACACTAATCAGAAAAAGCTGTAAATCTGTAAACTCAGCCAGCTTCGTCATGGCACTAGTCTCACCAGCATCAAGGACACGTACAAAAGGCAATGCCTCAAAAAGGCAGCATCAGTCATTAAGGACCCCATCACTCAGGACATGGCCTCTTCTCATTATTACAATCAAGATGGAAGTATAGGGGCCTGAAGATACCTATTCAATGTTTCAAGAACAGCTTCTTCCCTTTACCATCAGGTTTCTGAGTGAATCAATGAACTCCACCTCACTACTTTTTCCTCTTTTTTGCACTACTTATTTATTCTTTATTATGTATATATATACTTCTTATTGTAATTTATATTTTTCTTTTTCAATATTTTTATTAATTTTCACATAGAAGAATACAGAGAACATGAGGTTATATATTATGAATCCAAAAAAAGATAGAGTAGTAACGAATACATTATATTTAAATCACACTTGCAATCGCAATACCCTATATTCATAATCAAACACGTACAGCTTCCCAACTTTTTACTTCACCCCTCCACTCAACCCCCGATCCGGTTTCACCTATCACCTTGTGCTTTCACTCCCCTCCACTCCCCCACCCTCTAACTCTGATCCATCATCTTTTTCCTCCAGTCCTGCTGAAGAGCCCCAGCCTGAAACCTCAACTGTACTCCTTTCGATAGATATTCGCTGGCCTGCTGAGTTCCTTCAGCATTTTGTGTGTGCTACTTGGATTTCCAGCATCTGCAGGTTTTCATTTATTTGAGTAACGTTGCCAGGAGTTGGTAAAGGGGCTTATGAATATTGTTCCTTGATCTAGCTGAGACATCTCATGCACGGGGGCTGATGTTCAGTGGTTGGTGAAATGGGTAATCCACTGAACACTGAAGATCTTTAAGTACGGAAAACCAACAGCTATCTGGAAACATTACACAAGCATTGACTCCAATTTTATTGCAGATATGAACACAATAATGATCTTTCCAGCTAAAATCAGCCTTGTTCCTTAAGACAGACAGCAACTCAGGAGCAGATCAGAGAACAACTTGCCTGTGGAACCATTATTCTGAACTGTAGCTGCAGAGGAATTTTGATTGTGAAGCTCACTCACATCTACTCACTGGCACTCTCTCCATTTACACTTTCTTCACACAGTTAGATCCAGACAATAAAAAATTTATAGATGGTGTTTGCTTGCCGAGCTATTAGGAAACAGGATGAGGAAAATGATAAGCGAGATTTCTTCCTCTTCATTGCACACAAGCATCCAATTTTTTTTTTAATTAAGAAAAAAATCCAATTCAGTCAGTCATGTAATGAATCCATAACAAGGTTAGTAATTATTTAAAATGTGATTTGAAATCAGGTAGGGGAAATCACCTTTGGTGAAGACTAACCTTTGGTTTAAACACATCAACTATTTTCTATTGACTACTATGAATCTAGCAAACTGATAATAACTCCAAGAGAGTGTAGGTGTTCTGGGAAAAAGGGTTTTTAAAATTCCGAGTAGGCAGTTCGATGGAGAAATATCAGACACAAAACCCAGTTGAAGTATTGACATGTCATTTATGCAGTTTTAAACTACAATATTACTTCTGGGTATCGAATGTGGCGCAGCAGGGAATATGTAAGCTCACATGATATATTCACAATTGGAACATCTGGACTGATAGGTAACATTTGCACACACAAGTGCTCCAAGCATATTTTGATTTTGTTTTCATACCTGAATATTTGGTAATTAGGATACTGAAAACTCATTCCTTATTGTGTTTGAACAAGGTCTTTGTCGATTGCCACCATTATTGTTGCGGGTTCTGTATGCGGTCAGACAGCCAAAGCTGTTACGCACTACACATTGATGTATATGCAATTTAGAAAACGTTGCATCATCTTTACTATTGTAATCCCATACTGGCAAAATAGGCCTTCTAAAATGAGTGGAAATCAGTAATTTCATACTAACCCAGGGAAAAGTGATCACAATATGAAGATAGATATGTTAAACCTGAGGGGATTAATTCAATCAGGAATATAAATACTTACTTCAAAAAAAGGAAATTGCGTAGGTATGAGGTTTGAGTAGCTTTCTGGCCAACTGTTACTTCTGTTTCTTATTGCCCTGCTTTCTAAGTTGTTTCAGTCTGATCAACTGCCTGATTTTCTTTTGGATAGCTTATGACATTTGATGAAACACTGAACGATGCTACAAAAGAATTAGCAATTAAATGCAGGGCCAAGATTTGGCTTTATATATCTTTATTGGGAATGAGACAGTGAAAAAAATTGAACTGATCAGAGATCAATATCAGAGTATGTTTGCCAGTATAGCTGAAGTCACAGTTCCAGGAAGCTAGAATCAACTAGGCTAAGTGTACCCAGCTGTCTGTAGGAAATAGATGATTATAGGAAAATGTTGATTGCTTCAAAAATCTCTACATAGAACCTGTAATTAGTCCAGAAAATAACTGTTACATTTAGAAACCTTGGTCAAGGGGGAAATCAAACTATGACTTAAAAATGATGTGTTTCTGCAATAAAACCAACATACATGAAAGAACAGAAGAACAGAAGGAAGCCATTCAGTCTTCTGACTCTGTTCGGGCACTTAATAATTTATAGCAGGTCTGTGTCTCCTCTCCATTTACCCACATTCTTTAGTAATGTAATTAACATCTGTCAATAATCTATTAATCTCAATCTTGAAAACTTTAATAAAGTGAAATTCTACAAGGGAGGAAGGGAGGGAGGGAGGGAGAGAGAGAGAGAGAGACAGTGAGATTCCATTGTGTGAAAATTCCTCATTTCAGTCATCAATAATGTAGGTTCAATTTTATGATTTGGCTCCCAGGATTTTCCTTATTTATTCATATTTTAGTAATTCATTTCTGATTTTGTATTCATTACACTCTTCTGACCTACATGTTGGAAGTTTCATTTTTTTAGTTAACTACACATGATGGGTCTTTCACCTTGAATTTTTCTTTATCATTTACCTGTTCTATGCATTCTGAAGGATCCTATTAAATATGACATACTGTACCTTGACTTATTGATCCCTTAACCTAAATTTGCCAGTTCATGAATTGTCAAGAACCCATACTATCTCCAGTGCTTTCCAAGCTGGGGCCATCAGCAGTAGCATATCTTTGCTTGCATAAGTACCTGCAGCTTCACTTTTTCACAGAACCTATATGTGGAGACATTGACATCATCACTGTTAATTCTCTCATTAGACTCCACAAGCTAAGGTACTGTTTTCAGTACTGATTGTACCGTAACAGTATATTTGTTTTATTCCTTTAGCATTAGCGATCAGCTGCCACAAACCACTGGCCCCTGATGGAGATTTTTTTAGTTTTTATTCACTTGGCTTTAGACCTGAGGCATTATCTCTGTCAGCAGTTTTAGTTTTAATTGGCTGTTGTTCTTCATATTTGCAGCAGCATTTGTCAGCAGTTTCTTATTGGAAACTGACACCACTGAATGTCAATCTCTTGCATTAATTATTATTTTGTTATTTTTAAAGGACGGCTTTGCATAGAAAATATGTATTTAAATAATGATAACCCTCCTTGAGCTTAATATGAAGCAGTTTGGTGCAAACACTTAAAAGAATGAAAAGCGTCTAACAATGCTAATAGAGAAGTCATTTATCACAAAGTTAATGCCAGCATAGAGGCAAGAAAACAGATCAGGAAATGAGAAAATGCCAGTGTATGAACTCATTATAATAACTCCATTAATACATGATCACAGATCAGACACAGGCTTATTTTGAAATAAATATTTTTTGACATGTATGGAATGCTTCTGACACTTGTTAGGTGAGAAACAGAGTGCAAAATGAAGGGAAATTGCACTTTGGGAAGACCAGTGTAGGTCATAAATACTGTAATAGCACTGTGACAAATTAATAAAAGTATTTCTCCAATTTGTAAGGAAATATTTACTTTTAATTATTATTTTAGTGTAATAAATTGAATATTTAATGATTTGTTCCAGATTTGTGAATGAGCTGTCTTTAATTGAATGGTCAAGGTTGCTGAAATCTTATTACAATCCTATAACTTGCATAATAAAAGATTAATAGGTTAAACTAGAAGTGCTTTTGTAGTTTTGCAGGCCCATTTCTAAATGATTAATTTTATACCGCATTTAAAAGCATTACTTGTCAACTTTAAGACAAAAATTATTTTGCACAAAACCAGCACACAGTTAAATGCGCAGTTAAATTAAAAATCTATTCTTTAGGCATTAAATTTAAATCTGTTCACGTGCTTATGCTGAGTTCACCCTGAATTCAACGTCATTAAAGTGAGATGATTGTAAAGAATCTCTTCTGCTTTGCAGCAGCAATGTTGAAAATTGCCAAAAAATTGCATGTTTGCAAAAAGAAAACAAATCAATTCAACTAATCAGTCTCCTCTTAATAATCAGCAAAGAGATAGAAGGTGTTATTGACAATGGAATCGTGTCATTTATTTACCTGTAACCTAGCTATTTTTCAGTTTTGTCAGGACTACTTGACTCCAGGCCTCTTCCCAGCTTTGGATCAAACACAGACAAGACTTGATTACTAGGTGTGATGTGAAAGTGACAGTGCGGAGATCTGATATGTTGGTTCTTCATTCCTCATCATAAACGCTGCCTGACATGCTGAGTTCCTCCAGCATTCTGTATGTGCTATTCTGGCTGAAGGTCTGTGATTACTGATGTTCTGGAGGATTTGGTGCTGGGGACTCTTTTGTTTTGTGATATAAATAAATAACTTGGAGGAACATTTAGATGGGTGGGTTAGTAAGTTTGCACAAAGACTGGCGATGTTATAGTCAGAGTAGAGAGCTGTTCAAATTTTCACCAGGTATGGGAAGAATAATGACAGGTGGAGCTTGAACTGTGCAAGTGTGATGTATTGCACCATGGAAGGTCAAATCTAAAGGGACAGTGTACAGTTAATGGAAGAACCCCTTAACATCAAGCAACCCCATGGTTCTGGCCATGCTATCTCTTCTCAATTACCATTGGGCAGGAGGTAGTTCCACACCACCATATTCAAGAACAGCTTCAACTATTGAGTTATTGGGCTAATGTGCACAACCCTAGTGACTACCTTAGTACAGCAACACTATGAACACTTTGCACCACAATTAGCTTTGTATTTTTTGTTTAATTAGTGTGCTTCTTGTATAATTTTGTGTATTGTATGCTTAATTTATGTTGTTTGTGTGAATGTTGCATCTCTAATGCTATATGCTAATGATGCTGATGCAAGTAACTTTTCTGTTGCACCTGCACACACAGTGTATAACAATAAATCCAGCTTGACAGAATTGTCCAATTCCATAGCTCCCTGAAAGTGGCCATGTAAGTACAGAGGATGGTAAAAAAAATATATGGCCTGCCTTCTTTATCTTCACTGGTCAGGACATTGAGCATAAGAAGGTCATGTCACAGGTACAGTATATAAAACTTCGTTTTGGCGGCTCTTTGCTTAGCAGTATTGTGTGCATTTCTAGTGGCCCCATTACAGAAAGCATGTGGCGGCTTTGTAAAGCTCCACATTACAAAGAATGCTTAGAGGGTATGGCCTATAAGGAGAGGATGGACAAACTGGGGTTGTTTTATCTTGAACAGTGACGTCCGAGGGGAGATTTGATAGTGGATGATACAATTATGAGAAGCATAAATAAGAGAAACAGAATATTTTTCCCAAGTAGAATTATCACATACAAGAGGAAATGGATTGAAGATTCCAGTTGGGACGGGATTTCAATGAGATAAGGAGAAGTGCAGGGCAAGAGTTTTACACAGAGAGTATTACAGGTGGAAGGAGATATATTAGTGGTGTTTATAAGGCTAGTAGACAGGCACATGGATATGCAGGGAATGGAGGGGCATGGATCGTTTATCGGCAGAAGAGAATGAGTTTAGTTTGGCATTGTGTTCAGAGCAGATGTTGTCTATTCCCATGTTGTGCTGTTCTATGTTTTATGTTCTATGTTCTAAAACTCTGTAATGGCTGGAATCAGACCTTATGCACGAGCAGATGGTTATGGTTATGGAAGTCAATCACTGCATTCGTACATGGCAATGTCTGAAGCCCAGTTATCTTTAGCTGCTTTAGTAATCACCTTCTTTCCATCACAATAGAGGATCAATGTTTTTGCACAATCTTCAGTTCCATCGACAACTCCTTAGTGAGTGAATCAGCCATTGTCTACATTCAGCAAGACCTAGAAAACAGAACTACCATGAAAAACAATTTCACTGGATCACTTGATAGGAACCAACTTCCCTCTTTATTGACTCTGACTATACCTCTCATTGCCTCAGTAAAACAGCCAGAATAGTCAAAGGCTCCAACCACTCCAATGGTTCTCTCTTTTCCCTTCGCCCATCGGGAAGATAATACAAAGGCCTGGAATCACATACCGTCTAGCCCAGGGACAACTTCTAACCCACATTTATCAGACACATAGATGGATCTCTTGCACAACAAGACTGACTCTTGACCTCACGATCTACCTTGATATGATCCTGAACTTTATCTTTTACCTGCATTGTACTTTTTGATAGCTTTTACACTTTATTTACCACTGTTATTATTTTATTTTATTCTGCTTCAATGCATTACAAATGCCTAGTCTTCCAGAAACTACCTGGAGAAAGTGGGGCTTACTATTAATCAGAAATTCAAACAGACCAGCTTCGTCGATAATGTGGCTAAAAGAGCAGACCAGTAGCTGGTTCCTGCGGTGGGCGATCCACCTCCTGATTACCCAAGGATTTTTCACCAATGCACTTGTCATAAATGAAATAGAATTATCTCCAGTGCCCAGGAAGAGTGCAGCTTCAGTGACTCTGCAGAAGCTAGACATCATTCAGGTAAAAATAGTCTGATTATCTCCTCTTCCGATATCATGATCTCCCCTCACAATCAGCAGAACGGGCTGCAGTGTGAATACTTTACAGAAGTTACTGCAGCTGATTGCCTAGTTCCTCTGACAATATTTCTCAAATCCACAACTTTTATTATTAAGCAGGACAAGCTAGCAGTTGGTGTTCACGTGCATTATCTCCAAGAGGAGCATAGGGAGCAAAACCAGCCACTGCAGTAGGTCAATGATTTGATCACCATCGGCTTCTCAAAGGAAGCTGGGAATAGGTCTTGGGAATGCAATCCTATTGAAGCTGCAAGATTCAGAAAATTAATAATTATAGAAACTAATTAAAGGTGAAGTACAATTTTGAGGCAGAAGTAAACTACAAATCCAGATCTGAATTGGAATAATTTCAAGAATTTTTAATATTGACTAGATGTAAACTGGAGTACAGGCAAATAATTGGCTAGATTAACCATTGGTATTCTCAAATACCTTGTGGAGAGAGATTAAAACAATGTCTTGGAGAGGCTTTGTATTCAGCCACTCAGTCAAGAAAGATGGTATAGTACAGGTGGAGAATTATGTCAATAATGGCTGCTGGTGATGTACAGTAAGTGATTTTAGGTATTATTTGTATACATTTATAAAACAGAACACTATTCTTCATTCCAGCAAATGACAGAAAAATCCAATAACCTTTATTTGGATTTCTGTAGTACCTTTAATGCAGAAATCATGAGAGGGAGAACACTAAATATTAGGTGATGAGCTTAGAATATGACTAAAACCTTGCTAAAATTGGAGACGAAGAGACAGTTGTACAAAGCACAGTGGCAGATAATAATAAAATAGGTCAAATTATTGGTCCTCAGCATTTGTAGAGGGATCTTGATTGATGGGATGATGGCAAAGAAGCAACGACTGGAATTTCTGGAAGCAATTCAGAAGGTAAAGGTTGCATACATGCCAAAGAGGAAGAGGTATTCTAAAGGCAAGGTGACACAACTATAGCTAAGAAGAGAAGTCAAAGCCAACATAAAAGCCAAAGTGATGGCATATAATAGAACAAAACTGAGTGGGAAGTTAGAGGAATGGGAAGTTTTTAAAAAACAACAGAAGGCAACTGAAAAGTGATTAAGAAGGTAAAGATGGAATATGAAAGTTAGCTTGCCAATAATATTAAAGAGGATACCAAAAGTTTCTTCAGATACATAAAGTGTAAAAGAGAGGTGAGTGTAGATATTGGACACTGGAAAACGATGCTAGAGAGGTAGTAATGAGAGACAAGGAAATGGTGGACAAACCGAATAAGTATTTTGCAACAGTCTTCACTGTGGAAGGCACTAACAGTATGGTGGAAGTTCCAGGTGTCAGGGGCCATGAAATATGTGAAGTTACACTGAAACGGAAAGATCTTAAGGTAGATAAGTCACCTGGACGAGATGGTATACACCCTAATGTTCTAAAAGAAGTGGCTGAAGATATTGTGGAGACATTAGTAATGATCTTTCAACAATCACTAGATTCTGGCATGGTTCCAGAAGACTGGAAAATTACAAATAACACTCTGTTCTTCAAGAAGAGAGAGAGACAGAAGAAAGGACACTATAGGCCATTTAGCCTGATCTGAGTGGTTGGGAAGATGTTGGAGTTGGTTATTAAGGATGAGGTTTCATGGTACTCGGAGGCACATGATACAATAAGTCATAGTCACAGAACAGAGTTGTGTAAGGACTGATCCCTGCAGAAAACAGAAAGGTGGGGGGGAAATGTGTTTGGTGGTGAGATCCAGTTGAATTCCTTCTTCTCCGCCACACCTGCTCTCAGGATGAGGCTTTTCTTTCTAGAATGAAGGAGATGCCCTCCTTTTTCAGGGAAAGGGGCTTCCCTTCCTCCGCCATCAATGCTGCCCTCAACCACATCTCTTCCATTTCTCGCACATCCGTTCTCACTCCATCTTCACACCACGCTGCTAGGGATAAGGCTCCTCTTGTCCTCACCTACAACTTCACCAGCCTCCGTGTCCAGCACATAATTCTATGAAACGTCCAACACCTCCAACTGGATCCCACCACCAAACACATCTTTTCCTCCTTCCTTTTTCCGCTTTCCAGAGGATTGCTCCCTACGTGACTCCCTTGTCCATTTGTACCCCCCATCACTTCCCACCGATTTCCCTCCTGGCACTAATCCTTGTAAGTGGAACAAGTACTACATCTGCCCTTACACTTCCTCCCTCACCACCATTCAGGGCCCCAGACTGTCCTTCCAGGTGAGGCGACACTTCACCTGTGAGTCGGCTGGTGTGGTATACTGCGTCTGGTGCTCCCAGTGTGGCCCTTTATATATTGCTGAGACCCGACGCAGACTGGGAGACCGTTTCGCTGAACACCTACGCTCTCTCCACCAGAGAAAGCAGGATCTCCCAGTGGCCACACATTTTAATTCCACGTCCCATTCCCATTCTGATATGTCCATCCATGGCCTTCTCCACTGTCAAGATGAAGCCACACTCAGTTTGGAGGAACAACACCTTATATACCGGCTGGGTAGCCTCCAACCTGATGACATGAACATTGACTTCTCTAACTTCTGCTAATGCCCCTCCTCCCCTTCTTACTCCATCCCTTATCTATTTGTTCATTTGTTTGTCTGCCTGTTCGCTTGTTTGTTTGTTTGTTTATTTATTTATTTATTTATTATTCCCCCTTATTTTTCCTCTCTCTTTTCTCTCTCTCTGCTCCTCTCACAATCACTCCTTGCCTGCTCTCCATCTTCCTCTGGTGCTCCCCTCCCCCTTTCTTTCTCCCTAGGCCTCCCGTCCCATGATCCTCTCCCTTCTCAATCTGCGTATTCCTTTCACCAATCACCTTTCCAGCTCTTAGCTTCACCCATCCTCCTCCTGTCTTCTCTTATCGTTTCAGATCTCCCCCTTCCCCTCCCACTTTCGAATCTCTTACTATCTTTTCTTTCAGTTAGTCCTGATGAAGGGTCTCGGCCTGAAACTTTGACTGTACTTCTTCCTATAGATGCTGCCTGGCCTGCTGAGTTCCACCAGCAATTTGTGTGTGTTGCTTGAATTTCCAGCATCTGCAGATTTCCTCGTGTTTGGTTGATGTTTTGTACTTTGATTTTCAGACAGCCTTTGACATGATGTCACACATGAAGCTGATTAATAAGCTACAAGCCCATGGTGTTTCAGGAAGGATTCTAGCACGAATAAAGCAGTGACTGTTTGGCAGGAGGCAAAGAGTGGGAATAAAGGGAGCATTTTCTGGTTGGCTGCCCATGATTAATGGTGTTCCATAGGGGTCTGTGTTGGAACCGATTCTTTTTATGTTATTTGTCAATGATTTGAATGATGGAATTGATGGCTTTGTTGTTAAGTTTTAGATGGTATGAAGATAGGTGGAGGGGCAGGAAGTTTTGAGGAAGTAGAGAGGCTGCTGAAGGACTTAGACAGGTTAGGAGAATGGGCAAAGAAGTGACAGATGGAATACAGTTTTGGGAGGTGTTTGGCCATGCACTTTGGTAGAATAAATGAAAGGCTTGACTACTTTCTAAATGGAGGGAAATTAGAATAGAACTGAGCTGCAAAGAGGTTTGGGAGTCCTTGTGCAGGATTCTCCAAAGTTTATATGTAGGTTAAGTCCATAGTGAGGAAAACAAATGCAATGTTAGCATTCTTTTCAAGAGGATCGAATATAAAATAAAAGATGTAATGTTGAAACTCTATAAAGCACTGGTGAGGCCTCACTTGGAGTAGTGTGTGCTTATCTTGGAAAGGATTAACTGAAACTGGAGAGGCTTCGAAGGAAGATCAGAAAAATGATTTCAGGATTGAATGGCTTGTCATGTGAAAAGTGTTTAATGGCTCTTGACCTATATTCGCCAGAAATTATTAGCGTGAGGGGTAACCTCATTGAAAACTATCGAATGGTGAAAGGCATTGGAAGAATGCATGTAGAGAAGATGCTTCCTCTGGTGGGAGAGTCTAAGCCCAGAGGACACAGCCTCAGAATAGAGAAGTGTCCTTTTAGAATGGAGGTGAGAAGGAATTTCTTCAGCTAGAGAGTGATGAATCTTGGAATTCTTTGCCACAAGCAACTGTGGAGGCCAAGTCTTTGTGTAAATTTAAGGCCGAGGTTGATAGATTCTTGATTGGTCAGGGCATGAAGGGATATGGGAAGAAGACAAGAGATTGGGACCGAGAGGAAAATTGGATCAGCCATGATGAAATGGCAGAACAGACTTGATGAGCCAAATGGCCTAACTCTGCTCTTATATCTTATCATCATAGGGTCTTATGGTATTTTAAGACACTTAATTGTAGCACCAAGGAAATTCACTGCAATTGTGATTGTGGCTGTATAACGGCATCGCCCCCCGCCCCCCATCACCACCACCCTGTGCTAGTGTTGAGGAAGCTCTCTGTGAGATCCATGGTGCCAGCCAAGACCTCTAAGCCACACGCCCTGTCAGTCTCCTTATTATTGCTGGCAGTGTCAACCATCTTAACTTAAAAGCAGTCTTGCCTAAGTACTATCAGTGTTGACTTTTCTGCCACATTAGACCTGGTTTATACCAGCATCCCTGGTGCATACAAGGCTGCCCCTGGCCCATCTTGGATACTCTGAGCACGTATTTATTCTGCTAATTCCTGCTTACAGTTTACCGATTAACCAAGTCAAGCTAGTTCAAAGGGAAAGAATGACCCGGCCAGAAGGAGTAATCTCAGCTTTACAGTACAATTCTGAAATTACAGATGAGAATCCCTTCATGGAGGTGGCTACCCAGAACCAAGACTTTAACTTCGAAGAATATTCAGGATCTGTGACTAGCTAGATAGAGGAGTGCACGGAGGATGCCACTGCTATTAAACACATCTCTGTGAGGGCAAATCAGAACCTGTGGTTGACAGCAGAGCTTAGGTTCTGCCATGAGATTGGGTTGCAGCCTTTGGTTCGGGGAAAAGAAGATGGATCTTAGGTTAGCACCAGGAAGGGAAGACAGGATTATTCACAGAGAAAATGCAGCCATTTCTGTGACACCAGAGATACGTGGCAGGGCATTCAGGGCAATCCGTCAGTGAGGAAGGTCCCCCTCTCTCCTAGGGGCAGGCAGTCTATCTGACTGAGCTGATGTGAGGAAGACCCTTGACAGGGTCAATCCATGTAAATCTGTGTGGCTGGTTAACTTACCGGGTCAGGTGCTGAAGGACTCTGCAGCCCAGTTAACAGAGGTCCTAATAGACATCTTCATCATTTCCAGAGAACAGTCACCTGTCTCCCTGGACTTCAAGGCAGGCAGCATCTTCCCAGCATCAAAGAGGGTGGCGGTAACAGCTACAGTCCAGTGTCACTGACCTCAATAGTAATGAGCTGACAATGACATAGCCTTGGCTTTATTTCCACTCCATCTGGTCCCTCCTGGACAATAATGCCTCATACCTAACGATTCAGGAACAGCTTCTTCCACTCTGCCATCCAATTTTGAAACGGACATTGAACACATGAACACTACCTCAATACTTCCTCATTTCTGCTCTTTTGCACTATTTATTTTAACTATTTAATAGACATACAGTATATATACTTACAGTGGTTCAGTTTTTTCCAGTATTTCTTTATTGAGTATTTCATAGTACTGCCGCAGTAAAGTTAACAAATTTCACAGCATATGCTGATGATATTAAACTAGATTTTGATTCTGCTACACAAGGGTGCTGCTCATCAACTTCAGCTCGGTGTTCATCAGAATCAAATTAGGTTTAGCTTCATCGACATATGTTGTGAAATTTGTAAACTTGGCAGCAGCAGTACAAGCAAAACATTGTAAAGTAGAAAGAGAAAAATTAATAACTAAACCAATGACAGTAAGTAGATATATGTATTTAAATAGTTAGATTAAAAAGAATGCAACACAGAAATAATATTAAAAAAAAGTGAGGTGGTATTCATGGGTTCAATGTCCATTTAGGAATCGGATGGCAGAAGGGAAGCAGCTGTTCCTGAATCACTGAGTGTGTGTCTTCAGGCTTCTGTACCTCCTTCCTGAATGTAACAAAGAGAAGAGTGCATGTCCTGGGTGATGGGGGTCCTTAGTAATGGACACCACCTTTCTGAGGCACTGATCCTTGAAGATGTCTTGGATACTATAGAGGCTAGATGACTAACTTTACAATGTTCTGTAGCTTATTTCGGTCCTATGCAGTAGTACCTCCCCCCCCCCCACCCCACACACACCAGACAGTGATGCCTCCTGTCAGAATGATCTCCACGGTACATCTATAAAAATCTCTTCAAATTCCTAATGAAATATAGCCACTGCCTTGCCTTCTTTATAGCTGCATCAATACGCTGGGAACAGGTGAGATTATCCTTCAGAAGCTGGTGGGTAAACTGTCCTCATTGAGTCTCAACTCCTCTTTTCGAAACTGGATCTTGAACTTCTCAACAGAAGGACCACAGTCAGTCTGTGCTGGTGGCAGTAACTCTAGCTCCATCGTGCTCAGATCCAGCGTCCCACCGCAGTGTGCTCAACCCACTGTTGAACACGTAGTTAATACATGACTTTACTGATAGATCCAGCTCAAAATGAATCATCAAACTTCAAAGTAAATTCATTATCGACGTACTTGAGATTTGTTTTCTTGCAGGCATACACAGTAAATCCAAGAAATGGAACAGAATCAGTGAAAGGACACACATCTTCAAATTTGCTGAAGATACAACAGGGGTTGACCTCATCAACAACGATGACAAGAGGAAGTAGAGCGGCTTGAGGTATGGTGAGAGAGCAACAGTTTGATTCCCTATGTGGACAAGAGATGATTGTGGACTTTAAGAAGGTGCTAGCTGACCACTCCTCACTGCACATGAACAGCTCCTCCACAGGGAGAGTTAGGATCACAAAGCTTCTGGGAGTGCACATAACACCTGATCCCTCAGCATCATCTCTTTAGTCAAGAAAGCACAGCAGTGTCTGTGTTTCCAGAGGAGTTTGAGGTAAATGTGACTCCCTTCCCCATCAGCTCCCCATTGTAACCAATTTTTAAAAGAGCACCATTGAGACTGCCCTGGCCAGCTGCATCTCCATCTGATGCAGGAATTGCAAGGCACCTGACTGCAAGACTCAACAAAGGATTGCAAGGATGGCTAAGTGGACCATTAGGTCTTCTCTTCCAGCCATCTGAGAATTTTATCAGGAGTGTTGTGTACGCAGGGCCGTTTGCATCATAAAGGATCCCCTTGTCTCCCGTGCATCCCTTCCACACCCTCCCCCCCACATCATCAGGCAGGAAACTTCTGGGATTTTAAAAATTATTTGTTAATTTATCTGTGATAACATTACTTTACGTGTTGTGTGTAAGTATTATATATTGTGTTGTGCACCCTGATACAAAGGAACTTTGTTTCGTTTGGCAGTATACATGTATACAGCTGAGCAACAATAAACCTGAACTTGAACTCGACTGAAAGGAATTGTTTAGAGATATCTGAGGAATGAAGGACCCATCTCTGACAGTAATAGGATAGTCAATATAACATAGAAGTACAGTTGCGTCAGCATGTATTAATCAGTCTGATGGCCTGGTGGAAGCAACTGTCCCAGAGCCTGTTCGTCCTGGCTTTTATGCTGCTGTACCGTTTGATAGCAATGATAGCAGTTTGATAGCAAAATGATAGCAGTTTGAACAGTTTGGGTTTGGGGTCACTTGTGTCTTCAATGATCCTTTGGGCCCTTTTCTACACACCTGTCTTTGTAAATGTCCTGAACAGTGGGAAGTTCACATCTACAGAAGCACTGGGCTGTCTGCACCACTCTCTGCAGAGTCCTGCGATTGAGGGAAATACAGTTACCATACCAGTCAGGATGCTCTTAATTGTGCCCCTATAGAAAGTTCTTAGAATTTGGAGGCCCATACCAAACTTCTTCAACCGTCTGAGGTGAAAGAGGTGCTTTTGAGACTTCTTCACCACACAGCTTGTTTGAGTTTGATTTCACCATTCAAGAGAAGTATTCAATAGATAGATAGATGATAGAGGTATGAAGGGCTATGGTCCCAATGCGGCTGATGGGAGTAAGCAGTTTAAATGATTCAGTATAGAGAAGCTGTGCCAAAGGACCTGTTTCTGTGCTGTATTTTTCTAAGATTCTCTGACTGTAATTATGTAAATGTATGGTTGAAGGGTGGCTGAATGTTCAGTTTCCATAAAATTTCTCCCTGTGTTTTGAAGACTCTAAAAGGCCAAAGTCAGAAATTAAAGTGTGCTGAATGTTATATAAGACAGTATAGGCTTGTGAAAATAGTATGGATCAACAACATAAAGTGATTGCAGAACAGAAGTATGGATTTTAAATGTCTTACACGGAAGCACGTATAGAATTAAGAGTGGCAGAAATAGGGTGGGTAGTCAGAATCTTTTCCCTGGTAGCCATATCAAAAATAAAATGGCATATTTTCCAGGTGAGAGGAAGGATTTTTAAAAGGGATTTGAGGGGAAGGTTTCTTTACATGGAAAGTAGTTAAAATCTGGAATTCACTGCGAGAGAAGGTGGCAGAGCCATGTACAGTTCACTATGCTTTTAATTAAGGAAGGTGGTGCCCCAGCTGTCACAGTCTATATCAAACATTTGAATGGCTGGATCCAGTGTCCAGGTTTTCAGATGATGCAAAGTTAGATGGCAGTGTGGGTTGAAGATCCAAATGAAGTCCACGTGAAGGAAATAAAGAACTAAACCAAGTATGGGAGGCATGTGAAGAAATGTATAAGAAATTCCTTATGAGAAGACTAACATCAGTGATCCTGGAGAAATTGCCTTAGGAGATGACCAGCTTCAGTGACTCTGGAGAAATTGCCTTAGGAGATGACCAGCTTCAGTGACTCTGAAGAAGTTGCCGTAAGAGATGACCAGCTTCAGTGACTCTGGAGAAGTTGCCGTAAGAGATGACCAGCTTCAGTGACTCTGGAGAAGTTGCCGTAAGAGATGACCAGCTTCAGTGACTCTGGAGAAGTTGCCTTAGGAGATGACCAGCTTCAGTGACTCTGGAGAAGTTGCCTTAGGAGATGACCAGCTTCAGTGACTCTGGAGAAGTTGCCGTAAGAGATGACCAGCTTCAGTGACTCTGGAGAAGTTGCCGTAAGAGATGACCAGCTTCAGTGACTCTGGAGAAGTTGCCTTAAGAGATGACCAGCTTCAGTGACTCTGGAGAAGTTGCCGTAAGAGATGACCAGCTTCAGTGACTCTGGAGAAGTTGCCGTAAGAGATGACCAGCTTCAGTGACTCTGGAGAAGTTGCCTTAAGAGATGACCAGCTTCAGTGACTCTGGAGAAGTTGCCGTAAGAGATGACCAGCTTCAGTGACTCTGGAGAAGTTGCCTTAAGAGATGACCAGCTTCAGTGACTCTGGAGAAGTTGCCGTAAGAGATGACCAGCTTCAGTGACTCTGGAGAAGTTGCCGTAAGAGATGACCAGCTTCAGTGACTCTGGAGAAGTTGCCGTAAGAGATGACCAGCTTCAGTGACTCTGGAGAAGTTGCCGTAAGAGATGACCAGCTTCAGTGACTCTGGAGAAGTTGCCGTAAGAGATGACCAGCTTCAGTGACTCTGGAGAAGTTGCCTTAAGAGATGACCAGCTTCAGTGACTCTGGAGAAGTTGCCTTAGGAGATGACCAGCTTCAGTGACTCTGGAGAAGTTGGCTTACTAGATAACCAACATCAGTGATTCTGGAGAATTTTCCTAACTAGATAACCAACATCAGTGACTCTTGAGAAGTTGCCTTAGGAAAAGACCAGTATCAGTGACTCTGGAGAAGTTGCCTTGGGAGTTGGCCAGCATCCACCTCATATGAAGAAGCTGAGTGAGGGACTTAGAGATGAACTCGCCAAGACCGCAACTCAACCAGGTTCAGCAAGAGTGCCTAATACCTTAATATGGGCAGTGTGGTTTGGACGTTGTAAAAGTAAAGGGTTGTGCAAATAATTAAGAGTTATCAAACTAGAGTTAAATGATTGCTTGAAACCACGTGGTGAATCTTCGAGTTGTTTGAATCAATCTTGATTAATAAGTATATTTGATAGGCAAAGTCATTGGGCTGCATTATCATTTGTTGCATTGAATTGGCGATAGAATGCCTGCTTAACTTCAGGTGTCAGTATTCAGAATCGGTCTGCCAATGTCTGTTCAGCTTTCCCTCTTCCCTTGGCTGGCCACAGCTCCCAGGATGTCTGACGAAGTAATTCCAGCATGGGTATACAAGATATTGATGAGAATTGGATTAAGAAAGTAAGAAGTAAGTCTGAATCTGTTGTTCAGTTATTTTTGCAAGGGTAGAGTGTTTCCTGTATGAGCAAGCATACTTGGCCTTGATGGCAATCTGCCATTGAGTCCATTATACATTACCGTAGAATTGAACATCTTACTTTATTTTAATGGACTAGAAGGTAGATTATTAAAACCTATGACAAGGCAGTATAAAATATATTGGGATAATTTATTGTCACGGTCACTACGTTGATTGAGATGCAATCACTCAAGTTTGCTCAGCATTTTTTTTCTGGGTAAGTTGTATTTAACAACTAGTAGCTGAAAATGTCTAGAAATAAGTGCTCTGTTTACTGTGTTATATAATCAAATTTTGATGTTTTTTTTCCATATCTCTTGAAAATGTGGTCATTTTAGGGGAGCAACACACAAAATGCTGAAGGAATTCAGCAGGTCAGGCAGCATCTATGGTAAAGACTACAGTTGATTTTTCAGGCTGAAACCCAGGGTTTCACCACTTTGTGAAATATGACACAGCACTTCTAGCTAGAGGACTGTAACACAGAAGCAGGTTCATAAGTTTGGGAAGTGAGACTGAAGACACTGATTACAAATAAGCACATAAATCATTTATTTACAAACAGTAAGAGATACGATCAAACATCAAAGTCCCCCAAATTGGGAAAACTACAAAACTAAATATTCATCACACAGGTACTTAGCTAAGATTGCAAGTCTGGAGCATACTTTCCCAAAGGTTATTCATGACCTCAGTGTGAAGCAGGCCCTGGGGATGAAAGAAAAGCAGCTGAGCTTCTCGTGTATGATACCCCTATACCCATGAGGTGCCTGAAACCGGACACCAGTGCCTTGACACCCAGGGAACCAGTGAGAAAGAGCTACTGCGTGTTTCAAACAGGCCAACAGATGACCAGCACAGTACAGGTGGCTTTTGACTGACAAGTAAATCAACCCCCTGACATGACAAGCACATCACATTTCATGTATATAGACAGAAGGCTGAAACCATGCAGCAGGACAGACTTTATCTTTGGAGAAAGAAAAATAATTAATTTAACGATTAAAATCATTGAAAGGTTGTGATGAAAGTTCATCAATCAAAAACATTAATCCTGTTTCTCCCTCCACTGATGCTGCTTGACCTGCTGAGTATTTCCAAGTTGTGTTGGTTATCTCGTAATTCAGACTTCCAGCATGTGCAATAATTTGGTATTCGAATGGTCATCAAGTGTTTATTGCTTGAAATGTATGTGGAGTTACATCATCTATTCACCTGAAGCACTAAAATTGTAATTAGTTTACATTTTGCTGATTCAGAATTGGTGTTGGCAAGTCATAGTGTTTTCGTAAATCTTCATTGTACACAGAAGAAAACAGGAGTTGGAGTAGGCCTCCAATCCCGACATGGCTCCCTGCCATTCAATGATCAACGCTGGCCTCAACTCCTGTCCCTGCAGCTACAAATGCAGCAACAATCAATATGAAGCTGAGAAAGGGTTTATAAACAAAACCCGAGATTTATTAACCTCTGCTCAAAGCTTAGAAAAGTAAATAAATTACTAACTTAACCGGAAGTTAACAGTTAGGCAGCAATATCTAACGAACAGTCAAACTTAGATACTGTTCTTAATGAGTTCTCATCCAAGCACAGACTTAAAGTGGTAAATTCAAAAGTCCATGTGCTTTATACAGTCATTAAGGAGAGACTTCCCCGAAACAATGATTCCTTCGAAATAACAACGAATCTGCCAATCCCACAGCTGAGAGATGCCTTGTTCCAAGAAATCACAAGGAAAATAAAGGGACTGACCTTTTGATTGGAGGGTGGTCACTGCACAAACCTTCCCCACCTTGCAGGGGTTTAACTCAAAAGTGCATGCCACAATTCCCAAATGAATTCAAAAAAAGGATGGATTATTCCCAAGACACTGAACGACAGTAACTTTATCCAATCCTTTGAACTCAGGTAACTCCGGTAATGCCTTCACTTCCGATACTGGACTGTAAGGGAAAAATAAAACAAACAAATAAAACAAACAAAACCAGTGGAGTCTCCACACCTCCGACCGGGAACAACAACGTTGCATCAAAAATAAAAATGAGAACTATGTCACAGACCACGGGATGGTTTAAATACTGTTTAGAACATACCATCACGTGACATAACACCATCCCACTCACAAAACCATTACATCATCCCACTGTCCTGTGCTCAAACTGTGAGTATGTAACACTGCAGAAAATTTTTAACAAGCCAGTCATGTCTTAGAAGCCTAGGATGATGGCACCTTACGGCGACTCCTTTGCTTGCACTTTTGGAAACAGCTCTATTTCTATATTTAATATCTCTTTTTTTTTCCTTTTCAGGTTTCTTTTGAAGACCCTGACCTGGAATTACATGCTGGCTTTTGGTTCTTTGCTCCAGGGCCTCACGACCATTGGTTTCTGATTTAGTGTACCTTTGGGGTGCCGGACTTTCGTGGCTCTGGAGGTGGGCAGATTTGAGGTCAGTGCCGCTGCAGTAAACTGGTGTGCTGTGGGAGACAGAAGATCGTAAGCAGCAAGCTGGCTGCGTGCTCAGAGACACAAGGTCTTTGGGCACAGAGCTTGGAAAAAGCGACGCAACAGATTTTTAACATCGTAAATCAGAGTGTTTGTTATGTCTCCCCTCTTGCTGTGAAATTGGGACACCTTTTTTTTCCTTTACTAGGGAGAGAGAGAGAGAGCCTGTTGTATGTCAAATTACTGAGTGAACAAGTAGTCTTTGGGTACAGCAAGTCTCCGTCTTTATTGATGCTTTGCTGCACGCTTGAGTGCTCGGTGGAGGGTCCAGATGCTTTTTTGTTGGTGGGGGAGTGGGTGGGTCATCGCTTTGCTGCTTATGCATGGGAGGGAGAGTTGGAGGGGGCTTTGGGGTTCTAACGTTTAACTGTCATTCCTTTGGGGCACTTCTCTATTTTTGTGGATGGTTGCGAAGAAGAAGAATTTCAGGATGTATATTGTATACATTTCTCTGACAATAAATTGAACCTACTGAAGTCAAGTTAAATCAAGTTTATTGACATTTGTGCAACTACTGTGAGGTACAGGAAGAATGAAAGGCGTGTATGCAGGAGAATCACAGGCATGCAGGTACAGACAACACACGGAATATACACTCTGTGGCCACTTTATTAGGTACACCAGCTCATTAATGCAAATATCAAATCAGCCAACCACCAAGCAGCAACTCGGTGCAGAAAAGCATGCAGACCTGTCAAGAGGTTCAGTTGTTGTTCAGACAAAGAAATCATCAAGCACTGTAAGCAGTGCAGACGAAGACTGGGGAATTTGGGAACTTTCAGAGAGGCAAATGGTCTCTGTCCAGACCATAGAAGACAGTTTAATAAGGGTAAATAATGAAAGTTGCTTAATTAAAATTAAGAGTATTCCAGCAGTACAACAAAGGCCCTTTGGCTTAGAATGGTGTTTTGAAATGTAACAATGTATTGCAAGAAAACAGCTCTTTCAGCCCTATTCGCCCATGTTGACCAACTTCAGCTAGTCCCTTTAGCCTACATTTGGCATAAATCCCTTTAAACCTCTAACCTTTCCTATCTACATATTTATCCAAAACCATTTGCCTCAGCCGGTTTTACTGGCAGTTTGTTCAATATATGCACCATCCTCCGCATGAAGAATTTTCACCTTGTGACCCTTTTAAATCATTTCCAGCTGATGTTAAACCTATGCCCCCTAGTTTTTGTTTTGTTTTCACTGGGAAAATGACAGTGTGCATTCACCCTGTCAATGCCCCACATAAGTTTACTTGCAACTCTAATGCCAATGCACAGTCTCCTGTGCTTGAAAGAATGAAGTCTTAACCTGCGCAGTCTCCTCCCATTATTTAGGCACATCTAGAAGTTCTGCATTCAGTCTATCATCAACAAATGGAATATTTTCCCTGATTGTGCAATAGGTGCAAAAACCCATGAACAATATAGTGGAAGAGTGGCATACTGCCTTTTGGAAACTCTTACATAAATCAGGATGGGATAAATGAATTATGGTGAGTGTTTATATAGTCCATAGTCAATGTGCATCCTAGTGAAGCCTGTTTTTGTTAGGTTCCTGGACTTATTCTGTGGCATTTTGGCAAATATTGCAAATAAGACCATGCTTTCTGTTGGCTATTCCAGTGTTCAAAATACTGAAGGGATACAGATGGTGTTGTTGTTACTGTGATACTGATGGGACATCTTTGAAGTTTTGAAGCTACTTCTTGCCTGTCCCACTTTATCAGAAACATTTCTGGTCCTTAATCACTCAGTATGATGCGACACCTATACGAGTAAATATAGGAACAAATATGTAGAGCTAAAACTTTTGTTAAGCCTCTTTGCATATACAAATAGAGGTTCAATGCTAGAAAAATGTATTTGATGTATAAGGGACTCCCGCTTCCAAGTAAAGAATGCACTAACCATTGTAATGAAAATGTATTTCCTATCACATCACTTGTGACACAAATTTTCTGGGAAGATAAATATCAAATGAAGGACTGCCAACTTTTCAAATTGCATCCACCCAGATATCAGACGGGTCCAAATAGAGAATCCAGAGACGAGTGGCAACTAGTTGCATCTGTCATCAATACATTTGTCTGCGGGGGTGTTCAGCAGTTCTTCGTTCCTGCAATTCTCTATCCCATTCCCATCCTGACCTGTCTATCTATGGACTTCTGTGTGCTTACAATATGCCCCAGTGTAAGCCTGAGGCAGAGTAGCTAACCTTTCACCTTCCATACACTATATCAAATTCTTTATCTCAGGTAACTTCCCTTCTCCATTTCTATATGAGAGCTGGCAATTTCTTCTGTAAATTGTCCTTCAGTGACATCAGCTCTCTTTTTCTGTCTCCTGGCCTACTGGGATGTCCTACAGTCCCGCATTTTGTCCTGAGATGGGGCAATGAGAAAAATGGGACAAAAAATTAGGCAGCAATTATTTAGATGTACCCTAATTAGAACTGATGCAAAACAAAGAATAGGAGGGTGAATAGTTAGTTTTAAAATGGATCTCACATATTCTCAGCTGATACAGAAACCAGCCATCTAGAAGAAACAACAGGAAAGAGGTGCAAAATTAAATTTGAGAATATAATTTTAAAATCTATTTCTATTGTGTCAACTCCATAACATTAATCAGGAGCAAGTAAAATGTATTGCAATTAACACAAAAAATAATGCTTATTAATGTAGATTAAAAAATTAAAATTAAAGTGATTTTGTG
This sequence comes from Hypanus sabinus, assembly GCF_030144855.1. Lineage (NCBI taxonomy): Eukaryota > Metazoa > Chordata > Chondrichthyes > Myliobatiformes > Dasyatidae > Hypanus > Hypanus sabinus. The sequence goes on along the minus strand of NC_082719.1, from coordinate 42,196,129 downwards.
TCTATAATTAGATGCTGGCAGGATTGCTTAATGCTCTGAGTATAACGTAGCTTCTGCTGTGCTACTTAGTCGCACTGATTTGATCTTCTGTGCTAAATAGAATGATGACAGTCAGAACATCATTATAATCGGTGGCAGAATCTCGGGTTTTAGCTGGAGGCACACAACCCCAGACATATTCCAATCCAAAATTCATGCTGAAATCTGCGAGCATTGCCATAAGAGTAAGGAAAACAGACCAATGGTGCATTAAATTTGCAGACTGCCCATCACAATTTTGAGTATGGTACATTGTTGGTAAAATCTGAGGTGAAGCCAATTAGGCATTGCATTGGCAGAATGTCAACAGCCATGAATTGTGTCCAGTGTGAATGAGTCTCTTGAAAAACAATGGCAATAAAAAGAGGAAAAGAGGCCGCCGTTGATTGTGGAAGTTACGTAATTTTAGAGACACCGTTTAACAGTTCGGTACAGAAACCAAGCAGGCATTTCCATCAAATTGCCAGCAAATGGTCATTATTTAATGCTTATTGCTTCGATTTTATCAGGTTCTTTTATTCACCGAGTTCATCTGAGGCCTCCAATCCAGAGCAAGGAGATTGCAGTTAAATGTCACAAGTTGCAGATGGCACAGCTAAGGAGATCCCCCGATGACATGACCATCCATCTGTAATAATCAAATCAAGCAACAAGTATGATGAAGTGCTCTGCATAGTTGGTTTGGGCACTTTAAAGACTTCAACCTTTAAAAAAGAACAATTTGATACATTCATTGGGAAAAATCAAGATTGTCATCCTGAAGAAATACAAAAACCAATTAAAATTTTCAAGGCAAAATTTAAATGTTGTAGAACTAAATTTTGACACCTTCCTTTTATATCAGAATTGGATTTAATTTCACAAAGCACATATCATGAAATTTGTTAAATTTACTGCAGCAGTACATGTGATATGTGGCTCGTTAACCCCTCACTATCAGCCACTGGAGTCCATGGCAAGAAACCCACCTCTCTCAATTTTCGTACCTCTTTTGTCCCACCAAACTCGTGAAGTTGGGATGTCTCACCCACCCAAACCCCAGTTTGTGTGAATACAGTGTGATTTACTGTGTCTGGCAATCGCCCGTCGGCAAGAGATAACAGATCGTATGCTGCATACAATTATAAAGAAGCATATTTAAGTAAGTTAACTTAAGCAAACAGTTATTAAAGGAAAGAAAAAATAACAAAAAGGGCCCATTATACTTCAACAGACACCTGTGCACAGTGGAACTCAAATCTTCCAGAAGCCATTGTTTTCAACGTACACACTACACCTTGTTGTATTCACTGCTTTCCTCCTGGGCTCTGTTGGAACACACTTCCCCACTAGGTCAAATCCTATGGCCAGTTCTCTCAAGCTCCTCCTCTCTCCATCTCCCACCAAAAATAGACCTTGACCCACCTCAGCGTTCATCACAAAAACTCTCCCCCAGCATTCTCTGGAACCTTCTCCCAGTTCCACTCTCCTGATTGGATAACACACTTTCCTAAGCATCCCTTATCTTTAACGGTAACTCAAACACTGCTTCTACAGAAAAACCATTACATGAAATTCCCTACAGCAGTTAAACCTTTACCAGGGTATTTCATAAGATAAATAAATATAGAGAAAAAAGTGAGTTACATTAACTGAGTTTTATATATATATCTGTTAAATAGTTAAGTTAAAATAAGTAGTGCAAGTAACAAAAATAAAAAGTGGCAAGATAGTGAGTACGGGTTCAATGTCCATTTAGAAATCAGATGGCAGAGGGGAAGAAGCTGTTCCTGAATCACTGAGTGTGTGCCTTCAGGCTTCTGTACCTCCTACCTGAGGATAACAGTGTGAAGAGGAAGTGTCCCGACGAAGGATTTCGACCCGAAAAGTTGACTGCTTCTTTCAACAGATGCTGCCTGACCTGCTGAGTTCATCCAGCTTTTCTGTATGTCCTGGTGTGAAGAGGATATATCTTGGGTGATGGTGTTCTTTAATGATGGATGCCACTTTCCTAAGGCACCACTCTTTGAAGATGTCTTGGATAACAATGGAGGATGGTAGCTGAGTAACTTTAAAAATTTCTGCAACTTATCTCGATCTTGTGCAGTAGCCCCCCCCCCCCATACCATTATACCATTATACCATTGTGGCCCATTTAATAGTAAGGGCATGGCAAAATTTAGAAGTGCGGTAGTAATTAGTCAGTACAGGTGCAAATTTTGCCCTCTAGACTAAAGCATGTTTGTATAGCTCTCAGCGGCTCCATTTTGAAAAATTCTTTAACAATTTTTCCCCTAGATGTCCAGTTTTCTGTGCAATTGCCTGGTTTAGTAGCAGACAAATATGACAAACCAGGCTATCGAATTATTCCACCAGTAAGGTGGCTTACTGTTTCATTCTGAATATGCAGGCTGGTCTATTTCATTCTGACTTACACTTTCTACACCACTCTCTGTCTATTCCCTTTACTTGTCTTGACATTTCCAATCCCTCTCACAGGAAGCATCAGTGCTATTTGCAGCAGTCACTCTTTGCGATGGTGAATATCACATTCACTTGCAAAGATAATTCTCCCAATTTCCTTATTGAAATGATGACTAAACGCATTACATTTATATCAAGGAAACAGAATAAGAAAAGGGGGATAAAGAAACATCTTAGAAGAGAACAGACAGACATTTCAGCAAGGTAGATCCATTGATACATTCATATGAATGAGGAGCAGGAGTAAACCACCTGACCCCTCCATAATTTCATAAGATCAGAATCAGAATCAGGTTTAGTACCACTGGCATATGTTGTGGAATTTGTTGTTAATGCAGCAGCAGTACATTACAATAGATAATAATAAAAATATTGTTATGAATTACAGTAAGTGTGTGTGTTTTGTGTATATGTATATATTTTTAAAAAGTTAAATAAGTACAAAAAGAATGGGGAGAAAAGTGGTGAGTTAGTGTTCATGGGTTCAATGTCCATTTAGAAATCTGATGGTAAAAGGGAAGAAGCTATTACTGAGTCAATGAGTGTGTGACTTCAGGCTTCTGTATCTCCTCCCTGATGCTGGCAATGAGAAGAGGGTGATGGGGTGATGGGGGTCCTTAATGATGGATGCTGCCTTTTTGAAGCATTGCACCTTGAAGATGTCCAGAATGCTGGGGAGGCTAAAGCCCATTTTGGAGTTGATTGAGTTTACAATTTTCTGCAGCTTATTTCAGTACTGAATCAAGAAGTCATCTCTCCGTCGCAGTGGTGTCAAGAAAACAACCTCTCCCTCAATGTCGCAAGAACAAAGCTGGTTGTGGATTACAGGAGGACTGGAGATGGGCTAACCCCTATTGGCATCAATGGATCAGGGGTTGAGAGGGTAAACAGCTTTAAGTTCCTCGGCATCCATATCACCAAGGACCTCACGTGGTCTGTGCACACCAGCTGTGTGGTGATAAAGGCACAAAAGCACCTCTTTCACCTCAGACGGCTGAGTAAGTTTGGTATGGGCCCCCAGATCCTAAGGACTTTCTACAGGGGCAAAATTGAGGGCATCCTGACTGGCTGCATCACTCCCTATTACGGGAACTGTACCTCCCTCAATCACAGGACTCTGCAGAGAGTGGGGTGGACAGCCCAACACATCTGTAGTTGTGAACTTCCCATGATTCAGGACATTTACAAAGTCAGGTGTGTAAAAAGGGCCCAAAGGATCATTGAGGACCCAAGTCACCCCAATCACAATCTAATCCAGCTGCTACCATCCAGGAAATGGTTCTGCAGCATAAAAGCCAGGACCAACAGATTCCCGGACAGCTTCTTCCACCAGGCATCAGACTGATAACTCACACTGATTTAAGTGCATTTCTATTTTACATTGACTGTTCTATTTATTATTAATTATTATGTTACTATGATTGCTCATTGCACATTTAGATGGAGACATAACGTGAAGATTTTTACTCCTCATGTATGTGAAGGTTGTAAGAAATAAAGTCAATTCAATTCAATGCTTTGTAGTGTCCCCCCCCCCCACCCTAAATACCAGACAGTGATGCAGACAGTTAGAACGCTGTCCATGACATTAGTAGAAATTTGTGAGTGTTTTTAGTGACATATCAAATCTCCCCAAACTCCTAATAGCCACTCTCATACCTTCCTCTTAACTGCATCGATATGTCGGGTCCAGGATAAATCCTCAGAGATGTCAACACCCAGGAACTTGAAATTGCTCACCCTTTCTACTTCTAATACCTCAATGAGGACCACTGTATGTTCTCTCATTTTACACTTTCTGAAGTCTACAATCAGTTCTTTGGTCTTACTGATGTTGAGTGCAAGGTTGTTGTTGCAACACCACTCAACTAGCTGATCTATCTCGCTCCTGTATGCCTTCTTGTCACAATCTGAAATTCTGCCAACAACAGCAGTGTCATCAGCAAATATACAGACACAGCTTAAGCTGTGCTGCAGCTCCGATGGTAATGAAGTGCACCATGGTTAAACTAATTGAAAACCAATTCTGCATTCCTGGCTACTCCTGGTAAATTTTCACTTCTTTTCTATCAATAATCTACCTCTGCCCTAGTTAACCAGACACAACTTCCACCAGCTTCTGTGAAAAGTGTTCTAGACTCACAACCTTCTGAGAGAAAAAATAATTGCTTCATCTCGTTCTTAAGAGCATGACCTTTAGTTTTAAATAATGATCTTTAGCTCTAGATTCTTCCACAAGAGAAAACATTCTTTCCACATCCCTTATCTTATAAAATATAGATCAATAGTTCTCAATTTTTTTCTGCTCGTGGCTCATTTGTGACTTTCACTTATCTCTGTGCCCCCACCCTCTATTGACTCCGTTAGTTTCTGAAGTATTTTTTGGTCAACTGTGCTAATTATTCTATTATGCAATCAATATTTGTTTTAATAGGTTATAAGTATTATTATGTTATACTTAATGATACAGGTACTGTATATATGAAAAATAAAACAATTTCAAAGTTCTGAATAGGATGCTTTATTTTATAATATACATTATATTCTTCCAACTAACAATGAAAAAGCAATTAGTATTGTTACTTTAGATATTTAGTGACATACTTACAACTGATGCAAACTAGCGAGTTTTTGAATGTTTGGTTACAACTTTGTTAAAGATCACCTCTTCCATGTTATCAAGATAGTTACATGCTTTTGATAGCAAGTGAAGAGCTTGACTAAAACCAGTCAACCAGGTAAGAGGTGACAAATTGTCAAGTCAAGTTTATTGTCATTTAACTATATTTATGTATGTATACTGTCAAATGAGACTTTTCTCTGAACCGGAGTGTAAAGCATAGTGGTGTATATAACACAAAATAACTCATGAAAATTATAAAATCTGCAGATGAATTATGCATAAATAACCAAAGTAAAATGTGTAGATTAAATATTGTAAGATACAGAACAAATTAACGAGTGACACTTCAAATGTGATACAGCCTGGAGTTCATAAGCTTAATGGCCTGAGGAAAGAAACTATTTCCCATCTGACCATCTTTATTGTTATTCATTAGTCTCCTTCCTGATGCTAGAAAAGGAAAGAGGGTGCTGGATGGATGGGTGGGATCCTTGGTAATACTAAGGGCCCAGCGCACACAGTGCTTCTGATAAATCTCCCCAATGGATGTTAGGGTGTCCTCTATGATCCTCTTAGCCATTCTTTTGTAGGGACTTCTGGTCAGATGCTTGGCTGCTCCCATACCAGATGGAGATGCAATTTGTCAGGATGCTCTCAACGATGCTCCTAAAAAATTCAGTTAAGATAAGGAGCAGAGCCTCACTTTCCTCAATCTCCTTAGGAAGTGGAGATTCAATCCAATTAAGAATAACTTTCATACACATGAGAAAATAGATGTCCGGTTGCAGGATCAACACCGTCTATGGGTAGCCTCCAACCTGATGGCATGAACATCGATTACTCAAACTTCCGGTAATTGTCCCCCTTCTCCTTCACCATTCCCGATTCCTGGTTCCCTCTTTGATCACATCTCCTTCCCTGCCCTGCACCTCCTTTTGGTGCTCCTCCCCCTTCCCTTTCTTCCACGGGCTTTCATCCTCTCCTATCAGATAGCCCCTTCTCCAGCCCATTATCGCTTTCTCCAATCGATTTCTCAGCTCCTTACTTTACCCCTCTCCCTCTCCCAGTTCCAACTACCACCTGCTACCTTGTACTTCTTTCTCCCCTTCCCACCACCTTCCTATTCTGACTTCTCCTTTTTTCTAGTCCCGATGAAGGGCCTCCACCCGAAACACCATAACATCGACTAATTAATCTTTTCCATAAATGCTGCCTGGCCTGCTGAGTTAGACCATAATATCATAAGACTTACGAGCAAAATTAGAACATTCAGCCCATTGAGTCTGCTCTGTCATTCCATCATGGCTGATCCTGGATCCCATTCAACCACATACACCTGCCTTCTCATCATATCGTTTAATGCCCTGACCAATCAGGAAACTATCGTCTTCTACCTTAAATATACCCACGGACTTGGCTTTCCCCGCAGTCTGTGGCAGAGCATTCCACAGATTCACTACACCCTGGCTAAAAAAAAATTCCTCCTTATCTCTGTTCTAAAAGGTCACCCCTCAATCTTGAGGCTGTGCCTCTAGTCCTGGATACCCCCAGCATAGGAAACATCCTCTCCATATCCACCCTATTTAGTCATTTCAATATTCAGAAGATTTCAATGAGATCCCCCTAAATTCTAGTGAGTACATGCTCAAAGCTGACAAACAATCCTCGATGTTAACCCCTTCAGTCTTGGAATCATCCTCTGGACTCTCTCCAATGACAACACATCCTTTCTGAGATATGGGGCCTAGAACATTGACAATACAAGTGCAGCCCAACTAGTGTCTTTTAAAGCCTCAGCGTTACCTCCTTGCTTTTATATTCTATTCCCCTTGAAATAAATGGCAAGATTGCATTTGCCTTCTTTACTACAGATTCAATCTGTAAATTAACCTTCTGGGAGTCTCGCATGAGGATGTCTGAACCTTCTCCCCATTTAGATAATAGTCTGCACTATTTTTCCTTTTACCAAAATGCATTATCATATATTTCCCAACACTGTATTCCTTCTGCAACATTTTTTGCCCATTCTTCCAATTTGTCTAAGTCCTGCTGCAATCACATTGCTTCCTCAGCACTACCCACCCCTCCACCTATCTTCGTGTCATCCGCAAACTGCCACAAAGCCATCAATTCCATTATCTAGATCTTTGACAAACAATGTGAAAAGTAGCGGTCCCAATACTGACCCCTGAGGAACACCACTTGTCACTGGCAGCCAAACAGAAAAGGCCCCCTTTATTCCCACTCGCTGCCTCTTGACTGTCAGCCATTCCTCTCTCCATGCCAGTATCTTTCCTGTAATGCCATAGGATTTTATCTTGTTAAGCAGCCTCATGTGTGGCACCTTATCAAATGCCTTCTGAAAATACATTTGTCCTTTGCCTCCTTTGTCCACCCTGGTTGTTACTTCCTTGACAAACTCTAACAGAATTATCAGGCAAGGTTTCCCTTGATAGAAGACATGTAGACTTTGAATTATTTTAACGTAAGTTTCCAAGAACCCTGAAACCTCATCCTTAATAATAGACTCCAACACTTTCCCAACCACTGAGGTTAGGCTAACTGGCCTGTTATGTCCTTTCTTTTGCCTTCCTCCCTTTTTAAAGAGTGGAGTGACATTTTCAACTTACAGTCCTCCAGGACCAAGTATAAAACAAGTGATTCCTGAAAGATCATGACCAGTGCTGCCATTATCTCTGCAGCAACCTCTCTCAGGACTCTGAGTTCTTCCAGCATTTTGTGTGTGTTGCTAAAAACAACTTTGCTTTCTCCCAGAGCTACAGAAACTTATCCAGAAATGTTGCTTGCTGAGTTTGAATTTTGCTTGAGCTGTTATATCACTCTGCAGACCAATAAGACATTCTGGCAATGTGTCAGCATCATTGCTGCCTCATTTGCATCATTAGCATATTTTCCCATTCCTTTCATTTAGGGTTCCAAATAAGTTACATGGATTCATTTCTTTTTTATTTCTATATTTAAGAAATATTTCAGTAAAACAGTAAAAGTATTGTGACCCATTCAGAAACTCTTATGGCCCCCCATTTCTTATTTTGAATTTGTGGCCCAGACAAAATCTGGCATGGCTCCCTGTAGAGGCATGTGGCCCACACTGAGAACCACTGATATAGATCATCATACATGGGACAAATAGCATGGTATTAAGTCCAATTCAGGAGTTAATCGACATGATTGAGGTGAAAGCTCTTGGTCAACTCAAAAGGCACAGAAACAGTGGCTCAATTATATCCAAATTAGTCTATCCAGGACTGAGTATTGAGTAATGGGAGTAAAAGAACTACAGAAGACAGAAAGCAATTTCAGATGAAGAAGTAAAGCATAATACTCTGCAGTCACCTTGAACTAAAATGATGAATAAACCAGTTAACTTTTTATTCGTGTTATTGTGGAGTGGCACGGTAATGTAGCAGTTAGAAAAATGTTTTAAAGCGCCTGGTGTAAGATTGGGGTTCAATTCCAACCACAGTCTTTAAGGATTTTGTACGTTCTCCCCTGCTGTGTGGGTTTCCTCTGACTGCTCCAGTTTCCTCTAACATTCTCAATAGACCTTTGAGTCAGGGTTAATAAGTTGTAGCCAAGTTATGTGGTGCCTGGAGCATAGTGACACTTGTGGGTTGTTTGCAGACAACCTCAGACTGTTTTGAAGTAAGTGACATATTTCAGTGTATTTTTCAACGTACATGTGATAAATTATGCTAATCTTTTCTCTTTCCCTCACTTAAACAAAGAAGAAGACCATATATTTTAATACCAGGATCAAGGGGAAGATCAAGGAAAGCATTGGTGGGAACATTTGAAGAACATTTGACAGAAACAGAGAGAATGGATAAATGACTTGATGTTTTGGAAGGAGCTAGGATTATAAGGATATCATTTTGTAAAAACAGGATATCAAGAATTTAGCAGTGTGATACTTACCATGGCATCTTCAATGTCATCCATTAATGTTGATCAAAGAGCTTAACTGCTACTACGGATAAACTGCATAATTGTTAAATCTTCAGTCTCAAGGACCGCTATTTAAAGAATTGGATTTGTCTTTCCATAGAAAACATGTTGTAATAAAAAATCAGTAAGATTTAACTCTGCTTGTACTTATCTACATCAAGGAGATGCCCTGCTGCATAGCCAGAGGATTAAGCTCATAAAGTGAGGGATCCTGATTGCATGCTACTCAGAAGTAAGCTTTACTTCACCAGTGGCTACAGAAAATTGCCAACAGTTTGTCTAACTTTTTGACTACCCTGCATTATTTTGATTATTTTCTAATTGCTAAATCCTAGTTTAGATAACAGCAGTCCGAAGAACTACATGAACTGGGCATGCTAGTCACCTAGGCCTGATAAAATTTTCTTGTCAGAGGATGAGATTGTCACTCTATCTATGAACTTGCTGACAGTAGTTTTTCAGTGAAAAGTTATGCCAGGAATGTTTATTCTGCAGTACACTAAATGAGAAGGAACTATTTTGTAATATTACATTTTTCATTTATATGCTATATCATCAAAATGATGTAATTAAAGCCATGACTTACTGGAGCAAACCGCTTTACTGAAGTGTTGTCAGACATTAATCAATAAAAAGAAAAAGAAAATAATTTGATTTAAGAGGCAGCAATAAAGTTTATATCCATCTTGAAACCAATGTGAAAAAGTGATTAAAAATTAAAAATTTGCTAAGGCATATTTTCAAATCTTGTGTATACAGTCAATCTATTTACACTTTGTTCTTAGATGAAGCAAATTACATTTGATGTCTCAAGAGACTCAGTTTCATGCTTATTAAAAAGAGCCAACATGTCTAATACATTTGTACAGCTTAATGAGGTTATTACACTGAGGAAATCTTTTGATTGTAATGGCCAATGATTGTAATTTAGGTCTCTTCCTAAAGAGTGATCATGCAAAGAATATCTTGATTCAAACCAGGGCTTTTTTAGAGCATATTATATCTGTATTACAAATTAGAAGTAAAATGTTTTCAAAAGCACTAAATTGATGTGAATGTAGATACAGATGTACATATATTATATAGATATATAGATTATAGATGGAGATATATGCATACAAAGTAGAAAGAGTATGCATTATGTACAACATACAAACATTAATGTTGAAAGTGCGATCACAGCATTGTTCCTTAAGCAATAATAGGAAGAGATACATTAAACTGAAAGCACATTCAATTGAGCTATAAAGCAAATAAAAAAGAATGGATGAACACATACAAAATGCTGGAGGAACTCGTCAAGTAAGGCAGCATCTACAGAGGGAAATAAAGAGTTGCATTTTGGGCTGAGAACATTTGTAGTCAGGGAAGGTGAAAGGAGTACAAGCTGATAGGTCATAGGTGAGACCATGTAAGAGGGAAGGTAGGTGGGTGGGAGAGGGAGGATGAAGTGAGAAGCTGGGAGGTGATGGGTGGAAGAGCGAAAGAAGAAGGAATCTGACAGGAGAGGACAGTGGACCATGGGTGAAAGAGAAGGAAGATGGGCACCAGGTGGAGGTAATGTGCAGATGGGGAGAAGCGAAGGGTTAACTTGGGGAATGGAAGAGGAGGAAGAGAATTTTCTTGATGTTGGAGACATTATGTTGGGATGGGAATGGGAAGTTAAATTGAAATGAGTGGTTACCAGGAAATCCTGCTTTTTGTGGCAGACGAGGTGAAAGTAATTGACAAAGCCATCCCCCAATCAATACTGGATCCCACGAGCAATAGATACACATCCACAGACTTGCAGGTGAAGTGTTACTGCGTCTGGAAGGACTGTTTAGGGCCCTGAATGCTGTTAAGTGAGGAGGTGTAACATTTGTCTTGATTACAGTGATCAGTGGAGATCAGGGGTGGGGGGAGCATGTGGACACTGGAGTTATGTGGAGGGTGATAACTGTGGAAAGTAAAACATTGGAGGGAGAGAAAGATGTGTTTAGTGCCGGAAAGATGGTGGAACTTATGGAGAATGATGTGTTGGGTGGGTGGTAGATAAAGACAAGGGGAACCCTATCTCTTTGCTGGGTGTTAGGATGGGGTGAGGATGTAGGTGCAGGAAATGGAGGAGTTGCAGATGAGGGCAGCACTAATGATGGTGGGAGGGAAACCCAGTTCTTTGATGCAGGAGGATATTTCAGATGTTCTGGAATGGAAAGGCTCATCCGAGAGCCAATGAGGCAGAGGATGAGGAACTGAGAAAAAGGAATAGCAGTTTTAGAAGTGACGGGGTAGGAATATGCAAAGTCAGTATGGCTGTGAGAGTCAGTAAGCTTATGAAAGATATCAGTAGATAATCTGTCTCCAGAGATGGACACAGAAAAATTGAGAAAGGAGGGAGAAGTGTCAGAGAGGAACTAAGTAAATTTGAGGGTAGGGTGGAAGTTGGAAGAAAAGTTAATGAGCTCAGTATAGGTGAACGAAGCGGTACCAATGCAGTCTCCAGTGTGGAGTAGAACGTGTTGTGGAACATTACCAGTCTAGGCTTGGAATATGGACTGTTCCAAATAGCCAACGAAAAGGCATGCATATCTGGGGCGTCTAATTCACAAAGGAATTAGTATTAAAATCTTGGCCATAGCTGTTAATGAAGTTAATTAATTGAGATGAAGTACAGAACATGCCCTTCCAGCCCTTCGAGCTGTGCTGCTCAACAACCACCCATGACCAATTAACCTACTAACCAGTGCATCTTTGGACTGTGGGAGGAAAGAGCACCAGGGGAGAACCCACACATTTCATGGACAGGATGTACAGACACCTTACAGGTGATGTCAGAATTCAACACTGAACTCCGATGCCCCAAGTTGCATTAACAATGTTCTAACCGCTATGTTACTCTGAGTTTAGTGCAATTGATCCTGAATTCTTATTATTTCCATACTTTAATTTTGGCGATATTGCTTGGACTTTTTTGTCAAGCCATCCCCTTTAAACTGCTATGAATCAGGTTTTGACAAATTTAAAAGTGTTCTCTTGACACTACTGGTTTAATTAATTGTGAATTTCCTTCACCTCCATGAGCAGTTCAAATTACATGCTAGTCCCTGAGAAGGGAAAGAGAATTTAAAATGCATTCAAACAAAATACTGCAGATACTTGAAATGTGCACTAAAAACAGAAACACAAGTTCTCATGAAAATGTTATTGACCTGTTAATTCTGTTTCTGAGATTCTACCTGATGCACCAAGTATTTTCAGCATTTTCTGTTTTTGTGTATTTATTTCTGAGTACAATGTTATACATTTGACAACATTAAATGAATATCAAAATGTCATCAATATATTACAGATAACCTGGCAAATAATTGGACTGGAATCAATGGCTGATGCTTGTACCCTTAGTGGCCACATTATTTGGTACTTCCCCATTCTGATGTTTGTTCAGAGCAACAACTAGCCTCCTGACCATGTCTGCATGCTTTTTATGGATTTAGTTGCTGGCATATGATTGGGTGATTAGATATTTGCATTAATGAGCAGGTATACAATTATAACTAGTAAAGTGGCCAACAAGTGTATAAAACTATTATAGAGAATCAATGGCCACTAAAAACTAAATCAGACAGGTTTTTTTTACTACGTTCATCAGCTATTGGTCAGTGCATGGAAATGCCAAGTTATCATGTTCAGGTCATTTTAAGGACAATATGGTTCTGTTCTAGAGTCTTACTTTTCTAATAGTAAGGTCTCCCAAAAAATCCAAACTATTAATGAAGTATGTTAATATCAGAGACTCTTAAGATAGTCTTTAGGCATATATATCTCATTTGTTACACAGATTCATCAGAATGGTGGAAAAACTTGAAAATCTGAATTTTATCTAAGTGCCAAAAGTATGGTAAAGGCTGTCACTTAATGAATGATGAGTAAATCATCAGCCCAATGAAGAAAGTAGAAGCTTTGGAGGAACATTGCAAAGAATTTCTCTGGCATTTGTACTGCAGCTTTTAGAGCAGTTAAAGGCTAGATAGAAGACTCACATTCTTCTAGCTGACTCCAGTGCATCCTTGGATGTGTTGGTTGTTAATGCAAATTATGCATTTCACTGTATGTTTCGATGCACATGTGATAAAGGATATCTGCATCTACTGGATCTAGAAGTGAACCAATCTTGTCTGGTATTATTCACCCTATTTGATCTCTTCATCAATGTTTTTTTGGCATTGAAAGAAGAGGCTCCAAGTGTCTTTTAAAAAGTATGATGAATAGTATTGTGGTTCACATTTTCACAGATAATATTGTGCAATCGATGGACTCACCTGGGAATCGCTTGCCATTGTGACAGCAGTTCAAGATGTTGTTTCACCACATCTTCCCAAGGGCATTTAGAAACAATTAACAAGTGATAGTGGCAGCCCGTAAATGACTGATAAAAGCATTGTCAGAATTCAGCTCACTGCTGAGAATACACTTCTATGAATGATTAACATGAATCTCGGAATAACGACATGCTATATCACACTTAAATACTGAAAAGACATAATCTGATTAGAGATAATCAGCATGGCTTTGTCAAGGACAAATCATGCCTTATGAGCCTGATTGAATTCTTTCAAGGTCTCCTAGGATCCCATTAACAGAACACATTAGTGAAGGTAGAACAGTGGATGTAGTGTATATGGATTTCCGCAAGGCATTTGATAAGGTTCCCCATGCAAGGCTTATTCAGAAAGTAAGGAGGCATGGTTTCCAAGGAGACCTTGCTTTGTGGACCCAGAATTGGCTTGCCCACAGAAGGCAAAGGGTGGTTTTAGATAGTTCATATCCTGCCTGGAGGTCGATGATCAGTAGTGTTGTGCAGGGATCTGTTCTGGGACCCCTCCTCTTTGTGATTTTTATAAATGACCTGGATGAGGTAGAAAGGTAGGTTAGTAAGTTTGCTGATGACACAAAGGTTGGGGGTGTTGGGATTAGTCTGGAGGGTTGTCAGAGGTTATAACGGGACATCGGTAGGATGCAGAACTGGGCTGAGAAGTAGCAGATGGAGTTCAACCCAGGTAAGTGTGAAGTGGTTATATTCTGTGAAGACAGAATATAATATTAACGGTAAGACTCCTGGCAGTGTGGAGGATCAGAGAGATCTTGGGATCCATGTGTGTAGGATATTCAAAGCTGCTGTGCAGGTTGACAGAGTTGTAAAGAAGGTGTATGCTGTGTTAGCATTCATCAGCTGTAGGATTGAGTTCAAGAGCTATGAGGTAATGTTACAGCTATGGGGTCTGACCTTTGTTAGACCTCACTTGGAGTACTGTGTTCAGTTCTGGTCACCTCACTACAGAAATGATGTGGTTACTATAAAGAGCATGCAGAGAAGAGTTACAAGGATGTTGCCTGGATTGGAGAGCATGCCTTATGAGAACAGCTTGAGCAAACTCTGCCTATTCTCCTTGGAGCGATGGAGGATGAAAAGTGACCTGATAGAGGTGTGTAAGATGATGAGAGGCTTAGATCATTGGGTAGCCAGAGGCTTTGTCCCAGGGCTGAAATGGCTAACAGAAGCAGTCACAGTTTTAAGGTGCTTGGAAGTATATACAGGGGAGATGTCAGGAGTAAGTATTTCACACAGAGAGTGGTGGGTGTGTGGAATGCACTGCTGATGCTGATGGTGGAGGTGGACACAATAGGGTCTTTTAAGAGACTCTTAGATAGGTACATGTTCTGCCTCCACCACTCCTTCAGGCCAAGCCTTCCAGGCACCCACCATTCTCTGTGCATTTAAAAAAACTTGCCTCTCACATCTCTTTTGAAATTACTCTCTCTCGGCTTAAATGCATGCCCTATTATATTAGGCATTTCAAAAATAGAGTGCTATGCAGTAGGGTAATTCTAGGCAGTTTCTAGTGCAGGTTACATAGTCGGCACAACATTGCCAGCCAAAGTGCCTGTAATGTGCTGTAGATTTCTATGTTCTGTATTCTAAGAACCTCCAACTAGTAACAGATCTACCAGCCCTGA
The DNA here is from genome assembly GCF_030144855.1 of Hypanus sabinus. NCBI lineage: Eukaryota > Metazoa > Chordata > Chondrichthyes > Myliobatiformes > Dasyatidae > Hypanus > Hypanus sabinus. The sequence continues at coordinate 42,181,038 of NC_082719.1, read as the reverse complement.
TAGTAACCTAATTCTGCAGGATAGCTCTTACCAGACTTGAACCTCTGACTCAGCTCCTGTGGGCTTAGACAAGCTGCGTGCTTTGCTGGTATGGCTGAGCTGAAAAGTAGAGCGTTCTGTTAGCAGTGACAAGGCCTCAGGCAGAGTCTTGTTGATCTTTTTTAAGCCTATTCCATCAGAAACCTTTCTAATTACTTCTAAATGTCCCCAATAATCTCAAATGACCCTTGATTCTGTGAGACCCCCTGTAAAGAATTGCCCAGCACTCAAAGATATTGTAATATTAATCTCTGGTGTTTGAGTTCTATGTAAATTCAAGTATTTACATGCTGGATTAAACCATCAAAGAGTTGCTTGGCACTCATTTTAGTTCAAATGCTCCAAGTACAGTCAGGAGAGCTGGCAGAAAATTCCATGATTCCCAATCACTTCTGTGATCCGGAAAATCACTGGAGAGAGAGAACTTGCCCCCTCCTCCCGAACTCTTTTCCACAAATATGGAATCCACAGTTGACCCTGTCAGTAGGAACTTAGATTATAGAACATAGAACAGTACCTCACAGGAATAGGCCCTTCGGCCCACAATGTTGTGCCAAAAAGGAATTAAATTAGTAATCAAGTAGCTAACTATTTATAAATATCTTCTGTATACACAATGTCCGTATCCTTCCATTTTCCTTTCATTCATATCCCTATCTAAACTTCTTTTGAAAGTCGCTAATGTTCTGCCTCCACCACTCCTTCAGGCCAAACCTTCCAGGCACCCACCATTCTCTGTGCATTTAAAAAAACTTGCCTCTCACATCTCTTTTGAAATTACTCCCTCTCGGCTTAAATGCATGCCCTATTGTATTAGGCATTTCAACACTGAAAATAGATACTGCCTGTCAACTCTGTCTCTGCCTTTCATAATCTTATAAGCCTCCTCCACTCCAGAGAAAACAAGTTTGCCCAACCTCTTGTTCTAGCACTTGCCCTCTAATTCTAACTTATAGCCTAATATTTTAGTTTTTATGTGATCATGACCTGTGCCAGATCGGTCTATAATTGCTGACTCTTGTTTCTTCAATTAAATAACAGTAGACAGGCCAGCTCTATCTCATCCCTGTGACTTGTCCTTTTCCACTAGCAAATATGTTTTGCAGCCATGCTATTTTGTTGACCTGTTCACATGCAGACCTTTCCATTATGTTGATTACTGAGTGCAGACACATCCTGCTGTAGAGCTTGAGGGCTCACAATCATTAAACATTGTATCATGAGCAGAAGCGGAAGGGTGATGTTGCCCGGAAGGCTGGCTGCCCTGCACTTGGACAGTTAATTTTAAAGTTAAATCAATGTGTTTTTGGGAAAAGGAAAATCAAATAACAGGAGTCAGCAGAAGTCCAGCATGTGCAGTATTTATGCTTTTGTACCATATGATGTGCATTGACTACTCCATCAACAGTCAGCGTAATAGTCCACGCTTGGCTTAAAGGCTAAGGTATGTGGTGGAACTGTGACGAGTCACCAAGCCCATATGTCTGAAACCAGGCTGGAGGAAGAAATAGCACACATGCCAGTTTAGAAGGTAAAGCTGAGCCCACACATCAATTTCCATTAATGTGCAAATGGGTCTTAAAACTAAAGACTTTGATGGACCACGCAAAAGAAGATAAAAGAAAAATGCTACAAACTTTCAAAAGGTTGGGCAGCATAAAGAACCATTCAGATTTATCAGGCAAGATTTTGCCTTAAGGAAACCAAACTGACTTTGGCCTATAATTCTAGGTCTATAATTTCCTTTCTTCTGACTCCCATTCCTCCAATCTGTCTAAGTCCTTCTGCAGATCCCCTACTTCCTCAATACTGCATGCCCCTCCACCTATATCTGCAAACTTGGCCACAAAGTAATCAATTCCATCATACAAGTCACTGACACATAACCTTTCAATATCCCTTCCAAAATCTAACTTAAGTTTTAGCCCAGTACTTTTCTAGACAAGCATGTTTTCATCATTATCTGTTCTCAAGGCTGCAGACTGGTACTCTTTCAAGTTCTAAAAACATTGCTGTGGACTGTTTTCCTCACTTTTGGGAGCTAATAAGGTATCAAGCTACATTTCAAAAATAAACTTACTTCCCTGTCTAAGCTCTGCAGCATGGTCTAACTGCCAAAAACCCACTATTTGAGTGGTGGGTTTTGTGTTCATTTTTGAGGGTTGATGCAGAACACGCCTGGCCATCAGCATGCAAGATACTCAAATGAACTTCATTGAATACCCTGCTTGTACAGTATGTGAACTCCTCCCATCTGCTCATGGCTAACTGAGTGGCAGAGGAGTAGCACTATTAACTACTGCTACAGTGGGTTTCCACTCTCTACCAAGGCGGAGATACTTACAGCTAGCAAAATGGTTTAAACAGTTTATTATTGATGATACACATCTAAATACAGACATGTAGTTTTTAAACACAATTTTAAATCTCACAGAGGATTTTAAAAAGATTTCCAAATTATGAAAGATTTATAAATTTTGAAGGATTTCCAATCATAGGTAAAATTCTTATGAGCTAAAGGAATATACTAACAAGTAGCAGACAACCGTATCATGCATCACAGAAACTGAGTGTTAAGGAATGAATTCTCATTCTTCTTTCTCTTATCCCATCTTTCTGTCATTCTCCTTGTCATTCTCAACAATCGCCAATGATCTTTAACATTTCTACTGTTTTGCTCTGGGTTGGCATTATTTGCTTGAGACGCCTCTCAGAATCTTCTGCTGGGACAAATTAATTCATACAGATGGGCTGAAAGCTTCCGGAGACAGAGCTCCCAGACACCCAAAATTAATATTGTGAGGGCTGACTTTCTGTGTATACAAATATCCCATCTATTGATTGATCATACCTGTGTCCATGTTTGATGTACTAAGTGACAAAATAAATCTGGTCTGGAAACTACCTTGATCTCCATCGCAATGATGCAAATAACTTAGTTAGAGTTGCCTGTCTTGATGTAAACCAGTTACCATAACCCCATTATTGGACACTGACAAAATGACACTGCTGGACATTAAGACGTTCAGGTATTGCAGGTCTGTCTCTTCAGCAAGCTGCTCGATCGTGGGGGAGCTGGAGATGCTGGGCTTGGTGCAGACCGTGTTACTCTCTGGTACAGGAAGGAGTCAGAGCTGGTGCATGAAGGCATTGTGTAGTTCAGCAGCGAATAATTGTTGTTCTCATGGTCACAAGACCCAGTTGGACATTGTTAATGTAGAATCAATGGACTGGACCTGTTCAAGAACTCATCTGTGGATCTGATTGAATACATCATGGTTGTAATGGACTTTATTTAAACAGCTGTAGGAGAGTGTATCCCCCATAAAATCAGAGTCTTCCCTAATCAGAAGCCCTGGATGAACCATGAGATCCAGAATCTGCTGACAGCCAGATCAGAGGCATTCAAGTCTGGTGACCAAGGAAGTTACAAGAGCTCCAGGTATAATCTCCAGAAAGCCATTTCACAAGCAAAGTGGCAATTCCAGACCAAACTCGAATCAACGAAGGATGCTCGACTGTTGTGGCAGGTCTTGAATACTATCACATCTTATCAATTTAGATCAAGTGACATTGGAGACTGCAGGTCCTCACTTCCAGGTGAGCTTAATGCCTTCTGTGCTCGCTTTGGCCGTCAAAGCATGGAGGAACCATCACAAACTCCCACATCTCCCAGAGATCCTATGATTTCAGTCTCTGAAACTGACATGCATGCAGCCTTCAGGATGTTGAACCTGTGAAAAGCATTTGGCCTACCTGGGGTACCTGGCCAAGTAGTAAAGACCTGTACTGATCAACTGGCTGGAGTGTTCTCTGAGATCGTTAACCTCTTGCTGCAGCAGTGTATGGTACACACCTGCTTCAAACAGGCTTTAATTATACCAGTGCCCATAAAGAGTATGGTGACCTGCCCCGATGACTATTACCCAGTAGCACTTACATCCACAGTGATAAAGTGTTTTGAGAGTTTGGTGATGAAACATATCAACTCCTGCCTGAGAATCAATTCAGATCTGCTCCAACTTGCCTACCAGAGCAACATGTCCACGGCAGATGCTATCTCATTGGTTCTTCACTCAACTTTGGAATATCTGTACAGTAAAGATACATACATCAGGATGCTCTTTATTGACTATATCATCAATTCCTCAAAACTAATGAATGGGTTTCAAGACCTTAGCTCAATACCACCTTATGCATTTGGATCCTGGATTTCCTCAAACTGACTTGTAGACCCCAGTCAGTTTGGATTGACAACAGCATCTCCTCCACGATCTCCATCAGCATAGGTGCACCATAAGGCTGTGTGCTTAGTCCCCGTTCTACTCACTTTGCAGTTATGATTGTGTGACTAAGCACAGCTCCAATGCCATATTCAAGTTCGCTGATGACATCACTGTCATAGGCAGTGCCTCTGTTAGGAATATGAGGAGATTCAACATGACATCTAAAACTTTGACAAACTTCTATAGATGTGTAGTGGTGAGTATACAGACTGGCTGCATCACAACCTGATATGGAAACACCAATGCCTTTGAACAGAAAATCCTACAAAAAGTTATGGATATGGCCTAGTCCTTTCAGGTAAAACCCTCCCAACCACTGAGTACATGAAATTATGTCACAGGAAAGCAGCATCATCATCAGAGGCCACCAGCAGTCAAGACGTCCTGCCTTCTCATCGCTGCCATTGGGAAGAAAGTGCAGGAGCCTCAGGACTCACACCACCAGATTCAGGAACAGTTACTACTCCTCAACCATCAGGCTATTGAACCAAAGGGGGATGTTCATTCAACTTCACTTGCCCCATTATTGAAAGGTTCTCACATCCAATGGTTCACTTTCAAGTACTCTTCAACTAATTTTCTTGATATTTATTGTTTATTTATTTATCATTATTATTTCTCCTTCTCTTTGTATTTACACAGTTTGTTGCCTGCTGCACTCTGTTGGAACGCCCTAGCTGGATGACCTTTCATTGATTCTGTTATGGCTATTATTTTATAGTTATTAAGTATGCCCACAATAATGAATTTGAGAGTTGTATACAGTGACATCTACTGTATGCACTTTGGGAAGATAATTTACTTTGAACTTTGAGCATCATTGGTGATGTCCCATTGGTAGCAATAGAATATACACTATGTTGCCAATATCTTCAAAGGCTTCCATTCATAATGCAGTTCCTTATCTGCGCAGAGGATGCTTCGAAGGTTTCTGTCATATCTCCTGTAATGAAGAAAGTAGCTCAAACAATGGCTGTCACTTAAGTCTGAAGAAGAGAATTCCTCAATTAAAGACAAAAGCCTAATACGCCACCCCATGAATATAAGGAAATGATCTTTGCACAATGCTTTGAAATGCAAAACCAAATCATCCTCTGCACTATATAAACTTTTGGCATGGAAAACACTGAGTGTATACTTTAAAAAAAAACTATATTAATCTGGATTTTATACAATCAGCCTCTGCAGGCAAAACCCGTATTTATTGCCTCTTTGTAACTGGAAATAAGCTGCCTTTTTGATCCTCTGCAGTCTGTTCTGCAACAATGTTATGGATAATAAGTTTAACAAAGATGAAGAAATTGTGATATGATTCCAAATCTGGGTGAATTGTGACTTGGAGGGAAGCTTATGATGGTGGAAGAAATTAAAGTCATAGCTTTCTGAGCAGATTTTAATTCACACTGCAGTGGTCGTTAGGTCTCCTTAACAACATGCCCATGATCCTATTCAGCATGGTAAGATTTTGCCTGAAAGGAAAATGCCTCAGTAGTTTTCACAATCAACTTTTGCTTCTTTGCACAAGTTTGCTGGGGTTCTATCTTTTCCAGATGCTACGCAGGAGTTTAATTATAGGGTGGAGGTACTGAAATGAATGTCTCTTGAATGAAGAGGCCTGAATTCTTTAAATGTAACACATTCATCAGGAAGTATAGAGTTATTGTTGTGAGCAAACGTTAAAGTAATTAGAGCAGGGATTCAATTATCTGTGCACTACATTCTGTGAAGTTGGACTGCACGGCAGGATGTCATAGAAATTTATTCTTCAAAGTTCTGTCTTACAAATCGATGGAGCTTTTTTGATGAAGTAATGACTGTGATTGTTTAACGCAGAGCTATGGATATTGTCTAAAAGGATTTTAATAAGGCATTAAAAAAGGTCCCTCATGGGACGCTCATCCAGAAGATTAAGATTCATGGGATCCATGATGAATTGGCCGTTTGGATTCAGAGTGGCGTGCCCGTAAAAGACAAAGGATGATCGTCAAGAGGACTTATCATAGCTGGAGGACAGTGATTAATGGTATTCCACAGGGATCTGTACCAGGATCTCTGCTAACTGTGCTTTATATAAGTGACCTGAATGAAAATGTACCATAGATGTGTGGGTTAGTAGATTTGCACTTGATACAAGGCAGAAGTTTGGTGGTGTTTTGGAAGGCAAACAATACAGAGGGATTTTGATTGGCTGCAGATGAGGGCGGAGAAATGGCAGATGTGGTTTAACCCGGCCAAATGTGAGGAGTTGTAACTTCCCAGGTCAAATGCAAAGACACAAAGCAGTTTTAAGGACAAGATCCTTAACAATGTTGATAAGCAGAGGGATCTTGGGGTTCAAGTTCATAGCTCTCTGGGATACTTAAGTTGATAGAGTGGTTAAGAAGGCATATGGCATGCTTGTCTTTATTCATTTTACATTGAGTTCAAAAATCAGGAGTTTGTATTGCAGCTTTATAAAACTTTACTTAGGTTGCATCTGGAGTACTGTGTACAATTCTGGTCGCCTCCATTATAGAAAGGCTTCAGCGAAGGTGCAGAAGAGACTTACCACGTGACTGCCTGGATTGGAGAGCATATGCTACAATGAAAGGTTGGACAAACTTGAGTTACTTTCTCTGGAGCAATAGAGGCTGAGGGAAGATCTAGAGGAGGTTTATAATAATATTATAAGTGGCATCGATGGTGTAGAAAAACAGTATTATTTTCCTAGGGTTGAAATTTCTAATGCCAGAGTGCATTCATTAAAGGTGACGGGGTAAATATGAGGGGCATTTTCCTTACAAAGAGGCATGGGTGCCTGGAATGCATTGCCTAAGGTGTTAGTAGAAGTAGTTATATTAGAGATGTTTAGATAGACACATGAATGTGCAGAAAATCGAAGGAAATGGAGGCAGAAAAGATCAGTTTAGTGGCCATTTGATTACTGATTTATTGTTTTGGCACAGCATTGTCAGCTGAAGGGCCGAATCCTGGGCTGTACAGTTCTATATTCTCAATATGCTCAGCTCAGATGAATGGTGGGCGACATGGACATGTTAAAGATTGTACATATTGGTTCACCTGACGTACATTTTATTTTGCGGGTTTTACATAAAGTTTGTCTCTTATGCGGCGCATGCCATGTCCTCTGTTGCTATCTGCTTCCTCCACTCATTTGAGAGATATGGCTGTGGATGCTGAGAAGGACTGTTTGCCTGGCAATCATCTTGATCTGCTCCTCTCCAGTATCTGTTTCATGACCATACGTCTCTTTGGTCTTCTTCCCCCAGCAGTGGTTACCATGGTTGATTGACAAAGCCATGCAGTATACAGCAGCTGACTATCATGTAGTGTTGCCTGGTGATCCAGTTCGATGTCGGTGACAAAATATCTTTGGAATCTGAATCCAATTTATTATCACTGATTTTTGTCTTATTTGGAATTACTATCATTGAAATTTGTTGTTTTGCCACAACAGATATCCAATGACTATAAATTACAAGAAAAAAAGTGTTCAGGGGAGGAGCTATTCCTGACTCATTGAGTTTGAGTCTTCAGGGTCCCATACCTCCTCCACAGTGGTAATAACGAGCATGCCCGGATGATGAGGGCCTTTGGTGATGGATGCAGTCTTCTTGAGGCACTGCCCCTTGGAGTGAAGAGGGTTGTGTTTTCAAGGAGACCCCCAGCCTTTTCTAATACATACCTGGTTATTGCATGGCTCCGTATTCATCTACAATATTTCAAAAGCAGACTTTATTTGTTTAAAAAATATATATACATGAAATATAAAACACCATTCTTTACATTCATTGTTCCATTAAAGCATTTATTGTATGCTCTAATACAATATATTGTGGTGGAGGCAGATACAATAGGGTCTTTTAAGAGACTCCTGGATGGGTACATGGAGTTTAGAAAAATAGAGGGCTATGGGCAACCCTAGGTAATTTCATGTTCGGTAGTACATCGTGGGCCGAAGTGCTCGTATTGTGCTGTAGGTTTTCTATGTTTCTATGTTCCTAAAACATCAAAGTCACTTCCGTTTTTCTCTTTATATAATACATCTAATAATTGCTTGTTACACAGGTCCTTGTCAATCAGAGTCCAGAAGCAGCAGGAGACAAAACTCCATCCTTTCTCAAAGAGCCTTTGCAGATGAGGTGAGCTGAATTGAACTGAATTGAATTTATTACTTACATCCTTCATATATATGAGAACTAAAAATACTTTATGTTACATCTCCGTCTAAATGTGCAATGTGCAATTTATAGTAATTTATAATAAATAGTATGTACAACAATATAACATAGAAATACAGATGTGTCAGCATGAATTAATCAGTCTGATGGAAGAAGCTCGACCAGAGCTGTTGGTCTTGGCATTTATGCTGCTGTACCACTTCCTAGATGGTAGCAACTGGAACAGTTTGTGTTTGGAATGGTTTGGGCCCCCAATGATCCTTCAGACCTTTTTTACACAACTGTCTTTGCAAATAACCTGAATACTGAGAAGTTAACATCTACAGATGCACTGGGTTTCCGCACCACTCTCTGCAGGTACAGTTCCCATACCAGGCAGTGATGCAGCCAGTCAGGATGCTCTCAATTGTTCCCCTGTAGAAAGTTTTTAGGATTTGGGAGCCCATTCCAAACTTCTTCAACTGACTGAGGTGAAAGAGGTGCTGTTGTGCCTTTTCACCACACAGCTGATGTGTATAGACCACATGAGATCTTCAGTGATGTTTATGCTGAAGAAAATAAAGCTGTTCACCCTCTGAACCCCAGATCCATTGATGTCAATAGGGGTTAGCCTGTCTCCATTCCTCCTGTAGTCCACACCCAACTCCTTTGTTTTTGCGACATTGATGGAGAGGTTGCTTTCTTGAAACCATTGTGTGAGGGCAATGACTTCTTCTCTGTAGGCTGCCTCATTATTATCTTAGATTAGGCTAATCAGTATAGTGTCGTCAGCATATTTAATTAGCAGAGTCATGGGTATAGAGAGAGTAAAGGAGGGTGCTCAGGGCACAGCCCTGCGGGGCACCTGTACTGAGGGTCAGAGGGGCAGAGGTGAGGGAGCCCACTCTTATCATACGCTGGCAATCTGACTGGAAGTCCAGGATCCAGCTGCACAAGGTAGGGAGAAGACTGACGTCTCTGAGCTTTTTGTCAAGCCTGGAGGGAATTATGCTGTTGAATGCTGAACTGTAGTCCAAGAATAGCATTCTCACATAAGCATCCTTCTTCTCCAGTTGTATAAGGACTGTGTGTAGAGCTCTGGCTATTGCATCATCTGTTGATCAGTTGTCTCGGCAAGCAAACTGTAAGGGGTCCAATGTGGCTGGTAGGATGCTGCAAGTGTAGTCTTTGACCAGCCTCTCAAAGCATTTGTTTATTATTGAGGTGAGTGTAACAGGACGCCAGTCATCAGGTACGTTACCTTGGTTTTTTTAGGTACAGGGCCAATGGTGGATGTTTTGAAGCAGGAGAACATTTTACACTGGCAGAGGGAGAGATGTCTGTAAAGACAGCTGCCAGTTGTGCCATGCACACTCTGAGTACTTGCCCTGGAACACTGTCCAGTCCCACAACTTTGTGACTGTCCACTCATTGGAAACACCTGCGTACTTCAGCCTCAGAGATGAACAAGTTGCCGGTTGCTTCAGCAGCTCTCCTCAGGGCTCAGTGTTGGCAACATCGAATTGAGCATAAAAAAGATTTAGCTCATCTGGGAGAGAGAAGGTGATGTTAGAAGTCTAAAGGTGACTATTTGGTTGAGGGAACACAAGATAAAATGTACTTTTTAAATACTTAATGGCTCCAGGAGAGAGAGAATCAAGGGTAATGTTATAGTCACAGAATTGTACAGCATAGAAATGTACCCTTCAGCTCACCATGTACATATTGACCTTTTCGCCTGTCTACACTAATTCCATCTGTCAGCAATAGGCATGTTAGCTTCTATGCCTTGCCGATTTCACTGACTTTCTGTGCCTCTTACGTATGGCAAATTTATCTAACTCAATTGGATCTGTTCTCAAAGTTCATCATGTCAGAATCAGAATATTTATTTTCATTGACTTATGTGACATAAATTTGGATATTTTCAGCAGCCACACAATGCAAAGGCATAGAATAACTAATGTTCAAAAAAAGTATTAAAAAAAGCAATAATGGGTTCACAGACCATTCAGAAGTATGACGGTATGATGACAGAAGAAAGGAGATATTACTGAATCATGGATGGTGGCCTTCAGGTTCCAATAACTTATCCCCGATGACGGTAATGAGAACAGTGTGTGTCCGGGAAGGTGAGAGTCCTTAATGATGGATGACTCCTTCTTTAATACCTCCTCTTGAAGATGTTCTTGATGGTGGAGTGAGCTGTGCGTTTCTGGTTATGTGTAATCTGCAGATTCTGAAAAATATTGATGGTAAAAGAAATGAGAGAAAACAGTGCCAGTAAATTCCAGTCACATCTTCTAAATGTACAAAACAATGGTAGTGAAAAGCTGGATTACTTCATCTTTAACGACGTCACCATATATATTGGCTGAATAGATCACTGAGCAATCTTCTTTAAATTGTCAATAATCTGTTAGAACTTTTTGTTGTCTTATCCAAAATCTAGAAAATCAGGTAATTCAAAGTTCTATGAATTTATCCAAAAATATTTATCAACAGAAACACCAGAAGCAATGGGAAGTCAAGATTACATCAACAATGTGATTCAAAAGAATGTGTAGTGCTCTTCAATTTCTTGATTCTGGCAGAAACCCACTAGACAATCATAGACTAATATTGCGGATCTTGTCAGCAGCATCGGTTCACATTTCATTCCATGTGTAAAAAAACTCAATGAACTACATGGGATCAAGGAACAGCAGACACTTCCTCCTCCAGAGTATAAAATTGGAAAGATTGACACTGTGTACATTGAACTAGCTGGCACCAGTAGGCACAAATTTTCGATCCATCAGTGAACAGTTGCTAAAGGGAATAGACGAACCCATGCCCAAATTAGATTGCTTTACTTCAATGAAGGAACATTAGGTACTAGACTCATTACTTGCTCGGATGCTGGTTAAGTACATCAAACACCTTTTAGTCTTTCAACAAATGTGAATTGATAGGAAATTCAATAGGGTAAACTTTGTGTGATTACGTTAAACAAGCTTTACAGAATCAGCAACTTCCATTAATTTCCAGTTGTCCCTGCCCAAAGGAAAGATAATTAGGTGAACTGTTAACCTGGCTGCACTTCTACCCCTGTCAGTTCCAATCCATTTTATCTATTGTTGGTCTTCTGGTATTTTTTTTTTGCATCATGGCAATACCTGACTGAGGACCTGGTGGAGAGTTACGAATAAGCATTAGGAATTATTACTTATTGTTGATAACTGCCTCTGATAATATAACTCAAGGAGAGGAGAATGAAAAAGAAACGTGGACACAGACACTTTGGGCCACAAATTGGTATTAACCATTAGCCTGACATTAATCCCATTTTTTTTTCTCCCACATTCTCATCACTCTCTTCAGATTCTGCACACAGACAACACCAGAAGTCTGAAATGAACCCAGGTCTCTGGCTCTGTGAAGCAAGAGTTCTACTAGAAGTGCCACTGTGCCACCTGTAACAGACCTTTGTTCCACCAAATCTGTACTATCTATCAAGCCCCGATCCATAGCATTCCTACAGCAATGAGCCTTTATCTACATGCCAGCAGCATTTAAATACTAGGCTAGTGCCATCTCACCTACTAAATGATTTGGGAGGAAACTTTGATGATAATTGGCATTAGAAACTTAACTATTGACACCTCATGGCACCAGGTATCAAGTGCAACCGCAGTGATGAAGTCAGTAGATAATAGAGTCAATGCAAAATTAGTATTTTGAGAAATGTGCACTTGGAAATTAATGAGTGAAAACTAAGTCCACAAATTCATTAAAATACATGAAAATGGCGGGGAGAGCCAGTAAATCAGGTGCATTTGGATATATCAGTATTCAATGGCTAGTAATATTATAAAGTCTGCCAACAACATGAAACTCGGTGCAATTATAAATTGTATGAAGAAAGCAAAGGGGCTTCAAAACCAGCTGGGCAAATTGAATGAGTGGGAAATTACATGGTAGATAAAATATAGTATTGATAAAGAGGAGAATAGAAGAGACTGCTGATGTTAGAATCTAGAGCAAAAAGCACAACACTGGAGGAATTAAATAGATCCTGGAGCACCTGCAGAGTTAACGGGTGCAAATTTACATTTCCAGTCAAGACTAAGCATATGGCTGGGAGAAAACAGGGAAGGGTGCCAATGTATAGAAGGGTGAAGAGGGTAGAGTCATAGAGTAGTTCAGAAGCAGGTCTTTCAGCCCATCCAGTCTATGCTGAAACTACTTAAACTGCCTACTCCCAACAACCTGCACCAGGACTATTGGTATCCATATCTCTACTACCCATGTACCTATCCAAACCTCTCTTAAATGATGAAGTTAAGCTTGTACACACCACATGTGTTTGCAGTTTATTCCACACTCTTATTACCCTCTGAGTGAAGAGGTTTCCCCTCATGTTCCCCTTAACTGTCACATTTCACTCTTAACCCATGACCTCTGGTTGTAGTCCCACCCAACCTCAAAAGAAAAAGCCTGCTTGCATTTACCCTATCAATACCCCTCATAATTTTGTATACCTCTAGCAAATATTTTCTCAATCTTCTATGCCATAAAGGATCCTAACCTATTCATTCATTCCTTATATCTTAGGTCCTCCAGTCCTGGTAACATCCTTGTAAACTTTCTCTACACATCTTCAACCTTGTTTACCTCTTTCCTGGAGATAGATGACCAAAGTGCACACAGTACTCCAAATTAGGTCTCACCAATGTCTTATACAACTTCAATATGACATCCTATTTTCTGTACTCAATATATTGATTTATGAAGGCCTTTATGTCAAAAGCTTTCTTTATGACCCATATACCTGTGATGCCACTTTCAACTAATTGTGTGTCTGTATTCTCAGACCCCTTTGTTCTACCACAGTCTTTAGTGTCCTACTGTTCACTACATAAGACCTGCCCTGCTTTGTCCTACCAAAGTGCAAAACCTCACACTTGTCTACATTAAATTCCATCTGCCATTTTTCAGCCCATTTTTCCAGCTGATGCAGATCCCTCTGCAAGCCATGATAGCCTTCCTCGCTGTCCACCTCCAGTCTTGTTGTCATCCACTAACTTTCTGATCCAGTTAATCACATTATCATCCATATCATCAAAGGACCCAGCATTGATCCCTGCAGCATACCACTATTCAGATGCCTTGTGTCAGAGAGGCAACCCTCGACTCCCACTGTCTGGCTTGTCCCACAAAGTCAATGTCTAATCCAATCCTGAATGCCAAACGACTGAATCTTCTTGACTAGCCTCCCATCCGGAGGCTAATGCCTTAAGTCTGTGTATACAAAATCAACTGCCTTGCCTCCATCCACTTTCCTGGTAACTTACTCAAAAAACTCTATAAGATTGGTTAGACATGACCTACCACATGATGACTATCCTTAATCAGTCCCAGTCTATCTAAATACTTGTATATCCAGGCCCTCAGCATACCTTCCAATAACTTTCCCACAATTGATGTCAGACTCACCAGCCAATAGATTCCTGGTTTCTGTTTAAAGCATTTATTAAACAGTGTAACAACATTGACTATCCTCCAATCCTTTGGTATCTTTCCTGCCACCAAGAGTGATCTAAATATCTCTACTAGGGCCCCAGGAATTTCTGCACTAGCCTCCATAGGGTCTGAGGGAACACCTTGTCTGGCCCTGGGGATATATTCACCCTGACTTGCCTCAGGATAGCAAACACTTCCTCCTCTGTAATCTGTACTGGGTCCATGAAGTTGATGCTGCTTTGGCTCACTTCTATAGACCAAGTATCCATCTCCAGAGTAAATGCAGATGCAAAGAATGCATTTAAGATCACCCCCATCTGTTTTGGTTCCACACATGGATTACCATTGTGGTCTTCCAGAGGACCAATTTTGTCTCTTGCAATCCTTTTGCTCTTAATATACCTGTAGAATCCCTTAGGATTCTCCTTCACCTTGTCTGCTAGAGCAACTTCATGCCTTCTTTTAGCCTTCCTAATTTCTTTCTTAAAGTGTTCTTTTGCATTTCTTAAATTCCAGAAGCACCTCGTTTGTTCCTTCCTGCCTATACCTGCTTTGCACCTCTCCTTTCTTATTAACCAGGGCCTCAATATCTATTGAAAACCAAGGTTCCCTACACCAGTTATCTTAACCTTTTATTCTGACAGGCTCATACTAGCTTTGTACTCTTCATAATTTCATTTTTGAATGCCTCCCACTTTCCAAGTACACTTTTGCCAGAAAACATCCTGTCCCAATCCACACTTGCCAGATCCTTTCTGATTGGCCTTTCTCCAATTTAGGATCTCAACCCATGTGCCAGACCTATCTCTGCATATTTACTTTGAAACTACAGGCAGTATGGCCACTGGATACAAAGTGTTCACCTACACAAACTTTTGTCACCTGTCCCGTCTCATTCTGTAACAGCAGATCCAGTACTGCACGCTCTCTTGTTGCGACTTCTATGTACTGATGAAGGAAACTTTTCTGAACATATTTGACAATTTCTATCCCATCTAGTCCTCAACAACCTTGCCACTAACTGTTCTGCCACTCCTGTTCCCACCCCACTGCGTCGCCAGTTTAAACCCCACTGTGTGCAGCATTAACAAATCTTCTCTCTAGGATATTAGTCCCCTCCCAGTTCAGGTACAGACCATCCCTTCTGTATAGGTTCCACCTTCCCTAGAAGAGAGCACAATGATCCAAAAACTTTATTCCCTCCCTCCTACACCAACTCCTTAGCCACATATTAAACTGTATAATCTTCCTTGTTCTGGCCTCACTAGCACGTGGCATGGGTAGCAATCCTGAGGTCACAACTCTGGAGGTCCTGCCCTTTAACTTAACTCCTAACTCCCTGAGCTCCCTGTGCAGAATGTTGTCACTCGTCCTACCCATGTCAAAGAGTCACAGGGTAGGGCAAGGGCTCTTAGATGACAGGTGAAACCAGATGGGAAGGCGATAGGGGACAAATAGGATGAGGGGGCAGGGAAAGAGAGAGAATGGGAGGGATGAACACACAAAAAGGAGAAAACTAGGTGGTCAGGTGAGTGTTTATAGAAAGAGAAGGGTATATAAATTTGGAAAAATCAATTTTCAGGCCTGGTTGTGGAAATCAATACATTGAATATAAGTAAGAAGGAGAGTGACTTACAGGCATGAGGAATTGAGAGCTATGGGAAAAAGGGGGATATGATTTTATAATAAAGGATAATCTATAATCATGATGAATGACAGAGCAGGCCCCATGGGTTAAATGTTTAGTGCTGCTCTTCTCTTTCTATGTTTCTATATTATTAAGTGACTGATTTCACTGACTGATCAGCAAGGTGAAGGTAGGTAAGTTTGACCCTTTGGAGAATTAGGTGATCCTGCACTAGATTATGATGTGTTTTCAATATGGGCCTAGTATCTTTAGGTTAGAGAAAGGAATAAAAGTCTTCTTTGTCCCTGAGACTCATCCACCTTCAGCACTTTAGAGCACAAAGCCTGACCACCCACTGAAGTGAGGAACACAGCTGGTTAAATAGGACCTAGTCTACACTCTTGTTGAATGGGTGCCTTCGGCATCAATGTCCAAATTGCCATTACCTCAAGGGAAACATTCTACGATGAGTAATCCCTGTACTCAAGAGGAAAAGTAAAGCCAAAGGATCACATTTACCTGATTCAGTCAAAGCACAGAAGGTCATCCAAGCTCATACTCTCGAGTTGTGTATCAAATATTCATCAGCATTCACTTGCATGCATTACTAATTGGCACATGTGGAGAATCTATGCTTTTTGTGACTATGCAAATCCCACAGCATATGTGCAAGGTGTCTCTACATTCACAACTTCTAATGTCAAAGATGCTTTCATCTCTTCTTCCAGTCTGGACCATTTAAACCCTTCAGACTAATGTGGCAAACTGAGGAAAGTTCTTTCTGCCAAAGAAAAATGTCTATTTTGATTAGGTCATCAGCAAGTTGAAGAATGAATAATCCCAGCTGTTGGTGATTCTGAACGGTTCATTGCTTAACTTGGAATGAATTGTAAATACAGAAATAGTAGGGGGGAAATATATAACCAAAAAGGAATAAGTGCTATTTTATCAGTGCTCATTTTGGTAGGATTGATAACCTGAGACAAATTTGTTAAGAGGCCTAATATGCCTTTTAGTAAACTGAATTACATTGATTATAGAGCATGCCCTTTGGCCTATGATGTCTGTGCTGAACATTATCCAGATTAGACTAAATCTCTTTTGCTTGTACATGATCCATATCCCTCCATTCCCTGAACGGTCATATGTCTATCTAACAGCAGGATCTGTGCAAGAACTAGAACCATTGGAAAGAGCAATTCTCATGTGTGAGTTTTACTTTGAAGAACGAGAACATGGCCTGGGAAACATTGAAAAGAACAGGCCTCTTTCTGTGTGAGCTTCACTTGGGCCAATAAAAAGAAGTGAGTTTTAAGCAGCCACTTTGGGAATGCCCAGTGTGGAAGTGGGATGGAGTTAGAGAGGAGAACTGATGCTTTGCCTCTCAAGGCTTCATTGAAAAGAGGTGTTGGCTGATGAGTGAAGTTATCCCCCTTGGTTCAAGAGCCCAATGTTCCATTCAGTAAGAGGGAAGGGAGGCAAAGGATAGGAAACCAAAGGCCAATTAGCCTGACTTCAGTAGCTGGCAAGATGTTAGAATCAATTATTAAGGAAGAAGTTTCAGGATAATTGGAGTCACGTGATAACATAGATGGAAGTCAGCATGGTTTCCTTAAGGGGCAATTTTGCCTGAACATTATGTTAGAATTCTTTGAGGAAATAACAAGTAAGATAAACAAAGTCAATATATATAGACAACAGAATCAGTCGACATTGTTCACCTGGATTTTGAGAAAGCCTTTGATAAGGTGCCACACATGAGGCTGCTGAACCGATAAGAGCACATGTATTACAGGAATATACTCGTATAGATAGGAGATTGGATGACTGGCAGGAGACAAAGAGTGGGAATAAAGGGGGCATTTTCTGGTTGATTGCTAGTCGCAAGTGGTGTTCCACAGGGGCCGGTGTTCGTTCCACTGCTTTTCATACAATATGTTAATGATCTGGATGTCAGAATTGATGTTTTTGTGACCAAATTTGTGAATGATACAAAGATAGGTGGAGGGGCAGGTAATGTTGAGGAAGCAGGGAGTCTGCAGAAAGACTTAGTCAGATTAGGAGAATGTGTATAGAAGTGGCAAATGGAATACCGTGTATGGAAGTGTATGATCGTGCACTCAAACAAAAGGAATAAAGGCATGGACAACTTTGTGAACAGGTAGCAAACTGAGAGATCCAGGGTGCAAAAGGAATTGGGAGTCCTAATGCAGGATTCCCTGAAGATTAAATTGGATGTTGAGTCTGTATTAAAAAAAAAGGCAAATGCAACGTTAGCATTCATTTGAAGAGGACAAGAATAGAAGCAAGGATACAATGTTACAGGTCATTGGTCAGACCACATTTGTAATTTATTTTTTTAATTGAAGTTCATCATCAAACCAACATTTCCATAAGATGTATTTCAGACATTGTACATATATATCATATAATCATATATGTCACAAATCTCCACAGTATTTATCTGAGGTATACACTTATAGAAAAGAGTGGAGAGAAAAAACAAGCAAAAGGAAAAAACTATGTGCAAGTAGGGAGTGATTTTTTTTTACAACAGATTCATTGATTTGTAAGAATAAAATCAGACCTATGAGGCATTATGTAGTTAAACCACTTTTCCCAGCATGAATCAAATTGTTCCAGCTTATGATTAACAGATGCTGTTATCTTCTCCATTTTGTAAATGTCCATTGTAATTTCCATCCATGTATTTAAAGTTGGGCTCTCCTGTGATAACCATTTCCTAGTAAGAGTCTTTTTACTAGCCTCCAACAGTATATTCATTAAATATTTATCTCTTTTCAACCATTCTTGAGGTATATCTGCAAAATATATGGTCTTACTCTCTAAGGGTATTTCACATTTAAAGATGTCTTGTAGGGCATTGTGTATCCCCCTCCAATAGTCTTTGAAATGTTATGAATGCGCCACAGCTCTGAGGGGCCGAAGGGTGCGGGGGGGGGAGCCCCCTCCTTTGTGAGAATCGCAAGAGCTTATTGGGTTGGGTCAGAGGACCCAGGAACTGAGAGAGAGACACCTGGCCATTGTCTCCTGGAGACAACGTTTGTGGATTGGGGACTATGCTACGTGCAAGCCCTCGGGCAAAGTGGGCTGGTTGAGAGAGGGATTGCATCATCCCAACCTGATTGACATCTGAGACGCTGTGAGGAAGTATAAAAGAGGGTCTGGGGGAACAACCCCTTCAGACGCACCAGAAGAAACACTAGTGATCCCGTAATAGCGGGAAGCCATTTGAAGGAAGCCACGTGCGTTTGGTCCCCTTGCCTGGGAGCTGGTGGCTGGTACCACGGAAAACAACTTGGAACTAACAACGGGGAACTAACTCCCCCGACGCAATGGATTGGCCTCATAAAAGTCCCGGGCAAGTTCAAAACCGTCTCTCTTAAACCCAAAAAGCTGCAGCTTGAAGGGACAGTGACTTTTATCTTTCCATCGGACAATACAATATTCCCTAGACAAACGATAGAGCTATTGCTTAATTGATGATTATTATTATACCCGCATTTTTCAATTGAGTATTGACGACGTATTTTATCTGAATGTCTGTATTAATCTAATTTTTGTGCCCCTTTATAAATAAAGACTTTAAAAAAATAGTACCATCAGACTTCAACAGGCCTCTCTATCTTTGCTGGTAAGTGACCCAGTTATGGGGTTCGTAACAGATAACAGGGCAGTCCCAAAAAAAATGATAATGATTTGCATTTTGATTTCCACGATTTCTCCCGCAGACAGGAGGTTACTATCATAATGGGATTTCTGAGAGGGTGCAATAAAATATCTTAACAAGTTTTTCCATCCAAACTCGCTTCATTTCTGTGAACTGGTACACTTCCATTGATACCTCCATATTATTGTCCATTCTTCCTCAGATATAACCACATTTGAAGAATTGTGAGCAGTTTTGTGCTCTTTATCTAAGAAAGGATGTGCTGCCATTGGAGAGGATGTCAAAGGTTATGGGAAGAAGGCAGGAGAATGGTGTTGAGAGGGAATAATAAATATAATAAAACAACCATAACTGAATGGCCTAACTCTGGTCTTTTGTCTTATGCCTTATGTGCATCTGGAAGTGCTGAGTAGATGGTCCAGCTTGGCCTTATTTTGAAATCCTCACCACTACAGAAGCCAGTCTTCAGGTAATTTGATTTACTCCTTGTGATATGAAGAAAGAAATTGTTGAGAACACTGGATACAACAAGACAATCCATTTGGCTGCAGCAGCCTTTTGCGGATCAAACAAAGAAACAAAGGTAATTTTTCATCCTTTGCATCTTTTGTGCAATCACAAGAGACTGTTGGATATTGAGAACATCAAGCGTGGCAGGTCTGTCCCACTAGCAAGTTGCTCGATACTGGTGGAGCTGGACTTGTTGCATACCGTGTTGCTGCCTGCTACAACCACCTCAGCAGGAAGGAATCAAGGTCAGTGCATGGAGGCAGTGCATTATTATCTTGGACATTTTTGGTGTGGCCACAAGACCTTATTGGACATTGGTAATGTAGAATATTGCAAGTCTAGTTCACTGTTTCATTGATGAGACGGCGGGGGAACTGTTTAGCCTCACTTGTTGCGGAGACCACGCCTTCAAGCCATGGGGTCACCTGCTGCTGCTGCCCCAGGAGGTGGTGTGTGAGAGAACTGGAGTCCGT
Organism: Hypanus sabinus; assembly: GCF_030144855.1. Taxonomy (NCBI): domain Eukaryota; kingdom Metazoa; phylum Chordata; class Chondrichthyes; order Myliobatiformes; family Dasyatidae; genus Hypanus; species Hypanus sabinus. Next base: position 42,160,747 of record NC_082719.1, on the reverse strand, counting down.
GCTGTGTTGGGGGCTGCCTCTCCTGTTAGAGTGGCCATGCATTGTCCATTTAGAGTAAGACAAATTGGATTGTGTTGGTCTGTGGCTGCAATAATACAAGATGTGTACTTGTTCTTGCAGAAATGTGGGTTCAGGACAATATCCCATGCACCATCATTCTTCTGTCATGATGCTCAGGGATTTGGGCTATTTTATTTTTTTTATTCTGCTATCATAACTATATCCAGAGGAACACTATTTTGTTTGGCTGTATTTGGTAACCAAGTTCAATGGTATCAAGTGTAATGGTAGGAGTTGAGCTCGCACCAAAGAGGATACTTCAGCTTGTTGGAGTTGATTAGCTCAGCTCCAGGACAACACAGAAATTGTTACTCAGCATGGTGTCCTAAGTGCAGCCATCTTCAGCTGTTTCATTAACAACTTTTCATCTATGATAAGGTCAAAAGCGTGAATGTTTGCAATTGAATTCGCACTTTCAACTTATATTTGCACTTTCAAAACAAATAGCTGAGTGTTTGGGCATGTTTGATAAATGACAAGAAATATTCACTCTATGAAGTGATAGACAGTGGGCACTTTCATCAAAGTTCCCCACACCAGTGGGTTCAGGAACAGTTACTTCCCTTGAACCATTCGGTTCTTGAACCACCTGAGACAAACATGATCACTACAGATTAGCAACCTACTAAAATTGACTTTGTTCTTATTTAGCTCTTATTGTATTCTTTCTCATAAAAATTGTGTGTAATTCAGGTTTAATTTATGTTGTTCTTGTCAATGCTGCTTATATGATGTTATGTGCCTATGATGCTGCTGCAGGTTATTTTTTTTCCTTGTACCTGTGCATGCATGTACTTGAGCATATGACAAAAAACTTGGCTATGATTTTAACCACCTGTCCTTGATTTTCAAATCATTGGTATTACTCAGTCTTAGTCATCAACATCCTTTGGTTCACCACTGACTTAAAAACTCACTTACTTCAGCCACCTAACTTGCAAGGTAACTTTAAGTGACACCAGTGCTGAAAAAAACTATTGACAAAATTAGAATGAAGCTGACCAATTTGCTATTTTGAATAGTCCTTGCTGTTGTGCCTGTACAATTACATTTCAATTAAACAAAAGCACGCACGTGGAAGTGAAGTTTGCATCGAGAGACAGCGGTGCAAGGCACGAGCGCAGGACAACAGATCGATGCGCATGGGTAAGTTATCAGTCAGTAATAGTGCTCGGGGAGTTATAATGCCAGAAGAAATAGATCCAAACATTACACTTCCTCCCACTTTAGATTAATGTAACATAAAATGGTATATGTAACAAAATGTTCAAGTCCATTAAACAACCCATATTCAAATGAACATGCTTTTACAATAACAGTCCATAACTAACTTCATTGTACTAAACGTTCAGTCTTTTGGGTGGCACACTTTTACTTTCAGATTAGCCCCTCTGGACCTGTGGAGTGGCGTCAGGTTTGGCCACTGCCTTGTCAAAGACAACTTCTTCTGTTGCAGGTGTCACGTTGCTGTTAGTGACATGATCATCCCTGAAAGGTAAGTCTAGTTCCTGTAATGTGTCCATCTTGTTGGATGCAGTTGACTCAGGTGTGTTCTTTGGCTGAGCATTCAATATCTAGTCTATGTGATGTCTCCATGTCTGATCTCCAACATCCACTGTGTACATCATGGTCAACCTCAAAATTCCTTGCTGATTTACTTGGTGACTGGCTGAACTGTATATTCTGCACTTCCCTCCATAGATCAGTTTTCAGGAGATCTTTGTGAGATCTCAGATTGCTACCCATGAACCTCATTGCAGGTGGTTGATGTGTTGTCACATGAACAGAGTTCCATTACAGTTGTAAACTATGTGTGTACCTGTCTGGACACTCCCCTCTGCTGACTGCTCCTGTGGCTCCTCCCACAGACTGCACTGCTCCTCCCTCAGTCTTCGACGTGGTCGTGCTCCCTTTTCGCTGTTAATCAAAGCCTATCATTCACTTCCAGTCTCCTAGAGTTATGGATGGTGCATCAAATACACAAAAAGGAAGCTGACCACCTTGTGCTGTAGAGAAATGTCCTCCTTGTCCAGCACTTTAATGGACTTCTTGAAGGTTTGGGCAAACTTTTCAGCTAAACCATTCATTGCTGGGTGACGAGAAGCTGACTTGAAGTGTCTGATGCCATCTTTCTTCATGAATAGTCTGAAATTTTCCATTGTGTATTGTGGTCTGTTGTCACTCATAATCTGTTCAGGTAAGACATTGCTCAGAGCAGGAACAGATAAGTAATCAGAAACATGGAGTCCATGAATGGCCCAGCGAAGCCAATATGCACTCTTTGCCATGGTTAAGAGAGTCATTCCCACAAGTGAAGTGGTGCCTGTAAGGGTTCATTCCTTGTGGCATCTCGAGCAGCTTTTGATCAAGTCTTCAATCTGTCCATCTATTCCCACCCACCGCACATAACTTCTGGCAAGACTCCAGGTGCCCTTCCTGCAGATTCTCTAACATTCTGGTGTGAGGAAACCACACCATGAAATCCACACATCAGCATTCTTTGACATTGACAGTTGGTCTCATCTCACTGAGAACTCTGGAAACATAGGATTACCATGAGCAGGCCATCCATGCAAGGCAGTGTCATAGACTTTTGTCAATGTCAGGTCAGTCCTTGTTTCTCTTTATATTTCAGAATTTGTTACTAGCAACTAGTCCACCAGTGCTGTGCGGACCATCTCTGCTGGGCCACAGGATGAAGAGTTTTCTTCAGTTGCCAGAAGTTCAAGATGTGACAAGCTGTCAGTGTTGCAATTTTGTTTGGTACCCTTGAATTCTATGGTATAAGTGTAGACTCCTAGGAAAAGTGCCCAATGTTCCAACTGGGTAATAGACATCATGGGAATTTCTGTCCTGGGATTGAAAGTGGACACAAGATACTGGTGGTCTGTCACTAGAGTAAACTTTTGTCTGTCGAGGTAGTGCTGGAACTTCTTTATTCCCATTACGAGACTAAGTGCCTCTATATCAATTTGTGCAAAGTTGTGTTCTGTGTTCATCAGTAATCTCGAAGCAAATGCAATTGGATGTTCAGATCCATCTTTCATAACATGCAACAAAACAGCTCCAACACCATAAGGGGACGTATCACACACCAGTCTGATGGGTCATAATGGGTGAGTAGTTCAACTGATGTTATTAGTGTCTTTGTTTCCTTGAATGCTCCTTCACTTCTTTCTGACAATTCCCACTTTGCTCCTGTCTGTAACAGTTCATTCACTAGGTGCAGCATTGCTGCAACGTTTGGGAGAAACTGGTGATATTAGATTACCAGGTCCAAGTATGACCTGAGATGTGACGTACTTTCCACTTTGTGTGCCTGCAGCACTACTTCAATGTTGTCCTGTGACTTGGGTGTGGTATGTTTGTCAATGACATGTCCACAGTATGAGATTACATTCTTGAAAAACTCACATTTCTCCCTCTTTGTGCACAGACAATACTCACTCAGCCTGGTAAGCACTTTACCAAGGTTCTGGAGGTGCCCTTCATCATTTTTGCTAGTCACAATGATGTCATGAGGTAACATTGTGTCTCTGGGATATCTTGAGGACTTGGTCCATTTCTCTTTGCCAAATTGCTGGGGTTGATGTGACACCAAAGTCGAGACAATTATACTGGAACAATCCTTTATGAGGAACTTCCTGCTAAACTCCACGATCTCCATTTGCTGACAGGGTTGTGACAAGTCAATCTTTGAAAACTTCTCCCCACCTGCCAAAGACACAAAAATATTTTCTATTTGTGGCAGGAGGATATTGCGTGGTACGCAGCACAAGGTTAATGTTCACCTTGAAGTCCCCTCCATATGTGAGCAGCTCCCCTTTCTTGATCACCAGGTGAATGGGTGTGGCCCAATCACTCGACTCAACCTTGCAGAGAATGCCAGACAATTCTGAGCTCTGAAGTTCAGCATCCATTTTAGTTTGTAGTGTGTAAGGGACTGTACGTGCTTCATGGAATCTTGATGTTGCTGCTTCATTCAGTTCAATTCTGGCATTCATGCCTTTGAGTTTGTTAATACCTTTCCTAAACACCTTCTAATTAATATTAAGCCACTGTGACAGTCTCTGGTTAGTGCTACCGTTTGGGATGCAATTGTTCGTTGCTGACACATGGACAACTTTGATAGTGTGCCAGTCTAGATGGATTTTTCTCAACTATTCATGTCCAAAAAGTGCTGTCCCTCCACTTTTCAACACATAAAACCCTATCTGCTATGTTTTGTCTCCCTGCATCACGTTTATTTTCCATTTGTCTTTGGGAGACACTTTCTACCTGTGTAGGTCTTTAGCATCACTGAGGTTTTTTCTAACGGTAGCTTATAAAACAATCTGTTGTAATCAATCTCTGAAATTATAGACAAAAGTGATCCTGTATCCATCTCCATTTTCTGTTTTACACCAGACACATCTGTTATGATCCATACGACTTTGCGATCTGTTTCAGTAATGTTGTGCAGTTCCAGGCATGACAGCTCACCTTTGTCAGACTTTGTGTTGTCTGATTCAACTTTACATTCAGTTACTTTGTGCACTTGTTTAGCTTTGTGTTTCATACTGTGTGGTTTTTCTTCTTTGGTTGTGCTTTTTGTCTGACTTGCACATTCTCTCTATGTGACCTAGTCTGTGACAATTTCTGCAAACTTTTTCTTTAAACCAATAGTGATTTGCATCATGAAAGGATTTGCCACTGCTGAAATTTTTGGCTTTTTGCAGCATTCAGGGATATTTAGTATGATCCATGTTCTAAACTCTTTTTCTATAGTTCTGATGCATCCTTGTCTGCTGTCACTAATGATAATGCAATGGTCTAAGGTTAAGTCTCTTTCTGATAGCAGATTTAATTTGACTTTTTTGACACTGATTAACAGAAAAAGAATATTTCATATCAAAGTGAAAACAGAACGCTATGAAGTAATCTAAATTAACTACAAATATAAAACACAAAATAATTGAATGCATAAATATTTACCCCCTTCAAGTCAATATTTAGCAAAGCACATTTGGCAGCATTACAGACTTTAGTCTGTGTGGATAGGTCTCTATCAGCTTTGCACATTTGGTCACTGCAATTGTTTTCCCCCATTCTTTTTTACAGATCCGCTTAAGCTCTGACAGATTACATGGAGCTCATGACTGGATTGCCCTTTTCAAGCCCAGCTACAAATTCTCAATTGGATTGAGGTCTGGACTCTGACTTGGCCACTTGAGGCCATTAACTTTGTTGTTTTTAAGCCATTCCTGTGTAGCTTTGACTTTAAGCTTGGGGTCATTGTCTTACTGGGAAACAAATCTTCTCCCAAGTTGCAGTTCTCTTGCAAACTGCATCAAGTTTTCCTCCAGGATTTCCCTGTATTTTACTACATTCATTTTACCCTCTAGCTTCACAAGCCCTCCAGGGCCTGCTGCAGTGAAGCAATCCCACAGCATGATACAGCCACCACCGTGCTTCACGGTAGGGATGGTGCATTTTTGATGATGTGCTGCTTCTGACTTATACCAAATGTAGCATTTAGTCTAATGGCCAAAAGTTCAATTTCAGTTTCATCAGATCATAGAATCTTTTTCCAATTGACTTCAGAGTCTCCCACATGTCTTCTGGCAGACTCTAGCTGAGATGTTAAGTGAGTTTTCTTTTCAACAGTGGTTTTCTCTTTGCCACTCTTCCATAAAGCTGTGACTGGTGAAGCACCCAGACAAGAGTTGTTGCATGGACAGTCTCTCCCATCTCAGCTACTGAAGCTTTTAACTCCTCAGATTTGTTATCGGTGTCTTGTTGGCTTCCCTCACTAGTCCCCTTCTTGCATGCTCATTAAAATTTTGAGGATGGCCTGCTCTAAGCAGCTGTGCCATATTCTTCCCATTTCTTGATGATTGACTTAACTGTACTCCAAGGGACATTCAGTGACTCGGTAATTTTCTTGTAACATCTCCTGACTTGTGCTTTTCAATAACCTTTTTGCAGAGTTGCTTGGAGAGTTCTTTTGTCTTCACGGTGTAGTTTTTACCAGAATACTGACTCACCAACACTTGGACCTTCCAGATACAGGTGTATTTTTACTACAATCAATTGAAACACCTTGCTGTGCACAGTGATCTCCATTTATCCAATTAGGTGACTTCTAAAACCAATTGGCTGCACCAGAAGGGTCCTGATGAAGGGTCTCGGCCCAAAACATCGACAGTGCTTCTGCTTACAGATGCTGACTGGCTTGCTGTGTTCCACCCACATTTTGTGTGTGTTGTTTGAATTTCCAGCATCTGCAGACTTCTTCGTGTTGGCTGCACCAGTGATGTGTCATATTAAAAGGAGTGAATAGTTATGCAATCAATTATTTTGTGTTTTATATTTGTAATTCATTTAGATCACTTTGTGGAGATCTGATTTCACTTTGACACGAAGGAGTCTTTCTGTTGTTCAGTGTCAAAAGAAACCTAACTAAATCCACTGTGCTTCAATATTGCAAAACAATAAAACATAAAAACTTCCAGGGGTGGGAATGGGTAAATAGTTTTTATAGGCCATGTATCAGAAATGCTTTCATCATTTGACTGGTTCCTTTTGTGAAATTTAAATCTCTCAGCTGCTACTAGTAGTTTAGGTCTCAAGTGATTTGTAAAATTGCAACTATTTCTTTGATCATTTTGCCTGATGGCTTTTCAGGAGTCACTAATTTGCATAAGATCCTAGACTGTGGATGCTTTCTTTTCCTCATCCATATTGCTCACGTTACAATATCATTCAACCCTCTCGATATACAAATCCCAGTCTTTATTAGCACTATCAAATTCATCAACTTTCCCAAGTGTTAGGGAAATTAATTTGCTAAGGAAATTAAATTAAAGTTGATCGCAAGTAAATTAGACACAGACGTTGCAGTAAAGAGTGCTTTATTCATGATATCGTGGGGAGTGGAACCTCTAACAGTGGGTTTCAAGCTCCCAATTATACAGAGAGCACAGCTCCGTTTATGCATGTACAAATCAATTGCAAAAGCAAAGGCTGTTTGATTAACCTGATGAATTGGAAAAGATAGGCTAGGCTCACATGCAGTTCTCTTGTGGTAAATTGTATCCTTAGCAATAGCCAAAAATTAAAAATTCAGTCCTGTGTCCAACTTTATATTAACAAAGTGTTTGTCTCATATCCTTAAGTCTAATTCTTAGAAGATAAGCAACTGCAAGTATTTGTTATAAGAATTGTCTCTAATCAAAGCCAAGGCAATATCTATGACAAACTAAGCTGCAAACTGGTTTCCATACTCAAAAACCACCCTTTGTCTATCAAAATCTTTAACTCACAATATTTTTCTCCACAGCCCCTCCTTTTTGATTGCAAGACCAGTCATAAATATCAGAGATAGCATATGGGACCTTATAACCCGATGGTAGGAGTCTCTTTGCCTCTTCGTTATTCTCTGGGTCATACATTTCAGCAAAAAGCCAAGGGAACTTAGAAATGGGGCGATTCTTTAACAGGGTAGGGTTGCACATATGAGTCATGGCCAAGACACACACTATTACAGTCGGCCCTCCTTATCCGCGGGAGATTGGCTCCAGGACCTCCCACGGATACCAAAAAACATGGATGCTCAAGACCCTTATTTAACCTGTCTCAGTACAGTGGACTTTAGGACTCAGCAGAACCCCAGACCTTATTTAAACTGTTTCATTGTGGTGGACTTTAGGACCCAGGGAGTTCTGAATCCGCAGTGTTTCTGTTCACAAAAATAACGATCGAGGTTGAAAATAAAGTGGAAATAATAAAGTGATTGGAAAGAAGTGAAATGCCATCGGTCATTGGAAAAGCATTAGGCTGCAGTCGGTCAATGATTAGAACAATTTTAAAGGATAAAGTGAGAAAGGCCCTTCCCCGATGAAAGCTACAATTATTACTAAGCAACGCAGTGGTTAAATTATTGAAATACATATGTTTCTTAAGTGGTTTATATGCATAGAAAGGTAAAATATAAACTATATACTAAGACAAACGTTTGACTAACTGATGCTAAATAATATCGGATGTACCTGTTCCGACTTACTTAATAAGAGAACTTCCGATTTTTTTTTCGATCCCGATCTGTGGTAACCTACACACATCCTCTGTAGACTTTAAATCATCTCTAGATTACTTATAATACCTAATACAATGTAAATGCTATGTAAATATTTCTTATACTGCATTGTTTAGGGAATAATGACAAGAAAAAACGTCTGTACATGCTCAAGCAACAAGTGCTGGAGAGAGAACTTCCAAGTTTTCCCAATCCGTGGTTGGTTGAATCTGCGCATGCGGAACCCGCAGATAAGGAGAGCCATCTGTACCACAGTGATAATAATTTCGTCACATGCTAACATTCTCCACCAAAGATCTTCCCAAAGAGCCCCCAGAACCCAAGACTGTTTTGGTTATGGAATTCTTCTCCGATCTTATGTATCTGGTTTCCACTCCTCTGGGTATGGTGGGTTATATTTTCAGTTTCATCAGGAATATAGATACAGCATTCCTGCCCTATAACAACACATGTTCCTCCTTTCTCAGCTAAAATAAAATCTAAGGCCAACCTGTTTTGCAGGGCCGCGGTTCAAATGGCTACTACTAGCAGTTAAGCCTAAATGAATCCATATATTGTTAACCACTTCATTTGTCTTTCAGTTTTCCATCTTTTCCAGTACACTGTCAGATTCCAGAAGAGAGGGCTGATTCAGCTTACACTTGGTTCTGTGCACCCAGTTGGCTTTGCCTTGTATCTTGACCATCGTTTGATAGGGTCCCTTGCACCTAGGAGAGAGAGTGGGAGTCTTTTTCCCGTGATTTAATATGTACATAATCAGCTGGTTTAAATGAATGTGCATTTCCCTTCCTAGAGCAGCAGTCACTTTGCCTTGGTTCATTCTAATAGTTTCACTGGGAGCTTCTGCTGTTTCAAGGGTTTTCTTGTCAATCCGTATTGGTGCTGCTTGAGCACTTGTCAAAGGGGGTTCAGAACCCCTGGCCATAGGTCTTCCCATCAATGCTTCAAAAGGGGTCAATTTGGTGGCCCTGTTGTCATGTATACAGAACAATCAGTAGTACCTTGCCTTTTGGCATGTTTTGGCCAGAGTGTCTTTCGGTACTCCATGCATCCTTTCCACTATTCCCGATGATTGAGGTTCCCAGGAGAATCCGAAGGCTTGCCCAATGCTTTAGTTAGTTTCCCCCATAAAGTGATCTCTCTATCACTATTAAACTTACAAGGAAGCCCAAATCGAGGAATAATCTCCTTCATCAGTAATTTACCTTCTGTTCAGGTGTCACCTTTTCATGTGGGAAAGGCCTCTATCCGTTTTGAAAACACGTCCACTATTACTAACAGATATTTATATTCCCCACTTGCTGAAATATGTGCAAAGTCTATTTGCAGATTCATTAATGGTATCGATATCCAGAGCTTTGCTCCCAGCTGTGATGCAAGCTAGTGAGAACAAAGAGCTCACCAGCGTGTGCTGATGTTCCTGAAGGGATGAAACCCACTTCCAATACCTCATGATGAGTCAGCACAGCACACCCCGCCAGTGCCTCAAAATCATTAGGCTTACACGCTGAACCATCCAGTACAAAGAATGGGTTATCTAAAGGAACAGAACTCAAATGGGAACGAGGGGAGCTAGTGGCTTCTATAATTGAAGACAATCGTGCCGTTTGGCACCACTGTGACTGGGGACAAGGGTGGCCGGTTTAAGGGTGGGTGCTCTTTTAAAACTCAAATTTGGTTCTGATAATAGCATGACCTCATACCCTGTTCACCCAAGTGTTGTGGTGCTGCTGAATTGAGGAATGGCATTACTGCATGCAGAGTCAATACTGTGCAGAAATGGTCCAATATTACAGGCCCTGCCTTCTCAACCCTCACTGCTGTTGCTGCCACAGCTCATAGGCGGTCAGACAAGCCACACATTACAGAGTGGAGTAATATGCCTCTGGTCTTTTCAAGCCACCATGTTCCTGAGTCATTAGAGTGCTTGCAAATTCCCCCCCCCCCCTTTTCGATTTGTAAGTAATCTGGAAAGATTTAGAGTCGTTAGGAATACCCAAGGCTGGTGTGTGGAGCAGTTCCTTCTTCAGAGGCTTATTTGTCTGTTCCATTTCTGGGCTCCACCGGATCTGCCGAACATACTCAAATAGTTAACAATGGTTTAGCAGAACTGTAACAGGTAATAAGGCTCAGTGCCCATGGGCTGCCAGGTGGTTTAACAATGCTACAGAGTCTTTCTGGCAATCCACCAGTGTCTTGGAGGCTAGCGGCAGATCATCAGCAAATTGTAAGGTGACGTTAGTGCCTGGCATCAGTAATGTGTTCAAATCGCCTTGTCCAATAGCTGCACATACCACTGGCCTCTCAGTATAGCCCTGAGACATCTCATCAGGTATATTGTTGTCCATTATACATAATGGTGAACAGGTATTGACTGTCCTTGTGCAGAAGGACTGAGAAGAAGGCGGATCAGAGGTCAATCAGTGTATACCATGGTGATTCAGATGGTATAGAGGCTAAAATAGCATTTGTGTCTGGTACAACCGGGAAAATGGGCTGTACTATCTGCTTGACAGCCCATAAGTCTTGCACTGACCACCATTTGTCCAGCCTGCTCGGTTTTGGGATTGGCAATATGGGGTATTGCAAGGGCTTTGCATCGTGCAAAGCACTCCTTGCAGTAAAATAATCTCCATAACATGTTTACTACTGTTAAGAGCCTCAGGAGATAAACAGTTCATGGAGAGTCTCAAATTTTTCTTAAGTGTGATTTGGTGGAGTTTTGCAGAGGCAACTAAACCCACATGATTCTTGTGCAATGCCCGCAAGGATGGGTCCACTTCTTTCAGTCAAAGTGGAGGGTCATACGGAGGCGAAGGGTTGGGCTTTTCCATCTAAAGGTACACGGGATCCAAAAAAGGAGAGTCTTAAGAGGCATTGTCACTATCGCTCCAGTATCTAGACCAAAATAGACTAAGCCAATTGGAAGGGTGCTCCGAATCGCTCTTTTAATGGTTTCACTCTCCAGCCCAGATCTTTAGGCTTAGAGAGGGGCTTTATTCCCAGGAATTCATGAGGTATGGAGTTGTCTCCCTCCAGCAGGTAATTTATCTGAGAAGGGTATAGCTGTATTTCAGCAGCTATCTCTTCAGGGCTAAAAATATTTGGCCCCGAAAGCACAGATTATAATGCCTCAGCCACCATCAGTTTGAACGAGTGAGCTACTTTGGGATGTAGACAATTTGTAAAGGTCTGCACCATTGGAGATCCTCTCTGTTCCACTTGTATTCCTGCACTACTCTCCCATGCATCTTCAAACCGGAAAATCAAATCTGTTACGGGCTCACCCTCTTTCTGTTGGCATCTCATTACCTCCCCAGAGTCACCGTGCTGTCTGGCCCCTGCTGGGGTTTTTCTCTTTGGCCCGTCCTAACCATGTCAGCCTGCATACTGAGGTTGCCTTCGCCTCCACCTGCACTTGGAACCCAATCACCACTTGTTCCCTGGGGTACAGTGTATTGCTGCTTGAGCGTGGATCTGGAGCTGCCAGAGGCGACCCACAGGAGTTGCTGCAGATCTCCAGGTAAAGGGTTAAAAATTTCACTAGTTTGTACCAACTAATTGTGGAATGCAATGGGTTTCTTAATAGGTTTAGGGGCATCTCTGATCATATTCCTAATCTCTGCAGGGGTCCAGGGTTTGAGGATTGGTATAGCTCCTACCATTATACCTGCGTATGTGTTGTACTATCAGATAGGCCACTTACCCTATTGTAACACCTGTATAGCACCAGTCTTATTGTGTGTGACTAGTCATCACACTCTTTAGAGAAAATCAATTTACATTAGGTGCCAGTAGGCCATCAGAAGAATCCAGGTATTGGAAGGAGGCAGAGAATAGAAACCACACACCTCTGGAAATAAATTTTGTTTATAAGAAAAAGGCAATAAGTACAAAATATTTACATGAGCAAGAACAATTCAAATAATCTTTGCCACTCCAATTTCTCTAACTAGATCTAGTGTTATTCCCTATTTACAAGTCTACTGAGAAGTTGGAGTAACAAAGGTTATGCTAACTAAACAGGAATTTGCTTTTTGTTGATAACTGAGATTTGGAACCTAAATAGAATGCTTGAATTTTGAATTGTGCTTGCTCATGTAAATATTTTGTACGTATTGTCTTTTTCTTATAAACAAAACTTATTTCTGGAAGTGTGTGGTTTAGAAACATAGAAACAAAGAAAACCTACAACACAATACAGGCCTTTCGGCCCATAATGCTGTGCTGAACATGTACTTACTTTAGAAATTACGTAGCGTTACCCATTGCCCTCTATTTTTCTAAGCTCCATGTACCTATACAGGAGTCTCTTAAAGACCCTATTGTATCTGCCTCCGTCAATGTTGCCGGCAGCCCATTCCATGCACTCATCACTCTCTGCGAAAAAAACTTGCCCCTGATATCCCCTCCATACCTACTTCCAAGCAACTTAAAACTGTGCCCTCTTGTATTAGCCATTTCAACTCTGGGAAAAGGCCTCTGACTATCCACACGGTCAATGCCTCTCATCATCTTATATGCTTCTATCAGGTCACCTCCCATCCTCCATTGCTCCAAGGAGAAAAGGTCAAGTTCACTCAAGCTATTCTCATAAAGAATGCTCCCCAATCCAGGCAACATCCTGGTAAATATCCTCTGCACCCTCTCAATAGTTTCCACATCCTTCCCTGTAGTGAGGTGACCAGAATTGAGTGCAGTACTCCAAGTTGTGTCTGACCAGGGTCCTATAAAGCTGTGTCATTACCTCTCAGCTCTTGAACTCAATCCCATGGTTAATGAAGGCTAATGCATTGTATGCTTTCTTAACTACAGAGTCAAACAGTGCAGCAGCTTTGAGCATCCTATGGACTCAAACCCCAAGATCCCTCTGATCCTCCACTCTGTCCAGAGTCTTAATATTAATTCTATATTCTGCCATCATATTTGACCTACCAAAATGAACCACCTCACACTTATCTGTGTTGAACTCCATCTGCCACTTCTCAGCCTAGTTTTGCATCCAATCAATGTCCAGCTATAACTTCTGTTAGCCCTCCATACTATTCACAACACCCCCAACCTTTGTGTCATCAGAAATTTACCAACCCATCCCTCCACTTCCTCATCTAGGTCATTTATAAAAATCACAAAGAGAAGGGGTCCCAGAACAGATCCCTGAGGCACACCACTGGTCACTGACCTCCATGCCTGTCTTTTGTGGTCAAGCCAATTCTGGATCCACAAAGCAAGGTCCCCTTGGATCCCATGCCTCCTTACTTTCTCAATAAGCCTTGCATGGGGTACCTTATCAAATGCCTTGCTGAAACCCATGTACACTATATCTACAGCTCTTCCTTCATCAATGCGTTTAGTCACATTCTAAAAAAATCAATCAGGTTTGTAAGGCATGATCTGCCCTTGAAAAAGCCATGCTGACTATTCCAAATCATATCATGCCTCTCCAAATGTTCATAAATCCTGCCTCTCAGGATATTCTCCATCAACTTACCAACCACTGAGGTAAGACTCACTGGTCTACAATTTCCTGGTCTATCTCTACTCCCTTTCTTGAATAAAGGAACAACATCCGCATCCCTCCAATCCTCCGGAACCTCTCCCGTCCCCATTGGTGATGCAAAGATCATTGCCAGAGGCTCAGCTATCTCCTCCCTTGCCTCCCACAGTAGCCTGGGTGACATCTCATCTGGTCCAGGTGAGTTATCCAACTTGATGCTTTTCAAAAGCTCCAGTAGATCCTCTTCATTAATGTCTATATGCTCAAGCTTTTCAGTTCACTGTAAGTCATTCCTACAATCACCAAGTCCTTTTCCTTAGTGAATACTGAAGCAAATTATTCATTAAGTACCTCCGGTCCATACACACTTTTTCACTGTCACACTTGATGGGTCCTATTCTCTCACGTCTTATCCTCTTGCTCTTCACATATTTGTAGAATGACTTCTAGTTTTCTTTAGCCTGCCCGCCAAGGCCTTCTCATGGTGCCTTCTGCTCTCCTAATTTCATTCTTAAGCTCCTTCCTGCTAGCCTTATAGTTTTCTAAATCTTTATTATTACCTAGTTATTTGGGACTTTTGTAAGCTTTTCATTTCTTCTTGTCTAAATTTTCAACAGCCTTTGTACACCATGGTTCCTGTACCACACCATCCTTTCCCATCTCATTAGAACGTACCTATGCAGAACACTACGCAAATATCCCCAGAACTTTTGTCACATGTCTGTCGTACATTTCCCTGAGATCACCTGTTCCCAATTTATGCTTCCAAGTTTCTGCCTGATAGCTTCATATTTCCCCTTATTCCAATTAAACCTTTCCTAACTTGTCTGTTCCTGTCCCTCTCCAATGTTATGGCAAAGGAAATACAATTGTGATCATTATCTCCAAAATGCTTTCCTACTGAGTGACCTGACACCTGACCAGGTTCATTTCCCAATACCAAGTCAAGTACAGCCTCTTTTCTTGTAGACTTATCTACATATTGTGTCAAGAAACCTTCCTGAACATACCTAACTAAGTCCACCCTGCCTAAACCCCTTGCTCTAGAGAGATGACAATCAATATTGAGGAAATTAAAATCTTGCACCACGACCCATATGTACCAATATGTACCAGAACCTCTGCTTGTTCACCTTCCCACTTCAGGATATCATGGACATGATCAGAAACAGCCCGGACCCTGGCTAGAATGTTTCTATTCACCGCCTCCTTCCAATACCTGGATTCTTTTGATGTCCTGTTAGATTTTCTCTGAAGTGTGCAACGACTGGTCACACATGATAAGACTGGTGCTACACTGGTGTTAAACTATGACTGTTGCTAGGTGATGTTACCTGCTCTGTAGGCTGTGCTCTCTTGGTCTGTGAGCGGCTGTGCATCCCTACACCCCCGTGGAATGTCCACAGGTTGTGACTGCTCCCAGTCCATGGAAGCTGAAGCATTCCCCATGCTCGAGGTACTGGGTGCGGAAACCTGTTCACTTGAGCGAAGCTGGCTCCCGGAATCGAACTGAGACAATTGCATTTGTCATCGCTGCTGTGGGGCTCTATGTTGTGAGGTGGCTGAGGCAAACTTTGCTATTTCCATTATAGGATTTTCCAGCAGCCTGTCATCTCAAATTGTAGGATAGAATCCTTCAGGGGGAGAAAGAGAGGGAAGATGGGGAGGATCTACTTCCATTCTCTGCATTGTTCCTTCTCCATCTCAGGTTTAGGCTTTGGTGGCTGATGCATTTCGGCCACTTCTTCCCATTTATTGAAACACCACATAATATATTCCAAAATTCATTTCCGGTCTCCATCCCTTCCTTTGGTCTCACCTTCCCAGTGATGAATTTTCCTTAATCAGAAAAGCCTCCCTAGAGCCATTCTCCCTGGTTGCATCCATATAAAATCACTAGAAAAAGGAATCACGTACCTGCTAGCTCCAGTTTCCAGCCATACTCCGTCTGCCAGGGAGCCGGGATGCACTAGGGGCTCACCCAGAAGTTACTGCTTTATCCTTTTCTCAGTGTGTTTATTTATCAGAGCCTTTGTTGGTGAATCAGCAGGCCTTGAGGATGTGACTTTTCTCTTTGGCATAGTGCCGGCAGCAATTGCACATTTACTTTCATTCCCTCCTATTAGTTTTAGGTCACCCTGTAATCAAATTTCATGAGTTTTCAGTCATAATACAATTCCTTACCTCTTTCTGGCCAGAATTTTTTCTCAGTCTTCAAAGTTCATGTTGTCCTTTAATTTGACTATCCAGAGGACTCCCTGTGGGTTTCGAATTCTGCCTTCCATCGACTGTCTTGCCCCTCTCTTTATGAGCTCAGGGATGGTCACCAGCTGGCCGGGCCCTTCGACTACCACCTGCCTTGTCCTTCTGATCTTGTTTCCCCCAGAGACTCACAGCTGCTCACAGTCAACTGTTCCCCACAAATGTTTCCTAAGCCTGACTCAACTGTCAGAGAAATTTACTATCACTGGGGTTTGCTTGGATCCCAAATCGAAAGAGATCTCATCCACATCACCAAATTGAAAGGGAAGTTAATTTGCTAATGAAATTCAATTAAAGTTCATTGCAAGTAAATTAGACATGGACTTTGAAGTAAAGAGAGCTTTATTCGTGATATTGTAGGGAGTGGAATCTCTAACAGTGGCTTTCAAACTCCCAATAATATAGAGAGCACAGCTCCGTTTATGCATGTACAAATCGATTGCAAAAGCAAAGGCTGTTCGATTAACCTGGTGAATTAGAAAAGATGGGCTAAGTTCACATAGAGTTCTCTGTATCCATACCAACATCCAAAAATTAAAAATTCAGTCCTGTGTACAACTTTGTATTGACAAAGAGTTTGTCTCATGTCCTTAAGTCTAATTCTTGCAAGATAAGCAACTGTAAGTATTAATTCTAAGAACTGTCTCTGCTAAAAGCCAAGGCCTTATTGATAAACTAAGATGCAAACTGCTTCCATACTCAAAAGGCCAATATTAGCACTTTGTCTATCAAAATCTGTAACTCACAGTATTTTCCTCCACACCAACTAAGGCCATCGTCACCTTATTTTCACTTTAACTTTGCTAGGTTTGTCTCTCACTATGTACCGTGGACGATTACTCACATATCTCCATGTTAGCATCATGACAGTGTCCTCTGTACTGATTCATTCTTTGCTCTTGCTGTTTCTCTCTCTTCCTCCAAATTCTGCCATCTTGTAACTGTCGGTGCATTTGATCATACTTGCTGATATTTAGGTTTGTACTCATCGTCAATTTGTTGTGCCTGTAGAATTATGTATCAATTAAACAAAAGCACACACATGGAGGTGAGGCTAACTGGCATATTCACTTTGCAGCGAGAGAGAGCGGTGCAAGATGTGTGTCCAGGACAACAGATCGATGCACATGGGTAAGTTATCAGTCAATAATAGTGCTCGGGGAGTCATTGCTCGAAAAGAAATGAATCCTCCACCACTATTACAATTCGTACCATTTATAGAATGCACTGCACCTGTCACTGTCAGCATCTCTGAGAATCTATCCTGGTCCCAACATATCGATGCAGTTACAACGAAGGCACAACAGTGACTATATTTCATTAGGGGCTTGAGGAGATTTGGCTTGTCACTAAAGACGCTTGCAGATTTCTACCGATGTACTGTGGAGAACATTCTAACTGGCTGCATGACTGAATGGTAATGGCGTGGGGGGGGGAGGGGGAAGTTGTAGGGCAACTGCACAGGCTCGAAAGAAGCTGCAGAAAGTTGTGAACTCAGTCGGCTCCATCATGGGCGTGGGTCTCTGTCACATTCAGAACATATTCATGGGACGATGCCTCAAGAAGTTGGCATCCATCACTCAGGACCCCATCACCCATGTCATGCCCACTTCTCATTGTAACATCAGGAGCCTGAAGGCACACACTCAGTGATTCAGGAACAGTACGGCTGCCGCAAAAACAATAAATTTCACAACACATGCCGGTGGTTTTAAACCTGACTCTGATTCCAGTTCACTTGCCCAGGGACTCTGGGTGCACCCACCTTTCAATCTTTACCACCAATAAGAACAAAGGTAGAAGGTGTGAATGAAGGGCACCGCTGCCATTTATGTTACAATATAATATACTATCACTCAGTGTAAATTCTGCCTCTACATACGAATTCTGGGAGCACTTCATTAGAGAGGCTGCAACATTTTAAGAATGGTGCTTTACCATCACCCTCAAAAGGACCATTTGGGATAGGAAATAAATGCCTGGCCAATGGCACCTGAATTCCACAAAAAATATTAAATTCAAAGAGGAATTATAGTCTTTGTGGAAGTAATTAATTGCCATATTACTGAAGTATCTGGAAGCAGCATGAATACATAATAGCCCAGTCTGTGGTTAAGGCAACCATAAATTTATGATCATATTACTCCTTACATTAAAGTGAAAGAAGTATAACTTCTAAAGATGAGTGACTAGACAAAGTTGTGGTATATTTTTGTGAGAAAGGATATTTAGGTATCTGGATTTAGATGGAAAGAATTAAAGGATCTATATATATATATATACACTTGAAGGAATAGTTCTTCGCATAATTTAATGCTCATTTCTAGTGCCTGAGAGGTTGATTGATCTAAAACATTAACACCAGTTGAGTGACTAACTGTATTTTATTATGATTTAGAACTGAATATAATTTTCTCACCTGAATTTGATATATCACTTACAGAAGTACTGTAAATGTAGTGTGAAGAAGTCTTGAATTTTTTATATGGTTTGAAATGGCAAGGCCTCCACAGAGCCCTGATCTGAGCGTTGTCAAGGGTATTTGGGACCACCTGGAGAGGCAGAAGTAAGTGAGACATCCAAAGTCTGCAGAAGAATCATGGCAAGTTCTCCAAGATGATTGGAACAACCTAACAGCCACTTTTCTTGTACCTAAGAGAATTGATGCAGATTTAAAAGCAAAGAGTGGTCACAGCAAATATTGATTTGATTTTTTACAGTTTACTGCCCCTTATAGTAATCTTTTGATAGTTAGAAATGTTCCATTGCATTATTTTGAAAGTATCGTTTCTTTACAGATTTTTAAAAGTGCGCCCAAGTCTTTTGCACAGTACTGTATGTGTAAGAGACAGCAGGTAAAATCAGTGATTCAGTTGTTGAGATAAAAAGATCTACATCATTAATATTTCAACATAGCTAATACTTGGATGTACATTAATGTCAAAAGCATTGCTAGGTAAATTTACATCTTGCCATTAATTTTATGTATTCTGAAACTTGCGTAGTTAGCTTTGATTGGTGGTAGGTAGCAGAATGATATCCGAGCCTAAGAAAGGTTTCTAATGAAATCTAGAACTAGGTAAAGCTCTCTTGGTTTTATGCTCTGTAGAACCTTTAGCTGAGTCTGTTAGAAAAGATATATGAACATAAAAGTTCAAAGTTGATATTATTATCAAAGTACATATGCATGCTGGGTGATGGGGTGGAGATACAGCTCTACCAAAGGAATTGAAAGGCACCCTTCCTTCTGCTAGCCTGCAGGTCACCCTTGGGCAAGGTGTAACACCTGCTTGGACCCCGATCAGTGTCACATGAAGCCATGGGAGCAGGTGCATACCACGGATGCCTGGCTCTGAAGAGTATCGATATTGACTGGGGTCACCCGCCTTGTAAAGCCACTACCCAGAAGAAGGCAATGGCAAACCAGTTCTGCAAAAAAACTTGCCAAGAACAATCATGGTCTTGGAAAATGAGCTTCATTTTCTCAGGGTAGAGCTGGAATACGCCTCTCAACTCAGCCTCCGAATTCTGTTCCACTATTTTATAATATCATGGCTAATCTGATTGTAATTTCAACTCTTAAACATTTATTCATATTCTGCTTCCATAGTTCTTTGAAAAAGAGTTCCAAAAACTCACATCCCTCTGCTAGAAAAAAAATCCATTTAAACGCTTAAATGGACAAAGCCTTATTTTAAAGAGAAACGTCTATTCTCCCACACAAGTAGCCATCCTCTCCAGATCCACTATGTCAAGACTCTCCACGATCCAATAGGTTTCCATCAAATTGCATTTCACTCTTCTAACTTCCAAAGGATACAAGTCTGACCTGTCTTGCCTCTTCTCATAGGACAATGATCCCATTCCAGGTATTCATCTGCCTCCAACTCATCTATCTTAACATCCTTCATTAAGGAAGGAGGCTGACACTGTCCTAATAGTCTACATTTGATTTAATCTATGTCCTATAATAATAAAGTATAAAAACCTAAATCTGCAAAGAATTTCATTGGCAATTAACAAAGTCATTCTGTAGTTTTCCTACAGACTTGTTGTCCTTGCAAACTAACCTTTGAAAATCCTGATCTCTCTGCATTTCAGACCTCTATAACAAAAACCATTTATATATTATACTTCCTCTTAAAAATATTTTCTTTTAAGATTAACAGCCACATTTCCCACATTATACATTATCCACTTTTTAACTTAATTGCATCATTTGCAACTACTTCATGTCTTCTTCATAACTTCCCTTTCTATTTGGGGAAAAGTAAGTGACTATGAATCTCAGATAGTGGAGACATTCTGTTGAAAACTTCCAGTATGTAGGCAAAAAATAAATAAAAAAGGTGAGTGAACAAATACATAGATGGATAGACAAAATGACTCACACTAGACCAGTAGTCCTGCATTCTTCCAATTAATTTACCCTCTTCATCTGTGAAAAAAAAGAACATAATTATTTAACATCTTTGCTCTTCCCTTTGTTCCATCCATAAATTTATCTGTATCAGTTTTGGAGAACCTCATTAACTTTTCATTGAGTTTTCGTTTTCATATACCTGTCAAATCTCCTGCAATCTGCTTTTACGTTGCTTGCAGATCTACTCTTGTGTTCTACTTTCCCCTTCCTTCAAAAGATCCTTGTTCCTTCTTTGCTGAAAACTGTTTTGCTTCACCATCCTTATGCTTCATTGATCTTTTGACATCATTATAAACATTTTTCTTTGATCCAGTACTATCTATAATTGTTCATGATAACCGTGGCTGGACAATTTTATCTGTTTTCTTTTGTCTCAAAGGAGTACTTGTCACAAACAGCAATAATTTTAAAGAACAGTTATTACTCAGAGAGTTCTCAACAAATCAAAAAGTTATTCAAATATTTCAAGAAGTTATAATTTGGTATTTTCATCGCCATGAGACTAGCTTTCCAATCTACCAACGACAAATCAAGTTTCGTGCTTTCAGAGCTTGCCTTATTCAGATTTAAGACTTTGTTGTCAAATTAAAATAGATTTCTTCCTAACTTTAAATTCTATATTATTATGTTTACTATTTCCTAAAGCTCCTTTATCCAAACGTTCTCAATTAACCCTTTCTCCTTAATACTAAATGTATCTTGGCTTGTTATCTTATTGGTTCCTTTACATATTGATCACAAAAAAAAGCATACACACCCTAAGTGTATCCTTTGCATTGTCACTGTTAATTTTGTTTGCCCAATCTTTATGTAGATGAATACCTCCCATGACTATTGTCTTTCAGACTCAGATCATTTGAATGTCATATACACCAGGGTGCAATGAAAGTCTTTGTTTACGTGAAAACCAGAATAATTTTATTCCACACACCTGCAACACCCTGTCTATGCCTTGCATTAGAAGTATTGTTTGGAAGCCTATGAACAAAAACTTCCTATGCTTTCTGCTCCTCAGTTATACTTTCACAAAAATATCACATTATAGGAATCCTTGGCTTGTGACCAGCCAAAATGGAGAAAGAGTATTTGGAAAAGCATTGAGCACCTCAAGTCCTATTGACAGGAGCATTGTGCAGGACTACCCAATCATTGCAACAACAGAACACAAACTATCAAATCCTTTCAGGGCAGAGGTTTCATCAGGCATCTCGGAAACCACCTCAGAACTGTGGTGAAAACACATCATTCTCAGCCTTAACGTACTACCTGCGAAATAGAGCCCAAGGTAAGACAAACTTGGGTTGACCTCACTGGAGTGGCAGAGGCCGAAGAGGAACCTGACAGAAGTTTGTAAAAGTCTGAGCGATGTGGATATGTTAGACAGCGGGTATCTTTTTCTCGAGGTCAAAATGTCCAATAGGAGAGCACTTATTTCTAGTGAATGTTCAAAGCAGATTTGCAGTCAAGGCTTTTGCATGGAGAGTGGTGTGTGTTAACTTAATTAGTTTCATACAACTTTGTTCACTGAAGGGCTGGTTCCTGTGCTGTGTTGTTCTATGTTCTATGAATGTGTTAACCACGTCCTATACCCAAATCAGGCAAAAGTCATCTGTCAGTATACACTTTATGTCTATGATTAACTCAATTCTTAATTACACTTTACTAGTTTAACTGGCTTATAAAAGCAACTCTTGTGCTGAATACTGTTACGCCCATGGCCCCCTTCTTTTTGAGAATCGCAGGATCACTATTGATTCGGGTCAGGAGACCCAGGAAATGGGAGAGAGACACGCAGATTCCGCAATGTTTGGTATGTGTCCTGGTCCTCCGAGAGACAAAGCCACGGTTAACGGCCATTATCTCTTGGAGACGGAATTGTGTATTGAGTACTGTACAATTCATCGAAGCCCCCAGGCAATGAACCGAGGGGGGGTTGGTGGAGGGATTGCATCATCCCAACCATTGACATCTGAGACCCTGTGAGTCAGGATAAAAGAGGGTCTGGGGAACAGCCCCTTCAGTCGCACCAGAAGAAATGTTAGAACTCCTGTAACAGCGTAATAGCGAAAGCCGGTGGAAAAGCCCACTTGCGTCCTTTTCCATTTGCCTCGGAATTGGTGGGTCTTGCCACAGAAGAACGGCTTTAGCTAACCCAAAGGAGCACAGCCCCCACCGACTCTCGAAGGATTGACATCATAAAAGGAATGGGCAAGTTTAAGCACTCTCTCTTGACTCCAACCAAAGGCTGCAGCCTGCAGCCTGCAGCTTGAATTAACTAAAATGACTTTTATATTTCCATCGGACAATGCATTATCCCCTAGACAACGATAGAGCTATTTCTTGTTGATTATTAGTATACCCGCGCTTTTAGATTTAGTATTGGCGACGTATATTATCTGTATGTTTGCATTGATATTATTTTTGTGTATTTTTATCAATAAATACTGTTAAAAATAGTACCATCAGACTTCAACAGACCTCTCTATCTTTGCTGGTAAGTGATCCAGTTACGGGGTACGTAACAATACAAAAATGAAATTTATACAAGATCATTCACAACATTTTTGTTCATGTCCTTGAACCTAAGAATGTCAATATGGAGTTTTCTCAAAGGCTCAGAAATGAGTGGATTACTGGAAACTCTTTAGTGCTCCCTGGACCATAGTTAACTATGTGGACAGAGCTAATTCACTGATCTGCATTGTCATCACTGGATCCTCCAACATCAGTATACAGGGGTCATCAGAGATCAGAAATCTTGTTGAACCACTCGTATATGTACCATAGTTACAAGAGCAGTTTGAAGGCTGGGTGGGCTGCTGTTAACTCAAAACTTTTAATTTTAACATGTATGTATGCCAGATTTGTGCTGTAATATTTTCCATTTGTCTGGATGATTATAGCTCTAATACTGCTCAAAAAACTCGGTAGCATTCAGGTCAAAATGGCTGATAATTACAACATACTAATTATCCTGAATATTCACTACCTGTACCAGTAAATGATGTAGCTGTAGTGTGCGCCGTGCACAGAGCGCGCTTGACAGACCATGCGGAAGTTACTTGATAGCACTTCCCAAATCTTTTCCACTATATATGGTGGGATAAGGGCCATCTCTGGTGATAGTAAGCTAGCACGTGCTGCTACAGTGTATCAGTATTAAAATAAGCAGTGCTAATTGGTTAAATTAGAAATGTTTGCAAAATAACTGTACAGGTAAGAAGCTTTTGTAACTTTCAACTGAGAACAGTGGGGGTTTGGGACTGTATTGGTTTCCTTTCAACCAAATATCATCATTACTAGCTCAACAGATGTTAAAGCAGACATTCTTGCTCGGAACCATTGTGATCTTGGGAAACAACACAACACCAGCTTCCCAGAGGCAATAAGAGATGAGTATTATATTCTGTCCCACATATCTCCTAACTGAATGAAATAGAGATCTCCCACATCATTTAACTAACTGTCTCAGTGTAACTGTTGCTTGGGCAATTTTTGCCTGTCCTGCACGTTCACCCACTTGACTGCAATAGGGAAGGGTTAGAAGGCAGCTGCACCCAGAATACATCAATTTAGCACACACAAAAAAATCAATCCTTCCTTTTGCTGCGTTTCTCATTCTCTCTTTTTGTATTGTACTTCCTGTTCTGTAAGCCAGGTTTGTCTGTCTGCCTGTGAGTTGTTGTTTTTTCTGCCTTTCAGTCTGCTTCTCCACAGGCTCCTGCTGTAGGTTTCATCTTTCTCAAATCCTAATGTGCTTTTCTCTGCCTTGTCTTCCTACCACTGCAACTAACGACATACATCTATGCATACATCTGTGACCAACTGCTTTCTTCACATAAGACCCCTCTTACTGCACCCAGCCCCGTTAGCACAAGAATGACTGTGCCCCTGAAGTACTTAACCAGCTCACTCATCATGCATATTTAATGTTTGTGATGAAAATCAAAATGCTGAAGAAGATTAATTATTAATTTACATTTTATTGCTTCGGGTGAATTGTATTGTTAATTGTTAGTGCAATTGCTTATCGTTTTTAAGTTTAGTCTAAACTTGTCTTGTTAATCAGATTTAACAACACTGTTTGTTTTATTCCACTGCTAGAGAAAGTAGATTTGAATCATTTTTCCCAAACTTTGGAAGTTAAGGAAAATCTGTTTCATTCTTTTTGCTTTAGGGATGATAGAAAAGTCTACAGTCATTGTGAAGTTGAAATAGCAAAAGGAGGACGAAGCATATCTGATAAAAGATTTTTTTGAAACACTGTTTCTTGAAGCTCTTCATTGGCTTGTTTACTATGTGCATCATTTCAACGCTTATCTGGTGTACTATAATTACATTGGTATGACATGGTTCCAGCTAACAGGTGTAGGAAATTCTCCAGACAAGTACTATATCAGCAGGACAAGAAGTTATCATCACTTGTACCCCAGTAGCACTGAGAATCCAGATACATGCTTTGCATCCAGAGTCCCTCGGGATGTGCAACGTTCAGTTTTAGGACACTTTGTTTGGTCTGGAGATGTATCAGACAGAGTTCTGCTCTTTTCCCATCACTGCCTGGCGAGTGTGTAACCACATACCACAGACCATACAGGTACTTTCCCAGTGACAGGCTAACATTCTGCAGAAGTTTGTCTTGTCTTTTGAGGTTCCATGACAAATCAAAAGGTGGCAAGTATATACATACATAATAAGATACATGATAAGACAGTTCAATCTACTGATTCCCAGCATGAGAGAGACTGAAATATTGAGGCAGAGAGATCAGTGACTTCCCTTGGTAATATCCAAGCACCCTACAAGTATTATGAAACATAACAGTTCATTGACATTGGTGACCTTAAACACTGAGAATGTCATTACCTCAAGATAGATGTTCTGGCTGCCACAAGTAGCATACTTCCAAAAAAAGCAGCATTTTTATGAAATGCTGAATCCAATATAACATTATGTATTGTTGTAGGTTCCTGTTTACTCATGAAAAAACAGGCCATATACACATCAGAAGTCAATGTATTTGGTATTCTTCAAACACTCAATAATCCTACTAAATCCATGACCTTTTCTAACCAGAATTCTTGAGAATTAAATTGGGCCAGTATTTGCTTTTGATTAAGTCTCTAGTACTTGCAGTAGATTGGGACACAGAAGTCAATGACCAACTGGTTGATTATTTCTTTGCTTCTGAAGCCATGTCATACCAGTCATATACTAGATAAACCTTGAAGCACTGCACATAATAAACAAGTCAATAAACAGTCTGAAGAGAAACTGTTCCAAAGAAGCCTTTGATCAGATGTGTTTTATCCTTCTCAGCTCTTTTGACTTTACAATAACTATAGATTGCCTTCTCCTCTCTGAAGTAAAATGCTGAAATATTCAACAAAGAGAGAAATGGATTTTCCTTGTCATTCAAAATAGGGCATAGAAACCTAATCCTTGTTGCATATCTTTTCTCTTCACTTGAAAGATGCAGCAATCCCTGCCTCAGAATAAAATGGGGATAAATTCATGATCTTCCTGTGTAGTACAGTCATAGATAAAGCAGATAGACAACCAGTCCCACAAGATTTAATTGGATCTGTTATTCAAGTCTACATGGTCTACTTCACTTTAAGACCCAATTTATGGTGAAACTGCTGAGAAATAACAATAAAAGTAATCATTCCATATGAAGGATTGATGCACCTGACTTGAAATGCTTAGAGATATCCTTGCCTTCTTTCAGCGATGAGTAGGCTGATGCTCCATCCTCCAGGGATGTATCTTGCACAGCATAATTCAACCGTCTCCTTAATTGTCAGAGTTTCAGCATGGGTCTGCTATCAGGGAGCAGGAACAGCCATGAGATGACATTGAGGAATTGGAGTGTTCCCCAAATCCAAAGAGTGTTTTCTTCTCCATATCTTCGCTGAAATAATTTGGAATGAGATTCAGAAGAATTTTTTTTTCAGAGACAGGAAGAAATAAATCTGAATACCATTAAATTGCTTCTATTTTTTTTACCTTAACTAGATAAATAAACAGATCAATGCAGCATGGAACAATTAAATGTGGACTTTGGTTGCTTTCAGTTTTAATGCAAAATAATTATGGTACTGTAATACTAACAATGTGCTCAAGGAACTCAGCAGGTCAGGCAGCATCTATGGATAGGAATAAAAGAATTAATGTTTCGGGCTGAAACCATTCATCGGGACTGGAATTGTAGGGGGAAGAAGTCAGAATAAGAAGGTGGTAGGGTGAGAGGGAAAGAGAAGGAAGTACACGGTGGCTGGTCTACTGTACCCGATGCTCCTGCTGTGGCCTACAGTATATTCATGAGATCTGACATAGAATGGGAGACTGCTTCATTGAGCACCTTCACTCTGTTTGCCACAGAATGTAGGATTTCTCAGTGGTCACCCATTTCAATTCCACGTCCCATTCCCATTCTGTCATGTCAATCCATGGCCCCCTCTACTGTGATAATAAGACCACAGTCAGGATGGAGGATCAACACCTTATATTCAGTCAGGGTAGCTTCCAAACTGATGGCATGAACATTGATTTCTCAAACTTCTGGTAATTTCAACTTCCCCCATCAATTGTCATTCCTGTTTTCCTCTCACAGCTTCTCTATTTACTTGACCATCTCTTCCCTCTAGTGCTCTTCCTCCTTCCCTTTCCTCCATGGTTTTCTATTTCCTTCTATCATATTTCCGCTTCTTGAGCCCTTTATTTCTTCCACCAATCAACTTCCCAGCTCTTTACTTCAGCCCTCTCACCTTACAGCTTCACCAATCACCTACATCCTCTTCCCCCACCTTTTTATTCTGACTTCTTTTTCCTTCTTTTCCAGTCCTGATGAAGGGTCTCGGCCCGAAACCTTGACTGGTTATTCCAATCCATAGATGCTGCCTGATGTGCTGAGCTCCACCAGCACATTATGTGAACTGCTCCAGATTTCCGTCATCTGCAGTACCACTTTTGCCTATAATTACGCTATAATCATTTCTGCATAAATGAACAGTCTCTCTGAAGTATGAAAATAAACTTAAAAAGCATTTACCTGTCAGAGCAACTTAAGAGCAATGTCATGTTGGAGTATTTTATTTTAAATGTTTATAAAAACAATATCATAATTATTGCAACAGTCAATAGAAATCCAACACTAGGATAATTATTCAAGTAATTCAATACCTCTAACAGGATCCTATTTTTCTTTTTGAACCACTTATTGAGTTTCTGTTCTTAAATCAAAATTGATGAAATTTAATATTTAAAGTTCTGAGTTTCCAACTTGTGTTACCAAATATGAAAATAAACAAATTTGCTGAAATTTGCATACTAAAGACTGTGACATCAATGAGTGATATGGCAATAGGCATTATGATAAGTATGCATGTGTGAGTACAAATTTATTGTATTTCTTGACAAGTTAGTCAAAACAATTAATTAATCAATCAGGGCTAGTGAATTTTTGAAAGGTCACTTTGCACTGACAGGGTTGCATTCAGAATTTATCTCTTAGATCACACTCAACAAACACTTTGCATGAATAAAGAACCAGCAGTGGCATAAAAATTCCCTCCAACCTTAAGTAAACAATAAGCTAATAAAATATTGCATTATTTTCACCCTGCAAGCCAACCTGATTGTCAATCTGGCATCACTCCGTTCTTAACCAAAAAATGAGATCATAAGAAATTGTAAACACAAGGAAATCTGTAGATGCTGAAAATTCAAGCAACACACACAAAATGCTGGTCGAATACAGCAGACCAGGCAGCATCTATAAGGAGAAACACTGTCAATGTTTCGACTAGGTCTCAGCCCAAAACGTCGACAGCACCTCTCCTTATAGATACTGCCTGGCCTGCTGCGTTCCACTAGCATTTTGTGTGTGTTGCTCATAAGAAATAGGAACAAGAGTAGGCCATCTAGCCCATCAAGCCTGCTCCACCACTCAATAAGATCATGGCTGATCTGGCCATGGACTCATCTCCACCTACCTGCCTTTTCCATCCTAACCCTTGATTCCCCTATTATGCAAAAATCTGTCCAAACTTGTCTGAAATATATGTAGAGGAAGCCTCCACTGCTTCATTGGGCAGAGCATTCCACAAATTCACCACTCTCTGGAAAAAGCAGTCCCTGCTTATCTACATCCTAAATATACTCCCCTGAACCTTGATATTATGTTCCCTAGTTCTAGTTTCACCAACCAGTGGAAACAAATTTTCTGCCTTTATCTTATCTATTCCTTTCATAATTTTATAGTTTCTATAAGATCTCCTCTCATTCTTCAGAATTCCAGGGAGTACAGTCCCAGGTGACTCAATTTCTCCTCATAGTCTAACCCCCTTATCTCTGGAATCAACCTGGTGAACCTCCTCTGCACTGCCTCCAAAGCCAGTACATCCTGCCTCAAGTAAAGAGAACAGAACTGCATGCAGTACTCCAGGTGTGACCTCACCAGTACCCTGTGCATTTGCAACGTAACCTCACTATTCTTACATTCAAGCCAACCTTTTATGATTCATGCATAAGCACTCCCAAGTCCCACACACAGCATGCTGCAATTTTTGTTACCATTTAAATAATGATCTGCTCTTTCATTTTTCCTTCCAAAGTGGATGACCTCAAACTTACCCAACATTGTACTCCATCTGCCAGATCCTTGCCCATTCACTTAACTTATTTACATCTCTCCGAAGACTCTCCGTATCTTCTGCACTATTTACTTTTCCACTCAATTTGGTATCATCAGCAAACTTAGATACATTACTTTTGGTCCCATCTTCCAGATCGTTAATGTATATCTGGAACTGTCGTGGGCCCAGCACCGACCCCTGTGTCTCACCACTCACCACTGATTACATACTAGAGTAACACCCATGTATCCCAACTCTCTGCTTTCTATTAACCAATCCTTCGTCTTTGCTCATATATCACCCCCAACTCTATGCATCCTTATCTTATGGATAGGTCTTTCATGTGGCAGCTTATTGAACACCTGGAAATTCATCTGTTCCACTCTATCCACTGTGCTCATTATGTCCTCAAAGAACTCCAGTAAGTTTGTCAAACAGGACCTGCCTTTGCTGAACCCATGCTGCATCTGCCTGATGGATCCATTTCTTTCCAGATGCCTCGCTATTCCTTTTTTAATGATAGCTTCAAGCATTTTCTCAACCACGGATGTTAAACTAACTGGCCAATAGCTACTTGCCTTTTGCCTGCATACTTTTTTGAACAGTGGCATGACATTCACCATCTTCCAATCTGCCAGGAACTGCCCAGAGTCCAGAGAATGTTGATAAATCATCACCAAAGCCTCTTCTATAACTTCTGTTATTTCTTTCAGTATCCTGGGATGCATTCCATTAGGACCAGGAGAAAAGTTTTCTCAGTACCTCTTCTTTAGTAATAGCCATTGTATTAAGGTCCTCACCTCCCATAATCTAGCTTCCCTTTCTTTATTGCTCGTTTAGTGGTTCTTTGTTGCTTTTTAAATTGTTCCCAGCTTTCCAGTTTCCCACTACTCTTGGTGACTTCGTATGTACGAGCTTTTAGTTTGATGCCTTCTTTTATTTCCTCAGTTATCCAAGGCTGGCTCTTCCCACCCTTACTGTCCTTGCTTTTAACTGGAATATACTTCTGCTGAGCGCCGTGAAAAATCTCTTTGAAAGTCTTCCACTGTTTTTCAGCTGTCCCCCCCCCCATATATCCTGGGTTCCCAGTCTACACTCCCCACACCCTCCCTCATACCACTGTAGTCTCCATTGAAACCCATGTCTGCCACCTACATGACCCATGGCTCAGGCTCCTATCTCTAATCACAGTCCACCCCCAATTCCCAGACTTTGGTATCACGCTGGTCCTTGTTCAAGGAATGAAACAGTAGTTCTGACCTGCAACCCCAGGTCACTTACTTGTGGAAGTGGGTGGAGGGGGGGGGGGGTGTTCAATGCAGTGCATATTTTCACCAATATGCATTAGTGAGTTCTGAACTGGTTTCACTATGGTGTTATCTGTTCTAGGAAGCCCAAAGCATTCCTGTTCTATCACATGAAATACTCTTCATGGCCTAACATGGCCTGTGTGAATATCGGAATTCTCGATTGCTATGCAAAGACCAAATATCAAGTGGAAGAACAACATGTTAGGTTTTGCATTGGTAGCTTACAGCTCAGTGATATAAGCACTTAATATTTCAACTTCAGGTAACTCACATTCACAGTTTTCTCTTCCCACACAGACTGATCTATCCACTTAGTATTCCTCTCACTTTGTTCACGTTTCATATATTCCTCTCCACGTGGTTCCATTCGGCTATCATCTTTTTCCTAACTACTAACACGCCCCCTGTGCCCTCTTGTACTGCTAAATACTGCCGATATTTTCTTTTTCCTTTCAGTCCCAATGCAGGCTCTTGATCTACCCCTTGTACATCAACAGATGTTGCTTCGCCCACTGAATTCGCTTAATGTTTTATGGTTTTATCTGAGTACTTACTTTCCTTTGGCCCCAGTGCATATCACCATGGACACTACTTCGTAAACTTTATGTGAAGGACTTCCGAGAGTTTTGTAGTCAGTTGCGAATGGCTATTAACTGGTTAATTCATTCCTTGGAGTCAGTTTCCACAATATTACCCTAATGCAGTCATCAGTTCAATAGTCTTTCAAGGAAAGTTGTAGGAAGTATTAAATATGTAAATATTTAAATCTGTCATAATTGTTATCATCTATTTAATTAATCCAAGAATTACTGACTACATTATCAGAGGGCTCTGCACCTCATGGAATTCAAAACCAGATGCATTGCTCTGCTGTTCACCCTCCAGGGGCAGAGGCAACTCTTGAGAAGAGGAAAACATATTCAAGCTTCAGCTGGGCGAAATGAGCAGTGGTTCAACCAGATCTCAAAACCACTTTTCACGTGTGAATATTTCTTACTGAAGAAGTGGGTGAGTGCAGCAGTTTAGTTACTTAAGGAATACAAAGTAACAAGAGTGATGTATTACTCAAGACATCATCCTTGGATGTGACATTAAACCCAGAATGCTCATCAAAAGAAAAGCAGTGGGATTTGCCCAGGATTATATCTAAAATATATCCTTCAATCTTTAAAAACATATTATTTGATCATTTTCTGATTGTTATTTTGAGGAGTTAGCTGTGCACAAATCGTCTACACTACTTCTTACATTACAACAATATTTTGTTATTTCTCCAGTTGAAGACGAAGGAGATTATTGACATTACCAAAATGTAATGCAGTATTTAAGGACAGGTGGTAAAATAAACTCCTGTAATTCTTTAGACAAACAAGATTACTGCATTGCTTGGGTAGAACTACATTTGCTATGATTTCTAGACAGTTTAACAATCATGTCATTTGGAGGGCCCAAGACTTTCCCAGTAATCTAGGCCTTTGGACTCACTAGAATGATTTAACTCTGGAATTACCTATCATCTCCAGAGGCAGTACATCTGTCACCACTGTAACAGTTCGGGTAACAGGCTCAGTGGCGATAGTAGGTTCAAGGTGGTTGGGGGTGAAAGGAGGAGTAAGATGCAGTGTTGATTATGACTTGTCTGTTGAGCTCTGTGGACCCAGTTTTCCAAACTATATAAAAATGTACGTGTAATTTTACTGAAACCTTCACTTTATTTACATCATAATGATTTTTATAATGTTTAAAACTCTTTACAACTACTTGCTGTTTGCCAATGAAACAAAAAAAAACTAAATACTTTGTTAAACACTCATTTTCTGGTAAACACTCACCACAAAAAAATAGCCTGTAACTTCCCTTTGGATTTGGAGGTAACTCATTGCGGCAGAACCAAGGCGAGGCAGCGGACCTGCCGCCGAGAGTATAGGAAGACCTGAGGTTCGATCGATTTAAGCACCAGACCAAATAGGAATGGTCAGGTACAGGCCGAGTCAAGGCAGAGGGTTCCAGGCCCCAGAGCGTACCGAAGTGACTGAACCCAAACTTTGGATGATGAATTAAGCACTGCACTGATTTGGAAAGATCAGGCACAGGCCAAATCGAGGTGGCGGTGTCCAGGTCCCAGAGCGTAATGAATCAACTGAACCCAATGTTTGGATGACAATTTAGACACCAGACCAGATTGAAAAGCTCAGGGTGTCAGGTCCTGTGGCAAGGTTTAGCTCTGGACTTTTACTTGGCTCTGTGTTAAACTAAGGGTCTGTGGAAGAACTCCCTTTGTGGACTTCAGTTCAGAAGGCTATTCACTTGCGTTTATTGTTTGTATGATTTGTTTTTTTTCTCTCTGCACAGTAGGTGTTTGATGGTCTTTTTTAATGGGTTCTTCTTGTTTCTTTGTTTTGTGGTTGCTTGTTAGGAGACAAATCTCAAATTTGTACAATGTATACATGTAGTTTGAACTTTATGTTCTGTGAATAAAAAAAAATTGGGATTAATTTCAAAATTAGTGGAGATTGATGTTTGATAGCTGATAAAGGTTGCTGGATGAAGTGCCTGTTTTTTGCTGTATTTAAAGTTCAAAGTTCGAAGTAAATTTACTATCAAAATATGCTATCACGTATTACCTTGAGATTTATTTTCTTGCAGGGAACTACAGGAAAAAAGAAAAACAATATTATTTATGAAAAACTATACTCAAAAAGATACAGATTGACAAACAAACAATGTGCAAAAGTTAAGTATGCAAATTAAATATACTCAGAACATGAGTTTAAAGAGTCCTTGAAAGGTCATAGAATCAATTCAGTGAAGTAGCGATTGAAGTTATCCACACTACTTCAGGAGCCTGATAAAGTCGTAGGTTAATAACTGTTCCTAAACTTGTGGGACGTAGGCCTTCTGTCCCTCCTGCCCAATGATAGTAATGAGAAGAAGGCATGGCCTGGATGGTGGGGAACTTTGATGATGGATGTTACTTCCTTGTGGCAGCACTCCATGTAAATATATTCAATAGGAACTCTATGACACGTTTGCATTTTGCCAAAAATATGCTAAAAATTATCAAAGCCAATGAGGTCATACCTACTCCAAACACCACTGACACGTTGACAGTGTTGGCTAAAAATCTGGCAGAGACAAAGTAAAAATGAAAGCAGTGCTTTATCTGCCCTTTCATTGCCAAGTCCGTTCTTTGTGATTGCTTGGGCTACTTGAGTGGGAGTCACATGAAAGCAACCTACCATATGTAGTGTTCATTCCGGCTTTGGTTAGCAAAATCTGGTGGGATTGAAGAGGAGAGCTCTTCAACAGTGGACTTTGCAAAGGCTTTGTGTTGGTTTACCATTAATTCTATTGCAAGAAAGGTTGGGTAATCCAGAGTGTGACAATACATGTTCAAGGCAAACAGTTCACTGCACCTTTGCAAATAAGCTTTGTCTTTATAAGTGAACCAATGCTCAAAGTACACTTCTCAGGTGATAGTCTATGTGTTTCAGGAGTGACCACCCAGAAATCAAAGGTCTTCTGTAAAAGAACACACAATGACAGGGTTAGAGCTAAATAATTATCTGCATTAAAACTTATATTGATTTACATTTCTCGTTCTACATATATAATTTTACTTTCAACAGTTTTTAGTTACATTCGGTAACTTATAATAATACAGACAAAAATAAAATAATTTACCTTATGCTTTATCTTAATAATTATACTAAACAATTGCCTATCTCATGTTTTATAGCACAGAACTCTTCTCTGCTCTTCTAGAGCAGAGAAGAGATCTAGATCCAGATCCAGCAAAGAGTTATCTTTATATAGATATCTAGAATTTATCTTTATCTAGATCCAACAAAGAGTTCTCTTTTGCCTAATAAATCATTTCTACTCAGGAGGGATGTTATACTAAGACAGTGCCTCATTCACAAAGCATTTTGGTATTTGTTTAAGGACTAGAACACTCTTATTTACATGTACTAAGTAAATAAAACAGTGATGTTTTAATATGATTCCATACTTAATTCAGTTATTTTTTGGAATGCCTAAGTGGCCATAATATTTCAGTTAGACTGAAGTAAATCAGAGAGTCTGATAATGATAATTCATTGTCTGTTTTGAAACAGTAAATATTTCTAAGGTATTTGCTATTATGGATATTTTTCATTGCCTTTAGAATAGAATTTTGACGGAGCCTGAATAATATATTACTGTAAGTAATTGTGGGCTTCATTTTAGACATAAATCTGTACTGTTTTTCCCATTTCCTTTATAATGAGATAAGAAAGATTCTATATTCAGTAATTGAATCAAGATTACTCCAACAGGTTTGAAAATATGTAAGTTAAAAGGCTATTAAAAGCTGACCATTATATAAAGATGTATGATGTATAATCAGATGCTTTGGTTGCATTGTATGGTTTCGGGAGTTATAGATACATACCTAAAAATCATCAGACACTTGAGTTTGTATCACCTCAGGAGCCATTGGTGCTCTGCTTACAAATGAGTCAACACTACAAGGTATAGAACTGATAACATGGTGAATGAATGTGTGTGTGTGTATATATATATATATATATATGAATTTTATCAAAGAAAAAAAAACCATGCTTACTCAGATGAGTGCAGCAACAGCCATGTTTAAATAAAATGCTTTTCTGGTGTTGCTGTACTTATCAAAAAACATGTTCATCATTACCTTACAGCCAGGGGTCATGGTCTCGAAGTGAGAAATCGATCATTCAGAACTGAGACAAGAAAAAATGTCTACACTCTGAAGACAGCGAACCTTTGGAACTTTTTGACCAAGAGACTACAAAGCCCCAGTTGCAGAGTGTACTCAAGACAGAAGTCAATAGATATTTGGATACTCAGGAGTACAGGATATAGGGATAGTGCAGAAATATGGCACCGAGAGAAAAGATCAACCAAGATTATTGAATGGTAGAACAGGGGTACAGACTGTGTGGTTCTACTCCTTCCGTTTGAAGGTTAAAAACCATTAGATTCAATACACACTAATTCCTAATTTATAGATTATCCAGCAAACACGTTATATTGACTTTTATAGCGTCATCCCACCCACTAACAAGAGAAAATTTGAAGATGCTGGAAATCCGAGTAACACACACACAATGCTGGATTTTGTGTGTATCATCCCACCTAGCCGCTTCTCACACACCTCCAGCCATTCCATTCTTTGCCAGCACTTAAACATCTATCCCTGAACCCTGAAACACTTATAACTGTGAACAACAGGCAAGAGCAAATCCAGCATCTCCAAGAATTCCTCCAAACCTCCTCTGCTTTCTTAATGATTTGTTTGAAAGTTTGGAACTTCATACCCTATCTCATGCAGAATTTACCACATGAACATGAGTAATTTAAGAAAAAGAGCCTCCACTCTACTTTCAGCAAATGATGGATAGGTTTACATGATCCACCCAGATGCATATTAAGTGCATTTTTAAGAATAACCCTCACCCATAAAATATTCTCCTTCTAGTCTGCTGTCCCAGTTCGCTTCAAGAAAATGAAAACACACTAATTATCTGCCAACATGAAATATCTAGTCCTCTGTTTCTCATGTCAGAGAATAGTTAGTGGGCGGTGGACTGTTCAGAAAGTTATTGCTGCTAGTAGCAATGTTCAGGGAATAAAATATTAATAAATTTTGTTTATTGATGCATAGTCTCTGGAGAATCCAAATGTCAAAGGAAATTAAATAAAGTGGAAGTTGTTTAAAAAAACTAGCTAAAGGTTCATTGGTTTATCCAGCAGTGCCCTTTGTAAGGCCTCCTGAATGTTTACCATCACTTAACAACCTTTAGCAAATTGCTGGTGTTATTGTCCAGAAATACTGTGCTGGATTGTAGGCCTGACACACATTCAGATACAAACCGAAATGAAGTGTCCTCCCATTTGAGGTATATGCTTTTAATGCTATTGCTCTCCTAACACAGAAAATTCACTCATCAGAATGCAAATTCAGTAGACAGATTTACCCAAGTTCACCAAGTTAAGGGAAATGTCACAAGTGCTTTTCCTCAACATTGAAAAGGAAAACGAAGCTGAAGAGGAGACCGAAGTGAGATTGTAGATGTCTGAAGTCTGAAACAACACACTCAAAGTGCTGGAGGAACTCAGCAAATCAAACAGCATCTACAACAAGAAATGAGCAATCTACATTTCATGCTTAGACCCTTCATCAGGACTCAAAAGGAAGAGAGTAGAAGCTGGAAGCTCATGAGAGGCATGGGAGGAAACTTACACACATTACAGATGACCTGCTGAGCCAAATGTCTTGCTTCTTAATGAGAATTCATTATATGAATCTTCGCAGCAATTAATCAATGTGTCAATAAATGAAACAGCACCCTGAAATTTACACAGCATAGAATATAGAAACGGTACACCACAATAGAGGACATTCAGCCCATAATGTTGTGCCAACCTGTTAATACACCTTAAGATCAATCTAACCTTTCACTCCCCCATAGCCCTCCATTTTTCTTTCACCCATGTGCCTATCTGAGAGTCTCTTAAATGTTGCTAATGCATCTGTCTCTACCACTAACCTTGGCAGCACATTCCATGCACCTACCACTTTTTGTGTAAAAAAAACTACCTCTGATATCCCCCACTGAACTTCCCTCCAATCATCTTAAAATTATGCCCCCTCATAGTAGCCATTTCCCACTTGGGAGAAAGTCTTTGGCTCAGTTCTTATTATCTTGTACACTTCCATCAAGTCTCCAGCTCTAAAGAGAATACCCTAGCTCACTCAACCTGTCCTCATAATACACACTCTCTAACCCAGGCAGCATCCTGGTAAATCTGTTCTGCACCTTCTTTAAAGCTTCCACGTCATTTCTTTAATGAGGAGACCAGAAACGAACATAATACTAACATTTTATAGGGTTGCAATATTAACTCACAGATCTTGAAATCAGTTCTCCAACAAGTGAAGTCAATAGACATATGCTTTCTTAATCATCCTATCAACCTTGAGGGATCTATGGGCATGGACCCCGAGATCCTCCTGTTCCTCTGCACAGCTAAGAATCCTGCAGTTCACCTTGTAATCTGCCTTCAAATTCAATCTTCTGAAGTGTATCACTTCACATTCCTCTGGAATAAACTCCGTCTTCCACTTCTCAGGCCAGCTCTGCATCCTATCAATGTCTCACTGTAATCATCAAAAACTTTCTACACTGTCCACTACTCCACCAACACAAAGAACTTTTACAAATATAGTGTGTTTGACAGAATTAGGTAGAAATGGCCTGCAGCAAGAATAGGGAATGACAGCAGATGATAAGGAATCAGGAGAAGGTAAAAGAAATAACACATCCTGTTGTGGATGAATGAAAGTTGCAGAAAATTTGCTGAAAAGTAATTCTTAATTTGAGTATGTTGCCTTATTGAGAAAAACTGAATTACTTTGTTAAAGAATTCATTACCTTCTACCTTTTTCTAAGTTCATCCCAGAGGAAAATCAAATCGAAAAATAAATTATTCAGTCATCTGTCAAAAGCGACCTTTTTCTCAGTCTATTTTCTTTGTAACTGAAAGCCTATATTTTGATTTTTAGGCTATCTTTTTAACTATTTGAAAGCAATAACATGTACACTCAGTCAATGTTGAACTGAGTATAACATGAGTATAAGTCACTTGATTCAGTTGGGGTCGTGAGTTTATAGTTTGTGCTTCAGGCAAACCGTGACCTGCACAGCAAAACTGGAGTGGAAATAATTAGCATCCAAAACCTGCAGATAAAAATGGAATTACTGAGAGAAATCTGAAAACCTACTTGATTTTCTAACAAGTTAAATTGTCAGAAAGTACTCTGTTAAAATTATGACTATATCTAAATAATAACAATTACTATATGAAATAAAAACTACTATAACATTTCAGATTAGGTACCACCTGAAATTATAATAGATTTTAATCCTTTATCATTTTCAATGTTAAATACGGATGAAATTAACAATATTTGAATAGATAAAATACAGAGAATTCCATTATAAATTGATCAGAATAGAAAAATGCATATGTTGGCCTTAATTTTAAAGGGTCAGGAACACATGACTGTAGAAGTTATGGATTAATTCTACTGAATTGTAATTAGTGCCATCTAGGTATTAATTCAGTTCTAGGCACTATGTTTCATTGTGGCAATAAAATGCCCTATGTTTGTATTGCAAGTTTTAAAGCAAAAAATCACAATGGATTATGGGAAAAGATGCATAAACTTGATTCTGAATTATCATTTAACTTTGGCAAATCTGCTTTGGAAAGAAGTCCTGATTTGTAAACATGGTGATCCTGTTTGCATCCGATGTAATGGAGCAAGTGCAGAGAATAGTCCTGCTCAGGTATGTCTACGTGGATGAATCAGCTATTGAGAAAGTGTAAATGGGTATTTGAATGGCATCTATAGGGTATCCTGCCAACAAATCCAAAAACCATTACCTCTACCACAAAGAAGGACAAGGAGCCACAAGTGCTTGGCAAAACAATCGCCTGCAGGATTCCCTCTGGGTCGCACACCAATTTGATGTGGTAATATATTGCCATTCTTTCATTGTAATTGAGTCTAAAACCTGGAAGCTCCTATCCAACAACTTCATGGGAGTACCTTCGCAGAAAAAAATGCAATGGCTTTAAGAAAGTAGCTTGACATCGCCAGCACAAGAGTAATTAGGGGTGGGCAATAATGTTCTTATCTCCAAAATAAATCTGAAAACAAACAGATCTGGTGCAGGTAGTTTGCAATTCCACACAAAGTATGGTCTTCAGTGAGGAAGTCAAGGATTCTGTTGCAGAGGGAGGTAAAGTCACCCAAGTTTTGGAAATTTTTGATCAAAACTGTAAGAATGATTGTGTTAAATGGTGAGCTGTAGTCAAAAACAGCATCCTGATGCAAGTACAGGTGATTCCCCCCTTTACAAAGGTAGAGTGTACCTATGAAACTTTTCTTAAGCTGAAATGGCATAAAGCGACGAACCATTAATTTATATGGGAAAAATTTTTGTAAAAGTGAAAATCCTCTTTGTAATGTGAAAGCAGGTTACCAATGTAGGTCTTTTGTAAAAGCGAAGTGGTAGTGTGGAGGAGCAGAGGGATCTGGGGGTACACGTCCACAGATCCCTGAAAGTTGCCTCACAGGCAGTTCGGATAGTTAAGAAAGCTTATGGGGTGTTAGCATTCATAAGTCGAGGGATAGAGTTTAAGAGTTACGATGTAATGATGCAGCTCTATAAAACTCTGGTTAGGCCACACTTGGAGTACTGTGTCCAGTTCTGGTCGCCTCACTATAGGAAGGATGTGGAAGCATTGGAAAGGATACAGAGGAGATTTACCAGGATGCTGCCTGGTTTAGAGAGTATGGATTATGATCAGAGATTAAGGGAGCAAGGGCTTTACTCTTTGGAGAGAAGGAGGATGAGAGGAGACATGATAGAGGTGTACAAGATATTAAGAGGAATAGACAGAGTGGATAGCCAGCGCCTCTTCCCCAGGGCACCACTGCTCAGTACAAGAGGACATGGCTTTAAGGTAAGGGGAGGGAAGCTCAAGGGAGATATTAGAGGAAGTTTTTTATACTCAGAGAGTGGTTGGTACGTGGAATGCACTGCCTGAGTCAGTGGTGGAGGCAGATACACTGGTGAAGTTTAAGAGATAACTAAACAGGTTTATGGAGGAATATGGTGGTGGGTTATATAGGAGTTATATAGGAGTCAGGGTTTGAGGGTTGGCACAACATTGTGGGCCGAAGGGCCTGTAATATGTTGTACTATTCTATGTTCTATGCTCTATGGTATAAAGTGAACATTCGAAAAGCAGGAGACACCTGTATTAATATTGTCCAACTAATCCAAGGCCATGTCAAGAGTCAATGGAGATTGAATCCATGTAGACCTATTGTGACGTTAGGCAAATTGCTGTGGGTCCAGTTCCTTGCTTAGGCATGAGTTGATTTTAGCCATAGTTAACCTCTCAAAGCACTTCATCACAGTGGATGTGAGTGCTACTGGACGATAGTCATTAAGGCAGCTCAACCTGCACTTCTTGGGCACTGATATGATTGTTGCCCTTTGAAGAGGTGGGAATTTCCATCTATAGCAAAGAGAGATTGAAAATGTCTTTGAACACCCCCACCAGTTAGTTGGTACAAGTTTTCGGAGCCCTACCAGGTACACCACTGGGGCCTGTTTTCTTGCAAAGTTTCACCCTCTTGAAAGGCACTCTGGTGTCAGCCTCTGAGACACAGATCACAGAGTCAGCAGATGCTGCAGGTATCCTTATAGCTGTACTTTTATTCTCCCTTTCAAAGCGAGCAAAAAAGGTATTGAGCACATCTTGGAGTGAAGCCTTACTGCCATTCATGTTAGGTTACCACGAGAAGATCATCAATTCAGTGAAAGACACACTTTGGTCTGCCCAGAACTTGTTACTCTTTCTGTAAAATAAGATGTCAGTCGGTGAGTGTGGACAGCTGGCACATTCCGGCTGGAAGAGTTTGTGCTGCATTGAAGCTCAGCGCAACCAGTGTAGGAATTTCATAGGGAAGGAAGGCAGTCAGAGGTCCTGCTGCCACAAGACGCTGAGGGATTGGGCCCTATATAACAACCTGGCAAAGACTTCAATGGTGTATTGCTCAAAGGGCCACGTGAGTAGCATTGGTATTTTGTACATAGTTGATTCTGTGAATATAAAGAAAGTCATGTACTTTGGTAGTTCTTGTGTATGTTTTTTGTGAATTATGTTTTCTTTGAAATAGAAGTATGTCAACAGGAAAAGGGTCATAAGTGCGAAGTTGAGACCAAACAAAAAGATGTTTAATCATCAAGGTACAGAGTACATCCATGTTATTAAGTAAATTATTTACCTTCGTTTCCACCATGGAACAAGGCAGGAATTTCAACAAAGGAAAACATAATTGAGATTCTGAATAGGTTGGGAATGGATAACAGGGTTTGTTGCTCTTAAAATTGATCGATTAACCAATGCAGATCTAGGTTGCTCAGGGAGTAAAGAAAAGAAAGCCTGGAAACCCTGACCATAATCTTCCAAATATCGGCAGATTCACGAGTGGGATCTGAGAACTGGAAATGGTAAAAGCTATACACTGCTATAAAAACAGGCAATTGCAGAAGAACTCAGCATCAGTGGAAAGGAAAGCAAACATTTCAGGTCCAGAACCATGCATCAGAAGGATGTAAATGCTACATTCTCGTTCAAGAAAGGGAATAGCGATAAAAATAGCACCTGCTGCCTAGTTCGTTTAATCTTGATAGTGGGGAAAATTTTGGAAAAAGTAATCAGAGACAAAATCAGCAGTTACTTTGAAAAATGTGGTCTCATTATGGAAAGCCATCACAGACTTGAAGTTTCAATTGTTTCTCCCTCTACAAACTCTTGCTTGACTGTTGAGTATCTCAAGTACCCTCTGCTTTAATATATTATTATAATTGTATTCATAATAGCCATAATTTATCAAACACAATGCCCACTGTCAGTGATCCACTGATGTTATCAGTGTCTGGAGTTGATACATCCAAGATATTGAGTGCAACTTATTGTGAAGAGCTTTGAAGACAAGATACTGTATGCCTATGCTATTGGGGAAAGTGTGAGTGCATGGATTGAAATCTGGTTATCACATGCAGACAGAGAAAGCTGGAAGGATATAATTAGCAGTGGTTTCCAAGGAACAGTTCTTGGCCTTTACTGAATTGGAGGAGGGGAAGAATGTGAAGCTGTGCAAGTTTGCCATGAAATAATGGAAATATGAGAAGCACATTTAGATGCTGCAAGTATTATCATGCTTTGGAGGTAAGAATATTTGCAAAATAGCTAAATTGAATGAGTGGCAAAACTTAGTAAATAGAGTTTTAGGTGTGAATGTGTGCAGGCATACACTTACATGAGAGTAATCAAAAGGCAGACTATTATCTAAATGCAGAGAGGTTCCAAATGAGTGGAGTATGGAAAGATCAATCAACACACACAAAATGCTGGTGGAACGCAGCAGGCCAGGCAGCATCTACAGGAAGAAGTATAATTGACGTTTCGGGCCGAGACCCTTCGTCAGGGCTTCATCGATGAAGGGTCTCGGCCTGAAATGTTGACATTGTTTCTTCCTATAGATGCTGTCTGGCCTGCTGCGCTCCACCAGCATTTTGTGTGTGTTGCTTGAATTTCCAGCATCTGCAGATTTCTTCGTGTTGGAGAATAGAAAGATCATGGTGTTTTGTCCATGAATCACAAAACACAGGCAGGTTCAGCTAGTAGCAAGTAGTTAAGAAGGCATATTGAACATTAATACAAAGGAGGTTGGAGTTTAGATACCGGAACACAGGATATTGGTGAGGCCAAACCTAAAGAATTATCTTCAATTCTGATTTCCCTTATTTAATGACAAAATGCTAGCACTGGAGGCAGCGTAGAATAGAGCTGGCAAACCATGACCATGTGGATCTTTTGCCAAACGTAGTGTCAGACCCTGCTGTTATTTGACAATTTACTGCCATCAGTTCTTCCTTTGATAGCTCTGCTGGCTATTTGTCTGCTATTTGCTGTTAAAAATAGCTGCACTAATTTTTTTCCAAATACTATACATTGGGAGTAGATTCACTGCTTAGGGAAACAGATGATTCAACCAACAGATTGAACACGGCCTCAATAAGAACCAAATCTTGCACAGTGAAAGTCATGCTGATGAGACCACTATCCTTCAGCTTCAAGAGGCCAGAGAGTAGCTGGAAATACTAAATATACCGGTTGTAGCAATCCATGCTAATAGCATCATAAAGCACTTTGGTGCACTTATATGAGCAAAATACTAACAGTCATTATACCAAATACTTACTGTATATTTAATTTACAAAATGTTCTGATTAATTACCATTATATCTTCCACTTTCTTTGGTGGGTAATTAAGGACCTTGTGATTCTTTGTATTGGAAAATTTTTCCCTTGGGCCTTATTAAGTGAATCACGTGAATATAATTGCTTGGACTGTGCATACAATATTCATGTGTCAGGTTTGCAAAATGCCTGTGGAAAACTTTCTAATTCTGAATTAATGCAGAGCAAAGCCGGCAGTGTTTTCTCTTCAGACATGCCATGCCCGTATATCTGTGTATTTTTGGAGATATAATAATAGGCCAGATAAGATAACTTTAATAGAGATAGAGTGGATGGTATAAAACAAAGGAGAAGAGGAATAATGGTGGCATAAGGAAAAGGGTTATTTTACACAGTGCATGTTTGGAATTTGAAATGCACTATTCACAGTTGCGGTGAAAGCATGTTCCATTGCGGCCTTCAGAGGGTTTTGTGTTTTAAAAATTTGCAACGACAGTTTTGCAATGCTACAGTGGCCAGGGGCAGAAATGGTGAGATGCTCTCGTGGAGAACTAGCTTTGATATGATGGGCTGTATGATGTTCTGCTGTGCTGTAATTATGCTATAACTCTATGATTTCATGAAATTACCACTCAGCACTCAAAAAGTCAGTCCCACAAATTAAGCAGTGAATTATAAGCTTATGTAGATGGAGTGCCAATATCACACAGAAAATGAGATCCATGACACCGGTTTTAAAATACACACCAAATATAATTGATCCATTGGCTTGATCAATGTTTATGTACACCAGATCTCAATGGCCCACACAATATTTTTCTCTGTTGTTTTAGATAATTGTGGGTATGTCATTAAAAGTGACTCATACAGTAATGATCCTGAACAAAGCTTGGCACAATAGAACATATCAACACTTTGCAAAGACTGGTGAAAGAAAGGGTTTGTATTTTTTCTCTGAAGATGCAAGAGAATGCAAATGCTGGAATCTGGTGCAAAGAAAAATATCTTACTGGAGGAAATCAGCAAGCACTCAGCATCAGTGGAGACAAAGGAATTGTTAATGTTTTGGGCTAAGACTAAATCAAACTGAGAGTGTAAGGGGAAGATAGTGAGTATCAGATGGAGGCT
Source organism: Hypanus sabinus (assembly GCF_030144855.1). Taxonomy (NCBI): domain Eukaryota; kingdom Metazoa; phylum Chordata; class Chondrichthyes; order Myliobatiformes; family Dasyatidae; genus Hypanus; species Hypanus sabinus. The sequence goes on along the minus strand of NC_082719.1, from coordinate 42,116,478 downwards.
AACTCTATCTGCTTGTCATTTTAATTCCTTTTCCCATTTCCACATTGAACTGTCGGTCCTTGGACTTTTTTTCACCACCACTCTGAAATGCACGTGACTTATCAGAACAGTGCCTCCTATTCTGTTTGTGTCACCTACAATCCAATGGTACTGTATTTTCCAATCTCAGGTAACCCAGACCCCTTAATTTCCTTTCACACTCCTATTGGTCTTCCAGTTCTTCTTCCCTTTATTTACCATTTCCCTGCTTCTGTCCCATTACCACGACTCAATACCATCTCTCACACCCCCCGGGTTCCATTTACCCAACACCCATAACCCTGACCTGGGACTTTTTTCTCTTGTAGTTCTCCTTTCTCATCCTTTTCTCACATGTTCCATCCACCAGTCATCACCACCCTCTCACTCTGTTTCGCCTATCACATATCAACCTCTGAATCACGCTTTCCTCTCACTTCTAAATACTGAATGTCTCTGCATATCGAACAATCTTTTGCTCCCGCGGATGCTGCTTGACCTGTGGAGATATATTATTTTTCATGACGAGTGTGTGAACTCCTAAGAAAACAGTGTCAGGAAGGAACAGGCTGTGCCTCCACACAAATAAAAATGCAAAAATGTAATTTTAAAAAAATTATTAATAGGATATGGATGAGACAGTGGCAATCTAGTAGAGCTGATGCCTCACAGCACCAGACACCCAGGTGAATCCTAAATTTGGGTGCTTTAGGTATAAAGTTTTCAATGTTCTCCTATTGACCATGTGGGTTTCCTACAGATGCCCCAGTTTGCTCCCACATCCAAACATGTGCAGGTTGATAAGTGAATAGATTACTAGAAGTTGTCCCTATAGCATAGTGTCCAATATAATGTGTCCTCTGCCATCAGTTTTCTGAATGGATGATGAAACTGTCAATACTGACTTACTAGTCCTTTTTTAAACTATTTGTCTACCTTATTCTTTGTTTATTTATTTATTATAATTTAAAGTAACTCATTATGTCATGCACAGCTCTGCTACCAAAAAACAACAAATTTCACGACATATTAAGTGATAATAAACCTGATTTTGATTCAGTTAAACAATAGAATCATGCAGTGTTGATGAGAATGTGGGAAGATTTTAAAAAAAACATGTTTAATGCAGGATCAGAGTAATTAGGTGGTTGATAGTTACGGCCGGCTGTGTGTGCCAACGAGCCTGTTGCTATGTTCAATCTTTCTATGACTGTATAAGACTATTTTTGTCAACCAAGCACAATATATCCACTGCCACCATAGTATGATTTGGACTCCCGAGAGTAAGTAAAAAATTCTTAAGCAATACGCCATTCTGTGAACCTGTGAAAAAATTGAAATTGGTAGGGAAATGAAAGGGTGGAGATAGAAAACAATCAGAAAACAAATGAGGAGTGATTAAAATAAAATGAAAATATTGCCAATAAGTCAAAAGAGTGTAGACATTGGGTGAATTGTGCTAATCCAGACCTTCTATTCTAAATCAGCTCCAGCCATTTGGATACTTCAGCACTTAACTGGGTTCCTTGCTGAGGGCTTACATCAGTTACTCTTTGCACCCTTGAGTCCAACAATTGTCCTTTAGCTAGCAAAGTGCAGAGTTTAACCCTTGAAACATTCTTAACAGCCACTTTTCTAGAAGAACACAGCAACCCCCATGTAGGTCCTACATTCTTCTTGCTGCTGGCAAAAGGAAAGAGGTACAACAGCCTTAGGTCCCACACAAATAAGTTCAGAAACAATTTATTGCCCTTCAACCATCAGACTCCTGAATCAGCACAGATATCTCTACTCACTTCAAACACAAATTGATACCACAATCTTTGTTATTACTCTTAAGGAATCTAAAACTCATGGTCGTAGTATTATTTGTTTAATTATTTATTTATTGTTATATTATTTGTTCTGCTTATATTTGTGCAGTCTGTCTTCTTTTGCACCTGGGTTATCAGCCTTTGTACTTTTCAATTGATTCTATTCTATTTCTTTCTTCAACTATGAATGCTTGCAAGAAGATGAATCTCCTGGTAGTATATGGTGACTATCACATACATGATAATAAATTTATTTTAAAGTTTGAACTGCAAAGGATATTATTAACTACAGCTCAACATTCAATACGATCATCCCCTCAAAACTAATCAAGAAGCTACAAGACCTTGGCCTCAAGACCTCCTCGGCTTCAATTAGATCCTCACTTGTAGATCACAGTCAGCTGGCAACATCTCCTCCACAATCTCTGTCAGCACAGGTGCACTACAGTGCTTTGTGCTTAGTCCCCTCCTCTACTCACTTTACACCTTTGACTGTGTGGCTAAGCACAGCTCCAACACCATATTCAACCTTTCCGACTATTGTGGGTTGAATCAAAGGTGGTGATGAATCAGCATTAGGAGGGAAATTGAAAATTTGTCTTAGTGGTAGCATAACAATGACCTCTTACTCTATGTCAACAAGAACAAGGAGCTGATTATGGAGTTCAGGGGGAGGAAAGCAGAGGTCAATGAGCCAGATCTCACCAGAAGATCGGGGTGGAGAGGGTCAGCAACTTTAAATTTGTCGGTTATTATCTTAGTGGACCTGTCCTGGGCACAGCATGCAAGTGAAATTATGAGGAAAGTATGGCAGCCCTCTACTTCCTTAGGAGTTTGTGAAGATTTGGCATGACATCTGAAACTTTGAAAAGCTTCTATAGATGTGTACTGGAGAGTATATTGACTGGCTGCATTGTAGCCTGGTATGGAAACACCAATTGCCTTGAATGGAAAATCCTTCAAAAAACAGTGCACATGGCCCTACCTGTTATGGTAAAGCCCTTCCCATCACTGAGCACATCTAAACGAAGCACTGTTGCAGGAAAGCAGCACCTATCATCAGCGACTCCCCACCCCCCAGGTCGCGCTCTCTTCTCACTGCTGCCATCAGGAAAAAGATACAGGAGCCTTGGGACTCACACCACCAGGTCAGGAACAGTTATTACCCCTCAAGCATGATGCTCTGGAGCCAAAGGGGATAACTTCACTCAGCTTCAGTTGCCCCATTATTGAAATCTTCCCACAACCTATGGACACACTTTCTAAACTCTTCATCTCATGTTCTCAAAATTTATTGCTCAGTTATTTATTATTATTATTATTGTTGTTATTATTTCCTCTTTTTGTATTTACACAACTTGTTGTATTTTGTATGCTGGTTGATACCCTAGTTGGGTGGCTTTTCGTTGATTTTGTTATGGTTATTATTCTATAGATTTATTGAGTATGCCCACAACAAAATTAATCTCAAGGTTGTACATCATGACAGATGTGTACTTCAGTGATAAAATTTACTGTGAACTTTGAAATGAGTTGGAACTCAGAACCTGCATCAATTTTCACTTGGTGCAGGATCCCAGTGTTACGCTGGAACCTTGAGGACTCCAGCAATGAAACGCAGTGGCCACTTTTGGCCTTCTGAATATATCAGTCAGTCAACAACCAAGCCGTGAAATGAATAAAGGCCAATCACATGTAAGTTAGGATTAGAATTGAATAGTAGTGATATGTTTGCAGAGGACATTCAAAAGTAATTGGTGAAGATATATCCAAACAATGATGCTAGTATGTGACATAACATTTTAACCTGCAATACAAGTTAAGCTCGGAGAGGTCTCGGAACTTTATGGAGTGAACTAAACAATCTTGTGGAGCTGGTGGTTTGTTACATGCTCGTCAAACTAATATTCACTATTATATTTCCAGCAGTAATGGAGAAGGAAAAAAGTTAGAGGTATTAAAAATAAACTGCATTGCTGTACTAAAATATTAGGTTCTAGCTTAAACGCAATCTATGAATAGAATTTGCAATGGAAAATGACAGAATCTTTAGTACATTTTACCAAGCAACAAAGATGAGAGAGTAGGAAAGTTTGCAGATAGTTTTTTTAAAGCCATGTGAAAAGTGAAGAGGAATCAAATGCAAGACTGTTAGTTTTGGTGAAAAAGCAAGAAGTAGATATGCATACCAGTGGAAGGATCTGATGGGTATGGATGAACAGAGACACCTGGAGTTCAAACATAAATTCCATAATATACGAGTGCAACAGAGGAGCACAAAATACCAATGGCATCTTTGGTGTTAGGAATAGGTTTATGTAGTTCAAGATGGGGATACTAGACTGTTGGGTACTTGATATTTCAGCAGTATTATAAACAGGTTGTTTGATTAAGCATTCTTGCTCATTTAAATAATTCATTATGGGTTATATGTAAAGATAAGTGATTGGGTACATTATGACGCTACCCTCTAATGCAGGCACACCTCACCAAAAGCAATCATGAGTTTGACTTGCATTTCAGGCTCTGTTCTTTCCCTCCCAATTTTTTTTAATGTTTTGGAGTTACAAAATATAACAAAGACTAAAGAAGAAAAAGTCAAAATTGCATCACACCATGCCTTGAGTATTTATAGAAAGAATACTAAAAAATCAGATACACATCAGCTCTGGTAGCATTTGCAGGTCATTACTTCCTACAAGGCAAAGCCTAACACATGAATGGATGTGATGTTTCACTCCCAGATGAGTTCCATGCCTTTCATGCATGATTTGAAAGGGAAAATAAAACTACACCTGTGCACTTCCCTGCAGCATCTGGTGAATCTATGATCTCTCTCTCTATCGGAGGTCGATTTCAGAACATCTTTAAAGGGGGTGAACCCTCGCAGGCTGTCAGGCCCTGAAGGTGTATTTGGTGGGTGTTCTGAAAACCTCTTCCACCTAACTGGTGGGAGTGTCCAAGTACATCTTCAGTTTCTCAGTGCAGCAGTTGGAATTTCCCACCTGCTTCAAAAGGCTATAAGATCATAAGACATAGGAGCAAATTAGGCCATTCAGCCCATTGATTCTGTTCCAACATTTGATTATGTCTGATGCATTTCCCTCTCAACACAATTCTTTTGCCTTCACCCTGTAACCTTTTAAGCCCTGACTAAACGAGAACCTGTCAATCTCAGCCCTAATACACTCAATGACCTGGCCTCCACAGATTCCAGCAGATGGCAACTAATTCCACAGATTCACCACCATCCAGCCAAATAAATTCCTCCTCATTTCTGCTCTAAATGCATTGTTCTCTATTTTGAGGCTGTGCTCTGTGGTCCTAGACTCCTCCATCAAAGAAAGCATCCTCTTCACATCCAATCTACCCAGGGCTTTCAATGTTCTTCTAAATTCCAGTGACTAAAGGTCCTGAGCTCATACAATAAGCTTTTCACTCCCAGAATCATTCTCATGAATCTCCTCTAAATCCTCTCTAATGTCAGCATATCCTTTCTGAAATATGGGGTCCAGAACTGCTCACAATACTCAGTGAGGCTTCATAAGTTCTTTATAAAGCCTTAGCATGGCATCCCTGGTTTTATATTCTAGTCCCTCAAAAGGAATGCTAACATTGCCTTTGCCTTGCTCACCTCTGACTCAAACTACAAGTTAACCTTTAAGAAACCCGGTACAAGGATTCACATCTTCCTTTGCACCTCAGATTTTTGAATTTTCTCCCCATTTAGAAAATAGTCTATGTTTTTATTGTTCTATCAAAGTGCATGACCATTCACCTCTCCGTAATGTATTCTATGTGCCTCTTCTTTGCCCATTCTGTCCTGGTTCCAGTTGGCTGCTCCCCTTTAACGTTCCTTTCTCCCTGATTATGCCCTGATTTCAGTCATTAGATCTCCATTGCTGCTAGTTTACTCAATTACCATACACCTGGTTTTCATCTGAGACAGGGAAATAAATACGATGGCATCACTACCACAGGTTGCCAGTTTGTTGGTCTATTCCCATGTGATAACTTTGTTTCTTGACTGCTTAGAACAGTTTGTTCCAAGTTCAGCTCCAGTTTCAAGATATTCCATGGAAACCCCATCTCCGTGTCAAGACTCTGTACTAGAACTCCGTGTCAAGATTCCTCCGGTTTGCTGTTCAACGTTCACGTCTGTGCCAGCATCCCCAACTCAATCTCCATGCCTGTGTCCTGCACTTGGGTTCTCCTCAGTCGCTCCGTGCAACATGTTCTCTTAATCTGTCCTCTGCAATCTCCCTCTTTCCTCAACACTACTTGCATCTAGCTTTGCATCCTTTGCAAATTTATCCACAAAGCCTTGAATTCTGTCATCCAGATCATTGACATATAGCATAAAGAGAAGCGGTCCCAATACAGACCCCTGTGGAACATCACTAGTCACCAGCAGCCAAACAGAAAAGCTCCCTTTAATTCCCACTCATCGCCTCCTGCCAATCAGCCACTGTTTTATCCATGCTAGTTTATTTTCTATAATACTATGGCCTCTTAACTTGCTAAGCAGTCTCATGTGTGGCACCTTGTCAAAGGCCTTCAGAAATACCAAGTATGAAACATCAACCAATTTTCCTTTGTCTATCCTGCTTGTTATTCCTGCAAAGAATTCCAACAGATCTGCCAGGCAAATTGTTCCCTAAAGGAAACAATGCTGACTTTGGCCTATTTTATCATGTGCCTTTAAGCATGCTGAAACCTCATCCTAAACAATCAACAGGATCTTCCCAACCACTGAGGTCTAGTTAACTGGCCTATAATTTCCTTTTCTCTGCTTCTCTCCCTTCTTGACAAATGGAGTGACATTTGCAATTTTCCAGTACTCCAGAACCATGCAGGGATCTATTGATTCTTGAAAAATCATTACAATTGCCTCCATCAGCACTTTTGTTACCACTTTCAGAACACTGGTATGTTGTCCATCTGGTCCAGGCGCTTTATCTACCATTATACTTGTCAGTTTCCCATGCACTTTCTTCCCAGTAGTTGCAACTGCATTCACTTCTGCCCCCGAACACACTCAAACATTTGGAATACTACTAATGTTTTCCATAGTGAAGACTAGTGCAAAATATTTGTTCAGTTTTTCAGCCATTCCTTGTTCCTCTTTAATATCTCTTTAGCATCCCAATACTCGCTTTTACTCTTAATGTATCTGAAATTACTTCTGGCATCCTCATTGATATTACTGGCTAGATTAACTTCATATGTCATCTTTTCCTTCCTTATGGCTTTTAGTTGCCTTATGTTAGCCTTTAAATGTTTCCCAATCCCTATCATCCCACTAAGTTTTGCTCCATTATATGCCCTCTCTTTTGCTTTTATGTTGGCTTTGACTTCTCTTGTCAGCCACGGTTTCATCATCCTGACTTTAGAATACCTCTTCTTCTTTGGGATGCATCTATCCTGTGCCTTCTGAATTGCTCCCAGTAACTCCAGCCATGGTTGCTCTGCCACCATCCTTGTCTGTGTCCCCTTCCAATCAATTTTGGCCAACTCCTCTCGCATGCCTCTGTAATTCCCTTTTCTTTTTCTTTCTTTTTAAATCTTTTTATTAGTTTTAAACAAACATAAATGAAACATGAATACAAAATGTTTGAGAATACATAATTAGTAGTTTAAATAGACATTCAGATATGTAATAATAAAAATATATAACCTCTCAAACCCAGAACAATAATGAACAAAGAAGAAAAAAGAAAAAAAAAGGAAAAAAAAACAAAAAAGAGAGAAAAAAACAAAAAACACTTTTCTCTTTTACAGTGAATTTACAGAAAAATTCCCTTTTCTCCACTGTAATACTGACACAGATGACTTTTGCTTCTCCCTCTTAAATGCAAGGTGAATTCTATCATATTAGGATCACAGACTTCTAAGGGTTCCTTTACCTTAAGCTCCCTAATCAAATCTGATTCATTATTTAACACCCAATCCTGAATGGCTGATCCCCTAATGGGATCAACCACAACTGTTCTAAAAAGACATCTCATAGGCATTCTATAAATTCTCGCTCTGTGGATCCAAGATCAGCAACCTGTTTTTCCTAAAAACATATTACAAGTTGAAGTCCCCCATGACTATTGTAACATTGGCCTTTTGACATACATAACACCCTGGAAAAGGTTTCACTGCTAATCTAATGGTCTTTCTGTAGAAGCAGTGTTTGGGTTATAGTTAGAGATAGCTTTGGAATGTGAGCTGTCCAATGACAGGAGGGTGCTTTCGTCTTGTGTGTCTGACACCATGGCGATCTGGGTCTCATGGTGAGAGATGAAGAGAGAAGACACCAGAGTAGAGCTATGATCCAATGAAGGCCAGGGCGATCGAAAGAGGATCAGCGAGGGGGGAACAGTGAGCTCCAACTTGTGCACATTAGGTTGTTTCATTAAGGTGGGCCCTTTACTTTTTTTGCTTTTTCTTCACTAACCCTGTAGTCAAATTAAGAATTATAAAGCTAAATCATTTAATTGTATTCAGTGTACTGTCTGTTATTTTGTAATACTGATTAATAACAGGGTAACATATCACACAGCATCCACATAAACAGGGAGGTTTAGGGGTGGACTCACATCTCAAACTCACTCATTTGGGAGGGCCAGAGACTGTCTTCCATAGACTTATACAGCTGACAGAACCTGAGAGTTACAATTCTGGGGGCTCGTCTGGGATTGGGTTAATTGGATGCTGTATGATTGCCCTGAGCATTGAACTAGTGGGTTGTGTGTTTAAGTCTGTGCTTAGCTATTGTCCAGTAATGTGATTATGATATGTGGGTATGGATGCTGCCAGTTGCCACTTCTGCGGTCTACATGCAAGCTCCAGAGAAGGTGTTTGGTGTGACAGGGAGCTGTATCCAGAGATACCAACCACGTGACAGACGCACTGCCACCTGGCTGGTTGGAGGACACACCACACGCCAATCAACATTTGGTCCCTCACAACTAATCAATGCACACCTAAATTATTGGTCACCTTAATTGTTTTTTCTTGCCCAGCCCCATGCTATAAAAGGTGAGACATGTGCCTGGCTCGGTCTCTCTTACAGACCACCTCATTGAAGGTAAGTGCATTGATTTATGTTTGGGAAGGTCTATCATTTGTCCTGGTAAGGGAGCCGCAGCTATCCAAGGTCAAGGGGAATAGCTGTCGTAGTGCTTTTCCCTTGTTCTTTGTTTGTGTAGCTGTACCCTGTCCCCACACAGCTTCCTGTGTATTGTAGTTGCTTGTGCTGACCCGACTTCCCCTTGTAAATAAATTCCTTATTATTAAAACTGTGTGTGTCCAGGCCTCTACTGTTGAGACTCAAAGAACCAGTTATTTTCCATCACAACATCTGGCACTGCGAGCAGGGTCTCATAGATTTTGGCTGTACACAAGCACAGGGGATAATGTTCTGGAATAAGGGGAAGAAAGCCAGTGCAGGCACCCAGGATAAGATCCCCAGGTGGGCTGATGAAAGGGAGGGATTTGAGAGTCCGGCCAGCATGCTGGCAGACCATGGAAAACCAGTGGACTGGTCTGAGCAGTTAGAGCCCCGTGGAGAGAAGCTGGGCCATCATGTGGTCTCCCTCCTGAAGGAATCAGGGTTCCCCAAAGCCAAGGGGAGTCAAAGGGGTGCCTTCTGGTTGTTTGCGTCCCTGCTGAGATGCCAGGTTAGAATTACTGATCACCTGCAACACTTGTGTGGTCAGAAGGACAGGGAAATTGAAAACCTCAGTCAGCGTTGTTGCAGGCTGAAGGAAGCAGCACAGGCTGCCCAGGCCCGAGCCAATGACCTTGAAGTTAGGGGAACCGAACTTGCCTGTCGCCCCATAAAACTTCAGCAGGCCTGGGCAGCCCGTCGGTCTGGCTGGCAGCCGGACCCGTTAAAGATTCGAGCCTTAGTCCAGTGTGGCGACAAGCTGGACGCAGGGCTGGGGGATGGGGACATCTGGCTGGATAGTGACAACGAGGGGGTGCCCGAGGAACGAAGGTCCAAGAACCACCCTTCCCCCTTCTCACCCGAGCTCCAACATGCCCGACCCGTCACCACACGGTCCCAGGTTCACCGCAGGGAGGAAGGGAACGAGGAGGAGACGCTCGGACCTTCCCCTGGTCACTCGGAGACAGAGACCCGGGACTTCTCCCCCAAGGAGCTGACCCAACTGGCAGATCAGTACCGCCAACAACCAGGTGAGCTCCTCGCGGTCTGGCTGCTCCGGTTGTGGGACGAGGGGGGCCCCGACCTCAGCCTCTCCCATCAGGAGGCAAGTGCCCTGGGAAGCCTCTCTGACCAGCAGAGCATAAACAATGCGCTGCGGACGCCACAAGTAGAAATCCGCGACGGCACTACCCTGTGGGATCGGGTAGTGACTGCGGTACGAGCTCGCTATCCCACACTTCTGGAGTGGGATCTACACGGGCGCCCGCAATGAGGTACGGTCAGTGAGGGCACCCGGGTTATCTGGGAATGAGCACTGGTCAACGGCATCTGTCAGGGTGCCTGCGACCGTAACTTCCTTGTAAACACACGAGTGACTGGTGCTCTAGCGGGATACTTGGTCACTACCGCATGCCCCGATCTGAAGTCGGTAATCCTGCCCCTCATGGCACCAGCCAACGGTAGGACTGTACGGGATGCCATCACCCTCCTGAAGGGATTAGAATATATGCAGGGGTGGCACCTACACAGGTCCGCAGACGGAGGCAAGGGCCCTAGATACTATCCCTCTCAGATATACACGCAGGCAGCTGTACACGGACCTGCTGCGTGCAGGGGAGGATCGTAACCAGATAGATGGCATCCCCACCCCCAACCTATATGCCCTGTGGAAGGAGCATTGCAGGGGGAAGACTACTTACAAAAAGACCACCCACACTGAGCCACCCTCCATGCATTCCCTGCCTGAAACTGTCTTGAAGGCCCTCGAAGCAGAACTCGGACAGCTCGTCAGGCAGGAAATGTCCCACCTCCACCAGCAAAGTGCCTTACCCCCGGCATGGCAGCCCTCTTCCCCCCCCCCCCCACAGGATGAAGGCCAGGGCCCCCGATGCATTGCTCTCTTGCCCTTCCCTGCCCGGGGGACCTGAGGCCATATATACCCGTCACGGTACACTGGGGAAAGGGAAACACACAGAGGTGGATGGTGCTTGTTGACACACGATTATCCCAGGCAATCCTGCCTTATGGAGGGGTACGGACATGCAGATGTCCCCATCCCCCAGCCCTGCGTCCCTGTTACCAGCTAGGGAGGTCACCCTTCGCCTAGCCATAGGCAACCATTCCCCCAGACGTGTACAAGTCCTTATTGCCTCCTCCCCGGAATGTATCCTCGGGATAATCACTTGAAACAAACAGGGGCAAGTTCACCTTCGGGATCGCGCGAGCCACTATTGTCGTCGGGGCGGCTAAGTGGGAGCCAATTGTTATTCCCTCCCCCCCCACCCCAAGATCATCTGTAACAGTCAGTACAGAGTGCCGGGGGGGGGGGGCACCAAGAAATCGCAGACTCCATTCAAGCCCTGTTACGGGAGGGAATTATTAGAACCGCTGCCTCGCCTTTCAATAGCCCCATTTGGCCCGTCCGTAAGAGGAACGGCTCCTGGCGGATGACCGTTGATTATAGGCAATTGAACAAGGCTGCACCCCCCCTCACCACCGCTGTACCTGACATTGTCACCCTTATTGAAGACATCGCAGGCCGTCCCCATAAACCCTGATATGCTGTTGTCGATTTAGCGAATGCATTTTTCCCGATTCCCCTGCACTCAGGTAGCCAAGACCAGTTTGCCTTTACTTGGGACAGCAGACAACACACATTTAATCGCCTGCCCCACGGCTACATTCATAGCCCCACAATCTGCCATGGCCTTGTCTCCCACGATTTACACAACGTCCAATTCCCACCGGAGATTTCGATTGCCCATTATATAGACGATATTCTTCTCCAAGGTCCTTCTGAGACCATTGTGTCAAAGGCCCTTCACATGCTAATCGAATCCCTCAGGGGACGGGGCTGGGCCATTAATATGGAAAAAATACAGGGCCCCAGCCAGGGTGTCATTTTCCTTGGAGTACAATGGAACTCCAGGCACAGAAGCATAACCGATGCCACCAAAAATAAAATTTTAAATTTTGCCGTCCCCTCGAATAAAACTGACAAACAGAGATTCGTGGGACTCCTGGGCTATTGGCGGCAGCACATACCCCACTTGACCATGCTTCTCTGGCCACTCTATAGGATCTCCAGGAAAAAAATCCACTTTTCTCTGGGGCCCAGCGGAACAGGCTGCCTTTGATACGGCGAAACTAGCGGTGGAACAAGCCATGCCACTTTCTTCCCACCAGGCAGGTCTGCCTTTTGAGTTACAGGTCTCAGTGAGTGGAGCCTCTGGCAGAAGACCCCAGGGCATAGAGCCCCCTCGGTTTCTGGACTAAGTCCCTACCTGAAGCAGCAGTGCGCTACAGCCCCTTCGAGCGCCAGCTACTAGCCTGCTACCTGGCACTCCTCACCACAGAACACCAAACAGGCACTGACCCTGTTGTCCTTTGCCCCCATCTCCCCATAATGCAATGGGTCAAGTCCCCCGATTCTACCCACAAGGAGGGCCGTGCCCAGAGGTCCTCCATTGTCAAGTGGAAGTGGTACATTGTGGACCAGGCTGAGCCCGGTCCTGAAGGGGTCAGCCGCCTCCATGAACAAGTCATGGCTTTCCCCCAGTCCCAGGATCCTGCCCCAGACATCCCCGAGATACAACCCTCCCCAGCATGTTGGGGTCAACCCTTTGATTCCCTTGACCCCGACAGCAAACTGCACGCCTGGTTCACAGATGGCTCCAGCCGCTGGAAAGGGGGTAAACAATTTTGGAAAGCGGCAGTACTTCATCCCGCCATGGGTAGAATTTTAACCACCGGGGGGGGGGGGGGTTCCAGTCAACTTGCCGAGCTGGCAGCCGTAGCCCTCACCCTCCAAAACACTACCGGACCAGTCCACACCTATACTGACTCCTGGGCAGTAGCTAACGGCATTGCAGTGTGGATGGCCCAGTGGCAAGTCATGGGGTGGGAAATACACGGACGTCCCCTCTGGGGACAGCACCACTGGCGTTTCATTTGGGACCAGGCTACCCACAGGAAAACTTCTGTCCACCATGTGGATGCCCATACCCGGAAAGATAATGAAGAGGCAACGTTTAATGCTGCTGTGGACCAGGCTGCCCAGATATCATCTGCCACCACTTCCACCCCTGACATAGACCCCAGTGCACTAGCTGAGTGGGCATGCCGCAAAGGTGGCCACTTAGGGGCCGATGGCATGCAGCGCTGGGCTGAACAATTCGGTGTCGCCTTGACACTCGAGCAATGTAAAACCTCTGTAGATAACTGCCCCGTCTGCCAGCAAGTCAGGCCACGGGACTGGCCGATAGGGCCACATTCATCGCGGCATGGGAGCGGGTCAGGTATGGCAAATCGACTATATTGGACCGCTCCCGCGACAGAATAAGAAGCAGTATGTCCTCGCGATGGTGGACACATACTCGGGTGTCCTGGTGGCGGTGCCCTGTGAGAGGGCCGACCAGAACGGCACTGTCAGAGGATTACAGCACCTCTCCTCTCTCTATGGGGTCCCATGGGAGGTACAATTCGATCAGGGCTCACACTTTGCTGGGACCAAAGCCCAGACCTGGGCAGCTGAGGCGGGGATCTCCTGGCTGTTCCGTATACCCCACCACCCCCAGGCATCAGGCTAAATTGAAAGAATGAACGGCCTGCTCAAGGAAAAAACTCACACTCTGACACCCTCTTGCACGCTGCAGGGGTGGCTATGTGTCCTTCAGCAGGTCGTTGACCAGTTAAACACACGGCCCACTAGCCAAGGGAGATCCCCACTGGCCCGCCACCGGCTCAGTCCCCGTCTCCCGAATGGGAAACCACCGAACCCCCCGAGACCGAGGACTCGGGCAGAGTATGGATCCGACAGCCACAGAGCCTCCCCAGAAAGGGAGAAACTGTCGCGCACGGTCCAGGGGACACCCGCTGGGTTGCCATTCCGGGCAAATCTGATTTGTCCTGTATACATACCCGGCATTTAACCAGACGGGAATGAGTTTCCTCCTACACCTACCCCCACCACTCCACCCCCGTCTCCCTCTACAGGACAATAGTGCGACTCCAGTCATCCCTCCTGGCCGCTGCGATGATCGGCTCCGTGACAGCTGCCAACACCTTCCTCAGGGCCGCTTACGAGTTTACCAGCAACACCAACAGATCGGACTGCTGGATCTGCTTGCGGGCGCCAGCACACGCCGATGATGCGCTGCCACTCACGCCGACCCCGAGATGAACTGTTTGCACAGACTGTTTGCTCCTGCTGGTTTTGGCATATCTGTTTGGGGGGGCCCTGCTGGCAGTCCCCCACCACTCTCCTCCCCACTCCACAACATCTCTTCCCTTGACCCCCGATGGGGTGGGTGCTTCAGGAACTGGTATTTCCCTCCCTACAATTTGACCTCCACCCGAGTCCCCACCCTCAGAGTTATTCCACAGCCACTGAGTATACCTAACGAATGCTGGTGCAGACTCCGCAATGCGCACACTTCTAACTTTTCCGTTGGTCACAGCGGCTGTCAGCGAAACTGGTACCCGGGTGCCCCAGTGACCACTGCCGACGATGCCGCTAAGCTGGGAGCTCCCTGGACTCTAAACGGGACCCACTGGATCTGCGGCCTACCCGTGGCTCCCCACGAGCTGGTATGGCTGCTGCTTTCCAGCATATGTGGTGCCCTTCATCCACCCCCTGAACGACCTTGGGGAGCATCCGGTGTACAGCGGCCACCGGGACAAGAGGGCCATTACAGAGGCAGAGAGGTTCTGGATGAAAACCTTTCCCAGTTATGGTACGGCCCGGCTGTCCCGGGAGGTGATCCAGATGACCAGTGTGCTCGAGGCTCCGGCCAACGAGACGGCAGTGGCACTGCAACACATGGAGGATGCCCTCACCCAAACGGCGGCAGAACTGACCCCTGTCAGGATGGTCGCCCTGCAGAACCGAATGGCACTGGACTACCTACTCGCTGCTGATGGTGGAACATGTGCAGTGGTTGGTAAGGAATGCCGTACCTTTATCCCTAATGAGTCCAGCAACGTCACTCACTTGGCCGCACACATTCGGGACTCGGTGGCTAAAATTCACAAATCAAGGGACCAGCTCCTCCAGCACAAAACCTCATGGGGCAATTGGTGGCTGTTTGGGTCCCTAGGGGGGTGGTGGGCAACTGTCATTCACTGGTCCATCGCACTCATTCTTGCAATCATAGCCATTTCTGTACTATGTTGCGCATGCCAGCTGATTAAGAGTGTCTCTACATTTACTTAGCTGCTCAAAATTGGTTATTTCTGGTATATGTGATATTGTTTCACCCTCTTATGTGTGTTGGCTATGTGGTGCGTCTTCCGAGGGGTGGAGTGTATCCAGAGATACCAACCACGTGACAGACGCACTGCCACCTGGCTGGTCGGAGGACACACCACATGCCAATCAACATTTGGTCCCTCCCAACTAATCAATGTACACCTAAATTATTGGTCACCTTAGTTGGATTATCTCGCCCAGCCCCATGCTTTAAAAGGTGAGATGAGGCCTTCCTCATGCTCTCTTCCAGACCACCTCATTGGAGGTAAGTGCATTGATTTATGTTTGGGAAGGTCTATCGTTTGTCCTGGTAAGGGAGCCGCAGCTATCCAAGGTCAAGGGTGATAGCTGTTGTAGTGCTTTTCCCTTATTCTTTGTTTGTGTAACCGTACCCTGTCCCCACACCGCTTCCTGTGTATTGTAGTTGCTTGTGTTGACCCGACTTCCCCTTTAATAATAAATTCCTTATTATTAAAACTGTGTGTGTCCAGGCCTCTACTGTTGAGACTCAAAGAACCAGTTATTTTCCATCACAACAGGAGCCCAATGGAGCTCATGATGAAGTTTCAGAACATGTATTGGGGGGGGGGGGGAGAACTTTTCTGCCTGCATTTTTCAGCTGGAGGGGCAGCTAAATTACTTGAGGCAGAAAGGGGCCATTCAGATGGCTGAGGCGGATCAGTTAAGAATGGGCCAGTCCCAGAACCTGATCGTTTGGGGTTTCTGACTGTCTCGTATGATGCACCCACTCCCCTGTTTGTTGAGCATATCAGAGAAGTACAATAGGAGGAGAGTGCGTCGGAGGTGTGAGAGGCCTCCATCAGCCGGGAACAGCCCTCAGTAGTGGTCCCCTGCTTTGAAGTGACCATGGATAGCCTGCCCTAGGGAATGGTAGAGGGGATTGTGGCAGAGTTGAGATTGAGATGTCCCAGTTGTTATCAGCGGGTGTGGTCCCCCACCATATGATGGTACTGATAGGGAGGTGGATCCTCCATTGGGACAGGCTATGTGGAGGGCTGCTAGCAGCCGAGGTCCAGCAAGAAGAGGAGCAGCAGGTGCTGTCTGTTATAACCGTGGTGAAGAGGAACACTTCGGGTGGGAGTGTGTATGACAGGAAATCCCTTGGAGAGTGAGCCCCTGGGTACCTAAGTAGAGAGAGTCAATGGGAAAACTCAATAGAGACCCAGTGAGGGCACAGCCTAGCATACCAGGGGAAAGCACCTTCCCAGCAATGTATCAAAGAACAGCATAAAGAAAAAAAAATATTCCTGAAGGCTTAGTGGGGCCAAGCTCCAGTGTATCGCTACAGATAAAGGGTATTTATGCTGGAGGGGTCACGGGTCACTTTGCTGTACTGTTCATTTCATAACCAGTATTTGTTGCATTACCATTGACGCTATTCAGTGCACTAGAGACCTGGGGTCTTAGTGTAGGTGATTATCCATATGATGG
This sequence comes from Hypanus sabinus, assembly GCF_030144855.1. Lineage (NCBI taxonomy): Eukaryota > Metazoa > Chordata > Chondrichthyes > Myliobatiformes > Dasyatidae > Hypanus > Hypanus sabinus. The sequence goes on along the minus strand of NC_082719.1, from coordinate 42,099,785 downwards.
CTATTTGTCAGTGAAGCTGGAGTTTTCGGAAGCCGATGTGGAAGTAGCTGAGGTCTTTTGATACATTAGTGCTAGTTTGTCAGGACTCCGTTGAGAAGGGCAGTGCTTCAGTTTTTGTGGTGACCAACACTCCTTTTGTGAGGAGGTTCAGGGGAGCCTGCAAGGAAAAAGCTGGAGAGATCTTCCTGAGAACATTGTCCATTCACCTGTTGTTTCAAACTGCTTTTGAGGAAGTCCATGGCTGCATGGGGCCAAATAATGAGCTAAGACGAGGGACTGTGTGTGGTTTATCCAGTCAAAGCCAATCTTTTTACTGCCTGGGAAAGTACAGAGAGTAATGGGAAAACCCAATTTTCCCAGAATGCCTGAGGGTGAGGCCCTCTTGATAGATGCTCCAGAAGACCATGAAGAGGAGCTGAGCGTGCCTGCTGGGGTACTGGTGAGGCCCGGACTGCAGAAGCCTGCAGATGTACAAGTGAACAGGATGGGAGTGATTGTCAGGAACACTACAAAGAGGGAGATTACCTTCAAGTGGGGGATGCCCCTGACTCATCTCTTCCCAGTGACGGTAACGTCTACTGTCCCTGTGAGACAAGCCGGGGAGAAACAATTTGCAGAAGGTAGAACATTGACCACTGAGTCTTTGGGCAACTTCAGAGACTCCCTGGTACCTGCGGGTTGGAAGAGGAGGTTGATAGAGAAGATACTGAAGCTGGAGGGTGTTTTTTCCACTGACAAGTTTGGGTTGAGGGTTGTTCCAAGAGCACTCGTCAAACTATCCAGTGACTGAGGACACCCCGTTCAGCAAGAGGCTGCGGCAACAGGTCCCTGCAGAGGTGGAAGACATTTGGCAGCACTCGTCTAAGTTGAAGGAATCTGGGATCATCACTGAGCCCAGAAGCCCCGATGAGTCCCTAACAGTAGTGGCCAGGAAAAAGAATGTGAAGGTACGGATATGTGTGGACTATAGGACCTTGAATAAGTGTACCATCCCAGACCAGTATACAGTCCCAAGGATGGAAGTTGCATTGGCCTGCCTGAGTGGTGCGAAGTGGTTTAGTGTGCGGGACTTGAGGAGTGGATGTTACCAGATCCTCATTAATGAGGCTGACAAAGAGAAGATGGCATTTATATGTCTGCTAGATTCTTCCATTTTGAAAGGATGCCCCAGGGCATATTGGGAGCCCCTGCAACCTTCCAGCAGGTCATAGGGAAGATGGTGGGGGATATGAACTTGCTTGAGATATTGGTGTATCTAGATGATCTCATAGTATTTGGATCTGCCTTGAAAAAACATGAAGCGAGGCTACTGAAGGTGCTGGGCCACCTGAAAGCTGAACAGTTAAAACTTTCCCTGGATAAGAATCAGTTCTGCAAAACATCTGTTAGCCATGTTGGGCACATCGTCCCACAGAACAGAGTAGCTACAGATCCGTCCAAGAGGCGGTGACCACATGACCAAGGCCCCAAACTGTGGGTGCTTTGAGCTCATTCCTTGGATTCTGTGGGTACTAACAGAGGTTTGTGAAGGCTACACGAAAGTGAGTCACCCTTTAAATCAGCTTCTGTGTGGCTACCCTCCCTGGGGGAAGAAAGGGAGGAGGACAAAAGGAGAGGAGGGTAAAGAGTATATTAGCCCTTCAGATTCTTTTAGAGCGAGATGGGGTAGAACATAAAATAGTACAGCACATTACAGGCCCTTTGGCCCACAATGTTGTGCCGACCCTCAAACCCTGCCTCCCATATAACCCCCCCACCTTAAATTCCTCCATATACCTGTCTAGTAGTCTCTTAAACTTCACTAGTGTATCTGCCTCCACCACTGACTCAGGCAGTGCATTCCACGCACCAACCACTCTCTGAGTGAAAAACCTTCCTCTAATATTCCCCTTGAACTTCCCTCCCCTTACCTTAAAGCCATGTCCACTTGTACTGAGCAGTGGGGCCCTGGGGAAGAGGCGCTGGCTGTCCACTCTATCTATTCCTCTTAATATCTTGTATACCTCTATCATGTCTCCTCTCATCCTTCTTCTCTCCAAAGAGTAAAGCCCTAGCTCCCTTAATCTCTGATCATAATCTATACTCTCTAAACCAGGCAGCATCCTGGTAAATCTCCTCTGTACCCTTTCCAATGCTTCCACATCCTTCCTATAGTGAGGTGATCAGCATTGAACACAGTACTCCAAGTGTGGGCTAACTAGAGTTTTGTAGAGCTGCATCATTACATTGCGTCTCTTAAACTCTATCCCTCGACTTATGAAAGCTAACACCCTATAAGCTTTCTTAACTACCCTATCTACCTGTGAAGCAACTTTCAGAGATCTGTGGACATGTACCCCCAGATCCCTCTGCTCCTCCACACTACCGAGTATCCTGCCATTTACTTTGTACTCTGCCTTGGAGTTTGTCCTCACACTTCTCTGGGTTGAACTCCATCTGCCACTTCTCAGCCCACTTCTGCATCATATCAATGTCTCTCTGCAATCTCCGACAATCCTCTACACTCTCTACAACACCACCAACCTTTGTGTCGTCTTGCCACCCCACCCTTCTACTCCCACATCCAGGTCATTAATAAAAATCACAAAAAGTAGAGGTCCCAGAACAGATCCTTGTGGGACACCACTAGTCACAACCCTCCAATCTGAATGTACTCCCTCCACCACGACCCTCCGCCTTCTGCAAGCAAGCCAATTCTGAATCCATCTGGCCAAACTTCACTGGATCCCATGCCTTCTGACTTACTGAGTAAGCCTACCGTGTGGAACATGTGCTCCCATTGGGATGCACAATGGGATGCAAAATGTGAAGAGGCCTTTCAGTCACTGAAGGAGCTGCTGACCCAGGCACCTGTGCTGGCTTTTGCAGACCCCGGTTGCAATATGTACTGTATACGGCTGCCAGCAGAAATGCCTTATCAGGATCAGGGCACCGGGTTGAGACCTATTGCATTTATCAGCTGGAGTATGTCACCCTCTGAGAAAAATCATCCCATGCACAAGTTGGAGTTTCTGGTGTTGAAAATGGGCTGTGGTGGATAAATTGAGTGACTACCTCTACGGGGCCAAGTTTGAGGACTGGACAGACAACAATCCCCTAACTTGTATCCTGACCTCGGTGAAACTGGATGCTATAGACCATCAGTGGTTGGCGGCATTGTCTGCCTTTGATTTCAGCCTGAAGTACCGGCCAGGAAGCAGGAATATTGATGTTGATGCTTCGTCCTGACATGCACATGAGGGGTTGGACAGGGATGAAGAGTGGGAGAGTGTTCCTGCTCAGTTTGTCATCACGATGAAGGCAGAGGGCAGGCAAGGGCAGGATCAAACGACAGATCTTCTGATGATGCCATTCTACAAGTTTACTGTAATGCGACTGATCTGATGCCAGACCAGTTACCGGAATTGAGTCCTGGAGAAGTGGCAGCTACTCAGACAGATGATCCAGACATTGATTCCATTTGGTCAGCGATCTAAAAGGGAGACATGGCCCAAGTGGAGAAGACAAAACACACAGCGGTGTCTCCATTACTGAGAGAATAGTCCAGATTGGAGTTGAGGAACCAGATCTTACACCGGCACACATCGCCTCGGAGCAGCCTTGGAGTTCCCAGTTGTTTCTGCCTGAAAATTTTCCGAGGATGGTGTTCAGTTGCTTCATGATGATTTTGGACATCTGGGGGTGGAAAAGACCTAAGGATTGCTCAGAGTTTGGTTCTACTGGCCCTGAATGAAGCCAGAAGTAGAAGAATACTGTAAATTATGCATTCAATACCTACGGAGGAAGACGCTGCCTACAAGGGCCACTCCATTGTACCACTTGCAGAATGTGGGGCCCCTTGACCCAGTGTGTATGGATTTCCTGTCCATAGAGCCAGATTCCAGCAACATGGCAAATGCCTTGGTCATCATGGATCACTACACCTGATATGCCATACCAAGGATCAGAGGGTGTCCACGGTGGCCAAAGTGTTGTGGGAGAAATATTTCTTTATTATGGACTACCCAGGTGAATACACAGTCACCAGGGATGGGATTTTGAGAGTAGGCTCATACATGAGTTACTGAGCATGCTTGGAGTTGAGAAGTCGAAGACTACGCCTTATCACCAGTAGGTTTAATCGGACCTTGCTAAGCATGCTCGGAACCTTGAAACCAGCAAGAAGAAGAAGTGCAGCCAACATATTGGACATCTGGCCCACAGCTACAACACTACACATAACATAGCTACTGGGTACTTGCTATATTATTTTACATTTGGGCACAAGGCGAGGTTACCCATCGACCTTTATTTTGGGACTGGTGAGGAAGACCTACCACTGAAGACTTATCTGAAGTATGTGTCTGATATGAGACGGGAGCTGAAAATGGCTTATGAATTATCTGCAATTGTGGCTGCCAAGCAGAATCAAGGAAATAAGAGGCAGTATGATCAAAAGTTTAGGTTCTCCCAACTCCTGATGGGAGACCGAGTCCTCATAAGGAATTTAGGGCTACCTGGAAAGCATAAGTTGGCTGACTGCTGGGTGGCTACACCCTATGCAGTGGAGAGTCAGATGCCAAATGTACCAGTTTTCAAGATGAATCCAGAGGATGGGTAGGTGTCTGTCAAGATTCTCCATCAGAACTACCTTTTGTGTCTGGGACAAGAGGTGCAGGTTGACCCAGAACCTGACCTGGAGCGTACACCTAGTAAGAGAACTCGGCGGTGATGCAGGGTGACTGAAGGACCAACAGTAGGAGAGATTAGACTGCCCCCCACCCTTAAATGGGATACTGACTCAGGGGATGAGGAAATGGGGGTGTGGTACATGCTGCCTTTTGCTAACTCACCACTGATTGAGGAAGAGATTCCCAACCCTTCTCACACTGAGTCAGGTGAATCAGGAGGACTATCTGTGGACAGGTTGGATTTCAGCGGGATCATGAAGGGGATGAAGTGAGGCTCAGCCAAGTGGCAGAGGGATCCGAGTTTCCGAGTTGCAGGAGGGCACGAGTGATAGACCGGGGAGGCATCGCCATATAGCCAAGAAGTGTCCCAAGAAGTATCTGAACCTGAAGAAGTAGATGACGGGGTAAGGAGGTCTCAAAGAATCAGAAGACCCCTGCCCCCCAGATAGGCTGCCATCTGTAGCACTGGGTGCTACAACTGTCCCCCTAGTGAGGTATGTCACTACCCTTTACAAAGAGATTGGAGGATCTGACATCACGAAATTCCTTTGAAAACGGTGTTATTAATGATGGGATAACAAATTATTTCAAAGTCATGAGAATATGACTTTGGTGGGGGGAGGGGAGGAGAGTGTAATGCCCTGGTTCATTTTGTTCTTTTACTGTTATGTTCTGTTTGATCTTTGTGCTGTTCTCTGCAAGCTGCTTGTTTGGGTTACTGTTGAAGGTAAGAGATAGGAGAATTGTGTGCTATCCAATTAGGATGGCCGGATTAAGGGGGGGGGGGTTTCTCTGGTGAGGGACACATAGTTTGGGCTTGGGGTCTTTTGTTGAAGAAATGAAGAGAGAAGACGCCAGAGAGAAGAAGTCCTAGGATTCGACCTGGAGCAGGGCTGTGATTCAACGAGGCCTGGGGTGCAATCGAAGGAGGATTGGCAAAGGGGAAACGATGAGCTCCAACTTGTGCACATTAGACAGTTTCATTAAAATGGGCCCTTTTCTTTTTCTGTTCTTTCTTTACCAACCCTTTAGTCAAATTAAGAATTATAAAGCTAAATCTTTTAATTGTATGTACTGTACCATCTGTTATTTCGCGGCACTTATTTGTAACAGGGTAACGAATCACTCAGCATCCACACAAACAGGGCGTTTTGGAGTGGGCTTGCACCTCAATCTCAGAAGTTTGGCGGGGCCGGAGACCGCCTTCCCTCGACTTACGCGGCCGACAGAACCAGAGTGTTTCTAACCTTTCTTGTGATCACAAGATCCTGTTGAACACTGGTGGTGTGAAATGTTGCAAAACCAATTCATTGTTTCATTAGCGAACAGTGGGGGAGCCGCGTGGCCACACTCATAGTGAGGACCAGACCTCCAGCTGCTGCCGCTGGGGGAGGCGTCGTACACGGGTGCTCCACTGGAGTAGTGGAGGCAGTGTGGTGTGGTGTGGGGAGTCCCCCACTCCCCCCTAGTGTTTGTTTGGAAGAAGACGGACTGCATTGTGTTCAACTGCAGACTGCTGCAACATTCATGGACTCGGGAACTTGGATTATCATTTTACTGTATTTTACTGCTGTCCTATATGTGCTTGATATATTCCTTATGTGCTGCAGTATATGTGCCGCTGCTGTGTATGACAGCTGGTAATGTGTTTTGTACCTCCACCCTGGATAATGCTGTTTTATTTGGCTGTATTCATTGGTAAACATTATATAGTTTTGCATGACAATTGAACTTGAGCTTGAACTTGATGTTGGGGGTGGGAGGTGACGTTTCAATCAGCACATCATTGGACAGAGGAGATGTGAGCTGACAATCACTTTAAGGTGGAGAAATCAAAGATCAGCCATGTTAATACTTGTTAAAAAGGAGAACAACCTGAGCTGAATTCCCATAACAGTTCTGGAATCTGCTGAGACAAATTTTCCTTAAATTCAGCAGCAACCAAAAAAACCCTACTACTACTAAAGCTGTCTATGAATGTTGTTTACAAGAACAGATGAACACGATTGAAAATTATGGATGTGATATCTGGTACACATAGGAAAACCTTTAGCCACATTCGGTGTTTAGAATGAAAATCATAAACTGCATGGCTCATGTGAAGTTTCAAATGCTCAATTATGTGGGAATTTAAATTCCAGTCCAAACATGCAGCTCACAATGAAGTGGTATTATGCAATTCAGTTTCGGCTCATGTGGTGCTAATCAAGAAGAGAGACTGGTCAGGATACATGGATAATATACTTGCTCTGCTTTGGTTTGTACCATGAGTTTGACTGAGTTCAGATATCTTACCTAACCCTAACATTTCATATAAAACACAAACTATGCAACACTTGCGCAGTAGATAAGCTCTGTAGACAAGGTCAATGTTCCTGAGTGGGTTCTAAACAGTTTTCTCACTCTGAAGTGGAATTGCAATCTGTTGAGCCACCAAATGGTAGCAGTTGCTTTTCTCCTTTTAACAGTTTTATTTTGCCATTAACAACACTTCAATCAGCATTCCTGTCAGTGGAATAGCTTGACATCAGATTTATCTGCTAGCTATAATTAATAAAGCTGCATTAGGAAAAAGAAAGTAAAATCAATAGTATTAACCTTAGATTGGTTATTATTATGGGCTGCCTCCTGGGCTTGTCACACTCACTCCTTTTCATATTCAAACAAATGTTTCATTAAACAAATATACACTACCTTGGAAACAGACTGACATCATCTAGAATTTTGGATACGTATTCCCTAGATTTCTTACATACTGAGTCTGAATGTTAAACAAGACTTTCAGGTTGATTCCTACATCAACACAATCTGAAATGCTTCTGAATCAGAATCGGGTTTATTATCATCGGTATGTGTTGTGCAATTAGATAACTTAGCAGCAGCAGTACAATGCAATACACGATAATATAGAAGGAAAAAAAAACATATATATAAATTACATTAAATATCTATGTGTATATTAAATAGTTAGATTAAAAATAGTGCAAGACAGGAAGAATACTTAAAAAAGTGAGGTAGTGTTCATGGGTTCAATGTCCATTTAGGAATTGGATGGCAGAGGGGAAAAAGCTGTTCCTGAATCTTTGAGTGTGTACCTTCAGGCTTCTGTACCTCCTTCTTGATGGCTACAATGAGAAAAGGGCATGGCCTGGGTGATGGGGGTCCTTAATAATGGACCCTGCCTTTCTGAGGCACTACTTCTTGAAGATGTCTTGCATACTACAGAGGCTAGTACCCAAGATGGAGCTGACTAATTTTACAACTTTCCGTAGCTTCTTTCGGTCCTGTGCAGTAGCATCCTCCCCCGTACCAGACAGTGATATAGCCTGTCAGAAAGCTCACCATGGTACGGCTATAGAAGTTTTTGAGCGTTTTAGGTGTGAAACCAAATATCCTCAAACTCCTAATGAAATACAGCTCGTCTTGTCTTCTTTGTAGCTGCATCGATATGTTGGAACCAGGTTAGGTCCTCAGAGATTTTGACACCCAAGAATTTTAAATTGCTCACTCTCTCCACTTCTGATCCCTCTATGAAGATTGGTTTGTGTTTCCTTGTCTTACCCTTTCTGAAGTCCACAATCAGCTCTTTTATCTTACTGACATTGACTGCAAGGCTGTTGTACTGCTCAGCTAGCTGGTATATCTTGTACACTCTCTTGTCTCTATCTGAGAATCTACCAACAATGGTTGTGTCATCAGCAAATTGATAGATAGCATTTGAGCTATACCTAGCCCACACCCCTGAGGTGTGCCAATGAGGAGGAGATATTATTATCAATTGACACAGGTTGTGGTCTTTAGGTTAGGAAGTCCAATTGTAGAGCGAGGTACAGAGGCCCAGTTTCTATAGCTTATTGATCTGGACTGTGGGAATGAAGGTGTTAAATCTGAGCTATAGTCAATGAAAAGCTATGGGTATTGATATGGGTGTTTGCATCTAAGGCTGTGTGAAGAGCCATTGTTTCTGCCATATTGTGATGATAGGCAAACTGCAGTGGGTCCAAGTCTTTACTGGGGTAGATGTTGATTCTAGCCATCTACTCTTCTTAAGAAGAAGAAGAATGCTCTTAACTCCTGGTGGAGTCATCAGGGCGCCGTCATGACAAGCTTTTTGCACCAATCTTTTTGGTGATTGCTCATCATGTGGTGATTCTGTAGCATTCTCCAGTTCTTTTATATGAGGTCGAGTTGCTAGCTTGACACTTAACCCAGCACGAGTGGAAAGCGTACAAGGGAGCTGGCTGGATTTGAACTCAGGACCTTTTACTCCAGAGTCCAGCACTGCTACCACTATGTCACCAGCTCATCTTGGGCATTGGTATATTTGTTGCCCTTTTGAAGCAGGTGGGAACTTCCGATCATGGCAGTGAGAGGTTGAAAATGCCCTTGAATACTTCAGCTGGTTGACAAAGTTTTCAGAGTCTTGCCAGGTACTCCATCAGGGACTATCACCTTGTGAGGGTTCACTCTCATGAAAGACAGCCTGATGTCGGCCTCCAAGACAGAGATCGTAGGATCACCAGGTGCAGCAGGGATCTTCATAGATGTAATAATATTCTCCCTTTCAAAGCAGGCATAGAAAGTGTCGAGCTCATCTGGTAGTGAAGCATCACTGCCATTCCTACTATTGGGTTTCACTTTGTAGGAAGTAATGTCTTGCACACCCTGCCAGATTTCATATGTATTCGATGTTGCCTCTAACTTCACTCAGTATTGTTCCTTCACTCATGAAATAACCCTCCGCAAGTCACATCTGGCTTTCTGACCTGGGACACCAGACTTAAATGCCACAGATCTAGCCCTTACACCAGACAAAGAACCTCCTGGTTCATTCACGGCTTTTGGTTTGGGAATGCACAGCAAGTCTTTGTAGGCACACACTGATCCACACAGGTGTTAACAAAGTCGGTAACAGGAGAACATGTTATTGTGATTGGTTAACTATAAATCTGGCCAGCCTTGCTATATCCTCTGTAACAATTTATGCACTGCATATCCCTACTGAATCCAAGTTTTGCAAATCACATGGATTTAATTTCCCTTGTTTATGTATTTGGATGCTATTTTCTTTAGAACAGATTGTCTGACAAGCATTTCACAGACCTTATTTCCTTGAAAAATTAGAAGTATTTGCCAAGCAACTATTTACTGTCAATTTTTGAATTGATCAATTCGATATTCAAGGCTTAGTCATATTGAGATGTCATAACCAGCTAACCATCGAATGAATCCAGATTATCCAGACATTGTTCTGATGGTAGATAACAGTGTGGCAATCTCCAACAGACAGAACTTGGGACAGCAGAGTAAACAGGCCCATCTTTTGCAATGCCAGGAACAGGCAGAAGATCACACAAAGCATTGGTTCCATGCACACTTTGATGCAGCCATGTACAAAGGTAGCCAGCCAGTGTAGTGGCATCAGCACTGGACTTTGAGGCAAATGGTCCCATGTTCAAATCTGGCCGGCTCCATTCACACTTTCCATCCATGCTGGGATAGGCGTTGAGCTAGCAACTTGGCCTTGTGAAAAAACAGAGATGCTAAGGAGATGGAAAAAATCCCACCCGAGACACCGCATGGCACAAAAAGGAACAACATGCAAAAGTGGCCATCAGATCAGTGCAACGTACGGTATGCCATTTTAATCTGTCAGACACATGCCACCTTGAATACCCAATGAAATGGCAAATAGTTCATGTGATTACCACAATTAAGGAATGGAGTATGGGCTTCCACCTACACCAGGCACAGCAATCCTAGGAGCACCTCATACCCGATGGCAACATTCTTACCCAGCATTCTATATTTGGCCTTAGTTATCCATTCCAGCCAAATTTTGTTACACCCTTGGCACATTTGAACCAGATCCCCAACACCTTTAGTTGGTGCAAGGGATAGCGATCTATTGGGTCAGTTGCTTATAAGCCTGGCCTTATTCTTCCCAAGGTTGACAAGTTCCTTATGCCAACTCAAATTAGTCTTAGATGTTGATTAATCTGAAGACTGAACTTGCATCCAAACATGAGATGATGAAGTCATCCATATGCATGGAGGTTTTGATTTTAGTGTCCCCACTATCTAGCAACATCATCCCTCTTATGCCCACATCCTTCCTGATGGATTTGCATAGGGTTCTATGTAACTCACATAAAGGCAGTGGACAGTGGGCACCAAGCCTTACTTCAGGATGAATGGGAAAGTAATTCCTACACACTGATTTAGACTGTAATACTGATGTCTGTGTAAAACAGTTGGATTCAATTCCTGATTCCTTCCCCAATCTCTATTTGGAGAAAATGTCCATCACACACATATACTGTTAAAAGCCTTGTTCTGCTCCAAGTTGAGGAGGTAAAAGTCCACTCTCTCCTCCTCCATGTAGGCAATGGAATCCCCTGGTGGAATCTCTTTAGCAGAATCATCTGAGCTCAAACCATGTTGAGGTATTATACATAGAATAAAGATAATAGTGGGTGACTAACTACCATTTCAAGGACTAAAATTACAAAATAAACATACTAACAATGGGACCATACTGTAACTGACAAGAAACCTGCATTTTCTTCCACAAATGCTGCCTGATTTGCCAAGTTTCCTCAGCATTTTGTGCGTGTTGCTTTGAATATTCAAACACCTTTGTTGAGACAAAAGTTTTACCTTATTACGTGTCCTAAGGGGGTGTTAGGGGAAACAGAAGTTGTCAGGGGTGTGTGCAGGATTCTTGGGGGGTTGCGGTAGGCAGCACCCTAGCTTGAGGCAGGAGACCTGACTGACCATTAGTAGAGCAGGCCCTTCCAAAGAAAGGAAGAGGGACTGGAAAACAGGAGGAACCGTACCCCTGCAGGTGGTGAATATTCATCATCACAATGGGTCTGAAACTCAGCAATTTCATTCGATCTTACCAGCCAAATAGACATTATCGGGGATGCATAAATTAGCAACCAGGGTGTCCAGCACTTCCCTTTGACTCGTAGCATGAAATGAGTTCATACAATTTAACAGTTGGTAAGTCAAACACACCCTCTCAGCTTTCTCTACAGATCTATGGAAAACAGATTGTGCAATGATACAGTGCTGGCCAGAACCACATGATGAAATAGAGCCTCCCAGTGAAACTCCGACTCCGAGCGTTCCTCTTGAGGTGTTCAAAGCAACCCTGGCTTAATATGTGCAGTCAAGAACCACCTTTGCTGATTATGAGACCTATATGGTCAGTTCATCGTGCTAACTGGAGTAATATACAGATAGCTTTCCGAACACCAGCTCCATGATGAATAACATTCAGATTCCAATCTGAATCTTTGTTGAGGTCATCTTCGCTGTTGTGATCATCTTCATCTCAGCCTCGCCATTCCTTTGTGTGTCGCTACCATTGTTGCATCCATTGCAACTTGCTGCCAATGGCATTCCAGGTTTGTGTTAATTTTTAATTTTAATTTCGCCCCATTAATTTTGGATAAATACATATGGCGTGATCTCTGAGGCTGAAGGTGGTGAAGCCTTGAATTCTAATCCTGCTAAGAAATAGGAACTACAGAAAGTGCATCAATACAATGTTACATACCTGGAGTATCGCTTTATTCCATTCCCGTCAGCTCAGCGACACCCCACATGTTTTATTTGTCACACTGTATCATCCAATGAAGCTGTGAAACCACCACGATTGCAGGAACACTTCCATAAAAGACACCGTGAAAAGGCTACTTATGGTATTACTCAGTTCTAGAAGATGAAAGAAGCATTTGAAGAATGTTGCACACTAGAGTAATTTGCCAAGAAAGCTAAAAATCACCTTGATAGCAATTTCATTTCTTCTTATAATATTTCTAAAATGATAGCAAAGTGTGGAGAATTTCATACAATTGTTGAAAGATTAACAATGGCTGCTGTATCAGAAGTGCTCACCATTGTTCTCTAAATGGATACAAGTATTTTAAAATCAATTCCTCTAAGTAAAAACTCTGTAGCTCCTTGTATTGATGAAATGAGTGAAAAAATTGAGTATCAGTTATGCACTGAGCTACAAAAAACAGAATTTGTGATACAGCTGGATGAGTCAACTGTGCAAGACATTGAGGCATTGCTAATGGCATATGTACGATTTATCAAAAATGGAAGAGTTTATCAAGAAATTCTCTTTTGTAAAAAGTTAAAAACAAATATCAATGGAAAATCAATCTTTGACGAGCTCAAATGTATATTGAAGATAAAAGTATTCCAGTTAGGAACATGATTTCTTGTGCAACAGATAGAGTACCATATATGACCGGTCACCATGCCGGTTTAGTGGCATTTATGAAAACAGAAATTCCAAGCCTGTTTGCAATCCAATATGTAATTCATTGTTAACATCTTGCAGCCAAAAGCCTCTTCCAGTGATTTTTTTTTCAAGCATCACTTTTGTATTATCTGCTATCAACAAAATTAAAGTTCATCCATGAAATAGCAGAATATTTCACCAGTTATGCCAAGATAATGATGAAGAGTGTTAAAGCTTGCTTCTTCACACTGAAGTGCTTTGGCTGTCAAAAGGCTACAGCTTAAAACATTTCTTTGATCTTATTGATACTCTCCTTGAAATTTTGCTCAATGTCGACAAGGGCTTGAGAAACAAAATTGAACTTTTATGTGGAGATGTGGCATACCTAGCCAATCTGTAATACAATATGAACGTTCTAAACATGAAACTGCAGGGGGAAATTTTACAATTTAATCCAGGTAAAATGTGCAGTGTTCATTTTTATCAGAAAATTGGAAATACATAAACAAAACACTGGGAGAAGAATGTTCTCACATTTTCCTTGCATGGAAATTATGGTATTCTCTTTCACAGATGGTGATTTGCAAGAGTACCGCTTACACGTGCATTAACTAGAGAAGGATTTTCAGAATGGATTCAAGAATTTGAATGATCTGGATTTCCAGACTGGGTAATTAACCCATTGCTTTGCAAGGTGGAAAAACAGCCATAGAGCTTGCAAGAAGAAATTATTGGAATTCAGAATGATGAAGAAGCAAAAATGCTATTCAAAAATGTCAGATATTGTGGTATCTGGCTACACTGTCATATGAAGTTTCCTGATCTTTGAAGAAGAGCCAAACTGCTCTTCATTGCATTTCCATCCTCATGCCTTGTTGAAAGAGGCTTCAGAGCAGTGAACCACATATTCTCAAAAAACAAAAACCACTTGGACATGGTTATGCATGGGGTCTTATGACTTCTGCTGTCACAACTTGAACCAGGTATTTCAACTCTTGCTAAGAACCATCAGTCTCAAGGATCAAAGAAGTTGCTGTGCAGTGCACAGGTACTGTGTAAACTGGGTTCAAAGACAAGTAAAAATCTGAAGCAGAATCATTTTTTCATGTTAGCATATGGTAGACATATTTTTACGTTATGGGGGTGCTGGAAAGTATATTGTGCCTAAGGCGGGTGTTGGCAAGTATGAAGGTGCCCTGGGGGGAAGTGTTTTAGGGGCATTGGGCTAAAAATGGTTGGAAACACTGTTCTAGCTCACTGCCTGTATAATGATTTAATCTGAATAAAGAGTATGCAAATAAAGAGCATTTCTCTGTATCTTGGTACATGTGAAAATAAAAAAAGCAATGCCAATAAAGTCATTCACAGGGATGGTCTAAAAGATTCAGAAGATGGTAACCCCACTTACTTAAATTTCATGTTGTGAGAGCTGACTCTGGGTGCATAAGTACCCTGATTATTTATTGACAGATGAAATATGCCCAAGACCATGTCTAATGAGTTACGTGACAAAATAATTTGGAATATTCCTTGATCTCTGTCACAGTGGTGGAAAATGCATTAGCTGAATACATTTAATATCTTAGTTGATGTAGGTCAATTAATGTGGCCCCGCTGTCTGTGCATTTGGCCAATGCAATCAAGAATGTTGCATGATCATGCCAGTCTACAAAGCATATCTGTTATGCAGCATCCTGCTGTGAGTCAGCAGCCTGCAAGCTTTACAGACAATAGTGTCTATTTGATTACTGATTCTAATTTACACATGAACAGTTCTCATCTATATTAATAGCTGCAATCCACCTAACTCCTGATTAAAATTGACATTCAACCTTTAACACCTGCCGGCACACTACTGTAACCATAGTAATGATGTGGGTGCTCCAGTTAAGCTTCCGACCAGTGGTGAATTCCAAGATGTTGGTGGTCAGGTGATGATAACACCTCTGGCTAGAAGGTTAATATTGTATTGACATGTTAATTTCCTGCTACCTGCCTGGTACTTGTGGTACTTGCCTGTGACATACAGCATAGCATATAGTCTGGACTGATATGAAGAGGCGTAAAACTGCCAGGACCTCAGCCCAATCACAAGGGCTTGTGATCACTTGTGGCATGAGGATTTGTGGACATGGTGACAACATCAACCAAACTGTCCACAGATGAATGTTGCTTCAGATTCTGAACAGTTGTAAATGGATGAAATTAAATAAACATTATGCAATCATCATAGAGCAGCCTCATCAGATGGAGCCAATGAAGATGGTTAGTCTATTTCATAAGAGAAGGCCTTGGCGAGTAGTATTAAGGAAAAACCCCAAGGTGTTCTGCACATGTGTGAAGAACAGGAGGATAGCTAGATTGAGGGTAGAACCAATCAGGGATAGTAGTGGTAACGTGCCTGAAGTTGGAAGAGATAGGGGAGACATGCCTGAAGTCGAAAGAAATAGGGATGTCCTTAATGAATACTTTGCTTTAGCATTCACCAGTAAGAGGAACCTTGACATTTGTGAGGGCATCTTAAAATAGCCTGAGATGCTCGTTCATGTCAAGATTAAGAGAGAAGCTATGCTGGAATGTTTGAAATGATTGATAAGTATTCGGGGCCAGATGGGATATGCCCTAGGTTACTACAGGAAATGAGGGAAGGGTTGCTGCACATCTGATGATGATCTTTGCATTCTCACTAGCCACAGGAATTGAACTGAATGATTAGAAAGTGGCAAGTGTTACTCTTTTCTTCAAGAAACAGATTAGGGATAACCCTGGGAATTATAGACCAGTGATTCTCTCTTCAGTGGGAGGCAAGTTGTTGGAAATGTTCCGAGAGACAGGATTTACAAGCATTGGGAGAAGCAGAGGCCAATTAGAGATAGTCAGCATGGATTTGTGAGGGGCAGGTCATGACTCAAAAGCCTGATTGAATACTTTGAGGACATGACAAAACACATTGTTGAAGGTAGAGCAAAGGATGGGATGTATATAGATTTTAGGAAGGCATTTAATAAGATTCTGTTTGATAGACTTATTCAGAAAATAATGGGATCCAGGGAAATTTGGTTGTGTCAGTACAGAATTGGCTTGCCCATTGAAGGTAGAGGGTGGATGTCAATGGAGCATATTCTGCTTGGAGGTCGATGACCAGTGGTGTTCTGCAGGGATCAGTTCTGGGAGAATAGTTCTTTGTGATTTTTATATAAAACTTGAATAAGGAAGTGGAAAGTTAGGATAGTTCATGTTATGATGTGCTTCTGGTTTCTTGTTGCTGCTTTTTTTGTTGCTATTTTGGGTGATTTTTGAATTGGGGTGGCCTGCCAATAACAAACACTGAGCTGAACTGAATATGTCTGGACTCTTTCGATTTTGTGTTTTATATTCTGTGTTTTTCACTTTTTTTTTGTTGCTGTTTGCGTGCATTGTTTTTTTTTTGCACGTGGGAGTGGGTTGGATATTTTTCTCAAAGGGTGCAATGGGTTTTTTTTGGTTTCATGGCGGTCTGTGCAGAAGTTAGGTTTGTATATTGCACACATACGAGGGGTGATTGATAAGTTTGTGGCCTAAGGTAGGAGTCCATTTTAGAACACCTAGCACATTTATTTTCCTGAGCAACTGCATCACTGCCTGGTTCAGAAATTGCACCATTTCCGATTGCAAGACCCTGCAGCGGATAGTGAAGTTAGCTGAGAAGATCATCGGGGTCTGTCTTCCTGCCATCACGGACATTTACACTACATGCTGCATCCGCAAAGGAAACAGCATTATGAAGGACCCCATGCACCCCTCATGCAAATTCTTCTCCCTCCTGCCGTCTGGGAAAAGGCTCTGAAGCATTCAGGCTCTTACAACCAGACTATATAAGTTTCTTCCCCCAAGCTATCAGACTCCTCAATACCTGAAGCCTGGACTGACACCTTGCCCTATTGTCCTGTTTATTATTTATTTTAATGTCTGCACTGTTTTTGTGCTCTTTATGCTGTCCAGTGTAGGTCTGTAGTATAGCTTTCTGTGGTTTTTTTTATTACGTAGTTCAGTCTATTTTTTGTACTGTGTCATGTAAACCATGGTCCTGAAAAACGCTGTCTCATTTTTACTATGCACTGTACCAGCAGTCATGGTCGAAATGACAATAAAAGTTGACTTAACTTGACTTGGACCTACAGAAGTAGTCCACAGCATGGGGTGATTGATAATTTCATAACCTAAGGTAGAAGGAGATAAGTTATTAACTTCAAACTTTCTTCATCTTTACTCAGAGTTGAACTGCATGTGCATGTAACGAGAGCTGTATAACTCAGGCCATGAACTTATCAATCACCCCTGCTGTGGACCACCTGGAGGTCCAAGACATTCTTGTTATATGCACGTGCAATCCAACTCTTTGAGTGATAATGCAGAAAGTTTGAAGTTAATAATTCATCTCAATAGACAATAGACAATAGGTGCAGAAGTATACCATTCAGCCCCTCGAGTCTGCACCGCCATTCTGAGATCATGGCTGATCATTCACTATCAATACCCAGTCCCTGCCTTGTCCCCATATCCCTTGATTCCCCTATCCATCAGATATCTATCCAGCTCCTTCTTGAAAGCATCCAGAGAATTGGCCTCCACCATCTTCCGAGGCAGTGCATTCCACACCTCCACAACTTTCTGGGAGAAGAAGCTCTTCCTCAACTCTGTTTTAAGTAACTGCCCTCTTATTCTCAATCCATGCCCTCTGGTACTGGACTCTCCCAACATCTGGAACATATTTCCTGCCTCAATCCTATCAAATCCTTTAATTATCTTAAAAGTTTCAATCAGATCCCCTCTCAATCTCCTCAATTCCAGCGTGTACAAGCCCAATCTCTCCAATCTCTCTGCGTAAGACAGCCCAGCCATCCCAGGAATCAACCTAGTGAATCTACGCAGCACTTCCTCAATTGCCAGAATGTCCTTCCTTAAACCTGGAGACCAAAACTGTACACAATATTCCAGGTGTGGTCTCACTAGGGCCCTGTACAAATGCAAAAGAACATCCTTGCTCTTGTATTCAATTTCCCTTGTAACAAAGGCCAACATTCCATTTGCCCTCTTCACTGCCTGTTGCACTTGCTCATTCACCTTCATTGACTGGTGAACTAGGACTCCTAGGTCTCTTTGCATTTCTCCCTTACCTAACTTGACACCGTTCAGACAATACTCTGCCCTCTTGTTCCAGCTTCCAAAGTGGATAACTTCACATTTATTCACATTGAATGACATCTGCCAAGTATCTGCCCACTCACTCAGCCTATCCAAGTCTCCCTGTATTCTCCTAACGTCGTCTTCGCATGTCACACTGCCACCCAGTTTAGTATCGTCAGCAAACTTGCTGATATAGTTTTCAATGCCCTCATCTAAATCATTGACGTAAATCGTAAAGAGCTGTGGTCCCAATACAGAGCCCTGTGGTACCCCACTAATCACCTCCAGCCAGTCTGAGAAACACCCATTCACTGCTACCCTTTGCTTTCTATCTGCCAACCAGTTTTCTATCCATGTTGAAACCCTGCCCCCAATGCCATAAGCTCTGATTTTACTCACCAATCTCCTATGTGGCACCTTATCGAATGCCTTCTGAAAATCTAGGTACACAACATCCACTGGCTTACCCTCGTCTAACATCCTTGTTACACCTCAAAAAACTCCAACAGATTAGTCAAGCATGAATTGCCCTTGGTAAATCCATGCTGGCTCGGCCTAATCCTATTTCTGCCATCTAGATGTGCCACTATGTCGTCCTTAATAATGGACTCAAGCATCTTCCCCACGACTGACGTTAGGCTAACAGGGCGATAGTTCTCCGTTTTCTCCTTCCCTCCCTTCTTGAAAAGTGGGACAACATTAGCCACTCTCCAATCTTCAGGAACTGATCCTGAATCTAAGGAACATTGGAAAATGATTACCAATGCATCCGCAATTTCCTGAGCCACCTCTTTTAGAACCCTCGGATGCAGACCATCTGGACCCGGGGATTTATTAGCCTTCTCATTCTGCCTTGGGCCACAAACTTATCAATCACCCCTCCTGTGGACCACTTCTACAAAGAAGGGATCTGTATGCTCCACGACCGCTGGACTAAGTGTGTACATGTAGGAGGGGACTATGTTGAAAAAGAAATGTGCTAGGTTTTCTAAAATTGACTCCTTCTACCTTAAGCCACAAACATATCAATCACCCCTTGTACTTTGATAATGAATGTACTTTGAATCTTTGAGTCTTTGACAAACAAATTCTGAATGCAAACAACCCAATCATCACAGATCCTATGCATCTTAATACAATGGATGAGCCTGCCATGAAGTTCAAGTTTATCTTTAATTATCATTCAACCATACATGTATATAGTCAAATGAAGTGGTGTACTTCTGGGACCAAGCTGCAGAACACATTACCAACAGTACACACCACACTGAAAGTAGCACAATACACTAATAGCACATATGGTTACAATTTCAGAAAAACATAGACGCAAGGAATAAAAATTATATAGCCCTAGTCTCTAAATGGCATGACCTTAGATTGTCCTGGTCCAGCTTGTTCTTCCATTGAGTGAAGACTATAGGGCACAACCAGTGAACATCAGCAGGCAACACTGAGCAAGCACTGGTGGGGCCAGCCCCCAAACCAGCACAATACCTACACACCCAGCAGAGACCCATGCTCTCTCCCCTGGGCAGCTGCAACAGGTCGCTGCATCTAAGGTGAACCTGTGGCCAGGGCCTAATCCTAATTACAACTGAGGCAATGCAGCTCCCCCACCATCAGTCTCGCCAATGAATGGACTTCCAGTATTCTTCATTACTAATGTCCAGCAAGTTCTTGCAAACCCAATAAAAATGTCCAAGATAATCACTCATTCCAGTTGTTAGACTGTGTACTGTCTCAACACAATGATAAGAAACAATTTCAGGTGACACCACAACAATGATATGCAATAAGCTCGGCTCCATTGCTATCGAGCAACTCACTGATGGGATAGTCCCTGTTCTTAGTACCCAACAGTGACTTACAATGTGAATAAATGTACTTTTGATTGACCCTCAAGGAGCTGCCCTATCTGAGCATGCCATCATCCTATCAGAAGCCGCAGGGACCTTAGGTAAGAGGTAAAGAAACCTTAGGTGCCATACCATTAGGTTCAGGCATATTTATTACCCTATAACCCTCAGGTGTCTGAATCTTCATATATAACTTCAATCACCATTAGTCTGATCTGATTCTATGATCTAAAAACTCACTTTCAAGGACTCCTTAGATCTCTTGTTCTCAGTATTATTTCTTTTACTTGCATGGTTTGTCTTCTTTTGCAGATTGTTTGTTTGCCCATCTTTATTTATTGTTTTTATTCTATTGTATTTATTTTTTTCTGTAAATACCTGCAAGAAAATGAATCTTGAAGTATATATACACTCTTTCATAATTAATCTACTTTGAACTCTGAACTGTTTGGCTGATCAAACCTGGCAATACAATGAACTGTCAGGCACTGCTCTGGTGACCTAAGTCAGCATGCCGTGTGCCAAAAAGTACTTTGGAAAATGGGAGGTAATCTTGAGATCTATCTGATTACAGTAATCATCTTCAATAGGTGTAATCACACTTGTACTGCTGCGTTCCCCAAATTTTTCTATGACTTTCAAAAGTATTAATAGTGACTTAAACAGCAATAAACTTAAACAGAAATGAATAATGTTAACTTGAGGTCGTCCTCTGTTCCATTTTCTGTGAGTCTGTTCACAGCCTCTGACTAATACCACTGGAGACTGATTTACCCATTATGCAGATGACATCTATGGACTGAAGCATACAGGTATTTGAATGCTAGGATCCTTTTGAAAGGGCATCAACCACAGCTTTGGTTATTTAATGGATAATAAGGTTTACTAGCACCATCTGTTGCTGTTACTCACCAACTAATGCAAAGCCTCTGAAATGAAAACCCTTGAGTCTAACAAGTAACAAAAAAAATTCAGGTGTGATTTTTTTTAAGAAGGCAGTGCTGCATTAATCTGCATCTCTGTTAAAAATGGAAGTACATTGAAGGTTTAGAAGATTATGGTAATTGTTATCACCTTCTTTAGATGTTCGTCAAAATTGTACTGCGATGTTCCAAGCTTTTCCTTAGATTTAAAAAAAAGCATTAATTGGGATTAAGCAGCAATGAGTCTAAACTGAAGTGAAAAATGTTGATTCACCCCAATAGCTTGTGTGCGATGGATTTTGGAAATGGAGACAAATAACCTTAACCTTGAAAATGATAACTCACTCAAGTTTTTAAATGCACATGTCAACACACTACCCTTCAAGGATTGCATTGCCACACTGCCAAAGAAACTGTTAGACTGCCAACAAAATAGGATTTCATACTCAAATTAGTTCTCTATGTTCAGTGAGCAAGCACTAATCACAATGAAGCACATTCCTTCTGACTCAGTTACAATTATGCAAGCTCTAGAAATTTTAAAGTCAGGAGAACAATACTGAAAGAAAAGCAAGTCAGACGATATTAAATTAAAAATCTCAGACTGCAAAATCTTTTCTAACTTTTGCCATCTGCTAGTCATATATTAACCTAGACTATTTGATGCTTCAAATTTTTCTTCATTAATATCAATTGATGTTCTTTTGACCAGTCATAGATTCAAAGGAATTTTGGGCACTAATGAGAATTTGGTTTGCTATGTCCCTAAAGGGCTGCAAACAATGTTGATAAGATTTTACAGCTGGAAAAAATGAGCATCATTTAATATACAGATTAATATTTGCAATTCAGGTTTAATTAGTATATGAGTAGTATCTCAAACTTACAACAAAAGACAAGCCATTTTTTGAAGTGACAACACCCCCCTATTATGTTCAACTAACATATGAAATTGTCTGTCTAGGGGCAGCTGAGACAAAACTAAAGGTTGGAAATCAAGGGAAGTCAGAGAGAAATGACATGATAACAAATAATTTAATGAGTAAAATGCCTGAAGAAAAACAAAGGAACTTAGCAGTTTTGCAAATCTGATTTGGAATCTGGGCACTGAATTGCCTCAGGGTGTAAGTGTCTAGAAATAGGTCTGCACAGTGATGTTTCTTTCAGGATTATGTAGTCCAAAATCAGTAACCTGGAATAAATTGCAATAATGAGCACGTTAGGGTAAATTGCATCACAGGTGAAATTAGATCAGACACTTCTGATTAGCAGCCATACTAAAGGTATAGATGGTTTTCTAGCACAAGGTACCCATAAGGTACTTTTATTTACCATGTCAGGGGTGTTTGATGGACTCACAGAGTCAATAAATGTCCACGGGGTTGGCAGTTTCAAAGTAAAAAGGGGTATTATCCATGGAATACCATATTTGGGCACCATTTAGAGACAACTCATCTCACAAAGGACTCTTCAAAAGTCAACTGCAAATCCCTCTGAAGACTTCCTGTACCTCTCCCAAAATGTTTAGTATCTACACAGACAAACATAAAAGTTATTGACAACGTGACTCACTAAATGTTATGTTGTTCGGTCCCCTGCCCATCAGGAGAAAGATTAACCCATCCATGATTTCCTACTTAGTCTAGAATCAAATGGTTTTAATTCCTTTGAAATAAATGAATAATAATTATAAGAGAGACTACGATTTTCACTGCTTCACTGGGCACTATAACATTCTGTAGTATCTCACTTTGCAGTGGTAGGTGAGACTGCTTATTTCCATGGACAAACCACCAAAAAAGTGAGGTACTTTGTCTAAAAGCAGGGTAGGAAGTATTAATGAGCTGGTAGGCACCAGGCAAATGCATTGCATTCAGCTACACTCCTTTCTGTGCTGAATCCATAGTATTGTCTGTCCTAATCACTTTGTGTTAGTTTGACACTGCTGGTGCCTGACCTGTGGATTCTCAACCACTTCCATTAGGTGATGCTACTCACGTCCTGCCCAAGACACGTGTGTCTTCAGCACTTCCCATTGTTCCTTTACCATATTTTCAAAATGGGAATTCATGTCATTTAACTCAAGATCAGTTATGTATTGTGGCTTCTTTATTGAGAATTTTTGAGTTCAAATTTCCACTTAAATGTTTTCTTTCAGCATTTTGTATCAACTCTCCAAGTCCCTTCATCAATAATGCTACATCATAGCCTTAAATTACCAAAATTCCTTATTTGTGTCAAAAGTTACTGTCTCATCCGTAGTACCCATCTTAACATTCTGCCATGTTTCACTCATGCTGTTTAGAATATACTTGATAATGCACACAAAATGCTGGAAGAACTCAGCAAATCGGGCAGCATATATGGAAATGAATGAATAGTTTCTGTTTCAGGCTGAGACCTTTCTTCAGGATGGGGGAAGATGACAGAATAAAAAGGTGAGGGGGAGAGGAAGGAGGATAGGTAGAAGGTGATAGGTGAAACCAGGTAGGTAGCTGAAGAAAAAATCTGATAGGAGATGAGAATGGATCACAGGAGAAAGGGAAAGAGGAGGGGACCCAAGATGAAGTGATAGGCAGGTGAGAAATGCAAGGGACCAGAGTGGGGAATAGAATAAGAGGGGGAGGGATCTTTTCACTGGAAAGTGAAATCAATACTCATGCCATCAGGTTTGAGATAACCCAGATGGAATATAACGCCCTGAGGATGGCCCCATCTTAGCATAAGAGGAAGTTACGGGCCAGCATGTTGGAACGGGAATGGGAACCAGAATTAAAATATTTAGTCACTGGGAAGTTCTGCTTTTGGTGGATGGAGTGGAGGAGATCAACAAAGCGGTCCCCCAATTTATGACAGGTACCGCCAATGTAGAGGAATCCACGTCAGGAGCAATGGACACAGTAGACAACCCCAATAGATTCACGGGGAAGTACTACCTCATCTGGAAGGACTGTTTGGGGCCCTGATTTCATTCAATATACTCATGTTACCCATAAGGGCAAAGCCTCAACTTCTATATTCTGGGTCTGTTTTAATGTAGATTGTTCAGCCACTTTAAACTAAACTTTAATAAACGCAACGCCATGAAACCTCTTGTTGATTTGGGATACTGGAATTATAACATCCATATCATCCTTCAAAGTTTACCCAAGTCAGCTGCTATTATCTTGGTGGTAAATAATATTCTGCAACCACTTGTTGTGTTCATCTTCCTGAGCATCAACTGTCTTCCGTCAAAAATGTCGCTTGAACCTGCTTCTCATATGAGGCCGTATTGTCTGCTACATTGCCCAATAGCTGGGACTTTGTTTTAAAGTTGCTTCGAAACTTTAACTTGCTGTTGTAACAGATCATGATGTTGGAAACAACATTTTCCCTTCATTTGATTAGGCTAGTAATTGCTCATGCATTGCTCAGACTTCAGTTATTTGTCTTATTAAATTTATTGTCTTCAACAGTGACTGATTTCGGTTTGCTAGAGCTCATCACAGAATGATAAAAACACAGCTATGCTTTCTGTGCTTACTGAGTACGTCTTATTTTTGGAGATCCTACTCTACAACTTATCAATCTTTTTGATCGGTCATGGTTACTTTAATTTATAACTTCACAGTTATAGCTAAAATCTTCTGAGATAAAATCAGAAATGGCTGAATATTCTCAGCAGGTCAAATCTAGATTCTGATTAATTAATTAAAACATTATTTCTTCTCCCTCTGTGATGTTGACTGATCTGAAAACTCCCAGCATTTTCTATTTGTTTCAAATTTCATCCATTGCAGAAAATAAAAATAAAAGGCCTGAGAGCATATGCTACCGGGTTCAAAGACAAATTCTATCCCATGATTTAATGATCCCAATAGTGTGATAAAATAGACTCTTGATCTTAGAGTTTAACTCAACATCGTGGACTTTCACCTAGTCTCTGCCCTGCACTTTCTCTGTAACTGTAACATGTTAATCTGCATTCAGTTATTGGTTTACCTTGTACTACATAAACACACTGCTGTTGGAGAGGGAGCCTGGTGGGGTGGTAGGTGAGCACAAGGGGAACCCTATCATGAGTGGGGTAGCACACTACCACCCCACCAGCCTCCAGATCCAATGTATAATTGTCCGTAACTTCCGCCACCTCCAACGGGATCCCACAACCAAGCACATTTTTCCCTCACCCCCCCCCCCCTTCTGCTTTCCGCAGGGATCGCTCCCTACACGACTCTCTTGTCCACTCGTCCCCCCAATCCCTTCCCACCAGTGTCCCTCCTGGCACTTATCCTTGTAAGCGGAACAAGTGCTACAGCTGCCCCTACACTTCCTCCCTCACCACCATTCAGGGCCCCAGACAGTCCTTCCAGGTGAGGCGACACTTTACCTGTGAGTCGGCTGGTGTGGTATACTGCATCTGGTGCTCCCGGTGTGTCCTTTTATATATTGGTGAGACCCAACACAGACTGGGAGACCGTATCGCTGAACACCTACGCTCGGTCCGCCAGAGAAAGCAGGACCTCCCAGAGGTCAAACATTTTAATTCCACGTCCCATTCCCATTCCGATATGTCTATCCATGGCCTCCTCTACTGTCAAGATGAATCCACACTCATGTTGGAGGAACAACACCTTATATACTGGCTGGGTAGCCTCCAACCTGATGGCATGAACATTGACTTCTCTAACTTCCGTTAATGTCCCTCCTCCCCTTCTTACCCCATCCCTGACATATTTAGTTGTTTTTTTTCTCTCTCTCTTTCTGCCCATCACTCTGCCTGTTCTCCATCTCCCTTTGGTGCTCCCCTCCCTCCCCCTTTCTTTCTCCTAAGGCCTCCCGTCCAATGATCCTTTCCCTTCTCCAGCTCTGTATCACCTTCACCAATCACCTTTCCAGCTCTTAGCTTCCTCCCACCCCCTGTGGTCTTCTCCTATCATTTTGCATTTCCCCTCCCCCCACTACTTTCAAATCTCTTACTATCTTTCCTTTCAGTTAGTCCTGACGAAGGGTCTCGGCCCGAAACGTTGACAGTGCTTCTCCTTATAGATGCTGCCTCGCCTGCTGTGTTCCACCAGCATTTTTTGTGTGTTGTTTGAATTTCCAGCACCTGCAGATTCCTCGTGTTTGCTCCATTTAACTAATTAGATGACATTTAAAACCAATTGGCTGCACCAGTGATGATGTGGTGTGTCATTTTAAAGGGGGTGATTACTTATACAATCATTTTGCATTTTATCTTTGAAATTAATTTTGATCACTTTATAGAGATCTGTTTTCACTTTGACATGAAAGAGTCATTTTTTCTGTCAAAATGTCAAATTCATTCCACTATGATTCAATGTTGTAAAATAATAAAGCATGAAAACTTCCAAGTGGGGTGAAGTCTTTTTACAGGCACTGTACTAACTGCCCCTGTTTCATCTAAAGAATTCAATGCACCTTTATTAAATTGTTTAGCCCTACTTTCTCAAACTCTTGATTGGCAATTTAATCTTATTGTAGTTTTGGGGAATGTTTCTGATTTGCCAACTTAACAAATCCTGTATTCCACACCCTGGGGAAATCCATCTGTTCTATTGTTCTCTATCCAGTGCAGTTTATTTGGCTCTTTTGACTAGACTGGAGCTGAGCATTATTCTCGCTCATCTATTCACTCCGATATGGATTATTAGGTAAAGTCAACTTTTGTCAATGGCAGTAGTTTTTTTTTAAAGTTAACTGCATGCACCATACAAACAATGTAACAGCAAAAAGACCCTCAATTTCAGCGCACCAACTTTCAGGGTGTGATAGTCCCTAGTAGTTAACTGGCTTACACGCATGTTCCCAATATGATCCATACCTGTGAAAGTACAGCATCCGCTTGCTGAACAGGCCAGACTTGCAATGGAATTGTTTAAGGCAAGGTTGTTGTTTCTATTGCTGCTGAAATTTTACCTGATTAGCCTAATTTAGTTTCAATTGAGCATATTTCATATTCTCTTTTTCATTTTATGTTTCAGTCTTTTTATGAAATCTAGTGTTGGCAAAGTCATCCCACGTTGAAGTTCTACTCGTCCTTACTGTCACATTTAACAGGAAGTGTGGGCAGCCTTTATACAAATAATGTTGCATAAGGGGTAAAGATAATTTACAAGTTCCCAATGTCTGCAGGCTCAAAACCAGCCTAGAGAGTACATCCACTCATCACTGTCTTTCCCTCCGTACATTTTCATTGCCTCTACCATCAGCATATGTTACAAAAAGCAACTTCTGTTTCAATATGATTTCTTCTGGCTGATGCAAGATTTCTTTCAGGATAAAATGTTTGTGTTTACTCTTGAGCAAACGTGACTACCCAGTGAACTAATCTTTTCCTTCATCTTTATGAAAGATCACACAAACTTCAAAGTTCAAAGTAAATTTACGAGGGGTGATTGATAAGTTTGTGGCCTAAGGTAGAACGAGTCAATTTTAGAAAACCTAGCACGTTTATTTTTCAACATAATCCCCTCCCACATTTACAAATTTAGTCCAGCCATTGTGGCGCATTCAGATCTTGGACCTCCAGAAAGTGTCCACGGCAGGGTGTTTGATAAGTTTGTGGCCTAAGGTAGAAGGAGATGAGTTATACAACTCTTGTTACATGCACATGCAGTTCAACTCTTTGAGTGATTGTACAGAAAGTTTGAAGTTAATAACTCATCGGGGTGATTGATAAATTCATTGCCTAAAGTAGAAATAGATGAGTAATTCACTTCAAAGTTTCTACATAATCACTATGTTGAAAAATAAATGTGGTAGGTTTTCTAAAAACTTCTACCTTAGGCCACAAACTTATCAATCACCCCTCGTATTCTTGAAATACATATTACAACCCTGAGATTGTGTACATATTACATACTCAGTAAATCCAAGAACTGTAATAGAATCAGTGAAAGACCACCCCCAACAGGATGGACAAACAGCCAATGTGCAAAAGACAACAAACTGTTCAAACAAAAAAGAGGAAAAAAACAAATAAGCAATACGTATTGAGAACCTGAGGCAATAAGTCCTTGAAAGTGAGTCCATAGGTTGTGGGAAAATGGATGGTTCATAGAGTTTTTGTATGATTATCTACATCAAAGAGAATGCAGAAAGAGTTTTTTAATTTTAGACTTGAGAAATGTGATGCTGGAGGTTAATGTCTGAAGCACTGCCAGAATGTTTTAATTATGCATCAATTCAATATGCTTGCCATTTTTGAAGATTCCTAGAAAACATGGGAATGATTATAATATTTTTTGAAACCATATCTAGTAGCCCAGTTGGAAGTGCAGCATAGTACGGTGAGCTTCAGGTACTTGGCGTAGAGGAAGGTTATGGAGCTGGCAATAACTGAATACTGAAGTAATAGTGTTCTAGCCTGATTCGCTCGGGGAAGGCGCTTCTGTAAATCCAAACCTACTGACCAACTCCTAGAGTGGTTCAGCCCTCATGGAACAGATAAGGAAGGGACACTAACCTCTAGAGAGAACCAATACATGGGCAGAGAGATACCAGTAGAATTACAGATTACTGCTAGGGGTGGATAAAAATGATCACAGAACAATATTACTTTTCCTGGGAAATATAGCACATATTTATTCCTAACAATCTGCTAGAAATGTCATCAAACTCATTTTGTGAATGACTGAAACAGTCAAACCAGTGTCCAATTCCATTTTAGTTAAAAAAAAATTGAGAGCTTTCCTGATGTATATGACAAATAAACTCTTCTCAGACGTATCGACTTTAACCAATATTTTGATGACAATCTCCACCATCTTCATCCAAGCACGTCTACTCCGATGGTACTTATACCTCCCATCGGCCGTCACTCCTGGTTGATTAGTCCTCAAACAATCCAGGTTCCACAGTCCTACCTTGTTTACCATCAAATTCAAAATTTAAAGTTCCAAGTAAAATTTATTATCAGAGTACATACAACTCGCTACGTACAACCTTAAGATTCTTTTTTTTTCTGTGGGAGCAATTTGCAAATCTACAGAACAGAAACTGTAAGCAAGATCAAAGGACAACAAACTGTGTAATACAAATATAAATAAATAGCAATAAATAACAAGATAAAGAGTCCTTAAAGTGAAACCCTTGGTTATGGGAACACCAGAAGTAGAATGAGTGTAGTTATCCCCTTTTGTTCCAGAGCCTGATGGTTGAGGGGTAGTAACTGTTCTTGAACTTGGTGGTGCCAGTCCTGAGGCACTTGTACCTTCTACCTGATGGCAGCAACAAGAAAAGAGCAGAAAACATCAAGTCCTTCATCTTTGATAAAATTCTTATTCTCTGGTGTTATTTCAATGGCTTCTTTCACAAACCCTTTGGCGTGGCACAGTAGTTTTGTGCCATTGAAGTCAATCCTATGGCCATTGAGAATGTAATATTCTGCTGCTGCCAATTTCTCCCAGTAACCCAAACAGATACACCTCCTATGCTCCTTGATGTGGGTTTCCACCATGCACCCCATCTGGCTGATGTACACTGCTCCACATTCTCAGAGAATCCTGTAAACGCAAGTTGAGCTTCCTAACGGCATTGTTGATGGTATTACTCTGGTATTTCCTGGCAATCCTTCCAGAAACTGTGGAAATACAGTGAAGACAGGTGGTAGCAATCAGTTCTTTCTCATTGTTAGGTTTCCTGGTTTTTCCATCAGCCCTGTTAAGAGCCCAATTTATTTCCTTTACCTTGTAGCCCTTCTGTAGGAATGCCATGTTGTAATTGTGCTATTTCCTCATGGAGACACTCTGGGTCTGAAATATTTCTTCATGGTTAATCAAAGTAGAAAATATTGCTCTACATTGGGAACAGCAGACATTAAAACTTTCAATTTATGATGGAAACAGAGAAGAATGGTTACTTCTCATTCCTAGACGTTCTAACATGAAGTAAACTGGTCAGCAGCCTAGAGCATGACGTCTCTCAGAAGTCCATTTAGGCAAACTTACAACTCAACAATAACAGCCACTATCATGCCTCCCAACAGTTCCAAATGTTTTTGCATTAGTTAGACAATATCAGCAAAATTAATTTCTGTTGGTTTAGTTGAAGCAGTCAAACTTCGAAGCACACTGTATGCCTTTAAACCCAATGTATTCAGCAAAACTGTTACCTGTTTTCCATTGACAATTTCATCTGTTTCAAAATACTGTTCAATTCATTCAGTATATAAAATCCAGTTACCTGTTATGTAATCAAATGCATCAGTTTTTCTGATGTAGCTAGCCATTTCTGCTTTTTTTATGATTATTATCATCCAGTGCTCATTGTTTAAGAACCCTGAATTATACCATTTTGTGCCTTTTTTTTAATATTCAACTGTGTCTGCCCTTCTGTAGAACACGTGCTGTGTTGCTTTTAACTTGACCGTTCTTTGCTACATTTTTTTTAGTTCATACATCTCACTGCGCTTCAACAGATGGATACCCATCACAGGTTTGTTTTGTTTTCTAACTTCAAACCATTAAACTAATTAAAAAAAAGACATGGGAGTCAGATATGTGAGTCTAACTTTGTTTACTTTAATCAAGGCACACGAGTAATATGTGGTAGTGTGATGACGTATGCAATTCATGGATTTACACTTAAAACCCATAATTAATTATTTAAAGAGCAAGAATGCTTACTCAAAACACATTTACAAATTACTCAAGTACTTCTGAAATATTAAATACACAACAATGTGGACATATGTGAGGTGATTTTCAATTGTATTCTGTCTTTTTCCATAAATAATTTTAAATGAGTAAAGTGGAGTAATATCACTCCTAGACTGAGTGCAGACTCCAATAAGCAATCATACTTTCAATTATGTAAGACAGTGAGTAATGTAACAGCCTAGTAAGATTTTCAGTTTTAATTATATGGTACTCGCACTATTAACCTTCCTAGAAAAACAACTTAGATTGCTCTTCTGGACATTATTTCTCTCAAAAGGGAGAAAAGTATAATGCTTTGTTTATCACAGAGCCCAACTGCCTCAACTCGCAGCTCCCTGGCCGATCATCAAAACTGATCATCTGAGCTATTCCATACAATGGGGAAGAAACCTAGAATTTTATTGTTATTTGCTTATTATGATTTCATACTTCCAATAAAGCTATGTATTAGGTCACAAATAATTACAACGAAAATAAAAACTCGCAAATCATCTGCTGATGCAAATTGGAGGAAAGCCATTCAGCCCAACGTGGTTGTGGTGATTCTCTGAGCCATCCACTATTACCTTAATTCTTTTTACTGAGTTGAGAACACTTTTATCTTTTCAAGGAGAATGAAAACAAAAATTACCGGAAACACAAAGAGGGCCAGGTTCCATCGATGGAGAGACAAAATTTCATTCTGATGATTGATCATAAGAACTGGGCTGATCTGAGAACTGGAAGAAGAAAGAACCTGAGACTAGAGCTTCTTTTTTTTTGGTCATAGGGTTCTATGGGCTTAATTTTAGTCTAACGGCTAGTGCAGACCTACTACAAGCACTTGGCCCTCATTGTTATCTTTACTGCAAAATCTGACCCGCAGTAGATTAAAATTCCAAAGTTAGAAGTTTGTGAATCAGAATTAGAATCATGCTTAATATCACTGGCATAAGTGATGAAATATGTTGTTTTACAGCAGTAGTACATTGTGATACATAATAATAAAAAACCATAAATTAAAATGTCAAAAAGTGATTAAAAAAAAAAGTAGTTAGGTAGCGTTCATGAGTTCATTGTTCATTCATAAATCTGATGGAAGTAGGGAAGAAGCTGTTCCTAAAGCATTGAGTGTGTGTCTTCAGGCTCCTGTACCACCTCCTTGATGTTAGCAATGAGAAGAGGGAATCTCCTGGGCAATAGGGATCCTTAATGGCAGATACTGGCTTTTTGAGTTATCACCTTTTGAAGATATCTTCAATGTTAGAGAGGCAAGTGCCCATTATTAAAGCAGCTGAGTCTGCAACTTTCTGTAGTTTTTTTCTGTGCAATGGGCCCTCCATCCAGATAGTGATACACCCAGTTAGAATGCTCTCCACAGAACATCTGTAGAAATCTGTGAGTGCTTTGGTGACATACTAAACCTGGTCAAGCTCCTATTGAGATATAGCCGTTGTCATGCCTTCTTTATAATTGCCTCAAAATATGTTGGGCCCAGGGTAGATTTCCAGAGATGTTGAGACCCAAGAACCTGAAACTGTTCACCCTTCCCAAAGCTGATCCCTCAATGAGGACTGGTGTGTGTTCCCTTGACTTCCCCTTTTTGAAGTCCACAATCAATGCCATGGTCTTACTGATGTTGAGTGTGAGGTTGTTGTTGTGACACCACTCAACCAACTGATCTATCTCATTCCTGTACACCACTTCATCATCATCTGAAATTCTGTCACCAGAAGTTGTCTCATCAGCATATTTGTAGATTTTGTTTAATCTGTGCACAATTGCTGGTGCAGAGCAAGTTGAGCAGCGGACTAAGTATGCATCCTTGAGGTGCAACAGTGTTAGATGAGATTTTATTTCTGATTTGCACTGATTGTGATCTCCCAGTGAGGAAATCAAGGGTCCAGTTGCAGAGCAAGGTAAAGAGGCCCAGAATTTAGAGCTTGTTGATTATTACTGAGGACATTGTGGTGTTGAACATTGAACTGTAATCAATAAACAGCAGTTTGCATAGACATTGCTATTGTCCAGGTGACTCAAGACCAGTGGAGAGCCAATGAGATTGCATCCATTGCAGACCTACTCTGGTGATAAGTAAATTGCAGTGGTTCTAGGTCCTTGCTTAGACAGTGATTGGTTCTGGCCATTATCAGCTTTTCAGATCACTTTATCACTGTAGATGAGAGTGCAACTGGGTGATAGTAGTTCTTCTTTGGCATCGCTATGACTGTTGGCTTTTGAAATAGGTGGGAACCTCAAAACTGCAGCAGTGAGGGATCGAAGATGACCTTGAACATGCCTGTCAGTTGGTTGGCACAGGTTTTCAGTGCCCTATCAGATTCACCATCAGTCCCTGATGTCTTGCGAGGATTCATCCTCATGAAAGATGTTCTGATGTTGGCCTCCAAGCCAGGGATTACAGGGTCATCAAATGCTCCAGGTATGCACACCAGTGTAGTTTTAGTCTTCCTTTCAAAGCATGCATAAAAGACGTTTAGATCATCAGGGAGTGAAGTATCACGGCCATTCATGATGTTACAGGGGGAAGGCAGAGGACTGCCACTGAGAGGAAAAATTGGATCAACCATGGTGAAATGGTGCACCAGATAGCCTAATTCTGCTCCTATATTTTATGGTTTTATGGTCTTATAGTTTTTCCTTGTAGGATGTAATGGCCTGCAAACCCTGCCAGAGCTGATGTGCATACAATTCTATTTCTATCATCAATAGGAATTATTTTTTCTCTTTGTAAGTAGCCTTCCATAGGTAATATCTGGACTCCTTGTTTTGAATGACCAGTCCTGAATGCCACAGGTTCAGTTCTCAGCAGTCTACAAATCTCCTGGTTCATCTACGGTTTTCGGCTTGTAAGTGAGTGGTGACACAGTAAGCATTCTTGATGGTGGTATAACAGTGGTCAAGTGAGCTGGCTCCTCTGGTCCCACAGGTGATATGTTGGTGGTAGTTATTCAGAGACTTCTTCATACTGGCCTGGTTGAAATGCCCCACATGATGTGCTGTTTCACGACTGCTGATCAAGGAGCTCAGCACCTCAAATGCCTGCCTGACATTGGCCTGAGGTGGACTGTACATCGCTTCCAGGACGAAGGCAGAAAACTCACTTAGCAGCTTAAAAGGATGACATTTGGCTGCTAGATTTCCTCTGGGATCAATAAACTATCTACCTGCCTATCTATCCAAATATCCTAGGTTGGGTGAGTAGGACAAAACCAGAGCTGTCACATCTGTGCACCACAATGAGTTAATCATGAAGCATACTACTCCTCCTCTACCTTTAAATGACTCAACGGACCTGTCTTCAATGTGAATGGTCAAACTATCAAGCTGCAGCCCTGTGTCAAAAATAATGGGGAGTTAGCCAAGTTTCCATGAAGCAAAATACATATCAGTCTCTGATGCCCCTCTGGTATTGCAATTTTGCTCTGAGTTCTTCAGTTCCATTTTTCAGGGACTATATGTTTGCCAGGAGCAGGGGGTCCAAATTTTTTTGTGTTACAATTGGTACCCATAGCCCAATGTGCCTTCCCTGAATCTATTGTCTTAAACGGTAACTGCATTCAAGACCTGAGTCTGCTGTCCAGGATCCATCGATTTTTGAGGATTGGTAGATATTTTAAACATCTTAAAATGATGTTGCTAACTGAAGTACCCATGGCTGTGACTGTGGATTTCAGCTGTAGTAGCCCAGATGGAAATATTTGGTGATTTCCATTGGAGCTGCATGCAAAGTGTCTCCACTTAAAAGCACCATATTACAGTGAGAGGTGCTCATAGTCACAGTGTGGTGTGGTCATTTCTGCCTGATGCGGTTGAAAGAAAGGAATAAAAAAAATGCATGGTGGTTTAGTCCAGAAGGTTAAGTCATACAGGATCCAGTATGAGTTAGCCAAATGGATATGAAATTTACTTGTGGAGCAGGTCAAGGGGAGGCAGTGGAGTTCATTTTTGATATTGGAGACTTGTGACCACTGGCATGCTACAGGATTAGTGCTGAGTCCCCATTGTTTGGCATATCTATTAAAAATTTAGATGAGAATGTAGGTGGCATCATTAGTAAGTTTGCAGATGACACCAAAATTGGTGGTGTGGTGGACAGTAAAGAGGGCTGTCTAAGGTTGCAATAGGACCTTGATCAACTGGAAAAGTGGGGAGAAAATGACATATAGAAGTTAACTCAGACAAGTGTGAAATGATGCATTTTGGGAAGCTAGACCAGGACATGACCATGGACAGTATAGCAGAACAGAGAAATCTTAGGCTACAAGTACATAGTTTCCTGAAAGTAGCAACACAATTGTTCAGGGCAACAGCAAAGAAATGCGGCATGCTTGCTTTCAATAGTCGGAGCACTGAACACAAGTGTTGGGACATCTCGTTACGGCTTTTCAAGATATTGGTGGGACTGCATTTGGAACATAGTGTGCAGTTCTGCTTGCTGTGCTGTAGGAAGGACATGATTAAGTTAAAGAAAAGACTCACAAGGATGTTGCCAGGACTGGAGGGTTTTAGTTATAAGGGGAGGCTTGCTAGGCTGGAACTGCTTACCCTGGAGCGAAGGAGGCGACCTTATAGAGGTTTATGAAATCATAAGGGCATAGTTAAGGTGGATGTTGGGACGTTTACTTCACTTCCAGGAAACCCCTTTTCACTAGGTGTCTCAAGAAACAATGCTGATTAGCCCCTCGTTAGCAAGCCAATGGACTCAGCAGTGAGAAAACCACCATTCTCAAACTCCATATGGCTAGGGTCGATATGACCTGAGTCACACCTATCCAGGATGTTTCAGCTATTCACATCCCAGTCTGAGCGAATACTGTGCAAATGCTCCCTACTTGCAATTACCCAATGGCAAGAAATAACAGATCGTACAGTGCGTACAGTGCATACAGTTATAAGAAAGGTGTATCTGTAAGTGTCACTTATTCAAACAGTTATTACAGAAGAAAGGAAAAAATGAAAATTATAACAGTGCCCATTATAATTGAAACAGTCAAATGTGAACAAAGGTGGTGCTCAAATCTTCCAAAAGCTGGTGGTGTCCATGTACTCATGGTGGTAACTCTTATTCACCAATCAGTGGAAGAACTTTCCATCTTGGAACCCATGGAATCGTGCAAACTGGTTAGATCAAGTTCTACCACCTGTTCTCTTGATCTTCTTCTCTCTCGATCACCCACTGAAAATAACTGCGACTCCTTAAATGACCGTCACAAAACCTCTCCACCCAGCTTTCTCTAGAACCTTCTCCGAATTCCGTCATCCTGATTGGCTGACCTGACATTCCTAAGCTGAACATCAAAACAACTTATCTTTAATGGTAACCCAAACTCTACCAGCAGAACACATTGCTTCTACAGAAACCTATTGAATGAAATATCCCACAGTATTAGCTGTAAGCACTTAGCAGTAAAATTTTAACTAGGGCATTACACTCTTCCCCCCCCCCCCCCCCCCACCAAATAGTTACGTCCTCAGGACTTTGAAATTTACCAACCCATCATTAACAACAATGTTTTCAAAGGAATTTAGTGTGGCAGGACTTCCAATCCATTTCGAAATGGTAGTGAAATACAGTGCCTATAAAAAGTATTCACCCTCTTAGAAGTTTTCATGTTTTATTGTTTTATAACATTGAACCACAGTGGATTTAACTTGGCTTTTTTGGCCCTGATCAACAGAAAAAGTCTCTTTTGTGTCAAAATGAAAACAGATCTCTACAAAGTGACCTAAATTAATTAGAAATACAAAACATAAATGAGTGTAGGACTTCCAGGGTGAATAGTAGGGCTTTTCAGGGTAGAACAGGGAGACATAGGAGTACAGAGTTTCCTGAAGGTGGTCTTACAGATTTATAGGGTGGTGAAGAAGGCTTTTGGCATACTGGCCTTCATCAGTTACAGCATAATTATAGGAGCTGGGATGTCATATTGCAGATGTACTGGGAGTCTGTGAGGCGACAGCTGGGATAACATGTTCAGTTTTGGTCAGCCTGCTATGGGAAAGGTACCATTAGGCTAGAAAGAGTGCAGAGATCAGTGAGAATGTTGCCAGGACTCAAAGGACTGAATTATGGAGAAATGTTGAACAGGCTGGGACTCATTGGAGTATAGGTGAATGAGGGGTGATGTTAAACAAATGTATAAAATAATGAGGAGAATAGAAAGGGTGAATGCACTGAGCTTTGGGTAATCAAGAACTCGAGCACATAGCTTTAGAATGAGGAGAAGCAATTTAGTAGGAACCTACGGAGCAACATTTTCACTTACAGGGTGGTTGATACATGAAATGAGCTGCCAGAGGAAGTGGCTGTGGCAGGCGCATTGATAACATTTGAAAAACACTTGGACAAGTACTTGGGACCAACATGGGCAAATAGGACTAGCTTGGATGGAAATTTTGGTCAGCTTTGATGAGTTGGGCTGAACAGCCTGTTTTCCTTCTATATGACTCTATGATTCTAGGAGAGTCATGGTGTATGGGGAGAATATGGGAAAGTGTTGTTGATGCCAACATTAGATCAGCTATGATATTATTGAATGACAGACCTCCTGTTCCTTATGTTCTTCTGTCAAAATATTCAGGATTGTGTTGGGACTACAAAGTTTCTTTGAATGGGGATATGTGGAAGTTTAGTGGAAATGACAGAAACAATGCATCTCCTTTCTTCCTACTCGTCCAAATGGCTCATTAGATACCTCAAGTACCATCCATAAGTAGCAGGGTACACAGATCCTACATTAGTCTCATCAGTTATCTCAGAAACAGAATGCAAGGAAGTTACCATGGATCCTGAAAAAGAAAAGGGGCCTTAGCTCTATTGTTCCAGGATATCACCTTCAGCAAATCCAACTGCATGATGGCCAACATCGTTCACAATGTCTCTTGTACTACATCTGACAACGTAAAGCTAATATATTACAATCAGAATAAAGAATTCTATCGATTAAATGAATCTGGCAGAATCAGCATTAGAACAAACTATCTGTTGGTTGCAGTGATTCTGATTTACGATTATGCTCTTTCTAATTAGATGAGCATGCAATTATTCATGGAAAATAAAAGTGCCAGACAGAAAAAAAATTATAACCCCTAATTATGACACTGTAGGGTAATCAGAGCCATTGATTCCTCCCCTGAAATATTAACATTTCCCTTTCTGCCTGACATACTGAATGATTCCAGCATCGAGCTCTTCAGATTCCCAGTATATGCAGTGATGATAATGTTTTTTTCTGGCAATTCATTAATGAGTAAGGCCAATAGAAACTTAAGTAGGAACAGGAATGGGCCATGTGTATTTGAAGGGACACTGATGGAATGATGCCAGTGAGTCTTCGTCCAAACAATTAGGCAAAGTAAATCCCCTCTTAGTTGGAATAAATTTTTGAACTAATTATGCATCTGAGTTATAAACCCTCACACACACAATTATCAGATTTTCCAAAATCATGCATCACTGAATTGCTCTGGTAGATTGGAATGCAGCAAATGAGACCCTGCTACTTAAGAAAGGAGGGAGAGAGAACATAGGGAGTTATTTTCCAATAGCATGATGTCAGTAGAAGGAAATACTGTATATAGAAATGTGGAATTGTGCAAATGAAAAAGGATGTAAAGAGGCTTCGAGGATAAATATTTAAGCTGAATGAGTGCGCAAAAACATGGTAAATGCAATATCTTGTGAAAAGTGATATTATCAACTTTGATTAACAAAACAAAAAGTAACAGGGGTAGCTTAGCACCCCATGAATATTTACATTTTTTGCAATAAACATATTTTACTTATATTAGTAAAACTATGTCATACGAGTTTATTGAGATATTTTTAACTTGCGTTTACTCTTTTCAGTTTGTTCAGAATGTCAGGCACACTGTGTAAGAAACAAAAAGTTAATTTGATGGGAGAAGCAGCAGAGATTTTCAAGAGTGGTGGAGTGAAAGATGTGGCATGATCAAAAAGGGCAATAAAGCGAGCAAGAAAAAGAACACATCTCTTGAGAAACAAGCAACAAAGTTGACAAACCAGTCAAATATTTTGATGACATTTATTACAGGTTGTTCCAACTTAGTTGATGGTGACTTTGAGGTTTCAAAGAATAATATAGAACATAGAACATAAAAAAACCTACAGCACAATACAGGCCCTTCAGCCCACAAAGCTGTGTCAAACATGTCCATACCTTAGAACTACCTAGCTTACCCATAGCACTCTATTTCTCTCTATTTTCCTCTTAAAAGACCCTATCATTTCTGCCTCCACCACCGTGGTGGCAGCCTATTCCACACACTCACCAGTCTCTGCATAAAAAAAACTTACCCCAGACATCTTCTCTGTCCCTATTTATTGCTCAACATGGAAAAATCATGCAGCAGTCGAGAATGTGTTAAAGAATCATGGCTAGAGTGTGCTCCTTTCCTTTTTGATGGTTTTCCAGAAAAAGAAATAAAAAAGTCAGTGCATTAAGGTTTTGCCAATGAGCAGAAACTCAGTAAAAGACAGAATATTAATGATGGGAACAAAAATAGCAGGACTACTAACAGAAGTTGTTAGTTAATGTATTTTTCCCACTTGTCTTGATGAGAGCACTGATGCTCCATCATCAGCCAGGCTTGCTATTGTGGAGGTGATGAAATACGCAAAGAACTGGTTAACTTGGTAATATTACCTGAACACACCACATGGGGTTGAAATATGTAAGGCAGTAGTAAAATAATTGTCTGGTCGACAAATTAACCTTTCAAAAATAATTTCCATGTCCACTGATTGGGCACCCAGCATGACTGGTAAAGAGACAGGTTTTGTTAATTAGTTTGCAAAATATGTTGGACACCTACTAATAGGCTTTCACTATATGGTATATGAGGAGGCTTTGTGTGCAAAAGTTGTCCTGAAGGAACTTGAAGAATGTGTGAAGTGAATTCAGTATACGAAGAACCTCTTTTGTATAACAGTGTTCATTAGCTTAGTAGAGGTTCTGTCTTTCAATGATTTGTTGAATATTTGGATGAAATTTGTACGTTCTTGACGAGTAGAAAAATTTCCTGTCAAGAATTATATGACATTGAGTGGATTTGTATATTGATGATTTTTGCAGATCTTTCCTACATTTAAATGAGTTGAACACCAAACTACAGGGATCTAGCTAAACACTTGATGTTGCTGTAACACCTGTGTAGTGCTTGTCTTATCTCGTGTGACTGGTTGCTGCACTCTTTATGAGAAAAACAAATTACATAGTACTACGTTAGGTGCTCGTGGGCCATCAGAAGCTCTAGGTATCGGAAAA
Organism: Hypanus sabinus; assembly: GCF_030144855.1. Taxonomy (NCBI): domain Eukaryota; kingdom Metazoa; phylum Chordata; class Chondrichthyes; order Myliobatiformes; family Dasyatidae; genus Hypanus; species Hypanus sabinus. The sequence goes on along the minus strand of NC_082719.1, from coordinate 42,059,955 downwards.
GGTAGTGAATAGAAAACACACACTTCTAGAGGTAAGTTTATTTACAAAAACAGCAATATGTACATAATATTTACAAATTAGAACAATTCAAAATTCCAACGTTCTCTTTACGTTCCAAATCTTAGATATCAAACAAAAACCAAATTCCTCTTTTAGTTAGAATCTGTGAGATTCATTAAAATAACCTTTATTACTTCAATTCCTCTAAGTAACTAGATCTAGTGCTATTTGTCATTTAATCGTTTACAGACTAACAATTGCCTTTCTATTTATGCCTAGTTAGTTTAAAAAAAACTAATTGAATTCCTATTCTTAAGTATTATGGTTAACTTTAGTTTCAGTTCCAGGTCAGTATGTCAGCATGTCTGCAAATTCAAATTCAAGCCCCCCTATAGTGTGTGTGTGTGTGTGTGTGTGTGTGTAAACATAGAAAATAGGTGCAGGATTAGGCCATTTGGCCCTTTGAGCCTGCACCGCAATTCAGTATGATCATGGCTGATCATCCAACTCAGAACCCTGTACCTGCTTTCTCTCCATACCCCCGATCCCTTTAGCCACAAGGGCCATATCTAACTTCCTCTTAAATATAGCCAATGAACCGGCCTCAACTGTTTCCCTTGGCAGAGAATTCCACAGATTCACCACTCTCTGTGTGTTTTTCCTCATCTCAGTCCTAAAAGGCTTCCCCTTTATCCTTAAACTGTGACCCCTCGTTCTGAACTTCCCCAACATCGGAAACAACCTTTCTGCATCTAGCCTGTCCAATCCCTTTAGAATTTTATACGTTTCAATAAGATCCCCCCTCAATCTTCTAAATTCCAGTGAGTATAAGCACAAGTATATATATACACAATTTACTCCTTTCATGACAAGTTTCAGCACAACTTTTAAACAAAGTAAATCTCATTCAGTCACTTATCAAAGTCTTTGCAAAAATATTCAGTTCCTCAAAAACATCTAATTCAGACCCTTTGAATGAAAACTAAACATACAGAATACCCAATCTGTTGTGCATTTGCAGCCTATCTCAGTGCTTAATTAGATAGTGTATCTATCATGATATGATGTTTCATGCTCTAATTGTGTCTTTATTTCTCTTTCTCGGGTCCATGCTCCCTCACGTCACATGTTGTTCTCTCCCAGACTGATGACATCATCACCGTACTTGACAAGTGTCAATCTACTTTAACTGACCTTGCCATTTCAATATATGGCAACCCTCCTTTCCTGAGAAATGAACTTCAATGCTTTAGAACACGTTCAACTCACAGATTTAACCATTTCAATTCAACACGTATTCTCTGATATGCATGACCATGACCAATACAGTTTCTGTTTCAACTTAATGCTAACTCTGGAACTGAAAACTTCATTTTCAATTTACAACAGTTTTCATTGTTTCAAAACCCCCAACTTAATGCTCTACTTCAAATCAAAATCGGTCAACTTCAGAGGTTGTTTTCTAAAGTTTTGAAACATCTCTACTGGTTTGTCTTTGCTTTCAATGTCTGGTAATGGCTTTTGCTCACTGTAGACCTGAGCATGTTTGTAACTGTCCATCATATTGTCCTCCTGTTCTGGTATCTCATTGTCAAATCCTTGAATTTGCTCCTGTTTGTAAAAGTCTCCCTTGTGTTGAACTTCTTTACATATTTGGTATTCCTTGCATAATGTATTCCAGTCGGAGATTCAACTACCACCTGGTTTCCTGTTTTCCTCAGCACCCTGTGTGTAGTTGTGCTGAAAGATGTGGTGAATTTGTCCACTTTTTGCTGGGCAAGCAGAGTCCCCAACTTACAGTACACCCTTGTGCTCCTCTGTGATCGTCTGCATACTGCTTCTACTTTCCTTTTCGTTCTGTGCCCCGATCTTGTACTTCTAGTTCTGCTGTGAAGCTTGGCAGGACTTTTCCCTGTAGTGGCGTGTTCCACACATCTGTACACTGTCATTACTTTCTCAGTTCACATTTCCAGTCAAATCCTTCTGCTTGAGCAATGCTAATCACTTTCATCAGTGATACACTTTGGTGCTCCACTTCACCCTTTTGCCTGAGTCCACTTTGGTGTTGTTTCCAGGTGCTTGATTCCATTACTCTCGCAATATTCCTTGAACTGTTTTGATCTGAATTGGGGTCCATTGTCTGACGTGATAGATATGGCTGATCCATGTTTAATAAAAATGTTTTCCAGACTGTCAATTACTCTCTTTGCAGTTGTAGAAGTCAAAAATGTCATACTCATAAAATCAGCAGTAGTAATCAACTACTACTGGAATGTCCTGCCAAGGGGTCTCGGCCGGAAAAGTCGACTGTATTTTTTTTCCATAGATGCTGCCTGGCCTGCTGAGTTCCTCCAGCATTTTGTGTGTGTTGCTTGGATTTCCAGCATCTGCAGATTTTCTCTTGTTTGTGATTTGAGTATAGAACTGAATTGTTTGTGGTAATGGTCCAAGCAAATCAACAGCTTCCTCCTGCCAGTAACAGTGTCAGTTTTAGTGGTTCTGGAGTGTCTACAAAGGTTTGTGATCTGTGATCAGGTCATATTTTCTCCCATACATATAAGGATGAAGTCTTTCATAGGACCATACTAGTAGCAATACCTCTCGCTCTCTTTGTCAGCATTTTCATTCACAGCCTGTGAGACTCTGGCTCATTCAGCAGATAGGTACTATTTCTTCATTTTGTTTTTGTATGGGTACTGCCCCCAGTCCATCGGGACTGGAATCTGCTATTACTTTAGTGTGTGCACCTTTATCATAATAGGCCAATGTAGCTGCTCTTGTTAGCTCCTCTCTTACGGCTTTGAATGTTTGTTTCTGTTCTTCTCCAAACTTGAACTTGGTTTCCTTCCTGTTCAATCATCTCAGTGGTTCTGATGAAGTTGCAAACTGTGGTATGAATCTGCTTCTATAGCCAACAAGACCTAGGAAACTCCTCACTTCTGTGGCGTTTTGTGGTTCACGAGCCTCCATTACTGCTCGCGATGCCTTTCTGTGGCAAGAGAATTCACATGAAAACTAGCCTGTTCACGTTGAACTGACATTTCTCCAGGTTCATTGTCACTCTGCACTCTTTAAGACAGCATGCAGTCTTTCATCATACAGTTTTTGGTTAAGCGCATGTAAAATCTGAGATGTTCTTAAATTCCTCAATTCCAGCTAAAGCATTTGCTATGTTGTGATGGTATTCCTCACTGGCTGAGAGCACACCGAATATCAGTCTCTTGTACCTATACACCCCATTATGCACAGCAAATGTTGTTCTCTCTCTAGATTCAGGAGTTACTTCTAGCTGGTGATAGCCCCATTTCAAGTCTAGTTTGCTAAACACTGCAACTCCATTCATACCCTGTAGTATCTCATCTACAGTTGGAATGGGGTATGTCAGTCCCTCACAATTGCTTCATTTGTCCTTCTCATGTCTGATGTCCCTGTCAGGTTTTGGTAAAACTACTACCAGGTAACCCAAGGAGTAGGGCCTTCAACTTTCTCTATAATATCCATTTCCAGTAGCTGTTCAACTTTTTTCTCAACAACCTCCCTTAAATTGTAAGGTATGCGTCTGACTGGCTGGGCCACAGGCTTTACCTTTGGATCAAAGTGCAGACTGACCTGCTTAGTGTTCAGCTTTCCTACCCCTTCAAACGCATTGGGTACTGCAGCTTAAGTGACTCTTTAACATCTGTCAGTACTGACACCTTTACTCTAATCTGAAACGCACCCAATTTTGTTGCTGTTTCTCTACCTAGGAGTGGTTCACCATTGCCTTTTATCACAATGAACGCTGCCTGGTCTATTCTGATTCCAATACTTATTTCACATTGAAACATCTCCTGAACCTCCAGTAATGTGCCAGATGAATATGGGTACTGGTTTCTCTTCTGCTTATGAATGGCACATCATCTTTTCTGACAAGTTTTTCCCATACATTTTCACCCAGTATATTACCTCTGGCTCCTGAATCTAATAACACGCACAGATTTACACCCCCTACGCAAAAAGTTATTTTTTTCAGATGGCTCTGTCTCATTAACAACAAATGCAAATTCCTTCTGTTCATCCTCAAGATTGTTCAATTTTTGTGTCTTTAATCCTTTTGTCTGGCACACTTTTGCAAAGTGCTCCTTTCCAGTGTATCTTCTGAACTGGGGACTTCGGATCTCTACCCAGATGATCTGTGTTTCCACATCTGTAGCATTTCCTTTCACTTGTATTAGTACTAGACTTTCTTTTTCCCTCTGTCCTTTTCCCATGTGTTGTGTCCTCACAGTGTGAAACAAGGTGCACAGTCTCTTGCTAGCTCTCTCAGTGACAAGGCTGATAATTGTTCCTCTGCTTTTTCACATTGTGCTGCTATTTGCAGTATGCGGGCAAACTTTAGACCCTGCATATTCTGCATATTTTTCTCCGCACATAGACTGAGTTACATTTTCCCACTATGGCATCCCCGATTTGGTTGTCTGTGTCAATTAGAAAATTACAGTCTTTTGCTGCCTGCTAAAGGTGAGTAGAGGACTGTTGAACCATCTCACCTAGTTTTTGGGCAAGCTGATGAGAATGTTGGCGGTAAATGTAGTGTTGACCTGGGAAATGAAGTAAGGATTCAGTCTATCCACCATTGCCGTGCAGTCTGTGACTTGTCTGTGTTTGGTAGTGTTGGGAATACACCCTGCACATCTGGTCCTGCAAGGTGCAAAAATAGTGTTCTCCATCTTTGTTTTGTATTATCTGTTGCATTATCATCCATCATCAGTCCTTTACTATTAGCATAAAGTTCAAATGATTTGAGCTACTGTGTTCACCTCGGACCAAACATTACTGGCTCCAAATAATTTTGGAAGTGTTGAATCCCAGAATTCTCCATTCCCATCAGTAAACATTAAACTTATTTTCAAAATCTGTATCCTCATCACCACTGTTGTGCATTTGCAACCTACCTTAGTACTTAATTAGATAGTGCATATATCATGACACAATGCTCCATGCTCTGAGTGTGTCTTTATTTCTCATTCTCACTTCCATGCTCCCTCACATCACATGTTGTTCTGTCCTAGAAAGATGACATCATCACCATACTTGAGATGTGTCAAACTGCACTAACTGACCTTACCATTTCAATACATAACCCAACTGTATTGAATCCTCTGTGTCTTGAAACATTTTGTTCTCATGCTGGCTCTTCGATCTTGGGTGACTTGCCACCTTCGTTCTTGGTTCAATGGATGAAATAGTTGATCTTCTATGGAAAGTCAATTCACAATACTTACACAAAAAAAACTGACCTGTATATAAAAGGATTACAATCTGTAAGTTCTTATACATATTCTATTTCCTATTTCAAAATGACTCAATAGCACATTGTCATTTCCAAATATTTCTCAGTTACAACGCTACTGAACATATTTCACAGACAGATTATGCACTTGGAACTGTAAAAGTGTTTTAACTTACCAAGTCCCTTGGTATGATTTAACAGAACTAATTCCCAGTTACACAGTACAGATCGTCAACACTACTCTCTGCCAATATCTCGCTAGAGCTGATGCTCATAATAGCTGTATCTTCAATAAATCTTTTATCAATATCGTCTCTCCTCCAGGGGTTTCATCCTGAGGAGTTCCAGTAAGTTGGGTAGCGATGCTAACTGCTAATTCCACTTTTAACAGTTTTTATCTTTAGTTAATTTCTAATAGTTTACTATATTTTCTGTCACTTGTCCACACCTTGTCAGCCAAGTTCTCGCTTAGCTATTTTTTCCAAGTTCTCTGTTTTTGTAATTTGGTGTGCCTCGTTTTCATCCCTCCACAGGTAGAGTGCTCTAACATTACATCTTTGGGTTTAATTAACCTGGGTTACAGTATGTCTGATAACATAAAATCCTTTGAAATCAAACCAAAAGCATTTAAATGTGATGATGAAAATAACAATAGACAATAGACAGTAGGTGCAGGAGTAGGGCATTCAGCCCTTTTAGCCAGCACCGCCATTCACTGTGATCATGGCTGATCATACACAATCAATACCCCATTCCTGCCCTCTCCCCATATCTCTTGACCCTGCTATCTATAAGAGCTCTATCTAACTCTCTCTTGAATGCATCCAGAGACTTGGCCTCCACTGCCTTCTGGGGCAGAGCATTTTACATATCCACCACTCTCTTGGTGAAAAAGTTTTTCCGCATCTCTGTTCTAAATGGCCTACCTCTTATTCTTAAACTGTGGCCTCTAGTTCTGGACTCACCCATCAGCGAGAACAGGCTTCCTGCCTCCAGTGTGTCTAATCCCTTAATAATCTTATATGTTTCAATCAGATCCCCTCTCATCCTTCTAAATGCCAGTGTATACAAGCCCAGTCGCTCCAATCTTTCAACATATGACAGTCCCACCATTCCAGGAATTAACCTTGTGAACCTATGCCACACTCCCTCAATAGCAAGAATGTCCTTCCTCAAATTTGGAGACCAAAACTGCACACAATACTCCAGGTGGGGTCTCACCAGGGCCCTGTACAGCTGCAGAAGGACCTCTTTACTCCTATACTCAATTCCTCTTGTTATAAAAGCCTTGTAACGTTCTCCTTCGCGTGTCACGAACGCCGAATTTAACGTCGAGATAAACCAGTTAATAAGAACCAGATCGTAGTAAGATTAACCATTTACTGTTCACTCTTCACATTAACATATGGTGAAAACTGTTGATAAAACAATACAAGATTGATACAGTATTTGTTCCTTCCTTAATATCACATTTCAAGTGTAAATACTTGCAAAGGTGACTATAACTACATTACACTAAGGTGCAGTATACAGGGAGAGTTTACCTGCTCCATTGACTACTTTAAATACACTTCCATGCAAACTATCCGCGACTCTTTAACTAACGAAAGCATAAACATTATCTACCGTCGTTACTTCTAACAGGATCGGCATTAACATCTTAGTTCAATATATCGATTATCTATTAACTTACAGCGTTGCTCTCACTGTGATTTCTCATGCCTGCAAAACAACTTCTGCTCAGGTGAGCCTCGTGGTAAGCCCCCACCCTCGCGCTAATTTCAAACCGGTATTTTCCCACAAGACGCGGCGAAACCGGATGTGACGTCATCGCATGCCGATATATTTTACATGCAATGAATATACTTTAAACACTTCTAATTCTAACTAGAAAATACTATCGAATGAATTACTAAGCAAAAATATTATAAACTAAATAACTGTCGTAAAGACAGCACAAGCCCGCATCCATTAGCTTTCTTCACTGCCTGCTGTACCTGCATGCTTGCTTTCATTGACTGATGTACAAGAACACCTAGATCTCGTTGTACTTCCCCTTTTCCTAACTTGACTCCATTTAGATAGTAATCAGCCTTCCTGTTCTTGCCACCAAAGTGGATAACCTCACATTTATCCACATTAAACTGCATCTGCCATACATTTGCCCATTCGTCCAACCTGTCCAAGTCACCCTGCATTCTCATAACATCCTCCTGACATTTCACACTGCCACCCAGCTTTGTGTCATCAGCAAATTTGCTAATGTTACTTTTAATCCCTTCATCTAAATCATTAATGTATATTGTAAACGGCTGCGGTCCCAGCACCGAACCTTGCGGTACCCCACTGGTCATTCCGAAAGGGACCCGTTAATCACTACTCTTTGTTTCCTGAGAGCCAGCCAATTTTCAATCCATATCACTACTCTGCCCCCAATACCATGTGCCCTAATTTTGCCCACTAATCTCCTATGTGGGACTTTATCAAAAGCTTTCTGCAAGCCAGGTACACTACATCCACTGGCTCTCCCTTGTCCATTTTCATAGTTACATCCTCAAAAAACCAGAAGATTAGTCAAGCATGATTTTCCCTTCATAAATCCATGCTGACTCGGACTGATCCTTCTACTGCTATCCAAATGTGTCGTAATTTCCTCTTTTATAATTGACTCCAGCATCTTTCCCACCACTGACGTCAGGCTAACCAGTCTATAATTCCCTGTTTTCTCTCTCCCTCCTTTCTTGAAAAGTGGGACGACATTAGACAATAGACAATAGGTGCAGAAGTAGACCATTCGGCCCCTCGAGCCTGCACCGCCATTCTGAGATCATGGCTGATCAATTACTATCAATACCCGGTTCCTGCCTTGTCCCCATATCCCTTGATTCCCCTATCCATAAGATACCTATCTAGTTCCTTCTTGAAAGCATCCAGAGAATTGGCCTCCACTACCTTCCGAGGCAGTGCATTCCAGACCCCCACAACTCTCTGGGAGAAGAAGTTTTTCCTTAACTCTGTCCTAAATGACCTACCCCTTATTCTCAAACCATGCCCTCTGGTACTGGACTCTCCCACAATCTGGAACATATTTCCTGCCTCTATCTTGTCCAATCCCTTAATAATCTTATATGTTTCAATCAGATCCCCTCTCAATCTCCTTACTTCCATCGTGTACAAGCCCAGGCTCTCTAACCTCTTTGCGTAAGACAGTCCAGACATCCCAGGAGTTAACCTCGTGAATCTACGCTGCACTTCCTCTACAGCCAGGATGTCCTTCCTTAACCCTGGAGACCAAAACTCTACACAATACTCCAGGTGTGGTCTCACCAGGGCTCTGTACAAATGCAAGAGGATTACCTTGTTCTTGTACTCAATTCCCTTTGTAATAAAGGCCAACATTTCATTAGCCTTCTTCACTGCCTGCTGCACTTGCTCATTCACCTTCAGTGACTGATGAACAAGGACTCCGAGATCTCTTTGTATTTCTCCCTTACCTAACTCTACACCGTTCAGATAATAATCTGCCTTCCTGTTCTTACTCCCAAAGTGGATAACCTCACACTTATTCACATTAAACATCATCTGCCAAGTATCTGCCCACTCACTCAGCCTATCCAAGTGACCCTGAATTCTCCTAGCATCCTCAACACATATCACACTGCCACCCAGCTTAGTATCATCAGCAAATTTGCTGATGTTATTTTTTATGCCTTCATCCAAATCATTAACGTAAATGGTAAACAGCTGTTGTCCCAATACCGAGCCCTGTGGCACCCCACTAGTCACCACCTGCCATTCCGAGAAACACCCATTCACCGCTATCCTTTGCTTTCTATCTGCCAACCAGTTATCTATACATGTCAATGCCTTCCCCCCGATGCCCTGAGCTTTGATTTTACCCACCAATCTTCTATGTGGGACCTTATCAAATGCCTTCTGAAAATCGAGGTACACTATGTCCACTGGATCTCCCCCGTCTAACTTCCTGGTTACATCCTCGAAAAACTCCAACAGATTAGTCAAGCATGATTTACCCTTGGTAAATCCATGCTGGCTCGGCCCAATCCTATCACTGCTATCTAGATATGCCACTATTTCATCCTTAATAATGGACTCTAGCATCTTTCCCACCACCGATGTCAGGCTGACAGGTCGATAGTTCTCTGTTTTCTCCCTCCCTCCTTTTTTAAAAAGTGGGATAACATTAGCCATTCTCCAATCCTCAGGAACTGATCCTGAATCTAAGGAACATTGGAAAATGATTACCAATGCATCCGCAAATTCCAGGGCCACCTCCTTTAGTACCCTAGGGTGCAGATCATCTGGACCTGGGGATTTATCAGCCTTCAGTCCCATCAGTCTTCTCATCACCGTTTCCTTCCGAATGTCAATCTGTTTCATTTCCTCTGTTACCCTATGTCCTTGGCGCATCCATACATCTGGGAGATGAAAACAGATCTAAAATACTCATTAAATTCTTCTGCCATTTCTCTGTTTCCCATAATAATTTCACCCAATTCATTCTTCAAGGGCCCAACATTGTTCTTAACTATCTTCTTTCTCTTCACATACCTAAAAAAAGCTTTTGCTATCTTCCTTTATATTCCTGGCTAGCTTGCGTTCGTACCTCATTTTTTCTCCCTGTATTGTCTTTTTAGTTAAGTTCTGTTGTTCCTTAAAAACTTCCCAATCATCTGTCCTCCCACTCACCTTAGCTCTATCATATTTCCTTTTCTTTAATGCTATGCAATCTCTGACTTCCTTTGTCAACCACTGTGGCCCCTTTCCCCCTTTTGAATCCTTCCTTCTCTGGGGGATGAACTGATTTTTCACCTTTTGCATTATTCCCAAGAATACCTGCCATTGCTGTTCCACTGTCTTTTCTGCTAGGCTATCCGTCCGGTCAACTTTAGCCAGCTCCTCCCTCATGGCTCCATAGTTTCCCCTGTTCATCTGCAACACTGACACCTCCGAGCTGCCTTTATCCTTCTCAAATTGCAGATAAAAGCTTATCATATTGTGATTGCTTATCAAATCCGGTTCATTGCACAACACTAAATCCAGAATTGCCTTCTCCCTGGTAGGCTCCAGTACGAGCTGTTCTAACAACCCATCTCGGAGGCACTACACAAACTCCCTTTCTTGGAGTGCAGTACCATTCTGATTCTCCCAGTCTACCTGCATGTTGAAATCCCCCATGACAACTGTATCATTACCTTCGCGACATGCCAATCTTAACTCTTCATTCAACTTACACCCTACATCCAGACTGCTGTTTGGGGGCCTGTAGATAATTCCCATTAGGGTCTTTCTACCCTTAGAATTTCTCAGTTCTATCCATACTGACTCTACATCCCCAGATTCTATGTTCCCCCTCGCAAGGGTCTGAATATCATTCTTCACCAACAGAGCCACCCTCTGCCAGTCAGTCTGTCCTTTGATAAGATGTATATCCTGGTGTAGTCCCCTCGCCGAAGACTCTCACCGAAGAATAACAATTTTAAATATTTATCAAGCCAAAAAAAAATGCATGACAGATCTTGAAATCCCTGAAAAGACAGACATTCTGAATCTTCCAGTGCAATTTTTGAGCATCATTGAATCAACTACTAAACAATTTTCTATAAGATTCACTGTTCAGTTCATTTAAAATAGGTGCAAAATTTTACAATGCAATTGATTGGTTTACAGAGCAGCTCAATTTGGAGGCAAAAAGCTGTCAATTTAAGAGCTGAATAGACACTGCTGAAAGAGATCAGTTACTGAGTTGATCAAAGTATAAAATACCTTACACTGAAATTCTAAACTCTGGAATTCCATTCCTGAAACTTTAAACCATTTGAAAAATCTTGCAAGGGCAATATTAACGGTATTTTCATTGACATATTTTTGTGAGCGAATGCCACACATACAGTTCTCAAAACAAACAAATGCAAGCCAGGTATAAAGTATTTATCATTGTGAGTGCAGCAATAACATTTTCACTGAGAGTAATCTGTGTTTATTTTCCTTTCTTTGATTTTTCTATAAAACCAGGCTTCAACTATACTGGCGCCTAAGAAAAACATGGTAACCTGCCCCAATGACTATCAACCAGTAGCACTAGCATCCACTGTGATGAAATGTTCTGAGAGATTGGTGATGAAACATATCAACTCCTGCCTGAAAGATGACTTGGTTCCGATTCAATTTGCCTACCAGAGCAATAGGTCCACAGCAGATGTCTTCTCATTGGGTCTTCACTCAATATCTGAACAGATGTAATGTTAGAAAACTCTAACTTTGGAGGGATGAAGATGAGATTTACTGAATTTTTTTAAAATAAGACAACTTGGGAAAAAAATGGCTATGCGAGAATAAGATGTGGCTGATGCAGACGTGGACAAGCAAGAGATATGCTGCAAACTTTTAGCAACTAAATATATAAATTGTTAAAAGAGGAATGAGTAGTGGGTATCTCTACCCTACTTACTTGAAAACCTCAAAGTGTAACTGATGCACCATCAATAATTCTCAGAGATGGGAAGCGAACGATAGGCTTTTATTAGCTGCAAGAGATCATGATTAGTAGCAAGAGACCACCACACAACATCCTGGAGACTGAGGGAGGAGCTGTGCCCCAATCGCCATTATACAGGGGTGTGTGGGAGGAGCCACAGGAGCAGTCAGCAGAGGGGCCTGTCCAGACAGGTATATGTAGTTCACCACAGTAACCCCTGGGGGAGAGACGATATCGATAAAAGACCTATTGACACTATGGCTATAACAATCAGCAGCTATAATGAGAGAATATCAGCCGATGCAAGTGTCCAAGATCTCTACCATGCAACCGGGAATTAGTTCTGTTAAATCAGATCAAGGGGTTTGGTCAGTCTTTTTTTTGTATAAGTTTGTGATCAGCTTTCCATGGATGATCAATTATTTCATCCAACAAACCAAGAAACAAGATCGCAAGCCACCCAAAATCAAAGAACCAGAGTGGGAATGAAATCTTTAATGATGTAGAAGATTTAATATGGTTGGATGTATGTTTATTTTCATTTGAAGGATCTGAATTTGATTTTCTGCAAGAACTGATTATTTCTGCATACAATTTTTTTAAATCTCTGAATGAGATTTAGTTTGTTTAAAAGTTGTGATATTAGAGAATTGTCATGAAAAGATTTAAGCCATATATATATAATTTTTGAATTTGAATTTGTAGACAAACTGAAACTGAAGTTAACCATAATACTTAAGAACAGGAATTCAATTAGTTTCCTAACTAATTAGGGATAAATAAAAAGGAAAGGTTTGTCTGTAAACCTTTAAATAGGGGTTAACACTAGATCTAATTAGTTAGAGAAATTGAAGTAATGAAGATTATTCTAATGAAACTTGGTGATTCTAACTAAACAGCAATTTGGTTTTTGTTTGTTACCTGAGATTTGGAACCTAAACAGAATGTTGGAATTTTGAATTGTTTATCTCATGTAAATATTTTTTTATAAACTAGCTTACCTCCAGAAGTGTGTGTTTTCTATTCACTGCCTTCTTCCTAAGCCTAAAGCTTCTGATGGCCTACTAGCACCTAATGTAGTACTATGTAATTTGATTTTCTCATAAAGAGTGTGACGACCAGTCACACAAGATATGACAAGCACTACACAGGTGTTACACATACATCAGGATGCTCTTTATTAACTACAGCTAGGCATTCATTACCAGCATTCCCTTAAAACTAATCAATAAGCTTCAAGATCTTGGCCTCAATACTTCCCTGTGCAACTGGATCCTAGGTTTCCACACTTGTAGGCCCCAGTCTGTGCGGACTGGCGACAACATCTCCTGCACGATCTCCATCACCTCAAGTGCATCACAAGACTGTGTGCTTAGCCACACTCTACTCATTTTACATTTACAACTGTGTCGCTAAAATTCCAATGAAATATTCAAGTTTGCTGATAGCATCACCATCATAAGCCAAATCAAAGGTGGTAATGAATCAACATATAGGAGGGAGACTGAAAATCTGGCTGAGTGGGGCCAAAACAGCATCCTCCCACTGAATGTCGACAAGACTACGGAGCTGAAAATTGACTTCAGGAGGAGAAAATCAGAAGTCTATGAGCCAGTCCTCATCAGAGCATCAGAGATGGAGAGGGTCTGCAACTTTAAATTCCTTGGTGTTATTATTTTGGAGGACATTTTCTGGGCCCAGTATGTAAGTGCAATTATGAAGAGAGCATGATAGTGCCTCTACTTCCTTAGGAGTTTGCGAAGATTTGACAATACATCTAAAATACTGACCAGCATCCACCAATGCCCTTGAATGGAGAGCCCTACAAAATCTAGTGGATATGGCCCAGACCATCACAGGTAAAGCTGTCCATACTGTTGAGCACATCCACACAGAATGTTGTTGCAGGAAAGCAGCATCCATCATTAGGTCAAATAACCACTCAGGTCAATGCTCTCTTCTCACTGTTGCCATCAGGAAAAAAGTACAGGAGTCTCAGCACCCACACCATTAGGTTCAGGATCAGTTACTACCCCTCAGCTATCAGGCTCTTGAACCAAAGTGGATAACTTCACTCAACTTCACTTGCCCCATCTTTGAAATGTTTCCACAACCTATGGACCCACTTTCAAGGACTCTTCCTCTCATGTTCTCAACAGTTATTGCTTATTTGTTTATTTATTTTTCTTTTTTTATGTTTACACAGTTTGCTGTCTTTTGCACACTGGTTGAACGTTCAAGTTGATTTTATTATGGTTATTATTCTACAATGGAGTTATTGAGTAAGCCCACAAGAAAATGAATCTTAAGGTTGTATATGGTGATATCTATGAACTTTGATAAAGTGACACTACGTACAGTGTTTGTACACAAAGTGATTCTGGCAGGAATGATAAAGTAGTAGTGTGGGGGGGGTGTGTTATTGGGTGGAGGTGTCGATCAGCCTTACTACTTCGGGAAAGTAACTATTTTTGAGTCTGGTGTTCCTGATGTGGATATTGCATAGACTCTTCGCTGATGGGATTGGGACAAATAGTCCATGAACAGGGTGGGTGGGATCCTTCATGACAGCGCTGGCCCTTTCCTTGACAGTGTGTAGGCTGGTGCCAGTGAAATGTTGGACAGGGTTTCTACCCATTGTATTGTCCCTTCGTACCATGCAGCATGTTAGAATGCTATCTACTGCACATCTGTAGAAGGTCATGAGGATTGATGTACACTGTCTATCTTTCTTCATTAGTAAGCTTTCTTGATTGTGTGTTCTGGGACCATGAGAGGTTGTGTGAGATGTGCACTCCCAGGAGTTTCCAACTGCCCACAGTTGTGCCACTGATATAAAGAGCTGTGTTGCTGGTGTGAGTTATCCTGAAGCCGATAGCCATCTCTGTTGTTTTGTTGACAATGAGGAAGAGGTTATTTGCCTGGTACTATGCCTTAAGCTCTTCCACCTCCTCTCTATAGCCTGTCTCATGTTTGTTCGTGATTTGCTTGAGTATTTCGCCATGCATTTGAGTGTGCGCAGAGTGTATGGAGGTGGACTCATCACACAGCCCTGAGAGGCACCATGTTGAGGATGATGGGGATGGAGAAGTGGTTGTGCATCCTGATTAAATCATTAGAAAGGGATGACATAGGATTGGAAGGTGTAGAGTCGCTATGGGTTGAGTCAAGGAATGGCAAAGGTAAAAGGACCCTAAAGGCCGTTGTAAACAGTCTTCCAAACAGCATCTCTAGGGAGAAGCGCTGTCGACGTTTCGGTCCGAGACCCTTCATCAGGATTAACCAAAAGGAAAGATAGATCAACTGTCTACTGCCCCAATTAAGTGAACAGTCTTGACGAAGGGTCTCAGCCCGAAATGTCAACAGTGCTTCTCCCTATAGATGCTGCCTGGCCTGCTGTGTTCCACCAGCATTTTGTGTGTTAGGGTGACATGTTGGTGGAATTTGAGTAAGCTGTCCTGCAAGTTATTATGATTGAAGTCTCTTGCAATTATGCAGAGACCGTGTGGATGCTTGTTTTGTGGAGAGCTGATGATACTGTGAAGCACTCCCAGTCCATCCTTCGCATTCAAACTGTTGAAAGGCCTGTACAGGCAGGAAGCTTCCAGTCTTCACTCAGATGACAGGGGTCACCTGCCACTTATTGCCAACTCATCACCTACAGCCTATTTAATACCAGCTTTCATTCACAGCCCTCGTTCAGTCATTCAACCAGCCAGTCTCAACCAGTTGCGCCTTATCATGCGTTATCTTGTGGCCTGTGTATCTGTTCCCTCTGGTTTTGTGCCTGCTGATGGTTTATTATTTTGCAGTTTATTATTAAAGTTATTGCTCATAGCTAAATCATCTCCACCGGTCTGCTTTGGGGTGAAGCCTCCTATCCATTTCCTGACAGCTGCAGACAGCGATGATACATACATGTATCCATAATTAATTTATCCTTCAGGTGGATTGGACAATTCAAATTGGCAAAAAAAATGCTTTTTGAATTATGAATTTGTTGAATGCACTTGGGATAATTTGAGAAACAAATTGTGAAATGCACTGGGAGACATGTTGTTTTAAATCTTCTGCACTATGATAAGGTTGAAAAGTAGTCTCGTTGCAGAGGATTCTCCAAGGAAAAGTAATCACAATAGGATAGGATACTATATTAAATTTGAAAGTAATAGCATTCTGCAAGAAACTAATCTTGGATTTACATAAACCAATTACATTGTTGGGTGTGAAAAATTGTCGGCGATAGATTAGAACATTCCATTGAGATGTAATAACTCTGCTGGATCCTTCACTAAAGTGGCTTTCTAAGGTGATTGAGTAAAAATCTAGTCACCAATTATAGTTAGAATGTAAGTGTGCTGGAGAATATAGAAATCATTCACCAGGATGTAACTTGTATTGGAGGACTTTAGTTGTGGAGAGAGATTGCTTATGCTGATCTTGTTTTCCCTGGAGCTAATTAAGATGATAAAGGTATCTAAGATTATTAGAGGCATAGATAGGGTGGACAGACAAAATCTTTTTCAATGGAAAAGGGTATCAAAACAACAGGATATAGTTCAATGATGAGAGTTAAGTAATGTAAAGGGCATCTTAGGAGTAATTTTTTTTTTACAGAGAATGATTGATAGACAATCCATTAGACCAGGGGTCAGCAACCTTTACCACTGAAAGAGCCACTTGGACCCGTTTCCCACAGAAAAGAAAACACTGGGAGCTGCAAAACCCGTTTGACATTTAAAATGAAATAACACTGCATACAACGTTTTGTTTTGCCTTTATGCTATGTATAAACAAACTATAATGTGTTGCATTTATGAAATTGATGAACTCCTGCAGAGAAAACGAAATTACATTTCTGCATGCAACAAAAACATGTTGACCTCCGAAAAAAAGACGTTGGGTTGAAGGTTACTTTTAAGTAAAATACTCAACGTCTATTTGAGTCCTTCTTGTATTTATGAAAAACGCCAAACTTAAATTTGCCGCCAGCAGCAAACCAAAAATAACGTCAGCCAGCTGTCAACCTGAAAAATAAAAGGACTATTTCACTGAACAATGAAAGCATATGAATATACGTAAAATAATAGGCAATTAAAATATTTATCATCCTTGTTCAGGTTGACTCACACCTGACAATGCAGTCGTATTCAGTAGGGATGGATCGATGCTTAGGGGAGTGACCAGGAAGGATAATGTGTTTTTTTCCTCTCTGAACTCACAGAAGCGTTTCCCAAACGATGTTTGCATTGCGATGATTGCCCAATGTAAATACTCCGAATTTATCATGTCGTGACCTTTTTTGAACTCTCTCAAATTGGGGAAGTGAGACAATGTGCCTTTCTGTAAATCTCTGGCAAGCAACGTCAACTTGTGCTCGAATGCCAAAACATCCTCCAACATGTGCAGGGCTGTACGTCCTTACCCCGTTGAAGAGCTGTGTTCAGCGTGTTCAGGTGCGCTGTTATGTCTACCATGAAGTGTAGCTTTTCCAGCCACTCTGGCTGTTCCAGCTCAGGAAAGGTGAGCCCTTTGCTGCCCAGGAAAGTTTTCACTTCTTCCAGACACGCGACAAAGCGTTTCAGCACCTCCCCTCTGGACAGCCAGCGATAAAAACACGTTGTAGCGGTTGCTACACGCAGTCAGTAAACTGCAGTCAAAGATAGCTTTATTCGAACTAAACAGCCTTGCTTTTAAGCCTCCCTCAACCCGCCCCCCATGGGCGCGGATGCTGCAAAAGACACGTACTCACAAACCCCCGTAGGCTATCTCCCTTAGCCTGAACGCTGGCTAATTGTGAGCCGGTTCGGATGTGTCAGGAAATGGGTCGCCACAAAGTCTTATTTAGATTGTACAAGATCACCATAATCTTCAAATTTAGATTTACATTTCAAAAACTAACAAACTAACATAAAATACATTTTAATTAAATACTGACCATGTAGCGGTGTGCTACACGCAGCGCTAAAATTACGACACGGAGTCGGTAACTGCAGTCGAAGGAAAAAACTTTATTCGAAATCTTCAGCCTCACTTTTAAGCCTCCCTCAACCTGCCCCCCATGGCGCAGAGGCTCCAAAGCTCTGTGCTCGCAAACCCCCGTAGGCTATCTAATTGTGAGTCGGTTCGGATGTGCCAGGAAAAGGGTCGCCACAACCAATTATTTCCCAAAGCAACAGGGAGCCGCAGCACAGACGTAAAAGAGCCACATGCGGCTCCGGAGCCGCGGGTTGCCGACCCCCGCATTAGACCCTGATGAAGGGTTTCAGCCGGAAACGTCGTCACTACCTCCTCCCATAGATGCTGTCTGGCCTGCTGAGTTCTGCCAGCATTTTGTGTTTTTCTTCCACCTATTGTGTTGAAACTAGGGACATAGTTTACATTTAGCATTGATAGGCATCAGTTTGGCCCTGGAGCTTCCTGTGTCACCTTGTTTATTTAACCATTTCTGACTGTTGGTTTTTAAATTATTATCTCGACAACATTTGCCTGTACCCTTTCATTAACATTCCCTGTTCTCTCCATAGCCCCTTACAACATGTTTTTTCACTTTTCCAGTTTTGCTGAGGGCTCATTGACTTGAAACGTTGGCCTTGTCTTCACAGTTGCTGTCCATCGTGCTGAGTTTTTCCATCATTTTTGAATTTTATTTCTGGTTTCTGGCATTTGCAGTTTGTTGCTCCAATTTAAATCTCCATGGTTTGCAAAATAAAACTTGCGACTTGGCTAGCAGAAGATCCACCAACAAAATTCTGAAATTTATTGAATGATGTAATCCAATACTTCGGTATAAGTTTGGACATTTTCAATTAAATTGTACAACAGTATCCAAAATAATGTCACTCCTTTAATTGATTTATAATAGATCTGAAAGAAAAGTGTATTTTGATAACTGTTGAATGCTTCAAAAATTCCTTTTATTTTTCTCTATCTTTTAGAAGCAAGCCACGGCAGAACACTTAATTGCTCTGCTTGCTGTGAATCAAATGAAAAACACCAGGTAGCTATATTTATTAATTAAAAGAATATCTCTGTTGATTGCAATTTTTTTGTACAATTGCAAAAATATTAATTTTTCCCTTGTGATATCAAAACAAAAGCTTCACAGGAATGAGATAATATCATTCAAATCCTCATTTTAGCTTCTAAAAGATGACTCAAGAATGAATTCCTGCTGTGACTGGTCTGACTTGTGCTGGGATGTGACAGTCACCAAGTAGTCTTTGGAAATTTCTCACACTCAGTGATCTTCCGAAACTGGTGCAAATGAAGTGAGAATTAACTGGCACCAGGCTTCATGTAACAGGCGAAAAGAGTTGCAATTAGTTGCTTAAAATATGCATTGAAGCAATAATGGTGGCGATTTCAATCACTTAACTACTAGTTGGGATACAGACAATGTGAAAGGTATAGAAGGTACCTTATATTCTGAAGGGCAGTAGGAATTGAAGAGAAGAGAATTCCGAATTCACTTTCAGGGAATGCATTTAGGTGTGTGGCGTATCTGTGGGAGAGCAGTCTTCACTTTTATAGTGGTGTTTATAATTCAATTCAACTTAGTATAGTTATGTACAGGGTCAAAGATAATACAAGAACAATATGTCTTTGTTGTGGTTTGGTCAGTTTTATTGAACTAAGAATTGACTTAGAATAAAAGGAATGGAAATAGTTATCCAATGATAAATCAGACAGCAATGGAAGACATTTAAGGAGGGAATTCCAGAGCTTCTAAGTAAACTGTGTGTTTTTTCTTTCAACAAAGGAAAAGGTCGTAACTACCAACCTGGAACCAAATTAATCAAATTATCAGTGGGAGTGCTGCAATGAGCCTGATTGTTTCTATGAAGAACTATGCAGATGACAAGGTCATGGTGTAAGGCAAAAAGGGATGCTTATGTGAGATACCAAGAACTTAATACAGCTGGAAGTCTATAGGTTTATTTAGAAATGTAGGTGTGAAAATATTTGGATTATAGTTTAAGTACCGCACATAGATTTGATCAGCACATTACAGGAAAGATGTGATTCCATTTTAGAGGGTGGAGAGCAGGTTTATGAATACAATGCCAGGGCAAATTTTTGAGCTCAAAAGATGATAAGACAATTTCTTTTTGCTTTGGAACAGAGTAGCAGAGAAAGATATATAAAACATATGAGGGATCATGATACATAAAGTAGGAAGGACTTGATTCTCTTAAACAATGGGGACAAATAAAACAAGGGAGTACAGATTTAAAGCAATCATTGAATAAGAGGATAGGTCACGTGTTTTTTCATCCAGATATGCATGAGGTCTGAAACTCACTGCCTGAAAGAGCAGTCAAGCCATAAATCCTCATCACATTTAAACAGCAGCTGGACGTAAGTCTGATGAGCTGCAATCGGCAGGTCTACAGATCCAGTGCTAGAAAGGGTGAATAGATCCGGTCACTTTATTTTAAATAGGCATGAATAGCAATGGGCTGCATGATGTACTATGTTATAAATTTTCCATAATTCTAAGTGCAGCTTTACTGTGGTTGCCGATCTTAAGTCAGTGGTTTCATTGCTAGTTTGCAACAAGGCAAATTTTATTAACAACGCTCATCTCTGAATCTGAGGTTTGTGATCAGGAATGAGGATTTTGAATGCATGAGCATGGACAGGTAGAAATTTGAAGTAAATATAATATTTCAGGATGAAAAGAGGACTGTAAGCTATCGTGGGAATGCTGCCACAAGGCTGTTAGCTCCTCTGGAGAAAATATTTCAGCACAGCTGTGCTCTCCTTTTCATTTATGACCAAGGGTAATTTGGTATATCGAATGTGGTGTGGTGAAATTTTAAACATTTCACTGCTAAAGGATGGCAATATTGTCTTAACTCCGTGTTATTTGCAGTTGTGTGATTCTGCAGCCACATTTGCAATCATGATTAATCAAAAAAGCCACACAACCACTGTATCATCCTATCAGAGTCATAGAAAAGTACAGCACAGAAACAGTCCCTTTGGCCCATCTAGCTTGTGCCAAATTACTTAAACTGTCTAGATCCATCAGCCTGCACCCGGACCATAGCCATCCATATTCCTACCATCCATGTACCAATCCAAACTTCTCCTAAATGTTGAAATTGACTTACACGCACCACTTGCGCTAGCAGCTCATTCCACACTCCCATGACCTTCTGAATGAAGAGGTTCCCCCTCATGTTACCTGTAAACCTTTCACATTTCACCCTTAACCCATAACCTCAATTTGTAGTCCCACCCAACCTCAGTGAAAGAAGCCTGCCTGCTTGCATTTACCTTATCTATACCTCTCATAATTTTGTATACCTCAATCAAATCTCCCTTCAGTGTTCTACATTCCAAGAAATAAAGTCCTAACCTGTTCAATCTTTCCTTATACTCAAGTGCTCCAGACCTGGCAACATCCTTGTAAATTTTCTCTGTACTTTTTCAATCATAGTTATATTGCTCCTATAGTTCAGTGACCAAAACTGCAAACAATACTCCAAATTAGGTCTTATCAATGTCTTGTACAACTTCAACATTACATCCCATCTCCTATACTGAGTGCTTTGATCTATGATGTGCCAAAACCCTTTTTATAACCCTATCTTCCTGTAATTCCCTCACTTTCAATGAATTATGGACCTGTATTCCCAGATCTCTTTGTTCTACCGCACTCCTCAGTGCCCTACAGTTCACAGTGAAAATCCTGCCAAAGTGTAACAACTCACACTTGCATGCATTAAATTCCATCTGCCATTTTTCAGCCAATTTTTCCAGCTGCTCCAGATCCCACTTCAAGCTCTGATAGTCTTCCTCGTTGTCCACTACATCCCTAGTCTTGGTGTCATTTGAAAATTTGCCGATCCAGTTAACCAAATTATCATTCAGATCATTGATATTCATGACGAACATCACTGGACCCAGCACCGATTCCTGTGGCACACGACTAGTCACAGGCCTCCAGTAAGAGAGGCAACCACAAAGCCAGTTCAGTACCTCATATTAAATGCCAGGTGATTAAACATTCCTGACCAACCTCTCATGCTGGACCTTGTTGAATGTCTTGCTAAAGTCTATGTAGAAAACATCCACTGTCTTGCCTTCTTCAACTCCCCTGGTAGCTTCCTCAAAAAACTCTATAAGATTGGCTAAACACAATCTACCATGCACAAAGCCATTCTGACTATCCCTAATCAGTCCCTGTCCATCCAAATACTCATACATCCAGTCCCTCAGAATATGTTCCAATAACTTGCCCACTACTGATGTCAAATTCACTGGCCCGTAATAGCCTGGTTTATTTTCAGAGCCTAAGCAGCAGAACAATATTAGCTATTCTCCAATCCTCTGGTACCTCACCTGTCACTAAGGATGATTCAATTATCTCTGATACGGCCCTGGAAATTTCTATACTTGCTTCCTGCAGGGTACGAGGGAACACCTTGTCAGACTCTGGGGTCTATCCACCCTAATTTGCCTCAACACAGCAAACATCTCCTCCTCTGTATTCTGTGTAAGATCCATGTAATTGATGCTGCTTTGCCTCACTTCTATTTACTCTGTGTTCATCTCCTGAGTAAATACAGCTGCAAAAATTCAGTTAAGATCTCTTCCATCTCTTATAGCATCACACATGGATTACCATTCTGAACTTCCAAAGGACCAATCTTGTACCTTGCTACCTTTTTGCTCTTAACATTTCTGTAGAATCCCTAAGGATTCTCCTTCTCCTTGTCTGCTAGAGCACCCTTGTGCCTTCTTTTAGCCCTCCTGTTTTTTATTCTTTAGTGCTCTTTTGCATTTCTTATACTCCATAAACACCTTATTTGATCCTACCTGCCTATACCTGTTATGTACCTCCTTTTTTTCCACACTGGGACATCAATCCCTTCAAAACCATGGTACCCTACACCTGTTATCTTTACCTTTTATTCTGACAGCACATACATGCTTTGTACTCAAAATTTCACTTTTGAAGGCCTCCAAGTACACCTTACTATGTCGCCACCCACAGCTCCAATCTATTAATTAAATTTGCTTACAACACTACACCGATCGGCCTTATCTCAAATAATAATGAGGGAGCCTACAGAGAAGAAGTCACTACACTGACACAATGGTGTCAAGAAAACAACCTCTCCCTCAATGTCACTAAAACAAAGGAGCTGGTTGTGGACTACAGGAGGAATGGAAACAGGCTACCTCCTATTGACATCAATGTATTTGGGGTTGAGAGGCTGAACAGCTTTAAGTTCCTCAACATAAATATCACTGAGGATCTCATGTGGCCTGTGCATACTGGCTGTGTGATGAAAAAGGCACAACAGCGCCTCTTTCATCTCAAACAGTTGAAGAAGTTTGGTGTGGGCCTCCATATCCTAAGAACTTTCTACAGGGGCACAATTGAGAGCATCCTGATTGGCTGCATCACTGTCTGGTATGGGAACTGTACTTCCCTCAATCGCAGGACTCTGCAGAGAGCGGTGCAGACAGCCCAGCGCATCTGTGGATGTGAACTTCCCACTATTCAGGACATTTACAAAGACAGGTATGTAAAAAGGGTTCAAAGGATCATTAGGGATCCGGGTAACCCCAACCATAAACTGTTCCAGCTGCTACCATCCAGGAAATGGTACCGCAGCATAAAAGCCAAGACCAACAGGCTCCAGGACTGCTTCTTCCAGCAGACCATCAGACTGATTCATTCATGCTGACACAACTGTATTTCTATGTTATATTGACTATTCTGTTGTACATATTATTTATTATAAATTGCACATTGCTCATTTAGACGGAGACGTAACACAAAGATTTTTACACCTCATGTATGTGAAGGATGATAGTAATAAAGTCAATTCCATTCAATTCAAAGCAGCCTGTCTCAATCCCCACTTGCCAGATACTTTCTGATACTATCAAAATGTCTCCAACTTAGAATCTCAATTTGTGGACCAGACCTATCTGTTCCCATATTTACTTTGAAACTAATGACATTATGATCACTCAGTGCAAAGTGGTTCCTGATACAGATTCTGTCACCTGCCCTGTCTCATTCTCTAAAAGCAGATTAAGTATCACACACTCTGTCACCGAGACTTTTATGTATTGATAAAGGAAACTTTCCTGAACACATTTAACAAATTCTATCCTATCTAGTCTTTTTTAAGTATGGGAGTCCCAGTCAATATGTGGAAATTTACCATCGTCTAAAATCACAACCTTATTTTTTCTGGAAACAGTCAGTGATCTCTCTACAAATTTGTTCCTCTGAATGCCTTGGACTATTGGGTGGTCTGTAATATAGCCCCATTAGCGCAGTCATAACTTTCTTATTTCCCTGTTCCACTCATAGCACCTCACTAGAGCGAACACGACTGTGACATTTTCTCTGACGAGTAGTGCCATCAGTCCTGTTCTGTTGTGTCTAAAACAATGAAACCTTGAAATATTGAACTGCCCAGTCCTGCCCCTCCTGCAGTCCGTCTCACTAATGCAAACAATATCAGAATTCCATGTGTTGATCCTGCCTTTCCAATGATACCTCTTGCATTGAAGTATATGCAGCTCAGAACATTAATTGCACCATGCTCAACCATTTGATTCCTGACTTTGTCTGAGATTTTAACAACATCTGTTTCCCCACCCTTCCCCACTATCTGTTCCGGCACTCTGGTTCCCATCCCCTTCTAACTAGTTTAAACACCTCAATGCAGCAGTAGCAAACCTTCCCACTGAGATATTAGATCCCCCTCCAGTTCAGGAGCAAACCATCTCTTCTGTACAGGTCCCACCTTCTCTGGAAGAGAGCCCAATGATCCAAATATCTGACAGCCTCTCTCCAACTCCAACTCCTTAGCTTGTGTTAAACTATATAATATTCCTATTTCTAGCCTCACTTGCACATGGCATGGGTAGCAATCCTGAGATCACAACCTTGCATGTCCTGCCTTTAACTTAGCCCCTAACTCCCTGAGCTCACCTCGCAGAACTTTGTCACTCTTCCTACCTACTTCATTGGTACCTAAATAGACCAGAACCTCCAGCTGTTCACCTTCATACTTAAACACATACATACATAAGACAAATAATCTAAAAAATTATAAGTACAATAAAATTTAATTTTACCTGACTTATTTATTGCATTATATTCCATTGCCACCAGAAGCCTAAAGGTCGAATTGGGAGTCCGAAAGTTGAGGCCTGTTGGCTGGAGCCAAATCTGCAAATCTCTGCAAGTCCAAAGTCTAGAGGCCCAAGTCTCTGTCTGAGTCTTCTGGATGTTGGAGGCAGAAAGCCCCTCTTGGGCTTAAGGGACTCTGTGTGTGCATAGAGGGAGGAAAGGGGCCTGTTTGCTGCTGTTTTGTTGTATATTGTGTTTTGTGTTACTCTCCCAAGCTTTGGGGGTATGTTCTGTTAATGCCGGAATGTTTGGTAACACTTGTGGGCTGCCCTTGAGCACCCTCCGCTGTGTTGGTTGTTAAGGCAAATGATATATTTCACTGTATCTTTCAAAATATACTCAGTTATCAAGACATTAGGTACTTCGAACCTAACAAAGCACCTGTGACTGTATGTTCATGGTCTTCTGCTGCTGTAGGCCATCCATTCAAGGTTTAATGTATTGTGTATTCAGAAATGCTCTTCTGCACACTACTACTGTAATGCATGGTTATTTGAGTTACTGTCACCTTCCTTTCAGGTTGAACCAGTCTGCCCATTCTCCTCTAACTTCTCTCATTAACAGATCATTTTCACCCATAGAACTGCCACTCACTGGATGTTTTTCTTTCACACCAATCTCTGTAAATTCTAGACAATGTTCTACATGGAAATTCCAGGAGATCAACAGTTTCAGAAAGTCTACTGCATCAGTGAACTGCCTGTTGTTTGGAGCAGCCAGCCAGGTGTTGAAGGAGCCAGCAGACAAGTCAGAGTTGGAGAAGCTGGCAGATGGGCCAGAGAAGGTTCATTGGCACTGACCTGGGCACAAACCGTGCTGCTGCCTGTGACCCAAAGGCATTGGAGTTGGTGCATGAAAGCAGCATGCAGTGTAACCATGAGTGACTGTCTCGGTTTCTCTTGTGATCGCGAAACCCTGCTGGACATTGATAATGTAAGATGCCACAGACCTGCTTTGTGGTGAGATCAGTGACGAGGCAGCAGCAAGAACTGGGCCTTAAGCCGCGGACTTGCCTGCTGCTACAGTCCAGGTGAGGCGACATCTGAGTTGGGTTAGGGACTGACCTCTCCCGTTGGTGATGCCCTCCAGTCTTTGACTGGTGGAATGACATGCTAGATTGCTGGAGCTTGTACCATCAATTTGCCTGTCACTCAGGGTCTTGAACAAGACATGTGTTTTCTTTCAGAACAATGTGTGTTTTCTCGCTATTTTGAATGTACGTTATATATCTTGACCCCAGAAAAACTTTGCCTCCTTCGACTGTGTCCATGCATAGTTTGAATGATAATTAAATTTGATATCTGATCTGATATAATTTCTTTCCCATTCTAATGTTTGGTCTGAACAGCTACTGTACTTTTTGACCATGTCTGCATGCTTTTGTGTATTGGGTTGCTGCCACATGATTGGCTGATTAGGTATTTGCATTAATAAGCAGGTGTGTAACCCACAGGCTCGGCCAGCTCATGTTCACCTAGGGAAAATCTGCCTCTGGCCCCACCAAACTGAGAAATCATGTTTGTGTGGATGCTGTGTAATGTACCGCCCAGTTACAAACCCACAACGCAAAATATCAGACAGTACACCATATGCAATCAAATGACTGAACTTTAGGAATCTTAATCTGAATATAGGGTTAGTAATGAAAATAACAAAAAGGGCCCATTTCAAGGAAAAGTCAGAAGTGCACGTTGGAGCTCACTATCGATCTCCTCCGAGCATCGCGACCTTTGGACCCTCAGATCCCAGTCCACTCTGTCCGGTGGTCTACCAGCTCTCTCCACACGTGTCTACCCTCTTCATCTCTCCTCGACAAAAGACCGCAAAAAAATCTCCTTCCAGATTCACAACTCAGAGCAACAATCTCCTGATTGGCTAACAGGCATCCCACAGTCCTGTTATCTCCAGCCTTAGCCCAATCATTGCTGCTACAGAGAAACCGCTACCCTGGCAGTGAACATCACAGAGAAGCCATTTCATCAGCAGTGAATCCTTACAGCGCGTTACAGGTGTATAGGTGTACCCAATAAAGTGTCCATTGGGATGAATAAACTTGAATCTTGAATTTCAAATAATGCTTTGAGACACACACTTCATGAAGTTGGATTAATTGCTTGAGAAGGCAATTCAAAGTAATCCTTCTGTGCATTGGAGTTGCATTGACTTTATTTGTTCCTTTCAATGTTTTAAACTGCGCAATCAAATTGCTGCCTATCAGCACATACATTCTCTTCCACCACTGGGAATTAAAAAAGTAATGTTCCCAACTCTCCATCAAAGGTCTGCAATCATCCTTGTACTTCACTTCTTTGTTGCTTTTGTTTAGTTTTGTACATAGAAAAATGTCCACAAAAGCAAGTACATGATTGTTCAAAAATTACTAATGAAAAATGCATTATAATTATTTTATCTTGGACTAGTACAATAAATGGTCATATTCCAGTACGTAAATTTGAGTTTTTAGGAAGTACAGAGCTGTAGGTCAAAGAGACACACAAATCTCAGAGTGCTCCTGTTTGAATCCATATTTGAAAATATTGTGGCTTCAAAGTCAGGATGAAAAGTTGCTCAAAGTCCACATTGTTCTGTGTAACCCTGTTAAGAAAATAAAATCTGTGGGAACTAAAATTATAATTCACAGAAACCCTTGTCAAAATGCTGAGCTTTATAGTTTGTGTACAACTGGAATTAAATAAAAACATCCAGGTCTAGGAGCAATCATACTCCTACAGGAAGAAATTTCCTGAGTGATAAAGTCAAGGGATGTCCACTGTAGATATTCTGAAGATGCCAATGTGTTAATCTAGCAACACCTGTTTGCTGGGTCACTTGAATTTTCTTAATGAAAATTAAATTGTAATGTGTCTGATTTGGCAGCCCTGAACCAACAATATATTTGGGATCTTAATGTACAATTGGCATGAGTTCACAGAGCTTCAATTCCAGATATTGAATTTTAAATGCATTTTGATCATAAGAAGAAATATCATATTTTTCAAGGTATTTTAAAAACTGCTTGATTTATGAACTATCAGAGAGTTCCGGTAGATGAAGTACCATGCTTTAAACTGAGCTCTGCCTCACTCTTGTTTTGTAGCCTGTGCACTGTCTATCAGTGGCAAAATGAGAGAAACACAAGAGACTGTGAACTCAGTGTGTCAAATAGCATCTGTGGGAGGAAAAGAAAAGATCTCTTTTTCCTCCCACAGATGCTGCTCGGCCCACAGAGTCCCTCCAGCAAGATGTTTGTTGCTGTGCAATCGATATGTGATGATCTTATTGAAGAATAGGCTAATTGCATTAGAATGTATTATTGAAATATAATGTTACCCATTTGTGCTTCCACACAAAGCTTTCACTGTGGGGAAACAAAACATAAGGGCCATGCACACAATTCTGCATATGTGTAGTTTTGCTCAAAGCTTAAACATGAAGAAACAGGTTCATAAAATTACATCACTGACTGGAAAAGGACTGAATTTTCTCCTCATGGAGTAAGGTGAATCAGATGTGATACAGTGTAAAGGAAACTAAATGGAAGAGTTCACATCAGGAATTTAATATCCCCTTCCTTTCTGAGTCTCCATTATAAGATAGAAAATAGACGAGATTTTTCACTTGGATTTTCCACAGCGGTTCACCTGATGCCTCAAGGTAATCTTATTGCAGGACAGTTGAAGGTTCTGGAATTACACTGCCAGCAGGGTTTTTGGGTCCCAGAAATATGACTCGTTCATAATATTGCTGGATATTAGGATAGAAATGATGACAAAACTTAAATTGATTGCACCAGCTGGCCTTTACTTCCCAGCATTTTTTTTAGCTGTGTTCAACTGTCAACAATGATTGAATCATCGCGCTTTCCAGATGATGAGTTAATTACATTATATTAGGTTGTGTTATTTAAATTAGGTTCTGTTGTTTGCAATGAATACAATTCTGATCAAATCAATGAAGGCAGAATCAGAAATGAGCTAAGCAGTGCCCTCTGAGTATCTTGTGTGCAATAGCAGGTTGTTTTGGATTTATGCTTGCATCCCTTTAATTCAGTAGATATTTCCAAGAGGATAAGCCTTGTCAAGATGTTTACTTTTCCAATTTAAAGGCTTTTTTTAACAAATTGGCAAAGTTTCCCACATTTCTAGGTAATTAGTCCTTGCATTACAAAGGACCAGAAAAGCATTGTGGCACTGCATCTGAACTTCAGCGTGATAAACTGCATATCCTGGAGGCCACATTACAGCATTACTATCCTGACATAGTGATATTCATTGACGCTATAAGATTAAAACATATTTCATTGATAAAATAATACTTACCAAAATAAAGTAAGGATGACTGGCTTATCACTGGCCACAAAATCAAGAGATACAGCAATGGAGATCCTTTTTACTGTCTATGAATTTAAACTGATTGTAATAGTTGCTTAAACCGGAAATGATACAGCTCGTGGTTAGTATAAATAATCACTAAATAGTCATGAGTTGATTATAAAATGTCGATCTCTGAGTCCATTTTCAACCTAAGCCCAAATGTAGTCCAGAGAGAACTACTAAATGACAAGTTCATCCATCAGAAACTCTTCCTTCATACAGAGTGCATAATAGCTGAGATATTGTTCTGACTAACATTGTGGAATTGTAATGTTTTGAACAATTCAAGGTAAGTGAGATTACCATGAACAGGAAGTGAAACCCCAATTTTAACTCAATATTGCTTAGGCAATGTTTGGAATGACAACTCTTCCAGAACGAGCAGTGTGAAGCTTGGGAGAGTTTAAACTTTGGATCTGGTTTGCATATCCAATGGAACTCCCTTTTCCATTGCTGATCAGTTCTACCATTCACCATCCCTTCCAGCACAACCTCACCTCCATCACAGTTGGAAATCTCTCTAGCAGGAGGCCAGAGAAATGATCTCTAGGGGCGATGAGAAAAGATGCTTGAGAGAAGATTGTTTTATTGCTGTAAAGGTTAGTAGTGGGATGTTCAAAGAGCCTTGACAAATGATGCTAGAAAAGGCGACCAGTCTGCATGACATTGATTGTTCTGTTTCCCAAAAGCCATTATTTTTTCCATCACTCCTCCACTGGCTGACAGGGCAGTTGTGATGTCAGATATTAAACCCTGACACTTGTAATGGCTGCCATATACCAACTCAGCCATGGACAACTGCACTTCCCCTTTTGGAGCAGATCTCAGCTGCAGCAGGATCCACAGAGACTATCATGCCAACACGGGCAAAGGAATTTAGAAGAACGCTCAGGGATCTCATTGAAACCTATTGAATATTGAAAGGATGAGATAGGATAGATGTGGAGAGGATGCTCCTCTGGTGGAGGTATTCAGAACTAGAGGGCAGAGCCTCAAAATTGAGGGGCAACCTTTTAGAACAGTTGTAAGGAGGATTTTTTTTAGCCAGAGAGTAATGAATCTGTGGAATGCTGTGCCACAGACTGCGGTGGAGGCCAAGTCTGTGGGTATATTTAAAGGGGGAAATTAGTCGTTTCCTGATCAGTCAGGGCATCAAAGGATATGGCAAGGAGGCAAGTGTATGGGGTTGAGTGGGATCTGGGATCAGCCATGATGGAATGGTGGAGCAGACATAATGGGTTGAATGGCTTAATTCTGCTCCTATGTCATATAGTCTTATAGTCTTTGGCTTTTCTGAAACATAAAACGCCTCTGCATTTTATTTGAAAAATGTACGTCAGTGACTTCGATGCTCTAGGACGGGGGTCGGCAACCCACGGCTCCAGAGCCGCATGCGTCTCTTTTACCTCTGCGCTGCGGCTCCCTGTTGCTTTGGGAAATAATTGGTCAGTATTTAATTAAAATGTATTTTATGTTAGTTTGTTAGTTTTTGAAATGTAATTCTAAATTTGAAGATTATGGTGATCTTGTACAATCTAAATAAGACGTTGTGGCGACCCATTTCCTGGCACATTGGAACCGGCTCACAATTAGCCAGCGTTCAGGCTAAGGGAGATAGCCTACGGGGGTTTGTGAGTCTGTGTCTTTTGCAGCATCCGTGCCCACGGGGGCCAGATTGAGGGAGGCTTAAAAGCAAGGCTGTTTAGTTTGAATAAAGTTATTCGACTGCAGTTTACTGACTGCGTGAGCACACCGCTACAACGTGTTTTTATCGCTATTAATATACGTCACCACTGCCAATACCTGACACCCGTCAGTGCGCGATTTCTTTAATTTTTCGATCCAAGGTAGGCCAACTATGGAGAATTCTAAAAAAAGAAAAGTGACTGAAGAAAACAGAACGTTTAATGATACGTGGACAGATTCATTTGCTTTCACTGTTGACGAGACTGGTTTACCGGTATGCTTAATATGCAATGAGAAACTAGCAAACAACAAAAAGTCAAATGTCGCAAGGCATTTCCAGAATAAACACGCAGCCTTTGCTCAAAAATATCCGGATGGAGATGAGAGATAAAAAGCCGTTTCGGAACTGATGCGGAAGGTTGATCTGAGCAAAAATCATTTCACGCAATGGATGAAGTCTGGAAAACCAACGACATACGCTAGTTATATTGCCGCTCAGGAAATAGTCAGGCACGGGAAGCAGTTTACAGATGGTGAATATATAAAAGAATCTTTCATTAAGATTTCAGAACATCTATTCACGGACTTTAAAAACAAGAGTGAAATTGTGCAGAAAATCAGGGATATGCCCCTCTCTGCAAAGACTGTCAAAGACAGAACCATAAAAATGGCAGAAGACATCACAAGACAGCAAACTAAAGATATCAATTCAGCTGTGGCCTACTCAATTGCCTGTGACGAGTCTAAAGACAAAGGTGATATTGAACAAATAGCACTGTTCTGCCAGTATGTAAACTCTGCCGGGCCACAGGAAGAACTGATTGAGTTGATACCTCTAAAAGACCAAACACGGGGCGAGGACATCTGTGAGGCTGTCTTGAATTGTTTAAGAGCCAAAGTAATAAAGACCACCCACCTGGTGTCAGTAGCTACTGATGGGGCACCGAATATGACGGGAACGCACAAGGGATTTGTGGCTTTACTGCAGAAGTCGCTGGACAGAAAGCTGCTGACTTTTCATTGCATCTTGCACCAAGAGGCACTGTGCGCTCAAACATTTCCTCCGGAATGCACAGAAGTAATGGATGTTGTCATTCAGATTGTCAATAAAATAATGGCAAAAAGTTTAAATCACCGTCAATTCCGTTTGTTACTGGACGAGCTGGAAAGTGCATATTCTGATCTCCTGCTGCACAACAAAGTCCGATGGCTGTCCAGAGGGGAGGTGCTGAAAAGCTTTGTCACATGTCTGGAAGAAGTGAAAACTTTCCTGGGCAGCAAAGGGCTGGAAAAGCTACACTTCATGGTAGACATGACAGCGCACCTGAACACGCTGAACACAGCTCTTCAGGGGAAAGGATGTACAGCCCTACACATGTTGGAGGATGTTTTGGCATTCGAGCGCAAGTTGACAGTGCTTGCCAGAGATTTACAGAAAGGCACATTGTCTCACTTCCCCAATTTGAGAGAGTTCAAACAAGGTCACGACATGATAAATTCGGAGTACTTACATTCTGCAATCATCGCAATGCAAACATCATTTGGGAAACGCTTCTGTGAGTTCAGAGAGGAAAAAAACACATTATCCTTCCCGGTCACTCCACTAAGCATCGATCCTTCCCTACTGAATACGACTGCTTTGGCAGGTGTGAGTAAACCTGATCTTGAGATGGAACTGGCCGACATAGCCGACAAAGACATATGGGTGTCCAAGTTTAGACGCTTGACAGCAGGCCTTGAAGATGTTGCCCGTCAGAAGGCCGTTCTTGCTCAGAATCACAAATGGAGTGATATTAAAAACCTCCTAAAACCGGACAAACTTGTGTTCGAAACATGGAATGCTATCCCCGACATTTATGTAAACATTAAAAAGTATGCGCTTGGAGTCCTGTCGATCTTTGGATCCACATATGTATGTGAGCAGGTGTTCTCCAACATGAACTTTATTAAAAACAAACATCGTGCACGCCTCACAGATGACAGCTTGCGATTCTGTGTAAAGATGAAGGTGACGTCATACAGCCCTGATGTGCAGATGCTGTGCGCTGAGGTCCAGGAGCAGAAATCCCATTAACCAAGTATGATACATATTTTAATAGCCTATTATTTTACGTATATTCATATTTTTTATTGTTCAGTGAAATAGTCCTTTTATTTTTCAGGTTGACAGCTGGCTGACGTTATTTTTGGTTTGCTGCTGGCGGAAAATTTAAGTTCGGCGTTTTTCATAAATACAAGAAGGACTCAAATAGACATTGAGTATTTTACTTAAAAGTAACCTTCAACCCAACGTCTTTTTTTCGGAGTTCAAAATGTTTTTGTTGCATGCAGAAATGTAATTTCGTTTTCTCTGCAGGAGTTCATCAATTTCATAAATGCAACACATTATAGTTTGTTTATACATAGCATAAAGGCAAAAAAAAAACATATGCAGTATTATTTCATTTTAAATGTCAAACGGGTTTTGTGGCTCCCAGTGTTTTCTTTTCTGTGGGAAACAGGTCCAAGTGGCTCTTTCAGTGGTAAAGGTTGCTGACCCCTGCTCTAGGATGATTCCAGAGTTATTGAACATGTTGTCCAATGCAGTCTCTTTGAAATTGCTGGAGTCTTGGGAACAAGATGCTGTCGCTTGGCCTGTACAAGTGGAGGCTCAATTTGCACTTAGACAAATCCCCACTGACAACACCAAATAGTTCTATGTGGTGGCATCAATCAGCAACTCCATGGTTGCACGAGTGGTGAGTCTGCCTGGGCACCCACCCGAACATGATAAATACTGATCGCTGGACACTCACCTTTTGTAGACTTTTGGACTAAAGGAGCCTGAGTGTGCCAAAAAGTCCCTCTCCTTGCTCAGCCTTGGCAAGGGTAAGCCTTTAGAGCTAATGGACCACATGTTGTCTCTCCTGGGAAATCACCATCCTTGTTTTATTTTAAAGAATTTGTCAGGCAGCTAATGCCTGATCAAGTTTGCATACCCCTCATTAATGCATCTGTGAAGGACTACAGGGAGCTTGCTAAAATGGCTGATAGTCTACTCTCAGCTAGGCAGCGACGTATCATTCCTCCTCCTTTCTCTATCTCAGTTAGCCTGGTCAGTAAGATCCCAACATATAGATGCCCATGCCTGCGAAACAGGCGCAGCTGGGCCTGTACTTTTACCATGCTCACTTTGGTGGGAATGTTAGGAAGTGTCAACTGCCTTGCAGCTTCAATAATGCCAACGCATCCAGATGTCAGAGTTCTATGAACGCTGTGGGTTCCAGCTACCAGGGTTATCTACTGCCTATTACAGATACGCTCTCAGGACAACGCTTTCTGTGCGACACCGGTGCCCAAGTGGGTGTGCTGCCAGCATCGCTATTGATCGGAGGCAAAGAGCAACTAAGCCTACCTGGAGACTGCTGAGGGAAACAAGATCCAGACTTATGGGACACGACAAGTGACACTTTACTTCAGTGGGTGATGTTGTGCATGGGACTTTATCCTGGCTAAGGTGGCTAAACATCTGCTCGGTGCAGATTTCCTGTGTGCCCAGGGGCTGTTGGTCAATCTTAAGAACTGCTGGCTTGCAGATGTCACAGACTTTGGGTCATCACCCTCTCCCCCAGTAAGGTCCACGCAATGACTCTGTCAAACACATGCACCACTGTATGTGAGTTTACTCAACTGCTAGGTGAATTCCCAAAGCTCACCAAGCCCCCGTTCTCCATGACCGTCACAAAGCATGGTGTCCGTAGCACATTTCCACAATTTTCCTGTCAGTCAATGCCTGAGTGAGTATACTAGACCAACAAAAGCTGACAACCGTGAAGGCTGAGTTTGCCAATGTGGAAGGACTTGGTACGCCGGTCGAGTAGCCCCCGGGCTTCACCCCTCCATGCGGTCCCTAAGTCTGATAGTGGTTGCTGCCCATATAGCGCACGTTGGCCCAAAGCTGCCGAATGCTCCTCAGATATTAACCCCTTCATTTCCAGAATCATCCTTGTGAACCTCCTCTGGACTCTCTCCAATAACCACACATCCATTCTGAGATATAAAGTCCAAATCTGTTGACCATACACCAAGTGTGGCCTGACTAGTGTCTTATAAAGCCTCAGCATCATTTCCTTGCCTTTATATTCTATTCCCCTTGAAATGGGAACATTGCATTTGCCTTCTTTACCACAGACTTGACCTGTAAGTTAAACTTCTGGGAGTCTTGTACGAAGACTCCTAAGACCCTCTGCACCTCTGATGTTTGAACTTACTCCCCTTTTAGATAATAGTGCACACTATTGTTCCTTTTACCAAAATGCATTATTGTAATTTCCCAACTCTGTATTCCATCCACCATATCTTTGCCTTTTTTTCCAATTTGTCTAAGTCCTGCTGCAATCGCATTGCTTCCTCAGCACTACCTACCCCTCCACCAATCTTCATATCATTTGCAAACTTTGCAACAAAGCCATCAATCCAATATCCAAGTCATTGACAAACAATGTGAAAAGTAGCGGTCCTAATACTGAGGAAGACCGCTAGTCACCGGAAGCCAACCAGAAAAGATCCCCTTTCATTCCCACTCACTGTCTCCTAGCAGTCGGCCATTCCCCTATCCATGCCAGTATCCTTCCTGTAACACCATAGGATTTTATCTTGTTAAGCTGCCTCATGTGTAGCACTTTACTAAATGCCTCTGAAAATCCAAGTAAGTAACATCCACTGCTTTGCAGCATCTGCTGATCTTCTCTTGTTTGTGACATCCATTGCCTCTCCTTTGTCCACCTTGCTTGCTACTTCCTTGAAGAACTCCAACAAATTTGTCAGGCAAGATCTCCCTTCACAGAAACCATGCTGATTTTGTCTCATTTTATTATTAGTCTCCAAGTACCCTGAAACTTCATCCTTAATAATAGACTCCAACACTTTCCCAACCAAAGAGTTTAGGCTAACTGGCCTATAATTTCCTTTCCTTTGCCTTCCTCACTTCTTAAAGAATGGAGTGACATCTGCAATCTTCTATTCCTCCAGGACCATGCCAGAATCAAGTGATTCTTGAAAGATCATGGCCAATGCATCCATTATCTCTTCAGCAACCTCTCCAAGGTCTCTGGGATGTAGTCCATCTGGTCCAGGTGGCTTATCCACCTTAAGACCTTTGAATTTACCACACACTTTTTCCTTTGTAATAGCAATAGCACTCACTTCTGCTCCATGATACTCAAAGACCTCTGGCACGCTACTAGTGTCTTCCACAGTGAAGACTGATGCAAAGTACCATTATCATTTCTTTGCCTCCATTACTACCTCACCAGCCATAACAACTCTTTTATTGAACAGCAAAATATTAAACTCAACACATGCTAAAAACACTTTACATAATTACATATTCATGTCAGACCAGCCTCTTAAAGTGAAACCCCAGCTCAATGTCAGTGGTTGTAAATTATGTACATTTCCACCAATTACATTACCCTAGAACATTGGTGATGAAATAGGTATTGTTGTAAACATATTCAATAGTTCTTTGAAATATTTCAGAGTAACAATGCAATTGACATTATCAGGTAGTTAACCTGACAGCCATGAATGTTGGCAACTTGCAATACTTAATTCAAAAAGTTCATTATATCTGCAAATCACCCACATGGAGGTGGGTCATGTTAGTCTCCTCAAGCATATCCTATTCTTCTTTCTCAAACAGCGATGGTGATATAGCAGACCTATAATTATATTTTACATACTATAAGGAGGCCATTGGTACATTCTGTACGTATCATGTCATCAGAGGGGCAATTTTCTGCATTGACTAGACCTTTATTGTCAACTGTATTGCTCATGTAGTATTCAACTGAATAACTGCAAAGGTATAATATTTATGGTTTATCGCCTTGCTTTGCAAACCTAAGCCAACTCACTTTAGTTATAGCTGCAATTATGATTTTATGTTAGGTCAAGTACAACTTTGTGTATAAAAGTGTAGCATCATACAACAAAGCAGTTAATTTGATTTATTATGTCTGGATAAAATCTTTCAACAAACTAAGTTGGAATACCTCAGTTGGAATACTAGAGCAGCTAAGACAATTTAGACTCAAACCATATTTTCACCACAAACTGCCCAGGAGTCATTCTCATTCAGCACTATTAAGAATGGACTCAGAAAGATTGATGCTGAAAACATAAAAGAATGCAGATGCTGTAATCTGGAGGAACAAGCAATCTGCTGGAAGAACTCAGTGTGTTGAGCAGCATCTGAGGGAGGAAAGGATTAGTTGATGTTTTGGGTTGAAACCCTACATCAGGAGTTGATGAAAATGACTGATGCTGATTTTTGTTGTCACACTGAATATGCTTAATCAAAGCTGTGTACTTTTCATTACCTAAAGAGATTACCTAAAATATATTGGCAATATGCATGTTAAAGACAACACAGGAGTTATAATAGAGAAAGTGATCCAAATCAGCCATAGAACAGCCAAATTAACATTAAAATAATAGAATTAATTTGCTATCATTAATGATGACTATTACACTATTGGATGTAAGTAATGAAGAACCAATTGATCCACTATTGCCCCAAAAGGGTAACAGTGGGGTGGCTCTGCTGGTAAAAAATTAAATCAACTCCATAGATAGTGGTGACATAGGACTGGAAAGTGCAAAATTGCTGGGGATAGAGCTAAGAAACTGCAAGAGAAAAATGACCCTGATACGGGTTATATACAGACCTCCAAACAAAAGAAAAGATATGGTCTACAAATTACGATGGAAGACAGCAAATGCTTACCAAAAGTGAGTTGTTATGATTGTCATGGAGGATTTCAATATTCTGTTAGAAGGGGAAAATCAGGATGGTGTTGGATCCCAAGAAGGGGACTTTGGAGAATGCTTATGAGATGGCTTTTTAGAACAGCTTGCAGCAGACACCAATAGGTGAACAGCTATTCTCGATTGGGTGTTGTGCATTGAACTGGAATTGATTAGAGAGCCTAAGGTAAAGGAAACCTTAGGGACCAGTGGTCATAATATGATCAAATTCACCCTCCAATCTCAGAAGGGGGAAGTAAAGTCGAATGTATCAGCATTAAAGGAAATTACAGAGGCATGAGAGAAGAGCTGGCTATAATTGATTGGAAGGGAACACTAGCAGGGATGACGGCAGAGCAGAAAAGGCTGGAATTTCCTGGAGCAATTTTGAAGGCACAGGATAGATACAAGGAAGAACAGGTATTCTAATGGCAGGATGGTGCAGTGATGGCTGACAAGGGAAGTCAAAACCAACATAAAAGCTATGTTCCAAGCCTATACTGTCCTTCCCCCATTTTTCCTACGCTACGTCGATGACTGCATTGGTGCTGTTTCCTGTACCCATGCAGAGCTCATTGACTTCTACCCTGCCTCAAACTTACCTGGTCTATTTCTGACACCTCTCCACCCCCCCCCCCCCACCAATCTCGCTGTCTCAATCTCTGGAGGCAGCTAATCTATTGATGTCTTCCGCAGGGATTGCTCACTACATGACTCTCTTGTCCATTCATCCCTCCCCTCTGACCTCCCTCCTGGCACTTATCCTTTCAATCAAAACAAGTGCTACACCTGCCCCTACACCTCCTCCCTTACTAACATTCAGGGCCCCAAACAGTCCTTCCAGCTGAGGCGACATTTCATCTGTGAGTCTGTTGGAGTCCTATGCTCCCGATGTGGCCTCCTGTATATTCGTGAGACCTGACGTAGATTGGGAGACCGCTTCACCGAGCACCTATGTTCCATCCACCAGAAGAAATGGGATCTCCCAGTCGCTACCCATTTTGATTCCGCTTCCCATTCCCTTTCAGATATTTCAATCCATGGCCTCCTCTACTGTCGCAATGAAGCCACACTCAGGTTAGAGGAACAATACCTTATATTCCATCTGGGTAGTCTCCAATCTGATGGCATGAACATCAATTTAAAGAACTTCTGGTAATGCCTCCTCCTGCTTTCACCGTTCCCCATCCCCCTTTTCCCTCTCTCTCCTTGCCTGCCCATTGCCTCCATTTGGTGTTTCTCCCCCCTTTTCTTTCTTCCATGGCCTCTGTCCTCTCCCATTAGATTTCCTCTTCTTCATCCCTGTATCTCTTTCACCATTCAACTTCACAGCTCTGTACTTCACCCTTTTCCGTTCCGGTGTCACCTACCACCTTGTGTTTCTCTCTCCACCCCCTCCACCTTTTAAATCTATTCATCTTTTTTTTTCTCCATTCCTGCTGAAGCGTCTTGGCCCAAAATGGCGACTGTATTTTTTTCCATAGACTATTTCTGGCCTGCTGAGCTCCTCCAGCATTTTGTGTGTGTTGCTTGGGTTTCCAGCATCTGAAGATTTTCTCTTGTTTGTAAAAACCAAAGAGAGGTCATATAATAGAGCAAAAATTAGTCAAAAGTGTGAGAATTGGGAAGCTTTTAGAAACCAACAGAAGGCAACTAAAAAGTCATAAAGAAGGAAAAAATGGAATACGAAAATAAGCTAGCTAATAATATTAAAGACAATACCAAAAAAGAAATGGTGGACAAACCAAATAAGTATTTTGAATAAGCACAGACTGAATAAGTCTGTGGAAAACACTAGCAATATATTGGAAGTTCAAGAGTGTCAGGGGCTAGAACTGAGTGGAGTTGCCGTGAATAGGGTGAAGGTGCTTGGGAAACTTGGGTAGATAAGTCACCTGGAACTGATCGTCTATAACACAGTGTTTAGAAAGACACTGCTGAGGAGATTGTGCCGGTAATAGTAATGATACCTCAAGAATCAATGGGTTTCTGACATGGTTCCAGAAGGCTGGAAAATTGCAAATGTCATTCTGCTGAACAAGGGAGAGAGGCGGAAGAAAGGAAATGATAGACCAGTTGCCCTGCCCTGGGTGGTTGGGAAGATGTTGGAGTCGATTGTTAAGGGAAGATGTTGGAGTCGATTGTTAAGGATATGGTTTTGGGGTACTTGTCAGCACATACCAAAATAGGCTAGAGTCAGGGAAAAGCTAGCCTGACAAATCAGTTGCAGCTCTTTGAAGAAATAGAAAGCAGGATAGACAAAGGAGAATCAGTAGATGTTGTGTACTTGGATTTTCAGAAGCCTTTGACAAGGCACCAGATACAGGCTCCTTGACAAGTTAAGAGCCCATGATATTATAGGGAGGATACAAGCACGGATAGAGCATTGGCTGATTGGCAGGAAGCAAAGCGTCAGAGTAAAGGGATCTTTTTCTGGTTGGCTGCTGGTGACTAGTGGTGTTCCACTGGGGTTGATGTTGGGCCAGTTCTTTCCATGTTATACATTAATAATTTAGATGACGGAATTGATGGCTTTGTGGCCAAGTTTGCAGATGATTCGAAATTAGATGGAGGGGTAGGTACAGTGGTATGCAAAAGTTTGGGCACCCCTGATCAAAATTTCTGTTACTGTGAATAGCTAAGTGAGTAAAAGATGACCTGATTTCCAAAAGGCATAAAGTTATAGATGACGCATCTTTTTAATATTTTAGGCAAGATTACTTTGTTATTTCTATCTTTTATGGTTTCAAAATAACAAAAAAGGAAAAGGGCCTGAAGCAAAAGTTTGGACACCCTGCATGGTCAGTACTTAGTAACATCCCCTATGGCAAGTATCACAGCTTGTAAACACTTTGTAGCTAGCTAAGAGTCCTTCAATTCTCGTTTGGGGGATTTTCGCCCATTCTTCCTTGCAAAAGGCTTCTAGTTCTGTGAGATTCTTGGCCGTCTTGCATGCACTGCTATTTTGAGGTCTATCCACAGATTTTCGATAATGTTTAGTTCAGGGGACTGTGCGGGCCATGACAAAACCTTCAGCTTGCACCTCTTGAGGTAGTACATTGTGGATTTTGAGGTGTGTTTGGGATCATTATCCTGTTGTAAAAGCCATCCTCTTTTCATCTTCAGCTTTTTTACAGACGGTGTGATGTTTGCTTCCAGAATTTGCTGGTATTTCATTGAATTCATTCTTCCCTCTATGAGTGAAATGGTCCCTGTGCCACTGGCTGCAACACAAGCGCAAAGCATGATCGATCCACCCCCGTGCTTAACAGTTGGAGAGGTGCTCTTTTCATGAAATTCTGCACCCTTTTTTCTCCAAACATAGGGCCAAAAAGTTCTATTATAACTTCATCAGTCCACAGGACTTGTTTCCAAAATGCACCAGGCTTGTTTAGATGTTCCTTTGCAACCTTCTGACGCTGGATTTTGTGGAAAGGTTTTCTTCTGATGACTCTTCCATGAAGGTCATACTTGTGCAGGTGTCACTGCACAGTAGAACAGTGCACCATCACTTCGGAGTCTGCTAAATCTTCCTGAAGGTCTTTTGCAGTCAAATGGGGGTTTTGATTTGCCTTTCTAGCAATCCCTATGAGCTGTTCTCTTGGAAAGTTTTTTTTGTCTTCCAGACTTTAACTTGACCTCCACCATTCTTGTTAACTGCCATTTCTTAATTACATTACGAACTGAGGAAGTGGCTACCTGAAAATGCTTTGCTGTCTTCTTATAGCCTTCTCCTACTTTGTGGGCATCATTTATTCTAATTTTCATAGTGCTAGGCAGTTGCTTAAAGGAGCCCATGGCTGCTGATTGTTGGGACAAGGTTTGAGGAGTCAGGGTATTTATAAAGCTTTGAAATTTGCCCATTTGCATGAGGAAACCTGGCCTTTCCTAATGAAGACTGTTAACAACCCATAGCCCTAACAAGCAAATTAAGGTCTGAGACCTATCTGAGAGCTCAAATCTGTTGGGGTGCCCAAATTTTTGCATGGTGCTCCTTTCTTTTTTTCCACTCTAAAATTGTACAAAACTAAAATAATACACTTATCTTGCTTAAAATGTTGAAAAGAATGTTTCATCTTTAACTTTATGACTTTTGGAGATCAGTTAATCTTCTACTCACTTAACTATTCACAATAACAGAAATTTTGACCAGGGGTGCCCAAACTTTTGCATGCCACTGTAGTGTTGAGGAAACAAAGAGGCTATAGAAGGACTTAGACAGATTAGGAGAATGGACAAAGTCATAGGTGGAATATAGTACCAGAAAGTGTGTGGTCATGCACTTTGGTCGAAGAAATAAAATTGCAGACTATTTTCTAAACAGAGAAAATATTCAAAAATCTGAGATGCAAAGGGTCTTGTGATTTCTTGTGTAAGATTCCTTAAAGGTTAATTTGCAGGTTGACTCTGTGATGAGGAAGGCAAATGCAGATGTTAGCAATCATTTTGAATGGACTAGAATAAAAGAGCAAGGAGTCTTTACTTCAGTCTTCATAAGGCACTGGTGAGGCCTCATTTGGAGTATTATGAGCAGTTCTAGGCCCTTTATCTAAGAAAGGATGTGCTGACAATGGAGAGTGTTCAAAGGAGGTTCATGAAAAAGATTTTGGATTGAAAGGTTTATCATATGAGGAAGGTCTAATGACTCAGGGCCTGTACTCACTGGAATTCAGAAGAATGAGAGGGGGGGGGGGGATCACATTGAAACCTATCCAATATTGGAAGGACTCGATAGAGTGGATGTGGAGGGGATGTTTCCTATGGTGGGGGAAATCTAAGAATAGAGGACACAGCCTCAGGATAGAGGGATTCCCATTTAGAGTGGATATGAGGAGGAATTTCTTTAGCCAGAGAGTGATGAATCCGTGGAATTCAATGGCACAGGTGGCTATGGAGTCCAAGTTATTTGGTATGTTTAAGGCAGCAGTTTATAGATTATTGATTAGTCTGGGCATTGATTAGGGAGAAGGCAGGAGATTGGGTCTGAAATGGAAATGGATCAAGTTTGATGAAATGGTGAAGCAGAATTGATGGGCAAAATGGCTTAATTCTGCTCCTATATCTTATGGTCCTATGGAAATCTACTTAATGGTATGTGATTCTAGATCCATTCATGTGCTTGATTCATGACTCCTATCTGTAATGGCGAGGCAAATACACATGTTTCAGGGACAATTATGAATTGACAACAAGATGATTGGTGAAGTTGAGTGTAAATGGAATTAACAGATTAATTGAATGTTGATGGAGTAGCAAGCAAAGCTTTCAGGCATTTGGATTAATTATTTTGTGTCCTGTTTGGCAGAAAATGCAGTACAGATAGAGTTGTCAGAACTGTTTGAGTGATAAAGCCATTTCAAACATTGAAATGGAGAACTTATTTATTAAGCCCTGCAGAAACAGTTCCACTCAAGTACTGTGGAACACATGAAGGGAAACTTACAGAATCCTTTCATTAATCATGCTATCGGGAGAGTAAGATAGTAAATAAACTGCAGGAATTGTCTGAATCATTGTCATTTATGAAACGAAAGTGAGAAACTTAATTATATTCCTGAACTTAAAGGAAAGTAGGCAGCTAGCGTTGTAGGAGACACCGGATAAAATTGATTCATTATGTTG
Source organism: Hypanus sabinus (assembly GCF_030144855.1). Taxonomy (NCBI): domain Eukaryota; kingdom Metazoa; phylum Chordata; class Chondrichthyes; order Myliobatiformes; family Dasyatidae; genus Hypanus; species Hypanus sabinus. The sequence continues at coordinate 42,016,540 of NC_082719.1, read as the reverse complement.
ACTAAAGACAATTATTGAACTATCTATTTACTGTACTAGCATTCTCGGTTGCCTTCATCATGTTCAATGAATCTTTATCTGTCACAACTCTAATAATAAGATAATTAGATGATATACTGGTTAAGTGAGGCAGAGCAAATTTAAGTTCTATTTAACGAACAATTTATTTTTTATACCAATTAATGTAGTGAAATTAAGCATTATTATTATGGATGTGGCTGCTCCATATATTAACCATATTGTAATGGCAAAGCAAATGCAATCACTAGTGCTCCATTAAATCGAAATTTCAGTGGAGAATACTTTACTGGTGTTTCCAATTGGAAAATTGTTTCTGTGTCTTTCTTAATCTCATGAAATCTATCAGACTATGAAACAATGTCTCTAGAAGATGATACTGCATGATGATCAAATCAAAGAGGCTAGATAAAAAAGATATGAATAAAACAAATAACAAGCTACATATAGTGAGTGTATTCATATATTGACCATCCTGGTAATAAAAAAGTAATATATTGCTTGTTAACTTAAAGGTACTTACACAAATTGGACACTGTGTACAGGCATTTGAAAGTTGAATGAGGTCCTATTGGAAGGTAATTTGGTTCAAATTTGCTGAGATAAGTAAAGTCGAAGCTGCAGTAGGAGTATAATTAACCTTCTACTCTTTCAGTAAACCTTTATTAGACCATTATAAATACCCCAGTTGATTCTTCTATTAAAACAATGCATATTAAATGCTGGTGTTGTAAAGCATTGTAGAGGATATGAAATCCTCCAGTGATTCACACTTGCTGAAAACAATATCATGCTGCAAAATAGCACAGAAGATACTAAAGAGCGATAGCAGGCATAAATACAGTGATGAGATGAAGAAAGGGAAATTCATCTTTGTAAACAGAAAAGTGATGTTCAACAATATGGATAAATACAAATGACTATTTCTTATGGGGAAGGTATTCAATGTACTAAAGTGGGCAGAAGCGAATGAACAGTTGTTGCACATATTATTTCAGTGTACTATTTTACACTCCTATTGTAGACTTATTACATTCATTAAGAGATAGACACAGTAATTCAGCCCTATTTATGAATAATTTGACAATTATCAATGTGGAGTACAAATGAGGAATGAAAAGAATGGAAGGGGGAAGATCTGCAAAAGGATAATATCAAAGAGGTATGGTGCATAATGAATTAAGTTTCATAATGCAATCTTCTCTAAAGAAAAAAGAGTCAGATAGTTAGACTGTAACGTCACTGTGGGAGTTTGAACTTTCGAACCACCTGTACAACCTGCAATGGGACTGAATTCTGGAAGGTGCAGGACAGCTGTGGTATGGTGGGAATAGGCCCAATCAAGGAAGTGGGGTCTGGGCCAGAGAGAAGGGAATGAGCCAATGTTTGGCCATCACTGGGGGGGGAGCTTGGAGGCAATTTGTTTCACCAGAACTGAGCTGAGGCGAGTAGAGGTGATGCAGTGGAGATAGCAGGGCCTGAACCCGGACCTGAGAGTAAGGAATTTGATCGATTTAAGCATTGAGTTGAATTGGAAAAGTTGGGTACAGGCTGAACTGAGGTGGTGGGGTACCAGCCTGAGAGCACTTTGAAGCAGCAAGATCCAGGTCTGAGAGCAAGGTCTGAATGATTTAAGTACCAGGCCATCTTGAAAAGGACAAAGTTCCAGGGCCGGACATAAAGCATGTGCTGGTTCAAATTGCTGCTCTGAGCAGTTTACTCATCTCCGCACCGAACCGTGGCCGCGGCCTGCAACTACCGCAATGTGAACTCACTTCTGCGAATTTCAATTCTGAATGCTATTTGCTTACTTCTTTAGTTTGCACAATTCTTTTTATTTTTTTTATCTCTGCATGTTGGGTATTTGATGGCCTTCTTTTGTTTTAATGGGTTCTATTGGGTTTCTTTGTTTTGTAGCTGCCTGTAAGGCATATCTCAAGGTTGTATAAAGTATACATACTTTGATAATAAACGTACTTTGACTTTGATTTTGAATTGACCAAATTTTGGTCCATTCACAACAGTCACTGAGTTAGATGGTGATGTTGAATTTAGAACGAGAGGCGATTTTTCAAGTTCACTCTGGAACACTCCTTCAGAAATGCTACATATTTAGGCAAAGATAAGTACATTGGTTGAGGTTAGTAGGGAAACCTGAGAATGCATAAGTGCAACATGGTTAACAAGGCAGAATACAAGAGTGAGACAGATCAACTAGTTGAGCGGTGTCACAACAACAACCTTGCACTTAACATCAGTAACACCAAGCAATTGAGTGTGGATTTCAGGAAGGGGAAGTTGAGGGAGCACACTCTGTCGTCACTGAGAGTTCAGCAGTGAAAAGTGAGTAGTTCAAATTCCTGGGTGTCATCATCTATGAAGATCTATCCTGGGCCCAACACATTCATGCAATTATGAAGAAGGCCCACAGTGGCTATATTTCATTAGGAGTTTGAGGAGATTTTGTATGTCACCAAAGACTAGAGCAAATTTCTACAGATATACCTTGAAGAGCATTCTAACTGATTGCATCACTATTTGGTATAGAGGAGCCATTGCGCTGGATCGTAAAAAGCTGTATTGCCTTATAAACTCAGCCAGCTCCATTATGGGCATTAGCCTCCCCACCAATGAGATCTTCAAAAGTTGATGCCTCAAAAGGTGGCACCCATCATTAGGCACCCCCACTACCCAGGACATGCCCTCTTTTCATTACTACCATCAGGGAAGAGATGGAGAAAATTCAGCATTTTCGGAACAGCAGCTTCACCTCCACCATCAAATTTATAGGTTATTTTATGCATTGCACTGTACTGCTGCAGCAAAAAGAACAAACTTCATGACATTTGTTAGTGATAATGATCTGATTCTGGTTGTGGTGAAATAAGTGATTGTGGAAGGAGGTTAATTTCAAAAATAACATCAAAAGGACAAACACAAAGTCAGTGTTCAAAATGACTGTTATATTCATTTTCTGTCCAGCCATACAATTGGAATTATCAGATAATGCCAGTACTTAACCACCACAAAGCAAAATTGTGGTGAAATATCCACAGCTTGATTTTTCTGTCAAAACTTCCCTCAATTTAACAGTAAGACTATATCGATCTCACTCTACTTTGAAGGCTTCCAAGTCTAATCCCTAGTGTTTACACCACAAAATAGCAATTGTGTTGAAACATTACAAAGACTTTTATCTTTCAAGTTCTTAATTTACAAGTTTATTTTGCTTCCAAATTTGATTTAATGTAAATAAACTTGTATTAGCGCCTGCATTAAGATAAGTTTAGTGCCTAAACATTGAAACACATTCAATTTTTCATGTGTTCTTAAAAAGGCAACTGAAGATCATTAATAGGTTTGCGACTGAATTTGCAACATGGTCATCGATGTACCGAGAATATAAACCAGCAGAATCACCATTACCATTTAAAACGTCAAACATTAGTCAAAGGAAGCCCTGCAGCCTATTTCTTGAGCAGAGACAAATAGCTTCAAATAACCATGTCCCAGCTATATCTCCCAGTAGACAATTTTCCCCAAGGGTCCACTCCAGCTTTCTAATACAGCTGTTTTTTTTTTACTGCATTTTTAGAGCAAGGACATTATGCTTCCCATTAGAGGGAACCTCTTGAATCAATGATAAAGACAAAGGCTGAAATATGCCACCTCAATGTCCCTGAGTTCTTCCATCTCTGTTCTTGTTGCGCAGTAATTGGATGGACACATTTGAACAAATTTACATGCTATTACATAGGTACCAGTGTTCTAATTCCATGGGAAGGCCTTGGCTGGAAAGGGAGCTAATGCTGTCATCCAGTTCTCTATCATTACATCCAACATTTTGCTAATCTCAATTATCTTTGCCATATCTGCTTTTCTATTAGTCTATTTTTGAATGACTGTAGGGTGGTTTCTGTGATTGTAGAACCTTTATAAAAGACTAAGATAGAGCATCTCCCACACTCGAGCAAGCACTTCCAGACGAAAATGATTCCAAAGCTTCAGCTGAGCCTTTGCTTGTTTGGTATTCACCTTGAGGACGAGTATGTTCATGAAGCCTTCTTCCAATAGTTGTTTCTTCATAAACACGGTCCAACATTGGCAAATGCAACAAGCTCCAAAGGGGCAGTTTCCATAATGTATTACACTATGACTCTAGATTTCTGAAAAGGCAGGACCGTAGATATGCTAACATCTGCACTCACCCCATCTTCAGTGATAGAGTTCCTCTTGTCCTCACCTACCACCCATCAGTCTCCGCAGCCAACACATCATTCTCTGCAGCTTCTGCCATACCCTTGCAAGCAGCCAAACTGCTACACCTGCCTATTCACCTCCTCCCTCACCTCCATTTAGGTCCCCAAACAGTCCATGCAGGTGAGGCAACACTTCACCTGCAAACCTGCTGGGGTCTTTTACTGTGTTGGTGCTCCTGATGAGGCCTCCTCCTCATTGTAAATTCGGGTCTGCTTCATCAAGCACTCTGCTCCATCTGCCAAAAACAGAACTACTCATCAGCCAAAGGCTTTAATTCCAATTCCCATTCCTGTTCCGACATACCAGTCCATGGTCTCTGCTTATGCCACGATGAGTTCAGCCTCAGGGGGAGGAGCAACACTTATATTCTATCGGGGTAGCCTCCAAACTGAAGGCATGAATATCGATTTCTCCTTCTGGTAAAAATATCCCTCCCCTCTCCTCCTCTTCTATTCTCCCTCTCTCACATGCCTATCACCTCCCGTGGTGCCCCACTCCTTCCCTTACTTCTAAGGTGCACTCTCCTTTCCTATCAGATTCTTTCTGCCCTCCCCTTGATTTTTTTATTCTATCATTTCCCTCCTTCCTTTCAAGCCCTGAAGAAGAGACTCAGCCTGAAACATTTCTTGGTGCTGTCTGACCTGTTGAGTTTCTTCAGCATTTTGTGTGTGTTGCAGGGAATTTGCTTAACTCTTTCAGTAGCATTCCATTCAATTTTAGTTAATGAAGTCCTGTGTAGTAGCTTACTACATATACATAAGCTACACTCACCAACCCTTCACCCCCTCCACTAACCCTAACATCCCATAACCCTGAATTCTATAAACCCTCTAACCCTTGACTGTAGGGATTTCTCATCCCAAGACTAAGCATTGCCCCCATTCACCCTATGCTCTGTTACTAAACACCATTTGACTCAGAGTAACACCCACTGACTCTCAGCTCCCGCCACTTTCACCCAACACATATTCGTAATTGTAAACAATACCCCTACTTTAAACCTCCTAACTATTTCCCCTTAACTTGCACACACAACTAAATAACAATACAAGAATACACTCTGAGTAAGTGCAACAATAAACAAAAAACCATAGATCCCAATAAAGGCAAGTCATGTTGGATCAGTTTAATGAACACATGGGCAAGATCAAAGTGGCAGGGTCAGGTGGCACTGTATCTCTGGTAATGGGATCAATAATCATAAGAGGAATCATTTTTCTTACTGCCGGAAGACTGACAGGCTAACATTCAAGCTGCATCATCCTGGTCCACCAAACACCAATAGAAATGGCAAGATCCTCAAGAGGCAAGAAAAATCCAGAAAGGTTAAACCCAAGTTGGAACCACAGAAAACAATAGACTCCCTAAATAAAGGATGGATATCCAAAGAAAGGGTCACCAGCTGCTAAATCAGCAATAACTTGGTTTCAAATAAAATAACAAAACAAGGATATAAAATAGAATAACTCCCAAACTCACAACAATCTTCATGATGCATTGCTTCAGGTTATCTAGTAGCATCATCAAGAATGCCTGTTGCCGTGGGGAAAAATACCAGCAGCTCGAAAACCCAAATATCCTGAATTAAGAGCTGTTCTTCTCCACTCCGATCAGACTCCTGAACCAATGAACTTTTCATACCCTTTCCTGGTACTGCTGTCATGTTCTCATAATCTTAACTTGTCTCAGTTATTCCACTAATGTCATAACAGTATCTTTACACCTCTTCAGATGGCACTTGAATCTTTGCTCCATTCTGTTTTTCATTCGTTATTTTATTTATTGTTGTGTTTATTATTGCCATGCAATCTATTTATGCCGGGAACTTCATGCGAGCAAGGAATTTCATTGTAACATGGTGTGCGTGGCAATAAATTAATCTAATATAACTATGGATGTGGTTCCATGGTAGTGTAGTGGTTAGCTCGATGTTCTGGAGTTCAGAGTTCAATTCCAGGGCCATCCTGTAAGAAGTCTCCGTTCCTCCTCCCCATAGAATGCATGATTTTTCTTCAGGTTCTCCGGTTTCTTTTCACAGTCCAAAAACGTACAGGGTAGGTTAATTGGTCATTGTAAATTGTCCTGCTGTTAGATGAGGGTTAACCGGGTTTGTCAGGGGCTGTTAGGGGATGCTGTGTTTCGAAGGGTTGGAAGGGCCTACCTGTGCTTTATTTCTGAAAACAAAATGCTTAGAAGGGTACTTTGCAGAATCAGCTGAGCTACATATGTCCCTGTCATTTCTGAATCTGATACCAAAACTAGTGCTGGGAGCATTGTGAACTTTAATTCCTTGTTAGTTTGATTTTAGGTTTGAGATCCAAAATCATGCGAATATTTATACCAATTTATAAAATCAGGTGACACTCTACTAAAATTTAGCCTACGTGGCTAGCAGAACGATTTTTTTGCGTGCGTAAATGTAACATTATTAGTATAGTTTTTGGCATGGGGCTCCACAGTAGCACAGTGATTAGTGCAACACTACTACAGCTCACAGCATCGGAGTTTGTAGTTCAATTGCAGCACTGTCTGTAAGAAATTTGTACATTCTCCCCATGACCAGCATGGATTTCTTCCACAGTCCAAAGACATTAGTCGGGTTAGTAGGGTAACTGGGCGTTGTAACTTGTCCTGTGATGAGGCTAGGGTTAAGTAGCTGGGTTGCTGAGCGACATGGCTTGTTGGGTCAGTCGGGCCTGTTCTGCACTGAATCTCTAAATAAATAAATAAAAAGATAAATAAATAAATGAATGAATGAATAGAATAGAATTATATCAGGCACCAAGATCAGATGAGAGTTTGCTGCCTTCAATAAAGAGCTATAGAAATGTACAGCAAAGAAACAAGTCCATTAAATCCGTCCCAACCATTTACACTAATTCTACACTCATCTTGTATTTAACTCTCTCCATATTCTTATCAACTCCCTCAGATTTTACCATTCACCTATATACTATGGGCAATTTATAATATCAAATTTGCCTATAGTTCACACATTTTTAAGACATGGGTGGGGAACAGGGCAGGAATATAAGAGAAAACCCAGTGTTATAGGGAGAATGTGCAAATTGCACACAGGCAGCTTCAGAGATCAGGACTGAACCGGTTACTGTAGTTGTAAGGCAGGAGCAATCTCTTTAAGTTACCTTAGTAAGTGGCAGCACTTAAGAGTGTAAACAGTAGAGAGTACAGTATTTGTATTATTTATGAATTGGGAAAATGTGCCTAGCTAATTAGAGCAAAAGATCAGAAAGATGGTTTAGTCAAGATGTTAATATTGCATTTAAATAAATTTGGAACACAAGAAGACATGTAGAATATAAACCGAAGATTTGGACTACTAATTTATTTACTTTATCTTTTTAATATTCTAACGTAATTTGCCCTTTTAATCTGAACCTGGCCTACTGATTATACTGCTGTTGCAGTTTGGGACTATATGGCTTTCATGCATTATTAAAGCAATGCCAATACTGTGAAACTGCCTCTGTGTGTGCCATTTAGTATGGGAAATTGCGATTCCCATGACAAACCCCTTGAAAAACTTTAAATATTCAGGTAATAATAGACAAGACATATCAATGTATATTGACAGTGATTGTTCGAGGTAGGTTACAAATGGGCTGACTGATAGAGTTGTGCTGTACAAGACACATCAGATTTTACCAGCATGTGTATTATCATTTCTTTTTGTTCCATTTGGAAGTTGTTGTACTTATTTTATTTAGTATTTACCATTGAGGGGCAAATGGCATTTTATGTCAGAAGCATATAAAACAAAAACTCTGTCAGTTAGCCTAGTAACATAGCCTTGAACATAGAAAATAAAACAGTACAACACAAGAATAAGTCCTTTCATCCATAATGTCTTTATCAATCATTGCGCCAATCTAAACAAATCCCATCCGCCTGTGCATGGTCCATATTGCTCTAATCCCTGCCTGTTTGTGTGCTCCGTGAATTTAAAGGTTGTTGTAGTTTCTTCCTCCTTCACTGGCACCGTGTGCCAAGCCCCTATCGTACCTGTGTGAAAAACTTACCTCAGAAATCTACTTTAAACTTTCCTCTTCATACCTGAAAGCCGTGTCCTCTAGCATTTGACATTTCCATCCAAGGAAACAGACTGACTATTTACCCTCTCAATACTTCCCATTGGGCCTCTGATGGTGTAGTGGCATCAGCACTGGACTTTGTGGTAGATGGTCCTGAGTTCAAATCTGGCCGAGTCCCAACCTGGGCAGCAGTAGAAGAAAGGCCTGGGAATCTACCTCCACGTCCTGCCACGAAAACCATATGGACAACGACACTATCCATAGGGTCGCCATTAGTCAACATCGACTCAGTAGCACTCAACATCAACATGCCTCTCACTATTTTAAAATATTTCTAGGTCACCCCTCAGCCTCTTTCTCAGCTCCAGAGAAAACAATCCAACTCCATCTAACCTTTTCTTACAGCTAATGTTCTCTAATCCAGGCAACGCTATAGTGAACATCTTCTGTAATCTCTCCAAATTCTTCTTATCATTCCTTGTATTACAGTAACCAGACTGTACCCAATATTCCAAATGTGGCCAAACCAAAGTTGTAAACAATGTAACAACATGATTTCCCAACCCTTATACATTATACTCTGACCAACAAAGGCAGGTATTGTATAAATTCCTGATGCATCTGACCTCCAAAAGTGAAACAATTCACACTTGTCCAGGTTAAACTTCATCTGTTATTTCTCTCGCCGTACTTCCAGTGAGTTTGTACTCTGCTATATCCTTTGATAACCTTCCTCACTGCCTCATCATCCACAACTCCACCATTTTTATATTGTCTGCAAACTTACTAAACAACCTAACAATATTTTCATCCAAGTCATTTATATAATTTATATACAGTATGTATAGCATATATGTGTATATACACTCAATGTATATACGTAACTTATATACCTAATAAAGTGGCCACTGACTGTACTGCTGCTGTAGCTTATCCATTTCAAGGTCTGACATGTTGTGCGTTCAGAGATGCTTTTCTGAACACCACTGTTGTAACATGTAGTTTTTTGAGCTATTGTCACCTTTCTGACAGCTGGAACCAGTCTGGCCATTCTCCTCTGACCTCTCTCATTAACCAGGCAGTTTTGCCTTCAGAGCTGCCTTTCACTGGATGTTTTTTTTTGTTCTCTGCACCGTTATTTGTTAACTCAAGAGACTGTTGTGCATGAAAATCCCAGGAGATCAGCAGTTTCTGAGATATTCAGACCACCCTGTCCTGCACCAATTATTCCATGGTCAAAGTCACTTAGGTCGCATTTTGTCCTTATTCTAATGTTTGGTCTGAACAACAACTGAACCTCCTGACCATATCTGCATGCTTTTATGCACTGAGTTCCCACCACATGTTTGGCTGATTAGATATTAGCATTAACAATCAGGTGTACAGGTGTACCTAAAAAAAGTGGCTACAACAGAGCACCCGGAACAGATACTTGCAGAACACCACTGGTCACAGATGTCCAGTTAAAAGAATACCCCTCTACCATGACCCCTTGAAACTTATGACCAAGCCAATTTTGAATCCAATTTCCTATGTCTCTGTGGATCTCCTGCGTCTTAACTTCTGGATTGGCTTACCACCAGGGACCTTGCCAAGTGCTTTACTGATGTCTTTATATACAACATTACTACCTTAACCTCAGCAATTATCTTTGTCACATCCTCAAAAAAACTTAGACGTGCACAGTCACTGGCAATACACATTAATGTGTCTTGCATATGGTCCAGTGCAATTGAGGTGGGCATCATCGACGAGCACACAGAATGCCTTTCTCCTAATTGGACTACAGAAGATGGTGATGGGCTTTCCTTTTAAAACAAAGCAATCTGTAAAGCAAAGGAACTCTCACACTGTTATTAGGATAATTGAAACAGGATTCAACAAGTTGAATTGTTGCCGCAATAGTGCATCTGAAAAGCACCAAAAGATACTGAAACATCATCTTGTTTGACGCCTGCAGGATATTTATTGAGACTGAGGAATGGGACTACTAACTTAGAGTCTAAACTTGCAAGAGTCACAAGCTAAAGAAGAAGGCCAAGCTTGTTCTGGATTCTCTCCCAGCTCTCTTTTCAAAACAAAATTTGGAATATGCTTCCAAGCACAAGAAATAATTTTTGTACAGTATTATAGAAATGTAGCATTTTTTCATAATATGTTATAGGATAGCCACATCCCTTCCAGACATGGCTTAATGATGTTGATAAGACCTAACATTTCAGACTGATATAGAGACCAATATTCAAACAGAGCCATCTGAGGACAGAAAATCATTACAGGCTGGCTATGGTTTATCTGACATTAGGCGCCTCTGGCGTAACATTAAATGTACACTCCCATCACAATCAATGAAACTGCTCCACAGTGCAAATGAGCTGCCCATGAAACTAACATAATGAGTTTCAAGAAGAAAAAGAAAATCAGCTTCCATAAATTTTATATATCCATAAAATCAAAATTACTGTAAAATTCTTTCATAAATATTTATAGTGAGCTGTGCTCCTTTCATCTTTTGTTTGCCGTATTTGTCACCTGTTTAAGTTTATAACAGTGAAACTTCAGCCTAGGGTTTGACTTGTTTCTGTTCATCAGTTGTTGTGTGAAAACATTGATAATTTATTTGTACTTGAGAAGTAAAATGCTTCAGATGGTATTATAAAATTCAATGGCACTCTCAGCATTGGAATCTGGGCATTCTCTATTCTCGTTAATGAACAGTCAAAGTGAAGAGCAACCCCATCTCCCCTGACACCCCGCTCCATGAGATTCATGCATGCAACCAAGCTGACAAGTATCACAATAATGTACATTATTCATATCCCATATCCCAGTGTTTGACTGAAACGCTAAAGCTATTTTGAACTATGGGCAATTTTGTGTGGGAAATGCATTTGTAGTACAAACCCAAGTTATGATATTCTAAATTTATTGTGCAGGAAACTCTTCCATTCGTTGGCAAGTTAACATAAGTTAGCAGCAGTCTGCAATTCAATCAGCTCTGTACTTAGAGGTGGAAATTTGAGGGTGAGCATGTCAAAACATTTTCACCTACTAGATTTCACCCACTACCACACATTGTAATGTGAAATTTAGTTAAATGCATATTGCTTAGCTTGGAATGATCCAAGTTTATAAGCAAAACCTGAGCCATTACAGGGAAAATCACATATTATAAATAAATTCTTGTGAACAGAATTCTACACCACAGTAACAGTCCATTCACCCACCTGTTCTTGCCCTCCACCCACTTGTTCTCATTCAAGGTTGTCATAGTATTGTTTCATATAGTGGATGACGCTACAACCAGAGGGCACAGTCTCAGAATAGAGGAACATCTACATAAAACAGTGATAAAGAGGAATTTCTTTAGCCAGAGGGCAGTGAATTTGTGGAATTCATTGTCACAGATGGCTGTGGAGGCCGTCAATTGGTATATTTAAAACAAAGGTTGATAAGGTTGAACAAAGGCATCTAGGAAGAATAGAGTCAATGTTTCAGGCTGAAGCCCTTTGGCAGGCCCGAAATGTTGACTGTACTCTTTTCCCAGTTGCTGCCTGGCCTGCTGAGTTCCTCCAGCATTTTGTGTGTGTTGCTTGGATTTCCTACAGATTTTCTCTTGTTTGTGATTAGGTTCTTGATTAGTCTGGGCATTAAAGGATACGGGGATAAGAAAGGAAAATGGGGCTGAGAGGGATAATAAATCAGCCATGATGGAATGGTGGAACATATTTGATGGGCTGAATGGCCTAATTCTGCTCCTATGTCCTATGGTCTAATATCTTATTTATTCTTTTTTTACCCTCAAGCTTCCCCCAAATGCATTCATTTTATTTGCCTCTACTTATTGTGGTGCTGATCTCCAGTCTCTCACAACCATTTGGGTAAACAGGTCTCTCTTTGTTTAGCTATTAATTTTATTGATGGCTGTTCTGCTTTTTCAGCCCATCTATTGCTTCTCTCTTTACACACTTCAAATACTTTGAGAATCATATTGCTCTCTGACAGAACAAGTCTCAATCTTTACTGATCCAAAGAGACCCATTTTGTTCAGTCTTGCTTAATAAATATACATTCCAAGTCTGGCATCACTTGCGTGATTCTTTTCTGCATGAAATCTCGTGTCTCTCTATCCATTTTATAATAAAGATTGTTATCTTTATTAGTTTTATTTGTCAGATGTGCATTGAAACTGTGAATCCTTGAAACATACAGAGATGCGTCATTTGCCTCAATGACCAACACAATTCGAACATGTGCTGGGGAAGCCCACTAGTAACACTGTGTTTCCAGTGCCATCGCGGCACAGCCACAATGTACTAACCCTAATAAGTACATCTTTGTAAGGTGAGAGGAAACTTGAGCACTTAGGAAGAACCCACATGGTTACAGGGAGAATATGCAGACTGCACTCGTACCGTACCTGAGGCCAAGGTTGTGAGGCAGTAACTCTGTTAGTATTAGCTGTCAATCACTTGTATCAGAGTCAAATAACAGTAGTAATATTTTTGTCAACCGCAAACCATTTGGAAAGCATATGGTTATGAACGGGTTTCCATTTTTATATATGTCCATATGCAGGAAAATCGCTGGATGCTGTAAGCGTATCTCCACAGTAGTGTAATGAATGTCTTTCTCTGTCAGGTTGAAATGGTACAGTCTGACTGCGTCTGTTCAATGGTTGTCTTCAGTGAGCTGTTACAATTTTTAATGCATTATTGTTGCACGTGTATCAATGGAAGCAATTCTTTGTCAGTTTTCAAAGGAAGGCTCATAAGTTGCTTCTGCAGTGAAACTAGCAGCTTCTGTTCTTAAAAGACAAAGGTGCTTGACCACAGCAAGGAGGTTACATGTAAATAGATCTTTTTATTCAACACTGGTTCTCATTCAAACTTAGTAACATTTAAGAGATCTCTTACATGTATCCACAAGTTGGACATTCATAAACCATGGAGGGGCTGGATATGGAAACAGCACAATCCCAAAATGTTTTGGCATGTGTGGAAAGCCCCGTACTGCTTGCTTGAGGGCCCACCACAGCAAAATTCAGTGGTATACTAGGTCTCAAGTATCATGTGCAATAGAATAGACCTTGTATCTTAACATGCTCAAAGACCTCCCCTTAGAACTGGAGGAAAATAGGTGAGTTGTGGTTCCTGATGCCAAATCACACTGAAGTGAGAACGGGGTCACAAGGGATAGAGAATTAATGAGAAGGTAGTTATAGATATCCATCTGTGAGAATAATGATCCAAGGTTAAGATGGAACATCAACTGATAAGTTGTGGATGACTGAAGAACTGGTTGTTTAGAGTAAATGTGGATTAGGGTTGTGGGATCCACAAATGCAGTGGGGTATGACTCTCCGAGGGAGCAAGTTTATAATTTTCATGTGTTCAAGTTAAAATGGATCTACCTGAAGTTGGTTAACAATGTCAGACTCTGCAAATTATGACAGGGAAGCCTTATTTCCCATGTGAAGTTCTGCATCTCATGATAGGGTATTTAAGAAGGGATGCCAAGAAGTGCATTATGCTGCATGTTCAGAAGCTTCTGCAAACTAACATAAAATAATCATTGAAGATCTGAAAGTAAAATTGAGAACATCACCATCCATGCAGGATATGCACAATTTCTGTTACTGATCCTCTGTTCTTAGGATTCAAGCCTGCAACACACAGAAGAGTCACACTGTGCAGAGAAATTTCTTAGCCAGTGACCTAAATTGCAATGGGTCACAATTTTAGCATTTACCCAGAATGTAACATTGGCTCTTTGACACACAAACTCAACGGAATGAACAGGAAAGGCATTTGCATTACAACAACTAACTGTACAGTTACAGTTTCAACATAGCCCCTGTTCACCTCTGCTGTTAGCAAATCATTGCCAGATCAGGAATGTGGGTGATTACTGGGGATCATTTTGTCCGTGAATGATTATTCCCTGCTCATACATCCCATTCAATTACTTTTATTGTAGAAACGTTTTTTCGGGAGACCTGTGTAGACTATTTTTTAGACAGGGAGAAAGTTCAAAAATCAAAGGTACAATGGGACATGGAATACCTTGTGCAGGATTCCTAAAGCTTAACTTGCAGGTTGTGTTCATGGTAAGGAGGGCAAATGCAATGTTAGGATTCATTTTGAGGGGACTAGGATACAAGAACAAGGATGGAATGCTGAGACTTTATAAGGTATTGGTCAGAATGCACTTGAAGTATTGTGAGCAGTTTTGAGTGCTTCATCTAAGAAAATATGTGTTGGCGTTGGAGAGGGTCCAGAGGAGGTTCATGAGAATGATTCCAGGAATGAAAGTGTTAATATATGAGGATCATTTGATGCCTCTGGGCCTGTACGCACTGGAGTTTAGAAGAATGAAGCGGGATCTATTGAAACCTGGTGAATATTGATCGGCCTAGATAGGGTGGATGTTTCCAAGAGTGGGTGAGTCTAGTACCAGTGGCACAGCTTCAGAGTACAGGGATGCCCATTTAGAACAGAGATGAAGATTTGTTTATCCAGAGGGTAGTGAATATGTGGAATTCATTGCCACAGATGATAGTAGAGGCCAAGTCATTGAGTATATTTAAAGCAGAGGTTCATCAGTTCTTGATTAATCAGAATGTCAAAGGTTAGAGGGAGAACCCTGGAGAATGGGATTGAGAGGGTTAAAAATATCAGACATTATGAAATGGCAGAGCAAACTCAATGACTAAATGGCCCACTTCTGCTCCAATGTATTATGGTCTTATTGCTTTAGCCACAAGCGCATGATGTGAATATTTGTTATATAAAAGATAGAAAACTCTTGTAACAATCCCATCAATTTCTACAATCTAGTTAGAACCTCAGATAATTTATCTGCTGTTGTGCCTTCAATTATTGACCTTTCTATTCCATCCCATCAGGAAGTATCTGATGATTCCAATTCACTTTATTCTATCTCAATAGTATCAGCAGTATTAATTCAACTTCTCAAAAGCTCAGGGTCAAATATTCTTTTCACATTGATAACAATGCACAATTTAACAAGGCATGCATCATTTTCAGAGATTACTGCAGTTTGGCACACAGTCATCACTAGGGCTGATACAATTGTCCTGTAGTTTACACTCAATCCTACAGATACTCCTGCAACAACACATCCGCTCAATAATCACCATCCATCAAAGTGATTTTAGCATACTGATCATTAATTTCACTTGTCACCTCACCTATGTCGCCCTGATAACTGAATGTGCTGCAGAATTATTCTGATGCTTTTCTTCATTGTGTTTCTGTCTTGCTAGAAACATAACACCAGGAATCAGAGCTGGTTAGGATTTATGATACAATCTGGCTGGCTTCTTATTCTGAAACTTGTCTGCCCAGTATAGATAGCCCATAATTGCTCCATATCCTTGGTGTCAATGTCACTCTCAGAATTTTGTACACTTCAATAAGATTACCCACTGCTCTTCTAACTTCTAATGAATTTAGGCCAAAGTTTCTCAAAATCTTTCTTCATGTAGCTGTCTTTTTATTCTGAGAATTAACATGGTGAAGCACTGCTCTGCCTCCTATATGAATAAACCTTAAATTTGAAAAACTATCCACAGTACTTCAGTGTGGTCTCACCCGAACCCTATGAAATTTCATTAAACTCTCCATACTTTATTTTGCAATAAAAAAAAGCAAGATGCTGGAGGAGCTCAGTAGTTTGGGCACCTGTGGTGGGAAATGAGCAGTCAATGTTTCAGTCAAGGCTGCAGCACTTGCTAGCTCTTGAGTCCTCCCTGCTTTAAAAGGTCAGCATTTCATAAGCGTTCGTAATTATTTGTGTTCTTAGCTAAGTGCTCTCTCAACATTGCTTGTGTTCCAAGGGAAGCAGTTCTAAGTCCCCCAAATGATACTAACTATATCCGTTCAATGAACAAACGCCACCCTTCCTCCCATCAATCGGCAATTCCCCCCACAAATCAATCCGCTGAGGCCACTGATCTCCCAGCTCACCCATGTTATCCCTAATTTTCTCCCACCCGGTCCTCCTACCTGTCGCTGCTCAAGCTACCCATCACCAAACGTCCTCTGAGACCCTACAAGTATATTTGGCTTCACCATCCAGTGCTACACCTATTCTCTCCTATTATCAGCTTTCTCTTTGGCAATGCCATGCGACTTTGCTTAAGAGAAAGGCAATCCCGTCTGTCAGGACCTTCCTAGGGAACAACCTGCTTAAAAGGCGCATGATGTTTGAGTAAACCTGGCGGCCAATTCATTGTTCTTAACACTGGTGCGCTTTTTGTATTTTCTGTGGAAAATGTAAATCAAAACTAGCATCAAACATGGTTTCATTTCACTCTGATATACTTGTGTTGTGTTTGAGGATTTTTGAAAAGAATTCTCCCAAAAAATTAAGTTTGAAAGAAGTCGCATTTAAAGATGAATTTGTAAAAGCAATAGTTTTACAAAAATAACAATCAGGTGAAAGTTATTGATAGGTTACAAGAAACTGATAGTCTGCTTAACTACTCACAAGCAAAATCTTTACAGGAAAACAGATGTTGATCTGTCAGTGAAGCAGATTTCAGATGAGAGTTTGTGCTCCTGATAGAAAGTCTAAGGTTAGGATTCAACATAGATGTTGGACCCACAGGACATATAAGACCTTTGTAGAGAGTAACTGAAACAAAACTGGCAAAGGAGGAAGAATTCAGAAAAGAAGGTGGGAAATATATAATGCACTTACATGTTAACCAAATATAAACAGCCATTGAAGGAAAAACTACAGTATAAAAATACGGTTGGCATCCATCTGTCTCAAAAGACAATGGGTGATGAGCATCATCGTCACAAGTTTGGATAGAAGGTATGAAGATCCTGAGATGCCCAGTTGTCAAGATCCCCCTCTTGGCCTCACCAATGTAGTCCAAAGGAAAGCTCATGAAACAACATGTTTGGCACCAGCTTGGCTGCAGAAGCTGCTGGAAGGATGTTCAATGACAACTATAGGGGCTCCACTCTGGATTTCCTGTCTGGGTTTACTCCCATAGCCTTTGTCTCTCCTGAGGCTGCTCAATAGGTAGTATGGCTTTTTACCCACAGCTGGGGATCTAGTTCATGAACACCAGGGCCAGCGTGCTACATGTGCAGGGGCCAGACCTCTTCCCCATCCTCTATAGTTCAGCCAGTCCGAAAGGAGTTCAGTTTCTGCATGTCGCCAGTGAGGAGGCACTACATAAGTCTTGCTGTTGGGGAAGCTATGTACTGGCAGGGAGAGGCTTACACATTCAGCTATCCTTTTCGCAAGACAGCTAGCCAGCTGTGGAAGCTGAAAGTGAGAATGACAAGCACTAACCACTACACTACCACACTAGAGGCATGACAGCAACCATTTTGACACCATATATATATATAAAAATATATAACTGATGAAATAGATTTATAAGACGAGTGAAAAAGCAGCTTCCATCTTAAACCAATGTTAGGAAAATAAAGTGATAAACTCTACAACAAACAAAATGCTGAAGTGACTCAGTGAGCCTGTGGAGGGAATTGGACAATCAGTGTTTCAGGTTAAGGTCCTTCAACTGGATTGAAATATTCAGAAATAAGAGCGGAGAAAGGTGAAGAGAAGAGGTGGAACAAAAACAAGCAATAACTGGTTCCAGGTGAGGAGGAGTGATAGGCAGGTGGAGTTGGGAAGTGTGAAATTGTAACCAAGGCTGGAAGGTGATAGACAGAGTCAAGAAAGGGTGGCAGATGATGGAAGTTGATAGTTAGTTGAAGCATGGAGACAATAAGGGAAGTGAAATAGACAGCTGGACCAGTATTATATACCTGAAGCATAAATTTTTACAATCCGACCAAATGTTTTTTCCTTGTGTTAGTCATGACATTCTACTTAGGTTTTTTTTTCAGTTTGTGCATTTGCAAACCACTGGAATAATTCGACCCCCACAAGTTGAAATTGGTTTTGTGTGGGAAGTTTAACTCCTCCTCAAGTACTTGAATATATAACAGACCAGGAGTTAACAGTCAAATCTGGTGGCTCATAGATCAAATGGTTCACTGAACCCATTTTCTTCCAGTTGAGTTCATCAACTATCGAGAAGTAGTCAGTAATGCTACTGGGAGACAAGGAGTTGATTGCTATTCTGGTCACCTTGAATCCAAATTTCCTGTCGTCATTGATATAAAACTTCAGTTCAATAATTTTCCATCTGGTCTCCACCTCATATCATACGTCAAATTGTACCTCACTAGTTAAAAACATCATAGGTATCATATATGGATTTACCAGCCAGAGAAATAACACATGCAAAATTAGTGGCAGAGCTTTATTGAACATAGAACATAAAACATAGAGGTCTACAGCACTATAGGCCCTTTGGCCCACAAAAAAAAACTTACCCCTGACATCTTCTCGGTACCTATTTCCAAGCACCTTAAAACAATGTCCCCTTGTTTTAGCCATTTCAGCCCTGGGAAAAAGCCTCTGGCTATCCACTCAATCAGTACTGCTCATCATCTTATACTCCTCTATCAGATCACCACTCATCCTCCGTCGATCCAAGGAGAAAAGTCCAAGTTCACTCAACCTATTCTCATAAGGTACACCCTCCAACCCTTGTAAATCTCCTCTGCACTGTCTGTATAGTATCCATATCCTTCCTGTAGTGAGGTGAACAGAACAGAACTTCATTAACATTTTAGAGCTTTGCCTCTCAAGCACCAGCCAAATGGAATAAATAATCAACAGTAGGAGACTGAAAACAAAGACTCTTGAGGAAATTCATAGTAATAGAGGGTGGAAATGACTACAGCAATCAGGAGCAGTGGGGTAGAGGTCTTGTCATTGGACATGGTTAGTCAGCAGCTATTGAGAAGCTGAAACTCATGTAGATTGAAGAGGGTGCAGGACACATACCATATCATTTTCCTGCACAAAGAGACATTATCTAAAGAAGTCAAAAAATCTTAGTTCATTTTGCTAGGAGCTTGACAATGTTGACAGACACACTGAAAACATAATTTAAATCAGCTTCCCTGTTACACTGTGAAAACCTTCTTTAAGTGTTTTAACGAGGGCCCCTTGTCTCTTTGGTTGGACACTCTCATGTAAACAAACATCAGCAGCTCCTCATACACTCCTGAGTCTTCAACCTAATCCAAACCTGTGTTATCTCCTGCCTGCTTGGAAGGTTAATATCAAGGTCCTTTGGACTACTGTAATCACGTAGCAGTGAGGTCAGAAGTATTAAAGTTACAACGTCCTTTTTACAGCTTTGGTTTTCATTGTAAGTTCAAAACAGTTTCTGACAGTTAGGATTTGTCTGTCCAACACTCAGACATTTTAAGTGGCTTATAAATTAATCTTCTACATAATATGAGTATTCATTTTTCAAGGAAAGACTGCATTGATCCACTGGCCTACTGGCAAAGTTATTATGCAGGCCATCTCCAGGTAACAAATGGGTTCCATTTATACAGATGTCTTTAAATTGATTTTGTTTGCAGATCAGAAAATATATAAAG
The DNA here is from genome assembly GCF_030144855.1 of Hypanus sabinus. Classification (NCBI taxonomy): domain Eukaryota; kingdom Metazoa; phylum Chordata; class Chondrichthyes; order Myliobatiformes; family Dasyatidae; genus Hypanus; species Hypanus sabinus. The sequence goes on along the minus strand of NC_082719.1, from coordinate 41,996,694 downwards.
ATATGTACAACTTTGATAACCGCACCTCCAACGCATTGTTATGAATGGTACCAAAAGCACATGAGACTGATAAGAACAATTACTAAATGTGAAGAAGGAGAAGAAACTAATTCTCTTGCTCAAAGGAAGCAATGTAAGTATATTCTGTATGTCAGACTTTTAAATTTAATAATATTATGGAGTTCATTCACATGTAGTAATGCATGTTCACTGGTCCATAAGTCGGGCATTTGTAATCCATGGATGGTCAGTAGACCTGTGCACCCTTTGTTGCTTTGGTGTATTGGGAGTGTGGACTATTAGCCATTGGCAACTAACATACGTCTTTACTGCTATCTTTGAATTTTAATGAAGTGATTTCTGAGTCATAAATAATGCAAAGCTGGTAGCAATGTTTTGCAAATATAAGTGTCACTGAAAAAGTCAACGCTGTTCAGTGGCATTTATGGCTAGGTATTATGCCAAGTGACCTTCTACTGGTCTCCACACGGCTATTTTTTCATCATGCATTTGTGGGATATGAGTGTTGAGGACAAGGCTGGCATTTGTTGTTTGTCCCCAATTACCTTTGAGCCAAGTGACTCACAAGGTCAACTCAGAAAACAGTGAGGTGGGAAGTTCAATGCTATGGACCTGGAATCATACAGACGCCAGACCAGTCTGTAAGTTTTCTTTCTTTAAAGGATGCAATTTAATTTAATTAACATAACTTTATTTATGTCAGATCTACCAGGCTTTTTTTTTATGCCTCAAATGTCAATTTTTAATTTTTTTATGTATTTCAGTGTATTCCATTTTTAGATATTTTGTACCTGTATGTCTGGATAATTTTCCTTCTTTCTGCTCCATTTTAAAAGTAATAGGTTATATTTTTTCAGCATCAATCTTCCTTTGACTCTTCTTCCAACTGTGCAATGTGTTGGCAAAGTTCTACTTAATATTACCTGTCATTCTTATTTTATTATTTCTCTATACTCTCTTCTGTACATGACTATTTATTAAACTGTGATCATGTATCTTCTTTATCATAACTGAACCAATTGAAATGAGTTTAATTTTCTTCAGGGTTACATTTACCCTGGTGAGATTTCTTGTGCATGATCAATCTTTTAGATGGCGCTTGTCTCTGCATCTGTTTCTACAAATGATTAAACAGATTCCTGATTAGAAAACCATGGTGCTTTGTCATTTTTTAAGACTTACATTCATTGTGTATGGCCTTTCATGTACTTCAAGTTTCATAAAACACATTGATTGAGACAAGTAATTTTGAAATGCAATCTCTGCAATAATATAGAACATTTAACAGTCAATATAGTCATGGAGACATAGAGCACTCCAGCACAGAAGTAGCCCCTTTGGCCCAATCTAGTCCATGTCAAACTGTTACTCTGCTGATTCCCATCGACCTGCATCTGGCCCATAGCCCTCCATACCCCTCTTATCCATGTATTTATCCAAACTCGCATTTAAACTTGCATTCACCACTTCCACTGGCACCTCATTCCACACCAGCACCACCCTCTGAGTGAAGAGGTTTCCACTCAACTTCCCCTTAAATATTTCATCTATCACACTTAATGCATGATCTCTAGTCCTAGTCTCAGCCAACATCAGTGGAAAAAGCCTGCATTTATTCATGATGTGCTATGTCATATGACATGGGGGATCATGGTCTTGGCAGTAATTGTTCTTGGCAAATTTTTCTATAGAAGTGGTTTGCCATTGCCTTCTGGCCAGTGTCTTTACAAGACAGCAACCCTGGACATTATCAATACTCTTCAGAGATTGCCTGACCGGTGTCAGTGGTCTCACAATCAGAACTTATGATATGCACCAACTGCCCATAGGTCCATCCACCACCTGCTCCCGTGGCTTCACGTGGCCCTGATCAGTGGTCTAAGCAGATGCTACACCTCGCCCAAGAGTGACCTGCAGGCTAGCATAAGGAAGAAATGCCTTGGTAGAGACATATCTTCACCATGCCACCCATCTGCTTGTGTTAACCTTGTCTATATTCTCCATAATTTTATATACCTTTATCAAATCTCTCCTCATTCTCCTACACTCCAGGGTATAAAATTCTGATGTATTCAGCTTTCCTAATTACTCAGGTCGTCGAGTCCCGGTAACATTCCTGTAAATTTTTTCTGTGCTCTTTCAATTTTATAGGCATCTTTCCTGTATGCAGTTGTCCAGCCTTGAACATAATACTCCAGATTTGAACTCACCAATTTTTTTTTACAACTTTGATATAAAATCCCAACTCATATACTCAATACGTGCACAGAAAGTTCCCTAAATTATTCAGTTTTGTAAATGTTAGATTAATATTGGCTAAGACACTGAGGAAATCTTATCTGTCCCTGTTGAAACTATATCAGGGCACATTTTACATCCACTTAAGATAAAAGAGGCACTACCCTCTTGATACTGTTAAAGTTTGAGCTTATTTTAATTAACATTTCTTTACTGACTCACAATGAAGAATGCAATAATGTGAACTACTGCTAATGGTAGAAAATTAATTTTCATTTGTTCTGACCTGATTTAATGTTATATTCTTTATAGATGAAGGTGTTCATCTCTAAATCCTTCTCAGTTATAAAGAATTCCAGGGCTCTTTCTTGTGGCCTAATGGACATATTGTGGCATTGGAAGCCATTAACTTCCACAAGTAGGTTGGGCAGGGTCAGAAATAGTAGGAAAGTGTTCTAGTGAGGATAATTCTGGAGAGCTGCTGTAGATTCAGCCTATGTCCTAGGCAACTACCTCTGGCCCTTTACTATACACTACGCATTAATATTCGAAAGGGGTGTGAGTGAGGTTGAGGATTCCCTCTTCACTTTTCAAGTGTCCGACCTTAGAATCATTTCTTCAAGACTCTTGATGGAATGCAGCAGTAACCCTGAGTTGGAGGCAGAACTTCAAAATTATTTTATTATGGAACAAGAAAGATTCATGAGGCTCTCTTTTCTTCCAATACTGTTCCCATTTGTCTTAAGACATCCTTATCTACTTCAGGCGATATTTCAGCACCCAGCTAGGCAAGGTAGGATTAAAGTGACATCTTGCACTTTCCTTGGTCATCAGACCTGAACACCACTGATCCTGCCCTCAGCAAATTGGAAATTTCTTCGTTCATCCAAGGCTTCTGGTTGGGGAAGATTCTGAATAATTTTGGGGACACATTCATCCATGAAAGTCTTTATGAAGTCTGTGACGTATTCATTCAGGTCCTATGATGAGTCTTTGAACATGGCCCCGTAGACTCTGAGCAATCCCCAAAGGTGTTCCCCTGCCTCCCTTAACCACTTTCTTGTTGTCCTTACTTCTGATGCCTTGCTCTTTAGCCTCTGCCTGTATGCAGGTAGGAGGACCACCAGATGATCAGCTTTCCCGAAGTGTGAGGTGGAGGAGGTCAGCAACTTTATATTCCTCGGCCTTATCATTTCAGAGGATTTGACCCAGGACCAGCATGTGATTGCTAATACAAAGAAGGCATGGTAGTGCCTCTACTTTCTTCGAAGTTTGCACAGATTCTTCACATCATCTATTTCTTTGGAAAGCTTCTATGGGTGCACAATGGGGAGTATCCTGACAAGTTCCCTCATGTACGAGAAAATCTACGGATGCTGGAAGTCCGAGCAATGCACACAAAATACAGGAGGAACTCAGCAGGCCAGGCAGCATCTATGGAAAAGCGTAAACAGTCAACTTTTCAGGCTGAGACCCTTCATCAGGTCTAGACTTCATCAGCATTTATTCATCATTATTATTATTTGTTCTTCTTTGTAATTGCTTAGTTTATCTTCTTATGCATGTTAGGCGTTATTCTATCTTTATTTGTTTGTATGTGTTTTTTTATTTACTTGAATCTACCGTGAATGCATGCAAGCAAATGAATCTCAAAGTTCAAAGTTCATTTATTATCAAAGTATGTATTCTGTATACAACCTTGAGATTCTTCTTGCAGGCAGCCATGAAACAAAGATGTGCAGTAGAACCCGCGCAAAGAAAAAAAACCCGCACAACAAAACCAATAAACACCCAATATTAAAAAAAATAACAAAACATGCAAATAATAAATCGTAAACAAATAACATTAATCGCAAAGTCCCTGAAAGTGAGTCCCCAGCACTGTGCTGCAGGCCACAGTGCAGTCACTTCAGATCAAATTGTTCAAATGGTAATAAAGAAGTAAACAAAACAACACAAGGGTCATAAACTGCAGAGTTTAGAAAGCGAATCCAGTGCTGAGAGTTGTCCAGAAGCCCTGTTGCTACAGGGCAACAGATGCTCCCGAACCCGGTGGTGTGGGACCCGAGACTCCTGCACCATCCGCTTGCCAGCAGCAATGAAAGAGACCGGTCAATCACAGACAGATGGCGCCGAATATCTGTTCATTTTCCACTCTCTTCTATGATTTTAATTGGTTCAGAGTAATGGAGTCAACCTTGGGTTCATGTTCCACCATTATAAATCAACACAGAATCTCAACCCTGCTGAATCCCCCAAAAGGTCACAGAAACACCAGATCATTCAGTCAGCCAAAGAATATATTCTTCAAGGAGAAATTACAGGCTGTAATCAATCTCAATTCAGAAGAAGAATATTTGTATGAAGAAGTGTATCCAGTAATTTTATAAGCTATCTGCAAAATGTTACTGTTGTCCAGTGGTGTACATACTTCGATAATGAATTTACTTTGAACTTTGAGATCAGGTAGTTCATGCATCTCATCACTCATTGGATGATCTTTCCTGAGGTTCATGAACGCAGATTGAAGATAAAGGAAGATATTCCTGATCAAAAAAACTTGCCAAAGCCCACAGTCCAGCAGTCACATCACCTTTCTGGGAGTTCAGAAATGATGAGAATGATAAATAAGTAAATGATGGTTCTGTTGAAATGTGAAATGTGAATCCTGATCCATGCTTGTCATCTTGATTAGGGTGGAAGAGAGTGAGGGGGGAATCATTTAATCAATAAGGTTCAGCAGTACCAAACAACTTTTCTCATACTATACCTCAAAATATTGTTCCTGTACTGTCTCGAGATTAAATGATAATTCTCACACCAGAAGGGACTGAGCCTTTGACTCAGTGGTAGCAAGCTCATATTTTTCCAATTCTGGCATCAACCTGGAGTGAAATAAAATATCTGTTTCTTATTTGTATGACCAACCTGTCCTCCTTGCCTTCTCTGTCCTCATATCCACAGGAAGCATGGAAAGCTCGCGTGCCTTGTTATTAAGAATAAAACCTAACATTCAGCCTGACAAAGGTCAAAACATACTGCAGATGTTGGAAATCTGAAATAAAAAGACAAAAAACTACTCAAGTTGCATCTATGAAGTCTAATTGTTTTACTTTCCATGATGACCAAAGGTGAAAGATGGTAGTGCATCCATTCACAGTGGCCAGGCAGCTCTAACTAATGGTGTAATTGTTCATCCTTCACTTCTTTATTGTGAGTGATAGCAAGGCACTGCTGGATATTAAGACACCAGGTACTACAAGTCTATCTGACTGACGAATTGTTGAACAGCAGAAGAGCTCTGCAAGTATGACTAATTTCGCACCGTTTTGTCACCTGCAACAGCCACCTTGGGGAGACATCGTCGCAAGCAGAGCACAAGGAAAGAGAAATGAGGAAAGCAAGCTGGTATTCATGCGGGACTAAAGGTGAAACCCTTCAGGCAAACTTTCCCTCGAATCTGCTTTCAAATGTTTGGTCACTGCAAAATAAACTTGATCACCTGTGTCTGAGTCTGAAATAGTGTGAGATGAAGGACAGTGTGTACTCATTCTGACGGAAAAGTGGCTGCAGAATACCATCCCTGAAGCAGCCATACATCTAGAGGGTTTCATCTCTTTTCAGGCTTACAGAATACTCGCTATCTTTGGCAAGACCCACGGTGGAGGTATATGTATCTATGGTAATAAGAGTTGGTATGTGAATGCTTCAGCAGTGACAACCCACTGCTCGCAAATGGTAGTCTTAATGGTGATGCACACCCCTTTCCGTTTACTGAGGGAGTTGGCCGCTATTGTGATAGTAGCTGTATGCATCCCACCCCCCCCGCGCCACATCCCGGCCCTGTGCAAATACCAGGGAAGTGCTGTGTGAGCTCTATGTTGTCATCAGTGACCTCACACACACTGATGGTTTCTTTATTGTTGCTCCAACCTATGCTAACTTAAAAACAGCCCTGCCTAAACTCTATCAGCACGTTGATCTTTTTAAACTGGATATTAGAACCCATTAGACCTAGTTGACACTAACATCCCCAGGTCAATTCTTTGACCACTTACCTATTATACTAATTCCTGGTGTCAAACCATTCCACAGCGAGATAAAGACCTGGCCAGAAGGAGCAAGTCCAGTGTTACAGGATTGTTTTGGAAACATGGACTGGACCACATTCAGGGAGGTGGCGACTTACAACCATCACATTAACATCGATGAGCATGTGAGACCTGTGACTGGCTACATAGAGAAGTGCACTGTCGACAGCTAAACGCGTCTCTGTCAGGACAAACCAGAAACCATGGTTGACAGCAGAGGTGGGCACGGCTGAGAGACTGTGATGCTGTCTTCAGACTGAGGAATAAGAAAGATCTCAGGTCAGCAAGAGCTGCGATTCCCCATGCCATCAGGAAGGCAAAACAGGAGAATATGCAGCCATTTCTGTGACAACAGAGCCATGAGGCGCCTGGGCACATGCAGCAAAGCATTCAGAACCTAACAGACTACACATCAACGACAGTGACGCTTTGCTTCCTGACAGGCTGAATATCATTTACACTCGGTTTGATGCACGGAACGATGTGCCGGTGAGGAAGGCCCCTCCGTTCACCCAAGGAGTAGGCACTCTGACTGGCCACAGCTGATGTAAAGAAGACCCTCGCCAATATCAACCCACATAACTCTGCAGGGCCTGATTACAAACCTGGTCAGGTGATGAGGGACTCTGCAGCCTGGTTAACCAAGGTTCTAACAGACATCTTCAACATCTCTCTGAAACAGTCCACTGACTCCTCAGGCAGCCACTATCATCCCAGTGCCCAAGAGGATGACTGTCTTAACGACTACCATCCAGGGGCACTGATCTCAATAATAATGAAGTGGTTTAAGCAGTTGGTTATGGACAGCGTTAAATCCCATCTTCTGATACATTAAACCCTTTCCAGTTCATTTTTCATTCAAATAGTTTCACTGAATTGCCTCTACACTCCAGTCCATCATGTCCCACCTAGAAATGGTGCCTTATATGTCAGCATGTTGTTTCTTGACTTCAGCTCGGCATTTAATGTGATCATCCCTCAGAAGCTGGTGGGTAAACTGTCCTCGCTGTGTCTCAACACCCCTCTCTGTAACTGAATCCTGGACCTCTTGACAGAAAGGCCACTGTCAGTCTGCGTTGGCTGAAACATCTGTAGCTCCAACACGCTAGGCACCGGCGCTCCCCAGGGCCGTGTGCTCAGCCTGTTGCTGCTCACACTACCGATGCTTGACTGCACTGCTAGATCCAGTTCAAATCGAATCATCAAGTTCGCTGACGACACTACTGCGATTGGCCTCATCAACAATGACAAGATGGCATGCAGAGAGGAAGTAGAGCGGCAGGTAGAATGGTGCAAGCAAAACTAACATGAGTCATGGACAAGACCAAAGAGATGGTTGTGGATGTTAGGAGGGTGCAGGCTGACCACTTCTCATTCCAGATAAATGGCTCCAACTATGGTGGGAGTTTAGCACCAAATTTCTGGGAGTACAAATAATGGATGACAGGAGCAGAAGTGGGCACTTGGCCCTCAAGCCTGCTCTACAATCATCTATGTTCCAAACATTGGAATTGCCCCCTACAACTTCCATCATTTTGTATCAACATTCATTTGTATCTAATTTTTGTCCTAAGTGTGGTCACTATGTTAAAGATATTATAACAATGCCTGTTGTTGTGTTTTATACTTTTTGTACCTTAGTTGCTGGATTTATTTTAAGAACAATGACTTTGCCTCTTAACTTCACTACTTTCTGAACATGCAAAGCTCTCATAGAAAATTGGTTTCACAGACAAAAAGGTGTTCTTCTCTGCAAACATGAAGTTTCTCTTGCAACACAAACAAAATTCTGGAGGTACTCGGCAGACCAGGCAACATCTATGGTAAAGAGAACAGTCAACGCTTCAACCTGAAACGTCAACAATACTCTTTTCCATAGATGCTGCTTGACCTGTTGAGATCCTCCAGCGTTTTGTGTGCGTTGCGTGGATCTCCAGCATCTGCAGATTTTTTCTTGTTTGTGATAAGAAACTCCTCATGGCATTTAACTTAAAGAATAATGTGAGGGATATATTTTTGCAAATACTTTTATTTTACTGTGGTATTGTTTTAACCACTTTGAACTTGGTCTGTCAACCACTATTGATTAACACCAGAAAATGCCATGGGTGCTGTGAATTTTCCACTATTGTCCTTCACCTTGTATCATTGTGATTTATATTGGCTAAGAAAAGAGTGGTCACCTGAACCACTGCCAATGTATATTACTCAGTAAAAATGCTATGTAACCATAAGATACCTTTGTAAGGTTTATGGATCCTACTAACACACAAAATGCTGGAGGAACTCAGCAGGCCACGCAACATCTATGGATAAAAGTACAGATGATCTTTCAAGCCCTGCCGAAGGGACTTGGCCTGAAACATCAACTGTACTTTTTTCTATAGATACTGCCTGGTCTGCTGATTTCCTCCAACATTTTGTGTGTGTTGCTTGGATTTCCAGTATTTACAGATTTTCTCTTGTTTGGTTTATGGATTCTAGTTCTCTGTTGCCTATAAATATACTCAGTGGCTACTTTATGAGGTATGCCTGTGCACCTGCTCTTTAATGCAAATATATAATCAACCAATCATATGGCAGCAAGTCAATGCATAAAAGCATGCAGAGATGGTCAAAAGATTCAGTTGTTGTTCAGACCACATGTCAGATTGGGAAAGAAATATGATGTGAGTGAATTTGGCTGCGGAACAATTGCAGGTAACTAATGGGATGGGTTGAATATTACAGAAACTGCTGATCTCCTGGGATTATCACAGACAACAGTCTCGAGAGTTTACAGAGAACAGTCTGAAAAACGAAATAAAAACATCCAGACTGTGGCAGTTCTGTGGGCAAAAAAGCCTCCTATACATCCTCAGGCTGTGTTGTTGGTTGTTAAAAGCAAACAATGCATTTCACTGTACCGATGTTTCGATGCACTGTATGTGATAAATAAATGAATCTGAATCTAAGATTTCCACCATCTGCAGTTTTATTTGTGTTTAAGTGTTTTATTTTGATGAATTGCTGTGTTTCTCAGATCATGTCCTCAGTTTTCTATAAATATTGATGCAGTATGCAATAGGTCAAATTAATCAGAAGTAACTGCATCGTGCTTAAGCTGGAGGATTTATCTGGAAGATTTTAAGCAGTCAGAGTTGTGATTCTTGAAATGCAAGTTTTAGAAATTTTTGAAGAGGGAATGAGTTCTAATGCAAAAAAATCATTCTAAGCTCTGCTGAAACCACCCTGCTCTAAGGGCATTTTCACTTCTGCCACTTTTTGGTAGCATTTGCCTGTATGTTAGATAATGATTCTTGACACAATTTTATGTTATGGGCAATGTTTATAGACCTCTGTGTGTTAAGTGTGCACGCTCACACACACACATCATTAAAATTAAAATCTTTTAACAAGTTTTCATGTGGTCACAACAGTATGTTGATTGAACTGCGATTGACCTGTGGGCTGTGGATTGAGAGCCTTCATTTTAAACTGTAAATCTATTTAATCCAGTTTTCAAGAAATGTCAATCTATTAATGAGTGTGGTGAACTACATATACCTGTCTAGACACCCCCCCCCCCCCCGCTGATTGCTCCCGTGGCTCCTCCATGGACCCCGGTATAAAGGCGATTGAGGCACAGCCCCGGCCTCAGTCTCCAGGATGTTGTGTGGTTGTCATTTGCTGCTTGTTCTTTCTTCCAGCAAATAAAAGCCTATATCTCGCCTCATGTCTCCGAGAGTTATTGATGGTGCATCAATGAGACAGATGTCTTGAAGAAATTCTGAATTTTGACCTTGTGTTCAGTGTAATATTTGAACCACTGTCTGCCACCTTTTTCATTGGGTCAATTTTTGCTCAAACAGATTGCACTGATATTGTTATGATATGTTAGACCTCTAAAGATTTTGAAGTTTCAGTATTTTATCTTCCCTGTCAATGTCCAATACTGGGGTTACAGTAATATTATTGCATGTCTTTACTCCACTCATTTTAATGTTACATTTTACATCCTGTGCAAATGGAGTTCACAATCTTGGCTATGTTTTATATCACAGAAGCATAGAATAATTGTAATCTATCAAATATTGAAAGGCTTAGATGGAGTGGACATGTAGAACATCTTTTTATAGTGAGGAGTCTAAGAGGGCACAGTCTAGGAATAAATGGATGTCATTTAAACAGAAATAGGTGGAATTTCTTCAGCCAGAGTGGTGAATCTGTACATCTCGTTGTCACAGATGGCTATGGAGACCAATTCATTGAGTATATCTAAGGCAGAGGTTGATGGATTATTGGAGGGCAATCAACCCAACAATGCATGTTAATTCTTTATAAAGCAAATCAACTAGATCCATTCCTCCAGCCTCTTTGAGTGGCCCTGCAAGATTGTTTTTCCCTTTTAGGCACACTTTTCAACACTGTAGTCAAATCTGCCTTGACTGTTATCTTTGGTAATACATTCCAAATCCTAATCACTCACCTTGTGAAGTAAATCCTCACACAACTTTTGGTTCTTTTGTCAATCAAAGTTCAAAGTTCAAAGTACCCATCATTTTGGTAAACATCTTCTGCCGCTGGGGTTTCCAACCTTTTTTTATGCTATTGTTAGATCTCTGTTTATTCTCTGATCCTTGGGGATCTTCCAGAAGGCAGGAATGACAAGCAGTCTTAACTCCAATGATCGTTTATATTTTAGAGTACAAACAAACATACAAATATGAAGGAAGCAAATAAGGAACTGAGAAATGATGCTAAGAGGTACAGTAAATGAATGGCAAAGAATGTGAAGACAAAAAAGAATAAAGATGGCACCTCTGATAAATCCATCACTTTTTATAGATAGGATAAAAAAATTCCTCAGATAGAAATAAAATAGTTAATAAGCTACATAATTAGAACAATTATATCAAATGGGTAATGTACTAATACTTAGCCAATGAAAAATGAGAAAAGTGATGAACCGTTAGTTTAACTGCCATACTGTTTTCTGCCAGTAAATGGGAATGAACCACAGCTTTCTGTGGAAAAGAAACACGAGTTTGTTAAAAGGTACCAAGGTACAAAGTAAAAAGTATTATTTAGAACAAGTAGGTCAAATATGATGGCAGAATATAGTATTAATGGTGAGACTCGGCAGTGTGGAGGATCAGAGGGATCTTGGGGTCTGAGTCCAGAGGATGCTCAAAGCATCTGCGCAGTTTGACTCTGTGGTTAAGAAGGCATACAGTGTATTGGCCTTCATCAATCGTGGAATTGAATTAGGGAGCCAAGAGGTAATGTTACAGCTATATAGGACCCTGGTCAGACCCCACTTGGAGTACTGTGCTCAGTTCTGGTTGCCTCACTACAGGAAGGATGTGGAAGCCATAGAAAGGGTGCAGAGGAGATTTACAAGGATGTTGCCTGGATTGGGGAGCATGCCTTATGAGAACAGGTTGAGTGAACTCGGCCTAGCAAAGGAGGATGAGAGGTGACCTGATAGAGGTGTATAAGATGATGAGAGGCATTAATCGTGTGGATAGTCAGAGGCTTTTTCCCAGGACTGAAATGGTTGCCACAAGAGGACACAGGATTAAGGTGCTGGGGAGTAGGTACAGAGGAGATGTCAGGGGTAAGTTTTTTACTCAGAGCATGGTGAGTGCGTGGAATGGGCTGCCAGCAACAGTGATGGAGGTGGATATGATAGGGTCTTTTAAGAGACTTTTGGATAGGTACATGAAGCTTAGAAAAATTGAGGGCTATAGGTAAGCCTAATGATTTCTAGCGTAGGGACATGTTCAGCACAACTTTGTTGGCCGAAGGGCCTGTATTGTGCTGTAGGTTTTCTATGTTTCTATGTTTTTTAACACCATGGAGCATTATCATTAACCCCTATTCTGCACCCCCTCCACATCCTTGATATGTTTCCCAACCGGCTACCAGAAGTGGACACAACAGTTATGGCTAAACCAGTGTTTTTTTTTAAAGTTTTACTATGACTACCTTGCCCTTGTGCTGAGACACCCTATGTGTGAAGCCTATAATACAGTTTGTCTTTTTAATCAGTTTCTCAATTCGACCTGCATTTGTAATGAGTTTGCAATGGATCAAGTACATATACTCCAGACCTCTCTGTTCCTGTACATCTTTTAGAATTGTACTTATTTTGCTCAAAATCTGATTTATTCTGTCAAAACATAACAATTCACATTTTCCAGCATTAAATTCCAGCTAGTCTATATTTCCTTAGAGTCCATGATCATCCGTTTCACAGTTCAACAAAACTCCAAATTTTGTGTCAACTGCAAACTTTGAAATTGTGCCTTATGCACCCATACATTAATAAATGCATTGTGCTCCCAAATTTTAAAATAACAGGTCTGTAACCAAAAGCAACTTTTGGGATGCTATGTTATAAGCAGTAAACATGTCTCTTAGGGCACAGGTGAACTGCTAGGTCAGAGAGTTTAATTTTTAAATTAAGGAAAAATTCCTAATATATTTAACAGTAGCTATATAATACATCTATATTTGGGCAGCTGAAATAGGTTTATCACAAAATTAAGCACTTCACCAACTGTGAGTGAACTTGATTTCATATAAGTGAGAATTTTTAGAACCAGTTAGATCCATCAGCTCACAGTGGTAAACTATGTACATAATATTTTAAAACTTTTATTTAATTCTTTACAACTTCACCTAAAATTAAACTGAATTGAAATTGAATAGAATATAAAAGCAAGGATCTAATGTCGAGATTTCATTGAGCACCGGTGAGGCCTCACTTGGAGAATTATGAGCAGTTTTGGGTCCCTTATCTTAGAAACAATGTGCTGAAACTGGGGAGGGTTCAAAGGAGGTTCCCAAAAATGATTCCAGGATTGAATGGCTTGTCATATGAAGAGCATTTGATGGCTCTGGGCCTGTATTCAATGGAATTCAGAAGAATGAGGGGTGACCTCAGTCATTGAAACCTATCAAATGGTGAAAGGCCTTGATTGAGTGGATATGAAGAAGATATTTTCTATGGATGGAGAGTCTAAGACCAGAGGACCCAATCTCAGTATAGAGGGCATTATTTTAGATGAGAGTGGTGAATTTGTTGCCACAGGCAGCTGTGGAGGCAAGTCTGTATGTGTATTTAAGACAAAGGTTGATTGTTTCTTGATTGGTTAGGGCATGAGGGGATATGGGGAGGAAGCAGTAGGTTAGGGCTGAGAGAAAAAATGGATCAGCCAGGATGAAACGGTGGAGCAGACCTGATGGGCCAAGTGACTTAATTCTGCTCCTAAGTCCTGTGGTCTTATGGTCTTAATTTTACAGCTTCCTCAAATATTGCAAACGAGTCACAAACTAAAATCTCCATGCTCATAATTGCAGCTGTTGGCATGGGAAGTTTGGTTGGTGATGGCTGATTTCCACACTGCAAAAGATTACAGGGCTGCTTGGGCTCAAATTAATCTGCACAAGGAAATCCGAGTACAGTGGTCTTCAGAATGTGAGCTTTGGTGAGGAGGGTCTGTGGGAAAATATTAACATTGTCCTTTGGTTTAATAGTATGATATCAGCATGTCAGGTTATCAGCCTTTTCTGTGATTCTTACCGTCTCCGAGTTATTTGTGAGGATAAGGCATGTTGTCAGCTGAATGGAATACACAGCTTGTACTGTGTTGGAGCTCATGGTTGTTTCCAGTGTTCACATAGCCACACGTGCAGGAAATTTATCCAGCTTGAGCTTTGCATTTCAGAACTGGAGTTACCATGAGGCAGAGAATTCAAGGAAAGGTAAGCACACTGCGACTTTTGGGTTCTCGAGCAGAAAGAATGAGTGTGGCTGCTGGACAGATTGAAGAGACACAGGCAGGTGACACAGCCATTCTCTGAGCCAATTTCACTCACTGGAAGACCCTCCCTTTTCGATACTACTGGGGATGATGGTTCCTCAAAAGACTGTATTCAGAGATCGGGACATGGCACCACAATGATTGATCTGCATAGAGCAGCAGGAAAAAGATTAAAAGAGAGACTCAGATTGGGGGTTTGATAGATTGAGGGAACATATGAATTTCTGTGGCTATGGACATGATTCCAAGATGATATGTTACCTCTTTGTCCTCATGTCATTGATATCACAGAAGAGCAGCAAATAACATCGAATGGAGAGCTGAACAGCCATATTGTCCATACTGATTCTCACAACACAGGCGGAAAAAAGGATGGGTCTTGCGGGCAGAGTTTTGAGATGTTCAGAATGCAGGACTTCAAAGATAATAGTATCAGGATTACTCTTAGTGTTGGTACTGCTAAGTACAGAAATAGGAAAGACAGCAGATGAATGTATGGCTGGAGAGATAGTGGAAGAGGAAGGATTTTAGATTGTTGAGGCAGTGAAATTCCTCTGCTACAGGTGCAACATATACTAATAGGATGGGTAGCATATCAGTGGGACTTAAGCCAGTATCCCTGCAGGAATTTGCAGGTGCTGTTCTGGAGGGTTTAGACAAGCTTGGAGTGGGGATGGGAACCCCAAAGGGAATTCAGAAAGGTGAAGTTTACACTGGGAAGGTGAAGTTTGAAAAGTAGTTAATTAAAGAGAGCAAAAGCAAATTCGAGCAGGAAGGAGAATCTCAGAACAGAAAATCTTACAAAGATGAAAGTAAAGGCACTGTGTCTGAGTTCTCACTGCATTTGTAAGAATGTAAACAAATTTGCAAATCAGCTGAGTAGTTGCATAATTTTCTATTTTTATTTTAGATTTCCTGCATTTTCCATTTTTTTCAAGGTAAGTGATTGAAATCAGGGCAGAAGTAGAGGTAAGCAGATATAACCTGATTGACATTAATGAAAACAAGGCCGCAAGGTGGCCAAAACTGAACGTAGAACAGTACAGCACAGGACAGGCCACTCTTGATCTTGAAACCAGTTCAACTAAACATCCTCCACCTGTGTATCATCCACATCTTTCCATATTCATGTGACTATCTAAAAGACTCTTAACTCCACCAAATTGCCTGCTTCCAGCATTACCCCTAGTAACCTACTGTAGGCTCCTACTATCTTTGCATAAAAAATAGTTGCTACTTATGTCATTTTCAAACTTCCTCCTCTAACCTTAAAAGAATGCCCTCTGGTACTTGACATTTTTACCCTGGAGGAAGGTTTCTGACAGTCTACACTGCTAATACCTCTCATAATTTTAGGAACATAAGAACATAAGAAATAGGAGCAGGAGTAGGCCATCTGGCCTGTTGAGCCTGCTCTGCTATTCAATAAGATCATGGCCAATCTGCCTATGGACTCATCTCCACTTACCTACCTTTTCCCTATAACCCTTAATTCCCCTAATATGCAAAAATCTATCCAACCTTGTCTTAAATATATTTAGTGAGGTAGTGTCCACTGCTTCATTAGACAGAGAATTCCACAGACTCACCACTCTCTGGGAAAAGCAGTTCCTTCTTATTTCTGTCCTAAATCTACCTCCCCGATGTCCCCTGATTCTAGTCTCACCCACCAATGGAGCCAACTTTCCTGCCTCTATCTTATCTATCCCTCTCACAATTTTATATGTTTTTATAAGATCTCTTCTCATTCTTCTGAATTAGAGTGAGTACAGTCCCAGGCGACTCAATCTCTTCTCATAGTCTAACCCCCTCATCTCTGGAATCAACCTGGTGAACCTCCTCTGCACCGCCTCCAAAGCCAGTATATCCTTCCTCAAGTAAGGAGACCAGAATTGCACGCAGTACTCCAGGTGCAGCCTCACCAGTACCCTGTACAGCTGCAGCATAATTTCCCTGCTCTTAAATTCAATCCCTCTAGCAATGAAGGCCAACATTCCATTTACCTTCTGCTGTATCTGCAAACCAACCTTATGTGATTCGTACACAACCACTCCCAAGTCCCTCTGCACAGCAGCATACTGCAATTTCTTACCATTTAAATAATAATCTGCTCTTCCATTTTGCTTTCCAAAGTGGATGACCTCGCATTTACCAACATTGTATTCCATCTGCCAGACCCTTGCCCACTCACTTAACCTATCTATATCTCTCTGCAGACTCTCCCTATATTCTGCACAATTTGCTTTTCCACTCAATGTAGAATTGTTGGCAAACTTAGATACATTACACTTGGTCACTACTTCCAGATTGGTAAGGTATATCATGAACAGTTGCAGGCCCAGCACCGACCCCTGCAGCACACCGTACACTGCTCACGACTGATTGCTTACCAGAGTACCACCCATGTATCCTGCATCTGCTTTCGATTAGTTAACCAATCCTCTATCCATGCCAGTGCAACACCCCCAACTCTATTGATAAGTCTTTTATGTGGCACCTTATTGAACACCTTCTGGAAATCTATGTAAATAATGTCCATCTGTTCCCCTCTATCCACTGCGCTCATTATAATCCTCAATTATATGTCTCCCCGCAG
The DNA here is from genome assembly GCF_030144855.1 of Hypanus sabinus. Lineage (NCBI taxonomy): Eukaryota > Metazoa > Chordata > Chondrichthyes > Myliobatiformes > Dasyatidae > Hypanus > Hypanus sabinus. The sequence goes on along the minus strand of NC_082719.1, from coordinate 41,979,937 downwards.
CCTTTGACATTCCAGAGAGAATAACCCATCTTTTCAACCTTTCCTTAGAATTAATAACTCCTTATTCAGACTGCATCCTGGTAAACTGTACACAATGCCATGCCGAACAGGCCATTCCTTTCAAAAGGCATATGAATTTTGTCCCGCTGTATCCTATCCAATAGCTTCTCTACCACTGATATGATTTCCACTGGCCTATAATTACTTCAATTATCCCTATTTCTTTTCTTGAACAAAGATACATTTGTTACTCCCCAGTTCTTTGGGACCTTGCCTGTTGCTAGTGAAGATACAAAAGTCATTGCCAAAGCCTAGCAATATCTTCTCTTGCTCCTTTCAATATACCCTGAGGATTTGTCCACTTTAATTATTTTCAGAAGAACCAGCATAAGATCCTCCTTAATCTCAAATCTTCCAGCACACTGACATGTCCCACTGCATTTTCACTGTCCTCTAAATTCTTCACCTTTGTAAATACTGAGTACTTATTTAGTATCTCAGCTATTTGATCTAACTCCAAGCACAAATTCCCTCCATATTGCTTTTTTGGAGCTACCCTCTCCTTTGTTATCCTCTTTTTCATAATGCAAGTATAAAACACCTTGGGATTTTCCTTAATTTTGCTTGCCAAAGGCATTTTGTGGTCCCTTTTGGCTTTCCCAATTTCCTGCTTCAGCACTTTCCTGGTTTCTTTATACTTCACAAGGGTTTGGTCTGATTTTTAGCTTCCAAAACCCAATGTGTGCCTCCTTTATCTTACGGTCTAAATTTCAGACCCCTTGGGTCATCCAAGGTTCCCTTATCTTACCAACTTGGTCTTACTGGAACTCAGCAGGTCTTTAAACAACTCCCTTATGCCAGACATAGACTTAACCAACAGCAGTTGCTCCCATATTGTCCCAGATTTTCAGGGTTATAAAATCACTTACATTTGCAACACAAAGCAACTTTGGGATTTCAACATTTCAGAAGTTCTGAAACTTCTGTATTTATTTGTCCTGTTCATGGAATTCAGTAGCAGAGCACAGAGTTAAGATAATTCTCCATATTTATGCTATAACAGAACAAAGCACACCAGTTCTGTCCCTTGCCAAAGCAAGTCTCTCTAATGACAACAACATCATAATTCCATAAAAACCACAAAATGCTGGCAGAATTCAGCAGGCCAGTCAGCATCTATGGGACGAGGTAATAACGACATTTCGGGCCGAAACCTTTCATCAGGAGTCAAGGCCTGAAACGTCGTTATTACCTCCTCCCATAGATGCTGTCTGGCCTGCTGAGTTCTGCCAGCATTTTGTGTTTTTTATTTGTTTCCCGCATCTGCAGATTCACTCGTGTTGCATCATAATTCCATGTTCATAATACCATAATCCAGGATCTAAATTCACCCCTCTTACCCATAATAGTCCTAACATTGAAATAAATCTATTTCAGACATCAGTCCCACAATGTTTATCAGTTTTATCAGCCTGTCCCTTGCTGTCCTTCCTATCAGAATACTTGTCATACTATCTTTCTTGCCCTTTACCCTACTACTTGTTGCCCAGCTGTTCCAGCCCCTTCCCCACGGTAATCCTCTAGTTTACCACTAGCAAATCCCTTATTTGTACTGGCCCCAACTGTCCTGAAAGAAAACCCAATGATCTATAAATATGAAGCCCTCCCTCCTGCACCAGCTCTTTAGCCATATATCACAATACACTATGTACCTATTTCTTCCTTTACTAGCATGTCACATGGGCGGTAATCCTTAGATTAGAACCATGAGAGTCCTACTTTTAGGCTTTCTACTTAGCTCCATCAAATCCCTTTGCAGAACCTCAATTCTGCTCTTCTCACTACTGCTCTCAGGAAGAAGGTACAGGAACCTCAAGTTGTTAGGTTCAGAATCAGTTATTATCCCTCAACCTCTTGAACCAGAAGGGATAACGTCAAAGTTCACAGTACATATATTATACAGGTATGTATACTACAGTATATACAACCTTGACATTTGTCTCCTTACAGGCAGCCACAAAACAAAGAAACCCAATAGAATCCATTAAAAAAGACCATCAAACACCCAAGTTTCAAAATAAAAAAGAACAAATTGTCCAAACAATAATAAGTAAGCAAATAACATTCAGAACTAAAGTTCATGAAAGTGAGTTCACATCCATGGAACCAGTCATCACTGCGTCCAGCCCAGGAGCCAGTTAGTTGCAGACCACAGCCTTGGTTCAGTGCAGAGATGAGTAAACCTCGCCAAGCAGCGAGCTGAACACCTGTCCATTCCTCACCTCCAGCCCCAACACCATAACCATTTCAATCTGGCCTGGCATTTAACTTGGCCAAACATCTGCTTATTCCTCACTCTTGGATCCAGGCCCTGCTGCTTTGATGTTCTCTCGGTCCTGAGCCCCAGATTTGGCCCATACCTGACCTGGTGCTTGAAATGGCCCAACTGACTCATTTCTTGCTGTGAGGTCCGGAACCCACCGCCTCGACTCTGCCTTGCCTTGGATCTGCATCTTCCAATGGGCTCCAGCCAGTCCAGCAATGACCAAACATTGGCTCATTCCTTGCACTCAGACACAGGCCCTGCTGCCTGTACAAGCCACGCTACAACCGTCCTGCACCTTTGAGACTTCAGTTCATACCACAAAAATGCCAGTTCTAAAGCTCAGCTCCAAAAGGGAAGCTACAGGCTACTGATTATAATGATCATTGTCACCCAACTTCACTTGCCCCATCACTGAAATGTTCCTATAATCGATGGACTCACATTCAAGTGCTCTTCATCTCATGTTCTCAATATTTATTGCTTATTTACTTCTATTATTTTTTTTCTTCGTATTTCCAGTTTGTTGTCTTTTGCACACTACCTGTCCACCCTGTTGGTGTGATTCTATTATGGTTATTAGATTTACTGAGTATTCCCACAAGAAAATGCATCTCAGGGTTGTATATGCTTACCTTTATGTACTTTGAACTTTGCTACTGCCTACGTCATTGATATACACAACTTCTGGGTGCTCAGCCTTCTATTTCAGAATGTCCTGTATCTGCTGCGAAACATCCTTGACCCAGGGAGGCAACACACCCTCCTGGAGTCTCGATTGCAGCCACAGAAATGCCTGTCTGTGCCCCTGTCACTGTTGTTCTGCCTCACTTCAGCATTCTCTTCTTAGTCTTAGAGCTTGTCACAATGTTAGTTGCCTGGGTACTGGAGCTGGCCTCTGGAAGCTCACCCTTCTACCAGTATCGAAAGGGGTTTACGTAGTGAGAGCAATGGTGACAGGGCAATATCTGTCTTATCTGCCTGCTCCCCTTACTTCTCCTGGTGGTTACCCATCTGTCTATAGCCTGCACCTAAAGTGAGACCACCACACTAAAACTCTCATCTACAATATCCTCAGAACCCCAGATGATCCCAAGTACATCCAACTCCACTTCCATTCCCTTAACCCAGTCTGACAAAATTAAGAACTCCGGAACATGCAGGAAGTATATAAAAACTCTGGAGATTCAACATTTAGGAAGTATAGTCAGTAAAGCTTGCCGCTATTAATAGAAGCAGAATCAGGGTCACAATATTGATCAGACCAGTGGTACGAAATGATTTTGGCTTAAATAATCAAGGTCAAGAACTATGATTAATTTGGATTGATCTAGAATAGAAAACATTCCTAAGCCACCAAATGCTAGCTGTGATGCTGGGCATCAAGAAATCAGAGACTTGTACTGTATGGCAGGGCTAAAGCAAGAGTCATGGAAGACTTTAGCTGACATAAAGACAATGCAAATCAAATTTGCTGGAAAATGATGAAGATGAATTGACGGAAGGCATTTGAGGTGCTTTTCTAGATTAACATGTCGAGGAACCAACAAGGCAAAGGCTACTTTGGATTTCACATTTTTTTGCTTGCAATTTGAAAGGGTTAATTAACAATTTTGTTCACACAAAGAGCCTTTGGACATACTATGATAGAATTTGACATTCAGCTTGAAAGTGCTGTAGTGCATTGCAAAACTAATTCCTGTGTCGAAACAAAAGGACACTGAAAGTATGGGTAAGTATTCACTGTGTTTCATTGAAAAATATAATCTGGACAGGCAGTGGTATCCTTGAAGGAAATAAACTAACTTACAAAAAAAATAATAAATCCCTTGAGGCAGAAAGCACCAGGAGGAAAGTGATCCATGCATGACTGACTAAAGAAATTAAAAATAGTGTTAAATCTACAGAAGCATCTTATAAAATTGCCAAGAATAGAAAAAGGCCTGAGGATTATGGCTATTTTAGAATTCAACAAAGCAGTTCAAGGAAAGCAAGGTAGAATATAAGTAGACAGGTGAGAAACATTGAAACTGATTGTCACTGTTGTTATAGGTATATAAAAAGGAAAAGACTACCAAGGACAAGTGTTGGCCTCTTATAGAGAGAGATGAATTTAAAATTCAGAGTCTTGTGAAAATGAGGAAGTGAAGAAATGAAATATTATACGATACGTAGTGGAGAATGAAAATCAATAATAGAGAATGGTTTACGAGCTACAAAGCTAACCGCAATGTTGTGATGCAAGTCTCTGAACCATGCTGCCTGCAAACATTGACTTAGAATGAATTCAGATCGCATTGCATAGAAAGGTTCCAGACAGCTTCTGGATTAAGTAAGAGTCTCAGATACAATGGTGTGTATAATAGTTGGCTTTGGATAAGTGGGATTACAAAAAAAATGTGGTCTTGAAAAAGAATAAGTGCATAGCTGTGAACATCAGCACATAGCTGGATTTAATAAACTATGAACAAATCAAGAATATCATCTGGAAATCCGGGTCATTTTGTTGGATGCGCTTTGAATCTCTGGAACATAGCTTTCATGTTCTGCCCCCTCAATGGATAGATGGAATATAATGGACATTACATTACATATTTCTCAAAATCTGCATGTAGAAGCCAAACCCACAAAGTGGGAGCTGGTCATTAGAAAATCAATTATTTGGCATTGTTAAGCATTGCGCACACACAGATTAGAACAAGCAGTGTTCATGAACCAACTGGCAAAACCCTAATCACTACAGCTTAGCAGCAATATGAATACTTTGACTACTTTCTACTAAAGTGGACTCTATTTATTTTTGTTCTAATTGTGTAAACTTGTGACAACTGTGCATAATTTATGTTTTCCCTATGAATGAGACCCTCCGTTGGTCAGGGTCGACCATGTATGTTGCGTCCTAGCTGCCTACATAATATGCACGTGTAACACACTGTACTGGCTTCTCTGTAATGTTCACTGCTGAGGTAATGGTTTCTCTGTAGCAGCACTGTTTGGGTTATGGCTAGAGATAACAGGACTGTGGGATGCATGTTAGCCAATCAGGATTTTGTTGCTCTGTCATGTAAATCTGTAAGGAGATTTTTCACGGGCTTTTGCCGGTGAGAGATAAGGAGAGAAGGTGCGAATGGAGAGATTTGGTAGACCGCCGGACGGGGTGGACTCGGAGCGAGGGTCCGAAGGGCAGCAACGATCGGAGGAGGTTGATGGTGAATGATCGACGTATCAGTGAGCTCCAACTTTGCACAGCAGACTGTTTAATAAGATTGGGCCCTTTTTTTCATTTCTTTACTAACCATATAGTCAAAGTAAGAGTTATAGAATTTAGTCACTTAATCGCATATTGTGTATTGAGGACACATCGCATAGCATCCACCCAAACAAGATTTCTGAAGTTCGGCTGGGCCGGGGGTTATCACCCCCTATAATAAGCCACTAGCCGAAGCGAGAGACACACACTCCAGTACGCGAGCCCGGAAGGCCAGCTTTCAGGCAAAGGTGGCCTGACTAGACTGAAATCAATGAGAGATGTTCGACAGCTTTAGCAGGATTTGAATGCCATAACCGCTTACAAAGCTGAAACTTGCAACCTAAGGGACAGCAGAGTTTCGCTTCCAGATGAGCTCAGCGGATTCTATGCTCGCTTTGACCACCAGAACAGGGAGGAACCATCGCGTACTTCCGTGATTACCAACGATCCTTTGCTCTCAGTATTTGTAGATAATATGCGTCCGCCTTCAAGAGAGTGAATTCAAGGCAAGCATCTGGTCCGGTTTATCATGGATTATCTGGCTGAGTACTGGAGACCTGTGCTGACCATCTGGCTGGTGTATTCACGGATATCTTCAGCTTCCTGCTCCAGCTGTGTGTGATACCCACCTGCTTTAAGCAGGTTCAATCTCACACCAATGTCCAAGAAGACTATGGTAACCTGTCTAAATGACTATAGCCCTGTGGCACTGGTATCTACAGTGATGAAGTGTTTTGAGCGACTGGTGTTGAAGCGTATCAGCTCCTGTCTGAGTGGTGGCTTGGATCCATCCAATTCACCTACTGAAACAACCCGTCTCCAGCAGATACTGTCTTGTTGCCTCTTCACACAACCCTGGAACATCTCGAGAGCAAAGATGCACACATCAGGATGCTCTTTATCGATTACAGCTCATCGTTTAGCACCATCATCCCCTCAAAAATAATCAGTAAACTCCAAGATCTGGGACTCAATATTCCCCTGTGCAATGGGATCCTAGGTTTCCTCACTTGTAGACCCCAGTCGGCTTGGATTGGCAAAAACATGTCCTCCACAATCCCCATCAGCCCAGGAGCACTACTCACTTTACACCTATGACTGTGTGGCTAAGTGCAGCTCCAACACCATTTACAAGTTTGCTGATGATACTACTGCTGTGGGCTGTGTCACGTGTGGTGATGAATCAGCATACAGGAGGGAAATGGAAAATCTGGCTGAGTAGTGTAATAACAACAACCTCTCATTCAAGGAGTTGATAGTAGACTTCAGGAGAGGGAAACCAGATGTCCTTGAGCCAGTCAAAGGATCAGAGGTGGAGAGGGTCAGTAATATTAAATTCCTGGGTGTCACTATCTCCGACGACCTAAACTGGACCTGTCACATGAATATAATTGTGAAGAAAGCACAAAACACCTTTACTTCCTCAGGAGTCGGCAGAGGTCTGGCATGTCGTCAAAAACCTTGCCAGACTCCATAGATGTGTGGTGGAAAATGTGCTGAGTAGAAAATCTGGTATTGGTAGTGGATCCAGCCCAGTACCTCACTGATAAAATCCTCCTAACCATTAGGCACATCTATATGAAACATTGCTGTAGAAAAGAGCGTGGCCTGGGTGGTGAGGATCAGCATCTATCATCAATGATCCACACTACCCAGGCCATGCTCCTTTCTCACTGCTGCCATCAGGTAGAAGGTATAGGTGCCTCAGGATATGCACCACCAGGTCCAAGAACATTTACTACCCCTCAACCATAAAGCTCCTGAACAAAAGGGGATAACTACACTCATTTAATGACTTTGTTATCTTGCTATTGCGTGCTCATTACTTATTGCTATTTACTAATTATCTGCATTTGCACTGTTTGCAGTTTCTGATGTTTTCAGTTTACAGATCCTGTTTACTGTATCTGTTCTATAGATTTGCTAAGCATGCCCACAGGAAAAAGAAACTTTTTGTATTTGTGAGACATATGTACTCTGATAATAACTATTAAATTGTACTTTAAATAAAAGGGAAGTACAATATGGAGGGCAAACATTCCTCATGTAGCAGACTGCCGCTCTCCACGTAGCTGATGAATCCATAGGGACCAGTTTGGCACCAGCGGTGTTGCAGGAGTTGCTTGTCAATGTGTCACTGTATTAGAAACTCCAGCTCAGGACTTTTTCCTCGGTGTTTATTCCCAAAGTCTTCCCCATGAGTCATCATAGTTGCAAGGCAGCAGAGGCTTGAGAACAAAGTTTTCCTTCTCCTAGATCTGCTGCCAACCACATCTGTTGAGCCCCATCTGCCTGAAGTGATTCATTCTAAGGTGCCAGTAACCTGTTCTGTTTGTTCTTAATAAAGACAAATGGCGTGGGCAAAAACGCAAACACATATTTATTTACAGGATACACTAGTCTTAGCTTCAGCTCAACACAGCGCATGAAACCCGCTCACCAACATCACCTCTGGTCTGGGGTGAACTGCCTTAATTGCCCAACTGGGAACTGCAGTTTTTTCTTATGTACATACATAATAAATCTTCCACTTTTTAAGAAAAATCAACCACAAATCTATGTCTTTGTAAATGTGTAAGAAACAATAATGCTTCCTAACAAAAATATTTATATTAATTTCAATTATAATGAGCAAATACAGTGTCTAATTCACTTATCTACCTCTCAATCAGTCTCTGAGATTGTTTGATGATCCTTTTAGGTCTGTTATTTGTTTCCATGGATGTAATGCTTTCACTTGCTGTATTAATAGTAGTTTCTTTCTGAGAACTCTGATCAACAGGTTTATTTTTCACATCTGGTGTACACTCAGATGAAGTGTCCCAGCTATGGGTTGGAGCTTGTGGTTATAGGTCCACACAGCTCCTTTTCAGAGGTGTTTCTTGCTCCTTCAGAATTTGTTTGGAATATGGAGCAACTTCCTTTTGCACATATCCTTGCATTGGTCATGTGCCAGAATTGTAATCTCAGATTCGCATTTGATCTCCAGACTTCAGTACTGGTAGGCGTTTTGCAGTCCTGTCATGATACTCTTTCTGTTTTTCTTTCCCTTTCTCATTAGTCAATTAGAACGTGTGCTTCTTCAGGTGTCAGCAGGTTTTCATGCAATGGAAGGTAGTGTATATGTGTCAGCCCATCAGCATTTTGGCACACTTCTGTAAATCATCAGACTTTTATAAAAATCCTCTCATCCATCTTGCACCTTCTTCATGAGGTCCTTTACTACCTTGACCAAACTTTCTGCTATTCAATTAGGTTTTGGATGATGTGGGCTTGAAAATATATGTTGAACACCCCCCCCCCCCACCACCACCCCGCCAATTATTGGCAAAAGACTCGAATTTGAAAATTGTAAACCACTGTCTGAAACCACGTCACATGGAAATTCATGCCTCTGAAACACAGCTTTCCGGAAGAAGATGGCTGCTTTGCTGGATGTTGCTACCATCTCTGGGAAACCAGAAAAGTAGTCTGCTACAACAATATGACTCTTCCCATTACATTCAAACAGATCCACTCCAACTTTGAAGTATGGCCTGTCTCGTACATGGTGTGGTGTAAACAGTTCTGCTTGCTGCTTTGGTCTGTAGATAAGGCATATTTAACATGAAGCAGTGGTCTGGTTGACGTCTTAGTTCATTCGTGGCCAGTATATCACGTCACTCGCTCTTCATTTACATATTTTCTCACCAAAGTGCTCTTCGTGTATCTTCTGGAGCACTTCCTTGCGTAGCAATGTTGGAATCACAAACCTGTTCCCTTTGAAGATCATATCTTTCACTACCGACATTTCAGCTCTGCATACCCTATAATTGCAAATAGACATTGGACAGTCATTCCCAGTTGCTGGCCAACCTTTCTGTATGGTCTCTTTGAGTACTTTCATTGTTTCATCTGTTCCTGCTGATGTCCTAATCTTCTCTGTTCTATCAGGAGATACTGGAATGAAAGTGACAATCATGTCAACATAGGCCTGCGTAACAGCATTAATTTCTTGGTCACTCTTTTCTTTCTTGTTGACTGCTTGAGACGGTGCATCAGTGTCAAACATATATTTTCCCACTGTGTAGATGATCTTCACGTCATACTTCTGCAGCCTTGACAACATGTGCTGTATCCTCATGGGACAGTCATCACTGGTTTGGACATCATTGAGGATAATGGTTTATGGTCTTTCTTCACTTCAGAAGCTTGTCTATAGATATACTGATGGAACCTTTTTCTTGCATGTGTGCTGGCAGGACACTGCCTATTCATTGTTGCTTTCTGCACTTGTTGAAGCCCTTGATGCATGGGCCACAGGTTACCATGTGTCACACTGCTGCAATAGTACTGCTCCAAGATCATATCAGATCACCTGAGATCCTAGTACACCTTTCTGGATCTTAACTCTTCAGCACAGAATCTTCTGTTATGATTCTTTTCATCCTCTGGAATCACTCTTCTTGCTCATGAGACCAAATCCACTCACTGCACGGATCAAGGAGTGACCTAGGTGGTGCTGACATAGTAGACAGTGGAGGATGAACTTAGGCAGGTAAGTCACCGTTTCCAGGATATGTCTCACCTCCTCTTTGTTTTAGGGTCTGTCCATGTTCTCAGTGCTGATGTCTTTCTAGGGTCTGGTTTCACTCCCTCATCCAATATGACATCTCCTATGAAAGTCAGTGCCTGAACATCAAACTCACATTTCTTTTGATTTAATTTCAGATCGACATTCCGTGTCATATCCAGCACCCGTCTTAGAGGTGCATCATGTTCTTCCTTGTTGGACCCTGAGTTGATGAAGTTATCCATCATGATTTCAACACCAGTTATGTCCTCAAGGATCATGTAATTGGTTTTATGGTAGATTTCTGGTGTGGACAGAATCCCATAAGGTAGTGGTCACCAACCTTTTTAAGCCCCAGATCCCCTACCTCGGCCTGAGTGAAAGGCAAGATCAACCTACTAAATTGTTTAGACTCACGCATGTGCACCAGGACCGGAAATGGAGCCCCGGAAGCAGTGTCTCTTTGCAGACAGCTTTCTGTAGCAGGAACGTTGCTATGTTACCATTATCTTAATTGGTATTACTTATTTTAATAATGCTCACATTACAACACCTTTAATTCTATGTTTCATTATTTAATTTTATTTCAAAACGAAAAATGAATGAATAAAAATTGACCGTTGCACTCAGTGTGATGACTGGGGCTGAATAATTTCTGTTAATTCCCTGAAATTTGGCTCATAACTACAGACAGCCGGTCTGAGACAGTCTGTGAGGTGTCTGTCGGTAAGACAGCTCCTGTACTTAGATTTAATAACTTTTATCTGTTGCAGCACAGCACCCTCGCAAACCTCCTGACAGACTGAATGTTTGAATGGATGGTTTCCTTTGTTCGACTGAATGTTGAACCTGCCACGTTTTTCAGGTGTTTTGCATTGGTAAACTGTTACTGAGACACTAGTATAAGTTTCAGAGGTACACAAGCTAATGACACCACTGTTTTTTTTTTGTTTCCCAGTTCTTTTACGTTTGGGGAATGTTGGAATTTAAAGGGGGAGAAGTGTTGTAATGTGAGCATTATAAAGATAGGTTGATGCCGAAGAGGACACTGGTGAAGTAGCAGTGCTCCCGCTGCGGAGAGCTATTTGTGGGGAGAGGTTGTTTCCATGTTGTGGGGTTTTGGTTCCGGTCTTTTCTGCCTGGTGCACATTTTTCATTTCTTTTTGGGATCTTCTGGGGAAGTCTCTAAGATCGACCGGTCGATCATGATTGACTGGTTGGTGACCACTACTATATGGTAACCCTGTGGGGTATTAAATTCACACAGTCTCAAACTTTCCTCATCAAACTTCATCTGCCAAAACTCAGATGATGCAATAAGTTTGCTAAGGCACTTGGCAAACTGGGACATGATCTGCTCCCGTGTCGGCAATTTAAAATGCTCTCTCTTGATGGCTTTATTGAGATATCTTGGGTCTAGACACTTTGAAAATGCTCCATTTTCTTTTGCACAGTGACCAGTGAGCTCACCCAATCTGTTGGTTCTTCAATCTTCTGTACGACATTTATTGGTTTCGAGCATGGAAGTTCTTGTTCAAACTTGACTCTAAGTTCAAAAGGAACTTTCCTGCAAACGTGGACAACAAGAGCCACTGTCTCATCTGCATGAATTTTTAGTACAGCAGGTAAACATCTAAGCCCCTCAAACATCTGCGTACCTTTCCACAAGTGCTGTATGGTCATCTTTGGTCTGGGAAGCCACTGCAGAAACTCTTTTCACCAGGATGAGCTTTTCACATGCACTCAGACCTAATGTTGGCCGTACTTGCTGTGCAACAATCAGTAACGGAGCCTTTGGTGCTGCCCCTAGTGCTTGAAGGTCACAATATAGCCCCCTTTTAGTGGAATGTTCTCTCCAGTATGTCCTGTCACTTCTAACTTCACCGGATAAATCTTGATCTTTACTTTGAGAGTCTTGTAATCTTCCATGGACAACAGATTCACTTGGGCTCCAGTGTCAAGCTTGAATGGAATTAATGTCTCTTTTACAGTCACTGGAACAACACTTCTGTTTTACCAACACAAGCAGTCCATAGGGAATCCACAAAGACTTCCTCCGTTTCCTCATCAACGGTGTGCACCTTTTTCTTGGTAGCCCTTTGCAAAAATATTTCTTCTTCCCATAGTTATTGCTGGACTTTCCATAAGCAGGACACGTCTTTGGAATGTGCCGACCTCCACCTTTGCTGCTTTTGCTGTTTCAGCCTACCCCCTGCTTTGCTGTTACTTTGGGAAATGCCTTGTTTTCTACCCCTTTGTTTTCAAAGCATGCATTGTTGTTTCTGCCCTGTACAGCCCCTTGGCTTGAGATTGTCTGGTCTCCACTGCCCCACAGCTCTTACCAATGTTAAATCTTTGTCACTAAACAATCTTTATTTGAAGTTCCACAAATTATTTTGTCTCTTACTAGTGAGTCTCTCAAATCTGCAAACTCTCAGGAATCACTCAGTGTGTGAAGTATACCTCAAAGCTACACCTTGTTACTGGCGACAGGAAAAGAAATTACATCCTTCAAATGTGATGTTTTATTTGGGACAAAGTACTCCTCAAATTTTGTCATCAGAGTATTCAGTGTCAAGGCTGTCTTATCAACATGAAATCTGTTATAGGCATCCAAAGCATCTTCACCGATTACATGTCAAAAGATTGACGCTTTCAATTTTTCCTCACCGCTCTGACTCTGCTCGCCATTGAATCACTGTTTGAGGTGTTTCCAGTTACCAATTAGGTTGCTGATAAACAGCATAGGTGCAGGAGGACTTAGGGCTCTCCCCTGAATTTCCCTTGGTGAATAACGGCTGCTTCAGAACACAATGTACTCTCTGGCCGGCAGCTTCTCTCCGTCAGAACCTAGAATATCTTCCTTAATCGCTTACTCTCCATGTTTAGTCCTCACGCCGACTTCCGACACCACGTTTTGTTTGTACATAATGAAGACAGACAGCAGGGGTAAAAACGCTAGCACATATTTATTTACAGGTTTCTCCAGTCATGGCTTCAGCTTGACACAAGCGCATGTGACCCGTTCACCACCCACGTTGCCCACTGGGAATTGCAGTTCTTTAATTATGTACACACATAATAACCCACTTTTTCCCCTTCTCCTGTCGGCAGAAACGGCTCCACCAGTGCTGTGAATACTACTTATAATATGCCATGTACCTGTGATGCTGCTGCAAATCAGATTTGCTCTGAAGTTGTGCATTTATTTCTGCATATGATAATAAACACCATTTCGACTTAAATTGTGCATTTTCTAATGCTGCAGCTTTGTAACTTACATTGAAAAATTAGTTTTAAATTGTCTTTTATGAGGTAGGGTGTCAAAATACATATATATGTTCAGCTGTAGAAAATAAAATACGTAGATATGCTCAGCCTCTTTAGAAAGTAAAAATAGAAGATACTGAAAACAGTCAGGGGGTCAGGCAAGTAATTGACAATAGTTACAGTTTTAGCCCACCCTGTCAGATAATTGTTCTTCTTCCCCTACATCTCTGCAATAGAAAAGTAACTCCAGTCTCCCACATTAACTCTGCTCCTCTTTTATTTCCATTTTCCAGTATTTGAAACTCTTTGATTTTCAACCCCCGTAAAAAATAGACTTTCATATTCAGTTAGATCTCAGCACATGAAAAGGAATGTCAGAATTATTTATGTATGTTAATGTGTCTTATGCAATTTCCCCATGGTGTAGGTTTCCAAAGACTGCTAAATATTTCACAGTAGCAGATGTCATTGTACTGCAGACAGATTATGAATTATCAGAACAATTTCCATAACTTGCTCTGATAATATAATTTAATTTCCAACAGCACTTTAGATATAACTCTTTATATATTTTACACATTCCAAAGTAAACATCTCGGCAAATTGAACTCATAATTTGCTTGGCTTCTGATGAAAGATCATTGAATTAAAACACTAACTGTTTTCTCTCTACAAAGGCTACCTGGAATTTTAAGTATTTCCAGCGTAACCTTGTTTTAAGTCAGGTTGTAAGCTTTTCCATCTACTTAGCCCATTCCTCCTCTGGAGAAAGCTCTCTGCCAATGCATGTCCACCTGCACCAACACTAACTTCTCAATTCACCATAATGCTTTGACTTCCTTTCCAATTGCAGCTTCCAGTCCATGCTTTTCTAGGTTCTTTCACAGTCTAATAAAACTGACCTTATCAAAATCAGGTTCAATATCACCAACATACGTTGTGAAAACTTCTTGTTTATGGCGTTAGTACACGGCAATACATATCAATAAACACTATAAATTACAACAAGTATTACTAAATTAAATGAGTGGTGCAAAAAGAGGGAGGGAAATTATGAAGTAGTGTTCATGGGTTCAATGCCCATTCAGAAATCTGATGGCAGAGAGGAAGAATCTATTCCTGTCACTCAAACATTGAGTGTGTGACCTCCTCCTTGCTCCTAGGTGATGGGAGTCTTTCATGATGGATGCCGCCTTTTTGAGGTATCACCTTTTGAAAGTGTCCTGGATGCTAGAGCTCTTGATGGAACTGGCTGGGTTTACAACTTGCTACATCTTTTTCTGATCTTGTGCGGTGGCCCCTCCATACCAGACAGTGATGCAACCAGTAAAAATGCTCTCCGTGGTACAACTTTAGAAATTTGCGAGTGTCTTTAGTGACATATCAATTCTCCTTAAACTCCGAATGAAATACAGCCTGGTTCATACCTTCTTTGTAATTGTATGAATAGGTTGGGCCCTGGATAGATCTTCAAAGATGTTGACACCCAGGAACTTGAAACTGCTCACCCTTTCCACTGCTGATCCCTCAATGAGGACTGGTGTGTGTTCCCTCGACTTCCCCTTCCTGAAATCTTCAACTTCTCTGTCTCACTGACGTTGAGTGCAAGGTTGTTGTTGCTGAGATACCATTCAACCAGCTAATCTATCAAATCCTAATTCACAACATTGAATCCTACTTGATCTTAAATCCAGTTGGATTATAATCATTATCTCAGAAATACATTTCCATTGATAGTCCTCCTGCGGTTTTATTCCCTTAAGCAAAGTACAGAACAGACTTTATAATACCGTGCTCTGTTAGCTTATCTTGCTTTTAAAGCAGTCAAAGGAATTTGGAAAATTTGCCTTTGCACCTTTTTTACAAATTTAGTGTATGTTTTTTAAGTTAAAATGCGTAAATTCTAATACCAACCTTTCCCCCTAAATGTTCCTATTTAGTAGGACAACGTCAAATGCATTGACTTAAATAGTTAATGTGTCCATAAACAATTCTTCCACTTGTCAGAGAATATTCTGGTTAGAAAGCATTGCACAATTAACTTCTCACTGACGGTGCTTTTTTCACTGTTGGAAATTCACTTGACATTTTACGCTAAGGAAAATTCTCTATTTCTCTGTACTCTTTTGGCTTCTGAATGCACTCCCACTGTTTACAAATCCTACAGATGAGTGGTCACACAGAGCTGTTACTCAGAGTTAATCCCTTTTCAAGATTCCACTTCCTCCACAGTCAATGGTTCACAATCTCATAAATTCTCCATAAAATGAACCTGTAGTATGTTGAATACTGGGTGAACAAGTAGTCTTTGGGGTACTGCAAGTCTGTGTCTTTGCTGTTGCTTTCCACACACTTGAGTGCTCGGTGGTGGGTGCTGATGCTTTTATTTTGCCGGTGGGGGGAGGGGGGATCGTTGTTTGCTGCAACTTACATACGGGAGGGAAGGGAGCTGTGGGGGACCATGGGGTTCTAACATCTAACTGTCATTCATTCTTTGGGGGCACTCCTCTGTTTTTTGTGAATGTCTGCAAAGAAAAAGCATTTCAGGATGTATATTGTATACTTCTCTGACATTAAATATATCTTTGAAACCTTAGAGATGTTTAATGTTCCTTCAAATCTATTATTTAACATTTGTTAGAAATATGTTTTGAACTGCAGGCAAGATGAGAAGAGCTGTAATTTGGCATTCCGATGAGATAATGTTATTTATTTATTTAGAGATTTATTTAGCAAGGATCAGATGAGTCTATTGAGGAATATAGGGTAGCAAGAAAGGAGCTTAAGAAGGGGCTGCAAAGAGCAAGAAGGGGGCATGAGAAGGCCTTGGCGAGTAGGGTAAAGGAAAACCCCAAGGCATTCTTCAATTAAGTGAAGAACTAAAGGATGACAGGAGTGAAGGTAGGACTAATTAGAGATAAAAGTGGGAAGATGTGCCTGGAGGCTGTGGAAGTGAGCGAGGTCCTCAATGAATATTTCTCTTCAGTATTCACCAATGAGAGGGAATTTGATGATGGTGAGGACAATGAGTGAGGTTGATGTTCTGGAGCATGTTGATATTAAGGGAGAGGAGGTGTTGGAGTTGTTAAAATACATTAGGACGGATAAGTCCCTGGGGCCTAACGGAATATTTCCCAGGCTGCTCCATGAGGCAAGGGAAGAGATTGCTGAACCTCTGGCTAGGATCTTTATGTCCTCGTTGTCCACGGGAATGGTATCAAAGGATTGGAGGGAGGCGAATGCTATCCCCTTGTTCAAAAAAGGTAGTAGGGATAGTCCGGGTAATTATAGACCAGTGAGCCTTACGTCTGTAGTGGGAAAGCTGTTGGAAAAAATTCTCAGAGATAGTTTCTATGGACATTTAGAGAATCATGGTCTGAACAGGGACAGTCAGCATGGCTTTGTGAAGGGCAGATCATGCCTAACAAGCCTGATAGAGTTCTTTGAGGTGACCAGGCATATAGATGAGGGTAGTGCAGTGGATGTGATCCACATGGACTTTAGTAATGGATTTGACAAGGTTCCACACGGTAGACTTACTCAGAAAGTCTGAAGACATGGGATTCAGGGAAGTTTGGCCAGGTGGATTCAGAATTGGCTTGCCTGTAGAAGGCAGAGGGTCATGGTGGAGGGAGTACATTCAGACTGGAGGGTTGTGACTAGTGGTGTCCCACAAGGATCTGTTCTTGGACCTCTACTTTTTGTGATTTTTATTAACGACCTGGATGTGGGGGTAGAAGGGTGGGTTGGCAAGTTTGCAGATGACACAAAAGTTGGTGGTGTTGTAGATAGTGTAGAGGATTGTCAAAGATTGCAGAGAGACATTGATAGGATGCAGAAGTGGGCTGAAAAGTGGCAGATGGAGTTCAACCCGGAGAAGTGTGAGGTGGTACACTTTGGAAAGACAAACTCCAAGGCAGAGTAAAAAGTAAATGGCAGGATACTTGGTAGTGTGGAGGAGCAGATGGATCTGAGGGTACATGTCCACAGATCCCTGAAAGTTGCCTCACAGGTAGATAGGGTAGTTAAGAAAGCTTCTGGGGTGTTAGCTTTCATAAGTCGAGGGATAGAGTTTAAGAGATGCGATGTAATGATGCAGCTCTATAAAACTCTAGTTAGGCCACACTTGGAGTACTGTGTCCAATGCTGGTCACCTCACTATAGGAAGGATGTGGAAGCATTGGAAAGGGTACAGAGGAGATTTACCAGGATGCTGCCTGGTTTAGAGAGTATGGATTATGATCAGAGATTAAGGGAGCTAGGGCTTAACTCTTTGGAGTGAAGGAGGATGAGAGGAGACATGATAGAGGTGTACAAGATATTAAGAAGAATAGACAGAGTGGACAGCCAGTGCCTCTTCCCCAGGGCACCACTGCTCAGTACAAGTGGACATGGCTTTAAGGTAAGGGGAGGGAAGTTCAAGGGGGATATTAGAGGAAGGTTTTTCTCTCAGTGAGTGGTTGGTGCATAGAATGCACTGCCTGAGTCAGTGGTGGAGGCAGATACACTAGTGAAGTTTAAGAAACTACTAGACAGGTATCTGGAGGAATTTGAGGTGGGGGGTTATATGGGAGGCAGGGTTTGAGGGTCAGCACAACATTGTGGGCCGAAGGGCCTGTAATGTGCTCTACTATTCTATGTTCTATATGGCATGTAATAGGCCCTTCAGACCCTTTGAGCCATGCCACTTACAATCCCTAGCTTAATTGTAGCCTAATTACAGAATAATTTACATTGACACATCATCCTATTAACCAGTACATCTTTGGAATGTGGGAGAAAACTGGAGCACCCGGAGGAAACCCACAAATTCCGTTGGGAGAGCATACAAAATCTTAGAGGATGCTGGAATTGAACCCCGAACTGCAACAGCCCAAGCTGTAACAACATCATGCTAACCGCTATGCTACCATGGCGCCCAAGATTCATGCTTTCTATTGCTATGAACAAAGTTAATTATTCTTGTGGCATCTTTTTGATTCAATTGAAAACCCATTCTCAGCAAGCTGTCTACTGCTGTGGTTCCAGTTTTCCAATAATTGCAAACAGAAATTTTGCCTTATACAAAACCTGTATTAACTTGACAGAACTGATATTCTTAACCACAAGAGTTTCTCCAGATGCTGAATGTACACAAATGCTGAAGGAGCTCAGCAAGTCGAGACCCATCATCATGACTGGAAAGGAAGGGGACAGATGTCAGAATAAGAAGTTGAGGGAGGAGAAGGAGGAATACAAGCAGGAAGGTGATAGCTGAGACCAGGTGAGAGGGGAAGATGAGTGGGTGGGGGGTAAAGCAAGAAGCTGAAAGCTGATAGGTGGAAGAGCTAAAGGACTGAAGAAGGAATTTTATAGGAAAGAACAGTGATCTATGGAACAAAGGGAAAAAGGAGGATAACCAAAGGGAGATGGTGGGCAGGTGAGAAGATGAGAGAGAGAGAAACTAGAATGGGGAATGGAAAGAAGAGAGCAGGAAGAAGGGAAATAATTACCAGAAGCTGGAGAAAATAATATTCATGCCATCTGTCCGGAGACTATCCAGAATATGATATCCCAAGGATGTGGCCTGGAAAATGAGCATGCCATCAGGGTTCCGGAATTTCGTGACTCTGGGGATGTGTCGATTCTAGGCCAGTGCCCCTGACTGAAGCGTTGCGGGAGAACACGGAACATCGGGAGCCGCGGGTTAGCTGCTGGGGGCTGTGCATCCAGAGAGCTGTACCTGGGGCCAACTCTCTGGCCGCAGAGCTCAGAAAAAGCAACACAACGGACTTTTAACATCATAAATCAACAAGCTGTTTGTTATGTCTTCCCTCTCGCTGTGAAATAGGGACACCTTTTTTCCCTTATTAGGAAGAGAGAGAGCCTGTGGTATGTCGAATTACTGGGTGAATGAGTGGTTTTTGGTATACTGCAAGTGGGTGTCTTTATTGATACTTTGCTGCACTCTTGAGTGCTCAGGGTAGGGTGCTGATGCTATTTTTGCTGCTGGGGGTGGGGGGGAAGTTGTTGCTATGCTGCTGCTTGTGTATGAGAGGAGGAGTTGGAGGGGCTTTGGGGTTCTAACATTTAACTGTCATTCATCCCTTGGGGCATTCCTCTGTTTTCATGGATGTTTGCGAAGAAAAAGAATTTCAGGATGTATAGTGCATATATTTCTCTGACATTAAATGTACCTATTGAAACCTTCTGAAGGTGTTGCTCTTCAAGCCTGAGTTTGGCATCATCGTGGCAGTAGAGGACAAGAAAGAGAAGTTGAATTGAAATGAGCAGTCATCCAGAGGTCTTATCTTGTGCAGTGGGTAGAGTGAAGTGCCTGATGAAACAATCCCCCTGTCTATGTCGGGTCTCACTAATGTGGAGGAGGCTACGCCAGGAGAACTGAATACAATATATGATCTCAACAGATGAGATGTTTCCTCAGCTGGAAGAACTGTTCAGAGCCCTGAATGGTGGTGAGGGCAGAGGTGGAGGAACAGGTGTAGTATTCATTTTCTAGTACGAGTACTAACACTACTACTACTAATCTCTTTTTTAGGTACTAATCCTTACTCGGGACAGAGGATTATTTGCTTGGACTCTGGTTCTTTGGATTCTGAAGTGACTGATGAGGCCAGTCGGGGAACCACGGACCCGTCCACCGTTGGGACAGGGGGTAAGTGATGGAATGGACACCAGGGTAGTTTGTGAGGATGTGTGCTCCTCTTTCGCCACTGGTTCTCCTGTTGCCTGGCCTGAGGTTGTCAGCACCATACTAAGTGCCCATTCTCAAATTCAGGTAGTTCCTGGAAGTCAGTTAAAGATCTTGCATTTATTTAAGAGGGGTTTGAGCACATTCCTGTGAGAATGTGAAGAGGGTAAGGGGTACGTGTAGAGGGGGTGGGCGAAGGGTAAGTGTAGCAAAATATGTAGACAGGACAAGAGAGAGGTACGTCATTGGGGAAGTAAGGAGAGGTAGCTAAAATAAGGTGCCAGGCCAGACGTGGAGACCACAAGGAAAAGGGAACCTGTGACCACAAGACAGTGTGCTTGGCAAAGTATTTTGAGGATACCTATTTCAAGTGTTTTGAAGTGTGTCAGTATTAATTCTAGGTATTACGCTTTAACCTTTGCTAATTCTGAATATTTCGCATGCTTAGCTATGCAATAGCCAATCAATTGATGAATTCGAATCGGTAACGATATTTGCGAATGTAGTACCCTGCTTTTGGATGTAAGTATGACCTTTGTAAACCGACAAATTGGGAGTTGGCTACCTTACGCCCGAAGTGCGTGGGGCTACGAACTCCTCTCTGAATAAAAACCGTTTCAGAGGTAATTTTGTGTCTCTGCTGTTTTTCCTCAGCTGAGCAGATAACAGTTACAGGTTGACAATTTGGCGAGCCAGCCAGGAGTCTAACGGCTGGCAGTCGGGGATCCGGTGTAAGCGGTTGGCGGACAGGTACGAGCGGGTTGAGATGGAAGGGCCCTCTGAGAGATTTTTCTCGGTCTCTCTCTCCCTCTCTGACTCCCCGTTCCGACCCCTTTGGCTCCAGCTGACCATCCTACGGCCTCCACAGACCAAACGGAGAAAATGAGACAGATTTACGGAGACTGAGCGCGTGGATGAATAAGAAGTTGGGGAATGAATTTTGGTCATTAGGGGGAACTTGGGATCTTGAGAAGTGTAAACGAGCAGAGGGACAGGTGTGGCGACAGAATGTCTCACAGAAATGGAAAGATCTAATTACGTGTGGTATACCGTGACCAGGAGACTTAATGAGTGCTCCCGCCAGACCTCCTGGGAGGTGAATGCAAGAAATAGAAAGATACCCATCAATGATAGTAACGGAAAACCCAGGGGCTGGCCGGTACTGAAGGCCTTATGTGAACTCTATGATGAACAGCGTAGGATTGATGATCATAATGTACAATTTGGTGACAAAAGGCCGACGCCGGATATGACTGGGCTGCAGACCCTATCTGACCCTAATGAGGGCACTGAGGAGGAGGAGGAGCAGCAGGTCCCTTCGCCTGCGGGGTCTGCGAATCCCGCCCAGCCTGTACCTTCGGAGCCTTCCGACCCCTGTGCCCTTGACCCATGCACTCCCGACTTCCCTTTTCGGGGTTGTCAGCTCCGGTGCAGGAGTTCCAGATTACCGAAGAACTCCCCACTCGCTATAACCACTATCAGTCCCTTATCAGATTTGCGGTAACCCCCTATTTGGGCGTCAACCTGGCAGGAAGGGACATACTCTGTCATTTCCATTTCACCGTCACCTGCACCAGTGATGGTCTCACCCTGACCGAACCTCCTACCCATTGGGCGTTCTGGCTTCATGTTCCCCTGCAATGGTGGGCGTTGGACCTCGCCCACCTCCCCTCCTGCTCGCCAGTCGCCCTCGAGCCCCCATACACTGCCCACGTGACCCTTGCATACGAACCTTCGGGACGCTCAGAGGTCTTGAGGGGGACATTTCAAGGCAGAAAAGGGATTGGGGCTTCCCCAAAGGCCCCACCCTTGAAAGACCCTCTTCGGAGTTTATAAGTGGCAACTATTTCCAAAACGTGCACAGACAACTGTATGGCACTACAACCATCGTTTGCTATCCCCACCCCGCCAGTGTCTACTCGCTCTTTACCGTTTTCCCGCACTGGGACCGTGTTGATCAGCCCTTCCAATGTGCCCCCGCCAGCAAAACGCTGCCTGAGGGAAAGAGGGTGGAACTCACCTATGACTCTTCCACAGCCCTGGTCGCGGACTGTCTATTCCCCCCGTCCAACAGGTGGATGAGAAAAGATCTCTGGTGGGAGGGGAATCCCAAGCCCCCGAAGGGTGACCGAGTATATGAGAACTGCTTCTTCGGAACAGGGTGGGGATATTCAGACGTGTATGCCTCGAAAAACGTCGCCTGCCTCTCCAAGCCCTGTAGGAAAAGGGAGTGTCACCCCACCAAGGACCCCTTAGGGATCTCTTGCTCTTGCCATGAGACAAAGTGCCAGTCCCTGGCCAAGGTGGGGTGCAACTTCTTTGTGGGGAGGGGAACCGCACCCACCTCTGAGTCAACAATCAGGTATTCCTACGATCAAAGTATCACAAGGGCGCCAAACGAGTTAGGGTTTGGGTTAG
This sequence comes from Hypanus sabinus, assembly GCF_030144855.1. Lineage (NCBI taxonomy): Eukaryota > Metazoa > Chordata > Chondrichthyes > Myliobatiformes > Dasyatidae > Hypanus > Hypanus sabinus. The sequence goes on along the minus strand of NC_082719.1, from coordinate 41,957,433 downwards.
GGTTAGGGTTAGGGTTAGGGACACTTTTATGTCCATCTAAGTGCACTCGATGGTTATTACTTAACAACATCTTCATGACCTTCTGTTTGAACAAACCAATCAAGGCAAATTCGTAAATTGAATCCAAAACTATCTTGTTGATAGGAGGCAGAAAATGGTGGCTGAGGTTTATTTTTGTGATTGGAAGGTTGGACTTGCTGCTGGGACTATGCTGTTTGCTAGATGTATTAATGCATTAGACGTGACTGTAGGTAGGAGGTATGATTAGTAACCTTTCAGGTGGTATTGCTGATAGGAGAATAGTTTTAGGCTACATGATGTTAATCCGTTGATAAAATGTTCAAAAGAAACAGCAGATAGAATTTAATACTGATGCGAGTGAATTAATTTTGACTGGACTAACAAGAATAGAACATACACATAGTTTTACATATTTGCAGACATAGCAATGTCAGTGCCCTAGGTTTGTTGAGGATTGAAGACCTGGGTGTAAATATTTGATTCCTGAAGTAGTGAAGTAAACATATACGATTAAGTCATGAAGAGGACAAATGGGATACTATCTTTCATTAAACAGAGCATAGAATATAAGAGCTGGGTGGTAGTTAAAACATTCGTTTGGCATCAGTTGGACTACTATCAATAAATCTGGTTGCCACACTATAGGAAGAATATGATTCCACTGGAGATGGTGCGGTGGAGCATGGAGAGAGTATACCTGAGATGGAGTATTTCACTTCTGAGGAGAGAATGAATAGGTTGGGCTTGTTTCCCTTGGAGAGGAGGCTGTGGGAGGACCTGATTGAGGTACTTGATATTACAAGAGTGTCACAAGCTGGGGGCATGGGTTTCGGGTATAGAAGAAGAACTTTAGAGGGAATCTGAGGAAGATTTTATTTTACTCAGAGGATGGTTAGATTCTGGAAAGGAAGCCTGAGTAAGTGATATATGTACACAGATAATCACTCAAATTGCTGAAACATGGAAAGCTATGCACTAAGTGATGGTAGACGGGATTAGTGTAGATGGATAGTACATGGTTTGCATGGACTTTGTGAGTTGAGGAGCCTGTTTCTGGGCCGTTTGACTACATGATTCAAAATTCAAAGTTTGAAGTTCAAAGTAATTTGATTATCAGGGTACATTTATGTCACCATATACAACCCTGAGATTGATTTTCTTGAGCATACTCAATAAATCCATAATAGAATAATAACTATAACTGAATCAATTTGGGTGTTCAACCACTGTAAAAAAGACAAGAAACTGTGCAAATACAAGAAGAATTAATAACAATAAATAAGCAATAAGTACTAAGACCATGAGGTGAAGAATCCTTGAAAGTGAATCCATTGGTTCTGGGAACGTTTCAATGATGTGGCGAGTGAAGGTGAGTGAAGTTAGCCACTTTGGTTCAGGAGCCTGATGGTTGAGGGGCAATAACTGTTTATGAATTTGGCTGTGTGAGTCCTGAGACTCTTGTACTTTTTTCCTGATGGCAGCAGCGAGAAGAGAGCATATCCTGAGTGGTGAGGTTCCCTGATGATGATGTTGCTTTCCTGCAACAGCACTCTGTGCAGATGTGCTCAACGGTGGGGAGAGCTTTATCCATAATAGACCGGGCTGAATTCCCTAGCTTTTGTAGATTTTCCATTCAAAGGCATTGGTGTTTCCATACCAGGCTGTGATGCTCTCCACTGCACACCTATAGAAGTATGTCAAAGTTTTAAATGTCATGCTGAATTTTTCACAAACTTCTAACGAAGTAGAGAATGCTGCCGTGATTTCTTTATAGTTGCACTTACATACTGTGCCCAGAACAGGTCCTCTGAAATAATAACTCCAAGGAATTTAAATTGCTTACCCTCTCTACCTCTGATCCTTCGATGAGGACTGACTCATGGATCTCTGGTTTCCTCCACCTGAAATCAATAATGAGCTCCTTGATCTTGCTGACACTGACTAAGAGGATGTTGTTATGGCATCACTCAGCCAGATTTTCAATCTCCCTCCTATATGCTGATTTGTCACCACATTGGACTTGGCCTATGACACTGGTGTCATCAGCGAACTTGAAGATGCTTTGGAGCTGAGCTTAGCCACATAGTCATAAATGTAAAGCAAGTAGAACAGGGTACAGAGCACACAGCCTTGTGGTGCACTTGTGCTGATGAAGATCGTGGAGGAGATGTTGTTTCCAATCCGAACTGACAGGGTTCTACAAGTGAGGAAATCAAGGATCCAATTGCACAAGGAGTTATTGAAGCTTATTAATTAGTTTTCAGGAGATGATGGCATTGGATGCTGTGTTGCAGTCGATGAAGAGCATCCTGATGTATGCATCTTTACTGTCCAGATATTGCAGGGTTGAGTGAAGAGCTAACGAGATGATATCTGCTGTGGAGCTGTTAATCCAGTAGGCAAATTGGAGTGGATCCAAGTCATTTTTCAGGCAGCTCTGTGTATTATTTAAATTTGTGTTCCTAGTTATGCGTTTAGATTAATATTGATTCAAGATAAGTCTTGGCACACTTTTGTCCACAGGCTTCATACATCATCCCATGGCCATACCAATAATACTAAAAGTCTGTTGAAACAGAAAAATCCTGAAATACTCAGGTCAACCATCATCTATATAGGAAGGAGGAATTGTTAACATTTCAGTTAACGACCTGTCAAGTATATCCAGCCCTTTACAATTTATTTAGTGCACCAGCATCCACAGTGTATTAGGTTTCCATAAAGGTAAACTGTTCCCTTTAATAATTTGGATATTCTACATATAAAGAGAAGAAATGTAACTTTGGGTCAGCAAGCTGCTCTGTAAGTACAGAAGTGAACTATAGCCTGTCATGAAGCTTCACTGGCTGAGAAAGGTATTAATCTGTGAAGACTGCACCAAATGCAATTTGTTCTCTGTGGAGTCTGTGTACCATTCTTTTGCTTGATTTGGTTTGTCATGCTGTCAGTTACATTTATCTTACTGTTTCCAGGGTTTGTGTTCTATCTTTCCTAAAACCACAAATCATAAAACCTTTCAATGCTTTATCACTTTCAGAGGAAATGTGCATTGTACATTAATGCTTTTTTTCCTAATATATCAGTATTCATTTTGATCTGTGTTCTTGCATTATGTACAGTTGATGGGGGAAGGTATACTTTCTCAGCAGTCTTTAGTGCTGAATGGATCATAGTGCAAAAAGATGTTGTATTATTAGGAGCATTGGAAATGAATGAAAGTTTTAATCACAGGTCAGAAATAACCAAAGAGAAAAAAGTTAGCAATCCATAAGCATAACAACATTTTCTAAAGAATAGTTGGAAAAAAATGTTTCCAACCAATACACACAAAATGCTGGAGGAAATCAGCAGACCAGGCAGTATCTTTGGAAAGGAGTACAGCCCCTGTTCTTTTCCATAGACGCTGCCTGGCCTGCTGAATTCCTCCAGCATTTGTGTGTGTTGCCTGGATTTCCAGCATCTGCAAATTTCCTCATTGTGAAAAAATCTTTCATTTGGATGTTCTGCCACCTTGTGCCAACTGTGAAGTATTACACAGGAGAATCTCAATCATGGTCCTCAAATATTTCAAGATCTCACCTACCTTTCTTCAATAAAGTTATTGCTGAAGCAGTTTATATTGTATTTAAAACGACAAATGAATATGGAATGATCAGAAGAATCAATGCAGAGGCAACACCAGAAGAAAGAGGACTGTTGAAAGTCCCATTACAAAGGTTAAAGACATTTAGCCTGTGGAGATTTTGTTTGACCAGTCCAATTTACATTTCTTTACAATTTGCTTCTGTTATCTTTGTACTTGTAATTAACTGCATAAGCATCTGGATTTGTGAAAGATTGAAGAATTAAGATTCCGAGGCTCAGGGTTAATGTTCATTTAGAAAGGCAGAGACTGGTGGATACAGGCAGCATGACTTTGTAAAGGGCACATCCTGTTTGACCAATCAAACTGAATTTTCTGAGGAGCTGCCAAAGTATATTGATGAGGGCAGTGCTGTACATGTCATTTATATGGCCTTTGTTAAGACCTTTGACTAGTTTCCAATATAGGAAAGTGGCCCAAAAGATTTAGGCCCATGGAACCCCGGACAAATTAGATCCAAAACTGGCTTGGCAGAAGGTGTTGGGAGAGGGTTTTTTTTAGTGCTAAGGTGCCTGTGGTTAGTTGTGTTCCACAGGAACCAGTTGAAGATCCTTGCTGTTTGTAGTATGCATGAATGATTTATATGTGGATCAAGGAGGCTTGATCAATATCTTTATAAATGGTATGAAGATTAGTGGAATTGACAGTGTAGAGAGTTAAACTACAGAGTGACATTTATATGTTCATGAAATGGGCTCAGAGATGGCAGATGGAGTTTTATCCTGATATCTGTATGGTAATGAATTTTAGAAGTACTAACAAGTCCAGGGCATTTCCTAGGGCAAATTGAGGAAGAGAGTGACCTTGCAAACAAGTCAAAAGAGTCATAGATTTAGAGATACTGACTGTGCTTAAGTATCTAGGTAAGTACTCGGATCATCTCAGAATAAAAGCCTATGGACCAAGAGCTAGACAGTGAGATTAATTAGGGATGGTTGCCAAATGGCCTTTTTCCATGTTGCATGGTTCTATCACTCAAATGTTGACAAACTCACTATGATAGGCAAAGCAAAGTTTCCGACATGTGAAAGGAAGTACTTTTATCCATGCTGTTACTGCCATTTAAATAACCATAAGTCCTTCTGAAAGGACGAACAGCTTTATTCTAAATATAGAGAAGTTCCTTGGGCTACAAGCTGGAAACATGTCCTAGTAGCTATTGTCCTTCCATTGCTGTTTCTATCTTCTCCTATCCATTTGTAACGTCTGTGTTAACCATTCTTCCTTTTTGGTTAATAATGAAAAGCATTTGCTTCTTAAGAACTAATTGAACAAGGACAAATGTAATTGCTTTTCCACATCCGTGAGGTTTTCCAGAATTGATTTTATAAATTCTGCTGCACTGCACAGATAATCAAAATACTCTAATTACATGATAGATGATTTATTAATTTGACACTGGAGGCTCAAGTAATAAAACAGATAACAAGATTAATGCAAAATCTGAAGTAGAGTATGAAGCAGAATATAATTATCTTTCATTATACTTACTAATAGCTTCCATATTTTGAAACTCTGTAAACATTCGCTTTTTCATTGTTCAATTTTATTGGCATCTAAAACTTAGCACTTTTTTAGCCATTATAAAAGGTTATGAGATAGCAAACTTAATTTCTTTCAAAGTGTGTTTAACTCTTAAAATGGTAAAAGTTTATTACCAATAACCAAAACTATTGAAGATTTTGAATAATAAAGAAATTAAATTCACTTCAAAATGAGTCAATTATCTAGTCAATTGTTGAGTTTTAAAACCAATTATATGTGAATTGCTTAATAGAAAATTATGATTAGGAGGTTTTTTTGTAGTTTAAGACCTTTCTGAATAACTACAAGACATTTACATCTCTTACTGAAGTCTCTCTGTGTAAGGCAGACTGTGTCAAATTAGAAGTGGAACAACCTCTGCCCAATCCAAATAGACAAGTCACACTGGTAAATTCATCGAACCCTTTTATTAGGTGTCATGTGTAAGTATCAAAACTAGGCCATTTAAGTATGTAAATTATGGGCTGCACACAGGCCGCAGTGTACCATTCAGTGTCATCAGTGATCAATGTGACAAGTATTGAAGACCCAGTGTAAGACTCTTAAGACACTGTGGCTAATCCCATTAGCATTTCACCAGATACTTGAATGGAACTAAAGAAAGACTGAGATATAAGACAGCTAGTACATTAAGCACAATCTGCAAGCCCATGACACAACATAAACTGCCCCTGAACATAATGTGTTATCTCAACCCTGGATCACATGGAGAAGGATAAGGCAACGGCCTGTTGTTCCTTGCTCCTGATTGTAAAATTGTTCATCTTCCTCTTGTTAGTTGGGATTTCCAATAGAAGGCTGATATTTTTAGCATGGTAGCTGTGTTGCCTTTATGGCAGTTATTTAGTTTACAATATTTTCACGTAGTAATTCATTTGTTAGCATTTTCTAGTTAAGGTTAGGATTGTTTAAAGTAAATTTGTTGTCTGTGATATATCGCGGCATGCGATGACGTCACATCCGGTTTTGCCGTGTCTTGTGGGAAAATACTGATTTGGAGAGACGGGAAGGTGGGGGCGAGACATGTGCGAGTCCAGGGCAGCAAAGTTATCTTTCTACGCACCAGAAACATAGTGAAAGCAACGCTGTAAGTCATAGATAATCAATATGTTGAATTCAAATGTTAATGCCGATCCTGTTAAAAGTAACGACCGTCGATAAGGTTTATGTTTTTGTTAGTTAAAGAGTTGCGGATAGTTTGTGTTGAAGTGTATTTAAAGCGGTCAATGGTGTAGGTAGATTCTGACTGTATGCTGCACTTTGATGTAATGTAGTTGTTGTAGTTTTACCTTTGCAAGTATTTACGATGTAAATGTAATATCAAGAAGGAAACAAATGCTGTACAAATCTTGTATTGTTTTATCAACAGTTTTCACCATACATTAATGTGGAAGAGTTAACAGTAAACGTTTAATCTTACTGTGATCCTGTCTTCATTGACAGCGGTTTATCTCGGTGTTGAGTTCGGCGTTCCGTTACACCCGAGCGAGAACACTACAGTAGCATTGCTTATTTCAGTGAGTAACAGGAGAATAAGATTTAAACTCATCAAGAAAAAAACATTTGTTGATAAATTATGAAACAATAAATGTAAAGTAAAATGGAAACCATAAAATATGGTCAGATTTGAGAGCATTCCTATTAGTTGTGGCATTGCAGGAAGAAGATTTGGCTCCAAGGAGACACAAAAGACACTAGAGGCAAAGGAAATCTGGATCAACACACAACAAATGCTGGAGGAACTCAGGAAATCAGGCAAAATGTATGGAAGGAAATGAATAGTCGACATTTTGGGCCAAGGTTCTTCAGCAGGACTGAAAAAAGAGTTGGAATCCTGTTGTTAAGCAGGTGTGCTTCTAATTCCAATGATACAAGAAATCCATGTGTTACAATAGTTTGTTTCAACTCAATAGAATTAAAACTCAAATAAAACTTACTTTGTGGTCCCTGAAAATCTTCCTAAGCCCATCAGGTCCTAATGCAGTCTCCTTCTAAATTCTGAGTAGTCACAGCCCAGAGATTCCCACAAGTAAGTGGGGATGATTTTTTTTCTTTAAAGACTTTACGAGTTGTTTCCTCTGTCCACCTGGTAATCTCTTGATGTGCAATCTTATATAATCTTCCTCTCATTTCTCTGAATAATAACTCTTATTAAAAATAATTGAAGAAAATTGCACCTTCTAAAAAAACCCTTCTAAAATGACATTGAAAATAGCTTCAAAAAGTCATACAGCAAGACAACAGGCCTCTCGGTCCTTTGTGAGTCCATACTACCATCAAGCACTTGTAGTAATCCTACACTAAGTTATTCTCATTTTATCTTCCGTACTTTCCAATCATCTCTCTCAGATTCCACTATTCAATTACACAGTGGCAAATTAACCTACCAACCCACTTAACATTGGGATGTGGAAGAAAACTGGGTCATCAGAGGAAACTCATACAGTTCTGGGAAGATCATGCAAACTCCACACAGATAGCACCAGAGGTCAGAAGTGAATCTAGATCACAGGTACAGGAAGCTCAATGAGCTGTGTCACTGAGCTGTTGAATTATATCTATAAATAAAATGTAACTAACACAAGCTAGTATGTGAAGCAGGAACTCATTTCAAGCACTGAGGAATAGGAAAACTTCATCATTGTAGAAAATCAATGTAATTTACTAATGGCTTCATCACTGATCAATAAGCCAATCCCAATATAAATTGACAGCTTATTCTTTTACAAGTACACATAATTTTTACTTGTTAATTCTGTTAAGTACTTATACTGCAGTTCATTACATTAATTTAGTCCAAATGCTGAATACCACAGTCCTAACACACACCACACACAGTTACCATGCACAATTACTCTCAATATTACATATGACATATTGTGAACTAAGATACAAGGTAAAGTATTTTAAGCCCATAGACAAGTTAATTTAATTACAAATACTTTCTTTGATAAACTAACCATCTCTGAAATTCAGGGAAAGTTTTGTTTCATTCTTTGTATTACTTCTTACAACTTAGACAAGGCAACAACAATTCATCTCAATGTATTTATCTGCTTTCTGACTATGCATTCAGCACATAGATTTACCCACCAGTAAATCTCCCATGCAATTCTGTTTTATCTTAATGAATGGAAAATCAAAGGCTATATCCACAAAATGTATTTCCCCTGGATGTGAACACTGGAGAGTGCAGGAGGTAAACTTACTTTATAAAAGTTTTATAGGGTTTTCTTGACTATATTTTGACTGCAACTCTTCTGCTAAGTCCTGTCTTCCACATTTCCTCAAATGTTTGGAAAGGACTTGGATTTTGTCTACAGACATTGGCAGATTCTTGTTCCACGTGTTGAGGAGTTTGTAAATCTGGTCTGTTAAATCATCAGGACTGGTCAGCCTGACCAACTGGATGGCGCTGCGACGGATTCGCAGAGATGTCACGAACAACATTGCATCTTCTTCAGAAATTTCTGAGGCTACCCAATAAAGTAGATTCTCAGACGGTGTTTCTGGGGTCACAGAAAAATAAGGTTACATGAAAACCTGGAAGCCTATGAATGCTTATCTCGAGCATATGTGATCAATCATCTTGTTTCCATATACACCTAATTTTCATAGAACTTCTTGAATACAAGTAGCTATTCTGATTGCCATTCAAAGTGTAGAGAAATGAAATGAATCAGATTAATTTCTTGAATGATATAAATAGAAACTGCTGGTGACATTAGTACATGTCTGAAATGTTAAATCTGTTAACTTTCCAATCTTCTAAATGTTTCCAACATCTTCATTTTTATTTCAGATTTCTAGTATCTGCATTTCTCTGAACTTTTTTGTCAACTGCCAAGCTTAAGCAGTTGGTAATCAATTAATTGGAGCATACTACTGAATACAAGCTCTTTCATTATTATGTAAAGGACTAACATCTTGCTAACATCCTATGTCCTGAAATATAAGCCTTTTCTACCCAAACATTACAATATCTAATATAGAATTCTGTTCCTACAATAATAATGTCAGATGCTAATGGCATGTTTTGTCTCCAATCTATACATTTCAATTGTAGGAAATGTTTTAACTGATAATCAATGCCAAGCATTTTGCATCTTTGCGTCCCACTCAGGTTAACGTCTGCTACTCCCTCTTTATAGGAATTGACTCCAATACCACTTCTTAAGTGTGCACAACTATTTGGCTGACTCACAGCTCTAGAGATATGGAATTCAATCCTGGCTCTGATGAGATCTGTGTGGAAATCACATGTGTTTAGTGACTGCATGGGTTTCTTCTGGGCGATCCTTCCTTTTACTCACATGTCAAAACCTATGGTTCATAGGTGAATTAGCTTCTGTAAATTGCCCATGTGTAAATGGATAGCAAAAGAACAATGAGCAGATGGGTATATGCAATACAATTGGTTACAGAGAAATAAGGTGGGGAGAGTCTGAGGGAATGACCTGCTTGTATAGAAAATTGCAGGAGGCGTAGACAGGGTGAAGAGTCAGAATCTTTTTCCCAGAATGGATATGTTAAATACAGAGGACATAGTCATGTAGTGCAAGGGGCAACATTTAAAGGTCGTTTGTGTGGTAAGTTTTTTGCACTGAGAGGTAGGCACTGAAGATCATTGCCGGGAGGCAGTGCAAGTGGATCAGATGGTAAAGCTTGTGAGGAATTTGGACAGACACATTCACAGGCAGGATATTGAGAGACATAAATCACGTGAAGGTACGGATAAAATTGGCGTCATAGTTGTCCCTGGTATTGTGGGCCAAAGAGCGTGTTCCTGTACTGCACTGTTCTATGATGGGAATGCTCTAAAAGCCAGCAATGGTTTGTTGGGCCAAACAGCCTCCTTCTGAGTTATTGTGAATAAAGAATTAAAATATAAACAAAAAACACAAACACTGTTACTGGGAAGTAGAATAACCTCACTGGTGCATGAAGTATTGAAACGTGCAAACATCAAAGTTCTCATCAAAGAAAGAACAAGGGAGCTTTGGGATTAACTGTTCCATTTAATTCTGAATATGATTTATAATATTTATATGTTCTGTAACTAAGATATTGATTAAAGTAGAAAGTCATTTATAAACTAGCACTATTTAAATTTTGAATGATGAGGAAATATAACATCTGAATTCTCCATTTAAAGTAAAAGTTATGCAATAACCAAAAAAAATTAAATCCATACTTTGCATCTGGGAGAAGCTTGATAGATACCATCATGCTTATAAAAACAGCTGTAAAATTCTTCATAAGCCCTTTGACTCTTCTTCTCTATCTAGAGTTATAGTCATCAGATTCTACAGTGCAGAAACAGGTTCTTCAGCCCATTTAGTCATGCTGAACTATTAATCTGCCTAGTCCCATCTACTTGTATCCAAATCATAGCCCTCCATTCTGCTCTCAACCATGTACATATCCAGATTTCTCTTCAATGTTGAAATCAAACCTGCATCCACCACTTCCAGTGGCAGCTTGCCCCACACTCTCACCACCCTTTGATTGAAGAAGTTCCCCCTCATTTTCCCCTTAAACTTATCATCTTTCAGCTTAACTAATGATCTCTAGTTCTAGTCTCACACAACCTCAGTGGAAAAAACCTGCTTGCATTTACCTTATTTATACCCCTCATAATTTTGTATACCTCTATCAAATCTCCCTTCATTCTTCTACTATATATGCTAAGGAATAAAGTCCTAACCTATCCAATCTTTCCCTAAAACTCAGGTCCTCCAGTCCTGGCAACATCCTTGTAAATTTTCTCTGCACTCTTTCAATCTTATCGATATCCTTTCTGTAGGTAGGTAACCAAAACTGCACACAATACTCCAACTAGGCCTCACTGAGTTTGAGTATAACATCAAAAGTAACATCCTGACTCCTGTACTCAATACTTTGATTTACGAAGGTCAATGTGCCAAAAGATTTCCTTACAATCCTTTCAACCCATGATGCCAATTTCTAGTAATTATGGATCTATATTCCTAGATCTCAACACTCATCAATGTCATCATAAATTCTCCCATGGTTTGTCATCACAAAGTGCAATACCTCATACTTGCCTACATTAAATTGCATCTGATATTTTTCAGCCCATTTTCCAAATCCCGCTTTAAGCTTTAGTAATCCAGGTGTTAATCTACAAATTTGGTGACCCAGTTTCCCCACAGTATCATCCAAATCATTGACATAGATAACAAAAAAAATGGACCCAGCACCAATCACTGTGGCACAGCACTAGTCACAGGTCTTCAGTCAGACAGGCAACCATCTACTGCCACTCTCTGGCTCTTCCCACAAAGTCAATGTCTAATCCAATTTAATACCTCATCTTGAATGCCAAGCTGCTAAATCTTCTTGACCCACCTCCCATGCAAGACCTTGTCAAAGCCTTGCTAAAATCTATGTAGGCAACATCCACTGCCTTGTAATTTCCTAAAAAGCTCTGTAAGATTACTTAGACATGACCTACAATGCACAAAGCCATGTTGACTATCCTTAATCAGTCCCTGTTTGTCCAAATACTTACATATCCAGATCCTTAGAATATCTTCCAATAACTTACCCACTACTGATGTCAGGCTCACCAGCATATCATTTCCATCTTTTCTTAGAGTATCTCTTAAACAACAGAACAACATTAGCTAACCTCCACTCCTCCTCTGGGGATTTGCCTGAAGACAGCAACTTCTTCCCCCTCTGTGATCTGTATACAATCCCTGAATTCACTGCTTTGCCTCATTTCCATTGACTGTGTCTCTCTCCTGAGTAAATACAGATACAAAAAATTCATTTACCATCTCCTCCAGTTCTTTCAGCTCTATGTATAGATGACAGCTTTATTCTTTCAGAGGACTAATTTTACCCCTTACTATCCTTTTGCTATGAGTACTATATCTGTAGAAGCCCTTGAGTTTTTCCATCACCTATCTACTTAGCGTAAATTCCTGCCTTCCTTTACTCCACCTGATTTCCTTCTTCAAATTTTCTCTTTGATTTCTTATAGTCCTCAAGTACTTCAGTTGCTTCTTCCTGCCTATACATGCCATGCACCTCCTCCTTTTTCTTAATCAGGCCCTCAATATCTTTCAAAAACCAAGAGATATTGAGGCCCTGGTTAAGAATGTTAAGAATAAAGAGGTATTATCTTTACCTTTTATTTTGACAGGAACATACAAACTCTGTACTCTCAGAATTTCACTTTTGAAGGCCTTCCACTTCCCAAGTACACTTTCACCAGAAAATAACCTATCCCAATCCACATTTGACAGACCCTTTCCAATACTATCAAAATTAGCCTTTCTCCAATTTAAAACCTCAACCCAAGGACCAGACCTATCCTTCTCCCTAATTATCTTGAAACTAATGGCATAATGATCACTAGATGCAAATTGTTCCCCTTCACAAGCTTCTATCACCTGCTTTGTCCCATTCCTTAAACAGAGATCACATATCACACTCGCTCTTATTGGGACCTCTATGAATTAATTAAGGAAACTTCCCTGAACTTATTTGACAAACTCTATCCCAATCAGTGTAGCAGTCCATTCAAGATGTAGAAAGTTAAAATCACCTACTTTCGCAATCTTATTTTTCTTGCAACAAATTTGTTCCTCTAATTCCCATGGATTGATGGGTGGTCTATAACATAATCCTATTAATGTGGCCATCCCTTTCTTATTCCTCAGTTCCACCCATATAATCTCAATAGAGAAATCTCGTCTATCTTGCCTGTGTACTGGCATGACATTTTCCTTGATTAATAATGCCACCCCTTCTTTTAACTGCCCCCTTGCTTGTGTCTAAAGCAATGGAAGCCTGAAATACTGACCTGCCTGTTCTACCCCTCTGCAACCAAATTTCACTAATGGCAATAACATCATAATTCCACGTGCTGCTGCATCCCCTAAGTTAATCTGCCTTTCCTATATTGAAATGTACAGAACTCATAATATTAGTCCCATCATGCCCAAATCTTTCAATTCCTGACTTTGTCTTCAGGATTAACAACATCTTTCCCCACACCCACTCCACCATCTGCTCTGACTGTCTGGTTCCCATTCCCCTGAAATTCTAATTTAAACCTGCCCTCCTCATGCTAATCAACAAACCTTCCTGCAAGGATATAGTCCCTCTCCAGTTCAGGTTCAAAATGTCACTTTTGTACAAGTTCCACCCTCTCTGCAAAAATGCTCAAAGATCCAAAAATATCTGAAGCCCTCCCTCCTGCATCATCTCCTTAGCCATATGTTAAATTGTATTATCTTCCTATTTTTGACCTCACTAGCATGTGCCATGGGTAACACTCCTGAGATCACAACCCTGGAGATTCTGTCCTTTAACTTAGCACCTAACTCATCATCCTTCCAAGTCAATGGTGATGATGTGGTCCATCCCTCCCACCTAAGAATGCTGTAGACTCAATCCAAACCATCTATGACACTGGTATTTGGGAGGCAACATGCCATCTGGGAATCTTGTACTCATCCACAGAACCTCTTGTCTCTTCTCCTAATCAAAGAACCAGTTATCACTACAGCTCACTTCTTCTCTTCCTTACCCTTCTGAGCCACAGAGCCAGACTAGGTGCCAGAGATCTGTCTGCTGTGAGTTTCCTTTTCTAGGTCACCCCCCACCAACAGTATCCAAAGCAGTAAAGCTGTTGTTGAGGGGTTTGGCCACACGGGTACTCCACAGTGGCTGCCTATTCCCTGTCCGCCTCCTAACAATTACCCTGAGTAATTACCTCCCTATATGTCCTGTTGATTAATCTCTCAACTTCCTGAATGATCTGTAGTTCATCCAGCTCTATCTTCAATTCCTTAAGACAGTCTGAAAGAAGCTGCAGCTGAATGCACTTTTGTAGATGTCATCATTAGGGACACTGGGGGTCTCCCTGTCTTCACAAGAGGAGCATTCCATTACCTTGCCTGGCATTCCCACTGTCCCACTGCAATAAGGAAGACAAATAAATAAATGAAGAAAAATCTACTTCCATCTTCACCTCTCCTCAATGAAGCTTCTCTGAGCCAAAGCCTGAACTCTATACTCCAACACTGGCCAACTTATACAATGACTACTCCCATAATGGCCTCTCCACTTAAATCTAACTTTTTTCATTGGTCATGTCAAGTACCTAATTACACACACTCTAACGTCTCCTTGGGAACTGTGGTGCACTATCTCTATTACTTTTCCTATTTTTTCTCTCATTGATGTATTTTTCAACCCCCAAAATGCTTGGGAGTTGCAGCTATCTAGAAGTTTCAAGAGCAGATCAAAAGAAACTAGTGCTAATTAGAAAAAATATATAAATACTATTCACATATTAAGAATATATAATGGATTTTGTTCTTGAGGAACAATTAAATGTGGTTTAAAATAGTCCACTTGCTGTTTGATTTTCAGGGATAATAATCTCCTGATACATCTTATTTATTTTCATGTTACTTCATGACACTATTTTCAGGATGATGTGGTCATGAATTGAGGTGAAGTTGATCATTTTCATTTACAATGGTAGCAAAATTCCTCAAAAAATGTTCTTGCTTATGGGTAGAGTTGGAGGCAGTGTAAACAGTTTCAAAGCCAATGATCAATTTTTTTACCTGGTACTTTGCTCACACTTGTCGAACGACTAAGAACCTTTTCTCTCTATAAACAAAATAAGAATAACAAAAATAAAAATAAAGCAAAAATTAAGCTGTATTGTTAAATAAATAGTCTTTTATTATTAATATTCATCCCTGCAACTTTCCTCCTGTGAAACCAATTTCCTACCCATAGTTAATCTCTTAGTTTTACAACTTGAAGAATATTAATTAGCAATGAAACATAAACATGCAGAATAAATGCAAGCCTTTCCTTCCTTTCTGTATGAAAGCAGACATCCCAAGATGAAACTCTTCCTGAATATACTGATTAATTACAGCCATCTATGAGATCAATGTTCATGTTTGTGGACATTGATATACCTTCAGATCCTGACAGTGATTTCATAGTCTAGTTCAGCAGAAAGGCAGATCCAATGTTGTGCCATAGTATGTACACATTTTTCAACCTCTACACAGCCTTCCTTTTGCTGTAGGCAGAGTGCAATGGAAACTAATTGGTATGAGGCAATGCAATAGACCAAAAAATGACATTTGTGACATTGTCCCTAGACAGTGTCATTTTAGTAACACCAGTACTCAAGTTTGGTATCTAATGCAAAGTTGCTCTGTTACTTATCTGGCACTTTCAGTTTCCACTTTGTTTTTTTTTCTTTCATTTCCACAGTTTCTGTCTTCTCAGTCTAACAAAAAGATTGCAAGACTCTTTCTAAAGACATTCAGAAAATTTTATCAGTCTTTAGTAATAGTTCTGACTGCCTCGTTTTTCTTAACTTTTCAGTTACGATAACTTTCAGTTGCTTTGCAACTTTATGATAATAAGAGATTCAAGGGATTATCAGAAAAGAAGTTGTTGACTTGCATCAGATGGGAGTGTGGTTCGTATAACTGACTATTGGAAGTACTGAAGCAGTTTTATTATAAACGATCAAGTGCTGCTTCCAAAAAGAAATAAAAGTGATAAGCCATGTCATCCCGCTTGTGGCAAATGGTCCTGAATAGAGGCAGCAGCATCCTGCCTAATAGCACAGACACCCACACACATGTCATGAGTCCTGGACTATTCAGAGGAACAGATCTTTCTGATCCCATTGCCATTGAGCTGCACAGAGCTTTATATTATGCTCAAGAACATTTTCTCTTCTGGATCTTGTGTTATGTCAAACCCAGTGCAGGCTGCAAAACCTGTAATCAGTACGATTTTGTAGTAATTTAAGAGGCAACAGGAAGGCTTGGCTACTTTTTAATTTTCATTTATTTTCATGATTTTAAACTTTCCTTGACGTTGATATGTGTTCATAAAGTGTTTTAGTTACTTAATTTTAAATGCATCCAAATATTAGACATTTAAAACTCTTGACATCAACGACAGTTTTGACAGAAGACGAAGTTTTGTACCAGATTAGTCCTCATAGTGGGAGTTGAGACCTCTCCACTATATCATCAGCAGACAGACTACCACACAGACTTTACCCTCTAATTTCAGGGTGCCAAGGGCTGGTGAGGTCAGACCATCTCTTCAGAAGCAGAGAAGCACAGGTGTGCTTGAACTACATGCCTTTGGGCATGGTAAAAGGGTCAGCATGATCCAGCCCAGTAAACTAAAGATGTAATAGTCTTGTTTTTTTGGGGGTGAAGATTGATGTCACTGGGTTATGTTCTCCAGGCATTTTATACATTGTCTGGATAAGCTTACATGAGCCTGACGATTGAGTACTGGCAGGCTTTTTTATGGGGATGGTGGGGGGTGGAGGTTGTCGCAACACTGCCGTTTTAGTTTGGGGAAAATTACTAATGACCCCATCTGTACCCTGACAAGTTCAACCAGGAAGTGTTTTCCTTTAGGAGACACCTCACTACAAACACAAGGAACAACTGTAGCTTTGACCTTCCAATTTTAGCGATCTGCTACTATAATGACTGATATCACCCAATGCAGTAAAGACCAGTCAGCAAACCCAGAAATTCCTTTATCTTTTGCTGCATTATTGGTGAATGGAGATCAAAATTTAGATCCTTCTCTTTAAGTGTCTATCAACCAAGGTAAGATTCATTGAACAGCATTGACAAAAACAATATTTGTGCACAATTCTGTTTCATCAAGTATTGAAGACGTGATATATATATATATATATAATATTCTTCATAAAAGAAAATTATACCACATGGAGAAAAGCAGAAAGATGGACAGAAGAATAACAGCATCACAATTAATTGCCATATTGTCAGCACTGCACTCACATGCACTGCTTATGTGTTTAACTTCTGGTAAAACCATAAATAAGCCAAATGGTATAAATTGGTGTGATGAACATTAGATTTCTGCTACTATAGCTTACCTTGGGTAATGTTAATGTTAATTTGCATACAGGTTTAGGATCCAAATTACCCACTGGCTGGGGTTCACTATCCTGTTGCTTAGTCAACTCAACTTTGGTTGTTTTATAAAATACTGCCATCCCCTTGTAGTGAGGTGAGCAGCGGTTGCCAAACTCATTCACCTCAGTTAGTTCCAGCTCCAATCTGGCTTTCCGCTGCGAGTGGAATATCAGTTGATATCCTTGAGATGTCTTTTGGTCACTGTCTAAATGAAGTTGTAAAGAAAATTCACAAATGTTATGATTGCCAGTTTGAAAGCTGATGTAATGAATTGAAGAACTTCATTTTTGTTTCTCTTGGTCCCCTGAGGTGAAACGCACTTTACAGGAGCGTTTAATGTCTTTATGCTAATCAGGAACGATTTGTTAGGAAAAATTAAAAATTATTGCTTAACTGATTAAATGTTGAAAATATATTTTACATTGGATAATTAAATCATCCTTTTAAAATCTGATGACATGTCATATCTTTTAGTATGTAATACTATTTCAACTGTCCAATTAGTTTATTATTGTCACATGTACTGAGGTACAGTGAAAACCTTTGTTTTGCATGCTGTCCATAGAGATCATTTCGCCACATCACTACATTAAGCTACTATTACAAGGGAGAAGCAATAACAAAACACAGAATGAAGTGCTACAGTTACAGGGAAAGTGCAGTGCAGGCAGTCAATAAGGCACGAGGTCATGACTGGGCAGATTTTGAGGTAAAGTCCATCTTATTGTACAACAGTCTATTGATTAGTCTTTTAACAGTGGGATAGATCTGTCATGCTTTCAGCCTTTTGCATCATTGGGGGGAGGTGGCACGGGAGAAGAGAGAACGTCCAATTTGGATTTTTAAAACAGTTGATACCGTTCATACTCAATGTGCCCTTCATGTTTCCGAAATTCAGAACAAGTTCTATATATCACGGCCTCTTAATAAATTACAACATGAATGCATGATGCCTCTGCAATTGGATCCTCAACTTCCTAACTGGAAGACCACAATCTGTGCAGATTGGTGATAATATCTCCTCCTCGCTGACAATCTACACTGGTGCACCTCAAGGATGTGTGCTTAACCCACTACTCTACTCTCTCTACACCTATGACTGTGTGGCTAGGCATAGCTCAAATACCATCTATAAATTTGCTGATGATGCAACCATTGTTGGTGGAATCTCAGATGGAGACAAGAGGGCGTACAGGAGTGAGATATGCCAACTAGTGGAGTGGTGTCGCAGCAACAACCTGGCAATCAATGTCAGTGAGACAAAAGAGCCAATTGTGGACTTCAAGAAGGGTAAGATGAAGGAACACATACCGATCCTCATAGAGGGATCGGAAGTGGAGAGAGTGAGCAGTTTCAAGTTCCCGGGTGTCAAGATCTCTGAGAACCTAACCTGGTTCCGTGATAACAATGCAGTTATAAAGAAGGCAAGACAGTGTCTATACTTCATTAGGAGTTTGAAGAGATTTGGTATGTCAACAACTACACTCAAAGATTTATATAAATGTACTGTGGAGAGCATTCTGACAGGATGCATCACTGTCTGGTGTGTTGGGGGGTGTTGGTTACTGCACAGGACTGAAAGGAGCTGCAGAGGGTTGTAAATATAGTTGGATCCATCTTGGGTACTAGCCTACAAAGTACCCAGGACATTTTCAAGGAGCGGTGTCTCAGAAAGGCATTATTAAGGACCTCCAGCACCCAGGGCATGCCCCTTTCTCACTGTTACCATCAGGTAGGAGGTACAGAAGCCTGAAGGCACACACTCAACAATTCAGGAATGACTTCTTCCCCTCTGCCATCGGATTCCTAAATGGATGTTGAACCTGTGAACACTACCTCATTTTTTTAATATATAATTATTTCTGTTTTTTGCTCAACTTTAATCTATTCAATATATGTACATTGTTACTGTAATTGATTTACTTTATTTCTTTTTCTTCTTCTTCTATATTATGTATTGTATTGAACGGCTGCTGCTAAGTTAACAAATTTCATGACACATGTCCAGTGATAATAAACCTGATTCTGATTCTGAGAGCAAACGGATTACTTCCAGTACATTATAACCATGGCATTCAAAGTGCTTACAGATGATATCAATTAAAAAGTAGGCCTCATACAGAATGGAAGACACACAAATGAGCATGAGCAAAGGAGTGGAAATGTGAATTTCCTGGATGCCAGTGAAAGGAACACCCCTCCTCATAGTGTAAATGATCCACCTGCCTGCCACATCTGGCACCTCCTGCCTGATCTGTGAAAGAGTCTACTCTGAACCCACAAATTCAGAGTGGAATCATCAAATATCCTCAGTCCTCAGCCACTGTCCTCGAGGAAGGTATGAATTTGGCAGAACATGGGAAAGGAAGGTTTCATCATCAATGAATGAAGAAAATAAGAGATAATGTTTCGCCAAGTTGCTGCCAATCTTGGCAAATAATTATATGTTCCCTGTTAAAATGATCTGGTAACTAGTTCTAACTTATTATTGCATAAATTTCTATTTAAAATCATTGAGCAAATATTTAGAATTGAATTCACTTCTGTCTGTCAAAGAGGGCAAAGGAGTAATTGTTACCATTGCAAACACTCAGAAAATTGAAAGACCACTGGATACTTGATTAAATAGTCATGTTAATTTGAAACAAAAAAACTAACAAAGGCTCTGTACTTAAAATTTACTCACTTCTGGGTTTTGTGATCTTATTCTATATTAAGATAAAAGTGATCATTACCATCAAATAAACTTACAAAGTACGTATTTCATTTGCGTGTGTATATTGAGAAAGGGAGATTCTCTATAAGGCCATATGAATGTACTCTGCAGATGTGATGGTGCATTCAAAAATTTGGGGTATAAATTGGAATAAATACAAAGTTCAGATTAAAATTATGTATTTGGAAAAACTGGCACTCAAAGGTAGTATGATTACTCACTCACCCAATGACTTAATGTTGCCGCAAAGCTTGAGAATAAGCTGCTCACCCTCTCTCATTGGAAACTCTTCAGATGGCTCCAGTGGGCCTTGGAATCCCTCCTCACGTAGTTTAACTAATTCCCACTGTAAATCCTTGGAAGGAACCATCAGCACAACAATATGGTGGGAGTTGTCTCGTTTGTGGTAGATAATAATGTTAACCATAGTGAGCTGGATCACTTCTTCAAGTTTTTGTATGAAAGAAATTAAACAGCTGCTATCCACTGAAGATGAAAAGCGGAGGACAATAAATCTGCTCAAGGAAGAAGAGAATTGTAAATGTTGGAGCACTGCAGCAAAAACTATTTTGTTCGATGCAGTCTACCCTTTTTTTATTTCATGACAAGCAAAATCTGTACTGTTTAAATGAAGGTGAATCCTGCTTGCCTCAACTCTCTGTCCAGGTACCCTATCTAGACATTTTGCGCCAAAGAGAGGGGTAAGTCAGGTTACTCTGTACTTTTTCGGTATCCAAAAGGCTTCTAACGGGGTGGAGCTGCATCCAGGAAAATGTTAAAAGCTTTTTAAATGGTTTACTTTCTCAAAGTATCCTTCTAAGGATCTCTGATAGAGACATTCAAAAATTAAAAGAATTAATTCAAGTTATAGAAAATTAAAAGTGAAATGATTTAAAACACTTTATCATTGACATAATAAACATTTTTTTAAAACAATTAATGGCATTTCCTTTATCTATAGAGTCAGGTGACCCAGTCATAGTCCAAACTATCCCTGATGAAAGGCCTCTACTCACTCCCTTCAACAAGACAAGTCTTTACCACTGGACTCAAGAGGTCAGATGCACCAGAATCAGGCCGTCATCTTAACACAACCTTTTATGACTGGCCTAGCAGTGGCTGATAGCCTTGTGCAATAAACAGCTGTCAATCAATTCAATACAGCCCAATTTAAAAAATGACAGAGTTGGCAATAGGCTAACGCATTCAAAAGTAAAAGAAGCGAAATTAATATTATTACTGGTGCTTTTGCTGAATATTTTGAACTTAGGCCACATCTGAAATTGTAAATTTCAATTATCCTCCTGCACGTTGCCAAAATTACACTTTTGATGAAACACTGTTTTAAAATATTGTACATTTCTGGGATCACACTCAATCAAAAGCAGAATCCTACCTCTCCACATGTTCATTTAATTCAATTGCAACCAGCCCATTTTGCATTTCTTTCACGGTTACATTGTCCATCATCACCCATTCTTCATCCTTTGATTTAAATCCAAACAGTTTTAAAGATTTATTCGTCACATCTCCAGGTTTTTTTACTGGTGCACTCATTGACCTAAGAATTGCGAAGGGACAGTGTAAATATATAAAGAAAGCTGCAGGGCATATCAAATGCATTCTGTTACACAAAATGCAAATAAATGTTCTGTTGACCTGAAATATTATCTTAATTTTTCTCTCTCCCCAGATACTGCTGATTACTTCCAACAATTTTTATTTCTAACTTATTCTTCATTTCATATTTGTTCAGATTATTTTGTAAATTTCAGCTAATTTAATCAAAGTTCTTATTTTTCACATGCCTTCATTTTCCAGCTGCTTATGCCTGCGCATAACAATAAAACCCTTTATCTACCGTGAGCAAAGGCCGTTGTTCTTCCGTGTTGCTGCTGTTGCTGCCTGAGGATGGTCGATTTTATCTCCTAATCTCCTTTTAGCTGAGTTTGGTGGACAGGGCAGAGTAATGGTAATTGATTTCCGGAACTGCTGAGTAGATGGATGTTTGATATGAACAAGAGGGGTAGTGGAGATTATGGGGTGAAAGCTATCTTCTCTCAATTTCATTACATTCAACAATGTTGAATCAATTGGCTGAACCTGTGAGAACAAACAGGAATACAAAGATAAGTAATCCAGTCCATTTTCAACCTGCATTATTTCTGAAGTTCTTAAGAATAGGTTTAGATCAATTTTGACAGTAGGTAAAATCAACTGCTAAATACAGGTGGATATGACTTAGGCTAGATTTCCATGGTTAGAAACCCAATCAATTTATCTGCTAATTATTTCCAGAGAAATAGTTATTGGCAGAAACCTCTTCCCTCATTTCCATTCAGGACCCTAACAGTCATTCGAGGTGAGACAGTACTTCACCTGAAAGCCTGCAGGGATGATCTGTTGTATCTAGTTTCTCCCAATGAGGCCTCCTCGACATTGGTGAGAACCGTCATAAGTTAGGGGACTGCTTCATCAAGCACCTCCACTCCATCCACCAAAAGTGGAACTTCCCAGTGGCCAAACACTTTAATTCCCATTCCCATTGCAATATGTTGGTCCATGGTCTCTTCTTGTGTCACAAAGAGGCCAGCATCAGAGTGGAAGAGCAGCACCTTATATTCTGTCCGGGTTTACCTCCAACCCTTTCCCTCTGGTAAAACAAAATACCTCCCACCCCTTCTTATATTACACTCTGGCCTGTTACCTCTTCTCACCTGCCAATTACCTCCCCTGAGTCCCCTCCTCCTCTCCTTTCTACAATGGTCCACTCTCTTCTCCGATCAGATTCCTTCCCTCCAGCCCTTTATCTTTCCTACTCACCTGGCTTTACCTGTCTAGCAATCCTCCTTCCCTTCTCTGCTTCCTTCTCAGTCCTGAAGAAGGGTCTTGGCCCAAAATGTTAATTGCTAATTCATTTCCATAGATATTGCCTGACCTACTGAGCTCTTCCAGAATTTTGTGTGTGTTGCTTTGAATTTCCAGAGATGTTCTTCCAATTACTTACTGCAGCATAGCCAGCGACTCACAAAATCACTGAAGATTTGATCACAGACTATGGACATCCCCAAGGCAATATTACCTCATTTAATTTTATATGCGAATTTTATTGCTTAAAATCTGCATGTTGGACATGTGGCTGCAAACTGAATTCTCACAAGGGAGATGATACTTGCAGCCCCACAGCAGCCAGAAAATCCAACCCACCGGTCTCCTAAAAGCTGATTTGTATGCACAGACTGTATATAAATTGGGCATTCATAATTTGGGGAAGATTTGTATATGAATGAATTCTGATGTTGCTTCTGATGTTGATGTTCCATTATCAGGTTGTTCCCAGCCACTGAAAAGGCTGCGTTACTAAATACTCCTGTACACCTGCTCATTAATGGAAGTATCTAATCAGCCAGTCATGTGGCAGCAACACAGTGCATAAAAGGATGCAGACGTGGTGAAAAGGCTCAGGTGTTGTTCAGACCAAACATAAGAATGGGGAAGAAATGTGATCTAAGTGACTTTGACTGTGGATTGATTGCCGATACCAGACAGGGTGGTTTGAGCATTGCAGAAACTGCTGATCTCCTGGATTTTCAGATACGGTCTCTAGGGTTTACAAAGAATGGAGCAGAAAACAAACAAAAAAAATCCCGTGAGAGGCAGTTCTGTGGACAAAAACACCTTGTTCAGGACAAAGGTTAGAGGAGAAAGGCCAGACTTGTTCAAGCTGGCAGGAAGGTGACAGTAATTCAAATAACCACGTGTTACAACAGAGGTGTGTAGAAGAGTATCACCGAATGCACAACATGCTGAACCTTGAAGTGGATGAACTACAGTCACAAAGGACCATGAACGTACACTCTGTGGCCAGTTTATTTAGTACAGGAGGTACCTAATAAAGTTGCTACTGAGTGTAAATGCAATATCTCAATTATTTCTGTGCAGTTTGGAGATCACCTGTTTCCCAGACCTCCAAGATAATTCAAAGTTTACCTTGACTGCACTTCTCAGCACTAGCGATGGATGTCTGCATGACCCAAACAGCTCCATCTTATTATGATGCTATTGTGATATTAATTGACCCTTTTAATAGTGTGAGAATTTAATAAATGGATGATATAGTCACTTTACAATCCAATTAAATTTACAGAAAGTTTTGGTTGTAATTCTACTTGCAATACCGTATGACTATAAGATAGAGAAGCAGACTTCAGCATTCGGCCCATCAAGTCTCCTACACTATCCAATCATAGCTAATTTTTGTCAAACCTATTACCCATCTTTTCTCCACAACAAATAAGAACCCACGTTAAACGTACACAATTACTCGGCCTCTACAGTCCTCATTGCGAGGCTATTCTACAGATTCACTACCCTCTGGCTGAGGTAATTTCTCCTCATTTGAGTTTTAAGTGGACACCCTTTATTCTGACACTGTGATGTCCGATCACGGAAACTCTTACTAACAGGAACATTATTTTCATGTCCACACGGTCTAAGGCTTTTGGTATCTGGTAGGTTTCTATAAGACTTCTTCAACCTTACCCTGTCACCATCCTTCTGAATTCCATTGAATATGAGCACAGAAATATCAAATGCTCCTCATATATTAATCTATCTAATTGCTGAAAAAACCCAGAAGTGGATAAGAACTTCGAACAAGGTTGGAGGTGACATCGGATGCACGGCAACTCTGGTAGGGTTGGCAAGACATTGCTTCCTACAAAGTGGAACCCAATAGCATGAATGGTAGCGATGCTTCACTACCAGATGAACTCAATGCCTTCTATGCCCGCTTTGAAAGCGACAACACAACTACAGCTGTGAAGATCCCTGCTGCACCTGATGACTCTGTGATCTCTGTCTCAGAGGCCGATGTTAGACTATCTTTAAAGAGAGTGAACCTTCGCAAGGCAGAAGGTCAACCTGTGCCAACCAACTAGCGGGAATATTCAAGAACATTTTCAACCTCTCACTGCTACAGGCCGAAGTTCCCACTTGCTTCAAAAAGGGAACAATTATACCAATGCCAAAGAAGAATAATGTGGGCTGCCTTAATATCTATTGCCTGGTAGCACTCGCATCAACAATAGTGAAATGCTTTGAGAGGCTGGTCAGGACTAAACTGAACTCCTGTCTCAGCAAGTACCTGGACCCATTGCAATTTGCCTCTCGCCACTATAGGTCAAAGGCAGACACAATCTCAATGGCTCTCCACATGGCCTTAGACCACCTGGACAACACATACACCTATGTCAGGATGCTGTTCATTGACTATAGCTCAGCATTTAATAGCATCATTCCCACAATCCTGATTGAGAAGTTACAGAACCTGGGTCTCTGTACCTCCCTCTGCAATTGGATCCTTGACTTCCTAACCGGAAGGCCATAATCTGTGCGGACCGATAATAACATATCCTCCTCGCTGATGATCAACACTGGGGTGTGTTGATTGTCAGCACCTCAGGGGTGTGTGCTTAGCCCAGTGCTCTACTCTCTATATACACATGTCTGTGTGGTTAGCCATAGCTCAAATGCCATCAACAAATTCGCTGATAATACAGCTATTGTTGGTAGAATCTCAGGTCGTTATGAGAGGGTGCACAGGAGTGAGATAAGCCAGCTAGTGGATTGGTGCCACAGCAACAACCTGGCACTCAACGTCAGTAACACGAAATAGCTCATTGTGGACTTCAGGAAGGGTAAGACAAAGGAACGCATACCAATCCTCATCGAGGGATCAAAAGTGAAGAGAGTGAGCAGTTTCAAGTTCCTGCGTGTCAAGATCTGTAAGAATCTAACCTGGTCCCAACATATCGATGTAATTATAAAGAAAGACAGACAATGGCTATACATTATTAGGAGTTTAAAGAGATTTGGCATGTCAAAAAATACACACTAAAAGTTCTATAGTTGTACCATGGAGATCATTCTGACAGGCTGCATCAATGTCTGGTATGGAGGGGCTTCTGCACAGGACCGAAAGAAGCTGCAGAAGGTTGTAAATCTAGTCAGCTCCATCTTGGGTACTAGCCTACAAAATACCCAGGATATCGTTAGGGAGCAGTGTCTCAGAAAGGCAGCGTCCATTATGAACAACCTCCAGCACCCAGGGCATGCCCTTTTCTCACTGTTACCATCAGGTAGGAGGTACAGAAGCCTGAAGGCACACTCTCAATGATTAAGGTATAGCTTCTTCCCCTCTGCCATCCGATTCCTGAATGGACAATAAATCTTTGGCCCTACCTCATTTTTTTTCAACGTACAAAATTTCTGTTTTTGCAAATTTCAAAAACCTATTTAATATATGTAATTGATTTATTTGTTTATTTATTATTATTATTTCTATTTTATTTATTATTTTTTCTCTGACAGTTTATGTATTGCATTAAACTGCTGCTGCAAGTTAACAAATTTCACATCACGTGCTGGTGATAATAAACCTGACTCTGATTCTGAATTCTGATTCTGCAGGAGATGGTGGAGATAGAAAATATTCAGTACCTGCATGAGTTCAGAGATTGGACTGAGAGTTAAGTTAGTGTTAAGTAATTTAAACAAGATCAATTTTATCAATTTGATTAATTATCAGCATTGTTGAGAGAGTTATAAAGGTTTAAAACCTTTTGCCATGGGGCAAAATCATTTGGAAGTTCATTAAATGAAGTCAAAGAGAGTGTTGGACTAATAGAGGAAAGTATTTCAACGGGCTTTTATGCTTTTTGTTTATCTCTGGGAGAAATAAACCTGAGGCACACTCTGATTTGCACACCAGGTTAATGTGCATACATGAAAAAGTACTTTCAACACACACAAAATGCTGGTGGAACACAGCAGGCCAGGCAGCATCTATAAGAAGAAGCACTGTCGACGTTCCAGCATCTGCAGATTTCCTCGTGTAAGTACTTTCAATGCCTGCTTTTTTGTAAACATGATAAAGATCAAGTATTTTTTAGAATGACAAACAAGAGAAATGTGCAAATGCTGGAAATCCAAACAACACACACAAAACGCTGGAGGAGCTCAGCAGGTCAGACAGCTTCTATGGAAAAGAGTAGAGTTGATGTTTTGGGCCGAGACCCTTCAGCAAGACTGGAGAAGGACTGTACTCTTGTAGGTAGGTGCTGCCTGCCCTGCTGAGTTCCTCTAGCATTTTGTGTGCAGTTTTAGAATGCACTTGATTCTTATCTCTGAAGGTGCAGGGCTGCAAGCCAGACCTGTGCGTTCAGCTGAAATGTCAGAACCGTCTGTGGTCAGGGAGGTAGAAACCCTGTACAACAGTCAGCAGTATTCTGAGGAGAATCTGTATCAACACACACTTTTCCCTCTTAAATCCTGTGTAAAGTATGCACCGTTAATATTTCACCAAGTCTTGTGCACTCCTGTTGTAATTAAGGATGTTCTTTTTTATTGGAAAGACCACAGTTTTGACCCAATTTTCTTTAAAACAACCGCTAGAAAATCCATGACTGCCTGAACAGATCTTGTGAAAATACAGAGAAGGTAAACTTACCTAACTGCTTATATATGAGAAAGATTTTGTAATTCCAGTTATGTGACAGTTATATAAAAATTTGTTTAAGCTGCACTTGGAGTACTGTGTGCAATTCTGGTTTGTAGAACAGAGTGATCTAGGAATAATGGTGCTTAGTTCCCTGAAGGTGGAATCTCATGTGGATAGGGTGGTTAAGAAAGCTTTTGGTATGCTGGCCTTTATAAATCAGAGCATTGAGTATAGGAGTTGGGATGTAATGTTAAAATTGTACAAGGCATTGGTGAGGCCAAATTTGGAGTATTGTGTGCAGTTCTGGTCACCGAATTATAGGAAAGATGTCAACAAAATAGAGAGAGTACAGAGGAGATTTACTAGAATGTTACCTGAGTTTCAGCACCTAGGTTACAGAGAAAAGTTGAACAAGTTAGGTCTTTATTCTTTGGAGCGTAGAAGGTTGAGGGGGGACGATAGAGGTATTTAAAATTATGACGGGGATAGATAGAGTTGACATGGATAGGCTTTTTCCATTGAGAGTAGGGGCGATTCAAACAAGAGGACATGAGTTGAGAGTTAAGGGGCAAAAGTTTAGGGGTAACATGAGGGGGAACCTCTTTACTCAGAGAGTGGTAGCTGTATGGAACAAGCTTCTGGTAGAAGTGGTAGAGGCAGGTTCGATTTCATCATTTAAAAAAATTGGATTGGTATGTGGACAGGAAAGGAATGGAGGATTATGGGGTGAGTGCAGGTCAGTGGGACTAGGTGAGAGTAAGCGATTGGCACAGACTAAAAGGGCCGAGATGGCCTGTTTCCGAGCTGTAACTGTTATATGGTTATTTGGTTACCCTACTGCAAGAAGGATGTGGGGGTTGTAGAGAGAAATTAGCATTTACCAGGATGTACACTGAAAGTTTGCCAAGAATTGAGCATTTGCTAGATAAGTGTTCACCAAGATATTTACCTGGATGCCACCTGACTTAGAGGGTATAATCTATGAGAAGGATTGAACAAATCTGGGTTGTATTCTCCAGAGCGTCAGAAGCTGGGGGAGACCAGATAGAAATTTATAAAATTATGAGAGGCATAGACAGGGTAGAAGTCTGAACTTTTTTCTTAGAGTAAAAATGTCAAGAACTAGAAGACATGCATTTAAGTTGAAAGGGAAAAGTTTAAAGAAAATGTGTAGGGCAGGTATTTTTTACACAGAGAATGGAGGTACTGGGTCAACTGCCAGAGGGAGTGATAGAAGCAGATTTTACAGTGTCTTTAAAGAATCTCATGGACACATGACTATGTGGAGAACATATGGATATGAATCATGTATGGGCAGCAGAGAATTAACTTAATTTGGCATTGTGTTCAGTGCAGACAACTTGGGATGTCTCGTGCTTGTCCCGTGCTGTACTTTTCCACATTCCATGATTATGTTTAATTTTAAATGAGAGCCAGCAATGAGCTAAAATCTTTTCTAAAAATTAGACTGGGAAAGGGAGAGTTCTGGTGAATTATTCCCTACCTTTGATTGAACTACCACTGAGGTGCTGAAGGATCCAGGGAAGTAGTTCAGTGTAATTCTTGAGTCCACGCTGAGCTTCAGGGCTAAACCTTTCCACGGTACAGTAAATGTCTCTTTTCTTAAGCAGGATATAACTGAAAAGATGCCAAGCTTATATATCTTAACATCTGCACAGTTTTTCTAGAAGACAAAATAAGATAGATTGGAGAAATATAATTTAATTTTTATTTTACACTGCTGTTATTTTGTGAGTCTTCCACACAAAGTGTAAATTGTTTACTAACCTTGTGCCCATTGTACACACCTTCCAAGGAGAGTGGGCTCAAATAACTTGAATGTGGTGTTGCATCCAATGCCTTTACCATAATGTCATGATAATTACCCTGATAACGAGCAGTGAATGGTATAGCAATCTTCAAAGGGAATGGAATCCTGATCCTGGAGTCAGTACACTGAATACTGATTACATTGCTCACCAGTTCTTCGTCATCCCTTACAACCATTGGGCTCCTTTCATTGATTATTTTGCACAGCAGCCTCTGGACTATGAGAAATGGTGCAGTGACGTAACAGCCAATTTGAGGCTCAGTTTCTCTATCCAAATCTGCAAACAGTCTTAAAAACAGAAAGGAAAACATATAATACATTGAACAATCGTCTCAAATGATTGTTATTATCATTCATCTAGCTCTCCCCCCCCCCCCCAACCCCCAGTCCCCCACACACAAATCTTCCTCCCAGTGATCGGGTTCTAATTTATAACTCTGTGTATTTGCAAATATACAGTATGCTCAACTCTTCCACATTCTACTTTGTGTGAGAATCTTGTCCAGGAGTCACTTGTTTGGTATCATCATTTGAAATGTAATGATGCAGCTCTATAAAAGCTCCAGTTAGGCCACACTTGGAGTACTGTGTCCAGTTCTGGTCGCCTCACTATAGGAAGGATGTGGAAGCATTGGAAAGGGTACAGAGGAGATTTACCAGGATGCTGCCTGGTTTAGAGAGTATGGATTATGATCAGAGATTAAGGGAGCTAGGGCTTTACTCTTTGGAGAGAAGGAGGATGAGAGCAGACATGACTGAGGTGTACAAGATATTAAGAGGAATAGACAGAGTGGACAGCCGGCGCCTCTTCCCCAGGGCACCACTGCTCAGTACAAGAGGACATGGCTTTAAGGTAAGGGGAGGGAAGTTCAAGGGGGATATTAGAGGAAGGTTTTTCACTCAGAGTGGTTGGTGCGTGAAATGCACTGCCTGAGTCAGTGGTGGAGGCAGATACACTAGTGAAGTTTAAGAGACTACCAGACAGGGTTTGAGGGTCAGCACAACATTGTGGGCTGAAGGGCCTGTAATGTGCTGTACTATTCTATGTTCTATGTTCTATGAAACAATTTCAGATACGAAGTTTTGTTGAAGAGTCAATAACCAAAATGTCAACTATGTTTTTTTCTTCACAGATGACTGTCCTGGCTTACTGAGTATACCCTTCATATTCTATGTTTATTTCAGTAGAAGTGACAAACTGTGGAGCGTAAGTACTTCTATTGGTTGAATGCTTTTCTTAACTTCACTGTTGAGACTTACCAAATGTCGTCACTATTATGGTATGGAAAATGTGGAAACCAATTTAAGGAGAGAAGATTCCAAAAAAACAGCAAACTGATTAATCATCTACATTGTTCAGACTTAATAATGTTAATTGGGAGATCAATTCTGTGCAGAACTTAGTGTCGTGATCTAAAATGTCACATTGTTCTTTGCTTTAACATTGTATCTGAGAGAAAACCTCAAGCACTCGCTTAGCACAGAAGTGAGAGTTTAGATTTTCTGCCATGTTAGGAAGAAAGATGCTCTTTCTTCGTCTTGTATGGCAGAACACAGAACATAGAACAGGAACAGGTCTCCAGTCCATGATGTGCTAAACTAATGAAACTAGTAATTAAATAACTAAATAAACTAAACACTTCTGCCTACACAATGCCCTTATCCTTCCATTTGCTGCACATCCTGTCTGAGGGCCCTTTAGATGTTTCTGTTGTAATCATCTTCACATCCACCATGACAGTACAATCCAAACACTCACCACTTCCTGTGTAAAAAAAAAACCTGCCCCATGCAACACACACAAACTGCTAGAGGAACTCAGCAGGCCAGGCAGCATCTATGGAAAATGTACAGACAGCATTTCTGGCCGAGACCTTTCACATCTCCTTTGGGTGTACTCACTCTCACCTGCTCTCTTGTATTAGACATTTCAATCCTGTGGAAAAAGATACTGCCTGTCTACTGTTTCTATGCTCCTCATAATCTTATAAACCTCTATCAGGTCTCCACTCAGCCTTTGCTGCTCTGGTGCTGACAACCCTAATTTGTCCAATATTCCCGCATATCTCATGCCCGCTAATTCAGGCGGTCATCCTGGTAAAGCACCTAGTCACCAGAGTACTCCCCTTTTTAATAGAAGCCCGACACCTGCCATGATATTTCAGATCTAGTCTAGATTACAGCAGTGCCTAAAAGATGTATTAAAGGCAAATTTCTTTGGCATTTCAGTTGACCAGGGTCGGGTGCCTATAATTGATGATTTCAAGTTGGTCATCTTTATAGTCTAGCAGTATTTGATGTCATATAGAAAAGTACAGCACAAAAATATGCCCTTTTGTCCACCTATTCCATGCTGAAACATTTAAACTACCTATGTCCCTCGATCAGCACTGGGACCATAGACCTCCATATCCACCATCCAGGTATCTATCCAAACTGCTCTTAAACATTGAAATCGAGCTCACAAGAACCACTTGTGCTGACAGCTCATTCCGCACTCTCACGACCTTCTGAGTGAAGTTTCCCCTTATGTTCCCCTTAAACTATTCACTTTTCACACTTAACACATGACCTCTGGTTGTCGATCTACCCAACCTTAACTGAAAAAAGCCTGCTTGCACTTACCCTACTACCCCTCATAATTGTGTATACCTCTATCAAATCCCTTCTCAATGTTCTATGTTCCAAGGAATAAAGTCCAAACTTTCTCAATCTTTCCTTATCACTTAGGAATTCCTGACTTAGCAACATCCTTATAAATTTTCTCTGTACTCTTTCAACCTTTTTTTAACATCTTTCCTGTAGATAGGTGGCACACAACACTCCTAATCAGGCCTCACCAATGTCTTATACACCTTCAACATAACATCCCATCTCCTGTACTCAATACTTTGATTTATGAAGGCCAATATGCCAAAAGCTTTCTTTATGACCCTATCTATCTGTGACAAAACTTTCAATAAATTATGGACCTGGATTCCCAGTTCCCTTTGTTCTCTCACACTCCTCAATGCCCTCCTGTTCACTGTGTAAAACCTACCAAAGTACAACACCTTGCACTTGTTTGCATTATATTCCATCTAACATTTTTCCAGCTGGTTTAGATCCATTTGCAACTTATGATAGCCTTCCTTGCTGTGAAATACACTCCCAATCTTGGTGTCATCTGCAAATTTACTGATCTAGTTAACCACATTATCATTCAGATTGTTGATATAGATGAAACACACCAATGGACCCTACACCGATGCATGTGGTGCTCCACACGTTACAGGCTTCCAGTCGGAGAGATCACCATCTCCTACCACTCTCTGGCTTCTCCCACAAAGCCACTGTCTAATCCAATTTACTAGCTCATCTTGAATGCCAAGTGACTGAACCATCTTGACCAACCGCCTATGCAGTCAAAAGTCTTGCTAAAGTCCATGTAGACAACATTCACTTCCTTGCCTTCATCCACTTTTCTGGTAACTTCTTCAAAAAACTCTATAAGATTGATTAGATACGACCAACCATGCTACAAAGCCATGCTGACTATGCTTAATCAGTCTATGTCGATCCAAGTACCTACAGTATATATCTGGTACCTTAGAATGCCTTCCAATAACTTTCCCAGTACTGATGAAAGGCTCGCCAGTGTATAATTTCCTGATTCATTTTTAGAGTCATTTTTAAATACCAGAACAGCATTAGCTACTCTCTAATCCTCTGGTCCCTCATCCGCCACTAAGAATGATTTAAATATCTCTACTAGGGCCCCAGCAATTTCTACACTAGCCTCCCATAGGGTCCAACGTCCTTGCCACCCCTGGGGATTTATCCAAACTAATTTTCCTCCTCCTCTGTAACCTGTACAGGGTTCATGAAGTTGATGCCACTTTGTCTCACTTCTATAGACTCTGTATCCATCTTCTGAGTAAATGCAAATGCAAAAAACTTCATTTAAGATTTCCTACATTTCTTTGGGCTCCACACATGGATTACTACTCTGATCTTCCAGAGGACTAATTCTGTCCCTTGCAATCCTTTTGCTCTTAACATACCTGTAGAATCCCTTAGGATTCTCCCTCACCTTGTCTGCTAGAGCAACTTCATGCCTTCTTTTAGTCCCCCTGACGCCATTCTTCAGTAATATCTTGCCTTTCTTATAGTCATTTGTTCCTGCTTGTCTACACCTGCTATGCACCTCCTTTCTTTTTCTTTTAACCAGGGCCTCAATATCCTTTGAAAATCAAGTTCCCTACACCTGTTATTTTTGCTTTTATTCTGACAGGCACTTACAAGCTTTGTCCTCTCAAAATTTCACTTTTGAAGATCTCCCACTTACCAAGTACACCTTTGCTAGAGAACAGACTGTCCCAATCCACACTTGCCAGATCCTTTCTGATACCATCAAAATGGGCCTTTCTGCAATTTAAAATCCCAACCCATAGACCAGACTTATCCTTTGGCATATTTACTTCGAATCTGAGGCTTAGCCTAGAAAAGCTCCTGACTGTGTGGAAAACATCATGTGTGGTCCCAGTACCCAAGAAGGGCCAACCACAAGTCTTGAATGACTATCATCCAGTGACCCTAACTTTACATATCATGAAGATCCCAGAGAGGCTGGTTCTGGCTCACCTCCAACCCCTGGTCAGATCAGCCCTTGATCCCCGCCCCCCACAACCCCTGCAGTTTCCCTACCAGGAGCACATTGCAGTTGGCAGATCTGGCATCTACCTGCTGGACAGAGCCTACTCCCATTTGGATAAGCAGGGCAGCACTGTGAGGAACATGTTTTTTGATTTCTCAAGTGTCTTCAATACCATACAGCCTTCTTTGCTGGGGGAGAAGCTCCATTCAATACAAGTTAGCACTTCCATTGTATCCTGGATAATGGGACTACTCCACTGGCAGACCACAGTTTGTGCAGCTTGATCATCTGATGCAAAATGTTCCCCTACACAAATTTCTGTCACCTGCCCTGTTTTATTCCCTAATAGCAGATCAAGTAACAAACACTCTCTCATTGGAAGCTTTCCTGAACACATTTGACAAACTCTATCCTATCTAGTTATTTTACAGCATGCAGTCCCATTTAATACATGGAAATTTTAAATCACCTACTCTAACAACTTCATGTTTCTTGCAACAGCCTGCAATCTCTCTACAAGTTTGTCCCTCTAATTTCCTTAGACTGTTGGGGTTGTCTGTAAAATGGCCCCATTAATGTGATCACACATTTTCTGATTGCTGAGTTTCACCCATAATGCTTCACTAGACAAGTTATCCAGTCTGTCCTGACTGAACACTGCCATGACATTTTCCCTGTCTAGTAACCCCACCCTTCTCCTTTAATCTCTCCCGCTCTGTCACATCTAAAACAAAGGAATCCCAGTATACTGAGTTTCCAGTCCTGTCTCTCCTGCAACCAAGTCTCTCTACTGGCTACCATATCAGAATTCCAGGTGTTGATCCATGACCTGAGCTCTTCTGCCTTTCCGATGCTACTTCTTGCATTGAAACATTCGCAGCTCGAGGCACTAATCACACCATGCTCAACCTTTTGATTCCTGGCTTTGTCAGGGGTCTTAACAACATCTCTCCCATAACTGTTCTGGCATATTGGTTCCCATCCCTCTACAACTCTGGTTTGAACACTACCGTGCAGCACTAGGAAACCTTCCTGCTAGGGTATTAGTCCCCTTCCACCCCACGTATAATCCATCTCTCTGTACAGGTCCCACCTTCCCTGCAAGGGAGCCCAATGATCCAATAATCTTCCGTCCTGCTTTCTACACCAACTCCTTTGCCAAGTGTTAAACTGTATATATACTTCTGGCCTCACTAGCATGTGGCTCAGGTAGCAATCCTGAGATCACAGCCTTGGAGGTTCTGCTCTTTTTCTTAGCACCTAACTCCCTGAACTCACTTTGCAGAACCTTGTCACTCTTCCTACCTATGTCCTTTGGCTGTTCACCCTTCCACTTAAGAATGCTTAGGACTTGGTCTGAGATGTTCCAGACTCTGGCACACAGTGGGCAGCATGCCATCCAGAAACCTTATTCTCGTCCACAGAACCTCCTTTCTGTTCCCTAACTAATGAATCCGCTATCATTACAGCATGCCTCTTCTCCCCTCCTGCCCTTCTGAGTCACGGAGCCAGACCGACCACTGTGACTTTCCTCTGCTAAGTTATTCCGCGCCCCCTCCACCCCACAAAAGTATCTAAAGTGATATACCTGTTGTTGCGGGGGATAGTAGCAGGGGTACTCTGCACTGGCTGTTTAACCCCTTTCCCCTTTTCAACTGTCACCCAGTTTCTTGTGTTCTGTACCTGGATGTAATTACTGCTCTATATGTCCTATCTATAGCCCCCCTCAGCCTCTCGCATGATCTGGCGTTCATCTAGTTCCATCTCCTGAATGCAGAGTGTTAGAACTGCAGTTGGATGCACTTCTTGCAGATATAGTTGTCAGGGACACTGGGGATTTCCCTGCCTTCCACATCTTTCAAGAGGAGCATCCCACTATCCTGCCTGGCATCTCTACTGGTCTAACTGAGCAAGTATAAAGAAGGAAGAACAATAAACTGTTGGGGGGGGGGTGGGCTCTACCTACATTACTTGGACATTTGTAAGACATACAATATACATAAGCATGGAAGTGATGTTACGCACATTATTTCTGAATTTATGCCCTTAACAGTTGTGAGCAGATGGAGGTTCAGGGCATCCATGGCATCCAGAAGCTCTTAACTGTGAATATTTTTCTCCTAAATCTGAGAGAAAATTAAACTTCATGCTGATATGTACTGGAAGATAGACAAGCCAAATGATATGTGAGCAACTTTAACATTCCCAAATATTTTCATTAGCATGACAGTGCCAAAAGAAATGAAACTGAACTGAAATGAATGATGCTTACTCTCTTTGGGACCAGCCTCTGCAGTCTTCAGCTTTCACAAGTTCAGTCACCTCATTTTTATCATGTGATTTGTTTATTTGTTTATCAGTGACTCCACCAGTTCCTGATGTGGTTTGGAGATCAATGTCTTTGTTCTCATCTTGATTACCAGCTGAGTCAAATTTTAATTTTCTCTCAGTGTCCTTCATTTCAGTGCTACAGTCCATCTGTTTTATTATTCTGTACTGATCCTTTATTTCATCTGATGTCTGAATTTTAGGCTGACTCATTGCTCTCTCTTGCCCAGCAGAGCAAACTTCGGACATCTGCAAACATTCTCCCATGGTTACTGCATCAGCTTCTTTTCCTGTACCTTCACCTTTGAGGAAGTGAATATTGCTACTGGTAGAGTCTTGTCGACTGCTTCTCATTTCTAGTGACAGGCTTTGCTGTTTTTTCACACAGTATGACTGATTATCTCTGGAATCACAAAATGACATTTGAAAGCTTTCTTTCTCCTCTCTACTTTGGTCTTCTGAATTTTCACTGTGCTTATAATGTTCTGCATTGGTTAGTCCCACACTTCGATCTGAAGCATACTGTGTCGACGTGTCCTCTTGTGCTTGGTAGTAGATTTCATGCAGACTGATTTCTATGTTTTCCAAAGTTATCATTACATGGTTTAGAAAACGGCTAGTCTTACCCAGGTAATTCAAAAGAGCAGTGTTTACTGTAAAGAAATTATGGTAAAACAGAAATCATTCAGAAAATTTATTTATGATTTTTATATTACAAGATTTGGCCCATGAATTTCTGATTGGCTGCTCCAACTCTTAGCCCTCCACCAGCGCTTTGCAGGTTCAGAAATTCCAGGTTGTATTTCCCTCTAAGACCATGGAAAATCAATTTTCCATGATAACCCAATTTCATTCTCACCAACAGCAACTTAGCTTCACTCTCGCTTCATCATTTCTTTCTCTATCATTTGCAAGTACAATTTCATCTGAGTCACCTGCCAGGTGATCAGTTCCATGAGGTTATACCCAGGTCATGAAAAGTATTGAAATAAAAGAAAAAAAATCTGCAAATGATGGAAATCTGAAATAAAAATGGAAAAAAAGAGTCGATGTTTCAGGCCAAGACTCTCCGTGAGGACTAGAAAGAAGGCAGAATAAAAAGGTGTGGGGAGGGAAAAGAGTACAGGCTAGCAGAGAGCAGTGGAGATCACAGAGGGAACCGTGACAGAGGGTCTCACTGATCTCCTGTCAAGAAGATTTAAACTTCTTCAGGTTAAGCATACTTCCAGTGGAGCAATAACTCATAAACACTGAGTTATTATTCTTTATTACTTGCTGTGAGTCACAGGAGAGAGCAATGTTCTCTTGTGTGACACTTTAGCAGAATGATGATATCTGGTTGATCTTAATTCATTTGCGCTTTGGTTGTAGATTATGTAAGACCAGTTGTGAGTCAGCCATGGTGAGGAGGTGAACTTCATCATCTAAACTGGATGTTATCAGAATGTTTACGGGGAAGTTGCCAAGGCTACATTGAATATATAAGACTGAAGCAAGTACCTGCTTTCTTTACAGTCTGTAGATTAGAGATAGTAAAGTTAAATGGGAATTTCTTGGAAACTTCAGCATTCTTTTTACAAACTAATAAAAGAAGTATTTGCATGACTGAATAATGCCAAAACATTCAGAGCTCCAAACTCACTCAAGGGTTTGTGGTTTGTTTCCAAGATACCATTCATATTTTTTTCATTCACACTTATTTATATTTACTTTTTCATGTTTACACTTTTTCATGTCCTCCCATTTCCTTTCATAAATCAGGACTTGAATTATCTGTCTACAGATTTAGGTGCTGCACACAAAGACTACTTGAAGTAGCAGAAGAAGATTTGCTGGCAATATTTTCTATTAAAAAATAATTCTTACTGAATCCTGCACGACTATTAACCATAAGTTCAAAATAAGTGCCTTCACCCAGAGTAGCAGGAACTATTTGTAGGGTTTTATTCAGTACAATGGGAGTGGCAAAGGTAGAGCATCCACATGGACCTGTGGAGTTGATTGACCAATTCATGTGTTGCAGTTGATTCTACTTATGCAATTGCTGACAGTCTCAAAGTTCTGGTTTCCTGCTGCCCATTCGAGAAGACTGAGCAATTAGAGTGGTCTTCCCACCGGGCTGACGCTGCTCTGAAAGAGGATGGTGAGCAGGAGAGAAAAGGAGTGCTAGACTTTCACTACATGGCAGGAGGCTGTGGCAGAAAGAAGACACAGCAACGCCGGGTCTGGTGGAAGGAAGAGCTTCAAGGAATTTCCTCAGCAAACTCAGTTAATGAAAAGACCATATCTGGTCAAGATTTTAACTTAAAAAAAACTTACAAGAAATTACTTAAACTCTGGCTTTCAGATTGAAGTGGCTAGATACTGCTGAAATTAAGATGACAAAGCTGGAGATTCAGAGGAGATGAGTTACCCCAGTTACTCATGGCCAGAGGTGGTCTCAATTACACATGGCTATTGTACTTTATGAAAGTAAATCCTGGGCACTGAGGTGATAATCAATCAGGGTTTATGGCCATTATCCTGTACCCATCACAAGCTAGCGCTAATAATGGTTGGGTTCTTCTTTTAATGAAATTGATGCAGAAAGAAGATAAAGGGGCAATCCTATAAAGCTGACAAGGCAAACATTTGGAATTCTTTGCTCTAGAAGACGGCGTAGGTCAAAGAATTATTTGAAGAGGAGATGGATACATTTTTTAAACATCAGGGCTATGAGGAACTGGCTCAGGAGAACAGATAAGTTTCCATGGCTGAATAGCCATTAAAGTGAATAACAGGAGGATTGATGACCCAAGTGGCTGACAATTAATTCTTCTGAATTACTTAGCGGTTTAATTAAATGATTATTTATGGTTTTTGGTTCTGGCTTATGCTATAGGGTCAAAACAAACTGGAGGATCACTTGAAGTTAATGAACTGAGTATATAGAAATAAGAGGATGATCAAGTTGCTTATACTCTTGTATGATTTAGTCCCACCAACTAAAGTTAAATTTCTACCCTCCCTTCCTCTCAGTGAGTACTTTCATGTCCTCAAAAATCACCATAAAGCCATGATGCTGTAATATTTCCAGAAAATAATATTCAATCAGCATTTGGATCATCTGAGTAAATCTTTTCTGCAGAGATGGGGATTACCACAATTCCCTGTAACAGTGCCATCAATGTTCTCGACTAGTACAAGATAACTTCATAAACACAAAGGATTCTGAGGATGCTGGAAATCCAGCAGAGTAACACATACAAAATGCTGGAGGAACTCAGCAGGTCAGGCAGCATCGATGCAGAGGAATAAACAGTTAATGTCTTCTTGCCAAAACCCTTCTTCGGGACTGGAAAGAAAGGGAGAAGTAAACCCTGGGACTGGCTTCTTCCCCTTTCCTTTTGAGTCCTGATGAAGGGTCTTGGCCTGAAACATCAACTGCTTATTCTTTGGTTCCTGAAGTGCTGAGTTCCTCCAGCACTTTGTGTGTGTCACAAAATAACTTCTCTGTCTTTTAGATAAGTACAAGGTTACAACATTGCTGTGTAAGGTGATATGTAAGGTATTTGTAAAGCAAGGATGAAATGTTATTTAAAAACCAATTGTTGTTTTAAAAAGCTCGATTTCATTGTTTTGTTCTTACCTCCGTGGCTAGTATTTGCATGGTACTCTTCGCACAGAGTGGTTACTGTGTCTGTTGCTATTTGTAGCACTTCTTTTACACTTTTGAACTGTCCCAGGAGCTCAGCACTGATTTGTTTGCTCAGGAGCAACACTGCATGAAGATGTCGCTGGACACCCACTTCACCCCTCTTCGAATGCTTCCACTTCTCCTGAAGTAAAGACTTGAGGAGATGATTCCTTTGCTGAACCAATTCAATGGTATTGGAAGTATTGTCTGATTGGCATATGTTTTCAAATGTTGCTGCCTCCATGCTTCTTTGTTTCTTGTGATTGAGTACCTGAGAATCAGTGGGCACAACCCAAATCAAGACTTCATGAACAAATGTAGTAATTATAATGTTGGTTGTTGGTAGTGCTG
Organism: Hypanus sabinus; assembly: GCF_030144855.1. Lineage (NCBI taxonomy): Eukaryota > Metazoa > Chordata > Chondrichthyes > Myliobatiformes > Dasyatidae > Hypanus > Hypanus sabinus. The sequence continues at coordinate 41,917,189 of NC_082719.1, read as the reverse complement.
CCTAATATTTGCTGGCTGAATTGCTTCCTGATAGACCTCCTCCTTGCTGTGCCTGTTGACTTCCTGCTGCTGAATGTTACCATGGGAACTGGAAGGTGTGACACTTTGAGTTTAGGCTTTTGTTTGATGTTGGAACATCAGGGATCTGAAAGTCAAAAGAAGTGAACAACGAATTTAACAGAGCATGAAGTTAACATTGTTAATATAATACTGCAGAATTCAAAATTGTAACTTCAGGTTCATCAGACCAAAATGAGCTCGGTACATGGAACCCAGGTCATAAGAAGCTACATAACAGAGATCAGAACTCTTTCCGAATGAAACAGTCCTGGACGTATTCATGTCTAAGAAGTGGGATAGTGGGATAGCCAATCACTGCAGATGACACAGGTGAAGGCAGAAGGAAAATATATAGCAACTTGGATTGGGAGGGGTAGGAAAGGGATCAGAGAGTCTGTTTTAAGTCAGCATTCAGGAAATGGTCAATGTCAGTGCCTTGGATCCAAAGATGGGAGTGAGGAAGCAGAATGTGTCTATTCAATCAGGCTGGGGAAAGGCTACTGGCTGAGGTCAAAGTATTGGGAAAGGAATCAGAATATGTATCTTGTATCAAGGTCTGGGAAAAGGGATCAGAGCCTATGCTTTGGGGGCAACTTGGGGAAAATAGTTCAAGGTAAGAGCAATGGGGTAGGGTAGGGACAATGATCAGAGATGTGGATAAGGTAATGGGGCTGGGAAAGAAGTAGTTTATTATCTAGGTATACAACTCTGAAATTCAATTCTCTGGATAACCATGAAATCAAGGAAGAAAAGAAAGGTAGCATGATCATCAAACCCAAATCCCACATCCCTGCAAAAAAAAAAGACTCAACGAAAATGGAACAGGCACATCAACCCCTAAATCCTTCCTTTCACACAAAAAGCAAGCTGAACAGATCAGGCATATCGACCCCCCAAATCACTCCTCCTGCGCAAAATAAAAAGAAGGTCAAGTGATAAAACAGAATACAAAATCTATAGGTCTGAAAAAAAGAGTCTATACTCCAAGTCCAGATCCAAAATGCAGAAAAAACCTGGGCAACACTCTCCGAGTGTAGTGGCAGGCTCTCCCCTCTCTGGCGCAGAGCAACTGATGAAAAGGCAAGCCTAGTCAGCGCTCATACTCTGCACCCACGATGATGCTTCAGACTCCCTCATCACTTTAATCAGTGAACAATGGAAGTTTTAATCAGTGAAGCGGAGCCAAACATCAGCTTGTGCCCCATCCTGCAGCCTACGTGTCGCCTCTGCTTCCTGGAATCCTCTCAGATACTGCAGAGTGCTGGAATACCCAAACAATCTCCAAACCTAAGCACTCACCTTAATGTTTCAATTGCCCTCATCATCTTGATTGGTGAACAATGCAAACTATAATTGGTGAAATGGGGTCAAACTTCAGCTTGGACACCATCCTGCAGCCTTCTCACCACAAGGTTTACTCACGATATCTTTGCCTCCCTGAATCCTCTTGGAACCTGCAACGTGCCGAAGCAGCCAAACAGCAAAACACAGACTCCAACAGTTCCAGAGTCACAATTAAGACGAGAAACAAAAGTAAAAGACATAAAAGAAGTGAAAAAAAATGGTATTATGATCTACACAGATGTCAACCAAAAGAACATTGTGTGCAGGCATCACCTTGACCGGAAAATTAACTTTTAACAAGCCAACTAGTAAAACCTTAGGACCATAAGGTATAGGAGCAGAATTAGGCCATTCAGCCCATCAACTCCACTCTGCATTCCATCATGGCTGATCCTGGATCCCACTCAACCCCATACACCTGCCTTTTCGCTATATCCTTTGATGCCCTGACCGATCAGGAAACTATTAATTTCCACCTTATATATATGTACAGACTTGGCCTCCACCACAGTATGTGGCAGAGCATTCCACAGATTCACTAATCTCCGGCTAAAAACATTCCTCCTCATCTCTATTCTAAATGGTCACCCCTCAATTTTGAAGCTGTGCCCTCTAGATCTGCATACCCCCACCAAACAAAACATCTTCTCCATATCCACCCTCTCTAGTAGATTTCAATGAGACCCACCGCATTGTTCTAAATTCAGGTGAGTACAAACCCAAAGCTGCCAAACGCTCCTCATATGTTAACCCCTTTATTCCCAGAATCATCCTTGTGAACCTCCTCTGGACTCTCTCTAATAACAATAAATCCTTTCTGAGATATGGGGCCCAAAACTGTTGACCATCCTCCATGTGCAGCCTGACTAGTGTCCTATAAAGGCTCAGCCTTTTCTCCTTACTTTTATATTCTATCCCCCTTGAAATGAATGCCAACATTTCACTTGTCTTTTTTACCACAGACTCAACCTGTAAGTTAACCTCGTTCTCATCTTGTACGAGACACTGAGAGCGGGTCCCATTCACAAATTCTGCAAAGAGCCCAAGTCAGCATATAATTCCAGCTCAGGGTCTTCAAAAGAACCCTGAAAGGAAAAAAGTAGAGATATTATAGATGGAAATAGGGTTGCTTCTGTAGATGCAAGCAAAGGAGTCACCGTTCAGCGCCATTGACTCCTCCTAAGCTGCACTATTTGCAATGTCACTTGGAGAAGATTTACTTGTATCCTACAAGTGATCTCGTATGTTGATCCCATTGTTCTGATGAAAGTTTATAATCTGTAACATCAATGTTGTTTCTCTTGTCAGAACCTGAATACCTAACCAGCTAAATAATCTTCAAACACTGTGTACATACATGCAAAATCTAAATCAATAGCCAAAGCAACTTGAAATCTGGATAGGATACACCATCTCATAAACATGAGGAAGTCTGCAGATGTTGGAAATTCAAAGCAATACACACAAAATGCTGGAGGAACTCAGCATGCCAGGCAGCATCTATGGAAATGAATAAACTGTGGATATTTCAGGCCAAGACCCGGTATTGTCCTGAAACATTGGCACTTCATTCATTTCCAAGGATAGACCACCTTATTTATTTTGAGTCTTTACAAGGAATTGCCATCATAAAACAATCAAAGCCTCACTCTTTTTATCAGAGCAATTTGCCCAAAACTGAGAAGCTGGTGCAAAAGATCATGGATTTCCAAGTCCAAAATTCCAAACAAAGTGCCATTCAAATTTAATTTAAGTAATTATTCAAGCAGTGTTCCACAACCAGTCTCTCACAATTCTGGCATTAAAGACCCACAATCATGAACCCTTTCGATTTAAAATGACTATTGAATGTCACTTGGCAGTAATGTGTAAAAAAATCCCAAATATGGCAAGATAAATACATGGAAGGTCTATTCAACACTATATTCTTTACTGCATTCTGCATTCTTTATTACCACCATAAGGTAATTATGAACTGTTTGGATAGAATCCAAAACAAAAGCTGTTCACTGCATCTCAGTACTTGTGACAATAATTAACCAATGTAAATACAAATAATATTTATATTTTTATATTCCCATGAAAGGGACAGAGTAAATCTTTGCACTGCGTTGTAAATTATTTCTCTCCTCAGTGTATCATTACAGGCCTCAGATGTTCCAATAAGCCAGAACAGCCGGAAGAGGTCCACATCAGGAACCCAAGATAGCATTTTCACATGAAGGTCACTGTATGTCTGCCACTTCCTCCTAAAGTGAAGGTACAAGCATATTATTTATTCAATATTTTGGTAACTGAGAGATATTCATATTGAAAATCTAAAAGGATAAATTTATGATCCAAATAAATTTCTGTAAAAGTTCCAAATCCTGACAAAGCATAGCAAAGGAATCCTAGTCAATTAATCCTCTAAAAAAGGAACACTATTTATAGTCTGGTGGTGAAATAGTAACACATTTGAAATGGTGTTGTGTGACTATAAAATGTAAAATATATTGATAATCCAGATCCCCAAACAAAGAACACGACAAAGAGAGAGCAATGAAATGATAAAGGAAAATATTCAGTCTTCAGACTTATTGACAAAATGTCAGAATGATGAAAGTGTTTTGAAACAAAGACTGATTTACTGAAGCATCAATTGAATAGAACTCGCAGTCCCAGAAGCTGGCGAAAGCAAGTTTGTTTATAATGTTCCATAGTTACTATAGAGATGAAAGTGATGTGAATTGAGCAGGCTTGTTTGTGCAATTTCAAAAAGCTATTTATCATTTGGTGAAAATGAATGCACTGATTTATTTTTCTTTCCTTCCTTAAACTTTTTTCTTTATAAGTGTGGTACGTTTATTGATCCAAATTAAGTGAAATGAACTATCACACTCTGTAGGTTGCTCCACAACTACAATTAAAGAGACTTTGAATGAAAATGCAAAGTTATTCCCTTCAATTAGGCACCTATATCACTGTAAGATTTCTCCAAGAGTTGTTCGAAGGTTGAGCAGCAACCAGATAGCCCTGGTGACAGCAGATGGGAGTATGTCTGTTGACTTTTTTTCTGGCCTTCCCCCATACCTGATCCCAGAACAATGGTAGTCCAGGAGATTAATTTGTATTGAGTGGGCTTCACTGTATCTGGACTTCAGTGTATTGGGAGCTGGAGATGTAAATTATCATTCTATATAAGAGAAATAACATGTCTTGTGTCTAACCATTTTGATTTATTCTTGGAACAAAAGACTAGTCCAAATGCAGCATGTTTTGAAAAGTCAGCCTGTCCCAAAAAGCTTTACACATAATGAACTGTTGCTGCAGTTATAATGTAAGGAGCACCAAGAACCAATTTGTATTGAGAAGGAGAAACTGAAGCTTGATGATGGGGAGTAGATCACGTCTTCTTTTTGATTGTGAGTGACAGATGAATATCGGCCAGAGTATTGCATATAATACTTCTGAGTTTCTTTTAGGAAAATCCATTGGGTTATTTTCTATGCATTTGAAAGAGTAACAAGGCTCTAGTTTGGCATTCTAATTCTAAGTCAAGTCTCAGTGTAGTATTCCCTCAGTAATGTACTGGAATATCAACAAAGATTTTTACGTACCAGTCTCTTGAGTTGGTACTGTACACACACTTGTTTCTCATTCACAGTTACCGCAAAATTTAGCAAATGAAAAATATTTTTGCATATGGATACATCCAGAAGTCAAAAATTACAGCTGGATGAGAAATTCAGTGGTTTATTTTCTTGGACATGTAATAAAACTTCATAGGAAGTATGGAAACAATCAGCTTTTCTTAAAGTCCATTAATTTTCTTTCAACATTCACATTTCCCTTCAGTTGCCTTGATTTTTGTTCAATTTCTATTTCATGAATCTGTTTATTTCCATATATTATACTTCTTGCATACTTTTCTATCTAGTCACCCTTGTTGACTGAGGGTACAATTGTCTGCAGAACAATGGATTGTACTTCTATGGGAAAAGATAGACATTCAACAAATGGATTGGCTTTGATATTTTCCGACGTTCAGGCATAGGGTAAGGGAATAATTGTGGGTGTGGAGCAAGGTCCCATGAAAGCTGTCAACAGAGCCTCCTTCCTAATTTACCTGTTGGCTAACTTGACAAGCAAGTCTTCCAACAAAAGTTCATATCTAGGGCAACTGAGAGCCAGTTGTTAAAAACTGTTAATTCTTCATGGATGTGGTAGGGGGAGGTGGAAGGGCAGGGGTTATTGACATTCAGGGCAGAAGAGCGCTTGCAAAATTTATGCTGTGGGCCTGATTGGCACAGTGCGGATATAGCAGATGTAGGATTTCAGGAACTTGAATGAAAGAATCATTGTTGGCACACTGAAAGCACTAAATAGCTGGATCTGCTACTCCAGTTTCTCTTTAGCTGCCAGACTTCCCAAGTGCTGGGCAATCGAATGGTACAGAGGAATAGGAGAACATATAAACATAGGACAGTACCAACACAATGCAATACAGGCCCTTCAGCCTACGATGCTGTGCTCAGATTTTATCCTACTCTAAGATCAATCTAAAGCTTCCCTCCCTTATAGCTCTCCATTTAAAAAACTCTGCATCTATCGAGGAGTTACTTAAAAGTCTCTAGTGTATCTGCCTCTATGTATCATCTGGCAGTGCGTTTCATGCGCCCACTGTTCCCTGTGAAAAAAAAACCTACCTCTGATATCCCCTCTATTCTTTCCTCCATTGAACTTCATATTATGCCCTTTCATTTTAGCTATTTCCACCCCGGTAAAAAGGTGCCAACTGTCATCTCTATCAATGCCTCTTATCAGTTTATTCATTTCTATCAAGTCACCTCTTATCTTTCTTCACCCACAACAGAAATGCCCCAGCTTGCTCAACCTTTCTTCATTAGATGTGTTTTCAGGCAGTATCTTGGTAAATCTCTCTGCACCCTCTGTAAAGCCTCCATATCCTTCCTATAATGAAGTGGCCAGACTGCACAGAAGATTTGTGGATCCTTGCAGAACAGCACAGGTCACCAACCTCCACCAACTACCATTAAAATAGGCACACTTCAGCCCATTGCAATGACTGCAATTTTGGCCTATCAACTGCATATCCATCCTCAGAGTCTCACTACATGTTGCATTTACCCGTATATCAACTACTCCATCCTCTGACCTATCACTCTGGCTCCCATCCCCCTGCCAAATTAGTTTAAACACTCCCCACAGCTCAAACAAACCTCGCATCAAGGACATTGGTCCCTCTCGAGTTCAGATGCCACCTGTCCTTTGTGTACAGGTCATACTTTTCCCAGAAGAGATCGCAATGATCCATGAACCTGAAACACTGCTCCCTGCACCAATTCCTCAGTCAGTCATTCATCTGCCAAGTCATCCTCCTCTTATCCTCACTGGTGGTGTGGCTCGGGCATGCGTACAGAGTTTACAACACTGGAGTTCCTGTTTTTCAGCTTCCTATCTAGCTCCCTATATCCATTCTTCAGGACCTCCTCCCTTTTCCTACCTACGTTGTTGGTACTAATATATACTACAATTTCTGGCTGCTCCCCCTCCCCTTTAGAATGCAATGGACTCGATCGGAGACATCTCTGACACTGGCGCCTGGGAGGCAACATACTGTACCATCCACGACTCTTTCATGTCTACAGAATCTTCTGTTTGTTCCTCTAATTATTGAATCTCCTGTCATCAACGCTGTCCTTACCCTTCCATTCTGAGCCATTAAAGTAGGCATATTGTTACAGATGTCTTCAGGCTTGAAGCTCGGAATTCCATGAGCACACACTGGATCATGATCCCATGCACCTTTGCTGATTTGGGCCATTCCTATCTTGCCGAATGATCTGCAGGCTCATTCAGCACATACTGAGACTGTCTGGATAATCTGCTAATTTTGTTAAAGTAGGTTGTCATACATTATGGAAGCAGGTTCTTTGGTTCACCAAGTAAATATTGATCATCAATCGATGCTTTTACATTGATCCTCCACTGATCCCATTCTCCCCGGTTCTGTCGCCCACCTGCACATTAGGGGTTTTTACAAGAACCAAATAACTTACCAACCCACATTTCTTTGAGATGTGTGAGGAAGCACTTGGAGGAAACTTGTACATTTAGAATAAGAACATACAAGCTCTACACAGACGGCACTTGAGTTTGGGATTGAACGCAGGACTCTGCTGCAGTTTGTCAGTGGCTTCACTTACTCCAGTACTGTTACAACCTCACTGTTGCATCCTGAGGCTTTTGTGATTCAAAGATTCTATGGAAATCAAGAATAAGATGTAAAATGTTGTTTATGGACATTTTATTGAGTGTTACAAGAACAAAGAACAAACAAAGAAAAAAATGAGAGAACAAAGAAAAGACAAAAGAGGAAAAAACAGTCATGGTCATGTCTAAAGATAACAAATTTCCAGTGATAACAATTAACCTATAAAACAGCCAGATTGAAATGGACTGATAGCTGCTGCAGGAAACTAAGATGTTCCTAGAAAAATAAAAAGAAGCAGCTGTACCATAATTGCTGGAAACCTGACTGAACAATTACACATAGTGTATATAGGTGATGATATACAGTAAAAATACAAGCGAGCATAGGAAAGTTAAACTACAAGAAAAATAACAATTCTACATCCTACAGCAGAGGAAGGGGTGCTTCATTTACAAAGTTCACTGTGATGCTGATAGAACACAACTATTTCAATTTGGGAAACAGAGTAAAGAATTGACTTAGTTAACATGCGGACTAACGACATGTTCAAGAATTTCCATTCGACTGTTGTCTGTGGATATGTCACCGTGTGGTTTATTTAAAAATGTTTGTGTATTATCACACTAATATTGTTTAAGTGACATCTCAGGATGTGGTGTTCTTGCTTAATACCTCTGCTCCCTCAGGCTACCACACTAGACCAGATAATTTTGAAAATGTCAGTTTTACGTAAAAACAATAGGCACCCACACCAAGTGTTTTTGAAAATACCTCCGTCCACATTAAAATGGGTATTTGGGTGAATCTCCTCCTACTGGGCATATGCAGGACAGATCTACAGAAAACAAGTGACATGTTTGGTGTCGAATCTCGCTGTGAAAGTGCTGGTACAGTTTGTACAGTTACAGACTAGAAAAACTTAAAAGGGAATTGCCAAACAACGGACAGCTGTTGGCTCTCACACAGGAGGACTTAAAGCTAAAAAAAAACAAATACTGGAGTGTATGGAGGCAGCTGACAGGGAGTTCATGGACAATATGACCCGGCTGATGACGAACATTGAAAAACTGACTAACTCTGATGCATTAATAAAGCACCTTGTTAAATGTATAAAACATGCCTGCATCAGTGTTATCTCGTATTTCCATACAATGTTACATTAGGCTGTTATACATCTATTGTCAGATAAGTGCTTGCATAAATAGGTAAACCACCTTCATACAAGCAAGGACAGAAAACAGGGCAAAGTAAGTATTCTTATTTATTCAGTAAGTTATGGGTCAAAGTATTTGGTGAGTACATTTCTAACTCCTCTGGCTTCAGTCTCGTTGCTGTCTGTTCTGAAATTGTTAGGTTGTGTGGGGGGTTGCGTTCAAGAAAACAATGAAATGCCACGCTGCCACCACCATCTGGTCCGGCACGTCATGACAGTGTTTAAAAAAATCCCTGGTTACCCCATCTACACTACTCTTGCCCAATCGGCATTTTAAAATTTACACACTCTGGAGGGCGTTTTAGAAAAGCTCCGTTTTTGGGGGAAGAAAAAGCTGTTTCAGTGTGAACGGAGGGTCAAAACAAAGAGAAAGAGCTTCGGTTACAAATTTACCTGGTCTAGTGTGGACGTAGCCTCAGAGAAGCTTAATTGCTCTCATTTTTTAAGGCAAAGGAGTTCTACTAGACTCAATAGTTCCCATTCAGTTGCAATATGTGCATTACCCGTGTAGTAGCTACTGATCATCTAAATCCAATGAATGCTGAAGCTCGGGAGGAATAGTGAATGAAATGTCAGCTATCGGGTAAGACCATTCCCATTTGAAGCACCCCATTGTAATCCATCTTTCAGCACTTGCAAGAAGATGCATGTGGGGGGGGGGGCGGCGTTCCTGCAACAAGTTATTAGAGAATCCTCACCCAGTGGTTAGCTTGGTGCTGCTGACACTGCCACAGCTTTGGAGTCTGTCTATCTATGTAGGATACAATATGAGCAAAGGACCTACATATCTTAACTTTTGATAAGCGATGGTGTTGCTTCTTTCGCCAAGTTCTCAGCCTGAATCATATGGCACATCCCTTGGCTGGATTCGGATGCCACAACTATCCTTAGCTGTGGAGAGTTTTTTCTTACAGAAGCGGCAGCCGGGAAACAGAAACCAGCCTTTCAACTCCTGATGCCTGCTTTGGCATTCAATTGGATCACTGCTTGTTACCAATATTTTCAGACTGCAGTATATTACTGTATTACAGTCAGGGACTTCCATCTCCAGCAAGGGTATTTGGAAGTGCCGCAAATCCATAGGCTCAATACAATATAATTTTTTTTCAATTAAACCTCTCATTGAAACCCCATGGGTATTTGGAGGTAATAGATATTTACATTGTCCTGGCCATAACTATACGAATTATTTATTTAGTAAAGCAATGTGGCATGAAAACATAAGAAAAAAATAAGTAATAGAAGAGATACTTGTCTGTTCACAGTTGCTTTACCATCCAATAAGATCACGGCTGATCTTTGATTTAATTTTCTGTCCTGATCCCAAATCCCTTGAGCCACTTAATTTGGGTAAAGGATTAAGTAGGTTACTTGTTAATTAAGTCAAAATGTCACCAGGCTTGGGAGCCCCAAGCAATGTAACTCAGGCCTGCATATTCAAACTAAAGTAACATTACATTCGTGAGAGAGTAGGAGTCTAGTGGTTGTCAATGTGGAAGAGTCTGGTTCAGGAATTGTAATGATACTGGTGATTGCCTTCACAATAAAAAAAGAAAAAGTAAAACAACTTTTGATGTACAGTTAATGGTATACAAGTTCTGAGGCTAGGGCCCAATATAATCAGATTCTGTCCAATTCCAGGAGCATTACTCTAATGATTTCCAATCAGAAGTGTGCAGCATGGACAAACTTGGAGCTCACGTTCCTCAGAATCCCCTGTACTTATGGCTGTGAGTCCACAGGCATGTGCGTTAGGGCCTATCCGTGGCAAGTGCTGGCATGTTAATGCTTTGTTTGTCAACAGAATAAAAATCTGCCGCCAAAACCTCAAGTGTGATATGTGGGCACAAACAGAATAACCAGCAATCAAATAAATTAACTGTATAAATTAAGAAATACTATTGGCATAAATACATTTGCAGATGCAGTATAGAATAATGATTGTAATCAGATTTTTTCATTATTTTGTGCATTGAAATACTTTGCATATTTTTTCCAATTGCGTTCTTCATCTAAGTTAACATACAATGGCAGGTCTCATGGAGTACGTTTTATTTCAAAGGAAATGACTGAATAAATCACTGGCAACTTTTATAACCCTACTTATCTAAATGGAAAGGGACCACAGCAGTACACTGCAGGATTGACCATGAAAGCTTATGTTCATATCCAGTTTATCTTGAGCCTGACATATTTAATACCTCCTGCCAATTTACAGTATGAGATTCGTCTGCTGAACAAACAAAAATAAATCTAATAAAGTCAGCCTGTCAAAACTGCTCAAACATTCAAACTGACTCAGATTGAAAGTCCCTGACTTAACAATACCATTAATACCAAATACCAAGCAATGCAGATTCAAAAAGTGATTTTTAAATCCGGACATCTCCAATTACTTTACTTTAGCATTAATTTAAATGTTTTACAGATTTCAATTAGACTAAATGAATATGGTTCTGTTCTTTAACTGTGAAACTTATGTGTCAAGATACCAATTATTAAATTTTAATAGCTATATTGGACTACTGGATGGCATCTTAATTTTGAACTCATGCTACATAGATATTTTGTACTTGACAACATGATTACATAGTGGATGTGTTTGCTGATCTGTCCATGAACGATTAATCAAAAAGTGAGGGATGCAGATTAGGAGTATGTAATTCCTTAGCATTCCAAAGCATTTCCTTATCTTACATTGAGAAAAATATTTGCTTGTGTTAAAAAAGGGCAAATTGTAATTTATACAGAGACCCTTGGTTTGTGTGTGCTTGTTTGAACAATCATAAAGGAGAATTAAAATACACTGGAAATACTCTGTGCCAGGCAGCATCAGGAAAGAAAAATGCAGATAGGTGTTTGAGGCTGATAACATTTAATCAGAATTGTAAATAGAGATCTAACATATTTCAAGAATATGGAAAGGAGAAAAGAGAAAATGTAGGAAGGAACAAAAGGGGAGGTTGCTTAAAGTGGGGAAGAAAAGATGAAGTGAGAAAAGTGAACATGATGCAGAACAAAGACAGGAATAACCACAGGAATGACACAAAACAGATTTTGAGAAATCGGCTGGCAGAGAATAGTTACAAAGGCTATTTTCTAAGGAAATAGGGGCACTGATCAGGATCTGAAATTGCTGTGTTCGATTGCTAAGTCTGGAGTTGCCTATTTGAAAATTTGCCTACCCATGCTCCTAAAGCCATAGATCTGAAACAGGACCTTCAGCCCACCAAGTCTATATTAGCTTTTAAGTTCCTGCTGATATCAGCTCTCGTTCCTCCCTTTCTTTAACATGGTCCATCAGGTGTATCTCGGTGCATAAACCAATTTTAATATGCCAATCTAAATAGTTCCTAAGGATTGCGGGAATTTTCTTCCTTGAGGTTATTGGAATTTACTCAAGATCGGGTGGAGTCAGCCATCCACTGACTTTTGAGACGTTATTAATTTCGGTTGAACTTTGCCAAGCCCTGCATCCAAGTTTTCTGCTGTTTACAGGGCTCCACCCACCGTCACAGCTGACAGCAATCCCCGGAGCAGAACTTGCGATGTGTCCCATTGATCAACAAGAGTTTATTCACGGCCACCGAATGTAAACGTGTTGGATGTGCTACTCTGACTATGCAAGTATAGTTGTTTGCGGAACTTGCTCTTTCAGGATACATTGCAGAAACCTTTAATCTCCTTCCTGCTGAACCCGCGGTTTAGGTTTTTACTTGAAGTTGACATATAATGAATTAACCTGCTGTGGCCGATCACAGCGCTCTCAGCTGTCTCAATACGTTGTCCATTCAGTTACGCACCCTGTGTCAATTATCTCCCAGCAGAGCTGCGAGTTTAAATTGCGCCGCCCGCCTTTCTGAATAGCAGCGCCCTCTCAAGCAATGCTGGAGCCAGTCCTCCAGATCTTTGTGATTTCCCGTGATTGCCACTGGTGGGCGGTGTGATTGCGAAAGTAGGAACCAGGATGGTAGAAGCTGCGTTTTTGCCTTCAATGTACGCTGTACGGCTGTCGAAACTAAATGCCAAAAATGTTTACCCACAGGAAAATGAAATAAGTGGGTGCAGCTTCTGAGGATGTAGCTGCACGGAGTGGAGCGAGTGCGTGCAGTGAAGTGAGCCCTAAAGGGACTTGTATAAACTGGCTTTTTGGAACTAAATTGACTGACACAGGTAGGTTGTATCTGCTGGGGAATGTGAAACAACGTTTTCAAAGTACAGATAAAGCTGTGCCTCTTGTACATTTTAATCAAACTTCAGACTAAGTGTAGAATAGTTTTGAAATAAGCTATTTTTCGAGTTTTTAATTCTGTTAGACATTTTCTCTCAAGAAACATTAGTCACCACCTTGATTAGGTCGCCAGGTTATGAAATCAATTTTATTTGGCGTTAAATTCTGTGGGCCCAGATTTGGACGTCACTGACCTACCCTGTCTTCCACAAAATGAAATCAGAAATGGAAAACTTTTCTGGAAAAGTTTAAGCATGCTAGAAGCTCAGGGTATGTACAGATACAACGTTGTAATTCATTTCTATAAAGACTGATGTAAGTGTTTTAGTTCTTCAATAGGAGCAGCAATACCAAATAACCATTTTCCGGGATTGCAAAGTAGCTTAGAATGAATGGCTTTGTTCGATAGAAAGCTCCAGTGTTAGAATGACAGCAGCCAACTTGCAAAGGCAAGCCTACACAAGTGACAATTTGATCCTGATCAAATCTGTTTTAGAGTCATGAAGTCAAATAGCACGGAAGCAGGCTGCTGAGCTACGACGTCCATGGAGACCGGTGGGTACCCACCTATACTATCTCCTTTGGCCTGTAGCCTTTTTATAATGTTGGTTGACGTTGGGCTGGACAGTTCTGGGATTGTTTACTTTTACCTCGGAGATTAGCTGAAGGCTTTTGTTAAAGTCTCATCCCAAAGGTTTCTGTCTGACAGTGCAGCTCTTCTGCAGTGTGGCTCTGTGTAGATCTTTGTTCTTATGACTGTTGAATGGCACTTCAACCCACACTTTTTGACTTGAGTGCTCCCAGATGAGTCACTGTTAGCACATAATCTTTTTATTTTGTTATTAAAAATATCAGCAGCAACAAATTTAAAGAGCCACTGTAGCATTTGAACTTTATTTGCTAGCATATTTTTGCAATGCATGTTGAGAGCTTACTTAAAGCTGTCAGTCTATTTTCTAGAGTGTTTTTTTCACCTGATGACCATTAAATTGTTGTAGCACAATTTATGACAAGAACAAAATTCACCCAAGGATTACACAGATTGGAAAGTGTGCTAAATGCAGAAAATCAGAAGTACAGATGTCAGAGATCTCTGATGAGAGTGAAGAAGTAAAGTTTTGTGTGCACATTCTCCAGTTACTTCCACAGCTGAGTAATCAAAACCAGACAGATTTTCATGGTGGTGGTGGGGGCAAGGGGCGGGTGGGGAAATTTCTATTGGAAAGAGATGGTCGTGAGAAAATCTAGTTTGTTTTGTGCACTGACTTTTGAACCATTTGTTACGGCTCTGCTATCCCATGGATTTCATCCTAGACCAGGGGTTTCCAGCCTGTGGTCCATGGACCCGTTGGCTAATGGTAGGTGTCCATTGACATACAAAAGGTTGGGAGCTCCTGACCTAGACTTTATGGTGAGTTGCTTTAGTGTGCATAGTCTTTTTAATTGCTTTTTTTTTTTGCTTGTATTCATTCAACAGTTGAAGCAATGCCACTGATGTCATTTTTTTGTCATTTCAAGGAGAAATGTCCAAATATTTTTAATCTTGGCTGAACTTAAGTAATTTGAAAAGAAGAAAATTAAATTGAACTAATTGTCAGATTTTGTAGTTCTGACTCTGGAGTAAATACTGCTGTGCTCTTGCCCCTACTTGAAAACCTCCATTTTCCTGGCCCCTCTGATCATATTGTGATCTCAAATGCCAAGGGGTGTGGCACAGTGGCAAGGCAGGTAGTGTTGCTGTGGCACAGTTTCAGTGCCCTGGGTTCAATGTTGTGGGTGTGTGTTTGCACATTTTCTCTTTTGATTGTGTGGGTATATGCCAGGTTTACCATTTTCCTCCCATGTCCTAAGGAAATGCCGTCCTAGTTTAGTGGTGGGTAGTAGGAGAATTGGGAAGAGGAGTAGCATTGTGAAGGATTTTGCTCCAGGGAATAATCCGGAGGATGGGGTTGATGGGAATCCTCTGAGTGTTACGTAGCAGATGGCTGGCTGAATGGCCAATTTGCAAGAGAATGTGAGAAATAATAGTGGCATGAGGGTATCCAGCAGGAGGGGTTTGAGGCAATGACAGAATGGTAAACTGCTGTTTCCGACACAGTTGCACTTTCGGTGAGATTGTCATTTTAATGTCAGCACCAACTCCTGGATGTTCTTGAGGAATGACAGATTTGACGAGGCCAATCGGTTCTGCCTTTACCAAGACCAATGTTGAGTGACCAGTCTGCTTTTTGGTATTATTTTCTTGTAGCAGTTTGATTCAGTGAATGGGCTGCCAGGCCATTTTGGAGTGAGCCTGTGCTAACCATGTAGACCAGCTGTAGCAAAGAAGGTAAACTTTTTGTTTTAAGAAGACATTTAAACTCCATGAGGAGAGGCAATTGTGTAAACATTTTGACAAGACATACAAGATCCTTGGTATTAATAACAGAGTGTAAAGGAGGTTATATTAATTGATTCTTTAATGAAATGTTGTCAATACTGCACTTCAGTCAACATGGTAGAGAAAAGATGTACTTGAACAGTACCAGCAGGGATTTGACAGTTCATTTTTGTGAAAAGTTAATTTCTCTCCTCCTTGGACAAGCAAAGGGTTTAATAAAGGTGTGCAAGGTCATGAAGTTTGGAGACTGTCAGAGGGATCGGTGACCGAAGGGCAGAAATTTAAAATAAAATCCAGGAAACATAGATTTGCATGGTGAATTATGATTTTTGAATACATTGTCTAACAGGATGGAGGAAGTAAATAAGAACATGAGGAGTATGACTTGGCCATCTGCTGCATTCAACGTGGTTAATCTGGGTGTGAACTTGGCTCTTCCTGCCTGCCCTTCCCCATAACCCTTTGTGATGAATGTTCACTTTCTAGGGCCCCAAGAAGCTTATTGCTGAACTTAGCTTTCCAGTACAGCTGCATGGCCTTTCCAAAGGGTCAGAGTTGTTGGTGACGAAGCTAAATTTCTAAAAAAATATTCTTTGCTCAGCTTTTTGTTGTAAACAAGAACATGAAATCCCAGTTCTTGATGTAAGTTGCAAGCAGTAATCATTTTGAAGTTGGAGGCACAGCTCTGCAAGTGAAGTGACCAGGAAACTTGTCTCCATTAGCCAAAAACAAGACAATGAGATTATGTCGATGGGATTATTAGCACATCGAACAGGTTGGGATGTAAGTGGACTCGGAGGGTCAGCTCACACAGCATTAATTGTGGATTTTTGGGATCTCTCTTGCCAGAAACTTTGAAGACTATCTGAGTGGGGTACTTTGTCCCAACAAGGATTTCTGTGAGGGATGGTTCATTAACTCACTGATATGGTCTTCTAGATCATAAGATTCTTACTTGTGTTTGGAAATCCTTTCTGGTTTGTAAATCCTTTCTAATTTGGAAATCTTTTTATAATTTTTTTTCTGAGTGCTAAATAAGGCATGGGAACAGAATTGAGCTATTCAGCCGATCGAATCTGCTCTGCCATTTCATCTTGGCTGATTCCGGATCTCATTCAACTCCATGCACCTGCTCTGTCACCCAATTTTTTCCCCCTCCCCCCCCACCCCCGACCAATCAGGAATCTATCAACTGTTTTGAATATTCCCATGGACTTGACCTCCACTGCAGCATTCCACAGATTCACCACTCTTTGGCTAAAAAAATATACATTCTCCTTCTATTCTAAAAGGTCACTCTTGAATTTTGAGGTTGTGCCCTCTCATTCTGAATACCCCAACCAGAGGAAATATCCTCCCCTCATCTGCCTTATCTAGTCCTTTCATCATTCAGTAGGTTTTTAATGAGATCCCTATGCATTCTTCTAAATTCCAATGAGTGCAGGTCCAAAGCTGCCAAATGGTCTTCGTATGTTAACCCCTTCATTCCTGGAATCATCCTCATAAACTATCTGGATGCTCTGTAATGACAATACATCCTTTCTGAGATAAGGGACTCAAAATTCCCAGGTGTGGCCTGACTCGTGTCAGGTCTTGTAAAGCTTCAGCGTTGTATCCTTGTTTTTATATCCTATTCCCCTGTGAATTAACCTTGCAGTCTTGCATGAGGACACCTAAGTTCCTTTGCATCTCTGATGTTTGAATTTTCTCCTTATTTAGATAATAGTCCACACTAGATAATAGTTCCTTTAGATAATAGTTCCTTTTACCAAAATGCATTATCATCCATTTCTCAAAACTGTATTCCATCTACCAATTTTTGCCCGTTCTTCCAATCTGTCTAAGTCCTGCTGCAATCGCATTGGTTGCTCAGCACTACCTACCCCTCCACCTATATTTGTATCATCTGCAAACTTTGCCACAAAGCCATCAATTTAACTATCTAAATCATTGACAAACAACGTGAAATTGTAGTGGTCTGAATACTGACTTCTGGGGGAATACCACAAGCCAGAGGCAATCAACCAGAAAAGATCTCTTTTATTCCCACTCCCTGCCTCCTGCCTGTCAGCCATTCCTCTATCCATGCCTGTATCTTTCCTGTAACACCATAGGATTTTATCTTGTTAAGCAGCTTCATGTGAAGCACCTTATCAAATCCCTCATGAAAATATAAGTAAATGGTGTTCACTGCCTCTTCCTTGAAGTGGAAAAACCTGGAGTGTAGGTAGATGTCTAGCTAACTGTTAGAAAGCAGGAAGCAGCGATAAGAGGATCACTTAGATTGGTAATCTTTCGGGGTGTTTGGGAACCAGTGCTGGGACAACAGTTGTTTACAATACATGCATATTGATGCTTTTTGAGGACGGAAGTGAATTTTTTGTAGCCAAATTTGTGGGTGACACAGAAGGGAAAACGAGCAGGAGGATGCATTGAGCTTTTCAGAGAGTTCAAAGAAAATCTGTTAGTGTGTGTATGTTACCATCTACTACCTTGAGGTTCATTTTCTTGCAGGCATTTTCAGCAATAAAGGAATACAATAGAATTCTATGAAAATCTATATATGAATAGACTGACAGGTAGCTAGTATAGAAAAACAGACTGCAAATGAAGATGATGGAGAACATGAGTTGTAGAGTCCTTGAAAGTGAGTCCGTAGGTCATAGAATTAGTTAAAATTAGTGGTGAATGAAGTTATTCATGCTGGTTCAGGAGCCTGATGATTCTAGGATAATTACTGTTTCTTAACCTGGTAGGCTTCTGTCCTTCCTACCCGATTGTATTAGTATGATGAGGGCATGGCCTGGATGGTTGGGGTCTTCAGATCATGCCTGCCATAAGAAAGCTGCATCTATCAAAGTAGCAAGTGAGAGAGGCATTGTTTGCAAGGTGGGAGCCATTTGAAAAGAACATGTCTTTGGAAGAGGGTTTTGTTTGTGCCAGTAAAAAGAAGGGAGGTGTAAGCGGAGCACCCATTGTTGGAGAGGGCCAATGTTAGAGTGGGATTCTTTTGGCTCAGCAGTCTGGGGGAAGCACAGGCAGAGGTTCTAAGGAGGTATTTAGCACTGGGAATGGGTCCACGCTTAGTGTTATGTTATTTTGTGTGAAATGTGGGAAATCTGGAGGGTCTCCAGCTCTCCGATAACTCCATCTGCATTTAGTGAATTGAGTTGCAGCTCCTTAGAGACTATGTTAAAGAACTGGAGTTGCATCTCTGATGTTTGGCTCGTATGAAAGAATGAGAAGGTGATGGAGACAGTCTAAAGGACGTTCATGAGAATAGTTTGGAAACTAAAAGGTTTAACTTAAGATTATAAGGAGAGATGGAAAAGGAATGTAAAAATGTTATGATAGTGATGGGGGACTTCAATATGCAGGTAGATTGGGAAAATCAAGTTGGTCTGGATCTCAAATGAGTAAGTTTGTAGAATGCCTATGAGATGGCTGTTTGGAGCAGCCTGTAGTTGAAAGGCAATTCTGGATCGAGTGTTGTTAATGAACCAGGTTTTAAAGTTAAGGAACACTTGGGAGGCAGATCATAATATGATAGAATTCACTCTGCAATTTGAGAAGGAGAAATTAAAGTTAGATTTTCCAGTATTACAGAGGAGTAAATGAAATTACAGCAGCATGAGAGAGGAGCTGGCCAGAGTTTATCGGAAGAGACACTAGCAGGGATGACAGTAGAATGGTAGTGGCTGGAGTTTCTGGTCAAAATTCAGAAGTTGCAGGATAGAAATATCCCAAAGATGAAGTAGTATTCTAAAGGGAGTATGAAGCAACTGCAGCTGACAAGGAAAATCAAAGACAGCATGTGGAAAAGAGAGGGCACATAATATAGTAAAAATTAGTGGGAAGTTAGAGGATTGTGAAGCTTTTTTAAAAAAAAGCAGAAGATTTTTTTTTTAAAAGCCAGAAGAAGAGATGAAATAAGGTAAGCTTGCCAAAAATATCAACAAGGATACCAAAAGATTTTTTTTTGGGTGTGTAAAACAGGCGAGAGTAGATATTAGACTGCTGGAATGCTGGAGAGGCAGTAAGGGGAACAAAGAAATGGTGGATGAACAATGCATTTTGCATCTGTTTTCACTAGGGAAGACATGAGCAGCATGCCAGAAGTTACTGTTATGGTAGAAGTGAGTATAGTTGCTATTTGAGGAGAAGGTTCATGACAAGCTGGATGGTCTGAAGGTAGATGAGTCACCTGAACCAGATGGCATACAGGGTTTGGAAAGGGGTAGCTGAGAGATTCTTGGAGTATTATTAATCTTTCAAGAATCATTCGACTCTGGCATGGTTCCTCATAAATTTTCAAATATCACTCTACTCAAGGAATGGAGGGAGGCAAAGGAAAGGAAAATATAGGCCAGTTAGCAAGACCTCAATGGTTGGAAAGATGTTGGAGTCCATTAACAAGGCTGAAGTTTCAGGGTACTTGGAGGTACATGAGAAAATAGGCCAAATTCAACATGATTTCCTTGAAGGAAAATATTACTTGACAGATTTTTTCTTTTAGGAAATTACAAGCAGGATAGCCAAAGGAGAATCTGTGAATGCATTTATTTGTAGTATCAGAAGACCTTTGTTAAGATGTTGCATGTGAGGCTGCTTAAAGAGTTATGAGTTCATGATATTACAGGAAAGACACTAACATAGGTAGAAGATTGGCTGACTGGCAGGAGGCAGAGTGGGAATAAAGGGCACCTTTCCTGGTTGGCTGGAGGTAACTAGTAGCATTGCACAGGGGTCAGTGTTGGAACCTTTTTTTCACTCTATATATCAGTGATTTGAATGATGCAGTTGATGGCTATGTGGCCAGGTTTTTGGATGGCACAAAGATAGGATTAAGAGAATGGGCATAGAAGTGGCAGATGGAATACGGTGTAGGGAAGTGTGTAGTCATGCATTTTGTTAGAAGGAATAAAGGCATGCACAATTTTCCGAATGGGGAGAAAATTCAAAAATCGGAGTTGCAAAGGTACTTGGGAGTTCTCGTGCAGGATTACCTAGGTAGGGGTTCCCAACATTTTTTATGCTGCCATTGACTGAGGGTGTTTGGACCCCAGGTTGGGAACCCCTGCCCTAAATGTTAACTTGCAGGTTGATCGGTGCTGAGGAAGGCAGATGCAAAGTTCGCATTCATTTTGAGAGGACTCGAATACAAGAGATTAAGCTGACACTTTTTTTCAAGTCAAGTCACTTGTTATTGTCATCTCGACCATAACTGCTGGTACAGTACACAGTAAAAACAAGACAGTGTTTTTCAGGACCATCGTGCTACATGAAACAGTACAAAAACTACACTGAACTGCGTAAAAACAACACAGAAAAAACTACACTAGATTACAGACCTACCTAGGACTGCATAAAGTGCAGAAAACGGTGCAGGCATTACAATCAATAATAAACAAGACAATAGGCACAGAAGAGGGTGGTAAGTTGGTGTCAGTTCAGAGTCTGGGTATTGAGGAGTCGGATGGCTTAGGGGAAGAAACTGTTACATAGTCTGGTCATGAGAGCCCGAATGCTTTGTTGCCTTTTCCCAGATGGCAGGAGGGAGAAGAGTTTGATTGAGGCGTGCATGGGGTCCTTCATAATGCTGTTTGCTTTGCGGATGCAGCATGCTGTGTAAATCTCTGTAATGGTGAGAAGAGAGACCCCGATGATCTTCTCAGCTGACATCACTATCCGCTGCAGGGTCTTGTGATCCAAGGTGGTTGCTCTGTGCCCTCCTGAAGTCAACATCCATCTCTTTTGTTTTGTTCACTTTCAGAGACAGGTTGCTGGCTCTGCACCAGTCCGTTAGCTGCTGCACCTCCTCTCTGTATGCTGACTCATTGTTCTTGTTGATGAGACCCACATGGTCGTGTCATCTGTGAACTTGATGTGGTTCAAGCTTTGTATTGCTGCATAGTCGTGGGTCAACAGAGTGAACAGCAGTGGACTGAGCACACAACCCTGGGGGGCCCCCGTGCTCAGTGTGATGTTGCTGGAGATGCTGCTCCCGATCCGGACTGACTGAGGTCTCCCAGTCAGGAAGTCTAGGATCCAGTTGCAGAGGGAGGTGTTCAGGCCCAGTAGGTTTAGCTTTCCAATCACTTTCTGAGGGATGATTGTGTTGAATACTGAACTGAAGTCTATGAACAGCATTCGAATGTACTTGTCTCTTTTGTCCAGGTGGGTTAGGGCCAGGTGGAGGGTGGTGGCAATGGCATCGTCTGTTGAGCAGTTGGGACGGTACGCAAACTGCATGGGGTCCAGTAAGGGGGGGGCAGCAGGGTCTTGATGTGCCTCATGATGAACCTCTCGAAGCACTTCATGATGATGGATGTGAGTGCAATGGGACAGTAGTAATTGAGGCAGGACACTGAAGACTTCTTCAGCACGGGGACGATGGTGGTGGCCTTGAAACACGTTGGAACGGTGGCGCTGCTCAGGGAGATGTTGAAGATGTCAGTAAGAACATCTGCCTGCTGGTCTGCACATCCTCTGAGCACTCTACCAGGAATATTGTCTGGTCCAGCAGCCTTCCGTGGGTTGACCCTGCACAGGGTTATTCTCACATCGGCCACAGTGAGACCCAGCACCTGGTCATTTGGAGGAGGGGTGGACTTCCTCATTGCCACCTCATTTCAAGGCGTTGGTCAGGCTGCACTTGAAATATTGTGAGCAGTTCTGGGCCTCTTATCATAGAAAAGATGTGCTGGCTCTGTAGATGGTCTAGAGGAGGTTCATGAGACTAACTCCGGAACGAAAGGTTTAACAATTGATTGTTTGTCTTTGGGCCTGTATTTGCTGAAGTTTAGAAGAATGGGGGAATGGGTGCGCTGGGTGGGGGATCTCATTGAATCCTGTTGAACATTGACAGGATATGGGGAGGATGTTTCCTATAGTGGTTGAATCTAGGACCAGGTGGCACAGTCTCAGAATAGAGGGGTGTCCACTTGGAACAGAGCAGGAAGAATTTGAGGGTGGTAAATCTATTGAAGTCATTGCCACAGCTGGCAGTGAGCAAGTCATTGAGTATATTTAAAGCAGAGTTTGACAGGTTCTTGACTAATCATGGTATCAAAGGTTAAGGGGAGAAGGCAGGAGAATGGGATTGAAAGGGATAATAAATAGCCATGATAGAATAGCAGAACAGACTTGATGGGCCGAATGCCTGAATTCTGTTCTAACATCTTATTACTTATTTGAATACTCTCCACTGTTCATCTATAGAAGTTAAAGTTTTTGTGTAACATGTTGAATTTATGCAAACTTCTACAAAAGTGGGAGCTCTGTCATGCCGCCTTTGTGATGACTTTTATGTGATGGTCCCAGGATAGATCCTCTGGTATATTAACACCAAGAAACTTCGAGTTGCTCACTCCACCTCGGATCTCTTGATGAGGACTGGCTCGTGGACCTTGATTTCCTCCGCCTGCACTCAATAACCAGCTCTTTGCTTTTGCTGATGTTGCGTGAATGGTTGTTGTGGCATCATTCACCCAGATATCAATCACATTCCTTTGTGCTGATTCATCACCCCTTTTGTTTTAGCCAACAGTGGTGTCATCAGCAAACTTTTCTACAGCATTAAGAGCTGTACATAGCCGCAGAATCACAAATATAAGTTGAGTAAAGCAGGGGCTAAGCATCCAACCTTGTATTGCACCTGGTGACGGTGTGTGTGGAGGAGTTGTTGATAAATCTGTGCTAAATAGGGTCTGCTAGTGAGGAAATTGAGTATCCCTTTGCACAAGGATGTACCAAACCCTAGAACTTGTAGCTTAGTGATGCGTTTTGAAGGGAAAGTAGTGTTGATTTCTGAGCTGTAGTCATTGAAGAGTATCCTGACATCTGGATCTTCATGTCCAGATATTCCATAGCCGAGTGAAGAGCCAGTGGAATGGCATCTGCTTTTGACGTGTTATAGTAGGCAAATTGAAGCAGATCCAGGTTGTTCATCAGCCAGGAATTGTTATGCTTTGTAGCCAACCCCTCAAAACACTTTGAAGCAAGTGCTACTGGTCAGTAAACATATTCTTCTTGGGCATGCAGACTGCTGAAGTGAGAGGTTGAAGACATCTGTAAACGCCCCAAACAGTTGATTAGCATGGGTCTTCAGTATTTGACCAGCTATGCTGACTGGGCGAGACACTTTCCTTGAAATTGCTTTTCTGAGGGATGCCTTCATGTGATCTTAGAAACTGAGCTTACAGGATCGTCTGCTGTGGGGAGTTGTGAAGGTGCCTCCGTGTTCTGACGGTCAAAACAAACATCGACCTAGCTGCCACTTTTTGCTTTGTTGGAAGTGATGGCATTCAGGCTCTACCACAGCTGTCAAGCATCTGTCTGTGATTGAGGTTCAGTTCAGAATTGCCACTATGAACGTGAGGTGGCCTTCTGGAAGTCATTCTGGGCTGCTTGTACTTTCCTGGATTGACAGTTCACGACTAGGCCTCGTCTGGTTGTAAATCTCTTGTTTTGTCCAGGGCTGCTGGATGAGAAGACTGATTTTTGTGGAGAGACACTCGTGCCCTGTGTCACTGACATCTGTGAAAGAGTCTGAGTGGGATGAAAGGATTAGGTTGTTCATTTTGGAGAGAAGGATGATAAGGACTTTATTAACATTGGGAAAACTGCAGCACAAAGGGATTTTGTGCTTGTTCTTGAAATGAAGAAAGCTAGTAAACTGGTAGTTATGTTGTCTATGGATTGTTGGCGTCAGAGGGGTTTGAATATAAAAGGAGGGAAATCTTTAATATTTCTATCCTGTGAGGTCTCATCTGATATATTTTGGTCCCTTTATTTAAGGAGTGATGTTATCAGAATCCGTTCAGAGATGATTCACTTGAATCATCCTTTGTATGGAATGATTGTCTCTGAGGAAACATTGAATGTGCTGGGTCTCTACTGATTGGAGTTGAGAATGAAAGTTGATTTTTCTTTTTGTATTGAAAAATGCCTGGCTCTTAAGAGACTTGACAGAACAAATGCTGGGAGATGGTTTCCCTCAGAGGTGAATATAGGACCATAGAGCTTTCAGAATCGCAGCATAATTGGGGACCCATTTCTGACTGAGATGAACAAGAATTTCCTAAAGCGTTGACAGTCTTTAGTATTCCTCAGCCCTGCAAGCTGTGGTGGTTAAATCTTGGAATATATTCAACAGTGAGATAGATTTTTAATCAGTGAGAAAATCAAGGGATATGGGGAAAGGTCAGGAAAGCAGATTTGAGGATTTTTTTGATTCAGCATGATCTTAGTGAATGTCAGAGAAGGCTTGAGAGGCCAAATGGCCTACTCTTGTTTCCATGGCTGTTGGGAGAGAATAAGGGTGTAGGATAATTAACTAACTCTGTTATCAAAAACACAACGATTCAAAATGCTTCTTTACCCATGCACTCCCGGATCCTAAAGTTCTTTCCAATTACATTCCCGGATTCTAAGTTATAACTCTTCTGTTGAGAAGACTGTCAGAAATGAATGTAGGAATGCAAACCTGAGGAATGAGCCAGGAATGGCCTGCAAGGTTGTATTTAATAATTTAGCAAAGGTAGAAAGATGTTGTGTATATACATTGTTAAATTGCACACTTTCAGAAGATGCATAGTATAGCAGTGTGATGCTTTTACAGTGCCAGAGACCTGGGATCATTTCCCGCCACTGTCTGTAAGCCACCTGTTCCTGTGATTTCATGGTAATTGGAAGGTGTAGACTCGTTAGGCTGGAAGGACCTGTTACCATACTTTATCTCAAAAATTAAATCATTATCTATGATAAAAATCAGCGTTTGAGCAGGAATGGTAAGCTCCAAGCACAAGTGTATTTGTGTATAATTGATAACAAGCAGTTCCATCGTATTGCTGAGGAGAGCCCTGTTACACATTGGAAAACAAGAACTTGAATTTACGTGGTACCTTCCCTAAAGTTAGGACGTTGTGTGTAACTCATTTTGCAGTGAAGTGGTTTTGAAGGAGGAGATGCAGCAGCCCGTTAGTGTACTATGAGTTCCAACAATCTGCAGTATTTCAGTAAAACTGAGTGATGCATATTTACTAGAACACCCACGAATTACACGACTACAGAGTAAGGGAATTACTTGCTAATTTAAGAGAGAAATGATGGTTTAATTTCAAGGTGGCATTGCTTATCTCCAGAGATATTTTGATATTTCACAGATATGTTAATCTTGATTTCTTGGATCTTTTGGGTATAACAGACTTATGAAACCAACCATTCCAGCAGTGAAGTTACAAAACACTTCATACAACAAGTGGTTACAGTGTGGCAAACTGCCACAAGTGGCTTCTGATCATTTTAGTCACTCATTTTAAAAGCTGAGCTTACCTGTTTTGTTTTGTAATAAGGATATGGGTTTAAAAGGTTCAATCAGGATTAGTAAAATTATTTAGTCAGAGAGCACAGAACAGGCCCTTTGTCCTATTGAGTTTGTGCTAACTATTAAGTACCATTTACATTAATCCCACTTAATTTTCCTATGTTCTCATCGACTCCCCAGATTTATACCACAGGCTTTTTGCAGTGGCTAATAAAGTATGAGGCTGGGTGACTAGACACATTCCAATATTCTCAAATTGAGATTTACAATCAATGTCATATGATGTGAGATTTGTTTTGCAGTAACAGTACAGTAGTTGAGATCTCAGACTTCTAACTTGAGTGAGCGTGCTTCTGGTGGTGTGCTAATTGACACAGTAAGTTGGAGCTGGGTGGTTGGATGAAGCTTGGTCTCTACCAAGGGAGGTGAAAGGTGCTCTTTCCATCTGCTCAGCACCCCCTCACCCACCGATCAGGGCTTCGTGATTCGATGGAGGATCCTATGAGCAGCTTGTGCTGATCACAATTTCTGGTTATGTGACCACTGATGCCAGGCAGACTCTGCCCAAGAGAAGGCGATTGCAAACCTCTTCTGAGGAAACAATTTGCCAAAAACAATCATGGTCCTGGAAAGACCATGATCACCTACGAATGAGTCTAGCAGGCCAAACTTGAGGCTGCTCGAGTCTAACTATGTGTGGTGACACAAGATGGTGGCATCAGGGGCAATGATCTGCTTTAGGAGTTCAGTGGGTTGAGCAGCATTGTTTATTCTTCATTCTTACGAATTCTGTTTGACCTGCTGAGCTCTTCCAGCAGACTGTAATGCCTTAGATGAATGGGGGTGGGGTGGTTTCATTGAATAATGAAACGCCCAGATGATGTGGATTTGGGGAGGCTGTTTCCAAAAGTGGGAGAGCCAGGGACTAGATGGCATAGCCTCGGAATAGAAGGGAGTCCCTTTAGAAAGTTGATGAGGAGGGATTTCTTTGACTAATAGATGGTGAATCTGTCGAATTTATTGCCACAGAAGGCTGTGGAGGCCAAGTTACTGGGTATTTTTAAAGTGGAGTTTTATAGGTTTTTAATTAGTATGAGTGTTGAGGTCTCTGGGAGAAGGCAGGAGAAGACTTCGTGCGCAGTCACGATCAAATTGAAGAGCAGACTCAGTAGGCTGAATGACTTAAAATAGTTGGTCTGGTATCCTTATTAGCCAGTTGTTTAGGTTCAGGATGGGCTGGGACAACTTGGTGCTTAATAAAGAAAACCTGCTTGTCAACCAGACATGGTTGAATAGATCAAAGTCCCCACCCTTGTTATGTTTACAACTGATTATTGTGTTCAAAGGAAATAGAAACATGAACTATGTCCCTAGCAATAGCATACTTGATGCTATTACAATGCTTACATTATGTCAGGCATAGAAAAAATGTCAGTATTGAGGTTGGGATTGGATTAATTGTGGTCTTGCTGAGTTTTAATTCTATGCCTATGCAGCTTGCTAAAGGATACCTGTGCATAAAGAAGTGATGGGTCTCTAAACATAACTGATAAAATTAGAAACGGGGAATGTTAAAACTTTATATCATAACAAACGTATTTTAGTCCATGGGTGCAGTTTGCAGCTGTAACCTTAGTTATCTGTTGTGATGTAAGTACTTTGTTCTTTATATACATATAATCACCATTTTTTCTAAGCATAACAATAAGATTTAACATAAACATTACATTTTTTGAACAGAAATAGTTTTTGATAAGCTAGTATATAGTCGTAATTGAAGAAGTTTTGAGGTTGTGAAATTGATTTGCAAATTGAATAAAATGGTCTTCAGAAAGTGTAGGACAAAATTATTTGAGTCAGAAGGAGAAAAAGTGATGGTTTACAGCAAACGCTTATGTGACTATAGTTTTTTTATTATGTACGTTAAAATTTGCTTGGAAGCAAGTCCAACAAAATTAGCACAAGATACCAATGAAACTGCAGTGCGAGCACTGTTGAACCTCATGGTAACTTGAATTGTATTGCTCTGGCTACCTCCACTCTAATCACTTGAATCATCAGGGCATAAGCAGTGGATCGGCCTGAAGAACAAAACAGCAAAGGTCTTTCACCCTCTGAGATGTTGATGATTCACAGGCCTTCCCAGCAATGTTTCCTGTAAGGTGGGCGTGTGCGCACACACACGCATCTATTGCTACACATTCACTAAGGATTTTAAACTGCGAATGAAAGGTTGTCACCCTCTACTTCATTGGCATGTTAAATATATTTTATGATCATACACAATCACATTTTCTGGTTTCTGATGTGGATGGTGCTGACAATGAGAAATATTTATGTACAACACAGAAACAGGTACTACCTTTGTGTATTGGTGTAATGCAAAAGTTTTTGGAGAATTGCACGTGGGAAGAAGTGGAGTGATATTTGGAAACTTGACTTTTTAAAGCACCATTTGGCAAGCAAATCCCATATGGACAGTGTGCAAAAGCTCTGGTGATTAAAATCTGTCATTACCTGCTACAGTTCTCCTAATTTTGTTTTGTGAGTGTGCAGATGAATGAAAGTGAAACCCAGAGGAGATCAAAGTTCTTATTGACAGTGTTCTGGTAACTGTTAAAATTAATACATCTATATAGAAAGTTCAGTGTGTATATGTTGTTGTCACAGGTCAAAAAATTGCACAGCACAAGACTTGTGCAAGTTGGTCAATACAAATTAGAGGGTAAGGTTAAGGGGTACCGTTTTCTCCTCTTGGATGGAGGGGGAAGCATTTTATAACAGCGATGTATATTGCAACTTGTTCCATACTGAAACTGATTAAAAGTGCTGATGAAAAGGAGGCTTAGAAAATGAGAACTAGTTAATGGTGCTTGATAGCTTTTTAATGTTAAACTTGAAACTAGTTATGAGTGTTTATTGTTTGTTTTTAAAATTGATGTTAATTAACAATTTTGGTTACATAGTTATTCTAATGCAGTTTTCTTGTCTCTTTTGTCTCCTACCTTTGACTAGAAATCAGGAGAAGTTCTATGAAACAAGGAAGTCATGAGGCACATAATGTGCTATTGTGGTTAGAATATTCAGTATGCACCTGAAGAGATTTGGTAGAAGGATCATGTATCATAAATAGAGAACAAGTACAAACAGTTTATTTAGCAATTGTGTTTCCTGATGTTGCCTGATGGGATCATTCACGTTTGGGAACTGTACCACTGACTTGCAGGCTAATTTTATGGTGCAAAGAATATTTTTATGCCTTTCTCCATCAACTACAAATATTATACATGCTTAAAGTTCCATGTAATTCTTTATGAAGATCTTAAGTTATTTTGTAAACCTGAAAGAGAAATGAAAACTACCAGCATTTTGGTGGGTAACTCTTACGAAACAAAAGGTGTTGAATAACTCTGGTTGAAATATTCCTATGTGTTTCAAGCATTAAAACTCTCACCTTTTCAATATTCATGCCCGTTATGCTCCAAAATACTTGAAATTTTATTGATACAATGTCATTTAATAACATTCTTTGAAGCATGAACAGTTTTACTTCATTCATTTGGGCTGGAAAGATTTGGTTACAAATATTGCAGTGATTTATATAGTTGAACCTGGTTAAGTACTGCATTTTGTTAGTATAAAAATGGGTGGTTAGTCATAGGTGCAAAATTGATGGACTGAAGTCCCTGTTCTGTGCCTTATTTCTTTTTGACTCCAAGTCACACGGATAATGAAAGAGAGATGGCATTAACGGTCATTCTGCTTTTCCTGAACAAGTTGAGAGTTGGCCATCGAGTGTTGCAATAGGAACTGGTTGTGGTTAGGTGGTGGGCGAGTTTCCACTTCCAAGAGGGCATTTGTGAAGCAGGTTTAGTGGAAGACTGATTTAGAAATTAAGAAACTTAATTGTTTCTTGGATATTTAGATTTGAGGATAATTAAAATCCGGTTTTAGTTATCCATAACAACTAAATAATAACCTACACCCCTATGAATGAGAGCATGAACATTGAAACATCTTTTGGTCAAGATGGCGCCTGTGTACAATGTTTCTTCAGTTGACATCTGGATAAATCATGAAATATATATTCCACCTTCTTTGACGTCCTTTA
The DNA here is from genome assembly GCF_030144855.1 of Hypanus sabinus. NCBI lineage: Eukaryota > Metazoa > Chordata > Chondrichthyes > Myliobatiformes > Dasyatidae > Hypanus > Hypanus sabinus. The sequence goes on along the minus strand of NC_082719.1, from coordinate 41,887,306 downwards.
CATCTGTTTATTGTCTTGAATTTAATTCTGGAACTGCTGGAGGCTATGATTTGCAGCTTGGAGATTGTTCGGGTGTTTCAGGACTGTGCAGTGTCAGAGAGGATTCTGGGAGGCAGAGGCCGTGTGCGGGAATCTGATGGGAAGAAGGCTGCGAGCCAGATTAATCGGTGAGAATCTCATTGCTCACCGATTTAAAGCTATGGGGGTGATGCACCATCAATAATTCGGAGATGTGAGTAAAGGTAGGCTTTTATTGGCTGGAAGAAAGTACAAGCAGCAAGTGACCACCACACAACATCCTGGGGACTGAGGAAGGGGCTGTGCCTCCAATCGCGTTTATACAGGGGTCTGTGGGAGGAGCCACAGGAGCAGCCAGCGGGGGAGGGGAGGGAGGCGTGTCCAGACAGGTATATGTAGTACACCACAGGGGGGATTGAAACTCTGGATGGCTGCCTGCCATTTTGTGGCTGGTGACATCACTCTGCTCTGGAGAGGGAGAATGTTGCCTAGGTTTTCTGTGTTTTGGATGTGGACTTAGACTGTGGACTTTTTGTTTTTCATCTTACGATTTTTTTTTGTATCCTGTGTTTATCACCAAATCTTTCTTGTTTTTGTGTGCAGGGGAGTTGGATGTGCCTGTTCAGATTTTCTTCATTTGGAATTGGGGGTTGATGATCTTTCTTGGTTTCTTAGCTATTTGGAGGAGGAAAAAAAAATCAGTTATATACTATAGTTATATAAAAATGAACCTTTTGAAAACTATAATGAAGAAGCACCTGAATTGATTATTGGACTGTTCTGGATGGATAGCTGGGCAGTGGTGAGTAAGAATCTAAATTAAATACTAAGATGTTTGGAGAGGATCACACTGCACAATAAATTAGAGGATGGTTTTGATTGGAAAAAGAAGAAATACTGTTTTTGGTATACAGTGTTTCTGTTTTTGCATGTTTTTTTAAAATCTCTTCAATATATGTAATTGATTTGTTTTATTATTCATTTTATTTATTATTTTCGCTCTGCTAGATTATGTATTCCATTGAACTGCTGCTAAGTAAACAAATTTCATGTCACATGCCGGTGCTAATAAACCTGATTCTAGTTCTGAGAAGTGTTGCAGTGGTAATTTGTGGTTGTGTCCAGCTGGCTTTCTACGTGTGTACTTCCTGAGTGGCTTTTGCCTCTTGCACAGAGTATGTGATTGTAAATCTCATTTTAGTGATTTTAAAATGGCTTTAAATTCTGAAGATTGTGGACTCCTCACTGCATTTAATTTAATACAGACAATGAATCCACCTTAATGGTTGTTTTGGCAAACTCTATTTCTCTCTCTGCTTCTTTGTACTAGATTTTATGTGAATTGATGTCACGTCCTGATAATTTCACAGTTTAGGGACTTAATTCTGAGCAGTGTTGCTTGTGGGGGTGGGGGGGGGGTAGATTTTCAAAACCTATAATATAGATTTTTTTTTTCTTTGTCCCTGTTTCAGTAGCACTTTTGGCAGAGAACGTTTCCATATACACTGTGGATTATTTGAGCTACGAGGATCACAGCTTGCCCTCGGGCTATACTTTGTTTGGTCTGGTGCACATTGCGAGTCTGAAATTTTATGAAATGCTCTGTCAGCACCATAATGAATGTCTGCTGGTACTGATGTAGCCGGGTGTTTCGACATGATATTTCATTTTCAAGTCTTGAGGCCTCTGTCACTCAGTCAACACTGGATGTTGTGCCCAGCTGTCTAGATATGCCAGCCTGGGCAGTACAATCTAGAGCACAAGCTGTTGCCCATGTAGCAGGCTGCCCCTTTCCATGCATCTGATGCAGTTTGGTACCAGCTGTATTGTAGGAGTTGCCAGTCAGCATTGAACTCCATCTAGGGCTACCTTAGGGACTCCAGCTCTGGATTTTTCCCTAGGAGTTTACTCCCGTATAGCCACGTAGCAGTGGAGGTTTGAGATCAGAGTTTTCCTTCTCCTAGATGAGCTGTCAACTATGGTTGATGAGCCCCATCTGCCCAAAGTGACTGGTTTTAATGTATCAGTAATCTGCCTTTGCCTCTTCTGTCGTTAGAATCAGTTCCACCAGGCTTAGAAGCAAAGCCCCATGTGAAGGCCAGGAGCCAAACCTGGTTGCTTTTTGAAGCTCATGCCATTGGGAGCATTTAATAGGTAGTGGGAACTTGTCCCCATTACCACCACCGGCTATAACAACTTTAGGGAACCATTTTCAAATATGAACTCTATTACTCATTTTTCATTTCTGATGCCTAAGGCAGCCATTAAGTTCATATAGAAGAGGAGATGAGCGTGAGATCGAATCTTATGGTATTAAATGATGTTTCCTGTACTGGCACTTGTTAGGAGCCCTGGTGGTAAGTATTGGGAAATGGAATCCACCACACGCTTTGTGATATGATAACTTTGTTTTGCACTTTGTCAGTCAAAGAAGAGTCTTGTGCAGTACCCACAGTCTCTGCTGCAGGCTGACTGGATGGATGGGGAGTTTGGGGTGTTGTATTCCCTTTAGTTGCTACTCTTTGCATGGCCTGTTGTGTTGCCTTCATTGAGATGGGAATCGGCTGCTGCCTACTTACACATTGTTTCATTTTGAGCATTTGTGGACCACAGTTGGGTTATATGTTAACTTTTGTTTTTTTTGCAAGGTAACTGAGTTACTCTTTGGGTGTTGTTAATTCTGTCCTGGGGGTCACTTTCTCCGACTTGCTTGGAGTAGAGTGCTTGTCAGGAGTGTGGCTTGCCGGCTACAGAAGATTGAGTGTGGTCAGAGCCTTTGTGTTGACCTGGCTGAAGCTTTATAATTTTTTTTCATAAATTTGGTGGAAGGACATCATTGCTTCAGCAGCTGAATACCAAGTCTGAGGTCTTTATCTTCAACACTTCTTTTTCCCTCACTTATTGAGCACAGTACTGATGCTTTGAGATTGATGATAATTCTCAGAACAATATCTGCCTCTGCTGATACAAGTTTCCTGGCATATGGAAAGTGATCTGTTTTCCAGGATCCCTCCGTGGGTTGCGACCATTGGGGGTTTTGCAAGATCTTTCTTTGAGCAGGAGGGGTAATTTGCCAGTGTATTTTTTTTTTGTCTTAATTGATGCTTAGTATATGTACTATCCTTTCCGGTGTTTTAATCAAGAAGTCAACAATGTTATGGAGTTTGATCTCCATAACAAAGCAAACACTTTCTCTGGTTAAGGTAAGAGTTGTTTCTGGAATGGAAGACAGTGAAGTTTGAATCAGTAGTAAGAACCAACAGAATCCTTGGAAAACCTTCCGAAAGATGGACAAACAACCAATGTGCAAATGATGTCAAACTGCAAACACAACAGAAAAGAAAGGAAAAAACTAATAAATAAATGAGTGATAGATAGGGAACATGAATTGTAGCTGTCAAAAGTGAGTCCACAGGTTGAGTCCATCAGTTCTGTGTTGGAGTGAGTGAAGTTATCTCCTGGTTCAAGACCCTGATGGTTAAGGTCAATAACTGTTCCTGAACCTAGTAGTATGGGATTTGAGGCTCCGGTACCACCACAACGATGGCAGTAGAGGGAAGAGAGTATGGCCTAGATGGTGTTGAGGGGTTTCTTGGTGATAGATGCCGCTTTCCTGCGATAGCACTCCTTGTAAATGTGCTTAGTGGTGGGGAGGGCTTTACCTGTGCTGGACTGGGCTGTGTTCACAATCTTTTTCAGATTTTTTTTTCCTGCTCAAGAGCATTGGTGTTCCCATGTTAGGCTGTGATGCAACCAGTCAGTATGCTCTCCACCAAAAATCTGTAGAAGTCTCTCAAAGTTTTAGGTGAGATGCCGAATCTGTGCAAACTTCTAAGAAAGTCGAGGCACTGCCACACCTTTGTAATGGCAGTGTAACACCCTGGGAAAGGTTTCACAGCTAATGTAAGGGTTTCTCTGTAGCAGCAGTGTTTGGGTTATGACTAGAGATAATGGGGGCTTTGGAATGTGCAGTGTCCAATAAGGGGAGGTTTTTCTTTTTTGTGTGCCTGAGAGCAAGGTATTCACGGGCCTTTGTTCAGCAGAAGATGGAGAGAGAGAAGATGCCAGAACGGAGAGGTTGTAGACTACAGGACAGAGTGGACTTGGAATGGGATCGGGAGTGGACAACGCTCAGGGGAGATTGATGGAGAACGAACGGACAGGAACATCATGAGCTACAACGTGCATATTGGACTGTTTCCTTAAAATGGGCACTTTCTCTTTTTGTTTTCTTTACTAACCCTATAGTCAATTTAAGAATTATAAAGCTCAATCGTTTAGTTGCATATAGTGTACTGATTTGTATCACGCAGCATCCACACTAATGAGATTTCTCAAGTTTGGAGGGCTGGAGAGTGCCTCCCCCTACACTAATGCTATTCACTGAACCTGAGGGTTACAGCAGTAACGTGCTGGACCCAGCACAGATCCGCAGTGGTAATGCCGAGGAACTGAAGTTGCTCACTCTCTTCACCTCTGTTCCTCTGAGGAGGACTGGCTCATAGACCTCTGGCTTCCACCTCGTGTAGTCAAAAATCAGCTCTTTGGTTTTGCTGACATTGAGTGAGAGGTTGTTACTGGTGCCTTTGCACAATAGTTGTAAAATGACCACTAATCTACTGTTTGATATTCAATGGAATTACCGCCACCAAATCCAAAACCATCAACATTTTGGGGGCTGCCGGTGATCAGAAACTCAATTGGACTAGCCACAAGAATAAAATTACTGCAATAGAGAGTTAGTATTTTGGAGTTGGAGAGTGACTCAGCAAAAGATATTTGGGACTGCTGGGGTGATGGTACTGAACTCTAACTACCATTTTTAATTTGAAATATAGCTTTCTAACCTCGGAAGTATTTTCTCACCGATGCCCATTCACTCAGTTTAACAGGGCTCTTTGACTCGACATTTGATCAAGGGCAGCTAACATTGCCTTATCCCTGAAATTCAGCATTTTGGTTCGTTACTCCCAAATCAATAGCAGTATCAGTTTTAATATCACTGGCATAAGTTTTGAAGTTTGTTGTCTTGCAGCAGTAGTACATTGCAGTGCATAATTAAAAACTGTACATTACAATAAGCATATATTTAGAAAAAAAGAAAATTAAATTATTAGTGCAAAAAGAGAGAAAAATACTGCAGTAGTGTTAGCGAGTTAAAAATCTGATAGTGGGGAAGAAGCTGTTCCTCAAACATCGAGTGTTTTCGGGCTCCTGCATCTCCTCCTTGTTGGTAGCAATGAGAAGAGGGCATGTCCAGGATGTGAGGAGGCTAACGCCCAAGATGGAGCTGGCAGAGTTTAGAACTTTCTGCAGCTTTTTCAGATCCTGTGCAGTGGTCCCTCCATACCAGGCGGTGATAGAGCCAGTTGTAATGCTCTCCATGGTACATCCGTAGAAATTTGCGAGTGTGATGAAGTCTGGAGCATTCCAAACAAGGCAAAGAAGAGTTGTTAGTGAGTTGATGCATCTTGTTAGTACTGTTAATAATGTCTTCCATCACTTTGCTTATGATTGAAAGTGCACTAATTGGGTATTAATTAATTGCTTTGAATTTAGTTTTCTTTCTGTGAAGAGGACAGTACAATAGACAATAGGTGCAGAAGTAGACCATTCGGCCCTTCGAGCCTGCAACACCATTTTGAGATCATGGCTGATCAAATACTATCAATACCCAGTTCCTGCCTTGTCCTCGTATCCCTTGATTCCCCTATCCATAAGATACCTATCCAGCTCCTTCTTGAAAGCATCCAGAGAATTGGCCTCCACTACCTTCCGAGGCAGTGCATTCCAGACCCCCACAACTCTCTAGGAGAAGAAGTTTTTCCTTAAATCTGTCCTAAATGACCTACCCCTTATTCTCAAACCATGCCCTCTGGTACTGGACTCTCCCAGCATCTGGAACATATTTCCTGTCTCTATCTTGTCCAATCCCTTAATAGTCTTATATGTTGCAATCAGATCCCCTCTCAATCTCCTTAATTCCAGTGTGTACAAGCCCAGTCTCTCTAACCTCTCTGCGTAAGACAGTCCGGACATCCCAGGAATTAACCTCATGAATCTACGCTGCACGTCCTCTGCAGCCAGGATGTCCTTCCTTAACCCTGGAGACCAAAACTGTACACAATACTCCAGGTGTGGTCTCACCAGGGCTCTGTACAAATGCAAAAGGATTTCCTTGCTCTTGTACTCAATTCCCTTTGTAATAAAGGCCAACATTCCATTAGCCTCCTTCACTGCTTGCTGCACTTGCTCATTCACCTTCAGTGACTGATGAACAAGGACTCCTAGATCTCTTTGTATTTCTCCCTTACCTAACTCTACACCGTTCAGATAATAATCTGCCTTCCTGTTCTTACTCCCAAAGAGGATAACCTCACACTTATTCACATTAAACATCATCTGCCAAGTATCTGCCCACTCAACCAGCCTATCCAAGTCAATCTGAATTCTCCTAACATCCTCATGGCATGCCAACCAGTACTTGGGCAATTTTTTTTAAATTTGTGACACTGATGTCGGAATACTGATTTCCCAAATAGTTTGGCTAAAGGTGTGTGCAATTCTATAATGTAGGTAGTATATGTTGAGATTTTATACAGTCGGCCCTTCTTATCCACAGGTTCAACATACGCGGATTCAACCTGAAAGTTCTCTCCAGCACTCCCTGTTTGAGCATGTACAGACTTTTTTTATCTTGTCAGTATTCCTTAAACAATACAGCATAACAACTATTTACATAGCATTTACATTTATTAGGTACTATAAGTAATCTAGAGATGATTTAAAGTACAGACGGTCTTTAAGTTGGATTTGTACGTAAGTTGAAACAGGTACATCTGGTATTTAGCATCAGTTAGTCAAACGTTTGTCTTAGTATATAGTATATTTTTCTATGCATATAAGAGTTAAGAAATGTATGTATTTCACTAATTAAACCACTGCGTTGCTTAGTAATAATTGTAGTTTTCGTCGGGGCAGGGCCTTTCACATGCTCCATTATTCTCACTTTATCCTTTAAAATTGTTCCGATAGTTGACTGACTGTAACCTAATGCTTTTCCAATGACGTTTCACCTCTTTCCCATCGCTTTATTATTTGCTCTTTATTTTCAATCGTGATTGCTTTCCATCAACGGAACAGAAACACTGCGGATTCAGCAGCAGCTGCGGGTGGCAGGTCTGGAGCTTCCATGGGTCCTAAAGTCCACCACACTGAGACAGGTTAAATAAGGGACTTGAGCATCTGCGTTTCTTGGTATCCGCGAGGGGACCTGGAACCAATCCCTTGCGGATAAGGAGGGCTGACTGATTAAGGCCCATACTTTGAGCCTAGTGACTCATTTTATTCTTGATACTATGTAGAGTGAAAGAAATTGGTTCAGGAGTGGCTTCTTGATGGTGGTAGTCTGTAGAAAGTGGTAAGAATAATCATTCATTCAATATTTTTGGTCAGATATGCTCCAGCCTATCTCTAAATCAGAGGTTTCGTGACAAGGGTGGCCTTGTAGCTGCCTCTGACCTTTTGTTGATTAATTTTCCACTATGATTCACTATTAGATGTTGTAGAAGTACAAAACATTTCTGTCTGTCTCTTGGTTGTGAGATTGCTTAGCTCTGTCTATTGCGGCCTGTTCATTTCCTGTGAACTACAAAGAGATACAGCATGGAAATAGGTCTTTCAATCCACTGAATCTGGAACTGTTAGCAATCCCCCTGTTATCACTAGACCTATAATTGTTCCACCCATTTTTATTCTCCCTGCATTCTCATAAATTCTCTTGCCCCCTCCCCTCCCTTATGAACTCTACTAGTTGCCTACCCACCAGGGGTAATTAACCTTCCTACCTCTACAGTTTTTTGGGGTGTAGGAGGAAACCGGAGTATCATCGAGCTAACCAAATGGTCACGAAGGACAACCTCCGTACAGCTAACGTCCGAGATCAGGGTTGAACCCAGGTCATTGGAATTGTGCCGTAGCTGCAGCACAATATGTGTTACTGTATCTGGTCTAGTTGCAGCTTCATTTTTAGATGTACAGTGCCTATATTTTTTTTTAAAAAAGGTATTTCCCACTTTGGAAGTTGTCATGTTTTGCTGTTTTACAATATTGAATCACATTGGATTTAATTTGACTTTTTGATTCTGATCAACAGAAACAAACTTTTGTGTCAAAGTGAAATCTCTACAATGCAATCTAAATTAATTACAGATATAAAACACAAAATAATTGATTGCTTAAGTATTCAAATCCCCCTTCCCCCCAATAGACACACCAAATCATCACAGGTGCAGCCAAATAGTTTTAGAAGTCACATAAACAGTTAAAGCGAAATCTGTTTTTGGAGACCTGTGTGCAATCAAGGTGTTTCAATTGCTTGTAGAAAAGATACACCTGTAATCTGGAAGGTCCAACTGCTGGTGAGTCAGTATCCTGGCAAAAACTACACCATGAAGACAAAAGAACACTCCAGGCAACTCCGTGAAAATATTGAAAAGCACAAGTCGGGAGATGGATATAAGAACACTTCCAAGTCACTGAATTTTCCTTGGAGTGTAATTAAATCAGACATTAAGAACTGGAAAGAATATGGCACAGCTGCAAATCTGCCTAGAGCAGGCTGTCCTCAAAAACTGTGTGACCATGCAAGACGGGGACTAGTGAGGGAGGCCACTAAGAGACCTATGGCGAATCTGGAGGAGTTACAAACTTCAGTGGCTGAGATGAGAAAGACTGTGCATACAACAACTGCTGCTTGGGTGCTTCACCAGTCACAGCTTTATGGGAGAGTGACACAGAGAAAGCCACTGTTTGGAGGGGGGGGGGGGAAACTCGCATGAAATCTTGGCTAGAGATTGCCAGAAGGCGTATGGGAGACTCTGAAGTCAGCAGGAAGCAGGTTCTTTGGTCCGAAACCAAAATAGAGCATTTTAGCCATCAGACTAAACGCTGTGTTTGGCATAAGCCAAACACTGCACATCAGCAAAACACACCATCCCTACCCTGAAGCATGGTGGCGGCTGCATCATGCTGTGGGCATGCCTCCCTGCAGCAGGCCCTGGAAGGTTTGTGAAGGTAGTGGGTAAAACAAATTCAGCAAAGTACGGAGAAATCCTGGAGGAAAACCTGATGCAGTCCGCAAGAGAACTGCGACTTGGTAGAAGATCTGTTTTCCAGCAAAACAATGACTCCAAGTATAAAGCCAAAGTAACAAGAAAGTTAATGTCCTGAGGTAGCCAAGTCACAATCCAGACCTTAATCCAATTGAGAATTTGGAGCTAAACTTGAAAAGGGCTTTTCACTCACAATTCCCATGCATTCTGACAGAGCTTGAGCAGTTTTGTAAAGAATGAGGGAAAAACTGCAGAGTCCAGATGTGCAAAGCTGATAGAGACCTATCCACACACTCAAGGCTGTAATTGCTGTCAAAAGTACATCTACTCACTTGAAGAGGGTGAATACTTGTGCAATTAATTATTTTGTGTTTTATATTTGTAATTGATTTAAATCATTTTCCAGAGATCTGTTTTCACGTTGACACAAGTCTTTTTCTATATGTGACATGCTGTAATGTTTCACTGCTAAGGTAATGGTTTCTCTGTAGCAGCAATGTTTGGGTTATGGCCAGAGATAATGGAGCTTTGAAATGTATGTTAGCCAATGAGAGGAGTGTTCTTTCGGGTCTGGGAGAGGGATTTTTGCGATCTTTTGTTGGGGAGAGAGAGGATGCGAAAGGAGAGAGTGTGTTGGTAGACTGCTGGACGGAGTGGATTGAGGGTCTGGGGGTCGGCTACGCTCAGAGGAGGACGACGGGAACAAATGGAGAAATAGTGAGCTCCAACGTTTGAGCAGTAGACTGTTCCAAGAGAATGGGGCCTTTTTGTTTCATTACTAACTATGTAGTCAAATTAAGAATTACGAAGCTCAGTTGTTTAATCGCATATTGTGCACTGTTTGTTATTTTTGTGGTATTAATTTGTAACGGGGGACACATCGCACAGCATCCACCCAAATGAGATTTCTTAAATTTGGCCAGGCTGTGGGCTATGATCCCCTAGATTAAGCCGCTAGCCGAACCAAGGGTTACATATAGATCAGTGTGTTTTTTTTCAAAAAGCCAAATTAAACCCCTAAATCATATGAAAACTTCTGGAGGGGGATGGGAGGGTGAATACTCTTTATAGGCACTGTAGTATCTGAGGCTTTTCTACTGAGTCTATCCTTGTAGTCCTAATTTCTGTCTCACTTTGCTGTTTGTGCTGCCAGTCGCCTAGATACAAGGTTGCCAACAGATCCCTGGAATACCCAGAAGAATCGGGGATTGCCTGATAATCATGAAAGTGAGTGTGGGTGAGCTGAGGAGTGAAGATTAGATACGAATGTCACCCATCTACTGTCTCCCTCTCCACCCCATAATCAAACACCTGTACAGACCCTCCCAGTCTGAATGCTTATACCTATACTAGAGCTGGGTTTCCGTCTATCCCCAGCTCGTTTCCATGTGTCAGCTAATACTGGGCAGAGGTCTGTTTATTCTAAAATGGCGCCAGTGCTTTAGGAAACTTTGACTTTGAACCCCAAGGGCTCTGTAGGTGGGATTCTAAAATTTGTGTCCATCTGCCTCTGCTACATTTGAACCTTGTTGCACAAGCTGGAGGAAAATAATCGCTGGCACTGTTACTTCAAGTCGAGTCACTTTTGTTATCATTTTGACCATAACTGCTGGTACAGTACATAGTAAAAATCAGACAATGTTTTCTCGAGACCATGACACAGTACAAAAATTAGACTGAACTATGTAAAAACAACAGAGAAAAAATCCAAACAAACCTACACTACAGACCTACCCTGGACTGTATAAAGTGCACAAAACAGTGCAGATATTATAATAAATAATACAGGACAATAAGGCAGTAAGGTGTTAGTCCAGTCTGTGGGTATTGAGGAGTCTGATAGCTTGGGGGAAGAAACGGTTACATAGTCTGGTCGTGAGAGCCTGAATGCTTTGGTGCCTTTTCCCAGTTGGCAGGAGGGAGAAGAATTTGTATGAGGGGTGTGTGGGGTCCTTCATAATGCTGTTTGCTTTGTGGATGCAGCGTGTAGTGTAAATGTTGGTACTGACGGGAAGAGAGACCCCAATGATCTTCTCAGCTGACCTCACTATCTGCTGCAGGGTCTTGCAATCCGAGTTGGTGCAATTCCCAAACCAGGCCTTGATGCAGCTGCTCAAGATGCTCTCAATACAACTCCTGTAGAGTGTGATGAGGATGGTGTGGTGGGAAATGTACTTTCCTCAGCCTTTGCAGAAAGTAGAGATGCTGCTGGGCTTTCTTTGTTGTGGAGCTGGTGTTGAGGGACCAGGTAAACACCAAGAAATTTGGTGCTCTTAATGATCTCTACCGAGGAGCCGTTGATGTTCAGCGGGGAGTGGTCACTCCATGCCCTCCTGAAGTCAACAACCATCTCTTTAGTTCACATTCAGAGACAGGTTGTTGGCTCTGCACCAGTCCGTTAGCGGCTGCACGTCGTCTCTTTATGCTGACTTGTCGTTCTTGCTGATGAGACCCACCACGGTCGTGTCATCGCCGATCTTGATGATGTGGTTTGAGCTGTGATAGCAGAGTGTGCAAGTAGGTGTGAACATTGTGTAAAATAGGTCATTGCTGCATTCCTGCTTGACTTAAAGCCTTAGAGGTGGGTATGCAGTGATGCTGAAAGCAGTAATGCAGTCTGTTTTGCAGAGAAGCCTTGCATATCATTACCACTGAAACGGGCACGAGCTTATAAGAATAATCTGCTTAAGTTTAATCTCTAGATGATCAGATAATGTACCTGAGCACGTTGGGAAGTGGAAATGAATTTTAACATCAGCGATATTATCAACTGCCTGTTATAATTTGCTATTTGCATTCATAGCACAAAATACCACAAAATACCATGTTTGAAAATGGTGTCACAAATGGGTGGAAACTGCAGTTTAGGTTAGAGTTAAGCTCCCTCTAACCCTAATTGCAAAATCACAGGTAACACTCCTTAAATCAGTAGAGTTGTTCTGTGATTAAACAGAACTGTTGTTTCACTTTCTGTTTTAAGTGTTCATTCGTGTTAATGGTGATTTATTTTCACAACTAAAAATTGTGTAATCCACAACATTAACTTTTATAAAAATAATATTTTGGACCCTCTACCTGGTATATTGGCAATTCTCAGTGTTGGTACCAGTAATACTGTGGACTCCTGGTTATATGCTGAAGTTTTAGTTTTGCTCCTGGTTGAGTTTGCAATCTGTCACAGAGTTAGCAGACCCATTGATTTTAATGGAGTTTGTAGCACCCCCGGGAAGGGTACATTATTTTTCTTTTTTTTTTCTCTCTTGGATTAATTTTTATGGGATCTGGTGGTCTTGGGAAAAGTCAACAATTCTAATTCATTGTGAAGATGCTGGTGAAGTGCTTTAATGCTGCAGTGCTTCTGGAGAAGGTACAGCCACAGCTGGTTTGGGTGTTCCAGAATTTAGAAAAATGTTTAGTTTTATTTGTCACATGTACATCGAAACATCCAATGAGATCTTGTTTTGTGTCAATGAGTATAGTCCGAGGATTGCACCCTAACAAGTGTCACCATGCTTCTTGTGCCAACATGAGCACATCCTCAACTCTCTAACCCAAACAGTAGATCTTTGGAATGTGGGAAGAAACCCATGCCGGGTCATGGGGACAATGTACAACTCCTTACAGACAGTAGCGGGAATTGAAAACCGATCAGTGATCGCTGGCGATATAATGTGATTGTGCTAACTGCTACGCTACCAGGCCATGGTTTAGAGCTAGTGATGATAAAGGGACAGTAGTAAATTTCCGAAGCTGGAATGGTGATGTACACTTACAGCTACTCTACAACTGTGGTTGAAGAAATAAATGTTTTAACCTGGTAGAAGCAGGTCGGGGGTGGGGGGGGGGGGGGATGTTGCTCTTTCTTAGATGGTATTAAACTTAAGAGCTCTTAGTGTTTGTAACCCTATGCCTAGCAGATGGTGGAAAGGCCATGGGGTCAGGAGATAGTAACTGACAGCCACAGTTTCTATATGGCTGGTGGAGTTGCTTTCTTTGTCAGTGGTGACTTCTCCTCCCCTATCCCACAGGATATTGATGGAGTGTGATCTGGCAATCATGCCTTTTGAGTGTTAGGGATGCCTTCCATTTCCATATCCGTTTTGTCTTATGAGGCAAAGGTGTGGATTCCTGACTCTTTCACAGATGATCAGGAAGTGGTTGGATGATCAGTGGGTAGATTGTCAAGGGTAGGTGATTAGATTATTTTCCTTTGCCCGATACTTCTGCAGAACAAGAGTTTCTTGCCACTTGTCAGCCCGTGTCTGAACATTATCTAGGTCTTGCTCTGAGCTCATAAAGCCTGCTTCATTTGCTGAGGAGTTGCAAATGGAATTGAACATGGTGACCTCGTGATTGTCATTGAAGCAGCTGCACATTGTTGAGCCATTATTGATTTCATATTTACATGTGCTTCAAGTGATTTTTTTAGTTAATGCAATCTTGAAAATGAAGTGAACACCACATAAAAGACTGGGAAGAGTGCTTAGTATTGGGGAGAGTGTTGGCAAGGATTTAAAAAAACTGGTTACTAATAAAACACAAGTTCAGAATAAATACTGGAAGGCTGCAACTAATCAGTTGTTGGCCCTCAAATGTTTATTCTTTTATATAAATAACTTGGAGGGGACAGAGTATAATGTATCCAAGTTTGCTGATGACACAAAAAATAAGTGGGGGGGGGCATGTTGCACAATGAGGATATTTGATTGTTATATCAAGATGTAGATGGGTTGAATGAGTGGATGGAGACCTGGCACATAGTGTTTATTTGGGGAATGTGTGAGATCAAGAATTTAGCAAGATGAATCAAGAAGTGAGTATTATCTACATGGAGCAAGGTTACAAGTAAATGAAATGCAGAGGGACTTGTGTTCTGGTACATGAATCATAAGCACTTAGCAGGTACAAGTAGAAAAAGTTGACAAATACTCATTGGCTTTTATTGCAAAGAGACAGGAGTTTAGAAATGGGGAAGAATGGAGGCCACACCTAGACTATTGTGCCCAGCTTTGATCCCCTCATTTAAGAAAGAATATAATGGCACTTAGGCAGTCTGTCGTTGCTATCAAGGATGAAGATCTGTGGAATTTCCTACATGGGAACTAGTGAGGACTAGATAATTGGAAGTATTTAAAGAGGCGGTTAGATTATTTTTTTCAAACGGTCAGAAAACTGAAGGATTTGGGGAACTGGCACAAAGGAGTTTAAAATGGGACAGATCTACTGTGATCATAATGAATGCTAGTGTTGTTGGCAGATGAGGACAAAAGATGAGACCAAAGTGGAACATTTTGTCCTCAACACCAAGTGGTACTTGTGGCATATATCTAAATACTGCAGATCAGCCTGATAACACCAGCCCTACTGTAAAGTATGATGCTGGTAGTCTCATGCTATCAGTAGGGACGAGAGATCTGGTCAAGAAAGATGGGAAGATGAATTCTGCCAAATACAGATAGATCCTGGATTAAAAATCTGCTAGCCTCTGCCAGAAAGCTTAAATTGGGAAGGAAGTTCATCTTTAAGCAGAACAGTCCCCTAAAGCACACCACCAGAGCAGCCCACGGAGTGGCTTCATATGAAGAAAACTGATGGCCTTGAGTGGCCCAATCAGAGTCCTGACCTCAAACCTGATTGACAAAACCTCAAGATTGCTGTCCAACTAACCTAGCAAAGCCTGAACAATTTTGCAAGTAGGATTGGGTAAATCTTGCTCCATCATACTGTGCAAATCTTATCCAAAAAGACAACTGGCTTCAATTAGGTACTGAGAAAAGAGGGGTGAATACTTAAGAACTGTTCATATTCCAAATTTTGAATTTTTAGCTTTTCATGCTTTAGTCTTTTTTGCCTCTACTGTGGGGGGCGGGGGGCGATAGAAAGAAAAGTGTGATACTTATTTGAGTTCTCAGTTAAATTGATTAAATTTCATGGTTGTACTGCTCATTTATGTGAATGAAGGGTTGGGGCTGAATACTACTTCAAGCACAGTGTTCAGTTCCTTGTGACTTACTGACGTCGTCTAGCTTGTTAAATAATGTACCCTGCAAAAATGAATTGACCCGATTTTATTTGTTTTGCAAGTCTGTTTCAGAGGTTGAGTTATTAACAGAAGTTGCAAGAACCACCTGACATTCTATGAAAAAGATTTTTATTTGATCTTGTGAAATTTTGATGGTGAAATTTGTGCGGTAAATGCTAGTACATTCCAATATTCAGGGTGTGCAATGGGGGAATCTGTGTTAAAAGTCCCAGGCTTTGTGATGTTCTCGGTATTAGTCAGAATACAGTGGTTATAACATTCAGTTAGGGGGCTGGTTGGTGCTCAGAATCTGAGAAACATTGAAGTGAGAATCATAAGAGAAAAACCTAAACAGATTGGAGGGGGAAAAATATTTTTGTGTTTGTTAAATTAGAAAAGTAAAAAATGTATTACTTCCATTGGTGAAATCAGACACCAAATGCTTTATGTAATTGTATAACTTTCTTTTATGTGGTTTTAGAGAGAGCTTTGTTCAATTGGTTAGGATTAAAACAAAGTATCAAGGTAATTTTCACTTCTGTTATCAACCACTCTAATTACTAGGTTATTTAATAAAACCAATTAATTACCAATGTTCATATTAATGAGCTATTAAAAGTTTCTGGTTAATTGGGACACATCAAGACCAGTACATTTTGATTCAAATAAGCAGCCACACCAATTAGCTGAATGGTTAAAAAGTATATTTTTAAAAAAGGACAAGCTGCTGTGTAACCAAGTAACAATTTATGTATTTAAGAAATGCAGAACAAATTGGAACACTGGCAATACCTCTACAATACTATAAAACTGTATTAGTTCCTAATAGTTATCGACAGAGGAACTCATCTGCCATGCTCCTATGATTGAATGTAAATGAACAAAATCAGTGTGAATAATGCAGAGGTAATAGACTGCCTTCATACAATGCTTTGGACAATTGCATCGTCCAAATCTTCATTTTCATTGTAGCATTCAAGCTGATCGTTGATGCCTTCAAATTCTTCGTAACTCCAAACTTGAAGTAGTGAAATCATTTCATTTTCATTCCCCGTTGTTTCTGGCATCACCAATCCTGAATGTTTGAAATGGCATTGAGCAAAGCAATTCCGAAATGCTTTGCTGCTTGTACCTTGCCAACTATCGGTGGTCAAAATCATTGCTTTTCGAATGCAGCTAACACTATTCAATTTTATATTCTGTTTTCTGATCGTTTCTTTTTGTTCCTGTGCGTGGGGGCAGGTTTGTTGTTTTCTCTTTGAACGGATTCTTTATTTTGTGGCTTTCAGTGGGGAAGATGAATCTCAGGGATGTATACTGCATACACACTTTGATAATAAATGCACTTTTGAATCTACTGAATCTTTTAAAAACTGATTACTCTAAGCACAGTGTAGCACCTAGTGGCCTTGCAAGTGCTCATGACAAACGCTAGTTAGAAACTGATCAACAGTCTTCTGTCCCAATTAAGTGGGATGGTGTCCCAGATAAATGAAGGGAATCCCGTCCACTGTATTTGCTGTGTGATTTTTGTTTTATCCTCATGGAATTCAGCCATTGGTGATTTTAGATGTCTATTTGTTATCTATTCCGTGAGATGTCCTGATGAGCAGTCTCGGCCCGAAATGTTGCCTTTATTCCCCTTCAAAGGTGCTGCCTGACTTACTGAGTTTCTCTAGCATTTTTGTGCGCTATGCTCAAGACTTTTTGAGCATTTGTCGAATCTCTTGTGTATAAGTATTTGGAGCTGTTTCCTCTCCTAGAGATTTCCATGATTTCTGTGTCGTGACGATGAAACAATGATGCTACATTTCTGGGTCAAGATGGAGTGTGGCTTGTAATAGATTGTAGTTGGAGTTCCTGCCGCTGTCTGTAAAGAATTTTTATGTTCTCTCTGTGACTGAGTGGGTTTCCTCTGGGTGCTCCAGTTTCCCCTCCACAGTCCAAAAACATACCAGTTAGAAGATTAATTGTTCAAATTGCCTTGTGATTAAGCTAGAATTAAAAAAGGTTGGGTTCCTGGGTAGTGTGGCTTGTTGGGCCAGAAGGGCCTATTTTGCACTGTATCTCTAAGAAATAAATTAATCAATAGATGTTTGAAAGTTTTTTTTTAAGGTTAGTTCCAAGGAGCTATATCCTTGCTGGTAGGTTTATTAGCATGGTTCGGGAGGGTTTAAACTAATTTGCAAGGGAGATGGGACCCGGAGCGATAGAGCAGTGAAAGAAGTGCATGGAGTTAAGCCAGATCTAACATATAGAGAGGCTTTGAGGAAAGAGAAGCAGAATAAAGGGTGTAAAGGTAGAAAGGCTAAAGTGTGTGTACTTCAATGCAAGAAGCAACAGGAACAAAGGTGATGAACTGAGAGCTTGGATAAATACATGGAATTATGATGTAGTGGCCATTACAGAGATTTGGCTGGCACCAGGGCAGGAATGGATTCTCAATATTCCTGGATTTCAGTGCTTTAAAAGGGATTGGGGGGGGAGGGGAAGAGGGGTGGCATTACTGGTCAGGGATACTATTACATCTGCAGAAAGGGTGGATAATGTAGCAGGATCCTCTTTTGAGTCAGTATGGCTGGAAGTCAGGAACAGTAAGGGAACAGTTACTCTACTGGGGGTATTCTATAGGCCCCCTGGTAGCAGCAGAGATACCGAGGAGCAGATTGGGAGGCAGATTTTGGAAAGGTGCAAAAATAACAGGGTTGTTATCATGGGTGACTAACTTCCCTAATATTGATTGACACTTGATTAGTTCCAAGGGTTCAGACAGGGCAGAGTTTGTTAAGTGTGTGCAGGATGGATTCCTGTCACAGTATGTTGACAGGCCGACTGGGGGAATGCCATACTAGATCTAGTATTAGGTAATGAACCGGGTCAGGTCACAGATCTCTCAGTGGGTGAGCATCTGGGGGACAGTGATCACCGCTCCCTGACCTTTAGCATTATCATGGAAAAGGATAGAATCAGAGAGGACAGGGAAATTTTTAATTGGGGAAGGGCAAATTATGAGGCTATAAGGCTAGAACTTGCGGGTGTGAACTGGGATGATGTTTTTGCAGTGAAATGTACTACGGACATGTGGTCGATGTTTAGGGATCTCTTGCAGGATGTTAGGGATAAATTTGTCGGTGAGGAAGATAAAGATTGGTAGGGTGAAGGAACCATGGGTGAGAAGTGAAGTGGAAAATCTAGTCGGGTGGAAGAAGGGAGCATACATGAGGTTTAGGAAGCCAGGATCAGATGGGGCTATTGAGGAATATAGGGTAGCAAGAAAGGAGCTTAAGAAGGGGCTGAGAAGAGCAAGAAGGGGGCATGAGTGTGGTGAACTATGTGCCTGTCGGGACACGCCCCTGCTGACTGCTCCTGTGGCTCCTCCCACAGGCCCCTGTATAAAGGAGATCTGCGGCCTGACGCTCGGCCTCAGTCTCCAAGACCTTGTATGATAGACACTCACTCCTGGTTCCTTCTTCCAGTCAATAAAAGCCGATATCTCGCCTTACGTCTCAGTGTGAGTTATTGATGGTGCATCAATTTTATTGACTGGAAGTTTTAAAACATGGAACCCGTTTTGCATCTGGACCGGTTGGATTTGGACCCTCAAGACCCTGACGCAGCTCTCGTTTTTGAACACTGGCTTGCATGCTTCCAATCGTACTTGGCAGAGCTTCATGCGACTGAACCCGCCGTTATGCACAGAATCCTACTCTCGAGGGTCTCCTCCAAAGTTTACTCCATTATCCGGGACCTGCCGACCTACGATGGGGCACTGGACGCCCTCAAAAGACAGTACCTGCGGCCGGTGAACACCGTCTACGCAAGACATCGTTTAGCTACCCGGCAACAGCGGCCTGGCGAATCGTGCGCTGAGTTTCTCCGAGCACTACAGACACTCGTCCGAGCTTGCGACTGCAAGACGCTCACGGCAGAACAGCATGCGGAGCTGCTGGTGCGAGACGCCTTTGTGACGGGACTGAGGTCAGTGTACATGCGCCAGCGACTGCTGGAAAACTCAGACCTTACCTTAAGCTCGGCGATAGAAACGGACAATGCTCTAGAAGCTGCTTTGCACTACGCTGACGCTGTCCAGTTGCGCGATTCCCCGCCGGTTCCGTGGACACCTCAGACCCCGCCACCGCCGGCTCCCGGGAGCGAATTCGCCAACGCCGCCGCCAGTCGCGATTCCACGAGCTCCCCGACCCAGACCACGGCTGTGGCCCGTCAGAAACTCGTGCTTTGTTATTTCTGTGGCCATAAAAAACATCCCCGACAACGCTGTCCAGCGCGAGAAGCGACCTGCTCCAGCTGCGGAAAGCGGGGCCACTTCGCCAAGGTCTGTAAGTCTCAACCTCGAGCGGAGTGCAGCGCAGCGGGTGAAACATGGGGGCCGCCATCTTGCATGCCCGGATGTGGGCGGCCATCTTTGTCTACGTCAGCACGCCCCACCCCCGACCCTCGGATGCTGACCGGGTACCCCGGATGTGAGCGGCCATCTTTGTCAACGTCAGCATGCCCCGCCCCCGACCCTCCGATGCTGACCAGGTACCCCGGATGTGGGCGGCCAT
This sequence comes from Hypanus sabinus, assembly GCF_030144855.1. Taxonomy (NCBI): domain Eukaryota; kingdom Metazoa; phylum Chordata; class Chondrichthyes; order Myliobatiformes; family Dasyatidae; genus Hypanus; species Hypanus sabinus. Next base: position 41,867,588 of record NC_082719.1, on the reverse strand, counting down.
CTTTGTCGACGTCAGCACGCCCCGCCCCCGGCCCTCCGATGCTTACCGGGTACCCCGACGGCGATCCAACTGTGGCCACTGTAACCCTCGACCAAAGCGCCCCACACCAGCTTGCAAGGTCCATGATGGACATCCAGGTGGAGGGGCACTGGACTGGATGCCTGTTTGACACGGGCAGCACTGGGAGTTTTATTCACCCGGACACAGTGCAACGCTGCGGATTCGCAACGCGGCCGGTCAGTCGGAGGTTCCATTTGGCCTCTGGGTCGCATTCCGCAGACATCCGGGCGGGTTGTGTAGCGACTTTGGTGGTGCAAGGCACAGAATATCGGGACTTTGAGCTGCTGGTCATGCCTAATCTGTGCGCACCTGTGCTATTGGGGCTGGACTTCCAGAGCCATCTCAAAAGTGTGACTATGGTATACGACGGGCCCCTCCCACCACTCACTGTCCGGAATCCTCAGTTTTGTGGGACTTCTTCTCATACCCCGCTACTGACCACACACACACACGCACACACACATCCCATCCAGAACCAGGCTGACAGCTGCGCTACCGACACTTGCAGCCTCTCCACTCTCAAGGTCCCTCCCCCACCGCTGTTCGCCAACCTGACCCCCGACTGTAAACCTGTGGCAACTAAAAGCAGGAGGTACAGCGCGGGGGACAGGGCCTTCATTCAGTCGGAGGTGCAGCGGCTGCTCAGGGAGGGGATCATTGAGCCAAGCTCAAGCCCTTGGAGGGCCCAGGTAGTTGTTGTTCGGACTGGGCAGAAAGATAGGATGGTGGTGGACTATAGTCAAACCATCAATAGGTTTACGCAGCTTGACGCATACCCCCTACCCCGCATCGCGGATATGGTCAACCAGATTGCTCAGTATAAGGTGTACTCGACAATAGATCTGAAATCCGCTTATCACCAGCTCCCCATCTGCCCAGAGGACCGCCCCTACACCGCCTTCGAGGCGGGCGGCAGGCTCTATCACTTCCTGCGCGTCCCTTTCGGTGTCACGAATGGTGTCTCTGTCTTCCAGAGGGAAATGGACCGGATGGTGGACCAGTACCAACTGCAGGCCATATTTCCCTATCTGGATAACATCACCATCTGTGGTCACGACAGGCCAGATCATGACGCCAACCTCCAACGATTTCTCCAAGTGGCCGCAGCTCTGAACCTTACTTATAACAGGGACAAGTGTGTTTTTGGTACCACCCGCCTTGCTATACTTGGGTATGTCGTGGAAAACGGGGTTATTGGCCCTGATCCCGAACGTATGCGCCCCCTGTTAGAACTCCCTCTTCCCACCACTTTCAAGGCCCTCAGACGGTGCCTGGGTTTTTTTTCCTATTACGCCCAATGGGTCCCCCATTACGCAGACAAGGCTCGCCCCCTGGTCAAGTCTACCTCATTTCCCCTCTCTGCTGAGGCCTGCGCGGCCTTCAACTGCATTAAAGCGGACATTGCCAAAGCTACGATGCATGCAGTGGACGAGACCGCTCCCTTCCAAGTGGAGTGTGATGCCTCCGATTTCGCTCTGGCTGCTACCCTCAGTCAGGAAGGCAGACCAGTAGCATTCTTTTCTCGCACCCTCCAAGGCTCCGAAATTCGGCACTCCGCGGTGGAGAAAGAAGCCCAGGCCATAGTGGAGGCTGTTAGGCACTGGAGGCACTATCTTGCTGGCAAAAGGTTCACCGTGCTGACCGACCAGCGCTCGGTTGCGTTCCTGTTCAGCAACCAACAGCGGGGCAAGATCAAAGATGATAAGATTTTGCGGTGGAGGATAGAACTCTCCACCTACACCTATGATATCCTGTACCGGCCCCCTGGTGCCCTATCCCGGGGAACATGTGCTAGCACACAGTTCGACCAGCTGTACGCCCTTCATGCACGACTTTGCCATCCGGGGATCACCCGCTTTTACGATTTTGTGAAAGCTCGGAACCTGCCATACTCCCTGGAGGACATCTGGACGATGACCAGGGACTGCCAAATTTGCGCCGAGTGCAAACCGCACTTCTACCGTCCTGACACGGCACAACTTGTCAAGGCCACCCGCCCTTTTGAACGCCTGAGTGTTGACTTTAAGGGCCCCCTTCCCTCCACTGACCGCAATGTCTATTTTCTCAGTGTTATTGACGAGTTCTCACGGTTCCCCTTTGCCATCCCCTGCCCCGACACCACTGCCATGTCCGTCATAAAAGCCCTGCGCCAGCTCTTCACTCTGTTCGGGTATCCCTGCTATATCCACAGTGATAGAGGGTCCTCCTTTATGAGTGAGGAGCTGCGCCAGTACTTGCTAGCTAGGGGCATTGCTACCAGTCGGACCACGAGTTATAATCCCCGGGGTAATGGCCAGGTGGAGCGGGAGAATGCCACAGTGTGGAAGGCCACACTTTTAGCCCTTAAGTCAAAAGGGTTGCCGGTCTCTCGATGGCAGGAGGTCCTCCCTGAGGCACTGCACTCTATCCGCTCTCTGTTATGTACGTCCACCAATGCCACCCCTCACGAACGCCTATTCTCTTTTCCCAGGAAGTCTGTCACTGGGACCACCCTACCAGTTTGGCTGACGTCCCCGGGGCCAGTGCTGCTCCGGAAACATGTGAGGAGCAATAAATACTCCCCGCTGGTGGAGAGGGTTCACCTTCTACATGCGAACCCCCAGTATGCTTACGTGGTCTTACCTGATGGGCGGGAGGACACGATCTCCATCCGCGACCTGGCACCCGCAGGTGCAGCAGACCACTACCCTGAAGGCTCTCCGGTAACTATGAACCCTGCACCAGAGTTGACACCTTGCTCACCAGGCCCTACACAGACTCCTCACGACACTTGTATACCGGGCGTTTCGTACGCATTTATACCAGGCGCCTCGCACATGCATGAGGGATCACCTACTTTTTGTGATATTTATTAATGACCTGGATGTGAGAGTAGAAGGGTGGGTTGGCAAGTTTGCAGACAACACAAAGGTTGGTGGCATAGAGGATTGTCGAAGATTCTAGAGAGACATTGATAGGATGCAGAAGTGGACTGGGAAGTTGCAGATGGAGTTCAACCCAGAGAAGTGTGAGGTGGTACACTTTGGAAGGACAAACTCCAAGGCAGAGTACAAAGTAAATGGCAGGATGATTGGCAGTGTGGAGGAGCAGAGGGATCTGGGTTACATGTCCACAGATCCCTCAAAGTTGCCTCACAGGTAGATAGGGTAGTTAAGAAAGCTTATGGGGTGTTAGCTTTCATAAGTTGAGGGATAGAGTTTAAGAGATGCAATGTAATGATGCAGCTGTATAAAACTCTAGTTAGGCCACACTTAGAGTACTGTGTACAGTTCTGGTTGCCTCAGTATAGGAAGGATGTGGAAGCATTGGAAAGGGTACAGAGGAGATTTACCAGGATGCTGCCTGGTTTAGAGAGTATGGATTATGATCAGAGATTAAGGGATTAAGTGCATTACTCTTTGGAGAGAAGGAGGATGAGAGATGATAGAGGTGTACAAGATATTAAGAGGAATAGACAGAGTGGACAGCCAGCACCTCTTCCCCAGGGCACCACTGCTCAGTACAAGAGGACATGGCTTTAAGATAAGGGGAGGGAAGTTCAAGGGGGATATTAGAGGAAGGTTTTTTTACTCAGAGTGGTTGGTGCGTGGAATGCACTGCCTGAGTCAGTGGTGGAGGCAGATACACTATAGTGAAGTTTAAGAGACTACTAGACAGGTATATGGAGAAATTTAAGGTGGGGGGGGGGTTTATATGGGAGGCAGGGTTTGAAGGTCAGTACAACATTGTGGGCCGAAGGGCCTGTAATGTGCTGTACTATTCTATGTTCAACGTTCTGAATTTTGTTCCTTTAGCATACTAACTCTTATTAAACTGGAATTCTGGTTTCTGAATTTGAATTGCTGTTGGGTACAAATCTTTTTGGGAAAGAATGTCAAAGCATCTTTTGGAGTTGATATGGATGCTCTGCAGAAGTTTTCTTTTACTGAGTCTCAGCAACAAAAGAACTTTCAAGGTATCTTGATCTGATATGAGTAGGTATAAATGAAGTTTAAACTTAGTAACAGATACAGTGGCTGACCTTGGGGAACACAAAAATGTTTGGATGTGAAGTACTTTTGAGCAGCTTTGAGTAACATAAACAGATGAGTGTATGCAAATGGTTTTGTCTAGTGATTTGCTATTCATGCCGCAGTGATTTATCTCAGGAGATGGAAGTATTTGTTTTTAAGTGCAGAATAATATTGGACATTGAACAAAGTATTGAATATGTCCAGTTCCAAATTCACTGGAAAGGGATCTTCACAATTCAACAATTTAATTTGTGTTTTACATTAATTTAAGTGTGGTCTATTTGCAGATTAGGGTCAAATATAGTCAATTAAAATCATTGTAATCAATTAACCTTCTTTATTCCAAAATGTATACTGTGATCCATTTGAGAAGCACTGAGATGAGCAAAAGTGGTTTTATTTAAAGGAAAGCTCAGTCCCTGGAAAATCTAATTGGAAGGGATGATCATTGCCCCACTGATTTCACTCCACTGCTGGTTCTTGGCACCCAGGAATGCAAAGAGCTCAAAACAAGTCAAATAAAGGACAAAATTGATGCAAAAAAATACTGGAAGCATTGTTCTCTATTTTTGGCAAACTGCAGTGCTGATGACTCATTGTCACAAACTGCACCCATGGTTGTTGCCATATGCATGCATTGGTGGGCATCCACCAAGTACGGTAGAAGGAATTTTGTTGTTATTACTGAAATTCTTCGGAATAATTCCAGCTGCCTCAAAGACCCCACCCATGCTGGGTATTCTTTATTCTCCCCTGTTTCATCGGGCAGAAGATATAAAGCATGAAAGAATGTACCACATGTCTCAAGGACAGCTTCTACCCCACTATTAAAAGACTACTAGGTGGTTACTGAGTACAGTAAGATAGATTCCTGATGTCAAGCTACTCAACAGTCTTTGGGATTTAAAGGAACAAATTTGTAAGGAGATTGCAGACTGTTGCAAGAAATACAAGGTTTATGCGGAAAGTTAAAATCACTGACCATATTGACTGGGAGTCCCATACTATAGAAGGACTACAACACACTTGAAGTGCTGGTGGAACACAGCAGGCCAGGCAGCATCTATAAGGAGAAGCACTGTTAACATTTCGGAGTAGTTAGAAACTGATCAACTGTCTTCTGCCCCAATTAAGTGAACACTCCTGACAAAGGGTCTCGGCCTGAAATGTCGACAGTACTTCTCCTTATGCTGCCTGTCCTGCTGTGTTACACCAGCACTTTGTGTGTGTGTTGTTTGATTTTTCCAGCATCTGCAGATTTCCTCGTGTTTGCTCTATAGAAGGACTAGATGGGATAGAGTTTGTTAAATGTGTTCAGGGAAATTTCCCTCCTATACTGGATCTGCTGTTGGGGAATGAGACCGGACAGGTGACAGAAGTATATGTGGGGGAATACTTTGCATCTAGTGATCATAATATCTTTAGTTTCAAAGTAAATATGCAAAAAGATAGGTCTGGTCTGTGGGTTGAGATTCTAAATTGGAGAGCAATCAATTTTGATGGTATCAGAATCATTCTGGCAAGTGTGGAGTGGGACAGGCTGCTTTCAGACTAAGGTGTACTTGAAAATGAGAGGCCTTCGAAAAACAAAATTACAAGAGTACAACGCTTGTATGTGCCTGTCAGAATAAAAGGTAAAGACTACAAATGTAGGGAACATTGGTCTTCAAGAGTTTTTGAGGCCCTGGTTAAGAGAGGAACAGATACATAGCAGGTAGGAACAAGTGAGGTGTTTATGGAATATGGAACTTGCAAGAGAACATTTAAGAAAAAAAATCTGGAAAGCTGGAAGGTGGCAATAAGTTGCCCTAGCAGACAAGGTGAAAGAGAATCCTAAGGGATGCTGCAGGTATAATAAGAGCAAAAGGATTGCAAGGGATAAAATTGTTCCTTTTGGAGGATCAGAATGGATTACCATGCATGCAGCCAAAATGGATGGAGGAGATCTTAAGTGAATTCTTTGCATCCACCTCCTGAGTAAACATAGATGTAGAATCTAGAGAAATGGGGCCAAGTGGCATCAAGTTCATCGATCCTATACAGATTACAGAGGAACAGGGGTTTGTGGCAAATCAGGGTGGATAAATCCCCAGACCTGACATGATGTTTCCTTGTACCCTATGGGAGGCAAGTGCAGAAATTGCTGTGACCCTAGCAGAGATATTTAAAACATCCTTAGCAACAAGTGGGGCACCAGAGGATTGGAGGATAGTCAATGTTGTTGCACTTTTTTAAAAAAAAACACTCTAAATGTAAACCAGGAAATTGTAGACTGGTGTGAGTCTGGAAATCAGTTGTAGGAAAGTTATTGGAAGGTATTCTAAGGGATATATAAGTATTTGGATGGACGTGGACTGATTAAGGATGGCCAGTTTTGCCTTGCGAATGCTAGTTTATGCCTAACCCATCTTAAGAGTTTTTTGAGGAAGTTGCCAGGAAAGTGGATGAAGTCAAGGCAATGGATGTTGTCTACATGGCCTTCAGCAAGGGATTTGACAAGGTCCCACATGAGAGGCCGGTCGAGAAGGTTCAGCATTCAGAATGAATTAGTAAATTGGATTAGACATTGGCTTTGTGGGATAAGCCAGAGATGGTTGCCTCTGTGACCAGTGGTATGCCATAGGGATTGATGCTAGGTCCTTTTGTTTATCATTCAGATCATTGCTATAGATAACAATGTGAACTGGATCAGCAAATCTGTGGATAACATCAAGATTGGGGTGTGTAGTGGACGCTGAGGAAAGCTGTCATGGCTTGCAGGGGGGTTTGCATCGGCTGGAAAAATGGTATATGGAATTTGATGTAGACAAATGAGGCTTTGCACTTGAGGACCAAACAGGGTAGATCTTGCATAGTAGGGCATTGAGGAGTGTGGTAGAACAAAGGGATCTGGGAATATAGGTCTATATTTTATTAAAAATGGTATCATAAGTAGATGGGGATAAAAATCTTTTCACACATTGGTCTCCATTGGTGTTGAATACAGGAGATGGGATGTGTGGAAGTTGTATAAGATGTTGGTGAAGCCTAATTTGGAGTATTGCATGCATTTTTGGTCACATACCTCCAGGGAAGGTGTAAACAAGGTTGAAAAAGTACAGGGGAAATTTACAAGGATATTGCTGGGTGTGGAGGACCTGAGTGATGAGGAAAGATAAGTAGGGAGTTCTCAGAACGATATGGCCAGATTTGGACAGTGTGCAAAGTAGTAGCAGATGGAGTACAGTGCAGGGAAGTGTATGGTCATGCCTTTCAGTAGAGTGAATTCAGAAATAGGAGGTACAAAAGGATTTGGAAGTCCTAGTTGGTAGTAAGGAAGGGAAATGTAATGTTAGCATTCACTTGGAGAGAACTGCAGTATAAAAGCACGGATGTAATATAAAGGCTTAAGGTATTAGTGAGACCACGTTTGGAGTATCTAAGAAAAGATATGCTGGCATGAGAGGGAATCTGGAGGAAGTTTGAGAAGAGTTTGGAGACATAGGGTTAATATATGAGGAACATTTGATGACTCTGGGTCTATACTTGCTGGAGTTTAGATGAATAACGTGGGATCACATTGAAAGCTACAAAATATTGAAAGGCCTAGGTAGAGTGGATGTGGAGGATGTAGGGAGGGTCTGTGATCAAAGGATATGACCTTTGAATAAAAGGACGGCCCTGTAGAACAGAGATGGAGGAATATCTTTTATCAGAGGGTGATGTATCTGTGGAATTCATTACACAGGCGGCTGTGGGTTGTTGGGTTTCTTTAAAGTGGTGGTTAATAGGTTCTTGATTAGAAAGCATGTCAAAGTTTATAGGGAGAAGGTAGGAGGATGGGTTGAGAGGGAAAATAAATTGGCCATCATCGAATGGCAGAGCAGACTCGATGGGTAAAGTGGCCTAATTCTACATCTTTGGAGTCATTACTCTTTTAAGAATAGAATTAAGCAAGAAAATTATAGGCCAGTTAGACTGGCTCCAGTAATGGGTTTATTATAGGAAGATATTCTAAAGCACCAGATTTATAAGTATTTTGATGGTCAGGGTTCCTTAGGTATCGTCAGCAAGGCTTTGTGCATGACTGATTGTGTCTAACTACTCTTAGTTTCTTGAAGGTTATCTGGAAAGTGGAAAGTTGATGAAGGCAAGGCAGTATATATTGTCTAAATGGACTTTAGCATGGTCTTTAACAAAGTTCAACATGGGAAGCTGTTCAAGTAGGCTTGACGGCTGGGTATCCAGCATGAGTTAGTAAATTGCTAAGACGTTGACATCGCGGGAGAAGCCAGAGAGTGGTGGGAGGTGTTTGCTGCTCTGACTGGAGGCCTGTGACTAGCGGTGTGCTGAATAGATTGGTGCTGGGTCCATTGTTATTTGTCACCTGTCTTAATGGTTTGGATGATAATGTAGTTAACTGGATCAACAGATTTGTGGATGACAGCAAGAGTGGGATCATAGTGCGCAGCAAGGAAAGCTGTCAAAGTTTGCAGGATTTGGACCAAGTGGAAAATGGGATGAAAAATGGCAGATGGAACTTGATACAGACAAGTGTGAGGTATTGTATTATATGAATATAAACCAGGGTAGAATGTATGCAGTGAGTGGTAGGGCACTGAGAAATGCAGTAAAATAGAGAGATCTGGAACTACAGGTCCATAATTCCTTGAAAGCGGTGCCACAGATAGATAGGACTGTAAAGAATGCTTTTGCCACATTGGCCTTCATGAATATTGAGTACAGGAAATGGGATGTTGTATTGAAGTTGCTTAAGACATTGGTGAGGCCTAAATTGGAGTATTCTGTGCAGTTCTGGTTACCTACCTACAGGAAAGGTACCAATAGGCTTGAAAGAGCGTGGAGAAAATTTACAAGGATATTGCTAGTAGTTGAGGGCCTGAGTTATAATGAAGTTTTGAATAGATTGGGACATTATTCTCTTGAGAGCAGAGGAGATTGATGGGAGATTTGATTGGGGTGTAAAACATTTGAGGGTCATAGGGTAAATGTAAGTAGGCTTTTTCTGCTCAGGTTGGGTGAGACTAGAACTAGAGGTGATAGATGAAGGGTGAAAGGTGAAATATTTGAGGAGAACTACTTCACTCAGATGGTGGTGAGAGTGTGGAATAACCTGCCCTTGGAAGTGGTGGACGTCGGTTCAGTTGCAACATTAAGAGTAGTTTTGGATATGTACGTGGATAGGAGGGATATGGAGGGCTATGGTCCAGGTGTAGTTTGATGGGACTAAATGGAATGCTTGGCATGGAGTTGATGAGTGGAAGGGGCTGTTTGTGCTGTAGTGATCTATGACTGTAATCCTGTAAGTGTCTGAAGTGATATCACAGTTTTTACTGGACCTTTGATCTCAATCAGATTTTTGCATATTTGCTTGCATGCACTAAATGGTAAAATTTCTTTTCCCCATTATTTATTGTATCTTTAATTTGTATTGGATTTCTTGGTTTGTGTGCTTTCTCAAGGATCATGCTTTAATACCTGGCATTCTGGTTTGGAAATCAACAGTGGCTTAATACTTCATCTTTCAAATTAGTAAAGAAAAATTGTTATTCATAATGTTGACTCACTGAGTTAACATCAGCTAATACCAAGAAGTCACACTTTACTTGAATCAGTTGTGTTGAATTAGCTTGCTCATTGTTTGGAACTGCCTGTGCAATGTTAAGCAAGGCCTTGTGGTTAAACTACAAAACTTCTGAAGCAAAAGATTTTTAACAATTCAGAGCAAAACCATAAAATAAAATTAAGCAAAATGTTTTGAGTTTCTAAGATTTGCCCAAATCCTCGATGGTTTAGTTTGGCACTCTTGACCTTAAAATAAAACCTCAATTGACCATTAACATATTTAGCATTTGCTGTGCAAGTACCCTGCCGAGAAACGTGACACTTTTAGATCATTGTTTTAGAACTGTTTTTGCCAGCCTGGTTAACCACCTTGACCGTATTGTGCAGTGATGGAGGGTACCAAGTATTAAGAGAGTTGAAGGTGTGTGGTTTGTGAGCCTTTACATTTAGTCAGAAGATTAACGAAGGGTAAAAATACGATGGTTGTTATGGTGAGATTTTGAATTCATGGCCCATTTTTTTTTCTGCATGCTGGTTCGCTGAATAGGGACTCTGAAGTGGGGACTTCAGTGTTAGATAGTGCATAGTGTTAGAATGATATTCTTTCTGTCAGGGAAATGGGACAATTAAATTAACCTAAATAACTATTCAAAATTGAGAAATGACTACTGATCCCAATGGATGCTTAATAATTAATAAAACACATTCTTTGGGAGTATCCAGTCAAAATCCCTCTGCAATGCCTTTCCAGGGAATTCACTCAAAAATATTGGAGTGATTTGCAGTTTCTTGTATCAGTCAAAGTAGCTGATAGTTTCAAACACCCATTAAGCTTTAACCAAATTTTTGGGAAATATAAATATGAAAAATTGTGTAAGTATTTGGGTATTACCCGCTCATGTTTCAACTTGAGATTTTAAGACTAAAGCAGGAAACAGCAATACTGTTCAAATCCTTGAGTCAGAAACTGAAAGTACAGAATGAGTAACTCTTATTTGATAATACAAAATCTGAAAACCTCTGAAATTTCTTCTGAGCACTGCCACGAGAGTACAAATGGAAAATTCCACAAGGTGCTGGGAAGGTTCCCAGGCGATGCACAGGTCTTTGCATACCACAGACAGTTCTGAGAAATCACCTAACATTCGTATTGAACAGAAGTTAGTGAAAAATAGGAAAACGCTGCATAAAGTCAAAAATGAAGATCAGGAATGTGTATTTGAAAGGGTGGATTTGGCAGCTTCAGATTGAACATGGGCAGCCTAAAGGGATGCTGACCATGAAATAAGCAAAGATCTAAAATGATGAACTGAAAATTTAAGGTAATTGAATATTCAAGTCAAGTCAGGAGGCCTCGTTCAGAAATCTAAGAAGAAGTTCAGCATTAAATTTTCAAACTTTTTTTAAAAAGTTAATGATAGTGTCTGCTGATCATGAAGCAACAGAGGATTGAGTTGGCTAAGGTTGTTGCTGATTGAAAATCTAACTCTAGAACAAGTCTACAATACTTAATTGTTTTTAATGCCATACATAAACCTAAAATAAAGTAAAAAACAAATAAAATGTACTGTAACTTTTTGAAAAACGGCATCGTAGTTACATACTTAAAGCTTGCAGTTGTTTATCGTTGTTCAACAACTGATTCAGATATTCTCGCAATTCTGCTCTGCTGCTTTTGTTATCCCACACACATTATATTAATAGTATGCAATAATTTTCACTTGAGTATATGCGTGATGAACAATCGTAATACAAAGACTGTTCACTGGTAGCATACAAGTTCAGAGATGGAAATGATGGCGATCCCAAGCTATCTCATGATGTATTTAAGAATCTTAAACTCTTCTGATTTCACGTAAGGGCCGGCTGGTGGTGCAGTGGCATCAGCGCTGGACTCTGGAGCGAAGGCTCGCGAATTCGAATCCAAGTCAGGCCACCCCCGAGCATGCTTTCCATCCGTGCCGGGTTGAGCATCAAGCTAGCCACTCGGCCTTGGGGAATAAAAACAACAACAAGGGTGGAGTCAGGAACATTCATATCGTGACCCAGTTAATCTGAAAGGAGACCAATCCTGACACCATGCGCCAGACAAGAATAGCTGACTGTCTGGTGCAACACGCTAAAAAAAAAATTACAATGAGTACTCAACTTGTATTCAATGGAGAATATTGTTGAACTTGTATTCAACTTGTAATCAGTGGAGATGGTGAATATAGAACTTTGAACATTACAGCACAATTCAGGCCCTTCGCCCACGAAGTGCCTCCTTTTTAAACTTGGGTCAATCTAGCCCTCCCCTCATCTACCCTCATTTTCAAATCATCCATGTGCCTATCTAAGAGTTTCTTAACTGTCCCGAATGTACTTGACTCTTCCATCACCCCGACCAGGTTGTTGGCTAATATTAGTTTACTGAGCTGTGCAGATAGAACAAGATTTTTCAGCTTATAGTTTCAAGTGCAAAAATCAAAAATGTGCTTCAGTGATTTCTCAGTCTAGGTGACATTTTGGAAATCTCTGCACCCTTTCCAGTGCATGTGCATCTTTCCTGCAGTTTGACAAGAACTCTATCCCTGTATCAGAGCTGTGGTCTAATCTTGGTACTCCATTCTTTTACTCATTGCCTTGATTATTGAAGGGAAGTATTCCATATGCTTTTACTCAGCTTGTTTATCTTTCCTGCTATCACTAAAGATCCAGAGATTTATACCCTGAAGTGTCTAATTCTGTAGTTCATTATCCTTCTATTTAATGTGTATTCTTTCTTTATTGCACATTCCCAAATTTATCACCTTAAACTTCATGGATTGAATACATTAGTCACGTTTCTACCCAAATGATCATCTTTATTCTTCTGAAAGTGAAGGGTTTCCTGTTAACAACATAGCCATTTTTATTATCATTTATAAACTACTTAGTGTCTCATACATTTGCGTTCATGTTTTTCCACGAGTTTTAAAAACTTTAGCTTATCTGATGTTTCCAGCTGAGGCAACAGATGAGTCTCTATGTGACTACTTTGAGGTAGTAGACTGGACTATGTTAAAAACCTAGCTACCAACCTAGATAGTATGTTGGTGCTATCATGGAATTTATCAGCAAGTGTACTAAATCACATGATCCAGTGTTTGCGAGCTGGATGAACTGAATATCAGATGACCTTAAACTTTACAAGAAATCAAGATAAGATGCCAAAGGCTCTCAGTCTAAGATTGAGTCACATTTCAGCCATGAGTTGTGGCAGGGCTCATGCTATAATGGAACACAAAACAAAGGCAGTATTACTGACAACAACACATCCCTCTGTTGTGATGGAAAATAACTGCTTCTTTGAATCTCAACAGTAGAGGCCTGGATACACACAGTTTTAATAATAAGGAATTTATTTACAAGTCGGGTCAACACAAGCAACTACAATACACAGGAAGCGGTGTGGGGACAGGGTACGGTTACACAAACAAAGAACAAGGGAAAAGCACTACGACAGCTATCCCCCTTGACCTTGGATAGCTGCAGCTCCCTTACCAGGACAGACGATAGACCTTCCCAAACATAAATCAATGCACTTACCTTCAATGAGGTGGTCTGTAAGAGAGACTGAGCCAGGCGCATGTCTTGCCTTTTAAAGCATGGGGCTGGGCGAGATAATCCAATTAAGGTGACCAATAATTTAGGTGTGCATTGATTTGTCGTGAGGGACCAAATGTTGATTGGCATGTGGTGTGTCCTCCGACCAGCCAGGTGGCAGTGCGTCTATCACGTGGTTGGTATCTCTGGATACACCCTCCTTGATAAGGTTAAGACATTCTATGCACATTTTGAACAGAAAGGAAATTAGTATGTTACCAACCACCTTGAGAGCTTCTGGTGCATCTAAACCCCCCCCAGCTACTGTTGCAAACATAAGATCAGTCTTCTGGAGATGAACCCATGGAAAACACTGGACCCTGATTGTGTCCCTGGCTGGGATATTTGCAGACATTCTTAACCTTGCTGTTCAATCTGTGATTTCCATTTGCTTTTTTGAGACCAGTGTCGTTCTGGTACCTAAGAAAAACGAAGCAATGTGCCTTAATGACTACTGCAGCACAGTCTAATATTTTCTATCACAAAGTGCTTAAAGAGGCTGGACTTGGCACGCATCAACTCCAGTCTTCCAGGCAGCCTCGACCCACTGCCAAAACATTTCAATGACCGATAACCATCTCCCTGGCATTGCACTCATCTCTGGAGCATCTGGATAATAAAGATACCTTCAGTACGATAATTCAAAGCAAACTCATCTCCCAAACTGTGCACTCTGCGAGTTAACACTTTCCTCTGCAACTGCATTCTTGACATCGTACAACATGTTACAGAAACCAGCTTCCTCTCCATAAACTGCACTTACTTGCTGTCTTAGTGAAGCCACCAGCATAACCAAAGACCGTGCACATCCTGAACACTTTCTTTTCTTCCTTCCTTCCATGAGGCAGAAGTTGCAAAAACTTGAAACCATATACCACTGGCCTCAAGAGTAACTTCTACTCTGCTGTCATAAGACTAATAATAGGTTCCTTAGTGCAATAATATGGGCTCTTAACCTCATGATCTACCTTGTTATAATCTTGCACTGTGATGTTTACCTGCTCTGTGCATTTTCTACAGAGGCTCCAATTTGTTGTGTGTTGTTTTTGTTTTATTTTGTTCTACCACACTGTTTTGTGTAATGATTTGATCTATATGAATGTTATGCAAGAAAGATTTTTCACTATATCTTGGCACATACAACAAGAATAAATCAATTCCAATCTTCTGCATTTATCTTTCGACTCGCATTAGGAACTACCTTTTTAATTTAATAATGTTCATCTCGCGAGGTGTTTAAAAGAAAATGGTATGCAAACAATAAGTCGTAGTTAATGAATAACTGATGTTATAAATCCGTCATTGATTTATATACTTTAAGGGATCAGCTGAAAATGTAAATGTGTATAGTCATTTTCTTTGAAAATTGCTGGTGCTCTTTTGGTCTAACTATTCTCCCCACCTGCCCCCTCCCCACTCTGAAAGGAATAATTCTCTGGAGTAATTTGTTCATTGCTACTGGGTCTAATTCCTGGAACTCTATATGTGTCAACACTAGGGTTTGATGATAAATTACTGCCCAGTCAGATCACGTGCACCTGTTTATTGCATCCTGTTTTTGCAGATTAGCATGTAAGTAGTTGTTCACTACATGATATCTAACTTATTGGTATACCTGGGGCTGTTTCCCTTAGACATTCATTGACCCAAGTTTCATTTCCTGCTTGAGTTCAACGTTAAAGTGGGGTTGCAGGTTGTGCTGTACATACAGATGATCAGTGTCTCTTGCATGTATCTCATCTTGGTTCATCTGGCTAAAACTTTGACAAAATTTTATAGATGTGCAGTGGAAAGTATATTGACTGGCTGCCTCACAACCTGGTATGGAAACACCTATGCCTTTTGAATGGAAAAATCCCGCAAAAAGTAGTGGAAATGGCCGACTTCATCACACGTAAAGCCCTCCCAACCATTGAGCACATCTACCTGAAATGCTGTCACAGGAAAGCAGCATCCACCATTAGGGACTTCCACCACCCAGGACGTGCTCTCTTCTGACTGCTGCCATCAGGAAGAAGGTACAGGAGCCTCAGGACTCACACCATCAGGTTCAGGAAGTTTTACCCCTCAACCTGATGGCGTTAGGCTCTTGAACCAAGAAGGATAACTTCAGTCAGCTTCACTTGACCCATCATTGAGCTGTTTCCACAAGCAATGGACTCGCTTTCAAGGACTCTTCATCGCATGTTCTATATGTTTATTATTATTATTATTATTATTATTATTATTATTATTATTTCTTTTTTGTATTTGCACAGTTTGCTGTCTTCTGCACTGTGGTTGAATGCCCTAGTTATAGTTATAATGCTTTTGTTATATTTATTATTCTGTAGATTTATTGAGTATGCCCACAAGAAAATGAATGTCAGATAGCCTTAAAAATGCTATCCCTTTCTCTCAATTCCTCCACCTCCGCCGCATCTGCTCTCAGGATGAGGCCTTTCATTCCAGGACAAAGGAGATGTCTTCCTTTTTTTTTAAAGAAAGGGGCTTCCCTTTATCCACTATAAACTCTGCCCTCCATCGCATCTCCCATATTTCACACACCTCTGCCCTCACCCCATCCCCCCGCTAGCCCACCAGGGATAGAGTCCCCCGGTCCTCACCTATAACCCTACCAGCCTACAGATCCAATGTATAATCCTCCGTAACTTCTGCCACCTCCTATGGGATCCCACCACCAGACACACCTTCCCCTCCCCCCCACTCTTGGCTTTCTGCAGGGATCACTCCCTACGCGACTCCCTTGTCCATTCAACCCCCCCTATCCCTCCCCACCAACCACCCTCCAGGCACTTATCCCTGCAAACAGAAGAAGTGCTACACCTGCCCCCACACTTCTTCCCTCACCACCATCCCAGGCCCCAGACAGTCCTTTCAGGTGAGGCACTTCATCTGTGAGTCATCTGGGGTGATGTACTGTATCTGGTGCTCCCGATGTGACCATTTATACATTGACCATTTATACATTGGGGAGACTGGGAGACCATTTCGCCGAACACCGGCGCTCAGTCCTCCAGCAGTGGCGGGATCTCCCTGTGGCCACACACTTCAATTCCACAGACCACTCCACTCCGATATGTCTGTCCATGGCCTCCTCTACTGTCAAGATGAGGCCACACGCAGGTTGATGTAGCAACACCTTATCTCCCGCCTAGGTAGCCTCCTTCCTGCCAGCATGAACATTCAACTCACAGACCTCCGTTGATACCCCTATTTCCCCCCCCCCCCCTTACCCCCATCCCTATCTATAATTTTAGTCTGGTTCTCTTTCTCTCTCTTTTCTTCCCCTCACTATAATCTTCCCCCCCCCCCCCCCCAGCCCTACCTTTCTTTCTCTTTTATTTCCCATAATTCTCCACCTTCCCCCTAGCCCATTTCCCTTCAGCCTATCACTTCCCAGCTCTCTACTTCATCCGTCCCCCCACTTCTTATTCCCCCTCGACCATGCCATGTTACTTCACTCCTGATGAAGGGTTTCGGCCCGAAGCGTCGTCACTACCTCCTCCCACAGATGCTGTCTGGCCTGCTGAGTTCTGCCAGCATTTTGTGTTTTTATGACTGTCAGTTGTATATAGTGACATATATGTACTTTAATAAAGTTTACCTTGAACTTTCAGCTTTGCATTTTTCAGCCAAGTCTAATTTTTATTTTGAGCCGAGCTCATGTTGCACATAAAATAAGAATAGTACAGCACCGCACTTGGCCCTTCCGCCCACAGTGTCTGTACTGACTGTGATACAAGTCTGATCTGCTTGCATGTCATCTAGATCTCCCTCATTCCCTGCTGGCCCTGTGCTATCTAAGAAACTCTTAACATCGTTTAGATATACGCTTCCTCTGGCAGCGTGCTCCAGGCTCCAACCTCTTCCTGTGTACAAAACGTACCTTGCACTCTTGCCTTAAACTTTCCTTCTTCTCGCCTTAAGCTATTTCTAATATTTGACATTTCCACCTGGGCAAAGAGACTTTGATTATTCCTCTTTGAATTTTATAAATTCCTGCCAGATCACCGCACAGGCTCCACTCCAGTAAAAATGATCTAAGTTTGTTCGACCTTTCCTTTTTGCTGATACTCTGCAATTCAGTGCAGCATTCCGATGAACCTCTTTTACCCCCACTCCAAAGGCTCTGTGTCCTTTCTATATAGGCGATTTGTGATGCTGCATGCCTCAGGGGAGAGCATCACAGTGTCGATAATGGATGCTGTCTCCACAAGGTGACCAGTTGTATCAGATGCAAAGTTACATTAGTGACCATTCTATTAGTACTAGAATTCTTGTAATTATCCTTCACAGTCATTAACATATCACTGCGCACTTAGAACTTGGGCAGCCCCATCAATGGTGGTCTTGATTGTGGCCTTTGAAGCACAGCGGGTGCCTTTCAATTGCAATTCTTTCCGGTATTGCTTGACGCAAAGGAACACCACTTCCTAAGCTGAGGAACAAAGAAACCTTGAACAGTAGGATCAGGTGTAGATCATTTGGCCTTCCAGTGGACGTTTCCAGTAGTGTGGGAGTCGAAGTCCAGAGGGCACAGCCTCAGAATACAAAGATGTCCCTTTAGAACAAAAATGGGGAGGAATTTCTTTATTCATGTTCGAAGTTCAAAAACTTTGAATCAAAGTACATTCATTATCAAAGTATGTATACAATATATAACCTTGAGATTCAGACACAAAACAAAGAAATCCCATAGAAACCAGTTTTTTAAAAAAAGACTGTAGAAAAAAAGTCATCCAAATAATAAAAATAAGCAAATAAAATTGAGAATTCAACCATACATGTGTAACCTTCTCACTGGGCTTGTATACAAACTCTACTAATAGCTACATGACTCAATGGCCACCTTTCGTAAACAATATATGTCTAGGGTCTGTATGATTTTTGGAGTTCTTCCTAACAGGAATGTTGTGATGTTCTGGTCAAAGAAACTTCTGTCTGAGCAAATGCTGTGTCAATATTGCCGACAGAATTATCGGTTGGCAAGAAATTATAATTTTATGCTGTGTATGATGTTATTAAGTGTATTTACCAATTTCAATTTCATCATAAAGTTATTGAAAGAAGAAAAGAAATAGAAGGGCCCATTACAGTTAGACCAGTCTAAATGTGGACATGACAGTTGGAGCTCCTCTCCTCCAAAAGCTGGGTATTACTGTTACGGCATGCAGACCCGCCACTGTCTGAACTTCCCTCGGTCTATTTTGAGCAAACTGGCTCTCTCTCTCTCTCTCTGGAGTACTAGTCCTTTCTCCTTGGAGCCATTCATTTGCACAAAGCACTTCCTGCAATGACTTTCTGAGGCATCTTCCCTTCTGCCCCCTCTGCAGTTCCCGCCAAAAGACCCCAAGCCAGACTACAGTCTGTCAGAAATCTCTCTCTACCTCACTCTCTCTAGAACCTTCCCCTGATCACACCATCCTGATTGGCTGACATGATATTCCCAAGTTGAACAACAGGGCATCTTTAGCTGAAACCAAAACGTTCTACCAGTAGGGCATACTACTGTTGCAAAAAACCTGCTAAAATGAAAAACTGAGTTCCAGCAGTCACACACAGCACACACATAGTGTGTATACGATAGAAAGATACAGCCACTCAATGAAAACTCCTGAAATCTGCAGTTGACCACAATACAGCTTGTCTACGGCCAAGCGAATCGTGAAGGGGCAGCCTGGACCCTGTGCCACACCGTCCCGGTGGAGCATACTCACTCCGCCTCTCTTCCCTGGTGGCTGTAAACAGGCGCCACCGCAGTTTGAGGCCTAGTCCTCGGACATCCAAGATGGCAAGCACACATCAGTACAACACTGTCACGCAAAGCATATACGTATATAGTTCAGACCCCGTGGCTATTGTTCTGTGGGGGATGGTGGGGGACAGCTCCATGTCCAGGCCAAATGCTGTGCCACATTGTCCCAGTTGGAGTGTACAGGCACCGATGCCTCTATCCATCATGAGGCTGCGTCCAACTGAAACCACCAAAATCTGCAGTCAGCCACAGTGCAGATGGTCTTCCACAGAGTGAACACTGGGGGTGGGGGGGCAGCATTGACTCTGTCATGGATGCTGCACTACGCCCCCACCCCCCAGTGGAGCACATCGGCTTCAACAGCTTGCTCCTGGTGGCTGTAGACTGGCTTGAGGCCTAGTCCTCGTTATGCCTGAGGTCACGCAGCTCTCCAGCAATTAATCAGTAAATTGAACGTGTGACATCCCAAAGGGTCTTGCTATCACAAGAAAAGCAACCGAGGTGCTCGCTTGCCACCAGACTGAGCCTCGTTCAACTTTGACAGTAGCATGATGCGCAGCTCCTTAATTTTCTCCGCCAGCGAGCAACTCATTGATAGACCTTTTGTGCTTTAAGTTCTTAATATTCAGCAGGATCTTGTGATCATAAAAATGCATTTAAAAATGACAGGCTGCCATCTTACTGGAATTGTAGTTCATTAAAGTGAGCCCACAGCCATGAAGCCAGTCACAGCTGTAAGTGATGAATCTGTGAAATTCATTGCTACAGATGGCTGTGGAGGTCAAGCTATTAAGTATATTTAATGTGGAGGTAAGTAGGTTCTTGATTAGTAAAGGTGTCAAATGTTACAGAGGGAAGACAGGAAAATGGTGTTGAGAGAGATAAATCAGCCATGATTGAATGGCAGAGCAGACTGGATGGGCTGAATGGCCTATTTCTGCAGCTATGTCTTATGACCTTCAAGGCTTCTGCAGCATTCTGTATGATTGTGACTGATGTGCTGTACCTCAGACCATATTGATGCACTTTCCTATGCCCCTTGATGTCCATTGAACACAAATGTAGTTGTCCACCTGGCCCTTCAAGCAATGTCCTGCTATTCAATATGATCGTGGCTAATTTGTCCAAGGCCTCTATTCCTCTTTAGATATCATTTCCCTTAATTTCAAAACTTTATCTTCCTTTTCAGTTGCCTCTATGATTTAGCCTCCATGGCTCTTTATGACGAGGGATTCCTGACATTTGCCATACTTCTGCAAGTGGAAATGACTGTGCAGCTCAGTTTTAAATGGCTGACACAATCTCTCATTCAGTCTCCTTGTACTAACCTGTTATGCCCTGCTAGAATTCTACATCTTTCAATAAGATCACACTTCATTCTTTAAACTCCACAAAGAGCACAGGATATTTGTGTAGCTATCATAAGATGACCCTCTCATCCCCCAAACTAGAGTAATGCATCTCTTTTATTCTGTCTCCAATGCTGTATATCTTAAAGAAGAGGTCAAAAATTGTGCATTGTGCTCAAGATGTGACCTTGCTAACCTCTGTGCAGTTGTTACTCTAACTTTCTTAAAGGTCAATGTACCATTTGTCATCCTTTGCAATCACTGCACTTTCTTCCTAACAGTTTTTCATTTACGCAGAACACATGCATCCCTCTTTTGCATCTTCTGATAATAGTCTGCTTATTGATTCTTCTTACTTAAGTGTATATCTTACAGTTTACCACATTAAAATCTCTTTATCCACTCACTCAAATCACCTGTTTCCTGTTGCAGAGACCAGATGACCTTGAGTCTGAATATCCTCATCACAGCATGACTCCTACCTTTTTCCTGACATTGGCAGTGTTCTTCATCTTCCAAATTATTAATAATATACAGTAAGTAATTGCGGACCAAGATCTGATCCTTGGGCACTCCACTAGTTACATGCTTCTTGCAGCTAGAAATATGTTCACCACCTTCACTTGGAACAAAGCGACACCAAAGGCGATGTCCTTCAGACAGTTCACTAAACTACATCTTTTACTACTACTACTTTCAAATATGATTCTGCAGCTATTGGAGCCTGGGAAATCCATTTTGATGTTGTGCTTTTGGGCCATTTGAGTGAACTAGTCCTTTGCAGTCTCTGAGGGAGTTGGGTTGAGTTTCAAGTGGAGTGTGTGGCCTGGAGGCCAAGAAGCCTGGAGATGGATTGTGAGCCCATGACTGACTCTATTTCTCGCTGATTAAAGCACCAAGCAAGTTTGAAATCAAAGAGGATGGGAGCAGAAGGCGGGTGACTGTTCAGTGCCATCTGTTTCCGTTTGACCAGTCTCTCCCTCTCCCCCCACCTCTCGCTTACTACTGCTGGAGGAAGGCACCTATGTTTGACCAGTCTGCTTCTCCCTCTCCCTCGCTGCTGTTGGAGTCTTGGGTCTTGATGCAGTTTGTGGACTGGACTCTAGTTCACATTATGAAGTGTTGTTAGTTACTCCTTTATTTTATTATTGTTTAGTGTGATTTTGATCTGAGTGGACTGGTTCGGTAGTCTGCAGTCAACAAACGACACAGCGCTAAATTGAACTGAACTGAAATAAACTGAACATTCCTAGACAGTTTCAATGACTGTGGTTTGGTGGTTTATATTCTGTATCTTTTGCTTGTTTTTTTTTTACCATTTGTGCGATTTGCCCTTTTTTTTGCAGGTTGGGTGTTTGATGTTTCCTTCGAATGGGTTCCATGGTATTTCCTTTTTTTGTAGTTGTCTGGGAAGACAAATCTCAGGGTTATACACTGCATACATACTTTGATAATAAATGATCTTTGAATCTTTTTGAATATTTGAGAAGGAGTTTAGCCTTCTGTGATTGAGAATACAGAAGGTTCCCCACTCACTAAGTGAAGAAATTTCTCCTTCACCTCCCAGTCCTTAATGTTTTATCGTTATTCAGAATCTATGACTTGTGGTCTAAAGCTCTTCAGCATCTTTGGCAACTACACTGCTAAACTGTCAGATTTCTGGAGGTTTCCGTGTTGTTCTAAATTTATGAATTCCGTCTGTGCTGGTTGACTCAATTTTTCTTTGTATGCCAGTTTGCAAGCTTGCTTTCAGTAAGTGATGTATGAATGCACTTGCCTCCCTTTGTACATTAGCATTTCCCAAAGTTATCTCCACTTCAATACTCTGTATGTCTACTTTCTGCCAAAATAGATAATTTCCCATTTATCTGTGTTGTATACTTTTGCCATGTATTTGCACACTCGGTTAACCTATTTAAAGAGCCTTGAAGTCTCCGGAAAATCTTGTCGTGACTCATGATTCCCCCCTGGTTTCATGTAGTCAACAAGCTGAGGAATAATTAATTTAGTTACATCAACTAAGTCATTGATGCATATTTTGAACAATGGGGCCAAAATACTGATTCTCAGGTACCCTCTCAGCGAAAAAAAGACTTGTTCACTTTTACTGTGTTTTTCTGTTTGATCATTACTTTTAAATTTGGGTAAATCACTTCTGAATTCCATCTGCTTAATTTTGCAAATAACCTTTTATCAAAAACCTTAGGAAAGGTCTAATACACCACATTCACATGTTTATGCTCATCTATTCTTTTGGCTACCTGCTCAAGAAACGTTCTTGAAGTTTTGTGAAACACAGGTTTTGTTTCTTTAAATTCATATAGGCTTTTGGTAGTTCCATTGATATTAGAAAAGTTGTCCTGTTATTACATGCATTAAAATAAACTCCAGTGATTTCCTTTCCACCGATGTTGAGCTAACAGGTCTGTAGTTCTTGCTCCTTTTTCAGATCATGTGGAGTTGTTACCAAGCTTCAGTCTCCGAGAATTGTTTTTGTTATTTGTAGATGTGATGTTTTGTAATTCCAGAACATAAAACTAATTGAAAGGAAAGCAAGGGGAGAATGGGGACAAAGTGTCTACTTCGTCCGTTACTTATAGCGAGGCACACACGTTTGATATGATGGTGTAATGACATACAGGTGTCCCCCACTTTCCGAACGTTTGCTTTACGCAGCTTCACTTTAACTAAAGTCTTACATTAGTTCATGTTTTTGCTAACCAAAAGAGGATTTTCGCTTTTACGAAAAAAGACACCTGCTTTAAACTTGTGTTTACCCGGAAAAAGACTGCCATGGACTGTGAAGCCTTGCATGGGCAGGTGTACGTGCATGCGTGTATGTGCCAATTTTTCTTTTCTTCATATCGGTTTTGGTTCAATCTTTCTGATTCTGGTATGCGAAACTACGCTGTACATGTATTATTTCTATTTTATGTCACTGTGTGTTTATCATATCATTCCTGCTTTTACTATATGTCAGTGTTATTGTAGGTTTTATGTGTTATTTGGTATGATTTGGTAGGTTATTTTTTGGGTCTGGGAACGCTCAAAAATTTTTTCCATATAAATTAATGGTAATTGCTTCTTCACTTTACGCCATTTCAACATATGAATGGTTTCATAAGAACACTCTACCTTCAGATAGCAGGGGAAACCTGTATGTCATTCACATAGTTTTACACGTAACTCTTAATGAATTGTATAAATAGAAAAAATTCTTAACCAAATAATATTTACAATATTATTCAAATATCACTGAAATATTAAATGCACAACAGTAGAATCTTGACAGATGACTCCCCATGTGCACACTCTTTTAATGACTCATGAACTTTTCTAGATTTTAGATTATCAGGCCTTGTGGATTTATTAGCTTTCATTTCTGTTAAATTCTCTGGCACTTTTTTACTCATACAGTATTATTTAATTTCCTCCTTGCCATTCTCTCTTGAATCTATTGCTTGTCTGAATCTATTTGTGTCCTCTTTTGCAAACAGGACTTGAGTATTTGTTTTACTAGTTCTGTTGTTTCTTTGTTCCCCATTTGTCTTCACTCATCTTTTTCTTTGTACGTACTTGTATGTTGTACTGTTTGATTTTATGCAGTTAATACCCGTGTGCTTTTTCCTCTCTTATTTAATCTCTCGGCGCTAATGTCCTTTATTCATAACAGCTTACAATTTTCAGACATTAGTTAGCAATGCACGGATTTATTCCTCTGATTGAGAGGAGGATAGGTCATTCTTTCCTCATGTTTGATGTAGTGCCATGAGATTTCATGGAATCTGGAATCAATGTTGCGGGCGGACAGGTTTGCATATTGGGTGATTCTGGGTGCGGATGATTGTGTCAGGCTGATGCTGGACTAGTTTATGGGGAAGCTGTTCTGGTTTAAGTATCACTTCACAGAGTAACTTCGCCGTGTCTGAGTTTGGCACTTCTGCTGATGCTGTGCATTTGTTCAGATATTAATAATCATTTTCCATACATTTTTTGGCTCTAAGAACTAGTAAGAGCCTTCGGCATTAAATTGCACTAACGAATTATGCCTTCCTGCCTTGTTTCTTGTGAAATTGGTCTTTATTTTTTTTACTTTCTCCTTCCTGCTTTTCTCTTCACTTCACCTTTCCCTAGCCTCTCTGTTTTCCTTTCTCAACCCTGTTCTGTCTATACTCACTCTGGTCCTCTGCTTGCTCTTTACTAACTGCATGCAGTGCCACTGGAAACAGGCTTTAAGGAAAAGATTGGAACGTTATAAAAGGGCTTCATTCAGGATTTGACAATAGACAATAGGCGCAGAAGTAGACCATTCGGTCCTTCAAGCCTGCACCGCCATTTTGAGATCATGGCTGATCATCTACTATCAATACCCAGTTCCTGCCTTGTCCCCATATCCCTTGATTCCCCTATCCATAAGATACCTATCTAGCTCCTCCTTGAAAGCATCCAGAGAATTGGCCTCCACTGCCTTCCGAGGCAGTGCATTCCAGACCCCCACAACTCTCTGGGAGAAGAAATTTTTCCTTAAATCTGTCCTAAATGACCTACCCCTTATTCTCAAACCATGCCCTCTGGTACTGGACTCTCCCAGCATCTGGAACATATTTCCTGTCTCGATCTTGTCCAATCCCTTAATAATCTTATATGTTGCAATCAGATCCCCTCTCAATCTCCTTAATTCCAGCGTGTACAAGCCCAGTCTCTCTAACCTCTCTGCGTAAGACAGTCCGGACATCCCAGGAATTAACCTCGTGAATCTACGCTGCACTTCCTCTACAGCCAGGATGTCCTTCCTTAACCCTGGAGACCAAAACTGTACACAATACTCTAGGTGTGGTCTCACCAGGGCCCTGTACAAATGCAAGAGGATTTTGTTGCTCTTGTACTCAGTTCCCTTTGTAATAAAGGCCAACATTCCATTAGCCTTCTTCACTGCCTGCTGCACTTGCTCAGTCACCTTCAGTGACTGATGAACAAGGACTCCTAGATCTCTTTGTATTTCTCCCTTACCTAACTTTACACCGTTCAGATAATAATCTGCCTTCCTGTTCTTACTCCCAAAGTGGATAACCTCACACTTATTCACATTAAACGTCATCTGCCAAGTATCTGCCCACTCAACCAGCCTATCCAAGTCACCCTGAATTCTCCTAACATCCTCATTACATGTCACACTGCCACCCAGCTTAGTATCATCAGCAAATTTGCTGATGTTATTCTCAATGCCTTCAGTTAAATTATTGATGTAAATGGTAAACAGCTGTGGTCCCAATACCGAGCCCTGTGGCACTCCACTAGTCACCACCTGCCATTCTGAGAAACACCCATTCACCGCTACCCTTTGCTTTCTATCTGCCAACCAGTTTTCTATCCATGTCAATGTCTTTCCCCCAATGCCATGAGCTTTGATTTTACCCACCAACCTCCTATGTGGGACCTTATCAAATGCCTTCTGAAAATCGAGGTACACTACATCCACTGGATCTCCCTTGTCTAACTTCCTGGTTACATCCTTGAAAAACTCCAATAGATTAGTCAAGCATATTTTACCCTTGGTAAATCCATGCTGGCTCGGCCCAATCCTATCACTGCTATCTAAGTATGCCACTATTTCATCTTTATTAATGGACTCTAGCATCTTCCCCACTACTAATGTTAGTCTGACAGGTCGATAGTTCTCTGTTTTCTCCCTCCCTCCTTTCTTAAAAAGTGGGATAACATTAGCCATTCTCCAATCCTCAGGAACTGATCCTGAATCTAAGGAACATTGGAAAATGATTATCGATGCATCCACAATTTCCGGGGCCACCTCCTTTAGTACCCTGGGATGCAGACCATCTGGACCTGGGGATTTGTCAGCCTTCAGTCCCATCAGTCTACTCATCACCATTTCCTTCCTAATGTCAATCTGTTTCATTTCTAATGTTACCCTATGTCCTTGGCCCATCCATGCATCTGGGAGATTGCTTGTGTCTTCCTAGACAGATCTAAAGTACTTATTAAATTCTTCCGCCATTTCTCTGTTTCCCATAACAATTTCACCCAATTCATTCTTCAAGGGCCCAACATTGTTCTTAACTATCTTCTTTCTCTTCACATACCTAAAAAAAAGCTTTTGCTATCCTCCTTTATATTCCTGGCTAGCTTGCGTTCGTACCTCATTTTTTCTCCCTGTATTGCCTTTTTAGTTAAGTTCTGTTGTTCCTTAAAAATCTCCCAATCATCTGTCCTCCCACTCACCTTAGCTCTGTCATACTTCCTTTTTTAATGCTATGCAATCTCTGATTTCCTTTGTCAACCACTGTGGCCTCTTTTCCCCCTTTGACTCCTTCCTTCTCTGGGAGATGAACTGATTGTGCATTATTCCCAAGAATACCTGCCATTGCTGTTCCACTGTCTTTTCTGCTAGGATATCCATCCAGTTAACTTTGGCCAGCTCCTCCCTCATGGCTCCATAGTCCCCTTTGTTCAACTGCAACACTGACACCTCCGAGCTGCCCTTATCCTTCTCAAATTGCAGATAAATTCTTATCATATTATGATCACTACCTCCTAATGGCTCCTTTACTTCAAGATTGCTTATCAAATCCTGTTCATTACATAACACTAAATCCAGAATAGCCTTGTCCCTGGTCAGCTCTGTTCCAAGAATGCATCTCTTAGGCACTCTACAAACTCCCTATCCTGGGGTCCAGCACCAACCTGATTCTCCCAGTTCACCTGCATGTTGAAATCCCCCATAACTACTGCGACATTACCTTTGCCACACGCCAATGTTAACTCCCTATTCAACTTGCAGCCAATATCCATGCTACTGTTTGGTGGCCTGTAGACAACACCCATTAGGGTCCTTTTGCACTTACTGTTGCTTAGTTGTATCCACACAGACTCCACTTCTGATCCTATGTCCCCCCCTTGCATTTGGTCTGACAGATAACTCAACACTCTTCTAGTTTGATGGATGGAACAAATCTTTTCATGTTCCTTCCTGTTTTTTCCCTGTTGTGGGCAGATGGAACCTGATAAATAACCACTTCTCCTGCAGCAATAAAATCACAGAGTTTAAAGCAAATAATAACTGTTGTAATGTGAGTGTTATTAAAAGTAAGTTAATACTAATCTGGGAGTTGTTTGTAGCAAGAGGCAGGATCCGGGGTTGGCGGGGTCCTCCACTCTTTTTTACTCCCAGTATGCATTCTATATAGTTCCTCCACCCATGCCACACTGGAAGCCTCTGTATTGTAAATATCATTTGCCGTCCCAGATAAAGATGTTCTTTTGGCCATCAAGTTGTCGAGTGGTCTTTTTGTAAAGTAGAAGTTACCACATATTTTTGGTGACAAGGTAAACTGGTTTTGTGGACGGGTCGGCCCCGTTTTCGATCAGGAGCTGTGAGCGGGCAAGGAGTCGTGTGTTCGGATGGCTACATTCGGAACGGTTGGTGTGTTCCACAAGCAAATCGAGGAGTGGCCGGAGTACGAGGAAAGGTTGGGCCACTTTTTCTGTGCTAATGGAATTACTGAGGAGGCTAAGAAGCGCTCTATCATCCTGAGTGTGTGTGGGGCAAAGTCGTACAAGCTGATACAGAACTTAGCTACGTCGCGGAAACCGGGAGAAATTCCATGTGACAAACTGGTCAAGCTTGTGGGGAACCACCACAATCTGAATCCTTCGGTGATAGTTCAATGGTTCAAGTTTCACAGCCATGTCCGGAAGCCAGGTCAGTCTGTGGGAGATTTTGTGGCCGAGCTTCGGCAGCTGTCGGAGCATTGCGATTTCGGAGCCGTGTTGGATGATATGCTCCGTGACAGATTAATATGCGTCATTAATAATGCCGCCGTACAACGCCGTTTGTTGGGGGAAACCCCACCGTTGACTTTCAGGACAGCCCTAGAGGTTGCTCAAGGCATGGAGCTGGCTGCTGATAATGTCAAGGATATGCAGAAAGGATATGGGGGGTCGCTGTCGGCGGCAGTGCTCCAAGTCAGGAGGGAGACTGGTAGACAGGATAAGCGGGTTTTTGGTGTGGAGGAATGCACTATGCAAATGTTTGTAAATTCAAAGATACTGGCTGCCATGCTTGTAGCAAGAAGGGACATCTAGTTAAAAAGAGCAGGAGCATAAAGGGTAAGGTTAAGCCTAGGCAGGGGAAAGCTCACCAGGCTCAGGCAGCCACACACCACCGAGGAGAAGCAGACGGAGAGGCAGCGGGTGCCTACAACATGTTTGGGGTGGAAACGGATGAGGGACCACCTGAACCATATTATGCCACAGTCACTGTCAAGGGAAAGGACATTAAGTTTGAGATTGATTCAGGGGCTACTGCATCAGTCATTAGTGAAGAGACCTACAGGAGGACATGGGGATCCAACCTGCCTCCCATCAGCCCATCTAAGCTCCAACTTAGGACCTATACGGGGCAGCCCATACCTCATTTAGGGGAGTTATATGTGGATATTTCGGCCGGGGGCCAGAAGGCTGAAGCCAGGCTGGTGATAGCTAAGGGCAGTGGGCCCAGTCTTCTGGGCCGCGACCAGCTTCACAAAATCTAGTTCAACTGGCATGAATTTAAATATGCACAATGATGGAAGAGCATGAGGTGCAGCATGCAGGTGAAGTTCACAACGGTAATGTGAGTGATGGACATAGTCTGGACACATTTGAGAGTGAGCTTGCAGCACAGCTTGCGGCTCTTCAGCCTATTACAGGAGCAATTGAAGTTACTCCCTTGGCACTGAAAGCCAGCACGCCACTTCCAATACGGTGAAGCAGTGACCCAGCTCTTGTACCACCTGCCCAGTTACAGCAAGGTGCATCACAGCCTGATGATCCCGCTAACAGGAACCTGCATGTGAAGCCAATCGTAACAGTAGCAAATGGGGCACCCGCAGACGATGTAAGAACAGAGCCTCCAGGACCACCAGACAAGCATTCAGAAAGCACTCTAAGTGAATTGACAAAGTAAGTAGAATTTTCTGGAGGTGGTGGCCCCCTGGGAATTCATGTGGTGCCTTTTAACTCTACGCTGAGTGGAAGATTCCTTGGCCTGAGTATTTGTGGTATTGCAGAGAACAGCTGTTCAAGAAAAGAGAACCTGCTCCAGGAGAATGAATGTATCATCAAAATCAGTGACTGTGATTTAACAGACAAGACCTTTGTTCAAACACAAGAGGTTTTCCGAGACACATTGCAATTTCCTGCTGTTGAACTCCAGATAGTTCCAAGTTATAACAAGGAACTCTAAGAAATTTGCAATTGGGTTTATTCTGAGCCACAGAAGATCCTTCTTCAGTGCGTTCCAAGCTAGGTGGAAAACCTGCAGATGCCGTTTATCCCAGTAATGCTGAGAATAGCTTGCCAACAATTTCAAAGAAGCTCAGTAGTCCAAAACAGTTAAGGAGCAATGACCACTTAATGCATACCAGGAAAGCATGTCCACCAGTGACTTTGCTAGAGGGAGAGACACTGGCAGAGGGGGCAGAGTCCCCCAAAGAGGATGGACATTCTTACACAGACCCCTCTCGTGTCCCCAACACTAGATCCACCCAAAACATCCTCACCAGCGGTGCCTGCTGGGTCACCAGGGGTAGTGCGTAGATCCCAGCGCCCTCACAAACCTCCTGACAGACTGAATCTTTGATTGAATAGTTTCTTTTGTTGCTAGATTGAATGTTGAATTGGCCAAGTTTTTAAGGTGTTTTTGTATTGGTAACCTGTTGCTAATGATATCACTGTTTTTATTTCCGAGTTCTTCTATGTTTGGGGAATGTTGGATCTTAAAAGGGGAGAAGTGTTGTAATGTGAGTGTTATTAAAAGTAAGTTAATACTAGTCGGGGAGCTGTTGGTAGCAAGAGGCAGGATCCGGGGTTGGCGGGGTCTTTACTTCCGCTCTTTTTACTCCCAGTATGCATTGTATATAGTTCCTCCACCCAGGCCGCACGAGGTACCTGGAAGCCTCTGTATTGTAAATATCATTTGCCGTCCCAGATAAAGATGCTCTTTTGGCCATCAAGTTGTCCAGTGGTCTTTGAGTAAAGTAGAAGTTACCACAATAATCTTGCCTTGCTGACCCTTAATGTGTGACTGGATGTGTCATGAAGATTTGAAGAAATTAGTAGATGATCAGCCATGATCTCAGAATGGTGGTGCAGGCTCGAAGGGCCGAATGATCTACTTCTGCACCTATTGTCTATTAAAATACTGGACATTGCTACCAGATGCTGTTGTGCATTGGCCAGTGATTGGGCTTTGTTCTGTGTGTTGCTGGTTCAATGTAGGACAGAAATTAAGGCAGTCTGCATTCCACTGCAAGTGCATACATAGCTTTGTATTTGGCCAAACTTGTTCTGATTTGTTTTGAGTTTTAAACATGCCCATTTTCTGTAGTTTTCTGGGCCTCGTGAAGATTTTGGAACCATACACTAGCATTAATACATCTGTGTGAGAGGAAAACATCCAAGTTTTGGGAGTCATTAAATAACTTACTACTTGAAGTGTGGCATTATTTAAAAATTTCTGTATATAACAAAAGAAAAAAGACAATTGTAAGTGATTAAAATAGCATTTCCTTTCATCGTAACCTTCAATTAGAGCTGACATGCAAAGTAATTTGGCATTATGAGTGTTGAAAATAAGTTCAGCACCACAGCTAGAGTTAATTTTAAGTACAAGCTGAGGGCTTTTCAGGGGCACTGTGTATATATATATATAGAGAGAGAGAGCGAGAGAGAGCGAGAGAGAGCGAGAGAGAGCGAGAGAGAGAGAGAGAGATAGATTAAAAATCCTGAAACAGCATTCTGATGCCTACCATTTAAAGGCCATCATGGAGAACTATTCTCACGAGTAAGAACTACTTGCGTTGATAGAGCACCTTTAGTTTACAAATAACATGCTAGGTTGAGACCATTTTGAGTGTAAATTAAAATGATTAATTAAATAATCTTCAGGTTGGATCCCATCTGTAGTAAGAGAAGCAGTGTAAGCATTTCAAATCTGAAACCTATTGTCAAAAGGAAATAGAGGAAGCTTATTAAACTGCAGGGGAAGGGGGTATCTTGAATAAGGTAAAACCAGGGTAATTATGGGAATGAGCTGTAAGCAAAGTTATCTGGTCACAGGGTGAATAGAATCAGTTAGAGGATGAGAGCATAGACAAAAGAGTATGTTCTGATGAAGGGTCTTGGCCCAAACTTATTCCTCTCCTTTGGCACTGCCTGACCTTTGTGTACTCCTAGCATGTTGTGTTCGCTCCTCTGGTTTTCCAGCTTGAGTATTTCCCCCATTCCCGGAGAGAGGAAGAGTAGAAAGAGGTAAAAAAGGGTTGCAAATGGAACTATCCCTGCAAAATAATGAAAATGGAAGAGAGGGAAATGTGTCCAGCAGTAGAATTACTTGGAAGGTGGTGAAATGATTAATGTGGTTTGTGGGTAGAAGGGGAGGACCAAGGGAGCTCTTTACATGTTCAGTTCTGGGGGGGGGGGGGGGGGTATTAACAGCAGATGTGCAAGAAATGGATGAGAAGCAGTGAGGAGCTTTGTTAGC
Source organism: Hypanus sabinus (assembly GCF_030144855.1). NCBI lineage: Eukaryota > Metazoa > Chordata > Chondrichthyes > Myliobatiformes > Dasyatidae > Hypanus > Hypanus sabinus. The sequence continues at coordinate 41,835,674 of NC_082719.1, read as the reverse complement.
AATGGTAGAGGGGAAGAATTAGTTCAGAAATAAAGATGTTATAGTCACCAGCAGAAAAAGTACTCATCAGAGTAATCATGATGGAGACAAATAAGCTAAGACAATGGAGTTGAGCTCTTCAAGGAGACAGAGTAGGACATAGTGGAGCTGAGATGGCTGTCTGGACAATAGTCAAGATTACTTTGTCCACAACTTATCCCTGTCCCACTCCACTTTTACCCTATTGGAGACCTCCCCTCCTTGCATCTTTTAAAGCTCCTTTTGTCCCCTTTTCAGTTCTGACAAAAGGTCTCTGATCTGAAATATTGATTTTACTTTCCCCGTAGATGCAGTACAACCTGTTGAGTATTTCAAGAATTTCATGTTGTTTTATATTTCTGATATGTAGAATTTGTTTTTACTTTCAGGGTTGGGTAAGCATCGTGCCCTCTGATGTGAAGCGGGTAAGAATAGGAAGGAAGAGACAAGACCAAGAACTCAACAGTGAAATATTGAAAAGAGGCACTGAGGAATGGAAGCAACGTATGGTTACAGAAGGCAAGGTAAGGTGTTTGAATGATTTGCAGTTAATAGAGAGAGTGAGTCTGACTGAGACAGCCAAGTTATAGTGAACTATGTTGAAGTAGATTTCATACAACAAATTCACTCACTATCCAGTGTGACAGTAGTTACTATACAATCAGAATATTGATGTTGCATGAGAGAGGCCCACCATTCTTTTTCTGTAGAGCAGCCAATTGTGTCCCATTTTCTCATTCTTTCCTCATGATTTTGCAAACACTTTTTCCTCAAGGGCCGATCCGATTCTCCTTTGAAATTCTTGATTGGCTGTTTTACCAGCCTTCCCAGCAGTGAGTTCCCGATTATAGCAAATGCATGTGTGTAAAAAAAACAATAAATATCTCTCATCCTCTTTGATTCGTTCACCATTTGTTTTCAGTTTATGGCCCCAGGTTTTGAACCATCTGCAAATAGGAGTAGCTCTTCTCCACTCACAGTCTCTGATTTATTTGACGGAATGAATTTAAAAAGACTGAACATGTTTTTTGTGCATTTGTTGTTTTAGTTCTGAATTTAAAGCATTTGGGAAGTGTGAACTGCTGAACCAGTCATTTTATTGGCAATTCCTTTAAATGGTCATTTACTGAATTATTCATTAATGTCCTCCAGCCTCTGATAGCAAATGCAAGCAATGCTAAATTTAAAGCAAAAGTAATCATTAATTGAATATGACAGGGCACCATCAAATTCAATGTCTTTTTCTGCAAAATTATTCAGAAACTATATAGAAACATTTTATTAAATATAAATGTGAAGTTGTGAAATAGTTTTTCTTTTTAATTCTGTGATTCTTAAAATCTGAAATGCTGTGACTTTGAGGAATAGGTTGCTGTTCCAAGTTACTGAGAAGCTCTTGAGGTTGAAAGAAATGCAGAACTGAAAAAGGTGCATTTCCTGTGTTTAAAATTAATTTGAAAATAAAATAATAAGGAAGTAGTTGAAGCTTCAGTTTCTAAAAAAGCTTTAGTTCTTAGAAGATAGTGTGTGTATAAACCAAGCTGAAAGAACTGCTGGCTATTGAGTAAGGAGAGGATCATCAAAAATATAATAAACCTTCATGGTTATTTGGCATTAAATTGGTGAATGAGTGATTACACCTGTTGCATCTGGGTTGATTGATTTGGTGGAGAACATACTATTTCTTAGTGATTATTTTTTGCTGTGGAGAAGGATGCAAGAAATTATTTATTTATAGGTAGGCCTCCGTTAGTCTCGATAGACCATGGATTTGTACCTTGGAAATTTTCCAGGGCACAAGCCTGGGCAAGGTTTTTTTAAATGGAAGACCAGCAGTTGCCCAAGCTGCAAGTCTCCCCTCTCCACGCCACCAATGTTGTCCAAGGGAAGGGCATTAGGACCCATACAGCTTGGCACTGGTGTCGTCGCAGAGCAATGTGTGGTTAAGTGCCTTGCTCAAGGACACACACACACAGCCTCAGCCAAGGCTTGAACTAGTGACCTTCAGATCACTAGACAAACACCTTAACCATTTGGCCATGTGCCAAAATTTATTTATTTATAGAATAACAAAGATTATGTAATTGTTGAGTTTCTACAGGAAAGAAAACTCTTTTCATTTCATTTTATGTCCTGGAATCTTGGCTCAAACAGCAGAATAGGTAATTTTTCCTTATGGGCATTATACAGTGCTTTGTAAAAGTGTTCATCCCCCCCTCTCCACCAACCTTTTGTTCACATACATATTACAACCAGGGATTTTCATCAATTTAATTGAGAATTTTTATTTGTGAATCACGTGCTCCTTTTTTTATAGTAGAGCCCCAAAAACAGGGAAGATCGTAAATCATGAGAAACTAAGAATTAAAAATTGTAATTTCAGCAACTCAAAAGTATCCATCCTCTTTGCTTTTCATTTATTTTAATCACCTCTCGCAGCTACTACAGTTTATGGGTTTATGGGCTTTATGGGTATGTCTCTATTGGCTTTGCACAACATGATAGAGCAGGATTTTTCCATTCCTCCTTGCAAAATTGCTCAAGCTGTGCCAGGATTAGTTTGGGAGCGGCAGTGGATAGCAATCTTGAGGTCTTGCCACAGATGTTTGATCAGGTTAAGGTCAGGATTCTGACAGGGCCACACAAGGACATCAATATTCTTCTTTTGAAGCTAGTCCATAGCTGATCTCACAGTGTGGTTTGGGTCGTTGTTCCGTTGAAAGACAGACTTCCTCCCCAGTTTAAGTTTTCTGGTGGAGCTAGCAGGTTTTCATCCAGAATCTCTGTATTTAACAGCATTCATCTTCTCATCAATCCTGACCAACTTTTCCAGTCCGTGCTGCTGAGAAACATCTCCATATAGCATGATGCTGCCTCCACCATACTTTACAGTAGGGATGGTGTTTACCTGTCTGATGTGCACTGTTAAATTTAAGCCACACACACCACTCATTGCCTGCAAAGACTTTGCAAAATGTCACTTAGAATATCCTGTAAAGATGTGGAAGCAGACCTTGTGGTTAGGTGAGACTAAAATGGAACATTTTTAGCCTCCACACTAAACTTACACTGCACATCAGCCAGTTAGCAGCATCCCTAATGTAAAGGATGGTGGTGATAACTCTATCTCAGATTGCAGCACTTCATAGAAGATGTCCTTTTCTTTGATATTATTAATTAGAGCATAGCGTTGGATCACAGTCATGTTTACTTGCTTCCCTTTCAGTCTGACTCTCATCAGCCCACCATTGATTGGCTTCCACTCCTGTAAGCACTTCTCAAGGCCTTTCTTCAAAATGGAAGCTACACCATCATCTTCTCTTCCTGAGTATAAAACTGTTTCACCAGTTGCTGTCTTTGGGTGTATCTAAGGCAGGGATTGATAGGTTCTTGATTGGACATGGCATCAAAGGTTATGGGGTGAAGGCTGGAGCTGGGGTTGAGGAGGAGAAAAAAAGGGATCTGCCATGATTGAATGGTGGTGCAGACTCGATGGGCCAGTGAGCCTAATTCTGCTCTTATCTCTTATGATCTTCAATCTGACAGACCCTGTCCATCAGCTTTCATTGATGTCCAGTATAGGTAGTCAGTAACGTGTTCCTACGGTTACTTATGCCAGCTTGCTAGTGTTGTACTTGGTTCATACGTTCCAGAAACCAACTTTGGTCTTGGTCTTTGCGGTGTTTGGGGCTTCATTCGTGGTGCCAATATCTTCCTCTCAATTTTCAATGCTGCCAGCTGTGCAAGTCCTGTGTAGAGAGTCAAGAATACCGTCACAATATAGAAGGATACTTTCTTGCTGCTTCTGTAACAGTTTTGTTTGACTAGTTAAGGTTTTTAGCCCAGAGCTCAACCCCTGAATCCAGAGGACCATTGGACCACTCTTAATCCGGCCTCTACCCTTTGACCTGTTTGGTATTGTGATTCGACCACGAACCAAAGCATAAAGCCCTAACTCCAGCATAGCTCTTTGCGTCATAGAGTCATAGAAAAGTACAGCACAGGAACAGGCCATTTGGCTCATCTAGACCTTGCTGAACCATACAAACTGCCTACTCCCAACAACCTGCACTGGGACCATAGCCCTCCATGACCCATCCAAACTTCACTTAAATATTGAAATCAACTTTCATACACCACTTGGGCTGGCAGCTCGTTTCACACTCTCAGGACACTCTGAGTAACAATATTTCCACTAATGTTCCCTTTGAACTTTTCACTTTTCACCCTTAACCCATGACCTCTGGTTGTAGTCCCACCCAACCTCAGTGGAAAAAGCCTCCTTGCATTTACCCTATCTTGTATAATTTTGTATACTTCTCTCAAACTTATACATTCCAAGGAATAAAGTCCTAGTCTATCCAATCCTTTCTTATAATTCAGGTCCTCCAGAACCGGTAACATCCTTGTCAATTTTCTTTGTGCTCTTTCAACCTTATTTACATCTTTCCTGTAGATAGGTGACCAAAACTGCACTCAATACTCTAAATTAGGCCTCACCAATATCTTATACAAATGCAACATTACATCCCATCTCCTGTATTCAGTATTTTGATTTATGAAATCCAATGTGCCTAAAGCTTTCCTTATTACCCTATCTACCTGCGATGCCACTTTCAATGAATTATGGACCTGTACTCCCTGATCCCGTTGTTCTACCACACTCCTCAGTGCCCTACTGTTCACTGTGTAAGACCTACCCTGGTTGGTCCACCCGAAGTGCAACACCTCGCACTTGTCTGCATTATATTCCATTTGCCATTTTGCAGCCCATTTTTCCAGTTCATCCAGATCTCTCTGCAAGCCGTGATAGCTTGCCTTGCTGGCCACTGCGCCCCCAATCTTGGTGTCATCTGCAAATTTGCTGATCCAGTGGACCCAGCACTGATCCCTGCAGCACTCCTTTAGTTACAGGCCTCCAGTCAGAGAGGCAACCAGCTACTACCAATCTCCAGCTCCCCCCTCCCCAACCAAAGCCAATATCCAATCCAATTTACTACCTTATCTAGAATGCTGAACGACTGAACTTTCTTGATCAGCCTCCCAAATGGGATTTCGTCAGATGACTTGCTAAAGTCCACGTGGAGAACATTCACTGTCTTGCGTGCATCAGCTTCCCTGGTAACTTTTTCAAGAGGCTCTATAAGATTGGTCAGACATGCGAATACCATACATGGAGCCCTGCTGACTATCCTTAATCAGTCCATGTCTATCCAAAAACTTGTATGTCAGGTTCCCCTGAATACCTTCGAATAGCTTTCCCAAGGCTGATGTCAGGCTCACTGGCCTACAGTTCCCTAGTTTTTAGAGCCTTTCCAGAATAGCAGACCAACATCGGCTATCCTCCAATCATCTGGCATTAAGGATGATTTAAATATCTCTGCGAGGGCCTTGGCAATTTCTGCACTTGACTCCCACAGGGTCTGAAGAAATGCCATGTCAGGCCCTGGGGATTTATCCCCTGTGATTTACCCTAGGATAGCAAACACCTCCAGCGCTGTATGCTGTATAGGGTCCAGAAAGTTGATGCTGCTTTGCCTCACTTCTATAGGCGCTGTCCATCTGGGTAAATACAGATTCAAATAAAAAGATTCCCACCACCCCCCCCCCCCCCCACCTCACAACAACATTCACAACCCTCCAATCCTCCGGAACCTCCCCCGTCCCCATTGATGATGCAAAGATCATTGCCAGATGCTCAGCAATCTCCTCCCTTGCCTCCCACGGTAGCCTGGGGTACATCTCATCCGGTCCCGGTAACTTATTCAACTTGATGCTTTCCAAAAGCTCCAGCACATCCTCTTTTTTAATATCTACATGCTCAAGCTTTTACCTTTTTGTATATTTGCTTTTAAACTAATGGCATTGTGGTCACTGGGTGCGAAGTGCTCCCCTACACAAATCCCTGTCACCTGCCCTGCCTTGTGCTCTAATAGCAGATCAAGTATCGTGCACACTCTTGTTGGGACTTTTACCTACAGATTAAGGAAACTTCCCTGAACACATTTGACGTACTCTATCCCATCTAGTCCTTTTACAGTATGGAAGTTCCAGTCAATATGCAGAAAGTTAAAGTCACCTGCTATCACAGCAGTCTGCCATCTCTTTGCAAATTTTTTTCTCTAAATCCTTCAGACTGTTGAGTGGTCTGCAATATAGCCCCATTAACATAGTCATACCCTTCTTATTTTTCAGTTCCACCTGTAATGCCTCACTAGATGAGTTTTCCAGACTGTTCTGATGGAGCACTGCCATAACATTTTTCCTGACTAGTAATGCCACCCCTCCTCCTTTAATCCCTGCACGTTTGACAGCTCTAGAAAAAATGGAACACTGGAATATCGAGCTGACAGTCCTGCCCTTCCTGCAACCTAGTCTCACTACAGTACATAATTCTACTTGCTAATCAATGCATTTCCTATGATACTTCTTACTTTGAAATACACACAGCTCAGGACATTAGTCATACCATACCATACTCTTTGATTCCTGACTTTGTCTGAGGTCTTAATAACATCTGTCTCCACAATCTCTCTGCTATTTGTTCTGGCACTCTGGTCCAGTTCAGGTGCAAACTGGTCCTTTGTACAGTTCCCACCTTCCCTGGAAGAGAGCCCAATGATCCAAAAATCTGGTGCCCTCCCTTTTACACCAACACCTTAGCAATGTGTTAAACTGTATAATCTTTCTATGTCTAGCCTCACTAGCACGTGGGCTATCTAGCATGTGGCAATCCCGAGATCACAACCCTGGAGATCCTGCCCTTAAACTTAGCAGCTAACCCCCTGAACTCACTTTGCAGAACTTTGTCACTCTTCTAATCTATGTCATTGAACCTACATAGACGACAGTCTTTGGCTGTTTGCACTCCCATTTAGAAATGCTGAAGACTCGATCTGAGATGTTGTTGACCCTGGCACCTGGGAGGCAACATACCATTCAGGAATCTCATTCTTGTCTACAGGGCTTCCTCGCTCATCTCTTTTACCACAGTTTTCCTCTTCTCACCCCTTCCCTTTTGAGTTGCAGTGACCTTCCTCTGCTGGGTCATCCCCCTTCCCCGCCCCAACAGTATCCAAGGTGTTAAACCTGCTTTTGAGGTGGCTGGCCTTAGGGGTACTCTGCACTGGCTGTTTAACCCCTTTCCATTTCCTGACTGTCACTCAGTTTCCTGTGGTCTGCACCTTGGGTGGAACTCTCTCTCTACATGTCCTATCTATCGTCCCCTTAGCCTTCCGCATGGTCTGGAGTTCATCCAGTTCCAGCTCCAACTCTTTAATGCGTAGTGTTACAAGCTGTGGCTGTATGCATATCTTGCAGGTGTATTCTTCAGGGACACTGGATGTCTCCCTGCCTTCCCACATCCCTCAAGAGGAGCATCCCACTAACCTGCCTGGCATCTTTACTGGTCTAACTGAGCAAATATAAAGAAGAAAGAACAATAAACTTTGGGGGTGGGGAGGAGGGGGGAAGCTCGATTTACAGCTTATCGCTTTCTCTGACTGAAGCCTTGATGAGGTAAAGCCCAAAAATCCCCACTCTGACTCTGTCTTCTCCAACAATGGCTGCTCTGACAATGGCCCTGCTTAGCTTTAATTTCTTCTTGCCAATCAATTCTGAAGGCTGATTGACCACCACTCTGAGCTTCACACTGCCCTGAGTCACTGCCTTTTCTACTCAATCGATGAACCTGGGTAAACTACGTCTTCTCAGGCTTCTGATCTCTCATTTAGGCATGCAAGCCTCCAAACCATAACCAGGTTTTGGTCATTTTGGCGGGCCTTTAAGAGAGTTTACCACAGAACCTGGGGCGAGATGAGATAGTGGCAGGGCAGCAGGGAAATTTTGGAAACTGGAAAGGAGCACACTGAGAATGAAGGTGTAGAAATGAGAGAACCACTTCAATTAGAAATAGATACTGCAAGTACTGAGGCAGAGGAAGGAGGAGTAGAGAAATGGGTTGGAAAAATAGAGGAGCTGTGATTAATATCTACTGTATCAGATCTGCTGCTCAGAGTATTCTTCAATGATTCTGTCTCTGATCAAACTAATACAATTATATTTCTATTCTTTTAGCTTTGTAAACGATGCTGCTTCCTGTAACATCATGAGGAAGAAGAAGGATTACTGTGGATCAGAATAAGCATGAATGCATCTGTGATTATACCGACTGAATGAACTCCAATGACAGGCAATGTCAGTTTGCTGGATGTAGAGATATGTTAGGAGGAATTTGTACATTAAGGAGGATGGAATGAGACACAAGTTGCCACGATGCTGTCATCCACTGAGGCCAATAGCAGCATCATGGACTGGTTGATTGACATTCACTTGGACCAGTACACTGACAATTTCAGACAGTCTGGCTACAGTACACTGGCAGACTGTAAACACTTAAATAACGAGATTCTTCTCCAGATTGGGATTGCTCCAACAGGACATCGGAAAAGGATACTCAGACATTTGCACAACTTGTTTCCGAAAGCTGATGAGTTAAAACTGCCCAAATGCCCTGATGAATTGTTGCCCCGAGGCGCAGAATCGGAAAGCAGTAACCAGGGCTTTCCTGCACAGAGTTCACCCAAGGAAGAAGTTGTGAGCAGTTTCCCTGTCTCTAAACTGAGAACTATCTTTGGTAAAGGTGATTTAACTTCAAACCCTACCGATCCAGTGAATGTTAGAGTTATTAACTCAAAAGACAGACGTCCACCTCCCCAAATGCAGTGCGATGAAACACAGGAGGAGTTTTTGCTGAGTAACAGCCCTAAAATAGTTGCATTGGAGAATGACAGTGCCTGCAGTAGTCCATGTGAACCACAAGATGATGTGGTTAATAGGCCACCGCTTCCACCACGAGTTCATCAGGGAACACCGCCTCTTAAGTTCACCGGAGACAGGATGTCACTGCCTTCTGGTTCTGTTGATTCCTGCCAGTTTTCCTTTGCAGCTGAGCATTCCACATCCGAGAAAAATAAACGTACATCGAACAGTCCAAGAGACTCTGGTCTCGTTGAATTTCAAGGCGAGATGATCCTGAATGATTTCTATGATGGAATGCTGGGCACTTCAGAGCAGGTTATTTCATGTCCTGTGAAAGCGCCTGACTTTCGAAACAGACCAGTACCACAGCTTCCAACTTCAGGTGTAGCACAAGGAGTTATCCTGTACCCGACAGACAACAGGTATAGTAGCTTCCATTGTAAAAAAAAATATCAAATTTTGTCTTTTTCTGAAAGCGATCATACCAAAGGATTGTGTAGCTTTTACAGGGTTAATTTGGCAAACTTGACATCGTCAAACATCAAAGTAATTGTGCGTTTGCAAATTTCAACATTACTGATTATGTTGAGTGAAATTTTATCTCCTACTGTTTCAACAATAAGTTAAATATATGTTTTAGCTTACTTTTATTTGAGTTTGTTTTGAAATATCGAAATAAACTTATTATGAAATTATTTATTTTAGACTGCAGACTGGGATCCTTGTCATTTGTGGAGCTGAGTATTGCAAGTAATAAGAAAATGCTTGATAAGATACAAAGGCTATGTAAAATGTGTAAATACAAAAACTTTCTTTTGTTATTTGCATTTTTGACCTTTTTTCTGACTCTTAAAGAACCCTAATTTCTTTATCATTTACCACCCCAAATGGAAGGCATACAGTATGATCGATTTACACAGGATTCATGCATTCGTTCCCTACTTGTAGCTATTTGCCAGAAACTCTCCCCTCCTCTACTTTCTCTATTTGCTCCAGTCACTTAATGCTTGCAATCACTAACAGCATCAGAACATTAATGTTGCTTCCACTGAACCTCACTATGTCTTCTGCCCTTTGACTTGTTCCCCATCACGAAGTCAGCGATTTCCTCTGGAGTGCATAGGTATTATGGAGGTTCACAATTCCAGGTTTGAACTGCTTGTCATATGATCTGGGCCTGTATTTACTGGAATTCGGAAGAATGAGGGGTGACCTCACTGAAACCTATTGAATGGGGAAAGGCCTTGACAGAGTGGATGTAGAGAGAATGTGTCCAATGGTGGGAGAGTCTAAGACCAGAGGACAAAGCCTCAGAACAGAGTGGCATCATTTGGGTATGAGGCATACGGGGAGAAGGTGGGAGATTGGGGCTGAGAGGAAAGTTGAATTAGCCATGGTGAAATGGTGGAGCAGACTCGATGGGCCAGATGGCCTGATTCTGCTCCTTATGGTCTTGTGGCATCATAAAAATATAATGGCATCCGTGTAGCCATTCTCTCTGTTGAAGCCTGTGGGCTTGTAATAGAACAGTTCCACATTGTACTTGATATGTGTGTTTCTGGTCCGTGCCCAATGGTAATTCTTGTTACTCTACTCAAAATGTTGTAGCGGGTATTGTAGTACAATGTTCGTGCAGCCGACTACCAGAACCCGAACAGTTGATCCAAGGTCACACTCAAATCCCATCATAGCTTCTGGGAAACTTAAATACAAATAAATAAGTACTTATTAAATAAACTCGTATGATTGATTAATATACCTCATAGAAAGAAATCAGTCATCTGGCCTAGGTGGGACTCCAGACACATTATATTGTTGACTCTGTAATTGTTCTCTGAAAATGTCTCGTCAGCCATTCAGTTCATGAATAATACACGCTTGCCTGCTAGTGACACTCATATCCCGTGAATAAACAATAAAAAGAAATTCTGGCCATCAGTTTTGATGTGCCCTTCCTATTGTCATTCCAGACTTCACTGATGAATAAATAAAAAAAATCAAATGGTGTGTATTAAAAAAAATTGCTTATTGGAATCAAAATCTAATGTGTTCTGAGGTCTGTTGTAAACAACTGTACAAATTATATATAAATTTTGTGATTTTTAACCTTTCTCATTATGCTGACTTTAGCATACGGTTGCTGAATTTTGGACCATAAGACACAGGAATAAAGTTAGGCCATTCAACGTGCCGAGCTTGCACTGTAGTTCCATCATGTGCCTTCAAGTACCCCGAAACCAAATGCTTAATAATCGAGTCCAACCATTGACCAGGCTAATGGCCGATAATTCCTTTCTTCTGCATCCCTCCCTCATTAGAGAATGCAGCGATATTTGCAATTTTCCACTCTCCTGGAGCTATCCCTTTTTAAAAATTAGTGGTTATGACCTAGTCCAGCTCTGGTAAAATCCTCCCCACCACTGAGCACATTTACACGAAGCATTGTCGCAGGAAAACAGCATCCATCATCAGGGATCCCACCATCAAAGTTATACTTTTCTTGTTGCTGCTGTGAGGAAGAAGGTCCAGGAGCCTCCAGCCTCATATCTCCAGGTTCAGGAACAGTTATTACTCCTCAGCCATCAGGCTCTTGAACCAAAGGGGATAATGTCACTCAGCTTCACTTGCGCCATTGTTGAAATGTTCCTACCACCGATAGACTTACTTTCAAGGACTCTTAATCTCATGTTCTCAATATTTATCGCTGATGCATTTATTATTATTTCTGTCTTTTTGTATTTGCACAGTTGTTTGTGTTTTGCACACTGGTTGAATGCCCAAGTTGGTGCGGTCTTTCATTGATTCTATTATGGTTATTCTGTTCTGGATTTATTGAGTAAGCCTGTAGAAAATGAATCTCAGGGTTGTATATGGTGACATAGATGTACTTTGAAAATAAATTTATGTTGAACTTTGCAACAGAACAATGAATTTATATTGTAATAATGACAATGAGAACAAGTGTATAAAATGTAAGTTGGGCATTTAACTCCTTGTAACTGCTTTGCCATTTTGTACTGATTTTTTTTACTTCTGCTCCATCCACTTGATATCCCGTATGAAAGACCAATACATTAAACTCATTAAGGTACAGTGGTGGAAAGAAAATCTAGAATATTAGGTCACTTGAGTATTCTTATTTACTAATTTTAACCTAGTGATATCAGGAGAGATCTTTCACTGAGTACTCTAGTTATATAATGTTAGCTCAATAAATGAGTATCGTACAGGGGTTTGTTGCTTCCTATATTTTCATTAAATTGTTATAATCTCCAAGGATAGTGTGTCATGTTGGAAGACTTTGTGCATAATCCCTCAGAATATTGTAGTCGCAGCTGTACACAGGGAACATTCATAGGCTTCTCCAGGAATGAGTGCACACTGGGTTTCAGTCCCTCTACAAACTATGCCTCGATGGTGAAAAACTTATTTTGTGGAATAGACTGTGTGTATGGGGCAAGGTCAGTAAACCCTGAGCTGGGGAAAGATTGAACTGAATTGACTTTATTTCTTACATCCTTCACCTATATGAGGAGTAAAAATCTTTACCTTACGTCTCCGCTGAATGTACAATCATAGTAATTTATCATAATTCATAATAAATGGAACAGTCAATGTAACATACAAATACACTCAAATCAGCGTGAGTTTTTCAGTCTGTTGGCCTGGTGGAAGAAGATGTCCTGGAGCCTGTTGGTCCTGACTTTTATTCTGCAGTACTGTTTCCCGGATGGTAGCAGCTGGAATCGATTGTGGTTGGGGTGACTCGGGTCCTCAATGATCCTTTGGGCCCTTTTTACACACCTGTCATTGTAAATGTCCTGAATCATGGGAAGTTTACAACTACAGATGCACTAGGCTGTCTGCACCACTCTCTGTAGAGTCCTGCGATTAAGGGAGGTATAGTTCCCATACCAGGCAGTGATGCAGCCAGTTAGGATGCTCTCAATTGTGCCCCTGTAGAAAGTTCTTAGAAACTGGGGACCGATGCCAAACTTCCTCAACTGTCTGAGGTGAAAGAGGTGCTGATGTGCCTTTTTCACCACATAGTTGGTGTGCACATACCACGAGGTCCTCGGTGATGTGGATGCTGAGGAACTTGAAGTTGTTTACCCTCACAACCCCAGATCCATTGATATCAATAGGGTTAGCCTGTCTCCATTCCTCCTGTAATCCACAACCAGCTCCTTTGTTTTTGCGACATCGAGGGAGAGGCTGTTTTCTTGACACCACTATGTCAGAGAGATGACTTCTTCCCTGTAGGTCACCTTGTTATTGTTCCAGCCTTCCACTGATAGATCAGGAAAGCCCAGGGCTGGGCAGGATCAGTAAAACTTGGGATCGGTCAGTAAACCCCAGCTGGGAAGTGTCAGTTTCCTGGGCTGGGTCAGTAAATGGAATATGTATTGCAGTGTTTTCCAGTAACTGATGCTATACCTGAAATTCAAGTTTATAGGAATGGTCCTATCGTTCTTGTTCTAAATGCACCTGAAAGCTCCTGGAGTACAAGCTCTCATCATTTCTTGTTACAAAACCAGTTTAAAATAGAAAAAGAACAGAAATTCAGTTCTGGTCAAGATGTACCCACTGAATCAGAAAATCTGTTTATCTTTAATTGGAGTACTTTGGGCTGGATGATATGAGAAAGTTCTCTACTTGAGGTGTTCACTGAAATGACCTATCAAATATTGAAAGGCTTAGACAGAGTGGATGTTCCCAACAGTAGGGGAGTCTACGAACAGAGGGCACAACCTTAGAATACAAGGATGTCCCTTTAGAAAATGGATGAAGAAGAATTTCTTTAGCCAGAGGATGGGTGAATCTGTGGAATTCATTGCCACAGACTGCTGCAGAGATCAAATCATTTGGCATATTTAAAGCTGATTTTGATAGGTTCTTGATTGTTAAGGGCATGAAAGGTTACGGGGAGAATGGGATTGAGGGATAATAAATGAGCCATGATGGAATGGCGGACTAGATTCGATGGACCAAATGGCCTAATTCTGCTTTTATGCTTTATGGTCTTATGATCTTTTCCTTTAAAATATAGCAATTTGCTGGCTTCCCAAGTGCTTTTTTTTTGCAGTCCCCCCTGGTGACTACAACCGAGCTGGTGAAAAGCTACAGACTTATAGTGAAAGAAATCACAGCTAGCTTTGATGGATAATGTCAGATGACTCAGATTGCTGATAGCTGAGTGGGAGTCGAATGATGAGTTTATTTCGTTCATTAGTATTGTGTGTTCATTCCTAGCTGCCTTTATGAAAGTGGAACTGAGCCACCTTCCCAACCTGCGAACTATTTCAGGTGGTAGTTAATAGTCAACCATGGGCCTCTGATTCGAGTGTCTGAGTCCAGAAGAGTGAAAGATTTCCTTCTTTAAAGGGCTTTCGAGGGCTTAGGTAATCTTGTTGCTTCAATATTGCCAGTATTGATACCTAATGCTTATTCTTGTTTTATTTTGTTCACTATTTTAAAATTTCCTCTGGGCTGTTGTGGGATTTGGGCACACGTCCCAAAGTATTAGTCCAGCCATTTGGCCTAACAGTGCAGTTTGTGCAATGCATTCATGATTTTACTGATACATATGAGAGAGCAAGTGGAATGTACCTGACACTGTCTCCTAATCATAGAACCATAGAACATTACAGCACAGAAACAGGCCTTTTGGCCCTTCCTGGCTGTGCCGAACCATTTTTCTGCCTAGTCCCACTGACCTACACCTGGGCCATATCCCTCCAAACCCCTCTCATCCATATACCTGTCCAATTTTTTCTTAAATGTCAAAAGTGAGCCTGCATTCACCATTTCATCTGGCAGCTCATTCCACACTCCCACCACTCTCTGAGTGAAGAAGCCCCCCCTTAATGTTCCCTTTAAACTTTTCCCCCATCACCCTTAACCCATGTCCTCTGGTTTTTTTCTCCCCTGGCCTCAGTGGAAAAAGCCTGCTTGCATTCACTCTATCTATACCAATCATAATTTTATATACCTCAATCAAATCACCCCTCATTCTCCTATGCTCCAGGGAATAAAGTCCTAACCTATTCAACCTTTCTCTGTAACTCAGTTTCTCAAGTCCCGGCAACATCCTTGTAAACCTTCTCTGCACTCTTTCAACCTTATTAATATCCTTACTGTAATTAGGTGACCAAAACTGCACACAGTACTCCAAATTCGGTCTCACCAGTGTCTTATACAACCTCACCATTACATTCCAACTCTTATACTCAATACTTTGATTTATAAAGGCCAATGTACCAAAAGCTCTCTTTACGACCCTATCTACTTGTGACACCATTTTTAGGGAATTTTGTATCTGTACTCCCAGATCCCTCTGTTCTACTGCACTCCTCAGTGTCCTACCATTTACCTTCTGTTTTCCTCGGGGCTTGATCCCTAGCATTGACTTTCATATCATTGATACTGACCCCAGCTGGGACACTGAAGTCAATGAACGGAAGTATATACTCCACTTGATCACCGTCTGCTCCAGCTAGACAAATATGCAGTTTCCACATGAGTAACATCAGCCACTTCAGAAAACAGATGTGACCATAAGACATACTTCAGGAGCAGAATGAGACCTTTCAGCCCATCGAGTCTGCTCTGCTGTTCCCTCTTGGCTGATTTATTATTCCACTCACCCCCATTCTCTTGTCTTGTCCCCGTGAAGTTTGACACCCTGACTAGTCAAGAAACTATCAGCCTCCACCTTGACTAAAATCAATGACTTAGCCAGCACAGCTGTCTGTGGCAGTGAATTCCACTGATTCATCAACCTCTGGCTAAAGAAATTCCCCCTCATCTCCGTTCTAAATGGGCATCTCTCAGATCAGAGGCTGTGCCCTCTGGTCCTACACTCTCCCACTGTAGGAAGCATCCACTCTTCACGCACTCTGTCTAGGCCTTTCACCCTTCAGTGCCATCCCCCCTCATTCTTCTAAACTCCAGAGAGTACAGGCCCAGAGCCATCAAATGCTCCTCCTATGTTAACACTTTCCTTCCTGGGATGATTCTCGTGAGCTTCCTCTGGACCTTTCCCAATGCCAGCACATCCTTTCTTTGATATGGCGTCCAAAACTGCTCTTAATACTCCAATGTCTTGTAAAGCCTCAGCATTACATCCTTGCTTTTGTACTCTTGTCCTCTTGAATGCCTACATTGCATTTGCCTTCCTTGCCACCTCCTCAACCTGCAAGTTAACCTCTAGAGAATCCTACATGAAGACTCCCAATTGCTTTGCACCTCTGACTTTTGAATTTTTGCCTCATTTAGAAAATAATCCACACCTTTATTCCTTCTGCCAAAGTTCAAGAGTAGATACTTCCCTACACCGTATTCCATCTGCCATCTCTTTGCACATTTCCCCAATCTGCCTAAGACCTTCTGCGGACACCCTGCTTAAACAACACTACCTGTCCTTCCACCTACTTTTGTATCATCTGCAAATGTGAAAAGAAGAGGATCTATCACCGACCACTGTGACACACCACTAGTCACAGGCAGCCAACCAATAAAAGCCCCCTTTATTCCCACTCTTTGCCTCCTGCCAGTCAGTCAATCTTCTATCCAGGCGCTCTGAAAATCCAACTTGTTGTAATGTGAGTATTATTAACAGTAAGTTAATACTAATTGGGAAGCTGTTGGTAACGAGACTGGTTCCGGTATGCATTGTATATAGTTCCACCACCCAGGCCGCATGAGGTACCTGAAAGTCTCTGTATTGTAAATATCATTTGCCGTCCCAGATAAAGATTTTCTTTTGGCTATAAAATTGTCGAGTGGTCCTTTTGTAAAGTAGAAGTTACCACACAAGTAAACACCATCCGCTGACTCTCCTTTGTCTAACCTGCCTGCTAGTTCCTCAAAAAATTTCTCAAGCAAGATTTCCCCTTTAGAAAACCATGCTGACTTTGGCCTATTTTTTATCATGTGCTACCAACTACCCTGAAACCTCATCCTTAGTAACAGCCTCAATTTATCTTTCCAACCACGAAGTCAGGTTAACTGTCCTATAATCTTCTTTCTTCTGCTTGCCCCCTTGTTGAGCAATTTACCACTCCTAGGGAACAATTCCAGAATCTAGTGATGTTTGAAAGATCATTACTAGTGCCTCCACTATCTCTTCAGCTTCCTCTTTCAGAACCCTGGGGTGAAGTCCATCTGGTCCGGGTGACATTTCAGCTTCCCATGGGCCTTCTTTTATTAATAGCAATTGCACTCAAATCTGCTCCCTCTCACTCACATTTCTGGCATTCTGTGAGTGTCTTCCACAGTGAAGACTGAAACAGTTCATTTGTTATTAAGTTTGTTCGCTATTTCTTTGCTTCCCCCCCTCCTCTACCATTATTGCCTCACCAATTTCACTTACAGCATGGAAACAAATGATCCCCTGTCTTGAGAGACTGCCTGAAATGTAGGAGAATAACCTATGGCATAACTTGCTGAAAGTGCAAGCTTATAATGATACAGTGAGGCCAACAGGTCAGTTGGAAACTTAATAAATGACAAAGGAGCCTTAGAGTGGATACAGTGACATGAAAGCAGTCAACCAGAGAAGAAAAAACTTGCCAGTTCCAATGTCAATCGAATCTTCTGGTGACACTGCTATAAATAACAGGTTGATCTATAGTCTGCTTTTATTTTTGAGGTATTGCAAGTTAATCTTTGGAAAAACTATCCTACTTTAATTAAGGGGAATTGCTGTTATTTTAATTGGATGAGTATATGGATGGGAAAGGTTTAGAGGGATGCACACCACATGCAGGCAAATGGGACAAGCTTAGGTGAGCAGCCAGGTTGGCATGGATGCTAAGGGCCAAAGAGTCAAGTTTTATGCCTTTTGATTCCCACCTGCTTTATTCTCATTGTTTTGTTTTAAATACCATCTCTCAATTTACTACATGCTATCTGAATAATTCTGTTTCTTAACTTTTCAAGAAATTTTATTGACGTCAATTATGAGTACCATCTTCCTGTGGTGAGTTTAATGGACAATCTGTGTGCAAATCCTCAAAGTAATTAGGGTAAAGAACGCAGTTTTGTTTGTGTGATACAAACAGCAGAGTGGAATGAATGGATGGGTAAATTGGCATCCCCTGAACATCCAGTTGTTGTATTAATAATGTGCTGTCACAGTTCGTGCTTACATAAATTATGTTGCTTTCACACATGCAACAAATTTCTGTTAAAGCAAATTTAACCGTAAGCTCTACTGCAACACTCATGTCTAGATCCACTTCCTTGAAGACAAAAGTGCATGTATGATATCAAGTAATTGAGCTTAAATACTTCCAGCTGTGCACTGCCAAGACTAAGCTCTCGCTCTAACCTAAACCATCAACTCTGTTGTTTTGCCGTTTACTTCCATGGCCCTTGTTCTTGCAATAAAACCTTAGGATCATCATTGGTGCAGAACTGAGATACAATCCTGTATCTGACTCATTGCCAAAATCAGTTTTCATTTTCCCACCATTACCTGCCATCACCACTATTTCCTTTCCCATATATTGTAACTATTCTGTTATGTTTTATAACTTCAAAACATTAAACTAATTCAAAAGAGGACAGGGGTGTCTGAAATATGGGTCTGACTTCGAGTTTACTTTAAGCGAGGTGCACACGTATCACCTGGTAGCGTGGTGATGTTATGTATGCAATTCACTTATTTATACATATAACCCATAATGAGTTGTTTTAAATGAAGAGGAATACTTAATCAGCAACATATTTTATAAGATTATTTAAATGTAACTAAATATTAAATACACAGCACTCTTCTCTGCTGGGCTATAAACTCCAACTCAATGTAGAATGCATCTCCATTATATACACAATAAATATTACAACTACTATATACAGACATTGACAGCATAGAAAATTTTAAATTGTCCCATTCAGGTGGAAAGATTTAATTGCTGTGGAGGATTTCTAACTCTTGAGGAATAACATCTTTCCTGATAAGGGAAGTAAATCTGCTTGGCAGGCAAAACTCATGGCTGTGGAAACAATCTTAGATTCTGGGGCCTACTTTGCGGTTGTTGTAAGAGTTGACTCTGAGACTGCAGGAAGTGGTTCTGATAGCGGAAGACAACTTTCTTCTTCTTCCTTTTTCTTCTAGTTTGAGCATCTTGATCTTGTGAAGGTACATTTAGTTCACAGGAGTACTCTCTTATTAATTGTTTAGTTGCTCCCTTTAGTTTCTGCTCTTCATAGAAATACAGAAACATAGAAAACCTACAGCACAAAACAGGCCCTTCGGCTCACAAAGTTGTGCTGAACGTGTCCCTACCTTAGAAATTACTAGACTTACCTATAGCCCTCTATTTTACTAAGCTCCCTAATGCCCTTTCCTTGGACAACATCGGTGGCGTGGAGAGGGGAGACTTGCAGCTTGGGCAACTGCCGGTCTTCCATAAAAAAAACCTTGCCCAGCTTGTGCCCTGGAAACTTTCCAAGGCACAAATCCATGGCTATCGAGGCTAACGGAGGCCTTACAGCTAAGCTCCATGTACCTATCGAAAAGCCTCTTAAAAGACCCTATATTATTCACCTCCACCAGCGTTGCCGGCAGCCCATTCCACACACTCACCACTCTCTGAGTAAAAAACATACCCCTGTCATCTCCTCTGTACCGACTCCCCAGCACGTTAAACCTGTGTCCTCTTGTGGCAACCATTTCAGCCCTGGGAAAAAGCCTCTGACTCCACACGGTCAATGCCTCTCACCGTTTCCTCATCCACAACATCATCTGTTTTCACATCTCCATTGACACCTTTCTTCTACAAACACCTTCTTGTTACCCACTTGAAGTTCATGCAATAACCTCAGTGTGCATTCTGGTTCTTTGTACTCACAAAAACCAAATGCTTGCAGCTTTCCTGCAGCTCCCAGCTTAAAACCAAGCCACATTTTGCAAGTAATTGCCTGATGAACATATCAGAAGCCTTCTCAGACAGGCTGCTTACAAAAGCTGTTGTAGTTAGACCACTGCTGTTGTTACTTCCACGCTTCCTCTGAGCAGCATGGTCCATGCATGGCCCAATATGCCTTCCAACCAGAGGCACAGAGTTTGGCACTAATACCTGTTCCTCTTCTGCTGGGCCATGGTTCATAGTGTTCGGCATGGAGACTGTTGTGGTATCATCCTGTATCCTCCTTAATTCCATTTCAGTTGACTTCTTTGTATCAGATGTGGCATGCAAATGGTGGATGGATGTCCAATCAAGTTGTAGTTGCCTCAGCCACTCAAGCCCCCAATAAGTGGGTCCTCCTGTTTTTACAACATACAAGCTCAATGTGGCCTGTTGGTTGTTGTAATTCATAGTTACAGATGCCATTCCCACAGGAGTTATATTTTCTCCAGTATAAATTCCTAGTTGGATATCTGCAGGCTTCAGTTTGGAATCTTTGAACTCCTGTTCAAACTTGTTTAGTGGAATGACTGGAACAGCTGACCCCTTGTCCAATTCCATTTTAATTAATTTGCTGTTCACTTATGGTGTAAGGCACAATGCTAGTCTATGGCTAAGTTCCACGCTATAAATCATTATTATCGGACTTTTCAGCAACAGCATGCAGATTAGTGCTGTTTTTGAGACTGCAGCCTGACTCTTTATCTTCTTTTTTCTGTGCAGTCCACTTATTTTTGTCTGTCCCACAGGCTCTTAGTATGTCCCACAGGCTCTTAGTACTTTGTTGTATTTTTTGCAAGCCGCACCTTTAAATCTGCATTTGTTTGGCGTATGTGAGCCCCTGCCACAATGATAACACAATTTGTTTGGACAGGCTGGTTTCTGTTTAGTTGCTGTAATTTTATTCATGCTCACTTTCGTTCCTGACTGCAACTCAGTTGTTTCTCTGTCTGCGGTTTCCATTGAAGCAGCAATTTCAACTGCTCTTTTGAATATCAGGTGTGCTTCAGTTATGAGCCATTTTTGAATGTTTTCTTTTAAGATTCCACAAACTAAATGATCTCTTAGCATTCATTAAGCCCATTACCAAAATGACAATGCTCAGGCATTCTCTTTAATTCAGCTGTGTGTGCTGAAGTGGGCTTTTTTCCTCCACTGCTGCCAAAGGTTTTCAGCCCAAAATGACGACTGTACTCTTTTCCATAGATGCTGCCGGGTCTGAGTTCATGCAGCATTTTGTGTGTGTGGCTTGGATTTCCAGCATCTGCAGATTTTCTCTTGTTTGTGAAATGGACTTCTCTTCCTTTTGAATCTACTTATGAAACTTAGTGGTCTGCAATCAGTAATGGATTTGGTTCTAAATCTTCCTGCATCATTTTTACAACATCAGTAAAGCTCATTCCTGCAGTCTGGTTGGAGCAGTCAAACTTCAAGGCAAATTGTTAGCCATTAAACCCACTCTTTCTACTCAGCAAAATTGGTACTTGTTTCTGATTAACTTCTGATTAAATTAGCTCAGTATACATATTCCAGTTATCCTTTGCGTAATCAAACATGTCAATTTTTCTAGCGTAGTTAGCCATTCTTGGTTTTTTTTTAATGATTAATACCCGGTACTCACAGCTTATGAACCTAATGAATTCTTCCATTTACTACAATTTTTTAAAAAAACTCGATCGTGCCTTCCCTTCTGAAGAACATGTGCTTTTTGTAACTCAACCATTCCTTGCTGCGTTTTATTTTGTTTTGAATATCTCAATGTACTTCAACAGGTCGTAGTCATCTTGGGTTGCTTTGAAAACTACCTCAT
This sequence comes from Hypanus sabinus, assembly GCF_030144855.1. Lineage (NCBI taxonomy): Eukaryota > Metazoa > Chordata > Chondrichthyes > Myliobatiformes > Dasyatidae > Hypanus > Hypanus sabinus. Next base: position 41,814,170 of record NC_082719.1, on the reverse strand, counting down.
CACCAGTGTTATGTTTTGTAACTTCAAAGCATTGAACTAATTTAAAGAAAAACATGGGAGTATGAAATGCAGGTCTAACTTCGAGTTTATTTTAAGTGAATTGTGCTGCATATATCGTGGTAGTGTGATGACAGATGTAATTCACGTATTTATACATATAACCCATACTGAATTATTTTCAATAAGCAAGAATGCTTAATCAACAACATATTTTACAGAAATACTTAAATATAACTGGAATATTAAATACACCACTTCTTCAGTGTGATTTTGTCACATCCATTTGGCCTTTCTCCACGTTCAAGCCTGTACGAAAACCTCTGTGCATTTTCACCCATCTGTTAACGAGCTCATGTTGGGGGCTTTGTTTATCCAAACTTGTTCTCCCTCATCTTTTCACTTTGAACTTCTAAAAAAAAATTCCAAAAACATGTCATCTTGACTAATCATACAGCAATGCCTTCTCTTTTTTGTTAATTTACTTTACATTATTCCTTTTCCTTACCTAAATTAATTTCCTTTGCATCTTTGTTTTAGCTTAATATAATTACCACTATGATGTTTATGACTAAATATTTAATGGACAGTTCAAATTCATGAAGTCTCTTTCTAATTTTCTTACACACTCCCTGATTCAAAGTAGTCCTTGACCACTAGACTCTGTCTGTTTGCTCACTCTGCCCCCCCTGCTCTCCCCCTGTTCTCCACCTCGCTCTCCTCCCCCCTCACTCTTCACCCCCCTTCTCCCCTTCCCCCCACCCTCTCCCTTTCCTCTCTCTCCTTCCTCTCATCCTCTTTGACTGATGGCCCACACTGTTTACAATATCCAAGATGAAACCTAATTAATATTTTACAGATGTACTGTAGCCTCCCTGCTCTTGTATGTTAGGGCTCAATTGTTCTCTATCACCTGATGATTGTTCAGAAGCCTCAAGTCCATTCACAGTGAAATGATCACCTTTTCTCGGTTTTGTACCTCGGTAAAGGAGTAGTGTTGCTGGGATTTGGGTGGTGATTGTGAAACCATTTGGATGTTTCTTTTCATCTTGCACTCTGAACATTGAGGGTTATAAGAGTTTGGGATTCATGTGCCTTGCAGCTTGGCTTGAGCTGAAGAATAACCTCATAAGTAGTTGGGGATAGAGTAGGAAAGTGAACACAGAAGCCTCTTATGAGCATAAGAAATAGAAGCAGGATTAAATAGTTATAAACTTTCATTCATAAAGTTTGGCTAATTTCCACATGATCCCATGCACCCTGATTTCTCTTGAGATCCAGAAAGTTAATCACTTTCTGTCTTGTGGTAGTTCAGTGATTTGGCCTCCAAGGCCTGCTGGTGTGGAAAATTCCCAAGGCTCACTACTTTCCGGATAAAGACAGAGTGAAATCTCTAAACCACACAATAGAAAACATTGAAAGTGAGTCATCAACTAAGAGAAATGAAAAGAATTGAAGTAAAGACAACTGAAAAGATCAAGTAGGACTCAGGCAAACTATTCAATTCATTTTTCTCTTCTCATTTCTTCTTATCTTGTTCTTGAAGGGCCAGCTTGTTGAGACCCTGATGCCCCTGCAAGGGAAACCCCATCCACTTCTGCCTTGAGAAGATGTGTCAGAATTGATTTGTGTATTTTTCATGGATTTACTGACCTGCCATAGCAGATGTTCTAACACAAACTACTTCTCCATCATTTGATTAAAATCTACCAGTTCCCAGCATGGAAACTGGACCTGGTAAAATATTCTCTAATTGCAGAATTTGTATAAAATAAGAAAGCTTAGTAGATATCAGCTTTAAAAAAATACTGTATTCCCCCCACCACCCCACCTAAATTCAGACTTCACAGCAATGGTTATTTTTATCTTTTGGGGGATTGAAGGGTGGGAGAGTTTACTTAAAAATAAATACTCATCAGATGGCTGGAGATCTAACTTAATGTTTCTATTCACACTCAGCAGGTCAGACCAAATCAGTGGGAATGGAAACAACGTTAACCTTTTATTGAAATCTGCAGAGTTAATTCTTCATGTATTCAGATGTTTTCTGTCCTGAGTATTTCTTGCATTTTCTACTTTTAAGAGGTAGTGTATACCTTGTTTGCTTAGGGTTTTGAATCTTTGAAGCAAGTCTGCATCAAATTTCCAAAAGAGTAGTGAAAATGAAAAGCTTGATGTCTGATGTACTATCTATATATGGAGCACGCCTCCTCTGTCTATGTTTAGAACTCTGGTTTCACACTTCCTCAGTAATCTACTTCATGTTCCAAAGAGCATAAGCGTGAAACAGGCCTTCTAGCTGTCGTGATGGTTAACTTTATGGTCACAATAATGCATTGGCAGTTTGGGTGCATGGTTGAGGAGTGAATTTCTGATCAACACAAATATATCGTCTATGTTAAGCTTCCAATATATTATTTAATTTGGATAAAGCTAGGAATGCGAAGTTAGCACAACTGAAGGTTGTGCAGTTTTTTTGTTTTTAATTTTGTATAAAATAAACTTCCCAGAAAACTGTTCAAGACACAGAGGGAGGAAGTATACTTAAAAGTTTCACACGCACAGTGCTGGAGGAACTCAATAGACCAAGTAGCACCTGTGGAAAGAGTACAGTTGACGTTTCGGGCTGAGACCCTTTGGCAGGACTTAAAAGTTTGCAGTTGATATGCTTATTATTTTCAGCCTTGCTTGCTGTGTTCTTTTAATTCCTCTTCACTGATTACTCATTGCTAATAATATTTTAATACTGTGCAGTTTTAAGATTTCACTGTGTTTTTGTTTCCTTTCATCAGATGCTGGTGTTTACAGAGCCAATGAAGAACCCCCCCCCCCCCCGCCCCCTTCTCTGTCTGTATGGAAGGGTTCTTCACTGCCGTTTCCGTAACATTCTGATTTTGAGCAGGGATGTTAGTCCTGAGCTGAACCCCCAGAACTGGAGGAATGGTGGACCACTCTTAATTTGGCATGGATGATCCTACCAAGAACGAAGTCCTAGGCCCTGGTTCCAGCCAGTGTAGCTTTCCTAGTCATTGGGGCACGCAAGCCTCCAAACCCTATGACAAGGCTGTGGTCTCCTTGGAGGTTTTCTGTTCATAGAACTTAAGGAATTTTTGTGAGATTTCTCACATCTCGACAATGTGATCATATGGACATTTAGTGAACATGTAATACTACGGTAGAACTTGACCTTTTCAGGGGTTATTGAAAACTGCTTAGTAAGAACCTGGCTGCATTTTTCCTGCACTGCCCTACTCTATCAACAAGCTAAGGACACTGAAGCAAATTAGTTTCCTTTTGCAACATTGTCTCCTGAAGCACTAAGGGTTTCATTTTGTGATAAGCAGAGAAAGAACTGCACTTTGTAAAAAGACAAGAGATTCTGCAGATGCTGGTATCTCAGAGCAACACACAGAAAATGCTGGAGAAACTCAGCAGGTCAGGTAACATCTGTGGAAATGAATATATGTTCGGTGTTTCGGGCCAAGACCCCATCGTCAGGACTGGAAAGGGAAGGGAAGGATGCCACAGTGAGAAGGTGGAGGGAGGGGAAGAAGGGCATGTTAGAAGGTGATAGGTGAAGCCAGGTGTGTGGGGGTGAGGGGATGAAGCAAGAAGCAGTGATGTGATAAGTGGAATAGGTAAAGGGCTAGAGAAGAAGGAATCTGATAGGAGAGGCGAGTAGACCATGGGAATAAAGGAAGGAGGAGGAGTGGTGATAGGCAGGTGAGAAGAAGAGGCAAGAGGCTAGAGTGATTGAAGAGGGAATTGGGGGAGTGGGTAAATATCAGATGTTGGAGAAATTGATGTTCGTGCTATCAGGTGAGGACCCATCCAGACATTATGAAGTATTGCTCTCTCACCCTGAGAGTGGCTTCATCGTGGCAGAAGAGGAGGCCATAGTTAGACATGTTGTTATGGGAATGGGGATAGAAATTTTAAAAAAGTTGATGATTGAGAAATTCTGCTTTTAGTGGATGGAATGGAAGTACTTGACCAAGCAGTCGCCCAAACTACATTGGGTCTTGTCGTGGTTACTTGAAATGACCAGGAGATGCAGACGATCCTTCGAGAAGTTTAAACCTTTATTTGCAAACAAAGGCTGAGGCAATCAGTGAACTTGTCACCGAAAGCCCGCCAAGCTCTGGTGTACAGCATTCTTTATAGTAATTTCTTGATTACATTTCGGTTTTATCAGCATACCCAATCATTCTTTAGTTGCATATCATCGATACATTAACTAATCAATCGCTCTTGCCTAGCTCTCGGTGCGCCACCAGTATTTCTTTCCAGTTCACATCTTGGGCCTCATTCCTGGCCACGGTTGTTTCTCAGTCAGCCTCCCTTAACCTCCGTCACATTCCATTTCCTGTTCATAGCATCCTGTCTGCCACCATTATCTCTTCATAAGCCATTCTATTGTATAATATATGGGGTACATTTCAGCTAATTAGTGCTGCTAAGGATAAACAGATGTTCTGTAACTGCCATGGCATGTAGCTAAGAGAATATGAGGTATCTAGTAAAACAATACAGAGTAAAATGTATCTAGTAAAAGAATACAGAGTAATATTCAGTACATAGGAGTGATTACATAGTATAGTAAATAGCTAGTACATATTGATTACATTTCAGGTATATATTTCTCAATATCATCCTCCCTTTGAGACCCACAGGGTCTCACACAGAAAGAGAACACTTAGAGTCTGTGCACAAAAGCCAAAGTAAAGTCCAGTATTTAATCCCAAATGTGGGTCAACTACAGTTTCTCTATTCGGAACTCAAAATGATCTCTCTCTGTTACCCTAGGCTGTTGAGCCAAAAACCTATCCCTCCATAGCTGAGACAGGGAAAAAGACTCAGACACCTTTACAGAATAGTGTCCACATCATTAGCACCCTCCAGTCCATTTGATGCGTTGGGCAGACTGTAGCAGTACATCATTGGTTTTTCTCCTTGTCTGGGGCCAGATTCAACACTTTCCAGGAGCATCAGGAATCGTTTTGCTGCTGCATGCACTATCAAAGTCTTGAGACATGGAAGAAAACAACACAGAATAATCACACAGCTTATCAACACAACACCTGCAGCTATCGCCATTTTGGTCAGCCACGCACCCCATCCCCCTATTCTGCTGTCTAACCAGTCAAACTACTGATGTCCAAATCCTGCATTCTGTCTGACCTCCCTCCGCAAGTTCTTTAGTTTATTCATTGCTCTGATGAAAGACCCTTCCGGGCTGGTATTGTTCGGTATGAAAGTGCAGCATTATTCTCCAAACATCATACACACACCCCTTTTTTCTGTTAAAAGCCGATCCAGTACCTGTCTGTTCTGCCACGCCATCCTGCTAGTTGTGTCCAGCTGTTGCCCTAAGGCCTCCAGCGCATCATCGATGTAGTTGATGAACCTCTGTTGATTGTAGTATATATAGTTTATCCATTCAACATTTTTGCTTACCCCTATCACAGGTATGAGAGCTTCCCAGCCTGCAGCAATCTCATTCCGCGCCTTGAATTTGTTAGGTATACCTCTCGGCTGTCCTATTGTATCAATCTGGATTGTCGGATCAGGTTCATATTTTCTCTTCTGCCGTAGCAGTGTCCGCTGCTCAGGGATGTCAACGTTGGACTGTACTTCAGAGGACAGTATAACTTCCTGAACCAGCATGACACGCGTACATGTTCCTGCCCACCTGAGGGGGAGCGTAGATCTCAGGCCTCTCTCCTGTCCACACAGCCTCCAGGTGTCTGCTACTGGGATAGTCTGAGTGTCCAATGCACCCTCAGGAGGAGGGGTACCAGTTATGTGTTTTTTACCTGGGTTTACATCCCACGTCTGAGTGCAATTGCCTTGGAAGTGGCCAACCGGGTGAGTGCCCACCCGCATGAAGCATTCAGAACTCAGATGGTCCTGCATTATAAGTTGTTCCTGCATAGGTGTTTGGCTTCTTTTATTTATAGCCCAGGCTCTGCTATAATTACAGTGATGGGCAAGCTTGTTTTGGTCAAACTGCGAGGACGCCTGATATAACATACACCAATATGGGCACATTGGTGCATTGTTCAGACAGTTTTGATAACAGGGATCCGTGTTAACACAAATTCTCATGTGACAAGCCCTAGCCCTGACTAGACCAGGACATCGTAGCTCGCATCGCTCCTGGTGCTCCCTTCGCCACCGTGCACAAGTGGTAGAATTATAAGGCATAGGAACTACATGCTGCGCAGGGTTGTCCTTGAGCACAGGTAGCAATTCTGTCTTTCCTTCGTGCTTGCTGTATACATTGCCCATTGGTACTATGTGTTCTCTTGTCGTGGCAAAACGGTGTGTGTTACTTCTCTTACTGCGTGCTCCCGAGTTTTCCTAGGTTTTATCATTCCCATGCCATATCTCCCATGTTTCCAAATCTGTGCTAGAGTAGGCGGGTGTGTCATCCTGCAGGGCAGAACTGGTTGCACCCAAGCCGTCACCACTATCTGAAGAGGTACTGCTATCCACAACTTCATTCTCAGAGTCATCAGAATTACCAAAGACTTCCCTTACCACCTGGTCAGATTCCTGTACTGCAGTGTCGGCTTCTTGTTCCTCCCGGCTGGCCTCTGCAATCTGCTCCTCCTCACCACTTACCTCGGGTTCCGCCTCCGACTGTACCTGCGGAACTGCCCTAGTGCAGTGGTTGAGATGATACCAAGTGGAACGTCCTTCCACTTGAACCGCAGTGGGTGATGCCTTGATTACCGTGAAAGGCCCTTCCCTCTTTGGTTCATTCCACTTCCTTCGAAACATTCGCACATAGACCTGATCTCCCGGTCGGATTGGTCCTTCCCCTTGGATGGTCTCCGGCTCTTTCTGTTTTTCCTGCGTATAGATAGACTTATGTATCATAGTTAGTTGCCGCATGTATTGTCTTTGCTCAAGTTCCAGTTGCTCTAAACTGGGTCTCTTATATGGTTCTCTCCATTGAGGCACTGGCATGGATCTTCCAGTTAGCATTTCATGTGATGTTAGGCATGGTACTCGATTAGTCTGCATGCGGTAACTCATTAATGTTAACGGTAATGCATCATCCCAATTAAGTCTAGTCTCTGCACAAATTTTGTTCAGTTTGGCTTTTAGGGTGCCATTAATTCTTTCCACCATGCCCTGTGATTGTGGGTGGTACACACATCCAAATCTTTGCTTTATTCTTAGTACTTGTAATACCAACTTGACCACCTTTTGGATGAAGGCCGAACCGTTGTCCGAGCTAATTTCTGTAGGTATTCCGAATCTTGGGATCACTTCGTTTGTCAGGAACTTTACCACTGTTCCTGCCCCTTGATCCTCAAGGGTACTGCCTCTATCCACCTGCTGAACCTGTCAATTACCACCAGGATGTATCTTTTCCCTCTTACCGTCTTTATCATGTCTACGTAGTCGATCACCAGATGTCGAAATGGTCCTTCAAGCACGGGTATGTGACCTATTGGGGTTGCAATCTCCCTTCAAACATTATTCTGTGAACAAACCTCACATTGTGCTAAAACATAGTCTACCGTAGCCTGTAAGTAAGGTGACCAAAAACCATCCTTTTGTATTTTCCTTAATACTTCCCGCCCCCCCGCACAATGGTCCACTCCATGTGCTTCTGAGATTAAGATGGTCAGCGAAGGAGCGGGTGCTAACCACAAACCATCCTCCGTGCTCCACAGGCCTTCTGAATTCTGCTTGGCCCCCCGTCGCCTCCACATTGTCTGTTCTGCCAACATTGCCCTACCTTGCATTTCAATAAGGTCCTCTATCATGGGCTCCGGCTCTGGGCTTACCTGGGGTGCAATAACAGCCGATATACACCCAGACGCTTTTCTGGCCGCTTCGTCTGCAGCTTGATTTCCTTTTGTTATCGCATCATTCCCTTTCTTATGTGCCTGGCATTTCACTATAGCCAGTGCCTGGGGTTCCATAAGTGCCTTTATTAAGTCTGAAATTTGCTGACAATGCTGTATGGGATCTCCATTACTTTTGCTAAAACCTCTCTGTTTCCACACTGCCTCAAACAGATGGCATAACCCATGGGCATATGCCGAATCAGTGTAAATGTCTACTTTCTCACCTTCCATCATCTCACATGCTGCTGTCAAAGCCTTTTCTGCTAGCTGAGCAGACACGGTTGTGGACAAGCTTCCACTCTGATGGTCTTGAAGCTTGACTGGTCCTGCTGTACTACTGAGAATCCTGCATGATTCCCATCATAATCCCTATAGCAAGAACCATCTACAAACAAAACCTTTTTATCCGAATCCTCTAGTGGCTCTGACCGTAGATCTGCTCTCAGCTTGGCAAATGTCATTGTTTTCCCTACACAATCATGGGGTTCTCCTTCGCAGCTCAAAGGGACATAATCGCTACGTTGTTGGTGGTACATCTTGTATGGTTACATCTGGAAATGTCAGTAGCATCTGGTACGCTGCTATCCTGGCTGGTGTTAGCACAAATTTCTCTCTATCCAGCAATTCTGCTACCTTGTGGTGCGTGTATAGAATCACAGGATAACCCGTAGTTACAGATGATGCCTTCTCATATGCATAGTACAGTGCTGCCAATCCCTGATAACAAGGTGGATACCCCTGGGCCACCTCATCCAGTTTTGCACTGTAGTCCGCTATTGGCTGCTTCGCTTTCCCTGTACCTGTCTCTTGTGTCAGCACTGCTGCGGCACAGCCTTCCCGTCGATTAGATACATACAGATGGAAAGCCTTTTTGTAGTCGGGAAGAGCTAATGCCGGGGCTGACTGTAGTTACTGTTTAATAGTGTTGAAGGCTATCTCCGCCTCCTCATTCCACTGCAGGCTAGTTTTCAAATTGGTATGGCCTACTTCCTTCTTTCTTTTCTTTTTCAATCTTTTTATTAAATTTCATATATAAAAAAAATAACACAAAATAATGAATAGATTACAGATTCAATAGACTTGAGATTACATTAGTAATAGGATAATAATATCCTATTAAAACATCCATCAACAAAAGGTACATAAATCAATCAAGTCTATATAAATATATATGAAAAACAAAAATAATCGTCGAAAGAAGAAAAAAAAAATTGAAATTATATATGAAAAAAAATATATAATGAAAAAAAATACTAAACTAAAACTAACATGGGCAATAATAGCACTTTATAAATATATAAAGGTGTCAAGAAAAACTCCAGAACTCCATACCTGAACAAGTATAAGTAGAGAAAAGGATCTGAAATAAGCCAAATTAATTCATATGAAAGTGTCGAATAAATGGTCCCCAGGTTTCTTCAAATTTAATTGAAGAATCAAAGATAGTGCTTCTGATTTTTTCCAAACTCAGATAAGAAATAGTTTGGGAGAACCACTGAAATGTAGTAGGAGGATTTACTTCTTTCCAGTTTTGTAATATAGACCTTCTGGCAATTAATGTTACAAAAGCAATCATTCGTCTGATTGAAGGGGAAAGCTGATTGCCATCTTCATTTGGTATACCGAAAATTGCAGTAATAAAATGGGGTTGTAAATCGATATTCCATACTGAGGAAATGACATCAAAAATGTCCTTCCAATAATTATGTAAAGTGGGACATGTCCAAAACATGTGAGTCAATGAAGCCACTTCTAAGTGACATCTGTCACATTGAGGATTAATATGCGAATAAAATCGGGCAAGTTTATCTTTAGACATATAAGCTCTATGTACAATTTTAAATTGTATTAAAGCATGTTTAGCACAAATAGAGGAGGAATTAACCATTTGTAAAATTTTTTCCCATTTATCTGTTGATATATTACATCGAAGTTCTTTTTCCCATTCTTGTCTAATTCTATCCGATATTTCTGGCTGTATCTTCATAATCATGTTATAAATAAAAGCTACTAATCCCTTCTGACAAGGATTAAAAGTAAAAATCAAATCTGAAAAATCCGATGGAGTTGAATTAGGAAAAGATGGAAGAATTTTATGTAAGAAATTTCTAATTTGTAAGTATCTAAAAAAATTAGATTTAGGTAATTCAAATTTGTTGGATAGTTGATCAAAAGACATCAAAGTACCTTCAAAAAAAAGATCACGAAAACATTTTATACCTTTCCTTTTCCATATACTAAAAGCTTGATCTGTCAATGAAGGTTTAAAAAAAAAATTACATAAAATAGGGCTGTCCAGAGCAAAGTTTTTCAGATTAAAGAATTTGCGAAATTGAAACCAAATTCGTAGTGTATGTTTAACAACAGGGTTAGATATCTGTTTATTGAATTTGGCTAAATCAATAGGAAGAAAAGAACCAAGAACGGAAAATATAGAATATCCCTTAACCTCACTACATTCCAAATTTACCCACTGTGGGCACACAGGTGAATCCAAATCTAGTTTCCAGTACATTAGGTTACGAATATTATTCGCCCAATAATAAAATCTAAAGTTAGGTAAAGCTAGACCACCATCTTTTTTAGACTTTTGTAATTGCCTTTTGCTTAACCTAGGATTTTTATTTTGCCAAACAAATGAGGAAATCTTTGAATCAATATTATCAAAAAAAGATTTAGGAATAAAAATTGGTAAAGCTTGGAATAAATATAAAAATTTCGGTAAAATCATCATTTTAATAGCATTAATCCGACCAACTAATGATAAAAATAAGGGAGACCATCTAGTAGTAAGTTGCTGAATTTGATGAAGCATAGGTAAAAAATTCAGTCCAAATAAATCTTTATATTTCTTGGTGATTTTTATACCTAAATAGATAAAGTTATCAGTAACAACTTTAAATGGCATCCTATCACTCAATAAAGTTTGCGCATTTAAAGGGAATAACTCACTCTTATCTAAGTTTAACTTATAACCAGAAAAACTACCAAATTGAGCCAACAAGGATAAAATAGCAGGAATAGACCTACTAGGATTAGAAATATATAACAACAAATCATCAGCATAAAGCGATAATTTGTATAATTTCTCATTACGGGTAATACCAAAAATATTAGGAGACTCACGAATAGCAATAGCTAAAGGTTCTAATGCAATATTAAATAATAAAGGACTTAAAGGACAACCTTGTCTCGTACCACGAGATAATTGAAAAAAAGAGGATCTATAATTATTTGTAAGAACAGAAGCAACAGGTTTATAATATATTAATTTAATCCATGATATAAAATTAGGACTAAAATTAAAGTTTCTCAATGCATTAAATAAATATGTCCATTCAACTCTATCAAAGGCTTTTTCAGCATCTAATGAGATAACACATTCTGGGGTTGTAGGTGATGAAGTATAAATTATGTTAATCAATTTTCTAATATTAAAAAAGGAATATCGATTCCTAATAAAACCAGTTTGATCTTCTGAAATAATCTGTGGTAATACCTTTTCTAATCTAATGGCTAAAATTTTTGTAAGAATCTTAGAGTCTACATTTAATAAAGATATAGGGCGATAAGATGCACATAAGGTAGGATCTTTATCTTTTTTAAGAATTAAAGAGATAGTAGCTTCATAAAACGATTGAGGTAATCTCTTCTTAACAAACGCATCATTAAAGATTTCACATAGCCAAGGAGAAAGCAATAAAGAAAAAGTTTTAAAAAATTCTACAATAAAACCATCAGGACCAGGAGCTTTCCCTGAATTCATTGATGAGATAGCCTCTCTTATTTCATCCATAGAAATAGGAGCATCAAGCAAGCTACAATCTTCATCTATCAGTTTAGAAATATTCAAATTATTAAAAAAATTATCCATCGTAAACCGGTCACCGTCAAATTCTGATTGATATAAAGATTTATAAAAATCTTGAAAAGTGTTATTAATTTCTTTATAATCAGTAGTTAAATTACCGTCTTGTTTACGAATTTTAATAATTTGTCGCTTAGTCGAAATAGCTTTTAATTGATTAGCTAACAATTTACCAGTTCGATCACTATGAATATAAAATTGAGCCCTAGTCTTAATTAATTGATTCTCAATTGAAGAAGATAATAATAAACTATGTTCCATTTGAAGCTCAACTCTCTTCTTATAAAGTTCTTTGGTAGGAGTAACGGAATAAATCTTATCAATTTCTTTAATTTTATCCACCAATAAAGCTATATCTGAATATCTTTGTTTTCTTTTACCAGCGGAATATGAAATAATTTGTCCACGAATAAAAGCCTTGAAAGAGTCCCAAAGTATTCCTTTATCAATCTCTTCATTATAGTTTGTTGAAAAAAATAAGTCAATTTGTTGTTTTATGAAGGTAATAAATTCTGGATCTTGAAGTAAAGTAGCATTAAGTCTCCAAGATCTAGTATTGATAGAAGAATCCGAAATCTTGATAGATAACTTCAAAGGCGCATGATCCGAAATAGCAATAGAATCGTATTTACAATCAATAACATCTGTTAATAAACGATGATCAATAAGAAAGTAATCAATTCTAGAATAACTATGATATACATGTGAAAAAAATGAAAATTCTTTACCTTTAGGGTTCAAAAACCGCCATATTTCAGTAATTCCAGAATCAACCATAAAAGAATTAATAAGTAAAGCTGATCTATTCGGAAGAGTTCGAATAGGTTTAGATCTATCCATCGAAGGATTCAAACAACAATTAAAGTCTCCACCCATAATCAACATATATTCATTCAAATTAGGAAGAGAAGTAAATAAACGTTTAAAAAATTCAGGACAATCAAAGTTTGGAGCATAAATATTAACTAAAACAACTTTCCGATTAAAAAGTGAACCAGTTATCAACAAAAATCTACCCTGTGGATCAGAAATAATTTCATAATGTGTAAACGAAATTGAGGCGTCTATAAAAATAGACACACCCCTAATTTTAGCGGTACAATTTGAGTGAAATTGTTGACCTTTCCAGAACCTAAAAAAACGTTGATTATCCTCCCTCCTAATGTGGGTCTCCTGTGCAAAAATAATATTAGCGTTCAATCTATGGAATACTTTAAATATTTTTTTACGTTTAATCGGATGATTTAAACCATTAGTATTCCACGAGATAAAGTTAATAGATTTATCCATCATACCAATATTAATTGTGTGTATCATAAAAGGTTAAAAAGACACATAACCCACAATTTAGGAAGAAGGAAAATTGATTCAGGAGCAACCGGAGATCCTGACACCTCAACAATATTAACAATTTAAAGTCAGCCCATAAACTAAAAGCAAAAAAATAAAAAGCAAAAGCATGAAAAAAGATCCCTCCCCCCTCCCCCCACCCTTTGAAAAAAAGCCAAGCGGCAGGCGCATAAACTAATACTAATATTACCCCCATTTCAAGATGGCAGCTCCATAAGAAAATTTTTTAAGAAAAAACTATATAACACCCCAATTAAAATATAGAGTTGCAAAAAAAAAAAAATATATATATATATATATACACATACACACCCATATCAGACAAATCAAAAAAAAACTAAAATAGTAAAACCAGAAAGATCATTAATAAAAAAAATGCACATTAAAGTTTAAAAATGTGATACACCTTTAAAAAAGAAATTCCATATTCAGATACAAAGATGACGTTTCACAAGCCAAGACTTATGGGAAGAAGAAACGACATTTTGAGAAAGCCATATTACAAAATATGAATATAAATTCAGCAATCTAATAAGAAAATTTAGTAAAAAAGTTATCAAAATAGAATATTTTTATAAAAAAAAAAGATTTAATAGACACTACAACATATTTAAAAAAAAACTAAAGAAAAAGAATTCAAAACCTTTGTTCCATTTCTAAATACAGGCAAGCAAATAAACGCTTATAAAAAGTAAAGACTTATGGGAAGAAGAAACGACATTTTGAAAAAAAATAATTCATTATTACAAAATACAAACGTATATAAAAAAAGGATATAATAAAAATTAAAACAGCATCTATAAGCAATAATAATAGTAGTAAAAAAAAAGACCCAGACCCATAGTTCAAAATAAGAAGTTATAACCCAACTTCCAGGGTTAAAACTTAAAATGAAATAACATCCTCTCTCCAAAAAAAAAATCTTCAATGTAACTCATAGTTCAAGTTGCACTAGAGGATCGATATTCTTCAACAAATTTCTTCGCTTCTTCAGGAGTGATAAAAAAGTGTAGACTGTTGTCGGGCAGCACCATTCTAAGTTTCGCCGGATACATTAAAGCTTGTTTAAATCCAATCGAATGAATCTCTGCCATCACTGGTTTAAAAGCGATCCTGGCTTTCATAACTTCATACGAGTAGTCTTCAACTATTCGAAATGAATAATTTCTGTAGGAGATCATACCTTTTTTACGAGCTAATCGAATTAGAAGCTCTTTTTCACGAGGATAATGAAGGCGAACAATCACCGCTCGTGGTTTATCAGACACAGACGAAAGCCTCGCAACTCTATGAGCGCGGTCAATAACAGGTTCGTTTTTCAAACCTTCACCACCGAAAATTTCCCACAGTAATTTAGAGAAAAATTCAGTTAAATCACCGGACTCAACTTTTTCGGGAATTCCGATGATGCGCAAATTCTGTCTGCGAGAACGATTTTCAAGATCAGTAATTTTAAACTTGTACTGATCTAAAGTTTTAGCAGTCGACTCTATCTTCTTCTCTAACACTTCAATTGTACGTGCTTTTTCACAAATTGATTGTTCAAGAGTCGTGATCTTATTTCCATGCTGTTGAACCTCTAACGCCTGCGACTGAAACTTAGTTTCAAGCGATTTAACAACTCCTTCAAGATCGGATATTCTCGAAGTAATCCTCCTTTCAAAACTTAACAGTTTACTGTCCAATTTACCTTCTAGTCTGCCTTCCAGAGCCGCAAATTTAGCATCCAGTTTATTGTCCAATTTACTTTCCATAGCCGCAAATTTAATATCCAGTTTAGTGTCCAAAAGACCAACAATTGCGTCGATGGATACAGGATCCTTAGCCGATTTCTTACTTGTAGCCATTTTAGGTTTGACAAGATTAGATCAAGTATTATTTTAGGAAAAAAGGGTCAATCAAAGGTAGCAACTCATATGATTAAGTTCGAAAAGGTCTAATTAAAGGGTGATTATAGTTAAAAAAATAAAGAGCGCCTAAAAGGCAGATGCTTACGCCGCCATCTTGAAACTCCACCCCTACTTCCTTCATTATCTTCCTCAGTGGTTCTACAATCTCAGCATATTCTCCAATCCTGTCATTATATCCTATATCCTGTCATTCCCGGAAACGTCATCATCTGCCCTACTGTCTGGGGCTTTGGAGCCTTCGTTATGGCTTCAATCTGACTTGGTGCTACTGCCTTTACATCTTTAGATACCATCCTCCCTAAGTATTCCACCTGCTGCTTGCAAAATTGCAGCTTTTTCTTAGATTCTTTATGTCCTCCATACGCCAGTTTCTCTAACAGAGTAATAGTATCCTGTTCACACTGTTCCTCACTTTCAGAGAAAATTAACAAATCATCCACATACTGTATCACTGTACTTTCCAGCGGAATGCCATCCAAATCTGCCTTCAATACTTGGTTAAAAACATGCGGCGAATGCTTAAATCCTTGTGGCATTCTAGTATAGGTGTACTGGTTGCCTCTGTATGTAAATGCAAACAAATACTGACACTGTTCGGCTAGGGGAATGCTGAAGAAAGCCGAACAAAAATCAATCACTGAAAAGTTGCTCGCTTCTGATGGGATATTAGTCAGCAGCGTTTGTGGATTTGGGACCACTGCTGCCAAATCCTCCACTACCTCATTCACTGCTCGTAAGTCATGCACCAGTCTCCACTTAGACTGCTTTTGGGACAGGCAACAGCAGAGTATTGCAGGGGCTGTTTACCCTCGTAAGTACTCCTGCCTCTAACAGTCCCTGTATTGTCAGTGCTATACCTTCTTCTGCTTCTGGTCTTAAGGGATATTGTGGTCTCCTAGGTGGAACTGCTCCTTTCTTTAACCTTCTTCCACCAAACTGGCTGTTTTTATTTTCCCCACGTCCGTGTCATGTTGCGACCACAGAATAGATGGCAACTTGTCCAACCTTTTATCTTTCTGCTGGCCCTCTACCTTCCCCAACAATGGCATGTGTGGCTGAGGAGTCATAGTTCCTGTCACATCTATGTTTACTCCTATCTTAACGTAGTTGTTGTCTCCGGATATCCATACCTCAGGCATAAATTTTCTCCAGACCGTTACGGTGCTTACCTGGTTTACTAGGGGTCCTAAGTCTTTAGACTGGTATCCCTCATTTACCAGCAGGGTTATGTGTGGTACAGCTTCCGGTACCCTATACCATTTCTCCAAAAAGGTATTCCAGCTGACTTGCAGGGCCGCCCCCTGCTTCCCAATTACTATGGCTTCTCCTTTCAGGTGTTGTCGGATATCTGTCCTCAGGTTCCATCTCTCCTCTACCTCCTTACTCTGAGTCTCATCAAAAATTACAGTACAATGTAACTCAGATTTGGGCACTACAGCCTCAGGTAATATGGCCTGCATGCCCTGTTTCCACTTTTCCCAGGTATCCCAGATCTGATCTCCTATGTCCCCTATCCAAAAAACATTGGCTCTCTTAGCCTCCCTAACTACTAGCTGAGCATCTGTTATTTCCACGCTCAGCCTGTTCCTAGTACATTCCAATTTTAATTCCAGTTTCAATAAAGCATCTCTGCCTAACAAATTAATCGGAGTTCCTTTAGATAGTAGTCCTGTCTGGGCTGTTGCTTAAATCTACCATGTCCCTGATAGGGCATCTGTGCAAATGTTCCTCCGAAGACATTCATTATTGGCATGGGGTTTTCTGGCTCTTGATTGACAGAATGACCAGTTCCTCCATCTAGCGGTGCTTCATTCACTGTAATGGCTGTACTCACACTGGTGGTTGCTGGCAGCATCTTTTTGCTTTTCTCTTTATCATTCTTTTTCAATTCTTCGAGCTGCATTTGCAATAGCTTTTGCTGCACCTCTTCTTGCTGCTCAGCCAGCTTTCGTTTGTCTCTCCGATATTTCTCCACCGCGTGGACTACGTGATCGCTGAATGCTTGTGGGGTCAGCGACGACAGCCCAACAACTTCCTCCAATTTAGATTTGACCTGCAGAGGCATTGCATCCAGAATGCTTTGTCAGAACAGTGAGTTCAGAAACAAGCTATTTTCCACCTCTTGCTCAATCTTCAGTCTCCACCTTCTCAACTGGTCTTCTATGTAGGCTGCTGGGTTTTCAGTGTCTCCCTGTGGTTCCCCCTTTAAAGCTTTGGGGTCCACTCTGGGTGGATAAAGCTTCCTGAGGGCCTGCCATACCCTCTGCTTCACTGGATCAAAACTAACTCCGTTAGTCTTTGGGTTGTCCACGTTCTGTAAGCCAGCCATTTCCATCGGCTCTTTTAGCTTGGAAGTTCCCATCAATCTTATCAGCAGTGCCTTCAAATCTCCCATAGCCAACAATCGTCCTGTTGTTTCCTCCTCGAAGGCCCTAATCCACTTTTCTGCCCCCTTGTGCAGATTAGGCAGAGTATTTTTCAGCCCTTCCAGGTCCTGGGATCCCCAAGGTATATACTGTACTTGTCCCGATCTTTTTACTAGCAGTGGCAGCATTTCCTTCTCACCGTTCCATGTAATCAAGCTTCCTTCCTCACCTGATTCTTCATCTGTTGCTGGCCCTATTTCTACTGGCTGCCACTCATTCCTCCCTGGGGTATAGCTTCTCCCTTGCTCCTTCTCTTCTCTAGTCCCCTCTTCCATCTCCAATACCTGCCTCTCCGTTCTCTTTCGAGCTTCTTCCAAACTCTCGTCTCCTACCTTCCTCCAAATTCCTCTCAACTCACTGCATTCTTGCCTTCTAGATTATTCCCATTCCCTTCTTGATGGTCCGTCTCTACAGTATAATCGATACTCCTCATAATCCCTTTCAACTTCTCTTTCCATCTCCCTTCTTTTCTGTTCCATCTCCCTTCTTTTCTGTTCCATCCTTATCCTTTCTCCCTCTATCTTGTTCTTCAACACCTGTCTCACCCTCTCATATTTCCTTCTTTCCTCCTCAGGGTCCCAGACCTCTACTTCCCCCTGCAGGCTTACTGTTCCTGATATCATGGGGCACTGCTTGAGTGTTCCCTGCTCATTATAGGGAGGGGGTCTTTCTACTTCTTTTAAATCCGGGTATGGAGCTGAAGCCGGATTTCTGTTAGGCTTTTCCTCTCCCTCACCTGACTGTTTTTCCTGTTTCCTTGCATCTTTTTCGTTTATTATCAATATCCTGCCTGTCTTTCTCAATCTCTGTCCCTCCATCCTAAAAAGTTTCAATACTTCCATCTCCTGCTCTCTTCTTTATCATTTGGTTTATGATTTTTAATTAGTGCTTCCATCTCTTCACACAAACTTACATCGAATATTCCTTCTTTTGGCCATTTTGTGCATAGGTTTTTGGTTCTTTTTTCCCATTTATCTGAAATTGCAGTGATCTCACCTCTATTTACCGGAAATTTCTTGCACAGTATGTCTACTGCTGTTCCTTTTTCCTCCACCATGTTATTTTCTTCTCTTAGGTATTATTATTTTTTAAAATCTCACAGCTCAAATACTTCCCTTATCCTAACTCTACGCCTAGCCCTACAGTCTATTCTACCAGTGTTCAAGCAATTTATCAAACTCTTCTTACCTTTTATTTCGTTCTGCCCGAGCAGTCCCCAACCTAGGGCAGTTTCCACAGAACTTTCTCTTCACTGTCCCTGCCCGTTCAGCCCTTCGTCTCATATGAAGCAGTATCCACAGGGACTTACCAACACCACGTGGAATTTTTCTCTACTCAACTTTTTATTACCTTATTCGTACTTACCCCCACTGCAGTGTTCTCGATCAATCCTCTGAGCCTCCTGTCAACCCCCAATTCTGCCAGATTCTTTGGATCGGAGAGACCCTTCGGCAGTTGCTACACACCTCTGAGTCCCTGAGACCCCCAAAACCAACAGAATTTTAGTCCAAATTTTTGCAAAAAGCGCTTACCTTTTTTCTGGGAGCACCCATAATTCTGTCAGCTTTGTGAGGGCTCCCGAGGGACCGGGAAGCGGCCTCAACCCGCCGAATCCTTTTTGCGGGTCTCTTTCCGATCCTGTTCATGGTTACTTGAAATGACCAGGAGACGCAGACGATCCTTCGAGAAGTTTAAACCTTTATTTGCAAACAAAGGCTGAGGCAATCAATGGACTTGTCACCGAAAGCCCGCCGAGCTCCGGTGTACAGCATTCTTTATAGTAATTTCTTATCTTGATTACATTTCGGTTTTATCAGCATACCCAATCATTCTTTAGTTGCATATCATCGATACATTAACTAATCAATCGCTCTTGCCTAGCTCTCGGTGCGCCACCAGTATTTCTTTCCAGTTCACATCTTGGGCCTCATTCCTGGCCACGGTTGTTTCTCAGTCAGCCTCCCTTAACCTCCCTCACATTACATTTCCTGTTCATAGCATCCTGTCTGCCACCGTTATCTCTGCATAAGCCAGTCTATTTAATAATATATGGGGTACATTTCAGCTAATTGGTGCTGCTAAGGATAAACAGATGTTCTGTAACTGCCATGGCATGTAGCTAAGAGAATATGAGGTATCTAGTAAAACAATACAGAGTAAAATGTATCTAGTAAAAGAATGCATTCCGTACATAGGAGTGATTACATAGTATAGTAAATAGCTAGTACATAGTGATTACATTTCAGGTATGTATTTCTCAATAGTCTCACCACATCAGATATAATAGATGACCCCAGCAGATTTCCTGGTGAAGTGTTGCCTCACCCAGAAGAACTGTTTGGGGCCCTGAATGAAGGTGAGGAAG
The DNA here is from genome assembly GCF_030144855.1 of Hypanus sabinus. Lineage (NCBI taxonomy): Eukaryota > Metazoa > Chordata > Chondrichthyes > Myliobatiformes > Dasyatidae > Hypanus > Hypanus sabinus. The sequence goes on along the minus strand of NC_082719.1, from coordinate 41,794,386 downwards.
TGAATGGGTAGGTGTAGAACTTCTGCCACATGCAGGGGTAAGTGCTAGGAGGGGGAGCATTGGGGAGGGACAAATGGGCAAGAGAATTATTGAGGAATGTGGAGGGTCTGGGGGAGGGTAAAAATGTGTTTGGTGGTAGGGTCCTGTTGAAGATGATGGAATTTGTGGAGAATTATGTGTTGGACGTGGAGGTTCGTAGGATGGAAGGTGAGGACAAAAGGAACTTTCATTGTTAAGGTGGCAGGAAGATGGGTTGAGTGCCGATATCCAGGAAATGGAAGAGATGCAGGTGAGAGCAGTATCAATGGCAGAGGAAGGAATACCCCTTTCTTTGAAGAAGGAATTACATCTTTTATATCCTCACTCTAGGAATAGATGCAGCAGAGACAAAGGAATGGTATTTTTACAGGGTAGGAAGATGTATTGTCAAGATAGCCGTGGGAACCAGTAGATTTTTAAAAGATACTGGTAGACAATTTGTCTCTAGAGTTGAAGACAGAGATTGAGAAAAGGGCGAGAGGTTTCAGAAATGGACCAACTGAATTTAAGGGCAGGTTGGAAGTTGGAGACCAAGTTGGTGAGCTCAGCATGGGAACATGAAATGGCACCAATATAATCGTTAGTGTAATGTAGGAAGAGTTGGGAGGCATGAATGTGGAAAGATTGGAATATGGGCTGCCCACTTAACCAATGAAAAGGCAGGCATAGCTGGGTCTCATGTGGTTGCCTGTGGCTACCCCTTGAGTTTTCAGGGAGTGAGAAGAACCGAAAGAGAAGTTGTTGAGGGTGAAGACCAGTTCCACCATTTGGAGGGTGGTAGACGTGGAAGAGAACTGTTTGGGTCTGTTGTCGAGAAAGAAGCAGAGAACCTTAAAAGCCTTATTGATGGGGGATAGAGATATATAGGGACAGGATATCCATGGAAAATGTAACAACCAAGTTGTTGAGGAGATTGAGAGCATGTGAACCATCATGGATGTAGGATGGAAGGGACTGAACCAGGGGGATAAAACAGAGTCGAGATATGGCACCGGCCTCATGTCTTTGCAGGGGCCTAAATAGATCTGATCCAAGAAGGTTCCATGGCATTTGAAGTAGTTACTGGGTTTTAATAATGATCACTGTTGTACATTGTACATGTAGACCATAAGATACAGTGCTTATGAAAAGTATTCAGCCCTCCCCCAGAATTTTTCATAGTTTATTGTTTTATAACATTGAATCACAGTGAACTTAATTTGGCTTTTCTTTGACACTGATCAACAGAGAAAAACATTTTCTTGTCAATGAAAACAGATCTCTCCAAAGTGATCTAAATTAAAGCACAAATATAAAATGCAACATAATTGATTGCATAAGTATTCACCCTTTTAATATGACACACCAAATCATCACTGGTGCAACCAATTGGTTTTAGAAGTCACATAATTAGTTAAATGGAAATCACTGTGTGCAGTCAAGGTGTTTCAATTGATCATAGTAAAAATATATCTATCTGGAAGGTCCAACTGCTGGTGAGTCAGTATCCTGGTAAAAACTACATTATGAAGACAAAAGAACACTGCAAGCAACTCTGTGAAAAGGTTATTGAAAAGTGCAAGTCTGAAGATGGATTACAAGAAAATTTCCATTTCACTGAATATCTCCAGGGCTACAACTAAGTCAATCGTCAAGAAATGGAAAGAATATGACACGGCTGTAAATCTGCCTAGAGCAGACAGTCCTCAAAAACTGAGTGACTGTGCAAGAAGGGAACTAGTGAGGGAGGCCACCAAGCGACCTATGACAGCTCTGGAGGAGTTACAAGCTTCAGTGGCTGAGATGGAGAGACTGCGCGTACAACAACTGTTGCCCAGGTGCTTCACCCGTATCAGCTTTATTTATGGCAGAGAAGCAAAGTGAAAGCCACTGTTGGGGAAAAAAAACTGTCATGAAATTTTGGATAGAGTTTGCTGGTAGGCATGTGAAATCAGCTGGAAGAAAGTTGTGTGGTCTGATGAAACCAAAATTGAGCTTTTTGGCCATCACAATAAACACAATATTTGGCATAAGCCAAACACAGCACATTATCAATAACACACCTTCCCTATCCTGCATCTCCCAGTGGCAACACATTTTAATTCCATATCCCATTCCCATTCTGATATGTCTATCCATGGCCTCCTCTACTGTCAAGATGAAGCCACACTCAGGATGGAGGAACAACACCTTATATACTGGTTGGGTAGCCTCCAACCTGATGGCATGAACATTGACTTCTCTAACTTCCATCGATTCCCCTCCTCTCCTTCTTACCCCATCCCTGATATATTTAGTTTTTTTCTCCTCTCCTTTTTTTTCCTCACTCTGCCCATCACTCTGCCTGTTTTCCATCTCCCTCTGGTGCTCCCCTCCCCCTTTCTTTCTCCCTAGGCCTCCCGTCCCATGATCCTTTCCCTTCTCCAGCTCTGTATCCCTTTTGCCATTCACCTTTCCGGCTCTCAGTTTCACCCCACCCCCTCCAGTCTTCTCCTAAAATTTTGCATTTTACCCTCCCTTCCTACTTTCAAATCTCTTGCTATCTTTCCTTTCAGTTAGTCCTGATGAAGGGTCTCAGCCCGAAATGTTGACAGTGCTTCTCCCTGTAGATGCTGCCTGGTCTGCTGTGTTCCAGCAGCATTTTGAGTGTGTTGCTTGAATTTCCAGCATCTGCAGATTTCCTCATGCTACATAAATATTGTATATGGTTTCATTGCACATCTGTATTTTGTACTATTTTTTAATGCACATTTTCTATTTTTTTCATATCTTAATGCTTACATTTGGCATCGAACAACCTTGCAGCAATAATTTCATTAAGGATAAATATTTTATCTTATCTTAAAACATGAAAATTTCCAGTGAGGGGAAGAGTGCTGTGAAAACTTTTGATAGGCACTATAATTTGGACTAAGTTGGAACAGAGGGTTGTGATGAAAAGCTATTTCTCAGACAGGAGAGAGGTAGATACTGATGTTTCCCCTGGGACTACTGTCTGTGCCTAACTGTTTTGATGTATATAAATCACATGATCTTGTAGGAAAAAGCTCCACTTTCCAAATTTGAGGATGATAAGCAAAGCTGTCAGACAGCATTGAAGAGAATGGTGAGAAACTGCAGCAGGATATAGACAGATAGAATGGATAGAGAGATGCAAGATGAAGCTTTCATGAAGAGAAATGCCAGACAGTGCATTTTTATAAGAAGATTGAGGGAAATAAAACAATAAAGGATGCTGTTCCTAAAGGAATTTAGGAGCAGTAGACATAGGATATGAGTGCACACGTCATTCAATGTGGGAGTGTCATGGTTACTTGAAATGACCAGGAGACGCAGACAATTCTTCGAGAAGTTTAAACCTTTATTTGCAAACAAAGGCTGAGGCAATCAATGAACTTGTCACCGAAAGCCCGCTGAGCTCCGGTACAGCATTCTTTATAGTAATTTCTTATCTCAGTTACATTTCGGTTTCATCAGCATACCCAATCAATTTATAATTGCATATCATCTATATATTAACTAATCAATCGCTGTTGCCTAGCTCTCGGTGCGCCACCATTATTTTTCACCCATTCGCATTGGGACCTTATTCGTGGCCAAGATTATGTTTTCCAGACAACCTCCCTCACAGTACATTCCTGCTCGCACCGTCATCTCTTACTAAACAAAGGTTGAGTGTAATACATGGGATACATCTCAGCTAATAGTGCTGCAGAACAAACAGGTGTTCTGTAAGTGCCATAATATGCAGCTAAGAGAGTACAAAGTATCTAGTGAAAACAACACATAACAAAATGTGTCTAGTAAAATAATACATACTAATATTCAGTATCTAGAAGTGATTACATAGTATAGTAAATAGCTAATACATAGTGATTATATTTCAGGTATATATAGTGATTATGTCAGATATATTTCTCAATAGGAGCAGTCGACATGGGATATGAGTGCACACGTCATTCAAGAATGCAGGGCAGATTGAGAAAGAGGTAATTAGGACAAACACAAGTCAGGGCTTTAACATTAGAGCCAACGTGGGTAAAAACAGGGAAGTCATGTAGAAACTTTAAGTCTGTGATTTAGCCTGTTCTGTGATCTATTCTAGTTATCTTATTAAAGATGTGAAGGCACTAGACATGTCCCAAAGGAAATTTACAGTAATGGTGTCTAGAATAAGAGACTGCAGTTCCAAGGGTAAGTTGGAGAGACCAGACCTGTTTTCTCAAAGGAAGAGTTAGCCAAGAAGATATCCAACAGAAGTATGGAGAATGATGTGAGGTCTGGACAGGGTGGAGAGTGGACGGCTCTTCACACTGGTGGAAGTGGCCAAGGGCCAAAGGTGACAGGTATAAACTGAATTAAAGAAATAAGAGTGACACAAGGAAAAACATGATTTCAAAGGATATGTTTAGATTCTAGAATGCACTGTCTACAAGTGCAGTGGTGACAGGTTTTATTGTGGGACCGGTCAAAACACTGATGAGGAAAAGTTTGAGGCTACAAAGAAAGAGAAAGGACTGTAATCAGAGAGTTACTCTGGTGGTAGAGCTTGGCACAGGCGTGATGGGCTGAATAGTGTACTTCTTCGCTACAGCCTGCTGACAAGTTGAGGAGAGCTGAGACAGAAGTGACAGCAGCTGCAAACCATTCAGGCTGCAGAATGGGAGAGACTACAGAAAAGGTCTGCTTCTAAGAGCAGCAGAATTAAGAAGGTGAGAACTATCTCACATTCTCACTAATGCACTGCAAAGAATCTTTGCAGTAACCCAACCAAGTTAAGATAAAAATCTGAGGCCGGGGTTCTGACACTCACAGAGAAGTTCAGCATTAGGCTACCATTATTCATGATTCTCCAGCTACTTCTGAGATGGAGAGAGGGGTCATGCTGGGGAGACTGTAGATCACTCAGAATTATGATGTTTATAAATTCTGCTGAAGCTGTATCTCCAGGCTAATTGATAACACCTCAGACTATTGTGGCTCTGTACTTCTCTTATCCTGCCCACTTTTAAGACCCTAGAACCTGCCTCAGTTGAAAGCTTAATGATATAGACCCAAACAAAAGTGAATGTATGGTAGCTTCAGCCTAATGTATGGAGGGCATCAAGAAAAGATATCAGAGACCATGAGGACAGATTGATTGAGAACTAGGAAACTTATTCCAGCAAACAACCTCAATGTAAAGTTAATAGGGATCAATTTAAAAAGCATAAAACCGCAAATTCTGGGAATTTAAGTTAAAAGTGGTGCTTTATAGAGTTTTGATCAAAACCTATCTGGAGATGTTTAGATGAAAAGGTTATTGTCCCAGAGGGTTAACTCAGTTTCTTTCTCTTCAGATGCTACCCCGTACTCAGTTGCTAGTTCATTAGCATTCTGGTTCTGGCCACCTACAGAATGTAAGCAGAGAGATAAAGCACTCTCCACAATCACTAACAATTTTCCAAACAGGGAAAAATACTAAAAATAAGTTAGTCTGTGCTTAATTTCCCTGGAAATTTACAACTTCTAAATGCAGAGTGGGCTTTCAAATAAACCTCAAAATTTGTCAGCTATAAATTATAACGCCCTTAGCATGCCAAGTGTGGGGAAGATGTTGGAGTCGATTATTAAGGATCAGGTCTTGGCGTACTTGGAGACACATGATATAATAGGCCAGAGTTGGCATGGTTTCCTCAAGGGAAAATCTGGCCTGACAAATCTATTGGAATGTTTTGAAGAAATAACAAGCAGGTTAGACAAAGGGGAATCGGTTGATCTTGTGTACTTGGATTTTCAGAAGGCCTTTGACAAGGTTCCACACATGAGGCTACTTAACAAGCTCTGAGCCCATGGTATTACAGGAAAGATTCCAGCATCGATAAAACAGTGGCTGATTGGCAGGAGGCGAAGAGTGGGAATAAAGGGTGCCTTTTTTGGCCAGCTGCCGATGACTAGTTGGTCTATCGGAACTGATTCTTTTTACATTATATGTCAATGATTTGGATGATGGAATTGATGACTTTGTTGGAAAGTTTGTAGACAATATGAAGATAGGTGGAGGGGCAGGTAATTTTGAGGAAGTAGGGAGGCTACAAAAGGGCAGACAGATTAGGAGAATGGGCAAAGAAATGACAGATAGAATATAGTGTCAGGAAGTGTATTGTCATGCACTTTGTTAGAAGAAATAAAAGGGTTGACTATTAGCATTCATTTCAAGTGGACTGGAATATAAAAGCAAGAATGTAATGTTGAGACTTTGTAAGCACTGCTGAGCCCTCACTTGGTCTATTATAAGCAGTTTTGGGCCCCTTAGAAAGTATATGCTGAAACTGGAGAGGGTTCAAAGGAGGTTCACAAAAATTAATCCAGGATTGAATGGCTTGTCATTGAATGGTGTTTGATGGCTCTGGGCTTGTATTCATTGGAATTCAGAAAAATGAGGAGTAACCTCATTAAAACCTATCAAATAGTGAAAGGCCTTGATAGGTTGGATGTAGAGAGGATTTTTCCTATGCTGGGAGAGTCTTAAGACTGGAGGACACAACCTCCGAATAGAGGGGCGTCATTTTAGAACGAAGATGAGAAGGATTATTTTAGCCAGATAGTATGAAATTTTTTGCCACTGTAAACTGTGGAGGCCAAGCCTTCATGTATATTTAAGGCAAAGGTTGATAGATTTTTGACTGATCAGGGCATGAAGGGATACGGACTGATCAGGACATGATGGGATACGGAGAGAAGGCCGAAGATTGGGGCTGAGAGGAAAATTTTGTTCAGCCATGATGAAATGATGAAACAGACTCGATGGACCAAATAGCCTAATTCTGCTCCTATAGAGTGGCTATAAGAAGTATTCATTCCCCCTTGGAAGTTTTCATGTTTTATTGTTTTACAACATTGAATCACAGTGGATTAAATTTGAATTTTTTTACACTGCTCAATAGAAAAAGTGAGAACAGATCTCTACAAAGTGATGTAAATTAATTACAAATGTAAATCACAGAATATTTGATTGCATAGAGTTCATCCCCTTCAATCAGTGTTTAGTAGCTGCCCCGTTGGCAGCAATTGCAGCCTTGAGTCTTTGTGGATAGGTCTCTAACAGCTTTGATCAGTGTCAAAAAAAAAAGTCAAATTAAATTCTTTGTGATTCAATGTTGTAAAAGATGAAAACATCTGGGGGGGTGGTGTGAATACTTTTTATAGACACTGTATATCGAAGCTATCAATTTTTCTTTAAGGCCATGAACCTCAAACTTGTTGCTCAACCTTTTCTGTGGAAGTGGATATAGATATCACATCACTGTATCTCTTCCATCAGTTCTGATCCCTCATTAAGAAATATCCATCATATTGATTGAACACAATTTTTTGCCTTAGCAAATCCATGTTAGCTTGCTTAATCAATTTTCCTCCTGGTGATTTTTAATCTTAATCCAGATTGTATCGCTGAAAGCTTTTCTATCACTAATGTTAAAATGTAGACACAAGAGTGCAGATGCTGAAAGTCTTGAGCAACACACATACAAAATGCTGGAGGGTTTCTCAGCCTAAAACAGTGACTGGTTGATTTCCTTTGCTGGATGCAGCTTGACCTGCTGAGTTCCTTCAGCATTTTGTGTGTTACTAAGATTAAAATGATTGCCTCTATTTGCTGAGCATGAACTTGCTCCCTACTTTGAACTCCGAGTAATGCTTTTTTCTAGGCCACAGTCCACTGACCCCATCCCTGTATCCAAAGAACACTGAATGATTATAATCAGTGTTCTGGTGATTTCTCCTGTTCTCTCAAAGTTCTAAAACGCATCCTAACATGAACCTGTCAACTTTTCTAATATCTCCATGCTGTCAAATTTCAATAAATGTATAGCACAACTATTTTTAGTTAGAAGCGTCTGATTCCTTGGAGGGAGCAGATGTAGAACAGGCATTTAGCATTAAAGAGCTGCCTTCAGAATCTGTGTACAAAGTCTAATTTTTGAATTACCGAAAGAACATTTTTGGGATTTTTGTTCAATGTTGGCAACTAATCTGAAACACTTACTTTGCTCTCTTTGTTTTCAGCAGCCCTCTGATTCAGCCCAATTCTTGTGGGTATTTACTATTAGAAGCTTAACATAAGCAACCTTTCTTGCATTAACTTCCTTTATATATTCTGTCATCCAATGTGATCTGGATTTTATTTTTAACTTGCTCTTTATGGGAATGGAGCTCACCCTTCTTTGAACCACCATTTCCTTAAAAGCAACCCATTGTTCAGCTACAGTTTTGCTTGCTGAATGAGAATCATTCAAGAACAAGCGGAGCTACCATTCTTTTTAGTGTTAAAGTCTTTAGAGTGGCTTCGGCTCATCAGGCTTGTAAGTTAGTCACTTGCTCTATGTTCTTATTTGTTCATTGCTTATCAATAGTGCATAGTGTAGTGAGAATGGCTCCCGGGGCAGTGTTCTGTACTGTGTGTGGGATGTGGGAAGTATGGCTGACCGCCAGTCTCTCAGATAAACACATCTGCACCAGGTGCACCGAGCTGCAGCTCATACGAGATGGTGTTAAGGAACTGCAACTGCAGCTCGATGACCTTTGACTCATACGGGAGAATGAGGAGATGATAGACAGGAGCTACAGGGAGGTAGTCACCCCTAGCTCGCAGGAGACCGGTGACAGAGTGACTGTCAGGAGAAAGAGGGAAAATGTGCAGTCAGTGCCGAGTACACCTGTGGCCATTCCCCTCAATATTGTATACAATTTTCGGTATTATTGAGGAGGACGACCTACTGGGGGGAGCCACAGTGACCGGGTCTCTGGCACGGAGTCTGCTACTGTGGCCTAGAAGAGCAGAGAGGTGAAGAGGACTGTTGTGTTGCTAGTAGATTCCTTAGTCAGGAACAGAGATGAGAAGATGAGTTCTGTCGGCATGATAGAGACACCTGGATGGGATGTTGCCTCCCTGGTGCCAGGGTCAGGGATGTCTCAGATCGTGTCCATGGCATTCTCAAGGGCGAGGGTGAGCAGCCAGTAGTCCTGGTGCATATTAGCACCAATGGCATAGATAGACAAGGTGCAGAAGTCCTGAAGAGAGATTTTAGGAAGTTAGGTGAAAGCTGAGAAACAGGACCTCCAAGGTAGTAATCTCTGGATTGCTGCCTATGCCACGTACAGAGTGAGGGTAAGAGTAGGGTAATCTGGCAAGTGAATGTGTGGCTGAGGAACTGGTGTGGGGGCGGGGTGCAGGAGCTCAGATTTATGGATCATTGGGATCTCTTTTGGTGAAGGTATGGCCTGTACTAAAGGGACTGATTGCATCTGAACCCGAGGGGGTCCAATATTCTTCCGGACAGGTTGGCTAGAGTTGTTTGGGTGGGTTTAAACTTTTTTGGCAGGGTGATAGGAATTGGAGTGATAATGCTGAAGATGAGGTAGTTGGTTTACAAATTGAGGCAATGCGCAGTGAGACTCCCAGCAAAGAGAGGCTGATGATTGAGCAAAATTGCAGTCAACAGGATGAGTTGCAATGTAAAAGGCGGACAAAATTGAAAGAGTTGAATACAGGACTAGAGGTGTTATATTTTAATGCATGTAGTATATGAAATAAGATCTGTGAATTTGTTGCACAGTTACAATTAGCAAGAATGATGTTGTGGGCATCAGGGAATCATGGTTGAAAGAGGATTATAGCTGGGAGCTTAACATCCAAGGATTGTATTGAAAGGATAGACAGGAAGGTAGAGAGGGTGGTGTGGCTCTGGTGGTAAAAAGAAATGAAGTGGAATTATTATGAAGAGGTGACATAGGATTGGAAGGTGTTGTATCATTGTTGATAGAGTTAAGGAACTGCAAGGGTAAAAAGAACTTGATGGAAGTTATATACAGGCCCCCAAGCAGTGGTAAAGATGTGGTCTACAACTTACAATGGGAAACAGAAAATGCATTCCACAAGGGAAATGTTACAATAGTCATGGGTATTTCAGTATTCAGGTAGATTGGGAAAATCAGGTTGGAGTGGGATTCCAAGAAGGGGCATTTCTAGAATGCCTACAAGATGGCTTTTCAGAGCAGCTACTCGTTGAGCTTACTAGGGGGTCAGCTATTCTGGATTGGGAGTTGTGCAATGAATTGGAATTAATTAGCTAGCTTAAGGTAAAAGAAAACATTGGGGCAAATAATCATAATGTGATCAAATTCACTGTGAGATTTGAGAAGGAGAAGCTAAAGTCAGATGTATCAGTATTACTGTGGAGTAAAGGAAATCACAGAGGCATGAGAAAGGAGTTGTCCAGTGTTGATTGGAAAATAACACTGGCATGGATGACGGCAGAGCAGCATTGACTGGAATAACTGGAAGCAATTCAGAAGGCACAGGATATATACATCCCAATGAGGAAGAATTATTTTAAAGGCAAGATGATACCATCATGGCTAGCAAGGGAAGTCAAAGCAAACATAAAAGCCAAACAGAGCAAAAATTAGTGATAAATTAGGGGATTGGGAAGATTTTAAATATCAACGGAAGGCAACTAAAAAGTCACTTAAAGGTAAAAGATTGAATATGAAAGCAAGCTACCCAATAATATTAAACAGGATACCAAAAGTTTCTACAGATACATAAAGTGTAAAAGAGAGGTGAGAATGGATATCAAACCACTGGAAAATGATGCTGGAGAGGTAGTAATGGGGGAAAAGGAAATGACGGATGAACTGAATCAGTATTTTGCATCAGTCTTCACTGTGGAATGCACTACAGTATGGTGCAAGTTCCAGGTGTCGGGAAGTGTGTGAAGTTACCATTACTAGAGAGAAGGTTCTTGGGAAACTGGAAGGACTGAAGGTAGATAAGTCACCTGGACCAGATGGTGTACACCCCAGGATTCTGAAGGAGGTAGCTGAAGAGATTGTGGGGGCATTAATAATGATCTTTCATGAATCACTAGGTTCAAGAATGGTTTAAGAAGACTGGAAAATTGCAATTGTCACTCCACTCTTCAAGATGGGAGAGAGTCAGAAGAAAGGAATTTATAGGCCAGTTAGTCTGATCTTGGTGATTGGGAATATGTTGCATTCAATTGTTCAGCATGTAGTTTCAGGGCACTTGATAAAATAGGCCGTAGTCAGCTTGGTTTCCTCAAGGGAAAATCTTGCCTGACAAATCTGCTGGAATTCTTCGAAGAAAAAGCAGGCAGGATAGGCAAAGGGGAATCGTTCGATGTTGTGTACTTGGATTTTCAGATGGCCTTTGAAGGTGCTACACATGAGGCTGTTTAACAAGCTGGTATTACAGCATAGACACTGGCAAGGATAAGACTGAGGCAGACTGGCAGGAGGCAACTGGTGGGAATAAACAGAGCCTTTTCTGGTTGGCTGCTTGTGACTAGTGGCGTTCCACAGGGGACTGTGTTAGGACCGATTCTTTTTATATGTCAATGAGTTGGATGATGAAATGGATGGCTTTGTTACAAGGTTTGCAGGCGATACAAAGGTAGGTTGAGGGACACATAGTTTAGAGGATATAGGGAGGTTACTGAAGGACTTGCGCAGATTAGGAGAATGGGCAAAGAAGTAGCAGATGGAATACAGTGTTGGGAAGTGTATGGTCATGCTTTTTGGGAGAAGAAGTGAAATGGTGGACTATTTTCTAAATGAAGAGAAATTGCAAAAATCTGAGACACAAAAGGATTCTGGAGTCCTTGTGTGGGATTCCCTAAAGGTTAATTTACAGGTTGAGTCTGTGATGAAGGCAAATGTGATATTAGCATTCATTTCAAGAGGACTAGAATATAAAAGCAAGGATGTAATGTCGAGACTTTATAGAGCACTGCTGTGGCCTCACTTGGAGTATTTTGTGCTGTTTTAGGCCCCTTATCTTAGAAAGAATGTGCTGAAACGAGAGGATTCAAAGGAGTTGACAAAAATGATCTTAAATGGCTTTTCCTATGAAGAACATTTGATGGCTCTGAGCCTGTTTTCACTGAAATTTAAAAGAATGAGATGTGACCTCATTGAAACCTATTGAATGGTGAAAGGCCTTGATAGAGTGCATGTAGAACAAATGTTTCTTATGGTGGGAGATTCTAAGACCAGAGGACAGCTCAGGAGAGTGGGCCGTCTTTTTAGAATGGAGATGAGGGCGAATTTCTTCAGCCAGGGAGTGGTTAATATCTGGTAGTTTTTGTCAAAGGCTGCTGTGGAGGCCAAATCTTTATGTATAATTAAGGCAGAGGTTGATAGATTCTTGACTGGTCAGGGCATGAAGGGATTTGGGGGGTGGGGGGGACGTAAGGATATTGGGGCTGAGAGGAAAATTGGATCAGCCATGATGAAATGGTGGAGCAGACTTGATGGGCCAAATGGCCTAATTCTGCTTATATATCTTATAGTCTTATGGTCTTGATAACCTTTGATTTCAGTTTATCAGGCCTGACCATCTCATGTCCCATTGAAATTGGCAGTCCTCCAAATAATTATACTTGCAATGGATTATGTCTTCTTGCTTTTTATAGTTAATATAAACCCTGAGATTATATGTTCTTAAATATTCCCTTAATGAAATATTGTGGTCTTGACCCACATCATTCTCCACTACCAGATGCAGCAATACCTTATCTCTTGTTGGGCCAGTAACATGCCCTAGTAAGTTCCTGGACACATCTTAGAAACTCTTTACCTTTGGCTCTTACTATCCCAGTTTACACAACTGAAATCCCCATTATAAATGTCCTTTTGTTTTGGCACTTTTCTGTAAGCTAGCACATTTGCTCCTCTGTCTCCCACTCATTAGTGTCTTAGAGAATATGTTCAGCAGTGGGATGTTCCTCCTATTATTTCTTAACTTTGACCGTGCAGATTCCGTCTTTAATCCTTCAGCATAATTATTCCTCAGCAGCACCACAGAATGCTCTTTCATCAATAATGCTATCCTTCCACCTTATGTTCCTTTGCAGTCCTTCCTAAACACCCTGTGTCCAGGAATACTTAATGCTAAGTTGCTCCCCTTTTCTGAGCTGAGTTTCTGCTGGCACCACTGTAGATGTGTAATCAGATGAGTAATCATTGAGACCCTCCACTGGTCAGGGTCGACCATCGATGTTACATTCTGTCTGGACTTTGTGATACAAAAACCAGGGCAGGATAACATGGAGAGCAAGCAGGCTCCCCTGTCCCTGCAGCTGGTGAATCAACAGATTTGGCAGCAGTGGCATCACAGGAGTTGCCAGTCTGTGCTGAAATCAACGTAGGACTGCCTTAGGGACTCCAGCTCTGGATTTTTCTTCTGGGTTTACTCCAGAAGCCTACCCATCATTGGGTATAGCCACAAGGCAGAGGAGGTTTGAGATCAGACTTCTGCTTCCCGTACTGAAGATGATCCACCAACCATGGCTGACAAGCCCCATCTGCCTGAAATTACTAGCATTAAGGCTCCAGTAACCGGTCTTTGCCCCTTCTCCTGTCAGTAGAAATGGTTCAGCAGGGTTTAGTAGCTAAACAACATGTGAAGTCCAGGTGCTGGATTTGGCTGTCAGAGGCTATTTGAGACACACACCATTGGGTTCATTTAATACAGTAGGCAGTGGGAGCTCCCCTCCCCCCCCCCCCACCATAAATGGCTATAACCTTAAGGAACCAATTGTGTCTTTAACTCTTGGACTGTGTTTACATAATATCATGTATACTCAGATATATAATTTCCATTTACTCTCTCCACCTTAAAAATACTAATGCTGGCTTTCTCTAGACTGAACTCTCTTCCTCATTCCTTCCTTTAATTTCCTTACCTTTCCTGACTGACTCTTTACTGGTGCTCCATCCCAACGAAGGGTCTCGGCCTGAAACATTGTCTTTTTAATCCTTTCCATAGATGCTGCCTGACCTGCTGAGTTCCTCCAACATTTTGTGCCTGTTATGCTTTACCTCTACAACCTTCTGTCTTTATACACTGCTTTTTCCAGAAGCAGTCTGACCTCTATTGTCCTATGTATTTGCCTTTTCCTTCTTGAATATCACATTTTCGGCAACCCCTATCTTCTGTTTTCAGCTTTGTTATTTTTCTCTTGATTCCACCCATGGCTCCTAGCCATGTACCAAACAAATCTCTGGGTGGGTAACGTGACCACGGTGGTTAGAGGTCAACAAGCTAGCCGGCCAAATGGCATGGATTTATGACTGCAGGTAATTCAACTTTCTGCTAGCTTTAAATCTCTGTCGATGATCTTTTGTAGTATCTGTTTTGCCTCATTGCATTCTCTGCCACCTTCCTGCCACAATTACTTCAGCAAACTGATTGTTCAGTTTTCTAAACTACCACCCTTTTCTCATCTGAAGATTTCTTCTGTAGCAAGTTATTTTTAAGTTGATCAGGGATAGGCTATGTAACCCATAGTCCTGCCTGACAGCTTGGCACTTCAGCACCATTTCGTTTGGTTTATTATCGTCACAGGTACCAAGATACAGTGAAAAGCTTGTATTGCATATTGTTTATACAGATCAAATTATTACATTGTGCATTGAGCTAAAATAAGGTTAAACAATAGCAATGCAGAGTAAAGTAAGCTACTGAAAAAGTGCAAGATCATAACAAAGTAGATTGTGAGGCCAAGAGTCCATCTTACTGTAAAAGAAGCCCACTCAAGAGTCCTTCCAGGTGAGGCAGCCGTGTCCGGTGCTCTTGATGTGGCCTCCTGTATGTCGGTGAGACCCGACGTAGATTGTGAGACTACTTCACTGAGCACCTGCGCTTCTTCTGCCAGAAGAAGTGGGATCTCCCAGTGGCCACCCATTTTAATTCCACTTCCTATTCCCATTCTGATATGTCAGTCCACGGCCTTCTCTACTGTTGCGACGAGGCCACGGTCAGGACGGAGGAACAACACCTTAGATTCTGTCTGGGTAGCCTCCAACCTGATGGAATGAACATCAATTTCTCAAACTTCCGGTAATACCCCTCCCTCCTCTCCTTCACCATTCCCAGTCCTGTTTTTCCTTCTCTCACCTTATCTCCTTGCCTGCCCATCACCTCCTTCTGGTGCTCCTCCCCCTTTTCTCCCCATGGCCTTTTGTCTTCTCCTATTAGATTCTCGTTTCTCCAGCCCTGTATCTCTTTCACCAATCAGCCTCCCAGCTCTTTATTTCATTGCTCCCCTTCTCAGCTTCACCTATCATATTGTGTTTCTCTCTCCCCTCCCCCACCTTTTAAATCTACTCATCTTTTTTTCTCCAGTCCTGCTGAAGGGTCTCAGCCCAAAACAGCAACTGTACTCTTTTTCCAGTGATGCTGCCTTGCCCGCTGAGTTCCTCCCGCGTTTTGTGTGTGTTGATCAGATTGCCAGCACCTGCAGATCTTCTCTTGTTTGCCACTCAAGAATCTCAAGCAAGAAGTATAGAGCAGAATCTGTAGAGGGGAGGAGGGTTTCTGTGATATACTGAGCTGTGTCTACAACTCTCTGCAGTTTCTTGTGGTCATGTTCGGAGCAGATGCCATGCCAAGCCCTTTTGCATCCGGACCGATTGCTTTCTATGGTACATTGATAAAAATTGGTAGGGTTGACAGGGACATGCCGAACTCCTTTAGCCTCTTGGGGAAGTCGATGAGTTGGTCAGCTTTCTTGGCCATTACATGAACCTGGTTAGACCAGGACTCGGAATTTGAAGCTCTCAATCCTTCCAACCTCAACACCACTGATGTAGGAACGCGCACCACCCCCTTTTCTGAAGTCAGTTGCCAGCTCTTGTGTATGTTGTCATGGTACCAGGACTCTAAGCTCTCTACCTCCTTCCTACGCTTTGACTCATAATTTTTTGAGATGCGGCCCATTACAGTGGTGTCATTTGGAAATGTGTTAATGGAGTTGGAGCAGAGACTGCCCACACAGTTATGAGTGTATGTGGAGTAGAGTAGGAGGCTGAGGACGCAACCTTTTGGCGCACCGGTGTTGAGAATAATTATCGTGATAGAGTTGCTGCCTATCATTACTGAATGTGGTCTCTTGGTCAGAGTGCCAAGGTGGTGTTAGCTTCCATGGACCTGAGTTTGGTGAAGTGTTTGCTGGAATGATTGAATTAAAGGCAGAATGTAGTCAACAGGGGAATGAGCTGGGCCCCATGCTTTCTGCAGAGTTACCTTCCAGATGACTGATCTTGTGTCTATGACGCTGACTGTCAATCCAGGTGCACTGGAGATTGGAACACACCCATTCCTTCTGTTCAAAACATTCTCAGAAAGCATTAAGCTCATTGAGAAGGTATATGCTGTTGTTGTTGCTGCCCAACTTCGTTGTGCAACCCATTATATATGTAAGCTCTGCCACAGCTGACGGCTAGATTGAGAGTTGATTTTGAACTGTCTCTTAGAATCTTTGATAGCTTTACAGAGGTCATATCAAGTTCCTATAAAGGTCAGAGTCACCTGATTTGAATGCTGCAGACTGAGACTTCAGAAGAGAGCTGATTTCCTGGTTTGTCTATGCTTTTGGGTTTGATATTCAGTCCTTAACTTATAAAGACTCTGATAATAATGTATTACTCATCTAGGTTGGCAGCTGAGTTCTTGAACGTGGACCTGTCAAACTGACTCAAAGCAGTCACATAAAATCTCACCTGTTTCCTTAGATCTTACATGCTCAGGCTACATATCTTTCTGTTCAAAGTCTCCCATTTCAGCTTGTGTTTGTATGCAGGGAGTAGGAACACAGCCTCATGGTCTGATTTTCCAAAGTGAGTTTGAGCGATGGCTTGGTAGCCATCTTTAGGTGTATAGCAGTGGTTGAGGGTCTTTGGGTCTCTTGTTGGACAAGAGGCATGCTGGTAGTATGGTGGTAACACATTCCTAAAGTCTCTGGCATTGATGGAAAGGGCCACTGGGTATCCTGTTTCAAGGGTGTTGACCACGGACTTATCAACTACTTTCCCTGAATTTCATACTTTCTTCAACAATCTTTGACATTGTCCCATAGCTTTAATTACTTTAGCAATCACAGCTAATTTTTATTTGGAGAGTGTAGCAGAGAAATTCTGTTTCTATTTCTCTCTGTGAGGACATGGTGATTTTGATTTCCCCCTTTTATTTAAATGTCTCATTTAAAGATCACATTACCTGGCTCTTGATTATTTTTGTATCAGTTCCGTTGAATTGTTCTCAAACCCTTTGACTGGATTATCTCTCAATTCTTGCTATCCTGGGGAATTCAAGCCATTAGTTTTGGCTTTTCAAATTAACCATCTAGTCACTATGGTGGACCTGCAGAGTTCTCTGTACTTGAGATGTGACGATCAAACCTGAATCAAATACTCCTGATGCACTTTGATCACAGCATTATACAAGTAAGAGATAATGGACACACGGAAAGACACGTGAACAGCATTATATAAAATGTAATTTTGCTTCATTTCTAACCTTCTTAGAAAGTACTGGCATCCCAGTTACTTGGCAAGGTGCCGCAGAATCTGTATTCTCTTGTTAGAGTTTCTTTTGGCAGAAATTTGTCTGAAAAGAATTCAGTTTATTTGTACAATTTTTCTTCCCTCAAGGCAACTTCTTCCTGTGCTTTCAAGTATGTTGACATTTTTGCCGTGGTTCCACAAGTGGTGGGTAACCATGTGTAACCTTAAGCAATCCATATTATATGTGATTCTTGATGGATACTTTCTAATCAAGAAGTGAATTGTATTCAGCATTGGTTGTGAGTTGTATTTTCTCATGTTTTCTTCTGATGAAGCAAGAGGCCATTCAGCCTCTTATGCTGGTTTTTGGAGTTATTCCATCAGCCCTGTAACATATGGGATCCAGGGAAGTTTGGCCAGGTGGATTCAGAATTGGCTTGTCTGCAGAAGGTCGTGGTGGAGGGAGTACATTCAGATTGGAGGGTTGTGACTAGTGGTGTCCCACAAGGATCTGTTCTGGGACCTCTACTTTTCATGATTTTTATTAACGACATGGATGTGGTGGTAGAAGGGTGGGTTGGCACCTTTGCAGACAACACAAAGATTGTTAGTGTTGTAGATAGTGTGGAGGATTGTCGAAGATTGTAGAGAGACATTGATAGGATGCAGAAGTGGGCTGAGAAGTGGCAGATGGAGTTCAACCCAGAGAGGTGTGAGGTGGTACACTTTGGAAGGACAAACTCCAAGGCAGAGTACAAAGTAAATGGCAGAATACTTGGTAGCGTGGAGGAGCAGAGGGATCTGGGGGTACATGTTAGATCTCTGAAAGTTACCTCACAGGTAGGTAGGGTAGTTAAGAAAGCTTATGGGGTGTTAGCTTTCATAAGTTGAGGGATAGAGTTTAAGAGATGTGATGTAATGATCTAGCTCTATAAAACGCTGGTTAGGCCACACTTGGAGTACTGTGTCCAGTTATGGTTGCCTCACTATAGGAAGGATGTGGAATCACTAGAAAGGGTACAGAGGAGATTTACCAGGATGCTGCCTGGTTTAGAGAGTATGTATTATTATTAGAGATTCCGGGAGCTAGGGCTTTACTCTTTGGAGAGAAGAAGGATGATAGGAGACATGATAGAGGTGTACAAGATATTAAGAGGAGTAGATAGAGTGGACAGCCAGTGCCTCTTCCCCAGGGCACCACTGCTCAGTACAAGAGGACATGGCTTTAAGGTAAGGGGAGGGAAGTTCAAAGAGAATATTAGAGGAAGGTTTTTTACTCAGAGAATGGTTGGTGCGTGGAATGCATTGCCTGAGTCAGTGGTGGAGGCAGATACACAAGTGAAATTTAAGAGACTACTAGACAGGTATATGGAGGAATTTAACGTGGGGGGTTATATGGGAGGCAGGGTTTGAGGGTCGGCACAACATTGTGGGCCGAAGGGCCTGTAATGTGCTGTACTGTTCTACATTCTATGTTCTATCCCAACTTGCTCTATTGTGTCCATCAGATTTCCAAAATTCTCCCATTATGCATCTCTGCTAAAGACAATTTTCAGAAACCAATTAACCAGCCAACATGTATTCGGGATGTGAAAGCAAACTGTAGCAGCCAAAGGAAGCCTTTCGACTGGAGGTCAGGGTCACTGGAATTGTGTGGTCGTAGCACTAAATACTGTATCAGGACCACGTAGCACTTCCCTAAGGCCATATACATCAAGTACATATGCACTGCAGGTCAGTTCAGATGATTAAACTCTTCCGTGTATTTTGTTGCCTTCTCCGTTCACAAAATGCACTTTTCAAATGAAACCCTCTTTAATGGGTCTCTGGAAATGTGGCTCGTTAGCCCCTTGCTGACAGCCATTGGTTTCCACAGGCGTCCTACGTCTAGGGTGTTTTTGACTTCAGTCTGCCACAGCCGTGGGTTTGTGTGATCTTCTGCCCTGCAATATCCCGTCAGCATGAAATAACAGATCCCACTCTGTATTCAATTATAAAGAAGTGTATTTGTGAGTGGTATCTTAACCAAGGAGTTAGTAAAGGGAGAAAAACAAAAGGGCCTATTATAACTAAACAACCAAATGTGCTCAGGTTGAAGCTCAAATCTGCCAAAAGCTATACTTAGTGATCCTTGCTGGACCTCTTTGCCTTGGCACCATTGAATCACATTTTCCCAGTGGATCGAATCCTATGACCTGTTCCCTCCAGTGTCATCCCTCTTCATTTCCCCCCAACAAAGACAAAGGCTATGCCCACACTACACCGGATAAATCCATAACCGAGACTTTTTCTCTTTGCTTTTACCCTCTGTCCACACTAAAACAGCGTCTTCATCCCCCGAAACCAGAGATTTTCAGAAACTCTGTCCAGAGTGTGTAATTTTGAAAACGCCGGATTGGTCAGAGCAGTGTGGACGGGGTAACCGGAGATTTCTAAAAATGCTGTAGTGACATGCCGGAACAGATGGTGGTGGCAGTGCGGCATTTCATTGTTTTCTTAAGCACAACCCCCACACAACCTAACAATTTCAGAACAGACAGCAACGAGACTGAAGCCAGAGGAGTTAGAAATGTACTCACCAAATACTTTGACTCATAACATACTGAATAAATAAGTATACTCACTTTGCCCTGTTTTCTGTCCTTGCTCGTATGAAGGTGGTTTACCTATTTATGCAAGCACTTCTCTGACAATAGATGCGTAGCAGCCTAATGTAACAGTGTATGGAAATACGAGATAATACTGATGCAGGCATGTTTTCTACATTTAACAAGGAGCTTTATTAATGCAACAGGGTTCATCAGTTTTTCAGTGTTCGTCATTAACTGGGTCATACTGTCCGTGAACTCCCTGTTGGTTGCCTCCATACACTTCAGTACAGGCAGTCCCCAGGTTACAAACGAGTTCCATTCCTGAGTCTGTCTTATAGTCGGATTTGTACATTGTAAGTCGTAACAAGTACATCTGGTATTATTTAGTGTCAGTTAGTCAAACGTTCATCTTAGAATATAGTATATATTTTACTTTTCTATGCATGTAAAACACTTACAAAACATATATATTCCAATAATTAAACCACCGTGTTGCTTAGTAATAATTGTAGTTTTCATCGGGGCCTTTCATATGCTCCATTATTCTCACTTTATCCTTTATCCTTTAAAATTGTTCAGATCATTGACCGACTGTAGCCTAAAGCTTTTCTAATGACCGATGGCGTTTCACCTCTTTCCAAATGCTTTATTATTTCCATTTTATTTTCAATCGTGATCGTTTCCCGTCAACGGAACAGAAACACTGCGGGCAGCGGGTCCCGAGCTGCGCTGGCTCCTGAGGTCTGCTGGGTCCTAAGGACCACCGCACTGAATTCCCCAGGTCCTAAAGTCCACCACACTGAGCCAGGTTAAATGGGACAAGTGGGGGTGGTGCTGGGTTTGGGTATTTGATCCCCCACATGGGGATTTAAACTGGAGGTGGCAGTGTTTTCTTTTATGAGGTCGAGTTGCGAGCTCGACATCAACCCGACACGGATGGTACAGGAATCACTGGATCGACATCAACCCAGCATGGGAGTGGTCTGTCACTGGATTGAGCTCGTTTACCTCCATTTTCGAGTCCGGTGCTGATCTCACTGCGCCACCAGCCAAATGGAACGGGGTGGGGGGGCGTGGGGTCAGGGTGAATCTTGCTAAGAAAAATTTAAGCCAAATACAAAGTTACACACTCAACACTGTGTCAACAGCAACAACTTAAAATGGCGGACGGCATTCTCCTTCCTCACTTCGTAAGTACGAGTTGTCCGCAAGTCGGACGTTCGTAACTCGGGGATTATCTGTATTTGTTTTTTTTTAAAGTCCTCCTGTGCAAGAGCCAACAGCTGTCCCATCATTTAAGTTTTTCTAGTCTGTAACTGAACAAACGTGCACCGTCTTTCACGGCGAGATTCGACACCAGACATGTCGCTTGTTTTTGGTAGATGAGTCCTGCGCATGTGCAGTAGGAGGAGATTTGCCAAAATAACCGTTTTAATGTGGACAGAGATATTTTTAAAAATGCCTAGTGTGGACGCCTATCATTTTTACACGAAACCAGCTTTTTCAAAATTATCCGGTCTAGTGTGGACATAGCCAAAGACCCACACTGTGTCACAAATCTGCTCCCCCCAATCCTTCTCTAGAATCTTCTCCCCATTCCACTCTCCAGATTGGATGGCCCACATTCCTAAGCATCCCTTATCTCTTTAACAGTGACCCAAACATTACTTCTACAGAAAGACAATTACATGAAACACCCTACAACTTTTAAACCCTTTACCATTTAAAACCTTTACCAGGGCATTACATAAGAAATGTTTTTTGAGTGCTGAGCCAGAGATCAGGCCCATAGTTTGTATTTATTTTGTATCCTATTTAATAATGATCTAATGCCATATAATTTTTGAATGTTCTGCATGGAACTGGAAACAATAAAGTTCTATGATTGATCTGCTATTTCTACACTACTTGGGATTTTCCCCTCTCCCCTCCTCTCCCAAAGGTGCTTCGGTTGTCTTGGGTCCTGCTCCTCTGTGCTTATCTGAACAAGCTGGCTCTTAACGTCCTCACCTGAAGGCAAGGCTGGGGGAGGAACTTCACCTCTAGTCAAAACAAGGACCCTTTTCTAAATACTGAGAGCTGATTATAAAACCTTAGAGTTGCTGAAAATTAGCCTATAACCGTTAAAAACATTTATAAGTTAGCATTAAATTAACAAAAACTGCGGGTGCTGCAAATCTGAAAAAACGGAAAATGCTGGAAACCTTCTGCAGCTCTACTGCCTGACCTGCTGAGTGTTTCCAACAAATTAGCTATGCATTGAAAATGTGAAGCTTACTGTAATGTGTTGTAGTTGGTAACTTGTGGTTTATGTGATGCAGTGTTAAATTTTTCTATTTTGTGTTGTAGTGCTCCATATTCCTCTTTCTGGATTCCAGCATTGTTTCCAAGCTGCTTCATTTGTCTGTTTGCTTTGTGTTCAGCCAATAAGCCCGGAATTAAAATATGTTTTGATCATAGTGACCACAAAATTATAGTATTGTGGGTAGAAGCCCATCTGGTTGACAAATGGTCTAGTGGAAGGAAGTGTTTACCTTGTCTAGCCAATCATGGAACTCATGACCCATTATGAAGTTCTCATTTTGGTGGCAATTCAGTGTTGGACAGTAAGTGGCCTATGACATCCTACAGCTTGTGAGCTGATAAAGATATAGCATAGAGAAATTTAAAGTGAGCAGTCACTTATTTGTCGATTTATGTAACATGATATCAGTTGGTTTGAAATCCAATAGTTTTACTTGAGGAACTTCAAAGGAGACTGAATGGTATGAAGTTTAAGTATGAAGTATGAAATATGTATGAAGTTTAAGTGTATTTTCTCTGCAGCTGCAAGGAGCCCCTTTACATACCCTTGTACTTGAAGTTGGAAAAAAACTTAAAATTAGCTACCACTGTAGTCATCTGTTATCTCTCATGGAAAGAATATTGAAGTTAAGTTGTTGTGTTGTCAACTAAAACTTTGTGTGCAGTATGAGACCTTGCTTTATATTCTTATTTCAAAGTTGTTTATTATGAGAGATTTCCTTGCATTCTAGATCACATTGAGGACTTCCCTGTCATGTTATTTTCAACCTGTTTGTAGTACAGCACAGGAGAAAAATGATGTATGTGCTAACTCTGAAGCAAATCCAAACTATTCCCATAACTTTCTGATGGAAACAATGCAAGTTTGCCCAACCTGTCCCTAAAGCTAACAGTCTTTAATCCAGCTAACATCCTGGTGAGCCCCTTCTGCACCCTTTCCAAAACCTCCACATCTTCCCTGTAATGTGGCAGCTAGAACAATGCTATGTTCTAGTTCCAAATGTGGCTTAGCCTAAGTTTTAAATAGCTGCAACATGACTATCCCTAAAATACATTCTCTACCAGTTGTGAGTAAATCCTATACCTAACGATTTTTCCTGATGTAACTCTTGGTGGACTATAATATCCTTGGGAACCTTGTTCTTCTGAAAAAGAAGAAAAACGTTGGTTAAGCAAGAGATCTACAGTTGTTTTGTCTCAGCAAGGCTTCTGAGCATATGGTAAAGCTGTCTGGAATTAATGAACTTTTCAATATGCAAGGTATTTAAATAAATTCATATCAACATTACTTAGGTGATGATTTACCAAGGTATTAGTGACTGATTTACCAAGTATTAGTACTACCATCACAGTTATGGCGCTGAAGGAGAGAAATGAAGATAGTGTCCGTGTCAATGCAAATATGAATATTCCATCTTGTCCCTCTTTACTGCTCTTGTTCCTTCAGAGTGCAGCGCAATTAATATCTATTAAACTACCACATGAGTTTCATGGAGGTCTTTGCTACCATAATCCTGTCAGCCAATGAGTTCCAGAATACCATCACTCAGTGGGAGAAAAAAAGCTTTCTTCAACTTCCCCTTTCAACAATTCATTTAAATTATTTCCCCTTGTTATTGTCTACTCAACAATCGCATTTGACATAATCCATTTATTGGCAGAATCTCGACCAAAATATGGGATGTTGTTTTGGTGCAGAATGGGAGGAGCTGCACAATGTTTTCTTACAATGGAGACATTAAACCCTTGTATTTCTTTTTGGGAGGGTTGTTCTGAATGTAAGTTAACTGCCGATTTTGTTAACAGTAGTCACTCTTCAAAAACGACTGCAGGTTCCCAAAATTGTGAACATTTCTCTGTAATTTTATATAATTTAGTACTGCAGTAGCTGCATGTAAAAGAAGTGGAACCATCTTGTAGATTATAGAATACAATTAGGATGTCTGGTTTTAGAATTCTGCTCTGACTGATTTATTTTAATAATTAGAGCTATGTGAGAGGTAGGTGTGTTTTTGTGTAGAGGTTTTATCACAAGTTATACATTGAAAAGCTCTTGCTCTCACAGTTATCTTTTTATCTCTGCTATTGTCTCCATCTGCAGTTCCCTACTCAAAAGGCGAAACCTCAACCTTGCACACTTCCCTAGTTGTGACAGTCCTCAAAATCCATTGTTGGCTGATGCGTTCAGTAAGTAAATGTTTTGACTTGGCTTTGGTAGATGTACGCTTAACAGGCTTTCCAGTTCACTTTGTAAAATCTGCAGATATTTCTGCACGTAAATAGTAATTTTGCTGTCTTTTGATTTTCTTGTTCTGATGGATGTAATTATGTTTGGAATTGTATTATGAGTAGAGGCATCCTTTTTCATCTCCAACCTCACTTGTGCCAATTGGTGTCCCTATGTGCCATCTTCTCTATCAGCTAGGCCAAGGACAACAGATTTGCAGAGCATCCACGCTTTCTCAGCAATGATCATCCCAGGACATGCCAAAATGCTGGAGGGGCTCAGTAGGCCAGGCAGCTTCCATGGAAAAGACTATGGTCAAAGCTTTGGACCAAAACCCTTCAGCAGGGCTGGAGGGGAGAAAGAAAGATGAGGAGTAGACTTAAAAGGTGGGGGGAGTGGAGGGAGAAACCTGAGGCAATAAGTGAAACTGAGAGTGGGAGGGGTGAAGTAAAGACCTTGTAAGTTGATTGGTGAAAGAGATACAGGGCTGGTAAAAGGGGGAATCTAATAGGAGAGGATAGAAGTTTCTGGAAGAAAGAATGTGGGGGGGAGCACCAGAGATGGGTAGGCAAGGAGATAAGGTGAGAGAGGGAAAAGGGGATGGGGACTAGAGAAGGGGGTGGTGTTGCTACTAACAGAAGTTTGAGAAATCAATGTTCATGCCGTCAGGTTGGAGGCTACTCAGAAGGAATAAAAGGTGTTGTTCCTCCAATCTGAGTGTGGCTTCATCGCAACAGTAGAGGAGGCCATGAATAGGCATAGATAGACTCATTACATGTCATTACATGTCTAAATATTTCCTAAATATTGGTGTCAAATTAACAATCTTTGACTAGGGAGGATTGAGTTTGTTTGAGAGGTTGCAGGTTTAAAATTGAGATCGAATGCATTGTAAAAATGTGAATCCTTTTAAATACTGTATGACCATCACAGAAAGAAATAATAAGTCTTCAGAGTTATTGTCCTTAAATTCTTTTTTCAAAATTCACCAAAATTTAACAGTATTTTAAGACCTTCATTTTTACTGCAATTTGTGGCTACTTTTTGACTTAATTTCCATTGTGTAGTGCATTTGTGATTTCCAATTTGCACTTAAATGGACGTGTCTCCTTGTTGGAACAATGTTTCATCCAGTTTATCCTTTGCAAATGCAAAGCTGTGAACAAATCAAAAGTGCCTTGGCATTAGCCTAAAGGAAAAGAAATGTGATATTAAAGTGCAGGAATTGGAAAATATATTAATTCCTGGTTGATTTTAGGGAAAGGCATTATGCAAAGTTGGTTCCAACTTGTGTTCCCTTTCTCACTTGAAGAGCACTGTCTATTATCAGCCCACTACTCATGTATTTTTTCATTTAACTCCTTGGTGGAGTACTGAACCTACTTCTATTTAAATTCAAGCATGCTCACTGAGGGGTTGGGAGTTTTGGACCTCATTGAAGCCCTTCAAACGTTGAAAGGCCTAGACAGAGTGGATGTGTTAAGGATGCTTCCCATGGTAGGAGAGTGGGACAAGAGGACACAACCTCAGGAAAGAGGGACGACCTTTCAAAACAGAGATGCAGAGAATTTTTTTCTGCCAAAGGGTAGTGAATTTGTGAAATTTATTGCCACATTCAGCTGTGGAGGCCAGTTTGTTAGGTGTATCTAAGGCAGAGATTGATAGGCTCTTGATTGGACATGGCATCAAAGGTCACGGGGCGAAGGCCGGGTACTGGGGTTGAGGAGGAGATAGAAAAAAAGGATCAGCCATGATTGAATGGCGGAGCAAGCTTGATGGGCCAGATGGCCTAATTCTGCTCCTATGTCTTATGGTCTTTTCCAGGTGGGTGCTGCAATCCTCTTTATAAAGATGTAGGGTAGCGTAGAATCTTAACAATATTTCCATTTCTGCTTACTCTCTAGATGTTAGTTGAGAAACAGATGGCTCTTGCCTATGATATCCAACCATGTGTCTGTCAACTTCCCAATCTCCCATTAAACTTCTCGGGTCTTGTGCAATTCAGTTTGGCCAAAACAGATCTCTGATTCATCAGTGAAAAAGAAGTGGAAAATGACCTGTATTTATAGTTTCGATAGTTATCTATGTGATCCCCAGTTTTGTTATTGGCTGCTGATTTGTTATCATACATAATATATGCCGCACATATAATATTGGGTTTATTCCTTTTCCTTTTCTAAGGACGTGATGGAGACAAGCCTTCTCCTATTATCCCATATGGTGAAACGTTTCTCTACCACAATTCTGAAAGTTACCAGGTGAGTCAGCTAAAAAATGCACCATGACTAGTTACCTTTTGAAGGAAAGCTAACTAGCTAACTGACAGAGTCTGCAGACCTACCAATTTCCCTGTGCAGTATAGTCATTATTAATTTTACATATTGTCAGGAGAGATATAGGAAGAAAAGTTCATATTAATGCTTATTTGCTGGCAATCACTATCAATGTATTTCTATCTATAATGCAACACAGTAAACTGGTAATGCCTAGTGTATTAAAAAACAAAAAATGCTGGCTGAACTCAGCAGACCAGAGAGCATCTATGGGAGAAGGTAATAATGAAGTTTCGGGCCAAAACCCTTCATCAGGAGTGAAGTAACATGGGATGGTCGGGGGGGGGGGATAAGAAATGGAGGGAGGGATAAAGTAGAGATTATAGTGAGCGGGAAAAAGAGAGAGAAAGAGAACCAGACTAAAATAACGCAGGTCGATGGAGCAATACCTTATCTCCCGCCTAGGTAGCCTTCTTCCTGCCGGCATGAACATCCAACTCACTGACCTCCGTTGATACACCTCCCCTACCCGTACCCCCATCCCTATCTTTTATTTTAGTCTGGTTCTCTTTCTCCCCCCTCACTATAATCTCTCCCCCCCAGCCCTACCTTTCTTTCTCTTTTATTTCCCATAATTCTCCACCTTCCCCCTAGCCCAGGGGTCAGCAACCTTTACCACTGAAAGAGCCACTTGGACCCGTTTCCCACAGAAAAGAAAACACTGGGAGCCGCAAAACCCGTTTGACATTTAAAATGAAATAACACTGCATACAACGTTTTGTTTTGCCTTTATGCTATGTATAAACAAACTATAATGTGTTGCATTTATGAAATTGATGAACTCCTGCAGAGAAAACGAAATTACATTTCTGCATGCAACAAAAACATGTTGACCTCCGAAAAAAAGACATTGGGTTGAAGGTTACTTTTAAGTAAAATACTCAACGTCTATTTGAGTCCTTCTTGTATTTATGAAAAACGCCAAACTTAAATTTGCCACCAGCAGCAAACCAAAAATAACGTCAGCCAGCTGTCAACCTGAAAAATAAAAGGACTATTTCACTGAACAATGAAAGCATATGAATATACGTAAAATAATAGGCAATTAAAATATTTATCATCCTTGTTCAGGTTGACTCACACCTGACAATGCAGTCGTATTCAGTAGGGATGGATCGATGCTTAGGGGAGTGACCAGGAAGGATAATGTGTTTTTTTCCTCTCTGAACTCACAGAAGCGTTTCCCAAACGATGTTTGCATTGCGATGATTGCCCAATGTAAATACTCCGAATTTATCATGTCGTGACCTTTTTTGAACTCTCTCAAATTGGGGAAGTGAGACAATGTGCCTTTCTGTAAATCTCTGGCAAGCAACGTCAACTTGCGCTCGAATGCCAAAACATCCTCCAACATGTGCAGGGCTGTACTTCCTTACCCCGTTGAAGAGCTGTGTTCAGCGTGTTCAGGTGCACTGTTATGTCTACCATGAAGTGTAGCTTTTCCAGCCACTCTGGCTGTTCCAGCTCAGGAAAGGTGAGCCCTTTGCTGCCCAGGAAAGTTTTCACTTCTTCCAGACACGCGACAAAGCGTTTCAGCACCTCCCCTCTGGACAGCCAGCGATAAAAACACGTTGTAGCGGTTGCTACACGCAGTCAGTAAACTGCAGTCAAAGATAGCTTTATTCGAACTAAACAGTCTTGCTTTTAAGCCTCCCTCAACCCGCCCCCCATGGGCGCGGATGCTGCAAAAGACACGTACTCACAAACCCCCGTAGGCTATCTCCCTTAGCCTGAACGCTGGCTAATTGTGAGCCGGTTCGGATGTGTCAGGAAATGGGTCGCCACAAAGTCTTATTTAGATTGTACAAGATCACCATAATCTTCAAATTTAGATTTACATTTCAAAAACTAACAAACTAACATAAAATACATTTTAATTAAATACTGACCATGTAGCGGTGTGCTACACGCAGCGCTAAAATTACGACACGGAGTCGGTAACTGCAGTCGAAGGAAAAAACTTTATTCGAAATCTTCAGCCTCACTTTTAAGCCTCCCTCAACCTGCCCCCCATGGCGCAGAGGCTCCAAAGCTCTGTGCTCGCAAACCCCCGTAGGCTATCTAATTGTGAGTCGGTTCGGATGTGCCAGGAAAAGGGTCGCCACAACCAATTATTTCCCAAAGCAACAGGGAGCCGCAGCACAGACGTAAAAGAGCCACAAGCGGCTCCGGAGCCGCGGGTTGCCGACCCCCGCCCTAGCCCATTTCCCTCCAGCCTATCACTTCCCAGCTCTCTACTTTATCTCTCCCCCCACTTCTTATCCCCCCTCGACCATCCCATGTTACTTCACTCCTAATGAAGGGTTTCGATCTGAAATGTCATCGCTACCTCCTCCCATAGATGTTGTCTGGCCTGCCGAGTTCTGCCAGCATTTTGTGTTTTTTCTTTATTTCCAGCATCTGCAGATTCACTTGTGATGCCTAATGTATTGTTGTTGCATATAATAGAATCTCCCAAGGTTCCTATAATTGATAAGAAGTGATTTTGATAGGTATGTTGTACTGATGATTGCCAAGCATTTTTGTAAACAATAAAGAAAGGGGAATTGAATGAAACTAACAAGGTTTAATCTAGAGAGATCTTGAATTCATCAAAATTAAATGAGGAAATTCTGCTTTAATCTTTTGTGTATCTCAAATATTGCACTAGGGACTAGAATCTCTGTCAGTTACAGACTTGTTGCTATTGCTTTGACGAGTTAGTTTAATGTTGGTACTCTGTAGCATGCATCACATTACAGCAGCTGTACATGACTGGGTACACTGTATTTAGCTGGATGGTTCGGGAGCCCCCTGATTCACCAGCCATGGTTCCCAACTGCCCATGCTTGCTTTTTCCATGTGACTAAGGCTGGATTAATTGGTGCCCCAGAGAGGGGATAGGTCAACATCTGAATGTACAGACAGCCTTTAGCTGTTCACTGCCTGCTAAAGAGTTTTTATTTTCACTATTTTAAAATGTCTGTGATTAAAACTCTTATAATGGAAAAAGTCAAATAGACATCAGTTGTCAGGTGGGTATAGATGAGGATAAGATTGGACTTTGGCAAGAAAGTGCTGCATTGGGGAAAGATTAGTTACAACAGTACTCGTCAGGAGCTGGGGAGAGTAGATTGAGAGTAGCTATTGGATAAACCCCTATCTGAGATAGAGGAGATGTTTCACAGTCTGCTGGTCAGAATTCAGGACCAACATATTCCTGAGGAAGAAAGACAAGGGTGGCAAGGTTCAGCAACTGTGGATGATGATGAAAGTTGTAAGTTTAGTCAAAAAGCAGGAAGAAGCATAAGCACAGTTCAGGAAGATGAAATTAGACAGGAATTTGAGGAATATAAAGGAACCAGGGATGAATTTAAACAGGGAATCATGCGTTCTGAAGGGGCAATGAAATGTCTTTAACAAGTAAGATTAAGAAAAATCCAAAGACATTTTACACACAAAATTAAAATTATGGTTGTTTTGAGGGTAGAACCACTCAAGGGGAAAGGAGGGAATTTATGCCTGACGCCAAAGGAAGTGGGAAAGATACCAAATGAATGTTTGGCATCTGTTTTCACCATGTCGAAACACACAGGAGGTAGTGAGATCAGGGAAGGAGAATGTTAACATACCAAGGCATGTTGAAATAAAAAAGGATATGGTGTTGAATCTCTTGAAGACCAACAAGGTGGGATAAGTCCCTAGCGCCTAATGAAGTTAATAAAAGAGGCAAGAGAGGAGATTGCAGAGGGTTTGATGGAGATCTTTACATCCTCATTTACCATAGGCAATGTCCCAGATGACTGGAGAATATCCTTGGGACAAAACAGGCCAGTGAGCCTTACATCAGTGTTAGGAAAATTATTGGAAAAGGTTCTTGTAGGAAGTCATGTCTTACAAACTTG
Organism: Hypanus sabinus; assembly: GCF_030144855.1. Lineage (NCBI taxonomy): Eukaryota > Metazoa > Chordata > Chondrichthyes > Myliobatiformes > Dasyatidae > Hypanus > Hypanus sabinus. The sequence goes on along the minus strand of NC_082719.1, from coordinate 41,763,680 downwards.
ATTGAATTTCTTTGTGGAGGTGCTGAAGACGACTGGTGAATGTAGCCCAGTGGAGTTTTTGTGCAGGACTTCAGTAAAGTATTCAAAAAGTCCATTATTGTAGGCTGATTCAAAAGGTTAGGGCACACGGTGATTTGGTAGATTAGATTCAAAATGGCATGGCCACAGAAGATGGAGGGTAGTGGTGGAGGGATGCTACTCTGTTTGGAGGGCTGCAGCCATTGGTGCTGCTCAGGGATCAATGCTGGTGCCTTTGTTGTCTGCGATGTGTATATAAATGATATGGATGAAACTACAGTGGGGCTGATTAGAAAGTTTTCAGGTGATGCAGTAATTAGCAGCATTGTAGATAGGGAAGAAGACTGTCAAAGGATACAGCCCAGCTGAGCAGAGAAATAGCAGATGGGGTTTAACCCAGCTAAGTATAAGTGGGAGAAAAGTTCAGTCTGAAATGAGGTACACGACACTGCAGTTTTCTCCCTGCGCAAGAACAAAGGGGAGAAATTAGATTGCTCTGTCTACAGAGGGGGTTACCCTGCTGCCTACCACTGGAAAGATCCTCGTCGGAATTCTCTGGGACAGAATCATCCCTACCATTGCTGAAGCAACCTCACGGAGAGTGGGTGTGGATTCTGAACAAAGGCACATCAGACATGTTGTTTGTCCAGTGCCAGATCCAGCAGAAGTGTTGTGAACAGAACATGGGGCTGTACGTGGCATTCATTGACCTGACCCAGGCCTTCGATACAGTCAGCCGCAATGGTCTCTGGAAGATTGTGTCGAAGCTCGGCTGTCCCCTGAAATTTCTCACCATCCTGAAGCCGCTCCCTGAAGGCCAAAGCAGGCAGGTTAAACACAATGGCGACCTATCTGACCCGTTTCTCATCAGTACTGGCGTGAAGCAAGGGTGTGTTTTGGCGCCAATGCTGTTTGCCATCTTTTTCAGCAGGATGCTACAGGAAGCAAAAGAGACCACCTCGAAGAGCATCTGCATTCAGTTCTGCACTGATGGAAGTATCTTCAACCTCTGCCGTCTTTTTGCCTGAACAAAAACCATGCAAGAGCCTATTATTGAGCTACTATACGCAGATGACTCTGCTCTTCTCCCACACAGAGGATGTGCTACAGGTTGCAGTCATTCAGTTCACCAAGGCTGCAAGGGCTTTTGGGTTAATGGTCAGTCTGAACAAAACAATGATCTTCCATCAAAAGCCTCCATGTGCTGTTTACAAGCCACTTCAGATCTCCATTGACGACCACCCTCTCAGCATTGTTGAGCGGTTCACCTACCTGTGCAGCATCATCTCCAATGACTCTATGATAGTAAGGGACCTTGACAATTGACTCACCAGAGCCTTTGGGCACCTCCAGAAATGTGTGTGGACGAACCAGCAGCTGCATCTATCCGCAAAAATCCAGGTGTACAGGGCTGCCATCATCACAACACTGCTATACGGCTCCAAAGCCTGGGTCTAGAGCCACGAGTAATTCTGATGCTTGAGCACTTCCATCAGTGCTGCCTCTGCTCCATCATGGGTATCAGCTGGCAGGATCGTGTCTCCAACAATGGGATCCTGGAGAAGGCTCAACTTCCAAGCACTGGGCAGCTCCACTGGTCAGGCCACGGGTCTTGCATGGACAACTCCAGATTACCAAAAGCAGAGCTCTGTGGAGAACTCTCTCAAGGCAAGAGAGATCATGGTGCCCCGCACAAGAGGTACAAAGACCAACTTAAGCAGCAGCTCCCTCAGGCAAATATCGAGGTCAATGAGTGGCAGCAGCCAGCTGTTCCCACGCCCCTACAGCTAGGTGTGGTGTGACAGGTGGTTGATCAACCAGGAGAGTGGGCAAAGGACGATGGGCATATTGAGCCAAGTAGGGGAGGGGGAGGTCAGTGGAGTTGGGAGACAGAGACAGGTAGCGATAGTTTGGAACCGGCAAAAAAAAAAGAAGCAGAAGATAATAAGAGTCTTTTTTTTACCCTCTGGGGTGGAAATGACAATATTAGAGGGCATATCTTTAAGACAACGGGTAATACGTAAGGAACGTTTATGAGGCAAGTTTTTTTTTATACAGAGGGTGATAGTTGGCTGGAACATACTGCCAAGGGAAGTGATGGAAGCAAGTATGATAACGAAGGCTAAAGCATTTAGACTTGTGAGAAATGGAGGGATGCAGACCTTGTGCAGGCAGTTGTGCTGTTTAAATTGACATCATTGTGAGTGCAGTTATCATGGGCCAGAGGACCTATTCCTCTCCTCTACTGCTCCGTGTCCTATCTGCTGGAAAAAAAATATTTGAAGCACTTTTCTCCTCGCACGATTGGTGACTAAATTCCCATAAATGGCTAATGCTTCTGTATCCTCTTTTCTCATAGCCTTTCCTCTGACATCTAACTTCAGCTTCTCTTGGACTGCAGTGTTTGGCAGTGTACTACATTCAAGTCCAGTTCTTCTGGTGTGATCTGGTGCAATGTTTTTGTCCTGGAAACCGAATAAGAGTTTTCTCTTCCCATGACTATTAGAAGCTATGCAAATGTGCTGTAAATGGCCACTGGAGCTCTGCTAAGTATACATTGTACAACACGAGTAATGGAAGTGCTAAGTGGCAAGAAAAATGTAGGGCTGTGTCTTCGTAACTGTTTTTAGATAGGGTGGTGCTAATATTTCCTGTGAGCACTCAAGGATTTTGTTTTTAAGACCATTCTAACTCTGCAAAATATCTAGCAATCAAAATAAAACAAGATAAGGTTTTGCGAATTAGTTATTTCTGTCCTGTCAATTGCACACCCATCTGCAACTTTTTTTGCACACAGACCAAGGAACACTTTACTCAGCTGAGACCAGATCCAAATTATTTAATTGGTACCACTTGATCCCATCTAAAATTTTGGTAGTCCGCTGACTCTGATGATTAACAGTTACCTGCATGCCAACAAAGCATTCCAGCTCTGGATGTGGAAATCTTACTGGATACATAAACAAGCAAGTGGAACTAATGATCTGTGTGATGAATGTCGGTCAGACTGGTCATGGTAGAAGAGGACATGAAAACTTTCTGCTCAGTAATTTTATACTTCAGCTTATACTTGGATATCTTTTCTAGAGCAGCAATCTGAGTTTCTGAAATTATCACAACATGCACAAAATGTTGGAGGAACTCAGCAAGTTTGGATTTCCAGCATCTGCAGATTTTGTTGTGTTTGTGTTGCTGAAATTCTTAATGTGCTTTTCAGTTATTTATATCTATCTATTCTTTTTTTAGACTTTCCGAAAGCAGTTACCTGGCATGGAAACCTCTGTAAACCAGGACAGTAATCAAATGATGAACAGTGATCTGAGGTAGAGAGAATTCATGATTTGGTTTTCTTTTTAAACTTATCCATAAAGACTTATCCAATGCCTGTTTATATATATTTTTTTCTTTCTGTGTGCTGCTCAAAGGTGTTTGTGTTTCAGTGATAATATATTGTCTTGTTCTAGGGAAGCACTTGAGATCTGATTCCTGACTTTTGATCAGGAGTTCTAATCCATTCTGTTGTGGTAGTTTCCTTCATACCATTGGTCTCTACATCCACTTGATATGTTTAAGTGGGGAAAGTGTGAAATTAAGAATCTGTTTTGAAAGAATGTGTCTTGGTGCATGTGGGTAGATGTAATAGATGGTGGGGTACAGATATAGAGGAATGGAAAAAAAAAGGAGTTTGTATTTACATCTGTATCTGGACAGGAGGATAAAATAGTTAAGAAAGGTTAAATTTCTGTTTATTGAGGCGTAGAAAATAAAAGCAGCAATGCTTTGTTTAAAGTATAAACTACTAACAACCCATTCATTTTATATCATCATTTCAGAGAAAGGATCAAATGAGGATACTTAAAGGTAAAAGAATGTTCCCAGAATTGGATGGTTTAAACTGAGGGTAGGTTGGAGAGGATGTGGGTGCTTTCCTTGAAATAGCAGACTGGATGGGTGAACAAAAGGAAAGATGGTGGTCTTGATTTGAAGAATTAAATAAAATGTCTGGATAGAGTGGGTGAGATTAAACCCGTCCTATGGCATCAGAAATTAGGGAAGCATTGCTATGAATTAATAGGTACAAGGGTTAGAGGGAAGTTGAACAGTTCTTGTGTTGATGAAGACCTGGAGATCTCTGTTTGGTGGAGTGGTAGTGACAGAAACCTTCTTCACATTTTAAGACGTACTTGGATGAAGACAATGTTTGCCAGGAGCTCAAAAGTAGGCTGGGGTGGATACCTATTTCTTAGCCATCCTGGACACAATGGTTCAAGGATCTATGCCATCATATCATAAAGCAGCTGCACAACAAAGTCAAATAGGAAATGACCATCATATGAAATAGTGGTGATGTTAGTGTAGTGGTTAGTGGAGTGCTTTACTGCGCCAGCGTTTGTGATTGGGCTTCAATTCCTGCTGTTGCCTTTAAGGAGCTTGTATGTTCACCTGTGAAGATGTAACATTCCTTTGAATGCTTCGGTTACCTCCCACACTCCAAAGATGTATGGGTTATATTGAGTGAGTTGTGGGTATGTTGTGTTGATGCTGGAAGCGTCTCGACACTGGCAGGCTGTCCCCAGCACAATCTACAGACTCTGACTCAAATGACACATTTCACTGTGTGTTGTGGCAAGTAAAGCTAATCTTTGCACAATGCACTTGTGACAAGTAGAGCTAATCTTTAATTTTTTTAAAGATGCTAAAAGGTTGGAAATACATGACATTTGTGGTATCAAAAGGAGTTTTTCTTCTATAATTGCAGTGTTCCTTGGTTATTGCTGCTTTGAAAGATCTGCAGTGAAGTTTGTAGGGTAATGTAAGGGGTGGAAGTACATTCATTATTCGCAAACACCTACATTGAGTTGGGGTTCACATTAAGAGGCTGGCTTGACGTGATGACTTAATAAAATGAAGTTTTTTTTACCATGTTTTATGTTCTGCATTTTGTTTACAGTAAAAGCAGTTGTTATGGTTTCCCTTAAGCTCAAAACACTTCTGCCATTTTATTTACAAAAACCTGTATTGGTGACCCTGATGCTCTAGGGTGATTCCAGAGTTATTCAACATCTTGGCCAATGCAGTCAGTTTGAAACTGCTGGAGCTTTGGAAGCAAAATGCCAGTGCTTGGTTTGTACAGGCTGAGGCCAAATTTATGCTGCGGACGACAGCAGATGTTACTACGTCGTAGCAGATCTCAGTAGTTCCATGACAGTGAGAGCAGTAAGTCTGCTTGAATACCTGCCTGAATGCAAAAAATACCACTTGCTGAAGACTCTCTTATTACAGACTTTTGGATATTGGAGTATGATTGCGCTGAACAGTTGCTTTCCTTGCCTAGCCTGGATGATGCTAACCCTTCAGAGCTAATGGACCATAAGCTGTCTCCCCTGGGAAATCACCATCCTTGTTTTATTTTTGAAGAACTTTTCATGCAGCAAATGCCTGATCCAAGTTTGCATAGCCCTCACTAATAACACCCATGAATGACTATAGGGAGCTTTCTGAAATGGCTGATAGTCTACACTCAGCCTGGCAGAGGAGCATAATTTGTCCTCCTTTCCCTGCCTCACTAAGCCTGGTCAGCAGGGCCCCCAACACACATCTGCCCGTGGCTGCAAAACAGACAATGTTGGGTCTGTGCTTTTACTATACTTACTTTGGTACGAATGTTAGGAAGTGCCGACGCCTTGCAGCTTTGACAGGACATCAGGACGTCAGAGGTCTGTGAACACTGTGGGTTCTAGCTGCTGGGGTCGTCTACTGTTCATAACAGACACCCTTTCAGAGTGATGCTTTTTGTGCGACATGGCTGCTCAAATGAGAGTGCTACCAGCATCGCATATTGATCAGAAGGCAAAGAGCAACGAGACCTTGCTGGAGTTCGCCAAAGGTAGCAAAATCCAGACTTAGGAGTTTACAATGGGTGATGCTCTGCTTCAGTGGCCAACATTACATGTGGGATTTCATCCTGAAGTGGCTAGACCAGTGCTCAGCACAGATTTCCTGTGCACACAAGGACTGTTAGTTGATTTTAAGAGCTGCTGGCTTGTGGATGTCAAGGATGTGGGTCGTTACCCTGCTCCCCCCCCCCGTAAGTTCCCCACAATGGCTCTGTCAAGTGCATGCGCCACTGTATGTGAGCTCTCCAGACCTCACCAAGCCGACATTCTCAACTACTATCACAAATCATGGGGATGAGTACCACATTTCCACATCTGATCCGCATGTGTAGACTAGACCCAGAAAAGCTAGCCACTGCAAAGGCTGAGTTTGCCAATGTGGAAAGCCTTGGCATTGTACGCAGGTTGATAGTCCCTGGCTTCATCCCTCCATGTGGATCCTAAGCCCAGTGGTGGTTGTTGCCCATGTGACAGTTACTGATGCCTTAACGAGGTCACCTCCCTCGATCGTTACCCAGTCCCACACATCCATGACTTATTGGCACATTTAGCCAGAGAGTTAATTTTTTCTGAAGTTGACTGTGGGGCTACCGTCAGGTGTCTATGTGCTTGGAGGACATTCGCAGAATGGTTGTCATAGCCCTGTTTGGATTCTTAGAGATTCTGTGCATGCCATTTGGGCTGAAAAGTGCAGCACAGACTTTCCAAAATCTGTTGGAGTCTGTATTAAAAGGCTTGTTGACTCTGCATTACATTTTCTATTTGTTTATCTGGTTGACATACTTGTCACAAGTGCATCCAAACCTGAATGTGCATCACATCTTTGCATACTTTTGAGTGCTTAAGCCACCATGAGTTGATCATTAATCCTGCTAAATCCCAGTTTGGGTTGTCAACTATTGACTTTCTTGGCTGCGAAAATACTCCCATTAAAAGCCACCATTATCTTGGATCTCTCACCAATCTGCACTACTAAAAACCTACAAGAGCTTTTAGGTATGGTGAATTTCTATCACGACTTCATTCCGTGAGCTGCAGAGCTGATGCTCCCTTTGTTTAGTGCCCTGAAAGGAAATGCCCATAATTGTGTGCTTGTCTAGTCAGTGGACATGGGCAAAGCATTTCATGACACCAAATGAGCAGTTGTCAGTGTGACCCTGCTGGAGTGCCCACTCCTCAAATGTACCTAAAGCCGTTACTACTGCCGCTTTAGACGATGCTTTGGGTGTTGTGCACGAACAGTTGGTCGGATGTGTGTGGCAACTGCTCACCTTTCTCAGCTGTCAGCTCCGGCTGCCCCAAAAAGTGCAGCATGTCTGACCACAAACCTCAGTCCTATCTGGCTGTTGGCCATTTTCCTTTTCTACTAGAGGGTCACAATTTTACACTGTTCGTTGACCATGAACCCCTCATGCACGCGATGGCCAACATATCAGACCTTTGCATGGCAGCAACACCACCTAGCCTATATATTTGAGTTCACAACTGACATACAACACATGTAGGGGAAAAATAATGCTGTAACTGGTTACCTTTCTTGGCCAGCCACAGTGGGTAGATTATGGCAGCTTGGCAGCTGACCAAGCTACTGACCCAGAGGTCCATACCTACCAAACAGCAGTCACTGGCCTGTGTTTGGCTGACATCGGGGAAGCTGGGGTTTCCCTGTTGTGCAATGTCCCCAATTCACTTCAGACTTTCGGGTTGTGATGGCCCAGATCCTCAGTGTTATCACAGAGTTTGATTAATAAGCTGTTCAGGTGAAATCTCAGGCAGCTTTCTTGGAGCCTGAGACGACAAAGGCAATTGGGAGAAGCTTTTCTATCAGCAGATGGGGAACAGGTTCAAATTGATGGGCAGAAGATTCAAGGGTTTAAAGAGAATAGATATTTTTCTTAAAAGTGGGTTTGTTATGATTTTGATCTTAGTGCAATCAAAATTAATCGATTGAACTCGAATCAAATCAATCAGAACTTTTAAATGGGAGCTGCATGCATAAGAAGAAGATAACTTGTAAAGCTTGAGAAAGTGGGATTGAACTGATTTCATACTGCGAACCAGCATGGGCTCAGTGGCGTTGTGTCCTGTGATACTCCTTTGTCATTATTAATAGTTCAACTGTGCCAGCTACCACAGAGGCAGTTCGTCAGAATTTGTCAAAAATATCCTGTCTGCAACCAAACGTTACCACAATGAGGCAGGATTAAATGGTTGCTGCTAACTTTCCTTATAATTGTTCTGGTTGAGCAGGCAAATGAATCTTCATGTTTATAATGATACTACTTAGTAATTTTAAAAATAAATATTGACTAGTGATGTGCTCCCATGTACTCACCACCCCCCACCCCCCCATTTATAAAGTACGTGTTTCCAGCATGTTTCCAGGAGTGGCAAGCCTGTATTTCAGTTGTGGACTTGGCCATGATTCTTTACCTTTCATTCAAAATGGCCTTCCAATAATTCTCTGCTGTCTTGGAATTTCTCCATACACCAACATTGTAAAAATGGTCTTTGTACAGCAGCCACTGGTAAACAAAAATGGTACTCACTGGTTCAGTGCCTCCAACCATGCAGAGAAAATAGCAGCTCTTAATGTGATATAGTGGAACAATTTGTGATCATATTCCTGTCAGTTTGCTGCTATAGGAGTTGGAAATGTGCCCTGCACTGAGGGGAAGGTTGAGGTAACTTTTGCAGTTGCAAGGCATGCAGTGTAGTTTATGCAGGGAGTGTGGGATTCATAAATATGCAATTTGGATTCAAAGTGCAGTTGCATTATCTCAATCCAGCACTGTACAACTTGGAGCAGCTCCCCAGCTACTTCTAGGAAACACCATGTAATCCAATGTTGATTGACACATTTTATCAGTTTAAGGATGTTCTCCTTATTAGCTAAAAGCCTTAAATGTCTTTTGTTTCATTTCATATGCAACACAGCTGTCATATTTAAAATAAAATAACAGTTTTGTCTTCAAAAATGAATTGCTTTCTTTAATAATTTAGAAAAAAATGTTCTTTTTTTCCCTGCATACAATATAAACCACAGCATTGTAACATTTTTTAAAATTAAACTTAAATTGTGTAGGCATGATTAAAAACCAGTTTGGGTTGCTGATAACTACTTATAACATTTTTTCTTCATTGTTTATTGTACTGTCGACATCATCTTCATTTGTGAATATTATTGTGTAATTTTTAATTAGATTTCCAAAGTTTTCTCCCTTACCACCTTCTTGTGATACTCAAGCTTATCTGTGCCACTTTTAGTAATGGTTTCAATTTTGCGTTACATGCGCAACTGCTGAGTGGACTATGAACAGACAATTTATCTTAGTGCCATCTGCATGCTTTTAAGGTAACACTTACTTTCTCCTCTAATGCGGTCTCACTAATGTCTCTTTGATACCTTTGCTGTTACACCCAACACCCAACCTCCATGGTTCCCTTAATCTAGTTCTAGTTTGGTCATTTTGGGACTTTATTTTTCCAATGTTTTGTGACGTGGCTTGCCTAAGGGGGACCTTCACCACTTCAGCTCTTTTAAACACAGCATTCTGCTTGCTTGCTTGACCGCACTAGTTATGTTAACATTGTGTTCAACATTCACTGTCTTGCTTTCAAGTCACAGTATTGTCTGACTTTGCCTTGACAGTGGCCTTCTGATGTGTGGTCTGAGCATATTCTCTGGAGTTCAGGGACTTTCCTTCATTCTACTGTTGTTGGAAAGGTCACTTATCTTCTCCACACTTGCTGTCAGAAATTCAATGCCACCAAGTACAGTTTTTGTCACTGTGTTGTATTAGTTACCCTGTTATAGGAAGGACATCATTATAGTGGAAAGAGTGCAGCAGATTTATATGGATGTTGTCAGGACTTGAGGGCCTCAATTATAGGGAGATATTGGGCAGGATAGGACAGGAGACTGAGAGATAACCTTACCGTAGTGTGTAAAAATCATGAGAGAGAGATACACTCAGTGGCCACTTTATTAGGTATGGCCCTGCACTGAAGAAAGTGGCCATTGAGTGTCTTTGTGGTCTCCTGCTGCTGTAGCCCATCCACTTTACGGTTTGATGCATTGTGCGTTCTGAGATGCTGTTCTGCATACCACTGTTGTGATGCATGGTTATTTGAGTTGCTGTCACCTTCCTGTCAGCTTGAACCAGTCTGGTCATTCTCCACCCCCCCCCCCCCCCCCGACCTCTGTCATTAACAAGTTGTTTTCGCCCTCAGAATGGCTGCTCACTGGACAATGTTTGTTTTTCGCATCATTCTCTGTAAATTCCAGAGACTGTTGTGCATAAAAATCCCTGGAGATTAGTAGTTTCTGAGATACTCAAACCACCCTGTCTGGCACCAACAATCATTCCATGGTCAAAGTCATGTAGATTACATTTCTTCTCCATTCTGATAATTGGTCTGAACAACAACTGAACCTCTGGATCACGATTGCATGCTTTTACGCATTCAGTTCCTGCCACATAATGGTTATATATTTGCATTAATAAGCAGGTGGACAGATGTACCTAACGAAGTGGCCACTGTGTATAAATACTGTGAACATACATCATTTTCTTCCCAGCATAAGGAAATAAAAACTAGAGATGTACCCTGATGAGTTTTATACAGACTCCCATACAGTGGTAAGGATGTGGCCTACAAATTACAACGGGAAGTAGAAAATGCATGCCAGAAGGGCAGTGTTACAATAGTCATGGAGGACTTCAATATGGAGGTAGATTGGGAAAATCAGGTTGTTGCTAGATTCCAGGAGGGGGTTTTCTAGAGTGCCAGTGAGATGGCTTTTTAGAGCAGCTCGTGGTTGAGCCCACTAGGGTATCAGCTGTCCCGTACTTGGTGTTGTGTAATGAACCAGAATTGATTAGAGAGCTTAAGGTAAAGAACCCTTGGGGATGCGATTATAACATGATCAAATTCACCCTGAAATTTGAGAAGGAGAAGCTAAAGTCACATCTATCAGTGTGACAGTGCAGTAATGGAAATTGGCCAAGTTGATTGGTATAGAATTCCACTAGGGATGATGGCAGAGCATCAATGGCTTTAATTTTTGGAAGCAATTCAAAAGGTGCAGGCTATATACATTCCAAAGAGGAAGAAGTATTGTAAAGGCAAGATTACACACTCTTCAAGAAGGGATAGAGGCAGAAGAAAGGAACATGTTGGCTAGTTAGTTTGCCCTCGGTGGTTTGCCCTTGGATGTTGGAGCTGATTGTTAAGAAAGAGGTCTCAGGGTACTTGGAGGCATAAGATAAAATAAGCCGTAGTCAGCATGGTTTCCTCGAAGGAAAATCTTGCCTTTGAGGAAATAACAAGCAGGACAGACAATTGCAAATTGTTTGATGCTGCCTACTTGGATTTTCAGAAGGCCGTTGTCAAGGTGCCACACATAAAGCTGCTTAACAAGCTATGAGGCCATCGTATTACAGGAAAGACTCTAGAATGTCTAAAGCAGCGCTGATTGGCAGGAGGTAAAGAGTGGGAACAAAGGGAGCTTTTCTGATTCCTGCTGGTGACTAGTGGTGTTCTGCATGGGTCTCCGCTGAGACCGATTCTTCTAAGATTATATGTCAGTGATTTGAATGATGGAATTGATGGCTTTGTTGCAAAGTCTGCAGATAATATGAAGGTAGGTGGAGGGGCAGATAATTTTGAGGAAGTCGAGAGTCTACAGAAGGACAGACAGATTAGGAGAATGGGCAGAAAAAGTGGCAGGGTGGAGATTAGGAGAATGGGCAGAAAAAGTGGCAGGGTGGAGATAAGGAGAATGGGCAGAAAAAGTGGCAGGGTGGAGTATAGTGTTGGGAAGTGTATGGTGAGGCACTTTAGTAGAAGAAATGAAAGGGTTGACTATTTTCTACATGGACAGAAAATACAAAAAAAAAGAGGTGCAAAGAGACTTGGGAGTCCTTGTGCAGGATTCTCTAAAGGTTAATTTACAGGTTGAGTCTGTGGTGAGGAAAGCAAATGTAATGTTAGCATTCATTGCAATAGTACTAGAATACAGAAGCTAGGTTGTATTGTTGAGGCTTTATAAAGCACTGGCGAGATCTCACCCGGAGTATTGCGGGCTATTTTGGGACTCTTATCTTAGAAAGGATGTGCTAAAACCAGAGAGGTTTCAAAGAAGGCTCACAATATTACTCCAGGATTGAATAGCTTGTCATATGAACAACGTTTGATAGCTTTGGGCCTGTATTCACTGGAATTCAGAAGAATGAGGGGTGACCTCAGTCATTGAAACCTATTGAATGGTGAAAGGTTTCAATAGAGTGGATGTGGAGAGGATGCTTCCTATGGTGAGAGAGCCTCAGAATAGAGGGGTGTCCTTTGAGAACAGAGATGAGAAGGATTATCTTTAGCCAGAGTCTGGTGAATCTGTGGATTTTTTTTTTTTTTTGCTATATGCAGCTGTGGAGGTCAAGTCTTTATGTATTTTTAAGGGAGAGGTTGATAGATCATTGATTGGTCAGGTCATGAAGAGATACGGGAAGAAGACAGGAGATTGGCGCTGAGAGTAAAATTGGATCAGCCATGATGAAATGGCAGAGCAGACTCAATGGGCCAAATGGCCTAATTCAGCTTCTATATCTTATGATATTTTGGTCTTCTCACAGAAGGTGGTGCTCATATGGAATGAGCTACCAGAAGAACTGGTTGAGGAAGGTACAATAATAAAATTTGGATAAGTAGGGATATAGACCAAACACCGGCAAATGGGACTAGCTTGGCTGGCCATTATGATCAGCATGGATGATTTGGGCCAAATAGCCTATTTTCATGCTGTAATACTCTACAACCTGATGAGTCATTTTTGTCTGCTCTTTGCATAATAAAAAAATCAAAAGTAACATGGATAAAATAATTCTTCACTTCCTGTGTCTGTGAAAATGAGTTGGCATTGATCAATTATGTCATTTGTATGTCAGTAATCCCTATTTTCATAAGCACAGCTCCCTTTCTCTTTACCACTTACCCAAACACTGTTACTCACCCCAATTACTCTCTCTTTCATCTCAACCTTAACTGAAGGAGCCTTGAGACTATCCATAAGATTTGAAATGACAACTACCTTCCAAACACACTCAAAGCTTTTAATTGTCACAATTGCTGGTTTTAGGTATTGTCACTGCACAGTTTGCTGAATATTAATTACTTAATCATGTTGCATTGCCCTTCTAATTGTTCCTATCAATATTTATTCACTTGTTTAATTCTTCATTGCTTCTAGTGTTATTTGTAGCATCCCTTTAATAGCAAACTCTATGTGCATTAAAAACAATGTTTTGTCCTTACCTCCATCATCCTTCTCACTGATTATCTCACTGATTGAGTGATTATCTTAATCTTGCCTCCTGATTGAGCAACCAATGAAGGTGTTTACTTTGAATTTCATCTGACTCCTTCATAACTAATTTTCTTTCAACTTCTGGAGGGAGGACATCCATTTCCGTCATTTTAATAAATACAACTGTAGCCTAAATGTGAGCCTGATTTCCTGTTTAATATAGGGGACTTAAATCTGGTCACAACAGTCCTTTAACATATACCTCTGTTTAATAATAATAGCATGTACTTTATTGATCCCGAGTGGGTAATCATTTCATTACAGCATCAACATTTAAAAACACACTTAGCAATATTAATAAATAATAATAATAATTTTAATAATAACTAATAAAGTACAGAATAATATACACAATAATTCACCAATGTGCAATGCTGTGCAATAATAATGTATGGAATATAAAACAGAGACTGTTTTACTATGATGTGTGTTCTCCTGTCATACAGTGATGAACTGTTGTATATACTTATTGCATTTGGTAGGAAAGATGTTCTGCAACAATCCTTGTGACAGTGAAGCTGAATGAGCCTATTAGAAAGGGTGTTCTGCTGCCTATTCAGTCAGTCATGGAGAGGATGTGCCTGATTGCACATAATGGATAACAGTTTGTTTAGTGACCTCTCCACTACTAACTCAAAAGAGTCTGGGTTGTAGCCAAGGGCAGATTCAGCCTTTTTGATCAGTTTATTACATTGAAAGTTCAGGAGTGTTTAAAAAAAAAACAAAATCAAAAATGGCAAAGGATTGATTTAAAATGTTGAATGAGAAGCCATCTAAAAAGAACAAAAGAACAAAATAACCAAAATGCTGAATGAGAAGCCATCTAAATGTTGAATGAGAAGCCATCTAAAAAGAACAAAAGAACAAAATAACCAAAATGCTAAAGAGAGCATTAATCTAGATCATGTAAGTCTCTTGGAAAGAGAGGGTAGTGAGTTAATAGTGAGTGATCAGAAATTGTTGAAGTTATATAAATATTTTATGATATTAATGACATTGATTTATTTACTGTGCAAACAAGAATCTGGAAGAACTAGCAGAAGTCTGGGAAAAAGCATCAACTTTTATTGGGAATGGAAATGTGTCCTAGAACCAGGTAGAAGACAACACAATACTCGTTTAAAAATTGCTTTATAGTAATTATGGGCAAATTAACTTAACATCTCTGACAAAGAAAGCTTTAAAGTCTTTAATTAACAAAATTACTTAATGCAAGTGTAAAGGGAGCTGACACAATTCCAAAAGCAATATTCTGCTTAATAAAAACAGATTTCTTTATGACAACAGTAGGCTTGTTTGTTGAAAATGTGCAAATGTTGATATGCATGGATTTTTAACACAATCCTTCCTTAAGAAAATGCATCAATTAAATGTTATAAATAAATCTGTTGGAAAATATGGTGATTATGTATTAGAATCTTAATAAATGAGCATGAAAACAATTTGGAAGAGGAGAAATGTGATGTGAGCTTCGTGTATTGAGAATTTGGAAGTAGATAACTGCATATGAGAGTGTCTGGTCTTGTGTAACTTCTGATTGAGGATTTGGAATTTGGGCCCTATTAGAAAGCTATTTCACTGTATTACATGGAATGTTTTGTGGGCTTAAGAACAGAAACACTATTGGAGAATAAGTTGGTGCTAAAGAAGATTGACATGTGGAAACATGAGTATGGAAAGCATGTAGGACTGGTACTATTGAGTTTGTGGGGAAATAAACCTCAATGTAGACACTGATTTACCTTTAGAAGTTCCTCCATTGGCCTCATTCAAAACTGCTTCAAAACATTCAAAACTGGAGTTGAAACAAGGTATATTTGATCCCAGCTGGTTACTGAAAATGACAAAGGAGAGATTAATTAGGTAACAAGGATTGCTTTTGCCTTACAGTTTCTCTGTTTGTGATTTTATTGTCATCTGGCATTATTCAAAATACTTAGGGCCATTTGTGTAGCAGACACATTTTAGCAATCCATTTCTTCATA
Organism: Hypanus sabinus; assembly: GCF_030144855.1. Taxonomy (NCBI): domain Eukaryota; kingdom Metazoa; phylum Chordata; class Chondrichthyes; order Myliobatiformes; family Dasyatidae; genus Hypanus; species Hypanus sabinus. The sequence continues at coordinate 41,748,414 of NC_082719.1, read as the reverse complement.
TGATTTTCTATTGGTAGGTGCTGATTTGTTTTAAATAAATACAAATTCTGTACTAAGTTACTTAGAGTCTTCAGTGGCTGCTGTTACTTGAAGCAAATTGGCTATATCTAGCATTAAAGAAGCATTCTGGTCTATAACTTTGCATTTTATTAGTGTTAATAGAGTAAGATTTATTTGATGAATACAAACTCATTATTTATTTTCAGGGACTGCAGAACTGCAAATTTGAATGTGGACTATATTGAGCAGCCAGTATCACAATCTGACCATAGCACAGTGGAGGAAGAGAGTGAAGCAGAATATTCCACAGTAGATGACAGCATTTGCTATCAGAGGTCATGTGTCCAGGCATTGCCTAAACATTATAGTAGCGCTCAAGCAGCATGCGGTTCCCAGGAGAGTCATTCGCCATCCTCTGGTTGCACAGGAGAATTTTCCTGTGGGGATTTGAATGCAGATGAAGATTCAATATCCCCCTATGCTTGTTTCTATGGTGCAACTAAGAAAACTAAAGAAGGTTGGCTGGATAAACTTTCACCACAAGGGTAAGAACATCATTTTTTTATGCATGCACATTTTGAAGTTTCTTTCTTCTGTTCAGTATTAACAGCAAGCTCCAAGCTTAAAAAGTTGTTACTTGTTTGAAATACTTGTTTTCTTTTCTCTGTCATATGGTACTAAAAATGTATGACAATCTAAAATAATGAGTCATTTGTGTGGTTGACAGATCACAATTATCCATTTGCTTTCTTTGCTTGAAAATACTTCCAATATTTTGCTCAGTAACTGGGGGCTGAGAAACTATCCTGATTAATAGTATGCAACTGCCCGCTATTGAGGGAGAAATGAAATAACGTGCTGTTAGCTGGTGGTGGACTCTGCATTCAGACCAAGTGCAATGGGATAATTTCTGTTCGGTTTCCATGTTTACTCCAGAAGAGAAATACTGCATCGTGTGTCCTCCTGCATTTTCTGTTTTCTCTTGGAATCTTCAATGCTGCCATTTCCTCTCTTGCTGTGGAAAAGGAGACAGCTCTATGAGGAATTGTTGCATGGACAATTAGTTTTTTTATTGAAGAGCAGGCCATGGTCTCTCTTTGGGGGCTTTGCTGTTGGGTGGTGGGCGCTGATGCTTCCTGCTGAAATAAGAAGGGGAGGAGGCAAGTTGATGCTTTGCTGCCGCTTGTGCATGGGGGGGAGGAGAGCAGGCTTTGGGGCTCTGGAGCTTTACTGACATTCATTCTTCAGGGTTCTCCTGTTCTTGTGGATGTCTGCAAAAAGCAAGAATTTCAGGTTGTATCCTGCAAGCATTCCCTGATATTAATTGGAACCATTTCACAACTGCCAGGAATCTGGCATTTTAGCTGTAAAAATGCTTTGGGTTTCAAGGAGTACTCTTCGTGTGCATCTTCTCTATACGCATCATGAATATTGTAATATGAATTATGTTGACCAGATTATTGGGAAATGTGCAAACCATATATGATGTTCTCATCCTCTGGAAATATGCAGAGTAGTCTAGCTGACATTACATTGATGATTCAGACTCAGAATTGTGAAATGGACCGTGATGAGGAAACTAAAGACAAATGCTCAACCCTCATAGTAGATCACACATTTAGATCCCTCTGCCAGGATTATTCAAATCAATTGCATGGGAATTTGTTAGTTTATTTTTCAGTGCGTGGGCTTCTGGAGTGCTTCATGCTTCCAAGCCATTCTAACTGTAAATGAAGTATTGGGAGGTTGAAGTGTTTCTGTTGATTTCAAGCCCTCTGCACTACCCCACTGCTCCAAGATATGCATGTAATTTGGCTGTGGTTCCTGTCACAGTGCAACATGCGGGGAAGAAAGAAGGGTCATCATGCAGAGAAATCTTGTAGTAACAACTTTCATTCATTGAGGATTTAAAGATCAATTCTATTAATACAAACCTCAGTGAAGGTCAATGCATGGACAATTTGTGATTTCATAACAAATATGTCAGAGTGACAGATGTATATGGATTTCTTTGTCAGTGTTCTTTAAGGCAAACAATGCAATAAACGTGTAGGTTTAAAGTTCATTCCAGACTGGAGATGGAAATACTTGTGATGCCCATATTTGCTCTACACTGTTGCATTAGGGAAGCCTCAGATACTGTTGATGCCCAAGAGTGCTGAATGAACCTCATAAAAATCATAGAACAAAACAGCACAGAAACAGGCCCTTTGGCCCATCTAGTTCATGCTGAACCATTAATCTGCTTAGTCCCATTGACCTACGCGTAGATTGTACCCCTCCCATCCATGCACCTATCCAAATGACTCTTAAATGCTGAAATTGAACTGTATCCAGCACTTACGCTGCCAGCTCATTCCACACTCTCACCATACTCTGAGTGAGGAAGTTATCCCTTGTGCTCCCCTTAAACATTTCACCTTTCACTCTTAGTCTCCCGCAGCCTCAGTGGAAAAAAGCCTGCTTGCATTTACCCTATCCATTTTGTATACCTTTATCAATTTTCTCCTCAATCCAGTGAATCAATTCCTAACCCATGCAACTTTTCCAAAAACCCAGCACCATCCTTGTAAATTTTCTCTGTATACTTTCAATCCTATTTACATCTTTCCTGTGGTTAGGCGACCAAAACTGGTTGCAATACTCCAAATTTCGCACACCAATGTATTATAAAATTTCAAAACAACATCCCATCTCCTGTCCTCAGTACATTGATTTATGAAGGCCAATGTGCCAGAAGCTTTCTTTACAACCTGTGATGCCATTTTCAGAGAATTGTAGATCTGTACTCCCAGATCCCTCTTCTTCCATACTCCTCAGTGCTGTACTATTCACAATGTAAGATCTACCCTGGTTGGTCCTCCCAAAATATGACACCTCATACTTGGCTTCATTAAGTTCTATCTGCTATTTTTCAGCAAATTTCATCAGCTGGTTCAGATCCAGTTGCAAACTTTGATAGTCTCTCATTCTGTCCACCGTACCCCCAATCTTGGTGCCATCTGGAAATTTGCTGATTGTTGATGTAGATGACAAACAACAATAGGCCCAGCACCAATCCCTGCGCTGGGACCGATCCACTAATCACAGGCCTCTAGTCAGAGAGACAACCATCTACAACCACTCTTCAGCTTCCTCCTCGAAGGCAATGTCTAATCCAATTCACTATCTGATAGTGAGTGCCAAGCAACTAATCCTTCTAGACTAATCTTCCATGTAGACAGCATTCACTGCCTTACCTTCATTGTCTCTTCTGGTAACTTCCTTGAAAAGCCATAAGATTGATTAGAAACAACCTACTACACACTACACACAAAGCTATGTTGACTATCCCTAATCATACCCAGTCTATCCAAATACTTACATATCCGAACTCTTAGAATACCTTCCAATAACTTTCCCATGTTAGGCTTACTGACCTATAATATCCTGGCCTTTCTTAAACAACAGAACAATATTAACTTTCCTTCAATCCTCCGGCACCTGAACCATGACTAAATATATTTTAAATATCCCTGCTAGGGACCCTGCAATTTCTGCACAAGCCTCCCACAGCGTCCAAGGGAACACATTGTTAGGACCAGGGGATTTATCCACCCTAATTTATCTCAAATCAGCAACCACACCCTCTTCTGTAATCTGTATAGGGTCAATGAACTCATGCTACTTTGTCTCACATATATAGACTCTGTGTCTATCTCCTGAGTAAACATAGATGCAAATAATCTATTTAAGATCTCCCTAATCTCTTTTGGTTCCACACATGGATTACCATTCTGGTCTTCCAGATGACCAATTTTGTTCTTTGGTATTTATTTGTTCTTTATATATCTAGAAACTCTTGGGGTTAACCTTGTCTGCTAGAGCAATCTCATCCTTATGTCTTTTAGCCCTCCTGATTTCTTTCTTAATTTCTTATACTCCTCAAGTGCCTTCATTGTTCCTGCTGGGTATACCTGCTATGCACCTCCTTCTTTTTCTCTCAAAAACAAAGGTTCCCTAAACCTGTTTTCCTTGCCTTTTATTCTAACAGGAACATACAAATTCTACTCTCAAAATGTAATTTTTGAAGATCTCCCACTTACTAATTATACATTTGCCTGAAAACAGTTTGTACCAATTCACACTAGCCAGATCCTTTCATCATCAACATTGGCCTTCCTCCATTTAGGATCAGATGTATCCTTTTCCATAATTACCTTGAAACTAGTGGCCTCGTGTTTGCTAGATCCCAAGTGTTACCCTACACAAACTTCTGTCACCTGCCCTGTCACATTCCCCAATAGGAGATCTAGTATCACACTCTGTCTAGTTGGCATCTCTAAGTACTGATTAAGGAAACTTTCTTGAAAACATTTAACAAACACTTTCCCACCTAGTCCTTGTACAGTATGAGAGACTCAGTCAATATGTGGAAAATTAACATCACCTTCTATCACAATCTTGTGTTTTTTTGCAACAGTCTGTGATCTCTGTCTAAATTTGCTCCTCCGTTGGGTTGTCTATAATATAATCCCATTAATATGTCTTACCTTTCTTATTCCCCAGTTCTTCCCATAAAACCTAACTAAACTAGTTTTCCAGTCTGTCCTGATTAAGTGCTGCCGTGACATTTTGCTGACTAGTAATGCCACCCTTCCCTCTTTAATCTCTCCGGCTCTATCATGTCTAAAACAACAGAACCCTGAAACATTGAGCTACCAATCCTGCCCCTCCTGCAACCAATTGGTTGCAATGTCATAATTCCATGTGCTGATCTGTACCCTAATCTCATCTTTCTTCCCTGAAATACTCCATACATTGAAGTATAAGCAGCTCAGAACATGACGTAACACTAGCAGACTTTCCCCTAGGATACAGTACACGTGCAGTTCAGGTGCAAACCATCCCTTCTGTGCAGCTCCCACCTTCCCTGGAAGAAAGCCCAATGATTCAAACATCTGAAAAATCTCATTCTCCATTATGAAAGAGCAGCAGAGAAATACGTATAAACATGGGGATTATGAAGATTTTAGATTTTTTTCGTGATGCGTGTTATTATTTGCATTAATATTGTCACTATCACTGTGTATATCAACTTGGAAATGTACTACAACAAAGAATTGTTGCACTTATTTGCCTTTTCATATACAGGTTCGTACAGTCTCTACAAATAAGTCAAAATGTTTGATCTCAGAGGGAGACCTATTTATAAATGAGCTGAAAAAACCATGAAATGTGATAACACAAATTATAGTTTTTGAAGCTGACTAGATTGTTCTGGATGAGCACTGCACTAATCACTGCGGTGGGTCTGGAGATTCATTGTGGTTTGCTAATTTCTCGAGATTCATTGTGATTTTCTGATCTGTATCAACCTTTGCTCCTGTGATGGGCCAGACCTTAACCCCAGCTGTATGACACAGATCTGCAGAGGAGGTGTGCATCGTCTAACTGGGCCGATCATGTGCAACAGACCGGCTGAATACCAATGAAGACAAATCCAACTCCCCTTTGCCACAGTGCATTCCTTTTGGCATTGGCCATCACAATGTTCTTCAACTGGCTCAAATGGAAAGTGAAGACACTGTGAAAGTGATGCAAGTTTTTATATCAAACCGCAACAAATAACTTACCAATAGCAAAATAACAGTTTTTATCCACTACATCCGAAATATCCATCCATGAATTTCACTTGGCAGATTGAAATCACAGTTGAAGATCAGCTTTGACTCTGAGTATAACGTCCTAAATTTGAAATGTGTTATCTTGACACTTGGACGTCATTCTTGGGGATAGGAAATGCAGGAGGTTCCTGAGAGTTTGATAGGTTTGGTGCTCCACTGAGTCCTTGTCACTCCTGACTTGGTGCCCAAGCTATACCTTGAGTGCAGTGATATTCAGCAAGTCCTTCCTGAGTGCTCGTGTCCGGATTCATGAGGGCAGTAGTGTGAAGTTGCGCTGTGGTGGCATATTACAATGAGCAAGCTGGAACATTTTCTATCACATGGTTTGTTGCCCAAGACGGTGCATAACTAGTACAAGTTAAAAATTAATAATGAACCTCTTAAACCTTGAATGGTTTCTTCTGCTGTGTTTTTTTTTTAAATCTGAGTCCAGCAAAAACCCTCCTGCCCCTGGATAGTGAATATCCATCTACTATTGAGATAGGATTGACAGGTCATCTGGGTGCCCATCAAATAATGTTGCCACACTTAATTTGGTTGAATGCTAGTCCTCTTTTTATCTTGACTATCCATCAGTAGCTGTGACTTTAAGAGCCATGTGGAAAATGTGTTTCAAATAATGTCGTTCATTCCACTGGCTGGCAATTCAATAATCAGCAATAATGGAGTGTAAAGCAAGCATGGTAGATGATCTCTTTCAGCTACGTTATTATGTGGGGAATGAAACGTGTGGTCATTACTAAACCATAATAGAAATAAAATTAGCACCTCAGCATTGGTACCACGGAGGTGAGTCAGATTCTCAGCCATAGCTATAAGGTCACTGTTCCTCCCAGGGTAGGCTGTGATTGCCAGGTGCTTTGTTCTGATATTCCACATGTGCTTTGTCTTTCTGATACCTTCTGAAAGGAGCCTATCTAATTTGCAGGCAAATGAATCTATGATATCTGCTCAGGGAGCTCATTTTGTAGACTTACCATTAGGTCTCTGGAAATAATGTTGCAGGATGATTAATTTTGAATGTATTTTCTTTCAAGGGCAAGCTGTGTCCTCTTCAATTGTTTTGGACAAGTTGAAACAATTTGTCTTGATCTATATCATCTAATCCATTTAGAATCCGAACCATTGAAACTATCACATCGCAAGCTTTCCAGCAAATACACTGAGTTTGCGTAATCATGCCTCGTAGTTCAGCTTGACAACTACTCTGTGATTTTAGTTGTTCTCTGCACCTGCACCAAAGCTGTACTGTGATGTAACAATGTAAACTATATACAATACATCTTCAATCGTGTTTAAACAATGATTCAAGAGTAAAATTAATTTTCCTAAATATTGATCTTTCAATAAGTTCCTTAAGATTTATTTTACTCAGTGCTAGTGAGCTTTTTGCAGTGGTTTGAATTCTATCTTGACTAGTTCTTTCTGGATTATTTCATTTAACCTGCTGTTTCTTATTTATTTATTTAAGTAATAGGCTTTTCAATCTTCTGTCACTATACAAGCTGCATTAAATTTACTCTATCTAGTGTGTTTAATCTCCCATAAGTTTTTTTTGTAACATTATGGTCTTTCATCTTCATTAGTTCGGTACCAATTACAGATTTCCAGCTTCAGATTTTCCCTGCAGAATTTAACCAAATGACGTCCTAAATTGATCTCACTATAACATCCTCCTAGACTGGAGACAATTGAGCAACAAAGTTAAACATCCATTTATAAAAAAATCTAAAGGTATTGTTTTATTTATAAAATTTTCCACGCAGAACAATATCAAATATATTGTTTTATTTGGCAATACATTTAAAATCATTTTTTTCCTTAGTCAAGCTCTTCTGTTCTTTAATGTAAGCTTCCCTTTCCCTCCCTACATACTCTGAGTAGATTAGTCTGAAAAGACTTCCCCACTAGTTATCCTTACTAGGTATCATCAATTAAAGATACATACTCTCTCCATCCCAAGTGTTGATGGGCAATATTTAATTGTTTGCAAGTAAAATAATATCTGTAGATGGATTTCAACCAGTCCTTGGTAATAATTTAAAAAGGTGTGTTCTATTGTGCCATTGTGTTGAGTTAGCTGATTGTAGCCAGGAAGAGAACATAGACCAGTACAGCACAGTATGGGCCCTTAAATACTTGCTGTTATGCCAACCAATATAAACCTACTCCTCCATTTTTCTTACTTCCATTTGCCTATCTTTAAGTATCCCTATTTTATCATCCATTACCACCAACCATGGCAGTGCATACGAGACACCCACCACATCTCTGACAAAACAAGTTGATTGAGGTGGAATAGTGGATGTAGTGGGAATAGATGTTACTAAGCCATTTGACCAGCTTCCCCATGGTTGGCTCATCCAGGACGATGTAGAATCCATGAAAACCTGGCTCCATGGATTCAGAATTGACGTATGCACACAGGATAGTAGTAGACGGGGAGTATTCAACCTGAGGTTGGTGTTCTGGGACCCCTGACCTTTGTAATTTTTAAAAATGACTTGGATGAGGAAATGGAGGGGTGGATTAGTACCTAGCAGATGACATGAAGAGCGGAGGTGTTGTGGATAGTGTTGAAGGTTGTCATAGGTTTCAGCTGGATATAGACGGGGTACAGAGGTGGGCAGAGGAGTGGCAAATGGAATTCAATCTGGAAAAGTGTGTCATAGTACATTTTGGAAGATCAAAATATAAGGTTAATGATAGATTCTCAGCAGCGTGGGGAGGCAGAGGAGAGTCATGGGTTCCAAGTCCGTGGATCCCTCAAAGTTGCTGCACAAGTTGAAAGAATAGTTAAGAAAATGTACAGTGCCTTCATGAGTCAGGGGATTAAGTTCCAGCACTGTGAGGTAATATTGCATCTCTCTAAAACTCTGGTTCAACCATACTTGGAGTATGTATTCAGTTCTGCTTACAGAATTATAGGAAGGATGTGGAAGCTTTAGAGAGGATGCAGAGGAGATCTACCATGATGCTGCCTGGATAAGAGAACAAGCCTTATGAGGAAAGGAAGAATGACCAAAGGAAGATATGTGGTAGAGGTGTACAAGATCATGAGAAGCATAGATAGACTGCTCCTTTCTCTCAGTGCAACAATGACCAATACCAGAGGGCATCATTTTAAGGTGAGTGGAAGAATGTTACGGGAAATATCTGAGAAGGGAGTCTACTGATGATCTGTAATACAGTTTTGCCTTCTTTTAGTTAATGTCTGGTGATCTCTGTTGGGAGTGTGTATGTGCTAATGTTGGGTGAGGATAGTACTTGATATCCGACTGTACAAATAGACTATCAATACCTGACATTAAAAAGCAATATGACGAGAAGCATTTGGTCTGCACAGCATCTGGGAATGAGGCCGTGGAACAAACTGGTGAAAGAAACACACTGCTTTTGCATACTTTATTGTCATTTGCTTACACAAGGTTACAATCTGTATAATAGCAGATTTGCAAAAGAATACTGATACTTTGAGCAGTATTATGTTCTGGCTGTTGGTGAGATGTTTTATTTGAGCCCATTACATTATGTATGTAATAATTTTGAAATGTAAGTTATAGCTGACAGTTAATACTTTGCAGGGTCAGGTCCACTGAAAGCAGAAACTACCAGATATTTATTGTGTTACCAACATAGTCAACTTGTTTAATTGAGTGAATGGTAGCTCAGAATTGTCAATGCACTGTGTTTGTCATTCTGATACACTGGAACAGAGATTAAGCAGTGTGAAGAAACTGTTATATTTAATTATCAGTAAACACTTAAACAAGTATCAAATGCATCAGTAATCATGCAGACCCAAGTACTGGGTCTGTGTCAGTGTCTCACCAGGATCATGTTACTAACAGCACTTCAGTTTCTTCACATACTACTTCAGGAAGATTAATATATCTGTTACTTCTTACTTAAATCCTGCTCAGAGTACAATAGTACTATGGAATTCTTAACATATTACTTAGTTTTCATTTTTTTTCCAAGTTAGTACTTGATATCTGACTGTACAAGGTGATTTGCTGACAAAATTTGGTAAATATGAGCCATGTATTTTTCTTTCTGTCTTGGATGGCATCCGTTAGTCTCGCAAGACCATGGCTCTACGCCTGGAAAGTCTTGCTTCAGTCTCTCCAGGGCGCAGGCCTGGGCAAGGTTGTATGGGAGACTGGCAGTTGCCCCAGCAGCAAGTCTCCCCTCTCCATGACACCGATGTTGTCCAAGAGAAGGGCAAGGGCTGATACAGGTTGGCACCAGTGACATCGCAGGAGTTGCCAGAACGAGTTTGAAGGCAACGTCGGACAGCCTTAGGGACTCCAGCTCCGGATTTGTCCTCAGGGTTCACTCCCGAAGACTTTCCCGTAAGTGGGTATGGCCGCAAGGCAGCGGAGGTTTGAAATCAGAGTTTTCTCTCTCTCTCTTAGATGGACTGCCTTCCCAGGCTGACAAGCTCCATCTACCCGAAGCACTGGTTTTAAGGCGCCAGGACCCACCTTCGCCTCTTCTTCTGTCAGTAGAAACAGCTCTGCCGGACTTAGAGCCTAAGCCATGTGAGAAGGCCAGGAGTTGGACTTAGTTGTCAAAGGCAATCCGTGACAAAAAGGTGGCTGTTCTGGGAAATGGCAATGTGTCCTGAGGTGTCATTATACTCTTACCCCATTTAACATGGATAAGTGTGCTGTTGTCTACTTTCCAGTTACTCAAGCAGTGCTCTGTGTATCTTTCACCTCAAATATTGTTCATCCCACTGCTTCTGAGTGAATCAAAAGCTAAATGCTGAAAGTGGGACACATATTGTGGATCAGTCCATTAGGAAGATTGTATGAATGTGTTCGGCAAACCCCCAACTTTGAACTAAAAGAGGACTGTCATTTCATGAGAAACCTGTGTTTGAGGTGTTGCACTTTGGGAGGACCAACCAGGGTGGGACTTGCACAGAGAGTGGTCAGATACTCAGGCCTGTGGTAGAACAGACAATCTGGACGTACAGATTCATAATTCTTTGAGAGTCTTGTCACAAGTATGGAGACTGTAAAGAGAGTGTTTGGCACATTGGCCTTCATAAATTTAAGTACTGAGTACTGGAGTTCAGAGGTTATGCTGAAGTTATATAAGAATTGGTGTGGCCTAATTTGGACTATTGTGTTCAGTTATGGTCACCTACCTACAGGAAATATATCAATAAGATTGAAAGTGCCGAAAAAATTTACAAGGATGTTGCCAGGATTTGAGGATCTGAGTTAGAGGGAAAGGTTGAATATGTCAGGACTTTATTCCCCACTAAGTAGGAGAATGAGAGGAGGTTTGATAGAGGTATACAAAATTATGAGGGGTATAGATTGGGTAAACACAAGCAGGCTTTTTCCACTGAGTTTGTGTGAGACTAGAGCTAGAGATTAAGGATGAAAGGTGAACTATTTAAGGGGACCATGAGAGGAAAGTTCTTCACTCAGAGTGTGGTAGAAGTGTGGAACAAGCTGCCATCTAAAGTGATAGATTCAGGTTCAATTTCAACATTTAAGATAAATTTGAATATGGGAGGGTTATGGAGGGCTATATTCTGTGTGCAAGTCGATGGGAGTAGGAAGATTAATAATTCAGCTTGGACTTGATGGTCTGCAGATCCTGCTGTGCTGTAGTATTATATGACTATGTTTCTGGAGGTGCCTTCTCCTTTTGGGAGAGTGACAAAGGTGTGCTCTTTTATTTTGAAGAGTTGTTGTTCAAGTTTTTATTTGCATGTTTTTTTCACCAACTTCCTTAAAGCATCAAATGAAATAAATACTGTAACTGAGGAAAGTTCTACTAGTTTTACGATGAGCACCATCTGTAAATATGGTTTTAAAAAACAATATAAAGCTTCAAAACCTGGGCTTCTGTATCTCCCTTTGCAACCTGATTCTTGACTTCCTCACACAAGCTCACCTCAAGTGTGCTTGCTTAACCTGCTGCTCCACTGTCTCTGCTGTCATGACTGTGTGGGGAAGTAAAACAGCACTTCAAAGTTTGCAGATGACACCACGGCTGATGACCTCTCAGCTGGTGATGAGGAGGTGTATAGGCATGAGATAGTTTGGATGTTGAGTGCTGTCGCAACAACAACCCCACTTACCTGTGGTATCTTTAACTTGATGTGCTTTCTCTGTTAATGCAGTGTTTCTTCTGTCTCCTTGGGTTGGAATGTGGTCTTTTCCAGGCAGAATTTTCTAGGTATTTGGATTTCTGTTCTGCTTGCTCAGATTTAGTCTATTTAGATGCAGCACAACCCAGTGATCAAAATTAGTCTTTCTCTGTCATGTATAATTCTCAGCTCATTAAACACATTTATTTCCATTTATGTATTTCTCCAGTGATTTTATTTTCCTCAACTAAGTCAGTACTGTCATTTCTGGGAGTTGCATGTTCATGTATCCGACTCCTTATCATTGGTGGACATTGCCAAGGCTGTTACACAGTCAGGTCTGCTCTGACCTAATGAAGTATCTCTCAATTTTACATAGGAACCTGTGAAATAGAAGCAGGAGGGGGACACTTGGTGCCTGCTCAGCCATTCAATATGATTATTTTACCAGAATCCAACATTCCTACATTAACTCAAAACTACTTGTTCTCTTTAATCTCCCAAAATCTATCAGTCTCTGTCTTGTTTTTTTTTGTCACAGTATAGCACTGAATGGCCAACTCTACCTTGAAGCTGTAACTTCTGGATTTCATGGCATGGACCTGGTCAACTAGATCTTCTGACTGCGTCCAACCGGTTGGAATTGTTTGTGAGGACAATCATGAGGTGCCTCAGCTAACACAGAATAATTTAACCAATGTAACATCTTTTAACTTCCCAAGTGCATTAGCCAAGCGCAGTTGATCAACAGCCAGGGTGCAGACTGGACTAATGATCTTTTATTTATATAGCACCTGCTTATAGTACAGGAGCAGGGAGGTTCTACAAGGCCTTGGTGAGATCGCACCTAGAATATTGTGTGCAGTTTTGGTCCCCTAATCTGAGGAAAGACATTCTTGCCATAGAGGGAGTACAGAGAAGGTTCACCAGATTGATTCCTGGGATGGCAGGACTTTCATATGAAGAAAGACTGGATCGACTAGGCTTATACTCACTGGAATTTAGAAGATTGAGGGGGGATCTTATTGAAACGTATAAAATTCTAAAGGGATTGGACAGGCTAGATGCAGGAAGATTGTTTCCGATGTTGGGGAAGTCCAGAACAAGGGGTCACAGTTAAAGGATAAAGGGGAAGCCTTTTAGGACCGAGATGAGGAAAAACTTCTTCACACAGAGAGTGGTGCATCTGTGGAATTCTTTGCCACAGGAAACAGTTGAGGCCAGTTCATTGGCTATATTTAAGAGGAAGTTAGATATGGCCCTTGTGGCTAAAGGGATCGGGGGTATGGAGAGAAAGCAGGTACAGGGTTCTGAGTTGGATGATAAGCCATACTGAATGATCATACTCAAAGGGCCAAATGGCCTACTCCTGCACCTATTTTCTATGTTTCTATGTTCCTGTGCTTTTAGTATTTTCTTAAGGTGATTTTCTTTCAATTAATTTACTTTTGAAATGCTGCATTTGTTAGGTAGGGAGGCATGATTGGCACTTTTGCCATTTAAGTATAATGTTTTGTGATTTTCTTCAGTTTAGGCTAGGGGAGAGCTGCCACGTCCTATAATAAAAGCAGTGCAATTACTTGGGCAAAACTCAGTTAATTTGTTGAGAGCACTGATCGAACAGAGTCTCTCTGTTATTTTTTTGTGGACTGCTGATTATATTTTGTGTTCTTGTCATCGTCCTTGACTTTGGAAAATGATAAAATGAGCATTTCAATAGAGCCTGAATTGGACTATTAGCTGGAAAACATTAAACATTAAATAGATAAGTGGGTAGAAGCAATGATGCACTATATTTACAACAGTGATATGATTAACTGTCCAGAAGATGGAAAAAATAATAGTTGTGTTTTCTGTCTTCAGCCTGCTACACCAACTCATCCAGAATATTACTTGTTCCTGAATGTTACTCTCTGTTCTGCTCATTTGCTGTTCAGAGCATCTGCCTCTGGCTTGCCTCCCTTATCCTGACAGGTCCAGACATACAATTTTGTGTGAACATGATGAATTAAATATTTTCTAAAAATAGGATGATTTCTAAACTAAAATTCAAATCTTAAATTTGTTTGAATTTTGTGCCGTGCTCTTTGTCTGGGCATGAGGGTGTGATTTCCTTTGAGGCTTCTCTTGATCTCTGGTTACAATGACAGGTCAGCAAAAGGTGCTATTTGTGCTGTTTTCCTTGTTTTTGGCCAGCTGCTAATCTTCTGTTGTAGTTGTGTTCGGAATTTGGAAGGATCCTGTGTAAAGTTCAGGAACAGTTACTATTCCTCAACCATCTGGTTCTTGAGCCAAAGGGGGTAACTTGACTCAACTTCACATGCTTCATCATTGAAATGTTCCTACAAGCAATGGACACACTTTCAAGGACCCTCTATTCTCAAGTTCTTCATATTTATTGCTTATTTGCATATTATTATTATTATTTCTTCTTTTTGTATTTGCTCAGTTTTTTGTCTTCTGCACTCTGGTTGAACACCCAAGTTGGGTGGTCTTTCATTGGATCTGTTATGGCTGTATTCTACTGGTTTGTGAGTATGCCTACAAGAAAATGAATCTCAGGATGACATATGTGTACTCTGATAATAAATTTACTTTGAATGTTGAAACATTGTTTCTTCTGCTTCTAAACAAGTTAGTCTATCCAGCCCTAGACAAAATGCTTCATTAATTTTGCAAAGCAAATGTGCTTTTGGTGCTATCGGTTGAGACAGCTCCGATGACCATGGCGCAAGGTAGTCTTTCTGCACCATATAATGAATCGTATGTAGGTTATCTGAAGAAGAACAGATGATTGAAAACCTAAATGAAAGACAGTACTCAGCGCTGTACTGAAGTGTTTGGACAATATGATACACAAAACTGTTGGAATAGCAATTGAAGCTGCAACCTTTGGATTTGAAGGCAGTAATAGACTATCTCAGCAAACAAAAGGAAATGATTAAGTGAATCTAGTTGGAGCAGAATATAATTACAGCTCTTATAATAATCTCCCTGTAAGAAGTCTACTTAGGCAGATCAGGCACCGGGATTATGTGAAGTGAGCTGAGCGCCAGAAGAAGAGTCCTTTAAACCATCCAACATTCACCAACCCTTCATTTAAAACAAAACAGAGAGCTTTATGCATGCCTTGTGGTGCAACCTCTCCTAGAACCTTTGGACTCTTCTTAAGTTGTGCAGTGCTCTGCCTGTGGTGGGCTGGCCTCCTGCCTCATAATCAGTTTTCCCTTCGTTGTGAAAATGCTCACTGAATACTTGTGTCTATCTGATTCCATCATAACCATTGCCATCAATTCCAAGGCAATTAATTACCTCCCTCTTTGTTCAGTTTCATTCTCCTTTCAAAGTAATGTTGCTCGTCCGATCATGTTTATTTGGTTTTATTTAATAATGCAATGCAGAGCAGGCCTTTCCAGCCCTTTGAGGTACTCTGCCCCAGCAATCCCACAACCACGATGAGGCCTAACCTAATTATGGGACAATTCACAATGCCAAATTAACCTACGTGGTTACGTCTTTGGAATGTGGAAGGAAGCCCACGCATTCCACGGGGAGGAGGGTACAGAGATTCCAGAGCTCAGGAATTCTTCAGCTGTAGTAGCACAGTACTATCGTGGCAACACTGAATACAGTGCGGGCGTGAGAAAACTATCTACTCCTGCTGTTGTTCTCGTATGTATAAAGAAGCAGTAAGCTGAGCAGAAGCTTCTGATCAAGCTAGACTTGTGAATGGTGTGTCACTGCTGTTTGTGATCTTGCGAAATCATTGACAGCCCATGGCACGAGAGCAAGAACAAGCAGTGTGTGAAGCTGATTAGCCTGATAGATTGGGAGTAATGTAAAAAAAAATTGTCGATCAGCTCCGTAGGACTTCAGGAGCTCCACAAGGAGAGCTTGAATGGTGTCAAGCATTATGAAAGCTATCCCAGAGGCTATTGGCCTTTGGCAATTGAGGACAGTATCATCAAGGATGGAGTTCATGTCTGTTTGAGGGGCGTGGGGCTGGAGGAGATTAAAATCATGATGAGAAGTAAGGCCACGGTGGGGATTTGAACTGAAGGATAAATATATGAATGTTGGTGTTGCTTAACGAAGAAATAATATTAGGCAAACTGAGGCACAGGTGCAGCAGAACGTCGTTAACAGAGGTGGTGAGGTGAGGTCCAAAGCTTTGCCTCAGTTTGTCTGCTTCGGGAGCTCTCTCCTTTGCTGCTGGTTGGCCTCCATGGATCCATCTTCAGTAATTACAATGAAATCCACACCAGTGTTCACCCTGTTCACCCACATTCCTGTAACCAATGTCTAACATTGTCACAGTCCAGTCTTCAGATTTTCATCCTTCAGTTCAAATCCCACTGTGGCTTTACTTCTCATTGTTATTTTAATCTCCTTCAAACTTCATAGCCCAGGTTATTTTAATTGCTACTTATTTTACTCAAACCCAATTCAGACGAAGCCTGTACATTTGAAACAACATCCTCTTTCTCTGTACTAGTTCCAGTGCCTGATTAATTGAAACCCATTTTTTACTACAGCAGTAAACCACCTATTCAGCTCCTTGATACTCTGCCTGTGCTAATTTACAGGTGGTTCAGTTGACAGTCCAGTTTGTCATGATACTGCTGAGGGCAGAGTCGTTGATGAAAATGAAAGCAAGTGAGCATGGAGTGGGGCTGTGAAAGGAAAAGTGAGATTTCTGTGGAATTAGCACAGGTAGCTTCTCAGTCATCAGATTATAACTGCAAGAAGTTGTTGCTCTTCTGGAGAAAGCTGGCAGGAAAATTTAAATTATAATAGCTTGCATTATAGTAAAATCACTAATGATTTTAAAGCATTAAAGAATTTTTAATGCATTTACTTTTAAAAATATTGTATTCCAACTATGAAATCAAAGATAGATTTAAAATTTTCTCCAAGTCAAGCTTATGCCAGTTCTCAACTGAGTAAATCTTTCATAAAATTGCCAGTTAGGAAGTGATTGTTGTCACTCATCTCCTATCCCAATATGCCTGAGACAAAATTGACTTCAAGTTGATCTTGACTACTTTCAATGCAGAGTTACTTCAGAAGAATAGATGGAAAAGTTTTGAAATCTGTGTTCAACAGAAGTATTTTTGGGGATAGAATGAATTTCCATTTTGGATTCTTGTAGTTATCTTCTGTTTTGTCCACTAGATGTAGCTCATGAGCTTTGGAAATCCACTAACTGCTTTGTGGGTTAAAATTTACATTTGTTAATAACTGTTCGCTTTCAGATTATATTTGTAAGTGACGTCAAAAGAAAGGTGGGATTTGTAATGTTAAGATCTATTATGCATTCACTATTTGCATGACAAAATATTACTGGCTTTCAAGATTCTCTCACTTTTGTAGACAGTAGAACAAGTTTACCTGTTTTTTGTTCCATAATTAAGAACTAATTAAAATTGGATTTTGGAAGACATCTTTTTCAAAGCTACACTATCACTTACTTTTGTTAATGTGCTGTTAAATCCAGAGGGAAAATGGCAATTTTGCAGTCTTTCTGGTTGACTGATGGCAGAGTGGGAATGGGATTGGTGTGGATGTGAGCTGTGGCTATGAAAGTTCAAATATATCCTGGTCCAATTTTTATTTTTAAATAACACCTTTATTCGACACCAGCTGATCACATTGAGGTACTGCCAGAGATTTGAAGGTACCGTGTCTGTGACGTTTCCACAGAGACTTGGCCTAATTCAATTAAGTGACACATATGTGATTTTCTTTTCAGAGAGTGGTGGGTGTATGTTTCAGGTATTGTCATAGTTACATTTTTAAAGCTATAATCTTCAGAAAAGGATGAAAAAAATTGTAGTTAAATTTGTCATCAAGATTGGAATCAGAATCAGGTTTATTATCTCTGAGATACTGTATGTTGTTAAATTTGTTGTTGTACAGTGAAAAACATAAAAAACCTGAAAATTACAATAAGAAATATTAAAAAACCTAAATAGGTTAAAAAGAGAGCATACATTCTTCATGAATGTATGAGCCATTCGGAAATTTGTGGCAGAGGGTCAGATTCTTTTCCTAAAAAAATTGAGTGTGTGTCATCAGGTTCCTGTACCTCCTCACTGATGGTGGTAATGAAAAGGGGGTATATCCTAGGTAGAGGGGGCCCTTTTTGAGGCAGCATCTTTTGAAGCTAATTTCAATGGTGGGAAAGCTTGTGTTCACGGTGGGGCAGGTTTTTTCTGATACTGTGCACTTGCACCTTCGTGTCGGATGATGATGAAACCGGTCAAAATGCTCTGCACAGTACCTTTGAGGAAACTTATTAATGTCTTTAGTGACGTACAAAATTCTGGCAATGTGCTCTAATCAAGTATAGCTGCTGTCATGCCTTCTAAGTAATTGTATCAGTATGTTGGGCCCAGGGACAATTTTCGGAGATGTTCACACCATGGAACTTGAAACTGTTCACCCTTTCTACTGCTGTTCCCTCAATGAGGACAGGTTGTGTGTCCCCTCGACCTCCCCTTCCTGAAGCCCACAGTCAATTGCTTGGACTTACTGCTTTGAGTGCAAGGTGCTTGTTAATGGCACCACTCAACAAGCTGTTCTTTCTCATTCCTGTACACCCTCTCGTCACCATCAGAAATTCTGCCAGCAATTGTGTCATCGGCAAATTTATAGATGACATTTAAGCTGTCCCTGCTCACACACTTGCAGAGCAGTGGAGCAGTGTTGATTCTTACTGACTGTGACCTGTGATCTGGAAGTTATGGTTCCAGTTGCAGAGGGAAGCACAGAGTCCCAGATTTTGGAGTTTGTTGATTAGCGCTTGAAGGTATGATGGTGTTGAACGCCAAGCTATAATGAACAAACAGTAGCCTGATGTAGGGCCAAGGCCAAGTGGAAAGCTAGTGAGATTGCATCTGCTGCAGACCTATTATGGCAATAGGCAAATTGCAGTGGATCCAGATCCTAGCGACGAGCAACCTCTCCAAGCACTTCATCACAATGAAGATGAGTGCTCCTTGGGAGCAGCCCCCCTTGCTCTTCTTGGCACTAGTGTGATTGATTCCCTTTTTGGAACAGTTGTGAATCTCCGGAGTGAGAGATTGAAGATGGCCTGGAACACTACAGTCAGTTAGCTGGTTGACACGGGTTTTTAATGCCCTGCCAGATACACTATCAGGGCCTGATGCCTTGGACTGATCACCCTGGATTGGGTATGTCTGCTATATTCTTGAACACGTACACTCATCCATACAGGTTTTGATGAAGTTGGTGACAACTGTGGCGTATTGTTCAGATATAAAGATGAATCCCTGTATATGGTCCAGTTCAGTGATTCAAAGCCGTTCTGTAAATTTTCCTCCTCCTCCTGCCTTGACCATGGCTTCATGGTCCTCACTGCTGGTGCTGTGGTCCTCATTGAAAGGCACAACAAAATGAAAGGAATGTTTCTTAAGCTGTAGTGTATTAACCATTTTTATTTGCGAGTTAAGACATTTGTTGAAGGGTTCGGTAGAATTTGTACTCTTCCGAAGTATTTCTTCGGAGTGTAAATGACTTGCTTCCGTGTCATTTCTGAGAGTCTTGATTGGATGCTGCAAAATTGTGTAGATTTGACAGATTTTGCCAGAGGTGGGCCAGGAGGACCATGCATTATGGTTAGGTAGATAACCAGGGTTTCTCTGGGCTTCCATGTGCTTCAGATGGAAAGACCAGAGATGTTCGGTGTCTTCCAGGATGCTGTTGCTCTGCTTTGGGCTAACAATTCTCACAGGGCTGTGGGAATACAACATTTATTTTTTAAGCAGTTCTTTGAGCACCCGTGAAGCATTTCATCTCTCTTTGTAGTCTTTTACCGTGTTGGAATAAGGTGTAAGTTTCTGGATTCTGATGTCGAGAAACACAGCTGACTAGTGGAACTAGCTGAGTGTAATCAATGATGGCCTGCAAGAAGACTCTGACCCTGGTTTGCTTATCATGCTGCTAGTTGTATATGGTTTTGTGGCATCAGTCCAGTGCTTTAAGATGGCTGCTCTGCTCGGTACAGGAGAGGAGGCATCAGTACTGTCTGGTAGATTGAGATTGGTGTCACGTTTTACAGTCTTGTGTAGCCAAAGGGGTAGTGGTGATGCAGCATTTTGTCATCAGTGTCTGCGTTTGAGCAGTGGCTCCTGGAATACAGAAAGTTGTGCATGTTTTCCAAGATCTCATTGCTATGGCTCATTATTGCTGTGGAACAGTGCTTTCTAACCAGCGCAGTTTAGAAGGTTACCTTTCCTTTAAGGTTATTTAGTGAGAGTTCTTGCTGATGCAGTTTAGAGAATGGTCAACGGCTTGCAGCCCGGCTTCGCACGGAATTTATGTACAGCCAGTGATGGTAGCTTGAACACTGAGGTTGAAATAACCTTGGTTCTGAAGTGAAGGTGATGCAAGCTGAACAGGTTTCCGTTACCAGAACTGCTGTAGGATCTGTGGTCTTAATTTAGAAAATACTTCACAATGCAACACAGTTTTCCGCAAGCACTTTAATAATAGCAAAAGACTGTCATTCATTTGCTCAAGTTGCATAACAGAGAACTCTGCGAAGAGTAAAGCTACGATTTAGCTATAGCTTTTGTCTCAATGGCATACAGTCTGCCGTAACAATAACACATTGGCTGTGTAACCCTGGAATTAGATGCTGGTGTGCTTCAGTAGGGCGAAGTGAGAATTAGCACGCCTTTGGGAGGAAGTTAAACATTACTGAGCTTGATGTTGGCTGCAGTAATCCAGTCTGCTGCAAGTTATCTTTAAACACCTGTTCATTGGAATCCTCGTTCACCTTCTAAATATATTTTCTCAAAACAGAATGCGAGAATAAATAATTAGAACCATTTATAGAGTTATAACAAAAATATGTTTAGTTTTCTAACTATAGCCTTAAAGAAACAGATGAGGATGCTAAACCTTGTCTTCTCATCTCATTTTCTCGTGAAGTGTATGTTTTGAGCAGGAACCTCCACATCAACACGTGATGTGTCTTTTCTCCTGCGTCTGTCTATGCTGGTTTTCAACTTTGCAATGAATTTGAAAACCATTATCTAGTACATAGAGTCAAGTTGTTTTTTTTATTTAAAGTGTAGATCACCTCTGCTAAGTAGTGGAAAGTAATTTCTGTTAAATGTTAGAAGGGGTAATTTCATAACTCAGGTAATTTGGTGGAACAACATTGAGAGACACCTGCATCCCCAAATTTCAACTGTAATTTCCGTCTTTGGAAATGAATTGTTTCTCCATTACAAACATCTTTATTTGCTTCATCTTGCGTTCTCTCAACTTCATAACATTGATTCAAATGGAAAACATTTTACGGGATTTTAACAAGATTTTATATTTCAATAGTCTTTTTGTCTAAAGCTGATGTTTGATAGAATTTAGTCACAGTGATTTAACTCTTTTAATGTTTTATTTCAGAAATTGTGTATTCCAGAAACGATGGGTTAAGTTTGATGGAGAGAGTTTGTCGTACTACAACAATGAGAAGGTATGTTTGAGGACTTGAGAGGTAAACTTATAGTGATTTTACCAAATTACATTTTAATTGTTTATATTATTGATATTTAAGATGATCTGTATATAAGAATGTAGGTGTTTGGTAATAAAATACAAGTCAAACTACTTTTTAATATTAACCATCTTAATCTTAAATATTTTAGTTGATGGTATGCTTGTAATTTCTCTTTTTGTTGCCAGCTGCTGAGTTTGATATCTCAGTGGAGTCTGTGAGGTTAGGGGAGCAGCAAAGGAATTCAGTTCCATTCCCTCATATATGCGCATTAACTATCGCTCAGATTTTATTTAAACGGGTTCATCATCAGTAGAGCAAAACTCATGTTGGCCACCAGAAATTTTGGATTTATAAACAGCCTGAAATCTCATTGCTGCCTTTTTTTGGATTGTGTGTACATATACAAGTGTTTAAGTGTGAAATCGAAGCATGCTTAAAAGTAGAATGGCGTACATTTTTTTTTCAGTTGTGTTTCGTTGTAATGTTTAATAATTCAAACTATTGAAGAGAGAGAGGAAAAATTCAATGTGTAGGTTGGCACCTCCATCATTTTTGTCCCACTAGAGAAATACAAGGCAATTAAAATTGAATTTAATTCCTTCAGAAGCTTTTGATTTTTCCAGTTGGTGATATTTGCAGTACACCACAACAAGGTGCAGTTTCCTTAAATACAAAGCATATGGAAAATTAAAAAGGTGTCAAAATTCTTAGATGATAAGGGTTGAGGGTGGGGACTTGAGAGATGGGCAAGGTAAAAGAAATGGGAAAGAAGGACACAAAGCAAGAAATAATTTATTGTGCCTCTTGAAGATGTTTGAAGGAGTTTCATGATTCGGTTGAAAGGGAACTGAACAAGCTCAGGGCTATGTTCAATGAACATGACAAAGTGGGCCTAGAGCAGCAGAACAGAAATGGTCAAGTGATCTAATAGCTGGAGGCTCAGAACATGTTGGAAGAAAACATATCAAATATTACATCACCTTTTGTGACTCACCAAGCTGCAACAGTTTGCTGCCTCTTCTTAGTGTGGGCTTGTCTACATACTGGATCATTGCCTGGGACGATGTTTTGGAGATGAGATGTCTTTTTTCTTTTCCAAAAGGAGGGTAGCTGTGAGGATGGTTAAATATTAATGTCTACACTCCTTACTAAATTCTGCAATTTTCTGTTTATTTCCATCTGCACCAGTAATAACCATTTTGACTCAGATTTGTAGAGTATGGTTCCTTTTTGTCCATGTTTCACAGCTCAGTGATTAACAACATGTAACTCCCTGGGTCGCCTCAGGCTCGCTTAGCTCGTTCTCGTCTAGGGGGAGCTGCCTTCAGCCCCGCCAAACTGGGTAATCAGCTGGTGTGGATGCTGTGTGATGTCCCCGCCTCGCCCAAAAACAGACAGTACACCATATGCGATTAAATGAGTACAATTTATAAAGGTTACTATAACTAAGTGATTAATAACGATACAGTATATATGAAGAGAAAATTAAAGAAAAGGCGCCAAACTTATCAAAGTCCAAACCACTTCGTGCACAACCGTTGGAGCTCAATTACTGAAGTCTTCTGGCCACCATTCGATGACTCGCAGCTCAGGACCCTCCGAACTCCTCGACTCTCCAAACAGCTCAGGACCCTCCGAGTGGTCAACCAAGCACATCTAGCTCCATCCCCCTCCCCTCCTCGGAGAATCTCCCGGCCTCAGACCCCCCTTTGGGGTCCTATCCTCGCCCAGCTTAGAGCATTGCGTCCTCTCTCTCGACCCCCTCGCGCCGATCTGCCCAAAAGCCCGTCAACAAAAGCTTACAGACTCAGAAGAAAGAACATTAATCCCCATTTGGTTTACAAAGGAATACCATTCTCGGTATCAGTAAATTAGCATTCCTGCTAGTTAACAAAAAGAAACCCTTTCCCAACAGTAACAAAGAAAAAAGAAGAAACCCCCTTTACAAACATAATACAGTATTGTATGCTTGTAACAGAATTCCTTTACCGTATCTGGATTTGCATTAGAGTTCCAGCCAACTCATTCGCATCTTTTCTGCTACTGAAAGCTAGTTCTTCTCTCTTGCCCACTTCTGATGTAAGGTACTGAGCATGAAAATGCTTCATTTTCCGCAGATGCTGCTTGCCTTGCTGAATATTTCTAGCACTTTACTGTTTTAATATCAGACCTTGTCCATTAACTGGAACTAGATGCTCTTTTCAAGATTCAAATTACATTTATTATCAAAGTATGTCTAGTGTACAATCCTGAAATTCACTTCACCCTCCATGCATTATGCATCTATCATTCTTTCAAAGTCTGCACATTATATCCTTGGTCATTTTCCTTCATATTGTTTGTCAGTTCGATGCTGTTTTGGACTTAAAAGAAACATTTATTTCCTCTCAGCTTCTTTGCATTCTCCAGCTCCATGCACTTTCAAGATATCTTTCTTCCAAATCTTTTATGCATTCCTGATTTTATTTACTTACAGAGGTACAGCGTGGAATAGGGCCTTCAGACCCTTTGAGCCACACCACCCAGCAACCCTTCAGTTTAACCCCAGCCTAATCACGGTGCAATTTACAATGGCCAGCTAACCTACCAGGTGGTACATATTTGGATTACGGAGGGAAACCGAAGCACTGGAAGGATCCCCATGCAGACACAGGGAGAATGTGCAAGCTCCTTACAGGCAGCGGTGGGAAATAAATGTAGGTTGCCTGTACTGTAAAGCATTGTGCTAACCACTACCTTACCATGCCCCCCACCTTTGGTGATGGTGGCTTTAGCTAGTTTGGCCCAAGTTTCGAATTGGCTGACCTGAAGTTGATAGCCTCTCCTCTTTACTTTAACATGCTTCATGGGACCTCCTGTCAGGGCAAAGATTTTGGTCACTGGTAAGTTATGAAGTCATACATCAAAACAGACCCCTTGGCCCATCATGTCTATGCTGACCATCTGGTACCCATCCACACTAACCCCATTTGCCAGGATTTTATCCAGAGTCCTAGCAATTCAGGTGCTCATCTAGATATTTAATATATGTTTGAAAGCCTGTCTCAACCATCCCCTCAGGCAGAGGATTCCAGATTCCAGTCAGCTGGTGGGTGAAAAATTCCACCTCTAATTCCCTCTAAATCCCTCTTAGTGATTCTTCTAAATCCTTCTTAGTGAGTCTTAGGCTAACATCTTGGCTCCATTCTCCCCATTTAAATTAGGTATCTCGTCTCCAGCTTAATTTTCCAACCAATTTGTTTGGGGATCCAATCACTGACACTTCAGCTGTGTCTAAATGCCAGCCCATATTGAACTGCACTCATGTGAAACACGGGAAGTGTGTGTGCTGCCTGAAGAATTTGCTGGCAGAGTCTTTCTAAATTATGTCATGTGATGAAGTGCAATCTGTAAGCTTTATGCAGACCTTTGCCCTGCTTTAACACCACGTACAGAATGTAGTAGTCCACAGAGCTGAGCTGGATAACATCAAATGGGAAATATTCCTCAGCATGCAACTTT
The DNA here is from genome assembly GCF_030144855.1 of Hypanus sabinus. Taxonomy (NCBI): domain Eukaryota; kingdom Metazoa; phylum Chordata; class Chondrichthyes; order Myliobatiformes; family Dasyatidae; genus Hypanus; species Hypanus sabinus. The sequence goes on along the minus strand of NC_082719.1, from coordinate 41,723,603 downwards.
GCCTTTACTTTGAAATATTACTTAACCTCTGTTCACTTAGCTCTCTTCGATAAACAATTTCAACAGGTTAAATCTTCATCCTGCGCTCACCGTCTTTCAACCCCATAAGCACATTTGATTGTTTTTTTTTGTTGAAAGTTATTTATGACCCTGCTCTCAAACCCTCCACATTCCTGTGTCTATTTGCATTTTATTTTTGCTTTAAGGCTCTACGGAAGGCTTGATCAAGCTTGGATCACAAGCAGAGATTGGGGTTTTATATTTTGAGTTTTGCACTGAGCACAAGAATTCTCAGCTCCTTCACAAATGATTGCTTAATTGCTTCTGGTATACCACTTATTAAAATAGCAACATCTTTGCCTCACGATGAATTTAACTCAGCATTCAGATTTGACCACAAACCAGTTACTATATGTTCATTCATTTCCCATGTCTCAAACTTAGAACTGTTGACTGTGAACTGCAGCCTTGAAACCTTGACTCTTCAACACTAGACTCTGAGCTGCACTGGCTCCTCCTTGCCTCTTTTCCTAAACCCTCTCAGGTTGGACTGCCCAAAAATTAATCTTGTGTCTCCTGTTAAGTGCAGATGCCTTCAAGACTCATGGCTAGGGATACAATGTTAACGTGTGACATTCACGTAACAAAGTGTGGTTAAATTGTTCACTAAAGCAGGATTTGAACTGAATGGTGAAATGAATGGCGATTTCCTGTATGCTTCTGAAGTGGATGCTCGTGAACTTAAATGCACCTCAGCACAAGTTAATTATGGTACCTTAAAAGGATATCATGCACGAGTGGAGGTGCCTTCCTGTCAATGAACACATGAAAAAAACTGTAGTTTACCTTGGAGACTATTATTATTGCAAAACCACATCCTTCAGTTTAATACAGCAAAAAAATTGTACTGATAGATTATTAGTGGTAGACACAGAAGAGTAAAGAGATAGATTGCTAGTTTTCAGAATGTGTTAATTACTTAGAGTTTGGAATTAACATGAATCACAACAATGGTAAGGATTCTGCCAAGATTGATTCATCCTAACCCTGCTCAACTCTTGCTCCCATATACTAACCAATAAATGAGTCTATTGGATCCAGATGTTAATTCAATATTTTGGACACATCTATACAAGATGCTTGATTGTTATGCTAGATTATCCTTTCATTGTCTTTATGTTCCCTTGTCTTTGACTGGTGGGTTACTTTTGGTTAAGTTGTGGCAAGACCTCCCAGATAATATACCGAGTTTCTTTGTTCTGCGCATAATTCAGACTTCTGGTATTTGAGATTAGTTCTTAGGGCTTGTTTCTGAGCTGCATCTGGCTGTTGCATATCTTCATGCAGCCCAGTTCATGTAAAACAGTAACAGAATGCAGAATGAAGTGTAACAGCAATAGAAAAAGTGTAGTGCAGGTGTACACTAAGAGGCAAGAACAAAATGCAGTAGATTATGAGCTTAAGACTACTGGGAAACTATGACTGCAGGTTAGAAGCTCTCCTTGATGGTACTGTATGTGCTTTCTGGCTTTTGTATCTTCTGCACGATGGATTTGTATAACCTGTGCTTAGTTTACAAATTATTTTGGCTACTAATTTTAGAACATAGTACAGTACAACATAGGGCATTTGGCCCATAGGGCTGAGCAGACTTTTTAATCTAGCACTTCCCTTCCTGATAGCCCTCCATTTTCTTTAATCCATATGCACCCATAAGAATCTCTTCAATGTCCCTGATGTATCTGCCTCTGGATCCACCCCTGGCAGTGTGCTCTACGCACCCTCCTCTTTTTGTGTTTCGGAAAAAAGTGATGTCTTTAACACCCCCCCTATACTTTCCTTCAGTTACCTTAAAATTATGCCCTCTTGTGTCAGCCATTTCAACCTTGGGGAGGGAAAAGGTGCTTTATCTATGCCTCCTATTGTCTTACACAGTTCTATCAAGTCACCTGTCATCTTCCTTCACTCCAAAGAGAAAGCCTGTGTTGCTGCTCTCTGTGATGCTGTCAAAAGGCATGAAGTTCAAAGTCAAGTTTTTGTTTTCTAACTGTACAGCCAAGCTAGGCAACATTCCTCTAGACCACGGTGTACCCATAAAGCACGTATCACACACAGCACAAATTAGTTAATCAAATGCAATTAAAATTGTATATTATGCTCAGCACACGTAAACAGTAAATAGTTTGCTCTCCTAATGATGACACCTTAGTGGTGGCAGGGTATCCATTAGTCTTGCAAGACGAGGGAAGAAGTCTGGCAGTTCTGTTCCTAATGCTCCTGTATCTCCTTCCTGAAGGGAAGGGGGTCAGAGAGATTGTGGGCTGGGTGTTAGGGATCCTCAACAATACTTTGGGCCCTTGGCAAATGGCGGTCCTGTTAAGTGTCACAAATGGGGGAGGAGACCGCGGCAATCATCCTGGAAGTTTTTACTGTCCTCTGTGGGATCTTGTGGTCCACTGCAGGTATGGGCTGGTGCAGGCAGAGTTCTGACAGATCTCCTCAGCACCATCTCTAAAGCTTCCACTTCTAATAAAGAGGTGACTAGAACTGAACACAATACCTCAAATGTGGACTAACCAGAGAGCTACAATATTGCCTCGTGGCTGTGCAACTCAGTTCTCCATACGCTAACACACCATACGCCTTCTTAACCACCCTATCAACTTGTGTGGCAAATTTGATGGATTTGGGGACGTGGAAACTAAGATACCTCTGTTCTTCCACACTGCTAGGAATCCTGCCATTAAGCTGTACTCGACCTTAAAGTTTGTCTTGCTAAAGTTTCACTTAGTACTTCTGTGTGCAAGCTAATTCTGAATCCATGTGGCCTGGTATCCCTGGATCCCATGCCTCCTGTCTTTCTGAATGAGCCAACCATAGAGAACCTTGTTGAAAGCCTTACTAAAATCTATTTTCAGTACATCCACTGCTCTAGCTCCATCAATCTGTTTTGTCACTTCATCAAAGAATTCAGTCAAGCTTGTGAGGCACCATCTTCCTCTCGCAAAGTCACGCTCAATATCCCTATCAGATGAAACTTCTCCAAATGCTCATAGGTGCCATCTCTTAAGAATCTTCTCCAATAGTTTGTCCACCACTGATGTAAAGCTCACTGTCTATAATTTCCAAAATTATCCCTATTATTTTTCTTGAACAAGGGAATCACATTTGCCACCCTCCAGTCTTCTGATATTGGTCTTCGATTACAGCCGTAACCAGTGAGGACACAAAGATCACCGCCAAAAATGCAACAGTCTCTTTCTAATCTAGTGTTGCTCAAAAGTTCTGGCACATCTCCGTTTTTAACATCGACATGTTCCAGCTTATTGGGCTGTTTTTTGCCGTCTTCACATTTGTCAAGGTCCCGCTTACTGGTGAATACTGAAGTAAGTATTCATTAAGGACTTGCCTCTCCAACTCCAGGCACATGTTTCCCCTTTTATCCCAGTTTTGTAACTCCAAAAACTAATCAGAAGAACAACACAGGAGAGTTGATGATAATCTGTATACATTTAGTTACATTTTTACTTATAGCAAGGCGTGCACATATGATGTGTTATCATCATGACATATATCATTCACGTACAGTACTTTTACATATAACCTGCAATGAATTATGTAAAAAAGAATGCTTAATCAAACAACACATTTTACAGTACTACTCAAATAATACTGATATATTAAATATTTAACAGGTCCTACCTTCATTCTAGTCATCCTGCTGTTCTTCAGATATGTGTAGAAAACCCTTCAGTTTTCCTACTTGCCAAGGCTTTCTCATATGTCTCCTTCTAGTTCTTTTAAGTGCTTTCTTAAACTCCTTTCTGACTACTTTATAACTATCAGAGCACTGTTTGATCCTTGTTTCTAAACTTTAATCAAGCTTCCTTCTTCCTCCTGACTAGATGGTCCATATTTCTTGTCAACCAAGGTTCCTTTGTCCTTACGTCCTTTCCTTGCCTCAATAGGACAAAACTAACAGAAGCCCGTGCAAGTGCTCATTAAACAACCTCCACATTTCCCTGAGTACATCTGTTCCTAATTTACGCTACCAATTTCCTGCCTAATGGCATCATAAAGCATCCTTTCCCAATTAAATAATTTTTTTTTTACAAATGATATGGTCGTTTCCCTGCCCAGGGCTATACTGAAAGCCAGGGAGTTGTGGTCACTCTCTTCGAAATGCTTATTCACTGAGGTTTGTCACCTGACCAAGTTCATTACCTATTGCTGGATGTAGTACGGACTTTCCTTTAATCAGACTACATCCATAATTATGTCAGGAATTCTTCCTGGATGTACCTAAGCAATTACATTCCATTTAAATTTTTTGCACTTAGAGGGAGCTATAGATATCAGGGAAGTTGAAGTCACCCATGACAACAATCCTGTTATTTTTACACCTTTTCAAAATATGCCTCCTAATCTGCTCACTTATTCTTCTGCTATGGGGAGGGCATCTAAAGAACAGTCCCAATAGAGATTGTCCCCTTTCTATTTCTGACATCCTTTACTGCAGCTGTCATCCAAGATTAGCAATGCCAACCTCCCACTTCTTTTACCTCCCTCCATGTCCCTTTTGAAACATTGAAACCCTGAAACATCCAGCACCCTTTCCTGTCCTTGTAACAGCCAAATCTTTGCAATTGCAGTAATGGTCATAGTTTCATATACAGAAGTTCATAAGTCTTGTTCCTGATATTTATCACATTAGACACATTTCTGAGCCACGGAGCCAGACTCAGTGCCCATAGACCTGGTTGCTGCTTTCCCCTGCTAGGATGTGTCCCTCAACAGTAAAGTAGCATACTTGTTATTGAGGGGAATAGCCACAGGGGTACTTGGTATTGAACTGCCAAATGCTGTTCCTGTGGTTTTCTTAGGGAAAAAAAAAGGTGCTTAAAAAATTAAACACAACTTCCTCCAGAAGAAAGCTCTTTGTGTAAAGAGGCTTTGAAAGCTCCCAGATTGTTACAGACTGCATCTCCCATGAGGGATACCTTCTACTGTATTTCCAGATTTAGATGCTCTGAATGACAGAAAATGTATTGAAAGATTGCATTCCAAGTTGTCTTCTCTCTGAGGAGGTGCTTTCATCTTTCATTGATTTTCCTGGACTTCACTGAGATCGGGACCTTCTCTCTCAGCTGAACTACATTTAAATTTCTTTACCAAGCAATATTTATCACAGTCAATCTGAACAATGTGTTTCCTTACAATTCCACATGGGCTGACTTTTCTCATCACATTCTTATTTTTTTGTTGAATGTATTCTTTTGATATTATTCGTCAAGTTCTTGCAGAAACTGTATTCTCGTAGCTTTATGAAATTGCAAAGGGTGCTCTGATTCCTCGCAGTTTGTTCTATTAGCAGAAATGGGACATTAAGAGCTTCCGCTGTTTATACGCTGTGAAAATCACTTTTGTTCTTTCTTGTGACCTAGCAGCAATTTTGTTTTAGCACCTAATCACAACTGCAAAATAAATTGACTGTGGGAATTAAGTTCTGGGGAACAAGTGGATCCTTTGAATTGGGTTGCCAGTAAATAAAGTGCAATTATTGACGTGTTCATTGGAACCTAGAGTGACACTAAATATGGCCTGCTTCCTGTAGTATGAGATGTGAGCTTGAACGGTGGTTGAGTTAGTCCATGCACACTTTGAATCTCACTATCCAATACAGCTGATGTACAAGTCATTACGTTGACAATCTTCCTTGCCTCAAGATAAAATAGATTGTGTTTTACTTGGCGATTCTTTGCAGGACATTACTTGCAACAAATTAATGAAAAGTGATGGGAATTGAATCCATTAGTAGTTTGTTACTGAATCCTTGTTTTTTTTTTATTTTTAGATGGATAGGTGGATTTATTTCACAGCAAAAAGGAAACAAAATACATAGGCCTTCATTGTTTTAAGGGTCTTCATAATGTTATCTCATGAAGTGGTAGAGTGGAGAGCAATTGTGCTCAAAGGCAACACGAGTGAATCTGCAGATGCTGGAAATAACTAAAAAACACAAAATGCTGGCAGAACTCAGCAGGCCAGACAGCATCTATGGGAGCCATAGCATTGATGCTATGATGCTGCATAGATGCTGTCTGGCCTGCTGAGTTCTGCCAGCATTTTGTGTTTTTTTAGCAATTGTGCTCAGATTCTTCAGTAATGCTGATGGTTAGACGTTTGTAAGTCTTTTGTACATTGACAATTTGAGAAGCTTTTTGTACACTGACAAGTGCACAAATTATGACTACCATGTATGTTTGCACCTTAGGCTGGAAACCAGGTATTTGTAGGTCATTGGTCATGAGGTTCAACTTCAACTGTGCCTCAGGTTTGCCTATGCATGTAGGGATCATTTCCTGCTCTCAGAGTTTGGCTGCCCAAATTACACATCATACAGGCATTTAATGTCTCTTAAATATATTATTTGTAATATAGAACTGTGAATTAAGAATCTTGAAGAGAACCTTCTTTTTCTATTGCACATATTCATATTCGAATATACGTTGAAGATTCAATAAATGTTGTCCTTCCAGGTGGGGCAACACATCACTTGTGAGTCTGTTGGGGTGGCCTACTGTATCTGGTGCACCCAGTGTGACCTTCCCTGCATTGGTGAGACCTCATCTAGAGACTGGGGCACTGCATCATTGAGCACTTCCGCTCTGTCCACCATAAGACGTGTAATTTCCCTTGTGACCATCCATTTCAATACATCTTTCCAGTCACATTTTGTCATGTTGGTCCATGGCTTCCTCTGCTACCACAAGGCCATACTCAGAATAGAGGAGCAACACCTCATATTCAGTATGAATAGCCTCCAACTTGATGGCATAAACACTGATTTCTCTTTCCGGTCAAGATGGCGCCAGCAAGCGACTTCTTGGGCGACATCTTCCAGATAGGCAATCTCTTCAATTATTACACTTTTTCTATGCCTTCTGCTTGTCCTTTTTGTCTTGTTTGCGTTATGGAAACTGTTGAAGACTGTGACGTGCCTTTTGGAACTTGATTAAGTGATCTAGCACTCTGCTGTATCTAGAGAGCTGACACGTGGAAAAGACCAGAAATGGGGTGTGGGATCATGAATGACTCCATCTTGAAGTAGCAAGGAAGATTGAAGCATCAAGGTGAATATGGAGGGGGGTGGGTCAGTGATGGCTCCCAATGGAGGCTGCTAGGGTGACGATGGTCAGCATGCAGGACGGTGGCACTAGGACCTGGTTTGGTGGTCACTTTTCATGGAAGGACTGAATTCATATGGCCGCTCTCCTTGTTTGCTGACGGTAAAAAGTTTTGATATTCTGAGAATTATGTGATAATTGGACTATAATTTATATTGTTCTCCTTCAGTTTTTTTTGGTGTTTTAGTTCTTGTGGCTGATCTGTTAATCTTTTTGTCTGAGAGGGGGTTTGGGGGTTTTGATGCTATGGTTGCTGTTCTATTCTGCAAGTGGGGAATTGAGGATTGTTATTGCTGTTTTATTCTGTGGGGGAGAGGTTAAGGACGTTGCTAATGTCACTTTTTTTGCGGGGGAGGTGGTGGAGAATGTTAAGGCTTGCAAGTTTTGTTTTGTTTTGCATGCTGGTGGGGGAGGGGTGAATTAATGTCTTTTGGCGACTCCATGGTCTTTCTGTATTCCACGACTGACCAGCGAAGGCAAATTTCAGAGTTATATTGTAAATACATACTTTGACAATAAAATGAACCTTGAAACGCTCTCCCCTTCTCTCTTTTTCTATTCTGCATTCTGCCTTCCCCCCTTACCCCTTCTCCTTAGTTGCCCGTCAGCTCCCTCTGATGTCCCACCTCATTCTCTTTCTCTTGTGGTCCACTGTCCTCCTTTTAGCTCTTTATCTCTTCCATGTACCACCTATCTGCTTCTTACTTCTTTCTTCCTTTTTCACCCAACTTCCCCCTCACCTGGTTTCACTTATCACCTGCAGGCTTGGCCTCCTTCCCCTCCACTCTACCTCATTCTGGCTTGCTGCCCCTTACTCTCAAGTCCTGATGTAGTCAGCCCAAAACGTCGATAGATTCTTCTTCTTCATTGATGCTGCCTGTCCTGCTGTGTTCCTCCAGGGTTTTGTGAGTGTTACAATATATAACAAATCGTTGTAGTACATGGGGAAGGACAGGCATGGGGGGGGGGTGGGAATTAAACTGTAAAAGAAGTTTATTATATATTTGCTTTAAATAATTAAGTTACTTTAAGTAATTAAAGTACCACAGTCTCTGGTGGATAAAATCGGTGATCTCAGAGCCAGGGTGCTGAATCAGAGGAACATTAGGACTGCGTGTCTCCTTTGTTTCACGGAATCCTGGTTAACCCCTTCCGTACCAGATGCAGTGGTTCAGATCGACGGGTTTACTGTACATCGTCAGGATAGATCTATAGAGTCTCTGAAAAGCAGAGGTGGAGGAGTATGCCTCATGATCAACTCTTCTTGGTGCACAAATGTATCAGTGCTGTCCCAATTCTGCTCACCAGACACGGAATATCTAGCAGTTAAGTGCCGTCCTTTTTACCTACTATGCTATTATTTTGATAGCAGTACACATTTCACCTCAGGCCAATGTCAATCAGGCTTTAGATGATTTGAGCAATGGGATGAACATATACAAAACAGCGCACCATAATGCCTTCACCAACATTTTGGGGGATTTTAACCAGGCCGGTCTCAAAAAATCACTAAGTAATTACCATCAACAGATCACTTGCAAGACCAGAGGAAACAACACACTGGACCATTGCTACACCACCATCAAGAATGCCTACCTTGCTATTCCACACCCTCACTTCAGGAAGTCTGATCACCTGGCTGTACTTCTACTCCCTGAGTATAGTCAGGGACTGAAGACTTGCAGCACCAGTAGTGAGGACCAAGAAGGTTTGGACAGGGGAAGCACAGGAGCGCCTACAGGACTGCTTTGAATCCGTGGATTTGACTGTATTCAGGGATTCATCTTCGAATCCGGATGAGTATGCTGCAGTTGTTACCAACTTCATTAAAACCTGTGTGGATCAGTGTGTGCCTACAAAGACTTACTGTACATTCCCACACCAAAAGCTGCGGATAAACCTGGAGGTACATTGTCTGCTGAAGGCTAAATCTGTGGCATTCAAGTCTGGCGACCCAGGCCTGGACCAGAAAACCAGGTACGATTTGCGAAGTGCCATTTCAAGGGTGAAGCGACAATTTTGAAGGTTGGAGGCGACTTCGGATGTACAGCAACTCTGGCAGGGTTTGTAAGACATTACTTCCTACGAAGCAAAGCCCGATAGTATGAATGGCAGTGATATTTCACTACTAAAAGAATTCAATGCCTTCTATGCCTGTTTTGAAAGGGAGAATGTAACTACAGCTGAGAAGATCCCTGTTACACCTGATGAGCCTGTGATCTCTGTCTCAGAGGCTGATGTTAGACTGTCTTTAAACAGAGTGATCCCTTGCAAGGCAGAAGGTCCCGATGGAGTACCTGGTAAGGCTCTGGAAACCTGTGCCAACCAACTAGCAGGAGTATTCAAGGACATTTTCAACCTCTCACTGCCATGGGCAGAAGTTCCCACTTGCTTCAAAAGGGCTATATTTATTCCAGTGCCTAAGAAGACTGCCTTAATGACTATCGGCCAGTAGCACTCACATCTACAGTGATCAAATGCTTTGAGAGATTGGTCATGACTAGACCAAACTCCTGCTTCAGCAAGTACCTGGACTCGTTGCAATTTGCCTGTTGCCACAATAAGTCAACGGCAGATGCAATCTCAATGGCTCTTCATGTGGATTTAGACCACCTAGACAACACAAACACCCATGTCAAGATGCTGTTCATCGACTATAGCTCAGCATTTAATACCATTATTTCCAAAATCCTGATTGAGAAGTTATAGAACCTGGGCCTCTGTACCTCCCTCTGCATTTGGATCCTTGACTTCCTAACTGGAAGACCACAATCTGTGCGAAGTGGTAATAATATCTCCTATCTCCTCCTCGCTGAGGATCAACACTGGTGTGCCTCTGAGGTGTGTGCTTTCCCTACTGCTCTAATCTCTTTATACCCATGACTGTGTGGCTAGGCATAGCTCAAATACCATCTACAAATTTGCTGATGATACAACCATTGTTGGTAGAATCTCAAATGGTGATGAGAGAGTGTACAAGAGCAAGATATGCCAACTAGTGGAGTGGTGTCACAGCAACAACCTTGCACTCAACATTAGTAAGATAAAAGAGCTGATTATAGACTTCCAGAAGGATAAGATGAAAAAACACATACCAATCTTCATAGAGGGATCAGAAGTAGAGAGAGTGAGCCGTTTCAAATTCCTGGGTGTCAAGATCTCTGAGAACGTAACCTGGTCCCAACATATCGATACAGTTATAAAGAAGGCAAGACAGCGACTATACTTCATTAGGAGTTTGAAGAGATTTGGTATGTCAACAAGTACACTTCAAAACTCCTATACATGTACTTTGGAGAGCATTCTGACAGGTTTCATCACTGTCTGGTACAGAGGGGTTACTGCACAGGACCAAAAGAAGCTGCAGATGGTTGCAAATTTAGTCAGTTCCATTTGGGGTACTAAACTTCAAAGTACCCAGGGCATCTTCAAGGAGCGATGTCTCACAAAAGGAGCATCCATTATTAAGGACCTCCAGCACCCACGGCATGCCCTTTTCTCACTGTTACCATCAGGTAGGAGGTACAGAAGCCTGAAGGCACATACTCAGTGATTCAGGAACAACTTCTTCCCCTCTGCCATCAGATTCCTAAACGGACATTGAACCCGTGAATACTACCTCACTTCTTTAATATATATTATGTCTGTTTTTTGCATGATTTTTAATCTATTCAATATACTTATTTATTATTACTATTTTTTCTTCTTCTATATTATGTATTACATTGAACTGCTGTTGCTAAGTTAACAAATTTTAGGACACATGCTGGTGATTCTGATTCTGACATTTTTGAAATCCTGGAAAGCTGCCTGGGCTGCTGAATTTTATTTGGTTTCCAGCGTCTGCAGAACTTCTAGTGTTCATTATTCATTATGGATGCAATTTAGATGTTCTTTTGCTTATTTTCTTTACCCCACACCGTAGGTGCTGTGTGTCCACGGAAAAAAAAAGATGGAAGGTAGATATGAAATTGATGTCAAAGCCTGATTTTTCTTTGCTTGTAGATATTCTCTCTTATTTCATGATTATCAATTGAAGTGCTGAAAATCTATATTCTAAGAAGTTGTTGTGCACGGCCTGTGTTTGGCCAGGAGGTGGGTGCACCCATGTTCATCCCGTGCAAGTGAAAAGCTGTGAGCACAGGATGTTCACCCGAGGGTAAAGGAAGTGGTCTCCTGAGCTGTCGTGCTCTTTGATATGACCTTTCTATACCTCTGTGTGCAGTGCCGTCGGTGCTGGGAACGGGTCGTCATCCACACTTCTCAGTTCATGAATGATAGTCAAATAATCCAAAAAGCTCCAGCAATGGTAAATCGGACCTCTTAAATGTCAACAGTATATGCTAATGGTCAATGTTGCAACTGGTTTCTAATAATCATAATAAGGCACAGCTATTAAGCTGTAAGCCCTTGAGAAGGAGAAATTCAGACTTCATGATGATGTACTCAAGCAGCAAAGCACATGTTGCAGATTATTTGCTATTCTGTTTCATGACTAATTAAAATTGTGCATCTTCACCAGGCAGTGACAGAACAGCCTTGTTAATGTATTATTTTAAGTGCCTTAGAATTGGAGAAATGATTATTGCAAATAGAGTTGTATCTTTTCCTGTCTCACATGGCATTGGTCATGGTGCTTTCTCGGGTGTTCTATTCATAAATGAGTGTAATGATTGTGTTACTGGAAAAACATTGACATTTGGGATCAGGAGACCCCAGAGAATATACATTTGCATCTTAAGATTAGTAGGATTGAGAATCAAAGTTTAAAAGCGTGAACCTCTATTATGGGAGCCAGGCAAGCACTCAACACAAAAACGTAAGAAAATAGGGGCAGCACCAGGAGCAGCCAGTTTTTCAATCCTTGCAAACACACTAAATAATGATATACTGGAAGACATTAATGACTAAGGGTTTTGGTTCTCTTGAACAACAGTCACCCAAAGTAAGTTTTGCAAGCAGTTAAGACAGCAAGTAATATCTTGGGCATCTTTGCAAGCGATTTTGAGTACAGCTGTAGGGATGGCGTTGGGAGAGCTTGGTAACACCAGACCAGTACAGTTTTCCTTCTTTACTAAATAATCTGTTTTTCATAGAATACAGTAAATGTTTGGCAGACTGATTCATGATATTGTACTGACCTAAATGAACCTACACCATAATCAATCTAAGCCTTCCCTCTCACACAGCCCATAACTCTCAATTTTTCTTCAATCCATGTGACTATTTAAAAGTCTTTGAATGTTCTTTTTGTATCACCCTCTACCACCATCCCAATGAGTCATCCACCACTCTGTATTTTAAAAAAAAACCTCTGACATCATGCCTGAACTTTCCTGTACTCAAATGAATGTTTGCTGGCATTGGTCCTTGCTAGCCTGTTCAATCCTAGTATAGAGACACAGGAAGGAATAGATACTGGTATTAGTCCCGATGCAGGGTTTTTAACTCCAATGTTAGAAAACCTTGCCCCCTTCTTCCTCAAACCCAGCCAGCCAGATGCTGCCCAGCTTGCAGAGTTCTTCCAGCACCCGATTCTTAGGATGATGTGTCTGTTCTACAAGGAGAGATTAGGTCATCATAACATCATAAAAACAAGAAATTCTGCAGATACTGGAAATCCAAAGGATGCTGCCAGACCTTCTGAGTTCTTCCAGCATTTTTTGTATGCCATTGTGTTTCGATAATTGAGAGGAGATCTAATTGGAACATAAATTCTGTTGTATTTCTTTATCTTCCTATATATGCCTAGAAGAAAATAAATTTCAAGGTAGTATATGGTAACATATACATAATTTGATGATAAATTTACTTTGACTTTTGACTTTGACTTTCATAACAGGATGAGTGAAGCTTGTTTCTCCTGCCTAGGGGCTTACAGTCTCATGTTAGCCTTAAGATGACTCAGGGGGTGGTGAGTCCTGTAATTCTCTACCACAAAAGGCAGTAGGAGACATTGACTTACTTTTAAAAGGAGCTGGATAGACTACTGGACAACAAAAGTTTTCAACAAGCTTGGAGAAAGAGAAGTGGAATGTGATTTGGCCATAAATATATTGAGTGGTGGAGCAGGTTTGAAGGACCAAATGGCCAACTTCTACTATTTTCCTGTTTTCTGTGTTTCTATGAAAGTAGTTGATTGCTCGTACTATGTATTAAATGAGCCAATGCCATGGTAATGAAGCATCTTTTTCTGTCTGCTGCACACAGATTTTGTAGTTGTTGTCATATATCACAACAGTGAAATTTAACCTATGATATTGATTGATTCACCAGATATGAAATACTTCAATAGTTCCATGTGTTTAACAGCTTTCCACTGATGAGACTAGAAGCATTTGTTAGTGGCAATGCTATTTGGGTCAGATAGATGTTATTACTGCTAATTTTCTCCAGTGCTGTCAGCGCATTGCAGCTTTAATGCGAAAGATAAATACAGACAAATTCTGATTGCGGAAATCCATTAAAATGAAAGGCCTAATTGCATTTTTTTTTCATGCAAATAGCTACAAAAGATGTTGGTGCCTGAGATGAACTATGGTTCCATTATTGAAGTGGGGAGAAAAAGAGAAAAGCTGCTGGCGGGGTTAAATTATTCCTTAGCACAAGCCTGGAATAAAACAAGCAAAGGCTCTGTTATTCTTGCTAAGTGTCATCTCCCCACCCCCATAAATAATTTATTACTTTCACTGAACAAAATCATTTCTGGACAAATTGGATGAGTCACCCAGTGATGCTGAGTGATGTCCATTGTGGCTGCTTTCAAAGCTTCACGTGTACCTAGAGTTCTACACTACTCTTGCACCCTCCATGCATATACCTTTCCTATTTTTCCTCCCTTGCCCTTTCACTGAACTTGGAGCAAAAATTGTTTGCAGAGGTTCAGTTTGGATAATGGTGCAACCGACTGCCTAGACTAACAAAGACCCAAATGACTGCCAAATCTGGAATCTGCAACAAAACACAAAAAGCTGGAGGAACTCAGCGGGCCTGGCTGCATCCATGGAGGGAAATGGACAATTGACCACTTTGGTTAAGGCCCCTGATCTGGACTGTGGAAAGAGGAACAAAGTTAACATTTTGGATTGCTGCCTTGACCTTGGTATTCACTATTTTTGTTTCAGATTTCCAGTATCTGCAGGCACTTTTACTTCTCAATTATATGAAATGGCTTTTCTGAAGCTAAAACTGGCTGTAAATCCAATGCAGGAAAGTAAACAATTCAGTCCTGATGAAGGGTTTCAGCCCAAAGCGTCGACTACTCTCTTCCATAGATGCTGCCTGGCCTGCTAAGTTCCCCCAGCATTTTGTGTCTTTTGCAGGAAAGTAATTGCTATCCACAATTGCTCTCTGTACAAGGTATTACATGGCATTTTTTGGCTGCCTGCTGGTGAACAGTTGATGTTCTTCATTCGGCTCACTGACAATGTTGAGATCCTAGTATTTAAATAGGTGAGCTTAGAACCTCCGTTGAATGAATCACACAGTATTTTACAGTGGAATTCAGTGGTTGTGCCAACATGTAGCCCACTTTGAATGTTGTAATGCGGTTTTTCTGGAGTATGGAAGCTGCTCTTGAATGGTGTCAGTCAGCTTGTAACATTTTATTAATATTGCAGGCTTGAAAAAAGTGCTTTAAAATACATGGAAAATGTGTAAGGTCAGATTTCTGTCAGTCAGTTCGTTCATAATCTAAGGAACTCTGTAGTGGAAAATATTTTATTATCAAATACCTCTGTGCTTACCTTGCTTCGTGTTAATACTATGCAATTTCTTGAACAAGTTCAAGTTTATTGTCATTCAATCGTACCCATGGATACAGCTTAAACAAAACAGCGTTCCTCAGGCAGCAAAGTGCAAAATACAGTACATATATCACATACAGCACATAAAATAATATTAACTGATTTTTAAAAAGTGTCCAGCAGAATCTTGCCATCATAGGAATGGTGTATAAGGCAAACAGTTGCACCATTTGGTGGTCCAGGGGTGGCTGCTGCAAATAGATGGGCCTGTTTGATGGTTCTCTAGGATCTTTACCGTAGACAGAAGGTAACTGCTCCATGTATACACAGTCGTGTGAAAGTGTGCATTGGAATATATGCAAGGCTGGATTGTGCTCATTCTGGCTTGTGCCATGCATCTATCCTTGAGCTATTCCTGTGGTTGTGATTTTGTGGTCTCACAGGTCCAACCAAGCACCAGACCCTGTGTTATGGCAATCTCTCAGGACAGTGATTTGTGAACAACTCCCAGGCCTTGGAGTCTACAAGGTCACAACTGCAGAACACCCTGATGAACTTGTGATTTCTCGTGCTGTTGAAGTACATTGAACTACTTGTAAAGGTCACCCGTAAACATTGACATTAAAATGTAGTTTGAACTGAGTAATAAAAATAAGAGTAACTTAAAAACTCAATGCACAAAAATAGTGATCTAAGTTAATTCAAACCTTCGGGTCAAAGGATTGAAAGAAAGTAAACATTTATCTGCAGAAAGCATTTTCGATCCAGGTTGATGATTCTCAGTCAAGTGACATGATTCAGTCTGCAGATTCTGGGCATGACTGGAGATGGTGTATCTGGTCCCTTGGTGCAGCTTAATTGAGCACTGTCCTTGAACTCGCTGCTGAATCCAGGGGTCAAAGAGGAACTCAGACACAATGACACTTGGTGACCCATTCCCTACTGTAATGTGCGGTCAACTGTAAAGAGCACCTCGCACACAGTTCTCGGCTGAACCTCTGGTAAACATCAGTCAAGCTTCTGGCTAAGAATTAAGCCTCATTTCACCACATGCCATTATAAGTCTGAAGGATAAACCAAGAAAAGTAATTTGGAAAAAAGTATCCAACAGATTTACAGGATCACGTACTTTGAAAAATGGAAGGAAATCATCTGGCGAATGCTTGCTATTGTTCTTATGACTCGGTTAGTCATGTAGCCTCAAATAGTGTTTTGTTTCTTTTAAAGCAAAAGCTGACTGTTCGGAAAAAAAAAACATCATTTAGTGTGCTTAATCTGTGTCAGCTGTTGGTGGAGAGTATTACTGAGCCACTTGGGAAGAGGCCTTGTTAGTGTGCAATTCATCTTCTTCAACACGGAATTGGTGCTGAGTACTGACATTGTGGAATGGGGAAGTATCCATTTTTGGTAGTTGTACCTTGCCAATTTAAACTTTACTTTTTAAAGAAAACTCTTTCCTCAGGATAGCAGAAGTGCTTTTTTTTAAAGAATGCTTACATCAAATCTAGGAATGTCTAAGAACAGAAACTCACTTGGCATTCTAAAGAAGAAACTGTGGTTCATCTCAACTGTTATTACTATGAGTATGAAGCAACAAAGCACCCTTTTGTTAGATATTTATCTACTTTTGCTTTAAAATGAAAATTATGACTCTGTTTTCACTTTGAGGAAGAGAGCTTCAACGACTCAGTCCTCTGAGAGAAATAGTTTTGTCTCATCTTTGACTTATGCTGATAACACTTTATTTGTAATCAATAGTCTCCCAACTATAGATTCTGCCACAAGTCAACATGCTCTTTGTGTCCACTTTGGCAACATGCTCTTCGTGTCCACCTTGGTAACATCCCTCAGTTTCCTGTATGTCAATATTGAATCCTAAACTCCACCAGATGAATGCTAAATCTGTCCAACCTCTCCTCCTAAGAACCCCATCCATTCCAGGCATTAATTTTGCAAATCTTCACTGAACTGCTTCCAGTGCATTGACAGTGTACGTTGTATTCCAAATGTGACCTAACCAATGCCGTATGTAAACTGAAGCTTTAATTTTGTATTCAATTCCTGTAGCTATAGAGGATAATATTCCGTTACAGTTTCTCATTATTTGCTTTGCCTGTATAACCATTTGTAAATTGCACACTGAGACGCCCAGAAGCTTTTGTATCTTGGAGCTTTGAAATTTCTCTGCAGTTGGATAATGCTTTTCCCTTTCCCACATTTTACCATATATTCTTAATCTAGGTCCATCGCTTAATCTATCTTATGCTTCCTTGTATTCCTTCATACATTTAATTACCCTCCCTGTTTGTGTCATTAACAAATTTAACCACCACCTCTTCAGTCTGTCTCCCAAGACATTTGATAAACTGTAAAAGTCTGAAGGCCAGCACTACTCCCTGTAGCATATGACTCATTACATTTCAGCGGCTGGTGGGGCGGGGAGAGATCTGTTCTTCTCCTTGCCTCCTGCTAGCCAACGTCTATCTTCAGTATGTTTTTATTTTCCCTAATAGCTTTATATTTTCCAATCATCTTATCAGATACTTCCCGAAGCTGCCTCTGTCACTACTTGCTCTGTTTAAGATGAATATTCCCAGTTTACAGCAATCTAGCTGCTGCTCAAGGACTTTGACTGCTCTCATCACTCATTGTGTTCCATAGACAATCAGTGGGCAGCCTTGGGTAATTTGCTAAACACTAATTAATGTCTTGGAATGTTGATTGTATGCTTGTTGAAGGAGCTTTATTGTGATATTGGTCTGCCTGGGGACTGGCTTGCTCACTGGGGATGTGCAGGAAAGAGTCTCTAGAGTACTGTATACAGCTAGAAAGAGTCCTCTAGGATAGAAGAGGTCATTCTGCCTGGTTGTGCCACCTTTCTTTCAACATAGCCCTACAATTATTTTCCCCTTCAAATATTTATCTAGTTTTCGTTTTTTCAGTCTGTTGCTATCACCCTTTCAGCGTTGCATTCCAAATTGTGGCAAAAATCACGTCACCTGGTACGTTTTCCAGTCATTGTAAATCGGTGTCCTTTGAATTCTGATCCTTCTGCTTCTGGAGTCATGTCGTGGTTATCTGAGCAGTAAGGTACATGAGACAAAACTGATCCGTAAACCCTTTAACCATTGCTGGAAAAGGAACACCCTCATTTTGCCATGCTTGTCTGTAAGCAAAGTTTCTCACTTCTGGTACAGTTTCTAATGTCTCTGTCTTCCTGAAGTGTGAGTTATTTTTATGGATATTCAATTTGAAGTCTTTGTTAAGGTTCGACATTACTTTCATTTGTACTCAGAATCTGTTGAGTGTTTTAGCCAGCCTTCTCAATTTGTCCTGCTGTTCTCAAGGGGGCTTGTTGGTCTGTCTGTCCCTTTATATCACACATCTAGATTGTTAAGCCTGATGTATTTTAGATACCTCTGTGTTTTATTTTCAATCCCTGAAAGCTTGCTTATTGTTTACCTAGTTTTGCACATAAGCTGCAAAATTTCCATTTTTTTTTTTGGCTTCTGTGTCAAATAACATATGCTCAAAAGCTCAGTGACCCAGATGGAGAATACTGCTACTTGTAACCAACTGTTCACCATTACTCATTTCCATTTGAACAATATCATCATTTGGATTAATGATGCCCCAACTCTGTAATCTGTAAATTGACTATTAAATCAACCATTTGATTCTCATGATACTTTTTGATGCACCGTATGTATCACATTAACAGTATCAGTCTTATTAGTCCTCCCTGTGACTTGATCGAAGAATCCAGTTAAGTTACCCAATCATGATTTTTTTTTTCTTTTTTAAAAATGCATCCTGGCATTAAATTATTAATGTTCCCCACTGTCAGTGTTCGAGTGACTGTCAGCATTGCTCGGTTTATTCCTCTCTCTTTGGAAGGTTGATAGAATAATCTCTAGACCTCTGGAGCCATCTCCATAGCCAAAGTGGACAAGAAGCTTCCCCCTTCAGTAATCTGTAATGTATCTTTTATATAAGGTGACTTCTCCACTTATAAAGTCTAATTTTAAGCAGATGAGAACTTTTAAAGTGTATTTTTGTCACTTTTAATATTGCTACAAACTTCTGGTGCACTGGCAAAAAATTTCCCTGAAGGTGCCGATTTAATAGTCCTCCTTTGGGACCAAATTTATTCTTTCTGACTCCATTAGAATATTTTTTGTCCCTAATCACCTCATCTTTTCTTTGAATATCTCTTTCCTCGATATATAGTAGTGTGCAAAAGTGTTGTGCGCGCGTGCGTGCACACACACTCACACACACACACACACACTCACACACACACACCCCTAAGACCTGGCCATCCTAGATATATATATGTCCCTAAGACTTTTGCACAGTACTGTATTTATGAAAGTTCTTTGGGTTTCATACATTTTCACTCAGCCTTTTATTTTGCATTGCTTCTGTCGTAACTACTTTTGGGTTTTCCCACTATATTAAGAACTTAACAGTATTCCTGAACCTGTTTCTTTATCTCATTTTAACCTAAGAAGTTTTAATTATGCACGAAGCTTCAACTTTAGACCCCCTGGGTCTCTGGTCTGGCATTTGTTCTTTGCATGCTTCAGTGCTTCTGCATCACGGGGAACCTCCCCTTTTCAGTCGCGTTGGCACCAGGGCTTCCTTGCAGGAGAGTGGGAGTGGCATCAGCTTTGCAAGCTCTGGACCACATTCATCATGTAAGCAAAACCCAAGATTACCCGAACACAGCATCTATTTAGCTTTTACCGCTGCCATTTACAACCTCCCTTTGCTTCCCTGGCCTCCAGTGTTTCTTCCCTCCATTCACACCACAAACCTTAATGCCAGAACAACGTAGGATTCTGTCAGAAAATCTTTTTTTCCATCTGGATCTAATAATTAACAGGATTAATTCTCTCCTACATTGGTCAATAGTCCCTGTCTTTTGTCTCAGTTCGCCCGTAAAGTTGGCTGTGTCTCGGCAGACGGAATGCTGAGCATCTTAAGGTGATTTTAATTGCTCTGAATCTTGTGCCTATAATTTGTCCCACTTGGTGGTGCAATAATATCAGCGCCGGACTCCAGAGCAAAGGTTCTTGAGTTAGAATCCAAATTGGGTTGAGCGTCGAGCTAGCAACTCAGCCTTGTAAAAACAGGAATAGCTTGCTACGGAAACACCGTCATGACGGTGCCCCGATAACTCCACTGCCGAGTTAAGAGCTATTCTTCTTGTGTCTATAATATATTGTGCACTGAGGACTGGGTTAGCTGGCTAAATAGGATATGGGTACAGTTGGCATGATATGGCATGATTTCATCCTGAGTGATAACAACTTGGGCCCAAGGATAATCTATATGGACTATACTGCTTTGATTGCCATCAGCCATTGCTATGACTCTCCCAGTGCCAATATGAGTTCTCCCATATGAGGAGAGAGTGTGCAACTAAGTTGGCCTGAGAGCTTGTCTGGCAGATCTGAACTGTGGCGGGTTAAATCTAGCCAAGTATTTTGCTAGTGTAGCTATGTGTAATAGAAAAGATCTACCTTCCGTGACTAATAAAGGACGTGTGGTAAAGACATAAACTATAAGGATAAACTGGGGGGCCTGAAGTTTGCTGCACTTGTCTAGGAGACTGCTGGGTCAGTGGTTCTGATTTCGATCTGTTTGTATATCATACAGTGAAAAAAATGAGTTGTTTCCTTTAACAATAAACACAGCACAAGGCTATGAGGGGAGGGGAGGGACAGTCTGCAAGTGTCACCATGCATTCTGGTGCCAGCATAGCGTGAACAGCAGAACAATTCAGAAAACAACGAACCAACACAACAGTACAGACACGGACCCCAGTGTCCAGACTCGTGGTTGTTTTGCGATGCGATGTGCTGTGAGTTTGAGTAGAGAGTAAGATGTGTTCTGATTTTTGTCTGCTTTGATGAGATTTGCTTGGACTTCAAACATTGCGAAGCTTCTTATAATGATCTTCCATACAGTCATCTCTGTCTCGCTCC
This sequence comes from Hypanus sabinus, assembly GCF_030144855.1. NCBI lineage: Eukaryota > Metazoa > Chordata > Chondrichthyes > Myliobatiformes > Dasyatidae > Hypanus > Hypanus sabinus. The sequence goes on along the minus strand of NC_082719.1, from coordinate 41,702,678 downwards.
CTGGAAAGGTGTCTGAGTTCCTGGGCAAGCAGAATGTCCACCAGAGTAAGGGCCTCCAAAACCATATCAGGAAACATCGAATCCTTCTCTCAATTACTTCCAGCAGGTGTATTGAATCTCCCAGCTCTCTGGAGCGATGTTGGATGTTCATTTAAGGGGGCACTGATGAGATTCATGGTGGCAGATCATTCTGCAGTCAGCTTGCTAACCAGCTTGTTAAGTGTGGTATCTGCATTTGCTCTTCCTAGACCTACAGAGGGCAACAAGTGGACATCCTGAATCTGTTGGGAGTGGGCTCCAGTGTTATTTGGGGTGGGACAACTGGGCAACCAGTGGAGCTCCAGTGATCGAGATTCACTCCTGACTGGTGGAGATTGTACCTTCTTCCTGTAACCACGTAGATTTACCTCAGTTATTCCGGTTTTCTCCAATTACCTCTGAGTTGGTGAGTTGTTTGAATACTGTAAATAGCCCCTGAATCCAGGTGTGGTTAGAGTACCGGGGGGGGGTGGGGGGAACGATTTCAGATTCATTTATTTATTGATCACACGTACATTGTAACATGCAGAGAAATGTGCTATTCCTGTGAACAGCCAACACAATCTAAGGATGTGCTGGGGGCGGTTCGCAAATATCACCATGTACTCTGGCACCAGCACAGCAAGCAACAATACAACAACAGCAAAACAAGCCCCTTTCCTCCCTGTCATCCATCGAAATACCCACTCCTACACAAACTGTCCTCCAGTCCCAGAACAGGAGTCCAGCCTCTAGTGGGCTTGTGGACTCAGACAATGGGCCTCAGACTTCTCCAGTGAACTTCAGATTTGTAGTCCCAGGCTTTGGCCGTTGGGCTTTGACTTCTAGACAAATGATTGACCTTTGGTATCAGCTCCAGGCCAAGTGGATGACAGGATCCTGAGCTCCAAGTTTCAAACTCTATACTTGCCGATTGCATGACCCCAAATTTCAATCCTTGAACTGCAGACTCGCTGATGACGGGACCCCAAACTCCAGGCTTCGAAGTCCTGACTTGCATATCTAGGGGGTCACCAATCCTTGTGTCTCCTGTTCGCACAGACATCTGATCTCAAGACCCACCAGCCTGGAAGAACTCACAACCCAGTGGGCCACTGTCCCTCATCCTTGGCAGTCCAAGTTGACACCACTTGCAGTCCTGACATCCATCAATGTCCTCATGCTATGTCCACATTGCTGGCCTTTGAGCACAGAGTGGCGGTCTAGATTTCAGCCTAACCTCTTAACTCTCCCTAAACCCTAATCTGATGTCTAATTCTCCCTCATCCCTGTCTCTAACCCTAACCTAATCCCTAACCCCCCCCTTTTTCCCCCTAAAACCATGTCTTTCAGCTTAAAAAAAACAACTAAGTCCAAGATATGACCTTGATGGAGATTGCAGGTTTGTTCCATCTTGACCGGAAGGTGGAGTTGGTGCTCATGTAGAAAGAACAGGCAAAAAAAGGAAAATTAGTAGGAGCTTGGAATTGCTCTGTGAGCCTGCATTCACTTTGTTGGCTGGGATAATCTCCCATGCCATAGGTTCTTAAATGCATCTGGCAGTCAAGTAAATAAAGTAATTAAATCTTTTGCTGGCCCTTAGCTTGTTTCTGCAGGACTGGTAACCCCATTCAGCTGGATAGGTTACTGTGTAGCTGTCTTCCCTGGTCTATCACATAGAATTGTATGTGAATCATCTTTTCAATATGTCACTGTTGTTCTGCGCTGCTCCGTGCTGTGCTGTGTGCTGATACTTGATGTTTATGACATCTTTGGGTTCTGCATTTAACCTAGAAGCAAAAAGAGGTCAAAGTCTTTCAGGGGTGTGGGATGCTAAGAACCTGCTGATCTCTGTGGGAACCAGTGGTGTGAGTCAGTGCTATATTTGAACCTTTTGCTGTCAGAGCCCCCTGATTCATGTTCCGAGGTTGGCAGAACTGGTGCAAGTAGTGCAGTTTCAGCATTGTTGCAACAATATAACTGCATCACACAATTCTTCCCTTTTTTTTAGAAGTAATCAAATTTCTAGATTAGTTTCAGATTTTATATAATTGGTTTAATTAATTTTCCTTATCTCATGCCTTGTCTGTGTTGGTCCCCGGACATGGGTGCTCTTCCAATCTCGTTTACAATGGCACCTAGTTCTTCTGCAATTAGTACAGGTAGTGACATTCTGTCTATCTTGTGTCTTTTTTTTCCGCAAGGATCCTTTTATCTCCAGCCTCGGGGTACTGGTTTTGCTTTTTCTGTGGAAATGGAAAGAACTCTGTAGAAAATGACAGCTGTAATTGCACCATTCTCCCAGTAGATGTCAGCGAATACCATGGAATAAAACATTGTAAACTTTTCATGAAAATGCACAATTGCCTGATAGCTGCTTCAGGCTGAATTTCAGTAACTGAAGACATTTGTAAAGTGCTTTCACTTTGCTGCCTTAGCAATCTTTTTTTATCTGATAAAGCCTGCTCAGAGTTGTGAAACTAAAGACAGTTTGATGGAACATTATTTGAGCTCAAATAATGGAAATAAATATATTCTGGCTTCCTTTATGTTTTTTAAAGTATATTGCAAGGAAATGAATGTTTTCATAAGGCGTGCTTTGCTCACTTTAGGTGGTAAAATATTGAATTAAAATGATGAGGGAGCATATTGAATTAACCACCTCAGCTATTCAAATGTACCTTCCTGGTGGAATAGGCCTACAGAATACTTAGGGTTGTGGAAGATACCTTTGAGCTGATCTTTAATCTTGGTGCAGGGGTGATGTTTTATCTACAGTGACTGACTAATGGCTGGAAATGTATGTTTCTTTTTCTTCCACCTATGTGTATTGAGTAGTCCAAAACTAAATGGTTAACAAAAGCTGAACCATTAAAGGCTTTGAAATCTGGGGTTATATGTGTAACCTGAAGACAGTGGCTTATTATGATGGCATTACAGCTTGATATTTTCTCCATGCCTTTAGTGATGTTTGAACAATGGGAAGCTTTTCACAGGTTTACAACCTCTGCTTTAAGACAGCAGTATGATCCATCTGTTCTGTGATTTTATTCACAGAACAACAAGTGGCCTGCAACAAATTCAATCTTGTACAGATGTACATGCAGATTCTTGGATTTAGCTTTACTGCATGTTGAGAACCCCTTATCCGAAAGGCTTGGGGCCAGAAGTGTTTTTGGATTTTGGAATATATAAACATGTATATAGCTTGGGATCGCCATCTTGTCTGACTCATTTTATGTGCTTAGTGGTAAGCAGCCTTTGTCTTAAACTTGATTATCACACGTCTGTACTTACAGTAAAAATTATTACATGCCATTAATATAATGAAAATATAATGTGTGCAGGGTAACAAAAGCAGTACTGAAGCATCGGGAGAAAACCTGAACCAGCTGTCAAACAACAACAAAAAATGGCATGCTTTCAGTCTGCACCCACGATGTGTTTTGATTAAAAGGTTACTGTACATTGTATTTGTATTTTACCTTTTTTAGGTTTTATGAAAGGTATAAAAACATTCAGCATTGTAGGCTTGTCCTGTAGCTAGATTTTCATCAGTGATGATATTGGCAAACTCATCAATGAATTTCTCTGCTACTTTGTGATCAGCAGACACAATCTTCAGTTTTTAAAAAAAATCTTTAATGCAATGCTTTTTCTTAAATTTCTGCTATTAGCCTGCTGAATATACATAATTACCTTAAATTTTCAGTTCATTGTGACTGATCTTTGCTTGTTTCATGATCAGCATACTGTTAAGCGGCATCTGTTCACTCTGACACTGATGAATCCATTCTTTCAATACACAATCGATTTCTTCATTTTTCACTTTATGCAGTGTTTTTCTGCTTATCATTAACTCCTGTTCATTACAAGTGTGAGGTCACTTCCCAGAACTGTCTGAGATGTGCAGAGAACTGTGGATTACCTGGGAACCTTCCAAGCGCACTGCGGAATTTTCCATTTATAACGACGTCAGCACGCAAAAAAAATTCTGAGTTTGGAATTTTGAATAAGGGGTACTCAACCTGTGTTCATAATGTAATCAGAACTGGATAAACTGAAAGTAAAAAAAAAACTTGTGTTTTCTCCAATTTGTAATAAACAATGAGTCTAATAGATTGTTAACCCATGTTTCAGTAAAGATTTGTTTCCAATATTGGTCAGGCAGAGTTCTTAGTTTCAAAGTACTTCTAGTTGAAAGAGCTTACTTGCAACCACATTGTACTGCAAACAGTGAGATCCTTCTCACTCTGGCATCCTGAGACCTAAAGAGCCATTTGTCACAAGCATATATGTTCTTGTGCAGTTTAATGAATATTTGTGGCTGCATCACATGCCATCAGTGGCATTAGGCTGGAAAAATATGTTGTGTTGAAGTGACACTGAGAGCCATTTTGTTACTTTGAAGAATGATATTTCATTGGCTCAGTGATGTTTGATGTCTTAATATAAGTACACATTCCCTTCACTGCAAAAAGGAAAAGACATTTAAGAGAAATGCACAATTTGATCTTATTAAGAAAGAATGTTGAAGTTAGAAGAGCTAAATGTAATTGTTTTCTGTCCCCCAACTGTATCTACAGAGAAATACTTAAAACATTTTTGAAGGTGAAAATAATTCCTGATTCAATTTTAACTAGATAATTAAACAAGATACTGTAACTTTATGCTGATAAGGCATGGGATAATGGTGAGTTAATACTGTTTGTTATACTAATATTAGTTGGTAAATGAAATATTGATTATGGAAAAAAGCATTTGGAAATAGGGGCTTCTATTTAAATTAGAGAGCTTTTATCATATCTCAATTAGGCATTGAGTAACAGTCTAAAATGTTAAGTTGTAATTTATTACAATTTGGGTCAAGAAGCTGACTTTTACAACAGTCCTTACATTTTATTTGCAAGGCATCTCCAAGGGTTTAGTTTACTGTTTGCATACACTGTTCAATAGCAATTATGGTAGAGATGTTCTCTTTGGTATACAGTAAAAGAATGCCCATTTTTACATGTTTTGGATAGAATAGAAGTTGACTTGACCAGCTGGAGTTTCTATTAGATTTGCTCCCAATTCCATTCAGCATAATTCATTAAACCTTTGCAAAAGATGAGGTGGATATTGATTACATTCCAAATCATTGTACTTGTTTTTTCCTGAATCTGTTGTCACTGTGCTCCTGATTATAAAATTGGCCTTGTCAACTGGCATATGTTGAAAGCTTCTGCTGATTGCCCTGGTTTAGGAATATTCCTCAAATTTCAAATGGCTTTTGAATATAATTTCTGGTTTGTAACTGAAAAATGCAAGTCTAGGACAACAGCTTGTCTTAAGAATTTGACTAACCTCATAAATCAAAATCAGGTTTATTATCACTGAAATTTATTAACTTAGCAGCAGCAGTTCAATGCAATACATAATAATATAGAAAGAAAAAAAATTAATGAGTAAATCAATTAAGTATGTATATGTATCTTGAATAGATTAAAAATAGTGCAAATACAGAAATAATATATATTTTTTAGGAAGTGAGTTAGTGTTCATGGGTTCAATGTCCACTGAAAAATGATATGGCCGAGGGGAAGAAGCTGTTCCTGAATCACTGAGTGTGTGCCTTCAGGCTTCTGTACCTCCTACCTGACAGTAACAATGAAAAGAGGGCATGTCCTGGGTAGTGGGATCCTTAATAAGGGACATCACCTTTCTGAGCAATTGCTCCTTGAAGATGTCTTGGGTACTATGGAGGCTAATACCCAAGATGGAGCTGCCAAATTTTGCAACTTTATTTAACTTCTTTTGATCCTGTGTATTGGCACCCCCCCCCCCCACCACCCCATTCCAGACAGTAATGTAGCCTGTCCTACATCTATAAAAGTTTTTGAGTGTTTTAGTTGACAAATCAAATCTCTTCAAATCCCAATGAACTATAGCTGCTGTCACGTCTTTTGTTATAGCTGTATTGATATGTGGGATCTGCGTTAGATCATCAGAGAACTTGACACTCAGGAACTTGAAATTTCTCACTCTCTCCACTTCTGATCCTTCTGAGGATTGGTTTGTGTTCCCTTGTCTTATCCTTTCTGAAGTCCACAATCAGCTCTTTCATCTTACTGACCAACACCCTAAAGAAGCATGTTAAAACTATGAGATGAAATGTTGTAAATTTGCTAGATACTGGCTAATTGGGGCACATCGGGATCAGTACATTTTAGCCCAATTAAGTGGCTGCCCCAATTAGCTGAAGTTTCACAGAAATAGTTTAAAAGGTATGAAAGTATAAGCTACTGTTTAACTGAGTAACAAATTATGTATTTAAATGAAGTATAGAACAAATTAGAATATTGCCAGTAGTATTACGGTATGATAAAACTGTGTATTAGTTCCTAATTTTTGTGGAGGGATTCAGCTAATGTATGCTGCTGTGTTCTTTTGATTGACTCTAAATGCACAACATCAGTGCAGACACCTACTGCAGATAATAGATTGCCTTCAACTATATGAAGGCAATTGGATGATTGTATCCTCCAAATCATCATTTTTGTTGTAACATTCAAGATGATTGTTGATACCTTCAAATTCATTGTAGTTCCTAACTTGAAGTAGTATAATCATTTCATTTTCACTCTCAGCATCCCTAAGACTGAAACAGCAGTGAACAAAACAGTTCTGCTTTGCCTTAGTGCTTATTTCTCATCAGCTATGCTTCACTTTAAGCACGGTGTACTATCTAACAACCACACAAGTGTGTGCAGCTGACTCTAGTTAGAAACCGTTCAGCAACACTCTCCTGTCCCAATTAAGCAGCATGGCGTCCCCAATAAATGAAGAGAATCCCAGCTATTTTCCCAATTAGTTTTTGTTCTTTAAGATTTGTCCCAGTAAGCAGCTGCCCTAATTAACCAAAATCTGTACATGGCAAGTCTGTCAGCGTTTGTTAGTCAATTAATGTACCAGAAATGTTACATTTGTTATTCATAATATAGAAGCCTTCTGATTTGCTAAGTATTTCCAGCATTTTCTTTTTAATTATTTACTTGCTTAAAGTCATCATCTCAATTTTCACCACTGTTGTTAGTTATTACACGAATTAGTTACAGGCATATGAACATTGATTTGTGTTTGTGGAAACAAATATGCTATGTGTTAACAACTGATGAGAGAATGGAAGATGGGTGATCCTTATAATGGTCGGTTAACATTTAACACGTTTTGCTGCCACAGTTAAGTCACATGTTTAATAATAACCTTCATGTGATGCTCCATCTTTTCGCATTGTAATAGCTCATGTAATATCCCATGATTCTTAATATCCAGGTGTTTATCATTTTCCATTTGAAATTAGCACCATGATGAGCGACCACACCTATCTGAGATAGAGTGTTACAAGTGCTCACCACTCTCCTTGAAAAACTTTCTCTGGGTGCCTGTCCAAAATTGCTTACTCGCTCTCGTTTTGTGACCTAAAGCTGTAGACTTCTTAGCCAAGAGAATTATCCTCCTTCCTTTCAGGTCCTTAAATTTTTTGTAACTTTGTTTGAGATGTTCTCTAATTCTTGTAATATCTGGAGAATATTGCTCTGATTTACTCAATTCTTCCTCTTATGGCAAATGAGCCATCTGTAAAACTAGTCAACTGAACTTTAACTGCAGTAACTTTGATTACTACATCCTGTCCTTTTTGGGGGGGGGAGGGGGTAAAGGGGCAAAAGCTATACAATATACTTGCAGTAGGTTCTTCTTGCACTTTTGTTCACTTCCTGTGACAAAGTATTATTCTAATTCTTCATGATCATTTGTTGTGCCTGCACCTTTGCTTTCAATCACTTGCATATGAGCTGACTCAATCTCTTACTGTTTAAAAAAAAATTGCTCTGTTTGGTTCACCAAAGTAGATGACCTAATTTTTTCCCACATAGTGTAATCCGTATATTTCCATATTTACTTGCAATCTAGAAGTAAGTGATGCAGCCTATTGATTCCATGCTTGCACAACAATTAATTTTCCCTATGATCTGTTCTTCTCACATAGCCATCAATTCTATCTTCCAGTTGTGTTCAAGGTAATTCCCAGTGGCCAGTTATCCTACCATCCCACGTGAAACCAGTATGCCCTGAAGAAACGCAGGAGATCATAGTGAGATGTTGCAAACTCCAGTTGGTTTGTCTATATCCTCTTTAAGTTCCTTGGCACCCTCTTTATTCATAATCTCAGCAAATTTAACATCATCACCAAACTTAGAAATATGATATTTTGTCAACTTGTACAAAGCATTATATAGATCACAAGTAACCGAGTCTCAGGCACCAATCCTGGTGGTACCCAGTTAGACAGTCTGCTGATTTGAGAACAACCCATTTCTTCTCATTATTTTCTTTTCATCAGATAAATGATTCGTGGTCCATGTCCTACATTAACCACAGTTCTATCGGCTATGCTCAGTGTTGACTGAAAATCCAGTATGCCGTGTCCACTGGATCCTCCTTATTGATTGTTCCAGTCACATTCTCAAAGAGCTCCAACGTGTTAGTCAGATGAGAATTTTTCTGTCATAAATCTGTGTTAACTCCATTTCATCCTGCAAGGTGTTCTGTCACAGTGTCCTCTTTTATAGGGTCCGGTATTTTCAATGCTACCAACACTAGGTCAGATGGGTAGATTGGTTTATAATCTTCAAATGCATTGAGTCACAGCAGAAGGCATAGTTTGCATGCTGTCCACACAGATCACTTCATCTCATCAGTGCATTGAGGTAGTTTGTGTTAACAGCTACACAGAAAGTGCAATGTAAGCAAGCGATAGGTACAAGGCCAGAACAAGTTGGATAGTGAGGTGAAGAGACAGTCTTGTCATACTAAGGGGCTGTTCAAGAGTCGTACAACAGCCTATTAGTTCCATTTTGTTGGGTTATTGACTATCACCTACCCTTGCATTTTCTATATTGACATACTCTTCTGTCTTCTGTTTTTTTCTTCTCTGTTACTCAATCATCACGCTGTTGTGAGCTTTCATCCTTACTCACTGGCACCCAGTTTGAACAGTAACAAGATAGAGATTGGGCTTTACAGAAAAAACAATATTGGTGTTGTCAGATTCTTGAGGAGCGCAAGTTATTCCACCAAACTGAGAAAGAAACAGATCTCTTTACAGTATGAAAGAAGGCTGCCTCTTTTTCCATCATTTATCGATGTTGTTTCCCTGTTTACAATTGGAGTAATAGAGTTTTGTTTAAAGCTGCTTACTATCATTTATCATTGAATTGTTAAAATGACGGTGGTTGTCCAAAAAGCAAAGCTCATCCTTCAGCAATAAATGTTTGGTGGTTTTCCTGTAACTTTAACTGTCGTGAGACTTGTAGTGATTGTGAGTTTTAAAGACCTCTGAAAAGATTGAAAACTGGAAATATTCCAACTATGCTGTACAATCAGTCCAATACTTATATGTTGAATATCAAATATTGTACTTAAAGTATTGTGGCAGCATTTATATCATAAATCGTTGTTCCAAATGTAATATAAAGGAAAGTGTTTAAGATTACCAACATGGCAAACTGAAGTGTTTTATAAAGTGATTTACAATATTCATCTCAAAGCAGAAACTCTTCTTATATTATGATTGATGATGGCAGAAAGTGAAGGGTGAATTTTTTTCCCTCAAATTAGTGACGTTATCTATCCTTTTTGTGATAGCAATATAATATAATTATAGGTCAGCAAGTAGGAAGATGCAGGCGTAGTTTCATCAATTGCAATTCGATACTACAAGCCATCTAATCAGTGGTACTTTACGGAGTTGATTTTAAATAAGATTTGAAAATAATAGTCTTAATTAAGCTATCGAAGGATAAAATGAGCTGTGAGTTTAAATCAAATATTAAATAATTAAAATGAAGAAGAATAATTCACAGTTTGCTCACCTTAAATTTTACTTTATTAACCTAGGTTGATTGTTTGTTTGATTTCTGTTGGACTGAAATTGTAGAGGTTGAATTCAAACATTTATTATAGAAGCCTGTCAGTGGCTTCTGACATGAAACACCAGTGTTTGCTGTGACCTTAGATACGATGGATTGATACTTTTCTTTTTTTTCCCCACTATCAAAGGAAATGTATTCAAAGGGAATAATTCCACTCTTTTCGATGAAAACAGTGCATCGGTTGGGAGACAACAAATTTGAAGTCATTTCCTTCAACAGGACTTTCACTTTCAGGGTTGAAAAAGAAGGTAAGAAACAGCATACCCAAAAATATGGTGTAGTTAGTTTGGCTTGCTGTTGGGAATCCACATAAATTAAAAATATGCTCGTGTATATAATACAGCTTTCCATTGATCTGTAAAACTCAGAACTACTGCCCTTTACCTCACTATCATTAATACATTTGTCCAGTGAGCAGCAATTCGACTTTGAGTCAGTACCACATCACTGATGAGTTCAGTTCATCTCCTGTGATATTCTTTCACATGGTCCTGATGAAATGATCAGTTCTGGAGTGTCTTGGCATGAACGTCTACCTTCCAAATATGTTGAGCAATGTGATTCCTTGTGAGGAGCTGGCTAATTTATCATAAGGTATCCCAGAGTGTACCAGAATTTGAATTGCAGCAAATAAACCTGCATGTTCTTCATGTTATTTAGGTAACATTTTGCAGCTTCAAGCAATACCATGAAACTGAATATGAGAGTCAAGAGAACTTTTAAGTACTTGCACCTGTAATGAAATATATATCCACGTATCTGCTTCTTAACATCATGCCAAGCCAAACTATTCCATGCTACAATCATCTCATTTGTTAAGTTAGTGCATTTGCCATATTACATTGTCACATTTTAGCACAGAACTCGTTCCTTCGGTAGTACATCCTGAGTTCTTGACCTTAATTGAACAGTATGCTGCCTAACAACACTTAATTGAGTGGTAACTTTAACACTGTATGTGGCATTTATTCTCTGGATTTGTCCACATCTATTCATTTTTAAACATACAAATGGAAATTTGAACTGCAGTGTTGGTTTATTTCAACTGTTTGAAGCTTTCTGGTAGATAACCAACTGCTAAAATTAATGTTCTTTTTTTGTTTGCATAAAAATATCACTGTCAGTGATACTTCAATATATTGTACTATGGTCTGAGACGATGCATGGGGAAATAAAATTCCTGTATTGGCTATGCTTTATTGTGGGGCACAGATCAAATAACTACTCCTCCTTAATATACATCCCATTAAAATCAATGAGCAATTATTGTGGAAAGCAATTCAATTTCTGCTTGTGGGTGAAGCAAGATTGTTAGTAAATGTGCATGCAGCAAGCAAAAGTTTAATTGAATTTAGAAAGGAGTGCCACACTTGAGAATGTGTGCCTTTTGCAGCATGCTGACTTAATCCAGCTGTATATCAGTTTGATTTGGTTTTTGGTATTCTTGGTTCTGTGGATTCAAAAACTCAAGTTTATTTATCCTTCGAAGTCAGTAAGACCAAAGAACTGATTGTGGACTTCAGAACGGGTAAGACAAGGAATCTCTCATCAAGGGATCAGAAGTAGAAAGAGTGAGCAATTTCAATTTCCTTTGTGTCAACATCTCTGCAGATCTATTGTGGGCCCAACAGATTGATGCAGCAGCAAAGAAGGTGCTACAGTGGCTATATTTCTTCAGGAGTTTGAGAAGGTTTGGTATGTCACCAAATTTCTACAGATGTGCCGTGGAGAGCATTCTAACTGGCTGCATCACCGTCTGATGGGGGGGAAGGGGTCGGGGGCAACTGTACAGGATCAAAATAAGCTTCAGAGATTTGTGAACTTAGCACCATCATGGGCATTAGCTTCTGTAGTATACATGGCATCTTCAACTCAAAATGGCGGCATCTATCATTATTGACCCCCATCACCCAGGACCTGTCCTCTTTTCATTGTTACCATCAGTGAGGTAGAGAAGTCCGAAGACACACACACTCAGTGTTTCAGGAATTGCTTCCTCCTCTCCGCTCTCAGATTTCTGAATGGAAATTGAACCCAAGAACGGCATCTCACTACTTTTTTAAACTTTTACATTGGTACTACTTATTTAATTTAACTACTTCATATTTTAAGTAAATATATGTGTAGATATATATATATATATATATACACACACACACACACGCACATTAATTCAGTTTTCTCTCTATTATTATGTATTGCATTGTATCACTGCAGCAAAGACGACAAACTTCATGACATTTGCTGGTAACATTAAGCCTGATTCTGATTTACGTGTATATTGAAAAATACTGTTAAATGGAATCTGTTTGTTTGAGTTAATAACCAGCACACTCAAGGATGTGCTTAGAGGCTGCCTGCAATGCTCGGCAGAACAACCCGGAACCAGGCCCATCTCTTCCTCCCTCCCACCCACCCGCACACATACACAGTTCTCCAACCCCACGGCAGGCCCTGTTCAGACTCCAAAAATGGAGCATGTCATTTAGTCTGCTGTGGTGGTGTGGAATGTCAGTGCAGATATGAAAAAAGCATGGATTTCTAATCCCCTCATGGAATATTTTTCAAGTAGGATGATAGCACATATTTTATTCCAGTTTAGTTGATAGAAATAGTGTCTGTATCTTCACTGCTTATGCCTTTCAGAATACAAAGGATGGGGACAGCTTCCAGGGTAATACAGCTGGTTGTACTAACTCAGACAAACCACTATTCTGTCTGAGTCTAGAAATTTGCATTGTACGGTGCAGTGAAGGATTTGAGCTCATGGTCTCAGCTGGTCTTCCACTGCCGCAGAAAGTAAAGCCACTTTTTACCTCCCAGGCAAGCCGGCTGGTGGGGCAATGGCATCAGTGCCGGACTTCAGAAGTGAAGGCTCCCAAGTTCGAACCCAGTTGACCCCCACCTGCCCGGCCACGCTTTCCATCCATGCCGGGTTGAGTGTCGAGCGAGCCACTCGGCCTCGTAAAAAAACCAGAGTCGAGTCAGGAACGTTCATACCGTGACCCGGTTAATCCGAAAGGAGGCCGATCCTGACACCACGTGCCAGACAAGAATGGCTGACTGTCTGGTGTGACAAGCTATGATGGTGACCTCTCAGACAGCATTGCTGACCTTGACCTTCCCAATGAGCTATGCACGTTTCGAACAGGAGGGGATTGGCCATCCTGACAACCTCGAGGGATTGGACTGTCAGCACCCATCCTGACAACCTCGAGGGACTGGAGTGTCAGCACCCATCCTGACAACCTCGAGGGACTGGAGTGTCAGCACCCATCCTGACAACCTCGAGGGACTGGAGTGTCAGCACCCAACCTGACAACCTCGAGGGACTGGAGTGTCAGCACCCATCCTGACAACCTCGAGGGACTGGAGTGTCAGCACCCATCCTGACAACCTCGAGGGATTGGAGTGTCAGCACCCAACCTGACAACCTCGAGGGACTGGAGTGTCAGCACCCATCCTGACAACCTCGAGGGACTGGAGTGTCAGCACCCATCCTGACAACCTCGAGGGACTGGAGTGTCAGCACCCATCCTGACAACCTCGAGGGACTGGAGTGTCAGCACCCATCCTGACAACCTCGAGGGACTGGAGTGTCAGCACCCATCCTGACAACCACGAGGGACTGGAGTGTCAGCACCCATCCTGACAACCTCGAGGGACTGGAGTGTCAGCACCCATCCTGACAACCTCGAGGGACTGGAGTGTCAGCACCCATCCTGACAACCTCGAGGGATTGGAGTGTCAGCACCCATCCTGACAACCTCGAGGGACTGGAGTGTCAGCACCCATCCTGACAACCTCGAGGGATTGGAGTGTCAGCACCCATCCTGACAACCTCGAGGGATTGGAGTGTCAGCACCCATCCTGACAACCTCGAGGGACTGGAGTGTCAGCACCCATCCTGACAACCTCGAGGGATTGGAGTGTCAGCACCCATCCTGACAACCTCGAGGGATTGGAGTGTCAGCACCCATCCTGACAACCTCGAGGGACTGGAGTGTCAGCACCCATCCTGACAACCTCGAGGGACTGGAGTGTCAGCACCCATCCTGACAACCTCGAAGGACTGGAGTGTCAGCACCCATCCTGACAACCTCGAGGGACTGGAGTGTCAGCACCCATCCTGACAACCACGAGGGACTGGAGTGTCAGCGCCCATCCTGACAACCTCGAGGGACTGGAGTGTCAGCACCCATCCTGACAACCACGAGGGATTGGAGTGTCAGCACCCATCCTGACAACCTCGAGGGATTGGAGTGTCAGCGCCCATCCTGACAACCACGAGGGACTGGAGTGTCAGCACCCATCCTGACAACCTCGAGGGATTGGAGTGTCAGCACCCATCCTGACAACCACGAGGGACTGGAGTGTCAGCACCCATCCTGACAACCTCGAGGGATTGGAGTGTCAGCACCCATCCTGACAACCACGAGGGACTGGAGTGTCAGCACCCATCCTGACAACCTCGAGGGATTGGAGTGTCAGCACCCATCCTGACAACCTCGAGGGAATGGAGTGTCAGCACCCATCCTGACAACCACGAGGGACTGGAGTGTCAGCGCCCATCCTGACAACCACGAGGGACTGGAGTGTCAGCACCCATCCTGACAACCTCGAGGGACTGGAGTGTCAGCACCCATCCTGACAACCTCGAGGGAATGGAGTGTCTGATAAGATCAAATCTTAACCTCAAAGTCTAACTTATTATAATCATACATCTTACTGGCTGCCTGCACTGCACTTTCTTTGAAGCTGTTGGAGTTTATTCTGCATTCTGAACTGCATGAATATACCGTTGTAATGAATTGACCTGTATGGGCAGTATGCAGGACAAGCTCTCCACTGTTCCTCAGAACATGTCACAGTAATAAACCAATGTGAATATATGTGGCTCCTAAGTGGTCTTGTTAACCTCTTCTGAACCATTCAAGATTTCCAAGAAAAGCGTATGAAATAAAGCATTGAGTCAACTACCAGATATTTTCCACACTTGGGAGAGATTCGGAAGACCTCGATGCGCATATAATCTGTGTCTGTTAAAAAACGATGCAGCGATCTATGGAGTGTGTACACCGGCTCATCCCCTGGACTAGGTCTCGGACTCTGCCACGGCGATACACTCTCTGCCTGGGACCTGCCATCATGTTCCAGCCTGTACCAGACCGTTCCAAAAGAGGCCCAGTGCTTACATTGATCCGACTGCGCTCTCAGTTTAGGTGGACAGTCTCTGAAACAACCCTGCTCCCACTTCTCTTCAACTCCGTCCTGAACAGGCCTCGACCTCGTTTCGACCACTTCTGCTCATTCATGCCGTGCTTTGACATTGCATCATACCTTCACTCCTCAACCCTCAAGTCAGCCTCACCTTCACTCGCCTCTTCATTGTTTGAGGTGATGGTTTACTATAATTTTCCACAGTCAAAGTGTTAGTAATAAAGCATTTAGTTGTATTTCTTGCTTGATGAATCACTAGTAAGCTGTCACACACACTAAAAAGCGCATCTCAGTCAGAAGTCAGAATGGTAAGTAATTGATAGTAGCTAAAGCTCGACTGTATTGGGTTAAAGGGAGATGCACTTAGGCTGGATCACGTACTGATTGCTGCTCCGTGACCCTGACTCCTTGCTCTCCGATTCCTATCACTCTGCCTCCCCTGCATTTGGTTAGCTCAGACCATTGTTTCCTATGTTGAGATGCTGCAGTCTGCTTCTGACCATCTGCAGCCTCTTACACAAAATCTACAGCCTTCTGTTAGCCGGTGGCTTGCCACTGCATGGGGAAAGTAGCCCTTCTTAATAATGTCCTGTACAAAGGGGACTTACAGCCTATCAAGCCTATGCTGTCTCCCAGAGGACCAACAGCTGCCAGTCCCATTCTTCCCTCTCTTACTTTCCTCCTCCCACCAATCCACAATGTCCCTTTCATGTTTTGCTACTTCACTAACTGTCAGTCGGCAGTGGCTGTTGAACCTAGCAACCGAGCGATGTGTGAAGTAACTGGAGCACCATGAGGAAACCCACTTGGCCACTAAGACATTACTCAAGGTGAGGTTTGAACTTCGTTCCCTGGGACTGTGAGGCAGCAGCTCTCACTAACACGTAGCTTCATTTGGACTGCTGTCTCTCACAGAATACACAACATTGATTCATAAATCCCATACATTTTGAGAGGATTTCAATTATAGTTTTGTTTTTCAGTGTTCTTATTGCAGATTACTCCTTTGAATTGTGAGGAAATATTCTGTCAGTGAAGTAAATGTAAGCAAACAGGAGTTCAGGATGTGGTTACCAGCATCCACTTAGTTTCTGGGTCATAAAGCACTAAAACAGGCTCTTTAGCCCATTGACTTCACGTTGATGATCAAGAACACACTTCCACTAATGATACAGCACATATAAACCATTCTATTTCCTCACATTTCCATCACCTGCCCCAGATTCTACCACTAAACCCATACAACAGTGTCTAATTAATAGACGAGCCTTGTTGAGTTTGGAATGAGGGAGATAAGTTAAGTATTCGGGGGTTGGGGAGAGAGCTCTGTAAAGGTATGCAGAGTCTGAATCAGGTTTAATATCACCGCATGCATTGTGAAATTTGGTAACTTTGTGGTAACAGTACAATGCAATGCATAATAATATAGAGAAGAAAACTGAATTATTGTGTGTGTGTGTGTGTGTGTCTCTATATATATAAATAAAATCAATCAGAAATTGGATGGCAGAGGGGAAGAAGCTGTTCCTGAATCGTTGAGTGTGTGCCTTCAGGCTTCTGTACATCTTTCCTGAGAAGAGTGCACGTCTTGGATGATGGGTGTCTTTAATAATGGACACTATCTTTTTGAGGCACCGCTTGTTGAAGATGTCTTGGATACTACTGGAGGCTAGTAGGCATGTTGGAGCTGACTAATTTTGCAACTCTCCACAGCTTACTTCAATCCTGTGCAGTAGCTGCAACAATACCAGACTTCATGTGCAGACTTCACGCAGGTTGCACCCGAGGTCAGGATTGAGCCCTGTGGCCAGCACCGTGAAGCTGCAGCGCCACCGTCAGGTGGTTTCTTCAAATGCCCGAAGAAGCTTACCATGAGCCAGCTTGCAAATATTGCATAGTTCATCTAATAATGGGCTGGGAGAGAGGTTAGTGAGGTGGTATTCAGGTCTGTAGATTCAGCCCTTGTGAGTGTGCAAGAGGGAGAAGTCAGCTTGTGCAAGAGGGAGTTGTTAGCTTGTGCCATGTCCTCTGAGCTATTAGCGCTGGAATCAGCTCAGTGTTTTGTATCAGTTCAGCTCATTTCCTGCTTCTTTTGCATACCTCCTATGGATGTTCACTGCACTTACTCGTATACAGACCAAACCAACCCTGAAGTCAGCTTTATTATCACTGAGTTATGTCGTGAGTTGTTTTGTGGCAGAAGTACAGAGCAGGGCATAAAAATCCCCAGGTTTCAACAGTACAACAAGGAAATAGTGAGCTCCCGATGAAGGGTCTTGGCCCAAAACATCGACTGTTCCATAGACGCTGCCTGACCTGCTGAGTCCCTCCAGCATTTTGTTACTGAGGGAGGTAGTGTTGGTGGAAATCTGACTGTATGGGCCCTTCTTGGACGCCAGTATCTATGGTGTGTGCTGTAGCAGTCCCGATTACTCCACGTGCTTAGTCCAAATCCTAGCATTCATATTGTAATAATACGCCATCTTAGAGAAAATATGGAGAAAGAACAGAGGTGGATTGTATCTCTTCAGAAGAAATTAGTAAGTATTAGTATACACACTCATTGAAGAAAATAAATTTTATTTTAAAAAAAGAGCAATGGTGACTAAGTTACAAAGGTGAGACGTGACGTTGACTCCACAGTCGCGTAAACCTGATAATCTGTGCTAAAATGCTAATCTATCATTATTTTGGAGTGCAGCTAATTCTATATATTATAAATCACAGCATCGTTTAAGGTTCCTTGAATCGTCATCTTTATCATGCAGTGTTTTTATCTTTAGTAAGTTTGTAAAGAAATGTTTGCATTTTCAGCAAAACATTTGGTTCTTAAGTTCTTTTGCTGCCTCCTCCCAATTTCTTCTAAATCTTGTTTAATGTATTTCTTCTGAAAGGACAATAAGTATTTTGAATGTTTGAATTTATGTGACTTTCTTTAACAGGTGATAGGGATGACTGGATCAACACAATTTTAAATGCATTAAAATCGGACTCCAGTGTCCTTTCACACCTGAATAGTCACTCTACTATTACCGCTGACAAATATGGTTCTCTAGAACTAAGGGGATACAAAGCCAAAATTTTTGTTGTATTGAGAGAGAGCAAAGTTTGGCTTTATAAAAGTGAACAGGTAAGATGAAACAGTTTAATTTTCCCTATTATAATTTACAATATCAATTGGCAGTCGATTCCTTGCACCTGATTCATTCAATTCAGAAACAAATAGTTTTATGTGGATTTATGAGTGTGTTCTCTAGATCAGTGTTTTTCCTGTACCTGAGTATTTAGGTTTGAGCACCCTTGGGACCACTTTGTTGTGCTCAGTGTTCGTATTCCAATGGTTGATGTGTCATCAAGGAAAATCTCATTAACATGGCTCTGGGATTTGTTGAGGAGAAAATCAAAAATGATCAATGATTGTTTGTACATTTTGTAGAGAATTTAGCATTAATAGCATTAATAGCCAATTAACATGGTACTCTTTGCAGTTTGCTGTTCAGTCCTTTCAGGATGTAAAGGTCTGTATTTTTGAATCCTAAAGTTATTTAATCCCTTCTCCATTCTCTCATTTTCATTATTTGCTGACTTACTTACACTTCACAGATTTTGGTGAAATGAAGAATAAGCCAGAGAGTCAATAGTTTTTAATCAAGCATAAGCTGTGGTCTGTAACCACAAATTTTGTTTCTAAAATATATTTATGTGTTTAATTGTTTGACATGATTAATCTGAATTTTTTTCCAATATATCTTTCCTAATGTACCTTTTGATCCACTCCGTAAGTTTTGGGTAATTTAAATAACTAATACTGGATCACATTCTGATATCTTAATTTTTTTTTGCATTTTTGCCTTATGTAATAGCTTATAGACATCTACACACAAGGACTATCTAGTTTTCTTGGACTGAGCAAATGAAATATCTATAATTACAATGTCCAGATCAGTGCTAATAACAGAATTGTATTTAATTTAATTTGATTTTTCTCCCCCTTTGAATTGCTACCACAAATGTTAAAACACGTGGCTTTGCAAGTAACATTGGTAAACTGGAACCTTACAAGGAAACAGAGATGATCTAAATACTGTTAGACTCTGCATTGTATTGCTGTGGTTATCGTTCTGCTGGAACTTTGTTTTAAGTCACATTTACTTTATTACTTCTGCTTTGTAGAAATGTAGTTAGCTTACAAAAAAATAACCAAATACATAATTTACCATCCTTTACTCACCCGAAAGTCCAAAAGTTGTTTTAACTCATTTTATGCTGATTCAAGCTTCAGTTGAACCATTTCACTCTCAACCTCCAAAATTGAAGTTCCATAGTAACTTTTTTAAACCTTTATATTTTGGTAACATTGATCTTCATCTCTCCCTATATTAACAATAATACCTCTTTCCATTTTGTTTAACCTTTTTTAGAGGTCATGTATTTTGATATCTAAATTTATCAGTGGTTCCAGAATGGACCAATGTTAGGATACTTTTGTTTCCTTCCATGTATGAAGCTAAATGACACCTCAATAAGTAGAAATACTTTTTAAATCCATAGTTTGCTCATTATTGATTTCTTTAAGAAGTGAATTTGGAACAAATGCCTTATTGCACCCCTCAAAATTTTGTCAGTGTGATGTTGTCTGAAAGAGTTCTTTCTTTTACAATACTTTTATTTAGAAAAAAAACCAAGATTTACAGAGTGCAACAGTAACTGAAAGAGTTCTGATGTTATCTAACCTGGGCATTTCCTTCTATGGTGTCAAAGGTGAAAAGTGATCTGGGTTAATTGTGTTAAATGTTGTCTTGCAGTTGCCTAACTCACCTTGGTGAGTTGCATTAAGAAATGAGGATCTGATAATTTTCCTCAGCAACTGTATCATGTTTTAGAAGCACTGTTGTCATGTTCTTCAAGTCTGGAAGAAGTTCCAACAACGTAGATTAAACAGAAGTGTTTGATCTTTTGGAATAGATGGTGAACTTTATTTATCTTTTTTTGAAATAAATGGTAGATGAGACATGGATAACTATTTCGTTATGCAAAAAAAAAACAAATGCTTGTTTTTATTTTAAAGGATTTTAAAGGTGGAGTTGGTATCACAGTAGTACACACAAATGTGGCAACAGTAAAAGATGTTGATCGTAAATGTTTTGAACTATCTACTCCATTCCGAAACTTCAGGTAAAATGGTTTGATATTACACTAAAGTTATATTGAATTTTATCTCGTTTTGTATGCTGTCCACTGGAATTGCTTCATAATCAATGACGTTGTATCTACCGTACAATCACTGTCGTAACCCAGAAGTAATAATGTGCATGGCTCAAAGTCCTGAAAGCAGCAATGTGAAGTGATCAGTTGATGATCTTGAGTTTTGATAACTGAGGGTCAGGTTAATGAAGGGCTATATTTGCTCCACTATGGTGCCGTGGCATAATTTGTATCTGAAAACTGACACCTTGACTGTGAAAGGTCAGCAAGTTAAAGTGTTCAGTTACTCATAGATGAGCTTGAACCATTTGGACAAAGCCCTCATAGGATTTTCCACCAAGTTGTTTGATGGCCTTGAATGTCATGTACCATAGACCCAAATTTTGTACGAAATACATCTAGCCTTCTTGCAGCATTTTCCCCAAAACATTCAACTACACAATTCATTTCTATTACATTTTATTGGAATTTAGGCCTCATTCTTTTCTATTATGGATATCAATTTGTTGACATTGCTTGCTGCCACTTCTGCGCAGGCGGGGGGGAGCTGAGGGGGGGGGGTACTTTTGACGTTCTCATGTTTAACTATCGTTCGTTCTTTGGGGCACTTCTGTTTTCGTGGATGTTTTGCGAAGAAAAAGCATTTCAGGACGAATATTGTATACATTTCTGTGACATTAAACTTGACCTTGAAGCTTTGAAAACTGTAAAATTATATTTGGAAGCATAAGCGGTTATGAATAGGGGTTTGGGGGCAGTTGTGGTTATCAGATACTTTATTCACCACTCACTATTGAGGTGATGCCTCCTTTGGGCTTTGAACTGTTGGAGCCAGTTGTAACACAATTGTAATTGTACAGCTCTGTGAAGTTAATAGAAATTGCCCATAATTTCCAGCGCTGTAAACTAGAACTGCATAAAGTGAATAACCTACTTTTTTTCCCCCTTAGGCACAGCAGCAAAGTGTCATTTTGAAAGCTACATAAAACTTAAATGTTCTTGCAGCGTTAGTTGTTATTTTTTTAAGGAAGTTTCAGCTCCGTTGACATGTACTGAAATGAGAGCAAATGATTGCTTAAGAAAATTGACTTTTATATTGCTTAAGCAAGAAATTATTTTTAAGAAACGACTAGCTTGTGAGGATGTGTGAACCTAGCAGCTCAGAATCTTATTCTCTACAAAACAGAAATGTTGTGACAGCGCGTTTCTTTCATGTCATTTGTGAGGTATAAAACACTCAGTATATTTCTTGGTTTTAAAAAAAAATGAGGATCAGGAGTACACATCAATTACCATATTCCTATCTCAAACACAGGCCACTGGAATAAAATCAATGCAAAATAGATGGGAGTGAGTGGAGTTGCTTAATTAACACACTAAACAAGCGCAGTGACGGTGTTGATTATGGAAATGCACTTACTTCACAGCAGCTACCCTTGAGACTCGTGCACTAAGGTTCTGCAATACAAGTTTGTGCATAACGTATGCATTAAGATTAAATCTCCCTTCCTACCAACTTTTACCAATACTTGTAATCTTCTACATGCCAACACACAGTGGCACCCAGAAATGCAGGGGATCTCAGTGTAGTGAAGAGAAGCAATTAAAAGGAATTAACATTAGGTTAAAAAAATGTTCTGAAGAAAATTTTTACAGCCTGATAATCTACAAAAAGGTAGCCATGGAAGTCGTGGGAACATTGGTTCTCGACTTCTAAAATTCTAGACTATGTAACAATTTCTGTTGCATGCAAGTTATAACCACACCAATTATAAAAGAAGGGACAGAGAAAATGAGGACCTAGAGAAAAGTTAATTGACATGCATTGCAGAAAAAAATGCATGTGATAACATGGCACTTATTAAGATAAAACTGGGATGAGTCAAAATCAACATGGATTATGAAAGGAAAATTCAGTTTGATAAGTTCAGAAGAAATTTTTGAGTATTTAACTGGTAGGATTGATAAGAAAAGGGAATGGATGTGGTGTATTTGGATTTTCCGAAGGCCTTAATATCTTTCCAGAAGGGATAGATGCAGAAAGAAAGCTTGTGGGACTGGGATAATTTGCATGGGGGTGAAAATTAGTTGACACACTAGAAACAATGCAGGAGTAAATGGGACTGCCTTAGGGTGGTCGGGTACCTCGGGGAATTGATGCTTGAACCCCAAGCACTTCGATGATTTGAATGTGGGATTAAATATAATTTCTAAGTTTTCCTATGATGGAAAACTGGGTAGGAATGTGAGGAGGGGCAAAGAGATTTCCACGCAATTTATATAAAGTTGAGTAAGTGGTTGAATACATGGCGGTATGACCTAGATTAATGTGAAGCTGTTTCTGTTTGGTAGGGAAGACAGATATGTAGAAAATTATGTAAATAAAGGCTAGGAATTTTTGATCAGCAAAGGGACTTGTCTGTCTTTGTACACCAGTCACAAGAGATCAGCAAAGAAGTAAAAAGGTAAAATTTTCAGTACAGAAATAAAGATGTCTTGCTACAATCATACAGTCTTAGTGAGGAAAAATCTAGAATTTTGTATGCCGTTTTGATCAGATTCAGAATTATTACTCAGATATGCATCAAAACAACATGCAGTGAAATGTGTCATTTGTAATGACAAACGCACCAAAGAATATGCTCATTTTGGCACCATCACAGCACGCCCACTGTGCTCAGCAGAGCATACCACGTGACAAAACAACAGCAGCAAAATGACCCCATTCCTCCTTCCTGCACACCTACCCACCCACACACAAAGTCCTCTAAACTCCGGACAGGCTGTCTTCTCTGGGCTCCAGCAAACTCATACATTTGTAGGCATATGTTCTTCGGCTTCCTCAGCAGACTTGCAGACCCAGGGCTCTTTGCAATGGGGCTCAACTTCTGTGCTTCTGATTGACTTTTGGCTTCAGTCTGGATTTCTGATCAATCTTCAAGCTTTGATCTTCTGAATCAACCCAGAACTCACCAACGACAATGAATGTGGACCTGAGCTCCAGATCCCTGGCAATGGGACTCTGAACACTAGACATCAAAAAGTGTCTTGCGATTCACGTACCTAGTATGTCTCCGGCCCTCGTTTCTCACTGGTCACTGGCCTGACAAGCAACCACATACTCATTGCTGACCTTTCAACATGGAGCAGATGTTTACGCTCTGGCCTGACCTCTACCTCCAGATATCCCTGCCCTTAATCCATAATTTGATCTCTAACTTCCCTTTCCTTTCTGTCCCCAAAACATCTCTATGATCCTAATAAAAATTGAAAAAAAACTAAGAAATCCTTGCCAATGATGGAGTACAGTGAATGTTGTACACACTGATATCTGGGCAACAGATATGATTGCCATGTGAGGCAAAAATCCACTTACATTTGCAAGAATAATAAGAGATCTCCTTAAATATATGAAATTCTGACAGGATTGGACAGTCTGCATACAGGAAGAAATTTTTTTTTAAAACTGCGGATGCTTGAAATTTGAAATAAACGGTGTCAACAAGACTCAATTCAATTCAATTCAAGTTTAATTGTCTTTCAACCATGCGCGAATACCGATGAATACAACCAAATATGACAGCATTACTCCAGAGCCAAGGTGCAAAACAGTACCATCAGTCACATGTAGCACATTCAAGATATCGAGCAAATTTTAGATATCAGTAAAATATAGCCATGCCAGAATAAAAATAGTTCAGACCCTGAATCCATTTGTACTGCCGAAATCTACAGTCGACCACATGGAGCTTTCTGCCAAGTGAACGCCGGAGGACAGCACTGACTCTAGCCTGGACTCCGTACCACATCACCCCTGGTGAAGTGCTCTGGCTTTGACACTTCTCACCTGCCAGCTGTAAGTAGGTGGCACTCCAGCCTGTGGCCTAGTCCTTGCTACGACCCGGGTCACGCAGCACCCCCACCATCTGCCTCTGCTGTCCGCCAATAAAGTAGTGAATTGGACTTGCAGCATTCCACATTAACAATATCCAAAAGGGTCTTGCAATTCCAAGAAAAGCGGCTAAGACGATCACTCTCTATTAGGCTACATGGCTCCTTCGCTTACTGACTCCTCTGAAGCTTCTCTGGGGCAAGCAGCACCATCTGCACTGTCCAGCTGCTTCGGTTTCTCTGTCAATGAGTAACTTGCTGATGGGACAGACCTGCATTGCCTTAAGATCTTAATGTACAATAGGGTCTTGCGATCAACAATGATTGTGGGGACTGAGATGAGGAGGAATTGCCTCACCAAGAGAGTGGTGGTCCATGGAATCCTCCAGCAAAGAGGTCTGTGAAGACCAATTTGCTGAACTTTCTAAAGAAAAGACCCAGTTGGAGCATTAGGCAGAAAAGAGGCATCAAGGGGAAAGGACAGATATGTGGTTGTAAGGTAAATGATAGGGCATAATCATACTGAAGGGTAGAACAGGTCTGAAGATCCAAATGGCTCCTCCCACTCTTATTTTTCTAATGATTTGAGATTATAATTTGTATACAGCAGGCAAGATGTATTGTTGAAATTACTTGTTCTGTTTCATTATCGAGCTGGGCTTGTTCATTTGCCTATCCTGGGTAAAGGAGTTGAGTTCCCAGTTCTGAAGAGCATGAATAAACCTGTTAAATTATTATAAAAAATACACAGTTGTTCTGGTAGTCTCCGATGTGGTTCAGCACAACACAAGTTGAACCTCTTGTTGCCATGTTCAGACAACTTCAATGGAACCCAAGGTACTAAAATTGGAAGAAGTGGTAGGGCTGTCAACCTTTGAATAGCACATTGGCCACCCATTGCACATCAATCCACTTTTCCTTTCTATTCACTATCTGGGAAAGGACAAATGGACATTGAACGAAACAGGCAATAGTCCATTGGCTTCTGAAGCATATGGACAAGGGTGAAGGGAAGGGGTTAGTCGAGAAAATTTAACACTCCCAGTTTCAGATAGGTAGTGTTTGTGCCAGATATAATTTCTTAATGGATTGAGGTATATGATTAGGCAGTCATCCTGCTCCCAGCAGATGGATTAGCAGTCTACATATTTTACCAAGACTAGCAGCCTCTCATTTAGCTTGCCTTGCTGATTTAGTTCTGACTGACTGGCTTCACACACTTGGGAAATGTTGCAGATGAATGGAGTTGGAGAAAGCTCTTGGAGAGTTCATACCAAGATCCTTGGTGTTTTTTTTCTCTGAAGTTATTCACTGTGTCTTGTGTCACGATGATAACACAAGCAACAGTATTTTAAATAATGTTAGAATATTTTTGGAAGCCTTCCACCTTCTCTGAAATGAAGAGCCAAGCAAAATACATTCCATATTGCCTAACTGTTTATGGAGTCTTCATAATTTATTTTATTCCATGTATCTTATGTGGGGGTTGGGGTCAAGCACCATTTAATACTCCTTCCTAATTTTCCTTAAAAAGGGTGGTGGCAGGTTACTTTACAGGAGCTGGGCACTGTTTGTAAAGGGAGTACCATCATAGTTAAAGATTACAAACAATGGATGCTGTAAACACGAGCTTAAAATGGAAAATGCTGAACATACTCAGCAGGTCTGGTAGCATTAATGCAAAGAGAATGAGTCCTGTTGAAAGGTCTCGGCCCAAGATGTTAACTGTTTGTTCATTTTCATATATGCTGGCCGACCTGCTGAGTTCCTTTAGAATCATGAGGCTGTTTCTCTGGATTTCCGACATCTGCAGGATCACTTGGTTACACTTTAAAGTCCCATTTGCCTGTGTTTGGCTTTCCTATTCATGTACCTGTCCAAATGCCTTTTAATTGTCATAATATCTGTCAACCACTGTATCTGGCAGCTTGATCCATATACACATCCCCTTCTTTGTGAGGAAGTTGCCCTTTGGGCCCTCTTTAAATCTTTCTCAATTCCCCTTCAACATATGCTCTCTGCTTTTCTCCCATCAGATTCTTTCTTCTCCAGGTCTTGACCTTTATCACCCGCCTGGCTTCCCCTATTACCATCCAGCTGGACACTTTTACCTCCCCCACCTTTGAGTTCAGACATGACCCCACTTTCCCTCTCAGTTCTGATGAAGGGTCTCAGCCTGAAATGTTGACTGTTTATCCTTTTCCATAGCTAGGGCCTGACCTGCTGAGTTCCTCCAGCAATTTGTGTGTGTTTCTCTAGTTTTGATTCCCCTTTCCTGGGCAAGAGACTGTGTACATTTACCTTCTGTATACCCCTCGAAATTTTATGCACCTCTGTAAGTGGACACTTTTAAGGATGTTTTTTTCATTCTGTTCTTGCTCTATCCTGTCTGTCGTGACTTAATCCATTCAGCCCTGGTCCAAACCTTTTCACTTATATCTGTGATTCAGTGAATGTCCTCCACCATTTTGATAGTTTATAATTTCTTGATCCCATCTTGTTTCCTATTCATCATAGGCCTACAATCCCTGTATACCTCCAACCCACAGAGGAAAGCCCAAGGATCTTTCACTTGTTGAATCGATACCGATGAAGAGTCTTGGACTTGAAATGTTAATTCTGTTCCTCCTCCTGATCTGACCCACTGAGTGTTTTTTGCACTTTGTTGTGTTTTCCTGTAATACCACAGTGCTATCAAATGAAGATTTCCAATTAAAGTTATTGAAAAAGCAATAATATCTTTTCAAATTAGGGTGTTGTCCAAGTTAAAAGGACTTACAGAATCCATATGTGATGTATAGTGTTGATCTGTCCAAAAATGTACCCTATAATTTTATTAGAAAATGAGTACTGCACATCCTGATTTCTTGTGTATTTGTTCCTGTGTGGCTTTGTGTGCTTTGTAATTGGATAATTAAAAATGAAATGGAAATAAAATCAATGCTTCAGCTTCACCGCAGAATCCGAGCGAGAAAAACAAGAGTGGATTGAAGCGATGCGAGGATCAATAGCGGAAAGCCTCTCGGATTATGAAGTGGTAGAGAAGATCTGGTTCAATGAGTCCAACAGAAACTGCGCAGATTGCCGAGCACCTGATCCCGAATGGGCATCCATCAACCTTGGAGTTGTCATCTGCAAAAAATGTGCAGGTAATTGTGAAAAAAAAAGCAAAGTACTTAAATCATACCATCTTGTACTGTTGAAAACATTTGCAGGTTCCTATAATGGCTGCCATAATCTGAGGTCCTGTATTAACTATTTTGCCAAAGAAAAAGATTCCAAACAGTTCCCCGGTATTCACTTTGGGATGCAGTTCCTTGAGGTCAATTTTCCACTTGCTTTTATGTCAATACATCAGTATGTTCTGTTACAATAGACTAAACCAATGCAGAAGAACTGGAAGTTCTAAACGTAAGTTTGTTAAACCTCACTATGTGTGTTCATTTTTTCTGTGCTCTTCAGCACTGGATCAGGATTCACTGCACACCAACAGAGCTGCTTGTCAATGCAGGTTGAAATTCTGAATGTGTGCTGATGCCTTCTTTGTTCTCATTTTCACAGGGCATGTTTCTAAGCTGCTTCATATTTTAAAGACTTAATTTTCTGAAACCGACTAATGTACAGCAGCTGATCATTGAGTGGGGCAGGAACTATGGATTTACTGATTTTTTTGTGATTTCTGAATCAAGCCGCCCCCCCCCCCTTGATGAAGCACTGGGCACTTAATTAAAATGCCTAGCTTTTAGGAAAATAATTTTCAGCTCTACTAATAAATCTGAGTCGTATTATTCTTCATAAATGTTTATTAGTGAATGGAAAAAAAATGGCTCTGATATTGATTCAACTGGTTGAGGGTTTTCCCATTTGTATTTTTGCAAGAGGATTTTAATGGGTATGTAAATTGCAATCTGGCCCATATATTTGCACATCATATTATGAGTGTGGCCTAACTGGAAATTGTTGCCACTTTATCTGTTTATTGTTGAATCTTATTTATTTTATGGTCAAAAAGCCTTTAATAAATTTTGTTCTAAATTAATTATCTTTTGATTGCTATTATTTTTCCTGTCTGTGGAAAGGTAGTTTAGTTTCTCAGTCTACTGAAAATGATGCAAAAGGATCATCTTGAAACTTCAATAACTTTAGGAATGGGGCAGTTTCATATATTTTTTAAATGATCCATTTTTTAAATGCTCAGTAATAGGTACTGATTAAAGAATCAAAAATACACTGGCAGAGGAAATCAGCTGTTCTAACTGGGAATAGGCTTAATTGCATTGAAAGTGTTTTTCTTTGTCGAGTCAAAGCAGATGTTCCTAAAGTGTTTTGATGTTATTTGATTGAACTTTTATTCAGGTCAGCATCGATCATTGGGATCGAATATTTCCAAGGTTCGTAGTCTGAAGCTGGATATTAGTATTTGGAGCAATGAACTTGTTGAGGTAAGAAAATCTACCCTGTACAGAACAGATGGAGTAAAAGAAAAACAAGCTTCTGTATAGATTGATGGAAAATAAGAAATTAATTAGTCATGATCAAATGTCAGAGCAGACTTGATGAGTCAAAGAGTGTCATTCTGCTCCTATTTCTTATAAAAGTTACACCTGAAGCAATAAGCTCATCTTTTTGTGGTTGATCCCATTTTTTTATCCAATATTTTTCAAGTTCTTATTAAGAAATGAGGATTTTAGTGACATCATATATGATCTGTACTGAAAGCTATTGTATGAACATAAACAATGATGATAATGGGAAAGAGAAAGCAACAACTAGTTTGTGTGGATGAATGGTAAATAATCTCCTTTGTGCCAGCTTCAAATCTTTGCAGACTTTCAACATCTCTTCAAACCTTAACCCACATGAATGTGTCCATATGTGTTCAGAATGTGACTTACATTATCTTTGCCTCATTACGGAGAATCCAGTGTCCTAGTGCAATAATATTACATGTAGGAAAGTCTATGCTACCTCTCCAAAGACATCTTCATCAATACTTTTTGCAATTAAATTAATCTTTTGTTGTGCTTAACTTGAACACAGCAGCAATCAATGTCAGTTCCTCTTTACTATATGCACTCATTGAATTTTTGCTATAATCTCAGACCTAGTTTGCTTGCTGTTAAAGTGAGTTTAATTCTGTTACCCATCAGTAGATTTGCTGTGGTTCACAGAAATGCAGAGGTAAAGAATAATGAAGATTTCAAAGATTTTCTTGGATTGGTAATTCAACCTTCATAATATATTAAGGATTTAATATTACTCTTCAATCTTCGCTAGCTTTGAATTCTCCTGACACAGTTCTGTAGCTTCCTCAGAGAGATGTTTACATATTCCAACTGATCATTCAGTCAGTAGAGTGAAAATTATGAATTGTAATAATTGACCACTGAATTTGGATGCTGCAGATATGGTTAGAAGAATAGCAATTGAAAATGTCCAAGTAACAGTGAATAAGTCAATCTAAGATGTACATTGTGATAACTTCGTTCATGCCAATGACTTAATAATTGGAGCTGCACCAACAGTCATTGCTTCATGATTCATAAATTGAAGTACTTGTTAGTTTGCAGTATTAACAGAACACAATGTGCAATGCGTTTTGCTAGTTGTGATCCAATCCTTAGCAGGTGCTCACAACACATTTTTGGCACCAATTTAGTATTGTTTAGCATTCTGCTAGGTGCTTAGTCACTCGCATACCAAAAAGGCAAAAGATCAATGATAAGCATCATATAAGTGAACTGAATATAATGGTTACCTGTTGGCCACTGTTGAATTAAATGACAAATCCATATGCTTTCAGAGTTGCACTGTCAGTTTAAACATATACATATACAATTGCTATAGTAAAGTAAATGGGATTAAACTCACTGGATTTTTGGTGCTCTAAGTTGAATTGGATTGATGTTCTTGTACTAAGTCATGTCTCCATTGTTTCCACTGGCTTGATGTTGTCAGACAGCCAATATTGCTCATAATATTGAAATGTACTAAGCTGTTTACAGGCTATCATCTAAAAAAAAGTTTGAAATGAAGTGTCATAAGGAGATGACAAGGCAGGCTAATTTAACTCCGGTCAGAATGAGTGTTTAAGGAATGCCTGGAAAAAAGCTTGGAGAGAAAGGGAATGGCAGGATGGGGAATGCATAGGGAAGAAACCTCTGAGTTTAGGCCTTGGTGACTGAGGAGGTATTAGCAGAAAGAGGAATGGTTATGTTTGGAGATATTCAAGAGGCCTGAATTGGAGGGGCATATAAATTTGTGCAGTTCTTTGAACACTGCTTCTGAAATTCAGTCTTGTTACCCATTTTCCATTTTGAAAAAGTTTGCTGAAATTGTGAAACTTTGGATGGAATTTTCAACTTTCCTATGGGGAAAAAAGAATTGTAAATTCATATTCAAATTCAAATTGGATAATGAATTGGAAACTGCTTAAACATCCTGCATTAAAATCAAATCCAAATTGGTCCTGATTTGTAACTGAAAGTCAGCTTAATATTGACCATTTTTCATCTCTTGCTGAAATTTGGGGTTACAGAAATTATGCCAGTTTACACACAGAGCAGGTCAAATGTGAAAGCTGAGTTCAACCAATTTCAAACCAGAAGTATAATTGAAAATTTGAATACTGAAGTTAAAAAGGAATGAAAATTTTCCAAATAATTCAGATATTTAAATGCTGTTCCCCTTGTTTGAATTGCAGCTTTTTATTGTGGTGGGAAATAAAACAGCCAACAGCTTTTGGGCAGCAAATCTTAAACCAAGTGAAGAGCTGGACATGGATGCTCCACCAAGCCAACGTCTCGAATTCATCACGCAAAAATATAAAGAGGGAAAGTTTCGAAAAAAACTTTCATTGTTTCTAACACAGGAAGAACTTAACAAGGTAATGCACTTTCTCGCTAAACAAGTTCTGCATTATTTGATGATCGGCGTTCTCCCTGAATTAAGTTTTAATTTATTTGTTAAACAGCTTCACAATTTATTATTTGAATCATCCATTATTTCTCAAAAAGCAAAGAAAAACAAGCTGCAGATACTTGATTTCTATGCAGGGGAAACAGAGTTAATGTTTCTGTTCTGGTCTGGAGGAACATAGTTTCATAGGCGGTATACATGTTTACAGTTGATTAGCAATAACTTAAACTTGAACTATGAAAAGTCATTGACCTGAAGGGTTAACACTGTTTTTGTCTCTGCACAGATACTGCATGACTGTTTAAGTGTTTCTGTCATTTTATGAACTTGCTATATTGACTTGATAGTATCACTGGGTCTTCCACCAAAGAGTTCTCAAATATACTGCTCCCTCTCTCCCAGTATATTGCCTGCCATTACTAGCTATGAGTGAATTGTCAGATTGCTTTTCTCTATACAAAATTCATTTTTGCTAAGCCTCTTCACAATAAATGTAATGAGAAAATATTTTGAAAGTCATTCTCTTCGAGAATAATGTCATTTCTAAAAGTTACATTGGTATTATTTATCTTTCCCAAAGCAGAAAGATACCTTAAAAGTACTTTTTTTAAATAGTCCATCCCATCTCTTTCCACTGGCCCTCAAACTAATATTGTATGTATATAAGTAACATGCACACAAAATGTTGGAGGAATTCAGCAGGCCAGGCAGCATCTATGGAAAAGAGTAAATCGTCAATGTTTCAGGCTGAGACCCTTCAAAAGAAACAAGCTGCCAGTGTAAGTGGTGAATGTGTGTTCAATTTCAACATTTAAGAGAAATTTGGATAGATGGATGGAAGGAGAGTCTCGGCCTGAAACATCGCCTGTTTATTCTTTCCTATAGATGCTGTCTGACCTGCTGAGCTCCTCCAGCATTTTGTGTGTATGTGTGTTGCTTTGGATTTCCAGCAACTGCAGGTTTTCAATGTTTGTGATTGGATAGTAAGTATTCTTCTAACACAGGGGTTCCCAACTTGGGGTCCATGAACCCCTTAGTTAATGGTAAGGCACCATGGCATGAACAAGGTTGGAAACCCCTGTTCTAAGGATTGAGAAAGTTAAAAATGATGGCAAATGTCTGCATCATGGCAGATGTTGCATAAAACATCTGTTCACCCATTTACTTACTGAGTATAAACTCCATAGCCCAAGTTGTCATGAAATTTGCTATAGTTCAAGATTTACATTCTGAACTAAGTCACTGATGTCATACACATTGGTTGTTGTTAATTTTATTCAGTGCTGTTTACACCACTGTAGGTGAGTTTGGTTGATCTCAATATCCATCATTCTTTAATGATTGGTACTCAACGTATTAAAGTAGTTCTGGGAAACAAACCTGACTAATGTTTAATTACATTTCAATCCAAGAACATTTAAGGAAAAAAGGAATAGCAAGATTTTTGTTTCATGTTGCCATAATAGTAATGTTGAAGATTTTGGTATTCAGCATTTTGTGAGATGGTTAAAAATTAGTAAGGTACTGAAGAGTGCAGTAAAACAGAGATCTCTTCCTTCAAAGTGCCATCACAGGTAGATTGTGTTGTAAAGAAAGATTTTGACACATTGATCTTCATAAGTTAATAGAGTGTTGAGTACTGGAGATGGAACGTTATGTTGAAGTTGTTGAAGCCAGTTTTAACCAGGAGTGGTGAATCTGTGGAATTGATTGCCATAGGCAGCTGTGAAGACCAAGTCAATGGGGATATTTAAGGCAGAGGTTGATAGGTTCTTGATTAGTCAGGGTGTGAATGGATATGGGGAACAGGCAGGAGATTGGGGCAGAGAGGGAAAATGGATCAGCCGTGATGACATGGTGGAGCAGACTCAGTGGGCCAAATGGCCTGATTCTGCCCCAATTTCTTGTGGTCTTATGGTGTAAGGCATTGGTGAGGTCTAAACGGAATGTTGTGTGTACTTTTGGTCACCTACCTACAGGAAGGATATCAGTAAGACGGAAAATGTGCAGAGAAAATATACAAGGATGTTGCCAGGACTTGAGTTATGGGGAAAGGTTGAATAGGTTAGGACTTTATTACCTAGAGTGTAGAAAAATGAGGTGGTGCTTGATAGAGGCACTGAATACAAAATTATGAGGGGTATAAACAGGGTAAGTGCAAGCAGGCTTTTTCCACTGAGGTTGAATGAGACTAAAAATAGAGGTCAAAGGTTTAGGGTGAAAGTTGAAATGTTTAAGGGGAACCTGAGAGGGAACTTCGTCACTCAGAGGCTGGTGATAGTGTGGAGCAAGTTGCTAGCACAAATGGTGTATGCGTGTCCAATTTCAATTTTTAAGAGAAATTGGATACATGGATGGGAAGAGTATGGAGGGCTATTGTCCAGGTGCACGACTAGGCAGCTTAATACATTGCTTGGCAAGGAGTAAATGGGCCAAAGCGCCTGTTTCTGTGTTGTAGTGCTGTATGACTAATATTGCAGATGCCAGAAATCTTATGCAAAACCGTAATACTGTGAGTGAGGAGAGGGTGTTTGGTATCTGTGGAGAGGAGGGATGAATAATGTTGGTTGGGAAGTGAGGAAAATGACAAGGTACATAGAAAATAACGATAAGGTTGGGTAGAGTCAAAATGTAAATGGTGGTTGTTAAATTAGCTTGTTTTGAGGGTGCATTAGTGGATGAGAGATCTCCAAAATAACTTCCAGCAAAAACAACAGTTGTTAAACTAAATTTACAGCATGTGGGATGGATTGATATTTGAAGATGGGAATAAAAGTGTCTGTTTCTAGATGGGAGATTCTGGGTAGAGATGTCAAGAACTAGTGATGGGACTTCGGCAGTGATTACAAGAGCTAGTGATTGGGATGAGGGGATCAGGGTTTGCTTTTGATTTAAACTATTTGGCTGTGCGGGCAGTGAAGAGGATGAGGCCCTCCATTGGTCGGGTTTGGCCACAAATATTGCTTCCTAGCTGCCTCCATGATATACAAGCCAGGGCAGTACGATATGTGGAGCAAGATTCTGCTCTTGCAGCAGGCTGCCCTTTCACCATGCAGCTGATGAATCCAAAGGTACACCAGAGACCTATAAAGTTTGGTACCAGCAGTTGGCAGTCAGTGTTGAACTCAGCATAGGGTTGCCTTACAGACTCCAGATCAAGTTTTTTCCTTGTGGTTTACTCCCAAAGCCTTCCCCATGAGTGGGTACACCTGCAGGGCAGCGAGATTGGAGTCCCTGATGAGCTACCAACCAGAGCTGATGAGCTCCATCTGTTTGAAGCAACTTGTTTGAAGGCGCCAGTAAACTGCCTTTGCCTCTTCTCCTGTTAGTAGAAATGATTTTGCCAGGCTTAGTTGCTAAGACACATGCAAAATCCAGGAGCTGGACTTGGTTGTCAGAGGCTATCTGAGCTGACTGCCATTGCGAGTATTTAATAGGTTGTGGTAGCTTATCCCCACTATCTCCCCCAGCTAGGAAGCCCTTAGGGAACCCATGCAGAGGATGCAAAGAGGGGAAATAGATAGGCTGTGAATGGGCCAGCATGGCAGATATGATGTTATATGGAAAAGTGTGATGTTGTTCACATTGGTTATAAAAAAATATAAGGGTGGAGGTGGAGTATTTCTTAAAACTTAAGAGGCTTATTCAAAGAGGCCAAGGTGCCCTTGTGCATACATGCTGAAAGTTCATGTTTTTCAACAAGCAAGGGGAAGGCAAATTAGACTTTTCCCTTATTGAAGGAGATTTAAGATTAAGGATTTAGATGTAGAGTACTTTAGAGATTTGAGATACCGTGTGCAGCTTTCTCCTTTTATGTGAGGAAGGACGTTCTTGTGATCAGAGAATGCAACAAAGATTCACCAGATTGAAACTGGCAGTTAGAAGGTTGAAAAGTGTTCCTTCTTTGAGGAGGGATTATGCAGACTAAATCTATACTCTCTCCAGTTTATAGTAACGTGCTGCGACCTCAATGAAATATGCATTAATATTATGGGGTTTGACAAATATGATTCTACTTAGACTGAATAGAACCGTTCCAAAATAATAATTCTCAATAGCATTATGTATATTCGGAAAATAAAAGCCTATACGGCTAGCAGAGAAAGGAAAGAAAAGAAATAAAAGCAGGAGTTTGACTTTTTGACTGTTTGTGCCTGTTTCACCACTTAGCGTAAATGTGGCTGCTAGTTTTTGGCCGCAGTGGCCTTCACCTGCATTAACCCCATATCCTCCAATTTCCCTTAACATTAAAATGAAATCTGTTCCTCCCTCAAATACATTTGATGGCAGATAATCCATAACTCTCTATGGAAGAGAATGCAAAGGAATCTCTGCTCACTGGTTCTACACATTTCTGCTTGTTGCTGCCACAAATGACCGGACTTTTATTTTAATGCCATGACCCCCGGTTCTGTGCACCCTTACCAGTGGAAACGTCTGTACTTTCAAGCTGCTTAAGAATTGATAGATATCAATCTGAACACCTCTTTTAAATTTGAGAGCATTAACAGATTCCACTTAACTCCTGTTGGAGAAAAACACCACCCTTCCCTAGCTATCGTCTGAAGTTTCAGGAATCATTTGCTTCATTACCTCAACAGCAAATATATTCTCCCTCAATTGTACACAATATTGTTGATTTCATCTCTTTAGGACACAAACTATTCGAAGCAAGATCCTCATCTTCTCAAATCTCCTTGCAATGTATTCCAACATAATATTGGTGTGCTGTCTTTACGACAGTTATTTAGTTTATAATATTTTCGCTTAGTAATTCATTCAATAGTATTTTCTAGTTAGAATTAGAAGTGTTTAAAGTATATTCATTGCATGTAAAATATATCGGCATGCGATGACGTCACATCCGGTTTCGCCGCGTCTTGTGGGAAAACACCGGTTTGAAATTAGCGCGAGGGTGGGGGCTTTCCACGAGGCTCACCTGAGCACAAGCAGTTTGCAGGCATGAGAAATCACAGTGAGAGCAACGCTTTTTCACCATATGTTAATGTGAAGAGTGAACAGTAAATGGTTAATCTTACTGCGATCTGGTTTGCATTGGCTGTGGTTTATCCGGACGTTAAATTTGGCGTTTCGTTACACCCGAAGGAGAACGTTACAGTGAAAAAGCGGCATTATCAGGTGTTTCAAGTGCTGCAATGTCAGCTCAATCCAGCATCAAGTCGACGCCGCCCAGCGACAAGGGCAGTAAACCGACATCAAGTAAGCCCACCCAGGCGTTATCAGGTGTTCCAAGTGCTGCAATGTCAGCTCGATCCGGGATCAAGTCGATGGCGCCCAGCGACAAGGGCAGTAGAACGACATCAAGTAAGTCCACCCAGGCAAGAGCCAAGGCAGAAGCCGCCAAGGTGCGACTGCATTACGCCAAACAAGAAGCAGTTTTGAAAATGAAACAGGCCGCCCGAGAAGCCGAAATCCAGAAAGAAAAGGCTGCCAGAGAAGCCGAAGCGGCTGCCAGAGAAGCCGAAGCGGCCGCCCGAGAAGCCGAAATCCAGTTGGAAATGGCAAAAATATCGACAGAGTTGCAAGTGCTGCAGCTAGAAAGAGAAGGAGAAGCTGCCATGGCGGAAGCAAAGTACATAGAAGAAGCTGAAGGGTCACGTGATCTGACCGAAGTAAGATCTACTTTAGAAAGGACCAGACTGGAACGCACGAGCGACTATGTACAATATCAAACAGACAGGCAGGCTCGTCTCCCCTCTCCATACCTATTCGATAACTTCCCCAGCTACGAGGAACCTCAGAGAGTCACGATTGCATCACATCCATACGAGGAAGGAAATTTACCCTCACGGCTCCGTGATGAAGTCAAGAATGAAAGAACCGACAACGCTCCTTCACCCCCACAACAGGACGGCGGGGAGGGAGAGGTTCACTCCAGGACAACAATTGTCAGCTCGAACTGTACAGAAGTTTGCGGTCAAACTCAGTCAAGCCGTTCTTGTTCCGAGATCTGCCTCACTGAGGTGTACCCTAAAGAAGCACAACAAGACATTACCAAGTGTAAAGCAACCGATGAGACGCTAGGTCAGTCAGTTTTCGTTCAAACTGAGCACGGAAACAAACTTGCACAATCAGCTCAAGATACCATTTCTTTAAGACCCAAAGACACCAAGGTCTTCAGAGATGGAGCAAATAATGGGGTTGCCCCATTGCCTATCAGAGAACCATGCCAGCGCTCACCAGATAACAAAGAGCAGGCAGTCAAACGGTTCACGTCCTTACGGAAAACCCGGAAAAGGAAACCTGAGATGCAGCAACACACCCGATTGGCCCACGAGGTACTGTGCACCCTAATGGCACAGGTCACAGCCATTATAAACGCACAATCATTCCTACCTGTGTCTTCTGACCCAGAAAACCCCTTTATACTTTCGCCATCAACGCTCCTTACGCAGAAGGCAGGAGCACCTCCTCCACCAGGAGACTTCTCAGACAAGGATTTGTACACAAAGCAATGGAGACAAGTCCAGGCTCTGGCAAATCA
The DNA here is from genome assembly GCF_030144855.1 of Hypanus sabinus. Taxonomy (NCBI): domain Eukaryota; kingdom Metazoa; phylum Chordata; class Chondrichthyes; order Myliobatiformes; family Dasyatidae; genus Hypanus; species Hypanus sabinus. The sequence goes on along the minus strand of NC_082719.1, from coordinate 41,664,947 downwards.
GTTCTGGCCTCGCTGGAGACAAAAATATCTACCTTTGTTGCAACAGAGACAAAAGTGGACAGGACCCCACAGGAATCTGGCCAACGGCCAGAATCACTGCTACATTCCCTAGCGGGGATGGACATGTCAGGAAGATCGAATTGAAGACTACCGACCAAGGCGATGTGAAGATTTACCAAAGGCCAGTTACAGAAGTTATTCTACTTCTACCCAATGACTGATTAAGAGACTAAGTTTTGTACTCTGCTCATTGTGACCTTACGAAGGTCAAGCGGGGAGTGTGCTGTCTTTACGACAGTTATTTAGTTTATAATATTTTTGCTTAGTAATTCATTCAATAGTATTTTCTAGTTAGAATTAGAAGTGTTTAAAGTATATTCATTGCATGTAAAATATATCGGCATGCGATGACGTCACATCCGGTTTCGCCGCGTCTTGTGGGAAAACACCGGTTTGAAATTAGCGCGAGGGTGGGGGCTTTCCACGAGGCTCACCTGAGCACAAGCAGTTTGCAGGCATGAGAAATCACAGTGAGAGCAACGCTTTTTCACCATATGTTAATGTGAAGAGTGAACAGTAAATGGTTAATCTTACTGCGATCTGGTTTGCATTGGCTGTGGTTTATCCGGACGTTAAATTTGGCGTTTCGTTACACCCGAAGGAGAACGTTACAATTGGCTTTATTAGTGCTTGCTGAAGCTGTGTGTTAACGTTCACTGATACTTGTACCGAGGATACCTAGGTCCATCCTTCACACACACAATTTAAAATTTTTTTTTGTCTATCAGGGTAAGTGATCTCACATGTTTCCGTAACATGTCCTTGCTCATTCACTTACTCAAAGATAAGATTGAAGACGTAATAGATTAGCTTTATTTGGTGTATATATTTCGAAACACACAGTGAAGTGCATCATTTCGTCAAGTCAAATCAGCCCGCAAGTGTTTGCTCACTTCAGGTGCCAACATAGCATGCTACAATTCACTAACTCTGACCGTACTGTACATCTTTGGCATGTGGGAGGAAATTAGAGCATCTAGAGGAAGCCCACACAGTATTCAAGAGAACATTTCAACTCCTTACAGACGCTTGAATGGAATTGAACCACAATTGGTTATTGCTGACACTGCAAAGTGTTGTGCTAAGCACTATACTACTTTGATATCTATATCCTGTCTGAAGCTTGCTGCACCCTCCTCACATCCCACACTACTACCTAGCTTTGCATTATTAGCAAACTTGCATGTGTTACACTTGGAACTCCCATCCAGATACCAATATAAATTATAAGTCTCTTTAGCACAGATACTGACCCTACAGCACCTCACGTGTCGCAGCATCTCAAGCAGAAAATTACTCATTTATACCTACCCTTTCCTTTTGGTTCGTTAACCCCTCTTCATTCCCAGCCAGTATATCGTTCCCAGTACTATGTGCTGTAATTTTGTTTTATAATCTTTTGTGCGACATATTCATGAGGCTTTTGTGGAAGTCCACATACAATGCAGTTGACTCACACTCGTCTACTTTATTGTTTACAACTTGAAATTAAAATAAATCTGTCAAACACGATTTTTCCCTTTGATGAGTTGATGTTGAATCCAATTCTGATGTGTTTTCCAGGTTGCTATTACCATTTTCTTCAAAGTTCAAAGTAAATTTATTATCAAAGTACATAAATGCCGCCATATGAAACCCTGAGATTCATTTTCACAATAAATCCAATAACCAGAATAGGATCAATGAAAGATCACACCCAACATGGCTGACAACCAGTGTGCAAAAGATAACAAACTGTGCAAATACAGTAAGAAGGAAATAATAATAATAATAAATAAATAAATAAACAATAAATATCGAGAACATGAGGTAAAGAGTTGCTAGTTCATAGAAAATAAGTCCGTAGGTTGTGGGAACAGTTCAGTGATGGGGCAAGTGAAAATGAGTGAATTTATCACCTTTGGTTCAAGAGCCTGATGGTTGAGGGGGTAATAACTGTTCCTGAACAGGTTGGTGTGAGTCCTGAGGCTTCTGTACCTTCTTTCTGATGGCAGCAGTGAGAAGGGAGCATGTTGTGGGTGATGGGGGTCCCTGACGATGGATTCTGCTTTCCTGTGACAACACTCCATGTTCAGTGGTGGGGAGGGCTTTACCTGTGATGGATCAGGTCATATCTACTACTTATTATATACTTAGCTGCTGCATATTTTTTCTTAATTACAATTGCGCACTGGGCCCAGGACATGTCCTCTGAAATTATAACACTGAGGAATTTAGAAGTTGATTCTAACATTTCCTATCTGCTGAGTTAAAAGATCCAGTCTTGGTCTTATAGTACATCAGAATAGGTGCAAGATGCTGAACAGAAAAAAAGATTTTTGGAGAATCAGAAACTCTCCAACAATCAGATACCTTTGTGGGTAAAATCACCAGTATCGATATCGTTTGCTTAGTTTATACTTGAGCTCTGTTTTGTCATGCATTGGTTTTCTGCCTGTAGATTTGATATTTTACTTTATCCTATAATTGTGCCATTGCTTGCTGTATTCTTAGTAATGTGCTCTACCTCTTTGTGCATATACAGGCCTTATGTCAAGCTGTCGTGAAGCAAGACATCTCAGAGACTCTGTCTCTCGTTTTCAGTGGGGCAGATGTCATGTGTGCAACAGGCGAAGCTGCTCATTGTACACCTTACCTGTTGGCACAGAAGGCTGGGCAGCGATTGCAAATGGAATTTTTATTTCACAATAAGCTCTCAGGTAAAACAGTTATGTTAGAAGGTGGTATTTTCTATGCATTATGATATAATTTTGATTTTGTGAACTTGTTTGGGAGAGCAATATTATTGTTTAAGAATAGATCAGACCTCTAATTTTTCAAATGTTGTTATTTGACAAAAACTACCGTGCTCATGAGGCTTGGTTCTTCCTGTGAAACACTGAGCTTTTCATAACTAACCTAGTCCTGTGAAGTAAAAAAATAGGAGACCTTCGAGGAATGTAAATCTCTGAAGGTATCTGTATAACTAATTATTTTTATTAACAGGAATGCAGTGCCTTTATTTTGTGATGAGGGGGATGTAAAAGCACCAATTCCTTGTGCAAAGCAGAGGCTGATCTTCCAAGTGTTTGACAGCTGGATATCAAAGTCCTTTATAAGCAGAACCTATGCCAGGAAGCTTTAAATTTATCTTCTTTAGAGCTTTTATACTGTAACAAAGTACCTCTGAAATATTGGGGGGAAAAAAGTTAAATTGTCTTGTTTGTCATTCAATGCTATCTGTTTCATGGCAGACCATATTCACATTGAGAAACCATACCTAGGCTGGTTAAGACTTAAGGCTAGGCTGGATTGATATTCCATAGGTGGGATACTCAAAGCCAGCCATGGGAATTTGTTCTTTGAGGAGTGGCTGTGTGACAACCAGTATTTCATGTAGAATCAGAGAGCTTTGGTAAACCTTTGTAAAAATTCTAAAACATGGGGAATAAAGCTTTTCATGCAGCCTGTTCGACCCTGGAAGTGGGTGAAAATTTTGAGTCAAGTTGTTAATTGACTAATAGAATGACTTTATGAAACCATATACTTTATCTGAACCAATCCTGATTGTTTGATTTCTGTTGCTAGTTCTTCCAAAGATTGATTCATTGTCTGAAGCTGGCACCCATTCTAATAATTCACAGTCCACCTTTTTATGTGGTTTCCTGTACAAGGCCGTCAACACTACCAAAGCAATCATTGAGAAAAGATTGAAGGAAGGTGAGTTATCTCTTAACCATTCTTAAAGTGTTGATTGATTATATACTTGGAGCTTACCTGCAACCAGATATTGAGGATCTCAGCAGCCTAAAAGATTTCCTTCCAAGGGAGAGTGTAACTCAGATTTATTACCAGCATGGCTATATTGCTAATATGATGGATTTAACCAATTTCTACTGATTGCACGGGGCACTTTTTTATCCGTATGTTATGCAGATCTGCTTTTGCCTCCACCTCCATCTGTGCTGTAATTTCTATAATTCACCTTTAATCAAATCTAATTTGTGGTATCAACATCAGCGTTTGTTATCTGAGTGTGAATTGCTTTCCACAGTATCCATTCAACATCATTGTGTGTGGATTCGTATCCAGACTGAAGAAATGAAGGAATAGGTGAACACAGTACAGTCGAATCTCCATTTTATCACAGCTTTTCAGAGGCAGTGGTGATAGAGCTTACTGCTTATGCTCACTCCCCTTTGGCTGAGGGCGTATGCTTATAGTAAATAGCCGATATTGCTAAATTGTGTAAGGATGGCCGCACATAGAAACAGTAGTTTCAGCAAACTTGCTACATCTGATAGGAATGCATAAAAGGTGATGCTATAGAATGCATAAAAATCACAGCATAGACCATTCGTGGTGGCATCCGTAGGGCTCAAGAGACCATGGATCTGCACCTGAAGTTTCCAGGGCGCAGTCCTGTGCAGGGTTGTATGGGAAACCGGCAGTTGCCCAAGCTGCAGGCCTTCCCCTCTCCACGCCACCGATGTTGTCCAAGGGAAGGGCACTAGGACCCAAACAGCTTGGCACGGGTGTCGTCACAGAGCAATGTGTTGTTAAGTGCCTTGCTCAAGGACACAAACACACTGCCTCAGCTGAGGCTCGAACCAGTGACCTTCAGGTTACTAGTGTGATGCCTTGCCCACTAGGCCACGTGCCAACACTATAGACCATTACAGCACAATATAGAACCTGCATACAGTATAGATCCTGAATGTCAACCTCTCTGAGGGTCTATCCTGGACCCAACATATTGATGCATTTACAAACACAGTGGCTGTAGCTCATTCAGAATTTGAGGAAATTTGGTATGTCACCAAAGACACCGTGGAGAGAATTCTAACTGGCTGCATCACCGTGTGGTAAGGGAGGTGAGGGTGGCGTAAGATTGAAAGAAACTGCAGGAAGTTGTTAACTGAGTCAGCTTCATCATGGGCACTGACTTGCAAAGCATTCAGGACATCTTCAAGGAGCAATGCCTCAAAAAGGTGGCATCTAATATGAAGGACCCCCATGCCCTCTTCTCAAAGGTTCAAAGGTTAATTTTATTGTCCAAGTATGCACGTACAATACAACTCTAATATTGGTCTTCTGCAGATTGTCACGGAATACAGAAAGGCCATGCAGTTATTGAAAGAAAAAATGTCAAATTCCCCCTCCCTCACATTGGCACGAGAAAGAAAAAGAAACAAAACCTGCAAACCCCAAAATCCCCCACCACTGCCCTGCAGAAAAAAAACAACCCCCAACCCCCTCACTCGCAGAAAAGAACAGTGAGTCACAGTTTTTGTTATTGTATATTGCAATGTACTGCTGGCACAAAAACAACAAATTTCACGACATATGCTGGTGATATTTAACCTGATTCTGACTTAGAATATTACTGCACAGTACAGGTCCTATGGATCTCAATGTTGTGCTGATCTTTTAACCTACTTTAAGATCAATCCAAACTTTTCCTCCTACATTGCCCTCCATTTTTCTATCATGTATGTCCCTATCCAAGAGTTTCTTAAATGTCCATAATGTACTTTACTATCACCTATGGCAGAGCATTCCACACATCCACCACTCTCTGTAAAAAAAAATCTCTGACATACCCTCCAACCACCTATAAATTTTGCCTCCACATCCCTCATATTAGTCATTAGTACCCTGAAAAAAAGTCTCTAATTCTCCACTCTATCTCTGCCTCTTATCATCTTGTATACCCCTATCGAGTTACCTCTCATCCTGTGCTCCCAAGAGAAAAGCCCAAGCTCACTCAGCCTATCTGGTACGCTGACGTGTTTGCTGATGTGGGTCTAGAAACCAATTTGTGTTCTGTAGTTCTCTCTTTATCCTGTATGGAAATAAAATTCAGCATAAATTCGATCAGAAAATGCAGTTGTAACTTGTTTCCTGTCAGTGTGATTTTGATAAAGGAATTAGTAATGTGGCTGCATAGGAAGCACATTGTATAGAGTACACAGTTGACATTTTTCCATGTGCAACCTCAGAGAAGTTGAAACAGTGCTAGTTAGAGACACAAAATGCTGGCAGAACTCAGCAGGCCAGACAGCATCTATGGGAGGAGGTAGTGACGACATTTTGGGCCAAAACCCTTAATCAGGAGGGCTAATCAAAACCCTTAATCAGAACTCTGGCCTGCTGAGTTCTGCCAGCATTTTGAGTTTTTATTTATTTCCAGCATCTGCAGATTCATTTGTGTTGCCTAGTTAAAGAGATCTTTGTTCACTTGTGGATTTAATTAAAGGGGAGCTCATTCCATTGAATAGGGTCGAAGGCTGCAGCTGTGGCTCGGAGTGAGTTTCAGTGAATAAATATTGGAAGTGAGTATGGAGATGTTAGACATCTAGAGCACAAGGGAGGAGTTGGGGGAACTTGGGGGCTACATCACTGAATTGAAATGGACAGTTAACATCTCAGGTTGAGGCCCTTCTTCCAGACTGGAATGAGGTGAAGTAACCAGTTTGAAAAGGTGGGGGGGAAGGGTGAATTAAGAGCTGGCAGGTGAATAGCGGGTTCAGGTGGTGAGAAAGTGCGAGTGGGACTGATGGAAGAGCTAGGAAGTGATAAGTAGTAGTAAAGGGCTGAAGAAGATGGAATCTGATAGGAGAGACCAGTGGAACGTGGATAAAGGGAAGCTGGAGGGAGAGGAACCAGTGGCAGAATGTGTGGATGATGTCAGATCAAGAGGATGGGGAAAAGAAAAGATATAGGCGGATATGGACAGCGGGGTCAGGAGAAAAGAGGACAAATGGGAATGGTTACTTGAAGTTAGAGAAATCTATGTTCTTGCTGTCAGGTTGGAGATACCATGAAGGGATGTGACTTTTATTCTGCATCTGACCTCAATTCAGCAGTAGAGGGGGCCACATGGGAATGGAAAATAGAATAAAGCTGGCTGGGTTCCAGCAGAAACTGAATAATACAGCGGACAGAGAGAAGTTGCCTAGCCTATGTAGGGAAGGCTACACCAAGAGCATCAGATGCAATAAATAACAGCAATGGATTCACATCTGATGGTTAAGGATGGCCTTTCCTTGTGGATTTCTTACTGAGCCTTCAGCACGAGGTAAGAGAGGAGACAAATACATGGTCTCCATTGTAGCATAAGGTGAAGAAGGATAAGTAGGTGCTTCCTACCCAGGTGGGCTTTGCCCACAAGAACCTTCCAGAAGCCCTGCTCCTATCTCCAGCCCTCCATGTTAAGGGTGACCATTATAGGTAGGCAAAGTTGTAGTCAAGCACTAGCATCTGCCTGTGAAGGCCAAGATAATTATTTTCGGTCTCTGGGATCAGTTGGGCGGTGATGGGTGACATCACATGCCTACCTGTTATCGTCAGCATTGATGGGATCTTTAAAATACCACTTGTTACTCAACCTCCTGTTTTGTTGCTTTCCTCATAGACATGAATGAATTAGTAGAGATTAAAAATAGTGTTCTGACCAAGGGGTGTGAAACCAATAATGTGGAGACACAAGACACTGAAAATGCTAGAATCTGGAGCAAAATGCAAATGGGTTCATGAATTCACTGAATCAGGCAAATTCTGTGGAGGAGGATGGACAGTTACTGTTTCAGGTGGACATCTGTCCTCTTGACTGAAATGTAGACAGGAGCCAAGTCTCAACCCCAACCATTGATTCTCTAGTTCCCTCCACAAATGTTGCCTGACCTGCTGAGTTCCTCCAGCAGTTTGTTTTCAGTTATTAGTAAAGGGCCTTACATTTTTTACAAGCGCTTTAGAATTGTGCACACATTTATCTGCAAATTGCTTCCATAGCAACAAACAAATAAAGGAATGATTGCTGCTTTGTTCTCCCAGATGTGATTAGAATCTGTAGCTTGGAAAATGTTGCTGCCCATTTCAATTTTCTATTTATTTAAGGCATTTTCCATGAGTACCAAGCTACAAAAATGAATGTATTTTTTGCAAGAAATATTACCTTGAATATGGTGAATTTGGAAATGAAGTTTCAGTGTTCTCTAATTATAAATAAAGCATTATTCTGAAATTCAATCCTTTATTATTCTTTCATTGCAATGATTTCAGTTTTTTTACGTACCCGTCGAAACTTTGAATTAGATGAATTCCAATGTAGCTATCACATCGAACATCTTTGAACACTTGCACAGTAATTTGTTTCTGTATATTTTTAATGCAGCTGAAAGCTTTATTAATTAAAGAAACTCCCAGCTAATGGAATTGATGCCTTTAATGAGATCAGATGCAACTTTGGTAAGAGACATTAAGAAGTTCATGTGTTAACTGTCACCAGTCCTCTTTCATTGGCCACACCCATCATCCGTTACAGTCGGAGAGAAGTACAGCACAGAATCAGGCTCTTCGGCCCATCTTGTACATGCTGAAACTATTTAAACTGCCTACTCCCATTGAACTGCACCAGAACCATAGCCCCCTCATATTCCTAATATTCATGTATCTATGCGAACTTAAACCGTGAAACCGAGTTCACATACACCACTTGTGTTGGCAGCTCATTACATACTCTCACGATCCTTTCCCCTCTTGTTCTGCTTCAACTTCTCACCTTTCACCCTTAACTCATGACCTCTGGTGGTAGTCCCACCCCACGTCAGTGGAACAAGCCTGCTTGCATTTACCATATAATCACATAACAATTACAGCACAGAAACAGGCCATCTCAGCCCTTCTAGTCCGTGGCGAAAACTTACTCTCACCTAGTCCCACAGGCCCGAACTCAGCACATAACCCTCCATTCCTTTCCTGTCCATATACCTATCCAATTTTACTTTAAATGACAATACCGAATCTGCCTCTACCACTTCTACTGGAAGCTCGTTCCACACAGCTACCACTCTCTGAGTAAAGAAATTCCCACTCGTGTTACCCTTAAACTTTTGACCCCTAACTCTTAACTCATGTCCTCTTGTTTGAATCTCCCTGACTCTCAATGGAAAAAGCCTATCCACGTCAACTCGATCTATCCCCCTCATAATTTTAAATACCTCTATCAAGCCCCCCCTCAACCTTCTATGCTCCAAAGAATAAAGACCTAACTTGTTCAACCTTTCCCTATAACTTAGGTGCTGAAACACAGGTAACATTCTAGTAAATCTTCTCTGTACTCTCTCTATTTTGTTGACATCTTTCCTATAATTCGGTGATCAGAACTGTACACAATCCTCCAAATTTGGCCTCACCAATGCCATGTACAATTCTAATGTTACATCCCAACTTCTATACTCAATGCTCTGATTTATAAAGGCCGGCATACCAAAAGCTTTCTTCACCACCCTATCCACATGAGATTCCATCTTCAGGGAACTATGCACTATTATTCCTAGATCACTCTGTTCTCCTGCATTCCTCAGTGCCCTACCATTTACCATGTATGTCCTATTTGGATTATTCCTACCAAAATGTAGCACCTTACACTTATCAGCATTAAACTCCATCTACCATCTTTCAGCCCACTCTTCTAACTGGCCTAAATCTCTCTGCAAGCTTTGAAAACCTACTTCATTATCCACAACGCCACCTAACTTAGTATCATCTGCATACTTACTAATCCAATTTACCACCCCATCATCCAGATCATTAATGTATATGACAAACAACATTGGACCTAGTACAGATCCCTGAGGCACACCACTAGTCACCAGCCTCCAACCTAACAAACAGTTATCCACCACTACTCTCTGGCATCTCCCATCCAGCCACTGTTGAATCCATTTTGCTACTTCAATATTAATACCTAATAATTGAACCTTCCGAATTAACCTTCCGTGTGGAACCTTGTTAAAGGCCTTACTGAAGTCCATATAGACAACATCCACTGCTTTACTCTCGTCAACTTTCCTCGTAACCTCTTCAAAAAATTCAATAAGATTTGTCAAAAATGACCTTCCACACACAAATCCATGTTGACTGTTCCTAATCAGACCCTGTCTATACAGATAATTATATGTACCATCTCTAAGAATACTTTCCATTAATTTACCCACCACTGACGTCTAACTGACAGACCTATAGCTGCTAGGTTTACTCTTAGAAACCTTTTTAAACAATGGAACCACATGAGCAATACGCCAATCCTCCGGGACCATCTCTGTTTATAATGACATTTGAAATATTTCTGTCAGAGCCCCTGCTATTTCTACTCTAAACTCTCTCAAGGTCCTAGGGAACATCCTGTTAGGTCCTGGAGATCTATCTGCTTTTATATTCCTTAAAAGTGCCAGCACTTCCTCCTCTTTAATTGTCATAGTTTCCATAACTTCCCTACTCGTTTGCCTTACCTTACACAATTCAATATCCTTCTCCTTAGTGAATACCGAAGAAAAGAAATTGTTCAAAATCTCCCCCATCTCTTTCGGCTCCACACATAGCTGTCCACTCTGATTCTCTAAGGGACCAATTTTATCCCTTACTATCCTTTTGCTATTAATATAACTGTAGAAACCCTTCGGATTTATTTTCACCTTACTTGCCAAAGCAACCTCGTATCTTCTTTTAGCTTTTCTAATTTCTTTCTTAAGATTCTTCGCACATTCTTTATATTCCTCGAGCACCTCATTTACTCCTTGCTGCCTACATTTATTGTAAATCTCTCTCTTTTTCCTAACCAAGTTTCCAATATCCCTTGAAAACCATGGCTCTCTCAAACTTTTAACCTTTCCTTTCAACCTAACAGAAACATAAAGATTCTGTACCCTCAAAATTTCACCTTTAAATAACCTCCATTTCTCTATTACATCCTTCCCATAAAAGAAATTGTCCCAATCCACTCCTTCTAAATCCTTTCGCATCTCCTCAAAGTTAGCTTTTCTCCAATCACAAATCTCAACCCTGGGTCCAGTCCTATCCTTCTCTATAATTATATTGAAACTAATGGTGTTGTGATCACTGGACCCGAAGTGCTCCCCAACACATACCTCCATCACCTGACCTATTTCATTCCCTAACAGAAGATGCAACACTGCCCCTTCTCTAGTCGGTACCTCTATTTACCTTTTCTATACCCCTCATAATTTTGTATACCTCTATCAAATCTCCTTTCAATCTTCTATATTCTAAAGAATACAGTCCTAAAATTTCAATCGTTCCTTTTAACTCAGTTCCTCCAGACCTGGCAACATTCTTGTAAATTTTCTCTGCACACTTTCAACAGTTTTTTTACATCTTTCCCATTGGTAGGTGACCAAACCTGCACACAGTACTCCAGATTAGGTCTCAACAACATCTTGCACAACTTCAACATAGCATTCTAAGCTCCGTCAGGAGCAAGCAGGCTGCTCCCAATTCATTGTTAAAATTTCTCTGATCGCCAGAAAAGTCTCCTACCTTAACTTTTACCCTCTTTTCTGTGAATTCCACTGAAAAAGGCCTCAGGTAAAATCTTTCCATTTGAAACATGAAAATAACTGCAGATGATGGAAACTTGAAGCAAAACCGAAACATATTGGAAATGCTTAGTGGGGTCAGGTCACATATGTGGGAAGAGAAATGGTCTGTGTTTCAGGTCAAAGACCCTCCATCCGAACAGATTAGCACCTTCCAGTACCATAAAATGAAGTTTGATTGAAAATAAGTAACACCAGTTTTTCTGAGTTGCTGCCTGATCTGCTGATGTTTTGTTTTACTGAATTTTCTATTTTCATTTTGGATTTACAGTATAGTATCTGTAGATTAGTGATTTTGAGTTTTATTGATGTTTTCCTAAATGTGGTTTAATGTCAGTGTAGAAATGTCACTGATCAGCTTTGGTGTCCGATGTTGAAAACTGGGGAGAATTTTGGTGTTTAGATTGGAAGGATGGAGTGTAAAGTTGGGGGAGGGAGGTGAAGAGAGAATAGAAGTAGGATGCTTTGGAACAGAGGTAGTCCACAGATTGACCAGCCTTCTTCAAAAACTTTCCAGAAGCAATAACAATGATCAGAGATCACCTACTGGAGTGGATCAGTGAAATATACTGTATTTTTAAGAAGCTTTAATAGGCACTGCCATTCCTAACTACTCAGCTGGTAAAGGTGACTTTTCCAGTGAGTGCAAGAGAAAGTAATATGTTGTGCACCGCCAGATTTTATAGTCATTTATAACAAGATGTGAGAAAAATTTAATCTACTTAAAGACTCCTTGAGGTAAATTTTATCATCTTTGATTCATAACAAGAGGACCATATTTTATTAAGCAAAGTATTCAGTTGATTTTTAGATGGGTAAGACTTGTCATCTTCTAATAAAGGGATATTGAATTTCAGTTTAGTCACAAGTTGAAAAAATATGTTACGTGTAGGTATTGGAAATCTGAAAGTACAAGCATAGAATACTGGAAGCTCTCAGCAGGTCAAGCAGTATCTTTGGAAACGGAAATGGTTAATATCTCCAGCCCAGGGCCTTCCATCGGATCAGGGACAGGGAGAAAGCAAGCTAGTTTACGGTGGTAGAGGAGAGAATGATAGAACAAAGGGGCTATCTCTGATGGAGTGAGACAGGATTATTGAACCTGGCTTTAGTTAGAATTAGGTTATGTCTGTATAACGTGTTGCTAGTAGCAAAACTGTTGTTCCAATTTCTGGACAGTATTGGGAGAATAGGAACAACAATTGTTTAAAAGCTGAAGTTAGTCTTTGAAAGTGTGTCAATTGTTTCAATGACTTCCAAATATGTTGCTGTAACTCATGGCCCTTTGTTCAGTTACTAAAAGGAGGAAAATAAGACTTTCAGAGGTCTGGTGTTTCATCTATTGAATAGCTTTATAGTGTTGGGAAATCAGTTGGTGAAATTTCATTGGACCATAAGACATAGGAGCAGAATTAGGCCATCTGGCCCATCGAGTCTGCTCCACCATTCAATCATGGCTGATCCTTTTTTGCCATCTCCTCCTCAACCCCAGTTCCTGGCTTTCTGCCCGTAACCTTTGATGCCATGTCCAAATCAAGAACCTATCAATAAATACCCAACGATCTGGCCTTCACAGCAATTTCCACAAATTCACCCCCCTCTGGGTAAAGAAATTTCTCTGCATCTCTGTTTTGAAAAGGTGCCTCTCTATCCTGAGGCTGTGCCCTCTTGTCCTAGACTCTCCCACCATGGGAAACATCCTTTCCACATCAACTCTATCTAGGCATTTAAACATTCAAGAAGTTTCAGTGAGATCCCCCCCCCCCCCCCATCATTCTGAATTCCAGCAAGTACAGGCCCAGAACCATCAAACGTTCCTCATACGATAACACTTTCATTCCTCGAATCATCCTTGTGAACCTCCTCCAAACCGTCTCTACTGCCAGCACATCTTTTCTAAGATGAAGGCCCCAAAACTGTTCACAATAATCAAGGTGAGGCCTCACCAGTACCTTATAAAGCCCCAGCATCACGTCCTTTGTACTCTAGACCTCTTGAAATGAATGCTAACATGGCACTTGACTTTCTCACCACTGACTCAACCTGCAAGGTAACCTTCAGGGTGTTGTGCACAAGGACTTCCAAGACCCTCTGCATCTCAGATTCCTGGATTTTCTTCCCATTTTGAAAATAGTCCGCACATTTTTTTCTACTACCAAAGTGCATGGCTATGCATTCTCCAACATTGTATTTAATTTGTCACTTTCTTCCCCATTCTCCTAATCTGTCTAAGTCCTTCTGCATCCTACCTGTTTCCTCAACACTACCTGCTCCTCCACCAATCTTCAAACCATCTGCAAACTTGGCAACAAAGCCATCTATTCCATCTTCTAAATCATTTATATACAGCTTAAAAAGAAGTGGTCCCAACGCCGACTCCTGCGGAACACCACTAGTTACTGGCAGCCAACGAGACAAGAATCCTTTCATTTGCATTTGCTGCCTCTTTCCAATCAGCTAATACTCTAACCATATTAGTAACTTCCCTGTAATACCATGGGCTCTTAACTTGGTAAGCAGCCTCATGTGTGACATCTTGTCAAAGGCTTTCTAAAAGTCCAAAGATACAACATCCACTGCATCCCCTTTATCTATCCTACTTGTAATCTCCTCAAAGAATTCCAACAGGTTCATCAGGCAGGATTTTCCCTGAAGGAAACCATGCTGACTTTGTACTACCTTTCCTGTGTCACCAAGTACTCCATCACCTCATCCTTAACACTTGACTCTAACATCTTCCCAAACACTGAGGTCAGGCTAACTGGTTTATAATTTCCTTTCTGCTGCCTTCCTCCTTTCTTAAAGAGTGGAGTTACATTAGCAATTCTCCAGTCCTCTGGTACCATATCAGAGTCCAGTGACTTCTGAAAGATCATTTCTAATGCCGTCACATTCTCTAACACTACCTCTTTCAGAACCCTACGGTGCAGTTCATCTGTTCCGGGTGATTTATGTACCTTTAGGCCTTTAAACTTTTTGAGCACCTTCTCTCCTGTATCAGGAATTGCATCCACTTCTCTTCCTTCACACACTATAACATCAGGCACACTGCTAGTGTCTTCCACGGTGAAGACTGACACAAAAAACTCATTTAATTCAGCAGCCATCACCTTGTCCCTTGTTGTTATTTCTCCTGCCTTATTTTCTAGTGGTCCTATGTGCACTCTCATTTCTCTTTTATTTTTAGCATACTTGAAAAATATTTGATATTTGCCAGCTTGCTTTCATATTTCATCTTTTCCCTTCTAATGATTTTCTAAGTTGCTCTCTGTAGGTTTTTAAAAACTTACCAGGATTTAATAATTTAGTAAGGATTTAAAATGTTTTTGGCCAATGGATGGGGTTTTGCAGAGGGTGATATTTTTTCAAGAGCAAGAAAAGATATACTGCATTTAAAAGAGTTACCCACTGCATATGCCCCATCCATGTAAATAACATGAACTGTGCCGTAAACCAGGCAGTAAAGCTTGATGGTGCAGTGATGGTCAGCACTTTTTGAAGTCAAGGGTGTCACAAGGAGATAAAGGGCTTTCCCACATGGGGACCCCTTCCTCAAAGATTTTTTTTCATTGGCAGAAGCTTCTCACTAACACACACCTTCCAAAGCTTCCTTCATATTAGAAATCTGATTTCCAATTGAGCCTGCAGCTTCACATTTTTTACAGCTTCCAGTGCCTTGTCAAAAGGACTTTCCAAACTTGCTACTGTAAACCTTATTACTTCTTGGAAGAAAGAAAGAGTTCGAAAGGTGGGAGTGAACTTGTACGATGCAATATTGTGGGTGGACTTCCTAAAGCAGGAGTCCTCATTTGCTCTTTCTGCTGAAACCCATTGGATGATGTTCAGTAAACCATATAGAGAAGGTGAGAATGGGTGACAACAGAGTTGGGCAACTAGAGAAAGAGAGAATCGGTGTGTTCAGTAGTGGACTCCCCTCCTAAAATGTGGTTACATCTATATGTACTTCTCATTGATGTAAGTTATGTGTATGTTCAAATTCTGTGCCGCTGCATTGCAAATGTAATGTTAGCAGTCAGTTTGAGAGGACTGGAATTTACCAACAAGGATTTGATGTTGAAACTTTTTAAGGCATTGATCAGACCACATTTGTAGCGGTCTGAGCTGCCCATGGGCCCACTTCTAAAGAAGGATATATTGGTGTTGGAGAGCTTCCAGAGAAAGTTTACAAGAATGATCCCAAATGAAAGGGATTGGAGGAATCTTCGATTGCTTTGCTGGAGTTTAGCAGGATGGGGGGGGGGGGTGACCTCAGTGAAACCTGAATATTGAAAAGCCTGGATGGAGTGGACATTGAGAAGATATTTCCAGTGGGAGAGTCTAGGCCCAGAGGGCACAGCCTCAGAATGGAAAGATGTCACTTTAGAACAGGAGGGAGGAGGAATTTCTTTAGTCAGAGGGTAGTGAGTCTGTGGAATTTATTTACGCAGTGGGCTGTTGTGGCTGAGTCATTGGATATACTTGGAGCAGAATATGATAGGTTCTTGATTAGCAAGACTGTCAAAGGTTATGGGGGAAGGCAGAAAAATGGGGTTAAGAGGGCAAAATAAACCAACTATGATCAAATAGAAGAACAGACTCAAAGGACCAAATCATCTAATTTTGCTGCTATGTCGTGTAGTCTTGCAGAAGGCTGCTTCCTTTCATTGGTACTGCTTCCTATACTCGGCTTGCACTGTTTGTCTGTGCAAAGCAAAATGCAGTAGCAGAATCATCATGCAGTGAGTTTAATATTCTGCAGCCTATATGTACAGAACTACAAGTTGAAGATTTCAGTGCACACTCTGCAATTTTAATGAATTGATAATATATAGTGATGCATCTTGCAAGCACTCAAATCCCGTACATTTCAAAAAGATTACCCGTGCATTTAAATATCTGAGTCATCCTCTGAAACACAGTAGTCATCTAATTAACTTAATTTTCCTGTGCAGAGTTTTCAGAGTGTACCTATTTTCTGGAATCTGTCTGCAAGAAGAAATCAGCAGGCTATAAAATGCTAATGGCACTTGGCACTGACTGCTTGAGAGAAATAATGCTCCTGTATTATTTCAGGCAAGCACTTCAGTCTTAGACTAAGATTGTATTTGTCTGTATGGTTTGTCAATTAGAACCTCTTGGTTGCAAGTCGAGTTCCAGTCCACATCTTTTCAAGCAGAGAATTAGTTTATAGTCTAGCTAATGGTAGACTTTCTCATTCTCAATCACAGAATAGCTTTCTTATTCTCAAGCACAGAGTAGCTTTCACTACATGCCATGCAAGTGAGTGCCGCATCCTCACGAGACCGGTGATCTTTCAAAGTATCTGATTCCTTGGTTCTCTTGACTGTTTCTATGTGGTGGATTTCAGACTGCTGGACCTTTGCAAGAGAAGCTGACTTCTACTTAACAACTGTTGGATCTGAGGCAAGTAATGAGAGTTGGAGTCAGACCCATGGACTCTGGCACAAATGGGTCAGGAGATGCCTGGTGGAGTAGATGACTAGCTAGATCAGGAGGTGGTGTACCCCTTTCATCATTCTTGATGGGTCTCTAGATATCCCCAGTGCATAGATTTTCAATGTCCTGTGAGTCTTCTCCCTTCACATGCCAGAGACTCTCAGGATTCAAAGATGCAAAGCACACTTATTATCAAAGAAAGTATAAACCATACAGCTTGAAACTTGCCTGCTTACGCACAGCCACAGAGCAAGAGACCAGAATAACCCAATTTTAAAAAAGGCCAAAAACCACGATGCAGAGGACAGAGAGGGGAAAATAAATTCTTCATGCAAACAATAGAAACAAGCTGGTAACATCCTGAACCAGTCTGAATCCCAGATGCACTCCCTGAGCAGCTGGAGTAGGCCCAAAGCCTCAGTCTCCAGTTAATCACCCCAGCAGGGTAGAACCACACAGCAGCCGGATTTCCGTGAAAATTCATTCAAGGATGCTTGGAGCATATCCTTGAATATTTTCTTGTGCATATTGTACATGGTGATCTCTGCCCATGGAATAGAGCAGGTAATCAGGAATCTGGTGTTGGGAACGTGAATGGCATGGGCTGGCAGACTGATTGTGATTAGGAACTCAATCCTAAAGTTGCCCATGAGAAGACATTGATATCAGTTATTCTGTCCTCCCAATGAAGCTGAAGTATTTCACAGAAACGTGACTTCTGTGCCTTAATATACCTGCTGAAGATGGTCAATGTTCAGAAGCATGCAGACAAGTAGTGATCTGCGGTTTGACAAAATATTGTCAAACAGTCAAAACATACAGTATGTTGGCACATTAAATGAAATGGCTTCATGATTTGGGGATATTGTTGTGCAACGGGAGCTGTTGGAAGATTTTTGGTTTGCTGTTACTTTTGGTGTGCCTCACTTGACACCAGTTGCACAGATCTGCTGGGTGGTTTGTATTCCATCAGTACCAAATGATATTATTTTGCATCGATGAGGTATCTGACCAGTCCTTTTCATTCTAACTTTGCAATCGGAGATTGAGTTGCCCTAAAGTAAAGGCATTATGGCAGTTACAATAATATCGGTTGTTCACAGGGATCGTCTATTTCATCACAGGCTGCAATAACATTAATAGAATGCTACAATACGCCACAATAGAGTCCTTGCACTCAGAGAAAAGTTAAGAAGGACTACCTCATGTACTTAACAACTTTCTAAGATGATATTCTTAAAGAGTTGTTTTTGATTAGCAGCTTATTCTGTCACCTGCTGTTGAGGTGACGATTAGTTTGTTATAAATATTCCCCCGATGATGTTTGGAATGGTCTACTGCATTAAGAGTTCAAAGCTATGGTCAACTTCAGAGCAAAAAGCAGAATAATCTTGTCAGGAATGTCAGGCTAAAAGAAGCAATGTGGCTGTTAGCTGCCATCCAGACAAAGTGAAGCTGACAAGAAAAAAATTCTTCTTTGAATTTCCTGGGTAGCTGTACTTGATTTGAAGGCAGAAATGTCCCATTTTATGCATGTTACTTGCACTTTTGCCTCTGTATTTCTTCATTTTCCTCTGGTAAAACAAGCAAGGGGGTGCTATTCCCTATTGTAGGAATTGTGAGGGCAGCAATTAAATTTCCAACAGTTAGAAGCCTGTGCATAAGTTTACTGCTTCTGAGACAAAATACATCCAAAAAATACTAATGCAGAAACAAACTAACTCCAAAAACTAAAACAACAAGAAGACATTTCACAATGAATTTTTCTGCTCAAAAAGAAAAAATAAAGGCTTTGTTAGCTTGCTACCCAAGTTTTACGTGTACATAGTTTTTACTCTACAATGTGCACTGAACAAAGAATCAAAGTGGTTAGCCTCAAACTCTCTTTTCAATTTTAGCAAGTCCTCTTAACAGATTGTAAACTCATCAATGCATCACTGTTCTCGTCCTTAAACAGCCCAAGAAACAGCTGAGCATATACTTCACAGTGGGCTAGATCTGCTAAATTTGAGAAATGTTGTTTCTCGGAGCTGCAGAAATTGGTTGACATGCCATGCACTTTCTCAGCGATAATGTAATTTTATTAGAAAGCAAAATCTCTCAATTCTTCCTTAAATAGGCAGCATAGATGATTCCTTGTGTGTATTTATGTTTCCTGGCTTTGATTTACCACCCGGAAACTCACTGAAGTAGATTTTAAGTACTTTTGATTGGCTTGTGGATGTCTAAATGTTTGTTTTAATTTGATTCTAAGAAAATATATACAGTAATTTAATCCTGATGGTGTCATATGTTTCCCTTGTCTGACTGTGTCTCAGCGCTTTTACTATGGGTTGGCTGTTGATGGTCCTATACAGTGAACCAAGATGAAATGCATTATCTGCCCAAAAGACCTGTTTTATACAGGTGCGGGCATACTGTACATTGATTTTGAAAATATTGAGAAGTTCTCACATTGGTAGGTTTGAGAACTGGCGAGACAAAATGTTGCTTGAAGAAGAGGAATACTGTCAAGAGTGGCTGAGGATGGGATACAATGACTGTTACACATTTTTAAACGAGTTAGCTTGATCTTGGTTTGGATTTGCTTGTGTTCTTGATAATTGATTTATTGTTGTCACACGCACTGAAGTACAGGTAAAAGCTGATTTCCATGCCATCTGTGTAGAATCTTTTCCTTTGTGCTGTCTCAATGTGGTGATGTAACATTGTTACATTCAGTCAGTACAAAAGAAAAGCAATCACAGAATGCACAAAAATGTATCCCAGTTGTAGTGAAAGTGCAGTGGAGATGGACAATAAGGTGGAAGGGAATGACAGGATGATGAGAATCTTTTTAAATGGGGTGTAAAACTAAAGGATGATTTGAGCAACAGAGGAAGGGAGTTGGATGGGGGAGCTATAATAAAGGTATTACTGCAGAGTTTCTTAAGATTTGTAAAATTCCCCAAATTACCTCTACCATTTTTGGTTCTGTGACAGCTCATGTGAACAAAGCGTTACAAAGAGATAGGTTGGTTGAGGGAGTCTTTGTTGACCAGTATACTGAGCAACAAATTCAATTTCATAATCCTTTGCTAAGGAATTTTGGTTGCCAGCCAGAACTAACCATTCTATCCTGAAGTAGCCTTCCTGTCTCCTAGCCTAGTATGAATGATTGAGTAAAGGAGCAACATTCCATCAGTACTTCACCAATGGGCCAGCCTAGATCAATTGCTCAAGTCCTAGAGAGTAGACTTTTACCATATTAAAAGTGTACTTGTTTGAAGTCGATTGACCACCCTCCATTTTAATTTATTTTTACACCCTTTTAAAGTAAAGGCACAGGGCTCGGGCCTGAGCGCTATTGAAGTGGCACGGCCCAGGCCTGAGAGCAAGGAATGACTTAAGGTTTGGATGATTTAAGTGTTGGGCCAGATTGAAAAGGTCAGGGTGCAGGGGTCGGAGACGAGGGACTGGCCGGTTCAGCTTACTGCTCCGCGAGGTTTACCCGTCTGCACTGAACTGAGGCTGTGACCTGCAACTAATGGGCTCTGAATTGACTGTGAACTCACTTTCGGGAACGTCAGTTCTGAATGCCTCTTGCCTACTTTTACTTTTTGCACAGTTTTTCTCTCTCTGCACACTGGGTGTTCGATAGCCTTTTGTTTTTTGGGGGTTCTATTGGGGTTCTTTATTTTGTGGCTGCCAGTTTGGAGATAAATCTCAGGGTTGTGTAAAGTATACGTACTTTGATAATAAATATATTTTGAACTTTGAAATCAACAATTCTTCCCTTTGATCACCTAGTTTTCCGCTCTGGGTGCTGAAGGTTTCTGCTTGGATTGTCCACAAAGTCTTCTCTGGCTGACTGGTGGAAGTTTTAGTTTGCAGGAAGCATCACAGCCTCCAGTCTTTACGAGAGTGCTACAACAGAAGGAAATTAATCTATCTTTGTCACAATTTACCAGAAAATTGTAACAGGTGTTTTGTCGTGTTCTTGCAGCTTTCAGTAAAACTGCCTTCCACAGTGAATATGTCCACGGGCCATAGTCTTCGTTCTGACGGTATGGAATGTAATTTCACAATCTAATCTTTCACAGCTCTGCCAATTGTTCTAAACGGATTCATCATTTTTTTCTCCTGTTCAGTGTCATTGAACTGATACTTTAATGCCACTAGTGAGGTCAGCAAATAGATTTGTACTCTCTTGTCCAGTCTTGCCATTCTATTTGGAAAAAGCTGGCATCTTTTCTTGATGCTTGTTAATGCTAGGCACACTCTGCAATCAATCCAATGACGCATTAACATTTTGAATCCCAGGTGTAAGCTTCACCTTTTAGTAGTTAGCTAGTTATATCTGGAATGTGGGCCTGGAATTTGCAGGGAGGATTGATGTCGATGCTCTCACCACCCACTGTTATGGAGGAGGAAGTCTGGCAGCAATTTTTAAATATTGAAGTGCAAATATAGTTAAACATGGAAATCTAGAAGTTGCTATCAGTGATTTCCTACACCTCCACAAATTGCACTGTTGCCACCATTTTCATTGCCATCTGTGCAAATCGATTAACTGAGCATTCAAGATTTTTCAAGCAACCTGTGCTGTATAAAACATCCTGAACACTTTCCTTTCTTTCATGAAGTACAAAATTACAATTGTTACTTTCTTTTAAACATCTCATTGAATGCAAACTTGAGACTGGACAGTAGATCAATACGGTAGCTGAACTATGATAATTTTATTTGAATCTTTAATGTTTACTTTAAACAGAGCTTTAATGGAATTCTGAACTTTTGAGGTGACCATCTGCAGATACATTGTTGTGAAAATAATACAAGTCAAGCAGTAATTATGACTTCAGAGGCCGTGACATATGTAATGTTCATTCTCAATTTTGCAATGAGATGCTTTGAGAGTTCTTCATTGTGACACTTTGCCATGGTTATTGGTGGATGCATATGTGTTTTTAAAGGAGTGGAAAGTGCCTCGAACACACTGCCAGGCATGGTGCTGGAGGCAAATATAATAGACGTGCTTAAGAGGCTTTTAGATTGGCACATGAATATGCAGAGGAAGGAAGGATATATACATTGTGTTTGCAGATGGGATTAGTTGGGCTTTTTAACTACTAGTTTAATTAGTTCGGCACAACATTGTAGGCCAAAGTGCCTGTTCCTGCGCTGTATTCTGTATTGAACCAAGGATTGTCAGCAACTTGGGAAGGAACAGAAGGAATCCAAGCCAGAAGTTTTACTAGATCTTTCTGGATGCCCTATCTGGAGATCACTGGCCACTGTTGTCAATTTGTCACTGTCTGAAAAGTGTAGTCCTAATTCTCTCTTGGAAATTATCACCATAATCTTTTCCTATTTTATCTATTCTTTAATCAGGAAATTGATATGATTTTTGTTTTTTTTTAAAGAAACGAGGTAAATATTTTCCCTTGACAATATCTAATTCCACACACCTTTGTTTTTCTGTCCATTGTCTAGTTTCATTCTGTCTAGTTTCAGGCTTGAATAAACTCACAGGGCCACGTTGTGCTTTTTACAGCATTCTTATAAAGGAACCTGAACTTTGTCATCTCCCTTCTCACTGGATAAACTGCACAGCGGTTCGAAGTCCGTGACAGCAATTTCATTTGTACTAGAAATTTGTTTTTCATTGATCTAGTGATTATTTTCACTCAGGCTGCCTTTCTAAATCACTGACTGATTCTGTTTTCTCCACTGGGAGTGGACTGCAGGTCATAACTACCTGCATTCTCAAGCAAAATCCTCTTACTCCCATTTACCTTTTGCTCATTACTTTGAAGAAGTCTCCCCTGCAACCATCTGCCAGTGAGATCAGCTAGATGGCTGGTGAATTAGCACTGATGCTTAATCCAAAAATATTTTGGTGTGACAGGAGACCAGTGATTTTCTCACGGGCATTAACTACGTGGTATGAACCAGATTTTCTTCCTCTTTGATTTCTTGGCCACTAATTTTGTTGAAAGAAAGTCGATGTTGAATGCATGGAGGCAGTAGTTGAAAGGGGTCTAAGTTTACTGTTCAAAGTTTCAAAGGTACATTTAATGTCAGAAAAATGTATACAATATGCATCTTGAAATGCTTTTTTGTCGCAACCATCCACGAAAGCAGAGGAGTGCCCCCAAAGAATGAATGACAGTTAAATGCTAGAACCCCAAAGTTGCCCCTCAGCATCGTCACCTGCCACCAAACACTCAAGTGTGAGCAAAGCAACAGCAAAGACACAACCTTGCAGTTACCCCAAAGATTTCTTGTTCACCCAGTATTTGACATACCACAGGCTCTCTCTCTCCCCCTAAAAAGGGAGAAAGAAGTGCCTCCGTTTCACAGCGAGAGAGGAGACATAACAAACAACTCGCTGGTTTACGATGTTAAAAATTGCTCTTTCCAAACTGTGCCCGAAGATCTCGGGTCTCTGGGCACACAGCCAGAGACCTTCTCTCTTCAATGACGTACCAATGCCCTGCAGAGGCACTGACCTCCAATCTCCCCATCTGCGGAGCAACAAAAGCTCTTAGGCTTAGCCCTTGGTGTGCTGAACAGCGGCCGTTCATGAAACCCCGAGAGCGGGCCCCATTCCTGCTAAGAATCGTAGTCAGTGTGTAATTCCAGGTCAGGGTCTTCAAAAGAACCCTGAAAGGGAAAAATAAAAACATTAAAGATGGAAATAGACGTGTTTCTGAAAATGCAAGCAAAGGAGTCACCATTAGGCGCCGTTAGTCCTCCTAAGCTCTTCCTAGAAATTCACAGACTGGTGTGGCCAACCAATGAAGGCTGAGGAGCCTGATTCCTAATAGTAATGGTGCAATGATCAGAAACATAGCTTTGTTAGTAGAACAACTCCAACATACCACAGAACTGGAGGGCCTGGAGAAGCTGGAGTAAGAGAAGCATTGTGGGTTTTACCTAGTTTGTCAGCCAGTCTCAATGTTCATACCTTTTTCATTAATGGTTTCTATTTTTAGTAGTTCCTCACTGAAAAGCAATTAATAATGTATAAATATAATTTTTGACCTATGGTATAAACACTCATAAATACGCTGGCAAAATACATAAAGGTCAAATGAGAACTTTCCTGACGGTCTCCCTGATGAAGTACTGAAAGGTAAAAGCAAAGGTCAAAGGGTGAGTTCAGCTTTGTACGTCCTGTTTCAACTTGCAAGAAAAATGAGTTGGTGATTTTGCTGAGGCATGCATTTTCCAATTGCAGCAGCTGCTGCTGCAACATCATTATTAAGCTGAATACTACAAGGACAGAATGGTGATCCTATTAATAGCAAATCAAGTTCACCTTAGGATGGAGTTGCATTGCTATTTTGGTATTAGTGCACAAAGCCACTTTGCACTGGAGTGAAACATCTCACTCAACTTTCATTCCAGAATATATTACAATCATGTGCTGTGGGTTGACCTCCAAGAAAACGTCTTCCAACATTCCAAATTTACCGTGTGAAATATGAATATAAGTTAGTGAACAAGCTGCTCAAAGCTGGCAGTGTTCCTATGTCCACCCCCTTGAAACGTATCCTTTGAAGAACACCTGCCAGCCCAGAGCAGTGTTTGTGTTAGCATGGTCCATGCCTTGAGCAGCACTCAGCAAGTAGGCCATTCTATGGAGGAAAGTGAGCAGTCGACATTTTGGACTCAGGACCTCTGTTCATGTTTCTCAAGATTTCTAGCACTTGCAGAATCTCTTGTGTCTGTTATGGTCCTTGATGCCTTTGTTTTGCATAGTCTGCAAAATATAATTTAACTAATAGCTTATCATAATCATGATTATTCTACCCGATTTGTTGACATTTGATTTCTATATACTGAACTTCAGTCTGAGCATCCATTGAAATAATTCGGTTAAGTCAGCAGTTGGTTCATGTAACTGATCTGCCGTTGTAGCCTGGATAGAATTGATCCAGGATGTAACTTAGTATTTCCAGAATTGCAAGTGGTGTTTGAGACTCTTGATATATTTAGATATTTCAGTAATGGGTCTTAGATTAAGCCTTTGAAATATAAAGATGATCATGGTGTGGTGTAGCTCAGACATTGAAGGAAATTTTATGAAAATGGAGATTAAAAGTTCATTTATTGCATTTGCTGAAGA
Organism: Hypanus sabinus; assembly: GCF_030144855.1. Taxonomy (NCBI): domain Eukaryota; kingdom Metazoa; phylum Chordata; class Chondrichthyes; order Myliobatiformes; family Dasyatidae; genus Hypanus; species Hypanus sabinus. The sequence continues at coordinate 41,639,936 of NC_082719.1, read as the reverse complement.
CTTATTTGATTGATTTTCTTTGACCCTCTTCAGTTGAGTTTGTAATAATACTTAATCAGAATTCCATTTTAGGCTCAGAGCAATCAAATGCTCTGTGCAAATCACGTTGCAGAAGCTAAACCAGGCAGTTTTGGGAACAATTCACTTTAATGGATTTGACGTGGCTCTGGTATCTTTTATAAATATAATATTATCAATAAGGGTCACCTTTCCCCACCAATAGAATTTGTTGGTAGAGAATTCACGTGTAGGGATAAGTAAATTGTAGCCTCTTTCTTCATTTCATCTAAATTGGTAAGCATGCCTTCTTTTCCTTTGCTTACGACAATGGGCATTTTCCTGAAATGTTTTAGAGTTATTGAGCAATGCATTGCAGTTACAGGCACAGAACCGGTGACCCAATGAGTCCATGCCAAGTTCTTTGTTTATTCGTAAAATTTTAAATGTGGCTTCAAAATTGTATGGGGACACGCACTTCTGAAGATGCTGGAAATCCTGAGCGATCCCATTCACCTTCCCCCTTCACCTAACTGACCTATTTTCTGCTAGTTTGTGCTCCACTTCATCCCCCTACCTTTTTATTCTGGCTTCCATTCCTGTCCTTTCATTTCCAGTGCTGATGGAGGGTCTCAGCCCAAAACATTCGCTGTTTATTTTCCTCTATTAGATGGTGCCTGACCTACTGAGCTCCAGCATTTTGTGTGTGTTGTTCAAATATGTACTGTACATTTGAGATCCCTTTCCTCGGAAATAGAAGGCTTGGAAGTAATTATGTTTTCCATTTGTAAATCTGTTTAATCTGCAGACTGGAAGCAGCTCTGTTTGTCATGGAACATTGTGTCGCTAGGATTCCTAAAGGAAATTTCCTGAGGAATGTGCTGGAAAATCCAACATCATTACCTGCATTATCGTCTCTGTTTCATTGCAGTAGGCACTATTAGGATATTCTGAGTGAAGTGTATGATTAGATTTTAATATCCTTTTGTTTCTTCTCCACAGAATTCAATAAGCGATGGTGTACCCTGGAAGGTGGATTTCTTAGTTATTATGAAAATGACAAGTCTGCCACGCCAAATGGGAGGATTGATATCGGTGAAGTAGTCTGTTTGGGAGTAACCAAGTCTGATCTTACTTGGGGTCCCGGGTGAGTAAGAAATTTAAGTCATATTCACTTAGATAAATCATAAAAATTTAAGCCCAGTAGAACTGATCATTCTAAACTACCTGACATGTTGGTGTTTTTACAATAAAAGTTTTTTTCTTGTATGTGGATATAAAACTTATTTCTCTAATGAATTGAATTGAGGGTAAAAGACAGCTTGTTAATCAAGTCCATATCAGCTAAAAGCCTGCTAACTTGCTTGGATCTGCTCTTTACTGATGATACCACACTTGTCTTCAAATCATTCTGTGCACAGCAGATCATGATAAACAAGTTCCCTGAAGTGTATTGAGTTTAGTATGGTAGTCAACACAAAGGAAACATTTGTCAGCACAACTTGCTTAGCCTTGATGGAAAATGCAATTTAAAGATCAATGAGGTATCTGGCACCTTGCAATTCTTACTTGTGGAAGAAAACTTTACGGCTGAACCTCAGTGTAATGGTTCATATGAAAGGTCTTGAATATTAAAGGTTCACCCTGTTTTTCTCTCCACAGCTGAGCCTCAGTGTAATGGATCTTTGTTGGTTCTTGAAGCATGCAACTCAGGAACTGCCTGCAATTCTTTAAAACAACACCCATATGTACCTGGCAAAGTTACAAGTTGGGTGAAAGTCTTTTTTTTAAAAGACATTTCCTTTCTGAAAACTCTGCCACAGCTGCTTAGTACGAAGAAACCTGGTCTATGCTTTGCACTCACAGTAGAGCCTAACAGGGTCCAAGGTCAGCAAAGCAGGAGCAGATAATGGCCTAACCTCTCTCAGACTCATGTGCCTACAGCCACAGTGGGCAGGTTTGCCACCTGCACATTTGGTTCTTCTTCCATGCCACTGAATGAATACATGTTTGCTGCTGCTTTCAGCTGTCAAAACAGTGGAAACTTTCTTTGCTTTCATTCTTAGTGGATTTTTTGTTTCATTACATCATGGTGAAGAAATTATGCAATCACTTTTTGCCCCCTGAAGAAGAGGCTTAGTACTATTTTTTCAGTTAGTTGACAATCTTTTGCAGTGGAAGTGAATTATGATGGGGCTTCTCGCAGGGAGAGCCAAGTTCTGAGCTTGGAACACTGCATCCTTCCTTTGTAGCTTGGATTATGATGGTTTCATTATGATGAAGTCTGATATACACTGCAGCACTTACAGTGGAGGCCAGGAGGTTTTGCAGTAACTCATAGAATAGGTTGAAGCTGAACACACTGGGGAGCTATCCTAGAAAATTTTCAGCACCTGAAGTAATGGGAAAATATTGTGTTCATTAGTAACAAGATCTATGTGGATTTAAATGTTTCAGACATTTAACTCATTATCCATGTAGACTGAGCAAAGCATTGGACTAAAGCACCGGTTATACAGTAAATTGGATGTAAAATGAGCTCTTGTCAAAAACGGAGATGTAAACTGGAAGCTTGAGACTGGAAGGCCATATCAAATAGGATTCCACATCCTACCACGCAGCGGTGCGTAGAAGTGACATTAAATATAGGATTTATAATTAAGAAATTTGTCATGACATCAACTTTTGGGGAGCAGTTGAGTAGCAAATTTACCAGGATGGAGGAAGAGTTGGTTGGGTAAATGGAATTTAAAACGGTAAAATATTGGGTAATGCATTGGACAGGGTGAATAAGGCAAGGTAACATAATTAATTAAGGGATATGGGGAACTGTCCTAAAGTAATTGTTACATATCACAAAGTGAAATAATAGAGTGTTTTGGAAAGCTTGCAGGGTGCTTACGTTTGTTATGCAGAAAATAAAAAACAGCAAGCTGGAACTGTATTACACACATGTTATTAGAGCTGGAGAATGTAATCCGTAATAAGAGATTGATCGGACTGTTATCATCTTCGAGGCAGTGAAGACTGTAAGGCGATAGTATTATGAGACACGAATAACTAAAGGGATTTTGGCAGAAATGTAAGGGAGGGGTAGGCAGATAACATCTTCATATGAAGTCCAGTGAAAACCTGAAATCCTTTACCTGTCATGGTAAACTGAGCCAAAAACTCCTCATGACTCTTGTGTTTGAACAGTACTCAGATAAGCACCTGAAAAGCTATAATCTGCAATATTAGGATTAGCATCATCATCATTTGATATTATTTCTAATCCCAAACAGAAATGTATAAACCAGAAGAGGCAGAGGTCTGAATAGCCTCCTCTTCGCATATATACATTTCTGACTTTATGATCAGTTACAAAACTTGAAATAATTTGTCAACTGACTGCTTATGTACTATTTTATGAGAAAACTTCTGATTTGAATTCCACTGTATACTGAAATCATCCAGCAGTAACTGGAAACCATGGGGTGCCAACGCGCTTGATGTACAAAAAGCAAATTGTGAATGTTTGAAAGGGAATGAAGAGATATTTTTAAATATTCAGATAATGCCCTTTTAACATATCACACATTTAAATCAAACTAATAACACTCTCCAGAGGCAATTATACCAGATAGTAGCAGTTATGGGCCTGTATAAATTATCTACTGATGTGTCCTCTGATATATATAAGCTGTTGTTTCAAAACACACTTCAGATCCAATGTTAAAAAATAGGTTTGGAATGTTATTGTTTGAAATGCTCTATTGCCTAAATACTACTGAGAATTATTTGTGCCTCTACAGTGCTATCATCAGTGTACATCAGAATGCTGTTGTTTGTAATGTACAGCATTGCTATAGCTTCTGACTATTGATTCCCACCAATCCTTTGAAAAGATTAAACTTTGAGAGCTTTGTAGACAATTCATTGATTGTATCCAGTACCTAAACTAAGATTACCTAGAAAATGATGCTTCCCAATGCTACCAGCAAATGATTTTGGGTAACAAAGCAAAGCATTGTTTAACACTTTAGAAGTACATTTTTCACTTTGCTTAGAGCTTTATCTATGTTGCCATTGCTACCAGTATACAAAATCTTCAATGTCGAATTTGCAACATTGGTAAAGCTCAGCATTACTCAGCTTTTACAATCTCATATTTATGTTTATTTGGAATAAAAAGAAGGCACAAGCTAAAATTAATTTTAACAGGAAACTCAAATTTGTATAAACCAAGAGTAAGGACTTGAGGTCCTACCATAAACTGGGAAAGGTTTAACAGGTTGGGCTTTATTCCTCATAGCATCAGACAATGAGGGAAGATTTGATAGTGATAGATAAAGTTATGAGGGGTATAGGTAAGGTAAGTGCAAGTAGGCTTTTTCCACTGAGGTTGAAAAAGACTTGAACTCGAGGTCATAGGCTCAGGGTGAAACCTGAAATATTTAAGGGGGACTTCTCCACTCAGAGAGTGAGAGTGTGGAACAAGCTGCCTGCAGAAGTATCTGAGGTAGGTTGAATTTCAACATTTGAGAGAAAGTTGGATGAGTACAGAGATGGGAGGGGTAGGGAGGGCTAGAGTCCAGGTGGGAGTTGATGGTACTAGATAAAATAGTTTGGCATGGACTAGATGGGCTGAATGGCCTATTCCTTTATGGCATTGCTGTATGACAATGACACAAGCAGAAGTGTCATTCCCCAGTTATTGGAAGTGTTTTCTCTTGAACAACTCTCTGCAGTCTGAAGTAAGCAGATGAATGTAAGACTTATCAGCATGTTCAGTAGATTGAGACCCAAAAGTCAATTCAATCTCCTTACAATTGGCTCTTCATCCTTTCATTAGCCCCAGTCCCAGACGGAAAACCATAAACAATGGGCATGTGGAGCAGCATTTCAGAGAGAAAAGGAATTGTCAATGTTTCGAGTCAAAGCCTTGTGTCAGGATTCTCCATAGATACTGCTCAACCAGCTGTGTTCTACAGCAGACTGCTGCTCCAGGTTCCAGCTTCTGCAGATTCTTGTGCCCCTAGAAGTGGAAAGACGTTTCAGTCAACTGTGCCATCAATTCTTTTCACATTCTCCACAAGTTGACCAACACTGTTAAGATTTTACACAAGAGATTGATTTCATTAGTACAGTTTGAAATGGCTTTGAGAACAAGTATCATGAGAGATTACTGAGAAGTTTGCTGTTCTTCATCAAGAACAACCCACTTTTAGATCAATTGTCAGTCCCAACTGGAGTGGCCACAAGGCTGTTTAGTGTAATATTTACTTGAAACTTGACCATTAAATTGCTTAGCTGAGCGTAGGTGGAAAAATTCTTTAGTTGCAGGATCCTAATGAATTTCATGAACTGTGCCAAATAAATTTGAGTTCACATTGGATTATGTACACAATGCAGATCCAATATCTTGGGAATGAGTTAATAAAGTAGACAAAGCATGCATTATTTGTGCATTTAAGGTACTTTACTTTAGGATGGGAAAAATAATCCCGCTTCAGTGAAACCTAATTAAGGTTAGCAGTCCAAAAGAAAAGCTGGTTTGTTTGTACCTATCTCACAGTGTAGAACTTTCTGGATAAAATGTTTAGACAGCAAGTTCAACTTTGAATGCTGTCACAAAGTGCTAATACAGCAGATATCTGCCTTTGCTCTGCACCTTCTATAACCTTTCCAGAACTGGCCTAATAGAGAATACAGGAATGCATGTCTTTAGTATGGAGGTGATAATAATAATAGGAGCTGGAGTTATTGCCCTTGCAGCAAACAAAAGAGAAGAGATTTGAGAGAAGTATGCAAAACTCTTAATAATTTTTGAGTTGATCACTAGATAGAACTTGTTCCTGTCAATAGGTGGATTGAGGATAGGATTACTGGTATAATTGGCAAAATTTCACAAAGAATATGATGATTAACACATGCAGGATACAGTGGTACTCTGGAATTTTCTGCCTATGAATGTTCTGGGATCAAGGCTTCCAAAAGGGAATTGGTTTAGGATTGAGGGAAAATAATTGGCACTGCTTCAGTGGAAGTGGGGAATGGATGTGACTAAATTGTTCTACAGAGAGTTGCCATGGACTCGGTGGGATATATGGCTTCCATCTGTAGCATCATACTTCAGTTTGATTTAGTAGGTTTTTTCAGCCTTTATCATACCGGCCTGACTTTTGCTGGTAGAGAAGTTGTTATGTCAGGTTACGACCTTTCAGCCCAATATTACAATGCCAGGTAAAGTCTTACCTACAGATCTGATATGCATTAGTTTTGGCACTGTCACTGATGAGAAGACTTGGAGATGATACTGTCCCTGATCTCATAGCAGGTTTTCTACAGCTCAAGAAGGTGATCTAATGTTAAGAATGAACAAATTCGTGCAAACCTTAACAAAATCACTGGTACTATGTCGTTAAAATTCAGCAGGTATTTAAGATATTGATTCTGCATTTAAAAAGATGCCTATAATATCTGAGGAGCTTCCCTCTTCCATTTAAAAGGAGAACATAGATGTAGGAGTCATCAGTATGTGAGGTCATTACATCCTCTTGTGTGCAAGGCAGATTGATTCTGAATTATAAATTTGAAAATTGGCATTACAGTGAAGGCCAACTGGGAATATTTCAAACTGCAACAAGTGAATCAATTTTACTTTTTTTTCTTCCTCTGTGGAAGTCTTTCTCTGACTAGAGTCATGATGTTGCTGTGAAGTAGACTGCAGCTCCATTGAATGAATCTATTTGCCTCCTTTACATTCCACTGATCTTTGTCAGCACAAAGTTACTCTCCCGAGTGTATGTCACATTTATCTTGTGCTGTCATACAGTAATCCAATATATGTTTTTGCATGTACTGTAATGGTAATTCTAGCCCAAGTCCTATGTTATTCTTTAGCAAACAAAATCTTCCCATTTTCTCTATTAAAATATTCTGTTCATAAAAAAATCGAAATCACTAAATATAATCTTGCCTTGTAGTTTATAAAATGTTGATGAATCAATTTACCGTCAACAGTTTGTTTTACTGATTCTTGTTAATAGCGTGTTTATAGTGTTGAGGATATTACAAGGTTGAAATATTGAGCCATTCAGTGCTGTTAAAGCTGTTGATATTTTATTTAATGCTAGTTCACTAGACTATTAATTATTCCTCTGGTCTAGAAGCTCAGGGAGGAGATTAAAAGAATCTCCAATCTTCCTTGTAATGTTCATCCACTGGAATTCATCAAGTTAATAAGCTTCTGTTTATGAAAGTCAGTATTCTTGAACTTACTCAAGTCAGCCCTATCAGCCAAAATGCGGTTCAGTAAGTACAACTGAGAACTCTGGAAACTTAAGTATTTGTGTAATTGAATGGTGTATTAATTATTGAAAGCTTTGATGAAATATTCAGCTATGTATAATCATTGCGTAAATTGCACCAGTCCTGCTTAAATGTACATTCAGCAATTTGTGCCGCAGCATGTTGGCATTAATCCCAGATCATTCTGAATCCATTTGTTTCAGACACTAAATCTTCATGTATTCGGTTATCCTTGCACTGTTAATGGCACTTCTTAGAACCACAATAAAACCCAGTAGAACATATTACACAGGAATTAAGTACCTAGCTAATGCTGCACAATGTGATGCAAGGCTGTTGTAAAAACTTGCACCTGAACAAAGAATTTGCTCATTTCCCACTGCTGTAATGCGAATGGAAGACGAGTGGTTGTTTTAATGAAATGAAGCAAATTCTAGCAGCATATATAGTGAGTTTTCTCTCTCTCTACATCTCCCCTCTCACTCCTCTGCCCCATCTCCCCCCTGCCCCATTCTCCCTCTCTCTTCACTTCCCCCTCCCCCCTCTTTCCCCTCTCCTCTCCGGGATATATCTATAGAAATTTGTAAGTTTTGATGACATGCCAAATCTGCTCAAACTCCTAATGAAGTAGTCACTGGTGTGTCACCGTCATGATTGCATTGATGTATCAGGTCCAGGGTATATCCTTCTGAGATGTTGTCACCCAGCAACGAAGCTACCTTAATGAAGACTGGAATGTGTTTTCCAGACTTCCCCTTCAAGTCCACCGTTGGTAATATATTCCTGCTGATGTTGAGTGGGAGTTTCTTTTTGTTGTGACACCACTCAAATCAGCTGATCTATCTCACTCCTGTACACCTCCTTGTCACCATCTGAGATGTTATCAACAACAGTGGAGTCATCTGCAAATTCATAGATAATGTTTGAGTTGTCCTTAGCCACACAATCATAAGAGATCATTACTCCCCAACGCCATTCGGCTCTACAATTCAACCACCAGGGGCAAGACATGTTAAGTGCCGGGGTTAGGACTGAGCTTAAGTTACCACTCAATGCACTTTAGTAAACTATTTAAGAACTTTTTAAAAGCTATTTATTAATGCTTTTTGGGAGGGTGATTTTAGATGCATATCATATTTATACTGAGTTAAATACTGTATGTAATTAGTTTTGCTACAGTAAGTGTATGGGACACTGGAAAAATGTTGAATTTCCCCTTGGGGATGAATAAAGTATCTATCTATCTATAAGTGTAAAAGGAGTAGAGCAGTGGCTTAAGCACTTAAATTGATAGCAAGGAAGTCAATGTTATCACCAGTCTGCGCTGACTGTGGTCTTCTAGTAAGAAAGTTGAGGATCCAGTTGCAGAGGGAGCTACAGAGACCTGGGTTTTGAAGCTTGGTTATTATTACTGAAGGGATGATGTTGTTGAACACTGAATTGTAATCAATAAATGGCACTCCCTAACCAGCTAGCAGCTACCATTGTGTGGACTTCCCCAGTGTACCACAGGATACCAGTGCAATCTGGAGTCACTCAGCTGGGTCGCTAGCTTTGCTGCAGACCCTCATCCTCTGCCTGGCCACACTTCAATGTATGACGGGCAAAATGGCAGAAGGGTATCTCTGCGTGCTGGCTCAGACCACTCAATCTAATCTGAACCGTTCCATTCTTCTTCTCGCATCTGCTGGAGCTTTACCGAAGAGTCAGAGGTAACCCTCAGAAGGCCACCAGGCGTGAAATATGAAGTACATTCAGGACCGCAGGTTTAGAACATGGAATGGGGGAAGTTGAAATAATTGAATCCTATTCAGATTCTAGTACTGCCCCTCCCCACCCATTAGACTGCTCCCCTTTTCATTCCATTTGCAACCCCCCCACCCCCGTGCACTCACCATCTGCACAATGTTTCCTATGGTGGGGGTGTCTAGGACTGGAAGGCACAGCCTCAGAGCCTTTTAGAATGGAGATGAGGAGGGATTTCTTCAGCCAAGAGGGTGGTATATCAGTGGAATTCATTGCCAGAGACAGGTGTGGATGCCAAGTTTTTTGGTATACTTACAGTATGTTCTTGACTAGTAAAGGCATCAAAGATTACGGGGGAATGCCAGAGAATGGGGTTGAGAGGGATAATAAATCAGCCGTGATGGAACGGTGGAGAAGACTCAATCGGCTGTATGGCCTAATTCTGCTCCTGTGCCTTATGGTCTTGTGGTTGTGGTTGCTGAGATACATATTGTGGTTGCCTGTGTGCTCCACAGCAGTGTGGGGAACCACTCAGATCGTGTCTGCTGTAGACCTGTTGCAGAGATAGGCAACTTGTGGTGGATCTGGGTCTCTAAGCAGGCATGAGTCAATTCTAGCCATAACCAACTTCTTGAAGCACTTCATAATGTGCCACCGGCTGATGGTCTTTGGTGAACTTACCCTGCTTTTTATGAGCACCAGAATGTTTGCTGTTCCTCTGAAGCAGGTGGGAACTTCAGACTGCAGAACTGAGAGGCTGAAGATCTGGGTGAACACTCCAGCCAGTTGGTTAGCATAGGTTTTCACTACCCTGTCAGGTACAATTTCGAGGCCTGATGCCTTACAGGTTAGTTTCAGTTATCAGCCTCTGAGCCAGAGATCAGGATTGCCAGATGCTGTAGGGATTCACACAGGGAGCGAAGCACCACTCCCTTTTATGCTCTTATGTTTTGACCTTATAGGAAGTAATGGCATGCAAACCCTGCCACGGCTGTTGTTCATCCAATTCTGTCTTTAGTTTCACCTGGAGTTGCCTTTTTGCTCTCATGACAGACTTCCGTAGTACCTACCTGGACCTCCTGTGAGATTCTGGATCACTAATAATGAATGCTACAGGACTAGCCCTCAGCAGACTGTGAATCTCCAGTGGCTTTGAAGGGGAAGAGGGATAACTACCTGGGAATAAGAAAATTAACATCTGCAAGGGTAAATGAGAATGGAAAGCTCTTTTTGAATTGTCGTCATGGAATGGGTGAAATGCATTGGGTTTCCTTTAAGGAAGTAAATTCTATGGAGAAGTATAAGCTATGGGGGGGGGGGGAGAAGGGGCTGCAGGATATATTCAATGAAGAAAGGGTGTTCTGTCTCAGATGTTGTTTTGAAAGCTAAAAATTAAAATGCAGGGAAGTATGCCTGATCATTGATCATGGAAGTTTGATGTGGCAGCAGCCGGAAGACTGAATGACCAGTAGGTTAGTGAAGGATGAATAGATAGTGGCAGTAACCCAAACCCAGGAAATGGCTGAGAGTTAGAGAAGAGGAGCAATCGCCAAGGCCACTTGTGCACTGGGAGCTTTGGGAAGAGTAGTTAGTTTCTCATATGTATGATTTGAAGGAGCAAATACATACATAGCAAAATCAAACCTCAGTGATAGTAATATTGGTAAAGTCAGTAGATCTCACTGTTTAATTGTGTGTGTATGTAAGTCTATTGGGACCCTTCACTGGGACAGCTTTACAGGGAGCAACAGGCATAACACGCTGGGGAAAAAAGACATTTCCTTTCCTTTATTCCACGGTCTACTCTTCTTTCCAATTAGCTTCCTCCTTCAATCCTTTATCTCTCTTCCCTATCACGTCCCAGTTTCTCAGCTCATTCCTTTTCATTCAACCCTCCATCTACCATCACCCTTCTCACTATTACCAGCCAGCTTATGCGTTGCCCCCACCCCCTCCCCTTTTATTTTGGCTTCTGCCCTCCTCATTTCCAGTCCCGATGAAGCATCTCAGACCAAATTGTCGACTGTCTGTTCCCCTCTGTAGCTACTGTGTGACCTGCTGAGTTCCTCCAGCATTTTGTGCATGTTGCTCAAGACTTCCAACAACTGCAGAATCTTCTGTGCCTCTGAGCTTTGCAGTATTACTGTTTCATACTGGTGAAGTGTCTCTGATTTTCGTACCGTTTGTAAAAGAACGATAATCTGGAGGAGGAGAAAACATACATTTAATTATTTGGAGAAAATAGCACTTGGATATAGCTGCAGTTTCGGCTCTTTAGCTTTTTTTTTCTCCTTGGACGCTGAGCTTATTACGGCTGTTATAAAAATTCCACGGAGATGCCATTGAAACCTTTTTAACATATTCACATTTCAGAAAATAATTTAAAACAATAAGGTTATTTTAAAATGAGAACTGCTCCAGCTAAGTAGAGATTAATTAGCACTTCCCTGTCCTCCTCATTAACCGAATCAATGGCAGTAACAGTTTAATCAATGAAGAATAACTCCCTGAATATTATGTTGATCATGCTTTAATCATTGGAGTTTGCGGTATCTTTCTTTTCAGAAATTAAATGTTCACTTTATGAGGTGAAAATGCCTGGACATGTTTAGTATTGTTCTGTTATTAAATATTTAAAGCCACAGGCTAGGTGTTAATTCATTTGGACAGATTTTGATCTTTACAATGTGCTACTCCTTTGAAATCAGAGGAGAAGCCAGGCATATGTATTATTTGGTGTTTCGGATGTGGTTCTGCTGATTTGAATTATTGCATCCGAGTTGAAAATTTTGTAATTTTAAGCCCCATTCCAGAGAGTTGAGTGCAAAACAAAATCAAGTCCCTCCCTCCAACACAGAACTGAGGAAGGACTACACTGTCAGAGGTGCCAATTTTGTGTGAATTAATTGATTAATTATTTAATTTGATTTTTTTTTTGTTGAGATACAAGCGGAACAGGCCCTTCCGGCCTTTGAGGCATACCAGCCAATTGAAGCCTAGCCTAATCACAGGACAATTTACAATGACCAAATAATCTACCAACAGGTACATGTTTAGACAATAGGAGGAATCCACACATTCATGTTGAGAATGTACAAACTCCTTACAGACATCAGTGGGAAATAAACCTGGGTTGCTAGTACAGTACTGTAAAGGATTGTGCTAACCACTACTTTATCAAGGAACACCTAATAGCTGGTAGGAGAATGAGTATTCTGAAGGAAAACAATCTAAAAGTTCACATAAACCAAAATTCTCATCATTTGTCCAACCTCTCTGAATCCTTTAAGTGAATAATGGAGAGAGAATTCAAGGACATTGTGGCAGATGTAATTTGTCTAGACTTTCAAAATGCCTTTCATAATGTGCAATAAAAAATAGGTTAATGAATCAGACTAAAACATGCAGAATAATGGAATAAGTATTAGAATGGATAGTTCATTGGTTGATAGAGAACAAACACCGGAGGGTATGTGGAAGTTAGAGTTACAAAAAGTGAAGCTCCTCATGGATTATGAACGTTCAGTTTCTAATGATTGGACTTGAGTCAAAAAAAATATTTAAACATTTGGCACAGAATTTAGTGAGGTAATTAGCAATTAAGAAAAGCACAACTGATATTAAGGAAGCATGAATACTCTTTGCTAATAAAAGTAAAGAGATTGGAATCCAGGTTGGTTGAAAGAACAATGGGAACTGGAAGCACTAAAATAGAAATAATGAAAAGAAAAGCAGGTAATGTAAAACTAAAAGGCAAAGCACACAATTTATATATTGTGGCAGCCCGCACACGTGGGACTCAAACTGCCATCGGGAGCTGCAGGCAGACGCACGGTAGCGTGTTTGGAACTACCGGCTCGGGACGGACCTTCCGGGGACAGTCTGACATCACGTCCGCCCCATGGGTCACAGGTGCCCATGGGAGGGGAAATTTAAGCGCGCAATTTTCAAACAGTAAAGGCTTTCTGAGTTCAGCACTCTCTGCCTCCGTGTGTTTCTTTTGTAGCACGTTGCGTATACACACACACACACACACACACACACACACACACACACCCCTGAAATGCATGAGATTACGGTTAAGTATAAATCTCTCTCTTCCCCCATTTTCCAGATTTGCTGATAAATCTATTGTATTTTTGAGGAGCATTGCAACCAGCTCATTAGAGCATGGAATTAAATTTCCTGGTTTCAGCAACATTATAAATAAAAGTTTATTCTATTGTTCTTCCTTGCTATTTAAGCATGTACTTATCCTTGCAACTGTTAGTGCTGTTTGTCAGTTTTATTCAGCTCCCTTGAATTGACCATCAATCAAACAAGTTCTTTTGTGTTTATTTTTGATTCCTATAATTTTGAGTCCTGTGTTTCACCTTCATCGTCTTTGCTCCAATGAAAATGAATTAAATTCTGTAAGTCATTTCCAAATTTAGAATCCAAGCTCCCAAATTGTTTTTGATATTCTCATCTTTGCTTTCTCAAAATCATCAGTCAGATTGACCACATCAGCATTCAATGTTTGAACCACTAACTGTAAGTGTAATTTAAATGGCGATAAAATAATGCTCTTTCAAGGTTAAAATCAAATGGTCTTTCAATATAATCAGGAATTCAATAAACTGTGTTTATAACAGCTCTGCTTTGATTCCAATTTTTTTCTTGGTAGTCAATAATGTACCAAATTATTTTAATTCTCATGATCTCACAAATGGATTTTTTTTTAACGCTGAATCGTAGAGAGTAAAGTGTTATACTGGGAAAAATTATTCTCGAGCATAAGGGACAACAGAATTAGTTCCTGACCAAAAGTGTTAAGTAAACAGACAGTGAGGAATGGAGCAAATCTCAGAGAGGTAATTTATCCATTCAGTGATCTGTGAAATGCTTAATAAAGTTGAATTGTACAAGAGTTCAAGAATCCTTCAGTGGGGCAATGTAAAGTGATCGAGAATCTAAATGTTAAAAGACATGCAAAGGTGCTTGCAGAGAACAACTACAACCACACCTTGAAGGATTGCAGTAGAGGAAAAATTGAGATCAGCTTATAGCTTTGGGAGAAAGTCCCATGAACAGAGAAAACAAGTTCAAATGATATATCCATCATGTGGCCCCAGCAGGATATTTAGACCTGAAATTTAAGACTACGAATATTATTGTTGCAAGGCTACAATTGTGAGTCATCTGGCTTAATGGCTGTCTAGTCATTCATATGGTTAGCTCATTTAGACAGTTAAGAATAGTAGCAGAAACGTTTTGGTGAAATTGTGATTGAGCGAGGAAAGTATAGCCTCTGAAATTGCTGATTCTGCCACTCATTGCAATACAAAGGAAGTAAAAATGTGTAACTCTTAGTGTAATGACTGTGAGCTCACCTGTTGTGCTTATATGATTTTAGTTCCATGTTTGAGGAATGTTTGCCACTGAGCAATGTGGCAGATAGGCATTGCATGTGAGAAAGGGGAGCAATAGAAGAAATACAGCGGATACTGGGAAATTCAAAATACAAAATATGGAATGACTGGGCAGGTCAAGTAGCAAGCATAGAGAGAGAAAAAGCAATTGATGTTTCAGGTCTCTGACCTCTCATCAGAAGAGAAATCACAATTTTCATTAGGGTAACTTAGAAGTCAGCCTATCAGTGACTCTGCATGTTAATTCTCACTGAGAGCTCCAGGTCAGTTCTGGAAAGAAATTACTGACCTGGCAAAGGACTGTAGAGACTGCTATCTTATTGCTTCTTGTCAGCACAATATTAAAGCAGCCTGCCTTGACCAGCCAGTCTATGCTAATGTTTATTCTCCAAGTGAGCACTGGAGCAGAGTTTAACCCAGTGTTCCTGACCCATTGCAATATTGCCCTACGGCTTAAAAACAGTAAATAATTCCAATGAATTATCTGATCATCTTTTTCTGAGAAAGATAGCAATTCGTTCAAGGAGATAGAGGAGTCTGTAGATGCTAGAATTTAGAGTGACAAGAATCTTCTGCAGAAATTCAGCGGGGCAAGCAAAATTTGTGAGGGGTAGTGTGAGGAGTTAGGTGAAAGGATCATCATCATTTTGAGTTGTAACCCAGATCAGAGCTGCAGATTATAAACTGCATCCATGTCAATATCTTTGGAGTACCGTGCCAAAATAAATTTTCTTCAACCTCAGTACTGAATACCTCACTCATTTCTGAATAAGGGTCTTTGACCTGAAATATTGACTTAGTTTCCCTTTCTACGGATGAGACTGACCTGAGTATTTCCAATATTTTCTGCTCTTTATGTAGATATCACTTCATGGAATGTTTTACTTTTCCTGTTTGAGGAAATGGAGCTTAGAAAAATAGAGGGCTATGGGTAACCCTAGGTAATTTCTAAAGTCAGTACATGTTTGGCACAACTTTGTGGGCTGAAGGGCCTGTATTGTGCTGAAGGTTTTCTATGTTTCTCTGAAATGGTAATACAAGATAGGCTGTATCCTCAACTACAGCCAATATTCCATTAAAGAGAAATTTGATTGAATATCCTCCGACCAGTCCTCTCTCTGTCTTGTTTTGAACAGGACAGAAATATCAAAGAGCACTTAATTCTACAGGCAATTAGAGGTAAACTATGTGGTATATTTTTAGTTCCACTAATCAATTATAGGTATTGCTGTTGATATCAACAGCATAAATACCTTATTTAATAGTAAGTAATCACTTGCACATCATGATTGTGAAATTTTGCTATGCCAAACTTAGCAGTCCTCCATCTATAATGTACATTTATGACCTATGCAAAGGCTTAGGCAGGTAGATTTTGGGAGGCTACACAATCATATAGAGCTTACATTTGTTCTGGAATAGGAAATCAACTGTAATGGCCACTACTTGAACTTGTGGCTTATATATTTACTACAACAGCAAAACACGAAGAACAGCAAGTGGTTTTGTGGCTTGTGAATATGAGCAACAGTGCCATTTCTGTGGTGTCCATCTGATTCTGTGCTTTGATGTTGCGAGTAAAATGGTGCCATTAGAAAAGCTGCTGTGATTTTCTTGATCAGAATTTTACATACAAATTCATGTATCGATCCACTATTTTATTTTACCAAGTGTTGAAATACAGTGCATTTGATATCAGTGTCAGTTGCAGTGAATACTTGTCTGGTAATGACACTGCCCAAGATATTAATTGAGATGAGATTTATATTCTGCAGACTGCTGATTGTGATCTGACTGTTAACATGTATGCAAGATTGATTCCATACCAACTGTATAAAATTCCAACTTTTCCCTGCAAAAAAAAAATGAAAGTTGGGCTTATATTCTTTGAGATGGGGAAGAAGGAAAGACTTTTACTGTTGCAGAAATTATCAAAAGATCATTTGGCAGAGAATTTACTAAGTAGTCTATGCAGATGATCATTTGGACAAACACTTAGTTCAGTCTGTTTGAAATTCACTGTGTGAGAACATTAGAATATTCGTGTTTGGCTTGAAGCATTAGGATTTGCCAAGTAACTTGTGGTGTTCTATTATTACAAGACTCTAATGCTGTTCATTCTTCTTATTTGCTTCAGGGTAAGCTATACGTTTGAGATGTATTTGCTGTCTGAGCATGTCTTCTCCTTTGGAACTGATAATGCTGAAATCCTAAAAGACTGGACTAGGGCAATAACAAAGGTAAAAAAAAATATCTGAAATATATTCTTAATGTTGAAGATGTGCAAAAGTTTTTTAAATAATCATAGATATTTGCTTTTTGTTTCAAACTCTGCAAGTTAGATTTTATTATCTATAATGTTTAATTTGTGTCTGGTATACACTCAGGCATATGCAGGTGTGCGCATGCATCTACGTATTGACGTATTAGTTATCATTTGAAACTGAATTAAATAAGGAAGAACTGAGTCTAGGTTCAGGAATCAAAATATTTGAAACCCCAAGTATGGCTGACATTTCAATATGCTAAATGAGTTATGATGAGGATATATCAATTACCAAATACATTGTTACTATGAGCACTGTAAGATGAAATATATCTAGAAGGTATTTCCAAAGGTAAATGGGAGGCATTGTGAATCTCATATATAATAAAAATTCATGTTGCTCTTTTTCAACAATTAAGCACCACTTCTTAGTTTTGTTAACATTAAGAATTAATATGAGTGGAAAATGCATTGGTCTTGGAGAGAGTCCACTGTCACACTTGTAAATATATTATAGGGCATTAATGGCTTCAATAAGATGAGAAAACATAGGAATGTCATTTGACCACTTTAAGTCTGTGTGTACTAGTATTGTCACGAGTACTTTTAGACCTAAATGGAAACTGTTATGCTAATACCACTTAAGCTGCTTAATATTATGTGACAGCCATAATAATTCAGCTGATAGCTAACTCTCACCGATTTTCCATAGCGTGTTGCAACCAGAAGAGAACTGTGCCGAGATCTGCTCATCATAACAACATTGAGAAATACTTTTGAAAATCGTGAACCCTAGCATTATTCAGAAAACTTAATACCAAATAATTCAGCATGAACTTGAGAAAGAAGTTTAAAAAAAAGATCAAGATATTTGAATCAATACTGCATGAAATACAGTTTAATTGGGTGCAGAACAGCCACTTTTTCCTTTGATGCATGCATTCTGCCTTCCATATCCAACATGTGAAGATTTTTTTCTTGAAAGTAATTGAAGACAATCAACTAAAGTAGAAATATGGGATAACTTTCAGCTTTTTTTTGGATTAATGTATATGACTTTCTTTTCAAGGCACTGTTGTGCAAAAATTCATAGTTTTCCAAATGGCTTGTATATTCTAGAGTTTCATTCCTGAGATGGTAGAAATCCTGACCAAAAAGGATTATGAACTGATTGGTCGACTCTATTACAAAGATGTGCATAATCTGGAAAACTGGAAGGCAGGCTGGTTTGCACTGGAGAAGTCACAACTCTGCTTCTGTCCTGAACGAGATGTGGCTGAAGAGGATTCAGTCCATCTAAAGAAGCTGCAAGAACTTAGTAAGATTTTCCTATGTCACTTTCCGTTAAGCCATAGCATGGTAGAGCACAGAATCAGTTTCATTTCTCCGTTAGAGATCCCCAATGATTTCTACTGTATTGCTCTTTCAGAGTAAGCTAGCATTTCCTTTCTTCCGTTATTAAAATATAACAGTCTCCCTTTGGAATATATCTATTGAATTGTTCAAGAGATGAATTACTAAAAATAGCATTTAAAAAAATATATAATCTTACCAGTTTCCATCTGTTTCTTTTGATGTTACCTTAGGGTGGTGAGGGGGCTTGTGTATCTCAGTGATGCTATAAGCTATACCATGCAGACCTACTCAGGATGGACAGATCATGGCAGAGAGGTCAAACTAAATATGGTCTCCTGGACACACAAAATGCTGGTCTCAGCCCGAAACATCGACAGCGCTTCTCCCTATAGATGCTGCCTGGCCTGCTGTGTTCCAACAGCATTTTGTGTGTGTTGTTGTTTGAATTTCCAGCATCTGCAGAGTTCCTTGGGTATGGTCCACTAGAGATGGAAATGGCAACCCAGTCCAGTAATTTGCCAAGAAAGTCTTATGGTAAAGTCCATGAAGTCACGAAGAAGTGAACTCAACTCAACAACAAAGCTTTTAAAAAAATATAATCTTACCATTTCCTGCTTCTGGTTCTTTTTACAGTTATCTGCTTCTTTTAACATTTATCATACATTCCTACTAGTAGGAAGAGTGTCTCCTTGTACGCTCTATCAAAACCATTCCTTTTCTTCTCTTGAACTTCTCTATTCTTAAGGAGAATGATCTACACTCCTACTGTTTCTCAGCACAGTGAAGTCTATTTATTCTATTAAAGTATGCTAACAATTATGCATCATAAATTATAATTTAGAACCTCAGATGTGGTTAGTGAATAAGTTATCCTAAAAATGTTATGTCATTCCTAAATATATCTGCTCACAATTCACTAGCAGCAATTTTTAGAATCTTATTTATGGTGTCGTAAATCATGGTGTCATACCAGTGCACAGAGGAGGACCTGAATGAACGTCTATTTTATATAAGCCAAAAGTATCAGTTTGTATTTTGAGTCTGCACGACATTCAATCATCTTATAAAACTAATATTATAGTACACTTTTTTGGATTTAATTTTGTTTTTTTGTGTTCAATACTTTTTAAATGTGTTTAATATTGAAATGGAATATTTGCATTAGTTTTTAAGAGATTCTGCATCCAGAAGCTCTTAAACTTGCAATGAGGCACTAAGAATACAGTTGACAATAGGTGTCCCAATTTGCGTACTGCTAAATGGAAGATGAACTGAACTGTTATTGCTATTTGAAAATTTGAGCTTCGATATTTCCAAAGTACTTACTGATTTTTAAAGTATGAGTGGATATAACTTGCTCATGTTTTGTTGGAATAATGTTCTTGTTATAAGTGTTAAGATTTATATTTTTATGGCACATTTTGGTTCCACAATAAGCTAAATTGCTTTCTGGTGAATCAATCAATTCTAAAATCCAGTTATTGCTGATTATTGTGTGCAGAAGGAACTAGATAGACAAATTGGTGTATAGATGACATGTAGGGAATAAGTGTTAGCATTGAAATATCAGACTAATTTATATGCTACAAGATCTGGAGTAGCCCTTGAACCCAAAGTGTCCTGATTTAAAAAAAAATTGTTGTTGCTAAGACAGACAGGCACCGATAGGAACTTTCCAAATGGAATGTTCTATCACCTACCACCCTACCAACCTCTGTGTCCAGCACATAATCATCCGAAACTTTCAGCACCTCCAACTGGATCTCACCATAAGATATAGGAGCAGAAGTAGGCTGTTCGGCCCATCGAGTCTGCTCCACCATTCTTTCATGGGCTGATCCAATTCCTGCAGTCATCCCCACTCCTCTGCCTTCTCTCCATACCTTTTGGGGCCCTGGCTAATCAAGAACCTAACTATCTCTGCCTTAAATGCATCCAATGACGGCCTCCACAGCCACTCATGGCAACAAATTCCATGGAGTTACCGCCTGCTGACTAAAGAAATTTCTCCACATCTCCGTTTTCGATGGAAGTCCTTCAACCCTGAAGTCAAGCACTCTTGTCCTAGACTCCCCTACCATGGGAAATAACTTCACCATATCTAATCTGTTCAGGCCGTTTAACATTCAGAATGTTTCAATGCAATTCCCCCTCATTCTCCTGATCTCCATGGAGTACAGCCCAAGAGCTTCTAAACATTCCTCATACAGTAACTCTTTCATTCCTGGAATCATTCTTGTGAAACTTCTCTGAACCCTCTCCAATGTCAGTATATCCTTTTTAAAATGAGCCCAAAACTGCACACAATACTCCAAGTGTGGTCTCATGAGTGCCTTACATCACATCACATCCCTGTTCTTCTATTCTGTACCTCTAGAAATGAATGCCAACATTGCAGTTGCCTTCTTCACCATCAACTCAACCTGGAGGTTAACCTTTTGGGTATCCTGCATTTTGAATTCTCTCTCCATCCAAATAATAGTCTGCCCATTTATTTCTTCCACCAAAGTGCATGATCATACATTTTTTAAAATTGTATTTCATTTGCCACTTCTTTCCCATTCCCCTAAACTATCTAAGTCTCTCTGCAGGCTCTGTTTCCTCAACATCACCAGCTCCACCACCTATCTTTGTATCATCAGGAAATTTAGCTTCAAATCCATTAATCCTGTAGTCCAAGTCATTGACATACATTGTAAAAAGCAGTGGTCCCAACATATGACCCCTGTGGAACTCCAGTGCTAACTGACAGCCAGGCAGAATAGTATCGCTTTATTCCCTCTCTGTTTTGTTGTAATGCTTGCTAGTAACTTCCCTGTAATTCCATGGGCTTTTATCTTGCTAAGCAACCTCATGTGTGGCACCTTGTCAAAGGCCTTCTGAAAATCCAAGTACACCACATCCACTGCATCTCCCTGCTTGTAATTTCCTCAAAAAATTGCAGTTCGTTAGGTAGGCAGGATTTTCCTTTCAGGAAACCATGCTGGCTTTGGCCTATCTTGTCATGTGCCTCCGGGTATTCCTTAATCTCATTCCTAACAATCGATTCCAACAACTTCCCAGCCACTGATGTCAGGCTAACAGGTCTATAGTTTCCTTTCTGCTGCCTCCTATCCTTCTTAAATGGGGGAGTAACATTTGCAATTTTCCAGTCATCCGGTACAATGCCAGAATCTATCGATTCTTAAAAGATCATTGTTAATGTCTCCGCGATCTCTCCAGCTACTTCCTTCAGAACCTGAGGGTGCATTCCATCAGGTCCAGGAGATTTATCCACCCTCAGACCAATAAGCTTCCTGAGCACCTTCTCAGTCGTAATCTTCACTGCACATACTTCACTTTCCTGACACTCTTGAATGTCTGGTTAACTGCAGATGTCTTCCACCGTGAAGACTGATGCAAAATACACATTCAGTTCCACTGCTCTCTCTGCATCTCTCATTGCAATATTTCCAGAATCATTTTATATTCGTCCTATATCTACCCTTAACTCACTTTTCACCCTTTATATACTTAAAAATCCGTTTAGTATCTTCTTTGATATTAATCACCAGTTTCCTTTCATAATTCTTCTTTTCCTTCCTAATAACCTCCTTAGTTCCCTTCTGTAAGTTTTTAAAAGCTTCCCAATCATTTATATTCCCACCAGCTTTGGATTCCTTGTATGCCCTCTCTTTTGATTTTACTTTGGCTCTGATTTCACTTGTCAGCCATGATAGTGTCCTTCTTCCATTCAAAAATTTCTTCTTATTTGGAATATGTCTGTCTTGCACTTCCCTCATTTTTCACAGATGCTCCAGCCATTGCTGCTCTGCTGTCCTTCCTGTTAGTGTCCCTTTCCAGTCAACCTTGGCCAGATCCCCTCTGATTCTTTAAGGTAAGGGGAGGGAAGTTCAAGAGGGATATTAGAGGAAGGTTTTTCACTCAGAGAGTGGTTGGTGCATGGAGACAGATACACTAGTGAAGTTTAAGAGACTACTAGACGGGTATATGGAGGAATTTAAGGTGGGGGGGGGTTATATTTGAGGGTCGGCACAACATTGTGGGCCGAAGGGACTGTAATGTGCTGTACTATTCTATGTTCTATTTCCTTTATTCCACTGAAGTATCAACACATTGGAATTTAGCTGTTTCTTTTTAAGTTTCAGATTGAACTCGATTATATTGTGATCACTGTTCCCTAAGGGTTCCTTAACCTTAGGCTCTCTTATCACCTCTGGATCATTTCACAACACCCAATCCAGCATAGCCGATCTGCTGGTGGGCTCAACAACAAGCTGTTCTAAAAAGCCATCTCGTAGACGTTCTACAAATTCACTCTCTTGAGGTCCAGTACTGGCCTGGTTTTCCAATCCATTTTCTTGTTAAAATCCTGAACGATTATCATGACATTGCCCTTCTGACATGCCTTTTCTAGCTCCTGCTGTAATCTCCAATCCATATCCCGGCTGCTGTTTGGAAGCCTGTATACAACTGCCATTTGGGTCCTTTTACCCTGGTAATTTCTTACCTCAACCCAGAGACTCAACACCTTCCAATCCTATGTCATCCCTTTCTAATGATTTAATATTATTTCTTATACACGTGGCCACACCACCCCCACTGCCTCCTAACCTGTCTTTCAGATACACCCTATACTCTTGGACATTCAACTCCCAATAGCAGCCATCCTTTTGCCAAGTTTCAGAGATGGCCACAAAGTCATACTTGCCGATCTGTCGCTGAATTTCAAGATCATCCATTTTAGTTCTTATGCTGTGTGCATTCAAATACACTTACAGTTACTTTCTGTTTTAACTGCACCATGCCTCTATTGCCCTGTAACTCATCCCACAGGCTGTGATTATGCCTCATCTCCTGCTTGTTCTTTCTATAATCTCTATTGCTTGCTATCTTTGAGTTTTTTCTGTCTTCCTCTTCCTCAGCCCTATCACTTAGGTTCCCATCCCCCTGCCAAAGTAGTTTAACCCCTCCCTAACAGCTCTATTAAATCTGCCTGCTGGGATATTGGACGCCTTTGGGTTCAGGTGTAACCCATCCTTTTTGTACAGGTTATACCTCCTCCAGAAGATGCTCCACTGATTGCTCCCCACGCAACTCTCTCCCTCCTGGCACTCATCCTTGCAAGTGGAACAAGTGGTACACCTGCCCCTACACCTCCCTCACTACCATCCAGGGCTATTTTTCTCCGGTCCTGCTGAAGGGTTTCGGTCTGAAAAGTCAACTGTACTTTTTTCCATAGATGCTGCCTGGCCTGCTGCGCTCCTCCAGAATTTTGTGTGTGTTGCTCGGATTTCCGGCATCTGCAGATTTTTGCTTGTTTGTGATTCCAAATGGATCGGTGCATCCACTATTCATAGATTTTGCTTCATGAAGTCACTTTCTACCCGTGGCTCAGGATGGTGTATAGCGCACAAGCCATTTTCGTCAAATCAATTGGACTCTGTTTGTCAGGATTCTGTGATCCATGCTTCATTTTCATTGTGTTGACCAGCTCAGTAGAAAGATTTCTATCTTTTATAACTGGAATGCTGGATTCCTAAGGTTTGCACTTCCATGTTTTATATCAATCCAAAAAGTATTTTCTAAATATGAATGCAGAAGCTCTACAAGCATGTAATAATATTCCCAAAGGCCTTCACACAGTTTCTTGCTGTGACATCAGCAGTGGTTCTCAAGAACCTGGACGATGGATGACCATTTCTGCCACCTCTTAAAATTCCAGCCAGATTTATAGAGGAACAGAGAGCTATTCAGCAGTTGTCCGTTCTTTTACTTGCACCAGGCATTTCCTGTGGCATTCTTTTTAGAACTTTTAACATTATTTGATTTGTTCAATGAATCAATTGAAGCTAGCCATCATTTGCTGGGAGGGCTGTTATGCAGTAATTAAATTCAAAGGCCGAGAATTGATTCTCCACATGAAAACAGATTGCTGCTTAGGTGGTACTCAAATTGAACCAGCGGGTCTGCTGGATTTTCACCATGGAGTTTGACAGTAAAAAGTGTTAATGTTTTGGGTCACTTTGTACCCAACCATAATTAGGTCTTAAATTAAACAGTTGGGAGTACAAATATAAATTACCCATCCCCTGACTGAATTTTAAAATACACATAGAGTGATAACACACTACAGCACAGAAAATGCTCTTCAGCCTGTCCAGTCCATGTCAGCCATGATTGCCTGATCCTCCCTTTAGAATACTACTTCCTTTTTGGGACGTATCTATCCTGCACCTTCCAAATTGCTCTCAGAAATGGCAGGCATTGCTATTCTGCCATCATTCTTGCTAGTGTTCCCTTCCAATCAACTTTGGCCAGCTCCTTGCTGGTGCCTCTGTAATTCCCTTTACTCCCCTGTAATACTGATACATCCAACCTTAGCTTCTCCATCTTAACCTGCTGGGTGAATTCTATCATATGATGATTGCTGTCTCCTAAGGATTCCTTTACCTTATGCTCCCTAATCAGGTCTGGTTCACTACACAGCACCCAATCCAGAATTGCTTTTCCGTAGTAGGCTCAACCAGAAGCTGCTCTAAAAAGCTGTCTCATGGACAATCTGCAAACTCTCTCTCTTGCGATTCAGCACCAACCTGTTTTTTCCCAATCTACCTGCAAATTGAAGTCTCCGATGACTATCGTAACATTGCCCTTTTTATATGCTGTTTCTGTCTCCCTTTGTAATTTGTATCCCCCACATCCTGGCTACTGTGTGGAGACCTGTATATAAATTCCATCTGGGTCTTTTTACCCTTGTAGTTTCTCACTTCTTCCCACAAGGTTTCTATATCTTCGGATCCTATGTCATCTCTTTATAAGGATTTCATTTCATTTTTTACCAGTAGAGCTCCCTCCCCCCCCCCCATCCTGTCTGCCTACCTGCTTGTCCTTTCAATGCAATGTGTATTTTTGGATGTTAAGCTCCCAACTATGACCTTCTTTCAAGCACAACTCAATGATGCCCACAACATCATGCCTATCAATCTGTAACTGCACTACAAGATCATCTACTTTATTCTATGTGCTACATGCATTCACATGTAAAACTTACAATTGTCTATCCATAACCCTTTTTGATTTTGCCCCCATGTTACATTTCAGTTCATCTCACTGACTGTAATTTTGCCCTATTATCTGCCTGGCCCTCCCAACAGTCTCTCTGCACACTGTATCAACTGGTAGCTCAACTATCCTATCACTCCAGTTCCCATCCCCTGCAAAATTAGCTTAACCCCTCCGGAACAGCTCTACCAAACCTGTTTGCAAGGGTGCGGGTGTACCTTGGTACCTTGTCCTTTTTGTACAGGTCAAATTTTTCCCAGAAGAGATTCCAATGATCCAGAAATCTGAAACCCTGCCACCTGCACCAATTCCTAAGCTATGCAGTCATCCAGCAAATCATGTTATTCTTACCCTCACTGGCAGGTGTAATCTATCCACACCTGAACCAAAGTCTGCCATACCTCTCTCATCCACTTACTTATCCAGACTTTGCTTTAATGCTGCAATTGAATTTACATCTACTGCGTCCTCTGGCAGCTCACACCATGCTCACACTACTCTCTGAGTGAAGAAGCTCCCCCTCATATTCCCCTTCAATATTTCTCCTTTCACCATAAGCCTATAACCTCTAGCTGTTGCCCCATCCAATCTATGAGAAAGAAGCCTGAAAATATTTGCCTCATTTTACCTCTCAAAAATTTGTGTACCTCTATAAGATTTCCCTTCGTTCTCCTGCACTCTAAGGAAATAAGTCCTAAGCTACACTACCTTTCACCGTAACTCGAGTCCTATAAATTTCCTGTGCACTCTTTCAATCGTATTGGTATCTTCCCCATCGGAAGCTGACTATAACTGCACACGACGGTTCAAAATCAGCCTCACCAACATCTTATAAAATGTCAACATAACATCCCATCTCCTATACTCAATGCCTGATTTACCAAGGCCAATGTGGCAAAAGTTTTCTTTTACAGCCTTGTCTACTTGTGATGCCACTTCCAAGGAGTTATGGATTTGTATTCCCGGATCCCTTTTTTCTACCACACACCTCAGTTGCTTACCACTTACTGTGTAAGTCTCACCCTGGTTTGTCCTCCTAAAGGGCAATATCTCATATTTGCCTGCATTAAATCTCATCTGTCATTTTTCAGCCCATTTTCCCAGCTAGTTCAGATAGCCTTTCTTACTGTCCATTACAGCCCCAATCTTGATGTCATCCTCTCATTTGCTGATCTAGTATATTATTATCTAAAGCATTAACATAGATGATGAACAACAGACCCAGCACAGATCTCCAGTCAGAGAGACAACCATTTACTCTCGCTCTTCATCTTTTGCTCAGCTCAGCCAATGATGAATCCAGTTGACTATTTCATCCTAAATATCAAGTGTGTTAATTTATGACCCAAAGTCTCATACCAACCTTTTAGCTTTGACCCAACCTCTTAACTCTGTCAGAAGCCTTTTCTGTAATCCATGTAGACAACAATCATCATATTTCCTTCATCAACCTTTTTCATAATAGAAACACACTTTTTCTTGAATGCAGCTAGTTTAGCACTGGCTGTGTTTAAGGCACATCAGCTTTGTAAAGGAGAGATAATAGTTTCTTTTTCAATGTTTTCTTTTGTCTTCAATGTGCTGTAACACGTAGGTTGAATGTTATGGTATTGCTTTGCTATATGATCAATGGATGAATTTTGTTATGCTAGTCAATATTTGGAATAGATTTTCACAAGATTGAGTACAGGGACGTGGCTTCATCTGTTAAGAAATTGTTCTGAAGGGGAGGTGCTTTTAATTTTTTTTAACCTTCCTAGACAAATTAGTTAAAATGGGCTGTTTCTTTCAATTTATCTTTGATTTGTCATTTGCTGGCATTGTGGCTCCTTGTAGAAATTCCAGAATTATTCTGTATTGCTCAAGGTCTTTCTCTCTCCTTCCTTTAAACTATTTGTCTTTCAGCTATTACTTCCCAGTAGTTAGATGGGATAAATATTCTACACTTTGTGCTTTTAGCAATCACCATAACTTTGAATTATTCAATCTGAACAGCGTAATTTCTCTTGGCTTAACTTGTCATATCTTCCACTTAAAAAACAAAAACTGTCTACTACTTTTGTTAATAAATAGTCAAGGATTAATGGCTGAGATTTTATTACCATTAGTATGCACAATACTATGTAATTTAGCTACAGACTAGGGTCAATAGAAACAGATTAGAATTGGTGCATAAATAAATAGTTATGAAAAAGTTTTAGCTGAATATTTTTTGCATGCATATCATTCCAAAGAAGCTATCATACTTAATTTAAATAAGCTATTTCTATTCCTGGTTTTAATTGGCTTCTCTTCATCTCTACTAATATTGACCTACCAGGTAAAGGTACTTTCTTATTCATGTGTGAGCTGAGAATGAAAATGTCAACAACCAGTGTGGCCATGACAGTGTCTTATGATGCATGTGTATTATCAATAGGGATTACTAATAATCACCTGGAGTGGGTACCCTTGTGACTATATCGTTGAACTTAGGGTTATTCACTACACTTCAGGCACAGTCACAATGGTTTAGGCTGCTATTCCAGAGCCTTACCACGAGGGTGCTTCCCTGTTAGAAATTACTTCTCACAGATCAACATTAAATGGGGACATATGAAGTTCCTATAGCACATCTAATCACCCCTACAGTAGTAGTTATTCAAATTTAACACAGCTAAAATTGATTATCTGGTCACAAAAAAGAATGCTAGAAAAACTCTGATCATTTTGCTGTTTCGATAGGTTTGGATTTACTGACAGAGAAATGTATACGATATAATCCTGAAATTCTTTCTCGGTACTTTTTGTGCAAATTGGCTTCAGTGTTTGCTATCTTGCAACAATGACATCATGAGCTGAAAATTCTACAAAGTATATTATTCCTCTCACCGCAACTTATCAGAAAGTTGTCAGAACAGAAAGAACTTCGAGCAGAATGTAGATTTATACTGATAACCAGTCCTGCACATAAAATTGGCCTCAATTTCAAAATGAATGAAGAACTTCTTGAATTTTCACTAATTCAGAATCAGGTTTATTATCACTGGCATGCGTTGTGAAATTTGTTAACTTAGTAGCAGCAGTCAATGCAATGCATGATAATATAGAAAGAAAAAGATAAAATAAATAAGCAAATAAATTATATATGGTATATATAGTATACATAGTAAATAGATTAAAATAGTGCAGAAACAAATGTAATATATATATATTAAAAGAGTAAGGTAGTGTTCATGGGTTCAATGTCCATTTAGGAATCAAATAACGGAGGGGAAGAAGCTATTCCTGAATCACTGAGTGTGTGCCTTCTGGCTTTTATACCTCCTTCCTGATGGTAACAATGAGAAGAGCACATGCTCTGGGTGATGGGGGTCTTTAATAATGGATGTTGCCTTTCTGAGACATCGCTCATTGAAGATGTGTCAAATACTACGGACACCAGAACCCAAGATGGAGCTGACTAATTTTATGACTTTCTTAGCTTCTTTCGGTCCTGTGCATTAGCTTCCCCCCATACCAAACAGTAATGCAGCCTGTCAGAATGCTCTCCACAGCTTATCTATAGAAATTTTGGGGTGTTTTATGTGACAGACCAAATCTCTCCAAACTCCTAATGAAATGTAGCTGCTGCCTTGCCTTTTTTATAGCTGCATTTATACGTTGGGACCAGGTTAGATCCTCAAAGATTTTGACATCCAGGATCTTGAATGTCTCCACTTCTGATCCCTCTATGAGGATTGGTTTGTGTTCCCTTGTCTTACCCTTCCTGAAGTCCACAATCAGCTGTTTTGTCATACTGACATTGACTGCAAGATTGTTGCTGTGATGCCACTCAACTACCTCAGTCTACTTCTTGAGGAGACCGAGGTCTTTTGAAGTCCTCTCCTTCACATGTTCTGCCAGTCTGTTGTCGCCAGTACAATCTTCTAAGTAGGGATGTGCTGGGGCAATGGCATCAATATGGGTGATGCCAACAAGCTCAATGAACTGACTAGAAAGACAGGCTCTTTTATAGGAGTAAAACTGGACACAGTGGAAGGTGTGGTCAAACAAACGTTCCTACGGAAAATCCTGGTAATTCTAGACAGTGTTTCTCACCCTCTGCATGCCACCTTGACTGAACAGAGAGCACTTTTAGGAATAAGACAACTGTGCTGCTCCAAATAGTGCTATATGAGGTAATTCTTACCTTTGGCCTTTAGACTCTGTAATGAGTCAAGCTTTAGCCATTGAAGTGATAACCCCCCTACTGTTAGACTGTTTGAGGTAACTTATTCTTTATTTTTTCTTACTTCTCTTCTATTGTATATCTGTGCACTTGTAATGCTACTGTGATGCTGTCATTCCTTTTGGGATCAATGAAGTGCCTATCTATCTATCTCGCATCTGAACGTCCTCTCCTCTCCATCTAAGATTCTAAACTGTGCTCATTTCCAGGTGTTTAAAGAGGCTGTTGCCAATGTGCATTTATTGCAGCATATTTCTTAAAAAATAACATTTTACAGTTGTATACCATTTACAAGTTCTTAACTGGAAAAAGAAAATGCACATCATACATCCTGGGGTCAAAAAAGGAGCTATCTAAATTCAAATTCTTCCTTGAACTGGATATTTGTTTCCAAAAGAGGTACAAATCCAATTATATGGCCCTTAGGCTTCACTCAATTGCAGTGAACTTAGCTGACGATGACTTAACTTAGTCAACTGAGGATGAAACCAGAAGGGACCTGCTTCACATCAACATTCCTCAGATCGTTTTCATTCACACAAAAAATGCTGGAGGAACTCTGCAGACCAGGCAGCATCTAGGAAGAGAGTACAGTCAATGTTTTAGGCTGAAACCCTTGTCCAGCATTTTGTGTGTGTTGCTTGGATTTCCAGCATATGAGGATTTACTCTTGTTTGTGATTTCATTCACTATCCCTAAACTTCAACTGCTTCTCTCATTCTTTTCACAGCGGTCAGCATCCAGACTGAGAAACACAACGAGAAGAAGGATGTCTTGCTGCTGGTAGAAAAGGGAAGGTAAAGAAAGATTTCATCCCAAGTGTCCAGAAACTTAGTAAGATGTTGTGTTACTTCTCCTTTGGCTATGTCAGCACAATGCCGAAAATTAATATTGATCATTAATGCTTTAAATTTTTAATGCCCATTATTTTAGTGAATTTTAAATTCTGAATACTTATATATAGAATACTACAGCATGGTACAGTCCATACGGCCCACAATATTGTGCCGATCTTTTAACCTACTGTAAGCTCAAGCTAATCTTCCTACATAGCCCTCCATTTTTCTATCATCCATGTGCCTTATTTAAAATTTTCTTAAATGCTCCTAATGTATCCCCTTTGGCCCCTACCTCTACCACCAACCCTGGCAAAGGCATTCCACGCATTCCACATTCACCACACTGAATAATGCCTCTTATCATTTTGTCAAGTCACCTGTCATCCTGCTTCCTTCCAAAGAGGAAAGCCTTAGCGTTCTTAACCTATGCATCATGTATCTTTTACAAAGTCTGCTTAAGAATTCTGCATCATATTCTGCTGATTCTTGGTTAACATCTTGTGGTGAACTACATATACCTGTCTGGACACGCCCCCTGCTGACTGCTCCTGTGGCCCCTCCCACTGACCGTGGCTCCTCCCACAGACCCCGGTATAAAGGTGATTGAGGCCTGAGCCCTGCCCTCAGTCTCCAGGATGTAGTATGGTGGTCAACTACTGCTTGTTCTTTCTTCCAGTCAATAAAAACCGATATCTCACCTTCACATCTCAGAGAGAGTTATTAATGGTGCATCACATCTACTTATTCAAACTCCAATGTTAAGTAGATATTATTATTCCCTGGGTTCCAATGGTATCAGTGTGACAGCTAACTAGAGCAGAAACAACCCTGTGTGAGATTGTTGCTTTACAAATCAAGATACATTGATAGTTTATGCTTGCTGTTTCATTAAGTTGTTAATTATCCCATGACACATTTGCAGTTAGGTTGCAGTTAGGTGCTGTGGAGTTTTAGCTTCGGGAGAAATTGCATTCAGAATTGCTTTTTTTTTTGCTTTATTTCATTTCCACTTTGTCTGCCATCAAAAGTGAAATGTTAGAGCATATTTTTGCAGTTTTATTAATAAATGAAATTGAATTAGTAAATAAAATAAAGTTAATCCAAACGTCTGATTCACATTTAACTGAACAAAAGCAACACGAGTGAATCTGCAGATGCTGGAAATAAATAAAAAACACAAAATGCTGGCTGAACTCAGCAGGCCAGACAGCATCTATGGGAGGAGGTAATAACGACATTTCGGGCCGAAACCCTTCATCAGGAGGGTGAAGGGTTTCGGCCCGAAACGTCGTCACTACCTCCTCCCATAGATGCTGTGTGGCCTGCTGAGTTCTGCCAGCATTTTGCACATTTAACTGAATGTGACTTTACAAAAACTAAACACAACCTTTGTAATGATGCACAATTGTCAGCCCTGTAACAACCTTCCAAATAGTTTTATAATATATCTCTGCTCCTGAAATAAGAGTTAATTTTAAGAGACTTGCTGAAGGCCTGTACAGGGACACAATTAGTGAAAATCCACCCAGTAATTAACATTTTTTTGGCAGAAAGGACTGTTAAACATGGGACCAGCTTTTAGAGGAAAAGCTTTCTGTTCCTTTAGCACTTTGGGTGTTTTATAGATGCTGTCTGATCTACTGAGTTCCACCAACACCTTCTGTGTTGCTCCAGATTCTAGCATCTGCAGAGCCTTGTGTGACTCTAACTTTGGACTGGATGTAATTTCTAAAGACTTTTGTGCTGGATTGGACAATTATAGAAGAGTTGTGCTGTAAGGAACAATGTGCCTCGCAGAAACTTCTCCAGTCAGCAGCACAACCTGCACCAATAACCCGGACTCATCATGGAAGGTCGGGCAGTAGATGTGGAAGGAGATCCACGTGTCCTCCTAAGTTTTTGCTGCATATTCTTTTTCGTTCTGTTAGGTTGAAGCAAATGTATTGCAAACAAATGTATTTTTTTACCGTCTGTGATTTAATCATTGTGAGCGTTACCTTCCACTGAAGCCCCAGGAGCAAACTTGTCCATCTGAATTAAGAAAGTGATAACCTTGTCATCTTCTCTTTCATTTGCTACTTTTTTTTGTAGGTTTAACACTAAGACATTAAATTGTCCATAGCAAGGGAAATGAATTATTTCATCAAGGACTAAAAGTTTGTTCTAACCTTGCAGAACTCTGTATATCCATGGTCATACGAAGCTGGATTTCACTGCTTGGCATGATGCCATAAAGAAAGCAGCAGGTACAGATGGTAATGCACTACGAGACCAGCAGCTCAGCAAAAATGACATTCCCATCATCGTGGACAGCTGTATAGCGTTTGTTACACAGTATGGTAAGCAAGCTTTGTTCTACAGGGTGTCACTGCAAGTCACACAGATTTGCTTCCTTCATGCCAAAAGCAATTTTACCCATGTGTTTTATTGTTTTGAAATATTTTGTTTGACAAATATGGCAAACATATTTCATGTAGCTGTTCCTGCTGAGTTAGCTGTGAATGGTTGATTATAAGAATCCTCTTGGAAATGCAAATACTTCTTCCACAATGCACTACACGGCACCACCCCGCCCAAGGTCCTTCTCTGTTGGCTCAACCATCCTGAAATGTAATCTAAAACCATAGTTTATTTTTCTGTACTGTACAGCATCTTCTCAAGATTCTCTCTGCAGTACCCCAATGAATGGTAGGGAGACCGGTATGATCCTCCCAGCTGTTCTCACAATCCTTTGTAGGGACTTCTGGTTCAATGCTGGATTGCTCCCATACCAGATGGAGATGCAACTTGTCAAGATGCTCTTAATGGTGCTCCTGTAAAACACTGTTAAGATAGGAGGTGGGAGCCTTGATTGCCTCAATCTTAAGCTGCTGCGCCTTCTTGTTCAGGGAGGTGGTAATAAGGGACAAGGTGAGGTCATCCATGTTGTGAACTCCCAGGAACTTGGTGTGCTTAGCTCTCTCTGTGGAGGAGCCATGTATTCACAGAGGGAGATGGTTGGTCTTCACCTTCCTGAAGACTACAATGATTTCCTTTGTCTTCTCCATGTTCTGGCTTAGGCTGTTCTTCGCACACCAATCCACCTGCTGCTCCACTTCCTCTCTATACTCCGTTTCAGCGTCATCTAGATAAAGCCAATCACTGTTGTGTCATCTGCAAACTTGATGACAGTGGTTTGAGCTGGATCCTGTGAGAGTCAAGCATCAGCACTGTGAACAGCAGCGGGCTGAGCACACAGCCTTGCATGGGGAGTGCCAGGGCTCAGTGTAATAGGACAGTGACATTGCTGCCCACATGGATTGACCGTGGCCTTGCTGTTGAGGAGCCCAGTATCTAATTGCAGAGAGAGGTGTTGAGACCCAGCGAAGGACAGTTTCCCCACCAGTTTCTGGGGTATGTTGTCGTTCAGTGCCAAATTGGAAGATTATAAACAGCAGTCTGACATATGAGACCATTTTGCAGGTGGGATAGGACAGAGTGGAAGGCAGAGGTTATTGCGTCATCAGTGGATCGATTTGATAGATGCTGCCTGGGCTGTTGAGTTCCTCTAGTATTTTTGAGCCTGTTGCTTGGAAACGGTACAGTGTAGCTGGGAGAATAGCTTTAATGTGCTCTACGACTGGCCGCTCAAAGCATTTCATAATAGTTTATGTTAATACCACTGGACAGTAGTCATTTAGGCAGGTTACTGTTGCCTCCCTTGGCATTGGAATGATGGTTGCCCTCCTTGAAAACTGAGGGAACAATGGATTGTTCCAGAGAGATGTTGAATATATCCGTCAACTGGGCTGTGCAGTCTTTTAGAATCTGACCTGGTATATTATCAGGCCCTACAGCTTTGCGTGGATTTATCTGGCCAGGATCTTCCTTACCTCAACTTCAGCCAGACGGAGTGTCTACTTCCCTGTGGGGAGGGGTGCCTTCCTTGCCAGCATTTTGTTCTGCTCATCAAATCAGGTGTAGAAGACATTCACCCTCTCAGGGAATGCTGTCTATAATCCTCTGAGTTCTCTACCACGTGCGCCTTGTGTCTCTGGTAGTGTAAATTCTCTAAGAATGCTCCCATTTTGCCTTCCTGATGGAGCGTGAAAGCACAGTTCGTGCTTCCCTGAGAGCTGTGGCATCCCCCAGTCTAAAGGCAGCATCACAATCCTCAGCCTGGCACGGACCTCTGCAGGAAGCCATGACTTCTGATTTGCCCTCACCTGGATATGCTTCATGATGTTAACATCTTCAGTGCACTTCTCTACGTAGCTGGTCACGGAATCCACATATTCCTCAATGTTAACATGGCTGCCGTAGGTAACGTTCTCCAGTTCGTGTTATCAAAGCGGTCCTGCAGTGCAGAGGTTGCACGCCTAGGCCAGGTTTTCCCATCCTCAGAACTGGTTTGACCTGTTTGATCACTGCTCTGTGTGCTGCAATTGACATCACAGATGTAATGTGCTGTAAGGTTTCACTGCTAATATAATGGCCTCTCATTGATGTTTCATTGCTAAGGTAATTGTTTCTCTGTAGCAGCAATGTTTGGGTTGTGACTAGAGATAACGGGGGCTTTGAAACGTGTGCTATCCAATGAGAGGGATGCTGGTCTTTCTTGTGGGTCTGGGAGCAGGGACCTTGGGGTCTTTTGTCGGCAAGAGTTGAAGAGAGAAGACGTGAGTGGAGAGAGTTGGTAGACCGCCAGACGGAGTGGACTAGGAGCGAGGGTCCGAAGGTCAGCAGTGCTCAAAGGAGGTCGATGGGAAATGACTGGCTGAATTTGTGAGCTCCAACATGCACATTTGACTGTTTAATTAAAATGTGCCCTTTTTCTTTTTTACTTTCTTTACTAACCCTATAGTCAGATGAAGATTTATAAAGTTCAGTGGTTTAATTGCATATGGTGTACTGTCTGAAATTTTGTGAGTCAGGTTTGCAACTGGCCAACACATCTCACAGCATCCCCCCCAACTGAGATTTCTCAATTTGGCTTGCTGTCTTCCCCTAGACAAACGTGCTGGCCGAACCTGGGCATTACACAGATAAGTGATTTATGGGCACCTAGCATGTCAGTATAAACCAGGTCTAGTCACCTGATAGCAAAATCAACATGCTAGTGGAATATAGCCAAGATTGTGATTAGGTTTGCGTGGTTAAAAGCTCATGTGACAATGAAAATACCATTGTCATGTTTGGTTTAAATGTCACTGACGGCGCAGTAGAGCTAATTTAGTACCTCACTGGCATTAGCAGAGGGGGATATATACAGCTACGAACACAATTGTAGTGAAATCTCTCGGTACGTAAATCGGTCATTAGTTCACAAAATGAAACTCAATCATTGGCAAACAATGGGACTCCACTGCTAGAGCATCCAAACACCAGGTCTTATTTCTGTAAATGCAAATACTACCACCGCAGGTCCTGTCTGAGATCACTGGATTCCCTCAGCCCGAAATGAGCTGTAAACCTCCAGCTGGATTGCCGTGTCTGGGATAGATTGATAAAGCCGTGAATGTGGGAGATACTACAAATGCTGAACTTCCAGAGTAACACACACACAGAGTGCTGGAGGAACTCAGCAGATCAGGCAGTGCCTGTGGAAAGCAATAAAGAGCCAACGTTTCAGGCCGAGACCCTTCATTCAGATTTGCCTCGTTCCCCGAGAGGAAGTCCAGCACTGCATCCTCCTGTATAGGGCCCTCTATATATCGACTCAGGGAAGTTCCGTGAGCACATTTCGGAAATTCCACGACATCCGGGCCCAATTGGTGCTTGTGATTATCAAATCTAATAAAACCGTGTATTCTTACAACGCTGAGCAATTACTTTGCACACCTCCTCCACAAGTTCCTCGAGCCTGTTGGTGGGGATCTATAATCCAGCCCATTAGAGTGTCCACATTCTACCCATATGACCTCACTGGATGATTCCTAAAGAATGTCAACTCTAAGTACTGCTATTATCAAAATACTCTTTATACATTCCCACCAACACTCCCGAATTCCACTTTTACCTTATGTATTAGGGACAATTTACAGTGGTCAGTTAACTTGCCAACGTGGAAATGATTGGAATGTAGAGAAAACCAGAACACCCAGAGGGAAACCACACCATGATGGGGTGACCGTGCGAACAGCACAGCAGCAGCATTCGATGGTTAGGATTACATCTTGGTCACTGGAGCTTTGAGGCAGCAACTTCTTCAGCTGCATCACTGAATTTTTCACTTTTAGCATCTCTCCTCCTGTTAGTCTAAAATGATGGCTGTGGGAGAAGTAGGGCAATTATCAACTTGCTGTTTTAGATGAAGCCCTCCATCAGAACAATTTGCAATCAAGCTGGTCTACGCACCAGGTTTATTTCCTTTTGTGCTCCTTCAGACAAATTTCTCTGAACGGATAATTTTCCATCTCCTCATCCTCTCACACTTCCCCTGTGATGACCTTTATTACTGTCTTGATGCATCAATAACAATCTAAAATAAAAGCAGAAAATACTGGAGATAGTCATCATGTCAGCTGGCAACTTCTGTTATTATTTCCATATCCAGCATCTTCCAACATTTACTTTAGCCTCCTAATTAATGACCGTATGGGTTCCACTGTAATATTTTCAAGGTTATTCTATTTCCTTGATGCTTGCATGTTTTCCCTGTTCCCTTCTGTAGCTTTCAGACCTGTGCTCCCTGCATTGTCTACTCAATCCGATGAAGGCTCCACACCCGCAGTTCTGCCTTGTCTTTTCTGTCCGTGGGCGCTTCTTGAACTGCTGCTACTGTATTTTCTGTTTCAGTTTGACAGATGAGTGCTGAGATGAAGAAAAACAAAGGCAAATGCCTGTATCAAGTGCACTCTGCTCATGCAATGAATATACAAGTGACAGAGTAGAGTTTAAAGTAGTAGGGGCATGCTCCAGTGCACCATCGTGACATTTCCATTTCCCACAGAGTCTGTTTGTGCACCCTTCCTGAGTGTGATTGACAAATTAGAGCTGAATTATAGGCAACATTTTCTGTGCTGTGGACACAGCCTCTGAGAATTGCTTCAAGAATGCCCAGACTCAGTGCAATTGGGATGCTTAACTCTGAGAGTAGCAGCAAGTTTTAAACTTGGACGTTATTTATGTTGCGGAAGTGACTCAGCTTCTACTGAAAATAGTGTTCAAATTTAACATTGAGTCAAATACAATAGAGTGGCTCCTGGCCAGCCTGTACATTTGATAAGAGAAAAACAGGATCCTTCTTTTACCACTGAAAGCCTTTAGTTACCAGTTCTTAGAGGGCCACACAACAATGTAGGCTCTTGGACAAACTGAGTCTGCAGTGACCATCAAACGCCCATAAACACAAGAAGTTCTGCAGATGCTGGAAATCCAAAGCGATACACAAAAACCTACTGGAGAAATTCAGCAGGTCAGGCAGCATCCATGGAAATGAACGAACAGTCAATGTTTTGGGCTGGGACCATTTCTTCAGGACTGGACAGGAAGGGGGAGGTCACCAGAATGAAAAGGTGAGGGGAAAGGAAGAAGGATAGCTCAGAAGTGATAGGTGGGTGGGAAAGCGAAAAGGCTGGAATGAAAGAATCTGATAGGAGAGGGGAGAGGACCATAGGAGAGGAGGGGCACTGGGAGAAGTGATAGGCAGGTAGAGAAGAGGTAAGAAGTCAAAATGGGCAATAAAAGAAGAGAAGGGAAGGGAATTTTTTCTTTACCGGAAGTAGAAATCAATCAGGTTGGAGGCTATCTGGATGGTTATATAAGGTGTTGCTCCTCCACCCTGAAGATGGCCTCATGGCATAAGAGGAGGCCATGGACCGACATATCAGAACAGAAATTGGATCATAGTCCCCATTCCTGTTCTGATATGTCCCCATATTCCCATCAAAATTCTGCAGTTTATATCATTCACCCAAGTGCAAGGAACGATTTACTCATCAATTCTCATCACTTTGGCACTTCATCTGATATCTGATAACTTGCAACACCACCTCAGTGCTACGCTGGAGCAGCCTGGATTGTTGTGCTAAGACTTTAGAATCTGGAACATCCTGCTTTGGAGGGAGGAGCACCTTGGCATAGGATGTTGGAGGATAGGAAACCATGTCAGATAATCCTTGCTGCAGTAGAAATATACAGTCTACAGTACTGTAACAGTTGGATACTAAGTTAATTGCCAAGGCTGCTTTCTTGTGGATGGTGTTAAGTTGCTGTAGGAAAACTGTTAACAGAACAAAATCTGTAAAATGGGTCAGAATTCGAACCCAAGAACATTCTGTTCTGTGAGCTCAATGACTCATTGCCTTAACAATTTAATATAATAGAATAGCCCATGTGTAAAATGTGTGCTATAAAAGGAAGCACAATTAAATGTCTCAGTTTATTTGTAAAAGATTTAAAAAGGATAGAAAATTAGCATGGAAACATATCTAGTATTAAGCAAACATGAGGAAATCTGCAGATGCTGGAAATTCAAGCAACACACACAAAATGCTGGTGGAACGCAGCAGGCCAGGTAGCATCTATAGGGAGAAGCACTGTCAACGTTTTGGGCCGAGACCCTTCATCAGGACTAACTGAAAGGAAAGATAGTAAGAGATTTGAAAGTAGGAGGGGGAGGGGGAAATGTAAAATGATAGGAGGAAGACCGGAGGGGGTTGGGTGAAGCTGAGAGCCGGAAAGGTGATTGGCAAAAGGGATACAGAGCTGGAGAAGGGAAAGGACCATGGGACAGGAGGCCAAGGGAGAAAGAAAGGGGGAGGGGAGCAATTCTGTTAATACCCCTCCTCCCCTTCTTATCCCATCCCTAATATATTTAGTTATTTCCCCCCTCCTTTTTTTCTCTCTCTGCCCATCACTCTGCCTGTTCTCCATCTCCCTCTGGTGCTCCCCCCTCCCCCTTTCTTTCTCCCTAGGCCTCCCATCCCATGATCCTTTCCTTTCTCCAGCTCTGTATCTGTTTTGCCATTCACCTTTCCAGCTCTCAGCTTCACCCAACCCCCTCCGGTCTTCTCCTATCATTTTGCATTTCCCCCTCCCCCTCCTACTTTCAAATCTCTTACTATCTTTCCTTTCAGTTAGTCCTGATGAAGGGTCTCAGCCCAAAACGTCGACAGTGCTTCTCCCTATAGATGCTGCCTGGCCTGCTGCGTTCCACCAGCATTTTGTGTGTATCCAGTATTAAATTCAGTTTGTGAGCTAACACTCCAGCACCCTGTTTCCCTGAAGAGTAGATTACTGTAGTCTACATCAAGTAAACTGCTCAGCAGCCAGTTATGAAGACAAAGAAAAATCCCACTGAAGGATTTCGGCCCGCAATGTTGACTATCCTCTTTTCCATAAATGCTGCCTGGCCTGCTGAGTTCCTCCAGCATTTTGTGTGTGTCGCTTGGATTTCCAGCATCTGCAGATTTCCTATTGTTTGAAAAGTCAAATGACCAGGTTGTGACCAACATGATTCTTTTCACCTCTAGTATCGATCCATTCTATGCCACAACTAAACTTTGTGTATTTTTATGTATGAATAGAACTAGAAGCGTGGCCTAGTGGGCAAGGCATCACACTAGTAACCTGAAGGTCACTGGTTCGAGCCTCAGCTGAGGCAGCGTGTTTGTGTCCTTGAGCAAGGCGCTTAACAACACATCGCTCTGCGACGACACCTGTGCCAAGTTCCTAGTCCCCTTCTCTTGGACAACATCGGTGGTGTGGAGAGGGGAAGGCCTGCAGCTTGGGCAACTGCTGGTCTCGCTGGGCCCTGGAAACTCCAGGCGCAGATCCATGGTCTCTCAGACCGACGGATACCACCACCAGAACTAGAAGATGCAGGTTTTTATCTAAGGATGATAAGGTGGTTATCGATTGGATAGTGCACAAACCAGACGACAATATTCTGATGCGTCATTTTAGAGAGTTTATAGATTTGCAGTTTATTAGAATAAGCTCAACATTTCAATAATGTCAGATGGTAGCTTACCTTATTTTCTTCTCAAGGAGGGCCAGTGTTGTAAGCATCTAGCACCTCCTTAAGGCAGATCAAGCTTGTGTGACCTTTTGCCAACTCCGCTGAAAACCATCAACTTTCCACCATCCTTACCATAAATACAAGACCAAGAATGCATAGAATGAGAATCAGGTTTATTATCACCGGCATGTGACGTGAAATTTATTAACTTAGCAGCAGCAGTTCAATGCAATACATAATATAAAAGAGAGAAAAATAAATAAATAAAATGGAATAAAAATAATAATAATAAATAAATAATTCAATTACAGTATACATATATTGAATAGGTTAAAAAAAGGTGCAAAAAACATAAATACTGTGTATTAAAAAAAGTGAGATAGTGTCCAAGGGTTCAATGTTCATTTAAGAATCAGATGGCAGAGGGGAAGAAGCTGTTTCTGAATCACTGAGTTTGTGCCTTCAGGCTTCTGTACCTCCTACTTGATGGTAACAGTGAGAAAAGGGCATGTCCTGGGTGCTAGAAATCCTTAATATTGGACGCTGCCTTTTTGAGACAACACTCCCTAAGGATGTCCTAAAAACTTTGTAAGCTAGTACCTAAGATGGAGCTGACTAGATTTACAACCCTCTGCAGCTCCTTTCAGTCCTGCGTAGTAGCCACCCCTCCCCCCATTCCAGACAGTGATGCAGCTTGTCAGAATATTCTCCACTGTAGAAGAAGTTTTTGAGTGTTTTTGTTGACATGCCAAATCTCCTCAAACTCCTAATGAAGTATAACCACCGTCTTGCCTTCTTTATAAGTACATCAATATGTTAGGACCAGGTTAGATCCTCAGAGATTTTGACCCCCAGGAATTGGAAACTGCTCACTCTCTCCACTTCTGATCCCTCTATGAGGATTGGTATGTGTTCCTTCATCTTACCCTTCCTGCAGTCCACAATTAGCTCTTTCGTCTTGCTGATGTTGAGTGCCAGGTTGTTGCTGCAACACCACTCAACTAGTTGGCATTTCTCACTCCTGTACGCCCTCTCGTCACCATCTGAGATTCTACCAACAATGGTTGTATTGTCAGCAAATTTATAGATGGTATTTGAGCTTTGCCTAGCCACACAGTCATGTGTATACAGAGAGTAGAGCAGTGGGCTAAGCACACACCCCTGAGGTGCACCAGTGTTGATCGTCAGCAAGGAGGATATGTTACCACCAATCTGCACAGATTCAGGTCTTCCGGTTAGGAAGTGGGGGATCCAATTGCAGAGATGGGTAGAGGATTCATAGGATTCCTATGAATGTGATGAAAATAAAAAGAAAAACAGACATTAGTTCCTCTTTATATAACTCATAATGTAACAGTGTACCCACTGAATAGTATGAGAATGAAACTGATAATGGCACATAATTAGTACTGACACCTAAAAGCTCAGTACAAGGGTTTTAAAGGAGAGTTGTAGAATGATGAAAGGGCGGTGGAAAAATTTGGGGAAGGAATTCCAGTGCTTAGACCTTTTTGCTTCTGAGTACACAGAACCAGTGACAGAATGGCTAAGTTCAGGGATGAGTGGTCAACCAAAGTTGGAGGAGCTCTAGTATTTCTGAGGTTTAAAAATGTTGAGGCGATTACAGAGGAGTGAGATCAAACAGCAGTTTGAAAAGAGTGATGACATCTGTAAAATCCAAGGCAGAATCAATGCAGCTGCAGAGGGGCTGATGGGTAGGCTGGTCCTGATTTGAGTTCAGATACAGGCATTATATTTCAAGTTACTTTAGAATTGAAGGCTACCTTGCCAGGTATGCACTGAAATGATCAGATCTAGAGACAACAAGGGTGCAATGGTAAGGCTGTGTAATGTGTAGCCACTGATCTGCCTGAGAGTAGTTCAGGCAACAGCATTGCAGTGTGAGCATATGACTGGTGCCTGCAAATACTGCTGGGCACTGACTTGAGTGATGCACATGAAGAATAGAATCCCGCATAGTCAAGGTACGTCCATGGGTTGAATTGTGCCCGTCTCTGCAACACACAAAGACAATGAACACTTTGCCTCAGGGAAGTTCCCCAATCTTTACAAAGCTGCACATTAGTTCTGTTTCTGTACTCTCAATAAAATTATTTTTAGTTTGGCCCTGTGGAACAACGAGCATGCAAGATCTTGTTCAACCAACATGGTATAAGTAATTGGAGTTAATTGCAGATCTCTCCAGCTGAAACTCATAGGGAATTCCATATTTAGAAGTTGATGGTCACACTGATTATAAAAGCCACTAAGAAAGTGCTTCTTGCATGACCATGAATTTTGTCGTATCCTTACTGCAAGTATACGTGTACTTCAAATGCTGTTTTGGAGACAAAATAACAGCCACAATGCACAAAGAATGGATTTGATACAATTGCATTTTATAACCCTCAAACTCGGAGGACCTACATACTACGCAAATTTATTTCTCCTGTGAAGTTGTTGAGCCTTGTAATGTTTACACTGTCAGTGACGATAAGAAGGAATCACTTGTTTCGGTGAACAAAGATGTTGTTTTCTAATAGATAGAATGCTTTTCATTTAGCCATTTCATTGCTGGTGACCACTTTGTATTGTTCATTCAGAAGATGCAGTAACTTCTATTACTTGGTATTGCTTGTGGTAGTTGGCATTTTTATGTCAGCAGTAAAAATGTACGTGTATCTTATGGAAAGTTGGGAGCTGATGCAATTCTGCTGGAACTTCCACTGAACCTAGACAGGAATTGTGAAACCATTCATTTTAATGATAAGGAATGGCTGCAAGGAATGATGTAAGTATCAGGTAATATTCATTTTCTACCACATTTGCTTTAGTTATTTCTGGTGTTTCTTTTTACTATTTGTTTAATTCAACTTATTGTTTTTGAGTTCTTTTGGACTGTTCAAAGATTTTGATAATCTTGACTGCTGACAACGCCTGGCTTGTGTCCTGGCTTGGCCAAAGCATTCACAAGTGAATCTTGTCTTCTTCACCATCTCCATCTCTCTGCATAAGGCCCCACCCAACAAAATGTAGTGTTAGGGCCCTCAGGGCCTCAGAATAATGAAAATCTGGCATTTTGAATAAGGACAGCATTGACAATGTTGAGGTATCTGAGTAGTCAAGGCATCAAAGGTTATGGTGAGAAGGCGGGGGAATGGGACTAAAGGGGAGATTGGATCACCTCATGATGAAATGGTGGAGTAGACTCGATGGACCGAATGGCTGACTTCTGCTCCTTTGTCTTATTGTCTTATGGACAGCTGGTCCAGAAAACTTTATAGTTGGTAGGCAACTCAATGCTGGCAGAATATTCTAGCTCATTACTTTTCAGTTTATTAATAGCCCTGTGATGCAAACCTGTATCAGCACAAATAAATACATTGTTTATTTTATTTTGTGGAATGAAGCCTTTTCTTTCCAGCTAAGTAACTGATACACTTTGTGTTCAATATTTAATTTCAATCATCAGGTCTTGGCTCGGAAGGAATTTACCAAAAGAATGGCACACCATCACGAGTTAACCAGCTGTTGGATCAATTCAGAAAAGATGCCAGAAATGTGAAGTTGAGATTTGGGGAACATCAACTGGGTGACGTAGCAGATGTGATGAAGAGATTCCTGTTCGAAATAGATGATGCTCTCCTCACCAAGGAATTATATCCATATTGGTTGTCAGCATTAGGTAATATAAATGTTTCTATAGACTCTGAGTTTTATCAAATTATCAAGGTATAATCAAATTAAAAGTGTAATTTTCCATCTAATTTTCAAAAAGGCCTTAAGAAGGTTTGTTTATCTTTCAAGCACAGAGAAATGAGCTGCTGGACTTATTCAGTGGGTCAGGCAGCATCTGAGGAGGGAATTGCAGCTGAAGGGCCTTATCCTGAAATGTCA
This sequence comes from Hypanus sabinus, assembly GCF_030144855.1. Lineage (NCBI taxonomy): Eukaryota > Metazoa > Chordata > Chondrichthyes > Myliobatiformes > Dasyatidae > Hypanus > Hypanus sabinus. The sequence goes on along the minus strand of NC_082719.1, from coordinate 41,595,913 downwards.
CTTGAACATATCCTTCTATAGAATATGCCTGACCTGCTGACTTCCTCTAGCAGTTCTGATTTTTCACTTCAGATTTTAGCATCCACTATCACTTGGGTTTTAGGTTATATATTCTACCATAAACACAAGAGATATTTTTTTAAATGCTGTAGGGTCTCAGTGCAAAACATTGGCTCTCTATTCCTCTCATAAATACTGCCTGACCTGCTGAGTTCCTCCAGTATTTTGTATGTGTACTCTATATACTGCACCAGAACAGTGGTGGACCAGATCTGTACATTTCCATACTAATGTTATTATTCAGTAATTTTCATTTGCTGCATCGTCATTGGTCATCTCCTTGAAGACATTCAAAATTTCTGCAACTTTAACAGATGTATTTGACTCCAATGTGTTTCAGTAAAATTCTCCTTCCATGCAAATCTCTCAACTCACTTGCCATTCACTGTCAGCCTTCAGGCATGTGTTTTGATCATGCCAACACACACTGGTAACCAACCCAAAATATTGAACTGTTTGTGCAAGATTGTCAGCTGCGGAGTATCAGGACCAGGCAGAGAAAATACCTACTGCACCCTGCATCACCTCCAGCATTCAGTGGTCCACCAGAAACATTTTGTGTTCTATATGTAACTCCCTGGGTCGCCTCAGGCTCGCTCAGCTCGTTCTCGTCTAGGGGGAGCAGCCTTCGGCCCCGCCAAACTGGGTAATCAGCTGGTGTGGATGCTGTGTGATGTCCCCGCCTCACCCAAAAACAGACAGTACACCATATGCGATTAAATTAAACCTTTCAATTTATAAAGGTTACTATAACTAAGTGATTAATAATGATACAGTATATATGAAGAAAAAAATTTAAAAAAGGCGCCAAACTTATCAAAGTCCAAACCACTTCATGCACAACCGTTGGAGCTCAATTACTGAAGTCTTCTGGCCACCATTTGATCCCCTCCGAACTCCTTGACTCGCAGCTCAGGACCCTCCGAAGTGGTCAACCAAGCACATCTAGCTTCATCCCCTCTCCTCGGAGTACCTCCTGGCCTCAGACCTCCGCTTGGGGTCCGTTCCTCACCCAGCTTACAGCATTGTGTCCTCTCTCTCACCCCCTCACACCGATCTCCCCAAAAGCCCGCCAACAATAGCTTACAGACTCAGAAGAAAGAACAACATTAATCCCAATTGGTTTACAAAGGAATACAATTCTCGTTATCAGTAAATTTTAACCCAAACAAGCTTCCAGCACTCTCTCGCAACAAAGAAGCATTTCTGCTTTTAACAAAACAAAGAAGCCATTTTGATTACATACACAGTAACAAAGAAAAAAGAAGAAACCCCCTTTACATATAGTATCAAAGTTTAAAGTCAAACTCTTTTATATATATTATAGTATATTATCAAACTCTTATAGTATATTATCTGATATACTGTTACTATATGACTGAAACACACAATACATCACATCATAAAAATCTTTTAATTCACTTGCTAATTTAACTATATCCATGTAAACCCTTTCTCAGGTATTTAGATGATGCCTTATTTGTGTTTTGTCATGGTGCTAAACTCTATGTATATCCGAGGAGAGGTTAAGTAGTCATTATCAGGAAAATGGCAAATAAAATTGATGTTTGCAGAGGAGGATCTTAAAACAAAAACATAGTTGTTTGTTGAACATTATGAAAGAATGTATTCTGGAGGAAACTGTGGATTTGGAAGTGAGCCAATATTTAAAACAAAAAAAAATAGATTGTAACTGCCAGAAAGCTGGCTGCAACCCATTGTTTCCCTTGTTTAACTTTAATGTGTGACAAACTCTTCCCTTGAAGTACATTGCCTAGTCAAATGGTAATTATTTAATTGGAAGCATATCTTAGAGTACTTCTAAATTTGTCAGTGGATCCATCAGTTGTCGCAAGCTTACTAGAAAGCTTATCAGTAAATTAGAATGAGAGCAGAGGGGAGGCTGATGGAAAACTTGTAATAAAAACTCATTTTTAAAAATACTTTTGTTGAGTGTATAACTCCACTTATTTTTCCTAGAGATCATTTTGTCATTTAATTTAACAGAGTGGCACAGTGGTCCTGCTTTTAACATCTTTGGTCACATCAGGAACTCATTAAATCTGAGCAGGTTTCTTATTCCTAACTGAACCAACTCCTCACTGAATTCAATGGTGCATGAAACAATGAATTATTAAACGGATCAGGCAGTGAGGAATCATGAGCGACACTTAAAGTGCTGGAGGAACTCAGCAGGTCAGGCAGCATCCATGGAGGGGAATACATAGTTGATGTTTCAGGTCATGATTCACCTTCATCCTCATCTCCTTTTGTGAAAATTCATCCCTTATAACTTTATCGTTCTATTAGCTATCTGAAAATCAGCTTTGAAATAATATTTTGTGGTCTTCATCACACCCTTTTCACACCACTGCAACATACCCAGAACTATGAGCTGAATGAATTCAAATGGCGGTTTGGGACCTGCTTTCCCATGCAATTTCCACACCGACTGCTCCCAGCATACCCTCAGTGGCCACTTTATTAGGTAGTTCTCATTATAGTAAACATCTAATAAGCCAATCATGTGTGCGCAACTCAATGCTTTAACACATGCAAACGTGGTCAGGAGGTTCATTTGTTGTTCAGACCCAACGTCAGAATGGGGAAGGAAACCTATCCGATTGTCTTTGACTGTGGGGTGGTTTGAGTATGAAACTGCTGATACTGTATACCAGGATATTCTGGCACAACTAGATTTACAGAGAAGGGTGCGAGAAACAAAAAAAAACATCCAGGGAGGGGCAGAAATGCATTTTAATGAGAGAGCCAGAGGAGAAAACCAGGCTAGTGCAAGCTGACTGGCAGGTGGCAGAAACTCAGACAGCTGTGCATTACAGCAGTGGTGTGCAGAAGAGTATGTCTGAATGCACAGCGCGTTGAACGTTAAAGTGGTTGGCCTACAGCAGCAGAAGTCCATGAACCTACACTCAGTGGCCACTTTATTATGTACAGGAGATATCTAATAAAGTGGCCACTGAATGTACTGTATATGCAAGTTAACTATTTTTGTCTTGGCCTACTTAATATAAAAGCAGTGTAGCAGATTCTGCAGGTGTTGCTATTAAGGCAACATGTTAAAAGATCTTAAGTTCATTTGGGTTACTCTGTATTATTCTTCTCTTTGACATTCTAATAATCCAGCTGCTAGTAGGAATTTTCCTTTGGGAAGCTGATGGTGAATGTATTGGAGAGTATTCATTCTCATTGAAGTCATGAATTAGTTTCTATTAATGGGCTTCGCCAGAAGACTGCATTATTTCTCCTACACTCTCATATCAGAGGACCAGTTCTGTGACTTACCTGGTTGTGTGCTCCAGTAACTGCAAATAGCAACAGATATGATTCTAATGTAACATAAATGTTTTGGAAGGGTCCTTCTATTGTTCTTACTGTTGAATATTTAATATTCAGTAACATTTGAGTAATATTGTAACTATATTGTTTGAGCATTCTTTGTTGTTTACATAATTCATTACGGGTTATATGTAGAAATACATGAATGGCATACGCCATTATGCCACCATGTCATATGCTTGTGCCTCACTTAAAATAAAAATGAAACTAAGGCACTCATTCCTGATTCCAAGTTTCATTTCAGTTAACTTTGTTTTGGAGTTACAAAACAAAACACTTAATGGCTTTCAATGTTCTATTGTAGGTACATCATTAATTTTAATCAGCCACTGAAACTTCTTGAATTTTTCACCTTACAACAGAATGATGCCTCACCCTTCTGTATCATCTCAGAATTTATTGGCAAAATCTTGCTGACGTGAGTCTCTTTCACGCAACATGCCCTATCATCGTCCACCTAAAAAGGTTTAGATCCTGGGTCGAAATATCTTACACCAGCTACAAGATCTGAGTAATGTTAAGTTTTCTACTTGTCCACTAAGGAAGACCTACCACCAAAGAACTACTGACAGAAGCTATGGAAACTTAGCAACTTTGTCAGCTGTCAATGCTTATTACTCTTCTGTGTATTTCTGAGAAGCATTAAACAAAGTTCATTGGGAATGGGATCCAAGAGACAGCATGAATACCCAGGCTTCTCAGTGTGATTGAGCTCTTCTATTGGACTACTTAATGGCCAGTGTTGCTATGTAAATTCATGTAGTCTCTTTTTGACCAAACATGCCCCGAAGTCTCTGACTTCCATTACAATTAGTAAATGCTGGCAATTCTCTTCAGAACAGTCTACACTTGCCAGTAAAACCAGCCACCCTAAGTTATTGAATATTGATGGGTCTTGCAAGAATAGCATACGTTGTCCATCGCTTATTGTCCTTCAATTGGTATCTGTGAGCCACCACTGCCAGGATTTAGGCCCAGTGGCATTAAGGGAACAGTGATAACATTTGAAGCTAGGATAATGCGTAATTTGTCAGGGAAATTGCATGTGGTGGTGCCTCCATGTTGTTTCTCCCCTTGTCCTCCAACTTGTTAGAAGACAAGGTTGTCAAGCCCTGGCGAATTGCTGCTTTTCATCTTGTACAGTGGTAGTTTTGTACCTTGTCACTTATGCTGGTGACAAGGTTTAAGGTGGTGAATGGTGTTCTGCCTTACACTAGTGCATTGTCCTAAATATTATTGACCTTTTTCTGATGGAAGCTGAAGCACTATTCATCCATGCTTGTGGATGTCTGCCTTGTAGGTGGTACAGAAACTTTGGAGAGACAGGTTAATTATTTTTCTGCTGTATATAATTAACCTGCTTCTTCCCTGTTCTACAAGAATAGTATTTATATTTCAGCTTTAGTTCTGATCAGGGACGTTCCAACACCCCTACCCCTAGCCTATCCAGATGTTGGGACTCATTAGTGACAAACCTGTCAAAGATCAAAGAGAGATTAGATTCTTGTCTGAGATTATCATTTCCTTGTATTTGTGTGGGGTAAACTTTGTCACTCATTAACAGTCCAAATTTGTGTTGGGCAAGAGATTCATTTCAGTATCTGACAAGATGAGTACCGTGCAGTCACTCTCAACAGCCCCACATTTAACGTTATGATGGAGCGGTCATTGATGAAACAGATGAAGTTAAATATGCCTTGAGTTGTTTCAAGGAATCCCTGCTGCTATATCATATTAGGATGCAATGGTAGCGTAGCGGTTACCATAACACTAGCACAGCTCGGGGTTCGGGGTTCAATTCATACACTGTAAAAAAAAAAAAATGCTTTTACATTCTTCCCATTTGCACATAGGTTCTTCCAAATGCTCTGGATGCACCAATTAGTAGATTAATAGGTCAATGCAAATTTTCCTGTGATTGGGGTAGGATTAAATGGTGGGTTGCTGGGTGGTGCAACTCATTGGGTGTGAAGGACCTGTTCCCTGATGTAAATAATTAATGGCACCAAAATCCACAGCCCATTTTTCTTTAAACAATATTATTATTTCATCCGCTGCAACACTTTTTCCTCTTATCCCCAGTGGCTTCAGTTCGCTTAAAGTTGTTTGGTAACTCTCTTTGTAGAATGGCAAACAGAAGTAATTCTCATGTCAATAATTTTTTCAAAATTTGAGGTGAGGCTTGGAGCCTAGTGGTCCAGGCAGGACTCAAATGAACATTGTTGAACATCTTATTGCTAAATAAGTACTGTAGTATAGCACTGTCAAAAGTGCCTTTGATCAGAGTGGTGATGTAACTGTGATTGGCAGGATGTTTCCTGCTTCATGTAGATAGAAAAACCCTGGGCAATTTTCCATATTGTCAGGTAGATGTCAGTGTTGTAACTGTACTGAAGCTTGGCTCGAGGCACATCTAGTTCTGGAGCACAAGTACTATATTATGTCAGCTGATATGCACTAATTAAAGTTTTGCTAATGCAAAGCAGCATTATTTTTCTACAAATGTCATACAACTCTGCCTGCACTGCAGCTTCTCTCTGACTAAGAAATATCAATATGTGTTGTAACCTTTCCTTAAAGTTGGATATGTCAAGAAACAAAAGTTCATTTTTCAATGGCTAATTTTACTCATTTAAATATCAAGTAAAATTGCTTAAACTATTCTCAAAATTGTTTTTAACAAATTTTGTGTCCTCCTTCATTGGTCTTTATCTATACAACATCTCTTTTCATTCAGTGCAGCAAATGTTTATGGAAATTTTTAGTATGATTTAAGTATGTAAATTGCATTTTCAGAACCAAATATATTATTCATTTATTTTTGCATGTTTCGCATGGATATTTTAAGTACTGTATGTAATTCTATAAAAGATGGTAATAATGTGCGATACAAACCCCAAACCACAAATCGCAATGAGTTTCATAAATCGTAAAGCCCTGGAGTGCAAAGGCATTTCGTGTGTGCAAGTGAGCTGCTGAATGAATTCACTGAAAGCAGAATTGCATGAAAGTTTTGTTTGTTAAAGGGGAAAGTGGAAATTAACTCCCTGCAGAATTCTGTAAGCAGAATCTTCCATGCCATAAAGTGCTTATAATTTCATTAAAATGAGTCCAGCTGCAAGAAAATACACAATTTTGCCAACCCTGTTAACTTGTGTCGGTAGGGGCTGCACTCCATATTGAGTTGTGCTCGTGAAGGTGCAGTGTAATATAATAGTAGGAAGAGGCCACTGTAGTAATCGGCATTGTAATATGTAGCTACTCAGTCCTGTCGTTTTGAGTCCATGTGATGTATTGCCTTCACGTTAGCTTCCTACTTGTGCTTAACCCTTGTGATCTCTTGTCCCCAGATGTGCAAGATTTAAAAGAACGACTGGAAAAGTACAGAATGTTAATAAAAACATTACCACGTGTCAACCGGATTACTCTTGGTGCTCTGATTGGTCACCTCTACAGGTGTGTGAAATTGGTACTTCTAGAGTTTTCAGCAGGAACAGTATCTGCTGTTGTTATCCATACCGATGTTCAGACATGTCAACAAGGAATATACGTGCAGAAGAGCTGTTCATTTGAAAAATAGGCATAATTTTGAATGTACTTTCTAATATGATCATGCAATGGTCATCAAGTAACATCAGATCAGTAATTTATGCAGTTCACATACTAGGTCTAATTCTTTGAAAGATATTCTGTAAAATCTGAGAACTTGGCTATTTTATGTAATTTACTTAGTTTTCACTCATTTCTAATATCGCTGGTTGAGTCACTGCAACTCATCAAATCCCATTTCTTCAGAGAATGCTCAAACAAGGCAGAAAGAAAAAAATATTCTGTACAGATGAGTGTCCAGAAATGAAAAATATCCATGGAGAAGCTTCCTAGTAGTACCCAAAATGACATTTCTGCAGTGTTGCACTGCCTGATCAATATGCATGTGAAAAGGCCCAAGTCATTAGATTATCATCACAATAATACACTCTTTAGCTGAGGAATCCATTCTTGACCAAGGTGCCTTCTTATGCAGGCCCCATTTGCCTGCATTTGCCATGTATCCCTCTAAATCTCTCCTATCCACGAACCTCTCCAAATGTATCTTTGTGAAAAATGTTGCGTGTCAGTTTCCCCTTTAAATGTTTCCCCTCTGAACTTAAACTTATGCTCTTTAATGATAGATTCTCCTACCCTAGAAAAAAGATAATCCACCTTACCTACTGTTTGTCCCCCATGATTTTATAAGGTCCCCCTTCAGCCTCCTCCTCTCCAGGTCAAATAGTCCCAGCCCATCCAGTCTCTCCCTACAATTCAACCCTCCCACCCCGATCCCAGGAACATGCTTGAGAATCTTTTCTGCATGCTCTCAAGCTTAATCATATCCTTTCATAATGTGGTGACCAGAACTGATAATATTCCAGGTGCTCTTTTGCTATCGTCCTGTACAGATGTAATATAACATCCCAACTATTGTACTTAACGCCCTGTCCAATGATGATGTGACATGCGCCTTATCTACTAGTGTCACCACTTTCAAGAACCTATCTACTTGTATCCTTGCTGTCTTTGTTCTATAACATGCACCCTGTTATTTTCCTGTTCTTTAATTTGCCAAGGTGCATCACTTTGCACTTGTCTGAGTTAAATTCCATCTGCCGTCCTTTTGCCTACTTTCCCAATAGATCTCGAACCTCAGATGACATTCTTCATCACATCACCAATTTGGATGTTATCCACATATGCATTAATGTACTAATCATGCCACTTATGTTCTCAGCCAAGTATTACAAACCTGAGCAACACTTTACATTGCTGGAGGAGTTCAGCAGGTCAGGCAGCATCTATAGAAATTAATAAACAGACAAAGTTTTGGGCTGAGATCCTTCTTCAGGATGGGAAAGGAAGGGGAAAGGATGCTAGAATAAAAAGGTGGGGGTGAGGGAAAGGATTTGATCCCATCCTTAAAAGAAAAAAATCCATTTGTGGAGTTCTAGCTGAAGCACCTGCAGAGCAGCTCAGCATGGAATTGTTACGAACCCCGTAACTGGGTCACTTACCAGCAAAGATAAAGACATCCATTGAAGTCTGATGATACTCTTTTTAACAGTATTTATTAGTAAAAATACCCAAAAATAATATCTATGCAAATATACAGATAATATACATCATCAATACTAAATCTAAAAGTGCGGGTATAATAATAATCAATAAGAAATAAGCTCTATCGTTGTCTAGGGGATAATGTATTGTCCGATGGAAATATAAAGTTCACTCAGTTAGTGCAGGCTGCAGCCATTGGGGACCGCTGGGTTGCAATGGTTGGAGAGAGAGAGAGAGAGAGAGAGAGATAGGATGGGAACAGTTACCGCTACGGGTTTTTTTTCAACCTTCCTTTACGATTTTGATCCATCCAGTGTCTCGTTGCAGTGGTCATTCAAGTGTGACCTCTCCTTTAGCTAAACCGTTCTTCCATGGTGAGCTCGCCACCCTGGCAAGGGAGGACGCACAAGAGCCCCCACCGGCTTTTGCTATAAAACGCTGTCACGGGATTTCTAGCATTTCTCCTGGTGCGTCTGAAGGGGTTGTTCCCCTCACGGGGTCTCAGATGTCAATCAGGTTGGGATGATGCAATCCCTCAACCAGACCACTCTGGTTGTCCCCTGAGGGGTTTCAATGAATAGTACAGTACTCAATACACAATTCCGTCTCCAAGAGACAATGGCAGTTATCAGTGGTTCCGTTCCGCTGATGTCAGGACACATTCCAAACCTTGTGTATTCTGGATGTCTCTCTCTCATTTCCAGGGTCTCAGACCCGAAATAATAGCAATTTTGCGATTCTCAAAAAGGAGGAGGCGACTTATTACCCTTCGGCCCCTTAGAGTTGGTCACATTCGTAACAGAATACTCTACAGAATTCAGTAGTGGGAGGGCATCCATCTGGCAACTTGCTCTTTTGTTTATACTTTACTTTTATTTTTCAAATTTAACCATGATTTTAAATATTTGAGAATTTTGTTGAATTTCACTTTCTTTGATTGTGTTCCTAGGACTGTGATTTCTAATTCAGAAATATTACTCATTTCTGCTCCCGAGGAATAGCACACCAAATGTTTTCAATTAACTGAGCTGCAATTTCACATTTCCTAATTTGCTCTCACTCTTCACTAGGTTGTTTCTTTGACATATTTGCTAGTTTTGTAACACTTTAGGGATATTCTCAAACTAATTTACGCTTTTCCAAAATGCCATATTTTTATTTGGTAATGAATGATTCATTTTCTTCAAATGCATAACGAATTGCACCTCTGATAAAGTCAGTCATTTAATACATTGCACAGAATTATTGTTCTTTGACAGGGATGAAGGGTGGCCTTTTAAGTCATTATGTAATTGTCCTGGAAATATTAGTATTTGTTACAGTACATTAATTCATTATTCTGAAGGCAATGTGTTTTGTAGGTAGTTTTCCAGTAGTATATTGAATGAGTCATTGTTCTTCAGTTGACATGCCCTCAGTTACATCTTTTCCCATCTTCCCTAAGTTATTACTTTGCTACTACAGTCATTCAGTGAGCACTGATAGAGCAGGCATGGCTAAAGATATATGTTGACATTTCAAAATTCCTCTCCCCAGTCATTGCTCATTGATGCATTCCCCGTGGGCTGTGTGGCCCAGAGAAGGGAAGTGGTGGTAATCATCAAGGAGATCATTTAATAATCTATCTGGAGTCTTTGTGTTTAAATTTGTTTCTTCAACTATTTTCCAATCCCATGTTTCCTCCTCCAACCAAGTTTCAAGAGGAATCCAGGCCACACTATATCCTTGCTTCCTCTAGAAGTGCCTAAGTTCTTCACCACCCTGATTACTTGAAAGTGGTGACTCGGGTAGGTAGATTAGTGAAGGAGGTACTTAGCATGTTTGTCTTCACAATTGAAGGCACTGAGAATGAGAGTTGAGAAGTCGTGTCACAGCTGCACAAGAACTTGGTGAGTCCGCACTTGGGTGCTATTCTGGTCCACCAGCTATAAGGAGGATGTCTTTAAGATGAAAAGGTACAGTAACATTTCACAAAGATGTTACTGGTACTGGAATTATAAGGAGAGGAAGCTTTTTTTTCCTGGCGCCTAGGAGGCCGAGAGGTATATGGAGCCATGAAGGACATAGGTAAGGTGAATATTCCAAGGCATTGGATAGGGTGAGAAGGAAAAGATTTATAGATAACTGATGGGCAACAAAGTGTGCTGACCGAGTTGCCAGAGGAAATGATTGAGGTGGGTGCAATTATAATGCTGAGAAGACATTTGGACAGGTATGTGGATTGGAGAGGTTGAGAGGGATAGGGACAAATGAGGCAAAAAGGAAGCAACTTCAACTGCAAGAGTAACGTCTGTGCTATATAAGTACTGAAGGTGCTTGTATTCTGACACTGACTGTAAAAGAAATTCATAATCTTTAGTCTAACCAAATTTTTTTTTGTGTCCGTATTTCTTAAGTTCATTGTATCTATTATGTGGCATATAATCTGTTTCATTGCAGTTTGTAACTGATCAAGTATCATTTGAAATATCCCATTTTACTCTTAGGTTATTTTAAATTCCTTGTGTTATTATGCTTCTAATTTATATTTCCTGAAGAGCTTTATTTACTTGCATGCCATGTGAATAACTGATAAATTATGTAAAAGTGATTACCATCTGTATTCTAGTGGAGCAGAATTTCCTTTTGCCCTTATCTCTGGGTAGATGTAGTTACCAAAATAGAGAGGTTAACGTGAATTAATGTAGCATATCTGACACTACATGTACTCAAACTGTGGAAGTAACCAATAATGTTGTGGTCACTTAATTAATATTCTCAATTCTGATTTTGGGAAAATTAGTACCCAATTTCTTTCATTGATACAAATTAGAGACCTGTCTTATGGGGAAAAAGAAAAATGTGAAAATGCTTCTGTGCAGTTAAGGTAACTATATTTTTATATGGACGAAAGGTGATCGAGACAACCAATATTTTTTGTTGGAGCTAACTACTGTCTCTCTGTTAGCTAGCATGGAATTTTATTTTGCATAATTAAAATTCACAATCAATTATCACAAACAAAATATAAATTCATCTTTTAGTAATGAATGTGTGAAAGCAGTTTCATTCTTTGCCTTTGTGCTCCTTTGTCAGGTGTACAATGCTGAGTGAAGTCCCAATAAATAGTAATTACAGGTTTAAAAAGCTGTATACTGATTACCCAACTGCTAAAATATTACAAGCTCTAGCAATTCCAGAATAAAAGAATTGGGAACCTTCATCTCACCGCACTGGAATTCGGGTGTGCCACAGTACTTAGCTACACAATCCTGCCTGCGCCTTTTGGGAATGAGAGAAAAATAAGTTGTAGCCATCTGTGTATCTGTCCTTCCTTTTCTTGGGGAAAAGTGCCTTTTGTCAGATGTGTCAAAGGAGACTGGTCAAGGGACCTGGGAAAGGAAAATGAAGCAAGGTAATAATGAAAGTCTGCAAAACAACATTTAGGTTCAAACTGTTGGTGTAGTGCAGAGTACTGGATGCAGCAATATCTGTGAAAGCAGCCAACAAATGCAGCCAGCACTGAAGTCCTGCTTTCCTGAGCTGTTCCATTATTGTTACAATCCTGGTAGCAGCCCGACAATGTGGAATATTGCCCAAGTGTGTCCTGTTCCCAAGCTGAAGGGCAATTCAGTTTGGCTGATTAAAACCCCATCAATCTACCATCAGTCATCATCAAAGTGGTAGAAAGGCTCACTGACTATGCTATCTAGCTCACCAATAATTGCATGATGGATGGTTTGGGTTTCACCGGGACCACAGCTGGCTCCAGATCTTGTCAAAGACTTGAGATCTTCTGAGTCCAAATATGCAGAGGAACATTGCAGAGGTGAGAGTGTGCCCTTCAGATTTATTATCGCTCACTTTGATGATGTGAAATCTGTTGTTTTGCATCAGTGTAGATGCATAAAATGATAATAAATCACAAAAAATAAATAGTGCAAAAATTGAATAATGGAGTATTGTCAATGGGTACACAGCCATTCAGAAATCTGATGGTGTAGGGGAAGAAGCCCATCCTGTTTCTGAGTCCTTGAGTGTAAATCTTCAGACTCCTTTATTTCCTCTCTGATGAGAAGAGGCCATATCCTGGATGCTGAGGGTAGATAGCACTTTCTTGATGCACTACCTTTTGAACACTTCCTCTGCAGAGTATTTGTGACTCTAAAACACCTGGTTAAACTGTAGCTGTAGGGCTTCAAGGTGTAAATCAATGTTTCAATCGTGTGTTACATAAAGGAAGAATGTTGAATTTGCAATAATCACAGCCCACAACGCCTCTGTAGGTGACCCTCTGTGCCCATGGCCCATCATCATTATCTGTTTCATTAATGTCTGAAAGTTCAGAAGTGAGAATCTTTGCTGGTGTTTGCAAAACGTTAAATTCCATTTGCAAATCTAAAACAAATGAAGCCTTCTGTGTCTGCATACTGCCAGGCTCAAACCATGAACTAATAAAGAATTATATTTATTTCCCATTCAAACTTTTTTTATACAACATTGTTGTGAAATAATTGGATTCCCTCACACTGCTCGGACAGAAAGTGCTTTACTGCTGAATTCAAGTTGACTAGGAAGTGATACTAATATTGTATTATAGAATTGCTATTTTTAATAAATTTTCTTTTTTTTCTTTTGACTTAATTCCATATTACTGGTAACAAATTAAAGGGGGGAATGGTCTTCAGTTAAACTTTTACATGCGCCACAGCACTGTCACAAAGCTGCTGTATGACAGTGTTTTTCATCTGCGTCAAACAGTGTAGAGACTTCGAGCTTGAGCTTTAGGATCCACTACCATCTCTATAGGGATAAAAATTGAGGTAAGGTGTGGGGGATCAAGCATGCAGGAGTTAGGTGTAGGTAAATACCCAGCTCAATTTTAATTTTCCACTAGCCACGTTAGTGCTGTGCGTATGTGTGGGCAAGTAGATGGAGAGGTGGTAGTTAGTGTCCAAAATAGTGATCTACTTCCCATTGAACTCTGTCTACTACTATCACCCCATTCCTGCCAGTCTCCTGATTTTGCCATGTACCCAATCGTATGGAAGTCAATTCATTTTTTATTACACAAGGCTGTACAACAAAGGACGTGTGTGTGTGTGTGTGTGTGTGTGTGTGTGTGTGTGTATTTTTAGTGAGCGTGCATGTCAGCTAATTGTTCTGATGTTAGCTGCACTCTTAACATCAGGAAGTATAAATAATGCATTGAATTTTTCTGGTTCCAAATGATTCATTCAGATAAACCCTTATAATTACTGTCAGTTTCTCCAGAATAGCAAAGGGGTACCAATTCACTCCACCCTTTGTGTTAAATTGTTAATCAACTTACAAAGAATTTCACATAAGTAGTTATTTTTTACTGATATGATCTGTTCACTGCAAACAAAAAATATTGTAATGTGGCAGCAGGGAATGGATAAAACGGAGGGCTGGCATAATCTATTCCTTGAAACTGAAGTTAAATTCATCTATCACTGTTGGGAGATCTCTTTTTGCTCAATTAGCATGAAAGGTCCTAAGCGATGTTAATATTGATTTGCTTAACTGTTAACCAAATATTAATTTGGGACTGTAATCTCTTGGAGATTTCTTCAACAGCTGATGTGGGAAATATATTCATTTTGCTGCAGTGGAATGCAATCTAGATATGGTGGTTTTTGTGGCCAGTGCTTAGGAAGCTGCTTAGGTATTTCATTCATGAATTTCTTGACTTCTAGCTATACCTGGAGGTATAACTGATGCTGAGACTGAGTATAAAAGGGAAACAATTTCCATTTCCCAACTGTGATGTCATTCACATCAAATATAAAAAGTCTGATAAAACTTGCAGGGTGTGGAATAATCGTAGTGCGGACATATGTATGTTTCCTTTATGTATGTTTTGCTGAAGATAGAGGGCACTGTTACACACTTTTTTGCACAGCTTTCAAGCAATCTTCTGAGAGAAAATAAGGCTGACCTTAAATACTTTTAAGTTTTTTTCCAGTTATCTTCAATCCTTTTCTGTGCATTATATTGTGCAAGCAAATATGTTCAGGCCTCAGATACTGCATTAAGAGTGCATAGAACTGTGAATTGTCCAGAACTCTAGAAAATGGATGAGTTACCAAGATATATATAATAATCATATCAATTTACATTTTGCAGAAACTACATTTATTATTTCTAAAATTATTGTTGAATATCCACCCATTTAAAAATCTGTAATAGACTTCTGTTTTGAAAGCTACAACTCATCTGAGTATTTTCATGTTGGTGGAATTGAAAGCTTAATTTAGTCCATTTTTATTAAAGCTCTTTTCAGTTGTACAGAAATCACAATTAATCAATAAAGTGATTATTTATATGTGAAATAGGTGGAAGATAACTCCAACAACATTGTTTTTAACTATAAACTCTAGAATTGATGAACAGTGTCATTTTACCATTCAGTTTACTGCTGTTCACAGATTAGAATTCATCAGATATTTGGTTGACAAATGAAGAAATCATTTATATTTAGAAGTTAGATAAAGGGGCTTAAAATGAAAACCATTTCAGCACCACAGCAACTTAATCCACCAGTCTCATTTGTTACTGGTGAGCTGCAGATTTTTTTTCACATCTGTTTATGGGAGTCAGTCATGAGGAGGTGGCAGGATGAGGCAAGGAAGGGATGCAAAATGAAATTGTGCATCTTATTACCAGCAGCCTTCCCTTCATGGTCTGGAGGCCTAAAGTATTCCCGTCATTCAGGTGAGGGAGGTGAGCCCCTTACATTGGACCTTTAAGTAAGCTTTCTGCCTTAGCAGCTACTGTTCCTTTCTACACTTCCTCACTGCGCGTCTTTTAAAAGTCTCAGTTCAGGTATGTATTTAGACGTTTCAGCAGCTAAAGGAACACCTTTTAGCTACTGGGTAATATCAGTGGTTGAGGAGAGGTCGCACTGCTATGAAAGAAAATTTGAAAAGGCTTTTTCAGCTTCCAGCCGCATTCTAGAGCTTCTCTTGGTTATTAGAGTCTTGCTGCTCGACAGAACTTATTTTCTTTTCCCTGAGGTCCACAGGGAATAAAGGACCAGAATATTTAGTTTCTCTGACAACCCAAGGCTGTTGCATATTGCTGTAGTAGCAATTGTAATGATGTTCAGTTCCTCCATCCTGCTTGTTGTAATTTACCCGAGGTTACATTCACTAGGTTACTAAAGTCCAGTGTGTCCCACGTTTTGTTATTCTCTTTCTACTTAAACCCAGTCTGCCAAAACAGCCATGATGAAACAAATTCAAGTCTAACCAAATTATATAACCCACATGATGTGAATAATTTTAACTGAATTTCTAGCCCTCATTATAAAACACTTCACCAGAAGAGAACTGGGGAATTTAATAGGGAGTAGTCTGTAACCTATTGCGATCGAAATGTGTTTCTCTCGTGTCCTGGTCTTTTTACAAACTCCTTTGAGCAGGACACAGACGCAAGGCAGGAAAGTCTGTTGTGAAAGCGAAGGTGGAATTATTTCCAGTGACATTGGAATCTGACTGTAACAATGAAGTTCCTCTCCCCGCCCCCCCCCACCTCAAGTTGTGAATGTTTGATTTGGCGTCAGTGCATTCATACAAACAAGCATGTGAGAGACCATGCAATGAGTTTGGTGGTTGCTACAGGTCTCCAAGGCATTTTTTGCTGTGTGGAACTTGGTTCCTGGCAATTTCAATGAATCTGGCAGAGATATTTGGTTGAGTTAAAAGCTCTGTTGCCCCTGGCTGACCTCTGATTGTATTTAAATATATAGCCCCAGAAGTTTCATTTCTGATTTGCAAACTGCTCAAGTTTCAGGGTAGAAGCCTTTCTCCATACATTCCATCTGCTCACCACCCCCTCACTCCTCTGCTGGTTCCCCTCCCCAGTAGTTCTCATCTACCTTCCCCACCTCCCTTATTTGATGTCATACTCCACTTTCCTCTCCTATCATATTCCATTATCTTCAGTCCTTTGTCATTTCCACCCAGCAGCTCCCAGCTTCTTGCACTATTCCCACTTTCCCCTTTACCCCATCTGGCCAGTCCCCTTCAATTGGCTTTACCTACAGTATTGCTTACTAGTTCATGCTTAAACCTTTCTTCTACCTTTTTACCTTGGCTATCTCCCCTCTGTCTTTGAGATCTGATGAAGATCTCGATCCAAAACATTGAATGTCTACTTCACTCCATATAACCCACCCAAATCACTGAATACCTCCAGTCTTTTGTGTGTTGCTCCAAATTCCAGCATCTGCAGCCTCTTCTTTCATAAATACCCTTGCCTGAGACCTCCATCTAAAAGTTTTGCTCTTCCATTTGCTGGGCACAAATCCAAGGTTGTTATGGGTTTTTGGGGTACCACACTGATCATCCTGCATTTAAAAATAGGCTGGTGTAACATGTTATCTAACTGTACCAATAGCAGTGTGTTAGAAATGTGGGTCATGTCCAAAGAAAAATGTCTGGAGTTGCTTAGCACTTTAGTACAAGAGAAAGTCAAATATCAAACTTAAAAAATTAATGAAAGTAGTGAAAAGAAAACTGTCCATATTTACAAACAGATCTCCCCCAGGAAAACACAGTAATAGCTCTGTACTAATTCTTGTCCAGTGTGAATTCCTGGCAGCCCCTATCCCTCCTACTGATGGTGAACAGCTCCTTTTGTATTAAGCACGAGGACAGACCATCTTTAATGACCACAAATTTAACTTAAGATAACACATCAATTAGAATGTGATGCACCCCACAATGTAGTTACAAGCATATTACAAAATAAACAAAAGTATCTACCTGAAATACAGTCTAAAACAGCACATACACATTTACACATCCCCATTACTAAAGAAATGAAATATTTTGCCACGTATGCTGGGAAAGGCACCATAAAGTCAATCCGAGTGCATCAGCTTAGTTTAAGACACCCGTGGATGCCACAGGACTGCTGGGAGACAACAGCGTGAAACAGCAGGATGCTGAACACAATTGCATATTTATAGATAAGTACAAATAAAGAATGAAATTAAGGTTCCCCATCTGCCAGGACATGCTCTCTTCTCATTGCTACCGTCAAAGATGAGGTACCGGATCCTGAAGACCCACACTCAACATTTTAGGAACAGCTTCTTCCCCTCAGCTATCAGGTTTCTGAATAGAAAATAAATCCATGAACACTACCTCACTATTTTTATTCTCTTCTCTTCTTTCACTATTTATTTTTATATATACATTGTAGTTTATAGTTATGTATGGCAATGTACTTCTGCCACAAAACAATAAGTTTCTTGACATATGCCAGTGATATTAACCCTGATTCTGATTGATTCCTTCCCTTCCTGCAGGGTGCAGAAATGTTCAGAAATGAACCAGATGAACACGCACAGTTTATCCCAAGTGTTTTCACCCTACTTATTCCAAACAGAAGGCCAAACTAAACAGGAAGTGAATGTTATAGAGGATCTTATCAATTTATATGTTCAACTCTTTGGTGTAAGTATATACAATTTATTCTAAAATGTAAGAAGATTCTCATTAGTGTAACATACTATTGCTCCATATAATATCTGTAATATTTCTTGATTAAAACAAATCAATTAGGAAAAACATGTACCTTGGATTTCAGTCAACTGGAGAACGATAAATCTATGATTTTACTTGCTTTGCCAGAGCAAGTGAAGTCTATTTTAAATATTTGTAACTGAATTTGTGATCCCAAAGCAGTTATTGCATAGGCAGGTAATGTTGCAGAATTGTGGATAAAATCAAGACATAAAATAGACGTTTTAATGAATTGATAGCTTTGCATTTTCTTGAGAGAAGCCTCTCAATATCACCCAAGCTACGTAACCTGATTTTTAATGCCACAGTATTCCTCCACTCCCGTCTTCATTGTTTAAAACAAGAGTCTGAAAATTGGAAAATTTTAAGCTGAATAAATTTCCTTTTTTTTGTCTGAACTGTAAGATCGTCTATGGGGGTTACAACAAAAATACTACAACAGCTTTCTAATAAATTGTACCTTTAACACAGGAAATGTCCAACTTGCTTACAGAGGCAATAATTAAACTAGCTACTGAGCCAATGAAAGAAGATTAGACTGACCATGAAACTTCTTTTTGGGTTAAAAGAGAGAACTAGAAAGGTTAAAGAAGCTCCAAGGTGTGGAATTCAGTTGTCAATATAAACAGAGGACATTAATGTTAAATATTTAATTAAGGAGTAGTAGCAATATCTGAAAATGCTTGTCCAAAATTGGTTAACTTGTGCTGATGTAGTATTGTATCATCTAATTACATTACGTGATTTAATCATGGTAGAATTCACCTATATAATCACCAGTATAGATTGTCTGATTCAAATGAATATCCTCTATTCCCTTGAAAGATGCTCCTTCAACTGCCCTTATTCCTTGGTCACACACATAAGCCATAGTCAATTTCTCATAGTTAATGTTTCTCCAACACCATATACAAGTTTGCTGATGATGCCACTGTTGAGGGCCGTATCAAAGGTTGGTGATGAATCATCATACAGGAGGGATATTGAAACTTTGGTTGAGTGGTGTCATAACAACAACCTCTCACTCAATGTCAGCAAGTCCAAGGAACAGACTGTAGACTTCAGCAGAGGAAAACCAGAGGTCTATGAGCCAGTCCTCATCAGAGGATTAGAGGTGGACAGAGCTGGCAGCTTTAAATTCCTTAGTGTTACTATTTCAGGGGACCTGTCCTGGACCCAGCATGTAAATGCAATAGGGAAGAAAGCATGGCAACGCCTCTACTTTCTTAGGAGTCGGAGGAGATTCAGCATGGCATCAAAAACTTTGACAGACTTTTATAGATGTGTAGTAGAAAGCAAATTGACTGGCTGCTTCCAGCCTGGTATAGAAACACCAATGCCTTTGAATGGAAAATCCCATGAAAGGTAATGGATTCGGCCCAGTACATTACAGGTGAGGTCCTCCCAACCATTGAGCACATCTACATGAAACACTGTCGTAGGAAAGCAGAGATCCATCGTCAGAGATCTTCACCATCCAGAACATGCTCTTTTCTCATGGGTGCCATCAGGTGGAAGGTACAAGAGCCTCAGGATTCACACCACCAGGTTCAGGAGCAAATTAGGCTTTTGAATGAAAGGGTATAACTACACTCACTTGTCCATCCATTGAGATGTTCACACAACCAATGATCTCACTTTTAGGACTCGTTATCTTGTTATTTCATGTTCTTGTTATTTATTTATATTTGCTCAGTTTGTTGTGTTTTGCACTCTGATTGTTCTTTCATTGATCCTTTTATAGTTACTGTTGTCAAGATTTACTGAGTCTACCCGCAGGAAAATGAATCTCAGGGTTGTATGTGTGGACATACATGTACTCTGATATAAATTGACTTTGACTTTTTTTATTAGATAGAAAGGAACTTTTGACTCATCTAGACTATTTTAGCTCTCCGAGCAATGCAGTTCCCCCACTTACTTTCTTTGTGAGCTATTCTTTTTTGCATTCCCATCAGTATCCCTCTGATTCTCATGCCATGGTAGCAATTAAACTGTAATCCAGTACATCATTGGGATATTGGAGAAAACCATCAGTGGCAAACCTTGTGATGACAGGCGTAATATGTAAACTCGACAGCACTGCCCTGAAGAGTAAGATTTCGTCAACAGAGGGCTTGATGCATTGCATTCTTTTATTTCCTATTTTCCATTTGAGAGCGGGGCAAGTAGGGCATTATCCTCTGTTAGAGAAAGGCAAGTCCTAATTTTATAATCAGATCAGTGAGCTGAATCATTTGAACAGGGGCTTGAATGTGGAAGACAGAAAGGTTGGAAGAAATGGTTTGTCAGGAGTGGAGTTACCTCTGCACTCTATAGTAATTTTTGAGTCCTGAACTATTTGTCTATTGAGAAAGAAGGAAGATGGAGCTTGATTGATGTTATACTGCAAGAGAAGCAAATGACAATGTTACGTACCCCCTAACTAGGTCACTTACCAGCAAAGATAGAGAGGTCCGTTGAAGTCTGATGGTACTATTTTTAAAAGTCTTAATTTATAAAGGGGCACAAAAATAAGATTAATACGTCGTCACTACTCAATCTAAAATCTAATAACCATCAATAAGAAACAGCTGGATCGTTTGTCTAGGGGATAATATATTGTCCGATGGAAATATAAAAGTCATCAGTTCCTGCAGGCTTCAGCCTTTGGGGACCGCTGGGTTTTCACTTGTTGGAGAGAGAGAGGTTTGTGAGAAAAGTAATTTGCCCGGGTCTTTTATGAAGCAAATCCATTGAATCAGGGGAGCAGGCTTCCCCGTTGTTAGATAAAAGCTGGTTTCCGTGGTTCCAGCCACCGATTCCAGCCACGGAATCGGACGCATGTGGCTTCCTTCAAATGGCTTCCCGCTACTACAGGATCGTTAGCGTTTCTTCTGGTGCGTCTGAAGGGGTTGTTCCCCCAGACCCTCTTTTATACTTTCTCACGGGGTCTCAGATGTCAAGCAGGTTGGGATGATGCAATCTCTCTCTCAGCCAGCCCACTTTGCCCAAGGGCTTGCACATAGCATAGTCCCCAATCCACATACGTGGTCTCCAGGAGACAATGGTCAATGTCACATTATTTTGCATCGCTGGGGAACGAGGCATTCGGCACGTCTCTCTCTCCCATTTCCTGGGTCTACTGACCTCCCCTCAACTAGTGCTCTTGCAATTCTCACAAAGGAGGGGGCTGCGGACATAACAACAAAAAAATATTTTCTGGTCAAATTTAAGCATTTGAAAATGCAAACAGAATACATGTACTGAGCATGTAATGTACATAAAAATGTGCATTATTAGTTACAGTACAACACAAAATCTGGAGTAGAAGGACTGAAGTAGGAAATATATTTGAGAAATTATAGCATGCGCAGTATTTAATCTTCTTGGAAATTTACCCACAGATCTTTTTCATAGATTTTATAGTTTCCTTCCAGCAAATATTTTACCAGTTTGTCCTGAAACCTCGCACATAACTTTTCCCAAAATAACTGCAAGACTGCTTTGTTTTAAAATGATTTCTATAAGCATGAAGGTCAAATAAACAAGACAAGTGGATAACTTAATTGTTAATTCACCCTGGCTAAATATAGATTAGCAATTCTCTGTCTACTTATCTGCATTGTTCAAGATGAAATAAATGAATTGGTTATATTATTTAGCTTGACATCTTCAGATCCTTATCATTTTTTTTCTTTTTGATAAATGTTTCTGTGTTTTGGAATAGGTTAACGAAGACCAAGTAAAACAGATGGAGATTGAAAACAGCTTCATCACTACTTGGAAAGATACACAGGTATGAGCCTCCCTTTGAAGTATTTTCAAGGTGTTTAAGATCAAGTTTAAAAATGTTCAACTCACAGGTCATTTTACATGCTTTGAATATTTAAAGCCATGCTGTTTTACAGATCTTAATGAAATTTCTAGAAAGGAGTACTGAGGACATACTGGACAGGTGTCTATTTGTGTGCACTTTTCATTGTGAATCTCTGAATGTTGAGACAATGCACAATAATCAGAGTTGCTGAGTTTTACAGAATGCTAATGTCCTTTACCATTATGTCTTTCTGGAGCTAGAGCATTCTTTCAACTGAAATCTTAAGTTCAAGAACTAAAAGGAATTGCATCAATGCATTTTCGCATATTCTTAGTTATTGTCTCTAAAAGAGGTTTCAACCTACCATTTTTGCATCTGTGACTAAGAATTCCTTCCTTCCCTCTCTGCTTCTTCTGTTATCACTTTTTTTTGTCTCCCTTGTTTAGTATCATTTGGGGGCAACACTGTTGAATGTAAACAACAGAATATGCCCTACTCAGGCAGACATGGGGCATATGAATGATCCATCAATATCAATGACCCTGCATAGTATGCCCCATTCACCATCTCAACCCTCTTTCAGTCCTTCTCTCTCTCTAATCTTTACTCCCCACCACCATCTTCTGAACCCCCCCCCCCCATTCTACTTCCTGCTCATCTCAGCCCACTTATTTTTTCAATGATTTAGGGTCTGTTGCTAGGAAAGAAGGCAAATGCAATTCTGGCATTCATTTTGAGAACACTGGATTATAAATGCAAGAATGTACTGCTGAGGTATTGGTCCAACTGCATTCGGAATATTATGTGCACTTTTGGGCCCTGTAGCTAAGGAAAGATGTGCTGGCCCTGGAGAGGGTCCAGAGGAGATTCACAAGAATGATTTGAGGAATGAGAGACTTAATTTTTGAGGAGTGCTTTTGGCTCTGGGCCTGTACACAGTGGAGTTTAGAAGAATGAGGGGGTATGTCATTCTAAATACTCTAAATACTGAAAGGTCTGAGTAGAATAGATGTGGATCTAATATTTACATTGGAAGAAGAGTCTAGGATTCGGAGGCTCAGCCTCAATGTAAAGGGACGTCCTTTTAGACTGAGATGATCAGGGATTTCTTCAGCCACATGGTAAATCTATTGAAATCATTGCAGTAGATGGCTGTGGATGCCATATCATTTAGGGCAGAGATTGTTAGGTTCTTGAATCATAAGGGGGTTAAGGGTTAGGGGAGAAGATGGAAGAATGGGGTTGGAAAAAATAGCTGTGAATGACTGGTTGTTGAGCCAAATGACCCACTTCTTCTCCTCTATCTTATGGCTTATATTCTCTTGGCAGGTCTCCATACCCTGGGACCTCTACCTCTCCACATCCCAAACTTCTCTCCATTTCCTCTCTCCCTCTTGAAACCTTATAAAAGCTTCAGGAAAAAGATGGTTGCCCATAGTTGGCTAAAACCATGGGTAAGCTTTTATCTGGCTTCTTGGTGCTGTTTGAATTGATCGGACCCCTGGCATCTTGCCTAATGGTTCTCTTGACTTGCACCTCCTTTGGTCACAGAGCTGTGCTGCCTCAGGCCTGTAGTCCAGTAAGGAATACTCCTGGGCCTGTTGGAGACACCGGGAATATGCAGTTGTCCACTATGTATTGCAGTTGTGTTTTGAAAGTCCTAGTGCATTCCTACCAGGGGTGGGCGGTCATTCATCCTCATGCCAGTAGATCAGTTCAGGCCTCTGTCATTTTAGCATCCAGGCCACCCTTTTGCCTTCTCTACCAAGAGACTACAAATCTGATCTGATACCGTGGCTAATAACCATCCGCACAGGTGTATTCGATTGGAAACTCCTCAGGAAAAGAAATTAGTTTATAGATGCCTGAAGGCCAGTGTCCAACTAAGG
Organism: Hypanus sabinus; assembly: GCF_030144855.1. Lineage (NCBI taxonomy): Eukaryota > Metazoa > Chordata > Chondrichthyes > Myliobatiformes > Dasyatidae > Hypanus > Hypanus sabinus. Next base: position 41,572,181 of record NC_082719.1, on the reverse strand, counting down.
AACAGATGGTGTGTAGAAAGGGTGCAGAAGGTACAAGAATTCACTCATTACCGTGACGTGCACTGCTTCTTCAGCCCTATCAAGGCCATCTGCAACCAAAGCATCAAAGGAGTGGCTAACTGAGTGCTGCAAACTACATGTACGAGTCAAGGAAGAGACCCAGTTAGCACGTGTGGGAAGAGGCACGTTGAAGGACTTCTCAACATTGTCCTTAACATGAGTGCCCTTGACTCTATCTCATCAACCTTCTGCGAGCACCTGCACCACCACACCTACAAGAAGTCAAAAAGATAAAAATGTTGATGGAAAAGCAATAAAGCCTCTGTAGCAAGCGATATCTGTTACCATTCTAAAGTATGGTGGAGAAAGACCGGGTTCACTCACCTTGGCACTGAGCTGGCCCCGTCCCATGGCTGTGGCCCACATTCATCGGGCTGCTGGACCAGCTACGATGCTGAACTAGTCCCGTGGCAGTGGACTCACTTTTGCGGACAACATGCTTCAAGTTCTGTGTGTTATTTGTTTACTTTCTTACAAGTCTTTTTGCACATTGTTTGACAGTCTTAGCTGCATGTGTTTTCTAATGGCTTCTATTGTGTTTCTATGTTTTGTGGCTGCCTTCAAGAAGACAAATCTCAATGTTGTATATAATACACACACTTTGAACTTTGCCTCATTTCCCCTAGGAAGACTTAATGTATTCCTATTGGCAAACCACAGTATGCCTACACCCAACAGCAAACCTCACAAATGCGTGGTCTCTTCCTAAAACCCTCATTGCAAGTTGCAAGGTAGGCAAAGGAAAGAAAAGCTTAAGGTTATTCATAAAAACTTATTGGTAAAGCTGGAATATTCCCATCAACACGGAGGAATTCCTGGTCAATGTCTAGTCACAGTGGAGGAGGAGCAATCAGAAGAGTTTGAACAGTGTAGGAGCACATGACCATCCACCCATGTACCCTCATATCTCATGTGTAGCAGAAACTAAGAATCCCTCATTAGTGTCAACTGCTATCGTAGCATCCGCAGACCTTGAGCAGAAGCAAGTCCACCTCAATCCTGAGAAAATGCTTAAGAAGAAGCCTGGGTTAAAGTGATGATGAAACACAGCACTTTGCATCGTCCAGGATAAAGCTGTAGAGAGACTGGTTATGACGGTCACTCTACTTAATATCTCACCCCTTGACTGCCCATGTTTAATGGCATGTCTTTGTTACACCCAGTACCTTACCAGGTGTACTTTGAAGAGAACAAGATAAACGCGTCTCAGAGGCACCGTCATGTGCAGTTCACCTCATCGTTTCACGTTGTTCCTGGCTTCATGAATCCTCTGCCAAGTACCAAGTGGGAACACAACACCACAAATGCTGGAGTAATTCTAAAAAGGAGCCAATTATCATTAATATGACAATTGCTGATTAATAATGTGGCCTTGCCAATGTCACACACAAGAACAAAAATTCATGTGCTTCGATTGTCTCATTTACAATCAGTTAATTGCTTCGAGATGAAAGAGTATACACTTAATTCATCTGTGTGTTACGTATTTTTAATCAGTCCGGAAGTTGCATATTTTAATAACTTTTAACAACAGAATTACAGCTTTGGTGTTAATTGCTAAAGTTTAATTTAATTAGAATAAGAGTATTTTGTAGTTTAATTATGAATGCTTTATAAAAGGGCAATATTAATTACATAACTTCACTCTGGCTAAGTGATTGACTATTAATGTGGAATTTTTAATTAAGTGTTTGTTGGTTTAATGGATTGGTTTTGCTCTGGGAATGAATTAAAAGCTTTAATTTTTGGGAGAATAATTCTTTTCAACTGTGAAACTTTTCTTCTCAGTGGTAACTCAAATTATTTCTTTTCCACTGGACGTGACAAACCATTTTATTACCATAGGAGTGAAAATATTTGTTACTGATGTACTATTTGGTGTACATATCAAATATCCGTAGCCATGGCTGCCAACGTGTATGTTCTAGATCTCAGCGTGGTGAATTAGAATAGCCGTATACCACTTTGTTGCTCATCCTCCCCAAAGTGAAGGAGTGATGAGGTCATGTTTCCTTACAATAATGAAAGAGACCATTCAGCCCATTGAGTCCTCAACAGCTCACAAAGCAGTCACATTATTCCTTTTACCCCATTTTTTTTCCCCAGTAGCATAATCTCTCTCATGTGTTCATAAATTTCCCATCCCTTCCCTTTCTTACCATGGTCGCCCACCTTCACTCTGGGTAATTTACGGTGCTCACTTAACCTAACAGCGCTTAACCTAACCTTAACCTAAACAGTAATTCCCACAGCCTTTGGGATGTGGGAATAACTCAGATGCCTTGGAAAAGCCGGCAGGGTAACACCACTCACATCGGTCAGTGTCGGGAAGAAGTCCTCGGGGCTCTGAGGCAGCAGCTTCGACAGCTTTCCCACTGTGCCACTCCTGTTCAGGAAATCTGGTCCCCTTACCTGAGTTACAGCAGCAACAAGATATCAGTGGACATGTATGACATTCCAAAGATAGAACTGTCAGCATACGTATTAGGTACTGCTATTATGTAAAATATTCTGGAGCAACACACACAATTCTGGAGAAGCTGAGTGGGTCAGGCAGCCTCTATGGAGGGAAATAGCCGATTGATGTTTCAGACTGAGACCCTCCATCGGGACCGTGTTCTGGAAATCATTGCCTTTAGATTGCGCAAGTGATATTTCTAATGTTGACGGTTTAAATTTGCTGATTGTTCCAGTTCAAACTCACAAAGCTACTCCAATACTGTCAGCTCAATCATATATTGTGTCCCAAAGCATGAAGCATTGATATGGACTTCAGTTTTTTATTCCTGCCCTTCTCTGCAAAATAGAATTAAGCAAAATTCTGTGAACTATGCCATGAATCAGCAGTCACTGACTGAGCCAGTTAAGCAATTTTTCGTCATTGGATCCCTCATGATTTTGGCTTCTTTCTTTCTCCAATTCTACTTCTCTCCAAGATACATATATTCCACACTGTCATCTTAATAGTAATCACTACATTAGTTCAAAAGCCTTTGCACCTGCCATCCTGTCTCCTCTGAGATGTTTCTTGCATTCTACCACCTTCAGGGTACCAGTTGGTAAATTAATTGATCATTGTAAATTGTCCTATGATTACGCTAGGATTAAATCAGGGGATTACTGGATAGGGCCATTCAAAGGACCTGAAGCACCTATTCTGCACTGTATCTCAATAAATAAATAAATAACCAAACTTTTGGTCACTGGTGCTAGTACCTCCTCGTTTATAACCCATATAAATGTTCATTTGTTAAGGCTCAAATGCGTGTCTTAGGATGTCTTAGCTAAACTGAATACAATGCACCATATTGTTCTTTTTGTCAGATCGCACAAAGCCCAGCTTGGATCAGTATTTATTTTGTATATGATGCTCTTTGCAGTGATAGTGTTTCCTCACAAACCTCTCAATGTGACCATTTTTCCTATCTCTGTCAAGACTTAGAACAAGAAAAGATGGCTTCTGAAATTTTTCTCTTCTTGCATATTCCAAGGGTAGAACTGTTAATATAAGTATTTGATATACTGATATGAGAATGTAAAGTTTTCTGGAAATTGTTTACTTTAGGTAGCACAAGCAGGTGATCTCATCCTTGAAGTATACCTGGAGAAGAAGGAGGCTGACTATTGCTTCATTGTTAGGGTAGGTATTGGCATGATGTTTCAAATATCCAATAATCAGTCAAAATTTGCACCCTCATTCCCAGTACTTTCACATGCGTCTGCCTTTAATGGAGTTAACTTCAATTTAAAAGCAGCCATATAAACTATATTTATGCACCCAGTTTTGTACCTGAACTGATTTTGTAGCTTGGTTTCCATAGATACATTTCATGAGTACATAAAGTTAAGTGGAGTGTGTATGTTAACTGCAGCACAGCTGATTATTCAGACTTCCTCCTTAATTAGGCAGACGCAGGCTAAGCATGGCGACTAAGTCCTGTATCTCTCAATCCTTGTGACTGTAGGATTAAGGGGGTTATTTAGGTATATATGACAAGGGTTTCCAGTTATAGAAACATTAACAAAATTTTCTTTATTTTCCCCAAAATCTGATCATGAAAGATGCTTGATTAGAAACTATTCTTTACCCATTCCGTTAGTAATGCCTTTTCTTTAAAAATAATATTTTCAGTATATTTCAAGGATTAGGTTGGTATCTCATTCCAACTGATGGCATGTGACTGCAATTCAAACCGCTCAGTACCAATCTGAAGCAAATTTGGTTCCTTGAGCCTTTTCAGAGTGCAGTGAAAGTCACCCACATCACTTTGGAATTCCATTGTGATCAGGCAAGAAGGCCCAGCTTTCTTTCTCCAAAGCAATTCATTGTTTTCAGTGATCCAACTGCCTCATGTTACATTTACAAAAGTAGCTTCCCACATTTTAAAACTTCCTCAGTGTGATGTTTAAACTCATGCCCCGAAGATCAATGGATTATTATAATCCATCAGTTTTCAGAAGCCACAGTTTATAAAACCATGAAAAGCATAGATGAGATAGATATAGTCACAGTATTTTTTCCAGGGCAGGTTAGTTTAAAACTGGAGAACATAAGTTTTAAAGTGAGAGAGGAAAAACATAAAGGAGACCCGAAGGACAGATCTTTCTACACAGAAGATGCTGGGTCCACGGCAGAGGAGGTGTAGTGGTTGGTAAAATATTTTTTAAAAGATATTTAGACAAGGTATGGATAGAAAAGGCCTAGAGGGATACACGTCAAATGCAGGCAAATGGGATGAGCTCAGGAAAACAGCTTAGTCGGCACGGTCGAGTTGGGCTGAAGGACCTGCTTTTGTTCTGTGTACCTCTATGAATGTAATCATATGCCAGCCTGCAAATAATCAGACAAGATTTATTTATCCATTGACTGTTTGATGATTTGAAAGCCCCATTTCCAAGATTGCTGGTCCTAAGCCATTAATACTAAACTGTCTTAATATTTGTTAATGTCAAGTCATGTGTGAACAGTATATGAGATGTTCGATGAGTTGATGGATAGAGTTGACAAAGGTAATGCAGTTGATTTGGTACATATGGATTTCTAGAAGGCTTTTGGTTAGATACCATTTAACAGGTTTATCAGCAAAGCTGATGTGTATGGCATATAAAGTTTACTGATAGCTTGGATAGGAAGTTGGTTAAGAAACATGCAATGGAGAGTTTTGAATTCTGAGTTGTGAGAGCTGAGAATCATTACTTTTTGGACTGAAGAAGGGGAAAAGTGGCTTTTTCTAGAGATTGGTGATCATTCTGTAGTATGCTCCTTGTTGCTGAGTGCAAGATATAACATGAAGAGAATAATATAACCATGCAATAATCATACTATTGCATTATTGTACCCTATTATCAATGCTTTGGTTCTGAGTTGTCTTCTTTCCTAGCCTGTACAAAAATCTACATAGTCTCTGGCTCATTCTGCTGTGGAATTGACTGAGTATGTCTTAGGAATAAAAATAATTTGTACTTTGAAATGAAATGAAAAACTGAAATATTAGATCATTCCAAGTTGTATTTTGGGAGAGAGAGGGAACAAAATTACTTCAACTTTTTCAAGATGCTTATCCATTTAGTTATTGCATAATAGGCATCCTCTTCGAATTTTAGCGTGGAAGATGTTGTTGAGAGATTAAAGTAATGTTACTCCTATCATTAATATAGTTCTGCTGATTTCCACTGCATTTACATTAAGATCTGACAGATCTGTCACAATTCTCAGAAAGTGCACCACAGGCAATAAGTTGCTTTGAAATATGACATTTCACAGGCAATGTAGCAGCCATTTTAAGCAAACCAAAGCTACGAAGAGACAGACCAGTTAATATAAGCTTACATTGTGATGAATGATGGCAGAATGTTTGCTGTGTTAACTTCAGATAATGCCATGGGCTTTTTCTTTCAGCATTTTGTGCAACCTTTCTGTCAATAGGAAAATCTATTTAAAAGAAATAGATTTTACTGAATTATCTCAACTGCTTTGAAAATGATGCAAGATCAGAACTGCTGTTTGAATTGCAAAAGTTTTGGAGGTTCAGATATAACGTTTATCTATTGCATATTTATCAAATCTTGCTTTGGAATAATTTATACCTAACGTGTCAGCTACATTCACTGTATTCACATTTTGACAGCTCTGTATATTTAAATTTGCAATTAAGGCCTTTTTTTTACACTGTGGCTTACAGGTATCTCCAACGATGACTGCTGAAGAACTGACTCACTCTGTCTTAGAAATGAAAAGCATTGCTATTGAGGAGAATGTTGCTTGGGCTACGTTTGAAATGATAGAGAGTGGAGACCTTGGTAGGATATTAACCATTGCACATTAAAATTCTATGCAAGGTGACTGCTTGTTGTTTCAAAACAGTGAAGACACCCTGTCTCCTCTTGTCAATGACAATCCTGTCATTTCTACTTGCATATATTATTCACCCTTTAAATAACCAGTCTCTTGATAATAGGAGTCTAATTCATAAGCCATAAGCCTCAACTTCACTTGATCCAAATGCAGAGGAACTACCCCACTGGTCCAAAACATTCCGTGGTCCAGTTGAAGGGGTTTCTCTAATGGCTCATAGAAAAGGCCCTGCTTCCAGGAAGAGAGAAGGAACGAAATTACAACTTTTTTAAAGTTTATCCATTTAGCTCTTTCATAGTAGGCATCCTCTTAGAATTTTAGTGTGGAAGATGGTGTTGGAGGATAAAGTCACGTTACTCCTTTCGTTAGTATTGTTCTGCTGATTTCTACTGCATTAAGTTCGGACAGATCTGAAACAAATAACGCAAAGTGCGCCACAGGCAAGAAGCTCCTTTGAAATAAGCAATAAGACACAGTAGAGCAGTGGCTGTTAGCAGAAATAAAGTAGAACGAACCACATTAATAAATTGGCTGGGTAGCTCACCTCCAGTGATTAATCTGATACCACATTGTCTCCAACACATCAGCAATGTGCTAGAATACTCCCCGCTTGTTACTCCTAACCAGCAGTGAGAGCGTTTAAGAAGTTATTCACTATCCAGGACAAAGCAAGTAACTGGATTGAAGTCCTCAGCTTCTATTCCCTTTACCACTGGCACGCAGTGTCTGCAAATGCACTGCACTCGATCAACTAGGACTACTCCCACAGGGCCTTCCTACTTGCCAGAAGTACTAGGAGTATGTTCACCATAACGACTTAAACGTGTCAAAAAAGTGGTTGAGCACCTTGTTTGCAAGATGTTCTAGGGATATGCAATAAATCCTAAAATTCTATCAAAGCTAATGAACTCCTAGATTCTGAAAGATGAACCAAAAAAAAAGACATTAGCTAAAATTTGGAGCTGTGTTTTGTCTACCTGGGTGAAGTTTTGGAGGTATAACAGTATAAGACAAATTCTGCTCTTGCTTGGGATCCAAGTAAATGTGCTTCATTGGCAGAATAATTGAATAATAGTCTGCTGTGTTTTACTTTAATTTCTAATCCAAAGCTAGAAGCCAGTTATCACATCACAATCTTGAAAAGATCTGTGATAACAAGATATCCCATGGCATATTTAGCCAGCTAAGTCCTTTTAAGTGAATTATGGATGTAGAAATTTTTTCCATAGTCTCAAGATTGCAAAAAAAAAAATTCCCACAGTTGCAAATAGCTTGATGTTGTTCACTGACTGATTTTGTGCTGTTGTAGAAATTAGCTGTATGATGATGCATCAGACAACCCTGTGGCTCTCCAACAATGCAGAGGCTTTGGCTTAGAATTGTTGATTGCTGCTAATTCCTCGTGGCTCCATGGGAACCTACGGTACTTTCCAATTGTTTTAAAAACAGAACGTTCCTTTTATTGGCATCTGCTGCTGAGGCCATGCAATCTGCAAAGAGATCTTAATATTTGCTCACTAATCAAAAGGCAGTTCAAAAAGGAGCCTTAAAGCTCCCGTCTCTTGCACACGCAAGGGGAGAACTGGTCTTTTGTGGCAGCCTGTAGTATCACACAAGAAATAGCCAGATTCCAAGCATTTCTTGTGGCTGGGCCTCTTTCCACCTGGACAGCAAGGCCTAGATTATAACTGAAAGAGCTCAGTTAGTTGTGTGTTCTGGATACTTATTGTCCAACTATTAAAGAGGGTGCTAATTAAATATTGTCAAATTATTGATGCCAAGAAACTATATCTAAATGACATCAACTCAAAGATTTACAATAAGATAAAGTAATTTGAGTAACTTGTCAAATAAACTAAAAAAAAGACAATCTTATTTCTAAGAGGTTAAGTTATTTTGCATTTTCCTGAAGGATGCATGAAAGGATTGCTTAAAGGCGGGTCACATTAATTTGATAGCTGACACCGTAGATTACGAGTTAAAATGTTTATTCTTATTTAAATATGTTCTTAATTTAGTTCACTGTTCATTCATTGTTGGTCGATGTTAGCAGTTAAGGAAGGAATTAATAAGTCGTTCTTGTTTACTATGTAACATCATTGTTGTACACTTCCCACTCCACAGAGAGACCACTCCACTACCAAGAGAATGTCCTGCAACAGGTTCTTCAATGGAGCATACTACCAGAGCCCGAATCTGCCTACTTGATCGTAAAGCAATTTCAAGCAGCAAGTGCAATCAAAAGCTACTTGGGTATAAATGTCAACTTTGACAAGTTTTTAATGAAAGCAGATCATTGCACACATGTAGGAAACTAAGTTGAAAATGCATCTCATTTTTGCATGACTGCTGGTAATGAACCAAGCTGTCTGTATCTGCCAACTTCATATTAGAATCCTGCTACCAGCAATCTCCCAATCAAATGGGCATATAAGCATATGTCAAGCAAGCATAATATTTCTAAGATAAGCCTTCCTTTTGCGCATCACCCTGTAGTCATGAGGCCTGCTCTCATGAAAGTTGCTGAATTATCATTGTTTCAGGAAGGCATTTTAGTCTTTGTGTATTACAGTGGTGCTCAGCTTAGGGTTCAGGAACTTTGCAGAGTTGACAATTGCCTGTGTGCTTCTGTGAGGGGGTCAACATGTGTCGAGAAGATTGGAAGCAAAGTTCCTTAAGTTTGTGGTGAGTCAGGTTATGGTGGTGACTGGTGTTTGCAAATGGTCTCAGTGTATCCTCCAGGCCACATTGCTTTGGTGACAGAGGAATGAGACATTGAGTTCAGTGGCAGGACTATTGACCAAGCAGGAAATAAACTTTGATTTAACTTCTAACTAGAACTTATGATGGGAGATACTTAGTTGGACTGCAAAGTGCATTGGCTCCTCAACAGATTTGATCTACTCCACTTCATATAAAGAAAATAGCTGAAAACCCTGAACATTGAAAGCCCATATACCAGACAAAAATCTAGCTAAAATACAGCAGAACTGTACTCCAGAATTATCTGCACTTCTGGCCAAAGTGTTTCCAAATAGCTATGTGCAGGTTCTACCTATTGCAGAAGCTTGGCCAGATATTTCATGATCACAAAAACAGGACAAATTCATTATGCTTAATTACCATTCATAATTACCATAAAAGAGGACAACATGTGCCTGGAGGCAGAGGAGGTTGGGGAAGTCCTAAATGAATACTTTGCTTCAGTATTCACGTGAAAATGATCTCGATCAGGGTGAGGTCAAAATAGAGCAGGCCTGTGTGCTGGACAATGTGGAGATTACAGAAGAAGAAATGCTGGATCTTCTTAAAAACATCAAGATTGATAAATCCCTAGGGCCAGATATGATACACCCCAGGTTATTGTGGGAATTGAGAGAAGAAATCACTGGAGCATTAGCTATGATCTTTGAATCCTCTTTGGCTACAGGGGAAGTACCAGAGGACTGGAGAATGGCAAATGTAGTTCCCTTGTTTAAAAAAGGTAATAGGGAGAAACTTGGGAACTATAGACCGGTGAGTCTTACGTCGGTGGTCTGCAAACTACTGGAAAGGAACTACGAGCATTTGGAGAAGTACAGTCTACTCATGGATAGTCAACATGGCTTTGTGAAGGGAAGATCATGCCTCATGAGCCTGATTGAGATTTTTGAAGAGGTAACAGAAGAAATTGATGAGGGTAGGGCAGTGGATGTGGTCTACATGGACTTTAGCAAAGCATTTGACAAGGTCCCTCACGAGAGACTCATCCAGAAAGTCATGAAGCATGGGATAAGTGGAACCTTCGCTGTTTGGATAAAAAATTGGCTTAAAGGAAGAAAGTAGAGGGTAGTTGTGGAAGGAAAGTATTCTGCCTGGAGGTCAGTAACTAGTGCAGTGCCGTAGGGATCTGTCCTGGGACCCTTGCTCTTTGTGATTTTTATAAATGACCTGGATGTAGAGGGGGAAGGATGGGTGAGTAAGTTTGCAGATAACACAAAGATTGGAGGAGTTGTGGATGGGGCTGTAGCTTGTCGAAGGTTACAAGAGGATATAGACAGGCTGCAGAGTTGGGTAGAAAAGTGGCAGATGGAGTTCAATCTGGACAAGTGTGAGGTGATGCATTTTGGAAGGACAAACCAGAAGACTGAGTACAGGATTAATGGTCAGTTACTTAAGAGTGTGGATGAACAAAGGGAACTTGGGGTTCAAATCCATACATCCCTGAAGGTCACTGTGCAGGTTGATAGGGTAGTTAAGAAGGCCTATGGGATGCTAGGCTTCATTAACGGGGATTGAGTTCAAGACTAGAGAGGTCATGTTGCAACTCTACAAATCTCTGGTGAGGCCGCACTTAGAGTATTGTGTTCAATTCTGGTCATCTCATTTTAGGAAGGATGTGGAAGCTATGGAGTGGGTGCAGAGGAGATTTACCAGGATGTTGCCTGGTTTGGAGAACAAGTCATATGAAGCAAGGTTAGCAGAGCTGGGACTTTTCTCTTTGGAGCGTAGAAGAATGAGAGGGGACTTGATAGAGGTCTACGAGATTATGAGAGGCATAGATAAGGCGGATAGTCAGTACCTGTTTCCCAGGGCACCAATAGCAAACACCAGAGGGCATATGTATAAAATTAAGGGAGGGAAGTTTAGGGGAGACATCAGGGGTAAGTTTTTTACACAGAGAGTTGTGAGTGCCTGGAATAGCTTGCCTGGGATGGTGGTGGAGGCTAAAACATTAGGGGTAGTTAAGAGCCTCTTGGACAGGCAAATGGATGAAAGAAAAATAGAGGGTTATGGGGTAATGTGGGTTTAGTACTTTTTTAAAGGATTATATGGGTCAGCACAACATGGAGGGCTGAAGGGCCTGTACTGTGCTGTAATGTTCTATGGTTCTATCAATAATGGTGCCAGTTATTATTGACAGTGTTATGAAGTGACATTCACTCTCCAGTGGCTGTTTAATTCATCTTTGTCAGGAACATTCACATCCACATCTCGTCAAAGCCATAGTGAATATATGATTCAAAGACCTGAGTTGCGACTGATACACATGGTTGTGAGGTAGTATTTGATCAGATGAGGCATCAAGGATCCTTGATAAAACTGAAAAATGGGCATAAAAGGAAATAATAGTTGGGGTTTGTCTTTATATATATGAGTTTTTGCTCTTAGTGAAATACTTCAGTACTAAGACATCACTCCCTGACAGCAGTATCCTAGGTCAAACCATTTTAAGCTGTTTCATCAGTCACCTTCCTACAGTCACAATGTCAAAAGTGGGAATGTTTGCTGACAACTGCACCATACTCTGTTCCATTTGCAGCCCCTCAGCAAATGAAGCATTTCGGAACCTACAGTACACGTAGCCACGACTTGAATTACATTCGGTCGATGTAATGAGGCAAGGGAGATTTATTCTGCAAAAGTGCAGGGCAGTGAGCATTCCAAATGTCTGACTAGCTGTCCTGGCATTTACTGACTTTACCTTTACTGGGTCCCCTATCGTCCACATCCTGTGAGTTTGCACTGATGAGAAATTCTACTGGTCTACTTAAACATTGTCAACAAATGTCCTTCAGCAAACTGGGATCTCAACAGGTCCTCAGTCACAGCTGTCAAAGGAAAATGGATAATGTTATGTTCTCAATTATATATAGTAAATACAATTCCTGCAAAGTTGGGAAAATGATTGTAAGTAATATTCTGAGCTGTTTGACAGTGCTAGGATTTCAGTAACCTCACCTAGTTCCATATTTGAAAGGTCCTGTAATAGAAGAATTGTATTCATTGGATGAGTATTTGCAAAATTGCTTGGAATTCACAAAATATAGTTTGATTTAATGGCAGAAGGTGCTTTTTTAAGTAGCTGTCCAGAAGAATTGATAATTAAAATTCACCTCATTTATATGCCTTTTTTAATGCATGTCATTTTCATTTTCACAAATAGAAAGCTATAATATAAATGACCTGTACTGTTAACAAAAAAAATCAAAATGAAAGCATTGGTCAATAGAAAATAGACAATGGTACAATGTGAGTTTTTATGGCAGGTCAGAATAAAGAAATTCTATTATCTCAGCTTGCAGCACCTGCAATGAATGGCAGAACTAAATACTGTCATTTATTTATTTGCAAGCATTGCTTCATTCATTGTAGAAACCAGTTTGTTCAAATGAAAATACCATGCATTTAATAAGAGAATGTATAAATGGATGCAAACATTTATTGCTCAGTCCTACTTGTCCCTATGAAATTGGAAGAGAGATGGTTTCTTGAATACTTGATCTCCTGCCGGTGAAGGTACTCCCACTGTTATGATCTGATTATCTATGGAATCTTGTTTTTGTCTCTGGTATGCCGTATCCAGGTTTATTTTGCAAGAAGGACTTCGGGTTAACACTTCAGTTGTTTTGTTGGTTGTGACTGAGACTGTTGATGGCTCATCGGGATGCCCAGTCTTGACAAACTCAATCTCCTCTAGTTAGCATGAAACTACATACAAGGACTGATTAATAGCTCTGGGTCTGTACTCACTGGAATTCGGAAGAATGAGGGGGGATCTCAGTGAAACCTAGATAGAGTGTATGTCAAGAAGATGTTTCCTTTGGTGGGGGAGTCTAGGAACAAAGGGAACAGCCTCAGAATAGAGTGACATCCACTTAGATTGGAAATGAGGAGGAATTTCTTTAGCCAGAGAGTGGTGAATCTGGAATTCGTTGCCACAGGCAAATGTGGAAGCCAGGTCATGGGGTATATTTAAGGCAAAGGTTGATATATTCTTGATTAGTCAGCATAAGGGTTTACAGGGAGAAGGCAAGTGATTCTGGTTGAGCGGGAAATGGATCAGCCATGATGAGCTGGTGGAGAAGACTCGAGCAGAATGGCCTAATTCTGCTCCTGTATCTTACGGTCTTGCTACTGCTCAAAAGAATGGAGGAGTTCTCTGTGATCAGATGAGTCTTTGCCTCCACAATGCGCAGTGGTTACTGCTAATGAGTCACTGATTAACAAGATAATGATTTACCCTAATTATCTCAACATCTGCTGCAGACCCAGGCTATGTATTGCTTAATTTCTCCAACATTTCTGTTTGTATTTTAGAGAAGAAATTTGTTTTCTTCCTTCAAGAATTTTTCTTGCAGTGACTTCAATGTTCAATGTACATTTATTATCAAAGTGTGCCTACACTGATTCTTGAATGAACCTTAAGGTTCATCATCTTGCAGAAACACAGAACCCACACAACAAAACCATCAAACACCTAGTGTGTGGAAAAATATAGGACAGATCGTGCAAACAAATAACATTAACCCGAGTCCCTGAATGTGAGACCTGTGTGCTGTGCCGATGGCCGCTTGTCCGAGTTGCAGAGTTAGTTCAGCACTGAGGCAGCCCGATTAAATTGTGCAATTAGTAAAAACACACAAGAACACAAACCACAGAGTTCCCCAAAACGAGACCCTAACTGCGGAGCACGATAAGCGCTGAGGCAAGCCCGTCCAGAAGCCCAATGGCGCCCAGATACTTGAACTTGTTTAGGTATTATATTGTAGCTGAACAAGCTATTTTCCCCCAGAAAGCTTTAAAGCACAATAGGGTGTTTTGGCTCATTAAGATTGTGAGTTTCCATTAGTTGAACTATACCATTGATTCCTTATATGCTGCAGTTTTTCAGTTAATTATTTTGTCCCCATCTGAAAGTTACTACTCAATCTGCTGCCATTTAAAAATGCTCTAGCCACCTCACCTCTTTTTTTTAAGAGAGTAAACCATATTGCCTTATGACATAGAAGTTTTGTTTCATTAATCAGTCTTGCCTGCCACAGGGAAGTTCCATTCCTCCACTAATTTTCCTTATAACCTACTCTCCACATATTCCCACTAATTCTCCTACCTACCTACTGTGGCCAGTTAACCTACCAACCAGCAAGATTTTAGGATGTAGAAGGAAACAATAGCACTCGGAGAAAGTCCACACGAGAGAACTTGTAGACACCACACAGTCAGTACTGCAGGAGCTTCAGTTTGAACCTGGATCTAGAAGCTGTGAGGCAGTGAGCCTCTATGTGTTCTCTGCTTACCAGCCCTCTTGCTGGTGAAAATTGTCATTCAGTAACTCTTTTAAAGTACTTTGTGATGTTAGACACCCTGTTAAATTGCCCTGTAATCTTCCCTACTGTAAGGAGAACAAACCAGCTGACTTGATATCACTATATTACAGAAGATTCTACAAAATCTTTCCAACACACTCTCCATGGTATTAATTTCCTTCCCAGATAGTTTGCACAGTCCCAACCACTGATTTAGAAATATTTGATATATCCTCATTCCTTTTGTATGCTGTGTCTCTACATAGATAACTGGGGGCCCTTTGTGCATCTTAACAGTCTTCTCCAAACCCTCCCCCCCACCCCTTTCATAGGCCTCTGATTCTGTGTCTTTGGAGAACTCTACAATTTAGTTTATAGAATAACCACTTCAGACTATTGAAGCAATTTAAGCCCACAGACTAACAGTAATTTGGCTGGAATTTTCTGCAGACTGACAAATAAAGAGCAGGAAAGGGCTGCAGCATTGATGATAAAATATCTGGACTTGTTTTGAATAAAGTCTAAAAGCCAAGACTATCTGAACTTGACCAGCAAAGATAAATGAGCACACACTGAATCCTAGCCTGACAGATTTGGTCCCGGATCAGGGAATAGACATTTTCAACAAGATAATGTAATTCATCATACTTGTCAGCCACGCAAGTGGTAATATTTTCTGTGTCATCACCTGTTTGGTTTGGTGGATTTCATCCTGTTCCACTCATACTTTCCCTGATTCATCATTTTGGGTAAAGAGCAATATCTTCATTGAAACACACACCCTGGCTGCTCTCCAGGCTGTTATTTCTGCTGGACAATTCTCTAAAGTGCATTATGAAGCAACTACATTTCTTTGAAGCTAAAATTCTGGCAAGAATACCCAGCATTTTACTTTCTACTTTAAATAATACAGTAGTGAGGAAGATCCTAATTAGGGTAACAGTTCTTGTTCTCAGAGCATCTGCAGTTCAATGATTTCTTCTAAATATTCCTTTAGTTCTATTAAATATATAAGTTCATTATAGTTTGTAAATTCCTCCTAATTATGGCAGCAAAGAAAAATGCATTTGTTTGAAGTGTGTTTCGGTAGAATTAAGCTACAATTGAATTACTTTTCATGCTGCAACCTACAACGATCCATTCTCCCATCATCAAATACTCTAGAAGAATGTGTGTCTTTGAAGAAAGCATAATGGAACTTAGCCAGGAATCTTTCTTTGTTTTGTTGTGCATAGAAAGGGAGGGAAAATGTTTGTGATAATTGTTTTTTCCCTATCTATAATTGAGTAGTCTCAGGAGACTATTTTAAATTACACAGAGTTACACAGGCTTGCAATCAAATTCCTACATCCTCAGTTGAACTAAATGACCTCCAGCGGTTCCACAGGAAACCGCTGACCATCAACAATTTATAGCGTAGTATGTTGTCTTTGCACTTTGGTCAAATGTGGAAGTGGAAGATGAGCTGGAAGTGGTATCTCCCCTCTCTTGGTGGACTCATTGAGGCAAGTAGTGAAGCACTAATGTGATGAGAATTGTTCCAGTGGTGGACCCACAGATAGTGACAGCCACAGGTGGCTGCTTAGAGCATGAGCTACCTCACAAGGCACATTTCACTTGGATAGTGTCATTTCTTTCTACCTTCTGTGTGGACAAGCACTGTGGGTGACAAGTCTAGAACATAGACTGGGTGCAGCATTATCCAGCTTAGCAGAATGTCCAAAGCAGTGGGCTCAGAAAGAAAGCTACTCCAGTGTTTCACTTTAGACTTTAATATTACAGCAAAGAATATCCAAGATCCTGGGAAAACGGGAACTCTGAAATGGAGAGAAGAACACTCTAAACTGTTATCTGGAAATAAATTTCAGGACCGTTATGTTGTTGTGCGAGATGAGAAATTACTCCTTTACAAAGATGCAAAGGTGAGCTTTTATTTTCATTGTGCATTCGAATTTTTTAAAGTTACTGTATTTAAATTAGCTGAATCTGAATTATTGTGTGCCACAGTGAAATGAAGAAAACTTCAACATAGTGTGAGAGAGCAGCTTGCATGTGACTGGGCAGACAGCTTTGTGGTCATCAAAAAGCAAAATCAAATGCAAATCGAATAAGTGTGAAATATAAAGAGAAAATAATGGAAATCCTCAACAGGTTGGGCAACCTGGTGGATTGAGAAGCAGAAGTAATGTTTTGGGTCAAACACCTCTTGTCAGAACAGACTGGACTAATGAGGACGTTTTTCTTTCATCTTCCCTCTGATGTCAAGATGGAGAAACTTCACCATTCTGAAACCTTTTTAATCCAAAATACCTTTTTTGGATATTGTAAACGTTTACCCTGTAGATACCGACAGCCACTATGCCTCCTGCGGGGAGTCAGGCTGGTGTGCAGGGCGAGTCTGCTCACCCTGAGCATGACACTTCTGGTAACAATTTTATAAACACCCTTCACTACCGAGCAGGGTACCTAGCCATCTCCCCTTCAGTTCCCTTGAGCTGCTGGGCTTGGCGGTGGTTTAAAGACTCATGAGCATTGTGATAACTTTTTATAACTGAGATCAAATGTTGAGATAATCTATTAAAATTGTCTTCATCTCAAAGAAACAATGCTTAGCAGTCCTACGAGGGCATGCATCTTATGCACAAAAAGAAGATATTCCCTGCCTATTAGATCAAACTAATAATGGTTTTAGAGTTGATTAGTGCCCACCAGGAAATTAGCCAAAGCACCTTCATATGCCATTTACCACATTGTGGCCGGGGATTTGCCTGTTATCATTTGCACACCTGAACGATGGCTTGGGTTGTGCACCACGTTTCTTCTGCAGCTAGCAGAAAGTGGAACATTGGAGAGCATCCTATAACCTTCACTATTCACTCAGGCTAGGATTAGTGCCATGCCAGGGTGTGCAGAGCTGCTGCCTCACAGAGCCAGCGAATGTGTTTAATTCCGACCTCTGCCGTCCATGTGGAGTTTGTGTATTCTCCCTGTGATTGCATGGACTTCCTTCAGATGCTCCAGTTTTCTCCCACATCCCAAACACTTGCAGCATGATCTGTAAATTTGCCACCATGCAGGTATGTGGTGGAATCTGGGGAGAGTGATGGGGGATATGTGGAGAATAAGAAGCGCTTAACGTAGAATTGGCATAACTGGATGGTCGGTGGTCAGCACATGCTCTGTGATCTTGAGGAGCTGTTTTCATGTCACATGACTCTATGGCAACCCATTGAACTCTGGGAATGAAACAGCAAGTGAAGGGTCTGCTTTGTCATAATGAGATCCTGCACACAGCATCTCCCAGCATCACTTTTCAACTGCAGACTTTGTGTTAAGTAGTTCACCAAAGCTTCCTTCACTGATTGTGGTTCTTTCACTTGAATCAGTTCTGTGGTCCATCTCATGTTGAATGCAGCTGAAGCAATCTGCATATCTCTTTGAGGCACCCGAGTGCACGTGGGACTCGGTCAGGCCAGATGATCATGTAGAAGTCACACAGACACGGACACGCACCCCTCCATTCCCTTGTGATTTCCCTCATCTCCAGGGCAGACACTTGTGTTGAGGTACTATTGGGGATCTACTGTATCACTAAATGCTGACTCTTTTCTCAGTCATACTGTGATTGTATTTGCCTCAACAGTATCCAGATCTTTACCAACCCTCCATTTAAGTTTATCCTCTCTCACCTTAAACCTGGACCCTTTTCTGCTGCTCTCCTCTGCTTTGGGGGGAGAAAGGTTCTCCATCCTATCTATGCCCCTCACAATATTACAAACCTCCAAGGTCCCCCCTCTGTCTCCTGTGTGTCAGTGACAATAAACACAACCCATCCAAATTCTCCTATAACTACCGCCATCTGCTCCAGACAAATCCTGTGCATCTCTTCTACACACACCTTATTGCTACCACAACCTGCTTGTAGTATAATGACCAGAAACGTACAAAATGCTCTGTGCGGCTGCAACATAGCATCTCAGCTCTTATACTCAGTGTTTCTTCCTATGAAAGCAAGCATTACAATTGCCCTTTTGCTGCCCTATCCACCAATGTCATCATTCTTGAGGAGCTATAGACTTGCGTCTGAAGGTGTCTCTGTATGAATTATTCCTTACCATTTATTCTGTATACCTTACCAGAATCTGATGTCCCAAAGTGCATTTCTTCACACTTGTCTGAATTAAAATCAATCTGTCACTGCTCTGCCCAATTTTCCAGCTGGTAAATGTCTCTCTGTGTCCTTAAGCAACTTTTTTTTTCCTCTTTCTATGACCCCATCTGCCATCTGCCAACTTACTGATCATACCGTTCATGTTTTGTCTTTAAGTCAAAAGCCCCACTATCAATTCCTGTAGTACTCAATTTGTTACAGATTTCTAATCAGAAAAATACCCCCCCCCCCCACTACCCTTTGCCTCCTATTACTCAGCCAGTTTTGCATCTGGTTTGCAAACATGCCCCAGATCCCTGGTGCCTTAGGCAGCCTACCATGCAGAACATGAAATGACATCAGCTCATGAGTTATGTGATCTAGGAGGGAGAAAGGAGTTTTGTCTTGAACGTTGGCTATGTATTGTTATTCTGTTGCTATCCATAAAGACAAAGTGCTGACTAGGAACCAAGGGCTATAGTTTTATAACGACAAAGACTGTAAAGCTTATTGGAGAGTTTCGAACAGTCAGAATCCACTTGATAACGTTTATAGATGAGAATCAGAATCTGATTTATTCACTGGCATAGGTTGTGAAATTTACTGTTTTTTGTGGCAACAGTCCATTGTAATATATAATAATAAAAACTGTGAATTACATATAGAGTAATAGGTATATATTATATATATATATATATACACACACACACATACACAAGTATATATAAAAAATTAAATAAATAATGCTGAAAAAAATAGTGAGGTAGTAGTCATGGGTTCAATGTCCATTCAGAAATCTGATGGCAGAAAGGAAAAAACTGTTTCTGACATGTGTACCT
Organism: Hypanus sabinus; assembly: GCF_030144855.1. Classification (NCBI taxonomy): domain Eukaryota; kingdom Metazoa; phylum Chordata; class Chondrichthyes; order Myliobatiformes; family Dasyatidae; genus Hypanus; species Hypanus sabinus. The sequence goes on along the minus strand of NC_082719.1, from coordinate 41,552,708 downwards.
TCAGGCTCCTGGGTTTTGACTTGAAATGTCGATCGTACTTTTTTACATGGATGTTGCCTGGCCTGCTGAGTTCCTCCAGCATTTTGTGTGTGTTGTTCCTTTACCTCCTTCCTGAAGGTAGCAATGAGAGAAAGGGTATGTCCTGGGTGATGGGGGTCCTTAACGATGGGTGCTGTCTTTTTGAGGCATTACTCCTTGAAGATGTCCTGGATGCTACAGAGGCTAGAATCCGTGATGGAGCTGACTAAGTTCACAACTTTCTGCAGCTTCTTTCAATCCTGTGCAGTAGCTCCTACCCACCATACCGGATAGTGATGCAGCAGTTAGAATGTTCTCTGCAGTACATCTGTAGAATACCTTTGACATACCAAATCTTCTCAAACTCATAATGAAATACAGCTGCTGTTGTGCCTTCTTTGTAATTACATTGATATGTTGAGCCCAGGATAGATCCTTAGAGATGTTGACACACGAAAATTTGAAATTGCTCACCCTTTCCACTTCTGATCCCTCTATGAGGACTGGTATGTGTTCCCTCATATTACCCTTCTTCAGGGTAGTCGCCAAGACTGAGCTAAGAGTCTTACTCTTTCTTTAGGATAGTCTTCAAGTCTGAGCTTATAGTATGTGCCATCCAGGTGTATGGTGACGTCTGCAGACTTTGCCCCATTTCAGTCCTTAGCTTGTTACTAGCTTTAAATTGCCCTGAAGACTGAAATTTCTCTTAGGGTTAGTGTGATGGGATTGATGAGAAAGTTCCATAGGTCAGTGATAGGGCACAGCTGTTTGATTTTTGAAGATGTCATTTGAAATAACTCTATTAATACATGTTAATATTAAGCCTGCATTTAATTAAGCAAACAAAACATGCCATGTTTCTGAGCAGATGATGCAGAAATGTTTTCGGATGATTGCTTTTGCAGAGATAGAAGTTGGAATACTGCATTCCTAACCACAAATTTGACCCTTTATAAGAATAAATGTAAATTAAATTGTTGATTTATCATAGACCCATCATCACTGATTATGTTTGGCAAAGAAATCTCATATTACAAACTAAACTCTTATCCCTTTGAGAACTTTTAAAAGCATTCTCCAAACAAAACTATATGTCAGGATTACGAAAACATTTAGAGGGTTACAGTGCCATGCAAAAGTTTGGGCACCCCGGTCAAAAGCTCTGTTACTGTGAAGAGCTAAGCGAGTAAAAGATAACCTGATTTCCAAAAGGCATAAAGTTAAAGATGACACATTACTTTAGTATTTTAGGCAAAATTACTTTTTTACTTCCATCTTTTACAGTGTCAAAATAACAAAAAAGGAAAAGAGCCCGAAGCAAATGTTTGGGCACTCCGCGTGGTCAGTACTTAGTAACACCCCTTTGGCAAGTATCACAGCTTGTAAACACTTTCTGTAGCCAGCTAAGAGTCTTTCAATTCTTGTTTGGGGGATTTTTGCCCATTCTTCCTTGCTTCTAGTTCTGTGAGATTCTTGGGCCATCTTGCACTGCTTTTTTGAGATCTATCCACAGATTTTCAGTGATGTTTAGGTCGGGAGACTGTGAGGGCCATGGCAGAACCTTCAGCTTGCGCCTCTTGAGGTAGTCCATTGTGAACTTTGAGGTGTGTTTAGGTTCATTATCCTGTTGTAGAAGCCATCCTCTTTTCATCTTCAGCATTTTTACAGATGGTGTGATGTTTGCTTCCAGAATTTGCTGGTATTTCTTTCCTCTACCAGTGAAATGTTCCTTGTGCCACTGGCTGCAACACAAGCCTAAAGCATGATCGATCCATGCTTAACAGTTGGGGAGGTGTTCTTTTCATGAAATTCTGCACCCTTTTTTCTCCAAACATACCTTTGCTCATTGCAGCCAAAAAGTTCTATTTTAACTTAATCAGTCCACAGGACTTGTTTCCAAAATGCATCAGGCTTGTTTAGATGTTCCTTTGCAAACTTCTGATGCTGAATTTTGTGGTGAAGACACAGGAGAGGTTTTCTTCTGATGACTCTTCCATGAAGGTCATATTTGTGCAGGTGTCACTGAACAGTAGAACAGTGCACCACCACTCCAGAGTCTGCTAAATCTTCCTGAAGGTCTTTTGCAGTCAAACGGGGGTTTTGATTTGCCTTTCTAGCGATCCTATGAGCAGTTCTCTCAGAAAGTTTTCTTGGTCTTCCAGACCTCAACTTGACCGCCACCATTCCTATTAACTACCATTTCTTAATTACATTGTGAACTGAGGAAACGGCTGCCTGAAAATGCTTTGCTATTTTCTTATAGCCTTCTCCTGCTTTGTGGGCATCAGTTATTTTAATTTTCAGAGTGCTAGGCAGCTGCTTAGAGGAGCCCATGGCTGCTGATTGTTGGGACAAGGTTTGAGGAGTCAGAGTATTTATACAGCTTTGAAATTTACATCACCTGGCCTTTCCTAACAATGACTGTGAATAAGCCATAGCCCTATCAAGCTAATTAAGGTCTGAGACCTTGGTAAAAGTTATCTGAGAGCTCAGATCTTTTGGGGTGCCCAAACTTTTGCATGGTGCTCCTTTCCTTTCTTTCACTCTAAAATTGTACAAAACAAAAATAATACACTAATCTTGCTTAAAATATTGAAAAGAATGTTTCATCTTTAACTTTATGTCTTTTGGAGATCAGTTCATCTTCTACTCACTTAACTATTCACAGTAACAGAAATTTTGACCGGGGTGCCCAAATTTTTGCATGCTACTGTATGTTTGCAGAAAGTTACCCTGTGAAGATAGTTTTCAAAACTGTACAAGCTGTAGGAGGAAAACCAATGTTTATTTTGAAAGATGAAACACAATAAAAGGAGAGAATATATTTACTTAATTTATTGCATTGTATTGCATGTAATGAATTCCAATCAAACTGAGAAGGATTCACCCATAAGTAGTTCTCTTTTGAGAATTGTGGAACTGAGCTAGTATTTTGTGTTACTGGTACTTTTCCCCATCCAGTCAGATAAAAGTAGATTTGAACACTATCCTTCGCAGTTTCATCAGCATGGTTTTTGTGGACATGCGCTTGTGTTCATAATCTCTGTAGTAAGTGCATTTGGTAATAGTAGCATTGCAAACTCCTTTGAAGGATAATCTCCTACACTGACTTTTTTTATTTCCTTCAGCAATACTTACTGTTCTGCTCTTCTGGATTTGTGATAAACTTAATTTTGTTCAACTGATCATATGTAATGTTCTTCCAAGTATTATTAAATGTGATGAAGGTCAGTTTGAAGGGTTGGCAGAGAGTTTGAGCCAAGAAATGAGTCAAACATTCAACAAGAGCGTGGCTAAGGGTTGGAGTAAGGGAGATTATGTGGCAGACCAGTGGGTGGGGTGCGGATCAATGATTAGTGGTACTTCCCAAGGGGAAGTCATATTAATAGGTTTGCTTGTAACCTGACAGTCCCAGTGCTGGAATTCACAGATTGAGTCTGGCACATCTCTTTTAAGTAATATTGAATCAGACATCCTAAATCAAGTGTGTGACCACAAAATTTGAGTCAAGGCACTCAGGCATGCATGCCATGTAGATACTATTGCATGTGTTCAAGCTTCTCAATTAGTAAGTGCAACAAAAGTGATGGGCAAGAGGCAGGAGAATTGGGTAGAGAGGAGTAATAAATCAGAAATGATGGAATGGCAGAGCAGCCTCACTGAGTCAAATGGCTTAATTATGCTTATCTGTCTTATGGTCCTCCTGATGTCAGAGCATCAAATCTACAGAGATTCAGTAGGAGTTTTGTGAACTTTGTGGAATTTGCAAAGCCCGTGGTTTTATTTGTGAATGATTCTCTACTGAAAATGAACTACTGTGCTTAAAAGAGTGGAAGAACACGATTCTGTCTTAAGGTGACAGAATTTAAAAGGTGATGAAATTACCTTTTTTTTTGCATAGAAACTTGCAAATGCGATTAAGTTATCTTGCTTAACAATCCAGTTTTCCTCCGAACTGATGACAAGGGATTCATTAAAGTTTATCCCCAGGCGCCTTGTATAATACCAGTAAGCACTTTTCACCAATCATTATTCGCTCAGTTTCAAAAAAGTCTCTTCTCAATTTCATGGAGCATTCCTTCAAATGGATAATGTGAGCAATATCTGTAAAAGTCACATTTTACATGTTGGCATGTCAACTAAATATACAAATAACTTTTCTGTATAAACAATGTGAATATAACAGTTTTTGTGTGGATCTTTGACCCTTATACAAAAGCACGGTGACACACCCAGTGTTCTGGAAGTATGGCATAGCGAGGGTTTATTGTAATCTGTGCCAATATACCTAAGTTATACCATGCTCCGCGCAGTGGTAACTTGAAGTATTATGATTATGAAAGCTTTATGTAATGACGAAGACCTGCCAAAATAAGTCTAAAGAATAAAGGCATACAGTGAAGCAAATGAGTTTGAAGTCATTCAGATGTTGCCCAGTATTCTAAGGAAATATTGGAGGTAGTACAGTAATTCCATATGTCCAATAGCTGTTGAATCACCCATTTGAAATAAGTAGGTCAAGACACAAAGTAAATTGTTTTATGCATCATCACATCTTAATTTTATTTCAACCTATTTGTGGGATATGGGCATTGCTGATGAGACTAGTATTTATAGTGCTCATTGTGGGCTGATTTGTGGAACCACCAAGGATCTTTTAATGCGGCATAGGACTCGAGTCCCAGATTGGTAAGGTTTGTGAAAGGGCAGCAGCCTTCCTTTCCTGAAGCTTTATTAATAAACCCTTAACATTCTTACAATATTCTAGTAACATTCTTCCACCTATGTTCTTATGAATCCTTACTCTCATGACAAGATCACTACACCAGTAAACTCAACCATTTAGTAATCATTTCCCTGAATATGATAATTCAACAGTTTTCACGTTAATAATGGAATGTCCATTTTCTTGTATGCAGTTGCTAGCCAATGAAACAATCTTCTGCTATTAGTACTCACAAAATTTTTCACTTTTAATCACCACGTTGAACTATTTCAAAAAGCTTCATTTATTTTCTTAGCAATTTTCATATTTGTCATTCCATCTGGCCACATTCATTATACCCTTTCTCCAATTAGATACTTGGATGTGCAAGTAAACCTTCCAACTTTGACTTTCCCCATGCACAAACTCAACATTATTATATGCCTTTGTGTTTATTTCAACTGCCTTTAAGGCCCAGAATGCTATTTGACTGACTAATTTTGGGCATTGAAAATTTAGACTAGTACAAAATTTTCAATTTGAGTTCCACTTAACAAAGCTGAAAGTGTCTGTTCACAGTATTTAATGTTTAGTCCTAACTGAAATTCAGCCAATGCAAAAAATGATTTCCTATTTGTGAACATTATTGCCATGCTCCTTTCAACATTTCTAAAGATACATGATCACTTCTTATCTAAACTCAGTGGCCACTTTGTTACAAACAAGAGAAAATCTGCAGATCCTGGAAATCCAAGCATACAGACAAAATACTGGAGGAGCTCAGCAGGCCGGGCAGCATCTATGGAAAGGAGTACAGTTGACATTTTGGGCCGAGACCCTTCAGCAGCACTGGAGAAAATTATGAGGAGTCAGGGTTAGAGGGTGGGAGGAGGAGAGGGAAATGGACAAGGAGGGGTGAAGTAAAGAGTTGGGAAGTTGATTGGTGACAGCAATACAGGGCTGGAGAAGTGTGAATCTAATAGGAGAGGACAGGAGGCCATGGAAGAAAGAAAACCAGGGAAGAGCATCAGAAGGAGGCGATGGACAGGCAAGGAGATAAGATGAGAGAGGGAAAAGGGGATGGGGAAAAATGGGGGGAGGGGTTGGGTCATTACCAGAAGTTTGAGAAATCGATGTTCACGCTGTCAGCTTAGAGGCTATATCCCACACGGAATATAAGATGTTGTTCCTCCAACCTGATTGTGGCCTCATGTCAACAGTAGAGGAGGCCATGGACATCTGGTCTCACCGATATACAGGAGGCCACACCAGGAACACCGGACATGATAGGTGACCGCAACAGACTCACAGGTGAAGTGTTGCCTTACCTTGTGGCTCTGCATGGTGGTGAAGGAGGAGGTGTAAGTGTACATCCTGCACCAAACAGAGTGGCCACTGAGTGTATGTTCATGTTCTGAGATACTCAAACAACCTCATCTGACACACCAATCATTCCACATTCAAAGTCACTTTGGACACATTTCTTCACCAATCTGATGTTTGCTTTGAGCAACAACTGTGCCTCTCGACCATGTCTGTATTTTTTTTATGCATTGATTTGCACCAAATGATTGGCCGATTAGATATAAGCAACAACAAGCAGTTGTATAGGTGTACCTAATAAAGTGGCATTCAACCTTACCCATCCCCTGATCTCTGACTGTAGTAGCTTTATTGACCATTAATTTATTCAAAGTTTGAAAGGTATATTTGTTTCCACAACTGATAGAAACATTGTCTAGAATTAACATTCTGGTACCGAAGGATAATAAGATGATATGCCTCAGTGACTATTGTCCAGTGGCTCAAATATCCACCACCATGAAGTATTTTGAGAGACACACATCAACTTCACAAGCAATCTCAACCTATTGCAATTCTGAAGAGAGATGTTCCCAACAGATTTCATTTCATTGATCCTTCACTCATCACCGAAGCATCTGGAAAATAAAAACAACTACATCGGGCAACAGCTCCATCTATAATACCGTAATCCAAGCAAAATTGTCTTCAAAGTTCTACAAAGGACTCAAACCTCCCATTGCAACTGGATGCTTGATTTCCATACCAATAGTCTGTACTGACCAATAATCACAATATCCTCAACACAAGTGCCAACAAGGCTGCCTTCACAGCCCCCAATCTATTTCCTGTACACTCACGTAGCCCAATTCTGCTCTAACTACAAGTACAAATTTGCAGATGTAGTGGGCCAAATCTCAAATAACAATGAGTTGGAGTACAGGAATATGACAGCGAGCCTAGTATCATGGTGTCATTCTCAGCAAAACAAAATAGCTGATCATTCATTTCAGGAAGAAGAGGTTGCAGAGGCTTACATTAATATCAGTGGTGCTGAGGTCAAGACAGTTGAGTGCTTTTCATCCCTAGGTATCAGCATTGCCAATAACTTACCCTGGTCCAACCTTGTTGATGTGATGGCCAAGAAAGTGCACCAGCACATCAACCTCCTCAGGAGACTGAGGAAATGTTGCATGTTCCTTGACACAATTTTAATCAATGGATCATAAAGTCTTCCTTCCCTAATGCATCATGGCTTGGTATGGCAACTGCTCTACATGTTACCAAAAGAAACTGCAGTTGTGGATACAGTGCATCACATCACAGAAACCAGCCTCCCTTCTGTGCACTTCTTACTGCCTCAGAAAAGCTCCTTCCGTCCTAGATGTTGGGAGCAGAATTGGGCCATTCTGCCCTTTGAGTCCTCTTCATCATTCCATCATGACTAATCTGTTAGCCCTCTCAACACCACTCTCCCCACAGGTCTCCCACCTGGTACTTATCCCTACAAGCGTAAGTGCTACACCTGTCCCTACACCTCCTCTCTTACCACCATTCAGGGCCCCAAACAGTCCTTCAAGATAGGCAACACTTCACTTGTGAGTCTGTTGGGGTCATCTATTGCATTGTGTGCTCCCAGTGCGGCCTCCTCTGCATCGGTGAGGCCTGACGCAGATTGGGGGACCACTTTGTCGAGCACCTCCGCTCCATCTGCAACAACAGACAGGATCTCCTGGTTGCCACCCATTTCAACTCTGCTTCACATTCCCATTCGGATATGTCCATACATGGCCTCCTCTACTGCCATGATGAGGCCAAACTCAGGTTGGAGGAGCAACACCTCATGTACCATCTGGGTAGTCTCCAGCCCCTTGGTATGAACATCGAATTCTCCAACTTCCAGTAATTCCCTCCCTCTCCCTTCCCCCATCCCACTTTCTCTCTGCCTCCTCTTCCAGCTGCCTATCATCTCTCTCATGTTTCTTCTACTACCCATAGTGCTTTTCCCTTACATTCCTTCTTCACCTTTCCTGCTTCTCCTCCCCCACCCCTTGATCTTTCCTCTGATTGGTTTTTCACCTGGCACCCACCAGCCTTCTCCTTCCCACCCTCCCCCACCTTTTTTATAGGGCCCCTGCCCGCTCATCCTTCAGTCCTGATGAAGGGTCTCGGCCTGAAACATTGACTGCTCATTTCCATGGACGCTGCCCAACCTGCTGAGTTCCTCCAGTGTATTGTACGTGTTGATTTGACCACAGCATCTGCAGTGTACTTTGTGTTTACCATTCTCCTGCCTTGTCTCTGTAACATTTGACCCCCAAAATAATCAAGTACCTATCAATCTCCACTATAAATATACTCAATGACTTGGCCTCCACAGACATCTTTGGAACTGAATTCCACAGATTCATCACCCTGAAGAAATTCCTCCTCATCTCTGTTTTAAATGGTCGTGTTGCCTGGTCCTGGACTGGCCACTATAGGAAACATCTGCTCTACATCCACTCTTTATAGGCCTTTCAATATTTGATGGGTTTCAGCGCCTAACCCTAACCCTAAACATTCAAAAAGTTTCAATGAGATCCCTCCTTATCCTTCTAAATTCCAGTGAGTACAGACCCAGATCCATCAAAGTCTCATCAAATGTTAATCTCTCAATTCCCAGAATCATTCTCATGAACCTCCTCTGGAGCTCTGAACAATTTGTATCTGCTGCCTGATGTGAGGGTGAGAAACATCTCATCTCCAGCCATGCATCAGACTGAAGATACAAAAGCCTAAAGAATGTACCAGCAGGCTGAAGTGCAGCTTCATCCCACTATCATGAAGCGATTGAATGGGTATCTTGTACTATAAAATTAACTCTTGTCCTCACATTACAGTCTGCCTGCATTGCATTTCTTCTGTATCTACATTTTGTTATTGATTTTCCCTTGTATTACCCCAGTGTACTCAGGTGGTGAATTGATCTGTATGGATGACATGCAAGGTAGAGTTCTACATTATGCTTCCGTATGTGTGACAAAGATAAACCAATTTCCAACTGTGCCACTTTTTTTTTTGTTTTCTTTGTTTATTTTTCTGTGCGTTTTTTAAATCAGTCGGGAGATCGATCTGCTTCCGCTAGGTTTGCAGAACTAGTCTTCTGGGCTTGTATTCGTACAAAGGTCCCTGCCAAAGTCAGTGAATGCTCCGACCTACATGTGGAACGTGGCTGGGAGCAGCAGCACATCTGCATGTTACTTTGGTGATGCACTTCACAAATTCTGAAGAGGAAACATTGCAGGTCAAGATTAATATGATCAATATACACTTGAATCCAATACCACACTTTGTGTAATTTCCATAATTTAAAACATCTTGCTGAAGGCAAGATGAGAAAAGCCATCAGTGCACAAAGCTAACTTTTCATTTTCCCTGAATACAGCATGAGTACATACAAAACTGGTAGTTGTATTATTGCAATATTAAGGCACCTTTGGTTTGAACTTAAGCTCACATTTGGATTACTATCAAGCAATTAGTGACGACCTTACCTCAGTTGTGATGATGGCTTCCATGGAAATTTAAAACCAGAACTGCACGATAGCAATCTGGAAGTTCTTTCACATTTCTGATAAAGGGTCTTCACTCTGGAACTCTGATTTCACTTTACAATGATGCCTCCTGATCTTCTGAGAGTTTCCAGTACTTGTTTTTTTTTTATTATTTGAGGCTTTTAAGGATCTAATTTCATACTTGGATAAAAATAAAATTCATACAATCAAACTGGTTTTGCAATAAACTTTGGTTCAATAACTTCACTAAACAACAGATTATTACAGATGATGTTACTCTATGTTAAACAAGTGTACAGAAAGGACATTTGTTTTCATGATATTTTTGTAATGTAAGCAACAAAATAGCGGCTTTAAGAGAAAGGTTGGCTCAATTATATCACACTGACAATCAATCAGACAGTGGAATTTTGAAAGAAATCAAGATTGTCCATCCCTTTGGGAATGGCAGTGAAATGATCCAGTAAAATTTTATTGACTAAAGATAGAGTTTTCAATTTTCTCATCAATCAAAATGTGTAAATTTTCCAGAGCAACAAGCCGGAAAGAGAAGTACTTCTGAAATCCTTGAAGTTCTACTTTGGTCTAAAAAAGAAACTGAAACCTCCAAGCAGGTAAAGATGCTTTGTGGCTGATGCAGGCCATGCTCAGATGTGTTAGGCTACATGTTATTTGTGCATATTGCTTTTGCAGCTCCAGCTGAAATGGGTTAAAAGCACAATATAAAACATATAAAGATACCGTTGTGTACACTAATAGTGCAACTGAACATTTTGACGCACATTCTTTCTATTAGCCAACGACCAATTAACTCCGCTCAGCGTCAAACAGCATGGAAACTACCCCCTTGGCCTAACTCATCCAGGCCGTCTGTGCTGTACAGCGAGCTGGTTCCATCTGCCCATGTACGGCCCATAGCTCTCGAAGTGTTTCCTATCCATGTACTTACCTACATGGCTTTTAAATGTTGCTGTCGTGCCCACCTCCATTCCAGAAAATCACTTGTGTAAAGAAGCTGCCCAATCTCCATTTCAAATCCCTCACCTCTGACCTTAGACCTATGCCCTCTTTGTTTTAGCATCTCCTTTCTGGGGAAAAAGGCAAAGTTCCTTCACTCAGTCTGTGCTCCTCTATCATTCCAAAGAATAAAGTCCAATTCTATGTAACCTTTCCTTGTAACTTAGGCTTCCCAGTCTAAGCAAAATCTCAGTAAATCTTCTCTGCATTCATTCTCATGTAATAACATCTTTCCCATAGTAGAGCAACCAAAGCTTTGCATAATAGTCCAAGTGTGACCTCCCCGTCATCACATATAATTGCATCTTAACTTCTCAACTCTTGTACTCAATATTGTGACTGATGAAGGCCAGCATGCCAAATGCCACCTTCACCACCCTTTCTACCTGTTATAACCCTTTCAAGAAACTATGCTTATACATACTGTAGAAGCCTCAAAAAATTCCAAATAGTTCAGAGGAAAAACAACATAGAGAATTTACAGTAGGTGATCAAGTGAGTTTAGATCATGCGATACAAATTCAATCTCCCATTTTTACTCTAATTGTGTTTTTTCTTGTAGAATTTTGTATAATATATATTAATTTATGATTTTCTTGTGTATATTATGTTTTATTGCCAAATGCCTGTGATTCTGCTGTAAGTTTTTCATTGCATCTGTGCACACACGTTATTGTATGTTATTTCATTCCATCAGTGTATAACATCATACATTATTACATGTGCATATGTTCATAAACTATACTTCGACTAGACTTTGTACTTTAGTGCTTGCATGCACGTTTATGGACACAGGAAGAACATTTTCCAGTATTTTTTAATCGTTGGCAGAAATTTTGTAGTCTATACACAAGGTCCTGACGTACATCCCTCCAGGGTAAATGAAAATGTCTTGGTATGTATTACAATGACCTTGTTGTTTTTCTCAACCTGTCCCCAGCCCAAGGAAATTAGATCAAAAAAATATTTTGTCCCAAGGCACCTTACGGCCAAGGAAATGATCATGGAATGGTGTCACTGTTGAGGTGTAGAAAATTAACAGCTGAATATGCATATTATTACCCTTCCAGCAGCTTTGTGATAATTAGTGAACAGTTAGAATTAGCCAGGGTATTGAGGAGAAATTCTCCCCTTAAATATTACTGCAGGAACATAAATGGCCCTGATAAGGCCAATGTGATTTAGATAAATAGCTCATCTGAAGTACATTCAAAATATTTTAATTAAATCACCTCAAAATCTGTGTGCTTTTAGATCTAGATGACTCAGACTAATATGATAATTAGTGGTTGTCAAATTAGTGATTAATCTAGTGTACCTTCTTAAAATTTGTTTGGTTCCACTCTCTCCCCTATCACACAAAGTCATAGCATTCCAATTAGAAATTTAAAAGGACAATTTTACAAAGTGCTAGAATGTTCCAGTTTGCTGTTTAAAACTTAATTTGCCTACAGAATTAGCTTATATTCAGGTACACAGCACACAGAAACATCCTGGTTCCCTTTATCATTCAACACTTCTGGGCCAATCCTTGTCATTACCAAGTTAGTTTTACCCTAACCCACATTTAAAAGCTATACTTTTTCACATCAATCTTCTATTGCATCCAGAGAACAATGAAATATCTTTTTTCCTGCCATATAATTCTGATGAAAGCACAACTTTTTATGTCATTTTTCTTTATTTAAGAAGTAATTTTGTTCATGTAGGATAGGATTAACACTCATGTTAATGTTTCATTGTTGCTTTTGGTGAAGATAAATAAAGTACTCAAAGGCAAATGAGGATCTCTGGGCATTTTAGCAAAATCAGCATTAAGAGAGTCATTGAATAGTACAGCACAGAAACAGACCTTTCAACCCATCTCATCAATGCTGGCCTGATTTTCTGCCAAGATCTATCTGCATTTGAACCAGAGCCCTTCCTACCTCTCTCATCCACATGCCTATCCAAAAGTTTCAGTTAAACTTGCATCTACCAATTCCGCTGGCAGCTGATTCCACACTTGCACCACCCTCTGAGTGAAGTAGTTCCTTCCCACATTCCCTATAAATGCTTCACCTTTCACCTTAAATCTATGACATCTAGTTTTAATCTCACCCAACCTGAGAGGAAAGCATCTCATGCATTCAGAGGTTTATTTCATTGTCAAAGTATGCATGTACAATACAACTCTAATATTGTTCTTTTCCAGATAACCATGCAATATAGAAAGACCATACATTAACACATCCCTCCCGCAAGAAAAAGAAAAGAAAACAGAACTCGCTAACCCCAAAATTATTCAACCCTCCCCCGCAGAACAAAGCGGCAACAATAGCAACAAATTTCCACCCCCTCCCTGCAGGAAAAAAACAGGGACAATAACAATCCCCGACCCCCTCAATCACAGGAAAAAAACAGTGACAATAGTTACAAATCCCAACCCCTCCATGCAGAAAAAACAGCAACAATAACAATCCCTGACCCCCTCATTTGCTAAAAAAGAACAGCGACAGTAACATCAAAATCTTCGACACAAAGAACTAACAGATCATCCACCCATCAATCAGCCACGAGAAAGAAAATGCCAAAAAAAATCAAAATAGACTAATATAAACTACAGCTCAATCACATAATACTCAGAACATCGAACAGTCTTTCTGTGACTCAGAACTCACTCCTGATCCAAATGCTGACTTTGGTCTCTGAAAGCCCCCCCCCCCCCCCCCACCCCCGTCCCTCTGCATTTGCCTTGGTGACCTTTGCAGGGAGTGATCGCTGACCAGTCCAAACACTCTTGATCCAGTGGCTGCTTTTGGGAGTGATCGCTGACCCACTCCACATTCACCTCAGAGGCCTCCATCGGGAGCAATGACTGACTTCCTGGGCTTTGTCAGAAGCAATCTGACCTCCTCTGTATTCACCTCAATGCTTCAAGGTGGAGTCATTCATGAACCCACATCCCGACTCTGGTCTTTTCCACGAGTCAGCTCATGGTCTCTGTCTTTCTCGGGTCCCCGTCTCTGACCTCCACGAGACAGCAGAGCGCTGGATCATTTGATCAAGTTCCAGACTGCAGGTCATAGGCTTCAACAGTTTCCGTACCACAAACAAGACAAAAAAGACAAGCAGACGGCTTAGAAGAAGTGAAATAACTAAAGAGATTTGCTACCTGGAAGACGTTGTCCGTGGAAATGTTCTCTGGCGTCATCTTGACTAGAAGTTTCACCCAGAATTTTGTATAACTCAATAATGTCTCCCCACATTCTCCTATACTTCAGAGAAAAGAGTCTTAACCTATTCAAACTTCCCATGTAACTCAAGTCCCCGCAACCTGTGTGTAAGTTTTCTCTGCATTCTTTCAAGCTTATTGATAGCTTTCCTGTAAGTAGGTGACTGGAACTGCACACAAGATGGCCTCACCAATATCTTATTCAATTTCAACATAACATCCCAACTCCTGTCCTGATTTATGACAGCGACTGTATTAAAAGATTACAACCCTATCTACCTGTGATGCCACTTTGAAGGAATGATGGATCTGTATTCCCAGGTCCCATTATCTGCCACAAATATCTCAGTCCCCGGCCATTCACTGTACAAGATTTAAGTTGATCTGTTCTCCCAAAGAGCAACACCTCACACTTGTCTGCATTAAGCCCCATCTGTCATTGTTCAGCCCATTTTTCCATCCAGTCCATATCATTTTGCAATCCTTGATAGCCTTCGCCATTGTCCACAAAGCCCCAAATCTTGGTGTTATTTTAAATATGGTAATCCAATTTATCACGTTATTCACTTCTTTAATGTAGGTGATAAGCAACAACAGACCCAGTACAGAGCGCTATAGCATACCACTAGTCACAGACCTTATTTCAGAAAGTCAACTATCCATTACCACTCTATGGCTTCTGTCACTAAGCCAATGGCAAATCCATTGACTACTTCATCCTGAGTGCCAAGAGACTTAACCTTCTGGACCAACCTCCTCAAAGTCCGTTTCTTCAGTGCCTACTGCCTTCCCTTCATCAACCTTCTTGGCAACCTCCTCAAAAACTCTAAAAGATTTGTTAGACACAATCTGCCCATGCACAAAGTCATCTTAACTATCCCTGATCAGGCTCCATCTATTCAAATACAGTGCTGTGCAAATGTCTTAGATATGTATATATTGCTAGGGTGCCTAAGATTTTTGCAAAGTATTGGTTAACATAGAGTGGAGAGCAGGTTTGTAAATCTAACAGGAGCAAATGATATTGGGAATGGTGAGGGTGGAGCACCATAGTAAGGATATGGGACAGGTGGCAAAGATAGAGTGCTGTGGGGTAGGGGGGGGGGGTGGTGGTCACAAGTGCAGGTACAACCAGCTCTGAAACACATTGATTCCAAACAGTTTGTTTATTGAGCATTACATACTGTCTCTCTGCTGTTTCCGGCTCCCTCCCCTCTCTTTTCCCCTTTTCCCAACCATAATTCCCCTCTCCCTGCCCCCTTCCCACTCTCAGTCCATAATAAAGATCCATATCAGAATCAGGTTGGTCATCACTCACATATGTTATGAAATTTGCTTTTAGCAGCAGTAGAACAGTGGAATACATAAAATTACTACAGTACTAATGCAAAATGCACCAAACTAAAATGCACAGTGCTCATGCAATATAGTAATGCACTAATGCAGAAGTCTTAGGCACGTATATATAGCTAGGGTGTATCATGCCCTTTAGAATACCTTACAATAATTTCTGTGCTTGCCTTCCCAAGGTCCAAAGGTACACCATGTCTGGCCCAGTGGATTTAACCACCCTAATTCACCTCTCAAGACAGCAAGCATGTGCTCTTCCATAATTCGGATACACTACTCTTTTTTTCTTACCTCAGTATTATTGTAACTGTCTCCCGAGTAAATGCAGATGCAAAAACTTCATTTAAGATGTCCCCATCTTTTTCAGCTCCATGCATTGATGACCACTATGATTTTCAACTTCCTCCTGCTATCCTTCGTTCTTAATATTGCTCTAGGATCTCTTGGGCTTCAGCTTCACCTTGTCTGCCAGAGCAACATAAGAACATAAGAAATAGGAACAGGAGTAGGCCATCTGGCCCATCAAGTCTGCCCCGCCAGATCAAGGGTGATCCGTCCATAAACTCAACTCCATCTACCTGCCTTTTCCGCATAACCCTTACTTCCTTTACTATGTAAAAACTTATTTAACTGTTTCTTAAATATATTTAGTGAAGAAGCCTCAACTGCTTCCCTGGGCAGAGAATTCCACAGATTCACCACTCTCTGGGAAAAGCTGTTTCTCCTCATTTCCGTCCTAAATCTTCTCCCCTGAAACTT
This sequence comes from Hypanus sabinus, assembly GCF_030144855.1. Classification (NCBI taxonomy): domain Eukaryota; kingdom Metazoa; phylum Chordata; class Chondrichthyes; order Myliobatiformes; family Dasyatidae; genus Hypanus; species Hypanus sabinus. Next base: position 41,536,786 of record NC_082719.1, on the reverse strand, counting down.
GAGGCAATATCTCACCTACTGATGGAAACCACTTTCCTACTTCTATCTTATCTATCCCTTTCAAAATTTTGTACATTTCTATAAGATCCCTTCTCATTCTTCTGAACTCCGGAGAGTATAGTCCCAGGTGACTCAATCTTTCATCATAGGTTTACCCCTTCATCCCTGGAATCAACCTGGTGAACCTCCTCTGCACTGCCTCCAAAGCCAGTATATCCTTCCTCAAGGATGGAGACCAAAACTGCACACAGTATTCCAGGTGCGGACTCACCAGTACCCTGTACAGCTGCAGGATGACCTCCCTGCTCTTGAATTCAATCTCTCCAGCAATGAAGGCCAACATTCCATTTTCCTTCTTAATAACCTGTTGTACCTGCAAGGCAACTTTTTGTGATTCATTAACAAGTACTCCCAAGTCCCTTTGCACAACAGCATGCTGCAATCCATCTGCCAGACCTTGGCCCACTCACTTAACCTATCTATATCACTCTTCAGACTCTTCACATTGACTGTACAATTTGCTTTTCCACTCAGTTTAATGTCATCAGCAAATTTTGCTATGCAACACTCAGTCCCCTCTTCCAAATCATCAATATAAATGGTAAACAGCTGTGGGCCCAGCACTGACCCCTGCGGCATCCCACTCACCACTGACTGCCAACTGGAGAAACACTCATTTATGCCAACTCTTTGCCTTCTGTTGGTTAACCAATCCACTATCCATGCCAATACACTTCCTCCGACTCCATGCATCCGTATCTTATTTATAATTCTCTTGTGCTGCACCTTATCGAACACTTTCTGGAAATCCAAGAAAATGACATGCACCTGTTCCCCTCTATCCACTGCACTCATTATGTCCTCAAAGAACTCCAGTAAGTTTGTCAAACAGGACCTGCCCTTGCTGAACCCATGCTGCGTCTGTTTAATGGAACCACTCTTTTTTAAATGTTTCGCTGTTTCTTCCTTAATGACAGCTTCAAGCATTTTCCTGACTACAGATGTTAAGCTAACTGACCTATAGTTGCCCGTCTTTTGCCTACATCCTTCTTTAAAAAGTGGCGTGACATTTGCTGTCTTCCAATCCACTGGGACCTATCCGGAGTCTAGAGAGTTTTGATAAATGTTTACCAACTCGTCTACTATAGCTTCTGCCAATTCCCTCAGCACCCTGTGATACATCCCATCAGGACCAGGGGACTTATCTACCTTCAGTCTCTCTAGTTTGCTCATCACTATCTCCTTAGTGACAGTGATTTTATCGAAGTCCTCACCTCCCATTTCGTCCATAACATCCTTCTTTGGCATATAACCTCATAGCCTCTTTTAACACTCCTGGTTTCTCTTATGTTTCTTACATTTCTCAAGTGACTCAATTGATTCTATCTGCCTATGACTGATTTGTGCTTCCATTTCTTTACCAGGGCTTAAATATTACTCGATATCCAAGGTTTGCTAAACCTGTTAGCTTTGCCTTTTATTCTAATAGGACAACTCTGATTCTGTACTCTCAATGCTTCAGAAGGCCTCCCACTTACCAAATATCTATTTGCCACATTCAACCTTTTTCCTAACTATATGTAATCAAACTTGGCCTTCTTCGACTTTAGAATCTAAACCTGGTAAACAGTCCTATCCTTTTCCTTAATTATCTTGAAGCTAATGGCACTATGTTCAAAATATCCAATGTGTTCCCCTACACTGCCTCTAAACAGTAGAAATGGGTTCTAACTCCCAAAGCCCATTCCATCATTTAGCAAGATAATCTAGCATTTGTGCTCAATTTATTTTTCAGTGAAATTCCCACAGTACTAGAAATCTCAAATAGTCCAAGCATCACGCCTCAACTTTGCATGTACTTAATGATTCAGCACATAGTTCTTTAGGCAGAGAACTCCAAGGGTTTACAAGCTTCTCAATCTTAAATGGGCAGCTGCTTCTACTGAGCTAATGCTGCCGTGTTCCAGCCTTTTCCCAAAGAGGAGAAAGCTGATGGTTTAGCAAGTGCTGTGATAATTACAGCCTAGTGTGAGGGCATGAACAAATCATTTTTTTTTTACAGAGGAGTTTAGATACTTGTTTACAAATCACTTTTGAGTTAATAGTACAACCCTAACATAAATTAGTTGGGCAGAAGGTATGGTTCATAGATTTTGATGAAACTTTGCTAATAAGGCAAACAGTATATAGATATTGCTAAAGAGCTTGCAGCTTTCCTTATTTACTTTACAGACTAAATGATCCTGCTAATAATTTAAAGTGCAATTATATTGCATTTCTTGTGTAAGTGTAAAGTAATTTCAGTGACACAACAGTGCAATACAATTGCAAACAAATTGATGTTGTGGATTCTGGAACAGAGTGTTCACATCTGGAGAATAACTGTAATTGGTTTGATACCAGCATTTCAACCTGGAGTTTTTTTAAAAAAGGTATTTGAGTGATTTGCTGGCTCAGCTTGAATATTAGGTTGACTCGACATTTTAAAATGTTTGTATCTATGTCTAGCAATGACTGAGGGCCATACCACATAATCATGTCTGTTAGTTTCACTCAGGATCAACTAGTGTAGAATTGGCACATGCATTACCTTATTAAGCCAATGATATTTAAAATATGAGTTAATCTCGGTGCAATGTGGCTCACTGATTGTAATCTATCAATCCATAGTGTTGCCCAGGGCACTACTTTTCTCTTTATGAGAAAGACTAATGTACTGTTTGTAAGTATTAATATCGGAGCATATTTAATCCTCTGGTCTTAATCCAATAATTATTTAACCTAAATTTCAAAAAACACTTAGATGTAGCTGAATAAAAAAGAGCTTTGCTTTCTCTAAGTATTGAATCAGATTAGTTTGTTACAAATTAATGAGATTCTAGCCTTCTGTCTGCCTGGATGCTGCCTTATGCTTAGTTAATATCATGTTTGTAATACTTACACATTTGTTCCAATTAAAGGTAGAGGCAGATGGAGCTAGACACTTGTCTTCTCTACATTTTACTTTTAGCATACCATCTATCTCTTGGATAAGTATTAGCTATTTAAGCTGATTATGGTAAAAAGCACATGACCTTGATTTCAAGGACACTGATTTAATGTTTATGCTACAGCTACAGACTTCCCAAATGTCAAATGTGTAACTAACATTTTAAGTGCTACTTTGAGTGTATTTTCCTCTCCCCTAGCTAGAATTATTCAATGTGCCAAAATTAATGTTTAGTAATAGGTTATAAGACCATTTCAATTTACTTTGTGTACTCAGACTAAAAGAATGATATACAGCACTTTTCATAACTTATTAGTGACAAGTACCTGTATTAATTTTGCAATGGAGTCTCTTTCATGTGGGCTATTTGCAGCCAATTTACTCTGCAGTAAGGTAAATGAAACAGTTTTATTTTAAATGGAGGATAAATGTTGTCCAGGATACATGAATACATACAATGTCTTGAGAAAGTATTCAGCCCCCAACCTTTTGTTCATATAAATGAGTAGTACAACCAGGGGTTTTGATCATTTTGACTGAGAATTTTTATTTGTGAATCACTTGCTTCTTTTTTTCCACAATAGAGCGGTAAAAAACAGGAAAAATTGCAAAGCATGAAAAACTAAAATTCAAAAGCTGAAATGTCAGCACTTGAAATGTATTCACCCCCCCCCCCCCCCCTTTACTCAGTACTTAGTTGAACCACCTCTCACTGCTATTACAGCCAGTAGTCTTTTTGGATAAATCTCTATTAACTTTGCCCAAAGTGATGGAACAAGATTTGCCCAATCCTCTTTGCAAGATTGTTTAAGCTGTGCCAGGTTAGTTGAACAACGATCCAGAAGTCTTGCCTGAAATGTTTGATCGGGTTGAGGTCAAGACACTAACTGGGCCTCTCAGGGGCATGAATTTTCTTCATTTGAAGCCACTCCACCATTGCTCTGGCAGTTTTAACCCAGGGTTTCTTCTTTGTCACTCTTCCATAAATGGCTTTTTTGTGTAAGGGTTAGAGATGGAGCTACTGATTTCTGCATCTCACTCAGAGTGACTGTTGCCATCACAATAGCTTCTTTTACAAGTGCCATTCTTCTCTGATGACTAAGTTTAGAGGGTCACCCTGACCTAGACAGTGTGGCAGTGGTTTTATATTTTTTGCACTTTTTCATAATGGCCTGCACTGAGTTCTGTGTTCAGTGCCTTTGACATGGTCTTGTACTGTTCCCCAGTTTTGTACTTCCCTATTATCCTTTCCCTGACTTGTCTTGAATGCTCTTTTATCTTCATTTTGATCTGTTCTGTTGGACCTCACAGAGAAAGGGAGTACTTATTCTTCTGAATTCATTAAAAACAGGTGATCCTCCAATTTTCGATATCAACAAATTGGTAAAGTAATACTTTATATTTCACCTGAGGAAAGTTAGTGTAGTAATTGCAAAGGGGTTGAATATTTCTCCACTCTCATATTCGTGGTTTTTAATTTTTGTTAATTGTTGACAGATTTTGGAAATTTTCTTTTGATTTGACATATGAAACAATGTTTTGTAGATTAGCTCAGAACTCCTTCAATATATTTTAAGTTTAGAAATGAGACAATAACATCTGAAAATGGTTTGTAGGGGCTGAATACTTTTTCAAGGCAGTGTACTTTTTAATAATAGAATAGGTTCTTACAGATCCTCTTGAACGAGCAGAAGATCTAAATTTTAGCATCTCTGACAATTTATTGCTATCTCAGCCGTTCACGAAGTGACAGCCTGAATAGTAGTTTCCAACTTCCTGGAGAAGACTAAACAAACAAATGCTGGCCTATGCTAATTGCTAACGACTTAAGTATTCCCAAACTCCTGTGAGGACAGTATGAGAGGAGTCTGTGATTTAAAAAGTTCATCAATACTTATGTAGGGCAAAGTACTGAAATACTCTAGAAAATTCCCTCTATTTAGAGTGTAATGTTTTAAATAGAAATAACATTAAGGGTTGTTATATGAAGAATATAATTTAGATTCATGCTTATTAAGGTATATTAGACAATTATTCTGAATCATATATTAATTCCTCAGAAATGAATTTTCAAACACCTCCCTACTAACATAGCTCACACACCTTCCACCGCTGTTTTTGCAATTTATTCATAATTCTGCCTTGTCAGATTGTAGAGACTCTAGTATTTCTATGGATTGTGTTCCATCCTACTCCTGTACATGCTCTGCAGGCTTTACTGCCTGAATAATTGCAAAATATTTGTTGACCCTGGCTGCTTACTAATTTTGAAAAAAAAAATCCTATTCTTGCATTTAAATATCATCATAAGTCCTAATTCTAGCTCAAACTTGAGTCCAGAGTGGTTAAGGTGGGTGAAATTGGACAAAAAAATTTAATGAAGACCATGAGCTAAGTAAATAAAATTTGGAGTTATTAATGAAACAAAGCATCATCAAACTTCACAGGGAAATGAGCAGGTCAAACAGCATGCAGGGCGGCAAAGGAAATTTGGGTCAAGACATCACCCACACACAGATGGTTCTTGCCCTGCTATGTTCCAGCAGCTGTTTTGTTCTTTTATTTAACCCAAAATTCCAGGACATGCATTCTCTTTCATCTCCAAACAAACTAGAGAAATGGCAGTAACAAACACAATTCTGAAATTGTTCTGAACTTCAAACTCTTATCCTCTCTGTCAGACCATCTTCAGCCTCATCTCTCAGATTTGTAGAGAGATATAGCACAGAAGCAAACAACCCTTCCCACCCTCTTGCCAAGTCCACACCAGCTGTCAACCACCCATGTAAACTAATCCTTTATGAATCCCATTGTTTATTCTGTTCACATTACCCAATTCTGTCACTTACCTGCATACTAGGAGCAACTGTGATGACCAATTAACATGCCAATATGCACATCTTAGTGCTTTAAGAGAAAAACAGGAGCACCCAGAAGAAAACCAAACCATCACAATGAGAAATTGCAAACTCCACACAGACAGCCCCTGTAGTCAGGATTGAACTGGTCCCTGGCATAGTGGCAAACATACTATGGTCCATGTTATGCATCCATGGTTCTCTTCGCACCACGTTTTTTTCTTCTGTTGTGCCTTGTAAGTTCCCACTATCTTCCCATTTCCTTCGGCCCTTCCGAGCCTTGAAAACTATCTCTTTAACAAGACTTTTTTTCACACTACTGAGTGCCATTTTCCCCACTCATATGTTTAGAAACTTCAGACTATTAAACTTTCTCAAAGGAAGACATGCGAGTCTGAAATATAGGCCTAACTTTGAGTTTACGTTAAGCAAGGCGCACACGTACCATGTAGCATGATGACTGATGCATTTAATTTATTTATGCATACAGCCCATAATGAATTAGTTAAATAAACAAGGATCCTTAATCTATATATGTATACACACACGCACACCAGATTAATCAAATATGATTGAAATGCTATATACATGCTCCTTCCTGCTTAGCTATGAAGTCCAAACCTCAGTAGAGAATGGATCTCAATTATATACACAGTATATTATATAATACAACTACTATATACAGAGTTCCAAAGCACAGTCATATTGAAATAGTCCCATTCAGGTCTAAAGATTTAATTGTTGTAGAGGATTTTTACTCTTATGAGATAACGTCTTTCCTGATGAGGGGGCGGGGGTGAGACGTGCGGCTGTGAAAGCAACCTCAGCTTCTATGGCCTCCTCGTCAGTTGCAGGATTTGACTCTGAGATTGCAGGGAGTGGTTCTGACAGCTCTGTACACCTTTTCTCTCCTTTCTCTGGATCTATTTTGATTCCTTTCTTTTTCTTTCACATGTTCCTTCACCTTTTCACACCATTCTCTCGACTCATTCACATTCTTTCTCTCCATCTTTTTCCTCCTTTTTCTTCTTGTTTGTGCATGTTGGTCTTGGGAAAGTCCATTTAGTTCACTAGTGTTCACTTATTAATCCTCCTATTGCTCACTGTATGCCCTGGTCTCTCCTCTTGCTTTTCTCATCCACGATATCATCTGAGAAATTGTCTGTCTTCATATCTCCATGGACTACTTTCTTTTTGTCCTTCCATTCATCCAGCTGGGCTTTGGGCTTTGAATCTACTTTTACAAGCAATATTTTGGCTCTCACTTGAAGTTCATGCAATAATCTTAATGCACGCAGAGTAGATTCCGGTTCTTTATACTCACAAACACCAAATGCCTGCAACTTTCCTGAAGCTGCTTCAACTCTCTTCCTGCTTAAAACCAAGCCACATTTGGCAACTAACTGCCTGATGAGCACCAGAAGCTTTCTTCAATATGTTGCCCACAAAATCCGTTGTAGTTGGACCACTGTTTTCATCACTTTCACAATTCCTCTGAGCAATATGGCCCTTCCTTGGTCCAAAATGCTTTCCAACCAGAGGTGCAGAGACTGGCGCCAACCCCTGTTTATCCTCTGTTGTGCAACGTTTCACGGTGTTCAGTTTGGAGGCAGTAGTGGCATCAGCCAGTACCTTCCTCAATTCACTTTCAGTTTTCTTTGCTGTAGGCAGTGTAGGATGCAAATAGTGGACAGATTCCAATCAAATTGTAGTTGTCTGAGCCAATCATGTCCTTATAATGCTGGTTCACCTGTTTTTATAACATACAAGCTCACAGTGGCCTGTTGGCTGTTGTATTTCATTCCCATAGGAGTTATCTTTTCTCCAGTATAAGTGCTTCGTTGGATGTCTGCAGGCTTTGGTTCAGTATCTTTGGAATGCCATTCAAACTCAATTTGTGGAATGACTAAAACAGCTGAGCCAGTATCCAATTCAATTTTAACTTATTTGCTGTTCACTTCTGACATGTCATATTGCTTGTCTATAGTTAATTTTCACACTGTAAAATCCTGTGCCATTCTCATCGTTATCGGATTGTTCCTCAACAGCATGCAGATTAGGGCTCTTTTTGAAACTACCGCTTGACTCTTTGGCTTTATCTCTTCCCTTAGCAGTCCATATATTTTTGTCTGCCTAACATGCTCTTTGTATAAGACCATAAGATTTAGGAGCAGAATTGAGTTCTCTCCGCCATTTCATCATGGCTGATCCAATTTTCCTCTCAGCCCTAATCTGCCTTCTCCCCATATCCCTCATACCCTGACCAATCAAGGATCTATCAACCTCTGCTTTAAGTATACATAAAGACTTGGCTTCCACAGCTGTAGCAATGTATGTGTCCTACTTTGTTGCATTTTCTGCAAGTTTCACCTTTAAATCTGCATTTGTTTGGTGTATGTGAGCTCCTGCCACAACAATTTGGCCAAACTAGTTTCTGTTTAGCTGTTGCAATTTATGCTCACTTTCATTCCTGCTACTTACTTGCATCTCTACAGTTTCCATTGAAACAGTGATTTCAACTTCTCCTTTAAATGGAAGTTGTCCATCAGTTAGGAGTCTACAAACTAAGTCTTGATTCTATAGATTCTACAAACTAACGTCTCTTTCTGCATCATGAAGCCCATTATTGAACTGACAATGCTCAGACAATCTCTTCAATTCAACCACATACACTGAAATAGAACTCCCCTTCCTTTTGTGTACCTTTTGCTAGGTCATTTAACAAAGAACCAATAAAACAGGGGCTTGATCTGTTCAAAAGATCTTTATTACTTTCAAAGAGAAGTCCACCTCCACTCCTCACAATGGATGGCAGGCAGCTTTACAGCTTACATAGTTAAATAAAGAAAACTTTATACAGGTTTTCAGGCTATTGTTCAGCCATTATCTGTTCTTGGAGTCTGCTTCTCTGCTTAGCTGCAGTCTTACTTCACTTCTATTCAAGGCCATGCAACATGTCAATTTCCCCTTTTTTGCACAATGATAATGACCAGAACATTACATGCCTCCTGCCATGTACACACAGCATATGGAAAAGCACTCTGGGATTATATAGGCTCCATTTTATTATATTGCAAAGATTAAATACATAAAATCTCAAATTTTTGAATATATTTTCACGTTCCCTCCTTTTTATCATTACGTGGCAAAACCATAATGTCATAAGCTTCCGCTTTAGAATATAGTTATCAAAGTGATTTTGGACATTTATACAATAATAAACACTTAGAGCTTTACTCAAGAAAAAAATTCCCTTTTTCGAGTTTACACCAACAGAGACCCATATTCAATATCCTCTCGTTAGACCAACTATACTACACAGAATTCGCAAGAGGGTGACATTCAATATTATAATACCAATAGTCACTCATAATGTAGTGCAACAGACAACCATCCACCCATCATCACAAATAGCCGCCATTTTCCCTGGTGGTTGTAATTATGGAATAGGTCTTCCACCTCTTAAATCTTCTTGGTGGCCTCTTGATGTGAGCTGTCAAGTGAATTAAATTCTCTTGATTCATCTTGTATGTAAGTGCAACATCTTTGTCCAATCTGGGCACACGTGCTTTCTTTTTCAGACAAAACATCTGGATTTGCAATGCCACAGTACAGACCAGCACCAGTTCTGCCAACAATTTAGAAAATGCTTATTGGGGTTGACCGAGAGTGTATGCAGTTTCACTTGCTAACTTTTCCAATGCCGATACCATGTTAATCATTTCCTGTGCTCCTTTACCAGTTCCCTAGGCAAGTGTTACCTTGCCGGGGGACAAAACTAAGTCCGTTTACCCTGGGGTTAACATTGTCAAATAGAGGTATACCATCCTCTGAAGCACTCGTTTCCAAATTTATATCCCCATCTTCCCCCAAAGACATTCTGGCTACACCATTAAGGGGTGGTAGGGGGTCAATTTCTGAGTCCTATTATCATTGTACCAGAAACCAAACATATCCAGGGCTCTGGGCTTGGACAGGTTCAGGTTAGAGGAGCACCACCTCATGTACCGTCTGGGTAGTCTTCGGCCCCTTGGTATGAACATCGAATTCTCCAGCTTCCGATAATTCACTCCCTCTCCCTTCCCCCATCCCAGTTTCACTCTGCCTCCTCCTTCAGCTGCTTCTCTCATGATTCTGCCTTCTTCTCTACCCATATTGCTTTCCCCTTACATTCCTTCTTCACCTTTCCTGCCTATTCCCTGCCCCACCCACAGATCTTCCCTCTTACTGGTTTTTCACCAGCCTTCTTCCCACCCTCCACCCACCTTCTTTATAGGGCCCCTGCCCCCTCTCTCTTCAGTCCTGACGAAGGGTCTCAGCCCAAAACGTTGACTGCTCGTTTCCATGGATAGTAAACACAAAATACGCTGCAGATGTTGTGATCAAAGCAACACGTACAGCACGCTGAAGGAACTCAGCTGTATTAGTGACCAGCGATACCTGAAATGGTACTTCAAATTGAGATTCCAAACAGTTCGTTCTTTTAAATGTGTACACTGCCACATAGTCTCCTGGTTCAATGTCCCCCCCCCCACCCCGTCCCCCTTTTTCATACAATTAAAAGATGCAATCCATTCACACTTTATTGCTGTGTTGTATCTGCTTTAAACACTTTGTATGATCGATCCCTAGTGTTGCAATTTTTTTCATGTAATGATTTCTGTATCACTTTCACAGCCAAATTTAAATCACTGCACAATTTCTTCAATCCTTCCCCCCCCCCCCCCCCACCCAACTCGGTCTGAACTACTTGGGCTGCCTCCTCCTGTTTACACTTTTCTTTAACCAGCTTATTGCATTATAACTGAAATTGATACATCCATACTTCTCTGTATCTATAAATCAGTAAGTTTCTTTTTTCTGGATCAGGGAAAGACGTATCCTGTCCCATCTCTCACTTACCCTTGAATCCTTATCAATGTAGTCTATTCCTTCTCCACTACAATGTCCTGTAGGATTCAAACCTTGTGTAATGTTATTTGGCCAATATTATAATTCTTTATGTACATTTGATGATCTAGGGGCACTCAATTATTTACTGCTTTTGTTCATCAATATATATATAGAATATTACTCAAATATTATTGAAATATTACATACACAACTGTTATGCATTCAATAAGTGATGTAGATATTATTTCAATGTTTTTGCCCTTTATTAATGTACAAACATTTGTAAACTTTATTTCTTATCTCTATTTGGTCTAAGATACCCATCACCTGATTCCACGTTTAGAGATTGTTTTTTAAATGGTATTTTGTACCTAAACTACCATTTAATTTTTTTTCTACATATAGAATATAATCTATTTTATTAATGTTCTCTCAGTGCCAGATTTGCTGTGGACAAGCTCCTTTTTGGAAAGTTGTTGATGCATTTTTCATTTAATCATCGAACCAGTCTCGGTCAAGTTATTCAGATCTACAAGTTGTATATTGCTACTAAACTGGAATATAATATTGACAATCTTGATTTTAATGGGAAGTGTATTAACTGAGATAAGTTATTTAGTACTGGCAGAATGCACAACTTAAATGAACCTGTGATATCTAAATAAATAGTAACCTGATAGATACTGAACTGCCATTGGCTCAGCTGAAAACTTAATCAATGTTGTGTACTCTGCTGATTTTTACTCATTTTCAGCACTTTTCAATTCATTTATTTGATGGGAAAACATTTTCTGTTTATGCAATACATACCTGTAGCCAACATCCTTGGCGTTCACAGTTCTATTGTTTATTGTGTGTTTACCTCCAATGATGATAGAAGTATTCTCTGTTTTTGAAATAATGAACAAGAACTGTCTGCTTATGTCTTTCCTTCTCTTGTACAGCTGGGGCTTCACACTTTGTTCAGAAAAGCAGCAGTGGTAAGATTGTCTTCAAAATATTCTGAATCCAGTGCAATTGTGTTGTTTTCAACAGTCAGACTGATGACTAGCAAAATTGAATAACAGAAAAGGAGGAATATAATTTGATTCATGGAAATATAGTACAATCTTTTTAGAATTCCTAACTTTCCAAAAAAAGTTTCTGATGTGAAGTGGCAAAATAAAGATGAAAAAGAGAAAATTGTAGACTATTGCAATGCAATTTCTGATGAGCAAAACAGTCCTTCATTATCATCACTAGAATCATACTTTACATTTGATTCCTTTTTGCGAAGGGAGAGTTTTTTTGTTTACATTCAAATCCAGAATAAAACAAAACTATGCCCCAATAGGAAATGACTGATGTTATACAGAGGCTTATTGAAATGTACAGCGGTCATTCATAAAAGAGTATTTACTTGTGTCAGAAATTATGAGCAGTATTCATCAAGAGATTAAAGTGTGGAAGGAGAAGTTCTTTTCAAAGCATTATTAGGTTGCTTTAACACAAGTAGGAATTTAAAGCCCCAATTTAAGAAATTGAAAGTAAGAAAACAAAATAACTTGTTGAATAATAATGTACTATATGTCTTCACTGTAGAGGAAAATGGTAAAATATCTCCGATATGAGAAAATTTTAACACTTGGTGAAAGGGAGGAACTGGTTAAATTATAATGCAAAGATCAGTGTGATGACATCCAACTCACTAGGACTTGATTATTTTTACACCAGAATACTGAGAGAAGTGGGACAGGATTTAGTTGATGGTTTCACCATATCTTAGAAAACTAACTTAATTCATAAACTATCTCCATTTACTGTAAGTCTTTCAGTTACAATACACTATTGTAAGTCTGTGAGATGTTAGGAACTGTAGAATGAAATCAGGGAGGGGGCAGGGGTAGGCTGGAAATATTCAGCACTTCATTCAGAACTTGAGAGAAAAACACATTTATTGTTTTAGGTCAGTAACCTATAATTAGTCTGATGACATTTATAGGCCAGTTAGAAACACAGAAAACCTACAACACAATCCAGGCCTTTCGGCCCACAAGGGCCCTTACCCTACCCTAGAAATTACCTGGCTTACCTTTAGCTCTCTATTTTACTAAGCTCCATGTACATATCCAAAAGTCTCTTAAAAGACCCTATCGTATCCACCTCCATCACCATTGCCAGCAGCTCATTCCACACACTCACCACTTTCTGAGTAAAAAACTTACCCCTGACGTCTCCTCTGTACCTACTCCCCAGCACCTTAAACCTGTGTCCTCTTGTGGCAACCATTTCAACCCTGGGAAAAAGCCTCTGACTATCCACATGGTCAATGCCTCTCAACATCTTATACACCTTTATCAGGTCACCTCTCATCCTCCGTTGCTCCAAGGAGAAAAGGCCGAGTTCACTCAACCTGTTCTCATAAGGCATGCTCCTCAATCCAGCCAACATCCTTGTAAATCTCCTCTGCACCTTTTCTACGGCTTCCACATCCTTCCTGTAGTGAGGTGACCAGAACTGAGCACAGTACTCCAAGTGGGGTCTGACCAGGGTCCTGCATAGCTGCAACATTACCTCTCGGCTCCTCAGTTCAATTCCACCATTGATGAAGGCCAATGCACCGTATGCCTTCTTAACCACTGAGTCAACCTGCACAGCTGTTTTGATTGTCCTATGGACTCGGATCCCAAAATCCCTCTGATCCTCCACACTGCCAAGAGTCTTACCATTAATACTATATTCTGCCATTATATTTGACCTACCAAAATGAACCACTTCACACTAATCTGGGTTGAACTCCATCTGTCACTTCTCAGCCCAGTTTTGCATCCTATCGATGTCCTGTTGTAACCTCTGACAGCCCTCCACACTATCCACAACACTCCCAACCTTTGTGTCATCAGCAAACTGACTAGCCCATCCCTCCACTTCCTCATCCAGGTCATTTATAAAAATCACGAAGAGTAAAGGTCCCAGAACAGATCCCTGAGGCACACCACTGCTGACCAACCTCCATGCAGAATATGACCCGTCTACAATCACTCTTTGTCTTCTGTGGGCAAGCCAGTTCTCGATCCACAAAGCAATGTCCCCTTGAATCCTATGCCTATCTTCTCAATAAGCTTTGCATGGTTTACCTTATCAAATGCCTTGCTGAAATCCATATACACTTCATCTACTGCTCTTCCTTCATCAATGTGTTTAGTCACGTCCTCAAAAACTTCAATCAGGCTCGTAAGGTTGATGAGAGTAGACTTATTGGGCATTGGAATAAGTATCAATGGGTGAGGTAAAGCTAGCCTACATTTCAAAAGGTTAAATCCTGTTTACCTAACAACAGAATTTGATAAGATTCCACATGGAGTGTGCTTGGAAAATTGGGAACTCGCGAATTTGGAAAATCCCTCTTGTTAAGGATAGGATATTGATTAGGAAATGTCTCGTCCATATTATGATAATGAATTAAAACTCCAGTTTGCTGGACTTAACCGTTGTTGCTTCTAGGAATCTCGGCTGTTAACTTCCAAAATTAAAAGCTGAAAGCTGCATAGTTGTGAAATGAAAATGTCTTTTATTGCATGAGAAAAAAGAAGAATATGAAGTTGAGGATATATGCCAGATGCAGTCTTAGACTGGTTTTGATGTTCGATGTTCAGTTCTGTGCTCTGCTCTACAGGAGGTATGAATTGGCAGTGGAGATATTATGCACATAATCATACCAGTACAGTACTGGGGATGGAAAAATTTAATGATGAAGTAAAATTGCTAAGGCATGAATTCCCTTGTGTATAGTATGAGATTAAGATCACAAATTTCCTTTGATAATGAGATTAAGATCACAAATGAGTTGTTGAAAATGATTGATGAAATAGAGGTTGATAAGCAAGATAACCTCCCACATGAGAGGTTAGTTAAGAAGATTCAGTCGCTGGGTATACATGGTGAGGTAGTAAATTGGATTAGACATTGGCTCAATGGGAGAAGTCAGATTGTGGTAGTGGAGGATTGCTTCTCTGAGTGGAGGCCTGTGACTCGTGGTGTGCCACAGGGATTGGTGCTGGGTCCATTGTTATTTGTCATCTATATCAATGATCTGGATGATAGTGTGGTAAATTGGATCAGCAAATTGGCAGATGATACAAAGTTTGGAGGTGTAGTGGACAGTGAGGAAGGTTTTCAGAGCTTGCAGAGGGATCTGGACCATCTGGAGAAATGGGCTGAAAAATGGCGGATGGAGTTTAATACAGACAAGTGTGAGGTATTGCACTTTGGAACGAAAGACCAAGGTAGAACATACAAGGTAAATGGTAGACACTGAGGAGTGCAGTAGAACAGAGGGATCTAGGAATATAGATGCAAAATTCCTTAAAAGTAGCGTCACAAGTAAATAGGGTAGTAAAGAAAGCTTTTGGTACATTGGCCTTTATAAAACAAAGTATTGAGTGTAAGAGTTGGAATGTTATGGGGAGGTTGTATAAGGCCGAATTTGGAGTATTATGTGCAGTTTTGGTCTCCTAATTACAGGAAGGATATAAATAAGGTTGAAGGAGTGCAGAGAAGGTTTACAAGGATGTTGCTGGGACTTGAGAAACTGAGTTACAGAGAAAGGTTGATTAGGTTAGGACTTTATTCCCTGGAGCGTAGAAGAATGAAGGGAGATTTGATAGGGGTATGTAAAATTATGATGGGTATAGATAGAGTGAATGCAAGCAGGCTTTTTCCACTGAGGCCAGGGGAGAAAAAAACCAGAGGACATGGGTTAAGGGTGATGGGGGGAAAGTTTAAAGGGAACACTGGGGGGGAGACTTCTTCACACAGAGAGTTGTGGGAGTGTGGAATGAGCTGCCAGATGAAGTGGTGAATGAGGGCTCACTTTTAACATTTAAGAAAAACTTGGACAGGTACATGGATGAAAAGGGTATGGAGGGATATGAGCCAGGTGCAGGTCAGTGGGACTAGGCAGAAAAATGGTTCGGCACAGCCAAGAAGGGCCAAAAGGCCTGCTTCTGTGCTGTAATGTTCTATAATTCTTTTACCAAAAGAATCCAAAATAAGGCATAACTTTAACATTGGATCTAGTTGATTTAAGATGAAAGCAGCTCTCTTTCACATAAATGATACTGGAACACGACTGCACAGATAAAAGAGCGGTCAAGGTTTGGCCAGTTAGAATCTTCAGAACTGAGACCGAATGATTTTCATTAAGCATTGGGAGATATTAAACATTTCTGATCACATAATGTATTTGAAGGTTCAAATCCCACATCTCACTACACTATGCTCAGTTCTGGGTGCCTCACTATAGGAAGAATGTAGAAACCATAGAAAGGGTGCAGAGGAGATTTACAAGGATGTTGCCTGGATTGGGGAGCTTGCCTTATGTGAGAATACGTTGAGTGAACTCGGCCTTTTTTCCTTGGCGTGACGAAGGATGAGAGGTGACCTGATAGATGATGGTGAGAGGCATTAATCATATGGATAGTCAGAAGCTTATTCCCAGGGCTGGAATGGCTAGCACAACAAGGCACAGGTTTAAGGTGCTTGGAAGTAGGTACAGAGGAGATGTCGGGTACGTTTTTTTTACACAGAGTGGTGAGTCCGTGGAATGGACTGCCAGTGACGGTGGTGGAGGCTGATACGATAAGGTCTTTTAAGAGACTCCCGGATGGATACATGGAGCTTAGAAAAATAGAGGGCAATGGGTGACCCTAGGTAAATTCTAAGGTAAGGACATGTTCAGCACAGCTTTGTGGGCTAAAGGGCCTGTGTACTGTAGGTTTTCTATGTTCTATGTTGCTATCTTTTCCTTTTGTATGATAGAGAACAAATAAGGAAAACAGTAGATACAATCAAACGAACGGTTCCTTTACTAGCTGAGCTGCCTTTTAATTATATCTTTTATATGTAAGTAGTAATTATACTGATACATGTATATCCCTCTTACAGGTATTTGTGCTGTGATAAGGAGGAGACATATTTAGAATGGTTGGCTACTTTGCTCAGTGCACAGGTAGGAAATTGTCCTGAGCAATTTTGCAGTTTCCTTTATTGTTATTTTATTGCTGAATGACTTAAACATAATTTTGTGTACGTGAATGTAAAGTCCATTTGATTTAGTGTGACTGTGATGATGCAATAAAAAGTATCGCTGTTCTAAAAGTTAATTGTTAAAATATCTTTTGGCAGTAATCTTTAAAATTTAAAATCTTTAAACTTACAAATATTCATTGTTCCTCCCTCTGAGGAATTATTAACAACAGATAATGTTTTTATAATCATGGAACATGGGCATTGTTCCGAAGGCCAGTATTTATTAACTTCACTGGATGTTCTTAAGATAATGGCAAGCTGCCTTGTTAGAAATTTGCTGCCAGTTAAGTGGTAATATCTTCAAGTGCCGTTAAGTTGGGAAACCCAGATCTTAATCTGTCCCAATTCACATTCCCAATTGAGTGACCTTAAAAGTGACTGTATTCCTGTACACCTAGCCTCTTCTTACGTTGTAGAAGGTAGGTTCCTAATGAAGAGATCTTGGTAACTGTACGTCCCACTTTAAATTGTTGGCGAGGGGATGAATGGTCAAGGTGCTGATGTACTGAGATTTCAGATTTCTTTAAGGCTTTAGGAGTTGTTTGAACTGCTCCCATCTTGTAAAGTGGGATCATTCATCAGTCTTCTGACTGGAGTCTGGTAGTTGGTAGAAGGAATTGGCAGAGAGAAAAGGTGAATCACTTCCTATGGAATCCCCAACCTCAGATCTCCACTTGTAGCCAATGCAGCTGGAATAAAAGCAGAGAGTACCAGAGGTGCCAAAGAGGTCAGGCAGCATGTGTGAAAAGACAAATACAGGTTTCTGGTGAGTAGTACTTTATCAGAACTGAAACTAAGAACTCGAGTTTGTTTTAGGTTGCAGTATCAGGGAGGAAGAACCAGATGGAAACTTACAATTGTTCAGATCCCATTGACCGGCAAACTAACTGCCTGATACAGTGACCTTCGAGTGAACGTCCAGACTTTCAACAGTGTATGTCCTGTCTGAGCAGCAGACAGGGGAGAGAATGAGCTAATCTGGACTAGAGAGGTGCAAGGAAAGGTGGATGGGTGTGGGAAGTAGTGAAAACAAAAACGAAACATGCCGGAGTTTGAGATGCTGAACAGGGCAAATACCAGAAATCTGAATTTAGAAGATGTTAAAAATACTCAGCAGACTCCAGGTTACAAGTGTGACCATCAGGTTCAGCTGGCGGCTTAATCTAGGGGGAAGGCAGCCTCCAGCTGGGCCAGACTTGAGAAATCTTGTTTGGGTGGACGCGATGTGATGTGTCCCCTATTGCAAATCAGTACCCCGAAATAATAAACAGTAGACAATGTGCAACTGAACGACTGAGCTTTATAATTCTTAATTTGACTGTATGGTTAGTAAAGAAAACAAAAAGGAAAAGGGCCCATTCTAATGAAACAGTCTAATTTGCAACATTGGAACTCACAGTTTTCCTGTCTGTTCGTTCTCCACCAATTTCTCCCTCCGTGCATCGATACCCGACCCCATTCCAAGCCTGCTACGTCCTGCAGTCTGTGACATCCGCGTACTGGCAACTTCTCTCTCTATCTTCCACCCAGCAGAAGACCGCGAAAACTTCACTCAAGTACACAAGAAACAAAAGCATCTCCCCTCATTAACCAGCGCTCTCCTTTCCCTCTGCCTTCACAGTGGTGGCAAACTGACACATGGCCTTTACCCCGGGACAGGAATGCTCTCCCACTTCTCCTCCATGTCCAGTCCCTCATGCGCCCGTCGGGACAAAGCATCAGCATCGTTGTTCCTACTTCCCGGCCGGGACTTCAGGCTGAAATCATAGGCAGACAATGCTGCATCCAGTTTCGCCGAGGTCAGGATATAAGTTAGAGGTCCACACCTCAAACTTGCGACCCATAGAGGTAGTCACTCAGCCTATCCATCACTGCCCATTTCAATGCCAGGAATTCCAACTTGTGCCTGGGATAATTTCTCTCAGAGGGCGACAGACTCCGGCTGACAAATGCAACAGGTCTCAACCCGGTGCCCTGATCCTGATACAAGACATCACCTAAACCCCCGTGGCTGGCATCCACGTGCAGTGCACATGGCAAGCAGGGGTCCACAAAAGCCAGCACTGATACCTGGGTCAGCAGCTCCTTCAGTGACTAAAAGGCCTCTTCACATTTTGCATCCCACCTCGGTCCAAAGGGCTCCCAGTAGCTAAGATACTCTTCACCCTCGTGTCCTTTCTCCCCCTCCCTTTCTTCCCCAAGGCAGGGTAACCGCACAGAAGCTGATTCAATGGGTGAATTTTTGCTTAGAATTTCACAAACCTCTGATAATAACCACAGAACCCGAGTAACTCAGTGCGAGCAGAGTGTGCACAGTCTGGGGTCTTGGCCAAGTGGTCACCACCGCTATCTTAGCCAGATCTGTATCTACTCCATTCCCTGAGACTATGTGCCCAACATAGCTAACAGACAATTTGCAGAACTGGCACTTGTCCAGTGGAAGTTTTAACCCTTCAGCTTTCAGGTGGCCCCGCACCTTCAGTAGCCTCGCTTCATGTTCTTCCAAGGTGGATCCAAGTACTATGAGGTCATCCAAATAGACCAACACCTCAAGCAAGTTCATATCCCCCATCGAATTCTCCATGACCCTCTGGAAGGTTGCAGGGTCTCCCAAGATGCCCTAGGGCATCCTTTCAAACTGGAAAAATCCCAGGGGACATATAAATGCCATTTTCTCTTTGTCAGCCTCATTCATGGGGATCTGGTAATATCCACTCCTCAAGTCCACCACACTGAACTACTTCACACCACTCAGACAGGCCAGTGCGTCTTCGACCCTCAGGACCGTATACTGGTCAGGGACGGTGTGCCTGTTTAGAGTCCTATAGTCCACACACGTGTACCTTCCCGTTCTTCTTCCAGGCCTCTACTACTGGGGACGTATAGGGACTTCGGGACTGGGTGATGATCCCAGCTTCCTTCAATTTACATAAATGCTGCTGAATGTCTTCCACCTCTACAGGGGCCAGTGTCCACGACCTCTCTCTAAACGGGTGTCCTCGGTCACCTGGATAGTGTGATGAGTGCTCTTGGAGCAACCCACATCAAACTCACCAATGGAAAAGACACCCCCCAGCTTCAACATCTTCTCTATCAGCCTCCTCTTCCAACCCGCATGAACTGGGGAGTCCCTGAAGTTGAATGACTCAGCAGTCAACTTTCCCCCGTTTTCCAATAGTTTCTCCTCTGCTTGTCTCAAAGGGGCACTAGACATTACTGTCACCAGGAAGAAATGGGCCAGGGACATCCAGGCATGAAGGTGACCTCCCTCTTCGTAGTGTTCCTGACAATCACTGCCATCCTCCTCGCCTGTATAACCGAGGCCTCTGCAATTCGGGCCTCACCAGTACCACCAGCAGAAAATCGTGACTCCCCCTTGTGGTCTTCTGGAGTGTCCGCTAAGAGGGTTTCGCCCTCAGGCACTCCAGGAAATTCAGGTGTCCCCATCACTCTTGCTACTTCCCCAGGCTGTACTACCATTGGCCTAGAACCACACAGTCCCTCGTCTAAATTCGGTATCTGGCCCAATGCAGCCACACACTTCCTCAAAAGCAACTCAAAACAGCAGATGCAAGGACAATGTTCCCAGAAAGCTTTCACCAGCCTTCTTGCAGGCCCCCATGAGCCTCCTTGCAAGAGGGGTGTTGGGCCCCAGCAGAATTGAAACGCTGCCCTTCTCAACAGGGTCCGGACAAACCAGAACCACTGTATCAAGGACCTCAGACACTCCCATATCGGCCTCCGAGAACTCCAGTTTCACTGACAAATAACCGTCGTATGGATAATCACCAACACTAAGCCCCCAGATCTCCAGTGCCCTGAATGGTGTCAATGGTAAATGCTTCAGATACCGGTTTTAAAACGAACAGTACAACAACATGACCTGCAACCCAGTGTTAATAAAGAAAACAGAAAAGAAAAAGGGCCAATTTTCATGAACTAGTCTAATGCGCAATGTGGAGCTCTCTGTTTTCCCATCTGTTCATTCTCCATCGATTTCCCTCGGGCGTTGTCGATTCCCGACCCCATTCCAAGTCCGCTCAGTCCTGCAGACTACGACTTCCCCGTTCTGGCATCTTCTCTCTCCATCTTCCACCAAACAAAAGGCTGCAAAACCTTCACTTGGGCACACAAGAAAGAAAACATCCCTGATTGGCCAGTGCACATTCCAAAGCTCCCGTTATCTCTAGTCATAACCCAAACACTGCGCTACGGAGAACCTTTATATTAGCAGGGAAACCTTTCCCAGGTTGTTACACAAGACTGCTTTGATAGTGTTAGCTGGAAGGTATTACGAGCTGAGAATGTCTCCGAATACATGGTGTGGTCACAAGCTTCATTCAGAAGGGCATTGAAGACAGTGTTCCACAAAAATTGGTCCAGGTCTACCCAAACCAGAAGCCCTGGATAAACAATTCACTGCACGTTGTTCTCAGCACAAGGGGTAAAGCCTTCGCCTCCAGAGACCAACTGGAGCTCAAGAGATGCCATTATGATTTACATAGAGCCACCAAGGTGGCTAAACGGCAACACAGTGGTGAAATCCTGTCACAACTCTGCGACAGTGACACACGCAGCATATAGCAAGTCCTGCACATCATCGTCGACTTCAAGAGGAAATGCAGCAGTACAGCCAAGATTGCCACCTCGCTCCCAGGCGAGCTAGATGTTTTTTTTATGCTTGATTTGAGGTTGATAAGACCAAACCCAGCAGTGAGCCACCGATAATACCTGCTCCCTGGTTATCTCTAAGGCTGAGGTGCGAGAATATTCCAACGTGTCACAGCCACAAGGCAGTAGGGCCTGACAGCGTCCCAGGGTGGGTCCTCCAAGTGGAACAGCTGGCTGGTTTGTTTACAGACATTTTAATCTCTCCCTCTCCCAGTGTGTAGTGTCCTCCTGTTTCAAATCATCCATCGTTGTCGCTGTATCTAAGAAAACCAAGATAGCATGCCTGAACAATTGGCGCCCTGTCGCACTCACCTCAATTATAAGCAAATGCTTTGAGAGCCTGGTTAAAGACTACATCTCCAGCATGCTACCACCCACACCGGGCCCCCTACAATTCGCCCTCTGTGGAACTAGTCGACCAGTGACACCACAGCCGTAGCACTACACGTCATCTTCACTCACCTGGAACAGAGGGTGCATATGTCAGAATGCTGTTCCTGGACTACAGTTCAACACTGAACATCACAATTCCCTCCAGACTTAACATGAAGCTCAGAAACTTTGGTCTGCACCCACCCTGTGCAGTTGGATCCTAGATTTCCTATTGGATCCCTAACAGGTATTAGAGATGGGCTGCCTCACCTCTGCCCCTCTGACCCTTAACACAGAACACAGGTGGCCCCCAGAGTTGTGTCCTGAGTCCACTCCTCTATTCCCTTTACACCCATAACTGTGCTGCCACACACAGCTCCCATGTGCTGACCAGATTTGCAGATGACACAACATTGATTGGCCTTATTTCTAGCAGTAATGAGAAAGCCTACAGAGGAGAAGTTAACACCCTGATACAGGGGTGCCAAGGTAACAGCCTCTCCCTCAATGTCCAAAAATCTGAAGAGCTGATTGTGGATTACAGGAGGAATGGAGACAGGCTCGCCCAAATCAGCATCGATGCGACTACAGTTAAGAGGGTGAGTAGTTTCAAGTTCTCACCTGGGCTGGGCTGCATAGGAAAAAGAGTACAACAGCATCTCTTCCACCTCAGGCGACTGAAGAAGTTTGGGATGAGCCCCCAAATCCTCAAGATCTACTCTAAGGGCACCATTGAGAGCATCCTGACTAGCTGTATCACCGATTGGTATGGGAACTGCACCAACGTTGATGGCTGGGAACTTCCCTCCACTGAGGACATTTACAGCAACAGGTGCATAAAGAAGGGCTGGAAGGTCATGAGGGACACCAGTCACCCCAACCATAAACTGCTTCAGCTGCTTCCCTCTGACAAATGGTACTGCAGCATTAAATCCTGAACCAACAGGCAATGGGGCAGTTTATTTCTAGACTTGTAAATACATGTGTCTGTACATTGTGATGGAGTCATAACGCAAAGATTTTTACTCCCTTACGTGGTGGGATGGATATCAGATTTAAATAAATTCAATAAATTCAACTGTGGCAGGGTTTGAATGCCATAGCCTTCCTACAAAGCAAAATCTTGCAACACGGGACAGCAGTGCTTTGCTTCCAGGTGAGCTCAATGGCTCCTATGCTCACTTTGACCACCAGAACAGGAAGGAAGGATCGCACACCCTCATGTCCCCCAGTGATCCTTTGGTTTCAGTATCTGAACATGAAGTGCAGGTTGCCTTCAAGAGAGTGTCTCTAAGGAAAGTATCAGTCCGGACAGAGTACCTAGCTGAGTACTGAAGACCTGTGTCGATGAGTGGCTGATGTATTCACGGATATCTTCAAAACTCTCACACCGACAGTGTGTGGCACCCACCTGCTTCAAGCAGGCTTCAGTCGTACCAGTGCCCAAGAAAAGAGCGGTAACCTGTCTAAATAGTTATCGCCCAGTGGTCCGTAGTTCCACAGTGATGGAGTGTTTTGAGAGACTGGTGTTGAAGCATATCAGCTCCTGACTGAATGGATCTGCTCCAATTTGCCGACTGAAGCAACAGATCTACAGCAGATGCTATCTAGTTGGCTCTTCACACAACCCTGAAATATCTTGACAGTAAAAGTGCATACATCAGCATACTCTTTATCAATTATATCTCAGCATTTAACACAATCATCCCCTCCAAACTAATCAGTAAACTCCAAAACCTGGTTCTCACCCCCTTGTGCAGTTGGATCCTGAATTTCCTCATATGTAGATCCCAGTCAGTTCAGATTGACAAAAACATCTCCTCCACAATGTCCATCAGCACAGCAGCAGCGCAGGGATGTGTACTTAGACCCCTGCTCTACTTGCTTTACACCTGTGACTGTGTGGTTAAGTACAGCTCCAACACCACATACAAGGTTGCTGATGACTCCACTGTTGAGGCCTGTTTCAAAGGTGGTGATGAATCAGCATACAGGAGGGACATTGTAACTTGGCTGAGTGGTGCAATAGCAACAACCCCTCACTCAATATCAATAGGACCAAGAAAATTATTGTAGACTTCAGGAGAGGGAAACCAGAGGTCCATGAGCCAGTAATCTTCCGTCCTCAGATTCACTTTACACCGCACGCTGTCGGAGCAGTGCTGCCAGGATAATCAAGGACACGACCCACCCAGCCAACACACTTTTTGCCCCTCTTTCCTCTGGGAGAAGGTTCAGGAGCTTGAAGACTCATACGGCCAGATTTGGGAACAGCTGCTTTCCAACTGTGATAAGACTGCTGAACGGATCCTGACCCGGATCTGGGCCGTACCTTCCAAATATCCGGACCTGACTGTCGGTTTTTTTGCACTACCTTACTTTTCCTTTTCTATTTTCTATTTATGATTTATAATTAAATTCTTTATTATATTTGCTATCGATTTGTACTCCTGGGAGCATGAAGCGCAGAATCAAATATCACTGTGATGATTGTATGCTCCAGTATCAGTTGTTTGGCGACAATAAAGCAATAATAATAATCATCATCATCAGAGGTTGAGAGGGTCGGTAACTTTAAATTCCTGGGTGTCACTATCTCAGCGGACCTGTCCTGGAGGCATCATATAAATATTATTGCAAGGAAAGCAGAGGAGTGCCTCTACTTCCTCAGGAGTTTGCAAAAGTTTGGCATTCTACGAAAACTTTGGCAGACTTCTATAGATGTGTGATAGATGGTGTGCTGACTGACTGGCTGCATTATGGCCTTGTACGAGAACACCAATGCCTTTGGGCGGAAAATCCTACAAAATGTAGTGGATTTGGACATATATGTCATGGGTAAAACGCTCCTAACCATTGAAAACATCTACATAAAAATTATATGTAGAAAAGCAGCATCCATCATCAAAGATCTTCACCACCCAAGCCAGGCTGTTTTCTCGTTGCTGCCATCAGTAGAAGGTGCAGGTGTGTCAGGGCTCACACCCCAGGTTCAAGAATAGTTACTACCCCTCAGCCATCAGGCTCTTGGGGAAAAAAAAGGGATAGCTACACTCATTTAAGGGCTCTGTTATATTGTTACTTCATGCTCATTATTTATTGCTGTTCATTTATATCTGAATTGGCACAGTTTACAGTTTACAGTTCCTGATGCTTACAGTTGATAGTTTTTGTTCTATAGATTGGCTCGGTATGCCCGCAGGAAAAGAATCTCGGGGTTTTATATTGAAACATGTATGCACTTTGATAATAATTTTTACTTTGAACTTTGAGCTTTAGTTGAGAGGAGAGAAACAATGAATTAATGTTTTTTTGTTTCTCTTGGCTGGTTCAATTGTGTGTCATGTCAGTAGTGATCTCAGATGTAAAGGGTGAGGAACACAGATGATAATCATGTTGAATTCAAAGGAAAGTAATTATATATTTTCCTGATCATTGCCTGGTAATTGTGTGAGAGAAGTATTGCTGTGCACAATCCAGCTCAAACCCAAATGTTTTTCTAGTTTCAATGATAATAGCAAGTGGCTTGACAGGATTCCTGCAAATGCCGCCTTTCACTTTCCTGAAAATAGATGTACTAATTGGCTAGTATGAGTTTTTATGCTTTTATGGAATGACAGAGCTGGATAATTTTTTGCTTTGCCAGTTACTACTAGTGCAGGGGTGGCACAGAAGCAGTTTGGTGGGCGTGCAGGTAGTTCTGAGGAACATCTTCAAATTTGCAACCGAGATTTTAGAGGCTCCATTGCCTTTGCAATAACCAATGGGCCTAATCATTTCTTCCTCAGGAGCAGGAAACCCAGAAATCTTGAGTGTGGTTCTTGCCGACACCAGAGGTGAAGGCAAATTGCCGATCTCTCTACCCCTCTGCACTGAAGTCCAGACTACACATCAGGCAGTGCAAAGGCCTGACTCCTCAGATACCAATGACAGGCTTTGTCACTAGACATGCCTGGAGCAAGGGTTTCACCTTCTGTCAAGCCTCAATGTTATATATTTTAAACTATTCTTATAATCAAAGAAAGTTTTGGAGCAAAAATAACTACCATCTTTTTGTATGCAAAAATAATTGAAAACTGTAAAGTAAACTGGAAGGACTTTGCCCTCTCCTTTACCTCCTAACTCGGGCCTAGAATCCCCATGCAACTTGAGGTCTTTGAGCAGATGTTGCAATTCGCTTGCTTAATGCTGTGATGATTGTATGCTCTAGTATGAGTTGTTTGGTGACAATAAAGCAATAATAATCATCATCATCATCATCAGAGGTTGAGAGGGTCGGTAACTTTAAATTCCTGTGTGTCACTATCTCAGCGGACCTGTCCTGGAGGCATCATATAAATATTATTTATATTTGCTGCAATATTGCAACAAATTTGATGGGTTGTGTATTGTGACAAATTTCCGATCAAAAGATTGAACATCAGTTATTCTGAAACAGCCATTAAGCCATTATCATGAACCTAACATTTCTGAAGGTGGCAATCACAGGAGTGGATTGGCCTGTCTTTAATTGTGAATGTTGTGGCATCATGAGGTTAGAGATTATGGTGGAATGCATTCCCACGGTGTCTAGCAGTACATGGCATCTCATGCAAGCTCAAAGGTGGTCATCCTAGATCTGTTCTGGATGTCTTCAATCTGGCATGGTAGCATTGCCACGTGTTGTTCTTGGGTGCCTCAATGTGAAAGACTTTGATCTGGGAGGAATCAGCAGTGATTACTCCAGCAATGGCACTCTGGAGGGGTGCATTTGCAACAAGGACCTACTAAAGCAGCCACAAAGTGCATGTTTGTGGTCTGCTGCTGCAGCCAATCCATTTCATAGTTTGATTTGTTGTGCATTTGGAGATGCTTTTCTGCACACCACTGTTGTAACACATGGTTATTTGAGTTATCGTTGTCTTCATGTTAGCTTGAACCAGTTTGGCTATTCTCCTCTGACAGCTCTCAGTAACAGGGCATTTTTGCCCACAGACCTGGTGCTCACTGGATACTTCTTGTTTTTTGCACGTTCTCTGTAAATTGTGCATGAAAATCCCAGGTGATCAGCAGTTTCTGAGATCCATCCAGTCTGACCAAACAACCATATGGTTGTTCTCAATAACAACTGAATCTCTTGACCATGTCCGCATGCTTTTATACATTAAGTTGCAGCCACATGATTGACTGATCTGATATTTGCGATAGCGAGCATGTTTACAGCTGTACCTAATAAGTGACCACTTGAGTGTAGATTGGTACAAAGCCAGGTATTTTCTGTTTTGCCCTCTGGACTTGGTTCTTCTGCTGCAAGCCAGTGTGGCAACTATCATTCAGGCTTGTCCATTGTGGTGAGTAATGGAATGTCTATGCCATTCCAGGCACTGGACCTCAAAACCCCTTGTCCTATGTGCTTCTTTCAAGTGCTGTTTAACATAGAAGGGCATTAATTCAGGAATTGGAGGGGGGGCAGAGGGTGGTTATCAACAGGTGGTTTCTTGTCATGTTAAGAGATTTCATTACATCCAGAGGATACTGGCCTAGACTGTGCACTATTGTGGCACTATTTCTATTGAGTCTGTCCTGCCATTAGTTCAGTTTTTGACGGAGACTGGATTGAAAGGTTCTGGATATTAGCCCAAATGTTCTAACTTGTCTCTGGGAAAGTAATAATCTGATGGGTCAGCTGATCCACTTCGGGCACAGATCACCTAAATATTCCTGGGGATGAAATTAAAGGGTCAACTGTACTGGGGAAGTTTCATCATATTTTCTGTTTAGGAAAACGTCAGCCATTCAACTGGTTTTATTGTTCTTTCATTGAAGTTTGATATGACTGTAGTTTGCCAAGGCATTTCAGAAAGCTGGATTGCTTCTCTGGAATCACGCTGGTTACTGACTATGGATGTGGGGTTGCCTTCTCAAAAGGACATTTATGGCCAGATGGGTATTTATAGCAGTCCAGTGGCTTCATGGTCATCTTTATTGATATTGTTTCATTATGTATTTATTTAATGAATTGAATTTTATATTACCATCTGCCATGATGGGATATGAGCTCTTCTCCACATCTTTAATCCATGCCTCTGGTTGCTTGTCTTGCAGGGCACTTTAATGGTTATTTAAGTGTCTTATTGTGTAAGTGGATCTGCTGCTAATATAAGAGAAGAAGATAATATTCTTTAAGAATATTAATTAAGAATATTCTTTATTTTGATTAAAACGTGGATCATTCGGATTCAATGTTTTTTGATTAAATAGGTGGAGTAGGTTTTCCACAGATGCTCTTAATCAACAGAATGCAGCAGTGGAGCCAAAGAAATTGGCTGAGATCCAATCTGGTTTTAATTAATTTTCAACTCTTGTTTCAGAAAGCTGAAGTACACTGGGCTGGAAAGTGTAATTTGTTTTTCAAATGTTAGTTGATTCAAAATTGGTATTACCTGAAGTAAGTCATGCTGCAGATTACTTTCATGTGAAATAAGCCTGGGCACTTATACTTGCAATGCACATGAATGTGCCTGATCTTTCCCTGTCCGTGACAAATGATGTCATTACTCCCACAAAACCCATTCCCATCCATACCAATATAAATTAGTGCCCAAAGCTACACATGACATCTGTTGTCAAGTAATCTCACTTGAACTAAGAACACATCACACAGATTTGTTGCTGACCATGTTGCTTAGTATTCTCTGTTGATACCAAGATATCCAACAGCTTCACAAATGAATTCAGCCTTCCAGAGTACACTGAGTGCTCTAACAAGTAAAGACTTTTTTTTCAGCCTTTCATAACTTAGAAATAGAAGAGCGGGTGACACTCCATCTATGGAATGCTATGCCAATGCCATTATGGTGCCAACAATTAGGAAGTGTCAGAGATCTTAGGGTCAAGGCAAAGGCATGCCCATCTTCAGAAATACCAAATCCCACTGCATGTGGAGTATAGCACAGTGCCCACACAGGCAGCCTCTCAAGGAACTGGTTAAGATCTGGGGTGCCAATGTTTGTGGCACTCAGATCACTTCACTGTTATTTCAAGCTCCAGAGCTGGAGCTCAGTCCAGTTATCTTACATGGGTGGAGAGTGGGGAGGGTGAAGGCATTGACACTGTTCAACGCTGTAGGGAGAATTAACTGTGTGGGGATTCCCCACAGCTGCCCAGGCAGCACACTCCTGCATTTCCGACAGCCAGTCTTTCCCAACCACTCCTTTACCTAGCCTGGGGCAGCAATCTGAAACATGGTTCACTTAACAAGAGCTTGCCATTGATCAACAAGGACACGTATATGGATTCAAAGGGTATGTGAGTCACTTCTCTTTGCAATCTGAGCTCATAATGGAGGGTGTGGAGTTGAGTGCCAGAGCAGGAGCATATCGCTGATCCAGCAGGAGAGAGATAAAATCCCAGATACTCTGTCACTGCTCTTGTTGAGATACCTGCATGTGGGTGACATCTCTATTTGTGTAAGATGGCAATAAGATAACATGCTCTATCTCTGACTTTGTGGAAAATAGTTGGTTTCCAATATGCAATACACATCGCCCTTTGGAGAAAAGTGGGCCTGGTCTCCTTGCTCTTTGACAAATGCATTCAAATAGGGAAGCCTGAAAGCATTACATTGTGCATCTTAGTCCCAATCTTGGTCTGCATCTCAGTCCTCCAGAACAGATTTGTGGGTTTGCCCAATGATCTGTACTCCTAGTTACCTGCACCTTCTATTGAAATGTCCCTCACAATCTCTGGTACTTATCTGGCCTAATTCGCTGATCTCTCTTGGTGCTAGTCACTGAGGTGATGCTGTGGAATAGCAAAGTTCAAAAAAAATGTTCCAGGCAAATTTATTATGAAAGTGCATACTGTGTACATCACCACGCACCACCCTGAAATTCATTTTCTAGCGACGTTCATTGTTGCTGGAAAGAAGCACAATAGAATCAATGAAAAACCGCATATGACAGAGACAGGCAAAAACTAATCTGCAAAAGACAACAAACTGCTCAAATACAAAAAGAAAATAAAAAAACGTAACAAAATATGCAATAAATATCAAGAACAGAAGTCATAGAGTCATTAAAAGTGAGTCCATAGATTGCACGGTGTTATGATGGGTGAAGTTCTCCTCTCTGTTTTAAGAGCCTGATAGATGAGGGGTAATAACTTTTCCTGAACCTGATGATGTGGGACTTGAAGCTCCTGTTGCTCCTTCTTGATGGCAGCAGTGAAACAAGAGCATGGCCTAGATGGTGGGGGTCCTTGATGATGGATGTTGCTTTCAAAACTGTAACAGCAGTGCTTAGAAATGTGCTCAAAAATGGCTTTACCCACGATGTACTGAATTGTATCCACTGCTTTTTGTCATTTTTTCCCATTCATTTCCGTTCAAGGGCCATTGGTGTTCCCATATCAGGCTGCAATGCAACCAATCAATATACTTTCCATCACGCATTTACGGAAGTGTGTCACGTTTTTAGATGATGAGCCGAATCTGTGTAATTTTCTAAGAAAGTAGAGATACTGCCATGCCTTCTCTGTAATGGCATTCTTCTGAATTCCAGTCAGTACAGGCTCAAAACAGCCAAATGCTCCTCATAAGTTAACCCCTTCATTCCCAGAATCACCTTCGTGAACCTCCTCTGGACTCTCTCCAATGACAACGCATCCTTTCTGGGACCAAGGAACTGATTGTAGAGGGAAACTAGAGAGGGAAACTAGAGGTCTATGAGCCAGTTATCATCAGAGATCAAAGGTGGAGAGTGTCAGTAACTTTAAATCCCTGGGTACCAATGTCTCGGAGGACCTGTCCTGGACCAATCATGCAAGTATAATTGCAAAGAAAGCATGACAGCACCTCTACTTCCTCAGGAGTCTGCAGAGGTTTGGCACGTCATCAAAAACCAGGGCAAATTTCTATAGATGTGTGGTGGAATGTGTACTGACTGGCTGCATTACAGCCTGGTATGGGAACCCTAATGCCTTTGAGTGGAAAATTCTACCAAAGGTAGTGGATTTGGCCCAGCACATCATGGGTGAAATCCTCCCAACCATTGAGCACACCAACATGAAATGTCGCTGTAGAAAAGCAGCATCCATCATCAAAAATCCTCTCCACCCAGGACATGGTCTTTTCTCATTGTTGCCAGTAGGTGGAAGTACAGGTGTCTCAGGACTAGCACCACCAGGTTCACGAACAGTTACTACCCCTCAACCATCATACTCTTGAACAAAAAGGAATAGCTTCACTCATTTAATGACTCTTGTTAATTTTGTTATTACATGCTCATTACTTATTGCTGTTTACTTATATCTGCATTTGCACTGTTCGTTTACAGTTAACAGTTACTGATGTTTACATTTACTGTTGTATAGATTTGGTAGGTATGCCCGCAGAAAAAAGAATCTCGGGGTTGTAAGTGGTGGCTTGTATATTCTCTGATAATAACTTTTACTTTGAACATTGAACTTTGAAGTGAGGAAATCGAGGATCCAGTTGAACAAGGAGGTATTGAGGCCTAGGTCGTGGAACTTATTGATTAGATTTGAGGGGATGATAGAGAAGTACAGTACAGAAATAGGCCCTTCAGCCCATCTAGTCCATGCCAAGACCATTTAAACTACCTACTCGCACCGAGCTACAGCTGGATCATAGCCTTCTATACCCCTACTATCCATGTACCTATCCAAACTTCTCTTAAACTTTGAAATTGTGCTCGCATGCACCACTTATGCAAGCAGTTCATCCCACACTGTCACGACACTCTTGAGTGAAGAACTTTCCTCTCATGTTGCCCTTAATCTTCTCATCTTTCACCTTTAACCCATGACCTTTGATTTAGTCCCACCCAACCTCTGTGGAAAAAGCTGGCTTGTATTTGCCCTATCTATACCCCTCATAATTTTGTATTGCTTGCAGAGCTGTAGTTAATGAAGAGCATCCTAATGTATGCATCTTCACTGTACAGATGTTCCAGCTGTTGCATAACCAAGTTGTTCCTCAGGCAGGAGTTGATATGTTTCATCTCCAACCTCTTAAAGCACTTTGGTCATTGCCATCATTATCCCTCTCTTCACCCCTTCGATCTAGTTTGTCCTCCTATGTTCTATGGAGCAAGAGAGCAGAGGACTCTCCTGATATTTCTGCAAAGATAGCACAATAAAGGTTGGGCAATTAGGCTCCACAGAAAATAAGTTTGTGAAGTCAGAGCAGAGGAGTTGATGAGAGAGCCATTAATAGGATGTCATAGTCACAATGAAACATTGTTTGTCAGAATACCTGACAGATTCTATATAGCCTTTGCCTGTCAGATTTGTGCATTTACGGTCATGAGGAGAATGGTATTGAGCCTAGCAGGGTGCAATGAAGTCCCACCCCCTTCTTTGTGTGTGGCTTCCCTCCTACTCCTCACTGCCAAAACATGAATAGACAAAATAATAGACTGTGGGAATCCTGTTCATCATCTTAACTTTAGGAGTTAGACTCCTGTGTGGGGTGGAGGAGGGCAGAATATTTGTAGTGTAATCCGACTGGGGACTAAGGCTGGAGTAACAGAAATTGTGCGGTTGTGGGTCCTTCTAGATAAGTAGCTCTATGCGAGGGACTTTTTTTCCCCCACAGGGATGCAGTTTGCTTTGATGTATTTCTTATGTCCTTCCAACATGGTGGAGGGATTTTCAGGCTGAAGATGACAGCCATCAGGTTCTTCAAATGATGGGCTTAGTGGGTCTTCATTGGCACACAGAACCTCTCCTGTGACAAAACAACACAGTGCTAGTTATTTTCAAATTCACCCCAGCTCCCCAAACCATCCATACTCATTCTTATCCATTCCCACACCATAATCCCCAACTCTGCAACCCTGTGATTTCATTCTTTCTGTATTACCAGCCTTACTAAAAATAAAAGCTGTGTTGTTGTTAGCCTTGCCTTCACCTCCTAAAACCAGAACCCCTGGAATTCTAAATCACTTTGCCTCCATCTAGCTCTCTTTGAGCACGTTTTTGGTGATCTGTCCAATTGTTACTCAATGTTGAGCTCAATAATGCTTCTGTCATTAAAATTCTGATTATGTTTTTAATAAAACCATTCTATAAATGCAACTTACTGTTCACATGTTCTGATTTGGAGATGGAAATGACAGCTAATGACTTTGTAATTCTACCTGAACTTGGTTGAGAATGTGAATAATTGTCTTTACATCTGTCACCATTTTTGTTTTGCAGCATGAGGGTGATCTTTGGCCTCCAGATGGAAAGTTGCACAATTCATCAGTGATGATGTCTGCAAAGCCAGGGGCTATGGGTACAACTCCAATCCAAGAGTCAACCAATAGAAGGAAAATGGAACTAATACAAGTAAGTTGTTTGCTTTAATAAGTTCCCCTTCTCACAATTCATATCGATTAGTCATGTTAATTCAAAGTCAATTGATCCAATCCAGGTCATCACGCGTTCCCACTGTTTGCAAAGTCATACTCTCTGTTAAGATTCATGAACTTGTCTGAATCTTGGATAAGGATGCCATTAAAAGACATCACATCTTAAATAAGTTTTATTGCTTGTCGTGCTTCATATACTGAAACATTGAGTAGTTCCTTAATGATTATTTGTACAATTTGAAACCTTTGTGATTTACTTATGGTCTAATGATGTTTTAAATATTCTCTCGTCTGCATTGATCATTAGCTGAATGATCTCAAAAATTATACATAATTTCTTTCTTTTTTTCTATCTTTTTATTATTATTATAAATATCAACATAATAAGATTGATACATAGATAATGGGATTAAAAACATACACATTTCAACTGAACATGAAAGAATACTTAAGCAATAGTTACAATATAAATGAGTCTTCCCAAATCACGGACGATACAAGTAACATATAAACAAGGCAAACCTAGGTATATCATAATATATATTTTAAAAAAAACAGAAAAGAGAAAAAGAAAAAAAATTATGCAAGAAAAACTAATCTAACAATCTAATAACTAATAAGGAAAAAAAAGAAAAAAGGGTAAAAGAAAAAATGGAAAAAAGGGCTGTTTATAATATCTAACAAAAATAAAAAATCATCAGTGTCGTCAACAATCCTCTCAACATATGTAAAATCAAAACTGGAAAAACAAATAGGCTTGGAACAGGGTCACATTACATCATATGAAAATATTGAATAAATGGTCTCCATATCTTTTCAAATTTAATAGAAGTATCAAATACAACACTCCTAATTTTTTCTAAATTTAGACATAACATAGTTTGAGAAAAACAATGAAATACGGTAAAATACGGTAGGAGGATTAATTCCTTTCCAATTCAACAAAATAGATCTTCTAGCCATTAATGTAAGAAATGCAATCATTCGACAAGCAGAAGAGGATAAATGAATTGACTCTATCATTGGTAAACCAAAAATTGCAGTAATAGGATGAGGTTGTAAATCAATGTTCAATATCATGGAAATAATACCAAAAATGTCTTTCCAATAGTTTTTCAAAAGCAGACAAGATCAGAACATATGAGTTAAAGACGCTATCTCAGAATGACATCTGTCACAAATAGGATTTATATAGGAATAAAAATGAGCCAATTTATCCTTGGACATATGAGCCCTATGCACAACCTTAAACTGTATTAATGAATGTTTAGCACATATAGATGATGAATTAACTAATTGAAGAATGTTATCCCAATTCTCAATAGGGATAGTAAGGTTAAGTTCACTTTCCCAATCATTTTTAATCTTATAGAAGGGCTTTGAACATATCTTCATAATTATATTGTAGAGTTTTGATATTAGCCCTTTCTGAGAAGGACTTAGTTCAAACAAGTTCTCCAAAATACCTGAAGACACAAGATTTGGAAAGGTAGGAAGTACAGTATTTAAGAAATTCCTAATCTGTAAATATCTAAAAAAAATGAAATCTAGGCAAATTATATTTATTAGATAATTGTTCAAAAGACATAAAACAATTATCCAAAAATAAATCAGAAAATCGTAGTAATCCTTTAGTCTTCCAAACCGAATAAGCTTGGTCTATAATAGAGGGATAAAAAAAGCAATTGGACAATAGGAATATTTAAAACAAACTGAGTCAACCCAAAAAATTTCCGAAATTGAAACCATATATGTAAAGTACATTTAACTATCGGATTGTCAATTCGTTTCTACAATTTAGAAAGAGCAAAGGGAAGACCCTAAAATAGAACCCAATGAAAATCCTTGTACAGATTTAATTTCCAGGTTCACCCAGTGAGGGCTAAAAGATAAATCCCAATCCTTTAACCAACATATCAAATATCGGATATTAATTGCCCAATAATAAAATCTAAAATTAGGCAATGCCAATCCACCTTCCTTCCTTGCCTTATGTAAATATGTTTTTACCTAATCTGGGATTTTTATTCTGCCATATATATGAGGAAATGTTTGAATCAACATCAGCAAAAAAAGATTTCGGAATAAAAACTGGGACCGCTTGAAATATATATAAAAACTTGGGTAAAATAACCATCTTAATAGCATTAATCCGACCTATCAGAGATAAAGATACTGGTGACCATTTAGTAAACAAACATTTAATCTGATCGATTAGGGGTAAAAAATTAACCTTAAATAAGTCCTTATAGTTTTACATCCAGGCTGGAGAAGGTATTACCTCAAATTATCTCGGAAGATCAAACTGGTTTTATTAAAAATCGCTATTTTTTCAATGTTAGGAGATTATTGAATATTGTTTACATAGCACTTCAGAACGTGTCATTTCATTAGATGCAGAGAAAGCATTTGATAGAGTTGAATGGCCATACTTATTTACTGTGCTTGAGAAGTTTAATTTTAGTCCAACATTCATTTCCTGGATTAAGCTGATATATCATACTCCAGTAGCCTTGGTGCTTACTAACAATCAAAGATCTCCCTTTTTTCATTTATTTCGGGGTACTAGACAAGGCTGTCCTCTTAGTCCATTATTATTTGATATTGCTTTAGAACCCTTGGCAATTGCTATCAGAGAATAACAGAACATTTTTGGCATTAATCATGGGACGAATATACATAAGATATCATTATATGCAGATGATTTATTATTATTTATTTCTGATCCTGAGAAATCCATTCCTGCAGTTATATCATTGTTGGCTCAATTTAGTAATTTTTCCGGGTATAAATTAAATCTTAATAAGAGTGAATTGTTTCCTTTAAATAGACAGGTTCCAATTTATGGAAATTTACCTCGTAAATTAGTTAATGACTCTTTTATTTACTTAGGGATTAAAATCGCAAAAATTATACATGATTTAATATTTTAATTTTATTAATTTTAATAATTTTAATAAAAATTAACACTATTAATTTACTTGATATAAATCTTGCTCAGAGTATTTTCATGAAAGGAGAGCAATAACTTGTGTGCAAAAACAGATTGTTATGAGAGTAGTATTGAAATACAGTACTTTATAATCTTTAGCTTTCGTGCTAAAGATGTGTTGCTTAGCTATAAGATGTCATTTACTCAAAACTATCTTGACAAATTTCATTGTTTATAGACAATTAGCAGTGAATCATTATTTTCTCTTCTGCTTATTTTGTTTGTTGTTGCAAAGATTGCCCATAGTTTGATCACCTGAATCAATAAAATAAATGAGTCTCTGCCGCATTATTTTCCTGAGAACTGAATTGTCTTGTAAATATCAAATACAGCAGGCAAGAATGGCACACACATTATCTTTGGTAGTATCAAGATTGTTTAATGTCATTTCCAACACACAGATTTAAAGGAGAACAAAATAATTATTACTCTGGATCTGATGCAGCATAAAAATATACAATAAGATAAAGAACACAATAATTTATAACACGATAAATATAAATGTATAAGATAGCTTACTTACATTGATTGCATGTCCAGAAAGTAACACTAGGCATAGGTCTTTCTGCACATAAGGTACTTCTGACAGGAAATGCTAAAGTGGTGGTGTGGGTTAATGGATGGAGGTGTTGATCAGCCTTACTGCTTAGGGAAGTTAACCATTTTTGAGTCTGGTGGTCATGGCATGAATGTTACATAGCCTCCTCCCAGGTGGGTGTGGACCTGAACAGTTCATGAGCAGGGTGCCTAGGATCCTTCATGATATTCCTTGCCTTTTCTCGGCATCTTTCCGAATTGTGCATTCGCTATGTGCTGTTGGCTGACGATATGTCTCTTCCAAAGACAGCGCAGGGCACTCTGTCTCTCCAGTGGCCTGCAGGTCTCCCTTGGACAAGGTGTGGCACCTGCTGAGACCCCAATTAGAGTCACATGAAGCCATGGGAGGTCATATGAACATATGAGCTGGATGGTCATATGAACAACTGGTGCACATCACAAGTCCCGTTTATGTGACCACTTACGCCAGGCAGATCTGAAGAGTATTGATAATGGTCGTGGTCAGCCATCACGTAAAGACATTGCCTGGAAGAAGGCAATGGCAAACCACTTCTGTAGAAAAATTTGCCAAGAACAATGGTGGTGATGGAAAGCCCATGATCACCTACCTTTCTGTGGTATGTCCTTGATAGCATGTAGGCTTGTGCTAGTGATGAGTTGGGCAGTTTTGACTACCCATTGTACAGCCTTCCTATCTGCTGCAGTAGACTTTCTGTACCATGCAGTGATGCATCATGCTAGGATACTGCACATCTCTAGAAGATCGGGAGTGCATAGTCCAGCTCTCTTCAGCCTCCACAGAAAGTAGAGGTGTTGGAGAGCTTTCTTGATTGTGTAGGGTCTGTTCTGGGATCTTGAGAGGTTGTGTGAGATGTGCACTCTCAGGAGTTTGAAACTGATGTGTTGCTAATGTAAAGAGGTGTGTGAGTTGTGCAAGTTCATCTGAAGCCAATAACCATCTCCTTTATCTTGTTGTCACTGAGGAAGAGATTTGCCTGGCACGAGGCCTCGAACTCTTCCACCTCCTCTGTGTAGGCCATCTCATCATTGATGGTATGAGCCCCACCTCTGTCGTGTGTGAGCAGAATGTACAGCAGTGGGCTCAGCACACAGTCCTGGGGGGGGGGGGGGGGGCACCCAAGTTGAGGGGGATGGGCAGGGAGGAGTGATTGCGCATCCTGACTACCTGAGGTCTCTTGGTTAAGAATGTCCAACATCCAGTTGCCCAGTGGTGTATTTAGTCTGAGGAGTAGGAGTTTGTTCACCAAGGTCTGTGGCACAGTAGTGGCTAGTGCCAAACTGAAATCCAGACACAGCATTCTGATGTAAGTGTCCTTATTTTCTAGGTGTGTCAGAGCCTGGTGCATGACAGATACTTTGGCATCTGTCATAGAGCAGTTCTGAGTGTGAGCATATTGATGAGTGTCCAGTGCGACAGGAATGGAGTTTCTGATGTGTCATTACCAGCCATTCAAAGCACTTCATGATGATTGGTGTCATTGCCATGGGCGATAGTCGTTTAGTTCTGATGGTGTAGAGTTCTTTGGTACAGGAATGATGATGGCTGATTTGAAGCACGTGGGGACAGAAGTCTGGATGAGTAAAGTGTTGAAAATGTCCATGAAGATGTCTGTGAGCTGGTGTGCTCACCCCCTGAGTACTTGGCCTGAGATGTTCTCTGGCCTGGAAGCTTTATGGGGATTTATTCTCTGCAGAGCCCTTCTCATGTCTGCAGCTGCTCACCTGAAAGAGGGGTAGCTTTCATGGCTGGCATTGTTGCATGCCTTGAAGCAAGAATACAAGTTGTTTAGAGCATCAGGGAGGGGGTAGTCACTGATACATTCGACACCGTTTTTCCTTGCATGATCAGTAATGCCTTTGATGCCCAGGTTAATAAACTGGGAATTGTTATCAGACAGGTGTTTTGTGCATGTTTTATGTGTAGATGGTCTTTGCCCTTTTGATGTCGAAGAAGAGAACTTGTCTGGCTACACCGAGTAATGTTCTGTCTCCAGATTTGAAGGCAGTGTTCCAGACTTTTTGTAGGAGCACATCTCTGCATTCAGCCAGGGCTTCTAGTAGGGTCATGAGATGACCATTCTTAAAGTACCAATGGAGTCTACAAATTTATAGATGTCATCAGTGACTGATAAGGCACATTTCTCAAGGTCTGTGTCGTTCTCCTTGAACACCTCCCACTAGCCTATTCTAAACTGTCCTGAAGCATAGAGATTGTCTCATCAATATGCACCTGCCATGTTGGAAATGAACAAGTACAAATCCTCCTTCTTCAAAAGGCTTTCATTTCCAGGACATCAGAGATGTCCTCCTCCTTCAAAGAGCAATGTTTCCTTACCTCCACCATTGATGCTGCTCTCTATCTGGATTTGCCTCTATTTCCCAGACATCCACACTCACACCATCTTCCCACCACCTTAACAGGGATAGAGATCCTCTTGTCCTAACCTACCACCACATGAGCCTCTGCATCCAATACATCACTGTAGAACTTCTGCTATCTCCAAAGGATTCCTACCACTAAAAGCATTTTTACCTCCCCAGCATTCTCCACAATCATTCCCTCCATGATTCCTTTGTCCATCGGTCCCTCCCCAATAATCTCTCTGCTGGCACTTACCCCTGCAAGCGTAAGAAGTGCATTTACCTGTGCATTTACCTCCCTCACCTCCATTCAGCGCCCAAACTGTCCTTCCAGGTGAGGCAGTGCTTCACTTGTGAATCTTAGCAGGTCGTCTATTGTATTCAGTTCTCCTGTTGTAGCCTCTTCTGCACTGGTGAAACCCATCATAAATTGGGGGACCGCTTCGTCGAGCACCTTTGCTCCATCTGCTAAAAGCAGAATTTCCTGCAGCTGACCATTTTAATTCCGATTTTCCATTCCTGTTACAACCTGTTCGGTGTGTGGCTGCCTCTTGTGCCAAGATGAGGCCACCCTCGGGGTGAAGGAGCAAAGCCTCCTATTCTGTCTGGGTAGTCTCCAACTTGATGGCATAAACATTGATTTCTCCTTCCAGTAAAAAGAAAGCTTCCCCCTCCCCTCTTCTTCTATTCCCACTCTGGCCTCTTACCTCTTTTCATCTGCCTATTACCTGCCCTTGGTTCCTTCCTTCTTCCCTTTCTCCCATGGTCCACTTCCCTTTCCTATCAGATTCCTTCCTTTCCAGCTGTTTATCTTTCCCTCCCACATGGCTTCAACTATCAGCTTCTGACTATACTCCTTCCCCCCCTCCACCCCCCACATTTTTATTCTGGTTTGTTCCCCACTTCCTTTCCAATCCTGAAGAATGATCATGCCTGAAACGTTGACTGTTTATTCATTTCCATAGATGCTGCCTGATATGCTGATTTCGTCCAGCATTTTGTGTGAAGTACCAGTTGACAGGCTTTACCCGTGTTCTGATAATGAAATTTAAAGCCTGAAGCTACATCAGTTTGCACCAGTGCTATTACACTTGGGAAAGGTAGATCATTTGTGGTGTAATAGGCAATACTTAATGGGACTGTCTGTTTAGTGCAATCAACAGCGCAGGTTATTAAATATACTTCCCTGAAATTACTTCACAATATTATATGCTTTTTCTCACTCCTTTTCTGGATAACATTTTTTTTTCCTTGAGAAGAGGATAAGAGCTTCCCTGACAACCAGGATTTCCTTCAAAGTCACCCACATTATCCCACTTTCCCTCTTGCCTTCCTCACATGATGAGGAATTGTGTCAGCAAAAGAATTAATCTTCGGAGATGAGCTGCCTTCACTCTCATTAGCTTGTCCTCCTGGTTTGAAGAGGGCACCACTAAGATGCAGGAGGCAGGTAGCTGGGTGACCATCAGGAGAATAGGCAGGTGGTGCAGGGTATTCTTTACCAGGCGGAAGCCATAATGACTGGATCCCTGCCACTGAGTCTGACTCTGCAGCTCAGATGGGAAGAGGGAGAGAAGAGGACTGCAGAAATGTTGAAGGAGCAGACAGCAGGTTTTGTGGACATGAAAGAGACACCTGGATGGTATGTTGCTTCCTTGGTGCCAGGGTCAGGGATATCT
This sequence comes from Hypanus sabinus, assembly GCF_030144855.1. Taxonomy (NCBI): domain Eukaryota; kingdom Metazoa; phylum Chordata; class Chondrichthyes; order Myliobatiformes; family Dasyatidae; genus Hypanus; species Hypanus sabinus. Next base: position 41,495,966 of record NC_082719.1, on the reverse strand, counting down.
CAGATGGGGTATACAGCATTCTAAAGAGGAGAGTGAACAGCCAGAAGTCATGGTACATATTGGTACCAATGGCATAGGCACGACAAGGGTTCAGGTCTTGAAGAGAGAGTATCAGGAGTTCAGTAGAAAAAACAAGACCTCCAAGGTGTAATCTCTTTATTGTTGTCTTTGCCACGTGACAAAGAGGGTAGGAAGAGGGCGATTTGGAGATGAATGCATGGCTGAATTGGTGCAGAGGGCAGGGTTTCAGGTTTCTGGATCACTTGGATCTTTTCTGGGGTGTGACATGTGGAAAAAAAAAACGGTTACGCCTGAACTCAAGGAGGACTAATATCCTTGCGAGCAGGCTCAGTTGGGGTTTAAACATATTTGGCACAGTGAGGGGAAGCAGAGTGATAGGGTTGAGGATGAGGCAGTTGGTATTCAACTGGTTGCAGTGTGTAAAGAGACTGTGAGGAAGGGCAGGCAGATGCTGGAGCAAAATTGCAGTCAGAGGGATGAGTTAAGCGTAACATGGGGCCAAATTGATGAGTGTAGATCGAACATGCTATATGAATGCACACAGCACTGCTCCAGCGCCAGGGTGCAAAACACAGTACCAACAGTCATACACATGTAGCACATTAAGACATCAGTAAAATATAGTCACACACAAAAATCTACAGTCAAACATGTTACAGCAACACGTACAACACGCTGGAGGAACTCAACAGGTTGGGCAGCATCTGTGGAAACGAGCAGTCAATGTTTCGGGCTGAGACCCTTCATCAGGACATTTTCCACGGATGCTGCCCAACCTGCTGAGTTCCTCCAGCTTGTTGTATTTGTTGCTTTGACCCCAGCATCTGCAGCGTACTTTGTGTTTACGAAACATGGTACAGCTTGTCTTTCTCGAAAGACACTTCATTTTCTTGAATAAGCCAAAGGTCATCGAATGCGGCTCCTGTTCCCTAACACAGTCTCTAAGGAGCTGCATCTCGATGCACCTGGTGCAGATGTGGCCATCGGGGAGGCTGGAAGTCTCCTGGAAATCCCACATCTGACACCCAGAACAGAATACTGGCTGTGTGGACATAAACACTATCCTCTCTAGATTTAAATAAGAAATTAAGAATAACCTCTCCTATTTACTCTGCCTCTGCCCTTTATGTTGAAGCCCTATGGAGCCGAAGCTTTTCTACTCTGCCTCAGACTACTCCCAACAACAACCACTCCCAGGATGACTACTCCGCTAGGTGATACACCCTATCCTCGTTATATGTGGGAGATACATTCCTCGCAATTGACGAATAGCATGGAAAATGCATAATGTGAATAATTATTTAAATAGAGAAAATAGGGATGCATTCTGGAGGGCTTCCTAAATATGTTTTATCTGTAATTTATTCACATTTTCAAACCAATACGACACCAAAGCAGTACCACAAGACAACATTTGTTTAATATTTAATCAATTTAAGGTAATATTCAATGTAATAAATCATAGAAAGTTGACATACTAGGGTGTAGTGTACTCAAACCCTTTAGAGCACGGGGGTTTAGTGAATGGTAAGCTAAGAGAGGCGACACCTTACAGTCTCCTTCGGCATTGGAACACATAAGCAGAATCAAGCTATCCTTGCGTAACTGTGAGTTTTGGATGCATATAAGGAGAAGTTGGTAGAAATAGGTTCGACACTTAAATGTGAATCCGCATTGTCTGAAGTTGCATATAATGAAGACAGGGTGTACCTCTCTTTTATAGATACTGGGTTTCCTGTCAAAAATCTTTGTCAGACCTGCGGGGAACACACCTGTTACACCTGCGCAGTACTCCAATCAACAACTCCCATTGAAAAACTTGCTGCTTTTTCAAGTTGTTTGTCAGACCTGCACAGATACATTACATCTGCGCAGTGGCACAATCAACAGCTCCCATTAAAAAACTTGCTTCTTTTTCAAACTCCTGTGCAAGAATGTTCCTGTTGCATCTGCGCAGTACTCCCTTTGTTCCTTCTAGTCTAAAAACCTGTGTTTTCAATTTGATCACTCAACATCCAGAGTATTTTGGTACAGAGAATTCCAACAGTTCTGTCATGTCCAGATTGCCGAGACCCTATCTTTTCCAACTTTCCTCATAAGGAAACCTCATAACATAGTGTGGCAGTTATTAGACATTGGCAGATTTAGTGTATTTGTTGACCAACAGTTGTCTCTGTTGTTGCAACACCAGTTGAGCCATGTTGTCCAATCTGGTCCAAACATGTAGACGTCTCAGCCAACAAAGCTCATTTGTACCTGTACTTCCTAAAGAAATTTAGCATGTCCCCATTCCCTCATGCATCACGGATTAGGATGGTAACTTCTCTGCACACAACCACCAGACAACGCAGAGTTGTGGAAACACCTCAGCACACCATGGAAACCAGCCTCAGCTCTGTGCATTCTGTCTACATCTCGCGCTGCTTCAGTGAAGCAGCCACCATGATCAAAGTTCCCGTCCACCGTAGACACTCTTTTCTCCTCTCTCCCATTGGGCAGAAGGTATAAAAGCCTGAAAGTACATGTCACCATGCTCAAAGATACCTTCTATCCCACTATTATAAGATTATTGACATCTTATAATTGTATTGTACATCAGTCAATGAAAGCAAGCATGCATGTACAGCAGGCAGTGAAGAAAGCTAATGGCATGCTGGCCTTTATAACAAGAGGAATTGAGTATAGGAGTAAAGAGGTCCTTCTGCAGCTGTACAGGGCCCGGGTGAGATCCCACCTGGAGTATTGTGTGCAGTTTTGGTCTCCAAATTTGAGGAAGGACATTCTTACTAATGAGGAAGTGCAGCGTAGGTTCACAAGGTTAATTCCCAGAATGGCGGGACTGTCATATATTGAAAGATTGGAGCGACTGGGCTTGTATAAACTGGAATTTAGAAGGATGAGAGGGGATCTGATTGAAACATATAAAATTATTAAGGGATTGGACATGCTGGAGGCAGGAAGTTCCAGCTGATGGGTGAGTCCAGAACTAGAGGCCACAGTTTAAGAATAAGGGGTAGGCCATTTAGAACAGAGATGCAGAAAAACTTTTTCACCCAGAGAGTGGTGGATATGTGGAATGCTCTGCCCCAGAAGGCATGGAGGCCAAGTCTCTAGATGCATTCAAGAGAGAGTTAGATAGGGCTCTTATAGATATCGGGATCAAGGGATATGGGGAGAGGGCAGGAACGGGGTACTGATTGTGTATGATCAGCCATGATCACAGTGAATGGCGGTGCTGGCTAGAAGGGCCGAATGGCCTACTCCTGCACCTACTGTCTATTGTCTATTGAATTATTCCTTTAGTATGATGCAATAGATTGTTGACCTCACAATCTACCTAGTTATGACTTGGTACCTATTGTCTAACGACTCTGCACTTCTTCTGTACTGTAACACTTTATTTTGCAGTCTCTGTTGTTGTACTACTTCAATGTATCATTGAAAGGATTTGATCTGTGTTAACAGTATACAATCAAGTTTTCCATTGTGACTTAGTTTATTTAACAATTTATGTAGCAGTACCTGAATAAAACCAGTGTTAGAATACTCCCCGACACTGTAAGCTTTTATTTGGAAAAATGCCCTCGTTAGTTTGAATTTCCTACTTTTTCCTAACATTCCTAAGAGTGAAAGAGAAAGGTTCTGAGGTAGAAGTTCTACTGTTAAAACTAACAAATTTCAAGGCTGTGCTTGAAATGGAATAGCAAATCATGGGCATGATCTCTCTCAATCAAGATAAGCATTGAGAAACAATGAATTGTGTGACTCTGTTGTAAAAGGTAATAATGGACCAAATGTAGATGCTGAAGTCACTGGAATTACAGGCAGATAAAATGTCTAAACAATGGGAGGAAAATTTTACATTCTATATTTAACCAGCTATGGCAAGTACACCAAATCACAGAGTAAAGATGTTTTTGATCTCATTTGTCACAGAGAATTGTGCAGGATTATAAATCCCACTAATGAGACCCCAAAGGGTTCATTAAATGTATCTTATGCTCATTGAAAACTGCCCTCAGTATGAAATTATTGACTGGTGGTCCTTTGCATGTAATCATAAACAAGGGAGGTTCTTGTGGTACTTTCTTAATAGAGCCTATATTATTTGCAAATAACTACAGTTCCACAGATTTAAATGATTCACTTATCAGCATTTGAATTACATGGAATCCAGGAGTCCAGCCTGACGGATCAGTGACTCCTTAAGATGTGGTGCAGAGGAGGTTCACCAGGTAGATTCGGGAGATGAGTGTTAGCCTGTGAAGAGAGATTGAGTCGCCTGTGACTATTCTTGCTGGAATCTAGATGAATGAGAGGGGATATTATAAAAACATGTAAAATTAATAAGGAAATAGATAAGATAGAAGCAGGAAAGTTGTTTCCATTGGTAAGTGAGATGAGGACTAGGAGACATAGCCTCAAGATTCAGGGTTATAGATTTAGGACGGAGATGAGGAGAAACTGCTTTTTCCAGAGGGTAGTGAATTTGTGGAATTCTCTGCCCAGAGAAGCAATAGACGCTACCTCATTAAGTATATTTAAGACACAGTTAGATTTTGCATAGCAGGAGAACGATGGGTTATGAGGGTAAAAGTTGCTTACAGCCAGATCAGAATCAAGTTAATATCACCAGCATATATTGTGAAATTTGTTGCTATGCAGCAGCAGTACATTGCAATACATAATAATAAAAAAACTGTAAATTACCAGTAGGTATATATGTATATATTAAATATTTAAATTAAATACATAGTGCAAAAAGGGAACGAAAGTAGTGAGATAGTGTTCATAGGTTCAGTGTTCTGATGGCAGAGGGGAAGAAGCTATTTCTGAATCATTGAATGTGTGCCTTCAGGCTCCTGTACCTCCTCCCTGGCAGTAGAAATAAAACGAGGGCATGACCTGGGTGTTGGATGCCCTTTATGATGGGTGCTGTCTTTTTGAGACATTGCTCCTTGAAGATGTCCTGGATGCTGGGGAAGCTAATGCCCATGATGGAGCTGACTGAGTTCACAACTTTATCTGAATCCTGTGCAGTGCCCACCTCCCCCCCCCCCACTACCAGAAGGAGATGTAGCCAGTTAGAATGCTCTCCATGGTACATCTGTAGAAATTTGCTGGTATCTTTAATGACATACCAAATCTCCTCAAATTCCAAGTGAAATAGAGCCGCTTTCATGCCCTCTTTGTAACTGCATCAAAATGCTGGGCCCAGGATAGTTCCTCAGAGATGTTGAAATTCAGAATTGCTCACCCTTTCCACCATTGATCCCTCTGAGGACTGGTGTGTGTGCATTTGTCTCATCATTTCTTCTGATGTGCAGTGCTAGGTTGTTGCCGTGACACCACTCAACTGGCTGACCCTGAATGCCTTCTCGTCACCACTGGAAATTCTGCCAGCAATTGTTCTGTCGTCAGCAAACTTATAACTGGCATTTGAGCTGTGCCTAGCCACACAGTCATGGGTGTAGAGGGAGTAGAGCAGTGGGCTAAGCACACATCCCTGAGATGCACCGGTGTTGATTATCAGCAAGGGGGAGATGTTATTTCCAATCTGCACAGACTGTGGTCTTCTAGTGAGGAAGTCAAGGATCTGGTTGCAGAGGGAGTTACGGAGGCCTAACTTTTGGAGCTTTTTGATCAGAACTGTTGGAATGGTTATGTTAAACGCTGAGCTATAGTCAATAAACTGATATATGGATTAGTACTGTCCAGCTGATCCAAGGCCACAGGTCAGCCAAAGAGATATAATAGAACAATACAATATGAAGTTAGGAGGATATACTCAACCTTCATTAGCTACTCGACTGGAGTATTTGCTTCAGTTCTTACCAAAATAATGAACAATGTTAAAGGTTCAGAGGGTGTATTAATAGCGTTCAGCAGGACAATACTGGGGATGAGGGACTTCATGTGTGCAGAGATGATGATAAAAATGGGTTTGGTTTTCTTGGAGCAGAGATAGTTAAGAAGTACTTTAGTTGAGTGGTTCAAAATAATCAATTTTTAATAAAATAAATGAAAATAATCTATTTTCAATGGAAAGGGGTTAGTAACCAGAAACCAGAGTTTTAAGCTGCCTTTAGTCACAGCAAGGGTTTTTGATTTCATATGCATTTTCTGAAAGTGAGACATAATGGATATATATGCAAAAGAGAAAGATATTGCAGAAGCTTTGCCAAGGAGAGGGTGAGTGTGACTAAATAGGTAGCCTTAAAAAGGACCAGCACTAGTTCAGTCCTCTGACTGCTTTCTCATGCATGATTGTTCTTTGCTCCTGTAACAGTGTTTTGCCTGAAAACCACTTCTCTCTGCTGCATGTAAGTGACTTATGGAAGTATTTGAGGTGCTGCACCATCCATTTTTTGACAAAATGTTAAAGAGATTGCATTCTACTGGAATATTGAATTCCTTCCATTAAATAATTAATTTCTGTTGCAGAAGTTGAATGTGAATGACTTGCTTCATCAGAGAGTTCGTGAGGATACACATGGGAAATCACATCACTTGGCTGCCTGCCTACACCACTCAGGGGCTTTGCCTGCCAATGGACAAGAGCCAAGTAAACGCACTTTACGACCAGGCCAAGCTACTGTAGCACAAAGTGGCTCAAAGTTAAGACTCCGCCAGGGAACGCAGTGTCCTGCTCAAGCAGAAGCAGCAACTAATAAAATGTACTTTGGAGCTGATACAAAGCTTCATTCAAAACTAATGCAAGAGCTGACCACCGTCTTTCTGAAGAGTAACCCTCCATTAAAAAATGAATAAGTGCGTCATCTTTTAAAATATGGATGGAAAGACCTTTTAATATGAAGACTTCATATGGATATTAAATGGAGAATTGCCAATTTAAGACCTTCAGAATGAGGTGACTCTTTTTATTAGACTTCTTACATTATTAAAAGAGGTTGGACCAAACTCCAACTGTGTCACATTAAAAGCTACACTGAATCGGTCGAAGTACTCAAAATACTTGAGGTCTTTTAACTGCACCACTCTCAAATGTTGCTTTAATTGCATTAATATCAATTGATTCCTTATGTGTTTACTAAAAAGGTACTTACCACTCCATTGTTGCTATTTCTGAAGCTAACATTCAGTACATAAAAGCACAGTTAGTAAGGTTATTTGGGCACAATCTGTGAACAAAGATTAATTTACTTGGTGTATATTATCATGTTGGTAATGGACTGTGATGTTTCTTGTCAATCATCTGAGCAAGAGAGTTCACCACATCTCATCTACTCCGTTGTTCTGTGTCATGTTCTGGTTCAATATATCTACTGTAGTATTAGCACTGCTTTTTCACTTGTAGAGGATACTGTATATATCTCAAATAAAACAAGTGATGATTCACCTCAGAGTGATTTTCTTCCAAAAAAAAGTGCTGATGTTGTCTCAGCCTGAAATTTGGATAACTTCACAGCATTGGAAACGGAACAATTATCATTTATGACCTAGAAATACTCAAATGAAAATACCTGTGATACATTTATTGATTTTGAACTGCCGATACCTATGATGTGTTCAAAACAGTATAGTTCATTGAAGTGGAAAGGTATTGGATACAGCTGAATGATTAAATTACTGGGATTCACAGGCCAAAATGACTTGAATTTGCTCTACATTTCTCCAGTTCATCGTGTTCATTATCTTGATTAGAAACTCCTTTTTTTTTTCAAGTGCCATTAAACGCACAGCACCAGATTGTTCTGATCTTTGACGTTGATCATTCAGTGTTTGCCATCTTTCTGCATATTTTATTTATCATGCTGTCTCCTTTTAGCACCTAAAATGGCAAACTGAAAGCATGCTTGAGTGGTCACTTTGATGGTCTTTTAATTTTATGTGAATTCCGTGAAAAGTATGGTTTTTGTTCTGATAGCAATTAAGTTTTGTTTGATAAACTATTAAAGTAAATTCATGCACATTTTTGCTGCAGTCTGATAATTTGCATCAAATTATTTCCTAGGCTTGATGAAATAAGCAAACGTAAGTGTGAAATTCCTGTGACCTGCTGATCAATATAGGCCACGTTTGCAGATGTTTTTGTAGTTTTTAACAGTAAATGGATTACTTACGGAAATGTTATTTATATGCTTCAATAATAGCAATTCAAAAAAGCATCATAAAGAATTTGAATCAGTTGGTTTATCTATATAATCTCTGAAGCATGAGCAGCCCCTGTGGATGATCAACAGGCTGGTACAAACATAGAAGATAGAAAACCTACAACACAATACAGGCCCTTCGGCCCACAAAGTTGTGCCGAAGTCCCTACCTCAGAAATTACTAGGCTTACCTATAGCCTTCTATTTTACTAAGCTCCATGTACCTATCTAAAAGCCTCTTAAAAGACCCTATCTTATCCACCTCCATCACCGTTGCCGGCAGCCCATTAACTAACTATGAATGTTGTCTCAGAGACCCAGCATTGGAGGGTTGGTACCTACAGGGCCTACCTTATCCAGAACCTATTTAGTATATATCTTGTAATTTATAACATTCTTATGTATTGCAATGTACTGCAGCTGCAAAGCAACCTATTTCACAACATATGCCAGTGATATTAAGCCTGATTCCAATGGTGCAACAGATGAAAGCTACCAAGACAGACTGCAAGATCTTTGATAAGGAACACAAAGTGCACTGATAAGGAAGTTGTTTGGTGCTGCCATTCATGACAAGTGGATGCAGTGCTGGTAAATTTAAAGATTGGTGAGAGGCTTGCCTTGTGACTTCTCCACATATTAAAGACTTATGGTGTTGGGCTGGAAACAGTGAGAAGATATTTAAGGCGAATGACAAATACAAGGTAGGAAGAGGCATTGTTCATCTCTGGGATCCATGGTGAAAGGATTGGTTAAAGACTTACCCAGATGTTGCACATCATCAAACATTGAAGCACGATTGCATTTGCTTCATGATACCAAGAGAGTGTAAGTTCACAAGAACAGTCTGAGATTCTTTCACCATAATGTAATCCAGTCATCCTGTCATGGTTCTAGGAGATTCTTAATGTAATTTTCCACCTGTGTTGATTTCAGTAAATGGCACATACTAATCTCTCTCAACTTGCTGCCATTCCCTTAACTTCAAAACAGAACTATTTATCTTTCGTGTCTCCTCCATATTTTCCCCATCCAAGCCATTACATTACCATTGTGATAATTTTAATTAGATTCAGCAATAGTGATAAAGTTCAGTTGAGCAGCAGGGTGGTGAAGAGTTAGCACTACTGCCACAGACACTGACCTTGGCTAATGGAATTTGCAACTATTACCCATAACTTTTTTTGCAAAATGCTCTGTCATCGTGAAGATATACTGGTTGTTACTTGATTACTGTAAACTTCCCCAATGTAGGTAAGCAGTAAATAATATAAAAGGGCATCATTGGAATTGTGTTTGAGAAACCAATAAAAGATGGAGCTGCCTGGTAAATTTGGAGAGGGAAATGACTGTTGGAATTGCTCCACGAAGGAGTTGGCATGACCAAATAGGCTAAATGATCTCCCCATGTCTCATTGTAAGGTCATAGTAAGATTGTTCTTAAGTTCTTGAACATTTTTTATTTTTGTTTTGTGCTTAAGCTTAGTTCTTAAATGTCTTCTCAGTCTTTGAACTACTCTTTTTGTGTTCAAGGATTCAGTGGAAAAAAACTTTACAGGTATTGAGTATATGCTTCACGTTGCAGAGTTCACACACGACATGCATGCACATTTCTGAAATAGAGTGAGTAGATTTCCAAACACCTTAATTTTCACACTGAAATACATTTGCATTCCGGAGGTACTACAGTTTGTTTTGTGAATAAACTAAGGTCTCTACAGATTTAAAGAAATCATTACTTGTATGGTAACACCACATTCAGTAAGCACATCTATATTTATGGAAACTAATTGCTTTATATATATTACCTCAAAGCCTTTAACGAGCAGCAAGCTACAGGATGTTTTTATGTGAATAAAAACAGCAGCCATTACATGCTTTGCATAATGTTTCCATCAGCAATGAAGTGAATGACTTGTTTAATCTTTAAGACTGTTGTTATTAGTAGTTCATCGATCAAGGAACTCACTGCTCATCTCCAAATAATGGCAGGTTTTTTTTCATTGTTCATTAAATTATTAAGGCAGAAGGGATCTGGAGCTAATACTTACCTCTTTCAAAACTTCCATGCTTTCTCCAAGTGCAATTTTTCCACAGGTTGCCATTCTGTTTTGGTGTTCCTGTATGCTATGAAGGAAGTGCTATACTAACAGTGACACTGTCTTTGGGAGCTTCTTTCTGCCAAATGGAAAACAATTTCTGATGTTACAGTAGTGGCTGCACGTAAAAATACTGCACTGATTGGAAAGAAATAGGACTATTTAAAAATGAAAATTGTTAGTTGTGGAAAAAATGCCTGTCAGGTGCAAATCTTTCTCTTTGCTTTGAGCAAATTCCAAATAGAGATAATCTCTGTGGAATATTTAATAGACATATGGTTTCCATTTCAGATTCTGTGAGGGGTGATTGATAAGTTCGTGCCCTAAGGTAGAAGGGGTCAATTTTAGAAAGCCTAGAACATTTATTTTTCAACATAGTCCCCTCCTACGTTTGCACACTTAGTCCAGCATTTGTGGAGCATACGGATCTTGGACCTCCAGAAAGTGTCCACAGCAGGGGTGATTGATAAGTTAGTGGCCTAGGGTAGAAGGAGATGAGTTATACAACTGTTGTTACATGCACATGCAATTCAACTCTTGAGTGAAAATAGCAGAAAGTTTGAAGTTAATAACTCATCTCCTAACTTAGGCCACAAACTTATCAATCACCCTTGCTTTGGACAACTTCTGGAGGTCCAAGACGCTGACTTCTACAATGAAGGGATCCGGATGTCTAACCTCTGGTCTAAGTGTGTAAATGTAGGAGGGGACTATGTTGAAAAATAAATGCGCTAGGTTTTCTAAAATTGACTCCTTCTACCTTAGGCCACAAATTTATCAATTACCACTGGTATATTCAATGTTTCGATTCTGAAAGTTCCCAGATTTTTCTAAAACCAAAATATAAGTTGAACAATATCTTGGTATTTATAGTAGTGTTAACATATGAGACAGAATTTGCTGATAAATAAAGAATGCAAAATTTGAAATTAAGGTAGAAAATGTTGGAAATAGCAGGTTAAGCAATATCAATGGAGAAAGAAATAGTTACATTTTCAAATCAATGATTGTTTATCAGGCAGTACTACATCTGTTTTGCTCCCCACAGATGCTTTGGAGCTGCACATAATCAAATATCCTGTTAGTTATCAGCAAAGTCCTGTTTTTGTTTACAGCTATTCAATTCGCTTCAGTCTAGATATCAAACATGGTTATAGCATTTGGCAGTAATTGCATTATACCATTATTTTTCAAAAAATTCTACATGACGAAGCTTGTCAATTTTTTAAGGAGATGTTATATCAGGTGCTTTTCAAAAGAAATAGCTGGTGAAATAGTCATAGTGGATTTTATAGATTTTAAAATTACTTAAGAATCAGGGACAGACAAAGCAAAATACTCCTGGTTCAAAAAGGAAATTCTTGATCATCAAGTACAATTACTAAAGAGGAGGGATTTTTTTTTTATTGTTTTGGGTTTTTTTTTCTTTACCTACAATTCACAAATATTTAATTAAGCTTTATTTTGTTATCTAATTATAAGTTAATCCACCTGGGACTTGATTGTAGAGGGAACTAAAGAACCATTAATAAAATATGTTAGCTTAATATGGATTCCGAATGCCCTGCTAGTCCGTGATCATTTGAAGGGTAAACTATTGTACTACACTTTTAAGAACATTGGTGTATTTTGATTCATCACTATGTATATGATCATATTTCACTTACTGTGACTTTGAATCCATCAGTTGACGATCATTCTACTTATCAGGAAACCAGGTCCTTGTACCATGATCTTCAAGTCCTTCCAGGATCATCAACAATGCAGGTGTCATCTATGTGTGGATTGTTTCTCTGTTTTCCTCTCATGCTCCGTTCTCATGCAAAGAGGGAGAGAAAGTTCTAGAAGTTGAGAATGATGACATAAATGATTAATGAAGAACATTTATTGATGGGTTTGAGTGTACCATCATTTAAAGAATAGGTTTTTGTAATGACTGGTCACATTGGGACATAAAAGTCCTTGGATGCAGAGAGCTCAGTGTATCACATATTATTTACTTCATAATGTGAAAGGTGTTGGAGTGGACTTAATCAGATAGAGTGAGATATTGGTTTTGCAGGATGTAGTCATTTTTCCAGAATTTGTATTATTTAATAAAAGAACACTTGTTACTGCAGCGTGCTGCTATTGAAAATTTCTTTGTCAAGATCCTGCCAAGTTGGGTAGCCCAGTAATACAGGTACAGGGCTGCTGGCAGATAGTTCTAGAGGCCAAGCTTCAGTTCTGATCTCAGCTGCTATACTGTGTGGCGTTACTGTGCTCCCCTGGGGAATCCAAGCCCTTTCCCAGGTGTTCTGGTTTTATCCAAAGGGCCTGTTTCTCTGCAATATCTGATACTTTTTGATGTCATGGCAGCCTTCTCTCCCTCGCTGACGTTAAACAGTAGTTCCTGTTTCTGTGAGTCATTATCTCTGCTGAAGTGCCACCTTCCAGCACATTCTATCATTGCCTCCTTGCATATCCAGCATCCAAGAAGTTTCATCTTTCCCTATATTTAGCGTTGGATTTTGTAGATGGATTAGATTCAGCAAAAATCATGGCCATTCAGCCATTCTGGCCCAGTCCCTACACACTTCTATTCCCCCATCAAGAAGGCTTTTCTTTGCAACAGACACGACCAGTTCCCTTCCACTACCACCCTCCTTCATCTGGCAGAATTGGTCCTCACACTCAACAATTTCTATTTCGATCCTCCCAGTTTCTCCAAACTCAAGGTCTGGCCATGGGCACTTGCATTGGCTGCAGCTGTGCCTGCCTTTTTGTTGGCTGTGTTCCAAGCCTTCCCTGGTAATGTTTCTCAACTCTGTCTGTGTTACATTGGTGATTGCTGCTGCTTCATGCACCATGCTGAGCTCATCAATTTTGACTTCAACTTCTACCCTGTCCTTAAATTCACTTGGTCAATGGATGACACCTCTCACCCCTTTCTCAATCTCTAGAGACATGTTTGCTACCGATATCTTTCTTTAGATCAATTCCCATAGCTATCTTGATAGTACCTCTTCTGGTCCTGTCACCTGTAAAAATACCATTCCCTCTTCTCAGTTTCTTTGTCACCATCACACGTGTTCCCAAGATGAGGTTTTCCTTTCCAACGCATAAGAGATGTCCTCTTCCTTCAAAGAATGAGGGTTACATTCCTACACCATTGATGCTGCCCTCACCCACATCTTGTTCCCAGACTTCCCAGACATCTGCACCTGCACATCTTCCAGCCACCTTAACAGGGATGGAGATCCTCTTGTCCTCACCTACCACCCCATAAGCCTCCACATCCACCCTATGAGCCTCCACATCCAGCACATAATTCTCCACAACTTACACCTTCTTTAATGGGTCTTATCACCAAACACATCTTTATCCACTTCCAGTTTTCTGCAGAGATTAGTCGCTCCATGATTCCCTTATCCGTTCAGCCCTCTCCACTAGTCTCTTATCCCTGTAAGTGGAAGCAGTGTTATACCTGCCCATTCACCTCCTCTATTGCGCCTATTCAGGACCCCAAATGGTCCTTCTAGACAAGGCAACACTTCATTTGCAAATCTGTTTGAGCCATCTACTGTATCCAGCGTACCCAATGCAGCCTCCTCTACATAATCGAGACCCGATGTAGACTGGGGGCCCACTCTCTACCACCTTTGCTCCATCCACAAAAAAAACATCAACTTCTCCAGCTTCCAGTAATTTTCTCCCTCCCCCTTCCTTCCTCCAGACTATCTAAATGAGGCTACCACGGGGAACCTTGTCAATTGCCTTACCAAAATTTATTCACATAATATCGATCAATCTACCTTCATCAATTTGTTTTGTCACTTCCTCAAAGAACTTAATCAGGCTCGTGAGGTGTGACCTGCCCCTCACAAATCCAGGCTACTATCCCTAATCAGACAGTGTGCAATGTTGAATCAAGCTTTCAGGTCCGGCGAGTGAGAAGGAAAGCACTCTGTGCGAATGGGTATATTAATCATTTATTTATAAGCAGTAAAAATTCGACCAATCTTACATGTTCCCCAAGTAACAGACACTACCGATCTGAATATTCACCAAACATACTCAGTTAAAAGAGCACGCACAGCACACTTTCCTAGTCATAATATGCATTCTTGCCTTAAACAAAGGAAGAAGAGAGCAAGCCCCTTCCATGGGCTATTTTATATACCTAGGATATTTGAAACTGGACCGCAGGCAGTCATCCAATGGGAAAAGCAGCTGCAGTTTCTCAACTAAGCAGTCACAACAGAAGCAACTTCTGACAATCAGGATAAGGCACACCACCCCCACCCCCCAACAGGACACTGTGCTTCAGCAAATGCTTTCAAATCCTGTCTCTATGAATCTAAGTAAAAACTTGTCCACCACTGAAGTAAGAGTCACTTATGTATAATTCCCAGGGTTATCCCTAATCCCTTTCTTGAATAAAGGAGTAACATTTGCCATCCTCAAATCTTCTGGTACTACTCCTGTAGCGAAGGAGGATGCAAATGTCATCACCAGTAATCTCTTTCATTACTTCCCATAGTAACCTGCGGTATATACTGTCCAGCTTAAGGATTTGCTCTAACGTTTTTCAAAGGTTTCAGCACATTCTCTTTCTTAATGTTGACATATTTTGGCATTTTAGCCTTTCTGCGCTGTCCTCAGATTTGTCACGGTCCCTCTCACTTGTGAACACAGAAGCAAAATATTTATGAAGGACCTGCCTCTTCACTCCTTGATCAGTCATTCCTTCACTCTGGTCATCCTCCTATACTTCACATACATGAAGAATGTCCTGGAGTTTTCTTTAATTCTACTTGCTAAGGCCCTCTCTTTCCAGCTCTCCTAAGATCATTCTTAAACTCCTTCTTGGCTACCTTTCAAGTTTCCGATCCTTGCTTCCTAACCTTAAGTATGCTTCTTTATTCTTTCTGATTATATGTTCCACATCTTTTGATAACCATAGTTCCCTCGCCCTACCATCCTTTCCCTGCCTCAATGGAACAGATCTATCCAGAACTCCATCCAAGTGATCCCTAAACAACCTCACTTTCACATTGTGCATTTCCATGAGTACATCTGTTCTTAATTTACCATCCAAAAATTCCTGCCTAATAGCATCATAATTCACTCACCACCCCCTCCCAATCAAATACTTTCACATATTGTCTGAACCTATCCCTGTCCAAGATCAATGAGTTGAGTCACTGCCTCTAAAATACTAGCCCACCAAGAGATATGTCACCTGACCAGTTTCATTACCTCCATAGTACCAGATACAATACGGTCTTTCTTCTAGTCAACTTGTCTGCATATTGTGTCAGAAATCCTTCTTAAACACGCCTAAACAATTTTGCCCCATCAAAATATTTTGCACTAAAGAATTACCAATCAATATTGGGAAGATAAAGTCACCTTTAACAACAATAAATAAGGTTCTCTCAGCCTTGCCATGTTACGGGAGTTCTTTGTCCACATCATTAAGCATGGTTAGTCACCAATACCTTCCCAAGTGATAAATAGTTGCAAGTATAGAAACAGTCTTATCTCTTCTCCCAACTTTTTTTCTTTGCTAATTGTCATCAGCCGTATTATTCTTTGCAGGAAACAGATAAACACATTGCCAACACCAACATAGCTGATTATAGACCATTCATGTGAAAGCGATTTTGCTGGCTTCCAACAACAGCTCTACTAGTAGAGTCACTGTTCCACATCACTTTTGCACAAATACCAAACTTAATGACACTATATTCGCTGTACAATCTGGGGTTTGAGAATTATATGTTTTCAGCACTTACTAATCCTTTAATAAAGCACATTGTTGCTATTTTATAAAACAAAATGAGTATCAGAAATCTTAATAAGCTTTATAAATTGACATTGCTTATAAACAAAAGAATATATTTTTACCCATTCTTCATTTGTCTCAAAGAAAACCACTCTTATTCCTATAATTTTATGCATCTAATGATATAACTTTATATCTTTACAGTGACTATAAGAAGTATTCACACCCCCACCCCTCTGGAGTTTTCAAGTTTTTTTTTCTTTTATAACATTACGTCACAGTGGGTTTAATTAGACTATTTTTGACTCTGATCAACAGAAAAAGACTAGTGTCAAAGTGAAAACAGATCGCTACAAATTGTTCTAAATTAATTACAACATAAAACACAAGATAATTGATTGTAAAAGTATTCACTTCCTTCAAATCAGTATTTGCTACATGCACCTTTGGCAGCAATTACAGTCTTGAATCTGTGTGAATAGGTCCCAATCAGCTTCACACAATTAGACACTGCAATTTTTCCCCATTTTTCTTTACAAAACTGCTCAAGCTCTGTCAGATTGCATGGGGATCATGAGTGAACAGCCCTTTTCAAGTCCAGCCACAAATTCTCAATTGGATTGTGGTCTGGGCTCTGAACTGGCCACTCCAGAACATTAACTTTGTTGTTTTTAAGCTATTCCTTTGTTGTTTTTAAGCTATTCCTGTGTTGCTTTGGCTTTATGCTTGGAGTCATTGTCTTGCTGGAAAACAAATCTTCTCCTAAGTTCTCTTGCAGACTTCATTAGGTTTTCATCCAGGATTTCCCTGTATTTTGCTGCAGTCATTTTACCCTCTACCTTCACATACCTTCCAGGGTCTGCTGGAGTGACACATCCCCATCACATGATACAATGGTAGAAATGATGGGTTTTGATCATGTGTAGTGTTTGACTTACGCCAAACATGGAGCTTAGTCTGATGCCAGAAAACGTAAATTTAGTTTCATCAGACCATAGAACCTTCTTCCAGCTGACTTCAGAGTCTCCCACCTGCCTTCTGGTGAACTCTAGCCAAGATTTCATGTGAGTTTTTTTCAATGGTGGCTTTCCCTTTGCTACTCGCCCTTTAAGCTGCGACCAGTGAAGCACCCAAGCAACAGTTGTTGTATGTGCAGTCTTTCTCATCTCTGTCGTTGAAGCTTGTAGCTCCTCCAGAGCTGTCATAGGTCTCTTGGTGGCTTCCCTCACTAGTCCCCTTCTTATACAGTCACTTAGTTTTTGAGGACAGCCTGACTGTAGGCAGATTTACAGCTGTACCATTATTTTTCCAGTTATTGATGATTGGCTTAACATTACTCCAAGGGATATTCAGTGACTTGGAAATTTTCTTGTACCCATCTCCTGAGTGGTGTTTTCAATAACCTTTTTGCGGAGTTGCTTGGAGTATTCTTTTGTCTTTATGGTGAGGTCTTTGCGAGGATACTGACTCACCAGCAGTTGGACCTTCCAGATACTGGTGTATTTTTACTACAACCAATTGAAACACCTTGACTGCAGACTGGTCTCCAAAAACAGATCTCCATTTAACTAATTATGTTACCTCCACAACCAACTGGCTGCACCAGTGATGATTTGGTGTGTCATATAATGGTTGTAAAATAATAAAACATGAAAACTTCCAAAGAGGGTGAATACTTTTTATAGGCACTGTATATCAAGAGAGATGTTTTTAAATTCATATTGTAGGAACTCTTCATAGAAAAAACACATTTGGAAAAAATATTGAGAGGAAACCACAGTATTGTAGCTTTGATGTTGCTTAACTATGTCAAGTAAATATCAGTGTAATAGAATCACCTTTAATTTTGACAGTGACTATGTATCTTCCAGTCAGTTTAGAGTGCTGCTTTTCAGTCATTATCAGGATCTAGCACAAAGCTGTATCTAGACACACTGCAGCTTCTGAATTCTAAATGCCAATCATTTGGAAGTGGAAGTGGTTTCGTGCTGATGTCAATAAATCTTGACGCGTTCATTCCTTGGTACTCCCATCAATTTTTAGAAATTGGGATCCATCAAACTAAAACTCTGGGTTAGATCTTGCTGAAGTCACTCTCTGTGATTCACACACACTTATCTCGGTCCCCTGCACTTTTGAGGACAGCAGCCGATGCAGGGGGCACGGCACTGAAGTCGTAGTGTTAACGTGCTCTGGACAGCTTATAACAGAAGACAAATTGGGGAGGTGAAACTCTGTCAGTTGTGAAAACTCACATTTACAGATATTTAAATTAATATAAATAAAGTAAATATTAATAACTATTAAAACATCACTTCAAATTGTTATTAAAGTGAATTAAAAATAAATAATGTAAGAATTTAAATTTTGGACTGAATCTGAAACAGCCATGAATAAGCGTGTTCCGGACGTTGCACTGGGATAAAGTAGGGGGTCGATATATTTGAAGAACCAGGTTTGTGATACGTATTGCTATTGAAAACAAATAATGTCTTTAATTTGATCCACAAAGTACCTGAAATAAATTAATCAGTAGATTTGGCAAAAATGATAAGCTTTAAAGGTTTTTTTTCAAACACGTTTTTCTATGAAAAACTCCCACTATATTATATATTTAAAGCATCACCCTTTATCTAAGGCAGGAGTTCCCAACCGTCTTATGCCATGGATTGGGGTCCACATGCGACCAAGGAGCACGTGGACCCCAATCTGGTAAATCCTGAATAAGAATATAAAGAGTTATACCTTTAAGTGCATAATATTATGGGAATAAGAGTGGTTTTCTTTGAGACAAGGGAAGCATTGGGTTCCACACTAGTGTAGGGGTTAGTGTGACGCTATTACAGCTTGGGGTGTCAGAGTTTGGCAGTTAATCCCAGTGTCTTCTGTACATCCTCCGGTGGAATGTGTGGGCCTTCTCTGCATGTTTTCAGATCAAACTAATGCTTCCCTCCCACATAGCCTTCCATTTTCCTTTCATCAACGTGTCTATCTGAGAGTCTCTTAATGTATCTGCCTCTACGGCCACCCTTATCTGTGTGTTTAAAAAAACAATCTCCCTCTGACATTCCCCTGATATTTTCCCCCAATCACCTTAAATTAGAGGTGATTAGCCATTTCCGACCTGGAAAAAGGTGCTGGCTGACCATTGTGTCTATGTTTCTTATCATATTATACATCTTTATCAAATCATTATAAAGCTAAAATCAGGGTCCAGTACTATTCATTGATGTGAAGAGAAAGCCAAAACTCTTCTAGATTTGATCTCAGAGCTTTAAAAAAAATCCCTTTTTTTAATTCACAGAAATTACTTGTATAAAAATAGTAACTTGGTCAATTATGTCCATGGCATTTTAGAATCAACCTGCAATTAAAGTCTGCTGTTCAGTGGCAACCTTTTAGTGATGACAGTTTGGCCAGTGTATGTATTGAATAAGATAATTGCAAGACAAGTTATGGCTAAATGGTAAACTGGTTGGATGTATTGCTTTTATATATTGTGTTAGAAAATAAGAATTTAATTGATCAACAATTGTTTGGCAGTTATTAACACTTATTTTGTGGAATCTGGTATTATACTCAGTGGTTTACAACATCACATTGTTAACAATTGAAATAACATTACAATTAACTACATTATGAAGACTTCTGTGAACACTGAAATTGACATCTCATTTGTCATCTCATAAAGTCAGCATCCAGTCCCCAGGTGTGCGACAATGTGAGAAATACCAGAGAGTTTAGAATAAATGCAAGGATTATATCAGCTGTAGCAGAGAGGGCACAGCTTCTCTGACCTTTGTGTGGGAAATCTGATCCTCAATGGAAATCTCATTTTTATTAGGTTAATAACAAATAGATGTTGATAAATGAGATGGATATGGATGTAAAAACCAGCTGCGTTCATGTAATCGAATGCAAGCTGCCCACTCATGTAAGTAATCCTACTAATGCTGTTTTTTAAGTAGAAAGTAGGCAATGGCTGGTTTATTTTAGACGTTAAATATTGCTGAGTAATTGTGCAAATGACACAAAGTGTGTATGTAAATTATATGTTGGGAATATTAATGGAAATATTTATAAAGGCTCATTTAGCAACAGTTTGTCATGTTTACTGATGGAAAAGTATATCACATTTTTGCAATATTTTTAGCATACATTTATCAAGAGCAGTTAGTTGCTACCAATCTTCCAAAATAAGTAATTTTGTAACTGCATCAAATGACATAATTATGGTCTGATATTTATCTCTAATAGTTGATGTACTTTATACTGTTGACATCTGAAAAACTAAACATTTGCAATATGAATAATGGCATGTTTGGTTACTTCTAAATATTTTATGTTGCACTTTGATTTTAATTTATCTCCATATCCTGTTTGCATGTAGTATCAAAATTTGCATTGAAAATAACAAAGTGAAATATTCAGTACTCTATTTGTGGAACTGACCTTTGTTGTGAGCAAGTAACTGACAGAATAAAGAGCTTCTCCCTTTGAAGGTTGAATATGAATGTTTAAATATGTAATTGCTAACACAATGGTGCTGAACGGAATTGTAGAAATATGAATTCAAACCCTTGTCCAGTACAAGTACACATTATCTAGTCTGGCCCAAATTGCTTTACTTGGTGTCTGTTATGTTAAGGGCAAGTGCAGTAGATGCCAATGCATCTATCTGACTGGAAGAAATATCCCATTTTCCAAGTGTTCTGTCCTCCAGAATTCCTTTCAGACAGTACTGGAGAAACAGAATTATTTAGGATTTATCGAATTAAAATGCCATTGTATTTGGTATCATACTAGGCACCCACCATTTTGAAGTTGGGTGCTTGGTACTCCAGTGGTTTGCAGCACAATTAAGCTGAAATTCTAAAAAAAAATCTGGAATCTCTTAAAAATATATTGGCAATGCTCAAAAAGCAATAAACATGCATACTAAATTCACCTGCCCCACCCTTAACATGAACAAAAAGGAAATTCAAATCTACACCTGCATGAAATATACCTGCATGATAGATCATTTACTTGCTGCTAGATTCACTGGTGTAAAATATTTTTATCGGGACTATATGTGTGCCACTTAAATAATAAACTATATGCTTGAAATAGAAATATTTTTGAGGAATACTGTTGGCTTGTTTGCACAAGACATTTTAATTATTATTCTTGCTACTTTTAAAAATTGGTCATCTTTATAAAATATAGGGAAGAGTATTTTAGAATTAACCAGACTGTTTTAATGTAACATCAGCATTCAACAATGTCAAGAGGATTATTTGGAGGATATTTACATGAATAATATGTACTTTCTTACATCCTACCAGTGCTATTAATTCTGAAATTTGTGTCGTCTAAGTGATATGCTGATGAAACATCACAACTTTTGTAATGAGTCCGCAAACTGTTGAGGTGCAGTCAATACACTGGAGTGAAAACTGTGGATTTTAATTGTTTCACATGATATGTGGAAATGTGTTTATCAATTCTTTTGTAAATGCAGTGATGCTTCAATATTTGCAAGATTTTATTTCAGACTGAAAAACAGGTACCTGTAAAACTCTACTTATATTACAGTGACTTTTTAATAAACTATTATGAATTGTATGCTAAAATTTAAATGAATAATTTAACAAAAACTGTGACATGGTAAGAATTGCATTATATTTTTGAAAGTAGCTGTTTTTATTTATCCTTTCCTTGTCAAGGTGCTAATACACGTTGAGCCTATTATTCAGGAACCAGTTATTACCTTGTGTGACCTTAAACATTACGAATTAATAAATTACACTTAAATCAGGATATTGTAACTCAGATCAATTTTATACTCATTCGACATGACCATTGAAGGATACATGCAATCTTTTGGCTTTGTGAAAATCCAGAAGTATCTTCATTTGGGTGGCAGTGTAACATAGCAATGAGAACAGTTCTTCACAATGGCAGCTGTAAGATCAGAGTTCATTTCGGGACACTGTCTGTCAAGAGTTTGTACTTTCTCCCCTTGCCTGCATGGGTTTCCTCCGAATGCTCTGGTTTCTACCTCAAAAAAGTGAACAGGTTAGGTTTAGTAATTTCTGGACATCCTACATTGGCGCCAGAGGTGCCTCCCCCTTCCTATACCCTCTCCCCACTCTCCATCCCCCCTCTCCCCATTCCACTCCCCTTTCATTTCAGTGAGCTCCCAATGAATATACATTATTTCCTCTATATCATACAGCATAAATAAATTATTTTGTTCCCTATCAATCTTTAAAGACAGGAGATCTCTCAAGTACTTCTAATGTCTTTTTAATCTGATAAATTCAGAAATACACACAGGAAGAAATAGCATTTATGCAATAGTTTAATTTATCTCCCAAAATGTCCTTAAATGCTGCACATATAATTTTGATTTTAATTATATTCAAAAGGTAATTCTCATGCTTTTTAATATATTGCATTTGTAAATAATTATTTCAAGATTTTGTTACAGTTTCTGTGATTAAGCACATATGGCAGTAAATTTCCGTAAATCCCCAGCTTCACAGGCCTTGTCCTCTGTCAGAAGCAAGTATGGAGAGCACAGCTGGCATATAAATGACTGTCTCTTGTGATATTTGCAAGATCATTCTTATACCTCTGTTCTACTAATGGGGAAAGGTAAGTTCGTCCTCTCCATGCTATGTAGTTCTGTGTAAATGACCAACCAAATGGAAAAGCACAAGAAACAATCTCATACAACAAACCACAATTGTGAAGCCAGGAACGCAAGTCTTTAATTTTGTTTATATGAAGCCAGCTTGGACAAAATAGAGTTCAAGCTCAAACAGTCTTGGGAATCATTTGAGGTTACTTTTAATTTAAATTATTATCCAAAATTAAATTGTGGGTCAACCCTGCAAGGGTATCTTATTCAAAAACTCTTGATTTAATTCTTTATATTCCATTTATTGCACAGGGAATGTGAAAGGAAGGTGAATGATTAGAAGGTAAGTGCAATCAAAGAAAAATTGCTTTATTAACATGGTACTCCCATAGATGAAACTTGGCTCTAAACATATGTCAAGTGAAACACACTATGCTGGAGGAACTCAGCAGGTCAGGCAGCATCTATGGAAGAGTGTGTGCTGTCAATGTTTCGGGCCGAGACCCTTCTTCAGGACCTGATGAAATGTCTCAGCCAGAAATGTCAACAGCTTATTCTTCTCCTTTGATGCTGCCTGAACTGCTGAGTTCCTCCAGTATTGTGTGTGTGTTGCTTTGAATAATCTGTTTCACTGATGTTGGTTAGGGAATATATATTAATCCTCTGTCCAGTCACTAAGTTATCTCATCATCTTCAAAACATCCTTCCAAGAGAGCAAACTGGGCCTGAATTTAATGTCTTACCTGACACAGTACATGTTACATGACACAGTACAAAAGCTAGACTGAACTACGTAAAAAACACAGAGAAAGCTACACTAGACTACAGACCTACACAGGACTGCATAAAGTGCACAAAAACAGTGCAGGCATTACAATAAATAATAAACAGGACATTAGGGCAAGATGTCAGTCCAGGCTCTGGGTATTGAGGAGTTTGATAGCTTGGGGGAAGAAACTGTTACATAGTCTGGTCGTGAGAGCCCGAATGCTTCGGAGCCTTTTCCCAGATGGCAGGAGGGAGAAGAGTTTGTATGAGGGGTGCATGGGGTCCTTCATAATGTTGTTTACTTTGCAGATGCAGCGTGTAGTGTAAATGTCCGTGATGGCGGGAAGAGAGACCCCAATTATCTTCTCAGCTGACCTCACTATCCGCTGCAGGGTCTTGCGATCCGAGATGGTGCAATTTCCGAACCAGGCAGTGATGCAGCTGCTCAAGATGCTCTCAATACAACCCCTGTAGAATGTGATGAGGATGGGGGGTGGGAGATGGACTTTCCTCTGCCTTCACAAAAAGTAGAGACGCTGCTGGGCTTTCTTTGCTATGGAGCTGGTGTTGAGGGACCAGGTGAGATTCTCCGTCAGGTGAACACCAAGAAATTTGGTGCTGTTTACAATCTCTACCGAGGAGCCGTCAATGTTCAGCAGGGAGTGGTCGCTCCATGTCCTCCTGAAGTCAACAGTCATCTCTTTTGTTTTGCTCACATTCAGATACAGGTTGTTGGCTCTGCACCAGTCCGTTAGCTGCTGCACCTCCTCTCTGTAAGCTGACTCATCGTTCTTGCTGATGAGACTCACCACGGTCGTGTCATCGGCAAACATTGATGATGTGGTTCGAGCTGTGTGTTGCAGCACAGTCGTGGGTCAGCAGAGTGAACAGCAGTGGACTGAGCACACAGCCCTGGGGGGCCCCCGTGCTCAGTGTGATGGTGTTGGAGATGTGGCTCCTGATCCGGACTGACTGAGGTCTCCCAGTCAGGAAGTCTAGGATCCAGTTGCAGAGGAAGGTGTTCAGGCCCTGTAGGCTCAGCTTTGCAATCAGTTTCTGAGGGATGATTGTGTTGAATGCTGAACTGAAGTCTATGAACAGCATCGGAACGTATATGTCTATTTTGTCCAGGTGGGCTCGGGCTGGGTGGAGGGTGATGGCAATGGTGTCATCTGTTGAGCAGTTGGGACGGTATGCAAACTGCAGGGGGTCCAGTGAGGGGGCAGCAAGGTCTGGATGTGCTTCATGATGAGCCTCTCGAAACACTTCATGATGATGGATGTGAGTGCAACGAGACAGTAGTCTTTTAGGCAGGACACTGAAGACTTCTTCAGCACGGGGATGATGGTGGCATCCTTGAAGCACGTTGGAACAGTGGCGCTACTCAGGGAGTTGTTGATGTCAGTGACAACATCTGCTAGCTGGTCTGCACATGCTGTACTCCTTCAGTATGAGTATCTAATAAAAGACACCACAAGAGTTTCCTTGGAGAACCTGGAAAGTATGCTAACAGAGCTGCACTCCCTCAGCATTTCTTCGGAGCTTCTGTAAAAAAGATAGGCTGATAGCACAGCTCCCCTCTGGGCTTTCTTGGAGAGTGTGAGAGGGTATCCCGACAATGCTTAATTCCTACAGTTCTTCTCTGGAGTATCTAAAAGAAGCTGTTCTGACAATGATATGCTGCCTAAATACTTCCCTAAAGGATCAGATAAAACCTTAATAAAGTTGAACCTGCAGCATTTCATCTAGTTACTTTTCTTTCTTTAATCCATCACAAAGCATCTTCTTCTTTTGTCACAGTCTTACAAAGATACACTTATAACTGGATGCAGCATATTATTCCCAAGGTTATATAAACTAACTTTATTGATATAGATTTTGACTTTTACAATAGTTTTTTTGTACACTGATTATCTGCAGGAGAAATGTGATAAAAACCATATCTGGTGACATACGGCATTCTCTTTGGATCGTATGACTTTTTTATAAGCCATGTAATTATACTTTTAAAACATAAATGATAAATTTTATTTGACTCTAGAGGCATATTTACTGCATCAATCAAGTACTTAAAAAGACCATAATATCTTACAATTTAAAATCTTAATCTCAGTTAATCTTAATTTTCTTATTTAAAAGAAATTGCTAAATAATCCCAAGTCCTTTCTTATTGTGCACGGCTGCCAGGAAGGTAATATTCGTGCATACATAGGTGTATGTCAATGTAAGTCAACCTAACTTATCAGCAGCATCACATACAAAATGCTGGAGGAACTCAGCTAGTCAGACAGTATCTATGAAAATGAATAAACAGTCAATATTGGACTTGGACCAAACCTATTCTTCAGGACTGGAAAGGAGGAAAGAAGATGCCAGAAAGGTGTGGGGAGGGGAGGTGAAAAAGGATTGCCAGAAAATAGTAGATGAAGCCAGGAAGGTAGAAAAGATAAAGAGCTGTTTAGGAAGGAATCTGAAAGGAGAGGAAAGTGGAGCATAGGAGAGAGGTAATGTGGAAGTGATAGACAGGAGAGAAGAGATAAAAGGCCGGAGTGAGGATTAGAAGAAGAATGGAGGGGGAGGGATTTTTTTAACTGTACTAGAGAACTCATTAAATGATGGATAAGAAAATATCAGTATAGTTTTGGAGAGGTAAGCTGACAGTGCCATTCCTGTGAAATTTAAAAAGAAACAGATCATGGAAATCCAAAATGAAAACAGAAAACATAGAAAAACTCTGCTCGTCCAGTGGCATTTGTGGAAAGGGAAGCTGGACTGAAGTTTCAGATACAAGATATTTCACCAGAACTGAGAATGGGAGCTGTAGAAGTAAACCCAAGCTTGGTGGAGAACATGTGTTCAGTCCTGAGGAGCATCCCTAAGCTTCCTGATGCTTGCCACTTTAATTTATCATCCCATTCCCATTTTCACTCATTTGTCATAATGCCCAGCATAAAGTGAACAAAAAACACCTCACCATTTATCTGATCAAGGTGCTGCTTGAACTCATCAAGCTCAGGTAACTTGGTTTCTCTCAACAGATCAGAATTAGCCATTTTTGTTGCTGTGAAAATGGTTTAGTCTATCTCCCTCTCACCATCTCATTCACGTTCTCTCATGCTCACACCTTTTCATTCACTCTTGTGCACGCACGCACACACACACACACACACACATATACATACAATACTTATTCAATGCATCCCACAACCCTCTGTTTCACAGCCTTCTCACACTGTGCATTCTCACTTTCTAATTGCCCTCATTAGGTGACTTTTACCACTTATGTCAGAGCATCCCTAGTCACACCTCAGCACAAAGTATTGCATTTGTTCTATCCATTGGTTCCACTGCACGCTGTGTTATGTAAAATAACTACGCCTAATACTTTCTATTGACTGCTTTTCCAAACCAGATTTTGGACCAATGATATTTGTCCTCGCATGCAAGCAATCTTTTGAATATGGTATCAAAGAAAAATGTTAAATTATTTCACATTTGCAAATTGTATTCATCATCTTCCAGTCTAGATGGCACTGCAAATTGATTTTAAATTATTTATAGTTCTTGCTGTCTTTGGACCTAATAGTTTATTTAAGCATACAAGCCTTGAGATTCTTGAATTCCACTAAGGAGGCTAACGTGCTGTTCTGAAAAACATTGGAGGTGTATTGCTGATCAGTTTGGCAGTGCAGAGAGCCATACAATTACTTAATTTAAAAGTGGGTAACATGGGTGCTTTCTGAATTCTTCATGAACCAGCTACCATTTCCTAAAGCAAAGCTGAATTAGTTATTGAAATATCTAGGGTAAAATACGGAGTGAAAGTGTTTTGCTGATCCATTACTAATTTACAGTAACTCCACATAATCTAGATCCATTTTAATTTCCAAACCACTCCCAAGCAATAGAAAGCATTAGTCCTCATTCTCTAATGTGTCACTAACAGGGGCTAAAGAAGGGGAAGAAAGTTTTTTCCCAATTTTTGTCATTAATTTTACTCTCTGTGGAGAACAGGGGGGAGTCATTCAAATATAATCTCTGTTCTCTGTTTCTGCCATTAAGCAGCAGGCATCAATTTGCTCAGTACAGCCAACAAAATGAAGCTGAGACAGGAAGGACCAGAGCAGGTGTTTTGCCATGGCCTGTTCAAGACAGAGAAATAACTGGAAGCATCTCCATTGTGTTTATGAAGTAACAAATATGCTAGTAGTTGATGTAGTGATAACTTTACACTTTTCTGAGCATGCCATGCATGTTGCAGAGCTTTTTGTGTCACTTGGACGGTTTAGTTCTACTCCCATTAAATTATGTGCCTCTCATACAATGGATACTAACAAACTACGATTTAGTGATTTAAGGTTTTTTCATTGAATGCAGTATGAACAGCTCTTTCCAAGTTCCCAATTCCATGGAATTTAAATAGCCAACATCCAAGAGTTTGGATATCTCCAGTATGGCAGTTGTAACAGAATCAGCAAACTAAATAATAACTTTAGGCTTTGACAAAGAACTGACACGTGTTCAAATAATTCACCGTTAAGGAATGAACATGAATTTTCAAAATAATCTCCTTAATGAATGACAGACCTTTGGAGTTCCCCCATTCGCCATTTCTCCCTCTTAATGCAAATCAAAAAGGAAGAGTAGTGTTAAGATGCTGGAAGTTTCAGAAAGGTGGGCTACATGTTTGCAAAATTCTGCTAATTTTTTTGAAAGTTTCTCAGGCATATTTGGAGGTATCGTGTTTGACAGATACACCTCACTGGCTTTGTAATTTTAATATTGAAATATTACCTATTGGTATTTTAATAGAATTTCATTTTGCTTCCCAACCATTTAAAATATGATCAGAAAATCATGTGCACACATCAATTCTTTTGTCATGCTTTTATTGTTGCTGCATTAAGTCTATTACAGAAGTGAAAGCTCATTGGTGATCTTACTCTAAATCCAGCTGTGGAAAGGGTGAGCCACATTCATTTTACATTTTATCTGAAACAGTATGAAAAGACTCCTTTTTTTTCCAGAGATCAGATGAAGTACTAACTCTGTTTCTCTTTCCACAGGTGCTGCCTAACCTAGTGACTGTTTCTAAAAGTTTCCCAGCCCCACAATTTTGATTTTTCTGTCATTAAAAGAAAACCTCACCAGTGGTCACTTATTTGTATGCCATCTAGTTTTATAGTTGCATGTCATTACTTGCAAGGTTTTTCTTTTGTTGGAATTGCTTGGTACTGAAGCAGGGAAGGAAGTCTTTTCTCAGACTGGCTTTGTACGTCTCCAGACCAATAGAAAGTTACTTAATTGTGTCAAACTGATATCATGAGGACTGTGGCAGGGGACAATAACTTACCAGCACCTTTCTCTGAAGGAAGTGTGAGAGCTGAACAATAAGTATTGACCTTGCCTGTGATGTCCACATCCTTTGAATTAATTAAAAATGATCATTCTTTCTGCTGGATTTACTCTTTTCCTCAATGGAGGAAAATAATGCTTTTCCATATGTAATTCATTTTTATTCTGAAATTTGGTCCTGTTTGTTAAATCTTACTATTTCTCCTTGTTCCACATAATACAGAAAGTGCAAGCTCCAAGTGTAATTTTCTGATTCCCACCATGGATTAGAATTAATTAGGAGATAAATTAAATTTCAGGACTTCTGAAGGACACAAAGGGAGGTCAATAATATTATTTCTCTATGCCTCAAGTAATATTTTTAATGATGGTTGCATGGGGAAAATAATAGGACCACCAATAATTGTGTCCTTTATGAATTGCATGGCATGAATACTTAATTTTAACAATTACCAGTCTTGTATTGAAATTCATTGCAACACATTGTTTAGTGTTGCTGCTTAAACCATGTGTGTGGCTGTTATTTAGGGAAATGATATATAATTCTGTAAAATATATCTGACCGACCACTGAGATTGCCCTTTCAGTTTTATTTTCAGCTCAGCCTTAATTCTCCCAGCACTAACAACTGTGGCATCTCTTGCCAAAGACTGATAATTTGATTTAAATAAAATACCTCTGGCCAAAGAAAAATTATATTTGGGTAATTCTTTTTGGAGCTGTGGAAATAGCAGTGGCTATGAACTTTGGCCCAGCATGTGCAGCACTCTCTTCTCTGAGGGTTGTGAATGCTTGGAACTCGTAACCCCATAGATCTGCAGTCATTTTAAATATTCAGCACTAAGGTGGGTAGATTTTCAGACTGTAAGGGAATCCAGGAATCACACAGGAAAATTGAATTGGTGCCTAATTAGCAACGATCTGTCAGAATGGTGGAGTAAGCGCATGCGCGCTCTCTCTCTCTCTGTCACTGTCACTCTCTCTCTCACACACACACCCCACCCAACAACATCTCCAAGAACATTTACAGTGGATCTGCACTCACTGTCTCAGCTAGTGAGTCTCTGCACAGTTCTCCTTCTTGTTCTGCCGTGGTCCACTCCCCTCAACTTATCACCTCCCGGTTTCTCATTTTATCCCTCCTTCCCCACCCACCCACTGTCCTCCTTACCTATCAACTCCAGCTTGCACATCTTCCTCTTCCCATCTTCTTATTCTGGCTTTTCCCCCCTTCCTTTTCAGTCCTAATGAAGGGACTCTCCTTATATGCTGCCTGACCTGCTTGAGTTCCTGTGGCATTTGTGAGTGTTACTCTGTAATCCTGTATAAGAAAAGCCCTCTAGGTATCTCACCGGATTTTGATCATGTATATGAATACATGTATATGAATACATGTATATAACGTATGTATATGGCTACAGACATGGTTTTGTTTCTTTCCAATGCAGCTTATCATTTCTTTACTTGATCATTCATTGGCTACATAATTCTGCATCCAGCCAGCTACCTATTATGTCCATCTCTGGAGGCAAACTGTCTATTGATATCTTTTATAAACCTACCAGCTCCCACCGCTATCTTCACTATACCTCTTCACACCATCTCCTGTAAAAATGCCACTACTTTTTCTCAGTTCCTTCATCTCTGCAGCATCACAAGTTCAAGTTCAAGGTCCAGTTTATTTGTCATTCAGCCATACATGAATACAGCCGAAGGAATCAGGGCGAAGGTGCGAAACACAGTAGCTACAGTCATACATAGCACAAGGCACACATAGCACGTATAAGACAGCAGAAAAGTCCAGTTACACAAAAAAACATTCCATGAATGTTGCATGTTCCCAGAATGAGGCTTTCTTTTCCATGACATCAGAGATGTCCTCTTCTTCGTAAGAATAGGATTTCCCTTGATGTTGCCCTCACCCCCATCTCCTCCATTTCCTGGACATCTGCACTCAGCCCATCTTCCCACCATCTTTAACAGGGATAGAGTTCCTCTTGTCCTCACCTACCACCTCATGAGACTCTGCATCCAACACATCATTTTCTGCCATTTCCACCATCTTCAACAGGACCTCACCACAAACGTATCTTTAACTTCCTCCCCACCCCTTGCCCCCAAAGCTTTCTGCAGACATTGCTTCCTTGTCCATTTGTACCACCTCACTAATCTTCCTCCTGGCTCTTATCCCTCCAACTGCCTGCACCTGGAGAGAAATCCTTCTCCTCCCTCACCCTCCAACCAGGGCTCCAAACAATATTACAAGTGAGGCGCATTCACCTGCAAACCTTTTGGGATTGTGTACTGAATCTGATGCTACTGAAGTAACCTTCTCAACATTGGTGACATCCAGTGTAGATTGGGGGTCCATATTGTCAAGCATCTCTTTTCCATCCACCAAAAGCAGAATTTCCCAGTGGCCAACCATTTTAATTCCTATCCCCATTCCTATTCTGACATGTTGGTCCATGGCCTCCTCTTCTGCCACGATGAGGCCACAATCAGGTTGGAGGAGCAACACCTCGTCTACTGTCTAGGTAGCCTCCAACCTGATTGAATAATCATCAATTTTCCAACTTCTGGTAACTTGTTTCTCATTTTCTCTCTTCATATCCCTACTCTAGTCCCTTATCTGTTCTCCTCACCTGCCTATGATCTTCCCCTGGTTCCCCTCCTTCCTTCCTTTCTACCATGGTCCACTCACCTCTCCTATCAATTTTCTTCTCCAGCCCTTTGCCTTTTCTACTTGCTACCTATTAGCTTTCCCCCTCCTCCACCCAGCAGGCTTCACCTATTACCTTCTTACTCTGGCATCTTCCTGGTTCCTTTCCAGTCCTGATGAAGGGTCTCTGCCCAAAACGTTGACTGTTTATTTATTTCCATAGATGCTGCCTGACCTGCTGAGTCCCTCCAGCATTTTGTGTGGGTCAGCCATTGACTTTACTCAGTTTACTGCTGAATCCCTATCAACCAGGCAGTTCAGTCATTGACAGGTGGCTAGGTTCAGTCCCTAGTAAAGACCAAGGCTTTTTTTTCTGCAATCTTCAGATATCTAAATACTGATGCCCAGAAGTATTGAAGAACTAAACCTGTATTAAATGATAAAAAATTAAAATGGTTTAAAAATAATAAAAAAGTAAAATACCACAAATTAATTAATTGATGGCTTCTGTCTGTTTTGAAGGACAATGGACTGGGCTCAGGCCACAAGCCTGAGCAGAGGTACAGAGATCCTGAGATCCCCAGATACCAAAACTCCCCTCTCGGCCTCACCAGTGTAATCCAAAGGGAAGTGAAACAATACGTTTGGCAATAGCCTTTGTCTCTTCCGAGGCTGCCCACAAGGTAGTGAGGCTATTCACCCATAGCTGGGGATCCGATTCACGAGCACCAAGTCATGTCCACACACCACACTGGTTGGCCTGTATGCTTTGTATGCAGGAGCAAGACCTCCGTCCCATCCTCTGTAGTTCAACTTGAGTCTGAATGGAGTTCAGTTTCCATGTGTTGCTAGTGAAGAGGCACGACGTGAGTCTTGCTGTTAGAGAGGCTATGTACTAGTAGGGAGAGACTTACACATTCAGCTCTCATTTTTGCACTAGCCAGTAGTGGAAGCTGGAAGTGGGAATGACAAGCACAACCCACTACACTACCACACTAGATGCATCATAACAATCATTTGACACACAACAACAATTAATTACAACAATAAAATTAAGTAACTTACTTTTCCCTCTTACTGTGATCAGGACTGGGAGGTTCAATGCCTTGCCAGGTCCAGCTACAGTAAACACAAAGTACGCTGCAGATGCTGTGGTCAAAGCAACACGTACAACACGCTGGAGGAACTCAGCAGGTCAAACAGCATCCGTGGAAACCAGCGGTCAACGATTCAGGCCGAGACCCTTCGTCAGGACTGAAGGAGGAGGGGGCAGGGGCCCTATAAAGAAGGTGGGGGGAGGGTGGAAGGTGCCAGGTGAATAACCAGTCAGAGGAAAGATCAAGGGGTAGGGGAGGGGAAGCAGGGAGGGGATGGGCAGAAACGATGAAGAAGGAATGTAAGGGGAAAGCTCTGTGTTGTAGAAGAAGGCAGAATCATGAGAGAGATGATAGGCAGCTGGAAGAGGAGGCAGAGAGAAAGTGGGATGGGGGAAGGGAGAGGGAGGGAATTACTGGAAGTTGGAGAATTCGATGTTCATACCAAGGGGCTGGAGGCTACCCAGACGGTGGATGAGGTGTTGCTCCTCCAACCTGAGTTTGGCCTCATCATAGCAGTAGAGGAGGCCATGTATGGACATATCCGAATGGGAATGTGAAGCAGAGTTGAAGTGGGTGGCAACCAGAGATCCTGTCTGTTGTGGCGGACGGAGAGGAGGTGCTCGACGAAGTGGTCCCCCAATCTGCGTCGGGTCTCTCCGATGCCGAGGAGGCCACACCGGGAGCACACGATGCAATAGATGACCCCAACAGACTTACAAGTGAAGTGTTACTTCACCTGGGAGGACTGTTTGGGGCCCTGAATGGTGGTAAGAGAGGAGGTGTAGGGACAGGTGTAGCATTTACACTTGCAGGGATAAGTACCAGGTGGGAGGTCTGTGGGGAGGGACGTGTGGACCAGGCAGTCGCGGAGGGAACCATCCCTGAGAAAAGCGGAGAGGGGTAGAGAGGGAAAGATGTGTTTAGTGGTGGGGTCCCGTTGAAGGTGGTGTAAGCTGAGGAGGATAATGTGCTGGATCCGGAGGCTGGTGGGGTGGTAGGTGAGGAGAAGGGGAACATGCTCCCTATTGTGACGGGAGGATGGGGTGAGGGCCGAAGTGCGGGAAAATGGAGAAGATACCATGGTATACCAGCTATGGTAAGATTGGAAAGGTGAATTTCTCAGTGAACTATTGTGAAAAGCTATCCCATTGGCACCATTTAACTGAGTGGGCTTTACCTCTCCTCATTTACAAACAACCACTTAACATTTTTCATCCTCAAGGACTCAAGCCACACTGTGATTCTGGTCACACTTCTCTCAGAAGCCAGTAGTGCACCCGCCCAGACAAGTTGACTTACCCAGTAAGAGTGTTCTTGCTTTTCCATTATTTTTTTCCCTTAGTGTTGTTTCTGGGGTCACATGAACTTCTGATGACTGTGTGTCACTCCCTCTGTTTAGGTCACGGTAGAATGAAATTCACTTGAAGTGGCAGTTTGAATCACTCTGATGTGACACTAAAATGTAAAAGCTACCAGTGCAATCTAGTTTACAAGTCGCATATACAGCCCAGAGAGTTTCCTGAGCTGATTTTACATCTACCCGACCTCTAGCTGTACATTTAGAGAGCAAAGATTTTCCACTTCCCAAAGAAGATTTTAGTTTGTAACGGTGGGAGACTGCACGATCCAGGCAGAGCTGGCCTCCAGGGCAGTCTGTGTACCGAGCATGTGTCAAATGGTTTAACCGAAGGACTGTCTGAACTTCAGCTTCCAGTCTCGGGACAGGAACTCGAGCAAACTGCTTTCTTGGTGATGGCCTGAACAAGAAATAAACAGAGCTGCAAGCAAACAGAAGTAGAGCAGCAACTACTGGAGTATACAGACATTGGCTCAGAAGCTCGATGACAGAGTGTATTTTTTACAGTGCAATGCAATTGATCAATCTATTTACCCTGAAGTGAGTTTTTCTTGTGACCAAATCCAGGCCAGAGCAAGCAAATCATGAAATTTAATCAGCCATTTATGTACCTGAGTCATTCACATGATTTCTGTATCAGGCACACATGCATGGATAACATTTCCCCTGGAAACTAAATGGTGTTGGTATGGAGTCACCCAGAATGGGACATTGACAAGGTGCTGCACATGAAGCTGCTAAACAGGATAAGGGCCCATGGTATTACAGGAAAGATACTAGCATGGACAGAAAATGGCTGACTGGCAGGAGGCAAAGAGACAGGATAAAGGGGGCCTTTTCTGGTTGGCTTGATGGTGACTAGTGGTGTTTTGCAGGGGCTGGTGTTGGAACTGCTTCCTTTCGCCTTATACTGTATGCCACTGATTTGGATGACAGAATTGATGGCTTTGTGGCCAAGTTTGTAGACAATATGAAAATAGGTTGGGGGGGGGGGGGAATCTGGTAGTACTGATGAAGGAGGGAGTCTGCAGAAGGACCTAAACAGATTAGGAGAATGGGCAAAGAAGTGGCAGATGGAATATAGTGTAGGGAAATGTATAGTTATGTACTTTGGTAAAAGGGAAAAAGACATAGACTATTTTCTAAATGGGGAGAAAATCCAGGAATCAGAGGTGTGAAGGGATTTGGGAGTCCTCATGCAGAATTCCTTTAAGGTTAACTTGCAGGTGAGTCGGTGGTAAGGAAGGTGAATACACTTGACATTCATTTCAAGAGGACTTGTATATAAAAGCAAGGATGTAATGGTGAGGCTTTATATGGCATTGGTGAGACTGCACTTGGAGTATTGTAGGCAGTTGTGGACCTCCTATCTAGGAAGAGATGTGGAGACAGTGCAGAGAGTCCAGAGGAGGTTCACAAGAATTATTCTGGAAATGAAAGAGTTAATGCATGTGATGCATTGATGGCTCTGACAATGCATTTGCTGGAGTTTAGAAGATTGAAGGTGGAGATCTCTTTGAAAACTATTGAATATCAACAGGCCTAGACAGAATGGATGTGGAGAGGTTGTTTCCTATAGTGGCATAGAGCAGCAGAGGGCACAGCCTCCAAATAGAAGGCCGTGCCCTTGGAACAGAGATGAAGTCAAATTTTTTTGGCCTAAGTATCTGTGGAATTCTTTGCTACCGACAGCTGTGGAGGCCACATCATTAGTACATTAAGGCAGTGTTTGATAGGTTTTTGATTAATCAGAGGGTCAAATGTTATTGGGGAAAGCAGGAGAATAGGGTTGAGAGGGATAATAAATCAGGCATGATAGAATAGTGGAGCAGATTCGATGGGCTGAATAAACTAATTCTGCTCCTATATCTCCTGGCCTTATGGTCTTATAGTAAGGCATTCACAAGACAACATTATCCTAAATCCACAGCAAAAGATCTAGAGGAGCTGTGGGACTATGAAAAATATGTAAATCATGGTCAATCCTTACCACTCTGCAGTCAATATTATCCTGATGTATTGTCCACTCACAACCCCCTTTGCTGATATTTTCAATCTTTCCCCAAGATGTTGTTTGTCACCTCTTCCGCTGGTGCTCCTGACAGTGGTTTTTCAAACCCCAATCTTTTTAGGTGGCCTCCCTG
Source organism: Hypanus sabinus (assembly GCF_030144855.1). Classification (NCBI taxonomy): domain Eukaryota; kingdom Metazoa; phylum Chordata; class Chondrichthyes; order Myliobatiformes; family Dasyatidae; genus Hypanus; species Hypanus sabinus. The sequence goes on along the minus strand of NC_082719.1, from coordinate 41,459,951 downwards.
AACCTTTGATGTCTCTGGTTAATCACTCTTGAATTTTCATTGTTTAAGGCCAGGTTCCTGGACCCCCTGTACATATGCCCATGCTCTCAGCTTCTCAGACCTTCAACTTTAACAGCGAGTTATCTTGACTATGGACATAGATGACTGCTCTTTCTAACACCCAGATGTCAATAGCTGGCCTCACTAGTTTCTCCAAATTCCTGACCAAATTTCACAGACTATTGAAATCTACCACCAACAACATCATGTCCATGACTAACCCAATCGCTCAGAATATACTGATGTGCTCAGATCTAATTTAATAGTCTTGACAGCAGTGATGTGCACAGCCAAAGCTATGGTCAACTTTTCAAAACCAACTTCAGGCTTCTGGACACATTTTTGAGCTCTGAAATTACTTGGCAATCACTGTTCAACTAGAAAGCACAGTCCATTAAAGTCAAAAATTAGTTTTGCTTTATTGATAGACTGTGGATGAGAAAATTTCTTTCATTTGCCTTTAACTGCTGCTTAATATTAGCTTAGGAGGTTTTTCCGCACAGCCTTTGCAAGCAATGCTACAACTAGAGAGTGCCATTTCGATGGACCAGCTACATCATGTGCATACATAATTATAAGTATGAAATAAGCATTATCATTTATTGTGCTCTGAAAATATCAAGTTATCATAAACAGATGCTAAATTGTAGAGATGGCCAAATGAGTTGCTAGCCTCAGTTTGTAGCGAGCATTTCTGCAAATTATCCTGCCAATCAAAGCTTATAAAACAGATATAAATACTGAGGGAGTTGCAGCCCTTGAATGGTGGCTGAATGCTTTCATAAGGTCACTGTTCAAGAGGGAGCAATTTCACAAATATAATTTAAAGATTGACTTTCATTGATGTACAATGTCATCCTGGGGAAAGAGTTGAATAAGATTCATCCACCTATATTTAACATGCAAACAATCAACATTTTCATAAAATCTGTTTGCACTTCAGCAAAGTTCTCAAATGAATTAAGTTAATTATTTACTATAGTGATACCTGATCAACACATCGCACGGCCCAACACATTAGCACAAATTTAAATTTCATTCTGACTTCAGATCCAATGTGTGCAATTCAGCTATTCAAGCATTCACCTCTATCCATTACCTCTAAACTGTGGCAATATAATTGGCAGGAACCCAAGGAAACAATGACAGGCAATTGCTTTAATTATTCAAGTTAAGTTCCTGATATTTACCATGAGAATGTGATTATCTTCATAAAGGTTGAAACCTACCAGCACTTCATTATTTTTCTTTTTCAAAGCAGTCTTTTGCAAACTTCATGACATCTCTCTCGGTTCTGATGTTATTGACACTTTCAATTACACGATCGACTTTTTCAATGCAAGGACAGAACTTGAAAGAGTGTTAGTTGGAAATAAGGTAAATACAATTCCATATTAAACTCAGAGAGGAGGAAGGGAAAACATGCTGGACCCATTTTGTAGTCATGTGATAGGGTCAATGGCACTAGAGCAACTAATTACTTATATGTGTTCAGTTTAACATCAGGACTATGCCATTTTTTGAGTAATGAAGGCTTTTCCATAGAGTGCATCTGATGAAGGTGTAACACATTCATCTATGAACTAGGGAACCTAACACTGCTTTGTCCAGCAGAAAATTTGATTGAACGTGACTGTAGCACGTGCAGGTTGTAGTTAGTTCTTCCAGATGCAGAGCATTCATACTGCAGGTCTTAACAGCAGAGGTACAGTACACCTCGTTTTCACTTCTTCTATTATGGAAGTGTAAGGGCAGGGGTGGAGTGGTTTTCAAGTGGGTTTGTCTGGGCAGTAAAATTACCCCCTCTCACCTTAAATGCATGCCCTCTGGTATTAGATATTTCATCCCTGGGAAAATGATAAAGTCTACCTATGCCTCTCAGATAAACCTCGATCAGGTCTCCCCTCAACCTCTATCACACCAGAGAAAACACCTCAAGTGTTCTCTGTTACGTTTAAGTTTGTCCCTCCTCTCATTATCACACATGCCCTCTAATCCTCTTCTGCACCCTCTTCAAAGCCTTGAAAGTCTTCCTATTATGGGGTGACCAGAACTGCGTAAAATAATTCAGATGTTATCTAATGAGTTTTAAAAGCCGCAACATCACTTCCTGACTTTTGAAGTCAGTGTCTCGACTAATAAAGATAAGCATGCCATGTGCCTTTTTAATCACCCCATCAACGTGTGTGCCCACCCTCAGAGCTATAATCTCAGATTCCAAGATCCTTATGCTCATCAGTACTGTTAAGGGTTTGCCCAAACCTCACCAAGCCTACGTTTTCCTCTTCAGTCACAAAGCATGGAGTTAAACACTTCATTTCCCAAACTGTTTCCTGCTGATCCATGTCCAAGCACATAGACTAGACTTAGAAAAGCTGGCCAGCATGAAGGCTGAGTTTGCTCACGTCGAAATGCTTGGCATTGAATGCAGGTCGAATATCCCTGGGGTTCTACCCCACCACGTGGTCCCTAAGCCCAGTGGTGGTTGCTGTCCGTCTGGTGATTACATTGCCTTACTGAAGCCACCAGCAACCATTGTTATTCGGTCCCACATATTTAAGACTTTTCAGCGTGTTTAGCAGAAAAGATTTTTTTCCCAAAGTGGACTTAGTCAAGACTACCATCAAGTGCTTGTGTGCATTGAGGATGTTCCCAGAACGGCTGTTATAACCCATTTGGCTACTTGAGTTATTGCACATGCAGCACAGACTTTGGACTCTGTCCTAAAGACTTGGATTTTCTTTTCGTTTTCCTGGATAACATACTCGTCACGAGTACATCCAACCACCGAGCACATTTCACGTCTCCGCACACTTTTCATATGCTCAAGCAAACACAGGCCGCTCAACGCCAGTTTGGCTTGTCTACTATTGACTTTCTCTGCCACTGCATCTTCACAAAAGCTGCAACAATACCAGCTGTCAAAGGTCGCTGCTGTTATGGATCCCCACTGCCCCACATTACCAAAGCACTGCAAGGGATTTTAGGTATAGTAAATTTCTATCACTCTTTCATCCCATGAGCTTCTGAACTTGTATTCCCCTTGTATGGTGCCCTTAAAGACAGTGTTTGTAATTGACATGCTTGAGTGGTCAATGGACGTGAGCTGAGCATTTGACGATGCCAAATAGGACTTTCAAACAGGACTCTGCTGGCACAACTCACCTACGGACATCAGTACTGATGCTTCAGACTATGCTATAGCTGTTAAGCATGAACAGTTGGTTAGGGGCATGTGGCAGCTGTTTGCTTCCTTCAGCCACCAGCACCCCCCCACCTCGCCAAGTGTAAGAACAACATGTTTGACTGCAAACTTCTTGATCTCTTGTCACTCTCCATCATTTTCATTTTTCTACTGGAGAGTCAGCATTTCACAGTGTTTGTTGACCACAAACACCTTGAGCACGCAGCAACACCACCTGGTCGACATTTCAAAACTCACCAATGACATGCGGCACATCAAAGGGAAGAATAATGCTGTGGCTGATTGCCTCTCACCACCCTCCTTCAATGCCATGCACATCGGGGTTGACTATGCTGGCATGGCAGCTGACAAAGCTACCAACGCAGAGGTGCAGGCTTACCGGACAGCAGTCACAGGCCTGCGGTTGGCTAATGTCAAGTTCAGGGACACAAGAGTTTCTCTCCTGTGCGATGCCTCAACTGGCTATCCTCACCCATACTACCTGCAAACTGTTTTTAACTCCATTCACAGCCTCCCTCATCCAGGCGAGAAAGCTTCACAGAAGCTGATTGCTTTAAAGTTTGTGTGGCATTAGTGCTGGCACAATCATCTTCCATGGGTCCCACTGGGGCTTGGAATGTTTTCAAAAGAGATTGGCATCTCAGCAATTTTCTTCCCTCCTCAATAAACTCAATTCTTTTACCTAGCTCCCATTATAGTGTACAACACTCTTGGGTTCCTATTGATCTACGTTCTACCTCATTCGTTTTTGTCCACACAACCCACATCAACATCTTCCTTATGATGGCTCTTTCTGCATATTGGATCAAGGTGAGAATACTTTTATTGTAGGTGGGAAGGGTAAGCCTGAATGTATTTTTGTAGATCACCTTAAACTGGCCCACTAAGTCCTAGGTGATTCCTCTATGTACCCCTGCATCATGACATGACCACGTCACCGGGTTCAGATATGGCCCAAGTGCGGAGTGAGAGCCACTGAAGCGGGTTGATAGTTCACAGACTTTAAAACTAAAAAGGCAAAATGAAACAATAAATGCTAGGCCAAACAGTTCTGTTAACTAAAACTCTTAAAAGGAAAACAAAGCCTACACTGCAGCTGAAAAGGAGATGTAAACATTAAATGAATACCGCTAGTCTTCAGAGTTAGTTGATTTTGAAAGTCCAAAATCTCAGGGAAGGCCGAATGAAAAACAGCAGCGAAGCTTTGCTATGCTCTGTCCAAGTCTCAGCAAGCACTATGACAACAAGAATAGAGTTAAGTACTATCACAATTAAATAATAATTACCTGACACGTGCAAATTTACAAGCACAATTTTCGTATCTACTGTGCTGCCGAATCCATGGTTGTGACAGACCATTGTGTGTGTCAACACACACCTGGATGAGCAACTAAAGCCCATAGCACCTGAGACGGGCCATCATTCAAGCTCCTTACAGATTCACAATACTGGTTCTGGGGAATTTTGGGAGGACCTGTGTAGAGAAATGTAATAGGTGACAGATGAGACATATTATTTCTAATAGAAACTGTTCCACATAATTAAGAAACACAGTCATTGAGTTGTGTTCACATTAAGAGATGGTGTCTGATGTAGTGACATTAGTCACTTTACGGTGACTGCTTTTGATTTTGTTCATAGTGGAAGCTTTTGTTAAACTCATAAAATTGATCTTGCATATTTTATTCACAGATTCCTACTGGAGTGATTCTCGTCAGGCCCTGGGGACATATCCACCTTAATGATCTTTAAGAGAACTATCTCCTCCTCTACTTCAAAGTGTTCTGGTATTTAATGAGGACCTCACCAAATTCCTTCTCATCCAAGTGAATGTTCCCCCCTTTATCCTTCAATGGTCCAACCCTCTTCATAATTTCTTCCTTCCATTTTCTTCACCAACTCCCAGGACTCTCTGGAGCTGCTGCTTGCCATTATGAGGCTAGGATGTCAACTTGTTATGAGTTCCTCCTGGTCCTTTCGGCTTTTCATGTATTCTTGCCCCTAAATGAAAGAGATCCAATTTGTAGACCATGTTATTATAAAAAAATACTTGACTAAGTGAACCCCAATTGATTGCCTGACCTTGTTTTGTCCAGTGGGAGGTCAGTAAAAGATTTTTCAGTTTAATACCAGTTATAATTAAGGTGGAATTGTTAAAGCTTGACATTGATAATGTAATCAAATGAACAATCATTGATCCAAGCAGGACAGTAGTTCCAGCTGTGATACAAATATTTGGAATGCCGATCAAAACTTTAGGCCATCACTGAATTGTAATGTAAGAGTGAATCAAACTAAGAATAACAATCTTATTTTAGAGCAATCAGCTGGCAATACCTTTGTGACTTCATTCCTTTAACCTGCTTCCTCTAACCTATTTATACAATGAGACAAAGCTTGCGGAGGCTACTTGGAATTGTGCAAAGGAATTTTAATGCCCTCATATCTATTCTTGCTTGTTTTATAGTAAGGTAAATGTCTTATTGTATAGAAGGTAAGAATAAATAAAAATAAGAATGACAATAGAATTTCACGAAATAACATATCATGAATTGAAAATATTCTGCATAAGGGCCTCAGTTTATTGCAAGGATTTACTAGTTGTCAGAGATCTCCTAACAGTTTGTACGTGTGTGTGTGCGCGTGTGCGCAAACATTGAGCCAATGACTCCCAACGTTGTGGAGAATGGTAATCACAGAGAAACTGATGGGCAGAAGACTGATGTTGGAGAGAGGGTAGGTGATCCCCAGAGGGGATCGGAGCAGTAGGGAAGAATGGCGGAAGGAGCCACATATTTGTTTGGAGGGTGATGTTAAGGGTGGCTCAGGGAAAACATTCCAAGTAGGGTCTAGGGAGGAGGCAGGAAGATCGTAGAGGAGGAAATGATGGGGAAGGAGATTAGAGCAAAACCAAAGAGAGGTTCATCGAATGATTTAGAGAAGAAATTGCAGAGTTTGACAGAAGATCGAGGCAGGGCGAAGAGGATGGGATATGAGAATTTTGAGATGAAGTAGGGACTGATCATGTAGTGGGGAGCTTAGCTGTTTGATGTATGTGAGTCCTAAAAATCCCTACAACTGTCAAATAAAGCTTTGACCCATGGGATGCTATTCAGAAATGTTCAGCAGGATATTTTCTATGTGTAAAACGTTCATTGAAGAAATTCCAGACCCATTTATTTTAATTTTTATTTGCTTTAACCTTATATACTACAGAACTAGCAAGAAGTTTCACATCAGATTAAGTTTTTGTCTAAGACATAGCCCTTAGGTTATTAATGTCATCCAGTGGCAGGTAAGGAGGGACAATATTTTAGATGGAATGTGAACTACTTCAATCAACAAAGGATATGTTGTTCCTTGAGAATTTCATCATGCTTGGTTCTGACTTCAGGCAATGCTTATGAATTGGGCTTCACATAATTTACTTCTTCGCAATGCATTGGCCAGTTTCCCAGCCAATATCAACTCTCGTATGTATTGTTGCAGGGTTTATCTGTTCAAGTAAGCTACTGTAGTTCATCCCAAGTAAAATTTAAGCTATTTGGCTTTTGGAGAATCATAAAATTCCTTTAAATTTTTTCACATGATCCTGGATGGTGATTATTATAGGTTATCAAGCTGATCCTAATACAGACAGATATTTTAGTCTACCTTTAAGTGATTATTAAGCTTGGATTTGTTTGTTTTTTGTGTATTAATGTGTGTATTTTCTGTGCGGCCTTCAGCAGGTATGCAACATTTTCACAGACAATGAATGTACAGTCAGCTTCAACAAATTAAAGTCTGAATATGCAAATAATTCAGGTGATTTACCTAAAAGAAAGAGCATTATCTTTTGGATATACAGATGCTATATCTCCTCTGTGAAACACTAGATTGATAGATTACCTTGATTGTATCTTTAGAAAATACACCCTTATTTTATCAAACAATAGTCTTCTTATGCATATTTATGGTAACTGGTGAGTGTCACAATGCTGCATTTTATTGCACACTTCTGGTACTTTGTTGTGATGACGTTTTCTGTACATTAAGAGGGAAAACAATGAATACAGAGGAAATCCTCATTTCCATAAGACTGTAAGACCAGAAGACATATGAGCAGAATTAAGTGATTCAGCCCATTGCTCTGCTCTGCCATTGCATCTTGGCTGATCCCAGATCCTACTCAACCCCATACAGCTGCCTTCTCGCCATATCCCTTGATGCCCCGACCAATCAGGAAACTTTCAACTTCTGCTTTAAATCTACCTACTGACTTGGCCTCCACCTCAGCCTGTGGCAGAGTATTCCACAGATTCAATACTCTCTGGCTAAAAATAATACCTTCTTAGCTGTGTTCTAAAAGGTCACCCCTCAATTTTGAGGTTGTGTCCTCGAGTTCTGGATACCCCCACCAGAGGAAACATCCTCTCCACATCCACCTTATCTAGTCCTTTCAACATTTGGTGGGTTTGAATGAAATCCCCATGCATTCTTCTAATTTCCAATGAATACAGGCCCGAAGCTGCCAAACGCTCCTCATATGTTAAGCCCTTTATTCCCAGAATCATCCTTGTGAACCTCCTTTGGACTCTCTCCAATGACAGCACATTTTTTCTGAGATATGAGGCCCAAAACTGTTGACAATACTCCAAGTGCAGCCTGATCAGTGTCTTATAAAGGCTCAGCATTATCTCCTTGCTTTTATGTTCTTGAAATAAATGCCCACATTCCACGTCTTCTTTACTACAGACTCAAACTGTAAATTAACCTTCTGGGAGTCTTGCACGAGGACTCCTAAGTCCCTCTGCACCTCTGATGTTTGAATTTTCTCCCCATTTAGATAACAGTCTACACTATTGTTCCTTTTACCAAAATGCATTATCATACATTTCCCAAAACTGAATTCCATCTGCTACTTTTTTGTCCATTCTTGCCCTTCATCGGACGGCACACGTTCCAAAGCCCCTGTTATGTCTAGTCGTAACTCAGACACTGTTGCTACAGAACAACCATTACATTATCAGTGAAACCCTTCCCAGAGTCTTACATTAAATAAAAATGAAGTACAATGAAATCCTCATAAACTATAAACAAATATATAGATTTACTCTGATTTCAGATTAAGCTCAGCAACGATTTGCTGGTGGCCAATGAAACAAAGAAAATAACAAAATACTTTGTTAATCATGCTTTTTCTGATAAATGCTCAGAACAAACAATAGTCTGTAACGTCCATTTGGACTTGGAGGCAATTCGATGCGGCAGAACCAAGGCCAGGCGAGGCAGCGGGCCTGTTAGTCAGAGCAAAGGAAAGAAACGGGAGTTGATCGATTTACCGCTGGGCCAATTTGGAAAGGTCGTACACAGGCCAAATTGAGGTGCGAGGTCCAGCATCAGAGTGCATAGAAATGACCGAACTTAATGTTTGGATGACTGGGGCAGATTTAAAATGTTCAGGTGTCAGGGCCCGAGGCAAGGGATGGGCCAGTTGAGCTTGCTGCTCCACATTGTTTATTTGGCTCTCTCCTAAACTGCGGCTTGGTGTCTGCGGACAGACTCTCTTTCTTGGACTTCAGTTCTGAACGCTGCTTGCTTGCTTTTACTATTTGCATGATTTGTTTTTTTCTCTCTCTCTCTTTGGACAGTGGGTATATTGATGGTCTTTTTTCAATGGGTTCTTTTGGGTTTCTATGTTTTGTGGTTGCCTGTAAGGAGACAAATCTCAAGGTTGTATAATATGTATACTTTGTACTTCGAACGCTGAAATATCTCTGATTTTGAAGTACAATGCTCAGTGACCTACTAAGGGATTCTTTTTAATGTGATGACACCAGGAGCAAAATTGTTCATAATTATCAAATAATTATTCTATTCCTCAAAATAATTAAGCAGTGTCTTTCATATGGAGATTTTCATTTAAAGAATATGTCAGTTCATTTGAGTTACTTCTACACAAAGAACACCTTACAGTGATATTGTTGCAACTAAAATTGATGTTAGAAATCGAAGTGGAATAATCTGTAAAAATAGAACATAGTAACCTTTCTCGATGACCATCATCCACTAGCACTTACATTCACTGTGATGAAGTGATTTGAGAGATTGGTGATGAAAACACATCAACTCCTGCCTGAGAAATGACTTGAATCTGCTCCAGTTTGCCTACCATCACAGCAGGTTCACAGCAGATGCCATTTTATTGACTTTTCAGTCAACCCTGGAACATATGGACACAAAGATATATATCAGGATGTTCTTTATTGACTGCAGCTCAGCATTCAATATTATCATCCCATCAAAACTAATCAATCAGTTGCAGCACCTTGGCCTCAATACACCCTCATGAAATTGGAGCCTCAATTTCCTCACTTATAGACCCCAGTCAGTTTGAATTGACAACACCATCTCCTCCACAGTCTCCATCAGCACGGATGCACCACAGGGCTATGTGCTTAGTCCCCTGCTCTATTCACTGTACACTTAAAACTGTGTGACTAAGTATAGCTCCATTGCCAGATATAAGGTCACTGATGACACCAGTGTCATTAGCCAGATTAAAGTTGGTGATCTATCTGCACGTACTGCAGGAGGGAGGTTGAAAATCTGGCTGAGTTTTGTTGCAACAGCAACTTCCCACTCAATGTCAGCAAGACCAAGCAGCTGATTATGGATTTCAGGAGGAGGAATTGGGGGAACAGAGGTAGAGAATTCTACAATTTTAAATTCCTTGGTGTTATCATTTCAGAAGATCGGTCCTGGGCTCAACATGTAAGTGCAATTACAAAGAAAGCATGGCAGCGCCTCTACTTCCTTAGAAATTTGCAAAGATTTGGCATGTCATCTTACATTTTGACAAACTTTTTTATTGTAATTTATTTTTTTATTGAAGGTCATCATCAAACAAACACTTCCATAAGATGTATTTCAGACATTGTACATATATATCATATAATCATATATATCACAAATCTCCACAAAGTATTTATCTGAGGTATACACCTAGAGAAAAGAGCGGAAGGAAAAAACAAGCAAAAGGAAAAAGTACTATGTACAAGTAGGGAGTGATCTTTTTTTACAACATATTCATTGATTTGTGAGAATAAAATCAGACCTATGAGGCATTATGTAGTTAAACCACTTTTCCCAGCATGAATGAAATTATTCCAGCTTATGATTAACAGGTGCTGTTATCTTCTCCATTTTGTAAATGTCCATTGTAATTTCCATCCCTGCATTTAAAGTTGGGCTCTCCTGTGATAACCATTTCCTAGTAAGAGTCTTTTTACCAACCACCAACAGTATATTCAAACTTCTATAGTTGTGTGGTGAAGAATATATAGACTGTCCACATTACATGGTGGTATGGAAACACCAATGCCTTTGAATGAAAAATTCTCCAAAAAGTAGTGGATATGGCCCGGACCATCATGGATAAAGCCCTCCCCACCACTGAGTACATCCACACAGAACACTGTCACAGGAAAGTAGCATCCATCATCAGGGACCCCCACCATCATGTCATGCTCTCTTCTCGCTGCTGCTGTCAGGAAGAAGGCACTGGAGCTGCAGACTCCCACCACCAGGTTCAGGAACCATTATTGTCCCTTAACCATCAGGCTCTTGAAGCAGAGGAGGTAGCTTTATTCAACTTCACCTGGCCCATCACTGAGCTCTTCAAAGGTTCATTTATTAGCAAAGCATGCATCACTGAAATTCTTCTCTGGGTAGTCATGAAACCAAGAAAGAAAAGGAAAGAAGGGCAGTATGATCATTAGCCCACAAATCCCCCCTTCCTGAAAATGAATATCAAGGTTGTATATGCATTTAGATAATAAATGTACTTTGAACTGAAAACAACCTACAAAGGCAGATCAGGGTTGTGCAATACCATAAGCATCAGTGCCAGCCTTCTTCTCCAGAAGCCCTGGAGTAGAATGGTGTGCTTAAACAAAAATGAAAACCCTATTAATGCTCTTTCAGGAAAATACCTTCAAGTGGATCACAACCTTGTCATGGTTTGGAGGCATGCTTGCCTCAATGATCCTGTGAGGTATGCTGGCTGGAGTCAGGGCCTTATGCTTCAGTTCTTGGTCGGGTCACCCAGGCTGAACAGGTCAAAGGGTGGTCAGACAAAGAGTGGTCCACCAATCCTCCACAATAGGTCAATCCCCTGTACATGGATACAAAGGATTACAGAAACGTTGATGAATTCAAGCTGTACCATCAAGCTTGTGAGAAGGGGCTCATTATCTAGTGAGCACATGACGCAGTGCAGAGGAAGTCAGCAGGATTCTACACAGCTGACAACTCTTTTGTCACTAAAGTCCATATCTACCTTGGGTAACTGGAATGTGAGAACCATGTAAACTGCAGGCTTTCATCAACCAGCGCCTGAGAAGGATCCTAAACATCAGACGGACTGACAAATTAAATCACAGGGATACAAATACGAAAATGGAATTGGAAGTGAATTTTCACACCTTGAGGAAACCAACCAACAAGATTACCAGGCAGGCATTAAAATGGAATCTCCAAGGAAAGAGGGAAAAGGGACGTCCAAAGAACACATGGAAGAGAGTTACAGAGACCGAAATTAGATGATGGGTCACTCGTGCCACCTTGAGAAACTGGCTCAGAACAGAGGACAATGAAGACAGGAAGTCATTGATGGCCTATACTCCACTGGGGGCTAAGGGCCCGAGAAGCAGAAGTCTGATCCTCCACATTCGGGGGTTTAACTCACAACTAACAATCCTGACTGGTCAAACAAGACTGTCATGGAAACACCAATGAAGAATCTTTCTATATCTGTGTGTGATGGAGTTCCTGAGTCTCCATCCAAGACTTGCATGGCTGAATGTAATGAAAACCAAGAGGGAACTACTAGCATGATGAAGGAAGACCTGAACACTGCCAGGACCGAGACTAAAATTGGTACCTGGAATGTACAAACCAAGTACAACACTGGCAAGCTAGGGCAAATAACTGCAGAAATGCCTTGTTAGAGCCTATCCATATGGGCATCAGTAAAAGAGATAGACAGGGTCTGGCAGTACCAGTAATGACAGTACCAGGTGAAACTCAGGAAGGGAACATGATAATATAGCTGTCATATTGAAGAAAGGCATTGAGAAGTGCTTACAGGAGTGAAAACCAATCAACAGTGGGCTGATGAGAGTCAGGCTGAAAGGGAAGCAAATGAACATGACTGTGATCCAGTGCTGTACTCCAACTAATGTTAGTGACGTTGAAGAAAAGTACATCATCTATGAACAGCTGCAGTCAGAGGTAGAGTTAACAGCACGCCATGATATGATTATCGTCATGGGAGATCTAAATCTAAACAAGACAATAGTGAGAAAAGGAAACAACAAGTGGTCTCTATTTCTCACTCACAGTTTCCTAATATAGTTTTTCATAAATAAAGCCATTGAGATGGCAATGATTCATCTTGTAGAGCTTGGTGCCTCTTTACTCCAGGAGCCTGGTTTAAATCCAGTGCTGTCTACATTGAGTTTCTGCATTTCCTCTGTAAGCAAGTGAATTTCCTTCAGTTGCTCTGCCTTCCTCCCACATCCCAAAATTGTCTGGGTTGCTGGGTTAATTGGCTGCTTTGAATTGTCTCTAGTATTGGACGAATGGTAGATCTTTGAAGGGAAGGGGTAAAATATGAAAAGCTACAGACACTGGAAGTCTAAAACAGGAACAGAAAATACTATAAATTTTCAGCAGGTCACCTGGGACAGGGAAGAGAACAGAGTCAACGTTTTATTTGGAGACCCTTTGTCAGCACTGGAAAGAGACAAAGGAAGCAGCAACCAGGGTGGGTGGGACAAGAATTGAGCTTCCCCTTCCTCACCTTCTCCCCCACCAGATTCTACTTTCAACGGCTCATTCGTCTCAACTTCCACTGTCTTCACAGAGATTCCACCACCAGGCACACCTCTTCTCCCTCCTTTTCATCATTTTGCAGGGATCGTTCTCTTTGTGACTCATTAGTTTCTTTTTCAATTTCCACTGAGCACTTCCGTTCTTTGTCACCTTCATTCGAATCTCTGGGCAATGCAACGGTTATGCCTTAATCTCCTCATTGAAGAAAGCAGATGCAGATCAGATGATCACTGTGGAGTGCCTGTACTGACCGTTAGTTGACATGGATGACCCTGAGCTACCCATTGCCTGTCACATCCATTCTTCATCCCACCCACGCTCTGATCTGTTGGTCTGTACTATCACCGCGAGCCTCAACAAGCTGGAGGAACAGCATCTCTTCTTCCATCTGGACACATTGCAGCCTCATGGACTCTATACTGGCCATCCCCGGGTCACAAATGTTGAACGTATGGATGACACTTCAAAAGCACTGATAATATTATTCCATTCAGAAGTTTGATGCATGCACTGTCCCGTAATATAGCTCAGCTTGATTCCACACGCCCCCTTGCCTCCTTCTCCTCCCTTTGATAAATGAAAGGTATTCCCAGTCTGATATGTTGTGCACATTCTCTTGCTCTGCATATTGCAGCTCCCACATTCCTTTGTCGATGTTTTCACTCTCTAACTCCTCCTCCTGACCAGTTTGCAGCTTATCCCCATGGTCACCCTGCTTTTAACTAATCAGAGAGATCAATCAACCCTACCCACTGTCCTTGCAAGCTTAACAAGCTTCCCTTGCCTCCGTTTCAGTTCTGATGAAGGGCCTTCAACCTGGAATATGAACTTCATTACTCTTCCCGCAGCTGTGGCCTGACTGCTGAACATTTCCAGTATCTTCTAATTTTGTTTTGGGATCTGGGGGGAGTTGAGAAATATGTGTGGAGAATAGGTTATTGGGAGACAGGCAGGAATGGGATTTCTCCATGTGCTGGCATAGAGTCATTGTCCAAAGTATCTCCTCTTACATCATTTGCAAGTGTGGAAGACTCTTTTTAACTTAGCTGCTCCCATTGAAGTACACCAAGGCCACTAATCAAAATACTGAAATGCATTGAAATTAAGTATGCAAGATCCTAAATACCCACTAAATTGAATGATTACATGGTGAGGTACTGGGTAGACAAAGCTTTGTACAATGTTGAATGTATTGTTTCAGCGGTGCAGCACATGAACTGTCGCAAAAAGGAGAAACAAAGGGATGAAATTTTTGCCCCTGGTCTCAGATCAGTGCTCCATCCGGAAAGTGCGAGGAGTTATTTTTTTATCCTCATCATTTGGAGGAGCAGCTTACATGTCCTTTATTAAACTGAAGTGATTAGAGTGAACACTAGATGGGTTCAGGAATGGCCAGTGTCCTTATGTAACAGAGGCAAATCCGCTTGGATGGATGCCTGAGTAAAAAGCTATGCTTTGCCGAGGGTGGCTTTAAGATTAGAATGACTTATTGATACCCATTGTAGAGATCTGCTTTAGGTTGTTATTTATATAGACGTGGTCCTACCTCATAGACGTTGAAGAGGAACAGGATAAAGGGAGTATGTTGGAAGGTGAGAATAGGTACTTGTATTTATCAATCACAACCCAGGTAGATGCTGTAGTGACAAGTAACCCAATGAATTGTACCAAACCTTAAAAGAAATGGCACAAAATACAATGGTAATGGCTATAGTGTTGTATCTAAGGGAAAATAATACAAAATATCCAATATTTATTTAGCTCTGCTGAGTACGTAGGTCCTTCTAACTTTTTTTTGTTGTAATTTATTTTTTATTGAAGTTCATCATCAAACAAATGTTTCCATAAGATGTATTTCAGATATTGTACATATATATCATATAGTCATATTTGTCAGAAATCCCCACATAATATTTACCTGAGATATACACTTATAGAAAAGAGAGGAAAGAAAGAACAAGCGAAAGGAGAAAACTATGTGCAAGTAGGGAGTGGTTCTTTTTTAACAATATATTCATTGATTAGTGGGGATAAAATCACACCTATGAGGTGTTATGTAGTTAAATCATTTTTCCCAGTATGAATCAAATTCCATTTTCAAACAAGATAAAACATTCAAGAAAATAATAACTGCAACAAAGTTTGCCCTTATAGCATGCCTTAGGTGTGTCAACAGTGTAAGGAAAACAAATGAAGTGTTACACAATCTACTAATTTTTTTGTGTAGCCAGACCTACGTATGCGGTGCAAATGGCAACATTGCTGTCAATGTAAATATACATCAGATGTGCAGAGATTGAAAATTCATTGTGGAGTTGAACAGCAACATTGATTAAAAATGCACAGAGGCATTTAAAATTAATAAGCACAGCAAATGCTGCTACTGCAGGTCTCGAACTGAAATGATGTGTTCAACTCAGCCTTCACAGAACACTACAGACACATATTGCTCAACAACATTAATTAAGTCAACTGAAGGAGATTAAAAACCTGCAGATGTTGGAGGTCTGTAATAAAGATATAAAAATGCTGGGAGCATTCAGTAGGTCAGACAACTTTGTGGAAAGGGAAACAGAATTAACATTTCAGGTCAAAATGCTTTGAGCAGGGAAGATTATCTCTGAATTTCTACAGTTCCGGTTAAACATGTTGAGTTTTTCTTGCATTTTCTGAAAGTATATAAGAAAATTTTATTTGCATAGACAGTGAGGAGATTGTGGACATTTGTACTACATTGAATCATATAACCTTAACAGATTTCAGATAAGGCCTAATGTGTGGGCAGGAGAGAAGCAAAGAATGGACACGGTGAAAGACTCAAACAGTTAAAACAATGGCTTAGATCATTTGGATTGCTCTTCTTTCTCTATGCTCTGGGGGTAAAACTTTGATGATACACCAACCTGGGAGAAAGCAAATGGTTTGCCAGTTTACATTCTTAATGAATCTGCAATCATTCTTTAAAATTTCAGGTCAGACACTGCCAATACCAGGCTCATGGTGCAGAATTCCAGTTAAGTTAAAGACTAGGAATAAACAGCAGGGTGGTGAAGAACTAAATTATTAGATGCAATCATGACATTTTAATTAATTTGTAAAGATTTTAAAAAGCTGACAGAGATTGATTGCAAATCTTTGAGTTTCTGGGAATCCTGCATTTGGGGCAGATGTGATTATTTATTATTGAAATACAGTGCGGAATAGGCCCTTAATATATGCCATTAATACTTAAATCAATGATCGTCAAATGTTTTTGAGTATGTTCAGCTTTTCTATTTTACCAATTCAAATCTTCCTACACAAATCAAATTGTTATAACTGCTCGGAGTTTGTATCTCTTTAATAAAGAATACTGAACGATACTAAAACTTCCCTATGGAAAATGATTCTATTCATAATACATGATGTGAGAAAGCATCTCCTTTCATCAGCTGACCATACACAGGAAGGATATTTTCTGCAATAAATATGAAATGCCACAGCATGAAATTCCAACAGAAAAGTTATTGTGGATTATAAATGAAATAAGAGGTGGGTAAGAATCTGCTGGCTCTGAACATGTATATCAAAGAGGATATGAAGATTGTCACTTCTGCTGATGGTGCATATAATTATGCTGGAAACAGGCAGCCGACTCTCAGGCATGTGTTACTGAGAAAGAAAGAATTTACATTAACACAACAGCTCTCACATTCTTGATACATCTCCGAATACTTTATAGGCAGTGCATTGCCTTTGAAAAGTTGGCACTGTTGTTTTTGTAAACAAATGTAAAAGTCACATTATGCAGAGTGAAGTCCCACTGACAGCAGGGAGATAGTGACTGGCTGAACTGCTTTTGAAGTTAATGACCTGAGGCTCGCAGTGGACGGAGAGGAGGAAAGGTTAACCATATTAAGCAACGCTCACAGATGATGATAGACTTCGGTTACAAACTAGAGAGGAGACTGAAGAAGCTGACAAGTCCAAAAATTTATTGGACCTGATCATCCAACTTCTCATGAATCATGGGGATAGTTTACACAAGAGTTGCTCCCACTAGATTTGTGCCCAGTGCTGATGGGGAAAGCAACTATTTTGTGGCTACAAAATAGAATGTCACTGGTCTGAAAGCTTCTGTGTCTTCATTATGATATTTGTAACATTTATGCCAACTCTAAATACATGGGACAGCACATTTGTTTCCGAAGTGTTACTTCAGAATTATTTGGGTTATGACTTGAAGCTGAACACAAATATAATTTCAGACTATTTGTATCACAGAGGAATATGGAGAAACAAAAAAATTAACTTTTATTGAATATAATGCGCTTAATTGCATAATGGCGCTGATGCTTTGCAATAGTCCGATTAAGCTGGAAATATTTTGTGCATGATTTTAATTTGTACTGTTTCTGAGACTTCTTGCATAAGTGTCTAACAATAATCAGCCAGCATTGATGGATTCCATCTGCCCTGATACCAGTATTCCCTCTAACCTCAATGTCCTGGTGAAACCTTTCATTGCCGTCATTGACAGTGGTAAGATTTGCAGGGAAGAAACCGAAATAGGAATGTAGAAAATAAATCTTTAGCGACACGTTACACTTCAAGGTTTAGTATGCTTGAAGTATGTTGTCAACCAGCTGCATGTAGTTCGGTGCTCTGGTTGCCAAGACAATTTTCAGCAACGTTCCTGAATGTCTTCCATTTGATTTCCTCCAGTCCCACTAGAAGTTCTTTGAGTTTCCTTTCATTGATGATCTGCCTGATTTGTAGACCAACAAAAATGCCTTCCTTAATCTTGGTGTTAGTCATTCTGACTTGAATTATGAATTGAAATAACAAATATAGGCAATTTTAAAAATGGTGTGTGATAGGGAAATTTCATGGCGATTTTCATGATCAGCAGCCTAAAATCCATAAGATGCATCCAGAAGTTTTCAGGAAGCAAAATCCTTGCTATCCAGTGATATCTGAGACAGAAACCAGCTGTATTTCCTTGACACTTCCATTTTGTTTTAAATAGTCTAAGACTCTGCTTTTGTATCGGCTTTTATCGACTGGAAGAAGGAACCAGAAGTGAGTGACCATCATACTACGTCCTGGAGACTGAGGCCAAGCATCAGGCCTCAGATCGCCTTTATACAGGGGTCTGTGGGAGGAGCCACAGGAGCAGTCAGCGGGGGGCGTGTCCAGACAGGCACACGTAGTTCACCACAGTCCTTATCAGAATTATATCATTAATTTTGCTAAACTTTGTCATTACAAACTTAGTTGCTACTTGGCAACTTGCATGCCAGAGTGGGTGCTGAACACGACTCCTAGCCAAGCTGCCTGGGGCGGTATGGGATTGGCAGCATGAATGACAAAGGGCAATGACTGCTCGAGCTTTGCAAGCTCATGAATTGTGTGTCACCAACACCAACTTCCAGACCAAAGCTCAGCACAAAGTGTCTTGGTGACATCCCACTCCAAACACTGGCACCAGCTAGACCTGTTAATCACAAGATGCCGTCACCTGAGAAACATGCTCATGGCTTGCTCCTTTCAGAGTGCCAACTGAGACACGGATCACGCTCTTGTTTGTTGCAAGGTCAGACTTCAGCCAAAGAAGGTGCACTACGCCAAACCGCCACGCAAACAACACATCGATTCCAGTAAGACACAACGGCCAGACCGTTCATCAAGTTATGGGAGGATGCTCTCCTTGCAGACCCACCGGAAGGAGATGCTCAGCAGAGATGGGATTCTCTCAGGGACATTATCCACAGCACTGCACTCAAGGCCTTCAGGAAGAATGTCTTGCCCCGAAGGACTGGTGTAACCCCCTGGTTCGCCTCAGGCTTGCTCAGCTCGTTCTCGTCTAGGGGGAGCAGCCTTCGGCCCCACCAAACTGGGTAATCAGCTGGTGTGGATGCTGTGTGATGTCCCCGCCTCACCCAAAAACAGACAGTACACCATATGCGATTAAATGAGTACCATTTATAAAGGTTACTATAACTAAGTGATTAATAACAATACAGTATATATGAAGGAAAAAAAAATAAAGAAAAGGCGCCAAACTTATCAAAGTCCAAACCACTTTGTGCTCAACCATTGGAGCTCAATTACTGAAGTCTTCTGGCCACCATTTGATCCCCTCCGAACTCCTCGACTCGCAGCTCAGGACCACCCAAAGTGGTCAACCAAGCACATCTATCTTCGTCTCCTCTCCTCGGGGTACCTCCTGGCCTCGGACCCCCTCTTGGGGTCCGTTCCTCGCCCAGTTTACAGCATCACGTCCTCTCTCTCTCACCCCCTTGCGCCGATCTGCCCAAAAGCCCGCCAACAATAGCTTACAGACTCAGAAGAAAGAACAACATTAATCCCAATTGGTTTACAAAGGAATACAATTCTTGTTTAAAGTAAATTTTAACCCAAACAAGCTTCCAGCACTCTCTTGCAACAAAGAAGCATTCCTACTTTTAACAAACAAAGAAGCCATTTTGATCAACATACGCAGTAACATGAAAAAGAAGAAACCCCCTTTACACTGGTTTGAAGCGAGCTCATGTAAGCGCACTGCTGTCATTGAGATAAAGTTTGTTGCTCTACTAGAGCACAAACGCCACCCCACCCAGGCAACACTTCAAGTGCTAAGGACAGCAAGAAGCAAGGCCCAGGGAAGTGCCAGACGCTGTGCAAATGACTACTGGTTACAACTATGCGAAAGCATTCTGTCACCATTTGATGCAGGCCATATCTGAGGAGTGTATGAGGGGATCAAGAAGGCCATCGGTCCAACCCAGAGCAAGATAGCTCCACGGAGCACCATAACAGGCGAGACCATCGAAGGCAAAGGCAAGCAGATGGAGAGATGGGTGGAGCATTCCTCTGAATTCTTCTCCAGAGAAAGCAGTACCTTGGACAGCGTGCTAGACACCGTGGAATGCCTGCCTGTCAGGGAGGATGCTTTACCGACTGTCGACGAGCTGAGAAAAGCCATTGACAGCCTGGCCACTGGGAAGGCAGCAGGTTTGGATGATATTCCACCAGAGGCCATCAAGTGTGTAAAGGGCATCCTGCTAAACCACCTGCATGAACCAGTGCTGGATAGGGGAGCAGTGCCGCAAGACAAGATAGACTGCAACATAGTCACCCTTTATCAGAACAAGGGGGACAGAAGCGGCTGTAACACCTACAGGGGAATCTCCTTGCTGAGCATCGTCGGGAAGGTCTTTGCCTGTGTGGTGTTGAACAGACTGCAGAGAATAGCCGAAAGGGTATATCCCGAGTCTCAGTGCGGTTTCAGGTCAGAACGCTCCACAATCGACATGATCATCTCCCTTCGACAGCTACAAGAGAAATGCAGAGAGCAAAGACAACCACTTTATGTCACTTTCATTGACCTCACGAAGGCCTTCGATCTTGTGAGCAGAGACGGCCTGTTCAAAAACCTCGCCAGGATTGGTAGCACCCCGAGGCTCCTCAGGATAGTGCACTCATTCCACACAGACATGAAGGGCGTCGTTCAGTTTGGCGGCTCTTCTTCGGAGGCCTTCAACATCCGCAGCGGTGTGAAGCAGGGCTGTGTGCTTGCTCCCACCCTGTTCGGCATCTTCTTCGCAGTCATGCTGAAGCTCACCTTTGGAACATCAACTGATGGTGTCTACCTCCACACCAGATCGGACGGGAGGCTGTTCAGTTTGTACCGGCTGAGGGTGAAAACCAAGGTTCGTGAAGTATTCATCAGGGACATGTTGTTTGCAGAGGACACAGCACTGACAACGCACTCTGAAGAGCAACTGCAACGCCTCATGGACAGCTTCTTATGAGCCTGTCAGGACCTCAGCTTGACCATCAGCCTGAAGAAGACCAACGTGTTGGGCCAAGGTGTCGAGCACCCCCCCCCCCCCCGCCATTACCATCAACAACTACGAGCTGGAGGTAGCTCATGAGTTTACATACCTTGGCTCCACCATCACGGACAGTCTCTCCCTAGACCCCAAGATCAACAGACGGATAGGGCAAGCAGCCTCAACATTCGCCAGGCTGACAAACAGAGTCTGGGAGAACAGAAAGCTGACAACGCACACCAACATTGCAGTCTACAGGGCCTGCATCCTCAGCACACTGCTTTACGGCAGCGAGACCTGGAGCCTCTACTTCAGACAAGAGCGGCGTCTCAACGTCTTCCACCTTCGCAGCCTGAGACGCATCCTGGACATCAAGTGGAATGACTGAGTCACCAACAGTGAGGTCCTGGTCCGTGCCCAGATACCCAGCCTCTTCACCCTGCTCAAACAACGCCGTCTCCACTGGCTGGGCCACATACACTGCGTGTCAGAAGGGAGGATCCCGAAAGACCTGCTGTACGGGGAACAGGCCTTCGGCAAGAGAGCACAAGGGTGGCCCCATCTTCATTTCAAAGATGTCTGCAAGGGAGACATGAAGTCACTGAACATGAACGTCGAGAGGTGAGAGGACATTGCAAGCGATCGCTCTTGCTGGAGGCTGGAACTACGCAGAGGTCTAAAAAGAGGAGCAGAGAAGCTGAGGCTTGCTGCTAAAGAAAAGCGCACTCACTGACAAAACAGCACCAAGACAATACTAGAGGACAGTGCATTCAAGTGCAGTCGCTGCAGCCGAGACTGTCACTCCTATGTGAGCCTCTACAGCCACAACAGACGCTGCCCTACCAACACAGACTGAAGCAAGACTTTCCAGGCGCAGATCCATGGTCTCATGAGACTAACCATATAATCATATAACCATATAACAATTACAGCACAGAAACAGACCATCTCAGCCCTTCTAGCCCATGCCAAGCGCTTACTCTCACCTAGTCCCACTGACCTGCACTCACCCCATAATCCTCCATTCCTTTCCTGTCCACATACCTATCCAATTTTATTAAATGACAATACCGAACCTGCCTCTACCACTTCTACTGGAAGTTCATTCCACACAGTTACCATTCTCTGAGTAAAGAAATTCCCCCTTGTGTTACCCCTAAACTTTTGCCCCTAACTCTCAACTCATATCCTCTTTTTGAATCTCCCCTACTCTCAATGGAAAAAGCCTATCCACACCAACACTCTTTATCCCCCTCATAATTTTAAATACCGCTATCAAGTCTCCCCTCAACCTTCTATGCTCCAAAGAATAAAGACCTAACTTGTTCAATCTTTCTCTGTAACTTAGGTGCTGAAACCCAGGTAACATTCTAGTAAATCTCCTCTGTACTCTCTCTATTTTGTTGACATCTTTCTTGTAATTTGGTAACCAGAACTGTACACAATACTCCAAATTCAGCCTTACCAATGCCTTGTACAATTTTTACATTACATCCCAACTCCTATACTCAATGCTCTGATTTATAAAGGCCAACATACCAAAAGCTTTCTTCACCACCCTATCCACATGAGATTCCACCTTCAGGGAACTATGCACCATTATTTCTAGATCACTCTGTTCTACTGCATTCTTCAATGCCCTACCATTTACCATGTATGTCCTATTTGGATTATTCCTACCAAAATGTAGCACCTCACACTTATCAGCATTAAACTCCATCTGCCATCATTCAGCCATCATTAATCGATCATTAATGTATATGACAAACAACATTGGACCCAGTACAGATCCCTGAGGCACACCACTAGTCATCGGCCTCCAACCTGACAAACAGTTATCCACCACTACTCTCTGGCATCTCCCATCCAGCCACTGTTGAATTCATTTTACTACTTCAATATTAACCCCTAACGATTGAACCTTCCTAACTAACTTTCCATGCGGAACCTTGTCAAAGGCCTTACTGAAGTCCATATAGACAACATCCACTGCTTTCCCCTTGTCAACTTTCCTAGTAACCTCTTCAAAAAATGTAATAAGATCTGTCAAACATGACCTTCCATGCACAAATCCATGTTGACTGTTCCTAATCAGACCCTGTCTATCCAGATAATTGTATATACCATCTCTAAGAATACATGCCATTAATTTACCTACCACTGACGTCAAATTTACAGGCCGATAATAGCTAGGTTTACTCTTAGAAACCTTTTTAAACAATGGAACAACATGAGCAATACGCCAATCCTCCAGCACCAACCCCGTTTCTAATGACATTTGAAATATTTCTGTCAGAGCCCCCGCTATTTCTACACTAACTTCCATCAAGGTCCTAGGGAATATCCTGTCAGGACCTGGAGATTTATCCACTTTTATATTCCTTAAAAGCACCTGTATTTCCTCCTCTTTAATAGTCATAGTTTCCATAACTTCCCTACTTGTTTCCTTTACCTTACACAATTCAATATCCCTCTCCTTAGTGAATACCAAAGAAAAGAAATTGTTCAAAATCTCCCCCATCTCTTTTGGATCCACACATAGCTGCCCACTCTGATTCCCTAAGGGTCCAATTTTATCCCTCACTATCCCTTTGCTATTAATATCCAATATCCCTTGGAAACCATGGCTCTCTCAAACTTTTAACCTTTCCTTTCAACTTAACAGGAACATAAAGATTCTGTGCCCTCAAAATTTCACCTTTAAATGACCTCCATTTCTCTATTACATCTTTCCCATAAAACAAATTGTCCCAATCCACTACTTCTAAATCCTTTTGCATCTCTTTAAGGTTAGCCTTTCTCCAATCAAAAATCTGAACCCTGAGTCCAGTCCTATCCTTCTCCATAATTATATTGAAACTAATGGCGTTGTGATCACTGGACCCGAAGTGCTCCCCAACACATACCTCCGCCACCTGACCTATTTCATTCCCTAACACTGCCCGTTCTCTAGTTGGTACCTTTATGTATTGCTGCAAAAAACGGATGCCATCACATCATCACAAACTCAGTTGTATTATCTATTCTATATTTTAATGTTCATCCTCTTTAGCTGTAAGCATCACTTAATTATAATAGACTAGTAGGAGGATATGTGGCATTGCTTTCTATGACAAAGTATTTGTAGTGATAAAAATAAGACAACATTCTATTCAGATTTACCTGAAATTAAGCATATTTTGCCGAGGAGTTTGATTCAGACATTTTAAATATTGCCATGTTTTTTTGTAAAATGATTGTGTCATGCACCTTTGCAGTTTATGCCATTTACTTTTGCAGTTTATAAATGGCATCCTTTAGTGTTTTTATTTCTTTGATTTTGGTAGATGGCAATTGGTGGCATTTCACACCACTATATTCTTACTATCTTACAGTTCTGAGTATTGTTTATTTTCTAAAGTGTTCTGAGATGTCTCAAGAATGTGAGGGCTGCTGTGTAAATGTAAATTCTTACCTTCTCAGTAAAACATGCTTGAAGTAGGCTGCATGACTCCAGCATAATTATATGCACCATCAGCAGAAGTGACACTGTTCATATCCTACTTGATATAAATGTTCAGAGCCAGCAAGGAGATTTTTACCCTCCTCTTATTTCATTTATAATCCATAATAACTTTTCTGTTGGAATTTCAAGCTATGATATTTCATATTTATTGCAGAAACAAATGTGCAGAAGGTTCTATAATGCTTGCATCCATTTTAAATAAGGTAGCTTCCAATCAACAGCTGCCAAAACAGTGTCCTGTTACACATTTCTATATTTCCATTTTTGTGCATGAAAATGTGGCTGATACTACTTGTCATTGTTCCTGCCTATGTCAAGGAAAAGGAGGGGGTGGGACGGTAAATGTGTATTTCAATATTGCTACAGCTTGCACCCTAAGTACTAATACATTTACTTGGCAGCATATTAGCTTTGAACGTAACCTTTAACAGGCTGGATCCTGTGGAAGTTCTAAGGGTGCTTAAGAATCCAGAACACAATGAATCCAGTCAGCTGTACTGGTATTTTGTTGAAGTTGTTGTAGCCTAAAGAGAAGGGTTCTTAAAGGGGAAGTTTTGCTTTATTGATCTTCATTGAAGGTTCGAGGAACAGACACAAGTTTCAGATGACTTTTACTCGCTTTCCTTATTTTTCCTCTTTTTGCTTTCATCCTACTTAAAAACAAGGCTTATATGAAGGTCATTGCCAATAAAGCAGCAGGCCCAAATTTCAACTGTGATTTCAAATGAGTTGCATCAGAAGGCACAGCAGACCAATATTATTAAGTGTACATCAAAGGGCTCGTTGTGTCCTGGTACACCTGCAGTGTACCATCTTTTTTTTGGTTCAAAACTGGCTGAGGGGAATTCCTATCTAAGTATGTACCTACCGATAATTTGGCATTTATTATCTGCTCAAATGAAACAATGTATTCCCTGCAGTAGATGTTTGTACATTTTCACTACTCCCTGTGTAATGATTCTTTCCCTTTTCTTTCTTGATTTCTTTGTGCTTATCTTACAATGATAGCACAAGTTTTGATTTTCTTCATTCTCTGTGTGTTTATTCCAGTAAGGTTATCAGAATACAAAGACGATTAGGTCACCCATTGTCAATACCATCAGAATAGATACTCAACATGTTTATTCTTTCCTGATAGGTCTGCTCTTAGATTGTCTGATTGGTACTTTTTTCAGGGTTCCTTTATAATTTTGTACAATAAGGCTCAGGAATGTATGCAGTTCAGACGAGATATTACCAAAGTATGGCACAGCAACGTACACATTTTCCAAGGGATGCCAAAGTCATATTTATTAACATCCATGATCTCTCTTGAACTGCTGGTAGTGAGCTGCTTTCTTTCACAACCATAGTTTCTGTTAAATGAAATCCCACAATATTATGAAATAAAGAGTTTTAAGATATTACTCCTGCAATGATAACTATGTGAGTTGAGGACACTTGCCTGCTACCTAAGTGGAAGCCGTAGACAATTGCTGAAGGCAGATGGAAACGTCATGATTTACAAGATCCCCACCAGTAGGGAGTGTAAATATTGCTCTGCATTTAGTAAGTCTCGACAAGAGTGGAACAAGAGGAAGGAAGGTAATTACAACCACAACAAAATATTAATTGACTGGAATGTGCATACTTACGAGTGTGATTGACGAACCCATTCCACAGCCTGCCTGCAAGGGCACACAGACCCTATGACAGAATTCATGATTACGACAGGGTGCAGCTCACAAGATGCTAGAGACCTGTCCCAGCCAGAAGTCCCAGGTAAGAGACGTGTCCAGGAGTAGTGTGAGGCCAATTTATGGGTCTCAGCTTTCAAGGGAACTTTCATTCCTGGCATGAGAGGCTTCGTCTGTCAGTGGAGCCAATCAGACTGCTGGGCATGTTGTTTCCAAGTGCACATAGAGAAGCTCTGGTCCACCTCTACGTACGCTTGAGAGGAGCGGTGGCTGGAATCCCTTCTGCTTTTCAAAGGGGGACATGCCAGTGGAGGAAGATTGGAGATTATTGCAAGGCTGTCACATGGCTCCTGTAAGAGAACAGAGGGCCTTCCAAAAACGGGACGTGAACTGTGGTCCTCAGTCAGACACGATGTCCTGAGAGAAGCCACGCAGCCTGAACATGTGTGGTGAGAGGGGATGGTGAGGCATAAGCAATGGATATTGCAGGCCCAAAGCTGCTGGAGTGATGTCTTGTTCTGGGCACAAGAGATGTAGTTGTGGACATCCTGGACCATTGACAGTTGCCAGAATTACCTTTTGATAAATCCCTGGGTCCCATTCCAACTCTCTGAGGCACACCATGGCAGGGACAAACAGTCAGTTGGAAGGACGGTCCCCTTTTTGGGCCTGGATCTGACTGTTGGGCAGCCCTCACCTCCACTTCTAATTCTCAAATTCCTGAAGCTGCATTGCACCAGTGAGGAAAGATAGGTTCAGGACTGGTATTGTCCTCAGGCATGTTGAACTGCCTGGAGAGAGCAACCTGGATGGCAAGATTAATCAGGTCATCCAGCCTGTCCTGTTCCTCATGTACTCTCATCTCTTGCTGGTCCCCTGCATTTGGTCCCTGCTGGAAGGCAGTGGTATGAAATCTTTCCTTCCATGCTACCTCCACTACTAGACTGCAGAACTTTACTGTATAGTCCCTCACTGTCCCTCTACCTTGGCACAGGTCCAAGAGTTGGTGGGCAGCCTCTTGACCTTGTACTGGAAGGTTAAAAAATCTCTTGAATTCAACAACAAATTTCTAGAGTGACTGGATTGTGGGGCAACATTGTTCCTGTAGAGCGTTGGACAGGCTGAGGGAGGGTTTGTCGAAGTCTAGACTCTGAAAGGTTCACTATGTATGCCAGTTCACTGAGCTGCCCAGGCTGGGCTTGCAACATCCGCTCACACCAGGGAATAAAGTTCCTGCAGCAGCTGAGGTCATCTGCCTGGTGAAGGAATACTCGGTTCTGGTCTGGATGCGGTTTCGGGAGTTGGAGCATTCGTGGCCAAGGTTGATGAGACTGTTGAAGAGGGAGATCTGGGAGATGCTGGGAATGGGACTAAAGGCTGCTGAATTGTGTTTGCAGGAGTGGTAGAGGCTGTCACTTGATTCTGGCTGTCAGTGGCAAGCTGTTGAACTGCGACAGTGACAGCAGTAATGGGTGCCACCTGATTCCAACTCTCTGCAGTGTGTTGTTGAAGACTGGCCTTGCCCCTCTGAAAGTACATATCACACTGCGTGAGAGAGGTCAGCCAATTCAGCTCCTACTGATTCTAGTTTCTCCTCCATAATCTTCAGTTTGGACTGGGTTTGTTCTGAAAGTATTGGTCATACTGCTGCATTTATTTCTCCCAATGCAGCTTCAACTGACTGCAACCTATCCCCAATCTAGGCAATGATTACCAGAGGCCGGGGTGGTGGTGGTGGTGGTGGTGGTGGTGTGTGTGTGTGTGTGTCTGTGTGTGTGTGTGTGTGTGTGTGTGTAGTTTTTACACTTTCTCCAGCATTTTAACAGTTTTAATGACTTTTAAATATTCAGTTAGACACAAGGATTACAGCAGTAACTCAGGTGTCATGCCCTTCCTAGAATCAGCTATTGTTGGACATGGAGTTTCATGGTATTACAGAATGTTGTGCAGCCTTACAGAGAGTTAAGAGTTCTCATTTGAACTGTCTAGTTTTGCAAAACTTTAACAAACCATAAAAACAACTCTTCCCTCTCCTGCTCAGTCCTGAAGATGGGTCTTGGCCCAAAATATGCACTATCTATGCATTTGATTGAGGCTACCTAACCTGCTGAGCCCCTCCTTCATTTTGTATGTGTTACTTTGGATTTCCAGCATCTGCAGACTTTCTCGTGTTCATATAAACAACTCATCTCCTTCTACACATTAATCAACAAGCAATTGTAGATGGGGAGTAATAACTTATACGCCAGCGCAGATAGACTGGGAGCTCCTTTCTCCATGATGCTAAGGCTATGAGGCTGCCCCCCGCTGCTGTACTTCGTGTCTGCAAGCTTTGCGGAGATTTGTTTCACTAATATGATGAATTGAATATTGAGGCTCTGGGCCTATTCTGGGCTGCTCTGGGGATTTGGATCTAAGGACACAATTTGGTTTGGAATGCTGTTGTTGTTACTCACTTCTATTACTTGTTATTTTACTCTCTTTCTTTCTGCACGTTGGGGTTTGGTCTTTTTTTAAATTGGGTTCTTCTGGGTTCCTTGTTTTGTGGCTGCCTGTAAGCAAACAAATTTCAAGGTTGTATAATTTATACAATCTTTGATAATAAATGTACTCTGAATTCATTGAGAACAGTGTAGATGTTTGGGTCATAAATGTGAGAACGTGCGACTTCATCATTCGGTAGCCATAGGGATGCCAGACGTTGGCCAACTACATTGCATGAACGGCTGCAGACTGGAAGACTGATCACATTTGATGTAGCGACGGGTGTAATAACTACCACAATTTCAAAGTTGTGAATAGCATGCCATAAACAATATATTGAGATATTTGTAACAACTGGATATGAAAATATCACAATGTGATATGAAAATATCTGTGATTTCTATTGGTGACTACTATTCTATTGGTCACGGCTACTGCTAATGCTGTTGTGGTTTGTTGGCTACATTCATAATTGAAGGAAATACTAAATTTCAGTTAGTGAAAATAAAGATGTAATTTTTTTCCCATCCAAGTTCACGGACCCCCTGAAATCTATCCATGGACCCCATGTTAAGAACCTCTGAGCTAAATGGTAGACTTCTTTCCTGGAACCAGGACAACAGTAGGTAGGAAGCATAGATGTTGCTGTGCTTTTGGTCAATTTTGGACAATTCTGGAATGAGAGAAGGGGAAGTTAAATACCACCACTTTGAAACACCAATTGGCTAGAAAGTGCATACACACAAGTATGATTGAAAGGCCCTTTCTGCAGCCTGACATCAAGAGCGTGTGGAGCCCACAGCAGAATCCAGGGTTGTGCCACAACTGAACCTCTTGACTACGTTTTCATGTTTTTATGCATTGAGTTTCTGTAGATAATTGTCTGATTAGATATTCACATTAATGAGAAGGTATACTAATAAAGTGGCTGCTGAGAATGTACGTCCAAATTTACCTTGGTGTGTTTAATTTTGATGAAGATTCCTTGAGATCAAGAGATTAAGAGAGGGGAGATTTAAGGCAGCTAGTCCACAAACAGTACCAGTAGGTAAGATGAGGATCTTAGATGAATGGACTGAACTTCCATAGATATATTCATTTCTCTGCTGTCTCAAAAGACACACACAATCCTTTCTGATGAAACCAGACTATTCCACTGCGATGTTTTCAGTAAGGTGGTTTTCTACTGCAATCAGTGAATCAGGTATCTAAGAATCTAATTCATAATTTACCTTACCAATTTATATCAATCTTCTGCATCAAATTAACTGGGAAATTTAAAAAGATCAAGCTGGATTGTTGTGATATAACTTAACTCCCCTTGTAACATTTTATTTACAGTGCTAATTCACCACGTCCGGAGATGACTTTTAAATTATTTTGATACAGTTCTAAATTAATGAAAAATTCTTAGTTCATAAGATCATAAGATTATTAAGTGATTTTGTGTATTGGGATGAAAGGGTAAATCTATTTACTACTATAAAAGAAATTGAGGCAGGAACAGGCCATTGCACTTTATAACCTGCTCAGATATTCAATAAGATTGCAACCCATCTTTCACCTCAGCTCTAAATTTTTGCATTAAACCCACATCCCCTTCATTCTCAGGGATTTAAATGCCATAACTGCTGTGGTGTGATTTAAACTCTGGTCCTTTTGGATCTTTAATCCACACCCCTCAATACCAGTCCAGCAATGACAACTAAAACTGTGCAGATGAACAGAAATAGGGAGACTATTGCCTGTGTTTCCCAACACCCCCAAGAACTCCAGTTGCCTGCATGTTGAGAAAGCCTTCACAAAGCATAAATGATAGACTTCCTGTGCCTACCCGTGGAATATTCAAAGGATGACACCAGAAGTAGAGGACTTCAAAAAATCAAACAAAAGCTGCAAATGCTGAAAATCTAAAGAAAAAAATAGAAAATGTTAGAAATATTCAGCGACAGTATCCACGGAGCAAGAAACAATACAATTCAATGACCTTACATCAGCATCTGAAAAAAATTAGAAATCAAACATAATTTTGTAAAAAAAGAAAAAAGCTAATTGACCTGACTGCAGTATAGTTTTGTGAAAGGGAACTTCCTATTTGACTAATTAACTGGAGAGCTTGGGATAAAAAAAGTAGCAGAGAATATATTGCACTCATCAATTCTTTCCGGTCAGATGCCTTAAAAGGCATGAAAGATAGAGCAAATAGTAAAGGGGATAATAGTGGCATTGATAGAAGGTGGCTAACAGGAAATAGAGAGGAGATGATTGTTTTTTCTGGTTGGTAAAGTATGCCACACATATTGGTGCTAGGGCTTCAGTTTTTCTCAGTTTATGCAAATGACTTGCATGACAGCACAAATCAAATGGTTGTTATATTTTCTAAAGGCACAAAGACAGGGAGGAGAGTAAATTGAAAGGATGACATAAGAATGCTAAAGGGATATTCTCACAATCTGCTGGAGCAACTCAGCATGTCAATCAGCATATGTGGGAGGGAATGAATTGTCTGTGTTTTGGGTTGAAATTCTGTATCAGATCTATATAGTAGAATATAGATGAGTTAATTGAGTAGCAAAGATCTGACTAATGATTTAAAATATAGGTATAAAATTGTTCATTTTGGCAAGAGAAATGGAAAGCATAAATCACCTGGATGTTGGGAGGTCTGCGGAACCTGAATGCCGAACTATTTGGGTGCTCTGTGTATGATTCACAACTGACTAATATGCAGGTACAGCACATCAGAAGCACTAATAGAAAATTGCCAGACGCTTAGGGGACTGAATATATAAGTAGTGGTTATGGTTCAGTTGCATAGGGCATTAAGATCACAACTCATATACTGTGTAAGGTATTTGTCTCCTTAATTGAGGAAGGATATTAATGTACTGGCAGCATTTCAGGGAAAGCTCATGACAGTAGCACCTGAAATGAGTGGGTCGCATTTCACTGCCCCCCACTTCCCCACTTAAAGGAGGTTATATAGGGTCAGCTGTATCCTTCTGAATTTAGAAGAGCATGGAAAAACTTGACTGAAACATTTAAGATTCTGAACATTGTGGACAGGATGGACAGGAGGGGGACATTTGCTCCTGTGGGAGAATCTAGAATTATGGCTCATAGTTTAAAAACATAGGAAATCATCCACTTGTAAAAGATGAGACACTTGTTCTGTTGCAAGTCCTTGGAAGTTAAAGGGTGACACTAGTAAACTATTTAATTCCTTTAAGGTAGAGGTTGACAGATCAATGATAATTAAAGGGTAGTTGGATAGGAAGAGAGTAGAGATATACAGGCCTAATGCAGACAAAGGGGATTAGTGTAGATAGGCATGCTGATCAGCGTAAACTAGGTAGGCCATTAGTGTCCATCACTGTATAATTCCACATGAATTATGGTGTAATTATGGAATATGAAATGGTTTTGGAGGCAGTGTGGGACGTTAGAGGACAAGTTAGGGTTTAAGGAAAGAGATGCTTGGGAGTATGAGGTCAAGACAATAAATAAAGAGTTAGGGGCAGTGCTGTTGGTCAAAGGCCAGCGATTCCCATGGGCAGATGTTAGGTCTGCAGGCACTGAGGTCGAAGACCAGTGATCCCCATTATCAAGGACCATGGGCAGCGTGGCCTGCAGTTGAGGGCTGGTGACTCCTCAGATTACTGTGTTGCCCCAAGTTGGTGAGATCTGAGGTCAGAAGCCCATGCAGACAGGAGGAAAGAGGGCAGGGGATCCCCCAGGTTAGTGAGGCCCAGGGTCAAGCCTATGTGAGTTTGGAGGTCAAGGCCTGGATATAGGAGCCCCTTGATTAGAGAGTCTTGGGATTGATATCCAGATATTGGTGAAGTTTGGAAGTAGAAACTGGAGATCTGCAGGTTTAAGCCTGAAGGTCAAAGAACAAAGTAGGTGAGTCCAAAGGTCAAGGACTGAGGGCAAAGCCCCTGGGGTAGGGTGCCTGGAAGTCTGCGAGACTTCAGATCCAGACTAGGGACTGGAGGTTGGAGGCTCGGTGTCTGTGAACCTGGAAATCCAGAGCCAAGGACTGGGTGTCCAAGGCTTGGAGGCAGCCTGTCCTGGGGTTGGAGGCCAGTCTGTGTCTGTGAGTTGGTGGGAAAAGGCCTTGCTTTGCCGTTGTTGTTGTTGTTTGTGTTGTTCCACTGAACATGGGTTGCATGCTATGTTCTGTGTGGCAACAGTTGCAGGCTGACCCCAGCATATCCCTAGGTTGTGTTGGCTGTTAACACAAACAACACATTTTACTCTGTGCTTCAAGGTACATATGACAAATAAATCAATCTGAATCTGATCTTATTTCCAGATCAGTTTCTTATTTTCTACTCTACTGGCCCCAACTATCATTCGCCTTTCCCGTACTGGTTCCATTCTCATCCAAATCCAGCACTGGTAGGGCTTTGTGTTCCAGCTGATCTCCCTCTAGCAGCTGTGTCCAATCTTCATACTCCCTTCCCCCACACCCACCTCAGCCCACCTTGCTCCATTTGTTACTTGTTTCTGTTTTCCTTTCTTTATCTGCTTCCATTTATCATTCATCTGCTACGGTCTTCCATCTCCAGCCCTGAAGAAAGGTCTTGGCCCAAAACGTCAGCTGCCTATTCATTTCTATAGATGCTGCCTGGCCTGCTGAGTTACTTCAGCATCTTGTTTGTGTTGCTTTGGATTTCCAGCATCTGCAGATTTTTTCTTCTTTATGATTACAACCGCTGCTCTCTTCCTCTATCTGGCACTACCTACCTGTCAACTTACATCCCTCCTCAGTCCACTAATTGCCACTACCCCTTTCTTTATAATGGCTATTTCACCTCTCCACTCTCAGTCCTGATGCAATGCTTTGACCTGAAATACCAACGGTTTCTTTCTGCACACAGATGCTGCCTGACCTGTTGAGTTCCACCAGCAGATTGTTTGGTGCCTTAGTTTCCTCATGCTCTCTATACATTATTTAACATTGAATGAAACACTAACTTGCTGTTTTGCATTCTCTGAGCTGGATTTTAACTGGGAGATAGCGAGAGAGTGGGTGGATGAGAGGGTGGAAAAGAGACTAGTTTTTGTTGTTGTTGTTTTGTGGTTGTTGTTCTCTTTGAGGTAGGTAGATAGGGCTTCACATATCCTGATGGATTTAATGTTTTATCGCCATTTCTCAGCTGCAGTGAAACGCTGGCTGCTAGGTTCAAGATTTTGGCAGAAGGCTGCTATTAAACTGAGATTCATTGTTTAATTGATACACCTTTCAAAATCTTGCAAAACATATTTAGGAAAGATTGTTGTGCCTGAATTTATAATAATCTGAGATGGTTAACCCCTACATACTATTTGGCTCAAATTTGACCCGTTTTGACATTTGACAGCAGTAAAAACACCCTAAATGCCATGTTTTAGCCGAAATTTGATGACTTTTCCTAAAGTGACCTAACATGTGCAAAAATGAAAATACTTTAAAATTTTATACTTTTGTACAGGTGCTACCCTTTTTTATACATTGAGGCTGCTCTGGGTCAAATTTGATCCGTATCTATTGAAGTGGATATTAAATCTCTGAAACATTAATTAAGGATTAATGTACATTGAGGCTGTTCCAGGTCAAATTTGACCCATATTTATTGAAATGGATTTTAGTTCTTTGAAACATTAATTAAGGATTAATCACCCATTTATTAATGTTAGATAGGCTATTTATACATTCTAAATAGATCTGTGGTTCAAAATTTAGTATAGACACTGGTTATGAGGGGATTCTTGGGCCGGGTCCAAACTGGTATAGAATATGAACTGTATGTAAGGGTTAATATAAAACTTTTATAAGCTTTTATAAAACTCTGGCTTGTTAAATTCTATCCAAATTAGAATACTGTACTGACATAGGGGCCATCAGTCAGATGAAAGCTAGTGAATTTTGTCCAGTGATAGGAATTTATTTCAACTGATCAAGTGGACTTCAACAGAGCCTGTGTATGAAAACATTAAAGACTGATTTACTTCAGTCAGTGTAAGTTAACAACCTACACTTGCCTAGAAATTAGTCACCTGTCAGTAGCATTAAGCCTGCCATTTAATACTGTCAGCTCTTTCTCTCCCCTGACAATGTCATTCTGAATGCAAATATATTTTAGAGACTCAGTGAAATGAACTTCTCTTCCTTTAGATGTGTTTAGCTACCTGTCAGCTGAATTTCTATGTAAGTGTCTTCTAAAAGAAAAAAATGAAAGCTTATTTGAAGGCAAGTTTGATTAACAATTCAGCAGAAACTTCATCAAATTAAAAGTACTCAGTTTGAATTAACAATTAGCCTTAGATAAAATATAATGGTAATTTTAGCAAATAAAAAAAGTCTAGCCATTTTATCAAACATGATTATAAAATCAGTTTATAATATGATCTGTTTGTAAATATGTTAATTAAGTTATTCATAATAGTCACATTGTTTCCAATAAGTTCATCAATCTGCTTATGAATTTACATTTGGATTAAAAGAAGCCTGCATTCTAAGACAAAACCTGATACTTTACTTAAGTAAACAAACTTTCATCAAAAAATCTTTTCAGTGGGATTCTATTATTTACAGACATTCATTAATTGATTTCTATAGTTAGAGCTGTAGCCAAAGCTATTTAATTACTCAGTTTGAAGAATAATATTAAGAAATCCCATGGCTTCATTAAGGAACAGAAACTTTCTGGATGATGATTACTGCAGTAAAAACCAGTGACGTTTTAGCTATTGCTTCAAATAATAATAATTCAATTCTTTGCCATTCCATCCTACAATTCGTCCAAGGAGATACAATACAATAGGAACCCATTCCAGTAAGGAACTGAATATGATGGAACAGCTTTGGAATAATGAACACAATATAACCAATGTTCCCAACAGTTAAAATTAAATCTATATTAATGTACTGAATGAGGATCATCAAGCTAGCTGGGATAATGTATAAATAGGAATAGTCTGTCATACACTACTAATTGACTGCTAAGAGCCTGATGCAAGTTGTGACCATTTTTAAGACAGGAGGCCAGTCTGACTGTGGTAACTACAGATGGGTCACTGTCAACGACCAGAGTGAAAATCATCATCAGGGTCCTTCACACTTACTTTATTCCAGTGCGCTGCTTTCTGATTCAATATGGATTCTGTCCATTCGGAAACACAGTAGACTGTAGTCTGACAACTCAAGAAAAATGTAGGGAGCAGCACCATCCATGGACTTTCACTGTTCCTTCCACTCCTATCAATTGCGAGGAATATTGGAACATTCTTTTGAAATTAAGCTGCCCAGACAAAGTCAAATCTATCTCATACTTGCCTAACTTACTTAACCTTGGCATGTTCACTTATCATACTAATCAATGGGCCTATAGTGGAACTCATATCAGTGAAGTCTGGTGTTAAATAATACTGAGCCTTTACCCCCAGAATTTTTACAATATTTCTTGTGCCAATGCAGAATTTCACTTTTAAAACACTTCTGCCACACTGATGTTTATTTTCTGATCCTTAGAGAAAACGTTCAACTTCTGACATGTTTGTCCATGGCTTCCTCAGCTACCATGATGAGGAGCAACACCTCATACTCCATCTGGTTAGACTCCAATCTAACTTATTTCCTCTAACCACCTCATCCTCCTCTTTCCATTCCCCATTCTGGTTCCCCTCTCACACGTCCTCTTCTTTTCACCTGTCCATTACCTCCCATTGATGCCCCACCCCTTCCCTATCTTCCACTGTTCTCCACTATCCTTCTTTTTCAGGCCTTTATATCCTTCACATCAGTTCCCAGCTTCTGACCTTATCCCTCCTCCCCGCACAACCCATTCTTCCTCTCCTGGCATCACCTATCGCCTGCTAGCTTATGCTCCTTCCACTGCTGCCACCTTCTTGTTCGTCTTCTGCCCCCTTCCTTTCCAATCCTGATGAATAGTCTTGTCATGAAATGTTGACTGTTTATTCCACCCCATAGTTACTGCCTGACTTGATGCACTCTTCCAGAATTTTATGTATGCTTAGTCTACAGCAATTGGTACAATCAATCTGCTAACTCAGGCAGGCCACTTTCTTTGTGTTCCTGCAAACGACAATCTACTCCAAACTCTGTCATAGGAAGAGGTTTTCTCAGTGAGGAAAAGCAAAGGAGTGCTCAAAGTATCTTTAAAGAAATGCAAAATTCTCACTGATTCCTCGGAGAAGGTGCATATTGAGAGATTTTTAGAATTAGGGAGGTTTATAGTTCCCAAAATGGTCTGATCTACCACCTCAGAATACACAAAAATTGAATGGAAACTAGATCATCTTTGATCTTGAGAGAATGCCTATGAAGAAATCCAATTAGATAAAATATTGGTAAGTATTCAGTTTGTCTATCTAAAAATAATCTCTTCTTTAAATTAAAACAATATTTTA
The DNA here is from genome assembly GCF_030144855.1 of Hypanus sabinus. NCBI lineage: Eukaryota > Metazoa > Chordata > Chondrichthyes > Myliobatiformes > Dasyatidae > Hypanus > Hypanus sabinus. The sequence goes on along the minus strand of NC_082719.1, from coordinate 41,422,931 downwards.
TCATGTCATTTTGCTGTCTAGAACCTTGTGTGAAAAATTACCCAAATTATTTCTCTTTGAATTTTATGCTGGCTTTCATGCTCAGGTAAGTCTATATTCATCCATCATTTTTCATATTTATGGTCCTACACCTCAATGTTTCTATTATTATTTTTTAAACTTATAGTATATCTTCTGCCAGCCATTTCCTCCAAATCTCAGATCAATATTCATTATTAAATATATTTAACAGCAATGAAACAACCTATATGGCTTCATGTCAGTGTATATTCCTCAACGTAACCTCCCGTTTCCTTTTATCCAACTTTAGCTAATTAGTATTCTCTCACCTTCCCTTCATGCGCTTTATAAGCTTTTTACTAAATTCATTGGTATGAATCCTGTTGAATAGAATCCACTTTCTAACTATTTCAAGTAAAGCTTTCTGGATTTCTATGACAATATTGTACAGAACTAACTAAATTAGTAATGAAATAACCAGCTAAACTAATCTGTTCTGCCTACATAATGTCCATATCCTTCCATTTTCTGCACACTCACTTGCCCTTTTAAGAGCCTCTTCAACACCTCTACTGTATTTGCCTCCACTACCACCTTAGACAGCACATCCCAGACATTCATAGCTCTCCGCATAAAATAAACTTACCCCACGCATGCCTGTGAATTTACACACATTACACAGTTCCTAACTTTAGAGACATATACCTGGCATCACTCAATTTATTCAGTCTTCTCTGACAGAGCTTCTTTGTGTTGATTTTGTCCCGTGTTCAACAGTCTGTAGTGTTTCTTTCTCCTTTACACAACAAAGGGTCCGTAATCATTGAAAAGGTTCCAAGCTTGGGCTAATTAAAGTTTAATAACTCCACTCCACTCCATTCACTTGTATGATGCAGGCTAGGAACTTCCAGGAAAACAGGTGTCTACATAAAATGATGTGCTATTCCAGAATTGTTGTCAATTATTCAATTTTTACAAAAGAATGTTGCTTTTTTTTTCTGGGACAGCAGGTAAATTGATTTTGTTTTGTTTTAAGCCTGGAGTATTGAACAGGCTGAGTATTGATGTCATTTGATCTTATTTCTTCAATTGCTATGCACCATAATCAGACTTTAAGGGGAAGAGCAATAAAGAAGTTAGAGTTGGAAATGCTTTGGCTTCCTACGCTTTAGTTTTAGATTAATTAGACTAGCAGTTATAAGGACAGATATAAAATGCTAATTGATTCCCAGTTTTTCTCGTCAACAACTGCTGCAAACCCCTATCATGTGGCACATATTTTTGTGTGCTATACATTGATGTAAAGTGGAAAACTGATTGCAAAAGAAGATTGGTTCTTGTGTGCAAAGTGTTATTGTATTTCAACTCTTCAATTGCGTGACATGTCAACACAGAAGCGGATGGGTTTGCAGCTGTGATGTCAGTGGGCAAGTAATGCAGAATTGAAGCTGTGACCCTGATTTGTGGATGCTTGCTGAACAAGTTTGAGTGCATCAGATAGAAAAGCAAGTTAGATGAGAGCTGATGATACAGGAGATGGTTCATGTCGTATTCCATTCAGAATGATCTCAGGATTTTCTTTGACAAATGGATATCTTTGGACGTTCCAGATGGGGATTTTCTTTGATAGACTGATATCTATGGCTGTTCCAAGCAAGACAGTTTTCTGCAATTTTCTCGGTGAAGTTCTTAGCCATTGCATCTGAAGCTATTTTATTTTGTCATCTGGTGGCCAATTGTGCATCTTGTGCTGGTATTCAAAGAAGATAATCATCGAATTATACATGTATTCTGAGATTTCCCAGGATAGCAAGCATTTACTTAAATGATATGACGCCAGTGATGATGAACATGCAGTTAATTGAGTCCAGAATGGGGATTTTGATGCCTTGTCTAGTTAGGAGATGCCCTGTAGTACTCTGGCTGAAATCTTCTGACATGGTGCATTGATCACAAGAGAGAAGCCACAATTGTACCTTGAAACAAAGTTTACAATGATCTAACTCGAGTAGATTTGAGTGAGGTAATTCACAATCAGACACAGTACAGGTTATCCGTGGATCACCTACAAATCCTTGCAAACCATTAATCAATACATCATCAGCACTCAATCCTTTCAATATGAGAACGTAATAAAAATGACAAACAAGAGAAAATCTGCAGATGCTGGAAATCCAAGCAACACACTCAAAATGCTGGATCAACTCCGCAGGCCACGGAACATCTATGGAAAAGAGTACAGTCAAGGTTTGGGGCTGAAACCCTTCAGCAGGACACTAGTTCTCTCAATACCAAAGTGTTATTCACAAATAATGTAAACTTGACAAACCATCATTAATGTCAAGATCCCTGAATTTAATGGCTACATTATGTAATGTGATGATCCTATTTAAGTGTCACCCTGGAGACAAGAACAACATGGTGGGTGGTTGCCAAGGGTTTGAAGGAAACAGTTCAACAACCACTAGACTATTTTAAAGACATGGTAGGCCATGATGCTTCTGTCTCAGGCTGCACCATTTTCAGCTGATGCTTTGGTAGACTGGATTGCCTGGCTGATGGGTAAGATCAAATTTGAAAGTAAAAGTTATTATCAGAGTACATATATATCGCCACATGCAATTCTGAGATTTTTTGCTGCGGGCACACTCAGCAAGTCCATAGCACTGTAACTGTAAACAGATCAATAAACAACAAACTGCAAATGCAAATATAAATCAATAGTAATAAATAGTGAGAGCATGAAGTAACAAGATAAAGAGTCCTTAAAGTGAGATAATTGGTTGTGGGAACACCAGAAACATAATGAGTGTGGTAATCCTCTTTTGTTCAACAGCCCGATGGCTGAGGGTTACTGACTGTGGTGGTGCGAGTCCTGAGGTACCTGCACCTTCTACCTGATGGCAGCAGCGAGGAAAGGGCATGGCCTGGGTGGAGAGGATCTCTGATGATGGATCAACACACACAAAATGCTGGTGGAATGCAGCAGGCTGGGCAGCATCTATAGGAAGAAGTAGTTGACATTTTGGGCCGAGACCCTTCGTCAGGACTAACTGAAAGAAGAAGTGGGAGGGGGAGATCTGAAATGATAGCAGAAGAGAGATGGGGGAGGGATGAAGTCAAGAGCTGGAAAGTTGATTGGCTAAAGGGATACACAGCTGGAGAAGGGGAAGGATCATGGGACGGGAGGCCTAGGGAGAAAGAAAGGGGGAGGGGAGCTCCAGAGGGAGATGGAGAGGAGGCAAGGAATGATTGTGATGGGACAGAGAGAGAAAAAAGTGAGAGAGAAAAGAAGAAAAAAAGGGGGATAAATAGTTAGATAAATAAATAAATAGATAAGGGATGGAGTAAGAAGGGAAGGGGGGCATAAACGGATGTTAGAGAAATCAATGTTCATCCCATCAGGTTGGAGGCTACCCAGACAGAATATAAGGTGTTGTCCCTCCAACTTGAGTGTGGCTTCATCTTGACAGTAGAGGAGGCCATGGATAGACATATCAGAATGGGAATGGGACGTGGAATTAAAATGTGTGGCCACTGGGAGATCCTGCTTTCTCTGGTGGACAGCAAAGACAGCAAAGCGTAGGTGTTTAGTGAAACGGTCTCCCTGTCTGTGTCGGGTCTCACCAATATAGAGAAAGCTGCGCCAGGAGCACCGGACGCAGTATACCACACCAGCCGACTCACAGGTGAAGTGTTGCCTCACCTGGAAGGACTGTCTGGAGCCCTGAATGGTGTTGAGGGAGGAAGTGTAAGGGCAGGTGTAGCACTTGTTCCGCTTACAAGGATAAGTGCCGTGAGGGAGATCGGTGAGAAGGGATGGGGGGGATGAGTGGACAAGTGAGTCATGTAGGGAGCGATCCCTGCATTCCACCAGCATTTTGTGTGTGTTGCTTGAATTTCTAGCATCTGCAGATTTCCTCATGTTTGGATTTGATGATGGATGTTGCTTTTCTATGACAATGTTTCATGTAGATGTGCTCAATGGTTGGAATGGCTTTACTCATGATGTACTGTGGCGTCACTACCTTTTGTAAGGTTTTCTGCTCAAAGGCAATGGTATTTTCTGTTCAAGGCTGTAATGCAGACAGTCAGTACACATTCCACCACACATCTATACAAGATTGTCAAGGTTTTCGATGACATGTTGAATCTCCGCAGACTCCTAAGCTAGTAGAGGCACTGTCATGCAATTACATTGATATGATGGGTACACGACAGCTCCTTTGAGGTAGTGACACCGAGGAATTTGATGTTACTGACCCTCTCCACCTCTGCTCCTCTGATGATTACTGCTCGACCCCCCGCTTTCGCTCTCCTAAAGTCTACAATCAATTCCTTGAACTTGCTGACCTTGAGTGAGAGAATGCTGTTATGACACCACTCAGCCAAAGTTTCAATCTCCCTCATGTTAGCTGATTCAACAGCACCTTTGATATGGTCACAACAGTAGTGATGTCAGTGAACTTGGATATGGAATCAGAGCCGTACTTAGCCACACAGTGATAGGTGTACAGCCAGTAGAGCAGGGGGCAAAGTGGTGCACTGTGCTGATGGGGATTGTGGAGGAGATGTGTTTACCAATTCCAGCTGATTGGGGTCTGCAAATGAGGAAATCCAGGATCCAATTGCATACGGTGTTAATAAAGCCCAGGTCTTAGAGTTTACAGATTAGTTTTGAGAGGGTAATTGCACTAAATGCCAGCTGTAATTGATAAAGAGTATCCTGATGTACATGTCTTTGCTGTCCAGATGTTCCAGGGTTATGTGAAGATCCAATGAGGTGGCATCTGCTGTGGACCTGTTGCTACGGTAGGCAAATTGGAGCTGATCTAAGTTGCTACTCATTCAGAAACTGATATGTTTCCACATCAGTCTCTCAAAACACTTCATCACTGTGAATGTAAATGCCACTGGGCAATTGTCATTGAGGCAGGTTACCATGCTTTTCTTGGGCATGAGTGAAGCCTGCTTGAAACAGTTGGGTACCATACATTGCTGAAGCAAGTGGTTGAAGATATCTTGAACACACCAGTGATTTAGTTAGCACAGGTATTCAGTACCTGGCCAGGTACACCCTCTGGGCCAGATGCTTTTCTTGGACGCACTCTCTTGAAGGCAGTCCATACATCATCTTCAGATACTGAGGCCAAAGGATCATCACGAGATGTGGGGATGTGCATTAGTTCCCCCCGTTCTGTTGGTTAAAGTGAGCATAGAAGGCATTGAGCTCACCCGAAAGCAAAATTCTACTGTCCTCCATATCGCCAGATTCATCTTTGTAGGAGGTTATGGCATTCAAACACTGTCACAACTGTTGAGCAGCGCTCACTGATTCCAGTCTAGATCAGAATCTCCATGGCACCCGTGAGGTGGCTTTCTGGAGACCATACCTGCACCTTCTGTAGCACTCTTGATTTCCAGACTTGAATACCTCTGATCTGGCCCTCAGCAAATTCTGGATTTCATGGTTCATCCAGGGCTTCTGATTGGGGAAAGCCCTGAATGATTTAGTGGGGATGCACTCATCTACAGCTATTATCATGAAGTCTGTTACATTCATGGAGTAGTCATTTAGATCCTCAGATGGGTTCTTGAACTGACTCAAAGTAATCCTGTAATCATCCCTCTGCCTCCCGCTACCACTTTTTAGTTGCCTTGATCTCTGGGGCCTTGCTTTTTGGGCTTTCTCTGTATGGAGGTAGTAGGAGTGAAGCCAGATGGACTGATCTGCCAAAATGCAGTCTTGGAAAGGAACTACAGGCATTCCTTATCGTAGTGTAGCAGTGATCTAGTGTGTTGGGTCCTCTGGTGCGACAGGTTACGTGCTGGTGATAATTGGGCAAAGTTTTCTTCAAACTGCCTTGGGGAGGGTAATGATGAGAGAAAGAGCAGTAATGAGTGTTATATGGATTTATTTGTATTCAGAAATGGTCAGAACATTTCTTCAGACTGTTTCCTCTAACAGCAATGTCACAGACTGGAATTTTGTGATTCTCTTCATCTTGCTTTTGGCTTCACTATGATTTTACTAATGATGGCCATCTTCTCCCAGGGTGATGCATGCACCTAGGTTATACAAAAAATGAATGTTGAAGATAGTTTTGTCACTGTGGCTTAAATAAGATAAACAACAATGAAGCTTATGCTACAATGCTTAGCAGTATAAGCAGTACACATGACTGTCCTTTATGTTCATATAGATCTTTCCACCAGTAATGTGCAGCCTGCAGACTGTAATTTGAAGATACAGTATATGACATTTAAGTTGTTTATAAACATCCTGATATCATCACTGTTGAATGGTAACCCTTTACTCAACTTCAATATTTGTGGAATACCAAAGAATAGTGATTAAGCTGTGTCAGAGTTTTTGCACCGATCATTTTCTTTGATGGGGAATCTACTACATTTATCAGCAATGTGTAAGCAAATGTTAATGAGAAAGAAATTCTGCAAAATCAACACTGGCATTAACCCAAGACCTTCTGGATAATACTAATATTTGTATCAGTTCCTGTGTATTTAACATTGTGATTGCTTGACATGTTGGGCATTTATTAATTTCTGTGTTCGGTCAAATAGTATTTCTGGGAACCACCTTCACTATTGTTTAGTTTTCACAGGTCCTTAATGGCCTCCTGTGCAATGTTTATCCTGAGTACCTTCAGGATGGTAGCATAATTGCCATGTGATGAGGAAGAAGCAAACCCGAGTTCATTGTACACACTTTGCAGAGCATGCAGTACAGACGTGTTATCTTCAATCATGGAATCGGAGGAATGAAATCGGCCCGTCAGTTCACCATGCCAACACTTAATCAAATACTTATACTAATCCCATTTTATTCTCCCCATATTCCCAGCAACTCCCCACAGATTCTAACGCACACCTATATACAAGGAGCAGTTTACAACGGGCAATAAACCCTTCAACTTGCATATCTTTGGGACATGGGAGGAAACTGAAGTACCCAGGGGAAATCAGAGAGAATGTGAAAACTCCACACAGAGAACACTGGAGGTTAGGACTTAACCCAGGTTACTGAAATTGTGAGGCAGCTCCACCGCTGTCTCACTGTGGCATTCGTGTTTGCATTTTTGTGACGAGTTGTCACTATGTGCAACATCTAGCTCCGTTGCAACTTGATTTCAGTCGAGGTCACCTGTTGGTCATTGTGTTCATGCTCACATTACCAACACACTGTTCTGTAAATGGCTGTAAGCAAGCTTACCATTGTTTCACTGAAGTACAAGCATGGTGTATTTTAACATATCTGTGTCATTTGCTAACTTAAGTGATTTAGATTAATTAGGTTAGAGGTTTACAGTCTCCTCAGCAACTGCTGGGTGAAGCCCTGTATTCACACATTCACTTTCACAGTTGAAAGAAGATTTATATGTTGGGTCAAAAATCTGGATTGAGAATTCTTTTTGAATGGTACACAGAAAAAATATTCAAACTTAATGGGAGCAGTACATCCAGGGCTTTAATCCTCATTATCAATGTAAACATTGATAGTTTGTTCTTATGAAATTGTAACTACATTGAGCTCGATGAGGATGAAGTTGTGTTCATAATTATCATGCCAGCATGTTTAGAGCTATGTTTAAAGAAATATACATGACATTCCAAAAACAGAAATACATTTAACATAGAATATTATGTTAAACAGCAATACATAGAATTAGTGTGAGAACTTGTCTCTAATTTATCCTATTTCTAAGCCAAATATGTCCCTTCATTCAGTTTAACTATTGCTGTCAGATATTGCCTTTTTCTAAGCTGGTGTCTAAATTGGTTGTGATTCTGTATTCTGTGGCTGAATCTGTAAAGTTAATGATGAGATAGTTAGGTTGCATAGTTAGATAGTTAGGTTAGGGTAAATAGGAGACCACTCTGAGTTTGGGTTCAGGTGTCACTTTGGGAGATTAGGTGTTGGGAATTGTATATCTACATTCAGAGCTAGGATGATTTGTTCAAATGGTCTGATTCCATGAAGAGATAGCTGACTCTTCCCTTCAATGCAGCTCCTACCTATGTTCTGCAAACAGCTAATGATGATTTTATATGATAGTACTGACAATTGCAGTTGTGTGGTGACCAAGCTGTCAGAACCATGGAACCATAGAACATTACAGCACAGAAACAGGCCTTCTAGCCCTTCTTGGCTGTGCCGAACCATTTTTCTGCCTAGTCCCACTGACCTGCACCTGGACCATATCCCTCCATACACCTCTCATCCATGTACCTGTCCAAGTTTTTCTTAAATGTTAAAAGTGAGCCCACATTCACCACTTCATCTGGCAGCTCATTCCACACTCTCACCACTCTCTGTATGAAGAAGCCCCCCCAATGTTCCCTTTAAACTTTTCCCCCTTCACCCTTAACCCATGTCCTCTGGTTTCTATCTCCCCTAGCCTCAGTGGAAAAAGCCTGCTTGCATTCACTCTATCTATACCCATCATAATTTTATATATCTCTATCAAATCTCCCCTCATTCTTCTACACTCCAGAGAATAAGGTCCTAACCTATTCAAACTTTCTCTGTAACTCAGTTTCTCAAGTCCTGGCAACATCCTTGTAAACCTTCTCTGCACTCTTTCAACCTTATTAATATCCTTCCTGTAATTTGGTAACCAAAACTGCACACAATACTCCAAATTCAGCCTCACCAATGCCTTATACAACCTCACCATAACATTCCAACTCTTATACTCAATAATTTGATTATGCAGGATGTTGGAATGCTCCTCTTGCAGGATGTGGGAAGTCAGGGAGACCTCTGGTGTCCCTGACAACAATATCTGCAAGAAGTGCATCCAGCTGCAGCTCCTAACAGATAATGTTAGGGAACTGGAGCAGTTGCTGGATGACCTCTGAATCATTCGGGTAACTACCTAAGGAACAGGGCACAGGTAATTGGGTTACTGTGAGGCGAGGGAAGGGGAAAGGGCAGGTAGTGCAGGGTTCCCCTGTGGCCATTCCCCTCCAAAACAGGTGTACTGATTTGGATACTGTTGGGGGGGATGGCTTACCTGGGACAAGCTGCGGAAGCCGGATCTCTGGCACTGAGTCTGGTTCTTCAGTGCAGAAGGGAGGAAGAAGAGCAGAGTGGTAGTGATAGGGGACTCCATAGTCAGGGATACAGACAGGAGATTCTGTGGTTGTAACAGAGATTCCCGGATGGTTTGTTGCCTCCTGGGTGCCAGGGTCAGGGATGTCTCTGATCGCGTGCACAGCATTCTGAAGTGGGAGGGTGATCAGCCAGATGTTGTGGTACGCATCGGTACCAATGACATAGGTAAAAAGAGTCAGGAGGTCCTGAAGAGTGAGTACAGAGAGCTTGGTAGGAAGTTGAAAAATAGGACTTCGAGGGTAGTAATCTCCGGATTGCTGCCTGTGCCACGTGCCAGTGAGGGTAAGAGTAGGATGCTCTGGCAGATGAACACGTGACTGAGAAACTGGTGTAGGGGCCAGAGTTTCAGATTTCTATATCTTCTGGGGCAGGTGGGATCTGTACAAGAGAGACGAGTTACACCTGAACTACAAGGGAACCAATATACTTGCAGGGAGGTTTGCTAGTGTTATTGGGGAGGGTTTAAACTAGATTTGCAGGGGGATGGGAACCAGAGTGCTAGAGTAGATAGCAGAACGGGTGTAAAATTAAATGTTAGTCGTTCATGCAAAGTCACAAATAGTAAGGTTGTGTGTAGTGGTAATAATCTTCTGAGGTGTGTATATTTCAATGCGAGGAGTATTGTGGGAAAGGCAGAAGAACTGAGGGCCTGGAGTGACACATGGAATTATGACATCATTGCCATTACTGAAACCTGGCTACAGGAGGGGCAGGACTGGCAGCTCAATGTTCCAGGGTTTCGATGTTTCAGACATGATAGAGGCAGAGGGGTGAAGGGTGGGGCAGTGGGGGGGAACTTTGCTAGTCAGGGAAAATATTACAGCAGTGCTTCGGCAGGGGAGGTTAGAGGGCTTGTCTACTGAGGCCATATGGGTGGAGCTGAGAAACAGGAAAGGTATGACCACATTAGTAGGGTTGTATTATAGACTACCCAATAGTCAGCGAGAATTGGAGGGGCAAATCTGCAGAGAGATAACAGACAACTACAGGAGACAGAAAGTTGTGATTGTAGGGGATTTTAATTTTCCACACATTGATTGGGACTCCCATACTGTTAAAGGTCTAGATGGGTTAGAGTTTGTGAAATATGTTCAGGAAAGTTTTCTAAGTCAATATATAGATGTACCAACTAGGGAGGATGCAATATTAGATCTCCTATTAGGAAATGAGTTAGGGCAGGTGATGGAAGTGTGTGTAGGGGAACACTTTGGTTCCAGTGATCATAATGTCGTTAGCTTCAGCTTGATCATGGATAAAGATAGATCTGGTCCTCGGGTTGAAGTTCTAAACTGGAAAAAGGCCAAATTTGAAGAAATGAGAAAGGATCTAAAAAGCATAGATTGGGATAGATTGTTCTCTGGGAGGGATGTGATTGGTAAGTGGGAGGCCTTCAAAGGAGAAATTTTGAGAGTGCAGAGTTTGTATGTTCCTGTCAGGGTTAAAGGCAAAGTGAATAAGAATAAGGAACCTTGGTTCTCGAGGGATATTGGAACTCTGATAAAGAAGAAGAGAGAGATGCATAACATTTATAGGCAACAGGGAGGAAATAAGATGCTTGAGGAGTATAAAAAGAGTAAGAAAATACTTAAGAAAGAAATCAGGAGGGTTAAAAGAAGACATGAGGTTGCTTTAGCAGTTAGGGTGAAGGATAATCCTAAGAGCTTCTACAGGTATGTTAAGAGCAAAAGGATAGTAAGGGATAAAATTGGTCCTTTTGAAGATCAGAGTGGTTGGCTATGTATGGAACCAAAAGAAATGGGAGAGATATTAAATGGGCTTTTTGCATCTGTATTTACTAAGAAAACTGGAATGGAGTCTATGGAAACAAGGCAAATAAGTAGGGAGGTCATGGAACTTATACAGTTTAAAGAGGAGGAGGTGCTTGATGTCTTGAGGCAAATCAGAGTAGATAAATCCCCAGGACCTGACAGGGTGTTCCCTCAGACCTTGAAGGAGACTAGTGTTGAAATTACAGGGGCCCTGGCAGAAATATTTAAAATGTTGATATCCACGGGCCAGGTGCCAGAGGATTGGAGGATAGCTCATGTAGTTCTGTTGTTTAAAAAAGGCTTAAAAAGTAAGCCAGGAAATTATAGGCTGGTAAGTTTGACATCGGTAGTAGGTAAATTATTGGAAGGAATACTAAGAGATAGGACCTACAAGTATTTGGATAGACAGGGACTTATTGGAAAAAGTCAGCATGGCTTTGTGTGTGGTAGGTCATGTTTAACCAATCTATTAGAGTTTTTCGAGGAAGTTACCAGGAAAGTGGATGAAAGGAAGGCAATGGATGTTGTGTACATGGACTTCAGTAAGGCCTTTGACAAGGTTCCGCATGGGAGGTTAGTTAGGAAGATTGAGTTGCTAGGTGTACATGGAGAGGTAATAAACTGGATTAGACATTGGCTTAGTGGAAGAAGCCAGAGAGTGGTAGTGGAGGCTTGCTACTCTGAGTGGAGGCCTGTGACTAGTGGTGTGCCACAGGGACCAGTGTTGGGTCCATTGTTATTTGTCATCTATATCAACGATCAGGATGATAATGTGGCAAATTGGATCAGCAAATTTGCTGATGATACAAAGGTTGGAGGTGTAGTGGACAGTGAGGAAAGTTTTCAAAGCTTGCAGAGGGATTTAGACCAGTTGGAGGAATGGGCTGAGAAACGGCAGATGGACTTTAATGCGGACAAGTGTGAGGTATTGCACTTCAGAAGGTCAAACCAAGGTAGAACATACAAGGTAAAACGTAGGACACTGAGGAGTGTAGTAGAACAGAGGGATCTGGGAGTACAGATACAGAATTCCCTAAAAGTGGCTTCACAAGTAGATAGGGTTGTAAAGAATGCTTTTGGTACGTTGGCCTTTATAAATCAAAGTATTGAGTATAAGAGTTGGAATGTAATGGTGAGGTTGTATAAGACATTGGTGAAACCGAGTTTGGAGTATTGTGTGCAGTTTTGGTCACCTAATTACAGAAATTATATTAATAAGGTTGAAAGAGTGCAGAGAAGGTTTACAAGGATGTTGCTGGGACTCGAGAAACTGAGTTGCAGAGAAAGTTTGAATAGTTTAGGACTTTATTCCCTGGAGCATAGGAAAATAAGGGGAGATTTGATAGAGGTGTATAAAATAATGATGGGTATAGATAGAGTGAATGCAAGCAGGCTTTTTCCACTGAGGCCAGGGGAGAAAAAAGCCAGAGGTCATGGGTTAATGGTGAGGAGGGAAAAGTTTAAAGGGAACATGGGGGGGGGGGGGGTCTTCTTCACGTAGAGAGTGGTGGGAGTGTGGAATGAGCTGCCAGATGAAGTGGTGAATGCGGGCTCACTATTGACATTTAAGAAAAACTTGGACAGGTACATGGATGAGAGGGGTTTGAAGGGATATGGCCCAGTTGCAGGTCAGTGGGACTAGGCAGAAAAATGGTTCGGCACAGCCAAGAAGTGCCAAAAGGCCCATTTCTGTGCTATAATGTTCTATGGTTCTAAAAAAGGCCAATGTACCAAAAGCTCTCTTTAAGACCCTATCTACCTGTGACGCCACTTATAGGGAATTTTGTATCTGTACTCCCAGTTCCCTCTGTTCTACTGTACTCCTCAGTGTCCTACAATTTACCTTGTATTTTCTACCTTGGTTTGTCCTTCCAAAGTGCAATACCTCACACTTGCTATATACAATTTATTCCAAGACATTCTTTTTTTCTGCCAAGGGTTTCTAACTGTTATTTCCTCTGTTATTAGGAAGTTGAAGCCATTCATGACAACAACCTTGTTATTTTTACACCTCTCCAAAATCTGATTGTTTATCTGCTTCATAGTATCCCAGTGGCTATTGGGGGGAGGGGCTAAGGACACTCACAGTAAACTGATTTTTCCTTTCCCATTGTTGAATTCCATCCACATTGATTCAGTAGGCAATTCCTTCACAAGATCATCCCTTTCGGCAGCTGTGATACTGCTTATTCTTCCTCAGCTTCTCCGTACAATGTATCTACAATAATAACAACTGTTCCATCATCTAGCTAGCACTGGCTCCCACTTCCCCTGTTACCTAGTTTAAACCTTCCCCAGCAGCACCAGCAAACCTACTCGCAGGGGCATAGGTCCTTGGAGTTCTTGTGTAACCCATTCCTTTTGTACAGGTCATACCTCCCCAGAAGTGATCCCAATGATTCACAAATATGAATCCTTGTCCTCTGTACCAACTCATTAGCTGCATATTCATTGGCCATACCATCCCTATTTTTAACCTCATTGGCATTTGGCACAGACAGTAATCCAGAGATTACCCAAAGGTAAGGTAACGCAGACTGGGAGACCGTTCCGCTGAACACCTACGCTCTGTCCGCCAGAGAAAGCAGGATCTCCCAGTGGCCACACATTTTAATTCCACGTCCCATTCCCATTCTGATATGTCTATCCATGGCCTCCTCTACTGTCAAGATGAAGCCACACTTAGGTTGGAGGAACAACACCTTATATACCGGCTGGGCAGCCTCCAACCTGATAGCATGAACATTTACTTCTCTAACTTCCGTTAATGCCCCTCCTCCCCTTCTTACCCCATCCCTGACACATATAGCTTTTTTTCTCACTGCCCATCACTCTGCCTGCTCTCCATCTCCCTCTGGTGCTCCCCTCCCCCTTTCTTTCTCCCTAGGCCTCCCGTCCCATGATCCTTTCCTTTCTCTAGCTCTGTATCCCTTTAGCCAATCACCTTTCCAGCTCTTAGCTTCACCCTGCCCCCTCTGGTCCTCTCCTATCATTTTGCATTTCCCCCTCCCCCTCCTACTTTCAAATCTCTTACTATCTTTCCTTTCGGTTAGCTCTGACGAAGGGTCTCGGCCCAAAACGTCGACAATGCTTCTCCTATAGACGCTGCCTGGCCTGCTGCGTTCCACCAGCATTTTGTGTGTGTTGCTTGAATTTCCAGCATCTGTGGATTTCCTTGTGATTACCCAAAGGTCCGGTTTTCTAGGTTTCTTCCTAGCACTCTATATTCACTCTTCAGGACTTCACCCCTTTTCCTGTCTAAGTTATTGACGCCAATATATACCATGAGTACTGGCTACTCAGCCTTCCCTTAAGAGTGCTATGGAGCAAATCCAAGGTACCATCTGGGAGTCTCATTCTCTTCCAATGATTCCCCTGTTTCCCTAACCACTGAATGCCCTATCACTTTCCTCTTCTACCCTTCTTCCTTTCTGAGCCACTCGATACCAGCGATCTGGCCATTGTGACTTTCCCTGGTAGGCCATGCCTCCAACAGTATCCAAGGCAGTATCTGTGTTACTAAGTTGAACAACCAAAAGGATACCCTACATTGACTGCTTATTCCCTTTCCTTCTCCTGACAGTCACCCATTTTCCAGTCTTAGTTGAGACGCTGTAATGCCTGTCTAGCCACAGACACGCTGCCTCTCCCCCCAGCATCCAAGTTATTTATAGTTCATCCAGCCCCAATTCCCTAATGCAGTCTATAAGGAGCAGCAACCATTAGGGACACTGGAGGCCTCCTGGATTTCCCAAATCCTGCAGAGGAGCACACCACTCCCATTCTCACAGCTCTACCTCTGCAATAAGAAAGAGACCCTATGTGAATCTCTGCACCAAAGCCTCAGCTCGCCAGTGTAATGCTGCACCTCGACTCCACTTTGTCCCCTTTGGTTTAGTCCAGGGGTGGGCAAACTTTTTGACTTGAGGGGCACAAAGTGTTCTAAAATTTTACAGGGGGCTGGACCAGGAGCAGATGGACGGAGTGTTTGGTAATACACCTCATAAGAGAAAATAAAATATCATGGGATATGTAGAAAACATGTGCTTTAATTTCAATTGAAAATGAACAAATGCATTACAACAAAATATCTCTTTGAAGTCCCATGGTATTTAGCTATTTATTGAAATGACTTTTAAAACACTGAAAATTAAATGAATAAAATACAGCTTTTTTTTAATAGTAACAGTTATTATTTTAAAGCACTGAAAATTCTGTTATACTTCAAGATATTATCATCATCACTCTCCTCCTGACTGTCTTTATTTCAAAAATGGTAGGAGATGCAGGTCTACTTGTCCTGCTCCTTCTTATTCAATTGTCCCCTGTGCCGAAACTCAACAACGACCCGCACAATGACAGAACAGTGAGAGCGCGCCAGTATGCGGAGCTCTGTGCTCGCAAATCCCCGCAGGCTATCTCCCTTAGCAGGAATGCTGGCTAATTGTGAGCCGGTTCGGATGTGCCAGGAAATGGGTCGCCACAAGGTCACAAAGTAAAGCGCAAATGTGGAGTAATACGCTGCACCTCAACAAAGGTCAATGTATATAGAGTGCGTCATCTATTGGGAAAACGCCAGAATTGCGGGGAAAAAATGTTAACAAGGTTTATTAATATAATTTCATCAAGTTCTGCGGGCCAGATTAAAAAGCTTAGCGGGCCGCATATGGCCCGCGGGCCGTAGTTTGCCCATGCCTGGTTTAGTCCCTTCTTAGCTACATCAATGATACCTCACATACTTTCAGTCACTTTAATCACTTTAAGTTCCCTGGCTCTGATTTCCTCATTTTCACTACAGATGTCCATTACCTATATACTTCTATTTCCATACCTCCAACCCCCACCCCCCAGGAAGGCCTCAATGCCTTTGCATCTTTCTGGACACCAGACCTAACTAGTTCCCCATCCACCACCACCCTCCTCAGTCTAGAAGAACTAGATTTCACCCACAACATTTTCTCTTTTGGATCCTCCCATGTTGTCCAAACCCAAGGTTTAGCCATGGACACCTGTGTAAGCCCCAGTTATGCCTGCCTTTTTACTGGCTATGTGGAACAGTCCATATTCCAAGCCTCCACTGGTAATGCTCCCCAACTCTTCTCACACTGCATCAATAACTGCATTACACCTATGCTCAACTAGTCAATTTCATCTACTTTGCCTCCAAATTCAACTCTACCCTCAAATTTACTTGATCCATCTCTGACTTCTCTCTCCCCTTTCTTGATCTCTCTGCCTCAATCTCTGGAGACAGACCATCTTCTGATATATTTTATCAACCTACTAACTCTCAGCTATCTTAACTATACCTCTTCACAGCTGTTCACTTGTATAAATGCTATTCCCTTTTCTCAGTTTCTCCATCTCTGCTGCTTCTGTTCTTGGAATGCGGGTTTTCATTTGGGAAAATCCAACGTGTCCTCCTTCTTCAAAGAACAGGGTTTCCCTTCCACTATCAACAATGCTGCCCTCACCTGCATCTTCCCTGTATTCCACTTATCTGCCCTCACCCTGACCTCCTGTTTCCATAACAGGGAAGGGTTCCCCTTGTCTTTCCACCCACCTTTCCACAAGCCTCCATATCCAGCACATCATTTTCTGTAATTTCCACCATCTAAAATTAATCTTACCACTAAGCACCTTTCCCTCCCCCCCACCAGTCTCCAGCTGCCACAGGGAATGCTCTTTACATGCTCCCTCATCCACTTACCCCTCCCCTCTTGGCACTTGTCCTTGGCTCATCCGTACGTGTGCCTGCAACATCGGATCAACTGCTCAGCAGCACGCCACGCCAATCTTTTGTTCAGGGAAGAGTGGTGACTCGAATCACTTCTGACATTCAAAGAAGGGCATGCTGGTAGAGGATGACTGGAGGTTATTGTGGGCAATATCTTCCCAAACTATTTGAAAACTTCAGGACGTGGGTTTTGAAGAGACAAGGCAGTTCCAGGTTGTCTCCAGCTCCTTATTCATTCTCTCTGGCAATTAGTTTGGGGGTGAAATCCAAATGAGAGGCTGGCTGTGGCTCCCATAAGAGAACAGAAAGCTTTCCAAAAATGGGACATGAACTCAAGTAGCTCCTCATCTTGGAGTGACTTTGGGACCAATCAATCCATGGTTGTATCAAGATAGCCAGTGAAGGCCAAACACCAGCAGAAGTTCAGGTGAATCAACAAACTAGAAGGAGAGTTGTTCCTTGTGCACAAACTCTTGCGCAGCTTGGAGGGGTTCTGTGGGAAGGTGGATATCGCTGGTATCCAGAACTTTGCTGTTGATATTCTCTCTCAATTGCTGAGTCGGGACTCTCCATCTCTGAGGCAGAGAGATATCCACAAGGTTCTCAGCTTCTTTAAGAGTCGATAAGTGTCTAAAGCTCATGGCTCTGAAACCCTATGGCAAGGAAGCTGGGAGCATCACAGTATATGATTTGGGAAAATGCCTGCAGGAGCAAACAATCAGTCAAAATTTCACCTCCTGCTGAAGGGCAGCCTTTTTTACTGGGTGCTTGCGACACGATTGATGCACCATCAATAACTCACACTGAGACGTGAAGGTGAGGTATCAGCTTTTATTGACTGGAAGAAGGAACAAGCAGTGAGTGACCACCATACTACATCCTGGAGACTGAGAGGCCAGGCTCAGGCCTCGATCACCTTTATACAGGGGTCTGTGGGAGGAGCCACAGGAGCAGTCAACAGGGGGATTGTCACAGGTATATGTAGTTCACCGCAACGATGCCTGGAAATGTCCTGGATTCCCACAGTAGATGCAGGAACCTGTTCTCCTGCACCAGGCTCATTCCTCCTGAGATAGGTGTATGTGTCCGACCTGCATAGACTCCTCTGTGGACTGGGTACTGTGTAAAGTGGAAGAGGGTGAAGATGTTAGTTTAATAGTAGAACGTTCGGGCCATTCTTTCTCTGCATAACACAGTTGACCGGTTGTATTGCTAGCTTGGTCATCCAGGCTGTCCTGCTCATCACATACTGCAAACTCATGTTGTACACTGTTCCACTCTGTCTCACCTGCAAAGCATGCAGAACTTTACTGCGTAGACCCTCATTGTCCCTTTCTCTTGGTGCAGAAGGAGTCCAGGCTCCTGATTCTGTACAGGAAGATCAAAATCTCTCTTGAACTTAACTATAACTTGCCAATAGACTGGGCTGCAGGGAAACCTGGTCCCCAGAGAGTGCTGAACAGGCTAAGTGGTGGTCTAAGAGATTCACCATCTAAGCCAGTTTACGCAGATCATCACTGAGCCAACCTGGCTGGGCTTGGAAGATCAGCTCACACTGGGTAATAGAATTGCTGCTGCCATTGAGAGACTAAGTATCTGCCCGGTGGTTCTGGTGCAGTGATGGGAGTCAGGGTACGAGTGGCTGAGGCTGATGAGGCTGCTAAGGAAGAGGGTGTGGGAATGCTGCCAGTGAGACTGAACTGGCTGAAGGCTGATGAACTGCAGTTGTGAGAGCAGTAATGGCACCCACCTGATTCTGCCTGTCTGTGGTGAGTTCCTGAACTGTCACTACAAGGGCTGACACCTGCTCTTCCTGCTTGGACTGGGCTTACTGATCTGAATGCAGTTGCCAGACAATTCTGCCAATGCAGCCTCCACTGACTAACCAATGAATATCAGGGCCACGGTCAGCTGTTCTCTCTCTAATGGGTCCATTTTTTGTGGTCAAATCTTGCAGACAGGAATGAGTCCAAGTACAGAGGGAGAGCTACTGAAGTGGATGAACAAATTACTGATGTTTAATAAGACCTCTGCAGAATTAGAGGCAAAACAGTAAACGGTAGGCCAACAGGGCCATTAACTAAAACTCTCAAACTAAAAGCTAACGCTGCTGCTGCAGCTCAGACGGAGTAACTTTACACTAAATGAATACCACTCTTCTACAGTGTCAATGTAAATGGTAGTCTATTTTTTTGGAACAGGGGTGAAGGTAAACAGAGAGCATGGGCATTACTATGCTTGTGGTCAAGTTTTGATAGGACTGGAAATGAGAGTAAAGGGAGTTAAATAGCACCATGATAAAACACCAATTGGCTGGAATATGCATACTCGTGAGCATGATTGCGGATCCCATTCTGCAGCATACCAGTGAGGACACCTAGACCTCAGAGCAGTGTCAGCACCTGCAAGTGGGGCAAGTGCTATACCTGCTCTTAAACTTCCTCCCTCACCGTCACTCGGGACCCCAAACAGTCATTCCAGATGAGATGGACTCTGCACCTGCGAGTCTGTCAGCCACTGATTCTGGTCCAGCCTCACCTTCATCAGTGAATGCTGACATAGATTGTTGTACCGCTTTCTCAGGGACCTTTGCTCTGTCCACCACAAAGGGCAGGATTTTCCAGTGGCCACCTGCGTCAGTTCTAATCCCCATTCTGACATGCCCATGGCCTTCTACACTACCAGGATGAGTCCACACTGAATCTGGAGGAGCAACACTGTATATTCTGTCAGGGTAGACGCCATGCCAGTTGGTGGCACAGTGACAGCAGCGCCGGACTCCAGAGCGAAGGTTCCCGAGTTCGAACTCCGTTGGGCCGCTCCCGGACACACTTCCCATCTGTGCCAGGTTGAGTGTCGAGCTCGCAACTCAGCCTTGTAAACAAACACAACTGCGCTGTGAGAAGGATGTGGGGGACCACTCACAGAATCTTTCCTCCAAGACAACCACTTGAAAGAAAAAAGTGGTCGCCAAGGCTCTGACAGAGTATGGCATACAAAAAAAAAAGTCTCTACACAGGTGGCATGCATGCTAGTATCTCTAACTTATGGTAATTTCTTCCCCTTGCTCCTTCTCACTTTATCCATTCTCAATTCTGGCCTCCTCCTTACCCATTTTCTTCTCCTTGCCTGTCTATCACCTTCTAGTGCTCCCCTCCTTCCCTTTCAACCATAGTCCACCCTCCTCTCTTAACAAATTATTTTTTTCTTCAGCCCTTTACCCCTTATACCTATCAGCTCTCAGTTTTTTACTTCATACTCCACCCCACCTTTCTTCTTACCTGCTTTCACCTATCACCTGCCAGAGTGTACACCTTTCCCTCCAGCACCACCTTATTCTGGCTTCTTCCCCCTTCCTTTCCAATCCCCATGAAAGGTCTCAGCCCAAATTGTTGACTGTTTATTCCTTTCCATAGATGCTCCTTGACCTGATGAGTTCCTCTACAACTGTGTTTGTGTTCTCAATACTGACCCTAACTTCTTTTATTGGCCACTGCTATTTAGCTAGGATCTCACCTTAGCTCTTCTGTGTGCATTGCAAGTGTGCTGTGCAATATTCGAGTTGACAAAGTGCAGTGCTCCTGAATGAACATGTTGCGAAGGTGAAGCGTACTTTAAGTAAATATGAAAGCATCACCCATGGTCTGATTTTAAAATGAACAATTGGAAATTAGCAGCAGTGCAAACCCTAAATGAAATACATCCTGTATGGGTTACTCCACGAAATGTCACTTCAACAACTATAAGCCTCATTTATACATCATTAGTTTAAACACTTCGTGTGTTAACATCTCTAGAAAAACTGTGTTGCCTACTCCAAATATACTGTACACGTGATTTTATTTCCAGATCTTTATGTTTGCTGTGATCTCCTAAAACTGTGGTTAAGTCCTGCTTGGAATCTCGGATAATAAAGTTGTTCCTATATAATGGTGAAGAAATAATGCCATTGAAAATGATATTGGAATGATTCCCTAGAGTGGCACTGGGAATAAAAAGTTACATTTATTAAGAAATGATAAGAATGAGAGTGTGTCCTCTAGAAAATGATGCAGAAAGAGTTTGCAGGTGGAATGTATTCCTGAGTTCAAAAAAATGGGTCATGAATTTAAATTGAAATCAATTGGAAATTCAAAACTAATGTGATCAATGAGAGATAAGAATATGGAACATGCTACATCGAGGTTTCTATCACAGATGCATTTATTGGAAACCCACATCGACATAATAAAGTTACGTTAATAGTATTGTAGGAAGCATGAAAGGAGGAGGATTCTATAATGCCTGGGTACACAAATAGGGATGGAAAAAATAAACAAAATTTTAGATAAATTGGGGTGAATGCAAGCCCATGTGAAACAATTTGTTGCTCACGTATTCAATCTGTTTTAATTATTTCTTCAACGACATCTATACAAAACTGCTTTGCTTTGTTCTTTTTCTTTTCCAGAGCACTCTTCCAGCTGCCTTTAATTATTTTCTCAGGCACTCTATGAAAGAATCCTTCCAGCACTTTTTGTTCTAATTTATAAAGGTCCCTGCATTCGCCTGAAAAAATGCCACTGTAATAAGAAAACATTTTGTTATCAGTTCTAAGGGAATATTTTTTTCTTGTTTGTTTTTAGCTTCTTAAGTCAGCAATAGTTCCTCAAATTTGAAAGCTACTCCCTTTTCTTCACCCCTGTCATTGTAAGGTTGCTGATGCAGCCAATAGCATTTCTCAAATTTGTGTCACTAGTTATTGAGATTCATGAGCAGTGTCTTGAGTCTCGTATCATTACTTAGCACTTTCATTTTTTTTTCTTGACGAATAAAACTAATGTTCTCAGTGGTATTGGTCATGTTATCTGAACATCTTATAGAATTGTCCTTGTCTTGTGCAGACTGCAGTCCAACCTCTCCAAGATCAAGAACTGCACTTAATCTACATTCTACGTTCTATCTACTCATTGCTTGAGGTTCTAAACTATTGCCCACCCCCTCCCACTCCCCTCCCCCCCCCCGTATATCTTTAGATATAATGGATGCTTGTCAGGGTTGCTGTACTAATACTTCCAATCTGCATTAATGGAAATCTAATATTAGATTCTTAATGTAGGTGTTCAGTCATTTTAAGGACATTGATAAATATTCCGTAATAACAAAAGAAAATAATGGTTGAACTGTAAGCAAAATACTTGTAAAACTGCATAACGATTCCTCTGACAACTTAATCAAAATAATGAATTAATAGCTATGGAACTTTTTTCCATTTGCCTTGGTGTCATACTGATCCAGACCTTCTTGATTGTTCCAGCAAGCTCTTCTCCCAGCGTTTATTTTAAAGTGAGGGTTACCTTTACTAAGTGAGGATTCTTCACAATTCTGGGGACAGACTTAGATTCTTATGATGATTTTTTAAAACAAAAGCAAACTTCATGTGTAACATTGTATGTATTTGGGAAGTAGTTGCCTTCAAACAAAACACTGCAAGTAAAAAGAATTGGCTGTTCTGATTTTGCATTGGGAAACATCAACATCAGTATATTTGTTAAAGTCAAAGCAAACCTCAGTTTAGAACCACTTGGATTTGAGAATTCATTTTTAGAACTCATCCCAAATGAAAACATACTTCATTATGTGCTCTTCTGTCCAACTGGCAAGAAAAAAGAGAGATTTGCTATTTTGCTGCTGTTACTGTAGATATCATCTTTGAGCACATCTCTCCTGTGTCAAAGTCAGAGATTAGATGAAATAGCTAAAATAAAACAGAAGATCAGTCTACTTAGTTTGCACAGTAAAGTACATACAAACTTGGCGATCTTCTGTTGGCTACAAATTCATGAGGTAAAGATAAGCTCACATTTCATCTAGCTGTAGGAAATGAAAGAAAGAGGTTAATGACTAATGGATCTGTAGTTCACTGATAAAGAAACATCAGTTTCCTGAGACTACTTGGTTTCACTCAGGAGATGAGTGGCAGCCCAATTGATTATGCTTTTATTCACTTGCATAGAGAAAGACAATTTTCAAGTTTCTCTGCAGCAGCTGTTGTGAGATATTTTTCAAATGAAATCCAATACAAACATTTCTCCATGGTTTGAAAATGAGTATGTTTTAAAAATGAGCTTGTTTTAGCTTGCTACCTTTACCTGTACATTTAAATAGCCACTCTATAAGAAAGCCTTAAGATGATAATACTGTTTGTATATATGTAGGTCTCCGTTAGTCTTGATAGACCATGGATTTGCGCCTTGGAAAGTTTCCAGGGCAAAAGCCTGGGCAAGGTTGCATGGAGGACCAGTAGTTGCCCAAGGAACGGGCATTAGTACCCATACAGCTTGGCACCGGTGTCGTCACAGAGCAATGTGTGGTTAAGTGCCTTGTTCAAGGACACACATGCAGCCTCAGCCAAGGCTCGAATTAGTGACCTTCAGATCACTAGATGAACGCCTTAACCACTTGGCCACGCGCCAACACACTAACAATATCACTAGCTATATTTAATACAAACTATATCACAAAATATTGATTTTAAATGGGGTTTTGTTGGATTGCAGTGTAACTAAAGGTAGTAATCAGAATGCACAAAATGCTCTCTCTTAACCAGGAGAAACTTCAATCACAACCATCGACTATCAATAATCTCAATGTTTAAATTCGATTTTATAAAGATGAAAGCTCTTTCTGAGCCAGAGTTCAAAATTATTACTCCGTGAACAATCTTTGTACAATACTTCAGGGGATGCGTTCAAAGCAACAGATTTAGCTCCTTTTACCACCAAAGAATTCATGTGTTATATCATGATTGATTTCAGCAGCACTGAAGCATGGTAGCTAACATGTCCCTGGTGTGCCATTTGGTAAGTGTATTAATAATTTATTCTTAATTTTTAATTTCAATTTCTATAATCATGCTTGAAAAATTAGATTCTCCCGTGGCTCTTTGAAGGGAAAAATGACACACAGGAATTACAAACAACAAAATAACTGAAAGCAGATACAACAAAAAGATTATTAGGCTTGGTCCTTTGCAGGTGTTCCCAACCTGGGATCTATGGACCCCTTGGTTAATAGTAAGGGTCCATGGCATAAAGAAGTTTGCGAACCCCTGGTCTACTGTAAAAGGCTGAGTCAGGACGAAATGCAATGTGTTTATCTGGCCTGAAATTTTGTTAGAGAATAACAAAGTTATTGTTATGTTTGCAAGAAGCATATTAGTTGGAAGCATGTCTTAACTGAAGTGTGCATTATTTAAAAAAGAATGTGAAACATGGAAAAAATTCTGCCTTTTAATATGCACTCGTTGCTCATATTTGCAAATAATAGATGGTTATGAATAACAAATTTCACCAATAATAGTTACGGCTGAAATGCAATTACAATTTTGATGTCCATACCAAACAAACTGAAAACTATTAAGATAAGCACTAGGATATGCTATCAATACATGAATAATATTATAGCATTGTGGCAGTGGTACAGAGGCATCACAATGGTCCAGTTGCGAGCCGTTGCCACATAGTTCAACCAGCCTGGTTTCATTTCTGAGCTATAGTACTGTCTGTGTGGAATTTACAAGGTCTCCATGTGTGTACCTCTGTGGCTTCTAGTAACTTCCCACATCCTAAAAAATGGTTGGGTTGGTAGATTTATTGGCCTCTTGTATATTGCTCCTCTTTGCTATCAAAGGTGTGTGAGTTGCTAGCATCTGATCCTCACCACTGGCTGATTTATGAAAGCACTCATAAAAGCTAATTGCTTTCTGGCAAGTTGTTCTGATCCATGGGAACATGCTGATTGACATCCTTCAAATGGATGCTTAATTTTTTTCTATTTTCTCTATAACCTTCTCATGTATCACTTGCAACAGCTTTGCACTTTTAAGGATACAGTCTATTACATTATCACAAAATTCTTTCTCCTTTCTCAGAAAATATGGTTAATTTGTTTACACCATATACCCTACTGACAGTAGAGGCACTCATATGGCTCAAGTTTATCAATCCCATTCAATCTTTTGAGCCAGAATGATAACCTTTTCATAACCCGATTATACTATTACAGTGAAACCCCGTTATAATGCAATCGTTTGGGTGCATAAAATGACATTGTGGAAAAAAGTGGGGTGGCGCTAAATCGGGGTTCAAGAAAATCAGCATTCCCACTGACCCAATGTTGACCTAACTTCCTAAAACACCCTTATTTTCGCCCTATTTGACTCGATTTTTGCATGTTTACCTTCTGGCAAGTAAATTACCTTTGAGTTAAAGAAGTACACAAATAAATCGTTGTTGTTGCTGTAGAAATTAAGACACAAATTAATTTTTAGTGATCTGCTTGTCAAAATTCTCAGCTTGAGCTTTGAGAATAGGACCGGAAATTGGAAGGCCTTCTGAGTGAGCTTGAATGAACCATTCGTACAGGGAGTCATTGAGGCTGACATCTTTGGCTGTCTTCAGACTTTTAGTCCTGCTTCTTCTTCAACTTTGCAAAGCGACATTCCTAACTTTTCTTTGTGAGATTTCCAGCCACAAAGTGTTGATTCCGGTATTCCGTGGTCTCGTTCAATTTGAGTTTGACTTTTAGTCTTGATCGCATCAAGTGCGTGAAGCTTATCTTTCACAGAAAAAAGATTTTCTTTTTCTAGCAGTTTGTCCCATTCTGAGGAAAAAAAGTGCTGGTGGAACGCAGCAGGCCAGGCAGCATCTGGCCGAGATCCTTCGTCAGGACTAGTGGAAAACAGAGATAGTAAGAGATTTGAAAGTGGGAGGGGGAGGGAGAGATCCAAAATGATAGGAGAAGATAGGAGGGGAGGGATGAAACCAAGAGCTGGGAAGTTAATTGGCAAAAGGGATACAAGGCAGGAGAAGGGAGAATATGGATTAACATGGACATGGATGGACATGGAGTCCAATGACTCATTGTGTTATATCCGAATTTGCGTTAAATCAGGGTGCGTAAAATCGGGATTTCACTGTATAATGTATTTAATGTGCAAGAATAATTCATTAATGTTAAGTGCATTTTGATGGGATAACAAAAAATGTTGGGGTAAGCTTGCAAGGAGAGCTATGGTGCTGTATGAGTAATGACTGATGCATGATACTCCAAGACTATTTGAAGCTTAGGGAATTCAGTACTGTGAAAAAGTCTTGGGCACATATGTCTAAGACTTTTTCACAGTACTACTATGTATATATTACTAATGTTTCTCAAATGCTGATGCTTAATAATGAAAAGCATAAATAACAAATCTGTGATGAAATAGGGATTTATACACTTTGTCCAAAGAAAGAGATGACAAAAAAAGATTTAGAATGGAAATTTTGCTAAGAATTTTCCAGATTTTGATTTTGAACTTGTGATATTATATGTCCCATGAGTGAAGACCAGGTCTCAGGAAGCCCTTGATGGTAGTTTAAAACATTATGATTTTCTTCACTGGAAATCCCAATAAAATTCTTAATTAACCTTATATCATTTCATAGTGTATCTTATGAGCAGGGTGGACAGGTAATTTGCTTTGGAATGCATCAAGGAGTTGCCTACTCTTTGCTGTACGTAGTGAACCAAGTAGAGTGAAATTTCGTACTCTTAGAACAAAGTCATGAGTTTATGAACCACCTGGAAAGTGGAACTCAATTATTATTGTCACATATACTAAGTGCATTGAGATAGTACAAGAGAAATCAATAAAAGAATGCAGAATAATTGTTACAGAGTAGTGCAGTCAGATAATAGGATGCAGGGCCATAATGAGATAGATTGTGAGATTAAGAGTCCATTTTATTGTACTCGGAGACTACTCAGAAGAATAACTGTGGAACAGAAGCTCTCCTTGAGCCTGTTACATGTTTTCAAACTTTTGCATCTTCTGCCTGATGGGAGAGAGAAGACAGAATGCCGGGTGAGTGGAATCTTTGATTATACTGGCTGTTTTATGGAGACTGTGCAACGTGTAGACAGAGTCCATGGGGAGGAGATTAGTTTCCATGATGTGCTGAGCTGTGTCCACAATTCTCTGCCATTTCATGCTATCACAGGCAGAGCAGTTTCCATACCAAACTGTGATGCATCTGGACCGGATGCTTTCTATGGTGCATTAATGAAGAATAGCAAAGGTCAAAGGGGATATGCCAAATTTCTTTAGATCCGTGAGTAGGTAGAGGTGCCAGTATGCTTTCTTGGCCATGAGATCCATGTACGCAGTTGAACCAGGAAAGGCTATTGATGATGTTCACTCCTTGGAGCTTTAACTTCTCAACCTTCTTGGCCTCAGCACCATTAATGTAAAGACAAGAGTGTGCACTGCTCCCTTCCTGAAGTCAATGCCCAGCTTTTCTGCTGAATTAGAAAGTCACTCATGCCCAAGGCTTATAATTTTGCAACACAGCAAGAAGTGCTCTACATTGAGTATGACCGCAACATATAACATCTGGTGATAGATTAACAGAATTACATTGACACAGAGGGAATAGGCATAGATAGATAATATAGTGCAAATAATCAATGTGTGAGATGGGAAATGACAAATTTGCTTGCACTTTAATATTCATTACTTGTTTTTGATGGAAATTTGCACTCCAGTTTTTAATGCCGGAAGAAAATATATACCACTCTGTTTTCTGAACCCTTTCACTGCAGGAGGCAGGAAATGCTGCAGTGCTTCCAGATACTGCTCACTGGTAATGTGAAGTGTCAGCTTTTGAGTTACATGATGCAAGTTAAGTGCCAGAGTGTGTGATTGACAGAAATGTTGGACTTATAAAACAGACAACACTTTCCCAAACGTTCAGGAAGATCCATTTGTGAGAAGTAGTACTACAACTTAATCTAGCTCACTATTAATAATACCTCATGCTGAATGACAGTATTAACATTTCAAAATAAGTTTTGATTATAAGAAGCACAAACAAAAAAGTGATTATTTATGACAACATATTTTCTAAGGCACTCTTTTCAAGATTAACTAATTTAAATACAAAGCAGTGCACACTACTTTAGCAGACTTTTCATCCCTGGCCTTGTATCCAGAGGACTGAGTTACTGATTGGGCAGCAAGGGAATTTAAATCCAAATAATTCAATGAATGTAGAATAAAATATGTGTTACCTGCAATGGTTTCTGTGTAATAGTAGATCATCATGAAACACCCATCTCTTATTTTTCACCTGGTCTGGCCTAAGTGCAACTCCAGATCCACCGATGTGGCTGATTAATTATTTAACAGCTTGCAAATCCAAGTCCAGGGGGACAATAAACATTAGACAGTGAGTATCAGCAACGTCCCCATCTGTGAACAAATTAACATTGCCTTAGTTCTGAACTTTGCCATAGAACTGGAATACCGCTCAAAAGCTTCAGTCATGCAACAAAAATGAACATTGAATGCTCTGTGACAAATGTTTATGAACAATCTCCCAATAATCTTCCTGAATTGGATAGGCATTTGAAAAGAGATAATGTAAAATATTCTTGTTATACTGCAGAACATGGAACTAAATTAAGTGATTTCAGAACAAGCTCCAGGAAGATAAATATTGAATTCATCTTTCTTTTCATGTGCTGTGAATCTTATGATTCTAGTATTCAATAAATTTGATATGCTTGATGGAAATGCTGTCCAGATCACCTTTGAAGTTGAAGAGTATCAGAATTAAGTTTATTATCACTGACATACATTGTGAAATTTGTTGAAAACAGTACAGTGTGAGACATAAAAATAACTAAGTTGGCAATAAAAATATAACTTGCAACAGAGTAATGAGGTAGTGTTCATGGGTTTATCATAGTACACTGCTGGTATTTATGTTATTGAAGATGCTTAGGAAACATATTGTTAAAGGGAATGTCAATCACTCTGCTAAGGTAATATTTTAACTTCTGACATTTGTTCTCCCAATTTCCTGTAACGATGTTGGTGGAAAATACACAGAAAGCCTCGTGAACAATGGTTTGCATTGATGAATGAAAGTCCCCATCTTTACCCCTAAGATCCACTCACTATGTTTTCATTGTTTTCTGATTTCTCCTTTTTGACCCTGAATCATTAGTACTAAGCGGAAACCATAGATTTGTCCACCTACTTCCCCATATTTCTGAATTCCTAACCTGTCAACACTGCTTCCTCTGCCTCAGATGCCTTCCTTTGGTCTGCATTTTCCACCTCCTTTTTCCTAACTACAGAGTTCACTGTCCATCTGGACTCTCTGCACCTATTCATTGCTAATTGACAAGGTGGCACTGAGTGCCTTGAGCTTATACACTCTAACCTATTCATTTTTGAATGTGCAGCACTTGTTCACTAAGAAGCAACTTCGACATCATCAATAAACCCATGCACAAAGTGGTACTGTTGTATCTGACGAACTGACTTCAGCTCATTGAGGCCAAACATTGGCTCTCAATTCCTTGCTGGACCAGGATAGAACCTGCAAAAATGAGACCATTTGTTTCAATTGATATTGGATACGGAGCAGCATAACTACCAAGCACGGATACAATTCTTGCTTAAGGGAGATTTGTGTGTTTATATGTGCGTGTGTGTGGGGAGGGGGTGGGGGGGATCTTGAGGACTGAACCATAGCAACAGTAAAACAACATGAACCAATATAATGTTTACCGCACTGCTTCCTACCTTTTTTCACTTGGAGGATCATCAATAAATCAGGGATGTCATTGTAAGAAATGCAGGATCAACAACAGCACATGTGGAGGTGATGTGACAACTCAACAATATATTTATCACCATCAGAGGCTACGTATCTGATAGGCTGATATAAGTCAAATTATATCAATAAAATTATGCACTCCCATGCAGTACACCTTGGAGAAACAATTTCTTCTGCCAACTGCAAAGCGGTTTGGTGTCGTAGAGTCATGCATCAACTAACCCTGCAGCTAAGCAAGTCCATATTGTCCTCCTAGCTGCTCTTAATTTCCTGTGTTCTGTCCATAATCCTCCAAACCCCCTCCCCTCCATGTACCTATCCAAGTTCTTCTTAAATGATACTATTGATACTACTTTAATCACTCCCTCTGGCAGCTCATTCTATGTGTGGAAATCATTCCCCTCTCACCATAAGTCTATGGCATTAAATTTGGACTCCTCTAACCAGGGGGAAAAGAACGCTGATGTATTTTAATAGATGGTTAAACAGTCATATCAGGATGCCCTCCATGCCTTTGTTCCACCAAAATCAGGTTTATTATCACCAACATGTGACATGAAATTTGTTAACTTAGCAGCAGCAGTTCAATGCAATACATAATATAGAAGATAGAAAAATATAATAAAATAATAATAATAAATAAGTAAATCAATTGCAGTATACATTAATGAATAGATTAAAATTGTTCAAAACACAAAAATAATATATATTAAAAAAGTGAGGAAGTGTTGATGGGTTCAACGTCCATTTAGGAATTGGATGGCAGAGAGGAAGAAGCTGTTCCTGAATTGCTGAGTGTGTAACAGTGAGAAAAGGGCATGCCCTTGGTGCTGGGGGTCCATAAAAATGGCTGCTGCCTTTATGGGACACTGCTCCTTGAAGATGTCCTGGGAACTTAGTACTGTAGGCTAGTACTCAAGATGCTGAAGACTAAATTTACAACCCTCTGCAGCTTCTTTTGGTCCTGTGCAGTAGCAACCCCCCCCCCCCACCCCACTAATACCAGACAGTGCTGCAGCTTGTCAGAATGTCCTTCACGGTACATCTATAGAAGTTTTTGAGTGTATGTTGACATACCAAATCTCTTGAAACTCGTAATGAAGTATAGTTGCGGTCTTGCCTTCTTTATAACTGCATCGATATGCTGGGACCAGGAGGTTAGGTTCTCAGAGATATTGATACCCAGGAACTTGAAACTGCTCACTCTCTCCACTTCTGATCCCTCTATGAGGACTGGTATGTGTTCCTTCGTCTTACCCTTCCTAAGTCCACAATCAGCTCTTTTGTCTTACTGACATTGAGTGCAAGGTTGTTGCTGCGACACCATTCTACTAGTTGGTATATCTCACTCCTGTACGCCCTCTCGTCACCACCTGAGATTCTACCAATAATGGTTGTATCACCACCAAATTTATAGAAGGTATCTGAGCTATGCCTTGCCACACAGTCATGGGTTTAGGGAGAGTAGAGAAGTGGCCTAAGCACACACCCCTGAGGTGTACCAGTGTTGATCATCGGCGAGGAGGAGATGTTATCACCGATCCACACAGATTGTGGTCTTCTGGTTAGGAAGTTGAGGATCCAATTGCAGAGGGAGGTACAGAGGCTCAGGTTCTGTAACTTCTCAATCAGGACTGAAGGAATGATAGTATTGAATGCTGAGCTATAGTCAATGAACAGCATCCAGGAGGTCTAAGGCTGTGTGAAGAGCCATTGAGTTTGCATCTGCGGTTGACCTATTGTGGCGATAGGCAAATTGCAATGGATCCAGGTCCTTGCTGAGGCAAGAGTTTAGGTCTAGTCGTGACCAACCTCTCAAACCATTTCATCACTGTAGATGTGAGTGCTACAGGCGTTAGTCATTAAGGTTGCTCACATTATTCTTCTTGGGTACTTCTTACAGTCCCTATTGCCCTTTCATTCATAGTACATCCTAATCAGGGGTGACTTTCCAAAATGTATTATCTCACAATTATCTGTATTGAAATTCATTGAGTACTTCTCAGCCTACATCTCTAACTGATGAAGTTCCCCCTATAAAGGGTGTAGAGGAGATTTACAAGGATGTTATCTGGATTGGGGAGCATGCCTTATGAGAATAGGTTGAGTGAACTCGGCCTATTCTCCTTGAAGTGATGGAGGATGAGAGGTGACCTGATAGAGGTGTATAAGATGATGTGTTGCATTGATCGTGTGGGTAGTCAGAGGCTTTTTCCCAGGGCTGAAATGGTTGTCCCAACAGGACACAGGTTTAAGGTGCTGGGGAGTAGGTACAGAGGAGATGTCAGGGGTAAGTTTTTTACTCAGAGAGTGGTGAGTGCATGGAATGGGCTGCTGGCAACAGAGATGGAGGCAGATATGATAGGGTTTTTTAAGAGACTTTTAGATAGGTACTTGGAGCTTAGAAAAATAGAGGGCTATAGGTAAGCCTAGTAATTTCTAAGGTAGGGACATGCTCGGCACAACTTAGTGGGCTGAAGGGCCTGTATTGTGCTGTAGGTTTTCTATGTTTCTATAATCTATAACTTTCTTCTCGATCAATGATATTTCTTAATTTCATGCCATCTGCAAACTTGCTGATCACACTTCCAAATCATTTATATCCAAATTATTTATATAAATAATGAATATGGAGGGTCCCACACCAATCGCCACAGCACATTGCTTGTCACCAGTCTCCATTCTGCCTTCATCCATGAATCTCTGCTTCGTACCTCCAAGCTAGTTTTAAATCCACCTAACTAGCTTTTCCTGTAATCCATAGGACCTAACTTTCCAGTCCAGCCTGCAATGCAGGACCTTGTTGAAGGCCTTGCTGAAATCTAAATAGACAATATCCCCTGCTCTGTGTGACTTCCCCCTCACAAGACCATGCTGACTCCCTCTAATCAGACCCTGTCTATTCAAATGCTGGTGGATCTTTTCCTTCAGAGTTGCCTCCAGTAACTTTCCCACCACTGATTTCAAGCTGGCCAGCCTGTAGTTGCCTGACCTGTTGTTGTGGAACAATACAAGTCACCTCCTAGTCTTCAGGAACTTCACCAGTGACTAATGATGAAGCAAATATCTCTGCAAGGTCCTGTACATTTTCTTCTGTTGCCTCCCACAAAATCCAAGGATATACTTGATTAGAACCTGGGGCTTTATCCACCTTAATGTGCTACAAGTACTCCCTCCTTGCCAATATGAATGTCCGCCAAAATACTTCCATCTCTTACCCTTATCTCTTGAGCAACCATGATCTGGAACAATACATTAATTAAAATAAATTGTTGGTCAGACAATTTGGTTTTACCTTTTTAATTCACTCAATTATCATTAAACCATTATGTGATTCTTGAGTACGAAAAAGGGCCAATGTATTTGTAGATTCACTGGGATCCCAATTTTGTTTTGCATTTCTCTTTGTGGCAGTTTTTTTTACATCTGACCTTCTCAGCCTGTTTGGTGGAGTTTGGAGTGTTCATTATGAGTTAACTTTGCGCAGTAGACTTTCACTTCAGCATTTCGGTAGTTTAGTTCCTTTTTTTGTCATTTTTTTACTGTTAACGCTACTATCTGTGCTGACCTTGAATAGAAACCTACTGTGGTTATGATGACAGGAAAGCAATATGCATACAGGGATATGATTATTTAAGTACTAAAGGTTCTTCAAGAAAATCAATTCTAATAAAAATGTTCCATCACAAGAATCACCTTTTATATGAGCACTAGATCATCCTGCCAATTTTTATTGATGCAGCACTGATGATGACATAAACCCTCTGTCTATTTTGACCACTTGAATATCATGGCGTGTAGTTATTGTGGATGGATGTAAGGTTTCTCCTGATCTATAAATAGATTGTCGTTGATTTCCTTAAAAGGATTGGCGTTATGACTGTTAGATAAAGTTGTGAATGATGTATGACTGGCCATAGGAGCTTATAGCAAAATTTTTTTATATGAGGATATGTTAAATTTAAGTTTGAGACTCAAGAATCTTTTCTTTAAGTTGTTTAAGTAAATGCAGCAGATTAGTACTGCCAGAGCAATAAGTTGCAGAAAGATAAGAAAAGAATGAGGTATGAAAAGATTAGTTTCCATACCATGGAATGAAATATCTATGTTGCACACAATTAGTGAAAATCTTCATGGACTGAAGAACTTTCTCTGGTACTTGCTACCAAACAGGAAGTGATTACCGTGCTTAATAAGAGCAATTATGATTAGTTTGTAGGAAAGTAGAAAATGATGAGAATTTCTCCCTAATTCCAGAACTACAAACTATATTTTGTGATACAGTTCACATATTCCAACATGCCTTGATAATATTGTAAAGGTAAACAAAATAAAGAGTATGGATAGAGACAAAAGGAAAAGTCAAAAGCAAATGCTGTGGGTAAAAGACAGACAATAAGGTATGATTCACATAATCTTGTCTTAGAATTAAAGAGAAAATAGCTTAAGTTTGCTCATTAAATTATAAGATGTGGCAAATTGTAAAGAAAATTGTGAACGACCACATGAATACAAAGGGAGTACTTGTCTTTCATCCTTGTTGCTTTTTGAACTGTGCAGAAATTATAGGGAGCAGTTAAGAATCAAGAACAGGGGAGTTCAACTGAGGTGCAATTCAAAGCTGCAATTCAGTGTGAAAATGTGTGAATGTATTAAGTATCACCTAAATAGACCAAATCCCAATGGACTACAAGAGCAAGATCTTCAAGATCTGGTGTCTGAAAAAAAATACAGTGCAGGTAAATAGGAAACTTTAGTGTTATATTAAGATCTATAAAAGCAACATAAAGAAAGTGCTTAATCCTGCAATACCTTTGAGAATTGTTAGAATTTGCAGTTTTGGACACAAAATACTGACTGATTCAGCTTGACTAGTCTTTTATCATTCTCATCCCCTTTGGTCTTTCTTTTCCTACAAATTGTTGTGGCAATAGTTACATTGAAACTTGTGTGGTTGGATGTTATCAATGAAGTTTGGTAAGGCGGATGCACTCTAGGGACAGATGTTGCAGATAGAAATGGTTAGTAATTTACTATCCTCCTGCGTTCCACATTGAATGTAAGAGAGAATGACATGGAAAAGCACATAGTTCCTCCTAATGTGAAACTGGAAATTGAATATTAGCTTTATTTGTCACATGTACATTGAAACAGCGAAATGCATCGTTTGGGCATAGCCCACAAGTGTTTCACTTTTTGGCACCAATATGTCATGCCCACAACATACTAACCCTACCTTGTACATCTTTGAGATTTAGAAGGAAACCCAGGCAGTAATAGTGAGAACATACATACTCCTTGCAGACAGTGGCAGGAATTGAATCCCAATCTTACAACTAGTGTTTCAAGCATTTTGCTGACTGCTTCGCTACTGCAAAACCACAGAAATGGTGAAAGAACTTGTGGGTCTTGTGGCAGTTGTAGCCCCTGTATCACATAAATATTTAGTTATGTTCTATTTTCACTCAAGTTTGTAGTCTAAGACTGACATTTTGACAAGAAGGAGAACCAAAGATTTATTTTCATTCCTTTTAATATGACATTCAATATGACATTGTATTCTTTTTATACAACATTATCATATGGGAGCAAACAGACTTAAATTACTAACAAATATTCAAAGGCCTGAAAAATTTATCCAGTGATATAAGTTTGAAAAGGAATTTAAGTTTAAATAAATCCATAGATTTGAAATTAAAAATTAGCTTCAGTAAAGTCTACCAGGAAAGTTTAACAAAAATACATTCAGTTCACTGATGTTCTCCAGGGAAGGAAATCTGTCTGCAGTAATAGTTCAGTCCCAGCAAGGTACACAAGGCTTTCTGGAATTCCCTCATGTTAAGTGACTAGTGGTGACTAATGGTGACTACTGTACAACACTAACCTGGTTGGAGCCCACAACTCTGAGAATAAATTGTGAAGGAATGAACTTGGTGGTCCCTTTAGAATCCGAATCAAGCTTAATATCACTGGTATATGCCATGAAATTTGTTGTTTTCTGGCAGCAGTTTAGTGTAATAATACATAATAAAAAAGTACAAATTATATTCATATGCTCAACATTCAGCTAGATCCAATTCAGTACTGATAAACGAATAAAGCAAAAAAAAGGAGACAGATTTTCAATCACTCTGCTGCTTCTCATGGACAATTGGCTATAGATTTGCCAAAACCTGATTCAAAAACATAAAGATTGCTCACCTATACAATGATGCTGAGTACCCAAGACAAGATGCTTTTTTTTATCATTGTGTGTGCCTGGTGCTAATGCTGATGCTAATAGACATTCAGGAAGCATGGCCCTATAACAGTAGCTGTTTCATTGATGTGATGCAAAATTATACTCCTCTGCATAAATACAAATTTAAATAGATTTACATTGGGCTCCTGTATAAATGTTAATATTATGCTGGAACTCTCCAGAGGAATGGTGAAACATCATTTACTTAAAGTAGACGTTCTTCCAGCATAGCTAGCTGATTGCAGAATAGTTATTCAAGAAGGAAATCTCATGGATATTATTTGGCATTTCAGCCTAATTGGGCATAGACATTGTTATCTATTGTTTTCAATTTTTGCTTGCAAACATGTTTGGTTGCTGCACAGAACCAAGCAATGCCAATTATATTGTACCTGTAATGAATATCATTTTGAGCTACAGGTTCTGGGTGAGTAAAATAGGTTCTAAGATTTTTCTAAAGAGCGTTAGTATTTCAGATGATGCTGGCATTATTATCAAGCTGTGGTACAAGGTGACTGGAAACTGCTTTGATACTTCCCTCTGAAGTAATAGGTATAGTGCTGCTGAAGCAACTCTGTAACAGAAAAATCTAAATATTGCTTGCTGTTTTATAAAAGTTAGTCATACATTATGGAGATGCATGAAGTATTTGCAATTCAGACAAACTCTTCTCTAAAGCCAATATAGAAATACCACTTTTTTCAGATCTTAATTGTTGTTTATTTCTAGCATGCTAATTCTAGCTCACATCAACCTTTAGATGCTTTAAAACTGTGCGTTCAATCTAGATAATAATACAATCTGAAGAAGGTACTACTCCACATAGTCTGTGTTTTTCTGCAAGGCCTTATGTAATGGATTTGATAGACACCAAGTGACAATGTAGCATTGTCTCAAAAGCATAAGTGACTCTTCCTATTAACTGCTTAGAATTAGTTATAACAGTTCTTCCTTGTTTTGCAAGAAAGAAGATGCTTTACCTTGCTGAATTAGGAACACATCCTTCCTCCCCTCCCCCCCCCATCACCCAGTCACCACCATTTTCTTTGATCTTTAATTTCATATAAGGTGATTTCCTCACTATATCCTTGTTCTGATTCTGTTCTGTAGAGATGGGTGCAGTGCAGTTGGAAATATGTTCTATACACGGAGTAGATTTCAAAGTGTTTCCTCATAGTGTTTTGATTACCCGATCTTTGATGGTCCTTTGTTTTGTAACGTCCCCTCTCCATACTAAGAAAGAATATGCAGATAATATCTTAAATTTTTAAAATGTCATTGTGAAGATGATTAAAACTTGACTGAAAGTAATGAAAAACAAACACCTGTTTTGTGTTGCCACTCTAACAGCTCACGATGATTTTAACTTGCAGTTCAGATTCGGAATCAAAATTAGGTTTAATATCATTGGCATATGTCATGAAATTTGTTATTTTGTGGCAGCTGTACATTGCAATACATAATAATAAAACTATAAATGACAACATTTATATATATATATATATATCAGTCCTAGAAATGCTGGGCCACAAAATGAAATACAGTGGAGAGTACCGTTATAACCCCCGCTGCAGATGACAATTGTGAGGCAAAGTGTAAACCACAAAGGTGGAGGTCTGTAGATTAAATAAGCTGCAGAAAAATGGGAAGACCAAAGACTCATCTTGGCTACTAAGGAGGTACAGAGATATGTCCACAGCAGAAGCACTGGAAACTGCTAAGCAATGGTTAATAGCTCTGGCTACAAGACTACAGAGGTACACTAAGGGCACAAAGGCCAAGTGAATAAATGCACTCTTCTCCAGAGAACCA
This sequence comes from Hypanus sabinus, assembly GCF_030144855.1. Taxonomy (NCBI): domain Eukaryota; kingdom Metazoa; phylum Chordata; class Chondrichthyes; order Myliobatiformes; family Dasyatidae; genus Hypanus; species Hypanus sabinus. The sequence goes on along the minus strand of NC_082719.1, from coordinate 41,385,580 downwards.
GGAAAAATATTCACACTGTTCCAGAGGAAAAACATGACAGGACCTGAACCAAACAAAACAGCAACGGAGGAGTACTGGAGGAGTATATGGGAGATAGAAGCATCACATAACACCAGTGCGCGATGGTTAAAGAACCCACAAGCAAGTCTTGGCAATCTTCCAGAGGAAGAACCAGTCACCATCCCAGCAGTAGGTGTCCAGTAGCGGGCAGCAAGTACAGTGTGAAGAACTGGATATTAGCAGGGCCTGACATGTTCCACCCCTATTGGCTGAAGAAACTAACAGCATTACATACACAGCTGGCAGCTCAAATGAACCAATGGCTTGGAGCAGGCTCCCACCCTGAATGGCTAACTCAAGCAAGGACAGTACTCACAGTGAAGTATCCTCACAAAGGAGCAACTCCATCAAAGTACTAGTGTATAACCTGCCTATCAACAACATGGAAGTTCCTGCCAGGCATCATCGCCACCAAGCTGAAGGAACATTTGTGTAAACTCCTAAGCCTTGCTCAGAGGGGGATTTGTTATGAAACTAGAGGCTCCAAGCACTAACTACTGGTAGAAAAAGCCGTCCTATGAGACTTCAAGACCAGGAAAACCAACCTATGCAGAACCTGGATTGACTACCAGAAAGCATACGACTCAATGCCCCACACATGGATCCTGGATTGCCTGACTTTGTACAAGATCAACTAGGCACTGACCTTCATCAAGAGCTCAATGGGCCATTGGAGGACAATGCTGGAAGTTCACTCAAAGCCAATAGCACGTCACTATTAGACATGGAATATACCAGGGTGATGCACTATCCCCACTGTTGTTCTGCATAGGTTTGAATCCCCTCAGCTAGATCACCTCAAAGAGTAGATATGGGTACAGGTTCAAGGGTGAAGTGACCATCAACCATCTCTTGTACATGGTTGACATCAAGCTGTATGCCAGAAATGAAAAGATACGTTGACTCACTAATCCATCTAATAAGGCTGTACAAGCAGAGACATTGGGATGTCATCTGGACTGGAAAAGTGCAGCTGGATGGTAGTGAAAAGAGGCAAACATCAAGACTGAAGGAGTTGAGTTACCTGAAGGCCACACACCAGTGTTCGTGGGTTCATTATTCATTCAGAAATCAGATAGCAGAGGGGAAGAAGATGTTCCTGAAGCACTGAGTGTGTGTTTCAAGGCTCCTTGATGCACTACATCCTTGATGGTAGCAATGAGAAGAGTGCATGTGTTGGGTGATGGGGTCTCGAATGATGGAATCTGCCTTTTTTGAGACATTACATTTGTAACGTATCCTGGATGCTGGGGAGACTCGTGCCAATGAAGGAGCTGGTGGAGTTTACTGCTTTATGCAGCTTTTTCTCATCCTGTACCATGGCCCCTCCAGACCCGATGGTGATGCAAGAACATCAGACGTTCTGAAGTTGGCCTCCGAGATAGAGTTCGCAGGGTCACCAGATACTGCAGAGACTGGCACAGATGTAGTTGTATTCCCCTCCTATTCAAAGCTTGCACAATTGGAATTGAACTCATCTGCGTGTGTAAAGTGTGCATAAAAGGCGTTCAGCTCACTTGTGATGAGAGCTGAAGGTACATCTCTCCAAGGTACACCTGTAAAAATTTGTGAGTGTCTTTGGTGACATACCAATTCTCTTCAAACTCTTTGTGAAATATAGCCACTGTTGTACCTTAGTTGTAAGAACGTCAATATGTTGGGGCCAGAATGGATCTTCAGAGATATTGACACCCAGAAACTTGAAAATGCTCACCCTTTCCACTTCTGATTTCTCAATAAGTACTGGTGTGTGTTCCCTTCACTTCCCTTCCTGAAGTCTGCATCAATTCCTTGGTCTTACTGATGTTGAGTGCAAGGTTGTTGCTGCAACATCACTCAACCAGCTGATCTTACTTACTCCTGTATGCCTGGTCATCACCATCAAAAATTTTGTCAACTATTGTTGTGTCATTGGCAAATTTATAGATGGTGTTTGAACTGTGCCTAGTCACTCAACTGTGGTGTGAAGTGTAGAGCAGTCAGCTAAGCATGTATCCTTGACGTGCGCCAGTGCTGATTTTCAGTGAGGAGCAGATGTTATTTCCAATTCGCACTGCCTGTGGACTCCCTGTGAGGAAGTCTAGGATCCAGTTGCAGATGGAAGCACAGGTTTTGGAGCTTGGTGATTAGATCAGATGGTTTAATTATGTTGAACACTGAGCTGTAGTCAATAAACAGCAGTCAGATATAGGTATTACTATTGTCTAAGTGATACAAGACTGAGTGGAGAGTAAGTGAGATTGCATCCACTGTAGATCTATTGGGGAGGTAGGAAAATTGCAGAGAGTCCAGGTCCTTCCTTAGGCAGGACTTGATTCTGGCCATGACCAACCTCTCAAAGCACTTCATCACAGTAGATGTGAGCGCCACTGGGTGATAGTCATTGTCTCAGCTCATACTGCTCTTCTTGGGCACTGGTGAGATTGTCAGTCTTTACAAGCAGGTGGTACCTCCAACTGCAGCAGTGAGAGATTGAACACTCCTGCCAGTTCTTTAGCACAGGTTTTGAGTGCCCTACCAGGTACACCATTGGGGTTTGACGTCTTGTGAGGGTGCACCCTCTTGAAAGATGTTCTGACATTGGCCTCCGAGATTGAGTTCACAGGGTCACCAGATGCTGCAGGGATTGGCACAGATGTAGTTTTATTTCCCCCCTTTTAAAGCTTGCACAATTGGTTTTGATCTCATCTGGGAGTGTAAAGTGTACATAAAAGGCATTCAGCTCACTTGTGATGAGAGTAATTTTCTTATGTACAAGTAAACAGATACATTAACTGGAATAAAACATTTATTCCTCTATCTGTATTACTGTCAAACCATGCCTCTTTCATCATGTTAGTTTTCATAAAACAAAGGAGATTTGGGCAGCAGTGTAATAGTAAATTGTGTTTGACTGTATTGGAAATGTAATTAATGTTTTATGCCATTATCCAAGATTTCAATAACGTTATGTCACATTTAATCTGACATAAATGTAGAAGTGCTATTAAAATTAAATAAACCAGATATTGGCCCAGATTTTTTGATTGCAATAAAGACAAAACTTGTAACATTCACAATCAATATTCTGTGAAACTGAAAGCAACTTCTGTCCTCTTATGCATGTATTAACCTGAAAAGCTCAAAGTTCCTGACAATATTCAGTGCTCCACCAGAGAATACACTGTTTGAAGCCTTCACAACCAGTTTCAGGTGTGATCATTAGAGCTATTGTGAATTTAGGCTATGTATGAATTTGTCCCACTATAAAGTGTCCTGAATGTCATGGAGACATAGAAAACTACACCATAGAAACAGGCCCTTTGGCCCACCTATTCTGTGCTGAATGATTAATCTGTCTTGTCTCATTGACTTGCACCTGGACCATAGCCCTCTCATTCATGTACCTGCTATGTTTGATTTTTAACAAAGACAAGTTTAATGTAGGTTTAAATGCTAACACATCTTTATTCAGACACTCTCGGCATGATGGCTTGTAGCTCCAAACTTTAACACATGCTCCCTATTCACCAACATCACTTCTGGTTCCTGGATGAACCACCCACATTGCACACTGGGAACTGAAGTTCTTTATTGTATACACCATAATAATATAGTACCTATTCAAATTTCACTTAAACGTTGAAATTGAACCCAAATCCACCATTTGTTCAGGTGGCTCTTTCCACACTCTCACTACCCTCTGAATGAAGAAGTTCCACTCATGTTCCCGTTAATCATTTCATCTTTCATCCTTAAGCCATAATCTCTAGTTCTAGTCTCACACAACCTCATTAGAGAAAGCCTGCTTACATTTACCCCACAAATCCCTCATAATTTTGTATACCTCCATCAACTCTCTCTCCCCATTCTTCTGCACTCTAGGGAATAAAATCCTAACCTACTCAATCTTCCTCTAAAACTCAGGTCCTCAAGTTCTGGTACCGTCCTTGTAAATTTTCTCACTACTCTTTCAATCTTATTGATAGCATTCCTGTGAGCAGAACGACATTTGGTGCTGTTTTGCCTCATTTCTATATACTTGATTAATTAGATTTTGGAAAACATTGGTAAACGTCTGGAAGGTCAAAATGTTAATTTAGCTCTTTCTGATCTTGTACCATGTGAAGTCTGTAAAATGTTTGTTTATAGTAATTAGATTCTTTGTTGGATTCTTTCTTAGTCTTAGGCACCATTAACGTGAGGATGTCTGACAATCACTAAGTGTCTCTTGATCACTTGTGAGATAGGTTGATGGATTCTTTCTTAGTGTCTACATTTGAACTTATTGTCAATGTCTCTAGACGTTAATGTATTTTCGTAATTCCAAGGAATGTTGAGATAATATGAGATAATAGGGAGTGCCCATTAAAATATCAAATTGATTTATGAGGGTATGCTGAACACTGTGTTAATGGACAAAGTCAAAATTAAATTTATTATCAGAGTACATATATGTCACCACATATAACCCTGAGATTCTTCTTCTGCGGGCATACTTAGCAAATCTGTAGAATAGTAACTAAACTGTAAACAAACTCTACAAATGCAGATATAAATAAATAACAATAAATAACAAGCATGAAATAAGAATATAACAGAGTCCTTAAATGAGTGAAATTGTCCCCTTTTATTTAAGAGCCTGACTGTTCCTGTACCTGTACCTCCTACTTGATGGCAGCAGCAAAAAAGACCATGTCCTGGGTGGTGAGGATCTTTGATGGTGGATGCTACTTTTCTACGGTGATTTTTCACGTAGATGTGCTCAGTGGTTGGGAGGGTTTTACCCGTGACGTACTGTGCCGAATCCACTACCTTTTGTAGGATTTTCCGCTCAGAGGCATTGATGTTCTCATACCAGGCCATAATGCAGCCAGTCACCACACTTTCCGTCACACAGCTATATAAGCTTGCCAAGGTTTTCAATGACAGGCTGAACCTCCTCAGACCCTGAGGAAGTAGATGTGCTGCCATACTTTCTTTGCAATAATATTTATATAATGAGTCCAAGTTAGGTCCTCTGACATAGTGACAACCAGGAATTTAACATTACTGACCCTCCCTACCTCTGATTCTCAGATGATTCCTGGCTCATAGACCTCTGGTTTTCCTCCTCTGAATTCTATAATCAGTTCTATGGTCTTAATGATACTAAGTGAGAGGTTGTTGGTATTACACCACTCAGACAAGTAGTCAATCTCCCTCCAGTATGCTGATTCATCAGCCTACTGCCCACAATAGAGGTGTCGTCAGCGAACTTGTATATGGTTTTGGAGCTGTACTTAGCCACACTGTCATAGGTGTAAAATGAGTAGATATCGGGGCTAGGTATACAACCCTGAGGTGCTCCTGTGCTGATGGAAATTGTGGAGGACATGTTTTTTTGCCAATGCATACTGAGTGGGGTCTACCAGTGAGGAAATCCAGGATCCAATTATACAAGGGGGTATTGAGGCTTAGGTCTTGGAGTTTAGTGATTAGTTTTGAGGGCATGATGATGTTAATTGCCAAGCTGTAATCAATAAAGAGCACCCAGATGTCTGCATCTTTGCTGTCCAGATGTTCCAGTGTTATGTAAAGAGCCAATGAGATAGCATATGCTATAGACTTGCAGCTTTGGTAGGCAAAATGGAGTTGATTCAAGTCACCATTCAGACAGGAGCTGATATGCTTCAATACCAGCTTCTCAAAATACTTCATCACTGTGGATGTAAGTGCAGGTGGGTACAATACACTGCTGGAGAGAAAGGTTGACGGTATCCATGAATATACCAGCTAGGTGGTCGGCATAGGTCTTTAGTACTCAGCCAAGTACTTTGTCCGGAACCGATGCTTTCCTTGGATTCACTCTCTTGAACGCAGCCAACATGTCATCTTCAGATACTGAGACCAAAAGATCATCAGGAGACATGGGGATCCGCGATGGTTCCTCCCTGTTCTGGTGAAGGCATTAAGCTCATCGAGAAGAGAAGCTCTGCTGTCCCCTATGTTGAAAGATTTAGCTTCGTAGGACATTATGGCACTCAAACCTTGTCAAGGCTGTTAAGCGTTCCTTGATGATTCCAGTCTAGTCTGGAATCTCCACTGCTCCCTCAAGGTGGCTTTCTGGAGATCATACCTGCACCTCCTGTGGCATTCTTGATCTCCAGATTTGAATGCCTCTGATCTGGCTCTCAGCAGGTTCTGGATTTCATTGTTTATCCGGGGCTTATGATTGGGAAAAACCCTGAACGATTCTGTGGGACAATTTTCTGCAGCTGTTTTAATAAAGGCAATCAATCCTGGAATAGTCATTTGATATGTGTTTCATAAAAAAGCAGGATGTGTTGAGATAAAACATCAAAGAGTTTTTTGAAGAGACATCTATTTCTCGATATCTCAGCCTTGTGAAGGTTGTGAATATACCTTTCCCGGCGTTACTGGATTTCGCTAAGGGCTGGAAATCATGATTGGTGCCTAAGACCCCGAATGGTTCACAAGTGAGTCACAGTTCAGAGTTCTGCTGACAACAGCAACTACCAAATGGACTTGTGAGCCCTGAAGCCTTTGTGCCTTGCAGAATTTTTTGTGGAAATCTTTATGACTTGCTATGAAGTAGTTTGTGTGGCTTATTTATGCTTTCTATTTTATGATTACAAATTAGGCTTAAGTTATTTTGTTGTGCTTGTATGTTTACTACCACACTTGAATTGTTGGGACTGATTAATCTAGCCCATTGCAAGACTCTGTGTCCATTTCTTGTGTAAATACAGATGCAAAAAAAAACAATTTAAAATCTTCCCCATCTCTTTTGGCTCCATGGACGGATGACAACTTTGATCTTCAAGAGGACCAATTTTGTCCCTTACGATCCTTTTGCTCCTGGTATACCTGTAGACACCCATGGGATTCTCCTTCACCCCTTCTCCTAGACCAACTACATACCTTCTTTATTCTGGTATATTCCCTTTCCTTTCCAGTCCTGATGAAGGGTATCAGCTCAGGTTATTACATAACAGGGTGGGAAGAGGAATAGTCCAAGTAGCTGTGAGAGTCTGTGGGTTTATAATAGATATCAGTAGATAAGCTGTTTCCAGAGATAGAGACAGAGAGATCAAGAAAGGGAAGAGACGTGTTGGAAATGGACCAGGTGAGTTTGAGGGCAGGGTGGAAGCTGCAGGCACAGTGGATGACGTCGATGAGCTCTGCATGGGTGCAGGAAGCAGCACCAATGCAGCATAGGAAAAGTGCTGAACAGTCACCAATGTAAGCTTGGAACATAGACTGTTCCACGTAGCCGATAAACAGGCAAGCATAGCTGGGACCCATGTGAATGCAAACGGCTACACCTTTTGTCTGAAGGAAGTGGAAGGAGCCAAAGGAAAATCATTTAGAATGAGGACAAGTTCTGCCAGATGGTGGACAGCGGTAAAATGGTTATATCTATAATGTTGAAAGTAAAGGAACTCTGGAAGACTGAGCTTCCAGCCCTTCCCCTCCTATAACGAAACCTCACTAATGGCTACAGTGTAATAATTCCATGTGCTGATCCACGTTTCCTGGAACACTTTTTGCTTTGAAAGTACACAGCTCTGTACATTAGTCCCACCATGCTCAACCTTTCGATTTCTGTCTTTGTATGTAGGCTTAACAACAATTTTACCACCACTCCACTATCTGCTTTGGCCCTTTGTTCCCATCCCCCTGCAACTCTAGTTTAAAATTCCCTATGCAGTATCAGCAAACCTTCCTGCAATGAAATTAGTCCTCTTCCAGTTCAGGTGCAAACTGTCCTCTTTGTACAGGTCCTACCTTCCTTGGAAGAGAAACCAATGATCCAAAAATCTGAAGCCCATTCTGCTGCACCATCTCATTAGCTAAGTGTTAAATTGTTTTATATTCCTATTTCTGGCTTCACTAGTACTGTGCATGGCACAGGTAGCAATTCTGAGATCACAAACCTTGATGTCCTAAAGTTTATCTCAGGATCTAATGATCTGAGTTCACTTTGCAGCACCTCACAGACCTTCCTACCCATGTCATTGGTACTGATATGAACCAGGGCCTCTGGCTTTCCCCCCTCCCACTTAAGAATGCCGTGGACTTAATCTGAAGCATCCCTGACTCTGGTACCTGGGAGGCTACATACCATCATGGAATTTCATTGTTGTCCATGGAATTCCTGCCTGTTCCTCTAACTATTACATCCCTTGTCAGTACAGCTCATTGCCTCTAACCCCTCCCTTCCCCTCAGAGGGAGGGAACAGAGCTAGACTCAGTGCCAGAGACCTGACTTCTGAGGCTCTCCTCTGCTAGGTCAGCTCCCCACTCCTCACAACAATATCCAAAGTGGTAAACCTTTTAGTGCGAGGAGGAGCCACAGAGGTAATCTGCACTGGCTGCCTATCGCTTTCCCTCTCCTGACGATCAACCAGTTATTTATATCTTATACACTGAGTGTAGCAATCTCCCTGTATCACCTGTCAATCAACCCCTCAGCCTTCTGACTATCCTGGAGTTCATCCAGCTCCAGTTCCAATTCCTTAATCTGTATGATGCTGCTGCTGGATGAGTCATTAGGGTCACTGGAGGACTCCCTGCCTTCTCACATTCCACAAGAAGAATATTCTGCTATCCTGCCTGGCATTTCCACTGCTCTGATAGTGCAATAAAAATAAAGAAAGAAAATAAAATGTAAAAAGTCTACCTACAACTATTGTCTCTCTGACCCAAAGACGAAACTCCTCATTCTAATGTTGGCCCACTCACACAATAGTCACTCCCCTTCAACCTAACTTCTTTTTATTGACCCTTGCCAAGTGCCTAATTGCACATGATCCAATGTCTCCTAGCAATCTGTGGAGTGCAGAATGTCCCGATTGCCTCTGCTTGCTTCTTTTGAAATCACTCTCCCACTATGCACAAAACAACATCTCCTAGCAATGTGTGGCACGCAGAATGTGTCTTGCTTAGTTGCAGGGAGTTGAGACATTTTAATGATAAGCCAGAATACTCCTCTGCAAAACATAAAATTGGTATGATAGAAAGCAAGCTGCAATGTCTCTGACACATGAAATCACCTAAACCTCAGTTAAATGTTACTGTAGGCAGAAAAGGAGCAGTTATTGTTTTAATTAACTAGAATGAGTTTTTACATTGTTTGATAAAGTCTCATTGTACACTATCAAAAGAAGAGATTGCCTTGTCAGTTTTCAAAAAAAAATCTCTTAAGTAGCCTCCTACTGAGAATCAGCAGTCTGCACTTGTGCTTGCTAAACTAGCTCAGAGCTCTGTATACATTTTGTGCTTATTTTATTTCCCATCCGTTCTATATGAGTGATCTTTTATTAATTTATGTCAAATATTTCAGTAGTGAATTATGAAGGCTGTAAAAGTGGATTTCCATTACCTGAACTGCCACAATGCTGAGGTACACTGAAGAAGCAATGTTGTTACATTTTAAACATACAGGAATTGGCAAAATCAGTCAACAGGGACAGGGGATCATCATCATGTGCCATACTCTGCCAGAGCCTCGGCGACCACTTTCTTCCACTGCAATCTGTCAGCAGTCAAACCTTTTGCATCTCTGACGGTGAGGCTGGTCCACTTCTTTATGTTGTAGATCCAGGTTGTCCTCTGTCTGCCTTGGGAACAGCTTCCTTCTACTATACCTTCAAGCGCAGTGCGTTCCAGTGTGTCATCAGTTCTTGAGGTGTGTCCAAAATAACGAAGTTTCCTTTGGATAATGGTTTCCAGAAGTATTGGTTTCATGCCAATCTTTTCTAGGATAAAATTGTTGGGATAGCCATAACAATAAAGATGTTATTTTAGAGAAAAGAGAAACAAAAGAGGAACAACAATGGGAAATTGTTAATGCAATGTTCAACAGAGTGCAGGAAAAAGCATATTCTACTGAAGGAAAGGACTAACTAAACACTCAAGAGACTCCATGGATGAATGAAGACATAAGGGAACAATTGCAGGCAAGCAAAGAGGCATTCATTAACTATAAATGCAGCAGAGCAGTTCATGATTAGAGAGAACATGAAGGGATTAGGAGAGAAGTCAAACAAAGCATTTAGGAAGGGAAAGATAAATTAATTTCCAAGGAATATGAAACAAAATGAAATATTTTATAGAAGCATTAATAAAAAAGGAAAGCTGGAGAGGGTAAATGGACCTTTAGGGATAGTGAGGACAATACCACTATCACAATCCCTCTGGCAATCCCCCACCTGGCTATTTACCACAGGAATTGGGCCTCAATCCCCTCATTCAGTTTCCAATCATTCCCAGGTTCCACTAACTATGCACACATGCTTTCCATCAGCAAATGCAGTATAAAGGCCCTTTGAACACAACAATGAGCTGCCAGTTTGTTGGTTGATTTTGGTGCGAGTAACCTTGTTTCATGGTTCTTAGGACTGCCAATTCTAAGTCAAGCATTGCTCCTGGCTACTGATTCCATGCCTGCTATGTCAAGAATGCCTCCCGACTCTGCCCCTGCACCTGTCTCCTGGACTTGGGTTCATCCTCAGCCTTGTCCTTGCAACAGCCACAGGTGGAACAAATATGATCATGCCCAATGAATTGTAGACAAATCAAGACAGGGAAATCAATTGAAACCTGACTAAAATAGAGAATAGGAGATCTTGAAAAAATAAAACAATTGGAACAATCAATAGCCAGATTTGAAAAGGCAAATTTGCTTAAAATACCATGATGAACATTTGGGAGAAGTAATAGAAAGAGTATACTTTGATAATGCAATTTAACTTATTGATGGGTTTAACTGAAAAGGATTTTGATAAGGTACCACAATAAAGACTAATGAATGAGATCTTTCAGAAAGTAAACCTGAGCTGTAAGTGCAGGGAAGAATGTGGATAGTGTGGTCCCGTTACTAAGTTCACAATTAACATTTTTAGATTTCAGTATCAAGAATGCAGATTCTGAATTTGCAGAAGATTCTAAATGAAGCATTAATGTGGAGGTGGAGGATAGTTAATCTTCAACCTGCGTGTTCCTAGGATAAACTGCTTTCATTCCAGTTCTGTGGGTTCTGAGGTGAATGATAAGGTTAACGTGGGACTCGCAGACTCAGCCACTGATGCAACAGTGGCGAGTGAGAAGGAAGGTGAGTATGTGTTAAAGTGGGCACTAAACTTTTAAAAAATTAATTAATTTACTGGATGTGGGCATCACCAGCATTTATTGTGCATCCCTAGTTGCCCTTCAGAACTCTTGTTGTTTTCGTTGGGCTGCTGTGGTGTTCCAAACAAATAGACATTGCAAACACTAAAGGTCATTCTCCAGTTTGATTCATCAAAGGCCAGGGTACCTCATGAGTCACTGAGGATATTATTTTTTCAGGGTAGTTTTGACAATGTTTCTGAAGCTTTTGCTCTGGTTGTCCTAGCAATCTGTTGCCATAATGGAGCTTGGAATAGCGTGCTTGTTTCATGAACCTGGCCATAATACTGAAGATGTTGATTTGGAAAAGCTTTGCTCCCTAAGGCTTCTAGTACATTTGAGAGATTTTGCAGAGGTGGCAGCATTGGTCTTGGTTCTCCATTGCTTTGCAGTACCTCCAGTCTATGTTCATTCTATTCCCCTGGGGCAGGCATTCAGAAAGGTAGGGTTTGCACATGAACTTTGTGTGGGTTTGAGGGTTTGATTTTCAAATGTTCTTTTCCTCACATGCTTAAAGGCTGTGCTAGTTCACTGACCCTAATGGAGAATTTCATTATCAATGCGTGCATATGCTGAGAACCAGCTCCTGACGTGTACAAACTGCTTCACGTTTTCCAGAGCCTGATGGGGAGCATTTGAATCTGTTCTGAATGAAGTTATGGAAGCAAAGAGGCCAATAATCTCGTGCTGACAAGCCTAGTTTCATCTTGAGAAACAGGTATCATCCCTCACAGCAACTGTTCAGCAGCTCACAGCAGACAATCAGAGTCAGGTGTCGTCAATTTCCGCTCTCACGGCCGCCATTCACGATCTCACTGCGGACAGCCAGCATCAGCTGACAGCAATTAGCGTTCTTGCCAACACAGTTCAGCGGTTTCTGGCTGCCTCAGTCGCACTCCCAGCATCTCCCAGGTCCTCCTTTTCTGATGTCTTGACAACCTGTCACCACTGCTCCCACTCCTGCGCTGGTCCAGAACTAACTCCTGCTTTCAGACTATCACTGACTCCTGTGTCCATACAAGAGCTGAGTATTCCACCAGTGAGCAGATACTCTGGTGATTGCCCAAGACAGTCAACCTCTGGGCACCGGTGAGATCCACCTTTCCACCCAACCCAACTTGTGCTCGAAGGCAACCATAGTGAGGAATTCTCCATCTATTTGGTTGATTTGCCCAAATTATCACTGGTGCTTGGTTTCCCCTAATTATCCTGACATAACTCTTGGATTGATTGGTCACTTAAAGCACTCCAAGAGTGGAGACAAGCATGCCTGTCTACCTGCCTGGGTCCAGTTCAAGCTCCATTCCATGAATCCCCTCCTGTGTCAGCTAAGGATGTGGACCTGTCTGGGATTCCGGCTGAATATGGTGATCTCCTTGAAGTCTTCAGTAAAAGGAAGGTCACCCACTCTGCCCCTACACTGGCCATAAGACTCCTACCTGGCACTAATGCTCCCCAGGGCCAGCTCTTTTCCCTCTCCCATCTTGAAACAGTGATCATGAAAGAACATACCAAAGACTTATTGGCCACAGGATTTATCCATTTATCAACTTCGCCAGCAGGAGGAGGCTTCTTTTTTGTGAGCAAGAAAGATGTTGAGCTCTGTCCCTGTATCGGTTATTGGCGCCTGTGAAGAACAGCTACCCTCCTTCCCTCCTGGCATCTGCATTCGAACAGCTCCAGGCAGCAACCATATTTTCCAAAATTGATCTGTGCAATGTTTACAATCTGCTTTGTATGAGAGAAGAGGATGAGTGGAAGATGGCTTTCAACACCTCTAATGGCCATTATGAGTACATCCTTATACCTTCTGGCACTGTTTTTCAGGCCTTGGTTAATGATGTGCTCAGGGACAGGTTGAACAATTTTGTTGTTGTGTATTTAGATGACATCCTTATCTATTCCCGCTCTCACTAGGAACACATCCAGCACGTCTGCAGGGTTCTCAGACAGCTACTTGAAAATACCGTGTACACCGAACCCGAGAAATGAGAGTTCCATAAAGATCTCTGTGTGATGTGTTTAAAGTTTTGCCGAACTTTACCAAAGAAAAAATGGAATGCACAGTAACACTGATTCTGCGACTGATTGTTTCGTTAATAATGGATAGTAACAGCATTTAATTATTAAAGTAGAATTAAATGAGAAAAGGTGCAGCCCTTGGCAGTGGTTCGATGGAGAAAAAGTATCAAACTGATGTAACTGTCTCAAAATATTCTGCAAGCTTGAACTGAGCTGAAGCTTTGTTGCCCGTGTTCTAACTTGCATCCATTTTCCCATTACTGTTGTGCTCACTGACCCTTATTGTCTTCTGATCCATCAAATTTTCAATTACAAAATGCACATACTTGCTTTCAAACCATTAACTTTATTCCATTTTCGTAAATGTCTCCACCTTCACAAGCCTGAAATTACTGTATTGTTATAATGCTGGCTCCTCAGTCATCATCAATTTTAGGTACTCCACACTACATAGCATTAAAAGTACAGGAGAAACAATGGACATGGGTCCATCATGTAATCTCGTTTGGTGTTCAGCCATGTAATAAGGTTATGGGTAATACTTAACATCAAAGCTACTTTCCTATATTTACCCGATATCCCTTGATTCCTTCAATATCCAAAAACCTATTGATCTCTGCTTTCCTCACTGATTTAGCTTCTATAATTTTCAAGATTCCAAAGATTGACTAACTTCTGGGTGAAGAAATTTCTTCTAATTTTGATCCTGAATGGCTGATCCCTTATTTTGAAGCTCTGGTTCCAAACCTCCCAGGCAGGGGAATCTTGTTAAGCTCTATAGGTATTTCAGATACTTCAGTGAGTTTGCTTGTTATATTCAGAATCAGAGTTGGGTTTATTACCTCAGATATACATTTAGTAGTCACCATATTAGGTACTCCCTGCACCTAATAAGGTGGCCACAGAGTGTATGTTCATGGTCTTCTTCTGCTTTTACTGATCCATTTCAAGGTTTGACATGTTGTGCATTCAGAACTACTCTTATGCACAACACTGATGTAACACCTGATTAGAGCTACGGTCACTTTCCTGTCAGCTTGAACTAGTTTGACCATTCTTCTCTCTCTCATTAATAGGATGTTATTTCTCACAGAGCAGCTGCTTACTGGATGTGTTTCATTTTTACTACCATTCTCTGTAATCTTTAGAGACAACTGTGCATGAAAATTCCAGGAGATTAGCAGTTTGAGATATTCAAACATCAGCAATCCAACTGGTACCAACTGGTACATAGACAAAGTAATGTATATCACATTTCTTCCTCATTCTAATGTTTGGTCTTGACCATGACTGCATGCTTTTATGCAGTGAGTTGCTGCCTCGCGATTGGCTGATTAGATAGTTGTACTGATGAGCAGGTGTACAGTGGCCACTGAGTGTGTATTGCGAAACTTGTTGTACTGTGGCAGCTAATTTATAGCACTATTCCTTTAGAGTACATTAGATTATGAGGACACTCAGTCCTTGTTTATTGTCATTTAGAAATGCATACATGCATTAAAAAATGATACAATGTTCCTCCAGAGTGATATCACAAAATAAAAACGGACAAACCGACTCACACTGACAAAACCACATAATTATAGCATATAGCTACAGCCGTGCAAAACAATACTGTAATTCAATAAATGCAGACCATGAACACAGTTTAAAAGTCTCAAGTCTCAATTGACTCCAATAGTCCCAATATCAGGCAGCAAAAGAGAGAAACTCTCCCTGCCATAAACTTCCAGGCACAGACAACTAATGCCTTGGAAGTACCTGATGACAGCAGACTCTGAGTCCGTCTGAAAACTTCGAGCCTCTGACCATCCCCTCCGAGCGCCATCCTCTGCTGAGTGCCTTCGACCATGTCCCGGCCGCCGAAACAAGCAAAGCCGAGGTCTCAGAGGACTTCTCCTCTGGATCCCCTACTTAACACGGAACAGATATCCATTCTCTGGAGAGGCTGCGTGCACTGCAATTTTCTCCTCCTCCTCATTTCTCCTCCTTTTTAAAGCAAAGGAAGAATAGTGAGATAGTGTTCATGGGTTCATGTGCCATTCAGAAATTTAATGGCAGAGGGAAAGAAACAGTTCTTAAAATGATGAGTGTACTTATCTCACATTTCAGGAAGCTTCCTGAGGGATCTTTGTACCATACCTATTGCCATAACTATATCCTTCCTTAGGTTGGGAATCTAAATCTCCATAAAATATTTCACAAGTAGCCTTATCAGGGCCCTGTATAATCTCAGCACATCATCCCATTTTTATTCATCTTTTAATAATAAAACTTGACATGTCATTTGGCTTCATAATTGCTTGATATATATGTGTACAAACAGTAGGTAATTTATGCTCAAGGACACCAAAAACTCTCTGAACATCAATCCCATTCAATCTCTTACCATTTTTTTTTGTTCTACCAGAGTCAGTTACCTCACATTTGAAATCAATGACTTTAGAATGCAAACAGCTGAGGCCTCAGTATCAATCTCTCTGACTATCCACCAGTCACAGTCTTCCAACCTGCAAATGACCCACTTATTTGGAACCTAGTTTTGGGCCAGAAACCAATCTTCAATCCAGTTGGGTAAAATATCTCTAATCCTTCATGGTTTTTTTTTTAAATAATGTTTTCTGGCACATTATTAAAGGCCAGCTGAAAGTCTAAATACATCACTTCCACAGTATTATTAATTCTGCCAATTCCACCCTCAAAAATCTTTCAGAGTTTTTCAAAACATGATTTCCCTTCTATAAATCCATATTGACTCAGGTAATACTACTGTGATATTTCAGCCTGGGGTCCATGAACCCCTTGCTTAATGGTATTGGTCCATGGCATGATATATTGGGAACCCCTGCCCTAAAGGCTTTGTTGCCTATTGCTCTCTAATAATTCTTTGTATTTTCATTACAGACAATGTTGCAAAGCTCCAATTAAAACACCCTAGAACCTAGTTAATACTTTAATATACTCATCTTGCAAACAGATCTTCTATCCTTCATGAATTTATTCTCTGCACTATATTTCCTAATTTAGTCTTCTCCATCAAATGCAGATTCATGTTTCGCGTGCACCTTAATTTCTAGATCTCAACTGTTAGGGGTGGGAAAATATAGATTTTACCCATATTATGTTTGTTATTATATTCAACTGAGAAACACACATGAAGTATGAAGGCAAATTGAGTGAGGGGCAGTGTTGTGTAAATGGCATTGTGTGAAAAATGGTGCAAAATTGGTGACCTAATCAAGGAGATTCTAGGTATCTCCCTAATTAGTTCTGAAACTATTATCTGTAGCTATGAAACATCAAAAGCTTGTCCTCACCCAGTATGCTTGACAAATGGAGAACAATTTCCCCAGCAGTCATACTAACAATGGCTGAATCTTGGAGAAGAGAAAAGTAAATAGAAAGATGGATGGTTGCCCACAGTATATAGTTAAATAAAACCCACACTCTTCTTTGTTCAGAGAACTGCTCCAGCTCCTTGAGTAGCTTCATATTTTAGTGGCACTGTTGCCTCACAGCTTTAACAATACTGGCACTTGGAGTGGAGTTTACACATTCTCACTGTGATTGAATATGGGTTTCATCTGCATTCACCAACTCTTCACTCACCTAAAGATGTGCCAGCTGGTAGGTTAATTGGTCACTGTAACTTTCCTCCAGTGTGTGGATAAGTGGTAAAATTTAAGGGGAAATACTCAGTGTTTGGGGTGAATGAAAGTGAGAATAGAGCCGTAGATTTATACAACACAGAAATAGTCCCATTTGCCAGCATTTGGCCCATGACCTTCTTCTAAACCTTTCCAATCCACGTACCTGTCTAACGGACTTTTATAAATTGTTTCTGTACCCACCTCAATCATTTCCTTTGGCAGCTTATTTCACATACGTACTATCTTTTATGTAAAAATAAAACCTTAACATCCTATTAAATCTTTCCCCTCTCACCTTAAACCTATGCTCTCTGGCTTTTCAAACCAAGGGAAAAGGCTATTTATGTACCTCATGGTTTTCTACACCTCTATAAGATCTCCTCTTAGTCTCCTGCACTCCAAAGAATAAAGTCCTAATCTCTCATCCTGGGAATGTCCTTGTAAATCTTTTCTGCACTCTTTCCAGTTTAATAGCATCTTTCTCAAAGCAGGGCATACAAAATTGAGCAGAATACTCCAAGAATTGCCAGATTAATGCCCTGTACTACATCACAGCCTCCCAGCTTTTATAGTTAATACCTTGAGATTAGCATAAGATTGATACAAAAGCATGCTTGTTGATCAGTGTGGAGCTGCTGGGCCAACAGGCCTATTTCCATGCTATATGTCTCTATAATAAAAATTACAATTTTAATAAATCTGCACCATCTCAAGTTCTAAATTCCTTTTAAAAGTGTAGTGTTCACAGTTGTACATGACACTCCAAATGATTTTTTTTTTTGTTATCTTCTCTAGTAGACATGCCTGGCAAGTAATAGTTAGACTGCAGAAGGCCTGGGAACTATTGCCTGTAATGTACACATTCATTGAATGAGAATAAATCACTGGATTCCAATTTGGAACATTCCTCACTCAGCCAGGGGATTGGTACTGAGATACCATTACCCAAAATTCAATGCCCTTGATCTGAGAAGGTACTTCTTTAGCCAAATTGTAGTGAATCTGTGGAATTCATTTCCATAGATGGGTATATTAAAGCGGAGGTTGATAGATTCTTGATTAGTGAGTGCATCAAAGATAACAGGAAGAAGGCTGGAGAATGGGATTAGAAGGATAATAAATCAGCCATGCTCAAATGGTGGAAGCAGACTCAATGGGCTTGAATGGCCAAACTCTGATCCTATGTTTTCATGCATTCAGAAATCAGCTATGATGTGAATAGTCTATTTTTCTCCTAAAGAGTATGCTTAATAGCAGATTGTGAAAGAAAGGAAAGAATTCAGAGAGGAAAGTTCTATTTGGTTTTACAAGCAAACCATGAGTTAGCTGAATGTGATGAATACTGAAAATGCTGGATTTTAGAAGAGTCAGAGAGGGTCCAATTGAAGCATACGAAGCTTTGAGAGGTGTTGACAAGATGGGAGTGGGAAAGATACCTCCTCTAATGGAAGAAGTCAAGAAGTAGGAGCTAATGTTTAAAAATAAGGGGATCACAGATTATGTGTCACATGAATGTATATTGAAACATACAATGAAGTGCACAGTTTGCCTCAACGACCAGCTCTGTCCAAGGCTGTGCTGTGGGCAGCCTGCAACTGTAACTGTGCTTCTGTGCCAACATAGCATGCCCACAACTTAATAACCCATATGCTTTTGGAATGTGGGAGGAAACTGCCACACCCAGAGGAAGCCACATTGTCACAGGGAGAATGTACAAACCTCTTTCAGACAGTGGCACGTATTGGACCCTGATTGCTGGTGCTGTAAAGTGCAATGCTTACTGCCCGCTCCAAGAAAAGAGAATCAAGTCAAATCATTTTTTCAGCTGATCCTGAAATGGCACTGGAATCAGAGTCTATGAATATTTTTAAAGCTGAGGCAGACAGGCATTAAAAAAGAAAGGAGTGTGACAGTTTACTGTACATAGACAACATATGACTGTACAAACTACAATCATATTAGCTATCATCTTTGCATGGCCGAGGATACTTGAGGGGTCAAGTAGCCTTCTGCTGTTCCCATTTCATAGGTTTGTATAATAAATGTGCTCTGATGTTAGTTTAAACGAGAATTTTAAAACGTGTTACCATTGAAAAGATTGATGTCTTCATGAAGATAACAGATAGAAACATTTCTTAATAAAATGTTATCATATCCATTGGTTCAAACGACTTGGATTTGAATTTTTCAGTTATGATGCTTTTTTGCTAAGAAGGACTGCTTAGCTCCTAGGTGTATTGTGTGCAAGAGTCAATGCAAACCATGTTTATATCATAAAATCCAAATGTAGAATTAAATCAAATTTCTAATTATCAGTGAGCATTTTAGCATCAGACATGGTCCAATAATCCTATCAGCCAATCCTTATTTTATCTAAAGAATTAATAGCACTTCTCAGAGAAATTGAAAACTTACTAATCATATCAACATCCAGGAGCCAAAGCCATATTTTGAATGGTTAATGATTTAATTCTATTTGCACATTTTGGGTAGAGGCATGTTTAGCAGCAAGTGGCCTCTAAAATATTACAATAAAATGCTTTGGATCTCTGTGACTTTCTAATGAAATTTGAATTTGGTCTGTTCCATTTCTGCTGATCTATTATTTCTGAAATTGCACATTTTAAAAAAACTTACTAGTTGGAAAACATTTCAATTTTACATCGTATTTCCCTCAAGACTATTTATAAGGAATATTCTAATTGTTTGAAGATCCTTTCAGTATCTGAAATATTTATATGTCTGGACTAATATTTTCATTACTTGCAAATATCAAAATGTGATTTTTTTTATTGGAAACATTCTTGCTTGTTTATTTTAGTGAAAAAATAATCTTCAGCTTTTACTTCTGTAACTTCTGCTCCAGTTAGATTTTTTACAAGACTTTATAAAATCTAGGAATCTTCCCTCAAAGGCCTGCAGGACCTGCAGTGATTCACTTGTAGGGAATTAAGTTTCAAACTGCACCATCGAGAAACCTATTCTAAATTGGTGAAAAGATTATAATTTTCCATTGAAAGTTTTGAATAACCCATAATCCATTATTTTTCTTCAAGATTGATCTCAGGGCTCTTTCATCTCAATTAAAGGTATCATTTTATGTCTAGGAATATCCTAGAAATGCCAAAAGATCAATTAGCATCTAAATGAAAAGCATAGGCTAACTTTTCAGGATGGTTGCTTCATCAGTTCAATGTCACAAGGGAGAATGGTCTAGCAAAAGTATTGGCCAATCTTTTCAGATATAATATACTTGCTGAGGACATTTTGCAATTTGGGTTTTCATTTCAACTTTCAGCTTCTTATTTTCTTTTAATCCCCAATGACTTGTCCTTGAAAGAGTGCAGAGTTGAAAGGAATCCAGAAGGCCTTAAAATAAGGTACTTTGTCACCTTAAAACAATATCTGAACTATTGATGCTACTGCAACTCCCCAATCAGCTCTCTGCAAGGCAAGTAACAATATTTGGTTTCTATATCATTTGCCTTTACTGCCTGATAAGATGGAAGTCAGGTGGAAGAAGGTTCTCTGGTCTAATGAAACCAAAAATCAACTTTTTTAGCCATCAACAAACACCGCACATCATCAAAATAACACAATTCCTACTGTGAAGCATGGTGGTGGCTGCATCATGCTGTGCGATTGCTTCATTGCAACAGACCCTGGAAGGTTTCTGAAGGTAGAGGGTAAAATTAATGCAGCAAAATACTGGGAAATCATGGAGGAAAACCAGATGCAGTCTGGAAGAGAACTACAACTGAGGAGGAGATTTATTTTCCAGCAAGCCGATGGCCCCAAGCAAAAGCCAAAGCTACACAGGAATGGCTTAAAAACAACAAAGTTAATGTCCTGGAGTGACCAAGTCAGAGTCCAGACCTCAATCCAAATGAGAATTTATGGCTGGAAAGAGCTGATCACTCATGATCTTCATGCAATCTGACAGAGCTTGAGCAGTTTTGTAAAGATGAATGGGGAAAAATTGCAGTGTCTAGATGGGTAAAGCTGATAGAGACCTATCCATGCATACTCAAGGCTGTAATTGTTGCCAAAGGTGCATCTACTAAATACTGACTGGAAGGGGTGAGTAATTATGCAATCAATTATTTTGTGTTTAATAATTATAATAATTTTAGACCAATTTGTAGAATTTGTTTTCACTTTGACAGGAGGGAGTCTTTTCGGTTGATCGGTGTCAAAAAAGCCAAATTAAATCCATTGTGATTCAATGTTGTCAAACAATAAAGTATAAAAACTTCTGGTGGTGGGGAGAGTGAATATTTTTATAGGCATTGTGTTACACTCTGGGGGAAGCTTCACAGAACTTGCAGTGGCTCAAGATGGTGGCTCATCAATACCCATCAAGGGTAATTTGGATTGCATTTGGCAGTCATAGACATATCCTGTGAATGAATAAAAAACAAGCAAACATCTTGCTGAGTAGAGTAAAAATAGAATGAAGATTCATCTTATATTCTCATAGATTTCTGTGCAATAGCCCAGGAGATTTGTTGGAAATTTGGGATTCGGTCCAATGCAGCATAGAGAAAAAAATAAATAGATTCATACCTTCAAAAAGTAAGCTGCTTTACCATTATTTCATGGCTCCCATTATGGGAGAAACCTTTACGAAAGCACAGCGGGAAACGTGTTCCTTTACAAATTTTATAAACTTATAATGAGGTTTGTTTTCTGAATGTTTCCTTATATTGCAAGTCAATCTAAAAATGGAATTTAAAGATACTCTCAAAAAGATGCATGAGAATGGTTTAGATTTTCTGAGTTTCATTTCAAATCGATTTATACAGTATGAAAGAAAGCCATTTGGCCTGATGCATTCATTCTCGCTCCCTGGAAGAGTAATAAAAACAGAAGATTCTGGAAACACCCAATGGATCAAACAGTGTTAATGAAAGAAGAAACAGTTTTGTTTGTTAAGTTTCAAGTACAGGACCCTTCATTAGAATGCAAAAGCCCTCCATCCTAGTTGTGCTCCTCTCCATTCTTCCTACAGCCCTGGAAATTCTTCCCTTCTATGTATTTATCCAGCTCATTTATGATTGCTCCTGACTGAACCTGCCTTCACTGATACCTCTGGGGGAACATTCCAGGCCCTAACCACCTCCTGTCCAAGCAAAAACAGAACTGCTGGAAGATCTCAGCTATTCAAACAGCCTCTGTGGAAAGAGAAACCAGCTATCATTTTGGGTCAGGAACCCTTCTCAGTTTTGTTTTCTATTGCTGTGTAAACAGTTAGACATCATCAAGGCATCCAGGTAAAAGTAAAAACAAAGGACATCAAAGAATTAAAAACTGGCTGGAGGCATATCTCAGACAAAAGAAGATAGTTCACTGCAAAGTTTCTCAGGACATTGTTCTTAGCCCAACTGTCTTCAGCTGCATTCTCAATGGCCATCCTTTCATCATAGATTTTCAGATGGGGAGGTTCACTGAGATTGCATAATGCTCCATTCAGCACACAACTCAATAAATAAAACTCCTAGACAACGCTGAGGCAGGCATGGCTGAAAAAATATGTCGAACAATATGCCACAAAACAGTTAGACGATGATCTAACTTGAGAAGGTAAACAGAGTCTGAATGCCCATCTTGATAATCAATGGCATGTGTTCTACCATTGACATCTCAAATGCCACCTTTGACTAATAACAATCAGACCAATCACACACACAATCTGCACAGCAGAGTAGAAACTGGTTAATATCTAATGAATATCACGCCTCCCGATACACCAAATCCATTCCACATTCAAAACAATATCTGAACAATTTCACCTTCAAACGTTCTGTGAGTACAAAGGTGAAGCCAGCATTACATTACATAACAGATATATTCAGGAATGAACATCTCCGGTGCAACTCCTACCAAATACCTGATAAGTTGCAAAAGCAACTACTGTAAGTTTGCACAGAGTGCAATAGGAACATTTGAATATAGAAGCATTTTTCTTAAATATCTCCTAGTCAACTATTAGACATCAAATGGTATAGTTTTGCAAAATAATATTTAATAGAACAAAATTAAATATCTCAGTTTTTACTTCATTTTTATTTAAATTGGTAAATGCAAATTGCAGAACTACTATTCTAAAATAATGTATATAGGTTAAAAGAAATCCTTTTAATGATTTTTCTAAATCTTCACTGACAATACTTAGCTTCAATTATTGTTTTGATAACACAATGCTAAATAATGTGATATAGAAAGCTATTAAAACTGTTAAAGATTTAAAATAAAAGTTTTCCCTTGCCATAAGGTAAGAGGTTATCAGCTCTAAGTTGGTGCTTAAGAGCCCACTAAAAAAGAACTTAAGAAATAGAGCAAAACACACAAGATGTTGGAGGAACTCAGATCAGGCAGCATCTATGGAAAAGACTAAACAAACAACATTTTTGGCTGAGACCCTTTGTCAGGACTGGAATAAAGGATGCAAAGTCAGAGTAAGAAGGTGGGCGAAGTGGAGAAGGGAATTCTTGGTGGTACATGATAGGTGAAACTAGAAAACGAGGAGTGGTGAGGTAAAGATCAGGGAAGTTGACTGGTGAAAAAGATAAAAGGCTGGAGGATAGGGAATCTGATAGGAGAGGATAGGAGACCATGGAAGAAGGGGAAGGAGGAGGAGCACCAGAGGGAGGGAATGGGCATGTAAGAAGATAAGGTGAGAAAGGGAAACAGGAATGGCAAATAATGAAGGGGTGAAGGGCAATTACCGTAAATTTGAGAAACTGATGTTCACACCATCAGGTCAATTCTACTTCCCAGTCCTATTCTGACATGTCACTCCATGGCTTTCTCTAATGCCACAATGAGGCCACACTCAGGTTGGAGGAGCAACATCTTATATTCTGTCTGGGTAGCCTCCAACCTGATGGCATGAATTTTGATTTCTCATATTTGCAGTAATTGCACCACCCCATTCCTGTTTCCCTCTCTTACCTTATCTCCTAACTAGCTCCTCAACTCCCTCTGGTGCTCCTCCTCCATTCCTTTCTTCTCCAGCCCTTTATCTCTTTCACCAATTAACTTTATAGCTCTTTACTTCACCCCTCCCCCTCTCCAAATTTCACCTATCATCTACCACCTTGTACTTCCTCCTCCTCTCCCTCTCCTTCATGAATTCCTATCTTTTTTTTCCAGTCCTGATGAATGCTCTCGGCCCAAAATGTTGACTGTTTACTCTTTTACGTAGAATCTGCCTAGTCTGCGGAGCTCCTCCAGCATTTTGTGTGTGCTGCATCGGATTTCCAGCATCTGCAGGTTTTCTTGTGTTTGTGATAAAAAACAGAAGCAGCATTAAGTGATTTGGCTTCTTATGTCTGGTCTGCCATTCAATAATTTTGTGGTTGATCTTTTACATTCTTGTCACACTACTGTAATCATCTGATTCCTTTAATCTCAAAAAATCTATCAATTTCTTATGACTTGAGTTCAGCAATAAATCAATTGATCCAATGTCAAAATGTTTACGAATCATTCCTGTTATGTTGTTTGGATAAGTTAATTGGACAAGATTAATTGATCTAAAGAAGATTGAATTTAACATGGTTGAAAGCACAAAATAGAAGGTTTATATTGATCATCCGTTGTAGACTATTCAATATTTAGATTGGTTAATTGAAATTGAACTGAATATTGGTAGGCTACTGTATATGTAAGTTGGGTAGTGCAATACTATTTATTCTGTTCAACCATTGAGAGTGAAACTTTATCTGAAAGTTTCCTTTAAGTTAAAATAGCAGGAGCTGTTAGAGAATTTTCTTTTTCCCCAGACGCTGCTTAATCTTTTCAATTTTCAATTTTTATTAATTTCAATTTTAGTTTCAGATTTCCAGTATCTGCAGTTATTTTGTTTTTCTTTACCTTCAATTAACTTTTTGACAGATTCTAGAAGCCATTCCCAGGGTCCCTATCCGTCTTGGCTGAGATGCACTGTTCCCTCTGGACATTTCTTCCTTCCTGACTACTTGGCTATGTTTTCCCTGGCGATATCCAAATGATCAAAAACTATTGGCTATAATGGTGAAATAGCTAATTATTTTTTGGCATGTGTACAGTACATAGAAGAGTGAAGCATCACGTATTTCAGTCTGAAGTCTTTGTCATAGATAGTTCTGTTTTCTTTTCTCTCTTGAACTCTACCTTGTTTCTGTTTCCACGACAAACAGATGCAAATCTCAGTAGATTACAGTACAGGCTTGATTTAACACAAAATCACATAAAATGCTAATATTAAACTTTATGCATTTCTGAATTTCAACCGAATAAAAATTTTGAAGTAGCTTCTGATGCCTTTGTTTTTTTTGGATTTCTTTTATCATTTTGAATAGTTCAGAATTTTTCTATAAAATTAATTATGACATTCCAACAACATTTATTAAACTAAGAAAACATTTTATTGAGTATATTGAGGAAGATTATAGTAATATATAGGTAATTAAGTCTATTATGTATAATCATGCAATAAACAATATGAAACAATAAAACAAGAACTAATTTTAGATTTTATTCATTAAATATATATTACAACTCATGAAATATGTATATTTTCAGAAAGCAGTTTACTTACTGATGTATGGATTCTAAAAATTATATGTAGAAAATTTCTCAATTTATTGGTTACATTTACAAATTTGTTTTTTCTTTATTTTTATTTAGTGGGGCTATCTATTTCAAATCAAGAGTATAGCGTTGAAACTCCACAGGGATAATATTCCTAGTCAACACACACAATATGCTGGAGGAACTCAGCAGGCCTTGCAGCGTCTATGAAATAGAATGAGCAGTCAACGTTTTGGGCTGAGGCCTGGAGGAAGAAGTACAAGGTTGCTGGGAGGGGGTGAAGTACAGAGCCAGGAAGTTAATTGGTGAAAGAGATAAAGGGCTGGGAAAAAAGGAATCTGATAGGAGAGTACAGAATACATTAGACGAAAGGGAAGGGGGAGGAGCACTGGAGGAAAGAGAAGGAGATAAGGTGAGAGAAGCAAACAGGAGTAAGAATGGAGAAGAGGGTGTACAATTACTGGAAGCTTGAGCAATCAATGTTATTGCTGTCAGGTTGGACGCTACCCAGACAGAATATAAAGTGGGGAATGGTGACGGAGAGGAGGTGGGAGGGCCATAATCTCAGTTCTTTACTTCACACTCCCCCCTCCCCTGGTTTCACATATCACCTGCCACCTTGTACCTCTTCCTCCCCTCCCCCAAACTTCGAACTCTGACTTCCCCCCTTCCTTCCTGGTCCAGAAGAAGTGCCTTGCCTGAAACGATGACTGTTTCTCTTTTTCATAAATGCTGCCAGACCTGCTGAGTTTCTCCCGCATTTGTGTGCATTGCTTTGGATTTCCAGCATCTGCAGATTTTCTCATGTTTGTCATATTCCCAGATTGCATGGACACATAGATTCCTTGTAAACGTTAGCAGGGAATATAAATTGCCTTAAATTGATGAAAATCCCAAACAGTGTATTGTGCTGTATTTTATGAATATTTTGTAGCAAATGAAAAGTAATTTACATATTTCATTCTTAGACAACAGCTATAAATCTTTCACTCCAGTAAAGAAGTCAAAGTACAGAATCAAGAAACATGAAATTGCAATTTATAACTTATGAGTTCAGGACTGTAACTCAATTGAAATGACTCACAGAGGATACGGTACTGTGAGGAAGAAGCTCAAATTTCTTCTGAATGTCACATAGACAGTAAGGTGAGCTTTAGTCTACACTAAGGTACTTTTATTGTTCCAATTACTGTAAATAAATAATGGCAGAGAATAATGGAGCTGGGTTATATTGAACTTCTATATCCAGTAGTTGGTATCAATATTGAGCATCATTACACATTGTAAAATGTTATGTCTGTGTGTTTCTTTAATACCACAATCATGAAAATAGATAAGGCAGAGCTTAAGGAATCAGCTGACCACTGACTTACTGACAGTGTCTGGTCACAACAGTGAATAAGAAGATCCATTCTGATTTTTAAAGGCACTTCATATATAATAACCTTCATTGTTTCTCTTGAGAAAGAACTATATTTGTGTTAATTACATTTGAATTTAGAGTGCAGAAGTTATGATGATAATTTTGCAGATATACATTGTCTAACGTACACATTCATAACGCAGGAAATATTTGTAATCTATATTCTCAGTGATATATATTAAGTTATGCCTTGGAGAAGAGTCCAATAACTTTTTGAAAAATGATAATAGCCAGCAATTTTGCATACTAGTTAAATGTTTCCACTACCTCTCTGCAAAATGCTCGGTATTTCTATAATAAATTCAACATTCTACAATCTACACCTGATGAGATAACACCTATTCAGAGTGAGAATGAGTTTGTGTTTGAGTTCTGGTACATCAATGGAGTTTCTGAATACTTTCAGCATTTTCAGTTTTTATTTCAAATGTCTAGCAACTGCAGTTTTTTAGCTATTCAGCAATCTTCACTTCAGTAGCTTCTTTGAACAGATTTCCTTACAAAGGACATTGTCTTGTGTGTTGACTTCAAGTCAAACTCATTTAATACTGGGTTTTCCTCTTCCTAGTTTTTCCCTTTTTTATTCAAAAGTCCACCACTCTAACCTTTCTCATCTGCAAAGTGCCTTTGTTTCCAATGTCACTGCACTCAGCATGTCCTGGTTTCCTTTTGCTGTGCAGTATGCAATTGTCAGCTGATTATTTTTCAAAGGATCTGGTTAATCCTCTGAGCTCCCTAATGTAGTCCTCTCGCAGCTCATCAAATTTTACCTCAGGCTAATGGAATCTATTCAATAATTCCATGAGTACAAAGCCTTGTACATAAGAGTTAATATAACGGTAAAGGGGGTGGCGAGAAGGCAGGAGACTGGAGTTTGAAAACAAACAAAAAAAGCAATGATTAAATAGTGGAGCAGTCTTGTTGGGCTGAGTGGCCTAATTCTGCTCTGATATTTTATGGTCTTATGGTATTATAATAGGCTGAGTAAGATCAGACCAGCTTGCCTGCTGTCCCTGTTTTATTCTCACTGGTATGAATGTTGCAGAACTGTTAAATATCAATTGCACCATAGGAGGATACGCCTCTGTAATATGTCACAACTATACAACAACCACACTCAAACAATAAGATCAATAATGATATCCTAGAAAATATAGATGAACTCTCATAGCTTAGGAGTCACTTTGCAGCAAAGGCAGGCATTGGTGATTTACCTTCAAAGCACCAGCAGAGTCTTCGGCTACCTGAGGAAAAGGTGTTTGAGGATAAGCTCTGTCATGGGAAGAAACTATTAGATGGACAGAAGGGAAGATTCAAGGGAATGTTCAAATTATTCTTGAAGAAATGTAATAAACCCAGCATTTCCTGGGAATTTCTGACCCATGACCACTAAAAATGAAAAAGGAATATTTGAAAATCTTCATCCCTGTTAGGAGCTCAGAGAAGCCCTGTGAAAATGGCGGAAGGATAACAGTGCATTGCTGCTTCCCATTCACTGGCCCCATCAAGCACCATCTGTGCCAACTGTGGCAAAATCTGTGAGTGCCATATTGACCTTATTAGCCAGCTCATAATTCGGAGAACTGCTCAGTAAATAAGTTGTCCTTGTTCCTGAAGGACTGCTAGAGGAAAATTAAAAAGGATGACTCTGTCTTTTAGGCCTCAAGGTTGCAATGAAAATGGCTACCAAACCTGCACTTGGTTGTCCTGAAAAGCTTTTTACAATAGCTGCCCATATGCTGATACAAGAGCCGAGATCACTCTCCATATACAGTATAATATATTAGCTGTGAAAATCTATAGTTTGTCTTAAGGTTGGAGTGACTGGCAGAGATGAAAGTGACATTAGAAGAACACAGGAGAAAGGGAAATTTTGCATTCTAAGGCCTTTTCCATCATCCAGTCATCTCCACATCAACTCAAGTTCAATTATCATTTAACCATACATGAATACCCACGAATACGGCCAAATGAAACAGAGTTACTCCAGGGCCAAAGTACAAAATACTGTACCAACAGTCACACACAGCACAAAGCCCACAGAACACATCTAAAATAGCAAGCACATATAAGATATCAGTAAAACAGAGAAATACAACAAAAATAATCTGAGAGACTGAGTCCATGAATGTTTCAGTAATCTGCTGTTGAATACAATATGGCTTGTCTTCTGCTGAGCAAACACTAGGGGCAGCACTCACTCCAGCTTGGACACCTCACCACACTGTTTCCAGTGGAGTTCGCTGACTCTGAGGCTTCTCTTCCGAGTGGACGTAAGCAGGCAACACCAAGGCGTGAGGCCTATACCTCACTGTGACCGAGGCCATGCCGCTTCCCCACCATCCGACCCTGACGGCCACTAATAAATCAGTGAACACACTTGCAGCATTCCATATTAACAATGTCCAACAGGGTTTTGTGATCACAAGAAAAGTGACTAAGATGATCACTCGCTGTTAGGATGCACAACTTCTTTGCGCACTACAAGCAGCAGCGCGATTCGCACCAAGTCCAGCTCCTTCATGTTTTTCCGCCAATGAGCAACTCACTGACAGGTTAGACCTGCAGCACTTTATGTTCTTAACATCCTTCAGGGGCTTGTATTTATTTTAATAATACATTAAAAAAAGACACAAATGCCTTTGGTTGACCCCATAGAAGCTGCTGTGATTGAACATGCTGCCATTGCATACACCTATCTATGACTGGGCCCTCTTGATCCCCTTTCAATTGTACTTATCTCAGCTTTGGGCATATCTACTGACTTTACTTCTTCAGCTATTTGTAGTAGTTCCAAACTCCATCTTCCTTTTGTATGGAAAAGTTTCCATTGCAAATCACTTCAGAATGATATCAAATTTGTGTTTAATTCCACCATGAAGAGCATCCTATGTCTTTATCTTCAGGAATCCTTTATGTCACTTTAGCCGCTCCATCCCTCCTAAACTCAACAGACAGTACTAAGGAATGAGGCATGATTTACATTGCTTAATGAAGCCTAATTCCAGAGGGAACCCTGCCATCTAAATTCATTAATGTCAGAAAAAAAATAACAGCTTGGGGAGCTGTAGGTGTAGGCTGGGTGGGATGGAGATCTGAAGGAGTTAACAATCTAAAGGGAGCTGGCTCTTACAACCTTATGTAGTGTTCGTCACTCGTCCTTTTCCCCACCCTCACTAACAATCTCTAACTTCTTTACCACCTTCTGGTGAGGGAGTTTCATATTCTACCTCCAGAAGGCTTTTGTGGATGCCCTTCAAAAGTCAAGCACCTAGAAATTCTGGAGGATTCGTCAGAACCAGTTGGGTGGTGCAGATGAGGTGGGCAAATAGACATTCTGTTTTTATTGCTCAATTGGTGATGGGTTTGGAATTCCAGACTGGGGATTTCTGGCGGATGTGTGAATGTGGGATGGGGTTGGATGAAGGAGATGGGTGAAGCTGGAGTGGGAATAGTGTGATCAGATGCAGGCCATTGGATGAAGAGAAAGGACACCAAGATCTCATTGAGATGTGAGAGTTTAGGAGTGAGGATGAGGTAATGAAGTGCAGGATTGTGGGGTTTGGAGAGCTGCAGCTGGTGGGGGGTTGGGGCATGAGCTATCTCCTGCTGAATAGGGGAGGATTTGTTGGGGAGCAGTTTAAGTATCATTAAATATTGTGGTAAGGTGTTTAAGTAAAGATTTTACTTTTTTTCCAGTTCTCCAGGCTCAGTGATGAGGGAATAGGATCAGGTTATCCCAGGAAATGCTAGTAATAGGGAACAACGTAATCCCATTTCCCAGAAAATTTCCAAATAAATTCAGTGTTAGATAAGATTATAGCTAAATACACTGGTGACTGATGTTGTCATCATTAGTCCCCAATATGGCTCACTAAATCCATCACAGTTGCTGTTTACTGTCACAGGCTTCACCATGCTGCCTGTAAAGATTCTGGTTTAAGATGGTGCTGGTGAAACTTTGTGACTTCGGGCTGGTAGCTAACGAAATAAGGATAGCAAATAAGAGCAAACACGAGGAGTAAATTTTGTGTGTGTAGCAAATAAGAACTTTGTTAACCCAACTTTTTCTGGCAAATAATCATTGCAAGTCTGTAATGCCCCTTTGGATTTAGAAGCAATTCAGTGTAGTGGAACTGAGAGAAAGCAAAGCAATGGGCCTATCACCAAGAGTGTAGAACAGCTTGAAAGGTCAGACAAAAGTCAAATTGAAGCTGTGGGATCCAGGTTCCAGAGCCTTTTGATATGACTGAACTTGGTGTTTGGATGGAGATTTACAGGCCAAATTGAAGTGGCAAAGTTCAGTGTATCAAACTGAAAGAATCTGTTGTATGGACGGAGATTTAAGCACCAGGCCAGATTGAAAATGACAAGGTGTCAGGGCCAAAGGTGAGGTAAGGACTAATTAAGATCGCTGCTCCATGACATTTCATCGGCTCTGCGCTCAACTATGGGTCTCGGACTCTCTTTGCTGACTTCAGTTCAGGAACACTATTTGCTTGTGGTTACCATTTGCATGATATTTGTTTCCCCATTACACACTGGGTGTTTAACAGTGTTTTTACTGACTTATTTTACTCTTTTATTTTCTTATGGGCATGATGTGCTTTTTTATTCTCTTCACATTGGGTGTTAGACAGCCTTTTTTCATATATATGGGGCTTGTTGTTGGATTTCTTTGTTTTGTGGCTGCCTGTTAGAAGGCAAATGCCAAGGTTGTATAATGTATACATACTTTGATAATAAATGTACTTTGAACTTCTTAAACTTTGAGATCTTGAGGATTCTTCAAAATCACCCTGCTTTCCTTCATGGTGAAGATATCTTTGCAATCACAACTACAACATGCTTTCCTTAAGCTCAATATCACCTTCTACTGAAAACCCTTCATATGTTTGGCCATATAATGTTTCCTTGTCAGGCTTTTTTACACATTCCACAACAGATCATTGAAAACTGGAAACACGAGAAAATCTGCAGATGCTGGAAATCCAAGCAACACACACAAAATGGAGAAGCTCAGAAGGCCAGGCAGCATCTACAGAAAAGAGTAAACAGTTGACGTTTTGGGCTGAGCTGCTACATCAGGATGTCAACTGCTTACTCTTTTCTATCAATGTTACATGGCCTGCTGATTTCCTTCAGCATTTGATGTGTGTTGCATTGAAAATTGGATCCAATGTGATTTCCTATCACCACAATAAGTCAACAGCAGATGTAATCTCACTGGCTGGCTATTCAGCCTTGGACCACCCGAACAGTAGCAATACCTATGTCTGGCTACTGTTTATTGATTACAGCTCATTCTGTCAGTACTAATCAATAAGCTTCAAAACATGAGTCTCTGTACTGGTCCTTGGTTTCCTTACCTGGAGACTACAGTCAGTGCAGGTTGGAAATAACTCCTCTTTGCTGGCAATTAACTCAGCTGCACCTCAAGGATGTGTGCTTAGCCCACTGTTCTACTATCTCTACACCTCTGACTTTAGGCACAACGCAAGCACCATCTATAAATTCAACAAAGACACAACTGTTGTTAACAGAATCTCAGATGGTGAAGAGGAGGTGTATGGAATGAAAAGATCAGCTGGCTGATGGTGTCGCAACATCAATTTTGTACTCAATATCAGTAAGACCGAAGAATTAATTGTGATCCTCAGGAAGGGAAGTTCAGGGAACATCTACCATTCTTCATCAAGGGGTCGGAGATGGAAAGGGTGCACAGTTTCAAATTCACGGGTGTCAACATCACTGAAGATCTATCTGGACCCAACATATTGATGGAATTACAAAGAAGGCATGCCAGCAGCTATATTTCATTAGAAGTCTGAGGAGATTTGGTATGCCACGATATACTTTAGAAACTTTTTACAGAAGTACCATGGAGAGCATTCTAACTGGCTGCATCACCATTTGCTATGGAGGGACCAATACACAGGATTAGAAAAGCTTGCAGCAGGTTGCAGACTTTGCCAGATCCATTGTGGGCACTAGCCTCCTCAGCATCGAAGACGTTTTGAAAAGGCAATGCTGCAAAATGGCACATTCATTATTAAGGACCCCAGCATCCAGGACATGCTTTCTTCTCATTACTACCATCAGGGAAGAGGTATAGGAGACAAAAGAAACACACTCCACATTTTATGAACAACTTCTTCCCCTCTGCCATCAGATTTCTGAACAACCCATGAACCCAGGTACACTACCTCACTACTTTTGCTCTTTTTGCATTTGTATTTGTTACTGTGATTTAGAATATGTATTGCACTGTGCCGCTGCCAAGAGCAACACATTTCATAACATATGTCAATGAAAATAAAACTGATTCTGATTCTGACTCAGTAGTACCTAGCCTGTCCCATACTGAGCCCATTCACTTTACTGGCCTGGATTACCAATGTCTCATATTTTAAATCTCATCCTTGAGTTTACATTTTTTCCATGGACTCGGAACCTGCATGTTTTACTTCTGCCCTTCATTAAAATATCTTATGCTACAACTCTATTGCTCACCCTCTGCAGATTTGTCACCATTATCCCATACACTGTAATTTTCTTCTCCAAAGCATCAACCTTTATTTTTTCATCCTTCTCTTTCCAATAGCTTTCCACACTCAGCTTTTCTAAATCTGTTTCTCTTTAGAATGACCTCCATTTTCCCCAGTGCTGATCAGAAATACCTTGGGGCTTTTTATCCTCCTGTTGAAAGTCTTATATATGGACAAGTTGATGATACTTTCCATTCACTCTGTTTCAGTGTGCCAACATTTGCTCATTAGCATACTTGTTATTACTTGTTTCCCTGAAGCTTCCTCTATTAGAATTAGGTTCATTAGGGAGTGAATTTTGATTTCCCTAGTTGAATGATATGCATTCTGCATTATTGAATTGTTACAGAGCAAGAAACAGAGAGAAAGGCAATAATATGTTAGGAAAACTTAGGGTAAGCCCTATAACTTTCAAATTAATTAAATAAAATTGAGGCATTAATTTCAAGTGCAACTTATTCTTCAACTCAACTGCCTCTAAATTTCAACTCCATGTACCATAACTTTCTGATTAAAGATTATTATCTAATTTGTTAATTAGCTGTTGAATCTCAGTTGGAAGTAACAACATGTTATTTTTGGAGAAACATTTTTAGAATTAAGATTGCACAGCATTTCCAGGATATGCTGCGATTTTTGGTGAAAGATATTTGGAAGGGTCAAAATTTTGCCTGAAACCATCCCTGTGAGGTCCTGGGCACACACGGGATTTTGTATTTTTGTAAGGTACAGAATTTCTGTAAATCATTTAAAACAGACATTGCAGAAAGGGCATATACTCTAGTTGTCAGAGTTCCCACGTGTACAAGCTTTCATTGTAGGCGGCAAGGAGTTCCAACTGGTACTCCAGGATAAGTTGAATTCATCAAGTGTCTCAGTTAGAAACTAGCCTAGATAAAGAAAGGGACCACAAATGTTTTCTTGTGAGTGTTACTGTTTTGAGTGGGTGGCCAATTTTCCAAGTGTGCATAATTTGCTTGAAGGAGCAAAGTTAGGAGCTCGAGAGGCCATTGTTTCTCTATGGGATCTGCTCCTACAAGAATATAAATCTTCCTGGGCCCCTTCTGGACTGTACCTTGTAAGGCATAATTCAATGACCACAAAATAACTTTGATTGTCGGTGTAGTGGAGGCAAGTGGCCACTCTTTTTGGGTACTCCTGTATCCCTGCTCATTAATACAAATATCTTGTTAGACTATCATGTGGGATCAACTCAATGCTTAAAGGAATGCAGATATGCTCAAGAAGTTCAAACCAAACATGAGAATGGTGGAGAAATGTGATTGAAGTGACTTTTACCATAGAATGATTGTTCGTGCTAGATGGGGTGATTTGAGTATCTCAGCAACTGCTAACTTCCTGTGATTTTCGTACACAATAGTCTCTAGAGTTTACAGCGAATGGTGCAAAAAAACAAGACAGATCCAGTGAGTGGCAATTCTGTGGACAAAAATCCCTTGTTAAAGAGAGAGGTCTGAGGAGAGTGGCCAGACTGATTCAAGCTGACTGGAAGATAACAGTAACTCAAATAACCATGCATTACAACAGTGGTATGCAGAAGAACATCCATGAATGCACACCATGTTGAAACCTTAAATGGATGGACTACAACAGCAGAAGCCAACCATGGGTTGCCCTCCTGTACCTAATAAAGTGGACACTGAGTGCATGTGAACTAGATTCTTCCACTGGGAGAATACCAGCAGGCTATGATTAAGTAGAACTACAAAGCTCTACTTCATTGCTCTGCTATCCATCCCTGCAACCATTCTTGGGACAAAAGGGCTCAAGTCAAATGCCTTTACTGCCTGATAAGATGGAAATGAATTGGTGGACATTGCAACAACCTCTTTTGAGTAAAAATCTGCAGGAAGTGTGATATTTTACTCCTTTATATAGCTCAAGAAAGATCCTCAGTATAGTTTATGCTTCCAGGAACTAGGATCTCTGTCTAGGTCAAGATGATTAGCCTGTTTACAATCAGCAGTCAATGTACAATACTGAGGACTAAAGATTTTATATTGATTTGCAATTCTGCAGATCATGTTGACTAACTTTGCTGAATTTGCAATAAATTTGAATTCAGTAAACTTCTAACAAAATATATATTACTAGCTTGGTTGGACTATTAGATCAGACCAAATTCCGATCAAATTAGTTTTTTAACAACTACCATGCTGCAAGGGAACCTTTCTGCTTGCAGGAAGTTCTGAGTAACAGTATACATGAAAATAATAAATACAGCAATAATCATGGAGATCAAAACAATAAACAGCACAAAGATTGCAGTGCAGTCTGAAGTTGTGCAACATACAATTTAAAAACACTGCATCAGACACTAATCAGGTTTTTAAATTATACATTATAAATCTGTAGGGAGCATGTCAGGACAATAAGGAGACATCTGATAAATCAGAATTTCCGGGGCTGAGGTCATGGAGAAATGTGTGATATGTTTCAACCTTGGAGGTGAGGAAAGATGAATAACTCGTCAGATCAACATAAAATGCTCAAGATCAAAAAAATCACAGAATAACCTTATTTTCAGTACGCATGAGATTAAATGAAAGGAATTGTCTCTGTTGCTCCAATATCTCCTTTGATTAGCAGTAGTACCTAGCAATAAATTCCCTGATTTCAATGGACTTTGTAGAAGTCTTCAAAAATTGTGACATTTCACTTCCAAATATTGTTCTTATTTCACTGCATATGTGTATGTCTAGGTAATCCTTATATGATACTGTTACGGTGTGCTACACGCAGCACTGCAATAACGACATGGAGTCGGTGAGCTGCAGTTACAAAAGAGGTTTATTCAAACTTCACGGCCTCGCTTTAAAGTCTTCCTGATCCTGCCCTCCCCGGGCGGGAATGCTGTAAGGGGCGCGTATTCACAGTCCTGTCCCGCAAGGGGGCTTTTCCCTTTGCTGGTGAAGCAGGCTTGGCGCCCTCTTTGGGACCTGCCTCAATACCGGCGCGCGCCGCTTTGTGAGCCGGTTCGAGTGCGCTGGGAAGTGGGTCGCCACAATACTGTATATACGTGGCCATATTTTCAATTCTTTTGGAAAAGTTTATGTACTTAAACATGTCGGTCACTTTCAGTAAATGCCATTATCTCAGGTAGCAGAATTACTTCATACCCTAACATAGAAACATAGAAAACCTACAGCACAATACAGGCCCTTCAGCCCACAAAGCTGTGCTGCTAACCTACAGTATGTACTTCTTAATGTCAATGTATGATTTAAGCTTATTAAATCCTAATTCATTGTGTCTGAGGACAACTGTCACAACTTGTTGCTTCTTGTCTATTGCTGAAAGTATGAGATGTTTGCAGGATTTCATGGGTTGTGAAGCTCTTTAACTATTTTTTTCATTCTTTACGGCTTTAATGCATTTCTGAAATAATTAATTAAACATTGAATAGAATTGACTTTATTACTTACATCCTTCATATACATGAGTAAAAATCATGTTATGCCTCCATCTAAATGTGCACTATATAATAACTTTTAATAAATAATATGTACAACAGGATGGTCAATATAACATAGAAATACTGTTGTGTCAGCATGAATTAATCAGTCTGATGGCCTGGTGAAAGAAGCTGTCCTGGAGCCTGTTGGTCCTGGCTTTTAAGCTGTGATACCATTTCCCGGAATGTTGGGAAGACTCAGGTCCCCAAGATCCTTCAGGCCCTTTTGACACACCTGTCTTTGTAAATGTCCTGAATAGGGGCAAGTTCACATCTACAGATGCGCTGGGCTGTCTGCACCACTCTCTGCAGAGTCCTGCGATTGAGGGAAGTACAGTTCCCATACCGGGCAGTGTGCAGCCAGCCAGGATGTTCTCAGTTGTTCCCCTATAGAAAGTTCTTAGGATCTGAGGACCCACATCAAACATCTTCAACCATCTGATGTGAAAGAGGTGCTGGTGTGCCTTATTCACCACACAGCCGGTATGTACAGACCACATGAGATCCTCGGTGATGAACAAGGAACTTAAAGCTGTTCACCCTCTCAACCCCAGGTCCATTGATGTCTATAGGGGTTAGCCTGTCTTCATTCCTCCTGTAGTCCACAACCAGCTCATTTGTTATTGTGACATTGAGGGAGAGGTTGTTTTCTTGACAGCACTGTGCCAGGGTGATGACTTCTTCTCTGCAGGCTGCCTCATTATTATTTGAGATTAGGCCGATCAGTGAAGTGTTGTCAGCAAATTTAATTAGCAGATTGAACTTGTGGGTGCCGATACAGTCATGGGTGTACAGAGAGTAAAGGAGGGGACTTAGGACACAGCCTTGAGGGACACCTGTATTGAGGGGCAGAGACTCTTACCACCTATCGGCGATCTGATAATAATAAGTAATAAGTCCAGGATCCAATTACACAAGGCAGGGTGAAGGCTGAGGTCTCTCAGCTTCTTGTCAAGAATGGAGGGAATTATGTTGTTGAATGCTGAACTGTCGTCCAAGAACAGCATTCTCACATAAGCATCCTTCTTCTCCAGATGTGTAAGGACGGTGGGTAGAGCTGTGGCTATTGCATCATCTGTCGATCAGTTGTGTTGATAGGCGAATTGTAAGGGGTCCAGTGTGGGTGGTAGCATGCTGCAAATGTAGCCCTTGACCAGCCTCTGAAAGAATGTGCTTACTATTCAGGTCAGTGCGACAGGATGCCAGACATTTATACATGTCATCTTGGTCTTTTTATGTACTGGAACAATGGTGGATGTCTTGAAGCAGGAGGGCACTCTACACTGAGAGGGAGAGATTAAAAACATCTGTAAACACACCTGCCAGTTTTGCTATGCACATCCTGAGTACCTGCCCTTGGATGCTGTTCCATCCCCCAGCCTTGCGACTGTCCAAACACTACAAGGTTTCAGCAAAACAGGTATTTTCTTCAATCGTTTGCTTTAGATGATGTATATGAATTGTAAGCATTCCTAATGATGATTCATCTTCCAAAGTCTTGTAATAATTAGGACTTGAATTTGCTTAGAAGTTTAAGTAACACAATGTTGAAAATGTTGGCTTAATTATGTGGTCCTTTAGCTAATGTAAAGGTTTTTGAAGTGGGTTCTTTCTTCCTTATAGTTACACATTGCTTTCACAAATAAATGTAATTCTTTATTACATTGTGCATTAAAAGTAATATTTCAACCATCATATGCCAAGCTGAAGTCATTTATAACTGAAGAATTATCTCTTTGATGTTATTCAAAGGCTTTGCTTGGTATTTTCTCTAATGAAGTGACAAAATTCCTTCTAAGCAAAGTTTTCAGATTTAAGTATTATGGTAGGTTTTTGCTGGAATTGGTTTGTCTTAACATATTGATATCAGTTCAAACTAAAAGTGCTGTTGAATCTGTTTCTTTTCTGATACTAACAATCATTTTCTTTTGAGTACAAGCAAACATACAAAAAGTAAGCAATCTAAATAAAGAGCTGAAAATTATGCTGAGGTAAATGAATAGCAAAGAATGCAAAGATAAAAAGATGACACCTCTGAAAAATTCATCACATTTATAGATAAGATAAGGAAAACTCCTTATATAAACTAAACCAATCAATGAATAAACAATTACATCACATGGGTAATGTGCTAATACGTAGCCAATAAAAAAATGAGGAAGGTGATAAACCGTTAGTTTAACAGCTATATCGCTTTTTGCCAGTAAGCTGGACAAATCTTCCTGTACTATAAAAAGTATGTGAGTTTGTTTAAAAAGTAAAAATCTTGCAAAAAGTATTATTAAAATCAATGGTTTCCAACAGTGCAAATCCTTCTGGAATTCAGACCAACAGCATACTGCCCTCCTGTATTTAGGGTTTATTCATTGGATTAAAATTAAGCCTTCATAAAAGACAAATGAACAGGCATCGATCCATATCATGAAAGAAGCTTATGCCTTATATACCTAAACAGGACTGAGAGTACAGGGTGGGGAGGGGAAGGGATTGCCTTTTGTGGATGGAGAAATAGTGGTAGACAAATTTCCAAGAAGGCTGAATAAATTAAAGAACAAGACTTCTTTAAGTATGCTTGCTTCATTCCCAGATGAGCAATTAGTCAGGCTAAAGGATTGGCTGGTTGTCATCAATCCCCACCCAGCCAAGCAAGAGAGAGACCATATGGATGATATGGTGGAGAGTTGGGAAGGGATTGGTTGCAGTATGGTTGGGGTGGTGGAGCCAAACAGAACTTGCAGACAGAGCAGCTCAATGTTTGTGTTGGTGTTCTGATTGTGGGAGATCTGTTGGAAAGGAGGAATGCAGGTTCTCATATTTCCTCAAAGTCACTTAGTCCATTTCTGACACCTCCCTTCCCTTTCTCAATCTCACTGTCTCTATCTCCGGAGACAGCTTATCCACCGATGTCTATTCCATACTCACAGATTCTCACAGCTATCTGCACTATTCCTCATCCCAGCCTGCTCCTTGTAAAAATGCCATCCCCTTCTTTTAATTCCTCCATCTCCACCGCATCTGCTCTCAGGATAAGGCTTTTCATTCTAGAATGAAAGAGGTGTCCTCCTTTTTTAAAGAAAGGGGTTCCGTTCCTCAACCATCAATGCTGCTCTCAACTGCAACTCTTCTATTTCATGTACATCTGCTCTTACCCCATCCTCCCGCCACCCTACCAGGGATAGGGTTCCTCTTGTCCTCACCTACCACCGCAAGAGCCTCCATGTTCAGCATATAATTCTCTGAGATTTCCACAACCTCCAATGGGATCCCACCAGCAAGCATGTATTTCCCTCCCCCCCCCCCCAACTTTCTGATTCTGCAGGAATTGCTCCCTACTCAACTCCCTTGACCATTCGTCTCTCCCCACTGATCTCCCTCCTGGCACTTATCCTTGCAAGCGGAACAAGTGCTACAGCTACCCCTACACCTCCTCCCTCACTACCATTCAGGGTCCTAAATATTCCTTCCAGGTGAGACGACACTTCATTTGTGACACACACAAAATGCTGGTGGAATGCAGCAGACCAGGCAGCATCTATAGGAAGAAGCACTGTCGACATTTCGGGCCGAGACCCTCTGTCAGGACTAACTGAAAGAAAAGGTAGCAAGTGATTTGAAAATGGGAGGGGGAGGGGAAATCCCCCACATTTTAATTCCACATCCCATTCCCATTCTGATATGTCTATCCATGGCCTCCTCTACTGTCAAGATGAAGCCACACTCAGGTTGGAGGAACAACACCTTATATTCTGTCTGGGTAGCCTCCAACCTGATGGCATGAACATTGATTTCTCTAACTTCTGTTAATGCCCCTCCTCCCCTTCTTACCCCAATCCCTTATTTATACATTTATTCCCCCTCCTTTTTTTTTCCTCTCTCTACTCATCATGCTGTGCCTGTTACCCATCTCCCCCGGTGCTCCCCTCCCCCTTTCCTTCTCCCGAGGCCTCCCATCCCATGATCCTTTCCCATGATCCAGCTCTGTATCCCTTTTGCCAATCACCTTCCCAGCTCTTAGCTTCACCCCGCCCCCCGTCTTCTCCTATCATTTCGCATTTCCCCCTCCCCCTCCTACTTTCAAATCTCTTACTATCTTTCCTTTCGGTTAGCTCTGACGAAGGGTCTCGGCCTGAAACATCAACTGTGCTTCTCCCTATAGATGCTGCCTGGCCTGCTGCGTTCCACCAGTATTTTGTGTATGTTGCTTGAATTTCCAGCATCTGCAGATTTCCTCGTGTTTGCATTTTCAACTTCATCTGTGAGTCTGTTGGGGTCATATACTGTGTGTGGTGCTCCCAGTGTGGCCTCCTGTATATCCGTGAGACCCACCATAGATTGGGAGAACGCTTCACCAAGCATTTATGCTCCATCCGCCAGAATGAGTGGGATCTCCCAGAGACCACCAATTTTAATTCCCCTTCCCATTCCCATTTGGATATGTCCATCCGTGGCCTCCACTAATGTGATGAAGCCACATTTAGGTTGG
Organism: Hypanus sabinus; assembly: GCF_030144855.1. Lineage (NCBI taxonomy): Eukaryota > Metazoa > Chordata > Chondrichthyes > Myliobatiformes > Dasyatidae > Hypanus > Hypanus sabinus. Next base: position 41,344,188 of record NC_082719.1, on the reverse strand, counting down.
AGGAACAACACCTTATCCGTTTGGGTAGTCTCTATCCTGATGGCATACGCATTGATATTCCAAATTTCTGGTAATGCTCCCCAACACTCCCCCACCATCACCATTTTCCATCCCTTATCCTTCCTCACCTTATCTCCTTGCCCACCCATCGCCTCCCTCTGGTGCTCCTTCCACCTTTTTCTTTCTTCCTTAGTCTTCTGTCTCTTTCACTAATCAACTTCTCATCCCATGCTTTCAAGGTTTCACCTGTCACCTGCTGTTTCTCTCTCCCCTTCCCCCACTTTTAAATCTATTCCTCAGTTCTTTTTTCTCCAGTCGTGCCAAAGGTTTTGGCCCAAAATGTTGACTGTACTCTTTTCCATAGATGCTGCCTAGAGTTCTTCCAGCAATTTTGCGTGTGTTAAAGGAGGTTCATGTTGGGTACAAAGGTGCAACAAATCCTCATGCTGAGGTAGCAGGTCTTGTCTCCTTTCAGAATTCAGCTTTTCCAAACCTTTGCTATTGAAACAATGGGGTCTCAGGGAAGATTAGTTGGCTGTTCCATTATCACCAATGACTGAATTGGCGCTGGGCTTATTCTTCTTTTAATGTCCATCCATCTGTTTTTTGGCGCAATATTAATGGACAAGGGCTCAAAATTATCTTCTCTCCCTACTCTTGATCTGAAAAGGTTCTTTTATTTGAGAACATAATAGATTGAAGCAGAAAGTAAAATCTTCCTGATGGAAATTGAAAATTTGGCTTAAACTAAATGAAGCACAAAACATTGAGGCTTAGTATGATATGAAGAGCATACACACTGGCTTGCTAATGAGTATACAAAAGATAGATGAGATAAATTCAAAGAGACGGCAAATGCTGGAAGTTTAAACATGTCCTGAATGATAAGTTTGAATGTGGTTGGAGAATACTCATTAGTATTCCATTAGCTACCTCCATCATTGCTTAAGTGTTTCTGGCCCTACTACAGCATCCTTTGTTGCATGAGTACTGAGAGGAAAAGTTCCATCAAGCATGAAAGCTCAATATGTCATCATTGCTACCTGATTACAAAAAATACATATACGGATGAGACAATGGGAATGATTCCTGCAGTCTGAGAAACTGAAATGGGATTAGTGAAGCTTATCCAATATCTCCACAAACAAGTGTATTTTATAAAATATTTCTACTGTACCAACCAATTATTAAATGCAGCAGTAATTGAAAAGCAGGACCCAGCAGCTTCTAGAAATGTGTACTAAAAATAAATGTTTACTCAGCAGGAAAGACATTGCCTATCAAGGGAGCAATGTGAGTTATTGATATTTTTTCAGAACTGAGAAAGATGATAAAACCAGTGTGGTTAAAAATGCAGAGTAATATGGGGATGGAATGAACAAAATGAATATCAAAGGTGCAGACCAGGAAGAAGCAGGAGAGGGTGTTAAAGGCTTGATAATGGTAACTATTCAAAGGTTTCAAAGGTACACTTAACGTCAGAGAATTGTATACAATATACATCCTGAAATTCTTTTCTGTCACAACCACCACAAAATACCACCAAAGAATGAATGACAGTTAAATGCTAGAACTCGATTCCCCCTACCCCAAACACAGGCTTGCAGTACCCCAAAGACTACTCGCTCACCCAGTAATTTGACATACCACAGGTTTGCTCTCTCCCTAATAAGGGAAGAAGAGGAGTCTCCATTTCACAGCAAGAGGGAAGACATAACAGACTACTTGCTGATATTCGATGTTCAAAGTCTGTTGTGTCGCTTTTTTCAAACTCTGTACCCAAAGAATTGGGGTCACTGGGCACACAGCCAGCAGCCAGCTTATTGCTTTCGAACTTCTGACTCCAACGACACACCAATTTCCTGTGGAGGCACCAACCTCTAGACTGCCCACCCACAGAGCCACAAATTCCCAATACCTCGGAGGCATACTAATCTTCTAGGCCACGTCCTTGACTTGTTGAATAGCAGCCAGTCATGAGACCCTGAGAGCGGGTCCCATTCCTGCAAAGAACCAAAGTCAGTGTGTAACTCCAGGTCAGGGTCTTCAAAAGAACCTTGAAATGGAAAAATGGAGATATCAAAGGTAGAAATAGAGTTGTTTCCGAAGATGTAAGCAAATGAGTCGCCATTAGGTGCCATCGCCTCCTAAGCTCCACCCCTTCACCAACTATTCTGCCTAGAACACTAGAACACTACAGCACAGTACAGGCCTTTCAGCCCTCCATGTTGTGCTGACCCATATATTCCTTAAAAAAAGTACTAAACCCACACTACCCCGTAATACTCTATTTTTCTTTCATCCATGTACCTGTCCAAGAGGCTCTTAAATACCCCTAATGCTTTAGCCTCCACCACCATCCTTAGCAAGTCATTCCAGGCACCCACAACCCTCTGAATAAAAAATTTACCCCTGATATCTCCCTTAAACTTTCCTCCCTTAACTTTGTAAATATGCCCTCTGATGTTTGCTATTCATGCCCTGGGAAACAGGTACTGGCTATCCACCCTATCTATGCCTCTCATAATCTTGACTCTGTCAAGTCCCCTCTTATCTTTCTACACCCCAAAGAGAAAAGTCCCAGCTCTGCTAATCCTGCCTCATAAGACTTGTTTTCCAATCCAGGCAACATCCTGGTAAATCTTCTCTGCACCCTCTCCATAGCTTCCACGTCCTTCCTATAATGAGGTGACCAGAACTGAAAACAATACTCCAAGTGTGGTCTCACCAGAGAATTGTAGTTGCAACATGACCTGTCTACTCTTGAACTCCATCTCCCTATTAATGAAGCCTAGCATCCCATAGGCCTTAACTACCCTATCAACCTGTGCAGTGACCTTGACGGATATATGGATTTGAACCCCAGGGTCCCTCTGTTTATCCACACTCTTATGTAACCGACCATTAACCCTGTACTCAGCCTTCTGGTTTGTCCTTCCAAAATGCATCACCTCACACTTATCCTGATTGAACTCCATCTGCCACTTTTCTGCCCAACTCTGCATCCTGTCTATATCCTCTTGTAGCCTTCGACAACCTACAGCTCCATCCACAACTCCTCCAATCTTCATGTCATCTGAAAACTTACTCACCCATCCTTCCACCTCTTCATCCAGGTCATTTATAAAAATCACAAAGAGCAGGGGTCCCAGACCAGATCCTTATGGCACTCCACCAGTCACCAACCTCCAGGCAGAATACTTTCCTTCTATTACTACCCTCTACTTTCTTCCTGTAAGCCAATTTTTTATCTAAGCAGTCAAGGTTCCACTGATTCCATGCCCCATGACTTTCTGGATGAGTTTCCTGTGGGGGACCTTGTCAAATGCCTTGCTAAAATCCATGTAGACAACATCTACTACACTACCCTCATCAACTTCTTTTGTTACCTCTTCAAAAAACTCAAATAGGCTCATGAGGCACGACCTTCCCTTCACAAAGCCATGTTGACTATCCTTGAGTAGACTGTTCTTCTCCAAATGCTTGTAGATCCTATCCTTAATAACCCTTTCCAATAGTTTTCAGACCACCAACGTAAGACTCACTGGTCTATAGATCCCAGGATTTTCCCTATTACCTTTTTTAAATAAGGGAACTACATTTGCCATTCTCCAATCCCCCAGCACCTCCCGTGCAGCCAAAGAGAATTCAAAGATCATAGCTACTGCTCCAACGATTTCTTCTCTCACTTCCTTCAGCAACCTGGGGTACATCACATCCGGTACTGGGGACTTACCAATCTTGATGTTTTTAAGAAGATCCAACACTTCTTCTTCCTTAATTTCCACACTGTCAAGAACACAGGCCTGTTCTATTTCAACCTCACCCTGATCAAGGTCCTTTTCACTTGTGAGTACTGAGGTAAAGTATTCATTTAGGACCTTCCCAACCTCCTCCACCTCTAGACACAAGTTGCCTTCTTTATCCTTTAGCAGCCCTACTTTCATTCTTGTCATCCTTCCATTCTTCACATACACATAGAACACCTTGGGGTTCTCCTTAATTCTACATGCCAAGGCCTTCTCATGCCCCCTTCGAGCTCTCCTAAGTCCTTTCTTAAGCTTCTTCCTGGCTACCCTATATTTCTCAAGAGCCCCTCCAGCTTTCTGCTTCTTATATTTAACGTATGCTTCCTTCTTCCTCTTGACAAGTTGTCTCATGTGTTTCGTCAGCCACGGTTCCCTTTCCCTACCATTTTTTCCTTGTCTCAAACCTATCCTGATCCCAGCACAAGTGGTCCCTAAACCCTCCAGATTACTCCTGTGCTTTCACCCTTGACCATCTGTTTCCAATTTATTCTTGCTAGTTCCTGCCTCATCCCTTCATAGTTAGCCCTTTCCCAGTTAAGCACTTTACCATTTTGTCTGTTTCTATCCTTTTCCCCAGCTACGCTGAAGCTAAGGGAGTTGTGGTCACTCTCACCAAAATGATACCCAAAAAGAGGTCTGTCACTTGACCAGGTTCATTACCCAGAACTAGATCCAGTATAGCCTCTCCTCTCAGCGGCCGGTCCACATACTGTATCAGAAATCCTTCTTGAACACACCTGACAAGTTCAGCCTCATCTATCCCCCTTGCAGTCAGGGGGTGCCAGTCAATTTGAGGGAAGTTGAAATCACCCATAACTACAACCCTGTATTTCCTGCACCATTCTAAAATCTGCCTGCTTATCTGCTACTCGGTGTCCTGAGGGCTATTTGGGGGCCTATAGACTACTTCCAGCACAATGATTGATCCCTTCCTATTTCTGACTTCCACCCAGTCTGACTCCGTGGACACTCCCTCTGCAGAGTCCTCCCTTTCTATAGCTTTCTCACCAACTCAGAACACATACCATCACGCCCTTGTCCTTCTACCCTAATCTCCGCACTCACATTCCGATTTCCACCCCCCTGCCAAACTAGTTTAAACTCTCCCCAACAGCTCTAGCAAACGTGCCCACTAGGATATTGGTCCCTTTCCAGTTCAGGTGCAGCCTGTCCTTTTTGTACAGGTCAGACCTTCATCCTTACTCCTATCATGTCATTGGTCTCCACGTGGACCACTGCATCTGTCTGCTCAGTCTCTCTCCTGAGAATACTGAGAACTTGATTTGAGATATTGTGTACCCTGGCACCAGGGAGGCAACAGACTATCTGGGATTCTCGATCTCTCTCACAGAACCTCCTATCTGTTCCCTAACTACCGTATCCCCTATCACTACTGCTCTCACTTTTCCCTCCTTCCTTTCTGAGCTGAGGGTCCAGAGAAGTGACCACTACAACTTCTCCCTGGTAGATTGTCCCCACCAACAGTATCCAAAACAGTATACTTATTGTTGATGGGAACGGCCACAGGGATACTCTGCTGTCTCTTTCTATTCCCCTTCCCTCTCCTGACAGTCACCCAGTTACCTGTCTCCTGAATTTTAGACAATAGACAATAGACAATAGGTGCAGAAGTAGACCATTTGGCCCTTTGAGCCTGCACCACCATTTTGAGATCATGGCTGATCAATGACTATCAATACTCAGTTCCTGCCTTGTTCCCATATCCCTTGATTCCCCTATCCATCAGATATCTATCTAGCTCCTTCTTGAGAGCATCCAGAGAATTGGTCTCCACTACCTTCCAAGGCAGTGCATTCCAGACCCCCACAACTCTCTGGGAGAAGAAGTTTTTCCTTAACTCTGTCCTAAATGACCTACACCTTACTATCAAACCATGGTACGGGACTCTCCCAGCATCTGGAACATATTTCCTGCCTCTATCTTGTCCAATCCCTTAATAATCTTATACGTTTCAATCAGATCCCTTCTCAATCTCAATCTCCTTAATTCCAGCGTGTACAAGCCCAGTCTCTCTAACCTCTCTGCGTAATACAATCCAGATATCCCAGGAATTAACCTCGTGAATCTACGCTGGACTTCCTCTACAGCCAGGATGTCCTTCCTTAACCCTGGAGACCAAAACTGTACACAATACTCCAGGTGTGGTCTCACCAGGGCCTGTACAAATGCAAGAGGATTTCCTTGCTCTTGTACTTAATTCCCTTTGTAATAAAGGCCAAAATTCCATTAGCCTTCTTCACTGCCTGCTCCACTTGCTCATTCACCTTCAGTGACTGATGAACAAGGACTCCGAGATCTCTTTGTATTTTTCCCTTACCTAACTATACACTGTTCAGCTAATAATCTGCCTTCCTGTTCTTACTCCCAAAGTGGTTAACCTCATACTTATTCACATTAAACATCATCTGCCAAGTATCTGCCCACTCACTCAGCCTATCCAGGTCACCCTGAATTCTCCTAACATCCTCATCACATGTCACATTGCCACCCAGCTTAGTATCATCAGTAGACTTGCTGATGTTATTCTCAATACCTTCATCTATATCGTTGAGGTAAATCATAAACAGCTGTGGTCCCAATACCGAGCCCTGTGGCACCCCACTAGTCACTACCTGCCATTCTAAGAAACACCCATTCACCGCTACCCTTTGCTTTCTATCTGCCAACCAGTTTTCTATCCATGTCAATGTCTTCCCCCCCAATGCCATGAGCTTTGATTTTACCCACCAATTTCCTATGTGGTACCTTATCAAATGCCTTCTGAAAATCGAGATACACTACATCCACTGGATCTCCCCCGTCTAACTTCCTGGTTACATCCTCGAAAAACTCCAACAGATTAGTCAAGCATGATTTACCCTTGGTAAATCCATGCTGGCTTGGCCCAATCCTATCACTACTTTCTAAATATGCCACTATTTCATCTTTAATAATGGACTCTAGCATCTTCCCCACCACCGATGTCAAGCTGACAGGTCGATAGTTCTTTGTTTTCTCCCTCCCTCCTTTCTTAAAAAGTGGGATAACATTAGCCATTCTCCAATCCTCAGGAACTGATCCTGATTCTAAGGAACATTGGAAAATGATTACCAATGCATCTGCAATTTCCAGGGCCACCTCCTTTAGTACGCTAGGATGCAGACCATCTGGACCTGGGGATTTGTCAGCCTTCAGTCCCATCAGTCTACTCATCACTGTTTCCTTCCTAATGTCAATCTGTTTCATTTCCTCTGTTACCCTATGTCTTTGGCCCATCCGTACATCTGGAAGATTGCTTGTGTCTTCCCTAGTGAAGACAGATCTAAAGTACTTATTAAATTCTTCTGCCATTTCTCTGTTTCCCATAACAATTTCACCCAATTCATTCTTCAAGGGCCCAACATTGTTCTTAACTATCTTCTTTCTCTTCACATACCTAAAAAAGCTTTTGCTATCCTCCTTTGTATTCCTGGCTAGCTTGCGTTTGTACTTCATTTTTTCTCCCCGTATTGCCTTTTCAGTTAAGTTCTGTTGTTCCTTAAAAACTTACCAATTGTCTGTCCTCCCACTCACCTTAGCTCTGTCATACTTCCTTTTTTTTTAATGCTATGCAATCTCTGACTTCCTTTGTCAACCACTGTGGTCCTTTCCCCCCTTTGAATCCTTCCTTCTCCAGGGGATGAACTTGATTTTGCACCTTGTGCATTATTCGCCAGAATACCTGCCATTGTTGTTCCACTGTCTTTTCTGCTAGGATATCTGTCCAGTCAACTTTGGCCAGCTCCTCCCTCATGGCTCCATAGTTTAGGGGTGACTGTCTCCCTGAAACTCCGATCTATTACTGCTTCTGCCTCCTGAATGATCCGAAGTTCATCCAGCTCCAGCTCCCTAACTTGGTTTGACAGGAGCTGCAACTGGGTGCACCTTTTGCAGGTGTAGTCATCAGAGAGAATTGTGCTGTCCCTAGCTTCCCACATCCTACAATCAGAACACTGGACTGCCCTATCTACTGCCTCCATTACCAACTCCTAAGTTAATTAAATTAATTAAAGCAACTTACCCAGCCTTACCTCACTAGGAGCAAGCTTGTCCTCTGCCTCTTCTCGCCAAAGTTTCAAAACTCCACTCCTTCACTGGCCCACTCACTCACTAAGTGGTGCAAATAAACAGTGGAGAGAAGGGGAGAAGAGAGAAAAAAACTACTGCTTAAACTGAGACATATAATATGCAGAGGTATGACTTTCAAAGGGATATAGGTTAACACTGAAGAAGGTTTCAGCTAGTGATCTGCAAATAGTGGTGAGCACCATAGTCCTAATATTCTGTGATATCTGCAACGTGAAATGAGAAAAAACTTTAAATTGGATAGGCTGAGTAACTCCTTCTCATCCATTTAAGCTGGGTCCTATGGAAAATTTGTATCCATCAGACACATACCAAGATAAACATTAAGTACTGATGGATGAAAAACGCAGTTTGGTCAGTCCGAAATTTGTTGGTCTTTTCGTGTAATGTGATTTTCGATAAGTGAATGCTGCTGTCTCAGTTCCAGGACTTAAACCACAATGTCAAAGCGAGAGCATGCAAACTCTCAGAACCGGTGATGCAGCAGCAATGCTCAAAGATCTATTGACCCAACCTATGCCCCAGACACATCCTGATTTCCTAGGCACACTCAATATTTTCTGGTTGTGTGAATTAAAGGCCTTGTGTCATTAACTTCCCTGTTGGTGGTCTACCGGTACAAATGTTTCAAACCGAACAACATCATGAATACTTAACACATCTTTGCAGGTGTCAGCCAAGAGCAGTAAGACATAAGAACAGAATTAAGCCTTTCAGCCCATTGAGTCTGCTCTGCCAATCTATCATAGCCGATGTATTATACCCCTCATCCACATTCTCCTGCCTTCTGCCTGAAACCTTTGACAGCAATTAATAATCAAGAACCTATCAATCTCTGCTTTAAATAAACCTAATAACTTGGCCTCCACTATCATCTGTGGGAATGAATTGCATTGATTCACACACTCTAGGTAAAGAAACTCCTTCTCACCTCTGTTCTAAAATGGCATCCTTCTATCCTGAGGATGTGCCCTCTGATCCTATGCTCTTCCACTGTAGGAAACATCCTCTATCACATCCATTCTATCAAGGCATTTTAATTTTGATAGGTTCAATAGGATCACTCCTCATTCTTCCAAAACAGAGGGTACAGCCCAGAGCCATTAAATAGTCCTCGTACATTAACTGTTTCATTCCCAGGATCATTTTCATGAACCCAATTCCAGCACATCCTTTCTTAGAGAAGGGCCCCAAAACTGCTTACAGCACTCCAAATGAGGTCTGGCCAATGCCTTACGAAGACTCAGCATTACATTATTGCTTATATATTCTAGCTCTCTTGAAATGAATGCTGATATTGGATTTGCCTTCCTTACCACCGTTCTGTAGGTTAACCTTTAGAAAGTCCTCCACGAGGACTTCCCAGTCCCTTTGCACCTTTGGTTTCTTAATTTGCACCCTGCTTATAAAATAGCCTATCCTTTAGTCTTTCGACAGAATTGCATGACTTTACACTATATTGCAACTGCCACGTTTGCCTATTCTCCTCATCTGTTTAAGTCCTTCTGCAGACTCCCTACTTCCTCAACATTACCTGCCCTCCATTTACCTTTGTATCATCCACAAACCTGGCCACAAAGCCATCAATTCTGTCATTCAAGTCATTGACATACGACATGAAAAGAAGCGGTCCCAACACCGACCCCTGTGGAACACCACTAGTCAGCAGAAGCCAACTCTGGCACACTCTATTCCCATGGCTTGTCTCCTACCAGTCAGCCAATCTTCTAACCATGCTGGTGTCTTTCCTGTAATACCATGGGCTCTTATCTTGTTTAATAGCCTTATGTGCTGCACCTTGTGAAAGGCCTTTTGAAAATCCAAATAGAGTAATAAATATCCACTGACACTCCTCTGTCAATTGTGCCTGTTATTTCCTTAAAGAATTCCAACAGACGTCCCAGGCAAAATTTCTGATTAAGGAAATCACACTGACTTTGGCCTATTTTGTCATGTGCCTCCAAGTACCCTGAAACCTCATCCTTAGTAATGGACTCCAGCATCTTTCCAACCACTGAACTGGCATTTTTTTCTGCTGCCATCCCTTCTTAAAAAGTGGAGTGACATTTGGAATTCTCCAGTCCTCCAGAACCATGCCAAAATCTAGTGTTTCTTGAACAATCAGCACTAATGCCTCCACCAATCTTTTCAATTATGTCTCTCAGAACCCAGGGGTGTAACCCATATGGTCTAAGTAATTTATCTACCTTCAGACATTTCAGCTTCCCAAATACCTTCTTAGTAATAGCAACTACACTCATGTCTACCCCCTGATACTTTTAAATGTCTGGCATACTGCTGGTGTCGTTCACAGTGAACACTGATGCAAGATACTGAGTTCATCCACCATTTCCTGTGTCCCCCATTACTATTTCTCCAGTGTCATTTTCTAGTGATCCAATGTCCACTTTCACCTCCGTTTAACTCTTGATATATCTGGAAAAAATGTTGGTACTTTTTAAAAATATATTTTTATTGAAGGAATGACACAATACAGAATACATAATGGATTACATTTTCCTCCATTTTGCTTTTATACCTTACCCCTAAACCCTCCTTCATATTTGATCTTTTCTCTCATTCCTTTTTTGTTGTTTTTTGTTGATTTTTAAAAGCTTCCCAATTCTCTAGCTCACCACTATTTTCTTACTATTTTCTATACCCTCTCTTTGTTTTATGCTGCCTTTGATTTCCTTCATCAGCCATGGTTGCCTGATTCTCCACTTAGAATACTTCTTCTTCGGGATGTAACTATACTGCAGCTTCCAAGCTGCTCCCAGAAACTCCAGCCATTGCTGTTTTTCTTTCATTTCAGCTAGTGAGTGAACCCTTCCAATCAATTTTGGCCAGCTCCTCTCTCATGCATCTGTAATTCCTTTTACTCCACAATAATGCTGATAGATTTGATTTTTAGCTTCTCCCTCTCAAACTGCAGGGTGAATGCTATCATGTTTTGATCACTGCCTCCTAAGTGTTCTATTAGCTTAAGCACCCTAATCAACAGCCCTCCAGAATTACTTTTTCTCTGCTGCGCTCAACTACGAGCTGCTCTAAAAAAACATCTCATAGGCATTCTACAAATACATTCTCCTGGGATCCAGCAACAACTTCATTTTCCCAATCTCCCTGTATACTGAAATCCCCCATGACTATCATAACATTGCCCTTTTTAAGTGACTTTTCTATCTTCCATTGTAATTTGTACTCCACATCCTGGCTATTGTTTGGAGGCCTTTACTTAATTCCTACCAGGGTCTTTTTATCCTCACAGTTTCTTAACTCTATCCATAAGGTTTGTACATCTTCTGATCCTATGTTATCACTTTCTAAGAAATTTGATTTCATTTTATACCAACAGAGCCATCCAACCCCCTCTGCTGACCTGCCTGTCCCTTTGATACCACGTATACCCTTGGATGTTAAGCTCCACTTGCTGGAATTCAGAAGAATGAGAGGAGATCTTACAGAAACATATAAAGCTATGAAAGGGATAGAGGCAGGAAAGTTGTTTCCACTGGTAGGTGAGACTAGAACTAGGGGACATAGCCTCAAGATTCGGGTGAGTAGATTTAGGACGTAGATGAGGAGGAACTGCTTTTCCCAGAGTGTGGTGAATCTGTGGAATTCTCTGCCAATGAAGCTGTGGAGGCTTCCTCAGTAAATATATTTAACACAAGGTTGGATAGATTTTTCCCATAGTAGGGGAATTAAGGGTTATAGGGAAAAGGCAGGTAGGTGGAGTGAGTCCATGGCCGGTCAGCCATGATCCCTATTGAATGGAGGAGCAGGCTCAATGGGCTGGATGGCATACTCCTGCTCCTATTTCTTATGTTCTTCTTGTGTTCTCCCAACTACAATCTTCTTCCAGCCACAATTCAGTGATTCCCATAATGTCTAACCTGTGAACCTCTAACTGAGCAACAAGATCTTCTACCTTATTCCACAAAATTGCATATATTCGAATATAATACCTTCAGTCCTCTATTCATCACCAGACTGTGGATTTCTTATTTGTGAGATCCAAATTGGAATCTTGTCTACATAAGAAATCACAACTTGTTGCATCTACATTGTCTAAAATAAAGTATTCCTGAGTTGAATAATTATCCAGAGTTTTGCAGCAACTTTATTTTATGGGGAAAGAAAACATTTTGCGAAGTTTCATCAAGTTCTAGATGAGAGAAACTGAAAAGGTCTGAGTTCCTCCTTTCATCTCATTATCACATTGATCTTAATGAGGGCAATCTTGTTCCAGTGATTTCAGGTGGGCTGTTTTACTGTTTCTAATTTGGTGTGACTTAGCACAAATTGTCTTTTTGATGAAGATAATTACTAGTACAGGAAACGAAACAATACATACACTAGATGTAATGGAGAATAAATTAACTGGTACCAAACTCCACAATACTACATAATCCTGCTCCCTTTATTGGTTTCCTTCTTTGATCCGATACGTTCATTGAGCTGGCATTCCAAGACTGTATTATATATTGAATGACATTCAACCCTGTATAAAACAAAATCCTTTACTGAAACAAATAATCATTCAGGCATCTTTTTAAAGTTGTTAATCAACATAGCTTTGAAGATTTAAAGTAGAAATTTATTTTGGATACCAATATTTATTGGAGAATAATCATTTTATTTTCTCAGTTTGATCAAGCCCTGAAGCTATTTCCTCCACACACTCAAGTAATCCGTTTCTTTCCTAATATCCTGAAGATCAACCTACAATGTATTCTGTTCTTCCACATTAACCAATATCAAAAGGAGTATATTTAAGAGGAAAACTGTGCAATTTCAGAGTCACTGATGTATGCTGGCACCATCTTGACTCATTTCAATATCATTACAATAGCCTAATTTTTTTTTTACTTTTCATGTTGTGAGTAAATGGTTAACAAAATCTAAGCAGCATTTCCTTTAGGAGTACGTAAAACTAAATTGCCTGAGAAATCTGACCCAGTTACTTTATCAAGTCATGTGCAGTACCTGCTTGTTCAATTTCTTGAACCTGCACCTTATCAAGAGCTTCAGAACTGAATGTAGCTTGACAATTTCATTTCCTGGCATTCTGCTGAGTCCCTTTTCCAATGCTAGGTCTAATGTTCTTGAAATTCTTGGCTGATATCTAGAAACACACAATACTGTTTTTGTGCAGTTGGTCAGCACCTGTGAGGGTACAGTGTTAATTGAAAAGGATAGTGTTAACACAGCTTAACGAGGAATGACACAAGGAAACAAATTGCTTTTTTGTAGCCCATGTCAGATGCTGAAAGATTTGTAAAAATTGATCCCATACATTGTTGATGTGCACAATCAGCTTCAAGTTAAATGAATAGTGTGCTGTCTGTCTGGAAAGTTGTGAACTTCTATCAGGAGACTGGAAATTATAATGCAGGCGGAGGGCAATCAAAAATTATGAAGCAGTGAAAAATAAGTATTGGTATTCATTGTGGATATACTCCTGAAAATTGGACAGTAAATATAAGGCTGCTTGATGCCTGCACTTCTTTTAGGGAATGTGAATGGCAGCTGAAATAGTTCTTCAATTTGTAGGCTATGTTGACTAATAACTTTAAAAAGACATCTGGATGAATATTTCTTTCAGCAAAGTATTCAGTTTTATAACAAAGAAAGACATGATGCTGAATGCCAGACAGGCATGCTGTTCACCTAAAGATATTGGCTTGGAAGTTTCAGCACATGTGGTTTAGACATCAGTTGGTGAGATGAGGGGATGCTTTGATTTCTACGTCTCAAGTACCCACTCTCAATGATGAAAGAAGATTATTATAGGTTGCTGCTTGTCAAGTCAAATTCTTCAAGCCTACTGGAAAATCAAATTTCTGCAAAGCCTGATGAAATAAATAGGTTCCTTCAGTGTAGGATAATTCTTTAATGATAGCTTGAACCTGAATGTGCAAAAAAGATAGACAGGGAAGAAGTTGCTGTCCATTGGGCCTGGCCCACAGTATTTCAATACAAAGGGTACATCTCAGCATGCACGTTCCTTTCTTCATCTTAGGGCTAGGATCCCTGAAAAATCTCTACATGGACAGTGTAGAATGTTCATACTAGTTATTCATTATCAGACGGTACATACAGGATCCAGTCACAATAATAATGCTATTTAAGGTGAGAGGGGTTAATTTAAAGGAGGTGTGCTGGGGTAGATTTTTTACACTGGGAAGAGAGCATACTTGGAATATACTGCCAGAAATAGTATGATAGCAAATAGAGGCATTTAAATGGCTCTGAGATAGGCACATGAATGTGCAGAGAATGGAGGGACATGGACATTGTTCAGGCAGAAGCGATTAGTTTAGTTAAGCATTGAATTACCAGTTTAGTAAATTCAGTAAAAAATTGCTGGCTAAAGGGCGTATACTTTTCTGTACAGATTTAAAAAGTGTGTGTGCACAGGGGTGGGGGGGTTGGTGGCCTGTCAGGACTTTCTTCAGAGATTGAGATCATGAACAGAGTGAATGAGTCCATTCATCACTTCCCACCGATCTCCCTCAGACACTTATCCCTACAATGCCGTGGATAAGTACATTCAACAACAGTAAATACTAACACAATCGAAGTCACCGCCATGGTGAATCATTTCTAATAAGTTAACAAAGCAAAATTGCATGTGTGTGGTGTGAGTCATGCTATCTCATTAACCGGTGAAGAAATTACTGTACAGGTACTAGTGCTCACATTATTTATTTATTTATTGGGATACAGTGCAGAATGGCTTCATTTTGGAGGTGAATTTTATTGTGTTAGTCTTAATTGCCATTCTCATTTACTTATCAATGGCATTTTGCAATACAAATGTGAACAATTTGAAATAAAGTTTTACAATTTCACCACATACAGAAATACACATAAAACAATTTCTGTCAATTTAGAGTGAACACTACTTGGCCAGTTGATGGTGCAGTGAAATTAGGATGTTAACGGCCAGTCTAATGCTAAATGGATTATCTTTAATGCTGATTGATGGTAGTTTAGCTGAGAAGATTCCGGCTCTTCAAGCATGTCAATGGGAGGCAACACAGGGGACCTAAACCAGTCAAACAACAGGGAGGCTACAAAGAAACAATATCAACTTGCAGTTGAGCAACAGTTTTCGTTATTGTGTCCTGCTGTTAATTTAAAATCCAGATTAAACTATTGACTGAGGGCAGGACAAGATTGTCAATGTATGATGCCTGTCTCAGCTCACTGCTACTTGATGGGAATAATTACTGTGCTAAAGTGACAACACCAATTTAATAATTGGAAGCTAGGGTGACTTTTACTAATGCATACCAGCTTTGTGTTAGACCTTTGGTTAGATCCTGGTTGAGATAAATTTATCATGTTCAAGTTCAAGAGTGCTGAATTGCACTTCACCAAAATAAAATCAATGCAAGGGCTCTAAGTTTTTTTCAAGTAACACAACCATAACAAAACATTGCTTGCAAAGAAAGTACCACTTTCTGAAGAGCAATGGTGCCTCTCGGGTACCAATCACAAATGATGTGGGATTTGCTACTGTAACAATGGCATCCTCTTCTTTATTAATTATATTGCTCATTGATTATGTCTTTGTCCTTTAGACCTCAAAGGGCTTTAGAAAATAACTTCTAAATCCTATAATTTTAATATTTAGGAAAATGCATTTTAAGGAGAAAAAGCAACATAATTTGAAGATGTCTTTGCCCTGAAGCTAGCCTATTTAAAACTAGTGTCTCCAAATTTTGATGCCTTCTAATTTTCTGTTGTTTGCTTCTGAAAAAAAAAAGTCTTAGAATTGTCAAATTCCACAGTGCATTCAGTGGCCATTTGGCTTTTCATACCTTATGGAGATTCCTGCAGGAAGAGTGGTTATATGTAGCTTCATTGTCAATGCAGGGCAGGTGTACAATAAAGAGAGTATGTTCTTCATAATGACCGACATTGATCAAAAGTGCAATAACTCAGCATACCCTAAGAGAACTTGGGCTCTGTGAAGTGCACAAAATGTAAAGCCAGAGAGAGAAAGAGAAGATGATTTGCTAGTTTAACTGTCTTTTCTACTCTGACCCTCTGTAGGTTCTGAAAGTCCGCAGAGCCATAATATTTATATTGTCACAAAATGGGTTGCTTATTTCTGTGTATTCTCCTTAGAATAATTCATCATCATCATCAATATGTGCCAAGTATGCATACTGTAGGTGATCATGGTCTCATGGCCATGATTGTTTTTGGCATATTTTTTCCAGTAGTGGTTTGCCATTGCCTTCTCATGGGTGGTTTCTTTAGAGTACAGATGCCCATAAGATCATAAGTTATAGGAGCAGAATTAGGCCATTTGGCCCATTAAGTCTGCTTCTTGGTTTTAGCATCCAATTTTCCTTTCAGCCCTAATCTCCAGCCTTCTGCCTGTATCCCTTCATGCTCTGACCAATTAAGAATCTCTCAACCTTTACTTTAAATATACATAAAGACTTGGCCTCCACAGATTTCACCACTCTCTAGCTGAAGAAATTCCTCCACATTTCCATTCTAAAAGGAAGCCCCTCTATTTTGAGGCTGTGTCCTCTGGTCTTAGACTCTCCCATCACAGGAAACATTCTGTCCACATCCACTGTATCAAGGCCTTTCACCAGTCAATACATTTCAAAGAGGTCACCCCTCATTCTTCTGAGTTCCAGTGAATACAGACATGAAGCCATCAAAAGCCCTTCATATGACAAGCTATTCAATCCTGGAATAATTTTCGTGAATTCCTTTGAACCATCTCCAGCTTCAGCACATCCTTTCTATATAAGGGGCCCAAAACTGCTCACAATACTCCAAGTGAATTCACATCAGTGCTTTATAAAGTCTCAAAATTACACCCTTGATTTTATATTCTGGACCTCTTGAAGTGAATGCTTACATCACGTTTGCTTTCCTCGCCACAGACTCAACCTGCAAATTAACTTTAAGGACTCCTGCACAAGGACTCCAAAATCCCTTTGTGCATCAGTTCTTTTTTTCATTTTCTCTTCATTTACAAAATAGTTAGCCATTTTATTTCTTCTATCAAAGTGCATAACCACACATTTCCCAACACTGTGTCCCATCTGCCACTCCTTTGCCCATTCTCCTAATCTTTATAAGTACCTCTGCAGCATCTCTACATCCTTAAAACTACTTGTCCCTCATATCATCTACAAAATTTGCAAGAAAGTCATCAATTCTATCATCCAAATCATTGACGTATAATGTTAAAAGAATCGGTCCTAACACAGACCATCATGGAACACCACTAGTCACTGGCAGTCAACTAGAAAAGGTTCCCTTTATAAACAGGATAAAATCTGCAGATGCTGAGATCCAATAACACACACAAACTGTTGGAGGAACTCAGCAGGCCAGGCAGTATCTATGGAAAAGCGTATAGTTAATGTTTCAGACTGAGACCCTTCATAAGGACTGAAAAACAAAAAAAAGGATGAGTCAGAGATAGAAGGTGGGAGGAGGGGTAAAAGAAAGACAAGATGATAGGTGAAACTGGGAGGGAGGAGGGGTGAAGTAAAGAGCTGGGAAATTGATTGGTGAAAGAGATACGGCTGGAAAAGGGGGAATCTGATGGGAGACAATGGAAAAAAGAAAAGGGAGAGGTGCATTAGAAGGAGGTGATGGGCAGATATGGAGATAAGGTGAGAGACATAAAACGGAATGGAGAACATTGAAGGAGTGGGGTCGGGGGCATAATACTGGAAATTCAAATATTTGATGTTCAGGCCATCAGGATGGGGGTTACCCAGACAGAATATAAGGCTCCCTTTAATCCTATGCTTTGTCTCCTGCCAATCAACCACTGCTTTATCCATGCTAGAGTTTTTCCTGTAGTACCATGGGATCGTAGCTTGTTAAGCAGCTTCAGGTTTGCAATCTTGTCAAAGGCCTTCTGAAAATCCAACTACTCAAGATCAATCAATTCTCCTTGGTCTATCTTGCTTGATATTTCTTCAAAGAATTCCAACAGATTTGTCAGGCAAGATTTTTCCTTGAGGAAACCATGCTGACTATGGCCAATTTTATCATGTGCCTCCAAGTACCGTGAGACCTCATCCTTATTAATCGACTCCAACCTCTTCCCAACCACTGAGGTCAGACTAATTGGCCTATAGTTTCCTTTCTTCTGCCTCTCTCCCTCCTTGAAGTGTGGAGTGACATTTGCAACTTCCAAATTTTCTGGAACTTTTCCAGAATCTAGTGATTCTTGAAAGATCATTACCAATTCCTCTACAGTCTCCTCTGCCTCCTCTTTCAGTGCACCATTTGGTCCAGGTGACTTACTTACCTTCAAACCTTTCATTTTCCCAAGAACCTTCTCTCTAGTTATGGTAACTTCTCACATTTCAGGATCTTTGACACTTGGAACTTCCACCATACTGCAAGTGTCTTCTACAGTGAAGACTGATGTAAAATACTTATTCAGTTTGTCCACCATTTCCTTGCTCCCATTACTACCTCTCCAGCATCATTTTCCAGTGGTCTGATATCCATTCTGACCTCTCTTTTACATTTTATGAATCTGAAAAAAACTTTTGGTATCAGAACTTGATTTCTTAGCTTGTCTTTGGCTTGTTATTAGGCTTTTAGTGGGATAGAGATGTGTTGGGTTCCTGGGATTGTAAATCATTAAAATTAGCAATTCAATACAACAGAACTATAAAATATGGAAACAAAGCACTAGTGTTTACTTCCAGTGGAATGGGATTATATTAAATGTGAAACTTGGTTATACTGCACTTAGAGAACCACACATAATTTAAACCTCCACATTAGAGAAAAAGAATGTAGGGGCACAGGAGAATGTGCAAAAATAATATCTCCGGAGCTATACAAGAAACTACTGCTCTTTACTTTCAAACCGTGAAGGAGAGGGAAGAGCAGCATCACTTGATCGACGTCTTTTGAAATGAAGAAGGGGTTTGTGATAGGGTGAAAGAGGATGTTCTCAGCAAAGGTTATGGGAAAGATCTAAAACTAAAGTTCATAATTTTAATATAGTCAGTAATCATTCTAGTTGAAAAAACAGGAGGGTCAACTTTTCTCAGAGGCTCGTGGGGTATGGGAATCACCGACACGTGTCAATAACATAATAGGGTGATAGATAAGGTTATCAATGAGATAATGAAAGAAGGGGCTCACATGGAAAATAAGCATTAGCATTGATCTGTTTGGAAAAATGGCCTGTTCTGTGCTTTAAATTACAGTGGATTTCAGCTAATTGGGATACATCGAGACCAATACAATTTGGCCCAATTAACCAGATGTTCCAAATAGCCAAAGTTTCATGGAAATATTTAAAAAGGTATAAAAAAGACAAACTGAGTAATAAATTAGAACAGTACCAATAGTACTGCAGTACTATAAAATGTTGTTCCTTATAGTTATTGATGGAGGAATTTATCCAGTGTACGCAATGAATAAAATGAGCACAGCCACCTAGTGCAATAATGGACTACCTTCATACAATGCTAACAAAGTCTGAATCCTCCAAATCTTCATTTTCAGTGTTTGTCAATACCTTAGAATTCCTCATAGTCCTAACTTGTTGAAGCTTTAAAATCATTTCATTTTCACTCACAGCCACTTCTGGCATCTCTAAGCCTGAATGGTTGAAACTGCAGTGAGCAAAATAGTTTGGAGTTGTCTTGCTGCTAATTTCTTACCAACCATCAGTGACAAAAATCACTGCATTTTGAACACAAACACATGCAACTGATGATATTTAAAAACTGTTTGCTCAAAGCATGGTGTAGCATCTAACAGCCACATTAAGTACATGTGATTGACACTAGTTAGAACCTATTTGGCAACAGTCTCCTGTCTCAATTCAGCGGCAGTGCCTTAAGTAAAAGAAGGAAATCCTGGTAATTTTCTTGATCAGCTTTGTTCATTAAGAGTTTCTCCAAAATAAGTTGCTGCCCAAATTAACCAATGGCCCAATCAACTGGAATCCTCTGCATATGCAATACTTGGCCAGAATTCCGTTAAGTGCCAATGGGATTCAATTTACCTACTGTACAATGTTGCTAATCAGTTCCCAGTGGGGAACATTTATATGCTTCTGGACATGGATGAATAGGAGTTAATTTGAGGGTTATTGTAAGTTTTACGTTTGTGACCTTCACACCAACCTTGTGGCTCAGATTTATTTTCGATTGGTTCAGCTTCTGCCAGAAGATAAAAACTTCTGACCGCCCATGCGTATAATTGTTGCTGTACTGTGTATCAGTGGAGTGACCCTTTTAGGAAAAGTCAATTAACAATAAGAACGTTGCAAGCTTGCAATAACCATATCTGCAGGCAGAGATTATACAAGTTTAAATCTCAAATCATCATGGTAAGCTTACTACAAAAAAGTAGGGAGCAGTGATTTATGCTATATTTGGGCTTTTCCCTTTTCAGTCTGGCGAATAGAAATTTCAAGCCAAAGATCTATTTAAGCTTTTATTATACATTTAATCTGAGGCTGGAGTTGCATCCAAAAAATCGGATGATTCATATCCAAGTGTAATAGAAGAGAGCTTCATTGTGACAGTGGTGATGCAGATTGCAAGAAAGATCTAATATGTCTGTTTTCAGTAGGTTAGCAGAAAATGTGATTGCAAAGTAGCTTATTGAATCAATTGTGAATGTTGGTACACATTCACTCTGCTGAACTACTGAAAAAAATGGAGAGCATGACTAACATCACAAAAAAAACCACAAAAAGGAGACATTTTGAGTGTGAGAGAATTATCAAATGCTCCCATTTAAAACAACCACAGCTGGTACCTGTAGCCATAGACACTGCAGAAAGTAATTGAAAGAACTAACAGTCTTTAAATCTAGCATACACAGGATTCCAGAACGACTGAGCAAGAGAGTGCAACAGGTAGAAGCTGAGGGAATGTCTTCAATGTCTTAGGGTACATGGCTGCTGGGGAGGACTGAAGGTAAAGTTGAAGAGCTACCATCATTCTGGTAGCAGTGTACATTCCACTCCAG
Organism: Hypanus sabinus; assembly: GCF_030144855.1. Lineage (NCBI taxonomy): Eukaryota > Metazoa > Chordata > Chondrichthyes > Myliobatiformes > Dasyatidae > Hypanus > Hypanus sabinus. The sequence continues at coordinate 41,323,243 of NC_082719.1, read as the reverse complement.
CAAACATCAAGCTAGCGCTGGAAAAGCTGAGCACAATGGGGCAGCTCAGCCTGAAGTCTTGACCATTGTTGCAGGGATTTAAATCAGACTAGCTTGAAGAGATCTCCAGCAAATTATTACCAACAGAGCCAGAGGAATGAATTCTCCATCTGTGTGCCTTAGAGAACATACCAAGATCTGTGGATCCAGACTCAAAGGATGAGCCCTGCAGTTTGTAGCCTGCTGCAGTCAGAATATTCCACCTGTTAGAAAAGGGCAGCAATCACACTCATGACCAGGAAGAGCAAAGTGAGCTGCCTCAATGACTGCTGACTGGTAGCACTCACATGAATAGCTTTGAGAGGTTGGTTATGTCTAAAATTAACTCCTGTCTGAACAAGAACCTGACCTGCTGCAATTTGCCCATTAGTGCAACATTTCTACAGTGAATGGAATCTCTTTGGCTCTCTACTTAGCTTTGGAGCAGCTCGACAACAGTAAAACACAAGTTGGACTGTTGTTTTTCAACTACAGACAATGTTTAACACCATCATCAATACAGGTTAATTTACAAGTTTCAAAACTGGGGCCCCAGAACATCCCTCTGCAACTGGTTTCTCAACTTCCTTATAAGGAGACCACAGTCAGTGCAGATCAGTACTAACATCTGATCCTCAAAATGCTGGACGTACTCAGAAGACCAGGCAGTATCTATGGAAAAGACAACAGTCGACATTTTGGGCTGAAACCCTTCTGCAGGAAGTAGGAAGTCCTGCTAAAGGGTCTTGGTCCAAAACATTGACTGTACTCCTTTCTATAGATGCTGCCTGGCCTGCTGATTTCCTCCAGCATTTTGTGTGTGTTGCTTGGATTTCTAGCATCTGCAGATTTTCTCTTGTTTGTAACAGCTCATCCTTGCTGACAATCAACTTAAGGACATGTGCTTAGCCCACTGTTCTACTCTCTCTGCTCTCAAGACTCTGTGACTAGACGCAGCTTAAATGCCTTTTATAAATTTTCCAGTGACACCACTGTTGTTGACAATACCTCAGATGGTGATGGGGAGGCATACAACTGTAAGATAAATTGACTGGTTGAGTGCTGTCTTAGCAACAACCTTGTATTCGCTGTCAGCAAGACAGAGAATTGATTCTGGACTTTGGGAAGGAGGAATCAGGAGAACACACAGCCATCTTCAGTGAAGCGTTACTGGTGGAAAGGATAAGCAGCATTAAGTTCCTTCATGTCAACATCTCACAGAATCTGGCTTGGGCCCAGCATATTGATGCAATCATGAAGAAAGCACTTCAGTAACTATACTGATCAGGAGTTTGTGCTGTTTTGTATTTCACCAGAGTCTAACAAATTTCTATAGATTCTTATTGGTTGCATCCAAGAAGGCAGGATTCATTGTTGACCATAGATCAGGGACTTTGCACTGTCTAATGTTTTGATCTTCAAGCATGCTTTGTATGAAGGCTCCAATGTGCAGGAATGAAAGAGTGCTGAGGGTTATAAACTTAACCAGCTCCATCTTGGGCATAACACTCCCCACCATTGTGGGCATCTGCAACAGGTAATGCCTCAAGAAGGCAGAATCCATCACTAAGATCTCAGATCTGGACATGACCTTCTCAGGATATAACCATTAAGGAGAATGTACATGAGCCTGAAGACCAACTTTCAACATTTTAGGAACAGTTTCTTCCTGTCTACCATCAGGTTTCTGAATATTCCATGAAAACACAAACATATCTCATTATTCCTTTTTTGTACTATTTACTTGTTTTTGTAACTTGTAGTCATTTTTCTGTATGTATTTTACCGTACTGCTGCCATGAAACAACAAACTTCACAATGCATATCAGTAATAATAAATCTGATTTAACTCTGACTAATCTGTCAGTTACGCAAAATATATGTATACAATTTAGAACAAAAAATGTGCCATGCAGGAAGATGGGATGCTATCAAAACTGGTTTATACATCAACTTCACAAACAAGAGTCCTGACCCGAAATGTCGACTGTTTACTCTTTTCCATGGATGCTGCCTGGCCTGCTCAGTTCCTCTAGCATTTTTTGTGTATTACACATTATTTTTCTGGGTAGTTTTGGAAAGAGCAGAAAGGGGATTGCAAGACTGACTTTTAAAAAGGCGCAGTCATTTAATAAAATATTGCACGATGAAATTGATGTTTACCTTTCAAATACTACTTATTCTTTTTACAATGTTTGTCATTGTTTTACTAAAAATTACTGAAACAATGAGCTTTCAATGTATACTACTGAACATCATTAATGCAATAAATAGATGATTCAAAGGTTGGACTCAATTTTTTTTGTGTCAAACCTAAATGTATTTTAATGTCAAGGAAAGTATTTTCCTGAAATTGAAGTTTCCAATTGGGGTTATTAATCAATGTATATTATGTTTTTTATTATTATTATCATTTTTACATTATTTTTTTTCTCTGTCTTTCAGGCGATCTCATAACAGAGCCCAGAGCCGAGTATCAGTTCCAGAAGTTTGGCTTTAACTTGCTTGGACCACAGCTTGCAAGTATTACACAGTGGTTCAATTATTAGGGTTTGAATAACCTTGTCATCGATTGAACTGCTTCCCATTAGACTTGAAAATTAATTTCACTCCCATGGGATTTACTGATTTAGAACTAATTATACACATAAATGCAGGATGTTCTGTTAACTCTGAACTTCTGCCTAAATGCTGTAACAGATCAAATGCAAGCATGACTCTATCATTTTCAGGAATGTCCATCCAGAAGTACTTTTGCCCAACAATGTTTTAAATGTGAATACAATTGTGTATTTTACATGACTGTGGGCTGAGGTAACATTGTCTTTGGCAAATACCATGTTATTCTGGGAGCAGGTAGTGAAATCTGAAATTAGCCATGATGTTGAATAGACTTTGATGCTAATCTGCTTGGAGGTTACTGAAACTATTTTACTAATGCAGGGAAAGGATTAGCTGTTTTCCCAGGGAATTCTAATGATCTCTTGCTGGTACTACTATGGGAGATTTCAAGAATCCCCTTTGGGGATTGACACCACTTGCATACACCTTCCATGAAAAACTCTTTCATGAAAGATCTTTTGGGTTTAAGACATGTCCAAAGTAAAAATGTCCCAGTTTCTTACTAACTGCTCTTGAAAAAGCCTGGAAAATAAATTTTAAATGTTGAAACATAGGAGTATGTTCTTCAGTAACGTAATTGTACTTGTTTTCCATAATACATTTGTATCACTTTTTCTGTACATTATCTGTTGCTTTCTATTGCAACTTGATACAGTGGAATGGCTTCCTAGGGCATTTCAGAGCACAATCATGGTAGTTTAGCTGATATGTAATGCTACTACTGTGCCAGCGATCAGGGATCAGAGTTTAATTCCAATCCCTGTCTGTCTTTCCACAAACAAGAGAAAATCTGCAGATGCTGGAAATCAAAGTAATACACACAAAATGCTGGAAGGAATATGCAGGCCAGGCTGCATAAACGGAAAAGAGTAAACAATCAAATTTTTGGGCTGAAACCCTTCATCAAGACTGGAAAAAGATGAGAAGTCGGATCAAGAGGGTGGGGGAGGGGAGGAAGAAGTACAAGATAGATGAAACCAGGAGAGAGGGAGGGGTGAGTTAAAGAGCTGGGAAGTCAATTGGTGAAAGGGTTGGAGAAGGGGGTATCTGACAGGAGAGGACAGAAGGTCATGGAAGAAAGGGAAGGGAAAAGTGCGCCAGAGGAAGGTGATGGGCAGGAAAGGAGATAAGGCGAGAGAGGGAAATGGGAATGGGGAATGGAGAAGGAAGTGGGGGGGCAATTACTAGAAGTTTGAGAAATTGCTGTTCAGGCCATCAGGTTGGAGGCTACCCAAATGAAATATAAGGTGTTGTCACTCCACACTGAATGTGGGCTCTTCGCAGCGGTAGAGGAGTCCATGGGCTGACATGTCAGAATGGAAAAGGGAAGTAGAATTGAAATGGGTGGCCTTCAGGAGACCCCGCTTTTTCTGGGAGACAGAGTGTAGGCGCTTGGCAAAGTGGTCTCCCAATATGCATCAGGTCTCAGTGATGGCACCACACTGGGAGCACTGGATACAACAGATAACCACAGCAGACTCACAGGTGAAGTGTCGTCTCACCTGGAAGGACTGTGTTTGAGGGCAGTGAGGGAGGAGGTGTAGGGGTAGGTGTGGCACTTGTTCTGCTTGCAAGGGTAAGGGCCAGAAGGGAGATAAGTGGGGAGGGATGAAAGGACAATGGAGTCACATAGGGAGTGATCCCATGGAAAGCAGAACATTTTGCTTGGTTGATGGAAGTTTGTGCTTGGTGGTGGGATTCCATTGGAGATGGCAGAAGTTATAGAGAATTACATGCTGGATGTGGAAGGCTGGTAGGGTGGTAGGTTAAGACAAGAAAACCCCATCTGTGGTGGAGTGTCAGGTGGATAGGGTGAGGGCAGATGTGTGCGAAGTAGAAGAGATGTAGATGAGGGCAGCGTTGATGGTGGAGGAAAGGAAGCCTCTTTCTTTGAAAAATGAGGACATCTCATTAGTTCTGGAATGAAAAGCCTCATCTTGAGAGCAGATATGGTGGTAATGGAGGAATTGAGAGAAGGGGATGGTGTTTTTACAAGTAACATGGTGGAAAGAAGTTAGTACAGGTAGCTGTGAGAATTGGTGGATTTATAAAAGATATCAGTAGATAAACTGTCTCCAGAGATAGAGACAGAGAAATTGAGAAAGGGGAGGGTGGTGTCAGAAATGGATGGCTGTCTTGGGAATTTTTCCTTTACATTCCAATGAGCTATGGGTTAGTAAGTTGTGGGCATACTCTGTTGATGTTGGAAACATGGTAACATTTGTGGGTCAGCCTCCAGCACATAATCAGAGTGTACAGGTTGTTGTTGCAAATGACACATTTCACTGTATGTCTCAATGCTTCAATAAATATGTGACAAATAAAGATAATTTTAATCTTTAAGTGAGAGTCATCCACATTGTGGTGAGTTATTTACGTGTCAGGCTAGGTGAGGTAGCAGATCACTATTTTTGAGGAAAGTTATCAAAACAAGTGTGTTTTACCACATCAATAGTTTCCTGTCAACTCCAACAAAGTGAGCATTTTGCTAAAAATCTATTTAATTAACCAAATTTATGTGCCCCAAGTATAGTGCTGCAATGTGAATTCTGCATTAATCCATGCCTTACATTAGTAGGCCACTAATATATCCACTGTACAAATTTCCCCTCCATAGAAGAGCTAATCTCAGATTTAGCGTTGGTATAGATGAAGGAGAGGGTTCAACAATAAGATTGTGAGTCCAATGATGAGAACAATAATAGAGTGGAATGGGGGGAGCTAAAAGAAGAAGTTCATTTTTGAAGGCAATGTGCTGCAAAGATGGTTAACAAAATGATTTTATGAGTAAAATGGTGCTGTTAATTTCTTTATTTTTACTTTAATGCCAATGAAATGTAGTGATAATGTCTTCTATTTTCAATTGTGAATGGTTTCTCATTAATATTTTCTGTTCGTAATAGGAATTTGACCAATTAGGACATAATCATTATAACACCTTTTTGAAGTGAGTAAAGAATACTTAGCTAGTAAAGTATTTCCTTAGAAAATTATCCGGGGAGAGGGAGAAGCTGTAGGGGATTGAGCACGGCAACAGATTTATGAAGCCTGTTTTTTTATTTAAACAATTGTTGATTTAACCTGTACATCTCATTTCAATAATTAAGAGCCACTGGTAGAGCTGCAACTACATTGATCTCAACTCAATCCATGGTTTATAGAAAAGTAAAGCTCTGTAGGTAATTGAAGTCTGAACTTAAAGCAGAAAATGCTGGGTTATTCAACAGCATCTGTGTAGAGACAAAGCTTCAATCAATGATCTTCCTGACATTTTTATTCCATCTGAAACTGTGCTCTTCATTTTCCCTTAATTCTAATTAAAATTAAGCCTTTGTTAATCTTAGCTAATTAGCTTTGAGTTCTGTCAAGCTGTCATTGCATCTACTGACACTCTGTAGGCACAAGAGACTGCATATGCTAGAATCTGGACCATCACACCAAGTGCTGATGGAACTCAATGGGTCAGGCAGCATCTATGGAAATAATGAATGGTTGACATTTCAGATCAAGACACCATCTGGACTTGGAAAGAAAGAGGGGGAAATGCCAGTACAAAAAGGTGGAGAGAAGAGGTGGCTCATGAGTGATAAGTAGATCCAGATGAGGTGAGGGGGATGGTGATTATTGGGAAATGACAGTGAGAACAATGCCAGAAGCCAGGAGGCAGTAGATGGAAGAGCTGAGGATGATGGAATCTGACAGCAGAGGACTGTGGGTCATTTTCTCTCTTCTCCTGATCCAACTGGCCCCCATCTCCCTATGTCTTTCCCCTTTTTATCTACATACAGTATCATCTAAAAGCTAATCCCACCAGTTTCTCTCTCCACCTCCCTGTTTTTATTCAATGCCTCATTGCTTTTCTTCATGGGACCAAGGAACACACTTATTCTACAAAAAAAAAGAAAAAGTCATTTGAAATTTGTACTCCAAATCTCTTCTGAAACTGGATCAAGTATTCCTCCCCCACCAGGTCTTGCTTGATAGGAAGTGTGACGGGTACTATCAGTCGGCAGGTCACCACCCTAGTCACCACTTCAGCATAGCAACAGTATGATCACTGTGCACTAGTCTCGGCTCGAAACATCGACTGTACTTCTTCCTATAGATGCTGCCTGGCCTGCTGCATTCCAATAATATTTTTTGTGTGTTGCTTGAATTTCCAGCTTCTGCAGATTTTCTCGTGAATGAACTTTTTCTGTTCAATTTGTTCTTGTAAAGACCATGTATAATTTATGTCTTTCTTGTGAATGCTCCTTATCTGATACTATGTTCCTGTGTTGCTGATGCACCATCAATAACTCTGAGACGTGAATTGAGTTAAGGTAGGCTTTTATTGGCTGGAAGAAAGCACAAGCAACAAGTGACCACCACACAACATCCTGGAGACTGAGGAAGGGGCTGTGCCTCCAATAGCCTTTATACCGGGGTCTGTGGGAGGAGCCACGGTCTTTGGGAGGAGCCACAGGAGCAGTCAGCGGGGGGGGGGGGGGGGGGCGTGTCCAGAAAGGTAGATAGGTAGATGTAGTTCACCACAGTTGCTGCTGCAAGTAAGATTTTCATTACAACTATGGTACATGTACTTTTGCATAGGACAATAAACTCAACTTTGACTTGTCCCATATTACTCAGGAATCAGATTGAAAATGAAGACTAGAATAATATCTTTGGGCGCAATCTCCAGCTCAAAATGGGGCCGTTTTCTTCCTGCAGTCCTCTTGCTCATGTACTTGAAACAACGGGTTAATTTCTTGAAAATTAGGAAGGAAATAGGATAATTGGAGATAATAGGATAATTTATATAAGATCCCTTCCTTCATTTAGTTTCCAGCAGATTGGGAGAGTCAGTGTAAATCATGGATTCCCAACCTTTTTTATACCACAGACAATACCATCAAACAAGGGGTCTGTGGACCCAGGTTGCGTACCCCCGATGTAATTCAAGATCAACATCTACCCTGGTTCTTCAAAAGTACTGAAAATGTTATATTTTGTGCATAGGGTTGGTCTTCCACCAGATGGTGCACATAAAAACAATGAAAATAGACACGAATGTGGTGACATGCTTCATATACGAGATAAGTTAGGTATAAGGAGAAGGAAAATTTCTAATTTAACATATCTTGATTGATGGTTGTGTGGCAACCTTTAGTGTAACACAGCTGTTCAGACCTTCCTCAGATGTTTTTTCTCATTATCTATTTACCAAAAGCCAGAACTGCTTTCTCTCTTGTTTATTAATCTGCATCCTTCTGTTTATAGTTCAAGTGGAAGAGTCCATCTCTTGTCCTAACTTATCACAGGTAGATCAAAAAGTTTATTGTGATCATGTTATTATTTCAGGCATTGTTTAACCAAGTCACAATTAACAAATACAGCAAATGCTGGAAGTGTATTGCGCTAGGTGAATTAAATATATTATGACTAAATATTATATAATGGAAAAAAACAGTCCTATACTATTCTTCTTCGTGTCTGCTGTATGTTCATCATTCCAAACAATGAGATTTCCCAGACTGAGTTTAAATTCCTGATCATTTCAGTGGTGAAGCTATGTGTGCAAATCAAAAAATTGCTAGAAAAGTAGTTTAAGGTTCAAATATTTTCCTCGGTAAGTGTTTTGTTTGGGATGCCCTTTAACAACAAAAGACACTGGAAAAGTTTAAGTACAGATTATTTGAGTTGCTATATCATTACTCAGATATGTTTTTGAGGTAATTGGGTCAGTATCTTCATGACACATGCTCCAAAATTACCGAAAGGGTCAACAAATAATTAAAACTTAGCGAATAAAAGTAAAGGATCAAATCTGTACTGAGGTTCAAAAATTTCAGAAGTTGTTTTAAATTCCTTAAAATTCTGAGAATGCAAGCTTCTTGTCTTCCAAAGAATCAATTTCTTTTTAAGAAAGTGGCTTCACTTTGGCAGAAATGCTATGCAAGCTGGTGCAGAATGGAGAGTTCTACAAAACAATAAGAGTTGATAAAATAAAGGCCAGTGATTTTAGAGACACTTTAAATCTGGAAGCTGCAACAAAATGATTGTTTACAGCATAGTGAATTTTCCTTATGCCTTATCCATGAATATGATCCTCCTACAAGATAAAGTTTAAGGGACATGTCTCAAAATTATAAACTATTGAGGGACAATGTCTCTTCAGTCAATCTGAATTTCTATTGGTATGGTTGGCAGTCTTCCATCTATCTGAGATGATGTATTTGCAGCTTTCAAACTGATTGAGTAAATAAGCAGATTCTGAAAGAGAATCTGCCACACATGTCACAACTTGAAGCATCATTAGAGTCAGAGACATGAAGTCGTACAGCAGAGAAACAGGAAACTTCCAGTGAGATGTCGGCACATTTGGATGCAGTGGCCTCACGGGGAAGATGATTTTGCCTTTTTTAAACAATTTTTTTATGATCCCGAGATAATACTGGGCAGCAGCTACCTGTTGGTGGAGGAGCTGGACTTGGTGTGGACCGTGTTACTGCCTGCTGCAAAGAGGCGTCAGAGTTGGTGCATGAAGGTGGTGTGTAGTGTAACAGCAAGTGATTGTCTTGGATGTTTCTTTTGCGATCGTAAGACCCTGGTCATGTGAAATGCTGCATGAATTTCCTTGTTTGTTGGAAAGACAAACAGCGGGGGATCTGTGTGGCCTTAGTTGTAGTGAGGACTCAGCCTCATGCTGCAGGCTCACCCGTTGGAGAGTCCAGGAGAGGAGGTGCCAGAGGTGGTGTAGTGCAGCATCTATACTGGGTCTGTATATGTTTTTTGTGTGACTGTATGCTTACCTGCTAGCTTATATGAGCTCTGTTGTCCTTGTGCTGTATATGACTGTTGGTATTGTGTCTTCTGTGTCTTGCAGCTTGGCCATGGAGCAACACTGATTTGATTGGCGGTATTCATGAATGGTTGAATGATAATTAAATTTGAATTTAAATTTGAACTTGGTCTATCATGTCAAGCATTATTGTCTATTTAATATTTCAGTGATAAAATCGTCATCATGCTACCACATGATACATGTGCGCCTCACTTAAAGTACAGACAAAGATGCTTCCGCATTCCAGGATTTCTGTGTATTCCTTGAATTAATTCAATGTTTTGAAGTTACAAAACTTAACATCGATGATGAGGTAGTTATAAAATGAACCCAAGATGAATACTGACCTGTTAAAATTCGATGAGATGTTTGAAGTAAACCGCAGCAAGTAATGGTCCAGTTACAAAAAGCACGTGTTCTTCAGAAGTGAAGACACGATCGGGTTTAGAGAAAAGACTGTAAATGGAAGCAGGTTCATAAAGACTGAGGACTAGGTGACAATAATGATAGAAGAAAGCAGAAATAGATGGCTCTTTCGGAAAGATCGACAAGTTTAATTACACTATGGACAATTGCCTCATATATACTGAATTATTGGAACAGTATTTTGAAGGAAATGAAATAACCAATGAGAAAGTGGCAATTTTGCTCAGTGCATTGGATTTAAAACCATACAGTTTGCTTCAAAGCTTGATTGCTCCAAACACACCATCAGAAATAAGTTTTGCAGATATTGAAACATAATGCAGGAACAGTTAGAATCAAAGCCATTATTGATTGCAGAATGGTTCAGGCTTCATCAGCCAAATCAAAAAGAACAGCAGTCTATTTCAGCATACGTGGCTGAACTGAAGAGATAGTCTCAGCATTATCAGTTTAGTAATGGTAATGAGATCATCTAGTTTGTGGAATCTTACATGAATATATTAAAAAAAGTCTCCTAACTGAAACACAACTTACATTCAAAAGAACAATCAAAATCACTGTTTCAATGGAAATTGCAGACAGAGATGCAATTCAGTTGCATTCAGGAATGAAAGTGAGTGTGAATAAAATTACGGTGTCTAAACAGAAATCTGCCTGGTTGAACAAAATGTGTTACTGTTGCGGCAGGGGCTCACATACACTAAACAATGCAAATTTAACGGTGAAACTTGCCGAAAATGCCACAAAGTAGGACATATACAGAGAGCATGTTGGGCAGATGAAAATAAATAGTCTTCATAGAGAAGGGAAAGAGCTATAAAGTCAAGTTGCAGTTTCAAGAAAAGCACAAAACTGCATGCTGTTGATGTAAAATCTGGTAGTGATGAGAGCAACACAGGGTTGTATAGGCTTGATTTTACAATGTGAAAATTAACAATAAACAAACAATATGTCTTATGCTAGAAGTGAATGGCAAATTAATTAAAATGGTATTGGAGACTGGTTCAGCTGTTTCAGTCATTCCACAAAATGATTTGATTTCAAAGGTACCAAACTGAAGCCTGCAGAAATTGAGCTCAGAATGTATACTGGTGAAAATATAACTCCTTGGGAATGACATCTGTAACCGTGAAATACAACAACCAAGAAGCTACATTGAGCTTGTATGTGGTAAAAATAGAAGTGTGGTAAAAAAAAAATGTTTCAATAATTCAGTATTGTGGGGGCTTGAGTGCCTGAGACAATTCTACTTGAATGGAGATCCATCCACCATTTGCCACATCCCCTGCAACAGAATCAACTCAAAGCAAGTTAAGAAAACTACTGGATTATGCCACAGCTGTCTCCATGCCAAACACTATGAACCATTACCCCACAGAGGAAAAATTGTGTTGGTGCCAACCTCTGTGCCCCTGGTTGTGAAACATATTGGACCAAGGAAGGACCATGCTGCTCTGAGGAAGTGTGGAATGTTAAAAGCGATGGTCCGACGACAACTTTTTTTGTAGGCAACATATCTGAGAATGCTTCTGATATGTTAACCAAGGAGTTATTTGCTAAATGCAGCTTGGTTTTCAGTTGGAAGACAGTTTAAGGAGCTTCAAGACAGTTGCAAGCATTCGGCTTTAGTGAGTATAAAAAGCCAGAATCTACTCTGCGTGCATTAAGGTAATTGCATGAACTTCAAGTGGGAGATGAAAAGCTGTTTGCAGAAGTAAATACAAAGACCAAAGACCTGCTGGATGAATGCAAGTTGGAACTAATCTTGGTGTGTTGGCTAGCCAGTTGATAATAACATCTGGGCACTATTGGCGCTATTGACTAGCCTATTAAATGCTTCATTCACATTGCTGAATTCAAAGAAGAAACTTTCAGCTTGCTCCTATTTTTGACAAGTATCAAACAGCCATAATTCCTGGAAGCGAGAGCATGACCCTGTTCTAAAACTGGTCCTTGGGTACCACGTGCATGAAGTCAGTGATAAGTAAATGTCTTGTTGAAGTTCTGTCCTTAGGAATTGCAACCAGTTCCTACGCTGCAGAAATTCATAACTCAGTCCTGAAGCAAGCTTATGAAAAAATCCACTGAAGGACTTCAGTCACAAAACTGCAGTCCAAAAAAGCCAGTTTGCATATTAATAGATTGTCTTCTGTTAAAATGCATCAACCTTTTCAATAATTTCTTTTTGATTTATTAATCTATCGGGGGGGGGGGAGGGTGATGTGTGCTGCAGTAGTGCTTGCTGCAGAATGGGGGAGACAGAGTGGGAGTGGGGGTGGCCTTGTTTTGAAGTAGTCCACAGCAAGTGCCAGCAATGGAAGGGTCATTGCAGGTGTCGCAGGGAACTGCAACACAGGTTAAAGAGGAAAGACAGGCCAGGAAATCTACAGGACATAACAGTAAGAACAATTATGCTTTTTTGCGGAAACAGAAACTTCTTCTATGTTGTTGCATTGATCATTCTGAATTTAAGTACAAGATTAATTTCATTTCCATTCTTTTTTGAGACCTTGGTCTCAATACTTACTTGTGCAATTGGATCTTGGATTTCCTCATTTGCAGACCTCAGTTAGTTCAGATTGGCTACAACATCTCCTCCATGAACTCCATCAGAACTGGGACCCCACAAGGCTGTGTGCTTTGTCCCCTGCTCTACTCGCTTTACACTTAGGCCTGTGTGGCTAGGCACAACTCCAATGCCATTTTCAACTTTGCCGATGACACCGCTGTCACTGGCCGAATTAAAGGTGGTGATGAACCAGAATAGAGGGGGGAGCTTGAAAGTCTGGCTGAGTGGTGTCATGACAACAACCTCTTATTCAATGTCAGCAAGACTAAGGAGATGACTATGGACTTTCGGAGAAGGAAACCAAAGGTCCATGAGCCAGTCCTCACCAGAAAATCAGAGATGGAGAGGGTTAGCAACTTTAAACCCCTAGGTGTTTTTTCTTTGGAGGACCTGTCCTGGCCCCAGCATTTAAATGCAACTACAAAGAAAGCATGACAGTGCCTCTACTTCCTTAGGAACCTGCAGAGGTTTGGCATGACTTCTAAAAACTTTGACAAGCTTCAGTAAATGTCCAGCAGAGAGTATATTGACTGGCTGTATCAGAGCCTGGTATGGAAAAACCAATGCCCTTGAATTGAAAATCCTACAAAATGTAGTAGATGCAGCCCAATCTATCACTGGTAAAGCCCTCCCCACCACTGAGCACATCTACATGGAGTGGTGTCGCAGAAAAGTGGCATCCATCAGCAGGGACCCCCACCAGGGCATGCTTTCTTCCCACTGATGCCATCAGGAAGAAAGTACAGGAGCCTCAGAGCTCACACTACCAGGTCCATGAACAGTTAATACCCTTCAACCATCAGGCTCTTAAATCCAAGTGGATAACTTGGATTCCCCCCTTGTGCAGTTGGTTCTTGGACTTTCTCACTTGCAGACCTCAGTCAGTTCGGATTGGCAAAAACATATCCTCCACAATCTCCGTCTGCACCGGTGTACCACAGGGCTGTATGCCTAGCCCTTTGCTTTACTCATTTTACACCGATGACTGTGTGGCTAAGAACAGCTCCAACACCATATTCAAGTTCACTGATGACACGGCTGTTGTGGGCCCTATGAAAGATGCTGATGAATCGGGAGGGAGATTGAAAATTTGGCTGAGTGGTGTCATAATAACAAACCTCTCACTCAATGTCAGCAAGACAAATGAAATAATTGTAGACTTCAGGAGAGGGAAAGCAGAGGTCCATGAGCCTGTAATCATCAGAGGAGCAGAGGGTCAGTAACTTCAAATTCCTGGGTGCAACTCTCTCAGAGGACCTTTCCTGGACCCATCATATAAATGTAATTGTAAAGAAAGCACTGCAACACCTCTACTTCCTTAGGAAGCTGTGGAGATCTGGCAGATCATCAACAACGTTGATAAACATATATAGATGACACACGTTCAGGGAGGCTGCAAGCGATGGCGACTCTACCAGTTTAGAGGAGTACACAGCAACAGTGACCAGCTACATCAGCAAGTGCATTGATGATGTTACTCTGTCCAAGACCATCACTATACACACTAACCAGAAGCCATGGATGACCGCGGAGGTGCGTGCGCTGCTGGACCCCCGACTCTGCCTTCAGAGCAGGCAACAAGGCAGCCCTAACAACAGCAAGGGGCAAACTGTCCCGGGCCATCAGAGGGGCAAAGCGTGCACACACCTAGCTAATCCACAGCCACTTCCAGGACAGCGGCGACACAAGGCACATGTGGAAGGGCATCCAGGACATTACCAATTACAGGACAACATCACCTGACTGTGCGGGCGATGCCTCCCTCCCAGATGCGCTGAATAACTTCTACGCCTGTTTAGAGGCAGAAAATGACATGGCGGCGAGGAAGTCCACCACTTCTACAAATGACCAGGTGCTGTGTCTCATCGTGGCTGATATGAGAAGAACCTTGTGCAGGGTCAACCCCTGGAAGGCTGCTGGACCAGACAACATTCCTGGTAGAATGCATTGATTTCATCTATCTGACATTCGACAACATCTCCCTGAGCAGTGCCACCGTTCCAATGTGCTTCAAGGCCACCACCATCGTCCCCATGCTGAAAAAGTCTTCAGTGTCCTGCCTAAATGACTACCGTCCCATTGCACTCACATGCATCATCATGAAGTGTTTCGAGAGGCTCATCATGAGGCATATCAAGACCCCGCTGCCCCCTCACTGGACCCCCAGCAGTTCGCGTACCGTCTCAACCACTCAACAGACGACACCATTGCCATCACCCTCCAATAGACAATAGACAATAGACAATTGCTGTTCATTGACTTCAGTTCAGCATTCAACGCAATCATCCCTCAGAAACTGATTGGAAAGCTCAGCCTACAGGGCCTGAACACTTCCCTCTGCAACTGGATCCTAGACTTCCTGACTGGGAGACCTCAGTCAGTCCGGATCGGGAGCAGCATCTCCAACACCATCACAGTGAGCACGGGGGTCCCCACAGGGCTGTGTGCTCAGTCCACTACTGTTCACTCTGCTGACCCCCGACTCTGCTGCAACACACAGCTCGAACCACATCATCAAGTTTGCCGACGACACGACCATGGTGGGTCTCATCAGCAAGAACAACAAGTCAGCTTACAGAGAGGAAGTGCAGCGGCTAACGGACTGGTGCAGACCCAACAACCTGTCTCTGAATGTGAACAAAACAAAAGAGATGATTGTTGACTTCAGGAGAGCACGGAGCAACCACTCCCCGCTGAACATCAACGGCACCTCAGTAGAGATCGTTAAGAGCACCAAATTTCTTGGTGTTCACCTGGTGGAGAATCTCACCTGGTCCCTCAACACCAGCTCCATAGCAAAGAAAGCCCAGCAGCATCTCTACTTTCTGCAAAGGCTGAGTAAAGTCCATCTCCCACCCCTCATCCTCACCACATTCTATTGGGGTTGTACTGAGAGTGTCTTGAGCAGCTGCATCACTGCCTGGTTTGGAAATTGCACCATCTCGGATCGCAAGACCCTGCAGCGGATAGTGAGGTCAGCTGTGAAGGTCATCGGGGTCTCTCTTTCCGCCATTACGGACATTTACACTACACACTGTATCCGCAAAGCAAACAGCATTATGAAGGACCCTACGCACCCCTCATACAAACTCTTCTCCCTCCTGCCTATCTGGGAAAAGGCACTGAAGTATTTGGGCTCTCACGACCAGACTATGTAACAGTTTCTTCCCCCAAGCTATCAGACTTCTCAGAGCCTGGACTGACATCTTGCCCTATTGGCTTGTTTATTATTTATTGTAATGCCTACACTGTTTTGTGCACTTTATGCAGTCCAGTGTAGGTCTGTAGTCTAGTGTAGTTTTTTTCCGTGTTGTTTTTTACGTAGCTCAGTCTAGTTTTTGTACTGTGTCATGTAACACCATGGTCCTGAAAAACGTTGTCTCATTTTTACTGTGTACTGTAGCAGCAGTTATGGTTGAAATGACAATAAAAAGTGACTTGATAGATGTGTAGTGGGAAGTGTATTGACTGGCTGTGTTATGGCCTGGTATGGAAACACCAATGTCTTTCAGCAGAAAATCCTACAAAAAGTAGTGGATTTAGCCGAATATATAATAGGTGAAGCCCTCCCAACCATTGAGCACATTTATATCAACTGCTGTCAAAGGAAAGCAGCATCTATCTTTAAAGATCCTCACAACCCAGGACATACTCTTTTCTTGCTGCTTCCATCAGGAAGAAGTTACAAGTGCCTCAGGACTTGCAGGACCCAGTTTGAAGGACACTTCCTACCCTTCAATCATCAGGTTCTTGAACAAAAGAGGATAATTACACTCATCTATTGACATAACAATGATCTCACTTTAAGGACTCTTTATCTTGTTATTGCATGCACTCGTTATTTGTTGCCATTCATCTATGGTTGCATTTTAACAGTTTTTGTCTGCTATGGTCTTGCTCTTTCATTGATCCTGTTTACAGTTAGTTTTCTATAGATTTATTGAGTATGCCAGTAGGAGAAAGCATCTCAGGATTGTATGTGGTGACATGTATGTACTCTGATAGAAATTTTATTTTAAACTTTGAACTTCACTCAACTTTCACTTGCCCATCATTGAAATGTTTCCACCACCAATAAATTCACTTACAAGGATTTTTCATCTAATCCTCAATATTTATTGCTAATTTATTTATTATTATTTCTTCTTCTATTTGCATTTGCACAGTTTGTTGGCTTCTGCACTCTGGTTGAATGCCCTAGTTAGGTGGCTCTTCATTGATTCTTAATTGTTATTAATCTATAGATTTATTGAGTATGCCCCCAATTAATTAATCTCTGGGTTGTATATGGTGATGTATATACTTTGATAATAAAATTTACTTTGGACTTTGAACTTTTTTGCCATTCTGACCTATATATCAACACATACGTGATTCCAAATAAATTATTATTTCTCTTTCAAGTATATCTCAAAGGAATGCTGAATACTGGACCAATATTGTTCCACAAATGCTAATTCAAAAATGAAATGTGTCAGTTTTCAACAATGTTAAACATTGAATTAAGATGGTAGAGCAGAGGAGAAATGGGAAGAGAAAGAAATAACTGTCCGTTATTGTTTTTAAGGAAATACATGGAACTTCTTTTTTGGATATGATTTAAAATATTAATGTAAACTTAAACAGAGCATTGAGCAGGGAAGTTATAATAAATTAATTTAAAATGGGACAACCTAGCCCCAGAATTGTATGCAGATGAAGACATTCATGTAGCAAAATATTAATATTACTGCAAGAGACTAGAAGGAGAATTCAATATTCAATGCGATAAAGCTAAGATGTGAACTGTTTATTAATGAAGATAAAGATCAAAATTTAAACAAAATTCATTTTGAATTAATGCTCCAAAACAATCTTTATTCATTAGCTCGAAATTAAGCTCAACACTTAGAAAATATTTTGACTTTCTAAATTGTGACGATGAAAGGTTGGCAGCATGCACTTGAAGATGTTTTGTTTTGTTTTGCATTATTATCACATTCTTCCTACTGAATATTTTAGCATAAAGCATAGCTCTGTTGCAAATACTGAATATTTAGTGGATTAAATATTATTTACCAACAAATAACAAAAGATATGCTTAATGATACCTTGCATGTGATTTCTTCTGAATTTGTTTGTTAATATATTTTATTCCCATGGATGCATTTGCTTTAGTCAGTGATTCAAATCAAAGTGTGTATATTAAGAACACAATCATATTTTACTATGAATTATGCACAGACCTGTATTTGAAACTATCTTTTCAGATGCAGAGTTCTCCCAATATTATGAAGCATTTGGTACAAGTTAGAGAAACTGAAGACCTCTTTGCTTAATCAATTATTCAATATTCATGATACAAGGGAAGAGGAACAATCAGTTTCAGACTTCAGCTTAAGTGTGTTTTCCAAGTAGAAAACTATCCTAACAAGGACTGAAATAAATAAATTCCTATACTTATTTTTTCTTTAAATTGTAAGTGGCTTTGCCAGATTATTTCACACTCAGATTAAGAAGCATTTGTTCCTTTGACTTTCTGCAAGATTGTCAGATTGCTAATTGTCAGGTACTGATCTGATATCAATAAATGACTTCTGACATAAAAGAAGAAGTCTTGGGACATACTGGACTCCAAAGACATTGGTAGGAAGAGGGAGGAGATCCTCAAGAGAGAATTTAGGGAGTTAGGTTGAAAGCTGAAAAGTAAGACCTTCAGGGTGGTTACATATGAATTGCCGCCTGTGCTATGTGTCAGTGAGGGTAAAAATAGGATGAGATAACAGGTGAATGTAGAGCTGAGAAACTGAATGGAGATGAGGAGGAATTTCTTTAGTTAGTGAGCAGTAAATCTGTGGGCTGCATTGCCACATACAGCTGTGGAGGCTAAGTCTTTATGTATATTTAAGTGAGAAGCTGACTGATTCTTGATTGGTCAGGGCATGAAGGGATATGAAGGAAAGCAGGAGATTGGGGTAGGTATGAATGTGTTATATTTGAATGTACGCAGTACACAGAATGAGGTAGAAGATCTTATAGTGCAGATTGGTAGGTATGACATTGTGGGCATAACAAATCATGGCTGAAAGGATACACATTGTATTTAAAGGGCAGACAGGTAGGCAGAGGGAGGTGAGGTGGCTCTGTTGGTAAAAATATGAACTCAAATCCTTAGAAGGAGATGATATAGGATTGGAAAGTGTAGGATCTTTGTGGTTAGAGATAAGAAACTGCAAGGGTAAATACTCAGATGGGAGTTATATGTAGGCCTCTGAACAGTAGCCAGGATATGAGCTACAGATTAGAACGGGAATTAGAAAACACATGTCGAAAGGGCAACATTATGATTGTAATGTGGGATTTCAGCATGCAGGTAGTTTGGAAAAATCAGGTTGGTGCTGGATCCCAAGAGCGAGAAATTGTAGAATCCCTACAAGATGGCTTTTTAAGGCTGCTTGTGTTTGAACCCTCTAGGGGAAAGGTGCTATGTAATGAAATGGATTTGATTAGGGAGCTTAAGGTAAAGAAACCCTTTCGAGACAATAATCATAATATGATGGATGTCAACCTGTAATTTGAGAGGGTGTAGCTAAGTTCAGGTGTATCAATATTACAGTGGAATAAAGGAACTATAGAAACGTGAGAGAGGTGCTGGCCATAGTTGATTGGAAGGAGACACTTGTAGGGATGATGACAGAACAGCAATGACTGTAGTTTCTGGGAACAATTCAGAAGACGCAGGATAGATACGTCGCAAAGAAGAAGTTTTCTAAACTAACGCTGAGTTGGAAACAACATAAAAGCAAAAGAGATGGCATATAATAGAGCAAAAATTACTGGAAAGTTAGAGGATTGAGACACTTTTAAAAACCAACATAAGGCAACTGAAAAAACCATAAGGAGGGATAAGAAGAAATATGAAGGTAAGCTAGCCAATAAAATTGAAGAGAACACCAAGTTTTTTTTCAGGTATGTAAAGAGTAACCGAGAGCTGTGAGTAGTTATCAGACCACTGAAAAATGATGTTCTTGAGGTAATAATGGGGGACGATGAAATGGCAGACAAACTAAATATGCATTGTGCATCTGTCTTCAGTGTGGAAGACGCTAGCAGTGTACTGGAAGTTCAAGGGTGCCTGCGGCAGAAGTAAGCAAAACTGCTAGAGAAGCTGAAAGTTCTGAAGGTGGATAAGTCACCTGAACAAGATGGACTACCACCCAGGTTTCTAAAAGAAGAGGCTAGGAAGATTATGGAGGTATTGATCTTTCAAGAATCACTAGATTCTGGCATAGTTCTGGAAAATTGGATAATTGCAAATGTCACTCCACTCTTCAAGAAAGGAGGGAGGCATAAGAGAGGAAATTATAGGCCAGTTAGCCCATCCTCAGCGCTTGGGAAGATGTTGGAGTTGATTATTAAGGATAAGATCTCAGGGAAATTAGAGACTTATGATAAAATAGGCTAAAGTCAGCATGGTTTCCTTAAGGGAAATCGTGCCTGATGAACCTGTTGGAATTCTTTGAAGAACTTACAAGCAGAATAGACAAAGGAGAATTCATGGATGTTGTATTCTTGGATTTTCAGAAGGTCTTTGACAAAGTGCTGCATGTGATGCTGCTTAACAAGTTAAGAGTCCATGGTATTATAGGAGTGATCATTGCATGGATAGAGGATTGGATGATTGACAGGAGGCAAAGAATGTGAAGAAAAGTGAGCCTTTACTGGTTGGCTGACAGACACTAGTGGTTGTTCCACACTGGTCAGTGCTGGGTCCTTTTATGTTATATGTCAATGAATTTAATAATGAAATTGATGGCTTTCTGGCCAGGTTTATGTATGATACAAAGATAGGTGGAGGGGTAAGTAGTGTTGAGGAAGCAAGGAGTCCGCAGAAGGATTAAGACAGATTAGGAGAATGGGTAACAATGTGGCAGATGGAACACAGTGTCTGGAAGTGTATGGTCTTGCATTTTGGTGGAAGGAGCAAAAGTGTAGACTATTTTAAAAATGGGCAAAAAATTCAAAAATCCGAGGTGCAATGGGACTTGGGAGTCCTTGTGCAGAATTCCCTAAAGGTTAACTTGCAGGCTGAGTTGGTGGTGAGGAAGACAAATGCAATGTTCGTGTACATTTTGAAAAGACTAGATTATAAAAGCAAGGATGTAATGCTGAGGCTCTATAAGGCACTGGTGAGGCCTCACTTGGAGTATTGTGAGCAACTTTGGGCCCCTTATCTAAGAAAAGATGTATTGACATTGGAGAAGGTCCAGAAGACATCCACGATAAAGATTCCAGGAATGAAAGCGTTATCATATGAGGAGCATTTGATGGTTGTGGCATATACTCGCTGGAATTGAGAAGAATGGGGGGGGGGGGAGTGGATTCTTAATGAAACCTATCGTAAGTTGAAAGACCTAGATAAAATGGATGTGGAGAAGGTGTTTCCTATGGTAGGGAAGCCCAGCGCAAAAGAGCACAGCCTCGGAATATTGACATGTCCATTTAGAATAAAGGTGAGGAGGAATTTCTTCCGTCAGATGGTGGCAAATCTGTGGAATTTGTTCCAACAGGTGGCTGTGGAGGTTAGGGCATTGAGTGTATTAAGGTGGAGGTTGATCGGTTCTTGACTAATCAGGACCTAAAAGGTTATGGAGAGAAAGAAACAGAATGGGGTTGAGAGGAAAAATGAATCAGCCATCATAAAATGGCAGAGGAGACTCAATGTGCCAAATGGCCTAATTCTTCTCCTATTTCTTATGGTCTCATGTTCATAAATTAACAGATTTATGTGTTATCATGGCAGTGTCTAACTTGGAGGTAAATCAGGATTCAGCTGTTTATAACCTTTCAGGAATTTATGCCACTGTGGAAGGAGAGGTTGTGGAAAATACTTTGGTAAGTTATAGTTCTCCAAAAGATATTGCAAGTGGGTCCAAGGTATGTCGGTGACAGTGGAGAAATATATTAAATCCAGGAACAGAGAATGCAAACTAAGGTACAATGTACTACATGGTTAATCAGTCCGAGAGTTGTTATTGCAACTACAGTTATCTGAGTGTGTGATGACTTTGACATCACATTCATGACTTGACCTTTTCAAAATTAAGCATTCTTTATTAACTACTTCTGATCAAAATATGTATTTTATTTGTCTTGCAGTACAACAAGATATTAAATCAAAATTAATATCGGCAACCTACTGGACCATAAATAATCAGGGTGTGTTAGTCTTAAAAAAGGTTACCTATTTACAGTATCAGAATGATACTAATGGAAAGATTATAGAGTTTCATTTACATTGTTTAGAACTAACAACATCTAAAAGAGAAATTACAGCTAAAGAAGTAAATAATTCTTCTGAATGAAATGAACACAGAGGCAAATGAGTTAGATGGGAGAACTGAGAAAGAAGAACGGGACAATGCTGCATAGGTGCTTGTGTGCATGAACACAACCTGTAATTGAATGAGATCATGCTGATCGTTAAATCAAGACCTGCTTTCCTTCTGACCCCTGAAGCTCTTGAGTCCCTTGGTATCCCTAATGTATTGATCTTGGACTTGGCAGTGCTCAATAAATGAGCAACCACAGCTCACAGGTTTGAGAAAAATAAAATATGCACACTTTGCTGAGGGCAGAATTTTTGCTTGTCTTGCTCCTTGAAAGCTGTGATTGTCTTCTATCTCTGCACTCTCAAATCAGGCAAAGCGTAAATCTTACCTTGTCAGTATCATTTGTTCCAATGACATGATTTTTCTTTCTTCTAATATCTCAGAAAATGAAGACCAATCCTATTCATTTCTTCAGAGGTCGGTTTGCCTCATCCCTGGAATTAAGCTTGTGAACTTTCTTTCTAAGGTAAGTCATCCTTTTCTGGTATCGGTCCTGAAGTATTTCTATAGTTGTTTCACCAAAATCATAAAAGTATTAGACACAGGAGCAGAATTAAGCCATTCAGTCCATCAAGTCTGTTCCACTTATTTGGTCACGACTGATTTATTAACCCTCTCAGCTCCATCCCCCTGCCTTCTCCCCATAACATGTGATGCCCTTATTGACCATGAACTTACCAACCTCCAGATTAAATATACTCAATGACTTGTCCTCCACAGGCATCTGTGGCAATGAATTCCACAGATTCACTACCCCCTAACTAAAGAAATGCCTTCTTCTCTCTATTCAAAAGAGACATCTCTCTAATCTGAGGCTGCACCCTCTGGTCATAGACTCTACTACTATAGGAAACATTCTCTCCACATTCACACTATCTAGCCTTTTCAATATTCAATATAGTATAATAGGACTAGATGGGATAGAGTTTGTCAAATATGTGCAGGAAGGTTTCCTTCATCAGTATGTAGAAGCCCCAATGAGACAATGTGTGATACTAGCTCTGCTATTAGGGAATGAGACTGGGCAGGTGACAGAGGTCTGTGTAGGGGAAAATTTTCAACCAGTGGCCACAATGCCATTTATTTCAAAGTAAATATGCAAAGGGATCAGTGTGGTCTGTGAGATGAGATTCCAAATCAGAGGAAAGATAATTGTGATGGTATTAGAAATGATCTGGAATGTGTGGATTAGTACAGGCTGTTTTCTGGAAAAGGTGTACTTTGAAAGTGTGAAGCCTTCAAAAATGAAATTTTGACAGTACAAAGCTTGTATGTGCATGTCAGAATAAAAGATAAAGATATCAATTGCAGGGAACCATGGGTTTTAAGAAATATTGAGGCCATGCTTAAGAGGAAAAAAGAGGTGCCTAGCAGGTATAGGCACGTAGCAACAAGTGAAGTGCTTATGGAGTACAATAAATTCAAGAGAATGCTCAAGGAAGAAATCAGGAAGGCTAAAGGAAGGCATGAAGGTGCTCTAGCAGACAAGGTAGAGGAAAATCCTAAGGGATTCTACAGGTATGCTAAGAGCAAAAGCATTGCTAGAAACAAAATTGGTCTTCTGGAAGACCAGAATGGTAATCTATATAAGGAGTCAAAACAGATAGGGATGATCATTCTCTACATCTGTGGTTACTCAGGAGATAGATACAAAGTCTATAGAAATGAGGTACAGTGGCATCAATCTCATGGACCCTCTATAGATTACAGAGGAGGTGGTTTTGCTATCCTGAGCAAACCAGGATGAATAAATCCCCAGGGCCTAACAAGGTGTTCCCTCAGACACTACAGGAGGCAGGTGCAGAAATTGCCATGACCCTAGCAGAGATATTTAAAACATCCTTAATGAGAGGAAAGGTACCAGAGGATTGGAGACAAGCCAATGTTGTTTTGCTGATTAAAAAATGCTCTAATTAAGCTAAAGCAATTAATTCAAACAGTATAACTATTTTAAAAAGATATAAACATGACCTTTGGACTCTGGATAAATGCATAACATTAAACAAAGAAAGGTGCAATAGAGCTAATAGAATACAAAACAGCAGCAGGATACAATACAACTGACAGATGAATAAGAAACATAAGTATCTGGGACATCAACAAGCAAAGAAAACAGATGACAGTGTGATAAAGGAAAAACTTTTGTAAGTATTTACTTCATGGCTTAAGAAAATCTGCCAGAGCTCAACAGTACAGATATTACAAAGGCAATAAACACTTTTACTGTACTTATATTAACGTTTTCTTTTGGCATAAATGTCTGAAACCAATCTGGAAAATTTACAAAGAAAAGTAAGGAGTGAAATGACACATTTCAGAAAACATTGTACACTTTCAAATACATTTAAATTATCACTACCTTGTACAGAAGGGAGAAGAGCAATAACAGACATTAAAAATTTACGCAACAGTCAGACAAAGCTTCTAAGGATATACTTGCATCAATGAAAACAGAAATCAGCACTCCACACAAGTATGCACAAGTCCAATAAGAAGCATACACCACTAAACTTAAACAAGACCACAGCCCAGAAAAATGAAGACATTATAACTATTGTGGAAGTTAACCATGGAAGAGCATGATCATCCATGAAAGACATCCCCATGATCTGAGCAGACTAGCTGTCAGCAAGTAAGTGTTGAACACCTGGATCAGAGTTGGAGGTCTCTTCCCAGAAACAGAAGGGTTCCTTGAGGCAATACAGGACCAGGTGGTTAATGCAAAAAAAGATCAAAAATACATAATAAATTACCTGCAGATTCAAGATCATTAATGTAGAAAATGCTGAGAAAAGCAGAAATAATCCAACACATTATAGGATCCTGTAACAGTTTAACTCAATCTGATTCCTGACACAGGCGCAATCAAGTGGCAAACATCATGCATCAAAATATTGCAAACTTATGAAAGACATCATACCTTACTAAAAATACAAGCCTGATCCAGTTTTGGAGCCAAAATACCACAAATTATATTATGACCATTCAGTTATTACAGATAAGAGAATCCATAATAACTGTTCAGTTTTAATAATACTGGATAAACAAGCAGGAGCAAGTTACTTAATAGATATAGCTAAACGCACATAACGAGCAGAAATTAATAAGTGAAAACACCAGAAATATGCTGAATTAAAAGAAGAAATTGAAAGACTTTATAACATGAACAAGGTATACATTGTCCTGATAGTAATATCTACAACTGGTTTCATCCCAAAGGCACTACACAATAGCATTAAAAAATTATGGCTACACAGTAATATCTATGCAAATATTCAGAAAGCCACAATACTAAATACCAGTAGAGTATTCCAAAAGTTCCTAGCAATTGACAAATGAGTGTGTTTGACTATGCCTGTACCTCAGGTTTTACCAGCTTTAGCTAAAAATAATAATAAGAATAATAATAACCAAAGGAAGAGCATGACCGTCTATGACAGACATCCCTATGATCTGAGCAGACTGGATTTTGACAACAAAGCATTGAATGCCTGGCTGAGAATTGGAGACTTCTTTCCAGTAACAGAAGGGTTTTATGTAGCAATACAGGACAGAGTGGTTAACACAACAAATGATCAAAAATACATGATAAACCATCAAATTCAAGGCAATAAATGCAGAAAATGTTGAGAAAACAGAAAAAAATCCAACATATTACAGGATCCTTTTTTAATTTAAATCAATCTGATTTGTCACAATGAACTGACAAACATCATTCATCATAATCTTGCTTTAAAATACAGATTTATGAAAGAAATCATACCTTACTATAAGTACAAGCCTGATCCAGTTTTAGAGTCAGAGTTCTATAAACTATATCACAACCAATCTGTTATTACAGATAGGACAACTTATAATAACCATCTGGAAATAATAATACAGGATAAACAAGAAAGAACAACTCACTTAATAGATACAGATAGTCCAAACACACATCACATACAGAAATCAATAAATGAAAAACACCAGAAATATTCTGAATTTAAAGAGGAAATTGAAAGACTATGGAACATAACAGGTATTACCTTGACCCAATAGTAGTATCTACAACTGATATCATCTCAAATTCACTACACAATAGCATTAAACAATTGAGGCTACACAGCAATATCCATATAAATCTCCAGAAATCCACAATTTTAAACACAACCAGAGTAGTCCGAAAGTTCCTAGCAATTGAAAAATGTATGTGTTTAGCAATGCCTGTACCACAAGTTTAATCAGCTTGAGCTGAGAAAGATAAATAAATAGAGATAGATAAATAAGTCAATAAATAATGCTGTGAACTTGAATTGTAGAGTCCTTGACGGGGACTCTACAGTCTGTATTCAATTATCAGTTCCATATTGTTCTGAGTGGACATGCCCATGGTGGTTCAGAAACCCGGTGGTTGAAGAATAGTAACTGCTCTTGAACCTGGTGGTTTGCGACCTAATGTTCCTGACCCCCTTCCTGATGGCAGTGGTGAGAAGAGAGCATGGCCTGGATGGTGGGGGTAATTGATCATGGATGCTGCTTTCTTACCAGGAAAGCTGTTCTTGTCAGTATATCATTGTAACTTCTGCTTCCAATAGGATTCCCAGAGTGCTATGCTTAGTTAACTCATTATTCATATGCTGGAAGGGTAATAGATAATTATAGTGGGTTCAAAGTAAATACCAATAGCACAGTTGGTAAGTTTAATGGATCAAAGTTAGTAGATAAATCACTGTCAGAACCCTTTTTTATATAAAATAAGTTGCACATGTTAAAATCATCATAAAATTTACAACTCAAATCATGTTCTTAGCAAAATGAATAGTTTTCAAAATCTGTGCATGTCAGGGAAACTCCAATGAATCCAATGAAGAATATAGATGTTGAAAATTGTCACCTCATGCTTCAGCACCTCCAAACTTCCTGGAGCTAGAAAACAACATGAGCCATGGCAAAGAAGCAAGCACATTTTAAAACCCATGGGGAAAATTTGCCACTCATTTTTTTAAAGGTCAAAATAATAGTTCTTTGTTTTATTGGAAATTTCCTAAAGCAGCATACTTGCAGATTACACTAAAACTCTGAGAGCCTGCTGCATGATAACACAGTTTGGCTCCTCGATCACCGGAGGCTCCAGTTTCCATGTTCCCTTGCACTCTTTGAGGTAGTAGATCCCACACTGCCTTTGCATTGGGTCTCTAGTTACTGGACACATTTTCCACTCAAAGAAGCATTAATTCTTATACTTCTTTCCCTAAGATAATGCAGGATTCATATAATCATGTAAATCGATAATGTAAGGTAATGCCTTGTGACCAATCATATTGATGGTGACTGAAGAAATCCATGAGATTGATACCACTTCCCCGGCTTTCAATTCAAAGGGAAGAGGGTGTATAGCATGAATATCCTTTCGCAAAATGAGGTAGACGCCCACCATACTTCAGGAAATAACATTCTTCTGTTCCTTGCTATTTTTCCCATTACTATAGATCCAATCAAAGTTCAGAGTAAATTTATTAACTAAGTACATATACGTTATCATGTACAACCCTGAGATTCATTTCTTGTGGTCATTAATCAATGAAAGACTGCCCCCAACAGGATGTACAAACAATCAATGAGCAACAGACTGTGCAAATAAAAAAAAGAAATGGAGAATGCAATGATTCCTCGTTTCCCTCCGACCTTTGAATTGAAACATTGACTCTGCTTCTTTTTCTGTGGGTGCTAATTGAAATGCAGAGTGCCTGTGTTTTTGCTTTCATCGTAATCTCACACGAGTAGCAAACATATAACTTTTCTCCTTCACTCCAAGCCTGAAGAAAACCAAGCTATTTCCGTGATCAGCAATGTGCTGGTTCCTTAACTTAAGTAATTCCAAATAGAACCCTGCACTCCAATTATCAGCACAAATATTCCCTTCTAACCTTATGATAGAACTTATTGATGAAGCTACTGAAGGTGGATAGAGACCTGTCTATACCACAAGAAACCCCTGTTTTAGAGCTGCCTAGCTTCAACATTGTCAAAACACCTTTGCACATTTGGGATGTGAACTCAGCTCATGGAGCTTTGTTTTCTGAGCTTCAATGACTTCAATTTATGAACACTTTGATACCACATTCAGCAAAGTGCAGCCTTGTTGTCACGCAGTGTCATTCTTGCTGCACATCAGGAATACAACAACCTTTATTCTTGATTGAACCGTGGCTAAATAAGGCTTAGAGTAAGTGTTCCTGGCACCTATCAGCAGCTTATCGGTGAGAAAGTACCACTTGATTGTACTGTAAGCAACATTTTCCATCATTTTATTCAGAATTTGCAGGAGATTAATGGGGTGGCATTTGATCTGATAAAATTTACCTTTGACCAATTTTCCATATAATTTTCCATATAGCTGAGTTGATGTTAGTGATTTAGTTAGATTGGAATAGCTTGCCAATTGTTAGAATGGAATTGTTTCTGGAGTATGTCCATAGTAGAAGAGCTGGGGACTTATTGGATTGCACAGCCATTTTTAGATATTTATTGAAAGTTGGTCAAAAAAGTTAAATTTGTTGTTTGCAATGGAGTGGAGTTGACCGTAGAAAAAGGACTCCAAGAATTTCTGCTGAGTGATTGCTGCTTCAACCCTACTGATTGTGGTTATGTTTTGGGATTTATCATTACTGTGGTTGGAAAGCCTCCTTCTTTATTTATTTGCTGAATTATCCACCATTAACCATGACTGGATGTGGCAGTTTGGCAGATCTTTGACTATATTAAAGCTGTTCATCCAGATTCTGGGTTACTTAACTCTCCACTGCATGCTGCTTCCATTAATTAACACTCATGGAGCCCAGTTATTTTAGGTTCACCAGACAAGCCTGACATCTTTAGGCACCTTAACTGCCACAGTTGGTATTATACCTTTTGCACTCCCCATCCGACTGGTTCCCATGATCACCATCTCCTCTGAGACTATTCTGTAGGTGGAATTCCAAATCAGAGCCAGAATCAGGTTTTTTTATCATTGACATTTGTTGTGAAAATTGTTGCCTTGTGGCAGCAAGATAATGTAAAAAAAGAAGATATTGCAGATAAAAATATTACAATAAATTAAAATAGGTACATAAATAAATAGTGTGAACAGGAATAGTGAGGCAAAATTCATGGACTATTCAGAAATCTGATGGCAGAGAGTAAGAAGCTGTTCCTAAAACTCTGAGTGGGTCTCCTCCCTGATGGTAGTAATGAGAAGAGGGGTGAGGGTATTTAATTATGGACGCTGCCACCTGAAGGCAACACCATCTGAAGATATCTTCAGTGGTGGAGAGGCTTGTACCCATGATGGATATAAACAGGGCAAATGAAGGAGAAGTCTGCAAAGAATAGTTCTAGCAATATAACAACATCAGCTTATTGCTTGCCTAGGTTATAGAATAATTGTTTTAAGTTTTAGTCCAAATGACAGATATTAGTGAAATGGACAACACATGTTTACCTGGACCGGATGTACCTTTCGAATATTTGAGTTTTTTTGGTGGATTTCAAATAGTTCTTCCTTTCTTCAATTTTTTTTTGTGGATTATTTTATATGCACATTATTTTCTGGGCCATTTCTGTCCAGGGTCCAATTCAAGTGCATTGGCTTTTGGGCTTGAAATCACTTTAGAGCCAGATTAGGTAATGACAGGAGATTCCCTTCCCTCAAGTTGAGTAATAAATCAGTTGAGTATAAAAACATTCCTGACCTTATGAGGTCAAAAATACCTCTCCCAGCTTCTTCTTTCAGATCTGTTTATGTTCCCAGCTGCTGTGTGGGATTTGAACTCACATTTCGAAAGCCTTAGGCCTCCTCTCTGGATTATTAGACTGGGAATGATTTCATTTTTTACACAAAATTATTTCATTTTTAGGCATTTGGCAGTCTCCTCTTACTTTCAATCCATTTACAATTAAATTTCAATTAAAAATGGCAACAGTTTCAAATTTTACTAAGTTGTCCATGGTTAAATTCTGTGCAAAGTACTTTGAGATATTGTCTGTGAAACATTCAAGGGCTTTAATATTAATGCATATAGTCTGACAACATTTTGCAACTCATTTTTTAAAAGAACATCCTACTCTTAAAATAATTTTCATTAATATACAATAAATAAATGAAACCACTTGAAATGCAATAGTTAATCATCCTGTAAGTCTCACTAGAAATAATGATTTTTTTCACTGCATCACATGTGCACCATGTATTTGGATTCATTCCGTAGTTAATAGTTGAATTGTTGCATGGTCTCTTTCATTATCTATCTAGATTCATCTGATATTAAATAATATTTCTATTATATGTACTTGCTAACTTGTGAGAGCTTACATTCAGAAGAAATGCATGGACCACATGATGTTTAAATTCTTTCTTGTTCAGTCACAAACGAACAGTAAGTCCAAAACAATGCAGATCTGTTCTGATCTGTATTCATTAGTCCAGGAAAAATCATTGAAATAATAAGACATTTTCTGTAGGTAAGAAGAGCTCAATAAATATTTTATATACGGTATAAATATTTTATAATAAAAACATCTGTGCTGTGAAGCCCAGGGAAGATGTGTCATGCTTTGTCATGGATGCTGAAGCCTGCAATGGGTAACTGATGCTAATCTCAGAGAGAGGCTTATATATTTTTGGTGTGGGTGGTAGAGAAGTGGAGCTAGTTGAGTTGTTGTCTCATGGTGCTAGAGATCCAGGCTCAATCCTGGCCTCGGCTGTTGCTATTGAGTGTTTTCTTGTTTGGCATGAGCCACAGAGAAACCTGATGGATTAGAATCTAAATTATTATTTTTCATGTAGTTTAACTTACTTTATGTTCCTATATGTTTATTTGATCTGTTTGTAATTGTTTGGTGAATTTACAGTAATTGTTGTATAGTTGGTTCTGTGTTTTTCTGTTGTTTTCCTGCAGTCTGTATCATGCCATTAAACCTGACTGGTCTCATAGGTTGCCTCTTATCAATGGAATTTCTCTTAACTTTGATATTTATTTAAAGATCTGGCATGGTAACAGGCTCTTCAGGCCTAACAAAACCTTGATGCCCAATTTCACCCATGTGAATAATTAAACTACTAACCAGTATAATTTTGGAATGTGTGAGAAAATTGGAGCATCCAGAGGAAGTCCACATAGTCATGGGGAGAATGTTCAAACTCCCCATGGAGGAATTTAAGGTGGGGGGTTATATGGGAGGCAGGGTTTGAGGGTCGGCACAACATTGTGGGCCGAAGGGCCTGTAATGTGCTGTACTATTCTATATTCAAACTCCTTCTAGATGGCAGCAGAATTCAACTCAGGTCACTGGCGCTGTCATATTATTGTGCTAACTGCTATGCTACCATGCTGCCTAGTTTTAACTAGTTTTTACTATAGGAAAATACAACTTTGTTTCTTCCTTTTTTCCCTTTTCCTGTTTTTCCTTTTTTCCTGTTTTCTCTTCTCCTTACAGTAGAGTTATTTATTGTTATGAGCATGTAATAAAACTGCTTTAACCACAAGTTTTATGCCTCATTTTTGATTTCCAAAGATCCTTCTGGATTATATCATCTCCAGGTCCAAGAGACCAGAATTGTAGATGGTCTTTTACCCAGCCTGGCAAACAGGAACTTTGGATGAATTTTGGATGAGTGTCTCTTAAATTCAAACTACATCAATGTTTTATACTCTTTAAGCACAAACATATGAGCAAGTGAATGAATAGAGTTTCAATTGTTACCATAACATACTTTACTTCAATATTTTGGCTGTAGACAAGTACTTTTGTGGCATTACCTATTTGCACAGGATTACATCTAAACTGAAAAGACACCTTTGAAAATTCAAAAGCAGAAAAGAAAACTACTGGAAAAATTTAGCGGGCCAAGCAGCATCCTTTGGGACAAAGGGATGGTCTATATTTTGGGTTAAGACCATGCAACACTTTGTTCTCACGGGTGCTGCCCCAATTCTTCTTGCAGTTTAGCCTTTCCTCCGAATATGCCAACGTTTGTGGCTATATTTGAATATTTAGATATCCGAAGGCTTTTGAGAACGTAACCCTATTCAAAATATGACAGGACTGAGTTTATAAAAAAACAATATTTTGACTGGAAGAATAACTATGTAGTTCACTGTGCAGATGAGCAGGAGGATGGCTACTTAATTCTTTCCCTGATCTCATCCTGGGAGTTTCCATGTGGGGTGATTGCATTACCATTTATTTTCCTGCCATTGTTTATAATGGTGCAAACTCAGACTGATCTTGCAGTATTGATAGATGTTATTCAATAAAATATCCTTTAATAGAAGAGATTGCCTTGTCAGTTTCCAAAGAAAATCTCTCTTTTCACTCTGAACCAGTAATCTGTGATCTTTGCGACTCTTTGAGGCAAAAGTTAAACTGCCGGAGGAGGTCAACAAGTCAGGCAGCATCTGTGGAGGTGGAGGGATGGCTGATGTTTGCATCAGGTGTGGAATCTTAGAGGGGAGATGGCTAGTGAAAAGAAGCGAAGGTGAGGATGAGGGATGTGACAGGCACTGTCAAGTGAGAGAAGGAACCAACTGAGAAGGGTGATGATGGGCTGATGGCAACAAGTTATGGTGTAGGAGGCTGAAGGTGGGAGTCAGTGGCTGGTGGAGATAGGTAGAAATAGATTAGAAGAAGTAGATGGAGGATGGTGAGGGGAGATTAGATAGTGGAAGTAAAGACAAGGACCGGAAGGTGATAAAGAAGGTTGCAGAGAGGAACTTCCTTATTATAGATTTCCTTTCCCTTCATCCCTCCTTTTTCCAAGTTTCATTTCCCTCTCCTACATGACTCCATGTGGCAACAATGCACACAATTAAACCCTGTGATCTCCTGTCCCTTTCCCTGACTAGTTCCATCTGTTTATCATCCATCTTTCATCTGGTTCACCTATCATTTAATTTGCATATCAGACTCCAATATCTGCAGTTTATTCTGTCTCCATTTTTCAATTTCCAGTTTCTCTCCGTCTTATACCTTCTTCAAAGAACTCTTTAAATATCTAATATCATAATCACAATACAAATAATAATTGCACACACCACAATAAAGTCAGTTTAGGTTAATATACTCACACATTAAGTATGGAAATTATTACTTGATTGAGAAATTAATGCAATGCTTCATCTTCATTTGACAAAACATTTGAAAATTACTTAGCAGTAAATTCAAAAAGACCTTATTCAAAGATGTCAAAAAACATTCCTGCCATTTTGCCTTGTAGAAAAAATTTCCTAGAATCCCTTAAGGCTTTGAACAAGATAAAGGAATAAATAACAGAAATAAATTAATGGTGCTCTGCAGAATAATTATTAGGCCTGCATTTAATTGAAAGGAGCTCTATCCAGAGCTTGATTCACCCTTGAAACCTAAAGTAATCTTAAAAGTTTCTAACATTGATTTATTTCAATCTTATTTTGCTTCTCTGATACTTTTTATTTGAAATTCATCTAAAGCACCTCACCCAGGCAGTCAGTACATTAAAGTTGCTTCCTGTCACCTTAATGCTTCTGAGCAACAATTAGACCTTTATTTCCCACATTTTACTTCAGGCCTTCATTGGTATTTATGAAACATTTATATCCTGCTCAGGATTAGAAAGATAAATGATCATAATGATAAATTATTGATTATACGTTAAGTATCTCCAGTAATATGTGCCCAGACAGGAGGTAAATTCACTGATATTTCATCATACAAGAAGAAAACGTGGCTAACTGTGACAGCATTAATGAGGTCAGGTGACTGTACAATGGACAAGATTAATATTCCTTCACTCTTTGGATAGAACCAAACTCTGGATATGCAATCAAAAGCAAGAGAAAATTTACAGACGCTGGAAGTCTAAGCAACGCACACAAAATGCTGGAGAAACTCAGCAGGCCAGGCAGCATTTAAGGAAAAGAGTAAACAGTCAGTGTTTGGGCCGAGAACTGTTTACTCTTTTCCATAAATTCTGCGTGGTCTGATGAGTTTCTCCAGCATTTTGTGTGTGTTGTCTGAATATGCAAGCTGTTGGAGGAAGGGAGAGGTGTGAATTTGCTGAAGTTTCACTAACTCTTTTCTTCTCTGCCACCCCATCCCTTGAAAATTTATAGTCAAAGTCTTTTGAGTGTAAACTTTCTGATTTACATTGTAAATGGTAGGACTCTTAGCAGCATTAATGTACCAAGGATTTTAGGATGCAAGTCCATAGCTCCCAGAAAGTGCCAATGCAAGTAGATTGGATGGTAATGAAGGTATACAGCATCCTTGACTTCATTAGTCATGGCATTGAGTATAAAATTTGGGATATCATGTTGCTGAGGTATACAGCTTTGGTTAGGACACATTTAGTGTATTATATGTCATTCTGGTTTCTACATTGCATAAAAGATGTGAAGGCTTTGGAGATAGTGGAGAGGACATTCATTAGGTTGTTGCTAGGATTAGAGAGTATTAGCCACACGTAAGGAAAAGTTGGATAAACTTAGATAATATTCTCTGGAGTGTTGGAGCCTGAGGGAGACCTGATAAAGGTTTATAAAATTATAAGACATGTATAATGTAGATAGAATTTTTTCCTATGATATATATGTCAATTTAGAGGGCAGAGATTTGATAAGGAAATCTTAAAAGAAGTATGCAGGACAAGATGATAGGTGCTTGAGACTGACAGAGAGGTAGTGGAAGCAGATATGATAGTGATGTTTAAGAGGCATTTAGACAGACACATAATCATGCAAGGAATGGGGAGTTATGGATTATATACAGTCATACAGAATTTGTTCAAAATCTTAGTTTTGAAATTGTGATTCATATCAGAGCCTTTAAAACAAATTGATTCAAACAGTTGGGAGGGGATGGCAGAGCACTGAAATTGTGTTAAATCAAAGGAGAATCTCCAATTTCAGCAGTAAATGACCCATGGAGTTTTTCTTTAAAGGTAAAATATTACAGCCAAGAAGGTGCTGCAGTTAGAGAAGGGTGACCCAATCCATCCTTCATCAGATCATTAGCGAATTAATAGCATGAACAGCTAGAGAGAAAAGGAATGGATTTAGCTATTATGTTAAAGATAGTACAACTTCTCAATCACTAATAAATATATTTCATCACAGAACAAGGAAAGCCAGTCTCTTATTATTTATTAATATACATTGTCAGGACCTTTGTAATACCTGAATTATGAGCTCATTGTAAACTGAGTTGAGCAGAGAAAGACACCAATTGCAAATAGTACAACACATTAAACATTCCTGCTAAACTCTGTAAGTTAAACATTTTTTCTATTTAATAATAATGCTGAAGATATTAATTCTTTAGTACACATTATTGTAAATCATTGTTTTTTTCCAGAACTATCAATATTCACTTATGGCAGGGTTCAGGCTGATTGTGGTGTTGTGCTAAATTAATTGTATATAGAAAATTATATAGCATAAGTTTGGATTACATTTCCCGAATAACAACTTGATTGCGATTCAAATGCATGCTGCATCAGAATTTCTGATGTGTATTTCATTAAGTCATGTCATTATAGAAATGCAGCCACAGAAATAGCCTTCATCCCAGCTCATCCATGCCAGGATATTTGTTTATGCTAATATCATTTGCCCACTTTAGAGCCATATCCCTCTACTTCCTTCCCAATGAAATACCCATCCAAATGTTTTTTTAAATGCTGTACTCATATCCGAACCTACTGTTCCTTCTGGCAGCTTTCTCCCTATTGAAACTCCAGAACATAAAACTAATTGAAAGAAAAACATAGAGCCAGGAATAGTATGTAAGCTTCTTAGTAGCACACACAAAATAGAAAGAGTACAGTTGACATTTCGGGCCAAGACTCCTGCGGAAGGGTCTTGGCCTGAAATGTCGGCTGTACTCTTTTCCATAGATGCTCCAGCGTTTTGTGTGTGTCGTTTGAATTTCCAGCATCTGCAGATTTTCTT
Source organism: Hypanus sabinus (assembly GCF_030144855.1). NCBI lineage: Eukaryota > Metazoa > Chordata > Chondrichthyes > Myliobatiformes > Dasyatidae > Hypanus > Hypanus sabinus. The sequence goes on along the minus strand of NC_082719.1, from coordinate 41,287,468 downwards.
TTGTTTGTGATAAGCTTCTTAGTTTTGCTTTAGTGAGGTGTACACTTATGACATGGTGGCATTATGACATTCATATACTTTTACATATAATCCATAAAGAATTATGTAAGTGACAAAGAATGCTTAATCAAGCAATGTATTTATAATATTACTCAAATATTACCAACATATTAAATACACAACACTCCTTCCTGCTTAGCTATTACCTCCAACTCAATAAAGAATTTATCTCAACTCAAATAATGTATTTACCATATTGCTCTCTAATCATCTATATATACATACATATACACAGTATACTATATAATAAAACTACTATATGGACATCCAAAACATAGTAAATTGTAAATTATCCTACTTGGCCTAAAGGATTTTGAAGGATTTCTTACTCTTGTGGGATAATATTTTCCTGAATAGGTGAGGGTGGGATGCACTCTGCTTGGCAGGTGAGTATTGTAACTGTGCAACAATCTCATATTCTGGGGCCTCTCTGTGGTGGTTGTAGGAGTTGATTCTGGGACTACAGGAAGTAGTTCTGATAGCTTTGGACACCATACTTCTCTAACAATTGCCTCTTCCCTCTTCACCTGATCGATGTGCCATCACCAGATGACATCAGATGCAATCTCCACTGTGTGGGACAGTGGTCCAGTTCTGTCCTTAATCTTTCCAAGTACCAAGTTTTGATCACCTCTGTAGTCCCTCGCCTGGACTACTTGCCAAGAGTGAAATCCTAACGACCTAGACCCATCCTAGTCCTATCGACCTGCTCCTAGACCTTCATACCCCTCCTTATCAAAACTTTTTCAAAAAAATTATTTACTTTTATTCTGATGAACAGCATAGTAATGGGCCAATATCGAAACTCCTTGTTTGAGAAGCCCTCAGTTAGTCTCAGCTGTTTGTCCTGCATACTTGTGCTGAGTTTGAATTTGAGGAATGCAAGGGACAAACCATGAACAGCACAGCTGGTGAGTTGTTGGTTGTGGAGAGAGCTGCATTGTGATATGCAAGAAGGAAATTTCTGAGATTCTGCTTCAGTGTCAGTGTAGTGTGTCTGCTGACATTGCTTACACGGTCCCCTTTAGACTCTGGACAAACCTTTCCACTGAGTGGTATGATGCAAATATGTCTTATTCCATTCATTTGCTGGAATGACTGAAAGTCTTCTGCAACAAACTATGGTCCATTGTCACTGACTAAGTGTTCTGCAAACGTCAGTCTTTGAAACGAGGTTTCTCAACATTATCAACAGTGCTAGAGCGGAGACTATTGTGAAGCACTTTGCTTCCAGAACTACTAATAAATTTATGCCCATGAATAGTCTGGCAAAGTTCATATAAATCTTCTGCCAGAGCAATGCAAAATATTCGTAGGGATGGAGACGCACTGTTCTTGGCATCGTCTGAACTTGTTAGCATTCCAAATAGTGCATGGCAAGCTGCTTGATCTGTTGATTTATTCCACGTCATCAGACAAAGCTTTGAGCCAACACTTTCATTTTGACAACGTCGAGATCACCGGAATGTACAGTACTGTACAAAAGGCTTAGGCACATGAATATAGTTAGGCTACCACAGTAATTTTATGCATTGAACTGCCCCGCTGGTGCAAAAAAGAAAACAAATGTCATGACCCATGTGAGTGATGACAAACCTGAACCTGATATGGCTCTCTATTGCAGACTGAGAGTGGGAAGGGGGCAGGGAGAGGGGAATCATGTTTGGGGAAAGGGGAAGAGAGAGAGGAGGGAGCAGGAAGCACCAGAGAGACCTTCTGTAAAGATCAGTAAAGTAATTGTTTGGAATCAAATGGTCTTGCCTATTGTCTCAGGCTTGGGTCTGTCTGCACCTGTGCTGTCCCCCGCCCCGTCACTCCCTTTTTTGCCACCTGTGCAACTCTCCTCCTGTGGCGCTTCACACTCACCATTCCCAACATCCTTTGCTGTCACCCGATTTATAAACTCTCTCTCCACTCCACATTGCCCAATACAATACATGCAAATGTCTTAGGTACCTTAGCTACATATTGTATATGTGCCTGAGACTTGTGTACAAATGTGAATAAGTGTAGCAGTACGGGTCGATAAAGTAGTGAAGAAGCCAGTATCCTTCATTAGCCATAGGACAGAATGATTATGGTACAACTTAAGCCACACCTTGAGTACTGTATACAGCTGTTATTACCACACATGATTGCAACAAAGAGGGTACAGAAGAGAATCACTAGGTTAGTTAATTACAAGCAGAAGCTGACAAGGTTTTGTGTATTTCTTCTCTCCTACACATTTGCACATCATCTGTTGAAGGCCACACTTGCTTTGAGAATACACATGCTGATTTCACATAAACCTTTGAAGCAGTTAGGCAATTGGCTAAGGAATAACTTGGTTAAAGTTTTTCGCCCTTTTAAAATATATGCCACATGTAAATCATTACGAAGAAGAAGATTAGTTTTGTTTTGATTTAGTAGACACACTCTGAGATTACTTGCATTTACAAAGAAAGTAAGCCAGTGGCTGTATTTCAATAGAAGTTTTAGGAGATTTGCTAAGTCACCAATGAGTCCAGCTAATTTCTATAGATGAACCATGGTGAGTATTCTGACTGTTTGCAGTACCATTGGGTATGTAGGTGCCAATCGACAGCATCAGAAGAAGCTGCAGAAGGTTGTAAACACAGCCAGCAACACCATGGACACTATGACTGAGGGCATCTTCAACAGGTGATGTCCCAAGAAGGTGGCATCCATCGTAAAGGACCCTCACCATCCAGGTCATGCCTTCTTCTCATTATTACCATCATTGAGAGGTAGAGGACACTGCTTCTTCTCCTCTGCAATCAGATTTCTGAATTGTCCTTGAACACATGAACACTACCCCACTGTCTTGCTTTCTTTTTGTACAACTCATTTGCTCTTTATATATTCTTATTGTAATTCATACTAGTTTTTGTGCATTGCACTGTACTGCTGCCACTCAACAACAAAATTCTTAGCATATGTCAGTAGTAGTATGTCTAGTTATCTAAAGGTCGCTAGTTCGAGCCTTGGCTGAGGCTTGCGTGTGTGTCCTTGAGCAAGGCACTTAACCACACATTGCTCTGCGACGACACCGGTGCCAAGCTGTATGGGTCCTAATACCCTTCCCTTGGACAACATTGGTAGCGTGGAGAGGGGAGACTTGCAGCTTGGGCAACTGCCGGTCTTCCATAAAAAAAACCTTGCCCAGGCTTGTGCCCTGGAAACTTTCCAAGGTGCAAATCCATGGCTATCGAGGCTAACGGAGGCCTACACATCTGATTCTAAATACCCCACTACTGATAGGATCTTTCACCTTAAATACGTCATTTTGACTCTTAGAATCATTTGAATTAAATCTATAATGATCATTGCATGTTTTTCAGCAATTTCTTACAACAGCTAATACAACTCTGTGAAATGCTATGAATTTTGTAATTATTTCTGAAGAGGGAAATCAAAGAAAAGATTATTTAAAATTCTCCTTTACTATTGCAAATTTACAGCAGGCTCAACAAGATAAGCCTCCAGATAGGGTTCTCATATACTTAACAGTAGTGACCTAAGCATTATATTATTTCCAATTAACAAGGTTTCATGATAATAGAACAAAATGCAAAATTAAGATTACTTTTAAATAATAAACTGATATTGTTTCTATACACAATTAAGGCTGAATCAATGAAAAAATGGAGAAAAATGAAAATCCTCAGTTAAATGTATTCACTTCCCATGGAATTGCTGCATTTTACTTAAAGAATGTTGTGTGGATTTCAAGCTAATGCATTTTGCGACATTCAGACTTGCATAATAACTATATGCAACATTTCAATGATAATCAAAGCGACATGCTGTGACTTGTGAAGTGAAAACCATGCCTACCATTTTTGACTTAAGTCTCTTCTGTCCCTTGTCTCGATGTGAGGTCACAAGATGGAACACAACATTGAAGTGGAAATAAGGTGCTCTTTATTCACGCTATGTTTGTGAATAATCTCACATGAAATCCAGATTGGTTGGCTGAATCCTGGTATTTATCACCACATTCCTGCTTTGTGGGGAACAAACTTCTGATTGTTTGGAATCAGGTTATTCATAAAGGTTTTAGATGATCCAAAACCTGTCAAGTGGGAAGACAGTTAATACTCTAAAAGTTGTAAACTTTTAATACCCAGGGGAATATATTGGGGATTTTTTTTGCAACTAATGATGCCCAATGTGTTGTAAGAGGAAGTTAATTTTGAAGATTGTCCCCACAGATAACACAAATAGCATTGTTCCAGAGGCTTTCTCTCCATTTAGAATAGATTAACTATATACTCTCTTCAAAGGTCCTGGGTGGGCTGTTCTGTTGTAATTAGCTCAAAACATGATATAAGGGCCACAATGTTCAGGAAGTTCAGCGTTTAAACAAATATAACATTAAATATTGGTTTGACCTGTTCAATTAAAACTTGGAATTCAAGATGGTGTGTAAAGCCAGTGTCACTGTTCTGATCTGTAATGAAAATACAGCTAAGGCTTACTTCATTGGAGATAGAGGTCAGCTGCTCTTGGAGTAGTGAGTCCCTCAAGAAAAACACAAGGAGCACAAAAAATTAATGACTTTCATTGAGCAACAGTTAACCGATACAGCTGCTCTAAGAACCTTGGAGCCAAGCTCTCAGGCGTTCCGCACAGACACAAAGAGCTTATTACACCTCTAACCTATAGTTCCCTGATGGGTCTAATTTTCAAAATACTTATATTTGCCCCTATACAGCCAAAGCTTTGTTAGAAGTCAGGTAGAAGTGCTGCTTATATAAGTAACACAATGACAAAGTTGCCAAAACGTTTAAATTACGATGGATGTTTGGGAATAATCTTGCCTTCTTCGGAAATGAATAGATAGTCAACATTTTGGACCATGACACTTCTTCAGGACTGAGACAGGAGGTGGAAGGTACCAGAACAAAAAGGTGGAGGGGGGGAGGGAAGGAGGCTAGCTGAAAGGTGAAAGGTGGAGCCAAGTGATTAATGACTTTCGTTAAAGGTAAAGGGCTGGAGAAGAGAAACAATAAGTGCTCAAACAGGGCCGTTAACTAAACCTCTCATGTGGAAAATGAATTCTACACTACAGCTGAAAGGAACAATTAAGAATAAAACGTACACCACTAGTCTTCAGAGTCAGTTGACTCGACAGTCCAATTTCTCAGGGCAAGGCAGAATGCAAACAGGCAGCGAAGCATTGCTATGTTCAAGTCTCGACAAATACTACAACAGAATGAATGGAGTTAGATACTATCACAGTGAAATAATAATAAGCTGCCACATGCATATTCACAAGCGCAACTGCTGTATCTACTGCACTGCTGAATCTGTGGTTGTGACATAGACTGACACATTGCAATAGGAGTAGGAATGGGAATTAAAATGTTTGGTCACTGAGAAGTCCCACTTTTGGTGGATGATGTGGAAGTGCTCAATAAAGCGGTCTCCCAATTTATGAAGATTCTTACCAATGTGGAGGAGGCCATATCGAGAGCGTAGGACACAATAGGTGACCCCGGCAGATTCACAGGTGATGTGTTGTCTTACCTGGTAGCACAGCCTGGGGCCCTGAATGGAGATGAGGGAGGTGAATGGAAGTGAGGGAAGAGGTGTATGAGAGGTATAGCACTTAGCCCTGCAGCATTTTGTGTGTGTGTTACTTTGGATTTCCAGTATCAGCGGACTTTCCAGTGTTTATATTATAGCCTGCATTTGTTACTTTGCTAATTGTAACTCAATTGGTAAAAGCAATTGTATTGTGTATTCTTGTGTTTTTACTGAACGAATTATATACTATCAAAAACCAAGCTAGAAACTCATTCTTGATTGTTTGTGCTAAAGGTCCATTGTAGTACTGGCTGGACATCATATGCCATAGAAATATTCACACAAAGAAAAAGAATAGAAGTTTACTCTCTGCAACTTTGTACCAAAACCTATTTGCATCCTCAGGTTGGTGGTGAAACATTCCATAACATTTTTCAAAGGTGCATTCCGCTTGCTAAGGTGTCCTCCAACCAAGTTGAATTCCACCCTCCAGCTGAGGGTTCAATCAACAAACAAATGGCATGGTCATTATCTCTCGGTGTTGTGCATGAATCACCAGCATGGTTTTTTACATTATGAATACAGTTGAAAAAAGTGCGTAACTAGTAGAGCACTTTATGAGAATCTAAAATCTATAAATGCAGAATTTTTCTTTCATTAACAATTAACATAACATCTCAAGTAATCCTACACTCAGGGCACGTTCTAAGTCACGGTCTCATTGAGTTGTACAGCACAGGAAAAGCCCTTCAGCCTTCATGTCCTTGCAGGCCTCCTTGCTCATCCACCCACCAATCAATCCCATCCACTTGCACCAAAGTCTATATCCCTTCTTCGCACTGCTCATCTTAAATATTCTGTAATTTCTGTCTATTGCAGGTCCATGACATTGACTGGACAGGCTGGTGGCACTGGAGCGCCGCTGTAGCATATATTATAGCTCGTGGTAATCCAGAGTTCAGAGTTCAATTCCAACTGCATCTGTAAAGAGTTTGTGGAAAGCATAGATTTCCTCTGGGTGCTCTGGTTTCCTCCCACAGTCCAAAGATGTACCAGTTAGTAGGTTAATTGATCATTGTAAATTGTCCTGTAATTAGGCTTGGGTTAAACTGGGGGTTGCTGGGGCAACGTGGCTTGAAGGGCCTTTTCCATACTGTATTTCTAAATAATGTAAACAAATGAATTCATTCTGCAGGGGAGTAAAACTTTATAGGTCTGTTGAAAATGATATCTTGTTTGTAACCAAGGCCCTTGGACACTGAGTATACTGTACATGCCAACTTACTGCTTTGCGTTGGTAATGATGCAATAACAGATTCTGCCTAACCTCTGCAACAACCTCTTTGTAAGCACTTCCTTCTGCTTAAAGTTGCTGAAGATTTTCAATTTACCTTTGACATTATGTCATGCAACTTTTGTTTTCAGGGTACATTGCTTTTAAGTTGTGATTTCTCTGAAAGTTTGACACTGCTTTTGCACTGTCATCCTGTGCATGCAAATTGCTGAAGCACTGTCGAATGGTGGTACTTGATGATTTGAAATGCAAATTAGCTCTTGTTGATTATCACTGAATGAATTGATCCTGTTGCTTTCAAACATTTTCACTGACAATTCGCATCAACTCCAATTGGAGTGACTGCTTATCTGGATGTTTTTGTGGTGATGCACATAATGATTCAAGTGAAGTATATATTTGAACTTCCTTTTAAAAAGGCATTTCTGTATTCTGCTGACAACACTATATCTGCTGACTTCTGATTTGAAATCTTTTGTTCTGCATGGAACTGCATCACCCACAGTTCCTTAAGTTTAGTCAATGGGATAGTTTCCAAATCAGTTTCCTTAATCCGTGTGAACAGAAAGCCAAAACCTTTCAGTGATCATGGTTTACGGTGCTGCACCACAGTCACGTGGTGGTTAGCGCAACACTATTGCAGATTGGGCGTCAGAGTTCGGAGTTCAATCCCAGCACACTCTCTGAGGAGTTTGCATGTCCTCCCCGTGGTGTAGATAGGTTTCCTCTGAGTGCTCTAGTTTCCTCCCACAGTCCAAAGGCACGCCAGTTAGCTTATTAATTGGTCATTGTAATTTATCCCAAGATTAGGCTAGCGTTAAACTGGGGATTGCTGAGGGCACAACTAAAAGGCTTGAAGGGCCAGTTCCATGCTGGACCTCCAAGTAAAATAATAAATAAATCAATGCAGGATCAGGGAGCTATAATCCAGATTGATAAAAGATAGAGTACTTCATTTCCCACTTGTTCCTTGTCTGACCCCCACAATGACAGGAATGGATTATTTTCATTCAGGGGCACTATCTTCCAGGTCACAGTTCATATGTTCTCCCCATGATTGCATGGGTTTCCTCCCACGTTCCATTAATGTACAGGTTGGGGTAGTAAGTTCTGGGCAAGCTATGTGGGTAAAGTTGTGGACTGGAGTAAATGTATTTCTTTGGCATCAAGAAACAGCATGTCCTCGGACTCTGTTGTGTTGATGCAAAAGCATGCATGTCATTGTATGTTTTGAATGTTTAATGTACGTGTGACAAAAAGAGCTCATCTTTAAAAAGATTTTTATCACATCTTTCATATTCCCCTTGATTTTCATGCATCACTCTACTGCATCATCCTATCACTTTGCAGCTTCCTATTCTGAAAATAACATTTCTCTTGCCAATTGGTTTTGGACGCTTGCTTTGCCTGGATTCTGAGCTTTCATAACATTTCTTATATATAAACTTCTTCCCTTCAGAATTTTGTTTTGATGTTTGACTCTTTTGATTCTAAGCACAGTAATTCCTCCTCTGTCAGCTAATGCAATGACAACTAGTCAGAAAAATGTGCATAGACACATCTAACAACATATCTCCAAACTCAACTTTTTGTTCCTTATCAGTCTCTCATTCTGTAATCCCAAAGTCTGTTTTTTAACTCATTCATCTGAAAGCTTGAAGTGTCTGAGAAATTTTGTCTTCATCTAACTCAATGACAGCTACTCACATACAGAGCTGAATCTTAACTTCTGAAAACTAATGGGCTGATGACAGGTCAAAGACTAAATGATAAGATATGATATTGCCCATTTTGTGTTTTATTGATGTATTATTGAGGAAGAATGAAATCTGCTTTCAACGCATGGATTGGTCGCACGTGTTACTGTATACCTTGCTTTTGAGGGCTCAGATGTTTGTTAACAATCCCTGCCAATGTTAAGTGTTGGCAAATCGTGCCGGCAGAGCTCCCAGCAGTGATCACTGCTGAATAACGCAGCTCACAGGCCTCTACTGATATCGGTTTAACTATCCAAAGCTGGATTACTTTTGCACTCTAAAGCAACCCACTGCATCCTTCCCTCTACCCCCCCACCTCCCCCAGAACAAATAAATCATGGAGAGATGCAGCCTTTTGCCCCACTGAGTACCTGTCAAACATCAACCACCAATGTGGTTTCTTTAGAGTCGCTTTGGCTCGTAGACTTAGGCGAGATCTGGCTTGGGCAACATTAAATATCCAGTGGCTTTCTCTTTTTGTTCTTATTTCTTGATTCCTTGTCTGTTAGGACATAATAGTGTCATGAGAATGACCCCAGGGGCAGTGTTTTGTACTGTGTATGGGATGTGGAAAGTCCAGGAGACCTCCATTCTTCTAGATGAACACATCTGCACCAGGTGCACTGAGCTTCAGCTTCACTGAGCTTCAGCTTCTGAACATATTAAGGAACTGGAGCTGCATCTCAATGAACTTTCACTTATATGGGAGAATGAGGAGCTGATAGATAGTCACCCCCAGGTTCAGGAGACAGGTAACTGGTAGTAATCTCTAGATGCTGCCTGTGCCCTGTGCTAATGAGTGTAAGAAAAGGATGATCTGGCAGGTGAATATGTGGCTGAGGATCTTGTGCAGGGGGCAGGGGTTCAGATTCATGGGTCATTGAGATCCCTTCTGGGGAAGGTATGACTTGTACAAAAAGGATGGTTTACAAAAAGCTGAGGGGGTCCAATATCCTTGTGGACAGGTTTGCTAGAGTTGTCTAGGAGAGTTTAAACTAATTTAGTAGGGGGTTGGGAACCCGAGTGATAGTGCTGAGGATGAAGTGGTTGGTTTACAAACAAAGGCAATCCGTAGTGAGACTCCTAGTAAGGTGAGGCTGATGATAGGGCAAAATTATAGTCAACAAGATGAGTTGCAATGTAACAGGTCAACAAAATTGAAAAAGGTGAATACAGGGCTGAAGGTGTGATAGATAGATAGATAGATAGATACTTCAATTGATCCCAAAGGAAATTACAGTGTCACAGTAACAATATATAAAATATATAAATATACAAATATTAGAAGAGCAGTAAGAAAGAATCAAAGATAAGTTATCTTGAACAGTCTAACAGGAGGGGACATCACTTCCCTGGCTTTAGGTTGTCTCATTATATAGTCTAATGGTGGAGGGTAAGAATGACCTCATCTAGTGCTCTTTGGAGCAGCACAGTTGTCTTAGTCTATTACTAAAAGTGCTCCTCTGTTCAGCCAGGGTGGCATGCAGAGGGTAAGAAACATTGTCCAAAATTGCCAGGATTTTCCGTAGGGTCCCTTGTTCTACCACAGACTCCAGTGTGTCCAGTTTGACTCCTATAACAGAGCCAGCCTTTCTAATCAGTTTATTGAGCCTGTTGGCATCATCCATGTTGATGCCATCGACCCAGCACACCACTGCATAGAAGATGGTACAGCCAGCAACAGACTGTTAGGACCTGATGTGATGCCTGCATACTCCTAACGACCTCATTCTCCTCAGGAAGTAAAGGCAACTTTGGCCCTTCTCTGTGTTGGTGCTTCATTCAAGTCTGTTATCTAGGTGCATCCCCAGTTACCTGTAGGTCCTCACCACATCCATGTCCTCACCATCAATAGTTACAGGGAGCAATGCAGGATTAATCTTCTTAAAGTCCATCGCCATCTCCTTTGACATACTGATGTTGAGCTGTAGATGATTCAGCTTGCACCGTTTGACAAATGTGCACAGTATACAGAATAAGGTAGATAAACTTGCTACACATCTATAGTTTGGCATGTATGATGTTGTAGGAATCAATGAATCGTGGCTGAAAGAAGATTATAGCTAGGGGCTTAATGTCCAAGGATACATATTGTTACAAAAGGACAGGCAAGTAGGCAAAGGGGGTGGCGAGGCTCTGTTGATAAAAAATGAAATCAAATTAAACTAATGAAATTAAAAAGAATGACATAGGGGTCAGAAGTTTTTGAATTGTTGATGATAGAGCTAAGGAACTGCAAGGGTAAAAAGCCCCTGATGGGAGTTATATACAGACCTCCAAACAGTAGTAAGGATGTGGTCTACGAATTATAAACAGAAATAAAAAATGCATGTCAAAAGAGCAATGTTACAATAGTCACAGGGGATTTCAATAAGCAGGTAGGTTTGGAAAATTAAGGGGGAGTTTCTAGAATGCTGATGAGATAGCTTTTTAGAGCTGCTTGTGGTTGAGCCTACAAGAAGACCACTTATTCTGGATTGGGTGTTGAGCAATGAACTGGAATTGATTAGAGAGCTTAGGGTAAAAGAACCTTGGAGGCAAGTGATCATAAGTGCACATATTTGTCTGTAACACCTCCATATCTATGCATGAGCTGTCCAAAGTAACCTTCAATCTCTTCAAAGCTGTATGCTGTGCCCTTCTACTAGTATCTGACAATAGGAATGAGAAGCGTCATGTGGCTGTCGAGGCGCAGTCCATACGTGTGCAATTGGAAAGCTCTGCCAAACTCTTCCACAGTGAACATACGATTACTAACAGGTGTTTCAACACACAGCAGCTCCATTGCACTAGGTCTCATATTACTCAATTAAAGCAGAAGTCGCTTAAGAGAACCGACACCAATATTCTTCCCTAATTCAGGTCTGTCTATAGAATACTTAACACCTGATGGCTCAACATTGCAGGTCCCACCTTACAGTCATCATCCAAATTTTAAACATTTGTTTTATTACTTTCATTTCCGTAGAAACATACAGTGAATTGTGTTCCTTTGCCTCAAGAATCTGCTGATCACAGCCCGCAAGTGTTGCCATGCTTCCAGGGTCAACATAGTGTACCTATAACTCATGAACCCTAACCCATACATCTTTTTTGGAATGTGAGAGGAAACTGGAGCACCTGGAGGAAACATCTGTGGTCACAGGGAGAATGTACAAACTTCTTACAGATAGTGGCACCAACTGGCACTGTAAAGCATTTCAGTAACCACTGCCCTTATTGCAGTGCCAGTGCCCATTCGTAAGTGTTTAATTAAAAATAGTTCGTTCTTCGTTCCATTCTTTCTTCACTTCCCTCCCCCGGTTCACAATTCTTGTGCACTGGAATAATGAAGGAACACAGAACAGTAAGTAGTTAGTAGTTGTTTCCAATGAAGATTTTTCTGAATACAGTGGAGGAGGAGGAATGAGGATGCAGAATAAGATCTTTAAATTATTTCCTCCATTAGCACAAGCCATCTGGGATCTCAGTTATTTTTTGCTGGTTTTGCAGATTTTTTTCCTGTGGACAGATAGTGTAGCTTGGGGAGGGGAGGGGGGACGTGGAGCTCATGGTTGGAAAAGTTAAATAATTTCTGTAGGATTTAGATCATCTTCCCAACATGTAATCAAGACACCCCATGCCCCCAAACCTCTCAGGAACTGGAACCTGGTTTTCATACACTTTGACCCTGTGAAGTATTTGAAATGGTTCTGGTATGCTCCCCGTGATTGAAATGCCAGGCTGCAATCCAAGGCACTTGCTTACATCCATGGTAACTTGTTTAGAAGTGCAGAGGGTGGTAACAGTGATCTTCCCTCTATTGTAGCCTTATCTGTGAAAATAAAGTATGAGGTGGAAATATTAGAGTTGGCATGGTCTTGAGAAAATTTACCTAAATGGTTAAGATAGGAATGAGACAGTTACCCAAACTACTAAAAGCCACAATGAAAGTTAACAGAGCAATGAAAAAGGAAACAATGCATTGGGATTTTTGTCTGGCGGAGTCAAATTGAAAAAACAGAAACATTTTATTAAATTTATATATAACTTTGAAATGTTCCAAGTGGTTTTTGATTACCAAATTATAAAAGGTGTATTGGAACACAGGAGATTGCCAAAAAAGATGAACAAGAATGCTACCAATTCTGAGAGGGTTAGAGCAGAAGAAAATGCTGAAGATTGCTCTCCTACAGCTTGTTAAGATCATGACAGAATTTGACAGAGCAAACAGAGCCAGCAGAGCAAAACTAAAGGCCGTCAATAGAAGATATTCACCAGGAAATCATATGGAGAATTTAGGACATATTTCTTCATCAAGTGTGGGAGAATGTGGACATCACTAGGAAACAAGATGTTTATAGTTCATGGAAACAGAAGCTTTGGACCAAATCATCCATGTCAACCAAATTTTCTCCCTGAGCTCGTCCTGTTTGCCTGCATTTTACCTAATTACCTTCAAAATTTTTCATGTTCATGCACTTGTCTGAATATCTTTTAAATGCTGTAATTGTATCCTTTTCATCAGCCTCCTCTGACAGCTTACCTCCCTCTGTGTGGAAAAGATTCCCTTTTTAAGTCTTTCCCTCTCATTTTAAAGCTGTTAGCCTCTAGTTTTGGACAGCACCCCCTCCCCCCCGCAGCTTGGGAAAATACCCATGATTAGTCACACAGGTTGACAGGTGGTGAAGAAAGCAGTTGGCCCAATTGGTCAGTGTATTGAGTGCAGTAACTGTGATTTCAAGCATGTGTGCCAACTGCCTTCTTCACCACCTGTCTACCTGTGTTGCTACTATTAAGGAACTATATACTTGCACCTCCAGATCTCTCCGTTCTACAACACTCTCCTGAGCCCTACTATTTACTGTGTAAGTCCTACCATGGTTTAACTTACCAAAGTGCAACACCTCACACTTGTCCGCATTAGAATTGGGATTGGTTTATTATTGTTACAGTCTTGCAAACTGTTCATACAGATCAAATCATTACACAGTGCATTGAGGTAGAACAAGGTAAAACAATAAAAGGATACACAATAAAGTGTGACGGTTGCAGAGAAAGTGTAGTTTAGAGTAAACAACAATGTGTAAGTTCTTAACAAGGGAGGTTGTGAGGTTGAGTCCATCTTTTTGTATTAGGGAACCGCTTAATAGTATTATAACTGTCTTTAATCCAGGTAATACATCCTTTCAGGCTTTTGGAAGAGGCTAGTAGAGAGAACGTTCAGGTGGGTGGGGTCTTTGATTATGCTGGCTGCTTTACGAAGTAAGTGAGAATATCAGCTTCTACTGTGCTGTAGTGACCAGTTAATACTATGCATTCTTGTACCTTATGTTATTTTTGCCTCATCAAAAACTTACAGTGACTCAATGCATTGAAATAACACCTTTTGTATCATGTGAATTTTCTGACAGCACCAATCCCTGCAGCACGCCACTGGTCACAAGCTTCCATTCTGAGAAATAAAAATAACTCCATTCCTACCTCTAAGTCCTTCCACTAAGCTCACTTGTTTTCAATCGTCTAGCTCACAGGAGATTCCATGTGATCTAACTTCTGGACTAGTCTAACATAAGGGACTTAGTCAAAACCCTTGCTGAAGTCAGTGTAGGCAACATCCACATCTTGCCCTTGTCAATCCTCCTCATCACTTTTTCAAAAAAACTTGATCAAATTTAAGAATAATATTTCCCATGCACTAAGCCATGCTGACTAACACTTATCAGTCCTGGACTTCCCAGCTTTTGGCTGGTCCTATCCAGCAGAGTCTGCTGCAGTAACTTTCACACCACTGATGTCCTTGCAGCCCTTTTTAAGTGAAGAAGGTACAGCATTAGCAATCCTGCCTCTTCTGGTTCATCACTCTTGGCTAAAGATCCTGCAAATACCTCTGCCATGGCCCATCATAATGAATAGCGATGCACTGGAACATCTCCACATTACAAGAGAGGATGTGCTGGCAGTCTTCAAGTATATTAAGGCAGATAAATCCCTGAGACTATACAAAGCGAATACTAGGATATTGTGGGAAGTACTACAATTTCTTTCAGTACCACCCGCAATGTTCTAGTATATACTTAGCCTGGCCTTTGGGATTTATTTGCCTTACTTTGCTTTAAATTTGCCAGGCCCTCTTCTTTCATAATGTGGAGATGTTCCAATGCATCACTATTTACTTCTCTCATTTCCATTACCTTTTCAGCAATAAATGCAGCTGAGAAATATTTATTTAAGACCTTGCCTATCTCATGTAGCTCCACATATAAACAACTACTTACCCCTTAAAGTGACTGATTCACTTCCTCAGCTATCCTTTTGCTCTTAACATACTTGGAAAATCTGTTACAATTCTCCTTTACCTTATTTGTCAGAGATACTTCATGTCCCCCTTTTGCCCTCTCCAGATTTGTAATATACGAAAAGAAGGGGAGAAGGAATGAGGAGTGAGTGGCACTGGAATTAGATAAAATATTGGAGGTGACTAGTCTGGGCCATAAACGCCAACCTGGAGTTGTTGGGTCAAAATATCAGCTCCTACTGTGCCATAATGACCAGTTAATACTATGCATTCTTGTACCTTTTGTTATTTTTGCTTCATCAGAAACTTACAGTGACTCAATGCATTGAAATAACACCTTTTGTATTGAGTGAATTTTCTGACATTTGGCTTTGTGACAGGATATACAAACAGATAAAGGTCATGGCATCTAATGTGGTATTACAGGGATTCCTGATTAGTTTTCTCCGGCTTATATTTGGTCTTTCTCCAGTATCATGTTGTGTAAATCTTGTCTGCGATTGATTTTGATGCCCTTTTCATATCAAACAATCTGTTACATTTCTACTGGGAGCAATGGAATGTGATGCATGATTGAACATTATAGATGAAATGTGCACTGGATCATTTGGGTATCATGTGTATCACATTTGGATATATACCGATTGAAGATCATTCCTACTTTCCATCCTTTGGTTTCCTCCCTTTCTAATAATTACATAACAGTATATTTTAGATAGTTGATCATAGCAGATCCCAACACTTGATCTAGTCTTTTGGGGTTTGTTTCTCCAAGTTAAGTCAAGGATAGAAATAGTTCAACCGAATTAGATTAACTGAATTCAAATGGAGGACAAATGAAAAAACATCCTAATAATGTTCAGATTGAATACTGGTGGAAAACTGATGGATGTGCTTTCACCTCCTTTGTGCCTCCCATACCGCTTTCCCCCCTTCCACACTCCACCTCAAGGGACTATAAATCAGATCGTGTATATAATGAGATTTTTCACCATTTTTGTCGGGTTTTTTACATGTAATAGCAGCACATGAAGTGATGCAAAAATATGAAAAATAGTAGGTTTATTAACTGTGAATACTTAACATCTAAAATATATACTTGTTAACTCTACAACCTCTCTTTTCAGAGTGATTGCTCCAGTTATTTTCATTGTTACAAAGTTGGTATTTCGAGTACTTGCTTTTTAAAGTTGTTTTTAACTCTTCTGACAGATTGTGCAGCTGTTCCACTGGTTGCCGAATGATGTGGGGAGACCAAGGTATATTCTGTCACATCCTGTCCCACAAAATCATTAAACTATTACAGGTGAAACCATTGCTCGTTGTCAGAAACGATTTTCTCATTTAGATTATGATATGCAGGATTTTTCCTGATCTTGTATTAGTTGCTTTCTGTGGTGGCAGAAGTTCCCATGGGTTTAAAGTCAAGACTTACTATCAATAATGCCTAGAAAATTGCCATGACTTTGTTGACAGAGATCAGTTAGCCTTATTGGAAGAGATTCCTATTCCATATCCTCACTTGCAATGGTATATTTGTTGAGGCAGATGGCCACAGGGGTACTCTGCACTGTCTCTTTAACCCCATTCCCTTTCCTTGACTGTCACCCAGTTTCCTGAGTCCTGCATCTTGGGTGTAACTACCTCTCTATGTGTCCTATCTATCACCCCCCTCAGCCTCCCGAATGAACCAGAGTAATTCCTTAGTGCAGTTTGTTAGAAGCACTTCTCACAGAGGTAGTCATCAGGGACAGTGGAGGTCTCCCACATCCTGCAAAAAGGAGCATTTCACAAGTCTGCCTGAACTTTACTATCCTAGCTGAGCAGATATAAAGAAGAGAAGAAAAAACACCTTAGCTTTTCTTTCCTTTGCTTTCTCTGAGTGAAGCCTCTCTTCATTGAAGCCCTGATAAGCTAAAGCCCCAAAAGCACCACTCTGGCTATGACCACACCTGTGATGATGGCCACTGTGCTTGCCCCTGTCTTCCTCTAAGTTGTGCTTACTAGTCAATCCCAGGCACCAATTGATCACTGGTTAAAGCTCTCTTATGCTGCTGTGACCTGCTGCTGTCTCTTATGCTCGAGCAGTGGACCTGATTAAAGTTCGCTCCTTTCCAAACTTCCAATGTCCGGATTGGCCGCTGGTCAAAGCTGACATTCCTTTCCCAGTCTATAAATCTGTCTAAGTCTTTCCCTCTACTTCCTCAAAACTACCTCCCCCTCCACCTATCTTCATAACTATCAATTCCATCAACCAAACCTATCACTGAGATTGATCAGCTGGTTAAGTGTTTTCACAACAGCTTTGCTCTCAGTGTCAGTAAGACCAAGAAATGAATCATAGACTTTAGATAGGGGAAGTCAAGGGTACACGCACCAGTCCTCATTGACAGATGTGTAATGGAAAGGGTGAGCAGTTTCAAGTTCCTGGGAGTCAACATCTCTGAAGAACTATCCTGGGTCCAACTTATTGATACAGTGTCAAAGAAGACATTGTGGGGTCTATATTTTGAGAGTTTAAGGAGATTTAGTATGTCACCGAAGACTCTTGCACACTTCTACAGATGTACCTTGGAGAGTATTCTAACCGGAGAGAGTGTTGAACAGGATTGGAGAAAGTTACACCTGGCTCCATTAGGGGCACTAGCCTCCTCAGCATTGAGGGCACCTTCAAATAGTGATGCCTGAAGAAGAGGCATCCATCATTAAGGATCCCTATCAGGCAAAACATGTCCTCTTCTCATTGCACCATCGAGGAGGAGGCGTGGGAGTCTGAAGACACACACTCAATATTTCTGTAGCAGCTTCTATCTCTCCACCATCAGACTTTTGAATGGATAATGAACCCATGAATACTACCCACCTATTCTTGTTCTCTTTTTGCACTGCTTACTTAATTTATATATTTTTATTGTATTTCATAGTTTTTATTATTATTATTATGTATTGCATTGTACTGCTGCCATAAAATAACACATTTCACAACATATGCAAATGGTAATTCAACCTGAATCTGATTCTTGTGTTTATGAGGTCACATCCTCATAGTTTTGTACGATGGTCAGCGTACATCATGATGTAGAAGATCTGGTGAGTTAGTTTACTATCTGTCAGCAATGTAGATCACCACAAGTGAATGATTTTGCCGGCGATGGAAAGTAGGGAGATGCCCCGGTAGTTCCCACAGTCTGTGCGCGGCCTTTGTATTTGTATGGAGCAACTATTGCAGCATCCCAAAGGTTGGGTAGCATTACTTCCTCTTCCCAGATACTGACCAGGACATCCTGGAATGCTTCGAGTGACTCCTGGTTGAGGGCTTTGAACAGTTCTGCAGGAATGCCATCCTTGGCTGGTGCTTTGCCACATCTCATCTGTTTGATGCTGTGCTGAGGGGGGGGGGGGGGTGGTTGTTGACATGCTCATGGACCGGGCTCTGGGGAGTCTGGTCGAGTACTGACTGGTCGACAGTGGAGGGGCGGTTCAGGAGCTGACTGAAGTGTTCCTTCCATCTGGTGTTGATGCCCTTTTTGTCCTTGATAAGCGAGGATCCATCTGCAGAAAGCAGAGGAGCTATGCTTGACCTTGAGGGACCCAAGACAGACTTGATGGCATTGAAGAACTGCTTGGTGTTGTTTGTGTCAGCATAGCGCTGAACCTCATCCGCCTTCTTATTCCACCATGTGTCGCGCATTATACAGATTTCCCTTTGAGCGAGTGCCTGATAGGACTTGAATCTGTCCTTTTTGCAGGTGGAGTTCTGGTCACCCTGCCATTCTTTGAATGCCTTGTTCTTCTTAGTGAGTAGGTCATTGATGATGGTGCTATTCTCATTGAACCAATCTTGGTGGGTGCGTTTTCTGGGGCCTAGGGTTGATTTTGCCGTTTCAGTTATAGCATTTTTGAAGTGGTTCCATTTCTGGATTGGGTTACCCATGAGTGGCTGGTTTGTTGATAGTTTCTGTTTAAGAGTATTTTGAAATTTGCGTAGACACGGAGGGTGCTGAAGTTTGGAGGTGTTAAAGAATGGGCCGTACTGCATTTGGACACTTGTTGTGAGATTGAACGATGTGTAGCTTGAGGGCGGTAAGGAGGAGTCTGTGGTCCATCCAACACTCTGCTCCTCGCACGGCTCGTGTGATGACTATCTCTTGGAGGTCATGTTGATGGACAATGACATAATCGATCAGGTGCCATTGTTTGGATCTAGGGTGCATCCATGTTGTCTTGAATTTGTTGGCCATTCCATGAACACTGTGTTCGTGATAGTGAGGCCAAACTCTTCACATTTGCTGAGAAGCAGAAGGCCATTACTGTTCATCTTCCTGACTCCGTGTCTGCTGAGCACTCATGGTCTTGGCCGACTCGGGCATTACAATTTCCCATCAAGATCAGCTTATCACTGGCCAGCACTGAGCGCAGGATGGAGTCAAGGTCGGTGTAAAACTGCTCTATGGTTTCAGTAGGGCTGGTCAGGGTGGGGGCATAGGCAGTAATAATAGTTGCATGTCGATTTTGGCTGAGGGGCAGACGTAGGTTCATCAATCTTTTGCTGATGCTAACAGGCAGGTCGGGAAGCTGTTTCATCAGGGTACTCCTAATGGTGAAGCCCACTCCGTGAATCCTGTCTTCGTTCTGCAACCTTCCTCTCTAGAAGAAGTCGTAGCCACTGGCAAGCTCAGTGATGGATCCCTCATCTGCAACCCTGGTTTCGCTCAGCGCTATGATGTCAATGTTGTTGCGAGCAAGTTCTTTACCAATGAGAGCTGATCTCCTTTCAGGTCTTGCAGTGTTTTCCTTATCCATTAAGGTGTGAATGTTCCATGCTCTTAGACGGAGAATCTTTTTCTTTTGATTTTGATTTTGACCGCAATGATTGGGTGATCCGTCAGTCGCGGTTAACTGGCTGGATGATCTAGGGCAGGCGATGTTTAGGCCACCTTTTCTAGGCCCCTCCCTGATTAAAAGGTGGGCAGCGCTGTCCTAAAAAGGGCTGCCCAGTCACCCTGGATGCTGCCGGACTCCCCTACTGCCCTGGGTTCAGAGGAGAACGACCATCTGTCCAAGGGCCGCCTACATGCAGGTTTGCAACTGCAACTCAGTGGTCACCTCCACCTGTTGGTTTGCTGCTTTCCCATCGCCGTAGGACTTTTCAAGAGAGAAAGAAGACAAAGATGCACAACACGAGGACCTGTACGTGAAAGATATCATAGTGAAAAAGCCGTAGCACGGAGACAGTCCCACTCTCTTGGCCTCGGAGGTCAGGATCCACTAGCATGAAGATCGTTACACATAGTGGCCTCTTCGGCTGCAGGAGTTGCTGGACAATAGATTGATGAAATCCTCCCTATTGACCGTCTATGGGACTCTGGCTCCTGATTTCTTCTCAGGGTTTACTCCCATAGCCTTTCCCATGATTGGGTGTTTTTAAAATCAGAAACTGCAAGGGTAAAAGGACATTGATGGCAGTTATATACAGTATACAGTAGCTGGGAGGTGGACCACAGGCTACAACAGGAAATAGAAAAGGCAAGTTAAAAGGACCAGGTTATGGTTGTCATGGGAGATTTTAACATGCAGGTCGATTGGGAAAATTAGGTTGGTAATGGATTTCAAAAGAATGATTTTTTTGAATGCCTAAGAGATAGCTTTTTAGAGCAGTTTGTTGTTGAGCCTACTAGGAGATCAGCAATACTGAACTGGGTGTTATGTAATTAAGCTGAGGTGATTAAGAAGCTTAAGGTAAAAGAACCCTTAGGAACCAGTGATCACAATATGGTTGTTTGCAACTTGAAATTTGATAGGGAGAAAATAAAGTCTGATGTAGCAGTATTTCAGTGGAGTAAAGGAATTACAGTGGTAAGAGAGACGAGTTGGCCAAAGTAAATTGGAAGGAGCTGCTGGCAGGGATGTCAGCAGAGCAGCAGTGGCATGTGTTTCTGGGAAAAATGAGGAAAGTGCAGGAGATGGGTGTTGTAAAAGTGAAGAAATACTCAAATAGTAAAATAATATGACCGTGGCTGATATGAAGTGAAAGCTATTGTCAAAGCAAAATAAAGGACCTACAAAAAGGAAAAATTAGTGGGAAGATAGAGGATTAGGAAGTTTTTAAAAACCTACAAAGAGCAACTAAAAGAATCATTAGAAGGGAAGGATGAAATATGAAAGCAAATGAGCAGATAATGTCGAAGTGGATAATAAAAGTTTTTTCAAGTATGTTAAAAATAAAACAGAAATGAGAATGGATATAGGGCCACTAGCAAATGAGGCAGGAGAAATAATAATGGGGGACAAGGAGATAGTTGATGAATAAATGAGTATTTTGCATCAGTCTTCACTGTGGAAGACACTAGCAGTATGCCTGATGTTGTAGTGTGTGAAGGAAGAGAAGTGGGTGCAGCTACTGTTACAAGAGAGAAGGTGCTCAGAAAGCTGAAAACTTAAAGGTAACATACAGCCAGACGAAAGGAACTGCACCCTAAAGTTCTGAAAGAGGTTGTGTTAGAGATTACGGTGGCATTAGAGATGACTTTTCAAAAATCATTGGACTCTGGCATGGTGCCAGAGGATTGGAAAATTGCAAATGTTCCTCCACTCTTTAAGAAAGGAGGAAGGCAGCAGAAAAGAAATTATAGACCAGTTAGCCTAACCTCAGTAGTTGGGAAGATGTTGGAGTCAATTGTTAAGGATGAGGCAATGGAGTACTTGGTGTCACAGGACAAGATATTACAAAGTCTACATGGTTTTCTTCAGGGAAAATCCTGCCTGTCGAACCTATTGGAATTCTTTGAGGAGATTCCAAGTAGGATAGATAAAGGAGATGTAGTGGATGTTGTATATTTGGACTTTCAGAAGGCCTTTGATAAGGTGCCACACATGAAGCTGCTTAACAAGTTAAGAACCTGTGGTATTAAATGAAATTTACTAACATGGTTAGAGCATTGGTTGCCTGGTAGGAGGCAGTGAGTGGGAATAAAAGGATCCTTTTCTGGTTGGCTACTAGTGATTAGTGATGTTCTACAGGAGTCAGTGTTGGGACCACTTTTTTTTTGTGCTGTATATAAATGATTTAGATGATGGAATAGATGGCTTTGTTGCCAAGTTTCAGATGGTTTGAAGATTGGTGGAGGGGCAGTTAGTGTTGAAGAAACAGGTAGGATGCAGAAGGACTTAGATTAGGAGAATGGGCAAGAAAGTGGCAAATGAATTATAATGTTGGAATGCATGGTTATGCACTTTAGTAGTAGAAACAAATGTGCTGACTATTTTCTAAATGGAGAGAAAATCCAGGAATCTGAGATGCAGAGGGACTTGGGAGTCCTGTGCTGAAGACCCTGAAGTTTAACTTGCTGGTGCTGAGGAAGGCAAATGCCATGTTAGCATTCATTTCAAGAGGTCTAGAATACAAGAGCAAAGATATGATGCTGAGGCTTTATAAGGCATTGGTGAGGCCTCAACTTGAGTATTGTGAACAGCTTTGGGCCCTTCATCTTAGAAAAGATGTGCGGGTGTTGGAGAGGGTCCAGAGGAGGTTCACAAAGATGATTCCAGGAAGGAAAGAGTTATCATACCAGGAATGTTTGATTGCTCTGGGTTTGTACTCTCTGGAATTCAGAAGGATGAGGGAGAACTCATTGAAACATTTCAAATGTTGAAAAACCTAGAAGAGTAGATATGGAGAGGATGTTTCACATGGTGGGAGAGTCTAGGACAAGAGGGCACAGCCTCAGGATAGAGGGGCACCCTATCAAAACAGAGATGCGGAGTAATTTCTTTACCCAGACGGGGGTGAATTTGTTGTCACATGCAGCTGTGGAGGCCAGGTTGTTGGGTGTATTCAAGGCAGAGATTGATAGGTTCTTGATTGGACATGGCATCAAAGGTTATATTGAGAAGGCTGGGAACTGGGAGTGAGGAGGAGATAGAGAAAAAGGATCAGCCATGATTAAATGTCAGAACAGTCTCAATGGGCCAGATGGCCTCATTCTGCTCTTATGTCTTATGGTCTTATAACCATTTGAAATTCTGCTACCAATAATGATGTCGTCAGCAAATTTATTGATGGTATTTGGGTTGTGCCTAGGTACACAGTCAGGGGTGTAGAAAAAATAGAGCTGTGGGTTAAGCACGTATCCTTGAGATGCACTACTGTTGGTTGTCAGTGTGAAGGAGATGTTACTTCCAATCCACATTGATTGTGGTCTTCCGGTGAGTGAGTCAAGGGTGCAGTTGCAGAGGGAGGTACAGGGGCTCAGATTTTGGAGCTCGTTGATTAGAACTGTGGTTATGATTGTGTTGACCACTGAGCTGTAATCAATAAACAGCAGCTTGACAGAGGTAATCCTATTATCCAGGTGATCCAAAGCAGAATGGATATCCAGTGAGATTGCATCTGCTGTAGATTTATCGTGACAACAGGCAAATTGCAGTCGGCCATGTCCTTGCTTAGGTAGGTGTTGATTCTAGCCACGACCATCCAGTCAAAGTACTTCATCAAAGTAACTGTGAGTCTGCAGATGCTGAAAATCCAGGACTGACGAAGGGTTTCGGGCCGAAATATCAACTGTATATTCATTTCCATCAATGCCGCCTGACCTGCTGAGCTCCTTCAGCATTTTATGTGTGTTGTTGATTAAATGCTTTCTTTGCATTCATAGCAGCATACACCACATGTAACAATAAATTTTGCTCTTCAATGAGTGTGTGCACATATAATACCCCCTTTTAAGCACTATTGATTGTAAGACTGCTCATTGTGGCAGAAATGTAAGGGTTTCAACTCTGACCAGTCCCTATTTATTCACAATTGAATCTTTGTTCTACCATTTCCGAATCATTCACTACACAACAGAAATGGTGTCATTATGTTCCTCATTGAAGTTATCCTGAGGTAGTCCAGACACTCTGTTAGTCACTGCGTTCTGCTTTGAGGTGTTGCATTCTAATTTGTAGTCACTACTGATGTAACAGTACAGCCCATCATTGCATCATGATGTTCTCATTGGTGGTATGGTTGATTTTGTGCCCCAAATTGCGAGCAACCATTTATGATCAGCTGCCAATGGAAAGAAGAACTAAATGAATGTTTTGACACCAAAGTGATCAGAAGAGTCTCATTATGTTTTTATTAACTTTTTGCAAAGCGTGGTTTTCTCCTTGGCCTTCATCTACTGTGTGATGACTGCTCTAGTACTACAGCTTGTTTACAAAAGGGGAAGTGGGTAACTTCACTCACCCCAACATTAAATTGACGCACTTTCAAGGAATTTACAATTCATATTTTCATTATTTATTTATTTGTTTTTTTTGTATTTACACATCTCGTTGACTTTTGCATATAGCTTGTTTGTCTATCTTGGTGTGTAGTTTTTCATTGATTCTATTGTGGTTCTTTGTTTTTACTGTGAATGTGCATAAGAAAGTGAAGGTCAGGATAGTATACTTCGAACTTCATCCAGTGTAGGTTGGACAAATTGTATTGGAGCTGTCTGGCTTCCTCAATCCTTTACCTTTCTTTTCTTTTACACCTCCAGCTCCACTGTTGCTCACTGCCTAGCTGATGGATCCTGGACAAAGAGAAAATGAAGAAATTATATTCCCTTAACTACTTAATTTTAGACAGTTAGTAAAATTACTCTGGTATTTCCATTGTCTCCATGATCATGATGGCGATCTGTCAGGTTCCCAGTCACGTAAATGATTGCACACTCTCAGTGAGCTGGTTGACCCATTAACCCCACTAACTAATGCAGTTAATGCTTCATTTACACAATCACATCATCAACCTGTTGAATTTTGTTGTAAGCTCTGACAGTTTCCATAGCTGGTCCCATTATGAAATGTCTTAAGATATTTCAGTGCTTTTTTTCCAGAGTTGTGCAATGTATCTCCTTACTGGAGAAGCCAACAGTCCAACTAAAAATGTTTAAAAATGGCAAAAGTTGCTGGACACAATCAGCAGTTCAAGCAGCATCTGAGGAAGCAGGAGCAGGATTATTGCTTCAGGTGGAATGTAGATGAGTTTAGACAAGGGGTCGATGATTTGAAACTTTAACTCAATTTTTCTTTACATAGATGCTGTCTGACCAATTGAATAGTTTCCAGCAATTTTTGCTTTAATGTATGTGCCATATAAGATTTTAGACCATAAAACTAGAAAATATAGGAGCAGAATTAGGCCACTTGGCCCATCAAGTCTGCTCAGTTATTTCATCATGACTGACTCCTTCATCATAGGAAACATCCTTTGCACATCCACTCTATCAAGGCCTTTCAACATTCAATAGGTTTCAATGAGATCCTCCTACATTCTTCTAAATTCCAATGAGTAGTGGCCCAGAGCCATCAAACACTCTTCATATGACAAGCCTTTCAATCCTGGAATCATTTTTGTGAACCTCCTTAGAACTCTTTCCAATGTCAGCACATCCTTTCTTAGATAATGAACCCAGAACTGCTCACGATACTATTGCTTTATAAAACTTCAGCATTACATCCTTGGTTTTACATTCTAGTCCTCCTGAAATGAATACCAACATCACATTTGCCTTCCTCACCACTAACTCAACCTGCAAATTAACCTTCTGGGAATCCTGCATGAGGAATCCCAAGTCTCTTTGCACCTCGGATATTTCAAGTTTCTCTCCACTTATCAAATAGTCCACCCTTTCAATTCTTCTACCAAAGTGCATGAACATGTATTTCCTGACACTGTATTTCATCTACAACTTCTTTGTCCATTTCCTAATCTGCCTAAGTCTTTCTGTAGCCTCCCTACTTCCTCAAAACTAACTGCCCCTCCACCTCTCTTTGTATCATCTGCAAACTTGGACACAAAGCCATCAATTCATTCATCCAAGTCATTGACAGATAAAGTGAAAAGAAGCAACACAGCAACACAGACCAATGAGGAACACCGTTAGTCACCAGCAGCCAATCAGAAAAGGCTCCCTTCATTCCCACTTTTTCCCTCCTGCCATTCAGCTGATGCTTTATGCATGCTCATACTTTTCCTGTGATGCCATGGTCTCTTAACTTGTTAAGCAGTTTCATATGTGGCACCTTGTCAAAGGCCTTCTGAAAATGCAAGTACACAATATCAACCAATTCTCCTTTGTATATCCTGCTTGTTAGTTCATAGAATTTCAACAGATTTGACAGGCAAGATTTTCCCTTGAGGAAACCATGCTGACTACAGTTTATTTTATCATGTGTCTCCAAGCACCCTGAAACCACACCCTTAACAACCGACTTCACCATCCTCCCAACCACTGAAGTCATACTAACTGGCCTATAACAGCCTTTATTATACCTCTCTCCCTTCTTTAAGAGTAGCATGACAATGTCAATGTTCTGTTCATCTGGAACAATGCCCAAATCAAATGATTCTTGAAATATCCTTACCAATGATTCCACGATCTCTTTAGCTACCTCTTTCAGAACCCTGGGGTGTAGGCCATCTGGTCCAGGTGACTTACCTACTTTCAGAACTTCCAGTTCTAAAGAAATCTTCTCCCTAGTAATGGCAACTTCACACACTTCTGCTTACTGACACTCTCAACTTCTGCCATACCGTTGGTGTCTTCCATAGGGAAGACTCATGCAAAATACTTATTCAGTTCATCTGCCATTTCCTTGTCTCCCATTACAACCCCTCCAGCATCATATTCCAGTGGTCCAATATCTCCTCTTGCCTCTCTTTTAGACTTTATATATCTGAAGAGACATTTTTTATCCTCTTGAAATATTATGGCCTGGCCTACCTTCATATTCCATCTTTTCCTTCTTTATGACTTCCATTTGTTTTAAAAACTGAATCCTTTAACTTCCAACTAATTTTTTCTCTATGATGGGCCCTCCCTTTCATTTTTATGTTGGCTTTGACTTGTCTTGTCAGCCACAGTTGTGTCATCTTGCCTTTAGAATATTTCTTCCTCTTTGTGCTGTATATATTCTGTGCCTTCTGAATTGCTCCCAGAAATTCCAGCCATTGCTGCTCTGCCTCTATTCCTGCCAGTGTTCTTTACCAATCAATTTTGGCTAGCTTCTCTCTCATGTTTCTGTAATTCCCTTTACTCCACTGTTATATTGATACCTCTAACTTTGGCTTCTCCTTCTCAAATCGCAGGGTGAATTCTGTCATATTATGATCTTTGGCTATGAAGGGTTCCTCCCATCAGTATTTTTTACCCTTGCGGTTCCTTAGCTATCCCTACAAAGACTCAACACTTTCCGATCCTATGTCACCTCTTTCTAGGGATTTCATTTTTTACCAACTGAGGCATGCCACCCCCTCTGCCTACCTGCCTGTCCTTGGATACTTGGATATTAAGCTCAGAGTTATACTCTTCTTTCAACCATGATTCAGTGATGTCCACAATATCATGCAGGACAATCTGTAACTGTGCTCAGTATAGGTTCATCTATCTTATTCTGTATACTGTGCATATTCAAATATAACACATTCATTCCTGTATTCACCCTTTTCAATTTTGCCTACCTTTTACATTGCAACTCATCTGGTTGATTGCAATTTTGCCTGATCATCAGCCTCACTGATAATCTCACTATGTACTGCCTTGGTTTGTAAACCAACTACTTTACCCTCGGCACTATTACTCTGGTTATTATCCCCTTGCCAAATTTATTTAAATGCTCATGAACAGTTCTAGCAAACCTTCCTGAAGTGATATTGGTCCCCCCTGGATTCAGGTGTAAGTCATCCCTTTCGTTTATCTCATTCCTTCCCCGGAAGAGATCTCAATGTTCCATAAATCTAAACATGCTGCCCCTGTACCAGTTCCTCAGCCCCACATTGAACTACCAAAGCATCCTATTCTTACCCTCCCTAGTGCGTGGCATGGGCTAATCCAGAGATTAATACCCGGGAGGTCCTGTTTCTCAGTGTTCTACTTAGATCCCTAAAATCTTTCTTCAGGACCTCCTCACTTTTTGTACCTTTGCTATTGGTGCCAATATGTACCAAGACTTCTAGGTGCTCACCTTCCCTGTTTAGAATGCTGTGGACCCAGACTGAGACATACCTGACTCTGGAAGCGGAGAGGCAACGTACCATCCAGGTTTCTCTATCGCGCCCACAAAACCTCACCTCTGTTCCTCTGACTGTGGAATCTCTTATCTCCACTGCAGTCCAATTCGCCTCTCTTTTCTTCTGAGCCACAGCACCGGACTCTGTGCCAGACACCCGGCTGCTTTTTGGAAAAGATTTCTTTGGACTTCAATCAGGACTGGAAATTGAGATCAAAGGATGGTTTCCCAATTGAGTCGGAAGTTGGTGCTCCAACAACAACAACAACAACAGTCAACCGTGAATTGTGATCCCAGAAATCTTTGAAGAAATCTCTGTGACTTGCTGTGTAGTATTTTGTGTGGTTTATTGTGCTTTCAATTTTATGATAATAAATTAGGCTCAAGTTAATTTGTTATGCCTGGACATCTCCTAGACACGCGAATTGTCGGGCTGATTACATGTAGCAATGCATCTTTAAATATTTTACCCACAATTCAGAAACAGAAAGGTGTTCCATATTGTAAGGCATTTGTGAGGTACAAATTTCACCTGATCATAGATGACCTTAACCCAGAATTTCTGTCAGGATTTCAATATTTTCTATGGCTGTAACTGACTGGTTGAAGAGAAAAAAAAGCAGTTGTTCATCATCCTCCTGTTTTGTGGTGAGTATTGCTGGGAGATTTAAATCCATGTGTTCAAGATTCAGCTTCCAATATGGCTTCTGCTTGTCCATAGCAGACCAGACCTATCCTGCACATACATTTGAGCATGTATAAAGAGACAAACACATGCCCATAAACAAAACTTCACTTTAACTTCAATTAACATTTTAGGAAAACAAAGAAGCATTTAGAAGTAGTATACTTTGTGTAAATGGAGATCTTGAAATACACAGTGTATATAACTTTTCCACATTCAGAATGCTCACCTTATCTTTTACCACTTCATTAATGCTTAATAGAATAGAAACACAACTGGGCATATGTGATTAACCGAATCAGTACTACTAACCCCATCACACTGTTCAGAGTGTCTGAAGAGTCACACATTGCTATGTTTTTGAATGAGTTGTGACATCTTTTTCTACACAAGTAGCAGATTGTTAATACGTGCAGTGTTCCATCTATTTGATAATTGATATGTTTTCAAGTGTTGAACTTATAATTGAGCTGAATTAAAAAGTAAAAATGTAATATTCTACAGTGGTGACATGTCATGTTCTCAACCACACAAGTGATTACGCACTCATAATAGCTAATGGCTAGCTATTAACCATGAAGTCAATGTTTTTTTTATAGCATTCACATCACTGACCTGATGAATTTTGTTGAGGGCTTGGGCTATTTCTGTGACTGGCCTTCAAAACGAGATCAACAAGCCGTCAGCTGATCAAAAAAGGCAGAAATGTGTTACCTGCTCTGAAGTGCTCTGAAACCTGAAGTAAAAGAGATGTGAGTCAATCTTGAAGTGAGGTGGGATGACGGGTGTTTGTTCAGAAATGAGCAATTCTGGCAGTGAAGGGTTAGTGTTTCCTGGTTGCAATAACAGCATTGATGTTGATCAGAAAATAACTGTATGGGAATTTCTGAGAGGACAAAGTTTTGAATGGAACTATTGAACAACAGTCTTTCAGATCTCTATAAGTAATCACTTTTGAGGAATTGAAGGTCAGATGTTAAACCCTGTGTTCCAATGAGCAGTAAACACAGATTAATTATATTGATGACAGCAGCACTTAATGTAAATTTAGGGGCTTTTAAGAATCAATATCTGTACAGGTCTAGAGTCATACTTAATCTAGATAGATTAATGATGGCAGATTTTCTTCCCTTTTAAAGCCTATGCCAACCAACTGGCTGGTGTATTCAAGGATATCTTCAACCTTTCACTCCTGTAGTCAGAGGTTCCCATCTGCTTCAAAGGAGCATTAATCATACCAGTTACCAGGAGGAGCAGGGTGAGCTGCCTCAATGACTATCATCTGGTAGCATTTACATCTACTGTCATGAAGTGCTTTGAAAGGCTGCTTATGGCTAGAATTAATTCCTGTCTGAGCTGGAACCTAGACCCACTGCACTTTGCCCATGACCACAACAGATCTGCAGTGGACATAATTTTATTAGCTCTCCACTTGGACAACAGCAATATCTCCATCAAGCTGCTGCTTGCTGATTAAAGCTGGACGTTCAACATTATCATCCCCTCAGTACTAACCAAGAAGTTTTGAATTCTGGACCTTTTAAACTTCTCTCTGCTACTTGATTCTTGATGTCCTCATCAGGAGACTAAAGTCAGTGTAGATCGGTAATAATGAGATTTAAAAGGATTTGCTTTATCACATGTACATTGAAATGTTAAGACACACAGTAAAATGTGTCAATTGTACCAACACAGTCTGGATATTTGCAGGGGGCAGCCAGCAAATATCGCGGTCTTCTGACACTAACATAGCATGCCCACAACTTACTAACCCTAACCAATATGATTTTGGAATGTGGGAGGAAAATGAAGAACCCAGAGGAAATCCACACAGTGATAGAAAGAACATACAAGCTCATTGCAGACAGTGGCCCGAGATGACGCCTGATCACTGATTGCTGGTGATGCAATAACATTACATTACTACTACATTGATTGTGAACTTCAGGATTGGGATGTCGGGAGACACACATCAATCTTCATCTATCTTGAAGGGCCAACAGTGGAAAGAGTGAGCAGTTTAAAGATTCTGGGCAACAACATCTCAGAGGATCTATCCTGGGCCTAACATATTGATATAATCACAAATAAGGCATGCCAATGGCCATAATTCATTTGGAGTTTGAGGAAATTTGGTATGCACCAAAAACTCTAGAAAATTTCTATAGGTATGTCACAGAGAGCAAACTTCTTACTCTGACTTCTCATCTTTTTTTCCCATCTTGATGAAAGGTCTCGGTCTGAAATGTCCATAGATGCTGCTTGATCTGCTGAGTTCCTTCAGCATTTTGTATGTGATGCACCATCAATAACTCACTCTGAGACGTAAGGCGAGATATCGGCTTTTATTGACTGAAGAAAGAACCAGCAGTAAGTGACCATCATATTACATCCTGGAGAATGAGGCAGAGGATTAGACCTGAATCGCCTTTATACAGGGGCCTGTGGGAGGAGCCACAGGAGCAGTCAGCAGGGGGTGTGTCCAGACAGGCACACGTAGTTCACCACAGTATGTGCTGGTTTGTACTTCCAGCAGACTGCAGACTGATAGCATCATTGTCTCTGTTAATTTCAGAGATAGTGTACAAACATATTGGCTGTTACTTCACCTATGCTGACCTTCAGTCATATCACATGTTGTCAGAATCTTCCTCCCTTTTAAAAATATGTAAATATCAATTAAAGGGTGAAAGATCACCCCCCCCCCCCACACTAAAAACAACAGTGGAACTATGTTTGGAATGAGCAGCAAGCTTAATCAATAGACATTGATTGATGTTAAGCCAGAGATTTAAAAGACAGCAGATTAAAGAGAAAGGTAATGTAACAATCACTGCAAGCTAATTTCCATTTCTATAGTCGATGCTCCTCAAAAATCTGGAACACTATTAATATTTCCAAGAACATCAGATACTTCTGACAAAAATCTATGGTACTTGCATCTTTATAGTGTTTTATATCAGTAAATTTATTTGTTTGTGTGACTATATGATTTTTGTTTTTTGGGACATTTTTATATTTGCATGTACTGTTGTACCCAACCAATGTTAAGGCTCCTCTTGTCCTTACTAACACCCAACCAACCTCTGCATCCAGCACATAATTCTTCATAACTTCCGACATCTCCAGCAGGATTCCACCACCAAGCACATCTTTCCCCCATCCCCACTTTTTGCTTTCTGCAAGGATTGCTCCCTATGCGACTCCATTGTCCATTCATCCCTCCGTACTGATCTCCCTCCTGGCACTTATCCTTGCAAGTGGAAGAATAAGTGTTAGAAATGTGGAAATGTTGAGATCATACTTCCTTAAGTATGTTCATAGGATTCCTCATTGCCAGCAGTCTAATTAGTAGTTACAATTTAAATTTCAGGTAACTTACTCCATCAATTGTTCCACCCACTATTTTAGATTCTAAATGGCCAATTGTATTTCTTTCAACACTACAGTGTTCATTACCTCAAAAATATGTATTTAATACAAGAATTGACAACTATAGCCTGGTCCAAGTGTATAGGTGCATAGTCGAATCTGTAGAGTGTTGATGGAATATGGGGGGAATAAAATGGTTACAGGTAGAATTTGTATAAAAATAGGGCTGAATAGCTGGTTTGCGCTTGATAGGCTAAAGGACTTGTCTCCATGCAACATCTCTCTCTATGGCCATTGTAACTGCAAATAATTCCAATGTTCAGATACTGGGCTTTGCTGTTTGAGGTCATTTCTGTACCATATCCTATTGAAATCTACCAAATACTGTAAGGCCTAAATAAAGTCAACGTGGAAAAGGTATTTCCAAGTGTAGGTGAGTACAGAACCAGAGGGCACAGTCTCATAAAAGAAGGGTGTCACTTCAAAACAGAAAAGGAAATATTTCTTTAGCCAGTGAATGGTGAATCTATGGAATTCATTGCCTTAGGCAGCCATGGAGGCAAAGTCAAGGGGTGTATTTAAAATGGAGCTCAATAGATTCTTGATTAGTAAAGGCATCAAAGGTTACGGAGAATTTGGTTGAGTTGGATGATAAAGCAGTCCCTATGAGCTGAAGGACCTAACTATGCACTGATGTCTTGTGGTCCATTCTGTAAAAACAGTGCCAGTGAATAGAAGCAAACATTTTCCTGTGCGTAAAAACAAAACATTTTTGTTTTACTTCAGATTTCAGCGTCTACAATCTTACTTGTTTTTTTAGTTATCTGTGCATAATTTCAAAATTATTATCCTTCATAAGTTACCATATGTTAAGCAGGCAAAAAGTATGAATGACTCAAATAACAATTTTGTACCTTTTCAATGAAACTGCTGTACTAGAGTGAAGGATGAAGAATTACATTGGATTAATAAAGGTGTGAAACACAAACTCCAAAGCATTAACTAATCAGTAACATTAAAAAAAAAGTAAGATTTAAGAAAGATTAGCATTATTTGTCATATGTACATCAAAACATCAAATCATTCAGTAAAATGTATTGTTTGCATCAACGATAAACACAGTCCGAGGATGTGCTGGGGGTAGCCCGCAAGCGGGCTCAATACATGTTCACAGCTTACTCACCCTAACCCATATATCTTTGAAATGTGAGAGGAAACTGGAACTTCTGTAGAAAACCCACATGGCCATGGGGAGAATATAGAAACTACTTACAGACGGGAATCGAACCACGTTCACTGGTGCTGTAACATGTTATGCTAACCACTATATTTCCAAATTGCCTATTATCAGAGCTGATCTGAAACAAAGAAAACCTGGAAACACTCCACTGATCATTCAGTATCTGTGAAAAGGACAGAACTTTTTCATCCCTCAGGTGCAGATGCAGAATTAAAATAAAGATCTTCT
This sequence comes from Hypanus sabinus, assembly GCF_030144855.1. Lineage (NCBI taxonomy): Eukaryota > Metazoa > Chordata > Chondrichthyes > Myliobatiformes > Dasyatidae > Hypanus > Hypanus sabinus. Next base: position 41,253,976 of record NC_082719.1, on the reverse strand, counting down.
TAACTTCGTGACACACTGAACACTCATTTATGTTCAGTCATACTTTAGGGCCTGTGGTGGCCGAAGCCACATTCAGGTGATTCCAAATAAAGCTTGCACTTATCTAAAGCAAATCAGTCAATTTTCACTTGTAGTGCAGTCCCATTAAATATCTTCTGGCAATACCCACACTTGGGAAGTCCAATGATAAAAAAAAGCTAAAGGAAACAGACAATAGGCAAATCCTAAAGATAGATAGATAGAGAGATAGATATTTTATTCATCCCTAAGGGGAAATTCAACATTTATCCAGTGTCCCATACACTTATTGTAGCAAAACTAATTACATACAGTATTTAACTCAGTATAAATATGATATGCATCTAAAATCACCCTCCCAAAAAGCATTAATAAGAAGCTTTTAAAAAGTTCTTAAATAGTTTACTAAAGTGCATTGAGTGGTAACTTAAGCTCAGTCCTAACCCCGGCACTATAACATGTCTTGCCCCTGGTGGTTGAATTGTAGAGCCGAATGGCATTGGGGAGTAATGATCTCTTCATCCTGTCTGAGGAGCATTGCATTGACAGCAACTTGCCGCTGAAGCGGCTTCTCTGTCTCTGGACGGTGCTGTGCAGAGGATGTTCAGGTTTTTCCATGATTGACCGTAGCCTACTCAGCGCCCTCCGCTCCGCCACCGATGTCCTACTCTCCAGTTCTGTGCCCATGACAGAGCCCACCTTCTTTACCAGCTTATTAAGACGTGAGGTGTCCCTCTTCTTAATGCTGCCTCCCCAGCATGCCACCACAAAGAAGAGGGCGCTCTCCACAACTGACCGATAGAACATCTTCAGCATCTCACTACAAACATTGAATGACGCCAGGCTTCTGAGGAAGTACAGTTGACTCTGTGCTTTCTTACACAGGGCATCTGTGTTGGCAGTCCAGTCTAGCTTCTCGTCTTAACTGCACTCCCAGATACTTGTAGGCCTTAACCTGCTCCACACATTCTCCATTAATGATCACTGACTCCAAATGAGGCAAAGCAAAGCATTGTTAAACTGGAAGTCTGAAATTTTAAAAAACATGAACGCAAAGGGACTCAGTTGGAGAGGCAGCATCTGTGGAGGGAGAAACAGGTTAAAGATCCATTACTGCCCCATACTAAAGAAAAATCATCAATGTGAATGTCTCCACAGATGTTTCTTGACCAGTTTTGAACGTCAGTGTATCATGTTATTATTTCAGATGGTGGACTAAGTAAAGTTACCTGGCTTAGCTGAAAATGCCCATGAGGTACAAGTCGGAAATGTCTCAAGAATTTAAACCATTGGCAAATATCAAAAAACTTATAACAAATTCAAAATATCTCAACACGATAATAATTTTTAAACGACATATAGTAAATACAAATAATATATATTAACTAACTGAAGTACCTCAAAGTCATTTAATTGTTGAAATGAATGGTGTAGCAGCACAGTATGCACAGGATCTAGCTTGGCACAGGGTTTTTATGTGAATAGCTCACCATATGATTTGGGGAGTAATTGCATCTTTAGGCTCCCTCAGTGGATTGCATGCAGAGAAATGAGTGCAAGCGTGTGCTGTAATTTCTAAATAAAATCCAACTCGACCCATTTGCCAGAATTATAAATTCCAATAGATACTCAAAAACTGGGAATCTGTGCACAAATCTAGTATTCCTTCTATTTATCAATGGGATTTGTATGTTCAAAATTATAATAATTCTTAAACAAATGTTTTCCTAATAAAATAATTATATCTAAGACAAAGGTAAATACATGAAAGGTTGCATTTAATTTTTAGCACCCACCCTACCCAGATACATAATTTAGTTTCCTTGAAAAATTATTAGTTAAAGGACACACTCCATTTTGTATATTGTATATTCATTTCTATAAAGTGATTTGATTTAATAATTACATCAAGAAACCCAGTATTAGTGTACTGCTGCTTATGAGTGTTTCCAAATCCTGGTAATTATTTCTAAATGCTGGAGCTTAACGATAGTCAATGGAAAATTCCACACTTCAATTAATTGGTTCCATAAATAATAAAGAGTGCTTGAATGGATTTTTACACATTCTCAGTTATTATAGGATTTTGAACCCATATCAAGCATGTGTTTTGATTTTATGCCATATAATTGGAGTTTGATTTTGTTTCACCAAATGCAAGTACTATGCTAATCATTAGCAAGACATGGAGGGGTTTAAAGTGTAAATAATATGTTGCTATTAGTCATTATGGAAGAAAGCAAATAAAGTGCTTTCCATAATTGTAGCTCTCATTTTATGTGATGGCCTTTAAAGTGGTTGATATAAATCCAGGACAGTGTTATCACTGTTTTGTAGAAAGCTAATTTCATGTGTCAGAGAAAGAAAGTACTCATGCAGGGAATTAGATTACTTACAATGAATTTATTGACTAATGGTTGTAAATACAAAAATTCAAAAAATATCAAATTATTTTAATTGAAAAATAAAGCTCATGGTAGACTGTCAAACATAAGTAGATGAAGTGAGGGCAGATGTGGACAAAATTGAAGAGATGCTGTTGAGGAAAGAGTTGATGATGGAGGAAGGGAAGCCATCTCTTTAGTTCTAGAATGAAAAGCCTCATCCTGAGAGCAGATGTGGTGTTGATGGAGGAATTGAGAGAAGGGGATGGCATTTTTGCAAGTAGTAGGGTGGGAAGAGTTATAGTCCAGGTAGCTGTGGGAGTCAGTGGGTTTACAATGGTGATCAGTAGATAAGCTGTCTCCAGAGACAGAGACAGAGAGATCGAGAAAGGGGAGGGAGGAATCAGAAATGGACCAGGTAAATTTGATGGCAGGGTGGAAGTTGGAGGCAAAGCTGATGAAGTCAATGAGCTCAGCAAGGGTGCAGGAAGCAACACCAGTGCAATTGTTGATGTAGCATAGGAAAAGTTGGGGAGTGATACCAGTGTACCAGAGTATGCTTGGAACATAGACTGTTCCAAATAGTCGACACAATGTTAGGCATAGCTGGGACCCGTGCAAGTGCCCAGGTCTACACCTTTTGTTTGAAGGAAGTGGGAGGAGCCGAAGGAGAAATTTTTGAGAGTGAGGACAAGTCCTGCCAGACGGAGAAGAGTGGCGATGGAGGGGAACTGGTTGAGTCTGGTGTCCAGAAAGAACTGAAGAGCTTTGAGGCTTCCTGGTAAGAGATGGAGGTGTATAGCAACTGGACATCCATTGTGAAAATAAGATGATCGGGACCAGGGAACTTGAAATCATTCAAAAGATCAAGAGCATGTGAAGTGTCACAGATAACGTATCTATGGGAAGGGACTGAAGCAGGGGGATAAAACTGAGTTGAGGTTTGCAGATATAAGTTCAGAGGGACAGAAACAAGCAGAAACAATGGACCTACCTGGACAGGCAGGTTTATGGATCTTGGGTCAACGGTAGAAATGGGTGATGCTGGGTGAGGGAACTATAAGGTGGGTGGCAGTGGATAGGAAATCCCCAGAGTTAAAAAAATCATCATACTTACAGTTAGTTATATAGATTCATTGTTGAACATTGTAAACACAAAAACCTTCATCATTACTGTCACCCAGACATCTGCATACTCAGAACCTTAATACAATCTTAAAGGGAAAATACATTCAGAGTTCGTAAAAAGTAAATAAACTAACATAGTAGAACAGTACAATAGCGTTTCAACACTATACTGACCTGTGTTTGTCAAATTTAATTTATGGTTTTGTTATAGGTACACTTATGCAGTGTACAAATTTGCTGTAGGGTTTCTTTGATCATGATTTCTGATATACTTTTGAAATATTTTGCAAGGTATAAAACCTTCGGCATTCTTAAAGCTATGAAGTACATAATATAATTGCAGACCTTCCCTTCTTTTATTTAAATTGTGATGAACAGTCGGCCAAAACATTTTTAAAAAGTACTTAATTCATTCATTAAGCACAAAGATACATAGTGCTTGTGTAAAGCACATTACTGTTACAAGATATGACAAATGAAATTATGGGGAATCTATTTCCTGACAGTCAATATTTTACCACCTAGGAAAACACTTTTTTTTATATACCTACAGGGATATCAGGAAAATTCAGCTTAGAAGGGAAATCATTCAGAAGATAATTGATGAAAGAATGCTTTCACAAAATAAAACATGTGGAGATAAAGGATTCATGAAGATATTCATCTATTTGTATGAGATGTTCAAAGAAAGAAAATGATAAAGGGAGTGAATAATATGAACCTGACTTTTGAGACAGAAGAACAAAAAGAGAAAAGTGGATTTGAAATACAATTGCTTAGGAGATCAAGGTTGAAATTACATCTTACTCAATTCAAATGTCTCTTATTTTTGTACATAAGCAATTATTTACAAAGAGTCTACTGAAGTTTCCAAAAAAGAGCACCAATGTAATCTGCACATTTATTTCACCTGGTTAACATTCCCTCTGTTCTGCAGCACTTGGCTTAATTGGAAATCTCCATTTTAATAATCAGAATCCATTGTAAATTTGGGTTTTACTCTTAAATTACATCTTTTAATGCTTTTTTTCTATATAAGATATATGTTTACTTGTAGCAGGGTGCATTATATGACTGCAGTGACAACAGGTTGTGACTTTTACACCTGCAATCGCAGTGCTGCTAAAGCACTGAACATGCTACAAAACAAAAGGATTTCCCACATTTCTTATGATTTTTAATAGACACCAGTTCTTTCATTGGGAATCCAACTGCTTGTGGTAGCTATAATATAGATTACTTTGCTCTTCGGGTGTTCTGGTAACTGCTTTGCAGAGCCAAAAGGACATCAAATTTAACTGTAAGAATATTCTGAAAGTAGATGGGAAATAGATAATTCTCTGCTTGAAACAGACTGTCAGCAAAAGGATACATTTATTGATCTCAGGGATACATTCCACGTTGGCTTCACATTTTCAGCAGATATTAACACATTTACTTCTTGAAGCATGAAGTCATAAAGTACACAGTTGCAAAATGGACAAATCATTTTTTTCTGATGCGGGGGAAATGGTCTGAGGATTTAAATAACCATTGTGAAAGGCAGAGTGCCAAAAGGGGAACCATTATTCAGAGAAACAATGAAAAAAGATCCCAACAGTCAAAAATTTGTTCCCAGAGTGTGTTTTACTGCTTTAGCATAATCTTGGCTATAAGAATATTATTTTTTATCAACATACTCCCTACTTTACCTTTTTGCCCCCTACATAAACAACTATACAAGTACTGAACGATTAGTCCCTGGGCAATTAATTAAAACGTGACATAGAGTATTAAGATTAAGGGAATCCAAACATCATTGAGACTTAATAGGGTGGCTGTAGTTGTTCATATTTTCCAAAGATTAAAATAAGAAATATTTTAGTGGTACAGATAATTTATGATATATGTAAAGACCAAAATGTAGTTTAAGCTTCAAATGTTTACCTATATAAAACACTGAAAGATTACATATATTTACTTTACCATGAAATGACAGGAAGTTTTTTTTCATATTTTTGGGGTATTTTTGCTCAGTAATATTAAAACCAAATTATGGGTCCAGTTTGTTAGGCACCAGTTAGTAATAGGGGTCTCACCCAAAAGGACATTTTTGACTCAAGGCAACATGGCCAAACTAACTACTGCCCTCACCTGAACACCAATCACATTCACTTCCTCAAACGGTCTTGGATAGCAACAAATAGCAAGCAACTCACTTAACTTACTATTGTGCAGCCTAACAGTACTGCGAAAGAATATGTTTCATCATTCACATCCTGGCTGAACATGGCTTATTTCAGACACCATATTGGCTAAATGAGGGACTCTCCAGTCCACTTCGTATATAACCCATGAGATGTATTTTCTGAATAATCAATATTTTATGTTTAATTAAGCAAATTGTGAAATTTCTTCTTAAGGTTGGTTATCAAGATGGAGGAGGAGACAGAATCCAGTTTGAAGGTATACAGTTACTGACAGAATCACTCATGCATTGGGGTCCTACCGCAAAGGTAATATGCAAAGATCAGATCACTCCAATACACTTCGTTTGTGAATGTTAAACTCAAGCTTTGAAAAAATTACCTTTCGGTCTCACAATAGGAACCCATTGTTGTAATATTTGTACCAATAAGTGCTGACTATTAGCCTGGATGTAACTGGAGAATATCAATCAGTTCTCTCTGACCTCCTGCCATTACCAACTTTCCCTGATTTTACCTCACCGGCAGACCTTTTTTTATTTCACTAAATGCTACTCTCCTACCTAAATGCTTTATTATCCCAATTCTCCATAACCTTTGCTGCCCTTACTAATCAAGAATCCATCAGCCATTGCCAAAATATACCCAATGACTTAGTCTCCACAGCAGCCTGTGGCAACGAATTCCACAGATTAACCACTTTTGGGCTAAAGAAATTCCTCCTCATTTCCGTTCTAAATGGACATCCATCCATTCTGAGGTTGAACACTCTGGTCCTAGACTCTCCCAGTATCCTCTCAACACCCACTTTATTGAGGCTTTTTAACATTTGATAGGTTTCAATAAGATCCCCTCTTTTTCTTTTAAACTCCAGTGACTACTGGCCCAGAGCTTCCAATCTAGCCTCATATGGTAACCACTTCATTCCTGGAATCATTCTCATGAGCCTCCTCTGAACCCTCTCCAATGTCAACATATCCTTTCTTAGATAAGGGGTCCAAGTGAGGCATCACCAGTGCCTTATAAAGACTCAATATTATATCCTTGCATATTTACTAGTCCTCTTGAAATGAATGCTAACATTGCATTTGCCTTCCTCACCATTGACTCAACCTGCAAATTAACCTTTCAAGAATCCTGAAAGAGGACTCACAAGCCCCTTTACATCTCAGATTTTTGAATTTTCTCGGCAATTGGAAAATAAGCTATGTTTTTATTTCTTCTATCAAAGTGCATGACCATACACTTCCTGACACTGTATTCCATCTGCCTCTTCTTTACCGATTCTTCTAATCTGTCTAAGTCCTTCAGCAGCCTCTCTGCTACCTCAACACAACCTGCTTTCCAGCTATCCTTTTATTGTCTGTAAACTTGGTCACAAAGCCATCAATTCCATCATCCAAGTCATTGACATATAATATAAAAAAGAAGCAGTCCCAACACCATCCCCTGCAGAACACCACTGGAAATTAGTAGCAAACCAAAAATGGCTCTGTTTATTCCCAATTTTGCTTCCTGCTAGTCAAACAAAGCTCTATCCATGGTGATAGCTTTCCTGTCATGTAATACCATGGGCTCTTAACTTGATAGGCAAGATTTTCCCTTAAGGAAACCAAGCAGACTATGGCCTATTTTATCATGTTTCTCCAAGTACACCAAAAGCAGATCCTTAACAATCAACTCCACAACATCCCCCAACCACTTTGATCAGACTTACTGGCCAATAATTTCCTTTCTTTTGGCACTCTCCCTTCTTGGAGTGACATTTGCCATTTTCCAGCCCTCTGGAACCATTCCAGAATCTATTGATTTTTGAAAGATCATTACTAATGTCTCCATAATCTCTTCAATCATCTCTTTCAGAACCTAAGGGTATAGACCATCTGGTCCAAGTGATCTATCTACCTCCAGACCATTCAGCTTCTCAAGCATTTTCTCCCTGTAAATGGCAACTCAACTCACTTCTGCACTTGTAACTCTTGAACACCTGGATTCCTGCTTGTGTCTTCCACACTGAAGACTGATGCAAAATATTTATTCAATTTGTCTGCCATTATCACCTATCCAGCATCATTCTCCAGTGATCCATATTCCACTCTCACCTCTCTTTTACATGTCATGTATCTGAGGAGACATTTGGTATCTTCCTTAATATTATTGGCTAGCTTACCTTTGTATTTTTTTCTCACTTTATGATTTTCTTTAGTTGCTTTCTGTTGGTTTTTGAAAGCATCCCAATCCTCAAGCTTACCACTAATTTTTTGCTTTATTATACACTCTCTTTGACTTTTACATTGGCTTTGACTTCCCTTGTCAGTCATGGTTGCATCATCCTGTCTTTAGAATCAGCTTCTTCTATGGGAAATCTCTATCCTGCATCATCCATCTATGCCATACACAATTTAAACTGCCATATTAACCCACCACCCCACATGTCTCTGGGAGACAGAGAAGTCTACGGATGCTGGAATATGATGCTCAATGCAAATCACTGAGTTCCTGTGATGCTTTGTGCATTAGTCAGGGGGGAAGGTATTAGAATACTGGGAGGAAACCATGCAGTCTCTGGGAGAACATGCAAGCTTGAAACACCCAAGGTCAGGACTGAATCCATGTTGCTGGAGCTATGAGTCTCTAATTCTACTAACTGTGCTACTGATCAAACTGAGCTATGGCTGGTAGTATACAACAGATGTTCCAGACAGTTTAGCCACTTCGACATTACCTGTCTGCTCTGAATACTTAATATCACATGGCATGACAAGATGCAAGACACATGGGTTCTGTCCCAAACAAGTGTCTCCAACATTTGTGCATTAATGAAAGAACGACATGTTCAGTGGATAGGAAATAAGACGTTAAGATGATAAGATATAGGAGAAGAAGTAGGCCATTTGGCCCATCAATTCTGCTCCACCATTCAGTCATGGTCTGATCCAATTCTTCCAGTCATCCCCACTCCCCTGTCTTCTCCCCATACCCTTTGATGCCCTGGCTAATCAAGAACATATCTATCTCTGCCTTAAATGCATCCAATGACTTGGCCACAACTGCTTGTGGCAACAAATTCCATAGATTATCTACCCACTGACTAATGTAATTTCTCTGCACTTCTGTTCTAAATGGACGGCCTCCAATCCTAAAGCCATGCCCTCTTGTCCTAGACTTCCCTACCATGGGAAATAACTTCGCCATATCCAATCTGTTCAGGCCTTTTAACATGCAGAATGTTTCTATGAGGTACCCCCTCATTCTCCTGAACTCAAGGAAATACAGCCCAAGAGCTGCTAGACATATGGTAACCCTTTCATTCCTGGAATCATTCTTGTGAATCTTCTCTGAACCCTCTCCAAAGTTATTATTATATCCTTTCTAAAATAAGCCCAAAACTGCACACAATGCTCCAAGTATGATCTGACGAGTGCCTTATAGAGCCTTAACATCACATTCCTGCTCTTATATTCTATATCTTTAGAAATGAATGCCAACATTGCATTTGCCTTCTTCACCATTGACTCAACCTGGAGGTTAACCTTTAGGTTATCCTGCACCACGACTCCCAAGTCCATTTACATCTCTGCATTTTGAATTCTTTCCCCATCTAAATAATAATGTCTCTGTTTTTTTCTTCCACCTAAGTGCGTGACCATAAACTTCCCATCATTGTATTTCATTTGCCACTACTTTGCCCATTCCCCTAAACTATCTAAGTCTTTCTGCAGGCTATCTGTTTCCTCAACACTACCTGCTCCTCCACTTATCTTTGTATCATCAGCAAATGTAGCCACAAATCCATTAATCCCATAGTCCAAATCATTGAAATACATTATAAAAAGCAATGGTCCCAACACCAACCCCTGTGGAACTCCACTGGTAACCTGCAGCCAGTCAGAATAGGATCCCTTTACACCCACTCTCTGTTTTCTGCCAATCAGCCAATGCTCCACCCATGCTAGTAACTTCCCTCTATTTCCATGGACTCTTATCTTGCTGAGCAGCCTCATGTGCAGCACCTTATCAAAGGCCTTCTGAAAATTCGAGTACCCCACATCCACTGCATCTCCTTTGTCTACCCTGCTTGTAATTTCCTCAAAAATTGCAGTAGGTTAGTCAGGCAGGATTTTCGTTTCAGAAAGCCATGCTGGCTTTGGCCTATCTTGTCATGTGCCTCCAGGTACTCTGTAATCTCATCCCTAACAATCGATTCCAACAACTTTCCAGCCATTGATGTCAGGCTAACAGGTCTACGTTTTCCTTTCTGCTGTCTTCTGCCCTCTTAAATAGCGGAGTAACATTTGCAATTTTCCAGTCATCCAGTACAATGACAGAATCTATCGATTCTTTAAAGATGACTGTTAATACCTCCACAATCTGTCCAGCTACTTCCTTCAGAACCCAAAGGTCCATTCCATCAGGTCCAGGAGATTTATCCACCCTCAGACCATTAAGCTTCCTGAGCACCTTCTCAGTCATAATTTTCACTGCACAAACTTCACTTCCCTGATACTCTTGAATGTCCGGTTTACTGCAGATGGCTTCCACTGTGAAGACTTATGGACAATATGCATTCAGTTTCTCTGCTATCTCTGTGTCTCTCATTATAATATCTCCAGCACCATTTTCTATTGGTCCTATATCTACCCTCAACTCTCTTTTACCCTTTATATACTTATAAATCTTTTTGTATCTTCTTTGATGTTAGTCTCCAGCTTCCTTTTATAATTCAGCTTTTCCTTCCTAATGATCTTCTTAGTTTCATTCTGCAAGTTTTTAAAAGCATACCAATCCTTGTATGCCCTCTCTTTTAGTTTTCCTTTGCCTCTGATTTCACTTGTCAGCCATGGTAGTGTCCTTCTTCCATTAGAAAATTGCTTCTTATTTAGAATACATCTGTCTTGCATTTCACTTATTTTTCACATGAACTCCAACCATTGTTGCTCTGCTGTTGTTCCTGCTAGTGTCCTTTTCCAGTCAAATTTGCCATTGTAATTTCCTTTATTCCACTGAAATACCAACACATTGGAATTTAGTTTCTCCTTCTCAAATCTCAAAGTGAACTCAATCATGTTGAGATCACTGTTTCCCAAGTCTTTAACCTTAAGCTCTCTTATCACCTCTGGATCATTGTGCTCAATTACTGTCCTCAGTTCTGGTTGCCTCGCTACAGGAAGGATGTGGAAACCATAGAGACGGTACAGAGGAGATTTACAAGGATGTTGCCAGGATTGGGGAGCATGCCTTATGAGAATAGGTTGAGGGAACTTGGCCTTTTCTCCTTGGAGCAATGGAGGATGAGAGGTGACCTGATAGAGATGTATAAGATGATGAGAGGCATTGACCATGTGGATAGTCAGAGGCTTTTGCCCAGGGCTGAAATGGCTAGCAGGAGAGGGCATAGTTTTAAGGTGCTTGGAAGTAGGTATAGAGGAAATGTCAGGGGTAAGTTTTTTATGCAGAGTGGTGAGTGTGTGGAATGGGCTGCCGGCATTGGCGGTGGAGGCGGATATGATAAAATTTTTTAAGAGACTCCTGGATAGGTACATGGAATATAGAAAAATAGAGGTCTATAGGTAAGCCTTGTAATTTCTAAGGTAGGGAAATGTTCGGCACAGCTTTGTGGGCCGAAGGGCCTGTATTGTGCTGTAGATTTTCTATGTTTATATGTTTCTACTGCACTGCACTCAGTCCAGCACAGCCGATCCCTGAGTGGGCTCAACAACAAGCTGTTCTAAAAAGCCATCTCTTAGACATTCCTTAGAAAATCAGAAGAATGACCAATTCAGATTCAGATTTATTTACCACATGGACATCTGAATAGACAGTGGAATGTGTTGTTTGAGCGTTAATAACCAACGTAGCTAAGGATGTGCTTGGTGCTGCCTGCAAGTGTTGCCACGCATGCCCACAATGTACAGCAGAACAACAGAAACAGCTGCAACAACAAAACAAAGCCCTTTCTGAAACCCCAACCTACTTTCAGACACAGACGGGCCTTCCACCCCAGGACGGGCCATGACCGGGATTCTGGCCCTTGGCCTCGAACCCTCAGACTTGCAGACACCAGGCCTCCAGCCTTGAATCGCCATTCCCTGGCCCAGACTCACAGACACTGAGCCTCCAACTGATGACAGAATACAAAGGCAACTACTGTACTTTAAATTGGGCTGACTGAGGGTAAATGAGCACATGGTGAACAGAAAATGAGCTTCAAAGACTTGAACATTCCTGAAAAGTTTCAACATTGACATACCACTGGGCACGTTATGTCTGGCATGGTTGTATGAAAAAAGGGTTGATGTATCTAGAATGGAGGAAGCAAAGAGGAGAAAGGATTCTCAAAAATCAAGAAGTACAGATGCCATAGCATCCCGACAGCTCTGTCATCGGTGTGAAAAGAACCTCCAAGCCTGCACTGGTCTAATCAGCCATCTCTGTACTCATTGCTACATTAGACATTATGGTCTTACTTCAGATAATGTGATGAACAACAGTGAACTGTGGCTAGGGCTATGGGCTTTCAATTGCGAACAATTTAAGTTTTTTAGTATTTACTGAGACATTCTATCAATTTGTTTTTTGTCTTCAGTCTTGGGAAAGCAATTTCAAAACCTAACTCATTCTTTGCTTACTCATTGTTTGTTTTGTACATTGTTCAAATTTGTGTGAACATTTTTGCTTCCCAGCATTTTGATTTTCAAAACAAAATACACGTTTATCAATCTAAATACTTTCAAAATCCTTTCTATGGACAATGTCTGGAAGTAAAAATCTTGATGCATCACAATGTGGCTCCCAGGAATAAAACCATTAGTTTAAGAATGTATGGGGTAATAGGATAAATGACATGATTTTAAGCAATGTTTTGAAGAAAGGAGAGAGGCTTAGAGAACATATTCCAAAGTGCAAGTCTAAAGTCTTTGTATCCATTAAAAGAACAGATGATGGATGTGAGGGAAGCCAGATCTGATAGAGTCTATAGAGGAGGCTGTAGAGGTCATAAATCAGGATTCGGCAGAAGATTTTATGGAATATGTGTTTGCCAAATTTGCACTTCCACTCATAAAACCTCACTAGATGATCCTTCAGTAATACTATCTGAAATGACTAATAATTATTATAATATTAACTTTATTTATATAGCATCTTGTTTACATTAAGATGCAGATGCAAAGTGCTTTACATAGGTTATAAAGATAAATCAATATATTAATTAAAATATGGACAAAATAAAAATTGTATGTAAAACATACATTATATAGAATAAAATATAATCAAAAATATCAAATTATATAAATGTTATCAACTTTAACAGGCATTAAGTAATTCTATATGTAGGCCAATTTAAAAAAATAGGTTCTTAAGAAGTGTTTTGAAACTTTCCCCTTACTACTGTACTGTCACAATGTTCAAAAAAGCAACTGCCACTCCTCTTTGCCCTCCATTAGGTGAGGTAGACTACTTGTGTCTGAAATATTTACAACATTGTTATCCTCTGGTGAGGTGCCATAAGACTGGGGGATAGGAAGTGTTGTGCCTTTATTTGAAAAGATCTGTAAGGATAAATGTGATCGTCAATGGTAGATAAGGTGCTGGAAATTATTCAAAGGAATAAGATAAACATACATTTGGAAAGGTGAGTGTTGATTAGGGTAGCTAACATAGCTTAAGACCATAAGACATAGGAGCAGAATTAGGCCATTTGGTCCATCAAGGGTGCTCCACCATTCAATCATGGCTGATTTATTTTCCCTTTCAACACCATTATCCTGCCTTTCCCCGTAACCTTTGATGCTCTTACTAATCAAGATCCTATTAACCTCCACTTTCAATATGTGCATTGATTTGACCTCCAAGTCTTCCTCTTTGACAATGAATCCCACAGACTCATGGGAATGCATAGGAGATCTTGTTTTGCAGATCGCCAGCCCCTTGCATTCATTTTCAATCCCAGGAAGGGAATCACAATGTTGTCTGCTACCCGGTTGTGACATTGTGCACTTTTCCGAGGAGCCCACTCTTATGACATAGAGTTCAAGAGTACCAAACCTGACACCAATGCTGACAGCCTGTCACATCTTCCATTGCTGGCAACTGAAGAAGAAAAGTCTTCATACTGTGACCCAGCAGAAGTGTTTCACACAACACTGGTGGACCAGTTGCCAGTAACAAATTCAGAAATATAAAGAGAAACAAAGAATGTTCTGACACTGTTACAACTCACCTCACAAGGATGCCAGCTCATGGTCATGTTTCCAGGGTTCTCAGTGAAATAAGACCAACTGTCTGTATGTTAAAGAATACTGATATGTGGATCTTGTGTTGTGGTTCCCTCTAAACTGCCCACCAGAGTGTTAGAGAATCGGCATGGCGGGCATCTGGGTATAGTCAAGATGAAGAGTCTTACCCAGAGCTATGTGTGGAGGCCAGGAATAGATAGGCAGATTGAAGACTTGACCAAAAGCTGTTTGGGATGCCACAAAGTTCAAAATGCACCCCTACCAGCACCGTTACACCCGTGGGAGTGGCCACCTTCACCATAGTCCACCAGCCACCTATGGTCCCTGCCTCACCGTCCCACTCTCTAGATTGCCTATCATTCCCCTCCACTTTCAGTCTCGAAGGAGGGTCTCAACTCAAAATATCAGCAGATCGACCAACATTTTCTGCGAGGAAAGAATTGTTGATTTTCATTAATAAGGAAAGGATTTAAAGGAAGTAAAAGGGCACATTTTTTATTGAGAAGAACGATTTGTTTGATTGGCGGGAGTATAACCACAGATCCAGAAGATGATACAATTAGCAACTTCTTAGAGGTCATAGTATAAGGAATTTGTGATTGGAGTTTTTAAATAAACACTTAGTACTTTAGTTAAAAGATCTTTAACATTCAAAATCAGCTTGGCATCAAAAAATCAGAAACCAAAAGCTAGTTTTTAATCCTTGAGGGAGTCTACAGGTATTAAAGTTTTGCCATTAAAATATGTAAAGTTAACCGATGTATATAACTAATACTGTAGAATTAAATATTAGGACAGTATAATAGAATGGCAGTTTGGTATTGTTGATATATAAACAACCATAAATAGCTTCATATACATACATATAAAATTCCCTATATTTTCTTACACTGCAGTAAGCATGTAATTGCTAAATCCTGTTTTATGTTGGTGGGTCAAAACTTAGGCTTATTTCCAGAAGCCAATACAACATTTTTGCTGACCTCACTCTTATCTCTTTGCTTGTACTTGTCGAATTACTGAAATGTACTTTCTATTTGATTGATGACAGCTGACAGGATAAACTCAAGAGAATTAAATAAGAGCAAAATCCAATACTGAGTCAGATAACTTGCTGAGATTGTGAAGAAATCAGAATCTGTGGTTCAGTCATTACAATTTGTCACATTTACTGGTTTGATATGCTGTCAAGGACAAAGCTTCATAATAAACTACAGCAACTAATGATGCATCAGGTTTTTCTGTGTAAACAGTGTTGAACAATTGATGTGAATTAATATAAACAGCGTCAGGGCAGAACTGCTTACCTTTTTATGAACATAAAATTTGCTCATCTCTTCTAAGCATTTACTGACTAGTTTGAAAAATACCAGCTAAGTCACTGGGAAATATTTGTCTCTAGTGCAATAAACTATCTGCTGGATTGAGCAGTAGTTGTGGAGAAAGGAACTATTGATCTTTTGTGATGAAACCCTGCAATGGGACTAATGGTTAATGCAGGGTTTTTCAGTTGGCGGTCTAAGCATGTGCAGGTGTATTGGTGACGGGTTGTTATCAGTTCCTCTCCACTGAAGGCAGAAAATGAGTATAGTGGCATCCGATATTCATGTATATGTTAAACAAAACAAAAAGACGAGAAAAAGCAACATGAGTGAATCTGCAGATGTTGGAAATAAATAAAAACACAAAATGCTGGCGGAACTCAGCAGGCCAGACAGCATCTATGGGAGGAGGTAGTGACAAAATTTCGGGCTGAAATCCTTTATCAGGAGTGAAGTAACATGGGATGGTCGAGGGGGGATAAGAAGTGGGGGGGGACGGATGAAGTAGAGAGGTGGGAAGTGATAGGCTGAAGGGAAATGGGCTAGGGGGAAGGTGGAGAATTATGGGAAATAAAAGAGAAAGAAAGGTAGGGCTGGGGGTGGGGAGATTATAGTGAGGGGAAAAGAGAGAGAAAGAGAACCAGACTAAAGTTATAGATAGAGATGGGGTAAGGTGGGGGGGGGGGGGGTATCGACGGAGGTCTGTGAGTTGAATGTTCATGCCGGCATGAATGAGCAGACAAGAAAGTCTACAGATGCTGGAAATCCAAAGCAACACACATAAAATGCTGGAGGAATTCAGCAGGTTAGGCAGCATCTATGGAAAAGAATAAACTGTTGACATTTTGGGCTGAAACTTTTCTTCAGTACTAAAATTTTTTCCTTATGTGCAATACAGAAACAGTTTGGATGTCTCTTATGTCCCTCTAAATTGCTATATCACATCAAGTAGTAACATATAAAATGTTGCAACATTTTTAAGAATACTGCTAATCAAAATCCTTACCAATATCGTCAATTTAATTCATTTACGTATTTTTAAAATGAAGTTTATTTTTAGCTTAAGCTACTCGGTCAGTCTCTGCCAAACTAAGAACTGCTATCACCCAGAAGTACTAGGGGACTAGCATGCACAGGAACACCATTAGCAGCAGATTTCTCTTTAAATTACATGTCAACCTTAATTAGAAATTAAAGATGGGCATTAGTCAGCAATGGATTTAAATCCTGGAACTCCCTTCCCTATCCAACTGTATTGTGAATGTACGTTCACCAGATGACCGCAGTTTTTCAAGAATTACTACAAGTTCACTACTATCTGTACATAGTCTTTGTCTATCATGCCCAGTTACTGAAAATGAATACAAATAAATAAACTGTAAACTGATAAATGAATAAACAGATAAATAAATAAATAAATACATAAATAATGAGACTGGTTTGGTGTGCTCAATTTACATAGACATTGGTTCTTGTGTGCAGAATCTTTTTCTGTAGTTGCCTGTGATGAAAATGAAATAGGGCATGTCTTAACAGAATGTAATCAATTCACACCATACCAACTACTCCTACTTCCTTTCAGAAAGCAGATAGCTGATAAATGGGCATGACTGTAACAGAGTACCTTGAAGGCTATAGGAGCTGGATTTAACTAATAATCCCCATCAGTACCCAACATGAATAAAGAACAGACAATTATCAATCTATCTCAATCATAAGCAGTATGGATACACTCTTGTGCAACCTCAAAGCCTTAATCATTTCCTTTCTTATTTTCACCCACGATGCAGCAATTGCAGATTCAGCAGAAGTAGCGGTACTTACACAAATACACAGATAGTAAGAACTTAGAGGTATGTGGACCAGTTGCTGGCAATTGGGACAATCTCAGCTCAGCACTAAGCCTATTTTGTTCTTTATAAACCTATGACTCTATTTCCTACAAATGAAATTTCATAGAATCTTTCAAGATATTGCATGGAACTGATAGAAACTATTGAAATTAATTTTAATGTAAAACTTATCTGCAACAGAAGACTGAAGACCGAAAAAAACTGAAGTTACCTGTGGTAAAGATTTGGAACATTCTTCTGTAAGTATTAATTGATGTTCAGTCAATTGATAAGATTTAGCCTCAGTGATCACTTTCCTTTAACCACAGCTACTGAAGGATATGGGGAAAATCAATGTACAGCAACACATCGGTTGTGATATCAGTGAAGACTAAAAGTGGCCACAATATGCTGAATTGCCACTCCACATTACTATAGTTACTGTGGTCTAGGTAGACAGTATGCTCAATTTCTTGTTCTGATTGTTGAGATGTGCAATATAGAAACAGTTTGGATCCCACCAAAGTTAATCTAGTTGCATCTGCATAGAAATAGACCCAACCTTGGGGAGAAGAGAATAACTGAAAGATGAGCTGTTGGCAGGGGCTTTGATTGGTGTACTTATTTCAGTCATCATTTTCACTATGGTCCCTTTCATGGCCAAGGTAGACTACAACTGAAGGAAAACATTTTGCTGTACGTCAGAGAAGCCCAGGAGAGCTTCAGTGTTAGTCAACATACACTCAGTAGTCACTTTATTAGATACCTCCTGTCCATAATGAAATGGCCACTGAGTGCTTGTGGTTTCTGTTGCTGCAGCTCATACACATCAGGGTTCGACATATTGTGCATTCAGAGATGCTTTTTTGCACACGAGTAATTATATGAGTTACTATCACCTTTCAGTCAGCTTGAACCATTCTGGCCTTTCTCCTCTGTCATTTCTCATGAATAAAGTGTTTTGACTCACAGAACTGCTGCTCACTGGATGCTATTTGCTTTCCACACCTTTCACTGTAAACTTGAGGGTGAAAATCCCAGGAGATCAGCAGCTTCTCAGATATTCAAACCTCCACCTCAAGCACCAATAATCATTTTACATTCAAAGTCACTTAGATTGCATTCCTTCCCTATTCTGATATTTGGTCTGAACAACAACTGAATTCTTGACCATGTCTGCATGCTTTTGTGCACTGAGTTGCTGCCATATGATTGATTATATATTTGCATTAATAAGCAGGTGTAAAAGTGTATCTAATAAAGTGGCCAATGAATGTATGTAATAAATAATATTGAGAACATGAGCTGCAGGGTCCCCAAATGTGAGTCCATAGGTTGGAGAATCAGTCCAGATTGAGGTAAGTGAAGCTGCCCATGTTTTCTCAGGATGGTTGAAGGGCAATAACTGTTCCTAAACCTGTGTCATTGCACTTAGTTTTCCTGACCTTGAGATCACAAGATCCTGTTGCCAGTGGTAATGTAAAATACTGTAAGTCTGGTTCACTGGTTTATTAGTGGAACTAATGGCGAGGGAGCTGTATAGCTTTGGTTGTAATGTGGGGAAGGCCTCAAGCACCAGTGTTACCTGTTGCAGCCACCCAGGAGAAATGAGGAGTGTGGCTAGGACCCTATTGCTGACTTCAGCTGGTATCCTTGACATTTCCTTCTTGGTCCCCACTGTTGGCTTCTTCCTCCATTAGGCTGAGGTATGTACTTGAGGTATGGTAGCCAATGCTGCAGATCTTGATATGCAAAGCCAGTGCTAGTGAAGTAAGGTCTAACCTTTGCACATCACCATCCTCCTTCACAAAGTCTCTTTGCAGCAAAACTCATTTAATTTGTTTTACTAAGTGCTGTTTGCAGATTACATCATGCAGGCCAAAACCAAGTTTGCTTCTGTAGATGGATGGGAAGCTGAGAAACAAAATTATTACAAGGTATCTGATTTAAGAAGTTAGTGACACATGCTCTTTTGGATTTGTTTGCACTGTCAGACATGTTCCAGATCATCTCTAAGTGATTTTTTTTCCCTCCCTGTTGACTTCCTCATATATTGGCCAAGTAGTTTTGCTTCATTTATATTATTATTTATTGAGATAAATCCAGCCCTCTGTCCAGCAACCTCTGATTTAATCCTACCCTAATCAGAGGACAATTTACAATGACCGATTAACCAACCAACCAACCGGTGCATCTTTGGATGGGGGAGGAAACCGAAGCACTTAGAGGGGTCCATTTTCATTCTATGTTGTTCTGAGTCATAGCAAGAAAGTGAACAACATTTGTAAAAAAAAAGTCAATTCCCTTCTAGATTTGTTATTCATTGGAACAATACCTTACCCTCTGTTATGACTCAGGATTCTTAAGGATAGCATCATCAGGCTGATAAAAAAAGAGTAAAACAGCATGAAGAATATAGAAAGAGCAAATAATTTCTTCCTTGCATCTGAACTTGCTCACTGCGGTAAATCTTTCTTGGTATAAAGAAATCTTCAGGCTCCAAGGATTTTGCTGATTCTGCATTTATCCTTTTAGTAATGGCTGTATCTACTTATATTGTCAACTATAGCCACTTAAAATAGACTCTCATTAATTAGAAGCAAACGATATTACATTTTTTGTTTGTTGCATGCTGTAGAATCTATAGTTATATCACAGAATTTATGTAAGTTTAAGAGTCTCCGCAGATATTAATACACCCAGTTGCTGTGAATCTTTTCAGCATTAGGAATGAAAGATTATAACAAACTTTGTTTTATCTTCCACTTTCTTACTGACCTGCTGTGTATTGCTAGCAATTTCTGTTCTTAATCAAAATTATGATACTGGCATTTATCTTTTTAGGTAATCTACTGCTTTATGCAGAGGAAGTACTGCACTAGCATTGGTTAGGTGCAGCGCAGAGGACTCTGGCTCAGCAAGGAGCCTCTCCCTTTGTGGAGAAGATTCCCTGCTTTGCCAGTGTACACTTCTCTGCTCCTGGTATGCTAATGTCATGATTTTGTAAATTCATTAAAAAATCAAGTGTTGAATTATGATTGGAGGATGCACAATCCTTTATATTCTATTTTTAAATTAGAAAATCAATTAGCAGCAGCACCATGAAAAGTGTGTTAAAGAAACAATTAGCTTTAATAAGAGGATAAATATAATTTGAAGCAGCTGTCTCCTTGCATGGTTATTTATTAAATAGATTGACAGGAAATAAAGACAAATTTGTACATTTAGAAATAAAATGACAGATCGACAGGGAAATGATTAACTTCATTAGATTCTTTTTCAACTTATCTTTTGAAGTATTGTAAGTTATTTAGTCTAATAGTCATTTTATTGTTTGGGCTGTAAACGATATTAAGCAGTCATTATTTGAGTGGTAATAGGGTGCCTATTTAGACTTTTTCATAATTATATTTTTTACCATTCGTTTTATGTTTTTACCTCAATAGGCCCAAAAATGTTTTATTTTAAACTCACTGCACTGCATTTTTTATGTTACTGTTTTTACATTGAGCATTTTTGGTCACAAGATTGGGGCAAAATAAATGGTTGCTAGGCTGGATAAATTCACTAAAAGGCATTTGGGAACAATGAGTGTTCCACATCCGTCCACCCCCTTTATCCATCTTCTACAAATTTGCACTCAGAACCCATACACACATCTATACACTTGTTCATGAATGCAAATATCTATTCAGCCAAACACGTGACAGCAACTCAGAGCATAAAAGCATGCAGACATGGTTTAGAGGTTTATTTGTTGTTCAGACCAAACATCAAAATGGGGAAGAAATGTGATTTAAGTGAGTTTGACCATGGAATAATTGTTGCTGCCAGATTGGGTGGCTTGAGTATCTCAGAAGCTGTTGATCTGCTGGGATTTTCACACACAGCAGTCTCTAGAGCTCCCAGAAAGTGGTGTGAAAACAAAAAAAAAATCTAGAGAGTGACAGTTCTGTGGACAAAAATGCCTTATTGATGAGAGAGGTAAGAGGAGAATGGCTAGACTGGTTCAAGATGACAGAAAGGTAACAGCATCACAAATAACCTGCATTACAACAGCGGTGTGCGGAGAAGTATTTCTGAATGCACAACTTATTGAACTTTGAAATGGAAGAACTACAGCAGCAGAAAACCTCACTGTGTTCCATTAATGAACCTAATAAAGAAGCCGCTGATTGGATTCTTCATTCCATTCAGTTGCCAAGAATGCGAATTGAACAATTAATCCTTCGTTATTCCTTGAAATAGAAATGGAAACAAAGTACATGAGTATATACTGAAATCGGGTAACTGTTCAACTTTTAACAATGCTTTCCTTTTGCACTTTCTCCCTGATGTGGCAAAACATACTTGTGTTAAAAAGTTCATCTTCATTCAGTTGCTTTTCAGTTACTGGTTTCAGTACAGTCAGGTCAACGCTAACAATTGAAATAAATCACAGAAGTTTAACGTTACTGGGTATATTTTTCCATTAATGCTGATGACTGAGGAAGAGATCCAAAGAAAAGTCTGTTTAGTTTGTCACAAGGAAGACTGCAGATGTTGTAAATCTGGTTCAACACACACTGAATGCTGGAAGAAATCAGCAGGTCAGGCACCATCAGCCTGATGGCATCAACATCAATACATCAATTTCTCTAACTTCCAGTAAACATTCTCCTCTGTTCCCCCCCCCCACCCAAAACACACTTATTTCCATAATCCTTAGAGACCCCTTCCTTTCCAATACAAATATAAGGTCTCATCTCTAAACATTGACTGCGTATCTCCCTCCATAGATGTTGCTTGATCTGCTCAGTTCCTCCAGCATGTAATGTTGTCTGTTCAATTTGTCTCTATTTTGGGATTTTATTTCTCAGAATTGAAGACTGGCAGAAGATTGCTGAGTGTTCTGTTCTCACATTAACGCTTTTCCTCAACTAAGCAAGATCTGGCAAATCTAAATAAATAATGTGGAGCTTGGTTTGAATTCTTCTCCAGCCACACACGTGTAAACATTAACAATAAATGGACACTGAAAACCATTTTGATATTGGAATACTTCTTAAATTTATTTAATCAAAATTATTCACCGTGACTATTGGGGCAACAAGGAAGCGTAGTGGTTAGCACAATGCTTTATAGTAACAATGACCCAGTTTCAATTCCCTCCACTGTCTGCAAAGATTTCTTATGTTCTCCCCCAATGGCATGGGTTTCCTTCAGATGCTCATGTTTCCTCCCACAGTCCAAAGCTGAATCATTTGGTAGATTAATTGGTCATTGGAAATTGCCCCATGAGTCAGTGAGAGTTAAATCAGGGGTTGCTGGGCTACCTGGCTTGAAGGGCTGGAAGGGCCTATTCCTCATTGTAGCTGAATAAATAAATAAATGGTGATTATAGTTTTTTTATGAGCAGATAGTGGTCTGCACTATCACAATGATGCAGCCTCCTTTGAAGTCTGATGATTGATTGATAATATTTTTTGATAAAATATGACATGTAAGATTAGTCCCGCTGCAGGAATAATTTTGCTGAATAAATTTTTACTTCATGTTCCAATACTCTACCTGACAGGTGTGTCATTATTTGGCATGCCTCCAAGGAAAATATTCTCCTAAACCTTGAGGCAACTCAGTAGATTAATTATACTTTACAATTCCTTTAATATATTGAGGTGAAATTCCAGCATTCAGTTCTATCCATTAGGAGGAAAATGAACAAATTGTAAATTGGCACAAGGCCAGTGTACATAGTCTTAATACTATCCTTCCTGATACATAGCTTGATATTTGAAAAACTGATTCCGTAAATTGGCAATTTCATACGGCCAATTCCAGCTTCTGGATATAATCACTCAGTTTCATTTTGTCACTGTTATAGACTGTATTTCTTGGACCATCAAGAGAAACTCAAGATAAATTGGTAGAGATAGAAAAAACGTCAACATGCAAAATAAGAGAGCAAGCAGATTTCAGACTTGCTGTGAATTAAAAGAACACAATTTGTTGCATAAAAGCCTCATTTTAACTGGATATTACTGACCCAGCATAGGTCGACAATGACCAGTCTTTAGCAAGACTGTTAAGTGTTCTCTGGCCTTGTATTATCAATCAAACTGGAAAGCCATAATAAGAAACACGGAGGGTCAGATACATCATGGGGTCTGGATTTTTCTTTGTTCCGCTGTTAATGCTGGAAGAATATTATAGGAGGTTCCCAGCTTCTTTATAGACTAAATATTGTAGCCAAGACATTTTTTCAAGGGCAGCATAATTACATTAACAATGAAGTTTTCTCTGTGGTGTTCTCTTCACTTTGTTTTGGCAAATCAAACATGTACGATTTGAATGTCTACTAGTAGCTTTAAAAGACAGTTCCCTTATATGACTATGTTGAGGTATATCAACACGGTAATACAAGAGAAGTGATTTTGTATATCCTAGGATGGTGATAGTCTAATTAAAAGGTAAGTAGTTTAATCAAATACCTCAATACTAAAGAGTCTGCTGTGGCCATATAAGATTTGTTCTATGAAAAATAATTATGCCTGAAGATATAATTTTCTATAGTTTCACTGGCGTGGTGGTATGATTCAGGATCTTTTGGGAATTTTTGAACAAAAATATGACCTGCATGAAGTATTGCACCAGCCATTCTGTTTTGCAGATTTGCATTTTCAAGAAAAACAGAGGAAAGTCTGAGAGGCTTTGATGCCCTACATACCATGTCATGTTGCTTTCCACAGTGCAACAAGATTCAACATGGATCAGGTAACAAGCTTGAGGCTGAGGTGTTCTCTGTTGGGATTAGTGCTACACTGGGAATTGCTGTTATGCTTTGAGCTGCTAAAATTTAATACTGTTTACAGTGGATCTAATGAAGTTGCTTTCACATTTCCAGTATCGTAGATCCAAGAAGATAATGTCCTCTGCTGCCCATCCTCAGCAACAATCTTTCATTGCCCACTGAGTGACCATATTTGAAATGGGTGCACTATACACACTTCCTACAGAGCCATTTTGTCCTTTTTGTCAGTTGTGTCTACTAGATATCCACACTTCTCTTTGACATCTCAGGATACTCTCCCTGATGCCAGTAGCCTCTCTTTGTCTATTGCTAAACACACGCCACTTGCTACAATATGCATTCAGTGGCCACTTTATTAGGCACACCTGTATGCATACTTGTTAATGCAAATACCGAATCGGCCAATCATGTAGCAGCAACTCAATGCATAAAAGCATGGTCACGCAGATCAGTTGTTGTTTAGACCAATGCTCAGCAAGGGAGTTTGACTGTGGAATGATTGTTGGAGCTGGAAGGGGTAGTTGAGTATCTCAGTAACTACTAATTGCCTGGGGTTTTCATGCACAACAGAAAATGATGCAAGAAACAGAGAAAAATCTAGTGAGTGGCAGTTCTGTGGGCAAAAATGCCTTGTTAATGAGAGAAGTCAGAGGAGAAAGGACAGACTGGTTCAAGTTGACAGGAAAGCAACTATAACTCAAATAATCATGCATTATAAAAGTGGTGTAGTGAGTAGTGTTTGTTGCACTTACTTTCAGCTTCCATCACTGCCTTATGGAAAGGAGAGCTGAATGTGTAAGTCTTTCCCTGCTAGTACATGAGCCTCTCCAACAGCAAGACTCACGTAGTGCCTCCTCGCAGGCAACACACGGAAAATGAACTCCTTTCAGGCCGAGGCTGAATTATAGAGGATGGGCAGGAGGTCTGGCCTTGTAAATGTGGCAAGTAGGCCCACTGGTGTGTTGGCACACCCTGGTGCTTGTGAACCAGATCCCCAGCTATGGGTAAATAGTTACACAGTCTTGTGGATACCCCTTGGAGAGACAAAGACTATGGGAGTAAACCCAGACAGCAGATCTGGAGAGAAGCCCCTGAGGCAGCTGGATATCATTGAATAGTGTATCCTTCTGGCAGCTCCTGGAGCTAAACTGGTGCCAAATATACTGATTCATACTGATGAGGCTGAGAGGGAATTTTGATGTCTGGGCACCTCAGGATCTCCATAGCTTGTGATGACGATGATCACCACCCATTGTCCTTAGAGACCGATGGATGCCAACCAACCAACATAAAGTTGGTGTGTTGAAGAGAACCTCAGAAAGCACAAGACGATGAACCTTGAAGTGGATGGGCTATAGAAGCAGAAGACCACAGACATACAACATTGGCTACTTTATTAGGTACAGGAGGTCCCAAATGAAGTAGCCACTGAGTGTATGTTTGGTGATGCTCAAGGTGATCCTGTATTGACAGCTGGTCAAACATCTGGCCTGGTGGTTAATATTGGAATGATCGTGCCATCCCATATTGCCAAGTTCCACATGACTCTGTATGTGGCACTTCATGTGTATTGAGACTTACAATGCCATGGATGAATATCACAAATGGGACAGCATGTCTCTGACTGGTGCCTGTTAAATACTGACGAAGGGTCTCGGGCCGAAACGTCGACAGCGCTTCTCCCTATCGATGCTACCTGGCCTGCTGTGTTCCACCAGCATTTTGTGTGTGTTGTTGTTTGAATTTCCAGCATCTGCAGATTTCCTCATGTTTGCCTGTTAAATACTATCATGGTTTAACGATGCTGTTTTTCTCTTCAGAAATTTTCATGAAAGATCTGGACAGATGTTCAAAGGTTCAAAGGAACAATTTAATGTCAGAGAAATGTATACAATATACATCCTGAAATGCTTTTTCTCGCAACCATATGTGAAAACAGAGGATGCCCCAGAGAATGAATAACAGTTAAATGTTAGAACCCCAAAGTGCCCCCCCCCAGCTCTCCCTCCCGTGCATAAGTGGCAGTGAGCAACAATTCGCCCCCACCCCCAGCGGCAAAAAAAAGCAAGCACTGGCACCACCACCGAGCACTCAAGCGTGAGCAAAGCAATAGCAAAGACACAGACTTGCAGTTACTCCAAGGACTTCATGTTTCACTCAGTATTCAAAATACTACAGGTTCTCTCTCTCCCTAATAAGGGAGAAAAAAGGTGTCTCCATTTTCTCAGCGAGCGGGAGAGGAATAACAAACAACTCACTAATCTATGATGTTAAAAGTCCATTACGTCGCTTTTTTCGAGCTCTGTGCCTGAAGATCGCAAAGATCCCGGGTTTCCAGGCCTACAGCAGATATTCTGACTCCCCCGCTGACACACAAGACTCCTGACGTGACACCAACCCTCGATCTCCAGCCTTCAAAGCCCTGAGATCCTAGGCTTCCAAATTCAAGCCAGACCTGAGATTCTGAGATTTTGGTGTGCCGAACAACGGTCAGTTATGGAACCCCAAGAGTGGGTTCCATTCCTGCAAAGAACCGTAGTCAGCATGTAATTCCAGGTCAGGATCTTCAAAAGAACCTTGAAAGGGTAAAATAGGGATATTAAAGATGGAAATAGAGCTGTTTCCAAAGATGCACGCAAAGGAGTCTCTGTTAGGTGCCATTAACCCATCTACGTTCTCTATCAACTGCAAATGGACAGTGTGTCATTAATTTTTATTAAAGGTCCTTCTAACTCATCGTATTGGGAATCATTTAACTAATTTTCTTGACTGTGAGCAGCAAGAGGAAAAGAAGCTTCTGCCTTAAGTTAATTTACTGGATCTGCGGAATTGAAATCTAGAGGATTCTGCAGATTGGGCTTAAAATACTAAAGGATAATTAAGACCAACTTATCATAACCATAAGACATGGAGCAGAATTAAGCCATTCAGCCCATCAAGTCTGCTCTGTCATTCCATCCTGACTGATTTATTATCCCTCTCAGCCCCACTCTGCTGCCTTCTCCCCATAACCTTTGACTCCCTTACTAATCAAGAACTTATCAACCTTCACTATAAATATACACAATGATTTGTTCTCCACAGCCATGGATGACAATGAGTTCCAGGGTACACTCTGACTATAGAAATTCCTCCTCATCTCTGTTCTGAATGGACATCCGTTTGTTCTTTTGGTTTTGTGCACCCTTTTATGCTTTTGGTTCTAGATTCCTCTGCTGTAGGAAACATCCTCTCATTGTCCACTTTATCTAGGACTTTCAATATTGGATAGGTTTCAATGTGACCACCCCTCCTTCTAAACTCCAGTGAGTACAGGCCCAGAGCCATCAAACACTCCTCATACATTGACCCTTTCATTCCTAGGATCATTCACATGAACCTTCTTCTTTCCTTATTGAAATAAAATAACATTGATATTCGGTATATTCTTTACCGTACATTATCAAGTCAACTTTTTATTGTCATTTCGACCATAACTGCTGGTACAGTGCATAGTAAAAATGAGACAACGTTTTTCAGGATCATGGTGTTACATGACACAGTACATAAGCTAGACTGAACTACGTAAAAAACACAGAGAAAGCTACACTAGACTACAGACCTACACTGGACTGCATAAAGAGCACAAAAATAGTGCAGTCATTACAATAAATAATAGTTAGGACAGTAGGGCAAGGTGTCAGTCCAGGCTTCGGGTATTGAGGAGTCTGATAGCTTGGGGGAAGAAACTGTTACATAGTCTGGTTGTGAGAGCCGAAATGCT
The DNA here is from genome assembly GCF_030144855.1 of Hypanus sabinus. Lineage (NCBI taxonomy): Eukaryota > Metazoa > Chordata > Chondrichthyes > Myliobatiformes > Dasyatidae > Hypanus > Hypanus sabinus. The sequence continues at coordinate 41,226,316 of NC_082719.1, read as the reverse complement.
TTGGAGCCTTTTCCCAAACAGCAGGAGAGAGAAGAGATTGTATGAGGGGTGCATGGGGTCCTTCATAATGCTGTTTCCTTTGCGGATGCAGCGTTTAGTGTAAATGTTCGTGATGGCAGGAAGAGAGACCACGATGATCTTCTCAGCTGACCTCACCATCCACTGCAGGGAATCCACTTGCGAACCGAGATGGTGCAATTTCCGAAGTTGCTCAGGATGCTCCCAATACAACCCCTGTAGAATGTGATGAGGATGGGGGGGTGGGGGGGTGGGAGATGAACTTTCCTCAGCCTTCACAAAAAGTAGAGATGCTGCTGGGCTTTCTTTGCTATGGAGCTGGTGTTGAGGGACCAGGTGAGATTCCCCGTCAGGTGAACACCAAGAAATTTGGTGCCCTTTATGATCTCTACCGAGGGCCGCTGATGTTCAGCGGGGAGTGGTCGCTCTGTGCCTTGCTGGTAAAGATGAAAAAACAGCAATGATAAGGAAGAGAAGAAATTGATTCGAACTATGAGCTCAACTACAAGTCAGCTACATGGTCAAGTGCCACAGCCCATGTGATCTTCTTCTTCAGCTGTAATCATATGCATCATGAACCTGAATGCATAGAATCAATGTCCTGTAGAATTCCCAGCAGAGGAATGAGAACATTTCACTCATCGTGCCTACGCTGGCTTCCTTCAATTGTTGTATAATTAATCCCACAGCCTGTCTCTTCTACTGCCTATCATGTTACTTACTTTTTAATCATTATTTTTCTAAAAGGTGTATGGCACGCTTGTCTTCATTGGACAGAGCATTGAGTACAAAATTTATGATATCACCTTACCTTTGTATAGAAAGGACATTGGTAAGATTGCATCTAGAACACAGTGTACTGTTCTGATTGGCAACCACGGGACAAAGAATCTTTCAGGACCAGAACCAGATGTACTAATCTTCCCTCTTTCTTCTGGCTAGGTCATGTTTTGAATAAATTTGAGAGATTTCAAAAGAAGTTTATGGCTAACTTATACTTTTTCCTCAGTAAGCAGAATAAACCTTCTGCACTGAAATTAGTTTTGTCTGTTTCATCTTCTGAAAACATCACACTGTGTTTCATGAAAATCTGCATTTTCTTCTGTGCAAAAATTTAATTAAATCACACCCATATGTTGGATTCAACTTATCTTCTTAAAACAAAGTCTTCAAAATATTTCTAATGCTTCCCAATAAAATGTAAATAACAAAATTCTGCGGAAGCTGAAAATCCAGAGTAACACATGCAAAGCGCTGGAGGAACTCAGCAGGACAGGCAGCAGCAATGGAAATGAATTTGATACTTCAGGCCGAGGCCCCTCTTCAGGACTGGAAAGGAAGGGGAAGATGTCTAAGTAAAAAGATGAGTGATTGGTGAAACCAGGTGAGTAGGAAAGGTAAAGGATTGGAGAAGAAGGAATCTTTTAGGAGAGTAGAGTGGACAATGGGAGAAAGGGAAGTAGGAGGGGCACCGGGGGAGGTGAAAGACAGGTAAAGAGAAGAGGTAAGAGGCCAGAATGGCGAACAGAAGACAAGGGAAGGGGAGAGAAACAAAATTACTGGAAGCAGAAATCAATGTTCATGCCACCAAGTTTGAGGCTACCAAGATAGAATATAATGTGTTGCTCCTCCATCCTGAGAGTGGTGTCATCATGGCAAAAGAGAAGGCCATGAAATGTAAGTATGTTTAACTCTTAGTTCAACATATTTTTATTTTATTCACTTTCTGAAAGTGTCATAGCATGAAGTTATTGTTCAATCATTACATTTTTAATTGATTTGCAGACCATGGTTTGTTATCTTCCTCCATTTCCCCTGGTTGTGTTGAGACTTCACCTTCCAGACTTATTTTCTCATCTCAAATTCTCTTTTATTCCAACTTTTGACTTCACTGCAACAGAAAGTATGGAGCAGTGCTCAAGTCCCATGCTCATTTTTAGGTTCCAGAATCAAAATTTCTACCTCCTTTAATTGGATCTTCTCGTTTTTCATATCTAAAGTACTCTTGCATACATGTTCAGACAATTCCTTTGAGCTGGTAATCTGTCCAGAATGGAAATATCCTTCCCAAAATCTAATGTCCTGAATTAAATAGAATACTCTAACGTACTCATTGTACAGCTGCAACTGTTTGTATTCCATACTTCTTAGGATAAAACCAACTCTTCTTAAAACTGTTTTTTTGTGTTTGCTTTTAGTATACACTGCATTGCAATTATATTGGCATAATAGAACATTGGCAAAACAGTTTGCAATTACAAATACTCCTGAAAATTACTTTATTATATTATACACACAATACACCATGCACAAAAGCATGCTCATCAACTTGATTGCAAATCAATATACATTTAAGCACAATGTATGATGCTTTTATACCCTTTCTAAAACCAATTCTGCAAACATCATCCACCTTGCATGCCTGCACAAGATAGAAAACTTCTCAGCCTTATATTGTGGGCAACATTTTAATTGACATAACAAATACAGGTGATTTCAAAAAATGGTGCATGGTTGTGAAATGTTATGGTGATTTTCATGATCAGAAGCTCAAAATCCATAAGATACACCCAGAAGTATTTAGGAAACAATATCTTTGTTGTGTAGCTTAATTACCCTGCAACCATCAGCCTCCTGAACTGGCGTGGATGACTTCATTCACCTCTAATCTGAACTGGTTCTATGATGTTTAGACTCACTCTCAATGACTCTTAGTAACTCATGTTCTAAGTATTAATTTGTCTTTGTTTTGCACAGTGCACATTGGTGTTTTTCAGTCTTTGTATATTTTGTCATACGATGCCATTGTCTTTCTTTTTTTTCTGTAAATGCTTGCAAGAAAATAGATCTCTTGGTAGTATATGGTAACAGATATAGTAATTTGATAATATAATTACTTTGAATCTTGAGCTTTGAACTGATCAAAAACTCAACAGCACCAGTCATATAGTGAGGTTGCAGAGAGCAGGCCGAAACTATAGCAAGAGGCTCACCTTCTGTCACCACCTTTCCTTCACCTGAAATGTAGCAAGATGGAATAAAGCCTCATGGAGACTCACAAAAACAGAGACCTTTGGCCAGCCATGTTTGTACAAATTTGCACTAAACTCACATTATTCTCCACCAATTCTTTTCAACTCCTCCGAAATTTTACCACTCACCTACACACTAGGGACAGGTTGTAACAGTAAATTAGCTACCAAACCACTTATATTTGGGATGAGGGAAGAAAACAGAGCTATTCTGGAGGAATTCCACAAGTGCAAACTATGAGGTGGTAGTATGACCAACTGTGCCTCTTGCTGGTGAGAGCAGCTCTGACAATACTTAAGGAAACCAGTATAACCCAGGATAAAACAAGCAACTAATTGAAAACCAACCCTCCTACTTCCACTGTTGGAACGATACTGTGTACAATTGCATAACATCTGGCTGAGTCCACTTCCATTTTGCAAGTGTAGGGCTCTCAGTGTCATTAACTGGGGTGTTAACTGTTCAAGCTAACAAAATGGCTTCTCTGCAATGTTACTTAATGCTGTAATGGGTTTCTGTAGCTGGAATGTTTGGGTTATGACTGCAGATAGGGAAGGATCTAACCAATGGAGAATTGTTATGCTATCTTGTATGTGTGAGCTGAGCAGGAGTCTTTTTCGGGAGGTGAGCGAGGAGGATGAACGTGTGAGGAGCAGACAGCGGTTCCAGGGTGGTGGATACGGGGCGTTGGCTGTTCGGACAGTGGCCGAAGGCTCGGAAGGTCATTGTGGATGGAACTGGAGGCGTGAGCTCCAACATATTAAAATATTAATAAACTAATAAACTTACTGATTTGGTGCCCTTAGGTTATCTGTATCTACTAACCTATCACTAAGAAATAAATATAAATTTGTAATAACTTACTCGCCTTTACTTTAGTGTATCATCTGATATTTGTGTTGCGAGTATGTACTGATGGGGCATTACACTGTATTTACACCAAAGTATTGCACTGTTGGCAGGGCAACAGTGATTCACCCTAGGTGAATGGGGGCAAATTGGGGGCACAGCTTAGTGCTATGTGCAAAGCTTACCACCATTACTTGTCTACTTGGAGAACGTTCCTCTCATTTAGTTCAAATGGGCTTACTGTGCCCATTACCTCTCTCCCAAATCCAGTACAATAAAGCATCAGCAGGCTAATTTGTGTTGCTACTTTCAAGTGCAAATGCAGAAAGAAAAGTGATCAACTGAATATTCTTTAGTGAACTGTCAACTACAAAATGTCAGACAAAACAAAAAAAAAATCTTAAGATGACTTTCAAAGGAACAATCACAACAGTAATCAAATACAAAAGTTTGCTTTGTTCCTGTTTACAGAGATGCTGCCTGATTTATAGTACTAGACTTCTCAACCCACTGAATCCATGCTGGCTATCTAACACCCATTTGTACTAAACCTGGAGTAATCCTAATTCTTATTCTTAACACATTCTCGTATACCTTCTGAAGATTCTGCCAGCTTGAGGCAGAGCCAGAGGTGCACTGGTGGCAATGTATGGTGGCTTATTAACCTGCTAACCCACTTAGGTTTGGAGTGGCAGTGGAATCCCAAACACCTGGGGGAAGCTGGCAAAGTCACAGGGAGAAAACATCAACTCCACACAGACAGCATCCAAGATCAGGGTTGAACCTTTGGCCCTTAAGCCAATGACTCTACTTACTCAGCCACTGTTGTGCCAACAACATTGATGTGTATTGCCGGCATTCTTTACTTCAAACTTATTCTACGTTTTCAACCTTTCATTGCTATGGTTGGAAGTTCACAACTGCTTCAGAAATGCAGTATTACACCAGTGCTCAAGAAGAGCTGCTTTAACGACTATTGTCCGGTAGCACTCACATCTATGGTGCTGAAATGCTTTGAGGTTGGTCATGGGCAGAATGAACTTCTACCTCAGCAAGGAGCTGGGCTCATTGCAATTTGCCTATTCCCACAGTAGGTTTAAGGCAGACACAATCTCAATGGTTCTTCACACATTCTTAGATCACCTCGACCATACAAGCACTCATGTCAGGATGTTGCTTACAGGACCCTGGTCAGACCCCACTTGGAGTACTGTGCTCAGTTCTGGTTGCCTCACTACAGGAAGGATCTGGAAACCATAGAAAGGGTGCAGAGGAGATTTACAAGGATGTTGCTTGGATTGGGGAGCATGCCTTATGAGTATAGGTTGAGTGAACTCGGCCTTTTCTCTTTGGAGTGACGGAGGATGAGAGGTGACCTGATAAAGGTGTACAAGATGAGAGGCATTGATCGTGTGTATAGTCAGAGGCTTTTTCCCAGGGCTGAAATGACTAACATGAGAGGGCTTAGTTTTAAGGTGCTTGGAAGTAGGTATAGAGGAGGTGTCAGGGGTAAGTTTTTTACGCAGAGAGTGGTGAGTGCGTGGAATGGGCTCCTGGTGGCAGTGGTGGAGTCAGAAATGGCAGGATCTTTTAAGAGACTCCTGGATGGCTACAGGGAGCTTAGAAAAATAGAAAGCTATGGGTAAACCTAAGTAGTTCTAAGGTAAGGACACGTTCGGCACAGCTTTGTGGGCCAAAGGGCCTGTATTGTGCAGTAGGTTTTCTATGTTTCTATGACCATAGCTCAGTGTTTAACACCATAATTTCCACAGTGTTAATCAATAATCTACAGAACCTGGGGTTCTGTACCTCCCTCTGCAATTGGATCCATGACTTCCTAACGGCAAGACCACAATCTGTGCAGATATCGCCTCCCCCGATGATCAGCACAGGTGCACCTCAGGGTATGTGCTTCGCCCACTGCTCTACTCCCTCTACATTAATGACTGTGTGGCCAGGTAGAGCTCAAATACCATCTATAAATTTGTCGATGATACAATTGTTAGTGGAATCTAAGATGGAGGTGAAAAGGCGTACACCAGCTAGTTGAGTGGTGTTACAGCAATGACGTTATTAGGAGTATGAAGAGATTTGGTTTGTCAACCAAAACACTCAGAACTTCTTCTCTAGATGTACTGTGAAGAGCATACTAACAGGCTGCATCACTGTTTGACATGGGGAGGGGGACTAGGGGTCTACTGCTTAGAACTGAAAGAAGCTACAGAAAGTTGTAAAATTAGTCAGCACCGTCTTGGGTTCAGCTTCTGTAGTAACCAAGACATCTTCAAGGAGTGGTGGCTCAGAAAGGGGACATCCATTACGAAGGATCTCCATCACCCAGGGCACGCCATCTTCTCATTGTTACCATCAGGAAGGAGGTACAGAAGCCTGCACCATTAGTTAGAAAGCTAGGTTTAACAGTTAACTCTGATCTTTGTAATATTACTTATTGAGGAATGCCTGCACTATATACTACACTTCTTATTTTTCTAAATTATGCCTTTTCAATATGCTGGGTAGGCACAACCTATTTGAAAGTGTCATCATCTTATTTAATAGTTCATTAAAGTCAGCCAAGCAGCCAGCATAATGGAAGACCCCACCCACCAGAACATTCTCTCTTCTGCCATCTCCCATTGGGCAGAGGATACAGAAGTTGAAAGCGTGTGCCACCAGAGTCAGGGACAACATCTCTCCACTATTTTAAGACTAGTAAATGCTTCCTTAACATTATAAGCTGGGCTCTGATCTCCCAATCTTCCCAATACTAATGTTACAACTTATTGTTTACTATGCACTGCACTTCCTATGTAGCTGCTGCACTTTATTCTGCATTCTGTTAGTATTTTACTTTGTACTACCTCAAAGCACCGTAAAATGATCTGATCTGTAAGACGGACTTTTAACGATACCTTGGTACACATGACAATAAAAACACAATTCTAATTCCAATTCCATAAGCTGCCAAGCATGGCTCCATCTCTGAAATTTTGGCAGCTGAAAGAGAAAGTGTTGAAGGATTTGAAGCAATGTTCAGGTATTTGGTGTGCTCAGGCTCTGACATCGAGAATCCAGATGATTTGTATATTCCAGCCTTGCTGTGAGCTGTCTCACTCATCTGAGAGGAGCTTATTATTATTAGATCCAGTGCTTGGGAACCTTTACAAGTGGTTGACAAATGGAGGGAAAAGAAGACAAAGAGGTGAAAGGCTCTCTCTTCTTTCATTTGTTCTAAATCATTATGGTTGCAGATATTGTACATAGAAACAGATTTTCCTGACCTATTCCCCAACCCCATGCTTGTTTGTTGAATCAAAAATAAAAACTGCCAGCAGTCTGCAAAGTTTACTACATGTTTGCAAAACATAGGGCTCTGTAATTACATTTGAAGGACTGTGTGAGTGCTCTTTACAGTGAGGTGAGTTTTAGGTGTAGGGTAGCCGAACAGCAGAGTACTTCAATAAATCATAGCATCCCTCATCCATTGTGAAATGAAACCCTGCTTAAAGAAAGAGCAGGAATTTTATCCACTGTTAAATGGACATTTAACTCTTTGCTGTATATGGATTTTTTTAACCATGTGCAGTTTGTTTCCTGTCTTTTTCTCACAGATAGACAGCTCTAAAGCAGTTTACAAGCTTTTGTAGGTTCTGAGGAAATGAATTCCTCCAAACAAATTTAAGTGTTTCCTTTACACATTGCTATGAGCAGCACTCAATTCTTCACACACAGATGGATTTGAAGCTACGTGCATTTCAAAGTCACATATTGATAAGATGGTTTAAAAGCTGAACAGTGCTTCAGCTGCATTATTGTTGGTCAGTTCTTGTTGACCATCAAGTTATAATATATTTTATTGCCAAGGAAATAAATGTGGAGAAATGATGCTTACTTGTGACTGCACTGTACAATGGAGAAATAATTCATGAGGAACACGCAAATTAAGAATGATAATTTCACATTAGAGTCAGAGGGCGAAATGAAACGCAAAAGAGCCAATGCCCAATCATGAGATGGAACGTTTAGCCAGTTCCTTTAAAATCTCTGCAATGTGAATGCTTCATTGATTCACTCAGTATAATAAGAAACATTCAGTCATTTAAATAACCTTCCTTAACCCTTATGCTTCCTTGTTTATAAATTGACAATCGTGTGCTGAAATTTCTGAATTGTATTTCACTAGCACTGGTCTAGTTATGGTATGTTTGCTTTTTCCAGTAAATCCCTCAGTGTAAGGGGCCGAACTTCACCTATTCTTTGCTATTCAAATGATGAGCTTGGAACATTCTCTCACACAAGGATTTTTTTGAGCAGATATTTCTACCTTTGATTCATCTAGGGTATAAACGACTCATTGTGGAATCATTTTGATACAGCATACCAACTCTCACACAATTTTGATTAGTTCAGAGAAGAAGATGGTTAAGAAACAACACCTTGCTTTGTTCAGAGTATAATTCCAGCGCGGCTTCTAGAAGCTACAGCCCAAAAATTCCATGCCTCCTATTTGTTTCATGCTTTTTAAATGAATTTTCAGTGGAAAGGTATAAAGTAACTTGAAAATAATCTGCAGTGCTTAACCATGGATTCTTTTAAAGCATCTCTCCATTTGACGAAGGTTGATCTCATAGCTTCTGTGATTACTGTTCTACATTTTTTGTAACATAACATCTTGCCAAATTTTTATTGTGTCTAAAGGTGATTATTACAACAGCCTATGTACCTATATTCCTGTGCCTGAACCCTAAACTGTGGATTTTTTCAGGTCTCATGACCTGGAGTCGATAGCCTGCTTGATTAGATTTGGCATGACAGAGAGCAAAGATTTTGAAAATCATATCCAATGATATTGTTGTTTCTTTCTGTCCCCGAAGACCATACTACAAGACAGTGAACAGTTCCCTTCCATCCTACCTGTCAATCAAGTATTGCCAGAAACCATTTCAAATGTTACTTCCTCTTGTGCCAGCTTTTTAAACATTCTATTGCCATTGTTAACATCAGTAGCAAAACCATTCTTCGAATAGTGAAGCAACTTGGCCTGAAGCAATTAAAGCTCATTAGGAGTAGCTGATTCAATGTCCCTTTAGGTGCACATCTTTTCACTTTAATTACTACACTTGGGTGCCAGAGTGCACAATAGATGATTCGAACAATTAGTGCAAAAACCATCATTCTGTGTATGAAATGACCCTGTTTTGACAAGAATTTAAATATCTCTGAAGGCCTGGAAATCACATTCCTTTCACTATTAACATTCACAATCTTTTGGGTCATATATAGAAAGAGAGAACATCATTATCTGAGCTCTTTTTAATAATGAAGTCTAACGTCACTTTTCCATCCTGATCTCTTTTGACTGCTTCCACCTTCTCTCCTCCCTGCTCCTCTCCTTCTCCACCTGTAATGGTCTTTGCTTTTTTCCATCTGTACTCCCTTTCCAAATTGACATTTCTTTCGTTGTCTCCACACCCTAGGTCACCTCACTGTTTTCATCAGAGCTCTCACTTTAGACTATCCCTTGCATTTTGGCTCTGTGAATGGAGCCTCCACTAACCAAAGCCGTTGTAAGTTCTGAACTAGAGCCAGTCCCCCCCCTTCCTGAGGTAACTGTTCTGTTCTCAACCCGCATCCGCTGTCCAGTGAGTCTCAGATGGAAACAGGGAATGTGGGAGATATACAATGATTCAGGGAGTCTATTGTGAAGAGATAACAGTGTTATATTTTAGGCTGATCCAAATACATATTTTTCTCTGCTTGCATTTTGTATCTGAACATTTTGCTTCATATTTCAAAATTTTAGCACCTACTTTCTAATGTACCTAAGACCCAGACACATAGCCAAAACTGTAGTCATAATTCTATACCCCGTACTTTCCTCCGATCCCATGCTCATGTTCTCCCATCTATACGTTTCAATACAAAGTTACTTACAATCGCAATCTGAAAGAACTGTAAAGATACCACTAATGCTGTTTTCACAATAGCTTCCAAATCTGCTAGGAGGATAAATGAGTCAATGTCAATATTCTCACCCAGACAATCCTTTCTAAAGATCGATGTATCACCCAGTCTGTTTCACTGGGCAGGTCACATCATATGACTCCCCAAGCTAAATTTTCAGACCCAACACCAAGATCTGTCATAGCACAAGGTTACAAAGTGGACAAGGGTAAATATTCATGGATATTCTCAAAATGTGAAAACACATAAGATCTTCACGTTTACAGGGAACTACTGCTCCATGAGCTCTACGAATGGTCAAAGTAGAGAGGTGCATTCCAAGTGGGGCTGAAAACATCAAGACCACCAGCTGGGAGTCCACAGGATTCCAGCGTAAATGGTGAATGGAGCAAACTGCTGTGTGTTTAATATTTTAACAATATTTGACTATTATTGCAAATGTACTGTTTGATTAAATATTTTTGTTCATTTAAATAATTAATTATGGGTTATATGTAAAAGTACATAAATAACATATGTCATCATGCCATTATATCATAAGTGCATGTCTCATTAAACTAAGAAATGCTATCCTGGGCTCTTCCATGTTTTTTTTTCAATGAACTTTTGGAGTTACAAAACATAACACAAGCAACCTCCCAAACTATTTGCATCTGCTCCATCAGGTTTATTTGGATCCAGCAATTGTAAGATCAGCAATTCCCACAATGGCTTCATCAGACACCTCAAAACCCACAGAACTGAAAGAGAAAGAAAATTTCCTAAATCTCTAGGGATTATCTAAGAAGAAGACTACTGATTCTGCTTTTTCCACAACTATTCTGAACCAAGCTGTTTGCATTATTAGATTTTTGTTCAGTTATAAACTAGGCTTTGGACTTATATACAATGCTATTGGCACATCAGAATGCAGAACTCAGAACAAGATTATACATACAACATTTGCATTCTTATGTGAATTCTCATTTTTCTCCACCCACCTTCCTTCTCCCTTTCAATTTCACCTTCCTCACCATCTGATTTCACCATCCACTCTATTTCTTCTTTATCATATTCCTTCCACTTCCTTTTCATATCTTCATGCTTTCCCTCATTGCCTTTCACCTCCATCATGATTCCTTCTCTCATTTCAGTTTTTTTTTCACTTTTATTACCTCTATTCTTCAATTTTACATTCGACCAACCTCTACTTAGGTATGTGAAGAGGAAAAAATTAGTTAAGATCAAAGTTGGGCCCTTGAAGACAGAAACAGGTGAATTTATTATGGGGAACAAGGAAATGGCAGATGAGCTGATCAGATACCTTGGATCTGTCTTCACTAGGGAAGACACAGTCAATTTCCCAGATGTAATAGTGGCCAGAGGACCTAGGGTAATGGAGGAACTGAAGGAAATTCACACTAGGCAGTAAATGGTGTTGGGTAGACTGATGGGACTGAAGGCTGATAAATCCCCAGTGCCTGATGCTCTGCATCCCAGGGTACTTAAGGAGGTGGCTCGAGAAATCGTGGACTCATTGTTTTTAATCATCTTTGAAGGAAGTTTGAATTGTGACTGGGGTCTTTCACGCAGAACGTGAGTTCAGCGGCGTGAGTAAATAAAGTGAAGCATCGGACTGTCAGCAAAGAGCTCTAACATTTATTTGTACATTTAGACAGGTTTAGCTGTAATGGGCTCTTTTTCTGTTAAATGTTTGTTAACATTGAAATATCTGTAAATAGACTTCCACTTTAATTTTATGCCAGTGTAATTTCCGTTATTTTCCATCGAACAATAATTTAGGATGGGGCAGTATTTATGCAACATTCACTGTAATTTTCATTCCCTTAACTAAACATTACAACTTTCCTGGGTTTGGTTGAACCAAAATCATACCGACCCTAGATGTGTTTTGCTTATTGGAGGTGGCCTTCTCACCATACCCATACATCGCTGAGTCATGAGGCTGTTATCCAGTGACCATTAACTAGTCTAATTTGTTACGTGCCACAGTGAGAGGGTTACACTAAGATACAGTGAAAACAGTGTCTTGTATACTGTCCAGAAAAAATCAACTCAGTACACAGTGCCTTGAGGTACTATAAGATAAAATAATAACAGAGTGCAGAATAAAGTGCTACGGTTACAGAGAAAGTGTAGTGCAGGCAGACAATAAGGTGGAAGGTCATTACAAGATAGATTGTGAGATCATCTTATTGTGCCAGGGAACCACTCAATAGTCTATGAAGAGAGGGATAGAGGCTGTCCTTGAGCTTTGTGACACTATTTCCTCCTCCTCTTCCCTTGCCTTCTTCCCACCCACAACTCCTCACAAAGGCTGGGATATTTCCTGGAAAATACAAATGATTTTGAGAATGTAAGAATATAAAAACTAGAAATGAGAGATAATCAATGGGTTTTTTAAATCTACTCCAACATGCTGTCGGATTACAGGTTAACATAATCTTGTCATTATGCATACTATTTTGTTCTCTCACCATTTACATCATTAAATGCCTGTCATTCACTGTTATGAATATATTTAATAACTTCACTTTCACTGCTGTCTGTGTCAGGGAATTCTAAAGATAGTGTGACCTTCTGAGAGAAGAAGTTTGACTGTATTTGCTTTTGAAATGGTGATTAGCAATTTCTAAGATACTCAAACTACCCCACTTGGCACCAGCAATTATTCCACAGTCAAATTCACTTAGATTGCTTTTATTCCCCACTCTGAGCACTGGTCTAAACAACAGCTGAAGTTCTTGACTAATGTCTATATGTCTTTATGCATTGAGTTGCTGCCACATGTTTAGCTAACTAGATATTTGCATTAATGAGTATAGGTATATCTAGTAAGGTGACAACTGAGTGTATATCTAAGTATTAGTATCACCTTGTCATTCTCTTTCAGAAACATACAGTACTTTTCAATAAGGTCATCCCTCATTCTTCTAAGCTCCAGTGTCTACGGACCGGACCTCAGTAACCTTTTCTAATACCATAACTCCTGAATCCCAATAGTCAACTTTGTTAGCTGCTACTTTGTTGCTATAAGACTAACGAATGATTCCCAATTTGATAAGGATGGATTCTTCAGCACACAGTCTACCTCATTATTGCCTTGCACTTTATTTGCTCCCTGCACTGCACTTCCTCTAAACACTTTATTCTGAATGCTGTCAAGAGGTTGAGGAAAAGGTTGCTGTTGTGGCACAATTCTCCCTCCTGGTTGTTAATTTGCCACCACCTTCGATTTGACCAACAACAGTGGTGTCATGCGCAAACTTAAATATGGCATTGGAATTGTACTTAGTCATATAATTATAGGTATACAATAAGTAGTGCAAAGGGCTAAGCACACAACCTTGTGGTGCATCTGGCAATTGTGGAAGAGATGTTGTTGCTAATCTTACTGACTAGTGTCTACAAGTGAGGATATCGAGGATCCAGTTACTCACAGGAGGCATTGAGATCATGGTCTTGGAGCTTAGTGATTCATTTGGAGAGAATGGTGGTATTGAATACTGAGCTGTAATCAATGAAGAACATCTTTGTTGTCAAAATGTTCTAGAGCTGAGTGAAGAGCCAAAGACATGGCATCTGTTGTTGAACTATTGTGATGGTAGGCTAATTGAAGCAGATCTATGACACACCTCAGGCAGGAGTTCAGATACTTCATCACCGACCTCTCAAAACACTTCATCACAGTGGATGTAAGTGTATTGAATGATGATTATCAAATTACTATTATTATTATTACTGAGTAATAAACCAATATACCAATTTATTTTACCAATTCAACTTCCTTTGCACTGTATCCAGTGGAACTATCTTCTTCCTTAAATACGGAAACAAACCTGCACACTGTATTCCAAATCTAGTCTCTGTAAATTTGCATTAAAATCCTTCAAATTCTATACTCTATACCACTTTCTATGAAAGGCTAGTGTTCCATTTACTATCCCGATAGTTTCCACTTCTGCATGCTCTTTGTGTATCACGCAGTAGGAACCCCAAGCACCCTTTATACTTCAACTACAGTATTTGTAGTCTCATTCCATTGAAGAGATAATTTGTCTTTTTATTCCTTGCTGTCAAATAGATAATCTCAAATACTTCTTCTGTCAACATTTTATCCACTCACACAATCCTCTGGTATCCATTTACAGGCTCTTTGTGTCCTTCTGTTAGGATGCTAACCCATCTTTCTTGTAAACCTTTACTAGCTTTCAAGTTTCACTTCCTCTGCAGATTTTAAAATTGTGCTCTTGCACTACTAAATCTATGTTAGTATTAAATGTCAAGCATACCTGTAGGTCTCATGCTGAGATCCAGGAAATGCATGATATAACCTTCTTCAATTTGATCAACAGCCATTCATCACAAATGTCTGAGGCAGGTATTTGACCCTTGTCACTTGTGTTCAACTCCATTATACTCAATTAAACATATGTAAAAATTCCATTTTGAAATTAGATTCTATTGAGCAGAGTAGTCACCATTAAGTTGTGCACTTAACAAAAGTAACTGAAGGCTAATTTCTATCTTATATTCTACCCCTTAGCCAATCTGTTATTCATGCTACTGTTGCCCCTTTTTGTTCTAAAAGCTTCAACTTTGCCAATATGCCTAATAGGCCATATTTTATCAAGCACCTTCCACAAGTCTTTGATACAGTACTACCTTCATATATGTTACCTCAACAAAATACTCAATCATAAGTTAAACATAAATTGCCCCTTCCATATCTGTAAATACTCCATTATTAGTGGATGGGAATCTGTTAATTCACTCTGAGATTACTGTGTTTAACTTACTTTTAATCATTCATATTGTTTTAACCCTTACATAATGTTTGAGTCAAATTTGACCTGTTTTGACATTTGACAGCAGTAAAATCACCCTAAATGCCATCTTTTTAGCCGAAATTTGATGACTTTCCCTAAAGTGACCCAAAACACGCAAACATTGAAGTTGTTCAGGGTCAAATTAATTAAGGACTAATCACCCATTCATTAATGTCAGAGAGGCTATTTATACATTCTAAATAGATCTGTAGTTCAAAATTTGGTCTAGACACTTGTTATGAGGGGATTCTTGGGCTGGGTCAAAATTGACCTGGACCAAACTGTGAAGGTATGGAATACGAATTTATTGAATTTATTGATTGGTACTAGTTAGCCTTATCCTTTCCCTATTCTTTGATGACTAGAAATGTGTAGTTTTCTAGTCTTTTCATCTCTTCCTGTGGTATTACATTTAACGCTGTGTTAGTACTTAAGAGCCAACATTGATTACCAGGCACTTTACAAACATTTAGAAACATGATATTGCTTTAAAGTCAACATTTTGTATGCTATATAACACATGAAAGGATTACCAAAATGTTTCTTAACAATTTGCTTGACATCAAAGAGTGGATAGATGGTTAAAAATAGCAGCAAGGGCTTAGTTGAAAATGGAAACTGATTGAATGGAGCAAAGGCGTTTAACGGTGCAAATATAACAGCTCGAGTGTGGATTAACTTCTATGGCACTGTAATGGAAGTAAGAAAATGATACATAGGTTGTAGAAAGCAATATATGCTTCCCTTTTTTTAGTTTGATCCTGGCATTTATTATACATATTCTTTTTATTGTGGGGTTTGAGAATGATTAATGATTATAGTTTTGGCCAGTTAATTAATTGTGTACCGATCTATTATTAACCTTCCATGGGGAGGATGTTTGACAATCTTGTTAACTGCAGCAGCATCCCTTGATGGGCCTTAAACTTGACAGAAAAGGAATAGATAAGATGAAACTACGAATACTTTTCCCTGCTTCCGAAGTGTCCTGAAAACAAAAGAATGAAATGATTTCTTTGTTGTTCGAAACATAGCTATAAATCATTAAGACCTACTTGTTAATGAGCTTTTGGAGAAAATATGGGAATTTTCATCTAAGCAAAATTAAAATGACCAAGTGGCAATTAGTTCACCCACTCAAACGCTGTTAGTTCAATTATGGTGTTCTGTTTCAATGACGGCTTTGTTTTAACTGTCAAATTAATTGGTTTAGTGTTGCCTGTAGTGAAAAGAGTACATTGCCCTACCTACCTAAGTCTGAGCATCTCCCACACCAATAATCATTGACATGAATTGCTTACCTGCATTTTAATCAGCTTAGCAAGGTGGGACTCAGCTGCATTAAGTTGATAAGTATGAGCTTATATAAATTCCCAAGCCTAGAAAATGAATCATATAGCACCACATATCTGTGTCAATGTAATTCAATAATTCAATTTCACTGAAAAATTAAATGTATTAAAAATCCTGGAATTTTGGTTTTATTTTTACATTTTCCAAGGCTTGAGCTTTATTGGCAATGTCAGAATTTATTATCCATCTCTAATTGTCCTTGAAGGAGCGGTCTTCTTGAACTGCTGCAGTACTGGTGAAGATATGGCCTTGGAACCATGAGCATCAGAATGCCTGAAATTTTCTACTGCGTCTTCCAAACACTTGACATACTAAACATTTCTCTGGCTTTGGTTATTCATCTGTATCGTTGGTATGTCTTTTTAGTTTATAGGAATTTTACCTGTGCTTTAGAAATCTTTCATGTTTTAGAAATTGTTTGTAATTTGGAAATGTTTAAGATAGAAATCCTCTAAGTTTTAAATTCATTTTAAGAAAGTTGTTTGGATTAAAACATATATCAATGAAAATAAATAAACAGTGTATTAAATTACTTTGTCAGCTGGAAGTATCTTCTTGGTAGGAGGGGGAACACACCACTCAAATAGTGGGTATGGGCAGCTAAACGGTGTGGAAAATAAACAGGGACTTGAACTGGTCTTTGAAGATTAGATAGTTTTAAAGAGGCTTCTTGTGGATAGGGCTTAAGGTCTTCTTTTGTGTTTAGAACTTCACGGTCATCAAGCCTAATATCAACACAGAATGAAAGTACCCCTTCAGGAGTTTCACTATGTCCTCAAATGAGATCTCATCTGTAGGTTGTGGAAACAGTAGACTCATCAAAATCCCATGTGTATCACCTTGACTTACATTCCTTTTCTTGTATAGATAATGCATGTGCCCTCAAACATAATGGTTATGACAGTATTTGGCCTCAGGAATGTTTCCATTCCCTCCTTATAACTCTCTATTTCTCTATCTCTCTGTCTCTTTCCTTCTCTGTGCCTCTCTATTTCTTTCCCTGGACAAGACTGAAGCAAACAGTAACCAGATTGTTACCTGGGATATCAGATTCATCATGTGAGGAGAATTAAACAGGATGGGCTTATGAATTCTTCTGTTTTGAAGAATAAGAGGTGATTTCATGGAAACATAGAACTCTTAAGTTGTTGAAGGATTATAAGGAGAGATCAATTTGCTTGGCAGACCCATAGTTTCAGCCTGCTCCTGCCCTATCGAACTTGTGTCTGCCTACTTGGATTCCATTTTATCCCCCATAGTTCAGACTCTCCCCACCTACATCCAGGATACATCCCATGCCCTTCACCGCTTCAATAACTTCCAATTCCCTGGCCTCGACCGCTTCATTTTTACCATGGTTGATCAATCCTTATACACCTCCATCCCACATCAAGAAGGCCTCAAAGCCCTCCGCTACTTTTTGGATAACAGACCCCACCAGTTCCCCAGCACCACCACACTTCTCCGGTTGGCGGAGCTTGTTCTAACTCTCAATAACTTCTCCTTCGGTTCTTCCCACTTTCTCCAGATCAAGGGTGTAGCCATGGGCACTCGCATGGGCCCCAGCTATACCTGCCTCTTTGTGGGTTATGTGAATGATGCACCATCAATAACTCTCAGAGACGAGAGGTGAGATATAGGCTTTTATTGGCTGGAAGGAAGTACAAGCAGCACTTGACCACCACACTGCATCCTGGAGACTGAGGCCGGGGCGGTGTCCCCAATTGCCTTTATACTGGGGTCAGTGGGAGGAGCCACAGGAGCAGTCGGCGGGGGGGGGGGGGGGGCGTGGCCAGACAGGTATATGTAGTTCACCACAGTGGAACAGTCTATACTCCAAATCTATACTGGCATCACTCCCCAACCTTTCCTCTGCTACATCGATGACTACATTGGTGCTGCTTCCTGCACCCATGCTGAGCTTGTCAATTTCATCAACTTTGCTTCTAACTTTCACCCAGCCCTTAAATTCACTTGGTCCATCTCGGACACTTCTCTCTCCTTTCTTGAACTCTTGGTCTCCATCTCCGGAGACAGACTATCCACTGACATCTTCTACAGACCCACTGACTCCCATAACTATCTTGACTATACCTCTTCCCACCCTGCCCAATGCAAAAATTTCATTCCCTATTCCCAGTTCCTCTGTCTCCGCCGCATCTGCTCCCAGGGTGAGGCTTTCCGTTCCAGGGCTTCTCAAATGTCCTCTTTCTTTCAGGATCCTGGTTTCCCTTCTGGCATCATCAAAGATGCCCTCACCCACATCTCCTCCACCACCCGCACTTCAGCCCTTAACCCATCCTCCCGTCACCACAACAGGGACAGGGTTTCCCTTGTCCTCACCTACCACCCCACCAGCCTCCAGATCCAACACATTATCCTCCGCAAATTCCGCCACCTTCAACAGGACCCCACCACCCAGCACATCTTTCCCTCCCTACCCCTCTCAGCTTTTTGCAGGGATCATTCCCTCCACGACTACCTGGTCCACACAGAACTCCCACCCAGCACTTATCCCTTTAAGCGCAAATACTACACCTGTACCCACACCTCCCCCCCTTACCACCACTCCGGGCCCCAGACAGTCCTTCCAGGTGAGGCAACACTTCACCTGCGAGGTTGCTGGAGTTGTCTATTGCATCCGGTGCTCCCAGTGTGGCCTCCTCTACATCGGTGAGACCCAAAGCAGATTGAGGGACTGCTTCATCGAGCACCTACGCTCCATCCGTCACAATAGACAGGACCTCCCAGTTGCCACCCACTTCAACTCTGCCTCTCATTCCCATCTAGATATGCCCATAATTGGCCTCCTCTACTGCCATGATGAGGCCAAACTCAGGTTGGAGGAGCAACACCTCATCTACCGTCTGGGTAGCCTCCAGCCTGGTGGCATGAACATTGTATTCTCCAATTTACGGTAATTCCCTCCCCCTCCCCCTTCCCCTATCCTAGGTCCCTCTCTGCCTCTCTCCCCTTTCAACTTTCTGCTCCTTTACCTCTACAGTTCTTTCATGCTTATCCCCTCCCCCTCCCCCCTTTATCCTTCCTCTGATTGCTTTTCCACCTGGCACCTCTAGGCCCTTCCCCCTCCCCTATCTCTATTACTTGTCTTCAGCCCTCTCTTCCCCCCCCATTCCTGATGAAAGGTCTCGACCCAAAACTTTGGCTACTCTTTTCTCACGGATGCTGCCTGGCCTGCTGAGTTCTTCCAGCGTCGTGTACATATTATTTGATCCACAGCATCTGCAGTTGTATTTTTGTGTATTAATTTGCTCTTGACTTGAGTGTGTAGATCCAGAGGTTACAATCTCAAAAGAAAGGCTTGGCCATTCACAACAGAAGTGTGATTAATTTTTTTTCACCCAGAGGGTAGTGACCCTTTGTATTTCTCTGTGCAAGAGGACAGTGGTGGTTTGATCACCTGGTGTATTCAAAATAGAGATAGATTTTTGGATATTCCTGGAATTAAAGAATACAGGTTATTACAGGAATGGAAACCCAGGATCATATTGAATGGTAGAACTGGCACAAGGTGTTCTTATATTCTTATTGAGCTCTACTACATCCACAGTTTTACTGCCATTACTACTTTGCTTAAACATGAGATGAAATCCTCTTTTCATAAGATAGTTTGGTTGTCCCACTACTCCCATGAATAATAACATCCTGGAATCTGTAGGCTTTTTGAGTTGCTGCTTACGAGGTTGGGGAACTAGCAATAAAGCTTCCTTCATGAAAACAGTAACTTCCAAATAACCCAAATAACCTTAATATCCAGATAGTAATGTATCAAAACTCAATTGAATTTTCTCAAGGTACCCTTACATTTACTTTCATAGAATTCGCATGCAATTTCAGTGTGGGTTACAGGTGAATTGGGTTTAACAAGTATTAAATCAAAATCAGCCATTCAATCAAACTGAGAATATGTAGGCCTCTCACCTGACTTCATCCAATGCAATTTCTGAGATTAACCAAATCTATCAGAATAAATGCACCAGAGAACACTGCAGAAATTAAACAAAATAAACAAAAAAGAAAATTAACATTTCAAGTGACTATTAAGTAACATTCATGGAAAGCTGTGAATGATTTATTCATGAATTGCGGAAGGCTATCATAACCTTCCAATTAATTAATTAATGCTATTATAAATGAAACAAGTGGTTTGTGGCGATAAATAATTTTATATGCTGGATTTTTTTTGAGATTTTATGCAAGAATTAAATTATTAGGAAAGATTTGAATTACTTAAGTGGGGAAAATAATTAAGGTGTTCGAAGCTTTCACAGAATGGATGCTATTTTAATGATGGGAAGTAATATATGATGACCGAGTTGTCTGGCTATTTGTCCATCAGTCTGATTATCATTTCAATTCATATAAATCATGCCATTATTGGCACCTTTGCCTCTATTTTTTAACTGGTTGTATCGTTAGTCTTTGACCAAGTAGTTATTCCCATTCCATCTTCTCCATCACAACCCCTCCTAACTCATTCAATACAGGAATGACATTTGATTAATTATTTTATACTTCCCAGTATGGCAATAAAGAAAGGTGCATATATATAAATCATAAATTATTGCAACTGCAAAGATCTGAAAGCATAAAATGATTTAACCTGTTTATGATTGATCACAACCCAGTATAGTTAATGATTCAAATTATCAATAGTACTCAAAGAAAGCTGAGCCTGATGACCAAGGAGAGAAATAACTGTGACCATTAATTACTAATTGATATTTTTATGCTGAGCTTAAAACTGCAGTTACTTTTGCATCTTTTTTTTTATCATCTTGTTAGTCTTCACGTTATTGGATAGCGCTAATACACCATGCTTCCCGCACAATAAGCTGCAGAATCAGAGATGAACGACTGTTGTCTTTCCACCCTGTTTTTCAGCTCTTTCTCAATGCTCTGCTGTTGAATGTGATCATTAGCAAAGAGCTGATTAGGTAAATATCAGCTTACCTGATGAATCTGCTGAAATATTTTCAAAATCAAAACATTGTGCACTTACCATTCCCCATTTCAAATCAGATTTGAACATCATTCAGCATCTATAGAAGTCAGCAAGGTTAATAATGTTAATGGAAAAACACCATCCTTCAGTTTTCCTTTATTATGCCAGTGGCTGCCAATAGTTTTAAGTCACCAAAGCATTATGTGTTAATGAGTTTATTAGAACTGAACTTCTCAAACTTATTGGACAAATAATCTAGAAATTTGAGCATCCATCTCATCATTGCAGCTTCAGAATTTAAATCTGGAATTAAAATAATACCCAATCTTTTGCTATGATGACCAGTAAACTAAAAGATTGTCATCTAACACAATTATGCCCTTGAGTAAATGGATCTTTACTATTATGACATTTATGTCATTACATTCCACCTAGTTACACTATTGTCGATGTTGAAGCAGAGAAGAAATAAAAGGATAATCAATGTGAGCACAGACCTAGCATATGTCAAAATTGTACCTACCCCAACTGACTTTCCAAAGCCTCCAGAAAAATATCTGGGGCTGGAGTATAAATTAGAAGTACTATTCTATAGACTTTCAAATGACAGTCTGACTAATTGTATCTGTAAGCTAGTCTTCACCAACAGAACCTCTAGTTACATCTGGTTTCCCCAGCAGGAGTGATGTAGAACTGAAGGGCGAAGCCCAAGCAATCCTTAGAGTTGTCTGTAACCCATGAAACCTCATAGCATCCAAGCAAATAAAGACAAGGAGGTCTCCTCCCTCAGCTGATGAATCTGTGCCCCTTTATGTTGAAGCACACTTCAAAGAAGTGCTAAAAGTCAGCATGGAACAGCAAATACAATTGATAGGAGGCCACAGTATCCATCACCAAGTGGTTTGGTAGCACAACGTCTGACTAATTTCCTGCATCTGCAGAATCTCGTTTTTATCTTATGTTCAGATCTATTTTTTTCCTCTTTATTAATGGTTTACTTCAGTTCATAAAATCCAGGAATATATGAATTGAAATGTGAACACAGCTGAAAAAAATTGTTAGCTTTGGTCTGTATTTATGATAAAATTGTAATTGGGGTATTGCCTAATGAAGTAAGGGTAGGTGTCTATTTGTTGCAATTAATATGATATATATGACTCTTCACCGACACAACTCTTGCTCATACTCCAATCTTATAAGATATTTGTCCAGTACTAGAACCTGCTCATCAGTTAATGAAGTCAAGTTAAAGGTGTGCAAAGATGAGTGAAACATAAATATGAATTGAGCTTGCAGAGATAAAAATGCTGAAGATACATTTGCAAACATAGCATAGCCCATTTAAATTAACTCATATTCCTTTGTATATGGGTTGTTTAAAAAATCACTTGAACAACTTAACAATGAAACTCACTTTTATAAAGATTGACTTAAGGTTGATTTGGAAAGTTCATTAGGCAAATAACTGAATTTCACTAAAGGAATGTTCTCAGTTCATAGTTAAATGATAGCAGAGCTCCATTACTAAAGTTCTCATACTTATGACTCTAGATCTTGCAGAGCGAAAGATGGACTGTTAGTTGTCACAATGGCAAAATATACTAGTCAACTCATTTGAATCTGCTGTACAGAAAACTCAGGGACATTACACACAAAACAGTCAAGGGGTATCTCTGTTCCAAAGGGAATTTAGTCAAATTCTGTCTTGCCGAACAGATATCATGAGGAGATTTTTAGATTTGTCTTAAAAGAAGCTATGGTCATTTGATTCACACGATGTATGAAAAGTGATCAGATACTGCATCATCATAACGATTTATTTAAACCACCTTCCATGTAACATATTATAATAGGCTCTTCAATTTTAGAAGATATCATTAGATTCAGAAGGACTATTACAGAATTATTAAATGTTCAATGTGCCATTCTGGCTTTATTTTTTTCCCAAATGTAAGATAATATTTGGACATCAATAAAAAATTATTGCTGCACAGAAATAAATAATTTTGTTCTAAACTATTTCAAAATACAGTACATTAACACTGAGGGCACTTAAACTTGATTGATGTAAAATATCATTTCAAATAAGTTTCTATACTTGCTTCTAGTCAATTTGCAGATATTATGTGAATTAATGCCACTTTAAGGTTAGAAATGAAAATGCACCGCAATTTCTCTTGAACTAGTGATGTGCCTCAGGAGTCGGTTCAGGGCCCATTGTTGTTTGTCATCAATGATTTGAATGGGAATGCATAGGGCAAGGTTAGTGAATGTGAAAATGGCAATAAAATAAGTTGTATATTTGTAACATGCTGCAAGGTTTCACTGTTAAGGCTAATGTAATGGCTTCTATGTAATGTTCCACTGCTAAGGAAATGGATTCTCTGTAGCAGCAATGTTTGAGTTTTGGCTGGAGATAACGGGGCTTTGGAATTCAGCAGTTAGCCAATGAGGAAATGTTGTTCTTTCTTGTGTGTCTGGAAGCTGGGTTTCTCGTGGTCTTCTGTCGGAGAGTGATGGAGAGAGAGGACGCGAGTGGAGGGAGTCGGAAGACCACTGGACAGAGTGGACTGAGAAGCGAGGGTCTGAGGGCCAGTAACATTTGGAGGAGGTTGATGGTTGATGAATAGCCATATCAGTGAACTCCATTGTGCACTTCTGACTTTTTTCCTTAAAATGGGCCCTTTTTCTTTTTATTTTCTTTGATGACCCTCTATCCAGATTAAGATTTATAAAGTTCAATCATTTAATCGCATATGGTGTACTATCTAATAATGGACAAGCCTGAGGGTTACATAGTAGATAATGAAGAAATACACCAAAATACAAGGTGATTGTGATCAGCAGAGTAAGTGGGCTGGAGAATGCAAATGTAGTTTAATTCAGATAGTACGAGGTTTTGTATTTTGGACAGTCTGATCCAGGTAGGAACTTCACAGTGAAGTGCAATGCCATTAGAATGCTGTAGGTCAGAGGGAATTTGCGGTTCATGTACACAGTTCCCTGAAAGTGGAATTACAGGTAGACAAAGTGAGAAAAAAACTTTCAGCACATTGGTCTTCATAAGGTAGGATACTGAGTATAAAAGTTGGGAAGTAATGGTGTGATTCTATAAGGCACTGTACAGGTGAGGAAGTATTTGAAATATTGTATTTCATTTTGAACACCCTGCTATAAGAAAAATATTATTAAACTGGAAGGAACGCAGGAAAGACTTATAAGGATGTTGCAGGGACTAGAGATACTGAGTTACAGGGAGAGGATAACAGGCCAGGACATTAATGTTTGGAGTGTAGAAGTCTGTCAAGTGATCTTATGAAAGTGTATAAATCATGAGGGTCATTGATATAGTGAATGTACAGTCTTCTCCCTAGTATCAGGGAATTAAGAACTGGAGGGCATAGTTTTAAAATAAGAGGGGACAGATCTAATAGGAATTTGAGGAGCAACTTTTTATATTTAGGATGGTGTGCATGTAGAATGAGCATAAGGAAGTGGTTGGGAAACTTACAATAACAATGTTTAAAACAACTTTTCAACTCTTACAATGTATGTCAATGATTTGGACTATGGGATTAATGGATTTGTGGCTAAATTTGCCGATGATACAAAGGTGGGTGGAGGAGCAGGTAGTGTTGAGGAAACAGAGCCTGCAGAGAGACTTAGATAGTTTAGGGAAATGGGCAAAGAATTGGCAAATGAAATACTATGTTGGAAAACGTAAGGTCATGCACTTTGGTGGAAGAATAAACGAGCAGACTATTATTTAGATGGGGAGAGAATTCAAAATGCAGAGATGCAACGGGACTTGGGAGTCCTTGTGCAGGATACCCTAAAGGTTAACCTCCAGGTTGAGTCGGTAGTGAAGAAAGCAAATGTTGGCATTCATTTCTAGAGGTATAGAATATAAGAGCAAGGATGTGATGTTGAGGCTCTATAAGGCACTTGTGAGACCATACATAGAGTATTGTGTGCAGTTTTGGGCTCCTTATTTTAGAAAGAATATACGGACATTGGAGAAGGTTCAGAGAAGATTGACAAGAATGATTCCTGGAATGAAAGGGCTACCGTATGAGGAACACCTGCCAGCTCTTTGGGTGTATTCCCTGGAGTGCAGGAAAATAAGGGGGTTCTCAAAGAAGCATTCTGAATGTTAAAAGGCCTGAACAGATTAGATGTGGCAAGGTTATTTCCCATGGGAGGGGATTCTAGGACAAGAGCGCATGACATCAGGATTGAAGGACGTCCATCTAGAACAGAGATGCGGAGGAATAACTTTGGTCAGAGGGTGATAAATCTGTGGAATTTGTTGCCATGAGTGGCTGTGGATGCAATGGATGCACTTAAGGCAGAGATAGGTAGGTTCTTGATTAGCCAGGACATCAAATGGTATGGGGAGAAGGCAGAAGAATGGGGGTGACTGGAAGAATTTGATCAACTATGATTGAAATGTGGAGCAGATTCAATGGGCCAAATGGCCTACTTCTGCTCCTATATATCATATCTTATCTGAATAACATGGCAACAGCAACTTGTAGGACCAATGAGCTAGTATCTGGTCAGTAACATTGGAAGCATGATGGGGCCATAAAACAAAAGCTAACAGATACTTAACACAACAAGGTAACTAAAGGCTAAGTGCAACTGCTTGAGGCTGGTAGATCCAATAGGTGAACAAAAGACTGTGGATGAGAATTAGGCTAAAATAGGCTGCAGGTGATGCAATGGAAATGAGTGGCAGGTGTCTCCTGTTAGCTGGGTGGAGACAGAGAGGTGTCTGCCTGTGGTGAACTATGTATACCTTTCTGGACATGCCCCCCTGCTGACTGCTCCTGTGGCTCCTCCCACAGACCCCTGGAAAAAGGCGATGGGGGCACTGCTCCTCCCTCAGTCTCCGAGATGTTGTGTTCCCTTTTTGCTGCTAATAAAAGCCTATTGTTCACTTCCAGTCTCCAAGAGTTATTGATGGTGCATCACTGCCTTTGCAAGCCTGACATCAAATGTAGGCAAATCAGGCTGGTTTAAATGGCATCTTTGTTGATATAAATCATTTGTTTGATTCTGCCTGGCCTATGACATTTTTCTGTCAAAGGGCATTTGATCTGAATCATTAACCTTGTTTCACTCTATACAGTGTCTTTTCAATATTTGGTTTTTATTTCACACTTTCAGCATCTATATTTTTGATTTTCTTTGTCCATTTGTACTCAGAGTTATTTTTTCTTCTGAGCATATAAGCTGCCAAAGAACAATGAATTCCCAAAATAGGTGAGGAAGAAAGAACTCTTTTGATAAAGGGTTTAACAATGCATACAATTCCTTATCCAGTGTCTGATGCTCCAGTTTCTTCAGGTCAAAGTGGCTGAATTGTAACTCTTAGTTGAATGGCAGAATTGGCTCATGGTTCCCAGCCTCTCCCTATCCAAAGCAGAGACCAACACTGCAGAGTGCTCAGCAAGTGAACATGTGTAATAAAATAGGAATCTCAAATTTGCCAGTGCGTGCTTTCTATGTTAACTGTATGCATTGCTAGCAGGCAAATTTTCTATGATAACCAAAAAGCTTGGAGTACATGTTCATAGTTTAACAGCTTGTAATACAGGCATGGTAGCATAGTGATTAGTACAATCACTTTACAGCACCAGTGATCACCATTCAGGGTTCATTTTCCATCTGTAAAAATTCTGTACATCCTCCCTGTGTCCATGTGTGTTCTAAAGCCCAGGACTACCCACCTTATCATTGCTATCACAAGAAAAGTGCCCCAGGAAGCAAAACTCATAAACAAAGAGTGATAAGCAATGAGATTGAGGTTTGTAAGAGAGCTGTATTATTAGTTTGACATTTCTGAAAAGGACATTAAACTTACAGCATTCGGGGCAGCTTCTAACATTGTCCACTTTTGCAGCTTCTTCTCATTGGTTGTGGAGTTGTTATCAAGGAATTATTTGCTATTTGGTAGTATTGGAAATATTGTTGTAATAGATCAGGGTTTTCAAATCCCTGTCTGCATATCACAACTATTTTATCATTCTGAATGTTTACCTTTCTCGAGAGTGGGAGTTGCTGGCTACTTTTAAGTGGCATTTAAGTTACCCAGTTTTCTCTTCCTCTCTTCCCCAACGAAATGAAAAGCCTGCCAAATGAAATATAACAATGCAGACCCTGCACCAACTTCACTTGGTCCCTGAGACACGTAAACAGGCAGCAGGCTGACACATCTCACCCTTTCACTTCATATGCCCAGCTATGATTTCCTTTGAAATACAGGATATATAGATACCTCAGTAAAATATATTGTGCAATTTTTCATCTTTAGCAGACAGGAGACACCCATGAATAAAAGCAACGGGTAATAAATTATAAAATTTGCACACAAGCAAAATGCACATTTTTATTGTGTTATAGAGTTTGATATGGAGCTTTATTCACAATACTATGTCACCAGTAGTTGCTACGTGCTGCAGAAGCTTGCTGCCTGACTACAGGACTACATTAATATTATTCCCTTTCTATTGTAGCAGAGAGTTTTATCAAAATATTACATTGCAACTGTTGTCATTGAAAACCACAGTAATGACTCATCATTGAGATCTCCATTTATGACTATCTTAGCAGAGTTCATTAAATATCTTTTCAATGGTTTCTTGAGCTAGACCAATGGGCTGGTGTTACTGCCCTCATTTCTCTCTCTCTCTCTGTCTTGGCTAAGCTACTCTACGTAAAGGACAAGGTCTGTGCTCTGCAGATCTATAAAACCAATTAATGCACTGCCTTAATCGGCTAGCTCAATAGTCAGGTAATGTAATTTGAATGAAGGTGCCACTCAAGACTGATACAGTCATTTAATGATTTTATGTGCCTTGCTGGTGCCTGGTACATTAACATAAAGGGAAAAAAGGGGAATTAGTCTATAGAAGGAAGCACACACACATTTTACAGGTGTGGGTGAAATCAGGAGCAGGGTAATAGTATACAACAGGCAATATAATAGTGAATGCTGATCTCTGAGCAACAGGCAAAACTAAAAACTTTGATTGACAGCAGGAAGATCAGCTAATATCTAAACTGATTCTTGGTATTCTTTTGAAGGTGTTCATGATTTTGAAAACTTATAGAGACAAAGAAAACTTCTTATGGCTATAGGAACCTGAATCAGAAATGGCCAACTGGTACAAGAACTTATGGACGTCACACAACTGTTGTCAGAAATTGCTGGAGGAATTCAGCATCTAATGAGAAGAGTCGATGTTTGGGGCCGAGATCCTTCATAAGAAATGGAAAAAAAAAGATGAGAATGTGTATTTCCAGCAGCTGCAGATTTGCTCATCAGAATTTACTGTATTTAAATGTAAAAGCCACTACAAAATGACTATAATGGAAAGCTGTGGAAATGCATTTGCAGATGAAATTGCAAAAAGGGTGGCATGGGATAGGGTAAAATAAACAAAAGAAATACCAAGAATGTATGTAGTGAACCTGATGACTGGAATTATGGAAATTAAGTTGAACTCTGTATCATAGATGAATATATAAGATATTGTAGAGATGCAAGCTTAATATCCTAGCCAGGAAAACAGGCTCTGGATGGAAAATGGTGTGAGTTTAAACATTGATGGAGTATGGAGATATGACGCTAGTCACAGACTAGTAGCCCCAACTAAGTTGGTTCCTCATCTGGGACAGCAGATACAGTCCTTAGGGCACACTGAAGTGCAAAAGCTGATCAACAATTTCTCCCAGTGGTGGCAGAATCCAAATTTCAGGACACAAGCTCCACAAATATTTGAAATATGCAAGAAATGCCAGAGAATGAATCCTTGAGCAGTGGAAAAACTAACACAATTAATGCTTCTTCCCCACCTGGTCCATTTTTACACTTCCAAGTGGACAACGTTACTTTACCAAAGTGTCAAAGGTGTCATCAAGGTGTACTGGTAGTAGTGGACAAGTTTTCAAGAAAAGAAAGTCAGTTCCACAAACACAGCAAAAATTCTGGTCAAGGACGATACTCCTCAATGGGGTTTGCCAGGACACATCAACTCTGACCAGGGAACCTATTTCACTGGGAGTGTTTGTCAGGAATTATGTTGCCTGATGAACATTGAGTGGCCTCTTCATTGTTCACATCACCCAGTGTCATCAGAACAAGTCAAACAAATGAATTAGACCACCAAACAATGGCCAGATAAGAGTCATGAGGAAGGTAAACCAAGGCCTGTCATTCTTCAGTGGCATTAGAGCAACCCCAAACAAGAAAACAAAAGTAGATCCACTTGAAGTAGTAACAAGTCATCCTACATCCCTGCCGGAAGCCCTCAATCTCAGAGAGGCTGATATACTCATTATGGCAGTCAGTTTAATTAATCATTGTGTGATATTAACCAAAGCCGCCATGTCTGCTTCTCAACAGGTTTCTGCCATTTGAAATGATACAACAGAACAAAGGCATGCCCTGATTCCTGGTGAGAGGGTCCTGATTAAGAAACCACATGAGGATCCAGTGGAAGCTCAAAGAGAAGGTGCTTATCAAGTGCTGATACTTGCCTGTTGGGTGGTGGAAGTAGAAGGTAAAACTAAGTGGATACATGCCAACCACTGCAAGTGAGCTAAAATAGTACCCAATCACAACAAGTGTTGTGGTGAATGTGCTAGTAACTTCTTGGCCTAGTACCTACACTGGCTACAGTCATAAACAATGTAAACATCAATATAAATATATTCAGCATGATTTTGGGTATTATACCATATCTGATCCTATTCATGTCTTATTCTGGAACTACTCAGTATTTACATCTAATGTTCATGACAATGCTTTTAAATCTTTTCATGTATTCAGTATAAAAACTACCTTTCTTTCAGTTCAGAAGGTACCATTCCAGTAGGGCAGAGTTCATTCAATTGCACTTTACATTGTCCAAAATGGGGTAATAACTTTGGAATTTTCATTGATGATCCACATCAAAAAATATTACAATTCAACAAAACTCCTGTCAAGTAATAAGAAATAATCTAAGTTTATAAAACAATACCTACTTTATGTGCAGATATGGAGCCTATACCTCTCACATAATTGGTTAGCATCCTTTCATTAAGAGTATATTTCTCCTGCCATGAGATATACAGACCTTACTTTTACCTCCCAAGTCCCAATAAACAATTCATTTCAGAAGGAGTTGTTTTGTAACAAATATATTGTGATTAATTCTTTTTTCAAGTAAGGGGGGAAGGAAACTTGTGCAGTTATGGGAAAGGAACTTTGTATTTACATAGCTGATGAATCTGAAGACATAACTGACTTGGTTGATCATATTCATAAAGAAGTGGCTAAAATCCATCGTTCTAATGTATGGAATTTCTTTGACTGGATTCATTTAAGCCTTGGCAGTGGGGTTACTCAGTCTTATATTATTCATACAAATACATCTTATCATAATTTATGTTTTTTTTTACTTGTTCAAAGCAGATCATTAATAGAATAGTTCAAATGCATATACGTGTGCCTACTAATCTATCTAACAATGAGATAATCATATGATTACTCTGAAGAATACATACCCTTTGATATTTCCTAACTTAAGTAGTTTTTGATTATTTTATAATTAACATAGATACCACAAGTTTTACTGCATCTGAATTTTCAGATATAATAATTCTAAATGTGTAATTTAGAATCAAACAGCGGATTATGGAATCAAACTGTTCAATGGTGATTTTCTTTGTCCATTCTCCTAATTTGTCCAATTCCATTGCAGCCTCCCTGCTTCATCATAACTACTTGCCCCTTCACCTATCTTTGTATTATCCACAAAGCTATCAATTCCATCATCTCTGGGTATAATTAATATAACTCTCTTTGGTCTAGAATAGGAGCTGAAAAAAAGGGACGGAGTGCATGATGAGGTTTCTGTGGATATTCCCCCATTCTCAGACATTGACCAATAAGATCTTATACTGATGGTCACAGACTTGCTGATACCAAGGGAGAAATATCACTGGTGGATGGAGTACATCCATGCATTACATAATATGTGCATTGAACTATACCCCATGCCATGGTTAAACTAAAGTCATGGAAAAACAAAGCACACACACATATAGTCACACACACGTTGACTAGCATAGATCATGTGAGTGTACATACATGCAAGATGGTCAGGAATCTGGAAGCATATTTACACTCATAACATTAAAATCTCAATGCTCAGGAGCCCCAATTTTCTACTTGGAGTCTTATCAGCACAATTCCTAAGAACAACTATAAAAACAAAGACAGATGTAACCTTAATATGCATTGTATTAATATCATTCTAACCTAATTACCTCTTATTCAATTAAAGTGATTAATTATTGCTTGTTTTTAAAACTTTAGTTCTCACATGCAATTTTTTTTGTGTATACCATTACTATCTCTTATAGCAAGAATGATCTTCATATCACATGAAAAAAATCATCTTAACATTTTATACTATATGTTTCTTCAAAAGCAAAACAGCTGGGAAACTAAATTGACTCTTCATTAAATACCTTGCATTATTAGTTTTCCAAACTTTTCATTCTGTTCTCAATTTCTTTCCATTTGTTAAAAGTTGCTAATTTATATATGAAATTTAGTTAGGCTCCTGTCAACACAGACTGCAGCTGAGAGCAACGAGAAACAAGGTGCAGCGAAGATTATGTAAAGGAGAACAATGGAATGTTACCAATGTATCAAAGTTCTAGACAATATAAGTTAAAACAATATATATAAGACACAGGTTTAAAATAAAGGAAGCTTATTAAACCTTCCAGTCTAAGGACAACAATGCAAAACTAAATCATGGCACAAAAAGATTACATCAAATTATACCTGTACTGGGCTATAAATGTTAATTGACACAGCGAGATTAATCATTAACAACAAAGGGAAATTTCACCGATTCTCAGAAGTGTTGACTGCACTCATCCTCAAGTATTTCACTCCAAAATTATTCCAAAGTGATGATGAGGAAAACAAGATGTATAGAATCTGCCATTAGAATCTCCTGTGAACTACATTTTACAAAGATAATGGAGATCCATCAATCATCTCTGGCCAGAAGTGCACTGGAAAAAAGTGAAACAAACTTTTGAAATGACTTCCAAAGTAAATAATTAAATACAGCCATTGCACAATGACAATCACTTCTAACAGTTTCAGAATATACATTACTGGAGTCCATCAGAAAATCATAGGTTCTCTGAAAGTGTCATTACTTACAGTGATGAAATTTTATGCTGTGATTTATACCCTTCCCCAGAGAAAATTCTATTATGAATTTAGTTCCCACAAAACAAAAAAGATAGTTATAAATCAATACTGCCTTTACGTTGGTACAACACACAAGAAAAGCTAAGGTGGTTTCCTGTCTGCAGGTTCAGCTGTAATGATATTGGGTTTGCTGACCGCAAAGTTCGCTACTCCAATGAAGTCCTTAAGCTCTAATCAATATAAATAGCTACAGGTACCCTCACTAAAGGGAGATTACACTGTATCTAACCAATATTCATAGACTAGTTCACTTCCCTGTTTATTCTCCATGGTGAACTTAATTGCCAATACCCACTATTGAAGTGGTGAGTACCTTCACTCTACCAAGCAGTAGACACTTCCAGCTAATTAGGTAGTTTCAAACACAGTTCAATTCTTAAAATACATTTAAAACTCACAGAGGATTTCTTTCATATGTAACACTTACCCAAAAGGCTGGTATATGTCTAGGGAAAATGGAGATCCAGCCACTCACCAACCCACCGCGCAGGTGCTGTGAGAATCGAGTTTATGCCTCGCGCCCGCCAACAGTATCAAACCCACAACAAATACCGTTATGAAATACACTTTAAAGAGTTTACTAAAATTAAAAGAGTATTAGGCAATACAATATATATATATATGGAAAAAAACAAAAGGCACCAACTTATCAAAGTTCAGTCTGTTTAGTGCACTCGTTGGAGCTCAACCATTCGACCCTTCGTCGCTTGCCTCCGACTTCCACGTCTTCCACCCCGGACTCCCCGGTGGTCTTCCGAGCGAACGTCCACCTCCGTCGGCGTCTTTCTCCCGACTCCCCTCACACCAAAAACCCGCGAAAACCCCTCCCCCAAGTTCCCAGCCTCACAAGACACAATAACATTCCCCATTAATTAACAAATGAATACAATTACCATATCAGCCATTCTAAAGCGAAACAATGGCGAGAGAAACATTTATCCGACAAAGAAGCATTCCTACTCGTAACAAACCAAAGAAGCCATTTTGAGTAACATACACAGGACAATGTACACATATAAAAGACTTGCAAATTACAAACCATTCCTAAAACTGAAAGGATTTCCAAAGCACAGGTACATTTCATATTAGCTACAAAGACATACCACTGATGCAAATAAACCAGTTATCCATTGCAGAAATCAAAGGCAGAGGAATGGACTTTTGTTCACTCTGTGTTTCCTTTATGCTTTTTGCTGTCCTTTACACCTTTCCTAAAAAGCCTGAACTTCATTTATACAGTGTAGTTGCCACTTGGGTGAATTTGCTTGGCCCAAAGCCTCCGGCGGTCACAGGTGACCATGGATGTTGCATCCTTGCTGCCTAGATATGCAAGCCAGGGCAGCACAATTTGGAGAGCAAGCTGCGGTCCATGCATCTGATGAAACCAAAGATATGGCAGAGACTGATACAGTTTGGCACCAGAAGCTTAACAGAAGTTGTCAGAGTTGAACTCAATATAGGACTGCATTAGTGAATCCAGCTCTGAATTTTTCCCTCGGGGTTTCCTCCAAAACCTTCCTCATAAGTGGGTATAGCAACAAGGCAGCAGAGGTTTGACATCAGAGTTTTTCTTCTCCTAGTTGAGCTGCCAACCACAGCTGATGAACCACATCTGCCCAAATTGACAGGTTTAGTACACCAGTAACTACTTCTGCCCCCTTCTCCTGTCAGTAGAAATGGTTGTGCTGAGCATAGGAGCTAAGCCACATGTGAAGGCTAGGAATGGACTTGGTTGTGAGAGGCCATTTGAGGTGCACACCATTGGGAGCATTTAATAGGTAGTGGGAGTTTATCCCCATTACTACCTTGGCCTATAACAATCTTAAAGAATCAAGGATGACTTCACACACATGTGATATTCTTTCAAATAAATTTTAACACAAATGATCTAAAAGTTTTTTGGAAATTCAGATCCTATGTACACACAATTAGTGCAGTGAAGATAATTTTTCTGAGTACATAAATCTTCCCACTTATTAATAGATCAGTTATTGTTGTGTTATGTGATTGTTTCTATCTGGTCTGCAAGTTTCTTGAATGAAGCAACTTAGCCAGCATTGTCTGTTTAGAAACACGCCAAATTAAATAGCCCATTGTCTTAAACGGCACCTCTTCGTCAATAAGACAGGTGTTCTGGCCAGCATCCTGTGCTATAAAAGTGCCTTGAACTGCAAATTTGATTTTTTTCAACTTCAAGCTGATTACTGCTTTCCATTTATATTAAGAATTTAAAATTGCCACCAGAAGCTAAATGAAGAATATTAGTTGAAAATTTAATTTAGAACTGTTTGACCTGTGTTTAGCAGCTGCTGTGTTTAGAAAGCATAAAACAAAAGACCCCTTGGCCCAGGAAGTTAATATGCAACACACTGCAAGGGGCAAGTTTGTTCTTATTACTCTGGTTATCTACAAGAGAGTTTACATTTACACAAAGCCATTGTAGAAGCTATTATCAAGTGTCATTTATTGTAACAAATGCTTGAGTGTGAGAGAAGGAGACTTGAAAATGCACACTGCTTGAATGTTGAGCTACAAAGTCAGTGAATACTACATGATAAAATAGCTTGTTGAACCTCATGGAAAGTGCACAAAGGAGTGGAAGTGCAGCTAGAAAAGTATGTCATACATTTGCCATTTGATTCACAAAGTACAGCAAGAACACCAATAATCAATTGAAGTACCTGACAGTAGAAATCCATGTTATTCCCTTTCATTTGTACGCTATTGGTATCTTTCAGTAATTTCAAAAGCCATGCTGCTGCCCTGCAAAACCATTCATTGTTGCTGTGGGATCTTTGCTTTTGTGTTGCACATGCTTTTCAAATGCTGCACTAAAGAGAATGAAGGTCCTCTTCAGCTGGCGATTGGTACTCAGCTAAAAGGAAATGTGATTCACTCTAAGTAATGTAGCCTAACATATAGTGTTGTGTCTTGTCATCCAACATCCATCATTTGAGACTTTATCATCTTTTGCCACCGTAACACATTAGAAGTCGGAGGAAGGTGATGTGTAGTAAGATCGGAATAACCAAGGAATCATGGAAATATAGAAACCACAGTCAGTCATCCAACCCTTTATGTTCTAATATTTGATTGTAAAATGATAGCTAATTTTTCTCCAAATTCAATCTGCTCATCTGATCTGTAACTCTACCCATCAAAATCTATATGGTTCAATTGAACAGCTTTTATTTGGACTATCATAGAAAATGGAGCAAAAGTTCCAGATATCCACAAATACTAACTGAACAATCTAACGTAAATTTCAAGGTAATATTGAGGTTCAGGGTTATTTCATCCAGAGGATGAAGTTTCTTGCCATTTGCTAATTCAAATACTTTGATTATATAAGATTTATTAATTGGATCAATTCTATATACAATGTGGGAAATCAAAATAAAAACAAGTATAGTGATGCAAGCAACTTGTATTAACTTTTAGCTTGAATCAAAGGACAATATATATACCCTAAGGTGTGCAGTCAGAACTGGGTGCAATACTCTTCAGAAGAACCAGAAATCTTTATTGTTGCATCACAAATTTTATTTCTTTGTATTTGAATGTTGGTAAAAATCATATATGGGTTTGAATGAAGGGATTCCCACCTAGAAGTTTGAATATACTGCATTTTCTTTCCATGAATGCCACCTTCAAGTTCATGGCTTTATGTATTTTCTATCATTTAAATATTGCACAGGATATACGGTATTCGCAGGTTTTGTGTGTTGGCAAAACAGAAAAAAACTATAGTCATACAGTAAGTATATACATATATACAGTTCATATTATTTACTCATTAAACACTGAACCCAAATAATTGTCAATGGAGTTGAGAATGGGAGCAGGTGCATTGTAGGCTGGATTTCATTTCAATACTTTCACTGATTAGATTGGGTCCTTACTGTGTCCATGTTTCCAGCTGATGGTGCTTGTTCTGTTTCCCATTTATTTTTTATTATGGACAGGTTACTACTTTTTCAGCACTCCTGTTGCTCAGCCTGAGTAGCCGTGCCAGATGCTGCTTCTTTTTAGTGAAATTAGTCATTTCAATGATGTGAAAAATGCATTGTTCTGGATGCATTCACATTACTTTTCTATCCATGCTGTTTGGCTGAAAGACATGCAAACATAGACAGTAAGAACTTAGAATGCTTACAACAGAGGAGGCAGCTGAGCCAGAAGAAAGCCTTAGTTCCACTTTCCAGTCCCTGTTATGTCATATTGTAAATTAATACATATAAATTAATTGCAATTAATGTAAACTAAGGCATAATATCTGCTGTAGGTAGTCTAAATCTTAGAAGCCTAAAGGATGACAAATATCAGTGCTGCCCATTGGAGCATAAACTTCATGCTTGGTTTGAGGTCTTCATCCTTTAACACCTCTTTCCTCAATTAGTCAAATGCTACGGCTGGCTGATTAGAAGTTTCAAATGACTGGAGACTCACGCAATTTTCTACAGAAATACCGTGGAGAGCATTCTAATTGGCTGTATGGAGGGCTACAGAAATTTTCAAACTCAGCCAGCTCCAGCATGGGCACTGAGCCTCCCAGCATCGAGGACATCTTCAAAAGGTAATGCCTCAAAAAGCTAGCGTCCCTCATTAAGGAGCCCCATCACCCGGAATGTACCTTCTTCTCATTTCTACCATCAAGGGGGAAGTACAGGACACTGAAGACACACACTTAATGTTCTAGTAATTGCTTTAACCTCTCCGCCATCAGATTTATGAATGGACAATGAACCAATGTATTCTATCTCACTTTCAGAAAAAATTTGCTCTCTTTTTGTAAGACTTACTGAAATTAACTATATATTTCTCATTGTAACTTATAGTTTTTTGGTATTATGCATTGCAATGTACAGTTACTCTAAAAAACAAGTTTCATGACAAATTTCTGATATTAAACCTGATTCTGATTCTGAATGTGATGGTGAATTTCAACTTTGATATTTGCCTTCATGATAAAGAAGTTCTTGAGGATGTTTTAGAACATGAGACCAAAAGACTTAGGAGCAGAATTAGGCCATTCAGCCCATTGAGTCTGCTCTGCCATTCTAATATGCTTGATTCTTTCTCTCCTTCCTCAGCCCCACTTCCCGCCTCCTCCCATAACCTTTCATGCTGTGTCCAATCAAAAACCTATCAAGCACTGTTTTAAATATACCCAACAAACTGGCCCCCACAGCTGCCTGTGGTAATAAATTCACCACCATCTAGCTAAAAAACTTTCTTTGCATATCTGTTTTAAATGGACACCCCTCCATCCTGAGGCTGTGTCCTCTTGTCCTAGACTCCAGCATCATGGGAAACATCCTTTCCACATCTACTCTTAGACCTTTCAACATTTGAAAGGTTTCAATGAGATCCCTCCTCATCCTTCTAAGTTCCAGCGAGCACAGACCCAGAGCTATGAAACGTTCCTTGTATGATAATCCTTTCATTCCAAGAATCATTCTTCTGAACCTCCTCTGAAACCTGTCCAATGCCAATACATCTTTTCTTAGAGGAGGAGCCAAAAACTGTCCACAATACTCAAAGTGAGGCCTGAACAGAACCTTATGAAGCTTCAGAAGGTTTCTAGAAGTTCAATGACAAGCTGCTCTAAAAACGCCATCTTGTAGGCATTAAACAAACTCACTCTCTTGAGATCCATTGCCAACCTGATTTTCCCAATTGACCTGCATGTTGAAATCTCCCATGACTATCATAACATGGCCCTTTTTCTACACTTTTCTATTTTTTGTATGTAACTGCCATTAGGGTCCTTTCACCCTTGCAATTTCTTAACTCAACCCGCAAGGATTCAATATCTTCCAATCCTATGACACATCTTTCTACTGATTTAACAGCAGAGCCATGGCACCCCATTTGCCCACCTTCCTAGCCTCCTGATACAATGTGTAACCTTGGACATTCACCTCCCAACTACTCTGGAGACAGAACTGTATAGTGTGGTTGGAAGGATTTTTTTTTTTGCAGATACTAATTATAATTTTCTTCCAATGCTTCAAAGAAAAGACAAAAGTGACTTGGAACTTAGCCATTCAATGTACATATGCAAGAAGTAGAGTCAGTGTGAGTTAAACAGTTTTCCATTCATTTCAAAGTGTGCCATTCATTAATTGACTTCCATCCCTTTGCAGCATACAGCAATGAAATTTTCCTTTTCACTGTTGATCACCAAATTGCAGGCCTATGCCTTAATGTAACCTAGGATAGCACTCTGAGCTGTGCAATTATAACTCCAGGCATTTAATAATCCAAAACTGTACCTCTGATTTAAAAAAAATATTAGTAATTTAAGTCATTTGTTGCATTTTGTGATAAATTGAACCAGCTTATGATGTAAAGCATGATAGACTTGTGTTTATCAAGAATCTGAACTATTCATCTGACCTTTTCTTGGTGGTTTATTTTATTATTCATATCTAATGCATATCTTATTGAATTCAAAATATCTGGAATCTTGTGAATTAGTCAATTACACTCTGAATATTCACCATTTCTCACTTGAAACACTAAAGATTTGTACTGTCATTGCAAAATACAATATCCCTCATTTGTAGTACAAAGCAATGCTGACGAAGGCTGTGAGAATGAGACACTAAAGGAGAATAACTAAATTACATTGTTGTAAGTAAAAAGTTTAGCGGTCTCTGCACAGGACAAATGATAAATTATTCTTCCTGCCACATAAAAGTGCAAATGGAATAGAAGCCTTCAGTGAAAGTGGTGTAAGACAATGAGATAATAAGAATAATAAAAGAAATGGAGGTGAAAAGAGAGACGTATGGGTTGCCAGTTTACAAGATATATTTAAGTAATATTATCACAAGATTGACATAATTTATATGAGACATATTGCTATTGACGGACATAGATTTCATGGATGGATTCATAGTTCCACTCACTTTTCACTTCCAATCAAATTGCCATCTCATGCCATGGTGTATCAAGGGGATTAGTGCTTCATAGAAGTATGTTGAAAACTTCTATGAAGATCTTTGTCCGCATAAATGGACGATTAATCTTCAGGAACTACAAATCCTCAAGACTCAAAGGCAGATGAAAATTATGGCAATTCAATTGAAAAATAACTAAGTCCCAGCCTCTGCAG
Organism: Hypanus sabinus; assembly: GCF_030144855.1. NCBI lineage: Eukaryota > Metazoa > Chordata > Chondrichthyes > Myliobatiformes > Dasyatidae > Hypanus > Hypanus sabinus. Next base: position 41,186,891 of record NC_082719.1, on the reverse strand, counting down.
GGAATGGCAGTTGTCGGGAAAGAAATTGCCATGCAGCAGAATAACCTACAAGCTACTGTCTGCAGAACTTCAATTATTCTGAGGAAATTATATAACCCTTTTCATGAGTTAGGTTTCTTATAAATGCTATTTGTATTTGACATTATATTCAGCTGGGTCAGAAAAAGCAATGTAGTCTACTTGGAAAAATAAATTCAGGAGTATGATAGACCAAAATTGAAGCCTTTCAAATTGCATTTTTCCCCATATTCTTTGATTATCAATGTTTCAGTAATTGAATGTGATTTGTTTATTTATTTGAACCAGAGAAGGCATGATTTCTTATGTGATTGTTATAGCTATATTTATTCACATAAATGTTATGAAAATTTATGTGGATTTAAAAATCCTCTTCCTTGAGTTACTGCTCATATTTCTCTGACTCTCTTTCCCTTTTTGATATCAGCAGCAGTATTTCATCCACTGAGGTTACTAGATCTCTCCATAATCTTACCTAATACATATAAAAAAACTCCTCCAACCTAACTCTTCGATCAGGCCATTGACTATGTCTCCTGAAATGTTTTATTGTGTCACCATCTGTATTCACCATTCCCATCAACTTCATGTCATAGAACATATTGTAAAGTTATATACGTTTTTAAAGGTTGAAGTTATTGCTGTTGTTAAATCCTTTCAACTGAAGGTATACTTCAAGATCCCTTTTGCCTTTAACGGGAATGTATCACCCTTAAGCAATGTACTTTGTTTGGTCAAGCTCAGAACAATTCTGTCCATGGCTGGTGAAGTAAGCACAACCTTCCTTATAATTAATACTCTTGAACTCAGGTAATGTCCTGGTTAACCGCTTCTGCACACTCTCTGAAGCCTCCAGATCCTTCTTCTCATGTGGCAACCAGAACTCCACACAATATTCCGAATGATATGTAATCAAAGCTTTATACAGCTGCAACATGACTTCCTACATTTATACTCAGTGCTTTGAAGGCAAACATGTCAAATACCTCTTTACCTCCCTATCTACTTGTGCTGACACTTTTAGGGAGCAATGGACTTCCACACCAATACTCTGTCTATCAATGTTCCTAAGGGATATTTTTCCTTTTGCATTTGTCTGCCCAAAATACATCACCTCTCACTTGTCTGGATTAAGTTCCATCTGCCATTTCTCCAACCATATGTCCAGCTGCTCTATATCCTGCTGCATCCATATACATCCTATCCGTGTGTGGCATCTGTTGGTCGTGGTCGACCATGGATACTGCACCTCTGGTAGTCACTGGTTTTTCGAGCAGCATCAACTGTGGCTACTGAGGCCAATCCTGGAACGGTAGGCTCTGTCACAGTTGCTGCATGTGTAGGGAGTCGTGGAATTGTTGTCCGCTGTCCGCTGTGTTCTCTGTTTAGCCCTCCACTCCTCAAACTGACTCAGGATCACTCTTTTGCCTTGCTGTAGGTGTTGCTGAAGACTACATCGCCATTTGTTGTGGTCATCTGCTGTAAGCTCCCAGCACTCTGTGTTGATTTTTAAGGCTTTCATGTCGCACTTGCAGAGGTCCTTGAAGCGAAGTTGGGGTCTACCAATGTTCCTTTTGCCTGTTGCTAGTTCTCTGTAGAGGATGTCCTTTGGCAGTCTACAATCCTTCATACGACGGACATGGCCCAGCCAGCGCAGTCTGTGTTGTCTTACAAGCGTGAACGTTGTGGGAAGTCCAGCACGGGAGAGGACCTCAGAGTTTGGGACTTCATCTCTCCAGGTGATGCCGAGGATGCGGCGAAGGCTGCGCAGGTGAAAACTATTGAGTTTCCTCTCCTATTTGGAGTAGATGGTCCAAGTCTCGCTACCATACAGGCTGATAATGCATGCATTGTACACAGCAGTCTTGGTCTTTGCAGTGAGTTTTGGATTCTCCCAGACCCACGAGGAGAGTCGAGCAAGGACCGATGCTGCTTTGCCGATACTCCTATTGATTTCAACATCAAGGGAGAGAGTGTCGTTAATGGTCGACCCCAAGTATGTGAACTCGTGGACCACTTCTAGATTGTAATTGTCAATGGTAATGATTGGTGTCTCCACTACATTCTGGGCAAGGACATTTGTTTTCTTTAGGCTGATGGTAAGCCCGAAGTCCTTGCATGCCTTAGAGAAGCGGTCCATGAGAGTTTGTAGTTGCTGTTTGGTGTGCGAGGTTATAGCAGCGTCATCAGCAAACAGCATGTCACGTATTAAGAACTTTCGCTCTTTTGTTCTTGCTCTCAGGCATGCAGGGTTGAACAAATGCCCATCAGACCAGGTGTGCATGTGGATGCCTTCTGACGATGTCCCAAATGTGTGCTTCAATATCAGAGAGAAGAAGATGCCGAATAATGTTGGGGCCAACATGCATCCTTGTTTGACTCCACTATGAATAGTGAAGGGTTCTGATGAGCTGCCATCGTACTGAACAATAGCCCTCATGTCATCATGGAGTGACTTGACGATACTTCAGAGTTTTGGGGGACAACCGAACTTGAGGAGAAGCTGAAAGAGCCCATACATGCTGACAAGGTTGAATGCCTTGGTTAAGCCAATGAAAGCGACAGAGAGGGGTTTCTGTTGCTCCATGCACTTCTCCTGGAGTTGACAGAGTGAGAAAATCATGTCAACATTTGACCTCCTTGCGCAAAAACCACATTGGGACTCAGGGTAGACCCGTTCTGCCAGAGTTTGTAGACATGCCAGAGTTACATGAGCAAAGACTTTGCTAACAATACTCAGGAGGGAGATGCCCCTGTAGTTGTTGCAGTCGCTCCTATCACCCTTGTTCTTGTACAAAGAGACAATTTTGGAGTCGCGCATATCCTGTGGTACGGCTCCTTCCTTTCAGCACTGACAGAGGACTTTGTGTAAAGGTTGGAGGAGTGAGTTCTTGCAGTGATTGATCAGGTCTGGAGGAATCCCATCATTGCCCGGAGCTTTCCCTGGGACCAGACTGTCAATTGCCTTGCTGAGTCCTCAATAGTTGGTTCGGAGTCGAGTTCATCCATGACTGGTAGACGGTGGCATCAATGGCTGAGCTAACAACAACATTTTCCCTTGAGTAGAGCTCAGAGTAGTGTTCCACCCAGCGTTCCATCAGCCAGCATTCCTAAAAAGCATCCTATCCACATCACCACCAAATGTCATATCATCTGTATCCTGCAGCATTTTCATTCAATTCATTGAGGTATGTTACAAACAGAGACTGCAGCTCTGGTACTTCCAGAATAGACCTAAGGTCAGAGGAACACCTCTCTATCATTACACACTGTTTTCTACAACCTAACTTCTGCACCCTGCAGATCTATTTATCTATTTTATCATGGATCCTATGTGCCTTAACCTTCTGAACAAGTTTACCATAATGGACTGTTATCAAATGGACAACATCCATTGCTCTACACTCATCATATTTCTATGCCACTTTCTCAAAAAACTCATTCAAGTTTGTGAGACTGGACATCCCCCACATAAAGTCATGCTGATTATCCCCAATAAGTTCATTTTTTTTTTTGCAAATTCAAGTAAATCTTGTCTCTAAGGATCTTTCTGTATAATTTCCCTACGACTGACTGGCCTGTAATTTCTTCATTTGTTCTTGCCCATCTAAAACAAAGGAACAACATTGGATTATAAGATTTGGCACTTTGCCAGTAGCTAAAGAGGCTATAATGATCTCTGTCAGGACCTCAGGAATCTCTTTTCTTAATTCCCTCAGTCCCACAGGATTGATCCCCACAGGACTTGGAGACTTGTATACATTTTAAGACACCAGTACAATCCCCTGTCTAAATATCAATTTGTTCTATCTTGTTATTTTAGTGATACAGCTTCTCTAGCCCAATAAGTGGGCGAGGCTCCAAGGGTAGTGTCCCAAACAGCCTCTGACAACCAAGACCAGCTCCTGGCCTCCACGTGTAGCATAGTTTTTATGCCTGGCAGAGGTGGTCTCACTGACAGGAGAAGGGGCAAAGGCGGACCACTGGCGCCTTAAAACCAGTTGCTCCGGGCAGATGGGGCTCGCTAACCACGGACGGTAACTTACGTAGGAGAGGGAAAACTCTGATTTCAAACTTGTGCTGCCTTGCGGCTATAGCCGCTCATGGGAAAGGCTTCGGGAGTAAACCTCGAGGAAAAGTCCGGAGTTGGGGTCTCGAAGGCGGCTGACTGCTGAACCCAGCACTGGCACGGCAACTCCTGTGATGCTGCTGGCACCAAACTGTACCGACTCTCCTCGTTCCTTCGGACCTGTCATCAGCATGGTGGTGTGGGGGGGGGTTCCCACTGCATGGGCAACAGACGGATCTCCATATCAACTCTGCCCTGGCTTGCGCCCTGGAGAAGCCACCCCCAGTGACTACCAGAGGCGCAGTACCCATGGTCGACCACGATCGAAGGAGGCCACACAAGTATGCGACACTAAGTGATCAATTAACCTACTAATCCATACATCTTTGACATGTTGATGGAAACTGGAGCACTTAGAGGAAATTCACACAGTCACGGGGAGAACATACAAACTCCCTACAGACAGTAGGGGAAATTGAACACGAGTTGCCGGTGCTGTAATAATGTTATACTAACTGTTATCTTATGACCATAAGACCATAGGACATAGGAGCAGAATTAGGCCATTCAGCCCATCAAATCTGTTCTGCCATTCTATCATGGCTGATCCCAGATCCCACTCAACTTCATATACCTGTCTTCTCTCATATCCTTTGATGCCCTGACCAATGAGGAAACTATCAACTTTGGCCTTAAATATACCTACAGACTTTGCCTTTACTACATTCTGTGACAGAGCATTCCAGAGATTTACTACTCTGACTAAAAAAACTCTTCCTTACCTCTGTTCTAAAAGGTAGCCACTCAGTTTTGAAGCTGTGCCTTCTAGTTCTGGATACCCCTACCACAGGAAACCTCCTCTCCACATCCACCCTATCTAGTCTTTTCAACATCCTGTAGGTTTCAATGTGATCACTCTGTATTCTCCTAAATTCAAGAGAGCACAGGCCCAAAGCTGCCAAATGCTTCTCATATGTTAACTCCTTCATTCCCGGAATCATCCTTGTGAACCTCCTCTGGACTCTCTCCAATGACAACACATCCTTTCTGAGATATGGGGCCCAAAACTGTTGACAATACTCCAAGTGTGCACTGACTAGCCTCAGCATTATCTCCTTGCCTTTATATTCTATTCCTTTTGAAATAAATACCAACATTGCACTTGCTTTCTTTACCACAGACCCAACCTGTTAACCCTCTAGGAGTTTTGCAAAATGACTCCTAAGTTCCTTTGTACCTTTGATGTTTGAATCTTCTCCCTATTTAGATAATAGTCTGCACTATTGTTCTTTTTGCCAAAGTGTATTATTCATACATTTCCCAATACTGTATTCAATCTGACACTTTATTGCCTATTCTTCCTAATTGTCTAAGTCCTTCTACAATCATATTACTTACTTAACATTGCAAACATCTCCACTTATCTTCATATCATATGCAAATTTTGCCACAAAGTCATCAATTCTATTATACAAATTACTGACAAACAATGAGAAAGGTAGTAGTCCCAATACTGATCCCTGAGGAAAACTGGCAGCCAACCGGAAAAGGCCCCTTTATTTCCCCTTGCTGCCTTCAGTCTTTCAGCTATTTTCTATCCATGCCAGTATCTTTTCTGTAATGCCAGTGGATTTTATCTTGTTAAGCAGCCTCATGAGTGGCACCTTATCAAATGGCTTCTGAAAGTTCAAGTAAATGACATCCAGTACCTCTCCATTGTCCACGCTGCTTGTTTTTTCCTTGAAGAACTCAAGCTGATTTGTCAGGCAAGATTTTTCTTTACAGATATCATACTGACGTTGATTTATTTTATCATTAGTCTTCAAATACCCCAAAACCTCATATTTAATAATAGACTCCAACACTTCCCGAACCACTGCGATTAGGCTAACTGGTCTATAATTTCCTTTCTTTTGCCTTCCTCCCTACTTAAAGAGTGAAATGAAATTTGCATTCTTCTAGTCCCCCGGGACCAAGCCAGAATCAATACATTCTTGAAAGATCATGACCAATGCGTCCATTATCACCTTAGCAACCTCTCTCGGGATTCTTGGATGAAGTCCATGTGGTCCAGGTGAATAAACTACCTTAAGACTTTTGAGTTTGCCTTGCACTTTTTCCTTAGAAATAGCAATGGCACTCATTCCTGCTCCCTGACTCTCACAGACCACTGGTATACTACTAGTGTCTTCCACAGTGAAGACTGATGCAAAGTACACATTAAGTTCAACTGCCATTTCTTTGTCCCCCATTACTACCTCACCAGCAGCATTTTCCAGTGGTCCAATATCAACTCTCGCCAAATTTTACTCATATTGTTATGCATGTGCCACAACTCTGAGGGGCCGAAGGGTACAAAGTCACCCCCCCACCCCTTTTTGAGTATCGCAAGATCGCTATTAATTCGGGTCTGGAAATGAGAGAGAGGAAATGAGAGAGAGACACGCAGAATCCTCAAGGTTTGGAATGTGTCCTGGCCTCAGTGAAACAAAAACCCCTGATAACGACTATTGTCTCTTGGAGACGGAATTGTGTATTGAGTACTGTACTATTCATTGAAGCCCTCAGGGGATGACCAGAGTGGGCTGGTTGAGGGATTGCATCATCCCAACCTGATTGACATCTGAGACCCCATGAGTAAGGATAAAAGAGGGTCTGGGGAACAATTCCTTTAGACGCACCAGGAGAAATGCTAGAAATCCAGTGACAGCGTTTAATAGCGACAGCCGGTGGGGGGCTCATGTGCGTCCTTTCCCTTGCCTGGGATTGGCAGCCTTACCACAGAAGAATGGCTTTAGCTAAAGGAGAGGCCACAAGTGAATGGCCACACCAACAGGACTCCCGACGGATCGAAATCATAAAAGGAAAAGCCGGCAAGTTTCTAAAAATCTCTCTCTCTCCCCAACAAAAGGCTGCAACCTCAGTGAACTGAGTTAATTTTATATTTCCACCGGACAATATATTATCCCCTAGACAACGATAGAGCTATTTCTTATTGATTATTATTATACCCGCACTTTTAGATTTAGTATTGATGACGTATATTATCTGTATGTTTGCATTGATATTATTTTTGTGTATTTTTACCAATAAATACTGTTAAAAATAGTATCATCAGACTTCAATGGACCTCTCCATTTTTGCTGGTAAGTGACCCAGTTACAGGGTTCGTAACAATATATAATTAAAAAAACTTTTATTATCCTGCTTTGTATTATTGTCTAGTTTACCCTCATATTTAATCTTTTCCATTCTTATAGCTTTTTGGTTGCCTTTGGTTGGATTTTAAAAGCTTCCCAATCATCCAATCTCTCACCAACTTTTGCTACCTTATATTCCCTTTCCTTAGCTTTTATGCAGTCCTTAACTTCCATAATCAGCCACAATTGCCTACCCATGCTATTTGAGAACTTCTTCTTCATTGGGTCATATCTACTCTGTGCCTTGTGAACTATTCCCAAAAACTGCAGCCATCTTTGCTTTGCCGTCATCCCCACCAGTATCCTCCTCCAATCCACCTGAGCAAGCTCCTCTCTCATGCCTCTGTAATTCCCTTTATTCCACTGTGATACTGATATATGTGACTTATACTTCTCCCTTTCAAATTGTAGATTGAATTCAATCATATTATCATCGCTGCTTCCTAAGGCTTCTTTCACATTAAGCTCCCTAATATGATCTAGGTTACTACACAACACCCGATCTAAGATAGCCTTTCCCCGAGTAGGCTCAAGCACAAGCTGGTTTAAAAAGCCATCTCATAGTCATTCAACAAATTCCCTCTTGTGTGATCCAAAACCAACCTGATTTTCCTAATCCCCTTGCATATTGAAATCCCCCATTACAATTGTGACATTACCCTTATTACATGCTTTTTCCAGCTCCCTTTGCAATCTCAACTTCACATCTTGGCTACTATTTGGAGGCCTATATATGATTCCCTTAATGTTTTATTCAACTTTGCAGTTTCTTAATTGCGCCCAAAAAGATTCAACATTCTCTGACCCTATTTCACCTCTTTTTAAAGATGTAATTCTGTCTCTGTTGAGCCACACCACCATATATCCTTCCTGCCGGTCCTTTTGATACAAAGTATATCCTTTGATGTTAAGCTCCAAACTATTGTCTTTTCTCAGCCATGACTGACAAATCTCTAACTGTGCCATGAGCTCGTTGACCTTATTCCAAATGCAGCACCTTCAGGCTTGCGTTGCTCACCCTTTTGAATTTTGCCTCTGTGCTACAATTTAGCTCTTCACTCTGTCTTCATTTGTACCTAATCATTGGCTTGTCCTTCCTTACATTCATGTTAGATCCATCATCTACTTGTAAACCTGCTTGCTCATCCTCAGTTCTATCGTACTGGTTACCAACCCCCACCATATTAGGTTAAACCACTCTCAAATGCTCCAGTAAATCTACCTGCAAGAATATTGGTTCCCTGCCAATTTAAGTGCACTCCTTCCCTTTTGTACAGGTCACACCTGCTCCAGAAGAGGTCCCAATTATCCAGAAATCTGTATCCCTGCCCCCTTCTCCAATACTTCAGCCACACATTTATCTGCCACCTCATTCTATTCATATCCTCACTGTCGTGCGGCACAAGCAGCAATCCTGAGATTACTACCTTGGAAGTCCTGCTTCTTAGCTTTCTTCCTAACTCCTTGTATTCTGTTTTCAGGACCTCCTCATTTTTCTACCTATGTTGTTAGTATCAATATGCACCACAACTTTGGCTGCTCATCCTCCTTTTTCAAGATACATCTTGGACACTGGCACATGGGAGTCAAACTAAATCAATAATTGAAAAGATAGTAAACACAGGAAATTCTGTAGCTGCTGGAAATTCAGAGTAATAGTACAAAATGCTGGAGAACTCAGCAGGTCAGCTGCATCTAAGGAAATGAATAAACAGTCGATGTTTCAGATCTTCCATCTGATGAAGGTTCTTGGCCTGAAATGTTGTCAGTTGATTCCTTGAAATGAAAATAATCAGTTTCTGGAACTGGCCCATTTTACCATCGTCCTAAGATATAAATATATCCCTCCCTCAGATCACTATTATCAATGTCCTTCTCCAAGCAGAAGTCAAATAGATTCCTATTTACCTGTTCTGATGTTCCAGCATGTCGATCCATGGCCTTCTCTTGTGCCAAGATGAAGCTACCCTCAGGGCAGAGGACTAACACCTTATATTCTGTTTGGGTATGCTCCAACCTGCTGGCACTAATAACGATTTCTCCTTCAGGTGAACAGATTTTTCCCATCACCCCTCTCTTCCTCACTTTGACCTTTAACTTCTTCTCAACTGCCTATTACTTGCCCTGGGTCACCTCCTCCTTCCCCTTCTCCTGTTCTCCACTCTCCTATCATATTCTTTCTTCTACAGCCCTTGACCTTTCCCACCCACCTGGCTTCATCTATTACCTTCCAGCCAGGCTCTTTTCCCTTCCTCCACCTTTTTATTCTGGCATCATCCCTCTTGCTGAAGAAGAGTCTTCACCTGAAATGTCGACTGTTTTACTCTTTTCCATAGATCTTGCTGACCTGCTGAGTTCTTCCAGCATTCTGTGTGTGTTGCTCCTTATATACCTGTTTCTTTTCTCTCTTAATTTTTCCTATCCACTAAACCACCTAGCTCCATCTGCCCAATACCTTTGTTTCTATCCTTTCCCCACCCCACATTTTTTATCTGCCCTTCGACCCCAGCACACTTGGTTTCATCTATCGGCTACCAATCTTGATTTTATCTCTCTCTCTCACATTAATATTGACTGTCTTCTGTCCTCACTTCAAACTATCAACTGGAATTGTCGACCCATACAAAATGCTGGATTTATAGAGAGACAACATTTTAGGCTGAGACTCTTCACCGGTCTGGAAAGGAAGGTGGAAGAAGCTAGAATAAGAAGGTGGGAAGTCAGGAAGGAGTACAAGCTGGAAGGTTTCAGATGAAGCCAGATGAAAGGGGATGAATTGAGATGTTGGAAAGTGATAGGTGGAAGAACAAAAGTTCTGAAGGAGAAGGAGTCAGATTGGAGAGGAGAGTGGTCCATGGAAGAAAGGGAAGGAGGAGACACACCAGAGGAGGTGATAGTAGGTGAGGAAAGGAGAAGGGGTAAGAAGAAGGGGAGAGAAATGATCAGAATTTGGAGGAAATGATGTTCAAGCTATCAGATTGGAGGTCACCCAAACTGAATATAAGGTGCTGCTGCTCTAACCTGAAAGTGGTCTCATTGTGGAGGCCAGGGACTAACATGTCAGAATGGGAATGGGGAGTGGAATTAAAATAGCTGGTTACTGGGAAATCCATGGTATTGCGGATAGAGTGAAGGTGCTGTTGACCATTCCAATGTTCCACAGATGCTGCTAGACATACTGAGTTCTTCTACAGGTTTATTTTTTACTGCAATAATCTTGTTTTTAATTAATTCAATATTTTGCTTGTTTATCTGTTCTACTGGGAAGCTTATAGTTTATCCCCATCATCCCCACATCTCACGTTCCTGAATTACATCCGTATAGCTGGATAAGCCCTCCAAGTTGTCTTCTCCTAGTACAGCTGTGATATTCTCCATAATCTGTATGTTATCTCTCCCCAGCTCTTTACATCCCACTGTCACATCTGAGGAATCATTACTTTGGAACATTTGCAGCCAGTTCCACTCTGTTCTCAGCCAAGTTTCTGAAATGGCCACAACACTATAGTTCCTAGCAGCAGAGCTTGCATTTTCTCCTTGTGACTGTGTGGATTTCCTCCAGATGCTTTAATTTCCTCTTACTTTTTCAATATTTTTATTAATGTATACAAGAATATATAACAAATAAAGAGTATATATATAAAAAAAATTACTAACAGAATACAGACAATAGAAAAATTGAACTGTATAGGACTGAGTAACATACGTGTATATAGTACTCTGGTAATGATTACTAATACTGCAAATTTATAAAGAGTATACATTATTAATTTTATATATATAAAAAAAATCTAGCCCCTACCAAGAAAACCAATGGGTAAGAAAAAGGGAAAACAATTTTTTTTAAAAAAGTGTTGCTAAGTTGTTAACAAAGAATAACATAATTAATAAAATCTATGTAGAAAAAAAGCCTCACAAGTTAGAGTAGTAGCTCATAAAAGGACCCCATGTCATATAAAAGTACTGTACTGAATTAGAAATAGAACACCGAGTGGTTAATTTCCTCTTGCATGCCAAAGATTTGTGGATTTGCATTTTACTTGCCACTTTAAATTGCTCAAAACATGTGGGTGGTTGATAGAACCTGGGTTTTCAAAAGAGAAAACAATGTAAGGAATAATGTTTATGTGACTTGATAGGACAAAGAGTCTGTTTCCATACTGTGTATTTCTATGACCCTATGACTTTTAGAAAACAGCATTATTCTGGTCCAAAAGTAAGCCATTGTCTATGGAGTTTAGACATTTAGACCCATTCCCTCATGTTTTCCTCATCACACTGCACATTATTTATTCTTCAAGTCATATCTCATTCCACTTTGAGGCCTATTTAAATGTTTTCACATCCAATGAATCCTGGACTACAATCATTCTCAGTGTAATAAAGATTTTCCTCACGTCATCCAGCTAACTTTTGCCTTTCACTGTTATTTTGTGTTTCATGGTAATTGAATCCTTACTAAAAGGGTTTCTACTGCTTGTAAACCCTCAAGTATAATGTATGATTCTCAGACTTATTTTTAATATTTGCCTACAGGTGATAGATTATATTTCATCCTGAATACTATTTAAGTCTATCTGTCACCATTCCTGAACTAAAGAAGGCAATTAAAAGTCAAAAATATTGGTGTGTCTAGAATTATATGTAGAACAAGAAAGCAGATTTCCTTCCCTGAAAGATAACCATTGTTTTTACCACATTCCAGTCATTTTGTTGATGCTATAACTGAAGTGTATTTGTTTAATAATTTGAGTATTCCAAACAAGGTAACTCTCAGTGAAAGAAATACTATTATAGAAACTTATTGAAAGCCAATAAATCTCTCAGACTGTGGTTAAAAATGTGAAAGTAGTGGTGATGGAGACAGTTCATTGGTTCACAGTCACCTTCCAAATTGATGCTAGGAAGGTTCCCACAGTTTGGGATGTGACTAAATAACCTTCCAGTCACATTAAAGAAAGAAAAGAGAAAAGAGGGAGGTACAGACTAGTTAGCAGAATATCATAATAAGAAAAAAAGCTAGAACATAGCATGGAGGAAGTGCTGACAGGAACCATAGAATTGTGCAGAGGCAAAGTGAATTTGTGATTTGGAAGACATGCATGACTAATCCAATTTTTAGATTATATCTAACAAAACAGATACTGAGGGAGCTGTGGAAGTTCAGACTTTAAAGAGGAATTCTGGATTATGGAACAAATTAAGCATATGGGATTCAGTGTAATTGGTAAACCAAAATGAGGACAGACAATAAAGCACAGATATAACAATATATACTCAGCAGCCAGTTTATTAGGTACCTGTTATGTTTTGAAACTTCAAAACATTAAATTAATTCAAAGTCATGGGAGTCCAAAAATACATGTGTATGCTACAAGTTTACTTTAAACAAACCACAAATGCATCACAAGATGGAATGATGACATATGCAATTAACATATTTATACATATAACCTGTAATGATTTAAATGAACAGGAATGCTTAACCGATATATATATATATATATATATATATATATATATATATATATATAGAAGATTACTCAAATATAACTGAAATATAAAATACACAATACTCCTCCACGCTTAGCTGTAAATTCCAACTCCATAGAGAATGGATCTCAAATATATACAAAATACATTATATACAGACATCCTTAGCAGAGTAACTTTTAAATTATTCCATTCAGACTTAAATATTTATTCACTATGGAGGATTTCTTATTTTTGTTGGATAGTGTCTTTCCTGATAAAATGGGATCATTCTGCTTGGAAGATTAAATTTGTGGCTGTATGAAACAATCTCAGGTTCTGGGGCCTCCTCTGTAGTGGTTATAGAGGTTGACTCTGAGACTGTGGGAAGTGATTCTGACAACACTGAACACCTTTATTCTCCTTTTCTCTCTCTGGATCTACTTTGATCCCTTTCATTGTCATTCTCACATTCTTGTTCTCTTTCTTGTTCACCTCCTTTCTCTCCATCTCTTCCCTTCTTTTCTTTTTCTAGTTTGTGCATCTTGATCTTGGAAAGGCTCATTTAGTTCACTGAAGTACTCTCTTGTTAATCCTCCTATTGCACTCTTTATGAACTGATCTCTCCTCTTGACTTCTTCATTCACAATATCATCTGATGAATCTTCTGTTTTTCTATCTACATTGACTTCTTTCCTTTTGTCCTTCCATTCATCCAGCTGGGTTTTGGACTTTGCGTCTACTTTTACAAACAGCATTTTGTCACCCATTTGAAGCACATAGAGTAGATTCTGGTTCTTTATACTCACAAAAGCCAAATGTTTGCAACTTCCCTGAATCTCCTTGAACTATTTTCCAGATTAAAACCAAGCCACATTTTGCAGGTAATTGTCTGATTAACATTTCAGATATGTTGCTAACAAAAACTGTTGTAGTCAGACTTTGTCACTTTCACGCTTCCACTGAACAGTATGGTCCTTCTTTGGTCCAATATGCTTTCCAACCAGATGCACAGAGATTTACACCAAGAACTTTTAGTCCTCGGTTGGGCAATTGTTCATGGTATTCGGCATGGAGGCAGTGTTGCATAATCCAGTGCCTTTCTTAATTTACTATCATATGGCTTCATTGCAGTGGATGTGACATGCAAATTGTAGATAAATTTTCAACCAAGTTGTAGTTGTCTCAGCCAATCATGCCCCCACAATGCTGGTCCTTCTGTTTTTTGTCCATATATAGGCTCAATGTGGCTTGTTGGTTGTTGTAATTCACTGCTACAGATGTTATTCCCACAGGAGTTATCTTTTTGCAAGTGCAAATTGCAAATTTGGGTATCTTCAGGCTTCAGTTCAGTATGTTTGAATTGTCATTCAGACTCATTTTGTGGAATGACTGAAACAGTCAAGCCAATATCCAATTCCATTCACCTTTGCCATAAGCAATATCGCTTAACTATTGTTAATTTTCACACTGTAAATTGCAAGGCTACACAATCCTGTGTCACTCTTGTCATTATCAGATTTTACATCAACAGCAAACAGATTAGTGCTCTTTCTGAAACTGCAACCTGACTTTTTAGCTTTTTTTAAATTCCCCATGCAGACCATTTATTCTTGTTTGACTGACATGCTCTATGTGTGCGTCCTACTTTGTTGCATTTTCTGCAAGTTTCACCTTTAAATCTGCATTTGTTTGGTGTATGTGAGCAACAGCCAGAATGGTAGCACAGATAGTTCAGCCAGGCTGGTTTCTGTTTAGATGCTATAATTTTGTTCACACTCATTTTCATTCCTGAATGTAACTCAATTGCATCTCTGTCTGCCCTTTCCATTGAAACAGTGACATCCATTGCTCATTTGAATGTAAGCTATGCTTCATTTTTTGAATGCTTTCTTTTAAGATTCAAAAACCTAAACAATCTCTCACTGTATCATTAAGACCATTATCAAACTGACAATGCTCAGACAATCTCTTCAATTCAGATATGAATGCTAAAATGGACTCTCCTTCCTTTTGACTCTGGTTATGAAACCTGAAGCATTCTGTAATGAACAATGGCATTGGTTCTAAGTGTTTCAACATGACTTGTACAATGGCATCAAAGCTTATCTGTGATACTTCTGGTGGTTTGGTTGGGGCAGTTAAACTTCAAAGCAAACTGTATGCCTTTAAATCTAATGCACTAGGCAAAATTGGCACATGCTTTTCTTTAGCTATTTCATTTGCTTCAAAATACTGTTCCAATAGTTCAGTCTACATGAGCCAATTACCAAGTATAATCAAACACATCAATCTTTCTGATGTAATCAGACATTTATGATTTTTCCATGATTAGTATCACCTGGTACTCACTCTTTATAAACACTGAATTCTTCTGTTTACTATCTTAAAAAAACCAAATAATTTCTTCCTTTCTAAAGAACATGTGGTGCTTGCTTTTGTTTTGAACTCAACCATCTCTGTACATGCTCGGGTACTTCCTTATTCAACAAAGCTCTCCTTCCCACTGAGCTTTGTATTATTTTGAATGTCTCGTTGCACTTAACAGGTCAGTAGCCATGTCAGATTTGTATAAAAAATACCCCATCACCAATGTTACGTTTTGTAACATCAAAACAAAAAATTAATTCAAAGAAACTCATGGGAGTCCAACAATACAGATGTATATTTTGAGTTCACTTTAAGCAAGGGACACCTGCATCACATGATAGAGTGATGACATATTCAATTAATGTATTTAAGCACATAACCCATAATGAATTATTAAATGAACAGGAATGCCTAATCAATGAATATACATCAAGATTATACAAATATAACTGAAATATTAAATACACAACAGTACTTCTTATATCTAATAAGATCTCTACTGAGTGTATTTCTGTATGCTCGTGGTCTTCTGCTGCTGTAGCCTTTCCACTTCAAGGCTCTTCTGCACACCATTGTTATTTGAGTTACTATCACTTTCCTGTCAGCTTGAACCAGTCTGGTCAGTCTCCTCTAACCGCTCTCATTAACATTTTGCCCATAGAACTGCCACTCAATAGATGTTTTGCCCCTTTTCAGATGATTGTCTATAAACGTCAGAGATTTTGTGTGTGAAAATCCCAGAAAGTTATCAGTTTCTGAGATACTAAAACCACCCTGCCTGACACCAACAAGCATTCCACTGTCAAAGTCATTTAGATCACACTTCCTCCCCATTCTGATGTTAGGTCTTGATAATTACTGAACATCTTGAGCATGTCTGCATGGTGTTATGCATTTTATACCACAGGATTGGCTGATTAGATATTTGCATTAATGAGCAGGTGTGCAGGTGTACTCATTAAAGTGGCCGCTGTTCTATACTTATGTTGCAAGACTGTGGCTAGTGAGGCTCTACAGGACCGTTACTATGGTCCCAGTTGTTTAAAAACTCTAACTATGAAGGAACCAAGATGGGTACCCAAACGGTTGTGAGGCGAATCTAATGAGGCTCCCGGAGGATATAAGCAGGCTAAATGAATGGGCAAGGGAATGTCAGAGGAATATAAATTTTAAAAGTGTGAGGTCATCAATTTTGGCAGATAAAACAGAAAATTAGCAGTGTTTTTTTAAAGAGTGAGAACTTGAACAGTGTTCAGAAGGACTTAGATGTCTTTGCATGCAAGTTACTGAAAATTAACATGTGGGCATCTCAGACAATTAGGAAGGTAAATGGTGTATTGGCCTTTAATATGATTTGAATGTAAGAGGAAGGTCTTCTCATGGGATTGTATAGGGTCCTGCTGAGATCATACCTAGATTACTGTGTACAAGTATTATATCCCTACCTAAGGAAGGACATACAGTAGATTCTGGTTAATTGGGCTATCAGTTAATTGGTGCAGCCACTTTGTTGGGGCAACTCTTAAAGAACAAAAACTAATTGAGAAAATAGCCAGGATTCCTTTTATTTATCTTGGACTATGCCACTTAATTGGGACAAGAGGCTGTTTCTGAACAGTTTCTAACTGGCATCGATTGAGTGCATTTGTGTGGCCATTAGACACAACATTGTTCTTAAATAGCATTAGTTTCATGTTTGTCTGTTCAAAAAGCAGTGAATTTTGTTTCAGATGGATGGCGAAAAATAGGCAGTAAGTCAACTCAGAACCTTTTTGCTTACTACGGGTCCAAACATGCAAGCTTGGAGATACCAGAAATGGCCAGGAGTGGAAATAACATGATTTCACTACTTCAACATTAGGAATTATGAGGAATTTGAACGTATCAACAATCATCTTGAATGTTGCAATGAAAATGAAAATTACAAGGATATAATCATTGTAAGCATTGTATGAAGGCATTCCATTTTCTGTACAAAGTGTCCTTACTGATTTTGTTCATTTACAGTCAATCAAAAGAACATGACTGTGTACACTGGATGAATTCTCCCTTCAATAACTATTAGGAATTAATACACAGTTGTATACTATTTTAGTACTATTGGTAGTGTTCTAATTTGTTTTGTATTTCATTTAAATGAATTATTTCCTACACTGTTAAATGATAGTTCTTTTTAATATTTTTGAACTGTTTCCTGAAACTCTGCCTAATTGGGGCAGCGACTAAATTGGGCCAAAATGCATTGGTCCTGATGTGTCCCTGTAACGTTCTCCTTCGCGTGTCACGAAACGCCGAATTTAACGTCAAGATAAACCAGTTAATAAGAACCAGATCGCAGTAAGATTAACCATTTACTGTTCACTCTTCACATTAACATATGGTGAAAACTGTTGATAAAACAATACAAGATTGATACAGTATTTGTTCCTTCCTTAATATCACATTTCAAGTGTAAATACTTGCAAAGGTGACTATAACTACATTACACTAAGGTGCAGTATACAGGGAGAGTTTACCTGCTCCATTGACTACTTTAAATACACTTCCATGCAAACTATCCGTGACTCTTTAACTAACGAAAGCATAAACATTATCTACCGTCATTACTTCTAACAGGATCGGCATTAACATCTTAGTTCAATATATCGATTATCTATTAACTTACAGCGTTGCTCTCACTGTGATTTCTCATGCCTGCAAAACTACTTCTGCTCAGGTGAGCCTCGTGGTAAGCCCCCACCCTCGCGCTAATTTCAAACCGGTATTTTCCCACAAGACGCGGCGAAACCGGATGTGACGTCATCACATGCCGATATATTTTACATGCAATGAATATACTTTAAACACTTCTAATTCTAACTAGAAAATACTATTGAATGAATTACTAAGCGAAAATATTATAAACTAAATAACTGTCGTAAAGACAGCACACTCCCCGCTTGACCTTCGTAAGGTCACAATGAGCAGAGTACAAACTTAGTCTCTTAATCAGTCATTGGGTAGAAGTAGAAGAACTTCTGTAACTGGCCTTTGGTAAATTTTCACATCGCCTTGGTCGGTAGTCTTCAATTCGATCTTCCTGACATGTCCATCCTCGCTAGGGAATGTAGCAGTGATTCTGGCCGTTGGCCAGCTGTTGCGGGTGATCTGCTTGTCCCTGAGCAGGACTAAGTCTCCAACTTGAAGATTCCTGCGGGGTTCTGTCCACTTTCGTCTCTGTTGCAACGAGGGTAGATATTCCTGTCTCCAGCGGGACCAGAACTGATTCGCCAGAGCCTGGACTTGTCTCCATTGCTTTGTGTACAAATCCTTGTCTGGGAAGTCTCCTGGTGGAGGAGGTGCTCCTGCCTTCTGCGTAAGGAGCGTTGATGGCGAAAGTATAAAGGGGTTTTCTGGGTCAAAAGACACAGGTAGGAATGATTGTGCGTTTATAATGGCTGTGCATTTAGGGTGCACAGTACCTCGTGGGCCAATCGGGTGTGTTGCTGCATCTCAGGTTTCCTTTTCCGGGTTTTCCGTAAGGACATGAACCGTTTGACTGCCTGCTCTTTGTTATCTGGTGAGCGCTGGCGTGGTTCTCTGAAAGGCAATGGGGCAACCCCATTATTTGCTTCATCTCTGAAGACCTTGGTGTCTTTGGTTTTTAAAGAAATGGTATCTTGAGCTGATTGTGCAAGTTTGTTGTCATACTTCGTTTGAGCGAAGACTGACTGGCCCAGCGACTCGTCGCTTGCCTCGCGCTTGTTAACGCCTTGTTGTGCTTCCTTGATATACATGGAACTTGTGCAGGGTTGAAAAATCGAATGGCGACCACCCTCTAGCACATTGGTCTTGAGTGTGTCGACCGTTGGTTTGTGTACGTCACCGAGACACACCTCTCCTATCACCACCCAGCCCAGATCCAGACGTTGCGCGAAGGGGGCGTCGAGTGGTCCATTGACCTGCTGCCTAACCTTGAGTACCTGGATAACATCTCTTCCTAATAGCAGGAGTATTTCCGCTTTCGGATCCAGTTCTGGGATGTGTTTGGCGATGTGGTGGAGATGCGGCTGGTGTAGCACCGCACTTGGTGTCGGGATCCCAGCGCGGTTATTCATGATTTCATTGCACTCTAAGAGCGGAGGGAGACAGATGACGACTTTACCATCCAGGGACTCGATCTGGATGCCTTCTGCCTTCCTTCCTTGGGTTTCCATGTTGCCTGAGCAAGTTTTGAGGTAGTATGGGAACCGCTCACTCTCAATGTTGAACAATTTAAAGAACTCTGGACTGACTAGTGAACGATTGCTCTGATCGTCCAGAATCACATAGGCTTTGATGGCCTTGTCTTTGGCTCCTTTAGGGTACACCTTAGTGAGGCAGATCTTGGAACAAGAACGACTTGACTGAGCTTGATCGCAGACTTCTGTACAGTTCGAGCTGACAACTGTTGTCCTGGGGTGAGCCTCTCCCTCCCCGCCGTCCTGTTGTTGGGGAGAAGGAGCACTGTCGGTTTGCGGTGACAGGCCGGGATGCATGGCCCCGACGTGATCCGTGCTATCACATTCCGGACACTTCACGGCGATCGTACACTCTCTGGCGAGGTGAGAGGATGAGGAACAGCATCTAAAACATATTCTGTTCTCCTTGAGAAGAGCCGTCCTCTCTTCAAGGGGTTTTTCCCTAAACATTCTGCATGCTTTCAGGGGGTGAGGTTTGTTATGCAATGGACAATACTCGCCAGGGTCGTTGTTAGTTGTAAGGGCTTCAGTCTTGAGCACTGACACGGGTTTATCAATGTTGAAAACATTCGAAGAGGATCTACCTGGACCCACGAGGCTAGGGTCGTTTCGCCTCTTCGCCTCCTTGCACACAAACTCAGTGAGGTGCTCAAGGGGAGGAAATCGACCACCGTGGTCTTCCTTGTACTCTGAGGCAACAGTCAGCCACTTGTCCTGCAGCCCAAATGGAAGTTTGTCCACAATTGGTCTAATCCCGGATGGAGTATCTAGGTATACTAGACCAGCTGAATAGCCATCTTCTTTGGTGCCTTGGATCTCCATGAGCAAATCTCCGAATTCTCTTAACTTAAAGTGATCTTTGGCTGACACCTTAGGAAAGTTTTCCAGACGTCAATATAGCGCCGCTTCGATAATGTCGGGGGCCCCATATCTCTCCCAAAGTCTCTCCCACGCTTCGCTTAAGGCTAGCTCGGGTTTGTTGATGTACACTGAACGCATGCGTCTCACCTGGTCGCGTGATTCTTTCCCCAGCCATTTCGCCATAAGGTCCAACCTTTGGGTTGCACTGAGCTGGACCCCGTCGATCACGTTGGTGAATGTGGAGTGCCATGCACAGTAATTTTCGGGTTTATCGTCAAACTGGTACAGTCCCGAAGTGACGAGATCCCGTCGTGCTAAATACTGCAGCGTGGGATCGGCTGTAAGCGGCATGCGGGCTGGAGAAGTACATTGGCACCTATATGACTGAGAACGCACGTTTCTCATGGAATTTGCCATCCTGGATTCGACCTCCGCATCTCTTCACATCGAACTTTGTAACTTTGGTGTCAAAAAATATCGGTTGTCAGCTCTTTCATTCTTGACTTCATCACGGAGTCGCGAGGGTAAATTTTCTTCCTCGTAGCTGGGGAAGTTATCGAATAGGTATGGAGAGGGGAGACGAGCCTGCCAGTCTGTTTGATATTGTACATAGTCGCTTGTGCGTTCCAGTCTGGTCCTTTCTAAAGCAGATCTTGCTTCGGTCAGATCACGCGACCCTTCAGCTTCTTCTATGTACTCTGCTTCCGCCATGGCAGCTTCTCCTTCTCTTTCTAGCTGCAGCACTTGCAACTCTGTCGATATTTTTGCCATTTCCAACTGGGTTTCGGCTTCTCGGGTGTCCCATTCCTTCTGGGTTTCGGCTTCTCTGGCGGCCCATTCCAACTGGGTTTCGGCTTCTCTGGCGGCCTCTGCTCTTTGTCTGGTGGCCCTTTCGGCTTCTCTGGCAGCCTTTTCTTTCTGGATTTCGGCTTCTCTGGTGGCCTGTTTCATTTTCAAAACTGCTTCTTGTCTGGCGTAACGCAGTTGCACTCTGGCAGCTTCTGCCTTGGCTCTTGCCTGGGTGGACTTACTTGATGTTGGTTTACTGCCCTTGTCGCTGGGCGGCGTCGACTTGATGCTGGATTGAGCTGACATTGCAGCACTTGAAACACCTGATAATGCTGCTTTTTCACTGTAACGTTCTCCTTCGTGTGTCACGAAACGCCGAATTTAACGTCGAGATAAACCAGTTAATAAGAACCAGATCGCAGTAAGATTAACCATTTACTGTTCACTCTTCACATTAACATATGGTGAAAACTGTTGATAAAACAATACAAGATTGATACAGTATTTGTTCCTTCCTTAATATCACATTTCAAGTGTAAATACTTGCAAAGGTGACTATAACTACATTACACTAAGGTGCAGTATACAGGGAGAGTTTACCTGCTCCATTGACTACTTTAAATACACTTCCATGCAAACTATCCGCGACTCTTTAACTAACGAAAGCATAAACATTATCTACCGTCGTTACTTCTAACAGGATCGGCATTAACATCTTAGTTCAATATATCGATTATCTATTAACTTACAGCATTGCTCTCACTGTGATTTCTCATGCCTGCAAAACAACTTCTGCTCAGGTGAGCCTCGTGGTAAGCCCCCACCCTCGCGCTAATTTCAAACCGGTATTTTCCCACAAGACGCGGCGAAACCGGATGTGACGTCATCGCATGCCGATATATTTTACATGCAATGAATATACTTTAAACACTTCTAATTCTAACTAGAAAATACTATTGAATGAATTACTAAGCGAAAATATTATAAACTAAATAACTGTCGTAAAGACAGCACAGTCCCAATTAAATGGATTCCCCTGTACAATAGAGGGAGTTGAACGAAGATTTCCTGGATCGGGGCCATTGTCCTGTGCAAAGATATAAGATAGACTAGAGTTCAGAATCATAAAAGATAACCACATTCTACCAGACAATAATCTTATAGAGCTTGTCAGGGATGTTGAAAGGATAAAGTTTTCTGCTTATGAAGTTCTGCTTGGCCCTAGAGCAAAGTGCCAGATATTCAGCACTGAGATGAAAAGAACTATGTTCACCAAGGGAAGGATGAATCTTTGGAATTCTCTATCTATGCTGTGAAAGTCAAAACAGTGAATATATTCATGGTTAATAAATGTTTGGATATGAAAGGAATTGAGATTGTGGCACTGAGGTTAAGTAGCCATTGTCTTATCAAATGGGGAAGCAGATGTAAAGACTGAAAGACCTCCTGCTTCTATGAATTAGATTAGAGGTTTGCTTAATGGTAGATTAACTTCTGCATCCTTGGATTCTATAACTCTTTAAAATTATTATCTCTATCTGTCCATCTTATGGCTACCTTTTTCATGGGTGTTCATACATACTCCTTTTATAGCTATTTTGGCCCACCATTCAGCCAGCATGAGAGGAGTTTGCCAACTGTTTGGAAGCAAGAGTATTTTGGGACAGAAGTACCCTCCCTCATAGGACAGCAGTAAACTGTTCTAAACTTTAATGCTTGTAGAGCCTAGGATGGTAACTTACAAGCATTGAAAGCTAAACTACAGATGTCAGATGCACTGCTTTCCTCTGAATCAGCAGCATCTTGCTAGTCTACTGGTAGACTAGCAGTTCTAAATGGATGCAACAAGGTTTAGATCCATATCCCTTAATTCAGTTCCAAAAAGGTCTGAAGAAAGAATGCTGTTCCAAAGGTCTAAGGAAAGAATGCATTACAGGCGTTTTCTCAGGCTTAGTGCCACTAAGTGAGGGGTCAATGCTATTAGTGTGAACTGGGCTCCATTTGTTCGAGAATGCAGCTGGGAAATATTGAAGTCTGAAATGAAGTTGCAACAAGTTCCATTCATTTTGCAATGAGAAGAAAAATAAGACCTCATTGATTAGGTCAGTGAACTAAATCAAAACTCAGGTGATAAGTTACTCACTGGAAAAAGACACGTTCAGTGGCCACATGCTTTATGAGACTTATCCTTCTTTTCATGGCAATATCCATGATAACTAAGACCAATTTCTTCCTCAGAAAGACAGCTGGGAAGAAATCATTGAACACTACATCACAGAAACAGATGCTTCAGCCCACACTGAACTGATATTCTGTTTAATCCAATTGACCCACACCTGGGCGGTAACCTTCCATATTCCTCCCAACCATGTACTTACTAAAGCTTCTCTTAATATTTGCCATCAAACACATATTCACCACTTCCATTGGCAACTTGTTCCACACTCACACCACTCTCTAAATGAAGAAGTTCCCCTTCAGTTTCCGCTTAAATATTTTACCTTTCATCCTTAACCTTTGACCTCCAGTTCTAGTTTCACCCAACCTCTTTGGAAAAAAAACCTGCTTGCATTAACCCTATCTATATCCTTCATAGCAGATGTCTTTGTCTATGTTTTTGTTTGGTGCTCAGTGCGAGCGATGTATTAGTATCCACAATCCTTGGTGGCATGAGCAGCTCATTGAGTTTCATGCACACTGGACTTCTGTCCCAATTGTGAGAAAAATTGCACTCAGCACTACAGTCACCTCCTTCAGTGCTGCTCCATTAAAGAGATTTATTTGCTGTAAGCTCTGCAAATGATCTGCCTTCTATCTATTCTAATGGAGAAATATTGGCAGCAAAATTATCAATGTTCACTGTCATTATAATGTGAAATTGACAGCAGCTTCGGGAATTCTACATGGATGTAGTTTAATTCAAAATATCAATGCTTCCAATATTGATTCAGCCTTACACTAGACTATACCGATTACAACCTTCTCATCTGAGTCAAGGGAAATCAATTGCACTGACATTAACTTACACAATTCAATAATTAGTCTTGCGGTAATCTAAAGCAAAATTTTTTAAGAAGTTGCTGAATATTTGAAATGAAAATAGAAAATGGAGGATGTTTCAACAGATCAGGTAAAATCTATGCTGAGAAAAACAAAAGAAGTTGTTCAGGTTGCTGACTATTTGTCAGTACTCATGATGAAAGGGCTTCAAGCTGAAACATCAACTGTTTCCTTTCTCCACAGATGCTGCCTGACTCACAGAGTATTTTCAACATGTTGTTTTATTTTACTCTGGCTGTAATATACCTTCAAAGTTATGCATTTTTCCATGGGTTCAGTGTATTCATAATGACACACTAAACCATACTTAGAAAACTCCCTCATATAACAATGTTATATATGTTTTTGTAACTTAAGCAAATTTTACAGAAATAAAAAATGTGTATTCATTTTTCATCTTCTATGTTAAATAGATTCATGTGTTCTAGTTATAATTTAGCCTTCTGAAGAATGCTTAATGTTCAATACAACTTGCACTTTTTCCACCCTGCTCTGGTGCAGGGAGAAATATTGACTGCTCGGGCTGCTTGATGACAACAAAGATCACCCTGAAATGCAGCAGTTGTCAGAAAAGCTGATGCTCTCATCCATGAAATTATTAAGACATTTTTGGCAAAATTTCTCTGAGGCTACAGGAGAGAACTGTTCTTTGCTCCTCACTGCAAGTTCTGCACCAATAAGTAATCAGATAAATGCACAAAAAGTAAAGTTATAATTTTCTTTGGAGTGAATTAGCTTCCAAACTTCACAACTGTTCAAACATTGCAACATTGTTTTGTATAATCAAAGCTACTACAACATTAATATATTTAATACATGGGCAGTATTTTGTGTCAATTATCACTTTGTTGGAAATATAAATGATGGTGTTAAAACCCATATCAGGGATCAAGTTCATCTGGAAAGCACTCATAAAGTCATGCAAACATTATGAAAGATCAAAAGTCTCTAAAAACAACAGAATAATTTAACCTAAATGAAAGAAAATCTGCAGATGTGTAAATCTGAGCAACACACAAACGCTGGAGGAACTCAGCAGGCCAGGCAGCTTCTATGGAAAAAAGTATAGTTGACATTTTGGGCCAAAACCCTTCAGGAGGACTGGATAATTGAGATCAAGTTAAAATCCAGCTGTAGTCTCCGTTGAGGTCCTGGCTCAGATTTAGTTAGATTTTAATTTTTCTTTAGGTTCATAGGGATGGCTTTGGGGACAGAGACTGAAAGGGGTTATGTTTGGGTTTCAGATTTCTGGAACATTGGAATCTCCTCTGAGGAAATTATGACCTGCACAAAAAGGATGGGTTACACCTGAACCTGAGGGAGACCAGTATCCTTGTAGGCATGTTTGCTAGAGCAGTTGGGGTGGCTTTAAACTAATTTGGCAGTGGGATGGGAACTGGAATGATGGGGCTGAAGATAGGGCAGTTAGTATACATGTAGCCGAGGTATGTTGTGAGACTGTCAGACTATAAGGTAAAATTGTCAATGGGATGAGTTGAAGTGTAACATGGCAGCTGAAAATGAAAAGGATGATAAGTACAGGACTGAAGGTGTTATATTTGAATGTGCACTGTATACAGTATCAGGTAGATGATCTTGTAGCACAGTTAGAGCTTGGCAGGTGTGACGTTGTCGGCATCACTGAGTCATGGTTGAAAGATCGTAGTTGGGAGCTTAACATCCAAGGATATACATTACACTGAAAGGACAGGGAGGTAGGCAAAGAGTGTGGATTGGCTCTATTGGTAAAAGATGAAATCAAATCCTTAGAAAAAGTTGACATAGGATCAAATGATGTAGAATCTTTGTGGGTAGAATTAAGAAACTGCAGCGGAAAACAAAAGCTCTGATGGGAGTTATATTCAGGCTCCGAATAGTGACCAGGATATGGGATACAAATTGCAATGGGAAATAGAAAAGCTATATGTAAAAAAGGCAATGTAACAATAATCTTGGAGTATTTCCATATCCCGGGTGTTTGGGGCATCCAAGGAAGTGTAGCGCCTCTGGTGAAGTGGCTAGGTATGTCCATTTTGGAGCAGCTCGCGCATCTTTGCACCCACTTGATGCTCAGATCTCCCCTGTTCCCTGATTGCTCAGGCTCCAAACAGCTGTTTGCTTGTAACAGCGGCCATACACCTGTACACCACTTCAACAGGTGGGCTAAACCAGGTGAGGGTAGCCATTGAGTCTAGTACCCTGGAGAGATCAGGACAAGCCTGACAAAGCATGCAAAGTCACCTCCATCAGTCTGGGTAAATTAAATGTATTGTGAGGCCCAATGGCCTGGAAGGTGGTAATATAGCACTGTGTGGAGAGTGAAGGCATTGACAAGGCATAGAAGATATCATGAGCATCTACTGCAACTGAGGAAAAATGCCAGTTTGTGATACTTGTTCATACCACTAGACCTGGACTTCTGAGGTCAGGAGAGTGGAACAGCCCCAGGGCAATAGCCAACACAGAGGCTGTGTACAAGAAGGGCTAGAATCTCCTCTATTTCCTGAGGAGACTAAGGTCCTTTGGAGTATGCAGGCCTTTCCTTCACATGTTCTGCCAGTCTGTTGTCACCAGTACTATCTTCTATGTGGTGTGCTGGGGAAATGGCATCAACATGGGTGATGCCAGCAGGCTCAATAAACTGATCAGAAAGGTTGGCTCTTGTCATGGTCCGGATCAGTTCCTCTTTAAATTTAGTTAGGGTGCGACCCGGACCATTGACTCCTTGTTCCCATCTAATTGTGTTTCACGCGTCCCTCGAACTCGGCAATCAAGTTAATCTACCCTCGACCCGAACCAGCAACTTATAAGCGCCTCGCTTTAGGAGTTCGGGACAAGAGCATTGAAGAAGCCTTTGCAAGTCGCTGCTGCCGCTATAACAAGCCAGAGCGATCCAGCCCGCATTCGCCTTCCGTCGCCAGAGTAGGTCGGGGCGAGGTCAATCTCCCAGGGGTGAGTTGAAGGCGGAGTCCTGACTCAATGTTTATGCCCCTTGTCTGTGTCTACCCCCTTGAGAAGTCCTGGCTCGGTGCCCGAGTGGAAGGCGGAGTCCTGACTTGATGTTCTTGTCTGTTGTCCATGCCTACCCCCTGAAGAAGTCCCGGCTCAGTGCCTGAGTGGAAGGCGGAGTCCTGACTAGATGTCCTGTCCGTTGGCCGTGCTCCGCCCAGTCCAAGTCCAAGGTCCGCGGCGATCCCAGTTCCCTGCTTCCAAGTCCCAGGTCCTCGGTGATTCTAGTCCCTAGGCTGAGGTTCGTGTTCTTTTGTCCTCAATTTTCCAATCTTTTGTGTAACTAACAATAAACGCTATTTTATTGTACCTGAGACAGAAGTGTTTGTGTCCTGCTTGTGGGTTCTCTCCCAGCACCCCTGTCACCACTTCGCAACAGGCTCTGATATAGGAGTCAAACTGGACACACTGGACACTAGAGGCTATCGTAGAATAAAGGACCCCATGGAAAATCCTGCACTTCTAGACAATGTTTCTCACCCTCTGCTTGCCACCTTTGGTGAACAGAGGAGCACTTTTCATAATAGACTGAGGACAACTCTGCTGCCTCAATGAGCACTATATGAGGTCATCCTTACTCTTGGCCATTAGGCTTTATAATGAGTCAACCTATAGCCGTGGACAAGAGGACCGCTCCTGTTAAACTGTTTGTGGTAACTTATTTATTATTCTTTCTACTTTTCTTCTAATATTTGTATCTGTGTACTCACAATGCTACTCTGACACTGTAATTTCCTTTGGGATCATTAAAGTATCTAACTTTTCTACTTGGAAAACTCACCAACACTGGTCTCCTGTCATCGTAGCACATGATAAACAACAATCACTTCAATATGTAGGAAGATTTGGAAAATCCCAAGAAGGGAAGTTGTAGGACGCCTGTCAGATGGCTTTTTAAAGCAACTAGGGAAAGGAAATTTTGGATTAAATGTTGTGTAATAAACCAAGTTTGATGAGGGAGCTTAAGATAAAGGAACCTTTAAGAGATGCCAATCATAATATGATAGAATTCACCCTGCAGTATGACAGGGATTAGATAAGGTTAGATGTATCAGTATTATAGTGGAACAAAAGGAATTTTGATTCATGAGACAGGAACTGGCAAAAAAATTGATTGGAAGGGAACGCCAGCTGGTTTTTGGGAGAAATTCAGAAGGTGAGGATAGATACATTCCAAAAATGAAAAACAAAATTCTAAATGGAGGATGGTGTAACTGTAGTTGATAAGGGAAGTCAAAGACAGCATGAAAGGAAAGGAGATGGCATAAAACAAAATTTAATGGGAAGTTAGAAGTTAAAAAACTAACCAAAGGCAACTAAAAAGCTATAAGGAGAGAAGATGTGAAATATGAAGGTAAGAAGGCCAATAATATAAAAGAAGATCCCTGGAATTTTTTTTTTCAGATATATAAAGGGAAAAGAGAGGAGAGAATGGATATCAGACTGCTGGAAAATAAGATTAGAGAAGTGGTAATGGCAGGCAAAGAAATGGCAGATGAACTTACTGTGGAAGACACTAGCAGTGTGCCACTAATTCGAGAGTATTGGGGGCAGACGTTATTATATTTGCCTATAATAAGGAGAAGGTGCTTGTGAAACTGAATGATCTGAAGCTATATTAGTCACCTGGATCAGATGGACTACACCTCTGGGTCCTGAAAGAGGTAGCAGAAGAGATTATAAATGGATTAGTAATGATCTTTCAAGAATCAGGAGATTCTGGAATGGTTCCAGAGGACTGAAAAATTGGAAATGTCACTACACTTTTTAAGAAGGGAGGGAGGCCGAAGAAAGGAAATTGCAGGCCAGTTAGCCTGACTTCAGTGGTTAGAAGCTGTTGGAGTCCAATATTAAGTCTGAGGTTTCAGGGTACTGGAAAGTATATGATAAAATAGCTAAAGTCAGCATGGTTTCCTTAAGGGGAAATCTTAACTGACAAATATGTTGGAAGTATTTTAGGAAGTGACAGGCAGTGTAGAGAAAGGAGAGTCAGTTGATGTTGTTTACTTGGGATTTCAGAAGGCCTTTGAGAAGGTGTCACACATGAGGCTGAATAGCAAGAGCCTATGGTATTACTGGAAAGATACTAGCATGGATAGAAGATTGGCTGACTGGCAAGAGGCAAGGAGTGAGAATAAAGGGAACCTTTTCTGATTGGTTGCCAGTGAATAGTGGTGTTCCCTAGTGTTTGGTGTTAGGACTGTTTATTTTAGTGTATATATCAATGATTTGGATGATGGAATTGATGGCTTAGTGGCCACGTTTGCAGGACATATGAAGATTAATGGAGGAGCAGGTAGTGTTGAGGAAGTAAGGAGTCTGTGGAAGGATGTAGACAGACTGGGAGAATGGGCAAAGAAGTAACAGGTGGAATATAGTTTTGGGAAGTGTATAGTTATGCACTTTGGTAGGATGAATAAAGGCATAGACTATTTTCCAAATGGGGAGAAGTTTTAAAAAATCAGTAGTACAATGAGTCTTTGGAGTCCTTCTACAGGATTCCCTAAAGGTTAACTTGAAGGTTGAGTTATTGGTAAGGGGGGCAAATGCAAATTTAACATTCATTTTGAGAGGGCTAGAATATAAGGGCACGGAAGTAGTGCCAGGGCATCAGGCAGACTGCAGTTGGAGTATTGTGAGCAACTATGGGCACCTTACCTAAGAAAGATGTGCTGGCATTGGAGAGGTTCCCGAGGTTCCAAGAATTATTCTGGGAATGAAAGGGTTAATGTATGAGAATCATTTGATGGCTCTGGACCTGTACTTACTGGAGTTTAGAAAAATAAGGGTTTTTCTCATTGAAACCTATAGAATATTTAAAGGCCTAGATAGAGTGGATGTGAAGAGGATGCTTTGTATAGTGGGTGAGTCTTTGACCAGAGGGCATAGCTTCAGAAAAGAGGTTTGTCCATTTAGAACAGAGATGAGGAAGAATTTCTTTAGCCAGTTGGTAATGAATCTGTGGAGTTCATTGCCACAGAGAGCTGTGGCGGCCAAATCATTGAGTAGTTATAAAGAAATGAGTGATAGGTTCATGATTAGTCAGGACATCAAAAGTTATGGGGAGAAGGCAAAACAATGGCATTGAGATCGATAAGGAATAGGCCATGCTGGAGCAGACTTGATGGGATAAATGGTCTAATTTTGCTCCTATCTCTTATAGTCTGATGTTCTTATGGAGGCAGGGAGTTCAGTAGTTTTCCAGCCTGGGGGATGCTGTTTCCCACCCTAATGGTCTTTGCCATAAGCTACAGTACCTCCTGCATGGTGGTAGGTGGTCAAAGAGATTGCTGGACAGATCGGAAGGATGATTGACAATGTTAAGTGCCCTGCCTGCGCAGTGCTCCTGATAAGTATCTTCAATAGATGGAAGGGAGAGCCTGATAATCCTCTCAGAAGCCCTCCCAATTCTTTGTAGGGTCTTTGTGTCAGATGCCTTGCAATTCCAGAGCCGGGCTGTGATGCAGCTGGACAGTACACTCTCAGTGGTTTTCCTGCAACAATTGGTGAGGATGAGGAGAGGGGGCTTGGGAGCCTCATTCACCTCAGGCTCCTCAAGTACTGGAGATGCTGCTGTGACTTCCTGGGTGTCAGCATCTCCGAAGAGGTATCCTGGACCCACCATAACGATGCAATTACAAAGGAGGCATGGCTGTGGTTATATTTCATGAGGAGATTGAGAAGACTCCTCACTAGCCTCCTCATTTTCAAAAAGTGATGCCTCAAGAACAACAGCATTCATCATTAATAACCCCCTTCATCCAGGAAATGCCTTCTTGACAGTGCTACCATCAAAGAGGAAGTATAGGACCCTGAAGGCACACAGTCATTTTTAAAGGAACAGCTTTTTCCCTTCAACATCAGATTTTTGAATGGACATTGGACCCATGTACACTACCTCCCTATTTTTTGCTTTCTCTTTCCACTACTTATTTAATTTAATTTATATATACATACATATTTCTTATTGTAGTTTATAATTTTATTATGTATTGCAAAGTACTGCTGCTACAAAACAACAAATTTCATGACATATGACAGTGATATTAAAGCTGCTTCTGATTCTAGAGAAAGACAGTTAT
Organism: Hypanus sabinus; assembly: GCF_030144855.1. Lineage (NCBI taxonomy): Eukaryota > Metazoa > Chordata > Chondrichthyes > Myliobatiformes > Dasyatidae > Hypanus > Hypanus sabinus. The sequence continues at coordinate 41,155,741 of NC_082719.1, read as the reverse complement.
TTTTGTGATAGTGTGAATTCAGAGCACCTTCTGTTTTCAACAGTTCTGAAGTTAAGATAGAAAGTCATGTGAAGCTTTATTTTTCCCAGATATATGGAAGTGATAATGGTTATTAGTAACTTAAATGTGACAGACAAAAAAAAATCATTTTCATCCATCTTCGTTCTGTTCTGACATTTGCTGTAACATAGTTTAACAGTCCAAATTGTTTGTGCTGGGATAATCACATTTTGAAGTTTTATTGTGCTGCGGTAAAGGCCACAGCTGTTATACCAATTACTATCATCACTTCGTAATAAAAAAGGATTATACGTGGTACTTTTCTGCCTGTGATTAGGCTCAATGTTCCTCCACTTTGTGGTGACTCTCCTTAAGCCATTGAATCAATGAAAACCATTGAAAGTAGTGAAACTTCGTGACTATGAAGAATACAAATAATTTGTAGCAGATGACTTCAGGATCAAATGGAGACATGGACATTGCTTCAAATTATTTTGAACTTTTACTTCTGCCTCTGAACTAAGGATGCAGTAAAGAACCATTTGCATAGGTGGGACTGGAGTCACAAATACACCAGGTAAGGGCAACAAATTTCCTTCCTGAAGGACATAAATGAGCCAGATGGTGTTTTATGGTATTTTGGTAGACTTACTGTAATAAATGGTAGCTTTTTATTTCTATGTGCTTAGTTGCTTTAATTTACATACACCAGATGTCATGGTGAGATTTGCTTCATGTCTCCGGTTCAACAGTCCAGGTCTATGAAACTACTCTGTTAACTAAACAACTATGCTACCATTCTTCATGAAATCATAGAAAGCATTAAGCCACTTTTTAAAGTTGTTTTGTCAGCAACACAATATAATAAACGGAATGGAACTTGACTAGTTAATTAATTTTAAATAAAATTACTCTGCAATAGAAGGCCAAAAGTTAACTGGTGGGTGTGAGCTTTATAATACTTTTTGAATCACTTCCAAGCTAACATTTCACTATGGCAACACTTGACTATGGGCCATGCCAGGAGAAATAAATTATAAGATTAGATACGATGGAGCTGAACAACAAATAATATAGCCAAACATAAGCTGAGAAGTGAAAAGAACACTGAAATTACACTTAATATTTTCTTATTACTACATTTATTTTAATTATTTTTGATTTTTTTTATTCTTCAGAATGACTGAAGCACAAAACCGATAAGTTTGGTTCCAGCCCAGGTTGGAACAAGCATGTGACTATTTCCCAATGAAATCAAGCTCATTGCAACCAAAAAAGAAACCAGAAAACTTGTTCAAAACTTATTTTCTATCAGTTTCTGGAATCATTCACGGTAATAACATTATCATTTGTCCAAAATCCATTTTTGCCTTAATCAATAAAAATTAAAACCCTAAGTTGTGAAAGAAGTACCTAGACCTTTTGGATTTCCTGTTGATTGAAATAAATACTGCTTCTAATTTAAACATTGGCACACATGATTGGGTTCCTTTCACACTCAACAAGTCCTGTCCCAGCCAGTGCACTATTTCACATTATGATATGCGATATCATCTGAATTTAATGCTGAATAAGCCAATTGAAATAATGATCATTTTTACTTTAAAGACTGTGTAGCAATATGCCCTAAATTTTGGCATAGTTTTGGGTACCTGGAGCAAGAAAGCCCTTTAGTTGCAGGTGAGATAAAGTTACATCTGTAATATTAAACTTTTTGCGAGTGACATGATATCTGCTGTCTGGAGAATGGTGGGTGGAAATGCAAAGCTCAATCTACTTTAACCCAAAGCTGAATTACACGGCCACTTGCATTTCAATGTAAACATGGCCATCATATACAAACGTTTGTATATACTATTCTATAGATGCTTCACATAAGATTTTATCTTTATAAATAACATGCTACAGTTGATTGAACTGCAGTATCAGCAACTTAATTATCAACATTGACATTCAAATTCTATACTTGCCTCAGGGCATCTTTTAGCCTTTTGATCATTACTCATGATAAAAATATCAAACTACATTTGAACATTATTACAATAAAACAAAATCTGAATCAGAATAAAGAATCACAGAGCTAATTGACAGTTGGTGATTAGACCTCTGGATTAGTAGAAAAAGGATTACTGATACAATTCCATATGCCAGCCCAAGTGATTTGTTTTTGTGATGTGATGGCATGTTGGTTCGAGCCAGCAATTATCTTCTCAACTGTTAACATGGTTTTTGAATCCAGAGGAGGTGGATGGAATAAACATTAAATATGAAGGAATTTTACAATGCTGACTTAGCTTCAAGTGAATACAAGTTTGGAAGGAGATTGCAATCCTTACACTTGTAACATCTGCCACTAACTCCTTTATCAGGGAAATGGAATGGTTAATAATAATAAGAGTAATAATAGCTTATTTATATAGCATCTTTCATACATTAAGATGCAGACTCAAGGTGTTTTACATAGGTTGTAAAAATAAATCAATGTCAGCATAAAATATGAGACAAAATTAAAAATAATAATTAAAGGCAAACATTATTTAGAATAAACTAATAAAGTGATTAGACCAAATCACTAGATTCCAGCTTGGGTGCCAGTGGATTTCAAACTTCTGCATGAATCTAGCAACAGAGCAGTGATGTACTGAAGAGAGAGACAGAGCATTTGCTTTATGCCATGAAAAGATAGATATAAATGACAATCTCATTCATTTGATGCAATTTGATTAGTTTCATCAGAATGGGCTCCCATATTGTAGAATAATTTAAGTGCAGATAAGTTCCTGCTTTATGTTTGTTATTTTAAGATTATTAATTCAAATTTCAGTTTTAACTTATTACCAATAATAATAGTTATAGATATACTTTAAGTACTTTTCTTTTAAGTAATTATAGGAACATTCTGTGTGCAAATTGGCTGTAATATATTTTGCATGACAACTGTGACAGCACTTCTATCTCATTAGAGATGAAGTATTTTGAGATTTCTTGAGCTTTCTGAAAGGCATTTTAGAAGCATAAGGAGTCCGAACCCAAGGATATGTTTTAACAATATAAATCCATACAGGTTGGACCTACTTGACAGACAATCCATAACAGGGCACACTGACTATGGCCTTCTCACTGTCTAGAGTCACGCCATCCAGCATTATGCAGGATGCTTTCCAGGAAAATTACATCTTGGTAGATGAAGAGTAAGTCAGATCACATTTGGACATTAGTAAGAATCTGGGACAAACCCATTATCCTCAAAGTACAAATCACAAGCAATATTCAAATTATCGTATCATGAAGTCATGGCATTGGACAAGAACAGAAATGGACGCTTTGGCCAATCCTGTCAACATTGGCCTGTATACCCATCCAGATTAACCCCATGTGACTGTATTAGTTTTGTATCTTTCTCTGCCTTGCTGATTCAATTGCCTCTGAAACCTACTGATTCTGTCAGAATCTGTCATCTCCTCTGGCAGTACATTCCAGTATTAACCAGTCTTTGTGTTGAAACAACTTTACCCTCAAACCAACTGCCTCTCATCTGAAACAAATGCTCTTTCTGTTTTGATACCCATGCCTTGGGAAAAAAAAGCATCTTGATCATCTACCCTATGTATTCCTTTTCATGATTTTATAAACCTCCATCAGATTATCTGTCAGCCTCCTTGCTCCATAAAAACAAGCCTTGCCTTTCCAGTCTCTTGCCATAACACTTGCTCCGGCATAATTACATCTTCCTATATTTTGCTGTCCAGAACTGCACACAATAACCCAATTGCAGGCTAAACAGTTAAAATGTCCCAGTCTTTATATTTTTAGTCTGACTGATGATGAGAAGTATGCCATAAGCTTTTTTATGCATTCTGTTGCCATGTCCAGAACCCACCCACTTTTCCATATGATCCACATCCTGCTGTAGCGTAAGACACCCTTCATTGTTATTCATAAACGGCCAATTTTTGCACTGCATCTATTCTGCCCACTGGATTCTTTTTTGATTTAACCCCTACACTTGGACTAAATTCCCATCTCTTCATCTCCTATTGTGTTTTGCAACCCCTTACCAAATCCTCCCAATTAATGAGGGCCAAGGATGTTGTTATTGGAATTAATAGTGCTATCGATTTATTATTATTATATATACCATGATATAGTGAAAAATTTGTAGTGCATATTATACAGTGCATTGAGTTAGAAAGAGGTAAAACATTAACAATGCAGAATGAAGTATAAAAACTATTGAAAAGCACATTGCAGGCAGATAATAAGGTGCAAGGCCATGACAAGGTAGATCGTGAGGCCATCTTATTGTTTAAGAGGTCATTCAAGAGTCTGATGACAGTTCGATAGAAGCTGTCCTTGAACCTGGTGGTATGGTTGCATCTTCTGCTCAATGGGAGAGGGGAGAAGAGAGAATGTCTGAGGAGGGTGGGGTCTTCATTTATGCTAATTGCTTTACTGAGGCATGGAGAGGTATAGGCAAAGTCCGCTGAGAAGAGGTTGGCTTTTCCTTCCTGACCAAGAAAAATATTTTACCCTTTTTCCAGTTTGTGAGCAACACAACCTTCCTGTACAAGTTTAGCAGACCCAAAAGCGATCCCAATAATTCAAGTGCCTCTTGCATCTTCTCTTTAGCTACATGTTCATCCATCCTATTCTCCTGTTTCTTTCCCTAACAGTGTGTTTATTTCACAAGGAGTTATTAATGTTGGCATTTCCTCTGCTTTGTACAATAACCTACTTAAAGTGTCCTGATAAATAAACCATTTTATAATTGAATAAGCTTTCATAAGATCTGCTTGTAATTTCAATGAAGAATCATTGCAACTCAAAGCAGAGTGTTCTTACTTTGCGTTAGGAGAATCCTGTTGTTAAATAACCTAAGACTAAGAAGCCACTTAAGCGAAGACTCCACACTAATCTTCGTTGATTGTGTTACTTTGATTGACATCATCAACAACAGCTTGCGATTATACATTTCCTTCAATATAAATTAAAATATCCAAAGCTTTAGAATATGGTTCCAGCTGGCATGGCATTAAATTGTTGAAATTCTTCATCTGCGCCTGCATAATTGAAAGAAAACCCTTGCCTTTATACGGTGCCTTTCAGCATCTCCAAACATCATAACATATTTTACCTTCAGTGAGGTTCTTAAGTGCAGTCACTAATATGAATCCAGACACTCTACTTCCATGCAGAAATCTCCCTTAATTATTGGCAATATACTGAAGATAACTTCCAATCTCTTCTTCAAACTTGTGCCTTATGATCCTTTACATCCTTCTAAGAGAATTGTATGGTCTTAATTAGTAACTAGAATGGAAAATAAACACATCTGAATTGAAATGTCAGCTGGAATTTTGTACTCAAACCTTTGTGACTGAATATGAATCACAGCTGAGTCACAATTAGTAAATTTAGTATTGAATAATATCACTGAGAAAACCAGGTCAAGCTAATCAAGTTAGTACCCAATTGCTGGATTTACCACTATTCAAAAATGTCAGCTTGATTTCATCTCTGATACAACTCTAATTCCTACCCGGTACAATATAATGAATTTCACCCAGCTTTTTCAGTTTTTGTTCTTAAACTACACCCAAACTACATGTTTTCTGAATATTTTTAATATGTCTATCTCAGCAATACATATTTAATGTTGGTGTTAATGTACCTTGCAACACTGTCAAGTGCAGCACATAAAATATAACCTGCACCCCCATTAGCCTACCCTTTGACCACTCATTTACATAGCTCACGTACACACACACACACACACACACACACACACACTCACTCACACACACACACACACACACACACACACACACACACACACACACACACACACACACACACACACACACACACACTTCTCTTGAGTTTTAATAGGCTGTCCCAGCATCCAATGACTAATAATATGAACTGCTTTCATTTTCTAATTTTTTATTTTGCCTGACGTGATGGCAGTCATGTTTGTTTTCCTAAGTAACTTACATTTTGCTTTGTTTAGACCTTATAATATTCATTTACAAACTACCGATTACTATCAATAATTCTGAATCTTTTCAGTTTTAACTGCTGATAAAATATCACCTGTCTAGGTTTCAGCACTCCACTTTCCCATTCAAACCTCACACTCTCCAACCTCACCATCAAATCCACAAACAAGGGCAGTGCTGTTGTAGTCTGGCAGACTGACCTCTTGCTGAGTCAGATTGCAACTCTCAAACACCTTCTCTTACTTCTCTTTGAAGAGAACCCCACTACGGAACATCAGACTATTGCCTCCTGTGCCATCACCAACCTCATTGACTCTGGAACTTTCCCATCCACTGCCACCAACCTCAAAGTTCCCTTACGCTGTACGCTCATTTCTGCTTCTTATCCTGAATTCACAAACCTGACTATTTCTGTGTAACTCAACTCCATTTCCCCCCAATTGTCTTTCCACCTGTATCCATGACACTTCACATGCTCTCAATCACTTCAGTCACTTTAAGTTCCCTTGTCCTGATTGTCTCATTTTTACTATAGATGGCCAGTCCCTATCTAATTCTATCCCCTATCAAGGCTTTAAAGATCTCTACTTCTTTCTAGGCAGCAGACCTAACCTATTCCTCCCCACCACCACCACCATCCATCTGGTAGTACTGTGTCTCACTCTGTACAATTCATCTTTCAGCTCTTCCCACTTTCTCCAAATCCAATGTGTCTTGGTCCATCTGTGACTGCTCTTTCTCATTTCTCATTCTCTCTATCTCCATCTCTGGAGACAGACTGATATTTTCTATAAAATACTTACTCTCACAGCTATCTTACTATACGTCTTCCCACCCTGTCATTTGTAGAAATGTTACTCCATTTTCTCAGTTCCTCTTTCTCTCCCCTACCTATTCTCAGGATGAGGTTTTCCATTCTAGAATATCTGAGATGTCCTCTTTATAACAAATGAGGTTTCCCTTCCACTACCACCAATGCCACCCTCACCTACATCTCCTATATTTCATGCACATCTGCCTGCACCCTTTCTTGCCTCTCTAACAGGTAGAGGGTTCCCCTTGTGCTTAACTACCACAACATGATCCTCCTCATCCTGTACATCATGCTCTGTAACTTCTGTCACATACAAAGGAATCCTACCACTAAGCAAATCATCCCGTCCCCATCTCTACTTTATCCAGTATTCATCTACTGTATCCGGTGCTCCCAGTGCGGTCTCCCGACACCCGAGGTAGATTGGAGAACAGCTTCATTGAATACTTCACATCACAAAGGGTGGGATTTCCTGGTGACCACCCATTTCAATTCAATTTCCTATTCCTACTCCATCGTGTTGGCCCATTGCCTCCTCTCCTTCCATGATGATGCGAAACTCAGGTTGGAAGAGCAACAGCCTATATTCTGTCTGGTTAACCTCCAATCTGATGGTATAAATATCGATTCTGATACCTTCCAGTAATTTCTCCCCCCTCTCTCTCTTAATTCTCAATGCTGGCTCCCTTCATACCAATTCTCTTATCCTCACCTGCCCAACAGCTCCCTCTGGTGCCTCTCCTCCTTCCCCTTCCACCATGGTCCACTGTGCTCTACTATCATGGGTCTTCTTCTTCAGGCCTTTACCACCTGCCAGCTTGAACTCCTTTCCCTCTCCCCACCTTTTTATTCTCTCTTGTTCCACCTTCCTTTCCAGACCCGATGGACAGGGGAAGAGCATTCACTTTTTCTCTGTGCTTTCCCGTCCTGATGAAAAGTCTCAGTCCAAAGTGGTTTATTCCTCTCCATAGGTGCTGCTTGTTCTGTTGAGTTCCTCCAGTACTTTGTGCGTGGATTTCCAGCATCTGCAGAATCTCTTGTGTTTATGATTTCTGCTCCAAAAGGAAGTCTCTTTGAGGTATGCCAACCGTGAAGAAGTTTAAATCTCTTCTTCATTGGGAGTTTAGCAAGACCCTCTCTCACTGTTCCCCCTATGTGATCTCTGCTGCTCTATGACTCTTTGGTCATGTGCTCACCCAGACCCACTACCACAGCCAGATGTCCTTCCTGGAGTATCTTGTACTCCTTCCCTCCACCCCCACCTTCTTATTCTGGCTTCTTCCCCCTTCCTTTCCACTCCTCATGAAGGGGCTTGGTCTGAATCATTGACTGTTTATTGTTCTTCATAAATACTGCCTGGCCTGCTGAATTCCTCTATAGCATTTTATGTGTGTTGTTCTCGATTTCTAACATCAGGAGAATCTCTTGTGTTTATGATACCCATCATTTTGTTTTTTTTTAAATTATCAATATTATTTAAAATGATATAACAAAACATGCTGAATTATTTTAATTAATTCTGGGACTGGTTTAAATATGTGGTGAGGAAATATTTATTTGAACACTAAAATAACAACTTAGTACCACATAGCCAAAAATAACTGGGACAGCAGTATGTAACATCTGCTGCTTGTGGACCTTTTCAGTAAAATCCTATCAAGTACACTAAGAGGTTATCAACATAAAGCAGTCGGGATTTAATTAGAAAAGGAATTCTGTGTCCCCAGAGTATGAATCAGTGAACCGTGCAGTGGGACAACAGCTACACTAATAACAATAGTCCAGGTTCAACCTCTGCTATATGCTGAGTTAGCTCATCTCAGTGGGGGTATTAGTGGAGGTGCTGTCAGTGTTTTTGGTCTGAACAAAAGATCAGCTTCATTTATTCCAAGTATATTCTCATCATTTTGGCTGGAAAGTACAAAAAAGATTCAGGTTCTGAAGAATATGATCAGGTTTAGCTGCTCCGGGAGAGAACTCCATTGAGATTTACTGCTGTGCTCAATTATAACTAAACAGACGAGGTTCTGAAGTGCAGTTGATGCAAATGGAAATATCCTATGGTATAAAAGGGAAAAATAAAAAGAAATGATGACTAGGACATCCTTAGATCAGTTATAATAATTCACATTTGTTCATTATTCAGAAAAAAAACACTTAAAAAATTGAAGCATGCAGTAGTGAAATAGAGCAGTAAGATGCAGTAATATATAGGAATATCTTAGTATTAGCAATGTGTATTAATTCTTTTTTCTCACACTACTGTGTCATAACTATTCCAAGCTAAAATCCCCAAGGCTATTACTGACATTAATTTAATAACTAATAACATGATAATGCAATCTTTTCACTAGTCATTACATTCCAGAATTTCTAAATTTTACAGGAAAAAAACAGGATTGAAAGAATCATTCCTGACAAAGTTTGTGAATGTTCAGGAACCTAATACAGGGAAAACATTGTCAAATAGAAAAGACTGAATTGTCTGATCTAGGTAGAAATCCTAAATTGCCAGTAACAGCTTTCCTGAGTACATGATTTGACATTCTGATTGAAGTTGAAATACCAAGTTATAGTTTGCATTAAGTAAACAGAAAGTAAGTTTAATGATAGCTCAAATGATAGAAATCAAACACTGCAACATTTTAGTTGCTGTGGCTAGCCACACAGTTTAAATCATCACCAATCTTTATTCGCTCTAATAAGTTATCTTCCAATAGAAAACCTATATAATGATTACACTTATTGAAAACTTCAAATGTATAATCACTGAGGTAAATGCAGAATACGTTCTGAAATAAACTTGAATTCTTATTTTAATAATCCCCATGTCCATAGTAGAATTCAATGGGTCTAACCTATCATTTCTCTGAGGCTTTCTGCTTCCCCATCAATCACGTTGTCACCTGCAGTTGTTGCCTCTGGTATTTTCCATTTTTATCATACCCAATAAACTGATGAAATTGTACTATTTAGAAAAAGTCTGAATTGCCTTTTCTGTGAAATTTGCATTTTATTTATTGTATAGTATATTCACTTCATCCCCACATTTAGAATTTTATATTAGCAGCTTGGTTGTATGGTGGGAATACTGGCTTATTATATCTACATTCATTGTGTTGGGGTCACTTAAGCATGCTGACCACAATTGGGTTTCAACATCTGCAGGGGCTTTTTAAACATTCATTGCATCAGGGTCACAATAATAAGTCTGCATAGTGTTATTTTAAGAAAGGTTATTGTTATGGTAAAATAACATCATCTGAATGTCATCTTGGTTCAGTTGTTAATGCTCAACTCTCGGAACAAAAAAATCATTTTCTGACTTTGGCATATAGCCTTAGCTAACACTTTTAAATAGCATAGAGATAATGCAGCCTTTTTCTTCAGAAATATGACAATCAAAGCTGTATTTACTAATACCATTTCCAATCATTCAGATGGTTTTTCACATGGCACAATTTAATTAACTCTGGATTGTTCTCCTGATGTCCTGGGTAACATTCCTCTTTAACAATCACTGTCAAAAGAAAAAAAAAACAGATTAATTTGTTATTTACCTCATCTACTATTTGCAAACTGACTACTATGTATTTTGACATCATATCTATGATTTAATTCAGTTTATTAAATGTGAAGTAAAATGCTGAAAGTGCTCAACAAGTCAAATAACAACTTTGGAGAGAGCAATACCTAAATTTCAGGTTGATGATATTCAATCAGATTAGAAACATAGAAAACCTACAGCAGAATATATGTGGCAACACGAGTGAATCTGCAAATGCTGGAAATAAATAAGAAACACAAAATGCTGCTAGAACTCAGCAGGCCAGACAGCATCAATGGGAGGAGGTAATAACGAAGTTTTGGGCCAAAACCCTTCATCAGGAGTGAAGTAACATGGGATGGTCGAGGGTGGATAAGAAATGGGGGAAGGGATAAAGTAGAGAGCAGGAAAGTGATAGGCTGGAGGGAAATGGGCTGGGGGAAGGTGGAGAATTATGGGAAATAAAAGAGAAAGAAAGGTAGGGCTGGGGGGAGAGATTATAGTGAGGGGGAAAAAGAGAGAGAAAGAGAACCAGACTAAAGTAATAGATAGGGATGAGAGTAAGGGTGGGGGGGGGGTGCAGGGGTATCAACGGAGATCAGTGAGTTGGATGTTCATGCTGGGAGGAAGGAGGCTACCTAGGTGGGAGATAAGGTATTCCTGCCCTTGCCCCCCACCCTTACCCCCATCTGGTTCTCTTTCTCTCTCTTTTCCCCCCTCACTATAATCTCTCCCCCATCCCTACTTTCCTTTCTCTTTTATTTCCCATAATTCTCCACCTTCCCCCAGCCCATTTCCCTCCAGCCTATCACTTTCCTGCTCTCTACTTTATCCCTTCCCCCATTTCTTATCCACCCTCGACCATCCCATGTTACTTCACTCCTGATGAAGGGTTTTGGCCCAAAACTTCGTTATTACCTCCTCCCATTGATGCTGTCTGGCCTGCTGAGTTCTGACAGCATTTTGTGTTTTTTAGCAAAATATATCTACTTTCTTAAGCACTGGGTCAAAATCCTAGAACCCTCCACCCTGAGCAGCTACAAGTTCTGGGCGTCAACATCTCCTGGACCCAACACATTGATGCAATCATGAAGAAGGTATACCAGCATCTCTATTTAATTAGGGGTTTGAGGAGATTTGGTGCTGTTTGTCACCAAAGTCTCTAGCAATTTTCTATAGATGCATGGTGGAGAGCATTTTGACTGGTTGCGTTACAATTTTGTATAGACTCTCCAATGTAAGTCATCACAAGAGATTGCACGATGTTGTAGACTCAACCAGTTTCATCACAAATGGTCCAGGAACCCATGAACACCAGCTCATTATTGTATTGTATAATTATTTTGTAACTTATAGCAATTTTTGCATCTTGCATTGTACTGCTGCTGCAAAACCTTGAATTTTAAGACACATGCCAGTGATAGTAAACCTGATTCTGATTCCAACAACATCTGTAAGATCACCTTCTCATTTTGAAGGACCTGTGAATAATGTTATTTAATTACTTTTTATTGTTTACATAAGTTGGCCCTTTTCCCACACATTGGTCTTGTGTGTTTTTTTCTTTAAATGGGTTTGATTCTGTTTCTCTGTTTTGTGGCTGCCTGAAAGAAAATGGATCTCAAAGTTGCATACTACATGCACACTTTGGTAATAAATGTACCTTGAACCTTCACCTGAAAAATTGTAGTTTGAAAAGGGAGGTCACCACAACCTATTCAATGGAATTTTCTGATGGACAATGTCTGGCCTTGTCAGTGACACCCACATCCAGTTCTGGAAGGGAAATATATTCCTAAAATGTCCTAATGAGCATCTGGAAGAATTGATGGGGCTTCAATTGAACTTCTAAGCTGAAGGATGTTATCACTACAGAACAATGCTCTCTCCAATTTGCCTGAATCATCCGTGGGCTGATAAAAACTAACAGCCTTCTGATTCTTCTGATAATGGCCACCACTGTCCCATCAATAACTCATCTCCAAACTGGCACTTGAAGCTTTACTACCTGCTTATGACATTGAACATACCACGCTGGATGCATACCATCTCAGGACATCAGGAAATAAAAAATATAATCCAAGGTCTGAAGAGCTTAGCTCACAGTTCTCTTTATGTAAAAACTAAATTTGCCCATTCAGCATCTTAAAATAAACCAGGGGCATTTCCATTCCAAGTCTTTCAGGTCATATCCATAGAGCTGCTAAACCATGATCTAGTCCATTCATTTTGAAAATCATTATTTTGTTTTAAACTGTATTCCTTACTCTATCCACATTCATGCAAGTTTATTTATCCCTCTACAAATATGAGAATGTCTTTATCCCAAAAGCTGTCTATATTTGAACTCTGAAGACAATGAAAATAACAATTTAAAATGCATGAAAGGAAATGGACTAATATTGCCATAATGATCGATTCTCTTGATACTCAATATTCCTTAATCTTTCTTGTGTAACTTTGCAACAAATAGAATGACAGAGGCATGGGGATACTTACGCAACACAATTATTTGACCAGAATTATACACTTGTATTTATGCACTATAAATGCATAGAAAGAATGATTTAGATCTTTATATATTGAATAATTGTGAATGTCATGGAGCAGAAATGTTTTACAATGTAGAACTGAGGCTAGGATTAATCAGTGTTAAAATGTATCTCTCTAGGAGGAGCTAAAGTATCACAAATAAACTATCCGACAGTACCCTGTTGCAGTCTTATAGATATTGTGATTTGTTTGCCCTTGTAAAAAAGTATGCAGATCAGGCATGTTGTTGTCAGTAACTGACAGACACTGACTAATGGTACTCAGGACAAATATGCAGTATTTCATACATCATAATGCAGGAAACTCTTTACAATTGATTTCTGAAAGCCTGTATCATGTATTAGTTCTCTGGATCTGGCTGAAGCCTATTCTTGCTGCTGAGTGCAGCCCCGATAGTGTGGCCTCTCATTATAACACATTTATCGAAACAACGTTTTTGCATCGAGGTGTGACGGAATGCCTGAGCCCCAGAGAGATGATGCAGTTGTCAGTTCATTTATCAGAAACAAGCTTGAGTTTATTTACTCGCACCAGTTCCACTGTGACGTGCAGATTAAATTGTGCTTCAGAGCGAAGAATACTGCTGCTTGATGATAGCTTCATTGTGTATTGTGCATTGTATACACTTGGGGTGCAACTGTCCCATAATTGTTAATTGTTATTCACAAATAATGACTGCACATTAGACTTTATTCTGCAAGAGCAATTTCAACATTTCACATGTGAAAAAACTGAAATAATATTTAACAATGAATTTAACAAGCTACTTAATGTTTTAACTAAAGGCATAGATTGTAGCTGCTCTTAACAATTTAGAGGATATCCTTATAATTATAGCATGGATGACTTACAAGGCATTTATAATCATAACAGACCTGCTGCGAGTTAGCATGGGCAGGCCTAAAGTATTACCAATTGACATATAGGCCCTCCTTTTATAAGATGCCCATTCATGTTTCTGTGTTTCTCTCTCTTTTTATCTGTAGATTAAAACTAATTTTATGTTTGTCTAAAGTTGTGTTTGAAATGGACCAGAGCAATAATTCAAACAGAATTGCAGAGGCAATTACAAATGCATTATTTTTTGTTGAATTGCAACTGTTTTAACTCACTTTGTTATTGCCAATGAGCCCCTCTGTCACAGTAAAAAGCTCAGTAAGTTTTAACTCGTTATAGCAATTCTTTTGTTTTCACTCAGTAACTCTTTCCTACACACATTCCTTGTTTGTTTCTAGATCTGGAGATCTTAGCTGGAAGAAAACTAAGAAAGGCCGAGGCTATGATCTGACAAGTCTGACTGAACTCAAGGATGAAATACTGTGCAGCTTACTTTCTCTAGCTATTATAATATCAGCCATAAATTGCTGAATCTTGCTTTTTGGGAGTGTTTGGCCAAACAACTAATTGTTAAATGTTTCCCTTTCTGGAGCATGATTGTTATCTCAATGTAACAACTACTAACATGCAAAATGCTTCTTCCAGTCTATTTGGAGGATTAACCATCTCCACAAATGCCAATAAACAGCTGCATGAGCATTACCAGAGATGATCACCATATCACACTTAATGGACTTTAATCTGCTATCATTTGAGATGTTGCAACCTGCGTTGAAATTTCTTCCAGAATTTGAATAGTCCTTCAGTCCTCTGATTCTCAGTGCTCTGAATGATTAGTTTCACATTTTGGAACCTCTCCTCATTTTAGCATACAGAAATAGCCAACATGCTACTCCCTGCTCTCATCAGATGCAGCATCTGGTGCTGTTATGCAAGGGAAAACTGCGCCTCTGGACCTTGACATTACTTTACCTGAGGGGATGACAGAAATGAGCTTTGATCAGGAGGCATTTTGCATTTACTTTCTGCGCTTTTGAAAGGAAATTGCCAAAGGCTAAAGACAGAGTGGGAGGGTTCATCGAACAGGTCAGCTTATCATCAAAGTATGGTTCAAGGTCTACAAGAAGGAAATAGGATTTACCATCTCATTAATGGTTAGCTTGTGAATTTCTATAGGGTTGAAGACCTATGGGCCATTGATTCTATTTTAAAATGCTTATGTCCATGCAGAATGATCTTTTCTGCTGGCAGTAACAAAGAAGGTAATGGATTTAGCTAGTTCTGTCGATCAAGGTTCTCCTGAAATATCAATGTAAGAAAGTGGGGCAGTTTTCCATCCTCTGTAATCTCATGGGGACTTCAGAAAATTCCAGGTTCTGGCATTTGCATGGCTCTAGCATCAGGGAAACAGAGGAACCAGTTAATTAAGCAGACTCAAGCACTGAAAGTCTCTTCCGATTCAGGCGAAGGCCTCCTGCCGAAATGAAGAAAGCAATCATTGAGATGTGATGTAAACTTGAGAGCCGCATTGACAAGCACCATTGATCCGTCCGTAAACAGGAAGGATTTCTCAGCGGCCAACCATTTTAATTCCTCATCACCAGGGGCACCGTCTTTTGCTTTCTGCATAGATCACTCCCTCGTCCTTTCATCCCTCCCCATAACTCTCCCTCCTGGCACTTATTCCAGCACGTGGTACAAGTGCCACACCTACCCATTCACCTCTTCGCTCAGCACAATTCAGGGCCCTAAACAGTCCTTCCAAGTGAGGCGACACTTCACTGGCAAGTCTGCTGGGGTATTCTACTGTATTCACTTTCCACTCCCCTCTACACCAGTGAAACCCGACATAGATTGGGGTTCCGGTTTGCTGAGCACTTTCGTTTCATCTGCAACTGTTGGGATTTCCTGGTGACCGGGAGGCCATATTGTAGTCTCACTGCTGTCATCGGAAAGGAGGAACAGGAGCCTCGGGACCCCTACCACCAGGTTTAGGAACAGATATTACCCCTGAATGCTCAGGCTCTTGAACCAGAGGTGATAACTTCACTCACTCCAATATTGAACTGTCTCCACTACCTACGGACTCACTATCATGGATTCTACAAAGCATTTTCTTGATATGTATTGCTTATTTATTTATTTATCCATTTATTTATTTATTATTTTGAGTTTTTCTTCTTGCTTGTATTTGCATAATATGTTGTCTTTTGCACACTGGTTGTTGTCTGTCTTATCAGGAGGTGACCTTTCATTGATTCTGTTATGTTTTATGTATTTACTGTGAATCCCTGCAAAGAAATGAATGGCAGGGTTATGTTTGTTGACACATATGTACCTTGATAATAAATCTACTTTGAACTATGAATCATTTTATTTCCATTCCCCATTCCCATTCTGACAAGTCGGTCCATGGCCTCCGTTATTGTCATTGTGAGGCCACACTCAAGTTGGAGGAGCAAGATGTCACATTCCGTTTGGGTAGACTCTAACCTGAAGGCATAAACATTGATTTCTCTAACTTCCAGTAATTTCTACCCTCTCCTCTTCTCTCTCTTTCCATTTCCCATTCTGATTCCCCTCTTACTCCTTCTCTTTTTGTCTATCACCTGCCTCGTGTGCCCCTCCTGTTTCCCCTTCTACCAATGCTCACTCTCCTCTCCTTTCAGATTCATTTTCTTCAGCTCTTTACCTTTTCTACATATTACTTTCCACTTCATTGCCCCTCCCCACTCACTTACCTTCCTTCACCCACCACCTGCCAGCTTCCATTGCTTGCCCTCCTTCCACTTTCCTATCCTGGCTACTTCATCTTTCATTTCCAATCCTGATGAAGGACTTTGTCCCAAAATGTTCACTGCTTATTTCTGTCTTTGGATGCTACCTGACCTCATAAATTCCTCAAGCAATTTGGGTGTAGGGTATTTTGTTTTTGAGTTTAATCTGACTTGTCATTTCCTCACTTGCTGGTGCTTTCCAACCAACTCAGGGCACACAGCAATCCTTGTATTTAAAAGTTCCAGGACTTCTGATTGTCATGGTTAGTCTGGTTGCTTTCTGCCTGGGGCTATATATCCAATTAATACCCTACAATAAAACTACACCCAGTGAAACCTGCCAATCCACCAATACAATCACTGTTCGTTCATTACTGAGAAAATAAAGATTGTATGAAGAAGACTACTAATGGCATACCTGTCCTTGTCTAGTTTCCTTGGTATCCTCTACCTCTTCTAAAGTCTTTCTGTCTCTTAGATAATCTTCATATCCATTACCGTCCCTTTTCTCCCATCTGATTTTCTTCCTATTTTCCTTTACACATGGTCCAATATTCGATCTCTCTTGCCAATGTATTCATTCCATCTTTCTTCCTTAGCTCCTGCCATCTTCTATGTACCCACATATTCCTCATTTATCCATGTTAACCTCTTCCCCAATCTTCTTCCCTTGCTTGATCTGAGAAATACACTTAACCTTAGCTTCTCACATGAAAAACTGCAGGAAATTCAATAATAAAAAATACACAAAAAAAGAAATTTTAGTACCTAATGTAGCATTGCACAACATATCTTAAAAAGCTTTGTCTAGCATTGTTTTCAAAGTCAAGGGGTGAATAAAGGTCAAGTCATCTGAAAATCTGCTTCTAGAGCTCTGTATCACTTAGGATACGGAAATAAATGATTCACTTACGTAATTAGATCTGCTCCACTTTAAAAGCACAGAATGAAAGTGCAGAGAACAGGAAACTCTTTCATTTATGTTCCTTAGCAAGAAGTTAAATATTTTATACTTAGAAAATTGAAATTGAAATTCTTATTGGATACTGAATCAACAGAGGTTCATATATCATATAAAATGTTTTATCCATTGGAGCACATGAAGCAGTTTTAAGAAATCGACAAATACTTTTGATATCATTCTGTTACAATGTTGGAAGAAGGCTCTGAGGAAGCACAACTACAGTTGATTTGAGAAATTGAATGAAGTTCTATCACTCCTATCCCCATCCCTGATGAAACATTAAAGAAATACATTAAACACCAATGCAGATTATGGCATGAATGGGACGAGAAGCTCAGCACCATACAAACTGTGCAATGTTATGTTCAATCAGTTCAAAAATATTAGCCGAGTTTGCATTCTGCTGACAGAACAGACAATTCTTTGGACAAGCTTTGTACAGAGATGTGGGTCTATAATTTTATATAAAATTATGAGAAGCCTAGGTAGAATGAATAGGAAGGACCAAATCTTTTACCAGCAAGATCAATTAATGATAGGGGATTAGGTTTAAATGGAAGGATTAGAGAGATGAAAATATCTTTCACCCAATCAGAAATTCCGGAACTTAACATCCTGAAAGGATGGTGGAGACAAAAGCCCTTATCATATTTTTTAAAAAACTTTGATGAATATTTGATGTATCAAAGGCTAAGTACAACAAGCATATAAAAATAGGAAGTTAGCTCCGAGAATGTAGCGTTAAGGTCACAGAAAAGTTTAATGGTCTTGTTGGAACAGCCAAGTGAACAATCCTTCTTCGTTAACAAGAGAAAAGCTGCAAATGCTGGAAATCCAGACACAATTCTCCAACAACAACACTCATAGCTTTTGGCGAGGTCTGCCCACCATCACAGACTTCAAAGCTATGCATGGTGGTGCTTCCAACATCACGGCCTTTCTCGCAGGTGAGTTAAATCTTTTTTACGCTTGGTTCGACGTCGCCGACACTGAGCCCCTGAGGAGAGCTGCCAAAGTGACCTGCACCTTGGTCACCTCTCAGGCTGAAGTGCACAGGTGTTTCCAATGAGTGGACAGTCACAAGGCTGCGGGACGGAACGGCCTCCCAGGGTGAGTATTCAGGATGTGCGCGGCATAACTAGCAGGTGTGAGTACAGACATTTTTAATCTCTCCCTCTCCCAGTGTAAAGTGTCCTCCTGTTTCAAAACATCCACCATTGTCCTTGTTACTAAAAAGACCAAGGCAACTGGTCTGAACGGCTGGCGTCCGGTCGTACTCACCCCTATAATAAGCAAATGCTTTGAGAAGATGGTCAAGGATTACATCTGTAACATGCTACCACCCACACTGGACCCCATTCAATTCGTCTATTGACACAACCGATCAATAGACAGTGTGATAGGCACAGCTCTAAGCACTGTCCTTTCACACCTGGAGAAGAAGGATGCTTATGTGAGAATGCTGCTCTTGGACTACAGTTCAGCATTCAACACCGTAATTCCCTCCAGGCTCAACAAGCTCAGAAACCTTGGCCTTCACCCTGCCTTGTGCAGATCATTCCTGGACTTCCCGTCAGATCACTGACAGGTGTTAAGAGTGGGCTCCAACACCTCGCTCCCTCTGACCCTCAGCACAGGTGACCCTCAGGGCTGTGTCTTATCCCCTTCCTTTACTCTCTATATACCCATGACTGCGCTGCCACCCACAGCTCCAATCTGCTAATTAAATTTGCTGATGATACTAAATTGATTGGCCTTATCATAAATAATAATGAGGCAGCCTACAAAGAAGAAGTCATCACCCTTCCCTCAATGTTGCAAAAGCAAAGGAGATGGTTGTGGATTACAGGAGGAAAGGAGATGGGCCAATCCCTATTGACATCAATGGATCTGGGGCTGGAAGGGTGAACAGCTTTAAGTTCCTTGGCATACACATCACTGAAGATCTCACATGATCTGTACATACTGGCTGTGCGGTGAAAAAGGCACCACAACACCTTTTACTCTCAGACAGTTGATGAAGATCGGTATGGGTCCCCAAATCCTAAGGACTTTCTACAGGGACACAATTTAGTCATCCTGACTGGCTGCATCATTGCCTGGTATGCGAATTGTGCTTCCTTCAATCGCAGGACTCTCCGGAGAGTGGTGCGGACAGGTCACTGCTTCTGTGGATGTGAACTTCCCACTATTCAGGACATTTACAGAGACAGATGTGTAAAAAGGGTTTGAAGGATAATTGAGGACTCGAGTCACCCCAACCACAAAATGTTCCAGCTACTACTATGCAGGAAAGAGTACCACAGCATAAAAGCCTGGACCAACACTTTCCTCACCTTCAAGAGAAAGAGAGTGAAAGAGCAAGTGCAACTGCTCGACTACAGAGACCTCCGTCCATATATCCCCCACAGCAAAATCCTGATGCTCCATCTCTGTGAAGTCTCCATCGGCAAAACTGGCTTGGAATCAATTGTCCACACACTGGAGGAGTCATTTTCCAAGCCACTCCTGGAGAATGTCAGAAAATGGTCGGCTGGCAAGCTCCAGGGATGGGAATTCATCCGCTATAAAGAAAAACTAATTACCAGCAGCAGATCATACAAAGGTTTATGAAAAGTCATGCCAGTTGGTAAACACAGTTCTTAAAGGTACACTGTTCTTATAAATTGATACATATGTAATAAATTTTCCAAACCTTTTGCTGTCTTGCAGGAAAAGATTATACACAATCTGCATTAAGTCTTGAATTCTGCTAAACTGACCTTCCTTTGAAAAGAAGATATATTAGTAATGGGGGAAATTGTTTTTTCTATGAGTGTCACACATCCTCTCTCATCTTCCTGTTCCTTCTTATTTCAATTTCTGGCTTTCTGCCTAAGAACAGTTTTCTTCGATTATGGGCATCAAAGGGAAAGCTGTTAAGTGTTTGGAGTCAAATCACACACAAAAGAAAGTGGGAAAATGTGAGAAAAGAGAAAGTCAGTTTTGATCCCTATCCCATGACATCACTACAAGATTTCCATAAAGTCACACGTGGACGCATTTCAATTCCATTCACAACTCCTCAGCAAATGAGGTCTTTATCTTCATGCAGTAAATCTGTGTTAGGCATGGGCTGATAAGAGTCAAGTAACACTTGCATCATTGCAGTGTCAAGCAATGTCCATCTTCAATCACTGGCTCTTGACATACAAAGGCATTACTTCATTGAGTTCTTCATCATCAGTATCCTGTGGGATCACCCATGATCAGAGATTCAACTGTGCCAATCACATAAGTACTTGTGCAGAAAGGAGAGATCAGAATCTGGGTATATTCTGGTGAATAACTTCCCTCATTATTTCACTGTCTTTCGGCCATCAACAAGCCAAATCAGAACTGTGAAAGAATAATATTCACTTATCTAGACAAGTGCAGTCCAGCTCTCAAGAAACTCGATACATCCTGTGTGAAGCAGTGTGGTTGATTAGTGCTTATCAATCAGCTAAATACACGTTCTCTCTGGTTGCTGGCTAATGTACCATCTATAAAATATATTGCAATTACTCAACTAGACTATTCCAAGAATAACTCCTAAAACTGCAGCAATTAAATGACAGCAGGAACTAGAGATTACCTCATAAGCTGCAGACCTTCCTGACTTGGAAATGTATTGCTGAGTTTCAATAGCCCTTAGCTCTAAATCCAGGAACTCCCTCACCAACAGCACTGTGGGTATACCCTCACTAGTAAAACTGCAGCAGTTCACTAAGATGACCCATAGACAAAGTCAAACCCAGATCCCAAAACTAAAATTTGGGAAATCTATTTCCACCTGTCTCCTTGCACTTTGAAAGTTAAGTCTTACCATTCTATTTCAGTCCAGGTGCTGAAAAGGTAGGTTTGCATTTACCCTTTGTCATTTCAGCATGAGTAGGGACAGTCTTCCCAAATATGTTTCTTCATTTGTTTGGATTCTGGTAGGATTCAGGTCAGAGAAGGATGCCACATTTAATTCGAGGGAAAACTTGGTGGTTGATTGATTGAGTAGAAAGATGATGGCTAGAAATTGAAACAAGGATGGAAATGATCTATTAATGACTTTATGTTATTTTCTGCAATTTATGACCCTTGTTTCATAGAATGTCTTCTGCTGATCATTAGTTAATCCCTCATATTTGTGTTGTAAAAGGCAAGTAACCACCAATAATACAAAGGTATGCTCAGCTATGCTCTATGATGGCAATTTTCACCATTATAAGTATAACATCTTGCCAACCCTTTTCTTTCTACAGCTGAAAACTGCTAATACATCTCCTTAACAGCTGAAGCTTGTCACTGACCAAACCTAATTGCAAATGATGAGAATTTTGCACTGCAGCCTGGTTGGTTAATGACTAGCCTGAATGCCTGTTGTGGAGATGAGGTCATTGTCACTCATCTAGTCGGAGATGTGTGTATTCAGTTATGAGATTCTGTTAATAACTCAGAGACATAATTTAGTAGCAGGATGGCCGGATTCTCCAAGGGTGGTGCCTCCAGCTTTAATTCTTTTCATAGCACTCACAGTAATAGAGCATTGAGGAGTGCGGCTCAGGAATAGGCTATTCGGTCCACAATGACTGTGCTAGCCCTGATGCCCAATGAAATTAATCTATCTACCTGCTTATGATCCATACCCCCCCATTCCCTTAATGTTACCTGTCTGTCTAAATACCTCTTAAATGCCACAGTTGTATCTTTTTCCATCACCACCCCTGGCAGTAGGTTCTGGATCATTAGCAAATTTGGAAAAGCTTTTTGAACCACTATTGGTAGTACTTCAGCAACAATGCTACAGAATTGAGAGATTGTTACAGGGAAACATAGATGCAAATGTAGGTAATTTGGTTGCTCTAGATTGTTTGTCATAAAGGGTCACTGCTTGATGTAAATGTACATGAAGTTGTGGGTAGAATATTGATATGTATAAGAGAGCGAATAACTAACAGGAAACAGAAAGTCTGTAAAAATACATTTGGAATTAATGACAGACACAAGAGGAACTGCAGATGCTGGAAATCTAGAGCAATTCACATAATGTGCTGGAGGAACTCAGGAGATCATACAGAATCTATGGATGTGAATAAACAGCTGACGGTTCAGGTCAAGACCCTTCATCAGGACTCAGATCTCAATACAGAAATTAGGGAAGTCTGTTTCCTCTTGTCTCCTTGCATTTTGAAAGTGAAATCTTACCATTCTATTGCAGTCCAGGTGTCGAAAAGGTAGATATGAATTAATGATGTATGGAAAGATTAGGTGTGTTGGGGCAATTTTTTTGCAAATCTTGAGGACCTCCAAAGAGGGATATGACCTGGTTAAGTGAATTGTCAAATAGATGATAGATGTAGTATAATGTAGAAAATCATGAAGTTATTTTGAAAAGAAGAACTTGAAAGCAAATTATTATTTCAATGGAGTGAAGCTGCAGTTATTAGAGCACAAGGAGGTCTATGGATCATTGTACACAGAAGTTAATTTGAAAGCACAATAACCACTTGGAAAGGCTAATAGAATGTTGGTTTTTATTATAGTGAGATTGAAACATAAGATTAGGGAAGCTTAGACCCAAATTTACAAGGCATTGTGAAACCATCCCTGAAGTTCTGGTTACTGTTTTAGTTTTAATGAATTATATGTTTGCATTGAAATTAGTGTAGATGAAGTACACTAAATTGATATATGAAGAGAGCTTGAAGAGGTGGAGTTTATTAGAACGCTTAAGATTCTGAGGGGGATTCATAGAACTATGCTTTGTGCCATTCATCTTAGAAAAGATGTGCTGGCATTGAAGGGGGTCCAGAGGAGGTTCAGAAGGATGATTCCAAGAATGAAAAGGTTATCATATGAGGAATATTTCATGGCTCTGGCTCTGTACTCAATAGAATTCAGAAGGATGAGGGGGGATCTCATTGAAACCTTTTGAATGTTGAAAGCCCTAGACAGAGTAGATGTGGAAAGGATGTTTCCCATGGTGGGAGAGTCTAGGACAAAAGGGCACAGCCTTAGGATAGAGGGGCACCTTATCAAAACAGAGATGTGGAGAAATTTCTTTAGCCAAAGGGTGGTGAATTTGTGGAATTTGATGCCACATGTAGCTGTGGAGGCCAGGTTGTTGGGTGTATTAAAGGATAAGTTCTTGATTGGATATGGCATCAAAGGTTACGGGGAGAAGGCTAGGAAATGGGATTGAGCTGGAGTAATAAAAGGAACAGCTATGATTGATGGCAGAGCAGACTCAATAGGCTAGATGGCCTATTCCTGCTTCTATGTCTTATGGTTTTATGGAATAGATGTACTGGTGAGCAAGTCTAAACCAGGGAATATTTTAGACAGATATTAAGGAGTAGTTTCATTTTTCTTTTGGTCATGAATTCTTAGATTTCTCTGCTTCAGAGAATTATTACAGAGGAAGAGTCATTGAATATATTCAAAGCAGAGACTGACAGATATTTCAACAAAGGAGAGTCAATAGATATGGGAAAAGAGGTGCTGATCATGTTCTGGCCAGTGAAACTGGAAATACAATCCGTCTGTCCACTTTTCTGAGCAGGCTGTAGGTGGTTGCTATATTAAAGTGCAACTTGAATGTGGGTCAGAATTCGACAATTACTAGAAGATAGAGTGTTTCAATTGCACTGTATATCCATAGTTGGTGCAAGGCAATTAACAGAACCAATCAACATTTGACTGATGTGTATGTAATCTCTTAGTCTGTGGACCAGCCTATGCCTTTAACTTCAATTTACTCCTTGCATTTTACAAAAAAAGAACTGAAGACTGGTTCCTGCTTGAATTAACATAATTCACATAACTCCAGAATGCTTCCACACATACCCTCCTCTTAGAAGGCCAAATTTTAAGAGGATTTAATTAAGTAGGACAGCGAAAATGCCCTTCACCTCAGATCCCTTCCTACATCACTAACCTATCATAATCCTCTATGCATCTACATCTATAATATCATCTCTAACTGGCTATCTACAAGAATAATCAGAGATGGCAAAAAAAATTGAACAGTCCTCTTTTTGGATATAGGTTTGGGGTGGTCTTTATTGGAATGGTTGCAAGGCCCTCACCTCAGTGGCATCCCTTCCTGTATTGTCCCTTTGACTGTGGGCTCAACCACTGAAAGGACCTAACTCATCTGTGTCCATCCCATTCCAAACCGGGAGTGCATGCCTTCAGATGCTATGTGCAATTTCTTTGCTTTCTCAATTTCTTGCCTTCCAAGTTGTGGAACTTGGCGTCTTTGCTGTAACTCAGATCCATTCCCACCTATTTTAACAATATCTTTCTAATCTCATCTATATAACTAATAATCTCCCTCCCAGAACCAGCCATCATTACAAAGTACAGTTACCATTATATTTGAGTGTGTTGTTCCTGGCTTGATGACAAACTTCGTCTGTCTCTTTTGCACTTGTGTCCATTCTCTTTCATCGGCAGGTCTACTTCTAATAGGTGTGGTCAGATGCGAGGCAGCAGGCTGGTGTTCATCACTTGAATTCTCCATAATGACATTATTACTGGGGGTACTTGATCCCCTGTTCTGTCCATGAGGGTGACAAGAAAGTGAGTTATACTGTTTCATCTGAGTCCAGTAACTCTACTCATTGGTTCACTACGTCTGCACACAAACACAGGTGTCATTTGTCAGTGGTACCATCTGTGGTCCAATCCATCAGGGAACGAACCCTGCCATTTCAGACAGCTCCCTAATCTGTCTGTAGGAGGACTATCTGATGGGCTGATTGCTGATGAGCAATATTTTGCTGCTGTTTTACATCTCCACATAATCTTACTAAAATGGCTTCAGCAGGTTCTTCCTGTACATTTCCAGCTTCTGTCGACCCGTGTTCTTTTTCTCTCTTTGCTCTATTGATGCACCATCAATAATTCACTCTGAGACGTAAGGCGAGATATCGGCTTTTATTGACTGGAAGAAGGAACAAGCAGTGAGTGACCACCATACTACGTCCTGGAGACTGAGAGGCCGGGCTCAGGCATTGATCGCCTTTATACCGGAGTCTGTGGGAGGAGCCACAGGAGCAGTCAGCAGGGGGCGTGTCCAGACAGGTGTATGTAGTTCACCACACCTATGATCTGAACACTCATTGCATTTCTTCTCCTTACCCTCCTCTTTCAAGTGAGCCTTACCTGCTGCTTCCTCTGCAGGTAGCTGCACTGCTTCTAACACTTCTCCACTGTGTTTGGCCCCTACACTAGGACTTCCTGACATGATTCATGATCATTGTCCCGCCCCCTTTCCTTGCTTGGGGCAGCTGTCTCTCTGTGGGCCATGTTAGCTTCTCTGTGGATCTGACATGCTTGCTGTCCTTGTCTTGTCCATGTTATTTCTCCCTTTTCTGAGCCAATGATAGGACCTGCCTCACTCCGTGTGTCTATCCCCAAGACAATACCCTTATTGTCTGGGTGTACCCAAAAGTCCTCAGGAAGCTGCACTCCCTTAATCTCAAATACTAGAATCTGACTTCTCTTTGCCCTCATTGTTTTATTCCCCACATTGGTAATGTAGGTTACCTCTCCAGTCAGGGTCAGGGGCAGGGATAGATCCATTATCAATACTGATGATCCCGTGTCCACGAACATATCACATTACTGATCGCCTAATAATCTTCTTTTGTACATCCATTGATGACAACTTGTTGCAATGGAGGCTGCTGTCTGCCGTTTCTCTGATCTCGATGCTGTCTTCTCTAATGTATGATCTAGTCAGCAGTCAAATTGAACTGCTGTCACTTCTGCCTGTTTCAGTGAGTGACTCTCATACCTTCCTCCCTTTTTAGGACACTGCCTTCGATGATGACCCGATAGGTCACAGCTACAACAAATCATCTCCTTTGCCTTTCTATGTGTATTCAGGCACTCCCTTGCTTGGCACAAAAAACAAGTCCTCTGTGGCTTCACAGTATCACATCTACTACATCCACTGCAAAACCTCTTCCCCCTATCTCCTAGACCCATGATACTATCACTGGATAGGTTGGTCCCACTGATAACCCCAAGTCTAAAGCTTCCTGATGTGCAGAATTCGGCCTACCACGACCATTTTCAGGAAGACTGCATCATCCTTCCTTGGGTTGTTAAATCCTGAATACATCTCATACAGTTGATATTTACATACTGCATAATCCATTGCAGGCTCATCAGCTCTCTGTAGCACTGACATTATCATTCCCTAACTACTTTCACCTACTCCCAGTCGCTGCCTCACTTCTGCCGTAAAGATGCAATATCGCTCCTTGCTATTGGCATTCCTTGTAGCATCCCTCACTCCCTGGGCCACATTGTCCCACATATTCCTCAAACATTTCATTTTTATCAATGTGCATATATCTTTTGGGTGCATCTGGTGAATTTCAATCATTTCTTCAATAATGTGCCAGAATTCTGAATTCCCACAAGCAACTTTAAGTGAGGAAAGCTCGGACAAAATGCTTTATTTCTCGCCAGGGTGAAGGGTAGTAATCAGGGTCCGGATTGTCAGGGTTGGGTTGTCAGGATTCACGGCATCCTCTTTTCTGATGTCAAGAGCTACTATCCCAATCTTTCCCTTCAATATTTCCACAATATTTCCCTTATTAAGCAAAATATGAGTCTTCCCCTGAAAAAGTATACATGCATGCCTGAACAGTCAGTAACCACCTTTTGCTACCGATGGCCTTATCTCTCAAAAACTACACAAAGCTGTCTGGTAGCCTATCCCTTACACAAACACACATACACTTACACATGCACCACTTTTTCTCAGTTTAGCTCTCTGCTATCTTCTTTAGTACTTCATGATCCTGTGGCCATTGATCTGAACAGATTTAACTGCATGTGCTACTCTTAAAAATACTCAATTTCTTAGTCTGTGAACCAGTCTATTCCTTTAACTTCAGTTTACTGTTTGCAGCATACAATAGAAATTGAAGACTGGTTCTTACTTGAATTATTATCTGCTGTATTCACATAACCCTAACAGCGCCAGTACAAAACAGTCTCCTTCCTTTCCTTGAACTTCAGTCTTAGAAGGTTGTAATTGAACCACATAGAGATGAGATTTGTATGTGTAAATGGTCAAGCGGACATCCAGGATGAATCCTGGTGCTTCATCCCCCACCCTGGGCTTAACTCAATAGAGTCTCTCTGAACTCAGAAGTGCAGTTAAGTTTTATACTCTTAAAAGAAAAGAAGTATTTCTTTATGACACATATATTGAAACATTGAAACATATAGTAAAATGAGTTATTTTCATCAATGAGCAGCACAGTTGAGGATCTGCAAGGGGCAGCCAACAAGTATCACCATGCTTCCATACCAACATAGCTCACCCATTTCCTAACCCTCATCTGCTGCCTTTTTGAGGTATATGAGGAAACCAGACCACCCAGAGGAAAGCTAAGCAGTCACGGGGAGAACATACAAACCCCTTACAGACAGAGCCAGCCAGTGGGCACTTTTCATCCATGCTGGGTTGAGCATCAAACAAGCAAATTGGCCTCATGAAACCAGAGAAAATGCTAAAGAAACAGCAAGGTTGCCGCCTGATGTGCCACAAAGTGCAGAGGCATAACAAACAATTACTGACAGAGGTGGGATTTAAACATTGGTTCTTGATCACTGAGACAAGATGGTGCCAATAACAGGTGACTTTTTGCATGCAGCTCCAATGGGAATCATCAAATATTCCCATTTAGGGTGACTGTAGCTGTAATCTACAGTCACAGCCATGGGTACTTCAGTAGGACATACCTTAAGATGATTAAAAAATTTATCCATCCTCAAAATCGCTAGATCCCATAAGGCAGACTCAGTGCATAAGTATAGTTCTCCTTTAAAGAAAAGGAAATGTGGAAAGTGTTTTGGGTTACAGGTACAACTGAAATGCAAAAGTTTTAGACTTCCACCCCCTGCCCCGCCCCCACCCCGACTTCCAACAATCCTCGCAGCAAATGTACAGTCCCTGGAAATTAAAAATTGAAATCCACAGACCAAGGTTGCAGAGCCAGTGGCACATCAGGAATTGCTGTATACTTTGCTTCATGGAAATATCCAGCCACACTGGATGCAGCGACTCAGCCTAAGGGTTCAACTGTTCACCACCAAGCTAGGACAGTTGAGCTTTTTAAAGGTAGAGCAGGTGGGTATGCTTTGTGGTTAATTCATCCTGGTACACATACATGGTTGTTTCATCTCAAACCTTCTCACCTGACCTGGGACATCTAACTGTCAAATGTTGTCCATTTTATCTGCTGAGGGAGCTTTCCACTGTCATCCTGGTAGTGGTGTACATTCCACCTCAGGCTAAACCAGCCAGCCATTGTGATCAGCAGTCACAAAACAGAGCACCCAGAGGCCTTCACTATCATATTGGGGGATTTTAACCAAGCCAGCTTGAAGAAGTTTCTAAACAACTATCACCAACATTTCAGAGGAGCCAACACTAAGAATGCTTACCATGTCCACGTTTGGGGAAGTCCTATCACCTGGATCTAGTTCTACTTCCTGCGTGGAGGCAGAGACTGAAGGCCGCAGCACCAGTGGTGAGAACCAAGAAGATATGGTCAAGGAAGGCGGAGGAGTACTAACTGGACTGCTTTGAATCAATGTACTGGATTATATTCAGGGATTCATCTTCAAATCTGAATGAATATGCTGCAGTTGTCATCAACTTCATCAAGACCTGTGTGCCTTTGAGAGCTTCCCAGATATGCTCAAACCAAAAGCTGTGGATAAACCAAGAGATTGATAGTCTGCTGAGAGCAATATTTGAGGCATTCAAGACTGGTGATCCAGAACTATAAAAGAAGGCCAGATATGACCCATGGAAGGCTTTTTTTAAAAACAAAAATGAAATTGATTTAAGATAGAGATGGAATCAGATGTACATCAGCTCTGTCAGGATTTGCAGGCCATTACTTCCTAGAAAGCAAAGCCTCACATCATGAATGGTTGTGATGCTTCACAAGTCTAAAAGAACAGAACCTGGAACACTGAGCTACAAGTCCTGCCCCTCCTGCAACCAAGTCTCACTAATGGCTAAAATGTCATAATTCCATGTGCTGATCCATGCTCTAAGCTCATCCACTTTTCTGACAACAATACTCCTTCCATTGAAACATATGCAGCTCAGAATATTAGTCCTGTCATGCTCAACATTTTGATTCCAGACCCTGTATGTGGGCTTAATAGCATCTTTCTCTACAACCACTCCACTCTCTGATCTGGCACTTTGGTTCTTATCCCCTTTTAACTCTAGTTTAATTCTTCCATGCAGCAGTATTAAACTTTGCCACTAGGATATTAGTGCCCCTCCAGTTCAGGTAAAATCATCCCTCGAAACACCAACTGTACTCTTTTCCATAGATGCTACCTGGCTTGCTGAGTTCCTCTGGCATTTTGTACATGAGCTTCTACTCCAGCTCCTGAACGTAGTGTCTAAGGAGCTGCCACTCAGTGCACTTTGTGCAGATATAATTATCAGAGATTCTAGAAGTCTCCCATAATTGACCACATCACACACAAGGAACATACAACTAACTCTAGACCCATTCTCAGTGCATGCCGTACGAACAGAAAATAATATTTGCTGAAACTTAAAGCCTGCATCTGTGCTTGTTCAAGCCTGTTCTCTCCCAAGCTTGTAGAGCTAAAGCCGGATCACTCTAATTCTGCCCCACTCACACAATGCCCTCTCCACTTACAATTTCTTTCTTTTTATTAGCTGAAACAATGACTCACTTCTGACAAAACTTGCAGTTTTCAAATGGTTCCTGCCCTGCAAGATACATATCACTTTCTCACTCACTACTCCAAATTTACTAAAAGGTTGTATCGTGTGAAATTTTAGTGAAAAGCCGTAAGAAAATTGTAGATTCTGATCTGTGCTACAACTCACAATGATTTCACAACTTACGTCAGTGACAAAAAACTGATTATGATTCTGATGTAGTACCATTTCACATTGACAAGAAAGCTTTTGCACTATCACACTGATTTTTGAAATATCTCATCACAAATGAGAATAGATTTTGCTTATATTTCATTCTAAAATTAGGCTTAAAATTAACAAAACTTTTGCTATTGAAGTTTCTTTTCTGAAGCGGTGCTGTTATCAGTGTCCTGATGCAAAATCCAGCTTTGCAGGCACCTGAAGGCCATAGTTCAACAGAGATCCTCTCAACAAGGAACAGATGGTGGGTAGAAAGAGCATGAAAGATCTAGCCATTCACTGATAACCTTGACATATGCAGCTTCCTCTGTGCTGTCAAGACCAGCTATGACCCAAACGTTCAATGACCCACCCTGCTGAGAGTCGGCACAGAGGTGAAATTATCAAGGACAGACAGATAGTCAGTGACAACAGGAAAAGGCACTTCGTATAACTCTCCACGGTGGGTTTGTCCTTGAATCCACCCCACAGCAATTATCTAATTTACTCTCACTATCACCCTAGTCAACATTAAAATATGAAGATCATATGCCCTATTGAAAAACAACAGTGCCTCAGAAGCAGTCAGTAACCCTTTGAATTTCCAAAGTTAGACAAAGAAGAACTTCAGTCACAAATTCACATCTTTGAGGAAGAAATATGCATGAGGGGCATCAGAGGCTCTATAATAATGGCCACCTTTAAGAAAACAAATACATTTGGCTAGTAACTGTGGAGGGGTCTTACTACTGGAGACTCTATCTGTCATTTCTTTCCCCACAGGGAGACCTGTCTATAATTACCAGCTATAGAGAAAGTCATTGCTAGGGTCCGCTTCCCCCAATGGCCAATAAGCTTCTCTGTTCAACAGGAGGCAAAATGGACTTGATTTTCTTTGCACATCAGCTTGAAGAGAAACCCTTGACTCTTTTAATTAAGAGGAGCTGTGGTATGATTCTGAAATTTGGTTGCCTGCTGCACTTGAATCCACCTGGAACAACAAATTCTCTTTGGACTGGTTATTAATGAAAATTGAAGTAAAATAATTGAAACAATTGAAGTAAAGCAAGACTCAATCATCATCTTAATACTTTTCTTGCTGCTTCTTATTACAAAACTGCATTTCACCTCCACACTGGGATGGAAATTACCTACAGTACAAATGGGAAATTGTTCAATCTTTGCATGCTCTGCTCCATGATCAGTGTCACTGTTACCTCCATCATTGAGGTGCAATGGCAGACAATTTTCAGTGACTGAGTTCCAAATCATCATTTGCTCATTCACTAAGACAAACAAAACTCACACTTTGTTCGTGAAGCAAAGGTGTTCTGCCTATTTTACTCCTGCTTTTTACCCCACCATCCATGGTGACTCTTTCAAAACTGTTGATCACATCTCAGAAGCTGATTCTCACCTTCAATATTGCAGGACAGCCTATGAGTGTTTGAAGGTCATGATTTCAGAGCTGGAACAAAACCTATAGTCTATCAGGCATAAGTTATCCATACCATCTTGTAGCCATGTGCAATGTGGATTACCTACAGCAGACACTTGAGAGATCTATAGAAACCACCAGCATCCCCTCTGCAAAATACTTCAAAATCCATTGTCTGACTAAATGTCCCAATGCCAGTTTTCTTTCCCAGACCAGCATCTCAAGAATCCAAGGTCAATTTACACTGTCAGTTCAACTAGGCAGGACACGTTGCAGTGCACCTGATTGCCAAATTAGTCCATTCTGAACTCTGTCACTGCAATGGACAGGGAAAATAACGTAAGAATTTTTCCAAAAACTTCTAAAAGAGGGTTGTCAGAAGTTACAGAGGGACATCAATAGGATGCAGAACTGGGCTGAGAGGTGGCAGATGGAGTTCAACCCAGGTAAGTGTGAAGTGGTTCATTTTGGTAGGTCCATTTTGAAGACAGAATATAATATAAATGGTAAGACTCTTGGCATTGTAGGGAATCTAAGAGATCTTGGAGTCCATGTAGATAGGACACTCAGACCTGCTGTGCGGGTTGACAATGCTGTTAAGAAGGTGTATTGGCATTCATCAACCATGGGACTGAGTTCAAGAGCTGTGAGGTAATGTTACAGCTATATAAGACCTTGGTCAGACCCCACTTGGAGTACTGTGTTCAATTCTGGTCACCTCACTACAGGAAGGATATGGAGAGTGCAGAGGAGATTTATAAAGATTGGAGGGCTTACCTTACCAAGTCAAGTCAAGTCACTTTTTATTGTCATTTTGACCATAACTGCTGGTACAGTACATAGTAAAACTGAGACAATGCTTTTCAGGGCCATGGTGTTACATGACACAGCACAAAAACTAGTCTGAACTACGTTAAAAAACAACACAGAAAAAGAACTACACTAGACTACAGACCTACACAGACTGCATAAAGTGCACAAAACAGTGCAGGCATTACAATAAATAATGATCAAGACAATAGGGCAATGAAGTGTCAGTCCAGGCTCTGGGTATTGAGGAGTCTGATAGCTTGGGGGAAGAAACTGTTACATAGTCTGGTCGTGAGAGCCCGAATGCTTCGGTGCCTTTTCCCAGACAGCAGGAGGGAGAAGAGTTTGTATGAGGAGTGCATAGGGTCCTTCATAATGCTGTTTACTTTGCGGATGCAGTGTGTAGTGTAAATGCCCGTAATGTCGGGAAGAGAGACCCCGATGATCTTCTCAGCTGACCTCACTATCCGCTGCAGGGTCTTGCGATCCGAGATGGTGCAATTTCCGAACCAGGCAGTGATGCAGCTATTCAGGATGCTCTTAATATAACCCCTGTAGAATGTGATGAGGATAGGGGGTGGGAGATGGACTTTCCTCAGCCTTCGCAGGAAGTAGAGATGCTGCTGGGCTTCCTTTGCTATGAGCTGGTGTTGAGGGACCAAGTGAGATTCTCCAACAGGTGAACACCAAGAAATTTGGTGCTCTTAACGATCTCTACTGAGGAGCCATCGATATTCAGTGGGCAGTGGTCGCTCCGTGCCCTCCTGAAATCAACAACCATCTCTTTTATTTTGTTCACATTCAGAGACAGGTTGTTGGCTCTGCACCAGTCTCTTAGCCACTGCACCTCCTCTCTGTAAGCTGACTCGTCGTTCTTGCTGATGAGGCCCACCACGGTCGTGTTATCGGAGAACTTGATGATATGGTTCGAGCTGTGTGTTGCAGCACAGTCATGGGTCAGCAGAGTGAACAGCAGTGGACTGAGCACGCAACCCTGGGGAGCCCCGTGTTCAGTGTGATGGTATTGGAGATGCTGCTCCCGATCCGGACTGACTGAGGTCTCCCAGTCAGGAAGTCTAGGATCCAGTTGCAGAGGGAGGTGTTCAGGCCCAGTAGGCTCAGCTTTCCAGTCAGTTTCTAAGGGATGATTGTGTTGAATGCTGAACTGAAGTCTATGAACAGTATTCGAATGTACGTGTCTCTTTTGTCCAGGTGGGTTAGGACCAGGTGGAGGGTGGTGGCAATGGCATCATCTGTTGAGTGGTTGGGACGGTACGCAAACTGCATGGGGTCCAGTGAGGGGGCAGCAGGGTCCTGATGTGCCTCAAGACGAGCATCTCGAAACACTTCATGATGATGGATGTGAGTGCAACGGGATGGTAGTCATTTAGGCAGGACACTGAAGACTTCCTTCTGAGAACAGGTTGAATGCTCTTGGCCTTTTCTCCTTAGAGCAA
Organism: Hypanus sabinus; assembly: GCF_030144855.1. NCBI lineage: Eukaryota > Metazoa > Chordata > Chondrichthyes > Myliobatiformes > Dasyatidae > Hypanus > Hypanus sabinus. Next base: position 41,121,584 of record NC_082719.1, on the reverse strand, counting down.
TGAAGGATGAGAGGTAATCTCACAGAGGTGTATAAGATGATGAGAGGCATTGATCATATGGATAGTCACAGGCTTTTTCCCAGGGCTGAGATGGCTAACACGAGGGGGCATAGTTTTAAGGTGCTTGGAAATATGTACCGAGGGAATGTCAGGGGTAAGTTTTTCACACAGAGGGTGGTGGGTGCGTGAATTGCACTGCTGGCAGCAGTAGTGGAAGCAAATATAATAGGGTCGTTTAAGATCCTCGTAGTTAGGTACATGGAGCTCAGATAAATAGAGGGCTATGCACTAGGGAAATTCTAGGTAGTCTCTAGAGTAGGTTACATGGTCAGTGCAACATTGTGGGCCGAATGGCCTGTAATGCGCTGTAAATTTCTATGTTCTATGTTCTTGCGAAATTGTAATGTCCCCTTTCAGTTTTGGGAATGTCTGATCCCTGGCTGTTCAAAATGAAGAAGAAACGTTTTGATAGCACCAAGAACTTTCAGTTCCTTAGTTAGAGGCACAAAGAAGTCCATCGTAAACAGCAGGAGGAATACAACCATTTCCCAACATATGCAGCTACCCCTTCCATTAGGTACCTTCAGCCTCACCTGTGGCAGAGTCTGTAGGTGCAACATTGGTCTAATTAACGTGCACAGACCACACTGAAGTGGATAGGAGACTCACTGCCTGAACCTTACTGTGATTTGTATGACATTCAGCATTGGGTTTCAGTGGACTGCCTAGGAAAAATGAAAAGCTACTATACACCAGGTTGAGAGAAACAGAGCAGATTGTAAAGCATAGAAAAATGGAGGCTCGGCTGAAATCAACTTTTCTTTAGTATATACCCTTTAATGTCTTAAACCCAGGCTACCAGAAAAAAATGTTAAAAAGCAAGTCATCAAGTTGTATGCAAGGAAGTTAGAGAGCATTTTAAACATAGTTTAAGTTACTCTGCTCCATTCAAATTAAAGCAGACTATTTGTCAACTATGTACAGTACATGGCAATCCTGAATTCTAGGTAAGGATGAATACATCACCACGGGGTAATGTAATTACTGCAGACTTTATTGGTTTCGTACCTTATCTGCTAGAAATGAAAATCCAAGTCAATGGACAGCAATATTCCGCATCTTGTTACTAATGGAGAAAGCGTTGTCACTGTACATGTAGTAATAAAGCACTGAATGGGGAACATCATGTGACCACAATTGCTCCCAAAGGATTATAGGAAAGCTAAAGTGTCATGTGATTTTTGTATAATACTGTTAAAAAGTCAGGCTGAAACAATTGTCAGTAAGTAGATTATAACACACACACACACACACACCAACCATGCAAACAAATTATTTTGTCTTCTCTAGGATTAGTTCACTGACATTTTGAAGGAAGGCATTTATGAAATAGTACTTCTATTCAATTTTATGCTGTGAAGAAGATATTTCAGTGCATTGTTTTGATCAATTCTGATATCAACTTTCAAAATAATCATTCTGAGTATGTGCATTTTATTTTAAATAGGTGATCTCAAATCTGGCTGTCTCCTGCTAGGGCATGGAATTAAGTAGCAATCAGCATGTTTTTTGCTGTTACCATGTGGTTTCGAATAGAGTGCATGTACACTTGTAACAGAAGAGATGTGTCTGTCAGTATATTAGAAATGTCTTTGACATATGAATTGCTAACAAGCTGAAAAGATAATATAATGCATTGAATATGACTGATTGGGGATGTTTTTATAGGGAAACATCTCTCTGCTGTAATGATTAATAAGAAGGTAAAAAACAGCATGCCAAAGTTAAATATGGGGTTGGATTTAGTTTCTCGAGTCTTACTGAATAATATTTTTCCAAATAATACCCTATCTGGTTAAATGGCCTGCCCTTGATTGAAAGGGGCTTTCCACTGAACTAGAGGTGTGGCAGGTCCTGCACTGTGAAATGAATGATTGCTGGACTACCAAACATTTCAGGCTCTATGATAAATGGTTGTCAGTCCCCTCACTGTAACACTGCTTCTAGACCTACTGGCAGAAATGTCATTTGAAATGATCAGTGCTAGGACTTCATGTGACAATATCAAGTGTATAGAGGGTGAATCCTGTCAAGAAACTCCCCTGAAGAGCCTTGACTAGTGGCAAACCTGTACCCCCCACTTTTACAATCTGCCAAAGCTTTCAAGGTTTGTCAATGCTTCTGAAGAATATCAAAACTATTAAAAATAAAACAAATAAAGTAAGTTTTAAGCAACTGAAAAAAATCAAAAGAATTAAAAAATAGAATCCCTTGAGATACTCGAAAATTACTTACAGCATTCTTAAAAACACAAATTAAAACAAAATAGCATTAGTTCTTCTTCACCTAATGTGGGTGAAGGAGCAAATTTGGACCAAGTGAGGCAGAGAGGTGAAACACAAGAGTAGTATAAATTTATGAGAGGGATGGGTAGACAGTGTCTGTTTCTCATGATGGTGGTGTTTAAAACTTGAGGGCAAAGGCAAAGGTGACAGGGAAGAAGGCAGAAAAAGTAGTTGGTCTAAGACTATACAACCATAGTATATAGAAACAAAATGAAGCCAGACAGCCCATCGAATTTGCTCTGTCATTTGATGTTGGCTGATTTATTTTCCCTTTCCATACGTTCTCCTTCTTCTCCCCTTAACTCTGATTCATTTATTAATCAAAAACTTATCAACCTCCACGTTAAATACCCCATGACCCGACCTCCACAGCCACGTGTAACAATGAACTCCATAGACTCACCAGCCACTGGGTAAAGAAATTCTTCTGTATCTCATTTCAACGAGACATTCTTCAATTCTGAGACTGTGCCCTCAGTTCCTAGACTCTCCAACTATTGGAAATATCCTCTGCACTCAGTTTGACTACCCATTGTAAGGACATCTTGTCCGTCACAATGCAGTTCAGTTTGTATGCCATTTCTATGTTTCCTATTACTATCTCTCCAGTGTTATTTTCTATCAGTCTAATGTCCACTCATCTTTCTTTTACTCTTTACAAAGCTGAAAAAAATGGTTTTTTTACACTATTGGCTAGCTTACCTTCATATTTAATCTTTTCTTATTGCTTTTTAGTTGCCTTCTGTTCATTTTGAAAGCATCTCAATTCAATAGTTTGCTCTATTGCATGCCCTCTCTTTTGCTTTAATGCTGCCTTTGACCTCTTTCATCAGGTATTGTTACCTCACCTTCCTTTTAGAATGCTTCTATTTTGGGATGAACTGATGCTGCATCTTCTGAATTAATCTCACAAAGTCCAGCTGTTGCTGATCTATCATCATCTCTGTTAGTATTCCTTTTACCTCAGCTCCCCAAGCCTATGTAGTCTTCTTAACTTCATCTTAATACCAAAATATCTGATATTAGATTTTACCTCTCCAGCTGCAGAGTGAATTGTATCATTTTATGATTACTGCTTCCTAATGGCTCCTTTACCTTAGGCTCCCTAATCAAATAGTGGTTCAGTATAGAATACCCAATTCAGAATTGTTCTTTCCCTAGTTGACTCAACCACAAGCTGCTCTAAAAAAGCCATCCCGCAGCAAGTCTAGAAAATCTTGTGATCCAGCACCAATCTGATTTTCCTTGTGTACATGCACATTGAAATCCCAATAGCCATCATAACACTGCTTGTTTTATATACCTTTTCTATTTCCTGCTGTATTTTATATCCTATATTTTGGCTACTGTTCAGAGACATATATATAACTCCCATCAATGAATGTCTTTGTACCCTTGCAGTTTCTCAACTCTACGCATAGGGATTCTACATCTTCTAATCCTATGTCACTTCTTGTCAAGGATTTGATTTCATTTTTTCTACCAACAAAGCCACTCCACTCTCTCTACCCACCTGCCTGCCCTTTTGGTACAATGTGTATCCTGGGATGTTAAGCTTCCAACTGTGATCTTCTTCCAAACATGACGCTGTGATACCTATATTGTCATACCTGCCAATTTCTATCAGCGCAACAAGATAATCTACCTTACTTTATATACTGCATTCATTCAAATATAACACATTTAGTCCTGCATTAATCACCATTGTTTTCAATTTTGTCAACATGTTTTCCAGAGTTAAATTCTTATCCCCGTCTAAACTGTTTATTTTATTCTTTGTTTTGCAAAACCAGTTATCTCTCTTGCACTCTCTTTTCCCTTTACGTTATCTATACATTTCTGAGCTGTTTAATCAACAGCCTTCTATTTAGTTTAAGATCCTATCTATAGCCCTAGTTATGCAATTCAAAGTTGAAAATGCAAAGGTCAAAATAAGTTTATTAGTGGTATACATATATGTCTCCACATACAACTGTGAGATTCGTTATCCTGTGGGCATTCAAAGTAAACACAAGAACCACAGAAGAATCAATGAAAGACCACATCCAACAGGATATACAAACAACCAGTGTGCAAAAGGCAACAAAGTGCACAAATACAGATAAAAAAAACAATAAATAGATAGATAAACAATAAATATCAAGAACATAAGATGAAGAATACTCTAAAGTGGGTCCATAGTTTGTGGAAACAGTTCAATGGTAGAGTGAGTGAATTTCATTTTAGAGATAGAGTGTAGAATAAGGCCTTCTGACTCTTTTGAACTGCACCAGCCAACTAAAACCCCAATTCAGTCCTAACCTTATCAAAGGACAATTTAAAATGACCAATTAAGTTACGTGGTACATCTTTGGCCTGTGAGAAGGAAGCAGATGACCTGGAGGAAGGAACCCATACATCCCATGGGAAGAGCCCACAGAGAACACTGGGATTGAAATCTGAATTCCAAGCTCTAATAGACAATAAGACCATAAGATCAGAAGATATAGGAGCATGTTTAGGTCATTTGGCCTATCAAGTCTGCTTCATCATGTCATCATGGTTGATCCAATTTTCCTGTCAGATCCAGTCTACTGCCTACCACCCCTCCCCCCCCATATCCCTTTATGCCCTAACCAATCAAGAATCTATCAACGTCTACCTTTAATATGCATAAAGACTTGGGCTTCACAGCTGCCTGTGCCAAGAATTCCACATATTCACCATTCTCTGGCTGAAGAAATTCTTCTTAGTTTCCATTCTAAGAGCACATTCCTCTTTTCTGAGGCTGTGTCCTCTGGTCTTAGACACCCCTCATAGGAACCACCCTCTTACATCCACTTTATTAAGGTCTTTCACCATTCATTAAGTTGAATTTGGTCACCGCACATTCCAGCAAATACAGCACCAGAGCCATCAAATGCTCTTCATGTGGCAAGCCATTCAATCCTGGAATCATTTTCATGGACCTTCTTTGAACCCTCTCCAGTTTCAGCACATCCGTTTTAAGGTAAGGGGCCCAAAACTGTGCACAATACTCCAAGTGAGACTGCACCAGTGCTTTATAACATCTCAACAATACATCCTTGCTTTTATTTTTCAATCCTCTTGAAATGAATGCTAACATTGCATTTGCCTTCCTCAACCTGCAAATTAACCTTTAGGAAACCCTGCTCAAGGACTTTCAAATCCCTTTGCACTTCATCAGTTTCTTTGTATTTCCTTTCCAATTGTCTACCCTTTTATTTCTTCTATAAAAGTGCATGACCATACACTTCCTGACACTATCATCTGCCACTTCTTTGCCCATTCTCCTAATCTGCCTAAGTCCTTCTATAGCCTCTCTACTTCCTCAATGCTAACTGCCCCTCCACCTATCTTCATATTGTCTGTGAACTTTGCAACAAAGTTATCAATTCCATAATCTAAATCATTGACATATAACGTAAAAAGAATCAATCCCAAAGCAGACCCATGCGGAACACCACTGGTCACCGGCTGCCAGCCAGAAAAGGCTCCCTTTATTTCCACTCTTTGCATTCTGCCAATCTGCCTCTGCTTTATCCTTGCTAGAATGTTTTCTGTAATACCGTGGGCTTGTAGTATGTTAAACAGACTCATGTGTGGCACCTTGTCAAAAGCCTTCGGAAAATCCAAGTTCACAACATCCATTGATTCTTCTTTGTCTATCCTGTGTGTTATTTCTTCAAGGAATTCCAACAGATATGTCAGGCAAAAATTTCCCTTGAGGAAACCATGCTGACTACAGACTATTTTATCACGTGCCTCCAACATCTTTCCAACCACTAAAGACTATAGTTTCCTTTCTTCTGTCTCTCTTGCTTCCTGAAGAGTAGAGTGACATTTGCAGCTTTCCAATCTTCTGGAACCATTGCAGAATCTAGGGATTCTTGAAAGCTCATGGTGTCAGGCACAACGATACGCTACTGTAGTATCTATGGTAGAGATGAATTGAGTTAAAGTTGACGGAAGTTATTTCCTCTGGTTCAAGAATCTAATAGTTGAAGTGTAATAACTATTCCTGAACTTGATTGTGTGGATTCTGAGGTTCCTGTACCTTTTTCCTGATGGCAGTAGCAAGAAGATAGCATACCCTGGGTGGTGTGGGTCCTTGATGGTGGATGCTGTTTTCCTGTGACAGTGCTGTATGTAGAATTACTTAATGGTAGTGGATGGACTGGACTGTATCTACTACATTTGTAGGCTTTTGCATTCAAGGGCATTGGTGTTTTCATGCAAGGCTGTTATGTAACTGGTCTCTACCACACATCGGCTGAAGTTTGTCGAAGTTCTGGATGACATGCTGAATCTTTATAAACTTCTAAGAAAGTAGAGGTACTGCCATGCTTTCTTCATAATGTCACTTACATGCTGGATCCAGAAATGAAATGACAACACAGAGGAATTTTAAAGACCCTCTCTACCTCCAATCCCTAAATTGCCAGGACCCTGGTCCCAGTATGGCTTAGATCAAGCCCATCCCATCGGAATACTTCCTTCCTTCCCCAATACTGGTGCCTGTATTGGCAGCTTCGGGTTTGTCAGAAACAGCTTCTGTAATGAGCTGCTGGAGAATGTGGTGGAGGCACCCACAGAAACAACATTAAAGAGGCATCCGGAAAGGCAGTTGAATAATTAGTGCTTAGAGGAATATGGAATTAATAGAGGCAACTGGGTTTTGTGTAGATCAGTATGAAAATTGGCATAAACAGACTGGGCCTGTTCTGCACTACGTGTCTCTATGACATGTACAATTATGTAGGAGTCCCAAACCCGCTGGACTTAGATTGAGGAGTATCAGCAGTCTCTAGTGGTATGCCAACATCATGTTGGATAATCTTGATCAAAAAAATATAATTTATCATATAAAAGCAAAGCATTGCCAAAACTGGAAGACTGAAATGAAAAAAAAAACATGGAAATGGTAAAAAGCCAAGTAGTACGTGTGGATTAAGAGTGATTAAATGTCAGTGTCCTTTATTCAGAACAGATGCTCATCATACTTGCTTTGTTGACAGCTCTTAGACCATACACCCTAATGACATGATTTAATAATTCATTTGATATTATATTTCTAGGTAATCTACATTTCTTTATTTATCTCCCTCCATGCATGAAATTGCACTTTGAAATATTTAGATCTCAATCTTATATCTGGCCATAATATCTGTTTCAGCACTACTTATAATGATTTATGAGTCTGTCATTAAAAAAGTTAACACTTTCCATTTTCACTGCTTAAGTCGACTTGAATGGAAATCAGATGGGCTCTGTGCAATGCAACTGGTCTGCTCTTTCAGACTGGCAAAGACTTTTTTAAAGTTTGAACAAAATGACATAGACAGAAACAAAACAGCTGACCAGCATTATGAATTCTGGAGTACCCTTAGAATTTGTGACAAAGTACACTGTGGTGTGAGTAGATTGTATCAATTGAGTAGGCAGCATTTTAAGGGCAGTTCACCAGGAACTGATTAATAGGGGGCGAGTGACTGAATATGTATCTGTCATCCTGCAGCAAGGGCCATATGTTACATTATTACAAGAATTACAAACTGTATCTCAATTCATGACAAGAATAATTCCTGACAAGCCAAAAAAAACCTGATACATTGAGATAATAAAATGTGAAAAAAGAAAAATTGCAGAGTAGCCAGAGTGCAAGTTACTCTTGGGGAAAGTCACAAAATTCCACCCTTCCACTGAAATGCCTTCTCACCTCGAAAGAGCGTGTGGCATTATAATCCATTTCTGGGAGAGACGCAGTTGAACTGTGAGCTAATGTAACCTTCACTGCATAATCCTTCCATTGAATATTCAGCTCATGTCTGATGCATCTACCTTGGCTTGGAGAAAGGCTGTCACCTCATTAATATTAAGTGCACACTTCAAAATGAAGAATCTTATCCCAGCTGTGAATATGGGAAGAGGTTACTATCTGTGAAGGTGAATCTAAGCTGATTAAATAAAATGTTCTGAATTAAAACTTGGAATAAAATTGGCACTAATTTTGAGAAACAAAGCACATAACGATTTCCCATTTTATATGGTTGTAAGCTGTATTATGTGCATAATTGAATGGTGAAGTTTTGTAGTTTTGAGTGTTGTAGAATGCCTTGAAGTTTTACTAAGTGCAAACATTTTAACTTATGTATCGGTTGGGCATTATCAGATTTTGACTAACAGAATAATTATTGTAATTAAAGTGGGAGACTTTGTCCATTATTAGTTGAAAAGTTTGATTATGCCTATTCATTGTGAATATTTGTTCATGTTCTTTACACTTCAGGACATAGAACATAAAACATAAAACATAGAACAGTACAGCACAGTACAGGCCCTTTGGCCCACAATGTTGTGACCCCTTTTAATCTACTCTAAAATCAGTCCAATCCTTCCCTCCCATCTGGCTCTACATTTTTCTTTAATCAATGTGCCTACAAGGAGTCTGTTAAATATCCTTAGTATTGGATGAGGTATCCACCACCACCCCTGACACCATTATCCATGTTCCTGCCACTCTGTGAAAAAAAATCTATCTGTGACATCCCCTTTACACTTTCTTCCAATCACCTTAAAATTATGACCCCTTGAATTAGCCACTTCAACACTGGGATAAATCTCTGGCTGTCCACTCTATCTATTTCTTTTATCATTGTGTATATCTCTAACAAGCCATCTTTTATCCTTAACTCCAAAGAGAAAATCCCTAGATTGCTCAAATAATCCTCATATGATATGTCCTTTACACTGGTAAATTTCCTCTGTATCCTCTCTAAAGCTTCTACATCTTTCCTATAATGAGGGAACCAGTGTCACAACCATGGATTCAGTAGCACAGAAGATTCAGCAATTGCGCTCGTGAATATGCACGTGTCAGCTAATTATTATTTCATTGTGATAGTATTTAACTCCATTCATTCTGTCATAGTATTTGTCGAGACTTGGACACGGCAACACTTCGCTGCCTGCTTGCATTCCGCCTTGCCTGAGAAATTGGACTGTCAGGTCAACAAACTCTGAAGACTAGCACTATTCATTTTATTTTTAGTTTTCAGATGCAGTGTAGGCTTCGTTTTCCGTTTGAGAGTTTTAGTTAACCACCTAGCGTTTATTGTTTCCTTTTCCCTTTAACACTGTACACGTTAAAGTCTGTGAACTATCGACCTGCTTCAGTGTCTCTCACTCCACACTCGGGTCATATCCGAACCCGGTGACAGCAGGTCTGGACCACACCCAGATGGACACAGCAGGGAGAGAGAGAGTGGAACTGACCTTGGCCATGAGATTCATTGGTCACAGTAATTTGTCGAGGCAACAATGCTCCATTGGAATTCCTATGCATGAACGCTTGTTTCTGTCTCCAGGTAAAAGACCCAGCAAAGTTTGACCAGTAATGTTTTGACATGCTTGAGAAGAGGGTGCCTTCTATTCTCAGTGCATGACCTGAATCAATGTTCTGTGAATCCTGATTCTACATTGAGTTTCTTCGGTATCCATTCCAAGCTTTTCAAATCACAATTACCCAGCTTTCCAGCTTTTTGGTCCTGAGACTCAGGTCTGCATAACAAATGAGCGCTTCAAGCAAGCTTATCAATTGATTCAAGAAAATAATATAAATTCTGGAAGAGCCCTACTCCAAAAGCTGATCCCTGTCTGGAATGTGCAAATGCACAAGTAAAGTAAACCTATCAGGAGTATTTTTAACCTCTTGATGAGAGTCATGGTAAAGACTGGGAAAAATTGAACTTTCATGTAGCAAATTAAACAGATCTGCAGAGAATCAGCTAGCCTAGCGATGAAAGAAACCTGTCTATGCTGTCTTGATCTGTGAAATTGAGAGTATATCCTAAATTGTGAAAGCTAAAACACTATGAGCAAGATTTGAGAAGGTTCCTTCTCTATGTTTCAAGTTTCATGGTTTCCTGGTTCCCAAGGACTTTTCCCTATGTTTCCAGAGGGTTTTTTTTCCAATAGTTCCAAGGTTTATTTAATGTGTTTAGGACTTTTCAATGTCCTTCCCATCTCGAGGACTCCCAAGTCTCCCTTTCAACCCCGCCTGAGGGTTCTTGATCTCAGTCTGTTGGGATTCCCAGGTCTCTTAGTCTCTCTGGATCCCTGAGTCTCCCTGCCTCTCAAGTTCCCCATGCCTCACTCTCCAGTTCCCCAGGTCTTTTGAGTCTTCCCTGGATCTCGAGCTTTCAGGTCTTCCAAGGTTATCAGTTGCCAGCTATAGGGAGGATGGTCCTTCAGGCCTGTGTAGGGCATCAGAGAGCATTGGGCTCTGAGAATTTTAGAGCACCTCAATTGGTTAATTTTTGCTCAACAGTCATTAATTGTTTATGAGTTCCTTTTTTTGTTTCTTGAGCGATTCGCTCTTTGTCATGTGGTTTCCTGGTGCTTTCTGTTGAAGTTTAAGTTTATTTTGATAGGCTCAGGAATTCTGTGTTAGTTTTATGGTTGAAGCAGATGCCTGATTAGCTCCAATCGGAGGGTTGTAGTGATGTGCTACACACAGCGCTGAAATAACAACATGCAGTCGGTAAGTCATTTCGAGACTAGTTTATTCAAACCGTGGTGCTGGCATTTAATCCCTAGCGCCCGCCCTCTCTGGGCGGAAATGACGTCAGAGGTGCATTACCAAAGTCTCCCCCTGCGCGCTGGCTATTTGTGAGCTGGTTCGCCTGCGCAGATAGTGGGTCGCCACAGGGTCCTCATTTTGAGAATGATCTGTCTCACGGTGTCAGTTTGTCGAGCTACCTTTGTAAAAGCTCTTGTTTATGTCTCTACATGGAAGTCTTTGGCTCTGATACTGGCAGTGCACACCATGGCATTTATCTACTAGCATCATTGTAGGGCATCAATCCCTCATTCAGGACTTCCATTGGACACAGGTCTGTGGCACCTCAGGTGCTGCACCTAGAGAGGGAATCCCTGTCACAAACACAGATTGGGCAGCACAGCAGATTCGGCAATTGCTCTCGTGAATATGCATGTGTGAGCTAATTATTATTTCATTGTGATGTATTTAACTCCATTCATTCCATCATAGTATTTGTCGAGACTTGGACACAGCAACACTTCACTGCCTGCTTGCATTCCGTCTTGCCTGAGAAATTGGACTGTCGAGTCAACTGAATCTGAAGTCTAGCGGTATTCGTTTTATTCTTAGATTTTCTTTTCATCCGCTGTGTAGGCTTTGTTTTCCATTTGAGAGTTTTAGTTAATGGCCCTGATTGGCCTAGCATTTATTGTTTTCCTTTCCCTTTAGCACACACACATTAAAATCTGTGATCTATTGCCCTGCTTCAGTGTCTCTCACCCCACACTCGGGTCATATCCGAACCCGGTGACAACCAGGACCGAACACAAAACCCCTATTGTGGTCTAACCTATAGATCTGCAATATTACCTCATGACTTTTGAAATCATCCCCAACTAATGAAGACCAAAACACCACATGGCTTCTTAACCATCCAAATCAACTTGTGCAACCACTTTGAAGAATGTGTGGATGTGCACCTGAAAATCATTTGTTCCTCCCTACTGTTAAGAATCTTGCCATTAACCCTGTATTCTGGCTTTGAGATAAGCTTTCAAAATTGTCACTTCACACTTTTCCAGATTGAACTCCATCTGCCACTTCTCAGCCCATTTCTGCATCATATCAGTGTCCTATTTTAACCGACAATAACCTTTGATAAAATTCACCACACTACCAAACTTTGTATCATCTATAGACTTACTAAACCACTCTTTCACTTTCTCATCCAAGTCGTTTATAAAAGTCACTAAGTGCAGGTGTCCCAGAGTAGTCCCTGCAGAACACCCCTGGTCACTGACCAGTAGGCAGAATACATTCATCTATTTCCACCCTCTACCTTCTCTGCATAAGCAACTTCTGAATCTACACAGACAAATTTTCCTGGATGCCATGCCTCTTTGACTTCCTGAATGAGCCTCCCATGGGTAACCTTGTCAAATGACTTAGTAAAGTTCATTAACACCACATTCACTGGCTTACTTTCAACAATTTGTTTTGTCACTTCCTCAGATAATTCTATCAGGCTCGTGAAGAATGACCTATCTGTCACAGAAGTCATATTGACTATCCTTAATCTGGTGATGCTTCTCCAAATGCTTGCAAATCTTGTTGTGCAGAATCCTCTCCACTAGTTTGCCCACCAGTAATGTAATATTCACAGTTCTATAGTTCCCAGGGATATCCCTATTATCTTTCTTGAACAAAAGAATAATGTATGTCACCTGAACTGAGTTGCCCACTCATTTTCACTCATGGTCCTGTACCCTGACTTTTCATAACAAAAAGAATGTCTGAATATATGCAAAGTTTTAGTTTTGCTTTTGGAAAGCTCAGAGAAGATTGTTCAGTATCCAGCTCAATCACATATTCAGTGGGGCCTCTGTGTTTTCAGAGAGCTGCTTATATACTATGTGCAGTTTGCTGGTTAGAGAGGGTGAGAAATCCAACATGGAGTAGTACTCTCAACAAACTTTCTTTCAAGACCTTCAATAGATGCCAAGAGTGGGACTGAATGGAGCAGGATGGTTAAGCCTTGATCCCAGAATGATGGAGGTGGGAAGACAGGTTTTGACATAAAGTCACAATTAATATTCTCAAGCTTACAGTTATTTTTCTGAAAGTTTTTTGTTTGTTTGGCACAATCCAGTAATCTGCTCAAAATACTTACAATTCACTACCTTTTAATTGTTGAAAGTTATATCTAGGATGGATTGATGTTATAAAATCTCTATTTTCAAGAGCCAATCACCTGACTTTTGTTTTTAGTGGGCACCTGGCCACTCATTTCAAAGTCCATAGTGGCATGAACAACTTTCAGAAGAGAGTGCTAAGGATTCTTTTATTATAATTCTGTTCCTTCCTGGAAATAAGAATGAAAATCACCCCTGTGATTAAAACTTCTAAAATCAATTATAATATTCTCTGTGAATAATTTAACATCGTTTTAATTCATGACTGAACTTTACTGGCTAACTAGATTCTTTGACAGATAGAATAATTTTAGGTTTGCAAGTGCAAACGGTTCACTGATATAAATTCCTTTAGGAAAAGACAAGGACAAATAGGAATTATTAATATCACTTAAATCTGTCACTTAAAGGAGGAATGAATCCCACAGTATGGAACCAGAATTCTAAGTGCAATGTGTCTTTGAAATGCCAATGGGTTGAGGCTTTAATTAAAAAATATTTTTTTTTTCACATTTTCTGAATAGATCTCACTTGTCAGAATTTGGTTTGAAAATACAGGCAGGCAACTTGTGCCCAATTAAGTTGCCATACTTTGTATTTCATAGAGTTTTACTCTCAATGGAAAAGTGCCCAATTCATCTCTCACCCAAAGTCTGTGCCATTTCTCTTGTTGTTCCTGGAACTTGAATTCAATTTGTCCAAAATCTGCAGATATTGTTGCCAAGAAAGCTTACATTGCTCAGGTTTGCTGAACATAAAATATGGTAATACCAGCATGTGGAACTCTGCCTCCAAATTCCATTCCATTTTGGAATACATCTTGGAGTCAGAGTATACAAAGTCCTGCTGTGGTAGTAAAGCATATTTAGCACCCGTAGCAAGGATGAATTTTGAGACAAAAAACAATATTTCAAAGTCATGCAAGTAGAGTTTACCTTTCCAAATTCCTGGGCAATAAAAATCTCTTGAATTTATGCTCATTGGAACTGCTTAAATGTATTTGGATTTTGGGTATATAAATTATTAGAGAGAATACTTCCATCTCAGAAAGATTTGATTGGAGCACTGATCCAAGAGGTAGAGGAACAATATTGCAAATATCTTTATCAGATGACTCTATTTGTTTCAGTCTCATATTAATAAATGTTTTCCCGTTTGTCTCAATTAGCTCTACTACAGCAATGTAATTCATTGGCTGAAAAAACAGTTAGGCAATCTATTTTCAGTCTACTGACAGCACTGCTCCTGAATTTGCCACTGGGAAGTGTATAATGCTGAATCATCTGCTGATTTTTACCACCCTCCGTCAAGCAGTGTGCAGAGACAGCACAAAGACATCTGAGCCGAGATTAAAAACTGACTGTGCCAGATCGTGGAACCAGAACATGCTCCACTAATCAGTTCTGCATGACTAAATATAATAACAATGTGAGCATGTCAACAAGTGGCCTTAGCTTTGTTATGAGTTTAAAATTAGGTTAATTATGGCTTTTGGAAAGAAATTGGCTACTTTGAAGTTTTCATTTGCATATGCATTTATTTTTGTTTGGAAGCGTCTGGTAAAACTAACATCAAATTGTCATACCCAGTAGGTGCCCGAACAAGAGGTGCAAAAAGGATCTTTCTGGATCCTGACATATATTCCTCTCCATGTCCTTCCGGAAAATCAGTAATAATCAACAAAAAACTGGATTTATATAGCACCTTGCACTATTTAGAGTACTTTGGATCTATGGACGTGTTATTAAGATATAGTGGTGGAACATAACAACGTTGTCTTTCTGTCCAGATTTAAGTAATAGTGATAGCTGATGGCCAAGAATACAAAGGAATTTAATTTATTCTACACCATATTTTAACACAATACATTTATTTCTACTCAGGCTACTTTTAGGTTTGCATGAAAGCATTTAAAATAAAAACATCAACACTGTTTAGCTGAGTCAAGCAGGAATTGATATAAACACCAAATATAAAAGTAATATATAGGAAAATATATCAAAAGAAAATTTAGAATTGGAAAAAATAGGCAATATATTCTTTTAAATCATCTACTTTTCATCGCAACTGTGTGACATAATCCTTCCTTCTCCAGAATTACTTACAATTGTGAATCCATTTATATTAATAACTTGAATGTCTTCCAAGTAACTTGTTCAATAAATATGCAGTCTTATGAAAGCAACAGAGGTATCCTGCAGGCCTTGAACTATAATGTAAAATCAGATCTTAAATGATTGTTGGTCATTTCTGATATTGTTAGAAAGTGAAACAACTTGAGAAAGATAATTGTGAAAGCATCCTATTTAATTCCAAGGCACTGCAAGTCCTACCAACAAAGCTGCCTACTTTTGGGTGGTGAGTATACATTCAATATTTTAATAGAGATTCTACAGACTAGGTTTTCTGTTGTAGATTCTTCTAGAAGGGAACCGATTAGTGTAGTTGTTAGCATGATGGTTCACCTCAGAGTGTAATGTAGTTCAGAGCTCAATTCCGGTGCCGTTCTGTAAGGAGTCTCTGTATGTCCTTCCCATGGAATGCATGGGTCTTTCATGGGTGCTCTGGTTTCTTCTCACTGTCCAAAGATGTACCAGTTGGTTAATTGTCATTGTAAATCACACTGTAGGTTAGGGTTAAGTGGGGTTCTTGGGGTGCTTTTGCAGCATGGCTTGAAGGGCCATGTAATCACTAAATAAATGAATTAGATTCATCTGCCAGTAAGCTTGGTTTGAAGCAGATTTAGGCTACTTTGAAAAACACAATGAAATGTTTTCATAGCTCAAGGCTGGGTCCGATGCAATGGAGAGGGCACTGGAAGCCTGTGAAAGCGACCAACCTTCTCCAATGCAACATCTCATACTTTTTCTACTTCTTCTACTTTGTTCACAGGTATGAGTTTTCATTTGGACACCCATCAGGAAAGCAGAAAGCTGAGGAAATAACTGACTTGGTCCAGTAATGCTATCTAAAGGCTTTGCTGCAAAGGAGGGTTGATTGCTCATAAAGGGTTTTGTGTCACATCGCTTGTTCATGTACTTTGACAGTTCCTGTTTTGTTTTCCATTTCCAATACTATATTTTTGTAAGTAGTGATTACAGGATAAATTACTCTAATATGCATTATCCAGTGTTATGCAGAATATTGCATAGAACAATCTTTATCACCCATTTATATGTAGAAACAAAATGAATGTTGCCAAACAAGAGAAAATCTGCAGATGCTGGAAGTCCAAGCAACACACACAAAATGCTAGAGGAACTCAGCAGGCCAGGCAGCATCTATGGAAAAGAGTACAGTCAACATTTTGGGCCAAGACACTTTGGCAGGACTGGAGAAAAAAAAAGATGATAAGTAGATTTAACAGGTGGAGGAGGGGGATACAGAAACACAAGGTGATAGGTGAAACCAGGAGGGGGAAGGGGAATGAAATAAAGAGCTGGGAAGTTGATTAGTGAAAGAGATACAGGGCTGGAGAAGGGGGAGTCTGATAGAAGAGGACAGAAGGTCACAGAGGCCCCTACACCTCCTCCCCCACGACTATTCAGGGCCCCAAACAGTCCCTCCAGGTGAGAAGACACTTCACCTGTGAGTCTGTTGGGATGATGTACTGTGCCCGGTGGCCTCCTGTATATCGGTGAGACCCGACATAGATTGGGTCACTGCCTCGCTGAGCACCTTTGCTCCATCTGCCAGAAAAAGTGGGATCTCCCAGTGGCTATCCATTTTACTTCCACTTCCCATTTCCATTCTGATATTTCAATCCATGGGTTCCTCTACTATTGTGATGAGGCCACACTGAGCTTGGAGGAACAACACCTTATATTCTGTCTGGATGCCTTCAACCTGATGGCATGAACATTGATTTCTTGAACTTCCAGTAATACCCCCTCTTCTCCTTCACCATTTCCCATCCCCTTTTCTCTCTCTCACCTTATCTCCTTGTCTGCCCATCGCCCCCCCCCCCCCGGTACTTCTCCCCCTTTTCCTTCTTCGATGGCCTTCTATCCTCTCCTATTAGATTTCCCCTTCTCCAACCTTGTATCTATTCACCAATGAACTTCCCAGCTTTTTACTTCATCTCACCTCCTCCCAGTTTCACCTATCAGTTTGTGTTTCTCTCTCCCCTCTCTCATCTTCTTTTCTCCATTCCTTCCGAAGGGTCTTGGCCTGAACAACCATTGATTGTACCTTTTTTTGATAGATGCTCCCTGGCCGGCTGAATCCCTGCAGTATTTTGTGTGTGTTAAATGAATTTTGGCATCTATGTTTAAATTATTGGCTCAAACTTTCAAGTTAGAGAATAGATATCTGGAGCTATTCAGTACAATTGGTATCTGCAAAAATGGTAAATGAGTTTACAAAATGTATTTTACTTTAGCACTGCATGATGAAAAATTAGTTTTGCAGTCTGTCGGCCCATACAATCAATAGAATTGCAACATGAATAGCTCCTTCAGCATGTTGCATTCCAATGTTGTTGTGACCCATTAAATCAGAACCAGAATAAGAATCAATCTTGTTATCACTGTTAATATTTCATGAAATTGGCCACTTGGCAGCAGCATAAAATTAATATAACTTGCAAAATAAATAAATGATACAAAAAAAGAATAATAAAGTAACACCCATGGGTTCATGGACCATTCAAAATTATGACAGCAGAGGAGGAGAATCTCCTCCTAAGTTATTTTATGTAAGTCTTTAGACTCTTATTTCTTTTCTCTGATTGTAGTAATAAAAAGAGGTCTTGTCCCAGAAGGAGAAGGTTCTTAGTGATGGATGTCACCTTATTTAGAGGCACTGCCTGATAAAGATGTCCTCAGTGGAGGGGAGGGTTGTGCCCATGATGGAGCTGGCTGAGTCTCCAACACTCGGCAGCCTTTTGAAATCTTATGTATTGAAACCTCCATACCAGGCTGTGATGAAACAAGTCAGAATGCTCTCCACCATACATCTGCAGAAATATGCAAGAGTATACAATTTCCTCAAGCTCTTAACAAAGCTGAGCTTCCTTGTGCCGAGTAACAAACCAGCTTCTTTAATCACTCTTGTGTTTAACTTTTCCATGTTAGAGGCAAATGCAATTAAATTGCAGTCTGCCTGAGATGGCCAGTCACCTAGGCTCAGTACAGAAGGAGAAAACCATGATGATTGAAGAAGAGTAGCTGCTTTAATGAAATGGCCCTTCTGGCTTTATCAAACCTCAATCGTCAGACTATCTAAGTAATATTTGGCTTGAAGTAAATTAACTAATGAAGTAATCATGACATCAAAGCAATGGCATTAACAATAATAATAGCAGAAGTTAACTTTCACAACCTGGAAAATGAATTTGATAATTTACTAGTTATCGGGTGGGTACAGATAATTGCATGATCAGTATTTGTCATATCATACCTTATTGATGCACCTCAGCACGAGGTTGAAACTCTTGTCCGGCATTCTGTGGTTTGGCAACTCCCATGATAGCCATATTTTGACTCCTCAGTGCAAATTTATACTAATTAATTCTAAATAATGTATAAAATTAACTTAAATCTGTACTGATTGTAGCTAATTAACTTTTCAATCCAACTTTATGATCCCGGATGATGGGATTCCCTATTTGCAGAAGCTTCAGGTTACATTTAATTCTCAGAACATTTCATGACCCGGGAATTGTCTGCCCTTAGAAAGAGCTGTTCTGTTCAGAGGAAGGAGGGCAGGGGCAATTTTTGTGGTTCACCTTTTCTGTGGACTGGCACCAATCAAGTCTGAAGGCTTCCAGACTGGAGATTTTCAAGCTGTGTTTGGATTCTATTTCAGAATTCCATTTTTGAATTTCACTTACGTCTAATCCAAATGCAATATTCTACTGTGTACAGGGTAATAAAAAGCATAGATGTGTAGAGGATGATAAGAGGCATAAATCATATTAATAGCCAGAGACTTGTTTCTGGGATGAAAATGGTTAATACAAGGGCCATAACCTCAAGGTGGTTGGTGGGAAGTATAGGGTGGATGTTAGACCAAAGTTCCTTGCACGGAGAATGGTGACTGCATGGAACAGTCTAGGAGGGGTAGAGGCAGAGGCATAAGGGCATTAGGGGCAGTTAAGAAACTTTTTAATAGGCACATAGTTAATAGAATAATAGAGGGCTATGTAGGAGGGGATTGATTTTGGAGTAGATTAAAAGGTCGATACAACATGTGGGCCAAAAGGCCTGTACTGTGCTGTAAAGTTCTACTTTCAAAATAGCATTTGAAGTGTATTGCCCACACTTTTTGGATACTTTTGATATACAGACATGTGAGGTGCAGACATCAGTTGATGACAAAGTGTTCTTTATTTTAACAAAGGTTAATGAGATACTATTTTACTCCATATAACATTGTCACTGTGAAAAGTATATCTATTTTGGCAGCAGTATTAAACATCAGCGAATGATAAGTTTCATTAAATTAACTCCAACTCAATGAGTTAGACAGCTGGTTGGGTTCATTGATATGTTGCCCAGTGAGACAGTTTGGATATGTATAATACAACACAGAGCTTACTCCATTCTCAACAGTTTCCTGAAAATGCATAAACATTGACCGGAATCTTGCTAGTTCACGATGGCAATCCTAAATATTGAACTAGCAGATTTAGTTCCATTAAGTGAATGAAATATACATCCGAAGGATGACCCAATTAAGTTACTTCAGGGGTAAGCTTTTTACACAGAGAGTGTTGAGTGTATGGAATCGGCCACCAGCGCTGGTGGTGGAGATGAATATGACAGGGTCTTTTAAGAGACTCCTGGACTGGTATATGGAGCTCAGAAAAATAGAGGCCTATGGGTAACCATAGGTAATTTCTCAGGTAAAGACATGTTTGGCACAACTTTTTGGGCCAAAAGGCCTGTATTGTGCTGTAGGTTTTTTGCATTTCTATGTTTCTACTTTTTTGAACACTGCCTATGTTTATTTACAACAGTGAATGTTCCATCTGATACAAAAAGAGCCAGTACCGGGCTTCCATCCCTTTGATAGTCTTCATCCTTCAAATGAGAGACTTCCAACTGGAATTTTTACACAATCACCCCTTGAAATAATGACCAGGGAGGCACAGAAAGAATCTGTAATTACCAACAAGTACCCTTATTGTCTCAATCAAGGAAGACACGAACTTACACAACCATCTACCTTCATGCTCACCTACGAAGTACTCCTGACATTCCATGAACAGACGGAGAACAGAAAACATAATCAGTTAAAAAGGAGTTTCTGCTGTTGACCACAAGTTCCTGTTTCGAATCTTCATGTGTACACAATGGTGAACCTCCGACCTAGTCATCACTGTTAAGTATTTGGAGCTCCTGACTCTTAGTGTTCCTCATCAGCTGAGTTGATGGATCTCCAACCCATTGGCTCAAGGTCACCTGACCTACCTGTGTCTCTTTCTTACTGGCCCTAGTCCAGGGCTACAACCAACATTGTTCCATGTTTTCTGTCGGCCAGCCTCGTTCCTTTCAGCTCTGACTGGTTCAAACCAGTCAATCCTAGGTGACCCAGACACTGAGTCCAATGAGATTACAGATCATTTCTCTGGTAAATCTGTCACTTTACATAATAAATAGCTAACACGAGGAAATCTACAGATGCTGGAAATTAAAACAGCACACACAAAATGCTGGTGGAACACAGCAGGCCAGGCAGCATCTATAGGGAGAAGCACTGTTGACGTTTCGGGCCAAGACCCTTCATCAGGACTAAGGATTGTTTGAGAATAGTCTCAGGTTTAGCTGGCCTTTGGCGGCAGCTCCTTGTGTCCACATTCAATTGTCTTGATTAGATTATCCGGAGCAAGAATCAGTTCAGAATCCATAACTGGTTTGTCTGCTTCCCCTGTCACCTGAATCCACTGATTTTGTAGACTGTCACACCTTCTGGCCAACAGAATCGATTGTTGACAGAAACAGAGATCCAGGGAAAAGAAGAGCAGGAGGGTAATTGTCACAAAGAATCCTTAAGCAATGAGTGTTAATTATGGATAGGGAGAAGTTGAAGGAAAAAAATGAGGAAATGCAGCAGAACTGGTTTCAGAACAATACAAAGTTGTTACACTATCATTTAAATGAAATTCTGCACATTTCTATTTTTGTTGTAACAGTAAAGCACTAAAAGAAAATAAAGGGATAAAGATACTATCAGTGAAACAGGAATATTGATAATATTTAAATATCTTATCAATATCTCCAAACAATACATTTAATACAAAATGTAATTTTTTAAATTAAAAATGAAGTATCTGTTTGAATCTTGATTCCAACCCAAAAAGTCAACAATTCCTTTCCACCTACAGTGCCAGCATGACCTGCTGGGTTCCTCCCATAGGTTATTTGTTGCATCTGAAGTTTCCTGTGTCTCTCTGAAGTCTTTCATTGTTGGAACACAGCCAAATTATCATAACATCTTGTTTTAACCAGATGCAAATTAATTGCTTTGCATATTTTGTGTTCTTATTTAGAGCATTGAATATAGATTCTCAAACTCTAAAAGCACAATGGAGGCCATTCGGCCTATGATGCTGTGCCAGCCTTATAACCTACTGTAAGGTCAATCTAACATTTACCTCCTACATAGTTTGATGGGAATATGCAGAAAATATGACCATAGGAGCAGAATTAAGCCATTTGGCTCATTGAGTCTGCTCTGCCATTCCATCATGGTTGATTTATTACCCCTTTCAAGCCCATTCTCTTGCCTTTTCTTTGTAACATTTTGATTCTCTTACCTGTAAAGAACCTATCCAGCACCACTTTAAATATACCCAATGACCTGGTCTCCACGGCCATCTGTGGCAATGAATTCCACAGATCCACCACCCTCTGGCTAATGGAATTCCTCCTCATCTGTATTTGATAGGGTTATCCTTGTATACTGAAGCTGTGCCCTCTGGTCCTCTACTCCTACAGTACAGGATAATAATAGAAATATTTGGGAATGGTATAGATATTAGAGTGAATGGACACTTAATGGTCTGCACAGACTCAGTAGATCGAGAGGGCTACTTCAGTGCCATATTATCCAATGACCCTGTAATTATGATTCTTAGCACCATCTTCTTCAAAAGTTATTTTCCAAATTCCCAGCTTCGAACAGTAGGTAAAAGATCTTAAATATCATTATTATTTTAAATACTCAGATCAATCAAAGAATGTCATGACATCATTATACTGCATGTGATGCTGTCAAGACAGCAAGCTGCTGGATATACGACTTCCTCTCCGGGAGAGGACTAGTCTAACCTGCACTGCTTTCTGTTTGACGATTATGGCATCAGATTTATCCTGCGGCAGACCTTTCAGCAAAATCTTTTTTCAGACTTTTTGGATCATTTTGATAAATTATGTAGAAGGAATCTGCATCCCTGACTGCAAGTTGGGCAGGAAAATGACAGAAACCTTACAGACTTGATTTAAACAAGTAGAAATTATAACACATGCTGATTTTCCTGGCCTTCTAGCAATCTGTTGTCAAAGTTACAGCACAAAAGTGGAACAGCTTCAAAAAACTATAAGGAGTAGGTTGCTCTGCAGCAGCCAAAAACCACTATATGTTGGATCCATGATTTGTTTATCCATCTATATAACCTCCTATTTATAAGTCCACATTCTACTCATAACTCACTAGATCTGTAACTCAGCACTTGTTACTATGCTGGAATTAGAGTTTTGAATCCTAATGATATAAAATGTTGGATCCTAACTATTTAAGGGCAATAATTATTTGCAGTTACATTCAGGTTCAAATATAAAAACTGAAGTTGATTCCCATCTGGGATAGTGATTTTGAAACCCAGGGTTAACAAACAAATTAGTTAATTTTTTTCTAGTACTGCTGCTTTAGAACAAAGAACACAAAAGCACAATACAGGTCCCATGGCCCATGATATTATGATGACATTTTAACCTACCTGAGATCAACCTCACACTTCCATCTTAACTTGATAACATAGCTAGTTGCCCATCAAGCAGCTGAGCCGTTCAGACTAGGGAAGTCTCTTTGAGGCTTCTGTGAAAAGAGGCTTCAGTCAAAGAAGGCAAGGAAAAGAAAAGATCAAGTTTTTTTTATTCTCTTCATTATATCTGCTCAGCTTGGACAGTAGAGATGTCAGGTAGGATAGTGGAAGTGGAATGCTCCTCTTTTGGGATGTGGGAAGGCAGGGTGATCTCCAGTGTCCCTGACAGCTACAACTGCGGGAAGTACATCCAGCTACAGCTTTTAACAAACCACACTAAGGAGTTGGAGCTGGAAATGGATGAACTCTGGTTCACTTGGGAGACTGGGGGGGGGGGGGGTGGCGGGGGTGCGATAGCGAATACATACAGAGAGGTAGTTACACCTAAGGTGCAAGACGCAGGAAAATGGGTAACAGTTAGGAAGGGAAATGGGGTTAAGGAGCCAGTGCAGAGTACCCCTGTGGCCATCCCCCTCAGCAACAGGAATATCACTTTGGATACTGTTGGGGGAGATGACCTAACAAAGAAAGATCACAGTGGTCGGGTCTCTTGCACTGACCCTGCATCTGTGACTCAGAAGAGAGGGGTGGTGAAGAGGCATGCTGTGGTATAGGGGATTCCTTAGTTGGGGGCATTAGCAGGTTTTGTGGGCAAGAATGAAATTCCTGGATGGTATGTTGCCTCCTTGGTGCCAGGATCTGGGAGACCTTGGATCCA
Source organism: Hypanus sabinus (assembly GCF_030144855.1). NCBI lineage: Eukaryota > Metazoa > Chordata > Chondrichthyes > Myliobatiformes > Dasyatidae > Hypanus > Hypanus sabinus. The sequence continues at coordinate 41,097,799 of NC_082719.1, read as the reverse complement.
GTCCTCAGCCCTCTTAAGTGGGAGGGTGAACAGCCAGAAGTTGTGGTCACACAGATGATATGGGTGGATAAGTGACAAGTTTCTGCTTAGAGAGTTCAAGGAGTTAGGTGCTAAGTTAAAGGGCACATATGGGTAGAACTATGAAGATTATATAGTTTAATACGTGGCTAAGGAGTTAGTGTAGGAGGGAAGGTGGGCATAAGATTTGGATCACTGGGCATCTTCCAGGGAAGGTGAGACCTTTACTGAAGGGACAGCTTACACCTGAACTGGAGGGGGACTAATCTCCTGGTGGGAAGGTTTTTTAATGCTGCATGGTGGGGTTTAAACTAGTGTTGCATGGAGATGAGAACCAGAGTGCCTGAACAGTTAGTGGAGACAGAATAAGTTGCAATGTAAAATGTGAACAAAATCGAGACGAGTGAATACGGGAATGAAGGTGTTGTATTTTAATGTGTGCACAGTTGCCGACTGGCAGGTATGATGTTGCAGGCATCACTGAGTTATGGCTGAAAGAAACCATAGCTGGGAGTGTAATGTCCAAGGATAGAGATTGTGTCGAAAGGACCAGCAGAAAGGCAGAGGGAGCGGCATTGCTCTGTTGGTAAAAAATGAGATCAAATCATTAGAAAGAGATGACATACATAGTTCATTACCACCCCACCCTCCCATATTCTACCATGATTCTACCATAGGTAATTTTATTTAACGGTTATGAACTGTACATTCAATACCTTTGTTTTGCACTGTACAAACTTCTTCTTTACTGTTTGTTTGTCATAAAAACTAATAAAAAAAAGAAAGAAAGAGATGACATAGAGCTGGAAAGTGTTGAGCTATGGAACTGCAAGGGTGAAAAGACGCTGATGGAAGTTGTATATAGACCCCAAGCCAATAGTAAGGATGTGGCCACAAATTACAATGGGACATAGAAAACGCATGCCAAAAGGGCACTGTTGCAATAGTCATGGGGGACTTCAAAATGTAAGTGGATTGGGAAAATCAGCTTGGTGCTGGATTCCAGGAGGGGGAGTTTCTAGAGTGCCTACAAGATGGTTTTTTAGAGCAGCTCATGGTTGAACTCACTGGGGCATCAGTTATTATAGACTGGGTGTTGTGCAATGAACCAGAATTGATCAGGGAGCTTAAGGAACAAGAACTCTTTGAGGAGAGTGATCATAATATGATCGAATTCCCTGTGAAATTTGAGAAGGAGAAGCTAAAGTCGGATGTATCAGTATTACAGTGGAATAAAGGGAATTACAGAGGTATGAGAGATGAGTTGGCCAGAAATGATTGGAAAAGAACACTGGCAAGGATGACAGCGGAGCAGCAATGTCTGGAATTTCTGGAAGCAATTCAGAAGGCACAGGATATATACATCCCAAAGAGGAGGAAGTACTCTAAAGTCAAAATGTCATAGCCATGACTAACAAGAGAAGTCAAAGCCAACATAAAAGCCAAAGAGAGGGTATATAATAGAACAAAACTTAGTGGGGAGTTAGAGGATTGTGAAACTTTTATAAGCCCACAGAAGGCAACTAAAAAAGTAATTAAGAAGTTAAAAATGAAATACAGAAGTAAGCTAGCCAATACTATTAAAGAATATACCAAAAGTTTCTTCAGATAGATAAAGTGTAAAAAGAGGCAGGAGTGGAGATTGAACCACTGGAAAATGATGTTGGGGAGTTAGAATTGGGGCAACTAAATGACAGACAAACTGAACAAGTTTTTCATCAGTCTTCAAGGTGGAAGACAGGAACAGGATGTTGAAAGCTCCAGATGTCAGGGGGCCTGAAGTGTGTGAAATTACCGTAAGTTGATAGAAGGTGCTTGATAAACTGAATGATCTGAAGGTAGATCAGTCAGCTGGGCCAGATGGTGTACACCCCAGTGTTCTGAAAGTGGAGGCTGAAGGGATCATGAAGGCATTCTTTCAAGAATCACTGGATTCTGGAAAGTTTCCAGAATACTGGAAAATTGCAAATGTCACTCCAAGAAAGGAGAGAGGCAGAAGAAAGAAAACTGTAGGCCAGTTGGTCTGACCTCAGTGGTTGGGAAGGTATTGGAATGATTATTCAGGATGAGGTCTCAGGGAACTTGGAGGCACATGATAAAGTAGGCCATAGTCAGCATGGTTTCCTCAAGGGAAGATCTTGCCTGACTGATCTGTTGTAATTCTTTGAAGAAATAACAAGCAGGGTAGACAAAGGAGAATCAGTTGATTTTCAGAAGGCCTTTGACAAGGTGCACACATCAGGCTGCTTAACAAACTATGAGCCCACTGTATTGCAAGCAATAGTCTAGCATTGATATAGCAGTGGCTGATTGACAGGAGGCAAAAAATTGAGAATAAAAGGAGCCTTTACTGGCTGGCTGCTGGTGACTTCTGGTGTTCGACAGAGGTCTGTGTTGGGATTGATTCTTTTAACATTATATGCCATTGACTTAGATGATGGAATTGATGGCTTTGTTGCAAAGCAGAGGATATGAAGATACTTGGAGGGGCAGATCATTTTCAGGAAGAGGAGAGGCTATGGAAGAACTTTGACAGATTAGCAGAATGGGGAAAATATGGCAGATGGAATATAGTGCTGGGAAGTGTATGATCATGTAATTTGTTAGAAGAACTGAAAGACTTAACTATTTTCAGAATAGAGAGAAAATACAACAAACTGAGGTGCAAAGAGACTTGGGAGTCCTTGTACAGGATTCCCTAAAGGTTAATTTGCAGGTTGAGTCTGTGGTGAGGAAGACAATTGCAAGGTTAACATTCATTTCAAGAGGTCTAGAATATAACAGCAAGGATGTAATGTTGAGACTTTATAAATCACTGGTGAGGCCTCACTTGGAGTATTGTGAACAGTTTTGGACTCTCTATCTTAGAAAGGATGTGCTGAAACTAGAGAAAGTTCAAAGGAGATTTACGACAATGATTCCAGGATTGAATGGCTTATCATGAAGAGCATTTGATGGCTCTGGGCCTGTATTCGCTAGAATTCAGAAGAATTGAAACCGATCGAGTGGTGAAAGGCCTTGATAGAGTGGATATGAAGAGGGTATTTCCTATGGTGGGAAAATGTAAGACCAGAGAAAATAGCCTCAGAATAGAGGCACATCCTTTCAGAATGATGAGGAGGAATTTCTTTTGCCAGAGAGTGGTGAACCTCTGGAATTCTCCACCACAGGCAGCTATGGAGGCTAAGTCTTTATGTACTTTTAAGGAAGAGTTTGATAGATTTTTGATTGGTCAGGTCCTGAAAGGAGATGGGGAGAAGCCAGGAGATTAGGGCTGAGAGGAATATTTGGATCAACCATTTTGAAATGGCCAAGCAGTCTCAATGAGTCAAATGGCCTTACTCTGCTCCTATTTCATATGTTCTTATGGTCTTACTTTTTTATCTTGTTGTAGAAAAATGGAATACCTAGAAGAAACCTATGCAGTCATGTGAAGAATCCATAAACTGAATACACACAACGCCAGTGGTCTGGATTGAAGCAAGCTTCTGGTTTTGCCAGGCCACCGGGCAGAATACTGAATGAGCTTGTTTTAGCTTGGCTTTGACATGTTGAGGAAGGGAGAAGGAACACTGGCTAGGAATCTGATTCCTGTATTCATTATCTTTTCCTTTCTATTGCTGCAAATGCATGGATGTTGTCCGAAATTCACCAACCACTGATCAGCACTGATGGTAGTAATCAATATCAAAGCTCTCTTGACCAAGTATCAGAGGATAACTGCACCAAGATGCCTTCAGAGAGGGAGGTTAGTGAAAGAAAATGAGCAAGGATAAAAATAATAGATGATTTTTTGACTGTGCCTCCAAAAATGACACATATTACCCTCATCAATTGAATAATACCCAGGTTTAGTCCTCTGCCTGTTAATTACTCCAAATGGAAGATAACAGTCACCGTGTTGAGCAGAAAGAAGCAATTCTCAGGGAGCATAGATGAAAGTAATATTGTTACATGCATTACTTTTCTTCTAAGAAGAACTGTAACAAGGAGAAATGTGTTAAACAGAAATCTTCTGTTATCTATAGGGGACTTCTTACTCTATGAAAATAAGAATTGTTCTTTTCAATATTATCTAGCATAGCGTGTGAGAATGAACAGCTTATCCTTAACTCTGTTGATTTCAATATATAACAAACAGTGTACATTATTATTTTTAATGAAAATGGACTCTAAGGCATTCAGGATCTCTGCTAAAATTGTGTAGTTTATTACTTTCGGTCCATAATGACAGGGAAAAAATATCTTCAGGGTTTGCCGTCCACTCGCATAAATCATCTTATTTTGAAATTATTATTGTGCAATGAAAATATTTGAATTTATATTGATTTTCCCATCTACAGTGTTGAAATAAACTATCAGTATCTTAGGTTATATAATGAAATACTCTGGTATAGCCTTAAGAGTAAAAAAAGAATAATAACATAATCCGTGAACCAAATTTCTGTTTAATAAAAGCTATTTTACTCGGCATGAAAATAAATATGCACAGTATGTTCCAATTTTACAGCATGAAACTAAGGTGCAGATATCTGAAAAAGCCTTGCCTGCCAAATTTGAGTGTATCCTTGATATGTGGTTAGATGTATATTGTGTACTATCTTTCCTTGTTTACAATATACATGGTACAAAGGAAGATTTGTTTGACATATACTGGTAACACCCATGAAAGTAGCATTCATGCTTTGTGCAGGACAATTATATAAATTTTTCTCCATTTCATATACTTGACTGTCCAATTTATGCAATTAATTCTGATTTCTGAGGTGGTATTTGATGCAAGGATAAAGTATAAAATTATAAATTTTGCTTTACATCCTGAAATCTTTTATCCAGTGTTAATACAAAACAAATAGCTGATTACGTATTCAATTCAAGCATTTTTATGAACAAAGTTCAGAGAAGATGTTTTGACAAAATATTTGTTAGTTATCTATGATTTATTTCATAGGTAACAATTGTGGGAAGGCATTTGGCTTAAAAACCCAAAGATATAAGACCATACAATATAAGAGCAGAACTACGCCATTTGTCCAATCAATACTGCTCTGCCGTTTCATCATGGTTGTTCCACTTTCCCTGTCGGCCTCAATCTCCTACCTTCTCCCCATATTCCTTCATGCCCTAACTAATCAAGACTCTGTCAACCTCTCCCTTAAATATATCCAATGACTTGGCCTCCACTGCCACCTGTGGCAATGAACCCCACAGATTCACCAATCTCTGGCTGAAGAAATTCCTCCTAGTCTCTGTTCTGAAAGGATGCCTCGCTATTCTGAGGCTGTGTCCTCTGGTCTTAGACTCCAATAGGCATTCTCCATCATAGGAAACATCCTCTCCATGTCCACACTATTGAGACCTTTCAACATTTGATAGTTTCTGAATTGCAGTCAGTAGAAACCTAGAGCCATCAAATGCTTCTCATATGACAAGCTTTTCAATCCCAGAATCATTTTCATGAACCTTCTTAGAACCCTCTCCAATGTTAGCACATCCTTTCTTAGATAAAGGGCCCAGAGCTGTTCACAATATTCCATGAGGCCCCACCAGCACTTTATAAAGCTTCACAATTATGTTTTTGCTTTTATGTTCTAGTCCTCTCGAAATGAATGCTAATATCGCCTTTACATTCCTCACCACTGACTCAACCTGCAAATTAACCTTCAGGATTTCTGCATAAGGACTCCCAGGTCCATTTACAACTCAGATTTTTAAAATGTTCTCTCCATTTAAAAAATAGATTGCCCTTTATTTCTTTCATCAAAGTGTATGACCATACATTTCCCAACAATATTCCATCTGCCAGTTCATTGCCCACTCTTCTAATCTGTCTATGTCCTTCTATAGCCTCTCTACTTCTTCAACTACCTGCCCCTCCATCTATCTTTGTATTGTCTCAAACTTGGCCACAAAGCCATCAATGCCATCATCCAAATCATTGACATATAAAGTAAAAAGAAGCTGTCCCAACACAGACCCTTGTGTACCACTACTAGTCACCAGCAGCCAATCAGAAAACAACCTCTTTATTCCCACACTTTGCCTCCTGCCAATCAGCAAATGCTCTGTCCATGCTAGTATCTTTCCTTTAAAATCATGGTGTCTTAGCTTTTTTATGCTGCCTCGGGCTTGGCACCTTGTCTAAGGTGTTCTGAAAATCAAAGTACACAACATTCATTGATTCTCCTTTGTCCATCATGATTTTTGTCCACCATTTCTTCAAAAAGTTCCAATAAATTTGTTAGACAAGATTTTGCTTTTGATTTACTTTATCATGGGTCTCCAAGCACTCTGAAACCGCATCCTTAACAATCAACTCCAACTTCTTCCTAACCACAGAGGCCAGACTAACTGGCCTATAACTTCTTTTCTTCTGCTTCTCTCCCTTCTTGGGGGTGACATATGCAATTTTCCATTCCTTCAGAACCCTGCCAGAATTAGTTGATTTTTGAAAAATCATTACTTATGCCTCCACAATCTATTCAGCCACCTCTTTCAGAACTCTAGCATATAGATGATCTGGTCCAGGGTATATATTATCTGGTCCAGTTGACTTATCTACCTTCACTTTTCAGTTTCTTGAGAACCTTCTCCATAATAATGGTAACTTCACACACTTCTGCCACCTGACACTTTTAAACTTCTGACAGTGTTAGTGTCTTCCACTGTGAAGACAGATGCAAAATACTTACTCAGTTTGTCCGCCATTTCCTTGCTCCTCATTACTACCTCTCCAACCTAATCTTCTATCAGTCTGATATCTACTCTCACCTCTCTTTTGCACTTTATGTATCTGAGGAAACTTTTGGTATCCTCTTTAATATTATTGGCTGCTTGCTGAAACTTTAGAGGTGAACTTTGTTGTAAAATGGAGCTGTCTGTTTGTACTGGTCATGATTTTAACTGTTGTGACATGTTGTTCAGGAGGCAGAGGATGAATATGAAGAAAATGACATTGCAATAGGAAGAAGCCATGCATGTTATGTTAGCGCGCATTGCTACTTCAGTAGAGGAAGACTATTGATTGCAGAATGTTAATATCTTATTAACAGAGAAAAAAGGACTTTTGTCAATAGTTTACTACCTGTATATTTTTTGAGTTTCCCAAACTTGTCAATGAACGTGAAATGAAAATGCAGTATAATCACATTATAGTAGGTCTGGAGATTTCACTTATGGAAATCTGAAATCCAAGTACACAACATTCACTTTTTATCAGAGCTGCAGTCTCTCTGTTATGCTTTTGAGGTGGCTGTGTAAAAGTGTCCAGAAGTTGTTCAGGAAATGCCAAAGTAAATTTTGTAAAAAAAAATGGCAGCCACATTTGGAACTACGTCCGATGACTTACCAATTCTCCCCGTGATGACTTCAAACAAAGTATTTGTTGCTCAGGTCAAGGATCCATTGCTGGATTCCCTCAGTTGCAAAGTATCTTTGATCACACACATTTCTCCAGGTGATTAGGAGAAAGGGTTTCTGATCCATTGACATGAAGTTGGTTTGGTGGCCATAATATCATGAGGCCCAGCAGATGTTACAAAATGTTCAGCACCTGATGGTACCTCTTCCCCCATCTCCTCAGATGTCTCAGATGCATAACCTCCTCAGAAAGCTTGGAGATAAGAGGCTGGAAACAATTTTGTGGATGCCAACTAATTAAGGAACAGGGTACACCAAGGCTACTGTGTATAGTGCTGACTGAGAGAGTGGGGATTACATGCAGAGATGTTCAGCATGTAAGCGTTATAATAAGAGATTTTCTCAGCAGCATCCACACAGCTATCTCTTTATTACATATGAGGTATTATTGCTCACACAACCAATGAAAGGAATATACTGTCCCCCACAAACTCAGTCACTGGAGAGCGCTATCTTCACACACCCAGTCACTGTGGTAAACTTCCCCTCACACACACAGTCACTGGAATACGCTGTCCTACACATACCCAGTCTCTGGAGCACACTGCCATCCCCACCACACACACACATACACTCTTCTACCCATCCAGAAATAGGAGCACATTGTCCTCTCGCACGCTGTTCCACACAGATGATCTTCACCATCCTCTTCTTCTCACGTATTGTACGTAAGCTACAAGGTAGAAATAAGAAGGCTGAGTAGTGTGAGCTGGTTCAGGGTGAATATGAATCCAGTGTAGATGCATCCATAGAATAAGATTCCTCCTTCAGAGCAAAAGCCACTGGCATCATTATGCTGTTGTTAAGAGTTTAAACATATATAGTAGGAAAGAACATTTAAGATTAGCAGTATATACAACTCTGTTTTTCTTAAAAGGTTCCTCAAGACTGTCATAGCTGGGGGTGGGGAGGGTGTGATTGTGGGGATCGACTCCCACTATCTATTAAATGTTCCCAATGATGTGCTTCTCAATTAGCCTCGGACAACCAAGTCCAGCTTTTGGCCTTCAGTGTGGTTTAGTTACTAAGCCTGGTGGAACTGTTTCTACTGACAGGAGTAGAGGCAAAGATGTGTTACTGGTGCCTTAAAACCAGTTGCTCTGGGCAGATAGGGGTTGTTAGCTGTGCTTAGCAGCTCATGTCAAACCACCACTACTTTGCGGCTATACTCATTCATGGGGAAGGCTTTAGGAGTAAACTCCAAAGGACCAAAAAGCTGTTGGAGTCCCTGAGGCAGCCTTACATTGAGTTCATCTCCTGCAATGCCACTGTTGCCAAACTATATTGGTCTCTGTTGTTATTTAGATCTATCAACTGTATGGAGAGATGTATCCTGCTTCATGGACATCTGCTTATCTTCCATATTGTACTGCCCTGGCTTGATAACTTTTGGAGGTCATCTCCCTCCAAAGCAGATACACGGCTTTGGAGTCTGTTGGGGGAGATTGCTCATCAGCTGAAGGCAGCAGTAGCCAGGATCATGGCACTGTGGGTGTTTTTGTTGTGCATGAGGTCAAGAAAAAGAGTAGCAGAGCTGTTGTGGTAGGGGGTTCCATGGTAAGGGGAATAGAGAGGAACTTTTGTGGCCGCAAACGGGACTCATGTATGGTGTGTTGCCTCCCAGGTGCAAGGGTCAGAGATGGCCCGGAGAGGCTACAGGGCATTCTGAAAGCTGAAAGGGGAGGGTGAGCAGCCAGCGGCCGTGGTGCATGTAGGTACTAATGATATAGGAGGAAAGCGGGATGAGGTCCTGCAAGCTGAATTTAGGGAGCTAGGAGATAAATTAAAGACGAGGACCTCAAAAGTAATAATCTTAGGATTATTACCAGTGCCACGTGCTAGCCAGAGTTGGAATAGCAGGATAGTTAGAATGAATATGTGGCTTGAGTGGTGGTGCAGGAGGGAGGGTTTCAGATTTGTGGGGCATTGGAACTGCTTCTGGGGGAGGTGGGACCAATACCATCCGGAGTGTCTACATCTGGGCAGTGCCGGGATCAATGCCCTAGGAAGATTGTTTGCTGATGCTGTTAGGGAGGCTTTAAACTAATATGGCAGGGGGATGGGAACCCACACAGGAAAGAAGAGAGAAGTAATGCAGAGACCAAAGCTAGAGTTAGTGAAGAAAAATGTAAGAGTAGAGTGCATAAAAGTGAAAAGCAAAAATCGCAAAGGTCACCTGGTTGCAAGATGGAGATGACTGGGAATTAAATATCCAAGGGTATCAGGTAATATGGAAAGATAGGTAGGAAGGCAGAGGAGGTGGGGTGGTGCTCTTGATTAGGAATGAGATCAGGGCGATTGTGAGAGATGATAGAAGATCTACGGAGCAGAATATTGAGTCCATCTGGGTAGAGATTAAGAATAGCAAAGGGAAATAATCACTTGAAGGGTGTTGTCTATAGGCCACCGAATAAAATATTGCAGTGGCAGAGGCGATTAACCAACAAATAACTGGGCTTGTAAGAACGGAACGGTAGTTGTCATGGGGGATTTTAACCTCCACATAGATTGGGTGAAGCGGGTTGGTCAAGGAAGGACTTCATAGAATGCATCCATAATGGCTTTTTTGAGCAGCATGTTAGTGAACCTACTGAGGAAAATACTATCTTAGATCTAGTCCCATGCAATAAGACAGGTAAGATCAACGATCTTGTAGTCAGGGATCTTCTTGGAAAGAGTGATCATAGTATGATTGAATTTCACATTCAGATGAAGGATGAAATAGTTAGACCTAAAATTAGTGTATTTGAACAAAGGAGACTACAATGGGATGAGGGAGGAGTTGGCTGATGTGAATTGGGAGCACAGGCTATTTGGTAGGTCAGTTGACGAACAGTGGAATACCTCTAAAGAGATTTTTCACAATACTCAACAAAAAGTATATTTCAGTCATAAGTAAGGACAGTAAGTGTGGGGAGAGCCAGCCTTGGATAACTAAGGAAGTGAAAGATAGTATCAAATTAAAAGCACATGTACAAAGTCGCAAAGAGTAGTGGGGGACTGGAGGTTTGGGAAAACTTCAAAAAGCAGCAAAGAACAATGAAACAAGAAATAAGGAAAGGGAAGATAGAGTATGAAAGTAAATTAGCACAAAATATGAAAATAGAGCAAAAGTTTTTATAAATATATATAAGAGAGTGGCTAAAGTCAATGTAAGTCCCTTGGAAGACGAGAAGGGGAAATTGATATTGGGTGATAAGAAAATGACTGAGGCATTGAACGACTATTTTGTGTCTGTCTTCCTGGTGGAGGACACGTCTAATATGCCAAAGAATGATGCTATAGCTGAAAAGGGAGTTGAGGACCTTGATAAAGTCACTGTCACTAAAGAGACAGTGATGAGAAAACTAGAGGGCCTGAAGGTAGATAAGTCCCCTGGTCCTGATGGGATGCATCCCAGGGTGCTGAAGGAATCGACAGGGGTTATAGTAGATTCATTGGTAACCATTTATCAAAACTCGCTAGACTCTGGGCAAGTCCCGGCAGATTGGAAGACAGCAAATGTCATGCATTTTTCAAAAAAAAAAGACGTAGGCAAAACATGGGCAACTATAGGCCAGCTAGCTTAACATTTGTAGTCAGGAAAATGCTTGAAGCTATCATTAAGGAAGAGATTTAGAAAGGAGTGGTTCTATTAGACAGATGCAGCATGGGTTCAGAAAGGACAGTTCCTGTTTGACAAACTTACTGGAGTTCTTTGAGGACATAATGAGTGCAGTGGATAGAGGGGAACAGGTGGATGTTGTATACTTGGATTTTCGGAAGGCATTTGATAAGGTGCCGCACAAGAAACACATAAATAAGATACCAATGCATGGAGTTGGAGGAAGTGTATTGGCATGGATAGTGGATTGGTTAACCAATAGAGGCAGAGAGTTGGTATAAATGGTTGTTTCTCCGGTTGGCAGTCAGTGGTGAGTGGGGTGCCACAGGGTTCGGTGCTGGGCCCGCAGCTACTTACCATTTACATTGATGATTTGGAAGCGGGGACTGAGTGTTGCATAGCAAAATTTGCTGATGACACTAAACTGAGTGGAAAAGCAAATTGTAGATGAGATGGAGAGTCTGCAGAGGGATATAGATAGGTTAACCCTTAAATACTGTTCTGATTTTATACCTTCCCAGTATAGTCAGGGTCAGTTTTGAACCTGGCCCAAGAAACCCCCTATAACAAATGTCTATACCAAATTTTGAGCCACTGATCTATTTGCAATGTCAAAATAGCCTATCTGACATTAATAAAAGTGTGATTAATCCTTAATTAATGTATCAGAGATGAGGGACAGTGTAGTTTTTCGGTTTTACACCACTCATCATTGGAGAAAAAACATACACTGTCACATAATATAATGTCCTATTTTACCTAAGACATGAAAACATAACAGCCATAAAGAATTAAATGTATTTTATTGAAACTGAAAATGGCAAGAACATTCTGGAACTGTGGGGTTCATTATTTAACTATTATTACATAACTATTTGTAACCATTACAACCATGAAACACTGTCCTCACTGCTATAGCATTGAAACATCCTACTAACTGCTATCTAACTGTAACTATTAACTGTTAGTTCAATATTAAATAACATTTAGCCAACAAACTAAACAAAAAAGTAGCTGCTATTTGCAAACTAGTCTTTGCATTCAGAGCAGTAGTGGGCAACCTTGCGCGTGTGGCCATTGCAAATGCCACATTTGCTGCGAGTAGTTGATGTTTTGCAGTCCCTTTTTGCAGGGCAGAAGTTGCATCTCCTTCTCCTTTGTCCTCTTGTGAGACTTGTTGAGCAGGGCCAGGTTCAGATTGCTGCACTGCCCGTACCACTGCTGCTGAGAATGCTGCATGGGGAAGGTGTTCTCAACTTTGCATAGAAGGAGTCATAAGGGCCTTTCCGAGCTCCTCCGGTTCCTCTTGGTAGGACTCAGGTCACTCCAGATGACAAAGGCATTATATGTGGAAATGTCAATGTTGTAATGAAATATAGCAAGAGGGCAGCGGGCTATTCTCCTCTTGCAGCTGTATGTAACTTTGTCAAGGTTGTCAACTCCCCCTTTGTTGGCACTGTAGTCCAGGACGACGGCTGGTTTTCTGTCCGCCTGATCGTTTACGTCTGCGGCCTTATGTAAAGTGCTCATGAGAATCACACTTTTTTTTCCTCTTTGCCATACATGACACAACTGTGGTGTCATGGGTGAACGTAAACTTAGAAGATAAGACGTCTCTCCCCCTTCTTTCAGTTGGAGCTGGTGGCAGCTCCAGCTTGTTCTGCCTCACAGAACCATTTGATTTTCAAAACCAGCTGCCTCACCATTGTGATTTTCTTCTTCAGGAGCGCCTGACCAAGCTCGTGAGACATGAAGAAGTTGTCACAGGTCACGTTGTGTTCTCTCAGCACTTCTGTCATGTCCAACACGACGCACATTCCTTGCTTTCTCTCTGGGCTTCCCAGAGCTGGATTCCCAGTATACACTTCCATAGTCCAAGCATAACTGGAACATACATCACAGGCTGCCCATACCTTTATCCCATATTTCCCTGGCTTGCAATCGGTACGGGTAAAATTTGGCCCCGAATAGCTTCAGTGTTGCAAAATTTGTAGCACCTGTACAAAAGTTTAATTTTTTTTTTCATTTTTGCACATTTTGGGTCACTTTAGGAAAAGTCATAAAATTTCAGCTGGAAAAAATGGTGTTTAGGGAGTTTTCAACCACGGTCAAACGTCAAATAGAGTGAAAATTGACCCGAACAGTATGTAAGGATTACATGAGTGGGCCAAGGTCTGGCAGATGGAATACAACATTGGTAACTGCGAGATCATCCACTTTGGAAGGAATAATAGAAGAGCAGATTATTATTTAAATAGTGAAAGATTGCAGAATTCTGTTGTGCAAAGGGTCTTGGGAGTACTTGTGTATGAATCGCAAAAAGTTGGTACAACAAGTTATTAAGAAGGCAAATGGAATGTTGGCCTTCATTGCTAGAGGGATTGAATTCAAGAGCAGGGAGGTCATCCTGCAACTACACAGGGTACTGGTGAGGCTGCACCTGGAGTATTCTGTACAGTTCTGGTCTCCATACTTGAGGAAGGATATACTGGCTTTGGAGGCTGTGCAGAGGAGGTTCGCCAGGTTGATTCCAGAGATGAAGAGGTTATCCTGTGAGGACAGATTGAGTTGCCTGGAACTATACTCTCTGGAGTTCAGAAGAATGAGAGGGGATCTTATAGAAATGTACAAAATTTTGAAAGGGATAGATAAGATAGAAGTAGGAAAGTTGTTTCCATTGGTAGGTGAGACTGGAACTAGGGGACATTGCCTCAAGATTCAGTGGAGAAGATTTTGGACAGAGATGAGGAGAAACTGTTCTTCCCAGAGAGTGGTGAATCTGTGGAATTCTCTGCCCAGGGAAGCAGTTGAGGTTTCTTCACTAAATATATTTAAGAAGCAGTTAGATAGGTTTATATAGAGTAAGGGAATTAAGAGTTATGGAGAAAAGGCAGGTAGATGGAGCTGAGTTTATGGACGGATCAGCCATGATCTTATTGAATGGTGGGGAAGGCTCAATGGGTCGGATGGCCTACTCCTTCTCCTATTTCTTATGTTCTTAGGTTCAACATAGACAGCAAGGATGCAACATCCATGGTTGACTCCAGCCAATGAAGAGCTATGGTATTTTTCTGTTTATTTTCTGATTCAGATTAGTTTACTATCCTACACACCAGGGTGCAATAAAGTGTTTTGCATGCATGAAGCTCACAGAGTAAAACAGTATATTTGGTAATAACAAATAAAATAAATACAGCAATGGGTGAGAAAGAAAACACAGAATGGTGCAAAGATACCACTGCAGCCAGAAGTATTGCAAAAATACGACCATGACAATAACATTTCAATGGAGGGAGGCAGAATTAAGAGTCCAAGAATGTGATAACACCACCAAGAAGGTCATGAGTTTGTGTGAGGCCAGCACAGGCAGGCACATCCCAGTCTTCACCCAGAGTCAGCTGCCACTCATTTCCAACTCATGACTTGCAGCCTATTTAAGCCCAGCTCTCAGTCATAATTCTCCCATTGAACCAGCCAGCCTTAACCAATGGCTCCTAGACTTCAGCTACCTGTTGCATTGTAGTGTTAAGTATTTGTTCTTTCTTGCTTTGTAGCCTGAGTGGCTCATTATTTTTTAGTCTATTATTAAAGCTATTGCTCACTGCTAAATTATCTATGCATCTCTGTGTTAGGGTCAAACCTCCTTTGCATTTCCTGACAGCATGTGAACCAATAATTGACCCAGCAGAGTAGGCTCACCTAAAGGAAGTTGTCTGGCGACATGAGCACGTAATCCCAAAGCAGCAGGAAAACACTGAGCATCTGCTCACCAATTGTAACCAACTCTCTATCTTAATACAACAACCACATGCCAGTCAACCCTTGAAGCCCTGATTTCCGGTGCATGAACCTGAAACAACAACTTCAAGTCTCAGTGCATCCTACACTTTTAGTTCTACCCATCTCTGTATTCTATGGACCAAGTCAAAACAGGCCTCTTCATCTCTGGCAGAGCTCTGACCTGGACCGCCTCTATTTGGACAATAAAGCCACCACTTGCAATAATTACGAGTAATTCACCATTGAGATGACCCAGGTTTTTGACCATCTGGAAAATGGAAGTGGGACAGTGGATCAGATACTTCATCTGCAGCGAGGCTCACGCTCAATGGTGGAATTCAGGACCCTCCCAGTGGAATGTGGTTGGATCATGGAGCGCTTGAAAGATGAGCAGTTTACTGATTTCCATCACCTTCGAAAGTCTCATCACTTACCACTCTAGCATCCTGAGTTGACAAACATCTCATCGAACAACCCTCTGGATCATCAGCCAGAATGCCATTTCCGTTCTGAGAAACACTTCAGGCTGCAGAACCCTGATCAGCAATATGTCCAGAAGCCATGCATTTAGGGAGAGCTCATTTAGCCTCTCCCTCCACCAAAACATGAGCATCAACGGAAGAACAACGTGCGCGCTTACTTGGGAGTTGCCTATCACCCACACATTAAATGCCACTGCGTCCAGGAAAATGGCGCCACCAGGTGGAGACAAGGGGCTTTCTACCCTCGGTCTCTCATTCCAGCAGCATAGTCCAACTCACTCTCTCTGTCCTTCTCCACGTCCTTATTGCTCTATGCATTTTGAACTCCCCAGTGGATTCTGGCATACAGGCAACTTTCTGGGCAGGAGTCTATGTATACACAAAGTACACTGCAGATGCTATGGTCAAATCAAGACATACAAAAATGCTGGATGAACTCAGCAGGTCATCCAGCATCTGTTGAAAGGAGCAGTCAATGTTTCAGGTCGAGACCCTTCATCAGGACTCCTTGAGGGGTCTGTATATGCAGCTTGGACTCACTACTGAGCCTATCTTTTACACCTTCTGCCATTGATGGACATTCTTGGTGTCTCAGGTGGTCTGAGCATGAGCTTCGAGAGTCCATCCAATTCCTCCTGATTGACTCACCCGCTGCTTCTCACATTTAGCGCTTCCCTGGCTCTCCACATAAACCCTCGCTTCTCCTGCTCATCTGGTTCTCTTTTGAATTGGGGACGTACATGCTAGCCAATCTGCATACAACCTCAGGTGACCTCACCCATAAATCCATGGAGACAGAAGAAACCACTGACCTCACCAAACTCCCACTGGACTACCACTGCTTAGCCATCACTTTCAGTGAAATAGAAGCCAGAATCCTGCCAGCTCACGGACCACACAACAGTATGACCAATCTCCTCCCATGCATCACCCAAGGTCATCTATTGTTCCTCTCCCCTCCTGAGACTCAAACCATGAATGACTACATCACCGAAGTGCTACACATGGTTTTATTTGTACCAGTCCCCAGCTGGCATAGAATTCTTGTTTGTAAGAAGAAAGATGGAGGTCTTTGTCTCTGCATTAACTACCACGGACTCAACAAAATCACCATTAAAAACTGCTACCTTCTCCTTTTGATAGATAGCACATTCAAAACACTCTGTGGGGTCCCATATTTCCACCAAACTGAATCTACGTAACAACCTCCACCAAGGGAACGAGAAGATTTGTTCACATCATCTACTAGCCACCACAAATATAGTGTGATGTCTTTCAGACTTTCCAACAGCCCAGCTGTTTTCCAAGCCTTCATCAATGAGATCATTTGGGACATGCTACAGGTATGTATTTGTCCACCTCAACAACATCCTCATCTTCTCCAAGGACCCCCAATGCCTCGTCTGTCATGTCCAATCAGTCTTATAGCAGGGGTTACCAACCTTTTTTGCACCGTGGACCGGTTTAATATTAACAATACTTTTGCAGACCAGCTGACAGGGTGGGGGTGGGGGTGCTGTGTTAATCACATCCGGAATATAGGTGATAAGTCAACTGTAAGTCACTTATAAGAGGCTAATACACTCAATTTCATTTCTAAAAGGGTTTATCTAAAGAATTTAATATTAAACACAGTGCATATTTTCCTTATATGAACATATAAAATCATTGCAACACACCAGTGGAGGACAAGGTAAGGGCTGGTATTCCCCATGCCAGGGCTGTGGCGGTCGCAGTCCAGAGAGAGCGACCGACCAAGCGAGGAGTGCGATGGGGCACGTGCCTGCCCTCCTTGTAGGTAGGTAGGATCAATTGGCCGACAAAAGTTTGGCTCGAGGGATGACTTTCAGTAGATCGCAGTGAGCTAGTTGCTCTGCTACTTATGAAACCCTGAGCACTAATTAGCTTGTCTACGAATATTTTAGCACTGGGTTCCCCACGAACATCCAGTGCGCCAAACAGGTTTAGAAGCGGCACCCATCTGTCCGCGGTCCAGGCCAGTAGCAATGGCACTTCTCGCTGGCCGCGTGAGGCGGCCGATTACTCGAGGCCAACCAGTGATCCCTGGAGCTAGGGTATTACTGTGTTTAGGCGACTGATGACCTGGCGTGCATTCAAGTTCAACAGTGGGCGTGACAAGGAAAGGTGCAGCTGACTCATATCGTTTCATATCGCCAAATCATATAATTTCCTCGCAGCCAGGTAGCACATGCTTTGCGGTCTGGATGGGTCCGCAGCCCAGTGGTTGAGGACCACTGTCTTATAGTGTTTCCTTGTAAACCAGCTGTACTGAAATTTGGAAAAGTGACAGTTCCACACCCCAGTTATTTACTTCCTGAGTTATATCCTTTCACCCCAAAGCATAACCATAGAAAAGAGAAAGTGCACCCTGTCTTTGAATGGCTCCAACTGCGCACCATCAAACAGCTACAGTGCTTCTTCGTCTTTTCCAACTTCTACTGCTCTTTTATCAAGAACTATAGTCAAATTGCTACTCATCTCACCTCCCTCACTTGATCACCTACCTCACAGAAATATGGCCTACTGTCATGGACTACACTTTCAAGGATCTCAAGGGATCGTGTATCCATTCTCTGCCATCCGAACCCTTTGGACCTTTTGTGGTAGATGTGGAAGTATCTGACATAGATGTCGCAACCATTCTGTCCCAGCAAAGACCGGACAGGAAGATAGACCCTTATGCTTTCTTCTTGCACAAGTTAACTCTACACAGCTCCATTATGGAGTAGGAGATGAAGCTACTCACTTTTAAATGGGTCTTGGAAGAATAAAGACATTGTCTAATAGGAAACACTGAGCACTTCCTGATCTGGACTGATTGCCAGAACCTCATATACATACAACAGACCTGCCAACTCAACCCATATCAGGCTTGTTTGGCGCTCTTCTTTGAGCAATCCAACTTCACCAGCTACTATCAACCGGGCTCCAAGAACACAAAGGCAGATACTATGACATGACAGTTCAAACCAACTGAAATGGAGATCAACCCTCAGTGCATCATTTCATCCTTGTCCAGGTCAACTGGGAATGTTGAGAGCCAGATCCACAAAGTCCTATAGCAGGCCACTGCTCTGGCGGATGCACCTGACAATGTGCTGGTGGTTGTGAGCTCTTACACCATTCAGTTCATGGCTGTCTGCCCTCAATGTGCCGAGTCCAAATCCTCCAAGCAGAGGCCCTCTGGCCACTTGTGGTCCCCACTGGTCCCCCAACACCGGTGGTCTCACATCAGCATGGATTTCATAATGGGTTTACAATCTTCCAATGGGACCATGGTGATCATGACAGTGGTGGACTGGTTCTCCAAGGTGGCTCCTCCCCAAACTTTCAACAGCTGCTGCAACAGTGGACCTGGTTCTCCAGCATTTACTTCTCCTCCTGAGTTTTTCTCATGCCATTGTGTCAGATAGGGCCCCACAATTCGTCTCACACTCCTGGCCACCTCTAACCCTTCCACTTGGCCCAAAGTGTCCCACACTCTACACACCTCCTCTGCCTCAGGTATGTCACTTTTTGAAGTGTTTCATGGCTACCAACCAATACTGCTAACTTCGGAGGAGCCGGTGGTGGAGGTCCTGTCTGCCAGGGCTTTGGCTCTCCAATGCCAGAATGCTTGGAAGAGGGCATAGAAGGCCATCCTAGCTACCAACTGCACCTCCTGCCACCAGGTTAACTGCCGTTGGTGCCCAGCCATACTATTCCAGTCTGGGGACTGTATCTGGCTGTCCATCCAAGATCTGCCCCTGTACATAGACTCCCACAAGCTCTCACCCCAGTTAATTGGTCCTTTTAAGATTACTTATCACATCAACTCAGTCACTTACTGTCTCCAGCTGCCACTATTCCTCAAGGTCACACTTCCCTTCCACATGTCCTGTGTCAACACCATTGTACATGAACCACTCAACCTACCCAAGTACATTTCCAGAACCTCTGATGGTGGGAGGTGGTTCAGTTAATGGATTCACGTTATCATGGATGGGGAAGGCTGTACCTGGTCAACTGGGAAGGATATAGCATGGAGGAGAGGTCTTGAGTACTGTCCAGTTTCATCTTGGATTCATCACTCATCCATGTGGGCCATCAGACCCATCCAGATCATCCTGGGCTGTCAGTCAGGTGTTGGTTGTAGGAGTTTGGGGTGGGGGGGTGGTCAGGAGATTCCTGTCAGTCCTGCTCACCACTAAATGTCTCCACTGATTTGCGTTTGGATCAAGCCTCATCTACATTTCCTGACAGTCTGTTCATCTGGGATTTAAGTTCCCATATCTTAGCTAGATGGAAGAGGGAAAAGTAATTGGCCAGGGCAGCAAGCTACCAACAAAGTGGATGGATGAGATGGAATGCTATTATTTGGCAGCTGAAATCCCTGCTCGCTGTTGAGAGAACGCGAGTATGTCAATTGCCTCTTGGGCCTTCTCTGCTGCTGTAGTTCATTGCATGACAGCCAGGGAATAAGTTTACATTCACTATATTATCCTGGTCTTTCTTCTGTAGTCCCTCCTTTGGCTATGAAGTGACAATAATGTACTTGTGAATGGATGAATGAAGAGAACTTGATGACAGTGACTGTGAGGGAAAGGGTAAAGTCCAGTCAAGAGCTGGTGTACCATTAATGGCTGAATAGATGACTGCATGAAGGTGCATTTGCAGGCAGAATTGCTATTAGGAGCTATGTCGTTGAATATACTAAAGAAGCCAGACTGCGGGGTTGAAATAATAATATGGAGGACATCTTTTCTGAACAAGTTACAGGACTAAAGCCTAGGGTTACTCTGTTGGTACTCACTTAGTAACTTGCACTAACACTTTCTTTTTGCAGCTGGAAGGTGTCCTTCTCTCAATATAAGGACACATTATACGGTAACCCACAGTAGTCAATAGTCAACAAACCAAGGGCATTCCCGACTTGTCGACATATCTGCTGTTGTGAAGACATCTTCAAAATCAATTAAATGTCAAGTGTACAATATTCCTTTAAATGCTGAAGCTGGAATTTAGTCATGCACATTGAAACATGCCACTCAACCTAATTAGTTGGGAAATCTAGAAATAATATGATAATATATTGGTTAGGGTTTTGCTCCCAGCATGAAGGCAAGTTATTATTCAGCCCACATTACTCTTAATGCATCCACACAATTATTTGGTGATAAACGTCAGTGCACACAGTTTGATGTGACAAATATTCAGAATAATAACACTGGCACTCTTACAATTTATTTCTTCCATCACAAAGTTCTGCTAATGCTGTTGTTCTAAGTGCAACGTTAGAAAAAACCAACTCTCATTACAGATTGATTAAAGTCTTGTGCAGAACACACAGCCTATAATCTAATGATTTTGATTATGAATAATCATTATAGTTAAATGAACAATACATTTAAAAACCTTCAATAATTTTCAGTTTTTCTCTTCAAACTACAATAAAAGAATTGAGCACACTTGAATAATAATGCTTAACTATGAAACCTTAAGTTTTGCAATTAAGCAAAATGTACTGTGTAAAGCAGAGATAAGAATGATTTTGTTTCTGTATCTCTGGAACAAAGATCCAAGAATACAATCTGTCTTGAGATAAAACTTCAAAAATAAAATTGAACGTTCATGAATTACTTTGCAATTTTAACCTTTGCCTTAAGTACTCTGGTCAGACTTTTGTTCCTTCAAATTGGCATGGTTTAAAAGCTAAGTTGCACATGGGGAATAAAATAAATGTAAGAAGAAATCTGATGATAGGGACCAATTGTAAAATATGTTCAGAACTTTGAAACCAAATGAAAATCTAAATTCAATATTTTGCAATGTATGAAGGTTTTATAAGTAGAAATCACACAAGAGCTGGTCAGAAAAGAAGTAAATATTTTATTCCATTTTAACCAACATCTTTATAGCTCAATAGCTGGAATTAAAATGAAGATTTCTGGGTTTGAAGAAGGTCTACACGGAGTATCAATGTTGGCATGGGTAGTTAAGATGAATGTCTTGTTTCTCTGCCATGTGCTAATTGTATGACTGCTCATTAAATGCTCAGGAGTATCAGTGATTCACTGAAAATTACAAACATGTTTCCACATCCAAGAGCTGTAGAGTAGATGAGTAGTAGAGTAGATTTGCTGTTACTGATAAACATTTGGGGGGGACAAAACTTCTGTTCACTATTAACAGGTAGATTTTATAATCAGAATCAGATTCATTATCACTGCCAAATGTCAGGAAATTTGTTGCTATGAGGCAGCAGTACAGTGCAAGACATAAAAGTCACGATAAATAAGCAGTATAAAAGTGGAATGACGAGGTAGTGTTCATGGACTGTTCAGAAATCTGATGGCAGAGAGGAAGAAGTTGATCTGAAAATGTTAGTGTGTGTGTTCGGGCTCCTGTAACCCATCTCTGATGGTAATTATGAGAAGAGGGCATGTCCTGGATGGTGAGGGTTCTTAATGATGGATGCCACTTTCCTGAGGCAATGCCTTTTGAATGTTTTAATTGTGGGTACATAGAAATACGCCACTAAAATGTGTATAATAACAAATATGTTTATTACTTCTGCCATTGAAATTAATGCAGTTTGAAGTTAATAACTCACCCGGGGTGATTGATAAGTTTGTGGCCTAAGTTATTAATTTCAAACTTTCTGCATAATCACTCAAAGTGTTGACCTGCACATGTGCATGTGACAAAAGCTGTATAACTCATCTCCTTCTACGTTAGGCCACAAACTTATCTATCACCCATCTGTGGACACTTTCTGGAGGTCCAAGATCCGTATACTCCACGACTGCTTGACTAAGTGCCTAAATGTAGGAGGGGACTATGTTGAAAAATAAATGTGCTAGGTTTTCTAAAATTGACTCCTTCTACCTTAGGCCACAAACTTATCAATCACCCCTCATATTAATCCCAAGATGCTTTCAGGTGCTTATAGCAGCCAGCTATTGCATTTTCTTCTGCTAAGGAAATGACATTCAGGTAAAGCCCAAAACTAAGGCTAATCCTGCAGCACTTTGCTCTGTCTGGAAAGCATGGAACTAATGCATAGTATCAGAATTAAAAAAAAGTCTTTTAGAATTAAGACGAAAGTTTGGTGGATCTCTGAATTTCTCAGTGCCAGAGGGCTGTGGAATCTTATGCATTAAAAATGTTCACATAGCAGATCAGTACATTTGTTGGGACTTAGAACAACAAAGGACATGGGGTTAGGATGGGTAAGCACATCTTAGCCATTTTATTGAATGGCAGAGAAACCTGGATGGGCCAAATAGACAACTCCTAATCTTGTCCATTTACTAACTTCAGGAACTTGCATGTCAAATAACACAATCAAGCAAAATATTCATCAAATATCAGAAAATCACAAATACTATGCTAGCTTTGGGGTTAGTTTACGTGTGAAGACTGAGAATCAGAATCAGGAGATTTTTTTATTACTGACATATGATTTTTTTTGCTTTGTAGCAGCAGTAGATTGCAAAGACATAAAATATGTAAATCATAAAATAAATAAGTAGTGCAGAAAAATGAATAATCCATGTTGTGCTCATAGGTTCATGGACCATTCAGAAATCTGATGGCAGAGGAGAAGAAGCTTTTCCTAAAGTTTTGAATGTGTGGCATCACGCTCCATGGCAGTAACTAGAAGAAGACATGTTTCAGATGCCGGAAGTCCGTAATGATGGATGCTGCCTTCCCGAGGCAATGCCTCTAGAAGATGGTGAAGACTGCACCCATGATGGATCTGGTTGGGTTTACAACCCTCTGCAGCCTCTTGTGATCTTGTGCACTGGAGACTTGATGCCATGTCGTGATACAGCCAGTGAGAATGCTCTCCATGACACATCTGCAGAAACCTGCAGGAGCCTTTGGTGATGTTTAAATCTCTTCATCCCTAGGCATATTTCCAGGACTGGACTGGAACCCCATTGAAGTTTACAGACAATGACCAAACTCTGAATTATGGACCGTAACAGAGTCAACTCCTGTTCCTAAGGAGGATATAGGAAGATTTATCCCTAACATGGGAATCTTCTACTAATATCATACGCCAAACCTTGATGATATATATGTAGTAATAGATGCCTTTTTGGGGATGGTTAAGTAGAAATAAGTTAAAGCATATTGAATGGCCAAGGCAGGCCCAAGATGCTGATCTGAATGCATTGTGGGTTATTCCACTGAAAGTATTGAGGAAATGTTTTCCTTGCATCATAGATTTGCATAAGATACACAGTGGCGTGCAGAGAATAGATGAAAATGTTGATGAGTACATGGAATCTGTGCACGATACATTTCAAAATATTCTGGATTAGCCTCAGAAGAGGGGACAAATGCCTTAGTAAGTGTTATTGTGAGAGCGCTGCAGCTCAGTTAAAAGAAATTTTCAATGCAACTTGTGTAGAATGGGAGGAGGAAGAGTTAAGCAAAGTAGTAAATATTTTACAACTTTGCCAGAAGCAGTTACAATATCAAAATATTAGAACTGTTAAAGGAAATAAGGATAAAATATTTGTATCTACACCAAGGGGTATCTCACAGGGCTGGGGCTGTGAATGTTGCAGAGGGATAGGAAGGAGATGCCTGCAGGGGTTACATTTTGTTGATAGGCAGCTTGCCCACTGAGCTTGAAGATGCCCTTGGCACCAAAGCAACTTTGAAGATAGTTAGCTCCCACCTCCACTGCCACCTGCACAGCAGTCTACACAGTTTACTGTGAATAACCCATTTGGACAACATCTTCAGCCTCTGAGGTAGGGATGCCATGCCCAAGTCCTTCCCATAATAAACAGTTCTGAGCCTGTTATTCCTTTGACTGCAGTTGGACAACAATCAGACCTCTTGATTGATAGTGGAGCCCCCTTTTCTACAATCCACACTTCTGATTTGCCTCAGGCTTTTCTAAGCGATGAATCAGTAAATGTCATGGGACTCATGGGACAGCCAGTTTCTCTAACCCTTTTCTGTTCAGTCAACTAACAGTTTTTTGGACATGAAGGTGTACATCAGTTTCTAATAGCACCAGAATCATCGATTAATTTATTGGGGTGGAATCTTCTTTGTAAGTTGGAATGTATATTAGTGTGCTCCCTAAAAAGGGGTACAGCTCAAGGTGCCTGAGACTGTCTACCCAATTGTTTGTGCTTTATTGGAAGTCTGTGGTCATCAATGACCAGAAATCTAGTGGTAGAATCACATCAATGAATCTTTGTACATTAATATATTAATGTATTACATTAACACATTACATAATTAATACATTATTATGTTAACACATTAACTGTGGTTAAGCAACTCTTGGAAATTTCAGAGGCCCATGGAGTGCTAGAGAAATATCCACATATGGCATCAGGGTGGTGCACTACTGTCTGGTGTATGGCATATTATTCTGCAGAGGTTCCTGATCACCTATCTGAGAAAACTGCAAACAAGCGCTCCAAGATCGTAGCAGTAAGTCAGTCCCTCATATTAATTTTGCCCTCTGCCTGGGTCCCTAAGTTGTTGTTGTTGCTGCTGTAAATCTGCCACCTGACGATGTCCGACGTGAGCTGGCACGTTATCCTTTATGTTGCACCATCAAATCACTCACAAAATTTGGGACCCATGGTTAATTGTCTCCTTCATAAGCCAGCCGAGGTTAACTGTGCCAATTCAGAGGAAATTCTTTCAGCAGTTCCCCAGGCAATTGTTGTTATGTGAAATAAACCATACTTCCTATTCCGCTGAGTTTGAACATCAGTACTAAATCTCTCCTGGATAAGGGATTATGGAACAACCGAACACTTGATACATGCCTCATACTGTCTCTGCTTTAATAATTGTTCAACTGCCTAACATTTAACAGCTGCCTGAGTGACCAGCTATGAGATTGCTTTGCTGTCCAACCCCTCGATACTTATTGTCTGTGATAATAGTGATTCAAGCTACCACTCTTTTGTGACCAGACCTACAAGATATGTCATTGAAAAACCCAGATTCAATTTTCTTTGTGGATGGCTTTTCCTCCCAATCTACTGCAAGAAGAAATTTTAGTGAATATGCTGTGTGTATACCCCAGTTGAAGCAGAACAACTCCCCTCCTTCTGTTCCCCTCAAGCAGCTGAGCTTTCTGCTTTAACAAGAGCTTGCACCTTTGCAGCTGGTACTAATCTGGATATTTATCCAGACTTTCGTTATGCCTTCGGGTTGGCACATGACTATGGATGATTAAAGAAGCTCATGGTTTTCTCAGCTCTTGGGGAACTCCAATAAAACATGGCAGTTTGATTGCTAATCTTCTCTCTGCTATTCAGTTACCTTCTGCAATTGCAGTTATCACACTAATGGAAGTGATGAAATATCTAAAGGTGATAAGCAGGCTAATTCTGCTGCCAGGGCAGCAGCAGTGCGTCTCTGTGGGCATGCGGTATCCAGTGTGCTCAGGCTGTCAATTCTTTTTCAATCTCTATTGATACACTTTTACTGTGGATGTACCTGAAGCCGTAAAGATTACATGGTCTAAAGCACATTGTGTACAAGTCTCTCAGGGCCTCTGGCATCACTCTGATAGTTGTCCTGCGGCACCCTCCGCTCTCCTTGCTTGGTTTACCTGTATGGTACATGATCTGACATTGGGAAGAAAGGGAGTAATGGTTGGGATTGAAAATGTATGGTATGCACCAGGATTTCTGCCCTTGGTGAGAAAATAACAGTGAACAGTTTGATTTCTCAGTGACATAATCCTGAGAAAACACAACTGGTACCAGCTGCTGTTGTCCTCTTCCCCTGGGGACCATTTATGCATCTCTAAGTAGCCTTCTTGCAATTAACCAAATGTTTTGATTTGATTTGTGTGCCTGTCAGTGCATGCTTGCTTTCTCAGTGGGCAGAAGTGTATCTATCTTGTAGAAATAATGCTATAACTGTTGCTAAACTTTTACTCTGAGAATTCATGACTAGCTTTGGAATCTGCAGAATGATCTCAAATGATAATGGCCCACACTTCACAGGCAAGTTGATGCAGGAAATAATTAAATTCTTATAGTACCCATTTCACCTGCCCTTACCACCCGCTATCTATTGGAGTAGTTGAAAGACAAAGCAGGGCCCTGTAAAGCAAACTGGTTAACTTGTGTGAGGAAATTGGACTCAGGTGGCCAGAGGCACTTCCACTAGCCCTCAGGACAATGCATTGTGCTCCAAACTGTACAACGGGACTATTTCCACATGAGGTTGTTTTGGGGCATCTCATGTACTTGCCATTCACTCCTCCCTTTTTGGTAAATCAAATAGACATCCATACTGTGAATGAAAGCACGTTACAGCATTGTGTGGCATTAACGCAAACTCTTCCATCATCAGTTATCAGAAGCCTTAAAGTCGATACAGCTGCAGAATGCCATGCCTACCATCCGCAAGATGGATGCTAGTGGGAGCCTACTGATGAAAAGGCTGCCTGGAACCTCACTGAGGAGGTCCATTTCAAAAGTTGCTGACCACATACACTGCTTTAAAGAGCCAAGGAAACCGACATAGATACAAGCTACGTACAATAAGCCAGTGGTGTTACTGCTCCAGGGAACAGGAGGCCAGAGGACGTCGCTGACAAGTTGGACTGAACTCTTGATCTTTGCCATTTGCCACCTTAAGTAATCACTATGCATTATACATTTTGGGCAATCTGGATATGTTGTGTTGGCGCGTGGCCAAGTGGTTAAGGTATTCGACTAGTTATCTGAATGTCACTAGTTCGAGCCTTGGCTGAGACTGTGTGTGTGTCCTTGAGCAAGGCACTTAACCACACATTGCTCTGCGATGACACCGGTGCCAAGCTGTATGGGTCCTAATGCCCTCCCCTTGGACAACATTGGTGGCATGGAGAGGGGAGACTTGCAGCTTGGGCAACTGCCGGTCATCCATTAAAAAAAACCTTGCCCAGGATTGCGCCCTGGAAACTTTCCAAGGTGCAAATCCATGGTCTATTGAGACTATGGAGGCCTACACAATTTGGATATCCATTTTCTGCCTAAATGCAGAAGCAGCCCACACTACTAATAGTCCTAAAATGTTTCTTTGCCTTAGTTATGAGTATGTCACATACTAACCAGTCCAGTTGTTGAGTGTACTCCAGAGAGGGCCGAGACATTACGACAGTGACTTGCCAATGTAGCTTATACCCCTGAAACTGTCACAGACTTTTAGAGACTCTGTGCTATTGAAATTTAGTAAGATCTTTACAGGACAAAGAGAAGGGAGTGTGGAAGTTGCAGTCAGGGAAAGGTAGCCTGGGTAGTTGTAGTCAAGCAAGACCTTTGAAGTGAGACCATTTGAAATAGATGAGATAACAGAAATGAGACACATAACCAACAACTAAACTCTATTGTCTTTAATAACTTCAAAATACCATCAGCTGTTTTCTTGAAGTTTTGATTGACTTTGAATTCCTTACTTGCAAAATCAATGGCCATTGACATTAGAGGTGTTAACCATGACATACACAAGAAAATCTGCAGATGCTGGAAACCAAAGCAACAGACACAAAATACTGGAGGAACTCAGCAGGCCAGGCAACATCTATGGAAAGGAAAATAGTCGACATTTCAGGCCAAGACCCAAACTCAGCAGTCTTGCCGAAGAGTCTCAGCCTGAAGAATCAACTGTACTCTTTTCCATAGCTGTTGCCTGGCCTGCTAAGTTCCTCCAGCATTTTGCGTGAGTTGCAAGATGTTAAACCTATGTAGTTTACAATGGATAAATATCTGTAACTGATTCTGTATAAAAAAGCAGTTTTCTGTTCAGAATTAAGAACAGTATGGGTGGCGGGGGCCCACACTGTCTCCTTGTGCACAAGTAATTAAAATGTCTGCTTGAATTGTAGAGTACGTGTGTTCTGGGTGCAATTATTTTAGTTATTTGGTCTAATTGTGGGCAATGACGGTTACTTCAACATAACAATGTCACGAGATAATCAAAGCTCTGTGGCATACAATCCTTGAGAACATCATGACAGAGAAAGAGAAAGGATTCAGAATCAGAATTGACCTCTGTTCTCTAGAATACAGGTGGGCTCCAACTCAAATCAGAGAAAAAGGAATGGGTATCATTCGGGTGTTGCATTTAAACTAGTGTTAGGTCAAGTTAGGTGTTACATTAAGACTACTGAAATCTTTTAAGCTCAGGTAAAAGCATTGTTACCATTGAATAAAGAACTTCTTTAGCCATTTAATCAGAAGTCCGGACTTAGGCGCAATTAAATTAAATTTATTTTCAATCCATTTTAAATGTAGGTAGGCAAGAAAAAGCATCAGTCTTGCAGGTGGCTTTGATAGTTTAATTTACTTCTGAAGATCTGAAGGCAGTGCGCAGGGAGGTGAGATTCAAGGATATCAATTTATCTGAGGGCTTGCTCATTTGTTATTTTGGTGGCAAATTGGCACAATCTCAAGAAATGGGAGTTAGAGTAGGAGGATTCCCATGGGGTTCAGAACATTAGCACTGTGGCTAATAATCCTCTCTCCACTGAGAAAGAAATAGATTAATGGCACATTAACAGTCTACAGAGCTACCTGTTTGTAAATTGTCAGGGCTGTTGAAGTGCAGAATATCAATGATGACAATTTCAACATAATTCCTTGAATATAAAACCACTTAGAATGTTTCGTGTACTAAGGTACTTAGTTTATGGACAATACAGTCCAAACTCAGAGTTCTCCAATGTCTAGATCACAGACGGCACATATTATTTGAGGCTCTGTAAAGGGCTAATCTCAATTCTAATTGTTAAATAAAAAGCATTGGGTATCATCATTGGGCCAGTAATCTCAGTACTCATTCATGCAACATAGGCTTTTGCTTTTTTTTTAACTTTCTATCTATCAATACTTTACTCCTGTGTTTATTTCATTGCAATCATAAACTAATATACTTGTGAAATGCATTGAGTGTGGAGGCAACATATTTTCAGCCTATTATTAGTGACTCTGTTTACAATGGCATTTTTGTAACCACATCTAAGTTCTTTTGGAATACGTTGTTCTGAAGGGTACAATGTAACTTTCTGATATAATTTCTGACCTCATCATTTAATTATGATACTTCCACATAGCCGTGACTTCTGCACTTAAACTTCAAATATACAAATTCTAATGCATAGATGGTAAGACACACATCTGCCAAGTTTCTGCTGGGCGCTCACATGCTGTAAGTCAATTTGTCAGCTGCATCAATCATCTGTACCAATTTCAACAGTACTGCATTTTGTGTAAATAGCACTGACTCCCAATGCCATGCACTTTTGTAAATGATATAATGTAGGTTAATTACACTTTCTATGCCATGCATTTTCAATAAACTCCTGTACTTTGGCTAAATTTTTTATTTGCCTGTCATTCGATGGAGTGAACTTGGATATTTGGTGGTAAATAATGAGTGGAAATTAGTGAGGCAGCATAATTTATTTTACACAGTAAATCTTTACAAGTTATTTATACAGTCTCTTCAATAAAATATGTTGTCTGTCCCCAATAACGCAACATATATTTTTAAGATGAGTTTGAGGCTTTTGTAAATCAGATAAGTTTCATTAGCAACAAACATTCCAATGCAGGAACTCAGCAGGTGGAGCAGCATCTGTGGAAGAAAAGGAATTGCTACTGTTTTGGTGCAAAACACTGCATTAGAACTGTGGAGAGAGTGAGATAGCCAGTATAAAGCAGAGAAAAGGAGTGGTGGACACTTATCTGTATATCCTTGGCACTCTTTACAGCCAGGATGAAACCCAAGGCAAACTATAGGAACAAAATCTCATATTCCAGCTAAGTTGTCTCCAACCCGATGGCACGAACGTTAATTTTTCCTGTTTTAAGTAACCCTCCATCAAGTGAGTTGATTCCTCCTTCCCTGCCCCATTCCCCCTTTCCTTCTCCAGTGCTCCCCAATCCTCCCATATTCACCCCCTTTCCCTCACCCCAGCTCCACCCATCATCCATCCTTGACCCTCTCTAGTTCCCTCCACACACAAAACTCACATCCTCTCCAGTTCTCTTATCTGGTACTGGCTCCATCTGCTATTCAGCACTTTCTAGTAGTTCCCATTATCACCGCCCACTTTACTTATCAGAGCCCCTCTGTGTTCTTGCTCATCTCCTTGCCTCTCAATATCTGTAATTTTTCTCAATCTCTTTGTCTACCTTCATTATTTATGAGTCGATGTTTCCCAACTCCCTTACCAAGCACTAACTGCCAGTCATCTTACACCACTGCTCAGCTCACCCGTCTTTCTACAGGTAGTCCCCAAGTTACAAATGTTCCACTTACAGGTAACTCGTACTTACGAACTGAGGAAAGAGAACGCCATCCGCCATCTTAAGCTGGATCACGATGCCATCCGCCATTATAAGTTGGATCGCAATGCTGACCACCATTTTAAGTCATTGCCTAACTTTGTATTTGGCTTAAATTTTTCTTAGCAAGATTCACCCTGACCCCGCACCCCCCCCCCACCCTTTTCCAGTCGGTTGGTGGCGCAGTGAAATCAGCGCCGGGCTCGAGAGTGGATGGTCCGGAGTTCGATCCAG
This sequence comes from Hypanus sabinus, assembly GCF_030144855.1. Lineage (NCBI taxonomy): Eukaryota > Metazoa > Chordata > Chondrichthyes > Myliobatiformes > Dasyatidae > Hypanus > Hypanus sabinus. The sequence goes on along the minus strand of NC_082719.1, from coordinate 41,066,924 downwards.
TGACGGATCGCTCTTGAGCGCGCTCTCCACTCGTGCTGGATTGATGTCACGCTCGCAACTCGACCTCATAAAAAAAACACTGCCACCTCCAGTTTAAATTCCCATGGGGATTATCGTGCAGGATCAAATACCCAAACCCAGCACATCCCCCACTTGTCCCTTTTAACCTGTCTCAGTGCGATGGACATTAGGTCCTGGGGAATTCAGTGCAGTGGTCCTTAGGGACCAGCGGGGCTCGGGACCCGCAGCCAGCAGTGTTTCAATTCCATTGACGGGAAGCGATCACGATTGAAAATAAAGTGGAAATAATAAAGCGTTTGGAAAGACGTGAAAAGTCATTGGTCTTTGGAAAAGCCTTAGGCTTCAATTGGTCAACGATCGGAACAATTTTAAAGGATAAAGGATAAAGCAAGAATAATGGAGCATGTAAAAGGCCCCGCCCCGATCAATGAAAGTTACAATTATTACGAAGCAACGCGGTGGTTTAATTATTGGAATACATACATTTCTTAAGTGTTTTATATGCATCGAAAGGTAAAATATATACTATATACTAAGACAAACGTTTGACTAACTGACACTAAATAATACCAAATGTACTTGTCCTGACTTACGTACAAATCCGACTTAAAGACAGACCCAGGAACAGAACTCGTTCGTAACCCGGGGACTGCCTGTAGTCCTGACGAAGGGTCTCGGCCCGAAACATCGGCAGTGCTTCTCCTATAGATGCTGCCTGGCCTGCTGTGTTCCACCAGCATTTTGTGTGTGTTACTGCCTGTACTAGCCGTCTCTCCTATAAGTCCAGATGCAGAGTTTTGACCAAAATGTCAACAATTCCTTTCCTTTCATGGACGCTGCTCTGTCTGCTGGGTTGTTCCAACAGAGTGCTTGTTGCTTTCTGTGCAGTCCCTTGTGACTCTGTGGTAAAGGACTTTTGCCCTATAAATAATCCTAAATACATATCAGTACGTTCGTGGTTGTCCATCATATCCAATGATGACAGGAAACCTGTGTGGGAGAACTTATTTAAAAGACATTGCTCTGGAATATTTCCACTCTCTTGACCTCGGAAATCCAGGTCCAGTGGACTTCCACTCTCTACAAAGCATTGCAGAACCACTTCTTGACCATTGGATCTCATAGTTGATTTCACCAGCGAAGCTGACTTCACCAGGCACGTCCCTATCATACCAGGGTATGAGGCTGTCTGGCAAATCTCACCTGGTTTAGCCCACCTGTCAAAGCAGTGCACCAGGGTGTGGAGGCTGGCACATGCCAACAGTGGCCTTGGAGCCTCAGGTTAGTGCTGAGTGTCTGGTGGGGACTCAAAGTGAGTGAGTTGCATCAGAATGGACACAACAGACCTCTTCACCAGAGCTGCTACCCTTCCCGGGTCCCTCCATTACAGCTCATATCAGTACTTTAACTCCAACATAATGTACTCTATGCGACACTGTTAATCAGACTCATTACTAAAAGCTTTCCAAACACCCAAATATACCATATCCACTAGCTTCCCCATATTCATTACGTTAGATAGGATGAGATTGTAATTGTACTTGGATACTTTTATTGAAGGGAAACCAATTATAGTTGCCTTCGCAGATGCCTTGGTAACTAATATACTAAACATCAGCTGCTATGGGGAAAAACTAGTGTCCCATAAAATGTTTAGGAATTGCATTTTATCAAAGATCCTTCTGGCTCAATCCTAACAACATTGCAGTAGGAATTTAGCAGAAATATAGATTTTAAATTTCAATCTTTTGCTTTATCCCTGAAAATCTGAAGACTCAAATGAAACACAGAAGGCCATGTGACATTTGGGTAGCTGCAGTGGAAACAGCAAGGGATTTTCAGCAGCGTCTGCCATGATCTATCTGATCTAGGTTCAATAAGAACCTTCTCAGCCCTTGGAAAATAATTAGCCAAAAATCTCTTCAAGTCAGTGGATCTTAGATCATCTCTGAGCCAAAATATCCACAACAAGGACTGTGATATGCTTTCCTGGCTGTGGGTCACAGGTGTCAGGAGGTCATATTTGTGCAGTTGGAGATAAAGCTTGCCTCTACTACAATTTACCACAGAGCATACTACACAGACAGGACCAGATTTGAAATAAGTAGTGTAAAATCAGCCAGTTTGCTGATAAATATTGCTATTGAACAATATTTCTCCTGACCATGGTTTCTACTAATCAGAAAATGTTATTTACAGAAAATGCTGCAAGGATTCAAACAACAAGAGAAAATCTGCAGATGTTGGAAATCCAAACAACACACACAAAATGCTGGTGGAACTCAGCAGGACAGGCAACATCTATGGCAAAGATAACAGCCGATGTTTTTGGCCGAGACCCTTCATCAGGACTGGAAAAAAAAGATGAGAAGAGCAAGGATTTACAGAATCTGTTTGCAAGTTTCTTTTCCACAGACACCGTGGGCAATATGGGGAGAGCATTCAATTGATCTCACTATGTTAAATAATCATGAGATGCACAAACTACTTCCTGCTTTAACAAAAGTAAACGTAATATATCACCTCCCTAACATTTAACTACACACCAACATGCAGGAGGAGGCATAAATCCTTTTCCAGCTTTGTTCTCCAGCAGCTTAAGCTATCCTTGGGCACCTTAATTCTAGACTGCTTACTACAGTTACTATTAACTGTATATGATTAGCATTTCACAGAATCTTGGGCAGCAATGACCTCTGAAATGGCTGCAAAAGCCAGGAGATGCACTGACACCATCTATAAACCAATAATGTACTTCCACATGCTTAATTTCAAACTAAAATGAAATAAAAAGGGGGACTAAAATTATCATTAATTGAAATCTTTCAAATGCATAATTCATGAACTAAGCATTTTGCTTAGTTTTATTTTATCAGGGTTTTTTTTTCTTAGCGGAGAAGCAATAACATGTAGAAGCCTTGAAGAAACACATTAACTAAGTGCTTAATTTAGAAATACAGAGAGGACTACATTTAAGAAAAATGATTGTAATTGTTCATTGCATAATAAATCAATGTGACACATTTCATCTAGGTGATTCTATGCTCTAGCTTTTGTGATCTATTTTGTTTTGGGGGACAAATATTGTGGAGAATTCTACTGGGTATAGTAATATAAGAAAATTAGAATTACATATTCAACAGCCCCAATTCATCCGCAGGCAAGTTGAAGGTACTACCAATGTCAACTGCAAAATAAAAATTGAAATGTATCATTACACATGAATTTACATATTAAAAATATATATTGCACAGGGATTTATCAAAGTCATGAGGTAGTTGACTTCTTGGCCACACCTGTGGTTGGAGTAGTTCTTGCAAATGTCCGTGTTACATTTATGGAAACTACATTTTTCTAGGATTTGCACTAATGTTGGGTTAATGGTGGCCTTTTTCCTCACACTCAGAAAGGAGCAGATATAAATCTGGTTCTAAAGACTTGAGTGCAGAGATGGTGAGTTCCCTCCCTGGGGTTTCTGATGGAGGGCCAAACTTTACCAATACTGATTTTCAGGGTTTTTGTGTAGCCTTTGCATTGTAATGCCAGTGATTAACCAAGCAAATCCATATCAAGCTGCATCCAAATAACATGGTTGACTCTTCAGTGTTGTAAATCTCAAGGTGAAGAGTTAGACTAGCATACGTTCATCTTCGGAACATATTAATCTGAGGCCCAGTTACTTAGAAATTGGAGTCACTAGCAATCAATTTAATGCATTCGATGGACATTAAACTAAATTTGCACATGCTTTATTATGATCACATTCACTTCTGGTTGAAGCTTCCTCCTGTTGAGAAATTGGATTTGTACCTCAGTGTGCATTCACCGTAGCATGGGTGTCACTTTCAATATTTCATGCTGGGGTTAGCCCATTAGGACACAGAAATACAGAATGACGTGTGCACACATTTCCGTATTGGAAGCAATATTGAGACCATCCACACAAATTCACAGAACCTCCCCAACCCTCATTTACCCAGGTCCTCAAGTATTCTCCCTTCCCATAATATCATAGATTATGATTGCTACTGCTGTAAAGGAGAGAATACAGTAAGGTACTAATCAACTACCCATGATCCCTTATGGCTGTGATGGTGTGATTTTCTGCAAACAATTTCAGTAAAAGCATCGAGCAGGTTGATTTATTGTACATCAAAAAATGTATTTGCATTTGGGAAGACAACTGAGGGTAGGATTTTCACAGTGAATAGCAGGGCCCTGTGGTGTGTTGTCAAACAGAGGGAACCTGGAGTACAAGTACATGGTTCTCTCAAATTGGTGTCACTGGTATGTAAAGTAGTGAGGATAACTTCTGGCATTTGTGCCTAGGGCCTGTTTCCATGCTGTATAGCCCTGTGACTCTAAAAAATCAGTCAGAGCATGGAGTATAGAAGATGAGATGTTGCCGAGGTTGCACCTGGAGTATTATGTTTATTTTTGGTCACACTGCTATAGGGCAGAGACCATTAAAGTGGAAGATGCTGCTGGGATTCGGGTTATGGAGATAAGTTGAGAAGGTAGGGACTTTGTTTTCATTGACACCTCAGAATATGATGTCACAGAAGTGTATAAAATTATGAGGGGCATAGATAGGGTGGATGTGCAGTCTTTGAGGAATATAGAATTAGAGGCTATAGACTTAAAAGTGAGAGAGGGAGAGATTTATAGAAACCTGAGGAGACTTTTTTTCTCCAGGAGAGCATTACTGCTGGAGGAGGTAGTAGAGACAGGTACATTAATAACATTTAAAAAGTGTTAGAGCAGGTGTATGGATAGGAAAGATTTGGAGGGATATGAGCCAAATAGAACTATCTTAGATGTGAATCCTGGTTGACATGAACCAATTGTGCCTCAGAACCTGTTTCTGTATTGTATGGCTAACTCTATGACTCTAATAATGGAATTTTCAGACAAATTTGTATTCTTTCTTTCTTTCTAAATCTTTTTATTAATATTAGTAATATGGACAGAATACAGATGATATATTGATAAAGAAATTACCAACATACACATTCCATTACATATGAAAAAAAAACATACATAATAGTTACAATATAAATGAGTTTACCAAGACATAAGCCATAAGATATATGTATGGACATAGTAAATCTAAATATTTCATAATGTATAATATAAAAAAAACAGAAAAAAGAAAGAAAAAAAACAAAAAAAATTATATAATGCAAAACTAACTAATCTAATCTGATAACTATAACTAATAAGTAATATAAAAGAAAAAAAACAAAAGAGAAGGAAAAAAAAAGTGGGCTGTTTATAATATCTCACAAAAATAAGTATTCATCAATGCCGTCACTTCCGGTCCTCTCAAAATACATAAGCTAAAAGCTAGGAAATCAAATGTACTTGGCACAGGGTCATATTACAAACTATGTTATGTTTAAATTTAGAAAAAATTAGAAGTGGTACTTTTGAGACTTCTATTAAATTTGAAAAGTTATGGAGACCATTTATTCAACAAATTTGTATTCTAATGTGCTTGTTGAAGACTATAGAAACATCTAGGAACATAGAAAACCTAGAGCACAATACAGGCCCATTGGCCCACAAAGCTGTGCTGAACATCTCCTTACCTTAGAAATTACCTAGGGTTACTCATAGCCCTCGATTTTTCTGAGCTCCATGTACCTATCCAGGAGTCTCTTAAAAGACCTTATCTTATCAGCCACCACCACTGTCGCCAACAGCCCATTACACGCACTCACTGCTCTCTGTGTAAAAAACTTACCCTTGACATCTCCTCTGCACCTACTTCCAAACAACTTAAAATTGTGCCCTCCCATGCTAGCAATTTCAGCCCTAGGAAAAAGCCTCTGACGATCCATATGATCAATGCTTCTCATCGTCTTATACACCTCTATCAGGTCACCTCTCATCCTCCGTTGCTACAAGGAGAAATGGCCGAGTTCACTCAACCTATAAGGTATGCTCCCCAATCTTTGTAAATCTCCTCTGCACCTTTTCTAAGGTTTCCACGGCCTTCCTGTAGTGAAGCAACCAGAACTGAGCACAGTACTCCAAGTGGGGTCTGACCAGGGTCGTACATAGCTGCAACATTACCTCTCTGCTGCTAAGCTCAATCCCAGAATACCATATTCTGCCATCATATTTGACCTATCAAAATGAACCACCTCACACTTATCTGGGTTGAACTTCATCTACCACTTCTCAGCCCAGTTTTGCATCCTTATCAATGCCCCGCTGTAACCTCTGACAGCCCTCCACACTATCTACAATACCCCTAACCTTTGTGACATCAGCAAATTTACTAACCCATCCCTCCACTTCCTCATCCAGGTCATTTATAAAAATCACAAAGAGTAGGGGTCTCAGAACAGATCCCTGAGGTACACCACTGGTCAACAACCTCCATGCAGAATATGACCCATCTACAACTGCTCTTTGCCTTCTGTGGTCAAGCCAGTTCTGGATCCACAAAGCAATGTGCCCTTGGGTCCCATTTTATAATTTGAAGAAAAGAGATAAACAGGATATGGGAGATGTGAGGAAAGGGCTAGAATCATGGGAGATTTGGTGGGAACATAGGGAGAATAAAATCCTGTAGAATATAGGTAAAGATGTGCTTGAAGGTCAGCATGGACTGGTGGACTGAAGTGCCTATTTCCAAACTGTGTAATTCCATCCCTCAAATAATCTGTAAAACAAATTATCCCATCATTTATTACACTGTATGTGCTGGCTGTGACAGTGACAAACAGTGACAATTCTTCAAATGTTTGCTGCCTATTGGTTGCAAAGAATTTTGGAATGTGAAATGGATGGTACACATAAATATATCCCTGTCTTTTTCATTTTGAAGATGCTGGAGAATATATGAAGCTAGCAAAATGCCTGCCTTAAATTCTGAGTGACTATCTAGCTAAAGAAGTAACAAAAGGAAAAGGTGGAAGAGAAACAGAGTTAATGTTTCTGTCTGGGGAATTTTCATCAAGCAAGGTTTAATTGATAGAGAAGTTAGAAGATCAAAGATCGAAGTAAAATTTATTATCAGAGTACATACGTGCCACCACATACAACCCTGGGATTCTATTTCTGTGGCATACTTAGCAAATCTATAGAACAGTCACTATAAACAATAGATAATAAACTGTGCAAATACAGATATAAATAAATAACAATAAATAATGAGCATGAAGTAATAAGATAAAAGCTTCCATAAACGAGTGTAGTTATACGCTTGTGTTCCAAGATCTTGTGGTTGAAGGGCAGTAACTGTTCTTGAACCTGGTGGTGCGAGTCCTTGGACCTTCTACCTGATGGCAGCAGGAAGCAAAGGGAATGGCCTGGGTGGTGAGGATCCTTGATGATGGATGCTAATTTTTATGGCAGCGTTTCATATAGAGGTTCTCAGTGGTTGGGAGGATTTTACCCATGATGTAGTGGGCCGAATCCACTACCTTTTTTAGGATTTTCCACTCAAAGACATTGGTGTTCCCATACCAGGCTGTAATGCCTTTCCATCCATCTATAGAAGTTTGCAAAGGTTTTCGATAACATGCCGGACCTCAGCAGATTCCATGAGAAAGTCAAGGTGCTGTCGTGCTTTCCTTGTAATTATAATTTTGTGAAGGGTTCAGGACAGAAGAAAAAAGTGATTAGCTCTGATTGGATGAGCGAGTTGTTCTACTGTGGTAGCTAAGGAGCAGTTAACATCAGATTAGGATCAACTGTTTCCCTTTCCACAGTTGCAACTGCTTCTCTTTTCACTGACGTTGCCTAACTTGCTTTGTGTTCCCAGCACTTTCTTTCAGATTTCAGATGTATTTTGTGTTTCCAGCATTTATAACTTTTTAAAATTTTCAATGTTGAAGATATGTAGAGATTACTTCCTTTCAGCCCAAAAGTATAGAAGTTCATAGGACCTCCAAATCAAAATTACAGACATTGAATTCTAGACAGGTCCAGGTAAACATTATGACACTGAATATGTGAGTATGCAAGGAAAGAACTAGTTTAGGCTAGTTTGAGGCATTGACTGCCGGACTAGAAATTTTGCCCTTCTGTTTTTGAAGGAAGATTAACTACATTTGCTAATTTAGTTGGACATTTGACATGTTACTGACATACATGCATTTTACAGTAGTTCTTAATTTCCAAAACCACCTTCAGGATTCCTTCAAATTAAGTTACTTCAACAATGGATGCATTCAATGAAAGATATTGATTCCGTTCCTACAGCCTTCCTGTTTCAAAATGCCTCTCAGATTCAATCTTTATGTATCTTTCCTTTGGAAGACAGGAAAGAAAGTCCTTATCATCTCTAAGGGTGAATAGTTGATTTTTTTTCAATAATCTAGACAAGCTAATAAGCGTTTATTGTTCTGCCTGTGGGAAAACATATTTTTGTATAGAACAGTAAAAGTTTTGAATTAACTTGGAAGCAGATTTCCCAAACAATAAAGTCAGAATCATTGTTATTCACCATTTAGAGAAATAACGTTGATTCCAAATTCGAAATGCATTTTGAAAAATGGAGATGGCTCCAATTTACATGTTTATTTACACAGAGGAAAATAATACTGAATGCAGAAAAACTTCAAAGGACTTACAGTAAGCATAGAAATACTACAAACTTCTATCTGATTTTGGTAATATGTTTTGGTAGGGTTACCACATATTCCATGGTAAATAAGATCTACATGCTGTTGAGCTTTAGAATAAGCCAGGGATATAGACTCACACAGCACTAAAAATGATAATGCAATTCATAATCTAATTAAAATAAATCCTGATATACATTTCTGGACTTATGATCCTTCAAACATATACCTAAGTTCCATACAACCTGTTGAACTGCTGGCAAACAGATATGCTGTATTTCCAGAACTGAGGGACTGTACCTAGTAAGATAGGCTGAGCAATCTAGGACTCATTTCCCATTAAGGACAGATGGGGAATCCTTGCGAAAGATTTGATGGTTTTGATTATATTCTCTGGTAACAGGGAGAAAGAGTTTGTGCTTTGACTGAGATATTTTTTCTCTTCCACATTACTGGCCTCCTTTCACAATTCTGGCATTGAATGTCTTTGCCCTTCCCAGCATGAATGTGATCTGGACTGTGCCCTGGGCATGTTGCTAAAATTGGGGACACTTTATTATAGTGGTTTCTCAGTAAACCTTAATGCTCAGTGGGGAAAGTGAGTGTCAGTTGGGAGAATGGAAGTTATAATGCCCTATGTGAGGTCTCTGAGACTTTGGCTCCAGTAATGATATTTATCCCTGGTATAATCTGCTGCTGACTCAGTATTTCATACGACATTTTGGGGAGAAAGTAAACAATGCTTTTCTGCAACACTTACCTTGATTTTCCGCAGCAGCATTAGTAATCATAACCGATTTCCCCTCCTCAGTCGGCTGCTTAGGCATATGCAACAGGGACCATTTTCCCACTGGGTAGCACTTTTTTCCACATGATTAGTTGAATTAACATAGGGAATTTTTCACTAGCTGGGAGAAAATGCAAACGTGATAATGGCTAAAGTTCTCAGACATTTTTCTTTATTCAGTGAAGCATAGAATATGTAGAACATAGGAACATACCCCCCGTGCTGACCATGGTGCCAAATTAAACCAGTCCTATCTGTCTGCTCATGGTTCACATCTCTCCATTACTGCTTGTTCATGTGCCTGTCTCAATGCCTCTTAAGCGTTGCTGTCATACGATGCATTGTCTCTGCTACTCCGTGCTTATAATGCCCCTGACTGTGTGTAAGTGTCTGAGCAGTAAGCTTAACCATGTCTGGCATTCATAATCACAATAATGTATAGCTTAATGATAAATAATCTTCTAGTCTCAATGTTGGAAAGTTACAAATTTTGGTCTCCTTCCCAAAGGATGAGAAAGTTGGTATAGAGAGAGTGCAACAACGATACATATTAAAGATACATAATTATTGGGAAAACAGGCTTCTTTAATGAAAAGAGGTTGAGTCGACTGATCACTCCTTCTCCAGTGTTTCAAAGAATGAGCAATGATTCCATTGAATCATATAATAATTATAGAGAGCTTGATAAGGTAGGTGTGGTGAGGTTGCTTTCATTGAAGAGCCTAAAACTAAGATTTAATGTTCTCAAAATAAAGTGGTCATTTGGGAATGAGATGAGAGAAACTTTCTACACACAGAGGGTGGTAAATCTCTGTCCCAGGGCTCAGTCATTAATTTCATTCAGAGATCAATAGATTTTCAGGATTTAATGAGATCAAAAGACATGATGACAGGACAAGAAAATTATGTTGTTTGGGGAAGAAATGCTTGCAGGAACAAATGATCAGCTCTGGTTACTACTTCCTATATTCTGAATTCAACTCTTTAATAAAGTTAGAAAATTATGGTTATCTTGGCACTTTTTGGTTCATTCTCTGTTATCTGCAAAGGCTAATTGGTAAAATATTCTATTGTAATGCTGAATTCAAAAAGCAATCTCTGTGCTGGAATTACATAGGTCTGAAACCCATCCAGTATTGGCTTCTGGGCCTTGATTCCACTTCAGTGAGGATTTCGTAGTCACCCACTGATCATACTTAGGCACCTCACTTACAAAGAGGATTTGAACTTCAGACCAATACCTTATTGACAGCTGGCCTTTGATTAGGTGTTATCAAAGGAGAGAATTGATTGAGATGGGGGATGATGTGGTGTGGTAATCAGGAGAAAGGGGAATAATTAAACAAAAAGAAACAATTGTAAAGGAGAGTGGGTGATTGGAAGCTTGTAAGCAGAAGAGGCCTTTGAAAGGATAACATGCAAGGATTAGCAATGGATTTTCACACTGCTGTACAGTTTTACAACACCTACAGACTCTGTATTCAGGTAATTATTTCTAAATAAGCTTTCCCGTGGTTTCACTTACATGTTCAAGTGTATATTTTTCTGTACAATATGGTGAGTGCTCATTTCCATGCAAAGAGTGGGTGTCATCATATTTATTTTGAAATGGTGTTTGTTACTTGAAAAGACAGGTTGAGTTTGCTGTCTCATACATTAAAGAAGTCAGCAACAGACACTTAATTTGCATATTTATAATTTAGAGTGTGGATACCAAACTTAGATTCTGCTTCATGTTCCTTCACTGAAATTAAAATTATTAGCAAAAGAATAAAGTAAAATTAATTATAAATTAATAGCCAAGAAGATGTAGCTTCCATGTTGATTTCAATGGGCATACTAACTACAAAATGCACTGGAATTGCATTGCTTTTGAAAAGTAAAGTTATGGTTCAAGTTTTCCCTTTTCTTCCTGAATGCTTATGCATAAACTCAAATGAAAATTAACTGACCTTGTGGAAAGAAAACTTCCTAAAAATTTATCACAGAACATTCAAATTTCAGCTTCATGTATTTGAAAACTAATTTTGTCCCAGAGAGGAGCACAATAATCTTGTGATCTTGACCATCAGGGAAAACAGGCTGAAAAATGGCAGATGGAATTCAATGCAGAGAAGTGTGAGGTGTTTTATGCTGGGAGGACAAACCACAGTTAGCCTTGCGCAGTGAATGGTAGGGTCTGTGATAGAACAAAAGGACTTGGGAGTGCAGATGTTTAACTCCTTGGAAGTGTAAACAGAGCTCTTATCTCATTGGCCTTCATAAATCAGATATTGAGTACAGAATTTGGAATATTATGCTGAAGTTCTATAAGACATTGGTGAGGCCAAGTTTTAAGTATTTTGGGCAGTTCTGGTCACCTACCTATAGGAAAGATAGCAATATGCCTGACAGAGTGATGAGAAAATTTACAAAACATTTGCTACAAAACATCTAATTTATAAGAAAGGGTAAATAGTTTAGGACTTTACTTCTTAGAGTGCAAAAGAATGAGGAGAGATCTTATAGAAGTATACAAAATTGAGGATATAGATGGGGCGACTGCATGCAGATTTCCCCCTTAATTTGGGTTAGACTAGAGCAAAAACTAATAGGTTTAGGGTGAAAGGCAAAAGACTTAAGTGGAATTTGTGGAGAAATATCACTCAGAGGGTGCTCTAACTGTGGACTGAGCTGCCTATGAGTGATAGATGTGGTTCAATTGTATCATTTAAGAGAAGTCATGAATTGGTATACTACGATTCTCATGCAGGTAGGCGGGATTAGGCAGAAAATCAGGTCAGTTTGGACAGAGTGGACTGTTTTATTGTTGTAATACTCTATGACTAATAATGCTGAGTATTTTCAGCAATTCTGATTCTATTTCAAAAATTGGATGATCCACTTTCTATTGCAATTTTTTTTTATTTGCATTGGTGTTGATTGATCAGTTTCTAAACGGGGTATGCAAGATAATACTATTTCCTGTGCAACACTCTTTTCATACATTACCATGTGGAAATAACTTTTCCAACCTGAACCTAGGTGATGGACGCCTGTGCTAACCTGAACCCTTCAGAAGTTGCCTCAATGCTCACAACCTCACATCACATTCCCAAGCTATCATTCCCAAATCCCTGACACCAACCAGCTACTCCTCTTTTTACTCTCTGCATGATCTTGACACAACACTCAATCATATCCAACCCTCACCCAGTCAATAGTATGCAATCCAGAACTCCTCTTCCTGTCTCTTCTCTCCCCTGTGTTCATCCCCATCTGATTCCAGTCCTTGGCGTATGTTTTCCATTCTAGTGTAGCATGTGAAAATATAGTCTTGTCCTGGTGTAAGGTCATTTCACCAGTTCTAAAGTCATCAGGTACTAGAAGCTTAGTTACATATCTCAGCAGACACAAATGAACTTCTAGGCCATTGTGTTTTATCCTTAAATTTAAAAAAAATCCTTGAAATATTGAACAATAGTATTCTGATACAGCTTTACTAAGTCAAGTGAAAACAAGTTACTAAAACTTGTTCAGTTTTGGTATCTTCCACCTTCTGCAAGTAATGAACTGAGAAGAAGCTCTCTAGATCATTATTAATGACCCTATGGAAAACGCTGGTAGATCTGGACAATGTTTCTCCCACTCTGCATGCCATCTTGGCTGTAAAGAGGTACACTTTTAGTAATAGACTAAGACAACTGTGCTGCTCCAAAGAGCACCATGACGTCATCCTTACCCTTAGTCATTAGTTTCCATAATGAGTCAACCTATAGCCAGGGAAGTGATGACCACCTCTCCCCTCCTGTTAGACTGTTTGTGGTAACTTATATAATTTTTATTCTTCTTATTTCTCTTCTAATAGTTTTATCTGTGCCCTTGTAATGCTACTGTGACACTGTAACTTCCTTTGGGATGAATAAAGTATTTATCTGTCTATCGATTTCTATCAGAGTGAAAATCTTTTTATTGAATGGTCATCCTTACTCTGGGGAAAAAAGAGTTTACATTGTAAAACCTCTTCAAATGTTCAAAACACCAAGAATAATTGAAACTCACCATGTGCATAACATGCCCAGACCGGTGATCACTGCTGACCTCCACACTAATACTCTTAAAACAACACAGGAGATCATAGAAAATCAAATATGCTTGATACAACTTGTGCTAGTTTTATCATATTCCCCAGTGAAAACCACCAAAATCTCAAAAACAATATTTTGCTGGTGAGAATAGTGTCTGCTAAGATTTTATAAGGGTCGTTATTTCCTATGTCATTCATTTTTTTAATTGTTAAACAGCAGGTTTATTTTCAAAAGTGAATAATTTATAGAAATAGAATTATTGAAATTTCAGTCTCTTTTTCATTATTGTCATCTCCAACTGACAGTAATAACAGTAAGACGAAATAGCTGATTGTGGACTTCAGGAAGGGTAAGACAAAGGAACACATACCAATCCTCATAGAGGGAGCAGAAGTGGAGAGAGTGAGCAGCTTCAAGTTCTTGGGTGTCAAGATCTCTGAGGACCTAACCTGGTCCCAGCATATCGATGCAGCTATAAAGAAGGCAAGACAATGACTATACTTCGTTAGATGCTTGAAGTGATTTGGTATGCCAACAAAAACACACAAAAACTTCTACAGGTGGACCATGGAGAGCATTCTGACAGGCTGCATCACTCTGGTAATGGGGGGGGGGGGGGCGGGGGGCTACAGCACAGGGCCAAAAGAAGCTGCAGAGGATCATAGGATCATAAATTTAGTCGGCTCCATCTTGGGTGTACTGGCCTACAAAGTACCCAGGACATCTTCAAGGAGTGGTGTCTCAGAAAGGCAGTGACCATTATTAAGAACCCTCAGCACCCAGCACCCTTTTCTCATTGTTGCCATCAGGTAGGAGGTACAGAAGCCTGAAGGCGCACATTCAGTGATTCAGGAATAGCTTCTTCCCCTCTGCCATCTGATTCCTAAATGGACATTGAACTCCTGAACACTACCTCACTTTTTTAATATATATTATTTCTGTTTTTGCATGAATATTAATCTATTCAATAAACATACTGTAATTGATTTTTTTTTGGTTCTATATTATGTATTGCTTTGAACTGCTGCTGCTAAGTTAACAAATTTCACAACAAATGCCGGTGATAATAAGCCTGATTCTGATTCTGAATTGCCTGCAGTCTTTCCTTATCTCTTCATTTTCAATAAACACATCTGGCTGCCTCTATAAGCTATTAATATTATTAACTTTATTGGCCTTCTCCAGCAACTTATTCAACAAATACATATGGTTTGTATAAGTGCTGTGCACCTAGTTTCTGCTGGTTGGTATGGTTATTAAAGCCTCTTGTTGTTTTGAATAGTTTACTTGTATCAGCTTTGAAAATCCAATTTATCATCTTAAATTTTTAATTAAAGGAAACAATTTTCTCCTATATTTCAAAATCAGACTTCCTCACAACTTAAGCATGTTCTTTGGTGACCCTATAACATTCCAAGTGGCTTTTGATGATAAGATGAAAAAAAAGCACACATAATATTCCACCCAGAGCCTGACTTATACAGCGACAACACTAGTTATTTTGTAGTCTTATTCTGAAGGACAACAAAACTTAGAGTAATACTAAATGGAGACTTTATCCCCATATAGATACCATTGCTAATCTTTTCTGAATTAGAAAAATACTTGCACTGAAAGGTGCATCAATTGTTGGTTATATTGTTTGAAGAAGCAATTATCTTTCATCAAAAGTATTGATCTTTTCATTTTATCTTTGTTGTTATTCCAGCAAATACCTGGATAGTTCACTCATTCCAATATATTTTCTTCATTAACACAAAAGATATAACATACATAAAGTGGAATTGGCTCTATAGTAGTGGTGTAAACTCTTCAATTACAGTTCCTTGCATTAACTCCTTTCCCTCAGCCTTTCTTTTCATTCATCTAGAAAATGGACCTATTGATATAAGCTTTTTAGACGCTATCCATGAATTAATGTGATCTAGTACTTGCTGATCATTTATGCATGGAATCATGCCCAGTAGAAATTTGGGATAAGGAGTTCTGTGCACAATTTACCTTTGTATAGGTGCTGTTCATTTCTAGAGTGTCACACGCTCAATGACATCAGAAGTTATATATTACAAGTTCCTTTCTATGATAACATTAATTGGAGCTTTTAGGAGGAAATTACAACCTTATTGAACACTCACAGAAAAAATATATACTGACATTATCAATAAACAATTAATTCAAGGATCTCTACTTTGGTCTTAATATCTTGCACTTTATATTTTCCACTTTATGATATTTGAAGTCTAATCTTTGGTAATTGCAGCTTTTAATGCCAACATGTTGCTGCCTCTTGCCCATTGATTGCCCTGTACCTTATGGCAGTATAACGCTTTTCATTGAACAGGAGTCTATCAGCAGAGGTGAGTGTGGTGAGGCGGGCCACACATACAGATAATTTTTATCTTGCCTTTCTCACTTCACTTCTATAAAATACCTCCCCCAAAATCAGTGCTTATACTCCTTATCGCCTGATCTTTCCAAACCAATCACATATATTCTTGCCAGAAATATCTCTTGTTCTTTCCTACCCACTACCCAGGCTCTAAATGCTCCACCCTCTCCCTAATTCTAAGGAAAGATTTCTGTCCAAAAACATTATCTGGTTTCTGTTGTGTATTTAATATTTCAGTTATGGGTTATATGTAAATATATGTTAGTTGCGTACATCAGCATGCTACAATTTGTTTAAGTGCAGATCTCACTTAAAGGAAAGACAAAGTTACACCCATATTTTAGTCTTTCCACATCTTCCTTTGGATTAGCTGAATGTTTTGAAGTTATAAGCATAAGTTTCTTTTTCCACAGTGATGCTGCCCTGCTGGAATAGTTCTTACAGCATTTTCAAGTTTTAATTTTGTCATCTCCATCTTGTGCAATGCTGTCATGGGGAAAGGAGTTTTCAGGACTTTTTCAGTGAACAGACACTTGGCAAATGGGAGCTTTTTTAAACAGCTTCTATCAATGAACTTCATAAGTCCAGTATCAGTGCATGAATCTGGAGGTAAATCAATCAGCGCTGTTTGAATCACTATTTTAGTTAACTTCTTGATTTTCTTCCATGGGACCCAATAGGGTATTAATGATATGGTGCCTATAAAGAGTATTCCTCTGCCTTTGGAAGTTTTCATATTTTATTGTTTTACAACATTGAGTCGCAGTGGATTGAATTTGGATCGTTTAACACTGATCAGCAGGAAAAGGCTCTTTTGTGTCAAAATGAAAACAGATCTCTACAAAGTGAACTAAATTAATTACTAACATAAAACACAAAATTGATTGCATAAGTACTCACCTGCTTTAATATGACACAGCAAGTTATCACTGGTGCAGTTATTTAGATTTGGAAGTAGCAGAATTGGTTAAATGGAGATCACTGGTGTGCAGTCAAGGTGTTTCAATTGCTTGTCATAAAAGTACACCTGTATCTGGAAAGTCCAACTGCCTATGAGTCAGTATCCTGGCAAAAGCTACACCATGAAATCAAAAGAACACTCCAAGCAACTCCTTGAATATATTATTGAAAAGCACAAGTCAAGAGACGATACAAGAAAATTTCTAAGTCATGGAATATCTCTTGGAGTACAATTAAGACAATCATCAAAAAATGGAAAGAATATGGCACAGCTGTAAATCTGCCTAGAACAGGTTGTGCCCAAAAACCGAGTGACTATGCAAGAACAGGTTTAGTGAGGGAAACCACCAAGAGACCTACTGGAGGAGTTACAAGCTTCAGTGGCTGAGATGGGAGAGTATGCACATACGACAGCTGTTGCCTGAGTACTTCAGCAGTTGCTGATTTATGAGAAAGTGGTAAAGAGAAAACCACTTTTGCAAAAACCTCACATGAAATCTTGGCTAGAGTTTGCCAGAAGGCATGAGGGCGATCTGAAGTTAGGTGGAAGAAGGTTCGATGGTCTAATGAAACTAAAAATCAATGTTTTAGCCATCAACAAACACCACAGATCATCAAAATAACACCATTCCTGCCATGAAGCATGGTGGAGGCTGCATCATCCTATGGAGAAGCTTCACTGCAGCAACCTCGGAAGGCTTGTGAAGGTAGAAGGTAAAATTAATTACAAGGAAATCTTGAAGGAAAGTCTGATGCAGCCTGCAAAAGAACTGTGGTTTGGAACAGAATTTGTTTTCCAACAGTACAATGACCCCAAGCATAAAGCCTAAGTCATACAGGAATGGCTTAAAAGTCAATGTACTGGTGTGGCTAAGTAGGAGTCCAGACAAAAATCCAATTGAGAATTTATGGCTGGACTAGGAAAGGGCTGTTCACTCACAATCCCTATGCAATTAGATAGAGCCTGAGCAGTTTTGTAAAGAAGAATGGGGGAAATTGCAGTGTCCAGATGTGCAAAGCTGATAGAGACCTATGCACACAGATGCAAGGCTGTAATTGTTGCCAAAGGTGCATCTACTAGACACTAGACACTAAACACTAGAATACTACAGCACAGTAAAGGTCCTGCAGCCCTCGACCGACCCATATATTCCTTAAGAGAAGTACTAAACCCACACTACCCCCTAACCCTCTATTTTTCTTTCATCCATGTGCCTGTCCAAGAGGCTCTTAAATACCCCTAATGTTTTAGCCTCCACCACCATCCTTAGCAAGTCATTCCAGTCACTCACAACCCTCTGTGTAAAAAAAAAGCTTACCCCGATGTCTCCTCTAAACTTCCCTCCCTTAACTTTGTAAATATGCCCTCTGATGTTTGCTATTCGAGCCCTGGGAAACAGGTACTGGCTATCCACCCTATCTATGCCTCTCATAGTCTTGTAGACCTCTATCAAGTCCCCTCTCATCCTTCTACACTCCAAAGAGAAAAGTCCCAGCTCTGCTAACCTTGCATCGTAGGACTTGTTTTCCAATCCAGGCAACATCCTGGTAAATCTCCTCTGCACCCTCTCCATACCTTCCACATCCTTCCTATAATGAGGTGACCAGAACTGAACACAATACTCTAAGTGTGGTCTCACCAGAGATTTGTGGAGTTGCAACATGACCTCTCTACTCTTGAACTCGATCCCCTTATTAATGAAGCCTATCATCCCATAGGCCTTCTTAACTACCCTATCAACTTGTGCAGCGACCTTTAGGGACGTATGGATTTGAACCACTAGGTCCGTCTGTCCATCCACACACTTAAGTAACTGACCATTAACCCTGTACTTGGCCTTCTGGTTTGTCTTTCCAAAATGCATCACCTCCCACTTATCTGGATTGAACTCAATCTGCCACTTTTCTACCCAACTCTGCATCCTGTCTATATCCTCTTGTAACCTTTGACAACCTAGAGCTCCATCCACAACTCCTCCAATCTTCATGTCATCCACAAACTTACTCACCCATCCTTCCACCTCTTCATCCAGGTCATTTATAAAAATCACAAAGAGCAGGGGTCCCAGGACACATCCTTGTGGCTCCCTATTCGTCACTGACCTCCAGGAAGAATACTTTCCTTCCACTACTACCCTCTGCTTTCTTCCTGTAAGCCAGTTTTTTTTTATCCAAACAGCAAAGGTTCCACTGATCCCATGCCTCATGACTTTCTGGATGAGTCTCTCTTGGGGGACCTTGTCAAATGCCTTGCTAAAATCCATGCAGACCATATCTACCACCCTACCTTCATCAATTTCTTTTGTTACCTCTTCAAAAAGCTCAATTAGGCTTGTGAGGGACGAACTTCCCTTCATAAAGCCATGTTGACTATCCTTGAATAGACTGTACTTCTCCAAATGCTCGTAGATCTTTTCCTTAATAATCCTTTCCAATAGTTTTCAGACCATCGACGTAAGACTCACTAGTCTATAGTTCCCAGGATTCTCCCTATTACCTTTTTTAAGCAAGGGAACTACATTTGCCATTCTCCAATCCTCCAGCATCTCCCCTGCAGCCAAAGAGGATTCAAAGATCATAGCTACTGCTCCAACGATCTCTTCTCTTACTTCCCACAGCAACCTGGGGTATATCACATCTGGCCTGGGGACTTAGCAATCTTGATGTTTTTAAGAAGATCCAAAACTTCTTCTTCCTTAAACTCCACATTGTCTAGCACAAAGGCCTGTTCTATTTCAACTTACCTTGATCAAGGTCCTTTTAAATACAAACATGAAGGGAATGACTAATTATGCAATCAATTATTTTGTGTTTAATAATTGTAATAAATTTAGAACAATTTGTAGAAATTCATTTTCACTTTGAAAGGAAAGAGGTTTTTTTTTCTGTTGATCAGTGTCAAAGAGCCAAAGTAAATCCATTGTGATTCAATGTTGGATAACAATAAAACATGAAAATTTCCAAGGGGGTGAATACTTTTTATGGGCACTGTATATACACCAAATAATGATATACACACCAGTTAAGGATAATGCACATGGATTGGCAGGAATCTTTTAATAATTTGTGGATTATTAGAGAACAACATAATTAAAATGGTCACATAAATTAAAAGGAATATCCTAGAAACAGAAATCCTTTATACGAGTTATATATAAATGGTTCAGAGAAGTAATTCTGATGAAAGATGGTTACATTTTCAGAGATAAGATGGTGGCTGAGACAGGAGCAGGAGTGAACACTGTGGGCTGGAAACGAGATGGGTAGGAATGAGTTCTAGCAAGATGGACAAGATCATCTAAGCATAAGTTCCTGAGGACACCATCTAAGAAGACTAGTTGAAATAAAGACTAATGTAGAAACAATGCATCATGCTGGTATTAGATATGGAAGTAGATATTAGATCTGGACAGTTCTGTGCTGAGTTGACAGCATTGAAACAGATCAACTCGACCAAGTGCAGAATTCCCACTCAAACACTCAATTTCCAAACCTGCTAGCTGGTATAGTGGAAATCCTGACTATATTCCAACACAAAATATCTCAAGGAACCCAGCAACAGACCTCAAAATCACTGCAGTTTCCCAAAAGTTGCACTGACAAATCCACCAAGTAAACTTACGTTAGCTTAGATCTGCACAGGAACAGCCATATTTATATATTCAACAGAGAGGAATAGCTGTAAGGATCAAGTGTAAGTTCATTTAGCATTTTTGAATTTTGTTTAAAGATATAATTTAAAAAGGTTTATAACTTTAATCAATGCAATAACTATTTACCATTACTGAGTAATTTTGATAGATAAGGATAATAAGAAGCTTTCAAATTGCTTGACAGTGATTGCAGCTTAGCCTGCTGTCAAAAAATTGTTTTCCACTCCATTTTTGTTTACTTTTTCATGTGCTCAGCTCAGCCTAGTCCCTACACATCAGGACTTTATGGTACACAAGGTCATGCTTCCACGTAGACCTTCCCATTAGGATCAGGACACTTTGGGCAATGTGATAGTACTGTGCGTCCATCATGGGTGAGCTCATACTTAACTTGATGATCAATGACAAACACTAGTCCGATATTCCAGATAACTGGTCAATACTGGGATGGAAAATAACTGGTTGAATTGTCAATTGAAGTTGCATAAACAGAGGAATAATGGTAGAATATTGCCTGAGTGCACTTTCAGAACCATGAATTCAAGTGTTAGTCTGGAAGAGTATGTGAGTTTGGGGACAAGGCAAAGAGAATTAGAGACCAGAGATGTAGGAGTCTGGAGCAAAGAATGAAACGTTGGAAGAAGTCAGTGGGTCTGTCAGTATCTCTGGAGTAAAAGATAGAAGCTGACACTTTGAGTTGAGATCCTGTATCAGGACTGTGAGGGAAGAGGAAAGAATACTAAAATATATTAGTACAAGCAGGGAGAGAGCAGGGAAGGATAAAGGCTGGTAGGTGATTTGTGGAATTGAATGTTCATAGTATTGAGTTCTTAGTTACACAAGCAAAATAAGGGATGCTGTTCTTACAATTTATGCTCTGTCTCTCTGTAGCAAAGGGCAAGGCAGAGGAGAGACAGTTTGGTTTTGGATGGGAAGGAGAAATCAAATGATCTTCTACTGGAAGCACAAGATGGCTGCTTTGAACCGAGCGTAGGTGCGCCACAAAATGGTTGCTTAGTCTATGCTTCATTTCACCAGAATAGGTTTGAGAAGATGAAACAGCTCTGATGTTATTCTGGTTAATATATGCTGAATGCTCCAAGAGCTGTCAGAATCCTTTGTATAACGAGGCTTCTGAAACTGCACAGATATTATGCCAATGTGGTCCAGGATATACATTATGGAAATCATGCAGACTGACAGTCACACACTAGAACCCTTATTTTGACAAATATTGGATTGATGAACATCAATTCAAACTAAATAACCAGAATTTAATATACTGTCAGAGGAGCTTTGGTAATGGTACAGAGACTAGACACTTTAATGTTTCAATGAATTGCATTCTGCTGAACTAAGATTATGTTTGACATGCAAGAATAGGTATTTCCAATTTCCTCAGGAGTGTCAGAGCCACTTGTTTATTGACTCATATGCAGAATAATCTTGTTCAGCAAACATAGGTGACTTCCAGTGAATGAGAAATTGTAAAATTGTATTGCTTAGAAACTAATCAATTTTAAAAGGAGACCTATACTCAATGGACACTTTATTAGGTTTCCCCTATACCTAACAAAGTGTCTACTGAGTGTACGTTCATGGTCTTCTGCTGCTGTAGCCTATCCACTTCAACGTTCGACATGTTACACATTCAGTGATGCTCTTCCACACACCGCTGTTGTAACGAGTGGTTATTTGGGTACCTGTCGCCTTCTTGTCAGCTTGAACCAGTCTGGCCATTGTCCTATGACCTCTCTCATTAACAAGGCATTTTCCACACATTGGATGCTCTATTCCTTTCTCGCAACATTCTCTGTAAACTCCTGAGATTATTGTGTGTGAAAATCCCAGGAAATCAGAGATTTCAGACCACCCCATCTGGCAGAAACATTAACTTCACAATCAAAGTAACTTGGATCACATTTCGTCCACATTCTAATGTTTGGTCTGAACAACTGAACCTCTTGACCATGTCTGTGTGTTTTTTTATGCATTGACTTGCTGCCACTTGATTGGCTGATTAGATATTTGCATTAATAAGTAGATGTGCAGGTGTAGCTATAAAAGTATCTATTGATTATAATGCTCTACTGAGTGATTAGCCTACAGACATACATGTTGGTGCAGGTCATTCCGTTGTACAGCTCAAAAATAGCTCTTTCCGCCCATTGTGTTGATGCTGACTGATCACTTTGTCTATCTGCACTAATCCAGTTTCTTCACATTAGGGCAGAATCTGTCTGTGATTGCCTATTTGCATGCCTGTATAAATGCAATGTCCACAGACAGCATGTTCCATATCGAAACAACTCTCTGCTTAAAAATATAAAGTAATCACCCCCTTGGATTCTCTTTAAAAATCCTTGGTCTCACCTTAAACCTATGCCACCCTGTTTTTGGTACCTCTGTGAGAAAGAAACTTTGGTTACCTTACAATATCTATGCCTCTCACAATCTTATATACAGTACTTCTGTCAAGTAACTCCTGAGCTTCCTTTGCTCCAGGAAAACAAACCCAGTCTATCCAATCCCTCACTAATCTAGGCACTATTCTGGTGAATCTCTTCTGCATTCTCTACAGAACCATCACGTCCTTCCAACAGTGTGGTTAACAGAACCAGACACAGTACTGCAAGTGCAGCCTTAACAATGTTTTGTAATGTTGCAACATGACATCCCAAATTTATATTTTATGCCTGAGCTATGAAAGGAAGCTTGCATATGCTTTCTTCAACAATCTGATGACCTAAGTTCTCACTTTCAGGGAAGTAGAGGCTCGGATCCTAAGGTTTCTTGTACATCAACATTCCTTTCTGTCTCACTGTACACGCCATACCTCTATATGATTTTGCAAAATGTATCGCTGAACATTTGTTTGGATTAGATTTCATCTGCCAGTGATCTTCCCACCTTTCCATCTCTTGTATCTATGTCCTGCTGTAGCCTTGGGCAATCATGGTCTATGAGTTCAGAGGGCCACTGTATACCACAGAGGTGAAAGAGGGAACAGCTCGAATTGCTGAGTACAATATTGGAAAAAAATTTTCTGTGATGCCAATCAATTGCCTGTGCTTTGAGAACAACAGGGCACTAAAAGAGCAGCCACAGCTGCAAATACCCATGCTTCATGATTTAACACACAGACTCAGGCCCACACATGATTCACACATACAGACCCAGTTCTACTGTGACAGCCATTTCTTCGGCTCTCCTTATTAGTTGCTCACTACTGCTGCACTTGTGAACAAATCCACAGCTCAAAAGGCTCAGCTCATGATTTACTGTATCTGGTTATAATTTCTTCAATTTGCTTTGCAGGATTAGATGGAAACAAGTGGAGAGTGCACCAGCAAGTGGGAGAGGCTGGGGCCTTGCAGTCCTAAAGGGCCACAGGCCTGGAGGAACGTTGGACAGCGGAGCTGAAGATGAGGATGTTAGAGAAGTAGTAGACATTTAACATGCTTCTTTCCTCATAACAGTGTATATTCTGTTGAGAAATATCTGAAGAGCAGCTGGCAGTCCTAACAAGACTGTTCACATGGTGTCAATGCATTTTCCTGTTGACGTTGACATAACCTCTTGTATCACCTTTAATAGCCATTTACAGCCAACAATTGAAAGAAGCAGCTTATTAGTCCTAAGGAGTGAACATTAGTAGATCTAGCAAATTGGGACGAAAGACTAATAGGTTCACAAGGTAGCTAGTTTATACATTCTGTTGTTTATTCTGTTGCCTTTTGTGTTAATCTTCTGAGATTTGAGTGAAGAAGTTCTTTTTTCACACAACCATTAAAACTTAACTATGATAGTATATATTTGGGTGAGGTAGAAAGGGATGTTATGGAAAGTTGGAGGATTGCACAATTTTAATGTCTTTGTTTTGGTTGGTGCAAGCTTACTTGATCAATTATTATATGTGTATGAGACCAAACACAATGTGAGGTCACTGATTACTCCAGTATGCGGAAATAACAGAAGGATATCAGTATTATCCTTCAAATATGCTTTGAGATGACACAAAGCTGACTGATTTCTGTTAGACATGCAAAGTCAGCAGAGGCAGGGAGCTTTAATACTGCCGGGATCTCACCTCACCTCTTTAATCTGAGTTGATGGATCTTTTCTATCTCCATTATTTTACTGCCAGGTTCTTTATCACAATTCAAAGGAAGAACATGCTCTAATGATTTCCCTTAACTTTAAATAGGGAAGAATGCAGTAAATAATACAATGTTATCCCAAAAAATTAATTCTGATGAGCAAAATTCTTAAAGTACACCTTGAACTGCTTCAGAATGGAACAAATCACACTGCATCATTGTACTTTTAAAACGAAGTGTATCAGGACTACAATGTAATTTCTACATCTTTCTTATTTGTAAACCACAAGAAAACTTAATTGTTTTTTATTGATATACCTTGAATGTGCTTTAAAAGCTGAACTTTGATTTAAGGCTCCTCATTTCCACATTTTATTTTTGTAACTATGCAGACGTTTAGGACTCCTGAGCTCAAACATGGAACCCCAATGCTCATCACAAATAATTGTCAGAGTCAGCTCAACTACAGTCCACTACCAGAGGTCACAGACTTCAGCAGTGGAGTACAAACGGCTTAAAAATCCTGTGTCAAGTTCAGCCTAGTACAAATCCAGCAAACCCTTTTGTTCTACTAAAATGTCTGCAACAAATAGAAGTGAATTAGCAGTGATACTGTATATATTTTCATTTCATTGACTTTAAATACTATTCATAGTTTCAAGTGTGATATGATAGTTTTAGAAATTTTGTTTATAGGTCACCACTTCAATTGGTTCATCACAATTAATTTCAAAAGTATGTGCTTATTTTATTTAACCTTATTTTTTATTAGGTCATGATTTTCAAAGGTATTTTAAAGTGTGCAGCCTTTTATTATTTAAATTCATTAAATCATTTGAACAGCTTTTTAAAAATCTCTGATCATTAATGATGTAAAAGACATTCAAAGGCCTTGAACAATAGTGAGCCTTCAAAATTACTTCAGACTAGTATTAGGGCCTGACGTCAAGATTTGCCTCCACATAGGTGGGTTGCTGCCTCATTGGATACCTATGATAGTCAGTTCTCTACGGTGATAGGTCAGCAATGCTGCTAAAGGAATTTGTGGCTGCAGAAAATGTGTGGGATGTGAGACAAGACGATAGGCTAGATCAAGCATGATCCATCATAATGTCACAACTGAGAAATCCAACTGTTACATGCAGAAGTGTTCACTCAGGGTTAATAATCATTTGCTGAAGCATAAACTAGGAACATCAGTCAAGTTATACAGATTTAATTGCTGTGCTGACTGTTAACACAGCATCATTTCTCAGTCTTCCTGACATAAACCTACCAGTCTAAATACTTTGGGGAAGAAATCCCAGCATATTGACTGTGTATGTAAATGCAATTAGATTACGAGTATGCTTCCAGGGCATCTCTGTGGTATAAGGCTTTAATCAATTCTGTGGTGAAAGAGCAAATGTGTCACTTTCTAACAAACTAAAATGACCAAAAGAAAGACTCCCTTCAGCTGCAAATAGGCAGTATAATAAAATACTGCAAATCTCCTCTGATATCAACATTAATTAGCTGTTAGTTGTAAATAATTTAGAAACAGACATACGCAGGTTAGAAACAGTTTCCTCTTAAAAATGGCATCACCATCACAGACTCAATCAGGGACCTGCTCTGCAGATTCACCTGTACCAAAATGCTAATTGAAAACTTCCCTATTCCCCACTCTTGTGTTGGTTCTCCCCAGATAACGGAAATGCCAAGTAATTTATTACCTATTAGTTAATTTAAAAAAACAATGGAATCCCTTATGACCATTGCACTCAGAACAAATAAATTTGATGACTTTTTGTACCTTCTTAAGTCAGAATGACTTTCAGCGGTCCAGTACAATCTGAAAGGTGAGCAAGGTGGATATCAGTGGAAGTGGACATTCTAGATGGAAGGATACCTATTTATACAAATCTTGGATCTGTGGGCTTGTTTGATGCAAATGTGCAGAAAATGACTTAGATGTATCAGCTGATGGCCTTGCAAGGAATTAGCCAAGGGTGAAGGAAATACTAGTGGAGCCAACTGACAGTGGTAAACTCCACCAAGTGGTATCAAAAGTTATCTTCAATGCCAACTCATTCACCTGTTATTTGAAACTCAAAGGGAACATGTACTCAGTTCACACGTAACTTTCCTTCAGCCCACACACAACCCTAACTAATTCACAGTTTGTACATAGCTCAGTGTAACTCAAGAAATGCTTCCATCTACCTTTCTGGTACCTCACTTGCAATTAAAATATATCTCGCTCCCATTCTCCCTCTAGCTCTCCCCCAGATTATTTGTTATTACTCACAACTCATCCTCTCTTGCAGCTTGCACTCATCTGCCCAAAAACACTCACAGCTCTAGATTTGTGACATGGAATAGACGTTTGTTTTTGGACTGGGAGTTTCCATCCAGTGAAGTGGATCTGGGTAAAGCTGGTTGCTGATATGATGACTGAAATAATGGTAAAATGGTTAAATCAGATGAAATCATTAGCTTGGTTGTTGTGAGATTAAGTGTAAAAGCAATTTGAAACTCCTGGGAATGCACATCTCACAAAAACTCTCAGGGTACCAGAACACATTCTACACAACTAAGGACGTTTGCCTATGACTCTACTTCCTGAGGAGGGTGGAAAGATCTGGACTATGCACATCAATACTCATGACATTCTACAGCAGGGAGCATTTTAACATGCTGTATCACCTGATGGTATGGAAATTGCACTGTGGCAGATAGCAAGGCTCTACAACATGTTGTCAAAACTGTCCAAAGTATCACCAGCTCCAGCCTATGAGCCACCAAGGTCATATATACAGAAAGGTGCTGGAAGAAGGCTGGCAATATCACGAAGGATCCAACCTATCTTGCTCATGAGCTGTTTGTGCCACTCCCAGCAGAGAGGAGGTTACATAGCATACCAAGACCACCAGACTCATAAGCAGTTACTTTCATGAAGCAGTAAAGCCAATCAACACCACAACTCACTCACACCATCATATCTCCTCACTCACCGTTACTTTATAATTTCCTGACAAAGTCACCTTCTGTACAGATACTCCCGTACCTAGCATCACCTAGAATCACTCTATATACATAAAATGTATTTATTTTATTTTTATTCTTTAATGTGAACAATGTTAAAGGGAAAAGAAAACAATAAATGCTAGGCCAAACAGGACCGTTAACTAAAACTCTCAAAGTGAAAAATGATGTCTACACTGTGGCTGAAAAGGACAACTAAATATAAAACAAATACTGCTAGACTTCAGATTCAGTTGACTCGACAGTTCAGTTTCTCAGGCAAGGTGGAATGCAAGCAGGTATCGAAGTGCTGCTGTGTCCAAGTCATGACAAATACTATGATGGAATGAATGGAGTTAAATACTAACACAATGAAATAATAATTAGCTGACATGTGCATATCCACGAGTGCAATTGCTGAATCTGCTGCGCTGCCCAATCCGTGGTTGTGATAGTCACATGTATATTGGATATTTAGTGAAATGAATCATTTGCATCAAATCAGATCAGTGAGGATTGAGCTGGGCAGCCTGCAAATGGTGCCAACATTGCATTGGTGCCACAATTCACTAATCCTATCCATAAATCTTTTGGAACGTTGGAGTAAACCAAAGCACCCAGCCAATATAGTCATGGGGTGAACATACAAACTCCTTAAAGGCAGCGGTGGGAAATAATCCTCATTCTTACAGCTGGCACTGCAAGCTGTCCAAGTTGAGTTAATGGATCAAGTTGGTAAATCAATTCCAATTAACCGAATATGTAATTGGAATGATATTAGTTGCTTATAGGACAACTTGGTGGTAGAAATTCCTTCTTGTTTTCTTGCACTGAATGAATAACCTATCGTCAATTATTCATGGCATACTGTTTCTAAAAGTCATTTCTCAGGAAATTTAACATGCTGCTGTGTCAACATTGTATGTTCAGTGTGAACAGGTGAGTTTCTATTCCAATATTTCTAGAAAATGAAGGAATGTAACAGCATATACAAAGTTCATTAAAGTGGGAAAGTTGTGCGATAATATAAGAAAGAACAGGACACAAAATTAATTTGTGCATTCCAAGCAAATGCTAACAGAACAGAATGGTTCTGGAATATACCATAGCTTCAAAGCCAGGCCGAAAGTTAATCTTGAACTGTCGGTTAAAATGAGAAAGAAAAAAAGGAAAAGAACTATTTACCAGACCAATGCTAGCTCACAAGCTGAAGTGGGAATTACTCCACTTGACAATGAGGCAGAAATTAAAAACAGGGTTTAAACACAAATGAACATCATTATTTTCATAATTATCACACAACATTCAATTGTGAATGTGAACCTGTTGCTTCATTATTGCTGAGTCAAGAACCTGTAATTCCCTACTAAATATAATTTCACCAGAATGACTGCAGCAATGCAAGATGGGCACTGTTTCCATGAGTAACTGGGGGTCTGCAATAAATCGTGATTTTTCCTGGTTCTAGAGAAATGAACAAATATGAAGGAAAGCTGGATATTCTGACTTGCAGAACATGAGTTGGATGATCAGCAATGATCATACTGAATGGCAGTGCAGGCTCGAAGGGCCAAATGGCCTCCTCCTGCACCTATTTTCTATGTTTCTATGATGAAGATTAAGATTTAAGATGCATCTAATGGTAAGACAGGGAAGAGACTTCTATAGTTATTAAATGTCAGGTTTACATCTCACTTTGTGAAAGGGCCTACAAAGAGTTATTGTATCTCAAATTTAGGTGTCAGCAATAGTAACAATTAAAATTTTACTTGATTTTGGAGAGCCCTTTAAGTAACTGGCGTCATAAAGCATTAACGGTGGATATTAGAAGAATTGGCAATGTTGTAAAAACAAAAGCTGAACTGCTGATTTTAGGTGCTAGAGAAGTCAAAGAGACAGGGTAGGATTTATATGGATGAGCAGTGGGGTACTTAGGGAGTTGTTAAAAGGGAGTAGTTTCAAATATTCATGTCTAGAAAGTTAGAGTACAAAAGTTAAATGTACTCTGGAATAATTTGATCAGAAAACTAAGCAGTTTAAAAGATGGAATATGAAGAAAAATGGTAAAAGATTCACGTGGATTTCGTACCTAAAACAATCTTGAGTAGAAAAGAACAACTAAAGTTTGAGTAAAACTTAGAATGGAAATTAAAATGGTTGGCCACCAATAAATTCGGCTTTTGGTCAACTATTTTAACTCCAGATGAATTGAACATTGATATCTCCTTCTGGTATTTTGTTTTCTCTTTTTTTCAGCTTCCCCTTCACTATTCTTGGACTGTTTATTAATTTCGACAGACGCTGCCTGACCTGCTGAGTCCCTCCAGCATCTTGTGCGTGTGTTGCTCTGGATTTCCAGCACCTGCAGAATCTCTTGTGTTTATCATTTTTACCACTGCTTACAAGCATGACCTGGGATAACACAGACTAGTTCAATGTGTTTTCCATGACAAGTAAGTTCACTGACACCTTTGTTCAGTCCTTCAATTGTGACATCTGCAAGGTATTGTACTTGAAGATGATCTGAAGATGCTTGAAGCACTCAAAAAGTCAGGGGGCATCTGTAAAAGGAGAAAGAGAAGTAATGTTTTAGATGTGACCTTTATCAGAAACAGGATCATTTAGTGGTAAAGGAGCAGTTGGTGAATCTCCTGTAGCTGATGAGAAGAGTAGAAATGTAGGCAGAGCACTGCTGAGGGAATAATCTCTTCACAATGCTGAAGGGAGGGGAAAATGTGCCTGGTGGGTGCATTACCCAGGAAGTTTCAGAAATTACTAAAGGATGATCTGTTGGATGGCGAGTGAGCAGCAGGAGACTCAAACTCTTGAACAGGGTAAAGAGAGAATACATAAATCATAGAGCTCAGCGCAGAACGTTACTGAACAAGTCATTCAGTACCAATGTGTCAATTTATATTAAATGTCCCCTTCCTGTGCATCATCCATATCCTTACATTCCCTTCATATTCATGGGTCTAACTAAAAGTCTCTTAAATTCCACCAAACTGCCTGCTTCTACTCCTATCCATAGTAACACATTCCAGACACTTACCATTCTCTGCATTAAAAAAAACTTACTTCCAGGCATAGTTGTTTATTTATTATTTAGTTTGAAGTTATTTACTTTATTTAGAGATACAGTGGAGAATAGGCCCATTTGAGCCACACCACTCAACAAACCACCAATATAATCCTAGCATCATCATGGGACAATTTACAATGACCGATTAACCTACGAACTGGTACACATTTGGACTGTTGAAAGAAACCGGAGCACCAGGAGAAAACCCATACATTTCACTGGAAGGAGGTTCAAACTCCTTACAAGGAGTAAATTCCCAACTCTGACACCCTAGGCTGTAATAACATGAGCTAACCATTATGGTATGCTGTAATTGTCTTTAAACTTCCATTCTCTGACCTTAAAAGCATGTCCTCTGGTACTCAACGTTTCTTCCCTTTGGAAAAGTTTCTGACTACTGAATTTATGCCTCTCATAATTAAAACAAAAATCTCTATCAGGTCTCCTCTCAGCTTTTGATGCTCCAGGAAGAACCAACTTTCCTTACAATTCAAGTAGCATCCTGGTAAACCTTTTCACAGTCATCAAATCCTTCCTATCATGACCAGAACTACACACAACATTATACTCTACCAATGAAGGAAAATATGATATGCATTATCTTTACCACCTTATCCACTTACAGTAAACCTTAAGATCCCTTTATACTTCAATGTTATTCAAAAACCTGCCATTAACTGTATACATTCTCATCTTATTTGACCCTGCCCCAATGAGCAACAGGCTACACTTGCCCAGATTAAACCCCATCTGCATTTCTCTGCTGCTGTAACTGATCTATATCCCAGTACATTCCCTGATAGTCTTTTAGACTGTTCACATCTCCACCAACCCTTGTATCATCCACATATATGCTAATACATCCATTCACATTTTATCACATTTTACAGACTTTAGATAAAATATTAAAAATTAACTTTCTGTTATTTTAATTGAGGCATAACATTAAAAAAACAGTTATAGGGCTAGGAATTACTGTTGACAATAGTAGAAGCCAAATGCTTATTTAACATTCAATACTTTGGCAGTATTCATTCATATTAATTGGCTATTTAGAGATCTGTTAGGATTGTGAACAGAGAATTGTTCTACAAAAAGCAGCAGGCATTCATTCACTATCATTGCTTATATTTAAATTGTCCCATGATATCAGTAACAACATTCTTTTAGAATCCAACGTACTTGTTAGTATTCCTAATAGTCCTTCTTCAGAGTTAACCTCTGCATTTGCTCATGCCCTTATCCACAACACTCCTTAAAAATCCTGATTTAATGCATTGTTAAAAGGATACCCAAAAAAAGATAATTACTGAGAGATTTGCAGAATTGTCCTATTCCAATATTTTACAAGCTTCAATACTTCCCCTTTAGGCATTGTTCCCAATAAAACACCCATTACCTACCTGCTCCTACAGGTCGATACTTAAATTGCTTTATCGATCACAGGATATACTCAATCATCTATAACAAAGTCATCCAGGCACTTCGTATTCTAGAAACCTCTCATAAATGGTGCCATAATTGCAGAAGGAAATGACATTCATTTGGCCTTCACACTTTTAGCAGTTTGATTTTGGCCTCATTCTTTTCAGATTCTGGGAAAAGTAAGTATTATATAGTACATAGTATACATATTCCATGGATAAGAACTAAAGTAAAAATTGCAAGACATGTCATTCTGTTTCTATTCATATATTGCATTCAAAAAATATGTTGTCACCCTACAGCTACATGTTGTCGCAACTTCTGACCATGGCAGCAAAAGCACAGAGCAAGACAAAATGGTGTGGTGGCTTTGATTCCTTTAACTAGATTCTCTAGAAACTGAGATACTTGTTGCAGAAAAAAATTGCAGGGACAATCTTTCTTTAATATCTGCACTGCTAGTCTTAAAATGAAACTGCATGATTTCTGGAGATTAATTACTTTAACTTTGCCTGTCAAGCCCATCAGTTGGGAGAGCCCTCAGCAATGATCGAGCCTACTCACACATGGTATTTGAAGACCTTGTCATTTTGTTTGCATCATGAAAGCTGTGCCCGCTGACCCTGCTGTCTAGATTGCCTTTCTTCATCACTTTAATAGGCCCTTGCTTTGACATGGAAGGTGCTGGAATGTCAGTGAAAGCATTCTGTTTTCATAGTTGCCATGAGCAACACAGGTTTCTTTCCTCTGGGCTAAAAGCATTAGGCTATTGACCTTTCGTTTAAATTGAGCATCTCCAAATACTGCTGCTTTAGAACTATTTCCTATAATCGCTTTAGTGGTCACCAAGAAAATGATCAGTCACCTTACATGAAATAATGGATAGTCTGGGCAATTGTTTCCACTGAGATTCCAGTTATAATGATTTTTCAAATATGGTCATATGAACCCCTTGGATTGTCCTTGATAATGACGTCAAGAAATTAGGACAAGTGAAATCTTGCATGACAGCAGCATTATACCTTCTTTAGAATAATGCATTACAAAATGTAGTGATTTAACAAGTATCAATATATACTACGTGTTGTTTGCAATGCATATCCAACAAATCTATTTTTTATCCTGGTGCTTTCCAATTATTATTTTTGTTGAAGCCTGTAATCCTTTCTGTATGTTGTGCATTCTGCTATTTTTGTGATTTTGCATTGACTGAATAAAATTGACCAAAGTCTAGTTCTGAGCTGGTGGGGATCTTAGATGCAGATGGAGGTAACATCATTCACTTAGAACATATGGCTAAAGATGTTAACATTTTCTTTAGCTCCATGTATGGTGCACTTATTCTAGGATTTGCCATCATTGCTCTGCCCCTAAGTTTACAATGGCCAATTTTTGTATTTACATTCAACATAGAGAAATAATACTATGAATTGAAGCAAATGCTCAAACCAAAACCAGATAATATGTTTGTCATCATCAGATATGTTACTGAAAATACTTCTAACAAATAATTTTTGCTATATGAAATACAAATTGTACTTTACTTTCTTTCAATCTTTGTCCCTATCAAAACCTGTACAAATATCGTAACAAACAATCTTTTTCATCTTTTGGAATTGAAAATCTGTTAAAACAATAGAAAACAATTTTCATTCAATATTTTTAAAGTGTGTTTTGTCCTCGCTCCTTACTTTTTAAGCTATTGCAGTACCAATAAAGGTTGTCCCCACATAGTTGCCATAGAGATAATAATCTCCATTTCATCTTTCTTTGCACGAAGCTATTATGAATTGTTATTGATTGTGTTACTGTGAGAATACGTGGGAAGCAGATTCATTGCTAAAATTCAAAAGGAACATTAACCCCCAACTATAGGTGGAGTTTGGCAGATTTGTATTTAATACTTAATTTTAACTTTAAACTGATAGATGAAAAATTGAACTCAAACTCTTTGCCTCCAATTAACTGATTTTCAGGATTAACAAAGTTGCTTCATGACACAGCCTTGATTAATCAGTAAAATATTTTAAGAAGATTGTCAGCTTCTATTTTTATTTCCTTTTCATCTTTTTGGTGATTTAGGTTTGTTTTCATATGGATTTTGGTTAGAGTTAAGGTTAGATCTTATAACGCAACCTATTTTTTGTAGTGTTATTGTAGTTTTTGTCAACTCTACATTCTATAGCCTATTTCTTATTTCCAAAACTCCCACCTCAAAACTGTTCTCTCTCCTTGATTTCACCCCCAGAAGCTGATAATAATCTGTCTTAAAACCATCTATCTGATGACCATCATCTCTCCCAATCACAAATACAATTTCTGTCTTTACTAGACATAATCATTCCCCCAAAATTCATGTGCTATCTCTCCCAAGCTCTTGGCTGTGGTCCTATTCTGCAGCTATTCCTGCTAACCTGGGGGAACATTCATTAAGCATCCTGTTGATTTCACAGGATAAGCCAGCAAATGCCAACTACTGAAATTTCATTCATATTGTCTTAAGTACTGGAACCTATAAATCAGTTAAGATGACTAATCAAATTCAGAAGATAAGAATGTCTTTTCTTTTAAAATGCGTACTAGTCTAAACCTAAGTAAATACTTACGAGTATTTCCAGCATCTCACCTTTCTTTTAATTTCCAATCATTATTTATTTAGTTGTATCAATCCATCAGCAGTTAATGAAAATATCTGAGCAGCATGCAACTTTATAATGCTACAATTTAGTTGAAAGTATGGGTTTTTTGGCTTTAGAAGAGATTACTATTCTATAAAAAAAATGTAAGTTTGTAAGTTCGATCTATAAGTTTGACATCAGTGGTGGATAAATTAATGGAAAATATTCTTAGAGATGGCATATATAATTATCTGGATAGACAGGGTCTGATTTGGAACAGTCAACATGGATTTGTGTGTGGAAGGTCATGTTTGACAAACCTTATTACATTTTTTGAAGAGGTTACTAGGAAAGTTGACGAGGGTAAAGCAGTGGATGTTGTCTATATGGACTTCAGTAAGGCCTTTAACAAGGTTCCACATAGAAGGTTAGTTACGAAGGTTCAATTGTTAGGTATTAATATTGAAGTAGCAAAATCGATTCAACAGTGGCTAGATGGGAGATTCCAGAAAGTAGTGGTGGATAACTGTTTGTCAGGTTGGAGGCCAGTGACTAGTGGTGTGCCTCAGGGATCTGTACTGGGTCCAATGTTGTTTGTCACATACATTAATGATCTGGATGATGGGGTGGTAAATTGTATTAGTAAGTATGCAGATGATACTAAGGTAGGTGGCGTTGTGGATAATGAAGTAGGTTTTCCAAGCTTGCAGAGATATTTAGGCCAGTTAGAAGAGTGGGCTGAAAGATGGCAGATGGAGTTTAATGCTGATAAGTGTGAGGTGCTACATTTGGGTAGGGCTAATCAAAATAGGACATACGTGGTAAATGGTAGGGCATTGAGGAATGCAGTAGAACAGAATGATCTAAGTATAATGGTGCATAGTTCCTTGAAAGTGGAAACTCATGCGGATAGGTGGTGAAGATGCTTTTGGTATGCTGGCCTTTATAAATCAGAGCATTGAGTACAGGAGTTGGAATGTAATGTTAAAATTGTACAAGGCTTTGGTAAGGCCAAATTTGGAGTATTGTGTACAGATCTCGTCACTGAATTATAGGAAAGATATCAACAAAATAGAGAGAGTACAGAGGAGATTTATTACAATGTTACCTGGGTTTCAGCATCTAAGTTACAGAGAAACGTTGGACAAGTTAGGTCTTTATTCTTTGGAGCATAGAAGGTTGAGGGGAGACTTGATAGACGTATTTAAAATTATGAGGGGGATAGATAGAGTTGACGTGGATAGGCTTTTTCCACTGAGAGTAGGGGAGATTCAAACAAGAGGACATGAGTTGAGAGTTAGGGGGCAAAAGTTTAGGGATAATACGAGGGGGAACTTCTTTACTCAGAGAATGGAACAAGCTTCCAGTAGAAGTGGTACGGGCAGATTCAATTTTGTCATTAAAAAAATATTGGATAGGTACATGGACAGGAAAGGAATGGAGGGTTATGGGCTGAGTGCAGGTAGGTGGGACTAGGTGACAGTAAGTGTTCAGCACGGACTAGAAGGGCTGTGATGGCCTGTTTCCGTGCTGTAATTGTTATATGGTTATATGGTTAATAGAGTGAATAAAAGTGGAACCTACAAAGTAATCTGTTTTAACCTTTAGTTTCATGGTCATTATATAACAGTACAAACCTAAGACAGGAGGTCATAGTAGAAAAAAATAACCAGTATTTATACCATTTGAATTGCACCCATCACTCTTAATCTCCATTACAACAAAATTATAGCATTTAAGTTTCATGAGAAGCCCAAATAAGTAATTTGTTTGCCATTTGTAATCTAACACGGAGGAAGAAACCAATGAATTACGTCTGTACAAGGTCGTGCATCTGAATCCATTGCAAGTCTGAACATGTTGATCTGAGAACCTAAAGAAAAGGTCATGACAGAAAATAATCAAGCTGAAGTGGGCGCTAATTATCATTTAATACAAAATGTTCTTTTAAATGAAATACACAAAGCAAAGTTTAAAAAAAATAATTACTTTCAGACCAAAATATCATGTTGTTTGGACACCTCAATCCACCTTCAAAGGAACTAAGTGAATTATTGTATCAACTTCTCAAGTTTTGTTCTTACATATTATTCCAAAACGTTTGAGGAATTCAGGAAGTTACATATGTAGAGCAATGTAGTAGTTGGAAAAGTAATAACTCTCAAGTATTGACATTGAGTTGGGGTTTACTTTAAGAAGCCAGTCCGATGTGATGACGTAATGATGCAACGGACTTTTACTGCACCTTCTGTTCAGTTTTTCTGGAGTTCATTAAATAAGTTGTTACGGTGCACATATCTTTTTATTGTTTCTTTTAAAGCCTTTAATGAATGCACTGCTTAATCCAGTTCAAAACAGATCATCAGTTTTACTGATAATGCAACAGTGGTTGGTCTCATCAACGACAATGATAAAACGACATACAGAGAGGAGGTAGAGCAGCCAATAGAATGGTGTGAGCACAACAACTTGAGTCTCAATGTGGACAAGACCAAAGAGATGATTACGGATGTTAGGAAAGTGCGGGCTCACTCCTCACTGCGAATAAATCTCTGTGGAGAGATTTAGGAAGCAGCAGATTTCTAGGAGTGCACATAATGGACAATCTCTCCTGGTACCTCAACACCACCTCTTTGGCCAAGAAAACACAGCAGCATCTCTATACCCTGGGGTGGGCTAGGCCCCCTCTTCCCTCCCCATTCTAACCAAATTTTATAGAAGAACCATTGAGAGTGTCCTGACCAGCTGCATCACCATCTGATGCAGGAATTGCAAAGCATCTGACTGCAAGTCCTTACAAAGGATTGTGAGCTCAGCTGAGAGGATCATCAGGATCTCTCTTCCACCTATCATGTTTACCCAGACCACCGCATATGCAGGGCCCTTAGCATTGTCAATGATCCCTCCCATCAGTCCACAATCACTCTGAGCTTCCACCATCACAGGCAGGAGGCATCGTAGCATTAGGACAAGAACTGTTAGGATGAGAAATAGCTTCTTTCTCCAAGTCATAAGGCTACTGAACTCCCTGCCAGAACCCAGGTATCATCAAGTACGAAGTACCAGTAGCTTTATACTGTTTATGTTTCAACTTGTGTTATAAGTGCACCTTATTATTTGTTAATTTATTTGCATTAATATTTTTCAATGGAAAATTATTTTCTCAATGGAACACTAGACATCACGGTAATTGGGAAAACATGTGCCATCGCCATTCCCTGTCTAAGGGTAACTTCTCCCTCCAAGGTATTCCTGAAAATCCGCCTCACCCTGTTGGCATGGACAGTCGAATGTTTCTGCAGTTTAGGTCGTACCAGCACTCCACCAGGTAAGCCTGACTCTTTTTCATGATCTTCCAGATCTTCCACCAGAAAGACCTTGGCATCAGGTATTCCGGGGAATTTTGGGTTTCCCGTCACTCTAGCTACATCTCCAGAACATAACTTGATGGGTTTGGACTAGGTGTAATATGTAGTTCATCAGTTATGCTCATCACCCTGCTTAGGAGGAATTAGCACCTTCTCAAAAGCAGCTGTGAACTTCAGGTGAATGGACAGGGTTTTCAAAAGAATTTCCTTCCTCTCTCTTTTTGCATACTCCCACGAGCCTTCTCATGATGGAAGCATTTGTTCCCACAAGAATGAACACTTTTCCTTTTCCTACCGAATTCACACAGACCAACACCAATGTACCAAGGGTCTCAGCTACTCCAGCATCTGTTTCTAGAAACTCCAGTTTCAACGCCAAGTAACTATTATATTGGTATTCATCAGTACTAAGGCACCAAATTTCTAGGGCACTGAGTGTCATTACTAGTAAATGCGTTATTTTTTTTTTTTGTGTGCCATACTCTGCCAGACCACTTTTTGTTTTCAAGTGGCTGTCTTGGAGGAAGGATTCTGTGAGTGGGCCCCCATGTCTTTCTCACAATGCAGTGTTTTTTTTATGAGGCCAAGTTGCCAGCTCGGCACTCAACCCGACACGGATGGAAAGCGAATCCGGGAGCGGCCTGGCTGGATTCGAACTCAGGAACCTTCGCTCCGGAGTCCAGCACTGATGTCACTGCACCACCAGCCAGCCCAATGCATCAAATACTGGTTGTAAAATGATCTGCAAAGTGAAGCAACTTAAGAACCTATGTCAAGTATGGATCTAGCATAAACACCCTTGATCCATATGGATGCATCAGAGCTTGTTCCCACTAAACCCTCGGGAAGAGGGTTTTGCATATTAATATTTATCTTGATACACTGATTGGAATGTGTTCTCTCCGAGATGCCAGGTTGTTCCCTTACTGGGTCCTCTGAAGTTTCCTAACTTCCTTTTATTTGGTTAAGCAACTGTTGGGTTATTTTTCAAAGGGTTTCCTGTCCTCCACACTCCTGATTGAGGTATCCATCCTTTCCACAGTTGTAACAGAAAATACTGGTCCCTTCCCTTGTCAAAAGACCCCTTTCAGCGGCACTCTTTCGCTTAGGACATCTTACGGGTGGGTCTGATTTCCTATCGGACTTGTCACGCTTGGTTGCAACACTAGCCATCATCAACCGAGGTACCTTGGTTTACAGGTTTTTCACTTCATCCTGTGAAGCCCCCACTTGTGTGGCATCAGGAGTCACTTCAGCAACAGAGGCTACTACTGAGGATATTACTGGACTGGTGGAGGCCTCTCACTCCTCCATCATATCTTTCTCCTCGCTTACTTCTCCGAGCGGCTCAACAAACAAGGGAGGGGGACTCATCTTAAAGCAATCATGTCATGGGGCTTTCACAACTTGCCCCATCCTTTATCAATTTATAAGCTGAATGGCCCTATTACAGCACAAACAATGCAGTTGTCTCTCTAGTGTGAAAAGACAGGCAGAAAGTTTCTCGCCTTTCTCTGTAAAAGTGTGCCTAAGCTTCATCATAAGATCAGCTGGGCTGTCTGTCTTGCCCAAAATGTTTTCTAACACTTGCGCGTAGTTCATAACATGCCTGACAGGTTTTCTGCCTTTAAGGACTGCACTACCTCAGCAGTTGGACATATTTTAAACTGTCCACCAGTGGTTGTTTTTTCATATTATCTGAGCACTGCCACTCAGCTTTAACTGAAAGGTTTTCTCTGCCCAAGCATCATATCATTCTTCCCCATCAGGGGTGAGCTTGACTCCAGAGAACACTCCTAGCCTACAATAATTTCTTCTCTCTGCAAGTACATTTTGGCATTGATCAGCCAGTGACGTAATAGGGACCTATTAGACCTTTCACATCAGAGAACTCCATTCCCTTTCTTTGTAGAAACAAGAACAACCTGTCTTTAAGGTCTTTACTCGCTGCTACATATAATTTATCTTTAAGATCCTCACCCTTCTCTTAAAATATGGACTGCCCACTGGCCCACCTCTCCAGGTGCTCCTATCTTATTGAGCAATGCAACTTTAGTCACATTACCAGGAGCCTGGACCAACATGACATCTTTACCAGCTGATTGGTCAAAATGCTGCTCAATCAGCATAGCTTTCCAATACTTTTACTGAACTCAGCACTCTAAGTAGCAGTTTATCAGGAATTCAAACATCCACTCCACTCAGAACAAAAGCATAGTTTATGGATATCCTCTTTGAATTGCCTCAAATCTTAATCCCAGCAGCATCCATAATAATTAATTATGATGTGCCTCACTTCCCACAAACGCAAGATTAAACACTGGCTTTAATACAC
Source organism: Hypanus sabinus (assembly GCF_030144855.1). Taxonomy (NCBI): domain Eukaryota; kingdom Metazoa; phylum Chordata; class Chondrichthyes; order Myliobatiformes; family Dasyatidae; genus Hypanus; species Hypanus sabinus. The sequence continues at coordinate 41,026,534 of NC_082719.1, read as the reverse complement.
AAATAAACTGCTTATTAAATCCTTAAACAGCACTCACATAGCAACCAATTCATGGATGAGCACACCTCAAATGTGACCCTCTCACCGGGGTTCGCATACAAACTTGGCCTGTTAGCTATCTTTGCAAACAGCCATGTGACTTAGTGGTGAGAAGGCCACCTTTCATAAACAATATACGTCTGAGGCCGGTATGGTTTGGAGTTCAACCAAACAGAACATTGTGATGTTCCTATTCAGGAACATTGATTGTGGTGAATGCTGTGTAAATACTGCTCACACACAGATGTCAGTAGACAAAAGTAGCAGATCATACAGCAGCATAACACTATAAAGAAAGTCTATATATCAATTTTTCAACTCTATCAAACAGTTAACAGGAAAATAAAAGGAAGGTAAAAAGAGACCATTACAGTTCAACCAGTTTAAATGTGCACATTTCTGTTGTAGCTCGGTGTAGCGCTTTACTCGCGGTGCTGAATCTGCATCACCAATTACAGGTAGAAATTGACTTGTTGGAATCCTTTTTCTCACAAAGCTCTCCTAGCTGTAGGCCTCCCCTTTGGATAGGCCCCTCCAGGTGTCTTCCCTGGTGCTCTTCTCTCTGCACCTCCCACCCAAAGACCCCAAACCAGACCACTGCCCTTTAGAAATCTGTTCCCACCCAGCTCTCTAGAACCTCCTCTAGCATCCCAATGGGTAGAAAGTTATAGCATGTACCCAGAAAGTCCTGATTGACTGACACAAAATTCCTAAGTTGGGCAACATGGCTCCTTATCTTTAGCTGAAACTAAAACACTTTTATTGGTAGGATACTCTGGTTTACAGAAAACTGCTAAATGAAATTACCTCACTGCATAGCAGTAGAAATCTTACCCAGGGCATTACGTATTTGTGCGTTATATGTACTGTGTTGTGCACTTTGGCATAGAGGAACTTCTATGAGTGCAGTTGAATTCCAATAAACTGAACTTGAACCTGAACCAAATTCCTCACTGCAATTAGTCTGCTTTTGAAACTTCAAATGGAATACACTTCCTAGCTTAAAGTTTGTTGTAAAGGTGTAGGTATAAAAAGGATAAACTGTTCTCCTGGTTCTGATGGAGATATGTCAAAATTATGTAGAACAGTAAAACTTCCTGACCTACATTGATTGAAATGAATTACAATGCATTTGTGTTAAATGGTAATTTGGGATTATGCTTTTGTATTTTTTGCCACAAACATAAATGTAATTCTACAAATTGTGATATGCAGCAAGAAAACATATACTTGAGAACAAAATTTTGGAGGCCCATCTTTATTTCCTTTTACAATATTGACCTTACATTCACATACCTGATCCTATTCGATGTCCAGTTGAAAGGACCATTTAGCTAATAGGGAAAGGCAGTTATCTGGCCCATTACACTGTAGGAATGAGTCTTGTGAGTTTTGTTTCCATTGGTAGGTGAGACTAGAACTAGGGGACATTGCCTCAAGATTCAGGGGAGAAGATTTAGGATGGAGGTGAGGAGAAACTGTTTTCCCCAGAGAGTGGTGAATCTGTGGAATTCTCTGTCCAGGGAAGAAGTTGAGGCTTCTTCACTAAATATATTTAAGATACAGTTAGATAGGTTTTTACATAGTAGGGGAATTAAGGGTTATGGGGAAAAGGCAGATAGATGGAGTTGAGTTTATGGACATATCAGCCATGATCTTATTGAATGGCGGGGCAGGCTCGATGGGCCAGATGGCCTTCTCCAGCTCCTATTTCTTATGTTCTTATGATAATGATGGATGTTTAATGAACCAGCACTGGGATGTCTGACCATAATCCTAAAACCAATTGCTCTCCTGGTCTGCTCCTTCTGATGTGACATAATCACAATGGTCACCAACCTCCCTTGAGATGGCTAAGGATTATTTTCTTCTTGGTCTGAAAGTGTTTCTTTTTTTTTAACATCAGCTTTGTAGAATTATTTTTCTTAATTATTTGGGTGAACCTATGCTTAATTTTTGATTATCGTGTATTTTCATTGATGATGGTTTGACCAACATGTTCCGATTTACTGCACAATGCAATTGCTTTTCCATCGCTTTTCCTTTGTACTACCTCCATGTACTGACATGATGAAATGGTCTGTATGGATGGAATGAAAACAGCATTTTTCACTGTACATTAGTACATGTGACAATTAACCAATGTATAGATAAAATTAAAACAATATTTTGCATGAATATAAGATTCTAATAATGCATTAGTTGGTAGCTTGCAAACAGATTACATCTTCTGGCTTGTGGAATTTAGGACTGCTAATATTTGATGGAGATTTAAAATGATTGGATGCATTCAACATGGCATAAAAACATAAAAGTATTACCTCGTATCCCAGTACTGCACAGTTAAGTAAATGACTAGGAAGTATGTTACTTTCTATCTTCCACTTTAACTGACTGACATAAAAAATATGACATTGGGCTTCCTTAAACCTCCGGAACACAAAACCTAATTCACGTCAGAAGGAATAAATGTGCTGTTAAGGAAACAATTGTGTCATTCCAGCAATGCTGTTTGCAAAGCTGGTATCATGATTGCAGGTTATGGGATCCTGCAAAAACAACTGTGTTTTCAGTTCGATTGGGCAGTAATATATCGAAAGCCTTGCAAAAATGCATACTTCCATTTGGTTGACATCTACATCTTTTAATACTTCTCCTACGAAAGCTGCTATTAACTCCCTTACAGTTACAGCAGCAGGCTACCTGACTCACTCAGACGAAGAACTTGGAACCTCTGTCACACAGGAAATGTTACAGTTCTAGTAAGACTAAATCTATGGATGTAACTAAACTTTAATGATCTCATCAGCAAAGTAATTAAAATAATGCAGTAAAGTATTTCATGAGAGAAAATCGATATTGTAGAAAGTTGCTTTGAATTTTAAAATATGATTGCACAATTGCTTGATAAAGTTGATTAAATAATTTTATATTAGATAATTTTGTAAATAATATTAGTTTATGTCTTTTTATGGAAATTCTAATATTAATTTATGGCATTAGTTTCACCAATTAATAAGTTGCCTAAAGATGTGTTCTATTCTGTAAAGTGGTGAATTTAGAAGTGGACTCACACTTTAAAAGTGGTCCAGCAGAGAACACTATTGTGTTTTCAGCAGCTTCACTTATCAGAATATTGAAACTATACACTGTACTGCACACCAGAGGTATAAACATACAGCCTGCAGTGGTTAAATTTATCATGCTAGACTTAGTCCAAGGCCTGAGTTCAAATTCCACCATGACATTAAGGTGATGTATTTAAATTTAATGAATAACTTGGATTTTTTTTTAATAGTAATTTAGTCATTAGGACTGGCCATAAAATTACTGTACAGTTGCAAAAACCTGTTTTGTTTGCTGCTGTCTGACAAGAAACTTGCTATTCTTAAACAATCTGGTCAATATGTGACTCCATATCCTCTAATGTGGTCAACTTTGAAATGGCAGATCTAAAAAAAAAATCACACAGTTCAGGGCAACCAGGGAATGGATAATACATTCTGTTCTTGCCAATGCCACTTTGATCCTAAGAACTGAGGAAGTATTTTTTTAAATGTTTTTTTCAAACATTTGCATCATGGAGAAAAGATTTCTGCCTGGAACGCAGCTAATGCTGAGTTTTAAAAACCCAAAACAGATTAATGCTACAGAAGAGAAAAGATACCAAAAATCAAAGTAAAAATCACAATTACATTTATTTTTAAAACAATTCTTACTCTGAAACCTGGTTGACTAAACAAGTTATAATTAGGGCACAAATTATCAGTTATCATTTAGGAACCTGACCTGTTGCTGTTCTATTGATTATATTGTGCTTCATGCCAGCATGTCAATTATTTAGGTTTTAGGTGAATAGAATACAAGAATACAGTACAAATGTACATGCCAATTATTTGCATTTTTAATACGCCTATCCCTTGTAAATCATGAATCACTTCTACAATGATGAAATAGCCCCTACATTTGCAGTACATTTGAGGTAAAGTCTGTTCAAAGTTCATTACCTCTGAACTGGAGCAAAGATCATTGTTTACCATTTGTCGCTCCTGCTCTCCTAAATGTTGAGAGATCTGGACAGCCACAGTAGTCATCTCATTGCATTAATATTGTATCATGGATACTGTGTCAACAAAATACTTCAAATCTGTTGTCACAATAAATGAGCCATTATCAGTATCCTTTACCAAGTTAAGGTTGTCCCAGCAATGAAGATCTAAAAATGTCCATTTCTAATGGGTGAGTCATAGCACCCATTTCAGGAGTCCACCAGTCTCCTGAAATTGGCATTTTACTCCGAGTTCCATAAAACCAGTGGTTTCGAAGAGGACAGAGAAATTACTTCATGGATATTCCCAAACACTTCTTGAAAGACCTAATATTCTTATGGACTCAGGTAATTTCCTGGTGCTAAATGAATCAAAATGGAGAATGAGCACACGTGAAGGCAAATCAAGTCAAACAATATATGTGAAGGGCATATCCAAACAGCAGAAAGAGTGGAAAATGCAAACCTGCACTTCTGCTCCTGGAGATCTCTGTTTGGGTTTATTAGTTACCTGAGAACTCACAGCACTGAAGTTGAGGCAAATGCCCTCAACGGCAAGCGGCTGCTGGAGCCATAGAGTTATACAACACAGAAGCAGTCCCAACTGGCCCATGTCCACCAATAACCCTATTCGACCTTGTCCTGTTTGGCAGTGTTTGGGCCTACCTTATAATTAAAGTTCAAGTTAACATCCATCCTGAGCCTGATGGGCTCATCAGGCCAGTGATTATTACGATTTCTGTGGCGTGAAGTGACTGAGAGTACAAGATTCCCCCCCAGATAGGACACCAGTCTATCACAATGTTAACCTCCAGCATTTTGCGAGTAACCATTTTCAGCTGGGTGGACTGGAGCAGTGCGTGGTTAAGTGTCCTTGCTCAAGGACACAACACACTGCCTCAGCTGGGGCTTGAACTCACGACCTTCAGATCGCTAGTCCAACGCCTTAACCACTTGGTCACGCACCACCTACCTTATTATTGTACCTACCTCAACCACTTCCTCTGATGGGTGTTTCCACAGAGATATCATATTAAATCTAATTCTTGACTCTCCAACTCTTAGAAAAATAGTGAGTGCATTCACCCTGTCTATGCCCCTTCATGTTTTGTAAACCTCTATAAGATCAGCTCTCAGTCTAAAGAATAAAATCCTAGCTTGTCCAATACCTCCTTATAAATTAGTCCCTCAAGTCCTGGCAACATCTTTGCAAATCTTTCCTGCAATCTTTCAATTTAATAACATCTTTCCTCGAGCGAGGTGACAAAAACTGAACAAAATACTTCAAGTGTAGCCTTGCCAACATCCTGTACAACCACACCACAACCTTCCAATGTTCCCTGACTTATGAAGGCCAGTGTGCCAAAAGCTTTCTTCACCAACCTGTCTACATGAGACTTTACTTTTGGTGAACCATGCACTTGTTCTCCAAGGTCCTTCTGTTCTACAATACTCCCCAGGATTTTGTCATCTATTGTGGAATTCCTAACTAGTTTTAACTTTCCAAAATGCAATACCTCACATTTATCCAAATAAAATTTGATTTGCCATTTTTTGGCCACTTAATCAGATGATCCAGATCTCTAGTCATAACCCAGGCATAAGAGAAGTGTCAAAGAAATCACTGTGTGGTTAATGATATTGTATGACCAAACACAAAGTGGATGCTGTTCACATGCCATCCAGCAATTATTGTTTCTGTAAGAAACAAAAACCAATTAACTGAGGATTAGAACCAGGTCTCAAACAGGCAAAAATCTGCAGATGCTGGAAATCCAAGCAACACCCACAAAAAGTGCTGGAGGAACTCAGCAGACCAGGCAACATCTATGGAAAAGTATACAGTCAATGTTTTGGGCTGTGACTCTTCTGCAGGTGTTCATTTCCTCTTGACGGATTACATAGTCCTGATTCAGAAGCAGGAATAATATCATCATGCCAAGTCTAGTAATGAATCACAACAGTTCTAGTTTTCTGTGCAAAAAGAATTATTCTTAAGAATATTGTTTTTTAAAGTATGAATTATGATAAGAGATTAAGCTCATGGAGTTACTTCTCTCTCATTCATTGATATAATCAAGCAAAGAAATTATGGTGACATGTTTAGGTAAAATAAACTGAATAATCTTTTGAATCAGATGTATTAATTAATGGAAACCAGCAATAGTTGGCCAGTTTTATGCATTTTCAGACTCTACTCGTTTTGAACAATTTTCATGCACACCTATTTCTACATGGCCAAAGCAATACTTCAGCGTTTTACTAGCACTCACTCTATGTACTCTCCTTGATTTTTCCTTTTATTTCCACAACTTCATAATAGTGTTGGTGAGACAAGCAACTCATGTCATGCAGCTGGGAATGTGGAACTCACTTTTAGCTTACCCCAGTTACTCAGAGATGAACCAACGACCATTGCTTAATTTACCATTTGTAGAGCTTTTCAAGGACTCATCACCTCATGCCCTTAATATTTCTTGCTAATTTATTTATTATTATTGTTTCTTCTTCTTGTATTCGCACAGTTTGTTGTTTCCTGCACTCTGAATTCTCTAGTTGGGCAGTCTTCCATTGATTTTGTTATTATTATCCATAATAGAAAAGCTAATAGAATAGAATAGTTATTATTTTATAGATTTTTTGAGTATGTCCACAAGGACATGAATTATCAGGGTTGTACATATCTGTTCTTTGATAACAACATTTACTTTGAATTTTGGACATTCAATCTTTCCTCATATCTCCATTTTTCCAATCCAGGAAAGATCCTTATGAATTCATCTGTTGCTGTAGCCATGCAATTAAGTCTTTCATACAAATGCAGTAACTAGAATTGGACTAACTTTGTCAGTCTTGATAAAAACACCTTACATTACACATACTGTATGTCTCCAGTAACTCACTGGAAGGATTCAAGTTAGCATGACAGGCATTTTAACCATCAGTTGTACAACATGGCAGTCAGGTCCTGTTCAAACAAGCTTAAAGTGTCTTCCATCACTGGAAACAGCATACAAAATTGTGGGATGTTGGTTCTGACATACTGAAGAAGATTATCTTCTGTTGATAATCACAATGATATCTATGAAATCTTCCCATCTGCTGATCCTTTCCCTCCTGTGGCACTGCAGATGTGCGAGTACTGGGCCACTGCCTAATGTTTCTGCTGGCTGTTATTACTGCTGCTGTTCATTTTGGTTCTCATTAGAAGTTCAAAGCATCATCACTCATGCCCACTTAATAGATCCAAGTTTGAGGCCGATTTCTGACCTGCAAACTTCCACATTATAGATGACATTTCTGAAGTCTGTAAAGATACCACTCAGCATGTATTATGAACAAATTCTTTTGAATAAACAGCCCTTATAATTATTGCAATTTCCTCATTTGCTTTGTGGCATTCAGAGAGCTTTGGAACAGTACAGATGCAAAATTAAAATTAAAAACCTATGGCGATTGCTGGAATTAAGGAAATAATATTATTCAATTCATAATTCATTTCCCCTGATGGGTTTGTGTCTATGCAACAAAATGCACTGGAATGAAATATAGGCTGAAGCTGGCTTTTTAATACTTTCAAAAATTTACCTAGTTTACCCCATACTCAATCCTGTATGCTACTCTGTATTAAAATTCCCGATGAGTCATCAGCTATCTTGCATTTTTGTCATTCATAAGATGTATGCCCCACAGGCTGAGCCAACATTTAAATGTCCATCCCTAATTGCCCTTGAGATGGTGGCGGAGAGCTAGCTGCCTTCTTGAACCACTACAGTCAGTTCAAAACTACTTACAATAATATCTGGTCTCAGTGTTGAGAAATAGAATTAAAACTCCAAAGATCAGAAGAGAGACTGAAAAAAATGACAGCAAATTGCCAACTTGCATGCAATTTTAGATTTAAATTAGCCTGGGTTCATATAAATGGTGAATCCTACATGTATAATTATCATACTTCCCTCATCATTGTTGCATGCAGGGCTCAAGGTTTAATTTCTCTTATAAATGCCTACAGCTTATACAGATAATTAGAAATGTTTACTATACCCAAACAGAAACCAAAAGAAAACAGAGCCTCTGTTTGATTATATTAATAGACTTCAGTTTTCTCTGTAAGGTTGCTGATGTGATGCTTCATCCCCCTACCTGGGGAAATGCAAAAGCTGCATTTAGATGCTGAGCACCTGCAGGCATAGAGTCCTCAGTATTTTCTTCTACTTAATTCCAGTACCCATTAAAGGTGACTGAATAATTACTTCACATTAAAGCACATCAATAAACACTAGATACTTTTTCCTGGTTTATCTGTCAAGCAATTCCATTCTAATAATAAAATAACTAAAAACATAAAAATGAAATATGCAATGAGAGTTGACCTGATTCTGAGCGTCATTTTCCACAGGGATCGATGTTGAAGTTTCAACATCCTATAATCATATCACTGACATAGATAAAAGCATTGAACCCACAGTTTCTAAATTTGCTGGTGACATAAAAGGCAGATAGGAATCTAAATTGTAAGGAGTTCATAAGAGGCCATGGAGTGTATTGATTGGTTAAGTGAGTGATCTGGAAAATGGAGTATAATGTGGGAAAATGTGGAATTATCCATTTGGGAAGCAAAATAAAAACAAAATGCCTATATTAAATGGTAAGAGTATGCTGAGCTTTGTGCCTCAGAGGAATGTGGTTATCTTAATACTTCATTTGCAGAAGACTAGTATTCATATTCAGGTGTGGCAAGTAAATTAGGAGAACCAAAGAATATCTTTATTTATTCCTAAAGGATTTGAATACAATAGGGACATTATGCTTTAGTTGTATATTGCATTGGTGAATCTAATTTCTTCTGGAGGACTGAGCCTTTGGAAATTCCTGGGAGCCATAGATGCATTATATAATTGTAAGTATGTTTATCAATATTTCCTGTGTGTTTGCATTGATACCCAGGAGTAAACAGTAATGAGCAGAAGTGGACACAAGTCATATGGGTGTAGCTTTGACATAAATATTGCACATATTGCACATACTTGTTTTTAATGAACTAATGCATATGATATGGAATAGCTAATAAAGTGGTTGAGAACAGTTTGCTTATTTCATTCTTTCTTATTACCTGCTGAGTTCCTGCATTTCAATAACATAAAATACTGTATGAGAAAACAAAAAGAAAATTGCAATGCAAATCAATTGTGTGCCAAAGGCATTTGACAGCTCTAGACATGAGATTTATGATTTGCAAATTATTGAAAAAGTTCTGTTGACTTTCAGTTTTGCTTGATAATTTGAGATACCTGCTTAAGATATTTATTGTTACCTGTAGCCGTAAAATATTCATGCTATATGTAAAATAAGGTCTTTTATTTTCATTATGTGTCATGTCATTACTAATAATAAAATAAAATACAATAAATAAAATAGCTGGGCCTAGATCACACACACTCGTAAGCATTCCTTTTATTTTATCTGTGCACTATCCCAATTGTGTAAAGAGATGCTATGTTTTAGAATAATCTTTCTAGAAATGTCTCACTACAGAGGCTTCACTCATGTGGCTTGAGTGCATATTACTGCAGTCACCTCTAACCTGGATGGTGTTTTTAATCCTCACCTTACAATACAGTTGTTTACAATATATACCCCAGTTGTTTACAATATATATTAATGATTTAGACAAGGGAATTAAATGCAGCATCTCCAAGTTTGCGGATGACACGAAGCTGGGCGGCGGTGTTAGCTGTGAGGAGGATGCTAAGAGGATGCAGGCTGACTTGGATAAGGTAGGTGAGTGGGCAAATTCAAGGCAGATGCAATTTAATGTGGATAAATGTGAGGTTATCCACTTTGGTTGCACAAACAGGAAAACAGATTATTATCTGAATGGTGGCCGATTAGGAAAAGGGGAGATGCAACGAGACCTGTGTGTCATTGTACACTAGTCATTGAAGGTGGGCATGCGGGTACAGCAGGCGGTGAAAAAGACAAATGGTATGTTGGCATTCATAGCAAAAGGATTTGAGTACAGGAGCAGGGAGGTTCTACTGCAGTTGTACAAGGCCTTGGTGAGACCGCACCTAGTGTGCAGTTTTGGTCCCCTAATCTGAGGAAAGACACTCTTGCCATAGAGGGAGTACAGAGAAGGTTCAGCAGATTGATTCCTGGGATGACAGGACTTTCATATGAAGAAAGATTGGATCGACTAGGCTTATACTCACTGGAATTTAGAAGATTGAGGGGGGATCTTATTGAAACGTATAAAATTCTAAAGGGATTGGACAGGCTAGATGCAGGAAGATTGTTTCCGATGTTAGGGAAGTCCAGGACGAGGAGTCACAGTTTAAGGATAAAGGGGAAGCCTTTTAAGACCGAGATGAGGAAAAATTTCTTCAAACAGAGAGTGGTGAATCTGTGGAATTATCTGCCACAGGAAACAGTTGAGGTCGGTTCATTGGCTATATTTAAGAGCAAGTTAGATATGGCCCTTGTGGCTAAAGGGATCAGGGGGTATGGAGAGAAAGCAGGTAGAGGGTTCTGAGTTGGATGATCAGCCATGATCATACTGAATGGCGGTGCAGGCTCGAAGGGCCGAATGGCCTACTCCTGCACCTATTTTCTATGCTTCTTACCATAACTTCCACACTCCCTCCTCTATGTCCTGTAGAAGGCAATATAAAACTTACTGAATTTCAATAGTGCAGAGACAGGTTCATCATGGACATTGATATCAGGGCAACATATGCAACATTCCTGGCCAATAATGACACAAGTACCACCTTTCCTAGGCAAGAGAAAGTTTAGTGCTTGCTGATTTTGAAGAGCCGCATTGCAGATTACTAGCATTTTGGCGGTAATGTCATTGACGGCCAGGCTTGTGTCATGTAGTGTAAAGCTGGGTTGGTAGCCAGTTTCTCCATCTGTGCTGAAGCCATGTTAATGCCTTCACAAGCCAGTCTGGCAAGTTCCCTGAACAGGAACACGTCAATCCAGAAACACTCAGTCTCAATAGTCCTTTGATGGCAATCCTACACAGTAGAATGTAGAGAGAGAGTAAGCAGATGGTGCATCTATGATCTACATTTGCCATGTAACAACAGCATACCTATGGCTTTTGTTCAGGCCATAGATCCCATGTTAGCAGGGCTATCCCTGGTAGCCAGTGATAGAGCTGTCCGCCACATACCCAATAAGTACCGTTGACAGAATTCAGAGGGTGTCTGTTAATATAGATATTGCACGTGCTGTTACTAAGTCTAGTTTCGTCCCTTGATGGTCATAGTAACATATTTCATCATGAAGCAGCTTCAGAGCAGGGGGTTTTGCAATATGTTTTAAGTAGGTTGATAGTATCCCTCAAACAAGTTATGTTAGTTAGAGTCATTCCTATGGGCAGTGCAGTACCATGGTCTCTTTACAGTTCCAATGTCTTTATCAAAGTAAAACACAGGATCAAACCCACTATGGTACAGGGATAAAGGCCACATTAGCAATCTATCCTGCAAATGCATAGGCCCTTTCTAGATCACGCCCAACAACCTGACCAGCTGGTCTGTGATGCATATTCATAACTAAGACGAAGAGCAGTGTTATGAGTACTAGTGTTGTGAGATACTTCAGAAGTTAGGCAGAAAATGCAGTAGGTGTCTAGATAACTCAAAGCTTATAATGTGAGCACATACAGTGGCAAATAGCAAAGGCCAGGAGTTCAGTCCATTAGTACTTATCATAAACATTCTTCTGGCCACCTGTTCACTGGTCCGGTAGCGCCACTGGCTTAACGTGTGAGGCATGTATCTGTGTCGCTTTTCCTTAGACCTTTAAAGTGGTATACAGTGCATGGTCAATATGGATCTTCCCAGTGGGGCTCCAGGCAGTTCTTTCATCAGCAGGCTCTCACCAGTACCCAGTCTCCTGGCTGGGAATTGTGGCGCTTGCAGCCAGCACAGTCTTCTAGGCTTTAAGTACCTGCTGGTGGAAGTTTTTAAGAGCTTATATTTCTGCTATGCAATAATGCAGCATGCTCCCACTCATATTATGGATGTACATATGTTTAATTAAAAGGAAGGAGTGACTGGCGAGCGCACTGGACATCCCAAAATTATCTCATGTGGAGTAGGCCTATTACGCAGTCTGGAACACAGTGCATTGTCATGAGGGTCAATGGAAGCACCTTTGCTCATTTTTGCTCATTCTCCTCTCACAATTTAGTTGAACTACATTTCAGGGCTGCAGTCTGTCTTTCAGCTGCCTCATAAGGTTGAGAGTGGTAAGGGCAGATGAAACGATGTTTACACTACAAAGCTTTCGTCAACTCATATAACGTCATCCAAATGGTGAGGATCATTATCACTTGACATTTTCTCAGGGATTCCAAACCTAGGAATAAATTATCCTAATGAAAATGATCAACAGTTACAGCATCATCTCTTTGAGTTGGGTAAGATTTTACCCATGGGCATAACAAACAAAATTACAAGAGTATAATTGCAACCCATGCACTTAGGTAACTGCATAAAGAACATTTAAAGATACACAAATGAATTCCAGGGAGAGGGCCCAGCAGTGGCAGACACTGGCAGTGTTTTTCAGGATTATGTCTCTGGCAGATCTACAGCTGCTGCTGTTTTACTTGTTAGGTGGAGAATCTCTCATTATCAGTTCTACCCATCATCCTTTATAGATTTGCACATAGTCCATAAGGTCCGTTCGACACATTGGAAAGTAGAGGTGAACTGATCACACTGGACTTTAAGATCTGCTGTGGCTGTCTGAGCAAAGGAGTCAGCTCATTTGTTCATTCTAGTTATTGGTATGAATCGCATGGTTTATAACAGCAATTGCAGCAGGTAATTTAAAGCAGGAAAAGATTCATGGCTAGTTCACCATGTTTTATCAGAGTTCCAAAGAGATGAGAAATTTGTGTAGCTTCCATAATTGTTCATTCTCTTGTGCAACTCCTAAGGCATAACAAGATTCAGTGCATGAGCTGCAAGGGTGCAGGCTTTTGTTGAGGCAAAAAAAGTTCAGCTGGTTGAGCACAGCGGTAGCTCTGACATAAACACACCACACACTCAACTAAAATATTCCACAATTTTTCTCCCCAGTATCAGACCATGAGGAAAAGCCATCTAAGAAATATTACATCCGGACTTACATCAGGTGACATTTTACAATGGGCAGAAATAAAATCATAGAAGTCCTTAAATACATTTTGGAAATGGATTATTTAAAGTATACTGCATAGCTTATAGAGCTGGTGGTGGTGGAGACAGAAACTGTTTACAAATTTGCCTTGGACTGAGAGCACCTTTGTAGTCAGGCTGTCCACAAAAATATTCCCCTCATGGACATCCCATGTTTACCCTTACCATGTCCAGTGTCCCATTTCTATGTCAAAGAACTGTAAAACCCATTCACGTATCTGAACAACTATGCTGTTCAAAACAAAACTACCTGTCGCAAGTTGGTCACATGAACCATATGAATATAAAGTAGCTAATGTTAAAACCAAAGGTTCCAGTGAAATTTTAATTGTCACTGTCAATTTGGTTAAATATAAAACAAAGCTGTAAGTTAAAATAACATTCAAATTGTACAGTATAGGACAGCTATTGCAATACTTTTAATGTAATGTACAATATTGCCCACAGGCTGTATTGAAGCAGCCCAGGAAGCCTCACACAAGTATTGTCCTCATTCCCCTTAGCAGCTTTAATCCTTTGATGTTGTAATTGCTTTTGGCAGTATTGTAAAAAACACTCGCAATTTTACTTGACTCTTCTCATTTCACGCGAGTAACAGTGTAGGTTTTCCTTTAAACTAGGTTGCAATTTATTTACAATAATATTTATTAAGGCAGGCATCTCCACGTCTAAAATTGATCTGGAATACTTCTGAAAACATTTATGCACATGTTCTACATATTCATTAATATCATTGTCTCCTGTTCGATACTGTTTTTATGCAGTGCGAGGGAAACATCTTCTTCGGGCTCCCTGCAAGATCTGCTCAAGGACATTTAAATCAACATTTCACTCATTCCTTCTGAACACCTCCATCTCCCATCTCCCATAGTGCTATTGAAAACTGCCGCCTGTGGCAGGGCACTGGCTGATGCCAGCATCACCGAGTACTCAAGAGGCACCACTTGTTGGACTGCATCAGGAGAAGGCAGGGGTACAGCATCCTAGTTCATCCTGACATTCTGGTGCTAATTGTTTCTTCAAACACTGAGGTAGGCATTATTATCCTTTCCCTGTTCTTTCTGTGTCTTTTCCTTCTTTAGCTTTTGCTCACTTTCTCTGCTTTTTTAACAGGATACATCTATAACTGCTTTTGCAATTCACATCTACATAGAACAAATACAAGCCACCCTACAGTCTTCTCACAATTTCCTTCCTCCAATAACGTCCACACTCACTTAGTCTGTTTCACCCATGCAACATACTTTTCCACATACATAATGCTTTCTGATTTATAATGTATAAACATGAATACTACTGGAGTCCTTTAGACGTCCGAGACAAGGGATTTTCACAGAACTATTCATGTACACACTATCTGGACACACATATGCTTGCATGTTCACAGACACGCACATTTCAGAATTGCTTTTTTATAATAACACACTTACCGAATTTTCCTGTGTTCCATCTGGGACCTGACCCGGACCACAACAACACCTTGTGCGTGACACAGCCTGGACCATGACAACCCACAGCAGACCACAGCAAACATTTTTTTTAGCACAGCATCTTTCATATGTCAGCATCTAAGGTTTAGCATATTTTGACTACTCTACACAGGAGGAAAAATTCGCATTCCAGCAGCAGATTTGGTCCCTTGCTCAGGTATGAGCAGCCTAGGATTTAGGGCAGATCAGCTCCCAGGGTTGAATTCCTTTCTCTCGTACAACAAAGCCAAGGTTTAGCCATCTTGGTGGAACCTCCAAGTAACTGTCATCTCTGGAAATAAAATAAAATATATAAAATTGCAAGAAATTTTAAATAGCTAAAATAACTAATATAACTGGACCCAGAACACACATACACTTATGACTTAAGCAATCATTTAATTTTGCTTGTGGATAAGGAGAACAGCATGGCCCTTGTCACCCACACTGTTGAGATGCCAGGAAAGAAAATGGCTATTTTATATAATATTAGCTTATCAGCTACAGTAAATTTGGTAAATTGTACATGCTTGGAAATAACTATATGAGCAGAATTAGGCCATTTTGGCCCATTGAGTCTGCTTCGCCATTTCATCAAGGCTGATCCAATTTTCCTCTCAACCCTAATCTCTTGTCTTCTCCCTGTATCCCTTCTTGAAGGGATAACATGTCTTCCTCATCGACAGTCAACATTGGCACAACTCAAGGATGTGTGTTTAGCCCACTGCGCTACTCCCTCTATACCTATGACTGTGTGGCTAGGTACAGCTCAAACACCTTAAATAAGTTTGCCAATGACTTAACTATTGTTGACAGAATTCCAGATGGTGATGAGGAGGCATACAGGAATAAGATTGATCAACTAGTTGAGTGGTGTCACAGCAACAACCTTGCACTCAATATCTGTAAGTCTAAGGAAATGATTGTGGTCTTCAGGAAGGGGAAGTTGAGGGAGCACACACCACTCCTCATCAAGGGATCAGAAGTGGAAAGGGTGAGTATGCAGGATCTACCCTGGGGCCAACATATTGGCACAATTACAAAAGAGGAATGATAGTAGCTATATTCCTATTGGAAATAGATATATCATCAAAGACATTCTCAACTTTCTACAGATGTGCCGTGGAGAGTGTTCTGAGGGGCCTTTGCTCAGGATCAGAAAAAGCTGCAGAAAGTTGTAAACTTTGTCAGCTCTATTATGGGCACTCTCCTCTCCAGCATCCAGAACACATTTTAAAGGCGATCCCTCAAAAATGCAGCATCCATCTTTAAAGACCCCTTCACTTAGGTCACCTAGGAAATGCCCTCTTCTCACTGCCACCTTCAAAAAGGAAGTACTGAAGACTGAAGATACATACTCAATATTTCAGAAACAGCTTATTTACCTCCACCAACTGATTTCTGAATGGACAATGAACCCATGAACGCCCCCTCAGTATTTTACCTCTCTTTTTGCACCATATATTTAATTTAATTTTCTTTATATATACATACACTTCTTGTTGTAATTTATAGTTTTTATTATTCTGCTACTGCCTCAAAACAACAAATTTCACAACATATGTCAGTGATATCAAAACCTGATTCTGATTCCCAAAAGTGGGTTTACAAGTCAATTGAAACTGCAAGCAGGCAACTGATGACATTTCGAGTTAGTAAAGCAGTCGCCCTAGTTGCTGGGTGTAATTCTCATGCTTCCATTGTTCCTTTTTCATTTGACTCCGGCACATCCTACGGTGCAAAGGGACACTATGCTTCAGAAAGAACTTTCTAGAAAAGTCTCACAACGAAGGTCTCTCTTGACAAGCTTGAGCATATACAGCCGCAGTCACCCCCTCACCTGGATGTTGCCTTTAACCCTTGCTTAACCACAACTTCTACTGTCAGTTCTTCAGAGCTTTCTCTGCATTTAGTAAGAAATTGATTTCAATAACGCAGTATGTTTGCCAGCTGCAAACAGAAGTTCTAATAATGTCGTTCTCGTCAAGTTCTTTCAATTCACTTAAAATAAAATATTTCAATGAAGAAAGTTGTGGTGATTTGGTGGCGACTAGTTTGAAACATCTTAAATGTTTAATTGTGTTCGCCTAGATTCACTGCATTCATCCCATTAGACCAAAACAGTTCTGTAGTGCCTTTGGGTTGATAAACATCTCATAGGTGCTTCCCAGAAGGCAATCAGTCTAAAATTAACACTGAATGAAATTAAAAAACCTAAGTTGGATGACCATGAAAGGTGATCATCCAAGCAATATACACTTTATATCCCTGTTCGTTAGATCACAAAGGATGCAGTAGAGAAATCAGTCTCGTGCGCCTTGGTTGGATTATGTGCTGCCTCCATGAGACTCTGTGATTGGTGTCGTGGATCAAAACTCCAATGATTGAGGGTGAGTTTCATCCCTATCATACACATATTGTAATTTGTCCCAGCTTGGTGATAAGTGTCAAACTGATTTACCAAATTCTCTGGCCAGGCAATGAAATTGATCAGATTTCTCTTTCTGACATTTTCAGTCATGCTAGTGGTGGTCATCTTTATTGGTTCTGAGTCCATTGAAAGAAATACAGAGTATCTGCTGTAGATAACAAAACTCAACAGTGTTCTTTTCAAGGTGCCAGCTCTCAGGAACTTGACATCTTGATGCCTATTCACATATGCTTCCTAGAATATCAAGGCAGAAGATTCATCAAATGGCTTACTAAACTAATCAATTCTGCTGACACAATGTTTATATCCTTCTATTTTACTCTCGTTCATGTGTCTGTCTATACGCCACTTATAAGTTCCCAATGTTCTGTCTCTACCACCACCCCAGGCAGCACATACCAGCCACCCACTTGTCTCTGTGTGAAAAAAAACTTGCCCCTCACAGCTCCTTTGAAATTACCCCCTTTCACCATAAATGCATGTCAGGGAATGTAGAGGAGGCTTGACCCGAAGGCAGAGCAGTGGAAATGATTCAGCAATGAACTAATACTCTAATAACAGACTGCAAAAATAACAATCCACGAGGAGTTACAAAACAGATAGTAAATACCACAGGCAACGAGTTAACTGAAGGCTGGGAGCAACTGGTTGAGGCTGGCTGGTAAACAGGAATTCTGCATGAGAGCTGCGCTTAAATACGATGAGCTGGAGATGAGTGGCAGGTGATGAATGGAGACTGGGAGGTGCCTACCTGTTCAAGGCTGGCAGGACACACCACCACCCAACAACTCACAGCCGGCTGGTTGAACTCATCAATGAGTGATGAATCCAAAATAAAACTGCATGGCATCCAAGTTGACTCCTTGCTGGGCTTGAGGCAAGACTCATGGAAAGTAACTGAGGGGCGGTGGCAGTTGGAGAGAGTAAGTGACTGGCTTGATTCGATGGGTAATCTTGAAGGGGCAAAGGAACCAGTGTGAGAGTTTCCGTGAGTCTGTGCACAGGTCCAGATGTCAGCTGGCTGCCACCGGTGGTTTGCCTGGCAGCAGTAGGCACACTTGGCAGGTAGGGTGCTCTACCTAGCTGAGGTGTGGTGGAGGGAAAGAAGGCTCGCCTGAAGCAGGAAACGAATTGTGGGCCCCTCTGTCATGATGTCCTGAGGAAAGTCATGGTGGAGTTGAACTACATGTTGGAGTGCGAGACCCTCCGTCTCAGCAGCTGATAGACATTTTGGGAAGGTGATGAAGTGGCCAGTGAGTGCTATGAATGCCATCTTCCACTCATTCCCCTGGTAGATGTGGATCAGATTGTATGTGTTCCATAGATCTATTTTGGTGAAGATCTGGGAGATTGTAATGGTTCTTAGTGGTGATTTTGTTGAGCTCAAGGTAGTTGTGCAGGGACAGAGACCCCATCCCTTTTGACAAAGAAAAATCCTGCATTGGCTGGGGACTGGAATGGTCAGATGAAATCATGCTGTAATGCTTCTGTGATGTAATCATTCATGGCTTGTGTCTCACGGGGGGAGATGGAGAACAGATGACCTTGGGGAGAGGTTGTGCCTGGGAGGAGGTCAACAGGCAGTTGTGTGGTCTGTGAGGTGGGAGGGTGCTGGCCTCCCTTTTACTAAAAGCAATGGCTAAACTGTGGTATTCTTGTGTTATTTGGTGAGGTTGGCCTTCTCCACTGGAATCTACCAGAATGATGGCCTTAATAATAGATGAACAAAATAACAAGACATGTGGGGCCAGAAAACAAGACAGAATAGAAACTGAATGCAACAGACAACCAAATAACTGAAGGCTAGGAGCAACTATTTGAGGTTGGCTGGTTCAATCAGTGAACAAGGACTGTGGATGATAGTTGGATTTAAATAGGCTGTAGGTGATGAGTTTGAAGCAAGTGGCAAATGATTGCTGTTAGCTGCGTGGAACTGCAAAGTGCAAGTCTGACAATGTATGCCCTCTGGTATTGCACTTTTCAACCATGGGAAACAAGATATTGTCTGCCTGCTCTATCTATGCCACTTATAACCTTTTAATCCTTTAAAAGATCTCCCAGCAGTCTACTGTTCCAGAGAAAACAACCTAAGTGTGTTTAACTTCTCATTATAGAACATGCCCTCTAATCCAGTCAACATTCTGCTAAACTTCTTCTGCAGCAATTCCAAATCCTCAACATCCTTCCTATAATGGGGCAATCAAAACTGTACTGAATACACCAGATGTGGCATAACTAAAGTCTTATAAATTTGCAAATAACTTCCTGACTTTTCACCTCAATGCCTTGACTAATAAAAACTAACATGCTTTATGACTTTGTAACCACCCCTATAGCCACTTTCAAGTAGCTATGAACTTGGACCCCAACATCCCTCTTCTCATCAACTCTGTTAAGAATCTTGTCCTTAACAGTGTAGTCTCTCTTTGCGTTTGATCTACCAATGTGCAACACTTCATATTCGGCCAGATTAAACTTCCTCTGCCATTTTTCTGCCCATATCTGCAACTAATCTATATCCCATTATATTTGTTGCCATATTCTAAGCTATTCACAAAACCACTTATCATAGTATCATCTGCAATCTTACTAACCCCCCCATTTACATTTTAATCCAAGTAATTTACATTCATCATATACAGCGGAAGTCCCACTACGTAC
Organism: Hypanus sabinus; assembly: GCF_030144855.1. Lineage (NCBI taxonomy): Eukaryota > Metazoa > Chordata > Chondrichthyes > Myliobatiformes > Dasyatidae > Hypanus > Hypanus sabinus. The sequence continues at coordinate 41,006,686 of NC_082719.1, read as the reverse complement.
CCCTGTGGAATAGCAGTAATCACAAACCCCCAGCTAGAATAGGTCCCTATGACCAATACCCTCTGTCTTCTATGGGGAAGCCAGTTCTGAATCCAAGCAGCCAATTTACCATCGATTCTATGTATATTAATCTTCTGAAAGAGCCTCCCATGAGGGACCCTGACAAACACCTTACTAAAATCTGTATAGACAACATCTACAAATCTACCTTCATCAGTCACCCTCATCACCTTGTCAAAAATCTCAGTCAAATTAGTAAGACACAACTTGCCCTGCATAAAGCCATGTTGACTTTCTCTAATTAGACCATGGCTTTCCAAATCCCCATGATCCTAACTCTAAGAATTCCTTCCAATAACTTCCCTACTACTGACATAAGACTCACCATTTCTAATTTCCAAGACTATCCTTGTTCCTTAAGACCACAAATTATAGGAGTTAGGCCATTCGGCCCATCAAGTCTGCTCTCCCTTTTTATCAGGGCTGATCCATTTTCCCTCTCAGCCCCAATCTCCTGTAATCTCCCTGTACCCCTCCATGCACAGACTAATCAAGAATCTATCAATCTCTGGCTTAAATATACCCAATGACTTGACCTCCATAGCCGTCTGTGGCAACAATTCACACAGAGTCACTACACTCTGGTTAAAGATTCCGCCTCATCTTCCTTCTGAAAGGATGCCCCTCTATTCTGAGGCTGTGTCCTCTGGTCTTAGACTTCTCTACCAAAGGAAATATCCTCTTCATATCCACTTTATTGAGACATTTCAACATTTGATAGGTTTCAATGAGGTCTCCCCTCATTCGTCAGAATTCCAGTGAGTAGAGGCCTAGAGTCATAAAATGCTCCTCATATGACAAGCCTTTCAATCCTGAATCATTTTCAAGAACTTCCTTTGAACCCACTCCAATGTCAGCACATCGGTTCCTAGATAAGGGGCCCAAAACTGCTCACAATTATCAAAGTGAGACCTCACTAGTGCTTTATAAAGCCTCAACATTAGATCCTTGGTTTTGTACTTTGGACACAGTTCCCTCTTGGGGGCCTACCAAAGGTGTTTTTTTTTCTTTATTAAATGTCTTTTTTACAATTACTGGACTCGAAGAACTTTGGGTACTGAAGGTCTATGCCGCCAGTGAGCTGCTTGTTGATTGGAGTAGCTGGAATGGGTGTCAGCAGAGCTGGTCTGGCCTTTGAAGGAGCTGGTCTGGGTATCAGAGAAGCTGGTTTGGATGTCCATAAGACCATAAGACAAAGGAGCAGAAGTTGACCATTTGGCCAATCGAGTCTGCTCCACCATTTCATCAAGAGCTGATCCAATCTCCTCTTTAGTCCCATTCCCCGGCCTTCTCACCATAACTATTGATGCCCTGACTACTCAGATACCTATTAATCTCTGCCTTAAATACACCCAATGACTTGGCCTCCACTGCCGCCCGTGGCAACAAACTCCATAGATTCACCACCCTCTGGCTAAATATTTTTTTTCAGATCTCTGTTCTGAATGGGCGCCCTGCAATCCTCAAGTCATGTCCTCTCGTACTAGACTCTCCCACCATGGGAAACAACTTTGCCACATTCACTCTGTCCATGCCTTTCAAAGGAGGTGGACTGGTACAGGCTCTATTGCAGCCTGCTACAGGATAGCATCAAATGTGTCAGAGTTGGTGTGTAACAGTGGCATGTGGTGTCACCATGGGTGATTGTCTTGGACATTTCTCTTGCAATTGTGAGACCCTGTTGTACATTGATAATGTAACATGCAACAGACCTGTCTCCCGTGTCTGGTGATGCAACAGGTGGCTGAGTAACTGTGTGGCCTTGGTTTTAGCGAGGACTAGGCTTCAAGCCGCGGGTTTGCTTGCAGATGCAGTCCAAGAGAGCAGGTGTCAGACACAGTGTTGCATGGCGTCTATGCTCGGTTGGAGGTTGGCCGCTCCTGTTGCTGCTGCCACCCAGTGTTCAATTGGTGTAATGACAGGCTGGATTGCATGCGTATGCTTGTTTGTATAAATAGTGCTAAGAACCGCAGCATCAAATTGCGGAACATGTCGCTCAGGAACTCGAGTTATAAAGATTGTTTTTTTTTACATGACTATGTGTTTTGCTTGCTGTTTTGAGTGTGCTGTGTATGTTTTGCAACTTGGCCCCAGAGGAACACTGTTTCATTTGTCTGTATTCATGTATGGTTGAACGATTATTAAACTTGAATTTGATTTGAATTTAATCTGAAAGTCTAGTCCTCTTGAAATGAATGCTAACATCACATTTGCCTTCCTCACCATCAACTCAAGCTGCAAATGAACTTTTAGGGAATCCTGCACGAGGACTCCTAAGTCCCTTTGCACCTCAGATTTTTGAATTTTTTCTTCATTTAGAAAACAGTTTACACTTTTGTTTCTTCTACCAAAGAGCATGGCCATACACTTGCTAACACTATTTTCCATCTGCCCCTACTTTGCACACTGTCCAAGTCTGTCTCAGTCCTTCTACAGCCTCTCTACTTCTTCAAAACTACCTGCTCCTCCACCTATCTTCATATCGTCTGCAAACTTGGTCATAAAGCCATCAATTCCGTCATCTAAATCATTGACATATAACATAAAAAGAATGTTCCCTTCTTGAATTAAGGACCAGCATTAGATATTAGTCAGTCTCCAGTACCTCGCCTTCGGCTAGAGAGGACACGAAGATATTGACCAACGTTCTAGAAATCTCTTTTGTTTTCTTGTCCCTCTTAATAGCCTGGGGAATATATCATCAGGCTCAGTATGTCTGCTTTTGGTATGCAGTTCCTCATGACAATGATGATGAATATCAAGGGTTAGAATTGGACAAACCTCTTCAGTGGATCTATGGCTGAATGACCAACATGCAAATGTGCTCATCCAACTGGATGAAATAGAACTATGTTCTCTAGATGGTGGAGGCTATGGGAAAACTTAATAGGAGCTTGTAAATTCATAAGAGGTACAGATGGACAGTCAGTACCTTTTTCTCAGAGTGTAAGTGTCTAATACTAGAAAACATGCCTTTAAGATGAGAAGGTTGAGTTCAAAGGAGAGGGCAAGTTTTTTACCTGGAGAGTGATGGGTTCCTGGATATGCTGACAGGTACTGTGATTGAGACAGAAATGATTGCAGCTCATAGATGGGCATGTGAAAATGCAAAGAATAGAGGAACATAGACCATGAAACAATTAAGCTTCATTAGCTTAATTAGTTTGACACAATATTGTGAACTTTAGGGCCTGTCCTGTGCTGTACTACTCTATGTTCAATGTCCTATGTTCTTTGTTCTATGTTCAGCAAAAGGAAATAAAAATACTTAGAACTTATCAAATGTGTCCAATCATTGATATTTTATTATTTAAATTCAGTTAATTGTAGCCACGTTGTTTTGTGGAATAACTAATATAATTTAATATTTCTTAACTTATCACATTACTTCACCCTTTATTATGCTGTGCTATAGTGGATATTGCAAGGTTATTATTACTATAAAAAATTACTTCTATTTTTTCTCAGCTCAAGATAAAACCTGAGGTACAGGCATAGCCAAACACACTCCTTTCTCAGTTGCTAGGAACTTTTGGACTATTCTAGTGGTGTTTCGTATTGTGGCTTTCTGAAGATTTACATAGATAACACTGTGTAGCCTAATTGTTTAAGGCTGTTGTATAGTGCCTTTGGGATGACACCAGTTGTAGATATTACTGTTAGGACAATGTACGCCCTATCCATGTTTAAAGTCTTTCAATTTCTTCTTTTGGCTCAGGATATATCTGGTATTTTTCACTTATTGATTTCTGTATGTTGTGCTTGGAATGGCTATATCTATTAAGTAAGCTGGTCTTGCTTGTTTATCCTGTATTATTATATCAATACTGTTATTATGGATTGTCCTATCTGTAATAACAGATAGGTCATAATACAATTTGTGGGACTCTGACTCTAAAACTGCATCAGACATGTTTATAGTAAGGTATGATTGCTTCTATAAGTTTAGCATTGTAAAGCAAGATTTTGGTGAATGAAGTTTGCCACTTGATTGTGCCTGTGTAAGTCATCAGATTGAGTTAAACTGCTGCAGGATCCTGTAATGCGTTGGATTTGTTCTGCTTTTATTTCTTGGCATTTTCTACATTTATCATCTTGAACTTCTTAGTCTTTTATTATGTATTTTTGATAATTCTTTGTGTTACCCACCTGATCCTGTATTGCCACAAGGAACTATTCTGTTTCAGGGAAGAGGTCTCCAACTCTGATCCAGGCATTCAATGCTTCTTTATTGACACTTGGTCTGCTCAGATGATGAGAATGTCTTCCATGGAGGGTCATGCACTTCCATTGGTTAACTTTTTCTTCTATATTGATAATGTCTTCATTTGGCTGAGTTGTGGTCTCATTTAAGTTTAGTGACCATGCCTAACCACGCCTAGTCCCATTGACCTACACTGGACCATAGCTCTCCATACCCCTATGATCTATGTACTAATCCAAACATCTCTTAAATGTTGAGATTGAGCTTGCATTCACCGCTTGCACTGGCAGCTCGTTCCACTTTCTAAAGACCTTCTGAGTGAAGAAGTTTCCATCATGTTCCTATAAACATTTCACCTTTCACCCTTAACCCATGACCTCTATTTGTAGTCCCATCCAACCTGAGTGGGAAAAGCCTGCTTGCACTTACCCTTTCTATACTCTTCATTTCATTGTGTGCTGCGTCTGCGAGGCTGAGTCGGGCGGCGCCATGGAAGTCCATAGTGGGGGTATTCCCTTCTGCTGCCTGCTTGGGATGGCGAGTCTGTCGGGACCCTGGGGACTTGTGGAAACTGTGTGGTGGTTTCTTTTGAACTTATAGTCTTTTAACATCTTTGAACTATTTTTACTGTGTCCATGGCCTGTTTTTTTTTATTATTATGCTATTGTTTGCACTGTTGTAACTATGTGGTTTTGTGCAAGTCTTGTAGCTTTAGTTTTTGGTCTTGTTTTATCTGGTAGAGTTGGAGCTCCTTTCCGGGGAACACGCTAAGATGGTAGCACAATATTAATATGCAGCAGCCTCTCCAGACTCTGGATTGGGGATTGCCAATTGTTACATGGATTTTCTGGTGTAGTCTGTTTTGTCATGTGCTTTTGTGATATCATTCTGGAGGAACATTGTCTCATTTTTTAACTGCATTGCATTTGTGGTCTCTAAATGACAATAAACTGAATCTGAATCTGAATAATCTTGTTTACCTCAGTCAGTTCTTTCCTCTATCTGCTATATTCCACGGAATAAAATACAAACCTATTCAATCTTCCCTTATAACTCAGGTCTTCCAGACCCAGCAACATTCTTGTAAAGTTTCTCTATAATTGTTTAACCTTATTTACAGTTTTCCTGTAGGTAGGTGACCTAATCTGCACTAATAATAATAATAATAGACATTCGTTAGTTTTGAGAGACCATGGATTTGTATCTTGGAAAGTGTCCAGGGCGCTGGCCTGGGGAGGGTTGTATGGGAGACCAGCAGTTGCCCATGCTGCAAGTCTCCCCTCTCCACACCACCGATGTTGTCCAAGGGAAGGGCAAGGGCTGATACAGCTTGGCACTGGTGTCATTGCAAAGCAATGTGTGGTTAAGTGCCTTGCTCAAGGATACGACATGCTCGAACTAGAGACCTTCAGATCACTAGAACAACACCTTAACAACTTGGCCACGAGCCAACAAACTGCACTGGATAGTCCAAATTAGGCTTCACCAATGCCCTATACAATTTCAACATAAAATCTGATCACTTGTACTCAATACCTTGATTTATGAAGGCCTATGTGCTAAAAGCTCCCTTTATGACTCTATACACCTGTGCCACCACTTTCAATGAATTATATACCTGTATTCCCAGATCGTTTTGTCGTACCATACTCCTCAGTGCCCATCTGTTCACTGTGTAAGACCTACTCTGGTTGGTTCTACTGAAGGACAAGACATCACACTTGTCTGCATTAAATTTCATCTGTCACTTCTCAGCCCATTATTGCAGTTGGTCCAGATCCCACTGCAAGTTCTGATAGTCTCCCTCGCTGTCCACTACACCACAATCCCGGTGTCATCTACAAACCTGCTTGTTCAGTTAACCTGCCCTAATCATCGATATAGATGACAAATGATAATGGACTTAGCACCAATTCCTGCATACACCATTAGCCACAATCCCCAGACAGAGCGGCAACCATCTACTACAACTCTCATGGTGATTAGAAAATACAAATGATGTTGTTAATTATTTCATTGTTGTCTGCAGGAGTTGCTGAATGCAAAATTGTAATCTGCATTTGCTGTGCAAGGACTGTCCAACAAGTGTACCCATGTCTGAGAGCCATTGCATGGTAACTATTTCTGCAAACAAATACAAATACAAATGCTTTATTGTCACCAAACAATTGATAATAGAACGTACAATAATCACAGTGATATTTGTTTCTGCGCTTCACATTGCTTCATGCCACTCTCCATGAATATGTGATTCCTTAATCAATGCCAAACAGTACCCAAAACGGGTAGAATTTGAGCAACATCAAGGAAAACTGAAGCACCAAATAAGTATTGAGACCATTAAGTAAGTGCTGGTGAGGAGGGGAGAGTGGGTTTGAAGGATTGGAACAATGGTGCGGTACTTTAACATTCTGTGGCGGGGAGCAAGCTTGGTCTGTGCAGAAGATCAGAGTGGTAAGTGGACAATATGAAGAGGGGATGTGGAAAGAGGTGATGAACTGCATGAGAAAGCAGATTAAACTGGAGATATTGTAGGAAGTGTACAAGAAGATCTGAATGTAGTTTGGTGAACGTTTCTGCTCCACTTTCCCCACAGGCTCTGCTGTCAGTGTACCAAACAGACCTTACTGTCATACGGAGCTCGGCTCCCCAAGGCTAGAATCACCCACTTCATAAGGGAGACAGAGGAAAGAACTGTAGGCAGGCAGCTTCGTTTAAATAATTAAAAAAGAAACCTGCCTCCAGATAGTATCTGGTATTTGCTCGTGTTCCCATGAATGCAGCTGCTGAGGCATGTTTAGAATCAGCAATAATATATTTAATATTTTACCTTGCCATCTGCTATACATTCATAAGCTTCCAGGATTTTAAATTAACCCTTTTGTCCACCAATCGTTTGATCAGATCCTGTATTTTCCTTGTAAAAGAGAATAGATAAAGAAGCAGGAGTGAATCAATCAGAATGTCCACTATCTGGTAGTGTGGTAGATCCAATCTTGTTCTCAGCATGACTGTCCCACTCTGTCCTTTGAATCATGAGATGTAATACCATTACAGTAGGATTAGTCTCTCTGGCCCACTGAGCCTGCTCTGCCATTTGATCATGGCTAATTTATTTTTCCTCCCATCCAGATTAGAGTCAGAGAGTCATAGAGCACTATGAAACGGGACTTTTGGCTCATTTAGTCTATGCCAAACTGTTATTCTGTCTAGTCTCATCTGCCCACACCTCCACCATAGCCCTCCATACCCCTCCCATGAATGTATTTATTCAAGCCTCTTAAAGTGAACCTCTATCTGCCACTTGTGCTGGCTGCTTTCACTTGCTCCACACTCTGAGTGAAGAACTTCCCTGTCATGTTCCCCTTAAGTATTTTGCCTTTCACACTTAACGTATAACTTCTAGTTCTAGCCTCAGTGTAGAAAGTCAGAGATTATTACCTTTTTGGTTCTGTGTTGTTCCGCCATTGTTCAAGTATCTTGTGTTATACATCATTCATCTCATTTTTAAAATCACTGCTTTTAATAATTCTCCAGCATTTATCATGTCTGTATATATGGAAGTAAGACAACTATTCCATAAGTTTGGCATTCCCCATGTATCCACTACTTGCTCTCACCTTTCAGGGTGACCACATGAAACTTTATATAGTTTTTTCTCCCCTAGTACAGTTGTCAAACTTTCTTTTCCTTTGTTAATGAAACCAGTTCCTGACTGCGTCCCCATTATATAACTTGAGAATAAGTTAAATAGGTTCCTTCAAAGAGAGTCTCAGACTTAGGAAAAATCAAAAAGCAAAAACTGCAGATGGTGGGAATCTGAACTAAAACAAACAAATACTGGATATACTCAGCAAGATATTTCAGCACAGATAAACTTTTATCAGGAGCTTTCATCATCCTGAAACATCAGATCTATTTCCCTGTCTAGAGAAATATGCTGACTTGCTGAGTATCCACTGCACTTTTTGCTTTTATCTTAGCAATAATCTTAAAGATCTAGGTGGTGGGATGAAGATACATCTCTACCAAAGGAGGTGTGAGGCACTCCTTCCCTCCTTCTAGTTGGCAAGCCGCAGCAGCGGCTTAGACCCCCGATCAGGGTCACATGAAGCCACGGGATCAGGTGGTGGATGGTCGCATGAGTAGCTGGTGCACATCACAAGTCTCGGTTCTGTGACCACTGATGCCAGGCAAACAGTATAGATAATGGCTGGGGTCACCCATCTTGAAAAGACACTGCCCAGAAGAAAGGACTGTAGAAAAATTTGCCAAGAATATACATTGTTTTTTCATACTTTGTAACCATTTAAAAATGCAATAAAAAAAAGTTAAAAAAAAAAAGAATAAGCATGGTCATGGGACGATAGTCACTCATGTCTTACGACACAGCACATAATAATGATGATGATGATGAATTTTAAAGATCAGGATTTCTAGGATAGAAAGTTCAGTGTCAGCCTTTATACGATGTGTACATCAAGGAAAATACATTGTTGCCGCTGGAGAAAAGGGATCTGGTGCTCTGGTGCTGAATTGCGACCAAACAGGCATTCCTGCTGACAGTAAACTCTGTGCACTATGGACTTTAAACTCCACATTCAGATGAATCCATCAAGAGTCAGGTTAATTTTATACTGTCTAACTTTATACAATAGATTTAACAGCAGTGGCTAAAAGGAACCCAGTCAACTAGAAATGAAATTACATTATTTGATCCATAGACAGCTGAAATCAGTAAATAAGGCATCAAGTAAACCGTTCACAAAGCTGAACAGCTAAAATAAAATGATTAATTTCTAAATACACTGAATTGGATAAATTAGTAATCTAACCCTTCCAATTCAAATTTTTTGAATTAAGGCTGAAAATCATGCTGCCCTTGCCATTTATACGACATTGATTTATTTTTAGATAAGATGAATTAATCTAAAAATGCAGTGGGCTGAATCATTCTGGCTGTGAGTAGACAGTTAGCAACTGGTACTGAAGTCATTCCCATACACATGTTCCTGCTGGCTTATTGAATGACAAATGCTGCCATACATGTCACTGCATTTTACTATGGACTCCATGTAGAGCCCAATCTGCGATAACATAATATTTTGCTGGGTAGTGCTAACTCAGATCTCATGTGACATCAGAGCTAGTGTAGGATCAGAGAAGCCATTGATTTGAATAAGTAATCTCAGCTTGCCGAATTAACTTCTCTTCAATTACTTTTCTTCAGTTTTTATCGTGATTTTAATACGTTTCTAACATCTCAGTTTTTTGAAAAGTCCCTATCAAATTAAAAGAAAATACATGCATTTTTAATTGGTTTGGTGTTTTTAAATGTCAGCACAAAAGCTGCTAAATTATTTCAGTTTTAATAGAAGTCAAAGTTCAGTACCCAGCTTCACCTGTCAGGGTGTTCCTCATTACCTAGAGATCTAACAACATCTTGTTTGATGCCCCCAGGATGGAGAGCTCTTTGAAGCTTTTGAAATACCTTTCTGATAATTTAATTCATTGCTAATTTGATAAATTACAGTAATTCACCAAATCTCTGCTGACTGCAGTGACAGGATCCCTAACTGTAGGCTGGAGCCTTCCTGATTGTTTGATCAAATTTTGCAAGTCAGGTCATTTCTAGGAACATCTGGCCATCCATGGAAAATATGTCATATGAATTAAGGTCTTCCCAAGGACATTTTGATCAACCTGTCCATGTTTCATTGTAATGTAGAATAATGATTTTTAGCCAGGAAATCAAAATTTACAGACAAGGTGACATTAAGTAAGATATAGGAAATACTGTAAAATATTCTAGAATTAGGAGGAAGAAAAGACTGCAGTTGTTAGAAATTTAAAATGATGAATTAAATTGGAATACTCAACAAGTCAGGAAGCATTTGTGGAGACAGATCAAAAACATTTATAACATTTACAATAACCATGTTTAACCCCTTCCATTTCTTTATCCATGTTTAGCAATGTTACTTGCAACTTCCTCACATCGAATATGTCCGGAATAACCAGGAGTCTTCCAGCCTCCGTAATAGCCAAATCTGCGTCAGGTGCAGCAAGCTGCGGTTTCTTAGAGACCCGTTTAGGGAACTGGAGCTGCAGTTCGACGACCTTCAGCTTGTTAGGGCGAGTGAGGAGGTGATAGGCAGGGAATCACCCCAGGGCCATAGGAGATAGATAAATGGGTGACCAGTCAGGAGAGGGAAGGGAGATCATCAGGTAGTGGAGAGTATTCCTGTGACTGTCCTCTTTAAGTATTCCAGTTTGAGTACTGTTGTGGGGGGAGTAGGACCTACCTATGGGAAGCAACAGCGGCCGTGCCTCTGACACTGAGCCTGGCCATTTGGCTCAGAAGAGTAGTGAAAGGAAGAGGAGGGCAGCGGTAATATGGGGCTGTATAGTCAGAGGGACAGATAGGTGATTCTGTGGGCACAAAAAAGAAACAAGGATGGTTGTTTGCCTCCCAGGTTCCAGGGTTCATGATGTTTCTATGCTTGCCACAATATCCTGAAATGGAAGGGTGAGCAGCCAGAGGTTGTGATATATATTGGTAGCAATGACATAGGTAGAAAAAGCAGAATACAGGGAGTTAGGAAGGAAGCTAAGAAGCAGGACCTCAAAGGTACTAATCTTGGGATTACTGCCTATGCCATGCGACAGTGACTAGAGGAATAGAATGAGTTAGAGGGTAAACGTGTGGCTGAAGGATTGGAGCAGGAGGCAGGGATTCAGATTTTTGGATCATTGGGACCTCTTCTGGGGCATATTTGACCTGTGTAAAAAGGACGGGTTGCACTTGAATCAAACGGAGACCAATATACCAGTGGGGAGGTTTGCTAATGCTATTGGGGAGGGTTTAAACTAGATTTTCAGGGGGGTAGAAACTGAAGTGAAGAGATAGAGGAAGGGGAGGTTGGAGCACAAGTAGAGACAACCTGCAGGGAGTTTGTGAGGAAGAATAGGCAGATGTTATAGCAAAGATACAGTCAGCCTGATGGTTTGAGATGTGTCTATTTCAATGCAAGGAATATCATAAACAAGGTGGATGGACTTAGAGCATGGATCAATACATGAAACTGTGACATTGTGGCCATTACAGAGACTTGGATGTCTCAGGAGCATGAATGGCTGCTGAGTGTTCCAGACTTGAGATGCTTCAAAAAGAACAGAGAAGGAGGCAGAAGAGGTGGGGGCATGGCATTGCTAATTAGGGATAGTGTCATGGCTGCAGCAAAGCAGGAAGTCATGGTGGGATGGTCTACTGAGTCAGTGTGGATGGATGTCAGAAACAGGAAAGGAGCAATAACTCTTGTGGGTGTCTTTATAACCCCCCCCCCCCCCCCCCGTAGTAACAGGGATATCAAGGAGCAGATAGGGAGGCAGATTCTGGAACAGTGCAATAATAAAACGGTTGTTGTGATGAGAGATTTTAACTTTCCTAATATTGATTGGCATCTCCTTAGTGCAAGGTGTTGGAATGAGGTTTGTTAGGTGTACTCAGGAAGGTTTCCTGATGCAATATGTAGATAAGCCAACTAGAGGAGAGGCTATACTTGATCTGGTATAGGGAAATGAACCTGGTCAGGTGTCGGATCTCTCAGTGGGAGAGCATTTTGAAGGTACTGACCACAACTTGATCTCCTTCACCATAGCGCTGGAGAGGGATTGAAGCAGACTGTCACAAGCTCGGATTCGGCAGCACAGTAGATACGGCAATTGCGCTTGTGAATTTGCACATGTCAGCTAGTTATTATTTAATTGTGATTGCAGTTAACTTCATACTTGTCATTGTAGTGTTTGTTGCAACTTGGACAGAGCACAACAATGCATCGCTGCCCATTTGCTTTCAGCCTTCCCTGAGAAATTGGACTTTTTATTCAACTGACTCTGAAGACTAGTGATATTTATTTAATGTTTAGATTTTCTTTTCAGCCGCAGTGTAAGCTTTGTTTCCCATTTGGGAGTTTTAGTTAACGGCCCTATTTGGCCGAGCATTTATTGTTTATTTTCCCTTTAACATTGTTCGCAATAAAGTTGGTGAACTATTGACCTGCTTTAGTACCTCTCACTCTGCACTTGGGACATATCCAAACCTGGTAACACAGACAATTTGGGAAGACATTTAATTGGGATAGGGCAAAATATGATGCTGTTAAGCCGGAACTTGGGAGCATAAATTGGGAGCAGATGTTCTCAGGGAAATGCATGGCAGAAACGTGGCAAATGTTCAGGGAACATTTGCATGACGTTCTGCATAGGTATGTTCCATTGAGGCAGGAAAAGGGTGGTAGGGTTAAAGAACCATGGTTTACAAAGTATTTAGAAAATCTAAGTAAGAAGAAAAGAAAAGCTTACAAAATGTTCAAGAAACTAGGTACTGTTAGAGCTCTAGAAAATTACAAGGTTGCTAGGAGAGCCAGAAAGGGCCATGAGAAGGGCTTGGTGAGCAGGATTAAGGAAAACCCCAAAACATTCTACAAGTATATGAAGAGCAAGAGGATGAGCTGTGTGAGAATAGGACCACTCAGGTGTGATAGTGGAAACGTGTGCATGGAGTCCAAGGAGGTAGTGGAGGTTCTTACTGAATACTTTACTTCAGTATTTACCTCGCAAAAAGACCTTGGCAATTGTGTGGATGAATCTCTTGAGCATATAGACATTAAGAAAGAGGATGCGCTGGAGCTTTTGAAAAGCATTAAGTTAGATAAATCACTGGGACTAGATGAATTATAGCTCAGGCTACTGCGGGAAGTGAGGGAAGAGATTGCTGAGCCTCTTGCGAAGACCTTTGCATCATCAGTAGGGATGGGTGAAGTACTGGGAGATTGGAAGGTTGCAAATGTTGTTCTCTTGTTCAAGAAAGGGAGTACAGATTTCACAGGAAATTATAGACCAGTGAGTCTGACCTCAGTGTTGGGCAAGTTGTTGGAGAAGATCCTGAGAGGTAAGATTTATGAGCGTTTGGAGAGTCATATCTGATTAAGGATAATCAGCCCTTTATCAAGGGCAGGTTGTACCTTACGAGCCTGATTGAATTCTTTGATGATGTAACAAAACACATTGATGAAGGTAGAACAGTGGATGTAGTGTATATGGATTTCAGTAAGACATTTCATAAGGTTCCCTATATGAGGCTCATTCAGAAAGTAAGGAGGCATGGGATCCAAGGAGATATTACTTTGTGGATTCAGAACTGGCTTGCCCACACCACAGAAGGCAAAGAGTGGTTGTAGATGGTTTGTATTCTGCATGGAGGTCAGTGACCAGTGGTGTTCTGCAGGGATCTTTTCAGGGACCCCTCCTCTTTGTGATTTTTATAAATGACCTGGATGACGAATTTGAAGGGTGGGTTAGTAAGTTTGCTGATGACACAAAGGTTGGGGGTGCTGTGGAGAGTCTGAAGGGTTGTCAGAGGTTACAATGGGACTTTGAAAGGGCTGAGAAGTGGAAGGTGGATTTCAACCCAGATAAATGTGAAGTGGTTCAATTTGATAGGTCCAGTTTGAAGACAGAATATAATATAAGTGGTAAGACTCATGTCTGTTTGGGGGATCAGCAAGATCTTGGGGTCTGTGTCCATAGGATACTCACAGCTGCTGCACAGGTTGACAGTATTGTTAAGAAGGTGTATCGTGTATTGGCATTTATCAACCGTGGGATTGAGTACCATGAGGTAATGTTACATAGGGCTTTGATTATGTGGATAGCCATAGGCTTTTTTCCAGGGCTGAAATGGCTAACACAAGGGGGCATAGTTTTAGAGTGCTCGGAAATGGGTGCCAAGGGGTGTCAAGGGTAAGTTTTTCACAATGAGTGGTGGATATGTGGAGTGCACTGCCAGTTGCTGTGGTCGAAGCAGATACATTAGATCTTTTAAGGGCCTCTTAGAGAGGTACATGGAGCTCAGATAAATAGAGGGCTATGTGCTAGGGAAATTCTAGGCAGTTTCTAAGTAGGTTACGTGGTCAGCACAACTTGGTGGGCTGAAGGGCCTGTAATGTGCTGTAATTTTCTGTGTTCCTCGTTCAAATACAAGAACATAAGTGTGACAGAGAGCACTCAGTAAACCGTTATTCTCTTATAACTAAAAATGATTCCATCATTTTTATTGATTGTACCCGGTTACTGAGTCATCATACCATAATTCTCTGTGTTTGAGAATTTCAACAAATTATTTCCCACAAGGTGAAGAAATTTCTTCTCTTCTCTGTTCTGAATAAGCAAATTTTGTTTTTGAGACCATGAAGCATGGTCTTCACAAGGATGCTTGTATGTACCTGGTTAAATCCTATAAGAATATTATATATTTTAAAGAGATCTTTTCTCATTCCTCACAGGCCTAGGCCCTGTCTATGTGATCTCTCCTCATGCAATAAACAAGCTATCACAGGAACCATTGCAGTTCAAGTTCAATTGACCTTCAACCATACACATATACACAATTAAATGAAACAGCATTCCACTGGGGTCAAGGTGCAAAACAAAATATGGGCAGTCACACAGAGCACACAGCACATCTAGTTACAATAGCACACCCTGGGCAGTGCATTCCATACACTTACTATTTTCAGAGTGTAAAAAAAAACTATCTCTGACATTTACTCATACTTTCCTCTAATCACCTTAAAATTATGCCTTCTGGTATTAGCATCTGCTGCCCCGGAAAAAGTGCACTGGCTGTCCACATTATCTATGCTGCTTATAAGACCATAAGACATAGGAGCTGAAATAGGTTATTTGTCCCATCGGTCTACTCTGCCATTCCATTCCATCATGCCTGATTTATTATCCCTCTCAAACCTATTCTCCTGTCTTCTCTCTGTAACCTTAGATGTCCTGACTAATCAAGAACCTATCAACCTCTGCTTTATGTATACACAATGACTTGGCTCTACAGCCATCTGTGGCAATGATTTCCACAGATACACCACCCTCTGACTAAAGAAATCCCTCCTCATTTCTCTTCTGAATGAACATCCATCTATTCTGAGGCTGTGTCCTCTGGTCCTAGATCCCCCACTGTTGGAAATCTACTCTCCACATCGAGTCTGTCCAGGCCTTTTAATATTCAAATAGTTTCAATGAGATCCTCCCACATTTTTCTAAACTCCTGTGAGTACAGGCCCAGAGCCATTAAATGCTCCTCATAGCTTAACCCCTCTGGATCCTCTCCAATTCCAGCACATCTTTTCTTAGGTAAAAGGCTCAAAACTGCTCACAATACTGCAAATGTGTTATAAAGCCTCAATGTTACATCCTTGCTTTTGTATTTGAGTGCTCTCAAAATGAATGTCAACATTTTATTTGCTATCCTTAGCACCAACTCAATCTGCAAGTTAACCTGCAGGGAATTCTGCACCAGCGCTCCCAAATCCCTTTGCACCTTTGAGTTTTGATTTTTCTCCATGTTTAGAAAATAGTCTGTGCCCTTACTCATTTTAGCAAAGAGCATGACCATACACTTCCTTACAATATGCTTCATATGCCACTGTTTTGTCCATTCTCCTAATCTGTTTTAATACTATTGCAGACTCCTGCTTCCTCAAAACCATCTGCCCCTCCACTTGTCTTTGTATCATCCACAAACTTGGCCACAAAGTCAACAATTCCATCATCCAAATCATTGACTTGTTATGTAAAGTAAACATTCCCACCATTGACCCCTGTGGAACACTACTAGTCACCGGTAGCCAACCAGAAAAGGCCCCCTTTATTCTCACTCTTTGCCTCCTGACAGTCAGACAACCTTTCCTCCATACTAGTATCTTTCCTGTTCAGCAGTCTCGTGTGTGACATCTTGTTAAAGGCCTTCTAAAAATTCAAGTAGACAACATCCACTGAATTTCCCTGGTCTATCGTGCCTGTTGTTTCTTTAAAGAAATCCAACAGATTTCCCCTAAAGAAACCATGCCAACTTAGGCTTATTCTTCATGGGCCCTCAAGTACGTTGAAATCTCATCCTGAATAAAGGTCTCCAATATTCTTCCAATCACTAAAGTCAGGCTAAACGGCCTATAGTTTACTTTCTTCTGCCTCCCTCCCTTCTAAACAGTGGAGTGACATTTGCAAGTTCTAGTCTTCTGGAACCATTCCAGAATCTAGTGATTCTTGAACGATCACTACAAATGCCTCCACAATCTCGTCAGCCAGCTCTTTCAGAATGCTTGTTGTACACCATCTGGTCCAGGTGACTGATATACCTTCAGATTTTTCAGTTTCCCAAGAACCTTCTCTCTAGTAAAGGTAACCTCTCAGACTCCAAGACCCCTACAATGAGGAGGAACCCTTCGTTATTATTGTCCTCACTATATTTCCATGGATTCTGGAATGATCGCCAGGATCCTGAAGAAATACCAGATTAATACCAACCACAAACGCATAAGGAAGCTCAAGTCACAGCTTATGTGGGTTAACAATGACCTGGGACTCAGGTTGGCAGGTGTTTACAGGATTTCTCTGTGAATGCAAAGCAACGTAAATTAGCCAGATGGGATGCACGATAGAAACCCGCATCAAGGGGCACAGGAATTGTACCCATTTGGTTTACCCGGTAGCAGAACACTGCATTCACAGTGGCCATAGGATTGACTTTCATAGCATTGTGAATGCCAGTTGCTTTTGGGACCACCTCGTAAAGGAAGCCATTGAAATAAAACCAGTGGAAAATTTTTATAACAAATACAAAGTTCTTGCTCTAAATGAGAAATGTAATTTGATTGTAAACAAGGTGGGAGAGTGGAAACCTGATTGGATGAGGACTAACAAATCAGGAGGGATGGACTACAGGGGTATAAATACCACCGGACTAGACATGCCCAAGCATCATTCCTGAAGAAGCTAGCAGGGTGTGTCATTGAGAAGTCAGTTATATTTGATACCTGTACCTGGCTGGAAGCCCGAGATGAGTTCATTTGTCATATACACCAGGAAAGCACTAGATCCTTCTTATGAATGACTTAAATGAGGAAGTGGAAGGGTGGGTTAGTAAGTTTAAAGACGATGAATGTTGGTGATGTTGTGAGTAGTGTAGAAGTTTGCCATAGGTATAATGGGACATTGTTAGGATGCAGAGCTGGGTTGAGACGTGGCAGATGGAGCTCAATCCATGATAAACTTTGGAAGGTGTAACCTGAAGGCAGAATACAAAGCTAATGGCAGGATTCTTAGCAGTGGGGAGGAACAGAGCAATCTTGAGGTCCACATCCATGGATCCTTCAAGCGCTATGAAACTCTGATTATGCTATACTTGGAATATTGCCTTCAGTTCACACTGCTCCATTATAGGAAGAATGTGCAGGTTTCAAAGAGGCTACAGAGGAGATTTACCTGGATGCTGCCTGGATTAGACAGCATGTTTATAAGAAAAGTTTGAGTGAGCTTGGGCTTTTCTCTTAAGACAAAGAGGATATGAGGTAACTTCATAGAGTATATATGATAATGTTAGTATGATACATTCTGATATATTACTGATGTTTAGAAGTATTTTGTGTCAGTCTTAGAGGGTCGTAAAGAGCACCAAATTTCTTGGTGTTCACCTGACGGAGAATCTCACCTTGTCCCTCAACACCAGCTCCATAGCAACGAAAGCCCAGCAACATCTCTACTTTTTGTGAAGGCTGAGGAAAGTCCATCTCCCACCCCCCATCCTCATCACATTCTACAGGGGTTGTATTGAGAGCATCCTGAGCAGCTGCATCACTGCCTGGTTTGGAAATTGCACCATCTCGGATCACAAGACCCTGCAGCGGAATTCAGAAGAATATGGGGTGTCCTAATTGAAACCGATTGAATGGTGAAAGGCCTTAATAGAGTGGATGTAGAGAGGATGTTTCTTATAGTGGGAGAGTCTAAAACGAGAGGACACAGCCTTAGAATAGCGGAGTGTCCTTTTAGAACAGAGATGAAAAGGAGTTTCTTTAGCCAGAGAGTGGTGAAACTGTGAAATTCTTTGCCACAGGCAGCTGTGGAGGACAAGTTTTTGTGTATACTTAAGCAGAGGCTGATAGATTCTTGATTGGTCAGGACATGAAGGGTTAGAGGGAAAAGGCAGAAGATCTGAGCTGAGAGAAAAAATTAGCTCAGCCATGATGAAATGGTGGAGCAGACTCAATGGGCAAAATGGCCTAAATCTGCTGCTACATCTTGTTGTCCTCTGGTCTTCTCTTTCTCTTTGATGCCTTTGATGCTTTTGGTCTGAAGATCTATCTCCATCTTGAAAATACACTGGAAATCGGCTGCCCCTGAGAATTCCAATGGTTCATCAGTAAATGTTGGAAGAAATTTCTGCTTTTCAGTACTCAATATCTCACACCTTATTCAGAAACTATGAATCGTGTCGTGCAACCTTTCTCATTCAGGAAAAAGATCCAACCTGCCAATTAATGTTTTAGTGACATATTTTCTTGTTCTTTTAAGTCTGGAGTAGCCTTAGTAAGAAAGTACTGTGCATTTTGTACATGGTACAGCCATGATGATGAAGGAATTGATTGTTTAGGGCAGTAGATGGTGCCAATGGGAATTTCAGAGATGCAAGTGGAGTTCAGTGCATACCTTAATTTTCACACATCATGCTCATGTAACAGAGAACTTGATGATTTGTAATCAACATATCAGCAAACTATGTGTTTATAGTACAAAAAGAAGCCAATGCCAAATCTGCACATCTAAATGATCTTCTCCTATTCTTCCACATCTATTTTTATGTGGTGAGACACTGGGACATAGCCTGGAGGATTAACTTGCATATTATATTGTATGAAAACAGTGTAAACAAGAAGTGAATTTCTATCCCATAAATAAGTCAGAAGTAGAATTCATGCATAACAGAGAATGAGTTAAGAGACACCAGAAGATTTCTGTAAGGAATATGGAATTGGAAATGTGTGCATGTGACTGATCACATAATTTTTTAATGGATTGTTCAGGACATGATCACTGAAAGTCTGTGGATTGGTAAAGACATTTTATAAACTCTCATTTTATGTAAAAAGTGCCATGCTTTTTCTAACTGAGGAGCGTGTAATCCATATCTGGGAGATAAATGGGCCTCTCCCTTCCTTCTTGACGTGAACCATTGAATGTGTTGTATTCATGATTTTCATCGTCAACAGAAACTTCTTCAAATATCATTATTTTCCTATTAAACACCGATTCTGCAATATGTCCGATTCTAATGCAGTGCCTTTAATTTTGTTGTGTGAATATTGCCTTTTTCTGTTGGGTTCTCCTGCTTATATCAGATATGCAACAGCTGAGCTTCTGATATAAACTATAAGTCATTTTGGGGTGTGGTAGGGCAATGGCTCCACAAAGAAGCTTTGACATTAGAGTCTCTTGCAACCAAATGTAAATAATAGGGTATGTTGATAAAAGTTTGAGGTGATTCCTTGCTCAGTAGCTAGCCAGATGGGAATGCAGGAGTGGGTGAATAGCAGTACAGTCGGCCCTCCTTATCCACGGATTCAACCAACTACGGATTGGGAAAACCTGGAAGTTCTCTCTCCAGCACTCGTTGTCTGAGCATTTACAGACTATTTTTTCTTGTCATTATTCCCTAAACAATACAGTATAACAACTACCTATATAGCATTTACATTGTATTAGGTATTATAAGTGATCTAGAAATGACTTAAGAGTACAGGCAGTCCCCGGGTTATGAACGAGTTCCATTCCTGAGTCTGTCTTTAAGTCGGATTTGAAGTCGGAACAGGTACATCCGGTATTATTTAGTGTCAGTTAGTCAAATGTTTTTCTTAGTATATTGTACATATTTTACCTTTCAATGCATATAAAACACTTAAGAAATATACGTAGTTTAATAATTAAACCATTGCGTTGCTTAGTAATATTTGTAGCTTTCATCAGGGCAGGGCCTTTCACATGCTCCATAAAAATTGTTCCGATCATTGACTAACTGTAGCCTAATGCTTTTCCAATGACCGATGGCGTTTCACCTCCTTCCAATCACTTTATTACTTCCACTTTATTTTCAATCGTGATCATGATTATTTTTGTGAACAGAAACACTGCGGATTCAGAGCTGCACTGCCAAATCCTAATGTCCACCGCACTGAGAAATGTTAAATAAAGTCCGGGGTTCCGCTGGGTCCTAAAGACCACTGCACTGAGGCAGGTTAAATAAGGGGGACTTGAGCATCCGCGTTTTTTGGTATCCGCAGTGGGTCCCGGAACCAATACCTTGCAGATAAGGAGGGCCAACAGTATTGTGATGATTGATAAATGTTTGAGTCTTGTTGGTAAGGAATGGTAAGATGTGGAACCCATGATATGAAGATGGTCATCCTTGGGACAGGAATTGCAGTGTTTCATTTTTAACACATATCAAAGAGATAAGTTTGATTCATTAGAGAAACATTTCCACTTATCCTACTTTGGATTGGACTATCAAAACCTGAGAAAAGCTTTCTTTCCACTTCTGACTGTTGCATGCTGGAGATTAAACATGCACTGCTGAGTGCAGTCTTGCTGCCATGTTAGGTGTGATAGTGCTAACGTGGTTGCAGGGGCTCATTAACACTCAGTCTGTAAGGGGTATGCATTCCAAGGAATCTAAAAGTCAATCTTTTTGAAGCTCAGGTCATTGTATGATGCTGTTCAGTGTTGTGATAACCACACTTGAAAGTTTGAATCAGTCATTTGTTTCGGAATAAAATTTTGCATTTTTAAAACTTTTAGCTTTATCCTTATCTGGAAAAAAAATCACCAAACAAGGGATTATTTACAGGTGGAAATCATCAGCAGAGCATCATGAATATGTAGCAGTTATTTGTTTAAGCAGGCCACTTTTTCGCATGAAAGAAACCTAAATTACAGCAGATAACTAAACGGACCTCATTGAACATCAGGAGCGCAGGATACAATACATAAAGTTCTGATAATCCTGGGACTTGGGTATTCCTCTGGGGTCAAGATGAAAAACAAAGCACATATAATCACGCACAACACACAGCACTTGACTTAGCAGATTCAGTTGCGATAGCACATACAGGTGCAAAAATAAAAGTTTATTCCAGTTAACTGGACTATCACTTAATTGGGGCAACTTCTTATTTGCCACAACTCCTAAAGAACAAAATAAAATCAAGAAAATAGCCAGGGTGTCCTTTGTTTATTTAGGACAAGATGTTGACTAATTGGGACAGGAATCTATTGTTGAACAATTTCTCTTTAGAGTTTGTCGTGTGCACATCACAACTACAGCCATGAACTCTACCTCACTACTTTTTATTTTTATTTTTGCACTTCTTAATTAATTTAACTATTTTTGTATATAGTATTGACAGTCATCTTGAATATTATCATTGGTTTCCACCAGACACTCAGCTCTCACCTGTGGCTCTGTTTGCATGCAACAGTGGCCAAACCCCAGTATACTGCTTCAACAGATGGGATACATTAGGTGAGGGTAGCCGATGGGTTTCCAACCCTGATGAGATAGAAACACACCTGTCCTAGCAAGTTAAGACAGCTCTGGCACTCTGTACTAATGAGATCTACAGTGAGATACAACAGCCAGGAAGGCAGTTCTACAACACTATGTGGAGAGCAAAGGGCATAATGAGGCACAGAAGAAGTTATGGTTGTCCACTGCAACCAGGGAAGATCCCAGTTGACACCTACTTGTCCCACAGGACCTGGCCTTCCGAGGTTGAGAGACTGGAACTGTCTCAGTGCAATGGCTTTTCTACTTTAAAAGAGATCTCCCACACAGCTTTCCTGCCATCGTCCGTTTGACGGACAGCCATCTGTACTATTGATAGTGCTCTAATACTATTTTGAATCTGTGTTTCATAGATTTATTTTTATAATTCCACACTGAATATAGTATTTAAATATCTTACTGTCCTTTCAAAAAATTCTGATCATAATTGGGTATGGTAGTCAACTTATGGAATTCCTGAATATTACATTCCTGCTTATCTATTACTTGATTATATTAATTATTATATTGTATTGTTTCAGCATTTTTATCCTGGCTCTACTAAAAAAATCTGTGTGGATTAATTGCTAATCTTTCTGCCTGGACAGTAATTGGGCAAGATGAATTCACCACTCATTACAGAAGCTACACAACTGTCTTTCCATTGAAAACATGAGTTTGAAAACAATGTTGAAAACAATGTCAACATCAAATCTTATCATCATGTGCCAAACATTTAAATACTCTTGTGAAAGTTAGAGGATTAAAGAATGGATAGTACTGTGATAGATTTTATGTTGTTATTTAGGATTACTCTTCAAATCCATCTCTACATCTAGCTTGCATACACCTATGGAAGTTAAAAATTTATTCAGCAGTTACTCCAAATGTTTCAAATACATATACAAATAAATGATGAGAATATAAATTTTAAAAAACATTGAAGTCCATGCCAAGTTATATATTGGTATAGTAGTGAATACATTTTGACATATATATGAACAAATTATTTCTAAAGATTTTGAGTTTTGTGCCTAAAATTAATTCAAGCAGTTGGCGGGCTCTGAAAAGTGAGCCTTGGTGGAGATTAATTATTGCATAACTAACATCATAAATAAGACCAGAATAATATATTCCACAGCTAATTTTAAGTACAGCAGTACTTTTTCCTCATCTGGAGTTCTAATCTAATAATCTGTAGTCCCCTGCCAGTCTTCAGGATAAGGATAAACAAAATAGGATAAATGATGTGTTTGCCTTTTTTTATTAATGGCGTCATTAATGAATCGTTAACACCCAGGGGGTAACTTTGATAAGTCACCTATATTTTACAAAGTACATGAATCACAATAAATTAAGTCAATTAATTGCAAAGGGCACAGTATGGCTCAGTAATCCAACCACATTTGTCAAATGGTGAAAACTGTTTCAGTAATAAGGGTCTGGAAATAGATAGCAAATAATTCCAGTTAAAATTACATAATTTGTATTTACAAATATGCTGATTATGAGCAATAAAATAACCAGCAAATATTATTAATTCTGAAAATGATGATCACTAATAATGTCCATGAAAATTGCTTGTTAATTCAATTGGATAAACTTTGTTGCTATTGCTCAAATTAATTACTTTATTCAATTTTTCTTTTCTGATATGGAGTGACAGAGAAGTGTGATTAATAATACCTTCAAACTGCTATTGATTTCCTCTTCATTTAAGTAGTCCATCATTTATCCCAATGGCAATTGTAAGCATCATTGAATGAACTATGCATGTCTGAAATTCCTACTTGAAAGAGAACTGGGTCCATTCCCACGACTCTTCAGCTTTATATTACTTCAAATATTTATTTAAAAGTTAGGATGTTGTCCTTGTTCTGCATCTACAAGATTCTATAAACGGAATCTTGTTGGCAATTGCAAGCAGAATGTTCATTTAAGCTGCAGTGTGATCCAAACTTCTAAGCATTCACTGTCAAACACAGAAGTCTGGGGCTTATTGACAGATTCAGAAGGCCAAATTAGTCAGCTTGCTTTGATGTTTAATTCCATATGGAATTGAAGAAAACAGAATAAGAACCATAAAATATAGTTGTTGCCAGACCAGGAGTAATGTAGATCTCAGAACACAAGCTTGACAGGCGATTAGGATTTGGTGTGAGTTAGGGATATAGGCAGCAAACTACTGATGAGCTGGAACTGATGGAAATTGAAGGGTAGGTGAACAGGAGTTGCATATCTCACATAACAGAGAAATGGGTGAGAATTTCAGCAGTCAACAACCAATGTGGCATGAAGTTGTTCTTTTTATTATCAGAGACATTTAAATGAGCACTTGGTTATTGTACAAATGAATAATTGGAAAGTAAGAGTGACATTAGGATTCTGTAAGAACATTAATCATCTCTGACTACCTGATAAAGGTGGTATTAATGTTAGGTAAGGCACCCACAGAAAAATAATGCCTGAGGGAGACACTCTCTGTCCTGAAGAAACTGGTTCATTCCTGAATGACCAATTTGCTTAATGTAAACTGAAGAAAGATTGTTTCCATGGATACATCTTTGTGGTGTGTAGTCCAGTCATGTAACTTCTATTGTAAGAGATCACAGTTAACTATCTACTCAGTTAAAATGCAAGTGTAAAAATGTTACAACAGTACAGAAAAAAGTTACACTTTTAATTTGTATAATTAATGACATACTAAGAATGCTACTATCCTCTCCTTCCTTTGTGTAATTTTCTATTACCTCAAGGCCCATAAACCATCTGATGATATTTGTTGCTGTGTAAATTTTTAACACATAAATAATGCTGAATGCTGAGTTAAAAAAATCACCAGCATACAAGTATTATAAAATGAGATGACAACATACAAAAGTGAAGCTATTAGTAGAATATACTACAAATGTGTGATTCAGATTAAAGTATCAGAGTTGTCTATTCATTCATATTAACATGCCAGATAATATCACTCCTGAATTTTTTTTAAGTTCAACTTGGGGGTACATTGCAACAGTATGTTGAACTTCCATATGGGCAATATACTCATTTCAGGAGCTAGTAACTATTCAGAATTAATAACTGGAATAGTAACATTAATGAAAGCACATAGCACATGGGTCACATAATCTAGACACTGAGGTCCCTGGAGGGTGGGTGAAAAGGGAGCTCTTGCAGGCTGGGAGAACAGCAAAAACAAGCTCAATCAGGACTACGTTCTGGACAATGCACCCTTTGTGCACCCTTAGACTCCCATTGTGAAACTGTAAGATGTAAGAGCAAAGTCAGGACATTTGGTTTTACGAAAAGTTCAAGAAACTAGATAATGTTAGAGCTCTAGAGAATTACAGGGTTGCTAGGAAGGAGCTTATGAATGGAATTAGGAGAGCAGAAGGGGCCATGAGAAGGCCTTGGTGAATAGGATTAAAGAAAACCTCAAGGCATTCTACAAGTATGTAAAGAACAAGAGGATGAGCCGTGTGAAAATAGGACCAATTAGGTGTAATAGTGCATGGAATTGGAGTCGGAGGAGGTATTTAATGAATACTTTGCTTCAATATTCACCAGGGAAAAAGTACTTGGCAATTGTGGGGATGCCTTACAGAGGACTGAAATGCTTGAGCATATAGAGATTAAAAAAGAGGATATGCTGGAGCTTTTGAAATGTATTAAGTTAGATAAGTCACTGGATGGGATATATCCCAGGCTACTGTGGGAAGTGAGGGTGGAGATTGCTGGGCATCTTGCAGTGATCTTAGCATCATCAATAGGGACGGGAGAAGTACTTGGAGATTGGAGGGTTGTAAATGTTGTTCCCTTGTTCAGGAAAGGGAATAGAGATAACCCAAGTAATTATAGACCAGTGAGTCTCACTTCTGTGGTGGGCAAGTTGTTGGAGAAGACCCTGACAGGCAAGATTTATATGTGTTTGGAGAGACATAATCTGATTATGAATAGTCTGCATGACTTTGTTAAGGGTAGGTTATGCCTTATGAGTCTGATTGAAAGCTTTGATGATGTAACAGAACACATTGCTGAAGGTAGAACAGTGGATTTAGCCTGTATGGATTTCAGTAAGATATATGATAAGGTTCCCCACGCAACGCTCCTTCAGAAAGTAAGGAGTCATAGGATCCAAGAAGATCTTCCTTTGTGGATCCAGAATTGGCTTTCCCACACCACAGAAGGCAAAGGGTGGTTGCAGATGGTTCAAATTCTGCATGGAGGTTGATGACCAGTGGTGTTTTGCGGGTATCTGTTCTGGGACCCCTCCTCTTTGTGATTTTTATAAATGACCAAAATGAGGAAACAGAAAGGTGGACTAGTAAGTTTTCTGCTGAAGGTTGGCAGGTGTTGTGGATAGTCTGGAGGGTTGTCAGAGGTTACAGAGAGACATCAATAGGATGCAGAACTGGGTTGAGAAGTGGCAGACGGACTTCAATGCAGATTATTTTGTTAGGTCAAATTTGAAGACAGAATGTAATATTAATGGTAAGACTCCTGGCAGTGTGGAGGATCAGCAAGATCTTGGGGTCCATGTCCCTAGCACACTCAAAGCTGCTGTGGAGGCTGACAGTGTTGTTAAGAAGGTGTACGGTGTGTTGGCGTTCATCAACCATGGGATTAAGTTCAAGAGCTATGAGGTAATGTTACAGCTATATAAGACCTTGGTCAGACCCCACTTGAAGTACTGTGTTCAGATGTGAATACTATAGAAAGGGTGCAGAGGTGATTTACAAGGATGTTTCCTGGATTGGAGAGCATGCCTTATGAGAATAGGTTGAGTGAACTCGGCCTTTTCTCCTTGGAACGGTGGAGGATGAGAGGTGACCTGATAGAGGTGTATAAGATATTGAGGGGCATTGATCGTGTGGATAGCCAGAAGCATTTTTCCTGGGCTGAAATGGCTAACGTGAGAGGGAATTGGTTTAAGGTGATTGGAGATAGGTACCGAGGGGATGCCAGGGGTAAGTTTTTCACACAGAGTGTGGTGGCGCATGGAATGCACTGCTGATGGTAGTGGTGGAAGCAGATACAATAGGGTCTTTTAAGGGCCTCTTAGATAGGTATGTGGAGCTTAGAAAAATAGAGGGCTATGCGCTAGAGAAATTCTAGGCAATTTCTAGAGTAGATTACATGGTCGGCACAACATTGTGGGCCAAAGGGCCTGTAATATGCTGTAGATTTCTATGTTCTATGTTCAAATATTAGACTATTTGATCATAGTTGATTTCTTTTTCTCTCTCAAGTCCATTTTCCTGACTCTAGTGATTCTGGAAAAATCACTTCTAATGCCTCCTCAATCTCTTCAGCTCCCTCTTTTAGAACCTGGGATGCAGATAAGGTGGCCCAAGTGACCTATCCATCTTCAAATGTTTCAGCTTCCCAAGCACTTCCTCCTTAGTTTGATTTTGTATGCTATACTCTGCCAGAGCCTCGGCGACCACTTTTTTCTTTCAAGTGGTTGTCTTGGAGGAAAGATTCTGTGAGTGGTCCCCCACGTCCTTCTCGCAGCGTCCTCCTTAGTAAGAGTGCTGAAACTCATTCTACCCTGTTATCCTCTCAAAATTCCAGCATGCTGCTGGTGCCGTTCATAGTGAAGCATTTTGCAAAATATTTATTCAGTTCATCCTCCATTTCTTTGTTCTTCATTACTACTGCTCCAATGTTATTTACCTGATCAACTGTCATCCCTGCTAGTGTCTCCTTTTGATCAGCTTTGGCTAGTTCCTTCCTCATACTTCTGTAGTTATCCTCACTTGACTGCAATAATGATACATCTGATTTTAGTTTCTTCCTCTCAAACTGCGGGGTGAACTTTATCATATTATGATCACTGTCTCCTGAGTGTTTCTTTATCTTTAAGCTCCCTAATTAAAGCTGGTTCATTGCACAATGCTAAATCCAAATCTGCTTTTTCTCTAGTGGGTTTGATTACAAGGTGCTCAGCTGCTCTAAAAAAAGTCTTCTTGTAGAGATTCTCTACATTCTTTTGCATGAAATCCAGTGCCAACTTGACTTCCCCAGTTTACTTGTGTATTGAAGCTCCCTCATTATCATGTAACATTGTTTTTCATACATGCCTTTTCTACCTAAGAGATAATTCTGCACGTAAGGGGAATTATCCTGGGCACTCGAACTGTTGGAACTGATTAACCTAACCATTACACGCTTCTCAGGGGTAGCTTATGGCCAACCTCTCCAAGAATTTATTCACAGGTAAAGGGTCAAATATATGGTTATCAACATCACATCAAATGTATAATGATGGTGAATACATGTGCCCACCATACATTTGTAAATATATTTACATGTATAATAGTCTTCCTGAAGAGTATCTTAGCACGTTACTTCCATTGTAAAAGGTTTCCAGACAGTTTAATAGCCATGGTTTCTGATCCCAACACCTGAATGTAGTGGAGCTGCACCTTTAAAAATACTGCTGTATGTGACAATAACTGTAGATATTTACAATATCTACAATAACTGTGTGTTATTTTGTTCAGTGATATGTGTTCAGTGATGGGGAGTAAATAGGAGTAATAAAATGGTCTTTTTATCATTTAAGTATATTTTTCAGGATTTGTATTTTGCTGGCTGCATCAACATTGAATTCACATCCCTAGTTGTCCCCAATAAAGCAGTTGTGAGACTGGAATTGTTGCAATATATTTGGTTAATGCACAGTCCTCTCCAGGAATATTGACAGAGGAAATATGGGATTTAGAATTAGCAACACTGATGAATCAGTAATATATTTCCAAGTCAGTATGGTGGAGAACAACCTGCAGGTGGTGGTGTTTCCATGCACGATCTGCCATTGTTCTTCTTGGTGGTGGAAACTTGTGGGTTTGTAGGTTGCACTCACTTTAAACATGTTGCATTTTGTTGATGGTACCGAGTGCGGCTGCTGTGGTGGGGAGAAAGAATGTTGGAATGGTGGATAGTTTTTGCAACAAAAGAAATTCTGATGGAAGAAAATATTCAGGCATACGTGGAGACTTGTCAAGAGCTGAACATAAGAATGCTGGGAAACTCCTGGATCAGTCCATCACATTTTGCAAGATGAATACTCAGCCAGCAGTGCAATACAAATATTAAGCAATGTGCTACACCCAGATAAGACAGGCCAACAGCTAAATGCACATAATGAATGACAAAAAAAACACAAACAAGGTTGCCAGATGAACATCAGGCACATGTTGAAACAATACTAATATGACAGGGAAGAACTACATGGTACAATTATGAAACAAGGTAGAGTTCCACAAGGGAATCAGGGCATAAATGAACAAAGCACAATACAAATACTCATCTGAGCCACTTATAGTATTCTCTTATGAATACTCAGTGAGTGCAGATTGAAAATGTAGTTCACAGGAATTAAATAGCATCCATCTTATGAAATGACAACATTATCAGCTCACAAATCTATTGGCAAAGAAGTTGGGAGAAGAGGTAGAACTATGTCAGACAAGGTCAGATTGTCCTCCAATAACTAAAGAGCTGCACGCTAAAGTGAGCCATTTGTTGATGAAATTACAGTTGAAATAAAGTCTTCTGAGGCATTGATTCTTTGAGCGGTTCATGAGTAGCCAACAGAGCTTCTATTCAATAAAATTCTGCTAGGTGCTGTAGGATGGTGAACCTTCACTGAAGTTATCTCACCAGTCTGATGCACAGCAAAGCAAACGATGCATTCAAAGCATACAAAAACAAACTACTTCCCCCCCCCCCCCCCCACCCATCGACTTCAAGGGTGCTCAGGAATTCTGGCAAGATGGCAGCATGCTTGGACACAGTGGCCTTTCGGGGCCAACCAAAGGCGATTCTTCTTTTTTAAATGTCCTGTTAATGATTGCAAGGCAATGCTGGACTTTAAGAACTTTGGATACTGCAAGTTTACACCATCAGCAAGCTGCACATTGGCAGAGGAGCTGGATCTGGAGCAGGCCATGTTGCTGCCTGCTACAGGAGGGCATCGATGTTGGTGCGTAAAGGAGGCCTGCAGTGCAACGGCTAGAGATTGTCTTGGATATTTCTCATGTGATTGCATGACGCTGTTGGACATTGATAATGTAAGGAGCTGCAAGCCCATTTCCCTTGTTTGTCAGTATCACAATTGACAGGGGAGTTGCGTGACCTTGGTTGTAGTGAGGACTGGCCTCAAGACGCGGGCCTGCCTGCTGCTGCAGTCCAGGAGAGGAGGTAGCGCAGGTGGTGTTGCGCAGCAGCAGTTGGTGAAATGACAAGCTGGATGGCGTGCGCCACTATGTTTGCTTGCTATCTTGAATGTGTTCTGTGTGCCTTGTACTGCTTTGTGCTCTATGTGCTTGGTACATATAATGTACATATAATGTTGGTCACCATATACAATCCTGAGATTCATTTTCTTTTGGGCACATTCAGAGTGGCTTAGAGCTCATGGACATCAGAAATACTAAGCATCCGTGGAAAGAGAAACTAATGTTTTGTGTTGCCAACTTCACCTGATGACTTGCCTTTAATTCAGCTTTGTATGGAGAAGTATTCACAAGTTCTTCAAATACTTGGGGCAAAAACTGAAGTTGGCCCTCTTGATTACATCAAAAGCTTAACAGGTTTAACAACATTTTATATGGAAAGCACAAGAGGTTCTGCAGATGCTGGAAATCTAGAATAACAGACAAAAAAAATGCTGGAAGAACTCATCAGGTCAGGCAGCATGTATGGAGTAGAATAAATTTTTGGGGGTAAGAACCTTAACCAGGACTCCATAAGCTTCTATGTCAACTATGGATGCTTCCTTTAGCAGCATTGCTCAAGAGATCCTTAGGAACTAATGAGGCGAAAGTCACCATAGGCATTTTCAGGCCATAATGCCTCAGCTGCAGATACATCTCAAAAAAGATGGCTAGGTAAAATATCTCTTTAACAATGTAATATTGTTGTTGCAATGTAATATTGTTGTTACAGAAACACAAAAAGTGTTATAATTTGGAACTCTTTACTGAAAAATGAGTTCCAATAAATTATTAACAACACAAAATCTGTAGATGCTGGAAATCCAGGCAACACACACACAATGCTGGAGGAACTCAGCAGGCCAGGCAGCATCTATGGAGAAAAGTACAGACAATGTTTCAGGCCAAGACCCTTCGGTAGGCAGATGTTGCCTGGCCTGCTGAGTTCCTCCAGCATTTTGTGTGTATTGCCTCAATAAGTTATTGAGTTGTTATTTATTTTGTAAATTCATGGCCTTTAGCTGAAGGGAAGATGTGCACATCACAAGTAGGGGTAAAAGTAAGCTGGAAGAGAATTGAGATATATTTCTGAACATACATCACTGATAATTTATCTCAAAAGAACCAGAATTGCATATCTCATTAACCAATGAATTGAAGTAGAAACATACAAATATAGAAAACCTGTGGCAGAACAAAGGCCCTTTGGCCCACAATGCTGTGCCAAAAAATGTCCTTACCTTAGAACTATCTAGGCTTACTCATAGCGCTTTATTCTTCTAAGCTCCATGTATACATCCAGGAGTCTTTTAAAAGACCCTATTGTTTCCGCCTCCACCATCACCGTTGGCTACCTATTCCATGCACTCACCACTCTCTGTGTAAAAAAACTTACCCCTGACATCTCCTTTGTACCTACTTCCAAGCACCTTAAAACTATGCCCTCGTGTGGTAGTCACTTCAGCCCTGGGAAAAAGCCTCTGACTAAACACACGATCAATGCCTCTCATTATCTTATACACCTCCATCAGGTTATGTCTCATCCTCCATCACTCCAAGAAGAAAAGGTCGAGTTCACTCAACCTATTCCCATAAGGCATGCTCTCCAATCCAGGCACCATTGTTATAAATCTCCTTTGTACCCTCTCTATGGTTTCCATGTCCTTCCTGTAGTGGGGCGACCAGAATTGAGCATAGTACTCCAAATGGGGTCTGACTGGGGTCCTATATAGCTGTAACATTACCTCTTGGCTATTAAACTCAATCCCACGGTTGATGAAACCCTATGCACCGTATACCTGCTTAGCAGCTTTGAGTGTCCTATGGACTGAGACCCCAAGACCCCTCTGATCCTTAACACTGCCAAGAGTCTTGCCATTAATGCTATATTCTGCCATCATATTTGACCTACCAAAATGTACCACTTCACAATTATCTGGGTTGAACTCCATCTGCCATTTCTCAGCCCAGTTTTGCACCCTATCAATGTCTCACTGTAACCTCTGACAGCCCTCCACACTATCCACAACACCCCCAACCTTTGCGTCATCAGCAAATTTACCAACCATCCTTTCACTTCCTCATCCAGGTCATTTATTAAAAAATCACAAAGAGTAGGGGTCCCAGAACAGATCCCTGAGGCACACCACTGGTCACCAGCCTTCACGCAGAATATGACACATCTACAACCACTCTTTGCCTTCTGTGGGCAAGCCAGTTCTGGATCCACAAACCAATGTTCCCTTGGATCCCATGCCTCCTTTCTTTCTCAATAAGTCTTGCATGGAGTACCTTATCAAATGAGTTGCTAAAATCCATATACACTACATCTACGCTCTACCTTCATCAATGTGGTTAATCACATCCTCAAAAAAGTCAATCACGCTTGTAAGACATGACCTGCCTTTGACAAAGCCATGCTGACTATTCCTAATCATTTTATGCCTCTCCAAATGTTCATAAATCCTGCCTCTCAGGATCTTCTCCATTAACTTACCAACCACTGATGTAAGACTTGCTGGGCTATCATTTTCCGGGCTATCCCTACTCACTTTATTGAATAAGGGAACAATATCCGCAACCCTCCAATCCTCCAGAACCGCTCCTGTTCTCATTGATGATGCAAAGATCATTGTCAGAGGCTCAGCAATCTCCTCCCTCGCTTCCCACAGTAGCCTGGGGTACAACCTGTCCGGTCCCGGTGACTTATCCAACTTGATGCTTTCCAAAAGCTCCAGCACATCCTCTTCCTTAATATCTACATGCTCAAACGTTTCAGTCTGCTGCAAGTCTTCCCTACAATCGCCAAGATCCTTTTCCATAGTGAATACTGAAGCAAAGTATTCATTAATTTCCTTTGCCATCTCCTCCGGTTCCATACACACTTTTCTACTGTCGCACTTGATTGGTCCTATTCTCTCACATCTAATCCTCTTGCTTTTCACATCACTTGTAGAATGCCTTGGGGATTTCCTTAATCCTATCCGCCAAGGCCTTCTCATGGCCCCATCTGGCTCTCTGAATTTCATTCTTAAGCTCCTTCCTGCTAGCCTTATAATCTTCTAGATCTCAGTCATCACCAAGTTTTTTGAACCTTTTGTAAGCTCTTCTTTTCTTCTTGACTAGATTTACAACAGCCTTTGTACACCATGGTTCCTGTACCCTACCATCCTTTCCATCTCTTTGGAACATACCTATGCAGAATGCCACACAAATATCCCATGAACATTTGCCACATTTCTTCTGTTTGTTTCCCTGAGAACATCTGTGTCCAATTATTTATGCTTCCAAGTTCCTGCTTGATAGCCTCATATTTCCCATTACTCCAATTAAACAATTCCCTTACTTATCTGTTCTTA
Organism: Hypanus sabinus; assembly: GCF_030144855.1. Classification (NCBI taxonomy): domain Eukaryota; kingdom Metazoa; phylum Chordata; class Chondrichthyes; order Myliobatiformes; family Dasyatidae; genus Hypanus; species Hypanus sabinus. The sequence continues at coordinate 40,973,389 of NC_082719.1, read as the reverse complement.
TCTCTCCAATGCTATGGTAAAGGAGAGAGAATTATGATCACTATCTTCAAACTGCTCTCCCACTGAGAGACCTGACACCTGACCAGGTTCATTTCCCAATAACAGATCAAGTACAGCCTCTCTTCCTGTAGACTTATCAACATATTGTGTCAAAAAACCTTCCTGAAAATACCTAACAACCTCTACCCCATCTAAACCCCTCATTCTTGGGAGATGCAAATCAATATTTGGGAAATTAAAATCTCCCACCACAACAGCCCTGTTATTATTACTCCTTTCCAGGATCTGTCTCCCTATCTGCTCCTCGATGTCTCTGTTACTATTGGGTAGTCTATAAAAAACACCCAGTAGAGTTATTGACCCCTTCCTCTTCCTAACTTCCACCCACAGAGACTCCGTAGATAACTCCTATTTGACATTCACCTTTTCTGCAGCCATGACACTACCTCTGATTAACAGTGCCATGCCCCCACCTCTTTTGCCTCCCTCCCTGTCCTTTCTGAAGCATTTAAAGCCTGGCACTTGAAGTAGCCATTCCTGCCCCTGCAACATCCAAGTCTCTGTAATGGCCACAACATCATAGTTCTATGTGCTCTATGTTCACACTCCAAGCTCATCCGCTTTATTCATAATACTCCTTTCATTAAAATAGACATGTCTTAAACCATTGGTCTGAGTGCGTCCCTTCTCTATCACCTGCCTATCTTCCCTCTCACACTGCCTCCAAGCTTTCTCTATTTGTGAGCCAAATTCCCCTTCCCCAGTCTCTTCAGTTCAGTTCCCACTCCCCAGCAATTTTAGTTTAAACTCTCCCCAATAGCGCTTGCAAGCCTTCCTGCCAGGAAATTGGTCCCCCTCGGATTCAAGTGCAACCCATCGTTTTTGTACAGGTCACACCTGCTCCAAAAGACGTCCCAATGATCCAGAAAACTGAATCCCTGCCCCCTCCTCCAATCCCTCAGCCACACATTTATCCTCCACCTCATTCACCGTCAGGTGGGACAGGCAGTAATCCTGAGATTACTACCTTTGAGGTTCTGCTTCTCAACTCCCTTCCTAACTTCCTGTAGTCTGCTTTCAGGACCTCCTCCCTTTTCTTACCTATATCGTTGGCACCAATATGTACCATGACCTCTGCCTGTTCTCCTTTCCACTTCAGGATATCATGGAAGGGATCAGAAAGATCCCAGACCCTGGCACCTGGGAGGCAAACTACCATCCGCGTTTCTTTCCTGCGTCCAAAGAATCACCTTTCTGACCCCCTAACTATAGAGTCCCCTATCATTGCTGCCATCCTCTTCCATTCCTTACCATTCTGAGCCACTGGGCCAGGCTCTGTGCCAGAGGCTCGACCATCATTGCTTCCCCCAGGTAGGTTGTCTCTCCCAACAGTACTCAAACAGGAGTACTTATTGTTCAGGGGGACAGCCACTGGCGTACTCTCTACCACCTGCTTCTTTCCCTTTCCTCTCCTGATTGTTACCCATTTTTCTGTCTCCTGTGGCCTCGGAGCAGCTACCTGCCTATAGCTCCTCCCTATTACCTCTTCACTCTCCCTGGCCAGACGAAGGTCATTGAACTGCATCTCCAGTTCCATAACAAGGTCCCTAAGGAGCTGCAGCTCGATGCACCTGGTGCAGATGTGACCATCCGGGAGGCTAGGAGTCTCCATGCTTCCCACATCTGACACCGAGCACAGAAAACCAGCCTCAAACACATTCTTTCTCGCCTCGATCCAGTATCGCCTAAGCCCTGTCGAGCAAAAGCCTTCCTACTCTGTCTCCCACTACTCTGCTGCCCACTCCTCTGACGCCCGCTCTGTAAAGCTGTCTTTTTAAAAGACTCTTCCTGCTGCTCTCACTGCCCGACCTCCATGCGCTTACACAGTCGTGCCTCGTTCAAACTGCTGAAGAAATAACGGTCACCTTTTCAACTCTGTCACAGTAGCCTGGCAGTTAGCGCTGTGCTATTTCAGCATGGAGTGTTGGAATTCAGTTATCAGTCCCAACATCCTCTGTATACACTCCCTGTGGAACGTGTGGTTTTCCTTGGGTCCTCTTGTTTCATCCCACATTCCAAAGACATATTAGATAGGTTAACTGGTCATTGTTGTAAATTGTCACATGATTAGGTTAGGGTTAAATTGGGGTTGTCAGAGGTTGCTGGGTGCTGCAGCTCAAAGGGCTAGAAGGACCTATTCTGTTCTGTATCTCTAAATAAAATAAGTAACATTATCTACTCACTTTCAAGTTCAGATGGAGTCAGAAGAAACCATTCTTGTTTATATTACAATTTAATAATGTTCAAGTTATGAGCAGGATCTAAAATCAACTGCCAGCATTTATTTTTGCAGTGTGTTTCCACTTCCTTCACTGATCAGATCTAACTTTCTCAAATATACCGGTGAACTATTGAAATATTGCTTCATATTTCTTATCATTGATTAAGTTCAAAACATATAGCGGATGAAGAAAATTATGAATAACCAAAATTATAACTTCAGGAGGAAAGAGAGTGTCTTCCTATGGGTGGTCTTCTTCTCATGATCAACTAACATCTGTTAACATTATGATGTCCAGCTACTCACTCTTTCCAGGAGTGAAAGTAACATGTTAACACCAGAGAAAAACTTCTACGATTGGAATTCTAGATGTTGCAGGGCATAAGAAGAATTGGGATCTGGACATTAGCTGACAATGAGGGGGCTGGAGGAACAGGGTTGGAAGATGTTGTAAATATGCTGAAAGATGAGAAACCAGAATTAGATGAATTCTGAAATTCCATTGCTAAACCCGAAGATCACCTGATTTGAAAATTCATATTTGACTATTTTTAAAAGTTTAACCCCTAGCATATTGTATTGGAAGGATATTCTATTTTGAAAGATGTTACTAGATTCCATAGAGAGAACTTAAGTTAACACTTCTAACAATCCGCTATGGACATAGCTGTTGATAACCTGATTGGAATCAGATTTGGGAATTTAAATACAACCCACAGCTCTTGCATTTAGCATGTTGAAAATTGTAAAGATGAGTTAAATATCTAGCAATATTGTGCTAAAGTTTATTGCCAAATCACAGTTCTTTCAGCCTAAAATTAATTATGAGAAGGTGAAGCTAAAGTCAGATGCATCAGGATTACAGAGGAGTAAAGGGATTTACAGAGGCATGAGAGAGGGGTTGGCCAGAATTGATTGGAAAATATTACTGGCAGAGATGACGGCAGAGCAGCAATGTCTGGAATTTCTGGAAGCAATTCAGAAGGCACAGGATATATACATCCCAATGAGGAACGAATGATGGCACAACCTTGTCTAAGAAGAGAAGTCAAAGCCAACATAAGGACCAAAGAGGGGCATATAATTGAGCAAAATTAGTGAGAAGTTAGAAGATTGGAAAGCTTTTAAAAACCAACGTAAAAAAATCATTAAGAAGGGAGAGAGGCAGAAGAAAGGAAACTATAGGCCAGTTAGTCTGGAATACAACGTCAGGAAGTGTATAGTCATGCTCTCTTGGAGAAGAAATGAAAGGGTTTACTGTTTTCTGAATGGAGAAAAAGTAAAAAAAAAAACTGAGATGTAAATGGACTTGGGAAACCTTGTGCATGATTCCCTAAAGGTTAATTTGTAGGTTGATTCTGGGGTGAGGAAGTTAAATGCAAAGAATATAAAAGCAGGGACATAATGTTGGAACTTTATAAAGCACTGGTGAGGCCTCAGTTGGAGTATTGTGAGCAGGTTTGGGCCCCTTATCTTAGAAAGGATATGCTGAAAAGGGAGCGGGTTCAAAGGAAGTTCACAAAAATGATTCTGGGATTGAATGGCTTGTCATATAAAGAGCATTTAATGGTTCTGGCCAGTATTCACTAGGATTCAGAAGAATGAGGGATGACTGTGTTGAAATCAATCAAATGGTGAAAGGTCTTGATAGAATGGATGTGGAGAGAATACTTACTATGGATGGAGAGTCTAAGATCAGAGGACATGGCCTCAAAATAGAGGGGTGTCCTTTTAGAACGATGTAGAGGAATATCTTTAGCCAGAGAGTGGTGAATCTGTGGAATTCTTTGCCACAGACAACTGTGGAGGCCATGTCTTATGTATATTTAAGGCAGAGGTCAACTGATTTTTGACTGGTCCAGTTATGAGGGGATATAGGAGAATGTAAGAGATTGGGGCTGGGAGGAAAAAGTGGATCAGCCATGATGAAATGGTGAAGCAGACTTGATGGGCCAAATGGCTTAATTCTGCTCCTATATCTTATGGTCTTATTGTCTTATTCAGGACTTATACACATTGGTCCTGGACACCCTTCCTATATGAAACATCCTCTCCACATCCACTTTATCTCAGCTTTTCAATATTCAATAGGTTTTAATAATATCCCTTCTCATCCTTCTAAACTCCAGTGAGTACAGTGTCAGAACTATCAAAGATGCCTCATAAATTAACCCTTTCATTCCTGTGTTCATTCTCGTGAACCTCCGCTGGACTCTCTCCAACATCAGAACATCCCTTCTTCAATACAGGGCCCAAAAAACAACTCACCATACTCCGTGCAATCAGCCCAATATCTTATCTCACTGACTTTTGCGGGTATAAAACAAAGAAGTGAACATATTAAAGAACAGCAGACCAATCATACATCATAATCTCACACTTCATTCTGTCTGTATGGCTATCAGGGCTTTTGTTTGCTATAAAATATTGAGTAAGCGTTTCTCTTGTTCCATGTGTGTAAAAGAAATCCATATACTTCATATAAAAAAAATTCGTAAAGAATATTTCTGCTTTGACATAGTAGCCGCTTGGAACCTGGCTCCCTGCCAGAGGATGAATTAATTTGAACTTTTAAGAGCTTTCAAGCTGTCATGTAAATTGATGGAACAAAGAATACATCAAAATGCTGATAGAATGCCTGGAATAATGTATTACGTCAATCACCCTTTGAAAAGGAGTGGAATATATTTTATTCTTCACATTTTACACAGCAAGTTTCTGTGCATTAAGCACAAAATAATTGTCTCTACAGACTATTTATTCCCTCCAAGTAGAATTCAACAACCTCTCCAAAACTATCTCAGTGGGCTGATGTTCAGCAATATTCATCGATTCATTCTTTACAAGTCAGAAAATCAGTGTAATATGGTAATCATATAGGAAAGCCTGGTCCAGGTGTAGCATTAACAATTAATGTAATGGAGTTTCTGAAGAAATCGTGAAACTTCAGAACAATATTGAAGGATGACAATGATCAAAACTCTTGAAATATCTGCTGCAGTACTTCACTAGATGACAAAATTATGACCTTTAATAATGTGGTGGCATTAACCATTTTTGTTTTATGACAGATTTTTCTGACAATATATAATGGATTAGGTTAATCATCATGATAAATTAGGAGGTGATAATACTCTTTCTTTAACTAGATCTTCTGGCTAAAGGAAGCATTCCCTCCCTAAGGTCCATTGCCTATTATAACTTAAAATGACTGCAAAAATCTGTGAAACCTTAATCTCATATAATGTTCCATTTGCCTGTCTGCAGAGTTCTGTTTTGCTTTTAGAAGTTGTATGAAATCAAAACCAGGCTTAGTCAGCCCTAAAACAGATAATTACGTTATTTAAGTTTGCTAAAGGCACCACTGTTGTTGGTCGAATCAAAGATAGTGATGGATCAGTATATAAGAGGTAGATTGAAAATCTGGTTGACTGGTGCCACAACAGCAATCTCTCACTCGATGTCAGCAAATTCAAAGAGCTGATTATCGGCTGCAGGAAGATAAAGCTGGAGGTCCATGAGCAAGTTAGAAGAATGGAGGTGGAAATAGTTAGTAGATTTAAATTTCTTGGCATTAACATGTCAGAGGATTTGTCCTGGCACCAGCATGTAAGTGTCATCACAAAGAAGGCACAACAGGACCTCTTTTTTTTTAGAAGTTTGCATAGATTCAGCATGTCACCAAAATCTGTAACAACCGTCTATAGATGCACAGTGGAAAGTATTTTAACAGGTTGCATCACCAATGTCCAGAATGGAAAAGACTACAGAAAGTACAGAAAACTGCTCAGTCCATCACAGACAAAACTTCCCCACTGTTCAATATATTTACATGGAGCACTACCACACAAAGAGCAGATTAATCATCAAAGATCCCCACCATCCAGGCCACGCGCTCTTCTCACTACTATCATTGGGTAGAGAAGGTTCCACATCATCAGGTTCAGGAACAAACTATAACCTGCAAACATTAGGCTCCTGAATCAGCATGGATAATTTCGATCACCAATACTTGGAACTGTTTCTAAGGTGAACAGACTCACGTTCAAGGACTTTTTCCAACTCAGTATTATTACTTATGTTTACACTTTGTCTTCTTTTGCATATTTTTGTTTGTCAGTCTTTGTTTATGTATAGCTTTTCATAAATTCTATTGTATTTCTTTTTTGTATAAGTTCCTGCAAGAAAATTAATTTCAAGGTAGTATATGGTGACATAAATGCACTTTAATAATAAATTTACAGTACTTTGAACAACTGAATTTTGAATTTTGATAATATGCTATTATGCATTAGATTCTATATTTATTTTAGCAATCTTTTTGAAATCTAGTAATTTACATTGCATGTAATAATTTAGAGTCATAGAGTCACAGAACACTATAGCACAGGAACAGGGCCTTTGGCACAAATCATTAATCTGGCTAGTCCCATTGACCTGCACCCAGCCCTCAGCCCTCCACACCCCTCCCATCCAGATACCTATCCAAATCTCTCTTAAATATTGAAATCGAACCTGCATCCACCACTCCTGTTGGCAGCTCCTTCTACACTCACACTAACCTCTGAGTGAAGGTTTCCCCTTGATGCACCATCAATAACTCTCAGAGACAGGAGGCGAACACTAGGCTTTTATTAGCTGCAAGAGACCACCACACAACATCCTGGAGACTGAGGGAGGAGCAGTGCCTCCAACCGCCTTTATACAGGGGTCTGTGAGAGGAGCCACAGGAGCAGTCAGCAGAGGGGCGTGTCCAGACAGGTATATGTAGTTCACCACATTCACCCCTCCCCCCCTTTGTTTTAAAAGAGAGTCCCCATGGGGCAAAGTTTCTTACAAGTATATTTACAGGTTAAGTCTATCAGGCGGTTGAATCTGTTGCTGCGATCTACGTAGCACCAGTGGTGATTGCACCGGTGACGGTGGTTGTGCTGGCTCCGGCCTGACTTGAGGTGTCAGCCCATTAGGCATCAGTAATCTCTCATGCGTGTGCAAGGCACCCGGTATGGGAGAGTCATGAGGAGTCTGTATAGGGCTTGGTGTGCATGGTGTCTCGTGGGTATACACCTCAGTGGGTACGGGGTTCATAGTCACCGTGGAGTGTTCGGGGTAGGGGTCTGGTGCTCCTGCGGGCGCCAGGTCGCGGACGGAGGCCGTGTCCTCCTGCCCATCAGGTAAGGCCACGTAGGCATACTGGGGGTTTGCATGAAGTAGGTGAACCCTCTCGACCATCGGGGAGTATTTATTGCTCCGCGCATGTTTCTGGAGCAGCACTGGCCCTGGGGATGTCAGCCAAGCTAGTAGGGTGGTCCCAGTGGCAGACTTCCTGAGAAAAGAAAAGAGTCGCTCATGAGGGGTGGCACTGGCGGATGTGCATAACAGGGAGCGGATGGAGTGGAGCACCTCAGGGAGGACCTCCTGCCTGGGAGACACTGGCAATCCCTTTGACCTAAGGGCTAAGAGTGTGGCCTTCTACACCGTGGCATTCTCCCTCTCCACCTGTCCATTTCCCCGGGGATTATAGCTCGTGGTCCGACTAGTAGCAATGCTCCTAGCTAGCAGGTACCGGCGCAGCTCGTCACTCATAAAGGAGGAGCCTCTATCACTGTGTATATAGCAGGGATATCCGAACAGAGTGAAGAGCTGGTGCAGGGCTTTTATGACGGACGTGGCAGTGGTATCGGGGTAGGGGATGGCAAAGGGGAACCGCGAGTACTCGTTGATTATGTTGAGAAAGTAGACATTGCGGTCGGTGGAGGGAAGGGGGCCCTTAAAGTTGACACTCAGTTGCTCAAAGGGGCGGGTGGCCTTGATAAGTTGTGCCTTTTCAGGATGGTAGAAGTGTGGTTTGCACTCAGTGCAGACTTGGCAGTCCCTAGTCATCGTCCTGATGTCCTCCAGGGAGTAAGGCAGGTTCCGGGCTTGCACGAAATGGTAAAATCAGGTGACCGCCGGGTGGCAAAGATCTACATGGAGGGCGTATAGCCGGTCGAACTGCACACTGGCACACGCTCCCCGGGATAGGGCATCGGGGGGCTCATTGAGCCTTCCAGGCCAGTACAGGATATCACAGTTGTAGGTGGAGAGTTCCATTCTCCACCGCAAAATAGTATCATTTTTGATTTTGTCCCACTGTTGGTTGCTGAACATGAACGCAACTGAGTGTTGGTCGGTCAGCAAGGTGAACCTTTTGCCGGCGAGATAGTGCCTCCAGTGCCTAATAACTTCCACTATGGCCTGGGCTTTCTCCACCGCGGAGTGCCGAATTTCAGGGCCTTGAAGGGTATGAGAGAAGAATGCTACTGGCCTGCCTGCCTGATTGAGGGTAGCAGCCAGCGTGAAGTTGGAGGCGTCACTCTCTACTTGGAAAGGAATGGTCTCATTCACTGCGTGCATCGTTGCTTTGGCAATGTCCTCTTTAATGCAGTTGAAGGCCGCGTGGGCCTCGGCTGAGAGGGGAAAAATGGTAGACTTGACCGGGGGCGGGCCTTGTCTGCGTAATGGGGGACCCATTGGGTGTAATAGGAAAAGAAGCCCAGGCACCGTTTGAGGGCTCTGAGGGTGGTGGGGAGTTCCAACGGGGGCGCATATGGTCGGGATCAGGGTCAATGACGCTGTTCTCCATGACATACCCAAGGATAGCAAGTCGGGTGGTTCCAAACACACACTTGTCCCTGTTATAGGTAAGGTTAAGAGCTTTAGCTGCTTGGAAAAATTGTTGGAGGTTGGTGTCGTGATCCTGCCAGTCGTGACCGCAGATGGTGATGTTATCCAGATATGGGAACATGGCTTTCAGTTGGCACTGGTCCACCATCCGGTCCATTTCCCTCTGGAAGACAGAGACACCATTCGTGACACCGAAGGGGATGCACAGGAAGTGATAGAGCCTGCCGCCCACCTCAAAGGCTGTGTAGGGGCAGTCCTCCGGGTGGATGGGGAGCTGATGGTAAGCGGATTTCAGGTCTATGGTCAAGTACACCTTGTACTGAGCTATCTGACTGACCATATGCACGATGCAGGGTAGGGGGTACGTGTCAAGCTGCGTGAACCTATTGATGGTCTGGCCATAGTCCACGACCATCCTATTTTTCTGCCCTGTCTGAACAAAGACCACCTGGGCCCTCCAAGGACTTGTGCTTGGCTCAATGATCCCCTCCCTGAGCAGCCTCTGCACCTCTGACTGAATGAAGGCCCTGTCCCCCGCGCTGTACCTCCTGCTTTTAGTTGCCACAGGTTTACAGTCAGGTGTCAGGTTGGTGAACAGTGGTGGGGGAGGGATCTTGAGGGTGGAGAGGCTGCAAGTGGTGTCAGTAGCGCGGCTGTTGGCATGGTGCTGGGTGAGATGTGTGGGTTGGTGTGTGTGTGTGGTCAGTAGCGGGGTATATGACGAAGTCCCCCAAAACTGAGGACTTCTGACAGTGATTGGTGGGAAGGGCCCATCATACTCCATTGTCACACTTCTCAGGTGGATCTGGAAGTCGAGCCCCAATAGTAGAGGGGCACACAGTTGAGACAAGACCAGTAACTCAAAGTCCCGATATTCTGTGCCCCGCACCACCAGAGTCGCTACACAACCCCCCCGGATGTCTGTGGAATGCAATCCAGAAGCCATGGTGACCCCCTCGCTTACCAGCTGTGTCATGAGTCCGTAGTGTTGCACTGTGTCTGGGTGAATAAAACTCTAAGTGCTGCCCGTGTCAAACAGGCAGCTAGTCCTGTGCCCCTCCACCAGGATGTCCATCATTGATCTTGCAAGCTGGTGTGGAGCGCTTTGGTCGAGGGTTACGGAGGCCAGAGTTGAATTGCCTTCTTGGTGCCCGGTAAGCACCCGTGGGTTGGAGACGGGGCAAGGTGGCGCCGACAAAGATGGCCGCCCCCATGCCTCACACGAGGCGGGTAGGCAAGATGGCGGCGACCAAGATGGCGACCCCCATGCCTCGCACGCGGTGCTGCTTGACCACGCTCATGGTTTAGACTTACAGGCCTTGGCGAAGTGGCCCTTCTTTCCACAGCTGGAGCAGGTAGCTTCTCGGGCCGGGCAGCATTTTTGGGGGTGCTTCTCGAGTCTACAGAAGTAACACTGTGCAGACTTGTGACTGGCAGCAGCCGTGGTCGATTCGCCAGAGGGTTGCGGAGAATTCATGGACTCGCGACTGGCAGCAGCCGAGGTCAATTCACCGGAGGGTGGCGGGGTCTGCAGCGTCCATGGGACCGGCGGGAGATTGCGCAGCTGGACAGCGTCAGCGTTGTGCAGAGCAGCCTCCAGCGTGTCGGCCAGCTTGATCACTGACTGTAAGGTAAGATTGGTGTTTTCCAGCAGCCGCTGGTGCACGTACACTGACCTGATCCCCGTAACGAAGACGTCTCGTACAAGGAGCTCCGCATGCTGTTCCCCCGTCAGCCCGCATGAGTGTCTGTAGGGCCCGGACAAACTCAGCACTCAACTCTCTGGCCTACTGCCACCGCGTTGCTAAGCGATGTCTTGCGTAGACGGTGTTCACCGGCCGCAGGTACTCTTTTGAGGGCATTCAGTGCCTCTTGGTAGGTCGGCAGGTTCCTGATTAGGGAGTATACCCGCAGACTGACCCTGGAAAGAAGAACTCTGTGCATTACAGCAGGCTCAGTCATGGGAATCTCTTCCAGGTATGATTGGATGCATGCAAGCCAGAGTTCAAAGGCAATGGCTGCTTCGGGAGCTTGAGTATCAGTGTCCGATTTATCTGGTCGTAACGTGCTCTCCATGTTTTAAAATTGCAGCTAATAAAATTGATGCACCATAAAAAACTCTTGGAGATGGGAGGTGAACGATAGGCTTTTATTAGCTGCAAGAGACCACGATTAGCAGCAAGAGACCACCACACAACATCCTGGAGACTGAGGGAGGAGCAGTGCCTCCAATCGCCTTTATACAGGGGTCTGTGGGAGGAGCCACAGGAGCAGTCAGCGGGGGGTGGGGTGTGTCCAGACAGGTATATGTAGTTCACCACGCCCCTCAAACATTTCGCCATTCATCCTTTACCCATGACCTCTAGGTGTAGTTTCACCCCATCTCAGTGGACAAACCCAGTTTGCATTTATTCTATCTACACTCTGTGTAATTTTGTATCCCTCTATCAAATCTCCCTTTAATTTTCTATGTTCTAGGAAATAAAGTCCTAACCTATTCAACCTTTCTCTCGAACTCAGGTTCTCAAGTCCTCGAAAAATCCTTGTAAATTTTCTTTGCGCTCTTTCAATATTATTTACAGCTTTATGTACAGTAGGTAGGTGACCAAAACTGCACGCAATACTCCAATTAGGCCTCACCAACCTCTTATACAAATTCAAAATAACATCACAACCCTTGTACTCAATACATTGATTTTTTTTAATATACACTCCAGAATTTATTTAAATCTTACATCTGTCCCACAACATTTGGGAGCTACAATCTTTACGTTGTGGTTCTGTCGCAATATACAGACATATGAATTCAAAAGTCTAATAGCTTGTAATAGAAGCTGTCTGTAGCCTGTTGGTCCTGTCTTTAATGCTGTGGTACAATTTGCCAGATGAAAGCAGCTGAAACACTTTATGGTTGGGGTGACTGGTGTCCCTGATGATCTTCCATGCCTTTTTTCTGCAGCTGTTACTATAAATGTCCTCAATGGAAGGATTTGATAATTGCTGTCCTTACCACTCAATGCAGTGCCCAGCAATCTGGGTTGATGCAGTTCCTTTACCAGGTGACGATACAGCCTCTCAGTATAGAAGGTTTTGAGGATTCGGGGACCCATGCCATACTTCTTCAGTCGCCTGAGGTGGAAGAGATTCTGTTGTGCTTTTTTTTTGCCACAAAACCGGTGTGTGCAGTCCAGGTGAGATCATTGGTGATGTGTACACCAAGGAACTTGAAACCACTCACTCTCTCAACTGCAGACCTGTTGATATTGATTGCGGCAAGGCTGTCTCCGTTCTCCTGTAATCCTGCTCTTTTGTTTTTTTGGACACGGAGGGAGAGGTTGTTATCCTGGCACCACTGTGTCAGGGTGTCAACCTCTCCTCTGTAGGCTGCCTTATCGCTGCTAGAAATAAGGCTGACCAAAGTCGTGTCGTCTGTGAATTTGATCAGTAGATTGGAGCAGATTTATGAAGGTGGAACTGTCAAAAGCTTTCTTTATGATCCTATCTACCTGTGATGCCTCTTTTAAGGAATTACGGATCTTTGTTACTGGACCTCTCTGTCCTACTACACTCCTCCGTGCCTTACTACTCACTGTGTAAGTCTTACCCTGGTTAGCCCTCCCAAAGCGCAACACCTCACACTTGACTGCTCTAAGTTCCACCTGCCATTTTATCAGTCCATTTTTCCAGCTTTTGGGAAGTGATTCCCAATTGTACTGTTTCTTACACAACACATTTCTTTTCAAGGGATATTTTCCACTCACTCAATTGCTCAATTATGTTGACTGTGCTGTTGTTGCTTTTCTCTTCTGATTCTCACTTAGAATGTGATACATGGTTTGTAGCAGCAGACTAGTCATTTTCTCACATGATAGGTCTTCACTTATACTGTAAGTGCAAACAATAACTGGGCTAACTAAGCATAGTACTATTAGACACTAATTCATATTACTCTTTCATATTGCCAGCCAAAGATACTGGAAATAATTCAGGAGGACTGACTTTAGTTGATTTGTTCTTTCATAGTCTGTTAGTTTTGATGGCAGCTGTAAGAATTTTACTACTATTCCCAGTAACATGTTAAAACTACAAGCTTCTCATTCATTCTTTTTTCTTGATTGATTGATTGACTGATTGACATGCAGAGCAGAACAGGCCCTTTCTGCCCTTCCCAGCAACCCCAGTTTAACTCTAATCTAATCATGGAATAATTTACAATCACCAATTAACCTACCAACTGTTACATCTTTGGACTGTGGGGTGAAACCCATGTGGTCATGAGGAATATGTGCAAACTCTTTAGAGACAGCAGCACGGAATTTTATTGAAAACCCCATGCTTTCATTTGCCCCCAGTTAAATACTCATCTAGTCCAGTTGGTTACATTGATTCCATGGAATAGAAGATGCTCTTGCATGCAGCCAAAAATAATTTTTTGCCTAAACTTTTCAGATTATCATTGCCTTAGTCCAGGCTTGGAGTTCAACACAATTTCAGGTTGATTAACAAAATAGCATCATTTACTCCGATTTGATAACTGCATTTGTTTGTCTTAGTAGCAAGTTTGCTCCTTACCAAAATAGATCCAGAGGTTCTTTACCAACTGGTTATTGTCTGAGGTAAAGCTGTTCCAGTTAAATCAAAAGCAGAACTGATGAAGAATATTGAGATTTCTTTTAAATTGCAATTTTACACAAGAATATAATTTCACATATCTATTAACATTTTGATTGCAACCTATAATGAACATAAACATAAATTATTAATACCATTGCAAATTTGTACATTATTCTTCTGATCTTTTTGTAAATGTCACACAGTAAAAAAAATCAGAAAATGAAACATTTAGTTTCAATTGGCATCATCTTGCTTTATGAATGTGCTGCCTTAGAAAGGGATGGGATGGAATGCATTTGATATTTGCTTTATCTGCATTTAGGACATGAGAAATAGGTACTTTATTTAAGTATTCACATTTGCTGGGTATTTATTTGCAAGAAGCATACATAGTTTGCTTTTATTTGCTACATAATAACCTTTATTGAAATTACATTTAGCTGGGCACGGGCTGAGGACATTATGAAGCTGGAATGTGATGATCTTTGCCGTTCTTTCTCTGTCAGGTCTCATAGGTAATGTCACAGGGAGAAGCCACGAACAATTCAACATTCCTTGATGAATCCAACATCAGCACAGCAGAACACAGCAAAATATGGCTCCCTTTACGGTAGAGTATTCCCTCAATAGTGTCAGCCCTGATTTTAAAAAGTGCACTAAAAGTGCATAAAAAGCAATATTTTAGACTTGATGTCATTACCTTTACTAACACAGAACAAAAGCTTCATCAATTAAAGATTGTTTAATATTGTTTCCAGAGCACAAGGGTAAAGGAAAATAGCACAAAAAAACTCAATAAGATAAAGAACAGAATAATAATAAAAAACACAATAAATATAAATACGTAAGATTTATGCATAAATTATTAATACCATTGCAAATTTCCTCGTACAAGGTGTATAAGAACTGCCCCAAGCTCCTGTTGCGTCTCTGGAAGATTCTGTGAGTCTTCTGGAGAAGGGGGAAGATCCCGGATCAGTGGAGAGTGGCTGAAGGGGTGTGGATCCCGAAGGAGGAAAACTCCAGCCAGATAGACCAATTCCATATCATCTCCCTGCTGTGTGTTGAGGCAAAGATCTTCTTCAGCCGTTTCCAATCGGCTGCTCACCAACTTAGCAAAGAACACATATATCGATACATCAGTCCAGAAGGGTGGCATCTCAGGGATGTCGGGAGCACCGGTGTGGTGACACAGCTCATCAGGGAGGCCAGAGAGAACAAGAGAAACCTGACAGTGCTGTGGCTCGACCTGGCAAATGCATATGGCTCCATTCCGCACAAGCTGGTGCAGCTCACACTGACCAAACATCATGTCCCCAGCAGAATCAGAGACCTTATCACTGACTATTACAGCAACTTCAGGGTGAGGGTCTCTTCAGGAGCAATTACATCAAGCTGGCAGAAGGTGGAGATCGGCATCATCACAGGATGAACTATCTCAGTGACACTGTTCTCCCTAGCCATGAACATGCTCACTCAGTCTGCTGAACCAGAGTGCAGAGGGCCCAGAGTGAATTCCGCTCAACAGCAACCACCCATCAGGGCATTGAAGGACGACCTCACAGTCACCACAGTATCAGTCCGAGGCTGCTGGTGGATTCTGCAGGGGCTCGAAAAGCTGGTGGAGTGGGCCCGGATGTGTTTCAAACCAGCCAAATCAAGATCAATGGTGCTGAGGAAAGGCAAGGTGGAAAACGAGTTCCGGTTCAGCATTGCAGGTTCAGCCTTCCCAGCCATCACAGAAAAGCCAGTCAAGAGCTTAGGTAAGGTTTTGACAGCTCTCTAAGGGACACGACATCCATTCAGGCGACCTGCACTGAGTTGGATGGCTGGCTGAAATCCGTGGACAAGTCTGACCTACCCGGGAAGTTCAAAGCCTGGGTGCATCAGCATGGCATTTTTCCCAGAATCCTGTGGCCCCTCCTCGTCTATACAGTTCCAATCTCGACAGTTGAAACCTTAGAGAGGAGGGTTAGTAAGCACCTCTAGATGGCTGGGGCTGAGCAGCATCGCCCTCTATGGACACCACAACAAACTGCAAATGTCCTTCAAACCCCTGGAGGAGGAATTCAAAGTAACTAGAGCTAGAGAAGTGATACAGTACAAGGACTAGGTGGCTAGAGCAGGCATCCAAGTGAGGACCGGCAGGAAGTGGAGGGCAGAGGAAGCTGTTCAGGAAGCAGAGGAAAGGCTGGTGGGAGTAGTCACACGAGCCCGAGCTGGGTTAGGATCCTTTTCAACTCCCCAAATGGACACCATCAGAGGGAAGGAAAGGCACCATCTAGTTCAGGAGGAGGTGAGAGCAGCAGTGGAGGAGAGGAGAACCTGCAAGGCGGTGGGAATGAAGGAACAGGGAGCTTGGACAAGATGGGAGAATGCGGTGGAAAGGAAAGTGACCTGGGCTGAGCTTTGGAAAGCCGAGCCACACCACATCCAATTTCTCATCCAGGCAGTGTACGATGTGCTTCCAAGCCCATCAAACCTGCACACATGGGGCAAAGCAGAGTCATCAGCGTGCCCACTGTGTTCCAAGTGAGGAACCCTGGAGCACATCCTCAGCAGCTGCACAAGGGCACTTGGTGAGGGACGGTACCGATGGAGGCATGATCAGGTCTCGAAGACCATTGCTGAAGCCATCAGCGCAGGAGTGGAGTGGGTGAAGCGGTCCTGACCCGCCAAGCAGACCATTGCCTTTGTAAGAGCTGGGGAGCAGCCAATACCCGCCAAAAGAACATTAGCAGGTATCCTGACTTCTGCAAGAGACCAGCAACTGTTGATGGACCTCGAAAGGCAGCTGAGGTTCCCCGACCATATCGCAGCCACCATCCTGTGACCAGACGTTGTCCTTGTGTCTGAGTCTACGAAGCAGGTGGTGCTGCTGGAGCTGAAAGTCCCATGGGAAGATCACTTGGAAGAGGCCTTTGAAAGGAAGCTATTGAAGTACGCAAGACTGGTCAGCAACTGCCAGCAGGTTGGATGGAGAACGAGGTGTCTCCCAGTGGAAGTTGGTTGTAGGGGATTCGCAGCCCGTTCCTTAGCCAATGCCTACAGCAATTTGGGAATCAAGGGAGAGAGGAAGAGGAGAGCCATCCGCAGTACCACCGATGCAGCAGAGAGGGCCTCAAGTTGGCTGTGGCTCAAGAGAGGGGAGCCATGGAGTCATGTGTAGCCAGCCATCTGGACACAAGCTGGGGTCTGATCAGCCCCAGCTGGGTCACCTGGAGAAGGGTGTCTGATGTTGAAAGACCCGAAACACCCGATGATTCCAGGAACATCACTGAAGATGTGTCCAGAAGCATCAGTAGATGTATGCACACAGATAAAATAGCTTCTATACGTAGATGGATTGTCAATTCAAGTTAAGTTTATTGTCATTTAACTATACACGCACACACATATGTACATATAGTGTATAAAATGAGACCACATTGTTTCGAGCCGGGGTGTAGAGCACACTAGTACACATAACACACGATAACTTATAAAGGTAAGGAAAAAATATACAGATGAATCACACAACCATAACAAGCCAAAGTGCATTAATTTTAAACATTGACAGATATGGAACAGAATACGACACTTCAAATATGATGCAGTTGAGAGTTCAGAAGCCTAATGGCCTAGGGGAAGAACCTGTTTCTCATCCTGACCTTTCTTGTTTTTATGCATCGTAGTCTCCTGATGGTAGAAAGTCAAAGAGGATGCTAGGTGGATGGACAAGATCCTAAACAATAACACAAGCCCTGCGGATACAGAGCTCCTGATAAAGATCCCTGATGGATGGTAGGGAGACCCCTGTGATCCTCTCAGCTGTTTGTAGGGACTTCTGGTCCGTTGCTTGACTACTCCCATAACAGATGAAGATGCAACTTGTTAGAATGTTCTCAATGGCTCTCCTGTAAAACGCAGTTAAGATGGGGTAGTGGGAGCCCTGCTTGCCTCAATTTTCTTCAGAAGTGGAGGCACTGTTCTGCCTTCTTGTTCAGGAAAGTGATATTGAGAGAGCAGGTGAGATCATCTGTGATGTGAACTCCCAGGAATCTGGTGCACTAAACTCTCTCTGTGGAGAAGCCATGCATTTGCAGAATGGAATGGTTTGTCTGCACCTTCCTAAAACCCACAATTATTTCCTTTCTCTTCTCCACATTCAGGCTTAGGCTGTTCTTCTCACATCAATCCAGCAGCCACTCCATTTCCTCTCTATACACTGCCTAGTCATTGTTCTTCATAAGGCCATTCACTGTTGTGTCAGTGGCAAACTTGATGACACAGTTTAATTTGGATCTTGCGACACAGTCATGCTTCAGTAATATGACCAGCAGCAGGCTGAGCACTTAACCTTGCTTGGGGAGTGCCAGTGCTTAGCATCATGGGACAAAAGATGTTGCTGCCCACACAGACTGACTGTGGCCTTACCGTTAAGTAGTCCAGTATCCAATTGCAGAGGGAGGTGTTGTGACCCAGTGAGGACAGTTTCCCACCAGTTTCTGGTTAATGATGGTGTTGAGTGCTGAACTGAAGTCTATAAAAAACAGTCTGGCATATGAGACCTCATTTTCCAGGTGGGACAGAACAGAGTGGAGAGCAGAAGCTATTGCATCATTAGTGTAGCCGGGAGAAAGGCTTTAATGTGCTCCATGACCAGCCGCTCACAGCATTTCGTAATGGTTGATGTTAATGCCACCAGATAAGTCATTCACTGGAATGAGGCCCTGCAACTTAGCGTGGAATTATCTGGCCAGGATCTTCCTCACCTCAGCCTCAGCCAGACGGAGCGTCTGCTTCCCTGGGGGGAGGGGTACCTCCCTCAGCAGCGTTTTGTGCTGCTCATCAAATCAGGTGTGGAAGACATTCAACCCCTCAGGGAGTGAAGCATCCTGATCACTGATGTACGGGATGGACTTGTAGTCTGTAATCCTCTGAATTTCCTGCCACGTGCACCTTGTGTCTCTGGTATCACAGGAGTGGCTGTAAGTTCACTGAGAGTGCTCCCATTCACCTTCCTGATGGAGCAGGTTTGCCCATAAAAACTACACGAAACACAAGACTACCTGTACCTAAGGTAACTGACTGGAAATTATAAAGTTGTGGTGGTTGGGTGCGTGGAGTGGTGGGTTAGTGGGTGGAGGTGTTGATCAGCCTTACTGCTTGGGGAAAGTAACTGATTTTGAGCCTGGTGGTCCTGGTGTGGATGCTGATAGCCTCCTCCCTGATGGGAGTGGGGCAATCAGTTTATGAGCAGGGTGGGTGGTGTTACTGGCCCCTTTCCAGCACCTTTCTGTATATGTGTCCTTGGAGTCAGGTAGGCTGGTGCCAGTGATGCATTTGACAGCTTTGACTGCCCACTGTAGAACTTTGCTGTCCGCATAGTGCAGTTACAATACTATGCAGTGATGCAGCTTGCTAGGATACTGTCTGCTGCTCAGCTGTAGATTGATGTGAGTGCAGATGTGCATAGTCTAGTTCCCGTCAGCCTTTCAGAGAGTAGAGGCATTGGTGAGCTTTCCTGATTGTGTGTAATGTGTTCTGGGACTATGAGAGGTTGTGCAAGATGTGTACTCCCAGGAGTTTGAAATTACTTGCAATTTCTCTGTTGTGCCGCTGATGTAAAGAGGGGTGGGAGTGGTGCAAGTTCTCCTGAAGTCGATAACCACCTCCTTGGTCTTGTTGGCATTGAGGAAGAGGTTATTTGCCTGGCACCAGACTTCGAGCTCTTCCACCTCCTCTCTGTAGGATGATGAGCCCCACCACTGTTGTGCCATTGGTGAAATTGACAAAGTGAATACGCGAGTGTTTGGCCATGCCCTCATGTGTAAGCAGAGTGTACAACAATGTGCTCAGCACTCAGACCTGGGGGGCACCAATGCTGACAATGATGGGGAGGGGGGAGTGGCTGCGCATTCTGACTATCTGAGGTCTGTTGATTACGAAGTCCAACACCCAGTTGCATAGTAGTGTATTTAGTCTGAGGGGAAGGAGTTTGTTAAGCAAGGTCTGTATTGAATGGCAAAATGAAATCCAAAAACAGCAATATGACATAAGAGCCCCTGTTCTCTGGGTGTATCAAGGCCAGATACATGACAAGTACTATGGCATCTGTTGTAGAATAGTTCTATTGATAAGCATATTGGTGTGTGTCCAATGTGGCAGGAATGGAGTTTTTGATATGTGCCATTACTAGACATTCAAGCACTTCATGATGATTGGCATCATTGCTGCCTGATCAAACAGTGATTATTTTTCATTCAGCAACCTCTTGTATACATAGCCTTTATATACTCAACTCTTCAGTCTCTCTATGTCCATTTCAATTTGCATCTTGCTAATTAAATATAACTGAAAGGATGATATCACAGATATTAGAAATCTTTTTTTTTAAATCCAACTATTTACCAGAATGACTGTGGACTATAATGTTATTAAAGACCATAATTACATCATTTGTGTAAATTTCAACTTTAATACATGAAATTCCTCATAAATCTCTGCTATTTCTTTTTCTTTCCAGAAACACACTTCTATTCAATTCCAGTTCACAGTTTTATTGAAATAAATATCAATGTTCAATGCCTGGGTCTGCCATCATACTTTTTCATTGCATACAGATCAGGAAGGTTTAGTTTTTTTTTCCAAAGAGCAAGTTAAAACAATTCTTTCATCAAGTTATCAATTTAAAATGTTTTAAGGTTGAAGAATTCAGAACTAAGATCCATCTGCACCCCCTAGACAACAGCAATACCTATGTCAGGCTGTTGTTTATTGACTACAGCTCACATCCCCCCAGTACAAGCTTCAAAACTGGGCTTCTGTACAACTCTTGGCTACTGGATTTTTGACTGCCCCATCTGGAGACCACAGACAGTGCAGACAGAAATGTCATCTTCTCCTTGCTGACAATCCACAAAGCTACACCTCAAGGATGTATGCTTAGCCTACAGCTCCACACTCTCAACATTCATGATTGTGTGGCTAGGCACAGTACAAGTGCTATCTTTAAATTCACTGAAGATCGGTGAGTTGTGTCATTGGCAAATGTATAGATGGCATTTAAACTGTGCATAACTACACTGACAAAAGTGTCTAGAGAATAAAGCAGAAAAACAGATGGTGATCAGGAGGCACACTAGAGTGAAATAGATTGGCTGTGCTGTGACTAACTAACACTCAGCCACATGTAATTTGTAACTACAAAATATAAAAGTCTTCATTCATGCAGCACACCTCCAGCAGAAAGAGTCCAGGAAAAGCTAAGAGAATCTCACTTTCCTGACACAATGTTTTATATTTCTTCAATGCAAATATAACAATAAATAATTAACTACAGTTTTAATCGCTCTATTGAACTACTTCAAAATTTGGAAAAATAGCCGATAAATCTAAAGAACTACGTATTTTACATTAGCAATATATCCCAACTAGCAGAGCCCTTCTGGATTCTCATTACTATTGTCCATTCCAAAGGCTAGACAGCCAAAATACTGCATACCCTTTTGTTACAGTGTTGAGGTTTGGCTCCATGAACATACAACTAACTAGAAGTTAAGTGACCAAACATATCTGCGCTGAACTGTGAATTGAGTGG
Organism: Hypanus sabinus; assembly: GCF_030144855.1. NCBI lineage: Eukaryota > Metazoa > Chordata > Chondrichthyes > Myliobatiformes > Dasyatidae > Hypanus > Hypanus sabinus. The sequence continues at coordinate 40,952,246 of NC_082719.1, read as the reverse complement.
GGGGGGATAAAGGATACACCTTTAACAATGTGCTAATAGCAGAAACATTTATCTACTGTCTTTACCTGTATTGTTTCAATGAGCTACCAATGTAGTTTCAATGGGACAGAATTAGAATGATTGGTTTTACTAGTCATAAAGTATCAATTGGAAGTTAACGTGTACAATTTTATTTCCAGAAGACTGACTGATACTAATTTATCCATAATTATGCCTTTTAACACTGTTCACCCCACTCCAAATAATGGTCCCTAAAAAGCTGGTCGAGCGATGTTGCAACAATAAACTTGCACTCAACTTCAGAAAGACCAAGGAATTGATTGTGGACTCCAGGAAAGTTAAGTCTGGAAAAAGTGCAGCAGTTCTCATTGAGGGATCAGCAGTGGAAAGAGTGAGTAGTTTTAAGTTCCTTGACATTAACATCTCAGAAAATCTATCCTGGGCCCATGTAGGCACACCAGTGACTACTCTTCATTAGGGCTTTGAAATTTGTTATGCCACCAAAAACACTAATGAATTCCAACAGATGTACTGTGGTAAGCAATCTGACTGGTTGCATCACCACCTGGTATGGAGAGTCCAATGCACAGGACCGAAAAATCTGCAGAGGGCTGTAGACTCCAGCTCCTTCATGGGCACTAGTTTCCCTATCATCAAAGACATCTTCGCAATGTGGAGCCTCAAGGAAGTGGCATCCACCATTAAAGACCCTCACCATCCAAGACATGTCCTCTTCTCATTACTACCATCAGGTAAGAGATACTAATGCTGCACACTCAAATGAAACCCCGCTGGTTTCCTTGGCTGCCTAAGTCTGGGGAAGACACACTCTGGTCCCGCCAAACCCGTGAGACTGAGATGGCTAGTCCCACCCCAAACCCCAGTTTGTGTGGATGCTGTGTAGTTTGCAACCCTGTTACAACACAATGACAAGAAAGAACAGACAGCACTCTGCATACAGTTAAAGGAATTATAATTATGAATTTTAACTAAAGGGTTAGAAAAAAAAAGAAAGAAGAAGCAAAAAGGGCCCATTATAATAAAACAGTCAAGTGTTCACCATTTGGATCTCAATTCACCGATCCTCAGTCGATCTTGGTGCCCGGTTCCACTGAATTATGATCTCCCCACTGTGTCCTATCCTACGACTGGTTCTCTCCCGTGTCTTCTCTTTTCATTTCCTGCTGAACAAAGGACCCAGCTCACATTCCAAAGCACCCATTATTTCTAGCCATAACCCAAACACTGCTTCTACAGAAAGGCCATTACATTAGCAGTGAAACCTTTCCCAGGGTGTTACACAAAATCTTAGGAACAGTTTCTTCCCCCATCATCAGATTTTTGAACAGTCCGTGAAACTATGGCCACTACTTCCCTTGTCCATTTGTCTCCCAAGTATCTCCTTCTTGGTGCTTATCCATGCAAAAGGAGTAAGTGTTACAACTACCCATTCACCTCCTCATTCACCATCTTTGAGAGCCCCAAAAAGTCCTCTCAGGAGAGGCAACACTTCATCTGCAAGTCTGTTGGGGTCATCTACTGTAACTGGTGTTCCTGGTGTGACCTCTTGTGCATTGATGAGACCAGACAGAGATCAGGGGAAAGCTTTATCAAGCACCTTCATTCCATCTGCAACAAGAAGGGTTTCTTAGTGACCAACCATTTAAATTCAACTCCCTATTCCCATTCTGACATATTGGTCCATGGACTTCTCTATTGCCATGATGAGGCCACTCTCAGCTCAGAGGAGTAACATCTCATATTCTGTCTGGGTAGCCTCCAACCTGACGGCATGAAAATTGATTTCTCCAGTTTCTGGTAATTTCTCCCCACCCCTGCTCCTTCTCTCCTTTTCCATTCTTCATTCTGGCTCCCCTCTTACCTGCTTTTCTCCTCACCTGCCCCTCATCTCCCTCTGGTACACCTTCTCCTTTCCTTTCTCCCATGGTCCACTCTCCCCTCATATCAGATTCCTTCTTCTTCATCCCTTTAACTTTTTCACTTATCACCTCCCAAACTTCTCACTTTATCTTCCCTTTCCACTCCCATATCTTCCCATTCACCTGACTTTAACTATCATCTTCCACCTTGTACTCCTTCCGCTCCACCTACCCTTTCATTCTGGCTTCTTCCTTCTTCCTTTTCAGTCCCAATGAAGGATGTCAGTCTGAAACATTGACTCTGTATTTCTCTCCATAGATGCTGCCTGACCTGTAGAGATTCTTCAGCATTTTGTGTGTGTGTTGCACTACTTCACTACTTTGCACTTTTATGCCTTTTGTAAAATTTATTCTCTTAGTTTATAGTAATTGTTTATGAGTTGCACTGTACTGCTGCCATGAAACACACATTTCACAACATATGCTAGTAATAACAAAATCTGATTTTGACTCTCATTCATGTTCTTTTCACAACAGGACAGTGGCATAAATCCTCCAGCAGGTTGTTTGTTTCTACCTGAGCTTATGCCCTCTAGTTTTAAACACCTCTACTTTAATACCACCCTCCTATATTCCGAGGAAAGCAAACACACTCTCTAGTCTTTCTTCATAACTGGAATGCTTCAACCCAGGCAATGGAATCATGATTCTCCTCTGCTGTTTCCACAGGGCAGTGTATGCTTCCCATGGCTTTTTTATCTAAATTGTGCACATTGGTCCAGAGGTGGCTGATCAATATTTTATATAGTTTTACTATAAACTTCCTGCCTTCTATGCTCACCTGGCTAATAAATAGCAGTAGCCATTGGCCTTTATTAACATCTTTTTTGACCTTTGCTACCACCTTCAGGATATTTTTGGCCTTATACACCAAGTTCTCTGTTTCTCAGTACTCTTAAGAAGAACAGAATTCATTGTGTATGTCTTAACCTTATATTTTCCCAGAAATGCTTCACATCATCTTTATCAGAATTAAATGCCATCTATCATTACTCTGTTCATTTTATCAACTGACCAATAGCATCCTGTAACTTTCAACTATCCTTTGCAGTATCAACGTTACTAATTTCTGTGTCATTTGCAAACTTGCTAATCATACTTACTATCCCTTTATCCAAATTGGTAATGTATATAACAATCATTAAGGGTACCAGCAATTATTCTTGTTGTACACATCAGATCACAGGCTTCCAATCATAAAATCAAAGCTCCATCATCATGCTCTGCCTACCATTGTCAAGCCAATTTCTGATCTCGTTTGCCATCTTGCCTGAGATCCCATCTTTTCCTTTTGGATTAGTTTCACTATGAACCTTTCTCAAAGACCTTATTGAAGTCCATCTAAATGACATCGACTGCATTGCCAAAGATGGCTGGTGAGATACGGCAATGCGATGTGGGCAGCTAGCAAAACTATTCTACTAAATATACTTTTTCTCAACTCTGATCTCTGCAATCAGTTGCACTTTTTGTTATGATTTGCATCCCCAGAAACTAATCATCAGAAAAACCCAGAATCTGGGAAATAGGTCTAATTAATTTCCTTTTCCTTTTCCTTAGTGAGGTGTTCACATATGGCATGGTGCTGTAAAGATGTACATCATTCATGTACTTTGCCATATAAACTGTAGTGAATTAAGTAAAGAAACAAAGAATGCTAAAACAAAAAATATATATTTACAGTATTATTCAAATGTTCCTGAAGTATTACACACCACTCTTCCCAGTTTACCTAGAAACTCCCACTCAGTATAGAACTCATTTCAACTCAAATATGTAATGTAGTGCTCCTAGTCATCTTATACCTGTATCTATACATATACATCAACACACACAGAGTATACTGCACAATACAACTACCATATAGAAATCCACAGCATAGAAAATTTTAATTTATTCCATTCAGGCTTAAAGATTTAATCCTGTGGAAGTTTCTTTAATCATGTGAGATAATACCTTTCCTGACAAGAGAAGTCACTCTGCTTGGCAGGTAAGAATTCTAGCTACGAAACAATCTCAGTCTGTGGCCTCCTCCGTACTGCTTGTAGGACTTGAATATGAGACTGCAGGTGGTGGTTCTGACAGCTCTGGACACCTTTCTTCACTATCAATTGTATCGGCTCTCCTCAACTGATCAATGTCTCCAGATGACATCAGAAACACTCCGCAGTTCTGTCCTTAATCTTCGCCAGTATCCTCTTTTGATCGCCTCTCACGTCCCTCACCAGTACTGCTTGTCCAGAATTGAAACATAAAAACCTCCTTGCTTGTGGAGCCTACAATTTGTCTGAACTGTTCTTCCTGCATACTACTCTGAGACTTGGTTTGAGGAAATTGGCAGGCATCTGATTCAGTGTTAGTGTCACGTGTTCTGCTGACATTGGTTGCAATGTCTTCTTTATACTCTGGACAAAACTCTCCACCAAGTCATTGTAACTGGGTGGTATGTGCAGATGTAATGTGTCCTACTCGAGTCATTTTCAGGAATGACTGAAACTGTTCCACAATGAACTTGGTCCATTGTCACTGACTAAGTGCTTTGGAACACCAGTCCTTGGGAAGAGGCTTCTCAACACATCAGCAGTTTGTGAGGCTGTAATGGAGGCTATCAGGAATGCTTCTGGCCATATTAAAGCTGTAACCACTACTACTTGTACCAAGAAATTTGTTCCCATGAATGGTCCAGCAAAGACCACATAACTTCTCTGCCAGGTCAATGCAGAATGCAGGTGCAGATGCTACTCCAAAATAAGCCTATACTAGCAATAAAGGAGTGTTAATGTTGGGAAATGCTTTGGGCTCTTCTATCTCCATCAGTACCACACCTTTGCTGAATCTCAAGTCCACTTTGCTGATGGGATTCTCTCCAGAAAGGTTTGCCAAGTTATCCTCTATCTTAGGCAGAGAGTGTTTATCTACTTCCAATGTTTAAAGTTAACACAATCCTGACAGACCCACATTTCTTGGCTACTGGGATAGTTTTGGCTTTGCCTATGGACTCCACTCAACCTTGGAAAAAAATATTCCTTCAGCCTGCATAGGATCTAACTCATTGGCTCTTTATCACAGATGGTATAAGGAACTGGACAGGCTTTGTAGAACTTGGGTGTAGCATTTTTATTTAACACAATTTAACTATTGATATAGCATATTTAAGTTTTCCAATGCTATCGCCGAACTCTGCTGTGGCGTCATCCAGTACCTTTCTTAATTCATTTTCTGTTGACTCCATTGCAGTGCATGTGGCATACAAATGGTGGACGAATATCCAATCAAGCTGTAGTTGTCTCAGCCAAGCACATCCCAACAATGTTAGTCTTCCTGTTTTGAATACATACTTGCCCAAGTTATGTTGTTGGTTGTTGTATTTCACAGTTATGAATATCATTTCCACATGAGCTGTCTGGTCTTGAGTATAAGTTCTTAGTTGGATAAATGCAGGCTTCAGTTCAATAACTTTGAAATGTTGTTAAAACTCATTTTGTGTAATGACTGAAACAGCTGAGCCAGTGTCCAATTCCATTTTCATTAATTTGCCATTCACTTCTGGTATAAGTCTTATCTCTTGTTAGTTTTCATTGTAAACCTGAAGGTTACTCAGTTCGTTGTCATTCTCATTATTATCAGAAATGTCATAAATAGCATGCTAATTAGTGCTCTTTTTGAAATTATCACTTCACTTCATAGTTTTTTTTCTTCCTTGTGCAGCCCAATTATTTCTGTCTGCCCAACATGCTCACGTGTGTGACTTTGTTTGTTGCATTTTCTTCAAGTTTCGCCTTTAAATTTGGATTGGTCTAGTGTATGTGACCCCCTGGCACAATGGTAACACAATTTGTCTGGCCAGACAGGTTCTATTTGGATGTTGCAATTTTGTTACGCTCTATTTCATTCCTGACTGCAGCCCAATTGCATCTTTGGCTGCTGTTTCCATTGATACAGTGGTTTGCAGTTGCTCTTTTAAATGTAAGATGTGCTTCAGTTAGAAGCCATTTTGAATGCTTTCTTATAAGATTCCATGAACTAAATGGTCTCTCAGTCCATCATAAAGCCCATCACTGACCTGACAATGCTCAGACAGTTTTTCAATTCAGCCACATAAGCTGAAATGGATTCTCCTTCCTTTTCATTCCCCTTACGAAACCTAAAGCATTCTGCAATCAACCATGGGTTCTGTTCTAAATGCTTTTGCATTACTTTCATGATATCAGCAAGGTTTATTCAGCTAGTTTGCTAGGAACAGTCAAGCTTCTAAACAAGCTGTGTGCTTTTACACCTATTGCACTCAATAACACTGGTACTCATTTTTCATTGGATATTTCCTTCACTTCAAAATACTGCTCAATTCATCCAGTATACATTTTCCTGTTATGTATTGTGCCATTGAACATGTCTGTCTCTGTGATGTAGCCAGCCATTTCTGCTTTTTAAAATTTATTATTATTATCACCCAGTACTCACAGTTTATGAACCAGTGGCTGTACATGTTGCTTGATAATTTTGCCTTTTGTTTGACTCATTCATTTCTCTCCTATTCTGAAGAAGCACATAATATACTTTTTTTTAACTGAAACAGCTCACTGCGTTTCAACAGGGAGATAGTCATCACAGGTTCATGTGAAAACTACAGTTGGCCCTCCTTATCCATGGGGGATTGGTTCCGGGACCCCCCGCGGATACCAAAAAACGCGGATGCTCAAGTCCCTTATTTAACCTGACTCAATATGGTGGACCTTAGTACCCAGCGGAGCCCCAGACCTTATTTAACCTGTTTCAATGCGGTGGTCTTTAGGACCCAGTGCAGCTCTGAATCTACAGTGTTTCTGTTCATGAAAATAATCACGATCACGATTGAAAATAAAGTGGATGGAATAAAGCGATTGGGAAGAGGTGAATTGGAAAAGTGTTAGGCTACGGGTCAACGATCGGAACAATTTTAATGGAGCATGTGAAAGGCCCTGTCCCGATGAAAGCTACAATTATTACTAAGCAATGCAGTTGTTTGATTATTGAAATACATATTTCTTAAGTGTTTTATATGCATAGAAAGGTAAAATATATACTATATACTAAGACAAACATTTGACTAACTGACACTAAATAATACCGGATGTACCTGTTCCGACTTCAAATCCATTTTAAAGACAGACGCAGAAACAGAATTCCTTCATAACCTGGGGACAGCCTGTACTTTTAAATCACTTCTAGATTACTTGTAATACCTAATACAACGTAAATGCTATGTAAATAGTTGGTATACTGTATTGTGTGGGGAATAATTACAAGAAAAAAAATAGACTGTACATGCTCAAACAACGAGTGCTGGAGAGAGAACTTCTGTGTTTTCCCGGTATGCGGCTGGTTGAATCCATGCATGCGGAACCCGCGGATAAAGAGGGCTGACTGTACTTCATTACCATTATTATATTTTGTAATTCCAGGAACTAATCAAAAGAAAACCACGAAAGTTGGGAAATGGGTCTACTTTGTTTTACTTTTCTTTTTCTTTAATAAAGCATTGCAGTATGATGTGGTGGAGTAATAATATATGCCATTCACATACTTTTACATATAACCTATAATGAATAATTGAAACAAAGAATGCTTAATCAGACAATATATTTCCAATATTATTCAAGTATTACTGAAATATTAAATACACTGCGCATTTGGTTTGTCTGAAAAAACTTGGTGTTTTGCGATCTGGATTTGGTGATCTGGACTCTTGAGAACAAAGAGATGGATGTAAAGGCAATTGCTGAGGCAAACTTTGGGCTGGGTTGAAACTTCAGGCCCAACTGAGATGGCAAGGCCTGGGCTGAGAGCGAAAAAATGAACCAATCCTTAGTCAGATTAAAAAGATTAAGGAATCGAAGCTCAGGACAAAGGGCAAATTAGTGTTCAGCTCACTACTCCATGAGTTTTTATTGCTTCAGTGCTGACCTGATGCCTTGGCTGCTGCTACCAGCAAGCAAATTCCTGGCTGGCCGCAGCACCGAACTGACTCCATGGCTGTGGCCTGTAGCCATTGGACTCCTGGATTAACTGCAGTGCGGACTTGGCTCTGTGACTATGGACTCACGTTCGGGAACTCAGTTGTTCATATTCAGTGTACTCTTTGTTTTCTTTTTATTGTTTGCACAATTTGTTCTTTTTCACGTATTGGATGTTTGATGGTCTTTCTTATGTGGATTTTTGTTCATGGATTCTGTTGTATTTCTACCCACAAGAAGGATCTCCAGGTTATAAATGGTAAACATACTTTGATAATAAATGTACTTTGAAGTTTGCTGTCATCAAAACATTCTGTAACCACTTCAAAAACTCAATCAAATTAGTCACAACCATGCTGACCATATTTGACTAAGCTTTACTTTCCAAGTGTAGATTAGTCCCATCCCTTTGAATTCATATTAGGTAGCCATGGGAAGTCAAAATGCTGAAAAAATAGAAGAATCAATTGCAAACTAAAAAAAAGAATTTATATACTGCTGGGTCAAATGTCTTAGCATCATTAGCATTAGTGATAATTTTTCAAAACTCCTTAGATTCTGGATTAGTTCCTGAGGATTGGAGGGTGGCTAATGTAACCCTACTTTTTAAAAAAGGAGGGAGAGAGAAACTGGGGAATTATATACCGGTTAGTCTGACATCGGTGGTGGGGAAAATGCTAGAGTCTGTTATCAAAGATGTGATAACAGCACATTTGGAAAGAGGTGAAATCATCGGACAAAGTCAGCATGGATTTGTGAAAGGAAAATCATGTCTGACGAATCTTATAGAATTTTTCGAAGATGTAACTAGTAGAGTGGATAGGGGAGAGCCAGTAGATGTGGTATATTTAGATTTTCGAAAGGCTTTTGACAAGGTCCTACACAGGAGATTAGTGTGCAAACTTAAAGCACACAGTATTGGGTGTATGGTATTGATGTGGACAGAGAATTGGTTGGCAGCCAGAAAGCAAAGAGTGGGTGTAAACAGGACCTTTTCAGAATTGCAGGCAGTGACTAGTGGGGTACCACAAGGCTCAGTGCTGGGACCTCAGTTGTTTACAATATATATTAATGATTTAGACAAGGGAATTAAATGCAGCATCTCCAAGTTTGCGGATGACACGAAGCTGGGTGGCGGTGTTAGCTGTGAGGAGGATGCTAAAAGGATGCAGGGTGAATTGGATAGGTTAGGTGAGTGGGCAAATTCATGGCAAATCCAATTTAATGTGGATAAATGTGAGGTTATCCATTTTGGTTGCAAGAACAGGAAAACGGATTATTATCTGAACGGTGGCTGATTAGGAAAAGAGGAGATGCAACGAGACCTGGGTGTCATTGTACACCAGCCATTGAAGGTGGGCATGCAGGTACAGCAGGCGGTGAAAAAGGCAAATGGTATGTTGGCATTCATAGCAAAAGGATTTCAGTACAGCAGCAGGGAGGTTCTACTGCAGTTGTACAAGGCCTTGGTGAGACCGCACCTAGAATATTGTGTGCAGTTTTGGTCCCCTAATCTGAGGAAAGACATTCTTGCCATAGAGGGAGTACAAAGAAGGTTCACCAGATTGATTCCTGGGATGGCAGGACTTTCATATGAAGAAACACTGGATCGACTAGGCTTATACTCACTGGAATTTAGAAGATTGAAGGGGGTCTTATTGAAACGTATAAAATTCTAAAGGGATTGGACAGGCTAGATGCAGGAAGATTGTTTCTGATGTTGGGGAAGTCCAGAATGAGGAGTCACAGTTTAAGGATAAAGGGGAAGCCTTTTAGGACCAAGATGAGGAAAAACTTCTTCACACAGAGAGTGGTGAATCTGTGGAATTCTCTGCCACAGGAAACAGTTGAGGCTGGTTCATTGGCTATATTTAAGAGGAAGTTAGATATGGCCCTTGTGGCTAAAGGGATCAGGGGGTATAGAGAGAAAGCAGGTACAGGGTTCTGAGTTGGATGATCAGCCATGATCATACTGAATGGCGGTGCAGTCTTGAAGGGCCAAATGGCCTACTCTTGCTCCTATTTTCTATGTTTCTATGTCTTTATTCCACAACATCAACAGCATTGTATTCAATTTCCATTGAATGATACAGACCACAATGGATTACTCAGTCCAAGTTTCCTGGATAACTGATATAAGAGTCCCATTAATCCACCCCATAGCTCTTCCTCCATATTCTTGTAAATTTCCATTCAAATATTTATGAAAATCACTTTCGACTCTTATTGTATCTCTTGTGCTGTAATAGATAGTTGTGACAATTTGCTAGATAAATTTCTATTTCTCATTACCCTTATGATTCTTTTACTATCATTTTAAATCTATTCTTTCCATTTCAGCCTCAGGTGACAGTTTCCCTAAATTCACTCCATCAATGTCCATCATAATTTTATACACCTTCATCAGATCTCATTTTAACTGCTACGTTCAAAGGAGAATCCGTCAAACTCATCTTCTCTATGAACCAAAATCCTGCAGCACTGAAATATGTCCCTTTAAATATAAACTGCATTTCTCAAATGACTTGTATTAGTCCTAAAGTAATAATACTCCTTGCGGTATTGCTCTAACCAATATTATGTAGAAGTTCAGTACACATATGGACAAAAGCAAGTTACGGCACGGATTATCTATGTTCTCATAAGTCTATTTAGTGGCATTATAAAACTACCCTGCAAACCCTAAACCAATCTACATTTTGTTCTCTGTATCTCCTTGAAATTATACCAACTCATTCAAAATGCCTCTTCTTATTTCTCATTCAAAATTAAATCATTTCACATTTCTCTGCACAAACGTGTACCTCCTATGTGTCTACTTAATTCACTAGTCAGCTGATATGCAACTAAAGTCTATAATCCACCTCACAATGTATTTTATCACAAAATACGTGATGCAGGAGGAGGTCACTTCACCACTCAACAAGACAACGACTGAACTTTTACTTCAAAGTGATGATACTTTCTTCTCCACCTTAATTCCTCCAAAATCCAGAGATCTTTTGAACTTTGATTTAAATAAGACAGGAAACACCAATGGCTTTCATGTCATCTGCAAATCTGAATTGATGCCAAAGTCAGGATACTAATATATACCAAAGGGAGTGGAGGTTTTAAAATTGCCCCTTGGAAATTGCAAATATAAACTTCCCTCAATATAAAACCAGCATTTCAGCAAGTTCTTTGCTTTCCATCCCTTGAGCAATGGTGCACTTACAAACTCAATGCCCATTAAATCACATTTAATTTTACTAATAGATTTTGCTACAGATTCACAAAAAAGCAAATAAGTGCAGATAATGTAAATTTGAAATAAAATTAGTAAATAGTGAAAATCCCAGTAGATCAAGTAGATTTTGTGAAAAGATGTAAATAAGCAGACATTTCATCAGAACTAGGAAAAGTTAAAAAAGTGTCTCGAGTTGCTGACAAGGGTGATGGGTGCAGAGAACAAAGTGAAATACTATGCTAGGGAGTAGACTGAGAGAGAATGATTTGCAGTGGAGTTCAAACTGGAATGTTGTTAGATTGAATTTAAGGGCAGAATACTGAGTCAATGGCAGGATTCTTAGCTATGTGGAGGAACAAAGGCATCTTGGTGACCACATCCACAAACTCTTCAGAGTTGCCGTGCAAGTTAATAGGGTTGCTAAGGTGTATGCTGTGTTGGCCTTCATTAATCAGGGGATTTAGTTCAAGAGCTATGGGTAATATTTTCTATGAAACACTGGTTAGACCACACTTAGAATATTGTGTTCAGTTCTGATCACTTCATTATACTAATTGTGTGGCAGCTTTAGAGAGAGTGCAGAGGATATATACCAGAATACTGCCTGGATTAGAAAAGTATTATGTGGATTTGTTGAGTGAGCTAGAGCTTTTCTCTTTGTACTAAAGGAGGTTAGAGATAACTTGATTGAGGTGTACAAGCTGTTAAGAGACATATGATTGAATGGCCACCCATAGACTTTCTTTCCCAGGGCAGAAATGAAAATATGAAGGGGTATAATTTTAAAATGATTGGAGGAAAGTATAGGGGGGATGTCAGAGGTAAGTCAGAGGTGGTGCAGACAGATCTACTAGGGATTTTTAAGAGATTCTTAGAAAGACACGTGAATGAAAGAACAATGGATGTCAATGTGGGAGGGAAGGGTTAGGTTGATCTTAAAGTAGGTGAAAAGGTTGCACAACATTGTGTACTTCTTCCTATCGTGTCCATGGATAGTCTATACATGGCCCAGCCAGAAATGGACACATTTTTGTGCCTTGTTGTTGAATTTGGCAAGATCTGCAACAGTACAGGGTTCCTCTAGTGATGGGCATTGCAGGAGATGTTGCATAGTTTGTGGCTCAGTTCCATGTTTACAAATTGTTGGGCTGATTGTATATCCCCATTTGCATAGTGACACTTTTGAACGACCTACACCAGTCCTAAGTCTGTTAAGGCACTTCCAGGTTGCCCAGCTGCAATTAGCTCCTGGAGAAAGGCTTTCATCCAGTGGAACTTCCATCGTTGGGGTTTGTTTGAGACTGGTGAACTGGTCTTTCCACAAGGTGATGCGGGCTTCAGATGGGGTTGATCGTAATGGAACAACACTGTTCATGAAGCTCTTCCTTGGCTTTAGGCGGCTGGGTGTGGGTGTATGACCGTGTAGAGGGTGCTTCTCATCTGATGTTTGATGGAGTCGTTCCTTCTTGTTGGCTACCTTTCTTCTTATATCAGGGGTAGCGATACACATCAGGATATATAGGCTGTTGGTGTCTGTTGGTTTTAAACAACCTGTGATTAGTCGGCAGCTTGCATACAGAACGGTATCCATCTTCTTAGGATGAGTAGAACTTCCCCATGCAGGGCAGGCATATTCAGCAGTGGAATAGCAAGGAGCAAGTGAACTGGCTCGCAGTGTTTTCAAGCTTGCTCCCCATTTTGTGTTAGTGAGCTCATTCAGGATGTTGTTTCCTGCACTCACTTTGTCTTTGTCTAATTGAAGTGGTTCTTGAAAGTGAGGCATTTGTCAAGGGTGACTCCTAATTAGATAGGGTGCTCACACTGAGTCAGTGTGGCTCCACACCAGGTCACTTTAAGCTGTCGTTTGGCTTCACGGTTCCTGAGGTGGAATGCACAACCTTGCATCTCTGATGAGTTTGCACTGAATGTGCTGCAGTGTTCTATATTCTGTGTTTTGGACACAAATAGTGGTGGTAATGGTCGAGAGAGAGAGGTGAATGTTCAATAATTATAGGTGGTCTGTCTGGAAGCAATGCGACTAAAAGGAGAACAGAGGAAAGAGAAAAATAGTAAAATGCAGGAATTGTGAGGTTCAATACGTTCAATAGGTACATTTAATGTCAGAGAAATATGTACATATACCTCCTGAAATTCTTTTTCTTTGCAAACATCGATGGAAACAGATGGCAGTTAAACATTAGAATCCCATAGCTCCCCCCAACAGCTCTCCCTCCCACACACAAGCATCAGCAAGGCAACGACCCCCTCCCACCCCCGCCAGCAATAAAGCATCAGTGCCCTCCACCGAGCACTCAAGCGTCCAGCAAAGCTTCAATAAAGACACAGACTTGCAGCATCCCAAAAACTAGTTGTTCACTCAATCATTCAACATACCACAGGCTCGCTCTCTCTCTCCCTAATAAGAGAAAAAGAGGTGTCCTCATTTCGCAGCGAGAGGGGAGACATAACAAACAGCTTGCTGATTTATGATATTAAATGTCTGTTGTGTCGCTCTTTCCGAGCTCTGTGCCCAGACAGTCAGCTCTCTGGACATAAACCTTCAGCAGCAAACCTGCTGCTTCTGATGTTTCATGTTTCCTGCGATGCTTCAGTCAGGGGCACTGGCCTAGTACCAGCACGTATCCAGAGCTACGAAAATCCGAAACCCTGCAGGCATGCTTGCCTTCCAGGCCACGTCCTTGGGACATTAAAGAGTAGCTGGTCATGAGGTCATGAGGCCCTGAGAGCGGGTCCCATTCCCACAAAGGACCAAAGTCAGAGTGTAACTCCAGGTCAGGGTCTTCAAAAGAACCTTGAAAAGGTGAAAAAATGAGACATCAATTTATAGAAATAGAGCTGTTTCCTTAGATACAAATAAAGGAGTTGTCATTTAGAACAATTTTGACTTCATTTTGCCCCCGGAAGCGCAGCGATACAATGCATCTTAGTTGTTCGAAATCTAAAGTAAGAGAATATTTAAAACATATAGCAGTTCAGGCAATCTCTGTTTAGGGAAAGAACAGACACAACTGTGGTAACATTGCAGGCTGATCATTCTTCTATGGACACTAACTGTAAAGAATATTTGGAATTGATGAATTCATTGTTGAGCCCTAAATGCTACTACCTGTTTAGTCAAATGTAATTGGAAGAGTTAAAGCAGCCAAAATGGGAATAAAATGCAAAATTGAAGGATAGTCAACAAAGTTGAGAACCTACTCCTCCTCTAACTCTGCTCTTTGCAAGGACTTCACTCTCCCATTATCATCTCCTTCATCATATCTATACTGATGTCAGCACTCTACACATTAACACTATTCAGATGTCTTTCTTCTTCCTTAAGCCTGGCTTCCTGTTTACTGTAAATGACAAAACTCTCAACTGCTACTTTTCCATAGCCTGACACTTCTGCTTTCATCCCTTCTCCTTCTACCAAGAACAAAATTAAAATTTGCTTTATTCTTACTTTGTCCCACACTAGCTTCACCGTTCATGTGAATCATTTTCCATAATTTCTGCAAATTTCATTGCAATGCGACTATGAAACATATTTTCTGCTCACTTCTGGTATCATTCCCTATGTCTGGTCCATTGTTTAATATCTGGTATCAATTCTCCTTCATGTGGCACCTTGTGATAAAACCATATGAAATCCTTCTTCCCTTTTTACTGTCCGGGAACCTATGTGATGGATATTACTTTACAGGGACCAAGAGGTTTATTACCAACCTCAGCTTTTGAGCACAGCAGCATGACTGGGGCAGAGGGGCAGAGTTGACAAGGTTAAACTTCTAACCAGTATTCCTTGCTCAGTTTCTTGTTGTAAACAAGTAAACAATGAGGTCTTGTAAACCCACGGTTAATTAATGTAAGGCAATCGAAGACCCACCACTCCAGTAGTGGGTATCAGCAGCTGGTCCTTGCTGCAGAGATCAGATAGAGAAGTAAGCTAATCTTTGAACTGTAGGGTGATAGAGTGTAACCTCCCCATAGTGAGGGTACCCATAGATACCTATATCAGATAGGGCTTAAAATCTTCCTTTGAGTTTAGGGCTCTGGGGTTAGTGAATCCAATACCATCACACCCAAGCATTCATTTCTCATGAAGTTGCAATTCATTTATACATGTTTGTATTACCGTGCTGCATTTAAGACTCACAGTTTGGCTTCTTCTACAATGGAGAAAACCAGACGGTCAGTTTGCAGAACATAACCATTCAATCTGTCAGGTGTCCCCAGAGCTTCTAGTTCAATGTTACATAATACAGAAGAAGACCATTTCAGCCAAAATGCGACATCAAAGCAAATCCCATTTGCCAGCATTTGGCCTCTAATCTTCTAAACCTTTCCAATCCAATCACCTGTCCAACTGTCCTTTAAAATTTGTTCTTGTACCTGCCTCAACCATTTCCTCTGACATCTTATTCCATGTACATATCACTCTTTGTGAAAAACAATACACATTGCCTGTCACGATAATTGTATTTCCCATTCCTACCCCACCTCCGTTTTTGACCTCGTACAGTATTCCAATGATGCTGTAACCTTGAAAATGGCATCTCATCTACCTGTTAGACATACTGTAACCCTCAGTATACCTTCAGTATAGAACTCAACAATTTTAGATAATCAAGTTTTCCACTTTGTGTCAGTATTGACTATTAAGAAAGGCTGTCAGAACATAACAAAAAGCAATTGTCAATTGTCTGTTTTACTTTTTTTCCCTTCAGTTCTCATTTACTTCCTTCCAAAGAAATAACCGATAAATAACAAGTCTTCACTATCCCCCTTCATCAGGCACTTCCAGCACTTGTCATTATTTTATTTTGGTGTTCATCTTTGCTGTCTCCATCCCTCATCTTGCCCTTCACCTTAATATAGTTTTAATTTCTATAATTTTCTAGTTCAAGTGAAACATCATTGACTTGAAATATCAGC
The DNA here is from genome assembly GCF_030144855.1 of Hypanus sabinus. Lineage (NCBI taxonomy): Eukaryota > Metazoa > Chordata > Chondrichthyes > Myliobatiformes > Dasyatidae > Hypanus > Hypanus sabinus. The sequence continues at coordinate 40,936,146 of NC_082719.1, read as the reverse complement.
CCTGTTTCTTTCTTTAAAAATGTAGCTTGGCCTGCTGAGAATTTCCAGCAAATCATTTTCTGTTGCAGGAATGTGAGTCTGTCTCTTTACAAACCCTGTTTTGAAAGTTTAAGGTTTAATCTGATGACATTTCACATGGATGTCACTACATTGAAGGGAATTATTTGAGATGAGAGTTTCATAAATGGGTTGTTTTCCTGACAGCAAAGACATTTCAGAAGTGATCAAATTAATGTCTTCAAAATTCAAGGCAGTGTAATTGTAAATTGAATAATTATTTCACTCAGTAGGGGAATACAAAACAAAAATCAACTAAAGAGTTAAAAAGGGCCAATGAAACATAAGTAAATCCATTAGAGCAGAAATTAAATATGACTTGCAATGGGTCACTTATTTATGAAGGGAATATATTACAGGGAAAGAGGACTAAATTTCAGGTACGCAGTCAGAGAATAGAAGCTCATTGAGATAAGATTTATTTTGAAGAATTAGAATAACATTAATTGCAACCTATCTCAGACTATCGTTTTAGGCAGCCCAAAGTCAGGAAAACAAATAAAACAGTAGTTGCCGGAATGTGAAGCAAAGACAGAAATGCCAGAAATGCTCAGTCAGTCAAGCAGCATCTGTGAAAAAGAAAAAGAGCTTAACATCCATTCAATGGCTGTGTATCATTTCACCCAAATACAGACACTCCCTTTGTCCAACCAGTGCCTCCCCCAGCTTCTCTGCCACTTGGACTATCTTGCTTTCTCTCTCTGTAAAAATGAAATGTCTTTGACCTGAAATGTTAACTGGTATCTCATTCCATGGATCCTGCTTGACTGATTGAATTCTTCCTGCATTATTTGTTCCAAAGTCTCAAAATTCACCCTATTGAATTAAAGCAAGGAGTAGTAATTAAAAAGACAAACATTTACCAAGGCTAATAAAAAGCTTGTTTCACCAAATCATATTTTTTTAAAAATTATGTTTTTGGGATGTGGCCAACACCAGCAAATCAGTAATTTTAATTATTTACTTCCCTGAAAAGGAAAGAGGCTGGACCATTCAGAAATAGCAATTTGCCTTCGTTTTATTGCACTATGCTGAGCTGCTGCGTTCTCTGTTGTACTATGAACTAAGTTGGCAGTAACTTCATGCATAATTCTCCATGAGAATTTGCTGGATAAAGCAGGCTCCTACCTCAATGGGGTGGCAGAGCCTTCTATTTAGAAGCCCTGTCATGTGGTGATAGGAAGTACAAGCTGAAGCCAGGAAACGAGTGAAAGAAAATCAGTGCTAAAATATGGTATGTTTCTGAATGACTTTGTCATTGAAAAGCTGCCAGCAAGTTCTAGACTTCTATTGTAAAACTCCTGAACTTGCTAGCATTTACACCAGAAAATGTTGGATGTGCTACATGGAACAATAAGCATATTCTCTGAACATCTAATCAATGGACATTGAGTTACACAGTAATCCAAAATATTAATGACATTTTCTCCAAATGTAGGTTATCTGATTCTTTGCTGTTTGTTATAATGTTTTACAACATTGGATTTGTAATTCCTGCCTTGAGTTACCTTGAGTTGCCTTGAGTCTAGTATTCTAACTAGATACATATAGTTATGAGTGTTTCAGCCACTATAAATTTGATACTATTCAGATAAATCAGGTCCCCATTGTCTGCAGCAATTTTGTAGTTTCTTCATTTTTGTTTTCAATAATTGATTAACAATCCACAGGTTTGGAAGATTTCAGACTATGTAAGCTATATTCACGTTGCATGAGAAACAAGCTTCATAACATTTTATCCACAGAGAATTGTTCACTAAGCTTTGAAAAAAATTTGATTGATTTACATTATATATGTCAGTTGTTTTTAGTATTTTCAAAAATACAATTATTAGTTATAGCAGAATTGTATTGCATCTAAATTTAATTTCCTCTGCTGTTTGGATTTTTAGTTTTTAAGCATACATGTAGAATGTTCTGATGGTGCATCTGAGAGGTTGTTATGGTTGAAAATGGTTTGTGGCAGCAAAGTACATTTCACACAAGGGACAGTATTCTTTTGTCATACTCTACATTATGTAAAGTAATCTCTAAAATCCCTTCAAGGTGAATTAAATGCTGAATTTACAGGTCAGTTCAGTTTTTAATACTCATTTGTCAGCAACAAATTATAGAGCCAGTAGAAATATTTAATGTTCATTAAACACATACACAAAGGACTGAAACTGAACATCTTGCCAAAATCCTTATCAACTGTACCATGAAAGGAAGGGCTGTTGTTCATGCTTTAGTTCCCATGCTTATGTGGAATTCTGCCACAGTAAAATGCCTGAATAGGGTAGATTTATGATTTTGTGCTTTGGGAGAGTCATAGTTCCAATTTCAATGTCATCAGACTGCATAGTATTTCTTATGTGACTAGAATGGATTATTATTTCATTATTAATTGGATTCATCAAATATATTGTGATGCTTTTATAATTTCCTGTTAAGTAAAAGCAAATATGAGAGTAAATGCACCTGGCACATATTAAATTACATTCAAAATATGGGATCAATGGGCACTCAGCCATTTAAATAATAAAAGGTGCTGGGTTTCTGTCAATGCCCTTTCAAACATGTATATCTTGGTGCTTGTATCAGAATTTGAACATTGAATCTGTCAATTCATTTTGCTGTTAGGCATCATTTAGCAGCAGAGTTCAGTCTTGCTGTAATTCCCCAGAGCATGGAATTAACCTTTTAAACCCTGCACCACTTTAGACCTGACACAGCATCTGACACCCTCCTGATATCAATGTGAACTGTAGAGAGAATGAAGAGGCAAAGGCAAAGGTGCACTTCTTCTTTTGAAATTATTTTGGTCTAGTTCAGGGGTCGGCAACCCGCGGCTCCGGAGCCGCATGCGTTTCTTTCATCTCTGTGCTGCGGCTCCCTGTGGCTTTGGAAAATAAATGATGAGTATTTAATTAAAATGTATTTTATGTTAGTTTGTTAGTTTTTGAAATGTAATTCTAAATTTGAAGATTATGGTGATCTTGTACAATATAAACAAAACGTTGTGGCGACCCATTTCCTGGCACATCCGAACCGGCTCACAATTAGTCAGCGTTCCCGCTAAGGGAGATAGCCTACGGGAGTTTGTGAGTACGTGTCTGTTGGAGCATCCACGCCCACGGGGGGGGGGGGGGCGCGGGTTGAGGGAGGCTTAAAAGCAAGGCTGTTTAGTTCGAATAAAGTTATCTTTGACTGCAGTTCACCGACTCCATGTCGTTATTTTAGCGCTGCGTGTAGCACACCGCTACAACGTGTTTTTATCGCTATTAATATACGTCACCACTGCCAATGCCTGACACCAGCCACACCCCTAAGCATCGATCCATCCCTACTGAATACAACTGCATTGGCAGGTGTGAGTCAACCTGATCTTGAGATGGAACTGGCCGACATAGCCGACAAAGACATATGGGTGTCCAAGTTTAGATGCTTGACAGCAGACCTTGAAGATATTGCCCGTCAGAAGGCCGTTCCTGCTCAGAATCACAACTGGAGATTTATTGAAAACCTCCACAAACTGGAAAATCTTGTGTTCGAAACATGGAATGCTATCTCCAACATTTATGTAAACATTAAAAAGTATGCGCTTGGAGTCCTGTCGATCTTTGGATCCACATATGTATGTGAGCAGGTGTTCTCCAACATGAACTTTATTAAAAACAAACATTGCGCACGCCTCACAGATGACAGCTTGCGATCCTGTGCAAAGATGAAGGTGACGTCATACAGCCCTGATGTGCAGACGCTGTGCGCTGAGGTCCAGGAGCAGAAATCCCATTAACCAAGTATGATAAATATTTTAATTGCCTATTATTTTATGTATATTCATATTTTTTCATGGTTCAGTGAAATAGTCCTTTTATTTTTCAGGTTGACAGCTGGCTGACGTTATTTTTGGTTTGCTGCTGGTGGACAATTTAAGTTCGGCGTTTTTCATAAATACAAGAAGGACTCAAATAGACATTGAGTATTTTACTTAAAAGTAACCTTCAACCCAACGTCTTTTTTTCAGAGTTCAAAATGTTTTTGTTGCATGCAGAAATGTAATTTCGTTTTCTCCGCAGGAGTTCATCGATTTCATAAATGCAACACAATATAGTTTGTTTATACATAGCATAAAGGCAAAAAAAAATGTTGTATGCAGTGTTATTTCATTTTAAATGTCAAATGGGTTTTGTGGCTCCCAGTGTTTTCGTTTCTGTGGGAAACGGGTCCATATGGCTCTTTCAGTGGTAAAGGTTGCCGACCCCTGGTCTAGTTGAATGTTCATAATTAGTTACAGGTATATAGAAACATAAAAAACATAGAAAACTTACACCATAATACAGGCCCTTCAGCTCACAAAGCTGTGTCGAACTTGTCCCTACTTTAGATATTACCTAGGATTACCCATAGCCCTCTATTTGTTTTGTTTTATGTACTTTCAGTTAGCCTAATAAACATAATTGTTAGATATTTATTTTGCTTTTTATGTTTTATTCTTCCATTCCAGTGAAATTAGGCCTTGCAAAAATGGCATACATCTCTTAGCAGCGAGATATTGTGGTTAGTGGCCCATATTATCTACAAAGATAAAATCAGTTCCATCTTTTCACCAACATTTGCCTCCAGGGCAGAATTCCCAAACAAGAGCCAAATGATTGGATAGTCAATGACTGCTTTCCTGTCCACTGCTAGTCTCCATCAAGTCTGGTTGTAAAATACAGTGAGTTATAGTTTCTCTGCAATTATTCTGGGAAATCTCCCAACCTTACCTGTAAATAATTAAGATCTCAGAGCAAATAAAAATCATATTAAATAGTCAGGACTTGAATTTCCCAATTGGCACCAAAACACCCGGAATGAAGAGATTATTACTCCACTACAGGTTGAACCATTTTTTTTACTGTACAGTTTTGTTTTAATTTTTATGAGGGTAATGCAAACATAGTTCCTGGCCATGATGCAGGATTGACAAATGGGAATTTTTCCCTTTCTTTACTTTCTTTGTTGTTTTTCAACAACTAGTAGACAGGAACACATCCACCACAATTCTGAGCACTTCTGCTCCACAAGTTTGTGTCCGCAGGGCCCCTAATCTACTTCCTGTGCACATATGACTGTGTGGCAAGATTCTATTCTAACTCCATCTGCAAGTTTATAGATGATACCAGTGTAGTGTCAAGTAATGATGAGTCAGAGTACAGGAAAGAGATAGAGAGCTTATTAACATAGTGTCATGGTACAACCTTTCCCTCAATGTTGACAAAACAAAAGATCTGGTCATTGACTTCAAGGAGGAGGATAGTACACACGTTTATAGTATACCTATTTATAGTATACCATTGGTGTAGGGACTGAGAAGGTCGAGAACTTCAAGGTCCCAGGAGTGAACATCACCAGTAGCTCATTCTGATTCAACCACATTGACATCACAGACAAGAAAGCATACCAACACCTCTACTTTATCAGGAGGTTATAGAAATATAGTCTGTCCCATCGAGCTTTACCATTTTTTTCAATACTCTATCAAAAGCATTCTCTCTAGATGCATAATTGCTTGTGGCACAAGTGCTCTGCATGTGACCACAAGAAAATGCAGAGTTGTGGACACAGCTCAGCAGATTGTGGAAACCAGACTGCTCTCTATGGATTGTGTCTACATTTCCTGCTACCTCAGTAAAGCCACCAGCATAATCAAAGGCCCCATTGTCTCTTCTCCACACTCCCAATGGGATAAGAAACAAAAACATGAATGTATTTTCCCCCAGGCTCAAGGACAGCTTCCATCCTACTGTTATCGGACACCTGAATGACATCCAAGTATGATAAAATAGGACTCTTGATCTCACAGCTACTTGTTATGATATTGCACCTTATTGTTTATCTGCACTGAGCTGTTCCACTCAGTTCTGCATTGTTATTGTTTACCTTATTCTATCTCAATGACTCGATCTATATGAACAGTTTGCAAGACAAGCTTTTCATTCTATCTCAGTACAGGAGACAATAATAAACCAATTCCAATTTCTTTCCATGGATTGTCAAACATGCAAATCTTAGACTTCCTAAAAAAATTTGGAGCTTTGAATCTGCCAGTTTACTTTGTTGATAGACAAGATTCTAACAGCCAAGTACAGAGTATGGGAAACCACATCTCAGATTTTACAGCATACCAAGCCTTTTATCAGATCTGAGGGTTCAGTCAATCTATTCCAGGTTATGGGAGAAATGGGGGACAAAGTGCAAGGTGAGTTTCCTTCTTTAAGGCAATTCTGATTTAATTGATTCTAGTCATAATTATTTGTCTTATATGTTTTTAAGTTAATAACAATGTTTTATTATTCACTTATGTAATAATGATTTGTAAATGCTTTTATATGGATATTCTTTGGATGATTTGAAGTCACTTGATCGGTGTGCTCTTGTTTCGGTCGAGCATAGTAGAAAGCAATTCCATATTAGGAACTACAATCAATAAGATCCAGCCCATGAGAAGCATCCACAAAAACATGAGTTAATCCATAATGGAACTTTGAAAATCACAAAGTAACTTCATAATTTCTTCTTTTTTTATTTATATTTACAGTTTTGGGCGGTGGTTGAATGCTTTCTTTATTTTTTAAAAAAATATTTTAATGGTTGGCTTGCAGTTTCTTAGTGGGAGGGAGGAGAAGATACTAACTTTATATGGTTCTATTCTGGGTGCTGTTTCCTTATTATTGTGAATTATACTATTGATATGTTTATTTTCACTGTATTAATTCTCATTTTGCTGTTGGGTTTTTTTCCATTGTAGTTAGTTTGTAGAAATGCATAAAAAATAAATTTTTAAAAATTGCATCTGTTTATTCTTAAATGATAGTTACAAATGAAAACAAAAGGATCATTTAAAGAGAACCTCCATGTATTAATGCAATGTCTGTGTCACTTCCTCAGACGATCCAGTTTACATTGAAGGCAGAGAAGGTGAACCAGCAGCTAGTAAATCTCACTATTATTTTAAAATTATGCCTCTTATCTGCAGAGGGCTATTAATCTCTCCCTGTCTAGGGGAAACTAAGTCAAGAAATAGTTGATGTTGCAGGGAGAGTTACTGCCCAATAACCTTAAGCCCTGATTTTACATTACATCCTTTGGAATTGTACTTCAATTACAGGCTTTTGAAATTCAAAATATATTACATTCAATGGTCCCCTCAGAAAACATCAAAATCAATAAGACCACAAGTATGTTTCATAAATTGTGCTGTTTTTGGACAATATCACAATGAGTTTCTAAGAGCTCCATTCATCTAGACGTTCTAATAAGTTCCACCATTTCCAATGCACTACCATGAGTCACCCACCCTCATCCACCAACCCCTGTCCCATTCTCGTAGAAGTCAAATGGTAAGTTTTCAAGTTTGTTCATTCTGCAACTTTGACTCTATAATCACAGTAGTAACTGCTTCAGAAACTCTGGATTACCTTGTTCATCAAAGAGATCCAAGTAAACCATGATGCCCCTGACCACTCTGCATAACCAATGATCGCCATATTGATTTCTCTAGTAGAGGCCTGCTGCCAGCATTGGACCACTGATATATCTGTGCAATGAATATTCCAGCAGTTACATGCTGGAGAAAGCAGTCGCTATTAATTTAAGCATAATTTTGTAATTTGTTATACGCAGTAAATGCAGCAGGAACACAAAGCTCAGGCACCATCTACTGAAAGAAACAAACAGTTGACGTTTCGGGCCGAGACTCTAGGTCAGGACTGGAAGAGAAAGGGGAAGATGCTAGACTAAGGTCAAGATAGAGGGTGATATCTGAAGCCAGGTGGTTGGGGGATGGGGGTTGAAGTAAAATGCTGGGAGTGGGTAGGTGGAAAGGAAAGTTGTTGAGATTGGAAAAAGCATAGGTGTAATCAATACCTATAACACTTAATCACCCACTCACATAATTCCCCCTCAGCTGGCTTCATTTATCACCTTCTAGCTTGTACTCCTTCCCCTCCCCCCACCTTCTTATTCTGGCTTCTTCCCCCTTCCTTTCCAGTCCTGATGAAGGGTTTCAGCCCAAAACAACAACTCGTTATTCCTTCCCATAGTTGTGGCCTGACCAGCTGAGTTCCTCCAGTACTTTTGTGTGCACCACTCTGGATTTCCAGGATGTGCAGAATCTCTTTTATTTATGTTCTAAAATACTTAGGCAGTGTTTTAGTCCTGATAAGGCTTCTTCGCTTGGCCCTTGCTCCTGTTTTGACAATTTTATTGGCACTGCTTCTTGCACTCCTACAGTATTTAAAAATGTCTTAAAATGTCTACAGTATTTAATTAATGACAAATTTTCCCTCATTCTCAATTGATGCATCGGTAGGTCTTCCCTTCCAGTATAATGTATGTCTCCATCCATGAGGCCAGATTGACAATCAATATCTATTACAGGGCTATAACACCCACAGTTGTCTCAGATCAGAACCAGACTCAGAATCACTTTATTGCCAGTATGTGAAACACACCAGAAGTGAATGTGGTTCGGTACCAAGCATAAAGCACAGGACAATACCATAATAGACAATGCAATAGCAACCAACAGTTTACGAGACAATAGTGGAAACAGCTTTGAGCAATCAACTATTGGAAGAAATACCAGTTATCAAACTTAAATAAATGTGAACATATGAGCAGACTCAATAATTATCAAAGTAACAAGGAGAGCACAAATACCATTTAATCGATGCTGTGCAGGGACAGCTAGGTTATTACACTGAGTGAGCTTTGCTGAGAAGCTAGATAGCTATGAGAAAGAAGCCTCGAGGATGATGTGAAGTCTTGGTGGTGAGAAACTTGTTATATCTTCCTGATGGCAATTTGGTGAATAGGTTACTGCTAAGGTGGGTGGAGTCAGCGGTAATTTTTCCAGACCTTCTCTCTGCTCTGACGATGAACAGGGTCTTTTAATGCCAGTAGCTGACAGTTAATGATCTTTCCTGCTGGGTGGACCATTTACTGCAACCTGGACTTGGAGAGGGAGGAGGCAGCAGGAAATCAAATAATGATGGAGCTGGCCATTACACTCTCAGTGATGGCTGAGTAAAGATCATTCAGGATACATCCTGAGATGTTAAGATTCCTAAGTTGGCATAGGAGAACAATCTCTGCTGGGCTTTCCTAGTGATGAGTGTAACACACTTCTTCCACTTCAACGTATTGGTAACGGTAGTCTCTAGGAATTTGAATGACTTGACTACAGAAACATCATGATCATTAATTTCCAATGCAGTGGTGGTGGTGGTGGGGGGGGGGGGGTTTCAAAGATAGGGGGTTGTGGCAGAACAGTCCTCATTTCCATTGTCTTGAGAGCATTATGCTCCAAGTTCTGCAAATTGGTCTACCTCTCCTTGATAGCACGTCACATCATTATTAGAGATGACACCAACTACAAGTGTGTCATCTATGAACTTTAGGATCTTAATGAATTTGTCTGTGGAGGTACAGTCATTTGCTTAAAGTGAGAAGAGCAGGGATAAAAGAATACAGCACTGGGGAAAGACTGTGCTTATAGACATTGAATCAATAGGTAGGGACTCTGCCTTACATCTTGCTTTTTTCTTGTCTGGAAGTTCGTAGTCCACCGAGAGATACTGTGGCATACAACTAGCTGGATTAGCTTGAGGTGGAGCAACTCTGGAACAATAAATAGTGTTGAAGGCAGAGCTAAATAGTGCTAAGGCAGAGAAATCAAAATCTTCAGATAGGTGTTGAGTCCAAGTATTGAAGAATGTAATAAAGGCAAAAATTAACTGCAACCTCAACTGAGCAACTGCAGAGGGTCAAGTAGAGGATCAGTGAAGGATTTAAGGTAGGCCAACAGCAGACGTTCAAAGGTTTTCAAAACTACTGAGGTCAGAGCCACTGGCCTATAATCATCAAGTCCAGATATTCTTCCTCTTATCCCACTTCATGCAAGAACTCCATACTACCTATTCATTTCCTGTCTCTGGTGGCAAGACTTAACTCGTGCCTCTGAGATGCTTTCTTTATTCTTTATTCATGGCTTCCGCTTTATCCAAGTTGACAGAAAGGTTTCTATTTTTTGCACTTCTCTCAAAGTATGTACAGAGTTCCCAGAATCTTCATCTTTGACTACATCACTCCCCATCCCCAACATTCTACAGATCATTCTCCGCAATTTCTGTTGTCTTCAATGTGCTTCCATGATAATACATCCTCCCCTTCTCTTCCATCATTCTGAAGAGACCATCCACTTCACAGCTCCCTGGTTCACTCTGCCATCCCCACCAGTCACTCTCTTCATGACATTTTCCATTGCACTGCAGGACATGTAACATCTGGTAGCTTATCGCATCCCTTCTCACAGTCTAGGAGCCCAATATTCCTTCAAAATGGAGTTTTGTATTTAGAGTACTCTGTTAAGTGCTCACAGTGTTGTCGCCTTGATATATGTTAAAAAAAAAACAGAAATTGGATGTCATTTTCAGTCTAGGCATATTATAGCTTTCAAGATTCGATATTAGATTTGATGATTTCAGATGATTCATGGTTTCCTCCATGTACCAGGACTAGCTGCTTCTGCAGAGTCATTATCCATCTATAATGCCTGTTTAGTTTCTCCACTCTCCATGGACACTGCATGGTGTGCGGGGCACTCCTAACCTTTTCTTTTTCATTTCAAATTTCAGACACATTTCTGATCTGCATTTCATGAATTTTATATGATATTTCGTTCTCACTCTCACTTCATTAACCTGTTAACCAAACAATGCTCTGAACATTGGGATCACTTGTTCAGAGATAGTTCATTTGCCCAATTCATTACTCCTCAAACTTCTCGATAAATTTAATCTACCCTGCTTTTCTCCATTCCCAGTTTTGATGAAAGGTCTAAAAGGGGACTCGAAACTTAACCACTGTTTTTGCAGATGCTGCCTGAACGCTTGAGGGCTTACAGCCTTTTCTCTTCTTATAGTTTTTCAGCTTTTCAATTTTAACTTAGGTAGCTCATTTTGATACTATTCTGACATCTACAGACTGTCCTTTTAAATAAAAGAATACCCTCTAAATGGTGGGGGCACACCTCCTTGGTACTGTGATTGTTCAATGACGGTCATGGGTTACACATCAAAGCTCTATTTTATGTCAGATAAACTAGGTAACCTGCATTAGTGTGAAGTACCCAGTTCAACTTCCCGATGTATGTTCTCTCTGTCAGGAATCATCTCTACAGTGATCTAATGCAGGTTAGCTCACATTTATTCACAAGATATTAACCAATCCATTTTAAGGATCAGTTAATATTTCAGAAGCATTTACTGAATCTCTGTGCTATATGGAAGGGCTGAGTAACAAACCCTTCCTCTGCTCAAGTCTCTCAGTACATGCAAACAGTTAAGTTTACTAAAAGCCAGTAAATTGTGCTCAGTTGTTAATTGACTTCCTGGATGGCTAATTAAGTTATTGCTGGAAACCAAGTACTGGTAAAGAAAAATAAAAGTCCATTAAGTGCTCAATTTTCCTGTTTTAAACACCTGAAACAAATTCTATTAATTTATTTCACGTTAATTCTTTATAGAAAATGCATAGTCCTTTTGTCACTACTGGAAGATTATTCACAGATTGAAGGTAGAGGCAAACACAGAATATAGGCTTGCATTGGCCAGCTCATGAATCAATAATAGAAATGGATTGAAGATTCGCACAATAATGACCAGTCTGTGAAGCATTTGGCATATTTTCAACTTCAATATCAAAATGAACCGTTGCAGTTTCTATCTTCATGCTCATTAATACAAAGCACCAGGTAATCCGAGGTTCACATTGCTTCAAAAGAATCAAAGGGAACAAATTACTGCTGGTCTACCTTACAGAAGAGAACTAATTAAGACAACATCACAAATCTATCTTTTGAACATCAAATGTACCCACACTGCACAAAATATAGTGCATTAGCTTAAAAATCTTAATCACCAAAGGACAAATTAATTAGTTCTGATTCAGGATTTCTATCCAGGACATTGACATTTTTTCCTCTGAGGGATACTGCACTGAGTTCCTCCAGCAACTTGTTTGTTGGTCAAGATTCCAACATCTGCAGTTCCTTGCATAAATAAAATAATCAGATCACCGAACTTCTGGATGTGATAAAAATACAAATAAAAGAGGAAAAATATACAATGAAATCTCAAATATGCATGCATATTTGATTCTTTCATGAGGAGAATCAACCTCAAAAGATATGAAACTACCTCATTTGTAGGTAGTGCAAAGCATTTCTTGCTTTTTTGACTATCATTTGGTATAGGTATTAAATAAAAGTACAATTTTTCTTGGTAGAAGGAGACAAACTGGCTTTACTTTTTTTTTAATTAAGTGCAATTGTGAACAATAGCCATATCAGAATGCTGATCAAGTCAACTAATTCCTGGAGAGAACTCTGATAGGCCAATCAGATGGTTCACTGCTGTTCTGCGATAGAACACAAAATAATGATATGTACAATTAAGAAACATTAAAAATAGTAGAAATACTGGAGTCATGATGATCATGATGAAGTCTGCTGGACAGACACATTTATACACATGCTGTCCTCCATAATTCAGAGAGATTGAAGGATAAGGTTACAGGGTGACAAAACGAGACAGGAGCACTTGGAGCTAAAAACTAACCCCTACCAGGTGAAACCAGCACCTGATCTTTCTGCACCGTTCTCCAGCAGTTTAAGGACTAAGTCCAGCTGGAACATAACTCAATATGAAAAATATTGATCTACAACAAATTTTAGGCAATTGGCTAACTGTAAATCCTGCACTAGTATTCTGTTTTTTTGGATAATTGAACTGCAACTAGTTAACAAGGCTCCAAGGAAAGTACAGTAATTAGAAAACATGGATCTGATTAATCTCTCAAAATCAGCAAGCACTGGGAATGATTGGCGAATATCAGCTACTCAGGTTGGCAAACTTATGGCACACACACCTAGGATGGCATGTTTAAAAATTTTGTTGACATGCAATTCTTTAGACTCTACCCATGATTAAAAAAGATGAATTTTTTACAACCCTCTACCACAACGGCTTGTTGCTAGCTAGACACTTGTAAGAAAATGTGATGTTGAATGACACATTTTCAAATTCTCACAGACGTGGTGGACATGCTAGTGCAGCAAGGGAGGAATGGTCTTGGCCTTGGGGACAGTACACCAGCCTGGAACAAGGCTGCTCTGTCTCAGAGGTGTAGGAGATGTGTCAGCAGGAGGAGGTGGCAAGGTGTGCAAAGGCCGTCGATCAGGCAATGCAAGGACAATAGATGAGATGGGAGGGAGCGGAGAAAAGAAAGATCTCCTGGAGAGAGCTACGGGTGAGGGAGGCATTCAGAGCAAGCTTCACAATCAGGGCTGCCTACGATGTCTTGCCGTCTCCCATGAATCTCAGCCAGTGGTATGGAGAGGACCCCACATGCTCCCTCTGCCTGACTTCAGCAACACTAAAACACAGACTGGTGGGCTGCAAGACCAACCTCACTCAGGACCGATACACCTGGTGGCACAACCAGGTGCTACAGTGTCTTACAGCGGTGCTGGAAAGTTGGCAGTCAATCGTCAATGCTCTTCCTCCCCCTTCATCCCACTGGCTGTTAACAGCATTTGTCAGGAAGGTGAGGCTCACGCCAGACTATCTACATCAAGACCAGACACCGGGCGGCTAGGCCGGGCACGTGATTGGAAGATGGTGGCAGACTTAGGCCAGAGACTCTGCTTCTCAACTGAAATCATGGAAATTAACCTCAGACCAGACCTTGTGCTATGGTCGGCCTCGCTCCATCTCGTTTACAGCATCGAGCTTACAGTGTCCTGGGAGGATGCAGTGGAGGAGGCCTACGAGCGCAAGAAGTTGAGGTACGCTGAGCTTGCAGCTGACATGCAGCAACGTGGCTGGAAAGCAAGGGTGCGACTGGTTGAAGTAGGCTGCAGAGAATTTGTAGCTACATCAACATCAAGGCTGCTCCTGGAGTTGGGAATGTGACAGGCAGTCAAAGACCTCTCCAGAGCTGCTGAAAAGGGTTGTCAGTGGCTCTGGATGAAGTGAAAAGATTCCATCTGGGCTGCCAAGTGAATGAATGGCATCTAGGGGGTGAGCCCAGGACACCTCTGGAAGTGTCGTGGGCCTATCAGCAAAACACTGTGGAAAGAGGGTGCCCACTTGATAACCCAGAAGATGCCACCACTCATTTGGCTACCCCGCAGAGTCTAAGCAGCATGTCTCAGGAGGGCAAGTAAGGAATATTAACATCTAGTCCTACATAACATACCAAGACAGTAAACAGTTGGGCCATTTGACATTGGCTTTGCCTATTACTTTTTCCTTCTGTCATTTGTGAACGCTAGATATTTGGTGTTAATATTGACTTTAATTGAATTGACTTTATTATTTACATCCTTCATATACATGAGGAGTAAAAATCTTTATGCTACATCTCCAGCAAAATGTAAGTAATGGTAAATACTGCAATAGACATTTTATTTATATTAGTAAAAATTTGTTACTTAAGTTTATTGGTGTGATTCTTAAATCGTGTTTATCTTTTCCAAAGTGTCAGAAACAGAAATGCTCAAATGATAGGAGAAGCAGTAGAGACTTTCAGAAATGGTGCAGTGAAAGTTTCAACATGGTTAAAAAGGATGATTAAGTATTATCTTTTGAAACTGCGTGCAGGGCATCCTCTGTCAAGCAGCTTTATGAAACTTTTCATAAAAGACTTTGTGATAAATTGATCAAAACAAGACAAAACAAACATTTCTTGAGAAATCAGCAAAAAAAGCCAGTCAGATACTTTAATGACATTTATTCCAAGTAGTCACATCTCAGCTGCAGCTAATTTTTAAGGTTTCAAAGATCATTGCTCGACGTGGATGGAGAATAGTGATGGAGAATATAGGAAAGAATCATGGCTAGAGTGTGCTCTTTTCCTTTTTGATGATTTTCCGGAAAAAGAAACAAAAACATTTTAAGGATTTTGCAGTAAACAGAAACTCAGTAAAGGATAGCTTTTGACAACTGAAAAACTTTCTTGTCAAGAATTATATGATGTTGTGCGGATTTGTAAATTGATGGGTTTTTCTTTGGCAGATTTTCCTCACATTTAAATGATTTAATCACTATTATACCACCAGCAAAAGTGACTACCACCACATCCCACGCCTACATGTTGGAAAGACTGATCGCCAGGCTGTACTTCTATTGCCGGGGTGTATAGACCGAGATTAAAAACTGGAGCAGCAATAGTGAGGACCAAGGAGATATGGTCAAAGGAGGCACGGGAACACATACTTTGAGTTAGTGGTTTGGGCAGTATTCATCTTTGAATCTGAATGATACACTACAGTTGTCACCAACTTCATCAAGGCCTGTGTAGATCAGTGTGTGCCTTTGACAATATGGCGGCAGACCCAACGCAAAGCCATGGATGAACAAGGAGATTCAGTCTACTGAGGGCCAGGTCTGTGGTATTCAAGACCAGTAATCCAGAACTATACAAGAAGTATGGGTAAGGCCTACAGAATGGCATTTTAAGAGTAAATAAAAACAATTTTCATTGAAGTTAGAGTCAGAATCAGATGCATGTCGGCTCTGCCAGGGTTTGCAAGCCATTACTTCTCGTAAAACAAAACCTAACATCATGAATGGCTAACGTGAGGAAATCTGCAGATGCTGGAAATTCAAGATACACACACAAAATGCTGTGTTCCACCAGCATTTTGTGTGTGTATCATGAATGGCTATGATGCTTCAGTCCCAGATGAACTCAACACCTTTTATGCACACTTTAAAAGGGAGAATAGAACTACAACTGTGTGAATCCCTGTGATCTTTGTCTCAGAGGCCAATATCAGAACATCTTTCAAGAGACTGAACCCTCACAAGGCAACAGACCTTATTAGTGTACCTGGAAGGGCAATGAAAACCTGTGCCAACCAACTAGCAGGAGTGTTTCAGGACATCTTGAATCCCACACTGCTGCAGTCAGAGGTCCCCACCTGTTTCAAAAGGGTGACAATCATACCAGTGCCCAAGGAGAACAGGGTGAACACCTTCAATGATTCTCTCCCTGTTGCACTCATCTCTACTGTGATGAAGGGCTTTGAGAGGTTGCTCATGACCAGAATAAACTCCTGTTTAAGCAAGGATCTGGTCCCTACAAGTTGCCTATCACCACAATAGTTCTACAGTGGATGATATCTCACTGGCTATCCTCTTGGCTTTGTATCACCTGGACAATAGCAATTCCTATGTCAAGCTGCTGTTTATTGATTATAGCTTAGAATTCAACACAATCATACCCTCAGTTCTAATCAACAAGCTTCAAAACCTGGGCCTCTGTACCTCCATCTGCAACTGGATCCTTGACTGCCTTACCAGGAGGTCACAGTCAGTGCCAAATGGAAATAATATCTCCTCTTTGCTGGCAATCAAAACTGACACACTTCAATGATGTGTGCTTCACCTACTGTTGTACATCCAGGACAGTGTGGCTAGGCAGAGCTCAAACACCAGCTTTAAATTTGTTTATAATGCAAGTATTGTTGGCAGAATTTCAGATGGTGTCGAGGAGGTGTACAGGAATGAGACAGTTCAGCTTGCTGAGTGCTGCCACAAAAACTTTGCACTTAACATTAGTAAGACCAAGGAATTGACTGTAGACTGTAGAAAGGGAAAGTCAAGGGAACACACACTAGTCCTCATCGAGGGATCAGTATTGCAAAAGATGAGCAGTTTCAAGTTCCTGGGTGTCAACATCTCTGAAGATCTAACCCTAGGCCCAACATATTAATGCAGTTACAAAGAAGGCAAGGCAATGGCTATCTTTCATTAGGAGTTTGAGGAGAGTTGACATATCAAAAAGACTGTTGTAAATTTCTACAGATGTACCATGGAGAGCATTCTAACTGCTTGCATCACCATCTAGTATGGACAGGCCACTGCACAGGATTGGAAAAGCTGCAGGAACTCAGCCAGCCTCGAGACATCTTCTAAAGATGATGCTTCAAAAAGGCAGCATCCATCAATAAAGACATGCTATCTTCTCATTTCTACCATAAAGGAGGAGGCACAGGAGCCTGAAGACACACACTCAATGTTTCAGGGACAGCTCCTTCCCCTCTGCCATTAGTGTTCTGAACAGACAATGAAACCAAGACAATGCAACTCTACCTCACTTTTACTTTGGTCCCTTTTTCCACTACTTAATCAGTGTATTTTTTTAATATATTTTTTTATAATTTACAGCTTTTTAAATCATTCTTATGTATTGCACTGTACTACTGCAGCATTACCACACATTTCATGACATGTGCAAGTGATACTAAACCCGAGTCTGATTCTGAATTACAAGTAACTAGCAAAACACTTTATGTTATGTTGGATAATATAAAAGCTTTTGGAATAAAACCAGAAGTATTTAAAATTGATGATGAAAATATGAAAATGTTTAAGTATCTTCCAAACCTATTGCAAAACAGACTTTGAAATTCCTGAAAAATCAGACACTTGGAACCAATTTGAACACACGCTCTCAAAAAAGTTGACCCCTGACCTATATAATACAACGGAGTTGACATTTGCAAAAGCTGGAACTCTGAAAAAATATATAAAATGGTTGAAGTCATCAGCAGATTATGATTATGAAGTATCTATATAAAGATAAATGGGGTTCAAGGCACAATATTCCATCTTCCCAAATCTAAAACTCACATTTTTAAAAAAATTCTACTTCAATTCAGAGATGGTATTAAGGATCAGCAATATAGAATAATGACCACCATTATAAACCTGAGCCAATAAAGTACATTAGCTTGGAGTCTCCTTCAATCTCTATCAGCACAAGTAATATTAAGTATAAACAGGTGACAGGTTGAGCTAGTGACAATGAATGAGAGCTAGTGGAGCTGCTTTCTTACAGCTCTAGTGACCCAGGTTTCATCAGATGCTTTCCAGATGGAGTTTGTTCATTCTCTTTGTAACCATATGTGTCTCCACAATGTTTTGTTTCAACCCACATCCAACAAAGGGTAGTTGGTTCAGGTGTTGAGGGGTGGAATCTGAAGAGGAAGGTAGGGAGAATAAAATTGGTGCTTGATTGTAAGCATGGAGTTAGTGGGCTGAAGGACCTGTTTGCTTGCTGTAGACTCTGTTACTAAGAAATCATGTGATTTCCATTGGTTGATCTTGCAACTTAAACAGAGAAGTTGTTCTGTGATTTATAATCTGCATACTGTACCATGATTTTAGTGGAATAAACATATAGAAAAACCGCCTCTTGGCAGACATGAGCTAAAGTCAGCCTTAAGTCTGTTTCTTTTAACAAGATTATAGATTTTGTCATGCATGCTTTCCTAAAACATGCATAGCAATTAAAGTGAACTTTTCTTGTTATCTGCCAAGTTTGGCATCAAAACTCATCCTGTCAGTCACAATGCCTTGGTGGTTTTCTCTTACTGAAGCTGTTAGATGCTTGGTTGAATTTTGGACACCATTTACAAAATTTCTGCCCAGTGTAATCTCTGGAGTAAAATCGCTCAGACAGAACAATTTCAACAAAATATTTATTTTCTCTCACCTAATTGTACACACCTTTGGTTCTTCATTCCACTTCTGTTCACACTTTTGCACCTCATGGTTTTTTTACACTGACCAGCCCATTCCTGAGCCAAGCAAGAAGTCATTATGAAAGCAGCCTACAGTGTTCCAAAAGTCAAGCAAGAATATTGTATGAATAATGTTTCTTAGCAGCATGGAAGTTTATTGGTTAAAAAAAAAATCAGTCTTTCCATGTAGGTCTTTGGTGTTGTTTCATCAGTTATTATCAGAAGAAAACTGATAAAACTGATGAACTGAAAACAGATTCAGCACTTAAACTTGTATGGTTCAATTAATAAATTTGTGTTTGAAGGTACATTTAATGGGTCAGCAAAGAGTGCATCGTCAGCCTTGGGAACAAGACTTTTCATCAATATCATCTCAAGAGGACAGGGATTGAGAGAAAAAAAGCTGCAAATGCTGAAAAATGGAAATAAAAGCAGTATGTGCAGGGGGAACTCAGTGGGTGGCATTGCATATTTGGAAAGACAAATAGTGAAGTAACCTTTATCCATTCTGAGTTGGCACATTAATTTCTCTCTGTACTGCTGCCTTCTGACCTGCCGGACACTTTCAGCACTGCTTTCCTTCTCCAGAGCAGAAAGGCATTGCATGGGATGGGTCTTACAGAATGTGCAATGCATTGGATGGACTTTTGTTACTGGGCCTTTGCATTGAGTGAGAGATTTGACATTTGCACAAGTTGTATCCTGAGGAGCAGATAATGCACTTGAATTGACCTGGTGCTTGACAGCCTCAGGGATTGGGTGAATGCTGATGATAATGACTCTGACCTCCAATCTGTAGCTACTGTCTCCACAGTCATTTAATTGTTTTCCACAATCTTCAACTTGGATCATGATGTTATTGACATTCATTTTATGGTATTGGTTCAGGAAAATCAGATAGATGTATCAATTTCAATAGGAAAACTTAATTTTCCTATGGGATACAGCAATCTTTATAACATTTGAAAGTGCTGGCAACACAAGTCTATATGGACTGTCATTGAAATATTGGAATCAATGTGCCAAGGCAATTTTTAATCTTTTCCTATTTAAACATAGCCTGCAAAAGACTGAAGCAGCCTTTGTTTTGACACATGGCTGTCAAAGTTGCTGATCTAAGTTGTTTTCCAATAGCAGCCAACGTATTCAATCAAAAATTAGTGTGCTTGACAAACCCATCTAGCAAGCCATCAAACAATAAGCAAGTACGTGCTTTACCAGTTGGGATATTTGTCTTGCATTTCTATCACTTCAGCGGCTTTTTTTTTCTTTGTGTTCTGTTAATTTAATTGTCATCCTTATAAAACAGCCGTGGAAAAAGGAGGGCCCCTCCACTACAATCTTGATATGAATTAAATGCAATCAGATTTAATATTACTGGTATATGGCATTAAATTTGTTGTTTTGCTGCAGCAGAACATTGCAATACCAAGTAATAAAGATTATAATTTCACAACAAGGATATAAAAATATATTAAATAAGTAGTGTGAAAGAGAGGGAACAAAATACTGAGGAGATGTTCATGGGTTTATTGTCCATTCAGAATTCTTACGGGGAAGGGGAAGATGATATTCTGGAACCATTGAGTGTGTATCCTCAGGTCCCTCGACTGTGACGAAGTATTGGACTATCCAAGACTAGAATTGAGACACAATTTTGAGACTGAGATGAGAACAGGGTTCTTGACTAGATGCAAGATGAGAACCTGACGAGACTAGATGAGAATCCAAATGAGAATGAAATCCTAAGTGCAATTTCAGACAGAACCAAAGTTTAGCTAATGATTGAGCACCAAACCTGAATTCAGGTGTTCTTTAAATATCCACATCTTGGCGCCAAAACATGGCCCCTAATTAGCAGAGTGGGCCAGAATTTTTAAATTGACTGCACCAACTATCCATACTCTGGGAAATCGGAGCATCTAAACCCTGGATGCTAGCGTGGTCGGGTGTATACCGTATCATGTACCTCATCCTTGATGGTAACACTGAGAAGAGTACATCTCCTGGGTGATGGGAGTCCTTAATGATCGATGCCACCTTTTTGAGGCATCGCCTTTTGAAGGTGTCTTCATTGCTGGGAAGTCTAGTACCCATAATGGAGCTGGTTGAATTTATAACTTCCTGCAGTTTTTTCCAATCCTATACAGTAGCCCCTCCATACCAGGTGGTGATGTAACCAGTTACAATGCTTTGCATCGTGATACTAAAAAGGGTAGTTCTATTATCTCAGATAACATCTCAGATCTGAGATGACATTTGATAAAACAAAACTGCCTTTTTGTATATTTCCTGTCAAAAAATCTGTTAAATCTTAATCATCTTTTATGATTTTTCAGCTGTAACAATGTATCTTCCAGATTACAGCTAAAATGTATATAGTACAATATCATTCATAGTCTTACAGATAAGCAGACGTCAGTTATATTACCAAAGGGGAAATAAATGAACCATAAAAATCTTCCCAACATTTTGTAATAACTTCATTGACATACTGGGCAATATACATGATGACCACATATTGGATCTGATCATGGTATTAAGGTTGATAATAAATTAAAATTTGTTTTGCAAGTGATGTAGCTAAGACATGAGGTTTGTGCATTTAAAAGGTCAAGAGCAAAGGGAATAGAAAGGTAGGCTGAAAGAGTTAGATAATGTATGAAGAGGAAACCCATGTGTAATAGAGATACCAGCATTAACAAGTTGGATCAAATGATCTGCAGTAATCTTCTTTGTAATCCTGTGAAATTTAAACTATGACAGGGTCAGTTGTCTCCTCTGCACAGTTATTTCCTTCACAGCGGGACAGGAAATGAGCCAACCAGAAGAGAGATGAATTAGAATTTGGGAGCAATGTGCTTCCAAAGGAGATGAAAGGAGAGAAATGAATCAATTCATATTTTATTTCAAACATTACAATCTGCAGAATCTATGGGGTAATTAGTCACTGAAAATATGCATACAATAGTTAAGAACATTCCAATTGAGGTGCCGCAGTCTTATATAAGAATGTTTCTGTCATCAGTTGTGACTGAATATACTACTGTTCTGTCAGTTTACTTTTTTTTTCAAACTAAGACAGCATAATAATGCGCAAAACAAAAATGAGTTCCATTGATATTTCTCTTCACAGATATGGTCGGTTGTCATAATGTCATTGCAACTCCCTCGATTTGGAAAGTGCACTTAATATGTCATCCAAGATTCCATTTGCAGGCAAAGTTAACCATGAAAAGGCATTAATTTTGTTTGTGAATTTCATTGTCTTGTCCCTAATGACAAAACAAAGTGAAAACAAATGCTAATAGCAACGTACTAATTATGCACTGTATATATTCCTTTGGTTGCTTCAGTACATCATTGTTCATTGACAACTCTGTTGTTAGCTCGCTAAAAACAATTAGTGATTCTATATTAATTCCAGTGTTCCTTGCAGTGATGCACAATCAAACATGCAAGAACTTATTTATAATTAACTGCCTCCTAATGTTCAACCACACCTTACTAATTTAAATTTATTTCCTAATGCAGCTGTTGTATTAAGAAACAAATCTTGCATGTAAAAAGATTAATGTGCATTATTAATAGAAAATAGGTTTGTATTATTCAGCAAGAAATATTTCATCAAAAACAGTGCACATGGAACATGTTCATGCTTTATTTCAGATATAGCTTCTGTCAACCAAATTGAAGAAGAAAATAAGATTTATTTCTCAGAAATCGGATTATGTCAATTTAAGCTGAATTCAATGCTTCCTACACAGTTGTGTTTTCTGCAGCAATATCACAACATTGGCCAAAGTTTAATTTGACACAATAGGAAGTTTTATACCTGCAAAAACAGCGTGATTTCTGAGTGGATTTTTCCAAATTTTACCCATTTTTCAACACTTTTCTTCACTGCCAAGTTGATCCACACAACACTGTTTAGAGCATGGAACATAAAACATAGAATGGTATAACACTGCACAGGCTGTTAACCCATGGATCCAATGCATTTTTAACCTCCAAATAAACCTACCTTGAAAGATCATATAATATGCCTTTCTAAGGTCCATGTGGATAACATTCACTACCTTGGATTCATCAAGCACCTTTATCACCTCATTAATATACTCAATCAATTTTATAAGGCATGAACTACCTGCCCCATAGGGAGCCATTTTGATTGTTCCTAAGCAGGCTATGCTAATCCAAATGCACATTGATTCTGCCCCTCAGTTGTGATGGATATTCCAGAGCCAAAGGGCCTTTTTGCCACTTTGGCTTTCTAACATAGCAGCTGACACCTCTAGAGATCAAAGAGCTGTTTTTCAGTTAGTTAAACTTCCAGCAATTATTCTTTGCTCAGCTTCTTGTCACAAAGAAGAGCTAGTCTTCTGTTCTTACCACAAATGAGAAAATCCAAGCCACACACACAAAATTCTGAAGGAACTCAGTAGTTATTTCGGCATCAATGGAAAAGAGTAAAAAGTCGGTGTTTTGGACTGAGACTCTTCATCAGGACAGATGAAGTGTCTCAGCCTGAAATGTTGACTGTTTACTCTTTCTATAGATGGTGCCTGGCCTGCAGAGTTCCTCCAGAGTTTTCTGCATGTTGCTTCAGTTCTCATTGTAAATTGTAAGCAATAATCAGTCTGAAGTTAAAAGGACACCTTTGTAAATTAACAGCACTATCTATGAAGCACAGAATGCTGGTACAGAGCTGGTTGCTTAGAGATGCAGTGTTATGTTAATTGCACTTAGATCAGACTAGACAACATTGTCTAAGTTATTTATTTCAAGAAAGCTTACAAACCAGATTGATACTTTCACTTAGTACATCAAGTTGCTGATCTATCAATAGTTGGAAGATTTGTGTACTCAGAGAGTCAGCATTCACTCTCTTACGCATTAATTTTGTAAGGGAGTGAATGATGCACACATTAATCCCAGACACTCTGATTAATTTTGTGTGTCAGGGATATATGTCCCCAGAAGATTTTAGATCATCTATATTAAAAGGTAACAGAAGAAGAAAATCATGTGTATGAAATCACCCAAGTTTCAAATAAAACAATAAAAATGTCAGAGAGCAGTCAGTCTTATTAGAAATAGTCAAGGAACAACAAGAAGAATGATTTTAGGATGGGATGAACTATAGTTCATCCCTCTGCACCTCTTTGGTGGGAGTTTTTAGCTTATAGGAATTATACCCGTGTTTTGGAAGTCCTTTGTGTTTTAGAAATTGTTTGTAATTTGGAAATCTTTTATAAAATAGAAAACCTCTGAGTTTTAAATGTGCTTGAATAATTTTGTCTGGATTTAAACATGTATCACTAAAAATAAGTGAACTGAGAATAAAGCACATTGATACTCCTGGTTTGGAGGGAATCCCACTGCTCAAATAGTAGTATTGGCAGCTAAACTCACTGTGGAGGATAAACAGGGAAGTGATCTAGCCTTTGAAGAGTAGGTAATTACAGTGAGACCTCCCTTTAGTAAGGGTACCCATAGCACATTATCAATATCAGATAGGGCTTAAGATCTTTGTTTGAGTTCAGAACTTCAGTGCCAGAAAATCCAATACCATCACACAGTATCCTCTCCAATAGCTTCCCTACCACTAGACTAGAATTACCTGGATTATCCCTATTTCCCTTCTTAAACAAAGGCAAAAAAAAAATTACTTTCTTGCAGTTCTCTGCGACTTTGCCTGCTGCTAATGATACAAAGATCTTTGTCAAAGCTCTTGCAATCTCCTCATCTGCTTTTTTTCAAACTTTCTTGCTTCCTTGCTTCAGCAGAGTGGAGATCATCACAAATAATCTTTTCATACAGCAATCTGTGCGTCTTGAGCAGAAAATTAATCCGCAGTAAGTGTAAAGGTGCTGCACCTTGCCATTGCAATATTCAAAGGAGTGATCCATTTATTGAAGAGTTATGTTTTGTCCATGGGACATCTTGGTGTTGTGGATGTGGATGCTAAACAGTGTGTTGCCTTTATGGCAGTTATTTAGTTTATAATATTTTTGCTTAGTAATTCGTTTGTTAGCATTCTGGTTAACGATAGGATTGTTTAAATTTGTCTGTGAGATATCGTGGCATGCGATGACATCACATCCGGTTTCGTCGCGTCCAGTGGGAAAACACCGGTTTGGAAAAATGGGAAGGTGGGGGTCGAGACATGTGCAAGCAAAGCCAGCAAAGTTTTCTCTCTACGCACTAGGAACATAGTGAAAGCAATGCTGTAAGTCATGAGATAATCGATATGTTGAATTAAAATGTTAACGCCGATCCTGTTAAAAGTAACGATGGTCGATACGGTTTATGCTTTTGTTAGTTAAAGAGTTGTGGATAGTTTGAGTTGAAGTATATTTAAAGCAGTCAATGGCATAGGTAGATTCTGACTGTATGCTGCACTTTAATGTAATGTAGTTGTTGTAGTTTTACCTTGCAAGTATTTATGATGTAAATGTAATATCAAGAAGGAAACAAATGCTGTACAAATCTTGTATTGTTTTATCAATGCTTTTTCACCATACGTCAATGTGGAAGAGTGAACAGTAAATGGTTAATCTTACTGTGATCCTGTCGTTATTGACAAAGGTTTAACTCGGTGTTTAGCTCGTCGTTCTGTTACACCCGAGCGAGAACACTACAAACAGTGATATCTTCAGGTAACTTCATTACCCCTTCTGTTCCTCTTGGTCTTGCTCTTCTCCAGCATCCAACTCATTGCCCCCATGCTCCAGGTCTTCCTCCAACTCCTCCACCAAAACTGGCTGTCGTCAAATGTTTGCTAGAACGTGCAGCCTGCTGCACATGCTAATGCCACTTTGTTATCTGCTAAGTGCGTGCTGCAGGTCAAGTTCTAACAGATGCAAGCAATATCATCTGTCTTGAATAGACCAATGCCATTTCTGATGCCTTGCCTGGTATCTTGCATAAAATTACCCATATCTATGATTAGAAGGCATTTGCAGTGAGAAGCCAAGGACTAGAGGATAGACCCTGTTATATGCATTTCTCAGTCTGGGCACAGCCAGCTGCTGAATATGTCTAGGTTGAACTCAAGATGAAACAGTCTTGTATACTTCCTAGAAAAGATACTCTCCATGCAGCAGATCTCCCAGTGATCCTCAATCAACTACAGACGGAGGCAATGGGTAACTTTCAGTGATATTTTTAAAAGCACTTATGGGTAAATAAGCTCAAAGTTCAAAGTAAACTTATTATCAAAGTGTGTACACGACACTGAGATTTAACATGAAAAAAAATAGTAAATAAGGAATACTTTGTACATGAATTGTAGAGCCTTTAAAAGTGAGCCCATAGGTTGTGGAATCTATTCAGTAGTGTTGAGGTGACTGGAGTTATCCACACTGGTACAGGAGCCTAATGGTTGAAGGGTAATGACTGTTCCTAAGTGTAAGTAATAGCTGCTTGCTCTTGTAGTAAATTTAGCTGGAACCGGTCCTCTTCCGTTAGACTGAGGTAACTTGTTTAAGAACATAAGAAATAGGAGCAGGAGTAGGGCATCCGGCCCATCGAGCCTGCCCTGCCATTCAATAAGATCAATGCTGATCTGTCCCTAAACTCACTCCATCTACCTGCCTTTTCCCCATAACCCTTCATTCCCCTACTATGTAAATACATATCTAAATGTATCCTAAATATATCTAGTGAAGACGCCTCAACTGCTTCCCTGGGCAGAGAATACCACAGATTCACCACTCTCTTGGAAAAACAGTTTCTCCTCATCTACATCCTAAATCTTCTCCCCTGAATCTTGAGGCAATGTCCCTAGTTCTCATCTCACCTACCAATGGAAACAACTTTACTACTATCTTATCTATCCCTTTCAAAATGTTGTATGTTTCTCTAAGATCTCCTCTCATTCTTCTGAACTCCAGAGAGTCCCAGGCAACTCAATCTCTCCTCACAGGTCAACCTCTTCATCCCTGGAATCAACCTGGTGAACCTCCTCCACACTGCCTACAAAGCCAGCATATCGTTCTTCAAGTATGGAGACCAAAACTGCACACAGTACTCCAGGTGCAGCCTCACCAGTACACTGTGTAGTTGCAGCATGACCTCCCTGCTCTTGAATTCAATCCCTCTAGCAATGAAGGTCAGCATTCCATTTGCCTTCTTAATAACTTGTTGTACCTTTAAGCCAACTTTTTGCAATTCATGCACAAGCAATCCCAAATCCCTCTGCACATCAGCATGCTGCAATCTTTCACCATTTTTCTTTCTTTCTTCTCTTCTAATATTTGTTTATCTGTGCACTTATAATGCTACTGTGACACTGCAATTTCCTTCAGGATCAATAAAGTATCTATCTACCTATCTAGTAGGGGATTTAGGCTGGCAAATCCCATTGCCCTTGATGCCAACATTTCCTCATTGATGTTAAACCAGATCAAAGTATTTCCTTGTGAATACAATGCCTGAGTGACCTCTGATATTCAAGATTCAAAATTCAAGTTTATCAAATGTACTTTGAAACATACAGTGAAATGTATCATTTGCATTAACAACCAATGCATGTGAGGGTGTGCTGGGGGCAGCTTGCAAGTGTCATCACACATTCCAGCACCAACATTGTGTGTCCACAATCCTCAGCAGAACAGCACAAGGTGGCTTTGCTAAAGGGAGTAAATGAGTGTATTATGTTAGTCCTTACCAATGAATTCCCAGCAAAGGGAGATAAAATTGAATCTCAGGCAGGTCAAAACTGATAGAGAGGAGATACTGTAGAGGTCAGCTGCAGATGAATCATCTTGTCCAGATGTGATGGAAATCAGATTGCAGAGAATAAAGGCTGAAACTGCAAGGGACCTGAAACAATCTTTCGGATATCTAAAGAACATAAGAATGTAAAATAATAAAGGTAGAAGTAAGAAATTTGGCTTTTAGTGCCTGGTTTGCCATTCAAAAAATTCCTGATAGATATTTTATTTTAACCTTGGCAACACATTTCTCCAATAAAACATCTGGAGTTCATAAATATTAATCCAGCTCTGTCTTGAATATATGCAGTGACTGAGCCTTCATTACCCTCTTTGGTAGAGAATCCTAAAGGTTACTTGATTTAAAGATGAAGAATTTCTTACCTCTCTTCTGACTCCCCCAGTAAAGGGAAACATCAACACTGCATCTACCCTGTAAAATTCTGCCAGAATGTTATACTTTTCAAAGAGATCACTACTCATTCTTCTGAACTCAAGAAATATGTGTCAAGTTTGCATAGTATCTCCTCCAGCTTGGGTAAGGAGACCAGATCTGTGCACAATACTGCAGTTGCAGACTCACCAGGTGTCTATATAGTTAAGGCACAACAAAGTAACTATGTGGAAGCTTACGGCTGCTCTGACACTTTGCTCAATCTACAAAATTGGAAATATTGCACCCAATTGCCTCAGCCAGATTGTTGACAGTGAATGTGAATATGGGGAACCCTGTGTTACCTGTATCACCTCACAGAACACAACTAGCTAATCAGAAAATGACCTGATTTTTACCTGTAGCATATGGGATTTTTAAAGCATTGATTGAATATCTACCAGGTAGGATGATAACTGAACTCTTTCTGAACTCGTAGTATGTGATGTCTGTAGAATAATGACTGAGTGTCTGTTAGCGGAAAGATAGCTGGATTCTTTCTGAACTTGGACATCGCTTATCTGAAATCATTAATATAATGTGTAAGCCCAAGGAATGTTTATGTGTCACAGACATTGTGAGATTACAAGTAGTAATTATTAAAATGTCTAGTTCATGTGTAAGAGTGTGCTGAAGATTGTGTTAATAGACACCTCTTTTTCCCTTATTAGGAAGAGAGAGAGCCAATGGTATGTCGAATACCGGCTGAACGAGTAGACTTTGGGGTACTGCAAGTCTGTGTCTTTGTTGATGCTTTGCTGCACACTTGAGTGTTTAATGGGGGTGTCGTTGCTTTTTTTGCTGGTGGGGAGGAGGGTATCATTGATTTAGTGCTGCTTGTGCGTGGGTGGGGGAGCTGGGGGGTCTTTGAAGTTCTAACATTTAACTGTCATTCATTATTTGGGGCATTTCTCTGCTTCTGTGATAGGTTGCGAGGAAAAAGAATTTCAGGATGTATATTGCATACATTTCTCTGACATTGAAACCTCTGAAGATGTGCTTGAAAGAAACCAGACTAACACTGGCATGAGTAAAAAGGATTTGTCTGTCTCTTAATAACCCTGTAGTTGTGAAACTTGTACATATGGAGGAACTTCTCAGACTTTGTTGGAACTTCACCTGGAATGGAATTGCAATCGGTGCCTGAGACCTAGGGGTAGTCATCTGAATCAGAATCAGATTTCCCCAACACCCAAATGCTGACCAGGGAGCATGAGACCGGACATATTTGTGACTTGCTATGTAGTTTTTTATGTGATTTATTTGTACTGTTTATTTCATGATAATAAACTAAGCCTATGTTATGTTGCTGTGCTTGTACATGTATTACCACATCTCCTGAATACTCAGGTAACTGGGTCTAATCAACACAGCCTGTTATATATCCCTACACTCAGTTTTCTTTACAATAACAAATTCTCAATCTGTCCCGATGCATTATCCTCAATACCAATAAGATAATAAAAGTTAGCCTTCTGAAGGTCCACATCAATTAGCTTCCTTTATATATCCTACTAGTTACATAGAATTTTAAAATGCTTCATAAACCCAGTTTGAATTTGCCAGATCCTATTATTATTTACAAATATATTGTAATGCACTTTATAATGCACTTTAGCATTTCACTTCTGTTGATGTTGGGTGATTTAGGAGATTCAAGGGCAGGGAGGGATGAAATAAAGGTAACACAAATGTTCTGTAACTAACTTGATAAGTTGTTTTTAGACATAGTACCAGAACTGGTCAATGGAGAAAATGAGGACAGTGTTGCAAGTACACCTTCAAAAGGCAATTGCTGAAGGATTGAAGCCCATGAAAGAACTGTAGCAGCAGGGATATAAAATTAGCTCCAAATACTAGGAAACTGAAAGTAACAGTAGAAGGTCCTCTTTTAGAGTGGAGATAAGTGCAGGATGGAGTACCATGACCAAAAGATTTGCCAGTACTCAATGCTTTTGACTTTGTACTGAAAAAAATGTTCAAATGTACAGATGATACAAATCTTGGAGCCATCCTGAGTTGTGAACAAGAGAGAAGTGCTCATGAACAAGATACAGACATGTTATAGTAATGAGCGAAATGGTGACAGTGGAAGTTTAATACTAACAAATGCAAAATGCTACACATAAATAGGAAGAGTGCAAAGGGGAGATAGAAACTTTTCGGCACAATTCCAAAAGGGGTGCAAGGACAGATTGAAGGTGCATCATAAGATATATGGGATGTGGATATTATCTAAAAGTTCAAGAAGTACTGATGAACATTTATAAAACACTATTTTATGTTGTGTCCAATTCCCTGGTGCCACAATTTAGAGAATATGGTAAGGTGGCGAAGTTGAATCCAGGAATGTGTGACTTCAGTTTCATTGATGGACTCACGGAATAGTATATTTTCTGCTTGAATGGTAATGGATGTTAACTATCATGAGCCAGGAGGATCTTAATTTTGCCAAGCTCAGCTTTCTAGCATAGTAGCTGACACTTCTAAGGACCAAAGCATTATTTTTGAGTAAGTGAAACTTCTAATATTCTTTCTTTAGCTTCTTGTCGTAAATGGGAGCTGGTCTTCAGTTCTTAATGTAAATGGCAAGCAATAATCAGTTTAAAATTAAAAGGACAACTTTGCAAGCAAGCACTGTCTGTAGCATAGACTTGCTGGCCCCACAACAACAGGCTAACAGCTGAAGACATGCAGTGTAAGGTGATAGGTTATTTATTTTGTAGCTGGAGGAAAAATATACATGCAGGACAACAAATACCTTTTCAGGTCTTAAATTCCTTTATCTGTTTTAGATGTTTTATTGCAGAAAGAGGGTATCAAAATAAAAATGACAAAGTAAATAAATAAATCAATTCCCGCTATTACAATCTCAGTTTAACTTCAGACCACACCCTTGTTACGTATGTAGTATGAGAATAACTAAAACAAAAGATACAAAACCAATACGGTAGTGGTAATTCTAAAAAAAAACAATACAAACAACATTAGAATCTCACCAACCCTGTACGTTATACACAACATGAAAAACATGAATAAATACATCTCATCTTAACTAAGAGATATACTCACATTTGGCACACATGTGCTTAACTTCTAAACACATATAGTCTAGACCTTGAAATGAATTCTCCTTGCTCACACTGGTAGGCCTATGAAGGAACTTCACAATCAGGCTATCCAGCAGTGATCAACAAAAAAAAATGATATTCAACAGTCACCTGGTTACATTTTCCTCTGCATACTAGTAAGCGTTCTTGATTACTCACTCACTACAAAAGTACTTCTAACGTCTTTAGCTGCTTCTCCGAATTGAACTGAACTTAGACTAACCAGTATCTGTGACACTGCTGCAGGACTTATGGAGACCACACCTAGAACTGACCTTGGTTCGTGATGTGGGTTAGAGTGCTGTCCAGCATTTACTCTTTCACTCCTGTGGGGTACTGCAACAGGAAGACTACCAACACTGGACCCCATATCAGCTGTCACAGGCACTATGGTCTCAGTCCCTGAAGTTTTATTGTCAAGGCTAGGGTCATGATTATGTACACCTGATTCTGACACATCTTCTCTGAATCCTCAGAATCTGATTCACGTTTCAGGGAAGGACTACCCTGAACTACAGGACTTTGCAGTCTCCTCTGAGGAAGTGGGGTGGGAACATTCTCACAGGGCCTGATGTCTACCCTGTTTACCCACTTGATTTGCTCTACTTCCAAAGGTTCCACAGTGTATGTGTTGTCCAGCACCTCTACCACTCTGTAGACTCTAGATTTCCAAGCATCCTGGATCATATAGTGGCCTAATGTCCCATTCCTGAGGTAAACCAGTGCATTTACATCAAATTGGTGACAATGAATTTTATCCTCCTGCAAGGCAATGTGTTCTGCAACCTTCAGTTCAGAGTATTCTTTTGTTCTGACATAAGCACCACTCAGTAAATTCTGGTGTATCGCTATCCAGTCATATTTCCTGTCTACAGACTGTTCCTACCTCAGCAGAGCATCCACTAGCAAGTGGAGATCAACAGCAAACAGTAGGTAATAAGGGGAATATCTGGTGGTTGCGTGAGGCGTCACATTATACGCATACACTAACTCAGGTAGGTGCTCTGGTCACCTGCATATCTTCAACATATGCAACAAATCATGCTTCGTCCTGTTGAAACACTCACACTGAGCATTGTCAGTAGGATGATGGGGTGTTATACGACTTCCCTTTACCCCGTATAGTTTGCAAAGCTCAGTTATGACCTCACTTTCAAAGTTGTGGTCCTGGTCAGAATGCAACTTCTCAGGAACATCATACTTGATAAACCATTCCCTCATGAGCACCTCTGCTGTGGTATCTGTCTTTTGATGTTGAATTGGGAACGTTTGGGTAAATTTTGTAAAAATGTCTGTGACTACCAAGACATTCTCACGCTCATCCGCTGCCGGCTCAAGCATAGTGAAATCTAGAGTGACAACTTGGAAACATAGAAACTTCGCCCTTCACCATTCGGCCCTTTGAGCCTGCACCGCCATTCAGTATGATCATGGCTGATCATCCAACTCAGAACCCTGTACCTGCTTTCTCTCTATACCCCCTGATCCCTTTAACCACAAGGGCCATATCTAACTTCCACTTAAATATAGCCAATGAACTGACCTCATCTGCTTCCTATGGCAGAGAATTCCATAGGTTCACCACTCTCTGTGTGAAGAAGTTTTTCCTCATCTCAGTCTTAAAAGGCTTCCCCTTTGTACTTAAACTGTGACCCCTCATTCTGGACTTCCCCAAAATCGGAAACAATCTTCCTGCATCTACCCTGCCCAATCCCTTTAGAATTTTATATGTTTCAATAAGATACCCCCTCAATCTTCTAAATTTCAGTGAGTATAAGCCTAGTCGATCCAGTCTTTCTTCATATGAAAGTACTGCCATCCCAGGAATCAATCTGGTGAACCTTCTCTGTACTCCCTCTATGGCAAGAATGTCTTTCCTCAGATTAGGGGAGCAAAACTTGGAGATGCTGCATTTAATTCCCTCGTCTAAATCATTAATATATATTGTAAACAACTGGGGTCCCAGCACTGATCCTTGCGGTGCCCCACTAGTCACTGCCTGCCATTCTGAAAAGGTCCCTTTTACTCCCACACTTTGCTTCCTGGCTGCCAACCAATTCTCTATCCACCTCAATACCATACCCCCAATACTGTGTGCTTTAAGTTTGCACACTAATCTCCTGTGTGGGACCTTGTCAAAAGCATTTTGAAAATCTAAATATATCACATCCACTGGCTCTCCCCATCCACTCTACTAGTTACATCTTCAAAAGATTCTATAAGATTCGTCAGACATGATTTTCCTTTCACAAATCCATGCTGACTTTGTCCGATGATTTCACCTCTTTCCAAATGTGCTGTTATCACATCTTTGATAACGGACTCCAGCATTTTCCCCACCACCAATGTCAGACTAACCGGTCTATAATTCCCCGGTTTTCTCTCTCCCTCCTTTTTTAAAAAGTGGGGTTACATTAGCCACCCTCCAATCCTCAGGAACTAATCCAGAATCTAAGGAATTTTGGAAAATTATCACCAATGCATCCACTATTTCTTGGGCTACTTCCTTAAGCACTCTGAGATGCAGACCATCTGGCCCTGGGGATTTATCTGTCTTCAATCCTTTCAATTTACCTCACTTCCCTACTAACATGTATTTCCCTCAGTTCCTCCATCTCACTAGACCCTCGGTCACTTACTATTTCCGGAAGATTATTTATGTCCTCCTTAGTGAAGACAGAACCAAAGTAGTTATTCAATTGGTCTGCCATGTCTTTGTTCCCTATGATCAATTCATCTGTTTCTGACTGTAAAGGACCTACATTTGTCTTGAACAATCTTTTTCTTTTCACGTATCTATGAAAGCTTTTAGTCAGTTTTTATGTTCCCTGCCAGCTTTCTCTCATCATCTTTTTTCCCTTTCCTAATTAAGCCCTTTGTCCTCCTCTGCTGGTCTCTGAATTTCTCCCAGTCCTCAGGTGTGCCGCTTTTTTTTATGCTAATTTACATGTTTCTTCTTTGGACTTGATACTATCCCTAATTTCCCTTGTCAGCCACGGGTGCACTACCTTCCCTGGTTTATTCTTTTGCCAAACTGGGATGAACAATTGTTGTAGTTCATCCATGCAATCTTTAAATGCTTGCCATTGCATATCCACCATCAACCCTTGAAGTTCGAGCGGACTAGAAGCAAGAAATGATTTAATAGGGGGATGGACCTTAGGGTGTAGCATTTTAGTTAAAATGCAAAGCAGACAATGTTTCATCCAATGTGGCACATCCTCATGCATGCCCACCCAAAAACATCTGCTTCTCAACAAGTGCAGAGTGCACTTGATACCTTGATTGCCCATAGTCATGTACATATCTCAACACTACTCCTCAAGCTGGTAGGTAGCAGAAACTGGTAACACACCCTGTGCTTCTCATCCTCAACTACATGATACAGTAACCCCTTACAAAGAGAACTATGGAGCTATGAGGGAGGAGCTGGCCAAAGTTCAATGGAACAATACCCTAGCAGGAAAGACAGTGGAACAAAAATGGCAGGTATTTCTGGGAATAATGCAAATAAGGTGCAGGATCGGTTCATTCCAAAGAGGAAGAAAGATCCTAAGAGGAGTAAGGGGCAGCCATGGCTGACGAGGGAAGTAAAGGGCAGTATAAAAATAAAAGAGAAGAAGTATAACATAGCAAAGATGAGCGGGAAACCAGAGGACTGGGAAGCTTTTAAAGAGCAACAGAAAATAACAAAAAAGGCAATACGCCAAGAAAAAATGAGGTATGAAGGTAAACTAACCAAGAATATAAAGGAGGATAGTAAAAGCTTCTTTAAGTATGTGAATAGAAAAAAAATAGTTAAGACCAAAATTGGGCCATTGAAGACAGAAACGGGTGAATTTATTATGGGGAACAAGGAAATGGCAGATGAGTTGAACAGGTACTTTGGATCTGACTTCACTAGGGAAGACACAAACAATCTCCCAGATGTTATAGTGTCCAAAGGAACTAGGGTAAAGGATGAATTGAAGGAAATTTATATTAGGCAAGAAACGGTGTTGGATAGACTGTTGAATCTGAAGGCTGATAAGTCCCCGGGACCTGATGGTCTGCATCCCAGGGTATTAAAGAGGTGGCTCTAGAAATCGTGGATGCATTGGTAATCATTTTCCAATGTTCTATAGATTCAGGAACAGTTCCTGCTGATTGGAGGATGGCTAATGTTGTCCCTCTTTTCAAGAAAGGAGGGAGAGAGAAAATAGGGAATTATAGACCGGTTAGCCTGACGTCAGTGGTGGGAAAGATGCTGGAGTCAATTATAAAAGAGGAAATTACAACACATTTGGATAGCAGTAGAAGGATCAGTCCAAGTCAGCATGGATTTATGAAGGGAAAATCATGCTTGACTAATCTTCTGGAGTTTTTTGAGGATGTAACTATGAAAATGGACAAGGGAGAGCCAGTGGATGTAGTGTACCTGGACTTACAGAAAGCTTTTGATAAAGTCCCACATAGGAGATTAGTGGGCAAAATTAGGGCACATGGTATTGGGTGCAGAGTAGTGACATGGATTGAAAATTGGCTGGCTGACAGGAAACAAAGAGTAGTGATTAACGGGTCTCTTTTGGAATGGCAGGCTGTGACCAGTGGGGTAGCACAAGGTTTGGTGCTGGGACCGCAGTTGTTTACAATATACATTAATGATTTAGATGAAGGGATTAAAAGTAACATTAGCAAATTTGCTGATGACACAAAGCTGGGTGGCAGTGTGAAATGTCAGGAGGATGTTATAAGAATGCAGGGTGACTTGTACAGGTTGGGTGAGTGGGCAGATGCATGGCAGATGCAGTTTAATGTGGATAAATATGAGATTATCCACTTTGGTGGCAAGAACAGGAAGGCAGATTACTATCTGAATGGTGTCAAGTTAGGAAAAGGGGAAGTACAACGAGATCTAGGTGTTCTTGTACATCAGTCAATGAAAGCAAGCATTCAGGTACAGCAGGCAGTGAAGAAAACTAATGGCATGCTGGCTTTTATAACAAGAGGAATTGAGTATAGGAGTAAAGAGGTCCTTCTGCAGCTGTACGGGGCCCTGTTGAGACCCCACCTGGAGTATTGTGTGCAGTTATAGTCTCCAAATTTGAGGAAGGACATTCTTGCTATTGAGGGAGTGCAGCGTAGGTTCACAAGGTTAATTCCCGGAATGGCGGTACTATCATATGTTGAAAGATTGGAGCGACTGGTCTTGTATACACTGGAATTTAGAAGGATGAGAGGGGATCTGATTGAAACATGTAAGATTATTAAGGGATTGGACACACTGGAGGCAGGAAGCATGTTCCCGCTGATGGGTGAGTCCAGAACTAGAGGCCACAGTTTAAGAATAAGTGTTAGGCCATTTAGAACAGAAATGTGGAAAAACCTTTCCACCCAGAGAGTGGTGGATATGTGGAATGCTCTGCCCCAGAAGACAGTGGAGGCCAAGTCTCTGGGTGCATTCAAGAGAGAGTTAGATAGAACTCTTATAGATAGCGGGGTCAAGGGATATGGGGAGAGGGCAGGAACGGGGTACTAATTGTGTATGATCAGCCATGATCACAGTGAATGGCGGTGCTGGCTAGAAGGGCCGAATGGCCTACTGCTGCACCTACTATCTATTGTCTATTGTCTAACACTCCCTGATCCTGTCCCAATGCTCTAACAGAGTCAAAGCCAGTTTAGGCAGAGCTCTACGTTCCTTGCCATTTGGCTTTCTTTTTCTGTCCTATAAGTTTCTGAAGACACTTAACACAGGGTCATACTGTTGAAAAGTGTGCAAAGCCCCAGTAGAATAACCCGGGCAAGTTGGGGTGTTTCCTTGCATCAGACCACTTACATCACTAGTACCAGCTTCAAGAGCTTGAATTTGCTTAACCTTACAGCTTTTAAGACCAACTGTAACCAGAGCTAGGACAAGAGCAGTGCCGTGATTGATTAAACTACAGATCGCCACAGACCCATCAAGCTCCACATCCTCTGAGACAGGCTCAGACTCTCCTGAAAATGGCTGCCTAGCGAGAGCATCAGCCAATGTATTGCTCCAACCCAGGTGATATTAAACATCAGAGTCAAACACTGACACTGTGAGATCCACCTCTGCTCGATTGCTCCCAATTTGGCAGTTTTTAAGTGGGATAATGGATGATTGTCAGTAATTACAGTGAATTTGGAACCGAATAAATAATCACCAAACTTCTCTACCATTGCCCACTTAAGTGCAAGCAGCGCTAATTTCATGCTGATATAATTCCTATCATCCTTTTCAGCATTTCTCAATTGTCGGCTTGCATATGCAATAGCCCTCTTTGTCGCTCCCTGTTGCTGGTATAAAACAGCTCCTAGTCTGTGACTGTTTGTATCAGTTCCACTAAGAAAGGCTGTGTGAAATCGGCAAAGCCGAGGATAGGTGAACTGGTCAGTTTCTCTTCGAGTGAGTCAAAGGCAGTTTGACATTCTTTTGTCCAAGACCATTTTAACAGCTGGTTTGCTTTATTAGGGCTCCCTGCACCAAAACACAAACTTACTGCAACATGCAGCAGACCTGCAATCTTTGAGAATCCCCAGATGAAATGTTTGTAATAACTAAAAGAGCCAAGAAATGATCTGAAGTCTTTGACTATAGATGGTACTGGCCATTGCTGAACAGCTGAGACCTTCTTGGGATCTGTGCCTAACCCTCTTGGCTGATATCTGGTGTCCTAGGAACTTAAGCTCTGACTGCAGAAAATGACATTTTTCCAATTTCACCTTCAGACCAGTCTCCTTGAGACACTGAAGCACAGTGTCAAGCCTCTCCAGGTGCTCCTGGAAAGTCAGGAAATACACCAGAATATCATTAAGGTACACAAGCATTATTTGGAAGATTAAATCATTCATGGTTGTCTACATGAGTCCCTAATGTTGCAGACCATTGCAGACTCCAAACAATATGCAAAGATATTGATTTAGATTAAAGAGCGTTGAAAAAGTAGACACGTCTATCCCACTCTTCTACTGCCACTTGGTGATAGCCACTTACAAGGTCTATTGTTGAGGAAAACTGCACTCCCCGCAGAGCATCAAAACTCCCATCAAATTGTGGGAGCAGGAACATGTCCTTTTCAGTCTTAAGATTCATTATCCGATAATCGTCACACAGTCTTATGCTACCATCAGCTTTCCATACCAACACTACAGTTGAGGCATATGCACTATTGCTCTCCTGAATCACACCCTTCGTTAACAACTTTGAGATGTGTTCTTCACTTCACTGTCCTGATTTGGCAGAATGCAATGGTACAACTGTGAAACAGGCTCATCATCAGTCATCAATCATCAGTTGACATTGTCAGTGTTACCAAGGTCTTCATCTTCGACTGCAAAGATATCTAGGTACTTAGCCAGTAAAGCTCTTAGCTCAGCTTATTGTTCTTCATGACCCCAAATGTCGAGTTTGTCTAGAATTGACTTTAATTTGAGGTTACTATCCTCCTCCTTTACACCAACAGTCACTTGTACAATGTCAGCTGAGATTTGCTGAAATCTTCCAGCACATTGCTGATCACTATCTATGCACTCTACCTTTGATTGTATACCCAGCCGGGTCCTAAGTAAGTTGACTTGACCTGACTTCTTTATAGCTGCATTGATATGTTAGGACCAGATTAGAACCTCAGAGATCTTAACACTCAGGGACTTGAAGTTGCTCACTCTCATCACTTCTGATCCCTCTGAGGCTTGGTATGTGTTCTCTCATCTTACCCTTCCTGAAGTCTACAATCATCTCTTTCATCTTACTGACATTGAGTGCAAGGTTGTTGCTGTGACACCACTCAACTAGATGGTATATCTATCTCCTGTATGCCTTCTCATCCCCATCTGAGATTTTGCCAACAATGGTTGTTTCATCAGCAAATTTATAGATGGTATTTGAAGTATACCTAGCCACGCAGTCATGGGTATTAAAGGTGTAGAGCAATGGGCAAAGCATACATCCCTGAGGTACACCAGTGTTGATTGTCAGTGAAGAAGAAATATCATCACCAATCTGCACAAATAGTGGTCTTCTCATTAGAAAGTTGAGAATCTAATTCTGTTCCATTACCTTTGATTTCTGCGATAGGTGATGACTACATCTCTGGCTCATGAATATGTCTTTTTAGCTTATGCGAATCATACCTGTGTTTTGAAAGTCCTTTGTGTTTTAATAATGGTTTGTAATTTTTACAAGTCTTTTATAAGATAGAAATCCACTGTGAGTTTTAAATATGTTTAAAAATGTTGTTTGGCTTTCAACACGTATCACTGAAAATAAATGAACTGTGTTTAAATCAATTTTTCAGCTGGAAGTATCTTTTCTTTGGTAGGGTGTGTGCACCCACCATTCAAGTAGTTGGTATTGGTAGCTGAACCTGCTGTGGAGGATAAACAGGATGTGAATTGTTTCTGAAGAGTAGATAATTACAGTATAAACTCCCAAAAGTGAGGGTACCAGTGGCTATTATCCTTGAAGGCATAAGGTTAAGAATTTAGAACTTCTTGGTCAATAAACCCAATACCATCACAAAATAAGAGGATATGAATTATAATCATGAAAGGTATGTATATAGGAGGTAGAGATATAACTTTCCAGTTCCAGAGGGATCAGTGACTAATGGACATCAAATGAAAGGGACTGACAAAACAAATAAAATAAAAATGAGGAAAAGTGTTTTATTTTACAGCATGCGGTTGGTATCTGGTTACACCACCAGGGTAATAATGTAGGCAGATTCAAATGTTACATTAAAACATAAATTACATTATATACATTAAATATTGAAAGGAAAAACATTACAAGGCTGTGAGGGTAGTAAGATTTCATAGAGGTAGGGCATTCTCAGCAGGCTAAATGGCCTCCTTCCATACTGTAAACACGCTCCAGTTCTGTGAGTTAGTTCTGATTTACTTCGATGGAGACCAAAGTCAAATCTGATAGTTCTTAATTACAAATAGGCAGGAGAAGAACTTCTGTTAAAATGGACCATTTACCTCTGTACTTTATTGTACATTTTTCATGATTTTAAATCTTATTTGTGGTCAATAAGCTGTCTAGCTCAATGTGGAACTTTATTAATGTTTCTTGGTCCAACATATGCATTGTTAATGTGATTAATGTATTACGCATCTCCTGTAGATTCTACTTCTCTATTGTGTTGGTTTGCACTGTTGCATCTCCACTTAGCCAATGTACTTATAAATTGAACTATTTCAGTCTCAGCCTAAATAAGCACATGACTAAAGAAACCTTCTGTTCTGATCCAATGATAGAGATAACAATAATAATTTTAATTAAAAATGTTTAACTTATGAGTAACATTTTTGCTCATATGTGTTGAAGATCCCATTTGTAAACTTCAGGTACTTCTAGATGTTGACTCAAATTACCAGGAAGAAGTACGACTGGGCTAAAGGTTAGAGCTCATATTAGTGCATATTGGAGAAGGAATGGGATTGGGAGATCTGTACAGATCAAGAATGAGGTGAACTTACTTAGCAATTCTCCTTTTCTGTTGCTGGATCATGAATTAGGTGCACTGAACTGAGGCTTCTCTTTTATCTGATTAGTGATGATTCAATCATGAAAACAATCTAACTAATGAAAACAATCTCATTAGCCCCACTAACTGGCAGCCAAGGAATCATCAAAACCAGTCATATTTATTAGCCAGCCATTTTTTATAATTAATTGTGTCTTACTTCATTTAATCATAAGCGCCCATTATTTAGTGTCAATCATCTGCAAGATAACAGTGTTCTATTGTATACTTTTCCCATTTGAATAATTAACAGACTGTGTCAACAGCTTCATTTTGGATTTGATAATTAATACAAATGTTTAGAAGGGCTTAGTTGGTCTGATAAGCACAATATTTTGATACTGATCATATTTTAATATTGTACAAAAAGCTATTTGTCTATAGCCATTATTGTGTACTGTGATAATAACATTGTACTGAAATAATAGCAAAGTAATTAAGAATGAGCAATGAAATAGAATCAGATTATCTTGTTGTGCATTGCACGTCACTTTCATTGTTTCCTCATGCTTGTGATTCAGTCTGTGCACATAGAAGCCCTGAATACCAGTGGCTAGATTGGGCAGAGAACCAGCAAAGAAAGCTGCAACATGGGATAAAACACAGTTCCTTTGGATTCTGCACCATATGGATAATTCCCAAAGGGCTTTTCTTGATATCCAATGTTAATTGGCAAAGTGCCACAGCAACCTTGGGTATAAGCATACATTATACATTCCAGGATGTATTTTTCTTCCCCACATGTTATGGTATTTGATCATAAGAATGCCAGTACAAACAGCCTGTTTTCTCTAGCCAAGCCCTCTGCCTTCTCAGCACCTTTCCATCCAGCATCAGAGCCTTTGCCAGCTGACTGCTGCATCTATTTATTTCCTTCTTATGCCCAGAAAGATGGTCAATTCCAGAAGGGATCAATTATCTTCAAATAAATTGCAAATTATGGCTCATTTGAAAAGTTTCTTATTTGAATCTTTTGGCAAATTTATTCTTGACTTTGGATGGAACTATCCAGACTTTTCTGGCTGATAAAGACCCACACATGTCCTGACTGACAGACATAAACTAATCCTGTGCTATGACATGCCTCCTATCCAGAAAGACCATTTCTATTTTTTAAACAATGGCTTTGATAGTGGAGTAAATCTCCCAGTAATTTGGTAGCTAAAATAATTGTTAGTTCATTAATAAAATAAGTGCTTTTACAGACACAAGTGATTCTGCAGATGCTGTAAATCCTGAACAGAGTTATAATCTAGAAATAAATAACATACTGTCACAACATAATATTAGCACAGATCCCTGAGTGTCATGGCCTGAAGACTGATGCTGCATGGGGTGTTTACCTGGAGCTATGTTTCTGCAAGAACAAGCATGTAGCAGTTCCTCATCTCATACTAGGTCAGCTGCAGTCAAAGGCAATCTACCTTGTTTCACAAGAAGTGAACACTGGAGACCAGCATCAAGGGAGACTGGGCCTGCAGGTCCAGGCCCCAAGACAGCACAGATTCCAGTGCACTTGCTGTGCCTCTGTTCTCTTCCACACTCCATCTAGTGCTTTCTCCCTGGGGTGGCTGCAAAAGGCAGTGCTGTGGCTGTAT
This sequence comes from Hypanus sabinus, assembly GCF_030144855.1. Lineage (NCBI taxonomy): Eukaryota > Metazoa > Chordata > Chondrichthyes > Myliobatiformes > Dasyatidae > Hypanus > Hypanus sabinus. The sequence continues at coordinate 40,894,067 of NC_082719.1, read as the reverse complement.
AAACACACAAGGCCATGCAACACCTCTGCTGTTTGTCTCATCAATGAACTAATTAACCTAGCTTACAGCATTTTGTATTACAACTGTTCAGCAGGGTCTTGAAATCATAAAAACCACTTGCACCATTCGTTGGCCCCAGAGAGCTGCTGTAACTTAATTCAGTTAAGTTAACGTTCAGTCTTACTGAATGTTACCCGTCCTACTGGAAGTACATAGCATAAGATTTTAGGAAACCAAAGGAAGTAGAAATATACTATTGAGCCATGTTTGAAATGAATAGCAGGACAGCGCAGGGGCCTATTTTGTACTTCATATCATGTAATAGCCATGATTTTGATGCGCAAGAATTGGTTCAAAATGTGCTCATCCTGTTTCAATGAAAAATGAGCCTTAATTAGTAATTGACTCTTTGTTCAAGGAGAAAGAAATCTGGAATTTTTACTTGGGTCCTATGTGCATCTGGCAGATGAACACATGGTTGAATTTGAACAGCAGTAGCTGATAATGCTGAACTACGTTTATACAAGGTTAAAGCATGATATATGGTCTATGACATTTATGTGGTGCTCATGCAAGAGAAGGCTTCATCGGTAAAGTTTGCTTTTTATTGTGAGTTAAAGGGACTGTGAGACCCAGTCAGAGCATGAGGTGATCGATTCTCCTTTGGGGTCTACATCATATGTCTCCATAAGGAGATTCTCATACTCTCAAACTTGTAAACTTTTTCTAATTTAGGAACCACCAGGACCTGGGCAGACCTTCAGTCTTAACCACCAATCTAAGTTTACTTATCCAATTACCATTTCTAGTATTTTAGCCAGCAAGTCTACCATCTGATTACCAACTCCAACCCCACCCCTTCAATACCATTAGTCCCAACCATCAAAATCCCCAGGAGCCAATTCGCATTCCAAACCCTTTAATCATTAGATATATCTCAAGCAATGATTTTAATGGCTGTAAACTTCCACCACCTATTGGCATTCATAAGCTTTGGACCTAATTCTATACCAAAACAACTCATTTTTTGCCTATGCTACATTGATAGAGAGAGCAATAGAAGGTCTTTAAGCACACAAGCCCCATGTGGGAAACAGGCTGTCTTGGACATATAGAAGATACGCAACTAATTTTTCATTGGCCTATCATGTACCACCTGATTTGTAAACCTTGATTAGTTTCTGGAAATATTGTCTTCAGGTACATGTGCCTAACTTCATAGTTTTGAAATTATCAGCTATTTTTGGCTTTCTGGAAAGAGAATCCCAGATGGCCACAAAACTTTGCTTGATTTGCTTTTACTGACATCATTTTTGGAAAAACTAGCTCTACTTTATTAGAATGCCTAAGGCAAGGCAGAAGTTCAGATTTTTACAAAAATTATAGATTTTTGTCTATCACAATAATCAAACCCGAACCATCAGTGCAAAGTGCTGCTTTATTCTCTCCTCATTCTAGCTCCTTTCTAAGATGTCCAATTAGCTGCTTCAGCTCTGAAGGACAGACTCTGGAGTGTTCCCGAGCTACTCCAGGAAGCAAAGCAACTCTACCTGTCATCAGTACCAAGTGTCACCTCATTGACTCCTTGAACGTTGCTGACAGATGAAAGGAGACCGTTGGGGGCATGTAAGAAATAAGTCACAGGGAAATAAATGGGGCACAGAATTGAGGGGAACTTTCTGAAAGCTATCATGAAGTTTTGGGTCAAGAGCTCTCCTTTTATTGTGTGAAATGTGAGAAAGATAGCAGCTAGTTCTAAACAAAAGTCATAGACAACTGTATTTTTAATGCATTTCATGCTTCCCCCAGAAATAAAAGTTCAATTTCAGTGTTGCCAATACTGCAATGAATAGAAAATCTATGTTGTTAGCTTGTCCTAAAATTCAGCTGCAATTATTCTTTGAAATTCACCTCACGATTTAAGTAAAACTTACATTTTTCTTCTTGGAAAATAATAGATTTTTTCTTCTTTTTCCTATCAATCTATTAGAGAGTATTTTAATCTTCTATATTAAAGGGTAATCTGTGAAGACTGTACTAATATTTAACCAATTAATCTCAAAATCAACTCTTTTGCATTTATTTTGGACAAACCCAAAACCAATCTTTCCAGATGTATGGGGTTTGATCTGATATTATTTTCTACATACAAGCTAACGAGAGATCTGTTGATTATCACCCCAGGAAGATTCTTATCCAGCTCCAAAGTTAAGTTTATAACAGTGCTATCTTGTTATCATTCTTAATGGCTTGCCTTGGGGAGAGTTGACGAAGCCAATTGATTACTGATAAACCACGTTTTCCAAGTGAAAATAAGAAACATTCTGAATTAAAAAGTTTTCATCCTGCAATGTTAACTCGGTTTCTCTTTCCACTGATTGATTATTGCATATATCAGTATTTCCTGATTTCTAGCATTAGATTTTTTGATTTTAATTTGTTCACATATTCAGTCAGATAGCACCCTTATTTTTGTTTCCACTGCAGATTTTTCCCCCCACAAGAACTAATGAACATTTGGGGTTATTACAAATTTCACTAAATGTTTGTTATTAGTGCTGTGCAGCTGATTTACAAAGACTGAATGATCCTCTAACACATCTGTTGGTGTTCAACAATGTGTAGCACATCTAAATACCACCTTTGATATTTTCAGTATCATTTTAGTGCTTCATAACATCCATAGGCCAGTCACACTGGCTTCCATCATGTCTGCTTAGCCCACCCCTTTGCTGAATAATGGTGATAATCATCTTTTCCGAACTCCATGTGATCACTGTTGAGTAGAAATTAAACTAGAACAGCCCAACACATGCTGTAATTACAGAGCACATTAGAAACTGCATATGCAGTGGTGAGTGACTCATATGCCGTCTATCCAAACATTATATCATTTACAAGGCAAAGATCACGAGTGTGATGCAGTAACCTCTAACTATCTCTCGTAACAACATCCATCAAGGCCAATCTGTGATCCATAACTCCATGCATTCATTTCATCCTATACTAGGTTGAAGAGGTCGCCAGCCATGAATCATCAATCATTTTGTCCCCAAGGTAGGAGAGTTGTTAACTAGATGGCGTCGTTTTATGGTAAGAGGGGTAAGATTTAAAGGGGATCTGAGAGACAGATTTTTCATATGAAGGGTGATAAGTATATGGAATGAGTTGCCAGAGGAGGTGGTAGACATAGGTACAATAACAATTTAGAAAACAAAATTGGAGAGGGTCATGAATAGGAAAGATTCAGTAGGATATAGATAAATACAGGCAAATATGATTAACTTAGGTAGGCATCTTAAGCAGCATGGAAACATTAGGCCAAGGAAGTTTTTTCCCTTACTGTATTATTTGATGAATCTACTGTATACTTCTTTCTTCTTACAGAAACATCTGCATGATGCTAAGCTAGGGCACATCATCAGTGATGTTACCTGGGGTCGTCAGGTGTTTTGGGTCTTTCAACATCATACATCCTCGCCCAGGTGACCCAACTGGGGTTGTTTAGACCCTGCCCTGTGCCCTAGCAGCAACCCACAGATCTGCCCTCTTTATCCTGAGCCATCTTGACACTCTCTCTGCTGCATCTGTGAAGGTAGAAATGGCTCTCCTTCCTCTCTCTCCCATGATTCCAAGTGCAGTGTATACTTTGCAGAGCGACTGAGGCTTATCTAAATTAAATTTCCAAACTCTGACTTTCACCATCTAAAATTAGAATAGCAGGCAATACATGTTAGCATTGCCATTTCTTTCTTTCTTTCTTTTCAAGTAATGCACATTCCAGAACTGGAAATGTATTACCATCCTTACATTATTACCAAATCAAATTCTTGGATATCCTCATCAAATCATGCAGTGGAAGTAGCTTCACAAGGTCTGCAGTACTTCAAGAAGCTTGTTGAACACCACCTCGACAAATGCAATTGACAAAAGGGATTAAAAGGGATTAAATTGTAATCAACTTTATGTGCTTTTGATGCCATTCATTACAGTACTGTGGAGATCAAGTGAGTTTTGAGTGATACTGCATCCATCAGCCAAATAAAAGCATCTTTCCTTTATTTTTCAGTTAGCCTAATGTTACTATTTTCACATTAAACAACAAATGCTTTAAATAATCAGTATTCCTATAACTGCTAATGTTCAGTAATTATTTTATTTCTTCCATATTTTAGGAAAATGAACTTAAATGTCCGTAATTTTTACCTTAATCTTGTTTTAATGGTTCTCCAGTTAAATTTACAGTTGTTCTGCCAGTGAAATCTTTTTCTTAAAGTATCACTAATTCTCTTTCTAACTTCTTGTGGATTTGGAGTCTCTAAAAGGGTATCAGAGTAAGTTATGAACTACCTATAGTACTAACTACCACTGAAAATTGGGCTGTCTATTTCAAATTACTAGAAAAATTATTTAATGATATGTATATCTCCCTTCTTCCACATAGAACAGTATATAGGAAAGCAGTCGGTTTCCTCTTTTGTAGATTACTTTCTGTGTGCAAAAGATTAAAAAAAAACCCTTGAGTCACATTGAAAGGCACTTTTTCTTTTATTTGACTATATAGTACAATGACATGCCAGAGCCTTAAGCAATCTGTTATGAGGCCTTTTCAGGAGGATAAAAAATGTTACAATTCTGTAACAGCATGACTTGAGATATTTTATCTTAAGCCTGGGATTCAGAAATTGAGAAATTAGAGGATAGTTAAGGAACACTTGCCTCAATGGTGCGGTGAAACAGTTGGGAGCCAGAAAAAGTAATAGCAGTTGAGCTACAAAGTTTTAAACTGTCACCATTGTTCTACAAAGGCAAGGCAAATACAGAGAGAGGACGTATTCTTTTCTTCTAGGTTAGATATGAATGGAAAGCTTTATTGCCATACCCTGACAGCAGATAAAGTAAGAATTGACTACATTTCTATCAAAAAATAGATTAGTAATTCTAACCTCATCACAGCACCATAGTAGTGCCTTATTCTTCAAAATGTCAACAGGTTCCATGCATTAAATTCCAACCAGTTTAAATGCAAATTATGTATGCTTAATTGAACAAAGTTATTTGAAGTTTAAATAAGACTACAATATTTCACCTCCACTTTTGTCCAAACACTATTTTTCCATGCACGGAACATTCCTGAGTTATGAACAACTGGCATTCAGACACTCATGCTTACAAATGAGCTGCCATAACCATTATAACATTCAAATGTAATATGTACAACCGTATGCTCATTCCTAGAAAAGGCAGAACTTGTGACTGGAGTCCTCAACAAGGATGGCTTGGTCTCAAATGCTGGAGTATCCCAGGTTAGGATCAAGACATGGTTTCAAATTGGATTGAGAATCTGTGCACAAACCAAAATCACGAGAAGGCTTACAATTGAGCACCTAAGTCCAGTTCAGGTACTCCTTAAATACTCAATCTTTGGTACCCAAAATGTAATTGCTAATTAGCGAGACTGTCCCGAATGCTTAAAGGGGCCACACCAGCAATCGGTACGTGCTCCAGTGGGAGTTAGAGCACCTAAAACCTCAGAAGCTGGTGCAGAGGGGTGTGTGTTGTAACAGAACTACGGTAGTTTCCAGACTCTCTCTACTTTTTGCACTTGTTGTTCCTCATCAATCTTATCTAATTTTGATGTCATTCATTATCAAGCTGTGATGGTCAAGTGATCTTTGAGTATAGAACCCTTTTATTATCTGGGGAGAACCTGTGCTACTTTACCTGTAATCCTTTACATTTTAAATGACCATACTGTTTTATCTTGTTTGGACACCAACTTAATATCTCCTGCAACAACATCTGAAATCTTTATTACGGCTTGTCATGATGCAAACATTACCTCTTCTTCCATAGCCTATAACATGGGAGAGATCTCGTTGACAGATAATCAAACCAAGTTTTCAGCCATTTAGAATCAAGTAGGAATTCTTTTCTTGAACAAATGTTCATTTTGTTTTGTGAAGTTTGTGTAGCAAACAGTTCATAGAGAACAAATAGTTTGCTGTACTCATATTTATTAGTAGCTTTTCATAACTGAATGAAAGCTCACCCAGAGACATGAGGAAACAAGGATAAGGAAAATAATTCAACTTATCAAGGCTTCTGCTTCTACAGATTATATAAAATTGCTCAGTATGAACTCTAACAAGCTTACTTAATATCTTCTGGGAATGTTTCATAAAATTTATCTCTGACCTCAATCAAGGCAATCAAGGAAATGCCCAAATATTAATCTGTTCTTATTTTTCTATTATTCAAATCTTCCCTCCTGTCAATACCATGGATGGGATTTCCATGTTCCCTGTGGCACAAAAAACAATATATTCCAATGAGACTTTGATTACCCCTGGCTGTAAGTATCGCTACAATATGAAATCCTGTTTCTAATCAGATATTTATTGAGCTTTGGTTGGGAGTTAATCAGTGCAGTATTATTTGCTTTTGCAGGCAATCTATTTGAGATACCAACTCCTCTGGGGTGGAAAATGCTTCAGTTCCTCATTTTCACTTGAAGCTTGTTAATTTTATTCCTTTGTCTTTGTTGGAGTTTGCTTTGTATGTCAAGATAAACACCACTGGAGGTTACTGTCAGATAAGTGTTATTATAGGAGGTCAGCTGAACCAGAAAACTATTGGTACAGTTGAGCCAGAAGTTAGCCCAACTTTCTAAAATGGTCATGACATTTCTTTGCAATAACGGATAAAAATGATCAGATGTGCTAAAGTGCATAAATCTCACTGAGTTAGGTGTGGTATCTCAACCTGGGGATTTGCTGAGGGAATGTTTTCAACATGTCTAAGGAATGTTTTCACTTATAGAACAGCAAGGGACATTTCAAAGAACTATGTGGCTAACAAAATGTGTTTTGAAGTCTTTTAGCTGGTGTAATACAGGAAGAATGACAGATACTGCATACACTGCAAGCTCACTTGTGATAACAACATGATAGTGAATGACCTCATCATTATTACTTTCAATGAGAACAACTTCGGCCAGGACAATGGGAGAAATTTGCTTTTCCTTCTGTGAGATACTGCAATTGTACAATTCAGCTAAGAACAGACCATTTTAATTCATTGCTTCTTCCAAAAAAAATCATGAGAGAATAGCACTTTCTTGTTACAAAACAAGGATAAAAACAGAACACAAGACATAGGAATAGATTTAGGCCATTTGGCCTATCCTGCTCCTCCATTCCATCATGACTGATCTATTAGCCCTCTCAAACTCATTATCCTATATTCTAGCTTTCACCTTTGATGCCTTGACTAATCAAGAAGGTATCAACCTCCATTTTAAATATATGTGATGATCTGGCCCTCAAGTCATCTGTGGCAATGAAGTCCACAGATTCACCTCTCTTTGGCTGAGGAAATTCCTCCTCATCCCAGTTCTAAATGGATATCTGGTTAAGAGGGTGCTGGTGAACCTCTGTAACTTCTGGCTGGTAGCTAACAAAACAAGGACAGCAACGAAATACTTTGTTAACCAAACTTCTTCTGGCAAACAGTCATCACAAGTAATCAAATGTACCATTGCTTTGGTCTTGGAGGCAATTTGATGTGGCAGAACTGAGGCCAAGTGAAGCAGTGGGCAGTGGGCCCATTGTCCAGAGTGTGGAAGAGCATTAAAGATCCGTCACAGGCCAAATCGAAATGGTGAAGTCCAGCATATCCAAGCAATAGAACCTGATGCTTCGATGGAGAATTAAGTTCCGGACAAGTTTGAAAAGATCAGGGTGTTGAGGCCTGAGGCAACGTATGGGCCAATCCAGTTCATTGCTCAAAGTGGCAGAGCCCTATATCCAGATGGAGCCAGGCCAAATTGAAAAGGTCAAGATGTTGGAAAGATCAGGGTGTTGGGGCCCAAGGTGAGGTATAGGCCAAATAGGATTGCTGCTCCACGATGTTCACTTACCTCAGTGCTGAACCCTGGGACTCTCTTGTGGACTACAGTTCAGAAACGCTATTTGCTTGTGGTTACTGTTTGCATGATGGTTTTATTTCAGTGCACATTGGGTGTTTGACAGTCTTCTTTATGGGTTATTTTATCCTTTTATTTTCTTATTGACATAATGTGTTTATTTTTATTCTCTACACATTGGGTGTTAGACTGTCTTTTTTCCATATATATGGGGTTTGTTTTGGGTTTCTTTGTTTCGTTGCTGCCTGTTAGGAGATGAATTTCAAGGTTGGATAATGTGGACATACTTTGATAATAAATGTACTTTGAATATGCCTCCAATCTTAGGCTGTGCAGTTTGGTCCTAAGACTCCCCCACCGCAGGACACATCCTATCTACATCCATTCTATTTAGGCCCTCCACTATTCGATGGGTTTTAATGATATCCCTCCTCATTCTTTTAAACTCCAGCAAATACAGGTCCTCAGCCATCCAATGCGATCCATACAGTAACCCTTTCATTCCCAGCATTATGCTTGTGCACCTGCATCGAAACATCTCCAATGCCAGCCAGTCTTTTCTTAGATTAGGGTCCTTAAACTGCTCACAATACTCCAAGTGCACTCTGACCAATGCTTTATAAATCCTCAGCATTACATCCTTGCCTTTATGTTCTAGTCTGCTTGAAATGAATGCTAATACTGCATTTACTTTACTTACCACCCGTTCAACCTGCAAGTTAATCTTTAGGCAGTCCTGCACAAGGACTCCCAAGTCCCTTTGCACCTCAGGTTTTCTTTAAAATTTTCACCCCAAATAGCAAATAGTTGACACTTTTATTCATTCTACCAAAGTCAATGACAATACAGTTCCCTACTCTGCCATATTTTTGGTCATTCTCCCAAACTGCCCAAGTCCTTCTCAAGACTCCATATTTCCTCAACGCCACTTGCCCCTCCACCTATCTGTCCACCAAAAGTTTGGCAACAAAGCCATCAATTCCATTATCCAAATCATTGACATAATGTGAAAAGAAATGAACCCAACATTGACCCCTGTGGAACACCAGCGGTCACCAGCCACCAACCAGAAAAGGCCCCCTTTAAAGTTCAAAGTAAATTTTATTGATAACGTACATCTATATCACCATATGCAACCCTAAGTTCATTTTCTTGAGGGAATACTCAGTAAATTCATAGAATAATAACCATTACAGAATCAAGAAATGACCCCACCAACTTGGGAATTCACCCAGTATGCGAAAGACAGCAAACTTTGCAAATAAATAAATAAGCAATAAGTATCGAGAACATGAGATGAAGAGTCCTTGAAAGCGAATCCATTGGTTGTAGGAATAGTTCAATGATGGATAAGTGAAGTTGAATGAAATTACCCTTTTTGGTTCAAGACCCTGATGAGTGAGTGGTAGTAACTGTTCCTGAAGCTAGTGGTGTGAGTCCTGAGGCTTCTATACCTCCTTCCTGTTGGCAGCAGTGAGAAGAGAGCACATTCTGGGTAGTGGGATCCCTGATGATGGATGCTGCTTTCCAGCACCAATGTTTCATGTAGATGTACTCAATGGTGGGGATGGTTTTACCTGTTGCCATATTGTAGGAGATTTTGTAGGAGATTCCTTTCCAGGTCCTGAAACAGACAGTCAATACACTCTCCACTATACAGTTCTAGAAGTTTGTCAAAGTTTTAGATGTCATGTCGAATCTTTGCAAACTCCTAAGGAAACAGAAGTACAGCTATGCTTTCTTCGAAATTGCACTTAGATGATGGAGCCCAGACAGGTCCACAGATAAAATAACACTGAAATTTAAATTTGCTGACCTTCTCCACTCTGATGAAACTGATGAGGACTGGCTCATGGACCTCTGGTTTCCTTCTCCTGAAGTCAATAATCAGCTCCTTGGTCTTGCTGACATTGAGTGAGAGGCTGTTGTTATGCCACCACTCAGCCAGAATTTCAATCTCCCTCCTATATGCCAATTTATCACCACCTTTGATTCAGCCTATGCCAGTGGTGTCATCAGCAAAACTGAATATGGCATTGGAGCTGTATTTAACTCCAAGAATAAAGTTAGTAGAACAGAGTAAGCACACGGCCTTATGGTGCACTTGTGCTGATGGAGATTGTGGAGGAGATGTCGTTGCCAATCTGAACTGACTGAGTTCTGCAAGTGAGGAAATCAAAGATCCAATTGTACAAGGAGGTATTGAGGCCCAGGTCTGGGAGCTTATTGATTAGTTTTGAGGGGATGATGGAATGCTGAGCAGTAGTCAACTAATAGCATTTTGATATAAGCATCTTTGTTGTCCAAATATTCCATGGTTGAGTGAAAAGCCAATAAGATGGTATCTGCTGTGTATCTGTTGCTCCAGTTGGCAAATTGGCATGGATCTAAGTCACTTCTCAGGCAGGAGTTGATATGTTTCATTATCAACCTCTCAAAACACTTCATCACTGTGGATATCAGTGCTACTTGGCAATTGTCATTGAGGCATTCACCACATTCTTCTAGGGTACCGCTATAATTGAAGGCTGCTTGAAGCATGTGGGTTCCTCAGACTGCTGAAACAAGAGTTTAACTATCTCAGTGAATACTCCAGCCAGTTGATCAGCACTGATCTTTGGTACTGGCCAAGTGCTCCATCTGGGCTGGATCCTTTTCAGAGTTCACTCTCCTGAAGACTGCTCACACATTGGCCTCTGAGACTAAAATCATAGAATCACTGGGGGCTCAGGGAGTTTATGATGTTTCCTCCATATTTTGACAATCAAAGCAGCACAGAATGCAGTAAGCTCAGCTGGAAGCAAAGCTCTGCTGTTTCCATGTCACTTGATTTAACTTTAAAAGAGGTGATTATATTCAAGCCCTGCCACAACAGTCGGGCATCTTCAGTAGATTCAAGTTTGGTCAGGGATTTCCACTTCGCCCATGAGGTGGCTTTCCAGAGTTCATACTTGGACCTTCTGGAACTTTCTTGGCTGCCATATTTGAATGCCTCCGATCTGCCTGTCTGTAGATTGCAGATCTCATGGTTCATCCACAGCTTCTGATTGTGAAAGACTGAATGATCTTGTGGGGACACATTCATCTACAACTGTTTTAATAAAATCTGTGACAATCATGGTGTATTCATTCAGATCCACAGGTAAATCGAACAGGCCCAGTCTATTGACTCAAAACAATCCTGCTCCTCTGCTTCCTGCAACCACCTTTTTGTTGCCCTTGTCTCTGGAGCTTTGCTCTTTAGCCACTGCCTGTATGCAGGTAGGAGGGCAGTCAAGTGATCTGACCAAAATGCAGTCTGGGCATGGAATGGGAGGCATTCCTTATCTTAGTATAACAGTGGTCTAGCGTGTTGGGACCTCTGGTGCAACAGGTTATATGGTGGTGGTAACTGGGCAGAGTTTCTTCAAACAAGCCTGGTTGAAATCCTTGACTATGATTTGAAAAGCTTTGAGATGAACTGTTTCTTGTTTGGAGATGGCATCATGCAGTACCTCAAGTGCCTGATTATAGTCGGCCACTGGTGGTATGTAAACTGCAGTCAGGATTGTGGAGAACAGCTCCCTGGGTAGATAGGATGGTGTCCCAAGGTTAGGGAACCATCAGTTTTACAAAAATGCCACATCAGAGCACCACCAAGAGTTTATCATGAAGCATATACCACCACCTTTTGCCTTTTCTAAATCAGCAGTTCAGTCCATATATGGAAAATCGAGAGGCCTTTTAGTTTGATTGTTGCCTATGGTGTGCTGAGAGAAAGCCAAGTCTCACTCAGACAAAGAAAACAACAGTCTCTCATTTCCCTTCAATCTTGCCCTCAGGTACTCCATTTTGTTCTCTAGCTACTGCACATTTGCTAACAAGATGGTGAGTGGAGGGGGCTTCATTCCTCTGCGTTTCTGCCTGGCTTGGAGAACCCTCCCTCTATTCCGGCCATGGTAATGAACCTTCATCCACCTAAAGGATACCTGCCTGGTCCACTGAGACCTTCAGACATTAATGAAATCTGTAGATCACTAAGTTGATTTAAAAGTACTTTGTTTAGAGGGAAATTACATGCTGCAGATTGCAGTGAGAGTAACTCAAAAGAGGTATATTTAAAAGTATATTTAGAAGTATTGTCCCCAGCCCACAGAATACCACTGAGGTTTACTGATGCCATTGTGACATCCCACTCTTTGCTGCCTGACTGTCAGCCAATTTTCTATCTATGTTAGTATCTTGTTAAGCAGCCTTCTGTGCTGCACCTCGTCAAAGGCTTTCTGAAATTCCAAGTAAACAACATCCATTGGCTCTCCTTTCTCTATCCTGCCTGTATTTTCCTCAAAGAATTCCATCAGATTTGTCAGGCAAAATTTCTCCTCAAGGAAACCATGCTGATCACAGCTTATTTTATCTTGTGTCTCCAAGTACTCCAAAACGTCATTCTTAATAATGGACTCCAATATCGTTCCAATCACTGAAGTCAAGCTAACTGGCCTATAATTTCTTTTGTCTGCCCCCTTCCCTTCTTGAAGACTGGATTGAGATTTGCAATTTTCCACCACTCTTGAACCATTCCAGAATCTAGTGATTCTTGAAAGATCCTTCCTAATGCTTCCACAGTCTCCTCAGCTACCTCCTTCTGAATGCCGAGGTATAGTCCATCTGGTCCATGTGACAAATCAATCTTCAGAGCTTTCAGCATTCCAAGCAACTACACTCACTGCTGCCCCCTGTTAATCTTAAATTTCTGGCATACTGCTAGTGTTTTCCGCAAAGAAGACTGATGCAAAATATTTATTAAAATTTGTCTGTAATTTCTTCTGTGACCACCCCCACCACCATTTCTACCTCTCCAGTGTCACTTTCCAGAGGTCCAATATCCACTTTTATCTCTCTTTTACTCTTTTTATATCTGGAAAAAAACTTTATATTATTGTCCAGCTTATTTTTTATATTTCATCTTTTCTCTCCTTACGACTTATTTGTTGCATTCTGTCGGTTTTTAAAAACTTCCAAGTCCTCTAACTTCTACTATTTTTTTGCTGAATTATACGCCCTCTCTTTTGCTTTAATTCTGTCTTTGACTTCTCTTGTCAGCTGTAGTTGAATCTTCATCCATTTCGTATACTTCTTCAGCTTTGGGATGTGCCTATCTTGCATCTTTAGAATTGCTCCTAAAAACACAGCCATTACTGTTCTTACCTGATAGTGCCCTCTTCCAATCAAGTTTGGCCAGTTTTTCACCATCAATAACTCTCGGAGATGTGAGGTGAGATATAGGCTTTTATTGGCTGGAAGAAAGAACAAGCAGCAATTGACCACCACACTACATCCTGGAGACTGAGGCCGGGGCTGTGTCTCCAATCGCCTTTATACCAGGGTCCGTGGGAGGAGCCACAGGAGCAGTCAGCAGGGGGGGTGTGTCCAGACAGGTATATGTAGTTCACCACAGCCAGCTCCTCTCTCATGTGTCTGTAATTCCCTTTACTCCACTGTAACACTGATACAAAAGATTTAACTTCTTGCTCTCAAACTGCATGGTAAATTCTATCATATTACAATATTATGATAGAATTGACTTTCTCTAAAGGGCTCAACTGTAAGTTGTTCTAAAAAGCCATCTCATAGACATTCTTCAAGTTCCCTATCTTGGGATCCCATACAAACCTGATTTTCCCCAATCTACCTGGATATTGAAATCCCTGTTGTAACATAGCCTTTTTTTTAAAACATATCTTTTTTATTTCCTGTTAAGCTTGCATCCTTGCTACAGTTCAGCTAAGATATTTGTACTCACAACCCTGGAATGGAGCTTGAATGCAAATTCTGAATCAGATGCAAAAGATAATAACTGGCAGCTTCTGTATTCAAATTTATGCTAGGTAAGAATAATCATTTCAAGCATTATGTGTTACGACAGATATTAGAGAGGAAGGCTCTTTGAGGAAGTCTGAAATCTCATTTGATATAGAACAGATAAGGAGAAGCATGTAGGAATAGTCAGCATCCAACTTGTAGGGAATTGGTAGAAGCATGCTTGATTATTCCAAGCCTGCTATAAACCAATTTATCTGTGCCTATACTATGATTGTAATAGTTATCCTATGAAATTGCATCTGGAACATCCTCTCTATCTGAATCATGAACTGTCACTTAATTGAATTTAAAGATATTTTCTTACAGTCCTGTACTTCTGAACTGATAGCCCAAGTTAAATAACCAGTTTAAAAATATTCTGTCAAATGTAGTCCCTCTAAGTGCCTACAATTCCTAATGAAAACTCAAGGGGATCTTTGAAAGCCCTTAATTGTAAACATTCAGGGGTAATTTTCTCCTCTACCCATGGTGTTATTTGAAATGAACTGCATTGAAAATGAGAATAAGTCTTTCCAATTTAAAAGGCAATTTCTGGCTCCAGCCCCTGTTTGTATTACATTCATTAATTTGATCAGTGCAGGAAAGATCATTCACACCACTACTTGATTTTTTAAAAAACTTTTTGGAGACAAAAAAATATAAAATTTATTTTTGAATATATTTAATGTGTGTCAATTACTATAACACAGGTGCAGTTAAAACAATCTTTGTCATAAGTATCAATGTTTGATAAAGAAAATGAATCTTTATTTTTTTAATGAATATAACAGATAGTTGTACGATTTTATGGAATGGAAGAGATAGAGCATTTGTAATAAATCTTCTGAAATATCAGTGAAGAGAAAGCATAGCTGCAGTTTATAGACAACCAGATCTCTTTTCAGTTTATTTTTCAGCTAAGGAATTTTATGCTAGAGTCCTGAATTTAAAAAAAACTTTTCCTTCTCTTGAAATGATGGCAGTGCATTGCTTTAGTAATTAAATGTGCAACATAATACAAAGTGATAGCTTTGAATGAAAGCATATGTTGTCCATTTCTTCCATGTGTTCAAACAGAAATCAAGCAATAGTAAATCAAGGCCACTGACCTGCCTGCCATGTTGTCTGGAAGACATTTCGCCACTCATCTGAGAGGCTTCTTCAATTCTAATCAATGGTCTCTCTCTCTCTCTCTCTCTCTCTCTCTCTCTCTCTCTCTCTCTCCATCTTGTTTTACGGTGGTTGGCACCCAGCTTAATGGTGCATTACCACCTCCTTCTGTTCCGGAGTATACGATGGACTCACTTTCTAAATCTCTTCACCCAATCGCACACATACACATACCCTAACCTACACTTTATCCTCCCCATCCTAGTACCCTATTTCTGTTTATCCATCATATCCTATAAAAAAACCCTGTACCCCTAAAGAAAGCTAAAAATACCCTGACCTGTGTTCTCTCACCCATGCCCAGCAACCCTTTTAATGTGAATTCCTGCACCCCCAATTCCCTTAGATTAATTCTCATCATCTCTCTCTGTATCCCATACTTCCTTCAACTCAGAACTACATGTTCTACTGACTCCTCTTCCTGACATTCCACACACAATCCTGTCCGGTGTTTCCCTATCAATTTCAATGTTTGGTTTAGAGCACAGTGCCCCAGCCTTAACTTAGTTCACACAATTTCCTCTCTTCTGTATCTACTTCCTACCCTAGTACCTGCAACACTTTTTTGTATTTAATACAAGTGCCTCCCTTTCCCCTTCCTGTCCCATCTTTCTTGCTACATTTGGTTAATTTTTTCTCAGATTACACACTTAACCTCTGCTTTACTGATACTAATGTGCATTTCTATATTTTCTTTCTTTAATGCCCTCTTTGTCAACTCACCCACCCTTTCATTGCCCTTCACCCCTACATGAGCTGGAACCCATAGAAATTTAACCTGACCTCCCTGATTTGCAACTCTTGTGACTGACTGAAGGACTTCATGAAGTACATTTTCCCGGCTGTTTGAGTGAGAAGACCTTAAACTTGCTGGTACTGAGGATGAATCTGAGCATATCAACGCTTTGACTAGTCTAGTTTTCTCCACCCAACGCAACCCAACCAACACTGCCATCATCTCCACTGTACACACCACTAACTTACCAGATGTTCTTCTGCTGATTGCAATTGCTTTTGCTGGTATAGCCACCCCAAACCCTGTCACTCCTGTCTCTGGTTCCTTAGCACCATCTGTATAGACCTGAGTATAATCACTATACTTTTCCATCACATGACAGTTAAATGCACTTACCAAATCAGTTTTATACTTTCCTTTCCTTTTTACCTCTAACAAATGCCAGTCTACGTCAGGCCATACCAGCATCCATGGAGCTACAACTGGATAAACTACTGAAGGACTTATCCTTAGATCAAACACTCCACATGATCTAGCAATATCATTCTCTACCCGACTAAAGTTTTCCCTCTGAAACCTCCCATTTTCCCAGGACTCCTGCAACACTCCTTTAGCAGGGTGAGTGAGAATCATTGTGTCCCTGCAAATTAACCCAGTAGTTTGCCATCAATTGCATCCTTCTTAATTCCAAAGGCATTATTCCCATTTCTACCTGCAGGGCTGATACTGGTGATGTTTTAAAAGCCCCACTGCACACTCTCAAAACCTGATCCTGAATCACATCCAGTTTCCTTATTAGAGACCTGGCTGCTGATCCATATGCTACACTTCCATAATCCAACACAGATCTTACTAAAGCCACATACATTCTCTTTGAACAACTTGCTCCCCATTCCCTACCAGTCAAACATCTCATCACGTTTATTACTTTTTTAATTTCTCCTCAACTCTCCTGCTATGGTCTGCCTATTTTAATCGTGAATCAAATATAACTCCCAGAAATTTAAATGATCCAACCCTTTCTAATTCAATCCCATACATCCTTAACTTCTTCCCTACTTCAATTCTTTTCCTAGTGAAAAATACAGTTTGAGTTTTTTCCACTGAAAATCTACATCCCCAATCATAATCCCACTCTACCACTTCATCAATTGCTCCTTGTAGTTTCCTGATTATATGCTCCGTGTTCCTGCCTCTTTTCCACAAGGCCCCATCATCCACAAACAGTGACCTACCTATATCCACTGGTACCTTTGTGAAGACATCATTGACCATAATGATGAAAAGTAACGGGCTAATCACACTACCCTGAGGTGTGCCATTTCCCACTACGTACTGTTTTGATAATTCTGATCCAATCCGATCTTGAATTTTTCTACCAAACAAAAAATCTTTAATCCAATTAAAAACTCTCCCCCCAACCCCCATCTTGTGCAGCTTAATTAATAATCCTTCCTTCAGGATCATATCATAGGCTTTTTCAATGTCAAAAAAACACTGCAACTACTGATTCTTCATTTGCCTGGGCCTTTCTTATTTCAGTCTCTAACCTTATCACTGAGTCCATGGAATTCCTTCCCTTCCTAAAACCACTCTGATAACTTGCCAGCATTCCTCTCTTCTCAAGATCATACGATAACCTTTCAGTTATCATCCTTTCCATTACCTTACATCTATTTGATGTTAGTGCTATTGGCCTGTAGCTAGTGGGTTTTGACGGATCCTTGCCAGGTTTCCTTATTGGAATTACTACTGCTTCTTTCCATGCACTTGGTAATCTTCCCTTCTCCCACACTCTGTTGTAAAAATGCAGTAACTTCAAGAGTGCTCCTTCTCCTAGATTTTTTAGCATAACATAGCATATTAGATCTTTTCCTGGGGAGGTTGGTCTCGAGCTCTTTATTGCTCTCACCATTTCTGCCAAAGTAAATGGATCATCAATTATATCATCTGTTTCTTTCCTCCTGTTTAACACACCTGGGTATTGACTCATTGTTCTTTCCCTTCTCCTTCTCCCTTCTTCAGACACATTTTATGAACTATGTATCTTTACAAATGACTTGGCCATGATCTCAGTCTTATCCCTGTTGGAGACTGCTGTTTCCTTCTCAGATATCGTTACTGGATACTCCCAATCCTTTCTATCTCCCCCCATCCTCTTCATCATTCCCCATACCTCTCCCACAGGCGTTGTTCATCCTATTTTGTTGCAAAAACTCCTCCAACTTGCCCTTTTAGCTTGACGTATGGTTCTTCTCACCACTGCCTGTGCCTTCTTATATTGAATCAAAAGCTGCATATTATGGGTTCTTTTAACTAGCCTGAATGCTCTATTTCTGTTTTTTATAGCCTGACAACATTCCTCTGTCCACCATGGCACTAATTATCTATTCATCCTATTTTTACTCCTGGGTATAGATCCTTCTGCTGCCATAATAATTGCTGAAGTCACCTGACTGTTTAATTCATCTATTTCTCCAGAAATGTCAATCTTTTTCAATGCTTCTTCACAACTTCTGGAACTTACCCCAATCTGCTTTCCCAAACACCCACTTTGGGACTCCCCCACCTGGTCTTATTTCAACTCTTTCACCCACTGAACATAAAACTGGATAGTGATCACTGCCTACTGTTGAAGCAGTCCAAACTCCCCAGTTACTAATGCCAGCCAAGACATTAGACACGAACGTGATATCTAATACCGACTCAGTTCCTGTTGTTATGTTTATCCTTGTTCCTCTACCATCATTCATACATATCAAATCCCTATCTTCCATCAAATCTTCAATTACCATTCCATTTGAATCTGTAATTGGATCCCCCCATATTGTGCTGTGAGCATTGAAATCTGCACACCACACTACTTTATGTCTATTTTGTCCTTGTATCCTTAATAGGCTGTCCAAATCCAACCTTTTACATGGATTGTTGTAGTTAATTATAACCCCTCCCTCCCCTCTCTCCCATACTTCCACCACTATGTATTCCTGATCATCTCCTTTTTCCATTACTCTATACAGTATACCTTGCTTGATTAGCATAGCACAACCTCCTCCTCCCCCTAGATTGTATACCCATATACCACAAAGTCTAAAGCTGGTTTCAACCAAGTTTCCGGAATACACACTAAATCCGGTTTTACAATCATTTCCTTAATAAAGTCCTTAAATTCCTGGCCATTGGCCGGTAAACTCCTTGCATTCCATTGCAAAAGAATCACTATAATGAGTACTAACCAACCTATGACACTTCCTGGCTTGACTGATTAGTGAGGTTCTCCCTCACTTCTTCCTATATCAGTCCTACTAACCCTAAATGGTTTACTGCTGCTTTGACCACCAGCTGAATTTTGTCACTTTTTGACTTTATCTCTGCCGTACTATTAATGACTCCTGCAATGAATGTTACTAGAGCTTTTTTTTCCACATAAATCCTGTCATTTACTCTTTGCAGCATCTCTTGCATCCCTATTGCTCTCTGGTCATTAGGAGCATTATTCTGTTCTCTTGACATTCCTACAGCTTCTGCATAAGTGATCTTTCTTTTCACTCTTATTTCTTGAATTTTATTCTCCTGTCTCATAACCTCACACCCACTATACGCCACATTATGAACTGCTCCACAATTATAGCATTTTGGTTGCACTCCTGTTCCGCACTTTCAATATTCATGATCATCCCCACATCTAGCACATCTCCACTGCCTTTTATAGTTTTTAACTATGTGTCCAAACCTTTAATAATTATAGCACCTCAATGGCTTTGGCACATATACCCTTACTGGGTAACTCATGAAGCCCAGGAACACTTTCCTTGGAACTCTTTCTTCTTCAAATTCAATCAATGCTGTTTCACTTTCCTTTTTCATTCCCTCCTTTGTTGTTTTCACTCTTAGAACCTTAATTACTTTTCCCCCTTTGATATTCCTCTTCAACTCCTCCATGTTTATACTTATCAGTACACCTGTGATCACTCCTTTACAACCACCATTTCGTGCTCCCACCCTCCCTGTATATTCCACCTTGCATTTTCCTATCTCTTTTAGCTTGAGTGCTTTCCCAAGTTGTTCCTCATTTGCACATCTTACCAATAGATTGCCATCATGAAGGACTTTTGCAAATACTATTTCCCCTATCTTATTTGCCAGAGTTGTTGTTAGCACAAACGGGTTAATTTTCTTCATGTGTCTTTGCGCCTTCTCATTAAACCTAATTATGACAACACCTCCTCTCTGAACTTGTTCATCTTCCTCACTTTCAGAACTCTCTCCATTGTCATTTCTTATTCTTTTATTCCTTTTGTCTCGGTTTTCATTCTTCCATCCCCTCAGTATCACCTTATTCCCTTTATTTCTCCCTTCACAATAATCCATTTCTCCCCAGCTGCCTACCTCTGATCCCAAATCCCTATCCTGCTCCATCTCCATTCTCTTTCCCTCAGCCCCTCCTCTCGCCTTGTCTGCCATTGCCAGACCCAGGCAACCCCCTCCCAGCAATTCCCACTCCTTCCCCACTCGCTTTCCCTCAACAAATTCCAAACCACTTTCATAAATGCACCAACTCCAGCGTCTGAGAAGTCAGCAATGAGATTCCCTCCACCAAGAACAGCCCCCTCCCCTGCCCTGCCCTGCCCTGCTCTGCCCTGCCCCACCCCCACCCCCTCTTCCCGCCCCATCTCCCCCCTCCCCTCCCCTCTTCTCTTCCCTTCCCTTCCATCCCCATCCCCATCCCCATCCCCATCCCCATCCCCATCCCCATCCCCATCCCCATCCCCATCCCCATCCCCATCCCCATCCCCACCCCCACCCCGTAGCCAGCCCTAATCCATGGTGGGTGGTTTTCCTGTTTATAAACTCTGTGAGTTGTTTAAAGGTATCATAATCACATGAGATTCATTAAGAGTCACAGAGATAATGAGAGGGTCATTAGCCTATCTTTGCATGAATGAAGGTGTGAACTATTGTGGAGATGCCAGGGGGGTAAAGATGTTAGGACTACATTGTAAGGTGGTGTTGTACAAGGATGGGTTTTCCCATTGACAAAGATAGCTTCTTTAACCCCTATTGCAAACCACCTGTCCTCACTGTCCAAAATGTGCACATTGTTATCATCAAAGGAGTGTTCCTTGTCCTTTAGGTGCAGATATACAGCTGACGCTTGACCTGAGGTGTTAGACCTCCAATGTTTGACCATCCATCTGTGAAGAGGTTGTTTTGTCATGCTGATCTACGTATCTGTGCAGATCTCATTGCATTGGATAGCATATACAATATTGTTTTGTTAATGTCTGGGTGTAGGATCCTTGGGGTGGATGAGCTTCTGTCTAAGGATGTTAGTAGGTATAAAAAACACAAGGATTTGGTCATAAACAAGAGAACTTCCGCAGATTCTGGAAATCTGAGCACACATATTAAATGCTGGGGGAACTCAGCAGGCTAGGCAGCACCAGTCAGCCCAAAATGTTGACTGCTTTTTTTCCATTGATGCTGCCTGGCCTGCTGAGTTCCTCCAGCATTTCATGTGTGTTACAGGGATTTGGTGTTTTTTGAAAATCCATCTGAGTTTCTCTGAAACTCCAACTACACATGGGATGACTATGTTTTTCAACAATTTGATCCTCAGACACTGATTTCCGATTCCAGGCACCTTGAGGTATAAGAGCAGCATCTGCGGGAGGCTTAATCTTTCTCTTTCCTCTGTCCCCAGGATATGCTTCACAGAACCATTGGAGAGGTATGCTCCAGACTTAGAAGGTGTACTCTTAGTAAGTATTTGTTTGTTGAATATCTAGTTTGGTAGTTTGTGTAACTTGGGGGGACTTAGATATTTGGTCAAATCTTTTACTGTTTCTAAATAAATGATTAATATGATTATGGTAGACAGGGTTTTCTGTCTCACTCACCAAATCCATAAACCTGCTTCCACAGTACACACCTACTCAGGCTTAAGGGTTCCTGAAATCAATTGCACTCTATGCAAAAAAAATTACCTCTGAGATCCCATTTAAGACTCCTATTTCTTACCTTTAAGACTATGCCCTGCTGTGTTTGACACAGGCTCCCCCACCATTGGATAAAGATTTTCACTATCTGCTCTATTCATTCCTCTCATTGTCTTACTTACTAATAGTTAGGTCACCCAACAGTGTTCAAGCCTTTAAGTCAGTCTTTCCAAATGTCTCCCCATAATTAAGTCCTCTGGTACAGGCAACATCTTGGTGAATTTTTTAAGGGACCTATGAGTTCTACAGCACAGAAACATGTTTTTTGGAGCAACTAGTCCATGCCAACCAAAATACACATCAAAGCTAATCTAATTTGCCAGAATGTGGCCCATAAACTCCGTAAGATTTCCTATCCATATACCTCTCCAATTATTTTCTAAATGTTGTTTTTGTAACTGATTCAACCATTTACTAACTTGATTGAGTGTTTTGATAAGGTGACAAGGGTGATTGATGAAGGTAGAACTGTGAATGTGTTCAAGTGGTTTTTGATAAGGCCTTTGACATGGTCCCTTATGGGAGCTCATCCAGAAGATTAAAATTCATGGGTTAAATGCTGAATTTGTCAGGGTCCGATCCGGAACTGTGTTCTGGGTTTTGATCTGGTCCGGGGGCTCCAGACTCCAGGTCCTGCAGTTGCCCCTCCCGTCACCCGTGATCTAGTTAGGACCATCCTGGTTCAAGGAGACAGACCTGTGACTCATTGAGCTGCAGGTATTTATAAGGGGCCTTGGGACTGAGACCAGATGGGTGGTCGTTTTGTTCTGTTTCCCGTTTCTCCGCCGGCTCTGAACTCATCCCTGCATTCTGTTATCCCGCCCGGGCTCAGATCTATTCTTCATCATGCTTCTCTGCCCCGTATCAGTACTGCCAGGTTGGTCCACTCTCCCACCTTTCTTCCCATGCGCTGGTCCCTCTTCTCCGCTCGGTTTTGTTTTTCGCGTAGTCGTGCTGTTTGCTGGCCGTTTCCGAATTTCCCGTTGTCATGGCTGTTGTGTTGGTCGACCTGGACCTATGCCCGTTCCTACCCCTTGCCCCTGTCGGGCACGTTTGGCCGACCTGCCGTGGCCCGGCGGGGGTTCTGCCTGTTCCTATCCCTTGCCTCCGTCGGGTGCGTTTGGCCGACCTGCCGTGGCCCAGCAGTGGTTCTGCCTGTTCCTATCCCTTGCCTCTGTCGGGTGCATTTGGCCGACCTGCGGTGGCCCGGCGGGGGTTCTGCCTGTTCCTATCCCTTGCCTCTGTCGGGCGCATTTGGCCGACCTGCTGTGGCCCGGCGGGGGTTCTGCCTGTTCCTATCCCTTGCCTCCGTCGGATGCGTTTGGCCGACCTGCCGTGGCCCAGCAGTGGTTCTGCCTGTTCCTATCCCTTGCCTCTGTCGGGCGCATTTGGCCGACCTGCTGTGGCCCGGCGGGGGTTCTGCCTGTTCCTATCCCTTGCCTCTGTCGAGTGCGTTTGGCCGACCTGCGGTGGCCCGGCGGGGGTTCTGCCTGTTCCTATCCCTTGCCTCTGTCGGGCGCATTTGGCCGACCTGCTGTGGCCCGGCGGGGGTTCTGCCTGTTCCTATCCCTTGCCTCCGTCGGATGCGTTTGGCCGACCTGCCGTGGCCCAGCAGTGGTTCTGCCTGTTCCTATCCCTTGCCTCTGTCGGGCGCATTTGGCCGACCTGCTGTGGCCCGGCGGGGGTTCTGCCTGTTCCTATCCCTTGCCTCCGTCGGATGCGTTTGGCCGACCTGCCGTGGCTCGGCGGGGGTTCTGCCTGTTCCTATCCCTTGCCTCTGTCGAGTGCGTTTGGCCAACCCGCCATGGCCTGGCAGGGGTTCTGCCCCCTCCTTCTCTTCCGCCCGAACTCTGGGATAGTGCCCACACCCGCCTAGGGGTTCGCGTCATGCCCAGGCCTCCGGTGTTTCCGCCTGGGAGGCGCCCCTACCCGGGATACATGCGGCCCACCCAGGGAGAGCTCTCCGCTAGCCTATCACCACCTAGACCTGTCTGTCTGTCTGCCTGCCTGGACCCGGGGACCTGTCTACCTGCCTGAATCCCGGGAGCCTGCCTGAGCCCCGGGGACCTGTCTATCTGCCTGCCTGAATCCTGGGGACCTGTCTATCTGCCTGCCTGTACCCGGGGACCTGTCTATCTGCCTGCCTGTACCCGGGGACCTGTCTATATGCCTGCCTGAATCCCGGGGACCTGTCTATCTGCCTGCCTGAACCCCGGGGACTTGTCTACCTGCCTGCCTGAACCCTGGGGTCTTGTCTACCTGCCTGCCTGAACCCCGGGGACTTGTCTGCCGGCCTGCCTGAACTCCAGGGACGTCTGCCTGCCTGTACCTGGGGACCTGTCTATCTGCCTGCCTGTACCCGGGGACCTGTCTATCTGCCTGCCTGTACCCGGGGACCTGTCTATATGCCTGCCTGTACCCGGGGACCTGTCTATCTGCCTGCCTGAATCCCGAGGACCTGTCTATCTGCCTGCCTGTACCCGGGGACCTGTCTATCTGCCTGCCTGCACCCGGGGACCTGTCTATATGCCTGCCTGAATCCCGGGGACCTGTCTATCTGCCTGCCTGAACCCCGGGGACTTGTCTGCCGGCCTGCCTGAACTCCAGGGACTTGTCTGCCTGCCTGTACCCGGGGACCTGTCTATCTGCCTGCCTGTACCCGGGGACCTGTCTAACTGCCTGCCTGTACCCGGGGACCTGTCTATATGCCTGCCTGAATCCCGGGGACCTGTCTATCTGCCTGCCTGAACCCCGGGGACTTGTCTACCTGCCTGCCTGAACCCTGGGGTCTTGTCTGCCTGCCTGCCTGAACCCCGGGGACTTGTCTACCTGCCTGCCTGAACCCTGGGGTCTTGTCTGCCTGCCTGCCTGAACCCCAGGAGTCTGTCTACATGAACTTGAACTTCGGGAGCCGCTTTGCTCCACCTGCCTGAACTCTATCTGCCTGAACCCCAGCTACCCTTAAGTGCCATGGCATCCCCATCCTGTCCTCTCCCTAGTACTTCAGTGCCTGCGCCCTGCGTTTGGGTCCATCCGGCCCCTCTTGACAGAATTGGAGGGACAATCTAGCTGGAGGTCTGTGATCAGTGGTGTTCCACAGGGATCTGTACCGTGACCTCTGCTGTTTGTGATGTATATGATGCACCATCAATAACTCACTCTGAGACGTAAAGGCGAGATATCGGCTTTTATTGACTGGGAGAAGGAAGAAGCAGTGAGTGACCACCATACTACATCCTGGAGACTGAGGGCCGGGCTCAGGCCTCAATCGCCTTTATACAGGGGTCTGTGGGAGGAGCCACAGGAGCAGTCAGCAGGGGGCATGTCCAGACAGGTATATGTAGTTCACCACAGTATATAAATGACTTGGAGGAAATTATATATGGGTGGTTTAGTAAGTTTGCAGATGATACGAAGGTTGGTGGTGTTTCAGATAGCGAAGATCACTGGCAAAGAATGCGACAGGATATAGATCAGTTGCAGATATGGGTATAGAAATGGCAATGGAGTTGGAACGTAGCAAAGTGTGAAGTGTTGAAACTTGGTAGGTCAAATTTAAAGAGACACTGTTAAGGGCAATATTCTGTTCATATCACACTCATAGCAGATTGATAGGGTGGTTAAGAAGGCATATGCACAGAATAAAGTGTTACCATTAAGAGAAAGTGTGGTGAAAGTAGACAGTAAGATGCAATGTCATAATGATGTAGATTGTCACACTAAAGGTCCATCTTATTTTACTAGAGAACCATTCAATGGTCTCATAACGGAGAGGTAGATGATATCCTTGAGCCTGGTGATGTGTGCACCTTCTGCTCATTAGGAGGGCAAGAAGAGAAGATGTCCAGGGTCTGTGGGGACTTTGATTATGCTGTTTGTTTGACTGAGGTGGCAAGACTTGTAGACAGAATCCATACAGGGAATGCTGGTTTCTGTAATGTGCTAAACTGTGTCCACAGTTGTCTACTGTTTCTTGTGGTCGTGGTTAGAGCAGCTGGCATACCAAGCCAGTTTAGAAGAATACAGGTGGTTCGACATATTGAAAGGCCTAGATACGATGGATATGGAGAGGAATTTTCCAGTAGTAGTAGAGCCTATACCTGGATGGCATACACTCAGAATTGAAGGATACCCCTATAGAACAGAGATAAAGAGGAATTTCTTTAGCCAGAGTGTAGTGTATCAGTAGAATTCATTGCTGCAGATGACAGAGGACAAGTCTTTGGGTATATTTAGAAGTGGAGATCGATAGATCTGTGATTATTTAAAATTATGAGGAGAAGATAAGAGAATAGGAGAAATGGGGGAAAGGGGAAAAAATCAGTCATAATCGAGTAGTGGAACAGACTCGAAGAGACAAATGGTCTAATTCTGCTATGTCAAAAAATGAGCACAAAGGAAGTTTGAACTTGTGAAAGTAAACATCGTCTTGTTTATGTCTTCTTTACTCATCAATAAACTCAGTATGATATTTATTTGTTTCCACCTGAATTATGGACAATCTGTGAAAAGTTGTATGATCCGAAGCGACAATACCAGAAAATGCAGGTACCATTCACACATCAAGCCACTTTAGTGGGAAGGGAAGAGAAAAAAAATCAGCATTTCGGGTCAAGAACCTCCTATCAGAACTGAAAAAGTGAGAAAACATTTGTTTTTTTTTGAAATTGCAGAGACAGGTGGTGAGAAAAGAGGAAATGGGAGTAATAGAGCAGAAGACCAAAGATAACAATTACTTTAAGAACAGGTAGTTAAATATATCAAGAGAAATATTTTTAAAATGAAACAAGGTTACAGCATATTTGTGGAGGGTAAGCATAAATAGTGGTCCCCCAAATTGTTTGATTCAGTGTTAAGTCCCATGGCCTTCAATTTGACCATGAAGAAGATGAGGTTCTGTTTCTCAAAGTTATATTGGACATCAAAGGAACAAAGTTGGAGGCTGAAGACGGAGAGGGCAGAATCGAAGATGTGAGGAGAATGAAAGTGACAGGCAGGTAAAAGTTCATTGTCACATTTGCAGATTGCTTGGCAATATTAAACACAATGTTTCAATGATAGCAAAAGTAAATTGCTAGAATCACATTTTATGAGAGCAAACATCTTTAGTGTGGAGACTGTCACATAGTTCTGTCATTTCAGTTTCATAATAATAATATCCAGTTCACCTGTGCAAGTGAGAAGATACTTAATATTTTTTTTATTTCATTTATTGAGAAGTAGAGAAAAATAAGTCCATCCAGCCATTCGAGCCATGCCATCCAACAACCAGCCCCCCCCGCCCCGATATAACCCTAAAACCCATGCAGTCATGGGGAGAACGTACAAACACCTTACAGAGGGTTTCTGTCTTGCATACACAGTTGTCGGTAGAGTATGTACATTCAGACTTCCTGTAAGTGTAGAATAAGAGTGCCTACAAAAAGTATTCACCCCCCCCCCCCCCCCGGAAATTTTCATGTTTTATTACTTTATAACATTGAATCACAGTGGATTTAATTTAATTCTTTTGACACTGATCAACAGAGAAGACTCTTTCATGTCAAAGTAAAAATAAATGTCTACAAATTGGTCTAAATTTATTACAGTTATTAAACACAAAATAACTTATTATTTAATTACTCACTGTCTTCAATTCAGTATTTAATGGATGTACCCTTGGGAACAAATTACAGACTTGAGTCTGTGTGATAGGTCTTTGTCAGCTTTGCACATCTGGACATTACAAATTTTACCCATTCTTCTTCACAAAACTGCTCAAGCTCTCTCAGATTGCATAAGGATCATGTGTGAACTTCCCTTTAAGTCCAGTCACAAATTCTCAATTAGATTTAGGTCTGGACTCTGACTTACTGGCCACTCAAAGACATTAACGTTGTTTTTAAGCCATTTATGGGTAGCTTTGTCTTTATGCTTGGGTTCATTGTCTTACTGGAAAACAAATCTTCTCCCAAGTCGCAGTTCTCTTGCAAACTGCATTAGGGTTTCCTCTAGGGATTTTCCTTTATGTGGTTGCACTCATTTTTAGCCCTCTACCTTCACAAGCCTTCTAGGGGCTGCTGCAATGAAGCATCCCTGCAGCATGATGCAACCACCACCATGCTTGACAGTAGGGATGGTGTGTTTTTGATGAAGCTGTGACTGGTGAAGCACCTGGGCAAAAGTTGTTTCTCCCATCTCAGCCATTGAAGCTTGTAACTCTCCAGAGTTGTCGTAGGTCTCATGGTGACCTCCCTCACGAGTCCCCTTCTTGCATGGTCATTCCGTTTTTGAGGACAACCTTCTCTAAGCAGATTTACTATGTTCCATTTCTCGATCGTTGTCTTAATTGTATTCAAAGGGATATTCAGTGATTGGGAAATTTGCTTGTATCCATCACCTGACTTGTGCTTCTCAATAACCTTTTCATGGAGTTGCTTGGAGTGTTCTCTTGGTGTACATTTACCAGGATACTGAATCACCAGCAGTTAGACCTCCCAATTGCAGGTGCATTTTTACTACAATCAATGGAAATGCATTGACTACACACGGATGATCTCTATTTAACTAATAATGTAACTTCTAAAACAAATTGGTTGTACCAGTGATGATTTGGTGTGACATATTAAAGGGGGTGAATACTTATGCAATCAATTATTTTGTGTTTTATATTTGTAATTAATTTAAATCACTTTTTATAGATCTGTTTTCACTTTGACACAGAAGAGTCTTTTGCTGTTGATCAGTGTCAAAAAAAGCCAAATTAAATCCACTGATTCAATGTTGTAAAAGAATAGAACATGAAAGCTTCCAAGGCGTGGGGGGTGTGGTGAATCATTTTTATAGGCACTGTAATTCAATCACTCTTTACAGCAGCTGGGTAAATATTGAGGAAACATTGAACAGTTACTTAATTTGCATTTTGCCCGCTATTAAAATAGACGGTTGGTTTTTAATGACGCTGGATATAAAAATCATTAAAATAGAGAATATTTGACAAAAACTTGTGATTGAATTCCAAGGCAAAAAGCAGCTCATAATAGTTGTGCTTAAACAATCTCAAAGGAAGATTGAGCAATATTATGGGCATCTCAACTGTTAGGCCAGATGTGATATCAATGAGTTAAAGATCTCCAGGGTGGTTCCTCATGACTGCAATTATAAATTCTTCCGAATCTGCACAAAATTTCTCGTCTTTGACATTGCACAGATAGCTCAAATGGCAGCTGTTTGGATTTCTCAGTAGATAGATTAAAAGGCTAATTAACTATATAAAATTGTATTGTTCACAACATTCTGCATCAAATTATTTCACTATAATAATGTTCTCATTTGTTTTAAGTTAAATTGGCAAGGTGGGAGTAACACTGTGAATTCTTTGTCTCCATTTATTGCAATTTGCTTTGCAGATAATATCAAAGTGTGATGGACCAACACAAATGAAAACAAAGCCATTAACAGCAAAATCACAATGCTTTTAAGGATATTCATGAACTGGTCAACCCTTACCAGTTGTGCACAACCAACTTGTTTTCAGTGAATTACAGTATAATGAGTTTCCCCAAATTTTCAGTCACCACAAGACCCTTTCGTTTAAGAGTTGAGCACCTCATAGAGGACAATGCAAAATGCTTTGAACTGTTGGATTTTCTGTTTCAAGTCATTCTCTTCCTTGTTTCCTTGCTGCAGATCATATTGGGACTTTTGTCTCTCTGATGATATTCTGACGTAAGACTACTCAGATTACTGTCCCGATCTAAATACGTAGATGCTGAAGTGGCACTGCTTCCTCAGGAGACTAAAGAAATTCGGCATGTCCCCATTGGCCCTCACCGATTTTTACAGATTCACCATAGGAAACATCTCTTTCAGATATATCTTGGCTTAGTATGGCAACTGCTCTAACCAGGATTGCAGAAGGTGTGAAAACAGCTCATCATGTAAACCAGTCTCCCCTCATGGATCCTGTCTGCACTACTCACTGTCTTGGTAAAGCAATCAGCATATCAAGCACCCTCCCCCCCATCCACCCACTCCCAGACATTCTCTCTTCTTCATTTTATCCCCTATTAGGCAGAAGATACAAAACTCTGCACCCCAGTACCTTCAGGTTCAAGGACAGCTTCCATCCTGCTGTTATAAGACTATTGAATAGATCCCTTGCACGATAAGGTGAACTTTTGATCTCACAATCTACCTCATAATAGCCATAACCCTATTGTTCACCTGTAATGCAATTTCTCTGTAACACTTCATTTTGCATCCTGTTATTGCTTTCCCTTGTACTATGTTGATCTACTGATGTGGCAAAATTATCTGTAGGGACAGCATGCAAAACAAAGTTTTTCGCTGAACTTTGGTATACGTGACAATAATAAATCAATTTAGCAATTTAGTATGAAATTACAGAGAGTAACTAGGTAGACAACTTGCAGTAGTGATGGAGATCGATGCCACAGCTACATTTTATGGAACTAGACTTGTGGGTATCTAAATGAATGATGTGCTTCATTGACGTTCTTTACCAAATCTAACAGCAGTGCTCTCATTGCTTATTTATGATGTTTCCAGTCCAAATTTTCTAAACTGACTTTACAAATGATTATATGTTTATTAGATACGTCAGCACACATACGTCAGTCCCACATGAACTAATAAGCAGTTGGGACAGTACCACAGCTGACCTGCAAGATGACAATAGTGTGTGCTTCCTTAAAGACTAATTCTTAATGGAACACAAGGGTAGTATAAAGCTGTCAGCCACATTTCGAGGTAGTAAGGCAAATCTCCCTGGAACCTGCTGTGCAATCTGTTTTCCCTTTAGAATAATTGTAGAGTCCTTCATTCTACAAATTTGTGTACATCATAAGCAGCCTCTAAAGCAAAACATTTCCATACATAAATTGATGCCTGTGGTTGCATACCATCTGTGTAAGAAGGAAGACACTCATAGTCACGAGTTAAGTAACATGTGGGAAGGTTATTAATAACTTCATGAATAAAATTAGTGCTTCCTTTATCATAGGTGTGCATCTTAAAAATATACCACAGCTGCCAAGCTGCCAAAAATATACCAAGAGGCAATATAAAGTGAACTGAAATAAGATACTCTTGAGGCATCTGGAGATAAGACAAATACAATTAATTTTTTTTTAACATAAATGAATTCTCACTTTTGCTATTGTATCCATACTGAACCAAATTATACTGAGACTAGCCTGATTTAAATTAGGATATAGAAGAATCAACATTCAGTAGATCAAGGACAAAAAGGTTAAGCTGGTTT
This sequence comes from Hypanus sabinus, assembly GCF_030144855.1. Classification (NCBI taxonomy): domain Eukaryota; kingdom Metazoa; phylum Chordata; class Chondrichthyes; order Myliobatiformes; family Dasyatidae; genus Hypanus; species Hypanus sabinus. Next base: position 40,863,129 of record NC_082719.1, on the reverse strand, counting down.
TTATTTTAACTGGTGGCTTTGGATTCTGGCAGAAACTTCCATAAGCCCTCAGTACTTAAACCTTCCAGCTATCAGTTTTCATTTCAATTTTATTTTTTTTTCTTTCTTAGTTTTCCTACTGCTGAATCCATTCCCTATTCTCTGACTTTGCTGTTCCAGACTATCACTTCCATTGCTTTACTTGGTGATCCCATGTGCCTATTCCCGAAATTTGAGAGACTAGAATATCTGTCTTCCTAATTAACGCCACAGTTCTGCATGCTGGCTGCTGTTGGTACATTACTGAGTTCAATTGCCTGTGGGGAGAAGGAGAGCAGAGCTGTCAGGCTGTGGGTTGGTTGCACTCTGGTGACAGTATATTTTGCAGTGGTTGACAGACAAGATTAGCAGAATTACAAGCAACCCCTAGAACCTGTGAATGATGGGGTAGCTGTATACCCCCAAAGGCTGGCTTCGAATGGTCTCTAACTTTAATCATGCCGCTTCTGCATCGATCTAATTTCTTCTTCAACATTTATTCCATGTACTTACATGTGATTCCCAATAGGCAGTTTTCTAAAGGTGCCGAAGTTTCTCTCTGATACTGTGTATGTGGAACTGTAAAAATGTATCACTGAGTTCCAGAGCTCCAGCAAAACCCAGCATTTGTTTTGTTTTCTGTGAGAGCTAATATCCATTGGCAAGCACCTAGAAATATATTGTACTACTTTGTATCACTGCCTACATTAGAACATAGAACAGTACAACATAGTACAAGCACTTTGGCCCACAATGTTGTGCTAAACTTTGAACCTATTCCAAGGTCATTTGAACCACTTCCCTCCCATATAGTCCTCCATTTTTCTTTTATCCATGTGTCAATCTCAGAGTCTCTTAAATGACTCTTCTATCACCACTCCCGGCGGTATGTTCCATACCCGCTATACTGTTTTCCAATCACTTTAAAATTATGTCCTCTGGTATTAGTCATTGCTGGTTGTCCACTCTATCAATGCCATTTATCATACTATATATTTCTGCTAAGTCACCTGTCATCCTCCTTTACACAAAGAGAGAATTCCTAGCTTGCTCAGCCTTTCCTCATAAGAGAGATTCTGTAACCCAGGCAGCATTCTGGCAAATCTCCTCTGTATCCACATCCTTCCTATACTGTGGTGACCACAAATGAACACAATACTCCAAGTATGATCATCAATCCCCAACTAATGAAGGCCAATATGGCAGATGCATTCTTATCCACTCAATCAGCTTGAATGGCAACCTTGGGGATCTATGGACATAGAGCCCAAGATCCCTGTTCCTGTATATTGCTAAAAAATCAGCATTAAATGTATACACTGCAATCAAGTTCAATCTTCCAAAATGTATCACTTCACACTTCTCTGGATTGAACTCCACCTCAGCCTAGTTCCGCATCCTATCAATGTCCTGTTGTAACTATCCACAACAGCACCAACAGTAGTAAGTGTCATCTATAAGCTTACTAGATGACACTTCTACTTCCTCATCTAAATCATGCATAAAAAGTCACAAAAAGCATGACTTCCAGAACAGTTCCCTGCAGGAGACCACTAGTCATGGACCTCTATGCGGAATATACTCCATCTGCTACCACCTGTTTCTATCTTTGGGCAAGCAAATTTTGAATCCAACAATAACGTTGCTCTGGATCCTATGCCCCCTGACTTTCGGAATGAGCCTACTAAATGAATGCCTTACTAAATTCCATATAAACTACTGTTCTTTGTTCACCAACTTATTTTGTCACTTCCTTGAAGAAGTCAATCAGCTTGTGAACACAAGGAAATCTGCAGATGTTGGAAAGTCAAGAAACACACACAAAATGCTGGTGGAACGCAGCAGGCCAGGCAGCATCTATAGGAAGAAGTGCAGTCTACGTTTCGGGCTGAGACCCTTTGTCTGGACTAACTGAAAGAAGAAATAGTAAGAGATTTGAAAGTGGGAGGGGGAGGGGGAAATCCGAAATGATGGAAGACAGGAGGGGGAGGGATGAAGCTAAGAGCTAGAAAGTTGATTGGCTAAAGGGATACAGAGCTGGAGAAGGGAAAGGATCATGGGATGGGAGAACTAGGTTGAAAGAAAGGGGGAGGGGAGCACCAGAGGGAGATGGAGAGCAGGCAAGGAGTGATTGTGAGAGGGACAGAGACAGAAAAAGAGGAAAAAAAGGGAAAAAAATAACAAACAAACAAACAAATAAATAAATAAGGGATGGGGTAAGAAGGGGAGGAGGGGCATTAACGGAAGTTAGAGAAGTCAATGTTCATGCCATCAGGTTGGAGGCTACCCAGCCGGTATATAAGGTGTTGTTCCTCCAACCTGAGTGTGGCTTCATCTTGACAGTAGAGGAGGCCATGGATAGACATATCAGAATGGGAATGGGAATGGGATGTGGAATTAAAATGTGTGGCCACTGGGAGATCTTGCTTTCTCTGGCAGACAGAACATAGGTGTTCAGCAAAATGGTCTCCCAGTCTGCGTCGGATCGCACCAATATATATAGAAGGCCGCACCGGCAGCACCGGACACAGTATATCAACCAGCTGACTCACAGATGAAGTGTCACCTCACCTGGAAGGACTGTCTGGGGCCCTGAATGGTGGTGAGGGAGGAAGTGTAAGGGCAGGTGTAGCACGTGTTCTGCTTACAAGGATAAGTGCCAGGAGGGAGATTGGTAGGAAGGGATGGAGGGGACGAATGGACAAGGGAGTCACGTAAGGAGCGATCCTTGAGGAAAGCAGAAAGAGGGGGGAAGGAAAGATGTGCTTGGTAGTGGGATCCCGTTGGAGGTGGCGGAAGTTATGGAGAATTATACGTTGGACCCACTGGCTAGTGGGGTGGTAGGTGAGGACAAGGGGAACCCTATCCCTCGTGCGGTGGCGGGAGGATGGCGTGAGAGCAGAGGTGCGTGAAATGGGAGAGACGCATTTGAGAGCAGAGTTGATAGTGGAGGAAGGGAAGCCCATTTTTTTAAAAAAGGAAGACACTTCCTTTGTCCTGGAATGAAAAGACTCATCCTGAGAGCAGATGTGGTGGAGAAGGACTTACAAAACAATGCTGACTATCAAACTAATCAGTCTATGTTTATCTAAGTGATTGTTTAAGTCCTGTTTCTAAGAATCCTCTCCAATAACTTGCCCACCACTGATGTAAAACTCATTGGTCTATGATTCCCAGGATCATCTCTATTATCTTTCCTGATGATTGTATGCTTTTGAGAATTGTTTGATTAAGGCTTTGTGACAAAGTCACTTAGGCATTAAAAATAAATTTAGTGAGATGCTTCCATCGACTTCAGGACTACATATCAAGCAGGATGCACAACAACCAATACTTTGCCTCCTGTTTTATTCATCATCCAAAACAAATTTATGTTGTATTTGTGCTTAATATACCCCCAAAGGCTGGCTTCGAATGGTCTCTAACATTAATCATGCCGCTTCTGCATCGATCTAATTTCTTCTTCAACATTTATTCCATGTACTTACATGTGATTCCCAATAGGCAGTTTTCTAAAGGTGCCGAAGTTTCTCTCTGATACTGTGTATGTGGAACTGTAACAATGTATCACTGAGTTCCAGAGCTCCAGCAAAACCCAGCATTTGCTTTTCAGCTGAATTTCATCAGAAATTGGCCACAGAAGAAACTGGGTTATGAAGCACTCTGCCAATTAACTGGATTCCAGAACACAGTTTTTTGGGTTCCATTGTTTTGGTTCTGCTCTCAGCTGATGGTGAGAATATCCTGGTTTATGTGCTTTGTTTAACACTGGGGATCTTGCAAAACGTTGTGTACATCTAAAAACAGCAGAATTTGCTGAAATCATTGTAGATTCATTGTGAACCTGCAAATAAAAACACAAAATGCTGGCAGAACTCAGCAGGCCAGACAGCATCTGTGGAAGGAGTTAGTGACGATGTTTCAGGCCTAAACCCTTCATCAGGAGTGAAGTAACATGGGATGGTCGAGGGGGGACCCTGGAAAGCCTCCTGCCGATTTAGTCAAATTATTCCAGTATCTTTTTCTTTGACCAACACTTATCTCCTCCAGTCCAGCATCCAAAAAAATTGGAGCCTCATGATTGAGGTCAGATCCTTTAGCAGAATGCCAGTTCCAGCTAGAATGTACCAGTCCTTTAAGAGACACAAGTTAGTTTAATGAAGAGGTAGACTTTAACTGATGCTAGCCATGTTTAATTTGCCAAGTACTTTTTTGCAATGCGTATTTCATTCATATTTAATTGATGTCTATTAGCTGTCATTAGTTCAAGATTAATTAGACTCACATTTAAATAAGATGGAACTAGATTTTGAAAGCAGGTCAGATGTAGCAAGCTTATTGGATTTTGTGAGGATAGAACAGAATTGGCAAATGAGAGTAATGTTATATGTCTTGGTTCTGGAAGGCATTTGACAAGGCTCCTGGTAGTTATGTAGCTGCAATGGAAGTCCTCGGTCTACAGGGGGAAATTACATACTGAATATTAAATTATCCAAAGATAGAACATAAAGACTAGTGAGGTGATCAATAGTAATTTTAATTGGACAGTTGGGATCAAGAAAATGCCTTGGGGCAAGTCCTGCAGGTCTAAGGTTCTTAATATTTAAAAAGATGACATTGACAAATGTACAATTCCCATGTTTTCAGATAATGTTAAACTTGCACAGATTAGCAAGATTTTTAAAATTCAGAGAAGGCTACAGGAAGTTAACTACCAGTCAAGTGGATCATAAATTGAATTCTGATGTTGAAAAGTGTTTTTCAAAATCTAAATTTTAAAAATGTGATAGCGAAAAGGAATTCAAAAAACGTTGTAGCTGGTGTTGTCTAGCTGTAGACACTATATATTTGAAACATAGAGATGAAATTCAAATTTTATTGAAAATTATGCATGAATATAAGACAATTTCGTAGAAAATTTCAAAAAGGGTTTTAAACTAGAACTTAAAATCAAAGCTAATTGTGGGTATTGGCCGAGTATTTAACATAATGAAGGCACACACTCAGCAATTCAGGAACAGCTTCTTACCCTCTGCCATCTGATTCCTAAATGGACTTTGAAGCTTTGGACATTACCTCACTTCTTAATTACTTCTTAATTATTATTCTTAAATATTACTTCTTAATATACAGTATTTCTGTTTGTGCACATTTTTAATAATCTATTCAATATATGTAATTGATTTACTCATTTATTTATTATTATGTTTTATTTTATTTATTATTATTTTTTCTCTCTCTGCTAGATTATGTATTGCATTGAACCTGCTGCTAAGTTAACAAATTTCATGTCACATGCCGGTGATAGTAAACCTGATTCTGAAGAGAATTTATAAAGGCAGAAGTAGAGGAATATATTTTGGAACTTTAACATTGAAATAGCACTTTGAAGTTTCTAAGATAGTCATCAGCTAAAGCTAGTGAAGAAATAAATACCAAGCCACTTTAAAAATCTGAAAGGAAATTGGGTCATTTCCTAAGAAGAGCAGAGGCCAGAAAGAGTAAATAAGTTTTGTTCCTGAAGAAACGCTGAACTGATAAACTACATGGTAGTAGAGTGATGAGTAGCTCTATGATATTGTAGTTCATTGCTTTATGACACCAGTGATTATTGGAGTATAAAAGTTACATTGTTTGCTGTGCAACCAAAACTATGTAGACTGAGTTTGCTATTTTGCTATACATGTATCCAATTGAATGTAGAAGACAATGGTGTGTTAATGAGAGGTAGCTAAGAGATGTGGATTATGTAGTCTGAGTTTGCTATTTGCTATGCATGTATCCAATTGAATGTAGAAGACAATGGTGGGTTAATGAGAGGTAGCTAAGAGATGTAGATTAGAACATGATTAAGTCAATGGGTAGAAACAATAGTGGTGGATGTACTTGTGATACGCAACTATAGACCGATTGGATATGCTAATACAACTAAACCAGGAGATTGCTATAAAAAACATGCTATGTACAAGGATCTGTGGGCAATCAGCGACTAGCTCACTGACTGACTCAGCTTTGATTTGCAAATTAAAGTTTAACCCTTCTTGAAGAATCTTCTGCGTCTCCTGGTCGTTTGTGGGGCACGATAAACCACAACAAAATTGGCGACCGCGGCAGGATTGGAAAGAGACCCGCGGAAAGGAAACAGCAGATTGGGGATGCTTCCCAGTCCTCTAGGGACCCCCACAAGGCAAACAGAATTAAGGGTGCACCCAAACAAAAGGTAAGTGCTTTTTGCGACAATTTGGACTAAGAATTCTGTTGGTTTTGGGGAGGTCTTGGAGTCTCAGAAGTGTGGAACCACTGCCGAAGGGTCTCTCCGGTCCAAAGAATCTGTCAGAATTGGGGGTTTACAGGAGGCTCATAGGATTGATCAAGAACACTGCAGTGAGGGTAAGTACAAATAAGTTAATAAGAAGTTAAGTTAAGAAAAATTCCACGTGGTGTTGGTAGATCCCTGTGGGTACCGCTTCATATGAAATGAAGGTCTGAATGGGCAGGGAAAGGAAAATAGAGAAAATCCTCATGGATATCGCCTTAAGAGATAAGGGTCTGAATAGACGAGGTGCAAAGAGAAAGTTCTGTGGATACCGCTCTGAATAGAGGTCTGTACGGGCAGAACAGAATAGGAAACAAGGGACAGTTCAATATATAGTTAAAGTGCTGGTAGATAGACAATAGACTAGGCATAGAATTAGAGTAAATAATATTATCCTATAAATTAACTGTGAATCTCTGAAATACCTTAAAAAGAGAGAACAACATGACAGGTAAAGGAAAGGCAGTAGAGATTCTGAGCAAAAAATTCCCGGTAAAAAAAATATGAGATCACAAAAACTTCAGAAAAATGGGAAAAGAGAACCAAAAAACTGGTCACAAAATGGCCAGGAGAAGGAACGTTTGATGTAAGCTTGTGCGAAGAAATGGAGGCACTAATTAAAAATTACAAACCAAAAGAGGGCAACAAAGAGAACGAGAAATGGAAGTGCTAAAACTCTTCAGAATGGAGGGAGAAAGGCTGAGGAGGACAGGTAGAATATTGATTACAAGCGAGGAAGACACTAAGGTGCTGGAAAAACAGCCTGTTAGAGAGAGAGGAAGGTATAGTGAGAAACTGGCTTCAGCGCTGTACCCAGATGCGAAAGAAACAGAAAAACCCCTCCCTATAATGAGGAAGGAACCCCTAAGCAGTGCCCCCTGCTGTCGGGAACAGTAAACATGCAGGGAGAAGTACAAGTTTGGGATAATGAGGAGGAAGAAAGACAATACGAGAAGGAAAAAGCGGCTCTATGGAAGGAGATACAGGCAGAAAGGATAAAGGTGGAACAGGCAAAGAGAGAAATGAAAGAAGAGATTGAATGGATGAAATAATTGAGAGAGGAAAAGGAGTATGAGGAGTATCGGTTATACCATAGAAATAAACAGACTAGAAAGGAAAGTGGCTCATCAGGGCGGGAAGAGATGAGGCATTCAAGAGAAAGTGGAAAAAAGATAGGAGATGAGAGTCTTGGAGAAACACAAGAGAGAAGGGTATCAAGCATGAGTAAGGATCATGAGGAGTCCCTGCCACAGGTGTGCAGACACGGACAGGAAGAAAGAGAAGGTGACTCATTGGAGGAGCAAGAGTTAAGTGGAGGGAGAGAGGATGCGAGAATTTGTTGGGAAGAGGTAGGAGGCAGAAACCTAGAAGAGCAGAAGGAGGCGGTAGGGGAGCGACTTGCAGAAGTAGAGAGAGAGCCAGATAAGTTACTGAGAGGGGATTGCCAGAGGAGATGCGAAAAATACTCCAGGGGCCAACCGAGTATTGAATCAGGACAGAAAGGAAGGACTCCACAGGGAAACCGAGGGAGGAAGAGGACCCTGGAGAGATTTGTGTGGGAGGCAGTAAAGATATACCCTGAGACAGATGGGGAGTCAGGCGAGGAGGAGAGCTAGGGCAGGTGGGAAGAAGGAGGAAGAATGATGCCGTTGTTAGTAAAAGGATCAGGATAAGTGTAGTATATCCCCTGGGGATCCCAGGACATAGAAGGGCTGAAAAACACTCTGCCCAATCTACATGAAGGAGCAGGGAAATGGATTAGAGCCTTTGAAGAAGAAACGGCTATTATTGGCTATGGGAGATTTGAAGGCACTATTGATAAGGTTGATAGGAACCTCCAAATTTAACAAACTAATGGAAATGGCTGGCATAGTAAACTTGAACGACCCGAGAACTGATGGAGACGGGTTTGACAGAGGCAGACGGTATGGCAGGCCCCCAGGAAGCTTTACCCACCCAAAGTGGACCCCAAAGCCTTAAAGGGGGATCCACTGGGAGACACTGAAAACCCAGCAGCCTACGTAGAAAACCAGTTGAAAAGGTGGAGACTGGAGACTGAGCAAGAGGTGGAGAATAGCTTATTTATCACCACACTGTTCTGACATAGCATTTTGGATGCAATGCCTCCGCAAGTAAAATCCAAACTGGAGGAAGTGGTTGGGCTGATGTCAATGACCCCACAAGAATTTAGAGACCACGTTGTCCATGCGGTTGAGAAATACCGGAAAGACAAACAAAGGTTGGCTAAGCAGCAGGAAGAGGTGCAAAGAAAGTTAATACAAATGCAGCTCAAAGAACTCAAAAAGAAGGAAAAAGAGAAAAGCAAAAAGATGCTGCCAGCAACCACCGGTCCGAGTACAGCCATCGAACTGGATGAAGCACTGCTATATGGGGGAACCGATCATACTGTAAGACAAGGGCTGGAAAACCCCATGCCAATAATCAATGTCTTTGGAGGAGCATTCCCACAAATGCCCTATCAGGAACAGACTAAATTCAAATAGCCCAGACAGGACTGGAAGTCCCAAGGAGGGGCACAGAGGAGCTATGGGCAGAGGGGACCAGTGAAGAAACGGGGGGAAATGAGAGGTAGAGGGATGTAATCAGCCTGGTCACATGAGAAGAGATTGTCCGTTTACACCATGGCCTGTCACACACCAGCAGGAACCATTAAGAAGGGAACTAAAGTTTAGCCAAGGACCAGCCCCCACAGGCCCAAGCGGACCTGTGAACCCCTATGCGAGATATTAGGGGTGTCCCATAGAACTCGAGTGGGAAGGGACATTACCCAATGATAACGAGGGAGGCAGAGGAGGAACCCATTGTTCAGGTTATGTTAGAAGGGCAACTGACACCAATGATGATAGATACTGGAGCCACGTACACTTGTGTACAGCCATAGTATGCCCTTCACCTTCCCATGTCAGGAAAGTTTATTAAGACGGTAGGGTTCTCGGGGAAAACACAGTTGACACAGTGCACGGCTCCAGTACAGTTGAGAGTGGGAAATAAAGGAATTGTTTTGCCAGTGCTGGTATTTAAAGGAACTCCGATTAATTTGTTAGGCAGAGATGCTTTATTAAAACTGGAATTAAAATTAGAATGCACCAGAAATGGGCTGAGTGTGGAAAGAGCAGGGGCTCAAGTGATAGTGCAAGAAGACAAAAAGGCTAATGTCTTTTGGATAGGAGACATCGCAGATCAGATTCAGGAAACCTGGAAAAAAGGAAAAGGGGCGTGCAGGCTATATTACCCAGGGCTGTAATGCCCAAATCTGAGCTACATTGTACAGGGATTTTTGACGAGGCTCAGAACAGGGAGTTAGAGGAGAGATGGCACCTGGAGGCATGTACCCAACAGCACCTGGAAGGGGAGGCTGTGATATTGGAAAGCAAGGGGCAGCTTTACAAGTTAAGTGGAACACCTTTTTAGAAAAATGGTACAGAATACCAGAGGCTGCGTCCCACATACCATTGTTGGTAAACAAGGGATATCAGTCTAAAGACTTCGGACCCTTAGTTAAGAGTGCTGAAACCGTAACAGTGTGGAGGAAAATCACGCCAGAGGTGTGGATATCAGAAGACAACAACTGCATTAAAATAATGGTAAGTGTAGATATGGTAGGGACAGTGAGAGAGGTCGAAATAACTCCCCAACCACACATGCCATTGCTGGGAAAGGAAAGAGGCCAGTGGAAAGATAGAAGGTTAGATGAGTTGCCGTCTATTCTGTGGTCACAGCATGACACGGACTTAGGGAAAATAAAAACAGTGAGTCTGGTGGAAATAAGGCTAAAAAGGGGAGCAATTCCACCTAGGAGACCATAATACCCTCTAAGACAAGAAGCAGAAGAGGGAATTGCATCGACAGTGCAGGGGTTGCTTGAAATAGGAGTGCTTAAAAGAACAAACAGTCCATGCAATACCCCATTGCTGCCGGTCTTAAAAGCAGATAAATCTAAGTGGAGATTGGTGCATGATTTGCAAGCGGTAAATGATGTGGTAGAGGACTGGCCAGCGGTAGTCCCCAACCCACACACACTTTTGACTAATGTTCCACCAGAAGCAAGTTACTTTTCAGTGATTGATTTGTGTTCGGCTTTCTTCAGCATTCCTCTGGCTGACCAGTGTCAGTATCTGTTTGCATTTACTTACAGAGGTGCTCAGTATACCTATACCAGAATGCTGCAAGGATTTAAACATTCACCACATGTTTTTAATCAGGTGTTGAAGGCAGACCTAGAGGGCATACCATTGGAAAGTACATTGTTACAGTATGTGGATGACCTGTTGATTTGCTCCCACAGCGAGGAACAGTGTGAGCAGGACACTATATCTCTGTTAGAGAAGCTGGCGCACGGAGGACATAAAGTATCCAAAAAGAAACTGCAATTTTGAACGCAGCAAGTGGAATACTTAGGCAGGGTGATATCCAAGGGAGTGAAGGTGATAGCACCAGATCAGATTGAGGCAATAACTAAGGCCCCAAAACCCCAGACTGTAGGGCAGATGATGACATTTTTGGGAATGGCAGGGTACAGCTCAGATTGGATAGGAGAATATGCTGAGATTGTGGCACCTTTGAGAAAGATAATGAAAGAAGCAGGACGTACAAATTTGAAGAACTGCTTACAGTGGAATGGAGAGGTGGAGATAGCTTTCAATACTATTAAGCAGGAATTGCAGTTAGCACCAGCATTAGCTTTGCCTGACTACGAGAAGGTTTTTCATTTGTATGTATCCAACCGACAGGAGGGTTATGTCACAACGGTTCTAACAAAAGAGACAGGCAAAGGAAAAGCAAAGCAGCCGATAGCATACTGCAGTACGAGACAAGATGAGGTGGCTCAGGGGTATCCACCCTGTTATCAGGGATTGGCGGCGACTGTAGACCAATTGGATATGCTAATGTAACTAAACCAGGAGATTGCTATAAAAAATGCTATGTACAAGGATCGGTGGGCAATCAGCAACTAGCTCAATGACTGTCTCAGCTTTGATTTGCAACTTAAAGTTTAACCCTTCTTGAAGAATCTTCTGCGTCTCCTGGTCGTTTGTGGGGCACGAAAAACCACAACACGATCAGCTATCAGGTTTCAGTTCCTACCACTCTCTGTAAGGTGTTGGTACCTTCTCCACCTGATTGCATGGGTTTCTTCCAGCTTCTCTGATTTTCTCCCACATTTCAAAGACATACATTTATAGTTAGTGCGTTGTAGGCATGTTATGTTGATGCTAGAAGCATGCCCGAACACAACACTGTGTAGATCATTGACACAAGAAGTTGCATTTCACTGTATGTTTCAATGTTTCGATATACATGTGCAAATAAAACTAAACTTTAATCTTTAAAGTGAATAGACTGAATGCTCGTTTCCCTTAATTAATTGGGTTATATTAATTTTCCACATGATGGTAAAATAATTCTTCTGTGATGAATGCAACAATGTATATTTTCACACCACCGTATATTATTTTCTAAAGACCTTTTAGGTATTTTGGATTTATTTCCAACAGTTTTCTGCAGATAAAATACCAACTAATTTCCACACCTTCACTGGTCCTCAGCCAATATTTGTTTTCCACTAGCATTAAAAATAATCCTTGCCTTCATAGACTGCCTTATCACATTTAAGTAGTTCCAACACTTTACACAATAAATAACTTCTTATTTTATCTGGCCATATGGGATAGCTCTTCTATAACCAAACAAAAAAATGCAAGATAAATCACAAGTACATTTGATTTTGTCTTTTTAACTGAACAAAGAGTGATGAGCAGCATGGCAGCAGACCACCAAGTCAGAGAGCAACAGAGCGTGGATTCAGGCCCCTTGGACCACAAGTTGATGCCGATCGTTTCCTGCATTCGGCCCATATCCCCCTGAGCCCCACCTTTCCATGTACCCATCCAAATGCTTCTTAAATGATGCTATTGCACCTGCCACAAACACTTCCTCTTGCAGCTCATACCATAAACTTACCACCCTGTTAGTGAAGAAGTTGTCCCTCAGTGTAATAATTTTCCTTTCACCTTAAATCTATGCACCCTAATTTTGGACTCCACTACCCTGGGGAAAATACAGTTATCTATGCTTCTCATGATTTAAAGCATTGCTATAATTTTGGCCCAACATTTCCCTACTATCCAAGGAATAAAGACCTAGTCTGTCCAACCTCTCCCTATGTTTCATGCCCTCTATCCTGGCAAAATCCCCATAATTTTTTCTACACTCTTTCTTGTTTAACCATATCATTGCTATAACACAGTAAACAAAACTGTACACAGTATTCCAAATGCACCTCAGCAGCTACTTATACAACCATAACCATGACAGACGAAGGCCAGCATACTGAATGCCTTTTACACCACTCTGTTTAACTGAGCATCATGCACTTCTGCTCCTGAGTCCCTCTCTTCCATTACACGTCCAAGTGCCCTAACTTCCAAAGTACACATCCTACGCTGATCTGCCTTTCAAAAATGCATCACATCACACTTGTCTATTTTGAAATCCATTTTCTACACCTAAACCCATTTTTGTAAGTGACCAAGATGCCCCTGTAATCTACAATAATCCTCTTTATCAACAATACATTCGAATTTCATGTCATCTACAAACTTATTGGAAGCCTTGTGCATTTGCATTCAAATCATTTATATAAATAACCACAAGTCACCAGTCTCCATTCTGAGTGATAATATGAATGTCCTCCAAAATATCTCTATTTATTTCCTTATCTCTTGTGCAGCAATGATTTTCTCCTCATTAAAAACTGAGGAGAAATATTCATTAAAAATCCCACCCATCTGCTCAGGAAAGTGGTCTTTCTAATCTCTAAGGAGACCCACTCTCTCCCTTTCCACCCATTTACTCTTAATATAGCTATAGTACCTCCCCTTACCTGCCAAATACATCTTATACCCTGTCTTTGCCCTCATAGTTTCCCTCAATATTTCGCTCCTAAGAGTACTCCTCATGATTTTATAGTCATCAGGGGATTCACTTATCCTCAGTTTTCTAAACCTAATGTATGCTTCCTACTCTTTCTTGACGAGAGCTTCAATACCTCTCATCAGCCAAGGTTACCAAATCTTGCCAGATTTACCCTTCATCCTAACAAGAATATGCTTCTTGTGAATTTGTGATATCACCCTCTTAAAAGCCTCCCACTTGCCTTTTATTCCTTTTCCTTCAAACAGGTCCAACCAATATCTGTGTAATTCCCCAAAGTTAGCTCTTCTCCAGTTTAAAACCCTAATCTGTAGACTTCTAACCTTTTTCATCTCGATCTTAAAACTAATAGAATGATGGTCACTAGAGCCAAAGTGTTCCTGACTGCCACTTCAGTTACATGCCCTGCTTGTTCCCTAAGGAAAGGTCCAACATTGCCCCTGTTAAGTAGGCCACTCTATATATTGATTCAGGAGACGTTGTTTCCTTTCAATAAACATTAATCTTGAGCAACTAAATAAAACCCATGTTAAAATTTTATCCTGGACAATGGACGTTTTGCCAGCATAGAAACCTACAGAATCAGAATGGAATGTCAACTTTGGCTACAAGTTCCAAAACAAAGTATGCATGCATTGTTAATCTGAATTAAAGTTTAGAATCACTTGAATTACTGGAAAGAAACATTTTCTCATAATAGCTTTCCCTTCCTTTAAGTTCCAATAAAGTATTGAGATTCAGAACATTGAACAGTCCTATTTCTCTAAGCATGCTGATTAGCAGGCTGTTCATAGAGGTGAAGGCTATGAGAGTAAACCCAGACAGCAAATCCATAGTGGAGCTCCTAAGGCAGCTGGACATCATTGAACATCCTTCTGGCAGCTCCTCCAGCCAAACTGGTGTCAAACATATTGCTTCATAAGCTTTCCTTTGGATTACACTGGTAAGGCCGAGAAGGGAATCTTGATGACTGGGCACCTCAGGATCTCCCTACTTTCTGGCCAGGCTTTTCATGATGATGGTCATCACCTATTGTTGTTTGAGACAGACAGACAGATGCCAGCCACATTTACAACAATTGCTGTTTCGTCTACAAGCTGAAAGGATCAAAATCTTCAAGAGAGGCAATATAGAACAGTACAGCAAAGCAATAGGTCCTTTGACCATGAAGTCAGTGCTGAAACTATGCCAAATTAAACTAGATCTCTTCTGTATGCACATAATCCATCTCCCTTCATTCCCTGCATATTCATGTACTAAACTAAAAGCCTCTCAATTATTTCTATCACTACCCCTGACTTTCTGTTCCATACACTTACGTTTCTCTGTATAAAATATCTTATCCTGTACATCATCTTTAAACTTTTCTCCTCTCACCTTAAATGCACGTCCCTTCGTGTTTGTCACTTCTACTCTGAGAAAAAAAAAGGATTCTGACTGTCTACTCCATCTATACTTCTCATAATTTTATAGATTTCTATGTCTCCCCAAGCCTCTGATGCTCCAGAGAAAACAACAGAAGTTTGACTAATATTTCCTTACAGCTGATACCCTCAAATCCAGGCAGCATCCTGGTTTTAAGGTATGAGCTATATCCTCTACAAAGCTTCTAATCCTTAATGTTGAAGGAGATTACAAACTGAATCAATTCATTTACAGTAGTTGGCTGTATGACTCATGAATATGACTAATGTAGAGGTTGACAGTACTTATTCTGAATGAACAAGTGGCATTGCAGTATTCTAATATCAATGATATTTTTTTTCCCAATTTCATCAATTTTCTTTCATTCATCTGCCAGTCCACCAGTAATGGTGCTGAAATGCTTAAATCCTTTGCCCACTTGGTTTTATAACAATCTTAAACTGGAGCCAAAAGAAAGTTGTTGAAGTGCATTTCTATTTCCTGGCAAGCAGGGAGAAGGAAGCTTCAAAGAGAATGGTTCTGTAGTACTGTCTCAGTTAGGAAAATCAATATACAGTTTGAATGATGGGGCTAACTTTTGTATTTGTCATATATAAATGGTGGTATTCTAGTCTCCTGATGAGCTGTGTCAACAGTGTACCTTTAATGAATATGATTTCCATTGTCTCTTTCTCTTCACTCCCCCGCGTCCCCCCCCCCAACACACACAGACACACAGAAACACAGACACGGATGCAGACACACACGCACATTTATAGCTAATTGCAACCTCATCTCATAGAACAACTGGTGTTCAGATGCTATAGGTACACTTATTGTAGTGATTAATCGTGATCATCGAGAAAACAACCTAATTTCCATTCATTACCTGTTATCAGCAAGTCTGTTAGCACACTGTGTAACTCATCTACAAAACATCAACTAAATGACATATATAATAAAAAACATTACTGTATAAAGCAGATACAAACTTTAACATCTATAGAAAAAAAACTGTAGCAAATATTTGGAGGTTATAGAGTTCAAATAACTGCATTGTTTTCTCAGATATTTCCCCTCATTGACAAGATTATTCCCAAAGGAACTCTTGAAGCCTTGAGGACCAAACCTGGTTAAAATTTGGTGCAGCACAAATATGCCCACAAACTAACCCATGGAACTGAATTGGAGCACTTGCATAACTCAACGAATGCTAAAGCATTCATTAATACATTCATTTTATTAATAGCAAATACATAAAAATGATTCAGTGTTGTTAACAACAATATATGTTTAGACCATGTCTTTAACATAGCAAAAAGATTCCAAGATCTTGCAGACACACATATTGTGAGGCATGTTTGGCTGTTGTAGTAAGGAGTGTGATCCTGGGAACCTGCCTCAGGTAGAATAATTATCCCTCCAAGTTCTCCACCATACCCTGACCCATCATAATCTTGACTTCAGTACTCTTCTTACCCCCTGCCCTTTGATTCTCACCATTTGCTGGGAGGTAATAAAGTTGGTGCATTGTTCTGGATATTATCCTGTTCATAGAGCACAGTAAAGCTGGGTTAAGCAAGAATGTATTGGAAGAGTCAAGTCATATGAACAAATATTCCCTCAGATAATAACGTGAGACTGCATTGTTTTCTCAGATATTGGACAATGTAAAGGAGGTGGAAAGAAATATTCTGGGCAATGCAACAGATTAGAAGGATCATTTGGGGAACATAAAAAGCACCCAGGTATTGATGTATCTGGTTTGGTTTCAGACAGCTACCTGGGAAAGGGGGAAGGTTAGTGGCCTGCTGGTATCTGTGTTGGAATCAAAGGCGCTATCTTGTAAGTTAAAATGTCTGTTCATCTAATATTTAATATCACACTAGCTATCTAACAATTAGGAGACAATGGAAGACCCCAGGGATGGTGGTACGTTTGGGTGTTACCAATGTAGGTGTGGAAAAATACATCATATACTGAAGGGCAGGAGCGTGCTGAGAGATAGTGAGGAGCCAAGGGTAGATAATAGACACCAAAGGTCATAGTGCAGTCACAGCAAGGGAAAACACAGCTTGCAATTGTCTGGAATGGACAGGATAGATAAAAATGGAGCCAAGTGCATGCATTCTGACTCAGCTGGAAACAGTGAACTAAACCAAATGTTAATTCAAACATGCACAAACCATTTTCATATCTTATTCAGAAATAAGCTAATAGGGATCAAATTATGAACCTAATTTGAACTGGCTTATATAGTTAATGGCAGCTAAAGTGATCTTTGACCATCTGTACATTTGAATCCAATTTATATATTTCACAAGTTAGTCTTGTTTTCTACATTTTACCTCAGCCTGATATAAATTGTTTTTAAAAAAATCACAGTTTAAGGAACTTGAAGTGGATTGTTTGTGGTCAGCTCCTGAGATGCCCTCTTTTCTGACCTGATTCAGAAATGCACAGAAACAGAATAATAATACCATGCAAATTAGGTCATTAGGTACATTAATAATACATAACTTTAATATTAATAATTGTTGTGTCCAATACATTAATGACCTCCAACAGGAAGCTGAATTGCAAAATGGCAACAGAATGTAGAACTGGCCCTGATATTCTTCACATGACACTCAGGTTACACTCACTAGTATTCCCTTATGAATATTGCTACAAATTAAAATAGAAATGTGAAACAGTGTATGAAATAGAAAAGACATGTCTAATTAGCACCAGGACAAGTAACTCTGGTGAAAATATATTTGTTTCACAAAAGTGATATTTAAGGTGACATTGATGCCTTTTGCATCCAAGAAGATCCAAGCTTGTTATCGGGTTCAGCAAATCTTTATCATTCATTGCAGAAACATTTCATTCTTAATTGAATTGCACCATATAACAAGAGCAGAAGAAGTAGATCTGTACAAGAAACATCAGCAAATTCCATACCTTGGTTTAGCTGTTGCTTGGAATTAATTTTCATGTGAATTTCATGTGAAATTAGTAATTCATGAAAATTGCTAACATATTGATTTTGAAAACTAATTTTAAATACGTGCACATCTGACTGAAAATGACCACAGAGGAAATTAATATATGAAAAAAGTTCAATGTTCTCACCTGAGTTTTATGAATGGGGCACATTACATTGTTTTATTCTGGAAATAATCTTTGGTTTAGATGGGTATTACATGCCATAGATCTAACAAAAATAAAAGTTCAAGTGACATTGGATTTTTAAGGAAGGAAAACCTCACAAAACATGGGGAATCTTCATCTCACTCAGAGACTTGCACTTTACAGGACTCAGCTTGAAGTGATTTGGGACAGTAAGGGCCAAGCTCCAGGTGAACACCAACCTCAACATAAAACTAAGCCAATTTTCTTTCAAAATGATAGTTTGGGGCCACAGGATGGATATGGTAAAAGGAAAAATGAATCAGTGTTTTCTATGTATGGGAATACCTTTACTGAAATGTTTCCTTTTTGTAATTCACCAATATTTAGTGATTAAATAATAAGGATGAAAAACAATCTCATTGAGCCTGAAGGATCAGCAAAAGAATGAATATGTTAAACTGAAAAGGTAATTTCCATATAGTTGGAACATTATCCAAAATTCCCAACGTGACTAAAAAGGAACTGGATAAATACTTAAACATTAATAAATGTATAAATATTAGGAATGGCATTTGAATGAACAGATTGGGGTAGAAATACAATCATGTCTCATATGATATTTTTGTGCTGTGGGTCTCCATTTGTGGAGAACTTTAAATGTGTGTTCTGATCAGCTCAGTAAGCTGAAGCTTATATAACTTGGAAGATTCAATCACATGAATTCACTTGTCTTCATGCTGATAGTACACAATGTTCACAGGAGTCAAAAACTATTTAAAACTTCCCCTCTGTCACAAGGCATGGAGCCTCTGACCAAGTTTAATCTATTTGTTGCTTTTCTGCTTCCAACCCCTCTCCTCATGAACAGAGGAAGGTCAGAGATCCGTTGTTCCTCAGCTTGCATCCCACTACCCTTCACATTCAACAGATTTCTGCCTCTTCCAACAGGCCATGCCTTTATTTCCTTCTTCTATTTCAACACTTGCTTTGTGGAGTGCTAGCCTTCTTTTTCATCCTGGCCTTTCACTCCCTATCACATAGCGCTTTCCCATGACCCACTGGAGATGCAACACCTGTCATTTTAAATCCTGCTTTCCCAATATTAAAGGACTCAAACAGCCTTTCCAGGTGAAACAGTGATTCACTTGCTCTTCTTCCAATCTAGTGCACTACATTTGGTGTGCACAATGTGGCCTTCCTCTACATGGCAAAAAAAAACTAACACAGATTGGGTGATCAGCTTGCAGAGAACATGCGTTCACTCCTGAGGAATCAGCACTTCTGGCACCTGCCACGTTACTACTCCAGTGTACTCCCACTCTGACCTTTGTCTGTGCTTTCCTGCACTGTTTTAATAAGGATTAAAACTGGTTTGAGAAATAACATCTTATCTTTCAACTAAGCATGTAGCGTACCTTCCAGGCACAGCAGTGAATTCTCCAGCTTGAGATACCTTATTCTTTTTCCTGTCTGAGTCAGACCTTGCTATTTCTGTTTCAGTGTATCTGTTGGTGATTATTGCTCAGTATTACTCATCCTATTTGTGGAGACCAGTCTGCTGCACTTGTTTCACAGCCCTGATATTATCAACATATGACACCAACAAAGTAACATAATCTGAATGTAATTTGCTACCTTAAATAATTTGGTCTTGTCTTATCAGTTATATTCCCTTTAATTTACTGATCATCCTCCTCCGCCCCTCCATTCTTGTTGCTATGCTACTGGAAACTAACTAACTTATTTTCTGTCTTTCCCATTCAGACAAAGGACCTTGGACCTGCAACATTAATCATTTCTCTTAGACCAGAGATATTGCTTCGCCTGCTAAATATTCCAGTATTTTCTGCTTCAATTACAGATTTCTAATATCTACAGTTCTATTTTCATTTCTAAATCATTCTCCAACATTTATTTGATGATTGGTCTATCCAACTGACTAGCAAACAACATGGACAGGATATTTGTTATTGATCATCATTTTGTTCACTCCAGAACTAAATCAGGATCGAATGATGACGTTTGTAGGGTGTTGAAAGCCTTGCTGGAATAATAAGTGAGTGCTGGTCCTTCCCAGTCTAATTTATGTATAGTCTGTACTTGCAAACAAGTATTTAGGAGACCAATGGAATGGATTTTCCATCTGCAGTGGAACTGTAGGCATCTTCCACCATGTTGGAATTTGGTTTGTGGCTGCATTCTAAATCAGTGTTCAGGTGATGAGTGTTTCTCAGGGACTGAACCTTGCTCTAACCTGGGGACAACCTGCACTTTATATCAGCCTTTTGCAAGGAGGAGAAATGGAAGAGATAATGAATGGGATTAAAATAGATCAGGAGAAGGTCTGGAAATTTTGGTTATCCTTAAATTATATTAATTTCACCCATTCAGAATGTGATCATCCGAGTTTCTTTCACAATATCTTCCAGTTAAGGAACTAGCATTTAGTAAAGTTAACCAACTCAGCATTCATATCCTCTTATCAAGACTTTTCACCCCCCCCCACCAACCTACATGCACAATCAAAAGTTGCTTCCTCATTCTTATAATCATTTTAGCTTCCATCTAATTATATACTATATATATTTTTCTTATGTGTCAATTCGTGCACATGGCTCACTCTATTTTACTCTTTCTACTTGCAGGATATATTGGCAGATAATGCCCACTAAAGGGGGTCAGAGTAACACATTCTTGAAACATATTGTAAAATCTAACTGACTTAGGTTATCTGAACTATATCCTTGGCATTCTTGTGAAACGTCATACAGATGCAATTACACAACAGTTTCTCAGTCTTATTCTCAAGAGAGGAATGTTGAACTGCACATAGCTTTTGTCCTTTGTTCCTGCTGATTCTGAAATAATGATAGAATTCATTCCTTATGCATTTTGACGTTTTATGGAAACCTTGAAGATACAGATATAGAAATTAATATCTGTGGCAAGGACAGATGAATTAGATATTATTCCCAAATACTGCCTTTCAAAAATAGAAAACAACGAATGGAATGGTAATTAAAGCTCCTCCTGCCCAACATTTTTAGACTCATAATGGAATCCAATTTAGAATGAAAAGCCGACCTTCAGCGCTAAACTTCAACAAAATGTTAATAGAAAAGTTAAACTACTTTGTAGATTGGAGTGTTATGAATATGATTTTAAAAAAATCTTGAAGTCTGCAGAAAATCTAAATAGACTAGGTAATATTTAAGGAAAGAGAAAAAAAAGTTAATGCTTCATATCATTCACTGGAAGCTCTGTTTTCTCCCACCACTGCTGTCACCTTACACACTGCCTGGCCTACAATTGTATCCTAATGTTGTTTCCAAATATTATTCGTGCAATTCTGTCATGGCTTTGAGAGGTTGCAGAAGTTAGCATTTTGTAGATAGGTAATCAAATGTTTTAAGTTGCAGTGGCCCAGGATATCCTGCCAAAGGCATTCTACTCACTGTTGCCCAATGTTTTAAGTCCACAGATTTCACCCACTGGCAGAAAGATTTGTGCTCGCTAAAGATGAGGCTGCAAAGCAACAAAGCCTTGCATGTGCCATTGCCATCAAACTGAATGGGAAGTGGACAGAATGAGTTCCACCCATGAAACTTTTAGGGGAGCTTGATAGCCAAGTAATTGAAGTAGTTGAGTGGGCTGTTAAAGCTTCCAAAATTCAGAAACTTCTAAAAACATTCATACTGTTGTTGAAATTTAACTGTTCAAAATCTCAGAATTAAAATAAATAGCCAGGTCTATAATTGCTAAAACATTTAGAAGAATGAAAAATAAAATATTCAACTAAATTCAATAATCAAAAGGAATATTCTTACCTGATACTTTTGTTGGTTCCTTGCAGCCATTCCTCCCTGTTTAAATGAATGGAGGCAGTATGTCAGTACCAGTAATCTAGGTTAGCACAAATTCTTGAGGTCTGTTCCATCACGTAAATGTGGAACTTTTTAAATCATACACTAAACTGTTGAACATGTCATGCTGACAACTTATGGAGTTCAATGACAGAAGTGCAGTTGGGAAAAGCAGGCAAGTACCACAAAGTTGGAACCATTTGCGTGAAGAATTGCCAACATTTCTACACAGAAACACTGACATTTGTATATCAATATGGGTCATCATAAGAACTCATGAAGGAGCGGCATAAAATTATCTTGGGCCCACTTATACTTGTTGTGTTCACTGTACATATAAACCAGGTGCCCAATTTTATTTTCTAAATATAAGTGAGCAATGAAATCAGGGTTTTCAGAATAGAAAATCAGAGCTTTTTCACCTTGTCTCATTACAAAATGAAACAAGCTCCAAAGACCATAGAAAATTATGATCCATCATTATGCATACTTTAGCTCAGCGTACCAATATCTTTATACAAGTCACATGTTAATACATGCTTACTGTAGGCATAGATTCAGTGGCTGACAACTTCAGGAGAAAAAATATATATCCTGGCACTAATCCTAATTCTTTATCTGTGGATGTTCTAGACAGATCTTTTAGTTTGCCTAATTATCACCAGCCTCAAATATATCTGCTATATTCAATTGTTTCAGACTTTTAAGTATCTCAAATACATTACTTTTGTGTCCATCAGAATATACTTTGGAATGCAGATTAATACTGTTCATGTAAATTATATAGAAATTCTAGGACCAAAACTGTACCTTTGTTAATATGCATGATCCATTCCAAATTACTGTAGGCTAGAGCATATTTTGTTTAACACAGCTATCACCCAGAAAGAGCCAAAGATCAACAGTCTAATGTGCTTAAGATTAGTCACTTATGGAGGATGTTTCACACACAATTTGAATTGGTAACTGGATCTCATTTTGGAGGACCTGACCTGGGGAAAATTTATATCCTTGCCGTATGTGCTCATCTTTGGCCCCAAGTCCGGCTGCCCTAAGGATGGTGCCAACTCTCTTGTCTGAAGTCTTGTCAGTTATGCCAGACAAGCAGAAGGGATTTGAGCTAATCTGTTTGCAGCTGTCCAATCTGTTTTGCAGCCTCTTTTTTTTCCCAAACACCAGCACAAATTAATTTGCATTATGCTGTTTTATTTTCCTGATTCAGAACTGCTTAATGTTTAAAGCAGGTTAGGAACCACAGATAAAATATTAGAAACCCAATGGGGTAAGATTATGACTCAAGAGAATTTGAAACTCTAGTTGTTGTGTTTAACAGGCACCATGATGTCGACAGCTGATGCATGCCACACACAAAATTTGTATCAATTGGCTTCATTCATCTATTTAGCCCATTGTTCCTTGCCCATGGTCACATGTATAATTGTTTAAACATCCATTTTATCACATTTTTTAAAAATTCTGTGTTTCTTTGCAGACAAGGGGAATACACAGTTAAGATGACTGTTTATTTTACTGAATGCAGTTCAAAGCAAATAAGAAACAAGGCAAACTACTTTGCATTTCATGTAGCAGTACATGCTACTTTATCTGATGGCATTATTAAAGGTCATTACAAGCTCAGTGTTAGTGTGGTATCATAGTATTACACCAGGTGAGCTCACTATAGTTTCTTCTCCTGATCTGCATGGGGAGAGAAATCAGTGAAGGAAAAAGAAATGAACATAAATGAATTGCATTAGATTTAATCTCATTAAAGTCACCTTGAAGTTGTAAGAAGGTATTATGCTCAGAGTGCCATTTCAGTGCCTTATACAAGTGTACCGTTTTCATTAAATAGAAGCAGTAAATGCTGGAAGTACTTGGTCTTCAGACCACATCTATGGAGCAAAAGTCAACAACTATAAAAAAAAGCATTAACTATTTTATTCTCTCCTTACAGATACTACTTGACTCAGTATTTTCGTCTTGTATTTTTCAATTTTTCAAGGCTTCAACTGAACACATCTGGGGAGGTGGAACGAGGCAAAGGAATACACAGTAAACAGAATGCTGTGGAGGAATAGAGAAACCATGGAGTGTGTCTGCACCAATGCTTTAAGGCATCGGTGCTGATCAATAATATGATTATAATGTGTTAATGCATATCATACTTTACCCTTGGAGAATATAAGAACATGGATGTTATGCTGAAACAGCTTTTAACAATAATTACATCACAGCTTGAATATAGTGTACAGTCCTTGGTCACCACATGTAGAAAAGATTGATTGCACTGGAAATGAAGCAGGGAGGACTTACAAGGAAGTTGGTGGGATTGGAATATTTTAGCTATGAAGAACAATTGAATATGATAAGATCGGAACAAAATCAGAGATTTATTTGAGATCTTTACTTGTAAATACTTGAATTTTTCACTTGTTAGATTGATCTTAGAGTAGGTTAAAAGGTTGGCACAACATTGTGGGTTAAGGGTCTTTACTGTACTGTAATTTTCTATGCTAAATGTACATAAAATTATGATGGACAAAGATGATGCTAATAGTCAAAAAACAGCAGAATGATAGCTGATTGAAGTACTGGAAGAAAAAATGACAAGAATCCTTTTCATTCTGAAGATGGTAAGAATTTGGAACCCACTGTGTAGAAGAAGGTAGAAGTGGTAGACTGGTAGTCCTAGTGTGGATGTTGCATAGCCTCTTCCCTGATGGGAGTGGGACAAACCATCTATGAGTGGGTGGGTGGTGTCCTGCATGATACAGCTGTCCTTTTTCTGGCTCCTTGCTGTATGTATGTCCTTGATGCAGATAGGCTGGCATCGGTGATCCGTTGGGCAGTTTTAACAACCCGTCGCTCTCCTGTCTGCAGTTCAGTTTCCGTACCTCACAATGATACAGCATGTTATGACGCTCTCACCTGCACATCTTGTTGTGAAAGTTGTGAATATAGTACAGCTCTCTTTAGCCTCAGCAGAAAGTAGTGGTCTTGTTGTGTTTTCTTGACTATGGAGAATGTGTTCTGGGACCATGAGAGGTTGAGCGAGATGTGCACTCCAAGGAGTCTGAAACATCTTGCAGCTTTCCACCGCTGTGCTGCCGATGTGAAGAGCAGTGCGAATGGTGCAAGTTTTCCTCAAGCCAATAACCATCTCCCTTGTCTTGTTAACATTGAGGTAGAGGTTATAGATGGATCAGGTGAGATGTTAGGGAGAATTATGGAGTTATGTGAATATAGCAGATATTAATTCTGACATCAACTAGTCTTCAGTGCTTGATGTAAATTGTAAATTTCAAGCAGTAAATTGAAGTTAAGAGCACAGGCTGAGCCACAGATTAAGAAATATGGTTTGCAAAATGGTGACCAAGAGATGTTTGCATATGCATCAGCTAAGCATTCAGTCAATGGATTTGTGTTAATTGCCTTGCATCAAATATGGGTCTAATGAATTTGCACTATTGTAACATTGACACCATTGTGTAAGTTCAAGGAAGTTTACAATTAGTTTGCCTGAGAAAAGCTATTTAAACCTTCAAATTTGAACCAGATGAAGGGTCTTGGCCTGAAACGTCAACTGTTTACTTCTTTCCATAGATGCTGCCTGACCTGCTGAATTCCTCCAACATTTTGTGTGTGTTGCTTGGATTTACAGCACCTGCAGATTTCTTGTGTTTGTGGTTGAATATTCAGAGGTGTCTCCCACTGTAGATATGCAATTTGAAGGAAGGATTGTCAACCCAAAGTGTTGTCATAGACTGAGGAAACAGGACGAGACAGGGACTGCGGAAGTCTCACCCACAAAGAGGTGCAACCCCTGTAGAGACAGGAGAAGGGACAGTATGTGTGAATCATATCAGGAAGACCCAAGCGTAGTGACTAAACCATGTGACCCAAAATAATCATTTCCTTCTAATTCCAACCCCACCCCTTCCCACTTAAATTGTCTTCCATCTGCCAGAAGTAAATTCCTTGTATGTGCACAGGTACTTGGCGATTAAAGTCTGATTCTGATTCTGATCTAAGTACTCCTATGTAATATCATCTCCAGTCTAACCCCTTCCTTTCAACGTCGTTTCACCAGAACACTGGAGCAGATTTGATGGGCCAAATGCTCCAATTCTGCTCCAATGTCTTATGGTCTAAACATAGTCAACAGTCAAAAAGTGTTAAAAGCAGTGTGACTGCCTGCAGAGATGGCAGCAATTAAAGTGAAGACTCACCAGCAAGAAGAGCATAAGGAGCAGAGACGGTATGAATGTGCAGATCACAGGGCAAAGAGAGCAACAGAAAAACATGAGATGATAGAACTCAAAAGTGTACAGGAAGAAACTACCAGAGCCAATTTTGTAAAGTTCTGTGCAGTGAGAGAGCACTGCGTATGATCTGCTATCTATGCACACGCATTTTTCTCTCTCTCTCTTGCTGCAAAGTGAATAGGCCAGTTCAAGCATCTCCCGCGTGAGTGCTTTTATTTAATTGACAGGTAGTTGTAAAGACACAACAAATAGGCACCAAGTATGAACCTGAATATCACTAACTGCACCAACAGTTACGGGACAAAACAGCAAGAGTTAAACAGTGCAGGAAGCCGTCACGGACGCTAACAAAGGGACGCGTGATTACACTGCAGAGCACACTGTGAAAGGCATGCAGCTAGCAGAGCTAAAGTGAAAATAATGTGGCGATGGCTTCAGTCAGAAATATTGAAGAATTCAATAGTGCTAATGAAGGCTGAGAATTGTATATTGAAAGGGTTGAACTACATTGTAAGGCAAACAACGTGGATGAGCAAATGAGAGCCCCCATACTTCTTACGCAACCTAGTAACCCTTGAAAAGCTAGCAAGCAAGGCATTCGACAAAATTGTTACAATTTTATAAAATCACTTGAGCCTTAAACTGCTGGTAATAGATGAGAGATTTAGATTTTACAAAAGGAACCAGTCGAAGGATGAAAGCATTTCTGATACATTGCAGAACTGTGCAACCTTTCCCAGTACTGTGACTTTAGAGATGGAGTTTCTGATGTGTTAACAGACAGGTTTGTGTGTGGCATGCATGGTCAAAGAACTTAAAAGAGGTTACTGTCAGAAAGAGACCTAACCTTACAACAGTCGTTGACCACTATAATATAGTTAGAGACTGCAGCAAAGGGTGCAGCAGAACTACAGTAAAAGAGATTAGCATTTGAAATGCACAAAACGAATCTGAGTGGTTCAAAAAGCCAAAAATGGTATCAACATGGCAAATCCTTGCATGATGCAAGTGACTGTTGGTTCAAGGAAAAATCTGCAGAAAAGTGTCACCAACAAGGTTATATAGAAAGTGTGCAAGGTAGACAAAAAGCACAACCGAGTGAGAAGTCTCAAACACAAAACTAAGCAAATGCATTAAGTGACTGAGCGTGAAACAGAATCAGATAACATAAAATCTGACAAAGGTGAGCTGTCATGACCAGCTTTGCATAGTATTACTGAAGCAGGTCACAAAACTATATGGATCTATATATAGATCAGGTGTAAAACTGAAAATAGAGCTCGATACAGGATTAGCTTCGTCTATAATTTCAGTGGCTGACCACAACATACTGCCTTCTAAGATACTAATCAAGAAGACCTCAGTAATGATAAAGCCCTACACGGGTGAAAAGAGTCTCCCAGAGGCAAACTGAAGGTGAGCGTGCTGTATGGATGCCAAACACAACAGTTAGAGCTCCATGTGTTGAAGAGAGAGCCAGCAATTTTCGGACGTAAATGCTTGAGAAAAATCCAACTAGACTGGCACTTAATCAAAGCTCGCAATGTGGCATCAGCAGGCAACTCCAGCCCAATTCGTAGCACTAGCCAGAGACTGACACAGCTGCTTAATGCCAATGAGAAGGTGTTTGAGAAGGGGATTGCTGAACTTAAAGGCCTGAAAGCATCTGGAATTCTCTCCAAGGTTGAGTGGAGTAATTGGGCCAGTGATCAAGAAAGGGAAGGCCGGAGCCATTCGCTTATGTGGGAATTTCAAAGCAAGCATCAACCCAGTGCTGCTTACTGTGCAGTATCCCTTGCCATGAATAGAAGACATTTTTGCATCTTTGGCAGGCGGGGAGAGGTTTACAAAAATTGACTTGTCACAAGCCTATCTGCAAATGGAGATTGAGGAGTCAAGCAGGAATTTCCTCACAATCAACACTCACAAGAGACTGTTCCAGTATAATCATCTCATCTTTGGCATCGCATCAGCTCCAGCAATTTGGCAAAGAGCAATGGACCAAATGCTCCAAAATAACCCAGGTACACAATGTTACCTTGATGACATCATCATGACTGGCAAGAACAATGAAGAGCACCAGAATCTTAATAAAGTACTTACCAGGTTGAGAGAGTATGGCCTCACAGAGAGAAATGTGAGTTTTTCAAGAATTAAATTTCATATTGTGGACATGTTATGACAAGCATGGCTCACATAATTCCCAAGAGGAGACTGAAGCAGTGCTACAGGCACCCAAACTCAGGTGATATTTGGGCATTGTAAACTACTCCACCAGTTTCTCCCAAACATTGCTACAGTGCTACACCCACTGAATGCACTGTGTTACAGACAGGAGCACAGTGGGAATGTTCAGAATGATGTGAAAGAGCACTCAAGGAAACAAAGAGACTAATAACATCTGGTGAAGTGCTCATCATTGTGACCCAACCCTGCCCATTAGGCTAGCATGCAATGCATCTCCTTATGGCACTGGAGCCATTTTGTGCACACTATGAAATATAGATCTGAACATCCGATTGCGTTTGCTTCAGGATCACTGATGAGCGCAGAATGCAACTACTCATAACTCGGCCAAGAAGCCTTTAGTCTAGCACGGGGAATAAAGAAGTGCCACTAATTCCTCTACAGACAAAAGTTTCCGCTAGTGACAGATCACCAGTCTCTTGTGTGCATTTTTGACCCCAGTAAGGGAATTCCAGTGATGAGTACTACCTGGATACAATGTTGGGCACTTTACCTAGGTGACCACTCTTATAACTGAGATTTCAAGGGTACCAAACAACACAGCAATGCTTGTCATGTCTTCCACCGTTGGGAATTGAAGAAGTAAAGACTTCATACTGTGACCAAGCAGAGGTGTTCTACCCAGCATTTGTGGATCAGTTGCCAGTAACAAATTGAGAAATACAAAGGGAAACAAGGAATGACCCGACATTGTCAAAGGTCGATGACATCACCATACAAAGATGGCCAGCTCACGGTAATACTATGTTTCCAGAGTTCTCAGTGAGTCAAAACTAACTGTAGGTATGTCAAAGAATGCTGATGTTGCTCTGTCTAAACTGTGCACCAGAGCATCAGAGAATCTGCATGAAGAATACCAGAGTAGTGTCAAGTTGAAGAGTCTCATCTGGAGCATTCCTGGTGGCCAGGAATAAATAAACAGATTGCGGGATGCCAAGAAGTTCAAAATGCACCCTACAGGCACTGTTACACTGTGGGAGTGGTCATCGTCACCATGGTAAAAAGCACATAATAATTTTGCCAGGCCATTGATGGACTCCATGTTTCTCATTGCTGTGGGTGCTCATCCGAAGTGGCCGGATGTTATACCAATGAAGTCAACCACCTCTGCTGTCTCCACCCAGACGACTAGCTTCACCAGAAATGGTTTACAGGAACAAATTGTGAGTGACAATGGACCACAATACACATCAGGATAATTCAGATTATTCATGAAGATGTGTGGCATTATACATTTCACGTCAGCTCCACACCACCCAGCAATGAAGGGGTTAGCTGAAAGGTTTATCCAACCCTTCAAGAAGTCCATTAAATCAATGGACAAGAAGGATATTTCTCTACAGCACAAGGTGGACATCTTCCTTTATGTGTATCGGAACTCTGTTCATGCAATGATAAATTAAACACCTGCAATGCTGTTCATGAACAGGGACCTGAAATTTGGCATAGAGCTCCTGAGGTCAGATCTATGGGGGGAAGTGCAAAATAGCAGTTCAGCTAGTTGCCAAGTGAATCAGCAAGGAGCTTTGATGTTGGACAGGAAATACTAACGTGTGTTTACCGAGAAGGCACCTGGAAGGGTATCTACAAGAACTGGACCACTGATGTGCACAGTGGATGTTGGAGATCAGATATGGAGAAGCCATGTGGACCAGATACTGTATGCTCAACTGAAGAACACATCTGAGTCAACTGCATCCAAAAAGTTGGGCACATTTCAGCCACTGGACTTACTGCTCAGTGATGACATGTCACTGACAGCTGAGAATGTTGTCCCAGACAAGACGCATACTAAACCTGCTACCATTCCACAGGTCTAGAGGTGCTACGTGTACTTTGTTGTTAACAAGGCACTTGCCAAACCGAATGCCACTCCATAGGTCCAGAGGTGCTATCCTCAAAGAAATAGGCCGTCACCCAAAAGGCTGAATCTTTAGAACAGTGAAGTTAGTTATGGGCTGTTATTGTGAAAGTATGTTTACTTGAAAATCATTTGCGAACGGAAAGTTGAATGTTTTGTACATTTACAGTTTATATTACATTAATCTAAAGGGGCAGGGAGTGTAATGTATGGATCTAGTTCTTTTAGATCAATGGCTCTTCTTAGCACTAAGTATGGACTGTTGTCTACGCATGTACATTTCTCTCTCTCTCTCTCTCTCTCTCTCTCCTAAGTGAATCCATCCATTAAAGCCATTTCCCACAAGTGTGCTTTTATTTAATTGATATGTAGTTGCCAAATCACAACAGAAAGAGCCAGAGGGAGAGAAGATAATCATCCCACAGCCAGGTGACCAAGTCAAGGTTCACTCCCAAGAGGATAGGACCACAGGTTGTGCCCTGAAAAGTGACAACTGTGTCTATGTGCAGACCAAGGGATCAGCCAGTGGAAGCACTGAGCCCAGATGAAACATTACGACTCACCTTGTCACCCTGACAGAGAGAACAATAGAGTTTGAAAGTTAGGGATAACAGATTTTTAAATGGACTGGAATGCAACAGGCATGGTTTCAGTGGCACATATTGCAGATTACATACTCTGTGATTATTGGAATGTACTGTTTAATTTCTATCCAACCCTAATACTTTGCTTAATTTAGGAATTAGTGTTGAACTGTTTGACAAAGAGCTCATACTCAGGGACTGCATATCTGGTGGGATGGCAGCTTTTGAGGTCACACAGCAGGTGGAGTATCGTGCTGACCCACACCAGCTCTGTTATTGATTACTGCCATTCATAAGACCTTCACCTCTGGGGAAAAGCAGAGCATTTTGGCTGAGCTGCCCTTACTAAAGGCTACTTGTGGGATTTAAGAATCCTGGTGCAAGCTCGAAGAAATGATTGAAATTCACAAGGCGCACTTAAAAAATATAGACATGTTGTTCAAAGTTAAGTGCAGGAGGAATATGTGGGACAGTATGGTTCAAGGAATAAGCACCTATATCACCAGCTTCAGTGCCTCTCCAGTGGCTTTCATCACAGTCAAAAGGGCTGACAGGGCAGGCAGATGGAGACTGTGAGAACTGGGGCACTGCTTCTCTCAGTACGTGGCCATGAGATTCACAGCACCGTCCATAACGCTCCTTCTCAGATTTGACCAGGCATGGGCCATGAGCCACTGGGGTACCTCAAGATAAAAATAAATTAGACACTTCAGTAGAGTAATAAAAATAAACAGAAAACCAAATTGTTATTGAAGTATGAAGGATTGTGAAATTTTAATGGAAAATGGAATCTGGAAGTATGCCATTTACTGAAAGCAAACATGTTGGTGTAACAAGCAGCTAAAGCAGCAAGTGGTATGTTAGCCTTCATTGCAAGAGGTTTCGGCTACAGGGCAGAGTATACCAATTATACAGGTCTTACTGAGCCCACAGCTGGAGTACTGTTTATAGCAATGTGCCCTGTACCTATGATACACTTGTCATGGAGGGAATGTAGCAAAGATTCACTGGACTGATTCCTATAATGGCAGAGCTATTGTATGAAAGATTTACTTGATTAGGTGTGCATCCAATAGATTTTAGAAGAATGGGAAGAGATTGAATTTTTTTTTCAAAATCCTGATAGCATTTGGAAGTCTGAATGTAGTGAGGATATGGAGAGGTGAGGATGGGGGGTGTGGATGCATAACCAAGGGGCCAGTAGAGGAGATCAAGAATTGGAAGAAAATATTTAGGACTTTACTTCGGGGAACATGTCGAATTCTACCACAGAGTGCTGAGAAGCCAAGTCACTGAGTATTCTTAAGGAGAAGAAAGATAGACAAAAGATGGAAAAGAGGTATAGGGAGAGAGCAGGACTATGGTATTCATTTAAGTATACCATGTTCATATTGAATGGCAGAACAACATTAAAAGGGTTAAATGGCCTACTCTTGCTCCTGTTTTCATTGGCCTGCTTAAGTACTGAAATCTCTGGCCCATGTACTTCCTACCTTGTTCTTCCATACCTCAGCACTAGGTGGGGCATTACCTCCCACAACACATTCTATGGATTCTTAATAAAAAAGCAAGAATCCTTTCAAAAATAAATCAATTTCTTTTTGTCCCCGGTTATAGTATCAGAATGTATCACTTCCCTTCAAGACATCACAGAATATCATTTTAACTGTGCCTGTAAACAATGATATGTGGATTTTATCCTGAGCCACAGAAGAGACTAATAAGAAGGGAAATTATTAATCTATTTTGATCCACACTGAGTGGTCCAATCAACTTCACTTCGTGTCACATGAATGTCATTTGACTGATGTCAAAAGAATAAATTTTAAGAGCTGGCTCAGTTATCTGCCTCATTAAAAAAAAAACTGCATGCAACTGTCTCACAACTAATACAAATCAAAATAGAAAGCAAAGTACTGTGGAATTTGGAAACTTGGAAAGAAAACAGTAAATGTTGGAAGCATTTTGCAGAACAGCAGCATTGAGAGAGGGAGAGTGAGAGAACAATGGAGATTATGTTTCGAGTATATCAGAACTGAGCTTTGCACTATAGATCAAATGACCTGAAATATCTCTATGCCTTGATAAACTACCTGACATGCAGAGCATTTATTTGCCTTTATTTCATATCATTAATAGTTTATATCAATACTACACCCCCAGTTAGAAGTTGCCCTTGTAACGTCCAATCAGAATTTGTATAATCACCCTTTCATTCACAGTGCAGTGAGTATAAATGAGAGTGTCATGGCAAGGTGGTCCAGCTGCTACAGCTGCATCTACACAGCTCCTGTGATGCAGGTTCAATCCTGATCTCAGGTGCTACCTTGGTGGATTCCGTAAGCTCCCTCTGTGACTGTCTATGTTTCCTCCAGAAGCTCCATTTTCCCAAAGACATAAACACAGGAGATTCTGCAGTGGCTGCGAATCTTTGGCTAGACACACAAGATGCCGGAGGGTCTCAGCAAGTTAGGCAGCGTCTATGGAGGGGAATAAACAGGTGATGTTTCAGGCAGAGATCTTTCAACAGGACTGGCCCTCCGTCATCAGGACTGGAACTTCATTATGTAGGCTGCCTGGTTAATTGGCCAATGTGAGGGTGGATGGAAGAATCTAGGTGAATTGATAGAAACTTGGAAAGAATAAACTTGGACTGGCAATTGGGTAAATAGGCATTTGGTCATCAGAGCCTACTCGAGCTGAAGGTTTGCTTCTCTGCTTTATGACTATGTTAGGTGTAGTCTATAAACCAACTCATCCAGTCCAGTTGCAGAGTCAAGGTGACCAGTAAGCAATGGCTGTTTGTCTCTAACAGTCAACGTGGATGCCAAATATTTTGGTTTTAACTCAGAACTACTGTTAAGTTTTTGAACTTGCCAGTTGAAATGCCAGTGTTTACAGCTCATTTAAAAATCACTTAGTATTTAGAACTACACTGCCATATTCACGCTATGCAGCACAAAGACACAATGGAAGTTATAGTGCGGAGATAGTTTTGAAATATTGATATAACACAACAGGAAAGATGTAATTGTGTGAAAAATAGATGCAGTGGGCAAAACAGTGTGGCAAGCTGACTGTACCATGAATAAGGTTATTGCTGATCTGATCCTAGCCTTAGCAACTTCCTGATTCTTCCCCATTACTTTTACTAAGTTAAAAATATTGCAACATTAATATAATTAACAAGTCTACTACTGCTCACTGCAGCAGTGATTTTCAAAGATCACAACTCCAAGAGATGAAGCTCCCCCTTGCCTCTGATGGAAACACACGATCACTTGCTCTGAAAGTACATTCAGTGGCCACTTTATTAGGTATACCTATATAACAGCTCTTTAATGCAAATATCTAGTGGCAGCAACTCAATGCATTAAAGTTGCAGGCATAGTCAAGAGGTTTAGTTATTGTTCAGATTAAACATCAAGATGGAGAAGAAATGTAATCTAAGTGACTTTGACTGGGAAATAAGTGATTGTTGGTGTCAGATGGAATGCTATGAATACCTGAGAAACTGCTGATCTCCTGTGATTCTCCACACACAATAGTCTTTAGAGTTTACAGAGAATGGTGTGAAAAACAAAACAAAACCTCCAGTGAGTGACATTTTCATGGGCACAAACTCAATGCTGATGGATGAAGTCTGAGGCAAATGGCCAAAATGGTTCAAGCTGACAGGAATGCCAGAGTAACTCAGGTAACTGGGGTTTGAATTGTGGCCCATCTGTGAACGGCAGTGTGAGAAGAGGTAACTTCACACAGGTCTGCGAAAGAAGATTAAAAACCAGTGCTTCATACCAGCTTTTGAAGTTTGGACTGCAGCCAATCAGTGAATGGGATTCATTAGCAAGGGCAAATTAAAGTAAGGCACGGGCCAGTGGAGCAGCCATTGTTGGAGAGGGCCCATGTTACAATGGGAAGGCTTTGTCTTTGGCTCTGGTTCATCAGTTTAGGGTGAAGTAAGTATCTGATCAGTTTCTTCTTTTTCTTCTTTATTCTTCATTATTCTTCATTCCTCTTCTGTTAAGGCATAGTTAGAGCAGTGAGAATAAATTCAGGGGTTGTGCGACATTCTTTGTGTAAGATGTGGGAATTCTGTGAGGCCTAGAGCACCCTGGATAACTCATCTGTACCAAGCTGCATCTCCACAGAGAGCATGTTAAGGAACTGGAGCTACAGCTCAATGACATTCAGCTCTTTCAGGAGACTGAGCTAAAGGGAGGTAGTCATCCCAAGATTGCAGGAGGCAGGTAACTGGTGACTGTCAGGAAAAGTAGGGAAATCAGTGGAGTACAGAGTACCCCAGGTGCCATTCCCTCAATAATAATAATGGATACTATTGAGGGGGAAGACCTACCAGGAGGAAGCTGCATTGATCAGATCTCTGGCACTCAGTCTGGTGCTGTGGGTCAGAAGAGAAGAGAGGTGAAGGGGACTGCAATAGTTCTAGAAGATTACATAGTTAAAGGAATGGATAAGAAGTTTTGTAGAGATGATAGAGAAACCAGGATTGTGCGTGAATTGGGATAGGGACGTCTCAGAGCAGGCAAAGGCATTCTAAAGCATGAGGGTGAGCAACCAGAAGACTTGGTATAGATTGGAACCAATGATATAGGTAGAGAAGGCAAGGAGGTCCTGAAGAGAGATTTTAGGGAGCTAGGTAGAAAGCTGTAAAACAACACCGCCAGGATAGTAATCTCAGGAATGCTGCCTGTGCCATGCACCAGTGAGGGTTAGATCATTTGGTACATAAAAATGTGACTGAGTAAATGGCTTCAAATTTCTGCATGATTGGGATCTCTTCTGGGAAATGTACCATCAATACAAAAGGGATGGGTTTCATCTGAACTTGAGGAAGACCAATATCCTTGCGTAAAGATTTGACCAAGCTGTTTAGGAGGGTTCAAACTAATTTGGCAGGTGGTTGGGAATTGGAGTGATAGGGCTGAGGATGGGGGAGTTGGTATTCAAGTTGATGCAGTGTGTTGTAAGACTACTAGCAAGGACAGGTTGATGGTAGGTCAAAATTGCAATCAATAGGATGTTGCAAATGTAAAAGGGGGACAAAATTGAAAAGGGTGATGAATACAGGAGCAAAGATGTTATACTTGAATGCAAGCAGTATACAGAATAAGGTAGAGGAACTTGTTACACAGTTACAACTTGGCAAGTATGATGTTGTGAGCATCTCTGTGTTATAGCCAAGCAAAGATTATAGCTGGGAGCTTAACACTCAAAGAAACACATTGTATCAAAAAAGACAGGCAGGTAGGCAAAGAGGGTGGGGTGGTGCTGTTGTTCAAAAAATGAAATCAAATCCTCAGGAAGAGGTGACACAGGTTCGGAAAGTGTAAAATTGTGGTGGATAGAGCTAAGAAACTGTAAAGGTAAAAACACCCTGACGAGAGTTAATACACAGGGCCCTGAACATTTACAAAGATGTGGGCTACAAATTACAACAGAAGATAGAAAAGGTAAGTCAAAAGGGCAATGTTACAATAGTCATGGGTAAGAATCAGATCAGTGCTGAATCCCCAAAGGGGGAATTTGTAGGTTGC
The DNA here is from genome assembly GCF_030144855.1 of Hypanus sabinus. Lineage (NCBI taxonomy): Eukaryota > Metazoa > Chordata > Chondrichthyes > Myliobatiformes > Dasyatidae > Hypanus > Hypanus sabinus. Next base: position 40,826,939 of record NC_082719.1, on the reverse strand, counting down.
CTACAAGATTTTTCTTTAGGGCAGTGGTTGAGATCACTATGGGATCAACTATTCTGGATTGGGTGTTGTGTAATAAAACAGAATTGATTAGAGAGGTTAAGGTAAAGGAACCCTTAAGAACCAGTGATCATAATAAGATAGAATTCACCCTCCAATTTGAGAGGGAGAAGCTAAAGTCAGTATTATAGTGTAGTAAAGGGAATTTTAGAGGCATGAGAGAGGAGCTGGCTAAAGTTGATTGGAAAGGGACACTAACAGGGATGCAGCACAGTGACAATACCTGGAATTTCTGGGAGAAATTCAGAAGGTGCAGAATAGATACATCCCAAAGAAGACGCAATATTCTAAAGGCAGAATGACATAACCATGACTGATGGGTAATCAAAACTGATATAAAAGCCAAAGAGAGTGTATGAAATAGAGCAAAACTTAGTAGGCAATTATAGGATTGAGAAGTTTTTAGAAACAAACTAAAGGCAACTAAAAAAGTCATAAAGGGGGAAAAGAGGGAATATGAAGGTAAGCTAACCAATAAAGCGATGTTTATTTAGATACATACAGTAAATGAAAGATGAGAGTAGATATTGGACTGCTGAAAAGTGTGGCTGGAAAGGGAGAAATGGGGAACAGGGAAAAGACAGACAATCTAATTAAGTATTTTGCATCTGTCTTCACTGTGGGAGACACATATTAGCTATGATTTTTCAAGAATCAATTGGTTCTGGTGGGATCTCACCACATCCACGTGCTTACCATCAATAATAAAGGGATCAGCCATGCAGATGGATCAGCATATTAGACTCAATGGGCTAAATCATTTAACTCTGCTCTACTATCTTACAATCTCATGGTCTTATACAGATGCTACACTAGCATAGCAGTTTGCGCAATGTTGTTTCAGCTTGGGGCACCAGAATTTGGAATACTATTCTGGCGTCCTCTGTGAGAAGTTTGCATGTCTTTCCTGTGAATGCATGTGCTTCATCCAGGTGCTCCGGTTTCTCCAACAGTCCAAAAATGTAACCGTTAGTATGTTGATTGGTCATTGTCAATTGTCCTGTGATTCGGCAAGGGTTAAATAGGTGTGTTGCGGGGTGGGGCAGCTCATTGGACTGAAAGGGCCTGCACCACACTATATGTCTAAATAAAACTAAATAACTTTACTTTACAACAATGGTGTGCAGAAGAGCATCTCTGAACGCGTAACATGTTAAACTGTGTAGTGGATGCGCGACAATAGCAGACTACACTAAGTTCCAGTCCTGTGCCTAATAAATTGGCCACTGAGTGTATATCCAGTTTTACCAGCACATCGTCGCACTTCTCAATGAGAAGCTTGCTCTCACTGTTGTAAATTTAGAGTAGGATGTTTATCTGGGGAAATCAATTAAAAGGAAGTTCTTAGAATAAGAAAGTGAGAATAAGACAGGATGCACTGAAATATTTCTTATTGTCCTATCTGACTTCCTGTGGCATGTAGAGCAGAGGTGTAATGTTTAATTAATAAACGCTTTTGGGTGTCTCTCCAACACCTCCGCAGATGCTTCCTGTGAATCAATTGTAAACAGATTTTATTGTCAGCTAGATGTTAAAATTAACTGTTCTGAGCTGTATTGTGGGAAAAATAGAGTAATGCCTTCAGCAGAATGCAGAACTCCTGGTGAACCAGAACCGACTCAACATTAACCGTCATTTCTGTTCCAAGATGCTGAGGAACTTGGTGTCATTACGAAACTTTTCAAATAGACTGTAAGCTGAAAGTATATCTGAGAGAATTTATTCGTATAAACTCATACTTCCCTTCACGTCCCTGCTATAAGACCATTTCACTAAACATGCTACAAGTTAGGTAACACAATGGCTCTGCTGCGGCTAATCTGTCCATATCAAATGTCCACGAGTGAAAGCATCAGGGGAAAACAGCTGAAGGCAGAGAAAGAGCATTCATGTGGCACTGAGAGCCTTGAATCTGTGCATTGTGAGCACTCAGAAGCAGAAAAAACTCCAAAATGGCAGAAAAAACACAGTACCTCATGAAGTACCCAGCAACCTTTGCCTGGTCTGACTTTATCAGTCTCTTCAAGACCCAAAGAACCAGAGTAGAAGCAACTTATTCTCGATACTAATAGGCTTCTTAAGTAGAAGTAAGAAGAAGAATTAATTTAAACATTTAATTTCTCCAGATTGGTCATTACTTGATTCCGGCACACGGGATTTGAATACATCTTAATGTAATCTGAAAGTAATATTTTCACTCTTGTATTTTACAGCTAGTGAAATATTCCTGACATTTGAGTGGGTGAAGCTCTATGATAATGGGCTTGTTATAATGTTAAAGTGGATGAAATGAAAACTCAGTAAGAAGGCATGATATTCAAGGAACTAAAATGGGATGTAAATACGTATCACCCTATATCCTAAAAATTAGGTTATAACAGCAACCTAAGCAGTACTGGTATTAAAACATAGAAAATTTTCCACTTTATGCATTAATAATATCTATAACTTTATATGATATAAGTAAGTATATCTTTAACATGGGAGTGCTAGCATTTTGCATATGGCCCAATGTAATATGAACTGAATGTATATTATCCACTGGAATTCTGACACATGGAATATACCTCAGGATTGTTCTCTTTCTGGGTGATACAGTCACCATAATTTTTATTGTTGAGTTCCATATAATTAGGCAATTACTATTTTGACTGTAATATGGTTCGAGTTTCCAAAGTACTTCTCCTGTTTTTGTGAGTGACAGCAATTCCGTGCCACAATTGGTATTTTCATATTTTATTCAACCAGTTTGTTTGTGACATGCCAAACTCTGGATAACTTATTATTTTCTGAAACTGAAAATGGAACACCTTCTGATAGTAATAAAAGCAGAAAATGTTGTAAACACTCGGCAGTCAGGGAGGATCTGTGGTAAAGCAAGAAGAATTAATGACACTTAATCAGGTCTGGGAAAGTGAAAGTTACTGAGCAGTACTGGTACAATGTGGGAAGCTGAAGGCAGAAAGAGCAAAATTGGAGCAGGATGGAGACTTAAATTGACAGGTAACTAGAAGATTGGGAGCCCCCTTGTGGATTATAGGTTAGTGTGTTCCAAAGCTCTTGTCTGAAGGCTTTCTTTCAAATATGATTTGAGTAATGATTGGCTGAACAAACATTACTTTGCTTCAGATCTGTTGCATTCACTTCTGGCTAGATAAAGGCACATAAACTCTAGACAATTCTAAACATTCTGGAATTGTGGAAGTTCAGATTAGATTATTTCAATGCAACAGTTTGGTAAACATTATCACTGATTAGTATACTTAATTGTACATATATATCTTCAATCTAAGATTATTTTATGAAATGGTTAATGGATACATTAGAATAAATTCTAATTTCTGTGCTTTCAAAGAAAATCCAAGCTGATAAGTGGATAGGGAGAATTTCCCTTGAATGCAATGGTAAATGTAAATGCAGTCTCCAGTATCAATTTCATATATTTTAAATGACACTTCTTCCAGAAGAGTTTAATACCTTGAAGAAAATATGTGGATTTCATACCATTTCACTTGTGGAAACTAGTTGGAATTTTCTGGCAGATGCAATCTTTTGTTTTATTGCAGGGTTGAAATGCCTTGCATGCAATCTACTGCCAATTTAAAAATCATTAAAACACTTCACTCAATCAGATACTGGTGTTTTTGTAAAATCCATGGCAAGTTGTTACACATAGTAAATTACTCCATTTTTCAAAAAACTGTATCAGCACTGAAAATATATAGTAACTATTGTTTTTTTTCTGTGTAGTTGTTGGTTTTCTGTGAAATTGATAAATTGTCTAAAGATGCCCTGTTTTTTTTTAACTGAAATCACTGGTTTATTTAATTTATGCTTTGCTTTATATTAAGTGAGTTGATAACCCTGTTAAATTATTGTACATGGCAACTTAATGACTTTTTTCTGCAAATGGTTTACAGAAGATTTTGTGTTTAAGAGATAAATAGAACCAAGACAAAAGGAAGAAGGAACATACAAAAGCATTTCAGAAAAAAAGTAGGTTAAAAGTTCTGAAACTGAAACTTTTCCCCCATTCCCCTGTGTCCTAATAAAGGGAAAGCAGTGTGCATTTTTTAAGAAGTTAATGGGAATTCTCGAGTCGTAGTGAAGATCAATTTGAAGTGCCGGCAGATTAAGAAAATGTTTATTTTGATCTCATGGGGCAGATCTGCATGTATTACTAGCAAAAGAAATTAGAATAAGTGAGTGTCAGAGCTTACTGTATATCCACCAAGAATATCTGAATGAGAATTTCTTTTACTGCAAAATGTCCTCAAGCTCTGCAATCATAACAGAATTGTAAAATAACTGAAGCAATTTTACTGTTTAGCACTGGGCAAAAAACTGGGTGACTTTGAAATGTGCAATTTCAATGGAATAGAAAAATGAACTGAGATGTTAAGTGGACCTAATTGCTTTTGACTAATGATAAAGTTAAAATTACCCTCTATTAATTGTTCCACTGACTTGAAGGTTCTTCATTCAGGCCTGATTTCATCCAGGAGATTAAATATTAAGTTGATGTTCAAGGAACCAACAGATTCAGTTAAGAGAGGGGAAAACACACTAATGAATCTTATCTTATGATTTATAGATTGTTTCTAAGACCATACATACTGCAGCTAATCTGTACAGATAAACATTGTTGAAATTAATGTATACTTATTGCATTCAGGATCAGCAGGCATCTCAGTATGGGCCAATTTACAATATTATAAATTTTTGTCACAGAAAAGTAAACAGATGGATAAATAAGTGACAAGAAATTTAACAGAATGTTGGCTTTTCCAGACAGAGTACAGACGTATTGATGCAATAAGGTGAGGACAAGCTTCAGGTCAGGGTTACAGGCTGAACACAGGAAGTGATGTTTCCCCAGCAAGATATCTAGAACTAGGAAGGATAATTTCAGAATATTAGAGGATTTCTCCCCTCAGAAGACTTCATATTTTAGAATTCTCTACCACAGAACTTTGACGGTGGAGTCACCAAATGTATCTAAGGTGAAAATTAACAGACATTTTAGTTCAAAAGGAATCAGTAAATAAGGGTTGAGATGAGAAAGTGATAGAGGCCAAGATTAGATCAGCAATGACAGAATAAGGAATCAGGGTCATATGGCCATTTGATCTATACTTGCTCCCATACTGATGTAACTGACTTGATTCATTTCCTCATTTACACACACAGCAGCTTTGTGTACCCTCATAAGTGTCCACCATTATTCTTAATTGACTGAAGAAGTTGTCCTAAACCATCTAGTCAGCTTTATGCTATTTCAGAATTCTGTTCCTACTTTCTGCATAATCTGCTAAAATTGCAAACATTGCCTGCATGACTTTTTTGAAGTGCTTGGTGAAATACTGTGGGCTTGACAACTGCTGCTCTAAGATATCATTTAACTGAGAGCTGACAGAAAATGCGGATGATTTTCCAGTTGCATTCAGACAGCTTCAGCCTTTGTGTGCAAAAGAGCAAGTACTGCCACTGCTGTGCCAACCTTTATTTGAAAACTGCCCATTAAGAGATTTGCTAAAGGTCCATGAAGCAATGAACTATCAAACACTCATCAGCTCCTCTGTTACTGTCCTTTCTTCACCATTGTTCAATGGATTAACTTGTGCTTCCAACTCTTCACTCCATACTTCACCGGAATTGTGTCCAAAAATTTTGCTTCCTGTTTCAGATTAGTACCGTTCTTTGTACTAAAATAGATTTTCCTTTTTGGAAGCAGTGGCTATGTGATCAAATAAAATAGCACTTGGATGCTCTACAATTACTGGTTGCATCACCATAAAAAAAGGCTGGCTATGACCATGGAAGGGACTGAACACCAAAAGTTGCAATGGGAAGTGAACACCAATGTGTAGAGGACAACTGAAGCAGATGAGTTTTCACAAAAGAGTTTGTGATTTGTCAAGCTCATTCTGAAGTGAGCACAATATTTAGTTTTCTGACTATACAGCAGTGAGTTATTGATTACTGTGGTAATTGATTTCTGCGGTAATGTGGTATCGTAGCTGTGTTGTACTGATATCAGTGGGCAACATCAGTACTGTTATTCAGAGATAGCTCTGTGGGTTTGTGACCTACAGGTACACTATCATTCTCAGGCCAGGGGTCTCAGCAATTCAAGTAACCTTCAAGAGTACTATTTGCTGTTGCACATGTCTCATGGGGGAGGGATCTTATGATATAACTTTTTATTTCACCCTCTGGTCTGATTGAAGTGGAAACACACCTGTGCCTTGCATTGTTTTTATGATATAAACTGCAAGTTAACTCAGCAAGCCAGTCCCCTAGGTCCATGATCTATACCCCTCAGATTCTTCAGCAGTCAAAATTCAAGACTTCATTGTCATTCTTCAGTAAATGAGTGAAAAGGAAAACAAAATGATAGTTAATTTGGATCCAATCGAGCAGAACAAAAATATGGTAAGTATAAAGAGCCTAACAAAAATATACATAAATGCAGAAACAATTCTGTAAAACACAATGTGACATAGTGAGTGTTCATCTGGATGATGCTGGTTATGGAGGGTTTCTCATGTGAAGAAAGGTTAAAAATGCTGGGTTCTTCTCACTGGACATTAGCAGAATGTCAATGACCCAGTGGTGATGACTGTTCCAATTTCTTAAAGTTTAACGCTACAAATGGATCTGAAGTTTATCTGTAGCAGAGGTAATATATTGCTAGTCTTTTAATACAATATGTCTAATTACTCTTTTTGTTCTATTTTTGCACAGAACCTTTGAAGACAGGGGGTTTATTTCATGTTGGAGTTATCACTTGTTAATCCTGCTGCTGGATTTGAATGAATTGTTCGTTCCTGATGTTATGGTAATTTCTACTTTTCATTGGAGATGTCGACTGATACATTACAATAATGTATTATGGTGATATTTAACTATCCATTTTCCAATGTTGAAAGAATTCTATCCATTGTAAAGATGTTTGATGTTAAGTGAAATTTTACATGTATATAACTGAATTCTTAAAGGGATACAACTGTTATAAGAACAGTACGCTTAAATTCAATATACCATTTGCTTGATGGATTAATCAAAGCATATCAGGGAACTGAGCTGTCAGGCCTGCCACAACCACTTGACAGTGATTAAGAGAAACCACTTGTCTCAGCAACCAGTTTATTTCCTTATTTCTAATGAGCCACTTGTTCTAAGTTGTAAGTGAAGTTAACAGTGAAAAGGCTGGCCGCTGGGTCTTAGGGGCCATCAGTTAGATAGATCTGCAACTGCGACAGACACGTCCACTTTCTTATAGTCTGTTGCCGTCTACTGCATTTGTTAACAGGTGCTGGAATTGGCAGACTAATGGCTAATTGTCTCTCAGTGTGCTGTGCTAGAGTGACAAACTGCCAACCTTTTCACAGCTATGTCTTGCAATGAGCTACTGAGAGTACTTACTTCCTTTCCTAATATTGCTGAAATTATTATAATGGACAAATAAATGGAGAACAAGTAGTTCTCCATTTTAACAACAACAACAAAAAATGGGGTCATTTCCAATAGAAATTTAATAATTACACTGGAAATTCTTTTTTCCAAAAGTGTCGCTTCCTCATAAATATTTTTTATTTATGATAGACCACTTGAAACTGAACACAAGTATAATTTCAGGCTACATGTATTACCTAGGAATTCAGAGAAAGAAGAAATTAACTTTTATTGAATATAATGTTTTTAATTACAAACTAGTGCTGACACTTTGCAACAGTCCAGTTAAGCTAAAAATGTTTTTATTTCAATGATTTTCATTTGTACTTAGTGACTGAGGCTTCTCGGGTAAGTGTCCAACAATTAGCAGCCAGCATTGATGGATTCTATTTGCCTTGATACCATTTCTTCATGACTGCAATGTCCTGGTGAAACCTTTTTCTGACAGCAACAAGATTTGCAAGGAAGAAGTTTAAAAGGGAATGCAGAAAATGAATCTTTAGTCATCTGTTACACTTCATGGTTTTGTATGCTTGAAACATGTTGTCAACCAGCTGCATGTAGTTTGGCACTTCATAGTTGCCAAGAAACTTTTCAACATCCTTGAACGCCTTCCATGCGATTTTCTCTGGTCCCACTAGAAGTTCTTCGAATTTCTTGCCATTGATGGCCTGTTTGATATGTGGACTAACAAAAATGCCTTCCTTAATCTTGGCATCAGTTACTCTGGGAAACATCTGTCTCAAATATTGAAATCCTTCATGGAAGTTTATAGCCATTCTAAAATACGTCCTGTCACGCAGCATCCACCCTGCCTAAACATGACCACGCATGCCTAGACAAGATAGAAAACTTTTCAGCTTACTTTGAGGGCAACATTTTAATTGAATTATGAATTGAAATAACAAATACAGGCAATTCCAAAAAAAATGGTGCATAATAGGGAGACTTCATGGCAATTTTCATCATCAGCAGCCAAAAAAAATCCAGAAGATTCACCAAAAAGTATTCAAAAAGCAAAATCTTTGTTGTCCAGTGTTATCTACAGATTCCATTGCATGGATAATTTTGCTTTGCCATTTGTCTTTAAGTGAACATTGCTTTACAGCAGGGTTGGTAAAACTCTGTATCCAGGACAGCAGAGTAGGACAAAACACTGGGGCAGCTTTCTACCATTCAGCAGCACCGGAAGATGAAGTTCATATCTATTTCCATTCAAGAAAGCACGCCACCATCTCTACTTTCTGGGGAGGCTGAAGACAGCTAGTCTAATCCCTTCAATACTCACTGCCTTCTACATATATGCAGTTGAGAGCCTCCTAACATGCCATATCACTGTGTGGTACAGAAACTGCAATGCAGTGGACTAGTGGACTCTACAATAGGTAGTTACAACTGCCGAATGTATCACCCGCACCAGCCTACCTGCCCTCAAGGACATATATATGGAAAGGTGCTGAAGAAAGGCCAGCAATATCATGAAGGACCCTTCCTCATGCACTGTTTGTCCCAATCCCATCAAGAAGGAGGATACACAACATCCACGATTGGACCATCGGACTCAAAAAGTTACTTCTCCTGAGCCATTAGATTGAGCAACTCCTCCACCCATGCCACACCCTCCATCTGTGACATTTCCTGCCAGGGTAACCTTGTATACAGTATAGATACTCCTGCACCTAGGATCAATTTATGCACATACAATCTATGTATATAAGCTAATCTTATGTATTTATATTTATTGTGTCTCTTTTTCATGTTCTTTATGCTTTTTGTTGTTTTTTTTATGTGGCTTTGTATCCTGAGTAACAATTATCTTGTTTTCCTTTACACTTGTGTGCTGATGAATGACAACAAACAATCTTGAATCTTGGGTGGTTTTTACCACTCTGTAACAATGATGCCATTAACTGGAATCAACTTTGTGCCTAAACTTCAACACTTTGGAGTTCAAAGACTGCCAGCCACTGTGTGTATTGAACTAGAATTACATTTGATTTTAATGTTTCTGTTTATAAAGGGATTTCTCTTCCATATCTCATTAATATCATTTAATTGCAAAGCCATCAATATAAATACAGTAATAAGATATTACACAAAAGTGAAATAAAACCCACTTAAAATAATGTAAACTGGACATTAATTCAAACTGCGTCTGCTCATTAACTCTAAAGCAGATAAAAAACAGTAACAGTTAATAATAAAACCCACTTATTGAAAAGATTTTGCTGGATCCAAGATTCTATAATTTTCAAAAAGTAGATTCCTGTTGTCAAAGTCTGTATTATTGAATATTCAGCAACCATAACATAGCACTTCTGATTTATGTAGTGAACAGCATTCATCTCCCTATTCAATCTCTCCATACACTTTCTTGGCAGAGAGAATAAGTAGATAAACATTTCAAGTAGTTGATGCTTGATATTGGATTTATATTTTCTTTAAAAATAAAACATTGTTGGTGTCTCATATTTAACCTTTAACTTGAGCAGGATAATAAGATGCTTCCAATATAATTTTAATGTCCCATGATATCTGTATTATCATTTGGATACAAAGTTGCTGATATTGCTCTAAATGGATTGGGGTTGAACTTAAAATAAAATTAAATGACTCATTTGAAGTTTTCAAATACAAAAGAAATTCTTTCATTTTGAATCCTAAATCCGCAGCTTTTAATTGTGGTCAGCTCCAGGGATATAGTTGTCATGCTTGCTGTTTCAATGCCCACATCTGCATCGAATGTTTAGCCACCAAGAGCAAGTGAGGCCACAGGACAAATAGTTCAGAGAATCTGTGGTAAAGTGAGGCTTCAACAAACACTGCAGACAGAAGATGAAATGCACTGCTGAGAATACTTTCTTTCTCTCCGAATATTGATAAAATTATCATTAATGGTCAGAGAAATACTATCATAAGTAGATTATTCAAACTCTGTCCAGTTCAGAGCAGTGTAAATGAATATATGATTTCAGTGAAATTGGAAAAATGAGAACTTATATTGTCAATGTTTCATTGTGGGCAATAAAAAAGAAAGAAAGTTAGGAATTATGAAATAAGAAAAAAAGTTTTTTCCATATTTTCAGATAGAACAGATATGTTTTTGATATAAGAAAATCCATTTGTATTAAACCAATAACTGCTGAAAAATTGGTTCCTTTGTACTGAATCACCTCATTCTTTTCAGTGACTGTTTCATTTAGTCCCAAGGGTTTGCTGTGCAAGATTAAAAGTGATACTTCAGAACAGGGTGAAGTAAAAGCAGAAGATGCCATAAGTGTTCTATTGGTCAGGCAGCAACTGTGGAGGGAAAAACATTTAACATTTCCAACTGGTCTATCCTGGGTCCAACATACTGATGCATTTACAAAGAAGGCAGGACAGTGGCTATATTTCATTAGGAGTCTGAGAAGACTTGGTATGTCACTAAAGAGACTCGCAGATTTCTACATATATACCATGGAGAGTATTCTGACCAATTGCATCACCATCTGCTATGGAAAGGCCGCTGCACAGGATCAGAAAAAGCTGCAGAATGTTGTAAACTCTGCCAATTCCATCACAGGCACTGGCCTCCACAGCATCAAGGACATCTTCAAAAGGCAGTGCTTCAAAAAGGTGGCATCCATCATTCAGGACCCACATCACCCAGGACATGCCCTCTTCTTATTACTACCATCAAGGAAGTGTTACTGGAGTCTGAAAACACATATTCAATGTTTCAGGAACAGCTTCTTCCCCTTTGACATTAGATTTCTGAATGGACAATGAACTCATGAAAAGGAACTCAATATTTTTCCTCTCTTTTTGCACGACTATATAAACTTCTTATTGTAATTTATAGTTTTATAATTATGTATTGCAATATACTGCTTCCACAAAACAACAAATTTCCTGTATATGCCAGTGATATTAAAACTGATTCTAGTTCTATAGATAAGAATAAGTATCTAATTCGGGGGGGGGGGGGATCAGACTGCAGCAAATTAGATACCAAAGATTATTATGTCCTATTAAGATTTGATGATGATTTGGATATGAAGATTATTTTATCCATATTTGCTAATTGTGCAAAACCAGATGGGACAGCAAGATGGAAGATAGATGCAAAAAAGCAGCAGTGGGATATGGTGTAATTATGTGAATCAATAAAATGGAGGCAGATGGAATCAAATGTGCATAGATACATGATTATTCACATTGGTACGATAAAAAATAAATACTTTGTAAAAGTTGATATGCTGGTAAATTTTGAGAAACCTGGAACTTTAGTTTTCATATAAACAGATTTTATAACATTTCTTCAGGATGAGTTAGCTCCAGACTTGCACCTTTCTGCATTTTCACTCCTCTCATAGTGCCACCTCCAAGCATAGTCTGCAGAAAACCTTTTACCTGCTCAAGTATTCTGCTCAGCTTTAGATTCATTTATTTATCACATGTATATGAAAACATAGCGAAATACGTTGTTTGTGTTCACAATGGACGCAACCTAAAGATATGCTGGAGCAATCTGCAAATATCAACATACATCCCAGCGCCAACTTTGCATGCCCACAGCATTCAGCTGAGCAACAACAACAGCATAATGAACCCCTTTCTTCCCTCCCATCCACCCTCCCAGGCACACAGAAAGAACTGCAACTCTTAAAAAGCAGCAATGACTAATTCCATCCTTGCAAACTGCCATCTCAATTGACCTTGGCAATTGTGGGGAATACTTACATTGGACTGAAATCCTTGAGCATATAGTTATTAAGAAAGAGGATGTTCTGGGGCTTTGAAAAGCATTAAGTTAGATAAGTTGTCAGAACTGGATGAGGTATACCCCAGGCTACTATGGGAAGCAAGGGAGGAGATTTCTGAGCCTCTGGTGATGATCTTTGCATCTTAATAGGGATAGCAGTAGTACCGGAGGATTGGAGGTTTGAAAATGTTCCCTTGTTGAAGAAAGGGAGTAGAGATAACCCAGGAAGTTATAGACCAGTGAGTCTTACTTCAGTGGTGGTCGAGTTGTTGAAGAAGATTATGACACGCAGGACTTATAAGCATTTGGAGAGACTTAATCTGATGAGGAACAGTCAACATAGCTTTGTCAAGAGAGATCTTGCTTTGTGGATTCAGAACTGGCTTGCCCACACCACAGAAGGGAAATGACAGTTGCAGGTGGTTCGTATTCTGCATGGAGGTCAGTGACCAGTGGTGTTCTTCAGGGATCTATTCAGGGACCCCTCCTCTTAGTGATTTTTATAAATGGCCTGGATGACAAAGTAGAAGGATGGGTTAGTAAGTCTGCTGATGACACAAAGGTTGGGGGTTCTGTGGATAGTGTGGAGGGTTGTTAGAGGTTACATTGGGACATTGATAGGATACAGAAGTGGGCTGAGAAGTAGCAAATAGACCAAACCAGATCAGTGTGAAAGTGGTTCATTTTGGTTGGTCAAATTTGAAAACAGAGTATAACATTCATGGTTGTCAGTGTGGAGGATCAGAGAATCTTAGGGCCCATGTCCATAGACACTCTAAGCTGCTGCGCAGGTTGGCAGTGTTGCTAAGAAGACGTGTGGTGTGTTGGCGTTCATGAACCATGTGATTGAGTTCAAGAGCCGTGAAGTAATGTTACAGCTATATAAGACTTTGGTCAGACCCAACTTGGAGTACAGTACTGTGTTCAATTCTGGTCACCTCACTACAGGAAGGATGTGGATACTATTGAAAGAATTCAGAGGAGATTAACAAGGAGGTTGCCTAGATTGGAGAGCATGCCTTATGAGAATAGATTGAATGAACTTGGCGTTTTCTCCCTGGAGTGATGGAGGATGAGAGGTGACCTGATAGAGGTGTACAAGATGATGAGAGGCATTGATTGTATGGACTGCCAGGGGCTTTTTCACAGGGCTGAAATGGCTAGCATGAGGGGGCATGGTTTTAAGTTGCTTGCAAATAGGCACAAGGGGGTTGTCAGGGGTAAGATTTTACACAGAGAATTATGAGTGTTTGGAATGGGCTGCTGGTGATGGTGGTGGAGGCGGATACAATAGGGTCTATTAAGAGACTCCTGGATAGGTACATGGAGCTTAGAAAAATAGAGGGCTATGCGGTAGGGAAATTCCAGGCAGTTTTTAGAGTAGGTTACATGGTCGGCACAATATTGTAGGCCGAAAGGCCTGTAATGTGCTGTAGATTTCTTTGTTCTATGTTCTATGTTCACCTCTAAACTATATTTCCTCCCCAAAGACTTGGAACATGTTATAGTCTCCCAGTTGTCAGGGAACCCTGTGTTTGACTCTCTCTACTTGGTAACTCACTCCTGCTACAGTACTGAAATAATCAATACAAAATGTCTCTGGTGAGACCACACTTGAGTATTGTGTTCAATTCTGGTCCCTTCATTATAGGAAGGATGTGGAATCTATGGAGAGGATGCAGAGGAGATTTACCAGGATGTTGCCTGGTTTGGAGAACAAGTCATATGAAGCAAGGTTAGCAGAGCTGGGACTTTTCTCTTTGGAGCGGAGAAGAATGAGAGTGGGCTTGATAGAGGTCTACAAGATTATGCGAGGCATAGATAGGGTGAAAAGTCAGTACCTGTTTCCCAGGGCACCAATAGCAAACACCAGAGGGCATATGTACAAAATTATGGGAGGGAAGTTTAGGGGAGACATCAGGGGTAAGTTTCTTTACACAGAGGGTTGTGAGTGCCTGGAATGACTTGCCAGGGATGGTGGTGGAGGCTAAAACATTAGGGGTATTTAAGAGCCTCTTGGACAGGCACATGGATGAAAGAAAAATGGAGGGTTATAGGGTAGTGTGGGTTTAGTACATTTTTTTAAGGATTATATGGGGCGGCACAACATGGAAGATTGAAAGGCCTGTACTGTGCTGTAGTCTTCTATGGTTCTATATCTAATCTGTCACCTACTGTAATTGAGGCATCTTAGTATATTCACTTCTGTTTCTGTCAAATTAAGTAGAACTATGCTAGCCTGACACTATTCATAACTATCTAGGGACTATCCCAGTCTCTTGCTAACATCTCTGGTGTCAATATCCTCCTTTCATCAATCACTGATAGCTCTTGTTTATTTAAGCCCCTTGCCCTCAATGGAAAATTGCAATTGCTGTTGTACTACCAATCACTTTTAGAAAAGATGAGGAATTGCATAGAAAGGGATTCATATCCACATCACTCTAGCAATTCATTAAGAATCTTCAACAAACACAGATCAGTAGACTGTGAGAAAATAGGACCCAAAAACATGGTGAAAAACGATTACCTAGAATTTCAATGCAGGTTTCTTTGATGCTGTAACATTCTCAGAAACCCCAGCAAAATTGCCTAGATACCATACACATTTCTACTGGATTTGCATTATCATCTAACAACAGTGTAGTGGTAGACTGAGGAATATTCCTCCACCCATTCAATGCCCTCAAAAAATATTCTTGCATTTCTAGTCAACACACACACAATGCTGGAAGAGCTCAGCAGGCCAGATAGCATCTATGGAAAAGAGTGCTGTTGACATTTCGGGCCGAAACTCTTCGGCAGAACTGTTGACTGTACTTTTTTCCATAGATGCTGCATGGCATGTTGAGTTCCTCCAACATTTTGTGTGTGTTGCTTGGATGTCCAGCATTTTCTCTTGTTTGTGATAGGATTGAAACGATATGTCCTTCTCCACACTTTTACAGATGAATCCTCTGATCGCCTTGAAATTGGACATCTTGAGAGAATCATCCTAAACTATAACTCTTATGTTTCAATAAAAGCCATTCACCATAATCTTGTATTGCTAGCATGCTGCTCAATAAAAAATGGAAATAGCAAAAGCAGGAAGCACCAGGATTTCAGTCCCAATTTCTTATGACGGGTATTTGACGTGAAAGGTTAGCTTTGTTTATCTTTCTACAGATGCTGCCAGACCTGTTGAGTGCTTTCAACATCTTCTGCTTTTGTTTTAAATTTCCCCCATCTGGGGATTATTGATTGTCATTCTCTATGTGATGGGTTAGCTGATGTCTGCTGCGATATTAGTTCAAGTGCCTTAGCACTATTTCTGAGATAGCAGACTCATTCATTCTTCTTCTGTAGCATGTGCTAGATTGCAAATAAAAAAGCTTTATAATATTGTCAAGGGTCAGTGACAGGGGCTAGCTTAATATAGACAAACAGCAGAAGACTGGATTTTTTTTAAAAAGACAGTTTATCAGAAATTTTCAAACTTGAACACACCAACAGCTAGAATTTGTGTGTTAATTTACAACTTGGCTTAATATTTAACTTACTGTTGAAATGCATTGTTTTTGCCCACATAACTGTGAAAGCTAGAATTTGAATTTTCAGTGGAAAATGACAATGATTCATCTGGAGGCTTCTTAGCTGTTCAAAGATTATATTCACCTCACGCATGATACTATCACGTTATGCAGGCCATACTGTTCTAAAACTATCCCAGTACTTTGATTAATAATGTTAATGGAAATTCAGTTTTCACTAATTAAACAAGCACAGATGCAGGCAAAAATGTAAAAATGGTAAAACTGTATGCCCAAACCCCACCTGTAAATTCCCACCACTTAGCAATAATGTCTCTGTAGACAGCTCTCCTTCACAGACCACAGATGTGCATTAATTACTAGTTTACTAATTACCCACACACCAACTTGATTGCTTAGACCATTCATTAAGCCTTCTTTTAACACTGAAAGCCTCTGAGGCACTTTACTCTGAGTATTTTGCTTGGTGATTTTAAATGAACCCTATTTATTTTTCATTATCATGGAAGGTTAAGTTATTAATAAAAGAGTGTTCATGTGTTGCAAAAAACATGAGAAGTCTATCATTTGGAGAATTTTTCTTTATGGTTGAAATGGCATTAGAATTTTACCTAATGATCCTGTTTTACTCTGTTATCCTTCAGATTAAAACACCAATGAGAAATCAAAAAATGCTCTACACTCCTACACCATGAAAGATAAATTAATTAAAATAAAGTATCATGTCAAGATTCCAAATTGCAATAAAAAAGAGACTATATTACATAACACTGCACTATATGATCGATGATAACTCTAAACAAATGAAAATTTTGCATTTACTCCGAAAAGGGTGTAGTTTGTGGATGTAAAAATATATTGAAAATGGTGGTGTGCAGTTCATGTGATGGGTCAGGTACTAAAATACGCTTGAGCTTCACAGGAAAATTCAAAATCAATCACAATCAGATGTAAATAGAAGTTGGTTGTTGTCAGACATACTGCTTAATAAGAGCAATCTTAATTCCCCCTGGCAATAGAAATATCTACTCTTGTTCACAACTGAGTGGTCACTTCTGGCTGAGGCTGCTGTCAAACAGAGTGAAACAGGACTGACGACTTAAACGGAGAAACAGAGGACAGCTTTAAACCTCCAAGCCAAATCCCAACTGCAATGATGGAAAGACTGCAAAACAAAGGGGTTAGAAAGTAATATAGAAAGAATGAGATCAAATTTCAAATTATGAACAGAATTAAAAATCATAGTAATATGCAGAAGTATTTTTTCAATTTTTTGTTTCAAGAATATGGACAAAGCTTTAGGATAATACTTTGCGAATGAAATAAAGCAGAGTTGCAGAATAAATATTATCCTAAAATGAACAACACGTAAACCAGAAAATATTGGAAATACTCAATAGATCCAGACTGTATCCATGGGAAATGAAACAGAGTCAATGTTTCAGACTGGAGACCCATCATTAGAACTATAAAAGGAGATATGAAAAGCTTGTAAAGTTACAGGGAGGTGTGGAGAGGGGGACTTTTCTGATGAAGTGGCCATGGAGTCAAACTGAAAACAAGATTATCTAGTCAATGAGGGAATTGGAACAAAAGGTGAAGCCGTAGCTAAAAAAAACCACAGTAAGGCATATGGGAGTAACAAAATGCAGAGCAGGAAGGCATGCTGGGATGCTAGACTGAGTATGTCCACCATGCTGGGAAAGAAACAAAAGGAAGGGACAAAAATAAAACAAGCTAAACCAACATTACAGATGGATGACTGATAGAAGCCAAGCAGATTAATTACCTGAACAACACACACAAAATGCTGGAGGAGCTCAGCATGCCAGACAACATCTATGGAAAAGCGTACAGTCGACATTTTGGGCAAGACCCTTCAGCAGGACTGGAGGAAAAAAGAAAAATACAAAAAAATGATGAAGAGTAGAGTTAGAAGGTGCATCTGTGGGAAGTGAAACAGCCTATGTTTCAGATCGGGGACCCATCATCAGAACTGAAAAGGAAACATAAGAAGGTTGTAAAGTTGCAGGGAGGTGTGAAGAGGGTTTTTTTCTGATAAGTAAAAGGAAGGATAGTGGTGAGAAAAGATTCTGAGGTGATGGCAAGCAGGTAGGGGAGGTGGAGTTTATCCTATTACCGGAAGTTTGAGAAATCGATGTTCATGCCACCAGGTTGGAGGGTACCCAGGCGGAATCCAGCCTGATAGCATGAACATTGATTTCCCGAGCTTCTGGTAACGGACCCCTCCCCCCACCTTCGCCATTCCCCATCCCCTTTTCCCTCTATCGCCTTATCTCTTTGCCTGCCCATCACTGCCTCCTGGTGTTCCTCCCCCTTTTCTTTCTTCCATGACCTTCTGTCCTCTCCTATTAGATTCCCCCTTCCCCAGCCTTGTATCACTTTCACCAGTCAACTTTCAGTTCTTTACTTCACCCCTCCCCCTCACGGTTTCACCTATCACCTTGTGTTTTTCTCACCCCTCCCCCCACCTTTTAAATCTACTCCTCATCTTTTATTCTCCAATTCTGCGGAAGGTTCTCGGCCTGAAACATCAACTGTACTATTTTCCATGGATGCTGCCTGGCCTGTTGAGCTCCTCCAGCATTGTCTGTGTGTTATTTGGGTTTCCAGCATCTGCAGATGTTCTCTTGTTCGTATTCACCTGAAGCTGTAGAATTTAAAGCAACGAGCAATGTGCTGGAGAAACTCAGTAGATCATGCACATCTTCTATGGGAAGAAAGAAATTTACAATATTTTGTGACTCCACATTGCTCTATTTTATTTTATCAAATCCATTTTTCGCCATCTGCTTTCAACTATCATTATCTTGCCATAATCTTCCAACTTCACTCCCATTTACATCTCCTACCTTCCTGCCATCACCTCAGAATCTTTACTTGCTGCTCCCCTTTCTTTCTTTATGCTAGCCTTCTTGCCTCTTCACTCTCAGTGCTCGTGCAGAGTTTGAACCCGAAATCTTGAGAAATTCTTTCCTCCCACAGATGCTGTACAGCCTGCAGCTCATCGTTGGTCGAGCTTCCAGCATCTGCAGTCTCCTGTGACTTCACTGCAGAATTCATTCATTGAGTTCTGAAGGGTACAGCCTGTCTAGACAAGAAATCAAGTGCTGTTTCTTAAGGTTGAGCTGGGTCTCACTGTAACAGTATGAGACCAGAGGAGACAGAGAGATCAGAGCATGCCTCGGAAAGGAAATTAAAATGGCAGCAATGGGACGCTCAGAGTTGCCCCAGTGGACTGAACTTCGTTGCTCAGCAAAGTGGTCACCCAATCTGTGTCTGATTTCTCCAATATAAAGGAAACCAGATCACGAACATTGAATTCAGAATGCTAGATTGGAAGATTTGGAAAGATGTGCTCGGAGATGCAGATGGTTATTTGCATTTATTGATCTTGCAGGTAGTAATTCCACTCTTTATCAGTTGCTCATTTTTAATGAAAAGAAAATGGAAAGAGAGACGAAAAGAATTGTTAGAAGGAGCATTTGAATTTTGGAAGTGATTTTTAACTTTAAGAGAGTAAGGCTCACAGTTCTGAAGGTCAAATGGGTTACTTGTTCATGAGCTTATGAGTCAAATTAATTTTCCATCATCCCATCACTCCCAAATCAACATTGCTATTTATACCATTAATCCATGTGGTACAATAATAGAATATTTGTCTAATTAAAAATGCTGGTAATGGTCATGGCTTCCTGCAAACAGAAATTGTGTGTCATAATCAGCATTACTTCGTGATTGCAAAATCAACAACTGCAAATAACCCTCTAGATCTCAGACTACACATTTGGAATGATATTGCTTACTTTGATCCAAATCAACAGAAAATGAGAAAAGGATTGTGACTATGTTATATAAAAAAATATTAAAAGCTCTATTTTGAAAACATGATTACATTTAATTCAAAATGCTTTGGTTCCAATCACATTTGCACAATTTATTGCTACAAGTATAGTTGTAAAACTAGTGATGAAGAACTGAAATTACAACTGAAAGTAGTTGCTACATAAGCTGCAAGTTCTTTTACTTTTGAAAGGGGTAGGGTGATTTTCATCATTTATAGAAATAATTTGGAATGGTCATTGAAGTTCGGATAAGATTGGGAGTTGAAGCAGATTGGACTGCCACCAATAATGGGAATGTCCCCTCTAGAAATAAAGTCAATGACATCAGTAATTGTGAATGTATCTAGAACCTTGATTTCAATTTCTTTTGGCTAATGTTCATAATGAAGAGATAAAATAAGAGCCTTGAAAGTAAAAGAGTGTAGCGGTGTGCTACAAGCAGCGCTAAAATTACGACACGGAGTCGGTAACTGCAGTCGAAGGAAAAACTTTATTCGAAAACTTCAGCCTCACTTTTAAGCCTCTGTCAACCGGCCCCCCATGGCGAAGAGGCTCCAAAGCTCTGTGCTCGCAAACCCCCGTAGGCTATCTAATTGTGAGTCGGTTCGCATACGCTAGGAAATGAGCCGCCACATAACCCCCCCCCAGAACCGGCGATACACCCCCCAATGTCCACAGCCTGGGCCAGAACCTGCTTGGGAGGTCGGCCTCTGCGCCGAGGCGCCGGAAACTCGGCCGGTTGCGCCAGGTCCACATGGGCCGGCTTGAGGCGGTCCACCGTGAAAACCTCCTCCTTCCCCCCAACGTCCAGCACGAACGTGGACCCGTTGTTCCGGAGCACCGTAAACGGCCCCTCGTATGGCCGCTGCAGCGGTGGCCGATGCCCGCCTCTTCGTACAAACACAAACTTACAGTTCCGTAGGTCTTTGGGTACACAGGTCGGGTGCCGCCCATGCTGTGAAGTGGGTATGGGGGCCAGGTTACCGAGCTTCTCGCGAAGTCTGCCCAGGACTGCAGCGGGTTCTTCCTCTTGCCCCCTCGGGGCTGGTAGGAACTCCCCGGGGACGGCCAGGGGCGCGCCGTATACCAACTCGGCCGACGAGGCGTGCAGGTCGTCCTTGGGCGCTGTGCGGATGCCGAGAAGGACCCAGGGAAGCTCGTCCGCCCAGTTGGCTCCTCGCAGGCGGGCCATGAGGGCCGACTTCAGGTGACGGTGGAAACGCTCCACTAGCCCGTTCGACTGTGGGTGGTAGGCAGTGGTGTGGTGCAGCTGAGTCCCCAAAAGGCTGGCCATAGCTGACCACAGGCTGGAGGTGAACTGGGCGCCTCTGTCGGAGGTAATGTGGGCTGGTACACCAAAGCGGGATATCCAGGTGGCGATCAGGGCTCGGGCGCAAGATTCGGAGGTGGTGTCGGTGAGCGGGACCGCCTCTGGCCATCTTGTGAACCGGTCCACGATAGTCAGGAGGTAACGCGCTCCGCGCGACACTGGCAGGGGGCCCACGATATCCACATGAATGTGGTCGAAACGCCGGTGGGCGGGATGGAACTGCTGCGGTGGGGCTTTGGTGTGCCGCTGAACCTTGGCCGTCTGGCAGTGCATGCACGTCCTGGCCCATTCACTGACCTGTTTGCGGAGTCCGTGCCAAACGAACCTGCTGGAAACCATCCGGACAGTTGTCCGGATGGAGGGATGCGCCAAGTTATGAATGGAGTCGAAAACACGTCGCCGCCAGGCTGCGGGGACGACCGGACGGGGCTGGCTGGTGGCGACGTCACAGAGTAGGGTCCTCTCACCTGGGCCCACGGGGAGGTCCTGGAGCTGCAAACCAGAGACTGCAGTCCTGTAACTCGGAATCTCCTCATCTACCTGCTGTGCCTCTGCCAGTGTCTCAAAGTCTACCCCTTGGGAAAGGGCATGAACGGTAGGGCGAGAGAGCGCATCCGCCACGACATTGTCCTTACCCGAGACGTGCCAGACATCCGTTGTGTATTCAGAGATGTAGGACAGGTGGCATTGCTGGCGGGATGACCAGGGGTCGGATGCTTTCGTAAACGCAAAGGTAAGCGGTTTGTGGTCCGTGAACGCGGTGAAGGGCCGACCTTCTAGGAAGTACCTGAAATGCCGGATTGCCAGGTAGAGCGCCAACAGTTCCCGGTCAAAAGCACTGTACTTGAGCTCGGGTGGCCACAGGTGTTTGCTGAAAAACGCCAGGGGTTGCCAGCGACCTGCGATGAGCTGCTCCAGCACCCCACCGACTGCCGTGTTTGATGCGTCCACTGTGAGGGCGGTAGGGGTGTCCATTCTGGGATGTACTAGCATTGCGGCGTCAGCCAAAGCTTCCTTCGTTTGAACGAAAGCGGCGGCGGACTCCTCGTCCCAGGTAATGTCCTTGCTCGGACCCGACATCAGGGCGAACAGGGGGCGCATGATCCGGGCAGCTGAAGGGAGGAAGCGGCGGTAGAAATTGACCATACCTACGAATTCCTGAAGGCCTTTGATCGTGGTGGGTCGGGGGAAGTGGCGGACCGCATCCACCTTAGCGGGCAGAGGGGTTGCCCCGTCTTTAGTAATCCTGTGGCCCAGGAAGTCAATGGTATCAAGTCCGAACTGGCATTTGGCAGGGTTGATTGTAAGACCGTACTCACTCAGTCGGGCGCAGAGTTGACGGAGGTGGGACAGATGCTCCTGACGACTGCCGCTGGCTATGAGGATGTCATCCAAATAGATGAACGCGAAGTCCAGGTCCCGTCCCACCGCGTCCATTAACCGCTGGAACGTCTGTGCGGCATTCTTCAGGCCGAACGGCATGCGGAGGAACTCGAAGAGGCCAAACGGGGTGATGAGAGCCGTCTTGGGGACGTCGTCAGGATGCATCGGGATTTGATGGTACCCTCGGACAAGGTCGACCTTGGAGAAGATCCGGGCGCCGTGCAGGTTTGCTGCAAAGTCCTGAATGTGCGGCACAGGGTAGCGGTCCGGTGTGGTAGCCTCGTTCAGCCTGCGGTAGTCGCCGCACGGTCTCCAGCCCCCCGTCGCTTTGGGCACCATGTGCAGGGGGGAAGCCCAGGGGCTGTCGGACCGCCGGATGATCCCCAATTCCTCCATTCTCTGGAACTCCTCCTTCGCCAGTCGGAGCTTGTCCGGGGGAAGCCGCCGAGCACGGGCATGGAGGGGTGGTCCCTGTGTCGGGATGTGGTGCTGTACGCCGTGCCTGGGCATGGCTGCTGTGAACTGCGGTGCCAGAACCGATGGGAACTCCGCCAGGACCCTGGTGAAGTCGTTGTCGGACAGCGTGATGGAGCCGAGGTGAGGGGCTGGCAACTGGGCCGCGCCCAGGGAGAACGTCTGAAAGGTCTCGGCGTGTACCAGTCTCTTCCTGGGCAGGTCAACCAGCAGGCTGTGAGCTCGCAAAAAATCCGCACCCAGAAGCGGTTGGGCTACGGCGGCCAGTGTGAAGTCCCACGTGAACTGGCTGGGGCCGAACAGTAGCTGCACCTGACGGGTGCCATAGGTCCTTACTGTGCTGCCATTCACGGCCCTCAGGGGGACCCGGTGCCCTGCTGCGGGTGTCGTAACTTGTCGGAGGTAAAACGCTGATCTCAGCCCCAGTATTGACCAAAAACCGGCGTCCCGACCTTCTATCCCACACATACAGGAGGCTATCCCGATGGCCAGCCGCCGTAGCCATCAGCAGCGGCTGGCCCTGGCGTTTCCCGGGAACTTGCAGGGCGGGCGGCAACGGCGGGCTTCTGAGCCCCACCGCTGGTGGTAGAAGCACCAGTGGTCATTGGGCCGGGGGTTAGTGGGCTCTGCGGCCGGGCCTGGACTGGTTTGCTGCCGGGAGCGTGGCTGGGAGATCTGTGCGATGGACGCCCCGCTCACCTTTTTGGCGTTCCACAGCAAGTCCGCCCGGGCTGCCACCTTCCGGGGGTCACTGAAATCCGCGTCGGACAGCAGCAGGCGTATGTCCTCGGGCAGCTGCTCCAGGAATGCCTGCTCAAACATGAGGCCTGTGTGTCCCTCGGCCAGAGACAACATCTCATTCATTAAAGCCGATGGAGGTCTGTTGCCCAAGCCATCCAGGTGCAGTAAACGGGCAGCCCGCTCGCGCCGTGAGAGTCCGAAAGTCCTGAGGAGCAGGGCTTTGAATTCCGTGTACTTGCCGTCTGCCGGGGGCGACTGTACGAACTCCGCGACCTGGGCCGCTGTGTCCTGGTCGAGGGAGCTCACCACGTAGTAGTAGCGGGTGTCTTCTGAGGTGATCCGGCGAACGTGGAATTGGGCTTCGGCTTGCTGGAACCATAGGTCCGGGCGCTGTGTCCAGAAACCCGGCAGTTTCAACGAAACCGCATGAACAGAGGCGGCGTCGGTCATTTCTGGTCCAAAAATCGTTTGGACCGTCGGGGTCACCAATTGTAGCGGTGTGCTACAAGCAGCGCTAAAATTACGACACGGAGTCGGTAACTGCAGTCGAAGGAAAAACTTTATTCGAAAACTTCAGCCTCACTTTTAAGCCTCTGTCAACCGGCCCCCCATGGCGAAGAGGCTCCAAAGCTCTGTGCTCGCAAACCCCCGTAGGCTATCTAATTGTGAGTCGGTTCGCATACGCTAGGAAATGAGCCGCCACAAGAGAAGCAATCTTTGCTTTAATTTTGTTTTGCTAATTTCACTATAAATCAGGAATGTAAATTGTAACACCCAATGTCCAAAGTAAGTGAGAGGGTAATAGCTATTTGCTTGTTATTAGCTTGCCAATATATGAGAGTCCGGAATGCTTTACAACACTCTGAATCAGAACCAGAACCAGCTTCCTTATCACTGACTTATGCTGTGAAATTTGTTGCTTTTGCAGCAGCAGTACTGTGAAATACTCTAAGTACCAATAAAAAATATTAGAAAAATAAATACTTTGTTCAAAACAAGAGCAAAAAAGTGAGGTAGTATTCATGGGTTTATGGTTTGTTCAGAAATTTGATGACAGAGAGAACAAACTGTTCCTAAAAGGTTAAGTGTGAGTCGGTAGGCTCCTGCATCTCCTTCCTGATGATAACAATGAGAAGAGGGCATGTCCTAGATGGTAAGTGAAAAAGTCAAGGATCCAGATGTAGACACCCAGGTTCTGAAGCTTGCCGATTAGTACTTAAGGGATGATGGCATTGAAGACCTAGCTGTAATCAATAAACAGTAGCCTGATGTAGGGAAGGCTCTCTTGAATGTATTGTCAGTGGTTCTTTAAAGGCTACCACTGTCTACATCCCTTCCTTGCCTTGCACCAATCATTCATACCTCCACAAACCAACTGCTATCGTCCCAATCTTCACCTCCTCCAGCCCCCACCTTCCATCAACTCCACAGTCATCATGGACTCACCTTCACTATTGAACAGGTGAGAAGGGCTCTGGAGAAACTCAGACACCACAAAGTATTGTGACCAGAAGGTGTGAATCCCAAGGTCCTGAGGGAGTGGGCTGTGCAGTTAAGTGGAGTTTTCCAGTGCATTCTCAATCTGGGTCTCAGCTGGAAAGGATCCCAACTGTGTGGAAAACCTTATGTGTAGTCCCCATACCCAAAAAGGGTCAACTGAAAGACTTGAACGATTACTGTCCAGTGACCCTCACCTCACACATTATGAAGACCCTAGAGAGGCTGGTCCTGGCTCACCTCTGACCCCTGGTCAGATCAACCATTGATCCCCTGCAATTTGCATACCAGGAATACATTGGAATCACTGATGCTGTCATCCACCTGCTGAACAGAGCCTATTCTCATTTAGATAAGCAAGGCAGCACTGTGAGGATCATGTTTTTTGATTTCTCAAGTGCCTTCAATACCATACAGCCCTTAATGCTGGGGGAGATCTCCATTCAATTGCCGATTGCCACTTCCATTGTACCGTGGATAATAGACTACCTGACTGACACACCACAGTATGTGTGGCTTCAGAGCTGTGTGTCAGGTATGGTTATAAGCAGCACTGGGGCCCCACAGGGGACTGTATTAGCTCCCTTTCTGTTTACCCAGTATGCCTCAGACTTTAAATACAACACTGACTCATGCCATCTGCAAAAATTCTCTGATGACTCAGCAATGGTTTGTTGTATAAAGGAGGAATGGGAGGATGAATACTGGGCCCTGGTGGAGGACTTTGTCAAATGGTGCAAGCTGAATCATCTGCAGATCAACATTAGTAAGACAAAGAAAATGGTGATGGACTTCAGGAAGATCAAGCCTGCACTGCTTCCTGTTACTATTAATGGTGAGGACGTGAATGTGGTGAGGACCTACAAGTACCTGGAGGTGAACCTTAATGACAGACTTGAGTAGAGCACCAACACAGAAGCCGTGTACAAGAAGGGCCAGAGTTGCCTCTACTTCTTGTGGAGACTAAGGTCCTTTGGAGTATGCAGGCCATTCTTTCACATGTTCTACCATTCTGTTGTCACCAATACAATCTTCAATGCGATGGTGTGCTGGGGAAATGGCATCAAAATGGGTGATGCCAATAGGCTCAATAACCTGATTAGAAAGGCTGGCTCTGTTATAGGAGTCAAATTAGACTGGAGACTGTGGTAGAACAAAGGACCAGACGGAAAATCCTGGCAATTCTGGACAATGTTTCTCACCCTCTGCATGCCACCTTGGCTGAACAGAGGACAACTTTTAGTGGTTAATTGCCTTGGGGATCTTTACAATATATCCATGCATGTGTCTCTGGATCCTACCATAAACATAGAATAATTGCTTTACCTTGTTTCAAATCAAGGGGCCACCAGTAGCTTCACCTAAGTACAGCATCAGCCATCAATGGAATAATTTAAGTAGTCTTCTATCCTCAAAACTTTGTTGCTTGCTTTCTCCCCCATCTTTTCAGTCAGCATTTTCATCATTTTATTACCAACATATTACTCAATATTTCCTATTTATATGGGTTACATAACAAGTAAAGTTTTAAATTTGATTCAGCTGAACTTTGGCACTTGCCATTGGCGTAAAGTTGAGATATAGTCAATAAGACTACCACATTAATGTCTTAATAATAATTGCATGCTGGCATAAGGAACATATGCAGCACTGTTATAGATAATGGTGTTGAACAGAAGAGTGTGAAGAAACTTGGCATTTTCACCCACCAAGGATTTGCTCGATTTCCATTTCTGGTAAAAAAAAACCTTATTTCATTTATTGCTTGACCATTTTTAGACTTTTTTGTTGTGTGCATGTTATTTGCCACATAATGGCCCATGTCTAGGTCTTGCTGTGTGCAGCTGTGGAGCTCATCATTCGCTAACAAATTTCAAATAGAATTGAGCATCACAGATAGATAGATAGATAATTTATTGATCCCAGAGGAAATTACAGTTTCACTGTAGCATTACAAATGCACAGATATACAAATATTAGAAAAGAAGTAAGAAAAAATAAAAAAAAATAAGTTACCTCAATGAGTCTAAAGGGGGGGGGGGGCATCACTTCCCTGGCTATAGGTTGACTCATTATAAAGTCTAATGGCCAAGGGTAAGAATGATCTCATATAGTGCTTTTTGGAGCAGCACAGTTGTCTTTGTCTATTACTAATTATTTGAGGAATTAGCAGAAAGAAGAAATTATTACTAAATCATTTCAACGGTATATTCTTGACAACCCTTACCAGCATCTCAGAAACATTGTGGTCTTCTGTCAGTCAGGGCTCAATCTACATTCACCTTGGTCAGCTATTCCATACGTTCACCAAGGATCTGCTTGCAGTTAGTTTCCAAAATGGCATCCAGTTGGGATGTTCATGTATAATGTAAGACCGATAATAAATTAGGCTCCATACCAGCATGGCCTAGCACACATATCAATCAGTCCGTTGAATTTCCATTCTTGCAAGCTATTTGAATATCTTACCCAGGCAGGGAGCCATTCAAGTTCAGAGTTGCAAAACAATTGCAAGTAAAATAGCAGATCAGAATTTGTAAAGCCTATTTAAAAACTATTGTTGCATGAAGGTTGCATTATTGTATTGTACAAATCTCTAACACAACAATATTTTACCACATCCAATGCCCAAAGTATGGTGAATGCAGAAGTCCTTATATCTTGGAAGCCTCTCCTGAGTGAGGGATGATGCTGATGGTGGGGTGTAATGGCCAGTGGGAAATCAAGTGATAAGGGATGGTGGAAATACTCATTGAGAAAGAACTGACAAAGTGGAATGAGCTTTGAAGAAGATCCGGGGTAACAGCCAACAAAGGTCAGACACTCTTTAAGAAACAGCATAAGTGATCTCAATACTCTTTTCAGCACGCAAAGCTTGCACCCATTTTAGATCATGCCTGTATTACCTGACTGTGTTTCAAGATTAGTCTTTGATACATTTTTATTATTTGGTTCAAAAATCTTTGTGCAATGTAATTGAATTTCAATGCCGGTATCTCATTAACCATGACAAACGATATAGAGACATGGATTTCCATGGCAAATAAAGTTGAGTACTTAGAAATTCAATAGTACTGTGTTTTAGCATTAAACTCTTGAAAATCAATGATTCCTGGAGGCAAAGATACCGGCATTGGTTTTCAGATTGCATCATGCCTCTCAGAAATTCAGCTAAGCATTCCTTGCTACCAATCATGTTTGCAGAGATCACTCACTTTCTTCATTGGACTCGTCTATAATGCAATCATTCCCCATGTGATATTTGTTCAGAATATTGCTGAGAGAAATTAAACATGTTATTTCAAAATGCACCTGTTGTTAGGCATTCTCGGCCAATTAATATTTGATAGTACTGTCATGCAGTTTAAAGAGACCTTATTGATTAGGATGTAGCTTGGTCCTGGAGAACTTAATTAAGGTAGGTTCTCTGTAACATGTGTCCCTCTATTTCCCCTGCACCATTACTGCAACTTTTCTATCCAAGCTCATAACCTTTATACAATGCTATCACCAAGAGAACACTTGATGCACAGAATTTCAAATTCATACTTTAAATTCTCTGATCCCAATGCCAGAATGAGCCAATATCATCTAAGTTACCAAAGTCCTGATCCATAACCAATGACCTCAACTCACATCAAATAGCACAGCGCTCTTCCCTGACACTGCTTATTGAAGCACACACGTACATCCTGCTGCTATCTCCTGATGCTTCTTCCAATACACATCTCTGCTCTTGCCCCCACAACTACACACACTGTCATAATTTAATTTGCTGACCTCTACCTGACACACAAAGATCCAAACTCATCTCTATTCCTAAACAAATTCCGTTTCCTTTCTACACACTGCATTGGCACAGCATGTGAAGTCATTTCTAGAGGTAAAGAATATAAGAGCAGGGATGTGATGTTGAGGCTCTATAAGGCACTCCTGAGACCACACTTGGAGTATTGTGTGCAGTTTTTGGCTCCTTATTTTAGAAATGATATACAGACATTGGAGAGGGTTCGGAGAAGATTCATGAGAATGATTCCAGGAATGAAAGGTTTATTGTATGAGGAATGTCTGACTGTATTCCCTGGATTTCAGGGGAATGAGAGGAATCTCAAAGAAACATTCAGAACGTTAAAAGGCCTGAACAGACTAGATATGGCAAAGTTTTTTCCCATGGTAGGGGATTCTAGGATGAGGGCATGACTTCAGGATTGAAGAACGTCCTTTTAGAATTGAGATGCGGAGAAATCACTTTAGTCAGAGGGTAGTAAAACTGTGGAATTTCTTGCCACAAGCGGCTGTGGAGGCCAAGTCATCAGGTGTATCTAAGGCAGAGACAGATAGGTTCCTGATTAGCCAGGGCATCAAAGAGTATGGGTTGAAAGCAGGGGAGTAGGGATAACTGGAAGAATTGGATCAGCCCATGATTGAATAGCAGAGCAGATGTGATGGGCCGAATGGCCTAGTTCTGCTCCTATATCTTATGGTCTTATGAAGGATGGATATCTCTATGCAAGGTCAAGACTGTAGCACCAGATGCCTTGGCACAAGGGTGATCAATAAAAACTCCTCTCCAAGGGTCAATAACTTTCCAGCCCAACATTTATACAGGATATAAAAAAACTACAAAGGAATTAAAAAAAATATTTCCACATATGAAGAGTAAAATATACATGAAAATATTCAGCAGAGGACAAACATCCCTGTTCAGACAGCACACTGCTGACCAGAGAACATAACTGCCAAATACATCAATTCTTTGATAGAGATGTGCATCTTTATGGTCTTCGCATTATAATATTCCTCCACCATTGATGCCCCCCTCAACCGCATCTCCTCCATTTCCCAGACATCTATGCTCACCCCGTATTCCCACTGCCATAACAGTGATAGAGTTCCTCTTACATACCACCCTAAGAGCCTTTGCATCTAAAACATCATTCCCCACTGTTTCTGCTATCTCAAAAGGTTTCCTACTAATAAACTCATCTTTACCTCCTCCTCCTCCTCCTCCACTCTCCACTTTGCACAGAGATTGCTCCTTCTGGGATTCCCTCATGCTTTATTCCCTCCCCACTAATTTTCCTCCGGGCACTTAACCCTGCAAGCAGTCAAAGTGCACACTTGCCAGTTCACCTTCTCCCCCATCTCCACTCAAGGCCCAAAACAGTCCTTCCAGGTGAGGCAACACTTTCATCTGACAATCAACTGGGGGTTGTCTATTGTACTGGTGCTCCCATTGCAGCTTCCTCTACATTGATGAAATCCGTCGTAAAGTGGGGGACCGCTTCGTTGAGCACCTCCATTCTGTCTACCTAAAGTGTAACTTCCTGGTTGTCCAACATTTTAGTTCCAATTCCCACTCTGACATGTTAGTCTATGGGCTCCTCTTGTGTCATGAGGTTACCCTCAGGGTGGAAGAACAACACCTTATATTCCATCTGTGTAGCCTCCAACCTGATGCCATGTATATCAATTTCTCCTTCTGGTAAAAAAAATTCTGCTCCCCTTCCTTCATCTTCTATTCTCCACTCTGGCCTCTTATCTCTTCTCCCCTGCTGTCAGTCCCCCTGCTGCCTCACCTCATTCCTTTTCTCCAATGTCCACGCACCTCTCCAATCAGATTCCTTCCTCTCCAGCCTTTATCTATCTAATCTGTCTGGCTTCACATATTGCCTTCTAGCTATCCTTCTTCTCCTGCCCCCACCATTTCACTTCCATTTCTTCCTTTGAGTCCTGAAGAAGGGTCTCACCATGAAATGTCAACAGCTTGTTCATTTCCATGGACACTGCCTGACCTCCAGCACTTTATGTATGACGTTTTCAATTCCCAGCATCTGCAGAATTTCTGATGTTTACATTATAATAAATTTTAATTAGCATTTTAAATTGACTAGTGAATAATAAATAATATGCTTACAATATTTATAAAATCCTCCTGATTCCCAATAGAGTTTAGTCTTTCTACTTGGAAGGACAGATAAATACATAAATCTTTGTTTTCAAGGAAATGCTCCCACTAATATTGGA
This sequence comes from Hypanus sabinus, assembly GCF_030144855.1. Lineage (NCBI taxonomy): Eukaryota > Metazoa > Chordata > Chondrichthyes > Myliobatiformes > Dasyatidae > Hypanus > Hypanus sabinus. The sequence goes on along the minus strand of NC_082719.1, from coordinate 40,795,826 downwards.
AGTCTGTAGTTATGCCAGTAATGCTTTGCAAACTCTGGTAAATCTTATAGAAAATATCCCACGTGTAATATGCTTAAAGTGATTAAACTGCCTTATTATAAAAGTATGCACTGATAGATAATCCAAGGTCAATTAATGAAATGTTTACTCTCCCAGTGGAGATGGTCGTTAAACATTGCTAGATGACTTATCCATTATCAATGGCATTGATGCCATTGTTCTGAATGTGTGCTGATGTAGCTTTCACACAGGAACAGTGTCCATTGATCACATTTTGCTGATCTCTCTCTGCCACTAATATTTCTTTTCTAATTCCTACCAAATAGATGTGACTGAATCAACGGTCTTTTATACTTCCTGAACAACCAGAGGCATTTTACAAGCGATTAGATTTCACTACTTAAGAAGGGGAAGAAGTGAGAAAATACAACTAACCTCTGTGTAAAAGAGTAAACGTTAAAGATGTGGAGAGAGTTGACACAGTGATGTTTTGGAACAAATTCAGTGTGCGTTGGCATTGTAGGGAGACTAAGACAAAATAGATTTAGCTTCAATAAACATGTCAGCTACTGAGTTCTAAAACTTAACATCGATCTAAATGAAATATTAGTTTTCAAATGTGTATTTTGTAAGTCTGACATTTTCTTATGAATCGAGAGATCTGTGCAAAAAATTGGGAGAGCCGTATTTCAGGTAAGTGCACGTGTGTAAGAGGAATAGTTAAAACTGGTGAGTGCATGTTTGAGTCTGAAAGTTGGCTGTAACATCAGGGTTAATTGTTCTGCATATAGCTGCATAAATGTAATTCTTTAGGAAAGGTCAGTGATTTAAATATGTTCATACTAAATCTGCTTAATAGTCATTTGACAGGAGCAACATGCATAAGGTTCCCTGGGATTCCAGAAACTCAACAAAGCAAGAAGAGAACACCAATTCTGTGGACTCTTTAGGAAATTGTGATAAATATTCAAGGTTCACTGTTGTTTTCTAATCTAACATTGGATAAGGATTTATGTGAAGAGTGCTGATTAGAACCAACTATCTGTGGAAATTCTGAAACTCATAATCAGGGTAAGTTTTCCTCTGTGGCTGCCTAAGGGCAATAATTAAGCTGTTTACTGAGGATACAAACATTGGTAGTGTGGTTGTCAGTGAGGAAAATCATTATAGACTGGAGAATATGAGTACATGCTTTTGGGAAAAGCAAATAAGCAAGAAATCCTTGGTAAATGGTCAGATATTAACAAGAATGGAGGAAACTTGCAGAATATGCTCACAAAGTGAGTAGACGTATAGTATACTTACCTGTAACTGAATGCAAGAAGAGAGAGTCCATGATGGACCTGCATAAAGCAGTGGTACGGGCACGGCTAGAGTAGGATATGCAATTATGAACACCATATCTAAGGAAGAAAATGGCAGCATTATAAAGAAAAGCAAGGATATTTAGAATGGTGTTGCCGTGTCTGGAAATATATATACCAAAAAAAAACTAAAAAGGCTAATGTTGCTTGCATTCAAAAGAAAAATGATAATGAGGGGTAATTCAATTGAGGAATATGAAATGCTGTGAGTTATGGAAAACTTTAATAGGAAGGATCCATTTCTTTTGTCAGAAAGATCAATAAATAAGGGATGTAACTGGGTTAAAATTGACAGGAAATCAGGAAAATATTTACCATTCGTTAGAGTTTAGAAAGTCACTGGTTAACTTACAAAGCTACAGATCAAGAGTTGGAAAGGAAGAATAATGTCATTAAAGGCACTTTTGGTGAGCATTGATACAACAGACAAACTGACTTCCTATTGTCTTGTGAACTTCTATGATTCTTTATTTCTGTGACCTGGAACAAGGATAACTGCCGCAGATAGCTGTAGTCTCCTGTTGAAATTGGTAGCTATGGGTTTTCAGTGGCTTTGTCAACTTCACTCACTATTTTTGCCTCTGGATGCTTTCCATGATATTTTTGTTTATCCAGCATTTGAAAGATTTCTGCACATAAATCATCAATAGATTGTCTGTCAGGTCCTGTAGCTATGTTAAATTGACCTTTATCACTTATTTTTGCAGGCTCAGAGAGAAGACAATTAGTGCACATGCAAGATAAGTGCTTATGTAGATGAAGTGATGGTGAAGGATGTATGGAGACTGTCAGGGTTCAGGTGTACAAGAGCATGTAGGTTACTTTGCAAAATAACCATCCTAGATTTGGACAGATCATTAAAGAACTTCCAGTTTTGGATTTGGGAGCATTGCTCAATGCTCTTGTATTTTTACTGGGCCACCCTTAGCCAGGTCTTCCTATTGTCAGAAGTATGAGTCCTTCATTTTTATAATTGCTGTTGTGTGCAAAGTCTTTTAACCCTAACACTTCTCAAACCTCTAACTCCAAACTGATGCATTAGTTCTTTAAGTAGTTGCGTTGACTTGCATCATCTAAAATGTGTGCCACACCCACTGCTGTATTTTTGAGGCACATATTAGAATTATCTGCCCATGTTAATGCAGCCCAGGGAAACAAGCCAAAAATTATTCTGTGTTTACAATTTTATAATATAGTACCTCTCAATAAACCCACCGTATCCCCTCAAATCACAGCCAACAACGAGTCATCCTATCAGAGCTAATCTTACATTTGTTGGTCTCCATGACATAATAAACTTAATAAAATTTCCGACATTCCTGTTAAGTACCATTCACCATCTCTGATCCAGGTCACTGCTATACTTTGAGCATGATGAAAGAGAAATGTTGTGTGTGGATTGGTTATCAGTGAGCAGGGTTACAGCCAGGGTGTGACGTTAACTCTTGGTTACAGCCGTAAGTGTGAGGTGCTACATTTTGTTAGGAATAATCCAAATAGGACATACTTGGTAAGTGGTAGGGCTTTGAAGAATGCAGTAGAACAGAGTGATCTAGGAATAATGGTGCATAGTTCCCTGAAGGGTGGTGAAGAAAGCTTTTGGTATGTTGGCCTTTATAAATCAGAGCATTGAGTATAGGAGTTGGGATGTAATATTAAAATTGTACAAGGCATTGGTGAGGCCGAATTTGGAGTGTTGTTTGCAGTTCTGGTCAACGAATTATAGGAAAGATATCAACAAAATAGAGAGAATACAGAGAAGATTTATTAGAATGTTACCTGGGTTTCAGCACCTAAGTTACAGGGAAAGGTTGAACAGGTTAGGTCTTTATTCTTTGGAGCATTGAAGGTTGAGGGGGACTTGATAGAAGTAGTTAAAATTATGATGGGGATAGATAGAGTTGACGTGGATAGGCTTCTTCCATTGAGAGTAGGGGAGATTCAAACAAGAGGACATGAGTTGAGAGTAAGGGGGCAAAAGTTTAAGGGTAACACAAGGGGGAATTTCTTTACTCAGAGAGTGGTAGCTGTGTGGAACGAGCTTCCAGTAGAAGTGGTAGAGGCAGGTTCGGTATTGTCATTTAAATTAAAATTGGATAGGTATATGGACAGGAAAGGAATGGAGGGTTATGGGCTGAGTAGAGGTCAGTGGGATTAGGTGACAGTAAGCGTTTGGCATGGACTAGAAGGGCTGAGATGGCCTGCTTCTGTGTTGTAATTGCTATATGGTTTCTGGACCATGGGAATTTCAGTTTCCAGGATTTGGGATAAATCATGGGAAATGGAATCCAATTTCAGAAGATGATATGGGTGTGTTAGCTTAAAAACATTGCTGTGTCCAATCATTCTTCCTTCGTTTTGCATTTTCTAAGGGTGGAAAGGATGGGTAATCTTTACTGAATTTGAATCTGTAAACAAGCCTATAAAAATAATTTACTGACATGCCTGCCTTTGAAGAAAAGTTTATTTGACTACTCCCAAATAATATCTGGTAAAATTAGGGATGGACAAGATAGAGGAGGGTTAGGCTTATTTTCCAATTTTTTGCTCTTAACAATACCTTCCCATTGCACAGCTTCAACACAACCTCTCCACTGTAGCTTGTGCTTGGCAGTTCAATTTCTCTTCAAAATGTCCAAAACTGCATGCTATTTCATAACTTTACTGTTCCTATCTCTAGATTCATTATTTTCTTTGATTACAATCCTCAGTTTAAAAAAAAGAACTGAATTTAATTTTCAAAACTGTTTTATTTAACAATTTATTATTATATTCTCTGTGAAACTTCATTTGAGCACTCAAGTATATCAGATATACTTGATTTCCTTTGTGTGTTCAAAGACGACGACACTGAATAACACTTTGTTAATCTGAGTGGGTCCTTCCTAAACACTGCTCCTTTTAATGTTGTTTTGCAATTTTCATTCTGCCTGACCTGTAATCACTGAACTTATTTCTCTTTCTGTTTTTAAAGATTAGCCCTTTCATTTATTTCTTTGAGACTACTTCCAAATATTTAGGTTCAATTTTCATTTGGGCTATGGATAAACTGAAAAAAAAAAGATTTGAGAGTGAAGTCATTGTTTATTCCACATTTCTGACCTGTTTGATGTTGTCAAGCAAAACGTAAACTAAATATTACAAGAGCAAACACAAGGAAATCTGCAGATGCTGGAAATTCAAACAACCACACACAAAATGCTGGCAGGCCAGGCAGCATCGATAGAGAGAAGCACTGTCGACGTTTCAGGCCGAGACCCTTCATCATTGTAAATATTACAATGTATCTTGAGCATTTTTCAGCACAAGGAACAAAAATAAAGAAATACTCAAATGGTAAAATAGCACAACCATGGCTGACAAGGGAAGTCAAAGCTACTGTAAAGGAAAAGAAAGGGCATACAACAAAGCAAGCTTTAGTGGGAAGATAGAGGGTTGGGAAGTTTTTAAAAATCTACAGCGAGCAACTAAAAAAAATCATTAGAGGGGAAAAGAAGAAATATGAAACCAACCTAACAAATAATATCAAAATGGATAATAAAAAGTTCCTTCAAGCATGTTAAAAATAAAAGAGAAATGAGAGTGTATTTAGAACCACAAGAAAATGAGGCAGGAGAAATAATAACGGGGGACAAGGAGATGGCTGATGAAATATATGAGTATTTTGCATCTGTCTTCACTGTGGAAGACACTAGCACAGGGGTGGGCAAACTTTTTGACTTGTGGGCCACAAAGGGTTCTAAAATTTGACAGGGGGGCCGGACCAGGAGCAGATGGATGGAGTGTTTTGGTAATACACCTCATAAGAGAAAATAAAATATCATGGGATATGTAGAAAACATGTGCTTTAATTTCAATTGAAAATGAACAAATGCATTACAACAAAATATCTGTCTTTAAAGTCCTATGATATTTAGCTATTTATTGAAATGACTTTTGAAACACTGAAAACTAAATGAATAAAATACAGCTTTTTTTAATAGTAACAGTTATTATTTTAAAGCACTGAAAATTTTGTTATCCTTCAAGATATTATCATCATCACTCTCCTCCTGACTGTCTTTATTTCAAAAACAGTAGGAGATGCAGGTCTACTTGTCCTGCTCCTTCTTATTCAATTGTCCCCTGTGCCAAAACTCAACAACGACCAGCACAAGGACAGAACAGTGACAGCACGCCAGTATGCGGAGCGCGTTATTTGATCTGGAGCGCATTTTTTATTTTGAGAACGTACGTGCACCTGTGCACTACTCATGTCCATCACTTAACAGAAATGACATGTGACATGTAAGGCTTATTGAAAAAAATATTTTCAAATGCATTTTTTACATAACACAACGAAGAAACTTATTTTTAATTTCAGTGGGAACAGTGTTGTTGGTCTCCCTTTTTAGCCAGTGCATCAAAGTCTCGATTTAGTTTTGTTGTGGCGATTCTCAGGATGGATCTGAGGCGTTGGTCAGTTAACTTGGATCTGTGGCTGGCTTTGTTGATGTTCATGACGCTGAACGCCTGTTCACACAAATAGGTCGAGCCGAACAAAGAGTAAAGCGCAGAAGTGGAGTAATACGCTGCACCTCAACAAAGGTCAATGTATATAGAGTGCATCATCTATTGGGAAAACGCCAGAATTGCGGGGAAAAAACGTTAACAAGGTTTATTAATATAATTTCATCAAGTTCTGCGGGCCGGATTAAAAAGCTTAATGGGCTGCATATGACCCCCGGGCTGTAGTTTGCCCATGCCTGCACTAGCAGCATGCCTGATGTTGTAGTGTGTGAAGGAAGAGAAGCGGGTGCAGTTAATATTACAAGAAAGAAGATGCCTAAAAAGCTAAAAGACTAAAGGTACATAAGTCACCAGACCAGATGAACTTCACCCTAAGGTTCTGAAAGAGGTACCATTAGAAATTGTGGTGGCATTAGAAAAGATCCTTCAAAAATCATTGGACTCTGGCATGGTGCCAGAGGACTGGGAAATTGCAAATGTCACTCCACTCTTGAAGAATGGAGGAGGGCAGCAGAAAGGAAATTATAGACCAGTTAGCCTGACCTCAGTGGTTGGGAAGATGTTAGAGTCAATTGTTAAGAATGAGATGATGGAGTACTTGCTGACACAGGACAAAATCGCTCAAAGTCAGCAGGGCTTCTTTCATGGAAAATCCTGCTTGATGAACCTGCTGGAATTCTTTGAGGATATTACAAGTAGGATGGATAAAGGGGATGCAGTGGATGTTGTATATTTGGACTTTCAGAAGGCCTTTGACAAGGTGCCACACATGAGGCTGCTTACCAAGTTAAGATCCTGTGGTATTACAGTGAAGTTTCTAACATGGTTAGAGTATTGGCTGATTAGTAGGAGGCAGCGAGTGGGAATAAAAGGATCCTTTTCTGGTTGGCTGCCAGTGACTAGTGGTGTTCCACAGGGGTCAGTGTTGGGTCTGTTTCTTTTCATCTCGTTGAAACCTTTTGAATGTTGAAAGGCCTAGACAGAGTAGATGTGGACAAGAGGGCACAGCCTCAAGATAGAGGGGCGCCCTTTCAAAACAGAGATGCAGAGAAATTTCTTTAGTGAATTTGTGGAATTTGTTGCCACATGCAACTGTGAAAGCCAGGTTGTTGGGAGTATTTAGGGCAGAGATTGAGAGGTTCTTGATTGGACATGATATCAAAGGTTATGGTGAGAAGGCCAGAAACTGGGGTTGAGGAGGAAAAAAAAGGATCAGCCATAATTGAATGGTGCAGCAGACTCGATGGGCCAGATGGAAAAATTCTGCTCCTATGTCTTATGGTCTTATGGTCTTAAATGTGTTTTGGAGAGGTATATCGGTAGAAAAGATTCATAGAGATACGGGCAAAATGCAAGCATGTGGGGCTAGCTCAGAGAGATATCTTGGTCAGCATGGATGAGTTGGGCCCAAGGGCCTGTTTCTGTGCTGTGTAACTCAATACTCTGTGAACAACAAATATAGTGCTGGAGAGTGTGCAAAGATTCATCAGGGTGTTACCTGGGTGGAGCTTTTAATTATGAGGGCAGATTGGAGGGGCTAGTTCTATTTTCCCAGCTGTGGGGTCAAGAGGGGATATAATTTACAGTAGGTACAGTGGATTCTAGATGACTGAGTCATCAGCAATCATTGTGAATGTTACAATGAAAATGAAGATTTCAAGGATGCAATGAGGGAAAGTGTGGTATGAAGGTGTTCCATTATCTGCTCCAGGTGGCTGCACAGATTTTGTTCATTTACAATCAAAAAACATGGCTGCATAGACTGTAGGAATTCCTCTCTCGATAACTACAAGGAACTAATACACAGTTTTATAGCACTGTAGAGATATTGGTATTGGGACGCATGGGGTGTCCAGGGAAGATTAGTACCTCTGGTGAAGGAACTTGTTGTGTTCTGGCTTCCAAGGTCAAGAGAATAGAACTGTTCCAATGTCATGGCTTTTCCACTTCAAAAACTCTCCTACACAGGTATCCTGTCATTGCCGGATATGACAAACAACCGTCAATTTGTTTTGTACATCATTTAAGTATATGAATTCAGTTAAACAGTAGGTTGTTGTAGTGTTCTCGCTCAGGTGTAAGAGAACGCTGAACTAAACACTGAGGTAAACCATAGTCAATGAAAACAGGATCGCAGTAAGTTCACTCTTCCTCATTAACGTATGGTGAAAACTGTTGGTAAAACAATACAAGATTTGTACAGCATTTGTTTCCTTCTTGAAATCACATTTACATCGTGAATACTTGCAAAAGTAAAACTACAACAACTACATTACATTAAAGTGCAGCATACTGTCAGCATCTACCTACGCCATTGACTGCTTTAAATACACTTCAGCACAAACTATCAGCAACTCTTTAACTAAAAAAAACATAAACCTTATCGACCGTCATTACTTTTAACAGAATCAGCATTAACATTTTTAATTCAACATATCGATTATCTCATGAACTTACGGCGTTGCTTCACTATGTTTCTAGTGCGTAGAAAGACAACTTTTCTTGCGCTGATCCTGCACATGTGAGCCCCCCACCTTCCCGTTTCTCCCGTCTTTTTTTTTATCCGCACCACACACAAAATGCTGGAAGAACTCAGCAGGCCAGGTAGCACCTATGGAAAAGTGTACAGTCAACATTATGAGCCAAAACCCTTTGGCAGGACTGTCATATGTAGAGGAATATCTATTATAACAGAACATAGATCAGCAGAGTATAAAAATAGGTTCATCGCCAACAACATCTGTGCCAAACACAATGCCAAGTTCAACAAATCCCTTCAGTCTTTACAAGGTCCACAGCCCTCCGTTCTCTGCATGCTCATGTGCTGATCTAAAAGCTTTTTAAACAGCAATATCATATCGACATCCATGACCACCACTGGCTTTCCAGGCAGCTATGACTCAGCATAAAATATACTTTGCACGTCTCCGTTAACCTTTCCCCCTCTTACCTTAAGGCTATTCCCTTTAATGTTTGGCATTTCTAATGTGGGAGAAAGATTCTGACTGACTACCCTGTCTCTGCTTAACATTATTTTATAAACTTCTCTCAGGTCTTCCCTCAGTCTTTTCCTTTCGTTGAATGCTGATTTTGATATAATTTGGTGAATATTCTGTGCTTTGGGATCATAAGTATGATTCTAAAATTTCCTTTCATTATGACAATGCAATCAATATTTGATGAGAAGACAGCAATGGATACTTCTGGCAATTTATGAGCAAGCAGGGTACTCTGGCACAATAACTGGGCCACCCAGAGAAAGTACTTCAGAGCAAGTAAAGATTTATTTTTTTATATATCCTTCATTGTTAAGTCATCTAAATTACTATATTTGATAGCTTTAGTAGTCCTGATCTGTGAGTACCTGCACATGCTGCACTTTACTGTCAATTTACATATTTCTAAACAAATTAAGCACTGCAATTTATCTGCAAATGATTATTGCAAGGCCAAATTAATTTGGAGTTTACTTAAAGCCAAACTCCCCTGCCCCGATCCATTCACAAAGACAACAAGGATGTGCTGGAAATGTTTACTCTTATGCCAACAGCACATCAATACCTCACTCAAATGCAAGTCTTCGCTTATAAGTGCAAACAATGCACATTGCCAGCCTACATTATAATTACAGTCATTACTATTGAGCGTGATTTTGACTTAATCCGAAGAGATATCCATGCAGACACTCACTTATGTTTCAGAGTTCTTCGATTATTTTAATTCTTCCTGGAATGGTATTTGAAGTCAAGCTGTGCATTTTAAAAGAAAATTAATTTTGCACTCATTTAAGAGAGAGAAGCAGCTGCCAGAAGCATGCCCTGAATAAAGAGAAGATGGTTTGCAGGATGCCAACTGACAGACTGCACATCGGTTCTGTCATTCACAATGAATTGGCTACAAATTTTCTTCATTCTGTAAACAGCAAGAGATATCCAGTGTACTACGGGTTACCAACCTGTGGTCCATGAACCCCTCGGTTAATGGTAGGGGGTCCGTGCCATAAAATAGGTTGTGGACCCCTGCCCTAAACGTATTCACAAACACCAAGGTAGACCACTTGTTCAGAGACAGCACACAAAGCAATGGGGGAAGAATTCAAAAAATCAGGCAGCATCTTTGGACAAAAATGGACAGCAGACATTTTGGATCAAGGCCCTTGATATAGACTTAGACTGCTTCAGAAACATGAGTTCAACTCCCACAACAGCATTTAAGGAATTTGGATCCAAGTAAATAAATATTACAAAATAACAGTTTTATGGCTTTCCAATGTGCATTAATTGTAACTTAGAAAAAGATGAGTTAATCGGTGTGCAGGTTTCCTACAAATAACAGTGAGCTCAGTTACCAGAAAATCATAATGGTCATGTTGGTTATAGGATGAATGAACTAATTCAATTAATATCATGGAACATTAAATTTACCTGAGCAGACTTAGTAAAATGTCTGCAAAATACTGTATAGGCTAAAAAGCTAAATCACAAGCAGAAAATGTTGAAATTAGATGATTGATTGGCCAGTATTGGTAAGGAGTTAAAAGCAAAACTGATATACAGATTTATGATCTTTCACCAGAGCTGAGTTATCATCATCAGCATTTCTATGGACAACACATTTCACCAAGTTACTTAAGGAAATAGCTCTGATGGATATGATTGTTTATTCATTAGTTTTCTCCATTTTCACAGTGCTGCAACATTGGTTTTACTGATAAGTTCTTGTACCTTGGAAAATTCACTCTCTTTAAGTTAAAGTTCAAAAATACTTTAAATGAATGCTTGTGGGCTTTCAACACATTGGGGCAAATGCTTGGTCACTTGCTCTTGGATCACTATCATTATCATATCATATCTATCATTAAGGACCATCACCATTCAGGCTATGCCCCCTTCTCATTGTCCTATCAAGCAGAATTGTACATAGACACAGATACAAGTATAACGTTTAAAGGCAATTGACATATGGATAGGAAAGGTAAGATGGAAATGAATCAGAAGTAGGTAAATGGTATGGGCTCTGTTAGGCAACTCAGCCAACTTGAATGAGATGGGCTAAAGAGTCTGCTTCTGTGTTCTACAGCTCTTTGACTTGATGACTTTTTCAATATTTCGCATTTCCATTTATAATGTTGGTCAATTCTCTGTCTCTTTTCTCCATTTCTACTGCTCCACCAAGCATTGAGCTTGAATAGAAAATGCATCAAGTATGGGAATTGCAAGGCAGCTGGTTGGAAAACCCCACAAAGGATTGTGAGGACTGCTGAGAAGATCATTGAAGTCTTATTCATCTATCCACGGTATTATTCTGGAGCAGTGCCCTGAGCATTGTCAATGATCCCTTTCATCTGTCCAACAATCTCTTTGACCCCCTACCATCAGACAGGAGTTACAGTAGGATTAGGACAAGGACTGTTAGAATGGGAAACAGCTTCTTCCCCCAGGCCTTGAGACTACTGAACTCTCTGCCACCACCCAGGTCTCATCACCTATGAAGTGCCAGTAGTGTATACTGTTTACTTTTTGACTTGTGTCGTAAATGACCCTTATTATTTGTTAACTCGTTTGTGGTAATGTTGCCTTACGTGTTGTGCATAAGTTATATGTACTGTGTTGTGCATCCTGTTTCATTTGGTGCCTAGAAAAAGGATTCCCACTGCCCCCCTTGAAGTTTTCATGTTTTATTGTTTTACAACATTGAATCACAATAGATTTTATTTGTTTTTTTTTGACACTGATCAACAGAACATGACTCTTTTGTATCAAAGTAAAAACAGAACGCTAAAAAGTGATTTAAATTAATAACAAATATAAACACAAAATAATTGATTGCAAAAGTGTTCAACCCCTTCAAGTCTGTATTTAGTAGAAGCACCTTTGGCTGCAATTACAGCCTTGGGTCTGTAAGGTTAGGTCTCTATTAGCTTTGCACATCAGGGCACTGCAATTTTTCCCCATTCTTCTTTACAAAGCTGCTCAAGCTCTGTCAGATTGCATGTGGATCATGAGTGAAAACACTTTTCAAGTCCTGCCACAAATTCTCAATTTAATTGGTCTGGACTCTGACTTGGCCACTCCAGGACATTAAGTTTGTTGTTTTTAAGCCATTCATGTATAGCTTTGACGTTATGCTTGGGGTCATTGCTTTGATGCAAAACAAATCTTCTTCCAAGTTGCAGCTCTCTTGCAGACTGCATCAGGTATTCCTCCAGGATTTCCATGTATTTTGCTGCATTCATATTACCTTCTACCTTCACAACCTTCTAGGGCCTGCCACAATGAAGCATCACCATGATGCAGCCACCACCGATTCTTGGTCGGGATAGTCTGATGGTCAAAAAGCTCAATTTTGGTTTCATCAGACCATAGAACCTTCATATGGCTGACTTCAGAGTCTCCCACAAGCCTTTTTGCAAACTCTAGCTGAAAATCTGTGTGAATTTTTTCAACAGTGGTTTTCTCTTTGCCACTCTCCCATAAAGCTGTGACTGGTGAAGCACTTGAGAAACAGTTGTTGTATCTGCAGTCTCTCCCATCTCAGCCAAAAGCTTGTAACTCCTCTAGAGTTATCATAGGTCTCTTGGTGGCTTCTGTTATTAGTCTCCCTCTTGTATTATCACTCAGTTATTGAGGATGTCCTGCTCTAGACAGATTTACAGTTGTTTCATATTCTTTCCATTTCTTGATGATCGACTTAACTGTCCTTCAAGGATAATTCAGTGACTTGGAAATTTTCTTGTATCCATCTCCTTTCTTGTACTTTTCTGTAACCTTCTTGTGGAGTTGCTGGGAGTGTTCTTTTGTCTTCATGATATAGTTTTTGCCAGGATACTGACTCACCAGCAGTTGGACCTTCCAGATACAGGTGTATATTTATTATAATCAATTGAAACACCTTGACTGCAAACAGGTCTCCAAAAAGAGATCTCCATTTAACTAATAATGTGACTTCTAAAAGTAATTGGCTGCACAGTGATGATTTAGTTTGTCATATTAAAGAGGGGGGGGGGGTGGTGGTGAATACTTATGCAATTAATTATTTTGTGTTTTATATTTGTAATTAATTTAGATCACTTCATAGAAATCAGTTGTCACTTTGACACAAAAGTCTTTTTCTGTTGATCAGTGTCAAAAAAAATCAAATTAACTCCATTGTGATTCAATGTTGCAAAACAATAAAACATGAAAACTTCTGGGGGGTGGGGAGGGAATGAATACATTTTATAGGTACTTTATACATGTTAATGGCTGAAGAGTGATAAACTTGAACATGAACTTGAACAAAACACAAAAGATCTGATTCAATGTCTGGACAAAGTCGTTTGTTTAACAGGTATAATCTGCCACAATTGTCAGCAGCTCAATTTCTTTGTCACCTTGAACAAAAATGCACCTTTCCTCTGTAGAGTTCTCAGTATTTCTCTGGGATATGTGCATATTGTTCTTAGTTAATAGGACTTGTCTAGTAGTAGTGTTGCCCCATCATGGGGAGGTTTGCTGCATGATCAATTTTCATTAAAATGATCTGATCATTTATCTTCATAGTAAGTTCACTATAATTTTCATTTTTAACATCATCTGTGACAGTAATAGTCTTCAGCACATTTTCTTTGATTGAATGGGTGCCACTCTAGTGTCACAGTTTGGGGTTCAATTCTGGTGTTACCTGTAGGGAAACTATACATCTTTCTTGTAGAATGCATGATTTTTTTTCCCCCAGGTGCTCCAGTTTCTTCCCACAGTCCAAAATTGTACCAAGTATATAAATTGGTCATTGTAAGCTGTTCTGTGATTAGGTTTGGTGTTGTTAGGGGTTGTGGGGCAGAGCAGCTTGAAGGGCGATTATGGCTTATTCCTCTAAATAAGAAACATTCACTAATTTCTGTGCTATTTAAAGCATATCTCTGGTTATATTTAGCAGGCATGCTTATCTGCTTCAAGAGAAAGATATGAGCCACTGTTCCCAACATCTGCTACTTCCTTTTGATCTTGTAGACCAGTTCAATGTATCTTCTGAAATATTCCAAATCATACCAAATTGAAGTGCAATTTCAACTTTGAACTCTATAATCAAATAGGGCATTGGCTGTACTACATTGTGTCAACAAATTAGCCAGTGTTTCTTGATTGTTAAAACACACGTCTAATGCTGTTGCTCCCCTTTGTATAGATCACCATATTTCAATAAAATTACCTGTAATCTCCACAATGTTAGCAACTCTGATCCAAACTCTTCACTTACTAGTAAACACTTCTTATCTTCTTTACATCTATCAAGCTCTATTTTGCCACCTCATCTTTAGGTCCTTTTTGCATGTTACATTTTTTGTTTCAAAGATTTAATCTTGCACACTCACCCAGATTTACATTCTATCGCATGAAACTTCCACATATCCAGTTTTATTCTTGTCATAATTGTGATTATCTTATAAATTTACAAAGAGGTGTAACATAAACAGCCATGTCTGAGTGGACCAGTGATAGAGAGAGAAGCTCAGCCTTTGGCTGAAAGGGGCTACGGTGAGGAGAGAGGAAGGCTGTATGTAGATTTTTTTGGTTTATGTTTTATTTTGATTGCTCAGATAGAGCAATAGGGAATAGGGATGCCAGGCAGGATAGCGGAATGTTTTTCTTGCAGGAGGCCATCAGTATCCCTGATGACTACACCAACAAGAAGTGAATCCAGCTTCAGCTGCGGCTTCTTTCAGACTGTGATAAGGAATTGGAGCTGACTGCACTCTAGGTCATTCAGGGGTTTCATAGACAGGACATACAGCGAGGCTACACCTAAGGTGCAATATACAGTTAACTGAGTGACTGTCAGGAGGAAAAATGATATAGGCAACCAGTACAGTAAACCCCTATGGCCTTTTCCCTCATCAACAGCAATACCACATTGGATACTGTTGGGGGAGTGGATGACCTAGCAAATGAATGCCATAGCAGTAAGTTCATTGGCACTGAGTCTGGCTCTTTAGCTCCCAAAGTGAAGAGGGAGGAAGATGTGTGCTTTAGTGATAAGGGATTCATTGGTTAAGGGACAGACAGAAGGTTCTGTGGATGAGAATAAGATTTCTGCATGATATATTGCCTCCCGGGCGCCAGAGTCAGAGACATCTCAGAATGAGTCCACAACATTTTTAAATGGTCAGGTGAGCAACCAGAGTTATTGGTCTATATCAGTTCCAATGACATGGGTACGAAGGGTGATGAAATTTTGCAAAGTGAATTCAGGGAGTTAGACCATTTGAATTAGGCCACTTGACCTATCAAGTTTGCTCCACCATTTCATCATGGCTAAACCATTTCCCTCTCAGCCCCAATCTCCTACCTTCTCCTTGTATCCCTTCATGCCCTGACTAATCACAAATCTACAAACCTCTGCCTTAAATATGCCCAATGATTTGACCTCCACAGCTGCCTGTGACAATGAATTCCTCAGATTCACTACTCTCTGGTCTTTGACTATTCCACCATAGGAAACATCCTCTCCACATCCACTCGACTGAGGCCTTTCAACATTTGACAGGTTTTAATTAGATCCTCCATCATTCTTCTGAATTCCAGTGAGTACAGGCCCAGAGCCATCAAATGATCCTCATATGATAACTCTTTCATTCCCGGAATCTTTCATGTGAACCTCCTTTGAACCCTCTTCAATGTCAACACATCCTTTCTTAGATAAGGGGTCCAAATATGCATACAATGCTCCAAGAGATGTCTCACCAGTACTGTATAAAACCACAACACCACCCTTGCTTTAATATTCTAGTCCTGTCAATATAAATGCTAATATCACATTAGCCTTCCTCAACACTTTCTCAAGCTGCAAATTAACCTTTAAGGAATCCTGCACAAGGACTCCCAAGTTCCTTTGCATCTCAAATTTTGGGATTTTCTTAGCATTTAAAAAATAAAATAGTCTATACTTTTATTTTCTCTACCAAAGTGCATGACCATACACTTCCTGACACTATATTCCATCTGCCAGTATTTTTGCCCATTCTCATTATCTGTCTGTATGTAGAAACTCCTTCTGTAGCTTCTCTGCTTCCTCAAAACAACATGCCCTCTTGGGATATTGCACCAACCTAATTTTCATGGTCTACCTGCATATTGAAATCTCCCCTTGACTATCGTAACATTGACCTTTTGACATTCTTGTGGTGTAATTGGTAGACCAAATCTTTGCTACTGTTCAGAGAGCTGCATATAGCTCCCAGTCGGGTCTTTTTAGCCTTGCAGTTTCTTAGCTCTACCAATGATGATTCTACATATTCCAATCCTTTGTCACCTCTCCAATGATCTGATTTCATTTCTTACCAACTGAGCCATCTCACCTCCTCTGCCTACCTGTCTGTCCATTTGATACAATGTGTATCCTTGGATGTTAAGTTCCCAGCTATAATCCTCTTTCAGCCATGATTCAGCGATGCCCACAATGTCATACAAGCCAATATGTAACTGTGCTGCAAGCTCATCTAACTTATTCCATATATTGTGTGTATTCAAATGTAACTCCTTTAGTCCTGTAGTGATCACCTTTATTAATAGGCAGCAATCCAGAGATTACTACCTTGGAGGTCCTAGTATTCAGCTTTCTACCCTGCTCCCTAAAATCTTTCTTCAGGAAGATCTTTCAAATACCATGTACCTAATCTGAGACATCACTGCCCCAGCACCTGGGAGGCAACATATCATCTGAGTGCCTCTACTGCATCTACAGAATCTCCTCTCTATTCCTCTAACTATGGAATCTCCTATTACTACTGTAGTCCTCTTCCTCTCTCTTCCAAGTTAAAGGCAGTACACTCAGGGTTGTGATCTCAGGGTTGCTACCTGTGCCACATGCTAGAAATAGGAAGAACCTACAGGAGGGAGGGCCTCAGATTTTAGAATTATTAGACTCTTTTCCAGGGGAAGTGGGACCTTTACAAAAGGGATGGTTTGCACGTGAACTGCAGGTAGGTTTGCTGTGCTGCACGAGGGTGTGGTCAATTAAACTGGATTTGCAGGGGGATTGGGATCAGATCAGCAGAGTAAGTAGTGGAGAGGTCATGGGGAAAGATGTCGTTTAGCCTGCATGCAGGAATCAGGAAGATTGATCATGGAGGGACTAATATTCTGAGTTGAGTATATTTCAATGCAAGGAGTATTGTACAAAAGGATGATGAGTTTAAAGTATGGATTACAACATGGAATTATGAGACTGTAGCCATTAGTGAGGCTTGGTTGCAGGAGGAGCAGGAGTGGCAGCTTGATAACCCAGGGTTCCATTGTTTTAGATGTGATAGAGCAGGAGAGAAGGATTAAAGGAGATGGGGTGGCATTATTAGTCAGCGAAAAAGTCATAGCAGTGCACAGACAGGAAATTTCTCTATTAGGGCTGCATGTTCCAGGGTTCCATTGCTTTAGACTGGAGAGAGTGAGAGGGATTAAAAGGGGGAAGGGTGGTATTACTAGTTAGGGAACAGGTCACAGCAGTGTTCAGACAGGATAGAATGGAGAACTCATCTGGTGTGGCATTATGGGTGGAACTAAGGAATAAGAAAAGGATGACCATGTTAATATTTGTAGAGATATCACAGACTGTTGCAAGAAACAAGAAATTATGATAATATGTAATTTAGATAGATAGATAGATAGATAGATAGATAGATAATTTATTCATCTCCAAGGGGAAATTCAACATTTTTCCAGTGTCCCATACACTTATTGTAGCAAAACTAATTACATACAGTATTTAACTCAGTATAAATATGATATGCATCTAAAATCACCCTCCCAAAAAGCATTAATAAATAGCTTTTAAAAAAGTTCTTAAATAGTTTACTAAAGTGCATTGAGTGGTAACTTAAGCTCAGTCCTAACCCCGGCACTTTAACATGTCTTTCCCCTGGTGGTTGAATTGTAGAGCCGAATGGCGTTGAGGAGTAACGATCTCTTCATCCTGTCTGAGGAGCATTGAATTGACATCAACCTGCTGCTGAAGCTGCTTCTCTGTCTCTGGACGGTGCTGTGCAGAGGATGTTTAGGGTTTTCCATGATTGACCGTAGCCTACTCAGCGCCCTCCGCTCTGCCACCGATGTCATACTCTCCAGTTCTGTGCCCACGACATAGCCCGCCTTCCTTACCAGCTTATTAAGACATGAGGCGTTCCTCTTCTTAATGCTGCCTCCCCAGCACGCCACCACAAAGAAGAGGGCGCTCTCCACAACTGACCGATAGAACATCTTCAGCATCTCACTACAAACATTGAATGACGCCAGCCTTCTGAGGAAGTACAGTCGACTCTGTGCTTTCCTGCACAGGGCATCTGTGTTGGCAGTCCAGTCTAGCTTCTCATCTAACTGCACTCCCAGACACTTGTAGGTCTCAACCTGCTCCACACATTCTCCATTAATGATCACTGGCTCCATATGAGGCCTAGATCTCCTAAAGTCCACCACCATCTCCTTGGTCTTGGTGACATTGAGATGCAGGTAGTTTGAGTTGCACCATATCACAATTTAAACTTTCCACATAATGTCTGACACTCTGTAAAAGGGCTGTATGGGACAGGGTTTGTCAAATGTGTTCAGGACACAAGACAGAAGTTTGTGCAGGAGAATGCTTTGCACCTAGTGATCATAATAGTTTCAAGATAATTATGGAGAAGGATACCTCTAGTCCTTGCCTTGGTATTCTGAATTGGAGAAAAGTCAGTTTTGGTGGTATTAGAAAGATTCTGGGAAGTGTAGATTGAGAGAGATTATTTGCTGGCGAAGGTGCTCTTGGTAAGTGGGAAGCCTTCAAAAGTTATATTTGGGAGTTGAGTGCTTGTACACCCGTGTCAAAATAAAAGGCAAGGATAACTTGGTTTAAAAGCGATATGGAGGTCCTGGTTAAGGAAAAAGAAGAAGGTGAATAGGAGCTATAGGCAGGAAGGAATAAATGAGGTACTTAAGGAATATAAGAAATGCAAGAGAACACTTAATTAAAAAAAATAGAGGACAAAAAGAAGGCATGAGATTGTTCTAGTAGACAAGGTAATGGAGAAACCCAAGGGTTATACAGATATACTAAGAGCAAAAGGATAGCAAGGGACAAAATTGGTCTTCTGGCAAATCAGAGTGGCTATCTGTATAGAGCCGAAAAGATGGATTATTTGCATTTGTATTTACTTGGAAGATGGTCACAGTGTCTAGAGAAGTCAGGCAAATCAGCTGCGGGGTCATAGACTATATATAGATTACAGAGGAGGAAGTGTTTGCTGTTTTGAGGAAAGTTAGAGTGAAGAAATTTTCAGGGCTCGACAAGCTGTTCCCTCTGAACCTGTGGGAGGCCATTGCATAAATTGCATGAACCCTAACAGAGATATTTAAAACATTTTTAGCAACATGTGAGGTGACAGAGGATTGGAGGACAGCTGATGTTGTTCTGTTGTTTAAGAAAAGATCTAAGAATAAGCCAGGAAATTATAGGAAGTAGAGACTAACATCAGCAGTAGGTAAGCCACTGGAAGGTATTCTAAGGGACTGGATTTATAAAGACAGTATTTAGATAGAGACTGATTAGGATTAGTGAACATGGCTTTGTGCATGATAGGTCATGTCTAACTGATTTTATAAAGTTTTTTGAGGGAGTCACCAGGAAAGTTGATAGGACGAGTCAGACTAATAGTTCAGCATGGAATAGACAGGTCAAAGGATTTGCCCTGTATTGTTCTGACTGTATGACTCTATAAACTCACTAAGGTTTGAAGAAAATGGGAATAAATCTTTATTGTGGTAATTAATCCTGTAAACTAGAGTGAACCTTAGTATATACAATACTAATTGAACAACAAGGTAGTAGCAACCTATAAAGTAAGTAATGAGCGTACAGTTACAATTTGGCATGCTCTACACACAGCACATTGTACTGTTGATATATTGATGTGAAATAATTAGAAAGATTTCTCTAAAACAATTGAGATAGAAACTCTTCAATTTGTGTTCTTATCTAGAGTTTGTAACCCAGCTTTCAAAGCCCTGAAGAAGATTACTGAGAACACAGGCCTGATTGACAAAACTCTTCCCTGTACGCAGCAAGCAAACAGAATACAGACATGCCGTATGTGTAAACAAAATACTCTGGATCGATCCTATAAGGAATATCGTTGGAAACAAAATGGGAGTCAGGAGAAAAGAAAACTCAACGGAAGTAAAGGGGCAGCTAAGGGTTCTGCTTAATTTTCCTGACATTTACACATGTTGATTGTGCATTGATAATGCATTGAAATCATCAATGAATATCTCCCAGAAAATCAATTTTTTAAACAGTAAAATAATAAATAAATGGGAATGTGAGAAAACCTGCAGAAGCTCTAAAACAACACACACAAAATGCTAGAGGAACTCAGCAGGCCTCGCGGCATCTATAGAAAGAAGTAAAGACCAATACACTTCATCAGGACTGGCGAAGTGTCTCAGCCCAAAATGTCGACTATTTACTCTTTTCCATAGACGCTGCCAGGCCTGCTGAGTTCCTCTAGCATCTTGTGTGTGTTGGTTAAATAAATGGGAAGTTTTGGCTTCACTGCAATTGCTGTTGGTGCTCTAGAATACATTGTTGCCCAGTTTCCGAACTTGACCATTTTTCCTTGATGCACAACAGTATACTTCATTTCTCAGCTAGCAACTTTTCAAAGTAAGAATAATGCATCTGAGCTCTATATCCTAACTTATAACCCAGAGAAAGCAATATCTTCAAACTCGTTTGAAAATATATTACACGTTTATTTATTTTCAGACAGGAAGCAGCTAGCCCTTGCAACATTAGTCAGTGCCTTACACAGTAAAATGAAAAAGAGTTGAATTCAAATCATACACTCTCTGAACTCAACACCAAAAGATTGTTCATCATAAACAAGCACTTATTTTCTTCTCTTTTCTGATTTATCAGGCTTAGTCTATAGTCAGAGCCCTGGTGGACCAATTATCGCATTCAAACAAAAAGCAAGGCAGCTTCTGGGATTTCATTGCTGATAATTAAAGAGGTAGGTGAACCCTTCTTTTTGACAGCCAGTACAAATGAAGTGTTAATTGAAGGTCTGTGTGGTTTAGTTATACTGGTGCTGCAGCCAGTTGGTCAACACCTCCTCGTTAATTGGAAGCACCGGCATAATCCACTGATGAATGCCAATGTTTTCTTCCACTTAATATTTACTTCCCAAAGCTACACATATATTAAATATGTGCTGATGGGTAAAATCTGCTGGAATATTTTGAGGCATTTTTTTAATACAAATATCATTCAAGGTTGAAATTCCTGTACTGAAGCTTTAATCATGGTATTTATCATCAGCTGGACTAATTATAGGTTTGTTTGCCACTGACTAAGATTTACTTTCTTTATCAGTTTTTTTTTAAATTATCTGTATTCTTCATTTCATTGGGGGAAAGAAAAATATTAATCACCATGCTGGTAAAAGGTGCTTTGTTCTGATTTACACATATAGAATATTCTAGTTAATTATGCTAGAGTAGATGAATCCAGTGAACAATGCAAGAACCTGAAATTTCCTGATTTATGTTGCTAAATAATCAGAAGGGAGGTATTGGAACTATAAATTATAATGCAGTCAGTTGAGAGGATGCAAACCAACTAAACTGCTTGGAGAAAAGTAGAAAGGCTGAAGTCAATAAAAAATTGAGCCACAAGCTGAGCAAAAAATAATTTAGTAGGATTTTATCTTTGGAATTGAGGAGGAAATCAGAAGCATTGAGCAGAGCAATTAGTCAGCTCTATCATGGGCACTAGCCACCACAGTATCCAAAATATCTTCAAGAAGCAGTGCCTTAGGAAGGACCCCCACCACCCAGGACATGCCCACTTCTCTCTGTTACCACCACGAAGGAGGTAAAAAAGCCTGAAGGCACACAGTCAGTAATTCAGGAACAGCTTATTCCCCTCTGCCATCCGATTTCTAAATGGACATTGAGTCCATGAACACTACCTCACTAGTTTTTTTTATTTCTGATTTTTTTGTACTAATTATTTTAAATTAACTATTTAATAGACATATATACAGCTACGGTAATTCAAGTATTTTTCTCTAGTCATTTATCATACATTTCACCGTATTGCTGCCATAAAGTTAACAAATTTCACGACATATGCCAGTGATATTGAATCTGATTCTAATTCCAATTCAATGTGGCAGAGAAAGAGGCTGCTCAGGATGTCATGTATTGCAATAAACCCTTTGAATATTACTGGTGAATTTCTTTGAGTGCGTTGTCATTCCAGAGCAGAAGTAGATGGCAATTTAGTCAATGTTTTCTTAGATGTCATGAGGTAGAATGAGAAATCACATTGTAGCTCTAGATCAGTGTTATTAATTTCACAAATTCTTCATTTACAACAACCAGGAGTTACTAGCCTCCTTCATTGGCTGCAAGGGCTTCCACTCTATCATTGTTCAACTGCTGCATAAGGTCTTTATGCAGATGGCACAAGCTTCCCTGGAAGCTGCTTTGAAGTTCTTCTCCTAAACGCTATTGAGTTTATTGGTTTGTTTAATATTATGCAAGACATAATGATATTAAAGCTGTTGCTACCAATGTGGAAGCCAACAGTTGAGGGCAGTAGGGAACCATCTCCTCACCATGGGTACTCAGACTGCATCTCCTAAACCTACAGCCTGCAAGAACAAGGACAGTAGATATTTGGTATTACCACCTGTGTAGGCTCCTTTTGGAGGAACACACCATACTGATTTACCAATGTATGGCTAATCCTTCTTCAGCATTGCTCTCAACTTTTAAAAGTCCAACTAAACTAATCTTTTCTGCTGACACAAGTCCATATCCCTCCATTCTCTGCATGTTCATGTGTCTACCTCAGAACCTCTTAAATGTCTCTATCGTATTTGTCATCAACTTTGGCAGAGTATTCCAGGCAATCACCAACCTCTGTGTGTGTAAAAGAAACTTCCCTTGCACATGTCCTTTGAACTTTTCCCTCTCTCCTAAATCCATTCTCTCTGGTACAGGTGTCCCCTGCTTTACGAGTGTTTGCTTTACTCCACTTGGTTTTTACAAAAGACCTACATTAGTAACCTGTTTTCGTATTACAAAGAGGATTTTCGCTTTTATGAAAATTTTTCCCACATGAATTAATGGTTCTTTGTTTTACACGATTTCAGCTTAAGAAAAGTTTCATAGGAAAGCTTTACCTTTGTAAAGGGGGGGGGGGGGGAATCACCGGTATTAGACACTTCAATGCTTAGGTACGTTATACTACATGTCAACCCGATGTATGCCTTTCATAATCTTATAAACCTCTGTCAGATCTCCCCTCATCTTCTGCTGCTCCAGAAAAAGCAACTCAAGTTTGTCTGACTTCTCCTCTTAGCACATGCCCTCTAACCAGACAGCATCCGAGTAAAATCTCTTCTGCAGCTTCTCCAAATCCTCCACATCCTTTCTATAATTGTAAATAGTAATGCCCTTTTACTTTCATTCATTTGGATACACACTTTGCTGGTAAGGTCAGCATTAATTGCCCATTCTTAATTGTCCATGAGAAGGAGGTAGTAGACCATTTACTTGTACAACTACAGTTCTTATGACAAGTAAATTCCATGATTTAGACCCTGCAACCATGGAGTGCTAGTAATATATATTCCAAGAATGTACACTAAGTGGCTACTTCTTTAGTACCTCCTGCACCTAATAAAGTGACCGCTGAGAGTATGCCTGTTGCCTTCTGCGGCAGTAGCCCATCCACTTCAACATTTGACATGTTGTACATTTAGAGCGTCTCTCTGCACATCACCGCTGTCATGCATGGTTATTTGAGGTACTGTCACCTTGAACTGGTCTGGCCATTCTCCTCTGACTTAACTCATTAACAAGACATTTTTAGCTACAGAGCTGCCGTTCACTGGATTTTTTACACCATTCTCTGTAAACGCTAGAGATTTTTGTGCATGAAAATCCCAGGAAGTCAGCAGTTTCTGAAGTATTCAACCCCCCCTTCCCTACCCATCTGACACCAACAATCATTCCATGGTCAAAGTTACTTAGATCACCTTTCTTCCTCATTCTGATGCTTGTCTGAACAAATGAACCTCTTGATCTTGTCTACATACTTTTATGCACATAGTTGCTGCCACACGATTGGCTGATTAAATATTTGCATTTACAAACATGTGTATTGGGGTACCTAATAAAGTGACCAATGAGTGTACTGCCCTTGACCTTCTTGGCGGCAGAAGTTATCAGCTTGGAAGATGGAGAAAGGTGGATAAGAAACTGCAGGACTGTAATAACTGTGCTACAGCAGAGCAAGTAATTAATGTTCGGAGCTGTTTTATCCCAGATGGTGCTTGCCATCTTTGGTTATGTGTGAGTTACAGTTATCCAGTTCCATCATACTCCTCATATTGCTTCATTGACTGAGGAACAGTGGGTGATAGATAATGGAATCACTAGCCAGAGGATGCTTAGTCTTTGACTTGATGACTCTATGGCTCTACTCTTTCAACCACAGTATTTCCATGCTTGATTTGCTGTCTATGGTGAACCTCAGACTGCTGATGATGGAGGACTCAGCACTGGTTCTGACATTAGATATACCACTAAATATCACGGGTAGGCTGTTAAATCCTCATTACTTAACTGTCATTTATTAACCCAAACCTGAAGGTTATTCAGCTCTTGAATTATGTAGAGACGGGTTGCTTCCCTTCTTGAGGAGCTGAATGGAACTGAACTTCCTGCAATCATCAAAGTACATCCCTAGTTCTTATCATATGCTGGAAAAATGGGCTATTAGTGAAACAGCTTCACATGGTCAGGCTGATGTCATCATTTCAATAATAAACTGTGGCTGAGATAATCGACCTTGAACAACTAAAACTATTTTCATTTGTGTGAAATACAGCTCCAAATATTGGAGGGTTTTCTCCTTGATATAATTGGGTTCAGTTTTACCAGACCTCCTTCATTCACACTGGATCAGTTTCTGCCTTGGTTTCAAGGACACTATCGCTTCATCTCGGATGTCAAACTTCATGCTCTGTTTTTAAATGGGCTTAAGAAGGAACATAGCCATATTAAAAGCAGAAGCACCCTATTTCACTCTCAAGCTGTTCTATCATTCATTCAGAATGTCACAGATCTGTTTATAAATGCTATGTTCCAGATTTTCTTCCATTACCCCCCTCCTGAACACCTTGCAGCAATTTTCTCAATCGTGAAAATCCAATAATCTTAGAATCAAAGAGCTTTTAGGAAAATGTCATAATTCTTGTTCTTTTTTGTAAGAGAGTACACCCTAATTTCCCTCCTGAAGTTATAGAAATCAACTGTAATGTCAATATCCCTGCTGAAATTTTTAGAGCCATTTTTCAATTTGAGTGGAAATTCTGACTTCAATTTGGTCAAAAAGGAACAAATTTAGGTGCCATTTTTCTGGTCAGCAACGGTGATTGGGTAATCACTGTTGATTTGAAAGAATGATGGTTAAGTGTTAAGCAGGCTCTTCAGTATTAAATTCATCATTGTCTTTGGTATGTTCTCCAGTGTGATGCAGCCTAGAAAAGACCTTTTTTATTCAAGAACACTGGAGCAAGCAAGCCAGATGCCCTGTCACTCAGATTGCGGAATTACCCAGATCAGAAATTTATTAAGTTAAAAAACACAAATTTTATTTAAGAATTTAAGCATTTTATAGAAATGAAAATAAGGATGAAATTTAGGTGAAAGATGAAATATCATGAATGTTTTATCTGATTTAATTAGAAGTATCATTGATTATATTTAACTTTAGATGATCTGCTAATATTATTCAAGGGAATAAGACTCTAGATTACTCAGACTACTTTCATTACGGTAGTACAGCAAATATTCAATGACTGGAAATGTGACAAAAGTATCAATAAGAATTTTTTTATGCAGCCACAAACAATAAAATATCAGAGCAGTTCATATAAGAATTTTACTTTGGGACCATGTTGATTGTAATATCTCCTGGTAATAATATCAAATGCACCTGCTCACGGCTTAGCATCTGTTAATTTTTAAACCTGGCATGCTGATACACCGACATTATTTTGCTGACGACTGCTCTGCAACTCAAGGTCCCTCTATCAACAGGCCTTACTCCTATCAATACATGCTGCCAAGAAAAAAAACACCTTCCTGATTTATTTTGGATAATCTGCTGACTTTGAAAACATGCCAGCAGTTTTGAGTTACAATTTCCAGAGAAAACTTGCCCATCACTTCATATAAACAAACTTGGAAGAAATTTCTGTTTAAGTTCCTGAGAAAGGTGATCTGTAAATATGCTGAAGGAACAAACGACAAACTTGGGCTTCAAAGCAGTGAAGTCAGCAAACTATTAGGTAGACGGCAAGAAGTGAGAGGAACATCACAAGATGTTAGAAATTGGCAGCTTCGGCTATGTGGATCCCAGAATCAGTGAGGATCAAGAGGAAATAAAAGCAAGGGAATAAATCAAATGAAGCAAAGTTGCAGGGCTCTGGGAAAATATAAAGGGAATGGAATTGCTCAGCTGGGACCTGGTATACGCCTGATAGTCTGAATGGACCTTTGTGCTGTAGGAAGAAACTAAGTAAGGAGAATAAGGGGAAATAATTAAAGTATGTTTCAAATTTGTACCATCACCTACTCTGAATGGAAGGAAGAAAATAAACAAATGGAGAGGAAGCACAAATTGCCAACGAAAGTAAGAAAAACTAGAGGATACTTCTTTAATTCATTTGTGAAGGCTAATAAAATAGATAAAAGATGAAAAATTAATAGAACTTGTGTATCCAATAATTTACAAAAAAAAATCAGCAAAATCTTGTACGATCTTCATGGTCTTTTTTTCGTATCAGATTCAAATAATGGCAATATCTGCTATTCATCTGAATACAGCGACAGATCAAAATGTCTCAGTATTATATACTAGTGTAGAGGTACTGACAGGCTGGTACAGAGAAAACGAATGACATATAGAATAAAGACAGTGAATTAAAACAGAGTGGCTGTTCTATCATATTCTTAAAGGGAACTTGAAAACATGAATGGAAGGAATTCTTCTTATCTTAGTTCAAATCCCCTGTAAGTCTTCACATTTTTCCTTGCAGAATAAACTGTTCATCATCAGGAATGACATGGAAACTAAAGCCAGATACTTGTATTTTTTTTGAAAGTCATAAATGTGTTGTGAATTGTGGTATCTCTTGTGCTCCTGGCAAAAGAAAAAGTGATGAGGGTGTTTCAGCAAAACAGAGAATTAACGGTGTATTGTATCCTTCTTCGGATTAAGAACTGTAGCCTGACAATAGAGTGTGTTATATTGTTGATCATGTTCAGCTGTCTCCATCTAAAAGAATGAAGTATTATAAGGTCAGATGGCAAATGGCACACCCCTGGGAAAGACATGCAAAAGAGCTTCTATGTACATTTATCTTTTTATTTCCTACCTTTAGCTCAATAGGCACACCCTTACTGACAAACAATGGCTGTTTTCATCAGTTTCTTCTGTGTCAGCACTGTCTTCATACTAAAGAGGGAATGAGATTGATAGAATTGCTCAGCTGGGTCCTGACAGGCTGAATGAGCTTCTGTGTTGTAATTTGTGACTAAGTAAAATACAAGAAACAATTCAATCAAGAAAGCAGAAGGCAGATCACAAAACAAGTGTAACTCTGCTTAAAGCTTTTGTATAGTGTGTTCACTCATCACTGACATTCTTGCCCACCCGTCTGCAGAAAACAGAGATCTCAGGAGGCGAGAGGGCAATGATGATGAAATTCACCATTGCCCCAGCATAATCTTTCGTTGATTGAGGAAAAGGGTTTCATAAACACATTAAGCCATAGAGTCATAGGGTAATATAGCATGTAATATAGTAATATAGAGTAATAAACCCTTCAGCCCAAATGGGTTATGCTGACTGCAGCATCCTCCTGCTGGTCCGACTTGCCAGTAATCCTCCAAGCCCATGCTCTCCATGTACCTATCCAAAGGCCTCTTTAAACACTTTTACACAGAAGGTAGTGAGTACAACACAGAAGCTTATTCAGCTTCCTCAGTCATCCCACTCCAAGCACTCACTACCCTCTGTGTAAAAAAAAATTCTCAGATCTCTTTTCTCAAATCTCTCCCCTTTTTTCTCAATTTTGCAACCCTGGAGAAAGGACTCTGACCATCTTCATTAATCACATTCCTGCTTGAAGGGTTGAGACCTGACATGTCCACCTTAGTTGTGTCTCAGTTTGAAGGACTGAGAACTGACACAAACCTCATGGTCTACCATGTGGCTGTAATTCCTAACTCCCTATAATGCTTTTGAGACCTGGACTTCTGAAGGGACTACTAAAGTGCAGTCAATGTTCGCTCTTCAAGATCCTCCAGATTCACTGAAAGGGCAAGCAAGCCAATATTAATTAATGTCCTCTCCCAGATTAGGATCTCAAGTTTAGAGTTACAAGTTACACTCAGTCTGCTATGATGGGTAGGCTATAGTATTCACATGCCTCATACCAAAACTCCTGAATACTTGAGGCATGCACATATCCTGAGTTTTGACACTTGAGGAGACTACCAAGTGGATAGAAGAATAGTTTCTGTGACACGTTCAAAGCTTCCTTGGAGAAATGTAACATCTCCACTGACTCCTGGTGTTTCTGCTGCATGACCATTCAAAAGGAGCTTTCACAATGGTGTTGAGAGCCTCGAGCCCATACATTGGGAGCACACAGAAGTTCTGCATAAGTGGCAGAAAGAGCAAAAAAATTACAAACTATCCATTTGTCCTCCTTATCAGGCATCTCCCATCCCACTGTGGAAGTCTAAGTAACTCAGGCCTCCAAGTCCAGGCAACACCATGTTAAATTTTTGCTGCACACTTTCCAGTTTAATAACATCTTCCTTTGATGTGAATAACTACAATATTCCAAGTGCAGCCTCACTAACATCTTATGTAAATAAATTTGCAACTCCTATACTTAAGGCTTTGACTGATGGAGGTCAGCAGGCCAAAAGCCTTCTTCACCACCCTCTCTGCCTGTGATTCTCCTTTCAGCAAACTAAGCACTTGCATTCCCAGGTCTCTCTATTCCATAACACTTCATACATCCTACAATGGTTTGTTCACCTGAATTACCACACTTCTCACTTATCTGAATCGAAAACCATTTGTCAATCCTCAGCCCATATTCATAGATGGGATCGCCCTCTAATTTTTTGTAATCTTCTACATTGTCTAAAGTGCCACCTGCTTTAGTACTAGCAGCAAATCTACTACCTTTGCCTTGTAGCTTCTCACCCAACATGTTTGTATAAATTATAAGCAAAAGCTGTCCCAGCACCAATACTTTTGGCTCACTTCTAAACAAAGGGTTCCATTCCTAGAAACAACCCCTTGTAAAGACATTACCCAGAAGAAGGCAATGACAAAATTTGAGGAAAATCTGAAGAAAAATTTGCCAAGAGAAATTGTGGTCAAAGACCATGATGGCCCAGGTCACACGACACAGCACATAATGAAGATAATGATGTCAGTCTTAGTTTCTTGGCTTGTTTTTGTTACCCCTTTTAAACAACACTACAACTCTAACCACTCTCCAATTCTCAGGAACCTTACTGTGTCCAGAGATGAAGGAAAACTACTAACCAGTCATGTGACATTTTGATTCAACTCTGTTTCTTCTTCCACAGTTAGCTCACTCATTGTTTGCTTTAGTTATATTGTATATCTGCATACACTTTTTCAACAATATTCCTGCCCGACCTCTATTTCTTCCAATGTACTTTCATTCTATGATTCCATGGGTGTGACTGGGTCATACTGAAGAAATATCCTGTTTTAATAAAATCTAAGCATGAACTATGAGAGCTGCTTACTTGTCACTTCATTAAAAGGAAGGTTTTGTGTGAATCATTGGATTTTCCACAAAAAGGGGCAACCACAGTATAAACAAGTGTCTCTGTGGAACTAACACGGACTTCACATTATGTAAGAACCTTATCATGCAAAGCTTACTGGATACCATCAAGGTCTGATCTGAAAGACAGCATAAATCATTCGATATTAAGGTTTAATTAATGCATTTTATGGCTTAGTTGATGCATGGCATTCATTTATTTTCAACAATCATAATAGAGATAACAAGAGAGGCAAAAAATTGTCTTTGAGATTTCAAAGTGTTTAGTATAAATACTCTTGAGTCTAGCACTAATAAAGCAAGTGGAATGGATCATTAAAATGCTGTAAGCGATGCAACACAACGAAAATTCTAAATTGACTTTGGTCAGTTAATCTGCCTGGTGCTCCCTTGATTGGACGTCAGAAAATGCTGATCAAAAATTGGTACAGAGATAATGTACTAAATTAGAATTTTATACTTGCTTTGCAACTAAATTGGTTATGCAATCAAATAATATGCTAATATTTGTTGTGAAAAATCATCACTTAGAAGCTTCAAGCAGTTAGACGGAGAGTAAAGATATTTATATTGCATTCAGCAGTGATGGATGCAGGATGTTTCATATGGATCATCATCTTGAAGCTGAAGTAGAAAGGAATGTATGATTTAAACCTCATTCAAACTATAAAATTCTTGGGAGGGTGTGTGTTATATTGGTAGAATGCCCAGAATATTTTTAATAAGGTCATAGGACCATAATACACAGGAGTAGAATTAGGCCATTTAGCCCATCGAGTCAGCTCCGCCACTCAATCATGGCTGATCCTTTAATCCCCTCCTCAGCTCCACTCCCCAGGCTTTTCCCCATAACCCTTGATGTCATGTCCGATCAATAACCTATCAATCTCTGCCTTAAATACACCTAGTGATCTGGTCTCCACAGCTGCATGGGGCAACAAATTCCACAAATACACCACCCCCTGGCCAAAGAAATTACTCTGCATCCCTGTTTTAAATGGACACCGCTCTATTCCGAGGATGTGCTCTCTTGTTCTAGACTCTCCCACCTTGGGAAACAACTTTTCCACATCTGCTCTGTCCAGGCTTTGCAACATTCAAAATGTTTCAATGAGATTCCCCTCATCCTTCTAAATTCCAGTGAGTACATACACAGAGCCATCAAACATTCCTCATATGTTAACTTTTTCATTCCAAGAATCATCCTTCTGAACTTCCTCCAAACACTGTCCAATGCCAGCACATCTTTTCTTAGATGGAGAGCCCAATACTGTTCACAATACTCAAGGTGAGGCCTCACCAGTGCCTTATGGAGCCTCAGCATCACATCCTTGCTCTTGTATCCTCTTGAAATGGATACTAACATTGCACTTGCCTTTCTCATCACTGACTCCTACTGCAAGTTAACCTTTAGGGTGTTCTGCACAAGGAACCCTAAATCCTTTCGCATCTCAGATTTTTCAATTTTCTCCCTGTTCAGAAAATAGTCTACACATTTATTTCTACTACCAAAGTGCATGGCCATGCATTTTCCAGCATTGTGTTTCATTTGTCACTCTCTTGCCCATTCTCCTAATCTGCCTAAGTCCTTCTGCAGCTTACCTATTTCCTCAACATACCAATCTCTACACCAATCTTTGGATCATCTGCAAACTTGGCAATGAAGCCATCTATTCCATCATCTAAATCATTGATATACAGCCTAAAATGAAGCGGTCCTAACAACGTCCCTATGGACCACCACTATCACTAGGAGCCAACCACAAAAGGATCCTTTTATTCCCACTATCTGCCTCCTACCAATCAGCTGATGCTCTAACCATACCAGTAACTTTCCTGTAATGCCATTGGTTCTTAATTTGGCAATCAGGCTCATGTGTGGCACCTTGTCAAAGGCCTCCCGAAAGTCCAAATACACAACATTCACAAAATCCCCATTATCTATCCCACGTGTAATCCCCTCAAAGAATTCCAACAGGTTTGTCAGGCAAGATTTTTCACTTAAGGAAACCATGCTGACTTTGTCCTATCTTGACCCGTATCATGAAGTACTCCATAACATCACCCTTAACAATTAACTCCGACACCTTCCCAACCAATGAGGTTAGGCTAACTGGTATATAATTTCCTTTCTGGTGCCTTCCTCCTTTCTTAAAGAGTGGAGTGACATTTGCAATTTTCCAGTCCTCTGGCACCATACCAGAGGTCCAATGATTTTGGAAAGATTTAAGCTAATGCATCCACAATCTCCACTGCTACTTCTTTCAGAATCCCAGGATGCATTTCATCTGGCCTGAATGACTTATGTACCCTTTGGTCTTTCGGCTTTTTGAGCGCCTTCTCCCTTGTAATGGGAAATGCACTCACTTCTCTTCCTTCACATCCTTCAACGTCTGGCATACTGTTGGTGTCTTCCACAGTGAAAGATTACTTTTCAACGGTTCATCTGGAAGGACTGATGCACTAAAATTGGCATACTGGAGGAGGCTAACAGGAGCAGCATCTTCACCACAATAAAGCAATACCAACTCTGATGGATAGGCCATGCCATCCGAATGCTTAACTTATGCCTCCCAGACAGATTCTATACTCCCAGTTGGTGAGCGAGCCCCTTGTGGGCAAAGGAAATGCTTCAAAGATAACATCATAATCTGTCTGAAGAAATACAACATTACATCTAAAAACTGGGAAGACATTGCCTTCAGCAGACACACCTGGAAGAAATCTGTTCAAGAGGAAGTTGCACTATATGAGAACAACATCTACTGTGCTGCAGATAAAAAGTGGCATTTGTGAAAGGAGAGACTGAACAACCAAAAGACCCAACCAGTCATCACAGCCACCACTTACTCCTGCCCACATTGTACCGAGAGAGAGAGAGAGAGAGAGAGAGAGAGAGAGAGAGAGAGAGAGAGAGAATAAATATGAAAGTTTAGATACAAGTTCTGATTGGCTTTTATTAAGTGTGTTGGAGATCTGAAGCATTGTGCAGTCTTGGGGGATATAGCATTTGAAGATTTATTCATCTTCACCAAACTGTATCAAAAACATTGGGTATTGAAATTCTTGAGGCACTGCTAGCAGACCTTCAGTGTAGATTGCTAGAGACCATCTGCTCCCACTGTTTTCTAATTATGGCCTTGAAGATTTCCTAGAAATCTGAAGACCCAGAATATCTCTCCTTGATTCCAAGGCTTTCATCAAAGTCTTCAGTACACTCCAAGGAAACCTGAAGCCCACATTCTCCCTTGCTGCAATACAACTATGTAACTTCTGCTTGCATATGCTGCCTTTACAATTTTCTTTCTTCTAGAAGCCCATGCCAAGTTTAGCTTAATCTACCCTCTAATGAGAGTGGACAATCATTGAAGCAACCTCTTAATGTAGCAGAGTTAGCATGTCTGGGCATTCTAATCAAATGGCTATTAGAAATAATGAAGTTAAGATTATGCCTCCATTTCAATTAAGGGCCAATTCATGACTCAAAGCTTATTTTCAATAACTCTTGAATTTACCCACTATGCTTAAAACAAAACAATGGAATTTGATTTATAAACTAATAGATTTTATGAAATTACATGGTTACCTATTCAGAAGACAGAACATCATGTATTTAATTGTGTGATGCATATTGGCTTACTGCTTTCATTATAATATCTCCATGCAAGTTTTTATTCTACCTCTGTTAATCATTTGTTTTCCAAGGACATCTAAAATGACTCTGAATAATTCATTTTACTTTTACAGTAGAAACATTAGTTATTATTTTGACAACATTCATAATTTTATTAAGGTTTAATGAATATATTAATGTTATATATTTTCCAGATCTATGCATAAATACCTTTGAAATTCTCTGTGAAAAACAAATTAATGGGAGGACAGCACTAAGTATGTATGTGTTCATCTACAATCAGACATGCCTGTCATCCTTTACCCTAAATCTCTCTTCCATTCTGATAATCTATATAGGTCACATTGTTATTTAAAAGATAAGCAAGGACAAGTCTTTAGCTGGGACTACATCATGTCTGTAGTTTTATTTAAATTACTTGCTGCCCTCTAATACAGAACAGAAGACTGTAATTGTTCTTTGTGCCTTTGCATATCATAGGTAATCAGCCAGTTATTTTCAAAACATTATGTAATTGTATACATTTGTGACTGTAAAGAATTTTTTTTTGTTCATACTTTTGTGACAATTTTACAATTGTCTAGAAATGGGATTATGCTTTTGTGTGACACAATTGGATTTTAGTGGAAAAATGTAGATTTGCTGTGTGTTGCAAGAAATAACTCAAAACATTCAAAGTACATTTATTATTAAAGTATGCATACAGTATACAACCCTGAAGTTCATCTTCCCCACAAGCAGCCATAAAACAAAGAAAGCCATGGAACCTGTTCAAGGAGAAACGTGAATCCACCGCCCCATGCCCAAGAAACCAATAACGAAAACAGCAATGATAAAGTATGAGAAGACCACACCTGGCTTTCAATGTGCTCCTGGTAGGAAAACTGCAGGGGTTCGAGGGCTGACCTGACTATGGATCATATATCGTCCATGAACATCTCCACTTCTGTCCTTATGGAGGAAACGTCATTGATCAAGATGTTGAAGACAGCTTGTGACTCTGTCACAAAGAACACCTGTAGTGTTATTCTGCAACCAAGATGATTGCTCTCTGACAATCACAACCATCTTCATTTGTACCTAGTGTGACTCCTGAAATCCAAGTGCATTTCCCTCAATACCCATTGACCATAACTTTTCTAACACTCTGTAAAGCTAGACTCAGTCAGACAACTGCATAATGTTAACAACAGTGACTTTCACATCACCTCTGAAGTCCATCTCTTCATTCCATTAGAACGAAGGTTGTGTTGAGATCCCTAGTTATATGGTTCAGGCAAAACCAAGACTGGGCATCAGAGAGCAGCTTTCAGTACAGTAAGTCCACTTGATAGCAACCTGCTGAGATTGAGCACAGAGTGACTGAGCCATTATTAACTGGAGTGGATTTGTTTTGGTTTTCCTGAGCAGTGTATACTTGGACATTGTTTCCACATCATCAGGCAGATACCTGTATTATAAATTTCTTCAAACCAGTTTGACTAGAGGCACAGTAATTTCTGGAGTGCAAGTCCATGATAGCCATACTGTTATCTGCTGTCATGTCTTTTATTGTATTTGGTGCTGTTTGACATTTCACATCCTGTTGTTATGAATGTACCACAGCTCTGAGGGGCTGAAGGGTGCGGGGTAGCCCCCTCCTTTGTGAGAATCGCAAGATCACTGTTGATTTGGGTCAGGAGACCCAGGAAATGAGAGAGAGATGTTCAGAATGTCTTGACCCCCCCCCCCCCCGGCGATATAAAGCTACGGGAAACGGCCATTGTCTCTTGGAGACGGAATTGTGTATTAAAATACTGTGCTTCGTGGAAGCCCTCAGGCAAAGTGGGCTGGTTGGTGGAGGGGTTGCATCATCCCAACCTGATTGACATCTGAGACCCTGTGAGTCAGGATAAAAGAGGGTCTGTGGGAACAGCCCCTCAGGCGCACCAGAAGAAACGCTAGCGATCCCGTAATAGTGAAAGCCGGTGGGAAGGCCACATGCATTCGGTTCCATTTGCCCCGGAATCAGTGTGCCTTTACCACGGAAGAACGGTTTTTAGTTAATAACGGGGAAATCAACTCCCAACAACTCTCGAAGGATTGACATCATAAAAGGAATGGGCAAGTTTTGACACGTCTTTCTCTCCAACAAAAACGCTGCAGCTTGAATGAACTAAAGTGACTTTTATATTTCCATCGGACAATACATTATCCCCTAGACAATGATAGAGCTATTCCCTATTGATTATTATTATACCCACGCTTTTAGATTTAGTATTGACGACATATATTATCTTTATGCTTGCATTGATATTATTTTGTATATTTTTATCAATAAATACTGTTAAAACTAGTACGATCAGACTTCAACGGACCTCTCTATCTTTGCTGGTAAGTGACCCAGTTACGGGGTAGGTAACACTGTTGAGTGAATTATTAGCTGAAGACTAGCAGCTATTATGGTAGAAATCTTTACAGAAAGCCCAGACAGAGAGTTATCTTGGCATTTCTGGCCAAACATGATTGTGAATCCAAAACGCTGAAGGAACTCATCAGGCCAGGCAGCATCAAGCCAAGACCCTCTATCAAGACTGGGAAAATAGATGAGAAGTCATAGCAAGAAAGTGGGTAGAGAGGAGGAAGAGGACCTAATGAAGGGTCTCAGCCTGAAACATCCGCTGTTTCTATGGGAAGCACAGTCGACATTTTGGGCCAAGACCCTTCGTCAGGACTAACTGAAAG
This sequence comes from Hypanus sabinus, assembly GCF_030144855.1. Taxonomy (NCBI): domain Eukaryota; kingdom Metazoa; phylum Chordata; class Chondrichthyes; order Myliobatiformes; family Dasyatidae; genus Hypanus; species Hypanus sabinus. Next base: position 40,759,666 of record NC_082719.1, on the reverse strand, counting down.
AAGAGATAGTAAGAAATTTGAAAGTGGGAGGGGGAGGGGAGATCTGAAATGATAGGAGAAGACAGGCTGGGGAGGGATGAAGCTAAGAGCTGGAAAGTTGATTGGCAAAAGGGATACAGATCTAGAGAAGGCAAAGGATCATGGGACAGGAGGCCTAGGAAAGAAAGGGGGAGGGGAGCACTAGAGGGAGATGGAGAGTAGGCAAGGAGTGATTGTGAGAGGGACAGAGAGAGTAAAAAGAGTGAGAGAAAATGATGCACCATCAATAACTCTCGGAGACGTGAGTTGAGAGATAGGCTTTTATTAGCTGGAAGAAATTACTGTCAGCAGCAAGAGACCATCACACAGCATCCTGGAGACTGAGGGAGGAGCAGTGCCTCCAATCACCTTTAAACAGGGCTCTGCGGGAGGAGCCACAGGAGCAGTCAGCAAGGGGGTGTGTCCAGACAGGTATATGTAGTTCACCACAGAAAATAAGAAAACAAAAAGTGAAGTGTCACCTCACCGGGAAGGACTGTCTGAGGCCCTGAATGGTGGTGAGGGAGGAAGTGTAAGGGCAGGTGTAGCACTTGTTCTGTTTACAAGGATAAGTGCCAGAAGGGAGATTGGTGGGAAGGGGTGGGGGGGACGAATGGACAAGGGAGTCATGACACTTCAGCTGTGAGTCGGCTGGTGTGGTATATTGCATCCGGTGCTCCCGGTACGGCCTTCTATATATTGGTGAGACCCAACGCAGACTGGGAGACCATTTCTCTGAACACCTATGCTCTGTCCGCCAGAGAAAGCAGGATCTCCCAGTGGCCTCACATTTTAATTCCATGTCCCATTCCCATTCTGATATGTTCATCCATGGCCTCCTCTACTGTCAAGATGAAGCCACAGTTAAATTCTGTCTAGGTAGCCTCCAACCTGATGGCATGAACATTGATTTCTCTAACTTCCATTAATGCCCCCCTCCCCTTCTTACACCATCCTTATTTATTTATTTGTTTGTTTATTTTCCCCCCTTTTTCTTCTTCTCTCTCTTTTTTTTCTCTCTGCCCCTCTCACAATCACTCGCCTGTTCTCCATCTCCCTCTGGTGCTCCCCTCCCCCTTTCTTTCTCCCTAGGCCTCCCAAACCATGATCCTTTCCCTTCTCCAGCTCTGTATTCCTTTTGCCAATCACCTTTTCAGCTCTTAGCTTTATCCCTCCCCCTCCTGTCTTCCTCTATCGTTTCAGAGCTTGCCCTCCCCCTTCCACTTCCAAATCTCTTACTATCTCTTCTTTCAGTTAGTCCTGATGAAGGGTCTCAGCCCGAAACGTTGACTGTACTTCCTATAGATGCTGCTTGGCCTGTTGCGTTCCACCATCATTTTTTGTGTGTTGCTTGAATTTTCAGCATCTGGAGATTTTCTTGTGTTTGTAATTGTGCATCCTTTGGCCTTGCTTTTGGCACACGTGCCTGGCCTCCCTGTCATCCAGGATAGGGATGTATTCTTGATTCTTTTCTGTCCATTTTCAGTGTATTTGTCCATCATTACTAGTATTATCATTAATAGTATTACTCACAATTCAGTATTATAGGACTGCAAATGCTTGATCTAATATACTATACTGGTCGTGGTCTGCTAATCTCTGCTTATTGCCTAAAAGGAAGAGTAATGTTAGAAGAACACAACCAATCATGGCAGTGTCTGTAGAAAGCTGATGAAGGGTCTCGGCCTGAAACGTCGACAGTGCTTCTCCTTATAGATGCTGCCTGGCCTGCTGTGTTCCACCAGCATTTTGTGTGTGTTGTTTGATTTCCTCGTGTTTGCTCTGTAGAAAGCTAATGTTTTTGATCAGAGACCCTTACTCCAAACTCTTCCACCATCTCAGTTTTTGGTTCAGATTCCAGTCTCTGCAGTTTCATTTGTTTTTCATAACATTTTTTTTTTAAATGTTGTTTCGTGCTCATAGAAGTCCAGTATGATGGCTTTATTAGGTTGGCATTGCATTTATAGATGCATTTACTGCCACTCTCTGCCTGCCCATCCGCATTCATTATTCAACCAGGACTGATTCTGTGATTTAGTAGATATGTCATGGTAATCTACGTTGCTGCTGCTGCTGATGGACAGGAGCACTTTGCAGATATCCAGTTTTGGCTGCAAGATCCCTTTTGGGGTTTTCCAACTTAGCACAATTGCATTGGCACTGAGGGCCTCTTTGGTGTGAAGAAGGGATTTTTTTCTTAACAAGCTCTGTACAGTGGTCACCTTGAACAATGTTATCATGCATTTTCACAAGTCAATTGGTGAGAATAGCATCAAGTTGCTCAGTTCCCTTTGTTGTGGTTCACTCACTACCTCCTGTAGGACTTGGACAGCTTTGTCGGTGGTGATAAATATTGAAGCACTGTATCCAGAGCACTTTCAATGCTTTTGCTACTCACAGTGCTTTTTCCATGAGATCATCAACTCATGATAGGTAATTAATAGGAGGAGGTCTTAATGCTATGGCACTTCATGACAACTGGTGTCAATGTTGAGTGCATTCCAAGCATAGGGAGCAAAACTATCGTATTGAGGTTGCCAATCACAAGTGCATCTCTTACACCTACTGTGCTGAACCATGTGGTAGACGAACAATATGCAGAGAACTTTATCACTCCATGTGTGACCTGCTTTACACTGGCATAAAGTGTTTGATTATTAAAAAAAATGTGGATTCAATTTAACACTGTAGAATCATTAGAATATTGACTTCTAAAGGAAGGCAGGCTTGTGATGAAGCAAATGAACATGTAGGTCTCCTGCAGTGATGGCCAGAGATATTATTGATAATGATTTTCAGACTATAAATGTCATCTGTCCTTAAAGAGTCACAACCCCTAAGCAACATATTTTTCTTCTTAAATAAAAAGATAAAGGAAAATAAGTGTTTGGCTGAAGAGTCTTTGCCCTGAATAGTTAATACAGTGTCTCGTTGCACAGATACTGCTTGACCTGCTGAGAGCTTCTGGCATTTTCTTTTTGTTGTTTCACTATCCAGTAGCTAAAGTTTCTTGATTTTCACTTCTCTCTTCTTGCTTAATATTACAAGCTCTATTGCAAACTAAAATAAAAGTTAACCATTTTAACTAATTTTAGAGTTGGCATAGAGATCAACAAGAACAGGACTGCTTCTCTAACCTCTTTAAGGAAACTTCAGACTTCACTTCATATTTATTGCTCTGGTGAATCCCATTTAGTCATTCCTTTTACCTACTGTCCAGTGGCCTCTTGCCATGTAAAATCACACGCCTGCTCTCTAGCACCTTCACAGTTCCCAGCTAGTTCATTGTAATGAAGCTGATGGAACCATGGACATTTGCTTCCTCGTCCAAGGTTACACCTGCTCCAGGTTTGAATCAGATTTGATTTGCTTGAATGGCTGAAGAAACCAATGCTTCATTACTCTCAGTTGGAATGATTGCAGTGTAACCTCCTGAAGCAATTACCAGGAATGAAGCATAATAGAGATTGATTGACAGTCATTAACAATTATCATGTCATTAAAAGGGTGCTTATTCTACTAATTTCTAGACATCTTTTTGCAAGTAGAGTAATGGGCAAGTAAGTACAAACATGCAGCAGCCTCATGAAAACAACAACAAGTGGAAGATTTTTTTTATGTGGTACCAAAGCGAGAGCTTGAAAATCACCCAGCAGCACAGGTGATTTGCAATTCATGGGGCTGGATCATGGGTGCTGCACAGCTGAATTTTTTGGCTTTAACATTTGCTTAGCATCCCCCCCACCCCATCTATCCCCTAACAGCCATCTGTCAATCAACGGCATTTTGATGAACAGCCTTTTTTGTCACAGTGGATTGTGAGAAGAATATGTCTGTCTGTTAGTTTTGAAAATAATAGTTCAATATTCCTAATTCATTCACGATCATCTCCTACCATCACAAACAGAGAAATGCGATGCAGTAAATTGGTGAAAAATACGTTTGCTGTCACCCTAAGCCTATCAAATTCTGCTGAGATTTCAACAATGACAGATAGATTGATTTTTCTCCTGATGCACTCTATCAATCCATTGCTGCCTTGTGGCAACCCTTCAGTTGATTCTCAAGAGTATCTGGAGGTTTGACAATAATTGATATTTTGAAGCAAATAAAGGTAATTAGCTGAAGGGCTAACTCATTTTGAAATGTTATTCAGAAGAATTATTTTTTGCTTTATTCTCACAATGCTAGGACCCTCTGGAAAACTGCAATCAAAGATTTATCTTTAGCTGTGGAGGGGGCCAGTCATAACTTCAAGTAAATACACTCATGAACATTATAATTACCTTCTTACAATCTGTTGGGCAGGAGGAATGAGGTACTCAGAGCTGAAAATGACCTCGGCAGTTTGGTGATATTATGACTGTGATTGACCTTACTGTCCCAGGCACACTTGCCATTGAACATGTTCTCTGCCTACCAGCTTTTTTACCCAGGTATGGAGGAATGGCATTTGGTGATGTGGAGGGGACTCTGAGTGGTGAATAGACTTTCATTCAGCGATGGAACATCCTGACATACTTTGACACTGACAAAGCTATTGAATTAATTTTGACTATATTTGATAGAGATATTTAAGAAGTATTAAACATAGTATTAATTTTTAAGACTATTTGAATCAATTTTACAAATAAAAAATGAACAAAACAAAATGTAATTCAAATCATTTTAAATCATGAATAGATAATTGAAATACTAAAGTAAAATAAAATAAGTGAAGTGTTTCTTTGAACTTGTCCCTTGGGTTTCGTCAGCTCTTTTGGACATAAAACTGAAGGCCAGATATAAAGTGGAATGAGATGTTTTTTCAGCAAACCATTGGTGAATTCAGCAGAAGAGCTGGAGGTCAAAGGTACCAGCTCCTGAATTACAGTTCACCTTAGATGCCTGTATTTAATGATCACACACATTAGTCCAAGGCACCAAGAGACCATTAAGACTGTTGGCTTCGAGTCAACTGGAAGCAAAAGGCTACAGATGCTGGAAAAAAATGAAATAAAAGTCAAAAATGCTGGAGATACTCAGCAGACCAGGCAGCTTCTCAGAGTTCATGTTCCAGAGTACTGATTTTTCAGCAAAGGCCATTTCAGCTCTTTATAGCTCATCAGTCCATCCACAATCATTTGCTTTTTATGCATTCAAATGAAAACTGAGAGAATAAAATTTAATCACTTCTGAGTCACATCTAAGCTGAAATGAAAACTGTGTGAGAATATAGAAGACAATTAGTTAAAAAGAAAGCAAATTAATGGGAATAATATTAACCTACATTGCTTAGTTAGTAATTGGTGGTTCAAATTGTTTGCTTGTTATGGAAATTTGCTTTGTAAAAGATGGACAAAAACGACTTAGAGAAGGTGAAAATTATCTTGACATTTCATGTGGATGCATGATCTGGATTTTACTGTTTAATTTGTGAATAAAAAAATTGTTAGAATATGTCACATACATGATTATAGTTTTTGTCAAATTACTATTCTGGGCAGGAAACTCAATAGTACATACTTATATTGAATTTTCTATTCAAAGTGATTCTTAAAGGAATGATGAGATGTGATTACTTGTGACAGAATAATAAAAACATGATTATTGCCATAACTTACTAAAAATAGAAAGTGTGTCACCAAAATGGTGGACGAGACATTATTGCATCTCTACAAAGCTAACAACTAATATAACAAATAAAAATCCTTGAGACTGGAACAGGATACAAGTGAAACTGCTCTTGACAAATAGATGTGGAGTCTCTAATTGTTGCACAAGTATGAGAAAACTGCTAAATGAAAAACACAATTGTGACCATTGAGCTATTGAGGTGAAGTATGTCATAGATAGAAGCACCTAAATGGACAATTGTGTGTTGACAGCCCATTTTAAACTCTGCCTGAATTTTGTTTCTCAAGGTGATAGAAAAAAAAGTATAAAGCATTTTTTGCTCAATTTCTGCTGCTACCTAAGACACATTTCATCACCACTGCCAATCATGGTGGAAGAATTCAATAATTTATTTACTTTATTGTTTCATGGGAATTGATCTTAAATCAACGAAGTTGAATTTAATAAATATATAAGTTTTCACTGGCAGCCTTTCATTGTGGTGAAGTTAACTACAAGGACTGGAAGCTCGTGTACAATATACATATATAACTTCTAATTCTAAAAATAATAATTGCAAACTGCCCTAAGACATGAAAAACAAATACAACCAATATATAGAGAGACCTTTCATTCACAAAATCTGTAAAATTGAATTTCTTAACAAAAATAGTTAATCATTTATGAACTGATGCAAGTTATATGATCTAAATGTGCTGGTTAATAGATTCTGGTATTGTTCAAATTAAAGAAGCCAATTGATTTTTTTTTAGTAAGAGCATTTATGAATAGATCTCAGTGATAGTACAAAATGTAATTGTAGTATATTTGGTAGTGGATGGGATAATATTTAGTTTGGAAAATGGAAAGGCTGCCTATTCTAGAATGATAAGGCTCCCAGGAAGACAGTCCAAATGCTTTCTCTTGTCCTAAACTACACTGCTCACTGAAAAATGACTTTGTCATCTAAACAATCTATGTCAGGTCAATTTGTGGACTGAAAGGTAAGGGGAATAAGGTAATGATATAGTTACATTAAGTTCTGCCTATTCTACAAATAGTCTATGTTGAGTCTGTGGAAAGATAAAGTGGCCCTGGAATGAGTGCAGCACATATTCATCAGAGTGCCATCAGTTCTCCAATAGTGAGATTATAAGATTGTAAGCAAGGTTTGTTTTCACAGGAATAACCTGGTTTCACAGGTTATTGGACAATATGATTATGTTTCTTTGAATCTAGGCTTTGAACTGATAGCGTAAGTAGGTAGCAAGAGCCCTGTACGGCTGGTGGAATATAAAGGGATATCAAATCAGAGATGGGTCATTTAGGATAGAAGCTGAGAAACACTTTCTGGGCAATGGGTGGTAGAAGTGTGAAACTTTCACTCATAAAGAGCAGTAAATGTCAGCTCACTTAACAATTTTTAATCTGAAATATACATGTTCATTATATACAGGTAGATGGGGTATCATAAGTAAACTGAGGAAAGTAGTTGGAGTAAGGTTACAGTACCAACTTGATTTCTAGACATGGAAAAGCCTCAGTGAGCTGAAATACCCATTCTACTTCCTACTTCTCTAAAGCTACATAATGCTGATAATTTAATATTTCTTTACCCTTGAGTTTTTCATTCAGTAATGCAAATTATTTAAATTAAGTGGATATTAAACGTTTATTCCAATTTGAATGACAGGTCATTCCCCAGCAAGTTACCCAAATGTGGCCAGAAGTAAAAATGTAGCCTTTAATTTTGTTGTTTCAATTTGCCATCAAGCTACATATACTAAACATCAAGAACTGCACTCCTCCATTTTCCTGGTGTAGTGAACTATAATGATGACGGATAGCTAATTGATAGAGCTTGACTGTCATCTCCGAAGCCATATGGTTATTTCAGTTGTTCACCAGAGGTACTCATTAAGACAGGGGCAGAATCAGATCATTCAGCCCATCATCTGTGCTTTTGGACGACAGATGAAGATTGGGCCAAATGCGAGAAATTACAAGAAAAAAAGGTAATTAAGTTCTGCTTGGAATGTGAGATTGGCTACAAGTATGTAATAACAGTTTATATGAAGGAGATTTAACTTGTAAAAAAGAAAGGCGTGGGCAAGGGCAGCTATATGAAAGACTAAACCTGTTGAGTATGAGAAATTATTTTGGGTTCGGGCAGCTGAGAAAAGAAAGATTCTAGCCTGAAACATCAGCTCTTTATTGCACTCCATAGATGCTGCCTGACCTGTGGAGTTCCTCCAACATTCGATGTGTGCTACTCTAGATCTCTGGCATCTGTAGAGTACATAAGAACATAAGAGATAGGAGTCTTTTGTGTTTACTCATTTCAGGAACAAACTTTCAGTTGGGCATACGGCACTGAGGATTTTTAGAACGGATTTTGCTCCCATGTTCATTCACAAGATGTGGGAATTATGTCCCAGACAAAGATTTGTTGCCTGAAATGAGTGACTTACCAGATCATTTCATAGTGCCTGAAGAATGATCCTTTCTGTTTACAGTTTGAAGTCATGTACCACGGCTTTTTCTCAGGGTTGGTGAATCAAGAACTAGAGGGCATTGGTTTAGGTTAAAGAGGAAGAGATTTAATAGGAGACTGAGGAGCAACTTTTTCACCCAGATGGTGGTCTATATATGGAATGAGCTGCCAGAGGAAGTGGCTGAGGCAGGTACATTAGCAACAATTTAAAAACCCTTTAACAGGTACATGGATAGATGTCCAGAGGAATATGGATCAAATGTGTGTAAACTGATTAACTTAGATGAAAATCTCAATTGGCATGGACCAGTTTGGCAGATTTCTGAGCTGTATCACTATCTGTATTCTCTATCTGGTATACTGTGCAGGGAAATAGGATTTCATCCTTTAAAAGCAATTAAGTTAACCAAAATAGGTTATAATGCAGTCTTGTGGTTTCATAAACAACATTACCAATACCACGTTTTTGTTCTCGATTTACTTAGTTAACTGAACTTTAATTCCCCCAATTAGTACAGTGAAATTTGAACTTGTGTCACCAAATTCAGCGATGGCACCTGGCAGAATATATAGTATTCCACAATACCAGGATGCACTTAGGCCAGGATATGAGTGTACTATGATGCACAGCACTTCCCCACCTCAAATCTCTTAGAACATTAACTTCTTGATAAAGAATCAGATTTATTAAGTATACCTTTGCACCCAAGTATCACACATGTTGTAAGCTCAGCTATTTGGTTGTCATGTCAAAAATCCCCCAACTCTTTATCTGGCAGTATTTAGGAAACAAATTCAATTAGCAAACTTGGCCAGTTTGTTGTCTCATTAAAAGACTTCCAACTTTGTACATAGCAGCACTTGTATCAATCATCATATACCTAACTTCAATCAATTCATGACAAAAGCAGCATCAGCCTCCCAAAGGATATAACCTTAGTCATTAACAAGGATTACTAAGTTAAGATGGTTTAGAGGATTTTCAATTCTTTCCTCATCTGGGAGACTATATGCCCTGATGTGCAGACAAGTGGATTAAACAGGGAGGCCTAATTCAGCATACCACTACTCCAACCACTTGTTGAGAAGAAATTCATACTAATACTTATACTAATGACGGTAAAAGGACAACTATTTAACATTATTACCACAGGATGAAATTTTTAGTTCTCTTCCCTCATGAGAGGACTGATGTTGTAAAAGGCAACACATATAAGTAAGTCTTCCTTTTACACCAATTTATAAAAGATGTCAACAGTTTTTCCTTGTTTGTTTGTGTAGATTGGTTGACTATGTTCATAAGATCTTTTGCCTTTCCTTTAGATATTTAATTAGTATTTATGAGATTTTCTATAAAGTTGGAAGAGATAGGCTGTAGAAAGACAATTTTCACCCTCTTCTACTTTTCTTCCTCCAACCCTACCCTTCTGAATCTCCTTCCTTTTTTTTCCCTTCTCCCAACGTTTACCTGAGTCCGCTCATTCCTCTGTTAGACATTAATAATACACTTGGTTCTGGTTTACCAAGTATTTTGCTGTGAGAGAATGGCTCATGAAGACTGAAATGTTCAAGAGCTTATTTCACAGTGGGAGGCATCACCTGTCAGGAGCTGTGTTTCAGCAAAACAATTTTTTTCTCTTCTTTAATTGTAATTATTATAAAATTGAGGGGAGCATGTCTGAGAATTCCTGATAGCTATTCCTGTGCACACTGTTCCCCACTGAGTCAGCATGAAATCTGCCTTGCAGCCTTCCTTAGCTTTCACATTGTGATTGATCTCCTATCTGGAGGAGTGCTTGTTAACTTCCTGTCTATAATTCTATTGGTAGGTCTGGGAGTAAACAGGTTTAACCATAGAAGTACACTGACCTGATGTTCAATATTTTGCTAGTTAAACCACAAATTTACTCAGGTTTTGGGTGATTTATATATCAATCCAATTTTCCACAGTGAAATTGTTATATATAAAAAAAAACAACAGAGGGGCCAAATATGCTTAAGTGAGCCTTGACTATTCTCTGAGTTGGAACAGCAGGATCAACTTCCATTTATATATGATGTTAGATACAGCTATACATTAAAACATCTCAAAGTCCTTCACAAGAGAATAACCAGACATTGATGACAGCTTGTGAAGGAGACATCGCTGGTAAAAGCTTAGTAAAGGATTGATAGAGCAAAGAAAATGGCCATTTGTCCTATCTAGTCCACAATGACCACTGTATCCTCCCTGTTAGTCCCAGTTTGCTTTTGATTGGCCCATTGTCCTCTAAACCCTTTCTTCCATGTATTCTCTAGTGGAGAACAGAAAACCAAATATCAAACAGCTAATTAAAAGATGAATACAAATTATTGTAGTATCAATCTTCTGTTTCCAGATACTTTGTGTAAGCATGAATCGAAATAACAAAACAGAATATTGATGGATTTGCAGTGAAGCACCAAGTATAGTTTAGACACCATGGAATATGCATGTGTCTTGAGATGTCAGCTAAAACTTAATGGAGTTCATTAGGTGCATCATCACTTTCAATTCCCTTCTAAATCAGACACCATTCAAACCTGATTAGGCTAAAAATATTGTATTTCCCTACCAGGTAACATTTATTAGTCACCTTCATTACCAGGATCTAATCAATTCAAGGGGAAAATCCAGCATTATCTTAAAATTGATGAGTAATAGATAATTCATGCTGCCTTTGCTAAACTCATGAACACCACCTCACTACTTTTTTATTTCTACTTCTGCACTACTTACTTATTTTAACTCTTTACTATACATACTTGCAGTAATTCAGTTTTTTCTCTATCATGCATCGCATTGTACTGCTGACACAAGTCAACAAATTTCATGAAATATGTTGGTGATGCTAAACCTGATTCTGATTCTCTTCGACACCTCAGCAACAAATAATAATGAATGGTGCAGTCTACTGAAAGTGTAGCTCCCTTCCTATCAGTACATAGTTAACTCTGGAGCTTGGAACCTATCAGCAATAACAAAGGACAACTATTTAGCATTAATACCATGGGATGGAGTTTGTAGGCCTCTTCCCTCACAAGAGGACTGATGTTGTAAAAGGCAACACATATAACTAAGTCTTCCTTTTACACCAAATTATAAAAGATGTCAAAGTTCTTGACAATCTAAGTTAAGCATTAAAAATATGCAATGTAGTAATCTTAAGAAATCTGAAGCTCTTTTGTTACCAGAACAAAAAGAGTTAAAAGGAAATCTAACAGCATTACTTACAGTTATAAATGGTTTGTACAAAGTAAATTTATGCCTAGCAAACAGTGAATAAAATCCACAGGGCATAAGTTTAAGATAAGTGCAAAATAGATAAGTACAAAAGAAAGGATTGTAGGATGTGGAAGGGATCATTTTCTCTCCAGCATATCTGGAATGTGCTCAGATTTCTAGGATAAAGAAACAATGATATGATATGGATTAGTTTTTTCTTACAATACAGCAAAGGAACGTCTGCTGTTGCTAACCATTTAGAATTAGAGTATCTACAAATTTCTGAACTATTTTGTTATCAAAAGCTAAATTATAAAAGCTTAAAAGCAAAGCAAAACATAGAACAAGTTGATATAAATTGTCAATCCAAATAGCTAATGTTATGTTTTGTAACTCCAGAAACTAATCGAAAGAAAAGCATGGTAGCCAGGGAATGGGTCTAGTGAGGCACTCACATATGACATATGCCATTCACATACTTTCATATAACCCATAATGAATTATGTAAGCAACAGAGAATGCTTAATCAAACAATTTACTTACAATATTACTGAAATATTAAATACACTGCACTCTACCCTACTTAGATATAAACTCCAACTCAATATAGAATACATCTCAACTCACATATGTAACATATTGCTCTCTAGTCATTTTATATATATGTAACTAGAGAGTAATATATGGATAGACATCCACAGCATAATAAATTTTAAATTGTCTCATTCAGGCCTGAAGATTTAGTCACTGTGGAGGATTTCTTACTCTTGTGGGATACATCAAGTATCCCACTTGAAGTGGGGAAGGGTCACTCTGATTGGCTGTTGAGATTTGTGGCTGTGAAACAACCTCAGTTTCTAGGGTCTCCTTCGTGGTGGTTGAAGGAGTTGACTCTGAAACTGCGGAAATGGTTCTGACACTTCAGGAAACCTTTCTTCTCAAACAATTGACTCTGTTCTTCTCAATTGATCAATGTGTCATCTCCAGATAACAGCAGATACTATCACATTGGAGTGGTCCAGTTCTGTCCTTAATCTTTCCAAGTAACCACTTTTGATCACCTCCATAGTCCCTATCCAAATCTGCATGTCTGGGAGTGAAACATTGAACTTCCTTGTTTAAGGGGCAATCAGTCTGTCTCAGGTGCTTGTTCTGCTGATCTATTCCAGGTCATCAAGTGGATGCTTTCATTTTCACCATGCCTGGATTACCAGCATGTAGTTCCTCTGACCCTTTAGCTGTCAGCTTGGAGGGTGTAACTGCTGCCAATCCCCACATATGGCAACCCTGTCAAGGGCAAGTTCATCCCAGTGCTGGTAAGAATGGGAAAAGTGGGAATTCTGTGGCACATTACAACCATTTTGGGCTACTATGTAGACCTGAGACCATGTGGGGTCTTTTCTGGTTTCCCTTTGGATCATCTTACATAATATAGAGACTTTGGATTTGCATTAGGGAAGAATACCTCTGGTTCAGAAGGCACTACTGAACGTGAATGCAAAAGGCCAGGTCCTAATGTGAGGTACGATCCATTGTTTTGACAATTTAAATGCCAGCCCAGATTAGAGGTGAGAGCCAATTTTGCTCACACTCTGCGATATTCACTCCTCTCTTCAGGCTGCTTGAGCCTTTCTGTTGTTAGGTCTATTTAAACATTGGCCCAGATAGATTGAAAATGACAGGTTGTCAGGATCCAAGGCGAGAACTGCTTTTGCTCTCTCTCTCCACCATGGTCGCTCCTCTCTCTATGGCTCTGAGACTATGAAGATGCCCTTGGCTGCTGCTCTCGGTGCCCTCTAATGACTGTGATGAATTGATAAGCAAGGCTCTGGGCCTACTCTGGGCTGCTCTGGGTTTGGATCTGAGGACTTAATTTGTTTTGGAATGTTGTTGCTCATTTAATTGTTTGAATAACTTGTGTTTTTTTTCCTTTCTCTTGAATATTAGGTGTTGGTCGATTTATTTAATTTTTCTTTAATTGTGTTCTTTTAGGTTTCTTGCTTTGTGGCTACCTATAAGCAGACAAATAATTCTGGATGATTCCGAGAATGAAGGGGTTAACATATGAGGAGCATTTGGCAGTTTTGGGCCTGTACTCACTGGAATTTAGAAGAATGTGGAGGATCTCATTGAACCTACCGAATGTTGAAAGGACTAGATCAAGTGGATGTGGAGAGGGTGTGGGGGTATCCAGAACTAAATGACACGGCCTCGAAATTGTGGGGCAACCCTTTTGGAACAGCGATAAGGAGGAATATTTTAAGCCAGAGAGTGCTGAATCTGTGGAATGCTCTGCCCACAGACTGCAGTGAAGGTCAAGTCTGTGGGTATACTTAAGACAGAAGGTGATAGTTTCCTGATCAGTCAGGATGTGGTGAGAAGGCAGGTATGTGGGGTTGAGTGGGATCAGGGATCAATCATGATGGAATGGTGGAGCAGAGTCAATGGACGGTTAGCCTAATTCTGTTCCAAAGTCTTATGGTCTAAATCTTAAGGTTGTATGATTTATACATTCTTTGATAGTAAATCTGCATTGAATATTTGATTACATTAAGAGGAGTGTCCTATTTTGTAAAATTTTCAGATATTTCCTTTTTCAAGAGTGAATGCGACAATCCATCAGCATTTTCAAGATTAGCTGACCTCTTGAATTTAATCTTGTAATTGTGTCGGCCAAGAAACAAAGCCCATCTCTACATTTATGCTGCTACTGTTAATGGAACATCCTTCAGTGGATTGAAAATGGGCATGAGTGTTTGATGATCATATAAGGGTAAACTCTCTCCCATACAAGTATGAAGTGAAATGTTTTACAGCCCCAACCAGACTCAAGACCTCTCTGTTAATGTGTGTGTAATTATATTTTCTGCAGCATTAAGCGAACGTGATGCAAAGGCCATGAGCTGTTCTCTTCCTTCACTCATAACATGTGATGTGACTCCATCTATACTTTTAGGTGAGGCATTACAGGCAGCTTCACCGGATGATGTAGATGTGCGAGTAGAATGTCTGATGTCTGCATTTCCTTTATCTTTTGAAAGGCCACCTCACACAACTTTATCCATTGCCATTTCTTCCCCATCTGTAATAATTAATTGAAAGGGTGAATCACAGTAGCCCAGTTTGGTCGGAGAAGTTAAACTTCTAAGTTTAACTGCTCAGGGACACTGGCAGTCAGTTTTCATTGCAATTTTGTTTGCTTCAAAATACTGCTCAATTTATTCAGTGTACATCACCCTGTTATCTGCTGTACTGTTGAATGCGTCTATCTTTCTAATGTAGCCAGCCATCTCTGCTTTTTTATTTCTTTACTATTATCACCCAGTATTCACTGTTTATGAACCCATAAATTTTGTCCATTTTCTGCCTTTTTTAAAAACTTGGCTGCTTCTCTCCCCTTTCTGATGAAAAAAAATATGCTGTGCTTCAACAACTATGTAGTTGTCTCGCGTTCATTTTAAAATTTTCTCATCACCACTGTTATGTTTGATAACACCAGGAACTAACTGAATGAAAAACACAGGAGCAGCAAAATGGGTCTTCTTTGTTTTACATTATTGAGGCCCTCCCATATGATGTGGTAGCATAATAACATTTGTTATTTGCATACTTACATATTGTGTAACCTGTAATGAATTATGTAAGCAAAGAATACTTAATCAAACAAAATATTTGCATTAATATTCAATTATTACTGAAATATTATGTATACAACAGCTAAAACATTCTTTGGGAACAAGAAAGAAAATAGAAGCGAGGAAGCAAATCAACCATGGAAGTGAGTCACATGTACTTTGTGGTGGAGTTAGACAAAAGGCAGAGCTTGGGGTGTTGGTACTTAAGGATGCCATCAACTGCAAATCATTTGAAAGCTGACCAGTGTGAATTTTGAGAATCATTTTCAATTCAGTTTTCCAAATCCAGTCAGCTACAGTATATTTGTCTTCCAGTTTCAGCTCTATATGTATGTAATATATTGGATTTGATATTTAGGTGAGGAAAATTGATCCCACTCCATCACCTTCTTGTCCAAAGATACAGTCTGACCCCTGCTCTCTCACCGCCCTCACTCTGTTTTTTGCAACTATGCATGCTGGTAAATAATGTGAGCCATATGTTAAATTGCAAGTTGTGTGTTAAACCAAAAGTACAGCATGGGTGATAGAGAATAATTCCATATGATGAATAATTAAAATGAAATGTATGGGAAAATTTAATAGGCATTTTTCCATTAAAAACCAAACTTGATGATGTCAGGGAAAAAAAATAATTCAAGGAAGACATTCTCTACAAAAATATTCATATGGCCATCACAGATTTGTCTAGCTTTTGGATATAAACAAACAAATACAAACAGTACATAATACTTTGAACCCATACCTGGAGTCTGAATTAGATGAAAATGCTAAAATTGAAAAATGCTCTATTCCTCGTCCCACCCTGTCTCCTGCAAGAATGCTGTCCCTTTCTCTCAATTCCTCCGCCTCCACCGCATCTGCTCTCAGGATGAGGCCTTTCATTCAAGGACAAATGAGATGTCTTCCTTTTTTTAAAAAAAAGGGACTTCCCTTCGTCCATTATCAACTCTGCCCTCACCCCATCCCCCTACCAGCCCACCAGGGGTAGAGTCCCCCTGGTCTTCACCTATCACCCTCCAGCCTACAGATCCAATGTATAATCCTCCGTAACTTCCGCTACCTCCTACGGGATCCCACCACCAGACACGTCTTCCCCTCCCCCCCCCACTCTCGGCTCTCCGCAGGGATCGCTCCCTACGTGACTCCCTTGTCCATTCAACCCCCCCATCCCTCCCCACCGACCTCCCTCTGGGCACTCATCCCTGCAAACGGAAGAAGTGCTACACCTGCCCCCACACTTCTTCCCTCACCACCATCCCAGGCCCCAGACAGTCCTTTCAGGTGAGGCACCACTTCACCTGCGAGTCAACTGGAGTGATATACTGTATCCGGTGCTCCCGATGTGGCCATTTATACATTGGGGATACCTGCCGCAGGATGGGAGACCTTTTCGCCGAACACCGGCGCTCAGTCCTCCAGCAGTGGCGGGATCTCCCTGTGGCCACACACTTCAATTCCACAGACCACTCCCACTCCGACATGTCTGTCCATGGCCTCCTCTACCGTCATGATGAGACCACAAGCAGGTTGATGTAGCAACACCTTATCTCCCGCCTAGGTAGCCCCCTACCTGCCGGAATGAACATTCAACTCACAGACCTCCATTGATACCCCTGCCCCCTCCCTTACCCCATCCCTATCTATAATTTTAGTCTGGTTCTCTTTCTCTCTCTTTTTCCTCCCTCACTATAATCTCCCCCAACCCTACCTTTCTTTCTCTTTTATTTCCCATAATTCTCTACCTTCCCCCTAGCCCATTCCCCTCCAGCCTATCACTTCCCAGCTCTCTACTTCATCCCTCCCCACACTTCTTATTCCCCCTCGACCATCCTATGTTACTTCACTCCTGATGAAGGGTTTCGGCCCGAAACATTGTCACTACCTCCTCCCACAGATGCTGTCTGGCCTGCTGAGTTCTGCCAGCATTTTGTGTTTTTATTTTTCTGAATTAGACGTAATGTTTGTTAGCAATGATGCAAGTGCTGTAGAAAGAAGCACTAACACAGCATGTGTGATTGCTTACAGCAAGCAATCCACTGTGAGCATAAGCTACAGCATCTGTAGAAGCAATAAACTGAGAACTGTATAACCTCCCGTGAAAAGAAAGAACTGTAATACATTCAGTAAATGTGCACACATTTGGTAAACAGAAAACATTTCATAAATGTATCTATTTCAAACAAAGTAGTATAAAGGAAAATTGTGTGTTCTACAATACAGTATGATCCAGAATATCTGATAATGAAAAGCACACCATTTTTCAGCTGGGCATAGAAGCATTAGATAATGTTGATTAGGATGATGCTGACATGATCAGAATGATTAAAAATGATTTGAACTTGGTAAAATGGTAACAACACAGGAAACACAGTTCAAAGAGAAGTCATTGGACCATAATTCTACAAGACAGAGGAGCACAATCAGTCCACTCAGCTCATCAAATCGGCTCTGTCATTCCAACACGGCTGATTAGTTATCCTACTCACCTTATTCTCCTGACTTCTTCCCTGTGACCTTTACGCCCAACTAATCAAAAACCTATCAACCTCCACTTTAAATATACTCAATAACTTGAACTCCACTGTTGTCCTTAGAAATTAATTCCATAGATTCACCACTCTCTGTTTAAAGAAATTCCTCAGCATCACTGTTCAAAATAGATGTGCCTCTATATTTTGAAGCTGTGCCCTTTTGTCTTTGACTCACCCACAATAGGAAGAATCCTCTCCACATCCACTCTATATAGACCTCTCAATAGTCAATAGCTTTCAATGAGATCCCCCTCATTCTTCTAAACTCTAGTGATTACAAGCCAGAGCGAGCACATGCACCTCATACACTAACCTTTTCATTTCTGGAATCACTTTCCTGTCCCTCCTCTAGACCAGAATGCTGGTACATTCTTTCTCAGATAAGGGGCACAAAACTGCTCCCAATACTCCAACAGAGTTCTGAACAATACCTTGTTAAGTCTTAGCATCACATCCTTCCTTTTATAGTCCAGTCCTCTTGAAATGAATGCTAATATTGCATTTGCATTTCTTAACACAGATTCAACCTACAAGTTAACCTTTAGGGAATCCCGCACAAGGACTTCCAAGTCCTTTTCCACCTCTGTTTTTTATATTTTCTCCCCCTTCAGAAAGAGGTCAAAAAAGAGTTCTATTTAGAAAATAGAAAATATCTTTATTCCTTCTACCAAAGTGCATGACCATACACTTACATACACCCTCATCTTTGTCCTGCTCACATCATCAGTACAATTCCATTCAACTCAGTTACCAGACTACCAGAGTGCTCAGTTTAGTATTATTCTTGGATCAGACCTCTTTACAGTTAGCTATTTTCCAGGTGGACAAAAGAGCTGACTTCTGGAGATGAGGTGAGAATTAGTGACCTTGAAGGAGCAAAATATTTGGCAAAATTATTAGATTGAATTTGACACTATTAAATCTGTTTCAACTTGCTAAAAAAGTGAGTTCAAAAATCACTGATAGGTTTGTAGTAAATGCAGGTCAAGGGGTAAACATTTTACTGGTTTTATACAAGTCTCACATAAAAGAAGATACTTGTAGTTGGATTTGTTGAAGATGGATAGTCCTAGCTCTAGAATTTCACTGTTGGAGTGTTCTAATTCTTGATTTGCATATCTGCTTTAGGGACCGTCAGTGCATGGAGTCAGCAGTAGTAATGCTGTTCATAACTTGACAAAAACTGAAGCCACCCACAATTCCAAGCAACAAGACATGCTTGACAATCCACGTCTTGAACCTAAGAGAATCTAGTCACTTATGCTGCCCATTCAATGACACCACCATTGCTGAGGGTCCTAATGACACATCCTAGAGAAACATTATCAATAGAATCATAACTGGACCAACCGCATAAATATTATGGCTGCAGGGACTGGCTCTTCTGTAAGGAAAATCTCATTTTCAGCATTTCATTATACAAGTATAGGCATGAATCAAGAGTGTGCTGGAATACTCTCCACTTAGCTGAAAGAGAGGAGATCCAACAACATTTGTAATATTTGAACCATCTAGGATAAAAGTACCATTTAATTTGCAATTTATTGACTACCCTTACTGTTTCAAAATCACAAGTTCTCAACATTGAACGAATGCTTCGTTTTGAACAATGAGGAGTGCCAAAAATGGGCCCTAAATAAATTTGAAAGCAACACCTGGAGATGCATAAAACTCCCACACATTTCTGAAGACGATAGAACAAAATGGGTGGAGTGCAAATATCAAATATAGGATGTTGAGGAAAGCTCTCGGCTTGAAACGTCGAATGTTTTCCATAGATGCTGCTTGGCTTGCTGAGTTTCCCCAGCATCATTGTGTGTGTTGCTTTGAATTCCAGCATCTGCGGATTTTCTCTTATTTGCTGACTTCTGTGCAAACTTAATGCCACTGATAAAGGTAGGTCTTTCTGTCCTCAGAAAAGGAACTAATCACTCTTAGTGGTCGATATTAAAAACACTAATCAGATTTATAAACACGAGGGAAGTCTGCAGATGCTGAGTATCTTGAGCAACATGCAAAAAATGCTGGAGGAACTCAGCAGGTCAGGCAGCATCCATGCAAATGAATGAACAGTTGACATTTTGAGCTGAGACCCTCCTTCACTGGAAAGGAATGGAAAAGATGTCTGAATAAAAAGGGAGTGGGAGGGAAATGAGGATAGCTAGAAGCTGATAGGTGAAGCCAGGTGGGTAGGGCAGGTAAAGGTCTGGAAGGAAGGAATCTGTTGGAACAGTAGAGGGACAGAATAAAGAAGCGATCCTGGGGAGGTGATAGGCAAGTAAGCAGAATTAAGATGATGGAGTGGGGAATTGAAGAAAAGGGGAGAGGGTTGGATTTTTTTCACCCAAAGGAGAAATCAATATTAATGCCATCAGGTTGGAAGGAATCAGAATTCCCCAGAAATGCTCCCCAACTCTTCATCTGCTACATCGATGACTGCATTGGTACTGTTTCTTGCACTAATGCCAAGCTCATCAATTTCATTACCTTTCCCTCCAACTTCCATGCTGCTCTTAAATTCAGTTGGTCCATTTCTGACACATCCCTTCTCTTTCTCGATCTCTCTGCCTCTACCATGGGAAACAAATGTCAATCAACATCTTTTACAATCTTGTCAATTCCCACAGTTTTCTTGATTATACCTCTTCCCATCCTGTCTCCTGTAAAAATATTATTCCCTTTTCTGAGTTCCTTCATCTGCACTGTATCTGTTCCTAGAATGCAACTTTCCTTTCCAGGACATGTCCTTCTTCTTCCACCATTGGTGCTACCCTCACCTGCATTGCCTCCATTTCCTGAATATCCATGCTCACTCCATCTTCCCATCGCTTTAACAATGATTGAGTTCCTCTTCTCCTTACCTACCACCCTATGAGCCTCCACATCCAACATATCATTCTCTGCAACTTCTGCCAGCTCCCAAGGGGATCCTACCACCAAATGTATCTTTACCTCCCCCCCAAACCCCAAAATTTCTACAGGGATTGCTCCACCAATGATTCCTTTCTCCATTCACGCCACACCATTAAACTCCCTCCTGGCACTTATCCCTGCAAACAGCCAAAGTACTACCCCTGCCCATTCACCTCCTCCCTCACCTCTATTCAGGGCCCCAAACAGTCCTTTCAGGTGAGGTAACACTTCAGCTGCAAATCTGTTGCGTAGTCTACTGTGTCTGGTGCTCCCGATGCAGACCCCTCTACACTGGTAAGACCTATTGTAAATTGGGGCACCATTTTGTTAAGCACCTCTGCTCCATCAGCCGAAAGCAGAACTTCCCATTGGCCAAACATTTTAATTCCAATTCCCTTTCCAACATGTTGGTCCATAGCCTCCTCTGGTGTCACAATAAGGGTGAAAGAGCTAAACCTTATATTCCATCTAGGTTGTCCCCAACCTGATGGTATAAATATCAGTTTCACCTTCTGGTTAAAAAAAAACATGATCTCCCCTTCCCCTCTTCTTTTATTCCCTACTTTGGTCTCTTAACCTCTTCTTGTCTGCCTATCTCCTCCCCTTGGGTACACCCCACCCTTCCCTTTCTCCTATGCTCCACTCTCCTCTCCTATCAGATTCTACCCTTTCCAGCTCTTTACCTTTCCTAACCACCTGGCTTCACCTGTCACCTTCTAATTATCCCCCTACACCAACACCCCACCTTTTTTTTCTGGTGTCCTTCTTCTTCCTTTCAGTCCTGAAGAAGTCTCTTGGTCTGACACAATGACAGTTTATTCCTTTTCATAATTGCTGGCTGACCTGCTGTATTTCTCCAGCATTTTGTTTGTGTTGAATCAGATTCATATATGGATTGATCTGAAAGCCAAATTGAAGAGGAGTTGGTTTCAGTGGTGTACAGGTTGAGTATATTTCAGGCATAAACAATGGAATTTTTGCAGGTCCTCTGATATCAATTCCAGTTGTTTAATACCCAGATTTGCAACCTCTAGTTTTAAATAGCAGGCCCCTGAGGACCAGTAGCTTCAAGAACAATATAATGTAATTGCAGGAGAAGCTACAACAACCATTTTCCAGAATGTAGCTCTAGAGAACTTAGACCACTGCCTTCAGGTACTGACAGTGGACAAAACTGTCAAGGACTTGATTACTTCTAGCTTAGTATTCAAAAAAGTTAAAGAAAATTTACCAGTACAAAATAAAACCACTAGAACAATCTCCAACAATTAAAATATTAAAGCAAATTTAAGATAATGCAGAATTATCTGAACTTATCTTTGTCCCTTGTGTCCCATCTTTTCCATCCATACTGTATAAGTAGGCAACTTGCCCGGCGAGTCTCCTCTAGATTGCCTCCAAAGCAGATATACTCTCTTTTTTTAGGTAAGTGGGTCAAAATTGCATAATATTCCGGATGAGGCTTCAACAATGTTCCATAAACTCCAGCAAAGCATCCCTTTTCTTAACCTCTAAACCCTCTGCAATTAAGGCCAACCTGCCATTTATCTTTTTGGACTAACCTGGTACCATAGTGTGTTTCATGCCCTAGAACACCCTGATCCCTATGACCTTCATTCAGATAATAATCAGCCCTTTGATTTCTCTTGCTGATAAGCATGACCTCACAGTTGCACACTTTAAACTCCATTTACCACATTTTCACCCAAATACTCTCTCTAGATTAAAATGAACTCATTACAGCATGTCCTTGCACACAGTTTCATACCATAGGCAAACGTGGAAACAGTGCATTTTATTTCTTCTACACTACATCCCACCTAATCTAGAGCAGCTTACAATGGTCAATTAACCACCACATTATTGGAAATGCACAAGTACAGAGAGAACATGCAAATGCTACATACATAGCACCTGGGGTTTGGATTATGTCAGGGTCCCCAGAGCTGTAATGTAGCTGTTTCACTATACCAGCCTTTATACACTCCTAAAATGACTTCCATGTGCTATTGAGTACATCTAGGGGCTGTTTCCCTCTTCCCAACAAGCTCTTATTCCTCAAGAAAGCTATGCTGTGTGTTGCCATTGTCCAGCTTCCATTGGGACTGCGGATCTAAGAGGTGATGATTTGGAATCCAAGAAAGAAATTGTGAGGAAAATGCGATTTTAAGTTATGAGGTTGAGAGGTAACAGGATCAGCTATAGAATGTATTGAAAAGGCAATTATTTTAACACACACAAAATGCTGGTGAAAGCACTGTCGATGTTTTGGGCCAAGACCCTTAGGGACTGACGTCAACAGTGCTTCTTCCTATAGATGCAGCCTGGCCTGCTGCATTCCACCAGCATTTTGTAGGTGTTGGTTGATTTTCCAGCATCTATAGATTTCCTCGTGTTAGGGGATTATTGTAGTGGCTTTGGGGGAAAAATAGGAGTTTTCAAAGAATAGAAACCATTTGTCCAAGCATGACTTAGGAATCATGAACTTGGGGCTCTCATTATGAACTACTCATTTTATTTGATTTTTATTTCCTATTTGTTATTTTAATTTAAATACTGTATTATTATGTATTGCAGAGTACTGTTGTTGCAAAACAAGAGTGATATTAAACCTGATTCTGGTTCTGATGAAGGAAAATTGGGCTGACAGCAGTTTACGGAAGTGAGGTGAAATGCGTAGATCGTGGGTCTTATGGACTCATTTATTTTATACATACTATTTGGAAAAGGAAGGGGTGAAATTAAAAGAAGATGCTTTAGGAGTAGAGCCCTCAAGTGTCAACTTGCCTCACACGGTTGTGATATGGATATTATAAGAAATACAATCAGTGCCTTTGTTGCAAAAGTAAAAAGGCAATACCTGCTTCTGTACTATAAATGATCAATAATTTAATCAGTGACCTAATATATTTGCAGAATGCTGTCAGGGAACCTTAATGTAGAAATTGGAATCTTCAGTGAAGGATAATCAATAAAATTTAAAAAAATAAAAGATGTAAATTTTGGATTTGTATTTCCCCAAAAATAAGATGTCCCAGACACAAATAAATGCCAACACAAAATTAAAAAGGCCCATCCTCAAATACAGCAAGAAATCTTACACTTCATACAAAAGTGCAAAGTGACACTGTGTTTAGGAGACAGTTAATAGGAATTATAACAAAATGATGTGACACACCTTCCATGTGCAAAACATTATAATCCCTAAGTACAACATTAAAACTAAATCAGGCAATATTGAGTAATATCCTTATTGAATGTCTCATTTTGAGATGTGTATGCTAAAATTAACCATCTTTCATGATTTCTTATTACATCTGAAGTTGATTGCAGTTTCCCACATAATGTTTTCATCTACAGAAATGTAGCTGTTTTTGCTGCAGTCTGATTTAGTGATCGTAGCCATGCTTAACTGTGCTCTCTCTGGGAACAAACTATACTCCTTCTATCAATAGTGAAATTTATTGTTTTATTTGTTTGTGATAGTGACCAAAAGCTTCATGGAGATAAACAAAAGAAAGGGAAATTCACTGCAGCATAGTTTTCATATTCTTTTCACAATTCAGTCAATTTCTTCTGAATGCCCCAGGTTAATATTTGATTCTTTCTAACTTTTCATCATATTGAAGACTACTACATATTTATGCAGTTAAGATTATGAGAGCAGCCTGTAACTTCAGTTCCAGATTTGGCATCAATATTCCAGAGGGCTCTTATTGATGTCATTAACCTTCATTTTAACTCCAAATCTAGTGAGACTGCTGTTTGTATCATTATCCATTTTCATCTATTCTAATTTAACCTTTCTTTATTACAGCCTTGTCAACAAGCTGGTAATCTTCATAATGAAGCTAAGTCATTATACACAGGGCCATCATTCTGTTTTGGACATGGAGCAGTGAATGCAGTTTTCTTTAGCTGTATTTGTTAATGCCTGTTTTTCAGCACAGTTTGCAGAAGGCTATCTTTGATGGGAGTTGAACTGGTTGAACTTACCAATCCTTGTAGAGAGCTAATTTATTAGTTTGTTTCTATGTTCTCCCTTAATCAACTATTTTAATTTTCTTGGTGGAAGTCTTACACACAGTCGATGACTGAAATATGCTGTCCTGTTTGGTTCTCCTCATTTAACATAAAGTCTGATCAATTGCTGCTGACTGGAAATACTGTTCCAATCTCAAGCTTCCTGCTGTTGGATTGTTACAGATTGGTTTCTGGCATTGCTTTGAGCTCCATCAAAACAAAGTTCTGCAACTATGCCCACCTGCTATGCAGCCAGCAGGCAGCTTTGTTGGATATGTTTCAGAACCTGAGAAATCAGGAATTGGCAGGTGTAACTTACTCTGTTGCATAATTTCTTAATGATATCTCTTTGGTGTTGTTTGTTGATCTCTTTGAAAATATTGTGAGCTTGCTGGCAGCAAGATGTGACGGCCTTGTCCTGTAGTGGACAGGGACAAAGCCTGGACTTTAAATGAACAACGAACAGTATAAAGGAAAGCCTCTTGTATGTTCTTTGTCTCCTGAGCATTACCCACAAATTTCCTTTTATACATTAAAAGAAAATTCCACAACCTACAGACTTGCTTTCAAGGACTCTGCATTTTGTATTCTCAATGCTATTTATTTATTTGCACAATTTGTTTTATTTTGCACTTTGGCTTTCAATCTTTGTTTATGCATAGCTTCATAAATCTATTGTATTTATTTTCCTGTAAATGCAAGAAAATTAATCTCAAGGTGTTGTACTGTATACGTACTTTGATAATAAGTTTACTTTGACTTTGAATATACTTTGAAAATCTTTATTTAACATTAACTTTGGTAAGTAAGGATATAACTTTCTACTATATTAAATGAAACATTTTCAATTATTTCATGAGTATATTTTTGGTGATTCCACACTATCTTATACTGTACTAGCAACTTGGAAAGGCTGACTATTAAGAAATTGAATTACTAGTTCTGAAAGTTATCACATTGATCCTTAGCCAGTGCTGCATTATCTGATGTTAGTTAATCTCCAAATTTTGTCATCCTTGTCAGGGGAAACAAAAATTTGGCCTGAATCATAGGTTGACCAATGTGAGCAGTATAATTGGACATAAAATACCTTTTGAGCACTAGTTTAATGGTACCAGAATTGTTTCACACATACTCATGCTGTTAAGGATATATTGAATTTAATGTAGTCAATTTCAATATCTGTATCAATTTAAGATCCTGCAATAGTGTATCATCATGACAATTACTATTTAACATTTCAACAAGAAGGAAATGAGCTCTTTAAATGATGCAGGTGGGTTGCAAAACCACAATGGCAAAAGAAAAGAGTAATCGAACTGTGCAGAAAACCTGGTAGCTCAAGGCCATCTGAATCTTTGATGAGTTACTGAGGTATGGTAATCCATGATGTAGAGTGTTGCTCCTCATCTCCTGCTAAGAAATAAACCTGGAGCCATAAGAAAAATCTGAACATTCTCATCAGCTACTAAGTTGTTTCTAACTAAGTCCAAAAGAAGGCAAGTATTATTCAACAACTAACTCAGCAGGTCCAGCAGCATCCAGGAAAGAAAAACAAAATTATTATTTAAGGTTGATAAGCATGTCAAAATTGATGAAGGATCACCAACTTGAACTGTTGACTTTGTTTTTGTCTCTGCAGGTGATGACTCGCCTGCTGAGCATTTCCAACACTTCTTTATTTTAGGCTTCCAGCACCTGCAGTATTTTAGTTTTAATATGACCAGAGTCCAATATCAGAAACTAAAGTAAAACTGTGGTGGAATTGTTTGCTCTTGTCATTCTGTGCTGTGGAAGCAGTTGTTCCAATGTCCCAGAAATGTTTTAAAACACGCTACAGGGAGTGCTTCCTGATTAAATATTTTGTGTTATATAGTTCCAACTAAAAGAGGAACACAAAGATTAATAGCATCAGTGTACAGGCCAGGATGATAAATTTAAGAAAAAAAACTACCAAAAGTAGATCAAGCAAGCTAGTATCATTTCCGTTTAAGACAATGAACAGTGTTTATAAATTAGTCTTCTCCTTGGATTTCCCACCAGTAGCCTTCGTCACCTTTCTGCTCCTCATTGCTCTGCTGTTTTTAAGCCTGTCGCATGTCCTCTGCACATTTCAGTTTTTAAAACCTGATACCATTTGTTGCTTCAACTTTTCCTAATGATGAGAAATTAATACCTCTCCAACTTCATTTAATGAGCCTCCTCATGTGAGTTTCTCGAGTTCTGCACAGTTCAAATTTTATTTCAGTAAACAATTAATCTTTTTTTAACTGATTTACATTCTTAATTAAATTGGCTGGCATGCTATCCTTCCAGCAAGGATATAATTTTGGCCAAACATTCTTTTTTAAATAAAAAAAATGTTGCAAAGGATTCCTATGCTCACAGCAGCAACTACAGATAGTTACTCCTCAGCTTTCATAAACAAACTCAGAATGCATGTGTCAAAGCTGGTGTAACATCCTTATTCACAAAGTCAGAACCAATGAACAACTGACTGACTCATTAAATGTAGCATAAGTACAATGATGCTGCCTGGACAGTAATTATTAAAAGCAGAAGGCAAGAGGTAAGACACATGACCTTTCAGGACTGCTCTTGCCATTCAATAGCAATTCCTCTTCCTATATGGTTCTTAAATGCCACGATTCACAATCTGAAGTAAAAGAATATCTTGGTATCAACCCTCTCTATAATACTGCTTCTCTCAGTCTTAAATGGACAATCTTCTTTTCAGTAATGGTGATCACTTGTCTTGGGACCCCAAGCCAGGAGAATATTCCTCCAGATTTTTACCTGCCACTGAGTTACTGGTTGACTATATTTGCGCTATAGTGTTATTTCCATTGTGGTCCCAGGCACATTCTTCATTTTGGAACAACACAATGTTGGAGGAACTCAGCAAAACAGGCAGTATCTATGGAGGGGAATAAGCACTTGATATCTTGGTGTGAGGCTTTTCATGCAGTCCAGTTCTGATGGAGGATCTCGGCCCAAAATGTTGACTGTTTACTCTTTTCCATAGATGCCTGCTAAGTTCCTCCAGAATTTTCGGTGTGTTGCTTTGGACTTTCAGCATCCGTAGATTTTCTTATGTTTGTAAATAGCTCACTGGTCAGGTTGTGAACCAGAAAACTCTTTTGTATGCACTACATGAGTTTATGTTTCATAATGTTACTTCAACTTTGACTTGCACTTCACAAGTGAGGTTCAAAGATCTCTCTTGATTACTGGACTAGACTTACTTTATCCACCTCCAGATTATTGATTTATACTTTGTTCCAGAGTCCCATCCATGTTTCTAGTCATTTGAATCCTTGTAGCTGCTGTCAAACAGATCTTACGTCTTTGTTTTAAAGACTGTGCTTTAAGTTTAATTTTCCAAGCTTTATTATTTTAGATAATGTTTCTTTGTAGACCTTGCAGCAATACACTCTTTATGGAAAAACAGAAGAAAATCAGGGAAGTTTTGGAAACTGAAATAACAAGCAAAAACATAGAAGCTGTCTTTATGGATAGAGAAGAAAGGGGTAACCTATAAGGAAATGTATGAAATTCCTCACCAAAGTGAGAGGCAGAAAGCTTGAAAATCTCATGGGAGCAAAATAATTCA
This sequence comes from Hypanus sabinus, assembly GCF_030144855.1. Lineage (NCBI taxonomy): Eukaryota > Metazoa > Chordata > Chondrichthyes > Myliobatiformes > Dasyatidae > Hypanus > Hypanus sabinus. The sequence continues at coordinate 40,731,597 of NC_082719.1, read as the reverse complement.
CTGCTGGAACTTGACTGTGATTTCCCAGCTATGCACAGAAATTGGGCTCTGGAGTACAATTTTGGCTCAAGACCCAGCAGTTATATGAGGAAGTTAACACAGAAACGATGAACCCATTGATTTGAATGGAGGGAAATGACTGCAATGTTCAAAGAAATGGAAGATATATATTACTCTTTTTTTCCTGGATTGAGTTTGCTTTAATTTTTTATTGTCTAAAGTGTATTGAATGTGCTTGTACATTTGGAGACATTTTAATGACTTGAAGATTTTAATTGGTCCATTGTTTTTGTAATAGGTTTTGAAAGTTCCTCAATGTCAGTGCTATTTGAAAACATTTAAGGTCCTTGACAGATTTGATCACAGACTATGTTGAGCCATAGCTTAGTCAACTGTCAAGGTCTGTTCGGTTGCCGTACAGGCAATACTAGTTTTTTTGGTAACACATACCAAAAGATGTTTTCTGTGAATATTTCACAAAAGGAGTTCGGAGAAAAGGTAACATTGTACTTGCTACACAACTCAATGATGAGCTTAAGAGGTGAAAGTAAGAACATCAATTTTTCTCCACACACTTCTGTCCCAAACAGTTAATATTTCAACATGTAAACTCAATCAAAACTCAATCATCTAGAAAACTAGAATGTTAATGATTCCCTTTGATGGGTGCTACCTGATCTATGAATAGTTACAGAAATTCCTGCTTTTATTTCAGGGAACCATTGAGCAATTAAACTGGCATATACTTTGTGAGATATAATACTTATTACAAAGTGACAGAACAACTTAAAAATGTTCAGGGTTAGTCACACATATTTCTAGATGGTAGGTCTCCAAGTGGCTAAAGAAAAGTGCTGATGAAGAGTTGAGGTTACGAGTAAACAAAAGTAAGTGCAGGCATAGTCACAAAATCAAAGTCAGGTTTTAAATGTATTCTCAGAAGCCTATTGCAGGCTTTCTCACTTACTTTCTCACTTACTCCTGATTTACTGAATGGTGAACCTTCCATATTTGATAAATGTGGGTTTTCCATATACCCACAAAAGGGGATTTTACCTGCACTGCAGGTCTCCAAAACGGGAAGGTCTTGATAAATTGCATGGCAAGTTTTGACCATGAATGATATTTTTCCCTAAAGTATATCAAGGGAAAATGAGTTATGAGGAAGAAAATAGTTCCCCCCCCCCCCCCCACTGAAAAATCAGCGTAATTTTTCATGATTATTTCTCCTCTGTTTATTCATATTCAGGGAACAAGTTGGAAAGGCATTTGTTTTGTTTTGATTAATTTCTGTAGTTACAAAATGTAACAGTGGCTATGAGGTAGTTTTAAGATGAACCTGAGACTACTACCTACCTGATGAAGTACAGCGAGGCATTCAAGTTTAAAAAAGGAAGCACAACAGGTTTTTCTTTCTTCACAAAAGGCAGAGATGGTTGAGTTTAAAAAAAGGGCAAAAAATGGATGAAATTCATGGATTCATAAAAAAGTGAGTACTAGTCAATGATAATAATAAATAAAATAAAAAGTAAGCAGAAATGGCTGGCTACATCAGAAATATAGATGTGTTCAATTGAATAAAAGACAACTAGGTGTTGTATATTGAGCAAATTGAGCAGCATTTTGAAGCAAATGAAATAGCAAATGAAAAGTGAGTGCCAGATTTGCTGAGTGTATTGTGTGAAAGGCATACAGTTTGCTTGACTGCTTCAACCAAACCAGCAAAAAGGAGCTTTACTGATATCATGAGAGTAATGCAGGAGCAATTGGAACAGAAACCATTGTTTATTGCAGAACACTTTAAGTTTCATAAGCAGAATCAAAAGGTAAGAGAGTGTATTCCAGCTTACAAGGCTGACTGAAATGAATAAATTGTCTGAGCATTGCCTGTTCAGTGATGGCCTCAGTCCCCAATACTACAAGTTGCATTGTAAGGACAGAGGTGGGAAACTCAAAAGTTAACAAATTGCTTATGAATCAGCATGGTTCAGTGGGAACCGTGAATCATGAATCAGTGGGAGGAGCCCACTGGCATACTTTTATAAGAGCTGCTAAAACCAAAATTTATTATATGCCTCTTTGAATAAGCATTTGGGAAAGTATTTATATCATTTAACACTAGGAAATGTTGCAGACAAATTTCTAGCATCTCTTTTAGGGCAGCATCTATTCATAAATGACAAGGCTGATGGAATAGGAAAGGGTACATCCAGATTTTGCTGAAGGTACAAGGCCAGCAAAAATACATAACTCTGTAGACAAAGTGATATTTGTAGGTTAAAAGAAAAAGTAAAACATGGTCAAATATGAAATTATCTACATTGGATCTGAAAGTAGAAAATAGAGTATTGTCCAAATGGAATAAAGGTAGAAACAGACTAAAGGGACATGAGCATCATGAAAATATCTTGGACATGTAAGAAAATAATCGAAAAGGCAAGGGCCTAGTCAGATCCCATTTAGATTGTGTGAGCATTTCTGGGAATCATAACTTAGAAAATATTGACCCTGGAGGAGATAAAAGAAATGAATTATACTGGGATTCCAAGGGCTACACTATAACTGGTTATTACACAAACTGGGCTGCTTCTTGAAATTTCCAAGGTTGGGCAATTTGATGAATGTTTTTGAAATAAGAGAATGGAGGAAAGAGGGGGAAGTTATTTCTGCTCATTGAACAGACTAGAGTTAGTAATCATGATCTATACATAGTAGTCAGGTGAGGCAGCAGGCACTGCAAAATGCAACACGTGGTGACAGTTTGGAAGTTTTTATTTTCACAGGTGATTCTAGACAAATTCTTCATGTTAAAACAGATATTTTCAGTTTTTGTTAACCAATGGTATTAATGATAATTGGACAGCTGTTATGATGTAGGTTACATGGTAATAATGATTTCATTGAATAGCAGGTCAGCATTGAGGAAATTAATGTGGTACACCTATTCCTATGTTCCCATTTTCTTTCTCCCTTCAGGTCCAAACCATTATTATCAGATCTGTTCAACCCATTCATTGCTCAAAACCTCTTTCCTCTTTACTCACCTGCATAAATGGAGGGAGAAGTATATCACTGCCCACTCACCTGTCCCATCAAGCACATTTTATCCTGCCTTTGACAGTGCTTGCAGATTCCACACTAATCTCATCAGCTACCTCAGAACCCTGCAAAGTGGGTCATCCCACAATCAAAAGAATTGCCCAAGGGAGAGCTATTGAAAAACAAGAAGATAAAGTGCCATGTTCTTTGAATTCTAAGAAAGGGTCCAAGTAGAAGTAGTGATAAATGTATCTTCCTGTATACTAGAAATAGATTCAGATTTATTTATTTATCTCATGTACATTGAAATATACAGTGAAATGCATGGTTTGCATTCACAAGCAACACAATCTAAAAATGTGTTGGGTGGGGTCAGCCTGCAACATAACAACACCAACAGCACAAGAAACAACAATGTAACAGCAGCAACAACAGCAAAACAAGTCCCTTTCCTCCAACACACCCATGCACCTACACAGTTGGGATTTCAGTGCCAGGACAAACCACTCCAGGATCCTTGGATCTTTGACTCTCTGACTCACGCCATTGGATCCAGACCCTCACTTGCAGACTTGCAGGCATTGTACCTCCAACTTCCAGACACGCTGACCCAAGTCTTCGACTATCAGGTCTTGACGTCTGAACTTGTTGACTTCAATCAACAGCCTTTGAATTTTGATTGGTGTCAATTAGGCCTCACCAATCATGTAACTTCGAATTCTAAGCCTTAAATACTGGATTTGCAAGGACCTCTGACACTGGAATGTGCTCATTCAGGAGGACTTGAGTCACTGGCCCTCTTCCAAGGAGCCCATTATTCTCGGTCATTGAGCAAAGGGATCAAAGGTCTTTGTCCTTAGTGCCTGCTGACCTGACATTCATTCAAGGAATCACTGGCCTTCTAATTCAGAGCGCTCTCACTTGGATTCTGACACCCAACTCTTTATTAACTGCTCCTTTCTCTAACACCCTTCACACCTATCCCTAAATCCTAACCTGAACCCTAACTCCCCGTGCTGCCCCCAAAACCATCCCTATGATACTGTGTTGCCTTTATGGCAGTTATTTAGTTTATAATATTTTCACTTTAGTAAGTTGTTTGTTAGCATTGTAGTTAAAGTTAGGATTGTTTAAAGTAAATTTGTTGTCTGTGATATATCGTGGCATGCGATGACATCACATCTGGTTTCGCCGCATCTTGTGAGAAAATACCGGTTTGGAGAAACGGGAAGGAGGGGGCTCACATGTGCAGGATCAGCACAAGAAAAGTTTTCTCTCTATGCACTAGAAACATAGTGAAGCAACGCCGTAAGTCATGAGATAATTGATAAGTTGAATTAGAATGTTAACACCAATTCTGTTAAAAGTAACGACGGTCGATAAGGTTTATGTTTTCGTTAATTAAAGAGTTGCAGATAGTTTGTGTTGAAGTGTATTTAAAGCAGTCAATGGCATAGGTAGATTCTGACTGTATGCTGCACTTTAATGTAATGTAGTTGTTGTAGTTTTACTTTTGCAAGTAATTACAATGTAAATGTAATATCAAGAAGGAAACAAATGCTGTACAAATATTGTATTGTTTTGTCAACAGTTTTCACCATACGTTAATGTGGAAGAGTGAACAGTAAATGGTTAATCTTTCTGTGACCTCGTTTTCATTGACTACGGTTTACCTTGGTGTTTAGTTCGGCGTTCCGTTACACCCGAGCGAGAACACTACAGTGAAAAGGCGACATTATCGGGTGTTTCAGGTGCTGCAATGACAACTCGATCCAGCATCAAGTTGTTGTCACCCAGCGACAGGGGCAGTAGGGCATCATCAAGTAAGGCCGCCCACGCAAGAGCTAAAGCAGAATCCACCAAGGTGCGAGTGCGCTACACCAAACGAGAAGCAAAATTGAAAATGGAAGCGGCTGCCAGAGAAACCGAAAACCAAATGGAAGAAGCTGCCAGGGAAGCCAAAAACTGGAAGGAAGCGGCTGCCAGAGAAATGGAAAAGGCTGCCAGAGAAGCCCAAAACCAGTTGGAAAGGGCAAGGATAGTGGCAGAGTTAGAAGTCCTGATGCTGGAACGAGAAGAAGAAGCTGCCAGGATGGAAGCAGAGTTCATAGAAGATGCTGAAGAAATGTATGATCTGGTTGACGTAAAATCTACGTCAGAAAAGATCAGATTGGAACGCACAAGCGACTATGTCCAATCTCAAATAGACTGGAAGATTCATTCTTCCTCTCCATACTTATTCAATAATGCCCCACTTCATGAGGAGTCTCAGAGAGGCCCAATTGCATCACATCCATCCGAGGAAGACAATTTACCCTTGCAACTCTGCAATGAAGTCAAGAATGAAAGGGCTGATGACAAATACTTCTCGACACCAAACTTACCAGATTTGGCGAGAAGAGAGGCAAAGGCTGAATTCGGAACAGGAAATTCCATAACAGAGGTATGCCCTTTGTCATATACCCGCCGACATACTTCCCCAGCCCGCATGCCACTTGCAGTTGAAGCCATGGCACAGTATTTAGCACGATGAGATCTCGTCACTTCAGGACTGTACCAGTTTGATGATCAACCTGAAAATTACCATGCATGGTACTCCACATTCACCAACGCTATCGACGGAATCCAGCTCAAAGCAACCCAAGAGTTGGATCTTATGGCGAAATGGCTGGGAAAAGAATCATGCGAACAAGTGAGATGCATACGTTCAGTGTACATCAACAAACCCGAGCTAGCCTTAAGCAAAGCATGGGAGAGACTTCGGGAGGGCTATGCGGCCCCTGAAATTATTGAAGCGGCGCGATACCAACGTCTGGAAAATTTTCCTAAGGTGTCAGCCAAGGACCACACTACGTTAAGGGAGCTCGGAGATTTACTCATGGAGATTCAAGGCGCCAAAGAAGATGGCTACTCAACTGGTCTAGTATAACTAGATACTCCATCCGGGATTGGACAAATCGTAGACAAACTCCCATTTGGGCTGCAGGACAGGTGGGTGTCTGTTGCCTCAGAGTACAAAGAAGACCACAATGGTCAATTTCCTCCCTTTGAGTATTTCACTAAGTTTGTGTGCAAGGAGGCAAAGAAGCGAAACGTCCCTAGCATCATGGGTCCAGGAAGCAGTACAATTTACACCAAGCTGGATAAATCCTCTTCGAATAATTTCAACATTAATGAACCCGTCTCAGTTCTTAAGATTGAAGCCTTTACAACTAACCACGACCCTAGCAAGAATTGTCCATTGCATAACAAACCCCACCCCCTCAGAAAATGCAGAACGTTTAGGGAAAAAACCCCTTGAAGAGAGGATGGCCCTTCTCAAGGAGAAAAGAATATGTTTTAAATGCTGTTCCTCGACCTCTCACTTTGCTAGAGAGTGTACGATCGCCGTGAAGTGTCCGGAATGTAATAGCGCTAATCGCGATGGGGCCATGCATCCTGGCCCGTTACCACAAACCAACAACGCTCCTTCACCCCCACAACAGGATGGCGGGGAGGGAGAGGCTCACTCCAGGACAACTGTTGTCAGCTCGAGCTGTACAGAAGTTTGCGGTCAAGCTCAGTCAAGCCATTCTTGTTCAAAGATCTGCCTCACTAAGGTGTACCCTAAGGGATCCAAAGACAAGGCCATCAAAGCCTATGTAATTCTGGACGATCAGAGCAATCGCTCACTAGTCAGTCCAGAGTTCTTTAAATTGTTCAACATTGAGAGTGAGCAGTTCCCATACTATCTTAGAACTTGCTCAGGCAACATGGAAACTTATGGAAGGAAGGCAGAAGGCTTCCAGCTCGAGTCCCTGGATGGTAAAGTCGTCAACTGTCTCCCTCCACTCTTAGAGTGCAATGAAATTTTGAATAACCGCACTGAGATCCTGACACCAAGTTCAGTTCTACACCAGCCACATCTCCGCCACATCGCCAAACACATCCCAGAACTGGATCCAACAGCAGAAATACTCTTGCTATTAGGAAGAGATGTTATCCAGGTGCACAAGGTTAGGCAACAGGTCAATGGACCACACAACGTCCCCTTTGCGCAATGCCTGGATCTGGGCTGGGTGGTGATGGGAGAGGTGTTTCTTGGCAATGTACACAAACTGACAGTTAACACACTCAAGACCAATGTGCTAGAGAGTGGCCACCATTCAATTTTTCAACCCCGCACAAGTGTCACATGTATTAAGCAAGCATGACAAGGCTTTAACAAATGTAAAGTAACTGACGAAACGCTGGGTCAGACAGTCTTTGCTCAACTGAGCATGATAATAAACTTGCTCAATCAGCTCAAGATGCCATTTTCTTAAAGCAAAGGACACCAAGGTCTTCAGAGATGAAGCAAATAATGGGGTCGCCCCACTGCCTTTCAGAGAACCACGCCAGTGCTTGCCAAACAACAAAGAGCAGGCAGTCAAGCAGTTCATGCCCTTGCAAAAAACCCTGAAAAGGAAACCTGAGATGCAGCAACGCACCCGATTGACCCACGAGGTACTGTGCACACTAATGGCAGAGGTCACAGCCATTATAAATGCACGACCACTCCTACCCGTGTCTTCCGACCCGGAAAACCCCTTCATACTCTCGCCATCAATGCTCCTTACGCAGAAGGCAGGAGCTCCCCCTCCACCAGGGGACTTTTCTGATAAGGATTTGTACACAAAGCGTTGGAGACAGGAATATCTACCTTTGTTGCAACACAGACAAAAGTGGACAGAACCCTGCAGGAATCTTCAAGTTGGAGATTTAGTCCTGCTCAGGGACAAGCAAATCGTCCGCAACAGCTGGCCAATGGCCAGAATCACTGCTACATTCCCTAGTAGGGATGGACATGTCAGGAAGATTGAGTTGAAAACTACCGACCAAGGTGATGTGAAAATATACCAAAGGCCAGTTACAGAAGTCATTCTACTTCTACCTAAGGACCAATTTAGAGACTGAAATTTTGTATTATGTTCATTGTGACCGTACGAAGGTCAAGCAGGGAGTGTGTTGCCTTTATGGCAGTTATTTAGTTTATAATATTTTCACTTTAGTAAGTCATTTGTTAGCATTGTAGTTAGTTAGGATTGTTTAAAGTAAATTCGTTGTCTGTGATATATCGTGGTATGCGATGACGTCACATCTGGTTTCGCCTAGTCCTGTGGGAAAATACCGGTTTGGAGAGATGGGAAGGTGGGGGCGAGACATGTGCAGGATCAGCGCAAGAAAAGTTGTCTTTCTACGCACTAGAAACATCAGTGAAGCAACGCCGTAAGTCATGAGATAATCGATATGTTGAATTAAAATGTTAACGCCGATTCTGTCAAAAGTAATGACGGTCGATAAGGTTTATGTTTTCGTTAGTTAAAGAGTTGCGGATAATTTGTGTTGAAGTGTATTTAAAGCAGTCAATGGCATAGGTAGATTCTGACTGTATGCTGCATTTTAATGTAATGTAGTTGTTGTAGTTTTACTTTTGCAAGTATTTACGATGCAAATGTAATATCAAGAAGGAAATAAATGCTGTACAAATCATGTATTGTTTTATCAACAGTTTTCACCATACATTAATGTGGAAGAATGAACAGTAAACGGTTAATCATACTGCGACCTTGTTTTCATTGACTACAGTTTACCTCTGTGTTTAGTCCAGTGTTCCATCACACCTGAGCGAGAACACTACAGATACTAAAAAATAACCAGATCTGAGTCACAACCTCGAAGGACATTGCAGCTCAGTGCCATCTTGAAATAGGGGAAGAAGTCAGAACAAATGAATGCAAGGGACATAATTGGTCATCTGCAAGATCAGAATGGTAATCCTTATGTGGAGCCAAATGAAATAGGGGAGATCTTAAATGATTTTTTTGCATCTATATTTACCGAGGAGATGGACACAGAGTCTATAGAAGTGAGGCAAAGTGGCATCAGCTTTATGGATCCTATACAGATTACAGAGGAGAGGTGTTTGCTATGTTGAGGCAGATTAAGGTAGATAAATCCTCAGGGCCTGACAATGTGTTCCCTTGGACCCTGCTGGAGGCAAATGGAAAAATGGGATAAAAATGGCTGATGGAATTTAATGATGACAATGTGTAAGATGTTGCATTTTGGCTGGACCAACCAGGGTGGGTCTTACACAGTGAATGGCAGGATACTGAGAGTGCTGTAGAATAAAGGGATCTGGGAATACAGGTCCTCAATTCATTGAAAGTTGTGTCACATGTAGAGAAGGTCAAAAAGAAAGCTCTTGGCACATTGCCCTTCTTAAATCAAAGTGTTGAATACAGAAGATGGGATGTCATGTTGAAGTTGTCCGCTCCCTGCACAATAAAATGGACTATATCCGGCTCCAACGTAATACTCAGCAGGATTATAGAGTTTGCTCCGCGTTTGTCTTCACAGAGACATGGCTCACTGATGGGATTTCGGACGCTGCCATCCAGCTAGACGGGCTAGCTTTGTTTCATTCGGACAGAGATGCAGCTCTCTCCGGTAAGGCTCGCGGTGATGGCTTGTATGTCTACATCAACACGGAATGGTGTAAGAACTCTCTGCTGGTTTCCAGACACTGTTCATTGCTAGTGGAGTTTGTGGCTGTTAGATGTAGACCATTTTATTTGCCAGGAAATTCACCTCTGTCCTTATATTTGGTGTCTATATTCCCCCCCAGCGCTAATGCTAAGGAGGCGCTCAGCGAACTGTACGGGGCTATTAGCAAACTGCAGAACGCACACCCTGCTGGATTGTTTATTGTCACCGGTGATTTTAACCACGCAAACTTTGTCAGTGCTCCATAAATTCCACCAGTATGTGGACTTTGCAACAAGGAGGGAGAACATGTTGGACCTGGTTTACACAAACAGCCCTGATGCATACCGGGCGGAGCCCCGTCCCCACCTCAGTTACTCAGACCATATCTCTGTTATGCTAATCCCAGCATACAGACCGCTTGACAGGCGCTCCAGACCAGTTCAGAAGCAGGTGAAAACCTGGCCAGCAAGAGCCATCTCTGCTCTTCAAGACTGCTTTGAGCACACTGACTGGCACATGTTCAGGGAGGCTGCAACCGATGGCGACTCTACCAACTTAGAGGAGTACACGGCATCAGTGACAAGCTACATCAGCAAGTGCATTGATGATGTTACTCTGTCCAAGATAATCGCTAACCAGAAGCCATGGATGACCGAAGAGGTGCGTGCGCTGCTGAGGTCCCGCAATTCCACTTTCAGAGCAGGTGACAAGGCAGCTCTAACAACAGCAAGGGCCAAACTGTCCCGAGCCATCAGAGGGGCAAAGCGTGCACACGTCCAGCGAATCCACAGCCACTTCCAGGACAGCGGTGACATGAGGTGCATGTGGAAGGGCATCCAGGACATCAGCAACTACAGGACGACATCACCTGACTGTGCAGGTGATGCCTCCCTCCCAGAGGCGCTGAATAACTTCTACGCCCAGTTTGAGGCAGAAAATGACATGGCGGCGAGGAAGTCCACCCCTCTGCGAATGACCAGGTGCTGTGTCTCACCGTGGCTGATGTGAGAAGAACCCTGTGCAGGGTCAATGCATGGAAGGCTGCTGTACCAGACAACATCCCTAGTAGATTGCTCAGAGGATGTGCAGACCAGCTAGCAGGTGTTCTCACTGACATCTTCAACATCTCCCTGAGCAGCGCCACCGTTCCAACATGCTTCAAGGCCGCCACCATCGTCCCCATGCCGAAGAAGTCTTCAGTGTCCTGCCTAAATGACTACCATCCTGTTGAACTTACATCCATCATCATGAAGTGTTTCGAGAGGCTCGTCATGAGGCACATCGACACTCTGTTGCCCCCCTCACTGGACCCTCTTCAGTTTGTGTACCGTCCCAACCACTCAACAGATAATGCCATTGCCACCACCCTCCACCTGGCTCTAATCCACCTGGACAAAATAGACACATACGTTCGGATGCTGTTCTTAGACTTCAGTTCAGCATTCAACACAATCATCCCTCAGAAAGTGATTGGAAAGCTGAGACTACTTGGCCTGAACACCTCCCTCTGCAACTGGATCCTAGACTTCCTGACTGGGAGACCTCAGTCAGTCCGGATCGGGAGCAGCATCTCCAACACTATCACACTGAGCACAGGGGCCCCCCAGGGTTCTGTGCTCAGTCCACTGCTGTTCACTCTGCTAACCCACGACTGTGCTGCAACACACAGCTCAAACCACATCATCAAGTTTGCCGATGACATGACCGTGGTGGGTCTCATCAGCAAGAACAACGAGTCAGCTTACAGAGAGGAGGTGCAGTGGCTAACGGACTGGTGCAGAACCAACAACCTGTCTCTAAATATGAGCAAAACAAAAGAGATGATTGTTGACTTCTGAACATTGACGGCTCCTCAGTAGAGATCGTAAAGAGCACCAAATTTCTTGGTGCTCACCTGACAGAGAATCTCACCTGGTCCCTCAACACCAGCTCCATAGCAAAGAAAGCCCAGCAGTGTCTCTACTTTCTGCAAAGGCTGAAGGAAGTCCATCTCCCACTCCCCAACCTCATCACATTCTACAGGGGTTGTATTGGGAGCGTCCTGAGCAGCTGCATCACTGCCTGGTTCGGAAATTGCACCATCTCGGATCGTAAGACCCTGCAGCAGATAATGAGGTCAGCTGAGAAGATCATCGAGGTCTCTCTTCCCGCCATCAATGACATTTACACTAAACGCTGCATCCACAAAGCAAACAGCATTATGAAGGACCCCATGCACCCCTCATACAATCTTTTCTCCCTCCTGCCATCTGGGAAAAGGCTCCGAAGCATTCAGGCTCTCATGACCAAACTATGCAACAGGTTCTTCCCTCAAGCTATCAGACTCCTCAATACCCGAAGCCTGGACTGACATCTTGCCCTATTGTCCTGTTTATTATTTATTGTAATGTCTGCGGTGTTTTTGTGCATTTTATGTAGTCCTGCGTAGGTCTGTAGTCTAGTGTAGGTTTCTCTGTGTTGTTTTTTACTTAGTTCAGTCTAGTTTTTGTACTGTGTCATGTAACACCATGGTCCTGAAAAACATTGTCTCATTTTTACTGTGTACTGTACCAGCAGTTATGGTCAAAATGACAATAAAAGTGACTTGACTTGACTTGACTTGACTTAATAGACGTCAGTGAGGTCTAAATTGAATTATTGTGTGCAGTTATGGTCACCTACTTACAGGAAAGATGTAAGTAAATGTTACAAGAGTACAGAGAAAATTTACAAGGATGTTGCCGGATCTGAGTTGTATGGAAAGATTGAATAGGTTAGGACTTTAATACATTGAACATAGAAGATTTAGAAGAGATTTGATACAGGTATACAAAATTAAGGAGTATAGATAAGGTGAATGCAAGCAGCCTTTTCAGCTGAGGTTGGGTGGGACTACAACCAGAGGTCATGGGTTAAGGGTGAAAGAAGAAAAATTTAAGGTGAACATGAGGGGTAACGTCTTCATTCTGAGGGTCGTGAGAGTGTGGAATGAGCTGATAGCACAAGTGGTGCATGCAAGTTTGATTTCAATGTTTAACAGAAGTTTAGATACATATGCTGATGGTAGGGATATGGAGGGCTATGGTTTCAATTGATTGGTATAGGCAGTTTAAATGGACCAAAGGGCCTGTTTCTGTGCTATACTTTTCTATGACTCTATGCTATTAAGGACAGCATTGCCAGACTAGAACAATGTAAGATAAATGTTATTGTAGCCCATCAAATAGGAATTATAAGAACATTGACTTTCCAGCTAAAGAACAAATGTGAAAGTCAGTCTTTACGAAAGAATGAAAGAAAAACAAGCATTTATTTAAAATGAAGTGCTGGATAATATTTCTCAAACTCCCAGCATAGTATTTCTCAAACCCCAAAGAGAGCAAAGACAAGCAACTTTACAGAGTTAGAGTAAATAGAAGTTCCTCTGAAGTCATATGCTCAAACAGAACAAACATAAATCTGGACTTACGGCACAGGGAAAGAGTGGGCTGGAGACAATAATGTTCAGTAAAACTTGAAGGAAACAAAAAGAGAGCAATATTACAGATGGATGGATCAAAGAAGTCAAGTTTCTGCAGTAGATATAGCTGGTCCATACTGGAGAAAGCTAGACTATCACACCAGGTGCGACACTGACTCAATAACATGACGGCAGTTTCTTGTTTGCTTATGAATTAATTTTCTATTTTTAGTTGACCACCTTCTGTCACAGGAACACAAATAACAATCAACATGAGTTGCCAAATAATGGAAGATGAGAAGGAAAATTGTAACACTCATTTAAATGGTGGCTGTCGCTGAAGTATCTCAAAAAGAGGTCTGTTTTACTTAAGTGAAATGAGCACATTAAGTGAGTAATGTGTTAGGGTAGTATTAATGGACACTATAAGTGTCTAATTTGCCAGTTTAATTGGTCATTTGCATGAATTGAATATGTCAACAATCAACATAGATTGTTTTCCAGCAATTTTACTGCAGAGAAATGGATGCAAGTGAGCTCTGCACTACAATTTCAGCTCCACTGTACATTTTTGGTCAGCAGAAGGACTAACACTATCCGTAATTTCTGGGATGCATGAACATTTTTTCAAACAGATTGTCACCTGCATTTCTCTTCTTTCCTTCCTTAAAGGAGTAAAGAGCAAGAATAACTATGGTGGACTCCAAAGTTGGACTCCAATTCAGGGATTTCAGAATTATTAATGAACTACCAAGGACAGGCAGATAACCAGAGGTGACACTAACCAACCTGTTTTGCAGCTAATAACAGCAGGGAGTGCTGGAGTACAGCAGGTTCCTAGCATATTGGACAGACAGAAAAGGAAGACAGGAGCCTCCCTTCTACAGGGGTTCAAATTAAAAATGGGAATCTACTTGACATGTTTCTCTCAGTCTTACTGACTTAATGTCAACACTATACAAAAAAAAACAACTATCATGTGGATCTTGATAACTTCAGTGACTTTCACTTCAGTCACATATATTTTGTTTCTGAATTCTGTTCAAGTGGATGAAGCTCACTATAATAATTGAACAGGTGCATGAAGGCCTTGAGCAATACCTTGCAATCTCTGGATGCCGTCTTAATTAGAATTAATAAAAATCTAGACACGGCTGTTAATGTCTGTTATTTTACACCCTGGTTTTCTTCAAGTGCACTAGCATGCAAATAGAATTTAGATGTGACATAGATAGCAAAAGAAGGGAAGATATGGAAGTGGTGACTACTCTCCACTATCAGTACACTACCAATGTTTCCACTTTTCAACCAATGGACTCACTTAGCAGAGCTAAGATGGTGCCAGAGAGTGAATTCTTCGAGTTCATCTGCAAGAGAGCTTACATTTCTCTCTTCAATGTCTCTTTTTTTTCCTCTTCAAGGTGACTGGGTTACTGTCAAAGTTCATGAATTACAGCTGCACTCAAACTGTAGTCCTTTATAGCAGTGGATTCTTGCTTCTGGAGCTCGCCGACTGGCTATTTTCTATATCTCCAGGTGTAGTTTGGAAGACGTGCACCTATACAGCGCATCTTTGTGCGGCCCATGGCCTTGATTCTTCACTGGTGGTGGCAACTGAGGTGTTGCAGGAGAAAGAAAAATTGCGACAGTGTCAGAGGCCTTGTCAATCAGGTGATCGCACTCTCTCATGGAGTGGGCAAGGGGTGGAGTTTGCTGCTGATTCTCAAGTCAGAGAAGCTCAGAATAGAACTGACACTGTAGGTTGTAATATCACAAGATTGAGCTGTTTTCTGGTCTCCACTCTCACTATGGAAAGGATGGCATCTCTCTCTTCCCTGCTGAGAGGGAGAGCCAGAGGTATGTTGAATTGTCGAGTGAACAATAGTTTTCATTGGACTGCAGATCGTGGTCTCTTTTTGGGGGCTTGCTATTGCTTACTTGGTGGGTAGCAGGTACTGATACTTCCTGCTGAAACAAATAGGGGAAGGGGAGAGGGGCAACTTTGCGGTTTCTAATAGTTTTCTCCGTAACTCATTGTTTGGGGTTTTCTGTTTCATGGATATCTGCAAAGAGTAAGAGTTGCAGATTGTATTCTATATATGTTCTCCGATATTATTTGGAACCATTGAACATAATTAATACTTTATTTTTGACTCGGCACAGGTACTCGTGAAACAATTTGAACTTTGGCCCTAATAGGCTCCGAAAACACCATATTTTGCAGATGTTGGAAATGCATAGCAGCACACACAAAATGCTGGAGGAACTCAGAAAGCCTGGAAACATTCATGGAGAGGAGTAATCTATTGACATTTTAGACCGACACTATTGGGACTGGAAATGAAGGGGAAAGAAGCCCAAATGTGGATGAGTGGGATGTACAAGCTGGCAGGTGATGAGTGAAACCAAGTGAGGGGGAAGGTCCAAAGGCACCAGGCAGGATAACCTCAGCTATCTGAGTAAGGATGTAAACACTTTTATTCAACCTCAGCCAAAACTGCAAACACATTAGGAAAAAGATTTATTTTTGCACAAGGCTAGGCATAAGATCTTTATAGTTCTTTGATGTTGTTTATAAAGACCTGAATGGGTGGTGAGCATCTGCAGCTCTGACAATGTTTGAGCGAATTTCAAGATCAGTTTGGGTAAAAAGAGAGGAAAATTTGAAGGTGAGGATGTAGAAAAAGAGGCTATTGGGTGAATTTGTGAGATTATGCATTAATGGAGCTCAAACAAACCTCTTAATAATGATGGGATGCTTTACTGCCTTCGAAATTACAAGATTTCTGCTGAGACACTGGAACTCACAATTGAGATGTTGCAAGTGGAACAAAACCCATTTTTATCTAAATGTATTATGGTCAATGAGTGTAATTAGAGCAATTGTTCCTTGTGGGCTGTTAATGTTGAGAAGGACTTTTTGGGGCAATTGGAATATTTAGTATTTGAACTTTTAAATATTTCTCTGTAATGTTGCCTGCTCATCTTTTGGTAATTAGCTAGACTCTCATATTCATAACAGGTAGACATAAATTATCCTTTGATATTTATCCATGCCAGATTTCTCCAAGTATACAATCCCGATTTAAATGTTTTGTATGTTTCAAGCTGTACTCACTAAAATATTGTCAGCTGAACTTAAGAAGAAGGTAAAGGTATTAATTTATTTGAGATCAATGGAGAGGAGTGTGTATTAAAGATAAGCTTAGACAGACTATAGAGGTGACCTGCAGTCTATGCTGGTGCAGGAAGCTTATTGATGTTCTTTCACTTGTATCCCTTGGCATTACAAAGGAAAAGTTGCCAATTTGTTGAAAAAATCTTCAATCAAAGTATAAAACATATCACCTTTAGCCACCAAGTTTTTGTTTGAACCTGAGCTCTCTTTATTCTGGCTCATATTTGCAACTTGGTGATCCTGTTGTCACAGAAACAAGAACTGAATTCATATTGCTTCACAGCAGCAGTGGCAAACACAGTCATGTGATGGCATTGAAGCAGTCATCAATTTATTTTACCACAGCTTCAACAATAACATAGCAGTTTAACTCCAACCTCATGTCAAAACTTTTTAAAACAAGATAGGAGAAATACACTTAAATGTTCAGATTTTTGTTTTAATTGTTAATTGAAGTAATTTTAAGAGCTGCAACCATGGTGTGTCATACATTGATAAATCCAGGTTTCATGTAAAACACTTGAAATTTTAGTGCTGTTGTTATGCTAGACTGTGCTAATTGCCCAGTATTCAAAGTGCTAAAGCAGATGATTTCTTGCACATTGTCCTGGTACAAAACTTACTCCTCAATATCTCCAATATAACTGACCTAGTTTCCCACACACCCCTACCCTAAGGCACCATTCAAGCAACCCTTTCTTTAAGCATTGTAATTTCTTGATACTGCTTCTTTTGTTAGTGACATCCTTTAATTCAGGGGTTCCCAACCTGGGGACCATGGGTCCCTTTGTTAATGGCAGGGATCCATGTCATAAAGAAGGTTAGGAACACCTGCTTTAATTGATCACTTTCAACAGATTGCCATATTTTTGATTTTGTACACTCAAGAGAAACAATTAAAGCAGCATCAGTAATCTTCCTGCATCAGCATGGACTGACACTCTACAACTTGTCTCAATACACCTTTAATACTGACTCCTCTCTATCGATCAAAATGAATTAATACATCCACCACCTTTCAAATTCAAATGAAATTCAAAGTGCATTCAGGGGAATCTGAACATGACAAAGCTGTCAATGTTATGTTCAGAGAAAACCATCTTCCATTTCTGGCCAAAAAGTATCATATGACATGAGGCCTAACATCTATTTTAAACTTCTGAGAGCACGACTATCACATTAGAACAAGTTTTGTGTCAGGTGTGTCAGGAAACTCAAAAGTCAGGTGACAAACAGGAGATCCAGTGGCAGCAGGAAAGAAGCCAGTTTGGTTTGTAGCCTGCCAGGTGCCAAGGTCAAAGATGTCTTTGGTTGTAGAACATTCTTAAACAACAGGGCAAACAGTGAAGGTCATTATGCATGTTGACTCAAATGACATAGGTTCTGCAAGAGACAAGGTTCTGGAGAATGAGAGAAGTATGTTGGGAATGAGTTAACCCTTACATACTGTTCGAGTCAAATTTGACCCATTTTGACATTTGACAGCAGTAAAAACACCCTAAAAGCCATTTTTAAAGCCAAAATTTGATGACTTTTCTTAAAGTGGCCAAAATGTGCAAAAATGAAAATATTTAAAAATGTTATACTTTTGTACAGGTGCTACAAATTTTTGTACATTGAGGCTGTTCCCGGTCAAATTTGACCTGTATGTATTGAATTGGATTTTAGATCTCGGAAACATTAATTCAGGATTAATCACCCATTTATTAATGTCAGAGAGGCTATTTATATATTCTAAATAGATCTGTGGTTCAAAGTTTGATATAGACACTTGTTATGAGGGGATTCTTGGGCTGGACCCGGACCATACTGCAAAGTTATAGAATATGAACAGGTTGCCTGAGTTAAGAAGCAGGACCTCAAGGAAAATGCCATGTATTAGCAAGGTCAGAAATATAAACACCAGGTGAATTTGTGGCTGAGGAGTTGGTGTAGGGTACAGGAATTCAGGTTCTTGGACCATTGTGATTTCTTCTGGGACAGAGGTGTCCTTTACAAGAAGGGTTGCATTTGAAATGGAGGGGATCAATATCCTTGCAGCGAAATTTGCTAGTACAACACAGGAGGGTTTAAACTAGATTGGCAGTTTGTTGGGTTTCTGAGCATGAGTATGTCATGAGACAAAACAGTAGTTAATGAGAAAAAAAGTTAGTGAGTAGAACAGCCAGGGACATATTAAGGATAGAGAAAGGAATACTCAGTTAAACTACATTTATTTCAATGCACAAGGTTCAATTGAGGATGGATTGCCCCTAAGGATAGAATGTCATAGCCATATCTGTAACATGAGTGGCAAAAGGGCTGGATTAGCAATGCAGTATTCCAGGATACAGGTGTTACAGGTGTGTCAGAGGTAGAGCTAAGTGAGGAGGGGCTGTTGAAATTTTAATAAGAGTGATCATAACAGCAGAACGTAGAGATGACATTATTGGGGTAATGAGCACTGAAGCCATATGTGAAAACTTAGAAATGAGAAAAGTAGGGTGTCTCTAGTGGGACTGTATTGTAGAGCTCCCAATAATCAAATGGGAACTGAGGAGCAAGAGTGTAGAGAAATTGCTCATGGTTGTATTAGTGGGAGGTTTCATTTTCCATGGTATTGACTTTACCACCAAGTGCAAAGGTCTTGAAAGGGATTGCATTTGTGAAATGTGTCCTGAAATATTTCCTGAGTCAATATATGGAGGGCCATACTTGTGAATGTGAAATGTGGGAACTCCTCTTAGGGAATGAGACAGGATAGGCAACTGAAGAGGAAGCCAGGGAGCACTTTGGCACTAGTGACCAAAATTCTATTAGTTTTAAGACAATGATGGAAAAGGATAGGACAGTTTCACTGGTTATGGTACTAAATTGGAGCAGAGCTAATTTGAGGTGGGGTGGGGTGGGGGAAATAGCAAGGATTTATGAGAGATTTCTTGGGTGAACCTGTTTGAAGGGTGTGACAGAACAGGGCTGCTACAAGTACTTTTTTCCTCCCCCAACCCCGTAGCCCTGTAATTCTCATTATCCCTGTCTGGCAGTATTGACATCGTGCTTATCGGGTGCACGTGCCAGGCTAACACACAGCATGTTTGTACTGTCCACTCCAGGACAGTGGCATTCTTTGACACATCCTGATTGTTTTTGCTTTGAGTTTCAGGGACAGGACCTGACCGATAGGCAATATGTCTTTTAGAAGGTACCTTTTGTGGTGGCTCTTGCTCTGTGCTGGCTCAGTGGAAGACTGGTAAGGTGAAGTGTATTACCTTAGCCTGATTTTTTTTGGAAATGTAGTCTCAAAAGTCTGATGGTATATATCAGTATTTTCCATTTGTCCTGTTACTACTTTGCCATTTTTTTCACTAAATATTTTGTAATTTTTTATGTTGTTTTTACTTCTGGCACACAATAAACACCTTTGCACTGAATGTGCTATTGTGGCCTGCTGTCTGATTTTTAAAGTCTATACATTCATAAAGGCACGTGGCCCCTCATCAAAACCTATGGTGTGACAAACGGAAAGGAACAAATAGAAAATGAGAAGCTGGATGTTCCCTGTTAGGGTGAAAGATAAACCTAGCAAATTTAGGGAACCATTGCTGACAGGAGATATTATGGCTCCAGTCAAGACAAAAGAGTAAGGAAACATTGGATTAGGAGGTCAGGGATGAGTCAATACTTAATGACTATAAAACATTCATAATACTAATAAGTTGTAAATCATGAGGGCAAAGAAAGGGTATGAGATAGATTTAACAGGTAGGTTAAGATAAATCCCAAGGTTCTGTAGCTATATTAAGAAAGAAATGGTGGGTAGAGAAGGAGTAGCTCTCCTCAGTGATCATCAGAGCTGCTGATGTCCTGAACCACAGGAGATGGATGGTATTCTTAATAATAATTCAAAAATAATAGGTGCAAAGCCATTTGACTCTTTGTGCATGATTTCCTAAAGGTGAATTTACAGGTTGAGTTGGTGGTGAGGAAGGCAAATGCATTCATTTTGAGAGGACTGGAAGATAAAAGTGAGAATGTAATGCTGAGGATTTATACGACACTGGTGAGGTCTCACTTGCAGTATTGTGATCAGTTTTAGGCCCCTTAAACAAGAAAGATTCTGCTGACATTGGAAAGGGTTCAAGGGAAGTTCACAACAATGATTCTGTGAATGAAAGTGTTATTGTATGAGGAGCATTTGTTGGCTCTGGGTCTGTACTTGCTGGAATTTAGAAGAATGAGTGGGGATCTCATTGAAAACTATTGAATATTGAAAGGCCTAAATAGAGTGGATGTGGGGAGGATGTATCCAATATAGGGGAATCTAGGACCAGAGGGCACAGCCATCACACAAAAACTATAAAGAACTTTAACTTGCAATGCACTGTGAAGGAAATTAGGAACTGCAAACTCAAAACAGTAACAAATAATTGAAAAATGTATTCAAATGTAATTAAAACTACAAATAAAACTATTTATTTAATTACAGTAAAATAATGTTCATCAACAATTTTAGACTGTCCATTAATCACCCAACTATTCACTAATTCATTGCTTTGTTACCTTTCAGTGAGATGGATGGGCTTCGTGCAGTGATATCAGCTTCTTAACATCAGACTGAATGCCACGCAGAAGCTGTCTCAGATTCCCATGTTTAGTAATTTGCAGACTTTTGTTGCTTTGAAAGCAGTTGTGTGATTGAATTGAACTTTACCCCATTGAATGCCATATTTAGTTCACAGGAGTTGCGTTACTGCATGATTAAAGTATGGGAATCGTATTAGCTAACACTGTAATACAATAGGGCAATAACGTGCAGGCCAGACCCAGAAACAGCACTATTTTGTTAGTCCTTATTTCTCATGATTTGCCAAATACAGATGAGTCACATTGCTTTTCAACAACTGTAATATGCTTCGAGTGATGTCTAAGAGAATGGCGAGTTAACAAGGAATGAGTTCATTACATGATCATTGTAATCAATTATGAGGCACTGAGGATCAAATGCTTATAACAAGCAACTCATTCATTCAATTAGGCCTGTAATCCCTCAGCTGCTCTCAAATCGAACCCTCAATCCCTCAGGGGGTGGGAGTAATATCATCAAATTTGGAAACCACTGCACTAGTTTATAGAATGGTTCTAAAGAACTGGGAAATATCCAATGCCACTTCACTCTTTAAGAAGGGATAGAGGAAAAAGACAGGAAATTATTTGCCAGATGGCCTTAGTTCAGTGGCTGACAAAATGTTAGAGTCTATTATTAAGGAAGAGATTCTGGGGAACTTCAAGGCTCGCGATAAAATAAGATTAAATTCAGCATGAGTTCCTTAAGGGAAACTTTTCATGACGATTCATTTTTGAGGAAATAAATGGCAGGAAGGACAAAAGAGAGTGAGTGGATGTTCAAACACAAGGAAATCTGCAGATGCTGGGAATTCAAACAACACACACACAAAATGGTGGTGGAACACAGCAGGCCAGGCAGCATCTATAAGGAGAAGCGCTATTGACAGTTTGGGCTGAGACCCTTCGTCAGGACTAACTGAAAGGAAAGTTACTAAGAGATTTGAAAGTAGTGGGGGGAGGGGGGAATGAGAAATGATAGGAGAAGACCGGAGGGGGTGGGATGAAGCTAAGAGCTGGAAAGGTGATTGGCAAAAGGGATACAGAGCTGGAGAAGTGAAAGGATCATGGAACAGGAGGCCTAGAGAGAAAGAAAGGGGGAGGGGGGAGCACCAGAGGGAGATGAAGAACAGGCAGAGTGATGGGCAGAGAGAGAAAAAAAAAACAAACAACCAATTATGTCAGGGATGGGGTAAGAAGGGGAGGAGGGGCATTAACGGAAGTTAGAGAAGTCAATGTTCATGCCATCAGGTCGGAGGCTACCCAGCCGGTATATAAGGTGTTATTCCTCCAACCCGAGTGTGGCTTCATCTTGACAGGATAGACATATCAGAATGGGAATGGGACATGGGATTAAAATGTGTGGCCACTGGGAGATCCTGCTTTCTCTGGGGAACCGAGCGTAGGTGTTCAGCGAAACGGTCTCCCAGTCTGCGTTGGGTTTCACCAATTTGCCCTCCATCTGAGAATGGATGTGTTGGCATTGGAGTGAGTTGAGAGGAGGTTCATGAGAATAATACAGGGAATCAAAGGGTTAACATATAAGGAGCATTTGATGGCTCTGGGCCTGTCATTGGTGAAGTTTGGAGGGGGGGATTACATTGAACCCTATAGAATGTTGAAAGATCTGGATCATCTAGAAGTGGAGAGGGTGTCTTCAACAGCAGGAGAGTCTATGATCAGAGGTCACAGACTCAGAATAGACGAATGTCCATTTAGAACAGAGATGGGGAGGCATCTTATTAGGCTGAGGGTGGTAGATCTGTGGAATTCATTGTCACAGACAACTGTGGAGGCTAAGCCACTGGGTATACTTAAATTGAAGGCTAAATGATTCTTGTTTCATAAGAGTGTCAATTGTTACTGGAAGAAGGCATGAGAATGGAATTGATAGGGAGAATAAATCAGCCAAAACTTGGTGGAGCAGGCTCAATGGGCCAAATTGCATAATTCTTCTATTTCTCATGGTTGTATGTTGTCACAGTTTTGTGTGTGCAATGCCCTGTCACACAAATTTGATTTTATTTCTTGAGCAGATGATCAAGATGCTTAACAAGGATAAGGCAGTGGATGTTGTACACTTGGACTTCAGTGAAAATTTTAATTAAAGTATTTCATGGTAGGCTAGTCCAGAAAAATAATTTGCATCTGATCCATCATGAGCTGGTAAGCTGGATGCAACATTGGTTATCATTGAAGGCAGAAGATTGTGATAATGCAAGTTATTTTGAGTGGAGGTCTGTGACCAGTGGTGTTCTGCAAGAATCAATGCTGAAACTTTTGTTTTTAATACAGATAAACAGTATGGATGAAAGTGTAGGTGGTCTGATTAACTATTTTACAGATGACACAAAAATTGATGGAGATTCGATCACATGTGGCTCGTCAGTCGTGGTTGGCAGCTCATCTAGGAGAAGGAAAACTCTGATCTCAAACCTCCACTGCCTTGCAGCTATACCCACTTATGGGGAAGACTTCAGGGAAAAACCCTGAGGAAAAATCTGAAGCGGAAATCCTTAAAGTAGTCCTACATTGCATTCAATGCTGACTGACAACTCTTGCAGTGCCGCTGGTGCCAAATTGTATCCATCTGTACTGTTCCTTTGGATTCATCAGTTGTGTGGAGAGGGGGAGAATGTTGCATAAACAACAGCTTGTTCCTGATATTGTATTGCCTTGGCTTGCATTCTGGCTTCATTTTACATAGACATCTAGGACGCAATCTGAGACCATAAGATACAGGGGTAGAATTAGGCCATTTGGCTCATTGATTCTACTCTCCTATTTCATCATGGTTGTTCCATTTTTCCTCTCAGCCCCGATCTCCTGCCCTCTCCCCATATTCCTTCCTGTCCTGACCAATCAAGAATTTATCAACCTTTGCCTTAAATATACATAAAGACTTGGCGTCTGCAGCTGCCTGTGGCAACAAATTCCACAGATTCACCACTCTCTGGCTAAAGAAATTCCTCCTCATCTCTGTATGAAAAGGACACCCCTCTGTCCTGAGGCTGTGTCCTCTGGACACATCATCGGAAACATCCTCTCCACATCCACTCTATCAAGCCCTTTCACTATTTGATGTTTCACCTCTTATTTTTCTGAATTCCAGTGAATACAGGCCCAGAGTCCTCAAACGCTCTTCATATGACAAGCTGTTCAATCCTGGAATCATTTTTGTGAACCTCCTTTGAACCCTCTCCAGATTCAGCACTTCTTTTCTAATATAAGGGAAGGAAAACTGCTTACAATATCCAAGTGATGCTTCAGCAGTGCTTCATAAAGTCTTGACATTATATTCTTGTTTTTATATCCTAGTTCTCGTGAAATGAATGTTAACATTGCATTTGCCTTCCTCACCACAGACAAAGCCTGCAAATAAACCTTTAAGGAATCCTGCACGAGGTCCCTTTGCATTTTTTTGTATTCTCTCTATTTAGAAAATAGTCTATCCTTTCCCTTCTTCTACCCAAGTGCACTTCCTGACACTATATTCCATCTGCTAATTCTTTGCCCATTCTCTTAATCTGTCTAAGGCCTTCTGTAGCCTCTCTACTTCCTCAAAACTAACTATCCCTTCACCTATCATTGTATTGTCTGTAAACTTTGCAACAAAGCCATCAATTCTGTCATCCAAGTCATTGGTATATAATGTAGGAGGCAGTAGTGAGAATATGGACCCCTGTGAAACACCACTAGTCACTGGCAGCCAACCAGAATAGGTTCTTTTTATTCCACTCGTCAAATTTCAAAGTTTAAAGTAAAATTTATTTTCAGAGTGCATGCATGACACCACATACAAGCTTGAGAGTCATTGTTCTGTGGGCATACTTAGCAAATCTATAGACCAGTAACTGTAAGCTGAAAAGGTCACACTTTGCCTCCTGTCAATCAGCCACTGCTTTATCCATACTAGAATCTTTCCTGTAATACCTTTGGCTTGTAACTTATTAAGCAGCCTTATATGTGGCACCTTATTTAGAGCCTTCTAAAAGTCCTCACATACAATATCAACCAATTCTCCTTTGTTTATCCTGCTTGTTATGTCTTCAAAGAATTCCAACATATTTGTCAGGCAAGAATTTCCCTTGAGGCAACCATGTTGACTATGGCCTATTTTATTATGTACTCTGAAACCACATCCTTAATAATTGACTCCAACATCTCCCCAATCACTGATATCAGACTAACAGGCCAATAATTTCCTTTCTTCAGCCTCTCTCTTCTCGAAGAGTGGAGTGACATTTGTAATTTTCCAGTTTTCTAGTACCACTCCAGAATCTAGTGATTCTTGATAGATCAATACTAATGCCTCCACTAACTCTTCAGCCACCTCTTTCAGAACTCTGGGGTGTACACTATCTGGTCCAGGTGACTTATCTACCTTCAGACTGTTCAGTTTCCCTAAAACCTTTTGCTTAGTAATGACAACCTCACACACTTTTGCCCACTGACACTTATGAACATCTGGCATACTGCTAGTGTCATCCATAGTGAAGACTGATGCAAAATACTCATTCACTTCATCCACTATTTCCTTAGGCCCCATTAGTATCACTCCACCATCATTTTCCAGCTATCCACCTCTCTTTTACATTTTAATACTATTGAATCAGAATCAGAATCAGGTTTATTATCACCAGTTAGTTTACTGTCATATTCCTTCTTTAGCTTCCTAATTACTTTTTCATTTGCCTCTGTTAGTTTTTAAAAGCTTTCCAATCCTCCAACTTTCACTAATTTTTGCTCTATTTTGGCTTTTATGTTTGCTTTGACTTCTCTTGCTAGCCATGGTTGTGTTATCTTGCCCCCAGAATACCACTTCTTCTTCTTTAGGATGTATGTATTCCCCACCTTCTGAATTGCTTCCAGAAACTCCAGCCATTGCTGCTGTGCCACCATCCCTACCAGGGTTCTTTCCCAGTCATTTTTGGCCAAATCCTCAATATTTCCCTTTACTCCACTGTAACACTGTAATACATATCCATACTCTACCTCAAGTGGGTAGTGAGGGAAGCTGTGAAAAGATACAACAGGATATAGGATACTTGAAAATTTGGACCTAGATATGGCAGAATGAACTTAATCAGGACAGCTGTATGGTAAATTTTATAACCTGTTGGATTCTCATCTTTTTCATCCAAGCTTCTTTCAGAAGTCAGGAAAAAAGCACGAAGCTTGTTACTTCATGACTTGTTTTATTAAGTGCTAATAAAACAAAGAAAATTGGAAATAGACATTATCAGGAACAGAGGCTAGTAGCAGGAGAAAATAAACAAGGAGATGTTGGAGCAGTGTGTTCTGCTTTTTCTATACTGCATAGATAAAACACATTCCTTTCAAACTTGCAGATAAGAGTCAACCAGTCAGATACCCTCTTTTCAAATAATGCAATTCCAGAGATGCTTCTAGAGCTTTCCAGAATGATATAAAGGACTCTAAAGACAAGGGAACACACTGATCAACAGAATATACTTACAGTGACCACTAGAAAACATACTTAATAGTTACATGTACTTAAATAGTTATTTTAAATACAACTAGATAATTAATTATTAAGCTGCAAAGAAAATAACATTTCAAAAAATCTAATTCAATAGAAGTCAAATGTAAGGAAAAAAGTATACAGTAAATAGCAGTGTCCTTTGGAGCACTGATGTACAGATGAATGTTTGGGTGTATATTCTTTGCTATGATAGCAATGTTTAAGAAGCATTTATACAGACTGATTAACGGGTAGGAAATAAAAGGATGTGTACTATATGCAGGCAGCAGGGCTTAGTTAGATTGGCATCATGATTAGTGCAGACATCGTGAGCCGAAGGGCCTTTCACAGTGCTCTACTTTTCTGTGTTCTATATTCATTGTTGTATGAAGCATTCTACTCACAAGCAGTTTAACCTATTACTGTGTTGCAATGGAACTGTGTCTCCTGAGCAGCCTTTTATATAGTGCAATTTGGTTGATTCCTTGGGCAGATGGCAAATTATATTAGAACATGTCTCCAATGCTGAAAATGCTTTAGCTAATAGTTCAGTCGAGATAGTGCTTTTATTTACTTAATAAATAAACAATTCCTTTTAATTCTTGTGCATTGATGGCAGGGACCTTGTACAGAGATGCTGGATGTGGAGAATTAATTACATGTGCTCATTCAGCATTTTAATTGTAGTGGCTGGCAAATATGCTAGCCTTCAGGAGGTAAGCATCTGAAAGGGGTTCTTATAATCTGCTTGTGAACAGACAACTCTTAGTTGTTCATAATTAATATGAAGTATCCAAGGCCATACATACTTAGTCGTGCTGAGTTTTCATAGAAAATGAGATGAAATTCATCAGGGATGGCCCAAAGCTGTGTTTCATTTTAAAATCTGTTTCCCATTATGTCTCTCAATCCTACTTTCAGCTGATCTAAATGAACAAATTGTTTGAAAATCATATTCATCGTAGCAACGTTAGTGTGATATAGGGGTGGGGGTGTGGAGAGGATCTGCTGATCTCTGTAGTAATTTATGTAAGAAACAGTCAGAAACATCCTAAAGAATTAAGAAAAACACAAGAAAGTCTACAGGAATCCCAAGCAACACACACAAAATGCTGGAGGACCTCAGCAGGTCAGGCTGCATCCATAGAAATAAATGTTTTTTACTTAGGGCCATGGATGCCTGGAATGCACTACCTGGTAAGGTGGTAGAGGCAAATATATTAAAGGGTTTAAAAAGACATTTGAAGAGGTACGTGGATGTGAGGAAGATGGAGGGATATGGACATGGTATAGATAGGATGGATGGCGGAGTTGGAATTAAGATGGTGCTATACAGCAACTCCTTTGCTTGCATCTATGGTAACAGCTCGATTTCCATCTTTAATATCTCTATTTTTCCCTTTCATGGTTCTTTTGAAGACCCTGACCTGGAGTTGCATACAGACTTCGGTTTTTCGCGGGAATGGGACACGCCCTTGGGGTTTCACAACCGGCCATTGTTCAGCATGCCAAGGGTTCGGCCTGACAGGTGGCCTCGTGTTTGGAAGCCTATCTCGGGGCTCTGGAGATGGGCAGATCGAGGGTCAGTGTCTTGGCAGGAGACTCATGTGTTTTTGGGGAGGCTGGAAAATCTTTTACTGTGAGCCTGAAGACATGAGATCTTTGCCATCTTCAGGCCCAGAGCTCGTAAAAAGCGACAAAATGGACTTTTTAACATTGTAAACCTGCAGGTTGTTGTTATGTCTCCTGCTCGCTGTGAAAATGGGGGACACTTCCCTCTCTCTTATTAGGGAGTGTGAAGGAACCGGTGGTTTGTTGAATGTCGGATGAAATGCAAGGTCTCTATCTTTGTTATCGCTTAGCTCATGTAGTGGGTGTGCTTTTTGCTGGGGGAGAGGGAGTATCATTGCCTTGCTGCCATTTATGTGCAGGAGGGGGGAGCTTGGGGGTCCTTAGGGTTCTCACGTTTAGCTGTCATTCATTGTTTAGGGCACTTCTCTGTTTTCATGGATGTTTTGTGAAGAAAAAGAATTTCAGGATGTATATTGCATACGTACATTTCTCTGACATTTAATTGAACCTTTGAACCTTTGATTAGCATTTGGGTGTTTTTGAGTTGCTTTTTAGCTAGTTCAGCAGAAATCTGTGTGCTGAATGGCCTGTTCCTGTGTTTTAATATTCTATATTCCATGAATAGATAATCAAGTTTTCAGGCCAAGACTCTTCTTCAGGACTGAGAAGGAACAGGGAAAACGCTATAATAAAAAGGTAGGCGTAGGGGAAGGTGGGGAAAGTGATAGGCCAGGTACATGGGAAAGGTCAAGGACTAGAGAAGAAGGAATCTGATAGGAGACGAGATTGGATCATAGGAGAAAGGGAAGGAGGAGGAGACCAAGGAAAAAGTAATAGGAAGGTGAGAAGAGCTAAAAGGTCAAAAAGGTCAGAGTGGGGAATAAAGTGAGAATGGGGAAATTTATTTAATGGAAAGAGAAATCAATATTCATGCCATCAGGTTTGAGGATCCCTAGGCGGTATACAAGGTGTTGTTCCTCCACTTTGAGGGTAGCCTCTTCTTGACACAAGAGGAGGCTACGGACTGACAAATCACATTGGGAATGGGAATTGGAATTGGAATCAGAATTAAAATGTTTGGCCGCTGGGAAGTCCCACTTATGGCAGATGGTGCAGAGATGCTTGACCAAGCGGCCACCTAATTTACAATGAGCCTCACCAGCATAGAGGAGGCCAAATTGGGAGCATCGGACACAGTAGACTATTTGCAGGTGAAGTGTTCCTTCACCTAGAAGGACTGCCTGGGGCCCCGAATGCAGGTGAGAGAGGAAGTGTATGGGCAGGTGTAGCATTTAGGCTGCTTGCAGGGCTAAGTGCCAGGAGGGAGTTAGTGGGGAAGGAACACCTCCCACTCAAGTATCATCTATTTTATTTGTCATGAGAGATTTCAGCCATCATCTTGGTTGTGGTGTACATCCCACCTCCAGCCCGTGTAAAGCAGGCTGCAGACAAACTGAGCAACGTAATTGACAGGCGTGAAACAGTGCACCCTGATGCCTTTGCCATAATTTTGGACGATTTTAACCAGCCAGCTTGAAAACATCTTCAACGGATCCTCATAGCCATCCTTTTATTCTCCCTTTCAAAACATTGATAAAGGGCATTGAGCACATCTGTATACATAGGTGTCGACAGAGACTGAGGTCTGTAGCACCTGTAGTGTAGTCAAAGTAGGTATGTTCAAGGGAGGTACTGGAGCACTTACAGGTTGCTTTGTGTCAGTGGACTGGACTGTATTTGGGGATTAATTTTTGAATCTGATTGAGTATGCAACAGCTGGCACTGACTTCATTAAAACCTGTGTGGATGAGAGTACCTATGAGAACATACAAATCAAAAGCCCTGGATGAACCAAGAGATCCGTAGTCTGCTGAGGGCTAGATCAGGGACATTCAAGTTTAGTGATCCAGGTCTGTACAAGAGAAACAGATAAAGGAAAGGAACAATTCTGAATGAGGTTTTAGGCGGAATTAGATGTACATTAACGCTGGCAGGGTTTGCAGGTCATTACTTCTACAAAGCGAAACCATGAATGGTTGTGATGCTTCACTCCCAGATGAGCTCAATGACTTTTATGCATGTCTTGCAATGGAGAATAAAACCATGGCTATGAGGATCCCTGCAGTACCCAGTGACCCTGTGTTCTCTGTCTTACAGACCAATGTCAGGCTGTCTTTCAAGAGGGTGAACCCTTGCAAGGTGACAGGCCCTGATGGGGTACCTGGTAGGGCTCAGAAAACCTGTGCCAACCAACTGGCAGGGATGTTCAAAGACATTTTCAATCTCTCATTGCTACAATTGGAAGTTCCCACCTACTTCAAAAGGTCAACAATTATGCCAGTGCCCAAGAAGAACAGAGTGAGCTGCCTCAATGGCTATCAATCCGGTAGTGCTGACAACATTGGTAATCAAGCGCTCTGAGAGGTTTGTTATAGCTAGTATTAACTCCTGTCTCAGCAGGAACCTGGACCCATGGCAGCTTGACTATCACCACAACAGGTTTATGGCGGATGTGATCTCATTGGCTCTTCATGCTGCTTTGGATCACCTGGACAATACAATTATTGTCAGGATGTTGCTTACTGACTATAGCTCAGTATTTAATACAATCATTCTTACAGTTCTGAACAAAAGCTGCAGAACCTGGGCGTGTTTATCTTCCTCTGCAACTGGATCCTAGATTTACTAACCAGGAGGCCTCAATCTGTAAGGATCAGAAATGACATCTCCACATCATTGACAATCAACATTGGTGCACCTCAGGAATGAGTACTTAGCCCACTGCTCTACTCTCTCTACACCCATGACTGTGTGGCTAGGCACAGCTCAAATGCCATCTATAAATTTGCTGATGACACAACTAGTGTTGGCAGAATTTCATCAGGTGAAGAGAGGCTGTACAGGTACAAGATATATCAGCTTGTTAAATGGTTAAGACCAAAGAACTGATCATGGACTTTAGAAAGGGTAAGACAAGGCAACACACAACAGCTTCGTAGGGGGATCGGAATTAGAAGGAGTGAACAATTTCTAGTTCCTGGGTGTCAGTAGCTCAGAGGGTCTACCCTGGACCCATATCAATGCAGCTACAAAGAAGGCATGGCTATATTTCATTAGGAGTTTGAAAAGATTTAGTATATCACCAAAGACACTTGTTAATTTCTAGGGATGTACTGTGAGAGCATTCTAACTGGCTGCATCACTGTCTGATATACTGCACTAGATGTAAATAAGGTACATTCATTTGTAAACTAAGGCAGCTCCAACATAAGCAAAAGCCTCCATAGTATCAGGCCATCTTCAAGGAGCAATGCTTCAAAAAAGTGGTATCCATCATTAAGGACCCCCATCACCCAGGTCATGTCTTGTTTTCAATGCTACCATGAGGAAGGAAGTACAGAAGCCTAAAGACCCATATTCAACTATTCAGGAACAGCTCTGAATTGGCATTGAACCCATGAATACTACTTCACTATTTTAATTTTTCTATTTTTGCTCTACTTATTTAACTACTATATCTAGTGTAGTTTACTGTAATTCAGTTTTTTCTTTATTTAACGAAACACATTTCATGACATATACTGGTAATATTAAACATGATTCTGATCCTGAATGAATAAGGAAATCATGGAGGGAGCAATCCCTGTAGAAAATGGAGAAGTAAAGATGCGTTTAGTGATAGGATCTTTTTGGAGATAGTGAAAGTTGCAGAGGATTAGGTGCTGGATGTGGATCCCGATGGGATGGTAGGTAAGGACATGAGGAATGCTATCACTGTGAAGGCTGTGGGATAATGGGGTGAGCGCAGATTTTCGGGAAATGGAGGAGATGTAGGTGAGGGTAGCATCAATAGTGGAGGGAGGGAAATGCCATTCTTTAAAGAAGAAGGAATGGAAAACTGCGTCCTGGGAACAAATGCAGTGGAGGTGAAGAAACTGAGAAAAGGGAATAGCATTTTTACAGGAGATAGGGTGTGAAGAGTTTATGTTACGCCAGCATAAACAAGTAAATCAGTAGGTTAATACAAGATGTCGGTTGACAGTTTGCCTCCCGAAATGGAGACAGGGAGATCCAGAAAGGGGAGGGAGGTGTCAGAAAGAATTGACACAATTAGTCATGTCCCAGTAGCTGCTGTTGGAGACAGAATGAGTGGTGTAGTGTATGAGGATGACTGAGGCTGTGAAAGATTCATAGTCTTTCTACTCATGATCTACTGTACCCTGCCAGTGGTGGTTCAGAGAGGTACAATAGAGACGTTTAAAAAATCTCTTGGATAGGCAGCTGGATAAGAGAAGAATGGAGTGCTACGTAGAAGGGAATTGTTAAATTGATCTTGGAGTAAGTTAGCACAATGTCATGGGCCAAAGGGCCTACACTGGGCTGTAGGCTCTGTGTTCTGTGTACTATGTACTCAGATTACACTTGGAGATGAGGAAACAAATGGAAATTCAAAGTTTATTGTCTCAGAAAATTCTTATTCCATTGTCAAATATGAATGTTTGAAGCTGTGTTGATAGAATATTTTCAATGTTGTATTATGTAAGTCTTGATGTTGTTGAGCTTCTATTTTCTGCTTTATCAATCTTTCTTTCCAAAAGACTGCATGTGGCCATTCCTTCCCCAACCCAAAATCCCTTTCCAAAATTTCTTTCCAAAATTTCTTGAATGGTGTTCACTTTCCAAATCCATTTACATTTTTCTTGAAGCTCACTTTTGCAATTTCTTGAATCATTCCTGTATCAATGAAAGAAAGAGGTACTTATATTTAGGAAGTAGTTTTTATATCTTTTAAGATTTCTAAAAGCACTTACATCCAGTTCAATACATTTTTGAAGTGCAAGCAATACAGCAACCAATTGGGGTATGGCAGGCTTCCAGGAGCAACACAATATTATGTTCATGATTACATAGCTTATTTTGTTACTGATGCTTTTGCCTTCATTTTGTCCTAGAGTCTCACATCTTGCACTTGATGCTATTTGCATTGAGACATTGCCTATTCAAATTTCTTGCAATATTAGGAAGAGTTCCATTTTCCCAAATTAGACCCATATCCCCTTCAGCAAAACTTGCCTGTATAAATCACGGTGTTTTCTAGTTCAGAGTAAAGTTTTAATATGTACGTGTATGTCATCATATATTTCATTGAGAGTCATTTTCTTACTGACATTCTCAGTACAACAAAAAAATACAATATGATCAATTACACACAAAGAAAAAAAAGCAAAAACAACCAATGTGCCAAAGAAGACAACTATGCAAATATAAATAAATAAATAATTAATGCTGAGGTCATAACTTGCAGAGTTCTTGAAAGAGAGTGCATAGGTTGTGGATTAGTTCAGAGTTAGACCATAAGACGATAAGGAGTATCGGGCCATTTGGCCCATTGGGTCTGGTCCATTATTTAATCATGGCTGGCCCTTTTTCCCCTCCTCAGCCCCATTCCCCAGCTTTCTCTGTGTAACCTTTGATGCCATGATTCCACTGAAATCAAAGTCAGTGTTTCTGACTTTGCAAACAATTTTCTTAGGACCTGTCAATAAATTTTGTTTAGTTTTTTTGGAAGATCTTCACTCTTCTCAGTATGTTTCTGTTATGCAGTATTGCAAACTTTCAACTTCCATCAAGCGGACTGCATTAATAATTTACAGCCCTCACCATCTATGACATACCCTCTTCATGTTATCAACCTGAAGAAACACTTTTGATGATTTTGAAATTACTTCTTCCCCTCTGACATCAGATTTCTGAATGGTCCATGAACACATGAACAATACCTCGTTACTCATCTCCTGAACTGTTTATTTATTTATTTATTTATTTATTTTTGTTATTATATGGCACTGATAAGAATTCTGATACATGCACTTACTTGTACTTTTGTCCTTTCTGAAGAGCGGGCTTTCAGGGGGTAGAATTCATGTCCTTGCAAAACCAGAGAGGGTCATTCCCTGGCAAAGCAGGATCTGGTTCCAGCCCTGAGGTGTTCTTGTTTCCATCATTTCCCTGTGCAAGGAAGGTGGTTGAATACTGATAGAGGTTCCTCTGATCCTGGTAGTACTCTCTCTCTAAGCTCCCCATGACCCTATCCTGTCTTCATTTTCCTTTGGTCTTCATTCATTCAGTAGCACAATGGCAATATTCCTATGCAGCTAGAAACATGCACAGTACTAGGTTTTTAACACAGTCTATTAGATATTTTATCTAAGTTGGAAAATCCTCAATAATCAACTCAATATGGTAACAAAACACCACAATGTTGTAATAGGTGGCTTTAACATGAACGTTTATTTATCCTTTTCCTTTGTCTATAAGCAATAGTACAGTATTAATGGCTGTTTTCAGTTGGCTGAAGTATTAAAGGATTTTACATTGTTTAATAGACTATTGTTCCAGAAGTTAGTTTCCAAAGCAATTCCCTTAATTGTGCCGTCACTTACCCCTGGTGAAACTGACAACTGACAACTTAAAACTCAACAGTGCCTGCATACTGTGGTGGGGGTTACATTTTAATAGTTTTCTTTTTTCAGGACCAGTTCTCATTTAAGTTTGGTAAAATTCTTTGAAGCTCATTTGTGCGTATGAGATGTCAATAAGTTAAATGTTTGAAACCAAGTGAGTGTCTGTAATTGTACAATGTAAAGCTCCTGTACTACTTGGCTGCAAGGATTTCATCTGTGAGCATTTTATACAAGACGCATAAAAGCTGAAGGAACTCGACAGGCCAGGCAACATCTATGCAAAAGAGTAAACGGCTGATATTTCTGGCCGAGACGCTTCATCAAGACTAGGAAGAAAGAGAAAGCTCTTGAACAATAGTAATTCTCTTATGTACCATTAGAGAGACCCATTACATTGTTTAATAGCAAAATGAGAAATATCTAAGCCCAGCACTTTTATTGTAGAAGTCTTCATCCTGAATATTTTAACACTTAGACTTGTACATTCTGTACAGCACCTGATGTTAACCTACCCTCCCCAAAATGATTTGATTCTCATCTAAAATTCTCATATACAAACCCACATTATCCATTCACACATTATTGTTCTGTCACCTGCATTGACTCCTGTACTCTGATGTCACAATTTTGAAATTCTCTTGTACATGCTAAATTTCCTTCATATCTTTGTTCCTTGTCAGGCTAGCATCCTTCAACAAGTCTGTTCCAATTAATGGTACCATTCAGTGTTCTCTACTCCATTTTCCCCACAGCTCAGGAACACTTGTTTACTTATCTATGTCTTAAATACTTAAATTATTTTCTTAAACATCTCCCCTTTTTCCTAACAGATCTTCCCCTCACCTAAGAACCAAGTTCCGTGATTCAGGATTTAGTCAGGTATCCTTATGTCACCACCCTCATATCAACTATCAATGTTTGTCTGACAACAGCCCTGTGCAATGCTTCCCTGTTCAAGTAGATGTTGTGATGTCCTCTCTTTTTCTAAGTTTATGAAGCAGCATATTGACGTGTTTGGTCTGATAGATATTCTGCTGCGTAAGTTGAAGCTTATAAGAAGATTAAAGTCTGAAGTCAATTAATCACCTCTTACCATTTTGTCATTATCACAATTGTTAGATTTGTTGCATGTTGGAAGAGGGAATTCAATTCAGACTGTTCGATCTTGTTACCAAAAGAAATTAGAAACCAGGCTAATGAATCAACTTTTCCTGTTATCACTGCCATTGCTTAGTTGAATTTGTCTCTCATGGCGATGATGGTCCTTATCAAAAAATGTCGAACCGAAGTACAAGTGAAATTAATAAAATCACAAAATCAGAAAAATAATCTCCTTCTTGTTTTATACAGAAATTGTCAAAGAAACACAACAGGTCTGTCAACACATGACAATTTAATATTGTTTTATTGTTGGTATTGTCACATTATACAATCCAATGGACACAGGTTATTGGGTTTCCTATGAATGTGAAAAGAGGAAGGAGGAAGGGAAATGTGCTGAGATTCCACTATATTTTCCATTCACTAATTCAGATTGTTGGGTAATTAGGTATGGTTCCTTACGGACATTTTCCTGGTAAAGGAGAATGACATGCAGGCTTCATTGCTTAGGGCATTGAGTACTTAAGTCAGGAAGTAATAGTGTTTCCTGTCTGGGTTAGACGGTATATAAGCAGAGTTTGGACAGACTCGGATAATTTTCTTTAGAGTGTTAGAGGCGGAGCGGAAACCTGATAGAATTATTTTAATTATTAGAGCCATCAATAGGATAGACTGCCAGAATGTTTTTCCCATGGTAGAAATGCCAAACATGAGAGCATACGCATTTAAAATGAAGGTGAATATTTAAAATAGATGTGTCATATTACATAGGTTGTGACAGTTCCCTCGGATGTGCTGCCAGGGAAGGTACTGGAAGCTGATAAGATGGAGGTATTCAAGAGACCTTTAGATAGATACATGAACATGCCAGGATTGGAGGGATATGGATGATATATCCAGAAAGGAGGAAATTATAGGGAACCTGAAGACACACACAAAATATTTAGGGTATAGTTTCTTCCCCTCCACCATCCAATTTCTGAATGGACAATGAACCCATGTATGCTGTCTCACTATTTTTTCTCTTTTATTTTGTTCTGCTTGCATTACTTAAGCAAATAACAAACTTATCACTAATATGCTAGTGATAGTAAACCTGATTCTGATACTGATTTTAATTTGGCATCATGCTTGGCACAGATATAATGGGCTGAAGGGCCTGTTCCCTTGTTGTGCTGTTTTATGTTCTACTTTCTAATTTTCCTATATTCACTCTGTGTAGGCAGCAAGGAAAATAATTACAGGCTTTCCTTTTCACGTGTGCTTTCAAAGTCTATCCATTTTCGATCTTGTTCATTTCTTTAGAATGCTTATTTTTAAAAGTATTTTCTTTTTATTTACATTCTGAGTAATACAATGAAAAATACAGCGTAATGGTCTATTTATAACATTATTCAATGTAGCCAATCAATTAGTAATCTGCTTATAAGGAGAAATAGTATTATTGCACGCACCCAACCACGCCAGGTTCCGGGATTTAGACACGCTAATTTCCCAGGATAGGGATAGCTGGCACAGCTCCTTTAAAGAAGCAGGTGTACTCTGTTAATTGGTGGCCATGTTTGACACCTGGATTTTATTATTTAAAGAGCAACCAAACTGAGGTTCAGAGTTCAATCGTCACCTCAATTTTGGATTCTTCTCTAGCATCTAGTTTAGAACTCTGTCTTCATTTCAGTCTCATATCCTGTCTCAATTCTAGTTTCGGATAGTCCAGCTCTTGTGTAGTAACCATCCTCGCCTAGCTCTCTCATCACAAGATGGTCTGAAAACTCTCCCTGTCTTTGCTATATGGTTACTGCCAGCTGTGCAAAAATTTCTGTCTAGGTACTTATATGAATGACAACAAACTATATTTACTTTAATTCCATGTTCATACATCTCTGCTTGAACTTAAAGAGATTTTAGAAATCTTTATTTAAGAATTGGAACTCAGGCACCGTGCCCTTTTTCGCTATAAACCAAAGCTTTCACATTTCATTACTACCCTGGGGTCAGTCCACACATGAGACAATGAGACAATCCTCGGACCTGACTGTAGCCGTATCCTGACTGCAGTAACTCTGTTCATCGCAGTCTTCTGATTGAGTACAGATATAAAGCCTTCTAAAGGTTTGGCTATCATAGTACTTAGGAGAAGGAATTACAATTTTTCAGCTTATTCTGGGATTATATTATAAACTGCATAGTGCACTCTGAGAATATATTATAAAATGCAGAGTGCCAGTTGGCATGACATACCAGTCTGTTAGCGTAGGTCCAATCATCCACTCTTCCTGCAGGTTTGCTGCAATTATTTTGAGGCCCCTCATTGTTCAGGGTCGACCCAGCTGCTGACATGATGTGCAAGTTAGGGCACTGTGATATTTGAGCATTTTGTTGCCTGTGCAGCAAGCTGTCCATCTCCACGCAGCTGATGAATCCAAAGGAATGGCAGGGACAGATACATTTCAACTCTATGTTATCTCAGGTGTTGTCAGTCAGTGTTGAACTCAATGTGGGACTGCCTTCCAGACTCCGTCTCTGAAGTTTTTCTTGGGGTTTACTCCTGAAGCCTTCTCCATGAGTCAGTATAGACACAAGACAGTGAAAGTTTGAGATCAGAGTTTTACTTCTCCTAGATGAGTTGCCAACCCTGGCGGATGAGCCCTATTTGCCTGAAGTGACTCGTTTTAAGGGGCCAATAACCCTCCTTTGCACCTTTGAAACAGTTCTGCTAGGCTTAGTAGCTAAGCCATACATGAGGGTCAGGAGCTGGACTTGGTTGTCAGAGGCTTCCTGAGACACGTGCCATTGGGAGTAGGTAGTGCCATTACCTCCCCCCCAGCCCGCAAGGCGACTATAGCAACATTAAGAAATCAATTGCTGCAAGCGTGTGAACATGTAAAAACAGTGGGCTTTTCCCTTCACCCTCCACTTTGCTGAGAGCAGTCTGCAATTGCAGGCAAAGTCCTCCCCTAAGATAGAGGCCGAAATGTCGATATGGTGAAGGTGTGTGTATGCTTCCTTCTAATCCTGAATAGCTGGGATTGTATTATGTATGGGATCTACATGCAACTCTTGAAGTTATGGGAAGTGTACTGGAATGAGGTTTGCGTCTTGCTGTTAGATTGCCAGAATATGTAGTCGTGTTTCTGCTGGCAGAAAGCACCGAGTCATTCAGCCACAGCACTAGGTTCCTGGGATATCATTCTGAATATTGTTCTCTCTGTTCAGATCTACCCATTCGCTCTTGGTGGTTCTTGAGCTCCTTCATGTTCAGGATTTCCCTCATATTGTCCAGCTCCTTGGAATATCAAGGTTGCTGTCAGTGAAATAGAGAACTTTCCCCAGTGCCTGTTTTTCAGTGCTGTTCCTGCTGTATAATGACTTACTGCTGTGAAAATTTTTAAAAAATGATTGAAGGTTAGATATTTGAAATTTTTTAAAAAAAGCAGAAAATACCAAGTGATTCCAGCTTTTTCTTTTTTTGATGCCAGACTTTGAGTTGTGGTTGGAACTACTGATGACTTTCCCTTTAGAAGTGCCAGCATATGAATAATTAACCAGATAACAATTACAGCATGGAAACAGGCCATCTCGGCCCTCCTAGTCCATGCCAAATGCTTACTGTTACCTAGCCCCACCAACCTGCACTCAGCCCATAAGACTCCATTCCTTTCCTGTCCATATACCTATACAATTTTACTTTAAATGACAATATCAAACTTGCCTCTACCACTTCTACCGGAAGCTTGTTCCACACAGCTACTAATCTCTGAGTAAAGAAGTTCCCCCTCGTGTTACCCCTAAACTTTTGACCGTAACTCTCAACTCATGCCCTCTTGTTTGAATCTCCCCTACTCTCAACGGAAAAAGCCTATCCACGTCAACTCTGTCTATCCCCTTCATAATTTTAAATACCTCTATCAAGTCCCCCCTCAACCTTTTACACTCCAAAGAATAAAGACCTAACTTGTTCAACCTTTCTCTGTAACTTAGCTGCTGTAACCCTGGTAACATTCTAGTAAATCTTCTCTGTGCTCTCTCTATTTTGTTGACATCATTCCTATAATCCAGTGACCAAAACTGTACACAATACTCCAAAATCATGCATTCATTTTCAGCAAATATGACCAGAAACATTTTATGCTACATTGTGTGGTGCAATTTTTTTATGGTAAGAATTTTGTTTTTCAAAGATGAGATGGGCTGAATGGCCTCAGTTCATTCCATTTCTTCTCTAGTTTTCATTTTCTTATTTTATAATGCTTTCTCTTGTCTCATGCTGGAACTTTTGAGCGTTGCCTGAAGCAATAATCCTCAACCTTCACAATTTTTGTTTCTGCTGAATGTGATTTGTCAGATCAGTGAGTAAGCGGCTCACTACTTCCTTCTTATTTATGTCTACCGCATTGTAGTTCTGCCAATTAGTTTGGATAGAGCTACTTACCAGTGCAATAGTATTAGATGTTGGAAACCAGTCAAGGATTGATCAGAGATTTCCTCCTCAAATGTATGGCAGTACTACCTCTTCACAATGCATTCTGAGCCTATAATAGGTACTGCAATGCAAAGCAGGGAATTTGACACTACATTAAGTTTAGTGGTTTGGCATATTGTAGAGGTTTTCCCAGTTAAATTTAATTAAGAAGTTTCAAGGCTCTGATGTTGCATTGGTGAGCAGTATTGGAAATGTAATTGGTTTGGGAAATAATTGTTTTTTTATCAGCAATATGAGCAGAATCTAGGATGCCAAGTCAAAACCTAAATTGTCAAGACTGGCCTAATACATTATACCAACAAAAAAGTTTTTTTTGCTGGATCAGTTAATTCTGACTTTCTCTTCAGCAAGAGCCACCAGTGAAAATCTTTACTGTTTTCACAGCTCATAGAAGGTAGATAAATGACTGATTAATATGACTTTTTAATATGCTTAAGGTTGTTACTTTTTGCAGAACGTAAAATTGTCATTCACTTTGCTCATTTTCTGGCTCCAAAATAGGCAACACGGGCCAGATTTGTGGATATAATGATTGGGAAGCTGTCAGTATTTGCCAATGTTAATCCATGAAACTGATAGTAACTTCTGGCATCAGCACTGATGCACTTAAGCTTGGAAATCCAAAAGTTGCTGACATTTATATTCTGCTGCTCAGTGGGGCGTACTAAAGTGTTTATTACCCCAAAATTACTGAATAGACATGTAATTCAAGTCAATGAAAATCATTCTCACGGCAAAAAATAAAACACTGAAAATGTTACTTCTTCATGAAAAGGATGTCATAGTAACCAGCCGCCCCTCGGTGGATTCTGTCAACAATTCTCACTGCTTCAGTAATGCAACCAACATAATTAAATATCCCATCCATCCTGAATATTCCCTCTTCTCCCCCTCTCCATCAAGCAGAAGATACAAAAGCCCGAATGCATGTAGCACCAGTCTGAAGGACAGTTTCTATCCCTCTGCTGTAACATATTCGACCTCACAATCTACCTCATCTGACTTAGCATCTTACTGTCTACTTGCACTGTACATTATGCATATCATAATACTTTATTCTGCCCTCTTATTGTTTTACCTTTTACTACCTCAATGCACTATTTTAGTGAATCAGTCTGCTTGGACTGTGTGCAAGACAGGCTTTTTACTGTACCTCAGATGATGCAACAATAATAAACCAATTTTCTGACTTAATGAAGCTTTTATTGACACAAAATAGTCATAATTACAGTGGAATGTCCTATGTACCCCTTAAGATTACACTGGCATAAAACCATGCTTGCAAAGTGGACTTTACAAATGCAGGTTTGGTGATCACCTTGCTGAATGTCTCCATTCAGTCTGCGTGAATGCTCCGCACTTCCAATTGCCTGTCATTAAACTGCCATTCCAACCTTCACCCTATCCTTTCTGTTTTTAGTACTCCTCCTTCTGCCAATGAAACCCAACTTAAACTTGAGAAAAGCAACCTCATCATCTGACAAGGCACTTTGCATTTCTTTGATCTAAGAAGTTAATTCAATGAATCAGATAACTCGCCATTCTATTTTGTACCAGAACTAGTCAGAATAAAGATTATTGATAGAAACATAGAAAAATGACAGCACAATACAGGCCCTTCGGCCTACAATGCTGTGCCGAACATGTCCTTACTTTAGAAATTACCTAGGGTTACCTATAGCCCTCTATTTTTCTAATCTCCATGCACCTATCCAGGAGTCTCTTAAAAGACCCTATCGTACCTACATCCACCATCGTCTCCAGCAGCCCATTCCACACATTCACCATTCTCTCCGTAAAAAAAAACTTAACCCTGACATCTCCTCTATACTTACTTCCAAGCACCAAAACTGTGCCATTTCAGCCCTGGGAAAAAGCCTCTGACTACCCACACGATCAATACCTCGCATCATCTTGTACACCTCTATCAGGTCACGTCTCATCCTCCGTCGCTCCAAGGAAAAAAGGCTGAGTTCACTCAACCTATTCTCTTAAGGCATGCTCCCCAATCCAGGCAACATCCTTGTAAATCTCCTCTGCACCTTTTTCTATAGTTTCCACATCCTTCCTTTAGTGAGGAGACCAGAATTGAGCACAGTACTCCAAGGGTCCTATATAGTTGTATCATTACCTCTCAGCTCTTAAACTCAATCCCATGGTTGATGAAGGCCAATACACCATATGCCTTCTTTACCACACAATCAACCTGCACAGCAGCTTTGAGTGTCCTATGGACTCAGACTCCAAATTTTTTCTGATCCTCTACACTGCCAAGAGTCTTACCATTAATACTATATTCTGCCATCATATTTGACCAACCAAAATGAACCACCTGACACTTCTCTGGGTTGAACTCCATTTGCCACTTCTCAGCCCAGTTTTGCATCCTATCAATGTCCTGATATAACCTCTGACAGCCCTCCACGCTATCCACAACAGCCCCAACCTTTGTGTCATCAGCAAATTTACTAACTCATCCCTCCACTTCCTCATCCAGGTCATTTATAAAAATCACCAAGAGTAAGGGTCCCAGAACAGATCCCTGAGGCACACCACTGGTGACTGACCTCCATGCAGAATATGACCCGTCTACAACCATTCTTTTCCTTCTGTGAGCAAGCCAGTTCTGAATCCACAAAGCAATGTCCCCTTGGATCCCATACCTCCTTAATTTCTCAATAAGGCTTGCATGGCGTACCTTATCAAATTGATGTAAAATACTATGTCTGATTTCTCTCCGCAGATGCTACCTGACCTGCTGAATATTTTTAGCATTTTCTGTTTTAATTCAAAGACTATAAGGATCAACAGGTACGGAATTTTACTTCAAGGTTTTGAAAACTCACTTCTTGATATGACATTATTTATCAAAGACTGTCTTGAGTTATTCATTCAAGTGCTCTTATGCTACGGTTCCCAGTGCCAACAAAGTGGGAAGCTAAAAGTGCCTGAGATGATGTGGATTTCTTTGGGGATTTCTGATGGCAATCCCTCGGGAGTGCCAGCTGTTATCCCAATAATTCTTCCGGCTTCAAAGTCGTCAGGCATTTTATAGGTTATAATGAAAACAATATTGCAGGAGGTTCTTCCCATTTACTTTGTGCAAGGTCTCTATATGACCAGATTACAGCTAAACACACTCTCTTGATTCCCAGTTGTACAGGGTTTTAAGTTTTTTTCTAGTATAGATTAATGCTTTTACGTGTCCTGCCATTAACTGCATAACCTATGATCTCCTAAAGTACAATTTCTCACACTTGTTTGAATTAAATTCCATTAAATTTCAAATGGGGATTATGAATTCATAAAATTTAGAGCAGCATAAAGTTAGCAAGATATTTAATTAATTCATGCATTATCTGTG
Source organism: Hypanus sabinus (assembly GCF_030144855.1). Lineage (NCBI taxonomy): Eukaryota > Metazoa > Chordata > Chondrichthyes > Myliobatiformes > Dasyatidae > Hypanus > Hypanus sabinus. Next base: position 40,688,360 of record NC_082719.1, on the reverse strand, counting down.
ACATTACAATAACAATATAACTTCTGAGTTCACAATACGGGGGAGGAATTGTGACCCTTAATAGAGTGTTCAGTCTTTCATAAAGTTATTAGTTGAAGGCCCGGACTCAGCATGAATCTAAAGCTGACCTTAATGCCATTCATTTGGTATTCTCAGTGAAGACATTAAAAGGAAGCCTGCCCTAAAAAATGTCATGTTAGTAACAGTCAAGGTGTTACTTGAGATTATGGCAGTGAGTTTCACTTGCCTTTTCATTCCACCACTCATTTTTGAAACAGGGTTGTAGAGCTAAAAAATGTTAAAAGAAAACTTTTCACCAGAGGCCTCTGTATATTTCAAGCACATGTATCTCATCAGGTGGGAAATAGAAACCCATGCCTTAAAACATAATTAAATGTAAACAAGAAACAATCTATCCTGACACATTTCAAATCATGGCTTGACATTTCCACTGAAAAAAGCACTGTCCTAGTATGTGTACCAACATACTAGCCCACTGTTATACAAAGATAAAGGGATGCCTACCATTCCTTTCCCAGAGCACATTTTGGTGAGTCGGATCACTTGGCTGTTCTATTCTCCTACCTACATATAGGCAGAGGCTAAAGGGCAAAGCTGCAGAGATTAGGACCTCAAAGAGGAGATCATGGCCAGTAGAGGGGTGGTTATGGGATTGCTCTGAGTCATTGGCTGGGCCAGGTTCAAGCACTCATTTAGAGATCTGAATTAATACACCATAGTTCTTTTGGACTTTATTAAAACAGCTGTAAATGAGTGTGTCCCCATTAAATCTTTGGTCTTGCTGACCCTGAGAGGTAGTTGTTGTGGTATCACTCACCAAGATTTTCAATCTCCCTCCTATCTACTGATTCTTCAACTTTGATTTGGCCAACAACAGTGGTGTTATTAGCAAACTTAAATTTGGCATTTGATCTGTGCTTAGCCTCACAATATGAAGAGAAGAGAGCAGTGGATAAGTTGGTATGTTCTCAGGCAGGAGTTGATGTGTTTCATTATCAACCTCTCAAAACATTTCATCACAGTGGATGTAAATACTACTGGATGACAGCTTTTGAGGCAGGTTACCACATTCTTCTTAGACACCAGTGTAACTGAAGCCTGCCTTGTAGCAGGTGGAAACCTCAGACTACTGAAGTGAGAGGGTAAAGACAATGGTAAAACCTCCAGCCAGCTGATCAGCTCAGGTCTTTAGTACTCAACCAGGTCACCCATTCAGGCTGGATGCATTCTGTGTGTTCACCCTCCTGAAAGGTGCTCTCACATTAGCCTCAGAGACTGAAATCGCTGGCTGCAACTCCACTGGCTGTGTCACTATATTGGCACTGAATTCCTGCTTGAGATCTAACTCTCCTGTGATTCCTTGTCAATTTTTATTATATCTCACAGCATGCTGTTTGCTAGGTATGTAGATTAACCTTTACTCAAACACAAGATTATTGGCTTCCAAATTCACATCATGATCTTTTCACACTGGCTTTTCCTTTTCTGTTCAATTTCTATCCTTGTTCCCAATTTTCAATGTGCATAACATTCACACATTCTTTAATTATAATCTGGATTAAATTGAAGTTACAACAAATCTCCAAAGGCACACTTAGCTTCAGCAACTTGATCTCTTCAACTCTATAATGACATTTCACAGTCATGCATGCACGTGAAGTTCATGTGTAAATAATAAACAAAGACTGTCATGGTGCACTCATGAAGGAATGGACCCAGGTGCAGATGAACAGCAGGATCCCCAGGAAAAGATGGAAAGAAGAGGTTATGTTTATTATTTATTGTAATACCAGCACTGTATTTGTGCACTTTATGCAGTCCAGTTTAGGTCTGTATTCTAGTATAGCTTTCTCTGTGTTTTATTACGAATTTCAGTCTAGTTTTTTGTACTGTGTCATGTAAATCATGGTCCCGAAAACCGTTGTCTCAGTTTTACTATGCACTGTATCAGCAGTTATGGTCGAAATGACAATAAAGTTGACATGACTTGACTTGACTTAAGCATTAGAATTAGTGCCTCAGCAGAGCGATTAAGCAGGACCACAAGGTAATTCATCACTCAGGCACTGAATGAGAGACCTCTTTAAATAATCATAGAATCTGGGAAATGAGTCAGCTACAATTAAATTGACAAGAACAAACTAAAAACACAAGGGCTTAACAACTCTAGTTAAGGTATTGATTAGTAAACACAGATGTTCAAGAACCCTAGAAGCTGACTGCTCTGTGGCAAACCACAAGGCTCATGACAAAGGCATCTTTAATTTATAAATACTATGATGATGGTAGTACCAATTATTACTAAATGGTATAAAGCTCAGTCTATTTCTTTTGTATGTTTGAACAACAGATATAATTTAACTACTAGGTTTGTGACAGATTTAGCCCATGGGAATTACAAGAGTATCTTCTGGCCATGCCCCTACAAATATTGGTGTATTAGAACATTTGTAAACATAAATTCTGAATTCATTTCTGTTTTGCTTATTAAGCACCTATCATAGACCATTGAAAGACAAGCTCTCAACATTGTGCCTTCTACCCCACACTGTATTGATCACTCCCGTGCTTAATTTAATGTTAAGTGATTAAAGAATTTTGGGAAGGGTCCAATGCTCTGAAGTGCAGGAGACATTGTTATATATGATTTGTTCCAGTAGACACAACAACATAGCTATCTAGCCTACCTTGATGTTGTTTGATGATGTTGAAGGAAGTGGAGAAAACAAAGCGGAGAAGAAGGCAAAGGAAAATCAAAGGAAGGGTGCACAGACCTTTGGAAGTTGACAACTGAAATTTACTTCTGATCTGAGCACTAATCCAACCAAACACGAGGAAATCTGCAGATGCTGGAAATTCAAACAACAACACACACAAAATGCTGGTGGAACACAGCAGGCCAGGCAGCATCTATAGGGAGAAGTGCTGTTGACATTTCAGGCCGAGACCCTTCGTCAGGACTAACCGAAAGGAAAGATAGTAAGAGATTTGAAAGTAGTGGGGGGAGGGGGAATGCAAAATGATAGGAGAAGACCGGAGGGGGTGGGATGAAGCTAAGAGCTGGAAAGGTGATTGGCAAAAGTGATACAGAGCTGGAGAAGGGAAAGGATCATGGGACAGGAGGCCTCAGGAGAAAGAAAAAGAAGAAAGGGGGGGGGAGCACCAGAGGGAGATGGAGAACAGGCAAACAACTAAGTATGTCAGGGATGGGGTAAGAAGGGGAGGAGGGGCATTAACGGAAGATAGAGAAGTCAATATTCATGCCATCAGGTTGGAGGCTACCCAGCCAGTATATAAGGTGTTGTTCCTCCAACCTGAGTGTAGCTTCGTCTTGACAGTAGAGGAGGCCACGGATAGACATATCGGAATGGGAATGGGACGTGGAATTAAAATGTGTGGCCACTGGGAGATCCTACTTTCTCTGATGGACCGAGCGTAGGTGTTCAGCGAAACGGTCTCCCAGTCTGTGTCGGGTCTCACCAATATATAAAAGGCCACACCGGGAGCACCGGAAGCAGTATACCACACCAGCCGACTCACAGGTGAAATGTTGCCTCACCTGGAAGGACTGTCTGGGGCCCTGAATGGTGATGAGGGAGGAAGTGTAAGGGCAGGTGTAGCACTTGTTCCGTTTACAACAATAAGTGCCAGGAGGGAGATCGGTGGGAAGGGATGGGGGGGGGGGACGAATGGACAAGGGAGTCGTGTAGGGAGCGACCACCGACCACCAGTCATAACAGACATGAAGAACAACATTAAACCTTTGATATCAATATAATTAATAATAACAGAACAAAAGGTTGGTGCATGCTGCTCATGACATCACACTGCCAGGATTAATGAGTTCACTCTACTATCCTGTTATCTTCTATCTGAGTATCTTGCAGACTTCCAGACTCAAAACTGAATTCTCCAATTGTAGATTAGGCCATTTTTGCTCGTTGAATTTGACTAAGGATTTCTCAGTCCTGGTCTGCTGGATATGTCCTACTATTAGCAACACATAACACAGATTAAAAAAAAATGTAATAGGTTTCTAACTGCTATATTTACCCAATTGGTCTTGCCCCATCAAATTTTTTTTGTTCTTTTCTCTCCACTTTTTTCTCCTACCTAACTAACTTGATTTCTCTTTTTCCTATTTCTGATCACGAGCCTCACACCAAAACATGAACTGTTTCTCTTCTTACAGCTGCTGTCTGACCTGCTGCACACTTTCAAATAAATATGTATGGTTATCTGCTTCTAAATATCCATAACTATCATAGATTTCTGGAACCTGTGAAAAGGCAATCTGGCCTGATGACTAATTAGATGGTGTTTGGCACAGCCTGTAGCCTAGTTGGTATTTTCTGCCTCTTTTGGCAAAGTTGATGCCTTTTGCCTATTACCCTTAATGAAAGGGCTGCAGTTGTAATGCCATCAAGGTGATGGAAGCCAAAATTACTGTGATCAACCCATAATTTTTTCCACTGAAAGCTGAAAATTCAATCTTAAAATGCTCACTAAATGATTAGGGTGTTTTGAAGTTCAGTTATCTCTTTTCTTATTGCATTTTGAAATTTGAAAAAAAGAAATTTGATAAGTTTTAAATTCTAATGTTTGAGCTGAAGATTCAATAAGATTAAATATGCCTCGAAGAACAGAATTTTTTTCAATGGAGTACTGGAAGTCACACCATGCAGCCTTTCATATAAAACATGTATATCTGTGAAAAATGAAGAGCTAACATTAGAAGGAAAGAGTAAAAGCTTGAAAACACTGCACAGAATAGAATGCAACACACACAAAGTGCAGGAAGATTCTGCAAGTCAAGCAGCATCTATGGAGGGGAATAAACATTTGATGTTTCAGGACAAGACTATGTGATCAGACAACACAGAAACAAAATAGGAAGATTTGATCAGGTGTAAGTTTTCGTACCAGGATATCATTCTTAGTGTTTTATTGGTGGTTAAGACTTAGTAATCGTACCTTAAGTTGTAATGTTTCATAAGAGACCACAATGTTGATTTAATGTGATGCTGGTGTAGCACTATAAGGATTATTGCATTTTAAATTTAGAATTGTTTTCTGGCCTTGTGTACAATAAATTAGCTGAATATAAAACTTTTTTTTTCATTGGAAGTCTCTATAATAGCTGCCAACTTATTTTATTATCATCTGCTGTGTAAATATTACTTCTTTCCCAGTCTTTCCAGCTGTATCATAAGAGATTTGTTCTCTGTTTTTTCATTCTCCTTGTTCATAAATGCACTCACTGCAACCAACAATTGGATCCATAATTGAAAATCAATAAAACATTTCAGGTTCTAGGAATACACAGCAAGTCAGGCAGTATCTACAGTGGTTAACATTACAGATTGAGGATACTTAATCATTACTGGGAAAATGAGAAAACAAGATATTTTCAAGTGACAAAGACTATAGGAGGGCAGATAGGATAAATGAAGTATCTCTGAAACAGAAAAGCAAGGTTAATGAACTTAAACAAAAATAAACAGAACGTGCTGGGAGCTCTCAGCAGGTCGGATAGCATCTGCCAAAAGAGAAACAAAATTCAAAGTAAATTTATCATCAACTATATATATGATGCCGTATACAACCCTCGTCTTGCGTGCATACTCAATAAATCCATAGAATAATAACTGAATCAATGAAACTGGGCATTCAACCAATGTTCGCAGGACAACACACTGTGTAAATGCAAAAAGGAAGAAATAATAAAAATAAATAAATATCGAGAATGTGAGATGCAGAATCCTTGAAAGTGTGTCCATAGGTTGTGAAAAGATTTCAATGGTAGGACAAGTGAAGTTGAGTGAAGTTATCCCCTTTGGTTTAAGAGCCTGATGGCTGAGGGGCTGTAACTGTTCCTGAACATGGTGTTGTAAGCCCAGAGGCTCTTGTGCCTTCTCCCTGATGGCAGCAGTGAGAGAGAGCATGTTCTAGATGGTGGGGGTCCCTGATGTTGGATGCTATTTTCTTGCAACAGCATTTCATGTTGATGTACTGAATGGTGGGGAGGGCTTTAACTGTGATGGACTGGGCCACATCCACTACCTTTAATTCAAGGGCATTAGTGTTTCCATTCCAGCTGTGCTGCAACCTGTCAGTATACTCTCCATTGCACATCAATAGAAGTTTGTCAAAGTTTCAGATGTCATGCTGAATCTTCACAAACTCCTTAGGAAGGTGAGCCACTGCCGTGCCTCCTCTGTAATTGTACTTGTGTGCTGAGCCTACAACAGGTCTTCTGAAAAAAATAGCACCAAGGTATTTAAAGTTGATGACCCTCAATGTCTCTGATCCTTCAATGCAGATTATAGACCTCTGATTTCCTTCTCCTCAAGTCAATAACCAGCTCCTTGGTCCTGCTGACATTGAGTAAGAGTTTGTTATTATGGAATGAGTCAGCCATACTTTCAATTTCTTTCCTCTTTGCTGATTAATCACCATGTTTGATTCGGCCTATGACAGTGGTGTCATCAGCAAATTTGAATATGGCATCGGAGCTGTGCTTAGCCACACTGCCAGTAGAAATATAATGTTCATTACAGATGTTATGTTCTGATACAAGACTATTTGTCAGAAATCTAAAGTGACCCCACATGTTACCATGCACAATGAAGTGAGAGAGAGCGAGAGAGAGAGAGAGAGAGAGAGAGAGAGAGAGAGAGAGAGAGAGAGAGAGAGAGAGAGAGAGAGAGCAAATAAATGGAAACAATGAAGCTGTCAGTGTGTTTCAGAGCTTTTACTCAGACACGAGATCAAACGGATAATGTTAGAAATGCTCAGCAGACTAGACACTGTTGGTGGAGTGAGATAAATTGAGTTAACATTACAGATAGATAAATTTGCAGCAAAATAAAGCAACACAGGAAAAGACAGATGGGATTAAGGAACAGAAATAAAAGAGACAGTGAAAAGAAAATGAAATGCTAATTCTATGATATAGAAATGCACAAACATCATTATTTTGCTATTGTGTGAGGATTCTCACAAAACTGTTTTCGTTACAGCCAAAGATGTTTTTAGTAATGTTTATTATTTCCCTTATTATAAAAAAAACTTATTCATGTACATATGGTCTAATTTTCTTTGCCATCTTTTGTAGTAAAACTTGGCCAAGTATCTTGAGATTTTGATAAGAATCATGTTCCAAATTTCTATATTTATAGCACTCCATTATATCCTTTCAATGGATTAATAATGTAGATTTTGCTAGTCTTGCTTGCTAATTTTTTGATTATAAAAATAAATCTTATTGTTCTTTTTATATAATTCCCTTTTGTTGAATCACTAAACAAGACGACACGGGGTACATTATTCTTAGTATTCTTTGCTCAGATGTAGGCAATTTTGCAAGGGTTGTATTTATTACCACTCTTAATTGCCTTGAAACTGATTGACATATTATTCTATTTCAGTGACAAGTTACATGTTAAGCATAATTCTGTAGCTCAGTATTCACAACTAGGCATAGATCAGGAAAGGAAGGCAGGTTGCCTTCCTTGAAGGATATTAGTAAGCTAAATATGTTTACATTCAATGCAATGGCCTCTTTACTGCTACAATTTCCTCCAATTTATTTATTTTTTAACTTTGCCTGGGTCTGGTTCTCTTCCATCATGTTTGTCCATCATGTTTCCTTTCCAGGTGAGAGTGACACTAGTTGTGATATCTTCTGACTGGACAATTGTATAGTTTGATAACGACCAATTCCAATTTTCACCCATTTGTTTTTGCTTCCTCTCTCTTTCTCCATCTCTTTCAATTCCTCCCTACACTATTGAATATGAATTGACCCTACTTCTTGAGATTGCTTTCTAAGAAAGCCAGCAACTTCTTTTTGTTCACTAGATTATTCATATTTTCCCCTAATTCTAGCTGAATGGTGTAATTTCCATGATTGCCTTTTTCACATTGAGAAAGGCTTCAGAGCCCAGATTACTTAATCCAGCAACATAATTCGTGTTTCTCCCCCCAATAAACTGTTCAGATTTGTAGTTTCCTATTGCAACCTATTACAAAGAGGAACTGTTAACCCTATGCTAACCCTAGGGTGTCCATGGGAAATCAATCCACTATTATTTTCATCTCACAAGCCAGCTCTCACTCCTGACATGTGCACAAAACTGTACCCAATCACCTGACAGTCAGTAATGATTGGAGGATCACTTACAGACTTCATTAAACTGCCGTAAATGAGGTAGGCACTTCAGCCACTGTCTCAAAGATAATATTAAAGATACCAGATTAAACAAAGAACAATGTTGGCTTATTTTAACACCCACTTTTATAATTTAGAAGCTAGAATTTTACCAGAAAGATGGCACCAGTAAACAACATGGCCAACAGCAACATCCTTCAGACAGTTCACAAAACTACTTCTTTGATTTATTCTTCTGCCAATTATAATTATACTGCTAAGCTGCATCTGATTGGAACCCTTTAGTCATATTTTGATAGTGTTTTTGGCCTGATTGGTGCTTTGCTGTCTCTGAGGGAGTTCAGTGAGAATGAAGAGGAGTGTGCAGCCTGGAGGCCAAGAAGCTGAAAATGGAGCTTGAGCCCACGATTGATTCCACTGCTTTTCTGCAAATGAGCTGTGGAACAAGGTTGAAATTGAGAAGGACAAGGACAGAGGACACAGGTGGGTGTTTAGCACTGTCTGCCTACATTCGACCAGTCTTCCTGTCCCCCTTGCTAGCTGCTGTCGGAAGAAAGTGCAGAAGTCTGGGGTTCCATGTTGCAAGGATTGATCACCAAAGCCGTGGACTCATTTTGGGGGACTTTGAGGTTCATGGTCCATGTATTCCTGGAAACTCATTACTATTTTTTCTGATCTTGAGTAGTTTGGTTAGGGTGATTGATAAGGTCTGAGGTGCTTCACAAAGAATGCTTTGCCCTGTAGCCAGCAGTGGGCTGGCTGTGTGGTGCTGAACGGAACTAAACTGAATACAATAGGACTCCTGGTTTGATGTTTGAAATTTATTCTATGTGTTGCTTGCTCACTTTTTGCCATTTGTTCAATTTGTTTTTTATTGTGTATTGGGTGTTTGATGTTTTCTTGAATGGCTTCCATGGTCTTTCATGGTTTCGGGGCTGCCTGTGGGAGGATGAATCTCAGAGTTGTATTCTGCATACATACTTCGATAATAAATGCACATTGAATCCTTGAAATATAAAGCTGGCCAGTCCTGAGATGAGTTAACAAAGGGTAAACATGTTTATAACTTCTATTTAACACATCTCAAAAATAAATCTAGCCCCAAAGTGAAATATAAGACTTCTTTCCATTTAGTGAATACCATGAAGACTGCTAAGCTTCAAATGGCAATTATCATTACCTTGTTAATAGGCTCTGCAACCATAAATTGGACTGCAATGCAAATAACTGATAATTCTGTACCAATTAGTTAGATCTCTGGTGACTAACCTCTGTTAAATATTCCAGCAAGCTCATTTATTGTACTGATGGGATTAGAGAATACCATTATAGGTGACACTTAATAAGTCCTGATTTGAAATTTTACAGATGCATTTTACTGCAGCATAACTCATGTTACATTATATTTTGAAGGGTTAATAGGCTCCCTTTCAATCGCATTGTGGCATCTAGCCTCTCTAATGTTACAACTTTAAAATATATATTTTATATATATTACTATATAATATATATTATAAAATAATATACTATAAATATATATTTTAATAATCAATTTTATTTGAGGGACATCAATTAAAACTTATTACTTGGTATAGTTACCGAATATACACTTAAAATATAACCAGTTTCCTTCATAGTTAGGATTATCCAAGAGATCTTCAGAAGTGGTGATTTCGGAAGGTGGTATCCATCTTGAGGAGTCCTCACCACCCAGGACATGCCCTCTTCTCATTGTTACCGACAGAAAGGAGGAACAGAAGCCCAAAGGCACACTCAGTGATTCAGGAACAGCTTCTTCCCCTCTACTATCTGATTTCTAAATGGACATTGAATCCATGAACACTACTGCACTACCATCTATCTATCTATCTATCTATCTGTCTATCTATCTATCTATCTATCTATCTATCTATCTATCTATCTATCTATATAGCAGTGAGGTTGTGTTCATGGATATATCTATCTATCTATCTATATGTGTGTATATATACACACACACTCAATGTTTTTTCCAGCTTTTTTTTCCCCTGCATATTATTTATTTATCTATCATGTGTAACGCTTTGGTTCACACCTTTACTGTTATGCTGTAGGTTTTTCATTTAGCAGTTCTGTAAGAGCAGTCTATTCTGCTTTCAGCCTGTTTGGGTTATTGTTGAAGACAAGGGATAATGAGGAATGTGTGTCATCCAATTAGGATGGTAGAACTTGGGGGCAGGGTATTGTTGGGGGACACTACGGCTGGTCTTGGGGCTTTTGTTCGGTGGGAGATGAAGAGAGAAGATTCTGGAGAGAACCGACCATAGGACTCAATTAAGTCAAGATTAACTGAGGATCGGTGAAGCACTGAGCTCCAAGTTGTGCACATTTAGCTTCCCTTTCCTTTTTGTTTTTTCTTTATTAACCCTTTAGTTAAGATACATAAATATAATTACTTCAATCGTATGCAGTGTACTGTCTGTTATTTTGTGGCACTAATTTATAACAGGGTAGCAAATTACACAGCATCCACATAAACTGGGGTTAGAGATGGGAGAGTCATCTCAATCTCACAGGTTTGGTGGGACCAGAGTCTAAGGAGAGTGCCCTCCCTAGACTTATGCAGCAAAAGAAACCAGGGGCATTTCACATGCATTGCATTGTGCTGCTGTCATGAAGTTACAAATTTCATGACATATGTCAGTGATAAGAAACCTGACTCTGGTTAATAATGAATTAAGTTAGAATAAAACAAAAATATCATGGCAGAGCAACACTTTGGGCGATATTGTGCAGAAGAACATGTTACATAAAAATGCTTAACTGTTATTTTTTTTTATCTGATCATTTAGGACAGAATAAAGAATACTAAGAAAAAAATTAAGAAGCTGAAGATTTGCTTAATATACAAACAAAAATGCTTATATAATTAGAGATTATTAAGTCAAGTTAGACTTAGACGCAAGGGATAAATCACATATATAATTCCATATAGCACAGCATTCTACCTTTAGGTTAAAAAGAAAACTAACTAGTTCAGCTTTCCATCATAGTGGGTTAGAGAAATAAAATGGTCTTCCATTATTTGATACTGAAATATAAATGGAATTGTCTCTGTGAATTTACTTTATCTCAAGACCTATCGTACAGTGAGAAATATAAGAGGTATGTAAGATGATCCATTATATGAAATAAACCACTGTGAGGAATATATCATGACCCCATAATTTAAGTCATAGTTCTGGTAAAAGCAAAAATATATTTTAGACAAAATAATAGACTTGAGCTAAACAATGTGAATCTCTAAGTGTCTTTATGGAGTGGAAAGTCAGTTATGTTTTCAATATTCAAGCTTATCTTCCCCTAGGATTAATATACTCCCCTAGGAGCAGCAGATGTCAGGTTTCATTTTGCCTCATTCCATATTTTGTGTAAACAGAACAAAAACACATACTAGAAGAATATACTAGTAAAATCCAATTGCCTTTTAAAGATTATTTAATATTTAATGACCAACCTGAACAACACCTCATTTTTTTTCATCCCCAGCAATATCATTCTATGCCCAGTTTCATTGGAAGAAAAATATCAGTCTCTCATAGTTCTCATTAACGTCAAATCATGAAATTTCATGTTGCAAAAGGAGGTACATTTGTTATCATGTGTGGGTTGAACTCTCTATGAGTGAACACTGTAACCTGTCCAGGGCTCTATTACCTTGTATCTTTCTCAAATTCAAATAAACTGTTTTGCAGGACAGAATATTCCACATTCTATCAGTTGTAGGACAATGGCATGTTAACTTCCCTCATCATTTGACATGGAGAGATTGAACATTTCTCCTCCATTGTGACAAATCTAAGTTGGGCTGTTCACATCTTAGAGCAGTTATGTTCACTGGAGTTCAGCAATAAGTGAGATTAATTCAATTTATAGTGACATTCTGGTATTGCCAGTATCATTATCTGCCCTTTCTCCTCTCCAGAGCATTCATGTGTTCAACAGCAGACTAAGAACATTTCTGATGATACTCCTTGGAGGAGACGATTCCAGGGTTCATGTTGTCTTTGCATCAATGCACAGTAGATGTGTGTAATAGAAAGGGTCAATTGGGAGAGCAAGGTAGATAACTGATCCCATGTAAGCAAAAGCTAACCTTGAGGGCTTAGTTTGTGAAAGGAAGTTGTCTCTAAGCTCAGATCAATGTTGACTTCTGGAACAATCAATAAAAAGAATAAGAAGATATGGAGAGCAACAAATCTGTGTCATACTAGTCACAGATACTACAATGTTGATGTTAAACAGAGTTGGGAAAATTAAGCTTGTGGCATTAGGGGAAGACAGGGCTATGGGTGGGGTTTTGATTAAATGAACTTGTGGAGAGAAATAAAATAAAACTGCAGATACTGGAAAACTGAACAAAAAACAGCAAATGTTGGAAAGATTCAGCAGACCAGGCAGCAGCCATAGAAAGTAAAAAAAAAACGTATTTCAGGCTGATGACTCGCCATTTCAAACAAGCTGTGGGGAAGATGAAAATCAATTTGATATCTGCTTGAATGATATCTACATTAAGTTCTAATGTAAAATATAAAATCAAGGTGCGTGGAAGATCAAGGCAAACAAAATGAGAAACAATATAAATTTTCATACAGTCATCAGAAAAGATCAATTATAGACAACACAATTAGATTTGCAGATCAAGTGCTAAAGTGCATGGTCAGTAAAGTTGATGAACTGTAGGTGTAAATAGCAAATAGGAGAGCGATAATTTTGTCAATAATTTTGAACAGAGAATTGAATGGATCAGAGTTTAATATAGCAAATTAAAAGCCTGCAAATGAGAACATTGGCTCCAAAAGAGTAATCTTGCTCTTGTATTAATTGCCACTGTACAGGAGTAGAATAGAATAATTAAATTAGTAGGCTTGAACAACCATTCTTTGCATGGTATTTTAGCTACTTTGTGCTTCAAGGTTCAATCTTCCATTTTAATACTTTGGTGTCATTCTTGGATGTGTCTCATAATCTGTACTAGCTCCATGGGAAATGGGCCAAACTTGGATCAATGCATTGTTTAGATGGGCACTTTGGTTGGTATAGACAAGTTAGGCCATTGGACCTCTTTCTATGCTGTATTACTCTATGACTCTGTGACTCTAAGTCTTGATAGTTGCATGTCACAATGCATTGGAACATTCTATACCAAGAACAATGAAGCATTCCAAGGTGTGTGAAGTAGATTTGTCAGACAAAGCAAAAAGCAAGGATTTTCCACCACATTATTTATTTTACTCTGATGTGATGTAATAACAGTATTCCATACAAGTGGTTGCCATTTTGCAGTCTCTTTTATTTTGGATTTCTGCTGATCAATGTGACAGATGGGTATTGGTCCTATAACTTGAAATTGCATTAGGAAGAATTGCATCCCTCAGGACCTACCAGATTTCACATCAGTTTTGTAGCATTTTTTAATGTGCTGGTTTCAAGGAATATATGTTTTAATAAGGAAAAGCTTTATGACATGATTGAGGAGATAAGATAGAATTTTAAATGTCAAGTTCAAATTGAATTATGCTCTGCTAGCAAGTATTAACTTATCTGAACTACACTGAAAGTATATCTTCTCTCACCAAAACAAGTTCTGATCTGAGTAGTGTGGTGTAATGGGAACCCTCTCTATAAGAGCTCTATAATAATTTCAATGTCAGGCCACAGTTTTTGGACTGCATCCGCTGAAATATTTTACTGTTCCATTTTCCCTGATTACACACCCAATGGTTTGCACCCCTTAGTAGACATCTGAAAAACTGCCTGAGTCAAAAGCAAGATGCTTTGAATATGAGAACTATAATCTGGTCCAGTCAAAAAGAAATGCTGTAGTTAAGCTTTAATGTTCTCATGAAGGACCATGGGCAAGTCTTTTCTGGACCTCAGGAAGGAAGCAAGCTATTGTCCAAGGATGGATCTTCACTTATAACCATATAACCATATAACAATTACAGCACGGAAACAGGCCATCTCGGCCCTCCTAGTCCGTTCCGAACTCTTAATCTCACCTAGTCCCACCTACCCGCACTCAGCCCATAACCCTCCACTCCTTTCCTGTCCATATACCTATCCAATTTTACCTTAAAGGACACAACTGAACTGGTCTCTACTACTTCTACAGGAAGCTCATTCCACAAAGCTATCACTCTCTGACTAAAGAAATACCCCCTCGTGTTTCCCTTAAACTTCTGCCCCCTAACTCTCAAATCATGTCCTCTCGTTTGAATCTCCCCTACTCTCAATGGAAACAGCCTATTCACGTCAACTCTATCTATCCCTCTCAAAATTTTAAATACCTCGATCAAATTCCCCCTCAACCTTCTACGCTCCAATGAATAGAGACCTAACTTGTTCAACCTTTCTCTGTAACTTAAGTGCTGAAACCCAGGTAACATCCTAGTAAATCGTCTCTGCACTCTCTCTAATTTATTGATATCTTTCCTATAATTCGGTGACCAGAACTGTACACAATATTCCAAATTTGGCCTTACCAATGTCTTGTACAATTTTAACATTACATCCCAACTTCTGTACTCAATGCTTTGATTTATAAAGGCCAGCATTCCAAAAGCCTTCTTCACCACCCTATCTACATGGGCCTATCTATCTTGGCCCATATCTGCAATCATTTCCCTTCCAATGGATCTATCTTTTTCCAGGCTTAGAGGATCACTGTGTTGCTGATGGTGCAGTTACTTGGAGTGTAAGATCTTTCCTAGGATACTTGTTTTGATTCTGGTGATCAATGCCCCTGTGCTAATTGTGCTCATCCCACAAAATAGACTATCTATTGGCAACATACACAAAATGCTGGATGGACTCAGCTGGTCAGGCAGCATCTATGGAGGGAACTAATTTCGCTCCATAGATGTTGTTGGCCTGCTGAGTTCCTCTACCATTTTGTGTGTGCGTTGCTCATGTTTTCCAGCATCTTCAGAATCTCTTATGTCACTAATACTTCAATAGGAACTATTGAGCTACTGCTAGATTTCCCACAAGATGGCGATGGAGGAATTGCAGAAAAATAAAAACCTGCAGACAAAAGCTCTCTTCTTTTCTTGGTAGCTGCTGACTTCAAATTGTATGTAGGACAAAATGAAGCACTAATTGCATCAGTAACAAGATGCCAGCTGTCAACCAGGTTTTGTGAGAATGCCACTTATTCTTGCCATTGACAAGGGACATACTATGCTTTAAAGCCTCAGAGATCAGGTCTGAGGATAGAGATGTAGGCTTTGTGGGCCACAGGATTTCTTGGACACATTATAGAAGAATAGGACATGTATAATAAATGGTCGGTCATTAAGGAATATCGATGTACAAGTCCATAGTTTTCTGAAAGTGGAAACATACTTAGGTCAATAAGGTGATGAAGAAAGCAAATGGCATACAATGGCATCAAAGGCTGAAGCATAGAATATAAGTGTTTGGAAGTTGTGCTTATATGCTCCATAGTACCTGGGATGCACAAAGTATTGAGAACAGCTCTGGTTACTGCAATTCTGACTTGGACCTACTGGGCAGTCCTTCATTGTCACCGGCTGTAAATCCTAGAATGGTCTCTCAGCTGCAAATTGGGAGTACTTTCAACAGAAGGAATTCAGCTGTTCAGGAAGATGGATCATCGCCACGTTTTCAAGGACAATTAGGAAAGCACTTAGTCAGCAGCTCCCAAATTCTGGAAAATTAATACGTTAAAAAAAATCCATGCTTAATAATATGGCTTGAACAGTTCAGTGTGAATTTTTGTCTCTGAGATTCTATGAGACAATGTGTGGATTGTATGGGATAGATATTATCAGTAAAGGTCAGGGCAGTTTGTGGTTGTTAAAAAGAACTGTTTAAAATAAAAGAGTAGCTCCAGTACATCAGACATTTGGCTTACATCAGCATTAAATTCCACTGTTTGTGTCAAATCAAATGGGTCCCACAGTGGCATAGTGGTTTTGCACAATGTTACTACAGCTTAGGGTGTCAGAGTTGGAGTTCGATTCCAGTGCTGTCTGTGAGGATTTTGTTTGTTCTCTCTGTGAGTGTGTTGGTTTCCTCCGGGTGCTCCAGTTTCCTCCTACAGTCCAAAGACATGCTGGTTAGTAGGTTAATTGGTCATTGTAAACTGTTCTGTGATTAGGCTGGGAAGTGCAACTTGTTGGGTCGGATCTGCGCAGCACCTGTGAATAAATAAATCAGTGAATAAATAAATCTGGGCAGCCTGCACATGTTGCTAAACTTCTGGTGCCAACATGATGGCACCTAACGGCAACTCATTTGTTTCTTGGGGTTCCACCACTGGCTGCTATTCAACATGCCAAGGGTTTGGCCTGAGAATCTCGATTGTGTTCAGAAGCCTAAGATCTCGGGACTCTGGAGAAAAGCGGATTGAGGGTCAGTATCACAGCCGGAGACTCGCATGTCATTGGCGAGGCCAGAAAATCTTTCACTGTGGGGCCGAAGGCCCAAGGTGTTTGCGATCTTCAGACACACAGCTTGAAAAAAAAATGACAAAATCGACTTTTAACATAACAGCGGGTTGCTGTTATGTCTCCTGCTCACTGTGAAAATGGGGGATACCTTCCTCTCCCTTGCCAGGGAGAGAGGGAACCTGTGGGTTGTTGAATTTCAGATGAAATGCGAAGCTTTTGGAATAACTTTGGTCTGTGTCTTTGCTATCGCTTAGCAAATGCTTGGGATCGGTGATGGTACCAATGCGTGCCTTTTTTTTGCTGGTGGGGGGAGGGGGTATTGTTGCTCGCTGTCACTTACGTGAGGGAGGGGGGAGCTGGGGGGTTACTTTGAGGTTCTCATGTTTAACTGTCGTTTATTCTTTGGGGAACTTCTCTGTTTGCTTGGATGCTTACGAAGTAAAAGCATTTCAGGATGTATATTACATACATTTCTCTGACATTAAATTGGACCTTTGAACTCACTAACCCTAACTGAAATGTGGGAGGAAGTTGGAGCACCTGGATAAAACCCAAGTGTTCTTGGGGAGATTGTGGAATCTCTGTGCAGACTGTGGTGGGAATTGAACCCCAATCTTACAGCTGGCACTGTAAAAGAGTTGTGCTAACCTTTGCGCTACCATGCTGTCCTTTTACTTGGCCTGGTAACAGGCCCATCTGGCCCAATGACCCCATGCCACCCAATTACACTATGTGAGCAACTAACCCACTAATCCACACCTCTTTGGAACGTGTGAAGAAACTGGAGCATCCGGAGAAATCTCAGTGCTCATGAAGAAAGTGTACAGACTGATTACAAGACAGCGGAAAAACTGAGCCCAGATCACTGCTTCTGTTATAGTGCTATGCTCCCATTCTGCCTCCATTTAACCTGACACACATGCGACTCCCAAGCTTCCTGAATGCCACTTTGTAAAGCAGATAAAGAAGATTAGGCGATTATGCAGCATACTGAAGAGGTGTACGTAATAAAGGGTGAAATCTGTGCAAGAAGAAATGCTTAATACTCACAACTGGACTATTACCAGTCACTGGGAAATTTTTTTAAAACGTTCCCTAAGTGAAAGAGTTCCTTTCTGTCATTGAGAATCAGAATATCATGCTGGGAGATTCTAAGGCTGCTTTTCTTAGTCTCAACTTAATGATAAGGAGACGAGTATCAGCTACAATAGGAGCTTACCGTGAAGAGAACTGCCGCTGGTCAGCAGAAAGAAACAAGGGGAACATAACCACAGAGAAAGCTGCAGCAGGGCAGAGAGAAAGCAACACAGAAAACAGCAACAATAGCACAAAGATGCAGAAGAATGAAAAACACTAGAAGGAACTGCATTAACAAAGACAGAACAAACAATGGAGAGAATGTAGCAGGGCAGTGCGGGAGTACAACAGCATTTGAGAGGGCATCGGTAATAGCAGAGGGCAGCAGTGACAGACGAAACACCAGAGAGAACATTATTGACAAAGACAGGGGCAGTCCAGTGAGAATGCAGCAACAAGCAGGGATCAGCAGCAGCAGACGTTTCAGCAATGACACAGAGAGCAGGAACTACGGTGATTAATGGCAGAGAGAGAACAGTGAGTGGCTCTGTGGAGAGCAGCAGTGCAGCAGAGGGAGAGCAGCTGAGAAGACTGCAATGCCAGAGATTCACATCCGGGAGGAGCACCAGGAAAAGGGACGGCAGGGGTAATGAGAGAGAGTGAGGTTCAGGGATCACAAGTCTGAACACAGAAGCACAGGAGACATGTAAAATAAAAAAGCAGAAAGGGTGAAATGCCGCTAAGGTGTGGGGGTGTTCTTGATCTCTCAGAAGAAAGTGGATCTGGAAAATGAGCTTATCATATCATGAATATAGGAGAATAGAAGATGTGATTAGTATAATATTAGGTTAAGAGGATGCTTGGACTTAATGGGCCACTGGGCCGGATTCTGCATAGTATGTCTCATTTCAAAGGTCAAAGTGCATTTATCATCAAAATACGTATACATTATACAACCTTGATGTTCATCTCCTTACAGGCAGCCATGAAACAAAGAAACCCAAAATAAATCATTTTTTAAAAAAGACTGTCAAGCATCCTGTGTGCAAAGAGAGAAAAACTGTGTAAACAATCAGAGCAAGCTAATAGTGTTCAGAACTGAAGTCCACGGCAGCAAACAGACACCCTCTATTATAGGGTGACTAAAATCAATTGGCTTCCAGGAGATGTGCTAACTGTTGGATCTGGTGGCATGCTTTACAGTTATTTAGCATGATTTATAGTCCCTAAATCTTGCAGTGTTTGACCACAAACGTGTAAAACCTTTGTGTCAGTTACATTTAACTGACTCATTGAGAAATAAAACATGGGTGGAGAAATGGCGTAGGGAAGTACCAGAAAGGAATTTGATAAATGTGAGTTGTTGTACTTTCAGAGGTCAAATGCAAGGGGGAAGTGACAACATTAGGCAGATCCCTGATGGATCGCTTGACCCTGACAAGTTTATACAATTTGCCTGTTATGTCAATAGCCAGAAAGAGTCAGCATGCAACTTTATGCATTTGTGTAGCTGTCTGTACTGTGTCACTGACTGCACAATAAGCCAATATTGCACTACTGTATCAGCCATGCAAAAAGATTTTGTTCAATATGCAGCGGGTGCACAAGAAGGAGATGTTTATATATGAAATTTGCCATGACTTGAGAGATAGGATTCAAAATTGTCTTGGCCATAGAGGACACAAAGTAGTGGTGCAGAGACATTATCTGATTGGAAGCTTATGACCAATGGTATTCATTATGTATATTAATGATTTGCATGAAAATAGGGAAGCTAATTAGAATGTTAGCAGATTCCCTAGAACGTACAAGACCGAGGGATGACCTGATATAGTTATGTAAGATCATGAGGAGAATAGACAGGGTGAAAGCACATAGAAACAAAAGGCATTGCTTTAAGATTAGTAGTGAGAGATTTGAAAAGAACATCTGGTTCAGCTTCTTCAAGCAAAGGATAATGCCTATTTGTACTGTCATAAATAATGGCTGAGGTGGTCACATTAGTATTAATTAAAAGGAATCTCAGAGAAGTACATGGACTGGAGAGGTATAGGTGACTATTGACTAAGCACTGTTGGGCAATAGTCAACATGGACAAGTTGGCCTCACTGGCTTGATTCCATGCTGTTTGATTTTACCAGTTTATGACACAAAAACTGTCAGCCTTATGGATAGTGAAGAAGTTGGTGGACGGATACAGCAGAAAATGGACATGGATTATTTGGAAACATGGGTGGAGAAATGGGAGATCAAAGATCAAAATTAGCAATTGCAAGGTCAAATGTTAGAAGAAAGTACACAATAAATGGGATGATCCTTTGGAACATTAATGTGCAGAGGAATCCCAGGGAGAAAGTCCAGAGTTTTCTGAAACTGACAACACAAATGGATAGGGCAGTAAAGAAGGCATATGGCGTGTTTCCCTTCATCAGTCAGAGCATTTGCCCGACATGGTACAGCTATATAAAATGTTGGCTAGGTTTCATTTGGAGTGGGGCTGGACCTTGGGGCCAGATCAAAGTGGAGTGGCCTGGGCCCAAGAGTGAAAAGTGAACTGATGTTTGGCCGATTTAAGTGCCAAGTCAGATTAAACAGAGCAAGGTGTCAAAGTTAAGGGTGAAGGACAAGCAGGTGTTCAGTCTGCTACTCCGTGAGGTTTACTCACCTTAACACTGAACCGAATCTTCATCTGTGGCCTACAGCCATTGGCACTAGCCTCAGCACTGGACTGGCTCCATGGCTGTGGTCTCACTTTCAGGGAATCTGAAATTCATCTTCTGTGTGTTATTTGTTTTCTATTTATTGTTTGTACTATTTGTTGCTTTTCTCATGCGTTTGACGGTCTTTGTTGTATGGGTTTCTTTTAATGAGTTCTATTGAACCCATTTTGTTTAGTGGCTGCTTGCAAGAAGACAAATCTCAATATGCATACAGTAAGCATATTTTGATAATAAATCTATTTTAACTTTGAACTTTGAAATTACAATTGTTTCTGCATTTCAGGTCATCTCTTTACAGCTCGCTAGGATTTTACCAGAATTACAGAGTTTAGAGTCCTTAAGCTTGTTATAAATGGTGGGTGGTAGTGGGGACAAGCTCCCAGTACCTACTAAATGCTCCCAGAGATGGGTACTTAAAATAGCCTCTGACATCCAGTCCAGCTCCTGGCCTTCACATGAGGCTTAGCTACTAAGCCTGGCAGAAGTGTTTAAACTGACGGGAAAAGGGTTAAAGGCATCTATGGTTCCTTAAAACCAGTCATTTCAGGCAGATGGGGGTTGACAGCTGTGGTTCACAGCTTACCTAGGAGAAGAAAAGCTCTGATCTCAAATCTCTGCGGCTTTGCGGCTATACCCATTCATGGGAAAGACTTCGGGAGCAAAGCCAAGGAAAAATCTGGAGCTGGAGTGTCTAAGGCTCTACATTGAATTCAAAGCTGACTGGCAACTCTTGTGATGCTACTGGTACCAAACTGTATTGATGTCTGCCATTGCTTTGGATTCATCAGCTGCATGGGCAACAGATTGCTCTCCTTATCATACTGTCCTGGCTTGCATGCTGGTTTGCATATCAGTGAGCTGGGACACAACATTCATGCTTGACCTCAACCAACTGAGGGCTTCAAAGAGAGCATTAGCAATTGGGAGAGGTTGAACAATGTTGAATTGTTTTCTCTGCAGTGCTGGAGGCTGAGGATGACTTGAAAGGTCGATTTTGCAGGGTGGAAATGTGAAATGCTGGAGGTGAGAGGGAATTAGTTTAAAGAAGAGTTAAGAGATCAGATTTTTCACAGAGCATTGTAGGTGCCTGGGAAGGTGGTAGATATAATATTAAAGAGCTATTTAGACAGACATATGAATGGGCACCTAAAGGGATGGAGACCATATATAGGCAGATAGATTAATTTAATTTGGCATCATGGTTAGTACAGACATTGTAGGACAAAGGCCTGTTCCTATGCTGTTCTATGTTTTACAAGGACATTCACAACAGCTGTCATAATGCTTTCCTGCTACTGCACTCCAAACTGCCTGATGATGGTCATGTTGAACCTACAAGTAGGATTAAGAGGGAAGAATAACAATCAAAGTTCTGTATATCCCCTTGAATCTTAGTAATGATGCTAATGAGCAAACCACTAACGAAGACCCAAGAATGATAAGTCAAGTATATCACATCACATTTGAGGTATCTTGAATAAGTGATAGACATTCAATGGGTACCTTAAACTGTTGTCAGTCAAGATTTTCAGTGAATGTAAGATACTTTGCTCTGGATTATACTTGTTTCAGTGGGTTTGAGCTGCAGGGACATAAGCCAAGCCTACATTATCTGAAGGTGAATGCATGGGGAGATATACTGCATGAAATGGATAGATAAGGTTGTTTAACGGAAACCAGGCTACACTTTTAGCTGGATACCAGTGATGTTCTTATACATGCAAGGTTCAGTTAGTCACTCCAATTTGAGTATAGCAACAATCATGTCAGAGATTGCTTTGCTCCTAGTCATAATACTGAGCCCTATTTTAATGAGTTTAAGGGAAGTTGTTACACCAATTTCCCAATAAATATCCCTGCATTCTGTTGATCAAATAATATCTTTCCATTCATTAAGAATACAACTTTGTCCATAAGGCAGGGACGTGCAAAATGAGTAAAATAATATCTGATTTTGGGATACATGGAAACGACATCTTCAAAAACAAATGGGCAAATTAAACTATAAAGCTTTCTGTTTTCCATTACCTATATGTCTCAGCTTTAACAGAGTCAGAATCAATCATCTTTAGAGCCTGCACTGAGATGATCATCCATGATGACCTTCGGGCATTGGATTCTATTAATACTGTCCACTCACCATCATTACACTAAGGAATCTACTGTCTCAGTTTTGCATTAAACATGTTAGTTTCAAGAATTTTTCATTGCAATAATTGAGGTTCTATGGAATTGGCCACTCTTTCCACCAAAGAAGACAGCTCTGTAGTACACTGACATATTAGCTTTCTCTCTGAAGCGGACTCCTCTAATGTCTCTGGGGAAATTCTGGGGGCAATTCAGAAGGTGCAGGATAGATACATTGCAAAGATAAAGCAGTGTTTTAAAGGGAGAATGAGGCAACTGTGGCTGACATGGGAAGTCAATGGCAGAATAAATGAAAAGAGAAGGCATATAATATGGCAAAAATTAGTAGGAAGATAGAAGATTAGTAAGCTTTTAAAACAATTGTAAGCTTTAAACATTTTTAATTAATTTATATCAGCTCAGCATCTTTAAGTGAATTTATTTATCATCTAGTTATTTAGTGATTGCACAATTTATTGATTTTAAGCAACTTTTCCTTTGTAGTTGTAAACAGAGAATCTATAGAGGATCACCTTTTATTCCCTCTCTCCTAAAGGAATTCTGTGCTGCTTGTTTCTGCAATGCAGAAGACAATGTGTATTGTCTTTTGCATTGCAGAAACAGAAGTGAGAATGCATCTATCAAAGCAGGCCTGACAAAGAAGTGACGGTGAACATGTAATGAATAGGTAACTGTACTATTATAAACAATACACCGAGGAACTAGAGGGAATATAGAGCATCGATGCAGGAATATGGACGTCTGATATTTCAGGTTGGGATCCTCCTTCACATAAAGTGATGCACTTTATGTGACAAAGACTGAAGTGAGGCCCATTGATCCTGTCGTGTAAAATTCAGCAAACCCAGCTTCTTTTGCTGCAGAGACAGGATACTGCAGATGCTGGAATGTGGGGCAACACAAGAGGTTCTGGAGGAGCTCAATGGTCAAGCACGATCAATGGAGGGAAATGGATAGTTGCTGTTTCAGGTCAAGATCCTTCATTTGGACTCTGTCACAACAGGCATTTTCATGCCAGCAGTTCAGTGAAGCGCTGGTGCATTTTCATGCTGCCTGTTCCAGTTCTGAATTCATTACAATGCTAGCTGCTTATTTTATTGTAATTTTTATTCCCACTTCCACATTCTTTTCCTCCTTTCAATATTTCCTTCTACACCTTCTACAGATGTGTAGTTGAGAGTATCCTAACAAACTGCATAAATGTGTGCCATGGAACTGCACTGCAAAGGACACCAGAGCTCTACAACAGGTAACTAAAACTTCCCTACACATCAGCATATCTGCCATCAAGGACATACACTGCTGGGCCTGAACACCTCCCTCTGCAACTGGATCCTAGACTTCCTGACTGGGAGACCTCAGTCAGTTCAGATCAGAAGCAGCATCTCCAACACCATCACACTGAGCACGGGGTCCTCCAGGGCTGTGTGCTCAGTCCACTGCTGTTCACTCTGCTGACCCACGACTGTGCTGTAACACACAACTCGAACCATATCATCAAGTTCACCAATGACACGACCATGTGGGTCTCATCAGCAAGAACAATGAGTCAGTATACA
The DNA here is from genome assembly GCF_030144855.1 of Hypanus sabinus. Taxonomy (NCBI): domain Eukaryota; kingdom Metazoa; phylum Chordata; class Chondrichthyes; order Myliobatiformes; family Dasyatidae; genus Hypanus; species Hypanus sabinus. The sequence goes on along the minus strand of NC_082719.1, from coordinate 40,664,206 downwards.
GAGAGGAGGTGCAGCAGCTAATGGACTGGTGCAGAGCCAACAACCTGTCTCTGAATGTGAACAAAACAAAAGAGATGATTGTTGACTTCAGGAGGGAACGGAGCAACCACTCTCCCTGAGCATCAACGGCTCCTCGGTAGAGATCGTTAAGGGCACCAAATTTCACAGTGTTCACCTGGTGGAGAATCTCACCTGGTCCCTCACCTCAACACCAGCCCCATAGCAAAGAAAGCCCTGCAGTGTCTCTACTTTCTGCAAAGGCTGAGGAAAGTCCACCTCCCACCCCCCCATCCTCATCACATTCTACAGGGGTTGTATTGAGAATATCCTGAGCAGCTGCATCACTGCCTGGTTCGGAAATTGCACCATCTCGAATCGCAAGACCCTGCAGCGGATAGTGAGGTCAGCTGAGAAGATCATCAGGGTCTCTCTTCCCGCCATCACGGACAGTTACACTACATGCTGCATCCGCAAAGCAAACAGCATTATGAAGGACCCCATACACCCCTCATACAAACTCTTCTCCCTCCTGCCATCTGGGAAAAGGCACCAAAGCATTCAGGCTCTCACAACCAGACTATTTATCAGTTTCTTCCCCCAAGCCATCAGACTCCTCAATACCCAGAGTCTGGACTGACACCAACTTACTGCCCTCTACTGTGCCTATTGTCTTGTTTATTACTTATTGTAACGCCTGCACTGTTTTATGCACTTTATGCCGTCTCGGGTAGGTCTGTAGTCTAGTGGAGTTTTTTTCTGTGTTGTTTTTTACATAGTTCAGTCTAGTTTTTGTACTTCCTGTAGCACCATGATCCTGAAAAACTTTGTCTTGTTTTTACTGTGTACTGTACCAGCAGTTATGGTCCAAATGACAATAAAAAGTGACTTGACTTGATGACTTGAAATATTCCTGTATACATACAATCAGTCTGTATGTATTTGTTAATGATAAAGTGTTAATGATAAATTGTATTCATTATACTTATTACATTTTTATGCTGCATCAGATCCGGAGTAACTATCATTTGTTCTCCTTTATACTTCTCCTTGTATTGAAGAATAGTAATAAACAGCCCTGAATCTTGAATCTGAAATCTCTTTGGTGATTTTGCCAATAACCATTTCAACACATCCACTACAGCGCCGACAATACTAAAACCAGAAGTATTGTTCTAATGAGTGCTACTCCCAGTCCTCTCTTCTATGATTAGCATAGATTGTATGTTTTTCATGCTTTTGCATTCAACATTGCACGCATCTTTTCAGTCACCTTCCCTCCACCACTCATATTCCAATTAATATCAGAATATTTCATTAGTTATAATGTATAACTTTATTATATTGTCTTATGTGGAGAGCATATATTGATTGGAAGCATATGTAAAATATCATCAGTAAGTAACTTTTACAGAGCTCTTTTTCCCACTTACTTCTTCAATGTTTTCAGTGAAGCATAGCCAATCAAGTTTACAATTGTTCATATGTTTGGTTACAGTGGAGACGTAATGTGTTGTTGCTTTGCGCAACATCTGTAAAAAAGAAATGATATGCACTTGAGGGGATAAACTTGAAGTTGACTTGTGAGAAGTTGGTGATAATGAATAAGAGACGGTGAATAGAGCCAGTTTCAACTGGTCAAGAGCCAGCAATATGCACTTTTTACAAACATTTTAAATTCACAAGCCATCTTTTTGTGCTAGTTATTAGGTGATTTTCTTATTCCTCACACATGGATGGTCTTGTCAGTGTAAATACAGAAAGAGATTCTGGATTGTAAATTTAAAGATGGATAAATTTAATGAATTCATAATGAGCCATTAAATGTCAGTCATCCTCCAACAGCAGCCGGTGATTAGCAAACACACTGCCTGCTGTCTCAGTGTTCCGGTCTCGAATTTTCAGTCTCCCACAACTCTTCAGTCAGTGAAATCGGGGAGGAACTGGGTCATCCACATGGCCACTCCCAGCCTTCCAAGCTCCCAGTCCCAAAGGTGCACGTCTTCCAGGCCGTTCCTGGAAATAGCAAAGTTCTAGGCCACATAGTTAGTCCAAAAACCCAGCACTTGTGCAGAAATGTAGATTACAGACTCCAGCAGAACCCCAATCACCTTCATAAGAAAATAAAGATAGAGGAGAAGAAAAGTAAGCTCGTTTGGTGGGTGAACTTGAACAAGTCTCCTGGGTCTCCAAAATCTGCTGGCACTATCTTTTCTGACTCCACCTTAGGAAAAAGAAGCAGATTTGTGGGAACGTTATCGTCTGTAAGTAACATGACAATTTGTATATTATTCTAACTTGGAACAATGCTGCAGTTTCTCCATCATCTTTGCTGGCTTAAACTCTGCCTAATAGCATTGAGAGCTAAAGGATCATCACTACCTTTTGGAAAGTAGCCAGAGATAGTTAATAAGTGTCAGTCCTTCCAGCAGCAGTTAAGTCCCTGGTCATACTTTTTCTCGAAAAATGATATATTATACTCAAAATACTACCGAAATCTTGCGCAACAATATTTTGAATCTTTTGAACCTGAATGTCATTTCTCCACATTGCAATGCAGCTTTGGCTATTTACTGTCCTTTGAACCGGTGTGTAAAAGAGCTTAGAGTTATTATGTTTTTAGCCACAGTCCATGGGTTTTATCTTGAACAAAAAAAATGAAACCATTAAACATGGCAAATTGTAGCTCTCTTTCCAATCAGAAAATCAATTGGCCCTGCAATTCCAAACCTAGGAGGATTTACTTTAGGCTTATTCAGCGATTAATGAAATATACTCAGCTTTTCAGATGCTTTTCATTAATCTAGTTTTATTGCCAGTATTGCAGCATTTAAATAAATGAGCTAATGTAGATGATGAAGTCCATACTTACTTATTTTCTGGATGAAAGATTCTGGATAACCAGAGTATTAAATTATTGATTTTTCAATGCTGCCTTTTAGTAAGAATAAGCAGTTCTACCTCCCATTGACCTGAATATTTGCCATTCTTAGGGAGTGAAATTTATCTTTAACAAAGCAAGATAGAAGAATGTCTGCTTTCAGCTGTACTGAATGACCCAATAGTGGTAAACCATTTGCTGAAATACCTGACTCAAAAGTAATGATGTTGCAATGATTTTCTGGACAATTAGAGAGATTAAAAATAACATTTTTTATTGGCTAGTACATTTTTGGATACATTACTTTATAGACAATGGAAAAATACAAATATGGTTGCAATCATATAACAATGAACTAAATTTGAAGAGCTCTAAAATCCTTAACTGCTTCTGTGCAGTCCATAGGGGGCACTGTTCGCACATGCCAGGCAGTTGTATTTGAGTAAAAAATATATTTAAATAGAAGGTATAGGTTTATTCAAAGGGCTTCATGGTCAAAATTTCTTTAATGAAGTACAGATATAAATTGTGTAAGTGAAAAATTAGTTATTTTAGAATTTTGAATGCTGCTAACTAACAAACTGCATTGTTTGCAAAATAAATCCCATTGATGCTCTTAACTTGAAGTGAACCTGAAATTTTATTGATTGTTCTCGGCTTTATTCTCACATACTGGGCTCTCTCTGCAAATGCCTTAAACTGAATAAGCTACATTGAAACATATATGATTGTAATCAAAGAAACTATCACTCATATGGTTTGCATGCATTTTATTATATGTAACATCCTACAGGTAATATCAGAAAATAACTCCACTATTAATATTGACAAGGTTTGCATCTTGCTTATTAAAAATAAGTTAGTTAACCTGCAAGTAAGAAAATACCCGTAAATAAAAATTCAAGTTACTGTTTGTGCTTCAGGATAAATCACCATTTCTAATACAATTAACGGTGAGTTAAGACCTCACAAGATACATCTATGCACAAATGCCCTTCAACGTTGTGAGACACCAGTTTAGCATTTTTTGCTGTAAGTGTCCTTCTGTTGAGACTAAATGGCCATAGTGTATACAGAGATTTGATATACCATGTGGGAACTTACAATTCCTGTCAGTAATATTCAATTGCCATTGATTATGACCAATATACGCCCACGTGCTGTGGTGCTTGAATTGAAGGAATAGGTTGCATCATTTGACATCAGCAGAAGACCATTGATTCTGCTATTTGTATTTATCAGTCATTTGAATCTTTTATCACTTGTATTATGATAATGTAATGTCCTGTTGTCCATTGATGGTCTTGAAGAATAATATTATAAATACAATGCCCTATTGATCTTAGTGGGCTGAGTATGTTATAGAACTGTGCAGGTACTTCAACAGTATATCTGTACGTTATTAGAACTAAGTAAACATTAGATCAATATTTAAAAAGCTGAATATGAACAGCATCTTTTATTTTATTTTTGCTCACCAAACTGTTATTGCTCTCTAGGAACTGAATATCTAAACAAAAGCAATAATATTTAAATTCTACTGTTTTTCTCAGTGCCAGACAGAAGCCCCTTAGAGGAAGAAGGCATATTTTTTAAGCAGCATTCAATATAATATCACCAATTTTCTACATGGTTTTGAGGCTGTGTGAACCAAAAACATAAATCTCACAATGCAGATGATCTACTTTTGATCTGCCCATACAGGATTAGCTGTGACAGCATCTCAGTGTGCAGATACCAATTAGGATTGTTGCAGAAAAGATTAGCTTTCCCAGCCATTCCAATTAAATACCCAATCATAGAGATAATAATTTTGATAACTGTGCTGGAATTGATAATAAACTATAATAATTTGAGCACTTTTTATAATTTTTTTTCACAATTAGCTTCTGCTAGTGGGTTGGCATTGGTGATTGTCTGTCATATCCAACAATGAGAGGTGACCTGTGCAAGAGAGTTTTTAAAGTGGAAAACCCACTGCATTAGGGCAGTTCCGCTCTTTTGACATCAGAAGTCTGGGCCCAGTGGTATGAGTTGTCATCACAAACTCTTCCTTGTTTGCAGTAGATGACCATGACTCCCTCTGTGGCTTGCCGTGCCCTTTTCTCTACACAAACCATGGCAGATCTGCCTTACTGGCTGTGGGACCTCTCTGTTGACCTCTTACTCCCAGTCCACCAGAACTGACTTCATATGCTGGAAAGGGCATGTCCCTACTTCACCAGGTAGCAGGTCTGCCAGCTAACCTCACCTAGTTTAGCACGCCTGTCAAAGGCGTGTATCTGGGTGTGACTGCTGTCACGTGCAAACTGCTACTTGGAGCAATACGTGGGAGCTGAATGTCTGGTGGGGCACAAAGGTGAGTGAGCTGCCACAGAACAGACGCAACAAGCACTTTCACCGGAGGTGATGCCCCTCCTGGACACCCCATGAGTTTAGTACTGTCAGGAAAGACATTACTTGTCACATTGGATATGTTTTGAATTATTTACATCTGCTTAAGTTCTCATTAGAAAATTGTACTGGGCTCTTCCTGCCACTGTTCATCTGGATGAAATAAGATACGGGAGCATTAGGCCCTTTTGCCTAATGAATGTGTCCCACCTTGACCGATAAATTTTTCAGTATTAGTCTCCCTCCTTCCCACTATAACCCTTAGCCTCCTCACCATTCTGGAGACTCCCTTAACAATTCATTCTAATCCTGATAATTATCATAGAGAGGACTTTTGATGATCCTGAAGCCTCAGCTCCTAAATGTTATGATGGCCTTTGTGCTGTCGTGCACCTTGGGACTATCTTTTAATATGTGATAATCAGACATTTGAACACATTTCATATAGATTTAAACAAATTAATGAAAACTGAAATTAAAATTAATAAATTAACATAATATTACCATGCTATTATTAAAGCAATTAAAAACAGAAAACTGAAGAAAACTAATGAAACTGTTTACCTGTTCAATCAAAATAACAACAGAATCAAATTGGCCTGTTCCATTTTTTAATACGATCATGGCTGATCTGTCCCAGTCCTCTTCTGTGCTAATTCCCAATTGCCTGCAAATCATTGATATTTCATAACCTTCTATATTTTCTGTTTCAACACCTCCATTGATCTAAGATTCACAATCCTCCTGGGGAGAGTGTTCACTACTCATGGCTGAAAGTTGCATGCATCTCAATTCTAAGAGCCATCCTCCAATTTTGTAACTATCACCCTTCATTTACTGTAAGTTCTCCCTTCATTCTTCCAAACTCCAAATATTAATATATTTAGTCACTCATAGTAGACAATATTTTCATGTCATGAAATGGCAAGGTGATGGGTGCCTCCAATGCCAGTTATTGTGACTTTAAAGAGCTGCACAAAGACCAGATGAAACACAGTTTACTCTGCAAATGCAAGCAGAAATTAGGATGCCTGATGGAAAAATCTACTGGAAGAATTTGTTGGTAGAATCTCTCTGAACTTAAAGGACATTGATATGTTATACTCTTAAGTATAAAGGTAGCAGCAAGTGATTAAATATTCAGTAGTTGTAAATCACAATTTACTTTAATATTTTGGATGTACTCTAGATAAATGGTTCCATAAATTTACAGAGAACTTTTTTACTCACAAAACCATCAAGTAGCTCTGCTTAGCCAAACTAATTCCAAGGATAATCTCAAAACTTCTGAGGACAGAAACACAGAACAAATATCCTTTTACTCAGCTGATCTATATCCTGTAGCAGAGCTCAAATATTATCATTGCAACACACCCTCCCATTTATTAGTGTGTTATTAGATAACTTACATTTTGCCCTCTATTCCAGATTATTAACACAAATTGTAAACAATTGAGGACCAAGAACTGATCCTTGCATCACTCCACTAGCTATATCCTTGCAATGTGAAAAGATCTGCATTCTATGCAATAACCAATCCATGCTAACTCACTTCCTCATACATGAGGCCGTCCCTGATGTTCCAGGCTTTTACATGGTGTTTTGCCAAATGCCTTCGGAAAATCCAAATAAGCTACATCTGCAGGTTTCCTTCTATCAACTCTGCTTGCTACATCCTTGAAAACCCTGGAGAATTCAATTCAGTCTTCATTAAACAAAGCTGACGTTTTCATTGTATTACATTTTCAAAATGCCAAACCACTTCTTTCTGAGTTATCAACTCCAACATCATCCAGCAAAAGATATTAAGCTGGCAAATCATCTTTTGTTACCCAGCTTTTGTCTTCTAGCTTTCTTGAACAATAGAGTAACAATACCAGTTTGTCAGTTTGCTGCCATCTTCTTAGAATTCCATGAGATTTTAATAATATAACCAAACAAGATAACCTAGCTCTACAAACATTTCTTTTAAAATCTTCAAGCTTGCAAGTTAATGCAACCTCGTGAGTTGTCAACCTGAAATCAGAGTAGTATTTTAAAAATTTTCCTTTATGATAATATTTGTCATAAGCTCTTCCATAAGATTGGAAATCAGCCCATCAGATGACCCTGGGAAGTTTGTAGTGTTCTCCATCATGAATATAATGCAAAGATTTGATCTAACTTTTTTACCATTTATTTATTTTCCTCAGTGTTTTTAAACACCAGCAGTTGTACGCTTAGCCTAGCTGCCTTCTATTTTTTTATATATCTATAAAAATCACAGTTCCATTTGCTAATTAAATTCTCTTCACCTGGAACCACTTATTGCTTGCCATCTCTTGCCCCAATCTTTCCTTCTGACTATCCTCCCACTACTCTCACTACAGATGGGTATCAACCTAAAAAAGTTGCCTGTCTTTTTTCCTCCACAAATACTGCCTGACCCACTGGGATTCCTTATCCCAAGTCATTGTTTGCTCCGAAGTTCACGCTGTTCATTGGTCTTTTTGTCTCATAGATAATTCTCTCCCTCCTTGTTAACTTTTTGGCTCCTCACAACTGGTTCTTCTAAAATTCCTAGTCCTTAGATCTATCACTAAGCTCAGCATTATGATGGGGGGAATGAACAGCAAAATTACATCCTTCTTTTCCATCCCTGGTTTATCGAGTTGTAATTCATAACATTTATCATCTGAATGAAACTTGATTCGGAAGGACTTGGAGAATGCCTCATAAATTGTACTTATTATTTTGTATGCTTTATCTTGGATTTATTTTGTTCCCTCTTTTGTAAACAATGGATGGTTCACCTTTATCCTGTAATCTCATTTTATGATTAAGATATATTTCTGTTGAGTGTGATGAATTGGCTGCTAAACATTTGCCACTGCTTGCCTTATTTATCTGGTCCACCATAGGTAACTCCACCTTTTGTAATTTCCCTTAATTAAGTCAAGGACATTGATTTTGGACTTACAAACTATATCCAGAATATTACCATATTTGATTATTAAGCCCTAATATATGCTTAACACATTTTATTAATCCTATCCAACTGCATGCACTCAGAGAAAGGCTGTTCAAAATTAGATACTTTTACGTACATCTCTAAAAATATGTGGATACACTCCACATATTGTCCTTACAAGTTGGTTAGTCCAATCAGTACACCAATTAAAATCATTCATCATCCAAGTCCCTTCTTACATGCCTTTGATATTTCTTTGTGTATGACTTAACATGTTGAGAAGAAACATCTTAGAGTCTACAGTCTTCTCCCACTCATGTTTTCTTTTCCACCTAAAGCAATTCAATGTCAGTATCATCACATAGTACCATATTTATTCCTCCCTTGATTAACAAAGATTTTCCATTTCATTTTTGTCTTTTATTTTGAATGTTCAATAACATGAAATATTGTGTTCTCAGTCATGGAACTATTCATCTGTTATAGCTATTAGATCATACTCACATAATTTTATTCATGCTCTCAACTCATCTATCTTCTTGCAAGTGCTTTGTGCATTCAGATAAAGAGCCGTACACTTTCTCTTCTGACATATTCTGTGTGTACTTTCTGCCTCAAAACTTTATATACATATTCTTACCATCTTGTCGTGGTTTGATTTTCATTTTCTTGTTCACTATCTTGTACTTCTAATCTCTCATTTGCTTTTGATTTATTAAACACCCTGTCATGAGAACTTTAATCTCCTCAAATTAGTTTGAAGCCCTGTCTGAAGCCCTATTTATGTAATCCATCAAGATACTAATCATAGCACTTTTTAATTGAAGCCCATCCAAACACATTCAGCTATCTCTTTCCCCATGAATCAGAGCCCATTTCTCTCACATCACCTATGGTACAGACACCCCATATCCTGCAATATCAATATGTGGCCAAGTGTGGCATTTTGCTCAGCAAAGTTGTTGACTCATTACTGAATTCAGCCATATAGTGGGAAGTCACATTCTCCAGCATCTGATTTCCAGCTGATCTCTAACTTTCAGAGTCAAAAGAACTGATACTTGAGAGGCAAATGGGTGATTCTCTTGGCCACACCGAGTCCTTGTGACCAAACATTTTCCTTCATTATTTTAACAATCTGATACAAGCATTTGCCCTACACTCCTATATTATTCAGAGTTAGCAAGAATAAGATACAATGTAGATCAAAATAATCATAAAATAATGTATGTAATTTGAACCTGGTTTCCATGATACCACCAGCATTAAAATAATTCTCATGTTTGAGACTATTGTTCACAAATTGTATCACAAATACATTGACAGCATAATTTATGACCAAAGGAATCATCAGTATCAATAAATATTTGTGCCTGTTTTTATCCACTCCTTTCTCTGCTTTTTTTCATTCTTTTTAACATCCTCTTCCTCCGTTATTATACGGTAGTATGCCAGTAAATTTTTCATTCAAATGATCTGGATTTCTTACTTCCCAATGAGTCAGTGAGCCTAGTTTCTATTATTCAACCTATTGAATAGTTAATATGCATTCCATTTTAGTACCCCAGTTGCTTGTAGTAAGCCTTAAATATTTGAATACCATACATGTTAAGCTCTATTTGTAAAGACGTAAATGCATGGGCAATGTAATATTACAATGAAAAGTATTTAAATGAATCAGATGCATCAGGAGTTATTTGTCTTCCACTGTCAGGCAGAAGGATCCACTCCAATCTCATGAGATAAATAATTAAGCACACTTTTGTACAATTCACTAGAACACCTGTAAACAGTATACAGTACTAGCTTTTTGTGATAGTTATGTAACAATGTAAGGGATTATTGGCTGGGCAAGAGTGAAATGGTTTTGTAGAATTCTTTCTGTTGTTTAGAATGTCCATCTAAAGAAAAATACATTTTTATTGAGAAAGGTGTCAGATTCCATTGCTCCAGTAGCACATTCATTCTGTTAATTTTAATACAGCTGCTTCTTCTTGATTGTTGTTTGATCAAATGCTTTAACTTGAGATGTTTGCAGCACTGCAAATAAAACACTACCAAAAAATCACTGATACAGAATGATCTGATGGAAGAGTATCTTTGACAGTGACTTTTGAAAACAATGGAAATCCATTTTAATGACTGACACAGCACACACCTTCCAATGTATTTGATGCACTGTGCCTCAGTTTTCTACTCTGTGATTATGCAGTAAGAAAAGCAATTATGCTACAGCCCTACAGAGTCCTTACCAATGATGTCACCTTTCTGTTATAGATTCATAGAGCACTACAGTGCAAAGACAGGCTCTTTGGCCCATCTAGTTTGCGCCAGCCTGGTATTCTGCCTAGAACCTCCTACTTGGATCTAGACCATAGCACTCCATATCTTGCTTATCCATGTACCTATCCAAACTTTCTTTAAGTGCTATGTGACCTTACATCTACCAATTCTAAGGCAGTTCACTCCACACTTACAATACTGCTTGAGTGAAGTTCCCTCTCAGATTCCGCTTAAACGTTTGACCTTTCATCCTAAACCTATGACCTCTAGTTCTTGTCTCACACAACCTGAAAAAGCCTGCAAGCATTGACCCTATCTACCCCCTGTTGTATTTTCATTTGTGTTGGTTGAACTAATGTCTTTTTGTGTGTTCCCCCTAGCCAGTTTTGTATTGCCACGTGCTCTTGTTTGTTTTCATGCCCCATGTGCTCCTGTCCCCACTCCTGCTCTACTTTGGCCCCTGTATCACTGAGTACTCCGTCTCTCACCTGTTTCTCATTATTACCTATTTTGCTGCCATTTCTGCCTCATTGTGCTCCACCTATCATTTTCCTCTCTGTTTATTGCCCAGTGTATTTCAGTTCTGTGTTTTCACTTATTTGTTGCCAGATTCTGCTGGTGAATTTTCCTGAGCCTTTCCAGCATTCGTATTTGAACTCTGTCCATCTGAATATCGACTCCGCCTGTTTCCAGATTCTGGTTTTTGGATTTCTCTGGACGTTTTAATCTCTGCCTGAACTTTGATGCCAACTTTGTTTGCACTTCGGGATTGTTTCCTCAATTAATACCACTGTGTGCACAGTACTGGGTCTGCGATTGGATCCCTACTCCAGTGTCCTGACAATTGGTAAACCAAATTTAAAGTAATAACACAACTTAACCACTTTAATCCCAGACAAATCTTCAGCATTTTTTGAAATTAATGAAATAACCTCTTAAATAGGATAAATTGACCTTTGTCTGAACAATTCTAATGTTCTGTCCATTTTAGCTGATAAATAGAACACATTAACTTTTACGATCTATTCATGACTGCAGAACAATAATAATTTTAAAGTTATTGATAATTAAGGTGCACTACAAATTATAAATCAATTTACTATTAATCACCTATAGCTGTAGGCAATGACAAATTAGATGGTCAATTAACTTTAAAAATACATACCTACCACATAATATTTTAAAATGTTTTAGCATAATCTGATAACATAAATGAACACTTTAGGATTTGTGACAGATTATTTTAATAGCACTCAAAAGCATACCCGTATTAATAGCAAAGTGGGAGAATGGCAAAGGAGATTAAGAGGAATCTTTAACACAAGATGATTAGCATGACTGAGATAAGCACAGCATCATTCACAGTAGGGAACAGTATTTTATTTTATGAATGTGGATAAATAAATCCCAAAAGCTATAAGAACTCTTAGTTAAATGATATGTAAATAAAATTGACTCTGGAGACAACAGAGTTTAGAGATACAGTAGATAGCATTGGATAGGAAAGCATCTATTGCAGGAGAAGTTATTACAGTGCAGTGAACTTCAAAAGCCTTCACACTCCAACCATCCCATTCTATTGACTTAAAGTTATATTGAGTTCATTGGTCAACATGATTCTACACAGTTCCATTTGAAATCCACATTTCAGATTAGAATTTTATTGATAAAGAAGGTAATTTTGCTCTTTCTAATCTCAATATGGATGCAAGACTCTTTTCACAATTCTTACCACTGTGATTTGGCTCATTAAGCACTTGAATTCTCTTAATGACTAGTGGACTTAATGGTTCATGTCTGCTCATAAAATGGTGTTGCCTTAACTTCCAGATTGGCTCTACAATATATCCAGGTGATCTGATCCTCTGTAGGCAATACTATTTAAAAGGTTCATTCTTATACTTAACTAAGAATCCATATTGAAGGAATTTCTAGTAAAAGTGAACTCTACTAGTGCCTAATACTTTCTGTGAAATCTTCTCCATTTACAATAAGGAACCTGTAGTAGTAGTATTTGCAGGATAGTTCCACTGAAAATGAATTATTAATAATTTCTGACCCTTTCATTACCTACTATTGAATTGTAACTTACTGCCAATAACTTTTCTTGATCTTCAAAAAGGGGTGGGCTGGGCAGGAAATGAAGAGTGCTAAACTAGTACACAAGGTTTAAGCTAGTCTCAACACAGTACTGGATGTCAAGGTCAGTGTGGTGATTAACTTTTATACAATGTGCTCCTTACTAGCTGCAGGGCATATATCCAATGGGTTTCCACGAGATAAGATCTTGGTTTGATATCCCTCACTGTTTTGTACAAGAAATGGGTGTTTTGCTTCAAGTGGTTTCTACTTCCTAAACCAACATGTTTTCCTTTCTGCATTACCCATGTGGAAATAAACCCACTAAATCTCTCCAAGGGAAGTCTGGTTCTCATGGCTTTAGCTCCCATAGTAGTATTTCTAATTACAATTAGTCCCATCTACTTTCACTGAAAATGTTCCATAATTTAAGAAGTGTTGGCTACCTTTCAGTTCAAGCAATGAAACGCAATTGATCTCTCTCTACTCTCCAGTTAAAGAGATGGACAATCAGTTACCAATTTTGCCCGCATTTGGAACATGAGTGACTCACTATGAAGAGAAATCTTCAAAGATGTCATCACAAGGAAATCTGCAGATGCTGGAAATTCAAGCAACACACACAAAATTCTGGTGGAACGCAACAGACCAGGCAGCATCTATAGGAAGAAGTACAGTCGACTGTACTTCTTCCTGTAGATTCTACCTGGCCTGCTGCATTCCACCAGCATTTTGTGAGTGTTGCGAAAATGTCATGTTGGCCTTGTGATGGCATAACTAAAATAGTGGGTTCTGACAGTTCATTCCTCTGCATAGATTCTGCCTGACTTGTTGAGCTCCTCTAGCATTTTGTGTGCATTGCTAAAGTAGTGAGTGTCCATTTTCAGTAAATTGTTAATCCCATTTCACCACAGGCCGTTCTCCAGCTACTCACTGTTCTTGTACACAATGCCAATATTTTCCATAGTAAACATCTGCCAAAATAGATCCCTTTTCATCTTTAGTAGGAATGTGTGAATTGGAAAAGACCTTGCATTCTTGTGTATTTTGTCTATTATTCTACCATTCCATTAGATTGTATCAAAGTGTTCTCTTTTCTCCATCAACCCACTTGGTTTATATTCCTGATGCACTTGGCAACTGAAACCTAACAAGTTCTACTTTGAAATTTTCCACTGACTTCCTTTCCAATATTTTATTTTTGGGGAGAAACATTCCATGTTTTGCATACTGATTGGAGTAGAAATGCTTCCTGTTATCAGATATGAATGACTTGAGTTGAGTTTTAAGATGATGCCTCCATGTTCTAGAATCTCTGACCAGAGGACGGACATGATTTCTCCTTAAGGAAGGGAAGCAGAAATGCAGACACAGATATAGATGCTGGAATCTGGAGTAAACAATCAGGTCGCTGGAAGATCTTAGTGGATTAGGCGGCATCTGTAGATGGAAAGGAGTCAGTATTTCAGATCAAGACCATACACCTAGATTTAGACAGTAGAGGGAAGAAAGTCATTATAAAGAGATGGAGGGATGTGCTGGTACGACAGCAAGACGAGGAGGGATGATTTGCAGATGGAATAAGGTGGGCAGGAAGAGTTGTGGAAGGCTTTTTTTGCATCTTTTCAACATTGATTAGCAATGCTATGCTTAAAATACATAATACTGATATCCTGAAAAGACTAAGAAAGCTGAAAATTGATTAAACACTAGTTTACATAATATATATCTATGAAGAAGGAATTGAGCCAATTTTCCATCAGCTCTTTGGATAATCTCAGTTGTTCAAAAGAGTCAGGAGTAGTTTCTAGAATAAGTAAACAAGTTGCAAATATTGCTTCATCAAGATGATCAGTCCATAAATATTTCATGCAGTACCATTGCCCACCACAATGTAGATGATATTATACAATGATTATAATATTCCAGTATTAGAATAATATCTGCCTGGTGTCTGAGTATTGGGCATAATAACTCCAGCTGAAAGGGTAATCCAACATTGCACTTGTTAAGCATTAATGTCTAGTCCCCATACACCGCGTGGTCATGCATTGTCCAAGTTTACACGATTCTCAAACAGGCCCTATACGTGCAGGTGGAAGTCCCATGTCTGTTTCACACACGGATTCAAGGTGCTTCTTTTTCCATCTTGTGTTGCACCTGTCATCGCCTGTGTTTCAATGCCCGTTTGTAAAACAGATAAAAATCATCAAAATTCCATCCTGTTTTGAAGCTTTATTTCTCAGTGATGCACTGATAATAATGGGTCTCAATCCATCATGGTATTCTCTGAGGACGTTCTGCTCTGGTGTCTATGCCAAAAGCTGCTGGCACTTTTCCAGATCCCTCTGCATATTTATGACATAAGAGACTTGGTGAATTAGTTTTGATGTCCTTTGTGATTTGTAATTTGCACTTCATGTTGTTCAATTATTCTTCAAAAGTAACATGTTTTCCTATTAGTCTCTCCTAGAAATTCTTATGCAAACAATGGAAGAAATTACTTCACTTGCCAGATGGCAAGATTCTGGGATGTAAGGGCTTAAAATTTCTAACAGGAATTCTTTAAAGCAGCTCGTTCTCTCCACAGATGACACAGCTTCAATTTCCCATACAGTTGGGTAATGATAAGTTTATAGCAATGTTAAGTAATCTGTTTTGATTTAGTCAAATACCAGCAGGAGTTGTAGCCCTACTGGTGTTAAAATTTGCTGTTGATAAGTAATGTAGAAATTTGTTGCAAGTTTACCCCTCTGCATCACACAGATAATGCATGCTATTCAACAGCAGGATTGCACAGCTTGGAAATTTGAAAAAATGAAATGAGGTGAAATCCTACTGATTCAACATCTTATGAAATGGCACGTATAGGTTACTTTCTTGAGTGTAGATTTAGCACCAGGACTTGATGCCAAAAGTCGTTGTGCAAAACTATTGGTACAGAACAAATCAAAGAAATGGAGGAAATGACAAATACTGATCACAAGTGAAGGCTCAAAACAGATTGGCAGAATAATCCATTGTTAAACATACTAATGAGCTGAATTAGCATTTTGTGCAGAATAGATACAATTGACTTCAATTACTGACCTGGGGATGAATTTCCAAACATCTTGATTTAGATGGGAAAGCTAATATATGAAGACCGTTTCAGGAATAGAATGAAAAGCCATAGAGCAAAATAAAATCTCACATAAGACAGTGGTGTGTAGAATGAAGAAGAAAAGCTGCAAGTGTGGGAGATTGTGAGTCAGGAAGTATTAACAAGCTTATAACAGAAGTCCATATCACTTTGATGTCTGATGTTGTAATTTTCTCTGTTTGTGGTTGCGGATTTGAGACTCAAGGCCCAGAATCCATTCTGCTGCGAAAAAGTGGAGGCTGTCAAAACTTTCTGCTCAGATTTGGGTGGCAGCAGCCATTGTTTCTGACAAGAAGAGGGAGATTTGAAGAAGTAGTGCTTACAGGACTACCTGCTGAGTTGTAAGTTGATTGGATAATTAGGGAATTGGTAAAGGGCCAAGAAAAAGAAGTTAGGTTGAAGCAGAGCGGCCGTTGTGGGAGTGGTTAGGGTTAGAGTAGGGAATTGAGGCCTTGGCTCAAGAGGATGAAACTAAGGCCTCAGGATGGTACAAAGATGGGAGAACTGAAAAGAGCTTTGTAGTTAGGGCAGGTGAGCCTCATGTCATGCTTCTTCTGCATATTAAGGGGACTCAGGGAGGCTGTCAGGGTGCCTGATGACTAAGTGTGCAGAAAGTGTGTACAACTGCAGCTCCTAACAGACTGCACATTGGCCCTGAAGCTGTGAATGGATTGGACCATCTGCAATGCTAAGAAAATCATAGCTAAGACATTTAGCGATTTGGTCACAGCACAGTTTAAGGGCCTAGGGAAAGATAGGGAGTAGGTGACCAACAGGCAGAGCAGTAGCAGAAAGATAGTACAGGAATCCCCTGCAGTTATCTCCCTACAAATATACCACTTGGGATACTGTGGGGGCAAATAGCACATCAGGAGAGGGCAGCATTAGCCAGTATCTTATCCCTATGAGTTGTTCTGCTACACAGGAGGACATAGGAAACAGCAGCAGAACTTTGGTGATAAGTTAATCTCTGGTAAGAATGATAAACAGGAGCATTTGTGGCTGCAAATAGGTTTTTTGGTTGGTGTGTTGCCATCTTGGTGCAGGGGTCATGGATGCCTCAGAGAATCTGCAGGTCATTCTGGATGGGAAGTATGAACAGTTTGTTTTCATGGTGTATGTCGGTACCAACAGTATAGGCCAGCTTAAAAAAAGTCTCTGAATAACTACCACCGACATATCAGAAGAGGAACCAGAGGAGCCAACACTTGTCCACTGTTATATCACCTTCAAGAACACAGCGTGCCAACCTATCCCCACGCTTCAATCACCTAGCTCAACTTCTTCTCCTGGAATATCAGCAGAGATTAAAGACTGCAACACCAGTGATGAGGATCAAGAAAGGATGGTCAGGGGAGGCGGAGGCACACACAGGACTACTTTGAATTGGTGGATTAGATGATACTCGGGTATTCATCTTTGAATCTGAATGACTATGCCACAGTTGTGTGGCTTTGAGAAGATATCAGATATACCAAAAACAAAAGCTGTGGATGAACTAGGAAATTTATAGTTTGCTGAGGGCTAGGTCATAGGTATACAAGACTGGTCATCCAGAACTATACAAGAGTTCCAAGGACAACCAATGGAAAGTTATATAAGAGTGGAAAGACAATTCCAGTAGAGGTTTGAGAAAGAATTGGATGCATTCAGCTTTGGCAGGGGTTTACAGATCATTACCTCCTACAAAGTGAATCCTAACATCATGTATGGCTGTAACACTTCACTCCCAGATGAGCTCAACGGCTTTTATGCATGCTTTGAAAGGGAGTATAAAACTACACCTGTGTGAATCCCCTTTGGTATTAGATGACCCTGTGACCTCTGACTCAGGGGCTGACATCAGAAGATCTTTCAAGAGGTTGAACCTTCACAAAATGTCAGACCCTGATGGTGTATATGGTAGGGCTCTAAAAACCTGTGTCAACCAACTGGTGGAAGTGTTCAAGGACATCTTCAATCTCTCACCACTTCATTCAGAGTTTTCCACCTTTTTCAAAAGGGTGACAATTATGCCAGTGCCTAAGAAGAGCAGGGTGAGCTGCCTCAATGACTATCGCCCAGTGATACACACATCTACTGTGATGAAGTGCTTTGAGTGTTTGGTCATAGCCAGAATCAACTCCTGCCCAAGGAAGGACCTGGACATGCTGCACTTTGCCTATTGCCACAATAGGTCTACAATAGATGTGATCTCATTGGCTCTCTGCTTGGCCTTGGATCACTTAGACAATAGTAATACCTACATCAGGCTGCTGTTTTTTGACTACAGCTCAGCATTCAACAGAATCGTACCTTTAGTTCTAAGCAACAAGCTCCAAAACCTGGACCTCTATAACAGAATCCTTGACTTTCTCACTGGGAGACCACAGTCTGTGTGGATCGGAATGAACATGTCAAATACTGGCATGCCTTACCGATGTGTACCTAGCACACTGCTCTACTTCCTCTACGCCTATGACTGTGATGTTAGGCACAGCTGTTGACATAACTATTGCCGGTGGAGTTGTAGATAGTGATGAAGATGCATACAGGAGTGAGCTAGATCAGCTGGTTGAGTAATGTCACAAAAACAATCTTGCAGATGTACGATGGAGATCTTTCTACCTGGTTGCATCACCATCTGATATGGAGGGACAACTCCACATGATCAGAAAAAGTTGCAGAAATTTGTAAACTCAGCTAGCTCCATCATGGCACTTTCAGCAACCAGGACACTTTCAAAAGTTAATGCCACAAAAAAGTGCGATCCATCATTAAGGACCACTATTAGCCAGGACATGTCCTCTTCTCATTACTACCATCAGAGAGGAGGTACAGGAGCCTGAAGACACACATTCAATGTTTTAGGAACAGCTTCTTCCCCTCCTCCATCAGATTGCTGAATACTCAATGAATCCATGAACATTATCTCACTATTTTATTGCAATGAACTCCTGCAACAAAGTAACAGATTTCACGACACGTGCCAATGATATTAAGCCTGATTCTGATTCTAATTTACCAGAATTCGCTGGACTCTGGGATTGGAAGACAGTGAATGTAACGCCACTCTTTAAAAAAAAAGATAAAGGCAAAAGGAAGCTAACTATAGGCCAGTTAACTTAATGTCTGTAGTTGGGAAAATGCTTGAAACCACTATTATGGAAGAAATAATGAGGCATTTTCATGGAAGTTGCTCCATTGGGCAGATACAATATGGACTCATGAAGTGCAGGTTCTGGTTGATAAATTTCCTCAAGTTATTTCATGATTTAATGAGTGCAGAAGATAGAAGGGAACTGGTATATGTTGTATACTTGGATTTCCAGAAGGCCTTTAATAAGATGTTACATAAAAGACTTAACCATAAGTTTGGAGTGCCGAGAGTTGGGAAAGAGGGTAACGTAATAGGATAGATAGATGTTTGGTTCACCAATAAAAGGCAGAGAGTTGGGATAAATGGGTGTTTCTCTGATTGGTAGTCATTGATGAGGGGAGTTCTGCAGGCGCTGTTGCTGGGCCCACAATTGTTCATAATAGAAAATAATGATCTGGAAGAGGGGACCAAGTGCACTGTATCTAAGTTTGCTGATAGCACTAAATTGCATGTTTAAGTAAATTGTGCAGAGGATGCAGAGAGTTTGCAGAGACAGTTATAAATAAGTTAAATGAGTGGGCAAATGGAGTATAACATTTGTAAATCCATTTTAGAAAATAGATCATATTATTATTTAAATAGTGGTAATTGCAGCATGCATAGGGGTTGTACTTGAGCACAGGGAGGTTATATTGCAAATATACCGAATACTGGTGAAGACACACCAGGAGTACTACATTCAGTTTTGTTCTCCTTATTGAGGAAAAACTTGCTAGCTTTGAAGCCATTGCAGGGGAGGTTCATGTAGCTGATTCTTCAGATGACAGGGTTAACCTATGAGTAGCGATTGAATTGCCTGGGACTAGACTTGCTGGAATTCAGAAAAATGACAGGGGGTCTTATAGAAATATATACAATTATGAAAGAGGTAGATGAAATAGATCAGATAGAGGTAGGTCTCATTCTACTGGTAAATGAGACTAGAACTAGTAAGCATAGCCTCGAGAGTCAGAGGAATAGATTTTTGATAGAGATGAGGAGAAGCTTCTTTTCCCAGATAGTAGAGCATCTGAGGAACTCTATTGCCCAGCGAAGCAGATGGGCAACCTCATTACATAGATTTAAGACACAATTATATTTTTTTAACTTAACATTGGAATTATGGGTTATGTGGTAAAGGCAGGCAGGTGGAACTGAGTCCACAGCCAAATCAGCCATGATCCAATTGAATGGTGAAGCAGGTTTGATGGGACTGATGACCTATTCCAGTTCCTATTTCTCATGTTCTTATGTTAATACAAGTGCTCAGTTGCATTTGCATTAGTTAAGTACAGTCCTGTAGCACTGTGCTGGGTGTAAAATCAAATAACTTGTTTTAAAAAGTCTAGAATGACTGATAATTTCACCACAAGCATCTGCAGAGGTTATAACCTTTTCCACGGCCTTGATTAGTAGATAGTTAATTTAGATTGTTAATGTAGGATATTGTGACCCTTTTAAAACATCTTGCTCTACAGGATTCCTTGGAAAAATAAGCTGAAGGATGAGCAGGGAAGCATCTAAGAAAAAAGACCATGAAATTATAATGAGATGGATATTTAGATATTCCTGTATAAGAATCAATAGAAGAGAGACAGACTCTCTGATGCCCAAAAGAAGAAACCACAGAAAAGGCCCTTGCAAATTCAACATGGAGGGATGGAAAGAAAAGAAACCTACATTGCAGGTTGTTATTTGTTGCCCACCAACTCTGAGAGGGCAGGAAAATGCTGAACTTTCACTTTGAGCCAAGACCTTGGCCAGAAAGGAAATCACGTGGCAGCAATGTTGCCAGAGCTAGGCACAGATCTGAAGTTGATCACAGATCCTGATACAGGTGGATGCTCTTCAAAGCCTTATATAAAAAAATGTAACATCTACTTTGTTATTTTTTTTCCATCAGCCTCCAGCTGTACTTGAAAGAATGTGAGCTAGAAAACAGGTAAGCATTTTGTTCAAATGGAATCCTTTATAACACTGGACATCTGACACCTTTAACAGATTGAAATAGTTTTGAAGGTAGTCACCCGTGCAATATAAGCATGGCAGCTAGTTTGTGAACTTCTATAAGCAGAAGTATAATAATCAAAACATCTTTTTTTCGCAATGTTAACAAAATGAATATTGATCACAAGAGAAAGCTCTTTAATTATTTTCCAAATAACGTAGTCCTTTAATATGTGTAGAAGGGAGAAAACATGGTCTTGGTATGGCATCTTATCCAAATTACTGTGTATCCTTCAGGGAAACCTTCCCTCAAAACTGCGTTTGATCAACAGCTTAGTTTGTTTGTAGTCATTGAAAACAAAGATGAAAATGGCACCAACTAAGCCAGGAGACTATTTGCCTGGAAGCATAAATGGACACTCTCTGTCTGGTTTAGCAGAGAACTGCACCCTCAATCTAGGTTATCAGTTTGAATACTTAAACAGACACTTTCATTAAAATGCATCTATATGCTTCCCTAAAAGTTACATAAAATGGCTTTTGGAGTATCTGAAATTCTTCCCAGTGTAAATTACATATAAGACATTATTAAGAAAAAAAAACCTAGAAATAGAAGTAGGAGTGGGCCTTGCAATCCCTCAAGCCTGTTTTCCTATCCACAAGATTATGGATGATCTATTCCTCATAACATTCAATTCCCTGTACTGTATATATAAAAAAACAGCCTTGAGTATATTCATTAATGAGTATCAGGCAGCTGACACTTATTATTGCCCTTTTATCTAGAAAAACAAGTAGAGAATGTTAATGCATAAATATTTATTTACCCAATCAATAAATAGTTTAGACTACTATTAATATATTTCCAACTCTCAAATTTTCTCTCAACTCATAAAGGCGTAGAGCGTGGATTCAGGCCTTTCAATCCACCACATCCACACCAATCAGTTGAACCCATCTGCACAAATATACATACAGTCCTTTATCAATCATACTTTATTTGATAAATATTTGCTGACATTTTTATTGCAGCATTCCCATATGTTTCTATTCTAGTTTGAGGTGAGCAAGACTCCTCCCCCTCCCCATTGCCCCAGTGTTTACAGGAGTACCGTCAAGAGCCTCCTGAATGGCTACATCATTGTCTAGTACGGGATCTGACTGCAAGTCCAAACAAAGGATTGCAGAGGATCATGAGGATCTCATTTCCACCCATTGGAGAAATTTATCAAGAGTGTTGCACATGCAGTGACCTTAACATTGCCAATCATCTCTCACGTCCCTGTCTAACAATCATTTTGACCCCTACATGTCAGGATGTACAATAGCATTAAGCCAAGAACTTTTAAGATGGGAAACAGCATCTTCCCCCAGGCCATTAGCCTACTGAACTCCCTGCCACCACCCAGGAGCCATCATGTATGAAGTGTCAGAAGGGTGTCATAAATGCACCTTATTTTTGTTAAATTACTGGTGGTGATATTACAGTATGTGCTGTGTATGAGTTATATGTAATGTGTTGTGCACCTTGGTCTGGAGGAACTTAGTTTCATTTGGCCGTATATATCTATACGGTTGCCTGATAAGAAACTGAATTTGAACTTGAACTAAAGACTTTTGTCATCAGTACCCTGCATTTACCACCAGCAACACTACATCTTCTCCTGCCTTTACACTTCTAAATGTATCCTTATAAAACATGTTTTAGGCATCTTCTTTTCCATTATTTCTTAATTGACAGGTACCAACCAAAAGTTCCAGCAAAACCAAAAGAAGTAATATTTTTGCCTGAATAAATCTAAAGCTAATATTAGAAATTTTACTAATTACATGCTCACAGACATTTTTAATCAATTAATTTAGAATTTGTCAACACTTTCACAGTTTGCATAAACTTTTTGAATAGTAGATTTTGAATAATAGATTCCTGTACAACATGCCTGGCTACTTTTTACCTGACAAGGCATTTTCCATTCATCACCACCCACTGCCTTCTGTGGCTGATCCAATTCTCAGCCCATCTGGATTACATGTTATCTATTTCACAAGGTTTAATTATCGCTGCAAAATTTTAGAGTCATAGAACACTGCTGCACAGAAACAAAGCCCTTCGACCCATCCAATCCATGCTGAACAATTAATCTGCTTAATCCTGTGGATCTGTACAGAGTCCACTGCCCTCCATACCACTCCCATTTATGTACCTTTCCAAATGTCTCTTAAAATTTGAAATCAGACCCACATCCACAACTTCCACTGGCAGCTCGTTTCACACTCTCACCAAGCTCTGATCGAAGAAATTCTCCTTCATGCTCCCCTTAAACATTTCACCTTTCACCCTTAACCTGTGGCTGCTGGTTCTATTCTCAACAAACCTCAATGAAAATAGCCTTCTTGCCCAATCTATAAGTTGATATCTCTAAATATAAATCAAATCTATAGATTACCCAGTCTATACTCCTCAAAGTTTCATATATCTCAATAAAATCTCCCCTCATTCTCCTACACTCCAG
The DNA here is from genome assembly GCF_030144855.1 of Hypanus sabinus. Classification (NCBI taxonomy): domain Eukaryota; kingdom Metazoa; phylum Chordata; class Chondrichthyes; order Myliobatiformes; family Dasyatidae; genus Hypanus; species Hypanus sabinus. The sequence continues at coordinate 40,640,902 of NC_082719.1, read as the reverse complement.
GGAATAAAGTCCTAACCTATTCAGCCTTTTCAAGGAGTACAAAATATTTTTGATAAAATCTGTTCCAGTATTCATTATTCCAAAGTAACACTTTACCACATCAGTATGTATGAACTTCAAATTGACCCATTTCTTACAGTGGTAAATATTAACTCTAATTATGCCTCACCTGTATATGTACTGTACATGTTTTTCATTGGCAACAAAACTTCCCCTGATTCAAAAAGAACAAATGAATAAAACAGACACAGGGAGATAATATGATTTATTGAGAAGTGAAAATCAAGGAGGGGAAAAAAAGTAAACCACAAGTTCTCAATAATTGTGAATACTTTATTTTGTAAGATTAAGTTGATGTTAAATAAAGAAGCCCAAAACAAACATAAATACTTCAGAAGATACAAGAAAACAACAAAAGCAAGAAGGGTCCAGAATGGCTGAAAGGGCTGTCAAACACAGTCACATGATACAAAGGAAAGAGTCCTGTACTGAACAAAAACCATGCAGCAGATGCTATTTGCTTGGATTTTTCAAAGACATTTGACAGAATTTTGAAGGAATGCAAAGAAAACTTACAAGGATGTTGCCAGGACTTGAGGTTCTGAGGTTCTTGAGGAGGTTTTTCCCTCCTTGATTTCCTTGATACTTTGGAATAATGAATACTGGAACAGATTTTATCAAAAATATTTGGTATTCCTTGAAAATAGAAAGCAAAAAGAACAAGGAGTAAAACAGACAAAGAGAGATGGGGTGTACATTAGATCAATGCATAACAAAGAACTCATGTAATTTTTTGTAATATTTAGCATATTTTATGTAGGTAAGTGTCATTTTCCAAAGCACATCAAATTTGTTATCAGAGTACATGCTGTATATAGCACCATATACAACCCTGAGATATATTTTCTTATGGACATACTCAGTAACTCCAAGAACCATAATAGAATCAATGAATGACTGCACCCAAGCAAGTGGCCTTCTGTTGTGAAACTATAGTTTGCAACCACTCTGAAAGTATTTGTGTAGCATTCCTTGAAAGTTCAAAACTATTTACTGTTTATGTTAAATTTTGAAGTAGTTTGAAGGTTTCTAGTATTATACTGTTCTGTGAATAATTTCTAACCTCATTGTTTGATTACTGTTACGATCCAATATAATTGCTGAATCTTTAAAACAATGCCTCTTCCTCAATTTGAAGATCTGCTTTTACTTGTACACTCACTCAGCTTCATCTTCTGCTTTTTCCCATAATGTTGAGAGGACAAATGGACAATAGTTAATATTATTTCTTATACTCACCTCCCACCTGACCCTTCCTTCCTAAACACTTTGTTAATTCATTGTAACTTGGGAGTTTATAGAATAAAACTCACACACACACACACACACACACACACACACACACACACACACACACACACAGAGACACACACACACACGTGTGCTGGCTCTTCTCAGATACACTAAAGTCATAAGACCATAAGGTATAGGAGCAGAATCAGGCCATTCAGCCCATCGAGTCTGCTCCACCATTTTCATCTTGGCTGATCCATTTTCCCTCTTAGCCCCAATCTCCTGCCTTCTCCCAGCATCCTTTCATACTCTGACCAATCAAAAATCTATCAACCTTAAATATCCGTAAATACTTGGCTTCTACTGCTGCCTGTGACAATTGATTCAATAGATTTTGATTTCTAAGTGTTTGCATCTTATACTGCATCAAATATTTGTCCACTTTTTCCCTAAAACATCTGATGACTTCTATTACTCATGCTTCCTAATATTCACAGGTTTGTACCATAAACACATCATTCAAATTCAATATTTAATTTTATATAATCTTCCTTGTCTTATCATGGTTGATAATTTAATTACTTGGTTTTTTTTGGCTCCTGCTTGTTTTGTCTTCAACAATACTATTACAATACTATTAACAACAATATTGTAAATATTCATCTATTAGCCTAATTGCTCTTAAACTGCTCAGCATACCCATCTGTTATGGGAGACCTAGAAAGAGAAAAGCATATAATACAATTTCAAACACATGCTTAAGCTTATTCCAAAGGTTGATGGTTAAATTGCACTCTTCTATCATTTTAAACTTTCTTGAAAGCAACATATTATTAACCCTATGGCCTTGACTGAATTTTTTTGAATCATTACTCCAACATTGACCTGAATGAAAAAAAAAGCTTGTCTTTGTTTAAATAAGTCACATATTTCATGACAGAAGAGATCTTTCAGATGCTGGAAATCTTGAGCATTGCACACAAAATGCTCGAGAAAGTCAACAGGTCAGGCAGCCTCTCTGGGGGGAAATGAATAGTTGATAGTTTAGGTTGAGACGCTTCATTGGGAGTGAAAAGGAAGAGGGAAGAAGGCAGAATAAGTAGATAGGAGGAGGGAGAGAAGTACAAACTAACAGATAAAAGGTGAGTCCAGATGAGAAGGGAATGGTAGATGAAATGGGGAGGAGAACTATGAAAGAGAATGATGTGAGAAACTGGGAGGCAATAGACTGAAGAGCCAAAGGACAGAAGAAGGAAAAATCTATCAGAATAGCACTGTAGACCATGGAATAAAGGGCGGGAGTTAGAGAACCAGAGTGAAAGTCAAGTTGTGAGGTCAAAGGAGGTGAAAAGAACGGGTGAGGGGGCCACAGGACTGATGGAAAACAAAAAAAGGTGGGGGAATAAAGAAGGGAATAGCTAAGAGAACTTAGAAAAGAATTGATGTCATACCAGCAGGTTGAAGACTGCCAAAACAGAATGTGAGGTATAACCTGTGTCTGGCCTCTTCATGGATTTAAATTACATTCTCTGAAGCTAAGTTGGTAATGAGTGCTTGCTTTTTTAAGAATAGTTATAATATGTCTGACTGAATTCATTTTCAGTACTTTCCTTTTTCTTGGATAATTTTCTTGGATTTTTGACAGTATACAAAGTTAAAATAGTCAACTATTCAAAATAGATAACTTTATCTTAATTTTCACTTACCAATGAAACTGAGGAACTTAGGAGAGTCAATGGTTCCTAATGGTGACTCCTTTGCTTGCAACTTTGGAAACAGCTCTATTTCCATCTTTAATATCTCTATTTTTCCCATTCAGGGTTTGAAGATCCTGACCTGGAGTTATCCGCTGTCTTTGGTTCTTTGCAGGAATGGGACCCGCTCTCAGGGTTTCACGACTGGCCATTATTCAACATGCCAAGGATGCGGCTTAAGAACTTTGCTTGCCTTTGGAGGTCCAAGGTTTCATGGCTCTGGAGACAAGCAGATTGAAGGTTGGTGTCAGAGCAGGAGATCGGTGTGTCATGGGAGTCGGAAGATCTATGACTGTGTGTCCAGAGACCTGAGGTCTTTGGGCATAGAGCTCAGAAAAAGTGACGCAATGGACTCTTAACATCGTAAACCAGCAAGTTGTGTGTTATGTCTCCCGGCTCGCTGTGAAATGGAGACACCTCTTTCTCCCTTATTAGGGAGAGAGAAAGCCTGTGGTATCTCGAGTACTGGATGAACGAGCAGTCTTTGGAGTACTGCTAATCTGTGTTTTTGCTGTTGCTTTACTGCATGTTTGAATGCTCAGTGGTGGTGGGAGGGGGATGATTGTTTGCTGCTGCTTAGGCACAGGGGAGAGGGGAGCTCAAGGGGACCTTGGGGTTCTAACATTTAACTGTCATTCATACATTGGGGGCACTCCTCTGTTTTTGTGGATGGTTGTGAAGAAAAAGCATTTCAGGATGAGTTTTGTACACATTTCTCTGCCGTTAAATGTACCTTTGAAACCTTTGATTCCGTTTCCTTCTTTTGTTCTCTTCAATAGGAGCCATATTAATTTCAAACATTATTTGTCTTTCATGTTACCATTTTGGTCTCTAAGATCTACAGTATATCAGTCTGATTAGGTAATCTTCAAAAGTCTTATTGTACTATTTGTTCTATCTTAACAAAGTTAGTTTACTTGTCATCCACTGATTAATGCAACACACATTCATGCGGGATGGAAGATCTCAGCAGGCCAGGCAACCTCTATAGAAAAGAATACAGTTGACATTTGGGGTCTTGGTTGAAACTTTGACTGTATTCTTTTCCCTAGATGCTGCCTGGCCTGCTGAGATCCTCCAGCAAGACTGTATGTTGCTTGAATTTCCAGCATCTGCAGAATTTCTCTTGCTTGAGATTGATCCACTGATTGATATTTTGTTCAATTTAAGATAATCAATTATCTTTTCCTACAGATTATCTTTAGTTATTTAACAAACTGAAATGTCTGCTTGCTTTTGTTGTCCACTAAGAGATAATCAATGATCCAACAGTCTAGCCTCATGTTAATTTAATCATTTTCTGTGTTGCTGAGAGCAGGTAAGATCAATTGATCATTTGATTGCTATGGTAAACTGTGCCACATTTTTAAGATTTGTGCTGAGTCTAAGTGGTAGCAATGTCAACCTCAGCTTGCTAGACTTGTGAATGCTGACAGCCGGTCATCCATTCTGGTCGCTCTGTTTTGTATTTTCTGTTTTGATGCAGAATGTTCAAGATTGAAGAGTATAAAACCAGCAAAAAACATCCTATCATGTTACCTGCTTTTATACATAACCCACATCATATTTGAGAGGAATAGCAACTAATTGCAATTGTGTGAAAATAAATTCCTACCAGAAACCCATAAACACCATCCTAAATAACACAGACTCAGTGGCCACTTTATTAGGTACTTTCTGTACCTAATAAAGTGGCCATTGAATGTATGTTCTTGGTATTCTGCTGCTGTATTTCATCCACTTAAAGATTTGGCATGTTGTGCATTTGGAGAAGTTCTTCTGCATAGCACCATCTGATATGAGGTTATCTGAACTACATTCACCTTCCTGTCAGCTGAACCAGTCTGGCCATTCTCTTCTGACCTTTTCATTAACGAGACATTTTAGATCACAGAACTGCTGCTCACTGGATGGTTTTCTTTAATTTTTGCACTATTCTCTGTAAGCTCTAGTGACGGTTGTGTGTGAAAATCCCATGAGATCTGCAGATACTGAGATACGCAACCCACCCTGTCTGGCACCATCAAAGGGAAGAAGGACATGACCATGGCTTGGCAAGTGAAGTCAGAGCCAAATTAAAAGCAGGAGAGAGTGAATACAAGGAAACCAAATCTAGAGGGAAGATAGAGGATTGGGGTGTTTTTAAAAACTTGCTGACGGAAACCAAGAAGGTCATTTGGAAGGAAAAGATGAATTATGAGAGGAAGCTGGTGACTAAAATCAAAGAAGATATTAAAAGCTTTTTTAAACATATAAAGGGTAAAAGAGAGTCAAGGGTAGATATAGGACCAATACAAAGTAATGCTGGAGATTTTGTAATGAGAGATGCAGAGATGGCAGAGGAACTGAATGTGTAGTTTGCATCAGACTTCACAGTGGAAGACATCTGCAGTATACCGGACATTAAAGAGTGTCAGGAAAGTGAAGTTTGTGCAGTAAAAATTACGATTGAGAAGGTGCTCTGAAAGCTAAATGGTCTGAGGGTGGATAAATCTCCTGGACCTGATAGAATGCACCCTTGGGTTCTGAAGTAAGTAGCTAGACAGATTACAGAGGCAAAAACAATGCTCTTTCAAGAATCAACAGATTCTGGCATTGTACCGGATAATTGAAAATTGCAAATGTTACTCCACTATTTAAGAAGAGTGGGAGACAGCAGAAAGGAAACTATAGACCTGTTAGCCTGACATCAGTGGTTGGGAAGTTGTTGGAATCGATTGTTAGGGATGAAATTATGGAATACCTGGAGGCACATGACAAGATAGGCCAAAGCCAGCATGGTTTCCTGAAAGGAAAATCCTGCCTGACTAACCTACTGCAATTCTTTGAGGAAATTACAAGCAAGGAGATGCAGCAGATGTGGTGTACTTGGATTTTCAGAAGGTCTTTGATAAGGTGCCGCACATGAGGCTGCTTAGCAAGATAAGAACCCAAGGAGTTACAGGGAAGTTACTAGCGTGGGTGGAGCATTGGCTGGTTGGCAGAAAACAGAGAGTGGGAATAAAGGGGTCCTATTCTGGTTGGCTATCAGTTACCAGTTGAGTTCCAGAGGGGTTGGTGTTGGAACCGCTGCTTTTTACAATGTATGTCAATGATGTGGACTATGGAATAAATGGATTTGTGGCTAAATTTGTTGATGATACAAAGACAGGAGCAGGTAGTGTCAAGGAAACAGAGAGATTTAGATAGTTTAGGGGACTGGGCAAGGAAGTCGCAAATGAAATATCATGTTGGAAAGTGTATGGTTATGCACATCGGTGGAAGAAATAAAAGGGCAGTCTATTATTTAGATGGGGAGATAATTCAAAATGCAGAAATGCAAAGGGACTTGGGAGTCCTTTTGTAGGATACCCAAGAGGTTAATCTCCAGGTTGAGTTGGTTGTGAAGAAGGCAAATGTAATGTTGGCATTCATTTCTGGAGGTATATAAAAGCAGGGATGTGATGTTGTGGCCCTATAAGGCACTCGTGAGACCACACTTGGAGTATTGTGTGCAGTTCTGGGCTCCTTATTTTAGAAAGGAGATAATGACATTGGAGAGGGTTCAGAGAAGATTCGTGAGAATGATTGCGGGAATGGACGGGTTACCATATGAGGAACATTTGGCTGCCCTTGGACTGTATACCCTGGAGTTCAGGAGAATGAGGGGGATCTCATAGAAACATTCTGAATGTTATAATGCCTGAACAGATTAGATATGGCAAAGTTACTTCCCATGGTAGGGGATTCTGGGCCAAGAGGGCACAATTTCAGGATTGTAAAACGTCTTTTTAGAGCTCAGGTACTGAGAAATTACTTTAGAGGGTAGTAAATCTGTGGAATTTGTTGCCATGAGCGGCTGTGGAGGCCAAATCATTGGGTGCATTTAAGGCAGAGATAGGTTCTTGATTAGCCAGGACATCAAAGGGTATGGGGTGAAATTAGGGGAGTGGGGATGACTGGGAGAATTGGCCCTTGATTGAATGGCAGTGCAGACTCAATGGGCTGAATGGCCTGTTTCTGCTCCTATATCTGATGGTCTTATGGTATAAATTCCATAATCAAAATCACTTAGATCACGTTTCTTCTCCATTCTGCTGTTAGGGCTGAACAATAACTGAGCCTCTTGTTCATGTTTGCATGGCTTAATGCTTTGAGTTGTTCCTACATGATTGGCTGATCAGATATTTGCACTGATGAGCAGCTGGTATAGGTGTACTGTCAAGTGGCCACTGAGTGCAGCTGGATGAGGAATTGAGTAACATGAAGGAGTTGGGCGGCTTGCCATGTAGATGAAAATAGCAAAAGAGAGGCTGGCTGAAACAGATGTCAGGTTCTGTGCACACCCTGTTGAGGGTCATCATGTTCATTTGAGGCCACATCAAGCTGGCACGTTCAGGAATATGTGAGCCCAATCTAGAGGCTTTAAGTGAACTGACCAAAGAACTATATTAGAAATCTCATGTCAGATGGTGCTTATCAATATCTGGTATAAGTTATAAACAGAGTTAAGAAAAGATGGGGAGTGTGATTCTTGGCAATGAACAGAGGAAGCAAGACTGACAGGAAAAGAATGGGTCAGCAAGTGACAGCTTCTTGTTAGTCAATGTGTAACTAACCCACGTGAAAAGGACTGCTAGAAACAGGTGGGAATTGATCCGACATTTGGACAGAGAATGTGGACAATAGGTCAACAATTTAAAAGTTTATCAGATAATACAGCAACAGAACAGAGAGGAATGGAATAGCTGGGCAGCGCTGGATTGAGGAGTTGCTGGATAAATTGAAAGTACAGTGAATCTCACCAATGGCATCAAAGCAGCAGAGACAGTAACATCTTTGAGATGATGGCACTTGAAGAATCTCAGAATCAGTATCAGGTTTATAATCACCAGCATGTGTCGTGAAATTTGTTAACTTAGCAGCAACAATTCAATGCAATACAGAATATCAAAGCAAAGGAGTAAAAGTAAATAAATAAGTAAATCAATTCCAGTATTTGTATATCAAATAGATTAAAAGTCATGCAGAAACAGAAATAATATACATTAAAAAAGTGAAGTTGTGTTCATTAGAAATCGGATGGCAGAGGGGAAGAAGCTGTTTCTGAATCACTGAGTGTGTGCCTTAGGCTTCTGTACTTCCTACCTGATGGTAACAGTGAGAAAAGGGCATGCCCTGGGTGCTGGAGGTCCTTAATAATGGATGCTACCTTTCTGAGATACTGCTCTTTGAAGATGTCCTGAGTACTTCGTAGGCCAGTACCCAAGATGGATCCGACTAAATATGCAATCCTCTGCAGCTTCTTTTGGTCCTGTGAGGTAGCCCCTCCAGACCAGACAGTGATGCAGCCTATCAGAAATGATGCCACCAGCCAAGGTATTTTCAATAGAAGCCTATTTGAGTGTTCACTTACAGGAGAGAAAGAGGTGTGAGGGAAAGAGCAGAAGAGAAAGGGTGTGAGGGAAATCAGAATGGAGAATATTAAAAGGTGGGAAAGGATTCATTGGAAGTTAGAGAAATTAGTGGGCATGCCATCAGGTTGATTATCTTGTCTATCATTTGTGTAGGTCATAAAAATAGTAGTAGTGCAGGACCTATGTCAGGATGCAGTTCATCGACTATAGATCAGCATTTAATACCATCAGTCCCACAATCCTGATTGAGAAGTTTCAGAACCTGGGCCTCTGTACCTCCCTCTGCAATTTGATCCTGGAAGACCACAATCTGCGCGGATTGGTGATAGCATCTCCTCTTCACTGACGATCAACACCAGTACACCTCAGTGGTGTGTGCTTAGCCCACCGCTCTACTCTCAATATAACATGACTGTGTGGCTAGGCATAGCTCAAATACAATCTACAAATTTGCTGACGATGCAACCATTGTTGGTAGAATCACAGGTGTACAGGAGTGAGATATGCCAACCAGTGGAGTACTGTCTCAGCAGCAACCTTGCACTCAACGTCAGTAAGAGGAAAGAGCTGATTGTGGACTTCCAGAAGGGTAAGACGAAGGAACACATATAAATCCTCATAGAGGGATCAGAAGTGGAGAGTGTGAGCAGCAGACAGTTGTAAATTTAGTTGGTTCCATCTTGGGTACTAGCCTACAAACTACTCAGAACATCTTCAAGGAGTGGTGTCTCAGAAAGGCAGTGTCCATCATTAAGGACCTCCAGCACCCATGGCATGCCTTTTTCTCACTGTTGCGATCGGGTAAGAAGTACAGAAGCCCAAAGACACACACTCAGTGATTCAGGAATGGCTTCTTCCTCTCTGCCATCCGATTCCTAAATAGACATCCAACTTTTGGACACTGACTCACTTTTGTAATATATAGTTTTTCTGTTTTTTTGCACAATTTTTAATTTATTCAATATACATATACTATAATTGATTAATTATTTATTTATTAGTTTTTTTTCCTCTCTATATTATGCATTGCATTGCACTGCTGCCACTAAGTTAACAAATTTCATGTCACAAGCCAGTGAAGATAAACCTGGTTCTGATTCTGATTAACATATATTAGTTGGCACAGACTCAAATAGCTAAGGGGCATGTTTCAATTTTGTATGACTTCACGGCTCTAATGTTAAGAGGACATAATATAGGGGAAGCGAAATGTTTGTAGACAGAAAAAAGAAACTGTTTTTATTGTTGTAAAGATCAGTAAGCAGATGATGTAGATGGCGCCATTAAACAACGCAACCAATGACAACATCCTGCAGACGGCTTATGAAACTACTTCTTTTAGTTCTTCTTTCAGTTATGATTCTACTATTAAGCTCAGTGCAATTGGAACCTGTGACTTACATTTTGCTGGTGTGTTTTTGGGCTGGGGGGGTTTGGTGAGTGTGTGGTCTGGAAGCAGGGCGCGCGCCCATACCCAACTACATTGCTCCTCTCTGATCGAGTCTGAACTTAACAAAGACAAGGGCGGAGTGCGGGCGAGTGTTTGGTGGCATCTGTCTGTGTTTGACTGGTCTTTCTCTTCCTCTCACTAGTTGTTGTCAGAGGTAAGTATGGGGGTCTTGGGATCCATGTTGCAAACTTTGATCAGTAAGGCTGTCGGCTGTGGACTCATTTTGGGGGGGACTTTGAGGTTCATGTTGCATGTCCTACTAGATTTTGTTACAATTTTTTTTGCTGTTTTTGAATGGTTTGATCGGGGTTCTTCCATGAAGACTGCCTCTGTGGCCTGTAGTCAGCTAATGGCGATGAACTGAACTAAACTGAGTACTCCTGTGCTTCTGTTTTGATGTTGATACTCAATGTGTTATTCACTCGCTTTTAGCATTTTGTGAAATTTGTAGTTTTTTGCGCATTGGGGGTTTGATGTTTTTTTAGGAACAGGTTCCATGGTGTTTCTTTGTTTAATGGCTGCCTGTGGGAAGACAAATCTCAGAGTAGTATTCTGTATACATACTTGCATAATAAATATACTTTGTACTTTGCACATAGACTTCTGAAATTTGTTAAAGAACCAGGGCTGGCATCAGACAATGGAAACCACTATGAGCTGTGATCTCAAATGTCCTTACTGAAATTCAGTCATAATTTTTAAAAGAATATTCTTTAAATGAAAGGGGTGGGCAGGTGATTGGAAAGAGCATAGGAATGTGATTCATTAGATCAATATTTCAAAAGGCTCTCATGATTATAAAGTCCTGAATGGCACCTCTCCACCTATATTCTTTTTAAGAATGCTATGATTTTTCTCCAAAATCTACTCCTGTTTATAGTTTCTTTTAACATATTATGTAAGAATAAAAGTCAAATGTCTGGGTGAGTTTGGCTTCAGACCAGCGATCTGTGCACCTGATACTTTATCCACAGAAGGCCAAGCAGATTTTTTTAGAATGTTATGGCAAATTCTCCTTGTTCTATACCATAAAAATTGTTCTGCTAGTTATATGTTGTACATTAATTATCCTTCTGTTTACATGAATGATTTGAAGAATACTACATGTTAACGTTTTATCTTCAGCATCAGTTTCATTCTGTTTTAACAAGGTTATTTTTACTGTCACTTCATTGAGCATCTGATTTATTCCAGCTCCGAGAAAGTGCTTTGAGCCTTTCTTTCACTTTTCAGCTGGTTGTCTCTCATTTGAGAACAAACTTTTCATGTCAGTCAGCTTGTCATTTTACTCTATTGCACCATGCCTCATTGCCTCAATAATGAAGAACACCTTCCAATCACCTCTGCATAGACTGGTTTACTTTGTTGCTCACCCTAAACAATGAAAAATATCTTTCTAATACCCATAAGGAAGGCATGACGCCAATTGAATAAACACCCACCTTTGTATTGAACTGAACTGCAAATATGCTAATTGACGTATACTCAGAGTAGAAATGGCATATTAAAACTGGGCCTATCTGTGGAATATCGAAATAAGACATATTTCCAGCCATAATCACTGACTTCACGGCCAGGCATGATCCTCACTTAATCACAGGTATCAAGCCAGGAGATTAAAGCTCGTTCAATGAGGAGTGCAGAATGGGATCTGATAACAGCACCAAGTTCACCTGAACATAATGAAATGTCAGCCATGTAAAACTGATACATATAACAGCCAAAAATTTTGATGGATATTCCTTATCCAAAGAGACATTTTTTGTTAAACCCAGCTGTTTGGCACAGCAGAAGAGAATGTTCAAGGTTCAGGAATTTTAAAGTTAATCTTTAACGTGTATTAGTTAGCCATCCAACTTGAGAAACAACAGGGTCCAGGCTCAGGAAGCCTATTGCTGATTTAACCAAGGCTGCAATTTAATCTGAAGAAACAACAATGTATGTTGATCTAATCTCCTGCCATTTGACCCGATCAATGCAGTTATGAAAATGTCATGAGTTGAATGGCAAAGAAAGAAATACACGTTTGTATAAATATTAGAAAGTGTCATGGGTAGGGAGGGGTTAAAGAGGTGACGATATTGAGGCCAATCCTCAGCCTCAAACTGAGAAGGATCTCTTTTAATCTTTTCATTTAGAGAGACAGAGCCAAGTAAGCCATTCTGGCCCTTAGAGACATGCTGGCCCTGCAACCCTGTCACACCCGACTAATACTAACCTAATCACAGGACAATTTACAGTGACCGATTAACCTACCCTGCATGTCTTTGGACTGTGGGAAGAATCCGGAGGACCTGGAGAAAACCCATGAATTCCACAGGGAAGATGTACAGAGACTCCGTACAGAAAGGTGCCAGAATTGAACTCCAAACTCTGGAATGCCCTAAGCTGTAATAGCATCACGCTAACTGCTCCACTACCATGGCACCTATGGCTCTTCACAGGATCTTCTTTGTGTCACTGACTCATTGGTATGTTTTCTAGATTGTCAGAACTGTACTTGTTTTTGGAAATCCTTTGTAGAACTATAATCTTTGTTTGAATTTACTTCTCAAAATAAACATTTTCCATTTAAAATAAAATACTGTGCATAATTTATTGTTAGCTGGAAGAATTTTGTCTTGGGGGGGTGGATTGTGGACTGTCCAGAAAAGTGATTATTAGCAGCTAAACTTTTTCTGAAAAGTGACTAAAGTTGTTAACATTGGGATGAAAAGTTATAATCCCCCTAAATAGTTAAGCATTCACAACGGTGTTCAGACAGAAGTGCCAATAAAATGATCGATCTTTTCTTTCTTTAAGACTCCCGCCATCACAGCAGCCAATCTCAAGCCTATTTGATTCACTTCACATAATGCCAAGAAGCAGTTAAGGGGGGCACTGGCTGCAGTAAAAGTGAAGGAGCTCAGCAACATCCCAGCTGTAATACTGAAGAAATGTACTCCAGGGATAATATGCCTTTAGCCAAGATGATCCAGTACAGTTACAACATCTTCCTGACAAACGGAGGGCTTGTTCACAGAAGTAATTCAGTTCATTTTCACCCAGTCCATTCACTCTCAATCTTCAGCAGAGCAAGAGAATATATCATCAATAGGCCTCTCATCAATAAGATAACCCTAGATGCCAAATTTTCTTTTTCCCAGGAATATTCAGCTCCAGATCGCATTGCTCCTTCATCCAAACATGATCCAAAGAGATGAATTCTAGAGGTAAAATGACTTTGACATTGCATGTAACAATAAAGAGTTCTGGTAAAAGTGGTCAATAAGAATCAAAGAGAAAATATTTCTGTGACTGGAATCATAGCTGACACAATAAACAATGCTTGCAGTTATCCACAGGATCTCCTCAGGCTCGGTCCTAGGCCAAACATCTCTGGTTACATTGTCAATGATTATCTTTCCATTATAAGATCACATGCTCACATTCCTCCCCTTACTAAATTCAATAAGACCTAGATGACCCTCAGGCATGGGTTTACTGATGAAAAGCAAAATTCTATTTATTTTTTTTATTTAGACAGTGCAGAATAGGCCTTTGCATCCTTTGAGCTGTGCTGCCAGCAACCCTAGTCTAATTACAGAACAATTTATAATGACCTATTAACTTACTAACTGGTACATCTTTGGACTGTGGCATGAAACTGGAGCACCCAGAGGAAACCCACACATTCAATGAGGAGGGCATACAAACTCCTTACAGAGGATGCCAGGATTGAACTCCAAATTTTGTCACCAGAGGTGTAATAGCATCATCCTAACTGCTACACTTCTGTGGCGCCCCAACAATTCCATGTAATAATCATTAAAAAAACAGGAGACGTTACTTTTGGAATTCAAAGGCATTACCATCGCTGAGGACCCAAATATCAGCATCCATTAATCAGAAACTAAAATGGATAAGACATTTACATATTGGTGCTACAAGAGCTGGTCAAAAGGTTGATATCCTGCAATGAGTGACTCAGTTCATGAAAATAAAAGCCCTTCCATCATCTGTAGTCAGGGACATGATGGAAGGCTCCTTAATTATCTGGAGGAATGCACCACAAGAACAATACCAACACAAGATGTTTAATAATATTCTGGACAATTACTTGTCACCCCATCAACCTCCCTGAACATTCATTCCCTTCAATAATAGAATAACACCTACTAAATGCACAGCAGTTACTCACCCAGTCCATTCCAACAGCACTTCCAAATGAATGAGTTAAATTCTGATTGCATCTTTATGGGAAGATGTGAATGTATTAGAGTAAATCCACAGGGAAAAAAGAATATGAAAATGATTTTTGGAATGCAGAAAGATGATTACTATGATAGATAAAAGATGCTGACAATTTTCTTTTAGGAAGATGATATAAGTATTTAAAATGAGGGATCCAGACAGAGAGGATAGTGGGAAGTTATTTACTTTGGAGGGGTCAAGGACCAAAGGGCTTAGATAAAAAATGAATGGGAGAAGATTTAAAAAATATAAGGAAAATAGTTTAACAATTTGTGCAATTCATTGCCTGTTGATGTGGTTGGGGCAGAGACAATTATGGATTTTAGGATGGAACTGGATATAAATATAGTCTATAGAACTGAGGTAAAAGACTGTATCTGGACTATGAAAGAGGAGATGCTCGTGGTCTTGAGGTGGATGAGTTCCCAGAGACTACCAAGGTGTCCGCTCAGACCCTTTGGAAGTCTAGTGAAGAAACTGCAGGGGTCTTAGGAGAGATATCTTAAAAGTTCTTAGCCATGAGTGAGGTGTCAAAAAATTGGAGGATAGCAAATGCTGTTCCATTGTTCAAGAATCATTGGCATGGTGACGCAGCGATTAGCGTAATGTCATTACAGCGCCAACGACCCTCTTTAATTCTGCCTGTGTCTATAAGGAGATTGTATGTTCTCCCCGTGACTGTGCAGGTTTCCTCCGTGTGCTCAGGTTTCTTCCCACATTCCGAAGGCACGAGGGTTGGCAGGTTCATTGGTCTCACAGGTGTAATTTGGCATTCCGGGCTTGTTGCAGCAAAAAGGCCTGTTATCCTGCTATATTTTTAAATTAAAAAAAAATATAAAACAGGCTCTGAAAATAAGCCAGAAATTTAGTGAGCTTGATGTCAGTCATTGGTAAATTATTGGAAGGTATTTCAAATAACAGAATGCAGCATATGACCAGGATCCCTGATTAAGAATAGTCAACATGACTTTGTATGTGGTAGGCCATGTCCACTCATTCAGGCATTTGACAAAATCCCACATAGGAAGCTAATCCAGAAGGTACAGTTGCTTGGTATTTCAGGATGAAGTAGCAAATTGGATTCAGCATAGGCTTTGTGTATGAAGCCAGAGTTGGTAATACGTGATTGTCTCTTTGATTGGAGGCCTGTGACTAGTGGTATCCTGAGGTGTTAGTGTTGGATCTGTTGTTGTTGATCATTATGTTAATGGTTTAGAAAATAATGTGGTAAATTGGATCATCAATTTTGCAGATAACACTAACATTGGGAGTGTAGAGACAGCAAGGAATTTTATCATAGCTTGCAGTGTGATTTGAACCAACGAGAGAAATGGGCTACAAAAATGACAGAAGGGACTTAATCCAGGTAAGTGTGAAGTGTGGCAACTTGGCAGGATAATCTACAATAGGACTTAAACAGTGAACGGATAGAGTACTGAATAGTGCGGTAGAACCAAGTGATCTGGGAATACAGATCCATAAATACTTGAAATTGGCATCACAGATAGTTAGGTCATAAAGAGAGTTTTGGCATATTGGCCTTTACAAATCAGGGCATGCAGTATAGGAACTGAGATGTTATGTTGAAGTTGTATAAGATATTGGTGAGGCTGAATTTGGAGTTTTGTGTGTAGTTCTGGTCACCAACCTACAGGAAATATATTAATAAGCTTGAAAGACTGCAGCATAAATTTAGAAGGATTTTACCAGGACTTGAAGACCTTAGGTAAAGGTTGAATAGGTTTTGACATTATTCCTTATTCCTTGTTCATTCAGTACTGTGCAAACGTTTTAGACACATGTATACAGCTAAGGAGACTAATACTTTTGCACAATACCATAGTAATGTTATTTATTGCACTGCACTGTTGCTGCAGTTGCAAAAAGAAAAATTCCATGACATATATGAATGATGGTAAACCTGATTCTGATATGTGTCTCTATTGTGGACAGAGAGTGGGAGGGGAATCATGATAGGAAAAAGGGGAAAGGAGAGGGGAGGGAGAGGGAAGCAGCAAAAAGATACTAATTATCAATAGAACAATTGCCTGGAATCAAATGATCTTGCCTAGTCTCAGGGCTAGCTGTGTCTGCATCCATGCCATGCCCCACCACTGGCACTCCTTCTCTCCCACCTTCCCCACACCTCTCCCTCAGTGCTCCACTCTTTCTGTTTGCTCCTACCAGATTTACAAACCTGTTCTCCACTCCACGTAGGTAAAAACAGTGTTGTGCAAAAGTCTTAGGCACCCTAGCCATATAAATATGTGCCTACAACTTTTGCACAATACTGTAAGAGAATGAAGGGCAATCTCACAGAGGGATACAATACTATAAGGGGTATAAAAAGTGTAAATCCATGCAAGCTTTTTTTCCTGAGGTTGAGTATGACTGGATCTGGAGGCCATACGTAGGTTTAAGGTGAATGGTTGAATATTTAAAGGGAACATAAGGGGGATCTTTGTCACTCAATGGTTCTGGAACAAGCTGTCATCTGAAGTAGTAGATGCTCGGTCAATTTGTAACAGATAAGCGAAGTTTGGGTAGGTACGCGGATGAGCAGTATGTAGAGTGCTATGGTTAGGATGCAGGTAGATGGGTCTAGGGAAGGCAAAGAAACAAGTCAGTGCGACTAGTTGGGCTGATGGGCCTGCCTCGTTACTGTAGTGCTCTGTGACTCCATCACAAAAGGAGAGAAACAGAAAGTTGGATATCATGGACAGTGTAGCTGACATCATTAGAGCCTGAGACGAAGAAAACAGTGGCACATTTAACAAACAGCGATAAGAGAGGCTGCAGCTTTGCAAGGACTTCTGACAGTACTAAATATTTCAAACACAGACCTCCAGGATGATTCAGCCAAATTGATTGATTTTAGCAAAATAGAATATCATAAACTTAATTGAGTTAAGTCAAAAACTGTAAGATTGCCAGTACCAATTCAACTCTGCCTCCTTTCTTCACCATGTACAGTCGTAGACCCTCAGATACCTCAGAGGAGTTGAGCATTCCTGAAGATGCACTGCCACAGCACTCATGTTTATCTTGGAGTAACATTTGCACGCAATCTCAGGTTATTGTCATGAATTGACCACAATGAGGTACTATTTTGGAATATAGTCACTTGTTATAATGTAGGAGACATGTCATTTAATTTATACAACCAACAATTTGATTAGGAATAGATTTTTTTAGCAGATTTTGCATAAATTTTCTGAAGGACCACACCAACAATACAAATTTCCTCAATACTACACTGGAGTATCTGCTGGCTGCCTGTCAGGCACTTGTACTTAATCAGTTGAATTTTCACATTAGCTTACAAGTGAACAAGATTATACAAAAGTACTGGGCACCTGGGGAGAATTTCAAAATCATTTTCTGGCTCTGCTCAATGAAATGAACTCAAAGCTGTGGGGGGTCTCTCTCTCTCTCACACACACACACACACACACACAAACAATGTCTGATTGACACAAAATGCTGGAGGAACTCAGCAGGTCAGGCCTAATCTATGGAGAGAACTTTACTATTTCAGGCTGTGACCCTTCCTCAGGACTGATTCTAAAACCTCACTGCCAAGAAAACAAGAGAAGAATGGGAAGAGGAATAGTTGTAATGGAGTTACTCATCTTAATATAAACCAACCTATTAAAACTACTACAATATTTACAATGAGCTGAAATTCCTGCTATTGGATAATTGCAGATTTAAGGCCTCTTTCTGACTTTCTTATAATATCATATTCTAAATCTTCTTCATCTTCACTGTGTTTTCCCATTCAACTGTTGTAATTGATTCTAAATCTGGGATTGACCACTAAAGCAGCCTTTGCAATCATGCTCCCACATATTTCCCCCCACATAGATTACCAGGGATATGTTAAGCTCATCAATATCTCCATTTTGCCAGGGTTCTTCATAGCTATTAATATCTCATGCTCCAATCATGCCTTTGCATCTGTTTTGGAGATAATCACATGAAAACTATCCATTATCCTCGATTGAACACTGACTTCATATCTGTTAAATCCATGCATACCTGGAGCAGATCTTCTACCTGAATCTGATATGATCATCAAAGCCACCTTCTGTACAATATCTTCATATTGTACATGCTTTGGGAATTGATTAAACTATGATCCCAGGTTGAATTGCCTGTCAAAGCACTGATTCAACTTTAATGTTTATGAATATTTAATATTCAAAATATTACAAATTAAATATAGCAATTTATATTTTTAATGAAGCACTTAAAAACATTAGAAAACTCTAAGCAATTACATACAGTATATTTAAGATACTTTAACTTTCAAAGGTGAAAATTGCTTGTAACACGTTGACATTCTTAGACATTCATGTAATATGAATAGTGCTTCTGCACCAGCATCAGATATAACCACACACAGTCAGAGATTTCACAGCATCACTGTGCAAGATACATGGAATTGTTTCAATTGTCAGAAATTGCTGGCATGAACCTCTCAAAGTTTGGAAATTGTGCATTTGAGAAGGTGTTCTAAATTTCTAAGCCAACTTCTGCTGACGATTATCAATGTTCCTTTGGAAAATCCAGGCCATCTTCCACAAGTAATGTTTCAATTTATTACCTGTTCCCCTACTTCAGCTATTCCCTTTGTTTACATTAGTCTTAACAAAGTGAAATAGTTCTTCATGGTCCATTTTATATTATTTATTGACAATTATACAATCGCAATCTCTCATCCTTTAATTTTCCAGCATGAACACATCCAACTAATGTACTCATAGTCAGATCATTCTGCCACCTTTTATTTATCATTTTTCTCTACTCATTCAGTGTTACAATATTGTTACATATGGCACATAGAAATGCATATAGTAGTATTTAAGTTAAAAGTGGTATGTTTAATCACTATTTATGTACAATACTGAACTTTTAATCCATTCTACATTCCTGTAGTCCATCAGCTTCATTCAGTTTGAAAATGCTCAACTTTAACCAATGAACCTGTTATTTGTAGTCACTCATTAGAAATCTTAAAAGATATGTTACAAATTCAAATGATGAGGTTGCCCATGTAACATCATAATATACTACATGGCTAAATCAATCAGTAAAAGTAATCCTTTTTCGAGAAGCACATGCTTTTACCTGATGTTTAGCTAATTGAATTTGACTATGATAGATCGTTTTCTACCAATTAAGGACAAGTTTGTGAATCTATATCAAAAACTATTCCTTGGGGATTCATTCCTCCTTACAGATAAGACAATAATTCTATTTCAGCTTACCCTTACCTCAATTTGGGAAAACTGATAAAATTACATCAAAGGATTTTAGAGGAGACTGAGCAGTGTCAATGTTTAAGGTGGCTCTGTGATTGGAACAAAAAGATCAATAAAGACAAAGCCCTTTATTAAATAACCCAAATTATGAATGAGGCAATTCTGTGCCTTGGCAGGATTATGTGGGTAATTCATTTAGAGGTATTCTTGCACCAGTGAATATAGCATTATTTTTTTTTCCTTTTTTATTGTTTCTATAGAGAATAACATAAGAAATAGTAGGAAATTATCATTCAACCTCTTGTTTTTTTTTTCATTACTTAATAAGATCAATACTGATTTTTTTTTTCAGTACCGTTTTTCTGCACCAATCCCATATTCTCAATTTCCACAATGTATGGAAAATCAGATATCATTTTCCATTTTATTTTTTTCCATACAGACCAAGCATAGGTTTAAAATTATCATAACTTCATGAAATTTCAGGGTAAGTTCTGCAGTATCCCCAACAAAGAGCTGCAGCTAGTTAGTATGTGTTGTACATGGGTTGAAAACATGTTCTGATTCTGGAACCTAACATGTGCTCCCCATCGTAGCAGCAGTTAATGAGTGAAACAGACCATGGATGAGAGGCACAAAAGGAATTTGTAGTGGTCTCATGCACTCAGAAAGGAAATACCTATCAGGGTACACTGTTGGCCTATTCTTGATCTAACCCAGGCAAGTCATATACACCATCTAGAAAATTTACAGCTCCTTAATTAGATTATTTGTGCATCGAAAAGGCTAAGAATTTCAGCTTTTGGTGAGACTTGATAGATATATATATTTTTCATAATAGCCAGGCAAACAGGCAGAAAAAAATCAAGAGGGGGAAGTGCTTGATTCATTCTTGCTAACCATCAGTCTCCCATAATAGCTAAATGGAAATGAATACAGACAAAAAGGTAAAGCAAGGTCTAAACAGTATGAGAAGTTCCACATGAGAAGGCAGTCCTGTCATTAACATTCACCTGAGCATAACCTGAGACTCATCTGCTGTACAAGTTATTAGCAAGCGATTAATCATTGTTACCTACTGACACACTGGATCATTCTTTATAAGAATTGGATTTCACTTTTGCAGACTCTGGCTGCTGAGTGCAAACTCTAACTCTATATATAAAACATATCTGTTACTCTGTGTATGGATATCCTTGGAATTTCTGACAGTTTGTGGAGTTCATTGAAAAAAGAATGGCACTGATCTTAATTTTGGCTGCATGGATAATGCAATAAATAGGAGACTCAATCACCACGGCAAACATAAGATTGCAGATTAGTTTAACTCCCAGGCTTCATTAACATGTCATATCTTATCATATATAGTGATCAGGCAGACTCTAGGAACATGCCTCAAGCTACCTCTGAATGAAGAAGGGACTTTCTTCCTGGTTCAATGATCTTTGATGGGTATTTCTGGTGAGAAAGGCACAAGGTGCAAGCATAGCAAACACCTCTGCTGAAGTACCATGCCCTCACATTTGTTAAATTAATATTCTATTTTATTAATTAGGTGTAGCTGAAAAATGTATATGTTGTTTCCATTTTTTATATTTTTCCTAATTTAGAATGGTTTTTCAGTTTATATCTGTGCTGACAGGCAGGGTATTTGGTTCAGAGTTTACTTAGATGTAACCAGCTATGGGGAACAGGTCCCATTTATTTTCTGTAGTACTCTTGCAGATTCCTCCTAAATTGGAAATCTTTCTCCAAAAACTCTCCTTTCAGCCATAGTTAGACACTTACTCTTCCTAAATCACTGTTGGAGGGAAGGAATATTTCAAAAAAGACTGGCTGCAGACACAATGATCACTTGTCTTCACCACAAGTACGGTGCTGTGCGTTCTTTGTGAAACACAGGTATTCTACAGCAAAATAAATCAGACAAAAACTTTTCAACACTTTTCTTCCCTTCGCAAATGTGAATGAAGAAATCTGCAAACAAATAGACAGAATGAAAATGGTCTCTTTCAATTTGACAAAAAGTCTTTATTATGCATACATGATTATGTATTCATCTGTAAACAATCATTAATGTAAAATCTTAATATAATTCTGGCATCTTCATTTCAAAGCTATACTCCATTCAAATAACAGATTTTGTATTTGATACTTGTTACATCATTTCTAGTTCTTCTTGCAGTTTCTTTTTGCATGGTAAGAAATATGAGCAGGTTTTCTCAGTAGCCATTTTTAACTTCATTGTTCTTCATGTCTGGTTTCTGAAACTCTGTGCACTTTCTTCACCCTAACTTGTGACTTCAATCTTTTTTGCTTCAACACCAACTTAAAGCTGCTGTTTTTCTCCTGTCTCTATGAGAATTGTTTGGTGACTTGGTCTAATACTATATTTATGCTTAAGAATAGTTTTTCTTTTCATCTGATTATGTTCCCGTGAAATTCTTTGAAATGTTTTAGTTTTAAGCCTTCTCTAGAACCCAGGTTGTTTTATATTAATTCTTCCTTTGTCTAGTGAGCAAGCTATTCAATAACAACATTTCTCAAAATCCTGCCTGCCCTCTGCAAAATTCAGTGGCTTCACATTAGTATTTTAACTTCTACAATGGATCAGAATGGAACTGAGTAGCTATGAAGATCAATGTTTTACTTCACGATCACATTCATATTTGTGTATTATTCCATTTTGCTTTCATTGTAATTATAATAGATATTTGATTTCTGATTATGAGTAATAACTTGCATCTTTGAAGGTTTATGTTCATTGAATTTTGACAGGTAGCACTCACATCTACTGTAATGAAAAGCTTTAAAGGGTTGGTTATGAATAGAATTAACTCCTGCCTGACCAAAGAACAAGACCCATTGCAGTTCACTTAGTGCTACAACAGGTCTACGGCGGATTCAGTCTCAATTGCTTTTGAGCACCTAGATAACAACAAAACATATGTCAAGCTGCTGTTCATCGATTACAGCTCTACAATCAAAAACATCATCCCCTCCGTAATAATCATCAGACCAGGACGCTACACCTCCCGTTGTAATTAGATCTTCAACTTCTGCATTTTGAGACCACAGTCAGTACAGATTGGTGATGACATCTCTTCCTCACTGACAATTAGTACAGACATACCTCAAGTTTATGCATTTAGCCCAATGATCTACTCTCGCTTTACACTCTAAGCATAGCTCAAATGCTGTTTATAAATTCACTGATGACACTACTGTTCTGGTACCATCTCAGATGGTGATGATTTGGCATACAGGAGTGAAATAGATTTGTTGGTTGAGTGGTGTCGCACCAATAACCTCACACTCAACATCAGTAAGACCAAAGAAGTATTTGTGGACTTCAGGAAGGGGAAGTCGGGAGAACACACACCAGTTTTCACTGAGGGTCGGTGGTGGAAAAGGTGAACAGCTTCATGCTGCTGGTTGACATAATCTCAGAAGATCTGTCCTGGGCCAATCACATTATTGCAATCGTAAAGAAGGCATGCTAGTGGTTTTACTTTGTTAGAAGTTTAAGAAGATTGGTATGTCACTGAAGACTCTTGCAAATTTCTATGAATGCAGAGCGGAGGAAATTCTGACTGGTTGCTTAACAGCCTGGTGGGGAGACTGCAATGCAAAGTATCACCAGAGATTCAAGAGGGTTGTACACTCAGCTAGCACCATCACGGGCACAAGTTTCCACGCCCTTGAAAGTATCTTCAAAAGACAATGCCATAAGAAGGCAACATCAATCATTAAGGACCCTTACCATCTGCCTTCTTCTCATTGCTACCATCAGGAAGGAATTAAAAGGGCACAAGACACATGCTCAACAATTTAGAATCAACTTCTACCCTTCCATCATCAAATTTCTGAATGTTCCATGAACCTATGACAATGACCTCATACAACACACACAAAATGCTGGTGGAATGCAGCAGGCCAGGCAGCATCTATAGGAAGAAGCATTGTCACCATTTTAGGCCAAGACCCTTCGTCAGGACTAACTGAAAGGAAAGATAGTAAGAGATCTCTTACTATCTTACTGTGTGTGTATTGCTTGAATTTCCAGGATCTGTAGATTTTCTCGTGTTGACAATGATCTCATTATACTTTTTTGGACTATATATAAATGTTTCAATACATTATAATCTTATGACTTTACACTGTACTGCTGCAGAAAAAACAATATTTGACATCATGTAAGACAGTGATAACAAACCTGATTTTTATTTTGGTTATGGTGTTTGTTATGAGGTTTGAGGAATTTGAGAGCTGAAACATTCACCTCCTCTACACTAACAGTAGGACAGCACCACTTCTAATTGACGGGTTGCTGGCAGTCACCTCGCAAAATTAGAATCCTGGCACTTTCATTGTTATCCACCAGTATGAGAAATTAATGTCAAATTAAACTGATAAATCCTTTGACTGAAAAGCAAGTGTGATCAACAAGTCTCATCACTCTCAGGATACCAAGTTATCAATAAAATGTCAGTCTACCATAGCAGAGCAACATCGCACATAAGTAAGCTGCTGTACTGAAAAGTGTGACTGATGTCTGTGGAAGCATCCAAAATGGATACGACCTTAGGAGAATTTTGAATATTGGACAAAACACTCTGGGTCCTCAGTTGATTGAGTAGGGCTTCTGCTCTGTGTTGTCAGAACTAGACATTTTGGAATGTGTTTGAGCCCTTTTAATTGTATTTAACTCTGCTCTTGTCATAATTTCTTCATGGCAACAGATACCATTAATGCCTACATCAATGGGGCTTCAAAATTAACATACTTAAATGTGTCAATAATGGATTAAGTTTAAGTAATAAAGATGTAGTGCACTATTGCTATTAATACTTCCAGGTGAAGTTCGAAGTAAAATTAATTTATCATGAAAACTGCTTGCAATTGGTATGTAATTAATTATTTTTAATATTTACTGAATTAGATCCCTATGTCATATTTCATTACAGAAAATAAGAAAATTATTCAATGATAGAGTCCAAAGATCATGCTCTCTTACGAGGAAATAAGCTTTCCTCCTGAATTATGCAATTATTTTCATTTTGCGTATTCCTCTCTATCACATTCAGATTTTTTCAAAAATTATATTTTAGATCACTATGCAATTATATTATTCCTTTTTGCTATTTTGGATAGTTACCCCAAGTGTGTGCTCTGTGTTTACAGACTATTCTGATACCAATATTATTTTCTTATATATTCGATCCCAGTCAATGCCAAAACAAAAGAGCTGGTTATTGACTTCAGGAGGGGACAGGGAAGGTGGAAAAGAGTGCACACATTCCTCTTATATCAATGTTCAAGAAGATTCAAAGCTTCAAGTTTATAGGAGTGAACAACATCTGGTCCAACCATGTTAGCATCATGATCAAGAGACCTCATCAGTTGGCCTCTACATTCTCAGAAGTCTAAGGAAATCTCACATGTCCTCTATGCTCCTCATTAATTTTTATCAGTGTGCCATAGAAACATCCTATCTGGATGCATCACAGCTTGATATGGCAACTGCTCTTCCTGAAACCACAAGAAACTACAGAGAGTTGTGGACACAGCTCAGCACATCAGAGAAACAAGCCTCCACTCCCTACACATCTCACAGCATTGGCAAAGCAGCTAACATAAAACAAAGAGCCCATGATATAGAAGTACTGAATGGTCCCGGGTACAATAAAATGGACTCCTGGCTTTACAATCTACCTTATTATGATTTGCAGCTTATTGTCTGACTACACTACTCTGTTTCAGTAACTGTAAGACTTTATTATGCATTCTGATTTTGTTTCTTCTTGTACTACCTCAATGGACTATTGCAATAAAATGATTTATATGTATGGCAGTCAAAGTAGGTATTACACTGTATCACAGTGCATGTGACTATAATAGACCAATTTACCAATTAATTCTAGATTAAGTTTATTTTTCTTCATTTGCCCTCTAATCCTTACACAAATTCTCAATGCCTTGTCAAAGATATACCATTTTGCTGGACGCTTTCATCAAATTTCTCCTTAGCTTCACTGGTCCAAGGAAAGTAATTTCAGTTTCCTTAATCCTTTCATAGCTATGATCTGCATTTCCTTTGAAACCTCACCAAAACCTGATTTACTTCCGAAAGTCTGGTAACTCAATCTGGCAAGGAGCCAAATCAATTTAAAACATAATTTCCTTGCATTTATTTTCAATTACTCTCTGTACAATAGTACAAGCTTTTATCCATACAATACCTCTGGCATAACAAAACTTGTCAAAGTTTAAAAAAAAGTGTTGACATCAACATCCAAATGGAAGATTAAAGAGTGTCAGCAAAAATTTTTGTTACATTAATAGGTTTTAAGGAGTGTTTTAGAGGAGGAACAAGAAATAAGAGACAGAGAGGGAATTATGGTTGAAAACTTCAGCCTAAATTCAGTGATGTTACACTTATAAGTACAATAGAAGTAAATAAGATAAGAGGGCATAACAATTCCCTTTAGAGGAACTGTTTCTTTAAAGAGACAAACTATTTGCCAAGCAAACATGTACAATTTATGCATGAAGTTCCCCAAAGAGACCAATGCCAAGAACTAATCTCCCAAAATAATAGCTACAATGCTGGTAGACTTGACAAATCTGTACATTGTTAAGTAAGAGTTTCCTGAAACAATTATTTCCATCAGAAATGATTGATAGAGTTCTCAGCCATGTCTGTTTTATTTTCTGCACTGCACTCATGCTTTGCTCTCCCTCCCAGGGCAATAAGAAAGATCACGTCTTTACTTCTGCCTCTCCTCCACAACTAGAATCAGAATCACCTTTATTATCGCTGCCTTATATGACGCCAAGTTTGTTGTTTTGTGGAGGCAGCACAGCACAAAGTCATAAAATTATCATATATTATAAAATAAATAAATTCTGCAAATCAAATGGAATAATGAGATAGCATTCATGGAGCATTTAGAAATCTGATGATGGAGGGAAGAAGCTGTTTCAGAATCATTCAGTGTGGTTCTTCAGGCTCATGTACCTCCACTCTGATGACAATAGCAAGAAGAGGGAATGTCTGAGACAGCAAGGGGCTTTGGGAATGGATGCTGTCTTATTGACAGACAGCCCCTTGGAAAAGTCCTCGATAGTAGAGAGGATTATGTTGGTGATGGAACTGGCAAATCTACAATCCTCTGCAGTCTCTGCAATCAGAATCAGAATCAGATTTATTATCACTGGCATATGTCGCGAAATGTGTAAACTTAGCAGCAGTTCAGTGCAATACATAATATAGGACAGAAAAAAACAATCAATCAATCAATAAATAAATAAATTGCAGCATACATATATTGAATAGATTTTAAATTGTGCAAAAACTGAAATAATATAGATTAAGAAAGCAAGGTAGTGTCCAAGGGTTCAATATCTATTTAGGAACTGGATGGCTGAGGGGGAGCTGTTGCTGAATCACTGTGTGTGTGCCTTCAGACTTCTGTACCTCCTAGCTGATGGTAACAGTGAGAAAAGGGCATGCTCTGGGTGTTGGAGGTTCTTAATAATGGATGCTGCCTTTCTGAGACACCCCCCTTGAAGGTGTCCTGGGTACTTTGAAGGCTAGTACCCAAGATAGAGCTGACTAAATTTATGACCCTCTGCAGCTTCTTTCAGTCCGGTCGAGTAGCCCTCCCATACCAGACAGTGATGCAGCCTGTCAGGGTACTTTCCACAGGACATGTATAGAAGTTTTTGAGTGTTTTTTTGACATACCAAATCTCTTCAAACTCCTAATGAAGCATAGTCACTGTCTTGCCTTCTTTATAGCTGCAGCGATATGTTGGGACCAGATTAGGTCCTCAGAGATCGTGACACCCAGGAACTTGAAACTACTCACTCACTCCACTTCTGATCCCTCTATGAGGATTGGTACGCGTTCCCTCCTCTTAGCCTTCTGGAAGTCCACAATCAGCTCTTTCAAATCACTGACGTTGAATGCATGGTTGTTGCTGCAACATCTGAGATTCTACCAACAATGGTTGTATCATATGCCTAGACACACAGTCATGGGTATATAGAAAGTAGTGCAGTGTGCTGAGCACACACTCCTGAGATGCACCAGTGTTGATCGTCAGCAAGGAGGAGATATTATCACCAATCTGCACAGATTGTGGTCTTCCAGTTAGGAAGTTAAGTATCCAATTGGAGAGGGAGGTACAGAGGTCCAAGTTCAGTAACTTCTCAAAAAGAATTGGGGGAACAATGGTGTTAAATACTGAACTATCATCGATGAACATCATCCTGACATAGGTGTTTGTATTGTCCCAGTGGTCTAAGGCCATATGAGAAGCTGCTGAGATTGTGTCTGCTGTTGACCTATTGTGGCGATAGGCAAGCTGCAGTGGGCCCTTTGCAATACTGCACAATGGAGCATCCTTTCCAGGCTGTGATGCAACCAGTCAGAATGCTCTCCACTGTACATCTCAGTAATTTTTAAGAGTCATTAGTGACATACGAAATCTCATACTGCAAATAAAGTAGAGCCACTGGTGTACCTTCTTTGTGATTGTGACTATATGGGTCCAGGTCAGATGCACCATATCTCCCATTTTCGGTCAGCAGCCTTCAGATTCCATAGAGTATTGACTCCCTATCAACCCGACAACCTGGTCATCTCTCCAAAACCCGGAACAGTCTTCAGGCTATCCATAAAAACAACTTATTATGTGGCTCTGAGGCCGATTAACATGCTTAGATTGCTTTTGTAAACGTTGCACTGGTGCCAAAGGCCTCAATGCAGTTTGATCCAATATGGTAAAACGCAAGTGAGCTCCTGAAGATTGACACCCTTAATAAAGTAAAACTCAAGAACTTGACCACAACTCTCGTCCTCTTTATTTCACATTTCTTTGCAGTTAAATGCCCTGAAACTCTACATCATTGTAAAGGAAATAGAATTAATTGCATTAGAAGTTGCAAGATATAAATAGATGGGTAGCTTAATTATACTCGTTTGAAATAGGCACAGCAATTTTCAATTTATTTTAGTTAAATGTATTACTTTCAAGATTATTAACACTGAATCTGAAAATAAAACTTTTTATTTAATACTAATACTAAAATGATACTATACAGAAAAGGATTTTGCTCATTCAGTTTCATTGATAAAAATATTTATATCAGGTTTTCTCATTCCAAATTCTCAAGTATCTTGTCTTTTTATTAATTTAAATTAAGATGTTTACAATTAATGAAATGCATTATTCTATTTTGGCAGCTGACAAAATTGTTTAACCTACCCTCCCTTCCACATCCATAGCAACACAGAAAACTTGACTCATTATTCTTACAGCATTAATTGTATAAGAGGATGAACATGAGAGCCTAGAAATTGGGAGTTCACCCTTTTCTGCTGTACTACATGGTAGCTGTGGCAAAACGCCCACAAACAGATGACATGCTAAAGAAATAATTAGGAAATTGAGAAATAAAATAACAGAACCCACAATTATATATAAAGCTTTAGCTACATGGTTCCCAATGGTATTTACATAAAAAGATTGCAAGTGCCATGCTGCTGTTGTACAGAAATATGGAAAGGTCATTGGAACTTAATAAATGTATCTCCATGGCTGTCAACTGCAAATGATTGCCATGAGAGCGAGGGAAACACAGATGAAAGAACTGAAGACATCCATAGTAAGACCATAAGAGCATAAGACATATGAGCAGAATTAGGCCATTCAGCCCATCAATTCTGCTCCACCATTCCATCTGGTTGATCCCAATTCCCACTTAACACCATACACTTGCCTTCTCACCATACCCATCAATGTCCTGACCGTTCAGGGAACGATCAACTTCTGCCTGAAATGGCCTCCTACGCACACTATGGCAGAACATTCCACAAATTTACTACTCCCTAGCTAAAAAAAAATCCACCTTGCCTCTGTTCTAAAGGGTTGTCCCTTAATTTTGAGGCTGTGTCCTCTAGTTCTGGATACCCCTACCAGAGGACACATCCACTCCACATCTACCCTATCTGGTCTTTTCAACATTCAGTAGGTTTCAATGAGATCCCCAGCATTCTTTTAAATTCCAGTGAATACAGGCCCAAATCAGCCAAACGTTTCTTATATGTTAAACTCTCCATTCCCAGAATCATCCTTATGAACCTCCTCTGGACTATCTCCAATGCCAACACATCCTTTCTGAGATATGGGGCCCAAAACTGTTGGCAATACTCCAAGTGTGGCCTGACTTGTGTCTTACAAAGGCTCAGCATTATCTCCTTGCTTTCATATTCTATTCCCCTTGAAGTAAATGCCAATGTTGCATTTGCCTTCTTTACCACAGACTCAACCTATAAATTAATCCCTGGGAGTCCTGCACAAGGACTCTGAAGTTTATTTTGCACCTTTGATGTTTGAATCTTCTCCTCATTTAGATAAAAGACCATGCTATTGTTCCCATTCACCAAAATGCTTTATCGTACATTTCCCAACACTATATTCCATTTGCCACTTTATTGTCCATTCTTCCAATTTGTCTAAGTTCTCATGCAATTGCATTGCTTCCTCAGCACAACCCATCCCTCCACCTATCTTTGTATCATCCACAAACTTTGCCACAACTTCCATTATCAAAATCATTGACAAAAATGTGAAAAATAGAGGTCCCAATACTGATGCCTGTGGAACACCACTAGTCACCAGCAGCCAACCGGAAGAGGCCCCTTTCATTCCCAGTCACTGCCTCCTGCCTGTCAGCTGTTCTTCTATCTGTGCCCATATCTTTCCTGTAAAGCCATAGGATTTTATATTGTTAAGCAGCCTCATGTGTGGCACCTTATCAAACATCATCTGAAAATCCAAGTAAATTATATCACAGTCTCTCCTTTGTCCACCCTGCTTGTTACTTCCTCAAAGAATTCCAACAAATTTTATCAGTTCCCTTTACAGAAAACACGTTGACTTTGACTTATTTATTTAGTCTCTGAATAGCTCGAAACTTCACCCTTAATAATAGACTCCAACATTTTCCCAACCACTGAGGTTAAGCTAACTGGGCTATAACTTCCTTTCTTTTGCCTTCCTGCCTTTTAAAGAGTGGAGTGACATTTGCAATCTTCCAGTCCTCTGGGACCACACCAGAATCAAGTACTTCTTGAAAGAACATGATTAATGCATCGTTTATCTCTTCAGCACCTCTCTCAGGATTCTGGCATGTAGTTCATCAGGTCCAGGTGACATTCACCTTAAGATCTTTGAGTTTGGCTGCACATTTTTCTTCTGTGATAGCAATGCACTCACTCCTGCTCCCTGACATTCATGGACCTCTGGCTCACTGCTAGTGTCTTCCACAGTGAAGACAAATGCAAATAACTTGTTAAGTTCATCTACCATTTCTTTGTCCCACATTTCTACACCGCCCCAACATTATTTTCCATGAACTCTCACCTCCCTTTTACATTTTATATGACTGAAAAATCTTTTGGAGTCCTTCTTTATATTTTTGGCTTGTCTGCTTTCACATGTCTTCTTACCTCTTCTTATAGTGTGTGGCATACGTTCCCCCCACCCCTGCCGCCCACCCATCCTTTGTGAATATCTTAAAAAGTATTGTGATCATTGTGAGAGCACAAAAGAGTTCTTTTGTACATTGAAAAATAAGTCTAGTAAATGCTCTGAGCAGGATATCTCACTGTGGGTCCTTTAAATTTGACCATTAGGTGTGTTCCATGTTTTTTGGTGACTGAGAAAAATCTTCATCCCAGAACAATGAGGCAGCTGCTCATGTCATTTCTTCTTATAAATATCTCCCTCCACTCATTCACTCCTCCTCTCTGCCATGAGTTTCCAGATTCCATCGAGTGACA
Organism: Hypanus sabinus; assembly: GCF_030144855.1. Lineage (NCBI taxonomy): Eukaryota > Metazoa > Chordata > Chondrichthyes > Myliobatiformes > Dasyatidae > Hypanus > Hypanus sabinus. Next base: position 40,609,655 of record NC_082719.1, on the reverse strand, counting down.
TTTTTCATGACAATCTGACAAGCTGATCTACTCCTCAGTGATAACCAAAACCCCAACATCTCATCCCTTAAATCTTGCAACTCTGCATTTCACAACTTCCTCATTCTTTTGTCTTTGTTCTGACTTGCCAACTGCTCTATTTGGTCATTGACAGATAACCTCATGTAAAAGGCAACACACACAAAATGCTGATGGGACTCAGCAAATCTGAGTCCAAGATGATCCAAGATAAGAGATAAACAGTTGATGATTATGGCCAAGATTATTCATCAGGACTGAAAAGGAAAAAGATAGAAGTCAGAGAAAGTAATTGGTGGGAGGGGAAGAAGTACAAGCTGGGAGATGATGATAAGAGTAATTATTATTATTATTTTTTTTTATTAGCTCAAGCTGGTAAAGCTTTAGGTATTGACATAGCCAAGCACTCTCATTCCTCCATTGTTACATACTTTCAGAATATTCTAGTGGTGTTTAGCATTGTACCTTTCTGGAGATTTGCATAAATATTGCTGTGTCGGCCTAATTGTTTAGTGCTATTTTGTAGTGACTTGGAGATGATACCATTTGTCAATATTACTATTGGGGTAATATAAGTCATGTTCATGTTCCATATTCTTTCAATTTCCTCTTTAATTCAGCATATTTCTGGTGTTTTTTACTTATTAACTTCAGTATATCATGTACATTTGGAATGGCTATATCTATTAAGTAAGTTGTTCTTGCTTGTTCATCCAGTAATATCATATCCAGACAGTTATTATGGATGGTCCAATCTGTCATAATGGATCATTTGTAATATAAATTTTTGGACTCTGACCTTAAAACTGGATCATGTTTGTATTTATGGTAAGGTATGATGTCTTTCATGAGTTTGTATTTTAAAGCAAGATATTGGTGAATAATGTTTCCCACGATTGAGACTAGTTAAGAAATCAGCTTGAGTTAAATTGCAGCAGGATCCTGTAACATGTTTGATTGTTTCTTGTTTCTCTAGGCATTTTCTGTATTTATAATTTTTAATTTCTTGGACTTTTATCATGTATTCTTGATTTTTTTGTGTGTGAATCATCTGCTCCTATATTGCCACAAGTTTCTCCTCTGTTTCTGGAAAGAAATCTTTGACTTTGAGCCAGGTGCTCAACTCTTCTTTATCAGCATCTAGTATGCTCAAATCATGGAGATATCTTCCATGGAGGGTCATGCTCTTCTGTTGGTTAACTTTTTCTTCTGTAGTGATAATTTCTTCATGTTTCTGGGTTGTGCTTTCATTTAAGTTTAGTGGCATGTACTTCTTATCAGAATTGCATATACTCACGTAGAGTGTCAAATCCAGTTTTTGTTGATGTAAGTGTATCCTTAGGACTTTTATCAGACTGCTGTATAAATGTTTCATGTCTGTTAATCCTCTTCCCCCTTCTGTCCCTGGTAAAGATCATCTAACTGTATCAGGATGTACATAACGTTTCCTGAAATTTCTCATTTTAGTTCTTATTTGTCTTTGTAAATTTTCCAGATCAGTTTTGGACCAAGATACAATGCCAAAAGAATATGGTAATATGGGCATAGTGAAAGTATTTATTGCCTCCGTTATATTTTCCAATTGAGCTCTGTTTGGCAGACTCTCTTAAGCCTTGAAGTAACTTCTGTCAGAAATTTTCTTTTTATCGCAGTATAATCTATTATCTTTGCTTGTTGATATCCTAGATACTTACATGTTTCATATTCATCCATTGGTTTTATTGTATCCTGCTGCTCTGTCTTATATCCTACTAGCTCCATTGCACCTTACTTTATGTTTAATACTTTGCACTTACCTAATCCAATGTTCATGTTTATATCTTTTGAAAATTGTTTGACTATTTGTGTTAATTGTTTTAGCTTTACTGATGAAAGAGCATATCATTTCAAATCATTCACGTATAGTAGGAATGCCAAGGTATAATGTGTTTGTTTGTTTGTTAGTTTGTTTGTTTACCCTATTTTCATCCAATTCAGTAAATTAGAGAGTGGGTTTAAATCCATGGGCTTTGAGAGTCGCTTTAGAGAATGCCTCAGTTTATTTTGATAATGGTGGTTGTTCTTTTTGGTTGTTAATAGATAGGATGATTACAGTATGCCAATGCTTCATCAGATGTTGTAGGAATTCCACAGGTATTGGGTTTAATTTACATCTCTGTGTCTGATCTCCATCATCCACTGTGTACTTCAGTGGTCCAGTTCTTGTCTCTATCCTAATGGGTATCCACTTATCTTCTCAGTAATCACGTGCTAGGACTTCCTGTTCAATCTCGAAGGTCCTTGCTGCTTCACTTGGCAACAAGCTGTACTTTCCTACATAGATCTAGTTTCAGGAGGTCTAAGCAAGATCACAGATTCCTGTTCATGAACAGCATTGCAGATGATTGATTTGTTATCACATCAACAGAGTTCTGATACACAAAAAGTAAGTTGTGTTGTTGAGAAATGTCTTCCTTCCCCATGGCTTTAATGGGCCTCTTGAAGGTTTGGATAAACGTTTTAGCTAATCCATTCCTTATTGGGTGCTGAGGAGCTGACTTGAAATGTTTGATCCCATTTTTCTTCAAGGACAGTCGGAATTCTTCTGACGTGTATTGTGGTCTGTTGTCACTCACAATTAGTTCTGGTATGCCTTTTCTGGTGAAGATAGTCCTCACAGCGGAGACAGTATTTGCTGAACTGGTTGACTTCATTAATATAAACTCTAGTCATTTCAAATGAGTATCTGCTGCAATTAAAAACATGGAGTCCATGAATGGCCCAACAATGTCAATATGTATTCTTTGCCATGGTGACAGCGGCCACATCCATGTGTTTAATGGTGCATGTGAAGTATGAAGGGAAACAAGGAAATTTTTCAACATTGTCAAATGTCTATGATATCACCATGCAACAATGGCCAACTCATGGTAACCCTATGTTTCCAGGTTTCTCATTGAGACACGACCATTTGACCATATGTCAAAGAATGGCTGATGTATGGATCTTGAGTTATGGTTCCTGCTATTGTCCCAGTAGAAATATCTACAACTAGGAGTATCATCCAAAGGCGCGGTAGAATAGTTGTAGAGAATTAGAGCTACAGAATGATATCTGTGTAAATGTTTAGAAAGCCACAATACTAATCACCACCAGAATAGCCTGAAAGTTCCCAGCAATTGACAAATGAGTGTGCTTGGCTATGCCCTTATCTCAGATTTTACACGCTTGAGAGGAGAGAGAGAAAAAAAGAGAACTTATTTATAGAGCACTTTTCATACAGTTGATGTAGTTCAAATTGCTTTATGTGGGATAAAATGTAAACATGAAAAGAAAAGATTTTTTAAAAAGTTAGCTTAAAGCAAGTTTAAATAAATACTTTTTGAGCTGGCATTTAAAAGTGTCAACTGAACCTGCATCTCCTATAATCTTAGGTATTGAGTTCCACAGTTTAGGGTTGTTGTTCAGAAAAGCTGATCTGCAGATTATCTTTTGAGGGAGATTGTTTAAATTTATTTGACTGGCGGATGAAGATCTGAGAGTTTGAAAGGGAGTACAAAACAAAAGCGATTACGTGATCCCAGACCATTGAGAGTTTTAAAAACAAAATAACTTTACTATCAATTCAGAAAGATACAGGAAGCTAATACAGAGTAGTTTGTTGGGGCATGACAAAGCTCTCAGCCTGGCTTTGGGTAAAAGTCTAATAGCGGTGTTCTGAATGAGTTGAAATTTGTCAATAGATTGCTTTGAAAGCCAGTAAAAAGTGCATTGCAGTAATCTAGTTTATTTGATATTAATTAGTTTTTCAGTGTCATTGTGTGAAAGAAACAGATAAACCTTTGCAATATTTCTTAAATGTAGAAATGCTGCACTGGTCACTTTCTTATGTGGGGTTTCAAATTCAAATCTGAATCAAGGATAACACTAAGCTTGTTATTTCTGATTTTACAAGGGGAGCCAGATTATCAAGTTTATCCAGGTTTATTTCTATTGTCTTTGGGACCAACCAGAAGTATTTGAAATAAAAACACAAAATGCTGGCAGGCCAGACAGCATCTATGGGAGGTGGTAGTGACGACGTTTTGGGCCGAAACCCTTCATCAGAAGTATTTCAGTTTTGTATTCGTTTAGTTTTATGAAAATATTGCTCATCTATTTGTTTATTGTTTATTTGTTTATTGTCTATTGTCTATTGCTGTTATACCAGAAGTCCAGATAGGGTGTTATCATCATCAGACTCAACTGAGATGTACACCAAAAGGTACATCTTTACTTTTAGAAAACTGGTATCTGAGACTGACAAAAAAAATTATCTCCAAAATATATGAGCAAAACCAATTAAGGACACTACCAGAGAAGCCGAACCAGTTTTAAAGGCAATATAGAAGAATGTTGTGCTCAATTAGAGTTATAGAAAAGTACAGCACAGAAACAGGACCTTCAGCCCATCTCGTCAAAGCTGAACCATTTAAAATACCTACTCCAAATGTTCCCTCTAAGGTGTGTGTGTGTGTGTGTGTGTGTGTGTGCGCGCGCGCACACACTCATCTTTTGTTTCCAGTGCACAGAGGAATTTAAGCTGTGCACAAATGATTTTCACCCTCTACATCATTGGCATGTTAAGTATATTTCACGATCATACACAATCACATTTCCTTTTCTGGTTTCTGATGTGGATGGAGTTGGCAACATGGAGTTTGTGATGATTTTTCTGCAGATTTTAGCACTGGCTTATTTATACTATTCTTATTGATGAAATTATTGATTCACTTTGTCAAATTCCAAAGAAGCAAAGTACATGAAGCACAGAAGAACTGCTAGATGATTTAAAGCAGAATGGCTTAATGATACAGTAGAAGCTGCTACACCAAAAGCTCATGAGGCCAGAGATGTGCAGCTGAGAGGAATATTTATGTACAGAAACTGCAGTTACCTGTGTGCATTGTTGTGAAGCAAAAGTTGCAAGTGGGAAGAAGTGGAGTGATGTTTGGAAAGTTGACTTGCTAATGTGTCTTTTAGCAGACAAACCACATATGGATGATGTGCAAAAGCTCCAGCAAGAAAATCTTTCATTACCTGCTATAGATCTGTTATGCATGTTTTGTGTGAGTGCAGTTGAACGTGAGGCAGTGCAACCAGATACAGACAAACTGGCTAGAGTTCAGAACATGGAACAATGTACGAATTATCAGAGAGCTGCAGTTTCCTTTGCATGTTAACCCAGCTGAGAAAGTTCACTCCAGATTTCACAGCGAATACAAAGCAATTATGTGACCTACTTGCACAGAGAAACATTTGGACCTGGGATGCACCATAGCAGAGCTTATCTCTTTGGCAATATTGGTGTTCTTCGATCCAAACAAAGCATTCATGGTTTCAGTCATTTCTTCCTTTGGCCTTGGGGAGTGGTCATGACTCTTACTGAACAGCATTAGACCAAATTGTAAAGGAGACACTGGCTCTCATGTGGGCTTGTGAAAGCTTCAGCTGATATTTTATGAGTATTAAATTCATACTTGAAAAAGAACATGAGCCACTTGTCATTCTCTTCAGGTTGCAACACTTGGATGACTTACCTCCACAGCTGCAAAGCTTCAGAATAAGCTTATGCAAAGATCAAAGAAATCAAAATTCATAATGACAGCGTATTGCTAGCTGTTAAAATGAATACCTATATACATATAAAATACAATGCACACATGTTGCACACACGGGGCAAAACATTATGTAGCACAAAATTTTTGCACACACTGGTCATCACAAATTAGATGAACCATTAGTTGTCAGCTTCCAAAATTCTAGTCCATAGAGCAATTTATGTTGCGTGTATGTTTAGCCACATCAATTATAAAAGAAGGGACAGAGAAAATGTGGACCCAGAGACCCAAAGAAGAGTTAGTCTGACTCTTTGCAAAAAATATGGATGTGGTAGTACAACACTTATTAAAATAAAAATGTGATTAGACAAAATCAGCATGGCTTTATGAAAGAGAAATCATTTTGTAAACCTCTGTTAAACCTCCTCTCAATGTTTCATGTTCCAATGAATAAAGTCTAACCTGCTCAATCTTTCCTTATAACAAAGGTCCTCCAGTCCCTGGAAAATACTTGTAAACTTTCTCTGTACTCTTTCAATCTCACTTACATCTTTCCTGTAGGTAGGTGACCAAAACTGCACACAATGCTCCAGATTAGGCCTCATCAACTTCTTGTACAACTTCAACATAACATCTGATCTCTTGTACTTAATACTTTGATTGAGGAAGGCCAATCTGCCATAAGCTTGCTTTACCAATTTATCTGCCTGTGCTGCCACTTTCAATGACCTGTATTCCCATATCCCTTTATTCTACAAAACTTTTCTGTGCCCTACCTTTCACTGTGTAAGACCTACGCTGCTTGGTCTTATCGAAGTGCAACACCTTACTCTTGTCTACATTAAATTCCGACTGCCTTACTTTAGGCCATTTTTCTGACAGTCTTCTTCACTGTCAATAATACCCCCAATCTTGATGTCATCCACAAATACGCTAATCCAGTTATCCACATTACCATCCAGATCATTATTACAGATGACAAACAACAGACCTAGCCCCACTCCCTGCAGCACTTCATCAATCACAGGCCTCCAGTCAGAGAAACAACCATCTACTATCACTCTCAGGCTACTTCCACAAAGCCAATGCCTAATCCAATTTACTACCTCAATTTGAATGCCAAGCTACTGAACCTTCTTGACCAACCTCCCATACGGGACCTTATTAAGTGTCCTGTTAAAGTCCATATAAACAACATCCCCTGCTTTGCCTTCGTCAATTTTTCTAGTAACTTCCTTGAAAAAAAACCCACCATGCACAAAACCATGCTGACTTTTGCTAATCAGTCCATGTTTATCTAAATACTCATATGTATGGTCCCTTAGAATGCATTCTAATAACTTTCCCACTACTGATGTCAGGCCCACCAGCCTATAATTTTCTAGTTTATTGTTAGAGTCTTTTTTTAAAGAGAGGAACAACATTAGCTATTCTTCAATCCTCCGTTACCACTAGGGATGATTTAACCATCTCTGCTAGGACTTCTGCAATTTCTGCATTTACCTCCCACAGGGACAGAAGAAACTCCTTGTCAGGCCCTAGGGATTCATTCACCCTAATTTGCCTCAAGACAGCAAACACTTCCTCCTCTGTAATCTATATAGGATCAATATGTGGGCCCTGTGTCCATCTCCTGGGTGAATACAGGTAGAAAAACAATCACTGAAAATCTTCTCCATCTCCATTGGTTCCATGCATTTTCCAGAGGACTAATTTTGACTCTTGCAATAGTTCTCCTCTTAATATATTTGTGGAATCACTTAGAATTATCCTAACTATGTCAAAAGTAGCTCTTAGATCTTGGAGAATTAGAACTGATACCCTGTTGGCATCACTGCTGAGGCTAAGGTGACTGACAGTTTTTGTTAGGACTGTAATTTGCTTTAAAATCTGACTGAAACATTTTAGAATATTTTTCTCATTCAGAAAATTGTGTTGGTTGAACTTACTCAAGAATCTTGTTCAGTCAGCCACGATTTGCTTTTGGCCTGTAGTTAGCTTGTACTTTACAAACAAAATTGGCTTTGTAAGTAGGGATTTGGCATCTGCAACTCGAAAACATCTGGATATTTCAATAATTTTTGCAACAGAATTGAAAATACTATTAAAACAGTCTTTTAACAATGTGGTAAGGACAGGGTTGAGACAGCAAGTAGATGGTTTACTCTTTGTAACAATCCTACAGAGTTCTGAATCAGAAATACATGTAAATTTTGACATGGTTGCTGTCTTGTTACAAGGTTGGCTGTAGAGGTTACCAGTATCTGCAGCTATACTCTCCATAATGGAAGTTGATTTAAAAAAAATATGAATTCCTCACATTCTGTGGCAGAAACTTCTTTGAGGACATTATAGGCTAGACCAATAGTTGGTTTATAGTTGAGACAAAATTCTTGAATTGCCACTATTCTCTGTAATAGTCTTGGGAAAATGTTTTTTTTTCTTGCAGAGTGCATATTAATGTTAAAAGAGGTTAGTTTTTCCTTGAAAATATTATAGTAGACCTCTAGCCCAGTTATCCACCATTTTCTCTCAGCTATTCTGCATTATCTCTAGAGTGCATGGACAGAACTGTTTAACCATGGTGACGTTTTACAATTTATTCTTAACCCTAAGTGGGACCACTGTGTTTAATATATTTGTCAAGTTATTGTTGAAAGAATGAACTATTTCATTTACTGAGCTGTTTAGTCACGTGGGTCAGGTAAACTCAGAGAATTTAAGTTGTGTTGCAGAACCAAGAAACAATTCTTCTTAACTGTAATTTCTTTTGGGGTCTTGCTTACAGGCAAGGGGACATCAAAGAAGTACATAAAAATGATCAGAGATAATGATACCAAACAGACAATATTTAACTCTTTTGTCATTAATAAGGCAAGTGTATTTCCATGTTGATATGTGGGCTCAGTGACATGTTGGGTAAGATCTAGGCTTAGTAAGTTCATGAATTCAGCTGTCATAGAGTTTGCATTTTAAAGATAATTAATGTGAATAGTGAAATAACCAGAAATGACATTCCTTTTGTAGTTCAATATAATAGGTGCTACCAGGTGATGGGAAAGTGTGTTTGTGGGAGTGGAGGGAAGAAATAAAGAAGCTGAGAGGCAACAGGTATAAGAAGTAAAGGGCTGAAGAAGGAGTCTGACAGAGGGGATGGTATACCCTGGGAGAATGGAAAGGAGGAGAGGCACCAGGGAGAGGTAATGGGCTGGTGGAGACAAAAGAAGGGGTAGAAGGGAGCCTGAATAGAGAATAGGAAAAAAGAAGGAAAGGAGGAGAAATTACTGGAGATTAGAGAAATTGATATTCATGCCATTATTTGGACACTGCTACCCAGATGAAATATGAAGGGTTACTCCTTCAACCTGAATATGGCCTTACAATGACAGTAGAGAAGGCCAAGGACTGATATATCAGAATGTGAATGGGAAGTCAAATTGAAATCAGTGGCCACTGGAAAATACTGCCCTTTGAGGCCGACAAAGCAGACTCTCTGGATTAGTGAGTAGATTGGGGGACTGCTTCATCGAGCACCTTCTCTCCCCCACTCAACCACCTTCCCCTTCACTTTGTTTTACATTATTACTTGTATTCTACCCCTCCCTCCACTTTTTTATTGTGGCTTCCCCCTTCCTTTCAAGTCCTTATGAAGGGTCTCGGCCCAAAATGTTGACTCTATGTTTCTCTCCATAGATGCTGCCCGAACTGCTGAGCTCCCCTGGCATTTTGAGTGTGTTGCATCTGCAAAATATCATGTACTTTCAACCTTATGTACATATTATCTCCATGGTTACAGCATTTTACCTATTAGTGACACACCATCTGTTCCAACGTCTCTGCCACGTATCAATCTCCTTCATTGGCCTCCCTGATTCTGACGAAGGATCTATAACCAGAAATATCAGCTCTGTTTCACTTCCTATACATGCAGCTTGATCTGCCTGGTACTTTTTAGCTTAAATGCTAGAAATACTTAGAAGGTCAGACAGCATATATGCAAAGAGAAATGGAGCAATGATTTCAGGTTAATGCCCTACCATTGGAACTGGTGATAGACCAGTAGCATGGAATATCAACTCTTTCCCCTCTCTCTCAACAAAAAACAAATTGCTGGAGGAACTCAGAGGGTCGAGCAGCATCTGTCGCAGCAAAGTTATAGTTGATATTTTTGGTTCAGATTCTGCATTAGGATTGTTGCTTTTGTCACTCACGTGATGCTTCTTGACTGTCTCAGTGTTTCCAACTTTCTCAGTTTTTTTTGCAAGAAAATCTAGGTGACAAAAGCTTTTTTACAAGCTTTGTAAAATTGGACATTTCAATCTGTTATATTGCCAATGTTACATGTATTGGTTATAATCCAAACTAGTTCACAATGAATCAACTGGAGTAAGTATCATTTAGATAGGACGCAGTCTGGTTCACTTAAAAATATTTTTTCCCAGTAATTCAATAGAATAATTCTGTCAAGATGTCATGGCACGCGCACTATAAAGTATTATCAAAGAACCTAAGACTACAGTGTTTACAGGCATGATTTTTTCTATATGCTTATTTGTTGCAGTTGATCTGGCAGTTTTAGAAAATGATTAATACTCTCAATGTAGCAACCATCACCTAGAAAGAGAAAGTGCCCTGCAGTCACACTTCTTTGAAATCTGTCAGTACACCGCTTTATAAATTAAAGATGCTGAAAGTCGTGTTATTGCAAATGCCTCAAATTGTGTCGTTCAGGCTGAAAGATTTTATTTTTACCGCAGGAATAGTGCACTCAAAGTTCCTGAAATTATGTGGAAAGTCAAACATTGCTTAGCTGATATCACTATAGCATTAGACAGTGTTTTTAAGAGGGAACTTCAATCTGATGTGGGTTGGAATCTCCTCCTGATGGTGGATTAGCTCTGGAGCAGATTTCACCTACACCTTCCTCTGTGCTACCCTTCTGGTAGGCAGTGCACATTCAGAAGAATTGGAGGTGAAGAGAGTTGGGAGAGGAATTCAAGGCTGCAATTTACAACTCTACAGCAGAAGCACAGATCTTTCCAGAGAGAAGAAAGCAGAAGAGACCGAAATATTTGGAATAACAGTCTTGAAATATTTTCTGTGTCATTTCTGAAGCAAGTTCTTCTGATGTTTAATGCTTAACATGATACCTCCGTTACAGGAGGCAATGTGCTACAATTTGTTTGAGAGTGCCAACCCAACTCTGACTTGTTGAGGGTTGGTTATTCACTGTGCTGTTGCTAGTATGACAAGAGACAGGCCAACCTCATCGACAGAGCAAAACTAAAGCTTTCCAGACCAGACCATCCTCGGGATGAAAAGTGTAAAAAAACTCCTCCAGACCTAAATAAAATGTTGTAATTTGCACGCAGCTGAGGAAAAGCCCAGTATTCATTGCAACTTTTAAACTTTGCTTACTGTGTTGAGATGTAGTTCTTAAATTTCTGTGTGTTCTTGTTGCCTTTTCAATGCTGAATGACAGCTATCTGCTGGAATCCTTTACTTCCAATATTGCTACTGTGGTGATAACAGAAATATACAAAAAATGTGATGGTATTGGGTTTGCTGTCCATGAAGCTCTGAACTCAAATGAAAGGAGGTTATACTGCACTTCAAAGGGTAGATCACTTTCCTGTTTATCCTCAATGATAAGCTGAGCTGCCAATACCAACTATTTGTGTGGTGGTCTTCCTAACAAAAGGAGATATTTCCAGCTTATTCATTTGCCATGATACATATTCAAACTTAGATTCTTAAAATGCATTTCAAACTGACAGAGGTTTTCTGTCTCATAAAATAATTCCAAATTGCTGTGTATTTAATATATCAGTAATATTTGAGTAATATTGTAAATATATTATTTGATTAAGCATTCTTTGTTGATTAAATAATACATCTTGGTTATATGTGCAAACTATGTGAATGGCATATGTCATCATGCAACTATTTCATACATGCAGACCTCACTTAAGGTAAAACTAAGAATGAACACGAGTCATTCCTGGTTCCATGTTTTCTCTTCAATTAGTTTTTTTTTATATTACAGGGTTACAAAACGTTACAGTAGTGACAAGGAAGTTTCAAATGAACCTAAGGTAACTATCTACCTGTTGAAGCACAGCAAGACATTTGAGTTAAAACAAAAGCACCAATGGTAAACCGCCAAGAAAACAGACCAATATGTGCTTCTTTGGGAAGAGAGAGAACTAGTTGAGAATAATAAAAAAGCAGAACATAGACAATTTTGAACCAAAACCTTTGTTTCCTAAGTGGAATCAAAAGGACTGAGAGTTCATTTCAGTATTCATGGCTGAATTGAAGAAGTTATTTGAGCGTTGTCAGTTGGTAATAGGGTTATGCTTACCAAGAGATCATTTTCTTTATGGAATCTTACAAGACAGCATTCAAAAGTACCTCCTAACTCAGTTCAGTTTCAGTTTATTGACATTTAGAAACCACAAATGCAATGCAGTTAAAAAATGAGACAACGTTCTCCAGAATGATATTACAAAAACACACGACAAAACAGACTACACCAGAAAATGAATATAACATTTGGTAATCCCCAAATCCAGATTCCAGAGAGGCTGCTGCATATTAATATCATGCTACCATCTTAGCTCCCCGGAAAGGAGCTCCAAACCCACTAGACAAAACAAGACTACCCAGACGCACCAAGTCAAGAGACCAACTCTAGCACCCAACAAACCAAAAACTAAAGCTACAAGACCTGCACAAAACCACGTAGTTACATATAGTTAACATATAGTTACAACAGTGCAGACAATACCGTAATTGATAAAAAAAACAGAAGGAAACCACCACACAGTTTCCACAAGTCCTCAGGGTCCCGATAGACTCATCATCCCATGCAGGAGGCAGAGGGCAGTACCCCTGCTATGGACTTCCACGGCACCAGATTCAGTCTCGCATACGCAGGTATTCCACAAAATGAGTTTCAGGGGCATTTCAAAGATATTAAACCGGAGCCTGAAGATATGCAAATAAGAACTTATACTGGAGAAAAGTTAACTCCTAAGGGACTGGCATTGGTAACAGTGAAATATACCAACCACCAAGCCACTTTGTGCTTGTATGTGTTAAAAACAGCAGGGCCAGCTGAGTGGTTGAGTCAACTACAACTTGATTGAAGATCTGTCCACCATTTCCTTGTCACATGCCCTGAAATAGAGTCAGCTGAAAGTGAACTAAGAAGGCTACAGGATGATGCCACAACCGATTCCATTCTGGACTTCATGAACTGTTGTCCAGCAGATGGCAAACAGGTGTTGGTGCCTGTGACAGAACAGGTTGACAATGCTAATTCTCCCACTAACATTGCCCCTTTGCTTGGTTAGTCACCTCTCCTTGTTCTGTCCCATTAAGTTCGTTCAACACCTTGATAGCTTCTGCATTCATAAGCAACTATTTTTCATTCACTGCATTTGTTTTCTAGATAAATAGCCTTGCTTTTTTTTGTTTCTCTCCCCTCCCCCCAAGAGTCATTGTAACAACTTGTTTCTGTTGTGGCTGTGACTAATTCACTGGAGACTGGAATTCATGACACTAATAGACATTTTTCTGGAGGCCCTCTCAGTAAAATCTTCCCAAACACAAAGCACGTGATGTTTTGAACTGTTAAGGTCAAAGGTTACCCAGCAAGTGATTCAATACATTTTCAATGATATAAAATTTCAATGATATCAGGCACAACAATGCAGAAACACTTAACTGGTTTGAAATAGCCAATTAGCACAGTCTCACATTTGGCTGATGATTAGAGAATGCCTCATTGTCACGTCAGTTTACAGCCCATAACGCTTGAACAGCTAGGCTCCAGCTGTGCTCTATACGCGGTAACATTTGCTTACATAGCTGCCCTTTAATTTGAAACCCAATTACTACTTCATATAGGTAACACACACAAAATGCTGGAGGAACTCAGCAGGCCAAGCAGCATTTAGGGAGAAGAGTAAATAGTCGGCTTTTCAGTCCAAGACCTTCCATCAGGATTGGAAAAAAAGAGTTGAGAAGTCAGAGTAAGAGGGTGAGGGAGGGGAGGGACAAGTACAAGGTAGTAGGTGATAGGTGAAGTCGGGAGAGGTGGACGTGTGCAGTAGAGAGCTGGGAAATCAATTGGTGAAAGAGATAAAGAGCTGGAGAAGGGAGACTCTGATAAGAGAGGGGAGAAGACCTTGGAAGAAAGGGAAGGGGAAGGAGAACCAGAGGAAGGTAAGGTGAGGAAATAAGGTGAGAGAAGGAAATGCTAATGGAGAGTGGTGAAGGGGATGGGTGTCGAGATATCAATGTTCATGCCATCTAGTTGGAGGTTAGCCAGACAGAATAATAGATGTTGCTCCTCCAATCTGAGTGTGCCTCATTGCAGTAGTAGAGGAGGCCATGGACTGAAATGTCAGGATAGTAATGGGAGGTAGCCACTGGGAGATCCCACTTTTTCTGGTGGACAGAAGGAGCTCAACAAAGTGGGAGCATATGACTCACTTTCAATATTGATGAGAAGTCATTGATTGGAAAGGCTAACTCTGTCTCTGTCTCCACAGCAGCTGTTTGACGAGATGAATTCTCATTAGTAAATGCTGTTTATATTCCATTTACAAATTATTGGCTGACAAAGGCCTCTACCAGTTCACCAGTTAGTCTTGGAGATATCTTTCATCGCACCACCCTCTGCATGCTGAATAACTTACGGGTCATCAACTGCTGTACGATCCCACTTCCAGTCACGCCTTCCACTCCTCACCCCTTTTTGCTTTCCTCAAGGACAACTCTCTCTATGAACTCCTTGGCATGTACACCACCCCAACCCTGGCACTTTCTCCATACAGCCATTGTTAGTGCATGGTGCATGATTGTCATCTTCATACACCACCTTCCTCAGCATCATGCATGGGAGACAGATATTTCCATGTACCTCCTCCAATCTTATCTATTACTTTCAACAAGACCTTTCACATCACTTCACGGCACAGTGATTTCATATCAGTGAGACCTTTAATAGATTTAGTAACTATCTGCGTTCTATTACAAAGGCAATCTTGAGCACCCACTTACATTCCATTTAATCTTCCCTTTCCCATTCTTCCCAGCAATCTGTCTATCCTTGGCCTTCTACACTGCCAGGTTGAGGCCATATGCAAACTAGAAGAGCAGTACCTCACATTCTGCCTGGATATTTATAAGCAACAGTAAGAACATTAAATATGACAGTTCTTTTCCCTTTCCTGATCGAAACACGTTCTCTGACCACCCAGTTCTTCCCAACCCTCAAGACCCTATCTCCAAGCTTCTCCCCACTCCCCAGTCTGGTTCTGTCACTGCATCATCCCTCCTTTAGCTGGTTCCACTTATCTCCTTCAGATTTGAGAAAGTGTAGCCCATTACTGTGTCCATTTAACCTCGTTGAGCATCTGTCTCGACTTTCATTCTCTCCTCCCCCACCTGGCTCCATCTGCCCTTCATCTCCCCTTTCCTGTTTCCACCTATCACCTGCCAGCTTCTGCTGCACCCTTCTCCCTTACTGCTTTACACAGGCTACCTTCCCCTTGTACACGGAAAGTCAACAATCCTGCAGCCTCCTCTTGTTTTCAGTGCTCCACATTATGGAAAGGTATTCACTGAAGCTCTCATTAATGATGGTAATTTTTTTACTCAGATCACTACTGATCTGCACTCTGTGATCACTGGCTCTGGATCAGTCTGCAGATCACTGTATCTTGCGATCACTTGTGGCATGGAAGTAAACTGGACAAAGAATCGAGGTGAAAGGGCTCAGATGCAGTTGATGATTTAGGATGATTTAGTCTTCTCCTACCCTGTTTTCAATGGGTTGGCAGCATGATTATCGTCAGCTGTCCTGTAGTCATGACAAGTAGAGATACTTTGGTAAATGACATCAAAATTCCTTAAACTGTAGTAAAATACCATTGTTTGATGTGAAATGATTACAATAATCTTAATGTAACAGCTGATAAAAGGATTCTTTTTCTTTCTACCCTTCCTTTCTACAGGCTAAATTCTACTTTAAGCTCAAAGGAAACGTCATTGTATGAATCATTAGTTCACTCCCCTGACTACACTCTGTGTCCAGTGTTGATTTTTTTTGGAGATTGATAAACATCTTTGCCCTGTCTGCAATCTTTGAGTTATCTGTTAATTTGACTGATACTCTTCATCTGTCTGCCGTCGGTTTTCCAGCAGTCAAAGGGTACCAACAAGCTCCCCTCACCTGTTTGCGAACCGTGTGCCAGGAGGGACGATGACTAGGTACCATGCAAAAACATTTGCCGAGATGTTTCATCTCCTTCCTTCGCGCTCCCCCTCCCTGCTTGCCTTTAGCTAATAAAAGTTCAGCTTTTTTACACTTTTCTTATCTCAGCTGGAGAAAAACAATCTTAGGGTTGTGTGTGGTGACATGTATGTACTCTGATAATAAATTATACTTTACTTAGCTGTCATTACAATTTTTATGTTATAGCATCAAAAACATCATAATTTTAAATTGTGTGCCTGTTGATCAAATGCAGCTTTGACAGTTACAATGCTTTACTTTAGTACCCTACGTATGAAGAGTAGTTGTATTGAATTTACAAGGGAAGCACAGTTTAAGTGATAAGTCAACTTTGAAATTTCAAACATTTTTGTTAAGAAGGTAGATCAGTACAAAATTCTAAAAGCTTCTACAGACAAAATCCAGACATCTATGAAGTTTTTTTCACAAGCACATTATGAAGGATTGCTCTTTGGTTACACAAATACTTAGCAAGTTAAATGCCCTTCTCTCTCTCTCTCTCTCTCTCTCTCTCTCTCTCTCTCTCTGTCTTATACACTTCTTCTTCTTCTTCTTCGGCTGTCCATTGATTTTCGATGATGACTGAGGGTTGGGCAAGGTTGTATGGAAGACCTGCAGTCTCCCCTCTCCATACCCACCGATGTTGTCCAAGAGAAGGCCAGTAAGACCTATACAATTTGGCACCGATGTTGTTGTAGAGCAATGTGTGTTTAAGTGCCCTGCTCAAAGCCTCAGCTAAAGCTCGAACTAGCGACCTTCAGATCACTAGACCGACATCTTATCCACTTGGCCACGCATCACGAAGTCACAAAGTCTTACTCACACACACACACACATTATCTCTCTTGGCCTTTGTCTTTCTCATTCTTTCTCAATTACCCTCTTTCTTTCTCCTGTCTATCTCCCTTTCTTTCTCTCTTCTTCTCCCCCTCCCTTTCTCTTTACCACAATACTGTTCTACTTCTCACAGCCCACAATGTTGTGTTCTAAACTTTGATTTTCTCAAAGATTGGTACAAATGGAGAGTATAATTTTTCTGACAATTGCTGAAATATATTAATACTGCTTGAAGCATTCACAACCTTCTGACACAACAATGTAGGTAAAGTGAGCCACTTTTGCTGTAGATCTTTCTACAGTAATGGATGCTTCTCTATCCCCTCACTTCTCCCACTTCCATGGCATCTATTCTCATTTCTGTAAATGAGAGAGCTCTTGTTAGTGCAACCTGTAGTTAGCAAATAGGAACCACACAGATGCTGATTTACCTCATAAAATGATGTGCAAAATGCTAGAGTGCTCCTTATTATAGATTCTTGTTCAAATACACAATTTTGCAAGAGACTTTATTGAAAGATAAGCACAATGCCCAGCACATGCCTAGTCTACTAAAAGATGGTGAATTTTACTGGCACACAATATTCAATACTATAATACTCCAAAACAACCTGTTCAGGATTTTATATAATCATAATATAACTTCATTACTTTTGAACCCCATGCTTCAAGAAATAAATCCTGATTTTGTTAGCTTCTGCTTGCACCAGAAGTGAATGGTATATGAAGGCCTGGTACACTTAGTACTACACACAATTGGGTCACCTACAAAAATGTTAAAAAATTCAATCAAAGTCTTATTAGAAAAAATCATAGGAATAAATAATGTGTATGACAATCACAGACAGGTTCAAACAGCAGCACATATTGTGGATGCAAAGCAAGTGACCGGGGTTGCTAATGCTGAGGGAAGGAGATCCCAACTTCTCTCAAAATCTCTTGAAGCCTTTGGAATTGAAGTACCCACCAGGAAAATGTCACAACCCCAGGGGCTGAGATAGTTGAGGGGGGCGTGGGAGATGTTGGGGTGGAGCAGGTGAACCTATTTGAGCCATGGTTAGACGAAGCTGACAGTGGCTCGAGAGGTATGTGTCAGGAGTAAAAGTGCTGAAATCCATACTGTGTGCAATGTCACTAGAAAGTTAGAAATCTGGTGAGATATGTTGGTTGCCAAGTTGAGATTCACACCATAACAAAACACATAGACACATTCTCAGAGAAGTATACTCATCACACAGTACCCATCCTACAATTTACCTTTTCAAAAAGCTCCCTTTTGGAAAGTGCTATTTAAAAAAAATAACACCATCTTAATTTGTGCTTTTCCCAAGGAAATTAATCTGATTAATCATTCTAGTTGAATCCCACACTCTTCAGTTGCTGCAAAGCACTTTAAAACACTTTTTATAATGCTGTTTACATTGTAAATTCATGCTGATACTTATATATGTAATGGCCTGGTTAAGATTTTTACTGCTATGCTGTGAGGTATTTTTATTTTAACAATTTCTGCCAAAGCAATGCGTCCTACTAGTCTAAGTGTTTTGGCTTCGGCTAAAGAGCCATGTTGTGTCAGCCAATCTGGATTCTCTTGGCATGTGTTGTAACTTTATGCCAATTGGATGCCGTGGAACATTCAAGAGAAAGCTGTGCGGGATCAGACTTCTGAAGGACAGTTGTCTGGTTTGGGGACTTTTTGTGGGAGTGGGGCACAAGAGAAGATGCCGGCTGAATACTGCTCAAAGGGAAGACCCCATTGTAAGAAGTGTTTTGTGCAGGTGAATGTTTGCAAGGAGGAAGTGCCAATAGTCCTGAGCTATCCAGTCCTTTCAAAATGGTCTTTGAGGGAAGTTCAAGCTATGGCTGGTGTTTTTTTTAAGTAGAATGGGGGTTCAGTGCATGAGTACAATGATACACCCGACTACTTCAGAAATGAGCTCCTTTGTTTATGTGTACATTGGACAGGTTTAACTGTAATAGGGTCATTTATCTTTCTTTTCTTTTCCTGTTAACTGTTTGATAAATTTGAAAATTGGTAAATATACTTACATCATAATTTGATGCTGGTGTACGATCTGTCATTTCTTGGTGACTGTTAATTGTGTATGGGGCAATATTTACACAGCATTCACTGCAATCTATGTTCCTTAACTGGAACATCCCAACTTTCCTGTTTGGTTAAATCCAAATCATACCAACCCTAAACGTGTGTTACTTGTGAAGGTGGCCTGAGACACATGGTTGTTAGCAGAGCTAGCTAACAAACCAACTTTGTAAACAAGCCAAGTTTGTAAACAAGGCCGGTGAGGGGGTTGCATTTATTCATGCACATTCTATTCCATATCTGTATTTAACCTCCAAATTATTTAATGTAACTGTTTATTCTTTATAATTGTTGACTGTTGATGTTTTTGTTGCATGTCTTGTCAACACACCACAGTAAGTCGTTAACTGTGTAAATATATATGACAAAAATTGTTAATGCTTGATCCTTGATCGTTCAAACTATTAGTTACACAGACTCTTAACCTCTCTAACAGTCTCACATTTAATATGAAAAATGAAAATGTCTCCAACTTCTGATAGATGATCCTACTCTATCCATTTACTCTCCTCCTCATTCAACTCACCCTCAACATTATGACTCTTTTCCCTCCTCCATCCTCTCTGTCCATCATCCTTTCTCTTCCTACATGTCCCCCTCCTGCAGTACTCCACTCTGCACTCGTCATATCACTCCTTTAATGCTGTGCTCCATCTTCCTTTCCTCTCAGTTTCTTCAGCCCTTGTGTCTTCCACTCTTCACCTTTCTGCACTATTCCAGCTCTTCCTTCTTCCATCTGCCTATCTGGATCCAACCGGCTGCACTTGGTCCAAAAGACCATAAGACATAGGAGCAAAATTAGGCCATTTATCCCTTTGAGTTTGGTCTTCTATTTGACCAGAGCTGATTTACTACCCTCTCAATCTCATTCTCCTGCTTTCTCCCTGTTCCTCTTCTCTCCACCTTTTTTTTTTAATCCTGTTTATTTCTCCTATAGCTTTCTGTCCAGGTGAATGGCATCATCCTGAAACATGAACTCTATATTTCCCTCCATAGATGCTGCATGACCCGTTGAGTTTTTCCAATGTTTTGTGTTTTAATCAAAAGCTTCTCCATGTCTTTTCTATCTTTTCTATTCAGGCTAAGACTGCAATAGACAGAAAGGAAGCCATAGAAAGTAAAGGACCATCATCAAATGTGAGGGCCAGCGAGGCCCATGTTATCTTAAAAGCTGAGAATGATAGGGCATAATGACAAAGAAACAAGCTAATCTGCAATACATTGAATACTCTCAATACCCATCATGATTTTAAATACTTGTACTGGATTTCTTCATAACCACCTCTATTCCAAGCAAAATATCTCAGCCTCTGCAATCTATCCATACAATTAAGGACATATGTCCCTGGAAACACTGGGATATATGACAAAGCAAAATATCTTCAGCAAATCTCTAAAGCATTTACATTTTTCCTGAACTGAAGACCACAAAAAATTGATGCCACATACTAGTTATGGACAAGCCAATGTTTTACTGAGTCTCATCATTACTTCCTTGCTGTTATGCTCTGTCCCTCTGATTATGGTCTCATATACTTTTTCTTCAACCAGTTTCTCATCTGTGGACATAAACTATGGACATACTCCTCCAGATCTCATTGTCCTTATCCTCACTTTAGAACTACCTTTCCTCTTATCATCCATCGTACTTAAATATAATAATGATCATTTCTGACATTTAAATTCCACCTGTGACCTATTCAGCTATCCCACCATTCTGTCTAAATCTTCCAGCAGCCAGATTGCTGACAGATAGGATGACATGATATATTTATTTAGAAATACAGTGCACAACTGGCCCTTCTGGCCCAATGAGCCACACCCTCCAGAGACCCATCAATTTAACCCAAGCTTAATCACGGCACAATTTACAATGACCCAATAACCTACTAACTGTATGCCTTTGGGCTGTAGGAAGAAACCAGAGCACCTGGAGGAAAGCCATAAACACACAGGAAAGAATGGACAAAATTGCTTAGGGAGAACACCAGAACTGAATTTCAAACTCCAATGCCCTGAATGATATTACTTTCAGGCAAATTGCAATGCTAGCATGACACCCCAGTGTGTCACTAGAACTGTAAAATCTACATACGTTGCATCAAATAGGAAGTTTGTTTCACAGAAAAGTACAATGATTTTACAATAATGTTTGACATTGTTATAAACTATTTCGAAGACATGGACATGCTTTAAGTTTGTTCTTATTTAGTGTTTATAACATACTTATTTGTGGCAGCTGCTGTCATTGCTCCATTCCTTCCATGTTCAGCTAATATCATGTACGTCATATGAAAGATCCTGAACTAAATCTTTACTGCAGTTACTTACTGAGTGAAACTTCTTAAAAAATTATCGTCCTCCTATAGCAGATTTAATGATTCTAAAATATTTATACTCCAAACGTGGCTGTCGTGTTACTCTGGCAATGATTGATCTTTAATGCAAGACTGATTATTATCCTGAGACTCTTACCTTCTGGGTTGCTCTGCCATGGCTATCTCTGACAGAGAGATTTCATGGAAAAATAGAAAGATAGGGGTAGTTTGAGTACTGCGATGGAACATTTACTGAAAGCTACTTCTTCTCTTAGCCACTCACCCCTACCCCCAATGTGGAGGTTTCAAAGGAATGGAATTACAGGAAAAAGTGTTGGTGTGTAACGATAAGGTGTGCAGGAAAGCAAGATCCAGTATCTATTTTATTTTTTGTTCATTTAGAGATACAGCATAGAATAGTCCCTTCTGGCCCTTTGACCTGCAATACCCAATAATACCCAACAACCCTGATTTAATCCTAACCTAATCACAGGACAATTTAAATAACCATTTAACCTACCTAATACATCTTTGGATTGAGGGAGAAAACCTGAGGACCCTGAGAAAATCCACACATTCTTCAGGGTGGAGGTACAAACACTCCTGACAGAGGATGCTGGGATTAAACTCTGAACTTCAAAGCCTCGAGCTGTGCTAACTGCTGCACTAAAACCCACTTATGTACCAATTGATATGCAATGCTCTTACTTCTGATACTTCATCAATTGTGGCTCACTGTGTGCCTTGAAATGATCAATTGTTGTCATGCCTTAAAATGAATCCCAGTTGGAGTCTCACAAGTGATATCTCATTGTTGGATGATTGTGGACTGTTTTGGCTTAAAATGTCAACATATCAAAGCATCGTACATATTGAATGTCAATTTGATCAATATATTGTTATGTACTTCACTCTTAGCTACGGTGGCTAAAACATAGACCAGCCACCACTGTAGAGTATTTTTAAAAAAAGTCTTAACCAATGTTTAGACCTGCAGATTGCAGCTGATCCAAAGTATGTGATGGGATTCTATGCATCACCTTTTCTCTTCCTGCTGATTATTTGTGAAGTATATTGCTATTTAAAATTGCAGCATGGAGAAAATAATTCAGTTTTCATTGGGGAATTCTGTTTACCAGTCTTCCAAAACAGTAATGCCTCCCCACTAAGAATTCCTTAAAACCCACTCAGCTAGTTCCTGCTTTCTCAGCTCAGTTCAGGAATGAGGCTTTGGATGCCCAGAATTTTTCTTCTGCTTCTCCAGCTCCTGCGGCTTTTTATGATATACAGCATGCTCCTGAGGCTTACGGTTTCCTTGCCGCTGTTTTGCATTGGCAAGGTTGTCCAACACACATCAAGTCTCCACATCTGTGTGTCATATCCTGCAAAAATGTAATTTGGCGAAATCAAGCAACACAATTTCATCTTTCCTACTTCATTCCGGTTCTTGAGTGGCCTGGTTGCATCTGCTTTCAGCTACTGGGGATAGAGAAGGCACTGAGATAAGTAACCAGGGAAACCGTGTGAAGGTGTTACTGCCCCAAGCTCCATTTTTCTGGACAGCACTAGCTGCTCAAACGTCTGATCGTTGAGTTCCAGATATGATGATGGAGTAATGTGTGTTTCCTAGAAACATGCACAAAAGATGACGATGAAAAAATTATTATGATTCAGATTGATCTACATTTTGAGGTAGTGGAAAGCGTTCCTATTCTTAAAAATGACCCTGTTTTTATAAGGATCACTTATGGGCTCACAAGTATAATGAATGACTGTCTGCTTTATTTGGAAGGCATCAATGCTGGCAAATCCTTGTGCCTGAGGTGCCACTAAAATCGAAGAAGATAAGATTAAATTATTCCCTCTGGAGTAGAGAGCCAGGGTGATAATTCTGCCATCTCAATTTTCTGTTCATTTCTGTGTCAGAGATTGGATGTAGCTGCTTGGAAAGACTCCTGTAGCATGCTAGTTAAAAATAAACATGGGCGAGCAGTTTAGTCATGAGAGTGTGGCAGATGATCACTTTGCAGAATATCACCTATCTCTTTGATGTAAGTCTTATAACTATGTAGCTCAACAGAAGAATTCAGCTTAGAAGTCACATCTCTGATGGATATGCCATTGTCTCATGCTTTAAAGTTCCCAATCCACCTTGTGTAATCAGGCAGAACCACAAAGATACCTTTGGCAATGGAGTTTACCCATACTGACGCACTCATGGAACATCTCAGTGACAGAAGACTTTGAAAAACATTTGAACAATCGACAATCACTTTGAAAGTTGCACTAAGAGATCTTCTAGTGTTAGCAGACTGTACCTTTAAATAAATAAAAACCAAGAGATTAATATAGTTGAGCTCCTTGTTCTACTGTGATTTCTCCAATTTAGCATTTGGTACAATTTCATTGAAAATGCTTTCCAGAGCAATTTACTCCAAGTATATGAGGGCTGATTGAAAAATTTGTGGCCTAAGGTAGAAGGAGTCAATTTTAGAAAACCCAGCACATTTATTTTTTCTACATTTACACACATAATCCAGTGGTCGTGGAGAATATGGATCCCTTCTTTGTAGAAGTCGGCATCTTGGACCTCCAGAGGTAGTCCACAACATGGGGTGATTGATAAGTTTGTGGCCTAAGGTAGATGGAGATGAGTTATTAACTTTGAACTTTCTGCATAATTACTCAATGAGTTGAGTTGCACGTGCATGTAACATGCATGTAAATGGCAGGATACTTGGTAGTGTGTAAATGGCAGGATACTCGGTAGTGTGGAGGAGCAGAGGGATCTGGGGGTACATGTCCACAGATCCCTGAAAGTTGCCTCACAGGTAGATAGGGTAGTTAAGAAAGCTTATGGGGTGTTAGCTTTCATAAGTCGAGGGATAGAGTTTAAGAGCCGTGATGTAATGATGCAGCTCTATAAAACTCTAGTTAGGCCACACTTGGAGTACTGTGTCCAGTTCTGATCCCCTCACTGTAGGAAGGATGTGGAAGCATTGGAAAGGGTACAGAGGAGATTTACCAGGATGCTGCCTGGTTTAGAGAGTATGGATTATGATCAGAGATTAAGGGAGCTAGGGCTTTACTCTTTGGAGAGAAGGAGGATGAGAGGAGACATGATAGAGGTGTACAAGATATTAAGAGGAATAGACAGAGTGGACAGCCAGTGCCTCTTCCCCAGGGCACCACTGCTCAGTACAAGAAGATATGGCTTTAAGGTAAGGGGAGGGAAGTTCAAGGGGGATATTAGAGGAAGGTTTTTCACTCAGAGAGTGGTTGGTGCGTGGAATGCACTGCCTGAAACAGTGGTGGAGGCAGATACACTAGTGAAATTTAAGAGACTACTAGACAGGTATATGGAGGAATTTAAGGTGGGGGGTTATATGGGAGGCAGGGTTTGAGGGTCGGCACAACATTGTGGGCTGAAGGGCCTGTAATGTGCTGTCCTATTCTATGTTCTATGTTCTATGAGAGCTGTATAACTCATCTCCTTCTACCTTAGGCCACAAACTTATCCATCATCCCTGCTGTGGACCACTTCTGGAGGTCCAAGATGCCGACTTTTACAAAGGAGGATCTATATGCTCCATGACCACTGGTCTAAGTGTGTAAAAATGTAGGAGGGGCCTATGTTGAAAAATAAATGTGCTAGGTTTTCTAAAATTGACTCCTTCTACCTTAGGCCATGAACTTATCAATCCCCCCTCGTAGTTAAAATTGGACAATACAGCATCAAAAAAATAAACAGGTTCAATTTAGTTTGTACTGTTGACTGTTGGTGTTGCTTTTAAAGGTCTGATCATTCATTTTCTGAGATGCTTTTATTCTTATATCTGAATTCAGCACTAGAAATTCCTCTCTGATATTTTCTTTCTTGTGAAATTTGGATAGCAAGTGAGAAATTCTATTGTAACTTTCACAGGACTGTATTATTGGGTTTCTCCGCATAATACCACTTAGAAATTGATATATTACTGGTTCAACACAGCATTCCCTATGGAAGTTAGTTCTCTAACTTGTCAACACATTGACCAGCAGGCATGAAATTTTCAGCAGAATCATAATGAGCTGGATGTAGCACAACAGGAATAATATTCTTCAAGACACAGATGAGTGTTGACGTTGAATAAATGAAAACTACAGTGATTTGAAGAGAGCTCTCAAAGGATTTGAGGAACCTTGACAGGCTGGTGAAGACAGCAACTTTGGGGAAGAAGGTGCAATGGGTCACAAGTGTTCTTGTCAGGTGGTTGATGGCTCCCTCTGAGGACTTTTTTAGTTTCAGCATGCCTGCAGTTTGGGAGAAACGTACAATGCAGGCAGATATCAACGTTTGGTTCAGTCTCCTTCTGTGGGCTGAAGGAACAATAGATAAATTCCGCTCAATTTGAACACAAAGTTTTGGGAGACCTCCTGAGGCAATAAATTATGAGATTCAGCAGGCATCTCCAGCAGCAGTCCAGGAACATCCTGAGACAAGGAAGCTGAGTGAGATTGTGATTATAACTTCCAGCACCAAGACATTTCAAACACGCATGGAAGGTTGTATATGAAGTTACCGAAGGTTACATTATTTAGTGAAGGTAAAGAATGTAATTTCTTGGTACCTCAAGTAGCATAGTTTCAGGAAAGGTGAGGCAGTAAGATTTGGTTTGAAGAATAAAGCTGAATTGTCAGCTTATGATTTATGTACATTGCTCTGTACGTGCAGTCATGTCGCATGTTATGAGTGATGGAAGTGAATACCCCACAACCTTTGCATCACACTCCCTTACTATTATAATACTTCACTCCCGGACAAGCACGAGGAACTACAAAATTGATCAAAAGTGGGTACTTGGAATGATTAAGGACAGAACTGAACCACTCTCTTACACAATGGAGATTGCATCTGATGTCATCTGGAGATGACACACCAATCAGGCGAGGAGAACAGAGTCAACTGTTCAGGAAGAAAAGTGTCCAGAGCTATCAGAATCACTCTGTGCAGTCCTAGAGTTAATCGTTTCAATCACCACAGAGGAGACCCTAGAACATGACACTTTCACAGGCACAAGTCTCACCTGCAAAGCAGAATGACATTCACACCCATCAGGAAAGACATTATCTCCACAAGAATAAGGAATCTTCCACAGCAATTAAATCTGTAGGCTTGAATGGGACAATTTAAAATTTACTATACTGGGGATCACAAGACAAAGGAGCAGAAGTAGGCCATTCTGTCCATCGAGTCTGCTCCGCCACTCCACCATGAGTAAAACTATTCTCCTGACTAGTTCCAATTTCCACCTTTTTCCCATATCCCTTGATACCCTGACTAATCAGATACTTAATCATAGACTCACCAACCAAGGGAAACAGCCTTTCCACATTTACTCCGTCCAACCCTTTCAACATTCGAAATGTTTCTATGAGATCCCCTCTCATCTTCTATACTCTAATGAATACAATCCAAGAGCCGACAAACGCTCCTCATATGTTAGTCCCTGCATTCCAGGAATCATCCTACTGAATCTTCTCTGAACTCTCTCCAACATCAGCACATCCTTTCTAAGATGGGGGGCCAAAACTACACACAGTATTCCAAATGTCTATATAGTAGTTGTATTTCATATATTATTGATTTGATGCTAAGCAGAGAGGAATGCAATGTATTTAATATGTCAGTAATATTTGAGTAATATTGTAAATATATTGTTTGAATAAGCATTCTTTGTATGTTTTCATCATATGAAAGAACCACTTGAATGGCATATGATATTACACCGCCATATTATATGTGAGTGTCTCACTAAAGATTAAAGTAAGTAGAAATATCTTCCCAGCTCCTGGTTTTTTTTTTTCATTAGTTTCTGGAGTTATAAAACATAACTTACATGGAGAACATTCTGACTAGTTGAATAGTGGCCTGGTGAGGAGGTTCCAATACACAGGATCACAGAACCTGCACAGGTTTGTTGACTCACCCAGCTCTATCATGGGCGTAACTCTCGTCACCATCAAGAACATCTTAACTAGGTAGTCCTTCAAGAATACAAAATCAGTCAATAAAGGCCCTTGCTACTCGGGACATGCCTTCTTCTCATTATTACCATCAGAAAGGTGGTACAGTGTACAGGAATCTGAAGATCTAGAATGATCTGGAACAGATTTTTCTCCACCATCAGATTTCTGAATGGTCCATGAATCCATGAACCCTACCTCAGTACTACTTCCATTTCACTATTTAATTTTGTAATTTATAGTTACAGTTGCTCTGAGACAACAAATTTCATATAATTTAAGTCAATGATAATAAATCTAATTTTGACTCTGATGTTGAATCTCTTCTCACCTCTGCAGATAGTATTTTAGAATTTCATTGTCTACCACCTCCACCCCTCTTAATCCTCCAACCACAATGCCCTTCTTAATCAATACATTATTCATTTAAATCCTCATCTTATGTCCTCTGGCTCCTAGTACAGATTGCCACTTGTAGAATTTACTCTTTCACTGGTTATTTTTTTGCACTCAATATATTTACGGACTGCTTGGTGATTTTCTTTAAACTTGTCTCCCCTTCTTTCTCTGCCTCTCATTTACATCTTAATTATTTTTCTTAGGTATCTCCCCTGCACTTTTTGTAATACCAAAGACCTTCCCTTTGTTCAGTTATTTACACCTGTCATAGGTTTCCTTTTTGTTTGATACAACCCTTAATATCCCTTGACATCTAGGATTCCTAGGACTTGATATCCACACTTTTCACTCTGACAGGAACAAGTTGGCCCTGAACTCCTATTATTTCACTTTTAAATGTTTCTCTCTTGAGATGTAGACCTACCTGCAGCTAACTGCTCCCAATCTACTTTACCAGCATTACAAAATTGAAAGCAGCTTTTCCTATGTTCAGGAAATTAACATTCAGACCATTTTTATCTCCTTCCATACTGACCTTGATGCTTACAGGATTATGATTTCTATTTCACAATGGGGTTGAGGTTAGAGTCAGATAAGCCTTTATTTTATTAAAAGGCTGAACAGACCAGTAAGGTTAAGAGACCAAAGGGCCTACTTCAGTTCCTGATTGATATATTTGTATGTTGTGCAAAGTTCAGCATCACAAAGTGGAATGAAATACTGAGTCTGGTCCAATTTGCAGAAGGTCACTAATTGACTTTGAAATGGTCACGGGAATAACCTAATTTTAGAAAACCAAGTGCACATAAAGCAAAATGCACAAGCAAGTCTGATTTCAAACATACCAAAGAAATTCTTCCCTGCATATTCTTGTAAGGACTTAGAGGAAAACTTAGAGCTAAGTAGATCCCTGCAGAGATCTGCTTTGAAAATATCTGAAAATCTATGAAGTGAAATGTTTGATTCTATAAGAGATTGATTATTTGTCTTGTCTCAGTAAATGGTTTGCTTTGAAGCTGAATGTAATTTTATATGATTTTTCATCTACCTTGGAAGGGTCCTGGGGCACCTTCCATTTGAAATAATATTATCATCTTTATCTCAGCGGTGATTTGCCTTAAAAGCATCCTACTTAAACTGCAACTTTAAAGGAGACATAAATATAGGAAAAAGATGCCAAGGAGTTTTAAAAACCTACAATCAGAGAAAACTGAGAGAAAAAGAAAGGGATATTGGCAGGATTTTCCATCTGAAAATAAGTTTGAGGAAGATAATCAATTGAGGAGAGGGTGACAGAAATAGGAAGGAAGGAAATTTCAGGCGGCTGTGCTTCGGAGCTTAGAAAAATGAAGGGTGATCTTATTTGTGATCAGGGTGGATGTCAAGAAATTTCCACTTGTGAGAAAATCTTTGGAAAAGGTAGAGGAATAGACTCGAGTAATTAAATCTGATTAACTGACTGCTCTGCAGTTTTGTACTGAGTCAATCTATCTTGTGGACCCTGGAAATTTCCACAGGTTTCTGCTAACAGAAAGCCTAGCAGAAAGTGAGACAGATACTCAGGCATTTGTCCTTACAGTATGTAGCTAATTCACTGAGCATCTGACTCTAAGAAATCACAGTGAAGGAATAGAAACTGTTTTGAGAAAAAAATCCTGACCAATTACTGTTACTTGGCAACTTGTTTAGTCTATGTTCAAAATAATTTTATTCACCTCTGATTTAACTAATTTTTTGGGGGGTTTAATTGCATTCAGAGGACATTTTATTAGGTATGACTGTACTCCTGCTTATTAATGCAAATATCTAATCAGCCTAGCATTTGGCAGCAATTTAATGCATAAAAACATGTGGACATGGTGAAGAGGTTTAGTTGTTGTTCAGACCAAATATCAGAATGGGGAAAAATATGATCTAAGTGATTTTGACCATGGAATGATTGTTGCTGCCAATTGGAGCACTTTGATATGTCAGAAACTTCTGCTTTCCTGGAATCTTCACACACAACATTCTCAAGAGTTTCCAGCGAATAGTACGAAAAATAATAAACCTCCAGTGAGAAGCAGCTTTATGGGCAAAATGCCAGTTAGTGAGAGAGGGCAGAGGAGAAAGGCCAGAATGGATCAAGTAGAGAGAAGGGCAACAGTAACTGAAGACCTCATAATAACCTCATATTACATCAGTAATGCGCAGGAAAGCATATCAGAATGCACAACATATCAAATTTTGAAGTAGATGCGTGTCTCTTCTCTTTCCTTTAGTCCAGATGAAGGTTCCCAACCCATAACATTTTCCTCCATAGATGCTGTCTGACCCACTACATTCTTCCAGTTTCTTTATGTATTGCTCCCAATTCCAGCATTTGCCATTTCTTGTATAGCCACATTTTTAATTAGTCTCATGAGTTTAATTGGAAATATGCTTATGACTTTAAAAACTATTTTACCAAATGTTTTTTTTTCAAGTGCAAAAGGTAAATGCTTTTGAGAAAACAGTGCACAATTTATTTGGTCGCTTTGTTTTAGTAAGAGACGAAACCATTTTACCCTTGGGCAGTTGTGAAGGCTGGTTTTATTTGTTCAGTCAATCACATAATTTATATGTCTTGAAATTATGCAGTCCGCAGAGCAACACATGATTGGTCATTTCATGAGTAAATAAGAAAGCATTTGCAGTGGATGGCCAATTCTATGCCAGTCTGCAAGAGTGAGAACAAATTTCTCCAGAGATTTCATGGAGTAAAGCAGAAATATGCATAAAATGACTTAATTTTCAATTAGTTCACTTTGAATTAGTACTGCATAAATGTCTTATGTTCAATTAGAATGTCATTGCAACTGCATGACCACTTCACTCAATGGAAAGATATATTTAAAAAGACAATAGGTCAGAACATTATAGTTCCAAATCTTCAATCATTTTCATTAAGCGTAGTTTACTGCTGGAGTCCAGAGGCACAGAAACGTCACTACAAAATTAGCTGAGCTATCAGCAGAATATTACACTCAAAATGGAGAACTTTTTAATATGGAGTGGAAATAAATTGGGTTATTTAATTGGGATCAGTTACCTTACCCTGAGGTGGTGGTGTTGGTGGTTGACATCCATTAGTCTCAAAGGACAATGGGTGATGATGATGATCACCAGAAGCCTGGGCAGAAGGTATGGAGATCCTGAGATGCCTACTCATCAAGATTCCCCCTCACAGCCTCACCAGTGTAGTTCCAAGAAAAGCTCATGAAGCAGTATGATTGCCGTCAGCTTGGCTGCAGGAGCTGCTGGAGGGGTGTTCATTGACATCCAGCCACCTTTGGGCTCCACTCCAGATATGCTGTCTGGGTTCAATCCCTTAGCCTTCGTCTGCCCCGAGGCTGTCTACAAGGCAGTAGGGATATTTACCCATAGCTGGGGATATAGTTCATGAGCAACAAGTTGTGTGTGCACATTGGTGGGCCTGCATGCTATGTATGCAAGGGCCAGATCTTCTCCCCGTCTTCTGTAATTCAGACGGAGTTTGAATGGAGTTCAGCTTCTGTGTGGCCCTGAGGTGAGCAGGCATCTGCAGTTTTTGATAGGTCCAATTCACATGAGAAAAGACTCTAACTCTATCTTTCTGTGGCCAAATAGCTAACTGTGTACTTTCAATAACTTCACTTTAGTTTTCAAAATGCCAGTAAGTTCTGCACAAATACAACACACCAACTTCAGAGGACAGTCGGTTACAAGTCAGAGTATAAAGGAATGCATACCCGATATTACATAAGCATATACAACCAACTAGCCACTTCATTAGGTAGCACCTGTACCTAGTAAAGTTGCCACTGAATGTAGTTTCATGGTCTTCTGCTGCGGTTGTCCATCCTCCTCAAGGTGCTACATGTTGTGCATTCAGAGATGCTTCTTTGCACAGCACTGTTGTAAAGTGTGGTTATTTGAGTTACTTTTGCTTTCTTGTCAGCTGCATCCATTCTGGCCATTCTCCTCTGACCTCTGTCATTAAGAAAATGCTTTTACTCACAGATTGTGCTGACTGGAGGTGATATCTTTGTTTTTAGCACCATTCTTAGTCAATTCTAGAGACTACTGTGTTGAAAATCTACAGAACAGTAACTGGAAACAGGATCACTCCAGAACTTATCCCTTGGAAAGTGTGTGGTGAATCTACTGTACATTTTCATAATCAAGATTCTCAAAGTCCAGAAAAGTGTAGAAACAGATGTTCATCTGAAACTACCAGGCTGAGTGGAATGCTGGTACACTTCAATTACTGTTGAACCATTCACGGACACACATCCCACATCCTATTCAATGTTGTCATAATACATTGTGCAAGGTACAGTAGGTAACTAACCACAATGATTCCAAGACAGCATTAATAAACCAATTAGAATATATTTATGTTTGAAGGCACCTTAATTGTTCTTTTTTCTGGATTAACAAGAGGATGAAGCAAAGGGGAAGGGCACAGTCTAGTCAATGACTATCAACCCTGAAGTGTAAGGAATTATTTTTCAATAAAAATCAAGTTGGAAGGTCACATTAATAATACTTATTAAATGAATAAATAGCAAGACTTCTCAGCAATAGCCAGGGGCAGTAATAGTCTTCTCTTCTGTCTTTTTAAACTAATCAAAATGTCAAGAAAAGGCAAGCAAAAACTCATTATAATTCCACCTTGAAGAGCTCTTAGTTAGCAAGCTTTTACACTTTTCATGAACTAACTTAAATATGCAGTTTTAAAGGTTGCCATGTGCTTTTCATCATCCTTGTCTAAATTACTTCAACTCGATAATGATCTAATCACAAAGGATAAGGCATACTATCCAACTACTCCTTAATCATATATTATACTTGTGATCCTTCCTTAGATTTGGCTTTACTCAAGTTGTTCTTTTTTGACAACTCCAACTGCTATCATCTGACTTGACTGTCTTCAATGTTTTAATTGAAGGATTCCAGTTCTGCTTCCAGTATGCCAGCCAGGATAAGATGTTTATTTCCTTTATCCAGAGGAAACGTGGTTCTGTAGGTGCAACCTCTTGTTTTAGAATCTGTATCAGAAATTCATCTGTTAATGTTTCTCAATTTAAAGAAAAATGTGTTACAGCATCCTTCTGTTCTTCCTTATATGATAACCTCCCTGATCATAATATTTTAGCTATTGCTATTACTTTTTGTTTAATATCTCTCTTCAGTCTATTTAATTTGACTTCTACCAAGTAACCCATAATGTAATTTCTAAAATATTAAATAAATTGTACATGCAGTCAGAAGTGTATCTTATGCTGTAGATTTAAGTACGTTTCTACAAGCTGTTTCAGATTCAAATTCAGATTTGTTTATTAATCACATGTATATCAAAACATTCAGTGAAATGAATTATTTGTTTTAACAGCCAATACGACCTGGGGATGAGCAAGTGCCACCACACACATTCCGGCGCCAGCTTAGCATGCCCACAATGGTTCAGCAGAACATCAAGCAGCAACAGCAACACATTAATGAAACAAAGCAACAATAGCTAAATATGCCTCCTTTCTCCCTCCCTCACACCTGTACACACACACACACACACACACACACACACACACACACACACACACACACACACACACACACACACACACACACACACACACACACACACACACACACACACACACACACACACACACACACCTACTCGATGATGGCTGCCCTCCTTGCCTCTACCCTCCAATTCCTGGCTCGGATTCGCTGGCTCATGGATGTTGTAAGACTGACTTCCAAACATGGCGGCCCATGGACTTCAGCCAACAAGCCTCGACTTCTGGACTTGCCAAAATCTTTGGGCTCCAACCTTCAGTCTCAACCCCAGACCTCACTGTTCATGGGACTTGAACACCAGGCTTCATATTCTGGACAAGCACAGACCTCTGACTCAGGACTCAGTGAACAAGAGAGCTACCCCTAGCCCATACTTGCATACATCGAGCCTCTGGCTTCTGGAAATGCTGACCCACCAGCTTTGACTATCACACCTTGAATTCTGGACTTGTTGACTTTGATCTTTGGTATGACTCTTGGACTTGCTAATCAAACTCCTGACTCGCAAGTAACCTCTAACCCCAGGACTCACTGACTTAGAGTGGCTCACTAATCCTTGTGCCTCCTGCCCACACAGACCTCCAGTCCTAGGACTCATCAAGTACTTGCTGACTGGAGAGGACCCATGCCCTTGTTCACTGGGCCCACTGATTTTGGTCTATGATCGCAGGCATCACTGCTGTAATGTAAGTCTCAGTGTTTGCCAACCCAATTTCTGTCCATTGGCATCACTGGCCTTCTCCTATTATGCACTTCAACCTGGAGTCTGGCTTCTGCCCTGACTCTTCATTTATTTCCACTTTCCTCTTATTCCTGTTCCTAAAGCCTAACCTTGAATGCATCACCTCCTACAAAGCAAAACCAAGCAACACAAATGGCAACAGATTCTCGATGGCAGATGAACTCAATGCCTTTTATGCTCTCTTTAACTTATAGACAGAACGTGGAGGCCACTTCACAAACTCGCTCAGCCTCTGATGACGCTGTGATTTCAGCCTCTGAGGCTAATATGAGAGTATCCTTCAGGAAGGGGAACCCATGGAAAGAATCTGGCCCAGATGGTGTTCCTGGTCGCGTAATGAAGACCTGAGCTAATTAACTGTCTGGTGTGTTTACCTCATGCTTCGGCATTCAGCAGTACTCAGCTGCTATAAATAGCTTCAATCATATCAGTGCCCAAGAAGTATGGGGAAACTTAACTCAATGACTATCACCCAGTGGCACTTACAGCCATTGTGATAAAATGCTTTGAGAGGTTGGACATAAACCATACCAACTCCTGCCTGAGAAATGACTTGGTTCCGCTCCAATCTGCCAATCAATGCAACAGATCCAGTAAGATGGTGGCGTATGCAAACACAGTGGACTCGGGGACCAACCAAAGGAGCTTTTTCCTTGCAAATTTTGTTTTTTTTATGATTCAAAGACAATTCTAGTCCAAGAACATTGGGTACTGCAGGGCGACTCCATCAGTGAGCTGCTCATTGTTCAGAGTGGCTGAACTAGTGTCGGCAGTGGAACCGGATGAGGTGTCGAGGGGCCGGCCAGGATTTTGGAGAAGGAGACAGCTGGGATATTTGAGAAGGAGCCGGCTGAGGTGAGAACATTGACTTCTCTAACTTCCGTTAATGCCCCTCCTCCTCTTCTTAACCCATCCCTGACATATTTAGTTTTTTTTTCCCCTCCCCTTTTTTTCTCTCTGCCCATCTCTCTACCTGTTCTCCATCTCCCTCTGGTGCTCCCCTCCCCCTTTCTTTCTCCCTAGGCCTCCCTTCCCATAATCCTTTCCCTTTTGCCAATCACCTTTCTGGCTCTCAGCTTCACCCCACCCCCTCCAGTCTTCTCTTATCATTTTGCATTTTCCCTCCCCCTCTTACTTTCAAATCTCTTACTATCTTTCCTTTCAGTTAGTCCTGACGAAGGGTCTCAGCCCAAAACATCGAAAATGCTTCTCCCTATAGATGCTGCCTGGCCTGCACTTTGTGGATGTTGGAGGAGCCGTTTGGGGTTCAGAGGAGCTGACCTGGCTGCAGACCAAATTGCTGCCTGCTATTCAGAAACATTTTCATTGGAGCAGTAAAACCATGGGAGAGTGTCTCATACATTTCACTTGCGATTATAAGACAGTGATAATGTAAGCTGTAGGCCTGTTACCCTTGTCTAGTGGAAGGACAATCAACAAGGGAGCTCTGTTGTCTTGGTTGTAGCAAGAACTAGGCCGGCCTTGGACCTACCTGCCTGATGCTGCAGAGCAAATCTGTGACACTGTGGTGAAATACATATACCTGTCTGGACACGCCCCCTGCTGACTGCTCCTGTGGCTCCTCCCACAGACCCCTGTATAAAGGTGATTGAGGTCTGAGCCCGGCCTCTCAGTCTCCAGGATGTATGGTGGTCAACCACTGCTTGTTCATTCTTCCAGTCAATAAAATTGATGCACCATCAATAACTCACTCTGAGACGTAAAGGCGAGATATCGGCTTTTATTGACTGAAAGAATGAACATACAGTGGTTGACCACCATACTACATCCTGGAGACTGAGAGGCCGAGCTCAGGCCTCAAGGTCGATGATGGACATCCTGGTGGAGGGGCACAGGACTAGCTGCCTGTTCGACACGGGCAGCACTGATAGTTTTATTGACCCGGACACAGTGCAATGCTGTGGACTCGTGACACAGCTGGTAAGCCAGAGGGTCACCTTGGCTTCTGGGTCGCATTCCACAGACATCCGGGTGGGTTGTGTAGGGCACATTGGTGGTGCAGGGCACAGAATATTAGGACTTTGCGCTACTGGTCATGCCTCAACTGTGTGCACCTGTGCTATTGGGGCTGGACTTCCAGAGCCACCTCGAAAGTGTGACTATGGCATATGACGGGCCCCTCCCACCACTCACTGTCAGGAATCCTCAGTTTGGTGGCACTTCGCCTTATACCCCATTACTGCACACACACACACACACACACCGAACCACACGTCCTGCCCAGCGCCATGCCGACAGCTGCGCTACTGACACCACTTGCAGCCTCTCCACCCTCAAGATCCCTCCCCCATCGCTGTTCACCAACCTGACCCCAGACTGTAAGCCTGTGGCAACTAAAAGCAGGAGGTACAGCGCGGGGGACAGGGCCTTCATTCAGTCAGAGGTGCAGCAGTTGCTCGGGGAGGGGATCATCGAGCCAAGCACAAGCCCTTGGCAGTCCCAGGTGGTTGTTGTTCGGACTGGGCAGAAAAATAGGATGGTCGTGGACTATAGTCAAACCATCAATAGGTTCACGCAGCTTGACACGTACCCCCTACCCTGCATCGCGGATATGGTCAACCAGATAGCTCAGTACAAGGTGTACTCGACAATAGATCTGAAATCCGCTTATCACCAGCTCCCCATCCGCCCAGAGGACCGCCCCTACACCGCCTTTGAGGCTCTATCACTTCCTGCGCGTCCCATTTGGTGTCACAAATGGTGGCTCGGTCTTCCAGAGGGAAATGGACCGGATGGTGGACCAGTACCGACTGAAGGCCACATTTCCCTTTCTGGATAACATCACCATCTGTGGTCGCGACTGGTTGGATTACGACGCCAACCTCCAATGATTTTTCCAAGTGGCCGAAGCTCTGAACCTTACTTATAACAGGGACAAGTGTGTGTTCGGAACCACCCGACTCGCTATCCTTGGGTATGTCGTGGAAAACGGGGTCATTGGCCCTGATCCTGACCGTATGCCCCCCCTGTTAGAACTCCCTCTTCCCACCACTCTCAAAGCCCTCAGACGGTGCCTGGGTTTTTTTCCTATTACGCCCAATGGGTCCCTCATTACGCAGACAAGGCCTGCCCCCTGGTCAAGTCTACCACTTTTCCCCTCTCTGCTGAGGCCTGTGCGGCCTTCAGCCGCATTAAAGGGGACATTGCCAAAGCAACGATGCATGCGGTGGATGAGACCATTCCCTTCCAAGTCGAGAGTGACTCCTCCGATTTCGCTCTGGCTGCTACCCTCAATCAGGAAGGCAGGCCAGTAGCATTCTTTTCTCGTACCCTTCAAGGCTCTGAAATTCGGCACTCCGCGGTGGAGAAAGAAGCCCAGGCCATAGTGGAAGCTATTAGGCACTGGAGGCACTATCTCGCCGACAAAAGGTTCACCTTGCTGACCGACCAGCGCTCGGTTGCGTTCATGTTCAGCAACCAACAGCGGGGCAAAATCAAAAATGATAAGATTTTGCGGTGGAGAATAGATCTCTCCACCTACAACTATGATATCCTGTACCGGCCTGGAAGGCTCAATGATCCCCCTGATGCCCTATCCCGGGGAATGTGTGCTAGCGCACAGCTCGACCAACTATACGCCCTCCATGCACATCTTTGCCATCCGGGGGTCACCTGATTTTACCATTTCGTGAAAGCCCGGAACCTGCCGTACTCCCTGGAGGACATCAGGACGATGACCAGGGACTGCCAAGTCTGCGCTGAGTGCAAACTGCACTTCTACCGTCCTGAAACGGCGCAACTTGTCAAGGCCATCTGCCCTTTGGAGCGACTGAGTGTTGACTTTAAAGGCCCCCTTCCCTCCACCGACCGCAATGTCTATTTTCTCAAAATTATCGACGAGTACTCGCGGTTCCCCTTTGCCATTCCCTGCCCCGACACCACTACCACGTCCGTCATAAAAGCCCTGCGCCAGCTCTTCACTTTATTTGGATATCCCTGCTATATCCACAGTGATAGAAGGTCCTCTTTTATGAGTGACAAGCTGCGCCGGTACCTGCTAGCTAGGGGCATTGCTACTAGTAGGACCACGAGTTATAATCCCCGGGGAAATGGACAGGTGGAGAGGGAGAATGCCACAGTGTGGAAGGCCACACTTCTAGCCCTTAAGTCAAAAGGGTTGCCGGTCTCTTGATGGCAGGAGGTCCTCCCTGAGGCACTCCACTCTATCTGCTCCCTGTTATGTACGTCCACCACTGCCACCCCTCATGAGCGCCTATTCTCTTTTCCCAGGAAGTCTGTCACTGGGACCACCCTACCAGTTTGGCTGACGTCCCCAGGGCCAGTGCTGCTCTGGAAACATGTGAGGAGTAATAAATACTCCCCGCTGATCGAGAGGGTTCGCCTTCCACATGCGAACCCCTAGTAAGCCTACGTGATCTTACCTGATGGGCGGGAGGACACGGTCTCTGTCCGCGACCTGGCACCCGCAGGAGCAGCAGACCACTACCGCAAACACTCCCCGGTAACTATGAACCCTGTACCCTGAGGTGACACTGCGCACACCAAGCCCTACACAGACTCCTCACGACACACATATACCGGGCGTCTCGCACATGCGTGAGGGATCACTGACGCCTCGTGGACTGACACCTCCAGTTAGGCCGGAACCAGCAGAACCTCCGTCTCCGGTGCAATCACCACCATCTGTGCAATCACAGCCGGTACTACGTAGATCGCAGTGACAAATTCGACCACCTGATAGACTTAACCTGTAAATATACTTGTAAGAAACTTCGCCATATGGGGACTGTTTTTAAAACAAAGGGGGGGGGGGGTGAATGTGGTGAACTACATATACCTGTCTGGACACGCCCCCTGCTGACTGCTCCTGTGGCTCCTCCCACAGACCCCTGTATAAAGGCGATTGAGGCCTGGGCCCGGCCTCTCAGTCTCCAGGATGTAGTATGGTGGTCAACCACTGCTTGTTCATTCTTCCAGACAATAAAAGCCAATATCTCGCCTTTACGTCTCAGAGTGAGTTATTGATGGTGCATCAGACATGAATGCGCTACATCATGGTTGAGCTTTGCTGGGATCTGGCCTTGCTCACGGATACTACCCTCTTGTGTCTGAGCGGTGGAATGACAAGCTATATTGCATGCATCTATACACTGTAGGAGTCCGTAATATTGATTGCTGAACATTGCCTCTCAGGATCTTGAACTATATAGTTGTTTTTTCTTCTCAAGTGAATATGCTTCTTTGAATTTGTTACTCACTTGTTTTGAATGCTTGATTACTTTTTTTGAATGTTTTGCATCTTGGCTGCAGAAGAACACTGTGTTGTTCAGCTGTATCTATGTATGACTTGAATGATAATTAAATTTGATTTGATTGTTGAACAGATCAGCAGTAGATGACATTCCGCTAGCTCTTCACTCAGCTCCGGAACATCTGGACAATGAAAATGCATTCATCAAGATGCACTTCATTGACTACAGCTTACCATTTAACAGTATCATCCCCTTGAAACCAATTAAGAACCTCCAAGACCTAGGCCTCAATATCTCCCTGTGCAACTAGTTCCTTGATTAACTCAATTGCAGATCTCATTCAATACAGATTGGCAACAATACCTCCTTCACAAGCACCATCTGCAAAGGTACACTTCAACACTATGTGCTTAGCCCCCTGCTCTAATCCTTTTATAACAGCTCCAGTGTCATATTTAAGTTTGCTGATGACACTATTGTTGTTAGCCAAATCAAATGTGGCAACAAATCAACGTATAAAGGGGAGATTGAAAATCTGGCTGAGTGGTACCAGAATCACAACCTGTTACTCAATGTCAGCAAAACAAAAGAGCTGATTATTGACAACAAGAGGAAGAAACATGAACCAGTGCTCATTTGGAGATCAGAGGTGGAGAGGCTTAGTAACTTTAAATTCCTTGGTATTATCCTTTCAGAGAATCTCTCCTGTGACCAGCACATGTTACCACCAAGAAGACACAACACCTTAACTTTCTTATAAGTTTGTACAGGTGGGCATGTCATCTAAAACTTTGACAAACTTGTGTAGATACAAAGTCAAGTGTATCCTGACTTGTTGCATCATGACCTGGAATGGAAGCACTAATGCTCAAGAATGGAGATGTCTACTAAATAGATGGCTAAAGCCCAGTCCATCGCAGGTAAAACCTTCCCTATCATTGAGCAAATCTACAAGGAGACACTGTGACAAGAATGCAACATCGATTATCAAGGACCGCCACCATGACCAGGCTTTCTTCTCATTGCTATCATCAGAAAGGAATTACAGGAACCTTAAGTTCTACACCACTGGGTTCAGGAACAGTTATTACATTTCAACTATCAGGCTCCTGAAGCATCATGGATAACTTCACTCACCTCAAATCTGACCTGGTTCCACAACCTATGGACTCACTTTCAAGGACTCTGCAGCTCATGTTTTCATATTATCATAATAAATAAATGTTTAATGTTATTCTCCCAGTTTGCCTTCTTTTTCACATTGTTCATTTGTCAGAATTTGCTTGTGTGTAGCTTTTCATTGATTCTATTGTATTTCTTTGGTTACTTGTGAATGTCCACAAGAAAATTAATCCCAATATCATATACCTTAAAACATAATTTATAAATTCATAACATAAAACTGAATTTACTTTTACTTTCTAACCTGTCCCCTAACTCCCAATAGGCAAATGTTGTTGGCTGGGAGCTTCAGGAGAATGAATTGGTGAGTAAGATATGAACAGTTTTATTCAGATAGAATTGTAATGGTTTTGGGTTTGCTAACCACAAAGATCTAAACACAAATGAAGACATTAAGTCCCTTCTGATATAAAGAGCCAAAAGTACCATCACCAGAGGGAGGTTATAATGTAACTACTCCATCTTCAAAGACTAATTTACTTCCCTGTTTATTTTCCATGATAACTTCAGCTGTCAATACCCGCTATTTGAACAGTGCATCCCTGCTGCCTACCATATAACCATATTACAATTACAGCATGGAAACAGGCCATCTTAGCCCTTCTAGTCCAGGCCAAACCAAGGAGAAGATACCTCCAGCTAACAAAATCATTTAAAAAAGTTTATTTATTTTCAGTGATACACGTTTAAATCCAAACATTTATAAACACATTTAAAATTTACAAATGATTTCTATCTCAAACGTTTCCAAATTAGAAACCATTTTGAAAACACAACTACAATTTGTATAAACTAAAATGACATACCAATAATACAGACAAATGAATTGTCTGTCATAGAAACCAACGCCAGAGAAATGGATCCTAGTTCACCCAATGTTTCTTTCATTCTTTTGATAGACCTTACTACGTTCCTAATAAGCTTGAACTGTTTTCTATATTTATACAGTTTATTAGCCACTTGGCTGACTTCACATATATATGATATTTCCTTAGATATTCTTTTTACATAAAAGGTCTAAAAGCCTCTTGAAGACACAGTTTATAGCTACCCACAATCGATGCTGTAAAGCTAACTTCCACCTATAAACACTTATTGATATGCTAAATGATGTCATCCATCAGGTCTGCACATTTCCTTCAACTAAGCAACTTAGTCAGCGTAGTCTATTTTGAAACAAGCCAAATTAAGTAACCCATTGATTTATATTGCATCCCTTGAGCAGCAATAAACAAGATTCAGTGTCCAACATCCAACTTTCCACAGAGCATCTGTTATATGCAGAGCTTGTTTGCAAAACTGTGTTTTCAAACCTCAAACTGCTTACTGCTTACTATGTAAAAATTAAGAACTGAAGCCTCACTCCTACTTACTACAGAAGCTAAACAAAGGATACATTTGGAAGTTTAACTTACATTTGTTTGATCTTGACAAATGGTAGCTGCTGTGTTCAGAAAGCTGAGCTTGGAAAAACACAAGGCCCACTGGACCAGGAAGCAAATATTTATCACACAACGATGTTTCAATCTGAATCAAATTGTTCATAACTTTGGAAGATGGGAACAATGGAAAAATACAGAATTCATTGTTTCAGCTAATAACTTCAAATTTCTTAAATATAATTCCGGCAAGAGCACGTGGCCTGACTGATCTGAGCAAATTACCAAGGCTGAGTTGGTCCTGTTGCTCATGGATGAGGTTCTGTGCAGAATTTGAAGAATATTTGTGCACAGGTTACTAGTAGCTAGCTTTAGAGATGTCACCGACTTTTATATCTGCAGACTCCATCAAATTAGAAAGGAATTCATAAATTTAGCACAATGAACGATTTGTAAACTGCAACTATGTTTGAATCAATGCAGAAATACAAAATGTAATGTTCATTCAAGATTCAAAGTCATTTAAAGTAATTTTCAGTACACAAGTGTAAAGGAGAACAACAAAATTGTTACTCTAGATAGATCTGATACATCATAAAAAGACCAATAAAATAAAGAACACAATAAGAAAAAGGACACAACCAATATAAGTACATAATATAGCTTATATACATAGATTGATTGTATGTCCATAAAGTGATTCTAGGCACAGGTAACTCCCGGAATCAGAATTAATTTTAATATTACTGGCATATATTAAGAAATTCATTTTTGCATCAGCAGTATATTGCAATGCATAATAATAAAAACTATAAATTACATATTAATAAGCTCATAAGGTTTCAACAGGTTTCAATTGAAAAGGTACATTTAATCTCAGAGAAATGTACAATATACATCCTGAAATTCTTTTTCTTTGCAAACACCCACAAAAACAGAAGAGTGGCCCAAAAAATGAATTGTAATTAAAACAATAAAACCCCAAAGCCCCCCAAACTACCCCTTCCATGCACAAACAGCAGCAAGGTAACAACCACCCACCCACAAGCAAAAAATGTCCCTCCACCGAGCACTCAAGCATGCAACAAAGCATCAATAAAGGCACAGACTTGCAGTAACCCAAAAACTGCATGTTCATCCAGTCATTTGACATACCACAGACTCTCTCTCTAACAAGGGAAAAAGAGATGTCCCCATTTCACAGCGAGAGGGGAGACATAACAAAACAACTCTCTAATTTATGGTGTTAAAAGTCTGTTGCATCACTTTTTCCGAGCTCTGTTCCTCTGGGCACAGAGCCAGCAGCAAACCTGCTGCTTCCGATCTTCCTTGTTCTCCTGCGACGCATCAGTCAGCGGCACCCGTATTGAATCAGCCTTGATATTTGTCAGTGATATTCTATAAGTATATAAAATATGTAAATAATAAGTAGTGTAGAAGGAGAAAAAAATAAAATACTGAGGTAGTACTCATGGGTTTATTATCCATTCAGAAATCTGATGTCGGAGGAGAAGAACCTTTTCTGAAACAGCAAATGCATGACTTCAGGCTCTAGTACTTCCTCCTTGATGGTAACAATGAGAAGAGGACATGTCCTGGGT
Source organism: Hypanus sabinus (assembly GCF_030144855.1). Taxonomy (NCBI): domain Eukaryota; kingdom Metazoa; phylum Chordata; class Chondrichthyes; order Myliobatiformes; family Dasyatidae; genus Hypanus; species Hypanus sabinus. Next base: position 40,566,361 of record NC_082719.1, on the reverse strand, counting down.
GATGGGTGTCTTTAATGGTAGATGACACCTTTTAGAAGCTTTGCCTTTTGAAGGTGTCCTGGTTACAGGGGAGGCTATTGCTCATGATGGAGCTGGCTGGGTTTACAGCTTTCTGTAGCTTTTCTGATCCTGTTCAGTGGGCCCTTGATACCAGATGGTGATGCAACCAGTTAGAATGCCCTCCAGGGTTCATCAGTATAAATTTATAAATGTAATTGTTGACATACTAATTCTCCTCAAACTCCTAATGAAATATAGATCCTGCTGTGTCTTCTTTGGAATTGTGTCAATATGTGGGTTCTAGGATAGATCCGCAGCAATGTTGACACCCAGGAACTTCAAACTGTTCACTCTTTCTACTCCTGGTGGTTCATTGTGGACTGTTGTGTGGCTCTCTTGACTTACTCTTCCTGAATTTCCTTGGTCTTATTGATGTTGAGTGCAATAATGTTTCTGCGGCTCCATTCAACCAGTTGACCTATCTCGCTCCTGTACACCTCCTCATCACCACCTGAAACTCTGCTGAAAGTAGTTGTATCAATGGCACGTTTATGGATGGTGCTTGAGTTGTACCTAGCCACAGTATCATAGGTGCAGAGAGAGTAAAGCAGTGGGCTAAGTACACGGCCTTAAGGTGCACAGGTGTTGATTGAGAGAGGAAGAGGTGTTGTTTCTGATTTGCATAGAATGTGGTCACCTGCTAAGGAAATCAAGAACCCAGTTGCAACAGGAAGTACGCAGGCCTATGTTTTGAAGTTTGTTGATTAGCACTGAGGGTATGATTGTGCTGAACACTGAGCTGAAATTAATAATAGGCAGCCAGATGTAGGTAATATTGTCCAGGTGATCTAAGTCCAAGTGGCGAACCAATGAGATTGCATTCTTTGCAGGCCTATTATGGCAATAGGCAAATTGGCAAATAGGCAAATAGGCAAGGTCCAGGCCCTTGCTTAGGCAGGAATTGATCCTCGCCATGACCAACCTGTCAAAGCATTTCATCACAGTAGATGTGAGTGCCATTGGGTGATAGTCATTGAGGCAGGTCACCTTGCTCTTTTTGGGGACTTGTATAATTGTCACCCTTTGAAACAGGCGGGAACCTGTAACTGCAGCAGTGAGAGGTTGAAGATGTCCTTGAACACACCCACCAAAGAGTTGGCACAAGTTTTCAGAGACACCTGATCAGGGCCTGACACGTTGTGAGGGTTCACCCTCTTGAAAGATGTTATGATGTCGGCCTCCAAGACAGCGATCACAGGGCCACCAGATGGTGCATGGATTTTTGTTCTCCTTTGCAAAGTGTGTGTAAAAAGCATTGAGCTCATCTGGGAGTAAGACATCACAGCCATTCATGATGTTAGGTTTTGCTTTTTAGGAAGTAATAGCCTACAAACACTGTCAGAGCTGACATGCATTCAATTCTGGCTCAAACTCAATCATATTTTTTGCCCTTAAAATAGCCATACCTGGACATCTTGTGGAATTCTGGATCACTGGTCTTGAATGACACAGATCTCGCCCTCAACTGTCTATGAGTCTCCTGGTTCATCCATGGCCTTTGGCTTGTGTATGTCTGGTATGCTCTTGAAGGCACACGCTTGTCCACACTGGTCTTGATGAATTTGGTGACAACTGTGGCATATTCATTAAGATTCAAAGATGAATGCCTGAATACTGCCCATTCCACCAACCTCCCTTAACCAAAGTTTCTTGGTCCTCACCATCGGTACTGCGGACTTTAATCTCTGTCTATATGCTGGGAGTAGAAGTACAGCTAAGCATTCAGACTTTCTAATGTGTGGGTGTAGGATGGCACAGTACGTGTTCTAGATGGTGACAAAATAGTGGCCATGTGTGTTTGCTCTTCTGGTTCCACAGGTGATATTTTGGTAGTAGAGGCTTAGAGAGTTCTTCAATCTAGCCTATTTGAAATCACAAAGATAGCAAAGGTATCAGAGTGTACACTTTTGTTCCTGCTGATAATGTTTCTCTGCTTCCCTAGTGCTGGCCTGAGGTGAAATGCACAATGGCTACCAAGATGATGGCAGAAATCTCTCTTAGCAGATAAAATGGACAATATTTGACCACGAGATGCTCCAGGTTGCGTGAGCAAGATTGAGGCAGAATAGCCACATTTGTGCACCATAATGAATTAATCATAAGTATACTCCATCTCCTCTGCTTGTAAGATACTGAGCCATCCTCTATTCACAGAGAATGGTGACGTATTGGGCTGCAGCACTGTGTCTGACATTCCTAGTGTGAGCCGTGATTCTATGAAGCAGAGTGCACAGCAGTCCCTGATGTCCCACTGCTATAACAATCTTGCTCTGAATCTTCAATTCTATTTTTACTGAGACTGTACATTCACAAGCAGAATAATCAGGAATGGCTATTTTCTAGCACCTTTCTGTATATATGCCCTTGAAGGCAGATAGGTTGGTGCTGGTGATGTATTGGGCAGTTTTGACTATCTATTAGAAAGCCTTCCTGTCCAACATTGTAAACTCCTCCTAGGTTTGGAACAACTTTAAAAAAAACTATTTTGGCTTGTATGTAAAAGGACTCCCTTACAATGACCTCATTCAAGTAGTCTAAATATTTCGTGCTAGCATCAAGAATGCTATAGAAACCATCAAAGAACGTGGCTCTATCCAGGTTTCCAGAGCTGCTTGAAAGAGGGGATTTGGCTTTCTAAGTTAGAGTTCTGTATCTTCATTTCCTCTCTATGAAATGGGAGCAAGAAGGTTCAGTCTTAATCTTGATGAATATAAATGCAAACAGAAGCAGTGCCAGTAAATTGGCAGATTTAAGCTTTAAAACCAAGCAGAAACAAAACATCTCAAACTTCAGCCTTATGTGAAAGATTCAGCTTTGCTTAAAATGAGAAATAGCCTACTGTTTTAGGAAGAAAGCCTGAAACATTACTATTTAAAATATTACATTCTTAATATAGCAACATTATAAGTAATTATTTGGAGTCCACTTGAAATCTCTAATGTAATTTTCTCAAACACTTTGCTTTGTATTTGTTAAAGGATGTATTATTTGATTTATTGATCATAAATAAGTCAGGATTGTCAGCAGGGAAAACAAATGTGAAAAATCAATATTTGTGAAGGAGATGTCACTCAGCATTAAAAGAATAGCTTCTTAGCATGTCAGATGAGTATTATTTATTATCGCACAGTTGAAATCCATCAAGTAAACTGACCAGCCTTCACACTGAGTTGATTTGTGTTTTGTTCAGTGAGGAGAAAGCAAAAATCTGCCAACATAAATCGAAATAATTAATACATGATATCCTGTGGCTTTGCTCTGTTTTTTTCAGGACTCAGGAATTCTCCATTTCAATACAATAACATGACAGCTGTGACTTGGGTACAGGATGTTTATTCTCACGGTGCTGTGCGAAAGTTTGAAGATCTAGCAGCAGGCAAGGTGAACAAATGTGGGTTTGCTGAGAGGAGAAAAAGCGTGGCTGGAAACATCATAGCAAGTAAGTTAAACATCTGAAAGAACAAGAAAACACTTGCAGAAGAGTATGATTACTGTCAGAGGCCAGTTAAATATAGAACATAGTACAGCGAAGTATAGGCCCATTGATCCACAATGTTGTGCAACCTTTGGGATCAATCTAACTCTTCCTTTCAACATAGGCCACCATCTTTTTATCATCCATATGTCTATCTAAGAGTTTCTGAAATGCCCCAAATGTAACTGTCTCTACCACCACCCCTGACAGAGCATCCCACACACTCACCACTCTGTGTAAAAAGTTTACATCCCACAATACATATCTTCAATTCCAGAATTAAGTCTCCTGTTATTAGCCACTTCCATCTGGTCAAAATGTCTTGAGCTATTCATTCAATCTATGCCTTTTATCATCTTGTACACCACTATCAAATCACCTCTCATCCTCCTTTGCTTCAAAGAGAAATGCCCAAGCTCAGCAACCTATCCTCATAAGACACGATTTTTAATCTAGTCAGCCTCCTTGTTAATAGAATCCTAGAGTTATAGAAAGATACAGCTCAGAAAAAGGCCCTTTGGCCCATTGAATCCATACTGAAACATTTAAACTGCTAACTCCCATTGACATGCACCAGGATCATATCCCTCTATACCTCTACTATCCATATCCCTATCTGAACTTCTCTTAAATGTTGAAGTCGAGATTGCATGCATCACTGTACTGGCAGTTCAATCCACACTGTCACAAGCCTCTGAGAGAAGAAGTTTCCTTTCAGGTTCCCCTTAAACTTTTCACCTTTCACTCGTAACGCATGAATTCAGGTTGTAGTCCCACCCAACCTCAGTGCAAAAAAACTGCTTACATTTAGTCTATCTATATCCCTCATAATTTTATATACCTCTACCAAATCTCCTCTCAATCTTCTACATTCCAAGGAATAAAGTCCTAACCTATTCAATCTTTCCTTATAACTCAGGTTTTCCAAACCCAACAACATTCTTGTAAATTTTCACTGTCCTTTTTCAACCCTATTTACATCTTTCCTCTGCACCCTCCCTAAAAGTCTACATACTTCCTATAAACCAACAACAGGATGGTACACAGTTGTGGATCTAAACTAACCAGTTGTCTTTTAATAGGTAGCACTCTTGTTGTGGATTCAGAAATTTATATCCTGTTAGAGAAATTCTGAATACAATAATCTAGGCTGACACTTCAATGCAGTTGAATGGGAATGCTGCTCAACTGAAGATGTCATCTTTTGGATGAGATTTTTAAGCAAATACATCACTGTTCTCTCAACTGGACTTATTAAAGTAAGAATAAAAACAGAACGTGCTAGAAAAGCTCTGCAGGTGTGCAAATAGAGAACAAGATAATGTTTCAGCTTTGGACCACTTTGTCAGAGCAGTCAATAATATTATGGGATCTTTCTGCAGGAGGAGCAAATGTGTTATCTACAGTGTTTTAGCCAATAATTATTCTTCATTTAACATAAATTAAAATTACCATCTAATGTCTTATGGAAATTTGCTATATGCAAGCACATGGCTGTTGCTCCTACATTAAATCATGTCAACAGTTGATTGAATGTAAAGTTTCATCAATTGTACTATGTAAGGCATGAAAAATTGTAAACAGATGCAAACCCTTTCTGCTTCAAATAGTGGAAATCCTATTCCTGAGGTTAATAGAAAATGTGAAGTGGAGCATAAGTATAAAAGGTCTGTTGCTTTTTTTCTTAAAATAACTTGTCCACCCACCCTGTGACCATTTGTCTGGTTCTTTCCTTAATTTACACTCAGAATTACAGGTTCCACTACATTTAATTTAGCGATAGCCATCAATGTAGACCATAAAACAAAGGAGCAAAAGTTGGCCATTCGGTCCATCGAGTCTGATCCGCCATTTCACCATGAGCTGATTCAATCTCCCCTTTAGTCGCACTCCACTGCCTTCTCACCATAACCTTTGATGACTGGCTACTCAGATACTTATCAATCTCTGCCTTAAATACACCCAATGACTTGGCCTCCACTGCCGTCTGTGGCAACAAATTCCATAGATTCACCACCCTCAGGCTAATTTTTTTTTTCGCATCTCTGTTCTGAATGGGCACCCTGCAATCCTCAAGTCATGCCCTCTTGTACTAGACTCCCCCACCATGGGAAACAACTTTGCCACATCCACTCTGTCCATGCCTTTCAACATTCAAAATGTTTCTATGATGTCCCCCCTCATTCTTCTAAACTCCAAGGTGTACAGTCCAAGAGCAGTCAAAAGTTCCTCATATATTAACCCTCTCATTCCTGGAATCATTCTAGTGAATCTTCTCTGAACTCTCTCCAATGTCAGCACATCCTTTCTTAAATAAGGAGCCCAAAACTGCACACAGTAATCCAAGTGAGGTCTTACCAGTGCCTTTTAGAGCCTAAACATCACATCCCTGCTCCTATACTCTATTCCTCCAGAAATGAATGTCAACATTGCATTCGCCTTCTTCACTACTGACTCAACCTGGAGGTTAACCTTAAGGGTATCCTGCATGAGGACTCCCAAGTCCCGTTGCATCTCAGAACTTTGAATTCTCTCCCTATTTAAATAATAGTCTGCCCATTTATTTCTTCTACCGAAGTGCATGACCATACACTTTCCAACATTGTAATTCATTTGCCACTTCTTTGCCCATTCCACTGATCTATCCAAGTCTCTCTGCAGACTCTTTGTTTCCTCACCACTACTGGCCCTTCCACCTATCTTTGTATCATCAGCAAACTTAGCCACAAAGCCATCTATTCCATAATCCAAATCGTTGATATACAATGTAAAAAGAAGCGGCCCCAACATGGACCCCTGTAGAACACCACTGGTAACCGGCAGCCAACTAGAATGGGATCCCTTTATTCCCACTCTCTGTTCCTGCCAATCAACCAACGCTCTATCCATGTATGTAACTTTCCTGTAATTCCATGGGCTCTTATCTTGTTTAGCAGCCTCATGTGCGGCACCTTGTCAAAGACCTTCTGAAAATCCAAATAAACAACATCCACTGCATCTTCCTTGTCTAGCCTACTTGTAATTTCCTCAAAAAATTGCCCTGAGTTTGTCAAGCAGGATTTTCCTTTAAGGAAACCATGCTGAGTTCTGCCTATCTTGTCATCTGCCTCCAGGTACTCCGTAACCTCATCCCTGACAATCGACTCCAACAACTTCTCAACATCGATGTCAAGCTAACAGGTCTATAATTTCCTTTTTGCTTCCTTGTCCCCTTCTTAAATAGTGGAATGACATTTGCAGTCTTCCAGTCCTCCGGAACCAGGCCAGAATCTATCGGCTTTTGAAAGATCATTGGTAATGCCTCCGCAATCTCCACTGCTACTTCCTTCAGAACATGAAGGTGCAGTCCATCTGGTCCAGGAGATTTATTCACCCTTAGACTATTCAGCTTCCTGGGTACTTACTCTGTCGTAATTGTGACTGCGCATATTTCTCTTCCCTGACACCTTGAATGTCTGGTATATTGCTGATGTCTTCCTCAGTGAAGACTGATACAAAATACTTGTTCATTTCCTCCGTCATCTCTTTATCTCCCATTACAATTTCTCCAGCATCATTTTGTATCGGTCCTTTATCTACTCTCACCTGTCCTTTGCTCTTTATATACTTGAAAAAGCTTTTAGTATCCCCTTTGAAATTATTTGCTTGCTTCCTTTCATAGTTCATCTTTTCCCTCTTAATGACCTTCTTAGTTTCCTTTTGTAAGCTTTTAAAAACTTCCCAATTCTCTGTCTTCCCACTAAGTTTTGCTTCTTTGTATGCCCTGTGCTTTACTTTTACTTTGGCTTTGACTTCTCTTGTCAGCCACAGTTGCATCCTTTAACCATTCAAAAATTTCTTCTTCTTTGGAATATATCTGTCTTGCACCTTCCTCACTTCTCGCATAAACTCCAGCCACTGCTGCTCTGCCGTCCTTCCCACTAGTGTCCCTTTCCAGTCAACCTTGGCCAGTTCCTCTCTCTTGCTACTGTAATTTCCTTTACTCCACTGAAAGACCGACACATCAGATTTCAGCTTCTCTTTCTCAAATTTCACAGTGAACTCAATCATGTTGTGATCACTGCCTCCTAAGGGTTCCTTCACTTCCATCTCCCTAATCACCTCTGGTTCATTACACAATACCCAATCTAGTACAGCCAATCCCCTAGTGGTGCCAGAGTGGTCATCAACTTGAGCTGGGAAACATGAAACAGACAGACAGACAGACAGACATACTTTATTGATCCCGAGGGAAATTGGGTTTTGTTACAGCCGCACCAACCAAGAATAGTGAAGAAATATAGCAATATAAAACCATAAATAATTAAATAATAGTAAGTTAATCATGCCCAATGGAAATAAGTCCAGGACCAGCCTATTGGCTCAGGGTGTCTGACACTCCAAGGGAGGAGTTGTAAAGTTTGATGGCCACAGGTAGGAATGACTTCCTATGATGCTCAGTGTTACATCTCGGTGGAATGAGTCCCTGGCTGAATGTACTCCTGTGCCTAATCGGTACATTATGGAGTGGATGGGAGTCATTGTCCAAGATGGCATGCAACTTGGACAGCATCCTGGACTGGGTGGATCTTCATTGATGATGGGAAGCACAATCTATATGAGACCCTATTGATAGCCTTCTCCACTACTAATAATCCCATGTAGCATAGGGCCAACTTGTGACTCTTGAGTTTCAAGGGAAGACCCCTCACTGCCAACCAGACTTTCTCCTCTGGCTTGAGAGGCTTCACCTGCGAGCAGAGCCAATCATATTGTTTCTGAGTGTGCATCAGAGAAGCCCTGGCTCATCTCCACATGTACTTGCAGCATTAGAGCATTGGACCAACTTTTCAAAAGCATGAAATCCCACATTAATCTCTTGGTCAGGGAAGAGTGGTGGCTGAAATCACTTCTGGCATTCAAAGTGGGGCATGCCTGTGGAGGATCAATGGAGATTATTATGGGATATCTCTGCCCAATCCATCTGTGAGCTCCAGGATGTGGGTTTGGAAGAAACAAGGCCATTCTATTCCTAGACATCCAACCAGATGGGAGAAGTGACCCCATTCCATGTTTTGGTTCACACTGTGGCAAGGACAACCAGCCAACTGGGAGGTCTCACACGGGTCCGTACCTGACTGTTGGGCAGCTCTCACTTCCACTTTGGTTCCGCAAATCAGCAGAGCAGGAATGCCTGAGTCTGGAAGGATGAGCTCTGGATTGGCATTGTCCTCAGACATGTCGAACTGCTGGGAGAAAGCATTGGCCTTGACCTCTTGCTGTTGGGACAGTAGCTGAAGGTGAAATTAAACCAGCTGAAGAAGAGAGCCCAGTGGGCTTGACAGGATTTGAGTCTCTTATCACCCCAAGTGTAGAATACATTCTTGTGATCTATTCATATCAAAAAATACGATCTCTGCCACTTGCAGCCAGTGCCACCATGTTTCCAGGGCCTCCTTAACAGCTAGAAGTTCTTGGTACCCGACATCATAGATACACTTGACAGGAGTCAAGCAAAGGGAAAGAAAGGCATGTGGTGCACCAATTATCCACAGAAGAGCTCTGGAAAATTACAGCTCAAGTGCTGATATCTGATGTATCCACATCACCAAGGGCAGGATGTGTTTGAGTGTTGCAGTACTGAGGCGGTGATGAAGTGTCGCTTTAGTTCCGAGAATGCTGTGTATTTAAATATCATTAAATGGCCTTTACCTCTTGGTCATATGTGAAGTAATATACTGGAACCCTTACAGCTTGCCTCTGGCAAAGCGATTCTTCCTGTCCACTTAAACATTCACTCTGACTGCATTGCAGATTAAGTGAATATAGATATACATTTATATCAATGTATTTAAAGAATAACTTGTAGAAATGATTAATAGCACCCTAACCAAACTGAAAGATTCTAGTCCAAATATTAAGGGTAAACTAATGGAGTACCCCTTGAAATGGATCCCTCTATATTTGAACAAAAATATAAACACTGTTATATCATTGTATGATTCCAGTCATGGGAACATGGCATGGAAACTGTTGGACTCGAGCATTTTGAAAAAAACCATTTTGTTAATGAAGACTTCACAATTAGACAGATATCTTATTGTATGTTCCCTTTATGGCCCACAAGTACCAAACTGTAAAATGAAAATTACTTCAGAACTATTGGTATCCATGTGGATTCAATTATACCTCAAATAGAATTTAACTACAAGCTGAAAATGGGGAAACAAGCCTATAACAAATTTTACTGTTGGAGACCAATTGATAATGTTAAATTTTGGTTTATGCAGTCAATATTACTCCCAAAAAGACAGGGTCACATGCACAGACAAGCCTTCAATTATTGTTGTGTATTTAGTCACATGGTGTTATCATCAGATCAGCAGGCAAAAAGAGAAAAAAATGCACTTAGGCCCAAAACAATTTTTATTACTTAAAAAAATAGAGTAAAGCTGCCTGTACAGCTATGCCTTGACAGCGCTCACTCACATAATAGCACTGATGTAATCCTTTGGCTCATCCAGAACAAAGAAACTGTTGTTCACAAAAGGGTTCAGAAATACTGCTATCAAGGATCACCCACTTTTAAAATTTTATACAGAAAATTAGTCTTGGAGTAATTTGATGATTCAATGTATTTTGTGTATCTCAAGACAGAACCTCCAGTCCAGTTTTATGGTAAAATTTATGATGAATGCAACAAAGAATGTTTTAGGAGTACTTGATAATAGCTCAAATAAACACAGTCAAATTAAAAGAAAATTTCTCTATACATTCTGACAGCCACTGAACTGACACGATTAGATGAGTAAGGCGCCTCCTTTTGCAATTTTCATTTGCAGACTCATACTAGCTTAATGCTCGATCTGAAACAATAACTGACACCTTGCCAGCCGTTGAAAATTTGGCTTCCTCAGCAGCAAATACAGGTTCTGGGTGGATTAGCACTACCTTAAATTGGATTACAGGTTTTTTTTGCAGTTTTCTAATGGACAATTTCCCCTAGCCATTGGAATTATTTTTATCGTAATACTCTTTTTGCTGAGATGTTGAAGCCTGCAAGGATAGAAGTTTGGCAAGATCTGTTTTTTTGTATATCGGCTTCACTCCTAGGACTCAATTTATTCCAATAGCTCACCTGCACTCCTATGTGTTATGGCTTGTATGACTACTTTGCCATCGATTGTCTCATACTCACATGTTACCTATTTCTCTAGTTCATCCTTAAACCTGGAAGAGTGAACAGCAGAGGCTGCCCTGATTGTGTTATCTTTGTTCCTCTCCTTTTCATAGTCCTTGTCACTAATGCATGTTTCTTGCCTTATCTTGAGGGAGGGGTACAGGGATGTGCCTGTCATGAATAATTGGTCTAATAATACAATCTCATGGAAAGATAGATCAACAAATTTTATTTTTCACTAACCTATTTGGATGTTGCATATGTACTTCTTAACATGGGTAACATTTATATATATATGGTTTAGTTAGATTTTATATAATGTACTTTGAAAATGTGTCATTTATTGCTAGTGATGGCATTATACTATCATAGTTGCCACTCAGAATCAGAATGATGTTTAAAATCACTGGCATCTGTCGTGAAATTTAATGTATTGTGACAGCAGTCCATTGCAGTACATAAAAATAAAAACTTTAGGATATATGCATACATAAAAAGAATATTACATTATTTAATTAGTGCAAAAACAGAGGAAAAAATACTGAAGTCGTGTTCATGGGTTCATTGTCCATTCAGAAAGCTGTTGGCATTTAAAATATCTATTTTTCTATATCTTTTATACAATGGTAAAAGTCTTATCAGGAGATAGAACTTGTCAAGTCTTGTCATGAGACTGAACTATTTGAATGTGTTTTACTTACTATTTGGGCATAAATATATATTGTATATGTGGTCCTCCTACTCGACTGCTCTTGCAGTGCATTGTGTACGAAGCTAGGCAAACACCTTCTCAGAAATCACCCAAGCAGGAAGCTTTCTTCAGGGTTATTAATGTGAAAACTTTGTGAAACTGCAGAAAGTTAAATAAAACATGTATTAGATTCAATACAGAGATATCCATTTAATATTTAATGTTACCAGAAAAATTTGCATATTGGCTGTCAAGCCCCATGGTTTGACAGAACAGACTGAGCAGCCTTGCCCAGTTAATGTATTCTGGGAAAACCTAATAGATGGGAAGAAGTGCCAATTCTCCTCAGGCAGGCACAATCCTTAATGAAGTAACAGGGAAGACTCAAACAATTATAGCATGAAACCAGGGTCATTACAATGTGAAGAAACTTGTACAGTGGGTATGGTAGTATCAGAATGTTCAGAAACAACACACCAATGGATATTCACTCCTATGGGAGGGCGATATCAAGCCCTTATGTTCTCTGGCATATTTTTCTGGGAACCTAGAATTAAAGATATTGACAGAATCCTTGACAGGAGAACTGTATTCATCCTTACTTTCGCAAAAGGTTTTTATGTATATTATTATGTTGTGAAATCATGTATCTAATGTGTATAATTTTCTATAACTAAAATATGAGATTACTAATCCTTAGGCAAAAAATGACAGCAATACACAATCATTGACTTGTTTATAAGATTTGTTTTCAGAAAGCCTGTGTGCACCTTATCTAAAGCAAAGTGGCATTCTTGTGAAAGAGTTGAACTACCTTCAGCTTATTGAGAGACATTGCCAGTTGACTTGATGAACTAATCATGACAGAGACTGCGGTTCAAACTTGTACCAAGGAAATTGCAAGAACTGTTTGTGGGGAAGATTGTTATGTGGAAGCAGGTTTACAAATTTGATAAGTGACACTCAAGACATTGTTTACTAATAAATTCATTAGTCATTTAACCATATATAACCATATAACAATTACAGCACAGAAACAGGCCATCTCGGCCCTTCTAATCCATGCCAATGCTTACACTCACCTAGTCCCACTGGTCTGCACTCAGCCCAAAACCATCCATTCCTTTCCTGTCCATATACCTATCCAATTTTACTTTAAGTGACAATACGGAACCTGCCTCTATCACTTCTACTGGAAGCTTATTCCACATTATTTAAAAATGACCAGTCAAATACTAAACTGGGTGACTAGCTCAACAAGTGCTCATCTAAACTTTCCTAAACTAGACAAAACTACAATTGTGAATGATTATTCATGCTTTAACTTAACTGGTTCACCATCAAGTCTCCTTAAGCTACACAATTACAAAATTAATTTTCAACAGATAATTAAACTCTTGCAGGCTTCAGGCCAGGTACAGGTATGGATTGTAACTGATGTTCTGATAACAAACTCTGCCATTTTCTTCAGGGATGATGCCTGAGCAAGTCTAGTCTGGTGGTATACTACCACAAGAAATCTGAGAAGAGTTTATTTGTCATATACACTGGGAAAGCACTAGATCCTTATTCAACAGATACTTAGCCAAGTGTGCTCATGGGCCCTCCGATATCTGCAGCATACTTTTCCAATAGTTCTTCAGCACTAGTTGCAACCTGAGTGTGAAGATGAGAGCTTGAAGACAAAGGGAAGCCCCTAATGCACGCAAAACCAGACACCAATGCCGAAGCACACATGGCGACCAAAGGGAAAGAGCTGCTGCATCTTTTGGACAGGCCTCCGATAATTGGCACATCACAAGCAGATTTCTATCAACAAGTAAACTAACCTTTCATATTTCAAAAATGGACTAATATGGACTTATAGTATGGATATTGATGCGTCACTGTTGTGTTTATGAAAAATTATAACGGTGACACTCTTTGAGGTTTGGGGAAAGTATATGGCTGTGATTGAGGAAGTGAATACGCTGAGAAGAAAAATCACACAGAGACATCCACATTGGGAAGTGCTCAATGAGTGCTTAGAGCATTGTATTAAAGAAAACCTTTCTAGTATAGGTAACCTACTGGAACGGATGTTGGGGTTATAATCTTTCCCAAAAGGAGTCTTTGCTGAAGTCTTGATCTCAAAGCTGATGCTGGTAAGAAGAAATTGTGTTCGAAATCTTTGTTTATCAAGACAGTGGTGTGATGGATATCCATTACTTAATTTCTTTGCAATGATTGCTTCCTAAACACAGCACCTGCCACATGTAAAATAAACAGATGTAAGTAAATTTCCAAGTAATACTCCTTCTTTAACTTCTGTTTATAAATGTAAGCCAGTCTCATTTCTGAAAATGTAAATGGCAAGCAGTAATCAGTTTTGAAGTTAAAAAACACCACTTCGTAAACAAATTCCCTGCACCTGCTTTAATGCTGTGTAGTGTAAAAGATTGGATTGTTTAATTTGGCTTGTTTGATAACAGACAAACTGATTAAGCTGCGTGAAAGCTTACAGAGCAGATTGATTTAGCATTTCAAATTTTGATCTTTTAATGTTGGGAGGGTTATGTATTGAGAAAAGTTAGTTTCACGTTCAAAGTACATTTGCTTTTAAAGTGTGTATATGGAATACAATTCTGAGATTCACCCTCCTGCAGGCAGCCATGAAACAAGAAACACCATGAAACCCATTCCTAAAACATCAAAGCACAATGTGCGAATAAATGAACAAATTGTGCAGTTGGCAAAAGTAAGCAATCAACACATAGAATATCAACATCAAACCAGTAGTGCAAGAGTATTCAGTTTAGTTCAGTTCAGCACCGCTATCCAACTACTGGCCACAGATCTGGACTTCACCAAAGCACCCCTCATCCTCACTGATCCACACCTACCAAACTGCTCAGAAAAAGTAAAAAAACAGAGGGCAGTAACAAATGCAACATGAGCCTCAAGGTCCCCAAAACAAGTGCACAGCTACAAATCTCGCCAATCAATCCTTACAACGTGGATCCCAAGTCTCCTTCATTTTCCTCTGACAGTAGCTAGTGGGAGGGAGAGGAAGCCCATTCAAATGCAGGCAGGTGGTGCAGAACACCAATCCACCCTCTGCACTTACCTTTGTCAATTTCAACCTTGCTCGACGCCTCAATCAGGAAGAAGCAATGGCATTGATCATGAGCTCGCATGCCCCCTCCAGCCTTCTAGGCCTGCAGGCTGCACACTGTGCTCTCAAACTCACAGAACGCCCTGGGGAACCGCCAAGTGCCGGTTTACTCAATCAGCCCAAAAATACTGCATCAAAGTGTAAATCACATTTTCCAATCACACATAACTTAGTAGTAGAATCATATTTGAAAGAAGAAGAAGTGAAATAAGTAGTTTCATGAACTGTCTGTAGCATGCCTCCGTAGGTCATGTTGTACACTGGTGCCATCTTGAAAAAACATGAATTGAGATCTATGTCTGCAAGATGCTTTTAGACCATTTGTGTAAAAAGGGAACCTGAGGAAATATGTGTGTGAAGTCACCCAAATGACAGAGAAACTACATAAAAGTAAAGAGCCATTCAAACATTTTAGGAGTCAGTAGGCAGCATCTAGAAACATGAAAGAAACACAGCATCTAGAGACCATTCATCTGATTTCAGCTCCTGCAATGGATTATTAGTTTGTCTGCATCACTGGTATGTCTTTATAGTTTGTAGGAATTTTACCCGCATTTTGGAATTCCTTTATCCTTTATCTTTTGGAAGTGTTTTGTGTTTTAGAAATGATTTGGATTTAAACATGTATTGCTAAGAAATAATGAAATATGTTTTGAATTACTTTGTTCAGTGGAAGTAATTTCTCATTGGTAGGGAGGGTGGACCTATCACTCAAATAGTTGGTATGGCAGCTAAATTCACCATGAAAAATTAACAGGGAAGTTAACTCTTTTTGCAAGATTGTGTAGTTACAATATAATCTCCCTTTAGTGAGGGTACTCCTGGCTATTTATATCCAATAGATTTACAAATATATACAATCGACTTACAATTCACAAAGGAGATTTACAAGGATGTAGCCTTTTCGCCTTGGATCAATGGAGGATGAGAGGTGACTTGACAGAGGTGTATCAGATGATGAGGTGCATTGATCATTTGCATAGCCAGAGGATTTTCCTGGGATGAAATGACTAACACGAGGGGGCATTAAAGTGCTTGGAGATAGGTACCAAGAGGATGTCGGGGGTAAGCTTTTCACACAGAGAGTGGTGGGTGTGTGAAATGCACTGCCAGCAGCAGTGATGGAAGCGGATACAATAGGGTCTTTAAAGGGCCTCTTAGATAGGTTACATGGAACTCAAAAAAGTAGAGGGCTATGTGCTAGGGAAATTCTAGGCAGTCTCTAGAGTAGGTTACATGATTGGCACAACATTGTGGGCCGAAGGTCCTGTAATGTGCTGTAAATTTCTAAATTCTATGTTCTATGTTCAATAAGGCTTAAGTCTAAGGCCTTCGTTTGAGTTTAGAACTTTGCAGTTAGCAAACTCAATGTCATCACCTCGTGACAGTTCCTATGATTCAGATAAACAAAGATTTAAAGGTACAATTTGAAAATGAGCAATGATTCTTCAAGTGTCTTTCTACATTTTCTCTCTAGTAACATAATTAAAAATAGATTAACTGTTTTTGCTGAAAATGAGCAAAAATAACCTGCTACTTTTACAGTCATAAGAGTAAATGCATTTCAAATTATTTGCATGTAAAATGCTTTTAAATGTCTCTCAGGTACAGTATGAAAACTAAGAATTTTCCCATTTCAGCAATGTTTTCCTTTGATTTTATTTGCTTTCCATAACAATACACAATGTGCAGATGCTTGAGCCCTGTCAGCAGGATGATAATTGTTATGTGTCAGCTTCTGTTTGTCCCTCCATTTTACACAAGCTCCTCATTTTCTGTCTTTGGAATTGCCATACTTACTTGCAATATTCTTGAAGCCTCCCGTGTCACTTTCTTTAGCTGGACCTTTCAAATCATGATCTCCACAAATATTATGTTTGGGCTTTTTGTGCAACCTCATGGGTGTAGAACTGAACAGAGCCATAAACCTGGCAGCACAAACATCAATTTCTCCAACCTCTAGTAATATATCCGCATTCTCTCCTTTTCCTTTCCCCATTCTAGCTCCCCTGTTAGCTCCCCTGTTCTGTTACCTCCCTCTCTGGGGCTCTTCCTCCTTCCCTCTCTCCCAGGTCCCATCAGATTCCTTCTTCTTCATCTCTTTACCTTTTACAGCTGTCACCTCCCAGTTTCTCACTTCATCCCACCTCCTCCACCCACATACATTCCCCCACACCTGGCTTCACATATCACCTTCCAGCTTGTACTCCTTTGTCTCCTTCCATCTTCTTAGTCTGGCTTCTTCCTCCTTTCTTTCCAGTGCAGATGAAGCATCGCAGCAGTAAACATCGACTCTTTTTTTCTCTCCATGGATGCTGCATAACCTGCTGAATATCTCGAGCGTTTACTGTCTGTTGCCATAAACTCAGAGCTCACAACAGTATGCAGTTTATTCAGAAGCCCTTTCCAGATACTTTTCACAAACCTCTGCAGACAATTTGCAGAAGGTTATTATAACACTGCCCTTAATGAAGTAGGAGCTATAAAGTCACTGTTGTCCTTTTACAGTCAATAAAAGATTATAGAGGAGATTATGTGTGTTTGTTCATAATTTTGGTATTTTCATCACATAAATTGCTTCGGGGAAGGTGACAGTGACACACACTTTTGAAGTGCTGATTTTGTTCTGGTGTAGGTAATTGCACTCTGCTGTAGAGTAGCAAGTTCCATGATTTAGACCAAGTGACAGTGATTAGCTGGCAATATATTTCCAAGTCACAATGCTGTGTTACCACAGGAAAACCTGCAGCCGGTGACATTGCCCTGATTCTCGTGCTCTAGTGATTCCTTAGACAGTACACAGTAGCTACTCTTCATTGATGTTGGAGGGAATGAGCAGTGAAAGTGGTTGATGTGGTGACAATCAAACAGATTGTTTTCTTTGGGATAGGGTTGAGCTTCTTAAAAGTTGTTGCGACTATGTTCATATACAGAAGGGAAGACTATTCCATCATGCTCTTGAAATAGGCTTTCAAGATGGTAGAAAGGTCTTGGTGTATCACTCAGAACAAGATACTTAGTCTCTGACATGATCTTGAAGCCTGGATATTTATGTAGCCAGTCTTGAGAGTTTCTGGCTAATGGTGACCTCCACAATATTGATGGTGTGTTATGCTGTGATGGAAGTGCCATTGAATATCAAGGGTCAGTTGTTAGATCCAACTTGTTGAAGATGGGCAATTTCTATATCACTTTTGTGGCTCATCTTTCAGTTACTGCTTATTGCCATGACCCTGATCATTAGAGCACAGACAATGAGTGCACACACACATCTTTTGCTACTCGCGCTCAAAGGGATTAAAACTCACACAAAAGGTTTTCACTCTCGACCTTATTGGCACGTTAAGTATATTTCATAATTGTACACAATCACATTTCTTTTGCTGGTTTCAGATGTGGACAGTGTTGACAATATGGAGTTTGTGATGATTTGTCTGCAGATTTTAGAACTGGCTTATTTATTCTATTTTTATTGAGGCAATTATTGAGTCACTATGTCAAATTTCGAAGAAGCAAAGTGCAAAAAGTACAGAAGAACTGCTAGTTCATTAAAGTGGAATGGCTTAATGAAACAGTAGAAACTGCTACACCAAATGCTCATGAGGTCAGGAATGCGCAGCTACAAGAAATATTAATGCACAATATAGAAACTGGTGTCACCTGCATGTATTGTATTAATGCAAAAGTTGCTGGAGAATTTGCAAGTGGGAAGAAGTGGAGTGATATTTGGAAACTTGACATTTTAAAGTGTCATTTAGCAAGCCAGTTGTACATAGATAGTGTGCGAAAGCTCCAGTGAGAAAATCCTTTATTACCCTCTACAGGCCTGCTACATTTGTGAGAATGTAGATGAATGAGAGTGAAAATGATCAACCCAGAGAAGATCAAAGTTCTTATTGAAGGTTAAGAGCATAAGACATAAAAATTAAGCCATTCAGCCCATCGAGTCTGCTCCACCATTCCATCATGGCTCATCCTGGATCCCACTCAACCCCAAATACCCGCCTTCTCACCATATCCTTTGATGCCCTGACCAATCAGGAAGCTATCAACTTCTGCCTTGGATATACCTGCAGACTTGGTCTCCAGCACCCTCTCTAGCAGAGCATTCCACAGATTTATTTTTCTCTGGCTAAAAGAATTCCTCCTTACCTAAGTAATAAACGGCTGCCCTTCAACTTTGAGGCTGTGCCCTCTAGTTTTAGATGTCCCCACCATAGGAGACACCCTTTCCACATTCACCTTATCTAGTCCTTTCAACATCCGGTAGGTTTCAATGAGTTCACCCTACATTATTCTAAATTCTAGTGAGTACAATCCAAAGCTGCGAAATGGTCTTTGTCTGTTAATCCCTTCATTTCTGGAATCATCCTCGTGAACCTCCTCTGGACTCTCTCCTATAGCAACATATCCTTTCTGAAATATGTGGCCCAACATTGTTGACAATACTCCAAATGCAACCTGATTCATGTCTTATAAAGGCTCAGCATTATCTCCTTGCTTTTGTATTCTATTCCCATTGGAATGTATACCAGCATTGCATTTACCTTCTTTACCACAGACTTAATCTGTAAATTAACCTTCTGGGAGTCTTGCCTGAGGACTTCTAAGTCCCCCTGTACTGCTGATGTCTGAACCTTACCGCATTTAGATAATAGTCTGCACTGTTGTTCTTTTTGCCAAAATACATAATCTTACATTTCCCAACGCTGTATTCCATCTGCCCCTATTGTTATTTTATTTCTTTTAAACAATGAACACAAATTGGACTTGGTAGCTTATTATATTTAGAATGGTTTCAGGCTTACTTCCGCTTAAAAATTTTGTGCACACACATTGTTGTCACAGGGCAAAAATTGCACAGTACAAAATTTTTGTGCACACTGGTCATTGCAGATTAGAGGGAACATTGAACATAGATCATAGAACCCTTTGGATTGTCTTGCTGCATGCTGGCATGTGCTGCTTCACTTACTGAGGAGCTATGAATTGAAGTATAATTTCCAGCAAACATCACACTTTTGCTCTTTAGATTGAATAAGGTGTTCAGTGGTCGTGACTCGAATGGGGCTTTGATGATATTGTTATTAATGAGTAAGCACTTTTGAAAGCATTGTTGGCAATGCCTAACATCAGTTTGTTGATAGTTGTATGTAGACTGATTGGGTGGATACACCTGAATGATTTTCTACATGTACTGGGTAGAAGCCCATGTTGTAACTGCACTGAAACACCATTTAAACTAACCTGCTGTTGTGTTTACCTGGAAAATTTGTGAATTTCTACATGGCTACATTCTGTGGATAGAAAGAAGACACCAGGAACTGAGCAATAATGACAAACAGTTACAAGCCAGAAATAAAATAAATCAAAATAGACCTAATGGAATGATGTGCATTTACAACATCACAAGGCTACTCTACACTGCTCTGGTGTAACATTGTTTATAGTGTAACTCATAGTTTATAACAGTGACTCCCAACAGAGGCAGTTATGTGTCAGGAAGCGTTAGAGGAAATAGAAGTCATCTGGGGGCATTCAAGATTCTTGACAGGGATAAGGGGATAAGCCGCACCATAAAGTGAGGCATGAGACCTGATCAGCCGTTAGAAGAGCACGCACTTCCAAAAAAAAGGAAGATGTGTTGGGACTCAGGAAGAACCATAGCTCTGGAGGCAGTGAGCACTCATCATCACAATGCTCTGAAGGTTGGCAATCTCATCCGACCTTACTAGCCAAAGAGACATTATTGGGAATGCATAAATTAGCAACCAGAGTGCCCAACAGTTCCCCTTGACTCACAACACGGAATGAGTTGATGCAAGTTAACAGTTGGTAAGTCAAGTACTCACTCTCAACTTCCTCCACAGATCTAAAGAAAACAGGTTGCAAAACAATACAGTGCTGGCCGGAAATGCGGTGAAATAGAGCCAATTAGTGAACCTGCCAACCCCAAGGATTTCTCTTGAGGTGTTCAAAGTGTCCTTGGCTTTATCAGAGTGGCCAAGAACCATCTTTGCAGATTATGAGACCTTACATGATTGATCAATAATGCTAAGTGGAATTGTATAATGGTAGCTTACTGAAAAGGAGCTGAATCCTGAATAACACTCAGGTTCCATTCTGAACCCTTGTCAATGTAACCTTTGTAATGTTGATCATCTTCATCTTCACCTCACCGTTCCTTTGCATGCCACTACCATCGTTCCATCCACGTCAACTCACTGTCATCATCAACATCCAATAAGCTTTCCCAGTTTGTATTCATTTTAAATTTTAATCTAGTCCCATTAATGATGGATAAATGCATATGGTGTGATCTCTATGAGTTTGAAGATAGTGAAGCCTTGAATTCTAATCCTTCTAAGAAATAGAATCTACAGGAAGTATGTAAATACAATGTACATACCTGGAGTATGGCTTTATTCCATTCCCGTCAGATCAGCGACATCCCAAATGTCTTATCTGTAATACTCTACCAACTAATGAAGCCATTAGGATTGCAGGAACACTTGCATAAAAGACACCCTGAAAAGGCTACTTAAGGTATTACTTGGTTCTAGAAGGTAAAAGAAGCATTTGAAAAGCGTTGCACACTTGAGTCATTTGCTAAGAAAGCTAAAAATGACTTTGATAGTGATCTCATTGCTTCTTATAGCATCTCCAAAATGATAGAAAAGTGTGGAAAATCTCATGCATTTAATGAAAAATTAATAATACCTGCTGTACCAGAACAGTGCTCACCACTGTTCTCAAAATAAATATCAATATCTTAAAATCAATTCCTCAGAGTAGTAACCCTGTAGCTCGTTGTATTGACAAAATGAATGAAGATATTGAATATCAACTATGTACAGAGCTTTCAAAACCAGAATTTGGATTCCACTAGATGAGTCAACTGTGTGAAACAATGAGGCATTGCTAATGGCATATGTATGGTTTATCAAAAATGGAAAATAATTGAAGAGATTCCCTTTTGTATACAGTTAAAAACAAATATCAATGGAGAATCAATCTACGACAAGCTCAAAATGTATATTGAGGATGAAAGTCTTACAATTAGGAAAATGATTTCCTGTACAACAGATGGAGTACCATATATGACAGGTCACCATGCTGGTTTAGATGCACTGATGAGAAAAGAAATTTCAAGTGTATTTGCAATCCATTGTGTAATTCATTGTCAACTCTCACAGCCAAAAACCTCAGCCAAAGACTGTTTTAAGCATGACTCTTGTATTAACTGCAGTCAACAGAACTGAAGCTCATCCATTAAATAGAAGAGTATTCACCAGTTATGACAAGATAACAATGAAGTGTTTGAATGCTCACTGAAGTGCAGAATTGATTCAAGTATTTGTACAATCTGGAAATTTTGGACTGGGTAATTAACCCATTTCTTTGAAAGATAGAAGAACAAGAAGAGAGCTTGCAAGAAAACACATTATCAAAATTCAGAATGATGAAGAAGCAAAAATGCTTTTCAAAAATGTTGACTTTTGTGGTATGTGGCTACATTTGTTATATGAAGTTTCCTGGTCTTTGGAGAAGAGCCAGACTGCTCCTCGTTAAAGTTCCATCCTCCTACCTTGTTGAAGTATATATACACACTCACTGGAAAACAGTTTTTTCCCTATATTATTATGTATTGAGTTGAACAGCAGCTGTAAAGTTAACAAATTACACAACATGTAATGGAGATGTTAAATCTGATTCTGATTCTGATTCTGGACTATAATCCGAAACTGCACAAAATTTCCTTTCATCATCTATCATTCACTTGCAACTGTGTCTGTACTTCATCCATACTCCCCTCCCTTAGCACAACCTGCCTGTCATCTTATTCCCCTCCCCAGTCCTCCAATCACCTCAGACTCCTTTTCCTCATCCTTCTTCTCCTCTTTATGTTGACCATGTCACCTCTGCACTTTGAGTCCTGATCCAACATTTTAAACTGAAATATTGAAAATTTCTTTCATCCAGTAGATGCTGCTTAATCTGTAGAATTCTTTGCCAAAGAACAAAGCAAGTTTATCATTTACTAAAGTTACCATAGGACTGTAAGATAGTAGAGCAGGAATAGGCCCTTCACATCTGCTCTGCCATCCTACCATGGATGATTAATTATCGTCGTCAATCCCATTCTCCTGCTTTCTTCCCATAGCCTCTGATGCCTTGACTAATTAAGAACGTATCAACCTCTGCTTTAAATATACCAAATATCTTGACCTCCACAACTACCTGTGGCAATAAAATTCAATGATTTAGCACCTTCTGTTTAGTCAAATTCCTCCTCATTTTGTTTCTAAAATTACATCCTTCTATTCTGAGGTGGTGCCCTCCGGTCCTAGATTACCCCATGACAGGAAACATCCTCTCCACATTCATTCTACCTAGGCCTTTCAATCATTGATAAGTTTCAATGAGATCCCCCCCCCCTCATTCTAAACACCACTGAGTACAGGACCAGAGCCATTAAACGTTCCTCATACATTAATCCTTTCCTTCCCAGATCATTCCTGTGAACCTCCTTGGAAGTGCTCTCCAATAACAGCAAACATTTTCTTAAATAAAGAACCCAAACCTCCTCATCATATTCT
The DNA here is from genome assembly GCF_030144855.1 of Hypanus sabinus. NCBI lineage: Eukaryota > Metazoa > Chordata > Chondrichthyes > Myliobatiformes > Dasyatidae > Hypanus > Hypanus sabinus. The sequence goes on along the minus strand of NC_082719.1, from coordinate 40,543,222 downwards.
AAATGCAGCCTGACAAATGCCTTATAAAAATTCAACTTTACACCCTTGCTGTTACAGGTTACAATACAGGATAAAGGGTCCTGAGTGTTCATCATTATAAAGTGAGCTGATTTCAATGTAAGACACTTTGCATATCAGTAAGGAATACTGATACCATGCAATACAAAAAAGCTTTGTCTTTGAGAGGATCTGATAGGGAAATATACTGAAGAAGTACACAGAAGACAGGTAGTGCCAAGTGAGAAGAAGAAGAGGAATGGTGGTATAATGAGAAGGAAATGCAAAATGGAGAGGCATCTGATGGGAGTGTTACCCTAAGTCAATGATTGAAGAGCACTCAATGAATCAAGCTAATTCCTGGCTTCTACTTAAAGTAAGTGCTTAGGAGTGTGCAGCCCTTTGTCCCTGTTCCTCCTTCCAAACATAACTCAATCTTCCCCCTTTCTTTTCTACTCTTCCTCTCTATCCTTTCTCATCCACCCCATCTCCCTCTGCATTCACTGTACCCCTATGCCCAACCCTTTCAAGGGCATCCATTTCCCAGCAGCAGAAATCAGATCTGGGGTCAATTACCTGTCACTTTTGATGATTATAGGTAAGGTTCAAATAGATTTTGCCCATGGGACATCAACGCAGTTGTGACCAGTAGATAAACTTTGGGTGAGGGAAACATGGTTTTACACCATCAACTGTTCTCCGGTCATCCCAGTGGAGCCCTACTCAGAAAAACTTGGACAGGTACATGGATGAGAGGTGTATTGAGGGATATGGGCCAGGTGCAGGTCAGTGGGACTAGAGAGAAAAATGGTTCAGCACAGCCAAGAAGGGCCAAAAGGCCTGTTTCTGTGCTGTAATGTTCCATGGTTCTGTGGTTCTATGGCTCGGGAGATTCACGCATTGAGTTTCAATGCTGCATCATGACATGTTTCACTCTAAGATTTCTGTGGCCACAGGACTCTGATTCTTCAATATCCCAGAAGAAACACAATAAAACTATTAGATTTGACATTATATTCGCTCGGATGCATTTTCTGTCAAGATGTCAGAAATATTAGTTACAGTAGTATCACTTAAAAAGCACTAGGGTAGGTACATGGAGGGGTGGGGCTCAGAGGGACTTGAGCCAAATACAGAAAATTAGACCTAGCTGGGTAGGCACCATGGTAAGATGGACTTTTTGGAGTGAAAGGTCTATATCCTTCCTGTATTGCACTATGGTTCTATAATGCCATGTAGAATCTGCACCAAATTGATATTCTGAAAGTTGTACAAATCAGCATAAAGGTCAATCAGTTAGGATTTCTTCCTTTTTGAAAACTGGGGGAAAATGCTTTTAAATTAACTTGACTTGAAATTTCTGAACTGTCAATACAGAGAAAATCCCAAAGAGGAAAAGACAATCAAAGAAAGAAGCCTTATGGTGGCAGCTCAATTTTGAAATGATGTGAGTAATCTTTATTGCTGCATGACTTTAAAGATACAAAAAAGAATAAAAATCAAGGCAATAAAATTTGACTTTGGCTTTGAGGGATAGAATTGGCTTTAGCCTGCCCTGTGTGTTCAAAGGCTATCCGTGAAAGTTGCCCATTTGATTCACTGGAGGATAACTTTGAAATTCTATCAAAAATCATGAAGATGACAATAATATTATCTTTGTATTTGAACCCCATTTGTTGCTCCAGCCCATGTAGAACAAGTAATCTGATGAAGAGCTTTATTTTCCATTTTGTATAATACTTCGGTATCTTTCAATAAAGCTGTAATCTTCTTCTGGTAGATATAAATTTGTCCCTTTTTAAAGATGAATTTATATTGTGCCACCTGGCTCCTTAAGTTTAACCCTTATTTATTTTAACAAGGTTTGCAAGTCTTAGACTTTGTGCATACATAATTACTATATAATGACATGTTGAAAGAAAACATTTAATTTATTCTGTGCCTTGCATGATGTTAGGATATCCTAAAACACTTTAAATTCATCGTTCCTCTTCATCTATTTTATCTCACAGCTGCATTGTGATTGATTAAAATATTTAGAGAAATAATAACTCAGAAATTCTATAGCATGGCACAAAGTCTACATGTTTTATCCTATAATCTTTCATCAAAAAATTGATGAATAACACAATCTTTGACTAACCATGTGTTTTAAAAACAGGAGTTTCCATCTGTTGTTCATGCCATGGACCTATGTCATTAAACAAGGCACCATGGACCCCAGATTGGGAAACCCTGCTCTAAAGATTCAAAGGTTTTCCTTCTGGGCCCTTGAAGCATTTCTTGTACCACAGTGTTTGCGCTTGTGCCATGCGACCTGTGTCATCGCTCTCGTACTGCAGAAAGTGCAGCAGCCAGTTTGTGCAAAGCAAGCATTCACAGTGACCTGATCATCTGTATCTCACTGGAAGTTAGAAGACTGCATGGGGATCTCATTGAAACCTCTCAAATGTTGAAAGGACTACATATGGTGGATGTGGAGAGTATATTTCCATGGTGGTGGTATACAGAACTAGATTTCATATTTTATTTCATATCTATTGAAGTTTGTAGGAAAACTAACCCCACTATCACTCACTCACTCAAAACAATTTTTGCATCCATCTGACAAGGAAAGCAAAGCATCGATGTAATGTTTCATGAAAAAATATCATCCTTCTGATGCCTTTATCAATACTGCAGTGGTGTTGTATGGAAGATTTTTGTGCTCAAAGCTCTGGAATGAGATTTAGACACAGGTACATGCCATTCTTCTGTTGCCAACATAGCACATCCACAACTTACTAACCTGTAGGTCTTTGAAATGTGGGAGGAAACTGGAGCATCCACAGAACACCCATGTTGTCATGGAAAGAATGCCAGACTCCTTCCTTACAGAAAACAGTGGGAATTAAACCCTGATTGCTGGCACTGTAAAGTATTGTACAAAATGCTATGCCACTCTTCCTACCATTGCTCTGACTAGATCTTTTGAATCCCAAGTCATACTTTCTGCTCCATTCCATGCAAATCCTGACTGGCTCTCAAACCTGTCCTTTTGACTCGAGCTTTTCATCTACCTCCCTTGCAATGGGCAACACATGTAAGTACATCGGTGATGCAAGGAGCATTACACATTTACCTATGTTTGCAGTATAATTATACCTGTCTTTAAACATTGATTAATCTAAAGGCCCTGCTTTTGTGCCTTTACTTGTGCTGGAGAAATTCTATGATACTGCAATTTGAAATACTAACAAATGAACTGAAAAACTGCAGGCCACAAATTAATTATTTCCCAGGAATGGATAACAGAACTTACAAGGCAAGGACTGATTCAGAATAGTCATTGCAGGGTCTGTGTCTCATTGCCTTAAGTTTTTGAAAGAAGTGACCAAAGAGATTGAGGAGAGCAGGGTACTAGTCATCACTTACATCCCAGAACCCACTGTTGTTTGACATATACTGTATATTAATGATTTGGTTAACAATGTAAGATCATATGACCATGAAAAAAGAAGCAGCATTAGGCCTTTCAGCCCATTGAGACTGCTCCACCAGCCCTGGCTCCACCATAGCTGATTCCAGATCCCACTGAACCTCATGCACCTACCTTCTTACCATATCCTTTGATGCCCTGACTGATCAAGAAATGATCAGTTTCTGCCTTAAATATACTCACATACTTGGCCTCCACCACAGTCCGTGGCCATCCCTCAATTTTGAGGCTGTGCCATCTAGTTCTGGATACCACCACCATGGGAAATATACTCTCCACATCCACCATACCTAGTCCTTTCAACATTTGAGAGGTTTCAATGAGATCCCCATGCATTCTTCTAACTTCCAGTGAGTACAGGCCCAAAGCTGCCAAACACTCCTCATATGTTAACCTCTTCATTCCCAGAATCATCCTCGTGAACCACTTCTGAACTCTCTCCAATGACAACACATCCTTTCTGAGATAATGTGCCCAAAACTGTTGACAATACTCCAAGTGTGGTCTGACTAGTGTCTTATCAAACCTCAGCATTATCTCCTTGCTTTTATATTCTGTTCCCCTTGAAATAAATGCAAACCTTGCATTTGCTGTCTTTACTACAGGCCTAGCCTGTAAATTAACCTTCTGGGAGTCTTGCACAAGGAATCTTAAGTCCCTCTGCACCCTTGATGTATGAATTTTTTCCGCATTTAGATAATAGTCTGCACTATTGTTCTTTTTACCAAAATGCATTATCATACATTTCCCAACATCTGCCACCTTTTGGTCTATTCTTGTATTTTATCCAAGTTCTGCTGCAATCGCATTGCTTCCTCAGCATTCCTATCTCACGAACTATCTTTGTATCATCTGCAAACCTTGCTACAAAGCCATCAATTATGCAAATAATTGTTGAACAATGTTGTGCCTTACGAGCCTGATTAAGTTTTTTGAAGAGGTAACAATAGGAATTGATGAGGATGGGGTCTACATGGACTTCAGCAAAGCATTTGACAAGGTCCCTCATGAGAGACTCATCCAAAAAGTCATGAGGCATGGGTTAAGTGGATCCTTGGCTGTTTGGATAAAAAATTGGCTTAAAGGAAGAAAGCAGAGGGTAGTTGTGGAAGGAAAGTATTTTGCCTGGAGGTTGGTACCTAGTGGAGTGCCGCAGGGATCTGTCCCGGGACCCCTGCTATTTGTGATTTTTATAAATGACCTGGATGTAGAGGCGGAAGGATGGGTGAGTAAGTTTGCGGATGACACGAAGATTGGAGGAGTTGTGGATGGAGCTGTAGGTTGTCGATGGTTACAAGAGGATATAGACAGGCTGCAGAGTTGGGCAGAAAAATGGAAGATGGAGTTCAAACTGGGCAAGTGTGAGGTGATACGTTTTGGAAGGACAAACCAGAAGAGTGAGTACAGGATTAGTGATCAATTACTTAAAAGTATGGATGAACAAAGGGATCTTGGGGTTCATATCCATACATCTCTCAATGTCGCTGCACAGGTTGATAGGGTAGTTAAGAAGGCTTATTGGATGCTAGGCTTCATTAACAGGGGGATTGAGTTCAAGAGTAGAGAGGTCATGTTTCAAATCTACAAATCTCTGGTGAGGCCGCACTTAGAGTATTGTGTTCAATTCTCATCACCTCATTATAGGAAAGATGTGGAAGCTATGGAGAGGGTGCAGAGGAGATTTACCAGGATGTTGCCTGGATTGGAGAACAAGTCATATGAAGAAAGGTTAGCAGAGCTAGAACTTTTCTCTTTGGAGCAAAGAAGAATGAGAGGGGACTTGATAGAGGTCTACAAGATTATGACAGGCATAGATAGGATGGATAGTCAGTACCTGTTTCCCAGGGCACTAATAGCAAACACCAGAGGGCATATGTACAAAATTAAGGGAGGGAAATTTAGGGGAGACATCAGGGGTAAGTTTTTTACACAGAGGGTTATGAGTGCCTGGAATGACTTGCCAGGGATGGTGTTGGTGGCTAAAACATTAGGGGTATTTAAGAGCCTCTTGGACAGGCACATGAATGAAAGAAAAATGGAAAGTTATGGGGTAGTGTGGGTTTAGTACATTTTTTTAAGGATTATATTGGTCGGCACAACATGGAGGGCTGAAGGGCCTGTACTGTGCTGTAATGTTCTATGGTTCTAATGTGCAAAGTAGCGGTCCCAATACTAACCCCTGAGGAACACCACTAGTCACCATCATCCAACCTGAAAAGGCTGCCTTTACTCCCACTCGCTGACTCCTGCCTGTCAGCCATTCTGCTATCTATGCCAGTATCTTTATTGTAACACCATCAGATTTTATCTTGTTCAGCAACCTCATGTGTGACACCTTACCAGGCACCTTCTGAAAATCCAAGTAAATGACATCCACTGCCCATCCCTGTCAGTGGTATAGTTGGTAAGTTTGCGGGTGGCAGTAAAATTGGTGACGTGCTGGACAGTGATAAAGGTTGTCAAACACTCCAATAGGATCAACTGAGAAATTGGGCAATGGAATGACAGATGGAATTTAATTCAGACAAGTATGAAGTGATGCATTTTTAGGAAGTTAAAATAGGGTAGGAAGGCAGGGCCCTGGTGAGTGCTATAATATAGACAAAGCTAGGGGAACAAGTTTCTTGAAAGTGGCAGCACAGATAGACAAGGCATACAATATGCTGGCCTTCATTTGATGAGCCAGTGTGTAGGAGAATTATGACATCATGCTACAGCTGTACACGACGCTCATGAAAATGAATCTCGAATATGATATTCTGCTCAACACTCCACAGGAAAAATGTGAACGAGCTACAGAGGGGGAAGGAAATATTCACAAGCATGTTCCCAGGACTTGAATTATGAGGCTTGATTGAATGAGCTAGGACTGTTTTCCCTGGAGTGAAGAAATCTGACAGGTGACCTATAGGGGTTTATAAAATCATAAGGGGCAGAGACAAAGTGGATATCCCAGGCCTGTTCCCAGGGCAGGGAATTTTAAAACTACAAGGCATGCATTTAATGTGAGGGGGGAAGATTTATAAGGAACCTAAGAGGCAAGATTATCACTCAAGGGTTGCAGGTGTATGAGACAAGCTGGCAGAGGAATTGTTAGAGATAGCTATCAAATTTAAAAGATATTTGGACAGGTTCATGGTTGGAAATTATTTAGAACAGGGGCCAAAAGCAGGCATTAGTGACAAACATTTAAGATGTTAACACCTGGACATCAAATTCAACCTATGGCTAAGGCATAACCAGCTGCCAATGTACTTCAGTTGGTTTTACTGGGATTCAGTAACCAGCTGGCTTATTTAAAAAAAAAATTAGGAGAATCTGTTCAAGGTAAATCTGAGACTGTTGAGTAGACATGCCTTCCAGGTAATTTCAGACCATTATGTTCATCTTGGGGTACCACTGTTTTGGCATCCATTGGGAAATTAATTTAACTATTTGTCATAGACTTAGAGTCATATTGTAGAATGCAGAGCAGAAGACAAGGCAGCCCTATCAACCAGTGAGGACCAAACTGTCCCGAGCCATCAGAGTGACAAAGCGTGCACATGCCCAACTAACCCACAGTTACTTCCAGGACAGCGGCGACACGCGGCACATGTGGAAGGGCATCCAGGACATCACCAATTAAAGGACAACATCACCTGACTGTGTGGGCGATGCCTCCCTCCCAAATGCGCTGAATAACTTCTACGCCTGTCTTGAGGTGGAAAATGACGTGGCGGCGAGTAAGTCCACCCCTCCTACGAATGACCAGGTGCTGTGTCTCACTGTGGCCGATGTGAGAATAACCCTGTGCAGGGTCAACCCATAGAAGGCTGCTGGGCCAGACAACATTCCTGGTAGAGTGCTCAGAGGATGTGCAGACCAGCAGGCAGATGTTCTCACTGACATCTTCAACATCTCCCTGAGCAGTGCCACCATTCCAATGTGCTTCAAGGCTGCCACCATCGTCCCCATGCCGAAGATGTCTTCAGTGTCCTGCCTAAATGACTACCGTCCCGTTGCACTTACATCCATCATCATGAAGTGTTTCGAGAGGCTCATCATGAGGCATATCAAGACCCTGCTGTCCCATTCACTGAACCCCCTGTAGTTTGCGTACCGTCCCAACTGCTCAACAGATGATGCCATTGCCACGACTATCTACCTGGCCCTAACCCACCTGGACAAAAAAGTCACATACGTTCAGATGCTGTTCATAGACTTTAGTTCAGCATTCAACACAATCATCCCTCAGAAACTGATTGGAAAGCTCAGCCTACTGGGCCTGAACACCTTCCTCTGCAACTGGATCCTAGACTTCCTGACTGGGAGACCTCAGTCAGTCTGGAAGCAACATCTCCAAAACCATCACACTGAACACAGGGGGCCACCCAGGGCTGTGTGCTCAGTCCACTGCTGTTCACTCTGCTGACCCACGAATGTGCTGCAACACACAGCTTGAACCACATCATCAAGTTCACCAAAGCCACGACCATGGTGGGTCTCATTAGCAAGAATGATGACTCAGCTTACAAAGACAAGATGCAGCGGCTAACGGACTGGTGCAGAGCCAGCAACCTGTCTCTGAATGTGAACAAAATAAAAGAGATGGTTGTTGACTTCAGGAGGGCACAGAATGAGCACTCCCCACTGAACATTGATGGTTCCTCGGTAGAGATCGTTAAGAGCACCAAATTTCTTGGTGTTCACCTGGCGGAGAATCTCACCTGGTCCCTCAACACCAGCTCCCTAGCAAAGAAAGCCCAGCAGCGTCTCTACTTTCTGCGAAGGCTGAGGAAAGTCTATCTCCCACCCCCCATCCTCATCACATTCTACAGGGGTTGTATTGGGAGCGTCTTGAGCAGCTGCATCACTGCCTGGTTCGGAAATTGCACCATCTCGGATCGCAACACCCTGCAGTGGATAGTGAGGTCAGCTGAGAAGATCATCGGGGTCTCCCTGCTCACCATTACAGACATTTACACAATGTGCTGCATCCGCAAAGCAAGCAGCATTATGAAGGACCCCACGCATCCCTCATACAAACTCTTCTTCCTCCTACCGACGGGAAAAAGGCAAAGGCACTGAAGCATTCGGGCTCTCATGACCAGATTATGTAACAGTTTCTTCCCCCAAGCTATCAGACTCCTCAAAGCCCAGAGCCTGGACTGACACCTTACTGCCCTATTGTCTTGTTTATTATTTATTGTAATGTCTGCACTGTTTTCTGCACTTTATCCAGACCTGGGTAGGTGTGTAGTCTAGTGTAGTTTTTTATCTGTGTTGTTTTTTATGTAGTTCAGTCTAGGTTTTGTACTGTGTCATGTAACACCATGGTCCTGAAAAAACATTGTCTCGTTTTTACTGTGTGCTATACCAGCAGTTATGGTCGAAATGACAATAAAAGTGACTTGACTTGACTTATAATTACATGCAGCCCTATTCTCTTTTTGTTTCCTTTCTACCACTTTTCTCTTTATAAGATAATTTGATCATTGATTCCTCAAGTAATATAATGAAACAAAAGCCCATGTTTGACATTTATCTACCAACCTTCAATTTTGCTCCACAAACACTCTATTGATAAATTTTAATTAACCTCCCATGTTCCAGGCTAAAGAAGTGATGAGTAGTTTTAATATTATGGGTTTTGTGTTATTGTTGATATGACTTGCCATATTTTCCAGCTCATTTTCTATTGCATAATGTTTTTGGACAATGACCTGCTCATCACTTTCCAGTCCTATTCCATTCAAACAGTGTTCACTCTACTGGTTAAAACATAAGACATAGGAGCGGAATTACACAATTCAACCCATCAAGTCTGCTCCGTCATTCCAACATAGCTGTCCCCAGATCTCACTCAATCCCATACAGCTGCCTTCTCACCATATCCTTTGATGTCCTGACCAATCAGCAAACTATCAACTTCTGCCTTAAACGTACTAACAAACTTGGTCTCCACCAGTCTGTGGCAAAGCATTCCACAGATTCACTACTCGCTGGCTGAAAAAAGTCCTCCTTATCTCTGTTCTAAAATGTTGTACCTAAATTTTGAGGCTACGTGCATTGGTTTTGGATAACCCCACCATTAAAAACAGCCTCTTTACATCCACCTTATCTAGTCCTTTCAACATTCAGTAGGTTTCAATGAGATTCCTATGCGTTCTTCTAAATTCCAGTGAGTACAGGCCCAAAGCTGCCAAACACTCCTCATATGTTAACCACTTCATTCCCAAAATAATTCTCACGAACCTCCTTTGGACTTTCTTCAATAACAGCAGTTCCTTTTTGAGATATAGGGCCCAATACTATTGACAATACTCCAAATGTAGTCTGACTAGTGTTTTATAAAGCCTCAGCAATATCTCCTTGCTTTTATATTCTATATAAATGTCAAACAAATGCCAACATTGTATTTTCCTTCTTTACTACAGGCTCAATCTGTGAATTAACCTCTGGGAGTCTTGCACTAGGAATGCCCCTGCTCTTTTGATGTATGAATGTTCTCCCCATTTAGATAACAGTCCGCACTATTGTTCCTTTTAGCAAAATGCATTATCATACATTTCCCAACACTGTATTCCATCTGCCACTTTTTTGCCAATTCTTCCAATTTGTCTAAGTCCTGCTGAAATCTTATTGCTTCCTCAGCTCTACTGACTCATCCATCCATCTATCCATCTTTGTATCATCGGCAAACTAGGCCACAAAGTCATCAATTCCATTAGCTAAATCACTGACAAACAATGTGAAAAGAAGCAGTCCCAGTACTGACCCCTGAGGAACGCCATTAGTCACTGTCATCCAACCAGGAAAGGCCTCCTTTATTCCTACTCACTGCTTCCTGCTTGTCAGCCATTCCTCAATCCATGTAAGTATCTTTCCTGCGAAGTCATAGGATTTTCTCTTGTTAAGCAGCTTCATATGTGGCACCTTATCAAAGTAAATGACATCCACCACCCCTCCTTTGTCCACCCTGCTTGTTACTTCCTTGATGAAATCTAACAGATTTTTCAGGCAAGATTTCCCTTTACAGAAACCATGCTGACTTTAACTTATTTTATCATTAGTCTTCAAGTACCCTGAAATGGCATCCTGAATAATAGACTCCAACACTTCCCCAAACACTGAGGTTTGGCTAACTGTCATATAATTTCATTTATTTTGACTTCCTCTCTTCTTAAAGAATGGAGTGACACTTGCAATTATCCAGTCCTCAGGGACCATGCCAGAATCAAGTAATTCTTGAAACATCATGACCAATGCATCCATTATCTCTTCAAAACCCCTCTCAGGACTCTGGGACGTAGTCCATTTGGTCCAGGTGACTTATCCACCTAAGACTGAGTTTGCCTCACACTTTTTCCTTTGTAATAGCAATGGCATCACTTCTGCTCTCTGACACTCACAGATATCTGGCACACTATTAGTGTCTTCCACAATAAAAACTGATGCAAAGTACTCATTAAATTCATCTTCCATTTCTTTGTTCCCCATTACTACCTCACCAGCATCATTTTCCAGTGGTCCAATATCAACTCTCATCTAACTTTTACTCTTAATATAACTGAATACACTTTTGGTATCCTACTTAATATTATTGCCTAGTTGGTCCTCATATTTCATATCTTAGAGATTTTTTAGTTGTCTTTTGGTCTCTGCCATCATCCCTGCCAGTATCCTCCTCCAACCCACCTGGAAAAGTTCCTCTCTCATGCCTCTGTAATTCCCATATTCCATTCCAATACCTATACATGTGATTTATGCTTCTCCCTTTCAAATTACAGTATGAATTCAATCATTTGATAATCACCGCTTTCTAAGGGCTCCTTCACATTAAGCTCTCTAATAAGATTTAGTTTATTACACAACTCGCAACCTAAGATAGTCTTTCCCCTAGAAGGCCCATGCACAAGCAGCTCTAATAAGGCCATCACATAGGAATTAAACAAATTCCTTCTCTTGCGATTCGACACCAACCTGATTTTCCTCCATCACAATTTTTACATTACCCTTATTACATTCCTTTTCCAGCTCCCTTTTCAATCTCAGTCCTACATCTTGGCTACTATTTGGAGCCCTATATATGTTGCCCATATTTTATTTTTAACCCCTGCAGTTTCTTAACTCCAAACAAAGTCATATCGACAAATCTGCAATTGTGCCACGAGTTTGCCCACCTTATTTCGAATGCTACATGCATTTAAATACAGCACCTTCAGTGCTGCTTTCTTTGGCCTTTATTATTTTGTTACATGATCCATTTGGACCAATGGACACCAATTCCAAAAGCAGTGATTTTTGACAATTTTTCTGTATTTTGACGAAAAAAAATTTTGGAACACTTGCCAAGGAAAGATTTGACACTAACCTAAAAAGTGACCACCCAGGACCAAATTAAAAGACATCCACCTAACAACACTCATCTTCAGCTGGCAGAGATAACTGGAGTGCCAACATCTACAACTGCACACTTGATACATCAGCAAAATAAACTGCTAGAAGAAAGGACATTATATGAGGGACGACAGGCAACATCACCCAAATGTAAGGATTCAGATGTTGAAGTAGACTTCAATCAACTGTTTTCCATTGTAAGTATTGAATTGAATTAATTTCTTACATCCTTCACATACATGAGGAGTAAGTATCTTTACATTACATCTCCGTCTGAACATGCTATTTGCAAATTATAGCAATTTGTAAAAAATAGTATGCACAGTAAGATATACAACAGAACATTCAATATAGTTTAAAATATGATTGTGTCAGTGTGAATTAATCCGTCTGATGGCCTGGTGGAAGAAGCTGTCCCGGAGCCTGTTGATCCTGGCTTTAATACTGTGGTATCATTTCCCAGATGGTAGCAGTTGGAACAGTTTGTGGTTGTAGGGTAATAACCTGGTGGTGTGACCCCTGAGATGCTGTACCTTCTTCCTTCTTCCTCCTTCCTCATGGCAGCTGTGAGAACATAGAACATAGAAATCTACAGCACCTTACAGGCCCTTCGGCCCACAATGACGCGCTGACCATTAACCTACTCTAGAAACTGCCTAGAATTTCCCAAAAGCATGCCCTCTATTCTGCTAAGCTCCACGTACCTATCTAAGAGGCCCTATTCTATCTGCTTCCACCACCACTACCAGCAGTGCATTGCACATAACCACCACTCTGTGTGTGAAAAACATATCCCTGAGATTTCCTCGGTACCTATTTCCAAGCACCTTAAAACCATGCCCCCTCATGTTAGCTATTTCAGCCCTGGGAAAAAGCCTCTGACTATCCACACGATCAATGCCCCTCATCATCTTATACACCTCTATCAGGTCACCTCTCATTCTCTGTCACTCCAAGAAGAAAAGGCCAAGTTTACTCAACCTATTCTCATAAGGTATGCCCTCTAATCTAGCCAACATAAATCTCCTCTGCACTCTCTCTATGGTATCTACATCCTTCCTGTGGTGAGGTGACCAGAACTGAACTCAGTACTCCAAGTGGAATCTGACCAAGGTCTTATATAGCTGTAACATTATGTCACAGCTCTTGAACTCAATTCCATGATTGATGAAGGCTAACACACCTTACACCTTCTTAACAACACTGTCAACCTGTGCAGCAGCTTTGAGTGTCCTATGAACATGGACCCCAAGATCTCTCAAATCTTCTTCACTGCCAGGAATCTTACCATTAATATCATAAGATAGGGTGGCGGGGGTCCCTGATGATGGATGCTGTTTTCCAATGATAACATTTCATGTAGATGTGCTCAATGGTGGGAAGGGCTTTACCCATGATGGACTGAGCTGTATCCATGTCTTTTTGTAGGTATTTCCACTCAAAATCATTGGTGTTTCCATAGCAAGCTGTGATGCAGCCAGTCAATATACTCTTCACTAAACATTATAGAAGTTAGTTAAAATTTTAGATGTTATGCCAAATCTCACTAACTCCTGAGAAAATAGAGGTGCTGCCATGCTTTCTTCATAATTGCACTTACATGCTGGGCCTAGGGCAGAACCTTCAAAACAATAACACTGAGGAATTTAAAGTTGCTGACCCTCTCCACCTCTGATCCTTTGATGAGGACTGCATCATGGATCTCTAGTTTCCTTCCCCTGAAGTCAATAATCAGCTCTTTGGTTTTGCTGACATTGAGTGAGAGGTTGTTGTGATAGCCCCACTCAGTCAAATTTTCAAACTCCCTTCTATATGCTGATTCATCACCACCTTTGATTCAGCCCATGACAAGTGGTGTCATCAGCAAATTTGAATATGGCATTGGAGCTATGCTTGGCCACATAGTCGTAAGTGTAAAGTGAGTAGAGCAGGGGGCTAAGCACACAGCCTTGTGATGCATCTGTGCTGATGGAGTTCATGGAAGTGATGTTGTTGCCAATCCAAACTGACTGGTATCTGCAAGTGAGGAAATCAAGAATTCAATTGCACAAGGAAGTATTGAGGCCAACAAGTAGAAGCTTATTGATCAGTTTTGAGAGGATGATGGTGTTGAATGCTGAGCTGTGGATATGGTTAAACTGCCTATGATCTTTCAGTATTCAGTTGGAAGAAATTTTCTGCTTATCTAGTGTTAAGTGCCAGACAGGCAGTTAACAAACCTGAGCCTGTGTGGAGTTTAGAAATGTGGTCATCAGAGAGATCTGGACACTCATAACATACATATGGAGCTGAACTAATTCCAGTCAATGCTGCCAGGGGACAGCTTTTGAAAGGTAAATGGAAGATGCTCAAGAATGTGTTCTTGGAGATTCCAAAAGTAACAGCACAGGAAAGAGAAGAGAAAACAACAACTGCTCCTGGATGGATAAGAATAAGGCCCCTCTGGTCATTTGGCTGGCTTAGAAATCTAATGGAAGGCATTCAAACCACATGTTTTCAGAGAAAGATGTGGAAGTGCCTATTATGGATTTAGTAACTTTAATGACCAAAGGGAATTTGGAAGTGAAATGACAGTTTCTGTGTACAGTGGGATAGAATATCATGGAATACCATAACTGCAAACATTAACCATATGTTTCTGTAACTGTTTCCATGTTAATTGGAAATTTTCTAGATTTTATCTGTAACATTTGGAATCATACCAGGCAGAGTCTCAGACTATCATCAGGATGTAACATTAAACTAAAAAATTACTGCTATTGGAAATATAAAATTTTAAAAACAGACAATTCTGGAAATACTGGCTTTCAGTTAAGATGGTGCTACCAAACATGTGCGACAGCTTTCTGGTAGTAAAAAAGTTAAGAAATCCAACTAAAAACATCACTAAAAATAACTTTTCTGATGTAAGATGTGTTAAACTGTCACCACAAGCAGTGAAGGGCAAGCTATGGAAAGGCAAATTCAAAGGACCAGCCAAGATTGTGTGTTGCAGAATTGTTGCAGATGTACTTCTGATTCCTACACAACTGGCCTAAATGTGATGCTAGATCACATTGGGCACCAAGAGGACAAGTTGGTCCCAGGCAGAGGAGATTCGGTCCCCTATATCTGGCCTGGTTTTGTGGTGGGATTGCTCTGTGTATCAAGCTGATTTGAAGAGTTTGAGAGTGGTTTTGGGCTGTGCAGTGAAATCTGGGCCTGGAGCATGGCCTAGGTCTAGAGCCTTTTGCTGCAGTGTTGCCTGGGGCCTAGTGTGAGGTATGATACTCTGTTCAGACAATATAAACGCCAGCCGAAATCAGAGTCGTGAGCCAATTTTGCTTGCTTTCTGTGATGCTGTCTCCTCTCTCCAAGGTGCTGGAACCTTTTGCTGTTCTGCTGTTTGGTTAACTTAAATGCTGGTCCAGATAGACTGAAAAGACAGGGTGTTAGGATCTGAGGTGAGAGACGATTTCACTCAGTCTCCACAATGGTCACTCCTCTCTCTCTATACTGCTAAGTCAATGAAGACCACCCCAGCTGTTGCGCTCTGTGCTTGCTAATATGATGGTGATAAGTGAGGCTCTGGCTCTTCTCTGGGCTGCTACGGGTTTGGATCAGAGGACTCAATACTTGGTCCGGGTTGTTGTTTTTTGGCTTCAATTGTTTGTATGAATTTTTGTTGGTTTTTCTTTCTCTTTCATATCGGGCATTGGTGTTTTATTTTTACTTTAATTCTTTATCTTTCTTTATTTCTTTTTTGGATTTCTTGCTTCATGCCTACCTGTGAGCAAACAAATCTCAAGATTCTATAATTAACTCATTCTTTGATAATAAATATACTTTAAATCTCGAATCTTTAATTTTTTGAAAAATCAGTAAGTCAGGCTGGATTTGTGCGATCCTTCAATTTGTGGCATCTTACAAAAAAGCTTTCAAAAATGGTTCCTAACTGAAGTGCAACTTACACTTAGAGTTCAGTTGATACCACTGAAATTGCTGTATTAATGGAAACAGCACAGAGAGAAGCAACTGAGCTGCAGTTAGGAATAAAAGAGAGCGCAAACAAAATTGCAGCATCTAAACAGAAACTGGCCTGGCCAAACAAATTGTGCTACCATTATGGCTGGGGCTCATGTACAACACACTGATGTACATTTAAAGATGAAACTTGCAGAGAGTGCAACAAAGTAGAAAACATACAAAGAGCATGTTGGCAGACAAATATAAATGGTCTACACAGGGAAGATTAAAAGATAAAGAAGTCAACTTGCAGTATTAAAACAATCAAATCTGCATGCTGTTGATGAAATATTTAATATTGATAAGAGTGATACAGGACTCTGTAGCCTTAAAATCAACAGTGTGAAAATTAACAACAGAGAAGCAATATGGCACACAAGAAGTGAATGGCAATGGACACTAGTTCAAAGGTATCAGTCATTCCATTAAAATGAGTTAGAATGGCATTTCAAATATACTAAACTGAAGGCTGCAGATATCCAGCTAAGAGCTTATACTGGAGAAAAGATAACAGTACAACATCTGTGACAATGAAATACAACAACCAACAAGCTTCATAGCTTTTATGTGGTAAAAACAGATGGCCCAGTTTTGTGGGGACATGATTGACTGATACAACTACAGCTTGATCGGAGATCCAGCCATAACTTGCATGCCCCATCTCATGCAATTGAGCTATATGAAAGCAAATTAAGAAATATATTGGCTGATGCCATATATGTCTGCATGAACCATTGCCCAACAGATGACAAACAATTGTTGGTGACAACTCCTGTGCCTCTGGTTGGAAAGCACATTGGACCATGGAAGGACCATGCTGCTCTGAGGATATGTGAAAGTGACAAAAGCAGTGATCCAACTACAACACTTTTTGTAGGTAACATATCTGAGAAAGTTTCTGGTACATTCATCAGGCAGTTACTTGCAAAATGTGGCTTGGTTTTAAGATGGAAGAGAATTCAAGGAGCTTCAGGAAAGTTGCAGGCATTGGACTTTTGTGAGTATAAAGAACCGGAATCCACTCTGCATGCATTGAGGATATTGCATGAACTTCAAATGGGAGACAAAAAGCAGCACAAACAGAAGGCCACAAAGAAAGGAGTCAACTGAGGATTCATCAGAAGACATTCTGGATGAGAAAACCGAAAGGAGAGATCAGGTTGTAAAGGGATCAACAGAAAGGTTGCTAAGAGAATACTCCAGTGAACTAAATGCACCTTCCCAAGATCAAAATGCACAATCTAGAAGAAGAAAGCTGGATGCTGCTATCAGACCACTTCCTGCAGACTCAGAGTCAACCCCCATAGCCACCACCGAGGAGGCCTCAAAACCTGAGATTGTTTCACAGTCACAAGCTTCACCTGCCAAGCAAAGTGATCCCCCATGCCAGGAAAGTGTCATCCCACAAACGTAAGAAATCCTCCACGCTCATTAAATATTTAAGACTGAATAGGAAAATTATAACTTTACTATGCTGTGGATGTCTGTATATAGTAGATATATCATATAGTATACTGTGTATATATAGTTGCAATGTATTTTATTGAATTGGAGTTTACAGCTAAGCAGGGAGGATTGTTGTGTATTTAATATTTCAATAATATTTTAGTAATCTACATTTATTGGTTAATTAAGCATTCTTTTTGGTTTAAATAATTACTTTTTATATGTTAAAATATGTTATTTGCATCTGTCATTACCGTGTGATATGAGTGTGCATTGCTTAAAGTAAAATTGAACTAGAGACATAATCTCAGATTCTTGTGTTTTATTAGTTTAATGTTTTCAAGTTATAGAACATAACAGATAACATAAGTGCTAATGGAAGAGGATAATTGAGGCCTAATATCTCAAGAAGTTAGCAAAATCAGAGATACTCGCTAGAAATTATAAGAATAAAAAGGAAGCAAGAAAAAGAACAATGGGAAGTTGAAATGAGAGAAAGAATGTGAGTGAGAAAGAGAAAGGCATGAAAAAGAGAAGGAACGTGAGAAAGAAAAACAGCAGGACAACTGTCAGAATCACTTTCAACGGTCTCAAAGTCACATCCTACAAACAACGCAGAGGAGTGCCCAGAACTTGAGATTGCCTTCACAATCACAAGCCTCACATGCCAAGGAGAATGACTTCCCTTGTCAGGAAAGATGTTATCCCACAAGAGTAAGAAATTCACCACAGCCATTCAATCTTTAGACTTGAATGGGACAATTCAAAATGCATTGTGCTGTGGAGTATACTATATGTTTATATTGTATACTCTGTTTGCAGTATAGTAGTTCTATTATACAGTATACTGTGTATGTAGTTGAGATGCAGTCTATATTGGGTTGGAATGTATAGCTAAGCAGGGAAATGTGTATTTAATATTTCAGTAATGTTTGAGAAATATTCTAAATATATTGTTTAATTAAGTATTCTTATTGTATGCAATAAAAAGAGAATTGCACATGTCATGATGCTAACACATCATATCTACACACCTCGCTAAAGTAAGAACCAAGTTCACACATTTATGTCCTGACTCCTTGTATTGCTGTCAATTAATATTTTAGAATTACACAACATAACAGTTTCTACACACAGTCCTCTTCAGCGCATTAATCCCCAGCCAGCTGAATGTCATTCCAGACACAAGACGCTGATCAGGCCTTAAATGTCCTGTTTCATCTGAACCTGAACACCCACCAGCCCCATTCAAACTCTCAATTTTAAATTGCTATGTCCTTTAACTGCTGGATTTCCTTACCCTCTCTGATACCTGCACCCAGCCATAATATTTTGTGTATTCCACACTACACAAATAAAAATCTAGAACAGGAGTTTAGTCACTATGAAGTTTGCAGCAACTGGTAAGGTTATGGGTGCTTGTGGAATGGTCATATGATGTATTCATGAGATACCATTCAGTTTGCTATCCCTCAACCAACCTCAATGCATAACAAGATTGTGATGGACAGTGATGACATTTTGTGTGTCGTTCCCAAGGGAATCATCAAATATTCCCATTCAGAATTATTGCAGATGAAATATACACTATAGATATGGCAGTAAGCAACGTAATTTTGATTTCAAGATCATACTGAATCTGCCACAGCAGAAGGGTGGATGGATCAGGTGATTTTCACAATCTGCCGAGAGCTAGATCTGTGGCATTTAAGGCCAGCAACACAGGACCCCAAAAGAAGACAAGATATAATTGACAAAGGTCATCGTAAGACCAAAAGGGACATTCCATGTGAACTGAGAGATGCAGTTGGATGCATATCAGCTATTGCAGGGTTTATATTATTTTACTTCCTATAAAGCAAAACTAACACATGGAGTTTGAACTGCATCCAATCAGTAACAGGACATGAGAAGAAGAGTCGACCACACCGGCCCACGATTGAAGATTAAAAAGCAGCCAGTGTTAGAAAGGGGAGGCTCTGGCTTTGGTTCATCAGGCTTAGGCCAAGCTCAAGCTTCAGCAAACTAAGTATCTGTTAAGTTTCTTCTTCTTCTTCTTTATCCTTTATTCCTCATCTGTTAGGGCATAATTAGAGCGGTGAGATTGACTCCAGGGGCAGCTTGGTGAGTCCTGAGTTTGGAAGTCCATGCAGGCAGGAAGCATGAGGGCTGCTGAACTCCATGTCAGTGAGTTGCAGAGTTGGAGGTCCATGTAAGTCCAGATGTCGAAGCATGGAAATCAAAGTTCATTTATTGGCAGGTCTTGGGGTCGATAACCAGAGGTCGGCGAAGTCCAAAGTTTGAAGCAAGAGGTCTAGAGGTCAAAACTCAATGATTGAAGGCTGAAGTTGGTGAGTACAAAGGTCATGGCCCATGGTCAAAGCCCCTAGGTCAATGAGTCCAGAGGTCAGAGGCTCGATGTCTGCAAGTCCAGGCAGGGATGAGAGTTTGTAGGCCTGATGTCTGCAACTTTGAGAATCCAGGGCCAAGGACAGATTGTTGGAGGCTCAGCAATGGATTATCCTGGGGTGGAAGGATGGGTGGAATGGTGGGAAAGGGATTTGTTATAGCTTTGTTTTGTAGTTGTTGTTGCTTATGTTGTTCTGATGAATATTGTGGGCATGCAACGCTAGTGTCAGAATGTGTGACAACCCTTGCAGCATAACCTAGTACATCCTTAAGTTGTATTAGTTGTTAAAGCAAACAACACATTGCGATGTACGTGTGATAAATAAATCTAAAATCTGATTAGATCTTAGTGTTCAACACCACTAGTCTCTCAGTACTGATTAACAAGCTTAAAACCTGGACCTCCATGTCTATTTCTGCTTCTGGATTTGTGGGCAAGATTAGGGCACATGGTATTGGGGGTAGAGTACTGACATGGATTGAAAATTGGCTGGCTGACAGGAAACAAAGAGTAGTGATTAACGGGTCCCTTTCAGAATGGCAGGCTGTGACCAGTGGGGTATCGCAAGGTTCAGTGCTGGGACCACAGCTGTTTACAATATACATTAATGATTTAGATGAAGGGATTAAAAGTAACATTAGCAAATTTGCCAATGACACAAAGCTGGCTGGCAGCGTGAAATGTCAGGAGGATGTTATGAGAATGCAGGGTGACTTGGACAGGCTAGGTGAGTGGGCGAATGTATGGCAGATGCAGTTTAATGTGGATAAATGTGAGGTTATCCACTTCAGTGGCAGGAACAGGAAGGCAGATTACTATCTAAATGGAGTCAAGTTAGGAAAAGGGGAAGTACAATGAGTTCTAGGTGTTCTTGTACATCAGTCAATGAAAGCAAGCATGCAGGTACAGCAGGCAGTGAAGAAAGCTAATGGCATGCTGGCCTTTATAACAAGAGGAATTGAGTATAGGAGTAAAGAGGTCCTTCTGCAGCTGTACAAGGGCCCTGGTGAGACCCCACCTGGAGTATTATGTGCAGTTTTGGTCTCCAAATTTGAGGAAGGACATTCTTGCTATTGAGGGAGTGCAGCGTAGGTTCACAAGGTTAATTCCCGGAATGGCGGGACTGTCATATGTTGAAAGATTGGAGCAACTGGGCTTGTATACACTGGAATTTAGAAGGATGAGAGGGGATCTGATTGAAACATATAAGATTATTAAGGGATTGGACACACAGGAGGCAGGAAGCATGTTCCCGCTGATGGGTGAGTCCAGAACTAGACGCCACAGTTTAAAAATAAGGGGTAGGCCATTTGGAACAGAGATGCAGAAAAACTTATTCACCCAGAGATTGGAGGATATGTGGAATGCTCTACCCCAGAAGTCAGTGGAGGCCAAGTCTCTGGATGCTTTCAAGAGAGAGTTAGATAGAGCTCTTATAGATAGTGGGGTCAAGGGATATGGGGAGAGGGCAGGAACGGGGTACTGATTGTGTATGATCAGCCATGATCACAGTGAATGGTGGTGCTGGCTACAAGGGCCGAATGGCCTACTCCTGCACCTACTGTCTATTGTCTATTGTCTATAATTCTAGTGAAGACAACCCTGGAGCCATTAGATGGTCTTCATATGACTTGACTTGATTTGACTTGATTTGAATTGATTTTGAATTGAGCATTACTTCCTGACTTAAGGCTACGATTAATAAAGGCATGCCTACCAAATGCGTTCTCAACCATCCTATCAACCTGTGCAGACACTTTCAAGGATCTATGAATTTGGACCCCAAGATCCTTCTGCCCTTACCAGTGTACTGTCTCTTTACATTTGACCTTTCGAGGTGCAACACTTCACATTTGGCCGTGTTAAACTCCACCTGCCATTTTTCCACCCATATCTGCAACTTCCTAGTCATCTATGCTACCCACAACACACCAATCTTTGGATTATCTCTAAACTTACTAATCCACCCATCTACATTTTCATTCATATTATTTGTATGCATATTTCCAACGAGTGGATAGTCGCAAGGCTGCAGGACCGGACGGCATCCCAGGGCGGGTACTCAGGATGTGCACGGCACAACTGGCAGGTGTGTTTACTGACACTTTTAATCTCTCCCTCTCCCAGTGTCAAATGCCCTCCTGCTTCAAAACATCCACCATTAGGTAACCTGTCTGAATGACTGACATCCTGTTGCACTGACCTCAGTAATAAGCAGTAATGAGAGGCTGGTCAGAGACTACAGCTTCAGCATGCTACCACTCACACTGGACCCCCTACAATTCACCTACTGATACAAGTGATTGACAGATGATGCAATAGCCACAGCTCTACCCACCGTCCTTACACATCTGGAGAAGAAGGATGCTTATGTGAGAATGCTGTTCTTGGACTACAGTTCAGCATTCAACTTCATAATTCCATCCAGGCTTAACAAGAATCTCAGAAACCTCGGCCTTGACTATGCCTTGTGTAGCTGGATCCTTTACTTCCTGTCAGATTGCCAGCAGGTGGTAAGAGTGGGCTTCCCTCACCTCTGATCCTCATCACAGGTGCCCCTCAGAACTATGTCATAAGCCCTCTCCTCTATTCTCTATATACCCATGACGGTGTCACCACTCAGAGCTCCAATCTGCTAAATAAATTTATTGACGATACTACATTAATTGCCCTTATCTCAAATAATAATGAGGCAGCCTACAGAGAAGAAGTCATCACCCCGACACAGTTGTGTCAAGAAACTTCTATTGCAATACCAAAGGAATGCTGTACTTTACCATTTTTCAGATTAAGGCCTCATCAATTCTCCATGCAGCTGCAAACTATGCTATTGGACTATTTCAATGAAGAGTTGAGGATTTACCTCTGGTCTTATGACTGATACATAATTTCATTTACCATCACTAAAAGATCTTGTCATGTTGCCTTGCAGTTTGTCAAATCTTGTGTCATAGGAACAGGCATGTGGGCATCACATGCCACCAGTAATTATAATTCAGAAGCAAAACATAAACTATTCCTTTCCCCCAACAACTATTGTTAAATCTGCTGAGTTCCTTAGCATTTTATCATTTGTTCCAGATTCCAGAACCTGCAGACACTTGTGTCTGCAATAACAAACTTACACTTATTCTCAGTAAGACCAAGGAATTGATTGCGCACTTCAAGAAGGGGTAGTTAAAGGAACATGCATCAGTACACAATGAGCTATTAAGCATGCAGAAGTGAGATAGATCAGCTGGTTGAGTGGTGTCACAACAACAACCTTGCTCTGAATATCAGTAGGACCAAGGAATTGATTGTGGACTTCGGGAAGGCAAAGTCAATGGAAAACACATCAATCCTCATTGTGGGATCACCAGCGGAAAGGGTGAGCAGTTTTAAGTTCCTGGGTGTCAACATCTCTGAATGTCTATCTTGGGCCCAACATATGGGGCCCAACAATTACAAGGTAATTGTTGTCTGGTATGGAGAGGCCATTGCACAAGATTAG
This sequence comes from Hypanus sabinus, assembly GCF_030144855.1. Lineage (NCBI taxonomy): Eukaryota > Metazoa > Chordata > Chondrichthyes > Myliobatiformes > Dasyatidae > Hypanus > Hypanus sabinus. The sequence goes on along the minus strand of NC_082719.1, from coordinate 40,520,011 downwards.
AAAAAGCTGGAGGAAGTTACAATCTCAGCCACACGGACACTAACCTCTGCAGCATCCAGGGCACCCTCAAAAGGTGGTATCCATCACTAATGACTCTCAACTGCCAGGGCAAGGCTTCTTCCCATTGCTACCATCAAGTAGGAGGTAAGGAGCCTGAAGACACATACTCAACATTTTAAAATCAGCTTCTTCTCCTGTGCCATAAGATTTCTGAATGGACAATGAAATTATGTACATCACTTCAATGTTTATGCTCTCTTCCTGAACAATAAAATAAATAAAATATTTATTTATTCTTAAAATATATATTTTAATGTAATTTATAGTTTATTATTATGCATTGCTCTAAATCAAGAACATTTCATGACATACGCCAGTGATCCTAAACCTGATTCTGGTTCTGTCTTCATAATTCAGAAACTATTCTTCAGTTGGAAAGAAGAATTTAAAGATTTTATTTATTCACCTAACCTCTAGCATTTAATCTAATGGATGGAAAAGTAGGCGAATTTGGCTTGGAAAGTATCTTCCTCCATCTTTCTGTATTTCAGGTGTGTAATTCTGCTGAGATCACAATTTGATATAATAAAATCAAGTTTATGCAATGTTTTGCAGCAGCATGGAGAATCTATTGCAGGGTTGTTATTAAAGAAAAGAAAAGGATAATTTCATTTGCTGTTATCCAAGCTAAAATTGATTTGAATGCGCAAGTTGAGTGTGTAATCTTCTTTCTGACCAAAGCTGATGTTTTATAAACATTTGTCCGACCAGATTTTTTAAAATTCTTCCCTCCGAATTTTAACGATGGACCTTCTAATTAGATGCTTGGGTATTAGTTTATGATAGATCATGTCAAATTTAATCATATCCTGGTTGCAGCTGCGAATGCTTCTGTTCCAAATATACGATTTGGGTCACTTAAAATTACAGGGTCAAAATATGAATTGCCTTTCATGGCAATTTCAATTGCATTAGAAACTAGTCACCAAAGATGACAATTTTAAATTGAAAGGCAAGTAATTATGAATCAAAAGAAAAGATAGAATATATGGTACTAATTGCTTCATCTATCAAATAAGAGTACCTCATCAGTTTAAATCATGTTGCAGTTGGCAGAATATTCCTGAAAGTGACGTATTTTGGTTAGTCTTTGTCATAAAAAGTGAGGAACAACAGAATGGTTTCTTCTTATTACTACTTGTAATAAGAAGAAACCATTCTGTTGTTCCTCACTTTTTACTGCTGACCTGAAATGTTTGGGCCAGGAAGTATTTTGGATTTACAGATTTTTGTTTAGATTTTGGAAAACGTAATGAATTAGCTTGGGATCGCCAAAATTTCCGGCTCTGAATTTATGTGCTACTAGTGAGCAGGCTTTGTCTTACACTTGCTCATCATATGTATGTACTTAACAGTAAAAAAAAGTTACATCCCAGTAACATTGTGAAAATATAACTTGTGCAGAGTAACAAAAGCTGCCCAGCAGCATCGACTGAATATCAGAAACAGCTGTTGAACAACCAGTGATAGCAGGCTTTCAGTCTCCACCTACGATGTCATGTGTTGATTAAAAGGTATTTGTACTACTTTACTTTTATAGGTTTTATGCAAGCTATAAAAACAATCAGCATTGTAGCCTTGTTCTAGTGTTAGATTTTCATCAGCCAGAATCTTCGTAAACTCATCAATGAATGTCTTTGCTGCTTCATTATCAGCAGATAGATGCTTTAAAAATTTAATGCTATGCCTCTTCTTAAATCACTGCAACCAGACTGATGAATATTCACAATTATCTTCAATTTTCAGCTTGTCATAATAGATCTTTGCTTGTTTCATGGTCAGCATACCATTAAGCTACATATGTTCACTCTGACACCGATGAATCCACTCTTTCAATACACAATTAATATCTTCATTATTCATTTTGTGCGGTGTTTTTCTACTTTTCATTAACTTCTGTTCATATAAGTGTGAGGTCACTTCTCAGAATAGTCTATGGTGTGCAGAACTGCACATCGCCTGGGAATCTTCCCAGTGTCCTATGCAATTTCCATTTGTGACATCGTGTCAGCACTCAAAAAAATTTCAGATTTCAGAAGTTTTTGTATTTTAAATTTTCGGATAAGGGGTACTCATCCTGGATTTACTTTTGTAAGTGAAGTATATTGATGTAAGTTTTTGTCCTAGAGGTGTAACCATAAATGGATGTGTATAAATAATGAATCTGTGGTGTGCATTATTTTTGCTCTTTTTGGATATCGAAAGAGGAATTCTGAACTCCAGCCTGCCATTCCCTCACAGAGGAATACCTACATCTCAGGGATACTGAGCATGTGGATTGTATAATAAAAAATTGAATTCCTTTTTCCATCCAGACTTCCAGACACAGAGAATTATAGTATGAGATACATATTGTACTTATTCCACTCATCCTCACTTTTCTTTTCCCTTCATATATATTTGTTATAAACCGTATATTTCCCTTCATGTATTTATCTCTCTCACTCATCGGCTCTGCACCTCAGCAGTATGAACTAAATGTGATTCTCTTGGTTTGACTTATTGACAATCTCTATATAATATGGATCATAAGAATGTATCTTTCTTTCTTATCCATTGTATGAAGGTGCAATGTGCATTCAGACTGAGCCTTAAATGTCTCCTGACCTAATTTGAGTAAAGGAAAGAATTATGATGAGGAATTAAGACAATAACGAAATGAGCATGAAGATAATACAAATTTTTGAATTATTAAGTAATGAGAACCTGCTTAACATGGGACATTTTCAACTCTGCTGTGATAACTTTGGAAGTATAAATTTAGCAGCTGTCCACTTGCAGGTAATCTAAACAACTCAACCATTGTGAAATTAATGGAGGATGGGCAAGCCAGAGATTGGTGCAATAACTTACATAACACAGGAGGTCCCAGTCTTGATTTCAAAACCACACCTGCTTCCAACAGAATAATTTTATTAGTCTCACTATTTTTTCTTCAATTTCCCAGCTACACTGCAACTTGTTCTCTCTCACATGCCCACAAACATGCCTTTAGTTCCTTTGCCACTTACCTACACTAGGGGATAATCTACAATTGCCAGTTAACCTATCAGCATGTAACTAGGGTGTGAGAGCAGACCCGGCAGCACAGGAACATGGAAGTTCCACACAAACAGCATTAGCGGGAGAGATTGAACATGGGTCCATGGAGCTGCATCACTGTGGTCTGATGTGCAATAAATCTGCCACGCTGCACTGTCAATGGACTCTACATGCATCCAAAGTCAAGCCCTGGTTCGAATATTCCATTCAGCTATGCAAGATATGTTTCTATTCCTCATTCTCCAACAGAAGTTCCTCTTCAAGTATTTCACAATTATTTAACCACAGATGCGTGTACACTTCTCCCTCAACTAGTCCTGTACAAATTTCAGGCCCACTGATGACCTGTGTTCTTCCTCATCATTATCCTCATTATTATTTCCCTACTCCACTTCATTCATTCTTCACTTCTGGTTTGATTACTCCAACGACTCATCCTTTTTTGTAAGATGATGATCCAAGTGAGGGAAAGACATCCTTTCCTTATGCTGTGCAGAGAAAGTGGAAAATAATTGTTGTGTTCACAACACCCATATAGTGATACAGCAGTATGTGTAATAAAGATAATGACTGTAATTGAGTCAAATAGTGCAATTGGATCCTTAATTTCTTCACAGGAAGACCCCGGTAATATTCAATTGGCATCAACAACTCCTCCACAATCCATCAGCACTGCGTACCACAAGGCTGAGTGCATAGCATCCTGATCTACTCACTTTACACTTACGACTGTGTAGCTAAGCACAACTCCAATGCTGTATTCAAGTTTACTGTTGACATCATTGTCATAGGCTAAATTAAAGATAATGACAAATTAACATAAAGAAGGGAGATTGGATATCTGGCTGAATGGCGCCACAGCAATAGCCTCTTATTCAATGTCAGCAAGACCAAGGAGCTGAATATTGACTTCATGAGGAGGAAACCAGAGGTTCATGAGCCAGTCCTCATCAGAGAATCAGAGGTGGAGTGGGTCAGTAACTTTAAATTCCTTGCTGTTATCATTTCAGAAGACCTGTTCTGGGCCCAGCACAAAAGACAATTACAACTAAAGCACAGCAGCATGTCAGCTTCTTCAGGAGTTTGTGAAGATTCAGCACGTCATCAAAAACTTTGACAAACTTCCATAGATGTGTGGTGGAGAGAATATTGACTGGCTATATTACAGCCTAGTATGGAACCACCAGTGCTCTTGAATAGAAAATCATACAGAGAAAGTTGTAGATATTACCCAGTTTGTTACCGGTAAACATCTCCTCATGATCAAGCACATCTACATGAAACATTGTGGCAGGAAAGCAGCATCTATCATCAAGGACCCCCACCATCCAGGTCATGCTCTCTTCTCACTGCTGCCATCAGGAAGAAAGTACAGGAGTCTGAGGACTCATACCACCAAGTTCAGGAATAGTTGCTACCCCTCAACCATCAGGATCTTGGAACAAAGTGCGTAACTTCATTTGCCCCATTAGTTTCAAGGAGTCTTCATCTCATTTTCTTAATGTTTATTGTTTGTTTGTTTGTTTGTTTATTTATTTATTTATTATTCCTTTCTTTTTGTATTTGCTCAGATTGTAATGTTTTGCACACTGGTTGAGTGCCCAAGTTAGTGTGGTCTTTCAGTCACTTTTTATGGTTATTATTCTATTATGGCTTTATTGATTATGCCTACAGGAAAATTAATCTCGGGGTTGCGTATGGTGACATATATGTACTTTGATAATAAACTTACCTTGAACTTTTAGATGTAGTCATCATAGTGAAGCACTGCTCATGAGGCTACCTGGCAAATATGTATAACTTTGCTCTCTCTGCTTATGAGAAAAATAATAGTTTCCTCTGGCTTGGTGAGTCACCGCAGTCATGCTCCTTTTTATTTCTATCTGATTTGTTCCTTACTGTGTTAACCTGAGGAGATTTCTGATTGAGTGATCCTATACTTGGAGAATATTGTGTGAGAATTGGAAAAGATAGAACGTCATAATTTTGATGAGGTGGTTGGTGGGGGGAATGATGTATTAGAATTGGACTGTGTAGGCAGTGAGCTTTTGTTTCAGTATAAGAGTGTCTGGATGAGAAGGCAGCTCACTTTGACATATCTTCTGAGTCATGGGATTTCTTCCGACATGCATCGGAGTGTAGAGATTCTCATTTATGAAGAAGAATACAGGAGCCATCAGCCATCAGACTTTTTCCTATACCTTGCCACATATCCTGGCTTTTCTCTGTCTTCTCCCATTGCTCCCCCTCATCCTGCCCAACACCCACACTTACTCTGCCCAGCTTCCTTCAACACCACCCCAACCCTCCATTTTCTGTGCAAAAACATTCACAAGTTGTAGCTGCTCTGGAAATAGTGCGGTCTTGGTGGCAATGTGTATGTTGACCACATTTATTGTTCTATTTCTGGTAAAAAAAAACTTACACTATTGTGTATTTACTCCAGACCAAGTTGTTATCTTTTGACAGGGCCAGTTTTGCCACCAGAGTTAAACACAACAATGTTCCAGCACCTCAAAAATAAGAAGAATCCAATTTCTAGGCAGAAGCTTCCAGCTTCATCATGTCCACCCTACTGAAAAAAAAATCACAGGAAAAAAATGACCAAACCATATTTAATTTGGTTTTGAAGGCCTTTAGGGGTAATTTTTGTTTTGACTTTGTGGAATGGTAAGATTGATCTACCTGTGCTGTACACCTCTCCAGAATTTTATTCCAAGTTAACTGAAACCGGAATACGGAGACATGCATGAGTATCAACCTGGCGAATACAATCACCGAAGTATCATTCAAAGTGAGTTTCCCTCTTTAAGTCTTCTGAAATTTGAAATATTACAAAGCATTTGTAAAGCTTTGTTCACATAAAACTGAGCAGCAAAGTCAAGTAGCCCTTAGCCTGAATTTTTAAAACTTTTACTCCTTAACTCATTACTTCAGACTGTAAGAGTAAATTATATATTGAAGTTTTGTTCCCTCATAGCAATACAAGTTGCAAATGTGAAACATGTTATGAACTGAATCTTGCAATTGATCGTTCTGACATATACAACCATTTGCATCTCATTTTAAACACAACTCACAATGAAATGTTTAAGCCTATGGCGAGGGTAGTATTTCCCAGTGTGTGCAAAATTCTGTTCTAAAGCAGACTAATTATCTTAGCGATCAGTATTGTACATTAAAAAAAGTGCTAGTAACTTTGATCATAATGGTTATGACACTCTTAATAGAATTTATAACTAAGCTTAATGTTTACTAAAGCTATTGGACAATTAACAGAAAACTGACTTTCTACCTGACTCAAATGCCAATTGCGAATGAAATTTCTGTCGGAAGCGGTTTGCAAACATAAACAGTTCAGTAAAGTTGTATCATTAAAAAAAAATCTGTGAAAGGTTACCCAAATTGAATGTGCAATATGCCAACTGTTTAGCCCCTCCATAGATGCTATCTGACTTGCTTTCAGCAACTCCGTGTGTGCATCTGCAGAATTTCTTGTACCTCTGCAATACTTAGGATGGTTCTGTAGCACAGTCAGTAATGTAACACCTCAACTATGTCAGCAGCCTAGGTTCAATTTCATCACTCTCGATAAGGAGTTTGTACTGACCATGTCGGTTTCCTCCAAGTGCTCCAGTTTCCTCCCACATTCTAAAGACATACAGGTTAGGATTATTAAATTGTGGAATACTATGTTAGCACTGTGATGATGGCAACATTTGCCATCCCGTCCCAGTAAATCACATCTGCAGACTGTGTTGCTCATTGATGTAAATAACATATTTCAATATATGTTTTGATGTTTCAATGTACAAACGTGTACATGTGGCAAATAAAGCTTTTCTTTAATCTTTGTGTTGTTCAAATTGATCTGCATTTTGCAATGGAAGAAAAAGAGAAACTATCAATGATCAATATTACCATGGAAAAAATTGCAACTTTCAACATCCAAAACTGTAGAAGCTGCTGTCTAATTGGCACCAATCTCCAAAATCTTCACTTCACAAATACACTACCGATAGATTCAACAATAATGTCCATTTAAAGGGCTGAGGTTGTTATATTTACTCATTAACTACCCATTAAGCACACAAGAAAATATGAATACTGACATGTTCCTGTGTATCTTAATTCTTAAAGGTGCAATAGCCTAATTATTGCCAAACAACCTTCTTGGCATAATATTACACGTGTGACTTCTCATAGAATTTGAATCGATGGGCAAAATATTTTTTAAAGATCAATTCTTTAGTTTTGCTTTCAAAATCCTTTCTCCTTATTTTTATTTTATTATCATTTGTTCCTTGTAATTTAACATCAAATTCAACGCCGTAATTTGTATTTTTTTGTACCGAATCTGCTCATCTCTATTCCTTCACTGGAATAGAATTTTCAAGGCAGAGTATAATGTATAACCACTGTTCTCTTGGACACACAATGGTGAAGAAGGTACAACATTTCATCCAGCTTTCAGCTTTTGCTGAAGATGCTTCTGTGAAAAAGATCTTTGGTGCTGATCTTGGTGCTGATCGGAATCCAATGAATAACTTTAGGCTACTATACATTCCAGATGGAAAAATATACATAGCCTACTTTTATTTTAGCATATTTGTTGGGGAAATCTATAGGCACAGACAGCTGGGTCAACTTAACTGCAATAAGTAGATATTCAAATGATTATTGACATTAGTATCCAACACCGAATGTATTCCAAGTCCTCAGACAATTTAAATTCCTTTTGTGGAGCTTTCCCACTTGATACTATTGCAATGACTTTGTCACAACCACCATGGATTCGGCAGTGCAGCAGATTCAGCAATTGTGCTTGTGAATATGCACATGTCATCTAATTATTTCATTGTGATAGTGTTTACCTCCATTCAATCTGGTCATAGTATTTGTTGAGACTTGAACACAATACAACAGTGCTTCATTGCCTGTTTGCAATTGTGACTTACAGTGGATTGATAAGCTCGAGCATATAGACATTAAGAATGAGGATGTGCTGGAGCTTTTGGAAAACATCAAGTTGGATAAATCTCCGGGAGCAGATGAGATGTACCCCAGGCTATTGTGGGAGGTGAGGGAGGTGATTGCTGAGTCTCTGGCAATGATCTTTGCATCATCAATGGGGATGGGGAAGGTTCTAGAGGATTGGAGGGTTGCAGATGTTGTTCCATTTTTCAACAAAGGGAGTAGGGATAATCCAGGAAATTATAGACCAGTGAGTCTTACCTCAGTAGTTGGTAAGCTGATGGAAAAGATCTTGAGAGACAGTATTTATGAATATTTGGAGAGGCATATGATTCAGAATAGTCAGCATGGCATTGTCAAAGTTAGCTCTTGCCTTATGAGCCTGACTGAATTTTTTGAGGATGTGACTAAACACATTGATGAAGGTAGAGCAGTAGATGTAGTGTATATGGATTTGAGCAAGGCATTTGATAAGGTACCCCATGCAAGGCTTATTGAGAAAGTAAGGAGGCATGGGATCCAAGGGGACATTGCTTTGTGGATCCAGAACTGGCTTGCCCACAGAAGGCAAAGAGTGCTTGTAGATGGGTCATATTCTGCATGGAGGTCAGTAACCAGTGGTATGCCTAAGAGATCTGTTCTGGGACATCTTCTCTTCACAATTTTTATAAATGACCTGGATGAGGAAGTGGAGAGATGGGTTAGTAAATTTGCTCATGACATAAAAGTTGGGGATGTTGTGGATAGTGTGGAGGGATGTCAGAGTTTACAGCAAGACATTGATTGGATGCAAAACAAGGCTGAGAAGTGGCAGATGGAGTTCAACACAGATAAGTGTGAGGTGGTTCCTTTTGTTAGGTCAAATATGATGGCAGAATATAGAATTAATGGTAAGGCTCTTGACAGTGTGGTGGATCAGAGGGATCTCGGGATCTGAGTCCATAGGACACGCAAAGCTGCTGTGCAGCTTGACTCTGTGGTTAAGAAGGAATACGGTGCATTGGCCTTCATCAACTGTGGGATAGAATTTAAGAACCAAGATGTAATGTTACAGCTCTATAGGACCCTGGTCAGACCCCACTTGGAGTACTGTGCTCAGTTCTGGTCACCTCACTACAGGAAGGGTGTAAAATATATAGAAAGGGTGCAGAGGAGATTTACAAGGATGTGGCCTAGACTGGGGAGCATGCCTTACGAGAAATGGTTGAGTGAACTTGGCCTTTTCTCCTTGGAATGACAGAGGATGAAAGGTGACCTGACAGAAGTGTATAAGATGTTGAGAGGAATTGATCAAATGGATAGACAGAGGCTTTTTCCCAGGGCTGAAATAACTGCCACAAGAGGACACAGTTTTAAAGTGCTTGGAAGGAGGTACAGAGGAGATGTCAGGGGTGAGTTTTTTTTATGCAGAGTGGTGAGTGCGTGGAATGGGCTGCCGGCGACAGTGGTGGAGGCGGATACAATAGGGTCTTTTAAGGAACTCCTGGATAGGTACATAGAGCTTAATAAAATAGAGAGCTATGGGTAACCCTAGGTAAACATGTATAGTAAGTACATGTTTGGCACAGCATTGTGGGCTGAAGGGCCTGTTTTGTGCTGTAGTTTTTCTATGTTTCTATGTTTTATTTTGATAGGCTCAGGGATTCTGTGTTAGTTTTATTGGTTTTATTCTATCTCACGGTGTCACTTGGTTGGTTTACCTCTGTAAAAGCTCTTGTTTCTGTCTCTACATGCAAGTCCTCGGCTCTGATATTGGCAGTGCACACCATGGCACTTACCTACCAGCATCACTGAAGGAAATCTTGGACAAGTCCCTCATCTGGGACTTTCAGCAGACACAGGTCTGTGGTGCCTCGGGGGCTGCACCTGGAGAGGGGGTGGTGGCCTGTCCCAACCATGAATTCAGCAGCACAGCAGATTCGGCAATTGTGCTCGTGTACGTGTGAGCTAATAATTTCACTGTGATGGTATATAGCTCCACATTCATTCTGTCATAGTATTTGTCAAGACTTGGACATAGTACGGCAGCGCTTCGTTTGCATTCAGCCTTTCCTGTGAAATTGGACAGTCGGGTCAAGACTAGTGGAATTCATTTTATTCTTAGTTGTTCTTTTCAGCTGCAGTGCAGGCTTCATTTTCCATTTGAGAGTTTTAGTTAACGGCTCCGTTTGGCCTAATGTTTATTGTTTTCTTCTCCCTTTAACAGTGTTTGCATTAAAGTCTGTGAACTATCGACCTGCTTCAGTGTCTCTCACTCCGCACCTGGGCCATATCTGAACTTGGTGAAAGACTCATTTGCCAATACATTGGTGCCATTCTTCTGAGAGTTTCAAGAATGGGTAATTGAACTGAAAGAATCACAATACTGAAAAATCTGTTCAAAGCACTACAAGATAATTGGCGTGAGATCTAGTGACTGGTAGTAATGATGATAAGGTTGTAATCAATCTATCTAACTAGCCACTGTGCAAATGGACGAGCAATTGTCCACCACTTCAATAGATAATATCGCTAAAATTGTAATTGCTATTCTGCATTATCACAAGAAGCTACTTGACTCCAAGCAGTTAGTCACCAAAATCTTTAGCTGGCAAACTTAGTTCCCTGTTTCACACAAAGTAATATTATGTCGAGGGTGGAAAGTGACATATTCCCCATTGAATTAATAGCGAGTACTGAGGAAATGTTTTGTAATATCACTGAAGTGAATAAATCAGTTGCATTTGACATTTACTTCTATACTTTGAAATTATGATGAATTGCATAAATTAATAATAAAACAAATATTAATTGTTATTTCAATGATGTAAAAACTGATTGGACCTCCATTATCACAAATATACAGACAGAATGGTCTTTGAATGGTCTATTCTGATAGTTAGCTGAGTATAAAAACATTTGGCATCCTCTTGACAGTGTGGACTCTTAGGACTTATGCCTCCAGAGTCAGTATTGCTTCCAGATTGTCATTGCATTCATCACTAATGCCTCATTATAGTATTAGCTTTGGAAAGCAATGCAAAATGTAAGTTAGCCTTGAAGAACCTTTGTAGGTTTGTAGTTCATATATTCACATTTTCTGAGTTAGATAACAGATCTAAAACCTTGGCTTGATAGATTGGAGAAGACCAGGGTGTTATGTTTTGTAACTTCAGAATATTAAACTAATTCAAGGAAAACATGTAAGTCTAAAGAATGTTGGCCTGGCTTCATCTTTACTTTCAGTGAGGACTGCATGTATCATGAGATAGCATGATGATGTGGACAACTAAAATATTTTAACATATAACCCTTAATTAATTACTTAAACAAACAAGAATGCTTAAAGAAACACACTATACATACATATAGCGTGCATTTGATATATATGCGTAGTATAAGATTGCTCAAATATTATTGAAATACTAAAGACACAACACAATGAATTTGAAATAATTAAGTATGGAAAGCAGATTCACCAGCTATGTAGATGTGTCCTCCTATCTTTCCGGCTGGCGAAAAGAATCATTATAGTCAAATGTATTGCTCTATCCTTCAAAATTTCAACGTAAATATTAGTCCATTGAACTTACTTTCCGAAGCTGGCAAAAGTATCGGTAATGGAAGGGAAGGGTGGATATTGGGCACCTTTCAAACAGTACTTGAGGATTATGAAGAAAATGTTCACTGTCACCCTGCCTCCCTTGCAGGGTCATGTCTGCTCTCATTCCATCTAACCCTCAGCTCACACCTTGAATGTCTGCTAACCGTCACCCTCCATTCATCTTGCCTTCCAGGTAAATGATCTTCTCCTACTTTGACCCTTATTTATATCCTGTTCTCCCTGGATAAGAGCAGGACTGCTGTTTAAAGTGCCAATAGAGCACACGTTAATGTAGCTTAAAATACTTCAAGTCTTCTTCAGTCTACTTTTGCTGAAAGAGTATCACTAGTGAGAGCTGAGGGGAGTCATCAGCTGCACAACAGCTCTTTGATAATCTGCACCTTTGCTCAGAATTCTCATAGCCATACTTCTCCATCAATTTAACCTGCCCATCTGTAAAAGTCAACAGTCTGGCAGTCTGGCAAGCTTGCCCACCAGCTGGTCCAGGGACAGGGAATGAAAATAAACAAATAAAAATAAGCCTTAGAAGTTGAAAATCTGAACTAAAAACCATTAGACACATGATGGTGATAGCAATTCAATCACAACTGGAAAAGAAGAAAGAAGGATATTGATATTTAGTGTATTCCCCTCAGCAGTTTAGAAGATCAGTTTCGTCACATCAGTATTTTCTGATTTTGATCAAGTAGATTAAGATGTTCCTGGATGTAGCATCAGTCATCTGTTTGACACAACTATACGGAGAAAATTTACACCCGATATTCTCAGGGCAATCTGAAGGAGCTGAAAACATAAAGATTGAAGGATGTGTTCACTATAGTAACCATTAGTGGTGCCTGCCCAGTGTAAGAAACGACATCATTGAAACCAATTTAACATGATTCTAAATGCCACCATGATAAAATGTATTTGCTTGAGGGAATATTGTTAACTCCCTAACAGGTTGCTAGGTGATGCAATGGTCAGAGCTATAGTGTGTCTGGGAATTTAAATCAGAAAATGGCAAGTGATTTTTGGCTTATTTCGCAGTTTTTTCTTGGTGTAATCCTGCCCATCAGGTAATAAGACCAGGCATTTCTTCTATTCTGATGAAATCTTTCCATTGTTTTAAATGATGTTATCAAATTATATTAATTTCATTTGCTTTAAGAGGTTGGTAATGAAACATATCAACTCCTGCCAAGAAGCAACTTGGATCCACTCCAATTTGCCTACCATCACACCAGGTCAACAGCAGATGCCATCTCACTGGCTCTTCACTCAATCCTGGAATATCTGTACAGCGAAGACGCACACATCAGGACACTTTTCATTGACTACAGTTTGGCATTTAGTACTATCATCCCCTCAAAACTAATAACTAAGCTTCAAGACCTAGGCCTCAACACCACCTTGTGCAACTGGATCCTCAATTTCCTCACTGGCAGAGTCCAGTCTGTTCAGGTCAGCCCTCTGCTCTACTTGCTTTGTACTTATGACTGTGAGACTAAGCAAAGCTTCAATGCCATACTTAAACTTGCTGATGACAGACAAGCACACAGGAGAAAGACTGACAATCTGGCTGAGTGGTGCTACAACAACATCTCAATTAATGTCAGAATGACTGAGCTTTTGATTATTGACTTCAGGTGGAAGAAACAGTCCATGTGCCAGTTTCCAATCGGTTAATAGGTACATTTAATGTCAGAAAAATGTATACAATATACATCCTGAAGTTCCTATTCTTTGCAAACTCCACAAAAGCAGAGGAGTGCCCCGAAGAATGAATGACAGTTAAATATTAGAACCCCAAAGCCCCTCCCAGCTCCACCCTATCTCACATAAGCAACAGCAAAGCAACGATCCCCCCTCCCACCAGCAAAATAGCACTGTCGCACCTGAGCACTCAAGCGTTTAGCAAGGCTGCACAGACTTACAGTACCCCCAGCGATTACTCGTTCACCAGGTAATTCAACATACCACAAGCTCTCTGTCTCTTCCTAATAAGGGGAAAGAAGGTGTCCCTACTTCACAGCGGGAAGGGAAGACATAACAAACAGCTCGCCGAATGATAGTGTTAAAAGTCTGTTGCATCACTTTTTCCAAGCTTTGTGCCCAAAGAACTCGGGTCTCTGGGCACACAGCCAGCTGCCAGTTTGCTGCTTTTGATTTTCCGTGTCCTACGACGCAACACTGACCTCGAGCCCACCCGCCTCCAGAGCCACAAAAAACTGACACCCTGAAGGCATGCTAGTCTTCTAGGCCGCGTCCTTGGCCTACCAATAAACGGCTAGTCGTAAGACCCTGAGAGCGGGTCCCATTACTGCAAAGAACCGAAGTCAGCATGTAAGTCCAGGTCAGGGTCTTCAAAAGAAACCTGAAAGGAAAAAAAAAAGAGACATTAAAGATAGAAATAAAGCTATATCTGAAGATGCAAGCAAAGGAGTTGCCATTAGGTGCCATTGTCCTCCTTAGCTGTAACCCCCTGACATTTCATCAGGGGTTCAGAGATGGAAAGGGTCAGAAGCTTTAAATTCCTCAGTGTTATAACTTTAGAGGTTCTGTCCTGAGTCCAGCATGTGAATGCCATTATGAAGAAAGGCAGTGGCTCTACTTTCTCAGAATTTAGTGAAGATCTGGCATGTCGGCTAAAATTTTAACAAACTTCAATAGATGTGTGGTGGAGAGTATATTGACTGATCACATCATGGCTTGGTATGGAAATACCAATGGTCTTGTGTGGCAAAAAGTAATGGATAAACCCCATCACAGGTGGAGTCTCATCCACTATTGAGTGCACCAACATGGAGCACTGTCACAGGAAAGCAGCATCCATCATCAAGAACCCCCACCATCCAGACCATGCTCTCTTTTCGCAGCTGCCATCAGGAAGAAGGTACAAGAGCCTCAGGACCTGTATCACTGGGTTCTGTATGGTTATTATCCTCAACCATCAGGCTCCTGAACCAGGGGACGGAACTTCACTCCTCCCATCTCAGAGCTCTTCCCACAACCTATGGACTTACTTTCAAGGACTTGTTATTTTATGTTCTTGATATTTTGTGTTTATTTATAATAATAATAATAATTATTATTATTGTTCTTGTATTTTGTATTTGCAGTTTGTTGCCTTTTGCGCATTGATGATTTGTACATCCTGTTGGGTGTGGTGTTTCATTGATTCTATTGTGCTTCTTGTATTTACTGTGAAGGACTGCAAGAAAATTAATCTCAAGGTTGTACACATGGTAACAAACATGCACTTTGATCACAAAGTTACTTTGAACTTTGAATGGCAGAAAATAAACTTAAAACCTGATATTAGTGATCCACTTGTTAGCAAACAGTTCAGCAAAGGGTAGGTTGAAACGAATTAAATGGACATAGCTGTGATTTCACTTTTATTTTCACTGTTTAAATTATGTTTTACTTTAATAAAAATCATCACCAATCCCAGCATCATCACCAATCATATAGCAATGGATCTTGTTCCCCGGATCATCACTAACGATATAGCATTTATTTATTGAATTGATCTTTAAGTATTTTTGTCAATTGCTCCCAGTTCTAAGGCTTTTGATATTTAGAGCAGGTTTTCCCAACCTGGGGTCCACAGACTTCTTGGTAATTGGTAGGGGCCATGCCAAAAAAAATGGTTGGGAACCCCTGGTTTAAAGGCTACTTTTGGATTTCTCTGGGTAACCCAAATGGAAACAACCTGTTTTTCCTATACTTCCACGATTTCTGTAAGGATTACCGGGATCCTGAAGAAACACCAGGTTAATTCCATCCACAAACCCGTAACGAAGCTCAAGTCACAGCTTATGTGAGTCAAAGGTGATCTGGGCTGGGTCGGCTGGCCTTTACAGGATTGCCTATGAATGCGGAGCAGTGTATATTGGCCAGCTGGGATGCAAGGTGGAAATCCACATCAAGGAGCAAAAGAGGTGTATCTATTTGGGTTACTCAGAGAAAACAGAAGTAGCAGAACACTGCATTCACAATAGCTGAAGGATTGACTTCAATGGCACAAAACTACTGTACTACACGAGTGGTTTTTGGGACAGTCTGGGAAAGGAAGCCATTGAAATTAAACTAACGGAAATGAATTTTAACAAAGGCAAAGGTCTCACCCCAAGTAAGAACTAGAATTTGATTTTAAACAAAGTGGGAAAGCAGAAACCTAATTGGATGAGGACTAACCAATCAGGAGGGATGGACTATGGGAGTATAAATACCACTAGACTAGACATACTCAGGCATCATCACTGAAGAAGATGGCAGTGTTTGTCATTGAAATGTTGATTATAATTTATACCTGTACCCAGCTGGAAGCCCGAGAAGAGTTTATTCATCAGATACACTGGGAAAGCACTAGATCTTTTTTCACCTTTACAAAAAGATAATTTATTAAAGAGATCAATAATTTTGTGCCATCTCTATCTTCCTTCATTCACATTTATTTTCTTAAAATCTTATACATTGTTTGGATAATCACATAATGAATAGAATATAAAACAGTGCAAAATTACCGTGAGCCACAAGTTCAAATTTGTAATTCCAAAGTAAAAACAAAAATCTATGAACTGCAAAATGAAATCACGAAAGTGCCAATTTGTAGCTCTGGATTAAACTTCAAGTGTTTGAATGTGTTCCATTTACAAAGATAGTCAGCTCAGCAGTCAGTTAACTACCCCTCATTTTCTGAGAATTCATTTGAAAAATTATTCATAGCTGAGTGCTGCTTCAATTGTGTACAGGGAGACAGATTCTGAATCCCACCAGTGCCAACATAGCATGCTCACCATGGTCAGCAACAACAACACAAAAACAAAAACAACAATAAAATTCCAGAACAGCAAAATAAGCCCCTTTCCTCTCTCCCACACACCCATCTTCTCACACACATAGATGGTCCTCTAATCCCTGGATATTCTTCCTCTAATCCCTGGATATTCTTCCTCTGTGCCTCAAACCTCCAGTCTCTGGTCTTGTCTCATAGACTCGTAGACATTAGGCCAATGACTTCTGAACATGGCCTTGGGCCTTTGATTCACAAACTTGCAGATGTCGGACCTCCTCTTTCCAAATATGCTGAACCAGAGGATTCAATCATCAGACCTCGATTTCCAGACTCACCGACTTCGGTCATTGACCTTTGGGGTTTGTACCATGGTGTTAACACCAGGACCCAACAATCACTGGAATCTGAACTCCAGTCCTCAAACTCGAGACCTGCACATCTCTCACCTGGGACTTGCCAACCTCATGCCTCCTGTCCCCATGGACCTCTGTTCCCAAGACTTGACAACCTGTGGGAATTCACCTAATTGGAGGGTCACTGGCATTTCTCCTCGTGGCCTGCCAACATTGGTAATTGATCATGGAGATTGCTAGTCTTTGTCCGTAGTATTTACCGACTTGACACCTGTCCAAGAGATCACAGGCTTTCTACCACTGAATGGGCCAACTGCTGCCTCTACACATCATTTACTATCTCTGACTTCTAACTCACCTCAGGTCTGTCCCTAAATTCTAGCCTGTTCTCCAGCTATCTGTGCTACCTCTAAAACCATCCCTATGAATCTAAAAATGAACTAAGTCAGATCTACACCCTAGTGGACATTACAGCTTGACATCATCTTGGCCAAAAGGAGGTGGATAGTTTGGTTGGAAGGTCAGGATAAAGAAGATAAGGGTTGTTCAGCAAGCAGCCTCTTCTGATAATAAACAGTGATCACAGAAATCAGTTCTCAGAAACTGGTTAGCTCACTATACTGTGTTGGGAATGGCTGGTGATTGAGCTAAAAAATGACAGATGTGGGAAATCAGCTTGAAAATTCATCAGGTATATTTATCACTATTGACAAGAATGGAAGATAGGTTCATGAAAGAGAAGAAGAAATACCAATCAAAATTCAATCTGAGTCAGCCTGAAGGTAAAATAATATTCCATGGGAAAGACAAAGCTCAAAGTACAGTTATTATCAAAGTATGTATACAACATAAAACCTTGTGATGCATCTCCTTACAGCCAGTCACTAAACAATGAAACCCAATAGAACCCATTAAAAAGGAAGAATGCTGAACACCAAATATGCAGGAAAAAAAAACAATCATGCAAGCAATAAAATTAAGTAAAGAACATTCAAAACTTAAGTTGACAGCAGTGAGCCCACAGCCACGGAGCCAGTCATCACTACTGCAGCCGATTCAGAAGCCCGGAGCCACAGGCCACAGCCTCAGTTCAGCTTAGCGATGGGTAAACAATCCGTCCCTCACCTCTGGCCCCCACACCCTGACCTTTTCCATTTGGACCAGCACTTAAATCATCCAAACCTTGTTGTTGGATCCAAGCCCTGCCACTTTGATGTGCTCTTGGGCATGGCCTCACAGCGTAAGCCCTTCTGTTTTTATCACATACATGTCCAATGTGGCTTTTCAGTTGTTATATTTCACTCATACGAATGTCATTTGAACCAAAGTTATATACTTTCCAGTATAAATTCTCAGTTGGATATCTGAAGGCTTCAGTTCAGCATCTTTGAAATGACCTTCAAACTCATTTTGTGGAATGACTGAAACAACCGAGACAAGATCCAATTCTATTTGAATTCATTTGCCATTAACTTCTGATGTAAGCCATATTGCTTGTCTCCTGTTAGTTTTCATATTTTAAATCTCAAGGCTACACAATGTTTCAGTTCTAACTGTTCCTGCATTACCTTCACAATATCAGCAAAGTGCATTTTGGCTGGTGTGGTTCAAGCAGTCAAACTTTGAAGCAAGAAGTCTGATTTTCCACCTATTGCACTTAGTAACACAGGCACTTGTTTCCCATTGGCTATTTCAGTTGCTTCAGAATACTGCTCAATTCATTCAGTATACATCACCCAATTATCTGTTGTGCAATTGAATGGGTCTATCTTTCTATGTAGCCAGCCATTTTCACTTTATAATCGTTATCACTCAGTATGAACTGCTTATGAACCCATGAATCACATCCATTTTCTGCCATCTAAGAAAATTGACCATCTCTGTCCACTTCTGAAGAAATGCATGCTGTGTTTTTATTTTAACTCAACTATCTCTCTTACTCTCTCACTTTTCGAAGAAAAAATGAGTTGCACTTCATTTTAAAACTGACTCATCGCTACTGTTACGTTTTGTAACTCCAAAAACTAATACAAAGAGAAACACGTGAACTAGGAAATACAAGTCTACTTTGTTTTACTTTAGTGAGGCACGTGCTTATGATGTGGTGGCATAATGGCATATGTATTTGCATTTTCTACTTCTCACATATGTTTTATCCATAATGAATTATGCAAACAATAAATAATGCTTAATTAAACAATAGACATGATATTATGGAAAAGTTACTGAAATATTAAATACACAACAAGTCTAGAATTACAGGTCATTGGTTAAGATTGAAAGGTGAAATATTTAAGGGGAACTTGAGGGGGAATTTCTTCACTCTGAGGCTGGTGTGGGTGTGAAATGAGCTGCCAATGAAAGAGCCGGATGACAGTTCAATTGTAACACTTAAGCAAAGTTTGGATAGGTACATGGAAGGGAGGACTATGGAGGGCTATGATGCAGGTGTGAGTTGAAAGAACTAGGATGAATATAGCACATATAAGTGCCAAAGGGCCTGTTTCTGTGCTGTAGTGCTCTATGACTCCATAATTCTATAACTTACTGTTAAACATGCTCTACTCTGAATTGAAACTTTCCATACTTCTGGAATAGACACTCCACCAGTAATTCCTCATGCTCACATGGGACATCTGAGTGGGAAGGAATTGTGTGGCAATTCAAGTTCAGAGTTATAGGAGATGCGACTTACCTGGTAATGTTACTGCTGCTAGAACTCTGAAGCTAAACATTGGGCCTCCTCTCTACCATTTTCTTAGATTATCAAAGAGATGGTCCTAAAGCAATGGAAACTATAATGCACATGCACAGGGCAAAATTGGATTATATTCCTAAGTGGTTGATTTACAAGTTACTTTACAGTTATGAAAGCATTTGTAAGACCATCTAGCTATGAGCCAGTCATAATAGTACACTTCTTTCCACTGATATGGTCATCTGAAATGCTCTGAACTGTTCACTAAATTGTGTGTTTCATTTACCAGCCATTAGAACAGATATACCATTCCAATTTAAAATGGCACTGGTGAAGCACAGTGACAAATGACTGGTAACAAACAGAACAATAAATTATAAACTATAAAATTACTGTATTAGTCACTTGAATTCACTTTGATACTTCCCTTTTAGAGCTGTGCTTTTGAACCATCTGTATAACCTGGCATTTCTGCAATGTGAACTGCTCTCTTGATGATTTCTGTGTGGCATGTATGGTCCGAATTGAGGTGCTGGGACCAGAACCCTAGAGCAGGAAATGAGCCAATGTCTGGCCGTTGCTGGAGTGATCTTGGAGGAGATTTGATGTGGCAGAATTGAGGCAAAGTGAGTGGAGGTGAGGAAGAGTTGAAGTGGCAGGACTCAGACCTGGGCCAAAGAGCAAAGAAGGTCCCGGGGATTGAGTGATTTAAGTGCCGCTGCCTCGATTCACCATCCATTCTTCAAGATGCCATCATGTCCAGAAAATGCCAAGAATATTGCCTCTCCATCCCTAGGAATGGCCTACATTGCCACGGCAGAAGGTTAGTGGGGAATTTGCTGGATCATTCATGCAGCTACAAAGTGCAGAACCGTTTCCAATAGCATCCACTACAGTCCCACACACCGTTGATGTGCTGAGAAGCTTCATCTCAAGGACTTGTGGCAATGACAATTTCAGTCATTCCTGAGAACGAACAGAATAAGCCATATTACATATGCACCATACCAACTAGCTGAAGTTGCTTAGCAGTAAGTTTTGTCCAGTGTCTGAATAATCCACTGTGAACAATGGAGCAATGCCGGCAGAACACACTATGCTATCACTGAATCAGAAGCTTGAAAATTTCCTCCTGCATATCACAATGCAGCAGACTCCACAACAACAACTCAGCAACTATGCTGTTCCTAGGTTATCCCTTGCATCAAGCTTGGATCTTTTCAAATCTAATCTCAGAAGGCATATGAAAGGCAAACATCTGAGAGAAATTGAGGGTTTGTCAAACAAGGGGGTTCAATGCATCTTTCCTGGATAAGCAGTTCAAGCGAGAGACGACAAAGTTGATCAAAACTGTGTACTTGGAAAGATTAAGGACAGAATTGGACCTACTCACCTACAGTGTAGAGTTTGCATCTGATGTCATTCAGAAATGATGTATTGATCAGTTGAGAGCAGAGTGAAGTGTCAGAGAAAGATGTCCAGAGCTGTCAGAACTACTTCCTGCAGTTCTAGAGTGAACTCCTACAACCACCACATCCTAGGCTCCAGAACCTGAAATAGTTTCACAGCTACAAGTCTCACCTTCCAAGCAGAGTGACCGCCATTGTCAGGAAAGTCATTATCCCACAAGAGTAAGAAATCCACTACAGCATTTTAATCTTCAGGCCCAAATGGGACAACTTAAAATTTATTATGCTATGGATTTCTATTTTGTTATTGTATTATATATTATACTGTGTATATAGTTGAGATGTATTCTCTAATGCATTGGAGTTTATAGCCAAGCAGGGAAGAGTGTAGTGTATTTCATATTTCAGTAATATTTGAGCAATATAGTAAATATATTGTTTAATGAAGTATTCTTGTTTGCATAATTCATTATGAGTTATATGTAAAAACTACGTGACTGGCATATGTTATTATGGTACCACGTCTTAAGTGTGTGGCTCACTAAAGTAAGACAAAGTAGACACATTTTTCCCAGTTTCCATGTTTTTTTTAATTTGATTAGTTTTCGGAGTTACGAAACATAACACATCTTTCCTAACCTCAGGGGGAAAAGCCTTCTTGCAATGAATGAAAATGTTAGAGATCTCAATAATGAAGTGAAAAATAGCAATATACATTCCACAAATTAAATTCAATTATGTTAATGATACCTGGCACTGAACAGGAAATGGGCAACTTCGAACATTTACTGGCTGGCAAACCAATGAATCTTGTTGGCTGAACAATTTAAATTTCCTTCCCTTATTGCAGCCGAACTCAGACATGGTCATCTGACATTCATTTTGTGATATTACCCTGGCAGATGCCTTTAAATCATTTCTGAGAGAATTAGGCTGAAAGGATTTCATCATCTTTGATGTGCTTTTCTGAAGAATGTTATTTTTTAAGTGCATTTTCATTCATCCTTTGCAGTTTTCCTTTCCCTTGGTATACAGGGTATTAGCATAAAAATGCTGAAAAGTGTTAGTGTGAAATTGCCAGACCTGGTATTTCAGAACATATATTCAGTTTAAAATAAGCTTTTTAATGCTTCTTCTGAAATATTGGAGAAGGATTTCAGTCAAATGAATGAAGTACCCATTCACACCCTATTGTGAATGTCATACATGCCCTGTTGGTTGTAATGTTAACCCCAGAGCATTTAGCAGGAGGAACAAGAGATAGCAAGTAAAAAGAAAGGAATAGCATGAACATGTTGCCAAATGACCACATGAGTGTGAAAAAGGTTTGGGAAAGGCAGCGTGCCTTTTCAATAAAATGTCATTTTTATATTTAACAGAGCCTATTTCCCAACCCTTGGGAAGCACAACACATTTGAAGGGTGCCTTGAAGGTTTGAATCCATCAGTGCCAGTGGCTGTCAAGTAGATTCTGGCAATACACCTTCTTGCATCTGGCTTTTTCAAAGCTGGAGCTTGAGATAATTGCAACAGATTCACTTGCAGAATGCCTGTCAGTATCTTTTCCAGCCGCAATCCACCTCCCTTTAAAGATTCACGCTTCGGCTTTAGGCAGTGCAGGTAGCTTTAATTGGACCTAACCAGTCATACAATCGGCCCCCTATGGGTGCTCCCCTTCAATCTACTGCGCAGTTACAGCAGGCTGGATTTGCACTCAAGAAAATAACTAGGCTGTACAAAGCTAGAATGATGTCTGCACTTCACTCAATGATTGAAGGGTTAATCATGCGTTGAATCCCTGTGCCTGCTCTCTTGGGTTATTGAATTTACATTCCTGCCTTCACTATTTTTGGAAGTGAAGCCTATCTTTATCACTTTTTTATGAAGTTGGGAGTCAAATCTGTCAACAGCCCTCTCCCCCAAGTCCACTGGAATTGTCTGAGAATTTTAGAATGGATATTTCTTTCAGAGATCCCCTCAGGATATAAACGATCAGATGCAAGGAAGGTGTTCATACTCTTTGTTTTTGCATACATTCTGTTCCACTTCCATTGTGAATGAATTTACAATCCTGACATTCACCTCTTTTGTTAAAACTAAGTGCTTGTTTTTTTTCTATTTCTACCATTCTTTCCTCTCCATTATGCAATTGATACTTTGATCTTGATTATCCAATCACCCAATTCAACTTTCTGCAAATGCATCTTTTCAAAATAGATCATCATTACTCTTTGTGTTTCAGGATTCAATTTGACCGTTTTCTTCCTCTGAATTTCATGTTAATGTAAATCAGAATTTCATCTATTTTTCTTAACATTGGGATAAGATTTATTGCAATAAATAGCCTTCTCATCAACATTTCAGATGTTCTTAGCATCTGGTGACTGAAGTCCTTGTTCTACTTTGCTTATGGCTTCATAAATCATTAATACATCCTCAGCCTAATGAGTCCAGGCGTTCTATAACTATTATTCAATATCAAGGTCAATATTTCCATTATTTTAAAGAAGTTTAATTATAATTTGTTTTGAATTTCTAACCAGTGCAGTTGAAACTATTTCAAAAACTCATATCATACTTCAAGATTTCCACAAAAAATTATGCATCCATCTTCCATTTAATTCCACATCCCATTCCCATTCTGATATGTCTATCCATGGCCTCCTCTACTGTCACGATGAAGCGACACTCAGGTTGGAGGAACAACACCTTATATACCGGCTGGGTAGCCTCCAACCTGATGGCATGAACATTGATTACTCTAACTTCCATTATTGCCCCCCTCCCCTTCTTACCCCATCCTTATTTATTTATTTGTTTATTTGTTTATTTATTCCCTCCTTTTATTTCTTCTTTTCTCTCTGTCCCTCTCACAATCCCTCTCTTAGCTTCACCCCTCCCCCTCCTGTCTTCTCCTATCATTTCGGATCTCCCCCTCCCCCTCCCACTTTGAAATCTCTTACAATCTTTTCTTTCAGTTAGTCCTGACGAAGGGTCTCAGCCCGAAATGTCGACAGTGCTTCTTCCTATTGATGCGGCCTGGCCTGCTGCATTCCACCAGCATTTTGTGTGTGTTACACATATGGGAATGTTGCCTCTGCAAAAATACAGAAGCCAGTCTTCAGGTAATTTGACTCACTCTTTGTGATATAAAAAAAGAAACTGCTGAGAGTACTGGATACAGCAAGGCAATCCATTTGGCTACAACAGCCTTTTTTAGATCAACAAGGAAACAAAGCTAATTTTGACTGGGAGACTGGGAGACCGTTTCGCTGAACACCTACGCTCAGTCTGCCAGAGAAAGCAGGATCTCCCAGAGGCCACACATTTTAATTCCATGTACCATTCACATTCTGATACGTCTATCCATGGCCTCCTCTACTGTCAAGAAGAGGCCACACTCAGATTGGAGGAACAACACCTTATATACCGGCTGGGTAGCCTCCAACCTGCTGGCATGAACATTGACTTCTCTAACTTCCGTTAATGTCCCTCCTCCCCTTCTTACCCCATCACTTATTTATTTGTTTGTTTGTTTATTTAATTATTCCCTCCCCTTTTTTCTCTCTCCTTTTTTTTCTCTCTGTGCCCCTCTCACAATCACTCCTTGCCTGTTCTCCATCTCCCTCTAGGGCTCACCTCCCCCTTTCTTTCCTAGGCCTCCCGTCCCATGATCCTTTCCCATCTCCAGCTGTGTCTCCCTTTTGCCAATCACCTTTCCATCTCTTAGCTTCATCCCTTCCTCTCCTGTCTTCTCCTATCATTTTGGATGTCCCCCTCCCTCTCCCACTTTCAAATCTCTTACTATCTTTTCTTTCAGTTAGTCCAGAAAAAGGGTCTCGGCCCGAAACGTAGAGTATACTTCTTCCTATAGATGCTACCTGGTCTGCTGCATTCCACCAGCATTTTGTGTGTGTTGCATGCATCCATCTGTATTCTTTTCACAATATTTCTAACTTTTTTTAACCACAACATATTTGAGTGTTTAATTGCACAAATGTTCCAAAGAATGCCACAATTACCTTCTTTGCCTTTGCTTTTCTTGGATGAACAATATTTCCATGTTTCTTTTCCATTTCTGATCTTGCATTTTTTCGACTGTTGGACAACAGAATCACTTGAATCTTTTATGTTTACCTGACTCTTAAGTCAGAGGTTCCATATATTTCTCAACAATTAATATTCTATTTTTACTAGCAGAAGTTATCTTAACTAACATCGTTTAACTGTATTTGGCATTTATTCCATGCCAAAAAACATTTTTTTCTCTCAGTGCAAACCAGAGTAGCTGAATTTTGACAAAATGCAGAAAGCTGAAGGCTGAATCACGTAATGATCTATGCATAAAAACTCATTTAATGGCACCTGCTTTTGTTTTTGTGTTGTCTTCCTTCATGTATCAAAACTTCCATTTAAGCAAGAACTGAGTCATGCCAAATCTCTACTGAATATAAAATTCTGAAACAGTGACCATATGATCATTATCAACCATTTACATTGCACCCTCTGCAGAGTTTCAATATATTTGTTATGGATGAGTTGCTTCCGCAGATCAGTATTTATGCAGAATATTGCTTCTGATCTTTACAACACAGTAAATTGTTTCATTTGCAACCAATTCCATCATTTTTCCTCCAATGGTTATCAAGCAAACAGGCATATAATTCATACCTTTTATCTTCTAATAAAATTGCAGAGACATGTTCTGTATTCTGCTCCTTCTGCATGACACAAATTTGTTTGCTCATTTGCTTTGTATCTAAACCATGTCCATAGCAACCTATTCTTTGTTCCCTTCCCATTAAGTACCAGCAAGATTCTCTTCAAAGTTTGCAAATTGTTTTCAGCATTTCTTTTTCAAATTAGCATTTTTCTCTTATTTGCAATAAATTATGTTGCTCTAGATTTAGAATACATCAATTGTCATATACATTATGTTTGATTAGCTACTTTCACATAATGTTATTAACCTTTATTTGGGCATTATGGTTTTAAAATTTGTTGACTTAAAAACATTGCTCACACGTTTTATTATCCCTTTCTTTAATCAGACTGAAATAATTATTGATATGAACGAATACACTTAAAGATTCAATCTCATTGCTGAGTCCAATACAGTTTATGAAATTTCACCCAATGTTTATGTTTTGGAGAAAGTCACTCCCTGATAAGATTTATAAATAGATTTTTGGCAAACTTATTTTTCCTTTACTCAAGTTTCACCTGTTCTCTTTAATTCTCATTAATTTGTTCTCTGGGGAGGGACATTTTACTTCTTTTACTTTGTGCCATCACTCTTAAATTAAAATTTGTGCCTTTTGCAAGTATTTTCCGATCAGTCTATGATTCAGTCAAACACTTCCTAATTTCATCTGAATCCCTTTATTGAATATTACATTCAACATTGTGTGCTCAATATTCAGGATTTTGTTGGGGATGCCAGTGGCTGCAGATGCTGGATAATGGAGCAAAAATAAACTGCTGCACAAACTCAGTGGGTGAGGCAGCATCTGTGAAGTTAAATGGATGGCTGGCATTTCAAGCAGAGACCCTGCACCTGGACCAAGGTCAGATGGATGCTAACACAGAGCCCTGACCTGCTGAATTCCTCCACCAGTTCATTATTTTGCTCCAGTATTCTGTTACTTAGTCCTCACAATACACAAGCATTGTAGTTGATCTTTTCCTGGATAAAATGTACTGGAATCCTGGTTTAATATTTATCAGAATATATCCTACAGTATATCGAGCTCAGCAAGTCAGTCAGCATCGATGGATGCAGTTGCCTCGACAGATGCTGCCTGACCTACTGATTTTCTGTTGTAGTTTGTTTTATGTCACAGTATATGGCTATTCTGCATTTACAATTCTTACCAAGTCCATTAGCATATGTAAGAACTATCACAACAAGCACACAAAGTGATAGGCCCTGTGAAAAATGGGAGCTTTATAATAATTCTTTAGTTTCAGCCAGGACAATTAGAATTTGAAGCAATTAGTTTAAGATATTTACAAAGCAAACACAGCACATTGAAAAACACAGCTGTCGTATGCCTTTTAATTGTTAAAAAATATTTTTTGAAGCCAAATGAAAATGTACAAAGGTATAGAATGTACAGAAATGGTTAAAAAATTCACTTTATTTTAACTTTCAGCTTCCTCTTACCCATATATGATCAATTTCTCACACATCTCTTCCATTCCTTGACCTCTATTTCAGAAATTGAGCATCGGTTAATATCCTCTAAGTTACTGATACCTAAAACAATGGAAGTACTATCTCCCATACTCCCAGTTTTACTGTCTGTTTTGCATCTGTTCTTATTTTGTTATATTGCACACAATACATTCAAATCCTATCTCTTTATCCTTGATTTTTGCACCACATCACCCCTACTCCCAATGTGGTTGACTGGGCCTCAAGGTTGGTCATTCAGTTTGCTATAATTATGCTTTCACCTTTCACTCCTCAGAACTAAAAAAAGGCTCTTTTTCCAGTGCACTACCCCTCCCTTCAACAGATGATCTCCAAGAACTTCTACATCCTGAGCTTATAATAGCCTCCCCTTGTCTTTTGCGATTTTGAAAGGGCCATTTTATTTGTAACTTTTTAGTCCTCTTCTAGCAATCGCACCAAATCGCATGGAATTTTCCCTTGCAAACCAACCAATGGCTTTTCTTATGTAAGGGGTTTCTTCTTTATGTTACTGTGTATGTTAATCAAAATGGCTTCTTTGTTACGGTAACTGGTGAGAGAATTCTTTCTCTCGCAGCTTGTTTGGGTTATAATTACTGATAATGAGAATTGTATTCATTTGTTAACCAATTGGGATAGATGTCATTCTTTCTTGTGGGTTTGTGAGCTGGTGTTGCGTGGGCTTTTGGAGGAGTTGGAGAGGAGATCGTGAGGAAGGTGGATGAGGTTGGTCCCAGGTGCACAGGTCGCGGAGGTTGGAGAAGATCGAATAGTGGACCAAAGACTTCGATGGTTGAGCTCCAACGATGGTGCACTAATTGACTGAACCCTGATAAGTTCTGGTGCCTTTCCTTTCTTTTCTTTTATATATATTGCATCACTATTAATCACTTAGCTCTAGTAAGATTTATAAAGTGTATTCTGTAAATGTACATGGTGTGCGATTTGACATTGTGTGTGCAAGTTTGTACTAGTGTGCATTTCACAGCATCCACGTATATGGGAGGCGCGGTTTGGCGGGTGGACGAATTTTCCCCTAGACATACACCAGCCGATCACTTGAGCGTTACACTTACTTTCTCCTTACCCATTCTCCAAGGTATCTGTAATCTCCTCATGATTTCAACATTCTTACTACAAGAGGCATAGATAGGACAAAAGGGGTCCTGGAAAAGTACATGGAGAGTCCATCCAAGGGAGAAAATAAATTTGACCCAATTTTGGGAATTGAGCTTGGCCAGGTGACAGACCTGCTAATGGGTGAATTTGGGAATAGTGATAACAACTAAGGTAATTATGAGTAAGGATAAAGTTGGATCTTGCAGTAAGATATTAAATTGGGAGAAGGCAAATAATTATAGTATAAGACAAGAGATAAAGAGGCATTGATTGCAATGTGTACAGATCAGACATGAGGGAGTTGTTTAAAGATCACTTGCTCAGAATTCAGAATCGGTATATACTAGTGAGGAGTAAGGATAAGGATAGTAAGGTAAGGCGTAGTAGACAAAATAAGCTATTCAGCCCATCAAGTCTGCACCACTAATCAAACATGGCTGATTATTTTTCCCTCTCAACTCCATTTTCCTGCCTTCTTCTGCCCTTTCAAATCAAGAATTTATCAAACTCCACTTCAAATATACCCAATGACTATACCATCGGATTGGACATGCCCAGGCATCACCCATAGATGGCAGATTTTGCCATTGAGAGATCGATTAAAATTGTTACTTGTACCTAGCTGGATGCCGGAGAAGAGGTCATTCATCATATATATGGGAAAGCACAAATGACTTAGTTCTCAAGCTGTCCGCAGCAAAGAATTCCACAGATTCAACACCTCCAGTCAAAGAAATTCCTTCTCATCTCTGTTCTAAGGGGATGCCCTTCTATTCTGAGGCTGTGCATTCAGTTTGTAAATTCTTCCACTTTTGGAAACATCCTCTCCATGTGAAAAAAAAGCATCGAGTGACCTAAGAGGTCCTGACTTTGGGGATGGTACCCTCCCCCTCTCCTGGTTTCACCTATCACCTGCCACCTTGTATTGACTTTAGGGATTGTATCCTTCCCCTCTCCCAGTTTCATCTATAACCTATCACTTGTACTTCTTCCTGTCTTCCGTCCACCTTCTTAATTTGACTCCTTCCCCTTTCATTGAAGGGCAATCACTTGTCATTTTATTTACAGTATTCATCCCTGCCTGTTCTTGGACATTCACACCATTCTGAATGATACCTGTTGGATATTTATGAAACTTCATGTTAGCATTTAGTTAGGTGCTTTACTGTCTTTGGATTCAATATTGAATTCAACAATTTCAGACAACAATCGCTGCCCCACTTATTAGACAATGTTATGCAATGACATATTTACAGCCTTTCCTTTTTGTTCAAGCCCCTCTCCCACTTTTTCCTACCTTCGAAATTGCTTAGAACTTCTTACATTTTCTAGTTCTAGTGAAAAAATTATTAAGTCAATTTTTAATCCTACTTCTCTGAGGACAGAAGCATTTCTCAGTAGTACTTTTGTGGTTGTGGACGTTAGAGAAGATAACAATTGTTTAACCATTAAATAAGGTTTAATGTTCTAGCTGTTTTTTTTTGCTTTTTATTGTTTGTGTGATTTGTTCTTCTTTTCAGATGGTTGATGGTCTTCTTGTATGCTTTGTTTTCCTTAAATGGGTTCTATGGTATTTCATTGCTTTGTGGCTGCCTGCAAGAAGAAGAATCTCAAGATTGTATACTGTATCCATTCTTTGATAATCATAGAAATTTACACCACATTACAGGCCCTTCTGCCCACAATGTTGTGCTGACCATGTAACCTACTCTAGAAACTACTTAGAATTACCCTACCGCATAGCCCTCTATTTTCTAAGCTCTATGTACTTATCTAAGAGTCTCTTAAAAGACTCTGTTGTATCCTATTGTGTCCAATATAATAAATGTACTTAGAACTTTAAAAGTGATTCACCATCTGCAATGCCTGCTTTTTTGATTTAAATCTACATTTGCAAAAACACAGCATGACTGGAAAAAAAATGCGGGAGCCCTCATTTGCAAAATAACTAACAGATAGAGCTGATTGATATTTAATAGAAAATTCTAACAGTATTGTAGTAACTGCAGGATAACAACATCTTGAATTTATATTATATCTTCCACTTAGTAAATATCTCACAAAGAGAAATATTTCTTGCATTTTATAAGTACTCCTGATCTGTGCACACAATTTTCTTGATCTTTTTCAAAACTAATCAGCATTATTAGCATCTTTTTGATTGCATCTGATCCAGAGTTATAATTATTTTGTCCTCCTTTACACTTTCATAGTCAAAATGACATTAAACAATCTTGAATCTTGAATCAATTTGTCACATTTACACTTATTGTTTCTAAGCAATAGGTGTAATTTCCTGGAAGTTTCTAAACTTCAAGGAAATTCTGCACTACAACATTTGCAACTGTTGAATTTATCTTTCTGCATGCACAAGGAGTCATGAAGTCACTGAGTGATACAGCACTAAATCAGTGAGCCTGTGCTGACCATAAAACTTTCATATACACTCCCTATGTTAGTCCTGTTTTTTTCATTCTCCCCTCATTTGCATTAACTCTGCTTGGAGTTTGGCAACCAGAAGTGTTCAGCAGGGATCTGTTCATGGACCCCTCCTCTTAGTGATTTTTATAAATGACCTGGATGAAGAAGTAGAAAGGTGGGTTAGGAAGTTTGCTGATGACACAAAGGTTGGGGGCATTGTGGATAGTCTGGAAGGAGGTCAAAGGTTACAGTGGGACATTGATAGGAAGCAGAACTGGGCTGAGAAGTGGCAGATGGACTTCAACCCAGATGTGGTTCATTTTAATAGGTCAAATTTGAAGTTAGAATATAATATTAATGATATGGCTCTTGGCAGTGTGGAGGATCTGAGAGATCTTGGGCTCCCTGCCCATATGATACACAAAGCTGTTGCGCAGGTTGACAGCATTGTGAAGAAGGTGCATGGTGTATCAGCATTCATCAACCATGGAACTGAGTTCAAGAGCTGTGAGGTAATGTTACATCTAAATAAGACCTTGATCAGCCCCCACTCGGAGTACTGTCTTCAGTTCTGGTCACCTCACTACATGAAGGATGTGGAAACCATAGGGAGAGTGCAGAGGAGATTTACAAGGATGTTGCCTGGATTGGAGGTGCACCTTATGAGAATAGGTTGAACTTGGCCTTCTCTCCTTGGAGCGATGGAGGATGAGAGTTCTATAAGATGATGAGGGGCATTGATCACACCGATAGCCAGAGGCATTTTCCCTGGGCTGAAATAGGTACCGAGGGGATGTCAGGGTTAAGTTTTTCACACAGAGAGTGCTGGGTGTGTAGAACGCACTGCTGGCGGCAGTGGTGGAAGTGGATACAATAGGGTAATACAGTCTTTTAAGGTACATGGAGCTTAGAAAAAATGTGCTAGGGAAATTCTAGGCAGTTTCTAGAGTAAGTTACATGGTCGACACAACGTTGTGGACTGAAGGGCCTTTAATGTGCTCTAGATTTCTATGCTCTATGTTAATTCTTGTCTGCACTCCTCCCACACTCAGTCTGCTTAAATACTATCACTGACTTACACAATGGGGACAATTTACAGTAGCCAAAGAACCTATAAATCTCCACATCTTTTTAGATGAGTGATGAAACCAGAGCATGAAGAAGAAATACATTGCAGAGAAAAAAAAATTGCAAATCTTACTCAAATGACACCTTAATTCAGGATTAAACTCTGGTCCCTGGCAATTCAAGTCAATGGTTCTATTTGCTGTTCTGCTTAAAGAATGAGAATGTGGCAGATGATGACGAGAACACGCAACTATAGATAGGTTATCAGAACGGGCAAGTAAATGGCAGGTGCAGTTTAAAACAGAGAATATTTTGAAAAGATGAAATATGAAAGATTTAGGAGGGGATTTCCTTGGTTTTTGACCTTGGCAGGCAATAGTACATTGCTAGCAGGTATGAAGAACTGTAAGTAATACTTGGAAGAGGTCAGAAGAAACATAGTAGAATTAAAAATATGACAGGGCAGGAGGAGGTTAGAAAGAAAGGGAGAAGCAAAACCCCTGAATAATTTGAAAATAGAAATGAAGACTTTAAGGTTGATTCTAATATTTCTTTGGGAACTACGGTAGGTTGCTGGAGTGGTGTAGAAGCTGTATAAATATTTCATCTTTATATTGCACAGCATAATCTGAGATTCAATGTATGTCTTCTTTAGCTATAAATCTGTATTAAGCTTTTCTCTATAATGCCTTGAACAGAATTACTGGATTTTCTAATCTACATAGTCACTGCACTTACACATTATATGCTTGCATGCACTGCACTTACTCTGTGGCTGCAAATACATTCATACCATATTCTTCATTTTGTTTTCTTTTCATTAACTCCATATATGGCATGATCAGCCTCGGAGGCATTCAAATATTACTTCTTTATTGTATCTCTGTACATGTGATAATAATAAACTATATCAATACCAGTACCCTATTAGCTTGTGTAACATAAGTGATTTGTGAACAATGAATGAATATTTATCAGGTCAGAATGACAACTTAACTCTTTCTGATCTTGTGGCATGTGTAAGAATGCCCACTGATAGTTGAATTCTTTGTTTGGGCTTTTCCTTATCTATAAACATTAATGTACTTTATAAACCCAAAAATGTTATGTGCTACAGAAAAATGTGAAGTGACCATTAAAATGTCTAATTGATTAATGGTATTATGTTAATGCACACATGATGTGTGTTTGATGTAAACAGTCTGAGTTCATGCAAGGACAAAAGAATTGTCTGTCCTGTGGTTACTTTGCGCTTGTGGAAGCTGTGTATATATTGACCGGCTTTTTGAGGTTTTCTTTGGACTTCAACCAAGACCTGGATCAAGATTAATGCCTGGAGACCAGCGTTACCTTCATGAGTCAGAGATCAAAGCTCCCCAAGTGACAAAAATTCAGTGGTAACTAAGAATCGTGAGCCTAGAAATCTTTGTGACTTGTTATGTAGTATTTTGTGTGGTTTATTGGTTCTGCATATTTTTATTGTATTAAGTTAGGCTTAAGTTACTTTGTTCTAAGTTTAATTATTTTTGAACTATACAACTCTGAAATTCTGCTTCTCAAGATAGCCACAAAACAAAGAAGGAAAAGAAAAGCAGCACAATGATCAAACCACAAATCCCTCCTACTCACATAAAAAAATAACAGAAACACAATGGACACATCAACCCCAAATCCTTCTCCCCAGCAAACAAAAGAGTAATAAAGAAAGGTAAAGAACACAGAATATAAAAAATGATAACACTGAAAAACAAATTTCTAGCTCAGCTCTAATTTCTGCTAGGTACATGCTACATAGAAGAGACTTCCCTTCATTCTTCCTCTTATTACATATTTTTGCTACATAGGAAATATGGCCCCTTTCCCCAATTTACTTTCATTCACTGCTGTCTCTCACACATCCAATTAACACTCCACAAATCTTCCCAATTCTGATAAGTGAAACTATATTGTACATATAATATTTCTACTTTATATAGGCTGTATATTTGTCATATCATTCCTGCTTTTACTATATGTTAGAGTTATTTTAGGTTTTATGTGTTATGTGGTATGATTTTCTAGGTTATTTTTTGGGTCTGAGAACACTCAGAAATTTTTCCCATATAAATTAATGCTAATTGCTTCTTTGCTTTATGACATTTCAGCTTACAAATGGTTTCATAGGTATGCCCTACCTTCGGATAGCGGGGGAAACCTGTATTATTTAAATTGGTGTATGATATTGTCCTGGATTTTCAGGGAAATAAGATCATGGACATTTGCAACACAAAGCAACTTTGGGATTACAGTGCTTTGGAAGTTCTGAAGCTGCTGTTATTTATTTGTGCAGTTTATGGATTTCAGTATTAGAGCACAGAGTTAAGGTAATTCTCCTATATTTACACAGGGGAATATACCAGAACAAAATATGTCTGATTACAAATGCACAGGGACAAAGGAATACATACTTTTTTTTAACTTTATTTGGCTTTTGCTTACATTTTTTTGGGGGGATTTAAGAGTTTGGTTGAGACTTCATCATTTATCAGTAATTTAAAAATGTATCTATCTTTTTCTGAATATTCGGTATATTTAGGAATATTCAATTTATTGACAGCTGGGGAAGCTGGGCCCAGAAATTATTTATTTTATAGGAAAGTCTTTTTTGTGTGTTCTCTCTCCAATTCACTCCCGGTGACCATATAAGACCTTGTACTTGACATGGAGTTGATGTTAGAGGTATGTGTGGACTTCCTGGAATGTTAAAGGCAAATAGGAACTGATGGGAAAGATAATGCATTAGCTGAGATATAGCTAGAATAATATATAAGGTAAATGTATTTTGGTTATACACACCAGATGCTGAAGGAACTCAGGATCAGGCAGCATCCGTGAAGGGAAATGGACAGTCAATAGTTCAGGTTGAGGCCCTTCATCAGGACTATCTGATATCAGAATATATGTTGGTTACATTGACTTAAAAATCTAAACTGGAAAGAAGTAAATTCCTGCGCTCTTACAAATCGCGCACACACACACACACACACACACACACACACACATATATATATGTATAAGTATGTTTGTATGTATATACATTTATATGAAATGATCCTTTTCCTCTTCTGAGCAACATGATAATGGATATAATGTAATTTTGATCAGATTTGTTTTATTGGTAAAACAATACATGAATTTCCATCCCTTCCCCCAAATGCCTCAATTTGAAATAGCTTAATCTGCATGTTGTTCATTCTGTTTCTCATACTTTTCTCCAGAGTCACTACCTGACTTTCTCAGTGATTCAGTTAAATCAGAATCTGTGTACTGTATGTGAATGATTGACTTTTTAGCTTCTCCAAAGATTTCTAACACTTAAAATGAACAAATCAATTACTCTCAACTTGCCTGAATGACGAACAGATCTAGACGTTATCAGAAAGTCAGTGCCATTTAGCCTGTTTGATAGGCACCCCATCCATTAGCTCAAATAGTCATCACCTTCATCATCAATTGAACTGTTACAATTGGGCACTGTGCTCTTGCAATTTGCCACAGTTTCTTTGACAACATGTCCAGAACCTACCATCTGTTCCTAGAGGAAGGACAGAAGCATCATGAGTGTGAAAATAACACTACCTGCAGGTCCCCCTGATGATATTGAGTTTACCCTTTCTAAAGTGTAACCTATCTAAGAATAAGTTACCTTAAGTCCAATAGTTACACATGTTTATCAGTAACCATACTTTAGGGAGATTATCCTATATCAACCTATAATGCAAAGGCTATTATATTGAATTGCTTTAGTCTCTTTTCTGAAGCGGTTTGCCTGTCAATATTCACTTTTTCTCCTCTCCCAACCAAGGAGGGGATACTTCCTGCTAATGCAGCAGATTAAGCACAGTTATTTTATTTTATGTGAAACACATTCATTTTAAGGAGTAAATTTTAACAAAGATTATAATTCTACCAATAGATTTTAACCACAAGTACAATTCTTACAAACTGCTATCTCATATTGATTGGTTGCAGATGAATATGTTGTCCACCACAAAAAGATCCTTTTTGGGCCAAGGCTGAGGAGTGGACTCTACGTCTGTAACTCCCCCCACCCTTTCTACCTTCTAGTAGTTATATCTTTATTGTTGCCGGTGGTCTTGTAACAATTTCATCTGCATGTGATGGCTTCACAAATTGATTGATTAGGTCAGGTGGCAGGAGTAGACAATGTTGTTTCTTCTGATCAGGTTGCAGCATCAGTTAACAATAGGCTTGCTGAGCCTGGATAGTACTGCTTCTCAAGAGGATGGCTAAACAGTTCCAGTTGAAGTGAACAATCAACAGCTTCAACCTTGAAAAGCTGTTTAAAAAAAGAGCCTCCTAGCCCTGAGAGTGTTACCTTCAGGAGGGACTACAGAAGTGTGAAGGCATTCATTCAGCAATAAAGGAACAGGTTCTTCCTTCTGCCGTCTGATTTCTAAATTGAGATGGAACCCATGAACATTACCTCACTACTTATTTCTAATTACTGTTTTTGCACAACTTTCCTTAATTATACAAACTTACACTAATTCATTTTTCTATATTTATCACATATTGCATTGTACTGCGGCCGCAAGTTAACAAATTTCACAACATAAGCTGATGATATTAAACCTGATCCTGATTCTGTTCAGTGAAGGTTTATCACACTCCACAAAATCATTTCACTTCATAACTTTTAAAGAGATTACATGTCTTCCATCGTCATGGAGTCTAAATCCTAGAACTCCATACTCAACAGCATCAAGGAGTTCTTCACATGAGAGGCTTCACATTTCCTTATAACTTAGGATGCCATTCAGCCCATTGAGTCCCTATGTCAGCTTGCAGAACAACCACGTTAATCTCATTCCCTCACTTACTTCTCTGCAACCTATTCTCTCTCATATACACATTAATTTTCATCTTATTTTTCTGTCACCTATATACAAAGGGTAATTTATAGCAGCCTATTAACCTTACTGATGTGGGAAAAAATGCAAAGTCCAGGGGAAACTCAGATGATCAAAAGGACAATGTGTAAATTCAATAGACAGTGCGAAAGGATCAAGTCCTGGTTACTGGAGCTCTAAGGTGGCTGCGCACCCCGTTATCACATTACACGCTCCAGCTCAATACATCTCCACATTTCCCGAAGATATCTCATCGTGACCTTGGAGGGGAAAACTAGTAAAGGCATTAGCATTACTCGTAATTTGGCTCATCACCCAAAAAATAATTGTAAAAAAAAATTGCCAACCTAAGACAACATTTTGCAAGAGCTTATATATCAATTTAACTTCATAATTAGCTGATAGTCAAAGCTGTCTACAATTTTTACATGTAGTAGGTTTAAGAGCATTGGAAAATGCTAAAATCAAGCAAAAGTACAACTTCTTTGTAAAAACCAAAAATGCAATGTCTCTTCAGTGAGGACAGATAGAATGAACAGCTGTCTCACAATGCCAGGGATATGGAGTCAGTCCTGGCCTTGGGTGTTGTCTGTGGGAAGCTTGTATTTTTAACTTGTTAATAAGTAAATTTTCATCAGGCACTCCCATTTGTATCTTCATCCCCAAGCAGCTTAGAAGTTCTCTTCATTGTATATTCATTAAAAGGAGAAGTGAAAGAGGCTAAGAGGAGCAGTGAGAAAGCTGAGGGAAAAGAAGAGAAAGTGAGGGTGATGCGGGCATAACATGAGCAATGGAAACAGACGGGAAGTAGTGAAGTGTGCAGGATGGGAGGAAGGAGAATGAATGAGGAAGAAAGGCATGGAATAAGAAGAAGATGGAGGGAGATGAGAAACAGATAAAAGGTGACAGGGATAACATTGAAGCTGAGAAGGAAATGGTGAGGGAAACCAGAGCTGTTGATTTCTTCAGCTTGTTAATGTCACAAAGTCATAATGCTGAAAATCCAACAACAGTGTAATCTGAAGCTATGACTTGTTTTGCAGTTAACTGCTGATATTTGCAAGTGCATTTCATTACATAAGAGATTCATAGATATTTTGCCCATTTCACAAGCTAGATTTAAATATAAGTAAATGGATCTAGAAGCAAACATTATGATATTAGTATTTCCCAGAGAGCCAACAATAAACTGTTGCAACCTTATCTATCTCCACAAGGTTACTCCTTGATTAACAAACACCAGCAGAAGAGTATGACTGAATTAAAATTAAGACAAATCAAAAAAGAAAAAAAAATCTTGGAGAAACTGAGGGAGAAACAAGGAACATGTTAAATAATCTGAAAATCCTTATACATAATTCAGATCCTTCAACACTGTCACCTCTGATTTTGAGGATGTGTGTTGATGCACATTACATGTGAAAAATGAGACATAGCTGTTTCAGCTGAGTTGAGTGGTTGAAATTATATTATAAACAGTAACAGTGAAAGACCAATTGCTTATCATTATCATCAGAGATCTCTGAAATGATAACATGTTATTTTTTTTTTCTTTTCTGCATATGGTACTTCAGATGCACAATTTGATATGGTTGGGAGCAAATAGTAATGATTTAGGCCATTGGTTCAAATAAAATCACACACAAGGACATAGTTCATGAATGTCATCTGAACTCTAATAATAATAAGTAGTCTCTTTACTTCTTTCTATCCTTAATGTTTATTTAAATTTTTTAACATTGCAACATAGCTGGTTGCGGATCCTTGATGCTTAAGGTAAGATGAACTTTTCTTTTAAATCTTTAGCTGTAAATATTACTATTCGGGTAGCAAAGGGAGAAATAAGTAACGACCAAGAGCATGTAAATTCTCATTACTGAGAGGAGTTTGTGAAGATAGATTACTTGTGCAAAATATCCGTTCACACCTTTTTAGAAAAAGTGGATTATCTGAACCAGCAGAATGCAGAAACAAATGCCTACAGGATGAATTGTCCCTTCTTAAAGGGAAGGTAGGTAATTCTTTGCAATAGTCCAAAATATTAGTTTGCATTGGTACAGAAGGATAGATGTTAGGATTATTTTTGAAAACACTCAACTGAAAGCCAATTGCTGAAAAAAACATGGGAAATTTTCTGCAGTGTTGATGTGATCCATTTATTTCTAGCTTTATATTTATTATTTCAGAATTGTATTGGTGAGCAGTTGTGTATTGTGTATTAAAATGAATGGTCTGATATATAGATTGCTTTAGTGATCATATCAGGGTGGAATAACACACACTGGGAATTTGACCAAATGTTTCAGTGTAGCCTTCCGTTCAGAGTGGCTGATTCATGACCACACAGTAAGCTCAACACTTAATTCCACCTTTACTAAAATTATCTGGAGCTTTCAGATGCAATTTTGTGGTGAACTACGTGTGCCTGTCTGGACACGCCCCTTGCTAACTGCTCCTGTGGCTCCTCCCACAGGCCCTTGTATAAAGGCGATCTGAGGCCTATGCTCGGCCTCAGTCTCCAGGAAGTAGTATGATGGTCACTCACTTCTGGTTCCTTCTTCCAGTCAATAAAAGCCGATATCTCGCCTTACGTCTCAGAGTGAGTTATTGATGGTGCATCAATTTTATTGACTGGAAGTTTTATAACATGGAAACCGTTTTGCGTCCGGACCGGTTGGATTTGGACCCTCAAGACCCTGAAGCAGCTCTTGCTTTTGAACACTGGCTTGCATGCTTCCAATCATACTTGGAGGAGGTTCGTGCAACTGAACCTGCCGTTATGCACAGAATTCTCCTCTCAAGGGTCACCCCAAAAGTTTACTCCATTATCCAGGACCTACCGACCTACGATGGGGTACTGGACGCCCTCAAAAGACAGTACCTGCGGCCAGTGAACACTGTCTACGCAAGACATCGTTTAGCTACCCGGCGACAGCGGCCTGGCGAATCGTGCGCTGTTTCTCCGAGCATTACAGACACTCGTCTGAACTTGTGACTGCAAGACGCTCACGGCAGAACAACATGCGGAGCTGCTGGTGCGAGACGCCTTTGTGACGGGACTGAGGTCAGTGTACATGCGCCAGCGGCTGCTGGAAAATGCTGATCTGACCTTACGCTCGGGGATCGAGATGGCCAACGCTCTGGAAGCTGCTCTGCACAATGCTGACGCTGTCCAGTCGCGCGATTCCCCGCCGGTTCCGTGGACACTTCAGACCCCACCACCTGCGGCTCCCGGGAGCGAATTCGCCAACGCCGCTGCCAGTTGCGATTCCATGAGCTCCCCGAACCTGACCACGGCTGCGGCCCGTCAGAAGCCCGTGCTTTGTTATTTCTGTTGACTCAAAAAGCACTCCCGACAACGCTGTCCAGCGTGAGAAGCGACCTGCTCCAGCTGCGGAAAGCGGGGCCATTTCGCCAAGGTCTGTAAGTCTAAACTGCGAACGGAGTGCAGCGCTGCGGGTGAGACATGGGGGCTGCCATCTTGCATGCCCGGATGTGGGCGGCCATCTTTGTCGGCGTCAGCATGCCCCGGCCCTGACCCTCAGAAGCTTACCGGGTACCCCGGATGTGGGCGGCCATCTTTGTCGACGTCAGCATGCCCCGCCCCCGGCCCTCCGATGCTTACCGGGCACCAAGACGGCGATTCAACTCTGGCCACTGTAACTCTCGACCAAAGCGCCCCACACCAGCTTGCAAGGTCCATGATGGACATCCTGGTGGAGGGGCACAGGACTAGATACCTGTTTGACACGGGCAGCACTGAGAGTTTTATTCACCCGGACACAGTGCAACGCTGCGGACTCGCAACACGGCCGGTAAGTCGGAGGATCAATTTGGCTTCTGGGTCGCACTCCGCAGACATCCGGGCGGGTTGTGTAGCGACTTTGGTGGTTCAAGGCACAGAATATCGGAACTTTGCGCTACTGGTCATGCCTAAACTGTGCGCACCTGTGCTATTGGGGCTGGACTTCCAGAGCCATCTCGAAAGTGTGACTTTGGTATATGACGGGCCCCTCCCACCACTCACTGTCTGGAATCCTCAGTTTTGTGGGACTTCATCACTATTGACCACACACACACACGGGTCCACATGTCCCGCCCAGCGCCATGCCGACAGCTGCACTACTGACACCACTTGCAGTCTCTCCACCCTCAAGATCCCTCCCCCATCGCTGTTCGCCAACCTGACCCCTGACTGTAAGCCTGTGGCAACTAAAAGCAATAGGTACAGCGCGGGGGACAGGGCCTTCATTCAGTCAGAGGTGCAGCAGCTGCTCGGGGAGGGGATCATTGAGCCAAGCTCAAGCCCTTGGAGGCCCAGGTGGTTGTTGTTCGAACTGGGCAGAAAAATAGGATGATGGTGGACTATAGCCAGACCATCAATAGGTTTACGCAGCTTGACGCATACCCCCTACCCCGCATCGCGGATATGGTCAACCAGATAGCTCAGTACAAGGTGTACTCGACAATAGATCTGAAATCCACTTATCACCAGCTCCCCATCTGCCCAGAGGACCGCCCCTACACCACCTTCGAGGCGGGCGGCAGGCTCTATCACTTCCTGCGCGTCCCTTTCGGTGTCACGAATGGTGTCTCTGTCTTCCAGAGGGAAATGGACCGGATAGTGGACCAGTACCACCTGCAGGCCACATTTCCCTATCTGGATAACATCACCATCTGTGGTCATGACTGGCCAGATCACGACGCCAACCTCCAATGATTTCTCCAAGTGGCTGCAACTCTGAACCTTACTTATAACAGGGACAAGTGTGTGTTCGGAACCGCCCGACTCGCTATCCTTGGGTATGTCGTGGAAAACGGGGTCATTGGCCCTGATCCTGACCGTATGCGCCCCCTGTTAGAACTCCCTCTTCTCACCACTCTCAAAGCCCTCAGACGGTGCCTGGGTTTTTTTTCCTATTACTCCCAATGGGTCCCACATTACGCAGACAAGGCCCGCCCCCGGTCAAGTCTACTACTTTTCCCCTCTCTGCTGAGGCCCGCGCGGCCTTCAGCTGCATTAAAGGGGACATTGCCAAAGCTACGATGCATGCGGTGGAGGAGACCGTTCCCTTCCAAGTGGACTGTGACGCCTCCGATTTCGCTCTGGCTGCTACCCTCAATCAGGAAGGCAGGCCAGTAGCATTCTTTTCTCGCACCCTCCAAGGCTCTGAAATTCGGCACTCCATGGTGGAGAAAGAAGCCCCGGCCATAGTGGAGGCTGTTAGGCACTGGAGGCACTAACTTGCTGGCAAAAGGTTCACCTTGCTGACCGACCAGCGCTCGGTTGCATTCATGTTCAGCAACCAACAGCGGGGCAAAATCAAAAATGATAAGATTTTGCGGTGGAGAATAGAACGCTTCACCTACAACTATGATATCCTGTACCGGCCTGGCAGACTCAATGAGCCCCCTGATGCCCTATCCCGGGGAACATGTGCTAGCACACAGCTCGACCAGCTGTACGCCCTTCATGCACAACTTTGCCATCCGGGGGTCACCCGATTTTACCATTTTGTGAAAGCGCGGAACCTGCCGTACTCCCTGGAGGACATTAGGACGATGACCAGGGACTGCCAAATCTGCACTCGGTGCAAACCGCACTTCTACCGTCCTGACACGGCACAACTTGTCAAGGCCGCCCGCCCTTTTGAGTGACTGAGTGTTGACTTTAAGGACCCCCTTCCCTCCACTGACCGCAATGTCTATTTTCACAATGTTATCGACGAGTACTCACGGTTCCCCTTTGCCATCCCCTGCCCCGACACCACTGCCACATCCGTCATAAAAGCCCTGCGCCAGCTCTTCACTCTGTTCGGGTATCCCTGCTATATCCACAGCGATAGAGGGTCCTCCTTTATGAGTGATGAGCTGCGCCAGTACCTGCTGGCTAGGAGCATTGCTACTAGTAGGACCACGAGCTATAATCCCCGGGGAAATGGACAGGTGGAGCGGGAGAATGCCACAGTGTGGAAGGCCACACTTTTAGCCCTTAAGTCAAAAGGGTTGCCGGTCTCTCGATGGCAGGAGGTCCTCCCTGAGGCACTCCACTCTATCCACTCTCTGTTATGTACATCCACCAATGCCACCCCTCACGAACGCCTATTCTCTTTTCCCAGGAAGTCTGCCACTGGGACCACCCTACCAGTTTGGCTGACATCCCCAGGGCCAGTGCTGCTCCGGAAACATGTGAGGAGTAATAAATACTCCCCGCTGGTCGAGAGGGTTCACCTTCTATATGCAAACCCCCAGTATGCCTATGTGGTCTTACCTGATGGGCGGGAGGACACAGTCTCCATCCGCGACCTGGCACCCGCAGGTGCAGCAGACCACAACCCTGAAGACTCTCTGGTAACTATGAACCCTGCACCTGAGGTGACACCGTGCTCACCAGGCCCTACACAGTGTCCTCACGACACTTATAGCACACCAGGCCCTACACAGACTCCTCACGACACTTATATACCGGGCATTTCGTACGCATTTATACCAGGCGCCTCGCACATGCATGAGGGATCACTGGCGCCTAGTGGGCTGGAACAAGAACAACCTCCGTCTCTTGTGCAATCACCAATGTCGCCAGCATCCGTGCAATCACAGCTGGTGCTACGTAGATCGCAGCGACAGATTCGACCACCTGATAGACTTGACGTAAGAAACTTCTCCACATGTGGACTCTTTTAAACAAAGGGGGGGTGAATGTGGTGAACTATGTGCCTGTCTGGACACGCCCCCTGCTGACTGCTCCTGTGGCTCCTCCCACAGGCCTCTGTATAAAGGCGATCTGAGGCCTATGCTCGGCCTCAGTCTCCAGGATGTAGTATGATGGTCACTCACTTCTGGTTCCTTCTTCCAGTCAATAAAAGCCGATATCTCGCCTTACGTCTCAGAGTGAGTTATTGATGGTGCATCAAATTTATAACAATCATTGCAGTAATGGTATAATTACAAGCATTTTGTACTGTTTCCTTCCCTAAGAATTAAACAGACAATCAAATGATGTTGGAAGATCTGACTGGGTGATTTCAGAAGTCATAACACACTGCTGAAATGCGTTCTAAGGTCTGAAATAAAACTGTTGGCTTTCTTTTGGGTGGGAGTAGATGGAGACCACAAGAAAGGAGACAAAAATATGCCAATGAGGAAATAGTCTACACGAAGAGAGATGTCAAACTTACCAGATCTAATGTGGATGAGTCTGATAAACAATCTGCTAAGTGTTGGCATTTAAGCAGTGGGTTATACAGTTTTTGCTCTGCTGTGGAATAAGCTGATAAAGTCGACGATTCTCTGGGTATCTTCCTAATGTATTGTTTATTGACGCGACCTGCTCACTTCAGTTGCTGGGTATGGGTTGCAAAGCAGCATGCTCACGTCATTCTGAGAGGACCAGCTTCAACTGATGCTGGTGTCTGGGACAGCTGCAGCTTTTCCCCAAGCACACATGAACACAGAAGGAGCACAAATAGGTCAGATGCCCCTAAGGCATGCCTTCTCTTTTAATATGGTCACAACTGATCTGCCTGTGGTAAACTATGTATACCTGTCTGGACACTCCCCTCTGCAGACTGCTCCTGTGGCTCCTCCAACAAACCCCTGTATAAAGGCAATTGGGGCACTGCTCCTCCCACAGTCTCCGAGATGTCGTGCTCCCTTTTTGCTGTTATTAAAAGCCTATAATTCACTTCCAGTCTCTGAGAGTTATTGATGGTGCATCAATTTTATTAACAGCAATTTTAAAACATGGAGAACATCTAACGACCTGACAGATTGGATCTCGACCCTCAATCCCAGGAACTCTGGCTAGCGTGCTTAGAATTGTACCTGGAGGAGATTCATGTGACTGTTCCTGCCACGATGCGCAGGGTTCTTCTCTTCAGAATCAGTCCACGGGTCTACTCCATG
Source organism: Hypanus sabinus (assembly GCF_030144855.1). NCBI lineage: Eukaryota > Metazoa > Chordata > Chondrichthyes > Myliobatiformes > Dasyatidae > Hypanus > Hypanus sabinus. The sequence goes on along the minus strand of NC_082719.1, from coordinate 40,475,467 downwards.
ATCAGGGACCAAATGGACTACCAGGATGCGATGGATGCCCTCAAAAGACAATACCGGCAGCCGGTTAACACCGTCTACGCAAGACATTGCTTAGTGACACGGCAGCAGCAGGCCGGAGAGTCGAGCGCTGAGTTTGTCCGTGTCCTACAGACACTCGTGCGGGCCTGCGAATGCAGGGGACTGACGGCGGAGCAGCATGCGGAGCTGCTAGTAAGAGACGCCTTCGTTACGGGGATCAGGTCAGTGTACGTGAGCCAGCGGCCGATCTTACCTTACATTCAGCAATCGAGCTGGCCGACATGCTGGAGGTTGCTTTACACAATGCTGATGCTGTCCAGGCGCGCGATCTCCCGCTGGTCTCGTGGACACCGCAGACCCCGCAACCCACCGGTGAATCGACCACGGTTGCTGCCAGTCATGAGTCAGTGAAGTCCCCGCCACCTGCCGATGAATCAACCATGGCTGCCGCCAGTAGCAAGCCCACGCAGTATTACTTCTGCGGACTCGAAAAGCACCCCTGAAAACGCTGCCCGGCCCGAGAAGCTACCTGCTCCAGCTGCGGAAAAAAGGGCCACTTTGCCGAGGCCTGTAAGTCCAAACCATGAGCGTGGTCGAGCAGCGCTGCGTGTGAGACATGGGGGTTGCCATCTTGCCTCCCCGCTGCGTGCGAGGCATCGGGCGGCCATCTTTGTCGGCGCCATCTCACCCCGCCTCTGACCCACGGGTGCTTACCGGGCACCAAGACGGTGATTCATCTCTGGCCTCCGTGACACTCGATCAAAGTGCTCCACACCAGCTTGCAAGGTCATTGATGGACATCCTGGTGGAGGAGCACAGGACTAGCTGCCTGTTTGACACGGGCAGCACTGAGAGTTTTATTAACCCGGACACAGTGCAACGCTGTGGACTCGTGATACGGCCGGTAAGCCAGAGGGTCACCATGGTTTCTGGATCGCATTCCACAGACATCCGGGGGGGTTATGTAGCGACTCTGGTGGTGCAGGGCACAGAATATCAGGACTTCGCGTTACTGGTCATGCCTCAACTGTGTGCCCCTGTGTTATTAGTGCTCGACTTCCAGAGCCACCTGAAAAATGTGACAATGGAGTATGACAGGCCCCTCCCACCAATCACTGTCAGAAATCCTCAGTTTTGTGGGCCTTCGTCATATACCCCGCTAATGATCACACACACACACACACACACACACACCAACCCGCACATCCCACCCAGCACCATGCCAACAGCCGCGCTACAGACACCACTTGCAGCCTCTCCACCCTCAAGATCCCTCCCCCATCGCTGTTCGCCAACCTGACCCCCGACTGTAAACCTGTGGCAACTAAAAGCAGGAGGTACAGTGCGGGGGACAGGGCCTTCATTCAGTCGGAGGTGCAGCAGCTGCTCAGGGAGGGGATCATTGAGCCAAGCACAAGTTCTTGGAGGGACCATGTGGTCGTTGTTCAGACCAGGCAGAAAAATAGGATGGTCGTGGACTATAGCCAGACCATCAATAGGTTCATTCAGCTTGATGCGTACCCCCTACCTCGCATCGCAGATATGGTCAACCAGATAGCTCAGTACAAGGTGTACTCGACCTTAGACCTAAAATCCGCTTACCATCAGCTCCCCATCCGCCCGGAGGACCGCCTCTACACAGCCTTCGAGGCGGGCGGCAGGCTCTATCACTTCCTGTGCATCCCCTTCGGTGTCATGAATGGTGTCTCTGTCTTCCAGAGGGAGATGGACCGGATGGTGGACCAGTGCCAACTGAAGGCCACGTTCCCATATCTGGATAACATCACCATCTGTGGTCACAACTGGCAGGATCATGACACTAACCTCCAACAATTTTTCCAAGCAGCCAAAGCTCTTATCCTCACCAATAACAGGGACAAGTGTGTGTTCGGAACCACCCGACTTGCTATCCTTGGGTATGTCGTGGAGAACGGAGTCGCTGGCCCTGATCCCGATCGAATGCGCCCCTTGTTGGAACTCCCACTTCAGAACTCAGAACTCAGAACTCAGAACTCTCAAACGGTGCTTGGGCTTCTTTTCCTATTACGCCCAATGGGTCTTTATACGGGGGTCTGTGGGAGGAGCCACAGGAGCAGTCAGCAGAGAGGCATGTCCAGACAGGTCTTCCTATTACGCCCAATGGGTCCCTCATTACGCAGACAAGGCCCGCCCCCCTGGTCAAGTCCACCACATTTCCCCTCTCAGCCGAGCCCGCGCGGCCTTCAGCCACATTAAAGGGGACATTGCCAAAGCAACGATGCACGCAGTGGACGAGACCATTCCCTTCCAAGTAGAGAGTGACGCCTCCGACTTCACGCTGGCTGCTACCCTCAATCAGGCAGGAAGGCCAGTAGCATTCTTCTCTCGTACCCTTCAAGGCCCTGAAATTCGGCACTCCGCGTTGGAGAAAGAAGCCCAGGCCATAGTGGAAGCTATTAGGCACTGGAGGCACTATCTCGCCGGCAAAAGGCTCACCTTGCTGACCAACCAGCGCTCGGTTGCGTTCATGTTCAGCAACCAACAGCGGGGCAAAATCAAAAATGACAAGATTTTGCGGTGGAGAATAGAACTCTCCACCTACAACTATGATATCCTGTACCGGCCTGGCAGACTCAATGAGCCCCCTGATGCCCTATCCCGGGGAACATGTGCCAGCACACAGCTCGACCAGCTATACGCCCTTCATGCAGATCTTTGCCAACCGGGGATCACCCGATTTTACCATTTTGTGAAAGCCCGGAACCTGCCTTACTCCCTGGAGGACATCAGGACGATGACCAGGGACTGCCAAGTCTGCACTGAGTGCAAACCACACTTCTACCGTCCTGAAAAGGCACAACTTATCAAGGCCACCCGCCCCTTTGAGCGACTGAGTGTTGACTTTAAGGGCCCCCTTCCCTCCAACGACCGCAATGTGTACTTTCTTAACATAATCAACGAGTACTCGTGGTTCCCCTTTGCAATCCCCTGCCCTAATATCACTGACACGTCCATCATAAAAGCCCTGCGCCAGCTCTTCACTCTGTTTTGATATCCCTGCTATATCCACAGAGATAGAGGGTCCTCGTTTATGAGTGACGAGTTGCGCCAATACCTGCTGGCTAGGGGTATTGCTACTAGTAGGACCACGAGCTATAATCCCCGGGGAAATGGACAAGTGGAGAGGGAGAATGCCATGGTGTGGAAGGCCACACTCTTAGCCCTGAGGTCAAAGGGATTGCCGGTCTCTTGCTGGCAGGAGGTCCTCCCCGAGGCACTCCACTCCATCCGCTCCCTGTTATGCACGTCCACCAAAGCCACCCCTCATGAATGACTCTTTTCTTTTCCCAGTATCAGCCACTGGGACCACCCTACCGGCTTGGCTGATGTCCCCAGGGCCAGTGCTGCTCCAGAAACATGCGAGCAATAAATACTCCCCGCTGGTAGAGAGGATTCACCTACTTCATGCAAACCCCCAGGATATTTACATGGTCTTACCTGATGGGCAGGAGGACACGGTCTCCGTCCGCGACCTGACACCCGCAGGAGCACCAGACCCCTACCCCGAACACTCCACGGTGACTATGAACCCCGTAACCACCAATGTATATGCCCATGAGGCACCGCGCATACCAAGCCCTACACAGACTCCTCATGACACTCCCATACCGGGCGCCTCACTCACACATGAGGGATTACTGACACCTAACGGGCTGGCACCTCAAGTCAGGCTGGAGCCAGCACAACCACCGTCACCGGTGCAATCACCACCGGTGCTACGTAGATTGCAGCAACGGACTCGACCGCCTGATAGACATGACCTGTAAATATACTTGTAAGAAACTTCGTCCCGTGGGGACTTTCTTTTAAAGCAAAGGAGTTATTGATGGACCATCAATAACTCTCGGAGACCGGAAGCGAACGATAGGCTTTTATTAACAGCAAAAAGGGAGCACGACATCTCGGAGACTGAGGGAGGAGCAGTGCCTCCAACTGCCTTTATACAGGGGTCTGTGGGAGGAGCCACAGGAGCAGTCAGCAGAGGGGCGTGTCCAGACAGGTATATGTAGTTTACCACACTACCCTAGGTCTCACGGTTCCTCTGTGCCAGGTTAGATCCCCTGAAATTATAACACTGAGGAGTTTAACTATGCTGACCCTCTCTGCCTCTGATCTCCCAATGAAAACTGGATTATAGATCTCCTGTTTCTTCCTCCTGAACTCAATAATCAGCTCCTTGGACTTGCTAACATTAAGTGAGAGGTTGTTGTTGTGGCACCACTCAACCAGATTTTCAATCTCCCTCCTATATGCTGATTTGTCACCACCTTTGATTCAGCCAATAACAATGGTGGTATTGGCAAATTTAAAGACGGCTTTGGAGCTGTATTTGGTCTCACAGTCATAACTATAAAGCAAGTAGAGCAGGGGGCTAAGAACATAGCCTTGTGATGCAACTGTGCCGATGGAGACTGTGCAGGATCTGCCATTGCCAATCTGAACTGACCGGGGTCTGCAAGTCAGGAAATTGAATTGAATAAGGAGGTATTGATGTCAAAGTCTTGAAGCTTATTGATTAGTTTTGGGGGAATGATAGTATTGAATGCCAAGCTGAAGTCAATGAAGAGCATCCTGATGTAGGCATCTTTGCTGTCCAGATGTTCCAGGGTTGAGTGATGAGCAAATGAAACAGCATATGCTGTGGAACTGTTGTGCCAGTAGGCAAGTTGGTGTGGATTTGACTCACTTCTCAGGCAGGAGTTGATATGCTTTATCACCAACCTCTCAAAGCACTTCATCACAGTTGATGTAAGTGCGACAGGGTGATAGTAATTGACGCAGGTTACCAGGTTCTTCTTAGGCATAAGAGTCTGCAGATGTTAGAATCTGGATAAAAACAAAGAATTCTGTGTTTTATACTCAGGATGGTTTATACCCAATGTGATTCTTACCCTGTGCGGTTTATGGCCAAAGAGCTTTATACCTGAAGAGGTTTTTGCGCATGGTGATTTATTCCATGATTGATTATTGTCCAAAGAGGTTTCTACCTGATGTGAATTCTACATTTATACATAGGGTGTTTTACTCCCAGAGTGTTTTAGAAAATATAGAAAACCTACAGCACAATACAGGCCCTTCGGCCCACAAAGTTGTGCCAAACAGGTCCATACCTTAAAAGTTACTAGGTTTACTCATAGCCTTCTATTTTCCTAAGTTCCATGCACCTATCCAAAAGTCTCTTAAAAGACCCTATTGTATCCGCCTCCACCACCTTTGCCGGCAGCCCATTCCACACACTCACCACTCTCTGAGTAAAAAACTTACCCCTGACCTCTCCTCTGTACCTACTCCCCAGCACCTTAAACCTATGTCCTCTTGTAGCAACCATGTCAGCCCTGGGAAAAAGCCTTTGACTATCCACACAATCAACGTCTCTCAACATCTTATACACCTCTATCAGGTCACCTCTCATCCTCTGTCTCTCCAAGGAGAAAAGTTCACTCAACCTATCCTCATAAAGGCATACTCCCCAATCCAGGCACCATCCTTGTAAAACTCTTCTGCACCCTTTCTATGGCTTCCACATCCTTCCTCTAGTGAGGCGACCAAAACTGAGCACAGTGCTCCAAGTGGGGTCTGACCAGAGTCCTATATAGCTGCAACATTACCTCTTGGCTCCTAAATTCAATTCCACGATTGATGAAGGCCAATACACCGTATGCCTTCTTAACCATAGAGTCAACCTGCAGCTGCTTTGAGTGTTCTATGGACTCGGACCCCAAGATCCCTCTGATCCCAACGTAATTTATATTCATAGTTGTTTATACCCAAAGAGGTTTATACCTAGGGAACTTTTTACACAGGGAGATTTATATCAATGGAGATTTACACCCAGAGTATTGAGAGTCATGGAACACTACAGCACAGAAACAGGCCTTTCAGCCCATCTAGTCCATGCCAAACTATAAATCTGCCTAATTCCTTCGACCTACATTCAGATCAACATACTCCTCCCATCTGTGTATGTATCAAAATTTATTTTAAATGTTGAAATTAAACCTGAATCACCACTTCTGCTAGAAGCTCATTCTACTTTGTCACCCTCCTCTGAGTTAAGAAGTTTCCTTTCATATTCCCCTTAAACAGTTCACCTTTCACCCTTTATTTATGACCTCTAGTTCAGTTTCACCCAATCTCAGTAGAAAACCCCTAAACACAAGAGATTCTACAGATGGAAAAAGCCTGCTTGTATTTGTACCTCTTATAATTTTGTACACTATGTCAAATTTTCCCTGACTTTCTCACCCTCTAAGGAATAAAGTCCTAACCTATTCAACCTTTCCCTTTACCTCAGGTTCTCAAGTCCTGGTTACATTCTTGTAAATGTTCCCCAGCACTCTTTCAATCTTAATGATATCTTTCCTGTAAGTAGGTGACCAGATCTGCTCACAATATTCCAAATTATGCCTCACCAATGTTCAAAAGTTCAAAATGTCAAAGTTAATTTATTGCAAAGTCACCATATAGAATCTTGAGATTAATTTTCATGCAGGCATTTACAGTAAATACAAAGAAACAATAGAATCAATGAAAAGTGCTCAAACAAAGATGGACAAAGGATAACAAGCTGTTGAAATACAAAATGAAATAATAATAATAACAATAATAACTTTTGCTATATATATATTAATGTATTATTTTTGGCATAATATCTTGTTCCAAAACTGATCTAGAAAATTAGAAAGAAAAATAGGAAATGAAAAGACAGATTTCAGAAAATATTATGTACACTCAAACATGCTTAGATTAGCAATACTTAGGACAGAAGGAGGAAGAGGAAAACAGAAATTAAAAATTTACATAACAGTCAGATGAAATTTCTAAGGATATATTTTCATCAATGAAAACAGGATTCAGCACTCTATGCGAGCATATGTAATTCTGATAAGAAGAACATACCACCAACCGGAAGTGAAAGCACAATCCAGAAAAATGAAGAAATTATCACTATTGAAGAAAAAGTTAACCAATGAAGAGCATGGCCCTTCATTGAAAATCATCCACACCATCTGAGAAGACTAGATGTCAACAAGGAAGTGTTAAACATCTGGCTCAGAGTTGGAGATCTCTTCTTAGAAATAGAAGGGTTCCTTTTGGCAATAAAGGATTTTGTGGTTAACACAAAATATATCAAAAATACATAACAGAACACCAACAAATTTAAGACAATAAATGCAGAAAATGCTAGGTTTTCTATGTTTCTACATAACATACAGAAATCAATAAGTGAAAATCACCAGAGAATGCTGAATTAAAAGTGGGCATTGAAAGACTATGGAACATGAACAGAGTATTATTGTCTCAATGATAGTATCTACACCTGGCATCATCCCAAAGCCATTCCACTTTGACTACACCTGTACTCAGTACTCTGATTTATGAAGATCAGTGTGCCAAAAGCTTTCTTTATGACCCTATCTATTTGTGATGCCACTGTCAAGAAATTATGAAGTTTTATTCCCAGATCCCCCTGCTTTTCCACCGTGCTCAGTGCTCTACCACTCACTGTGTAAGCCCCGCCCTGATTTGTCCCCCTGAAGTGTAACACCTCACACTTTTCTGTATTAGATTCTATCTGCCATTTTTCAGTCCTCTTTTCCAGCTGGTCCATATTCCACTGCAAGCTTTGATAGCCTTCCCCATATCTACTACTTTCCCCATCTTGGTGTCATCTGCAAACTTGCTGATCCAATTTACTACATCATCGTCCAGATCATTGATATAGATAACAGACAACAATGAACCAAGCACTGATCCCTGGTGCACACCACTAGTTACAGGCCTCCAGTCAGAGAGGCAACCATCTTATACCATTCTCTGGTTTTTCTCATGAAGACAATGTTTACTCCAAGTTCTACCTCATGCTGAATGCCAAATGCCTGAGCCTTTGTGACCAACCTCACGTGTGTCATCTTCTCAAAGGTCTTGCTAAGGTCCATTTCTTTGAGGTATGTACCCATGGAGGTTTAGAACCAGAAATAAAACTATAAGAAGTGAATCCACTCTATGTAATACAAACAGTGAAAATTTTCTGTGCACTAAGCTAAAAGGATGTCAGCCCTGAAAGACAATCTACCCAATGCAGCCAGCACCATATACTATGAGTGCAAAGGAGAAGGTAGAGCTGCAGGGTAGAGGGAGAGTTCTGAGACTTATTGAGAGAGGCCTGGGAATTTTTTATCAGTGAAGTTTCTGCCAGAAAAGAAGTCCTGTTCCCCAGAGATTTGGTAGAGCAGCTACTAATGGCAAATAAAGAGCCTGTCAGGAGGTGCCTCCAGCTGTCTCCCTCGGTCTGAGAAGCTGCACTTGCAATGCAGAAAAGTAAAATCATCGCAAGAGATGTTGTGGTGAGCTACACCACTGAAGATGGTCACTGTTGTGTTATGACCAATGCATGTGGCCCCACTAGTAAAATATGAGGGGTAATAATGAGCCATCAGAGTTCTCTCAGCTTGTTAACTTTATTGTTAAGGATTGTAGTGTGGGGAGCACACTGGACTGGAAACATTTATTTTTTCAAGGTAATTATAAGAAACATCATTTATTGTTTGTGCAACTGATACCTTCCTCTTCTGTTCTGCTGGCTGGGAGATGAAGCTATTGGTGATCAGTTGGGGATCCCCAGATAGCTATTCTCAGTCTCCTGATCTTGTCTTTATTTTTCAGCTTGTAATTAACATCCCTCAGGATCTGCCTTCACAAGAAGTTTTTGTTTCAGCTCTGGCTGCTGCACTTGGACTGCTTAGGTTCTTGATTAGCCTGGGCATCAAAACGTATGGGGTGAAAGCAGGGGAGTGGGGATGACTGGAAAGATTGGATCAGTCCATGATTGAATGGTGGAGCAGACTCAATGGGGCGAATGGCCTAATTCTGCACCTACATCTTATGGTCTTATGGTCAATCAGCATGCAGTCTGAACTCTCTACACATCCAGGGTGTGTACTCCATTACGATGCAGCCACAGGAATCCTCATGCCAGAAGGCCAAAAAAAAAATCAAAATCAGAATCAGAATCAGGTTTATTATCACTTAAAAAAAAGTCATGAACTTTGTGTTTTTGTAGCAGCAGCAGTGGAGTGCAAGGCATAAAAATTCTCTAAGTTACAAATGCAAATAAATATTTCAAAAGACAAACAAAGAGGTAGTGTTAGTGGATTCATATACCATTCAGAAATCTGAAGCCAGAAAGGAAAAAAAAATGCCCTTTAAACATTGAGTATGGGTCTTTGGGATCCTGTACCTCCCCCCTGAAGATAGTAATGTGAAAAAGCCATGCCATAGACGGTGAGAGACCTAAATGATGGATGGCTCGGAAAACTTGATGAAGCACTAAGGACTTCAGAGGAGCAATCAGGTTTGTGAGGGATCACTAGAATCCACAAGGGAGCACCAGAGACCATGAAGAAGCATTCAAAAAATGAAAAGGGGCACTTGCAACTTAAAGGAAAGCTTTCATAAGTTAGGCTGGAATGTAGGAGGTCAAGCAGTGATGTTATCAAGGCTTATAAAATAATGAGGGACATGGATAGGTTAGATGGCCGCAGTCTTTATCCGAGTGTAGGGGAATATTGGGGAAAATAAAGCTGTGAAAGGAGAGAGAGAGACAGAGAGAAAGGAAGTTCTTTGGGCACCTTATTAATATGATCCTATAGCCAAAGACTGCTCTCTTCACTCTTAAACACAAGAGATTCCGCAGATGCTGGAAATCTTGAGAAACCTACATAAAGTGCTGGCAGAACACAGAGGGTCATGCAACATCTATAGAAAGGAATAAACAGTTGTTGCTTTAGGCTGAGACTCTTCATCAGAACTGGCTGATGAAGATTTTCAGGCTGAAAATGTTGACTGTTTGTTCCTCTCCATAGATCAATCCTGACGTGCTGAATTTCTCCTTGCCCTTAGCAAAACCACAAAATTTACAATCTATACTGCTTACGTATACATCGAAACACTCTCTGTGCTTATACTCTTGGGCTAGTTTAAACAGTGGTTATTCTCTGAGGACTCTTGCTCCTACTGTGTTTACACTGTCTTTACACTCATGGGGTCTCCAATTTTGCATGGAATTCGCAGTCCTCAGTTTCAAATATATTCAGTAAGAAATTCATCATGTAGAGATGGGACTCAGCAAGGACACAAACTTGAAAATGTTTATGTAATTGATGTCAGGCATGAAATGTTTTTGAAGGAATGAGAAAAGTATGTGGTCTATATTGTGAATGCTAACTAGGTTTGCTTTCTTTTCTGACCTTGTTGTCTGAAGTATTGATCTAGATGCTCAGCTTCAGGAGAAATGACAATTGTGTCGAACCTTGCTGGCAAGATCATGTTTTTACAAAGTATACTGAGGTGTACTGTTCTCAGCTACAGTGATATAGTCTCTTTCTCTGTCTGTCTGTCTGTCTGTCTGTCTCTCTCTCTCTCTCTCTCTCTCTCTCTCTCTCTCTCGCTCTCTCTCCCCCACCTGGTCACTAGCCAGCTTTATTTTTGAACTTGTGCCCAATGTTTTTTTGTGTTTTTATGTTTATTTCAGTGGTATTTCATAGAGAAGAATGAAATAAAAATTATATATTAACTCATTTTCACTTGAACCAAAAGCAGTGAAGTTGAATGTTCATCTTGAACCTATCTACCTCCCTTTGCTCCAACTCACTTTGAAGCATTTTATACAGTTGTCTTGGCTGAGAACTGTTTTCAAAGCTGCAGCTAAACACATAAAACACAAATTACCTAACTGACCTTTTTGTCTGCACACTCCCCATTTTGCATTGGGAGCACCTTCATTTATAAGCATATGTCTCCTTTGCTGAATCTTGATAAATTCAAATGAGATAACAGATAATAATCATTAATATGTCAAGGAATATCAAAAGTAAATCTTCACATTTCAAACTCACAGTACCAGATGACCAAAGCAAACAATGTTTCAGATTAGAAAAATATTTAATAGTTGATATAAAATACTTAATGGATATTTATATAGTATGATGCATCAAATATGTCTTTGGTAATGTATTTGTTTCCAAGATTCTAGGAAAAATCCAAGGTGAATTGAAGTTATTAAGGATTCTGCACATATTGTGCAAGTGTCCCCCGATTTACGAGTGTTCGCTTTACGCCACTTCGCTTTTACAAAAGACCTATGTTAGTAACCTGTTTTGGCATTACAAAGAGGATTTTCATTATAACAACAAATTTTCCCATATACATTACCAGTTCTTCGCTTTACTCCATTTTGGCTTAAGGAAGGTTTCATAGGAACGTTGTACATTTGTAAAGGTGGGGGGGCACACCTTGCATACTGAAGCAAAAACATTTATAGTACACTAATCGGTTTATTCATAGAATCTCTCAACTGGTCTGGGATTCATAATCTCAGTAGTAGATGATTTAAAAAAAAAATCAGCATTTTTCTTTTGACACTGTTAGGATATTATGTTTGCTGTTTTGTTACATCTGATCTACAACTGGTGCACGACAAAACATTAATGTGCAATGAGACAAATATAACGTGCTGCCAGAAGACATATCTGTTATGAGTAAGGTATTTAATTTATTAAGCAGTGCTTTGGAATTTATAGAGAGTCTGAAGTATTGGAATAGGAGCAAGTTGGATGATATATCTATTCACAGATATTCAGATGTGCTTTCTGCTGCTGCATCACACCGAATGAAAATTTGTAATATTCCCATAATATCAATAAACACTTTATCCACATTAAGATAAAACCATTTGGATGTTGATTAGCTTGGTCAATCATAATGCAGGATGAGAGGTGCTCAGTGATTTTTACACAAGATGTTTTCAGCCACAATGCATTTCAGTGTTTTCCTTTATATTTAGTGCTAATGACAGTATCAGCATAACACAGGTAGAATATAAAACACTCAAACTGAATTGGATCTTAGCAAAACAAATCAGCAGATGATTTAACTAAAATATTATACTAACAGGCATTACTCAATCTTGATCTATTGAAATATCATTTGAATGATGCATATTTTTCTTGCTTGTTGAAGTTGATATGATGATGTCTTCCTCCACATTCTCCCTCAGCACAGGTGCACTACAAGGCTGTGTGCTTAGCTCCTTAAATCATTTTATACTTATGATTGTGAGGCTCAGCTCAACTCCAATGCCGTATCTAAGTTTTCTGATGACAGTAATTTTGCAGGCTGAATCTAGGGCAATGACAAATTAGCACATGGGGAGGGAGATTGAAAATTTGGCTGAGTGATGCCACATCAACCTCTCACTCAATGTCAGCAAGACCTGGGAAATGATTATTGACTTCAGGAGGAGTAAAACAGAGGTCCATGAGTCAGTCTTCATTGAGGGATCAGAGGTGGAGAGGACAGCAGCTTTTAATTCCATAGGGTTATTATTCTGGAGAATCTGTGCAGGGTCTGGCACTTAATTTACATCATGGTCTGGTATGGAAACACCAATAACCTTGTACAGAAAAAGCCTACAAAAGCAGTGGATATAGCCCAGTTCGTCATGAGTAAAGTGCTTCCCACCATTCAGCTTATCCGCACAAATGCTGTGCGGGGAACCTTCCTCAAGGATCCCAGCATCCACAACATCCTCTTTTCCTGCTGCTGCCATCAAAAAGCCTCAGGACCTGAATCACTAAATTCCGGGAGTTTTTACCCGTCAACCATCAGGCTTTTGAACTAGAGGAGGTAACTTTACTGAACTTCATTCACCCCATCGCTGAACTAGACTCATTTTCAAGTTCTCTTCAGCTCATGTCCATGATATTTATTGCTTTATTATTATTATTTCTCTTTCTTTTTGTATTTTCAAGTCTTTTTTTGTTTTGTATTGGAAAACTGGTTATTGTCCATCCTGTTGAATGTGTTTTTTCATTGATTCTATTTTTTTTCCTGTATTTACTGTGTATGCCCACAAAAAATGAATCTCAGGGTTGTATATGGTGACAAATATGTAGTTTGATAATACATTTACTTTAAACTTTGCTGTGATCTTGATATTTTCTTTAAGATAGTAAGTTATGCAGTACAATATATAAATCTTTTCGAGTGTTTGAAATGAATCCAGTGATTTTATAGGGTTAATTCTGTGTTGACACACTCCTAAGAATTTGCATGCTTTAAATGTTTTCATATTTATCCAGAAATACAGCTATTTATGGCTGTTACTGATGTGTGCATTAGAGCATAACTAAATTAAAACTTTGTGCGCAATATATAATATAAAATCTCTAAATATCTCAACGATGTAGCATTTCAAACATTGCCAATAATTGTCTTCAGCTTTTTGACACAAACTTCAATCACAGATAATTGTTCTGAATATATGTGGAAACATACAAATAAAAACAATATCATATCAGGTTTGGTTAATTTGGTCCGAACTATTTTTCTGACTAACTTGTAGTTCCCTGTACTTCAAAGCATAACCAGATAATAAATTGAGCTTCATCCCTCCCCCTCCTATCTTCTCCTATCATTTCGGATCTCCCCCTCCCCTTTCCACTTTCAGATCTCTTACTATCTCTTCTTTCAGTTAGTCCTGACAAAGGGTCTCGGCCCGAAACGTCGACTGTACTTCTTCCTATAGATGCTGCCTGGCCTGCTGCATTCCACAGGCATTTTGTGTGTGTTGGTTGAATAAATTGGGTCATTGGATTGCTGGGATAGAAAATTCAATTCTGATGAAAGGCGCTTATTTTTATGAATAGTTGATTCTTTATGGAACTAATCATTTGCAAGCTTCAGAGTTCATTGAAACAGGCCAATTATGTACTAACAGACTATTAGCATATGCATTACCATAATAGCACAAAACTAAATGTATGTCATTATTGCCCAGTTTAGATGCTAATTTCAATGTGCAGTGGATTGGTATTTTTTAATTGATCTGTGCTGCAGATATTCATGTTAAGTGGCTGAATCTATCAGATCTTCCCACTTTTCCCATTTGGAAGTTGGCATTAATTATTTTCATCTTCCAGATATCCATTAATTGATTTTCTAATGAATCAAGCAATTATAGCTTGCTATACTTTTACAATCTTACTCTTTAAATACACATCTCAACACACCCTCTGTCAGGCTGATCAACTCTTCTAGCGATTAACCCACCCACCACCTCTACATACATTTCACTTAGCATCACTTCATGTATGTATAACTGGTCTACGTACTTAACAGTCACTTGCATACTGTGTTTTGCAGGATTGCTTTTATATTTACTACATATTTTTTATGTATTTTTCCCTGTGGTGGTCTTTATTGTGTATTTTGTATGCTTTATCAGATCTGGAGTAACAATCTCCTTTATATTCGTGTACTGTAGAATGGCAATGAGCAGTTTTAATCCTGAATCTTCATGTTCAACAAAATGCTTGTTAAAGTGAAATATACATGCCTCATTTTTCCATCTGTAATAAAGCATTTATTTGTATTGATCTCAATGGTTTTCAAAGTTGTTCTTGATGTTGAAAGCACTTTGGAAATAGTAATAAGGTTACTACAAAATTTGGAAAGTTACAAGAATTTTTGTTTTCTATATTATCAGAACAAGTTTATGACAATTAACCCTCTGGTAATAAGTAAAAAACAAAATTATTTTTCACATTATTTTTACCCTGAGATTTTTCCTCTGTATGAGTGATTGGTCCCACTGGGCTTTTGCAAGGCAAAGCTGCTACAGACCTGGCTGGAAACTCTGTCCTCTCGTGGTAGATGCAAAATGAAATTTTTGAAAATCTGACCAGGACTCCTACTTACGTGCAGAAGACCAAATTTTCCATCCAGTTAATTTTGATACATGCTGGGATTTCTGATGACCCCAGTATTTTGTTTATGAATATTGTCAGATTGAACCTTGCATATAATTGACATTTTTTTCTGATTATTCAATGCCATTTTCTCTATGAACTGATAGTTCTAGTTTACACATTAATTTTAATGTAAATAAAATCTGAATTTTAATTTAAATATGAATACAACAAATGATATGAGCTGAATTGATTTCTTTGTTTTACATTGCTGTAGAAAGACTTTTTATTTCAAGGTCTCACTCTCCAAAAGCTCGGTATTTGACTAAATTCCCAGAACTCAGTGCACTCTAATCTGCTGACTGCCAGTAACTCTCCTTGACAGCCCATCTGTGTTTTAGGACCACCTAATATGGGTCCTGGGCAATATTTACTCATCTGATGGGCTGGAGATATATGTAGAGCACAGACAGCATTTGCTACTAACTATTTCAATTACAGACCACAGGGAGATCTTTGAAGAGGAGGGGAACCTGTTGAGACAAGAGAATGACTGAGAAATTGGGAGTGGAAATTTCTCGGAAAGTTGAGGTAACAACAAATGGGTAAGATGGAGAAATAGATGTAATAGCTGATTGCTATATAAGTTAAACTGGAAGGAGCAGGTTTGCATTCTTGGGCTCCATATTCAGATAAGTACATTAAAAATACTATTTTTTGATTTTGGTCTTCAGTAATTCCTGAAATAATTCATTACTACATCTTTGGAAGAATACACATTTTTGAGTGAATTCAGTTCTGTGGTAGCATCTGGCTCATTAATTGGAAGTTGTGCAAATAAGTAGTTTCAACAGCTACTAGGACCTAGCCCCATCACAGCTCCCCACCAATGACATTCCTGTTTGCCCATACAAAAGCTGGGTTCTGTGTTGTAATCCACATTGATCATGCATTGAGCGATCGATTATGGAATGCAGCTATGGATCGGAATGTATGTGCTCAACTGAGCGCTTATACAGCCATGTAATATCTGTAAAATGGAAACTACATTGTGAATTTCAAAGCCACTCTAAGCAGTGACTGTCTACAATTCAGATTGTATAGTCCAGTCATATAGAGTGATCAATTACATCAGTACCATTCACTTTTGAACATATAACATGTAACTTAGCAGCTAAACACAGGAACTGGCCCATCAGGTCACAATGTTGTGCCTAATTAGACTCCTGATACCTAATTCCTTCCACCTGCATATGGTCCATATCCCTCAGTTCTCTGCACATTCATATCCTTGTCCAGGAACCTTTGAATCACTTTTCCAATATCTGTCTTCAATACCCCTGGCAGTGCATTCCAGCTGTGAACCATTCTCTGTGTGAATAAAACCTGGCCCACATACCTCTTCTGAATTTGCCCCATCACGCCTTCAATGCACGCCTATAGTTTAGAATCTTCTCAAGTCGAACATTTGGACAAAACACTTAATGCTCTTATAATTGTGTAGATTTACATCAGGAGTCCCCTCAGTTCCACCATCCAAGAGAAAACAATGCTTATTTGTTCAACCACTATATAATAGTGCATGTGCTATAGTCCAGGTGACATTCAAGTAAAATTTTCTGCACCCTCTTCATACCTCCAAATCCTTCCAAAATTGGGGTGTCCAGAAATGAATGTATTACTCAAGGTGGAGCATAATTATGTTTTCTCTGTGATGATTAATTATTTTCTCTTAGCTCCTCATTAAAGTAATCCTGAAAAACAAGGCAAGATAATCAAAAGTGTATCAGAGTGAAAATGTATGTGTTTCTTCAGTGCCAACAATATCCGTTATATAGCCCAAAATCAGCAGAGCACTGTCAAATTTTGTAGAATGAGATCCAAGATAACATCAGGGCTGAAACAGATCCTTCCTTCAGTTGTTCGACCAGTGGAGTATGCAAACCAAATGAGATAAGCTCAGGCCCACTTTGGTGTTCTGACAATTGTAACTGTGTCTATGGTTAAGTTGGTGTTGCACATTGGATATTTTGTTAGTATTTGAGTAATATTGTAAATATATTGCTTCGTTAAGCATTCCTTTTGTATACATAATTCATTACAGGTTACATGTAAAGATATAAGAATGTCACCACGTCAAATGTGCACTCCTCACTAAAGTAGAAACAGAACTAGAGTACACATATTTAATCCCAATCTCCTTCCCATGTTTTTCTTTTGATTAGTTTTGGTGATGCAAAACTTAACATCGGTGACGAGGTAGGGTAAATAAATCTGAGATGATTACCTACCTATTGAAGCACAAAAAGACATTCAAGGTTTAAAAAATGTGCAGTATTTTTTTCTTCGGAAGGGGCATCTGAGTAAACGAATAGAAAGAAAATGAATGAAGGTGAAAGAAAAAGAGTGAGCATTGAGTGATAATAATAAATAAGAAAACAAATGGCTGGCTACGTCACAAAGATAGATGTGTTTGATTGCACAAGCAATAACTGGCTGATGTACACTGAGTGAATTGAGCAGTATTTTGAAGCATATGAAATAGATCAAGTGCCAGTCTTACTGAGTCCATTGGGTAGAAAAGCATACAATTTGCATACAAGTTTGACTATAACAACCAAACCAGGTGAAATGAGCTTTGCTGATATCACAAAAGTAACGTAAGAACATTTAGAATCCAAGCCATTATAGAACACAGAACAGTTTAGGTTTCATAAGCAGAATCAAAAAAAAGTGAAGTCCATTTCAGCATACGTGGCTGAATTTATGAGATTGTCTGAGCATTGTCAGCTTTGTGATAGGTTTAACGATGCACTGAAAATTTTTTTAGTTTGCGGAATCTCACAAAAATGCATTCAGAAACAGCTCCTGTCTTTTAAAAACATTTAAAAGAGCATTTGAAATTGCTGTATCAATAGAAAATACAGAAAGTGACATGACTGAGTTACAGTCAGGAATGAACATAAGCATGAATAAAATTGTGACATCTAAATAGGAACCAGTCTGCCCAAACAACTTCTGTTACCATCGTGGCAGGGGCTCACAGACAGTAGATCAATGTGGGATAAAATGTGAAACTTGCAAAAAATGAAACAAAGTAGGACACAAAGAGCATGTCAGGCAGATGAAAATAAATGGACTGTATATTGAAGAGAAAATGATAAAAAAGTCAAGTTGCAATTTCAAAAACATGATTAATCTGCATGCTGTTGATGAAAAATCCCATAATGATGACAATGATACAGGACTGGATAACCTTGAGATTTACTATGTGAAAAATAATAAATTGATTAAAATAGAATTGGACACTGGCTCAGCCATTTCAGTTACTCCAAAAATGAGTCTGAATGGCATTTCAAAGATATTGAATGGAAGACTTCAGATATCCTTCTAAGAACTTAAACTGGAGAAAAGATTACTGTTGTGGGAATGACATCAGTAACTGTGAAACACAACCAACAAACCACATTGGGCTTGTATGTGGTAAAACAAGAGGGCCAGCATTGTGAGACTTGATTGGTTGAAGCAACTACAACTTGACTTTGCATCATCAATGAGGATGGGAGAGGTTCTGGAGGGTTGGAGGATTGTGGATGTTGTTATCTTATTCAAGAAAGGGAGTAGGGATAGCCAAGGAAATTATAGACCAGTGAGTCTTACTTCAGTAGTTGGTAAGTTGATGGAGAGGCAGGAATTATGACTATTTGGAGAGGTATAATATGATTAGGAATAGTCAGCATTGCTTTGTAAAAGGCAGGTCATGCCTTACGAGTGTGATTGAATTTTCTGAGGATGTGACTAAAGACATTGATGAAGGTAGACAGACAGACATACTTTATTGATCCCGAGGGAAATTGGGTTTCGTTACAGACGCGCCAACCAAGAATAGAATAGAAATATAGCAATATAAAAACATAAATAATTAAATAATAATAAGTTAATCATGCCAACTGGAAATAAGTCCAGGACTAGCTTATTGGCTCAGGGTGTCTGACACTCCAAGGGAGAAGCTGTAAAGTTTGATGGCTACAGGCAGGAGTGACTTCCTATGACGCTCAGTGTTACATCTCCGTGGAATGAGTCTCTGGCTGAATGTACTCCTGTGGCTAACCAGTACATTATGGAGTGGATGGAGTGGATAGAGCCATAGATAAAGTGTATATGGATTTCAGCAAGGCATTTGATAAGGTACTCCATGCCAGGCTTATTGAGAATGTGAGGAGGCATGGGAACTAACAGGACATTTGTTTGTGGATCCAGAACTGGCTTGCCTACAGAAGACAAAGAGTGGTTGTAGATGGGTCATATTCTGCATGGAAGTCAGTGACCACTGGTTTGCCTCAGGGATCTGTTCTGGGACCCCCTACTCTTTGTGAGTTTTATAAATGACCTGGATGAGAAAGTGGAGGGATGGGATAGTAAATTTGCTGATGACACAAAGTTTGGGGTGTTGTGGATAGTGTGGAGGGTTGTCAGATGTTACAACAGGACATCAATAGGATGCAAAACTGGGCTGAGAAGTGGAAGATGAAGTTCAACCCAGATAAGTGTAAGGTGGTTCATTTTGGTAGGTCAAATATGATGGCAGAATGTACCATTAATGGTAAGACTCTTGGCAGTGTGGAGGATCAGAGAGATCTTGGGGTCTGAGTCAATAGGACACTCAAACTTGCACACAGGTAGACTCTGTGGTTAAGAAGGCAGATGGTGCCTTGGCCTTAATGAATTGTGGGATTGAGTTTAAGAGCTGAGAGGCTTTGAGTGTGGTTTAAAGTGTAAAACATTTCAACCAGTACTTGCATGGGAGAGAGCTTGCCCTCATTACTGATCATCAACCACTGGTGTTCATTTTCGATCCACAGAGAGGCGATGCATCAACAGCAGCAGCACGAATGCAGAGATGAGCTGCCATGGTTCCAGTTGGCCGTTCCCCTTTAACACTTCTTTCTCCCTGATTATGCCCCAATATCAGTCATTTGCTGCTAGTTACCCTGTTACCGTACACCTGGTTTTCATCAGAGACTGGGAAATAAATACGATGGTGACTCTATCACAGGTCGCCAGTTTGTTGGTCAACTCTCGTGTGATACTTCGTTCCCTAGTCCGATTAGAAACGTTAGTTCTAAATTCCGCTCTAGTTTCTAGATAGTCCCTGTAAGTCCCGTCTCCTTGTCAAGATTCCTTTGGTTCCTGTTCTACATTCAGGTCTACGCCAGCCTCCCCAACTCAGTCGATGAGCTGGTGTCCTGCACTTGGGTTCCCCTCAGTCGACACCCCCCGGCAACAGAACAAACTGGCCAGCATGAACCCAGCGGACACGAATCCCCTGCAACAAGCGCTCGCCAGCCAAGGCTCCCTACTGGGCCTGCACGATCAGCGGCTTCGGGATGTCATGGAGAGCCTCTGCTCCCTGTCAGTAGA
Source organism: Hypanus sabinus (assembly GCF_030144855.1). Classification (NCBI taxonomy): domain Eukaryota; kingdom Metazoa; phylum Chordata; class Chondrichthyes; order Myliobatiformes; family Dasyatidae; genus Hypanus; species Hypanus sabinus. Next base: position 40,455,239 of record NC_082719.1, on the reverse strand, counting down.
CATAAAGAAGGTCAGTGAACCGGTCGACCGAGTATTCGTCCATCTTACCCCGTCAACCCCGGGAGCTCTGTCTATAGGACAGTCTATATAGGACTGACACTATAGGACAGCCTATAGTGGCGACGCCCGATGTGTTCACTACACGGTCGTCAAGAGAGCCGCACGTACCCAAACCAGAACCCTACGCCGGAGATCTGGGGAAGTGCCTGGCGTAACTTCTGCAATGCTCCTTGGTATTTGAGTAGTAGCTGTCCACATACACTACTGACTGAGCAAAAATAGCTTACATTATGGGGTTGTTGCGAGGAAATGCCTTAGCCTGGGCCACCACGATTTGGGACAATCAGCCAGAGACCTGCTCTTCATTCCCCATCTTCATTTCAAAGATAAGGAAGATTTTTGACCATCCCGTCCGCGGTAGAGATGCCGCCAAGCATCTGCTTACCCTCTGTCGAGGTTCACACATGTTGCTGAATACTCTGCGGAGTTCCGGACGCGCGGCTGACTCGGGTTGGAATGATGAGGCACTCCAGGAGGTATTCCGGCGAGGCCTCTGTGACAAAGTAAAGGACGAGTTGGCAGCTAGGGATGACACTAACAACCTGGATTCAGCGATCTCCCTAGTCACCAGGCTGGACAACCGAATCTGAGAATGGCAGAGGGAAAGAACCAGTTACCCTGCTCCTTTGGTCACCCCACGGCACACTTTACCATTTACTCCCAGCCCAAACCTCTCTCCTCCTCACGTTCCTAGAATAGCACCCGGCCCGGTCGTTTCCACCACCCTGGGAAAGGAACCAATGCAGCTGGGACGGAGTCGTCTTTCTCCCACAGAGCAACTCCGGAGATTCAGAGCCGGGGATTGTTTCTATTGTGGTCAGTCAGGCCATTTTCGTGCTACCTGCTCCCTTTGGCCAAAAGGGAGGGCTCACCAGAAGGAAGGGGGAACCTGGTGAGTCAGACTACATACTCTTCTGTCCCCCAATCCCAGATGCTGATCCAAGCTACTGTAACCTACAACCAACAGTCCCTGTCCTTGTCTGCCTTGATAGACTCTGGTGCTGAGGGGAATCTGTTCAATGAAGACACAGCTGCCAGGCTGGAATTCCTCGGGAGCCATTGACTACCCCTCTGGAAGCCGGGCACTGGATGGAAGTCTTCTGGCTCGAGTCACTCACCGTACTTCACCACCGTCTTTGATCCTCTCTGCGAATCATTGGGAGCAGGTACAATTTAACCTAATCTCCTCTCCTCAAGCTCCGATAGTACTTGGGTACCTCTGGTTACGCCGCCATAATCCTTGCATTGATTGGTCCACTGGGAAGATTGTCAGCTGGAGTCCGTTTTGTCACGCCACTTGTCTCCAGTCGACCCTTTCCCCTGTAAGAACTGCCACGACCTTGTCTGCCATTGAACCCCCCAACTTGTCCAGTGTACCAGCAGAGTACCATGACCTGGGACAAGTGTTTAGTAAACAATGCGGCCTTTCCATGCCTCCACACTGACCATATAATTGTGCCATCGACCTTCTCCCCAGAGCTCCCCTACCCACCAGCTGGCTGTATAACTTGTCCCGGCCAGAGAGGGAAGCATTAGGAAGTTATATCAGTGAATCTCTCCGCAACGAGAATGATCTGACCCTCATCCTCCCCGGTGGGCGCAGGGTTCTTCTTTGTGGGGAAGAAAGGTGGCTCTCCCCATCCCTGCATCGATTACCGAGGCCTAAATCATATAACCATTAGGAACAAGTACTTACTGCCTCTTATAAATTCTGCGTTCGAGCCACTTCATGGAGCCACCATCTTCTCGAAGTTGAACCTACGAAACGCCTACCATTTGGTCCGGATAAGGGAGGGGGACAAGTGGAAGATGGCTTTCAATACCCCTTTAGGCCACTTTGAGTACTTAGTCATGCCTTTTGGCCTCACCAATGCCCCTGCAGTTTTTCAACCCTTGATTAACGATGTACTAAGAGACTTCATTAACCGCTTTGTGTTTGTCTACCTGGATGACATGCTGATCTTTTCCAACAGTCCCCAGCAACACGTTCACCATGTCTGTCAAGTCCTGCAGAGGCTGGGGAAGAATAAATTATTCGTGAAGGCAGAGAAATGCGAATTCCACGTCCCCTCGGTCAGCTTCCTAGGTTATATCATCAAGAGGGGACAGGTGAGAGCTGCCCCCGAGAAGATCTGGGCTGTGGTGGAGTGGCCCAAACCCACAGACCGCAAGCAACTCCAACAGTTCCTGGGGTTTGCAAACTTCTGTCACCGGTTCATCAGAAACTACAGTCAGGTGACAGCTCCCCTTACCCGACATACCACACCTTTCCTTTGGAACTCCGAGGTAGACTCAGCATTCGCTGAACCGAAGAGGCGTTTCATGTCTGCTCCCATTCTGATTCAACCAGACCCCTCCTGTCAGTTCATTGTGGAGGTTGACGCATCTGACTCTGGGGTGGGAGCGGTACTGTCCCAACGTTCGGGCCCGGATCAGAAACGACATCCCTGTGCCACCTTCTCTCGCCGACTGTCTCCCGCTGAACGAAACTACGACACGGGGAACCAGGAGCTACTAGTGGTCAAACTGGCATTGGAAGAGTGGAGGTATTGGTTGGAGTGGGCGGAACACCCATTCATCGTCTGGACAGACCACAAGAACCTTGAATATATCCAGACCGCCAAACGCCTGAATACCCGCCAGGCACGTTGGGCATTATTTTTTGGCCAGTTCAGGTTTTTCCTCACCTATCGTCCGGGGTCCAAAAATGGGAAGCCCGATGCCCTCTCCCGCCATACGTTTCCAAGGAGAACCTTCCCAACCCTGAGACCACTCTTCCACCATCCTGTGTAGTGGCTGCCCTCACCTGGGAGATCGAGTCCAAAGTCAAAGAGGCCCAAAGGACGCAACCGGACCCAGGCACCAGACCTCCCAATCGCCTCTTTGTACCCGATGCTGTTCGATCACAGGTCTTACAGTGGGGCACACTTCTCGCTTCACCTGCCATCCCGGAGTTGATCGGACCCTGACCCTCCTGAAGAGGCATTTCTGATGGCCCTCCCTGGATGCTGACACCCGTTCCTGTGTTTCTGCATGTTCCATCTGCGCCCATGGAAAAGCCTCCCATCGTCCACCTGTGATATTACTCCGTCCCCTACCTGTACCTGGGCATCCCTGGTCCACATCGCTTTAGATTTCATCACTGGTCTACCCTCTTCACATGGAAACACTGCCGTACTCACTGTGGTGGACTGTTTCTCCAAATTGGTACATTTTGTAGCCCTCCCTAAACTACCTTCCACACAAGAGACCGCAGACCTTCTCGTCACCCATGTTTTCTGACTTCACGGAATCCCTTCGGAAATTGTCTCCGACCAGGGACCTCAAATTATTTCGCAAGTTTGGAGATCCTTTTGTCGAGCCCTTGGTGCCTCAGTTAGCCTGTCGTCTGGGTTTCACCCACAGACGAACGGGCAGACAGAGCGGGTCAACCATGACTTGGAGGTGGCGTTACGTTGTATAACAGCAACAACCTGTCTACCTGGAGCAACCATCTCGCATGGGTAGAATACGCCCACAACCTTGTTGACAGCATGGCTATCGGAAAATCTCCATTTGAATGCTCTCTTGGGTATTAACCCCCGCTGTTTGCTGCCCAGGAAGAGGAGATTGCTGTGCTGTCAGTCCAGGCCCATATACACAGGTGCCAGAAGATCTGGGAAGACACACGCATGGCCCTGCTTCGCTCAGCCAACCATAACTGAAAAATTGCGAACTGCCATCGTACCCCTGCTCCTGAGTATCAACCTGGGTAGATGGTGTGGCTCTTGTCCACTTGTCCAGAGACATTCCTCTCATGAACAAGCCCAAGAAGCTTGCCCCCCCCCCCACCACTTCCTGGGACCCTTTGTGGTTGAGAGCATTATCAATCCCAAGGCAGTGCGGCTCAAACTACCTACATCAATGCAGATCCATCCTACATTTCACGTCTCCCAGTTAAAACCAGATTCTATCAGCCCCTTGTGCCCTCCGACTGAACCACCTCCACCCCCCGGATCATCAACGACCATCCGGCAGTTATTGGATGCCCACTGTCAGGGCAGGGGTCTCCAGTACCTGGTCGACTGGGAGGGGTATGGTCCGAAGGAACGTTCCTGGATCCCCCACTCCTTCATCCTGGACCCCTCTCTCATCCAGGATTTCCATCAGGACCATCCAGACAAGCCTGGGGGGGGGGGGGTCGCCTGGAGATGCCTGTTGAGGGAGGGGTACTGTCATGGTTCCGGTTGGCCGTTCCCCTTTATCACTTCTTTCTCCCTGATGATGCCCCAATTTCAGTCATTTGCTGCTAGTTTACCCAATTACCGTACACCTGGTTTTCATCAGAGACTGGGAAATAAATACGATGGCCACTCTATCACAGGTTGCCAGTTTGTTGGTCAATTCTCATGTGATACTTCGTTCCCTAGTCCGATTAGCACCGTCAGTTTGAAGTTCTGCTCTAGTTTCTAGATAGTCCCTGTAAATTCCATCTCCTTGTCAAAATTCCTCCGGTTTCCTGTTCTATGTTCAGGTCTACGCCAGCCTCCCCAACTCAGTCGATGTGCCGGTGTCCTGCACTTGGGTTCTCCTCAGTCACCCCCGGCAACATGAGCTCTATTTCCTGGAGATTACAAGTACCAGATCGAATGGAAGAGGACCACTTAGCACAGGAATGCTGATAGATTGGCCCATTTAAACCTGGAGAAGGAACTACATGAAAACTTTACAAAAGAGCACCCTCCTCTTGATATATTCTCTCTGATCTAATTCAGAAGTCTCCCTATTACAACAGAGATGATCCAAAAGCAAACCAGAAAAGACCCCACACTGTCTCAGGTCCAAATCACCATCCAAAATGTTTGAAACGAGCAGCAGAAGTTCTAGCTCCACCAGTTTTATTATCATTGTGATGAACTTGTTCTTGACAGTGTTTGCCTTCCTTGAGTTTTTGTACCATTCAAGCTGAGAGCTAAAGTGTTGGAAGAGCTACATAGAACCATAGAACACTACAGCGCAGAAGCAGGCTTTTCGGCCCTTCTTGACTATGCCTAACCATTTTTCTGCCTAGTCCCACTTAACTACACTTGGACCATATCCCTCCATACACTTCTCATCCATGTACCTGTCCAAGTTTTCCTTAAATGTTAAAGTGAGCCCACATGTATCACTTCATCTGGCAGCTCATTCCACACTCCCACCACTCTCTCTGTGAAGAAGCCCTTCCCCCAATGTTCCCTTTAAATTTTTCCCCCTTCATCCTTAACCCAAGTCCTTTGTTTTTTTTTCTCCCCTAACCTCAGTGGAAAAAGCCTGCTTGCATTCACTCTATCTATACCCATCATAATTTTATATACCTCAATCAAATCTCCTCTCATTTTTCATTTCATTTTAAAATCTTTTTATTAATTATTATTGAAGATTAACAAAAAGATACATTAAGTCAATATGTCATTATGTATAATAAGGAATTAATTTAGCAAATAACTGATTAACAAAACTAAGCGGTATATCAATAATAATAAGACAAAAATAAAGTGCTAAGAATTTTTTTAAAGAAAAAGAAGGAAAAAACGAAGTCCTACTAACTAAAAAAAACCCTACGAACTAAAAAAAAGCGAAAAAAAACCTTTGGGAGCATGACCCTGGAGCTATACTTCATACCAGCTTCCATAAAAAAAACATCAATCCACCAACTCAAATCCACTTAAAGAAAAATTGGAAGGAAACCATATTAATTAACTCAATTCAGATGATAGTAGTGGGTGAATGAACTCCACCTTTCCTCAAAATCAAATCGATGATCAAAAGTTCGACTTCTGATTTTCTCCAAACTAAGACATAACATCACCTGAGAAAATCATTGTATCAAAGTAGGAGCAGAAGCATCTTTCCATTTCAACAGAATAGCCCTTCTGGCCAATAATGTAATGAATGCAATTACATGTTGTTCTGAAGGAGAAATACCATGAATATATTGAGGGATTATACCAAATAGAATTGTCAATTTATTAGGTTGTAAATTAATTTTATAAACTTCAGAAATTGTAGAGAAAATAGACTTCCAACAATGTTTCAATACAGAATGTGACCAAAACATATGTGTCAATGTGGCTGTCTCGGTTTTACATCTGTCAGACTGACTATCAACATTAGGAAACATTTTAGACAGTCTCTCCTTCGTCAAATAGTAATGATGTACAATTTTAAACTGAATTAAAGAGTGATTGGCACAAATCGAAGAAGAGTTAACCAACTTCAAAATCTGCAACCAATCTTCTGCTATCAGGGTCATGTTAAGCTCTCTCTCCCAATCTTGTTTAATCTTAAGTGAAGGGCAATTGTGCTGTTGCAACAATAAATTATAAGTTTTCCCAATAAAACCCTTCACTAAAGGATTCTTTTTTTAAAAATAATATCTAACAGGTCAGAATCTTGTATATATGGAAAATTACTTAAGTATTTTTGTAAGAAGTGTCTGACCTGAAGATATTGCAGGAAATGTGAATATGAGAGAGAGTATTTAGTTACTAATTTCTCAAAAGACATCAATCAGCCATCTTGGAACAGATCCATGAAGGAATAAACTCCTTTATTCCTCCAAAGAAGAAAGGTAGGATCACTTAATGAAGGATTAAATAAATAACTTTTGATAATTTAAACTAAAAAGTTCAAATTTTTTGAGATTAAAAAAACTACAAAATGGAACCAAATTCATAATGACTGCTTAATCACAGGATATAAGTTTGAATTCATAATTTTAGCCAATTGTACAGGTAGAGAAGCTCCTAATAATGAGGTTAATTGAAAATGGTTCACAGCATTCAATTCCAAATCAGCCCAAGGTGGTCGTTCAAATCTATCAGCCCAATATAACCAAAAACACATATAACATACATTAACAGCCCAATAATACATTCTTAAGTTAGGCAAAGCAAGAACTCCATCTTTTAAAATTTTTGTAAATGATATTTGCCAATTCTTGGTCTTTTATTATTCCAAACAAAAGATGAAAAATCCCTATTTAAAAAATTTGGATATTTTGAAATATATATTAAAAATTTGGTAAAATCATCATTTTAACTGCATGAATTCAGCTGGCTAACGAAAGTGTAAGTGGATTCCATCTACAAAATAATTGCATCATAAAACCTACTAAAGGAACCAAATTAGCTTTATAAAGGTTTTTATGATTTTGGTGCTAATAATAGCTAAATATTTAATAGAGTTCATACCTCTAAAAGGAATGCCATCATATTTGGAAACAGAATCATTTAGGGGAAATAATTCACTTTAATGAAGATTTATTTTACATCCTGAAAACTTCCCAAAATCGTTTAATATTTTCAATAAACTAGGAATGGATTCTTTAGGATTTGAAATATAAACTAAGAGATTGTTAGCAAAAAGGGAGATCTTATGAACAGTCCCATTTATGAAAATTCCAGAAATATCTTTAGCTTCACTAAGTGCAATAGCCAAGGGTTCCAGCACCAAATTAAATAAAAACGGACTTAACGGACATCCTTGTTTCGTACCCTGTGAAAGCCAAAAAAAAAGTAGATCTGTAATTGTTAGTAATAACAGTAGCAATAGGGCTTTTATATATCATTCTAATCCACTTATTAAAATTAATACCAAAGCTGAATTCCTCTAAAACACTAAATAATTATTTCCATTCAACTCTGTCAAATGTTTTTTTCAGCATCAAGAGAGACTGCACATTAGGGAGTCTTAGAAAAAGATGAATATATAACATTTAACAGTCTCTGAACATTGGAGAAAGAATAATGGCCCTTTACAAAACCTGTTTGGTCTTGAGAGATCATTTCAGCCTGAAATTCTCCAGGTAATTAGCCATTATTTTTGAAAGAATTTCAGCATTCACATTTAATAATGAAATCGGTCTATATGAAGCACAGTCAGTAGAGTCTTTATAATTAAATAAATAGAAGCTTCATAAAATGTGGGAGGTAACTCTCCTATGAAAAAGAATCTTTAAGCATTTCAAACATATTTGAAGAGAGCAATTTTTCAAATTTTTATAAAATCCTACAGAATAGTCATCCAGTCCAGGAACTTTACCAGATTGCATTGAAAAACCAGCTTTCTGAATTTCGCTTTCAGTAATAGGAGCATCAAGAGTATGTTGATCTTCAACAGAAATTCGAGGAAAATCGATCTTTTGTAAAAAGGCATTCATTTTAGAAGAATCAACTGGAAACTTAGATTTATGAAGTTCAATATAAAAGTCTTGAAAAAATTTATTAATATCTTCATAATTACATGCTAAACTACCATCTCTCTTACAAATTGTTAAAATTAGTCTTTCAGCTCTAGCTGCTTTTAATTGAGATGCTAATAGCTTATTATTTTCATCTCCAAACACATAAAATTGACTTTTCAATTTAAGCAAATTTCAATCAATAGGATAAGTTAATAATAAATTATATTGTGATTTGAGTTCAACACTTTGTTTAAATAAATCAATGTTAGGAGAAATTGCATAAATATTATCAAAATCTTTAATTTGTTTGCAAATTTTATCTAACTCTGTTTTGTCTGTTTCTTAAGCTTAGCTGAATAAGAGATTATATGACCACACAAATATGTTTTAAATGTATCCCATATAATCAATTTCAACACGTCTCCCATATTACCAAAAAGAAAAAAAAAACTTTTATCTGAGTCTCAATAAATTTGACAAAGTCCAGACTTTGTTTTAAATTATCTGGAAAAGGCCAAGGCAAACTTGCAATAGTGACATAATTCAATTCAAAAGCTAAACTTAAAGGCACATGATCTGAAACAACTATAGCATCATATTCACATTTCTGGACTTTGGACAAAAATCGGGGATCAACTATAAGGTAATCGATTCTCGAATATTCTTTGTGAACATGTGACAAAAAAGAATAATCTTTATCCTTAGGATATAAATGTCACCAAATTTCAACCAGCCCAAAATCAATTAAAAAAGATTTAATAAGTGGTGCAGAACAACTCGGAAGCCACTGATTAGTTAAACTCTTGTCAATCAAAGGATTTAAACAACAGTTGAAATCACCAGCCATTAACAACATATATTCAAGTAAATCTGGCAATAAAGCAAATACATTTTTTTAAAAAGAAGTATCATCTACATTAGGTCCATCTAAGTTAACCAGAACAACATTCCAACTTATAACATTTATCTGTTTAATTGCCATTAAAAAAAATATTGTATTTAACACATAAATATACACATACCAGCATAGGTTAATCAAAACTGGCGGTGATAAGTATAACCATATACAAAATATGCATGCTCTGGAACTCTGTAATGGGAAAAATACAAAAAAGTAAACTAAAATTAATCTTACAATTAACCCTATAAATCAAAACTAACCCCAATACTCCCATCACCCCCAAAAGCCCGAAATTCGGCAAAAAAAAGCCGAAATGCCTCCCATAGAGTAAAAATAGAGAGCATTCTTCTATGCTCCAGGGAATTTAGTCCTAACCTATTCAAACTTTCTCTGTAACTCAGGATCTCAAGTCCCAGCAACATCCATGCTGGTCATCTATGTGTGGTCAAAATGAAATTACTGGCTTGAAGCTTTGTCTTGTTGCTTGGGATATATCAACAGATATAGGAAATTGCCATGCATTGTTTGGGATGCCAACATGTTAATAAGATACAAAAGCAATGCCTCTCCTGTCCTGGGGATGGGCTGCAAGGCTCTGGCAGAGGATTCACGTGGACATTGCCAGACTAGTCATTGGTACAAATTTCTTGGTAGAAGTGGATGCAGTTACAAAGTGGCCTGAAGTGTTCCCAATAGCCTCACGCACTGTTGATGTGCGGAGCAGTCTTTTCTCAAGGACTGGTGCTCCAGAACACTTAGCCATTGACAATGGACCACTGTTCGTTGTGGGACAGTTTCAGTCATTCCTCAAGATGCAGTGTACCACCCAGCCACAAATGGCCTGGCAGAAAAGTTTGTCCGGAGTGCCAAACACACTGCCAGGAACGTCATCTGAACACTGACACTGAATCAGAAGCTCACTAATTTCCTCCTTGTATTTTGTAATGCAGCGCACTGCACAAGGAGCAATTCACCAGCTATGCTTTGCCTGGTTCATCCCTTGCACTCATGATTGGATCTCCTCAAACCCAATCTCAGTAGGAGTATTCACGAAATACAGCTGAGACAAATTGAGGGCTCCTCAAACTGGGAGGTTTGATCTTTCACACCTGGACAAGCAGTCCTGACGAGGGACTATAGAGGTGATCAAATATTGGTTCTTGGATTGATTAGTTAAGGAACAGGACAACTCTCCTACAGAGTGTTGATTGCAGCTGATATCACCTGGAGATGACACATCAGTCAGTTTAGGAGAGCAGAATCAATTGTTAGAGAAGAAAGATGTCCAGAGATGTCAGAACTACTTTCTGCAGTCCCAGTGTCAACTCCTGCAACCATCACATGTAGGAGGCCCCAAAACCTGAGATTGTTTCACAGCCACATGTCTCAGCCTGCCAAGCAGAGTGACCCCCATTGTCAGGAAAGATGATAACACAAGAGTAAGAAAAGAGTAAGGCCGGGTAAGCTCCTTTAATAACTCTAACTTAGGAGTTGATAACGGAGGCAGCAGTTTGGGCAGTCGAGTGCTCCGTTTGCAGTATGTGGGAGTCAGGGTGAGCACAATTGTCTCTGATGACTACACCTGTAAAAGGTGCATCCAGCTGCAGCTCATGTCAAACCAAGTTAGGGTACTGGAGCTGGAGCTGGATGAACTTCAGATCATTCGGGAGGCAAAGGCAGAAATAAACAGGATTTACAGGGAGATAGTCACTCCTAAGAGTCAGGAGACAGGTAGCTGGGTGACTGTCAGGAGAGGGAAGGGGAATTGACAGAAAGAGCAGAGCACCCTGTGGCCGTTCCCATCAATAATACGTATACTGTTTTTGATACTGTTGGTGGGGACGACCTACCAGGGACAAGTTGCAGTGGTTGTGTCTCTGGCACTGAGACTGGACCCTCAGCTCAGAAAGGAAGGAGGGAAAAGAGGAGAGCAGTAGTGATAGGGGATTTGGTAGTTAGGGGGACAGATAAGAGGTTCTGTGGAAGAGATCGAGAATCCCAGATGGTCTGTTGTCTCCCTGGTGCCAGGGTCCAGAATATCTCAGATCGTGTTCTCTGTATTCTCAAGAGGGAGGGTGAGCAGTCAGATGCCGTGGTCCATGTAGGGACCAATGACGTGGATAGGAAGAAGGAGGAGGTCCTGCAAAGAGAATTTAGGGAGTTAGGTGCAAAATTGAAGGACAGGACCTCGAGGGTTGCAATCTCAGGATTGTTCTCCATGCCACGTGCTAGTGAGGCTAGAAATAGGAAGATAATGCAGCTAAATACGTGGCTAAGGAGTTGGTGCAAGAGGGAGAGCTTCATGTTTCTGGACAATTGGGCCTTATTCCAGAGAAGGTAGGACCTGTTCCATCAGGATGGGTTGCACCTGAACTGGAGGGGGACTAATATCCTTTTGGGAAGGTTTGCTAGTGCTGCTCCAGGGGGTTTAAACTAGATTTGCAGGGGGACGGGAACCAGAGTGTTAGAGCAGATGGTGAGGTGGAGGAACCTAAAGGTCATGCGAGAACTGCAAGTATAGTGCATGGAGTAAAACCAGATCAAACATATAAGGAGGATTTGTGGAAAGAGAAACAGAATAAAGGGTGTAAAGGTACTAAGGTAGAAGGGCTAAAGTGTGTGTACTTCAATGCAAGAAGCATCAGGAACAAAGTTTTTGCAATAAACTTTTATTGCAAAAATAAAAAAAAAGATGGCGGACTGGCTTTACCAAACTTTAGATTTTATTATTGGGCAATTAATATTCATTATATTACTTTTTGGATTTATGATATAGACGACCAAGATCGCCTTTCATGGTTACAGCTGGAGGAAAAGTCAGTAATGGGGTTTTCGTTAGCTTCTTTATTAGGAGCTCCTCTCCCGTTTTTGCTCTCCTGAATAGGTAGACAGGCCCTTAACCCTATTGTTAATCATACTTTAAAAATTTGTTTTCGATTTTGTAGATTTTTTGAATTAAATGATTTTTTACTTTCTAGTAATATTTATTCTAATTTATTTTTTAAACTATCAACTTTGGATAAGGCTTTTCTAACATGGAAAATTAAGGGAATAAAAACTTTTTTAGATTTGTTTTTACAAGACTGTTTAATGTCTTTTTCACAGTTAATGGATAAATATGATATCTCTAATATACATTTTTTTAGGTATTTACAGGTTAGGATTTTTTTATGTGATTTTTTACCAAATTACCCTTGGCCTGCTCTTTAAATTTGGCTTATGTTATTTTTCAGTTTAAACCTTTTCAAAAATGATTAATAGCTATCATTTATAAACAGTTAATGAATGCTCGCATGTTGCCTAATGATAGGGTTCAACGCACCTGGGAAGTAGAACTTCAATATTCACTCTCAGATAATCAATGGAGTAAAATTTATTAATTAGTCAATAATCTATCTATCTGCACACGCCATATCTTAATTCAGTTTAAGATAGTACACAGGGCCCATATGTCCAAAGATAAATTGGTGCATATATAAGATCTATTTGTGACAGATGTAATGCAGAAGTGGTTATTCTAACTCATATGTTTTGGTCATGTGTAAGTTTAAATCATTTTTGGAGGGATGTGTTTGGAATATTATCTAAAGTTATAGATATAGATGTTCAACCTAATCCACTTACAGCAATTTTTGGGATTATTCCAGAGGAAACAAGCAAAGTGTCTGATTCAGCCCAACATGGGATAGCTTTTTCAACTTTACTGGCTAGGAGAGCTATATTGCTACACTGGAAAGAATCTAACCCACCTACTGTTTTCTATTGGCTCTCCTCCATTATGTCATGTCTAAGCTTGGGGAAAATTAGAAGCCAGACATTTGATACATCCTTTAAATTTGAACAAGTCTGGTGACCCTTTATTCAATATTTCCACATTACGTAATTTTTATTTATTTATTTATTTTTATTTATTCCCTTTGTGGAAAAATTCCTTATCCAAGAAGGTTAGGAGATGACTGGAAGGATGTGTTTTTTTTTTCTCTCTGTTTTTTTTCTAATTTTATCCTCAATTAGACTGCCCAATCTTTCTTTTCCTTCCTCTTTTTTTTTTGCTTCAGTTTAGTTAGTGGGTTTTTTTTCTCTTTATCAATAAAATTTCCAATCTTTTTTTTACGATTGCTATGAGGAGTTGTAGTTTTTTGTGACCATTGTATATATAACAGCATAATATTTTACCTATTTGATTTTGACATTATATACTTTCTGTTTTTACTATTGCTGTTTATATGTCTACTTGTTAAACTCCTCTTCCGATTTGTACATTCTTTATTTGAAAATCAATAAAAAAGATTGAAAAATGAAGGAACAAAGGTGACGAACTGAGAGCTTGGATGCATACATAGAATTATGATGTAGTCACCATTACAGAGAGTTGGCTGGTGCCAGGGCAGGAATGGATTCTCAATATCCAGGGATTTCAGTGCTTTAAAAGGGACAGAGGGGGGAAAGGGGAGGAGCGGTGGCATTACTGGTCAAGGGTACTATTACAGATACAGAAAGGGTGGGTAATGTAGCAGGATCCTATTTTGAGTCAGTATGGGTAGAAGCCAGGAACAGGAAGGGAGTAGTTACTCTATTGGGAGTATTCTATAGGCCCCCTGGTAGCAGCAGATATACCAAGGAGCATATTGGGAGGCAGATTTTGGAAAGGTGCACAAATAACATGGTTGTTATCATGGGTGACTTTAGCTTCCCTAATATCGATTGGCACCTGATTAGTTCCTATGGTTTAGATGGGGCAGAGTTTGTTAAGTGCATCCAGGACAGATTCTTTTCACAGTATGTTGACAGGCCGACTAGTGGGAATGCCATACTAGATCTAGTATTAGGTAACAAACCAGGTCAGGTCACAGATCTGTCAATGGGTGAGCATCTGCGGGACAGTGATCACTGCTTCCTGGCCTTTAACATTATCATGGAAATGGATAGAATCAGAGAGGACAGGAACATTTTTAATTGGGGAAGGGCAAATTATGAGGCTATAAGGCTGGAACTTGTGGGTGAACTCGGGATGATGCTTTTGCAGGGAAATGTACTATGGACATGTGGTCGAATTTGTCCCGATGAGGAAGATAAAGAATGGTAGGGTGAAGGTACCATGAAGTGAAGTGGAAAATTTGGTCAGGTGGAAGAAGGTAGCACACGTGAGTTTTAGGAAGCAAGGCTCAGATGTGTCTATTGAGGAATATAGGGTAGCAAGAAAGGAGCTTAAGAAGGGACTGAGGAAAGCAAGAGGGGCATGAGAAGGCCTTGGCGAGTAGGGTAAAGGAAAACCCTAAGGCTTTTTTCAATTATGTGAAGAACAAAAGGTTGACAGGAGTGAAGGTAGGACCGATTAGAGATAAAGGTGGGAAGATGTGCCTGGAGTCTGTGGAAGTGAGCGAGGTCCTCAATGAATACTTCTCTTCAGTATTCACCAATGAGAGGGAACTTGATGATGGTGAGGCCAATATGAGTGAGGTTGATGTTCTGGAGCATGTTGATATTAAGGGAGAAGAGGTGTTGGAGTTGTTAAAGTACATTAGGACGGATAAGTCCCCGGGGCCTGAAGGAATATTCCCCAGGCTGCTCCATGAAGCAAGGGAAGAGATTGCTGAGCCTCTGGCTAGGATCTCTATGTCCTCGTTGTCCATGGGAATGGTACCGGAGGATTGGAGGGAGGTGAATGTTGTCTCCTTGTTCAAAAATAATAGGGGTAGTCCAGGTAATTATAGACCAGTGAGCCTTACGTCTGGGGTAAGAAAGCTTTTGGAAAAGATTTGTAGAGATAGAATCTATGGGCATTTAGAGAATCAAGCGCTGATCAGGAACAGATTTGTGAAGAGTAGATTGTGTCTAACAAGCCTGATAGAGTTCTCTGAGGAGGTGACCACGCATATAGACGAGGGTAGTACAGTGGATGTGATCTACATGGATTTTAGTAAGGCATTTGACAAGGTACCACATGGTAGGCTTATTCAGAATGTCAGAAGGCATGGGATCCAGGGAAGTTTGGCCAGGTGGATTCAGAATTGACTTGCCTGCAGAAAGCAGAGGGTCGTGGTGGAGGGAGTACATTTGGATTGGAGGGTTATAACTAGTGGTGTCCCAAAAGGATCAGTTCTGGGACCTCTACTTTTCGTGATTTTTATTAACGATCTGGATGTGGGGGTGGAAGGGTGGGTTGGCAACTTTGCAGACAACACAAATGTTGGCGGTGTTGTGGATAGTGTACTGGATTGTCTAAGATTGCAGAGAGACATTGATAGGATGCAGAAGTGGGCTGGGAAGTGGCAGATGGAGTTCAACCCAGAGAAGTGTGAGGTGGTACACTTTGGAAGGACAAACTCCAAGGCAGAGTACAAAGTAAATGGCAGGATATTTGGAAGTGTGGAGGAGCAGAGGGATCTGGGGTTACATGTCCACAGATCCCTGAAAGTTTCCTCACAGGGAGATAGGGTAGTTAAGAAAGCTTATGGAGCTTTCATAAGTCGAAGGATGGAGTTTAAGAGTCACGAGGTAATGATGCAGCTCTATAAAACTTTGGTTCGGCCACACTTGGAGTACTGTGTCCAGTTCTGGTCGCCTCACTATAGGAAGGGTGTGGAAGCATTGGAAAGGGTACAGAGGAGATTTACCAGGATGCTGCCTGGTTTAGAGAGTGTGCATTATGATCAGAGATTAATGGAGATAGGACTTTACTCTCTGGAGAGAAGGAGGATGTGAGGAGACATGATAGAGGTATAACAAGATATTAAAAGGAATAGATAGAGTGGACTGCCAGTGCCTCTTCCCCAGGGCTCCTCTGTTCAATACAAGAGGACATGGCTTTAAGGTAAGGAGTGGAAAGTTCAAGGGGGATATTAGAGGAAGGTTGTTATTCAGAGAGTGGTTGGTGTGTGGAAAGCACTGCCTGAGTCAGTGGTGGAGGCAGATAGACTAGTGAAATTTAAGAGACTACTAGACAGGTATATGGAGGAATTTAAGTTGGAGGGTTATATGGAGGCAGGGTTTAAGGGTCAGCACAACATTGTGGGCTGAAGGGCCTGTACTGTGCTGTATTGTTCTATATTCTATGTTCTAAATCCACCACAGTAATTACGTTTGTAAATCTTTAGGCCTAAATGGGACAAGTTAAATTCCTTTATTCCATCAGGAATATTTCCTGATGAAGTGTCTTGGCCCGAAATGTTGGCTACTCTTTTCTCACGGATGCTGCCTGACCTGCTGAGTTCTTCCAGCATTGTGTATGTATTCTTTGAGCCACAGCATCTGCAGTTGTATTTTTGTGTTTAAATTCCCTTATGCTGTGGACGTCTATATTGTAGGTGTATTATATAGTATACTGGCCAAAAGGTTGTGTATGGTTTGGAGATCAACAAGTGGAATGGAAGTTCAATGAATGAGTGGCTGTACCATAGTGTAGTGGTTAGCACAATACCTTACAGCACCAGCAATGATCACTTCCCTCCACAATTGTAAAGATTTTGTATGTTCTCCCCCTGACACATGCATTTCTTTTGGGTGCTCTGATTTTCTCCTATGTCCCACAGACGTACAAATTAAGGTCAAGGTTAGTGAGTTATTTGCATACAATGTGGATGCCCAAAGCATAGTGACACTGGCAGGTTGCAGTCTGCACAGCCTCGGATTGTGCTGGCCATTGATACAAGCAGACACATTTTACTGTATGTTTCAATGATTTGATATCCGTGTATCAAATAAAGATATTCTCTCTTTTTGAAATGAGGATTGAGAGAGCACCATGGGAATGAAGTGTATTCCTGAGGTTGAGCCAGGGATCTAAAAGGTTATTTAGGGTGCACAAAGAGTGTCTGTCCTAATTGGTACCTAGAGCTGAACTGGCTCTGCATGGTACAGTACATTTTAAGTACGGAAGAAGTATTATTCAAACACAGATGAAAAACCTGGAGATAGTTTCCAGACTTTGACTGGTCATAGCCACTGAGCATATACAGGTATGGATTACTCTGTGCATTATAATCAAATCCATGAAGAATTTAGAGAAAAATTGAAAATTGTGTTCCTTGCAGAAAATCCCCAGATCTCATTTTTCATGGAAGTTGAATCATGATGATGTGCTTCTGCACATTTCCAATTCGTGGCGGTGCGTGTATCTCAGAAAGTGAGAGAGATAATCTTAAATTCAATCACCCATATCAATAGAAAATGTCTGGTGGGAAAATCCTGGCTAAGAATAAAACTGAAAGCTATTTGATGAATAGAGTGAAACTCCAATAATACACAATTTAAATATTCAGAAATCCAAAGTTTTGGGAATTTTGTTCACTACGTCCTTGTTTCTTGGTTGATTTTAAAATCAATAGAACCACTGTCCCCTTAATATGTCTGGACTTAGCTTCCAATTCCCTTTAACACATTTGGGCCCAAGCCCCTAAACTCCTTTGTACATAGCAGGACTCCTGTTCCTTTGTTACCTCCAAATGCACAGTGGGCCTGGTCACCACAATTAGTCTGATCACATTTCCTATTTGCCATTGTTCTATTAAAAATTATCAGTGTCTCACCTTCTGCATTCCCTTGAAACTGACTGGGCCCTGTGTTATTTCTTCGATTCCTTGAAACCCACCCAGTTATCTTGAAACTTGCTGTGTCTTTGTTTCCCTGCCCTCCCTTTAAGTACACACAACTCAGTGGAAAGCTTATTACTCTGTTGTCTAACATCTAAAAGAATTGAATTAGAAATGTGCTAGAATATTTATAAGAACAATATCCAACAATTTGGAAAATCTGTCAGTTCAACATTACAAAAATCTGAAGCTTCTATTTCATTAGATTTCGGCAATAACATTGTTTGACCTAATTTATCTCTTCAATAAGCCCTTAGTTGAAAGTAACAAAAAAGAGTGTTGTTTGATACTTTATATTTATTCTTTGATTGTTCAAATGACATTAATATACCTCTTTCAAAACAACCACCTATATATCTAATCCCTTTTTGAAACCAATTATATAATTGGTGCTCCGAAGATGAAATAATTGGTTATTTGGGGTGTTACGTGCTCGTGACACATGACAGTGGTACCCTTGTCACGTGACTGGGGTTGAAGCTATACTGGACTTGAGGTAATAGTCTTGTGATGGTGGAGTGACGTCATTTTCCCACCAGTAGAGATCATGTGACAGGTTTTTTTTACAGGTTATAAAAGGAAGACCCCACCCTGTGAGGAGGGGCAATTTGTGGCTGGATTTGCCAAGTTGACTTCATGCCACTGCATGATTTAAGTGATGACGCAGTTTAGTTGAAGGATGAAGTTTTATCTAATGCCTAAAGTTTAAAAGGTCATTGGCAGCAGGTTCTTTACGATTCTGCTAGTTCGAGAAATCAGTGGAGAGTGAAGATCGAAGTTCGGGAGTTAAAGATCGAGGAGAATCGCTTTCTACGGTGAAACGGGTTTCGACCTTTGTTTGATCCTTATACGGAAGGATTTTGTTGACTACTCTCTTGTTAATCCCTGGGTTTACCAGAAAGGATTGAGGATAGTGAGGAAGGAAAGGTCAGTGCCTTTAAGCTGTTTCGTTTCGTAAATTCTTCGTGGGTAGTTCGACATTCGGGATTGAAGCCAAGCGATGTGAAAGATAATTTAAATCATCTTATAAAGTCTCTCCTTTTAAATGGACTGTGAGCATATTGAACTTTTGGCAATACCACTTTAAAGAACTGTTTTTGCAATATCGCTTTAAGAACTGTCTGAGCTGCCACACCGCAGCTGTTTCCGGTTGCGTTGGTGTTTGTTTACTTTTGGGGGGTTTGTCTTCTGTGTTTAATAAACGTGTTGTTTGTTATAGAAAACCCTTGCCGAACTCATGTATTTATTGTTGCCTGAATACGTAACAGGGGAAAGAAATAAATATATATACTAAAGTTATTACGAACTCCATGGAGCATGTGGGGATCTCCCGATATCCAGGCACTCTTTCTTTTTTTTTTCTATAGGGATTCTAGGGGGGAGGGGTTAAGGGGAGGGGGGATGGGTAATATACATTTTTTCCACTCTTTTATTTTGTAATGTAGCGGTGTGCTACAAGCAGCGCTAAAATTACGACACGGAGTCGGTAACTGCAGTCGAAGGAAAAAACTTTATGCGAAAACTTCAGCCTCACTTTTAAGCCTCTGTCAACCGGCCCCCCATGGCGAAGAGGCTCCAAAGCTCTGTGCTCGCAAACCCCCGTAGGCTATCTAATTGTGAGTCGGTTCGGATACGCTAGGAAATGAGGCGCTACATAACCCCCCCCCAGAACCGGCGATACACCCCCCAATGTCCACAGCCTGGGCCAGAACCTGCTTGGGAGGTCGGCCTCTGCGCCGAGGCGCCGGAAACTCGGCCGGTTGCGCCAGGTCCACATGGGCCGGCTTGAGGCGGTCCACCGTGAAAACCTCCTCCTTCCCCCCAACGTCCAGCACGAACGTGGACCCGTTGTTCCGGAGCACCGTAAACGGCCCCTCGTATGGCCGCTGCAGCGGTGGCCGATGCCCGCCCCTTCGCACAAACACAAACTTACAGTTCCGTAGGTCTTTGGGTACGCAGGTCGGGTGCCGCCCATGCTGTGAAGTGGGTATGGGGGCCAGGTTACCGAGCTTCTCGCGAAGTCTGCCCAGGACTGCAGCGGGTTCTTCCTCTTGCCCCCTCGGGGCTGGTAGGAACTCCCCGGGGACGGCCAGGGGCGCGCCGTATACCAACTCGGCCGACGAGGCGTGCAGGTCGTCCTTGGGCGCTGTGCGGATGCCGAGAAGGACCCAGGGAAGCTCGTCCGCCCAGTTGGCTCCTCGCAGGCGGGCCATGAGGGCCGACTTCAGGTGACGGTGGAAACGCTCCACTAGCCCGTTCGACTGTGGGTGGTAGGCAGTGGTGTAGTGCAGCTGAGTCCCCAAAAGGCTGGCCATAGCTGACCACAGGCTGGAGGTGAACTGGGCGCCTCTGTCGGAGGTAATATGGGCTGGTACACCAAAGCGGGATATCCAGGTGGCGAGCAGGGCTCGGGCGCAAGATTCGGAGGTGGTGTCGGTGAGCGGGACCGCCTCTGGCCATCTTGTGAACCGGTCCACGATAGTCAGGAGGTAACGCGCTCCGCGCGACACTGGCAGGGGGCCCACGATATCCACATGAATGTGGTCGAAACGCCGGTGGGCGGGATGGAACTGCTGCGGTGGGGCTTTGGTGTGCCGCTGAACCTTGGCCATCTGGCAGTTCATGCACGTTCTGGCCCATTCACTGACCTGTTTGCGGAGACCGTGCCAAACGAACCTGCTGGAAACCAGCCGGACAGTTGTCCGGATGGAGGGATGCGCCAAGTTATGAATGGAGTCGAAAACACGTCGCCGCCAGGCTGCGGGGACGACCGGACGGGGCCGGCCGGTGGCGACGTCACAGAGTAGGGTCCTCTCACCTGGGCCCACGGGGAAGTCCTGGAGCTGCAAACCAGAGACCGCAGTCCTGTAACTCGGAATCTCCTCATTTACCTGCTGTGCCTCTGCCAGTGCCTCAAAGTCTACCCCTTGGGAAAGGGCATGAACGGTAGGGCGAGAGAGCGCATCCGCCACGACATTGTCCTTACCCGAGACGTGCCGGACATCCGTTGTGTATTCAGAGATGTAGGACAGGTGGCGTTGCTGGCGGGATGACCAGGGGTCGGATGCTTTCATAAACGCAAAGGTAAGCGGTTTGTGGTCCGTGAACGCGGTGAAGGGCCGACCTTCTAGGAAGTACCTGAAATGCCGGATTGCCAGGTAGAGCGCCAACAGTTCCCGGTCAAAAGCACTGTACTTGAGCTCGGGTGGCCGCAGGTGTTTGCTGAAAAACGCCAGGGGTTGCCAGCGACCTGCGATGAGCTGCTCCAGCACCCCACCGACTGCCGTGTTTGATGCGTCCACTGTGAGGGCGGTAGGGGTGTCCATTCTGGGATGTACTAGCATTGCGGCGTCAGCCAAAGCTTCCTTCGTTTGAACGAAAGCGGCGGCGGACTCCTCGTCCCAGGTAATGTCCTTGCTCGGACCCGACATCAGGGCGAACAGGGGGCGCATGATCCGGGCAGCTGAAGGGAGGAAGCGGCGGTAGAAATTGACCATACCTACGAATTCCTGAAGGCCTTTGATCGTGGTGGGTCGGGGGAAGTGGCGGACCGCATCTACCTTAGCGGGCAGAGGGGTTGCCCCGTCTTTAGTAATCCTGTGGCCCAGGAAGTCAATGGTATCAAGTCCGAACTGGCATTTGGCAGGGTTGATTGTAAGACCGTACTCACTCAGTCGGGCGCAGAGTTGACGGAGGTGGGACAGATGCTCCTGACGACTGCCGCTGGCTATGAGGATGTCATCCAAATAGATGAACGCGAAGTCCAGGTCCCGTCCCACCGCGTCCATTAACCGCTGGAACGTCTGTGCGGCATTCTTCAGGCCGAACGGCATGCGGAGGAACTCGAAGAGGCCAAACGGGGTGATGAGAGCCGTTTTGGGGACGTCGTCAGGATGCATCGGGATTTGATGGTACCCTCGGACAAGGTCGACCTTGGAGAAGATCTGGGCGCCGTGCAGGTTTGCCGCAAAGTCCTGAATGTGCGGCACAGGGTAGCGGTCCGGTGTGGTAGCCTCGTTCAGCCTGCGGTAGTCACCGCACGGTCTCCAGCCCCCCGTCGCTTTGGGCACCATGTGCAGGGGGGAAGCCCAGGGGCTGTCGGACCGCCGGATGATCCCCAATTCCTCCATTCTCTGGAACTCCTCCTTCACCAGTCGGAGCTTGTCCGGGGGAAGCCGCCGAGCACGGGCATGGAGGGGTGGTCCCTGTGTCGGGATGTGGTGCTGTACGCCGTGCCTGGGCATGGCTGCTGTGAACTGCGGTGCCAGAACCGATGGGAACTCCGCCAGGACCCTGGTGAAGTCGTTGTCGGACAGCATGATGGAGCCGAGGTGAGGGGCTGGCAACTGGGCCGCGCCCAGGGAGAACGTCTGAAAGGTCTCGGCGTGTACCAGTCTCTTCCTGGGCAGGTCAACCAGCAGGCTGTGAGCTCGCAAAAAATCCGCACCCAGAAGCGGTTGGGCTACGGCGGCCAGTGTGAAGTCCCATGTGAACTGGCTGGGGCCGAACAGTAGCTGCACCTGACGGGTGCCATAGGTCCTTACTGTGCTGCCATTCACGGCCCTCAGGGGGGGACCCGGTGCCCTGCTGCGGGTGTCGTAACTCGTCGGAGGTAAAACGCTGATCTCAGCCCCAGTATCGACCAAAAACCGGCGTCCCGACCTTCTATCCCACACATACAGGAGGCTATCCCGATGGCCAGCCGCCGTAGCCATCAGCGGCGGCTGGCCCTGGCGTTTCCCGGGAACTTGCAGGGCGGGCGGCAACGGCGGGCTTCTGCGCCCCACCGCTGGTGGTAGAAGCACCAGTGTTCATTGGGCCGGGGGTTAGTGGGCTCTGCGGCCGGGCCTGGACTGGTTTGCTGCCGGGAGCGTGGCTGGGAGATCTGCGCGATGGACGCCCCGCTCACCTTTTTGGCGTTCCACAGCAAGTCCGCCCGGGCTGCCACCTTCCGGGGGTCACTGAAATCCGCGTCGGACAGCAGCAGGCGTATGTCCTCGGGCAGCTGCTCCAGGAATGCCTGCTCAAACATGAGGCCTGTGTGTCCCTCGGCCAGAGACAACATCTCATTCATTAAAGCCGATGGAGGTCTGTCGCCCAAGCCATCCAGGTGCAGTAAACGGGCAGCCCGCTCGCGCCGTGAGAGTCCGAAAGTCCTGAGGAGCAGGGCTTTGAATTCCGTGTACTTGCCGTCTGCCGGGGGCGACTGTACGAACTCCGCGACCTGGGCAGCTGTGTCCTGGTCGAGGGAGCCCACCACGTAGTAGTAGCGGGTGTCTTCTGAGGTGATCCGGCGAACGTGGAATTGGGCTTCGGCTTGCTGGAACCATAGGTCCGGGCGCTGTGTCCAGAAACCCGGCAGTTTCAACGAAACCGCATGAACAGAGGCGGCGTCGGTCATTTCTGGTCCAAAAATCATTTGGACCGTCGGGGTCACCAATTGTAGCGGTGTGCTACAAGCAGCGCTAAAATTACGACACGGAGTCGGTAACTGCAGTCGAAGGAAAAAACTTTATTCGAAAACTTCAGCCTCACTTTTAAGCCTCTGTCAACCGGCCCCCCATGGCGAAGAGGCTCCAAAGCTCTGTGCTCGCAAACCCCCGTAGGCTATCTAATTGTGAGTCGGTTCGGATACGCTAGGAAATGAGGCGCTACAGTAACTACTTGAAATACAATAAAAAAAAGTTTTTAAAAATCTGAAGCAAGATGGATTAATGGAGATGATCATATGCAATCCTAATGGTAGAACTGGGAATAATTTGTAATTTGTGCAGCCTTATCCTGAATTGTCTGTAGGTTTACTGTCTGATCAAGCCTGGGAGAGGAACTAAAATTAAATTAATTTCTCTTTCATGGGGCTCTTCTAATCATGTCGCACCTCTCAATAGCAGTAACCCTGCTGCACTATTTATATAACTAAATCTGACTACGATCATGTTAATTATTGACATCCTGGTTGTCAAGAGGAAGAGAGTGAAAGGTCATGAACACCATAATTGCGTCTTGAAACTCATCCATTCAGAAAATTTATTATGCCAAGTGGAAACAATTTGCCATGTGATGCATAAGTAAAGAGGAAAATCCTAATGCTTGACATTTTCAAATTTGAAATCCATTTGAACAGGGATGCATGCATATTTTGATCAGAGCTCACACAAATAAAACTGCAAAGTGTTTTTCCTTAAACCTAGAGAACCAAACAGGAAAATAATTGCTGAAAACAATGTAATAGGAAAGTAAATGTGTTATTTCTCATCAACTTCATTACTGAATATAAAGGTTATGTTTGACTTATATTTTAACTCTCTTGGTAGCAATTTTCCATTTGCTTTGAAAACTCTGTCCCCATGCTGCATTTTATCACATCCCACTAAGCAGGAAACTTCTTTGCAGCACTGAGTGCTGCTACAGACCACTATATTTCTGATCAATTGTCCCTGTCAATTGGATGTTGATTTGCTTCTGCTTGATCAGGGATTATACACCCACCTTATTTGGAAGGACAATAATGTTTTCCCCCGCAGGAACAATATAGAGTAAGCCAATTAGAGGTATCTATCAATATGTTACCAATCAGAGCACATGCACAGAGAATCATTTGCTATCTCTTGGTGGAAATGTGCCATAATCTTAAAATTATTCATCAAATAAACACATAACAGGCAGTATAGTCGAAGAGTAACCAGTCAAAGTGTCAATTCTGCAGAAGCTGATAGTTTCAACTTTTGCTGGGTTACAAATCTAAAACATTGACTTCAATATTTTTCACATTTCCAGCATCTGCAGTCTTCTTGATTTTAATCAATAACCAATTATGTATCAATTATGGTTAAAAAAACTGTTCTTGCACCACTTGCTTCTCAACTGCAGTGTAAAATTCGTACACAACTTCATAAAAATAATTAAAAAGTACAGAGAAAATGCACAAGGATGTTGCAGGAAATTGCAGGCCTGAGTTACAGGGAAGCATTGAACAGGTTAGGACTTTATTCCCTGGAGGATAAGAGAATGAGGAGAGATTTGACAGAGGTAGACAAAATTGAGGGTTATACAAAACTGAGGTTGAGAAAGATCAGAATTAGAGGTCACAGGTTGAGGGAGAAAAGTGAAATTTTGAAGGGAACCATGAGAGGCAATGTCTTCACTCAGAGGCTGTCACTGCAAGTGGTATATGCAGGTTTGGTTTCAACATTTATGAGAAGTTAGGATAAGTATTTGAATGGTAGGAGTATGGCGGGCCATTGTCCAGATGTAGGTCAATGTAACTAGATAAAATAACTGTTTGACATGGACTAAATGGGCTGAACGGCCTGCTTCTACATTGCATTACAAACACAGAAAATATTTACAGTGACAGCCATGTAACACTTTGCAGCTCATTGAGCAAATCACTGATTCCCTTAAGCCATTGTTTTGTTCTCAGGAGAACTAGTGCAAAATGTGGCACTTAACAGTAAATGAAAGAAAAGGGAGGGGAAGGCTATGTAGGTGGGCAGGGTTAGATTGATCTTGGAAAAGGTTAAAAGGTAGGCGCTCATCATGGGCCAATGGTCTGTACAGTTCTATACTCTACTACAAGGCAGTACAGTAGTTATCAGTTGTTTGTTATGACCTGTTAATCAGGTATGTAAAACCTTTATCAGCAGCTGAAGCTCAAGATGTAGAGAAAATGGAGAAAGAAATAACAGAAGAGAAAAAAGAAAGGGACGTAACATTAAGAATCCATTCCTGTTCATGTGTGAATAAATTAGAATTGTGATTTCAGTGACCACAATTCAACATTTCCATTACATTATTGTTTCCATCTACCGTTGAAACTGCAGTGAATAATTACAAATGTTATGTACCAAACAGCGACAGAGATCTACACCAAATCGTCATTCCAAACTACGCTTAGAACCAACCACCACAAAAAATTGTTTCATCACACTGGTGAAATCTGTAGCCCCTACCTTCCATGCAACACACACAAAATGCTGGAGGGTCTCAGTAGGCCAGGCTGTGTCTATGGAAAAAAGTCCAGTCAACGTTTGGGCCGAGACCCAAAGAATCTGCCTGGCCTGCTGAGTTCCTTTGGCATTCAGTGTGTGTTGCTTGGATTTTCAGCATCCGCAGATTTTCTCTTGTTTGTGATTGGAAACCGGCCTCCTGTGTTCCTTTTGCATCTATGCTGATGCAGTGTTCCACACTAAAGCTGTAGCTGGTCTGGTTGATTAGAAGTAGAGGAAAGCACAGATTGTGCAAGCAAACCAAGCAACAAGCCCCATCTTGCTTGATGGCTGTATTTGAAAGTGTTGTAAAAGAGCTGGGCACCAGCTCTGAACTGCAAAGGTTAATTTCCAAGCCAGTGGAGAAATAGAGCAGTGCAGCCCAAATGTCTTTGTGGCATGTACATGCTTGTGGCCAACACAACAAGCATTTCTCTCTGCTTACCCATCAGATAGGTTTGCCAACTGACCTATCCAGAATCCTCACCTCATTATTAGGAGTGGGCATAGCCTTGCTTACAGATAATGTCTGCATATCCCACATAGACCCCAATTCTAAACTAACCACTAAAAAATGTGAAATGATGCTCTCTATGTTGCTGACTGTTAATGATAGGAGCATAAAATTTACTGTACTCCTGTCAAACTCCCATGTGCTTATTTAGGATTTCTTGGTTATTTGCAAAAAAAAAAAGAAGTAGACTTATGGCAAGAGAATTTGATGGGTGGGTGGATCAAAGTATCAGATGGATAATTGTCACCTCTATGTACTTCAATTACAGTAAGTGCAGATTTAGCTTAAGTAGCTCAAACTACCTTAAACAGAAACTAATCTCTCATGAAATTGAACTATATAGTAATACACTGAAGTAATTAACAGTTCAAATCATAATTAACTGCAACAGGGATCTAGAACTAAGTCATATGGGTGTGGATTAAGCATGCTTCACAACTCCAAAGCAAGTTTTCCAGAGTCAATTTAGCCTCCATATTGATTTATAGATAAGAAGTTAATCAGGGATATCAGCTGTTTGCTCACTTGAAGTGAACCAATTGCATGCTAGTTTTTGGCAACAAAAAAGTAGGTACAGGTACATTCAATATCCAATGCTCAGTCAGTAGCTGGAGAAACTGAGGACGATGTACGTTCCATTTTAATATGTATGCTGACAAAATTTTTAGCACCAAATCATGATCTATGACTGTGCCATACAACCAGAGCCATTGCCCTGGGGCTTGTTGGAAGCCATGTCTTGAATCTCATTGCATAAAAACAAATGTCCTGTGTAATTGATAGTTTGGTATCCGGGGAATCAAATGATTCTGTTGCCAATTAGCCCTAGGATGAATAGGGAAGATGAACTAGAATTATAGATTGCTGTCAGCCTCTTTACTGTCTACCTAATCTCTGTGCTGTATGAGCTCACGATGTGCCACGATGGAGTATCTTTGGTGATCAGCACCTGTCTGCATCAAGTCTGGTGTTCAGCTAGTTGGGCCACATTTGTTTGATCTTCCTGTCCAAATGTCTCAATGGATTAAGAGTAAGCCCGGCAGCAGAAAGTAGAGGTTAATAATATGGGAATATATTTGGCATGGGACACAAAAATATTCAGTAGCATTTTACAGGAAATTATTTTTAAATCCTTCAACTTGCAGCATATGTATAGTGATTTCCTAAATTCCAAATGATTTTTACTGTAGTGCATAAGTACATCAAGTATTTTTAGTTAACATAAGTCATGAATGAGATATTCTAAAGGATGGAAGACAGATTTTAGTTTGGGGAACTATTAAGGATGTATTAGCAAGTAAAGGAAATGCACATAGAATGAATGAGTCTCTACAGCCAAGATGAAAAGAGTAAAGACTTCAGAGTGATTGTATCCTGAGAATATCAATGATTGCATTTACTGTACAATTTATTCATTTTTCAGAATGCAGATGTTCCTGACTAGGTCAGCTGTTATCATTCATCCCTAATTATCCTTTTAAGAGTGATTAGAGTTATTTTCTTAAACTACGGCTGTTCTCCTGGTTATGGTAGGAAAAACATGATATAAGCTCACATCCATGATGGAATGCCTACATTTCAATCAAGACAAGTCAGCATAGAGCATGGGTAGAACCCACAGGCACACTTCTTCTGCATTGCAGTTCAGAAGACGATGCACGATCATACAGGATAATCCTGAAGTCAGTTCAAAAGTATAATTTAGTTGATCACAGTATGTCCTAAAAGTGCAACCAGGTATAAGTTATTGATTGGAGTTGCACAGTGGTGATGCTTTACGCAAAGCTCCAGTGACCCAGCTTTATTGTAGAATTTGCATGCTTCCGCTGTGATGGTGGGATTATCACCAGGGGGTCTAGTTTCCTCTTACTATTGTTACGTACCTGTGGGTATCTTGTGTCTGTCACATGACTGTGATGTAATTGAGGCTCTGCTGGGCATAATGTAATGGTCTTGTGATGGTGGAGTGACGTAATTTCCCCACCAGTGAGAGGTCATGTGATAGTTTTTTTTCAACAGGGTATAAAAGGAGAACCCCTCCCTGTGACACAGGTCAGTTCATGGTTGAATTCCTCAGTGACTCCGTTCTGCTGTGTATTTGATGTTATGACACAGTTTCGTTTTAAAAGTGGAGTTTTAATTTCTACTGTGAGAACCGTTGTGCCGGCAGTTCTGAAAATCACTGCCAATTAAAATCCAGTTGGACAGTGAAGAATTTATTGAAGTACGAAAATCCCGAAGGATCGGAAAAAGTTGGTGTTGACAGCAATAAATAGGTTTGACCTTAATTAATCTTCTTTCGGAAGGAATTAGTAACCTGCAGTCCAAGATAGCCCCTGAAAAAGAGCAGAAAGTGTTGAAGCAATGTTTCGCCAAGGAAAGGTCAGTGCCTTTAAGCTGTTTTATTTCCTTCGCCTTGAATCCTTCGGGCAAGGCATATTTCCACTGGGATCAGCAGTAACATCGTGACGTCGGTGAGGAATTCGTTACTTCCAGGAAAAACTCTCCTAAGTGACTGCGTAAATCATTTGGACTTTTGCATTACTACTTCTAAGAATTGTTTTTGCATTATTGCTTTAAGAACTGTTTTTGCATTATTGCTTTAAGAACTGTTCGAGCTGCCGTATAGCAGTTGACTTCCAGTTAAGTTAGTCGTTGGTTTACTTTTGTTTTTTTTTGAGCAGTGTTTAATAAGTGTTTTATCTGTTATCTGTTATCTCAATTCTATATTCATTGTTGCCGTGCCATAACACTATGAACTGTTCTTAGGATGTAGGTGATGAGTTGAATCTAAAATGAAGTAGGATTCATGAAAGATTTGTGTAAGTATATACTTGATGGTTTTCATGGTCTCTGTGGGCAGGTTTCCATGCTGCAGAACTCTGAACATTGGCTGATTCTTTACTTATAGCATTCTTTTGTTCTTTCATAGTTCTAGGACTATCATGCAAACATATTTCCTAAAATATGGATGAATTGTTAAGAGCTAATAAATGAATAATTGTGCCTTCAGGAATTTAGGAAGATGAAGCTCTAATGTTTTTGTGAGAGAATGGGACAAGCAGAGACTTGATACAAGACCAAGTAATGAAAGGTATAGATGAGGTTGAATGAAGTAGGCAGTTTATCTTCAAAACTGAACATCGCACAAAACAGCACAGCAAGAAAATCAATATGCCCCAGGCAAGCCTAGAAATTAAAGGAAAAACATTTTTATTGACAGGGACGTGGACTCATGATACAAATTGCTAGATAAACTGGCTGATTTAGGGTCAATTTCTACCTACAAATGGGAGTAGCTTTGTACATCAAGAACAATATAAATATATCAATAACACTGCTTATTTCATTTCCCTTTGTAAACTAAAAGAAGGAAATTAACTTTTATTAAAGGTGGATGTCCTTTCTCTAAAAACAGGACATGGATTTTTTTTATTAAGTTGTTATTGGATTAGCAGAATACTGAAAAAGATGCACCTTCATTTCTTCTGTCAAGTTATCATAAGAGGGGTTTATCCAACGAATCCACTTCAAACTGTTGTAGGACAGAAGCAGATGAAAACCTTGTGAAGTTACAGTATAATTGTTTCACTCCAATCCTGCTTCTGTGCCAAATGAGCTGATATATTAGTCATCCAATCACAAACAATTGAAAATCTGCAGATGCTGGAAATGCAAGTAACACACACACACAATGCTAGAGGAGCTCAGCAGGCCAGGCAGCATCTATGGAAAAGAGTATGGTCAACATTTTGGGCCAAGACTCTTAATCAAGACTGGAGAAAAAAAATTCAGTATAGTTGAAGTCACAATGCCTTTTGACTTAAGGAAACATGGTGAGTCTCCTTACATCCTTTTTGATATAGTTTGCATGGTGGGGCAATTCAATAAGACTTAGCAATGTAAGTCCATGCAATGTAACCACAATGCACCAGGAGAAGATCGATGTTCAATCCTGCACTCTGTTTTAGTGATGGTGATAGGAAGATGAATCACTTCCTTAGGTAATGTAAGTTGTATCAGTATAGCTCCAATTGCAATCATTCAGGGAAATTATGACTATTCCATCATAATCTCCATTGTAATTTTTGCCCACAATGGAGAGATTTTGAGAGGTCACATTGTTATATATCCATTTCCTTTTTGCTCTTGCTGATATAGTTGGCCTTTTTTGAAAAAGGACACCAACCTTTATTAAACGTCAATTTGGTTTACAAAGGGAAATGAAATAAGCAGTGTTATTGATATATTTAAATTGATGTTACCAGTAATTTGGTTAAGTTGCGAGGGAAGGACACCAATAAATCACAGACATGATGGTCTGCAGGGCTCATTTCTGCTCATTGTGAATCTCTTATACAATGCAAAGACTCAGAAAATTATAAAGATGCCAGTGTGAAAGGAGAAACAGTTTAATGGGTTGGATTATTTCTTTAAACTGAGAATGGGAAATTTAAAGTTGGTTCTTAACTATATTATAAACACATTCCCTGACCAAGAATCTCACAGTTTATATTAGAATTGTAATATGCTGCTGGATTTGGTTGTACATCTACACGCAACTTATGTAAGTGCAAGGATCACTGACTGTTTGCTTTGGTCAGCAGCTGCCCCAAGATAGATCAAGGAAGGGGAGTCAATCATGAAGGTGTGTTAGGGGTAACAAGGGTCTGATGTTACTGCCTGTGAATTTGGAGGAGCTTTCATTGTTCTTCTGAAACATTTAGATATCACATTTCTTTGATGGCCTTGTGTGGTAGCCTTGATGCTTGTTTTCCACACAACTAACTTATTAACACTAAATTTCCCAAAGGGGGCCATCAAAAGCTGCTAAGAGCCTAATTTACATTTAAAAATAGCCCAATGAATTTGACACTGGAATCTACTATATAAATATTTCATCAATGCTAAGTTTTAGCTTTGTGCTCAATTTAAGTCTGAAATAAACACATACTGACATGAAAAATAATGGATTACATGCTTTTATTTGCATTCATGTTACAATGAAAAATAAAACTTGAAAGAAAATATGAGACTAATCTTGATTTTCATTTCAGATATTTTTGTGTCTTTGTTATAACATAAAATATACAAGACATATATAGTGGCATCCAATGAAATGCAATATGCTCTGGATATAATCGAGAATTTTCAATGGAGTATGGCCCTCCACCATTTCAAGCTTAGTTGTCTTATACAATAGATGGGAGAATCTGTCTTGGCAGTGATTAGTGTAGATCCTTCGATCACTTAACAAGACTTGTTCACTGATCTGTCATGATGTCCTCCGTCCCGCCCACCCCAACACTGATCACCGGCAGCAAATATTCATCTAAGCACTCCCTACCTACTCCCTAGTCACTCTACATAAGACTTCCTGAAACTAGTCATAACCCTGAAAAAAGGACCTTGCCTGTGATGCACCATCAATAACTCACACTGAGACGTAAGGCGAGATATCGGCTTTTATTGACTGGAAGAAGGAACCAGGAGTGAGTGTCTATCATACAAGGTCTTGGAGACTGAGGCCGAGCGTCAGGCCGCAGATCTCCTTTATACAGGGGCCTGTGGGAGGAGCCACAGGAGCAGTCAGCAGGGGCGTGTCCCGACAGGCACATAGTTCACCACAGCCTGTGTAAGCTCAGCTCACTAGTATTTTAGGCTTGGATATCCGAAGATTAGGCACCAACAATCCTAGTCTTTGAATTCTATTAGATTTCCAGTAGCAAGCCCACAGGCAAAAATTGATTGGAAGCCACATGCTGGCCTCTGCAGGCTTTGAGGAAGTTCTTACCTAGCATATTTGCCACTTGGTATCCTTCTAAACTTGGAAGATAAGGTTTTCTGACATGACAGAATGATGGTTGCTTAAACTCTGCTCTAGTTATTCCACTGTGGGAGAGTATTATCAACAAAATTACAGTATTTCTGCAAGGAATTCTCATGGATTCAACAACACTCCTGTAACTGAACCTCAAATCCCTTATGACCAGGAATGCATATCTTTCTGTACATTGGGTACATAAAACAAGTCCCAGAGATCATAAAATGTATTGTCAGCTGCCAAAATATATTATACACTAAGATATGAATATGTTCTGTTTATACAGAAGGAAGATAAAATGGAAGAAAGGCCCTAGTCGGATAACGCCTAGCTGTAAATGGTAAGCTTGCTACATTTGTGCAAAATAAATGAATGAACAAAAGAAGATCCTTGTCTTCTCAGTTATTAGAAATACAAAACATGCAGTTTTGTTTCAGAGTGCATGTATAGTAATCTAGCCGAGATGGTCAAAGCTAATCTGATTCATGTTTCAATATAATCACTTTCTCTAACACGTGGCTTATGAGTCATTGTCTACTGATGTCTGTATTGCTGAAGTCAAAATAATTCAAGCCTGCTGTGATGCTGCCAGTCATATTGATATGTTCACTGTGAACAGCCTTATGAAGCGCAAGGCTCAGCACCTTGTTGCTAAATTCCCATTGATGATAAAGTTGCAATTTTACTTTTTTTAAAATTACATATTGCATTGTTTTGTTACTCATGGAATGAAGATTATACTTTGGTTAACTGTACCTTCAACTCATAGCCAAAAGCTGACAAACAAAAGTTGATTAAATATAATAATTCACAGCAGCCATTGATATGGAACAACATACAATATACAGAAGGGACTCAGCAACTCAGATCACATCTAAACAACATTTCATTGGGACAGGATAGGAAGGAGGCAGAAGACAGAATAAAAAGGTGGAGAAGGAGGAAGAGCATAAGCTGCAAGGTTAGGAGGGACAGGGATGAAGAAAAAAGCTGGGAGGAGATAGGTGGAAGAGGTAAAGGGCTGAAGAAGGAATATAATAGCACAGTATAGCGTACCACAGAAGGAAGAGAAAGAAGAAGGGAACTCTCTTGGTTTCACCTATCACCTGCCAGCTTGTACTCTTTGCCCTTTCATCTCCCTCTTATTCTGACCTATTACCACCCCGTTCCTCTCCAATTCCGATGAAGGGTCTCAGCCCAAAATGTTGACTATTTATTCCCCTCAATAGATGTTGCCTGACTTGCTGAGTTTCTCCAGCATTTAATGCATGTTGCTGAAGATTTATCTGTTTAGTCATTGATATGGAGGTGGACAACTTATTAATTTTCTTGCTGTGCAATTCAACATAGTGTATAGTGGTGAGAATTCTGCATTATTGACACAGAGCTCTTCTCAGGCAATGTTTGAGATTAATAACCACCGAAGGGACTCAGCCAATGATTTTGTAATCCTTTCCACAGGCTTCTCTATGGCCAGAGGCTTCCAATTGTAGTCTTTTACTTCACAAAGGAACTCAATAATTCAGCAAGTCAGAAGGCATCAGACAGAGCAAACTGAATCCGGCTCCCTGGTAGAGTTATGTCACCTGAGACATTCACATACTTCTTGGTCCAGTTTAACATCAATTGCTGGCAAAGAATGTGGCTGCTTTTTTCTTTTCCATTAATCATTTCATGCTGGTTAGCAAAGTTTGTCATTTAGCATTAACGTGTGCCTTTTGTGCATGCTGCTCAGCTCTCCGGAGACTCGAGACTACAGATGATGGGATCTGGAGCAACAGACAATCTGCTGACCTGAAACGCCAACTATTCCTTCCCCCCCCCCCCCCATAGATGCTGTTTGATCTGTTGAGTTCATCTGCTTATATATGTTTGCTTTAAACACTACAGTTTTTTTAAGCCCATTTCCAACTAACAGAACTCTGACCATGAAAGACGATGAACTAAATGCAGTAGAAGATATTTTTTGACTGATGCCCACACCATGATACACTTATTCTGACTTGTTGCAGATAAAGATATGCCCAGACTATAAGGAATGCAGGCATATGAAAAAGAGAATCTAATAAAAAAAAAATGCACTATATGTTTTTGAAACAAATGCATATCTTTTCCACTTGGGCATTGTTAGCCAAACAGATGAATGGGACCCAGGAGGGCAAAAGAAAAGCTTACTTTCTGATCAGTGGCAACAGAAGGACCACCCTCATTAGCAACAAATCCAATGTCTCTGCTAAATACTTGTTTGTTTGCGGAGAAGAGGACATTGTTGCTCCAAGCACAGAGAGTGCTTGGTGGAGCTGAAGTCACTCAGGTTTTTCTCAATGGACATTAAACCACTTATATCATGGCTGTGGGTGTTGTTCTCAGCTGATGGTTTAGTGTGTTTTCCATGGAAAGTGGCATAGCTTCAAACCAATCAACAAATACTCCTGCTAATGGCAACTTACCCTCATGATCCATTTCTAAATTCTTCAGATGATTGGTGAACAGTTGGATTCTGGTTGGTGTGCTCGGAGTTTGAAGGTCAGTGACCCCCAGGGATGGAGATCCAAGGACTGTGGGAACCTAAGAGTGAGGGCCAGTAATTCTTCAGTTCAGAGAGCCCTGGAGTTAGAGGTCTGAGGTCAGTGAGTCCCAGGACTGGAGGCCTGAGGTCAGTTAGCAGATCCTTGAGTTAGAGGCAAAATATCAGCAAGTGTAGATGTAAAAGCTCATAGGTCAGTGACAGAGCCCCTACGTCTGCAAGTCTGGATCATGGTTTGGATGTGGTCTGTCCTGTTGGTGAAGCCCAGAGGTTGAAAGGCTGTCTGTGTTTGTGGTTAGGGGATGGGAAAGGGAATTATTTTGTTGCTGTTGCATGTATGTTGTGTTGCTGAACATTGTGGGCATGCTATGTTGCGATATGTGTGGAGATACTTGCAGGCTGCCACCAGCACATCGACAGCGGAGTGCAAATGATGCCTTCCACTGTATCTTTTGATGTATCTGTGATTAATAGCAAATAGAACTAAATCTATACCCTGACTTTCCTGCCATAAATCCATCATAAATACCATAAATACTGTTCTCATTGGCAAATAATATTGCTTTGATTCACTCACCAGCCAGTTCAATCAGCCAGAAATTTGAGGATAGCAGCAAATCACCCTCACCCTCTTTCCTGTATCCATTAAGTTTATATTCACCTCATGTAACTCTCCTAAAGGTAGTGTAACCCCCTGGGTCGCCTCAGGCTCGCTCAGCTCGTTCCCGTCTAGGGGGAGCAGCCTTTGGCCCCGCCAAATGTGTAATCAGCTGGTGTGGATGCTGTGTGATGTCCCCGCCTCGCCCAAAAACAGACAGTACACCGTATGCGATTAAATGAGTACAATTTATAAAGGTTACTATAACTAAGTGATTAATAACGATACAGTATATATGAAGAAAAAAATATAAAGAAAAGGCGCCAAACTTATCAAAGTCCAAACCACTTCGTGCACAACCGTTGGAGCTCAATTACTGAAGTCTTCTGGCCACCATTCGATCCCCTCCGAACTCCTCGACTCGCAGCTCAGGACCACCCAAAGTGGTCAACCAAGCACATCTAGCTTCATCTCCTCTCCTCGGGGTACCTCCTGGCCTCGGACCCCCGCTTGGGGTCCGTTCCTCGCCCAGTTTACAGCACCGTGTCCTCTCTCTCTCTCTCACCCCCTCGCGCCGATCTGCCCAAAAGCCCGCCAACAATAGCTTACAGACTCAGAAGAAAGAACAACATTAATCCCAATTGGTTTACAAAGGAATACAACTCTCGTTATCAGAAAATTTTAACCCAAACAAGCTTCCAGCACTCTCTTGCAACAAAGAAATATTCCTACTTTTAACAAAACAAAGAAGCCATTTTGATTACATACACAGTAACAAAGAAAAAAAGAAGAAACCCCCTTTACAGTAGCTTTTGAGGGTCAGACCAAGTAAAGATGCCAAGCTCCTTTCCCAGAGTGACATGAGTGAAACAGATGGGATTTTATGAGAGCGCAATAGCTCTATGGTTACTATTACTCAATCTAGTTCTTTTTTTTTACATTCCAGGATTAATTAATTACTTGAATTTAAATGATCCAATGGCTGTGGTGGGAATTCAACACATACCTCTTAATTGATATTTTAGTATTCTGACATCTAGTCCAGTATTTGGTATTACACCATCATGGATTACTAAAAGTACTGTTGTTTTTGCTAAAGACATATACTTTTCAGAGGCCAGCACTTCAAAAAAAAAACAAGAGAAGCCAATTTATTTTACAAGAACAATGAGCTCAGACTGATTTGGTTTTCATTAAAGCGGTTTACCTGATTCTGGGCCTTTCCATAATTGCTTTGGGAAATATTGAACTGCACACAAAAGATCTTTTTTGTTAAGCAATTTCCTCTTCATTGAGTAACTAGGTGGAAAGTGGACTTAAATTGGCATTGCAATCAAAGGATAATTCTTGCTATTCTAGGCAAAATAAAATAAAAATAAATTTTGGTTGTATTTTAAGCAGCATGGGAGATGATCTACTGAAATGCATTTTAAGAGTTTATAAGGACAAATGTTTAGGCATTGTACAATATCAATTAGGATGCCTTTAGTCTAAAAGCTTGTGCCAAGTATTTAACAAACATGAGTGGAATATGGGACAGAAAGGTTGATTCAAATAAAAACAGATAACTGTGTTTGCAGCCTTTTTAACATATCTAAGTGATGTTTGAAGGGAATATTACATTAGTCATGGAATTACACAGCATGGAAACAGCCCTTCAGCCCAAATCATCCATGCTGACCGATGTGTATCTGAGCTAGTTAATCTCAGTTGCGTGGCTTTTGTCCAAATTCCTACATCTATTCAAAATATGGACATTCTATTTATTATAACTATTTGTTGCCCTATACCTGGTAAATGCTTACTCACTTCAGTTACCTATTTGTTTTTCAAAGAGCACAATACTAACATTTCTTTCCAGCAACACACACAAAATGCTGGAGGAACTCAACAGGCCAGGCAGCATCTATGGAGAAGAGTACCGTTGATGTTTTGGGTTGAGCCTGAGTCCTGCTGAAAGGTCTTGGCCCGAAGTGTTGACTGTGCTCTTTTCCATAGATGTTGCTTAGCTTGCTAAGTTCCTCCAGCATGTTGTGTGTGTGTTGCATGGATTTCCAGCATCAGCAGATTTTCTCTTGGGATGTCATTGTTTGAGATTTCTTTCTGGCACTCCTAGTGACCAAATTCAATTAACTTTGAGAGATTTTGTTGATTGAAGTCCCATGGCAACAATAATAACTAGTCTAGACTAAATGCCCCTCTGGCCTTTACTGCCTTTATATAACAGTATGGGTAATGTGATTGTGACCTTAGCTACATTTTCCTTCCTATTCCCTAGTCTCTGACTGACCACCTTTGTCTTAAATATATTCAATGATTCAGCCTTCAGAGATATTTGGAGTATAGAATTCGAGGTTCTCTACTCTCTGAAAGAAAATTACTTCTAAACGTTTTCTTAAATCCTTATTCCGAGACTATGTTCCATACTTCTGATACCCACTTCAGGAAGAATGTTCCCTCAAGATCCTCTGCACAGCACCATCCAGAGACAGAGAAGCAGCTTCAGCGGCAGGTTGCTGTCAATGCAATGCCCCTCAGACGGGATGAAGAGATCATTACTCCCCAATGCCATTCGGCTCTACAATTCAACCACCAAGGGCAAGACATGTTAAAGTGCTGGGGTTAGGACTGAGCTTAAGTTACCACTCAATGCACTTTAGTAAACTATTTAAGAACTTTTTAAAAGCTATTTATTAATGCTTTTTGGGAGGGTGATTTTAGATGCATATCATATTTATACTGTCAAATACTGTATGTAATTAGTCTTGCTACAATAAGTGTATGGGACACTGGAAAAATGTTGAATTTCCCCTTGGGGATGAATAAAGTATCTATCTATTTATCTATAATGTTTCAATAAGATCACTCCTCACTCAGTAAAATCCAATGTTTGAAGGGCCAACCTGTTCAATCTTCTCTCGTGGTCATCTCTTCATTACAGCAATTAATGCAAGTGTAACTTCTCTGAACTGTGGACAATGCAAGTATATCCCTCCTCGAACATGGAGACCAAAACTGTATGGAGTACTTCGAATGTGATGTCACCATTGTTTGTATGACTGTAGTTTAATACTTCTTATCCTTTGCAATTAAGTCCTGTTACGTACCCCATAACTGGGTCACTTACCAGCAAAGATAGAGAGGTCCGTTGAAGTCTGATGGTACTATTTTTAATGGTATTTATTGATAAAAATACACAAAATAATATCAATGCAAACATACAGATAATATAGGTCATCAATACTAAATCTAAAAGCGCAGGTATAATAATAATCAATAAGAAATTATTGATTATTGATTGGAGAAAGGCTAACTTTGAGGGGATGCGAAGGGATTTAGAGAGAGTGGATTGGGTCAAGTTGTTTTATGGGAAGGATGTAATAGAGAAATGGAGGTCATTTAAGGGTGAAATTATGAGGGTACAGAATCTTTATGTTCCTGTTAGGTTGAAAGGAAAGGTTAAAGGTTTGAGAGCACCATGGTTTTCAAGGGATATTAGAAATTTGGTTCAGAAAAAGAGGGATGTCTACAATAGATATAGGCAGCATGGAGTAAAGGAATTGCTCGAGGAATATAAAGAATGTAAAAGGAATCTTAAGAAAGAGATTAGAAAAGCTAAAAGAAGATACGAGGTTGGTTTGGCAAATAAGGTGAAAGTAAATCCGAAAGGTTTCTACAGTTATATTAAAAGCAAGAGGATAGTGAGGGATAAAATTGGCCCCTTAGAGAATCAGAGTGGTCAGCTATGTGTGGAACCGAAGGAGATGGGAGACATTTTGAATGATTTCTTCTCTTCGGTATTCACTAAGGAGAAGGATATTGAATTGTCTAAGGTGTGGGAAACAAGTAAGGAAGTTATGGAACCTATGACAATTAAAGAGGTGAAGGTACTGGCGCTTTTAAGAAATTTAAAAGTGGATAAATCTCCGGGTCCTGACAGGATATTCCCCAGGACCTTGAGGGAAGTTTGTGTAGAAATAGCAGGAGCTCTGATGGAGATCTTTAATATGTCATTAGAAACGGGGATTGTGCCGGAGGATTGGCGTATTGCTCATGTGGTTCCATTGTTTAAAAAGGGTTCTAGAAGGAAGCCTAGCAATTATAGACCTGTCAGTTTGACATCAATGGTGGGTAGATTAATGGAAAGTATTCTTAGAGATAGTATTTATAATTATCTGGATAGACGGGATCTGATTAGAAGTAGCCAGCATGGATTTGTGCGTGGAAGGTCATGTTTGACAAACCTTATTGAATTTTTTGAAGAGGTTACGAGGAATGTTGATGAGGGTAAGGCAGTGGATGTAGTCTATATGGACTTCAGCAAAGCCTTTGACAAAGTTCCACATGGAAGGTTAGTTAAGAAGGTTCAGTCGTTAGGTATTAATGCTGGAGTAATAAAATGGATTCAACAGTGGCTAGATGGGAGATGCCAGAGAGTAGTGGTGGATAATTGTTTATCGGGATGGAGGCCGGTGACTAGCGGGGTGCCTCAGGGATCTGTTTTGGGCCCAATGTTGTTTGTAATATACATAAATGATCTGGATGATGGGGTGGTAAACTGGATTAGTAAGTATGCCGATGATACTAAGGTAGGAGGTGTTGTGGATAATGAGGTGGATTTTCAAAGCTTGCAGGGAGATTTATGCCGGTTAGAAGAATGGGCTGAACGTTGGCAGATGGAGTTTAATGCTGAGAAGTGTGAGGTTCTACATTTTGGCAGGAATAATCCAAATAGAACATACAGAGTAAATGGTTTGGGCATTGAGGAATGCAGAGGAACAGAGAGATCTAGGAATAACTGTGCATAGTTCCCTGAAAGTGGAGTCTCATGTAGATAGGGTGGTGAAGAGGGCTTTTGGAATGCTGGCCTTTATAAATCAAAGCATTGAGTACAGAAGTTGGGATGTAATGCTAAAGTTGTACAAGGCATTGGTAAGGCCAAATTTGGAATATTGTGTGCAGTTCTGGTCGCCGAATTATAGGAAAGATATCAATAAATTAGAGAGAGTGCAGAGACGATTTACTAGGATGTTACCTGGGTTTCAGCAATTAAGTTACAGAGAAAGGTTGAACAAGTTAGGTCTCTATTCATTGGAGAGTAGAAGGTTGAGGGGGGATTTGATCGAGGTATTTAAAATTTTGAGAGGGATAGATAGAGTTGACGTGAACAGGCTGTTTCCATTGAGAGTAGGGGAGATTCAAACTAGAGGACATGATTTGAGAGTTAGGGGGCAGAAGTTTAAGGGAAACACGAGGGGGTATTTCTTTACTCAAAGAGTGATAGCTGTGTGGAATGAGCTTCCTGTAGAAGTAGTAGAGGCCAGTTCAGTTGTGTCATTTAAGGTAAAATTGGATAGGTATATGGACAGGAAAGGAGTGGAGGGTTATGGGCTGAGTGCGGGTAGGTGGGACTAGGTGAGATTAAGGGTTCGGCACGGACTAGGAGGGCCAAGATGGCCTGTTTCTGTGCTGTGATTGTTATATGGTTATATGGTTAAATAGCTCTATCATTGT
This sequence comes from Hypanus sabinus, assembly GCF_030144855.1. Classification (NCBI taxonomy): domain Eukaryota; kingdom Metazoa; phylum Chordata; class Chondrichthyes; order Myliobatiformes; family Dasyatidae; genus Hypanus; species Hypanus sabinus. The sequence continues at coordinate 40,414,516 of NC_082719.1, read as the reverse complement.
CTAGGGGTTAATGTATTGACCGATGGAAATATAAAAGTCACTTTAGTTCATTCAAGCTGCAGCATTTTGGTTTGAGAGAAAGAGTTAAAACTTGCCCATTCCTTTTATGATATCAATCCTTCAAGAGTCGTTGGGAGTTGATTTCCCCGTTGTTAGCTAAAAACCATTCTTCCATGGTAAAGGCACACCGATTCTGGGGCAAATGGAACCGAATGCATGTGGCCTTCCCACCGGCTTTCACTATGACGGGATCGCTAGCGTTTCTTCTGGTGCGCCTGAGGGGCTGTTCCCACAGACCCTCTTTTATCCTGACTCACTGGGTCTCAGATGTCAATCAGGTAGGGATGATGCAATTTCTCCACCAACCAGCCCACTTTGCCTGATGGCTTCCACGAAGCACAGTATTTTAGTACACAATTCCGTCTCCAAGAGACAATAGCCATTTCCTGTAGCATTATATCACTGGGGGGGGGGGTCAAGACATTCCAAACCTCTCTCTCATTTCCTGGGTCTCCTGACCCAAATCAATAATGATCCTGCGATTCTCAAAAAGGAGGGGGCTATCCCGCACCCTTCGGTCCCTCAGAGCTGTGGTACATTCATAACAGTCCAATGTTTCTTTTGCCTTCCTAGTTATATTAGGACAAGTATGCAAATTGTCTGTGTTTCTTGTAGAAAGAATTGAATCTCTATACAACAATATCTTCAATTATCTCTAGATTTGAGAAAAAGTGTTTTTGATTTTTTCCTACCTCACAATATCCCACATTATACTCCTTCTGATAAAATTGACCTCTACTATTGTTTTGCAAACATTCTGTCACCTCCTCACAAATTGCTTTATCACCTTCGTATGATCTGTAAATTTTACAGCTACTTTATATCAATATGATAAACATAGATATTAGTTGGAATATAAGTTGAAGCTCAGGACTGACTCCATAATAGACTAGCTTTACAGATTGCTGCTCTAAAAATAATCCACTTTTCTTGTTCTTATTTCTGTTGGTCAGCCCACAGTGATATTTTGCTTCACCATGGACATGCCATGATATCACCCATCTCCTCCCAAATGGCCTATTTCAGCTCCTATGTCTTCTGGTCTTACTAACAAATGCCCTTGCAAACCAATGAAAGTGAAACAACTCAAAATATAACATGCCACATTGAAAAACTGAAAGGCAGATACACTGCAAAGGAGCCTAAAATACTTTCTTGATCCTGCATCACATTTTGTCAAGAGTCAAAGATAATGCACAAATAGGTGAAGATAGTCATATTATAAACACAAGAGATTTTGCAGATGCTGGAAATCAACAGTTAACAATTAATTCTCTGCAGATGCTGGGGTCAAAGCAAGACGCACAACACACTGGAGGAACTCAACAGGTTGGGCGGCAACCATGAAAATGAACAGTAAACGTTTTGGGCCGAGACCCTTCATCAGGACCAAAGAGGGAGGGGGCAGGGGGCCCTATAAAGAAGGTGGGGGGAGGGTGGAAGGTTCCAGGTGAAAAACCAGTAAATCCGCTACAACAGACAGGATCTCCTGGTTACCACCCACTTCAACTCTGTTTCACATTCCCATCTGGATATGTCCATACGTGGCCTCCTCTTCTGCCATGATGAGCCCAAACTCAGGTTAGAGGAGCAACACCTCATATACCGTTTCGGTAGTCTCCAGCCCCTTGGCATGAACATTGAATTCTCCAACTTTTGGTAATTCCCTCCCCTCCCTTCCCCTATCCCAGTTTCACTCTGCCTCCTTCTCCAGTTGCCTATCACCTCCCTCATGGTTCTGTCTCCTTCTACTGCCCATAGTGCTTTCCCCTTACATTCCTTCTTCACCTTCCCCTCCCCCACCCCTTGATCTTTCCCCTTCTGGTTTTTCACCTGGGCCCTACCAACCTTCTCCTTCCCACCCTTCCCCCACCTACCCTCACTCCCTCCCTCTTTAGTCCTGACGAAGGGTCTCGGCCCAAAATATTGACTGTTGGTTTCCACAGATGCTGCCCGACCTGCTGAGTTCCTCCAGTGTTCTGTGCATATCAATTAACACCTGTCATTTGACACCTGCCCATATGTATGCCTTCACCGAGCGCGCACACGCACCTTATTTCCAGCATCTGCCCCCTTAATTTCCAGTATTGATGAAGTGTCTCAGCGGGAAATATTCACTGCTTGTTTCCCTTTATAGGTGTTGTTTGGCTTGCTGAGTTTCTCCAGCATTTAACATGTTTAATTTTGTTTTTCCTTATAAATTGAATTAGGATACTTGGAGAACTCCAGCAAACTTACATGCTAACATAAATAACGTATAAACATAAAAACAGGACCATGAAATTATTCTAATAGGTTTGACTCTGGGTCAGTTCTGAGAGGAATGTTCTGAGACACTGGAGATGCTGAAATAGAAATAACCATGATTAACCTGGTCTGAATTTTGGTGGTAGAGGATAATGTACCAATTTGTTTGTGCTGCATGTTTATTATTGTTGACTTGGGATGGGTTCCTAAACAAACAAATCCTGAAGCAGATAACACTTTGAAGCTAACAATGAAGAATCTAGTGCTCTGTCCTGTTATGCAGTTCTGAGAGCATGGGACTACACCGAAGCATGAAATAATTCAATCCCACAAGAGCTGGGGAGAAAATGCTTTAATCTGGGATCAGAGAGATGCAAAAATAAAGGCTAATCAGTATAAAGCTTCCAGATGAAAATTTTAATAGAGCAAATGGCTGTGGCGATTCACATTAAGTCAGAGAATATCAACCACTTTCCCTTTCATCTGTTGATGTGGTGAAAATTATTTCACATTTTGAGTTTTCTGATGTATTTCTGTCTATAAATGAATCCACTTGTGGATAAAACATTGAAATGAATATACAGTGGAATGCAAAAGTTTGGACAGCTCTGGTTAAAATTTCTGTTACTGTGAATAGCTAAGCGAGTAAAAGATGACCTGATTTCCAAAAGGCATAAAGTTAAAGATGACACGTTTCTTTAATATTTTGAGCAAGATTACTTTTTTATTTCCATCTTTTACAGTTTCAAAGTAACATAAAAGAAAAAGGGTCCAAAGCAAAAGTTTGGGCACCCTGCATGGTCAGTACTTAGAAACACCCCCTTTGGCAAGTATCACAGCTTATAAACACTTTCTGTAGCCAGCCAAGTCTTTCAATTCGTGTTTGGGGGATTTTCACCCATTCTTCCTTGCAAAAGGGTTCTAGTTCTGTGAGATTCTTGGACCGTCTTGCATGCATTGCTCTTTTGAGGTCTATCCACAGATTCTCGATGATGTTTAGGTCAGGGGACAGTGAGGGCCATGGCAAAACCTACAGCTTGCGCCCCTTGAGGTAGTCCATTGTGGATTTTGAGGTGTGCTTAGGATCATTATCCTGTTGTAGAAGCTGTCCTCTTTTCAACTTCAGCTTTTTTACAGATGGTGTGATGTTTGCTTCCAGAATTTGCTGGTATTTCAATGAATTCATTTTTCTCTCTACCAATGAAATGTTCCCCATGCCACTGGCTGCAACACAAGCCCAAAGCATGATCGATCCACCCCCGTGCTTAACAGTTGGAGAAGTGTTCTTTTCATGAAATTCTGCACCCTTTTTTCTCCAAATATACTTTTGTTCATTGCAGCCAAAAAGTTCTATTTTAACTTCATTAGTTCACAGGACTTGTTTCCAAAATGCATCAGGCTTGTTTAGATGATCCTTTGCAAACTTCTGACACTGAATTTTGTGGTGAGGACGCAGTAGAGGTTTTCTTCTGATTCTTCCATGAAGGTCATATTTGTGCAGGTGTCACTGCACAGTGGAACAGTGCACCACCACTCCAGATTCTGCTAAGTCTTCCTGAAGGTCTTTTGCAGTCAAACAGGGGTTTTGATTTGCCTTTCTAGCAATCCTATGAGCAGTTCTCTCAGAAAGTTTTCTTGGTCTTCCAGACCTCAACTTGACCTCCACTGTTCCTGTTAACTGTCATTTCTTAATTACATTACAAACTAAGGAAATGGCTACCTCAAAATGCTTTGCTGACTTCTTATAGCTTTCTCCTGCTTTGTGGGCATCATTTATTTTAATTTTCAGACTGCTAGGCAGCTGCTTAGAGTGGCTTATGGCTGCTGATTGTTGGGATGAGGTTTGAGGAGTCAGGGTATTTATAAAGCTTTGAAATTTGCATCACCTGGCCTTACCTAACAATGACTGTGAACAAGACTTAACCCTAACAAGCTAATTAAGCTCTGAGACCTTGGTAAAAGTTATCTGAGAGCTCAAATCTCTTTGGGTTCCCAGACTTTTGCATGCTGCTGCTTTCCTTTTTTTTCACTTTAAAATTGTACAAAACAAAAATAATACAAAAAGCTTACTTAAAATGGTGAAACAAATGTTTCATCTTTAACTTTATGACTTTTGGAGATCAGTTCATTTGCTACTCACTTAACAATGACAGTAACAAATTTTGACCGGGGTGACCAAACTTTTGCATGCCACTGTATATAGGAGCGTGAACATTTTTCGACTTCAGCAAGCTTTGAGCGTTCATGACTAACATTGCAAGTAACAATACTGAGAAATATTTTACATCTTGACAGATCTGGCAGTTTCATTCATAGGTTTCAGATGTAACATATCTTTGATGTTTTCTAGATCCATGGGAGATCTTTACAGACTCTGACAGTGACAAGGCTGCTATGGAAATATTTGTGCATGAATAAAGGCAGTACAAGTACATGAGATCACTTCAGTTAGCCTTCTATTACTCATTTCAACTAGAATGCATTTTTTGTAGTCTAGTGCAGTAGCCATGTAGGACATAATTCCATGCAATTGTGCACTTAGTCTAAATGGATTTCACATTTAAATACATGAGTACAGATAGATTGGTGATGTCATGTTGATAAATTTAGTTCCTTCATCCATTTGTTGTGGTTTGGCCACAACCTTTTAGCAAGAAAGAACAACAATCAGTGAACGGAAATGGATGTGGCCATTTTGTGAGACTGTCCTTGCAGCTGCCATTTTGTGAACTGTTTGGTGAACTGATTCTTGCTCTGGGATAACTTAATCAGAGCAATTGAATGCGGACACAGGGAGTTTCAGGTAATGACCTGTTAAGACTGAAAGCCTTCTCAGTCAAGTAGCTATTCATGATGTAAAGTGGCAGGCTTGCAGGAGGAACAAACTAATTTTGTTAGGCTTAGTGTATGGGTCATATGGTTTGAAAAGTTTGACCCAGTCAGAATTGAAAATAACAAAGGCATGACATTAAGGACAAAGGTAATAGAGCAATACTGCTTGTAGCCCTGGACCAGAGCCAATAAGAAGTTGACCTTGAGCTAACAAGATGGAAAAACACTATTTAAACTGATAAGTGCTTAAAATTAAGGGGCTTCAAATGCAAGGCTGAGACAATTCTCCAGTGACCAACCATTGTGGATGTGGAGACCCAAGGATATGTAGAGATTGGATTGGAAGCACAAAGAAAACCTGCCATCATAGACCTCTTTCATGGGTATTACCTTTTCTATTCTTTAGACTGTTCAGGGAAAATTAGTAGCTGTGCACACAAGTATTCGGTTGTGTAAAATCACGTTCTTCAGTTGAGACAATAATGATTCTGTCTGTTCCTAACTGATTATTATTACTGAGAAGTAATCCTTGTAACATCCTCAAGAATGGGAACAGGAATGTTCCCAATATAGAAACAAAGGGACTGACCTTGAAATTTAGGTTCAAAATATGGTCAACACAAATCTGATGTCACTGGACAAAGTTCAATTGTTTCTTAGGTTTATTGTTTTCATTTTTCATGGAATAGGTATCACTGCCAAAGCCACATTTACTGGCTAAACGTAATTGACCTTAAGGTAATATTGATTGTTGTGGTAAGTGCCTTAAACCACTGCCCTGTGGAAGGTAGGAATTGGCCCATATAAGGAACGTTGTAGCTCCTTCCAGTAGCTTCTGCTTAGTAGAAGACGTCACAGTACCAATAGGGTTTAAATCTAGTGCACGGTAAACATGCGGACTCTTTCACTCTCAGGTGGCTGTGGACCAGGTAGATGAGGGTCTTGTGGAAACGACAGACAGTGGTTGTGTGCTGCAGTAACAAGGGCTCATGGGCACACTTTAGATAAGTATTTACCACTGTGTTATGTTTAGTGTCTGTTTTGTCCTGCAACTAACCTGTCAGCTGGTGTAGGAGCAGCAGTTAAAGGCAGCCTACAGAGCTCACTAGCAACCAGATCCCATTAAGTTCCCAGCCATGACGTTGCAGGGAGGTGACCCTGACATATGAGAGGGATGTGGGGAAATCTGGTTAATTGGCGATGATGGGGAAGATAGTCAGAAGAGAGTCCTGGGTTCCCCCTATAAATGGGTGCCCTTCCCTTTGTGCAGCTGTGCCAGTAAAGGTGTAGTTGGTGACCAGGCAGTCATAGACCTGGCAAGGGGGCCAATGGTCCGCAACTCCTCCAGCCTCTGTTGAACAGCTTGAGGAAGAGTAGTAGACTAGGCAAAATGGATCTGGGGTGGATAGTAGAGTGGATCTCATCAAAACAACCATCAGCAGAAAGTTCTCTGCTAAGAAGTTGGGAGATAGGTATAGGCAGGAGCCAGGGGAGATTCTGCTCATGTGGTTGCTGAGGATCTGGGATGAGGATGGCTGGAGTTAGTTTATCCAATAGGGAGATGGGTGTCCCAAGGAATCTGTTATCCTATCACACAATCAACAATCCTTCATAGTTCAACCCACTTCCCACAGGGGTGAGGAATTGCTATGGAGCTGAGTGATAGTGATAGTCAAGGTCAGGTATTTGCAGCCTCAGTAGAAGTGGGCATAACAGGGGGGGGTGGGAGGAGACCAAAGCCCTTTCCCAGTGGGCTCCTGTCACAGGGATCTATCGTGACAGTGACTTCCCACCAGAGGATCATAGGTTAACCTCCAACATGGTAGGGTATTTAGTTAAAGCAGTAGCACGTGGTCTAAAGGGAGAGGTAATGCCTGTTTTGTATTTAATATTTCAGTAATATTGTAATTATGCACTGTTTGCTTGTTTCAATAATTGTAGAAGTATGCAAATGACATATGTCATTACACTACCATATTATATGTGTGTCTCGCTTAGAGTTAAGATAAACATACACGAGTTATCTCCTGGCTCCCTTATTTTCCTTTCAATTAGCTTTTGTGTTTTGGAGTTACAAATCATTATAAATGTGATGAAAGAGCTTTAAATGAACTCAATGTCTACTTACCTGTTGAAGCGCAGTGAGAAGTTTGAGTTATTTTTTAAAAAAGCATAGGGGGAAACAGTTAAGTAAAAATAAAAGTAGTGTAGCCAGTTTTTTTTTTCTCTCCCTGGCAAGAAAAGAAATTTGTTTGAGTTTTTAAAAAAAGGTGGGAAATAGACAAGTTCATGGGTTCATAAACAGTAAGCACTAGGTGATGATAATCATAAAAAAGAACATAAACAGGCTACAGCAGAAAGAATGACACATTTGATTACACAAAATATAACTAGAATACGTTTACTGATTGAGCAGAATTTTTAAGCAAATTGAGTAGCCAGTGAGAAATAAGTACCAACTTTGCTGAGTGTATTGGATTTAAAGGCATGCAGTTTGATTAGATGCTTAACAGCTTCAATCAAACCAGCGGAATGAGCTTTGCTGATATTGTGAAAGTAATGCAGGAACACGTAGAACAAAAACTATTGCTGATTGCAAAACACTTCAGATTTCATTGGTGGAATCAAAAGGAAAGGAAGTCCATTTCAGCATACATGACTGAATTGAGGAAAATGTCTGAGTATTGCCAATTAAATGATGGACTTAATGATACACTGAGATTATTTAGTGTGTAGAATTTTACAAAACAAATTCAAAAATGGCTCCAAACTGAAGCACAACTTACATTTGAAAGAGCAGTTGAAATAACTGTATCAATGGCAAAGTTAAAGTTAACTTGCAGTTGGGAATGAAAGTATGGGTAAGCAAAATTGCAATGTCTGAACAGAAACTGGCCTAGTTTAATAAATTGTTTTACCATTGTGGCAAAGAGCTCACATACACTAGACCAATGTAGGTTTAAAGGTGACACTTGCAGAAAATGCAACAAGGTGGGACACATACAAAGAGAATGTCAGACAGACAAAAAATAAATGAACTGCATAAGGTATAGAAAAACATAAGATAAGTTGCAGTTTTAAAAACAGCACTCATATGTACATTGTTGATGAAAAATCTGATAATGTTGAGTGTCACAGGACTGAGTAGCCCTAAGATTTACAATGTGAAAACTAATTAGACAAGTAATAGGATTTACACCTGTAGTGAACAGCAAAGTAATTAAAATTGAATTAGACACTGGCTCAGCTGTTTCAGTCAGTTCACTAAAAGAGTTTGAACAGCATTTCAAAGATCTAAACTGATGCCTGCAGATATCCAACTAAGAACTTAAACTGGAAAAAAGGTAACTCCTGTGTGATTGGCATTTACAACAGTGAACTAAAACAACCAACAAGCCGCATTGGGATTAGAAGTATAAAACAGGAGGGTGAGCATTGTGGGGGCATGACTGGCTGAGACATTTATAACTAGATTGGAGATCCATTCACCATTTTGCATGCCATATTCCTTGCAATACAGTCAACTGAAAGTGAAATGACAAAAGTGCTGAATGGTGCCACAACTGTCTCCATGCTGAACATCATGAATAATTACAACATATCTGACAAAGCTTCTGATATGTTAATCAGTCAGTTACTTGCAAAATGTGGCTTGGTTTTAAGCTGGAGGAGAGTTTGAGTTGTTTCAGGAAAGTTTCTAACACTCAGCTTTCGTGGATATAAAGGACCAGAATCTACTGTGTGCATCAAGGTGTGTAAACCAAGTGGGAGACAAAATGCTGCGTGCAAATGTAAAATGCAAAGATCAAAGACTAGCTGGATGAATGGAAAGTCAAAAGAAAGGAGTCAATGAAGATAGAAAACCAGAAAATTTATCAGATGATATTGTGGATGAGAAAATCATGTGGAGAGGTCAGATCATAAAGGGAGCAATAGAAGGGTTAATAATAGAATACTCCAGCAAATTAAATGCACTTTTCTAAGATCAAGATGCACATCCTACAAAGAAGAAAAAGGAACAGAAAGGGGGGGATGACATAAATGCCCTGGAGATGGAAGAGGACAAATGAAAACTAATTTCTCAAGAAATTAGCAAATGTAGAGATACTCACAAGAAACTAGATGAAAAAGAAAGGAAGGCAATAAATAAAGGACACTATGTTGAAAAAGGGAGGAGAGAGAAAGAATTGAGAAAGAAAGAGAAAGGCATGAATGAGAGAAGGAATGTGAGAAAGGAAAAAAAAGTGGGATAAAAAGAGATGATGGGAGCAGGAGAGAAGCAAGGATCAATCTGAATCCAGATAGAAAAGCCAGGAAAAGTAGTCTAAAATCGTCAGAACCACTTCCTGCATTGTCAGGGACAAGTCCTACAACTACCACGAAAGAGGCCTCAGACCCTGAGATTGTTTTCACAGCCATAATTGTCATCTGCCAAGCAATGTGACCAGGAAAGACTTTATCCCACAACAGTAGGAAATCCTCCACAGAAAATGAATATTTCAGCCTGAATGGGACAATTTAACATTTACTATGCTATGGATGTCTGTTAACACCTGTGTAGTGCTGGTGCAACTGGCCACCGCACTCTGAGAAAATCAAATTACGTATTAGTACACTAGGTGCTAGTAGGCCATCAGAAGCTCTAGGTATTGACGGAGGCAGTGAATAGAAAACACAGTTCTGGAGGTATGTTTTGTTTATACTTAAAAAAACAACGTATGCAAAACATTTACATGAGTAAGAACAATTCAATATTCCAAAATTCTGTTTAGATTCCAAACCTCAGAAATCAAACAAAAACCAAATTTGTTTAATTATAATCAGTGATATTTATTAGATAAACCTTATGTATACAGCTTAATTTCTTTCACAGCAAATCCTTCAACATCACAACTTTTAAACAAGGTCGGTCTAGTTCAGTAACTTATCAAGGTCTTCGTAAAAATAACCAGTTCTTGCAGAATATCAAATTCAGATCCTTCAAATGAAAATAAACTTATACATCCAAAAATATTAAATCCTCTATCTCTTTAAACATTTTGTTCCTGCGCTGGTTCTTCAGTCTTGGGTGGCTTGCCATTTCACTTCATAGCTCATTGGATGAAATAGTTGATTATCTATGGAAAGTCAATTCATAATTCTTATACAAAAAAAACCTGATCTGTATACAACAGGATTACAATTCATAAGCTTTTATACACATTGTTTTCTATTTCAAAATAACTCAATACCACATTGTCATTTCCAAACACTTCTGTTAATACACTATTGAACATACTTCACAGATGAATTACACATTTGGAACAGTAAAAGTTTTAAGTCACCAAATCCCTTGGTATGATTTAACAGAACTAATTCCCAGTTATATGGTAGAGATCTCAGACATTCATCATTGCCAATATTATCTCTTTATAGCTGCTGCTTATTATAGCCATAGCTTCAATAGATCTTTTATTGCTATTGTCTCTCCTCCAAGGGTTTTTTTTTACCCTGAGATTTTCAAGTAGGGTAGAGGTATTCTAATTCTACTTTTAACAGTTTACACTACTAATTCTACTTTTAACAGTTTATACCTTTAGTTCCTAATGGTTTGCTGCATTTCTCTAGCTCATCTGTGCCTGCATCAGCTATGCCTTGTTCTCGCATATTTTTTTCCCCTAGTTCTCATCTTTTAAAACAAAATTGGTAAACCTCGTCTTCATCCTTCCACAGGTGGAGCTTTCTAACATTACATCTTTGGGTTCAATTAACCTGGGTTACATCTGTATAGTAGTTTTGTCACATAGTATCATCTTTCTTTTGATGGGGGGGGGGGCATGCCTTCTTCTGATTGTCGAAAGTCGCTTTATAGTTATTAGTTAGTTTAGGAACTGGAGCTGCTTTTCCCATTGGTTAGCTGCTGACTGTTCAGTTTCAAATATCCTGGATATATGCAGAGCATCTCTCTTCCTTTGTTTAAGGCAAGCAATGCCCAAGACCATTGTGAAGGTATGCCCTGCATGCACTTTTAACCAAGTATGTTTGTTGAATGATGTATACTTGGGGAACATGAATGTTTGGTCAAATTTTTACTGTTTGTAAATAAATTATTAATATACTTATTCACCGAAAGTGCGATCTCTGTCTCACTTGCTACACCCGTAAAGTTGATTCAACATTACAAGATTGAAATGCATTTTATACTGAGTAGAAGATAATACCTAAGCAGGAGTGTTGTATATTTAATATTTCAGTAATATTTGAGTAAATTTGTAAATATATTGTTGATTAAGCGTTCTTTGTTTAAATAATTCATTAAGAGTTATATGTAAAAGTATGTGAATGACATATATCTTCACGCTGCCCCATCACATTTACCAGCTTTTCTTTCAATTAGCTTTTAAGTTTTGGAATTACAAAACATAACACTGCCAATATTAAGATGAGAGATAGGATGTACCATGATTATTGGAGGGGTTAGCGTACATGAAGAAAGTCTTTGTAGTTGGGTGCACAAACTAGGGTTGGAGGGCTCCAAATGACCCATAAGGGGATGTTTTTGGCATTGCTCAGAGCCAGGGTCCCAAAGGAGCTGGTAAATAGGGTTCCCACACCCACTGTCTATGCCATGTGGAGGAAGCACTGCCAGGGGAAGAAAGGTCAGGAGGCCATTAAGGAAGAATGGTCATTCTTCAAGCCCGCTCCACAGATTCCTCACATTCTGCTATACCCCTTGGAGGCTCTGCAAAGGCACTGGGGTGGGGAAGTCAAGTCAAGTCGATTTTTATTGTCATTTCAACCATAACTGCTGGTACAGTCCATAGTAAAAATGAGACGTTTTTCAGGACCATGGTTTACATGACACAGTACAAAAACTAGACCAAACTACGTAATAAAACAAAACACAGAGCAAGTTACATTAGACTACAGACCTACACTGGACTGCATAAAGAGTACAAAAACAGTGCAGGCATTATAATAAATAATAAACACGAAAGTAGGGCAAGGTGTCAGTCCAGGCTTTGGGTATTGAGGAGTCTGATAGCTTGGGGGAAGAAACTGTTACATAGTCTGGTTGTGAGAGCCCAAATGCTTCGGAGCCTTTTCCCAGACGGCAGGAGGGAGAAGAGTTTGTATGACGGGTGCATGAGGTCCTTCATAATGCTGATTCCTTTGTGGATGCAGCGTGTAGTGTAAATATCCGTGATGGCGGGAAGAGAGACCACGATGATCTTCTCAGCCGACCTCACTATCCGCTTCAGGGTCTTGCGATCCGAGATGGTGCAATTCCCATACCAGGCAGTGATGCAGCTGCTCAGGATACTCTCAATACAACCCCTGTAGAATGTGATGAGGATGAGGGGTGGGAGATGAACTTTCCTCAGCCTTTGCAAAAAATAGAGACGCTGCTGGGCTTTCTTTGCTATGGAGCCGTTGAGGGACCAGGTGAGATTCTCTGTCAGGTGAACATCAAGAAATTTTGGGCTCTTTACGATCTCTACTGAATTAGGTAGTATCTTCCCACCCTACCACGTAGGGAGGGGGCCATTTGCCATTTGTCCCCATAATAAAGAGTGAGTGGTTTCAGTTTGAAAAATATTGTGTGAAGTGTGGCCACAGGTCAGTTCACCTGAGCGTGTGAGTGTGTATGAGTCCAAAATCAATCATGCGTTTGATCCGAAGGATGTTTAATACTATGTTCCAGTGGTAAGGGAACCACTGAATTTACAGGAACTGTCATCTTTTAATAAGACTATGCCTTTAAGTGGCTGTGTGGATGTGTTAACAGTCAACACCAGCTCCAGGAAACCAGGAATGTACAGAGGCCTCTGGCCCGCAGCATCTGGAGACTGGGAGCAGAACAGTAGGCTGCAGGATGGAATCTGCTGTCACCAGGAACAAAAATTTCCATGAAGGATTTTGATATTTAAGAGATGTTTCCCAGAATAACTGATGCTTAGATTAAGGAAGGCATTTTTGTTAGTTTGCAAATCAAACATAACATCAATGGCAGGCAATTCGAAGAACTTCTAGTGGGACCAAAGAAAATTGCAAAGAAGGCATTCTACAATGTTGTTGAAAATTTTCTTGGCAACTACAGAGCACCAAACTAAGTGCAGCTGGTTGACAACATGTTTCAAGCTTATAAATCCATGAAGGGCAACTTCTCACTAAAGATTCATTTTCTGCATTCCTATTTAGACTTCTTCCCTGCAAATCTTTATGCTGTCAGTGATAAGTATGGTGAAAGGTTTCACCAAGACATTGTGGTCATAGAGAAGTGGCAACAGGGCAACTGAAATTCATCAATACTGGCTGATCATTGACGGACACTTAAGCAAAAAGTCTCAGAGTGCAATTGAAAATAATCAACAAAGCATTTTTAGCTTAATTGTACTATTGCAAATCATCAGCACTATTATGCATTTAAATGCATTATATTCAATAAAAGTTAATTTCTTGTTTCTTCAAATTCCTACGTGATACAAGTAATCTGAATTGTGTTCAACTTCAAGCAGTCTATCACAAACACAATTAACTCTGAGGAAGCAACACCTTCAAAAACATTTATGGTGCAGTTGTATCTGTTGTGTAATCAAACACAATCTTTCCAATGTAGCCAGTGATTTCTGCTTTATTTTTAATGATTATTATCCCTCCTCACCCTTTGTAAACCCATGAATTCTTTCATTTTCTGACTATTTTTTAAAACTCAATTGTGTCTTCCCTTCCAAAGAACATGTTCTGCTGCTTTTTGTAACTCAACCAATAGTGATTTTGTAATAGAACTCTGACCAGCGACCAATCTGGACATGAAGTTTGAGAGGAGGCGATTTCACTCAAGTCCACTCCCTGGGTAGACTAACGGAGCTTTGACCAGTGGTCAATCCGCACGAGATTGATTAGCAAGAGAAAAGTAAAGGAAGTCAGGAGCAAGTGCTGAATCCATCATCTGAGTGGACAGAGTCAGGTGGTGATGATGAGGTTTTAGCTCTTCAAGGCTTCAGCGATCAGAGGCAGCCAGAGAAAGCAAAGAAAGGAAAGGAAAGAAATGCTCTAAATAAAGTTTCTTTTATTCCCTTACTTTCTTTACACCTGCTCAATTGAGGATAGTAGAGATGCCAGACAGAATAGCTGAATGCTCCTCCTGGGGAATGTGGCAGGACAGGGAGACCTCCAGTATCCCTGATGACTACAACGGCAACTTCTGACAATCCACATCAAAGAGTTGGAGCTGGAACTGGATGAACTCTGGATCATTCGGGAGGCTGAAGGATGATAGGTAGGATATATAGAGGTGCAGGGCACATGAAACTGGGTGACAGTCAGAAAGGGAAAGGGGGTTAAGGAGCAAGTGCAGAGTACCACCGTGGCCATCCCCCTCAAAAAACAGGTATTTGAATATTGCTAAGGGGGGGGGGGGAGAATGGGATTTGACATAGAAGTTCAAATGAGAGAGCGCATGATACTAGATCTGCTATTATGGAACGAAACAAGGCAGGTGACAGAAGTTTGTGTAGGGGAACACTTTATATCCAGTGATCACAATGTTGTTAGTTTCATAGTAAATATGCAAAGAGATGGATCTGGTCCATGGATTGAGATTCTAAATTGGACAAAGACCAATTTTGATGGCATCAGAAATGATTTGCAGGTGTGGATTGGGACAGGCTGTTTTCTGGGAAAGGTGTACTTGGAAAGTGGGAGGCAGTTAAAAACAAAATTTTGAGAGGACAAAGCTTGTAGTTGCCTGTTAGAATTAAAAATGTCGGGAGCCTTGGTTTTCAAGAGATATTGAGGCCCTGGTTAAGAGAAAAAAAGTAGGTGCATAGCAGGTATAGGCAAGTAGGAACAAATAAGGTGCATACAGATTACAAGGATTGCAGGAGAACACTTAAGAAA
Organism: Hypanus sabinus; assembly: GCF_030144855.1. Taxonomy (NCBI): domain Eukaryota; kingdom Metazoa; phylum Chordata; class Chondrichthyes; order Myliobatiformes; family Dasyatidae; genus Hypanus; species Hypanus sabinus. The sequence goes on along the minus strand of NC_082719.1, from coordinate 40,399,495 downwards.
TCAGGGGGCTAAAAAAAGGCATGAAGCTGCTCGAACAGACAAGGTGAAGGAGAATCCCAAGGGATTCTGCAGTATGTGAAGAGCAAAAGCATTGTTAGAGACAAAATTGGTCACCTGGAAGACCAGAATGGTCATCCATCTGTAGAGCCAAAACAAATCTAGAAGATCTGAAATGTATCTTAAATAAATCTTAGAAGATTGAGGGGGCATCTTATTGAAACGTATAAAATTCTAAAGGGATTGGACAGGCTAGATGCAGGAAGATTGTTCCCGATGTTGGTGGGAAGTCCAGAACGAGGGGTCACAGTTTAAGGATAAAGGGGAATCCTTTTAGGATCGAGATGAGGAGAAACTTCTTCACACAGAAAGTGGTGAATCTGTGGTATTTTCTGCCACAGGAAACAGTTGAGGCTGGTTCATTGGCTGTATTTAAGAGGGAATTAGATATGGCGTTTGTCGCTAAAGGGATTGGGGGGTATGGAGAGAAGGCAGGTACAGGGTTCTGAGTTGGATGATCAGCCATGATCATACTGAATGGCAGTGCAGGCTCAAAGGGCCAAATGGCCTACTCCTGTACCTATTTTCTATGTATCTTTTGATTTACAACCTCACCCTATTACCGCAATTTTTGGTTTACCAATGATAAAGCCAATTCACTTAACTTCTTCAGTTTGTCGGATGATTACATTTCTTACATTAATGGCTAAAAGATCTATGTTGTTGAATTGGAAAAAGATTAAACCCCCTATAACATTTCATTGGTTTTCTCAAACTATGTTATGTTTAAACTTGGAAAAAATTAGAAGCGTTATATATGATCCTTCTATTAAATTTGAAAAGACTTGGAGGCCATTCATTCAATATTTTCATATGATGTAATTTGACCTCTCCTTTTCTTCTGATTATATATATGTAGAGGGGATCGGTGTTGATGACACTGATGATTCTTTTTCTTTTCTTAGATATTATAAACAGTCCATGTCTCTTTTTTTAGTTAGTGGTTAGCTTGGATAGATTAGTCTTTTTTGTTTGGAGTATATATATTTTTTTCTTTTTCTGTTTTTTTTTTCTTATTGTTATAGCAACTTTTCTTGCCTTGTATACGTTATATTTGTATCATGTATGATTTTTGGAGACTTAATTCTCTTGTACCTATTGTTTATATAGGTATCTATGTTACCTTTTAATATTGTAATCCCAATAATTATGTATCAATATTTGTTATTTTCAGTATGTTGATAACAATAAAAATTGAAAAAGAAAGAAGATCTTAAAAGTATCCTTTGCATCTACATTTACTCAGGAGACAGATGAGTCTATAGAAATGAGGCCAAGTGGCATCAACTTCATGGACCTGTACAGATTACAGAAGAGGTGTTGTTTGCCACCCTGTGGCAAATCAGGGTGGATAAATCCTCAAAGCCTGTCAAGGTGGTGACTTAGACACTACAGGTGATAAATGCAGAAATTGCTGGGGCCCCAGCAGTGATATTTACAGCATCCTTTGTGACAACACGTTAGGTTTGTGACAGAGGCCAGAGAGTGGCCGTATGGGTTGCCTCTCTGAGTGGATACCTGTGACTCGGTGTGCCGCAAGTATCGGATCTTTTGCTGCTTGTCATCTATATTAATGATCTGGATCATGATCTCGTGAAGTGGATCAGCAAATTTTGCAGATGACATCAAGATTGGGGATATAGTGGACAGTGTGGAAGGCTATCATAGCTTTGCAGAAGGATCTACATCAGTTGAAAAAAATGGGCTAATAAATGGCAGATGCAATGTTTTGCATTTTGGGTGGACCAATCAGGGTAGGTTGTACACAGTGAATGGTAGGGCTTTGGGGGAGTGTGGTGGAGCAAATGAATCTGGGCATACATAATTTGCTGAAGGTGGTGTCAAGTTAGATAAGGTCTTAAAGAAAACTTATTGCACATTGACCTTCAAATCAACGTATTGAGTGCAAAAGATGGGATGCTGTGTTGAAGTTGTATAAGACATTGGTGAGGCCTAATTTGAGGTATTGTGGGCAGTTTTAGTTGCACACCTGCAGGAAAGATGTAAACAAGGTTTAAAAGTGTGCAGAGAAAAATCAGAAAGATGTTACAGGTCAGTTATAAAAAAATATTGAATAGGTTAGACTGTATTCTTCAGAACATAGTTTGAGAGGAGATTTGATAAAGGTATGCAAAATTATGAGTGGTATAGATGGGGTGAATGTAAGCAGGGTTTTTCAATTAAGATCGGGTGGAGGACAACCAGAGATCATGGGTTAAGGGTGAAACATGAGAAGCTTAAGGGGAAAATGAGGGGAACATTTTTCACTCAGAAGGTGGTGAGTGTGTGGAATGAGTGCCAGCACAAGTTGTCCATGCGAGCTTGATTTCAACCTTTAAGAGAGGTTTCAATAGAAACAGATTGTAGGGATATAGAGGGCTATGGCTTGGTGCAGATCAATTGGAGTAGGCAGTTCAAATGATTTCCACATGGACTAGATGGGCCTAGGGGACTTTTTTTGTGCTGTACTTCTGTGTCTCTCTAGAACTCTGACTGTCTCAGTATGTGCTAGGCTGAATTGTTAATTTATCCAACAGTTCCTCTGTCAGGTTACAGTAGGACTCAAGTGCAGACCAATGAATGCTCTTTTACCAGGATTTATTAGGGAGTACAAGGGCAACAGTCTTTCAAAAACAGGAGGTAGGCACAAATCCAGAAGAGTAGGCAGAGGTCTTACCCACAAAAGGCAGTCCAGAGAGGGCAGACAATCCAGAGTGCACAGGCAAAAAACAGGTTCCAAAACAGGCAAAATCCAGAAACCCATAGTCCAGCAAAATCAGTTGGCAGCAGTCACAATACCAGGCAAGAACAACTCAGGTCAGAACTGGGATGAACTGGCAGAGAATATGAGTCAAGGCAGGGTTTAAATGGACCAGGTAATGAGTGAAAACAGAAACAGGTGGGTGCAAGTGAGGAGATAAGTGGGTAATTGGAGAAATTCCAAAAAGGAAAGGGGCTGGGTCAAAACCCACACAGCCAGGTGAAATAAGGCAGAAATTAAGGGCTGTTGTGGTCCAGAGCTACCAGCAGAGGCCCTCGACCCAGTGTTCAGGCTGGATCCTTAACATCCTCATTGTGGTTTGTTAGTTTGACCATCTCACTGCACTTCAACAGGTTGATAGCCATCTTGGGTTCATTTAAAAAAATACCTCATAACTAATGTTATGTTTTGTGACTAATTCATGCAAAAACATGGAAATCTGAAATGCAGCTCTAACTTCGGGTTTACTTTAAGCTAGGTGTGCAAGTATCACATGGTAGCATGATGATGAATGGAATTCACATATTTTTACATATAACCCAGAATGAATGGAAATGGTTAAAGCTTGCAGAATGTCTTCAGCATCACTGCAGGTGGACCACAGTCCCAACTCAACTGGACATGATCGGTCAGCTCAGTCCACTCCCGGATCAACCTTCTCTTTATGTCAGAGCCTATCACAGTCAGATACATCAACATCAAATTAATGTTCATCTCTAACCACTGGCTCCTCTGAGCCCTCTATCACCTACGAGAAGACCAGAAAGCTAAACACTAAACTGCTAACCCCAGAGAACATTAAGGAACCAGAGGGAGAATGTGCAGGTTGGAGAATCTTGAAAACCTCCTTTGAATCCCCTGTTCATGGCTGGAAAGTGATCAAGGAAAACATTAAGAGATTCTTCATCCACAGAGGGGTTTAGAGCCAGATTCCTAGCACTTTCATGATGGTGAAGGGGACATTGGATCTATCGGGCCAGTAGCAGAAGTCGTGCAGTTAACCCTGGCCCCTGATGCCAATTCAGACTGGTTGCCACATAAACAAGGCAGGAGAGAGTGGCAAATCCTGTCTGATTCCAGACAACGTGGAAGCTATCTGTTTCCTACCCATGAATTTGGACTGTGATGTCTGTGTCCTTTCTTTATGCAGACTGGCATAATAGAATCTGCTTCTGTATATCCATCTCTGAGGATATTTCTGAATCATTCTCTTCCTTAAGGCTTTGAACCCACAATGAACCTTTCAGAAGAAGAAACGATATGCAGATGATTTATTAGTTTACATTTCAAATCCTAGGAAATCCTTTAATTTATCTATATTTATGGAATTCTGTATTTTTTCTGGATATAAACTTAATTTACATAAAAGTGAATTATTTCCTATTAATAATTATTCTGATTATTATGATCAAATACCTTTTAATATTGCCAAAAGCCATTTTACTTACCTTGGTATCAAAATTACTAAAAATTTTAAAGACCTATATAGGTATAATTTCTTCCCTTTAGTTGAATATACTGAACAGGTGCTTTCTAAATGGTCACCTATGTCGATGTCATTGATAGGTCGAATAAATGCTATAAAAATAGTTATTCTACCAAAATTTTTAGATATATTTCAAGCAGTTCCCTCTTTTGTTCCAAAACCATTTTTTGATAAAATAGATTCTCTGATTTTGTCTTATGTTTGGAATAATAAAAGCTCTAGAGTGAATAAACTTTTGTTGCAAAAATCAAAAAAAGATGGAGGACTGGCTTTACAAAACTTTAGATTTTATTATTGGACAATTAGTATTCATTATATTACTTTTTGGATTTATGATATAGACGGCCAAGATCGCCCTTCATGGTTACAGCTGGAGGAAAAGTCAGTAATGGGGTTTTCGTTAGCTTCTTTATTAGGAGCTCCTCTCCCATTTTTGCTCTCCAGGATAGGTAGACAAGCTCTTAACCCTATTGTTAATCATACTTTAAAAATTTGTTTTCGATTTCGTAGATTTTTTGAATTAAATGATTTTTTACTTTCTAGTAATATTTATTCTAATTTCTTTTTTAAATCATCAACTTTGGATAAGGCTTTTCTAACATGGAAAATTAAGGGAATAAAAACTTTTTTAGATTTGTTTTTACAAGACTGTTTAATGTCTTTTTCACAGTTAATGGATAAATATGATATCTCTAATATACATTTTTTTAGGTATTTAAGGGTTAGGAATTTTTTATGTGATCTTTTACCAAATTACGCCGGCCTACTCTTTAAATTTGGCTTATGTTATTTTTCAGTTTAAACCTTTTCAAAAATGTCATTTATAAACAGTTAATGAATGTTCGTATGTCGCCTAATGATAGGGTTCAATGCACCTGGGAAGTAGAACTTCAACATTCACTCACAGATAACCAATGGAGTAAAATTTATTATTTAGTCAATAATTCATCTATCTGTGCATGCCATATCTTAATTCAATAGTATATAGGGCCCATATGTCCAAAGATAAATTGGCGTATATTTTTTTCTAATATAAGCCCTATTTGTGACAGATGTAACACAGAAGTGGCTACTCTAACTCATATGTTTTGGTCATGTGTAAGTTTAAACAATTTTTGGAGGGATGTGTTTGGAATATTATCTAAAGTTATAGATGTGGATGTTCAACCTAATCCACTTACAGCAATTTTTGGGATTATTCCAGAGGAAGCAAGCAAAGTGTCCGCTTCAGCCCAACATGGGATAGCTTTTTCAACTTTACTGGCTAGGAGAGCTATATTGCTACACTGGAAAGAATCTAACCCACCTACTGTTTTTTATTGGCTCTCCTCCATTATGTCATGTCTAAGCTTAGAGAAAATTAGAAGCCAGACATTTGATACATCCTTTAATTTTGAACAAGTCTGGCCACCCTTTGTTCAATATTTTCACATGATTTATTTTCATTTATTTATTTATTTTTATTTATTCTCTTTGGGGAAAATCCTTATCCATGAAGGTTCGGAGATGACTTATGTTATTTTCTTTTCCTCTCTTTTGTTTTAAAAATAGTATCTTCAATTGGACTGCCCAATCTTTCTTTTTCTCTTTCTTTTTTTTTTGTTTTTGTTTCAGTTTAGTTAGTGTTTTTTTTTCCTTTATCAATAAAATTTCCAATTTTTTTTATGATTGCTATGAGGAGTTGTAGTTTTTTTTAACCATAAATATATATGACCTATATATACTTCCTGTTTTTATTATTGCTGTTTATATATCTTTTATATTATCTGTTTGCTAAACTCCTCCTCTGATTTGTATATTTCTTTATTTGAAAATCAATAAAAAGATTGAAAAATGGAAGAAGAAACGCTTGCTGTTCCACGATGTGGATGCTGGATCACAAAATGATCTTGGAGGATTTGATAGCAGAGTATTGGGTTTGCTTGCCTTCCACCTCTTGTAACTCCTTTCTCACATCCACCCCTTTCAACTGCAGGGAGGAGAAGTTGCTGCAACTCTCTCTGCAGTTTATGTAGTTTCCTCCGACCCTGTCTATCTCACTAAACACCTTTGTGGATAAAGAAACTCTTGATGTTTTCATTGGTCGCTTTCACCTGTCATCTGGGAAATCATTGAAGGTGTTCAAGATTCTCCAACCTGCATGTTCTCTCTTTAGTTCCTTTATGTTCTCTGGGGGTCAGCAGCTTAGAAATCAGCTTTCACATCTTCCTGCCTGCTATCTGGTCCTCCCTTAGGTGACAGAAGGCTTGGTGGAGGTGGTGGAAAAGAATTTCAGTGTGATATCGATGGATTTGACTGTAATGGGCTCTGACATGAAGAGGAGGTTGGACTGAGCTGGCTGAATGTGACCAGTTGTGGTTTTCTCTACCTGCAATGATGCTGAAGACATTGCACAACTTGTATAATTTCACCATTTCTTAGTGGTATTAGTCAATGGCAAAATAAAGGTTGGGAATCCTGGGTCTAGAAGAACTGTTCAATGAAGGTAGTGCAGCAACGTCTGGCTGACTAGGATGTCATATGCAAACAGGGCCAGACCCATCCTTCGCAACACTGGGGACAGGTAGAACCTTGGCACATAGATGTCCTTGATGCCCCTATATTTAGGTCCCATGCACTGGGCGGTGGCAGATCCTCCAAAGGCGGAAGGAGTGGAGTTGGAAGAGCAATTGAGAAAGATTTTGGTGCAACATGCACAGGTGCCACCAAAGCATAGGAAGATTGTGGTGTGTTCGCTGGGGAATGCACGATGGGTGGCATTGCTGTGGGAACAGGGAATAGTCTGTATAAAGACTCAGTGACCAACCAGGAGGGGAAGAGTCCCCCTACACTTTAGAATGACAAGGTGGTGGATGCTGACAGCAGTGGTGATAATGTGGTAGGTGTGAGATCATTCCTATGAACGGTGGACAGGTACATGAACTACAATAACACTTTGGACGGTTGGATCTTCATGAAGGTGTCATCCCAAGTTGCAGAATGGGCACTGATATAGATCCCTTTTACCAAAGATGAACAGGACTGTTGGAGAAACTTGTCCAGCTTCTCAGGGTTTGGCATTCAGATTTGGAAAGTCAGGAGGGACTAATCCATTGCAGTCAACCTCACCTCATTGTGTGGGAATGGCCTTAAAGAACTTGATCCAATCCTTGGTGAAATTAGTGATTTAAGAGCTGGATCTTCCCTACATATGGCTTGTCTGCTCCCAAGGTCCCAACACAGTGAGTAGTCCCTAAGCCTACAGGGAAGAGGAAGAAGTGCTGGTGCAGTCAATATGATGAACACAGGTCCAACCAGTCAGTGAAGCAACACAAGTGTGAGTGAAAGGGTTATCCTGAGGTGATTGTGTCGACACTGAAGGGTGCCATAATGGTGGGCACTCCCTGGATGCTAAACAGTACTGGATATGCAGTGCCCAGGCTTAACCATAGTTTCCCATGGGGTGGTATGGCTGCTGCTATCCACGTTATGTGGTACTACACATACATTGCCTTAGTAGCCTGAATGAGCACACTGCCTGTGTAGGTTGACACAATGAGGGGCATATCGCAGTGGCAGAAAGGTTCTGGAAGGTAAACTTTCTTTATGGTCCTATCTACCTGAGACAGCACTTCCAACAAATTATGTACCTGTATTCCCAGATCCCTTTGTTTTACAACACTCCTCAGTGCCCTACCCCTCACTGTATAAGACCTACCCTAGTTGGTCCTACCAAAGTGCAAAACCTTGCACTTGTCTGCATTAAATTCCATCGGCCATTTTTCCAGCTGATGCAGTTCGCTCTCCAAGCCATGATAGCCTTCCTCACTGTTCGTTACACCCCCATTCTTTGTTTCATCCACAAATTCGCTGAAGCAGTTAACCACATAGCTCCTGTGAAGCTGTCACAGTGCAAACTTTGATCAACAATTATAATGATTCCAGTCGTTGTAGTGTTTTCTTCACAGTGCAAATTGACATTTGTTATATCAAGATACAACTGGAAATCAGCTTTTTAATCAATGCTTGACTGCGCCCTGGTGAAATCCAAATAAGGCACCGATCAGTAATTACTACACTGATGTTTGAAGTGAGAGTGGGTGGCATTTTGCAAGATCAGATTTGCCGTACATTTTCCAGACAGGTCATACGTATTCCGATTGTCATCTAATCAATTAGGTAAAGGATTGTGTTGATTGCTGAGAGGATCATCGGGTTCTCTCTTCTGCCCATCTGAGATATTTATCAGGAGCACTGCACACTCAGGGTCCTTAGCATTGTCAAGGATTCCTCCCACCTGTCCCACAATCTCTTTAACCCCTACCATCAGGCAGGAAGTACCAGGCAGGACTGTCAGGATGGGAAACATCTTATTCCCCCAGGCCGTGAGCCTACTGAACTCCCTGCCACCACATCCCATCACTTATGAAGTGCCCGTAGCATTATACTGGTTACTTTTTAACTTGGGTTGTAAATACACCTTATTTTAAATATCAATCTTCTGGAATATATTATATTATTTGTTAATTTATTTGTGGTAATATTACCTTATGTGTTGAATTTTATGTATGTATTGTGCACCTTGGTCCGGAAGAACATTTTTTAATTTGGCGGGATACACATACACTGTTGAATGACAATAAATCTGAACTTTTTGAAACAGCTTGGCTTGCAACACTATTCAATCAGGAAGTCAGAAAGCTGTAGTTTCAGTACTGCAGCTGGGATGCTGTCTGATCCCATAATCTCTTCTGTATCCAGTGGTCTTAGCTATTTTTTGCGTATCATGCAGTATAAATCTAATTAGCTGCAGACTGGTTTCTGTGATGATAGAGATCATAGAAGTAATTGCAGATGAATCATTCACTTGGCACGAGAAGGGCATTAAATGCCTCAAGGCTTGCAGTTTGAGAAATATTAGTAATTAGAAGTTATAGTTGGGAGAAGAATCTGAGAAGCAATTTGCTCCAATGTCATGTTTCATCTGCAGACTGTGGGAGTAGTAGGGCCGGAGTGTGGCTGTTATGGTATGATGTTCAGTCTGTAATCAGCCAGACTTAGGTACAAAATGGACTTTGGTCCCAGAAGTTGGTCTACAAGGTACTGACTGCATTTCTCAATCAAATGAAATGATAACTTTGCAGCAGCAGCATTGGCCTTACAATTTATTAGGAGGTTATTATTGGTACTTTGTATTGAATTTTGCTTAAATATCTGTCAGTATACATGATTGTCAGTGTTTTAAAGGAGGTTATTTGCAGAGGACTTTTTATGTTTGTAAATGAAAAGAAAGCTGCTTGCCATGTTGTTATCCTGCTTCTAAGACAGATGCAAAATATGAAACCTGATGGACTTGAAAAATGAGAACAGTATCTGAGCCATGAAGAAATAACACGTTTTTTTTTAAGGTTGGACGATAGTGAAAACTGAACTGATTTAAAACAGGTCTTCATTTCTGAGAAAGCCCTTGTTGAAATGTTTGACTGACACTGAGAACCATGAATAGGAGCTTCAGCCTTTTGTTTGAAGGGAGAAAAATCTGTGTCCATTTTAAGCTAAATAATGCTACAGAGATCATTACAGTAAATGTGCATGGTAAAGTTTGTAGTAATCGATGGTCTCAGTGAATGAATGCACTCCTTATATACTGTAGTGAGTGGGTGATCCTTCAAATATGAGAGTCTTTTAAGAAGCAGGAAAATGGTGATTTGCAGCATTTACGAGAATCTTTGCTGGAAAAATGCTGCCACATAGCACATCCAGGAAGATGCTGCATTTGGAGAAGCTTGGCATGGGGCTTCCGTTACTGAGAGCATAGACTCTCTGGGTCCCCACCTCTTGCTGTAGCCCCTAAAGATCATCCCCCTTTATACTTCCACTCTGCTAGTCATGATGTAATTAGGAGCATAGAAAAACCTACAGCACAAGACAGGCCCTTGGGCCCACAATGCTGTACCGAACATGTACTTACTTTAGAAATTACCTAGGGTTACCCATAGTCCTCTATTTTTCTAAGCTGCATGTACCTGTCCAAGATTCTTGTAAAAGACCCTATCATATCTGCCTCCACCACCATCGCCGGCAGCCCATTCCACACACTCACCACTCTCTACGTAAAAAACTTAGCACTGACATCCCCTCTGTTCCTACTTCCGAGCACCATAAAACTGTGCCCTCTCATGTTAGCCGTTTCAGTCCTGGGAAAAAGCCTCTGACTATTCACATGATCAATGCCTCTCATCATCTTATACACCTCTATCAGGTCACCTCTCATCCTCCATCACTCCAAGGAGAAAAGGCAGAGTTCACTCAACCTATTCTCATAAGGCATGCTCCCCAATCTAGGCAACATCCTTGTAAATCTCCTCTGCACCCTTTCTATAGTTTACACATCCTTCCTGTAGTGAGGTGACCAGAACTGTGCACAATACTCCAAGTGGGGTCTGACCAGGGTTCTAGATAGCTGTAACATTATCTCTTGATGCGTAAACTCAATCCCACTGTTGATGAAGGCAAATGCACTGTATGCCTTCTTAACCACAGAGTCAACCTGCTTAGCAGCTTTGAGTGTCCCATGGACTCAGACCCCAAGATCCCTCTGATCCTCCTCATTGCCAAGAGTCTTACCATTAATACTATATTCTGTCATCATATTTGATCTACCAAAATGAACCACCTCACACTTATGTGGGTTGAGTTCCATCTGCCACTTCTCAGCCCAGTTTTGCATTACATCAATGTCCCGCTGTAACCTCCGACAGCCGTTCACAGTATTCACAACACCTCCAACCTTTGTGTCATCAGCAAATTTACTAACCCATCACTCCACTTTCTCATCCAGGTCATTTATAAAAATCATGAAGAGAAGGGGCCCCAGGACAAATCCCTGAGGCACAACACTGGTCACCAACCACCATGCAGAATATGACACATCAACAACCACTCTTTGCCTTCTGTGGGCAAGCCAGTTCTGGATCCACAAAGCAAGATCCCCTTGGATTGCATGCCTCCTTAATTTCTCAATAAGCTTTGCATGGGGTATCTTAGCAAATGCCTTTTTGAAATCCATATACACTACATCTACTGCTCTACCTTCATCAATGAGTTTAGTCATATCCTCAAAAAATTCAATCAGACTCGTAAGGCACAACCTGCATTTGACAAAGCCATGCTGACTATTTCTAATCATGTTATGACTCTCCAAATGTTCATAAAGCCTGCCTCAGGATCTTTTCCATCAATTTGCCAACCACTGCAGTAAGACTCACCAGTCCATAATTTCCTGGGTTATCTCTGCTCCCTTTCTTGAATAAGAGAACAACACCTGCAACCCTCCAATCCTCTGGAACCTCTCCTGTCCCCATTGACGATGAAAGGATCACTGCCAGAGGTTCAGCATTCTGCTCTCTCACCTCCCACAGTAGGCTGGGGTACATCTCATCTGGTCCCTGAGACTTATCCAACTTGATGCTTTCCAAAAGCTCCAGCACATCCTCTTTCTTAATGTCTCTATACTGAAGCTTTCAAATCCACTGTAAATCATCCCTACAATCACCAAGATCCTTTCCCATATTGAATACTGAAGCAAAGTATTCATTAAGTATCTCTGCTATCTCTTCTGGTTCCATTCACACTTCTCCACTGTCACACTTGATTGGTCCTATTCTCTCATGTTTTATCTTCTTGCTCTTCACATACTTGTAGAATGCCTTAGAATTTTCCTTAATCCTGCTCGCCAAGGCCTTATCATGGCCCCTTCTGGCTCTCTTAATTTCATTCTTAAGCTCTTTCCTGCTAGCCTTATAATCTTCTAGATCTCTAATATTACCTAGTTTTCTTGAACTTTTCATAAGCTTTTCTTTTCTTCTTGACTAGATTTTCAACAGCCTTTGTACACCACGGTTCCTGTACCCTACTATCCTTTCCCTGTCTCATCGGAATGAACCTATGCAGAACGCCACGCAAATATCCCTGAACATTTGCCAGATTTCTGCCGTACATTTCCCTGAGATCATCGCTTCCCAATTTATGCTTCCAAGTTCCTGTCCGAGAGCCTCATATTTCCTCTTACTTGAATTAAACACTTTCTAACTTTTCTGTTCCCATCCCTCTCCAATGCTATGGTAAAGGAGTTAGTATTGCGATCACTATCTCCAAAATTCTCTCCCACTGAGAGACCTCATACCTGACCAGGTTAATTTCCCAATACCAGATCAAGTACAGCCTCTCCTCTTGTAGGCTTATCTACATATTGTGTCAGGAAACCTTCCTGAATACACCTTACAAACTCCACTCCAACTAAACACTTTGCTCTAGAAAGGTGCCAATCAATATTTAGGAAATAAAAATCTCCCACCATGACAACCCTGTTATTATTACACCTTTGCAGAATATGTTTCCCTATCTGCTCCGCAATGTCCCTGTTACTATTGAGTGGTCTGTAAAAAGAACCCAGTAGAGTTATTGCTGCTGGACCTCCTATTGCTCCATCTTGGCTGAACTTGTCTTAGCTATAGCCAATATAGTTACCAGCAGATCAGCAGAAAATGAAACCCTTCATGCTAAACACTAAAGTGCCACCAGAAAGGAGGGACATTTCATTGTGACTAACTCCTGGGAATTCAATGGTTATGATAGTTGTTATGCTTGGAGCTTTGAGCAATGATAACCAATTTGAGCAGTATGTAGTCCTTGTCTAGAGAGTTCATATCGTTTGAGAAGTGTAACTCCTGAAAGATGAGAATGGTTCTGAATAAATGTACAGTATTATTGCTACCAATATATCTGGCCATTAGAAATGCACTCTAATACTTCACTATCAAATGCATAGTGAAAGATCACAGTCATTTACTGTTAATGAATAGTTGTAGTTTGGGAACAGGAACCACATAATGGAGAATCCTGGGATCAGAGCAACTGCCTGAATTTGGTCTACCTGTTTTTGTGGGCTGATGGACAAAAAGTTGATGAGAAGAGAGTTGTGTTCCCTCCTCCACTGCAGAGGTGTGATATGTGGACTTCCAACAGTTATAGGACTGTTGAGTGTGATCCTTTATTGATTCCATTCAGCTTCTTGTATTTGCTGTGAATGCCTACAAGAAATTGAATCTCAGGGTTGAATCTGGTGACATTCATATACTTTGATAAAAAATTTCTTCTGAACGTTTGAACATTTGGAATGAAGCTAAGATTAGAAAATTGAGAGCTTGGATATATTTGATTTGAACTATTAAAGCAGTGAAGGTGCATATGTGAGATTGAACTAGACATTTTCTGAGATCACAGGTGTAAGTAACAGCTACCTTTTGAATGAAAATCCTGAACTAACTTTAGTAAATAAATATACTGAAATTGTATTAAAGTTAACTTTTTTTCTCTGGCTCTAAGAATTAAAAACACAATTACTTAATTCTTCAAAACTTCTTTAGGTGTGGAGCCAAATCTTGAACTATTTATCTAGGTTGATAATTTGCCTATTTCTTGTTAGTTAAAAACTGAGGAAAAGAAAACTGTAACTAATATCAACAATCTGGTGTTCTGATTTGTGGGATATTCTATAAATATCCGGTAGATCAAAGAATACACTTGAATTTTATTGATTATATAATTTCAAGATGCAAATATTGAAGACAATGTCAGCCTCTATTGCCTATTTCTAATTATCCTTAAATTGGTGACAATTCAGTTTCTTGCAGTCCTTCTAGTCGAAGCACTCTTATAATGTTGTCTAGTATGGAGTTCCAGGAATTGATAAAGGGACAACAAAATGTTTCTATGTCAGGATAGGGCCTGACTTCCAGTGTAATGTGGCTGTATTTCTGGTCACGGAGATCACCAAAAATATTAATGGGGCGAGAATCAGTCACGGCAAAGCCTTTAACATCAAGGATTAAACTCTTTCTTTTTGGGGAAGGTCATTGCCTGTAACTACAGAGATGAAAATTTTACTCCCCACTTATCAGCCTGTGTTTCAATGTTATTAATGTTATTTGTATGCTTTTCAATATCAAGTGGGACGGAACATTAGGCATTACCTGAAAATTCAATTATCAGTTTGAATATCATTTTGGACATCAACCAATGCTAACTGGTAATAAATACTGTTTTTTTATATGAGTATTATCCTTAGTTCAATGTTTTTACATTTCAAGAGACTTTTCACCGTTTTTAAAACAAGATGACTGACCATCAGTTATCAAGCAGGAGAAACATGATTTCAATTTGTTTATAAAGATTTAGATTTCACATAATTGCTGAAGATAATCATCAATTTTCACAACAATTAATCTTCTGGGACTGGTATTGGTCTTAAGACAGCAAAACAGGCACACATTTATCCTTGTTCAAGTCAGTTGGGAACTTTATCAGTTTTGATGCTCAAAATGGTAATTTATTAGCTCAGCTGAATACAGACTTGATTAGATTCAGGGATATGGAAGTCAAAACTTCTAAGAGTGTAGCATGCATATTAGATTTGTTAAAACATTGAATGATTGTCAGGTCAATGACAACTTAACCCTTTCTGAAACTTGCCACATGTGAAGTCTGTTAATGTCTGCAGAATGTTGATAGCTAGAGTTTCTCTTAACTCGAGTTTATTGTTTATATGTAAACTTTAATATACTTTGAGACTAGTGTGTCCAGTTGAGACCAGAAATGAATGAATGAAATAACAATCAGTAACTATTAAAATATGAATGTCTGTGTGGATTTTGGCTTATTGCTTACATGTGCAAACTTTAATGTACTTTGTCCGGAGGAATGAAGGAAGGAGAATGAAATAGCAAAGAGCTTATCAGTCTCTTGATGACTGTGCTTGTGAAACTTCTCTTCAGACTTCAGCTGGGGCCAGAAATCACGATCAGGGGTGGTTTCACAAGGGAATCAGAGTTTGGAGTTCACCTAAAAGCAACAATTAAGGTGATGAAGAATCTTGGTGACTTGCTATGTAGTATTTTTTATGGCTTACTTGTGCTTTCTATTTCATGATAATAAATTGGGCTTAAGCTACTTTGCTGTGCTTGTGCGCTTACTACCACATCTCCTGGACATCCAAATTGTTAGGACTAATTAATCCAGTCCATTATACACAGTAAATACCAGGAAATCTGCAGATGCTGGAAATTCAAGCAACACGCACAAAATCTATAGATGCTGCTGGCCTGTTGCGTTCCACCAGCATTTTGTGTATGTTGCATTACACACAGTGTTTCAAAAATGTAGGAGCTAGGAGAAATTAGCTTCCAGGCTTGAGATGTATATGTTAAGCCAAGTTGCCTTTAGAGAAGGCAGGACTAAAGTCAGTGCTGAAGGGCTGAAGGGTAAGATTCAAATAAGCTGGGTCCAGGGTGACAAAATGATCTGGAGGATTCCTTATTAAGGACACTCCTTGAAGCAATCATCTCCAAGGTACCTAGAAGTTAGAGTGTAGAACAGCACAGTAGAGGACACTCAGCCAATGATGTTATGTTGACCTGCATAAATGTACTCCCCACCCTATTCCTTCGGAAACATCTAAACCCTAGAACATCAAACAGCTAATTGTACCCTTGTTACTGTCAAATCTTTGTAATGGCCATAACCTCATCATTCTGTGTTGATTCATGCTCTATGTTCATCAATCTAATGAAATAGCCATTTCAGCTCTAAGAGAATCACTCTATATCATTCAATATGTTTTAAAAAATCTTGTCCATATTTGGATCTTTGCCATTGCAAACTGCATCCTTTAGAGTAAAGGCTGTGTGCCTCATTGCCATTTGACTTTATTTATAATTACTGTCACATCTACTGAGGTAGAGTGAAAAACATTTTTACATGTCATTTTATACAGATCATTTAATTGCATCAGACCATTGAGGTAATGCAAGGAAAACAATAAAAATTCAGAAAAAGAAGATTGCACTTACAGAGAAAGTGCAGTGCAGGTAGACAATAACATGTAATGTCACAATGAAGTAGACTGTGAGATCAAAACTCCACCTTATACTAGTTGACTGTTCAATAGACTTATAACAGTGCCATAGATTGTGTCTTTGAGCCTCGTAGTATGTGCTTTCAGGCTTTTATATCTTCTGCCTGATGGGTGGGGAGAAGAAGAGAGAATGTCTGAGGTAGGTGGAATCTTTGATGCTATTAGCTGTATTACTGAAGAGCAAGAAGTGTAGACAGAGTCCATGGAGGGAGCAACACACACAAACTGTGGGAGGGACAGCTGAGTGGTGTCCACAACTTTCAGCTGTTGTGTGTGGTCACAGCAAGATTAGTTGTCATACCAAGCATTGATGCATCCAGTCAGGAAGCTTTCTATGGTGCAACAATGAAATTTGGGGTAGTTGAAGAGGACACGCAAAATTTCTTCAGTCTCCTGAGGAAGCAGAGACACTGGTGTGCATTCTTGGCCATGGTATCCGCATGCTTAGACTAGGATAAGTTAACAGTGATATTCATAGCAAGAGCATAAAGCTTTTAAATTATATTTAAAAGCTTTTAAATTGACATTTAAATTAACCTTCTATTCCTATGCAATGTCATGTTTCCCATGTCTGAGCATAGCTGTAAAAATTATAGAGGGTTATAATGCACTGGAATGCAGAGCAAACCCTGTATTCTGCTACCTTATGCTCTGTCCTCCTAACCACACATTCACATATAAAGCAGACAGCAATTCTCAAAGGTGAGCTGAGTATAGATTCAATTCTTGTCATTCCCTTAATATACCTATTAGATTAGTCGTAAAGAAAGTCATGCCAAATGTCTCCCTTCATAATAATCCCTGGACTAATGATCTTGAAACGTAAGTTCAAATTCCACGATGGTGTCTAGGAATTTATATTCAGTGAAATTAAATAAATCTGAAATAAATAAAGGCCTATGTGAGTAACAGTGTTCATGAAACAAATGCTTTATCATAAAAGGTCATCAGGCTCACTAACAGTTCTGAGAGAAGGAACCATCAATTGAAACCAGCCCCACAGCAATGTAGTTAATTTATAACTGCCCTCTGAAATGCCTTTGCAAATATCCAAGTTCACGTTTAATTATCATTCAACCACACATGAATACCCATGAATACAGCCAAACAAAGCAGCCTTCCTTTGGGGCCAAGAGGCAAAAACACATTACCAATATTCATATACAGCAGAAGGCACATATAGCACATATAAGATAACAAGTAATTATGTTGTTATCTTGAAGAGGGCAGAGCTTAGTTATGTTGGTGCTAAATGGTGACTCCTTTGCTTGCATCTTTGGAAACAGCTCTATTTCTATCTTTAATATCTCTATTTTTCCTCTTCAGGGTTCTTTTGAAGACCCTGAACAGGAGTTACATGCTGACTTTCGTCCTTTGCGAGAAAGGGACCCACTCTCAGGGTTTCACGACTGGTCATTATTCAACATGCCAAGGATGAGGCCTAAGCACTTAACTTGCCTTCAGAGGCCCAGGATCTTGTGGCTCTGGAGCCGGACGTTGTCCTGGCAGGAAATCGATGTGTCGTGGGAGTCGGAAGATCTCTGGCTCTGTGCCCAGAGACCTGAGATCTTCGGGCACAAAGCTCAGGAAAAGTGATGCAACGGCCTTTTAACATCATAAACTAGCAAGTTGTTTGTTATGTCTGTCTTCTCGCTGTGAAATGGAGACACCTTTTTCTTCCTTGATGATGAGAGGCGTTGAATGTGTAGATAGTCAGAAGCTTTTTCCCAGGGCTGACATGGCAAAAACAAGAGGGCACAGTTTTAAGGTGCTTGGAAGTAGGTACAGAAAAGATGTCAGGGGTTAGATTTTTTTTTTTACGCAGAGAGTGGTGAGTACATGGAATGTGCTGCCAGCAACGGTGGTGGAGGTGGATACGATTGGGTCTTTCAAGAGACTCTTAGATAGGTACATGGATCTTAGAAAAATAGAGGGCTATGGGTAACCCTAGGTAATTTCTAAAGTAAGTACATGTTCAGCACAGCATTGTGGGCTGAACGGCTTGTATTATGCTGTAGGTTTTCTGTGTTTCTACTAGGGAGAGACAGAGCCTGTGGTGTGTTGAATATTAGGTGAACAAGTTGTCTTAGGGGTACTGCAAGTCTGTGTCTTTCCTGCACACTTGAGTGCTCGGTGTTGGATGCCGATGCTTTTTTTTGCTAGTGGGGGGAGGGAGGATCGTTGCTTTGTTGCTGCTAATGTGTGGGAGGGAGGGCAGGGAAGGGAGTTGACTTTGGGGTTCTAACATTTAATTGTCATTCATTCGTTGGGGGCACTTCTCTGTTTTTGTGGATGGTTGCAAAGAAAAAGCATTTCAGGATATATATTGTATACATTGCTCTGACATTAAATGTACCTTTGAAACCTTTAAAGTAAAAAAAGTACAAACCCCAACTCCCGGAGTGACATGTCCTGTAAATTAATGGTGCATGGGTGTTACTTGTAAGAATGAGCAGTTCTGTGCCACCTACAGACACATGCACGCAATCCAGCTTGTCTTCCATTGAGCGAACACTGCATGGCTTGACTGCTGCAACAGTTAAGCCTGCAGCTTGGGAGTTAATCTTCACAACAACCAGGCCCACACAGCTTCTACTCATCTGTCTCACCAATAAACAAGGGAAATGGACTTGCTTCATTTTTGTATTACCAATGTCCAACAGTGATTACAAGAGAGTCATCCAAGACAGTCACTTGCTGTTCGACTGCGCACTGCGCACCAACTCCATTACTTTTCTCCAGCAGACAGTAACATGGTCTACATTGTCCAGCTACTTCATCAATTGAGTTTGGTTAAACATCCAGTTAAGAGATAATCACACTTGATTAATCACTTTAGATCTTGCCCATGTCTTGTAAAAGAATGAAAAACAGTTTGTTCCTTGTAGCCTTAAAGAGATCTGATTTTCCACTCCATAATCTACAAAATATGGTAACTCTACACAATTTTTTTTCTCAGCATGTTTCTTTAGATTATGGGCCTCCAATAAGGAATTCTTGCTATTAAATAACAGGGTGTGCGCATAATTACCTCATCAATATGCATTGGAGTTTTGTGCCTTGGGCTTACTCTATTTATTTAATGTATTGTCTACATTGATTTGCAGTTTTAAACTTTCTTGAAATGAAAAACCAAAAGCACAGACAATCCTCATTATCATTTAATTTATTTTAAGCTCTGTACATGTCCTCCCCAATTTATGAGCACCTATTGTATGTGCAGCCTGTACATATGAGTGAGGTTTTGGGACATCCGTAGAATGTACTTGCAGGCTGCTGTGGGTGGATAGGCATCTTTTGCAGTAGGAACTTGGCTTAGTGTATACCCAAAGTTCAAAAGTTCAAAGTAATTTTGATTATCAAAGTACATACAACTCTGAGATTCATTTTCCTGTGGGAATACTCCACAAATCTATAGAACTATAACCATAACAGGATCAATGAAATACCAAATAGAGTGTAAAATACAACAACCCACATTTCAGAATTGCAAGCAGTCCAGGTTACAATAATTTCACACAAACGAAACTGGGAGGACCTGTATCTATCTTATCAGTGGGTTCATATTAAATTTGTTATAGATCAATCATACTATCCGCACTATAAAATCACGACATCCACAATATCATGAAAAAAGTTTTCAGTCTTTACTGGAATATAGTTTTCTGACAAACATTAGTACTTGCTTCATGCAATTGTGTGAATAATATGCAAATATTAACATTTTGCTACCATCTGTCATATTCAGTCATACTCCTGTGTGGTCTGGTTTTGGATGTAATTGGTCATGTTGCAAGACTTGGTTGAGCACAGTGACATCAGATTGGCTAACTGTTTCCTTCAGCTCGGGCTTAGGCTGGTCTCACAAATGCAGGTAAAAAGTGCCCATTAAAAATGAAAAGAGAAGCAGATCAGTAGTATAAACAAGCTGGCAAAAAAAAAGAAAAACTATCAGCTATTAGGTACACACAGATTAAAATAACAGCAGTGAAACATTCTACACTATCCTAATATTGCCAGCTGGCTTTGTTCTTTCATTTCCATTCTTGAAAGCAATTTACTGTTTCAATGTAAAGGCCATGTATCAAAACTATGCCATTTCTGGTGTATCAGACTGTCAGTACAAGTATAATAATTTTACTTTTCACATTTTGCACGTTAAAAGATTTTCACAGATAACATCATTACAGAAGTTCTGGAAGCCATCAAACCTTCTGAATTATAGTCATAGCTTGCAGGATTCTTGTACAAATTGATAACAGTGACCTTATTAAGTGCTTCTGAAGTAGACTGGACGTAGAGTGGAAAACAAGAGTTACAAATAGCAATTGACATGTTGCAAAACCAGTGATACGCATTAGCAATTTATTTAACATTTAATATTCACAGGCAACATTAAAAAATAAATGTTATGTTATCAATAATTGAGAGCCAAAATATTTGCAAATATATTTAATAATTTTTCATTTAAGCAAGATCTTCAGATCAATTATTCTCATTCTCGCTTTTTCATCAGGTTACATTCCTAAGGTATCTACATTATACTCCATCCCCTGTTTGATTAAGTATACCACTGGATTAATTAAAAATCTAGCCAAGCTAATTAACTTGCTTCAGTAAGAGGAGGCTAATATATTCAGCTGGACCAGAATATATTTTATCACGATATGTCTCAAAATGGCTTAAATGACCAAGCTTTGGTAGATTATTCTAAAACTTTATTTTCTTTCTGGGACCTTTGTTAAAATAAATTTATTTGAAGGATCAGACATCATTAACATGAGCAATACTTATTGCCTATCCCTAAACATCTTTGAGAAGGTAGTGGTCAGCTTAATTCTTGAATTGCGACAGTCTTTTCGATAGCAGTTCTTTTGCTGTATTGTGGAAGGAAGAGATATAAGCTTTAACAATGAAGGAACACTTGGTAAATTCTCAGTAAAAATGGTGTCTATCTTGGAGAGGAATCTGCAGAGATGCTGCTTCCATGTGCCTGGCAATATTTTAACCATATTACTGACGTGTCATGTGGTTGGTGGATAATTGGTGTTGAGTCGTTACAGCAAAACCAGCCTCAGACACACACACACACATTCATGATTAAGAGTATTGTGCTCATTCCTCACTTTTCCCCTCTGTGCAACTCCTAGCTTTGCTGCTATTACAATTATACCAGTAAAAAAAAATTCTAAAGACAAAATGGTCCTGATACAGAGAAAAATAATGCATTAAGGAGTTGGAGCTGGAAATGGATGAACTCCAGATCCTTTTGGGGGGGGGGGCGCTGAAGTGGTGATAGATAGATAGATAGAACGTACAGAGAGGTAGTTACACCCAAGGTGCAAGACACAGTTAACTAGGCGACAGTCAGGAAGGGGAAAGGGGTTAAGAAACCCACTGCAGAGTACCCCTGTGGCCAACCCCCTCAACAACAGGTATTTGGATACTGTTGGTGCGGATGACCTAACAGAGAAAAGTCACAGTGAACAGGGTCTCTTGCACTGAGACAGACAGGAAGGGAGTAGAAGAGGCATGCTGTGGTGATAGGGGAGTGGACAGGAGGTTCTGTGGGCGAGAACAAGATTCCTGGATGGTAGGTTGCCTCTCGGGTGCCCGGGCCTGGGATATCTTGGATCGAGTCTTCAACATCCTTAAGTGGGAGGGTGAACAGCTAGAAGCCATGGTCCATGCAGGAAGCAATGACATGGGTAGGTCGAGTGACAAGTTTCAGCATAGTGAAATCAGGGAGTTAGGTGCCAAGTTTAAGGGCAGGACCTCCAGGGTTGTGATCTCAGGAATGCTGCCCATGCCACATGCTAGTGAGGCTAGAACTAGGAAGATTATACAGTTTAATACGTGGGTAAGGAGTTGGTGTAGGAAGGGCGGCATAAGATTTTTACATCATTCTTCTCTCTTCCAGGGAAGATGGAAGGTGTACAGAAGGAACAGCTTGCAGCTGAACTGGAGGGGTCTAATATCCTAGTGGGAAGGTTTGTTGATGCTGCAGGGTGGGGTTTACAGTAGAGTTGCAGGGGGATGTGAACCAGAGCACCAGAACAGTTAGTGGAGAGGTTGTGGAGACAGATGTTGTGGTGCAGAGGAGATTTACAAGTATATTGCCTGGATTGGGGAGCACGCCTTATGATAATATGTTGAGTGAACTCGGCCTTTTCTTCTTGGAGAGGCGGAGGACGAGAGGTGACCTGATAGAGGTGTATAAGATGATGAGGGGCATTGATCGTGTGCATAGTCAGAGGCCTTTTCCCAGGGCCGAAATGGCTGCCACAAGAGGACACAGGTTTAAAGTGCTTGGAAGTTGATACAGAGGAGATGTCAAGGGCAAATTTTTTTACACAGAGAGTGGTGAGTGCTTGGAATGGGCTGCCGGCAATGGTGGTGGAGGCGGATATGATAGGGTCTTTTAAGAGAATCCCGAATAGGTACATGGAGCTTAGAAAAATAGAGGGCTATGGGTAACCCTAGGTAATTTCTAAAGCAAGTACATGTTCAACACAGCATTGTGGGCCGAAGGGCCTGCATCTTGCTGTAGGTTTTCTTTGTTTCTATATTTCTATGCTTCTATGTTGGTAAGAACTCAGATAAAGTTAGGAATCAAAAGGTTGAGCAGGGTGCAACTGGTGTCCTAAGCTGCATATGTTTCAATGCAAGAAGGAATGACGGATAACAATGCTGAAGATGCAGTAGCTGGTACACAAACAGAGGCAATATGTAGTGAGGATGGGCTTTTGATTGGGCAAAATTGCAGTCAGCAGGTGAGCTGCAACGTAAACGGTGGACAAAATTGGAAAGGCGGAATACAGGACCAAAGATGATGAATCTGAATGCACTCAGTACACAGAATGAGGTGGATGAACTTGCAGTACACTTGCAGATTAGCAGGTATGATTTTGTAGGCATCATAGTTGAAAGATTATTGCTGAGAGCTTAATGTCACAGGATATACATTGTATCAAAAGGATAGGTAGGAAGGCAGAGGGGGCAGAGTTGATCTGCTGGTAAAAAAATAAATCAAGTCATTAGAAAGAGGTGAGCATAAGGTCAGACGGTGTTGAATCATTGTGGATAGAGCTAAGGGAATGCAAGAGTAATGATGCACTATCAATAACTCCAAAAGACTGGAAGTAGAGTAAATAATGAAAGGCTTTTATTAGCAGTAAAATGGAGCACGTCCATGCTGGATGACCGCCCTGGACTGTGGGAGGAGCAGTGACACAATCGCCTTTATCCAGGGGTCTGTGGGAGGAGCCACAGGAGCAGTCAGCAGAGGGGCGTGTTCAGACAGGTCTACATGGTTTACCACAAGTAAAAAGATCATGAAAGAAGTTGTAATCCAACTGCCAAACAGTAGTAAGGATACATCCTAGAAATTACAATGAGAGATCGAAAATTCATGTCAAAAGGGAAATATGACAATAGTCATGGGGGACTTAAAATATGCAGTTAGATTGGAAAAATCACATTGGTGCTGGATTACAAGAGGGACAGTTTCTCGAGTGCCTGTGAGATGGCTCTTTAAAGCAGCTTGTGGTTCAGCCCACTAGAGGATCAACTAACACATACAAAATGCTAGTGGAACACAGCAGGCCAGGCAGCATCTATAAGGAAAAGCGCTGTCGACTTTTCGGGCCGAGACCCTTCGTCAGGACTAACTGAAAGGAAAGATACTAAGAGATTTGAAAGTAGGAGGGGGAGGGGGAAATGCAAAATGATAGGAGAAGACCAGAAGGGAAGGGATGAAGATAAGAGCTGGAACAGTGATTGGCAGAAGTGATACAGAGCTGGAGAAGGAAAAGGATCATGGGACAGGAGGCCTAGCGAGAAAGAAAGGTGGAGAGGAGCAACAGAGGGAGATGGAGAACAGGCAGAGTGATGGGCAGAGAGAGAGAAAAAAACAAACAACTAAATATGTCAGGATGGGGTAAGAAGGAGAGGAGGGGCATTAACGGAAGTTAGAGAAATCAATGTTCATGCCATCAGGTTGGAGGCTACCCAGCCGGTATATAAGGTGTTGTTCCTCCAACCTGAGTGTGGCTTCACCTTGACAGTAGAGGAGGCCATGGATAGACATATCAGAATGGGAATGGGACGTGGAATTAAAATGTATGGCCACTGGGAGATCCTGCTTTCTCTGGCAGACAGAGTGTAGGTGTTCAGCAAAACGGTCTCCCAGTCTGCGTCAGGTCTCACCCATATATAAAAGGCCATACCGGGAGCACCGGACGCAGTATACCACACCAGCTGACTCACAGGTGAAGTGTCGCCTCACCTGGAAGGACTGTCTGGGGCCCTGAATGGTGGTGAGGGAGGAAGTGTAAGGGCAGGTGCAGCACTTGTTCCGTTTACAAGGATAAGTGCCAGGAGGGAGATTGATGGGAAGGGATGGGGGGGACGAGTGGACAAGGGAGCCGTGTAGGGAGTGATCCCCGTGGAAAGCAGAAAGGGGGGGGAGGGAAAGATGTGCTTGGAGGTGGGATCCCATTGGAAGTGGCTGAAGTTACGGAGAATTATACGTTGGATCTGGAGGCTGGTGGGGTGGTAGGTGAGGACAAGGGGAACCCTATCCTGAGTGGGATGGTGGGCGGATGGGGTGAGGGCAGATGTGCGGGAAATGGGAGAGATGCATTTGAGATATCAGTAGATAAACCATCTTCAGAGATGGAGACAGAAAGATCAAGAAAGGGGAGGGAGGATCAACAATTTTGGATTGGGTGTTGTGCAACGATCCAGAATTGATGAGCGAGCTTAAGATAAAAGAACCCTTAGGGGCAAATGATCATAATATGATCAATTTCACCCTGAAATTTGTGAAGGAGAAACTAAAGTCAAATGTGTCAGTATTACAGTGGAATAAATGGAATTACAGAGGCATGAGAGTGGAGCTGACCGGAATTGATTGGAAAAGAACACTGGCAAGGATGATGGGAGTTCAGCAATGCTTAGAATTTCTGGAAGTAATTCGGAAGGTACAGAATATATACACCCCAAAGAGGAAGAGGTACTCTAAAGGAAAGATAACTCAGCTGTGGCTAACAAGAGTAGTCAAAGCCAACATAAAAGCCAAAGTGAAGGCACATAACAGAGCCTTTTCTGTTGGCTGCCGGTGATTAGTGATGTTCCACAGAGGTCTGTGTTGGGACCAATTCTTTTTACGTTATAAGTCAATGATTTGAATGATGGAATTGATGGCTTTTTTGCAAGTTTGCAGATGATATGAAGATAGGTGGAGGCGCAGGTAGTTTTCAGGAAGTAGAGAGGCTATAGAAAAACTTAGATTAGGATGGGGGACAAAGAAATGGAAACTAGAATACAGTGCTGGGAAGTGTATGGTGTTTGGTAGAAGAAATGAAAGAGTTGACTACAGTATATATTAAATGGAGAGAAAATACAAAAAACTGAGATGCAAAGGGATTCGGAAGTGCTTATGCAGGATACTCTAAAGGTTAACTTGCCGGTTGAGTCTGTGATGAAGAAGGTAAATGCAATGTTAACATTTATTTCAACACAAATAGAATATAAAAGCAAGGATGTAATGTTGAGACTTTATAAAGCACTGGTGAGGCTTCGCTTGGAGCATTGTGAACTGTTTTGTGCCCCTTATCTTAGAAAGGACGTGCTGAAACTAAGGAGTTCCTATAATTCACAGTTTTTTTTCTATTATTATATATTGTATTGTACTGCTGCCACAAATTCAATGCATTTCACTATATATGCCGGTGATATTAAACCTGATTCTGATTCTGAGTTCTGCTTGCTGCACTATAAGAAGAGAATGATTAAGGTAGAGAAGATGCAGATAAAATTCACAAGAGTTGTTGCTGGTATGGAATAATTTGAGTTATAAGGAGAAGCTAGTTAATCTAGGATTATTTTCACTAGCAAAGAAGGTCGAAGTGAACTCATTTTGCCCCCCATGATTTTATAAACTTCTTTACAGAGTGAACTTAAAAAGTTTGTAAAATCATTGGGGAAAAGATAAGGTCATATTCTTTTTTTTCCCAAGGGAGGTGAGTCTAAGACAAGCAGGGAAATGTTTGTGAAGATGGAAAGAATTGAAGAGGACCTCTTGGCATGATTTTCACATAGAGGTTGTGAGTGTATGAATGAACATTTAAAGAAAGTGATAGAGATAGGTACAATTTCAATGCTTAAAGGACATTTAGCCAGGTATATAGACAAGAAGGGTTTGAAGAGAAATGTGTCAAATGCATGTAACTGGAGTTAGTTCAGGCATGGACAAGATGAACCAAAGGGCCTCTTTCTGCATGCTATAACTCTAAAATTTGCAACACGGAATCTGAATTTAAAGAGCAGATAAGAAAAGTGAGGTGGACACCAGCATGAACTGAGGATGAGAACAGTATTATGTAAGTTGATGGTTGGGCTGCCAAGAACTGAAAGGGTCAAAATGTTGACACAATCCAAAGGAACATTTATATTCAGGTTGAATTGATAGATAAATTGCAGAGTGATGAGTGTTTAATGAGTGGAGACACTTTGACAGATATGAAGATGGGATGTGGAAAACACACAGTTTTCATATGAAATTTCAGTGTTTTCTTGCGTGCCGTATTTAAGAGATGGTAGAGTGGAATGGTGTAAAGAGTTTAAGAAGACAACATGAGACTCTTGCAAGTGCTAGATTCTGGAGCAATAAAACAAATCATTGGTGGAACTCAATGGTTTGAGCAGCAACAGGTCCTGATACACGTTCTCACCCTGAAATACTAACTATTCCATTCCCTCTACAGATGCTGCTTCAGCCATGCGATTTAGTAAGACCTATAGTGGTTATAAAACGATAAAAATCCCAAAGATTGCTAGAACAACAAGCAAGGCCGTTAAGGAAATATATATTTTTTGGTGTACGGGAAACCTTGGCATTTTATTTCATGTCATTAAACTTAGCTTAAGAAATAAGAAAGACAAAATACAATGTGCTTAGGTAATTCTAAAATACCACTACTTAGGGATGACTCCTCAGGCAAGTGTTTGTAAGTTTGAGAGGAAGTATGATATATACAAAACATAGGGAAAGTTAGAGAGCAGAAAGCCTATTTGATCTCTCCCTCTGGTACATTAACTTTCTCATCTTGCTATTCAATAGCATGCGGAGCAAGTAGGCCTTATGACATTCTGGCTAATGGGGACAATGTCTTTTTAGCTAACACTTTCACCCTCCTGCTGGTGAAATTATTCTTCACTGTAATCAGTTAGGTTTTACCAGCAGGAAGGCAAACCTTGAAAGCATAGAGTCACTTTTAAACTGAAATTCAATATTGGACTGATTTGGACTAAAATAAGTGGAAGCCATTTGCCCTTCCCTGGAGTTTATAAAATAAGATATATTGATTAGTTCCCTGCAGCAATGCCCAATGTTTCACAGTGGCGTATCTTTTATTCAATTTCTACAATTTCCTTTCTACAATGACCATGGATATTTACATCATCTGGCCCTCCAGAATATAACCATCAAATTTTCAAAGCAAGCCAAACTTCTATCGATTTTTAACCCATGTTTTGTCTTAATCAAAGCAGAATACATCAGAAAGAGCTTACATTTTTATAGGCCTTCCGTTATCTTTGAACATGCTGAAGTAGATTAAAATAAATGGTCAATTTTAAAAGTCAAGTTTGCATAAAGAGTAAGTAAATAACCATTCTAGTGTTATTGAATAAAAGAGAAATATTGGCCTGGACTATATTGGCCTGGACTATTCCTCTGTCTTCAAAATGCGTAACAGAATTTCTATGTCCATCTGAGATCAGTTTGCAAAACATACCTCAAAACATTACTGCTACATTGAATATCCAATAGCTGAGGTGTGGAAGTCTGAAATAAAAACATTAAGTTAGATTAATTTTACTCATTAATCACACTTACTTTGACACCTACAGTGAAATACATTGTTCGCATTAGCAACCAACATAATCTGAGGCTGTGCTGGGGGCAAACAGCAGGCGTCACTATACAGTACATTCTGGTGCCAACATAGCATGCCCACGATGTTCAGCAGAACACACACACCCAACATACAACAAACAGCAAGAACAAAACAAACCCCTTTCTAAAACACACCTACTGACAGCCCCAGGACAGGCCATCTCCGAGCCTTTGACCTCCGGATCACAACCCCGGACTTTCAGACATCAGGCCTACAGCTTCCATACTCGCTGAATCAAGAGCTTTAACCTTCGGGCCTCAACATCAGGAATCTCTAGCCTTGGGCTTCAACCCCAGATCTCAGGACTCATCAACCTCAGGGATCACCAGTCCAAGTCTTTAGGGCCTCACAGATCTTGGTACTCAGACTTCCATCCTCCGGAACTGCTGGCACACTGACCTGAATTCCCACCTCCAGGTCAATCACCCCAGCACTTCCTTTATTGTCCCTGAACTCTCACTCCCCTCATCCATCTAACATGAAAAATTCAGCAGGTCAGGTAATATATGTGCAGAAATAGAAACTGTTTCAGGTCATCCAACAGAAACTTATTATATTGGTGAGACCCGACGCAGACTGGGAGACCGTTTCACTGAACACCTACGCTCTGTCTGCCAGAGAAAGCAGGATCTCCCGGTGGCCACGCATTATAATTCCACGTCCCATTCCTATTCTGATATGTCTATCCATGGCCTCCTCTACTGTCAAGATGAAGCCACACTCAGGTTAGAGGAACAAAACCTTATATACCGGCTGGGTAGCCTCCAACCTGATGGCATGAACATTGACTTCTCTAACTTCCATTAATGCCCCTCCTCCCCTTCTTACCCCATCCCTGATATATTTAACTTTTTCCCCCTCCTTTTTTTCTCTCTCTTTCTGCCCATCACTCTGCCTGTTCTCCATCTCCCTCTGGCGCTCCCCTCCCCCTTTCATTCTCCCTACGCTTCCCGTCCCATGATCCTTTCCCTTTTCCAGCTCTGTATCCCTTATGCCAATCACCTTTCCAGCTCTCAGCTTCACCCCACCCCTCCGGTCTTCTCCTATCATTTTGCATTTTCCCCTCCCCTCCTACATTCAAATCTCTTACTATCTTTCCTTTCAGTTAGTCCTGACGAAGGGTCTTGGCCCGAAACGTCGACAGTGCTTCTCCCTATAGATGCTGCCTGACCTGCTGCATTCCACCAACATTTTGTGTAAATAATTAGCTGTCAGTTATATGAAAAAATATGTTAATTGCATGTGTCATTATAAATGATGTGGTTGCCTCGCTTAAAGTAAACTGAAACTAGACCCATATTCTTTGATTCGTGTGTCTTCCTTTGAATTAGTTCATTGTTTTGAAGTTCAAAACGTAACATTGATGATGACATATTTTAAAACAAATCTGAGATGCTTACACACTGTTAAACGCAGCAAGATTTTTGAAATAAAGTAAAATGCAGTGGGAGCATCAGTGAATAAAAAGACACCACAGCACGTGGAGAAATGGTCGAGTTTAAACCAAAAACAGCTAAGCATGTTCTTTGGAAGGGAAAGCATGGTCGAGTTTTTTTTTTAAGGCAGTAAATGGTAGAATTCAGGGTTCATATACGAGTGACACAAATCATTAAAAAAATCAGAAATGGCTAGATACATCAGAAAGATTGACCAGTTTGATTAGGCAGTAGGTAACTAGCTAATGTATAATGAACTATTGGAGCAGTACTTTGAAGCAAATGAAATAGCCAAAGAAAAGCGAGTGCCAATTTTGCCTAGTGAACTAGGTTTAAAGCCAGTTTGCTTTGGAGTTAGATTACTCCAACCAAACCATCAGAAATGAGCTTTGCTGCTATTCTAAAGGTGGTGTAGGAACACTTAGAACCAAAACCAATGTTGATTGCAGACCATTTAAAGTTTCATACGCGGAATCAAAAAGAAGGGGAGTCCATTTCAGCATACATGGCGGAATTGAAGAGATCGTCTGAGCATTGTCAGTTCCATAATGGGATTAATGATACAGTAAGAAATCATTTAGTTTGTGGAGTCTTAAAAGAAAGTGTTCAGAAATGGCTCCTAACTGAAGCACAATTTATGTTTAAAGGGCTGGTGCAGAGAGAGATGCAATTGTCTTGCAGTCAGGAATAAAAGTGAGTATGAACAAAACTGAAGCATCTAGACAGAAACCAGTTTGGCCAAGCAAATTGTGTTACGGTTGTTGCAGAAGTTCACATACACTGAACAAATGCAGATTTAAAAGCAAAACTTGTAGAAGATGGAACAAAGTTGATCACACACAAAGAGAAGACTAAAATAAATCAACTAATCTGGAAGACAAAAAGTTTAAAAAGTCAAGTTGCAGTTTCAAAAAGAAACACTAAATACACTAAACTGAAGCCTGCAGATACCAGCTAAGAACTTATACTGGAGAAAAGATAATACCAGTAGGAATGACATTTGTGGCTGTGAAATACAACAACCAACAAGCTACATTGAGGTTATATGTAGTAGAACAGAAAGATTGGGGGTGTGATTGGCTGAGACAACTACAACTAGATAGGAGATCCATCCATAATTTGTGTGCTATGAAGCCATATGAAAGCGTGTTGGATAAGGTCATTACTATCTCCATGCCAAGCACCATGGACTGCTCCCCAACAAAAGGACAAACAGGTGTTGGTGCCAACCTCTTTAGTTTTAGTATAAACCAGTTTTTAAGAGTATAAACCAGTATAAACCTGTTTTAACCAGTATAAACTGCTTTTAATGGTTTTTAACCAGTATAAACCGGTTTCAACCAGATTTAAAAAGTATAATGGTTTTAACCAGTATAATCCAGATTTGACTGGTTTTAACCAGTTTAAACAGGTTTTAAGCATATAATCCGGTTTTGACTGGTTTTAACCAGTTTAAACAGGTTTTAAGCAGTTTAATCTGGTTTTGACCAGTTTTAACCAGTTTAAACTAGTTTAGTTTTTAACCAGTATAAACTGGTTTTGACCAGTTTTAACCAGTATAATCCGTTGACCGGTTTTAACCAGTTTAAACCAGTTAAGACCGGTATTAACCTGTTTAAACCAGATTAAACCGCTTTTAACCAGTAGAAGCTGGTTTTGATCGGTTTTAACCGGTATAATCCGGTTTTGACCGGTTTTAACCAGTAGAAACCGGTTTTAATCAGTATAATCCAGTTTTGACCGTTTAACCAGTGTAATCCGGTTTTGACGTTTAACCAGTTTAAACCAGCTTAGACTGGTTTAAACCCGATTAAACCATTTAACCACTTTTAACCAGTATAAACTGGTTTTGACTGGTTTTATAGTATAATCCGTTTAACTAATCTGGTTTTAACCAGTATAAACTGGTTTTGACCGGTTTTAATCAGTATGATCCGGTTTTGACTGGTTTAAACCGGTATAACCCGCTTTTAACCAGTAGAAACCTGTTGAACCAGTATAATCCTGTTTTGACTGGTTTTAACCAGTTTAAACTGGTTTTGACCAGTTTTAACCGGTTTAAATCGTTTAACCAGTTTAATCCGCTTTTTACCGGTTTTAACCAGTTTAAACCGGTTGAAAAACACTAACCAGGAGAAAACGGTTTTAACCAGTATAATCCGGTTTTGACCGGTTTCTAACCAGTTTTAACTGCTTTTAATCAGTATAAACCGGTTATAGTGGTTAAAACCGGTCAAAACTGGTTTCTACTGGTTAAAAGTGGTTTAAATTGATTTAAACTGGTTAAAACCAGTCAAAACCTGAGTAACTGGTTAAAACCAGTTTAAACTGTTTAAAACTGGTCAAAACCGGATTATACTGGTTAAAACCCAAAACTCTAGTGAGCTAAATGCACCTTCGGAAGATCAAGATGCACAAAGT
The DNA here is from genome assembly GCF_030144855.1 of Hypanus sabinus. Lineage (NCBI taxonomy): Eukaryota > Metazoa > Chordata > Chondrichthyes > Myliobatiformes > Dasyatidae > Hypanus > Hypanus sabinus. Next base: position 40,367,418 of record NC_082719.1, on the reverse strand, counting down.
AGAAGATGAAAAAGGAAGGTGGCTACCACTATCAGTTCCACTTCCTACAGTCTTAGAATCAACTCCACGAACACCACAGTGCAGGCCCCAGAAAATTAGGTTGTTTTTACTGCCACAAGTGGCTAAAAGTATGGCTCGCTAAAAGTAAGAACATAAGATGTAGGAGTAGAGTTAGGCCATTTGGTTTACTGAGTCTGCTCTACCATTTCATCATGTCTGCATCCATTTTCCCTTTTAACCCCTATCTCCTGCCTTTTCCCTATACCCCTTTATGTCCTGAAAAAAAAGTATATTCAAGTCAAAAGTAAGGACAGTAAGTGTGGGGAGATCCAGCCTTGGATAACTAAAGAAATAAAAGATAATATCAAATTAAAAGCTTAATTTAATTTAAAATTAAAAGTCACAAAGAGTAGTGGGAAACTGGAGGATTGGAAAAACTTTAAAAAGCAACAGAGAACAACCAAACAAAAAATAAGGTAAGGGAAAATAGAGCATGAAAGTAAATTAGCACAAAATATAAAAACAGATAGCAAAAGTTTCTATAACTATATAGCGGAATAGGGTGGCGAAAGTCAACGTAGGTCCCTTGGAAGACGATGAAGGGAAATTGATATTGGATGATAAGGAGATGGTCGAGGCATCTACGGTGGAGGACGTCTAATATGCCAAAGAAGGATGTTATGGACGAGGTGGGAGGTGAGGACCTCGATAAAATCACAGTCACTAAAGAGACAGTGATGAGAAAACTAGAGAGCCTGAAGGTAGATAAGTCCTCTAGTCCTGATGGGATGCATCCCAGGGTGCTGAAGGAATTGGTGGAGGTTATAGTAGACGCGTTGGTAATCATTTATCAAAACTCTCTAGACTCTGGCAGGTCCCGGCAGATTGGAAGACAGCAAATGTCACGCCACTTTTTAAAATAGATATAGGCAAAAGACAGGCAACTCTAGGCCATTTAGCTTAACATCTGTAGTCGGGGAAAATGCTTGAAGTTGTCATTAGGAAGAAATAACAAAACATTTAGAAAGGAATGGTTCCATTAGACAGATGCAGCATGGATTCAGAAAGGGCAAGTCCTGTTTGACAAACTTACTGGAGTTCTTTGAGGGCATAATGAGTGCAGTGGATAGAGGGGATGTCGTACACTTAGAATTCCAGAAGGCATTTGATAAGGAGCCGCACAAGAGACTAATAAATAATATATGGATGCATGGAGTTGGAGGAAGTGTATTGGCATGGATAGTGGATTGGTTAACCAATAGAAGGCAGAGAGTTGGTATAAATTGGTGTTCCTCCGGTTGGCAGTCAGTGGTGAGTGGAGTGCCACAGGGGTCGGTGCTGGGCCCACAGCTGTTTACCATTTACATTGATGATTTGGAAATGTAAGGAGAGATTGAGTCACCTGGGACTATACTCTCTGGAGTTCAGAAGAATGAGAGGGGATCTTATAGAAACATACTACATTTTGAAAAGGATAAATAAGATAGAAGTAGGAAAGTTGATCCCATTGGTAGGTGAGATTAGAACTGAGGGACATTGCATCAAGTTTCAGGGGAGAAGATTTAGGACGGAGATGAGGAGGAACTGTTTTTCCCAGAGAGTGGTGAATCTGGAGTTTTCTGCCCAGGGAAGCAGTTGAGGCTTCTTCACTAAATATATTTAAGAAACAGTTAGAAAGGTTTTTACATAGTAAAGGAATTAAGGGTTATGGAGAAAAGGCAGGTAGATGGAGCTGAGTTTACGGACAGATCAGCCATGATCTTATTGAATGGTGGGTCAGGCTCGATGGGCTAGATGGTCTACTCCTGCTCCTGTTTCTTATGTTCTTAATCAAGAATCTATCAACCTCTGCCTTAAAATTTCATAAAGACTTGGCTTCCACAATTTCCCATGGCAACAAATTCCCCAGATTCACTGCTCTCTGGCTAAAGAAATTCCTCCTTATCTCTATTCTAAAAGGACGCCCCTCTATTCTGCAGCTGTCCTACATTGGTCCTCAACTCGTCCACCACAGGAATCAGTTTCTTCACATGTGCTCTATCAAGGCCTTTCAATATTTGGTTGGTTTCAATTAGGTCACCCCTCATTCTTCTGAATTCCAGTGAATACAGGCCCAGAGCCATCAAACGCTCTTCAAATGACAAACCATTCAATCCTGGAATCATTTTTATGAACCTTCCTTGAACACTGTACAGTGTCAGTACATCCTTTATAAGATAAAGGGTTCAAAACTGCTCACAGTACTCCAGGTGAGGTCTCACCAGTACTTTATGAAACCTCAAACTTATATCCTTGCATTTTATTCCGGTTCTCTTGAAATGAATGCTAACATTGCATTTGCCTTCCTCACCATAGATTCAATCTGAAAATTAACCTTTAGGGAATCCCTCACAAGGACTCTCAAGTCCTCTTACACCTCAGAATTTTGAAATATCCCTCCATTTAGAAAATAGTCAACCTTTTCATTTCTTCTACTAAAACTCAAAAGTGCTTACCCTTCCACATTTCTTTGTATCATCAGCAAACTTTGCAACAAAGCTATCAAATTCATTATCCAAGTCATTGACATATAACGTAAAAAGGAAGATATCCCACTAGTCAAACAGAAAAGGCTCCCTTTATTGGTACTCTTTGTCTTCTGCCAATCAGCCCTGCTTTATCCATACTAGTATCTTTCCTGTAACACCATGGGCTCTTAATTTGTTAAGCATCTTCATGTGTGCCACCTTGTCAAAGGCCTACTGAAAATTCAAGTACACAACATACACCAATTCTCCTTTATTTATCCTGCTTGTTATCTCTTCAAAGAATTACAAAAGATTTGTCAGGCAAAATTTTCCCTTAAGGAACTTATACTGACTAAGGCATATTTTATCATGTGCCTCCAAGTACCCTGAAATTATATACTTAACAAACAACTTCAGCATCTTTCTAACCACTGTAATCAAACTAAGTTTCCTTTCTTCTGCCTCTCTCTCTTCTTGAATAGTGGAATTACAATTGCGATTGTCCAGTCCTCCAGAACAATTTGAGAATCTAGTGATTGTAGAAAGATCATTACCAATGCCTCCATGATCTCTTCAGCCACCTCTTTCAGAACCCTGGGTTGTACATCATCTGGTCCAGGTGACTTATCCTTTCAGTTTCCCAAGAATCTTCTTGCTAGTAATAGCAACTTCACACACTTCTATCCCTTGACACTCTTGAATGTCCTGCATACCGCTATTCTTCCACAGTGAAAACTGTTGCAAAGTACTTATTCTGTTCATTCGCCATTCCTTGACCCTCATTACTACCTCTCCAAAATTGGTTCCAGTGGTCCGATATCCACCCTCGCATCTCTTTTACACTTTATGTATCTGAAGAAACTTTTGGTATCCTCTTTAATATTATTGGCTTGCTTACTTTCATTCTCCATCTTTTCATTCTTAATGACTTTTTTCATTGGTTTCTAAAAGCTTCTCAATCCTCTAACCTCCTGCTAATTTTTGCTTTATTATATGCCCTTTCTTTGTTTTTTATGGTGGCTTTGACTTCCCTTGTTAGACATGTCATCTTGTGTCATCTTGCCTTTAGAATACTTCTTTTTTTTTGGGATGTATCTATCCTGTGTTGTCCAAAATGCTTCTAGAAATTCTAGCCATTGCTGCTCTGCCATCATCTCTGCCAGCGTTCCTTTCCAATCCATTCTGTTCAACTCCTCTCTCACGCCTCTGTAATTCCCTTTCCTCCACTGTAATACTGATACATCTGACTTTATCTTCTCCTTCTCAAATTTCAGCATGATTTTGATCATATCATGATCACTTACCATTAAGGCTTTTTTACCTAGAGCTGTCTGATCAATTCCATTCATTGCACAGCAATCAAACCAGAATCCCTGGGGGCTCAAACATGTGCTGCTCTGAAAAGCCATCTTGCGTGCATTCTAGAAGTGCTGCTTCTTGGGATCCAGCACCAATCTGTTTTTCCTAATCTATCTGTACATTGAAATCCCTATGCCTATTGTAACATTGCCAAGATGAAGTGACACCCATATTTCACACTCCCCATGTTTTCTCTGGGATAATTTAATGTTTTAAACTTACAAAACATAACAGTGCCTGATTTGCTGAATTCTCTGCTTCAAATGAAGCATCAGTGTGAATTATCTAAAAAACTTTCCAGTGTAACTCTTGAATCTTGGGCCTTCTGATTCAGATGCAATATAAATAATATTGAACAAAACTTAATCATCATGATACAATTCTACATGCACCTACTATTAACAATGACAGAATGTGAAAAGAGCAAACGTAAATGGGTATGAAAGGACTAGAAGTTATTAGCAGATGGTGTTCACATAATTACTTTTCTTCTTCCATTATCTTTGATCTGGATTTCCATACATAATTGAATTGATTATTGAATTATTGACTACTGAATTGACTTTATTTCTTACATCCTTCACATACGTGAGTAAAAATCTTTACGTTATGTCTCTGTCTGAATGTGCAATGCATGTTATAGTAATTTATAATAAATAGTATATACAGTAAGATATACAACAGAACAGTCAGTATAGCTCAGAAATGCAGTTGAGTCAGTGTAAATTACTCAGTCTGATGGCCTGGTGGAGGAAGTTGTCTCAGAGTCTGTTCATCCTGGCTTTAATGCTACAGTACCATTTCCTAGATGGTAGCAGCTGGAACAATTTGTGGTTGGAATGACTTTCAGGCTGTTTTTTATGTACCTCTCAGTGTAAATGTCTTGAATAGTGGGAATTTCACATCTACAGATGGGCTGGGCTGTCCACATCACTCTGCAGTGTCCTGTGATTGAGGGAAGTACAGTTCCCATACCAGGCAATGATGCAGCCAGTCAGGATGCTCTCAATTGTGCCCTTGTAGAAAGTTCTTAGGATTTGGGGACTCATGCCAAACTTCTTCAACAACTCCTTTATTGGTATTCTGTATTTGATTCTCCAAGAATACTCACTTTCAATCATATGGACAATAGCCTTCAAGTAAAATTAATCTCTCCATCCTCACAGGCATATTGTACTTACCTGAAATTTAGGTTATATATTTCTCATTTAGTGAAATGAATAGGGTGGGAATCTTGTGTATCAAGCAAATTAATTTCTAAACTGTAGTTCCAAGTTTTTTTTTCTGAACTCAGTCTTTTTTGGCATATTACTTTGAGTGAGAGTAACAAACATTTAAAGTTCAAACGTTTATGAAATTTTAGATCTTTGAGAAAAAATGCTGACAGAGACACAATTTGTGATAATTGCTCTTCATGCTCAACATTCAAGAACTACTTCAGTGAAGAAGAATCTTGTGTAAGAATGAAGAATAGCCATACGTTTGCTGCACTTTCTCATGCATTGCAGGACTCCCTATTTTACATAATCTAGATTGCAATTCAAAATTAATGACTCACAGAACTTAAAATATTGAATCGCTCAATTATGTAAATTTTATGCCACACTGAGCCAGCAAATTGGTCTGAATATATATATAAAACAGTCACACAATGAGATCATACACAGCTAAATTGTCTAAACAGCATATTAGGTCAACACAGCAGGCAGAAGCCTTGAATCAGTACATTTAAATGGATTCCTAAAGCCTTACACTTTATTTGGGGCTTGAGTTAGTGAAGATCTCACTACACAGATTTTCCAAATGGAGCTTCTAGGATACAAGAATTTTATAATTATTATTCAGTGAAGTGAAAGCCACTGTATTTTTAATTAAATATGAGCATTTTTGTAATGGAGAGGTCAGACAATTTAAGCACAATCTCAAGTAGGAGAGAGGTCAAAGGCAAGTTTGCTAGTTTGGAAGGGAATGAAGAAGGAGAGACAGAAGATCTCTGGCCAAGAGAGTCTATTCTCGAAGATTATTCTGTTAGCATCAATATTATCTGTGAATCAATGTCTTCAGAGGCTGATGTTCAAAGTAAACGGTCACAAAGATCTGCCTCCTCGTACAGATAAATCTCCAATCACACTCACTGCCAAATGATACTTCTCAAATGTTGAAATATTCATCTCACAACAGTGTTGACAAAATGGCAAGACAATCACAGCAATTTGAGTTGCAAAGATTATGCAAATTCATGCCCAACAATAACAGGTACCAACAAGAGGATGTCTGCTTTAATTTTCTACAACGTGACTATTTCCCACTCACTTGAAACGTTTTTGGAATCACCAATGAACAGTCTCCTAAAACATCTACTTAGCTAATGTGGATGCAATAGACCATCACTGGCTGAGTTTTCAACAGTGACTCCTGACTTCATGAACACTTATAATCAACTAAAAGCGTAAAGTCTTACTGATTGCAGTTTATAAGGATAATGATGAGACTTCAGAAAATTTAGCACAGTGCAGCCTGCTGCATAAACTTCAACCACTGTGGAAAATTCTTCGTAGTCCACTGCATCCGCAAAGTCAGCAATGTGTGTCAATGTCCAAAATGGATATTAGAAAGTCAACATTGCTTCCTGGGAAGCACAATATATTCCTGGGATTCTTCTGCCTCTCGATGCAGTTATCCCTTGGGTATTCTAATTCTTATAAGCTGGACTCTAATGTACACCACCATCAGATGTAGATATTTATCTTGTAATCATCCACTTGCTCTTTCACCATGTTGAGAGTTTCACACAGAAAGGCCATAGTAGGGATAAAGCAACACATCAGTGAATGAAGGGAATCAGACTTCTTTATTAGACAGATAATCCTGACAGAAAGATTATAGCAAATACATATTTTTAAATTTTGTTAATACATTTCCACTGTTTTGCTTTTTATAATTACTTCATAATTACTTTTGAGGAAAATAAAAACTAGTTCTTGGTCCAAAGGTGAAATAGCACTGGTGAGCAATGTGTTAAACTGCTAACATGTATATCACTTAGTTGAAGGGCTCTTACTGGTAATTAATTTTTGTTTACTTATCATAAAAAATGTTAAATCTGAATCTCTTATACATTTCACAAAATACATTTTCTACTATGACAGAGTGGTTATGGCTAAAATTTATAACCATACAATTTAGAGACCAGATGGCAATTTCTAAAATGTTTAATCTGAAAATACTTAACAGTAATTAATTATACTAGGTTATGCTTTTGTATGAGTCATTTTTGTGATAAAGTAGCATACAGAATAAAATCAAGAACTGGTTTGCATAGGGCTCATGCATTGCATATCAAAATCATAGAACATGGGCCAAATTAGACTCAGAACAATTCAGCACTGGTGGTTAATTGTGAATACAAGTGGTTAACAGTTTGCAGCATTCCCATGTCAAAATATTGCATTTTTTCTCTTCCTGCCAGCTGTTACAACACAATTTTAGAAGTTAAACTTGTATAAATATTGATCTGAAAATAGACAGATGAAAAAGTATTTTGATAAACATCATGAAAGTGTAAGCTTCATTTTAATTGTTCCACTTTCTCAGCTAATGTTATTATCCCCTGCAAAAGAGTTAGGGCATATCACATTTCCTGACCCTATTGCAGGGGATGTGACAAGCAAATGGTGGATGGATCTCGAAGCAAGTTGTAGTTGCCTTTGCCAATCACATGCCCACAATGTTGGCCCTCCTGTTTTTACCACATACAAACCCAATGTAGTTTGTTTGTTCTTGTATTTTACTGTTACAAAGGTCATTTCTATAGGAGATTTCTTTTCTCTGGTATAAGTTCTTAGCTGGATATCTGTGGGCTTCAGTTCAGTATCTTTGAAATACCATTCAAACTCATTTTGTTGGAATGACTGAAACTGCTGATCCATGCTCAATTCCCTTTTAATTAACTTGCTGTTCAATTCTGTCGTAAGCCAAATTGCTTGACTACTGCTAGTTTTCACATTGTAAATTTTAAGGCTATTCAGTCCTGTGTCATTCTCACCATAAACAGATTTTTCATCAACAACATGCAGATTAGTGCTCTTCTTGAAACTGCAACTTGACTTTTTATCTTTATCTCTTCCCTGCGCAGTCCATTTATTTTTTTCTACCCATCATGTTCTTTTTGTATGCACTTTGTGGCATTTTCTGCTAAGTTCACTTTTAAATCCGCATTGGTCTGGTGTATGTGAGCCCCAGCCAAAACAGCAACACAATTTGTTTGGGCAGGCGTTTCTGTTTAGATGTTGCAATTTTCACGTTCATATACACGTTCATTCTTGACTGCAACTCAATCACATCTCTGTGGTTTCCATTGAAACAGCAATTTCAACTGCTCTTTTTAATTGTAGCATCCGTGTCCCCAATTTACCCAGGTTCGCCTAGGGTGAACAGCCATTGCCCCGCCAATAGTGCAATACATTAGTGTAAATATGGTGTAATGCCCCCCCCAGTACACGCTCGCAACACAAATATCAGACAAGACACCAAAGGCAAGTAGATAATTGCAACTTTATAGATATTTATTAGTGATGGGTTAGTAGAAACAGATAACCTAAAGGTGCCAAATCAGTAAGTTTATTAGTTTGTGCACATAATATTTTAATACGTCGGAGCTCACGCCTCCGGTTCCATCCACAATGACTTTCCGAGCCTTCGGCCACCATCCAAACCGCCGACATCCAGTATCTGCCACCCTGGAAGCACTGTCCACTCCTCACACGTCTGTCCTCCTCGCTTGGTTCCCAAAAAAGCCCGCAAACTCCCACTCAGCTTACACATACAAGATAGCATAACAATTCTCCATTGGTTAGTCCCCCCCTTATCTGCAGTCACAACCCGAATATTCCAGACACAGAATCCCATTACAGCATGAAATAACATTAAGGAGAAGCCATTTCATTATAACAATACAGAGGAGCCATTTTGTTAGCCTGAACAGTTAACACCACAGTTACTGGTACTGAGAGCCTTACATAATGTAAGTTGTGCTTCAATTAGGAGCCATTTTGTATGCTTTCATGTAAGATTCCGTAAACTAAATTATCTACCAGCCCATCACTGAACTGGCAATGCTCAGAAAATCTCTTCAATTCAGTCATGGCTGCCGAAATGGACTCGTCTTCCTTTTGATTCCACTTATGAAACTTGAATTGTTCTACAATCAGCATGGTTTTGGTTCTGATTTATCCTGGCTGCATAAACATCAGGTTATTGGGATTTTTCCCTCTTGCTCATGGATTGAAATGCATACTATGTATTGTTCTATAAGCATTTGGAAGCTAACTGCTTCTATATTCTTCACCACACCTTGTTCCAATTCCAACCTCACTCCTTCCGAACGCTCTGCTCTCTGTTCCCTCCGCACCAATCCCAACCTCACTATAAAACCCACTGATAAGGGGGGAGCTGTTGTTGTCTGGCGGACTGACCTCTACCTTGCCGAGGCACAGCGACAACTCTCTGATACCTCCTCCTATTTACCTCTTGATCATGACCCCCCTAAGGAGCACCAGGCCATTGTTTCCTATACTATCACCAAACTTATCAGCTCTGGGGATCTTCCATCCACTGCCACCAACCTCATAGATCCCATACCCCGCACTTCCTGTTTCTACCTCCTACCCAAGATCCACAAACCTGCCTGTCCAGGTAGACCTATTGTCTCAGCTTGCTCCTGCCCCACTGAACTCATTTCTGCATACCTTGATACTGTCTTATTCCCCCTTGTTCAATCTCTTCCCACCTATGTTCGTGACATTTCTCATGCTTTGAATTTTTTCAATGATTTTAATTTCCCTGGCCCCCACCGTCTTATTTTCACCATGGATGTCCAGTCCCTATATACCTCCATCCCCCACCGAGATGGTCTCGAAGCTCTTCACTTTTTTTTGGATTCCAAACCTAACCAATTCCCCTCTACCACCACTCTCCTCCATCTAGCGGAATTAGCTCTTACTCTCAATAATTTCTCCTTTGGCTCCTCCCACTTCCTCCAAACCAAGGATGTAGCCATGGACACCCGTATGGGTCCCAGTTATGCCTGCCTTTTTGTTGGCTTTGTGAAATAGTCCATGTTCTAAGTCTATATGGATATCCGTCCCCCTCTTTTCCTTCACTATATCGACGATTGCATTGGCGCTGCGTCTTGCACACATGCTGAGCTCGTCAACTTCATTAACTTTGCCTCCAACTTTAACCCTGCCCTCAAATTTACTTGGTCCATTTCCGACACCTCCCTCCCCTTCCTTGTTCATTCTATCTCCATCTCTGGAGATGGCCCATCTACTGATATCTACTATAAGCTAACAGACTCTCACAGCTACCTGGACTATTCCTCTTCCCACCCTGTCTCTTGCAAAAAGGCTATCCCCTTCTCACAATTCCTCTGTCTCTGCCGCATCTGCTCTCAGGATGAGGCTTTTCATTCCAGGACAAAGGAGGTATCTTCCTTTTTTAAACAAAGGGGCTTCCCTTCGTCCACCATCAACTCAGCTCTCAAGCGCATCTCTCCCATTTCCCGCACATCTGCCCTCACCCCATCCACCCGCCACCCCACTCGGGATAGGGTTCCCCTTGTCCTTACCTACCACCCCACCAGCCTCCGGGTCCAATGTATAATTCTCCATAACTTCCGCCACCTCCAATGGGATCCCACTACCAAACACATTTTCCTTCCCTCCTCTTTCTGCTTTTCGCCGGGATCGCTCCCTACGCGACTCCCTTGTCCCCTCGTCCCCCCCACCCCTTCCCACCGATCTCCCTCCTGGCACTTATCCTTGTAAATGGAACAAGTGCTGCACCTGCCCTTACACTTCCTCCCTCACCACCATTCAATGCCCCAGACAGTCCTTCCAGGTGAGGTGACACTTCACCTGTGAGTCGCTGGTGTGGTGCTTCTGGTGTGGCCTTATATATATTGGTGAGACCCGACGCAGATTGGGAGACCATTTCGCTGAACACCTACACTCGGTCCGCCAGAAAAAGCAGGATCTCCTTGTGGCCACACATTTTAATTCCATGTCCCATTCCCATTCTGATATGTCTATCCATTGCCTCCTCTATTGTCAAAATGAATCCAAACTCAGGTTGGAGGAACAACACCGGCTGGGTAGCCTCCAACCTGATGGCATGAACATTGACTTCTCTAACTTCAGTTTAATTCCCGTCCTCCCCTTCTTACCCCATCCCTGTGTTCCACCAGCATTTTGTGTGTGTTGTTGTTTGAATTTCCAGCATCTGCAGATTTCCTCGTGTTTGCTTCTATATTCTGTTCAGTGTCTATGTATATTGCGTCCACATTGATCACAAGTAAGAAACTCTGTCTAAGTAATGCCTCTTATGTTTATGGAAAACAAACAAAATTATGTGGACCCTCAAAATCTAACATAAAAATTGAAATTACTGGCAAGGTAAATGAGTTTTCGCTGCCAGGTGAAAAGATTAAAGATGATTGTGGTTACACAGAAAGTCACTGGAAGGAAAGGACAAAAAATTAAAGTCAATAATGAGGGAAACAATAGTTAGGGTAAAATAATTCTACAGCCACCCTTGACAAAATGTATTAACTTAGCATGTAGTAGGAATTAGAAAATGAACCTTCTATTTTAAATTTTCTGATGAAATTTAGGATCTGCAAATGAACTGTAGCAGGAAAAAAAACTAATAATAAGTCATTGCTATGGTTGCTGCATAAAATGATTAAAGTTAGATTTAATAATTGAAAAAAATCAGTTCACACCTTTCAGGACAGCATTTAATTTCACTCTGTGATAGTCTCCCCAGTGGGGCAGTGTTCCAATAATCTGCACTATTTTAGTTCATGGAACCAGCAGTTCTCAACAATAACGATATTTCACATTTGTTTGTATCTGATAGATTTTCCTTGAAAGTTACAAATTATTTTATTTTATTTGTTCAACAATAAGATTAATGGTGTTCTTGACAACTGTGATTTTAATTTTTGGTACTGTTTAATGCTTTTTTAGTAGAGAAGGGAAGGAGAAAACAATGAATTACTGACCAGTTAGACACTAAGAAGCTAATAAAATGATTGGGCAGTCAATGTTTGACTCATCTATTGGATTTCTTTGACAGTATTGCTGGGAGAATCAGTGAATTCAATATATTTGTATTTTTTCCCAGTCCCTTAAATAGAATGTTCCATATATCAACCACAAAGTTCTTCCTCAATACTTTTTACACTTCACCTTAAACCTTGGTTAAATGGAGACAGATACCATTTCTAAAGGGAAAAGTTTCTTGCTGTCTATCCATTGATGCTACTTATAATTATACCGCAGTCAAAACCCCTAATAACCTTCTCAATTCCAAGGAAAATAAAGAAACCTGCCTATCCAGTATCTCTTCATAACCTAAGAACTCCACCCCAGGCAACATCCTAGTAAATTTCCTTTGCACCCTCATCAATGCAAACATATATCCTTCCTACAGTGCAATGACCAGAACGATATTCCAGCAATTGGCTCACCATGTTTTATACATTTGGAAAATGTGTAGCTCAGGTGTTTAATGATTGGGTTGAGTTGTTCTCTGATTTTTAGCAATTTACTTCTTGTCACCATGCAAGGAGACATCGTCAATGCCCTGTTGAATGCACTGTGTCCGCCGAATGCTTGATATTTATATACTTTTAAATCAGCTGATTGCGCATCATTTTGGGAAATCAGTTGTGATGTTGGGAGGATATCTCATTGCTGATTGGTGGTGTGGTGAACTTAGTGCGTTGAATTCTGGAATTTTGCCCACATCGGCCCATAAATTGGATCAAAGTCTATTTGGTTTTTACAGTATTGTTTGCAGAAAACTATGTTTCTAGGAATTACCTTGCATGCAGTGCCCTTGCTTGTGCTATGACTTTCACTGATGCCCAGTCGAATTTGTGCCCTTCCCGATATTCATAGGTGGAGACTATGGAGGATTGGTCATGCCAGTTTACAGTCTGTTGATGTCCATGGATCCTTGTGGGTACTTTTCTCCCAGTTTGATTGATGTAATATTTGCTGCAGTTCTTGCATTGGATTTTGTAGACCATATAGGTTTGTCTGGTCTACAAAGTACTCTCCTCAAAGTTCTTGATGGTTTCTGCATGACTGAATGTTCTTGGAGCAGTCCGATCATCATTTCTGAGATATTTTGAATGTATGGAATGACAACCCATTTGGTTACAACTGGGTTAGTGCATTGTTGACATTGTAGGCATCTTTGTATGAAGGTACGTGGGTATAGGGAGGATATTCCCTATAATGGGTGAGACTCGGACCAAAGGGCACAACCTCAATCTCAAGGCAGTGAAAGTGTGGAATTCATTGCCACAGGTGCCTGTGGAGGCTAAGTCATTCAGTATAATTAAAGCAGAGGTTGATAGGTTCTTTATTAGTGAAGATGTCAAAGGCTGTGGGTAGAAGACAGGAGAATGGAGTTGATGGAATGTTGGAGCAAATTCGATGGACCAAATGGGCTAATTCTGCTTCTATGTCTTATGATCTTATATTTTCAAGTATCCTCTGCCCATGCCTTGCACTCCACTTACTTTTCAAAACTTCTGGAAATCATAAGACAACCATAATTCTACAAGGTACTGAAAGCAACTGCACTAGATTTCCTAGGTATGAAAACAGCCCTTTTTCTAGTTAGTTGAAGTGATGAGTGCTTTAGGCAAATATTGAAATCTTGCTCATTGGACATTATTTAAGACCATAAGGCTTAGGAGCAAAATTAGGCCATTTGACCCTTCAAGTCTACTCCACCATTCAATCATGGCTGATCCTTTCTTATCCCCTCCTCAGACACACTACACAGACTTCTCCCTATAACCTTTATTGCCATGGCCAATCAAGAACCTATCAAGCTCTTCCTTAAATAAACCCAACAACCTGGCCTCCACTGCTGCATCTGGTAACAAATTCCATAAATTCACCACCCTCGACTAAAGAAATGTCTCTGCACCTCTGTTTTAAATGGATTTCTCTCTATCCTGAGTCTGTGCCCTTTTGTCCTAGATTCCCCCACCATGGGAAACATCCTTTCCACATCTATTCTGACTAGACCTTTCAACATACGAAAGGTTTAATTGAGATCCACAATAAAACCATAAGACATAGGAGCCAAATTAGGCCATTCAGCCCATTGTGCCTGCTTGCCATTCCAACATGGCAGATCACAGATCCCACTCAACCTCACACACATGCCTTCTCGCCATAACATTTAATGCCCTGACCGATCAGGAAACTGTCAATTTCTGCCTTAAATATACTCTTGGACTTGGCCTCCACCGCAGTCTGTGGCAGAGAATTCCACGGATTCGTTACTCTGTGGCTAAAAGGGTTCCTCCTTACCTTTATTCAAAAAGGTTTCCCTTCAGTTCGGAGGCTGTGCCCTCAAGTTCAGGATACTCCCACTATAGGCTAGGTAAGCTCAAAGGTCTTAAGGTCAATAGTTCAGCTGGGCCTAATGGATTACATCCCAGAGTCCTGAAAGAGGTTGCTGAAGAGAAAATGGATGCATTGGTCATGATCTTTCTAGAATGACTTGATTCTGGCATGGTCCCGTAATATTCTAAGTTTGCAAATGTCAGTCCACTCTTTAAGAGGGGAGGAAGGCAAAAGAAAGGAAGTTATTAACAAGTTAACCTAACTTCAGTGGTTGGGGAAGTGTTGTAGTCTATTATTAAGGATAATGTTTTGAGGTACTTGGAGACAAATGGTAAAATAGGTCAAAGTCAGCATGGTTCCTGTAAAGAAAAATCTTGCCTGACAAATCTGTTAGAGTTCTTCAAGGAAATAACAAACAGGGTGGACAAAGGAGAGGCAGTGGACATCATTTACTTGGATTTTCAGAGGGTGCTTGATAAGGTGCCACACATGAGGCTGCTTAACAAAACAAAATCCTATAGCATTACAGGAAAGATACTAGCCTGGGTAGAGGAATGGCTGACAGGCAGGAGGCAGCGAGTGGGAATAAAAAGGGGCCTTTTCTGACTGGCTGCCAGTGACCAGTGGTGTTCCTCAGGTATCAGTATTGGGACTGCTGCTTTTCACATTGTTTGTCAGTGATTTAGATAATAAAATTGATGGCTTGTGGTAATGTTTGCAGATGATATGAAGATAGGTGGAGGGGCAGGTAGTGCTGAGGAAGTAATGTGTTTGCAGAGGGACTTAGACAAATTAGAAGAATGAGCAAAAAAGTGGCAGATAGAATATAGTGTTGGGAAATGTATGATAATATATTTTTGTAAAAGGAGCAATAGTGCAGGTTATTATCTAAATAGGAGAAGGTTCAAACATCAGTGGTGCAGAGGGAATCCACAGTCCTCGTGCAAAACTCACAGAAGGTTAATATTCAGGTTCAGTCTGTGGTAAAGAAGGCAAATGAAATGTTGGCATTTGTTTCAATGGAAATAGAATATCAAAGCAAAGAGATAATGCTGAGACTTCATAAGACACCAGTCAGGCCACAGTTAGAGTATTGTCAACAATTTTGGGCCCCATATATCAAAAAGGATGTGTTGTCATTGGAAAGAGTCCAGAGGAGGTTCACAAGGATGATTCCGTGAAAGAAGGGGTTAACATATGAGGAGCGTTTGGCAGCTTTGGACCTGTACTCACTGGAATTTGGAAGAATGCAGGGGATCTCATTGAAAACTACTGAATGTTGAAAGGACAATATAAGGTGGATATGGAGAGGCTGTTTCCTATGGTGCAGATATCCAGAACCAGAGGGCACAGCCTCAAATTTGAGGCGGCGACCCTTTAGGATGAAAGTAAGGAGGAATTTTTTTTAGCCAAAGAGCAATAAATCTGTGGAATTCTCTACCACAGTCTAAAAGTGGAGGTGAAGTTTGAGGGTATATTTAAGGGGTAATTTGATAGTTTCTTAATCTGTCAGGGCATCAAAGATTATGGAGGGAAGGCAGGTGTATGGGGTTGAGTGAGATACTGGATCAGCCATAATGGAATAGTAGAGCAAGGTCTATAGACTGAATGACGTAATTCTACTCCTATGTCTTGTGGTCTTATGAGAAACATTCTCTTCACTTCCACACTAATGTTGCAATCACATGGCTTTCTCAGTACTACCTATCCCTCCACCTGTGTTCTATAAGCATCACCGATAAGCATCTTTCTCACTTCCACTGATGTCATTCCTGCACAGAAGCCCCTTATTTGGTTAATTAGCTTGCATTGCCCTAGGAATAATTGCCATTGATTATATCTGGAAAACATAAAAAGTTGCCTGGTGTAAATGCCAACTTTATCCTCTATCCTTCATGTCTTCATAACTCCCATACCCCACACTACCTCTAACAATTTCCAAGTGTGCTGAATCCCTCATTCATCAGTGTCATCTCTGAACCAAATTAGTCCCTGCACCCCTCAATCCCAATTGTCCTTGACAATGAATCTTACCCAATTGCATAATATTCTGTATCACTTACTTTTCTAATTCTCCAAAAGCCTTAATCGTCCAACCTCCTGGAGCTCAAATAGTTCCTAAGTTTTTTACCCAAAGCTTCTCAAACCTCTAAGGCTATAATTTGTTTACCTTCTACAGTTACCCTGATTTCCACCCACACACCAAACCTGATAGCTGACTGGAATAGAGCACCACTCACTCACCTAACCCTATGCAAAGCACCAGCAGGGCCTCAGTTGCCAGTTCCCTCTGCTACTCAACACCCAGGATCAAACCCAGACTTCCTCTGAGGGTACACTGTTATTCTTAGGTCCCAGCACTCAGCAATTTTAGGTAATGTATTTAAATCAACCCGATTGCCCATAAAAAAAAAAACTGATTCTTTAAAAACTCCCATCATGGTGGGTTACCACATAAATAATTTGTGCTTTAGAATGACCCCCTGTAATTGCTCAGTGGTAGAGTGCAAAACGGTGATAAAAAGTAAGAGGTCATGCTGTTTCTGCACACAATACATTGTATATTTACAAATATGAAATTCACTCCCTTATAGCCTTTATCAAATAGGTGTGGAACTGTGCACTCACCACATTGCATTTGTTTATTTATGCCATTTAGTGCTGGTAGAACCAGCTGTGACATTACTCCTGTCAATTTTGGTGCAACACTAATCAATAATAACAAAATGGACGCACAGGAGACAACAGATGCATGAATCTGGCGCAACAAACAATCTCCTGAAGTAATTCATTGTGTCAAACAGCATCTGTAGGGGAGGAGAAATAGTCAAGGTTTTGGGTTGAAACTCTGCATCAGAAAGTCTATGCGCCTTCAATGCCTGTTCCATCAGGGAATACATTAAAAGGTCACATTATTACAGAGGAACATAACACATTAGGCAGTTATCGGATTTTTGCTTCTAACTGTACATATGTTGATGTTGAAGTTGCTGGCATGCTTATTCCATTATTACCATGAACATTTATAGCATTGCCGTTGTTACTAGAATTAGCCACTTTGTTATGCAGTGAAGTGGAGGATCTGTGAGTAACTAGCCACTGAGACTCCTGAGGGGATCTTTCAAGCTCTTGGTTGCAAAGCCATTTTAAAGTTCAGTTCTAACTCCACTAAATTTTCATTGAATCTGGTAATGGCCCAATTCTAGCTTCCCAATTTTAAATTTGTTGTTGATGCAGCTATCTAATAAGAACTGTCTTTATTGGCATTTTGCATGTTCATGCAGGTAAGTCAGTTAATTACCCTTCGCAAACTAATTGAATTGATAATAGTAAATAAAGTAAAATATCATCTTAATTTGTAGCAGGAGGTTAAGCTTAAGTGAAATAGAACATTTTATTCTAATGATAGAGAGTCAAAAATAGGTTCATGTTTTGGATAAACATTCACATTTCTTTTTTGTTCAGTTCAAATACTGAGATGAAGCAAAGTAAATATAACTTGGAATGTTATTAGACCTCAGAATAATGATTGTTGTAAATTAGCATTCCTAAAGCTGAAAAAATAAAACTACAGATGGTAAACTTTGAAAATACTGCTAATGAATATTTGTAAAAGTTAACATATAGCAATGTCAGAAGCTTCTTACTTAAATCTAATGAAAAACAAGCTGTATATTGATATACTGTACACACTCAGTGACCACTTTGTTTGATACCTACTGTACCTAAAACAGCATCCACTGTGATGTTTGTGATCTATGTTTGTGATGTATGTTTGTGATCTTCTGTTGCTATAGCTCATCCACTTCAATGTTTGACATGATGTGCATTCAGAGATGCTTTTCTGCACACCACCGTTCTAAAGTGTGGTTATTTGAGTTACTGTCATCTTCCTGTCAGCTTGAACCAGTCTGGCCATTCTCCTCTGACATTACTATTTAACAAGGTGTTTCTGCCCACATAGCTGTTGCTCACTGGATTTTTCTGTTTTGTGTTTTGCAGCAGTCTCTGTAAACTTGATTGCTGTGCTCACAGTTCCATTAAGATGGCAGTGGGCTTTGTCAGAGCTCCTCTCTGGGTCCAAACAAAGGTGTAATTGTCTGGCCTTTCTTACATTCTCAAGACACTAATGGATATTACGGACATCAAGTACTGCGTCTACCCCACTAGTGAGCTGCTCAATAGCAGTGGAGCTGGACTTGTTGCAAACAACCACCTAAAAAAAAAAGGTGCCACGGGCAGAGGCAGTGCTCAGAGTTGATGTACAGTCCAACAAATGGTGTTCATGATTGTCTTTGATATTGTTCTTGTGATCACAAGACTCGTAAAGTCTTTGGTAATGTAGGATACTGCAAGACTAGTTTACTGGTCTATTAGCGAGACCAGTGGCAGGGTAACTGCCTGGCCTTGGTTTTAGTATAGACCAGGCCCTCATGTCATGACATTGGCACGTACCAATCTACTGAATGTTAAGTATATAAAGGCTAAGCATTCGGAGGACACACCACAAGTGACCAGTGTACTGATGGTGTCTGCTCATGGTGACAAAATGTTCGCAAATCAATTGCCTATTTCAGAGAAAATGCAGCCAAACCATCAACCATCCAAGCTACACATTTTCTGAATTATTTCCTATATGTGCTTTGTGCTATGTGTGGCTCTTAGTACTGTTTTGTACCTTAGCCAAAGAGGAATACTGTTTCGTTTGGCTGTGTTCATATGTATAGTTGAATGACAATTAAATTTGAATTTGAAAATCTCAGGAGATCAAACCACCCTGTCTGGCACCAACATTCATTCCACAGTCAGAGTCACTTAGATCACATTTCTTCCCCTTTCTGATGATTGGTCTGAACAACAAATAAACCTCTTGGACCATGTCTGCATGCTTTCATGCACTGAGAAGCTGCATGTGATTAATTGATTAGATATTTTCATTAACAAACAGGTTAATAGGTGTACTTAATAAAATGCCACTGAGTATATGAGCATTATCAAGTGGAGTTGGCGTTGTAAATCTCTCGTTCTTCGCTGAATCTGTACCGTAAGTTCTGCATGGTGAAACTTCATATGTATCATTATAAATTAGGCAAAGGTTTAAACCAGCACACCTCTCAAATATAGAATCACAGATTTATAGAATGAAATGTGACTGAAGATTGTTTTTTGATCCACTGAGACTCAGTCACTTCTCTGAATGGCCAATAAAGCAAGACTCTGCAACCCTTTCCCATTGATTTTTGGGGACTTTCACTGTCCACCCTCCTTCTGTCCAAAAAAACAAATAATTATCATGACTCTGGTTCCTTTGAAAGGTCACTGATCTGAAACATTCAGCTCAGCTTCTTTCCCCACAAATCCTGTCAGACTGGCTGTTCATTTCCAGTATTTTATGTACTTATTTTATATTTCATTTTTGCTATTCACACTACTACTGCCAATTTTGTTCCATGTCATCAGTCTCAGACAGTTCCATCACAGACACAACTCTCCACTGTCAGTGAGGACACCTTCAAGAGGTGGTGCCTTAAGAAGGCATAATCCATCACTAATGACCCTCACAGTCTGGGACATGACCCTTCAGGGAGGAGATATAGAAACACAAAGGCTTACACAGAATGACTCAGTAAGTTTCTTCTCCTCTCCATCAGAATAGTCCATGAATCCATGAACACTATATAATCATTCTTCTGATTACACTATTTGTTTGCATTTGCAATTGAGAGCATGTTAATATTTTTGCACTGTATTGCTGGCACAAGATCATAAATTTCACATTATATAAGTCAATGATAATAAAGCAGATCCTAATTCTGATTTTTTTACCATGCCTTTTGGAAGTCTATATACTCCACATCAACTGCTTGGCCCTCATCAGCACCCATATTTGACCACAAATGTAAATATAGTTCATAAATAGTTTATTTGACTATGAAGAGTTACTGTGATAAAATTTCTGCAATAAAATCATGCATGTTAGGAGATGAGCCAACAGAATTTTTATATATATTTAAACAGCTATCATATGTTATTGTGCTGGGTGGAAAGTATTTCTGTCTACTCACTAATCAACATTAGGGAAACTTGATCCCTATATTCAGCATTGTAGATGGGGATCAAGTCTGTGTTTCAGTCTTTGTCTCTTTTTCCACCATCTGCACTCTACACAATGATTATTTCTGAATAGCTGAATTACTGTAACTGAAGAAGGTAAGGCGGAAAGGTAGGATTTAAGCTGTTAGTTAATTTTGCATGTCTTTGCTTAAAGAAAAATAGCATCTACCTCTACTGCAGACCATATGTTAAGGTGTTGATAGCTTTGTCATACGTCTATACCGAGAAATATTTGTTAGTTGATGTTAGGCAGTTATGAGAGCAGTGATATTAATAGAGTCATTATTCTTGCCATATAACATATTGCTTCAAAATTAATGTCTGAATGTCATACAATCTGTCTAGACAACTACAAGGTCTATGATTCAAGATTCCAAACATAACCCATAATATGGTATACACTATTCTTGACAGATAATATAGCTTAAGCAATAGGTTTTGAGTCCATGTACATATATGCAAGAAGGCACCCAGGTATAGTTACTGAAGATTGTTACAGACACCCAGGAGTTCTGAAACTTAGTATGAGCTTCCCCTTTATTAATCGTATTATACTTTGTCCATAAAATGTGACTTTCATGTCCTGTAGTTAAAATGGAAATGCATAGTGTTAATTCATGGAGTCCAGCACTAAATTTAAGTCTTGCTGGGATTCCCAACAGCAAATTGGGGAATTAGCTTTCAGATCTTATGAAGGTTAGACTTGGCTGATGTTTAAAGACCTCCTTAGTTTCAGTGGTAATTAGTGGTAGAAGATTAGGAAGCAAATGAGAAATTACATTGCCTTAATTTTACTGTTTTTTCATGGTTAAATATTTTAATTTTTCAAATATTTTATTTGATTATGCATTCTTTTAAAATGCATCTAAATCCTAGAAGTGGTGAAAGTCTATTAAAATTGGTTTATTTTCATACAGCCAGAAAAACCCTTGCTTGAGTTTGCAGAATTCAAAAATCTACTGAAGACAATGATATCAGCCATGCATCAGAGAGCGAGTCTGAATAATGCAAAGTGATTGGCCTATTTTAGAACAGGGCAAAGTTGAAGAGAAAGCGAGGGTCAAGAGTATGAATGCATTTCTACATGATAATGCAAATATTAAGCTTGAGGCATCAGTAAATGAAGGGATAATACAGGTCAACACCAAGTGTCAATGAGTGAAGGGAACTTGGTACCAATTATAATATTGTAATAATGATTTGTGATTTGAAATTGTGTAAAACTGAATTGAAGATTATTTGACTGCTCAGTGTCAAGATAAGTGTTTGTCAAATGGGATGTGGAGGAATCAAAGTATCTGTTATAGCGTGAAACAAGAGATATGAAGGATGATAGAATCAATATCATTGGGATGGTATTTGCTGAGGATGGCCATTTAGACTTCTCAGTGTTCAATTAAAGAACATTCCTATCTGCTTACGGCTCAAAATTAGGGAAGCGTCTTGTCAGATCAAAGCAATAAAGGTGTCAAGTGAGTCTGTGAGGAAGTAAAGCTGAGTATTTTCAAAGTACATGCAGACCTTCATTTTGTTTAATTCAATGATTTGACATACAATAATATGTAGATTAGAAATAGAAGAAAATCCTGATGGTATCCCAGAGATAACTGTGAATAAGTTGAAAGAGAAAGAATTGCAAGAGGACTTTCTGGTAGTAGTGGCATAGAAAAGAATGCAACCAGAGCAGAATCTCAAAATTGAGGAATAGTATTTGTAGATCCTAGCTTGGTCAATTACAGTTCGTGTAGGATTTCGGACAAGTCAAGAAGGATTTTTAATTAATGTGGCCTGGTCAGAGTAATAAAACTATTGGAAAGAATGTGAAATGGTAGAAGAAGGACAAACTGGACACAAATCTGAAAATTTACCACATACTCAAGGACTTTGGCAAGGAAATGAACTTCAGATGTGAAGCAATAATCTTCAAGGAGTCAAAGTTATTCTCCTGGGAAAGTGCTTATGATGGAAAATTTGGAAGAGAGTGACATTGAACACAATGAAAAAGACTCACAAGAAACACACATATAAATAGTACTTTTGCCCTCAATACCATAATGAAAAGCCATGTTGAATATGTGTTAAGTTGGACTTGAAACTACAATGCTCTGAATGAGGAAACCAGAGGTCCATGAGCCAGTCCATCAAGGCATTTAAGGTGGAGAGGGTCATTCATTAACTTTAAATTCTTTGGAGTTGTATCAGAGGATCTGTCCTGGGACCAGCATGTAAGTGCCATTAGAAGGAGGCACCACAACTTCTCTACTTTCTTAGAAGTTTGCACAGATTTGGCATGGCATCAAAAACTTTGTCAAATTTCTATAGATGCATAGTAGAGAGCATCCTAACTGGTTGCATCAGGGCCTGGTATGAAAATGTCTATGCCTATGAATGGAAAGTCCTTCAAATATTCAAAGTTCAAAGTAAATTTATTATCAATGTTTATATATGCCACCATATACCACCCTGAGATTCATTTTCTTGTGGGCATTCACAGTAGATACAAAAAAAAACAATAGGATCAATGAAAAACTACACACAAAGACAGACAAACAACTAATGTGCAAAAGCAGATAAATTGCACAAATTGTACAAAAAGAACACCTAATAAATAAATAAATAATATTGGAAACATCAATTGTAGAGTGTTCAAAAGTGGGCCCTTAGGTTGCAGAGTTAGTTCAATGTTGAGGTGAGTAAAGTTATACAAACTGATTCAGGAGCCTGATATTTGACATTCCTACACCTGATGGTGATGCTGTGGAGATACAGAACCTAAGGCTTCTGTATCTCCATCTAAATATCAGCATCAAGTGAGCATGTTCTGCTTTCTTGTGGCAGTATTCTTTGTAGAAGGGCTCAATGGTGGGGAGTATTGACTACTTTGGTAGGTTTTTCCATTCTGTTGTCAATGAAGAACATCCTAATGTATGCATCTTCACTGTACAGATGTTTGAGGACTGATTGAAGATCCAATGAAGTGGCTTCTGCTGTCCACCAGTACTATATGCAGCTCACCATCCAGGCCATGTTCCCTTTGCACTGCTGCAATCAGAAGGGAGGACCCACACCATCAGTTTCATTAACTCTTCAATCATCAGGCTCCTGAACCAGTGTGGATAACTTCACTCACCTCATTATTATTATTATTATTATTATTATTATTATTATTATTATTATTATTATTATTATTATTATTATTATTATTATTATTATTATTTGTTTAAGTGTAGTGTTTCGTAAATTCTAATGTGTTTCTTTGTATCTGTGAATGCCTGCAAAATATGATGCTATATGCAAATTTTGATAATACATTTGCTTTGAACTTTTGATTCAAAGTCAAGAGACTGTCAATAGAGCCACTGATGATAAAATACGTGGGAGACAGGAAAGCAGGTTACTCAACAGGTTAGTGAGAATAGGGTTCACATTGCAATGGGCAGGTTTCATAGATGAAGTGGAGCCCAATTACATACAAATGAAGATATAAGTTGTGGGTTAGGACTTAAGGATGGGGAAGGAATAATTTGTTGGAGGCCGTTGTGTAGAATGTTTTAATATTTATTACTAAGTTTGCATTGCTGTTGAAGATCAGGATAATGCAAGAAGTGGGTAAAATTATTTTATGAAGAAGAAGAAACAGTCTATTTTTACACTCAGAATTAAATGAAAATACACTTTCAAATAATGGTCTAAGTTCTTGACATGTTATTAATAAATAATTTTGTAGTGTATGGAACATTTCCAACTTGCTCTAATTGACAGTATAATATCCAAATGGTTGTCAGATAAAATACTGAACCCTTATTTCTTTTCCCTTATGATATTTAAATCTGATACTTAAGGAAGTATCATAATTGGATCTGGGAGAGTCTTGTTTCCAAAAAGCCAATTCCCATGACTATCTAAGCATGGTAATGAAAATCAAGACAATTATTTCACATATGAGGCTGTTTCTGTATTGCCTCTTGCTCCTACTGGGCAGAACAAATGAGGTTCATGACTTCTGACAAAAGCAAAGACTTAAAAGAGTTTTCTCCTACTGTTTAAGAAGTTTGAAAAAGAAGGAAAATTTCCAACTTAACATGATCAAATCGGCACCAATGCAAATGCAAATAAGTCTGTCATTTCTGTCTTTGTCCAAAGTGTACTAGCTGGAACAAATAACCAAACATGAAATGTTAGAAATTTTATCCACTGATGCTCAAAGTTCAATGTAAATTTTATTATCAAAGTAGATATATGTCACTGAAAGTGTCAAACCAGAGATTCATTTTCCTGCAAGCATAATCAGTAAATTTTTAGAATAGTAACTCTTACAGCATCAGTGAAAGATCAGTTGGAGAATAGAAGACAACAGACTGTGCAAATGCAAATATAAAATAAATAGCAATAAATTACGAGAACATGAGATAACAAGGTAAAGAGTCCTTAAATTAAAATCACTGGTTATGGAACATCATAAATGGATGGACAAGTGAGAGTAGTTATCCCCTTTTGTTCAAGAGCCTGATCTTGAACTCTGGTGGACTGAGTCTCGAGGCTCTTGTACCTTCTACTTGATGGCAGCAGTGAGAAAAGAGCATGGCCTGTTTGGTGGGAATCTCTGATGATGGATGCTGCTTTCCTATGACAGTGTTTCATGTAAATGTGCTCAATGATTGGGAAGTCTTTACCTTTGATGTACTGGGCCAAATCCACTAATTTTGTAGGATTTTCCATTTAAAAGCATTGGTGTTTTCGCAACAGATATGATGCAGCTAGTCAGTACATTCTCCACTACATATCTAAAGAAGTCTGTCACAGTTTTAGATGTCATGCAAAATCTCTGCAGACTCCTAAGGAAGTAGAGACACTGCTGTGATTTCTTCACCCTTGCACTTACGTGCTAGTTCTAGGACAGATCCTCTGAAATAATAACACCTAGGAATTTGAAGTTGCTAACTCCCTCCACCTCTGATCCTCTGATGAGGACTGGCTCATGGAAACATAGAAACATAGAAAATATTTGCAGGAATAGGACATTCGGCCCTTTGAGCCTGCACCGCCATTCAGTATGATCATGGCTGATCATCCAACTCAGAACCCTGTACCTGCTTTCTCTCCATACCCCCTGATCCCTTTAGCCACAAGGGCCATATCTAACTTCCTCTTAAATACAGCCAATGAACCGGCCTCAACTGTTTTCTGTGGCAGAGAATTCCACATATTCACCACTCTCTGTGTGAAGAAGTTTTTCCTCATCTCAGTCTTAAAAGGCTTCTCCTTTATCCTTAAACTGTGACCCCTCGTTCTGGACTTCCCCAACATCGGAAAC
Source organism: Hypanus sabinus (assembly GCF_030144855.1). NCBI lineage: Eukaryota > Metazoa > Chordata > Chondrichthyes > Myliobatiformes > Dasyatidae > Hypanus > Hypanus sabinus. The sequence continues at coordinate 40,341,688 of NC_082719.1, read as the reverse complement.
AATCTTCCTGCATCTAGCCTGTCCAATCCCTTTAGAAATTTATATGTTTCAATAAGATCCCCCCTCAATCTTCTAAATTCCAGTAAGTATAAGCCTAGTCGATCCAGTCTTTCTTCATATGAATGTCCTGCCATCCCAGGAATCAATCAATGGACTGCCGGTTTCCCTCTCCTGAAGTTTACAATCATTTCCTTGGACATGCTGACATTGAGAGAGAGGTTGTTAATCTGACACAAATCCGCAAAATTTTTCAATCTCCTTCCTGTGTGCTTACCATCTCTGCTGTGTGCATACATCTACTGAAGCTTCTGTTCACATCTTCAGTGATGTTCCTGGAATCAGCGGGTGTTTCGGGTCTTTCAACGTCATACACCCTTCTCCAGGTGACCCAGCCGGGGCTGATCAGACCCCAGCTTGTGTCCAGATGGCTGGCTACACATGACTCCGTGGCTCCCCTCTCTTGAGCCACAGCCACCTTGAGGCCCTCTCTGCTGCATCGGTGGTACTGTGGATGGCTCTCCTCTTCCTGTCTCCCTTGATGCCCAAATTGCTGTAGGCTCTGGCTAAGGAATGGGCTGCAAATCCCCTAAAACCAACTTCCACTGGGAGACACCTCACTCTCCATCCAGCCTGGTGGCAGTTGCTGACCAGTCCTGTGTACTTCAATAGCTTCCTTTCAAAGGCCTCTTCCAAGTGATCTTCCGATGGGACTGTTAGCTCCAGCAGCACCACCTGCTTCGTAGACTCAGACACAAGGGCAATGTCTGGTCGCAGGGTGATGGCTGCACTGTGGTCGGGGAACCTCAGCTGCCTTTCGAGGTCTACCAACATTAGTCTATTATTATTATTATTATTATTATTAGTCTGAATTAGTCTACAACAGTGGTGTTATTGGCAAATGTTAATATAGTATTGGAGCTGTGTTTATCTACACAAACATTGGTGTATAACAAGTAGAACAGTGGGGCTAAGCACACAACCCTGTAGTGCACTTGATAGAGATCATCATAGAGATGCTGTTGCCAATCCGAACTGACTGGGCTCTACAAGTGAGGAAATCAAGGATCCAATTGTGCTAGGGGATATTGAGCCCAATGACTTGAAGTTTATTGATTGGTTTTGAGGGATTAATGGTATTGAATGCTGAGCAGGAATTAATAAAGAGCATCCTGATGTATGTACCTTTGCTGTCCAGTTGTCCCAAGATTGAGTGAAGAGCCAATAAGATGGCATCTGCAGTGGACCTATTGCTATGGTAGGCATATTGGAGTGGATCGAAGTCAGCTTTCAGGCAGGAACACATATGTTTCATCACCAGACTCTCAAAACACTTCATTACTGTGGATGTAAGTACAACTGGGTGATGGTCAATAAGGCAGGTCACCATGCTTTTCTTGGGCACCAGTAAAATTGAAGCCTTCTTGAAGCGGGTGGGTACCACACACTGCCAAAACAGGAGGTTAAAGATCTCAGTGAGCACACCAGCTAGCCGGTCAGCACAGTTCTTAAGTATGTGGTCAGCTAGCCTGTAGAGTTTGGATGCTTTCCAAAGATTCACCCTCCTGAAGTCAGCCTCAAGCAAGAGGGACAAATTGTATCATGAATCCCCACACCTGTTTGATGTGCTGGGTATTTCAGTATTTAAAATAATTTTTTTCTGGGCTCACCTTACCCTACTGAACCATTGACATATGTTTTTCTAACACCTTCCCCAAAGTACTACCTGAGAGCAAAGTCTTTGGTATGTTATTGACAAATAATCTGCTGGAAAAACTCAGTGGATTAAATAGCATCTGAGTGGATGGGGGGGGGGGGGTTGGGAGGGGGAAGAATTGCTTTGTTTTGCTCAAAACCCTGTGTTGTGAAAGTATTCATATGTTATGTTAATGGGACATTTAGGTTTAGTTTGACCATTAATAGGAAGAGTCTGCCCTTCTCTTAGACACATTGTGTCACAATGTGCTGTCACAATGGGTAGTAATTGGTCATCCAAAACATATTGTTTTATATTGTCAACAGGGAAATCAAGAGAGAATCCCTTTTGCTACTATTTTAAGGGATATCAAACTTATTACCATTACTTCTTAACTATAAAACTTGTATGAGAGGGAAATATATCTGCCAAGATGCTTCAAAATCCATGAAGTTGTATTGGATCTATCAGATGCTGGAAGTTATTAATCTCTCTATAAAATACAATTCCAGTTCTGAAGATAATAATGTTGAAACTAATATGCTACATATTTGTGAGACAAATTATATTCTTTCCAGTATCTAGAGATAAATCATCAAAAACTGTGGCTCCAGATAAACTACATTTCTCTGCCACTCAGTTGACACAAAGTTACCAAGAGGTTGTGGATTGGTTCATTGTATGTTTCAAGGTTTGGGATTATCAAGGTTTGCCTTTCTTCAGTCCAAGGGATGATTTTTGAAGTTATCAATGTGGTGTTATTGTAATGTAATAAAACAGTAATCCAGTGATCTGGATATGGGTATATGTGTTCAAACACCACAACAGCTATGAACTAAAGATTCAATTCATTACACATTGGAATTCAGAACAATTGGCACTGGTTAATTAACCCTCTGAACTCCTTGAAGTTAACAAAAGAAATGGGCTAAAGAAATTCTTTGAACCCCATCTACCACTCTTACCTGTTCTGACCTGAAATTACTGCCCTATGAAAAGACTAACAAATCGCTCAGTCGAGAATAACAAGACCTTCCCAGCAAAGTTCCTGCTAAATGGCTGAATTATTGTCAATAAAAAAACAAATGGAACAATTTGATTCATACCGGGAAAAATGGTTTAACTACATAATGCCTCATAGGCCTGATTTTATTCTCACAAATCAATGAATTTGTTGTAAAAAAAAATCACTCCCTACTTGTACATAGTTCTTTCCTTTTGCTTGTTTTTTTCTCTCCACTCTTTTCTATAAGTGTATACCCCAGATAAATACTTCAAGGAGACTTGTGATATATATGATTATATGATATATATGTACAGTGTCTGAAATATATCTTATGGAAATGTTTGTTTGAAGATGAACTTCAATAAAAAATATACTACAAAAAAAAGAAAACCAAATCTCTCCTCATTTTTCCCTCATTTGATTTATGCTCACTCCCCTGGCTGCAGGGGTTAAGTGAAAGTGTGTGTGAGTTTCTGTTGCTGCTTTCGAACGCTGTTAAATCTGAAATCTTGCATTTCATATTTTCTTATGACACAAAAGTAAGCTACCTGGCCCATTGAATCCCTGCCACTTCTCATGCCAATCCTGTTCACCAGGTACTTTCTATCAATTGGTCTTCAACTCCACAACTCTTCCACTCCCCCCAAAATTCTTCTGCTTCCTACCTACACTGAAAGCAATTTACAGCAGCTAATTAACCTACACCATCTGGGGGAAGAAAGTAGAGCACCTGAGGGAACCCACACCGTCATGGGGAGAATGTGTAAACTGCAAACAGAGAGCACCCAGGGTCATGAATGTATCTGGTTGTGCAGTGGCAGAACCAGATGCAGCACTGCACCAGTCACTTGCTTCCTTCCCTGCTCAGTATTTCTGGAAATAAAAAATAATAATAAATATTAATTAGTGATCTGTTGCTGGATGATCATATCATTCTGTTTACTTCCTCTATTTTGTTTACATGATCAGCGGCTATTACATACAGTACGGCATTGGTCAGAGCAAATCGACAATGGATTCATGACTTCCAATAGTTTCAACACTCAGGGGCTGTACTTTGGTAGGTCAAATGAAAAAAGAAAGTATACATTTGATTGTAGACCACTCAATAGCATTGAGGAACAGAGGGATCTTAGGGATCCAGCCCCGTAGTTCACTGAAAATATCTACGCAAGTTGATAAGGTGTTAAAGAAACTGTACGGTGTTCTAGGCCTTTATCACAAGGGCTGTTGGGTAAAAGAGTAGGGAAGTCATGCTGCAACTATATAAAACTTTGGTCAGATCACACTTGGAGTACTGTGTGCATTTCTGGTCACCCCATTATAGTAAGGATGTGGAGACTGTGGAATGGATGCTGAAGAGCTTTACCATGATGCTACCTGGATTAGAACGTAATGTATTAATTACAAGGAACGGTTGGACCAACTTGAGTTAGTCTTTCTGAAGTGTCGGAGGCTGAGGGGAGAGTTGACAGAGATTTACCAATTTATGAGAGACATAGATAAGGCAGACAGTTAGAATCCCACAGGACAGAAATACCAGCATCGAATGAGATGCTTTTAAGATTAAAGAGGGGAATTTTGAAGGTGAATTGAGGGACTAGGTTTTTCTCAGGTAGAGTAGTAGATGTCTGGTGTAAGTTGCCAGGGGTAGTTATGGAAGCTGGCAGCTTGGTGGAGTTTAAAAAGATTTTAGATAGACACATGGCTATGAAGGAGATGGAGGGATATGGATAATACATAGGAGAAGGACACAATATATATTGTCATCAATACTGGTACAATATTGTGGGCCAAATGCCTGCTAGTATTAGACTGATATACACCATAGGTATATTCTATGTTTCTACTTATAGATCTTGGAAAACCCTCAACAAAATCCTCATTTCATTTTTCTAGTGATATGATAAAGATTTGGGGCTTTTTACGCAATCAGCACTATTCCCGAATATAATCATTTACCATTCCAAATGTACATGGAAATTAAAGATGCTGTTAGGGTTCTAAATGCAGGAAGTAGAATTTCAAAGCCAAATGTGTTGTGCAAGATATGAGGATTAACTAGATGGAGGAATTCATGTAAAAGGCATAAGGTTGTATGCCTCCTAAAATTCATGTACAACAATGGGTTTTCTTACCAATGAACTAAGCTATATTTGGGAATTCAGATATATACATATGAATATCCTATAATCATAAACACATTTCCAATTAGACATTTTTCAAAATAATAATGAAGGAGCCAGTCTTATGTATTTCTGAAGGTCTTGCTGTAAAATTCACCACAGGCACTCATAAGTTATCACAATAGCACACAGAAATCTGATGTAAACACTTTGGAGAAATGCAATTAATTGTATTGGCAAGGACAATTAATCATCAACACCAATAAACTTGCCTTTGTGCCCTAAGGGATTAAATTGCTCTCTTCAAAAATTAGTTTAAAACCTTTTGAAAATGAGTATCAGGAGATTAGCAGTAAGGAATCTTGTGTTAATGTGGAAGGTTTGAGGCAAAATTCATTCCATTTTTAAAAATGGAATCTTTTAATTGCCTGTATTTCTTACTCACTTAATAATTTATGTGCTCCAGCCTCTTAACAGGAAGTTCACTTACCTGAAGGAATTAATTGTAAATTATTGTGAATTGGCAGAACTTTGTTTCTTTAAGATTTGTTGAAATAGGCTGCTGATTGAATGTGTTCATTTGTCCTGATGGCATATTGTCGAAGCAGCTTACATTCTACAACATGTTTAACATAAAGAAAAAATGTGAAGTCAGTTAAAAAAAGATGGCATTGATATGATGATCAAAAGAATCTTCAAAGGGTAGACTTCATGCAAGATATTAAATGAAGAGGAACAATTGGAAGGACAAGAAGGCTTTGGGAAGAAATTACAAAAGACACCACAGCTAAGCAGCAGTTTAAGCTGCCCCACATTTCCAAAGACCTGGGCGTGATTCTAATTTTCAGTGCTGTCCATGTGGGATTTGCTCATTTTCTCTGTTTTCCTCAGGTGTTCTGGTCCCTCCCACAACCCAGAGATGCATTGTCAGAGTAATTTAATTAATGTAAATTACTCATAAGTGGCCCATGAATCAAAGGTGAGCTATGAAAGACTAATATTGGTAGTGGGCAAACTAATGGGGAGGATTCTCAAGGCCAGGATTGACAAGCATTTTTCAGAAGCATAGTCTGATTAGGGATCAGAGTCACAATCAGAATCCGGTTTAATATCATCGGCATTTGTCGTGAAATGTTTTGTTATGCAGCAACAATGCACTATAATACATAGTAATAAAAAATGTGAGTTACTGGAAGACACATATAAATAAGTAGTGGAGAAAAGTAGTGAAGTAGTGTTCATGGGTTCAATATCCATTCAGAAATCTGATGGCAGAGGGGAAGAAGCCATTTCTGAATCATTGAGTATGTGCCTTTAGGCTCCTGTACCCTCTCGCTGATAGTAGCAATGAGAAAATGGCTTGTCCTGCAAAATGGGTGTCCTTACTTATGTAAGGTGCCTTTTTGAGGCAACGCTTTCTGAATATGTCCTGAATGCAGGAGAGGCTACTGCCCATGATGGAGCATGCCTTTGATAGGTGTAGGTCTTGCGTCATGAGCGCAATCAAATCTTTTGAAAGTTCACAAAACAAATTGATGAAGGTAGTTTAGTCGATGTGTTGTATATTGCATTTTGTAAGGCATTGAACAAGTTTCTCCATGGTAGCCTCATCCAGAAAGTCATGAGGCATTGAAGCCATGGAAACCAGACTGTGTGGTTCAGAATTTGCTTGTCTATAGAGGCAGAGAGTGGTAGTAAATTAATTGTATTCCGCTTAGAGATGCTTCACTCACACCTGTTCTCTGACCCATTCTGGGGCCCATGCTCTTGACAATTTTAATAAATGACTTGGACAAAGATGGGTGGAAGGCTGTGCTTGTAAGTTTGTAGATGACGCCAAGATTACTGGTGTTGTGGATAGCGTGGAAGGTTGTTGCAAGTTCATAAATGAATAGAATCAGAATGCAGACCTGTCCAGGGAAAGGGTGGATGCATTTCAATTTGGAAAAGGGTGAATTTATACACACTGGAATATCAAACCTGAAGGTAGAGTGCAGGGTTAATGACAAGATTTTTATGGAGGATTTTTATGGATTTTTTGTGGAGGAACAGTGGGAATTTAGGGTCCACATCCACAGATCATTCAAAGTTGCTACACATGTTGGTAGGGTGTTTAAGAAGGCTTATGGTGTATTGGCCTTCATTAGTTGGGGTACTGAAGTCAAGTGCCGTGAGGTAACCTTGAAGCTCTATAAAACTCTGGATAGACCATGCATTGAGTATTCTCTGTCCACCAGAGAAAGCAGGATCTCCCAATGGCCACACATTTTAAATCTACGTCCCATTCCCATTCTGATATGTCAATCCATGGCCTCCTCTATTGTCAAGATGAAGCCACACTCAGGTTGGAGGAATAATACCTTATATTCCGTCTGGGTAGCCTCTAACCTGATGGCATGAACATTGATTTCTCTAACTTCCGTTAATGGTCCTCCTGCCCTTCTTACCCCATCACTTATTTATTTATTTACTTACTATTTTTCCCTTTTTTCTCTCTTTGTTCCTCTCACAATAACTCTTTGCCTGCTCTCCATCTTCCTCTGGTGCTTCCCTCTCCCTTTTTTTCTCCCTAGGCCTCCTGTCGCATGATCCTCTCCCTTCTCCAGCTGTGTATCCCTTTTGCCAATCAACTTTCCAGCTCTCAGCTTCATCCCTCCCTCTCTTGTCTTCTCCTATCATTTTGGATCTCCCCCTCTCACTTTCAAATCCCTTACTATCTCTTCTTTCAGTTAATCCTAACGAAGGGTCTCAGCCCGAAACGCTGACTGTACTTACTCCTATAGATGCTGCCTGGCCTGCTGCATTCCACCAGCATTTTGTCTGTGTTCATTGTGTACTTGTTCAATTCTGATTGCCTCTGTATAGGAAGTGTGTGGTAGTTTTAGAGAGGACACAGAACAGATTTGCCAGGATGCTACCTGGATTAGAGGACATGTCTTACAATGAAAGGTTGAGTGAGTTAGGATCATTCTCTTTAGAACAATGGAGAATAAGAAACAACTTGATAAAGGAGTATAAGATTATGAGAGGCATAGGTAGAGTGGAGAGACAGTGCCATCTTCCCTGGCCAGTGTCAAAAGGACACCTGTTTAAAGTGAGAGGGGGAAAGTTTAGTGGAGATTTCAGAGGGAGTTAGGTATTTTACACAGAGTCATAGTTAACTGGGAGGTGCTGCCAGGGGTAGATCATTAGGGACATTTAAGAGATTCTTAAATAGGCATATGAACATAAGAAAAATAGAGAGTTATGTCCATTGTCAGAGGGAAGATTTAGTTCGATCGTGGAGCAGGTTTATATATTCGGTACAACATTGTGAACTGAACGGCCCTCACTGCTATATTCTATGTTTTATGTAACAGAGAAATAAGAAGGGGTGGAACAAATGGAAATGCTCTTCTAGCAACTGGAATGGATTGAAAGATAAAAATAGCTTGCTTAATTGTCATACGATATTAATAAGTAAGGATATTGTGTGTATGATTGGAGAAGGATGGTACAACCGTCAAAAAGTTAGAGTAACAGAGTTAAAAGAAATTTTTTCGCCTACAGGAGTTAACAATGTGGTATCATGAAGAAACTTATACATAAGTAAATTAGTTTTTCATTTGAATTATTAAAGAAGAAGTTTTGATAAGAAAGCAAACTCGGGAGGTGTTTGGAAATTATACAGATCTCAGAGAGTTTTGGATGATTAGTAGAGAATGGAGAATGGCCAAAAGATCAGTTGTGTAGTCAAATCTGAAAGTGATGAAGGCATCAATATGAATTTCATTAGCTGAAAATGTTAGCTGTTGTGTTGGTAAGTGAAGTAAATGCAAAAGAGGAAGAATTTGTGATATGTTGTAATGGATGGGAAGGATTAACTTGAAGAAACATCTTGGAGTTGCATAGAAGACCAAAAATTTTTAACAGATACTCGTTGACAGAGAGAGGGGAAAGGTACACATGGCAAAGGAATGTATTTTGTGCTAGCTGTCGAAAACAAAAGCTTTAGTCTTGACAATAAATGTCAAGCAGTTATTTTAGATTCAGGTTTAAGTTTATTTACTCAATGAAAATTGAAAGATAAAGTAAAATGCCTCATTTGTGTTAACAACCAACACACCTAAGGGTGTGCAGCCTCAAACATTGCCAAGTATTTCGCTACCAACATAGCATTCCCACAATTTAAAGCAGAACAACAACAATACCAAAATGACAACAGTAACTACAGTAAAACAAGCCCCTTTTCAACTTCTACCACAGATAGACCGCCAAGACCAGGACAGGCTGCCTCTGGGCATCCAGACCTTATCCCTGTATTCTCAGACTCATAGACATTGTGCCTCCAACACCAGCTTCTAGCCCAGACCAACAGGCATTGGGCCTCTGACTATCTCATGTTTCAACAATATGTGAATTTCACATTCGGACCTTGATCGTAGCCAAAGATGGGATTTTGACTTTTGGCCTCAACCCCAGGGCTTATTGATCATGAGACTTTGACATTCAGGCCTTGACGTCTGGACTCACATGGACCTTCAACCCCAGGAAGGAATCACCGACCTGGAAGGGATGCCAGCCCTTCTGCCCGCATGGACCTTTGACCCGGGTCTCACAGACATGGGGAATCGTTGGTCCCATCCGCATTTCCTGCTAACCCAACCTTCTTGATTGCTGGTTTTCAACCTGGACTCCGAACGCTGACTTTTCATTTGCTGCCCTTAACCTTTAACTTCACCTCATCCCTATTTCTAAACCATAACCTGATCCCTAAGTCCCAGCACTGACCCCAAAACTATCCCTCTAAGCTAAAAACAACTAAACCTGAGCCACAATCTCAATGATTTAATGGAATAACTAAGACATAACTTCTGTTCTATAAGCATATATGAGTAAGTTTATTTACATATGTGCAAGGGAGAAATATATACAATTGCTATTTAACTTTTGTACCTTAGCCCCACAATAATCATCTAAAAATGTATCAAATTAATCCCATAGCAAGAAGGACACATACACATTCATCTCCAAAGAATGCCAGATTTGAATTCATTCCGAATTTTGTTTCTCATTGGTTCCACCATGCTGATCAGTAGAAGACATGTTTTGTAGAAAATCTGCGAATTCAATCATGCTAACAAAAATATCTCTGAGCTCAATGAGGGTTAGCCCACCATGGCTCATAGAGGAGCAACACACAAAAAGTTGGAAAAACATAATGTTTCAGGCAGAATCTACGGAGGGAAACAGATGGGTGACACCTTGGGTTGAGACTTTTTCTTGATTATAGATTTCCTCTATAGATGCTGTTTGACTCATTGAGTTCCTCCAGCTCCTTGTGTGTTGCTCCAGATCCTAGAATCTTCAGTCTCTGTGACTCAATCAGGAACCTTTTAATGACATTTTGCTTCTGTGGCAGGCAAGGAAAAGGAATTGGAGGGATCAACGAGGACTCTTTCTCCATTTTTTTAAAAATTGAGAGCAGGTGAACAGGCAAAAATATACATTTGGAAATGCAGAAGGGAAACTGAAGTACCTCTATCCTCTGAGATGCAAATGGCCAAGCATTAGCAAGTGAGACCCAAACGTTCCAACCAGTGGAATGACTAAACACATTGTACAGTAGTTAGACCTGAACCAGTGATCTCAACAAATTGATATTGATAACCACTCATGAGTAACAAGTGTGCAGGTGAGGTAAAAGTTGAGCAGAAAAGCCATAAAAAGGAGCAAGGAGTAGGCCACTCAAAACATCCTGCCAAAAACATATCATGGCTGATCTGCCTCAGGCTTTATCACTTTTTTATGACATCATTTCATAAACTTTAATTACTTGATTTTACAAAAAAAAAAAGCTGATTTTTCTTTAAATGATTCAAAAATGCTGCAATACTCTGATATAGAGAAATCTGGAGTTTAACCATCCTTGGCAAGAATATGAATAAAGGCATGTATGGCAATGCATGGGAGTCTGTATGGATATCATTTCATAGTAAGTGAATAACATATTTTTTCAAAGAATATTGTAGAAAGAAGTGAAGATTGATAAGGTGTAATGTACAGGAAATGTTGACATGAGGATTTATTTGGAGACAATATTGTCAGTGATTGAATTGGAGATTGGAATGGAGAAACCATAGGACAGACAAACAAACACATATAGCAAGTCTGGGCAACAGATCAAATTCAGCCCATTGTTTTCTTCAATACAACTCCCCATTGGAATTAAATACTGACTATGCAAAATTCAATATCTTTCTTTCAGAATGCTGCACTTGGATTTCAAACCCCATTTTCCTTTGCCTGTGAGAATGGGCACTGCTTGGAAAATATCTAAATACACTGAACACATGATGCTTAGAAAGACCATAAAAGATCAAAAGTTAATGCATCATTTTGACAAAACATTTCAAGAACCAAAATTAACTTATTTTATCAAATAGTTGAAAAAAAACTGAACAAATAAAAATAATCAAAAAAATAAAGCTCTGAGCAGATATGAATGAAGAAACTGAAATTATACTTGAATTGCATAAGAGCTGATGATAATTCAAGACTCATTCTGGTGCCTTCAATCAAACAGATCAAGAACTGTGTATTTAATACCTTGATGCTCTATAAGAATGTACACTTGGAGAATGAACTTAATTTTCTGATGCAGAGACAAGTGTATTGCCACAGAGGAACAGCAGTCATTCAGTGTGTCAGTTGAAGAGTTGTGGTAAATACAAACTAATTGTTTCCTGATGTTCATTTTATTTACTTGGATGCTTGTATATTATCTTGCAGCACAATTAAGCACAAGTAATTTAGTCTTAGAATCCCCGCATCAGCCATTCTCAGCTACTTATCTAAGTTACCCCTGTGGCTGTTTTGGTTTATTAGTTGAAAAAATAATGAATTTAATAAAAAGTCATGTCATTCTTTTCAGTAATTCATCAAAATTATTAAAATACTGATTGCATTGAGCACTTTTGAATAGACATACCATCGTGTTTTAGAGGATTAATATTTACTGCCTCAAATGAGCATGAGCAGATTATTGATTCTTGCTCAAATTTATTCATTTTTATTCATTCTGATCATAGACACAGATTTGATATCTACTTTCCAAATTTATTGAAACATTTTTTTCTGATCAAATTATGTTTTTACTTCTGTTAAAACTTTTTGAAAACTGTATTAAATTTCTGCGTTACACATGGGACAACTAAGGGACTTCACCGGCAACATAATTGTTTCAACAGCTTTGGGGACATTAATATACATTTGTTATTAACATCAGATATATCATGATTTAAGGCCAATGGATCCAATTGCAGATGTCAGTATACCCAGTGGTGAATAATCTGACATGCTTTACTGCCAGCATCCACAACAATGTTGAGAAACCAAATTTCATTTTTCTTAATATGGTAAGTCTGCATATTGTACCAACACCTTATCATCTCTTGGCAAAAAAAAAATGTGCAAGAGAAAGAGGTAGGAAGTTCAGGCAAATAGCTATGTACCAATGTGACGAAGGCCCGTCACTGATTACGGATGGCACATGGCACATTCAATAAAACACAGTTTAATTATCTCAGGTCAATTTATTCATATTCACCTTTCCAATAAGTGTTTTGCTAAAGAGTCATGATAGTCTGACATTTCTCTCCTCCACAGTCACTGAGTCTGAAACAGAGCTGCTGCAGAGAGCTGTCTAATACAGAGGCAGCAGCAACATGCACAGGTGTGCTGATGGTGGAGGATGCCATCTTTAACTGGGTCAAGGGTTATGTTACCTAATTACTCATCTTGGGGTAAAGTTTTGGGGTTTAATTAAGTTATTTAACTGGGAAATGGTGACTCCTATAATGAGGTACATGTTTATTGTGAGAACTGGCAGAGTTTCAGATTGTGTGAAATGGAAGATAATTGAGTTAGTTAGTTTTTGGTTGGTCTAGGGGAGGGGCTTAGTAGTTAGAAGCCTCGGGTTACCAAGGCACTGGGTTTTTGTTTTCTGTTTAGTCTGAGGGTGGCTGTTAACCAGACAGGTGACCATTGCAAGCTATATATATATATAGTATTTTTTTCATTCTTCTTGTTTTGATGTGGACATCCAGGTTTTTGTTTCTCTACTATTTTTGTAAATAAAAGCACCTCAATCTATCTTTGTGACTCAAGCCATCTGGTTATTCTTCTTAGGCAGCTGACCCACGGTTATTTGTGACAACCAATAACAGATGTTTGTGGCTAGCAATGAAAACAGTTTCAATTTAAGGTAGCCTCTGACAATCGCTTGTCCACTCTTTTGATAAAGAATTCAGTCCTAAAAGGCACACTTCCATTGGCAGCTAGACAAGAAAAACATATATAATACTTGCTGTAACGTTCTCCTTCGGGTGTAACGAAACGCCGAATTTAACGTCCGGATAAACCACAGCCAATGCAAACCAGATCGCAGTAAGATTAACCATTTACTGTTCACTCTTCACATTAACATATGGTGAAAACTGTTGATAAAACAATACAAGATTGATACAGTATTTGTTCCTTCCTTAATATCACATTTCAAGTGTAAATACTTGCAAAGGTGACTATAACTACATTACACTAAGGTGCAGTATACAGGGAGAGTTTACCTGCTCCATTGACTACTTTAAATACACTTCCATGCAAACTATCCGCGACTCTTTAACTAACGAAAGCATAAACATTATCTACCGTCGTTACTTCTAACAGGATCGGCATTAACATCTTAGTTCAATATATCGATTATCTATTAACTTACAGCGTTGCTCTCACTGTGATTTCTCATGCCTGCAAAACTGCTTCTCCTTAGGTGAGCCTCGTGGAAAGCCCCCACCCTCGCGCTAATTTCAAACCGGTGTTTTCCCACAAGACGCGGCGAAACCGGATGTGACGTCATCGCATGCCGACATATTTTACATGCAATGAATATACTTTAAACACTTCTAATTCTAACTAGAAAATACTATTGAATGAATTACTAAGCAAAAATATTATAAACTAAATAACTGTCGTAAAGACAGGTCACTCCCCGCTTGACCTTCGTAAGGTCACAATGAGCAGAGTACAAACTTAGTCTCTTAATCAGTCATTGGGTAGAAGTAGAATAACTTCTGTAACTGGCCTTTGGTAAACTTTCACATCGCCTTGGTCGGTAGTCTTCAATTCGATCTTCCTGACATGTCCGTCCTCGCTAGGGAATGTAGCAGTGATTCTGGCCATTGGCCAGCTGTTGCGGGTGATCTGCTTGTCCCTGAGCAGGACTAGGTCTCCAACTTGAAGATTCCTGCGGGGTTCTGTCCACTTTCATCTCTGTTGCAACAAAGGTAGATATTTTTGTCTCCAGCGAGGCCAGAACTGATTTGCCAGAGCCTGGACTTGTCTCCATTGCTTTGTGTACAAATCCTTGTCTGAAAAGTCTCCTGGTGGAGGAGGTGCTCCTGCCTTCTGCGTAAGGAGCGTTGATGGCGAAAGTATAAAGGGGTTTTCTGGGTCAGAAGACACAGGTAGGAATGATTGTGCATTTATAATGGCTGTGACCTCTGCCATTAGGGTGCACAGTACCTCGTGGGCCAATCGGGTGCGTTGCTGCATCTCAGGTTTCCTTTTCTGGGTTTTCCGTAAGGACGTGAACCGTTTGACTGCCTGCTCTTTGTTATCTGGTGAGCGTTGGCATGGTTCTCTGATAGGCAATGGGGCAACCCCATTATTTGCTTCATCTCTGAGGACCTTGGTGTTTTTGGGTTTTAAAGAAATGGTATCTTGAGCTGATTGTGCAAGTTTGTTTCCGTCCTCGGTTTGAACGAAAACTGACTGACCTAGCGTCTCGTCGGTTACTTTACGCTTGGTAATGTCTTGTTGTGCTTCTTTAGGGTACACCTCAGTGAGGCAGATCTCGGAACAAGAACGGCTTGACTGAGTTTGACCGCAAACTTCTGTACAGTTCGAGCTGACAATTGTTGTCCTGGAGTGAACCTCTCCCTCCCCGCCGTCCTGTTGTGGGGGTGAAGGAGCGTTATCGGTTCTTTCATTCTTGACTTCATCACGGAGCCGTGAGGGTAAATTTCCTTCCTCGTATGGATGTGATGCAATCGTGACTCTCTGAGGTTCCTCGTAGCTGGGGAAGTTATCGAATAGGTATGGAGAGGGGAGACGAGCCTGCCTGTCTGTTTGAGATTGTACATAGTCGCTTGTGCGTTCCAGTCTGGTCCTTTCTAAAGTAGATCTTACTTCGGTCAGATCACGTGACCCTTCAGCTTCTTCTATGTACTTTGCTTCCGCCATGGCAGCTTCTTCTTCTCTTTCTAGCTGCAGCACTTGCAACTCTGTCGATATTTTTGCCATTTCCAACTGGATTTCGGCTTCTCGGGCGGCCGCTTCGGCTTCTCTGGCAGCCGCTTCGGCTTCTCTGGCAGCCTTTTCTTTCTGGATTTCGGCTTCTCTGGTGGCCAGTTTCATTTTCAAAACTGCTTCTTGTTTGGCGTAATGCAGTCGCACCTTGGCGGCTTCTGCCTTGGCTCTTGCCTGGGTGGACTTACTTGATGTCGTTCTACTGCCCTTGTCGCTGGGCGCCATCGACTTGATCCCAGATCGAGCTGACATTGCAGCACTTGGAACACCTGATAACGCCTGGGTGGGCTTACTTGATGTCGGTTTACTGCCCTTGTCGCTGGGCGGCGTCGACTTGATGCTGGATTGAGCTGACATTGCAGCACTTGAAACACCTGATAATGCCGCTTTTTCACTGTAACGTTCTCCTTCAGGTGTAACGAAACGCCGAATTTAACGTCCGGATAAACCACAGCCAATGCAAACCAGATCGCAGTAAGATTAACCATTTACTGTTCACTCTTCACATTAACATATGGTGAAAACTGTTGATAAAACAATACAAGATTGATACAGTATTTGTTCCTTCCTTAATATCACATTTCAAGTGTAAATACTTGCAAAGGTGACTATAACTACATTACACTAAGGTGCAGTATACAGGGAGAGTTTACCTGCTCCATTGACTACTTTAAATACACTTCCATGCAAACTATCCGCGACTCTTTAACTAACGAAAGCATAAACATTATCTACCGTCGTAACTTCTAACAGGATCGGCATTAACATCTTAGTTCAATATATCGATTATCTATTAACTTACAGCGTTGCTCTCACTGTGATTTCTCATGCCTGCAAAACTGCTTCTGCTCAGGTGAGCCTCGTGGTAAGCCCCCACCCTCGCGCTAATTTCAAACCGGTGTTTTCCCACAAGACGCGGCGAAACCGGATGTGACGTCATCGCATGCCGACATATTTTACATGCAATGAATATACTTTAAACACTTCTAATTCTAACTAGAAAATACTATTGAATGAATTACTAAGCAAAAATATTATAAACTAAATAACTGTCGTAAAGACAGCACACTTGCCATACAGGAAAGAAAGACTTCAGGGACTATTGAGATGAAATTGAAGTAAACCAGGGGCACTAGCAAAGTTAGAGTTTTGCTGTCACAGCACAACTTTGTATTCCTGGCATTAATATCTGGTGATCTCAGTGTGATGTGGGTCCAGACCATGGGGCCCCACACGGGGGGGAATCCCTAGATGCTTGGACACCAGCACATCTGGGCTGCCTGCTGTTGCTTATCTAGAAAGAATGGAATTAATTCTGTATTCCAGCAGTACAGACAATCTAACCCATTCTTAGTATAACATAGAAAAGCAAACTGGGAAATATTGCACATCACTACTGGAGGTTAGAAAGTGTCAAAAATGTAATGGTTTTTGTGTTGCCAGTGAATGGTGCCCTCAACAAACTCTTCCTGTTGTGCCTCTACTCCTGCTTCCCTTGCACATTGAAGCTGGGATGTACTGTGACAATCATGCTATTGAAAGTCCAAACAGGGTAGTGAGAATTTTCCTCCTTGGAGAAGATTATTGCCTTGAGGTTTTGTGGTACAAGAAGCCTTCCCTACTTTTCAAATTCTTGCCTGACTGTTATCAGGATGAAGTAACTTAGCTTGCCTGCTGTGCTCATGTGGAAACTCCTTTTGACTTTCAAGCCTGCAGTCTCACCAAGCCAGGCATTATACTGCAGAAAGTATTCCAGTAGCATAGCGATTAACACAATGCTCTTACACTTGTGTGTTAGAGTTCAGAGTTCAGTTCCAACATGATCTGGAATCAGGAAGCTCTATGTCCTCCCAGTGGAATGTGTGGGCTTTCCTCGTGTGCTCTGGTTTTCTCCCACAATCCATCAACATACTGGGTAGGAAAATTGGTAATTGTAAATTGCCCCAAGATTAGGTTGTGGTTAAATTAGGGTTGATAGGTGTTGCTGGGCTTGCATGGCTCATAGGGCTGGAAGGGCCTACTCTACACTATATCACTGAATAGATAAATTAAGTAAGTTTTCTTAGTGTGGTGAACTACGTGTGCCTGTCTGGACACGCCCCCTGCTGACTGCTCCTGTGGCTCCTCCCACAGACCCCGGTATGAAGGCAACCTGAGGCCTATGCTCGGCCTCTCAGTCTCCAGGACGTAGTATGATGGTCACTCACTCTTGGTTCCTTCTTCCAGTCAATAAAAGCTGATATCTCACCTTACATCTCAGAGTGAGTTATTGATGGTGCATCAGTGAGATTTCTGTTGTTATGCAAACATCCCTAGGTGCATTTCTGCATTCTCCAAACAATACTCACCTCTTCACCAGCCTAGCAGATTTCTGGTCTAACTTAATCTCTCTGTTTTTTTGGTCTTGGCTGCAGCAGACCTGAAACATTGTAGGTTTTATTTGCACAATTTACTGGCACTTCACTCCACAATTCTTCAGGTGCTTGAGGAATATATACACAAAATGGCTACATATTAGCCTGCTCACTAATGCAAATATATTAGCCAACCACGTGGCAGCAACTCCTGTGGAAACAGTCTAGAGGTTCAGTTGATGTTCTGACCTAACATTAGAATGCGGGAAGGAATGAGATCTCAGTTACTTTGATTGTGGGCTAATTGTTGTTAGCTGATGGGGTGGTTTGGGTATCCCAGAAACTGCTGGTCTCCCAGGATTTTCATACACAGTAGCCTTTAAAGCTTACAATGAATGATGTGAAAACCTAGTGAGCGGCAGTTCTGTGGGGAAAAAATCCCTCCTAAATGAGAGAAATCAGGAAAAGAATGGCCAGCCTGGTTCAAGATGGCCAAAGTAGCTCAACTACCCCACGCATTACAACAGTGGTATGCAGAAAAGTATCTCTGAATGTTGAACCTTGAAGTAGGTGAGCTACAGCAACAGAAGTTCATGAACGTGCATGCAGTAGCCACTTTATTAGGTTCAAGAGTTACCTAATAAATTGGCCTCTAAGTTAGGTTTTCTTGGCATCCAGGGTTCCCAAGCCTTGACATTACCATCTTGTATCCTCACAAGAGCATGTTGGTCTTAAATTCTCCCCAGTTGGCTTTCCAAAGTATCCATATCATCTATTGGATGTGGATTTATTAATGACTAGTCTCTTTTCCCAGTTCCGGCCTAATATACTTGTAATTTACTTTCCCCTACTTTAGCACTTTCACACGAGGACCAAAATATTCCTTCACTTAAACTTCAATCCACCTATCCAGGCTCATTTCTTAGTTCAAGGCCCTCTACAACCTCTTTCCTAGTTGAACTATCTGATGAAAAACCCTCCTGGATTCACTCAATAGATATTCCCTCTTCTAATTCCAGCATCAAGTGCATCCCAGACAATACTAGGGTAGTTAAAACCAATTCTTACAACTACCCTGTTATTTTACCTCATTCTTTGATCTGCCTGAATATCTGTTCCTCTATTTTCAGCAGGTTATTTGAAGGCTTATGGAATAATCAATCAGGGATTATATGTTCCATACTTCTGAGATTCAGCCATGTGGCCTCCAAGCTGTTCTTTCTAAGGTCAACCCTAATTAATAATGTAATTCCCCCACTTTGTTTACATCCCTTTCTCACACACCTGTAACATTTAAAACTTGAAATGTTGAGCTGCCAATCCTGTCTCTTTCTCTCTCTCAACTAAATTTTTATCATGGTGACAACACCATGGTTTCATGTACTAATCCAGACTCCAAGCTCATCTACCTTACCCATTATACTCCTTGCATTGAAATAAATGCATTTCAAACCATCAGCATTACCATGTTTATTAACCTGGTCCTGCCTGTTCTTCCAATCCCTTCTCACAATCTCTTCACCTGTTGAACTATTACTCATGATCTCCTACCTGCCCATCCACCACTACCACCCTTTGTTCTTTGCAATATTAGAACCATTAAACTCCCTCCAGGCATGTTAACGCTATTGGTGTTCCTTCAGCTTGGGTGTCTCCACTCTTCTTGTACAAGATAATGACATTAATTTAAAGGGATATATAGCTTCAATTTTTATGCATTGCCCATCCACCAGAACTATCGATCTTTCTGTTGTCAGATACATGAGTAATGGCTTACTCCGTGAACTCTGTAGGCAGGATTGGGCAGTTAGAATGAGTGATAAGACTGCGAAGTTGTTGCTCCTATTGTGACCTCTTATCACACAAAAAATTCAAGATTGTTTCATGTCATTAACAGCATACAACCGTAAATGAGAATTAAATAATTGTTGCTCCAAATCCAATACAGCATATAAAAATAAGCAATAAATATAAATACGTAAGATAACTTATGTACATAGATTGGTTTCATGTGCATTAAGTGAAGCCAAGTATAGCACTGCCTATAGGAGTACATAAGGTGACTCAGACAGTAAGTGATAAAGTAATGGTGGTGGGGTGTGCGGAGGGATAGGTTAGTAGATAGAGAGGTTGATTAGCCTTACTGCCTGGAGAAAGTAACTGATTTTGAGTTTGGTGGTCCTGGGAGTGGAACAAACTGTCAAGAGCAGGGTGCGTGGGATCCTTCAAGATATTGCAGGCCTATTTTTGCCACTTTTCTGTAAATATGTCATTGATGATGGTGATGCATTGAGCTATTTTGAATACTCATTGTAAAGCCTTCCTGTCTGCTGCAGTGCAGTTTTCATACCATACAGCAATGCAATATGTGACAATATTATCTACTGTGCATCTGTGGAAGGTTGTAAGTATTGATGTTATAGTCCAGCTCTCTTCAGCCCCTTCAGAAGGGAGAGCTGTTAGTGAGCTTTCTTGATTGTGTAGGATGTGTTTTGGGGAGCTGTGCAAGATGTGCATTCCCTACTGAAACCCTGAGAAGCTGGTGTCAAGTCTCACGACCCAACAGCTCTCAGTGCAGCCAGGAGAAATCTCATTTTCGGCATAAAGAGGATAAAGCCGATAGTCAGGATGCATAACCACTTGTCCCTCACTATCACCCTGAACAGGGATGCCCTCCCAGGGCTGTGTGCTGAGCTTACTGCTGTACACTGCTAAACACCCCAGTGCTATAACCCACCCACTTCAAGGTCCAATCTGTTGTGCATTCAAAGATGCTCTTCTGCACATTACTGTTGTTAATGTGTGGCTATTTGAGTTACTGTCACCTTCCTGTTAGCTTGAACCGGTCTGGCCATTCTCCTCTGACCTCTCTCATTATAAGGCACTTTTGCCCACAGAACTGCTGCTCACTATGTTTTTTTTTGGTTTTCCTACCATTGTCTTAAACTCTGGAGACTGTTGTACATAAAAATCGTAGGAGATCAACAGTTTCTGCAAAACTCAAACCCTCCTGTCTGGCACCAACAATTATTCCACATTCAAAGTCACTTAGATCACTTTCTTCAACATTCTGTTATTTTGTCTGAACAACAAATGAATCTCATGACCATGTCTGCATGCTTTTATGCATGGAGATGCTGCTGCATGATTGGCTGATTAGATATTTGCATTAATGAACAGGTGTACTGTATATGTATACCTAATTAAGTAGCCAAGAATATGTAAGGTTCAGTCGGCTTATATTGGACAAAGTCTTTGAATATATAGGAAACAGGAAATGGGTTATGGGAGCTAAAGAAACCATTTTACATGTATCAGTAGATAGCTCAGGAAAGGATATGTCCACTCAAGAACAAAGGAGGAAATCTATGTTTGAAGCTAGTGGAAGTGGAAGACTCGAAATGAATGTTGTCCATCTATATTTTAGGAAGAAGAAAGACATGCATGGGGGTAAGAAAAGAGAAGTAGGTTGATATTTAAGGATATGTCAACATTGAGAAAGGAGTGTTTGGTCTCTTGAGAAACATTGATGTGGGTACTTCTTAAAGCCCAAAAGGAATCAATCTCTGGATACCAGTCCTTAACTGAATTCTTTGAATGTTCTTTTGTCACATGCAAGGATCCAGTAGACCAGGGAATAACCAATACTACTTCATATAAAAAAGGCAACAGGGTCATATAAGAAATTGTAGGAAATCTTAGACTGGTGAGCCTTACATTTGCAGTAAGGAAATTATTGGAGAAGGTTCTTAGAGATGCATTTCTCACATTTGGAAAATTATGAATATCTTGCTTTGACAGGGTATCTTGTCTCATAAATTTCAGATCAAACCAAGTTTAATTATCATTCAAACCATACATAGACATAGCTGAACAAATCAACATTTCTCTGGGACCATGGTGCAAAACTTTAAAAAATAGCAAGAAAACATCCAAAAATAGTGAGTAACATAATTCAAAATAGTGAGCAAAGAAGCATCTTCATTCAAAAATTTAAAAAAAAACATATGGTCCTAGACCATAGCAACAATGTTCTGCAATCGGTGTTCAGTCTCTCAGCAGTGTATAGATGCATGCACTCCAGCCTGTCATTCCACTGCTCGAACACATGAGGGCAGCACCAATGGAGGCAGCCAGGCCCCAGCCAAGCTCAGACACCATGCTGTAAATACTTCCGTGCCTCTCACCTGGTCTGCCACAGCAGGCAAGCCCTAGGTTTAAAGCGTAGTCCTCATTACAACCATGGCTACCCAACTCCCATGTTTTCCGTCCCTCCACCAGGCAAGGGCAACAGTTCTGCAGCAGCATACATTATCACTGTCCAACGGAGTCTTGAAATTGCAAGTGAAATGTCCGAGCCGGTCTCCCATAGTTATACAGCACCAACTTCAATGCAGCCAGGTCAGCTCCTCCATATCCAAACTGGCTCCTCAGACACACCAATATCCTGACGAGCTCCTCCAATATCCCAATGGACTCCTCCTATATCATGACTGGTTCCTTCCACACCTCAGCTGGCTCTGCCGCCGATACCAGTCCAGCTACTCCAATCAACGAGCAGCTCAGTGATGGAATAGTCCTGCAGTACTCAAAGTTCTTGGAGTAGAATTGTCTTTGGATCATTAAAAAAAAAACACCTTTTACAAAGGAAAAAGCACCTTTGGTTGGCTCCAGAGAGACCACTGTGTTTGCATGCACAGCCATCTTACCAAATTGTACAAATTTGGTTGAGTGTTATTAAGTCAAAGGTAGGGCACTGCATGTTACTTACATAGACTTCAGTAAGGCGCTGGACAAAATTCGTGCAAAATCCAGGATGAGTTGGATATAAAATTGGCTTGGTCATAGAATAAAGAGGAAAGTGGTGGAGGGGTGTTATTCTGATTAGAGGTTCATGATCACTTGTTTTCTACATGGGTCATTGCTGAGAGCTCTCCTGTTTAAGTTATGTGTTCAAAATATGTATAGTAAATTGCCAGACTCTTAGGAGCTTGGGAGGGATCTTGAGGTGCGAATCCACAGCTCTGTGAAAGAGGCAACGCAAGTCATAGGGTGGTAAAGATGGTATATAGCATGTTTGCCTTCAGTCAGGAAGTTAAGTATAAAAGTTGGGATATCATGTTGCAGCAGTGTAAAACTTTATTAAGGCTGCATTTGGAGTACTATGTGCAGTTTGGTTGCCGCACTATAGGAAGAACGTGAAGGCTTTGTAGAAAGTGTATTAGAGGCTCACTAATTAGAAAGTGATAGCTATAAGGAAAGACTGGACAAACTTGAATGGCTTTCTGTGTTGCAAGCTGAAGGGCAACCTAATATAAATGTATGTAATTATGTGAGACGTATACAGGATAGATAAAATGTTTCTTGCAGATTAGACTTGTTTAATTGTAGAAGACACAGGTTTATAGTGAACATGCTGCCAGGGAAGATGGTAGATTCAGAAAGGACCAGCAATGTTTAACAGGCATGAATAGAGGTCATCATTCATGCAGATAGGATTACTAAGACTGGCATCAGTCAGCACCGCCACAGTGAGACAAAGGGACTGCTCTGTGGTGTGCTGTTCTATGCTCTACATGGGAATAAGGTAAGTTTGAGCCTTTCAGTAGGAAAAGTATTTCCTTGCATGAATCCATTGCCAAGATGAAAGAAGTATCACAGAACTTGGGCATCTGATATGTAGTTAACGTGATACTTCAGCGTGATACTTCATCTACAACTCTTAAGAATTCTCGGCTCTTGGCATGTGTCAACAGTTGTCACCCCATT
This sequence comes from Hypanus sabinus, assembly GCF_030144855.1. Classification (NCBI taxonomy): domain Eukaryota; kingdom Metazoa; phylum Chordata; class Chondrichthyes; order Myliobatiformes; family Dasyatidae; genus Hypanus; species Hypanus sabinus. The sequence goes on along the minus strand of NC_082719.1, from coordinate 40,318,396 downwards.
TCTCAATCCTCCAGATGCAGTATAGACAATAAACACCCAAATTAGAACCAATTGTCTGCTTATAATGACCCATAGCTCCAAATTAGCCAATTCCCTATGCTAAGTTGAGCAGATAGAAGTAGAGCACCTTACATCAAGCTTACATCCATTTGGGACAAATTAACAACCAAGAGGCGTTTGTGTGGTAGTGAATGCTGTTCCATGTGTTATTTATACATCTAGCAAAGCTTTTTCTTTTGCTGCTCTTGCTCTTGTAAAAGAAAATCAAAGGTTTTCTACCTTCACCAATGCTGGGGAAATAGGAATTGCACTGACATATTTTTTTCTGTCACAATAATTATGTTCAACTACAAAACATTTTCAAAGGATTTGAGGAACCTAAATAAAGTAGAAAAAAATACCTTTTCATTCATTAGAGACATAGGCTTCTTGAAATCCCTCATGCAGTGAAATGGTCCTTCATTAGATTGTTTGTAAGCTTTCTAAGCAGTTCATGTGAGAAAGATACAAAATTATTAGACAGGTTGAGAGGAGAGGATTTGGTTTCCAATCCACTCAATTTTAATTAGGCTTACTTAAGCACTTCCGTGCAGGTTTTACAATCCTTGCTTTTGGATTTTAAAATGATTAGACTGTTGTGTGAAATGCCTTGCCGCAGACAACATTATAAAAAAAGTGGTCACATTGCACTGCAAAGATACCATTAATTCTCCATTCACGTCGGTCACGGCAACATTTTTGTAATTTCAATCTTAATTCCATTAACAGCTAAGTATTAAAAGCTAAAATATTAATCAATATTGCATAAATCTGTTAGAAAGGAAATATGAAAGCTGATTTAACATAACAAGAGGAATGGGTCTAAATTGGGATTCTAGTTTGGACCTACAGGAGAAATTCTCTTTAGGTTACACGGATGAAGGACAAGTAGCACTATTAAAACCTGCATGCTTTGATAGTGTAACCACAAACTGGCACACTTGTTTTTGATCAATGTGGCTTAATCTTACATGGCAAAGCTTTTGATGAGCTCTAAACTTTACACTCAGAATAAAGTTCAGAGTTCAAAGTACATTTATTATCAAGGTATGTATACGTAATACAACCTTGAAATTTGTCTCCTTACAGGCAGCTACAAAATGAAGAAACCAATAGAACTTAAAAAAAAGACTATCAAACACCCAATGTGCAGAAAAAAAATTGCAAAAATAAGCAAATAAGCAAATTAACAAAGTAAGCAAATAACATTCAAAACTGAAGTTCACGAAAATGAGTCCACAGCAATGAAGCCAGACACAGCCGATTCAGGAGCCTGTTAGTTGCATGCCACCAGCTTAGTCCAGTGAATAGACGAGCATACTTCACTGGGCAGTGAGTTAAACACTAGTGTGTCCCTCTCCTCCAGTACCAACACCCTGACCTTCTCAATCTGACCCTGGGCTTAAACTGGCCAAACCTCTGCTCGTTTCTCAACCTTGGACCTGGGCCCTGCTGCTTCGATACACACTTGGGCCCAGGATGCGCCACCCAATTCGGCCTAGATGCAGCCTTTCCAATCTAGTCTGGTGCTTAAATCGGTCAAACTTGTTCCTCACTCTTGGGCCCGGGAGCTGGAGCTAGCCAAGAGCCTTCATGCTTGCTTTATAGCATATATAATTACATAGTTAGATATACTATAAGGCAAGCTTGAGGGACTTAGCTAGCTCAGTTTCTGATGTGGCACTATTTGATCTGGCTATCAGTATCATCACATTATCCTCTGGAAACATTGGTTTTCATACACATGGCACAGAATAAAGCAGTACTGTGCAAACAAATGTATGGTCAATTTTTTCTATCCCTACTGAATTCAATTGTAATTTTAAGCTGTTTAATAGGTCATCTCTCAACCATCTAAACTCAATAGAACAGAAATCAAATTTAAACAAGCTGGCTCGTGAATAAATACTCAATATCCTATTGAATCAGCACTATATCCACCACTAAAATCAATATATCTTTCCTTAGTTGAAGTGTAAATAGTCGTTCAGATGACATTTGTCCAAGGATCTGTATAGACAAAGCATCACCTCCTTCATTTCAATTATAATTGCACTAATATTTTTATTCAGAAGCCTGTTTTGAATGCTTGTTGCATCTGTGTATTAGCCATCACTGTTTATATGAAATACTTACTACTTTTTTATTCCACGCTTTAAGATTCCTTGTTTCCTAATCTTTTCCAGCTTTAAAATGGGAATTATCAGAATCTGGAGAGTTGCCTGATTTATGGCCCATCATTTTCTGCATCACTTGTTTTTTTTCAAGATGTTAAATCCATTAATTTCCACACTTCATATGTTTTGATGGACGGATATTTTATCCATTGTCTTCGCTTTGAGAAGTGCCCTGTCATTTTCTTATAATCCACTATAGGTCAGTTTGCATCTGAATGTAATTGATGAACGTTCCTTTTGTCATTCTTTTCCTTTAAATTTGTGCTAAAATCTGAAATTCCTTGCAATATATCCCATGCTCCCTTTTTATGCACCAATCAGTTTTGTTCAAACAATCTTTTTCTCTTAAAGCTCTTCTAGTCTACTAGATTTCTACTTTTCCTCATATTTTTGTAAACCTTTGGGCTTAAGTTCACAAGTGGGGTCATTATATTTAAGGGTAATTATTATCTTTGCATTGTTCCAATTACATATCTGAAACCTGAGGCATCAATTGGCCACAGTCACTACATGACTTTCAGTTTTCTTCCGACATTTGTTCTTCTTTTAATCTAGATTCCAGCATCTGCATGCTCTGGTGTCTCCTTTTTTATTTGGCTACAGGATTAACCATTGACAATGGAGTAACTCCAGCCAATTCATTAGTTAACACTTCAGATATCACCTTCATTAAATGTGCTTGGCTTTTCATCCTTTCATTTCCAATTTAGTGGCTCTATTAAAATATCAGATACATTTTTGGTGGCAGATAGCTGACTGCTCATATTTCAGTATTTGAATGGGTAGATATGATGAATGTGTTTCCTTTCCTCAGTGTGTTACGAATGATGAACAACTCTGATGGGCAGAAGGGTACAAAATCACCAATGCCCCCCCCCCCCCTTTTAGAGATTCACAAATCGCTACTATTTCGACACTGTTATCAAGGAAATAAGAGAGACAAAGGGGACTCTGCCAGGGCAGTTGTTATTGATAAACAGCTCATACAAATTAATGAGACAGAGGCACAGCTAAGGTGGAATGTCTCCAGCTAACAAAAGAGAACGGAACCATTGATTACTACTATTGTCTTTTGGAGAAGGTTTGTGTACTTGGTACTGTTCTATTGATTGAAACCCCTCAGGGGGCAACCAGAGTGGGCAGGTTTGATGGGTTGCATCATCTCAACCTGATTGACACCTGAGACCCCGTGAGTGGGGATAAAAGTGAGGTCTGGGGAACACCCCTCAGACGCACCAGGAGAAACGCTACGAGACCGGTGGGGGCTTGTGTGTGTGTCCACCCTTGCCTGGGTGACAAGTCCTCCACGGAAGAATGGTCTAGCTAAAGGACGGAGTGGTCATAAGCGAATGGCCACAACAACAACGCATTGACGGATCAAGATCGTAAAGGAAAGTCGGCAAGTCAATAGCTGTTACTCTCTCTCTCTCTCTCTCTCTCTCTCACTCCAACAATTGCAACACAGCGACCAACAACTACCGCAGCCTGCATGAACAGAACTGAACTTTATGTTTCCATCTGACAATTCATTATCCCCTAGACAACCATAGAGCTTATTTCTTATTGATTATTATTATACCCGCACTTTTAGGTTTAGTATTGATGATGTACATTATCTGTATATTTGCATTGATTTTTATTGTGTATTTTTACTAATAAATACTGTCGAAAATAGTATCACCAGACTCCAACGGATACTTCTATCTTTGCTGGTAAGACACCCAGTTATGGGGTTCGTAACAAGTGTATGTATTGTATGTGTATGGCATGGGAAGCAACTTAATATATCCATAATTTTCAGAACCCCGTGGAAATTTTGGGTTGTGAAATTAAAATGCTCATGTCAATTCCTCCAAAAACTGGATGGATTTGTGTCGGTTGACTGCCTAACGTAACTGAAGAGGTTGTTGGATTCAGGAAAGGAAGGGTGAGGCATCTTGACTTCCGGAGATGGAGAAGTAAATCTGTGCATTGAGGACTCATTATCACTTCGTGGATATGGACAGGGGATCCTTTCTTGTAGCTCCACAAAACTGAAAGTGAATCAAGAATAACATCTCTGTTTAGAACTACTCCACAAATAATTAAATGCTCTGTACCCTGATCATGATTAACTCTTCAACTTCAATTTTTGAAATATTGAATACGACGTAGAATATGACTCTTGAATACTTTTTCAAAATCAGCATTCTTAGCCTTGGAATGCATTGACTTCATTCAATTTTTGTCCTGGACTACATTCTGTTGCTAAGAGAAGCATAAGAACTTGCTTCACGTCTCAGCCAGCTGTGAAGTCTGCAGAAACAAAGTTTTAATTAAATTTTTACATTATCCATTACTTTGAAGTTTAGATTAAAAGAAAAGCATTGATAAGTCAACAGTTTATCACCATCTGGTGGGTGGGGGGGGGGGGGGGTGGAGCCTACTGTACAGGATCGAAAGAAGCTACAGAAAGTTGTAAAATTAGTAAGCTCCAACATGTGTGCTAGCCTCCATAGTATCCAAGTCATTTAACTATTTAATATACATATATATGTACTGTAATTACTTGTTTCTATATTTATCATGTATTGCTGCTGCTAAGTTAACAAATTTTACAGCATATGCCATAATATTAAACACAATTATGATTCTGATTCTTCTCCATTAACTTTTGAAAGTGATTGAATTGTTGGCTATATAATAAAAATGATTTCATCTACATGGGATTGAGTTACCAAGCAAATGAATTCTTCAGCTTGCTTACTAATACTGTAGGCTCTACAGTTTGCATCACCACAAGTTATTAGCTAAGGTTTTGACACACAAAAACATTTTGATTGCATGACTACAATCTGTGTTCATATCTTGGCTGAAAATGAAGCATAGTAATCGCTTAACAATTTGACAAGAGACTGGAAGGGTTAACTATCCATATTTTAAAGCTTCATAAATGAAAATATCTGCAAAATTTTCTCTCAGAAGTATGTGCTGAAATGCAAATTTTCAATAAACTTTTAATTAGTAAAGGTCATATGCAAATTGTACAGATGGTGAATGAGAACAAGAACAAACCGGTAACCTGAACTAATATCAAGATATATGCATTTTATTCAAAAATCTCCATAATATCTATGTCGGCAAGTAACAGATCCCAAGGGTAAGACAAGCATTTCAATGTACCTTGGTAGATATGACAATAGTAAACTAATTCCAATTCCATGTTGATTATTTGGAAATCCTGATAGTTCAGCATCTGTGTTAGAGTCAACAGGGTCCTATTTCCAACACTTCTTTTAAACTCTCCAGGACCTTTTTGCTGTTCTTTCTTTAACTCACTGCAGCCCTGCTTCCCACACTCCCTTCAAACACACCAATACCCTATTTCCCATGCTCTCTTTCAACCGGAAAGAAAATCATACTACTCTAATATCTAAAACAAAAGTTGTGTATGTTGCTTTGAATTAGAAGTATATTGTGGTATTTGCAGGGGAAAATACTCAGTTGTCATAAAATTTATGGGTCCAGACCTATGAAAGTCCCAAAAGTGCCAGATTACTGGTGTTTTACTGTGGATTATTCAGATTTACTCTTGTACCTACAAAATATAGTCATCTTTTATATGCCCAATGATTTAAAAAAACTAAATGGGTTTTGATTGCAGCAAGAGACAAGTTGACATTCTTATAACTTTTTTTAAAATGTTGACAATGTTCAGAGAACTGCTTGGAAATGTCTTCAGTGGCCAATATGACAATGTTGCAGTGTTTTTTAAAATATATATATATATATATATATATATATATATATATCTAAAGCAATGCCCAGGGTAAACCACATATTCCTTAAAAGCAGCACTGCCCAGCAACCTGACTTTGGCATGATAAATGTTGTAATTAAAGCTGTCAAATCAATGAGTGCTAAGTTCTGCCAATGAGCTAACCATTGCTTTGTTTAACATAGTCAAAGATTATATGTGTATTACTGAAGAAGACACACCGACTCATATTAAAGAACTCAGATATACAAAATGACAATGCTCAAATATCTGAAAATTCCACTTTTAGCTAGGAGATGTTAAAACATTCTTCTGTCACCATCCATAGCAGAACTCCAGATAGGCAAATTGGCAGAAGAATGTGTACATGCAAGAGTAGGATTGTGATCAGAGTCAAAGGAATGAAAGGGATGGAAGAAATTGTCAATAATGAAAGAGTGAGAACTGGGTAAAAGTGAGAACAAGAATAGAGGACCTAAAACTAAGCCATTTGATAAAGATAAGGAAGTAACAGAAATTATTGGAGCAAAGTGAGTACTAGGATTCGAATTAGCTGCGTAGATGGGATGTTGTTTTTATTTTAGTTTGTTTTTAAGACTAATTTAAAGTGGCAGATATGTATGCAAAGCTATCCAAGGCAGTATGATTATATAGTAAAAATGTCTCCAAGATGGTTATTTACCAAATTAGATGAAAGCAAAATAAAGGGAACTAATATTTAACCAAAGAAAGTTAGATTTTTAAAAAAAGGAAAGCTAAGATTGCCAAAAGATCAGCTAAAAGGTTAATGGAAAAGCAAATTGTTGGCAATTGTGAAAGTAATAAGAAAAGCTTTTAGATTTAAGTGAAAATTCAAGCATTACATTGGGTCACTGAATGATGTTTAATTATATGTGGAAATATTAAGTGAACTCTTTACATTGGTTTTCACTTTTGAAGACCTTGCTTTGCTAGTTGGAATTTATGATATTGTTAATCATCAAACTGGAAACATTAACCCAGATGAATATTTTATTGTAAATGGAATTACAAAACTGAAAAGAGAGAGATAATCATTCCAACTAATATCTACAACATGTCCTCAAGCTCCTCTGACTTCGCTCCCTACCCTTCTATCTCTATATTTTGCTGCTTCAAAAGATGTGTGAGGAACTTCCCGGAATAATTCAGGGAAGGAGGGAATTTAGCTGCAAGTTATATGAATAAACTAGGAACTTATCAGAATAATTCAGGGAAAGAGGGAATTTAACTGCAAGTTATATGAATAAAATGGAATTGTTCTTGATGTAACGGGGGTTGAAAAGAAAATGACTAGAAATGTAATATATTTTTGCAGGTTCAAATAAGGTAGGCAAGGAATCAGGATTTAAGTTGATTGCATGGGATAAAAGGGGAATGAAAAAAAGAACTATTTTCATGTGGTGATTGTTAATGACCAGGAACCTGTTGCCTTAGTGGATGGTGGGAACAAAGATGAATATTGATTTCAAAGGGAAATTGGGTAAGTACAAAAGAGCCGCAGGGATAGAGTGAGGCATGGGACTGATTGAGTTGCTCCATGGAGAGGCAGCATGCACATCGTGAGCTTAATGCGTCCTTGTGCTACATGACTCTGTGTTGTAAACATGGTTTCAGTATTGAATTCTGAGTTTACTTCCTCTTTCACACAGAAGTTTAAATTTAATAATGTTAATCCTTTCATTTTAAGTAAATATCACAACCAAAAATAAATATTTAACTCTCCTTTCACTTTTATACTATATTACTCAAGCTCAGAACTAGTCTCTGCTATACCTTGGGTAACATCAAAAGCAGTTGTTCCCTTCTCTTGCGGATGGGTTTACTTATGCCTATTTTTGACATTCCAAGCTCCCAATCAAGCCTTTCCGCTGCTCCTTAACTTTCCTTACACGGTATTATCTTCTCCATACTTGTGTTGTGCTCCAGGCTCTCAGCTCCTCTCAATTGCTATTTGTCAGCTGTGCTGGAATCACAAACATCTTCATAGCCTTAATAATACCCACTGTCACTTATTGCTATTCACTCAGACTCAGGTCTTCTAACTCTTTGTAATATTAAGATTGCAGTACTAGAGGGATATCTGGGATTGCTGTGTACTTTGCTTCATGGAAGCACGGCTCATCCCCACCCCCCATTTTGGATGTAGTGATACAGCCCTAGGGATTCGACATTCACTTCAAAGACAGTATAGCTGAGTCTTTTAAAGCCAGAGGAGGTGGGATATGATTAACTCATCATGGTGCACAGATGTGGAGTTTCTGGCTCAATCCTCCTCTTCTGACCTGAAACATTTAGTAGTCAAGTATTATCCATTTTATCTACCAAGGAAGTTTTCCACCATCATCCTGGCTGTGGTGTAAGTTCCATTTCTGGACAACATCAGGCAAGGACTGGAGGAGCTGACCCCCATGATTAGCAGTCAGGAAACAGTGAATCCTGATGTATTTCCTATCTTGGTGAGGGATTTCAATCTGGCTAGCTTGAAAAAGGTCTCTGCACAACTACCATCAATGTATCACCAGCAGAGCAGAGGAGCCAAACACACTTGACCACTGTTTACCATCACCAGGAATGTTTACAGTACCATCCCACGCCTGCACTTTGGAGAGTCAGATCACCTGGCTGTATTTCTACTCCCTTCTACTCCCAGTGTACAAACAGTCTAAAGACCACAGCACCAGTGGTCAGGACAAAGAGGGTATGGTCAAGTGCTTACAAGAATAGGAACAGTGTTTACAGTCAGTGGATTGGACAACTCAGACTTTCACCCTTGAATCTGACTGAATACAATACAGTTGTCATCGACTTCATCAAGACCTGAGTGGGTGGTCTGGTATGTACCTTTAAGAACATACTTACCCAAACCAAAAGCCAAGGATAAACCAGGAGGTTCATTCTCTCCTAAGGGCTAGATCTGTGGCATTCAGGACTGATGATCCAGAACTAGACCAGATGTCCAGGTATGACTTACAGAAGGCTATTTGAAGAGCAGGAAATCAATTCTGATTGAAGTTAGATACAGAATTGGATGCTTTTTGAGCTCTGGCCATTATTTCCTACAAGAAAAATCCAAACATCATGGTTAGTTGAGGCATTTCAAGAGGGTGAACCCTCATAAGGCATCAGACCCTGATGACATAACAGGTAGAGCACTGAAAACTTTGCCAACCAATTAGCAGAAGTGTCAAGGACATCTTCAATCCCACACTGCTGCAGTCAGAGGTTCCCACCTGCTTCATAAGGCCAACAATCATACCAGTGGCCAAGAAGACAATGGTAAGCTCCCTTAATGACTATTGTCCGGTTTCACTCATATCTACTGTGATGAAGTGTTTTGAGAACTTGGGCATGGCTAGAATCAACTCCTGCCAAAGCAATGACCTGGATCTGCTGCAATTTGCCCAACGCCACAATAGGTCCACAGTGGATGTAGTCTCACTGGCTTTCCAAGTGGGTTGGACTACATGAACAATAATAATACTTATGTCAGGCTGCTGCTGCTGATTACTGCTCAGCATTCAACACCTCGGTACTAATGAACAAGATGCAGAGCCTGGACTCTGTATACTGCTCTGCAACTGGATCTTTATCTTGCTCATTGAGAGACTACAGTTGTGTGGATTGTAAACAATATCTTCTCCTCACTGACAGTCAACTCTGGTGTGCCTTATGCATGCTTACCCCACTGCATTACTCTCTCTGTACACACAAATGTGTGGCTGGGCACAGTTCAAGTGCCATTTATAAATTTTCCAATGACACAACTATTGTTGGTAGAAATTCAGATGGTGATAAAGTAGCATACATGAGATAGATTAGTTGGTTGAATGGTGTTGCAGCAACAATCTTGCACTCAATATAAGTAAGTTCAAGGAATTGATTATGGACTTCAGGAAGGGATGTTGAGGGAATACACACCTGTCCTCAGCAAGGAATCAGCAGTGGAAAAGGTGAGCATTTTCAAGTTCCTGGTTATCAGCATCTCTGAAGATCTATCCAGGGCCCACCTAATCGATGCAGTTTCAAAGAAGGCATGACAGGGATTTTATTTTATTAGAAGAATTGGTATGTCGTCAAAGATTCTCTCAAATGTCTACAGATGTACCATGGAGAGCATCCTAACTGGTTGCATCATGGCTTGGAATGGAGGGGCCACTTTACAAGATCAGAAAAAAAAACTGCAGAAAGGTGCAGAATCAGCCAACTTCATCATGGGTATGAGCTTTCACAGATTTCCTCTTCTCAATGCTATCATCAAGAAAGAGGTACAAGAGCCTAAGGACACACAGTCAATGTTTGAGGAATGGATTCTTCCCCTCTGCCGTCAGAATTCTGAATGGACAATAAACCCATTCACTCTGCTATTTTAATATATAATTATTTTCTTATTTTTGCTCTCTTTTTGCACTGCTTATTTAATTTAAATTTTCATAGCTCTTCTATGTTTCTATATATATTGTGTTTCTTAATATAATTTAGATTTATGATTATGTATTGCAATGTACTGCTGCTGCAAAACAACAGATTTCACAACATATGACAGTGATATTAAACCTGATGCTGTTTCTGGTTTTGACTTTTAGACCAAGACCTTATGGCAATTCCAGAACAAGAGCTCCAGTCTCAGTCACAGGGAGTACCAAAAACTGTAGGCATAAACAATGATTCTGAACAACTTGGGTAGGTTCTTGATGCCTGAGTGAGGGGGGGGGGTTGTGTGGGAGGAAGGATAGAGTGAGTGGAAAAAGCACTGATTCCTAATCTCTAAACTCAGTCTGGTAATGACTTCTGCATTTTATCAAATGGAACAAAGTTTTAGACCATGAAGATAACGGTGATATTATTTGACAGCTGTCTAAAAGTGAAAAACAGTGTTGGAAGCCACAGAATGACAACGACAGGCAGAGAGAATAAGAGACTAGGAGAGAAGCAAGTATATATTACTGCAACAATCACAGTAGCAAAGTTTTTTTTTATATCTGAATTACACAGGCAATGAACTGAAGCATAATGTCAACCAGAAAACATGTTATTTTGTGCAAACCAACTCTCAATTAGAGATACACTAGTTTCAAAGCAATGGAATTTAAAATGCCAAATTACTAATGTCACGAAAATATTCTTCAGTTAATGTAACCTTCATTCTAACCCAGAATTTATGATAGCTGGAATTTGTTTTGAATACGTTTTTTCATCATTCCCCTTTTTATCGGTAAGCACTTCCAACTGAATATCTTTTTGTTAAAGAACTACAGGAGGTAAAAAAAAACACAACAGCCATTCATTTCGCATTTGAAAAGATGTGAAGAGATGTTGAAACATAATGCAACGCACACAGAATGCTGGAGGATCTCAGCAGGTCAAGCAACATCCAAGGAAATTACTAAATAGTTGAATTTTCAGACTGAGACCCTTCTTCAGGACTGGAAAGAAAGGGGGAAGATGCCAGAATAAAATAAGGTGGGGGGAGAGGGAAGGAAGATAGGTAGAAGCCAGGTGGATGTTGATTTAATTTTATATATGGTGGAAAGACTGGTGTGCTGGAAGTAGTTCCCATTTCTTTGATATAGGCATCCAGGTGGGTAAAAATGTAAGTTGTACCTATGGGTTAGCCTACAGCTGTACCATGTGGGATGAGGGTTCTAGCAATCAACATAACAAGGGAAGTAGAGTGGATTTTAAACTAAATGGCAGGGCAAAGGATCAAAGGTAGGAAGATGTTGTAAAGCAAAGAGTAGAGACAAGTAATACTGCTGGAATTGTTGGAACCAAATTGTGACAGGTAGAGATAAAGTGAGCAAATCCAACAGCCAGTAAGCAGCACTGGAAGTCAAGATTGAACCCACATCAGTGGAGTTCTGGGACAGCAAAATTACCTATTGAATGACTATGCCACCTTATTGAAAAGTGCAGCCAGTTCCCTGTTAAACTTCAAAATAGATGCACTCCTAGAAAAGATTAAAATGTCAAGGCAAGAGAAACTGCTAATACTGAAAATGTGGAGTAACGTACCAACACTGGAAAAGCTAATCAGGTAAGGCCTCCCCCATCACTGGAGGAGAATGTACTGTTGAGACCCTTCATCGGGACTACAAAGGTAGAGAACAGAAGCCTCAATAAAAGGGGAGGGGGAGGAAGAGAACAAACTGGCAGGTGATAGATAAATCCAGGTGAGAGGGGTAGGTAGGAGGGTGGGAGAGAGCAGAAAAAGGGAATGTAGTGAGAAGCTGGGTGGTAATATGCTTCAAAGGGAAAGAGCTGAAGAACAAGGTATCTAAAAGGATAGGACAGTGGACCATGAAATAAAGGTAAAGGATGTTGGGGGGGAGGCAGGGGGGGGCAGAGAAAGAAATTTGAAGGTGATGCCCAGGTCATGAGTGGAGGAAGGAAAAGAGTGGGATGAAGGGGCCATAGGGATAAGGGAACACAAAGGGAAGTGGTGACTTGCCCATCATTTTCACCTTCTTCCTTTGTGTTTTACATCTTCTTCTCTTTATTCTTTGGTTTACCTTCCTCTCCTGTCAGATTCATTCTTTTTCAGCTTCTCAAGTCATTCCCTTTCCTCCACCTTCCTACCTTCCCTACTCAACCGGAATCGAATATCATCATCCAGCTCATGCTCCTCCCTCTTGGCAGACTATTTCCATTCTTGCTTCTGCCCTCTCCTTTCCAATCCTGATGAAGTGTCTCAACCCAAAACATTGACTGTTCATTTCCCTCCATAGATGCTGCCTGTCCTATTGAATTCTTTGAATTCATTGTATGTGTAGGCCCAAATTTCCAAGGGCTAGCGAATAAAATCAAATAATTGCACAAAGATCATTGGTCCTCCAGAAGGTAACCCTAAAAAATTAATAATAGAAAACAATTAGATGGCAGATGCATTCATCTTGTAATTTATATCAACTTTTCAAAGGAGGATGCAAGTAATGTCTTAGATATAACTCTAAAATCATGAATTGGGAAAGAGGCGGAAATCACAAGAAAAGTGGCACAGTAAAACTCTGACGATCTCATTGCTCAGAAAACCAAGTGACCCAGGATCAGGCTCAGTGGATGTTCAAATGGATGTATCATATGAATTTTTATCCCAGGCTCACTTTAAACTCACCAGGACTTTGTCCTTCATCCTAACCATTGCATCTTTAGCAGTTGAGGACTTCTTATGAACTGCATTATTATACCACGATATTTGTGTTAAAACTTATTAATTGGACACAAATCTACATGTCTTTCTGGCTCAAAAAACATGACGATCATCTAGTAGCACTTTCATCCACTATAATGAAGTGCTTTGAGAGGTTGGCTATGAAACATATGAATTCCTGCTTGAGAAGTGACTTGGACCCACTGTAGTTTGTAAACCATCACAACAAGTCAACAACAGATGGCATTTTAAGTGGCTCTCCACTCAGCTCTGGAACATCAGGACAGTTAAGATGCATGTACAAGGGTGCTCTTCATTGACTACAGATCAGCATGTAACACCTTCATCCATGCAAACCTAATCAATAAGCTCTGAGACTTAGGCTTTGATACTTCCTTCAGTAACTAGATCCTCAGCTTCCTCACTTGCGGACCCCAGTTACTATGGAATGCCAACATCTCCTCCACAATCACCATCAGCAGAGGCACAGCACAAGGCTGTGTGCTTAGACCCTTGTTCAACGCACCTCATACCTGTGAATGTGTGGCTAGGTACAGCTCCAAAGCCATAGTTAAGTTTGCAGTTGAAACCACTTTTTTTGGCTGAACCAAAAGTGGCGACAAGTCATCATATATAGTTGGGAAGAGATTGAAAATCTGGTTGAGTGGTGCCACAACAAAAACCTTTCACTCAGTGTCAGCAAAACCAAAGAGCTGTTTATTGACAAAAGGAGGAGGAAATTGGAGTTGCATGAGCCAGTGCTCATTAGGGGATCAGAGTGGAGAGGGTCAGTACCTTCAAATTCTTCTGCATAATCAGAGGACCTGTCCTGCCATCAACACATAAATGACATTTCAAAGAAATCATGGCAGCACTTCTGCTTTCTTAGAAGTGCATGCACATTCAACATGTCATCCAAATCTTCAACGAACTTCTATAGATGTTTGGTGAAAAGTATGTTGACTGGTTGCATCATGCCTTGTTATAGAAACACCAATGCCCTTGAATGGAAAAGCCCAGCCCAGTTAATCACTGAAAAAGCCCTCCCACCATTCAGCATGAGTACCTGGAGCACAGTCACAAGAAAACAACATTCAACTTCAAGGACTCCCATCATCCACGCCATGCTCTCTTTTCACTGCTGCCATTGGGAGCAGGTACAGGAGCCTTAGGTCACACGCCACCAAGTTCAGGAACAGCTACAACCATTCAACCATCAAGCTCCTGAACCTGGTAGACTTCTCAATACTTTTTTTTCCTTTTGATATTTGCATAGTTCCTGTGAATTTTTTCACTAATTCTATTGAACTTCTTCATTCTACTGTGGACGTTTGCAAGAATATGGATCTCAGGGTAGTATTTCATGACATATGCATATTTTGCTAATAAACATACATTGAATTTTGAACTTTGAACTCTACTGAAAAGGAATCGGAAGAAATCATGATACAATGTGAGTCAGAGGAAGGAAATCCATGAACTGGTACTTAGTGGCAGGAAAAAGAAGATGCAAAACTGTGATCCTGCCTCAATAAAATGAAAGTTGTCAGAAAGTTTTGAAGTGGCTTGATCCAAAAACAGAGTAGTGGAGCTGACTTAGTGATGCACAATTACTAATTAATTGCAAAAATAACAAACCAGGATTGGCTACAAACTGATAGAACAGACACTAAACACCACAGGCAACAAGTCAACTGAAGTCTAGAGCAGCTAGTTGAGTCTGGCTATTTCCATGGATGAACAAGGACTGTGAATGAGAGCAGGGTTTTAATAGGCTGCAGGTGATAAGTTGGAAATGAATGACAGGTGACTCCTGTTAGCTGGATGGAGACAGAGATTTTCCTGCCTGGCAGGCCTGATAGTACCCCCCTCACCAAACCATGGCTAGCACTTGATGGTCCAAGGCGTTATGGATAGGTCTGGTGGAATTCCTTGAAGAGTGATAGATCCAAAATGAAACTGGACAGCACCCAAGACTTCTCTGGACCATACCCTTCCTGACCAGAAATGTCAAACCTGGTCCATGATTATGTGAATCTATTAACTGGCAACCTGTGTACTCTGTACCACCTGTCACCACCTTTGGTTCCAGAGGTGCAGGCTCAGGTCGGTTGAGTGGTCTATGTCCAACAGGTTTGAGGCAGGACATGTAGAAGGTAGGTGTGATCCTGAGGGATGGTGGAGGCTGGAGATAGTAAGTGACTGGATTAAAGTACTGGGTAATCTTAAAGGGGCTAATGAAACAGGGTGAGAGCTTGCAGGTCGGTGTGTATAGTCAGATCTTGGGTGGAAAGCCTGATACAGTTCCCAAGCCAAATTATTCTGGATGGGCACCACTGGCAGTTAGATTGGCAGCAGTTGGAATGGTTGGCAACTAGGATGGCCCAGCGAGCCAACCTCCAAGCATTCTGGCACCAGCAAACCAGGGCCCTGGTGGACAGTGTCTCCACTGTTGCCTCTGCCATGAGGAATAATGGTGGGCTTGGTAGCCATTAAGCACTTCTAAAGATGACGTACTGTGGCAGAGGAAGTGTGTAGATTGTTCAGCCCAGAGCAAATACTTCTTCCACATCAAATGGTTAGAGGCTAAGCATGGTAGAACTTCTCCACTTGCTGATTTTCTGTTTCTGACTGACCATTGGTCTCTGTATGATATCCAGAGGACAAACTCACTGAGACATGGAGAAGGAATCAGAAAGCTCAGCAGAAGCAGGAGATGAACTATGGACCCCGGTCTAACAAATATCCTGAGGGAAACCAAGGAGGCAAACTGCATGCTAGAGAACCAGGTCTATTATTTAAGTGGCTGATGGACTTTTGGGGAGGGCAAGAAAGTGGGCTGTCTTGGAGAACAAGTCCACCATTGTCATGATCACCATGGCCCATTGGAAAATGGCAAGCACATGATGAAATCCATGGTGATGTGAGATCATAGGTTTCAAGGGACTGGTAGAGGCTGCAAGAGCCCAGAGGGCCAGTGGGGGGAGGAATTTGACTGGGCACATTGAAGGCAGGCAGCAACAAACTGGCATACATCTGTGACCATGATGGGCCTATAGAACCAGTGTTGCAGAAAATCCAGAGTCCATTGTGGCCCTGGATAGCTGGAGAGTGGTGAGGAGAGGGCTCACTGGAGCCATATATGTGGTCATCAGGTGTGTCGGCTAGAACAGACTCGGGTCTGGCGGATTTGTTTCTCAAGGAAGTTTCCAGACAATGGCAAGGATCAGGGAAGAATGAATGATGTGCTGAGAGTTTCTCTCCAATTTAGCTGGGTTGCACTGTCATGACCACCTTAGTGTTCTTGGAGCTGGGTTGGTAGGGCATGAAATTGAACTGCTTGAAGAAAAGAGGCCAGTGGGCCTGATGTGGGTTGAAATGGCAGGTCTGTTGAATGGGTATGAGGTTCTAGTACTCATTGCAGATAAGAAAGGGCTTGGTGTTCCCCATCAGCCAATGTCTCCAATCCTCCAAGACCCATTTGAAGGTGTGAAGCTCCATCTCCTACTCCATAATGGTGCTGTGTAGGGTTGAAGTATCACAAGAAGGGTGTGTCTTCCTGCCTGGACCTCGATGGAAGACGATGGACCCAATGCCCACATCAGATGTGTCCACTTCTATCACTAAATCTCTGGAGGAGTTCAGATTGCAGACATTGGGAACAGTGGTGAAGCATCACTTAAGTAGCTTGAAGCAACTTTAACTGAAAGTTGCCAAAGAGTGCTCTGCGGCAGGAGGCCAGGTCATTTGTGAGGTAGGAGACTTGGGGAGGGAGGTGAGAACAGCAGCAATTTGGCTGTGTTTTCTGAACGAACTATGGTAAAATTGGGAAAAGACATGGAAGCGCTGTAGCTGTTTGGATGACCATGGTCAGGGCCATTCAACGACAGCAAGCACTTTATCTGGGTCGGTGGTTATGCCTTGGAGTGAAAGAATGCAACCCAGGGAGGAAATGACTGGGGTGTGGAAAGGGCATTTCTCTAACTTTCAGTAAAGTTGGTTTTCAACAAGACATTGAAGAACTGAAGACATGACAGGCATATCCTTGGGAGTCCTTGGAGAAGATGAGGATGTCATCGAGGTAGATGAACATATACTTTTATAGCATATCTTGAAGCACTTCATTAATTAAGGCTAGGAAAATCCCTGCAGTATTGGGAAGTCTGAATTGCATCACAAAATTTTCGTAGTGGCTAGTGGGTGTTACGGTCTCTGTTTTCCACTCATCTCCTGGTGGATATGGATCAGATTGTACGCACTCTGCGTACCCAGTTTGCTGAAGATCTGGGCCACAGATCTTCATGTAAATGTGCTGACCATCAAGTGGAGAGGATAGCAGTTTTTAATGGTGATGTTGTTGACTCCATGGCAGTCAATGCAGAGACGTAGAACCCCATTTTTTTCTTTTTGTCAAAGAAGTATACTGTACTGGCTGGGGGACACCAACAAGTCTTGTCACTCCACAGATTCCGCTTGACTTCCTGAGTTCCCCTAGCAAATTGTTTGTTGATCTTATTCCATTATATTCTTATCTCTTAGCAATAATGTGAGCCACCTTTAGATCACCATTTATAATTGTTGTATTTGCAACCAGCATGAGAGATTTTTACTTATTTGTGTATTTTCAGAAACATATTTTAATAATTTTCATACCATAATATGCTTTCTTGGAGAACATCCATAAAGCATTATCAGCAATATTTAAGTCATCGAGTAATGTCCAAAATCCTATTAATTGTAGATTTTCATATGACTTCATAAGTCTTTTTAAGCATGCATGTTTTTGCTGTGAATCTTTTTACACTGGAAATTGAAGTATGACCTTACATGTAATATAAAGGTGCATTAAAAATTTAAAGGGTAATGAAAAGTGTGCCTGCAATCTATTAATGATGTGAGGAATAATGAAGTGACATGGGTTATCTGAATTACATAGTGGAAAGACACAGGTCAATGACCCCACTATATTGAGCACTCAATCATGATTTTGTTGTATTTAACAGACATTACTTCAGCATTGCAATACTTGCACTAAAGGGGAAAATCAGAAATGCTGTACTCTGCTTAATAGTGAGTGCGACAAGAGAGCAGGACCCATTGATCTTCTGAATCATGGTGCGTGAGTAGCCTCGCGAATTACTTGAATCCATAGAGGCATCTAGCTACCTACAAAACGTTTGATAAATGACTTGGGTGGCTCAACAGCAGATTAAATTAATTATGAAGAACAATAAAGTATTGAAAATAAGAAAAAAAAGCTTACATACATAATCAATGGAAAGTGTTAAAAAAGTGAAAGGTGAGGTTTAAAGAGGTCCAAGACTATTGGTGCATCAAGAACTAATGTTTTAACTGGAGCATCAATCAGCATAGCAAGTAGAAGACTGAACAGCAAGCTAATTAATCCATTAAATGCATCACAGAGCATGATGGGTAAAACTGAAAAGTGGTCCAATTATTCTGAACCTAAAATATGGAGCTGACTTAGTCCTATAAGTGATATACAGAAGACCCATAGACTCAGTTTTGTCAAATAAGTTTTACAGAAAAGTTAGGTGTAACTTGAATTTTCAGCATGACCAGAAATATGGAAAATAGTTAGGAAAAGATTGTGAAGAATGCGCTGAAGGCTCTGGTTCCAAAAACAAACTGCTGGAGAACTCTGTGATAGGAACACACACATTCAGAATCAGAATTAGAATCAGGTTATCACTAGCATATGACATGAAATTTGTTGTTTTGCAGCAGCAGGACAGTGCATATTAAATACATATTAAGTATGCATTAAGCAGTACACATTAAACACTTGCATATGGAGATCCATTAGAAAGTCTGAACAGCACTGTAAAGATGAAAAAGCTCTGAGCTCACTTCAGAAACAGTTTGGATCTTTCATTTCTATTTTAACTGAATGTTGGCTTTCCTCAGCCATGCATATCATTTGATTCAGTTATATTTCAGAGCTATCTTTCTTAACAAGACTGGAAAAGTTGGTCTTGGCCTTTCTGTAAAGAAGAGGAAGATTCAAAATTAAGCCACATAACTTACTAATGTAAAGACTTAGAGCAGATAGATAACATCATGATAAGTGATTCTAGTATGTTTTGAAGACTGCCAATGAAGGCAGGAAGTATAAATGGGTACAAAGTTCAACATAAATTTTATTATCAAATTACATATATGCACAACCATGAGAAAGTAGAGGTACAGTCGTGTTTTCTTCACAATTGCACTCTTGTGCTGGGTTCAGGACAGGTCTTCTAAAATAGCAACCATCCAGGAATTTAAAATTCCACCTCTGATCCTCCAATGAGGACTGGCTCATGGACCTCTGGTTTCCTACTCCAAGGTCTACAGTCGGTTCTTTCGTCTTGCTGACAGAGTGTGAGAGGTTGTTGTTATGACACTAATCATCCAAATTTTCAATCTCCCTCCTGTATGATGACTCATCACAACATTTGACTTGGCTTACAACAGGGATGTCATCAGAGAACTGGAAATGGTACTGGAGGTATTTATAAATATTTTGAAAGAAAATATAGAAAAATAAAGTCAGAAGACCAGAAGATAAAGCTAAGAATCATTCCAATCTTCATTGTGTTAAATCATATCTTTTGTTGGGAATAAAAGGGAAAAAATGTTGATACAGAAAATATAAAAAAATGGAGAAATAAAGTTAATCTTTAGGTCATTCCAGATCTGATAAAGCTACTTCGACTTGAATTAATAATGTTGTTTCTTTCCACAGAGATTCACTGAAGTGTTTCCTGAAATTCCTGATCTTTTTTTTTAAATTTAAGACTTTTATAGTCTTTTTTCAGTTATTATGGAAAAAAGAAATAGTGTCGAGATGCAGCAGTTTAGTTAGTATCACTAGTAAGAAAAAATGACTCAGATTATTAAGTGTGAGTTTGGCATATTTGAAGACAAATGGACATTTAAACAAGATTGGAAGGAGGAATAAAGTATGTTAGTATTTAGTTTTGCTGTGATAATACAGAATGTAGTGAAATATTCAAGGGAAAAAAGAATGAATTACAGATGAAAAGTGCTGTAATGGAGATAGTGTCTTTGTAAGAGAGACCATTGGATAGCTTTTGCGTGTGTTAATAATGTTTATCTGGCTGAATCTTCTGAAGAATAATATCTGATTAATGATATTCAATGGAGTCCTGCTCCAAATTGATAAAGATTCTTCATAGTTCATACTCAAGTTCAATCTTATTATCATTCAACTGTATACGTGTATACTGCCAAACAAAACAATGTTCCTCCAGACTAAGGTGCACAACAC
The DNA here is from genome assembly GCF_030144855.1 of Hypanus sabinus. Lineage (NCBI taxonomy): Eukaryota > Metazoa > Chordata > Chondrichthyes > Myliobatiformes > Dasyatidae > Hypanus > Hypanus sabinus. The sequence continues at coordinate 40,297,961 of NC_082719.1, read as the reverse complement.
TATATGTGTATCTCACACACAACACATAAAGTAACATTAATGCAAATAAATAAACAAATAATTACACATGTTAAAAAGTAAGCAGCATACACTACTGGCACTTCATATGTGATAAGACTTGAATGGTGCCATGGAGAATGAAATTATAGAGTATACAGCACATAATGAACTCCATAAATCTGACCGGCAATAAGTCACCATTTTATGATTTGAGAATTATCACATCATTAAGATATAAAAGGAGGCTATTTGCCTCATTGATTCAATTCTGGTTCGCTGTAGATATTCTGTTTAATCACTTTCTACTGCTGTTTCCCTCTAGCCTTTTAAGCTACTTTTCCTCACACACATATGCAGTTGTTCATTTGCATGCTTACACACACACTCACATACACTCACCACTCCAGCTAAACTTACTTGCATGATTCACAGCTGATACAAGTTCTAAGATCAATTAATCCATGATGGCTACTTCATTTAAACAATTTCTGAAAATGCAATTTCCTTTTGCAGGAGAAGTTGGTGCCTGCCCAGTTATTGAGAAGACCCACAAAAATGAGAAAATATTGATGGAGGGATGTTTATTACAGCTTCTGTTGACATAAATGCCTTAGTAATACTTTTATACTTGAATGGAAGTAAAACAAAACAATTTTTCTTTTTAAAATGATTTTCCATTGTTCTATTTCCTCCTTTTGTACATCACAACTTAATGAAAATGGTATGATGACATAAAAACATTAAAAATTGTTTGCAAATTTTCAGAAAACCAGCTGCACTTGAGATTAGCAGAGTGGGAAGACGGTGAGCGACAACAGAGATGAAAAGAGGTTCTTTGAATACAAATGTTCACTCCAGATAAGGGAACAACAAATCATCAGATTGTGTGCTACAAAGTCCTGTGCAGGTTGGCAGGACAATTTAAAATTAATGAAGGGTGCTATTTTCAAAGCACCCAATTTCATTATTTCATGGTTGAGGTGGTACAAGTCGATTAGCAAGCACTGGAACCAAATTGCCAAGGGACTTTGTAGTTGTTTATTGTTGCTACCACACAACACATTAAATCACAAATATTGCAATAATAATCTCATCTTTCTGTTTAACTTTCTGAGAGCTCCACCCAGCCTATCAATTGTATTTAGCAGTTACAGACATAAGCATTAAAATATTCAAAGGCTCAAATCCTTTGAATGAACCCGTTATCACAAGATGACCTTCAGTTAAACTTTAGTCTGGGCAAAAAATTGTCATTGATAGTCAAGGTCAATTCAGCTAGAACTTTTCCTTATACTTTCATTTCCTTCCAGACTGTCAGGCAGAACAATAGTATCAATTAACATCAGTAATATCCAATAACCTGTAACCCACTGATATGCAAAGCATGTTGCATGCAAGTACAAATAATTACATCATGTTCTCCACAAGAAAGATCTTACAGTTTTAAGTGGAATTTTCAAAGTTAATTTATGATACTCTTGTAATTTTGGTAGTCTCTATTCAGTAATTCACTCTGTGAGCAGCCCATAAATTGCGTTAATTTTACTTACTCCCGTCGATTAAACTTTCAAAAATTCCCAAGATGGGTTAAAGTGGAGCATTGATTTATATGGACCATGACAGTAGGAAAACCCATGTATTAGTCAGAAGCATTAAAAGCTCATAAAATATGGTTAGCCAATAACATGTTGAGTTTTTCTACAACTCTGCTTAAGCCAGAAGTAGACTGTTCCATTAATTTCTGGCTCTCTACTTTAGGAAAGATCCCAGAGAAAACATTGAAAATACAAAGTGGAACTTATTCAAGGAATGAGGGTTTTACTCAAGAAAATTATACTGGAAAAGATGGGCTTGTTCTCCTTGGAGAGAAAAAAAAACAGAATGCGAGGAGATTTAGGAGAGATAAACTCAGCCAACTGAGGAGAGATCCAGAATAAATATAGGCTGACAAACATTGCACTTTCTCAGCCCAGTAAATCACATGAAATAAGCACAGTAGAGATCATCATCCTAAAGTGGGTTTCTGAGCCATAGAAGAGTCAACCAACAAACCCAAAACCATTGTACCACAGGACCAGCAGCTTTGCAGTGTATCAGAAGATAACAGCATGATGATGTGCTTAGACAGGATAAACAGAGAAAAGTTGTTCCTATCAAAAGATAGTTCAAGGACCCGGGGCACAAATATTAAGGGAAAAGGCAAAGTAGACTGAACCTGTTAGGAGAAATTATATTTACAAAGAGGGTGATGATGATCCGGGACCCACTATCTGTAAGGGTGGCAGAAACCAAGAAGGTTTTCAAAGGTCATACCAGAAAATACTCAGTAGATCAAGCAGCATCTGTGGAAAGAGAAGATTTATTCTGATTAATTTTTTTACCAGAGCACTTTATGAAAAATCATGCACATTTGATGTGCATTGAGGTTTATGTTCATCCAGATGCCAGCTCCAGCATTCAAACTTCCAGATTCAGCTCAGGTGCACTTGACAGTGGGTCTACAACTTTCTTTGGGGTGAAACACGTGATAGGATACAAGTACGCTGTATAGACCACCCCAACTAATATATGGAAAATGGAAAGAGTCCTGATCGAACCAGAATCACAATGCCATTAGCTTCAATATAATTATTTTTGATTGGAGAAAGGTTAATTTTGAGAAGCTGCGATAGGATTTAGAAGGAGTGGATTGGGACTATTTGTTCTAGGGGAAGGAAGTAATAGAGAAGTGGAGTTAATTAAAGGTGAATTTTTGAGGGTACAGAATCTTTATGTTCCTGTAAGGTTGAAAGGAAAGGTTAAAAGTTTGAGAGAGCCATGGTTTTCAAGGGATATTGGAAACTTGGTTCTGAAAAAGAGAGATATCTACAATAAATATAAGCAGCATGGAGAAAATGAGCTGCTCGAGGAATATAAAGAATGTAAAAGGAATCATAAGAAAAAAATTTGAAAAGCTAAAAGAAGATACGAAGTTGCTTTGGCAAGTAAGGTGGAAATAAATCCAAAGGGTTTCTACAGTTATATTAATAGCAAAAGGATAGTGAGGGATAATATTGGTCCATTAGAGAATCAGAGTGGACAGCTATGTGTGGAGCCAAAAGAGATGGGGGAGATATTGAACAATTTCTTTTCTTTGGTATTCACTAAGGAGAAGAATATTGAATTGTGTAAGGTAAGGGAAACAAATAGGGAAGTTATGGAAACTCTGATGATTAAAGAGGAGGAAGTACTGGCACTTTTAAGGAATATAAAAGTGGATAAATCTCCGGATCCTGACAGGATCTTCCCTAGGACCTTGAGGGAAGTTAGTGTAGAAATACCAGGAGCTCTGACAAAAATATTTCAAATGTCATTAGAAATGGGGATGGTGCTGGAGAATTGGTGTATTGCTCATGTTGTTCCATTGTTTAAAATGGGTTCTAAGAGTAAATCTAGCAATTATAGGCCTGTAAGTTTGGCGTCAGTGGTGGGTAAATTAATGGAAAGTATTCTTAGAGATTGTATATATAATTATCTAGATAGACAGGGTCTGATTAGGAACAGTCAACATGGATTTGTGCGTGGAAGGTCATGTTTGACAAATCCTATTGAATTTTTTGAACAGGTTACTAGGAAAGTTGACAAGGGGAAAGCAGTGGATGTTGTCTATATGGACTTCAGTAAGGCCTTTGACAAGGTTCCACACGGAAGGATTAGTTAGGAAGGTTTAATCGTTAGGTATTAATACTGAAGTAGTAAAATGGATTCAACAGAGGCTGGATGTGAGAAGGCAGGGTAGTGGTGGATAATTGTTCGTCAGGTTGGAGGCTGGTGACTAGTGGTGTTCCTCAGGGATCTGTACTGGGTCCAATGTTGTTTGTCATATACATTAATGATCTGGATGATAGGGTGGTAAATTGGATTAATAAGTATGCAGATGATACTAAGATTGGTGGCATTGTGGATAATGAAGTAGGTTTTCAAAGCTTGCAGAGAGATTTAGGCCAGTTAGCAGAGTGGACTGAAAGATGGCAGATGGAGTTTAATGCTGATAAATGTGAGGCGCTACATTTTGGTAGGAATAATCCAAATAGGACATACAGAGTGATCTAGGAATAATGGTGCATAGTTCCCTGAAGGTGGAATCTCATGTGGATAGGGTGGTGAAGAAAGCTTTTGGTATGCTGGCCTTTATAAATCAGAGCATCGAGTATAGGAGTTGGGATGTAATGTTAAAATTGTACAAGGCATTGGTAAGGCCAAATTTGGAGTATTGTGTACAGTTCTGGTCACCAAATTATAGAAAAGATGTCAACAAAATACAGAGAGTACAGAGAAGTTTTACTAGAATGTTACTAGGGTTTCAGCACCTTAGTTACAGAGAAAGGTTGAACAAGTTAAGTCTTTATTCTTTGGAGCGTAGAAGGTTGAGGGGGGGACTTGATAGAGGTATTTACAATTATGAGGGGGATAAATAGTGTTGGTGTGGATAGGCTTTTTCCATTGAGAGTAGGGGAGATTCAAACAAGAGGACATGAGTTAAGAGTTAGGGGGCAAAATTTTAAGAGTAACACGAGGGAGAATTTCTTTACTCACAGAGTGGTAGTTGTGTGGAATGAGCTTCCAGTAGAAGTGGTAGAGGTAGGTTCGGTACTGTCATTTAAAGTAAAATTGGATAGGTAAATGGACAGGAAAGGAATGGAAGGTTATGGGCTGAGTGTGGGTCAGTGGGACTATGTGAGAGTAAGTGATCAGCACGGACTAGAAGGGTCGAGATGGCCTGTTTCTGTGCTGTAATTGTTATATGGTTATAGAATATGGCAACTCATAAATACAAGAGATAAACACAACACCTGACTATATCTCTTCTTACCTTCTCCCCTGCAGAAATGCCCTTAGCTTTTCTCAATTCCTTCATCTCTGCCACATCTGTTGCCAGGATGAAGTTTTCCTTTCCAGAATGGCAGAGGTGTCCTCCTTCTTCAAAGAACAGAGTTTCCCTTTCTCCACCATTGATCGTGTCCTCACGCATATCTCCTTTATTACCCAGACAGCACACTCACCCCATCTTTCTGCTGCCTGAACAGGGATAGAATTCCTTCTGTCATCACTTATCACCCCATGCGTCTCTGCATCCAGCACATTATCTCCCCAACTTCTGCCACCTTTAACAGGATCCTACGGCTAAATGCACTTCACTTCCCACCCACACTGTCCACTTTCCATAGGGATCTGTGGTTCCCTTGCCCTTTCGTCGCTCCCCATCAGTCTCCCTTCTGGCAGTCTTCCCTCAAAGTGAAAGAAGTGCTACACCTGCATATCCACTTCCTCTATTCAGGGCCCCAAATAGTCCTTCCTGGTAGGTAAAACTTCATCTTCAAATCTGTGCTTCCAATGCAGCCTGCTCTCTATTGGTGGGACTTTGCAAAGACTGAGAGACTGCTTTGTCAAGCACCTTCACTCCATCTGGAAAAAGCAAGATTCCCTGGTGGCCAACCATTTTAATTTCAATCCCCATTCCCATTCCAACATGTTGGCTCATGGCCTCCTCCTGTGCCACAATGAAGCTGCTCTCAGGTTTGGGGAGTAACACATAATATGTTTGGGTACCCTCTAACTTGATGGCATGAACATTTATTTATCTAATTTCTAGTAATTTTTCCCCCTCCCCGTCTGTCTTCTTCCATTCTCCACTCTGGCTCCCTTCTCATCTCCTCTCTTCTCCTCGTCTGCTTGTCACGTCCCCCGGTGCCCTTCCTCCTCCCTTTTCTTCCATGGACTATTCTTCTCTCCCATCAGATTCCTTCTTCTCCAGCCCTTTACCCTTTCCATCTATCACCTCCCAACTTCTTATTTCATCACACTCCAGGCTTGACATATCCACCTTCTAGCCTGTACTCCTTCCTCCCACCCCCGCACCACCACCACCTTCTTATTCTGGTTTTCTTCACTTCCCTTTACAATTCTGTTGAAAGGTCTTGGCCTGAAACATTGACTGTTTATTCATTTCATAGATGATGCCAAACCTGCTGACTTCCTCCAGCATTTTGGGTATGTTGCTCTAGAATACGGCAAGGCTACCTTCTCCTGCTTTATTTGCATATTACATTAAGCTGTTTTACCAAATCCAGCAGGAAAGACTTGTTAACAAGGCAATCCCAGGAGGCAGAGTCCCTCAAATTAAAGCACTCCTTACATAGGGGACATTGCTGTCTTATATTGGATCCATTGTTGGTCCATTGATTGACTTGAATCTGTGATCAGCTGCAACAAAAATTGAGTCAATCTATCCTTTGCATCCCTTACTGTCAGATCTGATTACATTAAGGTGCAGGAACATAGAACCATAGAGTTGTACAGCATAAAAAAAGGCCTTTGGCACAATATGAGTATGCCGGCTACTATGCCTATCTATACCGATGCCTGCATTAATTCCAAATCATTCTGTTCCTTGCTCTTTCAACTACCTGCCAAGATGCTTCTTAAATTTTGTTACTATTCCTGCATCTTCCACCTCCTCTGAAAGCTCATTTTAGATACCCCATTGATCCTTTTTTAACCTTCTCCCTTTCACCTAAAACCTATGCTTGCTCATTTTATATACCTCTGCCATGAGAAGTAAATGCTATCTCTCTATATGCACTCTTAGCCATGATGATGGCCACTCCCACGGGTGTAATGGTGCCTTTTGTGGTGCATCCTGAACATCTTGGCATCCCAAACAGTTTTTGGCCACATCTTCGATCTGTTTATCCGTTCCCTTCTCAAACACCTTCTGATTAGCATTAAGCAACTGCGACAGCCTCTGGTTAGGGGATGTCACACTGAGACCTTTGATTGATTGCCAGTCTAGTAAGATTTTTCTCAACCATTCACATCCAAAAAGTGCTGGCTAGCCACTTTTCAGTACATAAATCTCTAACTGCTTGTGTTTGGACTCCATGCATCACATTTACTTTCAGTTTGCTTTTAGGAGACATTTTTTTCACTGAGTAGGTCTTTAGCATCATTGAGGTCTTCTCTAAAGGTATCTTAGAAAACACCCTCTTGTTACCAGCCTCTGGAATTATAGACAAAGCTTACCCTTTATCCAACTCCATTTTCAGTTTTACACCGGACACACCTCTTGTGATCCATATTATATTGTGATTTGCTTCAGTAATGCCATTCAGTTCACCTTTGTAAGGCTCTATATTGTCTGATTCTTGTTTACATTTGGTAACTTTATGCATTTGCTTAGTTTTGAGTTTGAGGCTTTTCACTCGGTTGTGCTTTCCGTCTGCCTTGCACATACTCTTTATGTGACCTTGTTTGTAACAGATTCCACTGACTTTTTCTTTGAATCAACATCATTTGCATCATTGGAGGATTTGCCACATTGCTTTTTTGGGACATTTTGTGCATTTCATACTCAAAAACCCTTTTCTGTAGTTCTGCTGCATCCTTTGCTGCAGTCTCTAATGATATTGCAATGTCAATGCCTGTTCTAAGGTCCGGTCTCTTTTGGACAGCAGCCTCTTTTGAGTGCTTTGACTATGCATACCACATACAAGCTTGTCCCTTAATACATCAGAAAGTGCATCACTAAAGTCACAGTACTGGGAAAGTTCGCACAGTTCTGCAATGTATTCCAAAAGGCTTTCATTTTTTGACAAGTCCCTTTTGTAAAATTTAAGTCTCCTAGCTATTGCCAGCAATTTAGGGCTCAAGTGATTTTTAAAAATTGTTACAATTTTGTCGAACATCTTGCTTGGTGGCTTTTCAGGGATTACTAAATTGCGTAAAGGGACTGTCACTTTTTGCATCCATTAAGCTAAAAAGTGCAGGGGCTTTATTTTCCTCCTCCACATTGCTCGCGTTGCATTTCAACCCTCTTGATTTACAACTCCCCAACTTCATTAGCACTATCAAAATTATCAACTTTCCCGACCAAAGCTATCACCACATTGTTTTCACTTAAAAATTCAATGCGGCTTTCACTGTTAATCATGCGTTCTCTTGTTAGCGTCTGTGACAGCTTTCTCATACTGTTTAACTCTTCTTGTAACACTCCATAACTGTCGGTGCAGTTTGTGATATTTTCTGTTGTTCAGGTTCATACTCGTTGCCAATTTATTGTATCTATGTACGACTAACCATCAAGTAAATAAAAGCACGCACACAGGAAAAGGCTTTAACTGGTGTATTTACATTGCAATGAGAGAGAAGACAATGTGCATGCATAGACAACAGCGCATGAGTAAACAACAGATCAATATGTAGTGCTAAGGGGAGGGGCATTGCTCTAAAATAGATCCATACATTACAGATTATGCCTTCATTGATATGGTACAAAACCTCAGAGAGATAAACTATTCTCGGGTCTCATTAACTTCTTTAGCTGTGCACAAGTACACCAACTGATGCCCTTAAAGACACATTAATCAAAAGTTTTGCAGCATAACATTCATTCATGTGCAACTTGACAAATTTGTGCACAATGCCAAAGGCATGGGTGAGCTACTGAAATAGCCAAAAGGAACTACTTTTTTACATTACAAAAATACCAAATTTTAGCACCAGGCATACTGGTGGGTCTATAGTCACAAATAGACAAGCATGGTAGATTTTGACCACTGAAGGATTTTAGTGAACCACATAGATTTAAAAAAAAAGTGGTTATTTTAAGTAAATCAGGTATTTTGCTTTTATTGTAAATTCTGGATCACTAACAGAACTCAAGTTCTTTAGTGGTCACAATACGATTTGAACTCGTTCTCTTAGTTTTAACTCTAACAGAACATAGAACAGTACTGCACACTATAGGCCTTCCAGCCATAATGCTGTGCCAAACTATATAAATCTACTCCACAATCTAACCCTCCTCTCTATGTGTTGTAGGTCATAACCTGCAATTGTTCTTACCTCAATGTGGCTATCTAAACTCTTTTAAATGTCCCTATCTCTAGATAATGTCTAGATTTTAGTTCAAATATTCAACTCCTATATCAGTACCACATAACTCATTGTATTGTTCAGGACTCTAAACATTACCTAATATACTGAACATGATTAAGGTACAGAGTATTTTCAATTTATAGCAGATGTATGGTATTTTGAGAAATATCTGCAAGAAAGGCAAGCTCATTTGTTTTAATGAATATTACAAAACTTCTCTTCAGCTTCCAGACTATACACAAGAAATGCCAAAAATGCTCTTTATAAATCTGTAAAATAATGGTTAAGGGAATTAAACTTTAGCTGCCTTTTTGATGAAGTTTTCAATTCTAGTACCCAAGCAAGTAATAACACTTACATAACAGCAAATGATAACTTCAAAAATTAAAGAAAATCTGACATTTTGCAGCATTAATTAGGGTATTCATGCCTTCATTTTTGACAATTTTTGCTATTTGATAAAAACTGCAAGTTAAGCTGGCTTTACAGAATTTTCAGTTTAATGTTGTACCAAGTGGTTTCCCATAGCTTCCCATAGTGCCCATAATTACTCATTTACTTCCTACAGAGTGAGCAATTCAACTCAGCACGTGGGAGAATCACACTGAATTATTGACCTGATGCAAAACTAATGAAACTATTATTGCCATGAAAAGCTCTGAAAAGCCTTTAATTCCTACTTCTGTCTGCCACAATGAGCAGATGCCGAAGATACAACTTCACAGTAGGAAGAGTGCACTGCAATCTGACAGTTCTCGCTAGTCTTGTCAAAAATATACTCCTGTGAAAGTTAGACAAGGATCCTTATAATCTTTGTATTGCAAGTACTCATTCACATTGTTACAAAGGTACAATTAAATGTATCCGTATTTGAATGTAGGATTGTGTAGGTTAAATGGCAATGCAAGCAACCATAAAGTCCAGTGAGTGCATTTTGGTTACACTTGAGACTTCTCACTTCTTTCATCTAAATCTATCACAGTAATCTTCTATTCCCTTCTAAATTCCCTTTTCAAAAGGTAGTGAGAGTGTGGACGAGTTGCCAGTGGAAGTGGTAGATGTTGACTCAATTGTAACATGTGAGGGTAGTTCAGATAAATACATGAATAAGAGAATAATAGGGTATATGGTCTGGACGCAAGTAAATAGGACTCGGCAGAAGACCAGGCCAGTATTGAAATGGTGGGCGGAAGGGCCTGAGCTTGCTTCTGTGCTATTGTGCTCTGTGACATTTGACTAAATTAATCGATATTATTCACTTCAAATCATTCCCTATAGTTGTGATCTTCATGTTCTTGTTTTAATTTGGCTAAAGATGATTCATCTAAAATTCCCGTTGTTTTTCTTGGTGACCCTCACCCAGCACATGGCCCAGTGCAAAACAAGGGTTGCCTCAGCAGTGGTAGACTGGAATCACAGAACACAAGAGATCCTGCAGATGCTGGAAGTCTTGAACAAACACACACATAAGATGCTGGAGGAACCTAGAAAGTCAGGCATGAAGATGGATAAACAGGTGACCTTTGGGACTGAGACACTGTAATGATGAATCAGGTTTATGGATCCAGCAAGTGAGACAGGAAATGCTGATTGTGAAATGCTATTCTAAGCATTTATTTACAAACAGCAAAAATTCAACCCAACATTTATGTATCTCAATTTACAGAAACTACAAAGCTGAATAATCAACAACATACTTGGTTAAACATGTATGTAGACCATACCTTCCCAATGGCAAGGTGCCCCACTTACCTTAAACAAAGGGAGAGAGAAAGAGCCTCCTACACATGCTCTCTATATACCCAGGATATATGAAACTGCAGCTATCCAATGGGAAAAGCAGTTGCAGTTTCTAAACTAACTAATCACAACAAAGTGACTTTCAACAATCAGAATAACCACACCCCCCACAGGACACTTCACCCCTCAAAAGTTGCAACCGTGATGATACAACTTCACACTAGTATGACTCTTGCAAACTCCCTAAGTTCCATTGAAAGCACAAAAGTAAAGTATCCAATAGTCACCCCAGTACTCAACAATAGACCACCAGTCACCCTGTGTCCCAAGAAGCCAGCAGCCCCACCCTGGAGCGTAATAGCTGGTCCCCCAACTTAATCTTATACATTGATTCTTATGATCAACCGGGTGAGTGATATTACCCAGCCTGTCAGGAATGTAGGTGCAGCATTCTTGATCAATGACAGTACAGGTGCCACCTTTCTTTGTGAGCAGGTAAATTAAAGTCATTGAAATCAGTTCCCAGGACAGTCAGGCTACTCACCATGCTGAGAAAGGCTGCTGTATCATTTAAAACCTTCCCTCGTTAGATTGGGAAAGGAGATCATCCAAGGCACTAGGTGGTAGACATATGGCACCACATATCAACTCCATGACCCTGTGGCAGGCCGAGGAACTGCATATCCAGAAAGTGCCATTCAGCATCCAAGAAGTGAGATAGCCTCACAACACCATTTAGCATAGACACAGCCAACTCAGGAAACTGTTCCTGTTCACACTTGCCATCCACCATCCACCTTGTTACCTGTACTCAACATATCACCTACACCAACATCCTGTCAGGTGGGGAAGTCACTTTAACAGTCAGGACATTCTCATTCAACAAATGGTATGTGGGGAAATGCCAGCCATGAAAAAACTTACTCCACCGGGGCTATTAAGGATCAAGTCCCTTCAGGCTGTTACCATACTCTGGGTTGAGGTGGCTTGAATAATCTACCCCTTCCCAGCTCTCCCAAAGCAGAATGCCAAAACCTGAGAAGCCAGTTAATTTCCCGCAGACTTTTTCCTAACAAAGGGATCAAAATCAGTGGCATCCCTTCTGCAGCGCAGTAAGAAGTCCTCATACCAATCCAGCTAACTGACTATCTGGTCCAGTGTGCAAATTCAAATGGCATTCCGAGGACCTCATCACAGGATATCCCAGTACAAAACATCATCTGTCACGTTGCCGTTCTGCAATGCAGGGAGATAAAAATGCACTTACTCCTTTTTAGTCACTGGTTATTTAGAAAACACACACACACACAAATAGAACTACTAGAATTGCACCCCAGGTGCTGAACTCCCTCTGAAGTGTGGGCATCTTCTACCTGGAATAAAGTTGCCCAATTTTCTAACCCATCAACTCAAGTTTCATGGACAATATGAAATGTGAGTCACCCTGATAACCAATTGCATGGGGAAACAAGAAACAAACAGGTTAAGACAGAATAAACATGTAACAAATTTTAAAAAAACAAGAAACAAAGTAACAGATTAGAACACAAATCACAAAGACCAAGCTATACTCTTCTTTTAGATATGGCCCTTGTGGCTAAAGGGATCTGGGGGTATGGAGAGACAGCAGGTACAGGGTTCTGAGTTGGATGATCAGCCATGATCATACTGAATGGCGGTGCAGGCTCGAAGGGCCGAATGGCCTAATCCCGCACCTTTTTTCTATGTTTCTATGTTTCTATGTTTTAAAACTTTGTATAGGACTGACTGCAAAAACTTAAAGCAGAGAATTAATTTCTCACAGAGAATCAGCACTTCTCAGAGAAAAAGTGAGAAGGGAAAAGCAGCTGGGTAGAGCCCGGCACATTCACAGAGTCTCTTAAAGGCAAAGTCCTCTCACGTACATCCAGAAAAACAAACTAACATGAGATCCACATCTCACATTTCTTCCCATACAAATCATTCACACTCTATTTACAGGGAAGAGTGATTCAGGTCTAATGACCCTCTCCTACAACAACGAGGTGTGAATGTGCTAGCCACAGCACCCCCCCCCCCCCAGCGGATTCCCACTGCCCCACTGCTGGCAAAAGTCAGGCACAGCTACTTGTCACGCCTTCAGTGTGGAATATAAAGGATTCTGAAAGGAATGCAAAGATTCTGACAGAGGACAAAAGGAGAACTTATCTGCAGAATGTTTGAAAAATAACCATTTCCCCTCAGCAGCTCTCCTCTTGCTTCTCCTTAAAGCACTTCCTCAACATTGCATAGAGGGTTGGGTGGGAACCCCATTCATCTGCTCCCCCGGGACCCCAGCTTTGACCACTGCTAAAAGCATTTCTTTATGGAATATGCAGGACCCCTCATTCCCTGTCTGCTTATACAACATCCATACCTGGCTACGTGCATCCTCTTCTGCATACTCTAAACTTCATAATAATTGAATCGTTGTTCTTACAGGATTACCAACATCAGGTGCTATTAAAGACAGCACTGCCCCTTTTATTGGAAAAACTGCCTCTGTAACCAAGTGTCCTACCACTCCAGAAGTTAATTTAATATCATCTGGTGGGCTACCACTATCGTGGTATAATTCGGTGATAAGAGCCCACTAGCTTAGAACTTTAGTGCTTCTCTCTACTGTGCTCCATTCCACTTGGGATTTTAAATATCATTCAGTAAGAATGGGACAGCTAAGTTTTACTGCAGCCATTACTCGAACCCTGAGCGATGCATTATGCTCATGGGAAGAGTTTTCTTAGGACATTATTGACCATGTGTTGGAACAATAGTCTTTTTAAGGCACACATGTCTCTATTAGATAGGCTCACTCTGGAACACCCACCCCCTTACCGCATCCCATATCTTCAATAACCACTTGGCCAAACACTCCCCAGCCTTTTGTCTGCACCTATCCCCTAAACTTGCTAATTCATTAGCGGAGAATTCTCTGAGCACTGTTGTCTTGGAGATTTCTGTTATACCATCCCTCACACACTCCTGATTCTCTTCCACCTCCCCTTCCTGAGAGGAAGAAGCAGCAGGCCCCCATGATGGATGTGGGAACAGGTGATCACTGGCCTAGTCCATAATGTTTCGAACATGTAAGGGATCATTTCGAGGATTAAACTGAGGTGTCCACTCTACCCAATCTTCCTCATTTTCATCATCCAAGCAGACATCCCCACCCTCCCCAGCCTCACAGTAGGATCATTGCCCCACTTCATCATAGTTTGAACCTTAACAGGGTCGAGCTGCCAACCAGTCAAATCTGACTGTACGCACAGTCAAATTGCTGCACTTTCATCAGCTGTAAGTTATCTATATATTACTATCCTTTAACTTTGTAGCTCTGCTCTGAGCCATCAATAGTGATTCTCTCAGAACAATATCCAGATCAATTCATTTTTAAGTCTCACTATCATTTTACACTGGCCTCACAATCGTTGCAAACAGCTAGAAAGTATCCTACTGGCTATCCTTTCTCCTGGGAAAAAGCAATTTAAGTACAGAAACAATGTGGTGTGTCTTTTCAACCCTGGCAAGGTCTAATTGGTCTGACTGATCTATCAGCATCCCATAGCCCATCAGTAGGTTAGTGAGACTTCCAAAGCCTGTGCTATTATCTGTCCACCCTGCGACTCTGCATCTCTCATACTGAGGATCCACTCTTTTGAATAACTTCCTAAAGAAATGCATCTTTGCACAAAAAGCCACACCCTGCTTGCTGTGCCAAAATATAACATTGCATCAGCTTCACAGGTCCAGCAAGTGAGAAAGGAAATGCTGACTGTGAATAGGTATATTAAGCTTTTTTTTTACAAACAGTAAAAATTCGACCTAACAATCAGGTTCCCCAAATTACTGAAACTACAAAGCTGAATATTCAATAAACATGCATACATTCAACAAAAGTACTTAGTTAAAAGTGTGGAGAGCATACATTCCCAATGGCTGTGTGCCCAATTACCTAAATCAAAGGGAGAGAATAAGAACCTCCCACACATGCTGTCTATATACCCAAGATATCTGAAACTGGACATCAGGCAGCTATCCAATGGGAAAAGCAGCTGCAGTTTGACAATCAGAATAAGCCACATCCCCCACAGCAGACTCTTAATCAGGACTGGAGTCACAGACAGTCGGCGTATCTCCATCTTCAGACTCACTGGTTGGCAAAGTTCCCACTGTGATTGTCTATGATGTTTAAAAATCAGCAACACAAAGGGCACATAAAATTAAAACTGGTTTTTAAAACAATTCTTTAACTTTAAAAATTCATAGCCAGATGCTACATCTGTTTCAACCATTCAAATAAATTAAATGAATAGTGAAAACTTTTTTTGCTTGTCTTCTATTCAATTGAACAGGGGTGGCTATGGTTACACGTGTTGGCTCGTGGCCAAGTGGCTAAGGCATTGGTTTAGTGATCTGAAGGATGCTAGTTGTGTCCTTGAGCAAGGCTCTTAACCACACATTGCTCTGCAATGACACCGGTGCCAAGCTGTATCGGCCTGTATTGGACTACATCGGTGGCGTGGAGAGGGGAGACTTGCAGCATGGGCTTCCATACAGCGCTGCCAAGGCCTCAGTCAACATTGAAATTGATGGACAGCCGAAGAGAGAAAGAGGGAGGTTACACTAGGTTTAACCCAACACAAGCTCAGGAGCAAGTTTTCAGCCACATAACCAGAAATCTATCAGCTTCCATCCTGACCCATTCGACTCCATAAGGCATCACAGGCTGCAAGATAAGAGATACTACTCTCAATATGGTGTGATGACAGAACTCTGGATGAATTTTCCACAGGGTCACCTGGGTGACCCAGCTTTGGTGCTGATGTAAGAGTAGAAATCCTGCCTCATTTCTCTGTGTATCACCTCTATCCAATTTATTTTAATTTAAAAAATTTATACTAAGTCACTCTCGGTTTGCTTCACTCAAGAAAGAATAGTGAACTTACCTTCATTACATTTGTAGATCTACTATGCCTTTAAATCTATTTTTATAAAATGGTAACCAAAACTGTCCACATTATTACAAGTGCTGGGACTCTTCAGTACACAATGACAAACTGTGACTGTCATTTAGAATCATTTAGAAATTCTGTCTTTATGAAACACCACTACCCGCTCTCTACACTGTGAATAACTATCTTTTACTGTTTAAATTCTGTCTCCAAATGGTGGCAATCTTTTCTAAAACAAATTTGTTAATCTACTCCGAGCATATCTCCAAATGCCTGTCATAAAAGTACATAAATTAAACCTAATTCATAACCATTTTCTGCACTTCCAATTAACCCTTAAAATATGTTATTTGCCCAGCAAAACTTTCCATTTTGAAATTCAGACAGACTTTCACTGCTATGTTTCTTGTTTCTAGTTTTTCCTTCAAGTGGATTCCTTTATTTTTCTTACCACTGCTATTAAATTTACTAATCAACTGTACAATTTCATTGACATGTTATTCCAACTTCTTAAATATAGGTAATACATTAAATATTCACTAGTCCTTTGGAACTATATATCTTGAGAACTGTTTAGGGAAGCTTGGTTCTGGAGTATAGTTGCTTCTCCAGAAATTAGCTTCAAGATGGCACTAATGAACAAAGTTGAAATACTGCAGATATCTCACAAAACTACCAGATACTCTTCTTCCAGATATACTTCTAAACTGCAATTGATTGCAGCTTGTAGTTACCCTTTTGAGGATGTACTTTTGAGCTGACTAAACAATCTAGCACTTCTGCAACCTCCCGGGGTATTCGGCAAACTAGGTTCTCATGAGTGCAGGTATGGCCAGGGTGGCTTTTCATTGTGGTGAATGCTATGTTGATGCCTGTTGGTAAAACATGAACACATGGCCTGCTCCATTACTCCATGCCAATTAAAGCATTGAGCAAGATTAAAATTGTCTAGGATGAGAGGAGAAAACAACCAGGTGTTCAGCTCATCTGCCTGATTCTGACCGGTCTCCCTCTCTTCTCACTTCTACCATCGGGTCGAAGGTGCAGGAGTCTTGGGTCGCACACTGCAGGTTCAGGAGCAGTTATTGCCCTGCAGCCATTAGGCTCATGGACCGGCAACACTCACTTTCAGTGATTTTGCAGTTCATGTTTCGGGTGTTTCTGTTACATTTTTTTTTACTCTTGCACGATTTGGTCAATGCACTTCAGTGCTGAGCTGACTCTACAGCTGTGGCCTGCAAGCATCAGCATTAACCTCAGCTCTAAACGACCTCTGTTGTTGTAGCCTGCGGCTATCGAGCTCCTGAATGGGCTTCACTCGCCTCAGCACCAAACTGACTCCATGCTCCATGGCTGGACACTCATTATTTGTTTAATTTTTTATTGCTTGCACGATTTATTCTCTCCTCACACATTGGGTGTTTGACCGCTTTGCTGTGTCGGTTTTTAAATGGGTTTATTGTATGTCTTTGTTTTGTGGCTGCCTGCAAGAAGATGGATCTCAAGGTTATATACAGTATGACGATAAATGTAATTTGAACTTCGAACACTGGAAATTTTCAATTTTTCATTCAGTTGTGCTGATCAGTGGAATGTTCCTCTTGAGCAGGAAAAATTAAAAAGAGAAGGCTATTACTTACCTACTATGGAACTGGGAAATGAAAGTCAAATTTCAGAAGCTACTGAGGCAATTTTATGAGACATTTTTTTAATGACCCACATCTTGCCTTGATGCAACCACAAATGGATCCTCAAGTCAGGGCATGGACCACACTGCTGGTAGCTGCAAAGATCACCATGGACTTGTATTTCCATCATGTGTTCATCCAATTAAGTAAGTTCAGTCTGAAAATGTGGAATTAGGTACATCTTGCTGTGCATTGTTGGGTCAGGGAGGAATCATACCTCTAAGTCAGTATCTACATCTCTGCCTTCAGCCTACATTGCTGACTTCACTCCAAGACGCTTGAATGTAAGAAGAGATGGAGAAAGAAGAGCAATGGTATCTGGTAATCTTAACTGCATGTGTTTTGAATATAACTGATATGAGAGCACTTCACTTCGAGAATCCAATGACATGGTATTATGATAACAATGCTTCCCCCAATGACAGCAAAGCAGAAGAGCTGGTTATTAACAAGGAAAATTGCAGTGCATGTGCTCTTGTTTTTATCAGTGGTGCTGAGGTTGAGTGAGTGGAGAGCTTCATTCTCCTAGGAGTAAATGTCACCATGCAGGTGCCCCAGCCCAGAAAGGCTAAAGAAATATTGCATGTTTTGTACAACCCTTACCAATTTTATACTGATACACAGTAGAAAACATCCTACATAGCTACATCTTTCTTGGTAGAGCAATTGCTTTGCCCATGACCACAAAAGACTGCAGAGTGTGGTGGATCTAGCTCAATACATCATGGTGTTATGATCCCAGCCCCCTCCTTTGTGAGAATCGCAAGAGCACCCATCGAAAGGGGGGGGGGGGGTCAGTAGACCCATTCAGAGAGAGAGAGAGAGACGTGCCAAATTGCAGGCCCCACCAGGGATACAGAATAAAGACAACAGCGACTATTGTCTCATGGAGACCACGTGAAAAGCCCTTGTGCAAGGTGGGCTGGTTGAGAGAGAGATTGCATCATCACAACCTGATTGACACCTGCGACCCCGTGAGGAAGTATAAAGGAGAGTCTCAGGGGGACAGCCCCCTCAGACGCACCAAGAAGACACGAGAGAGTGATCCCGCAGCAGCAGGAAGCCATTCTGAAGGAAGCCACCTGCGTTAGATTCCGGGATTGGAATCTGTGGCTGGAATCACAGAAAACCGCTTTTAACTAATATCAGGGAGAGGAAACCAATGCTCCCCCGATTTCACGGAAGATTCATCGAGACTCGGCAAGTTCTTTCTCTTCTCCCCCCAATCTCTCTCTCTCGGTCGCCCCACGCAAAACCCAGCGATTTTCAAAGGGCTGAGCCCTGCAGACTTTCAGAGTGGCTTTTATATTTCCAATGGACAATATATTAACCCCTAGACACCAGCAGAGCTCACTTCTTAATGATGATTATTACTATACCCGCGCTTTAGATTGAATGTTGACGATGTGCACTATCTGAATGTATGTATTAACCCTACTTTTGTGTTCCATTATAAATAAAAATGTTTGAAAATAGTGACACCAGACTTCAACAGACCTCTCTATCTTTGCTGGTAAGTTATCCAGTTATGGGATACGTAACAATGGAAATTAGCTTCCAAAGACTCTACACACATTTTGCATTGCCTCATAAAGCCTCCAGTGTAATCAAAAACCACATCCTTCATGGAAATACTTTCTGATTCCCCCCTTCCATTGGGCAGGAGAAACTAAATCCTGAAAGCGTATATCACCAGGCTCAAGGACAGCTTTGTTTTGCTGCTATAAGACAATTGAATGGTTTACTAGCTTGAATTCTTGATCTCACAAGCAATCTCATTATGACCTTGCATCACTTTGTCTACTTGCACTGTTCTATCTCTGTCACTGTAACACTCTATTCTGCACTTTGATGTTGCTTTACCTTGTATTACCTCAATGAAATGTAATGAATGATCTGTAGGAACGGTGGGCAAACCAGGCTTTTTACTGTGGGCAAACCAGGCTCAGTACATGTGACAATAATAGACCAATTTATTTATTTACCAGTTAATATTTTCTGCCGAGTTCCCCTGATTGCTCATCAGTAACATCAAAATCAAAACTGGGTTAATTCAACAAAACTGGATGATAACCCTACCCTGAATGCTTCCACACTCTTCAGCATCAGCTCAGAAAGATTTGAGATAAACAGAGACCTGAGTGAGCTTTTGGAGTGAAGGAAGAGCAGAAAGAAGTGAATGTTGATTGCCACTTCTGTGGCCTTTCATGCAAGCCAGTGATAAAAGAATAAGACCTGGAGTCCCCACTTTCCTTTTTGGAGCCCCCTCATAACTTTGAGCACATCTTTCTGATTTAATTTCAAGTGCACTTGTTCTGCTTGAAGAACAGTGTTTCACTTTCAGTGATGTTTTATCAAGATCTTTCATCTCAGCTCCCATAGCCTTGAAAAAAAAATACATAAAATCAACAGGGAAACAAAACACCACGCATATTGAAATGTATTCCTGGGTACCACAGTGGTTTAGCAGATAGTGCAATGCTATTTCAGCTTGGGGGCATCAGAGCTTAGAGTTCAATTCCAGCAACATCTATAATAAGTCCATTGTTCCTCCCTGTGGAATGCATGGGTTTTCCCTGGGCACTCTAGTTTAATCCCACAGTCCAAAGGTATACCGAGTAGGCTATGTGGTCATTGTAAATTGATCCTGTAGCATGCTGAAATGGCTCCTCTGTAATGTTCACTGCTGAAGTAACGGTTTCTCTGTAGCAGCAATGTTTGGGTTATGGCTTGAGATAACAGGACTGTGGTATGCATGTTGGCCAATCAGGATTTTGTTGCCCTGTCTTATGAATCTGGAAGGAGTTGATTTTGCGGCCTTTTGCCAGAGAGAGAGAGAGAGAGAGAGAGAGAGAGAGATGGGCAGAGAAGATGCAAATGGAGAGATTTGATAGACTGCCAAACAGGGTGGACTCGGAGCGAGGATCTGAGGGGTAGTGATGATCAGAGGAGGTTGATGGTGAATGATCGGCCTATAGGTGAGCTCCAACTTTGCGCACAGACTGTTTAATCAGATTGGGCCTTTTTATTTCTTTTATCTCTTTTCTCTACTAGCCATACAGTCAAACTAAGAGTTATAAAGCTTAATTGTTTAATCGCATATTGTGTACTATTGTTATTTCAGGGTACTGATTTGTAACAGGACACATCGCGCAGCATCCACTCAAACAAGATTTCCTAAGTTTGGCCAGGTCAGGGGAGGGTTAGGGGTGTTATCACCCCCTAAATTAAGCCGCTAAGTGAAGCGAGAGTTACAATCCATTATTAGGTTAGGGTTAAATTGGGGCTGCTGGCACTTGCTGCACCAGTGTGACTCGAAGGGCTGGAAGGACCTATTAAATGTTGTATTGCTAAATAGATAAATAAAGTCCATTTCAGTACTTTCAAGCATTAGCACACGGTGAGAAATAAGTTACTTGTCACCTTTTGTTCTACTGCTAACAGAAAATAATAGGAAGAGAATCAGCAGGTATTGGCAATGAAATCTGTCAAACTTCTTACGTCCAATGATTGCTGTTTACTGCTGAGACCTACACCAGTACAACTAATGGCTGACTTAACTGCCAGCAAGCTAGCTGATCACTAGAATTGTATTGCCTCTTCACAGGCCATAGCAAGGCAGGATGAAAGTGATGAAGTCATGCCCTAAGTAAATGATGACCTGCTTATTTCACCCATGGCTGATACATACACTGATTGATAATGCAATCACCTTAGTGCTAACTTGGAATTAGGTTAACTCCAAAAGGAAGGAAGAAATGAGATTTGGCAGCTACTGGCTCTGTTGCACTGTTGCTAGCTATGGTGTTATAGCTAGAGTGAAGTTGATAGAGAAATTCATTCAATGACTCTCTTTTAAACTTTTACCAATTTTGGTGCATTTCAATTGACATTATTGAATTGCTATGGCTAGAACTAGAGTACCACTCTGTTACAGCGGGCTGGATTTGACAGAACATCACTTATCTGACAAAGCAGCATTTTCCTTCCCTTGGCATTCCTTTTCTGCCAAATACAGTGCTTGTGGAGCACAAAATAATGTCCCCGATTGTGTGCAGAATTCACAAAAAGTGGAATACACTTTGAAATAAATGACTTTTAATTGATTCCGGCAGCTTTCTCATACTAATGCACCCAGTGATGTTTTAATATTTTCATCAGTTGCAGATGATTCTAATA
Source organism: Hypanus sabinus (assembly GCF_030144855.1). Classification (NCBI taxonomy): domain Eukaryota; kingdom Metazoa; phylum Chordata; class Chondrichthyes; order Myliobatiformes; family Dasyatidae; genus Hypanus; species Hypanus sabinus. Next base: position 40,276,468 of record NC_082719.1, on the reverse strand, counting down.
CCCCACAAATCTGTGTACAGAATCACATGGTGTACTAATTAATTGTAATTTTGTGGCTCTGTTTCAATGCAACAATTTTGTTACTGCCTGTAATAGATGCACTATAATATATTCCTGCCATTACCAACCAAAATATTACTTCTATTTTAAGGATTTCTATCAAGGTCAGTTTATCTGTTCTTGTGTTAATTATTTCTATCTTATTTTCAATTTTACTTTTTATTGAATATATTATTTTTTATTTTGATGTTTATAGCCATAGAAATGAGGTACATTTGAATGAAAAGTCTGTATTTCCCTATTATTAAAGTGCAGTTATAAACATTTAATCTGACTCTGTAAACTCATATAGACAGTTGCTATATTATTTAAAACCAATAAGTTAAAGCTTATAAATAGAAGAAAAAAGCAGTGTAATGAAGTATTTTGTAATTCATAGCTTTATAGGCTGAAAATGGTTCTCTTTTGTTACACTTCCCAGGTTGGTATATTATTTCAAGCATAAAAAGTTACGTCATATCAATTATGTCATATGCACTAAGTGGCCTCTGTACTAAGTACAGATGGTACCTAATAAGGTGTCTGCTGAGCATATTTCTGTATATCTGAGGTGGGTTCACAGGTTCAAAGGATTCATTTAATATCAGAGAATATATACAGTTATACAACCTGAAATTCTTGCTTTTCACAGATATCCACGAAAACAAAAGAGAACCCAACAGAAGGAACAACAGCAAAACATCAGAACCCCAAAGCTCCCTCTCTCCCCTCCCACATCAAAGCATCAACCCCTACTTAATTCTGCAGGAAGCATCAGCACCCACTACGCACCAAGCAAACAAAAGTGAAGACCTCAAAGAGAGACCAGGATCTGCACTTCAACATAAACAAGTTGTTCTCTCAACAATTTGACATGTCGCAGGCTCTCTCTCTCTTCCTAACAATGAACAGAGAAGCGTCACTCTTTCCACAGTAAGAGGGGAGACCAACCAAACAAAACAACTGGCTGATTACGATGTCACAGTCTGTTGTTGCTTTTATTATGAGAATCAGCAGCAAACTCTGCCCCACATCGAGAGAGAGAGAGAGAGAGAGATCGATCACTGGAGCAGTGCTCCCTTTATCCCATGATGCCTCAATCGGAGACATCGGCATGAAATCGGTTTGTCCACAGGGCCACAGTGCCTTACCCCAAAGGTGTGTGTCTTCCACAATATCCAGGAGATATTGAAAAGCAGCCATTTGATAAGTACCAGGAGCAGGAAAGTTTGAGTGCTGCTATAGGTCATGGACTCCGACAGATCCCTATCCATGTTAAAGAGGAAAAAAACTATTTTAAAGAGTTGAAGTTTAACTGTTTCACAGATGACCTTGAAGAAGTCACCCTCTGGCACCTTTTGAAAGCCAGCTGGGTAGAACTTAAGATCAGCTTGCTCCTGACAGTACAACATAATAATTGCAAGGCGTGAGAACCTTGGATGTCAAGAACTTTTGTAACGTTAGTCAAAATGAAAAAGGAAGCATAACTCAATGGGCAATTGTGGCCACTGATCGTATGTTCATGGTCTCTCTCTGCTGAATCCCATCCACTTCAAGGTTCAATGTGTTGTGTGCTTAGAGATGGTCTCCTGTATACCACTATTGTAACGTGTTGTTATTTAAGTTACTGTCACCTTCCTGTCAGCTTTAACCAGTCTGGCCATTCTCCTCTGACCTGACTCATTAACAAATTTTTCTTGTCCACAGAACTGCTGACGTTTTTCCATTTTTCTTTCATTTTCTGTAATCTCTAAAAGCTATTGTGTGTGAAAATCCCAGGAGATCAGCAGTTTTTGAGATACTCAAACCACTCTTTCAAGCACCAGCGTTCATTCCATGATCAAAATCCTTAGAGCATGCTTACTGTATTGCCCATTCTAATATTTGGTCTGAGCAACAACTGAACCTCTTGTCCTTATCTGCATGAATTTATGCATTGAGTTGCTGCCACAGGATTGTCTGATTAAATATTACATTAATGAGCAGGTGTACAGGTGCCCTAATAAAGTGGTCACTGAGTGCATTTTAACTCTTATCAAAAGGGTTATTGAATTTCTATCACTTTGTTATCTTACAAAAAGTTCAGCCAGCAATAATTTGTTTCTTTTTTATTTTCAATTTACTTTGCTATAGAGCTGTAAAGAATATGATGCGTACAAAACAGCATTGCCCAATCTTTTCTCAGCCCAACACCCTCCTAAAGCATCTTCATACCTGCCAACGCCCTTCTTAGGCACAATGTACTTCCCAGTGCCCCCATAGTGTAAAAACATGTCTACCACATGCTATCATGAGAAAAATTACTCTGCTTTAAATTTTTATTTGTCTTTAAACCTAGCTTACACCTTGCACAATACCTATAAACTGTACAGCAGCTTTGATATCAATGTGATCTTTGAATCTGTTGGTTTTTAGCAAAAGTTGAAATAACTAGTTCAAGTTGTGACAGCAAAAGCCTTAAGTCCCCACACATAACAATGTCTAAGTGGTTTCTGTTTTTCGTATGTGGTTCACTGCACTGAAGCCTCTGTCAACAAGTTAGGAGGATGGAAATGCAATGAAGATCAGTTTGGTCCTTCTCCAAAGACCAGGAAACTTCCAATGACAGTATAGCTACATACCACAAAAGCTGACATTTTTGAAAAGCGTTTCCCCTTCTTCATCGTTCTAAATTTCAATTATTTCCTCTTGCAAGTTCTCTTCCTGTTAATGCATTTCCAGGTCGTTCAAATCCTTAATCAATTCTGAAAATCCTTCTTCAGTGACTGCAGGTATAAGAAGTACTCCTACAAATCACTGTCTGTGAAAGAGAGTGCCTTACTTTCAATGCAGGGAAACCGTGGGAACATTCTTCTCACAATGCTTTGCTTATATATTTCCAATTTTCCAATAAATGTGGACACCACTTTTTGCTTGGATTAAATTGAAATTCTTCCCTTGTTGTTTCATATATAGAATGTTCATTTTGTCATACAGATCAGCTAGGTATGCCACATCTCCATCTGGACGTTCAATCTTGTTTCCCAAGTTCTTGTTGACTTGGAGCAAAGATTCAGCCATAGTGTCAAAAAGATCAAATAAACATTTTAAACAGCAGCCTTTTTTACAGCCAATGCATTTCAGTGTGAAGAACCAAGTGTTCAAACACTTCATCATTATCTTGGCATAACTGTTGAAATATTTTGCAATTTAATAGATGAGCTTTAATTTTGTTGATTACAGATATTACAAGAGTCATACTTGAAAGAAGTCACTGGCTGCAGTTTTTGGCTGTGAGATGTTGACAATGAATTATAAAATAGATTGCAAACAGACTTGGAATTTCTTCTTTCACAAATGCCACTAAACCAGCATGGCGACCTGACATATATGGCACTCCATCTGTTACACAGTAAATCATTTCCTAATTAGAATACTTTTATCCTCAATATACATTTTCAGCTTGTCGCAGATTGATTCTCCATTGATACTTTTTTTTAACTTTTTACAAAAGATAATTTCTTCCCAACTTTTCCATTTTTGACAAACTGTACATTTGCCATTAGCAATGGTTCATTGTCTTGTACAGTTGACTTATCCAGTTGTATTCCAAATTCTGTTTTTTGTAGGTCTGTGCTTAGTTGATATTCAATGTCTTCACTCATTTCATCAATACAAAAAGCTACAGAGTTATTACTCACTAGAATTGACTTTAAAATACTGGTATCCACTTTGCAAACAATGATGAGCACTTCTAATACAGCAGGCATTATTAATCTTTTACCAACTGTATGAGATTTTCTACACTGTTATCACTTTGTAAATGTGATAAGAAGCAATGAGACCACTATCAAGGTCATTTTTAGCTTTCTTGGTAAATGACTCCAGTGTGCATGTTTTTCAAATGCTTCTTTCATCTTCTGGAACTCAATCATACTACAAGTAGCCTTTTCAGGGTATCCTTTATGGAAGTATTCCTGCAATCTTGATGGTTTGATGGCTTCTGTTGTACGTACTATTTATTACAAATTACTATAAATTGCACATTGCACATTTAGACTGAGACATATCGTAAAGATTTTTACTCCTCATGTATTTGAAGGATGTAAGAAATAAAGTCAATTCAATTCAGCATTACAAATACACACGGGCATTGCTGATCTGATGGGAATGGAATAAACCATTCTCAAGGTGTGTAACATTGTATAGATGCACTTTCTGTTTCTAATCAGGGATAGAATTCAAGCCTTCAGTCTCATAGGGATCATGCCGTCTATATCTATCCATTATTAACGAAGCTAAATTAAAATTAAAAAAAGTAACAGAAACTGGGAATGCATATCGGATGTTGATGTCGGCGCAGTTAACATGAATGGAACGATGGTAGCAGCACGCAAAGGAATGGCGAGGCGAAGATGAAGACGATCGCAACAGTGAAAGTTATATTAACAATCAGATTGGAATCTGATTGTTAGTCAGGATAGAGCTGGTGTTCAGCAAGCTACCTTTATTCTATTCCACTATTCCAGTTAGAGTGACTGACAAATCATGTAAGGTCTCATAATCCACAAAGATGGTTTGTGACCACACATATAAAGCTGAGATGATATGGAACACCTCAAGAGGAATCCTCAGGATTGGCAGTTTCACGGATTGGCTCTACTTCACTGTTTGGTTCCAGCCTGTGCTGCATTGTTGTACAATCTCTTTTCTGTAGAGAAAGTTAAGACAGTGTACTTAACTTACAAACTGTTAAATTGCATGAACTCATTCCATATGGGAAGTCAAGGGGAACAGCTGGGAACCCTGGATGCTAATTAATGCATTCCCAATAATGTCTGTTTGGTTGGTAAGGTTGGATGATATTGCTGGGTTTCGGATATGTTGTGACAAGTGCAAACTACCTGCAGAGGTATGGTTCTTCCTGTGTTGTAGTACCTCTTTTGTTTGAAGTGCCTATTCTACTAACAATCTGTCTGGTCTCATGCCTCATGTTAGGATGCCACACCCCCACTGGGAATCATTGGTATAAGACAATATGATCATATATGGATGTATCTGTATTTCTGTTAATATATAATTCACTTAATAACAGACTAAAGCCTAAAATCCGATTTATAATTTTTATTTAATATTTTAACACTTTCTAAGTAGTTAAACACATTTTAAATTTAAATTATTTAAGGGGCCTTGAAATATTCACTTTTTGATTTATGTTGAAATTTTCTTTGAATTTGCAAGCATATTGCTTGTAACTGTTTACGGATTGAGTAAAACTTAATTCACAAATGAAAATAGGAGCGATAGATAGCAATTACATCTCTACAACACTCTTAACACCATTTATACAAAGGAGACATGACATTGAATTCAATTCTAATGATCCAATTTGTAATTTTACATCAGTAATTACTCAATCAGCCTTTTGTGGCTCAAAAAGAAAATGGTCTTTTCTCCCTGAGTCACATAAGTCAACTTAGGTGATCATCGAGACAAAACTGGGAAAAAACATGTTATTTAAAAATCATTAAATCCACTTATCTGTTTTTTGTTGCAACTTCCCTCTCAGTAGGGGAAAAGGGAAGAGCAAATTTTAAATCAATATCTTGACATCTACATTGCAGCAAATGTAGATAATATGGAATAGGATCCAAACCACAAAGAACAGGGTAGGAAACAAAGAACGGCTCTTTGATTTTCCTTTGTTTAATGATAAATGTGTATCAATGGAATAGTTAATAGATCATCAGATTTTTTGTAGAGCTGAATAACAACTCTATGAAGAAATAAAAATCATCCTATTCTAATTTAATAATTTCCCACATGGGCCATACAAATTCTTACTCAAAATTATCCTGAAAGATAAGGAGCTGTGGTCACTATTCCCTAACTCTTCATCCACTGGAAGGTCAGTCACCTGGCCAGCCTCATGACCCAACACCCAGTCCACTATGTCTCCTTTCATTGGACTGTCCACATACTAATTTAAGAAACCTTCCTAGATGCATATAACAATCTTAGCCCCATCTACTCCCCTTACACTAAGAAGGTCCCAGTTTATATCTGGACAATTGAAATTCCTCATGATAACAACACTATTTTTTACACATTTCCTTAAGTTGATTACATATCTGTTCCTCAATGCCCAGGTGGCTATTAGGGGATCTGTAGTACAATGTCATCAATGTGATTGCCCCCTCCCTTTTCATGAGCCCTACACAAATTAACTGAGTGGCTGATGCCTCATTTATGTCTCTTCTGAGTGCAGCTATGATATTGTCCCTGATTAGTAGTGCAACTCCACCCCCACTTTTATTCGCTCCTTTATCTTTTATAAAACTTTGACAACCTGGCATATTAATCACCCATTCTTGCCCCTTTCTTAACTAAGTTTTTGTAATAACCACAATATCATTGTTCCATATACTGATACTTGCTTTAAGTTCATCACCCTTACCCACAACACTCCTAGCATTAAAATATATTCAAACATTCAAACTATCTGACCCATCATACCTGTTATTTCAATTTTGCCTTGCAATAATTTTCCTGATATCTAGCTTCCAGTCCAAGCCTTTCCTTACCGACCTGCAGAACTAGTTTACACTCTTCTGAGTAGCAACAGCAAACCTCCTGGCCAGGATGTTGGTTCCCCTCCAGTTCATGTGCAAGCTGCCCCTCTTGTACAGGTCACTACTTCCTCAGAAAAGTTTCCAGTTACCCAAGAATTTGAAACCCTGTCCCCTGCTCCATCTCTCCAGCCATTCATTCATATGTGTTATCACCTCATACCTACCTGCACCAGCCCGTGGCACAGGGAGCAATCTGGAGATTACGATCTCATAGATTCTTCTCTTCAGCCTCTTTCCTAATTCTATGTACTCATTATGTAGGATCTCTTCCAGTTTTCTGCCTGTGCTACTGGTGCCAATATGCACTACAACCTCTAGCTGTTTCCCTTCTGCCTTGAGAATATCCTGCATCCGCTCTGATACATCATGGACCCTAGCATCCGGGAGACAACACACCATCCTCGTGTCTCTTTGGTGGCCACAGAATCTCCTTTCTGTCACTCTCACTATGAGTATCCGATAACAACTGCACTGCCTGAATTTATCCTTCCCTGTCGAGCCTCAGAGCCAGTCATTGTGCCACCAGCTGTTGCTGTGATCTGATGGGTAATCTTCATCAGTAGTATCCAAAGGGGTAAACTTGTTGCTGAAGGGAACGGCCACTGGAAAACCCTTCACTGACTTCTTAATCCCCATACCTCTTCTGGTAGAGACCTATCTATTGTCCAAAGCCTGTACTCTGGTGTGACCACCTCTGCAAATGTCTTGTCTATAATATCTTTGCCCTCACAAATTATCCTGAGTACATCCAAATCCGGCTCCAGCTCCTTGTCCCAGTCAGTCAAGTGCTGAATTTAGATACACTTCTTGCAGATGTAGTCATCAGGGAAACCATCTGGTATCCCAAATTCCCACATCTGAAAGGAGGAGCATTCCATCTTGACTACTCCATACCAAAAAAGAAAAAGACTTGCCTCTTCCAAGGCCTTCTGTCCTATGATACTCCCCCTTCTCTAGCCTTGTATCACTTTTGCCAATCACCTTTCCAGCTCTTAGCTTTATTCCTCCTCCTCCTGTCTTCTCCTATCTTTTTGGATCTCCCTCTCCCCATCCCACTTTCAAATCTCTTACTATCTCTTTTTTTCAGTTAGTCCTGATGAAGGGTTTCGGCCTGAAACGTCGACTGTACTTCTTCATATAGATGCTGCCTGGCCTGCTGCATTTCGCCAGCATTTTGTGTGTGTTGCTTGAATTTCCTTGCCACTTCTTAACTGTGTCTACACCCTATTCACGCCAAAGCCTGTTAAGCCATAGCCTCCACACTCTATCACTGGCACACTCTGACAATGATCACTCCAAAACACAGCCTGAGCCTACATTCCTTCTACCTGCATTGGAGATTAAACCTCTGATGTTGACATGTTCTGCACCTGCACAGTCCAGAAACATCAGCCTTCCCTGAATCTTCTCCTTTTATTCTTTCTCCCGACTTCCGTAGGGCTGTGACCCGATATGTACTCCTTTTGCCTGAGCTGCTAATAAAAGATCAGCTTTAACCAAGTCTTGTACAATAGGTTACAATAGTTGCAATAGCTATTGTAACCTTTCACATGACTGTCTGTGTGTTACTTACTGAATCATAAAAAATGTTCAATGCTGAAGGAGATCATTCACCCTGTAATGTCTGTGTTGGTGCGAGTTAGTCTGATTGACTTTCCTACTAACCAATTATGCTATCTTTAAGTTTTTATGTTCCGCTGTGAGGTCATGGTTACTTGAAATATCTAATTCAGGCAATGCTTTCCATATTTCAATAACTCTTTGCATTAAAAGATTCACTTAAAACAGGCATGGGCAAACTACAGCCCGTTAAGCTTTTTAATCCAGCCCGCAGAACTTGATGAAATTATATTAATAAACCTTGTTAACGTTTTTTCCCCGCAATTCTGGCATTTTCCCAATAGATGACGCACTCTATATACATTTGTGGCGACCCAATTAGCCAGCTCACAATTAGCCAGCATTCCGGCTAAGGGAGATAGCCTGCGGGGGTTTGCGAGCACAGAGCTTTGGAGCCTCTGCGACACGGGGGGGGGGGGGGGACAGGTTGATGGAGGCTTAAAAGTGAGGCTGGGGGTTTCGAACAGAGATTTTTTCTTCGACTGCAGTTACCAACTCCGTGTCGTAATTTTAGCGCTGCGTGTAGCACTCCACTACACATTGACCTTTGTTGAGGTGCAGCGTATTACTCCACATTTGCGCTTTACTCTTTGTTCGGCTCGACCTATTTGTGTGAACAGGTGTTCAGCGTCATGAACATCAACAAAGCCAGCCACAGATCCAAGTTAACTGACCAACACCTCAGATCCATCCTGAGAATCGCCACAATAAAACTAAATCCAGACATTGATGTGCTGGCTAAAAAGGGAGACCAACAACACTGTTCATACTGAAATTAAAAATAAGTTTCTTCATTGTGTTATGTAAAAAATGCATTTGAAAATATTTTTTTCAATTAGCCTTACATGTTACATGTCATTTCTGTTAAGTGATGGACATGAGTAGTGCGCAGGTGCACGTACGTTCTCAAAATAAAAAATGCGCTCCAGATCAAATAACGCGCTCCACATACTGGCGCGCTGTCACTGTTCTCTCCTTGTGCTGGCCCTTGTTGAGTTTTGGCACAGGGGACAATTGAATAAGAAGGAGCAGGACAAGTAGACCTGCATCTCCTACCATTTTTGAAATAAAGACAGGCAGGAGGAGAGTGATGATGATAATATCTTGAAGTATAACTGAATTTTCAGTGCTTTAAAATAATAACTGTTACTATTAAAAAAGGTGTATTTTATTCATTTAATTTTCAGTGTTTTAAAAGTCATTTCAATAAATAGCTAAATACCATGGGACTTCAAAGACAGATATTTTGTTGTAATGCATTTGTTCATTTTCAATTGAAATTAAAGCACATGTTTTCTACATATCCCATGATATTTTATTTTCTCTTATGAGGTGTATTACCAAAACACTCCGTCCATCTGCTCCTGGTCCGGCCCCCCTGTCAAATTTTAGAACCCTTTGTGGCCCACAAGTCAAAAAGTTTGCCCACCCCTGACTTAAAATGTTCTCTTTTTATGTAAGCTATTGGATGTTGCCCTAACTTAGTGGATAGTTCTTTCCACGGTAAGAAATTTGTGGTTCAAGACCTGTGCATAAAGAACTAACCTGCCAGTCTAATGCAGGGGTTCCCAACCTGGGGTCCATAGACCCCTCAGTTAATAGTATGGGTACATAGCTTAAAACTTTGGAAACTCCCGGTCAAATGAGGCTGCGGCACAGAAAATACTCATTTGGCAAAATCAATGCAAGATCAATCCAACTAGCCCCATCTTCTTCCCATAACCATGCAGATTTATTCCTTTGAAATACTTATCCAGCTACTTTTATATGCCACTTTTGTATCTACCTAATGTATAGTGCATTCCAGATGTCATAAAAATTAATTGAGCAGCTATTCCACACGCTAACCTTTTATTACCAAAAGCATTTTATGTTAATTTTATTTATTTTGCTAAAGTGACTTCATTTTATGTCCCTGATATTTCAAACAATACAAATAATTTCTTTCTATCTCCCTTACCTAGACACTAACTGACCTTGAATACCTCTACCTGGACAACATTCAGACATAAGTCTAGTAATTCTGATACTACTAAAGGACAATGATTGGAGTCAAAAAGAGACAATCAAACTATCAATAATTTCATTTGGAGCTAGTTCAGAGGCCTGGTTTCTGTAATGAGTAACTCATATCCTCCTGTATGTATAGTTGACTGCAGACAGAGGAGATTCAAAGACTCTGTCTGAACATCACTGAAGAGTTTCAACCATCGACACATACCCCGAGGAGGAACAAGTATTGATTGTCCCGTTTGATCCACACACGTAAAAAGTAGTTCTCACTCATATAAAATGGAGGAGCCAAGAAAAGAAAAAAGGATCTTTAAAATTAAAAACCCGATATTACAGCATCTCTGCATGATTATCATGTGCGTGAAAGGAATTTTAGAGCCCAGATTGGACTAATCAGGCATCACATTGCTATAGATTAGATGTCATGTTCTTATTCAAGAACAACAGTGGTCCAACATCGAACAACTCATATTCTAACACAAATAAGACTTCTCCCTACTACAAGGCAAAAAGAGTGATGAGGTGGAGATATGTCTCTACCAAAGGAGATATAAGGTGCTCCTTCCCTCTGCTAGCATGCAGGTCACACTTGGGCAAGGTGTAGCAGCTGCTTAATGGTCAAGGTCACATGAAGTCATGGGAGCAGGTGTTGGATTGTCATATGAGCAGCTGATGCATATCACAAGTCCTCGTTATGCGATCACTGACACAAGGCAGACAATCTCTGAAAAGTATTGTTAAAGGCTGGAATCACTAGTTTTGTAAAGACTCTGCCCAGAAGAAAGCAATGACAAACCTCTTCTATAGCAAAATTTGCGAAGGACGATCATGGTCATGGATAAGACCATGATTATCCACATCATATGACATGATGATGATGATGATGTCAAGACAAAAGTGAGATATGCGATCATATACTCCCAACTTGCGTGATTGAGTGCAGCACCAATAATATTCCAGAAGCTCAATATAATTCAGAGCAAAACACCTCTTGATTAGTATCCCATCGTACAACCTAAATGTGCGATACCTCCACCACCAGGCACACTGATTGTAGTGTGTGCTTTTTATAAAATTTCTGCAGCCACTGACTATTCTGACAGTGCCTCTGAAACTAAAGAACTTTCCCATGCATCTGAAGTCAAGGGTTTCAGATGTATGAGAATGCCACTAACTATACATATTCCCCTCAAAGACACCCACCACTCTTGGAATTTCCTGAAAGGAAAGCAATAACGCATTACCTATTCCGGGGTGGTGAGGGATTGATAATTAAATCTAACTTAATCCATATGTCCAGATCGTAACCAATGAATAAAGGTGATCGAAGGCTCTTCCCCCTTTTCCAGGTAGTTCTAAAGGATAATATGTCGATATGTTTAGAACTCAATAATATCTATCCCTCAGTAAGTACTACTAAACAAGCTTAACTGTGAACATGTATTCCCATATTTTTTCATATGATTTAGAAGGAGGACTCATGGCCCACTGAGCACATGCTATCTCACAGAATGATCTATTCCCCACTAATTTTACTTATAGCTCATTCTCCCATCAAATTCACCCACCTTCAAGTCCCTACACTCCTCAGCTTGAAGTGTCCAGTTGTCTCCCTGTACATCTTTGGGATGTGGTAGGGGAACTGAGCACCCAGAAGAAACACATGCAGCCACTGGGAGAAAGTCCAAACTCCACAGAGAGATAGGACTGAACTTGGATCATTGGTACCCTGAAGTAGCAGCTCAACCACGTATGTCCGTGTGCAATGGATCATCTAGATTTGATCATAATGCAGTATGTGGGAGTTTGCTATACTCAAGATGGTAGCTGCAATTCCTGCACCGCACACAAAATTAGTTTACTGACTGTAAAGAGCCATTTGTCAATGAGGGGGTTATTGCAGGCTTATTTTAAGCAGAGATCACCTTAGTCCTCTGATATCTGGGTTGTTGAGACATTTGTCTAATTTCAGAGAGAAGAGAGAAAAGGAGTGAAATGGTCTAAATTATGGAACATGCCCTTCAGTTCCACCAGCTAAAATGTTCCTGAAATGACTCAGCTTGCAGTATACGTTTGTAACTTTCCAACTGAGAGAAGATATAACACCATTACCTTCATTTTCTTGCCCAGTCCCACTTCCTATTTTTGATGCACTATGTTCTATATAAAGAGGAAATTGTGTCATCACCATAGGCTGATGAAAACTTTTGAAGACATGCTTGTTGAAGTAAAATAGTCTTTCTGAGTTGTGTGAAATGGCACTGATCTAAGGAAAGATGCATGAGGAGTGTTGTACAAAGAGCAGCCATGACAGTTAAGGGGTTTATCTAACCTTAAGGGTCATATATGTATATTCTGTTTTCTACCATTACAAATTCTCAAACAAAGCTTGGCAAGCATACTTGACCCATTTTAATAAGCTTTCAGCATGGATTATAATTGGTCCTGGAGTCCACTTGAACTGGAACATAGTTTTTACAATAGACAATAGACAATAGACGGTAGGTGCAGGAGTAGGCCATTCGGTCCTTCTAGCCAGCACCGCTATTCACTGTGATCATGGCTGATCATACACAATCAGTACCCCATTCCTGCCCTCTCCCCATATCCCTTGACCCCGCTATCTATAAGAGTTCTATCTTACTCTCTCTTGAAAGCATCCAGAGACGTGGCCTTCACTGCCTTCTGGGGCAGAGCATTCCACATATCCTCCACTCTCTGGGTGAAAAAGTTTTTCCGCTTCTCTGTTCTAAATGGCCTACCCCTTATTCTTAAACTGTGGCCTCTAGTTCTGGACTCACCCATTAGCGGGAACATGCTTCCTGCCTCCAGTGTGTCCAATCCCTTAATAATCTTATATGTTTCAATCAGATCCCCTCTCATCCTTCTAAATTCCAGTGTATACAAGCCCAGTCGCTCCAATCTTTCAACATATGACAGTCCCGCCATTCCAGGAATTAACCTTGTGAACCTACGCTGCACTCCCTCAATAGCAAAAATGTCCTTCCTCAAATTTGGAAACCAAAACTGCACACAATACTCCAGGTGGGGTCTCACCAGGGCCCTGTACAGTTGCAGAAGGACCTCTTTACTCCTATACTCAATTTATCTTGTTATAAAAGCCAGCATGCCATTAGCTTTCTTCACTGCCTGCTGTACCTGCATGCTTGCTTTCATTGAGTGATGTACAAGAACACCTAGATCTCGTTGTACTGCTTACATAATACTTTTCAGACGCAATCAAATATCTAATTCTCTGTGCTTTTAATGACGTGTGTTAGCAGGGAAAGCTACAGTAAAATTAATGTAAGTTTTTTACACAGACAGTGGTGGCTATCTGGAATCCACTGCCGGGGTGGTTGTGGAGGCAGATAAAGTACATTTAAGTTACTCTTAAATAGTATATATTTGATAGAAAAATGAATGGCCATGTGTGAGAGAAGTGTTAGATTGATCTTAGAGTAGATTTAAAGATAGATGGAACATTGTGGCCGAAGGGCATGCACAGGGCTGTAATGTTCTATGTTCTAATACCTTAATAGAAATTCTAACAGATCTGATGCAAGACATTATGGTTATATAACTCTAATGACTGCCATTCTTACAACTATCAAATATTTCGTAAGCAAAATTCTTAACCATGATTTAAGCGGGTTGAATTTCCCTTTACTTTACAATAACTTAGTTGAACCAACTGGTCTCTTGAAATGCACTCAAAATTACCAAGAAAACTATTTAACTTTCTGAAGCATTAAAGCAACCTCTGTTTTCTGCAAGACACAGTTACCTTGATACTGTATGAGAACAGCAGAGACACCTTAAATCAATATTATTCACTTGCCTTTGCCTGCTGAAAGTGTTACTCTGTGTTTCTCACATGTTTATACTAATGCCTATTTTCCATTCATTAGCAAACCTCTGCATACAAATATATGCTTTGAAAAGGTAATTTGTATTTACTTGTTGATAAACATAGAAAATATTAGACTAATTCAAACCTGAGAAAATTAATCCATTTATGTCTGCTACAGGGTGCAAGAATATTGTTAGGTTTAAAAGATTTATGTTTTTATGTGATTGTTTCAGATCTGATTTAATGGACAAAAGTATCTGTTGAAATCAGTTAGTTATCCTAAGGCTGCTGTACATACTCATCTTACATCAGAGATTAATATACTTTACTATATCTATAGGCTTGATTGTATCCTTTACACTTAAAAAAAAATTCCTCTTAAAATCTTATTTTTCAATTGTGTTTTGCTACAGGCTCCATCCAGTGTTTCTGCTTTTTTATTTGTTTAAATGCTTGCCCCCTTTAAGATGACCACTATATCTCTGACACACAATTTATGTTCAAGACCAAAGGTAAGCCAACAAAGTTCAAATTGTTTTTCATATAGATAAAAGAACAGGAAAAGCAACACAACAAAGCACATTGATTTTTCATCGATTTTTATGGAAGTTTGTATTTATAATTTTAAAGCAGTTACAAAGTTGAGGACCAGCAAAATAAAATCACATGTTTTTAAGCCAGTTTTCATTCTTGTGCACTTGTTTCATTTTAGCTAGGTCTACCATGGATCCCATGCATACTCTGCTCTGCTTTATCAGGACACCCTGTTATCTTTTACACATCATGGAGTTCATTGGTATCTTTCACTTAAATTATGGAATGCAAAACAATACAGCATTAAGGCTTATCTATTTTCTTTAATGCGTCTTCATTTTAATTTTATTTTACAATATGTATTCTGCTGTTCAGCTGCAATCATGATTTGCCACATTTGACAAAATAATCTCATAGAAAATAGATGCAAGCAGTGTTGCTCACTGTAAGTAAACCAAAAGTGATCAGACATTCTCAAGCTGCATTTATTGACAAGTGTGTACGTTGCATTATCTGAATCACAACTGTCCATGCTTTATATTGTGTTGCATTGTGTCAGAATTGGCATCTCCAATCCTGCAGGTTATTTCCTAGAGAATGAAAGGATCATAACATGCTCTGTAAGATTTGCTTTGCATTGTAACACTTAAGACATCTGCCTTTTTTTTATTACTGTGCATATGTTGTGGTTCTTCAAAGTCTGTAGTTTAAAAAAAGTTTCATATATATATAAACAAGTTTGCTGATGTATTAATTTTTTGGATAGAAATAATACTTGGCATTCTAAATTTATGTGGTGAATTTTTTGTTGTGTATCTAGCTTAGTGCTTGTTGTAACAGAAGATAAATGACATGGGATATTAAGAACCACATCAGTGCTGCCAGTTCTTCAAAATGCTCATACGGAATGAAAGGGGTTAATTCCATAATGACATATATGCTACTAGGGATCTGCCCTCATAGAAAGAGCAATTCAGAATTACAATGATCCAGCTTTACATGGGCATTCAGTCAAGCACCATTATTTCCTTGGAATGCAGAGTGATGAAATTAGCTCTGAAACCTTTAAGCACATTTTACTTTTGTTATAGTATGAATCTGCTGTTCAAATAGTTTATTATATTACTCATTCCACTGTGGCCACTTTCTACAAATTTTTGGTTGAAGTCCTCCAGTATTGTTTCCAAGTAGTGGAGTTAAAAGACTGGGAATGCACAAAATCTCATCCAATTTGCAGAACCATCATGCGGGTTTAGTGATTATGTTGATCAAGTATGGTGAAGATAAACAGCTGTACATTCCAAGCCCTAAATAACTATAGGAAGACATGTCTAACCTGAGAAGCAACTGCTTGGATATGACAGTAAAACACTACAAGCATGACCTCCAGTTATACGGTTAATGAACAGTGCCATCTCGTCATCTCATCATCACTATTGTGCTGAACGTAATTGCATAACATCTTCTTAAGTTCCATCAGGTCTTTAACAGAGTTTGTTATTCATTGCTTCTTCAAAATATTACTTTGATCAGACCAAGAAGAGGAGGGCAGCAGTGATAGAGGACTCCACAGTTAAGGGATCAGACAGGCGATTCTGTGGATGCAGGAAAGAAACACGGATGGTAGCTTGCCTCCCAGGTGCCAGGGTCCAGGATGATTCTGAACCCATTCACAAACTCCTGAAGTGGGAAGGAGAAAAGCTAAAGGTCGTGGTACATATTGGTACAAACAACATAGGTAGAAAATAGGGAGGAGATCCTGAAAACAGTACAGGGAGTTAGGAAGGAAGTTGAGTAGCAGGACCTTAAAGGTAGTAATCTCGGGATTACTGCTTGTGCCATATGACAGTGAGTACAGGAATAGAATGAGATAGAGGATAAGTGCATTACTGAGGGATTGGAACAGGGGTCACAGATTCAGATTTCTTGATCATTGGGACCTCTTTTGGGGCAGGTGTGACCTGTACAAAAAAGGACGAGTTGCACTTGAATCCAAGGGGGACAAATATCCTGGTGGGGAGGTTTGCTAAGGCTATTGGGGAGAGTTTCAACTAGAATTGCTGGGAACCGAACTGAAGAGATGGAAGAAGGAACGGTTGGCTCACAAATAGAGAAAAGCTTGTAGACAGTGCGAGAGGGAGGATAGGAAGGTGATGGAGAATGGAAGCACTCAGACCGATGGTTTGAGATGCAGTAAGTATTATGAACAAAGTGGATGTGCTTAGAGTGTGGATTATTACTTGGAAATATGATGTTGTGGCCATTACAGAGACTTGGATGGATCAGGGACAGGGATGGTTACTTCGATTGCCATGTTTTAGATGTTTCAGAAAGGACAGGGAGGGAGGCAAAAGAGGTGGGACATGGCACTGTTGATCAGAGGTTGTATCACAGCTGCAGAAAAGGAGGGAAACATGGAGGGAATGTCTACGGAGTCTCTGTGGTTGGAAGTTAGGAAAAGGAAGGGGTCAATAATTCCTCTGGGTGTTTTTTATAGACCACCCAATAGTAACAGGGACATCAAGGAGCAGACAGGGAGACAGATTCCGCAAAGGTGTAATAATAACAGGGTTTAGTGGTGGGAGATTTTAATTTCCCAAATATCGATTGGTATCTCCCTAGAGCAAGGGGTTTAGATGGATTGGAGTTTGTTAGGTGTAGTCAGGAAGGTTTCTTGACACAGTATGTAGATAAGCCTATAAGAGGAGCGGCTGTACTTGATCTGGTATTGGGAAATGAACCTGGTCAGGTGTCAGATCCCTCAGTGGGAGAGCATTTTGGAGACAGTGATCACAATTCTATCTCCTTTACCATAGCATTAAAGAGGGATATGAACAGATGAGTTAGGAAAACATTTAATTGGAGTAAGGGAAATATGAAGCTATCAGGCAGGAACTTGGAAACATAAATTGGGAATAGATGTTCACAAGGAAATGTACCGCAGAAATGTGGCAAATGTTCAGGGGATATTTGTGTGGAATTCTGCATAGGTACATCCCAATGAGTCAGGGAAAGGATGAACCATGGTGTACAAAGGCTGTTGGAAATCTCGTCAAGAAGAAAAGAAAAGATTATGAAAGGTTCAAAAAACTAGCTAATGATAGAGATCTAGAAGATTATAAGGCTAGCAGGAAGGAGCTTATGAATGAAATAAGGAGAGCCAGAAGGGGCCATGAGAATCTCTTGGTGGGCAGGATTAAGGAAAACCTCAAGGCATTCTACAAGTATGTGAAGAGCAAGAGATTAAGACATGAGAAAGCAAGACCAATCAAGTGTGACAGTGAAAAAGTGTGTATGGAACTGGAGGAGAAAGCAAAAGTATTTAATGAATACTTTGCTTCAGTATTCACTACAGAAAAGGATCTTGGCAATTGTAAGGATGACTTACAGTGGACTGAAAAGCTCAAGCATATAGATATTAAGAAAGGAGATGTGCTGGAGCTTTTGGAAAGCATCAAGTAGTATAAGTTGGATGAGATGTACCCCAGGCTACTGTGGGAGGCGAGGGAGGTGTATACACCTATAGAGGTGTCTAAGATGATGAGAGGCATTGATTGTGTGGATAGTCAGAGGCTTTTTCCCAGGGCTGAAATGGTTAACATGAGAGGGCACAGTTTTAAGGTGCTTGGAAGTAGGCACAGAGGAGAAGTTAGGGGTAATTTTTTTACACAGAGAGTGGTGAGTGCGTGGAATCGGCTGCCGGCGACAGTGGTGGAGGTAGATATGATAGGGTCTTTTAAGAGACTCCTGGATAGGTACATGGAGGTTAGAAAAACAGAGGGCCATCGTAACCCTACGTAATTTCTAAAATAAGTACATGTCCGGCACAGTATCGTGGGCCGAAGGGCCCGTATTGTACTGTAGGTTTTCTGTGTTTTATTTTCTAAGATTCACAATGTATTACGCAGATTTTTAGCATGTATCATCAGCAATAAAAACCTAGTCTGATTTCCTTTTTAGTTTTGATGGTTTTCAGAGGGTGCAGTTCCTCTCTGATTGATTAGAGCTACTCATTTGAACGACAACCAAGAAAACCACATGAAATCAGTGTGCTAATAGTGATTGATAAGAATCAGCTTTATTAACACTGTCATATTTTGTGGAATTTGTTGTTTTATGGTAACAATGCAGTTCAAGACATAAAAAAATTCTTATAGTGAAAAAGCAGATAAGTAAATAGTGAAAAGGAGTAATAATGAGAGATTTTTAAAGGCCATGGAGGTCAAGTCATTGGGTATGCTTCCAGCAGAGTTTGATGGATTCTTCATTAGTCAGGGCATGAAGGAATACTGGAAGAAGGCAGGAGATTGGAGTTAAGAGGGAAAGTGGATCAGTCATGATGAAATTGGGCAGCAGACTCACTGGGCCAATGGCCCTATTCTGCTCCTATATTTTATAGTGTTATGATTGTGGACCATTCATAAATCTGGTGGCAGAGGGGAAGAATATATTCCTAAAACATTGAGTGAGGGTCTTCAGGATCATGTACCTCCTCCCTGATGTTAATAATGAGAACAGGGCTTGTCCCGCATGGTGAGAGTTTTTAATGAGAGATGACAACTTCTTGAGGCACTACCTTTTAATAGTATCCTGGATATCCTTTTGTGTTAGTGCAAGGTGTCCTGGGAGATGGAGAGAAAAATTGAATCTGCTGGAGGAACTCAATGAGTAAAATAGAACCTGCGGAGGAAAAGGGATGGTCATTATTTCCTGTCGAGATCCTGCAGCAAGGCCAACAGTGGAGAAGGAAGATAACCAGTACAGTATATAGGAGTGAGAGGTAGAGGTGAGACAGAGGTTAATAGGCAATAGGTGGAACCAGATGATTGGCAGATACAGCCAGGTGGGGGAGGGAAGAGAGGAAATATAGAGACAAAACTTGTTAGTCGATGGGTTGAAACATAAGAAAGAGAAAGGAAATAGACAAATGGAACCAGGTAGATAAGGGGAGTGAAAGGTAAATCAAGAAAGAAGAAATCAGATAGAGTGATACATGGGTGATGAGAAGAAGAGATGGGTGGGGAAGTGTGAAGAGCCTGAGTAATAATAAATGGAAAAGGTAAATAATGGAAGATCAACCCCCTGGTCCTCATAACATTGGAGCATCTTACTCAGGGGCTGGGAATGTACCTCCTTACTCATGCTTTTTCCCAGGACTGAAATGGTTGCCCCAAGAGCACGCAGGTTTAAAGTGCTGGGGAGTAGGTACAGAGGAGATGTCAGAGGTAAGATTTTTACTCAGAGTGTGGTGAGTGCATGGAATGGGCTGCCAGCAACGGTGGTGGAGGTGGATATGATAGGGACTTTTAAGAGACTTTTGGATAGGTACATGGACTTAGAAAAATAAAGGGCTGTGGGTAAGCCTGGTAATTTCTAAGGTAGGGACATGTTCAACACAACTTTGTGGGCCGAAGGGCCTATATTGTGCTTTTAGGTTTTCTATGTTTCTATGTTTCAATCTCTGACACTGTAAAGTATTATGCTAACTATTACACTAACATGTTGCCCATAACTATGTCTTCAACACAAGGGATTCTGCAGATGTCTAAAATCTAGAGTAACACACCCAAAATACTGAAGGAATTCCACAGGTCAGGTAGCATCTATGTAGGGGAACAAACAGCTGAAGTTTCAGGCCAATACCTTTCAACAGGAATGAGCAACTATGCCTTTTCATTTTCTTAATCTATAAGGGAAAAACACATCTTTAAATAGCTTCCTTATGAATTGTATATCTATCATACATTTTAAATTAAAATTAATGGTAATAAACTGTTTCTTTTACATCTCAGCTTTTCAACTTGACAGTATTTCAGAATTATCAGTTTCAAGTCAGAGTAAATGTTTAGAAATACAGCAAAACAGCATTAAAATTGAATGATGGCTCATTTTAAATGCGACAAAGCTTTTAATATAGTTATTGCCAGAGGTCTATTTAAATACACAAAGCAGAAAACCTTTCAAGAAAGCACCTTTCTCATTAATAATAAGTTTGCCGTGGACAGAAAATCATTGCATAATAACACAATATAGAAGGGAGCCATTTGGCCCATCCTGGATATGCAGTTCTAATGAAAACTCTCCAATTAGTCTCACTCCTTGCCTCTTTGAAAACAGCTCTGCCATTCAGTAATTTCATGATCAGCATTTATTACTTAAACTTTCTTTTGAAAGCTACCACAGAATCTGCTTTCACTGTCTTTCAAACATTAAAGAACCGAGCTCATAACTATTCACCTGCACAAACATTTTTTTATTCTGCATCTAATCTTTCATTGTTCTGGCAACTGAAAGTGTGTGAATCTTTAAAGAATATGAATAAAACCTACAAAAATTGAAACCGCTGGATAGTATTATCGAGGGATCAAGTGAGCACGATGTTATGTTTTGAATGCCGTAATGACCACAGTGGGTGGCAATTTAAGACTGCATTATTGCAGTGAAACTCCTTGAAAGACAATTGACATCGAGGATGACAGAACAAATTAGCATGTACTTAAATAACAAACTGATGATTAATTACTTTGCAGAGTAATTTGGCAAGTTCTATGTAGCTGTCAATTCCTAAAAGTAACTCTTGCCTTCTGATTAACACATTGAAATTATTCTTGGGGGACGATGTAATCCCACTGGATTAATTTTATGTTTATTGGCAAGGATAAATTACAGAGATTCGGTTAGTATAGTTTGTCACTAATAATGATATTAACACTTCACAAGTACAATAGTTAATAATGACAAACATTGATGTTCATATCTTATATGTATTGCACTAAACTAGTTTTTGCTTCATTTATTTCCTGGACACAAGAGACTGCAGAAGCCGGAAACTGGATCGATACATAAAGTGATTGAGAAATGTTATGGGTCAGGTAGCATCAATGTAGTGAAATGGACAGTTGAAGTTTCCGGTCAAAATCCTCCATTAGGCCTGGAAAGGAAGAGGGGGTACAGCCAGTATAAATAGGTGAAGGGAGATGGCCAGTAGGTTATATCAGTTATTTGTTGTATTTTGTAGTTTGATGACACAAGTTAGCAATATCTAAAACTACAGAAATATTACTTCAATGATCTGAAATATGCTGGAGAATGGAACTAAAGTACTGTACATGGAGCTGTAATACTAGCACCATGTCTTGGAGAATAAATTTGGGATAGGGGGCCTACTCTTGGAGAATTATGGGAGTGAAAAGGTCAGTAATCTAGGATTGGTAGAACAAGTAGGAGCTGGAGGAAAAATCCAAAGTCTCTTTAGGGCCCAGGTAGAAGTGTTGGATGACAAATTAGTGTTACCTGAAGGAAGTGTTCTGCAATCCATTAAGGGATAAAAGAGGTGAAAGGGTGTCACAAGGGAGAGAGGCCTGGTTGTCGGATACTGAATCAGTATTTGGGGTAAGGTGGTTGATAGGTCCTGGTGGTAGAGTTGTGGTAAGGCAGATTATTCATTAGCACATGTTGGAGATGGGTTCATTGACATGGTGAAGCTGAAAATGGTCCATGAGTAGGGAATCAACAGAGATTCATCATCAAGGGTGCAACTGGTAGAGTGCTGAGTTTGGGGCAGACAGCGAGAAGTTTTGGTAATGTGTTAAAGTAAACTTGCCTTGATCAGGTTCCTAGCATTAGAGTGGGAGTTGCTTAGGAAATTCCATTATAACTTACAGAGGCAGTAAGAATATTAAAGCCTGATTATTCCGAGAGTCCCCCACAGCTGGTTATCTGGGTAAAACAGGATTTTAATTTGTGGTCAGTGCCTGAAAGGATTATTGATGCACATCTAAAATAGCTATTGTTTCATCAGTGTAATTATGTCACATAACGAGTATTGCTCAGGCAAATTTTAAATTACACAATTCAAACCAGATATGAAGTAAAATATTATTCTCACTGACAATTAACATCTGTACACTTCAAAAATGCAAGCTTAGCTCACTCTAATCACTCATTCTAGTGTTACGAACCCCATAACTAGGTCACTTACCAGCAAAGATAGAGAAGTCCGTTGAAGTCTGATGGTACTATTTTTAACAGTATTTATTAGTAAAAATACACAAAAATAATATCAATGCAAATATACAGATAATATACATCATCAATACTAAGTCTAAAAGTGCGGGTATAATAATAATCAATAAGAAATAAGCTCTATCATTGTCTAGGGGATAATGTATTGTCCGATGGAAATATAAAGTTCACTCAGTTCATGCAGGCTGCAGCCTTTGGGGACCGCTGTGTTGCAATGGTGGAAGAGAGAGAGAGAGATTTGGGAGAAAAACTTGCCTATTTTCCTTTTATGATTTCGATCCGTCAGGAGTCTCGTTGTCGTGACCATTCACTTGTGGCCTCCCCTTTAGCTAAACCGTTCTTCCTTGGTGAGCCCGCAAACCCAGGCAAGGGAGGATGCACACGAGCCCCCCACTGGCTTCGCTATTAAACACTGTCACGGGATTTCTAGCGTTTCTCCTGGTGCATCTAAAGGGGTTGGTCCCCTGACCCTCTTTTATCCTTCCTCACGGGGTCTCAGATGTCAATCATGTTGGGATGATGCAATCCCTCAACCAGCCCACTCTGGTTGTCCCCTGAGGTGTTTCAATGAATAGTACAGTACTCAATACACAATTCCGTCTCCAAGAGTCAATGACCATTATCAGAGGTTCCGTTTTGCTGAGGTCAGGACACATTCCAAACCTTGTGTATTCTGGACGTCTCTCTCTCATTTCCTGGGACTCAGACCTGAATTAATAGTGATCTTGCGATTCTCGAAAAGGAGGGGGTGACTTTGTACCCTCAGAGTTGCTTCACATTCATAACACTAGTCACTCGTGACTCAAACACCAACTTTAAATTTGCTGATGGCACAACTGCTGTTGGCAGAATCTTAGCTGGTGACGAGGAGGTGTACAGGAGTGAGATAGATCAGCTGGTTAAGTAGTGTTGCAACATTAACTTTGTATCTAATGTCAGTAATATCAAGGACTTGATTGTAGACTTCAGGAAGGAGAGGTCATGAGAATAATTCCAAGTCCTCGTTGAAGGTCATCAGAGGAAAGGGCGAACAGTTTTAATTTCCTGGGCATCAACATCTGTAAGCATCTATCCTGAGCCTAATCTATTGATGCAATCTTGAAAAAAAGCACATCGGAGGTATATTTCATTAGAGTTTGAGGAGATTTAGTATGTCACCAAAAGCTCTTGCAAATTTCTGACTGATTAGATCACTGTCTGGTTTGGATTGGCCAATGCACAGAATTGGAAAAACCTGTAGAGAGTTGTAGACTCAGCCAGTTCCATCATGGGCCTCTTCTCTATCAAGGATAGCTTCTAAAAGCGATAGCTCAAGAAGGCAGCATCCATCATGAAGGATCATCACTATCCATGATATGCCTTCTCATTACTACCATCAGGAAGGAGGTACAGGAACCAGACTCAACATTTTAGGCACAGCTTCTTCCCCTCTGCCATCAAACTTCTGAATGGCCTGTGAACTTACTATTTTACTCTTTTTGATTTTGACATATTCTTATTGCAACTTATAGTATGTGTTTAAGTCTCACACTGAACTGCTGCTGCAAAACAACAAATTTCACAGCATTTGTCAGTGATTTCTTGTTCTGATTCTGCAATTCAAGAATAAAAAATGCCCTAAACAATTTAATTTCTAGGCCACAGTTTCCATAAGGAAGCCTTTTTAAAATTTTATTGATTTCCTAAGCTTGCCTCCCTGACAACAATGTATTCCAATGATATCCAATATTCACAGAATTGTCATTGTTGTTATATACATACTGGTAATGATCTTAACAGATGGGTAGAGTCACTGCCCAGCATGCTCAGCGAAAAATCATGCTGACCATCTATTATGAAAAAAAAAATCTGCAGAATTTCACCACTCAAGAAATCTGGTCTCACATCCCAATTTTCCTCAAGAAATCTGGTCTCACATCCCAATTTTCCTCAATGCCTAAGCATTGCGGTATGGTGGAATGACAAATTATCTCATGTGCAGGGGCAGTTCTGCTGGCTCCTTTGAAGTTAGATCAATATAATAGAAGCTGTGGCTCAGCATCAGAGCATTAGATGTCAGAATCCAAACTTTGGAAACTGTGATGTATCAGAGTGAGGAGGTTACTGAAAATTTCACTCTAGGTGGCAGTCAGTCCTCCGTATTTAAATTCTGTCTGATTCTAAACTAGATCTGAGTAGGGAATATATAAGAGAGATTTGGAAGAGCCAGTCTTTTCATATTCCTGACATTTGCAAGGTTCATACAGCCTGATTGAATAAGAGAATGGACTTCATAAAGGAAGACCAAACAGGCCACAACACTGTAGTAGAAAGACCTGCTTAAATTAGAGATCTAAACAGGGGTAGGGGCCCTATAATAATTAAGGGGATAGATACTACTCTCTGCAGATGTAAGCACAAGTTCTAAAGAGTTCCAGGGTTAAGGTCACCCCTTGGAACTCCAAGCACTTCTATAGTAGAAGAGAAAAAATCCAGTTGTTAAAAAAAGGTTAAATTAATGTTGGATAATAGAAAAGGGTGATTAATGTGGAGTATGGTTTCAGTGGGGCAAAGGGCCTGTTTTATCTCTATTACTTGATCACTCAACAGCACAGACAGGACTAACAAGTACATGACAGTGAGGGAATATGTGCGACCAAGCTTTAAATTAAAACAAAAACAGAATCATAAGTTAAAAATCATTAGCTTATTACAGGAATGTAAAAATTAAAAGCAAAATGATTCTTTAATATGTTGTTCCAAGATTGTATGAAAATATTGCCTATATCTTCATGGGACAACTGTTTTAAATTATTAGGTGTTAACATATCAGTGACCTTTCCTGAGCTCAGCACATACAGTAGATGCAACACAAGGAAGGCTTGGCAGCACCTTTACTTTCTTAAGGTTTATTTTCTTAAGATTTCACTTGTAACTGAACATTCTAACAAACTGCTATAGTGGTACTGCAGAGATTCTCTTAATTGCTTGCATTATGGTCTGGTCAGGCAATTCAAATGCACAAGAACGTAGGAAGCTTCAGTAAATAGTGTACTCAGTCCAATATATCACAGGCCTTCAGTAGTATCTACATGAGTCTCTGCCTCAAGAAGCCATCATTCCTTATTGAAGATCCCTGCCATTTAGGCTGTGCCATCTTCTCACTACTGCCATCAGGCAGGAGATAAAGACGCCTGAATTACAATACCACCAGGCTCAAGAACAGCTACTTCCTTTCAACCATTTTGTTGTTGAACCAACTGGTGTAATGCTAATCTCTCTCAGTACAACAACGTTTTCATCACTTTGCATAAAGTGGATTTTTTTGCTCTATTTGTGCTATTTCTTGTCATAATTATGCATAATTTATGTTTTTCTTGTGAATGTCATTTATATGTTGCTATGTGCTGTGATGGTGCTGCAAGTAAGTTTTTCATGTATCTGTACATATGACAACAAGAATGAATTGGCCAAAAGTGAAACTGGTTCTGCAAGAATTGTATTTACCTGAATCTGATTAGAACCATTAACCTGACAAATCAAAACAATGGGGCTTTTCAAATTAAGTAGCAGAGGACAGATTCAGTTCAAGGAAATTTAAGTTAAAATGAAATAAATTGATAGTGCAAGATAGCAACAGATGTAAAATGAAAAATTTCATTAAAAAACTAAGACTCTTCCAGAAGGATGATCCAACAGGGATAAAAAAGCATACAAGGAAGATTAACTGCAGGAGAGAAAACTGTGAACATTTTTGATAACCAGTGAATTATGACCAAGAGGTTAATATAGGAAACATAAAGAATAAATGCAAACTAACAAAAAGCATTAAAGGAGGCATCATAAAGAAAACCCAAGTGTTTTCCCATAGAGAACAAGCCTGGGCAAATTATAATGGAAAATAATAAAACAGCAGAGATAAATACGGTGGATTCTCATTAATTGGGATACATTGGGATTAGTACATTTTGGCTCAATTAAGTAACTGTCCCAATTTGCCAATGTTTCATGGAAATAGTTACAAAGGTATAAAAAAGACCAACTTGTTAGAACACTACTAATGCTACTACAGGTGTATAAATGGTGGATTAGTTCCTAATGGTTATCGATAGAGGAATTCATCTAGTGTACACTGCTGTATATGGGGTTTCCAGGGAAAAGTTACACCCCTGGTGAAGGGGCTTGTCATGTCCATTCTGGGGCAGCTCACTCACCTTTGGTCTTCACTTGCCAACTCGTGCAGATGATGGACTGCCTTCACACAATTCCATCCTCCAAATCTTCATTTTCATTGTAACAATCAAGATGATTGTCGCTACCTTCAAATTCTTCCTAGTTCCAAACTTGTTGAAGTAGTAAAATTGTTTCATTCTGACTCCCAGTATAACAAAGCCTGAATGCTTGAAATTGTCTTCCTGCTTATTTCTTGCCAATTATCAGAGAGAAAAAAACACTACTTTTTGAATACAAACACATGCAACTGATGTAATTTAAGATCACTTCAGTCTGAGCATAATAGGTGTCTATTGGTCACACAGGCTCACGCAACTGGCGCTAGTTAAAAATTGTTTGGCAACAGTTTCCTGTCCCAATTAAGCAGCATAGTGTCACAAGTAAATGAAGGGAATCCCAGCCATTTTCTCAATTAGCTTTTGCTCTTTAAGAGTTATCCTAAATAAGCAGTTGCCCAGTTAAATGATGGCCCATTTAACCAGAATCCAATGTATTCTGTATTTCTATTCACAGTGGAAAATGCTAATAACATCCCAATGGTTATGTGGTGCATGGCCAAGTAGTTAAGGCGTTGGACTAGCCATCTGAAGGTCATGTGTCTGAGCCCCAGCCGAGTCATCATGTTGTGTTCTTGAGCAAGGCACTTAACCACACATTGCTCCAGTCCACCCAGCTGAAAATGGGTACCGGCAAAATTGCTTGGTGTTAACCTCACGATAGACTGGTGTCCTATCATGGGGGGAGGGGTCTCATGCTCTCAGTCACTTCACATCACGGAAACCGGCAAAAGCACCAGCCTGATGAGCCTATAAGGCTCGGGACAGACTTTATCTTCTATCCCAATGGTAATAAAAATATCAAGGGACATAAGAAACGGGGAATAATTATGAGCAGTAGACAAATTAATGGGGCTTTAGAGTGGACATAGTGGATTGCATCTTGTAGCCATGAAATCATACAGAAATATGGCACAGATTTAGGTCCTTTGGGCCAATAGGTTCATGCTGACCATGACGCCCACCCAACCTATCTCTATTCCTGCACTCGCCCATATCCCTTAAAACTCCAGTCCTGCATGTAACAATCCAGGTGCTGCTTAAGTGATACTATTGTACCTGCCTCAACCACTTCTTCAGAGAGCAAGTTCCATATACTCACCACACTTTGCATGAAAAAGTTCCTTTTTGAATCCTTCCCCTCTCACACTAAATCTATGTCCCAAAATGATAGGGAATTAAATGCATCAGAATTGAACTCATTGGTTGCAATTCCTCAGTTGCCTATTATCTAAAGATGATGCAACTGGATTCAAAATTTGTAAGTGCAATGCTCCTGTCCATTAAAAGATGGAAACAGAGCAGGATAACATCTATCATTG
The DNA here is from genome assembly GCF_030144855.1 of Hypanus sabinus. NCBI lineage: Eukaryota > Metazoa > Chordata > Chondrichthyes > Myliobatiformes > Dasyatidae > Hypanus > Hypanus sabinus. Next base: position 40,248,183 of record NC_082719.1, on the reverse strand, counting down.
GAATGCATTCATAAAGATAAATAGCATAGAGTTTAGAAAGTAAGACAATAAAACAGAATCAGCGTAAATTTCTGAAGGGCAAATTATATTTTACGATTTTCATAGGTTTTTAACTATACAACAAACAGGGCCACATCTGCACCAGGTGCTTTGAGATGTAGCTTCTTAGAGGCTCTGTTAGGGAACTGGAGCTGCAGCTCAATGACCTTTGGCTTTTTAGGGAAAACAGGAGCAATAGAGAGGTAGCCACCCCAAGGTTACAGATATATGGGTGACTGTCAGGAGAGGAAAGGGGGAAAGGGAGAACATCAGATACTGGAGAGCACACCAGTGGCTGTCACCCTCCACAACAAATACTCCATTTTGAGCACTGTTTGGGGGTTCGACCTACCTAGGGGAAGCAACAGCGGCTGTGCCTCTGGCACTGAGTCTGGCCCTTTGGCTCAGAAGGGTAGGGAACTGAAGAGAATGGTAGCAGTAATAGAGGACTCTATGGTCAGAGGGTCAGATAGATGATTCTGTGGACATGAAAAGGAAACATGGATGGTAGTTTGCCTCCCAGGTGCCAGTGACCGCGATAGGTGAAGGGGTAGGTAGTGCTGAGAAAGCAATGCCATTGCAACAGGACTCAGACAGACAAATTGGAAAAATGGGAGAAAAAAAGTAGAAGATGGAATACAGTGTTGGGAAATGTACATGAATGCATTTTGGTAAAAGGAACAATAGAGCGGACTATTATCTAAATAGGGAGAAGGTTCAAACATCAGTGGAGCAGAGGGACTTAGGAGTGCTTGTGCAAGTCTCCCAGAAGTTTAATTTACAGGTTAAGTCTATGGTAAAGGCAAATGCAGTTTTGGCATTTATTTCAAGGGGAATAGAATATAAAAGACAAGAGGTAATGCTGAGCCTTCATAGCACACTAATTAGTTGCACTTGGAGTATAGTCCACAGCTTTGGGCCGCATATCTCAGAGAGGATGCACTGTCATTAGACAGAATCCAGAGGAGGTTCATGAGGATGATTCTGGAAATGAAGGGTTAACAAATGAGGAGTGTTTGGCAGCTTTGGGCCTATACTCACTGGAAATTCAAAAGAGTGCGGGAGATATCATTGAAACCTACCAAATATTGAAAGGACTAGATAGGGTGGGCGTGAAGAAGATGTTTCCTTTGGTGAGGTTATTCAGAACTCACCTCAAATTGAGGTGTGACCTTTTAGAACAGAGGTAAGGAGGGATAATTTAAGCCAGAGAGTAGTGAATCTGTAGAATGTTCTGCCACAGACTGTGATGGTGGCCAAGTCCATAGGTATACTTAAAGCTCAAATTGATAGTTCCCTGAACAGTCAGGGTATCAAAGGATATGGTGAGAAAGCAGGTGCATGGGGTTGAGTGGGATCTGGGATAAGCCAATATTGAATGGTGAAGCAGACTCAATGGGCTGGATTTCCTAATTCTGCTCCTATGTCTTATGATCTTATGTTTACAGTTAAAATTCTATAGGTTTGCTCAATATGTCCACAGAAAAAGAATCTCAGTGTTATATGTGGTAACATATATGTACTTGGATCATAAATTTTACTTTGAACTTTGAACTTTAAAAAGAAGAAATAAAAAGATGAAAGCCAAAGAAAACAAGAAAATAAATTTAAATTCCTTTTATTTTCAAAGGCAACACGAGTGAATCTGCAGATGCTGGAAATAAATAAAAACCCTAAATGCTGGAAGAACTCAGCAGGCCAGACAGCATCTATGGGAAGAGGTAGTGACAACGTTTCGGGCCGAAATCCCGCTCCTCCCATAGATGCTGTCTGGCCTGCTGAGTTGTGCCAGCACTTTGTGTTTTTATTCCTTTTATTTTCAACCCAGTTTGTCTTCCACTGGAATGAAGCACATGCAGGAGCTTTCCAGATTACCAAAATTGTGACTCATGGAAATACACTTTTTATGTAAATTCCACCATAAGTTCTTAAAGAATTTTTCATGAAATGTTTTGCAGTATTCATTAAAAACAGGAAACAGAGCATGTACATTAGTTTAATTATGGGCAGAGTTCAGGTGAACAATGAAAATATTTGCTGATGGAACTGTGTGCAAGAGCAAGGTGATATTAATAGCCATTAAAATGTGCACTTCTGAATTCCAGAGTACTTTTGACAGCACCTACTGAACTTGATTATTCCGATGACTGATTTACTCCACAATAATAGTGAGTGTTGCTACCCTGTCTACTATTGTTAATGAAAACTCTTGAGTCAACATTCTTGTTTTATGTAATTTAATGCTCTAGAGCTGAATCAATTCTTAGCTTCATTTGAAACATCAGCATCATTTCCTTTGAGGAGCGTTCATCAAAATGCTTTGCTTTCAGCACTCAGATGGTTATTCTCCAAAATGGTACTCTCTTTATTAAGGCAGTAAGGTAATAAATTTCACGTTCGACTTGTGGACTGAGATGCTGACAACGCTGATGATGTTGGATGCTGCAGTGCAAAGTCAGACTGTTACTGAATGCTTAGCAGTTTCTTGGTCTTACCCAGGTTTTCATAATTGATTGAGTAGAGTGAGATGAGGTTACTGTTCAACCATCACAACTTAGTTGAGTCTCATATATCACAGAACTGTTTAATTGTCACTTAAAATAGGATTTCTTAGACTGAAACAGCTACTCTGCTTCTCTTGATATGTTAGCAAATTGATACTAATGAATAGTAATACTAGTATTTAAAGGTTGATGTATGACTCTTGATATGGTTTCTAGCTTTATTGTGTAGTAGCCTCAATAAAATGTGCAATCGTTACATTTCCCCTGTTATATATTTTTTGCTTTTTACTTTCATCTGCAAGCCTCTCATATTAACAGTACCTTTCATTTTTAGAATTAGTTCAACACACTGGCAATGCCTAAGCAACACTTAGCAATTCTTGCTTTGCTTGCTGAAAAGCTGCGTGAGTCATTGTTGCCTGATCTCCACCTCAAGCATTACAAAAACAAAGTGGAAGCTAATCTTTACAGAAAAAGTGTGCAATTGCCAATGCATACTTGAATCTATTTCCTGGAATTGGAGTAATTACTCTTTTGTTGCCAGTAGGGAGAGATTTTTAGAATATTAAACATTGGGTATACTTAACTCCCAGAGATGTTTTCATTTAAAGTCAATGTTGGTGGAAAATGGAATAGGGCTGATGAACTTAGAGCTAGCCCTGACATTTAAATCCATTCCTAGAATGATGATTTGCGGGGTCATATGTTTAAGGTGATTGGGTGAAATTATCGGGTGCATGTCAAAGATAAGATTTTTACCTGGAGTGTGGAGGATCAATGTAATGTCCTGTTGGGATAATGTTAGAGGCAGCAAGAGGCAGATCAACAAATAGATGTTAGAAAAATGGATGGCTATGTTGGAGGGAGGGGTTAGATCAGAATCTGAATGAGAATCAGATTTAATAGCACTGGCTTGTGTCATGAAATTTGTTGTTTAACGGCAACAGTACTGTAGTTGAACCATTTAGAATGCTCCCCAAAGTACACCTGTAGCAATTTGTCATCTTTGGTGACATACCAAATTTCCTCAAACTCCAAATGAAACTCAGACTCTGCTGTGCCATTATTGTAACTGCATCAACATGTTGGGCTCAGGATAGATCTTCAGAGAAGTTGACACACAGGAACTTGAAACTGCTCACCCTTTCCCCTGCTGATTCCTTGATGAGGACTGATGTGTGTTCCCTCGATTTCCCATTCAATTAATTCCTTAGCCTTACTGATGTTGAGTGCATGGTTGCTGTTGTGACACCAGCTGTCACACCTCACTACCAGGTATGGGTGAGCGAGACCGACGAGGGTCATCAGTTGGAAAAATGAACAGATGGTAAGCCTCAACAGCATGTTAGTGCAAAGGGTTTTATTTAGTGCCTGCTGGGAAAAAAAAGAGCAATAGCTGTCCAAAAGTTGTGAAGAAAAAGTATTTAGAAATAGACAAATGAAAACAAAAGTTTACAAATTATCCGAAACGTTCTTCACACACACTTTGTCCTTATCCTCTCAATATAAGTATTCACCAACCATCAAATCCAATCTCCATACCTCTCAGCAAAGCCAAACGGAGGGTTGAAATCTGCCTGTGTAGGGTGTAGTGCACCTGCTCCCAGTAAACCAGGCACTATTTTAGGACGCACCCAACTGTCCCTCAGGTCTTATGGGGCCATTCTGCTGTCTACAAACTGATGCAACAATGTGAGTGAAAACAAATGAAACCATTTGGAACAACTGTGTCTGGAATCCTTTTTTTATGCATTATAAATCAGTAGAGCACATTAACCCATGGGATTGTTTTGACTAGCCAAGTTAGCGATCGTTTTACTGTTGGGATGTGTAAATGGTGAACTCCCAAGAACTGCAGAACAGGAGATAAAAATGTGTAAACTACTGGGGACAGGATGAAGAGGAATGACTAACCAGGTAAAAGGCAAGGTTAGCAGGAGAATTAGCATTGCCAACCTGTTCTGTCACACCACTCAACCAACCAATCTATCTCTCTCCTCTACAACTCTTCGTCATCAACTGAAACTGTTAAATATCAGTGAGGAATTGATGTTATTTGCAATCTGCACTAACAGTGGCCTCCTAATAATGAAATCACAGTAATGTAGCAGTTAGCACGACTACTATACTACCATGACTTCATCATCGGGAGACTATTACTGCTCTGAGCTTTCTAAAGTTTGGAGTTCAATTTTGGCACCATTCATGAAAGGAGTTTCTGTATGTGCTCTCCAAGGAATGTGTGCATTTTCTACAGGTTTCCTCCCATGGTCCAGAGATGAACTGGGTAGATCAATTGTTCATTGTAAATTGGTCCTGTAATGTTCTATAACTCTATAAACTAATCAAACAAAATAACACAGGAGCTGGGGAACTGGTTTACTTAGTTTTCCTTTCCTTTCTATAGTGAGGCATTCGCTTGTGATGAAGTGGTGTAATGACGTATGCCATTCACGTACTTTTACATATAGCCAGTAATAAATTATTTAAATAAACAAAGAATACTTAATCGAACAATGTATTTACAATGTTACTGAAATATTAAATATACAACATTCCTTCATGCTTAGCTATAAATTTCAATATCGAATGTATTTCTTATATATAAATAAGTTATATATAAGTATACTATATAATACATCTACTACATGGACAACCACAGCATAGTAAAATTTGAATTGTTCCATGCAGGTCTAAAGATTGAGGATTTCACACTGTTGTGGGGTAATGTCTTTCCTGACAATGGGGGTGGGGGCACACTGCCTGACTTGAAGCTGTGAAACAATCCCAGGATCTGGGTCCTCCTCCATGGTGGTTGTGGGAGATGACTGTGAGACTGCAGGAAATGGTTCTGACAGCTCTGAACACCTTTCTTCTTGACGTGTTGGCCCATTTGGATATCTGCTGGCTTCAGTTCAGTATCTTTGAAATGCCATTCAAACTCATTTTGTGGAATGTCTGAAACAGTCAAACCAGTCTCCAATTTCATTTCAATTAATTCGCAATTCACTTCTGGTGTAAGTCATATCGCTTGCCTTTTGTTAATTTTCACTCTGTAAATCTCAAGGCTAGGCAGTCTGGTGTCACTCTGATCATTATCAGAGTTTTCATCAGCAGCATGCAGGTTATTGCTCTTTCTGAAATTGCAACTTGTTTTTCATCTTTTTCTCCTCCCTGTGCAATCCATTTATTTTTGTCTACCTGACATGCTTTTTCTATGTGCCCTACCTTGTTGCATTTGCTGCAAGTTTTACCTTTAAATCTGCATTGGACTGGTGTATATAAGCCCCTGCCGCAATGGTAACATAATTTGTTCAACCTGGCCTGATTTTTTTTAGATGTTGCAATTTTGTTTACGCTCACTTTCATTCCTGACTCATTTGAGTCTCTGGCTGCTGTCTCCATTGATAGAGCAATTTCAACAGTTCTTTTAAATGTGAGTGGTGCTTCAGTTAGAAGACATTTTTGAATACTTTCTTGTAAGATTGAACAAGCTAAATGATCTCTCAGTGCATCATTAAGCCAATTACTGAACTGACAATGTTCAGACAATTTCTTCAATTCAACCATGTAAAAGGAAATTGACTCCCCTTCCTTTCGATTCTGTTTATGCAAACTAAAGCATTTTGCAATTAACAATGGTTCTGCTTCGAAATGTTCCCACATTATGTTCACAAAATCAGCAAAGTGCATTTTGGCTGGTTTGGAGCAGTCAAACTGTCTGCTTTTCCACCTATTGCACTCAGTAACACTGGCACTCGTTTCTCATTGGCTATTTCACTAGCTTTAAAATACTGCTCAATTTGTTCTGTGTACATCATCCAGTGATATGTTGTGCAATCAAACATGTGTGTCTTTCAGATGCAGCCAGCCATTTCTGCTTTTAATTTATTTTTCTGCATCATTGTCATGTAACGGTTAGCACGTTCTTATTTCAGCTCCGAGCATTCTGGATTTCAGTGTTCAATTCTGATGCTATTCTGTAAGGAGTCCCTGTACGTCCTCCCTGGGGATTTTCTCTGGGTGCTCTGGTTTCTTCCCATAGCCCAAAGATGTACAGGGTAGGTTAATTGGGCGTTGTAAGTTGTCCCATGATTAGTTTAAGATTAGTCAGATTTGTTGGGGGTTGCTGGAGCAGCATGTGTTGAAGGGCCACAAGGCCCTGCACCATGCAGTACACTAAATAATTTACACTAAATTATTTTGTTATTATTACATGCTGTATTCACTGCTTATGAATTGTGAATTCTCTTCATTTTTTACCTTTTTTCAACTCCAGCATCCTTCTGCCCTTGCAAAGAAGAAACGAGCTGTGCTTCAACAGGTAGTTAAACATCTCGCGTTCAATTTAAAGCTTCCTTGTCACCATGGTTATATTTTTGTAACTCCAGAAACTAATCAAAAGAAAACCGCAGGAACTAGGGAAAGGGTCTACTTAGTTTTATTTCCCGTTGACAATGATTAATCGACTGGCATGTATCTCCTCCAACAGTTTGGATGGTACAACTCTCTATCCCCGCATAGGGGTATCTGTCAAGGGCAAGGTGGTTAGAATTGGGAACTGGGATTTCATTTGCATATTCTAGCCATTTTAGCTGGTCATGTAGAACTGAGACAGTGTGAAGTCTTTTCTAGTTTCCCTTTGGATCATCTCTGCCATAATAGGAAGACTTCTGATTTGCATTAGGGATTATTTCCAATCCACACTGACTGTGGTCTCCTGATGAGGAAGTCAAGGATCCAATTGTTGAGGGAGGTACAAAGGTTTTGGAGTTTGTTGATTATTACCGAGGGGATGATGGTGTTGTATGTTAATCTGTGATGAATAAACTGCAGCCTGATGTAGGCACTGCTATTGTTAATTGGTCCAAGGCTTAGTGGAGATCGAGTAAAATTGCATCCGCTGTAGACCTAATGTGGCAACAGGCAAATTGCAGCAGGTCCAGGTCCTTGCTTAGGCAGAAGTTGATTCTGTCCATGACCAACATCTCAAAGCACTTCATCATATGAGATGTGAGTGGCACTTGGCAATTCTCATTGAGGCAACTCACCCTGCTCTTCTTGGGCACTAGTATGATTGCACGCTTTTGAGGCAGATGGGAACCTCCAGATGAAACAGTGAAAGATTGACAATGTCTTTGAATTCTCCTATCAGATGGTTGGTGCAGATTTCCATTGCCCTGCCAGGTACGCTATCATGACTTGATGCCTTGCAGGGGTTCACCCTCTTGAAAGATGCTCTGATGTTGGCCTCTGAAGCTGATGTCATCACTTGCTACAAGGATTCAAACAAGTACAGTTTTATTCACCCTTTCAATGTGTGTCTGAAAGGCATTGAGCTCATCTGGGAGTGAAGTATCACAGCCATTCAGCTGTGAGATGTGAGGTTCCTCTTTGTAGGAAGTAATGGTGTGCAAATGCTGCTAGAGGTGATGTTCATCTGCTTCAACTGGAATTGTTTTTTTTCACTCTTAGAAATAGTCTTCTGTATATCGTGCCTAGACTTCTTGTATACTTCTGGATCACTGGTCTTCAATGCCACAAATCTACCCCTCAGCAGACAGCGAATCTCTTGGTTCACCCATGACTTTTGGTTTGGGTATGTCCGGTGTGTTTTTAAAAGCACACACTCATCCACACTGGTCTTAATGAAGTTGGTGACAATTGTGACACATTCATTCTGATTTGAAGATAAATCCCTAAATATTGTACAGTGCATCAATTCAAAGCAGTACTGTATGGGCTTTCCCACTCCCTGGACCATACCTTCAAGATCATCACCACTGCAGCTGTTCTAGGGTCAAGTCGGACAGCAATAAGTCCATCCACTGACTCATGCTCCGGGACCCACGCTCTGGTTTCTAGAGGAAGCATCTGCAGCAGCTGCTTCAGAACAATGGTCTCATCAGTCTCTTCCCAGAACTTCTGCTCTGGTTGAAGCCTTTGGTGGTGGAGACCTCTTAGGCAATGGTATGTCTCAGTGGGTGTCTCCCCTGGTGGTAAAGTACTGGCACGGAAGCATTGAAGAAATGTCTCTCTTTTTCCGAACCTAGTTTCCAATATCCCTTGAAAACCATGGCTCTCTCAAACTTTTAACCTTTCCTTTCAACCTAACAGTAACATAAAGATTCTGTACCCTCAAAATTTCACCTTTAAATGACCTCCATTTCTCTATTACATCCTTCCCATAAAACAAATTATCCCAATCCACTCCATCTAAATCCTTTCGCATCTCCTCAAAGTTAGCTTTTCTCCAATCAAAAATCTCAACACTGGGTCCAGACCTATCCTTCTCCATAATGATATTGAAACTAATGGTATTATGATCACGGGACCTGAAGTGCTCCCCAACACATACCTCTGTCACCTGACCTATCTCATTCCCTAACAGGAGATCCAACACTACCCCTTCTCTAGTTGGTACCTCTATGCATTGCTGTAAAGAACAATCCTGCACACATTTTACAAACTCCAAACCATCCAGCCCTTTTACAGAATGGGCCTCCCAGCCTATGTGCAGAAAAATTAAAATCTCCCACAATCACAACCGTGTGCATACTACAAATATCTGCTACGTCCTTACAAATTTGCTCCTCCAATTCTCACACCTCATTAGATGGTCTATAATACACCCCTATAAGTGTTACTACACCTTTCCCATTCCTCGATTCTACCCAAATAGTCTCCCTAGACAAGCTCTCTAATCTATCCTGCCAAAGCAACATTGTAATATTTTCTCTCACAAGCAATGTAGCATCTCCCCCTCTTGCCCCTCCGATTCTATCACACCTGGAGCAACAAAATCCATTAATAATTAGTTGCCAATCACACCCCTCCTGCAACCATGTTTCACTAATAGCTACAACATCATATTTCCAGGTATCAATCCATGTTCTAAGCTCAACTACCTTTCTTACAATGCTCCTAGCATTAAAATAAATGCATTTAAGAAATTTTCCACCTTTTACTCTCTGTTTATGGAGTATAATGATTATCTTGTGAGGGTTTGATCTTGTAATCCTTAGTTTTCTAATAACACCTATCAATTTTGATTTTAAAATAAACAAAATATTCTTGGACAAATGTTGATTCAAAATAGCATTCCTGGAAAGTGAATTTTGAAAGTGCATCATCTACCTACAGACATTCCAACATTAAGTCATGTGCATATTGCAGCTCCACCCAGAGTATGCTTTAAAGGGGACATTTCATGCATCACCCAATCTTCAGTGACTGAGAGCTAATTATTAAAATCTTTTGTAGGACATTGTGGAGGGTCATCATTCATTGTTCATCCCAGTGGTGGCCTTAGATAAACATATGTCCCACAAAGGTTAAGGTGAGTATATTTTTATCCCTAAAAGTCATTATTAAATCAAATAGATTTTCATGATAATTTATCAGTTTCACAGTTTATATTACTGATAATATCTGAATAATCGAAAGGTTGGACACTGGCATAACTACCGCAAAGTTCCAGTGACCTAGTCTCACTGTGTGTTTTCATTTTCTCCTGGTGAAGGTGTGTGTTTTCCTTGGGTGCTCTAGCTTTCCCCCTAGTCCAAGGATGTGCTGCTTGGTGGATTAATAGGCCATTTGCAAGTTGTCTCGATTTTGTAAGTAACTGGATGTTAAAATGGGATAATGAAGGATCGGTATGCATGCATGTCTGATTGTTGCTATGGACTTAATGGGTTGAGTTGCCTGCTTCTATGCTGTATAACTCTAACTTTACTCTAGAATTCCCATTTGCCCCAAATGGATTCAAGCTCATCTTTGTGGATCAATGCTTCAGACCTCTGTATACCAGTAGAGTAACTTACAATACTCAGCATTAAATAAGTGTCAGTTTCAAAGTTACTTCCTATATTTTCTTGCCAGTTTCACTAATTTAAAAGCAAAACAACTGTTTCCTGAATCAATTCTGATACAATATGAGTAAAGAACACATAAAAATCAATAAACTTTTGAAAATGTATTTGCTCTAACACATAGTAGTATATAAATCAAGTTAGAATAGTTACCCAGTAAGGATGTTTACCTCTTTCCTCTGAATCTTGCTGTAGGTGATGATATTTTTTCCACTTAGCTGCACTTGAAGAGAAGAAAATGGAAAATAGAATAGCATCCTTCACAAAAAAAAGTGTATAGTCCAACCTTAAATGTTACTGTATTCAGCATTAAATACCCATGGAGAAAGTTAAAAATGGTTTTTATCTGCTTTCTATCACATCATATCCTGGTCAAAGTTTAAACAACTATGATAGGTAGTTGCATCTGCTAATTGAAAATGAGAAGGTTGCCAATGATGGAAATATGAAATAAAATTGAAAAGGCTGGAAATACTCAGCAAGTCAGGTAGCATAGCTGAATAAACAAAATAAATGTTTCAGGTTGATAATCTTTCCTCATTAAGGGTAAGACGAGGGAACTCGCAATCACCCTCATAGTGGGATAAGAAGTGGAGAAAGTGAGCAATTTCAAGTTCCGGGCTCTCAATATCTCTGAGAATCTAACCTGGTCCCAAAATATAAATGCAGCTAAAAAAAAGATATGACTGCAGCTATAAACACTTGAAATTTTCTACAGATTTGCCATGGAGAACATTCAAACTGGATGCATCACTCTGTGGTATGGGGAGGGGAGCTATTGCACAGGAACAAAGTAAGCTGCAGAGTATTATAAACTTAGTCAACTCCATCATAAGCACCATCCTCTGTAGTTACCAACACATTTTCAAGGAGCAATGCCTCAAAAAGGCAAGCATCCATTGTTAAGGATGCCTATCACACAGGTCATGCCTTATTTTCATTGCTACCATAAGGAAGGAGGTACATAAGCCTGAAGGCACACACTCAACAATTCAAGAACAGCTTCTTCCCCTCTGCTATCTGATTTCTGAATGGACTTTGAACCCATAAACCTCACTATTTCATATTTCTACTTCTGTACTATTTCTTTAATCTCTCTCCCTCTCTCTCTCTCCCCAAACACACATACTTACTGTAATTTGTTTTTTTTCTCTATTATTATGTATTGCAATGCTGCTAAATCAACAAATTTCACAACATATGTCAATGATATTAAATTTGATTCTGATTCTGAGAACTGTGAAAAACTAAAACTCCAGCATGGTTTATTTTCATATTTGATTTTCCTGAATGTGATGAAGGATCATTCATTTGAAAAGTGAACTCTGTTCCTAATTCTACAGATGAAGTGCTGAGTCTTTTCAGCATTTGCTGTTTTTCATTGATCAATCATCGGATTCAGTTTCACAAAAAACAATTCATGCAATATTTGTGAGGAAAATGAAAAGAAAATCAGCACATGGACCTTTATTTCTTTTCACAGCATGTGCTTGCAATTTCATACAATTGCCAAATTGCACCTACACAAAATGCTGTAACTTCAAGCACTGGGAAGCACCTTGAAGTACGAGGCCGAGCGTGCTGGCAGTTAATCAGCTGATCCTGAGTGAAATGCCTCATGTTCAGTTGAGCAGCAGCGTGTCCAGACTTCTGCACCTGTGATCTGTATTGTGGAAGCTGAAAACATGTTAGGGATCAAAGGCCAGCGCAATCAACCTCTGATTTTGCCCCTGGCCTCATGATTGAGTGCAGTGCAATTTTTATAAGATGCTGAGCCAAATAGCTGGATACAATCTGTATCTAACCTCTCATCATTACTCCCACCATAGCTGATCCATCTAGCAGAGGCTGTTTTGTTTGAACTTTATTTAAAAGGTGACTTAAGTAAGACATTGATTTATTTTTCATCACATCAACACAGTTTGATTCTAATTAATTGTGAACAGCATTATTTTCCTTTATATAAGTACAGTGAAAAGAAAAGGCTTTCATAACTTAAAACAATTGTTTTCCCGTGTCGCTGATCATCAAAGGTATTTTGGAAACAATGTGACAGCCTTCAGACGATATAGGCACCTTAGTTCCTGCTGGCTACAGCTTCATTGTTTCTTGAAGCCCACTGCACTTTATGAAAGGGCCATTACAATGAAGGCAGTCATGTACTGGGAACCATAGGGCCTCAAAAATTCATTTTGGTCTTGGAGTTGGTATGAGCAGTGACCATGAGATATAAGCTGAAATTAACTGGGTTTAGCCCATTTTCTGAACTGAAGTGCTGATCTCTTTTCCCAATGAAACTTAGACAGTAGTATTCCTACTGGAAAACACAATTATTTTCCCAGTGCCCCTGGCCAGATAGGTCAATGTCAAGGCAAGGTTATCTGTTTTCTGTTAAATGCTTTTAGCAGGTTGAAATACTGCAGTACTGTTACAACCGCAGATTCCGCAGCACAGTAGACACAATAATTGCACTTGTGAATTTCCACAAGTCTGCTAATTATGATTTAATCGTTATAGTATTTAACTCCATATTTGTCATCCTAGAGCCTGTTGAGACTTGGACAGAGCACAGCAATGCTTTGCTGCCTGTTGGCCTTCTCTGAGAAATTGGACTTTTGAGTCAACTGATTCTGAAGACTAGCGGTATTCTTTTAATGTTTGGATTTTCTTTTTGCTGTTAGCAGGTTCCGATATGGCCCAAGTGTGGAGTGAGAGACACTGAAGCAGGTTGATAGTTCACAAACTTTAATGAGAACAGTGTTAAAGGGAAAATAAACAATAAACACTAGGCCAAGTAGGGCCGTTAACTAAAAGTCTGAAGTGGGAAATGAAGCCTATGCTGAGGCTGTAAAGAAAATCCAAACATTAAAGGAATACCATTAGTCTTCAGAATCATTTGACTCAAAATGCCAATTTCTCAGGCAAGGCAGAAAGCAAACAGGTGGCAAAGCATTGTTGTGGTCTGTACAAGTTGAGACAAGTATGGAGTTAAGTACTATCATGATTAAGTAATAATTGGCTGACCCATGCAAATTCACAAGTTACAATTGCTGTGTCTACTGCACTGCTGAATCCGTGGTTGTGACAAGTACCCCATGCACACTTGGAGTTTCCTCCTCATTAGCTCCTCCTGTCAAATATATAATGATCACCAAACATCTTAAGGAGGAAGATTCCATTTGAATCACATGACTTAAGTCCATCACAGGTAAAACCCTCCACACCATTGAGTGCTGGAGTGCTGTCGCAGTAATGTGGCATCCTTCATCAAGGACCCCTACGATCTAGGACATGCTGTCTTCTCACTGTGCCATCAGAAAGAATGTATAGGATCCTCAGGATATCCGTCACCAGGTTCAGGAACAGTTATTACCCTTCAACCGTCAGGCTCTGGAACCAGAGAGGATAACTTCACTCTACTTCACTCACTACATCAATGAAATGTTCCCACAACCTATGGACTCATTTCAAGGACACTTCATCTCAAGTTCTCGATACCCATTCCATATTTATTTACCTATGTTTTTCTTTTGTACTTGAACAGTTTGTTGTCTTTCACATCTTGGTTGGTTGTCCTTCCTGCTGGCAGTGGTCTTTCATTGATTCTATTGTGTTTCTTGGATCTACTATTGTTATGTACCAGCAGCAATAGATCACAAACTGAGGAAGGTGTTAATGTTAAAACCACTATATTTATTAGTATCTACTCAAAATATAGAAAATTAAATGAAATAAACAGAAGTTAACAGTGTTATGTGTGTGTGGCTTCCAAACTGTCAAGCTTATGAACAGTTCTTAAAAGTCTTAAGATGTAAACTAGGAAGTTCCAGTAATCCATGGAATAAGTGAGGGGAGAGACTTGTAAATCCACATTAGTATTTAGCGAGGAGACAATCACGAAGAATTCCACACTGGGAAAATGAAGTAATAGTCGCCGAAGATCTTATCTATTGAGTCGTCCAGAAATCCACGTAGATATATCACAAGATGACAGTCACAGAGTTTTCCTAAGCTCAAGTGGTTACCACATAACATACCCAAAACCATGTAAGGGTTAACAAAGGTATTCCATCAAAATCCACATATGAATCATACAAAGTGACAGTCACACATCCAATGTGCACTGTGTGTTGTTAATCAACCCAATCCTTTGGGCATGGGAAAGTATCAGACTTTACCCATTATTGTAGCGAGCTGTTCCTGTCTGCAGTCCAAAGCTTCCGCTCTCTCTCTTCCTGTCTCAGCGGTCTGATCACAGCTTGTTATACTAACATCATAGTCCCGCCTCATCCAGGTGTTTTAAAATGACACCCACGGTAAACAAAACCGTGCTCATGTAACACTATGTATGCCCACGAGAAAATGAATCTCAGTGTCGTTTATGGTGACATATATGTACTTCAATAATAATTTGACTTCGAACTTTGAACTTTGAACAAAATGTCCAGCAGAGGGAGTCCTTTAAGTAAAGGGATGGTTTTCAGCAAAGTGACAGCAGAGACAAAATACTGCTATGAATCTGCTTCAAAACTTATAATGAAGTCACTCTTTGAAGTCCAACTTCTGAATGAAGAAACTGAACAACAATCAACATTAATTCAGTAAACACAAAGTACACTGCAGATGCTGTGGTCAAATCAACATGTACAAGCAAGCTGGATGAACCCAGCAGGTCGGGCAGCATCCATTGAAATGAGCAGTCAATACTTCGGGCTGGGACCGTTCGTCTGTCCTGCCGAAGGGTTCCGACCCAAAACATTGATTGCTCATTTCAACCAATGCTGCCCGACCTGCTGATTTCATCCAGCTTGTTTGTATATATTAACATTAATTCAGTGTGTGAGTAAGAGAAAGACTACAAAAAGAGTCTTGATGAATGGTCTTAACCCAAATGTCGACTGTTTACTCTTTTCCATAGTTGCTGCCTGGTCTGCTGAGTTCCTCCAGCATTTTTTGTGTATTACTTTGATTTTCAGCATCCGTAGATTTTCTCTTGTTTGTGCTCCAATATTTCAAATGCTTTAATGACGGGAACATTCTGGTCTGTGCACCCTATACCTGAGGCCCCATAACTGGATGTGTGTACGGAGAAAATAAGCTAGGCAGTAAATATTACAGACTTTCATAAAAAGATTAATGTGGTTGTTGTCCAGAGAGATTTTTGCAATTTTTCAAGCAAGGACCATCTCTCTATTCCTATCAGCAGTAGCTTTCAGTCATATCATGTTTGCCTGGATCAGCATGAATGTCATGCTCCAAGGGAACATTATGCTCCAAGGGTGTGCTGTACTTCCTTTTCAGTCACTCATTTACATTTCCTGTTGTTCCATGCATCTTTGACAGTGAGGGAAAACTGCTAAAAACCATGATTATCTTAAGAAAGCAAATCCAAGTAGTTTCCAATTCAATAATTGTTGCTAAATGAATTTCTCAGCATTAAGGATGCATTAATTAATGGAAGATTTTACAACATTTATATATCTGGCAAGACGGTGTCCAAGTCATGCCAAGAAGGTAAATAATTTACAGCAAAAACATGTAATTGACATCATGGCAGAAAATCGGCTTCATTTTACTTTTAAAAATAATTCTGATCAGGGTTGAATCACCTTGCCTGCAATACTCCACCTACACTTGACCTGAATTGAACGGATGTTTCAGGTGTATCTCACCAACACTTCCTAGAGTCATAAACAAAACATCCCTCTCCCAGCAAGCACTCAATGGCCCAAGATACTACACACCTTCTTCACCATCAAGTCACTACTCTCAGAGAACTACCTACTTGTACCCCAACCCACCCACCCCTGAGACCTTCCATTTGTTGTCAATTTTGTGCTATGGAAATTAGCAAAACTTCCTCAAAAGCAATGGTCTGTGCTCAGAATCAGGGGCTAAAATGGAACCTGTGTGAATCTTGCTGAGGTTCCAGGTGTATTGTCATGTTGACTGCTGGAAAGTCAGTCAGGATTTAAAGAGATCTCCTGTGGCATGCTCAAATAGCTCTAGACACAATGACTGGATGAAAGAAATCCTCTGCAGTCTGAAAATGCAGTAAACTGTAAGCTGATCAAAGATCCAGTGATCACAATGCATGGGTGATCTGTATAGCAAACCCTGCTCAGTGAGAGGAGGTTCAAAAAACATTTTCCATAATGCAGACCATTGGAAATAGAGTCTGGTAGATGCAATTGGAATTGAAGTTGGTTTACTGTTGTTACATGTACCAAGGTACAGTGAAAATCATTTCTTGCATTAATATTATTACATATTAAATCATTAGACAGTACAATGGGATCATAAAAAGTAAAACAACAACAAAATAGTGAATGAAGTGCAACAGTTACAGTGCACTGCAGGTGGAGAATAAGGTGCAAGGTCAGAACAAAGTACAATGTGAAAATAGGAGATCATCTTGTCAGAATAAAGAACCATTTGATAGTCTTACAACAGTGGGTAGAAATTGTCCTTCAGCCTGGTGATATGTGTTTACATGCTTTTGTATCCTTTGCCCAATAGGACAGGGGAGAAGAGTGAATAGTCAGGTTGGGTGATGTCTTTGATTATGGCAGGTAATGTTAATGTGCAAGACTAGTCTTACTTTAAAACTCTGCACAATGCATTCTGAGTTTTTCTGTGGGGGGGCAATGAAGGCTGTAGATTATCTCAGAAACTCCAACTCTCCAAATTCCACCACTAGTGAAGGAAATATGACTAATACATAGATGTCAGCTAGACTGAGGTAACATCCTCTTACAAGTGCTGGTCCAATTTCTGAAAGGACATTACTCACATTGTGTTTTTTGTATAATTGTTGTATTAAATCTGAGTCTTTATGGATCTAATCTACTTCAACCTTTAAATGCCTTTGATTAACACCAGAGGCCGAGTTGATGCTTACCTGCAGGTTTGACTCACAAACAGTCACAGTGAAGAGACTTCGAACTCAGTTAGATGTGGTTGGTTCAGCCACTGGGATCATAATGTTTTTGGTTGGGGAAGCAGGTGGAGTTGGTGGGGGGGAATGATGGAATATGCGAGGTATGCAGCATAAATCACAATCCTACGCAATGATTTTTTTCTCTGAATGTTTTATCTGTGCACAGAGTTATCAAATGGTTCCAATACATGAAAAGAAAAATGTAAGTATTCTGTTGCATTGATCTAGATCATGCCTAACAAACCCTGAGTAATGGCTAAGGGTCTCTTATTGCATTTTTCCTGGTCTTAATCTGTTTGAATCATTTTACTATAATTCCCATTTGGTTAAACTTACAATAAAGCCTAGTCTCTTCCAGAAAACAGAGCACTGCTTCTGGTATAGTCCCTTTTTCTTTGTCTTAAGTTATGGATATTGTTCATTTTAATAGAAATCTCAGTGTTTGGCTTATTATATCACAAGACAGAGTGATCGTTGAGGCAAGAGATCCAAACTGATCAATCAGAAAAGAGCAACAATAAGAAGTGAACTACAAAAGCTGGAAATCTGAATAATCAAATCAGTACATGTAGCAGGTTTGTCATTGCTTAAAAAGGCAGGTTAAAATTTGGAGAGAGAACTTCTTCTAGACTCAGTGAAAGGCTCACCACCTAAACGTTACCACACTCTCTGTCTTCAGAACCTGTCAGATTAGTTGTGCAGTTCCCAGTATAATTTTTTGCTTTGATTTATTATAGGGTTTTTGTAGATAGATTCCAATATGCAGGTGGTAGGAAATATTGGATGATACTGCTTATACATAGTGACAGAACACAGCGTTTCATAAGAATGGGAATATTAAATGTTAAAATCTCCCAGGCCTCATACTGTGACTGCCTAGATGCTTCAGCATCTGCCATGAGCTTCCTTCTACCCATTGCCACAGCTCCCCACACCAATCATGCCAATCACAATCACCTCAGTGTGCCTATAAAAAGTGACTAAGGTGATTAATGTTTGTTCAATTATAAAAAATGGTTTAATCAGTACAAACATTATGTCAAAACTACATTTCCACTTAAGAATATGAGCATTTCTGGAGGAATTGATATAAATTGGTAAGGCTTTATGCTACTAACACTGCAAGGTATTTAGATTTCCTGTAGAAATTACATTTAAGTTTTATGGATTGAATTCAGAATCATCAAATTTATCAATGAAATGTGAAATGTGTCATTTTGTGGCAGCAATCCAGTGAAAACAAAATCTAGAATTATCATAAAAACACAAGTAAATAAATGGAGCAAAATAAAATAATAATGAGACAGCAGCACAAATTCCCCTCCCTGCTCATTTTTGCTCTGACTTCTCCCCTTCCTTTCCAGTCCTAATGAAAGGCCTCGGGCTGAAACGTCAAATGTTTACTCTTTTCCATAGATGCTGCCTGGCCTGATGAGTTCCTCCAGGATTTTCTGCTTGTTGTTTTAAGAACAAGGTAGTGCTTATGGGGTCATGGCCCATTCAGAAATCTGATAACAGAGGGGAAGAAGCTACTCCTAAATCGTTGAGTTTGGGTTGCCAGAATCTTGTATCTCCTCTCTGACACTGTACTGGATGGTGCGGGTCCTTTGTGACAGCCTCTTGCAATCCTGTGCATTAGGAGCTCCACACCAGGCTGCCCTACAACTACCTAGGATGCTCTCCATAATACATCGCTAGAAATTAGTTAGAATACTTTTTGACATACCAAATACACTCAGAATCTTTGGAAAGTAGAGTTGCTGCTGTGCTTCTTTGTGGTTGCATCAATGTGTTGGGCCTCAAATATAACGTTGATGCTCAGGAACATAAAGCTGATCACCGTTCCACCAGTGATACCTGGACGAGAATTAATGTACGTTCTCCTAACGTTCCCTTCCTGAGGCTCACAATCAATTCCATTTTCAATGACAAGTGCTCGGCTAACTCTGATTTCAGCTGCTTTTACATAAATAGTACCACGTCCTTAAATGGAACAGACAAATCAAAACAAATTTTTGGATAATCCCCATTGTTTGGTTTCAGTAAATACGATGAATTATTCTTCTGCATAGTCACCAGCAGAAAGCACATTTAAGCACACACAAGAATGTGACCAGTTTGACTTCAGGAGTTGGGACAACACAATGGGCAGTTAATAGAGCTCAGAATCTTCACAAATTAAGGGATCCAGGTTCAATCCTGACCTCTAGCATTGACTGTATAAGATTGTACCATGTTGGTTTCCTTTAGTGTTCTGGTTGCAACTAAAATCCTAAGACTGGATTTGTTAGTAGGTTATGTGGCCACTGTAATTTTCCTTCTCTGCACAGATGGATAGTAGGTTCCGGGATGAGTTAATAGGAAGGTGAGAAGAATTAAATGGAACTAGTGTAGGAAATCGTGACCCTGATGATTTGAGTTTATTGAAATTCTAAATATTTAGCGTTTCCACTCAAAGACCAACATGGATGTTGTCATTTCCATGACATTGCTAAATTCTGTTTCTGGCACCTCTAATTCCACCAGTTCTGTTATAGTTTAGAAGTGGGATATTCCGCCAGGGCTCATCTTCCACCCTACCAGCTTTCACATTCATCAGAACATCCACTACAGTGCTGGCAGGACTCGCCTAAATCTTGAACCTCTTTGCACTTCCTCACCCACACAACTGCTACCACCCCCTAAGAAAATAGAGAAATATCAGCAAAGATGAAAACCACCTCTGAAATGAAGGAAATTACATTATCCTGGATTAGACAGTACAGGTTTAAAGGACAGGTTGGACAGAATTGCAATGTTTTTGCCAGACAACAATGGATGAGTGGTGACCTGATAGTATATATTATGAGATACAAACATAGGGTAGAGAGTCTTTCTCCCATGCCGTAAATGACATATACTGGAGGGTCTAGGTTTATAGTGAGATGCGGAAAGTTTAAAGGAGATTTGTGAGGTAATTTTGTTGACACAATAAGTAGTAGGTACCTGGATCACTCAGTATATGGAAATGGTGGAAGCAGATACAATAGTGATGTTTAGGGGTATGACAGGAATATGAACAGACGGAGGGATTTAGATTATGTGCAGATAATCTCACTTTGGATTATGGTAGACACAGATATCTTGAGCTGAATGACTAACCCACTTACATACTCTACTATTCAATATTCTATGCCTCCCAATTGCCCACATCTTTGTGTAATATGATGACTTTCTTTCCTTGACACTCACCCTTAACAAATGGACTGGATTCAACAGATAAATACCAGCTGGTGCTTCTGCAAGTCGCTTTGCTGTTTGGATCCAGATCAATTTGAAGTTGTCATGACACTATAAGACTTAGAAGACCGTCAAGATATAGAAAGTAAACCTTCAGCAGTAGTGCAGTGCATAAATCCATTCTTGCAATGGAAAGGAAAACTCTGTGTATTGAGCTCTGTGTATTTCTAGCATTTCCTTGAATGTGGCTCAGACCATCATATGATCTTGCCATCTATTTTAGAAAGCCTAAAAAATCTAGTCCCTTGCAGTTAATCGTAAAAATCACTTGAATTGTTGTTCTAATTGAGCGATTAATCTATGTTTATGGGTGACCTATCCGGTCAGCTGAGGGACAAATCTTCAAAGTGGAAAATTTACATGGCTAAGGACTTGTTTTCACAATTAAGTTGACAACAGGATAGAAACTCAGTTATTCTATTTTTGAAATTGATGTAACAATAAATGATATTTATAAATATGTGTTTGATTCTTTAAACCAGATAAAGGGAGTGGAGCAATTAAGGCACTAAACTGATTGATGTGCACTGTATTAGCTCAGTAACTGAGAAATGCATATCAGAGGTACTGGTGCAACATTCCACAGTAGATTGAAGCAAGAAAAAAGTTATGTCAGTCTGTTATTGTCACAGGAATTGAAATTCATGAGCTAATAGTTGACTTTAAATTGTTGACCTTAAAATGTCATTTCAAAAGTTTTTGAGGCAGCAATTGCTTCCCATGTATAATATATTTCATATAATTTATAATTTACTGATTAAAAATCATACAATCAGTCAGCAAAATCTGTGAAGTCAGAGCTAGGTAACAGTTGGAATTGAAATAAAGCATAGCAGCATGAAATGTCTTGCTATGAATGAGATGATAAGAGGACACATTTTAGATGTGATCTCCTTTTTACTATAAATTTACTTTATGAGTTTCTATCTGTAATTCTGCATAATTCATTGAATATTCACATGGATTTCGAGAATAAATTACATACGAAAAGGCCATTTCGCTCACAAAGTCCATGGCAACTCTTTTGGAAGCATTTCAGCCAGACTCCTTATACATTGAATAGCTCCTATTAAACTTTCTTTTGGCAGAGCAAGATTAGTATGCATGGCAAATATGTAGCTTCTACGACCATTATGGGCATTTGGTTCCAGATTATAAACAAAGGTTGTTTATAACCATTTGTTCATCATTTTGATGTTGTATTTCTGGTCTAATCTAAAGGGAAGAACTTCTCTCTGAGGCTGTTATGATTTCATATGCCCCCCCCCAACAAATCTCCTTTCAGCTTTCTATCTGACAAAAAGGAACACTCCAGTTTCTCCAAGCTAGTATTATGACCGAAGTAATTCAACCTTGAAATCATCCACATAAATTTTTGTCCCTTCTCTAGGAAATTCACATAGTAGTTTGCTGACTAAATTTGGAAAACAGTACTCCAATTGTGACCAAACAAATGCTTCAAACAGATTGACTATACGGGCTAATCATAGATGTTGCCTGACCTGGTGAGTTCCTTCAGAATTTTGTGTGTGTTGCTTTGAATATGAAGGCTGTACTCTATGTCTCAATTTTTGAAACACAGGATCCAATATGATTTATTAACCATTGTCTCAACAAACCCTATCATTTTCAAAGATCTATACGCATTTACATGCAGGTCACTTTGCTCCTGCACACCTTTTAAAACTGTGCCATTTCATCTATATGAAATTGTTTATGCCAGAATGTATTGCATTAAGCTTCCTTCATCAATTTCTGCACATCTATACCCAATTAAGTAATATTTACAAAGGAAACAGTGAGCATGGTTCTTGGCTCCTGGAAAATACTAATATATATCAATGTGCAGACTGAAACCAATTAGTTATCAGGATCCTCTGCTTTCTGTCATCATGCCAATTGTTTATCTTCTTGTTACTGACCATTTATTCTATGGACATTAAATTTGCTGACTAACCTTTCATGTGTGAATCCATCCAATGCCTTCCTGAAATATCTTCTTCAATTTTGAAATCTAACTTAAGGATACAAAAATCAAAATGAGCAAATGATTATTATTCAATGGATAACAGCGACAAGTTACTGAACTAATAGATAAGAGTCGTGATGCAAAATTGTGGCATATGCATTTCTTCGATATTCCTTCCAGTACATCACAGATCAGAGTGCATAGAGAGAAGAGGTAGAGGTGAACTGGCAAGGGAAAGACAAGGTTTTGGTGTGGAAAGATACAGAAATCTTTTTGAAAGGTCAAAGATTGTTTTCTGAATACAAGTGGCTAGTACATCATCTTTCTTTCTTTAGTGAATGTGTCTGTTGTGATAAGGAGAAACAGATGCTTTGTCTCTTTCATCTTTGTTATGCTGTTCACTTTAACTTAACCTTTGGCTCTCCTGATGCCTTTCTTCACAATTCTCTTTTATTTTGCAATTCATTTGTTTATTCTTTCTCCTTTTTGTCTCTCTCTCTTAGGAGTCCGTGCATTTTCTCCCTCTCTTGTTGCCACTGTCTTCAAGACATGGCTGTTATTGGAGAGATAACGAAGGAAAGTGAAAGCTTAGTGGAAATTTACTGCAAATTTTGGAGCAGTGTGAAACTAGTATTCCTTTTAAACAAATGAATGAAGGAGGCTGAGAGGATTGTTGAATCTGAAAACTAAGATACAATTTCAAAATGCAAGAAGATCTGAACAACCTTGCACTCAACATCAGTAAGACCAAGGAACTGCTGGTGGACTTGAGGAAGGAGAAATTAGGAGAACACACAGCATCCTTACTTGACAGGTTAGCGGTAAGCAACTTAAATTCCTGGATGTCAACATTCAGAATATTTATCTTGGACTGAACTTATTAAGATAATCATGAAAAAGGCACTTCATTAGGAGTTTGAGGAGGTTTGGTATGTCACTAAAACTCTAGAAAATTTCTATAGATATAACATGGAGAATATTCTGACTGGATCCAGCACTGCCTGGTATGAAGGGGCCAGTGCACATGATTGAGAATAGGTGCAGAGAGTTATAGACTCATCCAGCTTTATTATCTCTATTTCAAAATATTGAGGACATTTCAAAATATGGTTACTTATGAAGGTAGAATCCATCATTAAGAAACCTCACCATACAGGATATGCCTTCTTTCATTAGATATTTAATGTGAATAGTTGCACTACTAATGTACAGTCCAAAGTTATTGATGAAAGTTGTTTTTACAGTGATTAAATAAAGAAATTATTTCATTTGTAACTTTAAATAGATTTGTATAATATTGTAATTATTTGTAATTCCTATTTTCTTTCACTGCATTTTAAATCAAAATTCTTTATTGTTTTTATACAATAGCTGGAAAGAGAGAGGGGGCGCTGATGATATGGTCTGGGAGCCAAGGGGGAAGTAACCCAAAGAAGTTTGGGTACCGCTGCTGTAGTTGAAATTATAGTTAAGAGCTTACCAGATGTTGCACATTTAGCTTCAGCAGCAGCAAGTATAGTTTCCAGGTGGATTGGCACTACTTTAAATCAGGTTACAAATTTTTTGTTTTGCAGTTTTCCAATGGACAATTTCCCTAGTCATTGGAATGATTGTTTTTGTAGTGCTGAGATGTTAAAGTTTGCAAGGATGAAAGTTTGGTGACTTCTTCATTTTGTATAATGTCTCTGTGCCTGACACTCTGTTGACTTCCATAGTTGACCTGCACTAGCATGGATTATCTCATGATACGATTATGTCTGCTTTACTATTCACTGTCCCGTACTCGTCACTTTTAACTATTCCTCTAGCTTGTCCTCAACCTGGAGGAGTGAAGAGAAGGGACTACCCTAATCACGTTATCCTTGCTCCTCCCTTATCATTAATGTTGAATGCAGGAATGTGTGTTTCTTGCCTCATCTTGAGGAGGTTTTGGATGTGTCTGTTGTGAACAATTGGTTCTCATAATACAATTCCACAGAAAGATGAGGCAACAAACATTACTTTTCTCTTACCTATTTGGATATTGCATATTTACTTTTTAATGTAAGTAAGTTTATATAGATAGATATGGTTCTTAACTATATACAATATACTTTGTAAATATGCTGTTTACTGTTATTGGCATTATATTGTCATGGTTTATACCATTGACTTTGAAAACTAACTGGCTTATGATATTTTGTGTGCTTTACTATACAATGGTAAAAGACTTACCAGAGGGAAGAAAGAAAGATACCCTGAAGAATGCTCTGTCAGCACTTGACTAGTTGTAACTGGTATCATTCCTTCTGGCCGTATTAATTCTATCAGCATTTTTATTGCATGTGGGCTTTGAGAATCAAAGCCATAGGATGAAAAAAAAACTTTCTTTTCTGCGGAAGGGTTTTAATCATGTTCATCACAAACTCACCTTTTGGAGGAAAATCTAATTCAATAATAAATCCCTGTGCAATTTTGCTGGAATACCTATGTAATCAAACAAAAGATGGGCATTTCACAATGGGCATTGCAATTAAAAACCAACTTTGTAGAAGTTAATATTAATCAGTAAACAGTATGCATCATAAGCATCATATTCTCGCAAGTTGGTTAATGATGTTCATTAACTGAGTTGTTAAGTTTAGACTTACTGCATGGATCAATAGGCATTAGAACAAGCCATAATGAGTACCTGAAGGACAAAGCAGCATTTCTAAAAAAAAATCAAACATGGGATGCTTAAAGATTTGCACTTCAAGAGAAAGCACTTGTTAATGTTCAAGCCAATAAAAGCAGGAATTGCATGAGATAAACCCATGGGTCCTGGGGACAATTCTTAAAAGCTTTCTTTAACTTCATGTGAATGACATTAATGATTAGAATCATAAATTACAAAGGGATAACGATTTTCATGTCTAATCCCTCGAGAGGCACATTTAACTTTCTAAGATAATGAAGGAAAGTTAACCATTAATCAGCCACTGTGAAGGACACAGGAGATCTGTCATCATTGTGGGTGCATTAATTTGTGATGAAGTAACTGCACTAACACATGCTGGCTGAGTGAGTTCATCATGTCTAAATGAATTAAAAAGTGCCCATCTGAAGTCAACATTAACATTTTCTCATAACTCAGGAAGTATTTGACTTGTGAGCCTGTTGACTAGAAAAACAACTGAATAAAAGCACATATTGCAATTAACCTGGAATTGCTCCACTGAAGCATCAATAAATTTATCCAATGAATTGTTGAGTCACAGAGGTAAGAAAAGTTACTAATTCAATCTCTTGCCTAACCAAAATTAAGCAATTTGAACTACAGTAAAAAAAAAGGTGTTACAATTGGATTGCAAGGGGAAAAAACACAAATTAAGAAGGATTTAAAATTTCTATTCATGTTCTGTTAAACTTGTGCTACAATATTGTGACATATCAGAATCCCCTTCTCCCACTGTGAAAATATAGCAAAAATGATCTTATATCAAGATCATATCAGGAGAGGTACTAAAGAAATTCAGAACCACTGGCAGCAAATTGTTGCATAGAAGAATTCACCTTAAATAGAAATATTTTACTTTATCAAAGATGAGCACCTGGAAATAATAGTGCAATACATATGATTATTTAGCAAAAATTATATGTCATTTTGGAACTGTGGCATACAAGTACATAAATACAACAAATGCGTTGCACCTATTGTGTAATGTATTTTGCAAAGACAGTGCTTAGAATGAAACAGCACTGTAGGATGGTATTCAGCCCATCAAGACTGTGCTGAAAAATTTCAATCTAAGATTTTTGTATACACCTTTTTCTCTCTTTCAGGTAATTATCTAATTCCAGTAACTTACTGTAATTCCTTCCCCTTCAGGATGATTAGGATTTGCTGCATATTTTCTCCCAGCTCATTCTGACGATCATAGAACCATAGAACCATAGAACATTATAACACAGAAACAGGCCTTTTGGCCCTTCTTGGCTATGCCAAAACTTTTTTCTGCCTAGTCCCAGTGACCTGCACCTGGACCATATCCCTCCATACCCCTCTCATCCATGTACCTGTCCAAGTTTTTCTTAAATGATAAAAGTGAACCCGCATTTACCACTTCATCTGGCAACTCATTCTACACTCCCACCACTCTCTGTGTGAAGAAGCCCCCCCCCCCCCCCAATGTTCCCTTTAAACTTTTTTCCCTTCACCCTTAACCCAAGTCCTCTGGTTTTTTTCTCCCCTAACCTCAGTGGAAAAAGCCTGATTGCATTCACTGTATCTATACCCATCATAATTTTATATACCTCTATCAAATCTCCCCTCATTCTCCTATGCTCCAGGGAATAAAGTCCTAAACTATTCAACTTTTCCCTGTAACTCAGTTTCTTAAGTCCCGGCAACATCCTTGTAAACCTTCTCTACACTCTTCCAACCTTATTAATATCCTTCCTTTAATTCGGTGACCAAAACTGCACACAATACTCCAAATTCGGCCTCACCAATGCCTTATACAACCTCACCATAACATTCTAACTCTTATATTCAATACTTTGATTTATAAAGGCCAATGTACCAAAAGCCCACTTTACTACCCTATCTACCTTTGATGCCACTTTTAGGGAATTTTGTATCTGTATTCCCAGATCCCTCTGTTCTACTGCACTCCTCAATACCCTACCATTTACCTTGTATGTTCTACCTTGGTTTGTTCTTCCAAAGTGCAATACCTACACTTGTCTGTTGTAAACTCCATCTGCCTTTTTTCAGCCTATTTTTCCAGCTGGTCCAAATCTCTCTGCAAGCTTTGAAAACCTTCCTCACTGTCCACTACACCTCCAATCTTTGTATCATCAGCAAATTTGCTGATCTAATTTACCACATTATCATCCAGATCATTGATAAAGATGACAAATAACAATGGACCCAGCACTGATCCCTGTGGCACACCACTAGTCACAGGCCTCCACTCAGAGAAGCAACCTTCCACTACCACTCTCTGACTTCTCACATAGAGCCAATGTCTAATCCAAGTTACCACCACACTATGTATACCTAGTGACGGAATCTTACTAACTAACCCCCTGTGCGGGACCTTGTCAAAGTCCCAACTGAAGTCCATGTAGACAACATCGACTGCCTTCCCTTCATCCACTTTCCTTTTAACCTCCTCGAAAAGCTCCAATAGTTTTGTTAAACATGACCTACCACACACAAAACCGTGTTGACTCTCGCTAGTAAGTCCCTGTCTATCTAAATACTTGTAAATCCTATCTCTTAGTACTCCTTCCAATAATTTACCTACT
The DNA here is from genome assembly GCF_030144855.1 of Hypanus sabinus. NCBI lineage: Eukaryota > Metazoa > Chordata > Chondrichthyes > Myliobatiformes > Dasyatidae > Hypanus > Hypanus sabinus. The sequence continues at coordinate 40,220,307 of NC_082719.1, read as the reverse complement.
ACTGGAGTCTCCTGGTGGCGCTCACGGAGTGAGGTTTAATTTGGCTTCGCTCCATTCCCTTTACTTTTATTATCTGTAGCCACCCTTATTACTCTATTTTATACCTACACCAAAAGGTTTATGTTATAGACATACTTTTGGACTTTGACTTTTATTCGCTGGAAGTGAATACCAGATCACGAGAAGCAAAAAACGGGAAAGATTCGGGTCCTAATGGAAATAAAGATGGTGATTCTAAACAGTCTAAGCAGCCTTTGTTAACTTTTGAAGCAATGTGGAAACTTACAGATGATAAACTTACTCAAAAAGGATTACTTAAACGTGAAGTTGAACTGCAGCAAACAACAATTTCAGAACTTGATGAAGGTGCTCGGCAAAGAGATCGAAAGATTGCAACTTTGGAAATTTAGCTTAGATGTCTCAACAACTGGAACGTTATAAATCTAAAGTTACTGACCTTGAAAATCAATCTTGAAGACAGAATCGATGGATAATCGGGCTCCCTGAAGATGTTGAGGAGGGTAATCCTATTAAGTACTTTCCTCATTTTTTATTCGATGTGTTAGGCACAAAAGTCCTGGATGACCCTCCATTAATCAACAGTGTCTATCACTTTTTACACCCAAAATATAATCATCCATGGCCAATAATTATTCATCTCCATTTTGTTCATATCAAGGAACTTCTGATTCACTTTGCTCGGCGGAAAGGCATGTTTGAATTTAAAGGCTTCAAATTCTGCTTTGTTGAAGATTTCAGCCCCGAGGTTCTGAAGGAACGAATGGCGTTTAAGCCTCTGATGTCAGAACTTTCAACTGGATCTCAAACCAGCTCTGCTTGATTGAGAATTGTTCTCTCTGATAATTCCCATTGCCTTTTCAAGACGTTAAATGAAGCTCAAAGTTTTTGACCAGCGAACATCCTCTGCTACGGCCTGACTTGGGTTCTGTTTTTTTTTGGTTTTTATTTAAATTTCTAAGCTATTTACCAGCTTATTGATCGGGTCAGTTAGAATGTGAGGGCTCTGTTTTTTGGTTTGTACTGTAGATATTTTTAGTATTTTTAGATTAACTTTTCTGTTCCCTTTTGGGATTCTGCTTTTTTATTTTTTGAAACTATTTAGTAGAAGTTTTGGTGTTTGATTTTTTTTTGGAATGGAGATACATTCACTCTTTTTTTTACATTTCAAGATGTCATCCTGCTTTGTTCTTCCCATAAGAACTTATTTTCCTGCTGCGTCATTTTCAATTGTTTATGCATGAAAATAATCGACAATATGAACTGGTGCTTGCTTCCACTTTTTTCTGAAATACTTATATCTTAGTACTGTGTTCCATGATTTAAACCTTTTCAAATAAAAAAGCAGTAGCTTTTTTTCTTGCTTTTTTTTGGTTCATTTTAGTCATATATTTTTTGGATTATGTGTAGCTTTTCTTCAAAAACTTTTATCTTTTGGGCTGCCATCAGGAGAGATGGGGGTAGATTTACCTTTACCTTAACGCTTGGCCAATCTTTGGCTTTTTTCCAGGTCTTTTTAGGTGGAGGGAGGGGTTTCTTTCCTTTTAGATTAGATTTTTTTTCAATTGGGCTACTTCAAAACTGCCAAAATATCTGATATGACTTAACTTCTGGTTCCTGTTTGAAATTTTTTTCCTCTTCCGAGTTCATGAATTTGTATTCTGGTTAACCCTTTATGTACCATATTACTGGTTTTATTATGATGGATAAGATCATTAATTTTGTTTTGTGGAATACAAACAGTTTAAATCATCTGATTAAATGGGAAAAAATTTCCAGGTATTCCACAAAATGAATGCCCATATTATTTTTGCACAGGAAACTCATGTGAGGAAAGAGGATAATCAGCATTTTTTCAGGTTTTGGAAAGTCCAACAATACCATTTGAATTCCCAGGCTAAAGTGAAAGGCTTTTTTTATTTTTATAGATTCGTCTATTTCAGTTGTTCATTAGGAAACAATTTTGGATTTGAATGGTAGATTTTTGGTAATCACTGGCCTACTCTGTAATAAAAAAGTGGTTATTGTTAATGTTTATGTTCCAAATATTGATTATCCTGAATTTTTTAAACACTTATTCATAGCCCTTCCTGATTTAAATGACTATATGTTGATAATGGGAGGAAATTTTAATTGCTGTTTAAATCCTTCAATTGATAGATCTAAGTCTAATGAGGCACTTCCGAATAAATCCGCTACTTTATTAATTTCTTTATGCTTGATTTTGGAACTTCAGAAATTTGAAGGTTTCTACATCCAAAGGAAAAAGAGTTTCCATTCTTTTCTCATGTTTATCATAGTTATTTTAGAAATGACTTGCATCTAATTCCATTTTTATTGACTTTCATCTAATTCCATTTGTTACTGACTGTATTTATGATTCCATTGTCATCTCTGACCATGCGTCACTGAAACTTTTTATTAAACTAATGGATACAACTTTTAGTTTTGGACAATGGTGATTCAATTCTGTATTACTACAAGACTTGGACTTTGTGAATTTCATTAAGGAACAGATTGATTTTTTTCTTTTCAACAAACTCTACGGATGAAATTTCCAGCAGGGTTTTATGGGATACTTTTAAAGCATACATCCATGGACAGATGATCTCATATTCTGCTGGACTGAAAAAATGCATTAATAAAGAGATTTGTATGTTGGTTGATAAGATTAAAGCAATTGACAAGATATACTTTATTGCTCCTAGTCAGGAGCTTTATAAAAAAAGGGTCGAACTTCAAATGGAGCATCGTTTACTTTAAACATCCTCAATTGAAAATCAATTAATTAAGTCTAGGAGTCAATTTTATATACATGGTGATAAATCTGATAAACTAATGGTTAGTCAATTGAAATCTACTTCAGATAAATGTCAGATTATTAAAATTCGTAAATGAGATGGAACTATGATGGTTGATCATGATGAGATAAACAAATCTTTTCAAGAATTTTATACCTCTGTATATCAATCAGAATCTCCTGATGAACCCACTAAAATGCATGAATTCTTAAAGAAATTGAATGTACCGAAATTATCACCTAATGAATTAGATGCTCCTATTATGGAACAAGAAATAAAAGATGCAATTTCTTTGATGAATTCAGGCAAAGCACCTGGCCCAGATGGTTATACAGTAGAATTTTTAAAATCCTTCTCTACTATACTTTCTCCCTGGCTATGTAAAATCTTTAAGGATGCATTATTTATAGGTAAATTGCCACAATTTTTTATGGTGCCTCTATTTATTTAATTCTTAAAAAAAGATAAAGATCCCACTGAATGTGCATCATATAGGCATATATCCTTTTTGAATATAGATTCCAAGATTTTTTCGAAAATAGTGGCAACTAGATTAGAGAATATATTGCCTCAAATTATTTCGGTTGATCAGACCAGATTTATTAAAAACTGCTATTTGCCCTTTAATATTAGGAGATTAATGAATATTGTTTATACTCCCTCATCTAGAACTCCAGAATGCTTTTTTAGTATGCTTGAGGAATTTAATTTTAGCCTGTAATTTATATCTTGAGGTAAATTGATATATTATGTCCCTATGGCTTTGGTACTTGCCAATAATATAAGATCTCCTTTTTCAGTTGTTTCATGACACTAGGCAAGGTTGTCCTCTTAGCCCATTGCTATTTGATATTGCCCTGGAACCATTAGCTATTGCTATTCGTGACTCACCTTCTATATGTGGCATTTCCTGCGGAAATGTGATACACAAGTTATCATTACATGCAGATGATTTGTTATTATATATTTTGAATCCTGAGAAATCCATTCCTTGCTCACTCAGTTTAGTAAATTTTCTGGTTACAAACTGAATCTTAGTAAGAGTGAACTTTTCCCTTTAAATATGCAAGTTCCAATTTATAGACGTTTACCATTTAGATGGATTGTGGGTTATTTTACTTATCTAGGTGTTAAGATTATGAAAAAACATAAGGACTTATTTAACATCAATTTTTTACCTTTAATAGACCAAGTCAAACAATCGCTTACTAAAAGGTCCTTACTGTCTATATCATTGATTGTTTGAATCAATGCTATTAAAATGATTATCTTACCTAAATTTTATATCTTTTTCAAGTGGTACCAACGATTTTTAATAAATCCTGTCTGGTCATGTGATATAATAGATGATAGAATATTTTCAAGTCTTCAAGCTAAGATTTTGACTAAAATTTTTGCATCAACATTTAATAAAGAAATCTGTCTGTATGAAGAACATTCAACTGGATTTTTTTTAAGAATAAGAGAAATAAAAGCTTCATAAAAAGATTGAGGGAGTTTACCTGATTTAAAGGACTCTGATAAAACAGAGGATAAATAAGGTGTAAGTAACGTAGTGAAAGTTTTATACAACTCCCCAGGAAAGCCATCAGGTCCTAGGGTCTTACCAGAATGTAAAGCACGTATAGCTTCAGCCACTTCTTCATTGGAAATAGGCTGATCCAACTGTGTTAGACTATCAGCAGACAATGTAGGAATGTTGATATTACTGAAAAAAAGCATTCATATAGGTATCATCTGAAGAAGAGTCAGACTGATGCCAAATTTCTGTTCAAAGTTGTTACAAGTCAATTTACATATCTAGGTGTAACAACGTCAAGAATTTATTTAAAGAAAACATAAATCCCTTATTGAATTATGTGAAAAAGATGCTTTCTAAATGGTCCCCTCTTTCTTTATCCCTAATTGGCCGAATTAATTCGATTAAAATGAAGATTCTTCCTAAATTTTTATATCTTTTTTATAGGCCTTACCTATTTTTATTCCTAAGACATACTTTGATTCTTTAGATTCAATTTTAACCTCTTATATTTGGAATAATAAACAAGCTCGTTTAAGTAAAGTTTACTTACAAAGAAATAAAGAGATGGGTGGACTAGCCCTACCCAATTTTAAGTTTTACTTTTGGGCTGCCAATATAAGGAATATTACTTTCGTGTCCTATTATATTTATCGTAAAGATTGCCCATCATGGGTCTCCTTAGAATTTAATTCTGTAAAAAATTCCTCTATTGTCTCTCTTCTTGGATCATACCCTTCTTTTTCAGCAAATAAAACAACAGATAACATAATTGTTAAGCAAACTTTAAGGATCTGGTCTCAATTTAGAAAATTTTTTGGTTTAGCGAATTTTTCATTATCATCTCTCATTCTCCTTATTTTTTTTATCCCTCCCATGACTGATAAAGTCTTTAAGGATTGGGATGAACTTGGTATTAAGTGTTTTTGGGACCTGTTTATCTCAGCATCTCTTGCTTCATTTGACCAATTGTCAAATAAATTTGCACTCCCAAAATCACATTTTTACAGATACCTTCAAATTAGAGATTTTCTACGTTTCCAATTAGCTACTTTTCCTATAGGTCCTGATAAAAATTTACTGGACAATCTTTTAAATTTAAAACCTTTTGTTAATGGTTCTCTTACCGGTATCTATAACTTGTTGATTGATTCTAGACAAGACTTTATAGATAACATAAAAAAAGCTTGGGAGGATGACCTAAATTGTCAGATTTCAGATGATAGATGGAATAAAATTCTTAAACAGGTTAATAAATCATCTTTCTGTGCTCGTCATTCTCTTCTACAATTTAAAGTGGTTCATAGAGATTACATTTCTAAACAGAAGCTCTCCAGTTTTTACCCAAATGTTTCTCCACTTTGTAATAAATGCAACTCCGCTGATGCCTCTTTAATTCATATGTTTTGGTTTTGCCCTACAATTGAAAAGTTTTGGCGGGAAGTATTTCATACCTTCTCTCAACTTCTTAGGGTCCAATTTGACCCAAATCCCCTTACTGCCTTGTTTGGTATTATTGCAAATGAAGATATAACTTTAAATACTCCTAACCTACAGGTTTTAGTTTTTACCTCTCTTTTAGCAAGAAGAGCAATCTTGCTTAAATGGAAGGAGTCTACCCCTCCTACACATCTTCAATGGCTACGTGATATTATGTCATATTTAAATTTAGAAAAGATCCGCTGCTCAGTCTTAAATTCGAAACAATCTTTTTATGATATTTGGGGACCTTTCCTAAATTACTTTTCCAATTTATAAAGTTTAACAGTGCACAGACTTTTATGTATATTTTTATCTTCTCTTCTTAAGTGAATATGTTTTTTTTCTAATTATCTATTGTCATCCATCAGCTTTTTTCTTTGGTATTTGGTAGGGAGTTGACTTTTTTATATATATTAAAAATTTCTTTTATGATGTATGACCTATCTTTAAATTTTTGATTATAGAGTGATATGTTATGCTATAACATTTTGATCAATTTTATTACAATATATGAATGTACACAAGTTATGTTGAGATGTATCTATGTGATGCACTCTGTAAATCTTTTTTTCTTCTGAATAAAAATATTGTAAAAAGAAAAAAAGTAATGTGGTAGCAAGCCTTATTCCTAAATCCTTTTTTGATATTATTGATTCTAAAATTTCGTCATATATATGGCAAAATTAAAATCCTAGGCTAAGTAAAAAATAGTTGCAGAAATCCAAAAAGAACGGTGGCTTCGCACTCCTGAATTTCAGATTTTATTATTAGGCTATTATTATTCAATATTTAATAATTTGGACACAAGATGTGATATTAATGTCAGTCCACAATGGGTTAATCTTGAATGTAATTCTGCACAAGGATTTTCATTGACTTCCATCTTAGGGAACTCGCTTCCCTTGGTTTTCTCTAAATTGAATAAACAAATGGTTAATCCAATAATTAAACATACATTTCGAATATGGTTTCAGTTTCGTAAATGTTTTGGCTTGAATAAATTTATTTTATCAAGTCCTATTATATCTAATTGTATGGGGCTTTCCAGGTTTAGCAATGAGCATTAAAATGTTGAATGAAGCACATAGATCATCACAGCCCTTTGCTCCAGGGCCCATAACTGTTCAATAACTTACCTGGTTACAATAACACCAAACAATCTAAGCTCTGTTGCCCCACATACTTTGGCCAATGGATTCATTGTTCCCCAGGTGACGTCGCTTACATTATCATGTTTTTTGCTGAGGCTTTATTTTGCCCAATCTCTCTAAAGAAAATATTCTTTCTTCACCCCGGCGTTAATTGGAAAAATTGGGCACATGTTCAATTGGTTCAAAGTAATTACAGTTGGTCCTCCTTATCCACGAGGGATTGTTTGTGGGAACCCCCCCCCCACAGATACCAAAAAACATGGATGCTCAAGTCCCTTATTTAACCTGTCTCAGTGCATTGGACTTTTGGACCCGGCGCAGCTCTGAATCCGCAATGTTTCTGTTCACGAAAATAATCACCATCACAATTGAAAATAAAGTGGAAGTAATAAAGTGATCAGAAAGAGGTGAAACACCATCAGTCATTGGAAAAGCATTAGGCTACAGTCGGTCAACGATCAGAACAATTTTAATGAGCATGTGAAAGGCCCTGCCCCGATGAAAGCTACAATTATTACTAAGCAACGCAATGGTTTAATTATTGAAATACGTATATTTCTTAAGTGTTTTATATGTATAGAAAGGTAAACTATATACTATAGACTAAGACAAATGTTTGAATAACTGACACTAAATAATACCGGATGTACCTGTTCCGACTTCAAGTCCGACTTAAAGACGGACTCAGGAACGGAACTCATTCATAACCTGGGAACTGCCTGTACTTTAAAATAATCTCTAGATTATTTATAATACCTAAAACAATGTAAATGCTATGTAGATAGTTGTTATACTGTATTGTTTAGGGAATAATGACAAGAAAGAATTGTCTGTACATGCTCAAACAATGAGTGCTGGAGAGAGAACTTCCGGGATTTCCCGATACGTGGTTGGTTGAATTCGTGCATGCAGAACTCGCAGATAAGGAGGGCCAACTGTAATTTCATAAATTAAGCCTGCAATCACTCAGCTGCTCTCTTTGCAACGGAGTGACCCAGGCACCACCCCCTTATCTTTATCATACCTGTAGAAACTCCCACAACTCCCATTGAACTGATATTGTCCACTTTGTAAACCACTGAGATAGCGCATTAAACCAGTCAAGGGCTTAGTATGGGTCTGCAAAGAAAACTTGTAAAAGAATCATCTGATTGTCTATTCAGTTATTGATAGAGAAATATGCTTTAAATTTGACTGAGATTCCTCTAGCCATCGTTGGAAAACATCAAGTTCATTTACATTATTCCTTGTTGCAGTTATCATAAATTATTCCTTAAAACTGGACTTGCATCTCTGTCTTGTGATACGCAACATAGAGTAAACCATCAAATTACTCCAAGGGTCACTTCCTTGAAAAATCTTAAAGAGTGGGTGATCCTTTGATAGCAATATGTCTGTGCAACCTCTGTCACTGGATATTTCTACCTTTCATCTGAACCAAAGGATCACATCAGTGCTATTATGTGAGTGAGTATTGTCAAAGCATGGCTGTACTGGCAGTTTTACTTGAATACTTTAAAAAAGTCATGAAAATTGTCTATTTGGGGAGTAATGTTAACAGAGAAAGCCCAAGAGTTTGCTTTAACATATGATCTTCAATAGTAACATCTGGCGTAGGCTTGATCCCTGTTCTGAACTTGTAATTGAAGTCTATCTGAAATATAATTGAATCTGTAAGGGCATCAATAATTCTGAAATAATTTTCATTGTTAGGTGTTATTTGCACAATTGCATGAATTATTCATGGCTGTTGAATTAAGGGCAAATAGTAAATCTGGATAGATACAATAGTCCATCTTTCGACTAGAATGGAAACTAGGTTCGTATTTATTTTTATGGAGCTTCTTTTCTTGGACTCTGTCCACTTTTAGTGGTCTCCAAGCTGTCTTGTCCAGTTCTTTTGCTTTCTCTTAAATTCCAGTAAACTCTCTCAATTCTTTGAGGACAGTTGTATTGAGTGTAGGCAATGGTTGGCCTGAGTTAGCGAGCAAGGGTGTATTTAGGTAGACAATGCACATTAAGAAATAAGGTGTAAAATAATTGTATACTCCTATTTTCACAACAGGCTCCTTGTTTATTGTCAGCTGCACATCAAGGTCGAGTGTAACCTACTTTGCCTCGAGGCTAGACCAGTTTTGCCGGGCCTCCTTTCTCGATTCCTTTGCTACCATGCCATTCGATTGCAGCTGAGACTTCCTTCCATTAAAAAAAAGAGATGGAAATAAAGACTATGGCCAATACCTAGTGTCTCGTGTTTAGGTTGTGGGTGAATAAATCTTCCTAAGTCAGGTGGACTCCAGGGAACTTATTTGGTTTGTTGATTACATCTTCCCTGCTGAGGGGCTGGTGTAGGAGAATACTGTGAGTGTGATTGACCCGAGGAAAGAGGTTGCTTTGATGACTTTCTTACTGACCCTACATTCCCTTTAGAGGGAAAAGGGGAGGACCCTCTGCTAACACCTTGTTGCCCTTGTGTGGAAATAAGAAGGAATCCTGTTACCATTATGTCGGTGTGCAGGGTCTGTTTAAAAAAACTGAAATAGTTCATGCATCAGGTGTTGATTAAGGGCACATGATGCGAAGATTTTCACTAGGATAAATGAGTAATATTACAGAATAAACTAGATCAAAATCTGCCTTTGACATTTATCCTCCACTTTTATTAACCCCTGGCTTTCAACTATTTTATTCAATATAGTACTTATTCCTCCAGAGACAGGTCTACCACTTAATTGTTTATAAATCCATGCATATAACTGACATGTATTTTTATATTTGTGTGGAGGTGGTGTCAGACTCCAGAAAAAGACATTGATAAGATCTGCTGAATATGTTGGGAAGTATGGCTGGGCCAGAAGGCTTTTAACCTCCTGGCATTCTGGAGTAGACACTTCAGAATTCCTAGGCATCAGCTCAAGGCATGGCACATACAGCCTGCAAACTCTGAATAGTCAAAGATCCAAAATCTTGAAAGGAAGTGTGTAGCAGCACCCTCAACATGAACTTGGACCTGTATTCATCTTTTATTGGCTATAGTCAATCTTTTTAGTAATCCTAGCACATGTTCCCAAGCATCTGTTCTCCAGGCTTCATTAGTATCTCCGGTGCTGCTGGTATCAGGTTTCACTGATACAGACAGAGTAGATGACTCCAACAGACTCACAGATGAAGTGTCGACTCACCTGTAAGGACTGTTTAGAGCCCTGAATGCTAGTGAGGGAGGAAGTGTAGCTGCTTTCGATGTCCCCTGTACATTGGTGAGATCTGATGTAGATTCAGGGACTGCTTCACCAAGCACCTATGCTCCCTCTGCCAGAAGAAGAGGGTTCTCCTAGTGGCACCCACTTTAATTCCACGTCCCATTCCCATTCTGATATGTCAATCCATGGCCTCCTCCACTGTCAAGATGAAGCCACACTCAGGTTGGAGAGACAACACCTTATATACTGTCTGGGTAGCCTCCAATCTGATGGCATGAACATTGATTTCTCTAACATCCGTTTATGCCCCACTTCCCTTCTTCACCATTCCCCATCTCCTTTTCCTTTTTTCACTATCTTCTTGCCTCCCTCTGGTGCTCCTTCCACCTGTTCCTTCTTCCATGGCTTCCTGGCTTCTCCAGCCCTATGTCTCTTCACCAATGAATTTCTCAGCTCTTTACTTCATTCCCCACCTTGTGTTTCTCTCTCTCCTCTCCCCACATTTAAATCTACTCCTCATCTTTTTTTCTCCAGTCCTGCTGAAGGGTCTCAACCTGAAACATCGACTGTACTTGTTTCCATAGATGCTGCCTTGCCTACTGAATTCCTCCAGCATTTTGTGTGTGTTGCTTGGATTTCCAGCATCTACTCATTTTCTCTTGTTTGTGAAAATATTCACGATGTTCAATCTGAGGAGCTGTCACTGTATTCTCCCATTTTCCTGATATACCATTAACACATCATAATATTGACCAGCATTTACCTGCACAACTGTTGGAAACCAGGATATTGATCTCTTCATAGTATGAGATGGTGCCATGGCACTTAGTGAAATCACACTGAGTAGATCTACTGCTGGATACTAACTCTTTCTTTAATAATATCTTTGCTATAATGTGACCATGTCAGATGCCAACTGTGATGATATTGGATTTTGCTGACTGCAAAGTTCTTATCTCAAAGAGAGTCCTTAAGCCCTATCGGATATAAATAGCCATGAGTACTCTCACTGAAGGGACATTATATTGTAACTGCCCGATCTTCAAAGCCTAGTTCACTTCTCTGTTTATTCTCCATGGTGAGTTTACCTCCAACTAATTCGAGTGGTGGGTGCCCTTTCCCTATCAAGGAGTAGATACCTGCAGCTAACAAAGCAGTTTGAAACACAGTTCATCTACTTTCACTTGATACACATTTAAATCCAAAGAACATTCTTAAAACAGATTTAAAACTCACAGAGGATTTCTATCTTAAACCTTTTCCAGATTACAAATTATTTCTACACACAAAGCATTTTTAAGCACATATAATTTCTAAATCGCAAGACATTTCTAAAACACAGAGAACAAAGGATTTCCAAAACACCAGTACAATTCCTATAAAATAAAAAGATATACCAATGATGCATATGATGAATTATCCATCCCAGAAATCAAAGCCAGTGGAATGGATTCCTATCCACCTGCATCTCTTTTATGTTTCTTGATTTTCCTTACCCCTTTCCTAACGTAATACCCTGGTTAAGGACATGTTTTATTGTATTACTACAGTTAGGCTGTTGGGTAATTTATTTTCTTCAGCTTTACTGTAAAATGCACTGTGTCTATTAATCAATCTTCACAGTCCCATAGTTTGGTTTCTGTTAAGTTAAGCAGTAATTTGTTCCATTTGTTCCATTTTGGTATGGTGTGTCAGCTAAATTGGGTTTGTCTTAATAGCATTCTATCCAGTGGGATGCCATGGAACATTCAAGAAAGATTGGTGGCATCGAATTTCCAGGAGAATGTGGGCTGGTTTTATGACTTTTTGCAGGAATTGAGGGAGAAGTGAGGAGCGGAGAAGAGCACAATGGCAGATGCTTGCGGAACCCTTCCCGAAGGGCAGACACTGTTTCAGAAATGCAGACAAATGCTTCCAAGGAGGAAGTGCCAGTACTTTGGAGTTAGCCAGTTAGTTCTTAACAGACTTTGAAGGATGTTCAAATTTTGGCTGGTGTCTTTCATGTAGAACATGGGTTCAGTGGTGTGAGTAACTAAAGCAAAGCACCTGACTACCTAGCAATGAGCTGCACAGATATGTGCACATACTAGACTGGTTTATCGGCAATGGGTCTTTTTTTCTGTTAACTGTTTCTAAAGTTGAAATATTTGTGAATATACTTCCACTTTAAGTTTATGGTGTTCGAAGTTCCATTATTTCCTGGCAAGCAGTAACTTTTGCATGGGGCAATGTTAATACAGCATTCACCATAACTTTTGTTTCTCTACACAGACCATTTCAGCTTTTCTTTTCGGTTGAACCTGAATCATACTGACCCTAAACGTCTGTTTCATATTGAAGCAGGCTGTCTCGCTATTGCCCATGCATTACTGAGTCATATGGCTCCTAGCTAGAGATAACTAATGAGCCTGGTGTGTTATGAGCCATGGTGAGAGGGTTACACCAATAAGCCTGAATGTCTTTCTACATTTATACTTCAGATACATTTCTTAACACAAAAGGTCTAAAATCATCTGGGGACATAGCTCTCAGCTCCCACCATGCTGTGAAGCTAATTTCTTTAAGTACATAAAACTCCCAACATTAATAGATCAGTTGTTGAAATGCTAAGTGATATTATCTATTTGATCTGCAAGAAATAGTCGACTTTAGCAACTCAGTCAGCTTGTGTGTTTTGAAACAAGGCAAATTAAATAACATGCATTAAATTATACGGCATTCTCAAGCAGCAATAAACCAGGTGTAGTGACTTTGCATCTTATTTCTCATAGACAGAATATATACGATATGCAGAACTTTGTTTACAAAGCTGTTTGATAAACAATGTTTGCTTTTACTTCATTGATTACTGCTTTCCATTTATATTTTAAGAACTGAAGAATGATTTCCATTCTTGACCAGAAGTTAAACAAAGCAATATTAATTGGAAAATTACTTACAATTGTTTGTGATCTTACAAATAGCAGTTGGTGTATTTAGAAAAAGTGCTTTGTAAAACATGAGAAAGAGGCCCACTGGCTAAGAAAGTGAAAATCTATCACACTCACTCCCTTTCTCTATTTACATTTCCTTCTCTAATTGATCCTCATCTGTCACTCTAACTGCACTGCATTGCCTAAGCATTTGGTTTTCTTTGACAAAAACAGAACACTGAAAGAACTCAATGGGTTAAGAAGCATCTGAGTAGGCAAGAGGTGTAATGTGTTCCTGCATCAAGAATGAAAGGGAACAGAAACAATTGCCAAGATAGAGTAGTATATGGGGGGAGGTGTGATGGGAAAGATGGAGAAGTGGATTTTCCTTTGTTTTATTCATATAGTATATCACTATATCATTCTCAGCGCATTTTTGAATATCTCTCTTGATATAGCGACCCTTTTCCTTCAGTTCTCCATATTGCCACAACTCTGATTTGTGTTCCAGGCTCATTTCTGATGTTTTCTGTCCCTGTCAGGCAAGTTTGCTGAGAATATCACCTGTTCATGAAATGTGTCCCAAAAGTTAAGAAGGCTCAGTTGTGTCTATTGGCACGGAAATTATAAATCCTTCAGTAAAGTCTTAAATGTCTGTGGAATCAATGAAACTCAAACATTGTCTTGTCTTAACGAATTTGTCACAGCCAATTTTGCAGTCACACATCCACACATGCACTTAGACAAGAGCTAAGTTATATGGCATGCTTTCTGTCTAATGTTGGCTGTTATGTTTTAAGCAAATATCCATTTACCATAGTGTTGAGAAGGATGTTTACACAACTAACTATTGACTGACAAAACAAATATGACAACAAACAAATTTGATCTGCTTGGTAGCCAATAAGCTAGTCTGGAATCTTGCTTACCTCTGTCACAATGGTATAAAATATCTTGGCATGTAAGGATATGGCTCCAATGCATGGATATTCATCTATTTTATTACTATTGCTGGAGTTTTGATGCACTCCAGTTAGTGTAGTTCCATTGCTTGTTTATTTGGCTAAGACAGTGATTCCCATTGGGGCGGTACCGCTCCCATGGGGGCAGCTACATGTACTAAAGGGGTGTTAACGGAAATAGAAGTTGTGGGATGTTCAAAATTCTTGGGAGGGGGAGTGGTTAGTGGCATCCTAATGAGGCATGAGTCCTGATAGACCATTAGTAGAGCAGGCTCTTCCAAAAAGAAGGATGAGGCACTGAAACGCAAGTACTGCAGCTCTGCAGGTGGTGAGCACTCACTGTCATAACGTGTCCAAAACTTTTCTTGTGCAAGAGATGGAGCACCATATATGACAGATTGTGATGCTGCTTTAGTAGCATTTATTAAAAAAATAAATTCCAAGACTGTTTGCAATCCATTGTCAACATCTCACAGTCAAAAACCTCAGCTAAACCCTTTTCTCATGCATGACTCTTGTAATATCTACTATCATCAAAATTAAAGCTCATTCATTAAATTGCAGAATGTTTCACCAGATATGCCAAGATAGCAATGAAGAGTTTGAACACTTGCCTTTTCACACTGAAATGTGTTGGCTGTGTTGGCCGTCAAAAAGATGCTGCTTAATACATTTCTTTGATCTTTTTGATACCATGGCTGATTTTTTGTTCATAGGCCACAAGAGCTTGGGAAGCAAATTTGAACTTTTATGTAGAGTTGAGGCATAGCTAGCTTATCTGTGTGACAAAATGAACATTCTAAGTATGAAACTGTAGGATGAGAATTTCAATTTAATCCAGGCAGGAAGTGCAGAGTCCACTTTTATTGGAAAATTGGGAATATATAAGCAAAACATAGGGAGAACAACTTCACAGTTTCCCTGCATGGAAAGTATGGCAGTCTCTTTCACAGATGGTGATTTGCAAGAGTACTGCTTACACCTGCAGTCACTAAAGAAGGATTTTCAGAATTTATTCAAGGATTTGAACAATCTGGAAATTCCAGACTTGGTAATTAATCCATCTCTTTGCAAGGTGAGAGAAAGGGAAGAGAGCTTGCAAGAAGAAATTCTTGAAATCAGAATGATGGAGAAGCAAAAATGCATTTCAAAAATGCTGACTTTTGTGGTATGATGCTACTGTCATACAAAGTTTCCCAGTCTTTGGAGAAGAGCATAACTGCTCTTGATTGCATTTCCACCCTCCTACCTTGTTGAAACTGGCTTCAGTGCAGTGATCCATGTGCTCAAAAGAACAGAAACTGCTTGGACATTGTTACGCAGGGTGGCTTAAGACTTTTGCTGTCCCAATTTGAACCAGATATTTGAAATCTAGCTAAAAACACATTATTATTGAAGCTGCTGTACAGTGCATAGGTACTGTGTAAGCTAGTTTTAAAGACAAATAAAAATTAAAAGCAAAATCATTTTTCTTATGTTAGCATATGGGGGTGCCAGAAAGTATATTGTCCCTAAGAGGGATATTGGCAAGTATGAAGGTGCTTTAGGGAGGCACTGGGCTAAAAAAAGTTGGGAACATTAGGCTAATACATACAAACATATGAGGACATCTGTCCAAAATATACTTCTTGAATAGCTTCTGATCATGAACCACATGCCTGCTCCCTTCACAGGTAACAATGTATTGTTGACTTTGTTGACATTGTTGACTTTCAATTTCAATGTTAGCATTGTTTATAGGTTACATTTGAATATAATTTGACTGCTGGGTTTTATCTATATTAATGGCTCCTATGCTTTACACTTTCATATCTTCTGACTAAAGCTACTATTCCCCAATAACTTTGCATTGAAATTGATTGAAGGGGGACTACAGGTTGGAAGGAGGTTATCTGAGGTTGAATTATAGAGAGGGATAGGGTGACTGAAAATCAGAGGAAAGGTTGGAGTTGCAATGAGGTGGAGTCTTGGAGAAACCAGGTGAATGAAGTGATAAAGTAACGGAAGAGAAGATTACCTTGACACTCAAGCTAGATGATCTGAATTCTATCTTAGAGAAGGTCTTTGACACATGCTAGGGTGAAGTTCCCTCTGTTGGTGAATTAATAATCATGGGCAATATTGCTGGATTATTTATGAAAGATATCCCAGTGCTGTGATCTCCAGCCTGATCTATGCTCATTGGTTTTGCTAATGTACAACTGGGAAAATGTAGGCTAATAAAAAGTAATTGCCACTTAATTGGCATTCTGGAATTTGAACCCCTGCTGCTGTTTCAGAGCTCCCATCTTATTTCCACTAACCAATCTCCTAGATTCAGCTTAGATGACATGGACCCCTAATATGTTCTCTCTTTTTTCATCAATGATTTACACCTGGTGTCCCTCAGTCAGTGTTTGCTGTATTTTACCGAAAATCTCTCATCGTTTTGCAAAGCTGGATACTTTCTGTCTAGCAGTCAAAAATAATTTTTGTGCTAAATCTTATCTGAAAAACACACAGGGCCATAGAGTTGCAGGTTCATAGAGCACAAAATGGATACTATGGCTCCTCATGTCCCTGCTGACTTATCTCACCATCTACAACAATCCCACTTTCCCACATTAGGTTTATATTCTTTCAACACACACCAAATGCTGGTGGAAATCAGCAGGCCAGGCAGCATCTATAAGAAGAAGTACAGTCGACATTTCGGGCCGAGACCCTTCATCAGATCTAATTGAAAGAATAGATAGTAAGAGATTTGCAAGTTGGAGGGGGAGGGGGAAATTGGAACTGATAGGAGAAGACAGGAGTGGGAAGGATGAAGCCAAGAGCTGGAAAGTTGATTGGCAAAAGGGCTACAGAACTGAAGAAGGGGGAGGATCATGGGATGGGAGGCCTCAGGTGAAAGAAAGGGGGAGGGGAGCACCAGAGGAAGATGGAGAGCAGGCAAGGAGTGATGTGAGAGGGACAGAGAGAGGAAAAAATGGGGAAATAAATAAATAAGTGATGGGGTAAGAAGGAGAGGAGGGACATTAACGGAAGTTAGAGAAATCAATGTTCATGTCCGCACCGGGAGCACTGGACGCAGTATATCACACCAGCCGACTCACAGGTGAAGTATCGCCTCACCTGGAAGGACTGTCTGGGGCCCTGAATGGTGGTGAGGGAGGAAGTGTAAGGGCAGATGTAGCACTTGTTCTGCTTACAAGGATAAGTGCCAGGAGGGAGATTGCTGGGAAGGGATGTGGGGGACGAATGGACAAGGGAGTTGCATAGGGAGCGATCCCTGTGCAAAGCAGAAAGGGGGGGGGAGGGAAAGATGTGCTTTGTGGTGGGATCCCGTTGGAGGTGGCAGTAGTAATGGAGAATTATATGTTGGACCCATTTAAATGCCTGTGCAAATGTCTTTTAAAATGGTGATTTTATCTGATTCTACTATCTCCTTTGATAGCGAAACCCAGTTAACAACAGCTCTGTGTGAAAATCTTACCCCTCAAATGCCCTTTGAAATACTTTCATCTTTCCATAAATCTCCACCCTTCTTGTTTCTAGCACAAATATTTCACTTCCTGATCAATCAAGGATAACAGTTAAAATCTTTCTTTTCAAAAATATTTAAATATGACTGTACCTTCACCTCATATTTCTCATCAATTCATGATGCTTTCTGCTCGAATTTCACCTGTTACTTTATTGCATGTTTATGCTTTCCTTGTTATTAGGTTTCTAATTGCTCTGATTGCCTTGGATTCACACAATCTGAACACAGTGAGTCTAATTGTTTCCTGGCATATTACCATATTCTCTGTCAATCAAAAATGAGGAATCTGAAGTACAATGCAGAAAGAATAATGATAAAGCACAACAGCTAAAAAAAATTGTATCAACATTAGGTTTACTATCACCGACATAAGTCACAAAATGTTTATTTGATGGCAGCAATATACAAAGCAATACATAAAAATAAAAAACTATAAATCATAATAAATATATTTGAAAAACATAAATAAGTAGTGCAAAAAAAGAATAAAAATAGTGTCGAAGTATTCATGGATCATTGTCCATTTAGAGGTCTGATGGCAGGGGGACGAAGTGCCTGAAACATTGTGTGTGTGTGTGTGTGTGTGTGTGTGTGTGTGTGTGTGTGTGTGTGTGTGTGTGTGTGTGTGTGTGTGTGTGTCTTCAGGCTCTTGTACCTCCTCCTCCTTGATGGCATCAATGAGAAGAGAGCGTGTCCTGGGTGATGGGACTCGTTAATGATGGATGCCATCTTTTTGAGGCATTTCCTTCTGAAGGTGTCCTCGATGCTGGGGAGGCTAGTGCCATTAATGTAGCTTGTTATGTTTTGTAACTGCAAAACATAAACTAATCAAAAGAAAAACACGGGAGCTAGGAAACAGGTTTACTTAACTTTAGTTTAATGAGGCGGTCACAAATGACATGGTGGCATAATGACGTATGTCACCCACATTCTTCTTACATATAGCTCATAATGAATTATGTAATCAAACAAAGAATGCTTAATAAAACAATATGTTTACATTATTACTCAAATATTACTGAAATATTAAATAAGCAACACTCCTCCCTACTTAGCTATGAATGCCAAATCAATATAGAATGCATCTCAGCTGAAAAATAAGACCATAAGGTATAGGAGCAGAATTAGGCTATTTGGCCTGTTGAGTCTGCTTCGCCATTTCATCATGGCTGATCCCGCCTTCTAGGCCCCAGTCTCCTGCCTTCTCCCCATATCATTTCATACCCTGACCATTCAGGAATCTATCAACCTCTGCCTTAAATATACATAAAGACGTGGCCTCTACAGCTGCATGTGGCAAAGAATTCCACAAATTCACCACTCCCTGGCTAAAGAAATTCAACCTCATCTTCATTCTAAAAGTCTGTATTCTGAGGCTGTATCCTTTGGTCTTAGAGTCTCCCATCATAGGAAACACCCTCTCCACATTCATTCTTTTACCATTTGATATATTTCAATGAGGTCACACCTCAGTCTTCTGAATTCTAGGGAATGAAGGCCCTCACTCAAATGCTCTTTATATGACCAACCATTCAATCCCGGAATCATTTTTGAGAACCTTCTCTGAACTCTCTTCAATTGCAGCACAATTTTCCTTTCTAAGATAAAGGGCCCAAAAATGCTCACAAATCCCCAAGTGAGGCCTCACTAGTGCTTTATAAAGTCTCAACATTACATACCTGCTTTTATAATCTAGTCCTCTTGAAATGAATGCTAATATTGCATTTGCCTTCCTCACCACAGACTCAACCTGCACAACCTTTGGGAAATCTAGCACAAGGACTCCCAAGTCCCCTTGTATTTCAGTTTTCTGTACTTTCTCTCTGTTTAGAAAATACACTGAGAAAATGGCAGCAGAACGACAGCACACACAGCCATTCCAGGAATGAATATCTGTTATCTGTAAGTAGGGTCCGTGCACAATCTTGATTTGATGGGGACAGACATGAGAAGCACGGAGGAACATCTGGTGAAACTTCTGACATGCCTGTTTCACTGCTGCTGCTACTGTGCGATCGAGAAATCTCTGGAGAGGAAGGCCCCAAATCCTCAGCTTTGCCTGTTGCTTGGTAGCTGGGGCTGAGGTCGAAACACTCGGCAGAGATGGTACTTGGTGCTCGGTGTCGGTGGGCTGGTTGGAGGCTCGAAGTTTATCAGACAGACCCAGAGTTGGCTGTGGTCAGATGCTTCCAGAGGCTGCATTGGGAAGCTTTGCGGCGCTGGAGGTTCATGGCAAGAAGAACTTTTCTTCCTTCTACCATCTACGTGAGATGATGGGCTATCGAGGACTTTGAGACTCTCTTTTACCATGTCCATGGTCTGCCCCTATCAAATTATGGCATTGCTTTGCACTGTTCTAACTATTTGTTATAATTATGTGTTTTTTGTAAGTTAGTCTTGGTCTGTCTTGTGTTTTTGTGATATCATACTGGAGGAACATTGTATCATTTCTTAATGCATGCATTACTAAATGACAATAAACGAGGACTGAGTGGCATCACAATCTAATATTCAGCCTTCTGAAAGGCTACCTTTATTCCCACTTTTTGCCTCCTGACAATGAGCCAGTGCTTTATCCATGCTAGAATCTTTCCCATAATACCATGGGCACGTAACTTGTTAAGAAGCCTCATGTGTGACACCTTTTCAAAGACCTTCTGAAAATCCAAGTACATAACACCAACCAACTCTCCTTTGTCTATACTGCTTGTAACTTAGTCAAAGAATTACAACAGATTTGTCATGCAAGATTTTCTCCTGAGGAAACCATGGTGACTATGGCCAATTTTAAAATGTACTTCCAAATGCCATGAGACCTCATCCATATCAATTGACTCCAGCATCCTCAGCCACTGAGGTCAGACTAACTGGCCTCCTTTCTTCTTCCTTTCTCCCTTCCTGAAGAATGGAGCAACATTTGCAATTTTTCAGTCTTCTGGAACTATTCCAGAATCTAGTGATTCTTGAAAGATCACTACAAATGCCTCCACAATCACTTCAGCCACCTCTTTCAGAACCTTGGGTGTACACCATCTGCTCCAGGTGACTTATCTACCTTCAAAACTTCCAGTTTCTCAAGAACCTTTGCTCTAGTTATGGTAACTTCATACACTTCATTCTCCCCGTCACCTAGAAATTCCAACATACTGCTTGTGTCCTAGCACTCTTGTTCTCATCCCCTTGCAACTCTAGGTTAAACCCCACTATGCAGCATTAACAAACTTTCCTGCTACAATATTAGTCCTACTCCAGTTAAGGTGGAAACTGTCCCTTCCGTACAGGTCCCATCTTCTGAGGAAGAGAGCTCAATGATCCAAAAATCTTATGCTCTCCCTCCTGCATGAACTCCTTAGACCTGTATTAAACTGTATACTCTTCCTAGTTTTAGCCTCACTAGCACGTGGCACAGGTAGAAATCCTGAGGTCCTGCCCTTTAACTTAGCACCTAACTCCATGAACTCCCTATGCAGAACTTCATCACTCATCCTACGCATGTCATTGGTACGTACATGGACCATGACTACTGGCTGTTCACCCTCCCACTGAAGAATGCTGAGGACTCAATCTGAGATAACCCGAGCTCTGGCACCTGGGAGGCAACATACTTGTTCTCGCCCAGAGAACCTCCTATTCATTCCTCTAACTAGTGAATCTCCTATCACGACAGTGTGTCTCTTCTCTCCCCCTTCCCTTCTCAAAGGCAGACTCTGTGCCAGAGACCCTACCACTGTGACTTTCCTCTGTTAGCTCATTCTCCCGCCCCTGATATACCTGTTGTTGAGGGGAATGGCCAGAGGGGTACTCTGCTTTGGCTCCTTAACCCCTTTCCCCTTCCTAACTTTCACACAGTTTCCCATGTCCTGCACCTTAGGTGTAATTACCTATCTGTATGCCCTATTACCCCTTCAGCTTCCTGAATGATCTGGTGTTCATCCAGTTGCAGCTCCAGCTCCTTTCTTTTCAAATCTTTTTATTATTATTATTATTGTTATTATTATTATTATTAAAAATAACACAGGTACATTGCAGTAACAACACTTACAATGCCTCAAAGAAAAGAAATTATCTTAAAGATTGAAAAAATTTTGTGAATAAAAAAACCCTACTAAGCAAGAAAAGTGAGAAAAAGAGAAACACATTGGGGGTACAACCCCAGAGCCATGCGTCATACAAAAAGCTTCTAAAAATAAACATCAAACCAGCAACAAGAAAGAAGGATATATAAAAAAAAAATTTACACTTAGATCGTGGAGGAAATCTATCAGTTAACTGAAATGATAATAACGAGCATATAATATTTTTTAGTAATTATGACACTTAAATATCTAAAATAATCTGTAACTTTAAAAGGAATATTATTATATAGGGACAGATTCATTTAAAGGAAGTAATTCACTTGTACTGAAATTTATTTTATATCGTGAAAAATCTCCAAATTTGTCAAATAATTTTAGCAAAGCAGGAATAGATTCTTCAGGCTTAGATATATATGCCAATAAATCATCAGCTTAAAGAACGATCTTATGCATGGTCTCATTTACAAAAATCCAATGAATATTTTTGGCTTCAGGAAGAGCAATAGCAAGGGGTTCTAATATTAAATTAAATAACAAAGGACTTAATGGACAACCTTGTCTTGTCCCCGAGATAGCTGAAAAAAAGGAGACCTACAGTTATTAGTGACAACAGTAACAATAGGAGCTTTATATATCATTTTAATCTAATTATTAAAATTAATACTAAAACCAAGTTTTTCTAAAACATTGAATAAATATTTCCATTCGAATCGATCAAATGCTTTTTCAGCATCCAAAGATACAATGCATTGTGGAGTTTTAGAAGAGGGTGAATATATAATGTTAAATAGTCTCTGAACATTTGAAAAAAAAATGACCCTTATATAGCCTGTTTGATCTTTAAAAATGATTTTACCCAAAAAACTCTCCGACTGATTGGCCGTTATCTTTGAGAGAATCTTAGCATCAACATTCAATGATGAAATCGGTCTGTATGAGGCAAAATCAGTAGGGTCTTTATCCTTTTTGAGAATTAAAGAAATAGAAGACATAAAAAGCAGAGAGTAAATCACTTTTCACAAAAGAATCTTTAAACATTTCCAACATATATGGAGAAAGCGATTTTCCATTTTTTTAAATAAAATTCTACAGGATAACCACCAAATCCCAGGGATTTACCAGATTGCATTGAAAAAATAGCTTTATGGATTTCAGATTCAGTAATTTGGGCATCAAGAGTCTTTTGATCCTCAGCAGAAATTTTAGGAAAAGCAATCTTTCGTAAAAAAAAAACATTCATTTCAAAAGAATCTACTGGACATTGAGATTTATAAAGTTCAGTATGAAAAATTAGAAAATCTTATTAATTTCTTCATATTCCCGAGTCAGGGTACCATCCTTTCTACAAATTTTCAAAATTTGCCTTTTGGCTCCAGCAGATTTTAATTGAGATACAAGTGGTTTATTATTTTTATCTCCAAACATATAAAATTGTCTCTTTAACTGAAGTAGATAACTTCAATTGGATGAGTTAATAATAGGTTATATTGGGATTGAAGTTCCACCCTTTTTTAAAATAAGTCAATATTAGGGGAAGTCGCATAGATATTATCTAAATCTTTAATTTGTTTTGAAATTTTATCTAATTCTGCTTTAGTCTGTTTTTTTTTTAAAGTTTATCTTAATAAGAAATAATACGACCATGTAAAAAATTATTCTAATTTACTTTATACATGTGCAGAACACATACCAATGCGGGATTATCAAAAATGGCGGTGATGAAGAATACAACTATATAAAAACCACCCAATGGGAAAACACTCCTAACTCTAGACCCACCCACCCTCCCAAAAGCCTGAAAGAAAGGCAAGTGACTAAGATAGAATACAAAGCCATGGGCCGCTCTGTTGGTCTCCTCTCTCCCTCCCCCCAGCCAGCACACAAAAAAATAAAATGACCTTGCAAGAAAGACAGTAACGTCTCAACAAAGGAGAGTATTTACATTCCATCATGTATTAAACAAAAAAAGAACCAAAATAATATAATCTCTTAGAGAGAAAAACCAGCGCCATCTTAAGTTTAGCTTTAAGTCTCTAAGAAAGTACGCTATAATAAAACAGATAAAAATAGGTTAATAGTATATTTAACTGAACTAAATTTACAAAAATATTAATTAGTAATATCATAAGTAACTAAACCCTCCTGGATATATATATATATATATAAAGAAACCCTATTAGTAGGGAAAAAAAGCTACCAACTAGTAAATTAAGAAGCAACAAAAAGAAACATCAAACCAAATATTAGATAAAAGGAACAAATCCTTTTATCCTCTTTCCTCAGTCAAATATATAATTAGCCATTTAAACAGTCAAACTTGAACTGTAAATCTTCTTTCCAAAAAAAATCCAATAGGATGCAATAATGAGCAGGTTTTCTTATCTTCTTTTATTAATCTCTCAATGAAATATCCAAATAACCTTCATATTTCTTCTTTTTGAAATGTGAATAATATACAGATAATCAAACAGCTTTTCAGATAGTTCATTCAGTAGTAGCGTCAGTGACAGTGACAGGTATAGCCTGAACAAAATCCAGTGCGGCTTTTGGGTCAAAGGAAATGCATGGAGAAGAATTAGGAGGAAAAACTTTCATTCTTTTCGGGTAACTCAAAGAGGGAAATAGTTTCTTATCATATGCTTGTTTCATTACCAAAGCAAATCTTGATCTTTGTTCCATTATTCTTTTGGATAATCTTCATAAAAATGGAGCTCAGACTCGTTGAATCTGAAAACTCTCTGTTTTCTTGCCTGTTGCATTATTTGATCTTTAATTTTAAAGTGATGAAAACAAACCAAAATAGATCTTGGCTTGCTTGAATCTTTAAAATTTGAAGTAAACACTCTATGTCTTCTTTCAATAGCAGGCACCTGTGATAAAGTAGTCAGAAATAGAGTATGAAAGAGCTTACCAAACTAAACCCTTAAGTCACCATTTTCAGCTCCTTCTTGCAATCATAAATCTTGCAGTCATCTTGTAATATATAAATTACAACAATTATATAGACATTCACAGCATAGTAAATTCTAAATTGTCCCATTCAGGCCTAATGTTTTAATCAGTGTGGAGAATTCCTTACTCTTGTGAGGTAATGTCTTTCCTGTCAAGGTGGATCACTCTTCTTGGTAAGAGAGTCTCGTAGTTGTAAAACAATCTCAGGTTCTGAAGCCTTATCTGTGATGGTTGTAGGAGTTGACTCTCACATTGCATGAAGTGGTTCTGACCGCTCTGACCATTTTCTTCTCTAACAATTGATGCAATTTCCACTGTGCAGGACAGTGGTCCAGTTCTGCCCTTAATATTTCCAGATACCCACTTTTAATCACCTCTATACTCCTTCACCAGGACTGCTTGTCTAGGAGTGAAACATTGAATCTCCTTGTTTGAGAAGCCCTCAATTTGTCTCAGCTGTATGTCCTGCATAGTCTTTCTCAGTCTGGGTTTGAAGAGATCTAAGCATGACCACAGGGATGACTGAGGAACAGCTTAGTTGGTGTTGATTGTAGATTGTGCTGCATTGAGATGTGCAAGGAGGGAATTGGTGAGATTCTGATTCAGTGTCAGTGTAGTGTGTTCTGCAGACATTACTTGCAGTGCCTTCTTTAGACTCTGGACAAACCTTTCCACCAAGCTACATGTAGCTGGGTAGTAAGGTGAAGATGTAATATGTCTTATTCCATTCATTTTCAACTGACTGAAGCTGTTATGCAACAAACTGTGGTCCATTGCCTAAGTGTTCTGGAACTCTGGTCTTTGAGAAAAGGCTTCTCAGCATATCAACAGTATACAAGGCTGTAGTGGAGGCTATTAGGAAAACTCCTGGCCACTTTGTAGCTATATCCATTGCTACCAAGAAATTTTTGCCAATGAATAGTCTGCAAATTCACATAAATCCTCTGTCAAGGAAATGCAGTCCATTCTCTTGGCATCTTCTGGATGTGTCGGCATAATGAACAGTGCATGGCTAGCTAACTGATTTACTGATCTATCCCAAACACCAGACAAACCTTTGAGCCAATGCTTTGACTTTGACCACACATAGATGATCGGTGATGTAGCACCACCAACACTTTAGCTCTCAGCTTGGATGGTACAACAACACTCAGTCCCCACGTAAGGCAACCCCTGTAAAGGGCAATGTTCATCCAGTGCTTGTAATAATGGGGTAACTGGAATTTCTGCTGCATATTGCAGACGTTTTGAGTTACCATGTAGACCTGACACAGTGTGGGATCCTCCCTGATTTCCCTTTTGATTATCTCTACAATAATAGTGAGAATTTGCAACATATACAACACGCTGGAGCAGCTCAGCAGGTCAGACAGCATCCATGGAAATGAGCAGACAACATTTCGGGCCAAGACCCTTTGTCAGGACAGAGAGTTTTGGCCCAAAACACTGACTGCTCCTTTCCACAGATGCTGCCCGACCTGCTGAGTTCCTCCAAAGTGTTGTATGTGTTGCTTTGACCTCAGCATCTGCAGAGTATTTTGTGTATAGTGAGAATTTTGCTTTGCACTAGGGAGAATACATCAAGAGGAGTGTACTCTTTTGTAAATGTTTCAGTTATTTCTTCTCCAAGGGTAAATGGGACAATCCATTAGCATTTCCATGATTTGTCATCCTCTTTTATTCAATCTTGTAATTGTGTCCTCCAAGAAACAGAGCACATTTTTGCAATCATGATGTTGCTCTTAATGGAACACCCTCCTGTGGAATTAAAATGGACACCTGTTGTTGATGATCAATAGCGAAGGTAAACTCTCTCCCATACAAGTTCTGGTTGAAGCACTTTACTCACCAAACCAAGACTCAAGGCTTCTCTGTCAATCTGTGCATAATTTTTCTCTGCAGCAGTAAGGGAAAGAGATGTAAAGGCTGTGGTGCATTCACTTCCATCACTCAAAACATGTGGCATGACTGCACCTAGACCATAAGGTGGGGCATCACAGGCAAGCTTCACTGGACAATGTGGATCATAATGTGTGAGTACAGTGTCAGATATCACCAATTCCATTACCATTTGGAAAGCCAGCTTGCACATACTCCATTGCCATTTCTTCCTGATCTGTAGTAAGGAGTTCAAGGAGTGGAAAATTGTAGACAGGTTTGGCAGAAACCTGATATAGTAATTGAAAATTCCTAAAAAAGCACCATAACTGTGACATGCTCTTTGACCTTGGGGCATTCACCACTGTATGAAATTTTTGGCACACTTGTGTAATCCTTTTGTTTCTGTGTTGAGGCCACAGTAACTGATGCTTGTTTTAAAGAATTAACACTTGTTGCATCATACTCTGAGCCCATACTCTTCTAACCTTTTTAACATGGTATTGAGATTTTGAAGATGTTCCTTATCATCCTCACCGGTAACAATGATGTATTCCAGGTAACACAGCATGCCCCAACAGCCTTGCAGCAATGGTCCAAAGCTTTCTACCAGGGTTCAGATGCAGATGATACTCAAAAATAAGCCTATTATAGTAATAAAGCACTTTGTGTTGTTTTTATGAAGAGAGACACTTCAGACTTGTCCATCTGTAGGTAGGCCACAGCTAAGTCCACTTGGCTGATGAGTTTTCTTCTGCAAAGGTATGCAAACGCATCCTCTATCCTGGGCAGAAGGCATTGATCTTCTTTCAGTACTAGGTTGATGGTGAATTGAAATCACCACAGATCCTTCTTGGCTACTGGGATCACTGATTTTACTCACGGGCTAAACTGAATCTTGGAAGGAATTCCTTCAGCCTCCATGTGATCCAGCTCACTGGCTAACTTATTATGGATGGTGTAAGGAAACAGATGGATTTTGTAACACTTGGTTGTGGCATTTTTATTTAATGCTATTTTACCCTTAGCATGTTTGAGTTTTCTAGTGCCATCCTGGAACACTCCTGTGGCAACATCATGTACCTTTCTTAATTAATATTCTGTAGACTCTGTTGAAGGGGTTATGGATTGGAAATGATGGATAGATTTCCAAGCAAATTGTAGTTCTCTCAGCCAATCATGCCCCAACAATGCTGGCCCTTCTACTTTTATCACATACAAACCCAAAGTGACTTGCTGGTCTTGCATTTCAATGCCACAATGTCATTCCCACAGGAGTTACCTTTCCTTTAGAATAAAGGCTTAGTTGGATATCTGCAGGCTTCAGTATAGTATACTGTTCAAGTTATTGTTAGGGAATAACCAAGCAGTGTTCAATTCTATTTTAATTCATTTGCTGTTTCCTTCTGGAATAAGCGATATTCGTGGTCTCTTGCTAGTTTTCACATAGTAAATCTCAAGACAACTCAGTCCTGCGTAGGTATTGGTATTAACAGTATTTTTCGCCAGTGCACTTTTTGAAACTGCAACTTGACTTTTTAGCTTTTTCTCTTCCTTGTATAATCCATTTATTTCTGTCCACCCAAAGTTGTGCTTTAGTTAGGATCCATTTTTAAATACTTTCTTGCAAGATTCCATAATTTAAACGCTCTCTTAGTGCATTATTTTGCCCATCACTGAACTCACAATGTCAGTTAATCTCTTCAATTCAACCACACAAGATGAAATGGAGTTCCATTCCTTTTTATTCTGCTTATGAAACCTAAAACATTGCGCATCAACAATGATCTTGATTCAGGTCATTAAGGAAGTTTGGTATGGGCCCACAAATCCTAAGAACTTTCTACGGGGTACAATTGAGAGCATCCTGACTGGCTGCATCACTGCAAACCTCCCGTAATTCCTTCATTCAAGACATTTACAAAGTCAGGTATGTAAAAAGGGCTTGAAGGATCATTAGGGACCTGAGTCACCCCAAACCCAACCTATTCAAGCTGCTACCATCTGGGAAATGGTACCGCAGCATAAAATCCAGGACCAACAGGCTCTGGGACAGCTTCTTCCACCAGGCCATCAGACTAATTAACTTACACTGATTTGAGTGTATTTCTTTGTTACATTGACTGTTCTATTCATTATAAATTACTATGATTCCACATTGCACATTTAGACAGAGACATAACGTAAAGATTTTTACTCCTCATGTATGTGAAGAATGTAAGATATAAAGTTAATTAAATTCAAATGTTTCTGCATTACTCTCATGATATCAGTTCATTTCAGCTGGATTGTTTACAGCAGTCAAACTTCTAAGCAAACTATATCCCCTTTAACCAACTCAATCAGCAACTGGCACTCGTTTCTCATTGACTATTTCACTTGCTTTAAAACATTGCTCAATTCACTCAGTACTCAACAGCCAGTTATCTTTCATTGAATTGAGCAATTATTTTTCTGATATAGCCAATCACTTCTGCTTGCTTTTTCTTCATTTATTATTATTGCCCAGTACTCACTATTTATGTATCAGTGAAATTTGTCTGTTTTCTGCTTTTTTAAAAAAAATTGACTGTCTTTCTCACCTTCCAAAGATTAAAAAATAAATGTGCTGTATGTTTCTTAAAACTTGAATATCTTTCTACCCATCAACAGGTAGATAGTCATCTTAGGTTCATTTAGAACCTTATTCCCACTGTTATGTTTGTAAAGCTAACGAATAAAGCTAATCAATCAAAAAATATGGATCAAGAGGTATATGTGTACTTCATTTCTTACTTATGAAGTGGAGGCATCATTTTGTGTGCCATTCACATACTATTTTACATATAATCCCTAATGAATTACGTAAGTGACAAATATATTTACAACATTACTGAAATCTTACAGTCATAACAGAGCTGGCTGAGTTTACAACTTCTTGCAGCTTTTTCCAATCCTGTGCAGTAACCCTCCATACCAAATAGTGATGCAACCAGTTACCACAACAGTAATGATGATAATCAGACAAACATATTTTCATTATATTTTATCAGAAAAAGCCTCTATTTTTTCCATTTTAGAAAGACAGCTTGCAAACACTTCCCGAACAACCCAACATATAGAACACAGGACATACAATAGAACAGTACAGGCCCTTCAGCCCAAAACATTGTGCTGAAACATTATCCTACTCTAAGATCAATCTAAACCTCCATTCCACGTCGTCCTTGTCTTCTTTTTCCTATGTACCTATACTGTATAAGAATCTCTTAACTATTCCTCATATATCTGCCTCTACCACTAACCCCAGTGCACTTAACACTATCTGTGTGAAATTGCTAAAAATCAATTAGGCAAATTGTATACAGATTGAGTGAATCTAAGGTTATCAAAGCAATTTGAAACCAACCAAGAAACAATAAGCATGAACAAAAGCACCAGGCAAAACATGAGGAGAAAGCATCATATATTGATAAGAGATGTGTGATGGAGATACAATCAAACTGTATGTAAACAACCTACCCCTGACTTATCCCCTACACATTCCTCCAATTACTTTAAAAGTATATCCACTCATATTAATCATTACCACCCTGTGAAAAGGATTTTGCCTGATCACTCTAATTATATCTCTCATCATCTTATACACTTCTATCCAGTTGCCTCTTATTCTCCTCCCATCCATCATATGGCATCCACTCTGAGATCTGCTCTCAATTGCCCTAACTGTGATGCAACATGTATACTTGGATTTTCAGAAGGCCTTTGACAAGATACCACACATGAGGCTGCTATGAGCCCATGATATTAAAGAAGGATTCTAGCATGGATAAAGCAGTGGGAATAAAGGTGGCTGGTAACTAGTGATGTTCCACAGGAGTCTTTGTTGGGACCGAAGTTTTTTACATTAAATGACAATGATTTGGATGATGGAATTGATGGCTTTGTTGCAAAGATTGTAGACAATATGAAGGAAGGTAGATTTGAGGAAGTAGAGACAATACAGGACTTAGACAGATTAAGAAAACGGGCAAAGAAATGTCAAATGGAATACAGTGTCGGGAAGTGTATGGTCGTGCACTTTGGTAGAAGAAATGAAAGGGTTAACTATTTTCTAAATGAAGAAAAAATACAAAAACGTAGGTGCAAAGGGACTTGTGAGTCCTTATGCAGGATTCCCTGAAGGGTAGCTTGCAGGTTGAAACTATGGAAGAAGGCAAATGTAATGTTAGCATTTATTTCAAGAGGGCTAGAATATAAATCAAAAACGTAATGTTGAGGCTTTAGAAAGCACTGGTGAGGCTTCACTTGGACTATTGTGAACAGGTTTGGGTGCCTTATCTTAGAAAGGATGTGCTGAAACTGGAGAGGGTTCAAAAAAGGTTCACAAGAATGATTCCAGGATTGAGTGGCTTGTCATATAAAGAGTGTTTGATGGCTCTGGGCCTGCATTCTCTAGAATTCAGAAGAATGAGGGGTGTTCTCATTGAAACATATCGAATAATGAAAGGCCTTGATAGAGTGGATATGGAGAAGATGTTTTCTATAATGGGAGAGTCTCAGACCAGAGGATACAGCCTCAGAATAGAGGGGTGTCCTTTTAGAACGGACGTGAGGACGAATTGCTTTAGCCAGAAAATTGTTGCCCCAGACAGCTGTTGAGGCCGAGTCTTTATGTATATTTAAGGCAAAGATTGATAGATTCTTGACTGGTCAGGGCAAGAAGGAATATTGGGGAAGGCAGGACATTAGGGCTAAAAGGAAAATTGGATCAGCAATGATGAAATTGTGGAGAAGGCTCAATGGACCAAATGG
Organism: Hypanus sabinus; assembly: GCF_030144855.1. NCBI lineage: Eukaryota > Metazoa > Chordata > Chondrichthyes > Myliobatiformes > Dasyatidae > Hypanus > Hypanus sabinus. Next base: position 40,189,036 of record NC_082719.1, on the reverse strand, counting down.
CCTAATTCTGCTCTTAGGTCTTAAGGTCCTATGGAATTTGGAAAATAAGTTTAATAAAGCAGTTCCACATATTTATAAAGTAAGAAAATACAGGGAATACTCAACAATTCAGGTAGCATTTGATCTGTGTTAGTGAAACTCAGTTCATGTTTTAAGTCTTCACTTTTCTGACTTTATTTCTGATTTCCAGCATCTGAAGTTTAATTATTATTTTCACATCTCAGCGGCACGGCACAGGAGGCACTCTGTTGTTCGGGGTTGACCGTGGATGCCACATCCTAGCCTTCAGTGCCATCAGTCTGTACACAACTCAAAATGCAGGCCAGGGCAGTATGATATGGAGAGCAAGCTATTACTCATGAAGAAAGTTCTCCCTTCACCACACAGCTGATGAATCCAAAGGAACAACAGAGTCTAATGCAGTTTGGCACCAGACTCATCACGGGAATTGCCAATCCTCAACGTAGGACTGCCTTAGGGACTCCAGCTCCAGATTTTTCCTAGGGATTTACTCCTGAAGTAGTAGAGCTGCAAGGCAGCAGAGGCTTGAGATCAGTTTTCTTTCTCTGAGATGACTTGCCAATCATAGCTAACAAGCCCCATCAGTCCAGAGCAATTGCTTTTAAAATACCATTAAACCATTTTTGTCTTTTCAGCTATTAGTAGAAGCAGTTCCATTGGGCTTAGTAGCTAAGCCATACTTGAAAGCAAGGAACTAGACTTGGTTGTCCGAGGCTATTTGAAATGCACATGATTGGGAGCATTTAATAGGTAGTGGGAGGTCATCTCCACAGCCCAATCTAGCCCCCCCCCCCCCCAGCTATGACAACCTTAAGGAACTTGCAGTGCACAAGTGAGGAGGAATAAGTAGTTGGAGATGTGAGAATGTAAACTGGGAACTGTTAGGCAGAGTACCAAGTAAGTTTTCCAAAGCTCCATTGCCATACATATGTGCTTATTACAAGATAACATTAATTAATGCAATCACTTAAGTCTTTCCAAATTATCATCATGTCATAAGAGTCCCTTATCTCTCATTTGCAATATTGTAGCCTACTGAGGAAAAATATCTGAAGGAAATAAGAAAGTTCACACACTCCTTCATGGTGTTATTTTTCTTGTGGATTTCTTGCAGCAATATCCAAAGATTAATCATTAATTTTCTGAGTCTACAAAATGATCCCATAGAGTTTGCAAAGTAATAGGACACCTGGGAGGGCAACACTGAAAATGTTATGGCAAGCAGCCAGAGATCGCAGTCCATGTAGGTACCAATGACAATAGACAATAGACAGTAGGTGCAGGAGTAGGCCATTCAGCCCTTCTAGCCAGCACTGCCATTCACTGTGATCATGGCTGATCATACACAATCAGTACGCCGTTCCTGCCCTCTCCCCATATCCCTTGACCCCCACTATCTATAAGAGTTCTATCTAACTCTCTCTTGAATGCATCCAGAGACTTGGCCTCCACTGCCTTCTGGGGCAGAGCATTCCACATATCCACCACTCTTTGGGTGAAAAAGATTTTCCACATCTCTGTTCTAAATGGCCTTCTTAAACTGTGCCCTCTAGTTCTGGACGCACCCATCAGCGGGAACATGCTTCCTGCCTCCAGTGTGTCCAATCCCTTAATAATCTTATATGTTTCAATCAGATCCCCTCTCATCCTTCTAAATTCATAGAAGGTAGGAAGAGTAATGAGCTTCTTCAAAGTGAGTTCATAGAGTTAGATACTATGTTAAAGGGCAGGAGCTCCAGGGTTGTAAAACTCTCCAGGCCAGAAATAGGAAGATCATACAGTTTAAATTATGGCTAAAGAGTTCATGAAGGAGGGAGTGTGTCAGCTTTTTGGATCATTGGGCCTTCTTTTAGGGAAGGTGGGACCTGTACTGAAGAGAAAGTATGCACCTGAACCGGAGGGGAACTAATATCCTAGTGAGAGGATTTGCTAGTGCCAGACAAATAATGGAGAGATTATGGAGACGGTTGTTGTCAAGACCTCAAACAGAGCAAGGAATCAAAAGGTTGAGCTAGATATGACTAATGTCCTGAGCAGTATATATTTCAATGCAAGAAGTATTGTAGAAAAGGCAGATGAGCTTAGGTGTGGAACAACATATGGCATTTTGACATTGCAGTCATTAGTGAGATGGTTACAGGAGGGACTGGCAGCTTGATATTCTGGGGTTCCATTGCATCAGGTGCAACAGAATGGGAGGGATTAAAAGAGGAGGAGGGTGTTATTAGTCAGGGAAAATAACAAGCCAGTGCTCAGTCAGTACAGACTAGAGAACATGTTTAGTGAGGCTTTATGGGTGGAACTGAGAAATAAGAAAGGTATGAGCACATCAATGGGACTATATCATAGACCACCAAGTAGTCTGAGAGATTTGGAAGAATAGATTTATAGAGAGATCACAAACTGTTGCAAGAAACATAAGATTGTTATAGTAGGTGATTGTAACTTTTCATATATTGACTGTAAAAAGTCTAGTTGAGCTAGAGTTCATCAAAAGTCCCAGTGAGAGTGTACAATATTTGATCTCCTATTAGGAAATGAGACAGGGGTGAGGTGACAGAAGTTTGTATTGCGGAACACTTTACGTCTAATAATTATAATGCCATTAATTTCAAAGTAAATTTAGGAAAAAATAGTTCTGGTCCACAGGTTGAGATTCTAAATTGATGTAAGGTCAGTTTTGATGGTATCATAAATGATCTGGCAAGTCTGGATTGGGACAGGCCATTTACTGGCAAAGGTGTACTTGGAAAGGGGGAGGCCTTCAAAGGTGAAATTTCTGAGAGTACAAAGCCTGTATGTGTGTGCCTGTCAGAATGAAAAGTAAAGATTAACAGGTGTAGGGAACCTTGGCTTTCAAGAGATGTTGAGGCCCTGCTTAAGAAAAAAATAAGAAGATGCATGGCATGTGTAGGTAAGTAGGAACAAATTAGGTACTTATGGATTATAGAAAATGCAAAAGAACGCTTAAGAAAGATATCAGGAGAGCTAACAGAAGATGTGAGGTTGCCCGAGAAGTCAAGGTGAGGGAGAATCCTAAAAGGGTTCCGCAGATATGTTAAGGACAAAGGACTACAAAGGGCAAAACTGTTTTTCTGGAAGATCAGAATACATTCATGGAACTAAGAGAGATGGGGGAGTTCTTAAACGGAGTTTTTTGTATCTGACCTACTCAGAAGATGGACAGAGAGTCTATAGAAGCAAAGCAGCCAAAAACTCATGGACCACATACTAATTACAGAGGAGGAGGCTCTTGCTTTCTTGAGGTATATTACAGTGGATAAATACCTAGAGACTGAAAAGGTGCTCCCTTGGACCCTGTGGAAGGCGAATGCAAAAATTGCAGGAGCCCTGGCAGAGATATTTAAGCATCCTTAGGTTCTAGAGGATTGGAGGATAGCCTATCTTATTCTGCTGTTTAAGAAAAGTGTTAAAAATAAACCAGGAAATTATTGGTTGGTGAACTTGACACCAGTATTGGGAAAGTTATTGGAAGATATCCTGTGGGGCCGGATATATGAGTATTTGGATAGACCGGAACTGATTTGGGATAGTCAGCATGGCTTGGTGTGTGATAAGTCATGTCTAACCAATCTTACTGAGTTTTTTTGTTGAAATTACTAGGAAAGTTGATGAAAGCATGACAGTTGATGTTGTCTCCATGGACTTCATCAAGACTTAAATCATCCAAACCTTGCATCAGTCCTTGCTCTTGGACCTGGGCCCTGCCACTTCGATACACTCCTGGGCATGAGCCTTGCTGCCTTGATTTGGACTGTACCCAACTTTTACAATTCGCTCAGTGCTTAAATTGATCGATCCTCAGGTCTTTCCTTGCTGTTGGGTCCAGGATCCACCTCGACTTTGCCTCATTTCCCTTGTCTACTTTGTTCTGCTGCAACAAATTGCCTCCATCTCCGCTCCAGCAATGGCCATATATTGAATCATTTCCTGCTGTATGGTCTGGACCACACCATGTCACAACTATCCTGCACCTTCGAGACTTCATTTCACACTGCAAGAATGCCAGATCATACAGGCAGTTCTAAAGCTCAACTCTGATGGGAAGGTTACAGGCTATTGCTTGCGGTAATTGTTTACCAGAAAAAAAGTGTTGTAAGTAAAGTATTTAGCTTTTTTCTTTATTTTCTTTGTCACCAGCAAGAAGTCACCGAGCTTCACCAGTGTAATCTTAAATCATGTGATGAGTTAAGGGTTGAAGTTGAAAAGTTTAAGAGGAACATGATGGGAAACCTCTTCACTCAGAGGGCCATGAGAGTGTGAAATGAGCTGCCAGCACAAGTGGTGCATGTGGGCTCAATTTCAGCATTTAAGAAAAGTTTGGATTGGTACATTGATAGCAGGGGTATGGAGGGCTATGCTCAGGGTGCAGTTTGATGGAACTGTACAGTTTAAATGATTCGGCATGGACTAGATGGGCTGAAGGGCCTGTTTCTGATCTGTACTTTTCTATTACTCTATGACTTAATCTGTGTATGAAATAGTACCAATTAGCTTTGTGAATGGCTGCAATACCACATTATTCTGATGCTTTTCCCAGACCACAAAATATGCAAATCTGCTCAACTGGCATCACTTAAGAGATGACAAGACACCCTAAAGCAATCATCTGTATTTGTATCTGATACCTCTCTTTGGCTGAGAACTTTCATACTCCCATAAGTTGAATTTCAAAACAAAAAACAATTAAAAAAAATGCTGGAGGTACTGAAAGGATTTGGCAGCATCTACGGAGAAAGAAGCAAGATCTAACATTGCAGGTCAGTGGTCCTTCATCACGGTAAACACAACATTATTAGCAAAGTGAAACATTATCTCTCCAGTGATACTGTCTAACATGTAGGGAACTTCCAACTGAGAACTTGCACATTCTATCCCTGCAAGGTGGAATGATGTCATGAAAATTTGGTGTCCACAGAAAATAAAAATGAAGCGTAAATGTGATGAATACTGTATATAAATGATTAATTATGCTGTATCTGAAATATTGACAGCCTGCCGGTCTTACACTTTAATTAAGGTAAATGCATTTGGAAAGCATCAGATTTGACTGAACACATTATTGTCATTTCGGAAAGTCTGTGACTCAGCATAAGACGTGGAACCTTTCCAAAACTTGTTCCAGATCATTGAACATTCCATCAAGACGCTGTTAATTTGGTCTATGGTTTCTGACTGAAGGACTTGTTCAGTTTAATGCTATTATTTGGATTCGTGTAAGTCAAATGTTCAAAAGAAACTCCACAGGAAAAGAAATCTATCAATAGGAAGTTAAGTTGTTTCAATCAATTCCCTTCCTTTAGAAGGGAAAGAATGAGCAGCAGAAATAAGGACCAGCTTCAGGAAGTGGACTTGATCCTAAGTGAAGAAAGAATTTCACAAGACTTCCTTAATGAGAAGATACCAGAGGGACTACAGGAGGTAGGGGAATGGGGAAAATGCATCGGTCACTTGCAATTGCAGAAATGGTGTAAGAATATTTACCAGATGAAATCAACTTTCTTCATTCAGTTTCATTGATCCTTTAAGCTCTGTTGCAGATAATTTCTTCGGCAGTTTGAATGGGACACAACTGTGCAAGCACATGATGCTCAGCCTGTGAGGCAGCGGGAGAGTTTAAAAAGTGAGCAGATTAATGGAGCGGGCATCGGAGGAACGGGCGATGGAGTAGTGGGACACAGAGTAGGAAGGCTTTGGCTCGAGATGCTTCGGTGAGCAGAGGCCGAGGACGAGCTTGCTCCCAGTGAGGTAAGGCTGGGTAAGCTCCTTTAATTAATCTAATTAGCTTAGAAGTAGGTAATGGAGGCAGTAGTTAGGACAGTCGGGTGCTTCGTTTACAGTATGTGGGAAGTCAGGGTGAGCACAATTCTCCCTGATGACTACACCTGTAAAAGGTGCATCCAGCTGCAGCTCCTGACAAACTGTGTTAGGGAACTGGAGCTGGAGCTGGATGAACTTCGGATCATTCATGAGGCAGAGGCAGAAATAGACACGAGTTTCAGGGAGATAGTCACCCCTAAAAGTCAGGAGACAGGTAACTGGGTGACTGTCAGGAGAGGGAAGAGGAATAGACAGAAAGAGCAGAGCACCCCTGTGGCCGTTCACATCAACAACAAGTATACCATTTTGGTTACTGTTGGTGGGGATGACCTACCAGGGACAAGTTGCAGTGGTCGTATCTCTAGCACTGAGACTGGACTCTCAGCTCAGAAGGGAAAGAGGGAAAGAGGAGTACAGTAGTGATAGGGGATTCAATAGTTAGGGGGACAGATAAGAGGTTCCGTAGGAGAGATCGAGAATCCTGGATGGTCTGTTGCCTCCCTGGTGCCAGGGTCCGCGATATCTTGGATCTAGTTCTCCGTATTCTCAAGAGGGAGGGTGAGCAGCCAGATGTCGTGGTCCATGTAGGGACCAATGACGTGGATAGGAAAAAGGAGGAGGTCCTGCAAAGAGAGTTTAAGGAGTTAGGTGCAAAGTTGAAGGACAGGACCTCCAGGGTTGCAATCTCAGGATTGCTGCCCAAGCCATGTGCTAGTGAGGCTAGAAATAGGAAGCTAATGCAGATAAATATGTGGCCAAGGAGTTGGTGCAGGAGGGAGGGCTTCATGTTTCTGGACAACTGGGCCTTGTTCCAGGGAAGGTGGGATCTGTTACAACGTGATGAGTTGCACCTGAACTGGAGGGGGACTAACATCCTTGCATGAAGGTTTGCTAGCGCTGCTCCGGGGGAGGGGGGGGGTTAAACTAGAGTTGCAGTGGGAGGGGAACCAGAGTGTTAGAGCAGATAGTGAGGTGGAGGAGGATAAAGGTCATGAGAGAACTACAAGTATAGTGCATGGAGTAAAGCCAGATCTAACATATAAAGAGGCTTTTAGAAAAGAGAAGCAGAATAAAGGGTAAAGGTAATAAGATAGAAGGGCTAAAGTGTGTGTACTTCAATACAAGAAGCATCAGGAACAAAGGTAATGAACTGAGCGCTTGGATACATACATGGAATTATGATGTAGTGGCCATTACAGAGACTTGGCTGGCACAAGGGCAGGAATAGATTCTCAATATTCCTGGATTTCAGTGTTTAAAAAGGCATAGAGAGGGGGGAAAAGGGGGAGGAGGGGTAGCATTACTGGTCAGGGATACTATTACAGCTACAGAAAGTATAGGTAATGTAGCAGGATCCTCTTTTGAGTCAGTATGTGTGGAAGTCAGGAACAGGAAGGGAGCAATTACTCTATTGGGAGTATTCCATAGGCCCCCTGGTAGCAGCAGAGATACCAAGGAGCAGATTGGGAGGCAGATTTTGGAAAGGTGCAGAAATAACAGGGTTGTTATCATGGGTGACTTTAAATTCCCTAATATTGATTGGCACTTGATTAGTTCCAAGGGTTTAGATGGGGCAGAGTTTGTTAAGTGTGTCCAGGACGGACTCCTGTCACAGTATGTTGATAGGTCGATTAGGGGGAATGCCACACTAGATCTAGTATTAGGTAATGACCAGGGGCAGGTCACAGATCTCTCAGTAGCTGAGCATCTGGGAGACAGTGATCACCACTCCCTGGCCTTTAGCATTATCATGAAAAAGGATAGAATCAGAGAGGACAGGAAAATTTTTAATTGGGGAAGGGAAAATTATGAAGCTATAAGGCTAGAACTTGCGAGTGTGAATTGGGATGATGTTTTTGCAGGAAAATGTACTATGGACATGTGGTCGATGTTTAGGGATCTCTTGTAGGATGTTAGGGATAAATTTGTCCCAGTGAGGAAGATAAAGAATGGTAGGGTGAAGGAACCATGGGTGACAAGTGAAGTGGAAAATCTAGTCAGGTGGAAGAAGGCAGCACACATGATGTTTAGGAAGCAAGGATCAGATGGAAGAATGAAAAGATGACAGGAGTGAAGGTAGGACTGTTTAGAGATAAAGGTGGGAAGATGTGCCTGGAGGCTGTAGAAGTGAACGAGGTACTCAATGAATGAGAGGGAACTTGATGACGGTGAGGACAATATGAGTGAGATTGAAGTTCTGGAGCATGTTGATATTAATTGAGAGGAGGTGTTGGAGTTGTTAAAATACATTAGGACAGGTTAGTCCCTGGGGCCTGATGGAATATTCCCCAGGCTGCTCCACAAGGTGAGGGAAGAGATTGCTGAGCCTCTGGACATCTTTATGTCCTCATTGTCCACGGGAATGGTACCGGAGGACTGGAGGGAAGTGAATGTTGTCCTCTTGTTCAAAAAAGGTAGTAGGGATAATAGACCAGTGAGCCTTACATCTGTGGTGGGAAAGCTATTGGAAAAGATTCTTAGAGATAGGATCTAAGGGCATTTAGAGAATCATGTTCTGATCAGGGCAGTCAGCATGGCTTTGTGAAGGGCAGAATATGTCCAACAAGCCTGTTAGAGTTCTTCGAGGCGGTGACCAGGCATACAGATGAGGGTAGTGCAGTAGATGTGATCTACATGGATTTTAGTAAGGCATTTAATAAGGTTCCACAAGGTAGGTTTATTCAGAAGGTTAGAAGGCATGGGATCCAGGGAAGTTTGGTCAGGTGGATTCAGAAATGGCTTGCCTGCAGAAAGCAGAGGGGCGTGGTGGAGGGAGTACATTTGGATTGGAGGGTTGAGACTAGTGGTGTCCCACAAGGATCGGTTCTGGGACCTCTACTTTTTGTAATTTTTATTAACAACTTGGATATGGGTTTATAAAGGTGGGTTGGCAAGATTGCAGATGACACAAAGGTTGGTGGTGTTGTGGATAGTGTAGAGGATTGTTGAAGATTGCAGAGGGACATTGATAGGATGCAGAAGTGGGCTGAGAAGTGGCAGATGGATTTCAACCTGGAGAAGTGTGAGGTGGTACACTTTGGAAGGACAAACTCCCAGGCAGAGTACAAAGGAAATGGCAGGATACTTGGTAGTGTGGAGAAGCAGAGGGTTCTGAGGGTACACGTCCACAGATCCCTGAAAGTTGCCTCACAGGCAGTTCGGATAGTTAAGAAAGCTTATGGGGTGTTAGCATTCATAAGTCGAGGGATAGAGTTTAAGAGTTGCGGGGTAATGATGCAGCTCCATAAAACTCTGGTTAGGCCACACTTGGAGTACTGTGTCCAGTTCTGGTCGCCTCTCTATAGGAAGGATGTGTAAGCATTGGAAAGGGTACAGAGGAGATTTACCAGGATGCTGCCTGGTTTAGAGAGTGTACATTATGATCAAAGATTAAGGGAGCTAGGACTTTATTCTTTGGTGAGGAGGGAATAGATAGAGTGGACAGCCAGCGCCTCTTCCCCAGGGCACCACTGCTCAATACAAGAGTGCATAGCTTTAAGGTAAGGGGTGGGAAGTTCAAGGAGGATATTGGAGGAAGGTTTTTTACTCAGAGAGTGGTTGGTGCATGGAATGCACTGCCTGAGTCAGTGGTGGAGGCAGATACACTGGTGAAATTTAAGGGACTACTAGACAGGTATATGGAGGGATTTAAGGTGGGGGCATATATGGGAGGCAGGGTTTATGAATCGGTATAACACAACATTGTGGGCTGAAGGGCCTGTACTGTGATGTACTATTCTATTCTATTCTATTCTATTCTATTCTATCCTTTAATCACAATCTAAAATATTGGAAAGATTTAAGAATTATCAACAAATGTACTCTATTGATAAAACAATTAATAGCCAGTATCTTTACAGTTGTGCCTTCAATAGAAATTTTCTAACTGGAATATTCTTCCCATATTAGTCAGCAACTAATCACATGAAACTATACTTAAAGAAGAAACAGTATTAAAGGAGCATTGATTGTCCTCAAAACAATATTACGGATAACATTGATATTACAAGGTCCTCTTTACAACTTTGATTTATACAGCAGCTTTAACATTGCAGAATATTGTGAACTGCTTCAATTGTGAAAACACAATTTGACAAAGAGGAATTGTGATGACATATGTCCAAAAATAAAAAATTTTCATCTTCCCTCATATACAAATTTGACCAAGGCTGTTTTTGTAGCTATTTTTGGTTGTTGGGGAGTAAGCTTGCCAAAGCTCATAGTGTGCAACATGGCATGAATTTAAGAGGTAGTCTTGATGGATTAGTATCTCATTCCATCTCCTTCATGTTTGCCTTGTGAAACTTGTTCTGGTTAATTGCATGAATTTAAAGATGATCTTATCTAAAGCATGAATTTTGGAAAGCTATCATTATGAGCATGAAATACTGTTATCTGGTTAGTCTTTAAACATAAAGACAAATGAAGGCCCTACAGTCAATAGAAAGTTAGCTAAACTTTTATTTGCATGAGAGACACACTTTCTAAGCTCTTCACCTTTTGCCCTACGGCTTCATTAAACAACGTCATAAGAAATGAATTTGCAGGATGTTTGTTGATTCTATAAAGGAAAGTCCTATCAACAGACCTTTGCTCAACCTTAAAGTGACTCTTTTGGCCTTAAGATAATGGAGTACACGATGGCTCAAGCTTTGTTTATTAGAAAGATCCCAATATAAATACAGCTCAGCTGGAAAAATGGAAATTGCAGAGATCGGTCACTATAAGTCAGGAAAGAGATGAAAGATTTTAATTTCCTGAAGCATCAAGGTCATCCTCTGATCATATTGCTGGAGCTTTTGTTTGTACACATATGTGCAGATTTTAAAGCATGCCTCCTCTCCTCAGTCATCAACCTTAGAAATCATTGTTTTACTTTAAAGAGCAGCCACTTGAATCTTTGTGCTATATCTCTCACAAAGAAAAAATATTAGAAGGCATTTTGCAGTAAAATAATGGATGTCAGGTCACAGCAAGGTTAGGTCGTTTACTGATACTTACTACCAATGTAGCAAACCAGATTCACTATTACCCTCTCCATTCCGGTCTGTCTCATAATCTCCCACAGCTCATCTCTTCTTTAAAGATGTAAAGACAGTAATTCATACCAGCAGAGATGAGATTACTATGGGATGTAGGAAATTTTCATTCGGTGCCCTAGCCCCTTTAAAGTCTGGGCAATTGAAATTCATAAGCAAAGATGAATAGAAACAGAGAACATATACTTTGTCAAGCAGGGATACTTCTAACACATGCTACACATGAAAATCCTCTCGCATCCACTGTCAAATAGGTGTTTAAACAATAATGCGACACACTGCGTTTTTGCTAATACTTGTATTGTCTCATTTATACCTTATTTTGCATTTATGTGTTCATGGACATTAAATGGTTTCTGTAGCCAGCACTTCCCAGGATTCACTTGCAAATTGCTCTTATTTGAATAGCAGCAGCAGGCCCAGCTCCCTGCATCTAAATTTATCTACCGACTGGTTCACAGTTGTCCAGTCCAAAAAGCTTTCATTTGTTCCACGACGGGAGCACAAAGTGTGAGATTCAAAGCAAAAATGGAAAAGGCATATTTTAACTTTAAAGGAGAGGAACAATTTGTACAGTCCAAGTGTATAAGTGTGGCTGGTAGAATGGGTATGTTTGCTTTTTGTTAAATGTAGCATGAGACATAGTTTCAAGAGAAGAGAGGGTTTTTTTGGTCATTGATTGCTGAACAGAGGAAGCTAATGTCTCTACTATCTCTAAAGAAAGCACCTTATCCTTATTCATTGACTGTCACAGATTATTTTGTCACACTCTGTACAGGTCCTCATGGAATATCCCTCCAAATGCAACCGCGCTGTCTGCTGCCAGACAGCAGAAACAATAATCCACTAGGATCACGCAAGATACTTGACGGAAGAGTACTCTAGGGCACTCCTGAATTGTCCAAGCACCAGAATTGTTTAACAATTAGCCTGGCTGAAGGGAAGTCCTTGTCTTACCAGCATTCCCCTAGTGCATCAGGATGGTACACTGATTCTGTCAACAATCATGATGGCAGATACATGTAATTCCCCAGAAGGAACTTGCTGCAGTTCCTCAATGATTCAAGAGAATGTCACTGACAAGTTGAAAGTACATTACAGATGTGTTATGTTCCACAAACTTCCAGAGGCTTATAGAGGAGGGCTTAGGTGTATTGCTTCCTTCTATTAAAAATACATTTGCTTGTGCAAGTAGGATAGCACAGATTGACATAGATATGATCTGTCTGCATAACATTGTGAAACCTGATTCTCTGCAGGGGGACAACCATAAATGTTCTACAACCAATCTTAACACCCAATGATTAGTAACAAGTACATTCCTTTCACTTTGAATTCAATGTAATCATTTGGAGACTGTGTTGCTGAAGGGTAACTCTTGTTTCACTTGGAGGCTATGGCAATGTCCCTGAAGCTGATGGTCAGTCTCTCTAAATTCAAAATATCAGAAGTTTTTTTTTATTTTATTAAGGTTATATGACCTGAGAAGTATTTGCCTCTGGTTGTCTGAAATGGCAAACTGCACAGGCTCATTGCTTGTTAGCCTGGTAGAACTGCATCTACAGATATTCATAGATTTAGGAATATATTACTGTAATTGACTCTTTGGTGTGTGTCCTCTACTTACAAAGCCATTTTTGTTATAACAAATGATGTACTGCTCTCCACTCAATGGAATTCATTGTACCCATTTATCCATGATATATTTCACGAAATTTGATTTTAAAATAAAAAAAAAGTTTTTTCTGGAACAGTTCCTTTTCATAAAACTCAGTACTGGTTGATCAAACATTTCCATAATTCATTTTGGAAAGATCAAAACAATATGCTTTTTACTTGTCTCCTTCACAAACTCAATTTACTATTCATGTATCTCCATGACGGATATTTTCATCTAAATCTCTTAAGACCAACCTAGAGGATTCACAATTTAAGATCTGAGCCATGATGAGTTTCATGTCATATATGCATAACATCCTCCAGACAATTTTCTACAATGCCATTCTTGCCTTAGATCCCTTGCCTTTGAAATACCACCTGTTCCTTCCTTATTCCTGGCTTAATCTTTTCACATTTGTTCCAATTGTCCTAATTCACACCAACTTTTGCTCACTCATTATCCCTGTTCATTCATCCATACTGGTCCTAAATTAACAAGTAATGTTTAGATCGTCACATTCTCTTTTATTGTGCCATTTGTATGCAATCAGAGAATCGCAGAACTTCATGAAGGATTCCAGCAGGTGAAACTTCCAATCTATTTGGCTGCATGGAAACCAATGGCCAAATATGATTCTACTGAAAATATTCTGGAATCTTGTGGGAGAATCTGCACATGTACTCTTGCCAGATCAGATCAGAAATGTTTCAAAGGAGAATTTGCAATTCAGAGAACGAAAGGTGAAAATATTGTGGCGAGCATTTGGTCCATAATGACAGATGAGGGAGCTTGTAAACTCAACAACTGTTTTATTGTGATAAACACAAAGCAGACTGGGCACTCTGACCCAGAGAATGAACCCAGCCAGTCTCACACAAATGGGGGAGGTAACCATCACACACCCTGGTTACAGTTAGGGTGACCCACAAATACACAAGCAAATAACTGTATAACCCAAGCTAAAATGTGCCAATAAATGAACTGGAACTTCCCACCATAATCCCACAAAAGCACTTTAACACAAGAACAATAAACAATGTTGGTCATTAGAAATGCAGGGGAGGGCTGTCGACTATGACCCCCCCCCCCAGAGTGTCACATTACATTATTAATTATTTGTATTTGCAGTGATGTTTTCAATTATTTACGTGTTTTAAGTCCTTTAGCTGATCGTTTTTATATTTTCAAGATTAACATTCTATTGTTAAAATTTTAAAAGTTTGTAAATGCTTCTACGTATTGCATATTTTCAGCTTTGACACTCATTTGCATTTACCATCCACTTGAAGGTTAAAGATTAGCCTTATTAGTCGCATGTGCTTTGAAACATCAAAACAGTAAAATGCATTGATTGCATCAACATATTCTAAGGCTGGTGTGAGCTTGCTGCCATGCTTCCAACACAAATGTAGTATGCCAACACCTTACTAACCCTAACCCGTATGTGGGAGGAAACCAGAGCACTTGAAGGAAATCCAGGTGTCTCAGGGAATTGAATCCTGATCTTCTGATTATTGGTGTCATAAAACATTAAACTAACCGATATGTAAATATTAGCTTTTGATTCCTCTTACCAAAGTGCAAAGCATTGTAGATTTGTAGTTGGACAGATCGCAGACTTTCTCCGAGCATGAGTCATGAGTGCATTGGGAGTTTGTAGGGGCTGAGAATACAGCTTTGTGGGAGGATAATCATGACTGGAAATCATGTGGTGGTTTCTAGTAATTGGCGTATTGATGATCTTGTCGTATATGGAGATGTTATTCACCTTGTAGGAGAGATAAGGGAGAACCTGAACAGTATAAAAGTAAGGTCCAAGGCCTGGATTGTGAGCAGTGCCAAGTAACCATGTTATCCTCTTCATGTTTCACCAAAACATTGGGGCTCTTGCGATGGAGGCGGGGGGGGGGATGTGGAGAGCTGCGGAGTGGAGAGATAAGTTTGATAGGTTAAATATATATACATAAACAGTGCTGCTTGTTGTTGAATGCTGATATCACTGTAGATTGCATGCAGCCTTGAACTTGAGGTATTTGTGGAGAATCAAATAAAGAAATGTAACTTTTGTTCATTTACCTGAGTTAAATGAGATTTGTAGCTGTGTTTAAGAGTTAAATTAGATTTGTGGCTAACAGTTAATTAAATTACTTGAGTTGCTTTGTTCTTTTAGTTAAAAGTTAAGCAAACTTACTTAATTGAACTATTTATCATGACTCTGTTGCTGGAGAGGAATCAGAATAAACCTGAGCTCAGTTTTGAGACGTAAGGCAATGGAGGGAATTGTAAAGAAGGGCATAAGTATTTAAATCAAGGTATCATGTAGATGGAAATCAATATACACTCAGTAGCCACTTTGTTAGGTACCTGCCTGTGAATGCAAATATATAATCAACCAATCTTATAGCAACAAAGCAATGCATAAAAGCAACAGACATGGTCAAGAAGTTCAGTTGTTGTTCAGACCAAGCATTACAATGCGGAAAAAATCCAAGTGACTTTGATTGTGGAATGATTGTTGATGCCAGACAGGGTAGTTAATATCTCAGAAAACTGTTGATTCTCCTGAGATTTTCACATACCACAGTCTCTGCTATCTACAGAGGATGGTGCGTAAAACAAAAGAATCATCCAATCAGTGGCAGTCCAGGAACAAAAATGTCTTGTTAATGAGAGCTGTCAGGGAGAATGTCAAGACTTTTTCAGGCTGACTAGAAAATGACAGAAACTCAAATAACCACACATTACAACAGTGGTGTGCCAATGGGCATCTCTGAAGGTACAACATGTTGAAGCTTGAAGTGGTTGGGGTACAGAGGCAGAAAACCAAGAACATACATGCAGTGTCCACTTTATTAGGTACAGGAGGTGGCTAAGATTTTAGAACTCCTAAATTTCCTTTGGTATTTCCTCACCACAATGAATCCAGGAAAATAGCTACTACCATTCTGTCATGTGGATAGTTGGGCAGATTGATCTGTTATTCTGAATATCATGCCACAGCTATTATCTGAAAGTAAGATCCTTGCAAACACTAATGCACCTCTATCACTGTGTGGTTACTTACTCTAGGTATTTTCTATGAAAAAGCAATGTAGAATACACTTTGTGAGGATTCTCAAGCTCTGGTGAGTAGGGAAGTTAACTTATATCACATAAGTGGTTTATATTGTGAGTTTCATTCAAATACCATGCATCAAACTAGTTTTACAGCTTTGATATCAATTCTAAAATGGAATTCTTTCAAAAGATTAAGCAGTAATTCTCCATGATATCATAAGTTTAGCAGGCAATTAAAAAATCATAGGCTTTCTCGATGGCTACTTTTGAAAAGTATTAATAATTGGCTTGAAAAGTTGCTCCTTAATCCCCAACCTACATGATTCCAGAAACTGAATGAGAAGGGCATCTGTAAATGATGGATCTCTGGAGATCTCTATTTCTGTGCAGTCAATGGTTATCAATGCATTGCTTGCAGCTTAACCATGTCAGCACAAACTTGGTTCCATTTATTAAAGAAGTCACAAATTGTGCAGAGAATACTTCTGCTCCCAGCCCAGTTTCTCAAAGTAATGATGAATAGTGGTGAGACTTGGAGATACAGAATATGAAAAAGTGAAGGTTGCATGTCCCATATATTTCTTATTCTTGTTGGCTTATTAAGCTTTATTTGGTATTGTCTACACTCCTAGACTTGAAAGAAACCATCAAATACTGCAAAGAGACTATCTATATTGCATAACATGTTTGCATCCTTGCTAACAATCTTATAATGTGAAAACCATAACACAGTCTAGCAAAAGCACTCAATTTCTGGTAAGGCATCACTCCAGTTTTACATAACATTAACCAGCATTGCCTAAAGAAGCTGAAGTGTTAAGTTGCTGCTGAATTTTTAATTGGACTCCAACACTGTTGCTGTTCTTTATGTTAGACTGATAAGGGACGGGTTTTGTTCTCCTGGCCTGCCAATCATTATATGCAGGAGCAGGTCAGTGGAATTCTGAAGAGATCAGTGACACAAGGACAGAAATCATTCAATCTGCAGACGCTGGAAACCTGAAATAAAATAGAAAATACTGGAAGCATTCAGCAAGTCATTTGTGAAACAGAGTTTGTGTTTCAGATTTAAGGTCCATCATCAGAAGTAGGAAAAGAATGAAAGTAAGCTAAGGTAAAGTCACAGAGGTGGTTGGGGATTGGTGAACAGAATAAAGGGAATGGATGTTCCTGATAAGGGGAAGCCATGGTTGTCATGGAGATAGGCTATAAATAACATTTTCTGGGGTCTGTTGGAGCAAATTTGAACAAAGGAACATAAAAGTCAGGAAATGCAGGGCTGCAAAAGACCTGTTAGAAAAACTAACTTGTAACAGATGGTTTGCTAGCTCTGATAAGCACATAGAAAGTGTGTTAGCGTAAGTTGCAGAACAGAACTCAGTAGGCCCTAAACTGGCCTCAAAATTAAATGAATTACAACCTTGCAGTAGGCCGCATTGCACCAGTGCAGAAGGCCACAGGTGACACTGGCTGAGAGATGGAGAACTGTGGCAGACCTACGTGCTCTACAAAGCAAACACAGAACCTGCAGTTCACCAGATAGGAAATAAAGCATGTGAATCGCTGTTATGACTGAAAAGACTAAGGGTACATGGATGCTGAGAAGAGAAGAGGTAAGAGATCAAGAGCTGCATCTTCTGTGGTTACATGGGAGAGTCCCATAAGAATGACAGTGGATAATGGAGGCAGGAAAGTAGACCAGGTAGCCATTAAATAACCAGCCTTTACTGAACTCTAAACAAGATAATAGCGGGTACATTTTATATTGACTGATTCCTTGTATTTAACTGAGCTTATGTGCCTTGTGATTATTAGAGAGAGATTTACATATCCCAACTTTAGAAATATTCTAGCTATACTTTATTTGAAGTTGATAAAGTTCAGTTCACTAAATTTCCTTCATGTTCCTTGCCTCTATTAATAAAACTTAGAATTCCACTAACCTCTAGAGCAACCATTTAAATTTTTTACACCATCTTCAATGAAATTTTTACATATTCCTCTCGTTCCCTATTTCTGCCTTATTGGTACTTTATCCTTCCATTTTTTCCTACAAGTATCTCAAAATTCTAGTATAAAATTTCATGAGCCAATTGCTTAAATACTTAACATAGAAACATAGAAAACCTACAGCACAATACAGGCCCTTTGGCCCACAAAGTTGTGCCGAAAATGTCCCTACCTTAAAAATTACCAGGGCTACCCATAGTCCTCTATTTTTACGGTCCATGTACTTATCCATGAGTCTCTTAAAAGACCCTATCGTATCCGCCTCCACCACCATTGTCGGCAGCCCATTCCATGCACTCACCACTCTCTGCATAAAAAACTTATCCCTGCCATCTCTTCTGTACCTCCTTCCAAGCACCTTAAACCTGTGCCCTCTTGCGTTAGCCATTTTAGCCCTGGGAAAAAGCCTCTGACTATCCACATGATCAATGCCTCTCATCATCTTGTATACCTCTATCAGGTCTCCTCTCATCCTCCATCACTCTAAGGAGAAAAAGTCTAGTTTACTCTACCTGTTTTCATAAGGCATGCCACCCTTTGGTCTACATTATTAATTACTTTACTGTCCTCATTATTTTTCTCACATTCATGCCACCACCAATGTGATTTTATTCTTATTGAAATATCATCAGTAAAACAACTGTTCAGTGCTATTTTCATCTTCCTTTTCTTCAGTGAGATTTATATCCGCACTGCACTATTCCTTTATTCTCAAGGGATTTAATTTTGTGAACAAGCCTATTCTGTGATACTTCATCAAACTCTTCTTGAAAATCTGTATCAACTCATCAACTATGCTGCTTGGTTCTCTAATGAATTATGAACCTGGCATTTATCATAAGCCACCTTTTTCTGTCTCCCTAAACTCTATATAATCAGTCATACATGAGCATTGTGTAGAATTTCTTTCGTTCTCTCCATCAACTCTCATGGGAGTGCCTCTTCTCTGCACCAGAACTATTTCTCATTTGAAGGCTTTCACTTAACCAATTATCTTTTTCATGACTGCTGATTATTAACTTCAGTCCACATGAACCAGACTGCATTGCAATTGACTGAAATTACTCCTCCTTTATTTAAATATTTTGATGGCTCATTTCTAAACCTAATGATATTATGTTGATATTTTCCAAAATTTAATCATACTCTAATTATTGCACTTTATTCTCCAGATCTAGATCCAGCACTGCTTCCTTTCTCATGGGACTAGAATGCATTCATGAAAAAAATAACACCTTTGTATGCATTTCAGGAATTCATTCTTTCAATGATCTTTAGTCACAAAATTATATCAGAATAATTGAAGTCCCAATATTATTAGTATTACATCTAGAAACATCCTGTAATCTATCTATTGACTGATTTTCAAGGACATCGTCATCTCAAGCCATACTTATTGCTTATTTATTTATTATTATTATTTCTTTGTTTTATTTCTTTTTGTATTTACAAAGTCTTCAGTCTTTTACTAATGGGTTGCCTGTTGTGTTGTACTGTCTTTCATTGATTCTGTTATGGTTATTGGATTTATTGAGTGTGCTCACAAGAAAATGAATCTCAAGTTTGTACATGGTGACATACATGTAATTTGATGATAAATTTAATTTGAAATTTAATTTGAATATTTACCTCTTGATTTCCATACTTCAATCTGGTGCCTTACAGGATATTCTCATTCTGAATGCCGATGTGCGGCTGACCAGCATTCGTTGAATCTTCTGTAATGAGCATCATGAATTTTGTCTTAGCTCGGGGAATGAAAACCTGTTCAAACAGCACTAACTATACAGTCAATGCATCAAGTGCAGTTTTATAAATGTCTTTCAAATGTTTTTGTTGCATCGGCTGCAGATTCACAGTTTTATTGTTCATATCTGGGAAGAAGGTAAAAGAGCAAAGGATCTCGGAAATCAGTCCTGAGGCCAACCATTGTTTTGTCATGAGCAAACTCAATGATTTGCTGTGAACTGGATGTAGCAGATCAGTCATCTGTCAGCAGTGGGCTGAGTGCGCAGCCCTGAGGAACGCCAGTGCTCAGCATGATGGAGCTAGAAATGTTTCTGCCAAAACCGACTGACTGTAGTCTTTCTTCAAGAAGTCCAAGATCTTGTTACAAAGAGAAGGGGTGAGACCCATCAAGGACAGTTCACCCACCAACCTCTGAAGAATGATCGTATTGGATTCTGAACTGGAATCAAAAACAATAAGTATCAATTTTTCTTCTCCCTCTCAAAATACAGGGAGAATTCTATCAAATTATGATCACTACTTCCTAAGAATTCCATTACCTTAGCTCCCTAATCAAATCTAGTTCATAACATAACGTCCAATTTAGAATTACCTTTCCCCATTGGGTTCAACAATAAGCTGCTCCTAAAAGCTATCTCACCAACATTCTACAAATTCCCTCTTTTGGGATCCAGCACCAACCTGATTTTCCCTATCTACCTGCATATTGAAATCTCTGATTATTACCAAAACATTGTCCTTTTTGCTTGCCTTTTTTATCTCATGTTGTAATTTGTATCCCACTTCCTGGCTACTGTTCAGAGGCATTTGTATAACACCCAGCATAGTCCTTTTACCTTTGCAGTTTCTGAACTCTACCCAGTTGGATTCTACATCTACTGATCCTATGTCACCTCTTTCTAAGGGATTGTTTTTTTTTCATGTTTTTTACCAACAGAGCCACCCACCCTCTCTGCCCACCTGCCAATCCTTTTGATACAATGTGTGTCTTTGGATATTAAGCTGCCAACTATGATCTTCTTCCTGCCATGACTCAGCGCTGCCCACAACATTGTACCTGCCAGCTTTTATCTCCGCTACAAGATAATTTACCTCTTTCAGGATACTGCGTGCATTCAGATATAACACCAACAGTCCTGTATTCATCACTCTTTTCAATTTTCTCCCAATGTTACATTTCAACTCATCTTACAGACTGCAATTTTGCCCTGTCCTTCCTCATAGTCTCACTACACACTGTATCTACTTGTGTCCCATCTCAGCCCTATAACTTCAGTTCCTATCCCCCTGTCAGATTACTTTAAACCCTCCCCGACTGCTTTAGCAAACCTGCCTGCAATGATACTGATGCTCCTGAGGTTCTGGTGTAACCAGTCATTTTTGAACAAATTATACCTTCTCCAGAGGGGATTCTAATGATTGAGAAATCTGAAAAGATAGCCCCTGCACAGAAAGCTCAGCCATGCATTAATCTGCCAAACTATCCTATTCTTACCTTCACTGATGCATGGCATGCAACCCTGGCTAACCCTGGATGTCCTGCTTTTCAGCTTTCTGCCTAACTCTCCATATTCCTTCTTCTGGACCTCCTCCCTCTATGTACCTATACCATTGTTACCGATAGGTATCATGACTTCTGGCTGCTCACTCTCCCTCTTTAGAATCCTGTGGACCCGGTCCTTGACATTCCTGACCCTGGCACCTGGGAGTAACATACCATCTGGGTGTCTCTTTCATATCAACAGACTCTCCTGCCTGCTTCTCTAAATATGAAATATCCCCTCTCAGTACTGCCTTCCTCTTTCCCTCCCCCTATCCCTTCTGAGCCACAGAGCCTGGCTCACTACCAGAGACTCGGTTGCTGCAGGTCATCCCTCCACCCCCAGTAGCAGAATCCAAAGCAATGTACTTATTATTGAGGGAAACAGCTACAATGGTACTCTGCTTGGGTACCTATTCCCTTTCTCTCTCTAGACAGTCACTCAGATACATGCCTCCTGTGATATAGAGGTGAGTACCTCTCTGCTGCTCCTATTTATCACCTCCTCATTCTCCCGTATGAGCTGAAGGTCATCGAGCTGCAGCTCCAGTTCCTTAACACAATATCTAAATCACTGCAACTCAATGCATTTCATGCAAGCGTAGTCATCAGGGAGACAGGAGGTCTCCCAGAATTCTCACATCTCACACAGAGGACATACTACTAACTCTGTACCCTATCTCAGTGCACTAGCTATGCAATAATAGTCAAAGAGAGAGAAGCAAACTTGCTAGAAACTCACTTAGAATCTCCACTTTCATTCCCCCAAGCATGTTGAGCCAAAGCCTGACCACTCTAACACTGTCCACTCCACAAAGGCGGCTCTTACAATGGCTGTTTCGCTTACTCTTTCTTTTTAATGCATTTTGCCAAGTACCTAATAGATTATGATAATATTATGATGAAAGTCCTGAATGGCTCCAAGCTCTTTCGAAACCTCACGCTGCCTCACCAACAAAAACTGCTCAAGGTGGTTACAACCTGCAGAAAAGTCACAAACTGCTCCAAACTCTTTTTAAACCCCATGCTGCCTCACCAACAAAAACTGCTCAAGGTGGTTACAACCTGCAGAAAAGTCACAAACTGCTCCAAACTCTTTTTAAACCCCATGCTGCCTCACCAACAAAAACTGCTCAAGGTGGTTACAACCTGCAGAAAAGTCACAAACTGCTCCAAACTCTTTTTAAACCCCACGCTGCCTCACCAACAAAAACTGCTCAAGGTGGTTACAACCTGCAGAAAAGTCACAAACTGCTCCAAACTCTTTTTAAACCCCATGCTGCCTCACCAACAAAAGATTGCTCATAATGATTGTAGCTCATCATTTTCTTAAGAGATTATCTCTTTTATGTTTCAGAAATATGATTTTGGTTTAATAATCCCTTTTCCAATTTATCATTTATGAATTATAGCTCATTATTGTATTTTTCATTCAATGTTGGTTTCCCGTGCTTGGTTAATTTTAATTTTATGCCCTTTGATCTGATGAATTGCTCTGATTATTTCTGTTTCCTCTTACCCCGTGGTTTAAATTACTCTGAATCTCTTTCTCTCTCTGCACTGATTACCACACTGCAATTTCCAATAGCATGTTTAGCCCGATGTTTAGTAGATTCATCTAATTTTCACCAATGTTTTGCTTAAAGTTTAATGTAGCATATAGTCATAGATGCACTTTCTGTGTATGACTTTGCAATGTACACCAGGAAACTTCAATTTTCACCATTTATCCACCGCTGTTTGGAACTACTTAAACTATCTCTCTTCAATTTCAATTTTTTAAAATCCAATTTGTAAATGATATTTCTAAATTGAATAACCACCAGACTCCCTGACCTGCAGAGCCCCACATTTGTCTCAAAGCTATTATGTATGGACGGTTTATGTCACTCATGAGGGCTTGAAATCGTAAGTGGAACTGTTTGAGAGGTTTGAACAGAATGGTTTCCTGAACTAACTATTGTTTTTTAAATTATAACCGTGTGATATATATAAAAACCTAGCGCAAAACACACGCAGTGGTGGAGGAACTCAGCAGGGCAGGCAGCATTTATTCAAATGAATAACCATTCAACGTTTTGGGCTGAAACTTCTCTTCAGGACTGGAAAGGAAGGGGAAGGTGCCAGAATAAAAAGGTGGCAGGAGGAACAGGAGGACTAACTGGAAGCCAAAGGGAAGAAGGAAGGGCAACAGAAGAGACAATAGGCAGGGTGGGGAGAAGAAGTAAGAGGCTAGAGTGGGGAATAGAAAAAGAAGAAAGGTGGAGGGAAAAAAATACCGTAGGGAGAAACCTATGTTCACGCCATCAGGTTTGAGACTACCTAGAATGAATATGACGTGTTCCTCCTCCAACCTGAGCATTGCCTCATCAGGGCAAAAGAGGTGGCCATGGACCAACATGTTGGAATGAGAGAAACTTCTAATGTCTGATTGGTTAAGCGTTGTTAGAAACTGGATATTGAATATTATGTTCAAAATAGTTATTAAATTATCAGCTCAAGAAATATAACCTTCTGGGTACAAATACACAAAAGTGAATTGCATTAAATACAGTGCCTTGTAAAAGTATTTAGCCAACAACCATTTGTTCACCTAAGTGAGTATTACAACCAGGGATTTTGATCAATTTAACTGAAAATTTCTATTTGTGAATCACGTACTCGAATTTTCACAGTAGAGCCCAAAAAAAACATAGAAAATTGTAAGCCTGAAAAACAAAAAAATTCCAAAACTGAAATGTCAGCAGTTCAAAATTATTTGTCCCCCTTTGCTAAGTACTTAGTTTAACAACCTCTTGCAGCTATTACAGCCAGTAGTCTTTTTGGATAAGTATCTACTAGCTTTACACAATGTAAGGGAGCAAGATTTGCACAATGCTCCTTGTAAAATTGCTCAAGCTGTTCCAGGTTAGTTGAGAAGTGGTGGTGGACAGCAATCTTGAGGTCATACCAGACATGTTTGATTAGGTCTGACTGGGCCACACAAGGGCATCAGTTTTCTTCAATTGAAGCCACTCTATGATTACTCTGGCAGTGTGCTTTCAGCAGGTCACCATACTATAGTACTGCTGAGAGACAAATTTCCTTGCCAGTTTAAGCCTTCTGGCAGTGGATAGCAGGTTATTATCCAGGATCTTTCTGTATTTAACAATATTCAACTTTCCATTCATCCTGACCAGATTTCCAGTCCCTGCTGCTAAAAAGCATCCCCATAGAATTCTTACCATACTTTACAGTAGGGATGGTGTTGCCTGGCTGATGTGCAGTAATAGATTTATACTCTATATACTGCTTAATGTTGAGGCCAAAATGTTCCACTTTACTCTCATCTGACCTTCTTCCACATCTTTACTGGATCTTCTAAGTGATACTTTGCAAAGTCTTTATGGGCAAGGACATCCTTTTTTTTTCAGCCAGGACTTCTTCCTGGCCAGTCTTCCATAAATACACTTCTTGTGCATGGCCTTAGAATTTCATCTCCTATTGCAGCCATTGTCTACAGGAGCTCACTAAGAGTGACTGCTGCCATCACAATAGCTTCTCTTTACAAGTGCCATTCTTCTCCGACGACTAAGTTTAGAGTGGTGGGCTGATTTAAGCAGTGTGGATATAGTTTAATATATTTTCCACTTTTTCACAATGGACTGCATTGAGATCCTAGGTATGTTCTATGCCTTTGAGATAGTCTTCTACCCTTCTATAGATTTATGCTTCTCTATTATCATTTCCCCGATTTGTCTTGAACTCTCTTTTGACTTCATTTTGGTTTGATCTGTTGAAAATCTATCATAATGTTGGACCTTACAGAGAGAGAGGGTATTTATTCTTATGTATTAATTGAAAACTGGTGATCCCCAATTCTCTACATCAATGAATTGTGTATATATTGCATCTGTTGAAAGTTAGCATAGTAATTACAAAGGAGATGAATGCTTTTTCAGCCTCACAGTTTTTAATTTTGGTGAATTCTTGACAGACTTTTGAATTTTTCTTTAGATTTGACATGATACACAATGTTTAGTAGATTTGCTCAAAAATCCTACTTCAGTATATATTAAATTTAATAAATGAAACAGTAAAATATGAAATTAGTTATGGGAACTGAAAATTGGTATACATCATGCAAATTCAAATATAGTGGATTCTGGTTAATTTGGCCATTGGTTAATCAGAATAGCCACTTATTTGGAAAAATTCTTAAAGAACAAAAACTAATCAAGAAAATAGCCAGGATTTACTTTTTTAAAAAAATTTGAAATACTACGCCATTTAAGTAGAACAGGAGATTGAAGACTTGGAGGATGCAATTGTTGAAATCATTGTATGAAAACACCAATACGCAAAATATGAAGTCAAAGAAGGTGATGAAGATAACACATCTGAACTTGAGCTGGTGACTACCCAGGACACCAGGAAATTTATTAAGTTACAATACTGCTTCATGCAGGAAAGCAATAAATGCAGTCTGTTAGCTGTACAAGGTGTCAGCGTGGATTTTGTTCATTTACAATCCATCAAAAAGACATGGCAGTGTACACTGGATGACTTCCTCCATTGATAACTATTGGAAACCAACACACAGTTTTATACAACTGTTGTAGTATTGGTAGCCTACTAATATGTACTGTATTTTATTTAAATTCATAATTTGTTACTCAGTGAAACAGTGGTTTGTTTGTTTTTTGTACCTTTTTAGTTATTTCCATGAAACTTTGGCTAATTGGGGCAGCCACTTAATTGAGCTGAAATGTACTGATGTGTCCCAATTAATTGGCATCCAGTGTTCTAGAAAATTTGTAGTTAAGTTTCTTTGAAAAGGAAATGTGATTTCTTCATGTTTGGCCAGAAGCATATTTCAGCATGTAGGCAAATGTGTTATCAGAGATTGCTAAGAATGGCCCTTATGCAGTATGTCATCACACATAACTAACTCAATGTATTTTATATTTATACCAATTAAAGTGCTCCTATGTTAACATGCCCTTGGTTCTGCAGGGAATGTGAAAGAAAGTTTCCAGTCATTTATTATGCTTACATTTAGCCACATTTACCCTTTAATGTTTGTGCTGCCATTTGCGGTCATTGGAAATCCCACCCAGACAGCACAGCACCCAATACAGGGAAGCTGGAAGCTAAAGAACAGGGACAACCTCTGAACTGCTAGATTACTATATATTTTCTGATATACAGCCTAAATTATAATCTTTATCAATGTCATTCACAGTAGGGAAAATATGGTTGAAATAATACTTAAAATTTATAGAAAAAAAGAAAAATAAGTTCAAATTTCTAACAAAAACTTTAATGGATGGTTCTCTATATTTAAAACTAAAGTGAATTTTCAATGCTAGAGAGGTTGTTTGGCAACAGTTAAATCTTAGAGAAGTGTTAAGGGTTCATATGCTGGAGTAAGCAGTTCTTACATACTGCTAGTGTATTTAATAGCGATCTACCACGAAGGTCTACTGGGGCTCACAACATTCTAGTGGTGTTCCCTCTCCATTACTTTTCTTTGCTATTCCTAGAACTTTGATTAATAGAAGATTTTTGAACAACACGAGGAAACACAACAGGAAAGCCAATTATAAAACTAGCAGACAAAGTTGCTTTTGGTATAACTCTTGCGTCAAATTCCTCAAATCTGTATTCCTTCATATATCTTTTTGTCAGCTTCCATCTCAGACATGTATACTCCTATTCCTGGAGGCAGGTTTTCAATCTTTAATGTTTACTTGCAAGAAATCTGGGGAGCAATTTTACAGGCACTAGCCTTTAGGACTATTAATAGAATAGCAATCCATTTGTGGCAAATGATTCAGAAATGTTATAATTCACTTGTCTGCCTCCCAGTGGCTGCATGAAATTCATTGTTAGCAAAGTGCAGCAGGCAGGTTATTGCTGAATTGTTGCCACAACCATTTGCCATTTTGACAATTACAAAGAGCAACTGCACTGATTCTTGTCTCCCTTTGGGGACCTATGACTCAAAGGATTGAGGGTCAGTAGATTGGGAATGCAGAGTAGAATGAGGGAAATTTCTTTCTAGTTTAGCTCCCAGCTGGTAGACTAGGGTTTATGTAGGTGTATAAGATGATGAGAAACATTGATCACGTGGATAGTCAGAGGCTTTTTCCTAGGGCTGAAATGACTAACATGAGAGGGCACAGTTTTAAGCTGCTTGGAAGTAGGTACAGAGGAAATGTCAGGGGTAAGTTTTTTACACAGAGAGTGGCGAGTGTGTGGAATGGGCTGCCGGCGATGGTGGTGGAGACGGATACAATAGAGTCTTTTAAGATACTCCTGGATAGGTAAACGGAGCTCAGAAAAATAGAGGACTATGGGTAACCCGAGGCAATTTCTAAAGTAAGTACATGTTCAGCACAGCATTGTGGGCTGAAGGGCCTGTATCTTGCTGTAGGTTTTCTATGTTTCTATGTGAGTTACTTATAAATAAAGTTCAGATCATGAAGGGAGCAAAGAAGTCAGAAGTCCAGACCAGGCAATCAGAAATCACAGCCAGTGGGATGAGTTACAGGGCAATAGAGGCATGGTGAAGTTAAAACAGAAAGTAATAAATACTAGACTGAAAGTGTTATATTTGAATGCACGCAGCATAAGAAATAAAATGGATGATCTTGAAATTCAGTTACAGATTGGCAGGTATGATGTTGTGGCCATCTCTGAAACTTGACTAAAGGAGGGCTACCATTGGGAGCTGATAGTCTAAGGATATACGGTGTATCAGAAAGATAGGGTAGTAGGCAGAGGGGGTGGTGTGACCCTGTGAATAAGAAATAATACTAAATCATTAGAAATGGATGACATAGGATTGGAAGGTTTAGAGTCTCTATAGATTGAGTTAAGAAATGACATGGGTAAAAGGACCCTAATGGCAGTTGTATACAGGCCTCCAAACAGCAGCCAGAATGTTGATTACAAATTACAGCAGGAGATAGAAAGGCGTGTCAGAAGGGCAATGCCATGCTTATCATTGGGGATTTTAACATGAAAGTGGATTGGGAAAACCAGACTAGTAATGGATCACAAGAAAGAGAGTTTGTAGAATGTCTAAGAGATGGCTTTTTAGAACAACTCATTGTTGAGCCCACTAGGGGATCAGCTGTGCTGGATGGGGTGTTGTGCAATGATCCGGGGGTGATGGGAGAGCCTAAGGTTATGGAACCCTTAGGGAACAGTGATCACAATGTGATCGAGTTCACTTTGAAATTTGAGAAGGAGAAACTAAATTCCAATGTTCCAGTATTTCAGTGGAATAAAGGAAATTACAATGGAATGAGAGGGGAACTGGCCAAGGTTGACTGGAAAGGGACACTAGCAGGAAGGACAGCAGAGCAGCAATGGCTGGAGTTTCTGTGAAAAATGATGGAAGTGCAAGCCAGATACTGTATATTCCAAATAAGAAGAAATTTTCGAATGGAAGAAGGACTCTACCGTGGCTGACAAGTGAAGTCAGAGCCAAAGTAAAAGCAAAAGAGAAGGCATACAGAAAATCCAAAGCTAGGTAGAAGACAGAGGATTGGGAAGCTTTTAAAAACCTGCAGAATGAAACTAACAAGGTTATTAGGAAGGATAAAATGAATTATGAAAGGAAGCTGTCGATTAATATATTAATATCAAAGAAGATACTAAAAGCTTTTTTAAGTATATAAAGGGTAAAAGAGAGTTGAGGGTAGATAGAGAACCAATAGAAAATGACACTGGAGATATTGTAATGAGAGATGCGGAGATGGCAGAGGAACTGAATGTGTATTTTGCAACAGTCTTCACAGTGGAAGACATCTGCAGTACACCGGACATTCAAGAGTGTCAGGAAAGTGAAGTATGTGCAGTGAAAGTTATGACTGAAAAGGTGCTCAGGAAACTTAATGGTCTGAGGGCGGATAAATCTCTGGACCTGATGGATTGCACCCTCAGGTTCTGAAGGAGGTAGCTGAAAAGATGGTGGATGCATTAATAATGATCTTTCAAGAATCGGTAGATTCTGCCATTCTACAGGATGACTGGAACATTTTAAATATTACTCTGCTATTTAAGAAGGGTGGGAGGCAGCAGAAAGGAAACTATAGACCTGTTCGCTTGACATTAGTGGCTGGGAAGTTGATGGAATCCTTTGTTAGGGATGAGATAACAGGATACCTGGAGGAACATGACAAGATAGGACAAAGTCAGCATGGTTTCCTGAAAGGAAAATCCTGCCTGGCTAACCTACTGTAATTTTTGAGGAAATTACAAGCAGGGTAGACAAAGGAGATGCAGCAGATGTGGTGTACTTGGATTTTCAGAAGGCCTTTGACATGGTGCCACACATGAGGCTGCTTAGTACAATAAGATCCCATGGAATTACAGGGGAGTTACTAGCTTGGGTGGAGCATTGGCTGATCGGCAGAAAACTGACAGTGGGAGTAAAGGGATCCTATTCTGGCTACCGCCAGTTACCAGTGAAGTTTCACAGGGGTCGGAGCTGGGATCGCTGCTTTTTATGATGTATGTCAATGATTTGGACTATGGGATTAATAGATTTGTGGCTAAATTTGCCAATGATACAAAAACAGGTGAAGGAGTGGGTAGTGTTGAGGAAACAGGGAGCCTGCAGAGAGACTTATATAGATTAGGGGAATGAGCAAAGAAGTGGCAAATGAAATACAACGTTGGAAAGTGTATGGTCATGCACTTTGGTGGAAGAAATAAATTGGCAGACTATTAATTAGATGGGGAGAGAATTCAAAATGCAGAGGTGCAAAGGTACTTGGGTGTCATTGTGCAGGATACCCTAAATTGATCATAATAGACATGGCAGACCAATTGAATAACTACTTTGGTTCTGCCTTCACCAAGGAGGACATAAATAATCTTCCAGAAATAGTAAGACACCAAGGGTCAAGTGAGACAGAGGAACTGAGGGAAATACATGTTAGTAGGGAAGTGGTGTTAGGTAAATTGAAGGGATTAAAGGCAGATAAATCCCCAGGGCCAGATGGTCTGCATCCCAGAGTGCTTAAGGAAGTAGCCCAAGAAATAGTGGATGCATTAGTGATAATTTTTCAAATCTCCTTAGATTCTGGATTAGTTCCTGAGGATTGGAGGGTGGCTAATGTAACCCCGCTTTTTAAAAAAGGAGGGAGAGAGAAACCGGGGAATTATAGACCGGTTAGTTTGACATCGGTGGTGGGGAAAATGCTAGATTTGGTTATCAAAGATCTGATAACAGCTCATTTGGAAAGACGTGAAATCATCGGACAAAGTCAGCGTGGATTTGTGAAAGGAAAATCATGTCTGACAAATCTTGTAGAATTTTTTGAAGATGTAACTAGTAGAGTGGATAGGGGAGAGCCAGTGGATGTGGTATACTTAGATTTTCAAAAGGCTTTTGACAAGGTCCCACACAGGAGATTAGTGTGCAAACTTAAAGCACGCGGTATTGGGGGTATGGTATTGATCTGGATACAGAATTGGTTGGCAGACAGGAAGCAAAGAATGGGAGTAAATGGGACCTTTTCAGAATGGCAGGCAGTGACTAGTGGGGTACCACAAGGCTCCGTGCTGGGACCCCAGTTGTTTACAATATATATTAATGATTTAGACGAGGGAATTAAATGCAGCATCTCCAAGTTTGCGGATGACACGAAGCTGGGCGGCAGTGTTAGCTGTGAGGAGGATGCTAAGAGGATGCAGGCTGACTTGGATAGGTTAGGTGAGTGGGCAAATTCATGGCAGATGCAATTTAATGTGGATAAATGTGAGGTTATCCACTTTGGTTGCAAGTACAGGAAAACAGATTATTATCTGAACGGTGGCCGATTAGGAAAAGGGGAGATGCAACGAGACCTGGGTGTCATTGTACACCAGTCATTGAAGGTGGGCATGCAGGTACAGTAGGCGGTGAAAAAGGCAAATGGTATGTTGGTATTCATAGTAAAGGATTTTAGTACAGGAGCAGGGAGGTTCTACTGCAGTTGTACAAAGCCTTGTTGAGACTGCACCTAGAATTTTGTGTGCAGTTTTGGTCCCCTAATCTGAGGAAAGATATTCTTGCCATAGAGGGAGTATGGAGAAGGTTCACTAGATTGATTCCTGGGATGGCAGGACTTTCATATGAAGAAAGACTGGATCGACTAGGCTTATACACACTGGAATTTAGAAGATTGAGGAGGGATCTTATTGAAACATATAAAATTCTAAAGGGATTGGACAGGCTAGATGCAGGAAGATTGTTTCCAATTATAGGGAAGTCCAGAACGAGGGGTCACAGCTTAAGGATAAAGGGGAAGCCTTTTAGGACCGAGATGAGAAAAAAACTTCTTCACACAGAGAGTGGTGAATCTGTGGAATTCTCTGCCACAGGAAACAGTTGAGGCTGGTTCATTGGCTATATTTAAGAGGAAGTTAGATATGGCCCTTGTGGCTAAAGGGATCAGGGAGTATGAAGAGAAAGTAGTTACAGGGTTCTGAGTTGGATGATCAGCCATGATCATACTGAATGGCGGTGCAGGCTCAAAGGGCCGAATGGCCTACTCCTGCACCTATTTGCTATATCTATGTTTCTAAAGGTTAACCTCCAGGTTGAGTCAGTTATGAAGAAGGTGAATGCAATGTTGGCATTCATTTCTAGAGATATAGAATATAAGAGCAGGGATGTGATGTTGAGGCTCTATAAGGCATGCATAAGACACACTTAGAGTATTGTGTGCAGTTTTGGGTTTCTTATTTTAGAAAGGATATACTGACATTGGATAGGGTTCGGAGAGAGTTCAGAGAAGATTCCCGAGAATATTTCCAGGAATGAAAGGGTTATGCTATGAGGAGGGTCTGGCAGCCCTTGGACTCTATTTTCTTAAGTTCAGGAGGACAAGAAGGGATCTCATAGGAACATTCTGAATGTTAAAAGGCCTGAACAGATTAAATATGGCAAAGTTATTTCCCATGGTAGGGGAGTCTAGGACAAGAGGGCATGACTTCAGGATTGAAGAATATCCATTTAGAACAGAGATGCAGAGAATTAACTTTAGGCAAAGGGTGGTAAATCTGTGGAATTTTTTGTAATGAGGCCAAGTTATTGGGTGCATTTAAGGCAGATATAGATAGGTTCTTGATTAGCCAGGGCATCAAAAGGTATGGGGAGAAGGCAGGGGAGTGCAGATGACTGGAAAAATTGGATCAGACCATGATTGAATGGTGGAGCAGACTCAATAGGCTGAATATTTCCGCTCCTATATCTTATGGTCTTAAGAGTAATGTTCATACTCAGAGGCATTCTTGAAATACATATTTTCAATTAATGTAATATATATATAATTGCTCTCAGAACATATTTTGGATTTGTGATCAAAATGCCAAAAATGTTAATATCCTGTCTATTTTCCAAAGAGAATGGCAGGATATTAATAAAGTTTCCACAATTTGGGATAGGTGAAATATATGCTACTTTCTTAAGGACTTACTGCATGACAGTTGGAACTATTTTTAAAATTACGAATTAAGATCATCAGCCTAGAAATTTTCATCTTTTATTTCTCCTCAGCTACTGTCTGATGCATTGTCCATTTCCAACACTTTCTGTTTTATTGTGGATAAGCAATGAATGTTCTCCTCCTTCCGTAAAAAGTGAAACCTGTTCTCTATGATGTCGTGTATCATCAAAAATATTAGCACAAATCTGTATTTCTTCTCTCCATTAAAAAAGACCTGAGTTTCTGCTTGAGAGTCCAATATCCCAGACATTTCATTGGTCACTATCCTCAAAATATTCTGCCAACAAATTATTGTTGATATGAAGGGATCTGTGTTTTTCAGCAGTAATAATATCATTAAGTAAAAAAAAAGAAAGTTCTAGAAATACTCGGGCAGCATTGAGTGAAAGTTTAACTCTTGTGTTCTTCCCATTATTTCTGCCAGACACCAACACTCTGTATTTTAAGAACTTATTTATTTTTTGAGGTAAAGCCTGGAGTAGGCCCTTCCAGACCTTCAAGCCATGCTGCCCAGAAAACCCCCAATTCAATCCAAGCCTAATCATGGTTTAATTTACAATCAACCTATCAAATGGTGTATCTTTGGACTGTGGTAAGAAATTGCAGCAACCTGGATGATACCCATGCGGTCATGGGGAAAATGTATATCCTCCTCACAGGAACTGAACTCAGGTTGCCTGCATTTATATTAGTGATGGCATTGAACTGACAGGATTCAGATAAAGAGTTCACAAAGACTGCATGCAAGAGACAAAGTACAGCGATTTTGTTTAAAACACAATTTTTAATCCTCTTTACAAAAAAGAAAATGAAACTTAGGACATTTGGACATGAAACACAGGACAATTCTGCTCCTATGTCTTATGGTCTAAGAAGACCATAAGATCTTAAGACATAGGAGCAGTATTAAGCCATTCAGCCCATCCAGTCTGCTGCACCACTCCATTTGCACTGATCCCATTCAACCCCATACATCTGCCTTCTCAGCATACATATTGATGTCCTGACCGATCAGGAAACAATGAATTTCTGTCTTAAATATTTGCACAGAATTGGCCTCCACCACAGTCTATGGCAGAGCATTCCACAGATTTACTACTTATTGGCTAAAAAATTCCTCGTTTCCTCTGTTCTAAGGTTCACCCTCACTTTTCAGGCTGTGCCCTTTGGTTCTACCCCACAATAGGAAACATCCTTTCTACATCCACCCCAACTTGTCCTTTCAACATCTGGTAGGTTTCAATGACATCCCTCTGCTTTAGATTCCAGTGAGTAAAGGCCCAAAGCTGCCAAATGCTAACCCCTTCGTTTCTGGAATCATCCTTATGCACCTCTTCTGGACTGTCTTCAATGTGTTACGTACCCCGTAACTGGGTCACTTACCAGCAAAGTTAGAGAGGTCCGTTGAAGTCTGATGGTACTATTTTAACAGTATTTATTGGTAAAAATACACAAAAATAATATCAATGCAAACATACAGATACTATACGTTGTCAATACTAGATCAAAAGGTGCAGGTATAATAATAATGATCAATAAGAAATAGCTATCGTTGTCTAGGGGATACTGTATTGTCCGATGGAAATATAAAAGTCACTTTAGTTCATTCAGGCTGCAGCCTTTGGTTGGAGTCAAGAGAGAGATTTTGGAACTTGCCAGAGTTTTCTTTTTTATGATGTCGATCCTTCGAAATGTCGTTGGTGTCCTTTTCCTTTCAGCTAAGCCGTTCTTCCGTGGTCAGTCCTGCCAATCCCAGGCAATGGGAAAGGACGCATGTGGCCCCCACCGGCTGACGCTATTAAATGCTGTCAAGGGAATTCTAGCGTTTCTCCTGGTGCGTCTAAAGGGGTTGTTCCCCAGACCGTCTTTTATCCTTACTCACAGGGTCTCAGATGTCAATCAGGTTGGGATGGTGCCATCCCTCAACCAGCCCACTTTGGTCATTCCCTGAGGGCTTCAAATAAATAGCACAGTACTCAATACACAATTCTGTCTCCCAGAAACAATCTGTGGCTTTGTCTTTTGGAGGCCCAGGACACATTCCAAACCTTGAGGATCCTGCGTGTCTCTCTCTCTCTCTCATTTCCTGGGTCCCAGAACGGAATTAATAGCGATCTTGCGATTCTCAAAAAGGAGGGGGCTACTTTGTATCCTTTGGCCCCTCAAAGTTGTGGCACATTCGTAACAAATGACAACATCCTTTCTGAGGTATGGGGCCTAGAACTGTTGGCAATACTGCCTGCAGCCCAATTAGGTCTTGTAAAGGCTCAGCATTATCTCCTTACTTATTATATTCTATTCCTCTTGAAATAAATGCCGACATTGCATTTTTGTTCTTTACCACAGATTCAACCTGTGAATTAACCTTCTGGGAGTTTTGCATGAGGACTCCCAAGTCCCTCTGCACCTCTGATGTTTGAACCTTCTTCCCATTTAGATAATACTCCACATTATTGTTCCTTTTACCAAGATGCATTATCATCTATTTCTCAACAATATACTGTATTCCATCTGCCACTTTTTTGCCCATTCTTCCAATTCGTCTAAGACCTGTTGCAATCGCATTGCTTCCTCAGCACTACCTACCCCTCCAACTACCTTCATATCATCTGCAATCTTTGCCACTAATCCATCAATCCTGTTATCTAAATCATTGACAAACAATGTACGAAGTTATGGACCCAATACTAACCCGAGGAACACCACTAGTCACCGGCAGCCATTCAGAAAAGTCCCCTTTTATTCGCACTCGCTGCATCCTGCCTGTTAGCCATACCACTAGCTATGTGAGTATCGTTCCTGTACAATGCCATAGGATTTTATCCTGTTACTCGGCCTCACATGTGGCACTTTATAAAATGCCTCCTGAAAATCCAGGTAAATTATATCCTCTACCTCTCCTTTGACCACCCTGCTTGTTGCTTCTTTGAAGAACTAACAGATTTGTCAGGCAAGATTTCCCTTTACAGAAACCATGATGGCTTTGACTTCCTTTGTCATTAGTCTCCAATTAGTTTGAAACCTCATCCTTAATAATAGACTCCAACACATTTCCAGCCACTGAGGGTAGGCTAACTGGCCTATAATCCACTTTCATTCGCCTTCCTCCTTTCTTAAAGAGTGGAGTGACATTTGCAATCTTCCAGTCCTCTGGGACCATGCCAGAGTCAAGTGATTCTTGTAAGATCATGACCAATGCATCCATTATCTTTTCAGCAACATCTCTCAGGACTCTGGAATGTAGTCCATCTTGCCCAGGTGACTTATCCACTAAGAACTTTGAGATTGCCTAGCACTTTTTCCTTTGTAATAGCAATGGCACTTCTGCTCCCTGACACTCAGACTTCTGGCACATTGCTAGTGTCTTTCAGTGGAGGTTGATGCAAAGTACCCATTCAGTTCATCTGCCATTTCTTTGCCTCCATTACTACCTCACCAGCATCATTTTCCAGTGGTCCAATATCAACGCTTACCTCCTTGTTACTCATTATACAACTGAGAAAACTTTTAGTACCCTGCTTTATATTGTTGGCTAATCTGCCCTCATGTTTTATCTTTTCCCTTCTTATACAGTAGCTTTTTTTGGATTTTAAAAGTTTCCCAATCACCCAACTTCCCACTCACAATAGCTACCCTGTATGGCCTTTCCTTGGTTTTTATGTACAGCTTACCTTCCTTTGTCATCCATGCTTGCCTACCACTGCCATCTGAGAACTTTGTTCTCTGTGGGACATACCTATCCTGTGCCTTGTGAACTGTGCCCAGACACTTCAGCTGTCTCTGCTTTGCCATCATCCCCATCAGTATCCTAATCCAATTCACCTGGACCAGCTCCTCTTTCATGTCTCTGTAAATACCTTTATTGCATTCTGATACTGTGACATATGACTTATCCTTCTCCCTCTCAAACTGCAGTACGAATTCAAACATTATGATCACTGCCTCCTAAGGGTTTTTACATTAAGCTCCCTCATAAGATCTGAGTTATTACACAACACACAATCTAAAATAGCCTTTCTCCAAGGAGGCTCAAGAACAAACTGCTCTAAAAAGCCATCTCGCAGGCATTCAACAAATTCCACTTGCTATCTAACACCAACCTGATTTTCCCCAACCCACTTACATATCGAAGTCCCCCATTACAATTGTGTCATTACCCTTATTGCATTTCCAGCACCCTTTGCAATCTCATCCCCACATCTTGGTCACTATTTGCAGCCCTAAGTACAATTCCCATAAAGGTTTTTTCACCTTACAATTTTGTAACTCCACCCACAAAGATTCAACTTTCTCTGATCCTGCATCACCTCCTTCTAAGGAGGTAATTCCCTCTCCTATCAACAGAGCCACACCACTGCCTATGCCTTCTTGCCTGACCTTTCAATACAAAGTATATTGTTGATATTAAGCTCCCAACTATGGCCTTCTTTCAGCCACGACTCAGTGAAGCCCACAATGTCATACTAACTGCACCACCAGTTTGTCCACCTTATTCCAAATGCTACACATATTTAAATAAAGCACATTCGGTCCTGCACTATTTGCCCATTTGAATGTTGTCTGTGGTACAATTTAACTCTTGCTGTCTGTATTTATACAGAATCATTGGCTTGTCCTTCCTTACATTCATGTTACACCCACAATCTACTTGTAAACCTGCTGGCTCATCCTCAGCTCTATTATACTGGTTTCCATCCCCTTGCCATATTATTTTAAAGCACTCCCAACAGTTCTAGTAAATCTGCCCGCAAGAATATTGGTCCTCCTCTGTCATAAGTCAGGTGTTGAATCAGGACCCAACTACAGGACACAGACACTGGAGTTGCAGAAACAGGACAAGACAGAACCCAAGGACGGGACAGGATGCAGTCTAAGCAAGGGAAGCAGGGCCAGCATGAGGGACTAGGAACAAAGAGCCTGGGGTGGACTCCAAGCCCAAGACTGGACAAGGACCCAGAACCTGGGTCTTGCCACAGGCTCAGACCCCCAAACCCAGGCAAGGACATGTCAGGGCTTGGCTAGGGACTTGGGGTCTTAAGGCTTCGGTCAAGTCTGCAGGCTTGGGTCAAGGCTTGGGGAACTCAGAGGCTGGAGCTAGGGGCAGATTAGGAACTGTACATCAACATGGAGCCAGGACTTATCTACCAACAAGCCAGGACTCATCTATAACTCCACACCAAGGTGGGGCAGGATTAGCCATTGGGCAACAACAGAATAGCCTGACCTATCCAACAGAGGCAAAGACAATACAAACTCCCACCACAGGGCAACAGCCATACTTACCCCACAGGGGCAAGGACAGGAAGAGACAAACACCAAGGAACAACATACAGTTCCACCTCTGCATTGGGGTAGCTCCAAGTAGCCATTACAACCAGCAGCCTTGGCTGGCTACAGAAGCAACCAGATCCCTACCTGGCTCAGAGTGGCTGACAGCCACCCAGCTGGCCCAGGAAACAGCTGAATCCATACTGCAATGACAGCTCCAGCTACTACCAGCAAGGCTCCCAGAAGCCATGGTTCTCCAACACAGCTCCAAGGATGGCAAGAGTCCATTCTAGCCTTCCACCAGCCATCTATGCCACAAATACCCTAACAAGACAACCCCCAAACCACACTGAATACCAGGGCCACTTATATTTCCAGTTCCAATATGAGCCTCAGGTGTTTCTTGTTAGGTCCAATTGCAGCAAGGGACCGCCAGGACTGGTCCACGGACTTCGGACTGAACCACCACATCCTCAGATTCAAGTGCAACCCATCCCTTTTGCACAGGTCCCACCTGCCCCACAAGAGGTCCCAAATATCCAGAAATTGTAACACCTGTCCCCTGCTCCAATTCTCTAGCTACATATTTTTCTCCCACCTTATTCTATTCCTATCCTGACTCTCATGTGGAACAGGCAGGAGTCCAGATATTGCTACCTTTAACCTCTTGCTTCTCAGCTTCCTTCCTAACTCACTATGTTCTTTTTTTCAGGACCTCCTCCCTTTTTGTTCCTATGTCATTGGTAGCACGACTTCTGGCTGTTCACCCTCCTTTTTCAGGATATTTTGGATGTGTCCAGAAACATCTCGGACCCTGGCACCTGCGAGGCTAACGACCATCCGTGTTTCCTTTTTTGTGTCCACAGAATCACCTATCTGTCCCCCTGAATATAGAGTCCCCTATTATTGCTGCCATCCTCTTCAGTTCCCTACCTTTCTGAGCCACAGGGCCAGATGCAGTGCCAAAGGCATGCTGCTGTTGCTTCCTCCAGGTAGGTCATCGCCCCCAACAGTACTCAAATGGAGTACCTCTTGCTAATGGGGGCGGCCACAGGAGTGATCTCCACAATCTGACGTTCTCCCTTCCCTCTCCTGATAGTCACTCTTCTTCTTCTTCATGTGCTGTGCGCGTTACACTCTTGGGCGGTTGTGGCTCTCCACATTGAATGATCCCTCGCAGCGTCAATGATATCTCGCACATTTAGATTTGTTAGTTCTTTTGATAGTCACTCATTTATTTGAAATAACATATTTTAAAGTTAATTTATGCATTTCAATAATCATGGCATTTTCAAATATAATTAATTTGAAGGATTTCAAATACATGCACATATACATAGAAGTAACATTTCAGGGTCAGTGTTCAGTTGCAAATATGTTTTATCACGATACTTGAAACTCAATTATATATATCATTCAACAAGTCATAACATTTTAAATTTTTTTGTAGAGTTAATGCTGCACAGGAATTTGAGATTTTGGTGAGAATCAATGGTTCTGTGT
Organism: Hypanus sabinus; assembly: GCF_030144855.1. Classification (NCBI taxonomy): domain Eukaryota; kingdom Metazoa; phylum Chordata; class Chondrichthyes; order Myliobatiformes; family Dasyatidae; genus Hypanus; species Hypanus sabinus. Next base: position 40,149,859 of record NC_082719.1, on the reverse strand, counting down.
CAGCAAAGCTGCAACAGTAGACCATATGGAGGAGTGCTGTATCATTTGCATTAACTACTTGTTCTCAGTGAGTTTAGAAATGACAAATGTCAATGAAGATAGGATTTCATTAAAAGTTCACTTACATTACAAATGCAAATTCTAGCCCAATTGTACATTGCCTGTCATTGCTTCGTTTGGTGTATTTGGTCTCAGCTGAAGTTTTGCATTTATATGAGTTACACAATGAGATGATAACAATTAAAGGTACCTGACCAGTTTTATCGTTGTTATATGCTGCACCCTGCACTCTGCACTCAGCAATGAGGTGAAAGAACATGTTGATTTTAGTTGCAGCACCTTAAGCACCTTAAGTTGCAACACAAGATGCAACTCAATCCTTTCTGATTGGTTACCTCTGTTACCACTCTCTCCTTCTGTGCTTGGAACTTTAATGAACATAATTGATTGTACTCTGTCAGGATAGTAAACACATTTCCACTATTACTTATTTATGCCAGAAAACAAAATCTCTATTTCAAGCAAGTGACTTTATCAATGTTTAAACAGTGTTGATTCTGCATATCACTTTGGATAGCTGAAATGTTCTTGACACCTGTAAGTCACCTTCCTTTGTTCCACTTATAACTGAGATACACTATGAGAAATAATATGAGACATTCTTCATTATTTCTTAACAGTCCACAAACCCATCAACACTATCTCATCAGTACTTTTTATGTTTTTTTATTTATCTTTGTAATTTATTACCACAGTATTGTATTACTATCTTTGTACGGTACTGCTGCTGCAAAATAACTAATTTCAAATTGCCTAAGTCAGTGATAATAAACATTATTCTGATGAGAAACAAAACCTTAACTTTCATTAAATGTGCAATGGATTCTGGTCTCTACCACCTTACTATTGATGTGGTACACTAGATGAAACCACATTCAGTTATCCAGCCCTTCAAAATCAAAATACATTGCTTCAAATGTGCTACTGCTATGCCATCCATAAGAACTCCTCAAATGAGGATATTTCATGGGATTAGGCATTGCAAGAGTTAAATGGTTATAAGCTTTTATTTTCTCAGAACTGCTGTTGTGCTGGCTGTACTACTTTCGAAGTTTTGATTTTTGGCAGTCTGACAACTCCTTATTGTTGTTTTATTAAACAATATAATGTCACTGGAGTATGGTTAAGAAGAATAACAAACTTAAAATCGGGTTCCAATCTCCTTTCAGTAATTGTGGAAATGCTGATGTAATTTGTTGAAACATAATGAAGTAGAAAGATAGAAATTTATCCCTATTCACTTTTATTGCTGAGATCTACTGCACTGAATAGAAAGTTAAAAGTAATATAGGAGTCAATATAACATAATCTTAAAAAAATGTGATGTTCAAAGCTACTAATATATTGCATAATTATCACAAGTCACAGTGGAGGAATTTCTACCTCATACAATCTTTACATTATTAATATTTTCAAGATTTAATTTAAAATGCTGTTCCATAATTTATGATCATTTTATTTTTGCTTTTTAATAACTAGAATGAGCAAATATTCAACTTAAGTTATACCTGTAGTGAAAATTCTTGTTTTCTTCAATGAATTGAAAACAATAAAATGTTTGAGCTGAGTCAAAAAGACAATTAAGAGAGAAACACAGCATAAGCTCGAACCATATCTTGTCCTGCCCATAACTGAATGGATCATTATGTCGGACCATTTCATGGAATCTGTTTGACTTTTTAAGGTTATTACCAGTGCAGAAAATGACCAGAGAATACGAAGCGTACTTGTAGGTATTTTTCTGTATGTTTTTATCCTTTTATATCATCATACAATGCCAGGAATTATTGCCAACCTATAACTGTCTTGAGAAGTATTGGTGAGCTGTTTTTGTGAACTGTAGAGAGAATTTCCCAATAATATTTTTTGAGAAGATTTGCTAGGATACTTACATACCTCCCTGGGATGTTGGCTCTTTAAAGTTTTTCTCAACAGACTAGGAGGTAAGATGAGACCATGACGTCTTATTTCTTCAAAGATTTCCTTTTACTGGACAGCAGTAGCCTTGCTTTCAATTCACATATAGCTCTACTTGAAATTAGAATAAACCTCCACTCTTCTTCACTAGGATAATGACATCCAAGTTTGATGTGAACTGAAGTACTGGCTGTCACATATGCCACTGTGTTCAAGATGTTTTCTTGGCATCCATCATTAGAAGGATTTCTGAAACCTGCCAGGTTGTGCAGTTATATTTTCTAGCTTGGAAATGTCATTTTGAAATGAAACTAGAAGAGATTTTCTTGTCAGTTAGACCATTGTGCTTTACCCACTGTACATTGCTTTAATTATTTTTCAGCAGCAGTCATTAATAATTTTTTGCAACAGCACTGTTATTTATTTCTAGAAACTCAATTGCAGTTTGCAATGAATGAGAAATAACCAGTAACTGACAATTGGAAGAGGGTCAAATAAGGTTAATGGGAAATGAGCTCGATTAACAGTGAGTAGCTATATAGAACTTATTGATGATGTCTTTTTGAAATGTGGCTCTGAACACCAAAGAATAAAACAGCAAGCTTCAGAGCCAAACTTCAAACCAACAGAGATCAAATATATTACATTAGCATTTTTTCTTTGTTTCATATACAGTTGCATGCAAAAGTTTGGGCACCCCTGGTAAAAATTTCTGTTACTGTGAATAGCTAAGTGAGTAAAAGATGACCTGATTTCCAAAAGGCATAAAGTTAAAGATGACACGCTTCTTTAATATTTTAAGCAAGATTACTTTTTTATTTCCATCTTTTACAGTTTCAAAATAACAAAAAAGGAAAAGGGCACAAAGCAAAAGTTTGGGCACCCTGCATGAACAGTACTTAGTAACACCCCCTTTGGCAAGTATCACAGCTTGTAAACGCTTTCTGTAGCCAGCTAAGGGTCTTTTAATTTTCACCCATTCTTCCTTTCAGAAGGCTTCTAGTTCTGTGAGATTCTTCAGCTGTCTTTCATGAAAAGAAGATGGTGGCGCAATGCAGCGTGCAGCGGCCACTCCAGGATGAATATCTGTAAACTGTCAAGTAGGATGCTGTGTACAATCCTGATTTGATGGAGACGGATGTGAGAAGCACGGAGGAACATCTGGTGAAACTTCTGACATGCCTGTTTCACTGCTGCTGATACTGTGTGATCAAAAAATCTCCGGAGAGGAAGGCCCAGAATCCTTGGCTTTGCCTGTTGCTTGGCAGCCGGGGCCGAGTTTGGAGTGCTCAGCAGAGATGGTGCTCAGTGCTCGGTGTCGGAGGGATGGTCGGAGGCTCAGAGTTTTCAGACGGACTTAGAGTTGGCTGTGGTCAGGTGCTTCCAAGGTGCTGCATCGGCAAGTTTGCGGCACTGGAGGTTCATGGCAGGAGGTTCTTCCTTCTACCGTCTGCATGAGATGATGTGCTATCGGGGAATTTGAGACTTTTTTTTTACCATGCCCATGGTCTGCTCTTTATCAAATTAAGGTATTGCTTGCACTGTTGTAATTATATGTTATAATTATGTGTATTTTGTCAGTTAGTCTTGGTCTGTCTTGTGTTTCATACTGGAGGAACATTGTATAATTTCTTAATGCATGCATTACTAATTGACAATAAACGAGGACTGAGTGTCCTCATAATCTAATCTAATATAATGCACTGCTCTTTTGAGGTCTATCCATGGATTTTCGATGATGTTTAGGTTGGGGAATTGTGAGGGGCATGGCAAAACTTCAGCTTACACCTCTTGAGGTAGTCTATTGTGGATTTTGAGTTGTGTTTAGGATCATTATCCTGTTGTAGAAGCCATCCTCTTTTCATCTTCAGCTTTTTTACAGACAGTGTGATGTTTGTTTCCAGAATTTGCTGGTATTTAATTGAATTCATTTTTCTCTCTACCAGCGAAATGCTCAGGCATCATCCTTGATGACGACGGCAGAGTTTGTTATCAAGTCTCTGGTTATAGTCAATACCTGTACCTGGCTGGAAGCCCAAGAAGAGTTTATAAGTATATTACTCATTTAATTACAAACAGTAAAGATTCAAACAAGCATTCATGTTTCCCAAGTTACAGAAACTGCAAAGCTGAATATTCAACAAACATGCATTCACCAGACATTCTCAACTAAAAGCACATGCAAAGAATACCTTCCCAATAGTCATGTGCACTACTTGACTTAAACAAAGGAAGAGAGAGAAAGAACCTCCCACACATGCTCTCTATGTAACAGCATATTTAAAACTGGACACCAGGCAGCTAACAAACGGGAAAATCAGCTGCACTTTCTAAATTAACCAATCACAATGGAAGAGACTTCTGAAAGCCTGAATAAATTACACCCTCACAGGACAATCCACCCCTTGAAAGTTACAAATGTGATGATCCAACCTTCCGACTAGTGTGTCTCCTATAAACTAAGCTACATATAAAACACAAAATTACATTACTCAGTACTGTAAGCCAAACAGTCATCCCCAGGACACTACAGTAGTCTACTAGCCACCCTGTGCCACAAAAGCCCACCAACTCCAACCTGGTGTGTAATAGCCAATGAGCTGGTCATCCCACTTAATCCTCTCCACTGACTCTTTGTGATAATCAATGAGGTGAGTGATGTTACCCGACCCATCAGGACTGTAAGAGCAATAACAGTACAGGTGCCACCTTCCTTTGTGAACGAGTAATCTAAGGTCATTTATCAGTTCCTGGGACAGTTTGGCCACTCCATGCTGAGAAAGGCTATCGTTTAAAACCTTCCTTCCTTTGCAATAGCCCTCTTACTGGCCAGTGTGGGCAAGGTGCTCATCTAGGGAACTGGGGTGGCGAACACATGGCACCACATACCAATCACACCACCCTATGGGAACCATGGGTAGACCAGTCAGTGCCATTCAACATTCAGCAAGTGCCCGCTTTCACAACACCATTTGGCATAGACACAACCATCCCAGGAAACTGTTCCTGCTCACACTTGCCATCCTTCTTGCAGCTTGTACTTAACATGCCACCTACACCAGCTCTCTGATGGGTGGGGAAATCACTTTAAGAGTCAGGACTTACCAATTCAACACATGATATGTAGGAAAATACCAGCCCTTAAAGTACTTACTCCACTAGAGCTATTGTGGCTCTAGTCCCTTAAGGCTGTTACCATACTCTGGATTGAGGTTGGCTGGAATAGTGAACCCCCTATCAGCTCCCCTAAACCAGAATGCCAAACCCTGAGAGGCCAGATAATTTCTCCAACCATCTCTTTCCTTGTCAAAGGGATCAATATCAGTGGCATCCCTTCCATGATGTAGTAAGAGTTCCTCATATAAATTCAGAAGCCTAACTCATTGTTCCAGTATGCAAAATCAAATGTGATCCCTAGGACTGCATCACAGGATCTCCCACCACCAATCCTCATCCACCACTTTGCCACTCTGTAATGCAGGGAGATATAAATGCACTTACTCCTGAGTAGTCACTGCACAGTTAAAAAAACACAAAAACAACAGGACTTCTAGAATTACTCCCCCAATCCTCAATTCCCTCTGAAATATGGGCATCTCATATCTGGAATAAAGTTGCCCACATTTCTACCCCATCAACTCAAATTTTATGTGGCCAGTATGAAAAGTGAGTCATCCCTAAAACCAATTGTTTGGGGAAACAAGTAACAAAGTAACAGATTAAGACACAACAAGCATGTCACAGATGAGAAAAAAAAACAAGAAACAAATTAACTGATGAATCAAACACAAAAAAGTAACTGATTAGAATACAAAGCACAAAGCCAATTCCCTTTGCAGGGAATCCTGAATGGAATGTGAGGAACCTAGTAGCAGACAAGAGGAGCCCTTAGCTGCAGAGGGCTTGAAGGATGACACCTCCACTTCAACAGCCACCTTTTCTTGCTTCTCTGGGCAGTACTTCTTCCACTTTGCATAGGGTGGGGTGGGAGCCCCTTTTATCTGCTCCCTCAGCACTGAAGCTTCGAGCAATGCTAAAAAGATTTCTTGGCTGGACATGCAAGATCCCCCACTCCCCGTCTGCTTATCCAAATTCTATACTTGGCTACGTGCACCCTCTTCTACATACTCCAAACCTTGCAATAATCGAATCACTGTACCAATAGCTTGTGCTATTAAAGACAGCACTACCCCTTTCATTGGAAAAAAAAGTTACTATGACCCATGTGTCCTACTACTCTAAAAGTTAATTCAATATCCTCTCAAACATGAGGAAATCTGCAGATGCTGGAAATTCAAGCAACATGCACAAAATGCTGGTGGAACGCAGCAGGCCAGGCAGCATCTACAGGAATAAGTACAGTTGATGTTTCAGGCCAAGACTCTTCGTTGTGACTCTTGGCACAAAACGTCGACTGTACTTCTTCTGATAGGCACTGCCTGGCCTGCTGCGTTCCACCAGCATTTTGTGTGTGTTACTTCAAAATCCTCTAGCGGGCTAACCCTATTGCAGTATAATTCTGTAGTAAGAGCCCACTATCTTGGAACATTACTACTCTCCTCTGCTGTGCTCCAATCCGCTTGGGGTTTTAAATTCCATTCAGTAAGAGTGGGATACCTAAGTTTAACTGCAGCCATTATTTAAACCCTGAGTGCTCAGTCTCCCTGACCTATTATGCTCAAGTCAAGCAAGCAGTGTTCTCAGGGTGTTATTGTTCACGTATTCGGACAACAGGCTTCCTAAGGCACTTACCTCTATTAGATAGGCTCACTCTGGTACCCCTCTCTTCCCATATCCAGCCTTTTGTCTGTACCTATCTCCTAAACTTACAATTTCTTTAGTGGAGAATTCCCTGATCTCTGTTATCTCGAAGATGCCCATGACACCATCCCCCACACATTCCAGATCCTCCTCCCCCTTTGCTTCCTGAGAGGAAGAAGGTGTGGGAACTTGTAATCACTGGACTGGACAGGTCCATACTATTTTGTACACACAAGGGAGAAGGCAATCATTTCGAGGGATAAACCGAGGGGCCCACACTAACCTCAATTCCTCATGCAGCCAGACATCCTCATTCTCCAATCCTACTGTAGGATCATCGCTCTGGTGCATCATAGCTCAAAGCTTAACAGGTAGTGCTGCCAACCAGCTCAGTGTGCAGTATCAAACTGCTGTAGCTTCATTAGCTGACAAGCTATCTCTGTGTTCCTTCTAACTTTGCAGCCATACCCCGAGCCATCAATAGTGATTCTCTCAGAATAATAGTGCTGACCAAGATATCTCAATTCATTCTGAAGACCCGCTATCATTTTAGACTGACGTCTTATAATTACCGCAAACAGCCAGAACGCATCCCTCTGGCTATCTTTTCTCCTAGGAAAACCCAACAATATATGTGTGGAAACAATATGATGTCCCATTTCAAAACCAGCAAAATCTAACTGGTTTGACTAATCTACCAGTGTTCCGTAACCCATCAGGAGACTTCCAAGGCCTGTGGTATTATCTGTCCAACCAGGGACTCTGCATCTCTCATATCTCTCATCACCACTCTTTTACAGAAATGCGTTTCTGCTCAAAAAGCCAGACCTCGCTTACCACAGCACAAAATATATTGTTGAATCAGGTTTGTGTGTCTGGTGAGTGAGACAGAAAACATCGAGTGAGTAAGTATATCAAGCAGTTATTTACAAACAGCAAACATTCAACCAAAATTTCATGTTCCCAAGTCACAGAAACTGCAAAGCTGAATATTCAACAAACATACATTCGACAAACATATTTAGCTAAAAGCATGTGCAGAGCATATATTCCCAAAGGTCATGTGCAAAGCTTGTCTTAAACAGATAAAAGAGAGAGAAATAACCTCCCACACATACCCAAGATATATGAAACTGGACACCAGGCAGCTAACCAAAGGAAAATGCAGGTGCAGTTTCTGAACTAACCAATTATGATGGAAGCTACTTTTGATAATCAGAATAAATCACATCTCCCACAGGACAGAGAGACAGGGCGATGTGCAGGAATCATGTCATGAGGTCTCAAGGGGAGAGGCCATGCACAGTCAGGAGCTGTTAGAAGTGATGCAGCTGCCTGAGGTGATTACAGTAAAGACTCTCCAGAAAGGGGATAGTAAGGAGCAGAAAGGGAACAAGTGGGCGGTCATGAGTGTGGGAGCAAAAGAACAAGAAATGACAGGAATTACAAGTATACAGAAAGAAACCACAGCTGCCAATTTAGTAAGATTACATGGAGATATGAAGGTCTGTGTAAAACGACAGCAGCATATTGCTAATCAGAGTGAGCTAGAGGGAAATTAAATAGTTCTGCCACTGCCAAGTTACCAAGTCCTACTGAGGGTGCTGACTGTAAATGCAGGGTTTGCTCCCAGATGGATAGGACCCACAGCAAACATGAAGGCAGAAGACACCGACAGTGTGACAGAAACCCATGAATAGCATGCTAAAGTGTTATGTTAATGGTACTCTGTAATGATGGCTGGTTGCTGGAGATAGATGATTAGTTTTATATCAGAGAATAAAAAAGATATTGTGAAAATATAATGGGAGGGAATTATGTTAAATCAGAAACATCAGGTTTCACAACTTCGATGGCATGGCAGACAGAGAAGGATTACACACAGCATCAGAAGGCAGTCACCCCCAGCCTGATTGAGAAGTGAATACAAATGAGCTGGCCCCTTTCTGTGGTTGGGCCAGCGAGCAACAGGATAGTTCAGAAGGGGGTGCCACTGAGGAGACGTCCTTGCAGTCATTCAAATGCAGACCACACCAATCCCTTCCTGTACAATGATGAGAAGGCCCTAGAGCCTAATGCATTGACCTTGCTGGTTCCTCTGAAAAGAGAGATTTCTAGCTATGAGAAAATCAAGGGGTGAAGTCAAGGAATGTGACTAAGTTACAATCTGCCATCAGGGGAAGAGCCAACAGGCATAAGAACAGAACTGCATTTCCAAATTCCTGGAATGATCTCTCTGCTTGGCATTTTGTAGGTAGCAATTGGAGACGATAGAGTAGATGTACATGCACAAAAATAAATTGAGGGAAGTTCAGAGATAGGGCATTTTTGCTGCTGTATTTGACTAGATCCTCCTCAAGATTGGCCTTTTCCGGTACAACTTTATTTTTGTGCCGCAGAGGCAGGAGAAGAGACTGTTAGAGTGATTTTGGGGGTTAGCACATCTAGCAATTAGCTTGACTGACTTCAGCCACCACCCTTCAGATTTGAGTATGTGTTGAAGATTAATTTTTAAATACAGCTCAGAACAGTAAAATTCAAACTAGACAGACCAGGAAACAGGCTGCATGAACCAAATCAACATCACATTTCATGGATACGACAATAATTAATACGTACTTTGGGTGTGATGGTGAGAAGATCCAGGCATTTGAAACTGTTATTTGTAGTTCAAATGAAGCACTGTAAATATAGATTTTTTGAGTTGTCCTGAATTTTTCACTGATCTTTAGCACATAAAATGTTGTGAAATATTTGCCTTTCTCTCGCTTTTTCTCTCTATCGTGGCTACAAATGCTGTCGGCTTATTTGTGATTTTTGTCAAATAAAGAGATTGTTTTGTGTCTGCCATGACTTCTCCCTGGTGACTATGTTTGCCCAACAGCAGGGAACATACAAAGTCTTCCCAGACCAAGAGAACTGCAGTTTACTGAAGGCTAGATCTACAGTATTCAAGACTAGTGATCCAGAATCCTACAACTAGTCCAGGTATGGCCAATGGAAAGTCAATGTGAGGGCAGAAAGGCAAATCCGAGAGAAGCTAGAAAAAACAATCAGAGGCACGACATCTATGGCCCTTAAGGTGAAACTGAAGAGCATAAATTGTAGTGATGTTTTGCTCATCAGTGAGATCAATACCTTTTATGCAAGCTTTGTAAGGAAAAATAACACTACACTTACGTGAATCCCTGTGGCATCTGGTGATCCTGTGACCTCTGGCTCAGAGAATGATGTCAGAATTTCCTTAAAAGAGTGAACCTAATGATGTACATGACTGGGAACTAAAATTCATTGCCACCACTGGCCTGAGTGTTCAAAGGTATCTTCAACTTTTCATGAGCAAGCTGAGGTTCACACCTGCTTCAAAAAGTCAGCTATCATTCTGGTGTGTTTGAGATGTTGGCTATGGCTAGAATTAATTCCTTCCTGAACAAGGGCCTGGGCTCATTTCAATTTGCCTACTGCCACAAGGTGTCTACCGCAGATGCAATCTCACTTGCTCCCTACTTGGCTTTGGAGCTCCTAGATAACTGCAAGGCACACGTCAGATTACTGATTATCAATTACAGCTTAGTGTTCAATGCCATCATTCCCTCAATACCATTAAGCAAGCTTCAACATTGGGCTTCCATTCCTCCGCAGCAACTAGATCCTTGTCTTCCTCATCTGCAGACTGCAATCAGTGAAGATGAATAATAAAACCTCCTTCTTACTGGCTATCAACACTGGTGTGTAGTAAAGCATAGCTCAAATGCCATCTATAAATTTGCTGATGATACTACTGTTGCTTGTAGAATCTCAAATAGAGATGAAGACTTTGACAGGAGTAAGATAGCACTTAACATCAGTAAGAGTAAGGAACTGATTGCGGACTTCAAGAAGGGGACACACATCTGTCGTCAATGAAGGTTCAGTATTGGAAAGGGTGAGTAGCTTCAAGTTGCTGTGTGCCAATGTCTGAGAAGACCTATTCTTGGCCCAGCACACTGATGCAATCATGAAGAAGGCATGTGAACAGCTGTGCCTTGTCATCAATATGAGGAGATTGTCACCAAATCTTTTACAATTTTAATGGCTGTTTGGTGGAGAGCGTTCTGACTGGTTGCGTCAGAGCCTGGTTTGGAGACGCCATTGGGCATAATTGCAAGAGGCTGCAGAGGGCTATAGATCCAGCCAGATTCATCAAGGGCACATGCCTTTCTGTCATAGAGGGCATCTTTAAGAAGCAGTGGCTCAAGGTGCATTATTGACCTACATTCAACAATTTAGGAAGATCTTCTTCCCATCTGTTATCAGAATTCTGAGCAGTAAATGGACACTGCTTTGTTATTCTTTTATGTCAGCATTGTTTTTGTAAGTTATAAAGTTTTAGGACGTTGTACTCCACTGTTGCCAAAAAGCAACAAATTTCACATTATTGGGCAATGATAATAAATCTGCTCCTGATTCTAGTGTGGATTATTTTACTTTATCCATTCATTATGTGGTGTGTTGAATGATGTATGTGATCATGGTCTTTCCATGATCATGACTGCTCTTGGCAAATATTTTTACAGAAATAGTTTGCCATTGCCTTCTTCTGAGCAGTGCCTTTACAAGATGGGTGACCCCAGCCATGATCAATACTCTTCAGCGATTGCATGCCTGACATCAGTGGTCACATAACCATGACTTGTGGCATGCACCAGCTTCTCATATGACCATTCAGTAGCTTCCCCCATGGCTTCACATGACCCTGATCGGGAACTAAGCAGTTGCTACTAAGAGTAACCTCCAGGCTAGTGGAGAGAAGGAGTGCTGTCACCTCCTTTGGTGGAGGCATATCTCCCCTCACTTACCTTTCACACATCTTTTACTTACATTTAACAAACTAGCACAAAATGTACTCAAAACTGTACCTCCATTCACATTATTTATCTTCCTCTTTCCACAGATGCTGCCTGATCTGTGGAGTGTCCAGTGTGTATAGTTGTGCTTTTATTTATACATTTCCAGCATCACCTTCATGTTCGACAAGAAAATATAATTTGATTGAATGAGGTCACAGATTATTCTGAATCTTAACTTCTGGTCTTCTCAATTTACTTCTCTATGTTTTCTACTTTTTTTTCATAGCCTTGGAGCTGAGGACATGGGAAATATTTAAATGGGAGAGTGGGAGTTATGACATTATTTTGCAGAAACTTGGGAGCATAATTTGGGAACAGATATACTCAGGGAAATGCACAATGGAAATCTAGTGATTATTTAGGGAGAACTTGCATGGAGTTCTGGATAGGATTGTCCCATTGAGGTAAGGAAAGAATGATATGGAAGAGGAATCATAGTTGACAAGAGATGGTGAATATCTAGTCAAGAGGAAGAAAGGAGAAAATTTAGGAAGCAATGATCATTTAGGGCTCTGGCAAATTATAAAGTAGTCAGGAAAGATATTAATAAGTGACTTAGGAGAGCTAGATGGGGACTCAAGATGGACTTGGCAAATAGGATTAAGGAAAACCCAAAGGCGTTCTATACATACATGAAGAAAAAATGATGGTTAGAGTGAAGGTGGGACTGACCAGGGATTAAAGAGGAAACATATATCTGGAATGAGGGAAATTAGTGGAGATTCATAATGAATGCTTTGCTTGAGAATTCACATGTGAGGGGGACCTTGACAAATGTCAGGACAGCATAGAACAGGCTAATGTACTAGAACATATCAACATTAAGAAAGAGGATATGCTGGAATTTAAAAAATAAATTAGGATACATAAGTCCTCAGGCTCCATTTGAAGAAAGAGATTGCTGCACGGTTGGCAAAGATCTCTGCAAACTCACTGGCCACAGGAGAAGCACAAGGAGGGTGACAAATGTTCTTTCTTTGATCATGAAATGTAATAGAGGTAATCCTGGGAATGATAGAGCACTGAGTCTTACTTCAGTGGTGGGTAAATGACTAGAGAGGATTCTTAGAGACAGGACTAATGAGAATTTTGAGAAGCATAAGCTGATTAAAAATAATCATAAATTGATATATGCAGAGCAGTGGATGTGGTGTACATGGGTTTCAGTAAGATGTTTAATAAGATTTCCCATAGCATGCTCATTCAGAAGTCCAAGGAAACTTGGCTGGATGGATTTGGAATTGTCTTACAACAGAGAGCAAAGGGTATTAAATTCATACAGCCATAGTGCAGAACAACACAGAAACAGGCCATTTTCTCTATCTAGTCCATGGCAAACTATTTTGCTGCCTTGTCCCATCAACCTGCAGCTGAATCCTAGCCCTCTATACACCTCCCATCCATGTACTTATCCAAACTTTTCTGAGAGTTTTCATTTGAACTGCATCCACAACTTCTGCTGGCAGCTCATTCCACGCTCACACTAATGGATGGAAATAATTCCCCTCAGATTCCCCTTAAATATTTCTACCTTTCATCTTTAACTTATGACCTCTACTTTTAGTCTCACTGAACATCAGTGGAAAATGCCTGCTTGCATTAATCCTGCCTTTATAATTTTGTAAACCTCTATCAAATCTCCTCTCATTCTCCTACACTGCAGGGAATAAAGTCCTAATCTGTTCAGTCTTTACTTGTATCTTAGGTAGTAGATGAAGCATATTCTACCTGGAGGTCAGTGACCAGTGGTGTTCTGTAGGGATCTATTCTGTGGCTCCTGTTCTTGATGGTTTTTATAAATGACTTGGATGAAGAAGTGGAAGAATGGGTTAGTAAATTTGCTGATGGCACTTAGGCTGGTAGTGTTGTGGACAAAATAGAAAGTTGTTGTAGCTTTCAAAGGGACATTGATAGGATGTAGAGCTAGGCTCAATCTAGAAAGATTTGAAGTGATGCATCTTAGAAGGTTGAATTTGAAGTCAGCTTACAACATCAATATCAGGATTCTTAGTAGTGTAGTGGAACAGAAGGATCTTGGGGTCCATGGACGTAGATCTATCATTTTGCCATGCAAGTTGATAGGGTGGTTAAAGAAGCCATATGCTGTGTTAGCTTCCACTTGTTGGGTGATTGAGTTCAAGAACTATGAAGTATGCAATTCAATAAATCTCTGGTTACACCCTACTTGAAATATTATGTTCAGTTCTGGCTGCCTTATTACGTGAAGGTATTTGGAAGCTGCAGAGAGTGTGCGGAACAGATTTAACAGGATACTGCTTGGATTAGAGAGCTTGTCTTATAAAGATAGGTTAAAGAGATCAGAGTTTTCTTTTTGGAATGAAGGAGGATGCATGGTGACTTGACAGAGATATATAAGATGATAAGAGGCATAGATAGAGTGGATAGGCAGAGACTCTTTATTCCCAGGACAAAATTGACTAATGCAAGAAGGCATTATTTTCAACTGATAGAAGGAAGGTGGGGGGTGGGGGATATCAGAGGTAGGTATTTTATTAGGAGTGATGGGTATGTGGAACTTGATGCCAAGGATGTTGGTAGAAGCAGTTACATTAGGACATTTAAGAGGCTCTTTGATAGACACATAGATGAAAGAAAAATGGGGGCATATGTGGGAGGGAAGGGTTGGCTTCATCTTAGAGTAGGTTTTTGTTTGGCACAAATGATGAACTGAAGAGCCTGTAGTGTATTCTGCTGTTTTATGTTCTATGGTATTTTATTTACCATACTTCCAACACATTTACACTCTTTGCCTTCATTGGCCTTCCCTGCAACATACCACACCTGAAACACTTGTCCTGATATTATCTAAATCTTTGCATTATTAAATGTGTGACTTAATTTTGGATCCTTCATTCACTTACAATTTTTCCTAGATCAACTGTTGGAGTCTTGTTAAGAAATATAACTATAATGTTAAAACAAAAATTTCTCAGACCTGGTTTGGATAGGCAGAAAGACATAGAACACAAATTATCTGCTTAAAACTATGTTTATTAGTAGAGAACAGAACAAGCTTTAAAATACCTATCTTGGTCTGCACAGGCCCCTCTCCTTACAGTACACCTCCCATTCTGCTGATCCACGGTGGTGGTTATGATCAGCCCATCGGTGAGGACTCGAAAAACTAATCCCAAACACCTTGAATGCTTATTTTATATTCTCTCTCTGCTGATATGGATCAATATATTAGCACAAGTCTAAATCACTAAACCAGAACTAATCATCACTTGTCACCACTATTCACGAGTCCCACTCCCGTATTCACCGAACTTTCATGCTCCAGAGGTTGTGTTTCCACAGTACTGCACTCCAATGCTTGTACTCCCATAATAGTAATCAAAGCTCCTGCAGTTAGTTCTGTTACATTCAAGGCCACAGTGCTGATGGGACATTCAACAAGCATAATGATTAAGCCTTTACAAATCAATAACTTCGAAATATTTCAAAATCAAGTGATGGATATGATTGAGGAAACAATTTTAAAAGAAGCAAAAGATCCAAGCTTTTATCAGAAATGGGCCCAGAATAGTTTTTTAAAAAATCTTTACCACACTATATTGAAATTCAGATCATTTTAAGGAATCTATGAATCTCCATATCCATGTTCTTAGTGTGTACTTAGTGTGTACTTGGTGTGTACAGTACTGCTGCCACAAAACAATGCAGCTCCATGTCAGTGTTAATAACTCTAATTCTGATTCTGTTTTTTTTAATGGCATCAAATTCTCAATTTACAACTCATCAAACATTCCCAAAACTTTGCTTACAACTTACAGAATAAAAAAATTACAAAACTGTCAGATTAACATTTTTTTTCTCTTTCTATCATGTGAGAGTCCTTTCTCCTTTCAGAAATTTGCAAGTTAAGGTATTCACTAATTCTCTTGTCCACCTTAAAGCAGTTTTATGACAAGGAAATGTTTGACTAATAATGAGGATACCAGTGCTGATAGTGCTCATTGTAGATGTAGGGTGTGATACATCCCAACTGAGGTATGTCGAACTGTGAGCCATGTCATAGAGGCAATAAGGTGGAGCTGGAAGTGAGCGAGTTAGATTCTATTATGGAAGCAATCAAATTTTGACTCTGTATTATGATCAGATTTTGTGCCCTTTTTCTTGTCTGAAAATGAGATACGGACAATATCCACAGAATGATGTAGATTCCTGCCAACTCACTGAAACTAGAAGCTTTCTTCCTGTTCCTTTCTGTTGTGGTGAAGTTAGCACTTAAGAAAGTAGCCAAGGCAGGACTATGCTTCTGCTTTGTGTGCATT
The DNA here is from genome assembly GCF_030144855.1 of Hypanus sabinus. Lineage (NCBI taxonomy): Eukaryota > Metazoa > Chordata > Chondrichthyes > Myliobatiformes > Dasyatidae > Hypanus > Hypanus sabinus. Next base: position 40,133,934 of record NC_082719.1, on the reverse strand, counting down.
CCTGTCCTATTTTAAGATCAATTCATTCATTATATTGATGATAGCATTCATTCATGGTACATCACTTTTATTGTCCCAGGACCTTGTGACAGAAGAAGTGTTGGCTAACTTTTATTTCAAAGTATTATCCACTGAACCCACTCAAAAAAATCTAGAACTGGATACGTTGGGTTGGAACAGTGGTGATGCTAGTAGAAAGGAAACGTGATGAATGTGGGATTAGTGTAAATGACTGGTTGAGGTTCAGCATTGACTTGATGGGCTCAATGTTCCTGTGCTCTGTCTCACTATGGACTCTATCTGCACTGCATTATTATAGCCTGTAGCTGGTCTAAAATAAGCAAGAACATTTTCATTTTCAATATTGTTGTAGTGGATCTTAAGTGAGGAACTTGCATGCTTGGTGTCAAACGAGGATGCAAGTGACCTCTCAATCCTCTTCAGGATTCACCACTGAAGTGAGGAACTAAGAAAAATATGAGGGACAAAAGGGATTAGGAGTTATGAGTTAATTTTAATCCCTAGCTCAAGGCAATTCCAGTGGATTGACTGTCACTCTTAGTGAGCTGGCTAATTTATCCAAGATAGATTAACCTTTCTGATCTTCTCTAAATTAGTTCACACAGCCCAACTACCCCTTAATCTGTCAGCAATCATCTTTAAGAAGGACAAACATTTATAAATTTGTGCAAATAAATACAGTATAGCTCTAAACAGAAACTAGAGAAATTAAAGAATACAAGGTGTGAATGTGTCTCGATTTCCTCTTCATGTATGCAACACAAGTTCAAGTAGTGGAATTAAGACAACTTTATTAAATTCCTAAACAATTTGGATCTTCAGACATAATACGTTGATCTGTTTAATAGATGAAATTCATTATTTCCTTGGGGAGTTTAATGCTCAGCATAATTTACATGCTGCTAAATTCTTATAACACAGCAATTCATTCAGTCATATTCTTGGTCTGTAGATCTGTCCTATTAACTAGTTGCCCAATATTGCAGGAAATGGTGCTTGTCATTGTAGAAGATTATGATGGTATTAGGTTGACTGTTCGCAAAGCCCTGAACTCTAAAGGAGATTTAAAAGCCTATCCAATATAGGTATCTATAGGTGCCATCTCTATAGGGAGGTTATACTGTAGCAACCTACTCTTCAAGGACCAGCCTACTTCCCTGTCTAATCTTTGTGGCAAGGTTTAGCTGCTATTTCCCACTGCTTGAGTGGTGGGTCCCCCTCTCTACCAAGGAGATACTTTTAGGTTAATAAAGCAGTTTAAATACAGCTTATTTTATATTTGATGTACACTTTTAAATTTAGGCAACTAGTTCTTAATGCATATTTAACATTCACATTATGAAGAAAGCATGGCAGTGCCTCTACTTTGTTACATGTTTGCGAAAACTTGGCATGTCATCTAAAACTTTGATAAACTTCTGGCTGCATCACAGCCTGGTATGGAAGCACCAATGCCCTTTTATTGAAAAGTCTAAAAAAAGTAATGGATATGGCACAGTCCATCACCATTATTGAGCACATCTACATGAAATGCAGTCGCAGAAAAGCAATGTCCATCATCAAGGACCCTCATCTTCCAGGACATGCTGTCTTCTCATTGCTATCATCAGGAAGAAAGTATGGGGGTCTCAAGACCCATAACAACAGATTTAGGAACAATTGCTGCCTTCAACCATCAGGCTCTTGAACCAGAAGGGACAACTTCACCCACCTTCACTCACCCTATCACTGAAATGATCCTACAAGCAATTGATACACTTTCAAGAACACTTCATCTCATGTTCTCAATATCTATCTATCTATTTATTTTTCTTTCTTTTTGTACTTGCGCAGTCTGTTGTTTTTTTTTGCACATTGGTTGTTGTTGGTCCTGTTGGGTGCAGTCTTCTGTTGCCTCTAATTGTGTTTCTTGTACTTACTGTGATTGCCTGCAAGAAAATGAGTCTCAGGATTGTATATAGTGATATATATGAATCTTGATAATAAATTCACTTTGCACTTTGGAAGTTATTGAACAAATTCAAGTTTTTCTTTCTGTCACTATAATGGGCTGTTGATCAGACCCAAACTATTTGAGTGTACAGGAGAAGTGATTGTAAGCATACAAGAACAACAATGTAACTTAAGCCTAATTTATCATCATCAAATGGAAAGCACAAATAAACCACACAAGATGTGTGTCACCAAAATTTCCATAAAGACTTCTGGGCTCACTATTCTTAGTCACTTCTTTGTTGCAGTGGTCAGGGGAACTTTGAATTCCAACTCATTCATGAAACCACCACTGGGTCACAGGCACCGATTATGATTTGGCCCCCTTGAAGTCCAATGAAACGGTGAAGGATGCCTCATTAAATACAAGCTTCACTAGTGTAGAACAACCACTGGAGAGACAAACACTTTGATCTTTTTTTCTCAATACCATTAACACAACCTGGTTTCTTTCAATCAAGCAATACATACGTCCATCAACACAGCATACATTCATAAATCAATTAGAGACTTTAATTTTCACTCTTCATCCATTAGTCCACCAATGTTTTAGACACAACATACCTCGGACTCTCAGAATAACATTAACATGACGTATGAGTGATAAGCCTGAATGCAATGAGACACTAAAAAGGAATCCATCAACTTAGCTCTCAAAGTAACCAACATTTAGTCATTAACAGACAATAACAAACCTGCAGTGTTTATGTTGTACAGAAGCTCTGCAAATATTATTTACGAACAGACATACAGACCCCACATGTGAAGGGTTCCAAAAGAGGTCTTTTGAACTGTTCAGACATTCATTCAATATTTTACAAAATTTAATATAATGTAGCCAACCTGACTTTATGTCATTCTTCTTCTTATTCCTAACAATCCCCAATTCTTTCTAACATTTATATTATTTTGCTATTATCTGTATGTGATGCTTTCAGATATCTTTGTTGGAATAAAATAATTCACACAGATGGTCTAAAGGGTTCTAGTGACAGAAAGACTGATCTATAGATCAGCATGGCAAGGGTTGACTCTGAGTCCACAAATATCTGAACTATTGATTGATCAACTATACCTATCACTATGTTTGACGCATTAAGTGAAAAATTCAGTCTGGTCTGCATGCTTCCATAAACTCTGCCACAATGGTGCAAATAATTTAGCAAGTGTTTTTGATTTGATGCATGTCAGTTAATATAATCCCATTGTCTTTACTTTAATTAAACATGTGGCAACAAGGCATCACCGTTTATCTGGCAAACACAAAGAAATCTGCATATGCTGGAAATTCAAGCAACACACACAAAATGCTGGTGGAACGCAGCAGGCCAGGCAGCACCTATAGGGAGAAGTGCGGTTGACGTTTCAGGCCGAGACCCTTCATCAGAACTAACGAAGTCCCAATGAAGGGTCTCGGCCCGAAACGTCAACAGCGTTTCCCCCTATAGTTGCTGCCTGGCCTGTTGCATTCCACCTGGATTTTGTGTGTATTGCTGTTTATTTGTTTACAATAAGAAGATAAGCAAAGAATATTGTTCATAAGTGAAACATTGTTGCAAACAGCTCTGACCCTTTGGAAAGATCTCGCCATTGTGCTATTAAGCTGAGGTTAGCAATGAACATCTCAGACCTGAGAAAGTGAATATCCATCACAATACATGGACTGAATCTTGTCTCCAAGAAACTGTTAGACTGAAGTGAAAACACAAAATATTCTATAGAGAAACTGAAATTAAAGACATCCAATTTTAAGGGGCTTTGGGTTAATGACTTGACTACCAAATTAATTTGAGGAAACGACCAAGCATTTTCTGAAGCTGCAGATCCACCTGCACAAACCAACCACCTAACTCATTCTTATTTTAATGAAGCACGAGTAAGAACTTCCTCAATAGAGTTAGTTGCTACTTCAATGGTGAGACCTGTTTCATGCACAGACTTTCAATCACAATCTCTGGGGAAATGCCCAGACTGCAGTCAAGCCACAAACTCAAACTGAAATAGGCAAAGAAGCTGAATTCAGCTGATATTCTGTTTAATGACAAGTTTAATGGATGCACAGTTTTCATTATGGCTTGTAAATCTATTTTCCTTTGACCCAAGAATTTGAAATTATTCTTGCTTTCCCAATTTTGTTTGTATATTCATTCGTAACTGCTAAGCATGCTCCAAACAATCATTCAATGAACAGAAGTAATATTAATGGGGAGGCAGAGGATGTGGGTGAGGTCCTCAATGAGTACTTTATCAAGGAGAAGCAAGTGTAGCATAAGGAGATCACTGAGAATGTATTGATATGCTACAACATTTTGAGGTATAAGAGGAGGTAGTGTTGGGTCTGCTAAAGAGCATTAAGATGGATAAGTCCCCAGGGTCTGATGGAATATACCTCAGGATATTAGGAGAGGAAGAGAATAGAATTTTGGAGCCCTTGTCTGATATCTATGGTCCCCTCTACCCACAGGTGAGGTCCTAGAGGACTGGCAAATAGCTAACATTGTTCCATTGTTCAAGGTAACAAGGGATAATACTGGAAGCTATAGACTGGTGAATCTCATATCAGTGGTAGGGAAGTTACTGGAGAGAATTCTTAGGGATAGGATAAATGAATATTTGGAGAACTACTGTCACTCATTCTTTGGGGTACCCTTCTGTTTTCGTTGATGTCTGTGATATGCAAGAATTTCAGGTTGTATATTGTATACATCTTCGGATATTAAATGGAACTATTGAGCTATTGAAAAATAGAGCATATACTGAATCTGATCTCCAAGAAAGGTTTGATAGGATTGTAGAAAAGAAATGTTACAGCTCTGAAAATTATTCTTTCACCATTCAATGATAACCTGATAATCCTGTAAATTGAGTAAGACTGTTTGCAGTGGTGTACACTGTGTTATAAATATAGTTTGCTTTGTAAACAGATAAGGCAACATGCTTTTTAATAAAAGGAACATGAGCTGCAAAATATTTTCATAATAATCATCATTAAAATTTAACAGATTTGTTTTTCACAAGATTTATAGTGTGTGCATATATATATATATATATATATAAATGTTGAATCCCTCAAAGGATTGGAATCTCCAAGTCCATTCTCCAAAAACTGCAAATCCTTCTTTAATTCAGTTCACATCACTTACCAGCAGTGCTGTTGTTTTGCCTGATGAACAGTTTTGCTGACAATGCATGAGTTGAGGCAGTCACTTTAGTGGAGAAAGTGCAAAAGGTTGAAATTTCACAAAATTTACACTAAGCGGCATCTAATTCTCAATTTCCTGATTTTTGCTGAAATGGAATGAGTGCCAATCTCTTGAAGAGTAAAGTGATGATCAAATAATTACTATGATATTACTGTCCCTGATAACCAGCAGCGCAATTGAAAATAAGTTGGTGCTTGTGCAATCGCCTGCCCCATGTGCATGTGATAGGGACTCAGCAGGAAAATTTACAGACTTTTATCTTAGATCAGTGATAACCTGGTTATATACACACACAACCACCTGCATGGACATTGTAGGGTTAGATTTCAAATGGTAGATAATTCAACTTTGGAGAACCTAATAAGAACAACTAATTTGATCACTGAATGAAACAACCACAATACTGCCATTTATCATTAAAAGCAGGAAATGCACACTATAAACAAGAGATTTTGCAGATGCAGGAAATCCAGAGAAACAAACACTAATGACTGGAAGAACTCAGCAGGTGAGGCAGCTTCTATGCAGAGGAATAAACAGTCAATGTTACAGGGTGAGACACTTCTTCAGGACTGGATAGGATTTTATTTATAAAATAAAAACAGGATTTTTCAGCAATAAGTTTCTCATGTTTAGGTTGGCATTAACTTCTTAAGTTCTTAAAATATTTCAGGAATATACTTTCATCTGTAGTGTGTCAATAAGTTTTAGTAATGCAGTGAAACTTGGATGCACCAAATTACTATGTAAACATAGAAAGGTTACAACATAGAGAAAATTTTTTGGTTATTCATTGGCAAAACTTATGTTGAATGTCTATTCCTAATTTCCCCTTGTACTGTGTAAATTGATGTCAGAGGCTAATTAATCATAAACTGAATCAGAATTACTTTACTGCCAGGATGTGAAACATGTTACAATTGATTGTGGTTTGTTGCCAAGCATAAAACATATGACAATACCATAACAGACAACACAACACACAACAGCAACCAACAATTGACAAGACAATAGTACAAACAGTCATGAGCAATCAACAATGAGCAGAATGGTCACATGCACAAATAAATGTGAATATATGAACAGATTAAATAATTAGCAACAGAACAAGGAGGGCAAGAAAGACCATATAACTGATGCTGTGCAGGAACATTCAGGGTATTTATACTTGAGTGAGTTTTGTTGAAAAGCTGAATAGCTACGGAAAAGAAACTTTGGAGTCATTGAGTCATAACGTATAGAAAACTACAGCAAGGAAACAGGCCCTTCAGCCCATCTAGTCTATGACAAACCAGTTGAACTGCTAAACACATTGATTCGCATCTGGAACATAGTCTTCCACACCCCTCCCATCCGGGTACTTTTCCAAACTTTTCTTAAACATTGAAATCTAAATTGCATTCACCATTTGTGCAGGCAGCTCGTTACTCATTCTCACCACAGTCTGAGTGAAGAAGTTTCCCCTCATGTTTCCTTTAAACATTTCACTTCTCACCCTTAGCCCATGACCAGTAGTTGTAGTCTCAACCAACCTCAGTGGAAAAAGTCTGCTTGTATTTACCCTATCAATACCCCTTATAATTTTGTATACATCTATCAAATCTTCCCTCAATCTTCTATGTTCTTTGGAATAATGTTCTCAACTATTCAATCTTATGTTATGACTTATGTCCTCCAGTCATGACAACATCCATATAAATTTACTTTGTACTCTTTCAATCTTATTTACATCTTTCCTGTAGGTAAGTAAGCAAAACTGCACACAATCCCATCCTATCTCCAGTACTCAATACTTTGATTTATGAAAGCCCTTGTGCCAAAGCTTTTTTTACGATCCTATGTGCTGATCATTGATGCCACTTTCAATGATTATGAATGGTATTCCCAGATATCTTTGTTCTACCACATTCCTCAGTGTCCTATTGCTCATTTTGTAAGACCTTCTTTGGTGGGTCCTCCCAAAGGGCAGAATGCTATACTTATCTGCATTAGATTCCATCTGCTATTTTTCAGTCCATTTTTCTAGTTGGTCCAGATTTCAGTGCATGCTTTCATAGTCTTTCTTGTTGTCCAGCACACCTGCAATCATGGTGTAATCCGCAAATTTGCTGATCCAGTTAACAACATTACCATTCAAATTGTTGATATAGATGACAAACAACAATGGACCCAGCAAGGATCCCTGTGGCACTGCATGAGTCTCAGACCTCCAGTCAGAGAGAGATAACTATCTATCACTACTCTTTGATTTTTTCTGCAAAGTCAATCTTTAATTCAATTTACTACCTCATCTTGAATGCCAAGCAACTAAACATTCTTGGCCAACCTTCCATGCAGGACCTTATCAAAGGCCTCACTAAAGTTCATGCAGACAACATCCATTGCCTTTCCTTTATCAATTTTTCTGGTACCATCCTTTAAAAACTCTATAAGATTGGTTAGACATGACCTCCTACACACAAAACCATGCTGACTATCCCTAATCGATCCCGGTTTATGAAATACTTATATATCGGGCCCCTTAGAATACCTTCCAATAACTTTCCCACTACAGATGTCTGGCTCACCAGTCTGTAATTTCATGGTTTATACTTAAACAGCAGAGCAACATCAGCTATCCTCCAATCCACCGGAACTTCAGCTGTCTCTAAGTATTATTTAACTATCTCTGCTAGAGCCCCTGCAATATCTGCACTTGTCTTGTCAGGCCCTGGGTATTTGTCCATCCTGATAGTAAGCACTTCCTCTTCTGTAATCTATATAGGGTTCGTAGCCTCGCTGATGCTTTGCCTCACTTTTATAGACTCTGTGGCTGTCTCTCGACTAAATACAGATGCAAAAATATCCATTTTAAATCTCCCCCATCTCCTTTGGCTCCATGTATATATTACCATTCCGATCTACCAGAGGACTATTTTGTCCCTTGCCATCCTTTTGCTCTTAACATATCTGTAGATGGCGTTAGGATTCTTCTTCTTATCTGCTAGAGCAATTTCATGCCTTCTTTTAACCCTCCTGATTTCTTTCTTAAGTGTTTGCTTGCATTTCTTACACTCCTCAAGTACCACATTTTCCCTACCTGCCTATAGCTTGCTATGAACCTCATTTTTTTTTTAATAACCAGGGCCTCAATATCTCCTGACAATGAAGGGTTCTTAAATCTGATATCCTGGCCTTCTATTCTGATAGGCACATACATGCTTTGTACTCTCAAAATTTCACTTCTGGAGGCCTCCCTCTTGCCAAGGACACCTTTGCCAAAAGCAGCCTGTCCAATCCACACTTGCAGATCATTTCTGATACTATTAACATTGGTCTTTCTTCAGTTGAGAATCTCAATCTGAAGACTTGATCTATCCTTTTCCAAAATTACCTTGAAAGTAATGGCATTATAGTGTAAATTGTTCCTCTGCACACACGACTATCATCTGTCCTGTCTCATTCCCTATTAGGAGATCAACTAATGCATACTCTCTTGTTGGGACTTCTATGTACTGATTAAGGAGATGATGTATAGTCCTGGTGGTGATGGACTTGAGTGTCTCCCTGAGAGTAATTTGGTGAGTATGAACAGGTCTTCTAATATTGGTAGCTGACAGCCAATGATCTTTACCGCTAAGTGGAGCACTGTCTGCAACCTGGACTCGGAGAGGGAGGAGGTGGCGGGAAATCAAATGATGATAGAGGTGGTCACAACACTCTCAATGACGACTGAGTAAAAATTCAGTGGGATACACCCTGAGATGCTAAGGTTCCTAAGCTGGTGTAGGAAGAACAAACTCTGTTGAGTTTAATATGCTGGTTCCTCTGGATTGTATTGATAATGGTAGTGCCTAAGAATTTGAATGAGACAACCACAGACCCAGCCATTAACTTCCAATTGGGGGCAAATGTCGGTGGAAGAAACAAATCCCTTATTGGGCCTAGAGTCATATCCAGACCAAACTAGGTAAGAAAGGCAGATTAATTTTCTTGAAGAATATTAATAAATTAGTTGGATTTCTAGGATCATTCTCTGGTTTCTACGATTTTTTAAATTGCAGATTAACTTAATTGAATTTAAATTCCCCACGTCAATAGTCCAGGGTTCTGAATGCTGATGTGGTAATTCTGCCCAATTTCAAACAGAATCAGTCTCTCCCAATGAAGATGACATGGTGTAGGAAAGTGGACAATATGCACCGTGGAATGAATCTCCTTACGAAGACTTCATATAATTCGGGAATGCACCATTGATATCTTATTAAAAACTGAAAACAGAAGCAGTAGTATCAGCTTTCATGAAGTACAGCTATACTTTTGTACTTTCAGAATCCTTTCTACTTATCTGTGTCCTCACCTTGTTCACTAGTAATTCTTACTTCTCACACATGTACCAAGATAAGAGAGAGCACCAGATCATTAAGGCAGAGTCTTTCCTTGTGTCCAGCTGTATACATTTATTATTAATTCATACAAAGTCACTGTGCAGACTGGTTCCTAGTGAGAATGAATTTTAGGTGTTTCCACTATTGTAACACATCAAACCAGATGGTTTACAATTTGCACATGCTCCTCAGAATAAATAACAATGACCATGAGCATCATGATATTTATACAGTACTTATGTTAATTTTCAAGGGCCCCAGATAAAACTAGCCTGCTTTCCCCTGTGAAGTGCTATATTATCATGTTTCTTTTTTGTGTAGTATAACCTCTAGGTATTATTGATTAAAGCTCCAAAATAGTTTCAACAGAAACTTGCAGCTTGTTCACACAATGTTCATCCAGGCAATGTTTTTGATGAGAAAACCTGCAGATGCTGGAAATTCAAGCAATACAAACAAAATGCTGGAGGAATTCAGCAGGCCAGGCAGCTTTTATGGAAAAGAGTAAACAGCTGACGTTTCAGGCTGAGACTGGTTATCAGGACTGGGAAAAAAAAGATGAGAATTTAAAGCAAGAAGGTTGGGGGGGGGGAGGAATAAGTAGGTAATAGGTGAAACTGGGAGAGGGGGAGGAGTGAAATAAAGAGCTGGTTAGCTGATAAGTGACAGAGTTAAAAGGCTAGAGAAAGGGGAATCTGATAGGGAATGGCAGAAGAACATGGAAGAAATGAAAAGGGGAGAAGCAGCATAGGGGGTTGATGGGCAGTTGAGGAGATAATGTGAGAGAGTGAAAAAGGAATGGTGAAAGTGGGGGGGGGGCATTACCAGAAGATCGAGAAATCAATTTCCATCCCATCAGGTTGGAGGTGACCCAAACAGAATATAAGGTGTTGTTTCTCCAACCTGAGTGTGGCCTCACTGTGGCAGTAGAGGAGACCATGGACTGACATGTTGGAATGAGAATGGGAAGTAGAATTGAAATGGGTGGGCATCAGGAGTTTTCTGGCAGATAGTACATTGGTGCTCGGTAAAGCAGTCTCCCAATCTATGTCAGGTCTCACCGATATACTGGAGGCTACACCGGGAGCACCAGATATAGTATATGACTCCGACAGACTCATTGGTGAAGTGTCACCACACCAGGAAGGACTACTGGGGGCCTTGAGTGGTAGTGAGGGAGGAGGTGTAGGGGCAGGTGTGGCCCTTGTTCCACTTGTGAGGATAAATACCAGGAAGGAAATCAGTGGGGAGGGAAGAATGAACATGGAGGTCGTGTAGGGAGCGATCCGTACAGAAATCAGAAAGTGGGTGGAGAGGGAAAGACGTGCCTGGTGGTGGGATGGCAGAAGTTTTGGAGAATTATGTGCTGGGCGCAGACGCTGGTGATGTGGTAGGTGAGGACAAGAGGAACCCTATTGTTGGCAAAAGGATAGCATAAGGGCAGGTGTGCACAAAATGGAAGAAATGTGGGTGAGAGCAGCCTTGATGGTAGAGCAATGAGAGCCCTGTTCATTGAAGAAGGACAGCATCTCACTAGTTCCAGAATGAAAAGCCTCGTCCTGAGAGCATATGTGATAAATCCAGAGGAACTGAGAGAAGGGGATAGTATTTTTACAAGTGGCGGGAGGGGTGGATGAGGTAAAAACTAGTTAGCTGTAAGAATTGGTGGATTTGTAAATGATATCAGTAGATAAATTGTCTCCAGAGATAGAGGCAGAGAGATCAAGAAAGGGGAGGGAGGTGTTAGAAATGGTGAATTTGAGGGCAGGGTGGAAGTTGAAGGCAAAGTTGATGAAGTGGACAAGCTCCGCATGGGTACAGGAAGCAGCATCAATGCAGTCACTGCTGTACAGTAGGAAAAATTGGGGTGTGACACTGATGTATGTTTGGAACATGGTGTTCCACATAGCCAAAATAAAGATAGACATAGCCAGGACCCATGTGAGTGCCCATGGCTACGTTTTTGCTTTGGAGGAAGTGGGAGGAGCTGAAGGAGAAATTATTGAGGGTGAGTTCCAGTTCCACCAGATGGTAGAGTGGCGATGGAGGGAAAGAGGTTGGGTCTTTTATCTAGAAAGAAGTGGAGAACTTTAAAGATCCCCTGATGAGGGATGGAGGTGTATAGGGATTGGACGTCCATGGTGAAAATGAAACGATCGAGGCCAGAGAACTTGAAGTCATTGAAATGATCTACAGCATGTGGTGTAGGTAGGAAGTGACTGAACCAGGGGTGGTAAATCAGTGTTGAGTTTTGCAGATATAAGTTCAGTGAGGCAAGAACAAGCAGAAACAATGCTTGTTATCCAGACAGGCAGATTTGTGATCTTGGGAAGGAGGTAACAGTGGGAGGTTTGTGTTGTGGGAACTATGAGATTTGTGGCAGTGGATGCAAGATCCCCAGCATTAATAAGGTCAGAGATGGTGTGGGTGACAATGGCCTGGTACTCCTTTGTGGGGTCTTGTTTGAGGGTTCAGTAAAAGGTGTCTAAGAGTTGTCATCAGGCCCCAGCAGGGTAGAGGTCAGTCCACCAGACCACTACAGCACCCATTATCTGTGGGTTTGATGATGATTTTAGGATTAGCGTGTTGAGACTGCATTCAGAAGGAGTGAGGTTGGAATTGGAGAGAGGAGTGGTAAAGTCAAGATGGGTGATGTCTCATCGGCAGTAGGCAATGAAAAGATCCAGGACAAGTGGAATAACTGAGTGGGGAGTCCAGGAAGAGAAAGAGAGTTGAAGAATGTAGAAGAGGTCATCAGTGCAGGCTGGAGAGTCCTTGCCAAAGAAGTAGGCAGACAGAGAGAGAGGCAGCAGAAGAAGAGCTTGGTGTCATGATGGGCACAGCTCTCACTGAGGTCTGGGTGCATGGGTGCAAAGGTAAGGCTCTTACTGAGGACAGACAGTTCTGCCTCAGAGAGGGGAAGTGAGAGGGAATAGTGAAGATCCAGCACAGGTAAGAGCTGGGATCAGAGAGCGAAGAGGTTTGGTAATGTCTGAGGAGAGGAGAGAATTGGGATTATCTGGAAAGGTAAGGTGGGGTCTCAGAGGAGGGACCTAGAGACTCGGGATGCAGAATGGTGGTGGGGGAAGGGGAGACTGTAGTTCCATCAGCAGTATATAAAGTCCCGCCCTGGAGGCGATGTTGGTCAAGGTCCAGGCTGGAGTCAGAGTTGGAGGTTGTGAAAGCAGCACTTTCAAGGTGTCCAAGGTCATTGGAACCCACATTGATGGCAGTGGAGTCCTGGTTCTGACTCTGCTCGGGATTGTTAGAACCGTTGAGTTTGGCAGCAGGAATCGCATCTGGGAATGTCTGTGCCTGTCAACATTGGTGACAGCAGGTTCTGTAGTTGTATATGGGCATCTTCTGATTCTTGCTACACATAATAAAGATGAAGAACCAGCGAATGAAAGTATGGATCCACATTTTGCAGCAAAGTTTTTCACTGCCACTTGAAAACATTTGAAATTAACAAGTTTGTTAAGAGTGTACTTAGGTATTATGTTTAGTAAGAGAGCTTTAACTTGATAGCTTTGCTTGGCTATAACTTATTCATGACACCTTTCTAGAAAGATCAATGGGTAACTCTGACTTTACCGTATCAGTTACCTTCTGTCAGTCTTGTTGCACACTCATTTTGTGGAAGCATACCAAATTAGAAAGCTCTTTTTGTTTTTTTTTTCTTTTAGCTTCATGTCAAGAAAAGCATCTGTAAATCTGTGCTGGCTTAAGCAAGAACCCTCTGTGGTAAAATAAGTTGGCTGCTCCAAGTCATACCCGTTCGGTTTTTTTGAAGTCTTTGTTGGAACCTGCTTTAAATTCTTGCCCCCTGTGATGCATATCCAAGCACTCTCATAACCAAGAAAATAAAAGGATGAGCAGAGGACTTTCTCCTCTGCAAGAGTTGTGAATCTTTGGAAATGTTTATCATAGAGAACAGCAAAGTTGCATCATTGAATATGAGTTCTTTAGACGTTTATAGGATGAAAAGCACAGAAGTGGAATTTTGGACAAAATCAGCTAAGCTATTAAATTACTGAATGGTAGAGCTGGTTTGAGGAGCTCAATCTCTTTTACTCCTGATTTAATTTCTTTATATTCCTATTTTATACCAATTTAAGAGATGAATAACCTTAAAGATTAGCCTTGCAAATGAAAATACATTACATTATTCACCATTTATAACCATATATTTCATGGCTTTGTCCAGTACATGCACTCCTACTGTTATCTGAAACTTCACATCAAGGGAATTAGAGGAACATCTGTCTCACTGTAAAGTGATTTGCCAATTGATAATCAGAGACTGCTGAAAGTTTTTTTCTCTTGAAAGGAAGTTATAAATCTGGAAGTCAAAATACTATCTGTTCCTTTGTATTACTGCCAGAAGGCAATTTAGTGAATGTGGACCTTCTTGCAAACTACTGCAAAAACACTGCACAACACATGTCATCACCTAATTCACAGATGGCTTCAATAAATCAAATGTATTGCAATCTCGGTGGAATGTTACCAACATGTTAACAGTCAACGGAAACTGTGACAGTGTTTTAAGAAAATTCCCAGACTGATAACAATGTCAATCTGTTCACAACTACGTGACTGTTTAAAGAGAAATTGATAAACCGGTAAATTGTTTTACTATTGTCACATATACTGAGGTACAATGAAAAACTTGTTTTTCATACCGTACATACAGACTAATTCATTACAACAATGAATTGAGATGTTAAACAATGTTAAACAATAATAGAGTTCAGTTACAGAGAAGGTGCAAAGCGGTTAAACAATAAGAGGGAAGATGATAACAAGCTAGATTGTTAAGACAGGGTCTATCTGATCACATTAAGGGATCGTCAGTAGTCTGATGACAGTGGGAGAGAAGCTGTTTTCTGATTGTACATCCTTTCAGGTTTTGTAACATCTGTCTGATGGGAGAGAGCAGAAGAGAGGATGTCTGGGATGTGGTCCTTGCATGTTGGCTGCTTCACCAAGACAGTGAGAAATATAGACAGTGTGGCTTGTTTCTGTGATGTGCTGAGCTGTGTCCACAATTCTCTGCAGTTTCTTGCGATCACAGGCAAGCAGTTGCCATACCAAGTCACAATGCATCCAGACAGGTCGCTTTCTGTATTTCTACATCAATAAAAATTGGTGAGGATGGAAGTGAAAAAGTTATTTTTGACAAAACTGAGTCACACAGAGTCTATAACTGGGAAATACAATATAAAAGTTTTTATACACACAGCAGAACTTAAGGGGAGAGATATTAAAAAGTGAGGTAGTGTTCGTGGGTTCAATGTCTATTTAGGAATCAAATGTTAGTGGGGAAGAAGCTGTTCCTGAGTCTCTGAGTGTGCCTTCAGGTTTCTGTACATTCTTCCTGATGATAGCAACGAGAAGAGGGTATGTCTTGGGTGATAGGGGTCTTTAATAAAGGATGTCGCTTCTCTGGGACACCTCTGCTTGAAGCTGTCTTGTGTACTATGGAGAATAGTACACAAGATGGAGCTGATTAAATGGATGACTTTTTATAGGTTCTTTTAGTCCTCTGCAGTAGCCCCCCCCCCCCCCCCCACCCAATCCACCACATACTAGGCAGGGATGTAGCCTGTCAGAATGCTGTCCATGGTACATCTATAGAAGTTTTCGAGTGTTGTAGTTGACTGACCAAATCCCTTCAAACTCCACTGTCTTGCCTTCTTTATAGCTGCATTGATATGTTGGGACCAGGTTAGATCCTCAGCAATCTTAACACCCAGGAACTTGAAACTGCTCACTCTCTCCACTTCTGCTCCCTCTATGAGGATTGGTATGTGTTCCTTCATCTTACCCTTCCTGCAGTCCACAATCAGCTCTTTCATCTTACTGACGTTGACTGCAAGGTTGTTGTTGCAACACCACTCAACTAGTTGGCGTATCTTGCTCCTGTATGCCCTCTCATCTCTATCTAAGATTCTACATAATATGTAACTCTGCAACATTATCTTACTATATTCAAAAAGTTAAGTGGGTGACTATAGTCATTGAAATTGCAGTTAATCATTTATTGTTATCTGTGTGTTTAATATATGTTATTTCTGTTTATGCTCTATTTTAAATCTATTCAATATGTATATATATATATATTTAATGTAACTGATTTATTTACTTTCTTTGTCTGTTATCATTGAACTGCTGCTGCTAAGGCTATGTCCACACTAGACTAGGTAATTTTGAAAACATCGGTTTAGCGTAAAAACGATAGGCGTCCACACCAGGCGTTTTTGAAAATACCTCCGTCCACAGTAAAATGGGTATTTGGGGGAATCGCCTCCTAACGGGCATGTCCAGGACACATAGAAAAAAAGAGAAAAGGAAGTGGTATAATATTTCCGTTTTTACGGCAGCATTGTGCTATTTCCATTGGTCAAAACTAGAGTATCTACAACAGGGAAAAAAGGTTTTCAACAATGTCCTTGAGGAATACAAAGAAAACCTCGGATGGAAAAAGCAGGCCAGACTTCTTTTCTTGGACAGATGATGTGGTTGAGCTGCTTCTGTGAGTTACAAATGACTGGAAAGTCAACAAAGCAGTGGAGAAAGTGGACTGGGAGTCATGCCTGTACATGGTAGATAGCTACGTTTAACTCCAAACAAGCTATTAACGTAGACAATAAAGTAAACAACACACGCATAAAGCCGTTCGCCATCGTTGTTGAGGTGTTGGAGGTTGCGTTCAAGAAAACAATGACATGCCGCGCTGCCGCCACCATCTGTTCCGTACATCATGACAGCATTTTTAAAAAGCTCCGGTTACCCCATACACACTATACCACCCAACCATCATTTTCAGATTTACACTCCGGAGAGCGTTTTAGAAAAGCTCCATTTTCAGGGGAGAAAAATGCCATTTCAGTGTGGATGGAGGGTCAAAACAAAGAGGAAAAGCTTCGGTTACAGATTTATCTGGTCTAGTGTGGACAAGTTAACAAAGTTAACAAATTTCACAATACATACTAGTGATGATAAAACTGATTCTGATTCTGATGTTATAATGGTAGCACTTTCCAGGTAACAGAATCCTTCTGAATATTCATTACTAGTGTGTGTTTGAAAAGCTTCTGAGCATAAATTCAAACAACCAAAATATACCTTTTATGTTAATATTGAAGTATGGCTCCCTGATTATAGAACTGGCCAGAGTATTAAGTGACAGAAAGCCCTGTTCTGAACTGTAGGTTAAGTGGCAGGGATTACCTTTAACAGTGTGTTAATAGAGATGGCCACTTATTGCACTCCCTGACATTCTGAAAGTTTCAATGAATACCAATTAACATGAACATTCACAGATTGCAACACACACAAAATGAGAAACTCAACAGGTAAGGCAGCATCTATGGAGGGAAATAAACAGTTGACATTTTGGGATGAGACCTTTCATTAGGACTCTGATGATGAATCCTAATAAAGGTTCTCAGCCTGAAATGTTGACTGTTCAGTCACTCCATAGATGCTGTCTGACCTGTTGAGTTTCTCCAGCATTTTGTGTGTGTGTTGCTCGGGATTTCTAACACATGCAGAATCTATTGTGTCTCCAATGAATATTCATCTATTGTCTTCCCCTGCACGGCTTCAATAGGACAGAACAAGAATGGCCTACACCCAGTGACTGGTTTCACTAGCCATAAAGCATCATTAGAAATTAAGCTGTGAACTTGAAGTCTGGTTCACATTTTAATTAATCCATAATTAGCTATCCATGATTTCATTACTCTGGAATAATCCCAAAGAAGAACGTACAATCCAGGGGAAGAGGAGGTGTTGATGAGTTTCTTGACCATGGCATCAGTGTAGTTGGTCCAAGACAAGCTAATGATGATGTCATACCTAAGAAATTGAAGTTTTTAACCCTCTTGACCTCAGCACCATTGGGAGGAGCAGGTGCGCAACATCGCTTTCCTGAATTCAGTAATCAGTCCTTTTGTTTTGCTGACATTGAGGTGTTACATGCTCACAGGTTGATCATGAGACAGTGGGATGATGTAATGGTCTTGTGAGTGGGATGATGTAATTGTCTCTTGACCGTGGGGTGAAGTTATGTCACGTGATGGTATGTTCTAAACCGTATTTAAACCAAAGAGCGGTCTGTGACGCAGTTCTCATATTTACTTTTGATGCAACATTGTTGTTGCCGGTTGGAGGTGTGGAGGCTCCACCGATTTTGTTTGTTGCACATTTATTTGCCCCTTACAGTCCAGTATCGGAGAGTGAATGCATTACCGAAGTTATCCAAGTTCAAAGGATTGGATGAAGTTAATGTTGTTCAGCGTTTTGGGGAATGATAGACTTTCGTGACTTTGTTCAGGAATGGTGGATTGCACTTTTGAGTTAAACCCCTGCAAGGTTGAGAAGGCTTGTGCAGTGACCACCCTCCAGTCAAAAGGTCAGTTCTTCTTGTTTTCTCATGATTTTGTCGAACAAGGCATCTGTCGGCAGAGGGATCAGCAGATGCTTCGTTACTTCGAAGGGATTGTTTGTTTCCAGGAAGTCTCTTCTTACTGACTGTATAAATCACATGGACTTTTTGAATTTATCACTTTAAGTTTGTACTTGGATGAGAACCCATTAAGAACAGTTTCTAAGTTTGAATGCTTGTGCCGCCTAACTGGTAACTTCCAGTTAAGCTAGTCATTTATTTACTTTCTAAGTTTGAGCAGAGGTTAATAAATCTCGGGATTTGATTTAAACTCTGTCTCAGTTTCATATTCATTGCTGCTGCATTCATAACAGAGAGAAAGACTGCTGTGATGCCATGTTGCTAGGCACACTACCTCATTCCTGTACTTCAACTCTTCATTATTTGAGATGTGGCCCACTAAGCTTGTCGATGGAGTTAGAGCAGAATCTGGCCATACCGTCCTGAGAGTACAGGGAGCAGAGATGTTGCAGCCAGTCCTTATTGATATAGTCTGTTGATCAGAATGTCAAAGATCCAGTTACAAAGGGAGGTAGTTAGGATCTTTGGATGAGTTTACATGGAATTATACTATTGAAAGCAGAGCTGTAGTCAATGAACAATGGCTTAATGTGGGTGTCTTTACTGTCCAGATACTCCAAAGAAGAGTGTAGGGCCAGGGAGATGGCATCTACTATCGACCTGTTTCGATGGTAAGCAAATTGTAGTGTGTTGAAGTGGACAATGAGGCTGCAGCTAATCAGTGCCATCATTGGCCTTTCAAAGCATTTCATAATGGTAGGTGTCATAAGCACTGGGCTGTAGGCATTAAAGCATATTGTCTTTTCTTTCATTTAGGATGACGGCAGTCTCCGTTAAGCATGAGGGAACCTCAAACAGAAATAGGGAGAGGTGAGAAATAAAGTGCTTGTCCATGTGACCAAACAATTGTCAATGTTATATAGGCTTCTGAAAAGAACAAAAGTGACTTTGTTAAAGTAACCCATTTGTAATATAACATAACTGTGATAAACTGCTTTGAATCTGGAAATGGAGAAGGAATGAGAAGTAGACCCTCATTAGGAGATTATATCGATCTTTGTCTCTTTCCCATATAAACAGACATATATTCATTTCACATCAGTTGCTTTTGGTTATTGTTTGCATTGATGATCTATTATCAAACATGTAGGTTTCTACATTTATATTAAATATATTAATGCAGGTACTTTTTCCAGAATGCCTGAAAACCAACATTCAATATTGTAATGAGCTGTCCTGAAGAAACTGCTGCAATGTAGCTGCAACTGGTAATCTTGTCTAAGGCAAGGCAGTAGTAATCCAAGAAATATTCATTTCCAGAGTTTGATTTATACGCACTTAAACATGTGTGTATGTCTCTTTAAAACTGCCCTTATTGAGAAATAAAAGAACATCTGTTTCTCTTTCAAGTATCTTTCTAGGTGATAATGCAGAACAGATATATTTTTTAAAAACTCACTCAAAAGAATTTACAAAGCTTTAAGTCACAATATTATCTAAGTGTTTAAAATAAGGTGACTCCTTGGTAATACGTGAGAAATATGTGTGGATCACATGAGGGGATTGGAGAGAGGAAACATATTTCAGGTACATGCACTAGCAATTGGCACTCAGTTCTG
This sequence comes from Hypanus sabinus, assembly GCF_030144855.1. Classification (NCBI taxonomy): domain Eukaryota; kingdom Metazoa; phylum Chordata; class Chondrichthyes; order Myliobatiformes; family Dasyatidae; genus Hypanus; species Hypanus sabinus. The sequence goes on along the minus strand of NC_082719.1, from coordinate 40,114,256 downwards.
AATGCAAGCAGATTGGCAGCCCATGGGTAAAACATAAGCCTTTGCAAGATTAAATGTAATGTCAGTTGAAAGCCTCAAATCCAAGATTATTTTTTTCTCTCTCCTGTAGGACACAGAAAAGGGACACAAAGCAACAAGCAAGCGATTCAAAGGAAGTAGAGAAAGAGAACGTAATCATGTGGAAGCAAAATTTTGCAGTTATGATAAGAACAGAGAAAGTCCGAAATTCTCAGCAGGATACATAGCTTCTGTGAAAAGAGAACACTGAAAACTCCAAAACAATGAATTAAATCATGGGATACTTTTGAAAATGCAGCAGAGAAGGATAGTTAATGAATCCATCTGAAGAAATTCTTGAAAACTGAGAACAACCATATTGAGAGGAATGGCAGAGGCTTTGCGTCACCACAGTGTCACAGATATTCAATAAACTGAAGTATACAGACATATAAGACAAAGCTAGCAACAAAATCCAATGGGAATTGAAAAATGCCACACGAGCTTTGAGCTCAGAATTTTACCGATTACATTTACAGTAAAATATGTGTTGCTAAAGTACTGAGAAATAAATGGGGGAAATGGGATGGATGGGATTGCTCTGAGAGATGACATGAACTTGGTAGGTCTATATTGACCCTACAGATGTTACTATTCTTAAGGTACATTTCAACCATCTTCATTGTTTATCTTGGAAGTCATAACCAGATCTTACATTGCCTGTTTATTTCTGGAAATTGAATATGCTTTTTGAGAAAGCAGAGCTGTTCAAATTTTAGCTATTCTATTTGCCTTTTGGCACTCACTCCTGCATTGACCTAACAGACAACTGAGCAATTACACATTCCCCCTCACTTCTATAACCTTTCTGATGAAATTGCCTTCCACTTCACTTCCACAGTTAGTAAATCAGTTGCACATCTCAATTGACATTTGGTAACCTTTATCCCAGGCTCACAAAAAAGGAGGAGCATTCAGCATGCTATTGAGAATCTCAAGGGTATTCAATGGGTAAAAGAAATAAACACGTAGGATCTTTGATCTTCAAAAAGCAATTAGATTTCATAGATTCCTGATCGTACAACCAAAACAAATTTCTTTAACACTATTTTGAGATCAGAAAAACATCTTAACAAATTTGGACAGCTGAAGGCTTGACCAAAGAAGTGAAGTTTAAGTGATGCCTGCAGAAAGAAAGAGATGAAGAGTTACTGTAAGGTTTGAGAGGGAGATCCAGGGGTTGTGCTTTAAATCAGTTGAATGAATTGCTGCTAAATAGAGAACAATTTTTTTTGGAAATGAACAAAGGGACAAAATTGCTGGTGCACTGCTATAATGGAGTTTAAAAGTCTCACATTTATTAGGGAGATAGGGAATGAAGAACCACCAGAGGGATTGAAAACAAGGATCAGAATCATAAAAATCAATGTAAATAGGGGTTTGTACAGGTCAACTGCCATCGTAGTTTAACAAGAATTATGTATGTTAGAAAAATGGGCAGATGAGCTCTCAGAAGAACTTTAACAAGGCTTAAAAGAAAGATGAATACTTGGACAGAACTTCACATTGTCAGGCCTGCACAGGGAGGCACCTCTCAGTCTCCGCCCGGCTAATTGACACTCATTTCCAATACCTCACCTGCAGCCTATTGAAAGCCAGCTCTCATCCACTTTCCCCTTTGTGGTAAACTATGTATACCTGTCTGGACATGCCCCTCCTCCCACAGACCCCTGTATAAAGGTGATAGGGGCACTGCTTCTCCCACAGTCTTCGAGATGTCGTGCTCCATTTTGCTGATAATAAAAGCCTATCGTTCATTTCCAGTCTCCGAGAGTTATTGATGGTGCATCAATTTTATTAACAGCAATTTTAGAACATGGAGAGCATTTTACTACCTGACAGATTGGATCTCAACCCTCAATCCCAGGAAGCCGGCAATGCTTTCGAACTCTGTCTAGCATGCTTCGAATCGTACCTGGAGGAGATTCACGTGACCGAGCCTGCCATGATGCGCAGAGTTCTCCTATCCAGGGTCAGTCCACAGGTCTACTCCATGATCAGGGACCAATCGAACTACCAGGGTGCGCTGAATGCCCTCAAAAGACAATACCTGCAGCCGGTGAACACCATCTATGCAAGATATTGCTTAGTGACGCGGCAGCAGCGGGCCAGAGAGTCGAGCGCTGAGTTTGTCTGGGCCCTACAGACACTCGTGCGGGCCTGCGATTGCAGGAGGCTGACGGCGGAACAGCATGCGGAGCTCCTAGTAAGAGATTCCTTCATTACAGGGATCAGGTCAGTGTACAAGTGCCAGCGGCTGCTGGAACTCGCCGATCTTACCTTACATTCGGCGACCGAGCTGGCCGACACGCTGGAGGCTGCTCTGGACAATGCTGACACTTTCCAGGTGCACAATCTCCCGCCAGTCCCATGGACGCTGCAGACCCCGCAACCTGTCAGCGAATCGACATCAGCTGCTGCCAGTCGCGAGTCCGTGAAGTCCCTGCAACCCGCCAGCCAATCGGCCATGGCTGCTGCCAGTCGCAAGTCCGTGGAGTGTTACTTCTGTAGACTCGAGAAGTACCCCCCGAAAACGCTGCCCGGCCCGAGAAGCTACCTGCTCCAGCTGCAGAAAGAAGGGCCACTTCGCCAAGGGCTTTAAGTCCAAACTAAGAGCGGGGTTGAGTAGCGTCGCATGCAAGGCATGGGGCAGCCATCTTGGTCACCGCCATCTTGCCTGCCCGCCACGTGCGTTGCGTGGGGGCGGCCATCTTGGTCGGCATCACCTCGCCCCGCCTCCGACCCATGGGTGCTTACCAGGCACCAAGACAGCGATTCAACCCTGGCCTCCATGACCCTCGACCAAAGCGCTCCACACCAGCTCGCAAGGTCAATGATGGACATCCTGGTGGAGGGGCACAGGACTAGCTGCCTGTTTGACACGGGCAGCACTGAAAGTTTTATTCACCCAGACACGGTGCAATGCTGTGGACTCATGAAACTGCCGGTAAGCCAGAGGGTTGCCATGGCTTCTGGGTCACATACAACAGACATCCAGGAGGGTTGTGTAGCGACACTAGTAGTGGAGGGCACAGAGTATCTGGACTTTGTCTTACTGGTCATGCCTCAACTGTGTGCCCCTGTGCTATTGGGGCTCGACTTTCAGAGCCACTTGAAAAGTGTGACAATGGAGTATGACGGGCCCCTCCCACCAATCACTGTCAGAAATCCTCAGTTCTGTGGGAATTTATCACATACCCCACTACTGACCACACACACACACACACACACACACACACACCGACCCGCACATCCCACCCAACATCATGCCAACAGCCACGCTACTGACACCACTTGCAGCCTCTCCACCCTCAAGATCCCTCCCCCATTGCTGTTCGCCAACCTGACCCCCAACTGTAAACCTGTGGCAACTAAAAGCAGGAGGTACAGCACGGGGGACAGGGCCTTCATTCAGTTGGAGGTGCAGCGGCTGCTCAGGGAGAGGATCATTGAGCCAAGCACAAGCCCTTGGAGGGCCCAGGTGGTCGTTGTTTGAAATAGGCAGAAAAATGGGATAGTCGTGGACTATAGTCAGACCATCAATAGGTTCACGCAGCTTGACGCGTACCCCCTACCCCGCATCGCCATATGGTCAACCAGATAGCTCAGTACAAGGTGTACTCGACCATAGACCTAAAATCCGCTTACCATCAGGTCCCCATCCACCCAGAGGACCGCCCCTACACCGCCTTCGAGGCGGGCGGCAGGCTCTATCACTTCCTGCGCGTCCCCTTCAGTGTCACGAATGGTGTCCCTGTCTTCCAGAGGAAAATGGACCGGATGGTGGACCAGTGCCAACTGAAGGCCACGTTCCCATATCTGGATAACATCACCATCTGTGGTCACAACTGGCAGGATCACATCACTAACCTCCAACGATTTTTCCAAGCGGCCAAAACTCTTAAACTTACCTATAACAGGGACAAGTGTGTGTTTGGAACCACCCGACTTGCTATTCTTGGGTATGTCGTGGATAACGGGGTCATTGGCCCTGACCCCGACTGTATGCACCCCCTGGTGGAACTCCCTCTTCTCAACATACTCAGAGCCCTCAGACGGTGCCTGGGCTTCTTTTCCTATTACGCCCAATGGGTCCCTCACTACGCAGACAAGGCCCGCCCCCCTGGTCAAGTCCACCACATTTCCCCTCTAAGCCGAGGCCCGCGTGGCCTTGAGCCGCATTAAAGGGGACATTGCCAAAGCAACGATGCATGTGGTGGATGAGACCATTCCCTTCCAAGTAGAGAGTGACGCCTCCGACTTTGCGCTGGCTGCTACCCTCAATCAGGAAGGCAGGCCAGTAGCATTCTTCTCTTGTACCCTTCAAGGCCCTGAAATTCGGCACTCCACGGTGGAGAAAAAAGTCCAGGCCATAGTGGAAGCTATTAGGCACTGGAGGCACTATCTCGCCGGCAAAAGGTTCACCTTGCTGACCGACCAGCACTCAGTTGTGTTCACGTTTAGCAACCAACAGCGGGGCAAAATCAAAAATGATAAAATTTTGAGGTGGAGAATCGAACTCTCCACCTACAACTATGATATCCTGTACTGGCCTGGAAGGTTCAATGAGCCCCCGATGCCCTATCCCGGGGAGCGTGTGCCAGCGTGCAGCTTGACCGGCTATATGCCCTCCATGCAGATCTTTGTCATCCGGGGGTCACCCGACTTTACCATTTTGTGAAAGCCCGGAACCTGCCTTACTCCCTTGAGGAAATCAGGATGATGACCAGGGACTGCCAAGTCTGCGCTGAGTGCAAACCGCACTTCTACCGTCCTGAAAAGGCCCAACTTATCAAGGCTACCCGTCCCTTTAAGCGACTGAGTGTTGACTTTAAGGGCCCCCTTCCCTCCACCAACCACAATGTCTACTTTCTTAACATAATTGACGAGTACTCTTGGTTCCCCTTTGCCATCCCATACCCCGATGCCACTGCCATGTCTGTCATAAAAGCCCTACGCCAGCTCTTCACTATGTTCGGATATCCCTGTTATGTCTACAGTGACAGAGGGTCCTCGTTTATGAGTAACGAGCTGCGCCAATACCTGCTGGCTAGGGTATTGCTACTAGTAGGACCACGAGCTATAATCCCCAGGGGAATGGATAGGTGCAGAGGGAGAATGCCACTGTGTGGAAGGCCACACTCTTAGCCCTTAGGTCAAAGGGATTGCCGGTCTCTTGCTGGCAAGATGTCCTCCCTGAAGCACTCCACTCCATCCGCTCCCTGTTATGCACATCCGCCAGTGCCACCCCTCATGAGCGACTCTTTTCTTTTCCCAGGAAGTCCGGCACTGGGACCACCCTACTGGCTTGGCTGATGTCCCCAGGGCCAGTACTGCTCCGGAAACATGCGAGGAGGAATAAATAGTCCCCGATGGTCGAGAGGGTTCAACTACTTCATGCAAACCCCCAGTATGCCTACGTGGTCTTACCTGATGGGCGGGAGGACACGGTCTCCATCCGCGACCTGGCACCTGCAGGAGCACCAGACCCCTACCCCGAACACTCCACGGTGACTATGAACCCAATACCCATCGATGTATATACCCATGAGACACCATGCACACCAAGCCCTACACAGACTCCTCACGACACTTCCATACCAGAGGGGTTACTGACGCCTAATGGGCTGGCACTTCAAGTCAGGCCAGAGCCAGCACAACCACCGTCACCGGTGCAGTCACCACTGGTGCTATGTAGATTGCAGCGACAGATTCAACCACCTGATAGACTTGACCTACAAATATACTTGTAAGAAACTTCGCCCCGTGGGGACTCTCTTTTAAAACAAGGGGGGGGGGGGGGTGAATGTGGTAAACTATGTATACCTGTCTGGACATGCCCCTCTGCTGACTGCTCCTGTGGCTCCTCCCACAGACCCCTGTATAAAGGCTATTGGGGCACTGCTCCTCCCTCAGTCTCCAAGATGTCGTGCTCTCTTTTGCTGTTAATAAAAGCCTATCGTTCACTTCCAGTCTCCGAGAGTTATTGATGGTGCATCACCTTTGTTCACCCATTGAACCAGCAAGCCTTAACAAATTGCTCCTCATCTTCAGTTAGAATGGCATGTTAAGTATCTGTTCTTTCTTAATTTGCATCCCCTCGTGGCTTATTATTTCACAGTTTATAAGTATAATTTACTGAAAAATTATCTCTACTGCTCTGTTTTTGGGTCAAGCTTCTTATACATCTTCTGACAGGATGGGCGAGCCAATGATTGACCTAGCAGAATACGCTCGCCTAAAAGAAATCGGCTGTTGAAAACAGCTTACAAGCCTAAAGGAACAGGAAACTATTGACCAAATGCTTGGCCCTCTCAACCAAATTTCCAGCTGAATACAGCAAGTCTGCACCTTTCCACCTTCTCCATTGGAGCCCTGGATTCCAGTGTTCAAATGCTGAGAAAGATCCCTAACCCAATGCCGCAACTTCCTGTCCCAGAGCATCTGGCACTTTGAATTCCAACCATCTTTGTATTCCATGGACTGAGCCAAGATTGCCTTTGTCATCTCTCTCCTGATTGTGTGAGCTCTGACTTTGGCCATGACTAACTGGGACAACAAAACTCTCTTCCTCGGAATTGACAAACATCTTATGGAACAAAGTTTCAGATCATCAGCCCTAGTTCCACCCTAGTTCCATTCCCAGAGCCATTTCAAACTGCAGGGCCCTCACCATCAATGCCTCCAGAACCCATGCATGTAGAGAGAGCTGCTTTAGACCCCCGCCCACCAAAGTGCATGAGCTACCAGAGCCATAGATCACCCATGCATCAAATGCCCACTGCATCCAGGGAAAAGGCACCATTAGGTAGAGACGAGGGGCTCTCTATTTGATAAGCTACCCCAGGTTGCTTGTTCCAGGGCCATAACCCAATTCACTCTCTCTGTCCTCCTCCACATCCTGATTGCTCTACTTGCACAGGAGCCTCTGGTGGATTTCTGGACTGGACTCATTCTGTGCAGCTTGGGCTCCCTACTGAGCCTATCTCTCACTTCCTCTGCATCACGGCCATTGAGCTCTGGGATGCTTAGAGCATGCGCTCGGCCCTTGCACGTGTGCATTGAAGAAAACTGTGGGTCCATCCAATTTTCTTCTTATCAACTTACTCAAAAAACCTCTCACCCTGGGTTATCACTGGCTCCCCACTCATGACCCTCATTTCAGCTGGCCTTCAGCTGAGTTGGGAAACCACCTACCAGACCACCGGCTTGCAACCTCAGCTGACATCACCTCTGACGGAGGAAAGTGTCGACCTCAGCAAACTCCACAGGACTCTCAAGACTCAGTCATCGCTTTCAGTAAAAGGAAAGCCAGCACCCTGATACCTCACAGACCACACAATGGTGCACTCAGCCTGCTCCACCCCAAAACTGTCTGTTCTCCCTCTCCCCTACTGAGGCACGAGCCACAAATGACTACATTGCTGAAGTGCTACAGCAAGGCTTCATTCCCAGTCCCCATCTAATGCAGAATTCTTCATTGTCAAGTAGACCCTGGGGTCTTTGTCTCTGCATTGACTTCCATAGACTCAACAAAATCACCATTAAGAACTGCTAACCTCTCCTCTTGATAGATAGCACATTTGAAACGCTCTACAGGGCCCAGATCTAAACCAAACTAGAACTATGGGTGGAAAATGGCTTTCATAGCATCCACTAGCAATTACAAATACTTGGAGATGCCTTTCTGACTTTCTAACAATCCAGCCATTTTCCAAGCATTCAGCAATGAGATCCTTTGACACATGTTACACAGGTATGAGTTCCTCTACATTGACAACATCCTCATCCTCTCCAACGACCCCCAAGACCATGTCTGTCATGCCCAATCAGTCCTTCTGTATCTCCTCAAAATACAACTCTACTGCAAGTTAGAAAAATGCCATTTCCACACCCCAGTCATTTCTTTCCTGGATTATGTCCCTTCATTCCAAGGCATAACAATGGACCCAGAAAAAAAGCATGTACCATTAGTGAATGGCCCTGACCATGATCCATCAAACAGCTGCAATGTTTCTTGGCCTTCTCCATTTGCTACCACTGTTTCATCAGTAATTATAGCCAAATTGCTGCTCTTCTCACCTCTGTCACTAAACCATTTACTTCATAGATAATCTGATCTACTGCCACAGTTCACATTTTTGAGGAGCTCAAGAGATGCTTCAACCATGCTCCCATTCTCCACCGTCTGAACACCTCTGGAGATTTTGTGGTAGAGGTGTGGTATCTGACTTGGGAGCTGGTGCCATCTTCTCCCATGAGGGACCAGACAGTAAGACACATTCTTGTGCCTTCTTCTTATGCAAGTTCAACTCTACATAGCTCCGTCTAAGGCCCTAGTATGCCGATGCTAGAATGCTTGGACAAGGGCATGCAGGGCCCCTTTCACCTCAAATGGTTGAAGAAGTTCGGTATGGGCCCCCAAATCCTAAGAACTTCCTATAGGGGCACAATTGAGAGTATCCTGACTGGCTTATTCTCTGCAGGGTATGGGAACTGTACCCTGCAGAGCGTGGTGTGGACAGCCCAGCGCATCTGTAAATGTGAATTTCCCACTATTCAAGACATTTACAAAGACAGGTGTGTAAAAAAGGCCTGAAGGATCATTGAAGACCCAAGTCACCCCAACCAAAACTGCTCCAGCTTCTTCCACCAGGCCATCAGACTGCTTAATTCATACTGCAACAACTGTTTTACTATGTTATATTGACCGCTCATATTTAACCATCTTGTTACTGTCCTGTTGTACACACTAGTTATTATAAATTACCATAAATTGTACATTGCACATTTAGACAGAGATTACTTCAGCCTGGGTACTGTGCCTGGCTGTTCCTCCTAGATCTGCTCCTGTGCATTGACTCCTGCAAGCTTACATCATGATTCATTGGTCTGTTTAACATTCCCTATCACATCAACCCAGTCACTTACCCTCTCGAGCCAGCACCTCCACAGCTGCTCATGGCAACAAATTCCACAGATTTACCACCCTCTGACTAAAGTAATTTCTCCATACCTCTGTTTTAAATGGATGTCCTTCAATCCTGAAGTCGTGCCCTCTTGTCCTAGACTCCCCTGTCATGGGAAATAACTTTGCCATATCTAATCTGTTCAGGCCATCTAACATTCGGTATGTTTCTATGAGATCCCCCCTCATTCTCCTGAACTCCAGGGAATACAGCCCCATGAGCTGCCAGGCATTCCTCATATAATAACCCTTTCATTCCTGGAATCATTCTCGTGAATCTTCTTTGAACCCCCTCCAATGTTATTATATCCTTCCTAAAATAAGGAGCCCAAAACTACACATAATACTTCAAGTGCAGTCTCAAGAGTGCCTTATGAAGCCTTAGCATCATATCCCTGCTCTTATATTCCATACCTCTGGAAATGAATTCATTGCATTCGCCTTCTTCACCTCTGACTCAACCTGGAGGTTAACCTTTTAGGGTATCCTGCACAAGGACTCCCAGGTCCTTTTGTATTTCTGCAGTTTGAATTCTCTCCCCATCTAAATAATAGTCTGCCTGTTTATTTCCTCCACCAAAGTTTAATGACCATACATTTTTCAACATTGTATTTCATTTGCCACTTCTTTGCTTCCAGGTATTCTGTAATCTCATCCCTAACAACTGATTCCAACAAATTCCCAGCCACTGATGTCAGGCTAACAGGTCTATAGTTTTCTTTCTGCTGTCTCCCACCCTTCTCAAATAGCAGAGTAATATTTGCAATTTTCTGGCATCTGGTACAATGCCAGCATCTATCGATTCTTGAAAGATCATTGTTAATGCCTTCACAATCTCTCCAGCTACTTCCTTCAGAACCCAAGGGTGCATTCCATCAGGGTCAGGAGATTTATCCACCCTCAGACCATTCAGCTTCCTGAGAACCTTCTCAGTCATAATTTTCACTGCACATACTTTACTTCCTTGACACTCTTGAATGTCCAGTATAGTGCAGATGTCGTCCACTGTGAAGACTGATGCAAAATACACATTCAGTTCCACTGCCATCTCTGCATCTCTCATTACAATATCTTCAGCGTCATTTTCTATTGGCCCTATATCTACCCTCAATTCACTTTTACCCTTTATATACTTAAATAAGCTTTTAGTATCTTCTCTGCTATTAGTCTCCAGCTTCCTTTCTTAATTCATCTTTTCCTTCCTAATGATCTTTGTAGTTTCCTTCTGGAAGTTTTTTATAGCTTCCCAATCCTCTACCTTCCTACTAATTTGGCTTCCTTGTATGCCCTCTGTTTTGCTTTTACTTTGGCTTTGACTTCACTTGTCAGCCATGGTAATATCCTTCTTCCATTCAATTTTTTTTTCTTATTTGGAATATATTTGTCGTGGACTTCCCTCATTTTTCATTGAAACTCCAGTCATTGCTGCTCTACTGTCCTTCCTGCTAGTGTCCCTTTCCAGTCAACCTTGGCCAATTCCCCTCCAATGCCATTGTAATTTCCTTTATTCCACTGAAATACCAGCACATTGATATTTAGATTCTCCTTCTCAAATTTCAAAATGAACTCTATCATATTGTGATCACTGTTCCCTAAGGGGTCCTTAACCTTAAGCTCTTTTACCATCGCCAGATCATTGCACAACACTCAATCCAGCATAACCAATTCCCTAGTGGGCTCAAGTTGTTCTAAAAAGTCATCACTTAGACATTCTATAAATTCTCTCACTTGAGGCCTGGTTTTCCCAATCCTCTTTCATGTTAAAATCCCCCACAATTATCATGGTATTGCCCTTCTAACATGCCTTTTCTTTCTTCTGCTGTGCTTTGTAATCCACATCCTGGCTGTGGTTTGGAGGCCTGTATACAACTGCCATTAGGGTCCTTTTACCCTTGCCATTTCTTAACTCAACCCATAGAGACTCTACACCTTCTGATTCTACATCATCTCTTTCTAATGATTTAAAGTTATTTCTTATTCACAAGGCCACACCACCTTCTCTGCCTACTAACATGTCTTTCCAACTGTACACTGTACACTGTACATCTTTAGACGTTCAACTCCCAATGGCAGCACTCCTTTGGCCAAGTTTCAAAGATGGCCACAACATTATACTTGCCAAACTGTAGCTGAATTTAAAGATTGTCCATTTTATTTCTTATGCTGCATGCATTCAAATGTAGCACTTTCAGTCCAATATTTGTTGCTTTCTGTTTTAACTGCACTTGTAATTGCCCTGTAATTCATCCCACAGGCTGTGATTTTGCTTCATCTCCTGCCTGTTCTTTCTATAATCTCTGTTCCACACTATCTCTGATTTATTTCTGTTTTCCCCTTCCTCAGCCCTATCCCTCCAGTTCCCATCCTCCTGTCAAATTAGTTTCAACTCTCTCTAACAGCTCCATTAAACCTGCCTGCTAGGATATTGGACCCCTTTGGGTTCAGGTGTAACCCATCCTTTTACTACAGGTCGTACCTCCCCCAGAAGGTTCCCCAATGATCCAGGAACCTGGAGCCCTGCCCCCGACACACATTAATATGCCTGATGACGCTGTACTTGCACTCATTAGCACATGGCACAGGCAGCAATTCTGAGATTACTACCCTGGTGGTCCTAACCAACTCCCTGAATGCTCTCTTCGGGTCCTCCTCCCTTTTTCTAACTATTTCATTGGTACCGACATGTACCAAAACTTCTGGCTGTTCACCCTCTGACCCTCAGATACTCTACACCTGATCAGAGACATCCCATACCTGAGAGGCAACACACCATGCAGATATCTCGATCAGGATGACAGAAACTCCTGTCTGTTCCTCTCACTATGGAATCCCCTATCACTACAGCATTCTCATCATCTTCTCTCCCTTCTGCACCACAGAACCAGGCTCAGTACTTATCGCCGTAGTCGTACTCTGTCAGGTCACCCCCCTCAACACCATCTAAAATGAGATAATGATTACCAAGTGGGATGTCCACGGTGTGCTCTCTACAGTCTGAGCTTTTCTCATCCCTTCCCTGACAGTCACCCACTTATCTAACTCCTGCAGCCTTGGGGTGACTAACTCCCTGTAGCTCCTATCTATTGTATCTCCTGCTCACTTTCCCTTATAAGCTGTAGGTCATCAAGCTGCAGCTCCAGATCCCTAACAGGGTCTTTCAGGAGTTCCATCTAGGTGCACCTGATGCAGCTGTGGCCACCTGGGAGACCGGAAGTTTCCCAGGATTCCCACATCTGACACCCAGAGCAAAGTACTAACCTGACAGACATGCTCGTTATTCCTCATAAAAAACGTGAAGCCATGATGACCATCCGTAATCAGTCCATGTCTCTCCTCACTCGTTGTGGGCACTGGTATGATTGATACCCTTTTGAAGCAGGTATGAACCTCCAACTGCAGCAATAAGAGATTGAAGATGTCCTTGATTACTTGTGCCAGATGGTTGGCACAAGATTTCAGTGCTCTACCTGATACTCCATTGGGGCCCGATGCCTTGCAAAGGTTTGCCCTCTTGATGAATGTTCTGATGTCGTCCTCTGAGACAGGGATCACAGGGTCACCAGATGCTGCAGGATTCACACAGGTGTAGTTTTATTCTCCGTTTCAAAGCCTGCATAAAAGGTATTGAGCTCTTTTGGGAGTGAAGCATTCCAATCACTTACGATATTAAGTTTCACTTTCAAGGAAGTAATGGGTGACAAACCCAGCCAGAGCTAATGTGCATCTGATTCTGTTTTTAATTTCAATTGGTATTGCTCTTTCATTATTAAAATCTTTCTGTTATACCTAGACATTCACGTGTATTGTTTTCTGAGTCAAGCTTAATTCTAGATGAATTTACGTCACTTGTTTTGTTTCTCTAACATTCTATTTGAATTGCTGTTTTAAGTGCTTGATTCTTTTCAGAATTAACCCACTGTTACTATATTGTCCCTTTTCTCTCAATTAACATGTTCATATTGTAAAATTCAGTTTACCTTATTACTGTTGAGTCTAATGACATAGGTCTATCCACCTGCTTCTTTGATGTACAATACTTTTTTATATTTTAAACAAAAAGCAGTTGTTTTATATTTCTACAAGTGTTGTCTTTTTCCAATCATTGTGATAATCTGTATTTTCCCCTCCAAGCTGATTGCCAAAGTTCGCCAGCTTGGTATCAGCTCATCCCTCTGTAATTGGACCTTGGACTTCCTGACTAGCAGACCCCAATCCGTTAAGTTAGACAAACTCTCCTCCTCCACTCTCACCCTGTACACCAACGTGCCTCAAGAAGGTGTGCTGAGCCCTCTTCTGTACTCCCTTTTCACCTATGACTGTGTTCCTGTACATGGTCCTAACTCCATAATCAAGTTCGCAGACAACACCATGGTGGTTGGCCTGATCAGAGGAGATGACGAGACAGCCTACAGGGATGAGGTCCAGCACCTGGCTGTGTGGTGTGCCAACAAAAGCCTGGCCCTTAACACCCAGAAGACCAAGAAGATCATTGTGGACTTCAGGCATGCTAGGAGACATACTTACGTCCCCATCTACATCAATGGAGCTGTGGTGGAGCATGCAGCAAGCTTCAAATTTCTTGGTGTCCACATTTCCAAGGATTTCAGCCGGTCCCTGAATTCCTCCATCCTGATCAAAAAGGCGCAACAGGGCCTTTATTTCCTGCGGAGCATCAAGAAAGCTCACCTTTGTCCCAGGATACTGACAGACTTTTACTGCTGTGCCATTGAGAGCATACTCACCAACTGTGGTATGGCAATTGTCCCGTATTGGACTGCAAAACACTCCAGTGTGTGGTGTAAACTTCCCAGTGGATTATCGGCACCCAATTGCCTACCATTGAGAACATCTACTATAAATGCTGCTTGGCAGAATGAAAAGCATTATCAAGGATGCATCTCACCCTAACCATGGACTTTTTACTCTCCTCCCATCTGGTAGGTGCGACAGGAGGCTCTGCTCCCGCGCTAGCAGGCACAGTAAGAGCTTCTTCCCTGAGGCTGTGACCCTGCTGAACCTCACATCACAGTGCTAAGCAGTATTGCACCCATATTGTACTGTCTCAGTACTTTTATACTTGTGTGCTGTAGCACTTATTTTTTATTTACAGTTATTTTGTAAATAACACTGTTCTTTGCATTTCTGGTTAGATACTAACTGCATTTCATTTGGCTTTGTATCTGTACTTGGCACAATGACAATAAAGTTAAATCTAATCTAATTAACTGAATTTTCCAGGCTTCTACATAGAAACATAGAAAATAGGTGCAGGAGTAGGCCATTCAGCCCTTCGAGCCTGCACCACCATTCAGTATGATCAAGGCTGATCATCCAACTCAGAACCCTGTACCTGCTTTCTTTCCATACCCTCCATTGGCAAACCAATAAATTTAGAGATCATGGAATAAAAAGGGACTATAAATAAGCACAAGTATTGAAAACAGATTAAAACTCGCCAAATCACCCAAATTGTTTTACACTGAGTTGAGGTAAAATGAAAATTAGTACATAATTGTTCAATAATTCCATTTAATATCAGAGAACTGTATACAATATACATCCTGAAATTCATTTTCTTCACAGATTTCCATGAAAACAGAAGAGTGCCTTAAAGAATGAGTGATAATAATAATGTTAGAACCCAAAAGCCCCTGCTCCCCCCTCCCACACACAAGAGGCAGCAAAGCAACGGCCAACCCCCACCCCACCCACTTCTGCTAAAAAGCATTAGCACCCTCCAAACACCAACCATGCAATCGCAAGGCCCCCCCCAAAAAAACCATGATTTTCAGTAGAACAAAAACTAATCATTCACCTGACAACTCAACGTACCACAGACTCTTTCCATAATAAAAGAAAAAAGAGCTGTTCTCTTTCACATTTCTCTTTCACCGAACAACTCACTGATTTTGGGTGTTAAAAATTTGTCATGCCACTTATTTTTCTAGAATTCTGTAATCTGAGAACCGGCAGCAATTTCACCCACTAACAAGAGAAAGACAGAGAGCACAACTCGCCAAGTACAGAGCCTATGACTGCTGATCCAGTCTCTAGGGTGTGCTGGATCAGTTCACAGCCTCATCAGCACGGAGAAACACAAATGCACATTTGTGTAGGATATCAAGTGACATGCTGCACTGAGAAATCATTTAGCTTGGAAAATCTTATAAGAGCGCATTCATAAATTCCTCCTAACTGAAGCACCACTCACTTTTAAAAGAGCCATTGAAATTGCTATATCAATTGAAAATGCAGCTAGTGACACAACTGAATTACAGTCAGAAATGAAAGTGAGTGTGAACAAAATTGCAACATCTAAACAGAGACCTAACTGGCTGAACAAATTGTGTTACTGTTGTGGCAGGGGCTCACATGCACCAGACCAATATAGGTTTAAAGGCAAATCTTGCAGAAAAGGCAACAAAGTGGGACACATACAAAGAGTATGTTGGACAGACAAAATAAATGGACTGCACAGGGAAGAGAAAAGGATAAAAGGTCAAGTTGCATTTTCCATTCGAGCACTAATCTCCATTCTGTTGTTGAAATATCTGATAATGATGAGAGTGACAGAGGACTGAATATCCTTGAGAGTTACAATGTGAAAACTAACAACAGGCAAGCAATATAGCTTACTCCAGAAGTGAATGATGGATTAATTAAAAACACAAGAAAATCTGCAGATGCTTGAAATCTGAAATAACATTGTGCTTTTGTTATCAACATGGTCACTTTATAGTGTTGTTTTTTGCTGAATAGTTGGACATCAAGTTGGTTCAGTCTTTCATTGATTCTGTTGTGGTTGTTATTCTATTATTGATTTATACAGAATGCCTGAAAGAAAATGAATCATAGGATTATATATATTGACATATATGCACTTTGATAATATATTTACTTCAAACTGTATACCTTGAACTTTGAATTTGCAGGCCAAATCCTCTGCAATAGAGTCAATTGAAAACAAATTCAGAGAGGTATTGGATGATGCCACAGCAATGTTCAAGGATGGTACTTGAAAACTAAAACATATCAAGTATAAAATAATGTTAAATGAAAATGCCACACTCAAGTCTTACGAAGTCCATTTGGTTCCTTATACCATCAATGATAAAGTAGTCAGTGACCTAGAACACATGGACGCTGAATGAATTCTTTCCAAGGTTAAATGGAGCCCACTTGCAATGTCAGTTGTTCCAGTAGAAAGATGTTGCAATACTTTTTAGATGAAAACATTTCAGCAAGGTATGCACGAGGAAATCTGCAGATGCTGGAAATTCAAGCAACACGCACAAAATGCTGGTGGAATGCAGCAGGCCAGGCAGCATCTATAGGAAGAAGCACTGTTGACGTGTTGAAGGGTCTCGGCCCGAAACGTAGACAGTGCTTCTTCCTATAGATGTTGCCTGGCTTGTTGTATTCCACCAGCATTTTGTGTGTGTTGTCAGCAAAGTGAACTTAGCTGAGGTCTACATACAGATGGAAATGGAAGAAGAGTGCAAGTGATTTTCACCAAAACACTCACTAAATGCTTAAACACTATAATAAGCTTATCTTTGATTTAATGTCTGCACCTGCACTCTGATAGAAAGCCATGGAGCAGGTGTTGTAGGACTGCACAGGCACTCAGTGTTACCTGGATGACAACATTATTACCAGAGAGATGACAAGAAACATCTCCAAAATCTCAAGACACTGTTATTAAGATTAGAAGATTACGGGATCAGAGCACGATGCAAAAAGTACGAATTTCTTTAAACCAAGCATCTCTCACTGTGCTCACACCATCAATGCGCAAGTGTGTGAGGAAATTCGCACAGTGTTGAATGCCCCAAGACCAAAGGACATGAAGCAGTTTCAGTCCTATTCAGGATTTGTTAATTTCTATAACAGGTTCCTGCCAAACATGGCTACTGTGCCTCCCCTCTTGAACTCATTACTACAGATTGGAATGAAATGGCAATAGACAAAGCAATGTGCGATATCTTTCAAAAAGATAAAGGGAATGGTGACATCAGACATTTACTCAGACATTATGATCTACATCATCTAGTAAAGGTTATCTGTGATGCCTCTCTTTATGGTTTAGGTGCAGTCATGTCACAGGTTATGAGCGATGGAAATTATGCACAGGTTGACAGAGGTCTTGAGTCTGGTTTGGGATGTAAAAGATTTCCATCAATACCTATATAAGTATAACCTCATTACTGGTCATCAACCACTCATGTCTCTTTCAATCCACAAAAGGGCGTTCCACTAACAGCAGCAGCACAAGTGCAGAGTTAGGCTCTGTTTCTTGGAGGACTCAGTTACAAGTTCTAACTTAAGAGGACAACTAATCATAGAAATGCTGATGGATTGTCCCATTTACCCTTGGAAAAGGAAATACTTAAAAATTTGCAAAAGAGGACACTCCTTAACAAATTCCCAAAATGTAAATCGAAAAGCACCGTATTATGGCAGAGATGATCCAAAGAGAAATCAGAAAATACCCCATGCTGGCTCAGGTCTACATGGCAACACAAAATAGCTGGAATGTGCAGCGGAAATCCCAGTACCCCCATTTTTACCAGTGCTCCGATGAATGGCAGTTGTCTAATTAAGGGATTAAGAGTTGTTGTACCATCAAAGTTGATAACCAAAGTGTTGGAGGAGCTACATATAGGTCATCGCAGCATGGTCAAAGTAAAAGTGTTGGCTGAAACTTTTTCTGGTGGCCTGGGATAAATCAAAAGATTGAGCAGCTTGCCAAGCACTCTTTGGGATGCCAGCATATCCAAAAGATGCCAAGACCTGTGCCTTTCCATCTCTGGAAATGGCCTGGATTTATATAGATTTTGCTGGAACACCCTTGTGGCACAAATTATTTGGTAGTCATGGTTACAACTACAAAGTGGCCAAGAGTTTTCCTAATAGTCTCCACTGCAGCCCCATACACTGTTGATATGTTGACAAGTTTCTTCTCACGGACTGGTGCTCCAGAACACTTAGTGACAATGGTCCACAGTCTGCTGCGGAACAAATTCAGATATTCCTGAAAATGAATGGAATAAGATTTGGTGGAAAGGTTTATCTAGAGCTTAAAGAATGCACTGTAAGCAATGTCAGCAGAATACACTGCACAGACACTGAATTAAAAGCTTACCCATTTCCTCCTTGCCTATTGCAGTGCAGCAAACTTCATAATCAGCAACTCACCAATTATGACATTCCTAGCTCATCCCTTGCACTCATGCTTGCATTTCCTCAAACCCAATTTCAGAAGAAGTATGCAAGACAAACAGCTGAGACAAATTGAGGGCTCTCAGATTCAATGTTTCACTCCTGGACAAACAGTCTAGGTTAGGAATTACAGAGATTTTCAAAAGTGGATACTCAGAAAGATTAAGAAAAGAACTGGACCACACTCCTACACAGTGAATGTTGCATTTGATGTCATCTGGAGATGACACACTGATCAGTTAAGGAGAGTAGAGTCAATTGTTCAAGAAGAAGGGTGTCCAGAGATCCCAGTTCCACATTCTGCAGTCTCAGAGTTAACATTACAACCATGATGCAGGAAGCCCCACAACCTGAGATTGTTTCACAGCCACAAGTCTCACCAGTCAAGCAGAAATAGTGACCCTTCATTGTCAGGAAAGACATTATCCTAAAAGTGTAAGAAATCCTCCACAGTGATTAAATCTTTAGGCCTGAATGGGGCAACTTAAAATTTATTTTGTAATGAGTGGTCAAATATTTTATCCACTGTGGGTAGACATATTAGGGAAGCGAGAGGGAAACTTATTCAGTATAAGATAGCACACAGATATTATTGAACACCAACTAGACTCTACAAAATGGGGATCGTTGATAATCATTTATGCTGGAAATGTAAAAATGAGGTGGGCACATATTTTCACATCATTTGCGAGTGTTCCATTGGTGTAAAGTTCTTGATTTGTTGGGGAATTGGTCAGGTCCTACACTGCCCTTGTGCCCAGGGCTTTGTCTCCTGGGTGATAGGACAATGATACTTAATGTAAACAATGACAAATTTACTATTTTAAAGGTGGGTCTCATCACAGCTGCAAGAATTACTTTGCAAAACAGGAAAAAAAAACAGGTGTCCCACAGTGAGGGAATGGACTGAGGAAATGGTTAAGATTTCATCATATGAACACATGTTGGGAAGAATTAACAGTGAGGGAAAAGTGCAAGACACGTGGGATCAATTTTGGTTGTATGTTAATTTAAACTTAAATTAGAAGCTTTTTTCTGTTTCTTAGTTTTATATGTTTTCCTGTCATGGGATGGGTGTATAAATATACTGTACTATATCTGCTCTATGATATGCTGTGCTGCTTTGTAAAATAAGAATAAATAATAACAACAATTTGAATTACAAAAAAAGAATATCATGCACTGGATATTGAATTGTAGTTGTATTATATATATTTTTTTCCAAAGATTTAAAGATTCAAAGTACATTTATTATTCAAGCATGTTTGCAGTATACAACCCTGCAATTCATCTTCCCACAAACAACTTTAAAATAAGAAATATCATGGAACTGGTTCAAAGAAAGCACCAAATACCCAAGAGAAATAAAAAGAACAAAGCATGCAAAATACAGAATATAAAACATCAAACCACAGAGTAATTGAAACAGTCTAGGGACGTTCAGTTTAGTTCAGCTGAATTCAATTCAGTGCTGTGTCACTTGTTGACTGCAGGCCACAGAGCCGGTACACCCTGATCAAAATTGCACAAAATAACAATTGAAAAAGGAGCAACCAGAAACCAAAATCACATGATAACAGAGTCCAATCCACAAATCGATCAAATCTTGGCCAAGACCCTAAACTCTGGCACTATTATCCAGCAGCATCAAGTGAGAGTGAGAGCAAGACCAGCCAAGTGCAGGCACCTTCCTCTGGCAGCACCCAGTGAGAGGGAGAGAGAGGCCGGTCAAAAACGGGCAGATACGTTGAACATCCCTTTGCCTTTCACTCTCATCCTTGTTGATTTCAAACTTGCTCAATGCTTTAATCAGCAAGATTGGCAAAAAATTGAATCCTATCATGGGCTTGCACCCTATCTCCAGGCTGCATGTTACTCGAAACCGTACCAAAATCTCTTGGAGACAGCAAAGTGCCAGATCACTCAGTCCCTACAAACACACCATCAAAACATAAATCACAGGTTCCAATAGGGACAGAAACATATTTTAAAGAAGAATAAGGAGTAAGTGAAGTAAAGTAACTAGTTTCATGAACTGTCTGAAGGATGTCGCCTTTGGTCACATTGTGTGCTGATGCCATCTTCTTCATGCCTTGAATATATTTATGTATATATGATAAGATGCATTCTGTATTGAGTTGGAGTTTATAGTTGAGCAGAGAGGAGTGTCGTCTATTTAGTATTTCAGTAATATTTGATTAATATTGTAAATATATTGTTTGATAAAGCATTCTTTGTTATTTACGTAATTCATTATGGGTTAATTCATTAACAGTTGATCTGTTTCCCAGTACCTGTGTTTTTCATTTAATTTCTGGAGTTATAAAATATAACAGATATTTCAGTGTTGGATAAAAATGGAAATTCTAATCAAAAATACGCATATAGTCAGGGTTTAGTACCGCTTTGTGAGAAAGAAAAGTATTGTGTTTTATCAAAACACCCACCAATAATGTTAGACTTAGATGGCCACAGTGATTGCACAATGCATTGTACCTACCTTAAATATGCATTTTATTGAGTTCAATTGTATGACCCTCAGAAGTAAAATTCAATGACCTTTTAGTGCCATACAATGTGCTTAGTACAACTGACTACAGATAAATTTAAGGACAAAAAAATTGTTGGAATTCTATTGAAAGTGTATCCAAATGTGAACTATTGTAATACTTGAGTGAGTTGAAAGATGATTTGAAAAACAAGTATAGTTCCATGAAGAAATACATTACGGGGTGAAAACTGGCTTTATGCATCATCCATTTTAAAGGTGCAAAATTAATTAATTTTATCAACTATTTTTTATAATGTAGGCTTTTAAAATAAAATGTAGGATGGTTTATTTTTTTCTTAAGTTGTGCCAATTAACTTCAGTGGAAAGTTGAATCCCTGAGTTCAAGTTTTACTTCTATATAAAGACATGTCTGTATTTTCTTTCTTACTATTCATACAATAGCAGTAAAGGCCATCTGATCAATTTTTTCGGCTTCTACCATAACATTCTTGATGGCAACACCATTGTTGATGGTTGGGCCTGAATGAAAAGAATACTATTGAATGTTGAACAAAAGTGGATGGACTTATATTTAAAGTATTTCAATTATTGTCTGTCATTATGAGGTATAATATTTTTTACATTATGAACACACACCTGAATGCTTTTTTGCATGCTATACTCTGTCAGAGCCTCGGCAACCACTTTTTTCAAGTGGTTGTCTTAGAGTAAAGATTCTGTGAGTGGTCCCCCACATCCTTCTCACAGCGCAGTTGTTTTTTTTTACGAGGCTGAGTTGTGAGCTCAACACTCAACCTAGCATCGACGGAAAGTATGTCCGGGTTCAAACTCGGGAACCTTCACTCCGGAGTCCGGCGTTGATGTCACTAACCGGCCAAGCCTGAATATTGTCTAATAATTGATTACATAAGCCTAAGTTTCTCCATTTTACGAAACTTGGTACTTATCTCTTGCATTAAGTTATTTATAATATACAATAGGATCTTTTGAGAGCCTCTTAGGTACATGGAGCTTAGAAAAATAGAAGGTTATATGTTAGGGAAATTTTAGGCAGTTTCTAGGGTAGGTTACACGGTCAGCACAAATTTGTGGGCCGAAGGGCCTGTAATGTCCTGTAGATTTCTATGTTCTATGTAATATTCTAAACAAAATAATTCCAATAATAGACCACATCAGGAGAACACTTATTTTTGAGTTCTTTCTCTGAGGAAGGGCATACTTAATGTGAAAGAACTACAATGAAGTTTCAACAGACTGGTGTATGGATGAGCATATTGTCTCATGGTAAGAGATCAAACAGATTTCCTAAAACTTAGAGAAGAAATCCACAACATTATTAAAAGTTTAAGATGAATACCAGGAAATGTTTCATTTTGATAGAACTTGGACCTATAACCTGAGAATAAATGCCTGACTGTAAGTGACTGAGAATGTCTTCACTCATAGGGGTCTAATTTTTGAAATTATCTACTGGGAGTATTGCATTCCTCAATCATTGAATACTTTTCGGCCAGAAATAAGAAGAATTTTCAATATTTCGAAGCAAAGCATTTGGAGATTACAAATGGAGGCAGAGATGAGGTCAAGGATCAGGCACAATTCTATAAAACTGCTCCAGAATTGAATGAAAAAAAAATTCTGTTTGAATATCATTTTTAATGCAATGCAACATATCTGTTCTATTCATATGCTAGGTTACACTTGATATTTGTTTTTTGGCATTCCACAATAAACCTACATCTGTACATTCAGAATGCTATACTAAAATTCAAATAATCTAATGTGAAAACCACTTGCTGGATATTAATCTTAAGAAAATCATGTTGATCTTGAAATTCATTGTCACTTGAAAAAATGTGGTAAAATTCCATTACAGGAATGGCACCAACTTTTTTCCCCAGTGCTAGAGAAGCAATGGCATTGGCTATTCACATTTTGCAAGACCATGCTTTTATTTGCACAGTAATTCTCAGTAATTAAGCAAGGTGTGCTCGGCATAGTTGATGATTCCGCACAATTTAGCAAAACATCATAAATATCTTAGAGAGGTGTTGCTCAATCAAAACATATTGTGGCGAGCATTTGGTCCGTAATGACAGATGAGGGACCTTGTAAACTCAACAACCATTTTATTGTGATAAACACAAAACAGACCGGGCACTATGACCCAGAAAGTGAACACAACCAGTCTCACAGAGACGGGGGAGGTGACCATCACACACCCTGGTTACAGTTAGGGTGACCCACAAATACACAAGCAAATAACTGTATAACCCAAGCTAAAATGTAACAATAAATGAACTGGAGCTTCCCACCATAATCCCACAAAAGCATTTTAACACAAGAACAATGAACAGTGCTGGTCATTAGAAATGCAGGGGAGGGCTGTCGACTACACCCCCCTCCCCCCAGAGCATCACATTATGTGCAAACCACTTGACTGTTCTAACATCTCAGAGTGGGAGATTGAGATTGAAAATGAAACACACACACACACACACACACACACACACACACACACACACACACACACACACACACACACACACACACACACACACACACACACACACACACACACACACACACACTTCTATTCACCAGCCGCAATAGTGAGATTGCATCGGCAGAAGCAGATACCCAGAAAATGATCAGAATTCTCAAGGGCTTCACTAATAATTTAGTGGGGCTTTCTTTAGTTACAAGGCAGTATCTACAAGCAGGGGCTGCCACAAGAAGGGAACACTCATCATTAAAGGCCATGCTCTGCTCTCACTACTACCATTAGGAAGGAAATGCAGAAGCCTCAGCACTCACACTACCAGGCTCAGGAACAGTTATTAACCTTCAACTATCAGGCTCCTGAGCTAGTGTGAATAAATTCACTCACCTCAACATTGAACTGTTTCCAAAACCTACGGTCTCACTTTCAAGGACTTGGCAAATCATGTTTTCAGTATTATTTATTTATTGCATTTACACAGTTCGTCTTTTACACATTGGGTGTTTGTCAGTCTATGTGTGTAGTTTGTCATCGATCATAAAACAGAGGAGCACAATTAGGCCATTTGGCCCAACATACCTGCTCTGCCATTCCATCATGGCTGATTTGTCCCTCTAAATCCCATTCTCCTGCCTTCTCCCTGTAATCTTTGATGCCCTGACTAACCAAGAAACTGTAAACCTCCATTTTATATATACTTGATGATTTACTTTCCACAGCCACCTGTGGCAATGAATTCCAAAAATTCACTACCCTTTGATTAAAGAAATTCCTCCTCATCTCTGTTTCAAATGGACGGTCCTCTACCCTGAGGCTGTGCCCTCTGGTGTTAGACTAACCCACAATAGGGAACATCCTCCCTACATTATCTCCTTCCTGACCTTTCAATCAGATACACCCTCATTCTTCTAAACTCCAGCAAGAACAGGCCTAGAACCATCTAATACTCCTCAATCATTATCCCAGTTATTTCTAGAATCATCCTTGTGAATTGCTCTGGACCCTCCCCAATGCCAAAACATCTCTTAATAGATAAGGGGTCCAAAACTGCTCATAATACTCCAAACGCAGACAGACCAATCCATTATAAACCCTTAGTATCACATCCTTGCTCTTATATTCTAATCCTCTTGAAATGAATGCTAACATTGGATTTGTCTTCATTGCCACCAACTCAACCTGCAAGTTAACCTTTAGGGAATCCTGCTCGAAGACTCCCAAGTCCCTTTGCACCTCTGATTTTTGAACTTTCTCCCCATTTAGAATATAGTCTATGCCTTTATCCCTTTTGCCAAGTACATGACCAGATACTTTCCTACACTATATTCCGGCTGCCACTTCTTTGCCTAGTATTCTAATCTGTCTAAGTCCTTCTACAGACTCCCTGCTTCTTCAACGCAGCTTGTGCCTTCACCTGTCTTTGTATTATCCATAAACTTCACAACAAATCCATCAGTTCCCTCATTGAAATCATTGACATATAACATGAAAAGAAGCTGTCCCAACACTGACCACTGTGGGACACCTCTAGCAGTCAACCAGAAAAGACATCCTTCATTCCTACTCTTTGCCTCCTGCTGGTCAGCCAATCTTCTACCCATGCTAGTATCTTTCCTGTAATACCATGGGCCCTTAACTTGTTAAGTAGCCTCATGTACGGCACCTTGTCAAAGGCCTTCTGAAAATCTAAGTAAACAAAATATCCTTTGTCTATATTGTATATATTTATTTGTTCTACTGTGAATACCTTCAAAAATTAATCTTTGTGTAGTATATGGTGATATATACATACTTTGATAACAAATTTACCTTCAACTTTGAAAACAAAAAAAAGTATTTCATCATTGCAACCAAGCTTCTGCAATGTTGTTCCCTGTTATAAAGTACTATACCCTTTAAGTATGTATGATGGAATTGCTTCCTTCAGCAGGGGCAAATTTCCTCTGGCCACAATTTCATGTAGTCTCTATGCAAAACAGCAGAGAATCAACTACATGTTGCATAATGACTGATATCATCTTTGCAAATCTTGCCTCCATCTCAGTAGCCATGCAAAACCATGTGGTCCTAAATTACATTAGATGTCCATATAAACTTGAGAGGGTGTATGAATAGTCTGATCTGGGGATTTATGTGTATGCGACTTTGAAAGAGACAGGGCAGGTTGAGAATATGATGAAAAAAAAACTTGGAGAGTGAAGGCAGAGAGTATAAGAGCAAGTGTGTTGTGACAGATGCTACGAAACATTTGTTTTTCCCAAGCTATATCTTGTTTAATTTTAGAGAATATATTATTTTTGATCCTTTGATTACATTTGAAGAAATCTGGAGACAGTTTATTCAACACTTTCATATGAGCTAAATTGACCTTTCCCGAACCTCTTTTATTACCTTTAATTATTTGGATAGAGGAGCAGAGTTATCAACACTACTGTTCATATCTGTTGTAATATAATAGCCCAGTTTTTGTTTTCTTTCAATTTATTTTCAAGTTAGTTAGTTGCTTTTTTATATATTTTTTTCAATTTTTTTTTCATTAAAAATACAGGATGAGTTTGGGAGATTTGGCACATTTGTGTTACTTGTTACTTGTATATACTGTTCTAGTAACTTTGCATTCCCAATCTCTCTGTATTTCTATTGCTATTATGTTTTGTTCAAAAATCAATAAAAAGATTTAAAAAGAAAGAAACATTTGTTTGGCCACAAATGGAGTATTATATGGGGATCTCGGCACCACACATTAAGAATTAAGTCATGTAAGGGCTTTAGAGATGATGCTGAATAGTCCTATTAAAATTATTTCAGAGATTAAGCACTTTAATTTTGTGCACAAGCCACAGGAGCTGAGATGTACTCAGTGGCATTTTAAGAGGTACATTTGTACACCTGCTCATCAATGCGAGTATCTAATCAGCCAATCATGTGGCAGCAGCTCAATGCAATAATGCATTGGGCTAAACAATGTTGTTGTTTTGCCCAAACATCTGAATGGGGAAAAACGTGATGGTAATGACCTTGACCATGGAATGATTGTTGGTGTCAGATGAGATAGTCTGAGTATCTCAGAAGTTGTTGATCACCTGGGATTTTCATACATTAACAGTCTCTAGAATTTACAGAGAATGGTGTGAAAATCTAAAACAAAAAAAAATACAGCAAGTGGCAGTTCTGTTGTTGTGAACAGAATTGAGAGAGGTCAGAGAAGAATGGCCAGACTGGTTCATGCTGACAAGAAGGTGATAATACCTCAAATAACATTTACAACAGTGGTTTACAGAAATGCATCTTTAAGTGCACACCACATTGAATCTTGATGTAGATAGGCTACAGGTGCAGAAGACTGAACATACATTCAGTGGCCAATTTATTAGGTCGCACCTGTACCTAATAAATTGGCCCCTGAGTGTAGCTCTCTTTGGAACAAAGGACTGTGGAGAAATTTGATGGAGGTGTTTAAAATCATGAGGGGTATAAAGAAAAGCTGCCCCTTTTACTGGCAGGGTAAAGAGCCAGGGAACACAGAATGAAGATGACTAACAAAGACACCAAATGCGACATGAGAAATAATTCTTTAATATGGCAAGAAGTAGTGGAGATACAATTGATCATGGCATTTAGCAGGGAGCTGGATAAGTAACTGAAGGTTGCTATTTGTAGGGTTTTGTGGAGAGAGCAGAGAGGTGGGACCTGTTGAATTTATCTGACGCAAAGCAAGTACAGACTTGTTGGGCTAAATGGCCTTCTTACAGACTGTATTTCTGTGATTCTGTGTTCTGTCATTCAAATTTCATGCAACTTTGTGATTAAAACACAAGCAATGCATTCATTTTACCAATTTACAGCCAGTGCTTAAGATAAAAATTGAAGTATAAACCTTATTATTTGTTCCAGGATTCTAAATTGCATGCACCCTATTAACTTACCCATCATTAGCAGTAAAAACAATTATCTAGAGTTCCAAAAGATCAGATTTGTTTATACTTAGAATCAGCTACTCTGACCCATGTTTCTGGCATTGGATTCAATCGTGTTGAATTGCATGATGGTGGCTGATTTGTTTATCCATTAGAATATACAGGGCAACCACTGAAGATGCTATATCATGTTTAATTCCATGTGACTTAATACTAGAAAGAAAGCTGAACTAATTTTTAGCTTATTAAATCCATGTTTATGAAATTATTTTATCAAAGTAGTTTCAAAACAGATGATCAGAGGTATCATAAGCTATTATTTAATTGAGAAATAACATGTCACAGTGAGGTACCAACATTCTAGGATTCAAAGTACATTTATTATCAAAGTATGTATGCAGTATACAATGCTGAGATTCATCTTCCCACAGATAGCTATGAAACAAAGAAAACCATGGACCCCTCTCAAAGAAAAATATCAAACTCCCAATGCATAAAAAAAGAACAAATCACACAAGCTGCAAAAAAAAGAGCAAGAAGTATGGATTATAAATGCTAACTCACAAAATCATCGAAAGAGTCCAGGCAAATTCTGTTTAGCTCAATTCAGTTCAATCCAGTGCTGTGCCATTCATTAACTTCAGGCCACAGATCCAGTCTGCCACAATAAAAATCACACAAAATAGCAACAAAAAAAGGAGTGACCAGAAACCAGAAACACATCACAATGTGAACTACACACATAAAATGCTGGAGGAACACAGCAGGCCGGGCAGCATCTATAGGGAGAAGCACTGTTGACATTTCGGGCTGAGACCCTTCGTCAGGACTAACTGAAAGGAAAGATAGCAAGAAATTTGAAAGTAGGAGGGTGAGGGGGAAATGCGAAATGATAGGAGAAGACCAGAGGGGGTGAGATGAAGCTAAGAGCTGGAAAGGTGATTGGCAAAAGGGATACATAGCTGGAGAAGAGAAAGGATCATGGGATGGGAGGGCTAGGGAGAAACAAAGGGAGAGAGGAGCAACAGAGGGAGATGGAGAACAGGGAGAGTGATGGGCAGAGAGAGAGAAAAAACAAACAACTAAATATGTCAGGGATGGGGTAAGACGGGGAGGAGGGGCATTAACGGAAGTTAGAGAAGTCAATGTTGAATACATTGTTGAATGCAATGTTGAATGTTGAATGTGAACAACAGTGTTCCATCCACAAACCACATTGATTAAATCTTGCTAAAAGCTCAGGGACTCCAGTACCATCATCTGACAGCATCAAGCGAGATACCGGACGCGTGCACGTAGACAGCACTAAACCTTCTGTGCTTGTCCTTGATGATTTATTCAGTTAGATTGGCGAAAAATGGCGTTAATCATGGGCTCATGCTCCATCTCCAGGCTTCTTGGTCTTGAGGCCACAGTCTTCACTCAAGACCTCACAGAACCCCCTCTTAGACAGTAAAGCGCCAAATTGCTCAATCATCTTGAAAACATACCATCAAACTGTAGTTCACAGGCTCCAACTGCATCAATTATGAGCCAACAATCCAGAAGCCCAAGAGCCTATTGTGATTCAGTGTTAGAAAATGGCCAGTGGCTGCCACACTTCTCCCTGTTTTATCGTTTAATTTAGAAGGTCATCCTGGAAATATACTGAGTAATCTTATTAATATGATGTGCGACATGAATAATAAGCTGGGGTTCAGCAAGGTTATGGTGTTCTCATGAAAAAAATCAGAAATTTTGCAAAAGAACAGTAAGTGGAATGCTCACTTTTTATTGCAAGATGGATGGAGTACAAAAGTTTTGTTAAAGTTATGTAGACTGCATTAAAGTTTCATACAGGAATACTGTATTCATTCTTGGACTTGCTTAAGGAAAGATACACTCAGTGGCCATTTTATCAGGTACACCTTCTCTTTAATGCAAATATCTAATAAGCGAATCATATGGCAGCAACTCAATGTATTAAAACATGTTGTTTAGACCAAACATCAGAATGGTGAAAAAAATGTGATCTTAGTGACTTTGACCATGCAATGATTGTTGGTGTCAGATGGGGTGGTTTGAGTACCTCAGAAACTGCTGATCAACTGGGATTTTCACACATACAGTCTCTAGAGTTTACAGAGAATGGAGCAAAAATCAAAAAAAAATCTAGAGAATGGCAGTACTGTGGGCAAAAACACCTTGTTAATGAGAGAGGTCTGAAGGGAATGGCCAGACTAGTTCAAATTGATAGGAAGGTGACAGTAACTCACATTACAGCAGTGGTGTGCAGAAGAGCATGTTTGAATACATTACACTCAAACCTTAAAGTGGATGGACTACAGCAGCAGAAGACCACACTGAGTGGCCAATATATTAGGTACCACCTGTATATATGCTTTGGATGCAATACAAAGAGAGCTCAATGGACTGATTCCAAGTCTAAGGAAAATTTACATAAAATGGCCAATAATGGCCAAAGTTTCAAAAAATGAGAAGCGATCTGATCACAATGCATGAAATATGGAATGGGCTTGACAGGGAAGGTACTGAAAGAATGGTTCCATTGAGCGGTGAAGGGAGGCAAATCGATAATTAGGGATGTATGGACTCAGACTCATAGAATACTACCATATAGTAGGCCCTTGAAGCTGTATAGTGTGTACTAAACTATTATTCTTCCTAATCCTATTGATGTGCATTCAGACCAGAGCCCTCCATACCCCTCCCATCCATGTACATATCCAAATTTCTCATAAATTTTGAAACTGAACCCGCATCCACCACTTTGACTGGCAGCTCGTTCCATACTCTCACCAGCCTCTGAATGTAGAAGTTGTCCTTCATGTTCTCTTTGAACATTTAACCTTTCACCTTTAACCCATCATTTCACCCTTTTAGTTTCAAAATTTCCAAAGCAAAAAGCATAGAAATTCTACAAGATGGATTAAACCATCACAGCACCTTTACTTATAAACAGGCTGATAATATAATTTCTTGGCTATTAAATTTATATAACATTTTAAACTACAAGAAACAAAACATATTGTTTTACCTCATCTAATTCTTGCCAGTATTATATCCAAAAAATAAAATAAACTGAATTTAAGGTTCTCACTAATAGAGATCTAATCCTTTTCAGCTTTGAGTTCAAGCTTCTAAATTGGACAACAGTGCAAATATATTAATATTTTATTAGTTGTCTTTTGTATGTCAAATTTTAGTATAGCTGAAAATTCACATCTAGATATAAGTTCAGAAAGTAAGAAGGTGAGTTAAATTTGTAGCTAAGTAGATGTCATTTAATGACCCTGTTATAAATCCATAGATCCTTATTGATTGACCAGCAACTGTTAGATTATTTCCTTTTCACTGAACATGCATAGAAATACCTGGGCAATTTTCCACACTGTCAAGGAGATGCCAGTCTCATAACTGTACTGGAACAGCTTGACTGGGAGAGCAGCTTTCTGTTGTGCAGCTCCTCAGAACAAATATGGGAGGTTGCCAGTCCCCAAAAGCTTTCCCTGAACATAATGTATTCAGATAATGTCACCTGGAAACAAATAAATTTGCTGGGCTCTGCCTTTGCATTTATCTTTAAGGAAACATCAACTGAGTTAATTCACCTTTTCAATTCTATGTATGGCTGAGGCAATCTGTCCTGTCTCTTCTCTGACTTTTTGACAGCAATATTCCCTTTCCCAAAACTCCCCACAATCTTTCCATTTTCTCTTTAATGGAGCTCTAATAGTTATTCCTACATTGTGTTCAATGTTGACTGACAATTCCTGTGACATCGCTGTTCCCATACTTTATGGGTCTCTGCCGTTCCTTTGGATTCATCAGCTGCATAGAGAGGGGGAACCTGTTGTACAGGCAGTAGCTTACTGTCTATAATGTACTGACCTGGCTTTCGTGCTACCTTGTGTATCTCCTAGACATTTGGAATGCAATATCTATGGTTGACTCCAACAAATGGGGGGCCTCAATAGCGGTTCCGCGTATGCACTCAAATTCTCAATTCTTTCTGCCTTGTTAGTTACCTTCCATTTATGTTTCTTTTCATAACTTGCTTGCCAATTGTTTAAATATACTTTTATTGGCTCTGTCAACAGTTCTTGAGCAAAGTTCAAAATTGTATCACTTCCACTGTTTTTATACACTTACAAAGTATCATCAAAGTTTTCCTAAAAACAACTATTGCAAAGTTTCCCTGATAATATAATTCTAAAGATAACTGGCAGTTTTGACTTATTCTAAATATTTTCCTTTCAGCTTAAGGGAATTTATATGATTTATTTAAACTTCATATCCATATAAAATTTCAATTCTCAAGTTTCTTCACAAAGTTACTGAATTGGTATCCTGAGGGCTGGACTAATGATGTGGAGATGTGATTTGGAATCCTACCATGGTGTTCAGAGAACATAAATTCAGGCAGCTAAATATATCTGCCCCGTATCAGTAATAGGATAAATGGATTGACGGGAATATATGGTGACATACACTACATGTACTTTGCTAATACACTTATTTTGACCTTTTTGAACTTTGCAATATTCCAACAGTGTCCTTCAGAAGGAACCCTGTATCAGTATTATTTCATGGGGCAAATGGATTGCTGTGATTAAAATATCCCAATAGTGTCCTTCAGGGAAGAAATCTGCCATCCATTCCTTGCTCTTGATCTCCATGAATGAGAAGATAAAATAATATATATTCTCTGTTTATCCACTTATGGTTGCACATTATTTTTATATGAACCTTGAGTTTGACGGACTTTAATTCTGTACATGGATCTATACCAAAAAAAAACAGTAATGTGGATTAAGGAGAAAACTCATTAGTAGATTATCAGCAGCAGTTGGGTGTGGCAGTGCTTTTACTACATGTCCCAAAAAGAATATTTTAAAGAACAATTATCTAGTCAGAGAAAGAAACAAATCTGTAATGAAACAGATCTTCCAATTCTCTACTGTCTCTACACTCATGATTGTCTGGCTCAGCAGAGCTTAAACACCATCTATAATTCAATGATGACACCACTGTTGTTAGCAGAATCTCAGATAGTGATGAGGAGGTGTACAGGAGCGAGATAGAATGCCTGACTGAGTGATGTTGCAACAAGCACTCAATATCAGTAACACCAAAGACTCCTAAATTTCCAGAGATATACCATGGAGAGCATTATGAACAGTTGCATTGCTGCCTGGTATGGGGATATCAATGCAAAAGATTGAAAAAGGCTGCAGAGGGTCATAGACTCAGCCAGCTCCATATAGATACTAGTCTCTCCACCATCAAGGACCTCTTCAAAACACTGCACCAAGAAGGCAGCATAAGAATACTCTCCATCCAGGACATTCCCACTTCTCATTACTATTATCAGGGAGGAGGTGCATGAGCCTGAAGATGCACACTCAGCATTTTAGAAACAGATACATACCCTTAGTTATCAGATTTCTGAATAGTCCATGAACCCATGAACACAGCCTCACTGCTTTTTTTTTCTTTTAGCACTTTTTTATTTGTTTGTTTATTTACATTTCTTTTTGAAACTAATTGTATTTTTGTACTGCTAGTTTAATTGACTATAAATATAATTAAGTCATATAATAACAGGTATTGCATATTTCAAAGGTTTGAAAAGTTTTAAAGATACATTTAATGTCAGAGAAATGTATACAATATACATCCTGAAATTCTTTTTCTTCATGACTATCCTCAAAAACAGTGTTCAAAAGAATGAATTAAATGTTAAAATCCCAAAACCCCCTCCAGTTCCCCCTTCCCATGCATAAGCAGCAGCAAAGCTACGATCCCCCCCTCCCACCAGCAAGAAAGGCATCGGCACTCGCCACTGAATACTCAAGAATGCAGCAAAACATAAGTAAAGATACAGACTTGCAGAACCAAAGACTACTCATTCACCCAGTAATTCGACATACCATAGGCTCTCTATCTCACTAATAAAGGAAAAATAGGTGTCCCCATATAACAGCAAGCGGGGAGACATAACAAACAATTCACTCATTTACCATGTTAAAAGTCTGTTGTGTTGATTTTCTGAGCTCTGTGCCAAAAGAGCCTGGATATCTGGGCACAGAGTCAGCAGCCAGCTTGCTGCTTTCGATCTTCCATCTCCCACGACAACTGGAACCCTGAATGCGTGCTAGACTTCTAGGCAGTGTCCTAGGTATACTGAATAGCAGCAGGTTGCGAGACCCCGAGAATGGGTCCCTTTCCTGCAAAGAACCAAAGTCAGCATATAACACCAGATCAAGGTCTTCCAAAGAAATCTGAAAGGGGAAAGCAGATATTAAAAATAGAAATAGAGCTGTTTCCGAAGATGCAAGCAAAGGATTCGCTGTTAGACACCATCACCTGCTTAAGCTCCATCATTCACCAAAGTTCTACCTACTTTAGGTTCAGACTTCCTCTCTTGTCCTCACTGCCTTCATTATGACTTTTTATATCTATGAAAACTAGCTAGATGTACATCAGGAAGAAGCTGCATTTATAGTGGTTGAAGCACTGAAAATTATTGGACACATGAACACACGAGAGGTAAATAGTGGACACACAATGCAACCATGGATGAAATAAAAAAAATGGCTTCCTTGTAGTCCTTTTCAATGTCTCCTACTGATGTCAAATTTCTCCATTAACTCATGCATCAATAATAACACAATGTGAATAATTAATATGTATGTTCTAAACTAGCTTGACTACTACAAACATATCTATTCTATTCTGTTACAAACCAGTGTTATTACTGTTTCAGTTGTATTACATGTATCTGCTTTTGTAGGCCATGAAAGGTTTTATAACTTTTGAAACATTTTCAATGCATCTTTCATATTTCAGAGATCTTTTGAATTTTTATTGTTTCTTGTCTGTGCTATATTTGACTTTTATTCAGAATATTTCCATTATTACACATATTTTGACCGTCAGTTCTAGTCATCCTATTTGTCAATGTTTTGACTAACCTTCTGGAGTTTTTTGAGGAAGTAACTATGAAAATGGACAAGGGAGAGCCAGTGGATGTAGTGTACCTGGACTTCCAGAAAGCTTCTGATAAAGTCCCACATAGGAGATTAGTGGGCAAAATTAGGGCACATGGTATTGGGGGCAAAGTACTGACATGGATTGAAAATTGGCTGGCTGACAGGGAACAAAGAGTAGTGATTAACACGTCCCTTTCGGAATGGCAGGCTGTGACCAGTGGAGTACCGCAAGGTTCAGTGCTAGGACCGCTGCTGTTTACAATATATATTAATGATTTAGATCAAGGGATTAAAAGTAACATTAGCAAATTTGCTGATGACACAAAGCTGGGTGGCAGTGTGAGTGTCAGGAGGATGTTATGAGAATGCAGGGTGACTTGGACAGGTTGGGTGAGTGGGCAAATGAATGGCAGATGCAGTTTAATGTGGATAAATGAGAGGTTATCCACTTTGGTGGCAAGAACAGGAAGGCAGATTACTATCTAAATGGAGTCAAGTTATTTAAAGGGGAAGTACAACGAGATCTAGGTGTTCTTGTACATTAGTCAATGAAAGCAAGCATGCAGGTACAGCAGGCAGTGAAGAAAGCTAATGGCATGCTGGCTTTTATAACAAGAGGAATTGAGTATAGGAGTAAAGAGGTCCTTCTGCAGCTGCACAGGGCCCTGGTGAGACCCCACCTGGAGTATTGTGTGCAGTTTTGGTCTCCAAATTTGAGGAAGGACATTCTTGCTATTGAGGGAGTGCAGCGTAGGTTCACAAGGTTAATTCCTGGAATGGCGGGAAGGTCATATGTTGAAAGATTGGAGCGACTGGGCTTGTATACACTGGAATTTAGAAGGATGAGAGGGGATCTGGTTGAAACATATAAGATTATTAAGGGATTGGACACACTGGAGGCAGGAAGCATATTCCCGCTGATGGGTGAGTCCAGAACTAGTGGCCACAGTTTAAGAATAAGGGGTAGGCCATTTAGAACAGAAATGCGGAAAAACTTTTTCACCCAGAGACTGGTGGATATGTGGAATGCTCTGCCCCAAAAGGCAGTGGAGGCCAAGACTCTGGATGCTTTCAAGAGAGAGTTAGATAGAGCCCTTATAGATAGTGAGGTCAAGGGATATGGGGAGAGGACAGGAACGGGGTACTGATTGTGTATGATCAGCCATGATCGCAGTGAATGGCGGTGCTGGCTAGCAGGGCTGAATGGCCTACTCCTGCACCTACTGTCTATTGTCTATTGTCTACTGTTTTGCAAAATTAAGCTAAGATCTGTATTGCAACATGGAAATAGCCATTTTCAGAAACACCACTTTTGTTTTCTTGAAATACCTTTAACCTTGTATTTCCAGTTTAATCTTGCAAGAACATTAGGCTCTTTTTGTGATCACAGCTCTCATTCTATAGCACATTCCTGATACATTATTAGAAAACAATCTGTAATCCTTTATCTAAGCTTGCAATGTAAATATTTCAGTCTCTATCTGCACTTCCATCACATCAGCTAGGGAAAAGTGCTCTATGTATTTTCACAGATCGATGCCATCAAATCTGAAACTGTTTTTGTTCCTCCAATATAATTGCTCATTGTGACATTATCTTTTATATTCAGATACATGTTAATTGTAAAATAGTACTTTACCTTGCTAATTTGTCTGAGACATCCTGATAGTTTCCCATTCACTCTTCCAACACTCATAGATATTTTATAGAGATGTATTTTCAGTGTGATAAGGTTTTCAGCAAGCTATCCGTAAAAGATAACTCATCCGCACTCACCATTTCAAAGGGTAGTTTAAAATCCATCAAATTATATAATTGTGGGTCTTGTATTCATGTAATTATTTTATTCACAATAAAAAAATGTGTTGGCTGATGATCAGTGTGTTTTTCATGCATTATTACTGCAACCGATGTTTTCCTTTTTCACTGCAGTCTCAGAAAATATATTTTTTGTACCTGCAGTAAGCTGATTCCAATCCTGCTGCTGCATTTATTTGCAATTCTTCTTTTGAAAATTGTTATCACCTCTCCTCATAACAAATGAATGTTTTGTTCCTCACAAAGGTTATTATGCAGCCATTTTCACAACATACCCAAGTGGCTGTAACTACTTTATGTTATATTATTGATATGAAAAGCAACAGTATTTCTCTAAGTTATTTTAACAATGGAAGATTTGACTACTCGTACAAGAATTCCATAGTCACCTCTTCCTAGTTAGTACATGTGAGGGATTTTTGGAGTCTGATACCATTTCTTCTGCTTCAATGAACAGTCTTTATATGATCATGATAGACGCGTTATGGATGTAGGTTTATACGATCCATTTGTTCCCTTGTAGATGTTAATGATGTAATTATACCAGGTTCTTTATATATCCATCCATATGGACGGAAGGGGAAATGATAAGGGGAAAGGAAAAAGGAGGAGAGAGCCAAAAGAGAGCCAGGTGTGTATGAAAGAAGGGTTTCTGAGGTTACAAAGAGATTGAGGTTATTTGAGGTGGTGTATGAGTGAATACAACCATAAAGGGGGAAGTAAGCTCAGAGTAGGGTCCACAAGTGTATTTTGGATTTCAACCACTCTCAATCACATTTCATCAAGTTCTATTTTAAACCTTTTTTGAGAGTATTACTTAACTGAAAAGTAGTCATAAGGGAACCTTACAAATTGCCCAGTGTTCATTCCAAATGTATTCTGAATATTTGCAGATATATTTCCATATGCCAAAGGTGCATTCCTGGTATATGAGACAAGCAGGCTCATTTGTTGTTACACTGACTGCTTAGCTCAGGGGTGGGCAAACTTTTTGACTTGTGGGCCACAAAGGGTTCTAAAATTTGACAGGGGGGCTGGACCAGGAGCAGATGGACGGAGTGTTTTGGCAATACACCTCATAAGAGAAAATAAAATATCATGAGATATGTAGAAAACATGTGCTTTAATTTCAATTGAAAATGAAAAAATGCATTACAACAAAATATCTGTCTTTGAAGTCCCATGGTATTTAGCTATTTATTGAAATGACTTTTAAAACACTGAAAATTAAATTAATAAAATACAGCTTTTTTAATAGTAACAGTTATTATTTTAAAGCACTGAAAATTCTGTTATCCTTCAAGATATTATCATCATCACTCTCCTCCTGACTGTCTTTATTTCAAAAACAGTAGGAGATGCAGGTCTACTTGTCCTGCTCCTTCTTATTCAATTGTCCCCTGTGCCAAAACTCAACAACGACCAGCACAAAGACAGAACAGTGACAGCGCGCCAGTATGCGGAGCGCATTATTTGATCTGGCGTGCATTTTTTATTTTGAGAACGTATGTGCACCTGTGCACTACTCATGTCCATCACTTAACAGAAATGACATGTAACATGTAAGGCTTATTGAAAAAAAT
This sequence comes from Hypanus sabinus, assembly GCF_030144855.1. Taxonomy (NCBI): domain Eukaryota; kingdom Metazoa; phylum Chordata; class Chondrichthyes; order Myliobatiformes; family Dasyatidae; genus Hypanus; species Hypanus sabinus. Next base: position 40,076,681 of record NC_082719.1, on the reverse strand, counting down.
ATTTTCAAATGCATTTTTTACATAACGCAATGAAGAAACTTATTTTTGATTTCAGTGGGAATAGTGTTGTTAGTCTCCCTTTTTAGCCAGCGCATCAAAGTCTGGATTTAGTTTTGTTGTGGCGATTCTCAGGATGGATCTGAGGTGTTGGTCAGTTAACTTGGATCTGTGGCTGGCTTTGTTGATGTTCATGATGCTGAACGCCTGTTCACACAAATAGGTCGAACCGAACAAAGAGTAAAGCGCAAATGTGGAGTAATACGCTGCACCTCAACGAAGGTCAATGTATATAGAGTGCGTCATCTATTGGGAAAATGCCAGAATTGCGGGGAAAAAACGCTAACAAGGTTTATTAATATAATTTCATCAAGTTCTGCGGGCCAGATTAAAAAGCTTAATCCCCGGGCCGTAGTTTGCCCATGCCTGGCTTAGCTGCTTTCTTGTCTATCAAGTGTTTGCAAAGTTGCAAGGCCCATTTAGAATCAATAAGTCTGTCATCTTTCTTGCCTTGCTGGTAGGCAATAAAAGAACAGACTGCTGGAAGAACTCTTACTCAATGGGTCAAGCAGCATCTTCTGCTCTCCTATTAGATCCTTTCTTTTTCAACCACTTAAATCTTCCACCTATCACTTCTTAGCTTCTTACTTCATCCCCCACCCTGCTCTCACTCCCACTTCCCCAACATTTTTGTCAGAGGTTCTCCCCTCTTCCTTTCCAGTCCTGTTGAAGTGTCTTGGCCTGAAGAGATGACTGTTTATTTACCTCCCGTGATGCTTTCTGATTTGATTGAGCAGCATCTGAATGATTCCTCTCCTAATTCTCAGTGTTTTTATTTTCTTTTCAGACTTTTTTTTATTAATTCTTGTTTATTCATTTTAATGTAAAGGATTTTAAACCTGTTGGCAAGAAACTTAATGCATGCCATTGTACTCACCTATTGCACATCAGTTAAACTGAATCCAAATGAGCAGAGGGGCATGCAGCCCACAGCAATTGTTTTTACACACATTCAGCATTAGAGACCAAAAACAAAATTCTGCCATTAGCTTTCAATGAGATTTTTTTCAATCTGATTGTTTGCAGCGTCTCTCTCTTGCTTGGCTTGCTCACCGAAGTCACATTTTCCCAAAGGAAGGGTATTGTGTTGAAACTGATACCAGATTAGAGAAAATTTAAGCTTGGAGTCCTAAGGAAACAGTAAAACAGCTGTCAGCAAGTAGCATTCATTTGCTGATGAACACAAAGTAAGGCTTTGCCAACATCAATGTCTTCATGTTCTTTAGTTAGCCTCTTACATGCTTATTAAATCTCCTGGCATAACCTTTCACGTTGAGTGTTGGAGCTGGCTTCACATGCCATCTCAATCCACCACAAGCCCATTCATTTTCCTTTCTCTTTTAAATTTTATATTATTTTCATCATGGTTTGCATTCTCACTCAATACTCACCATCTACAGTTATTTGTTTAAAAATACAAAGTTCACTGCATTGACATATTCCCATTCACTCAAAGTAGAAATATACTTAACCTGAATTATATTAATTTCATGGTGAAGTAGCTTCCCTGCTGGGCCAGATATTTGGCTGCCAATTCCAAACTAATTAACTTAGGCTATGTTATGTTTTACATCAATGAAAAATAGAACATTTCAATAACTTTTCCTTTATTCTTCCTTTTCTTTCATTTATTGCCAATTTGAATCTAATTATTTTATAACCACTGTTTCTGAAGTGTTTGCCTAGCTTCAGGCAACATATTTTCTCTTCTTCATTGTCCAGAAACAAATCACACTGTTCATTCATTCTTGTTGGATTTGTCAATACTTTTTTTAAGGAATGCAGTGAACGTTTTTGCTTAACTTCTCATTTTGACACAAACTGATTTTGTATCCTGTTCTACTTTGAATGGAATGACAGAGTGTTGAAACAACACCAAATTACAGCAAATCTCTTCAGAAAGTGCCAAGAAAATCAACAAATATGGTTAAAACTCTCAGCAACTTTGATCAGTTAAGATATATTCAGTAGTATGGTTTATTCTCTGATTGCTTACTATGAATTTTTTGAAGATATTAAGATAAAAGAATGCAGAGATCCAGTTTTGCTTATCCGATAGTTGCACAGCTGGTAATGCACATATAGCAATAATTAGAACTTAGTCCTTGACTGAAAAAAAGGGAATAGAAAACAAAGGTCTCAATTTAAATTAAAGCTGCATGAAATGCCAAATTTGTTCACATCTAGAATTTCCACAGTACAAGTTCATGTTATGTCTGAAACAGGTACAGCATTTTTCAAGGATATTAGAAGCTTGTGTGGATTTTAGTTTGGAAAGACTTGCTAGGGTCTGATTTCTTTATACACAAGAATCTGATGGGAATTAAAGATGATGCCAATAAAATTAAAAAGGTCAGATATAGAGAGGTTAGAAAGCAAATATTTCTCTTATATGAATAAGGATAATGATTGACGGTTATAGCGAGCAATTTATTAAATCGTATAATGGCATAATATGTACAATATTTCTCCTGGAATTGGTTTGCTTTGAATATAAAAGACTTTGGTTTTAGCCTGATGGATAACAGTCAAATAACATTGGTTGGTCTCGGCTAAGCTTCAGTCGTACAGCAGAAAAATAACTCAGTGTTCAACACTGATGATGTCATAGAGCCCTTCCCAAAAGTATATTAGCAGAGAGTGCTATTTTTAAGAAAGTTTATCAATGTTTTTCCCCTCTGCACTTCTGTGTGCTCTAGAAACTATATATGAAGCTGCAGAGAGAAGAATATCCCAAGTTTAAGTTGAGATGTTTAAATGAACATTATATAGTTCAACACTTCCCAATAAACGGACTTTCTAAGTTATTTTTAATTCACACTCTCTCTTACAACATCAAATAAAACAACTAAATACAAATTGCATTCATGGTGTATGTGAATAAAGAAGTGTTTGTAGATGAAGAGTCACAGAAACTGGAGCAGTGGATGCAAAGAGCCTTTATTGAGAATTAGAATCAGAATGAGGTTTAATACCATTGGCATATGTCATGAAATTTGTTGTTTTGCAGCAGCAGTACAGTGCAATACAATACATAATAATTAAAAATTACAACCTACAATAACAGCATATATACTAGATAGCCATTCAGATGAAGCTATTGTTATGCAATTAAATAAAATAAGTAATGCAAAAAGACAGCAAACAAACTTAAAACAGTAGTGAATACATGGGTTCATTATGTGTGTGTCTTCAGGCTCCTGTACCTCCTTCTTGATGTCAGCAATGGGAAAAGGACATAGTCTGGTTCACTATCAATATAATTGTCAATGCAGGGCACAGGAGGTGCAGAAGTAATGAATCATCTGAGAAATCAAAATATTTTCTGCTTTATAGATGGGATTTAATGATAAGATAGGAAAGATGGCTGACAATCCATCAGACATGACCATGATCATCTCTGGGATGGATCTATTTGGGGAGATTAGTTTGGACCTCCCACAACTCTGGAAGTATTATGCTCCTGTTGCTTGGTCCACTCACATCACATCTTGCCTGCTTCCTGAACGGCTGCCTTGTATATTTCACACCTCATTTGAGTACATTAGACCATAAGACATAGGAGCAGAATTAGGCCATTTGGTCCATCGAGTCTGTTCCACCATTCAATTGTGGCTGAGCTTTTTTCCCCTCCTCAGCCCCACCATCTGGCCTTCTTTCATAACTGTGCCATGTCCAATCAAGAACCTATCAAGCTCTGCCTTATGTACACCCAAATACCTACCTCCATAGCTGTCTATAGTAATAAATTCCATAAATTCACCATCCTCTGGCTAAAGAAATTTCTCTACAACTTTCTTTTAAGTAGACACCCCTCTATCCTGAGGCTGTGTCCTCTTGACCTAGACTCCCCCACCTTGAGAAGCATCCTTTCCACATCTATTCTGTCGAGGCCTTTCAACATTGAAAGGTTTCAATGAGATCCACCACCCATCCTTCTAAATGCATGCCTCACCACTGACTCTACCTGCAAGTTAACCTTTAGGTTGTTCTTCACTAGGACTCCTAAGTCCCTTTCCATCTCAGATATTTGGATTTTCTCCCTGTTTCAAAAATAGTCTGCACATTTATTTCGACTACCAAAGTGCATTGACATGCATTTTCCATCATTGTGTTTCATTTTCCATTCTCTTGCCCATTCTCCTAATATGTTTAAATCATTCTGCAGCTCCCTGTTTGCTCAAGACTACCTTCCCCTCCACCGACCTTCATATCATCTGCCAACTTGGCAACAAAGCCAACTATTCCATCATCTAAATCATTGATATACAGCATAAAAAGAAGTGGTCCCAACACTGATCCTGGTGGAACACTACTAGTCACTGGCAGCCAACCAGAAAAGGCTCCTTTTATTCCCACTCGCTACCTCCTACCAATTAGCCAATACTCTAACCATGTCAGTAACTTCTCTGTAATACCACGGGCTCTTAACTTGATAAGCAGCCTCATGTGTGACACCTTGTCAAAGGTCTTCTAAAGGTCCAAATGTACAACATCTACTACATCCACTTTATCTATCTTATGTGTAACCTCCTCATTGATTCATTGTAGCCCATTTACTTATTTACTTATATACTTAGTGTTCTCTTGTTCAAGTTTCAAGTCTTGCAAAGTTTTCATAGGGATTTCTGAGAATTCACCCTTATATTATCTGTCTCAACATAAGCCACAGGCAACACCCACCCAACCATTGAGCCCATCTATATGAAATGCTGTTGCAGGAAAACAGCATCCATTGCTAGGGACCCCACCATCCAGGAGATGCTCTCTTCTTGCTACTGCCATCAGGAAGAAGGTACAAGAGCCTTAGGACTCACGCCACCAGACTCAGGAACAGTTTTTGCCTTTCAACCTTCAGGATCTTGAACTAAAGGGGATAACTTCACTCAACTTTACTTGCCCCATCATTGAAATATTCCCACTTTCAATGGAATCAATTCCAAGGACTCTTCATCTCATGTTCTTAGTATTTACCATTTATTTATTTTGTTATTATTTGTCCTAAAACTGGAAAAATAGACAACACAATATAACTTGTCAGCTTCAGTATGAATATTGTCAAAACTTTTAAGGAGTCATTGTGCCAAGTAGCTGCAGCCAGGGTAGATATAACACAGCTGCCATTCTTAACAATAAAGACTTTTGTTGATAAGTGTAGGTTCCAGTGATTTTAGTTGACAATTAGGATGTCAGTAAAAGACTGGATCTTCTGTAAATTAATGGATTAATTTACTATTATCTGTGATATCAGTATTGATATAATATATTTTAATAGAAATGGTTTGAATACTAGTAGTTCTTCTGGTAGTTCCAGTTTAATATGCTCTCTAACAATGTTTATATCTCTGGTCCAAAACAGGATCTATGGATATAATACAGTAATACATTTTCAGTGTAGTTAAAGGACTAAAAATATATCTGTACTTTTCTAGTAGCTCTCCTTATATGTTTATATTTCTCTGTGTGCTCTGCTCTGCTTTGATTGCATTCCAAAAATGCATTCACACCCACATACATTATGGCATTCAATGAAGTAGTGATGTTATGTTTGTGAGTCTCCAGGAGGTATAAGAAAAAAGATTGCAGCCCAATAGAGAAAGTACCAATGTGTATATTACTTTGAAAGAGAGAGAACTCTATTACACATTCCAGCAACCAGACGAATGACTTCCATATGTACAAACAGACATAAACATCTGTTAGTTTGTGACACTGTGATAAAATATGCTTAACACCAAACTTCATCTGTTACTGTTTGCTCCAATCAGCTTACATAAAATGGCAAAATAGAGAAAAAATATTGTCTATAGTTGCTCGTGTAGTTGTGTAAAATGTCATCATGATATTTTTGATTCCATTGACTTCAAGGGTCATCATTCCTCCCAGAAAGAGATCCCCAGAATTATAAAGACAAACAGATAATTGTGGAGGAACTTCATGGTTCAGGCAGCTCAGGCAGAAAGATATTCAACATTTTGCATTGAGACCCTGCATCAGGAGCTGAGTTCCTCCAGCAGTTTGCTTTTTTTTGCTACAGATTCCAGCATTCCAGATTCCCTTGTAGCTATCTGGAACTTATTCCAGAAGAGGACTAACTGGAGATTCAACGTGCTTTAGCCTGAGTTTGCACATGTGAATTCAAAATCCCTGTTTAGAAGTCAAATATATATGAATGTCTGTCTTTTTTCTTGGCCTTCCACTTTTAAAAATATGAATATGACTGTACCCTGAGTCTCTGTTCTGGAAACATTTCAAAATATTACTCTTCCTAAGAGCCAGCATTTTAGATGTCGATCTTTAACTGAAGTGATTACTCCAGAATTATAAAGGAATTGCCATGCACGCAGAATCTATGAATTCTGATAACATTCTGACTGTAAAGCTGAAGGAAGATACAATACATTTCCGGTGGAGTGCGCTTGGATGCAATGTCCACTCCGAGTTCAATCTAAGGTGCATTTGTTAATCCTGCATGTCTTCTTTATGATTGAAAATCACTGCTAAATACTAAGTGTATGTTCTGTAACTTCAAAACTTTAAAACAAATTCAAAGGAAGACACAGGAGTCTGAAACGCGGGTCTAACTTTGGATTTACTTCAAGCGAAACGTATGCATATTGTTTGATAGCATGATGATGGATTGAATTCACATGTATTACATACAACCCGTAATCAATTATTTAGACAACCAAAAATGCTTAATTAAACTATATATATATATACATACATACACACACAGAATATTACTTAAATATTACTGAACTATTAAATACACAATATGCTCCCCTGCTTAGCAATAATCTTCAACTCAATGTACAGTGCATTTCAACTATATACTATACACAGTGTATTATATAATACAACCACCAAAAAACGGTCATCCACAGGATACTAAATTTTAAACTGTCCACTCAGCCCTGAAAATTTAATTACTGTGGAGGTGTTTTTACTCTCATGGGATAACATCTTTCCTGACAAAGAAAGTCATTTTGCTTGGCAGGTGAGACTTGCAGCTGTGAAACAATCTCGGGTTCTGGGGCCCCTTCCACGGTAGTTGTAAGAGATGACTCTGAATCTGCAGAAAATAGTTCTGGCAGCTCTGGACACATTTCTTCTTCTTCCTTTTTCTTCTGCTTGTGCACCTTGATCTTGGAAAGGTGTATTTAATTCTCTGGAGTATTCTCTTATTAATCCTTCTATTGCTCCCCTGATGAGTTGATCTCTTTTCATGGTTTCCACATCTATAACATCATCTGATGAATCCCTTTTATCTCAATTGATTCCTTTCATTTTGGCCTTCCATTCATTCAGCTGGGCTTTGGACTTTGCATCTACTTTTACACACAGCTTTTTGTCTCCCACTTGAAATTCATGAATTAACCTTAATGCACGCAGAAAAGATTTAGCTTCTTTATACTTACAAAAGCCAAATGCTTCCAACTTTGCTGAAGCTCCTTGAACACTCTTGCAGCTTAATATCAAGCCACACTTTGCAGGTACCTTCCTGATTAACATGTCAGAAACCCTCTCTGATATATTGCCTACAAAATTTTTGTAGTCAGACCACTGCTTTTATCACTTTTACGAGTCCTCTGAGCAGCATGGTCCTTCCTTGGGCCAATCTGCTTTCAAACCAGAGGCACAGAAGTTGGCATCAACACCAGTTTGTTCAATGGTGGGCAACTGTTCTTGGTATTTGGCATGGAGAGAGTTGGAGTATCATCAGTACCTTTCTTAATTCACTTTCTGTGACGTTCATTGCAGTGAATATGACATGCAAATTATGGATGGATCTCCAAACAAGTTGCTGTTGTTTCAACCAGTCACACCCACTTCCCACAACGCTAGACCTCCCGTTTTTACCACATAAGTGCTCAATGTGACTATTTGCTTGTTATATTTCATTGTCATGAATGTATTTTCTTTTCTCTAGTGTACTGTATGTTATTAGTTGGATATTGGCAGGCTTCAGTTTAGCATCTTTGAAATGCCATTAAAACATGTGACACCCGGGGAAAGGTTTCTCTGTTAATGTAATGGTTTCTCTGTAGCAGCAGTGTTTGGGTTATGGTTAGAGATTACAGGCACTTTGGAATGCATGTCATCCTATGAAGGGAGTGTTTTTTTCTTGTTGTGTGCCTGAGACTGAGGGAATCTGGGTCCTTTGCTGGGCAGAAGATGGAGTAAGAGGATGACAGAATGGAGAGGAAGTGGACACTAGAAAGGAGTGGAATTGGAGTGGGGCCGGGAGTCGATGAAGCCTGGGGAAATCAATGGAGGACCAGCAGAAGGGAAACCATGAGCTCCAACTTGTGCACATTGGCCTGTTACATTAAAATGGGCCCTTTTCTTTTTGTTTGACTTTACTAAACCTTTAGTCAAATTAAGAATTATAAAGCTAAGTTGTTTAATTACACATTGTGTACTGTCTGTTATTTTGTGGTGCTGATTTGTAACAGAGTAACACATCACGCAGCATCCACACAAACAGGAGGTTTTGCACCTCAATCTCATATGATTGGTGGGGCCAGAGGTTGTCTTCCCTCAACATATGCAGCTGACAGAACCCAAGGGTTACAACACATTTTGTGGAATGACAGCAGCAGCTGAATCAGTGTCCAATTCCATTTCAATTAATTAGTAGTTCATTTCTGGTACATGCCAAGTTGCTTATTTATTGGCAGTTTTCACATTGTAAATCTTAAGGCTACATGGCCCTGTCCCATGCTCATCATTATCAGGGTTTTCATCAACAGCATACAGATTACTGCACTTCCTGAAACTGTAACTTGACTTTTTAGTTTTTTTTCTCCTTCATTTATTTTTATCTGCCCAGCATGCCCTTTGTATGAGTCCTACATCGTTGCATTTCTGCCAGTTTCACATTTAAGCCCATGTTTGTTTGGTGAATGTAAGCCCCTGCTAAAATGGTAACACAATTTGTTTGGCCAGGCTCATTTCTGTTTAGACATTGCATTTGTTTACACTCACTTTCAATCCTGACTGCAACTCAATTGCATCTCTGTCTGCAGTTTCCATTGATACAGCAATTTCAACTGCTCTTTTAACTGTGAACTGTGCTTCATTTAGGAGCTGTTTTTGAATGTTTTCTTGTAAGATTGCTTAATGTAAAGGATTTCTTAATGCACCAGTAAGCAAAATACTGAACTGACAATGCTCAGTTTAATTATTCAAATCAGTCACGTATGCTGAAATGGACTTCCTTTCATTTTGATTCTGCTTATGCAACCTAAAGCATTCTGCAGTCAACAATGGTTTCAGTTATAAGTGTCCTTGCATTACTTTGGCAAAATCGGCAAAGCACATTTTTGCTGGTTTGGTTGAAGCAGTTAATCTTCGAAACAAACTCTATGCCTTTAAACCTAATGCACTCAGCTAAATTGGTACTCATTTCTTATTGGCTATTTAATTTTCTTCAATTTGCTAAATATATAAATCAAATGTGTTAATTTAAAGATACAATTAAATGTTTTAATATTTCCAATGTAGTCAGCCATGCTTCTTTCATGATTATTATCACCTGGTATTCATTGTTTCTTCCATTTACTGCCTTTTTGCAAAAAAAAACCTCGACTGTGTCTTCCCTTCCAAAGAACATATATTGCACTGCTTTTATGTTAAAAACTCATCCATTTCTGCACCACTGGCCAGCGTTTTTTACTCACTGTTCCTCTCACTGTTTTTATTTTAGCTCTACTGTCTTGCTGCGCTTCAACAGGTCAACAGCAGTCTTGGGTTTGTTTCAACCCAAGTTTTCATCTCCAATGTTATGCTTTGTAACTTCAAAATGTTAAACTAATTAAAAGAAAGACATTTGAGTCTGGAATTTGAGACTATCTTCGGGCTCACCTCCAGCACTGGTAGCATGATGAGATATCAATTCACACATTTTTACATATAACACATAATCACTTATTTAAATGAACAAGAATACTTAATCAAACAATACATCTCTACAAGATTATTCTAATATTACTTAAATATTAAATACACAACACTAAGAGCATCAAAAACTACGGGACTATCTGATCATTCAGTAGCGATGGAGCCGGACATTTTGTGTACCATTATTATACTGACATCTGGACTTGCTGCATACCATTGTGCTGAGACAGTGTGCAGTGCAAAATAATGCTCAAGTGATAGTCTTGTATGTTTTTATTGTGATGATAAGACCCTGTTGGACTAAGAATACTGCAAGCCCAGTTCACTGTTTCAATGGTGAGATCAACAGTGGGAGAGCTGTGTTGCCTTGTTTGTTGCAGGAACAAGACCCACATGCCTCAGAGTCCTGCCATCCAGTGTTTGCATGTTGGAAGAACAAGCTAGACCAGGACACCTTGACGACTTGGGCTATATATTTTTTTTTCTTTGTGACTATGTTTTTCTGAAGTATGTGCTATTTGTATTCTGTGTTATGTGCAGTGTGCTGTGTATTGTTGGTAATGTGTTTTGCACCTTGGCCCTAAAGGAACATGGTTTTGTTTGTCTATATTCATATATAGTTAAATGACAATTAAACTTGAAACTTGTTAATCCATAATTGACTGTACTTCTAGACAAGTTGTAAAAGTACAACTCATCCCAACAGAGCTATAATCAGTCAAGTGGAAAATCCACAAAAGGAAAGGAGCATCAAACCGATCGGACAAGTTACTGCTTCTTCTGATTCCTCTTAATAAGATAATGAGAGTGCAGTTCTACTTAATATTACTTACTAACATCTTTCTCACTAATACAGTCTGGGTTCCATCAGAATGATTCAGCTCTAGACTCCATTGTAGCTTTAGTGTAAACGTAAGTGAAAGAGCTAAAAGTGACAATAGCAACATCATGGCAATAATGTGACCAAATGTCACGTGAAGAAGCTTCAGTAAAATTGAAATGATTACAGATAGGTTGAGAAAACCTTGCTGAAGTCACCTCGTACACAAAGGAAGATGTTTCTACTTGCTTGATGTCTGTCCAGAAGCAAAATCTTTGCAGTACTTACTTGAAGAAATGTCCTCCTGGTCTTTTTCAGTTGCTTTATCAACAAACTCTTTGCTGTTGCAATCTTGGGAGAATGTCTGCTAATGACTGATACAGCTGTGTTTGCATTCCCTCAGTGATGAAGCATCCTGTGCTTATAAACAGCAAAATCGGGTGCTCTGCTGACATGCAACAGATGATATTTGTACTATACAAATGCAAAAAAAAAAGAGAGTCCCCACGAAAAGAAGATCTAAGCAAGTTTTTACAAGAATCAAAAAGCAAAACATTGAACCAAATAAAATATCCTAATCTCCAATAATTTTTGCTCCTTCGACTTCTTGCCTGCAATTACTGCCATATGTAATATCCATGGGATGCTTTGCAATAGCTTGCTGAGGTTTCTTCCAAATCACCTGGTAAATTTAGACACACTACAAAATGTGCGTTCTCTACCACAAAGTACTGAAACAATGGTCAATACTGCATAATAAAACCACTGCACTAAGTCTAATGCTGCTGCAGATTATGGGAACGCATGCAGTTATCGTAAAGTTGCATGACTGACCTTCATGATGCTCTCTAGCCTGCTTTATAAGTAAAGGTCAGCAGTGACTTCCCTTTTATATTAGTTGAAGGCAAACTGAACCAAAGACAAAGCATTATAAGTAACTCCAACTTTAGTCAGAATAATCTAGGACAAACTCAAATTTTAAAAGGCTATTACTAACTAGATATTCCACACAAAGATCAAATGTTACATTTGGGTTTGGAGCAGATGGTAGATTTTGGAGGTGAAGTTTTGTTTTTAAAGTTGTTATTTTGCATAATTTTTTAAATTTAAGTTTAGAAAGGAGAATTGTTATTTGACCTTACAGAAGAAGAACCCTTGTTCTTGTACCTCTTCAAGCATCTTGGCTTAATCTACATAGCCTCTGCTCAGCTCCTATCCTGATATACACTAAGGATAAATAGAGTAGTTTCATGGAGGGATGGGTTTATGGAAAACCTTCAAGGTTAAGCAAATTCCTGATTCTTGAAAGATCTTTGCTAATGCATCCACAATCTCTTCAGCCACCTCTTTCAGAACCCTGGGCTGTAGTCCATCTGGTCCAGGTGACTTATCTAACTTCAGACCTATCAGCTTCACAAAATCTTTCTTCCTAGTAATAGCAAATTCACACACTTCTGACTCTTGAACTTCCAGTATACTGCTAGTGTCTTCCACAGTGAAGATCGATGCAAAATCGATGCAAAATTCAGTTTGTCTGCCATTTCCTTGTCCCCCATTACTACCTCTCCAGCAACATTTTCAATCAGACCAATATCTACTCTTGCCTCTCTTCTACACTTTATACATCTGAAGACTTTTGTATTCTCTTTGGCGAGCTTACCTTCATATTCCATTTTTACTTCTTTATGACTTTTTAGTTGCATTCTGTTGCTTTTTAAAAACACCCAATCCTTTAATTTCCCACCAATTTTTGCTCTATTATATACACACTTTTCAGCTTTTATGTTGGCTTTGACTCCTCTTGTCAACTATGGTTGTGTCATCTTGCCTTTAGAATACTTCTTTTTCCTTGAGATGTATCTATCCTGCACCTTCTGAATTGTCCCCAAAAACTCCAGCCTTTGCTGCTTTGCTGTTATCACTGCTTGTGTTTCCTTCCAATCAAGTTCTACCCTCATGCCTCTGTAATTCCCTTTACTTCACTATAATACTAATACATCTGACTTTAACTTCTTCTTCTTGAATCACAGGGTGAATTGTACCATATAATGATCATTGCTTCCTCAGGGTTCCTTTACCTTAAGCTTTCAAATCACTTCCTGTTGAGCACAACATTCAATCCAGAATAATTAATCCCCTTGTGTGCTCAACTACAAGCTGCTCGAAAGAGCTGTCACATGGGCATTCTGGAAATTTGCCCTCTTGGGGTCCAGCAGCAACCTGATTTCCCCAATCCACTTGCATAATAAAATCCTCCATGACTATTGCAATATTGCCTTTTTGGCATGCATTTTCTATCTACTGTTGTAATTTGTTGACCATATCCTTACTATTGTTTTTGAGTCTATAAACAACTTATATCAGTTCCTTAGCTCTATCTGCAATGATTTATCCCCCTCCAACCCTATGTCATGTCTTTTTAATGACTTGATTTCACTTTTTATCAACAGAGCAATGTCACTCCCTTTACCTTCCTGTCTGTCCTTGCAATATAATGTGTATCCTTGAAAATTAAGCACCCTGCTACTATCTTCTTTTAGCCACTATTCATTGATGCCAACAAGATCATACATGCTATAAGTTCAGCTACCATATGCCAAATACTGCGTGCATTCAAATATAACACCTTCAGTCATGTATTCATCACCCTTTTTGATTTTGTCCCCTTTTACATTATAATTCATCCTGTTGACTGCAATTTTGCCCTATCATCAGCCTCTCCTTGCTACTAGTCTCACTACACACTGCCTCTGATTGTAAACCAAATACCCTGTCTTCAGCCCGATCACATAAATTCCCATCCGTGTGCCAAATTAGTTTAAATTCTCCTTAACAGCTCTAGTAAACTTGCCTGCAAAGTTATTTGTCCCCCACAGGTTCAGGTGGAAGCCATCTCTTTTGTACATGTTGTTCCTTCACCAGAAGAGACCCGAATAATCTAGAAATCTGAACATCTGACCCCAGCACCAGTTCCTCAGCTAGGCATTCGCCAGCTAACTCATCCTATTCCTGCCATCACTGACAGGTGGCACAGGCAGCAATCCAGAGATTACTACCCTGGAGTTCCTGTTTTTCAGCTTTCTTCCTAGCTCCCTAAAATCTCCCATCAGAATCTCCTAAACTTTTCTGTATGTCATGGGTGCCAATATGTTCCAAGACTTCTGGCTGCACACCCTCCCTCTTTAGAATACTGTGGACCTGATCTGAGATGTTCCAAACCCTGGCACCTGGGACCTGGCAATTTACCATGACCAGTCCCTCAGAGTATTTCACAATGGTGAATGTCAGACCCATTGAGTATTTGTCATTGAGACTTGTTACTTGAATTTACTTTGGCAGTGATGATAATGGTCTACTTATAGCAGATAGGAACCTCAGATTGGAGTACTGAGAGGTTAAAGGTATCATTTAAATACACACATCAGTCGATACGTTCAGGATTTGATCATGGCTCCATCCTGTCCTGTAGCTTTGCATGAGTCCTTTGTTAGGAAAGCAGATCTAAATTCTGCTACAGAGACTGCTGGTTTCGATGAATCAAATCTTGTTAGGGAGGGTGGCATAATTTCACGGAACTGTTCAAAAAAAGCATAGAGTGCATTGAGTTTGTCAGGGAGTGATGATGTCTGAGTTCACTTTTTAGCCCATTATTATATGCAAGGCTTAAGACAATCAACAACTAGTGTGAAAAACTAGCTTTGACTGGTATTGTATCTTTGCATTCATGATAGCTTTGCAAGGATCAGAGCTAGATTTCCTGTAAGAGACAGGGTCACCTGCTTTGAACTCTTAGACCTGGATTTCAGTAACGAATGAATCTCTAATTTCATCCATCGTTTCTGGTTAGGAATAACTTGAATGTTGTGAAACTTGATTCAATTTTTTGGCACATAGTCCTCTACAATGTGTTTTATTGATGATAAATACAGCAACCAATTGTGCTGATGATGGAAGAAATTAATACTTAGATAAGTAACTGTGATACTAATTAAGAGGGTTGCTATATCTTGGATGGTATAAATATCTCTAAATGTTGTTTTCCAAATTGCACTCATTCAGACACTCGAGAGCATTCCATCACACACCTAATTGACAGTATATCTTGTAAATGGTGGAAAAGCTTTGAGCTGCCTCGGAGAAAAATCACTCACTACATGATACTTGGCTTTTGATCTGCTCTTAGAGCTCTAGGAGTAATAGGCGTGCTTCTGTTGAGTTACTGGTCAATTATGAACATGGGATATAGATACTTGATTTGCCTTACCTTGTGCCCATAACTCCTAGTGAAGTCGTTGGGGCACCATCATGACAAGCTTTGCACCAATCTGTTCCATCTGTCGCAGTTGTGTGCCAGGGTCTGGGTCACTGCAAATGTTTTCCCTGTCCATTCTTTAATGTTGTTCATCCATCTTTTCCTTTGTCTACCTCTCCTTCTTTTCCTCTCCACAGTTCCTTGTAGAACAGTCTTTGCAAGGCCACTGGATCTTGTTATGTGGCCATACCATCTCAACTTTCTTTTCTTCACCATTGTGAGAAGGTCTTCAGTGTGGTGCTGGATGATCTTGCGGACCTGCTCGTTTGTGATATGGTACAAGTATGTGATGCCCAAGATGTTGCAATAGCACCTCCTTTCCAATGCCTGTATCTTCCTCTGTAGCTCTGCTGTGAAGGCCCATGTCTTGCATGCGTACAGGATGATGCATGCAGGAGTCTGATCTTGTACTTCATGCTGATGTTGCTGCCCCTCCATATTGTCTTGAGTTTGGATAGTGCAGTCATTGTCTGTGCGGTTCTTGCCAGGACTTCAGGTCTTGATCCTTCATCACTGATGATTGTCCCCAGGTATTTGAACTGCTGCACTGTCTCAAGTTTCTGACCATGGACTGAGATGTCTGTTGTGATGGCATCATTGACATTTGCCATGAGCTTGGTTTTCTCGGCACTTATTTCCATTCCAAACTTTGTGGAGGCTCTGTCAAGATGGCTGATCAGGTTGGCCAGTTTATCCTCTTTTTCTGCAAGTCCATCAACGTCGTCAGCAAATCTTAGGTTTGTGATGTTCCTCTCTCCGATGCTGACTGTGCCCACATGATCTTCAAGGGCATCACTCATGATCCATTCCAGGAAGACGTTGAAGAGAGTGGGGGAGAGGAGGAAGCCCTGATGGACTCCTACAGAGGTATGGAACCACTCCCCGATGGTGCCTTGAGCGAATACTGCACTGGTTGCCTTGGTGTAAAGCTGATGGATTGTATGAATCAGCTTCTGCCCCATGTTGGATTTCTTCATGGTGACCCATAAGGCATCATGCCAGACTCTGTCAAATGTCTTCTTGAAGTCTATGAAGACATGGTAGAATTCTCTGTGGTGCTGAAGGTGTTTCTCACAGAGGGTGCGGAGGTTGAAAATCTGCTCAGTGGTACTTCTGCCCTTCCAGAAGCCTGCTTGTTCCTTGACAATGATGTCTTCTGCCTGAGGTCTCAGTCTGTTCAAGATGATTCTGAGCATTACCTTGCTTACATGGCTGATTAAACTGATGGTACGGTAATTCTGGCAAAGTTGGAGATTGCCTTTCTTGGGAAGCACAACGATCATCGACTGAGTCCAAGGTGTCGGCCATTCACCAGTCAGCCAGATCTTATGGCAGATGGTGGTACGTGGGTCTATCGTGGCCTCTCCTCCATGCTTCAGCAGTTCAGCAGGGATAACTTCCCGCACTTCATTGATCATATTGCAGCTTCAACTTCTTCACACATGAATGGATAGTCATCCTCATTGAAAGATTCCTGTACATTCAGCATGCTTGGATCCTCTTTGCTCTGGTAGTTGTACAGTTCTGAGCAATACTCTGTCCACCTTTCCATTATTTCCTTTTCTTCTGTAAGACTTTAGCCATTTTTAACTTGGCTTGTTTTTCTTTGGTAAGATCTTTCATCAGTTCGAATGCCTTCTTTGTGTTGTTGTTGAAAAGCCTGTCTTCAAAGTCCACGCATTGTTCGGCTATCCATCTTTGTTTTGCTTCCTTCATTTCCCTCCTGATTTCCTTGTTGATTTTCCTGTATTCTGTTCTTCCCTCTGCTGTGATTTTATCTTTCTTTAATTTCCTTCTTGTGTCACACATATCTAGTATCTTGTTAGTGATCCTTAGTTTAGACTTACTAGAATCTTGCTTGCTGTTTTCATCATCACTGTGTTAAAGTTACTTATGGTGGTCTCCAGGTCTTCACCAGGGAGGAGTATTGGTGCAAACATTCCCCTAGTTGCTGCCTGAAATTCTTCAGAGATGGCACGGTCTTTCAGTTTTTTCAAGGTCGAAACTCAGCCGGCTGTTTTTTGTCTTGTTGATTCTCCTCAAGCCCACTCTGATGTTCATCATGACAAGGTCATGGTCACTGCCCATGTCGGCTCCTGGGCATGTTCTGGTCTTCGGTCTGTTCACACCAGATTTGTGCTGCCGTTGAGCCAGAATGTAATCAATCTGGTGATGTTGACCACCGGGGGCATGCCAGGTCCACCTTTGGGATATTTTGTGCTCTCCAATTCCAGCAGGCATAGTCCCCTCTCATTGGAGGTGTCATTGCATGAAGAGCCAATCATCTTGGGTGCGTCTCTGCCCACCTTGGCGTTTCAGTCACCCTGAATGATCAAAGTATCTTTTTAGTCCATCTCGTCGATGACATCTTGTAGTTTCTTATAGAATTCTTCAATGTATCCATCGTCGTAGTAAGTTGTTGGGGCGTAGACTTGTGATGTTGATGTTGAATGGCTTTACTCACAGGTGGATGATCATGAGCCTGCTTGACAGTGGTTGGCATCCTAGGACAACGTTGTTAATGGATTTGTTGACTAAGAACCCCACGCTATTTTTATGTCTGTTCTCTTCTCCGCTATAATAGAGTGATGTCCTTCCTTGCTATGCACTTCTCCAGCGTTCTTCCATCTGGCTTCACAGAGCCTGAGGAGGTGCCAGTTGTATCTTCCCATGTCGTGCGTGAGTTTCTTGAGTTTCCCTGCTTGGTTCAGCATTCTTATACCCCATGTGGCGATTGTGATGTTTTCTCTGCCACGGATCTTCTGTATCGAATCACCAGAAGCACATTATCGTGTCCGCCTGGTGTAAGATGGATAGCGCGGTCATTGGTAACTCAGGCTGTGACTGATCCGGTGTGAAGTTGCTTTTTGGTGTGCTCATCATGTGGCGTGCCTTGGGCACCTAAAACCTGGTGGAGCCCACCCCTCCCCAAGTTTCACCCACAGCCGATTTCTTCCAACTAGGTGGCTCATCTTGGTCATGAACACGTGGCTGTTATAGTTCATCTGAGAACCTTTCTGCCCCAGACTTCATCATGGAAGTCATCCGCCCAGTGGTGTTGTGTTAACACCACCCCCTCGCATGGTTTAGGCCAGTTTACTGGGGTAAGGCACTTGGACCCAACACGTGAGAGATTTAGGAGATGGATGAGGACCAATGATGCCCATCCACCCTGTCTGGTAGGGAGCAGCATGCCAGATATCAAAGATACTACTTCCATCCAGAGCCTCCTATACCCCAGTATATACCAGTATGTAGATACTGGTGAATTAATATTGATCACACTATTAAGAGTAAGAACAGAATGACAGATTGAGAAAGGCATACAAAATGCAGAAGGAACTTAATGGATCAGGCAAAATCTAATGAACAAAATAAACAGTTGATGTTTTGGACTTAGGCCCTTCAAAAGGACTGGAAAGGAAGGGGCAGAAGTCATAATAAGAAGATGAGAGGAGGTGTAGGAGAGGGAGGAACACAAGCTGGCAGATGATAGTTGACACCAGATGAAGATGGGTGGTTCGTGGAGGAGGGATGATGTTGGAAGCTGGGAGCTGATAATTTTGGGAGATGATTAGATTGTTGTTTGTTGGTAATGATCATTGCCAACCACATGCTGCCTGAATACTGTTCATCTTTTATCAACCCCTGGCTAGATCTTATTGCTTGATAGCTTGGTCTGCTTCATTTATTGAGGAGCTACAAATGAAACTGGAGATTCTGTAATAATTAATAAACATTCCCACTTCTGATCTTTTGATGGAAGCTATGTCATTGAAGCAATTGAATATAATCGGACTGACTGAGGATACTGCAGAGAGGTAAACTTGTAATTATATTTCCGGGAGTGGAGTGATTGACCTTCACCAACCACAACTATCTTATTTTTTGTGAGATCGGACTCCAGTAATTGGAATGTGGATTTACCATTGCCGACATTTAACTCCAGTTATACTGGGCTCTTTGATAACCACTTGGTGAAGGAGAATTTCTTTCACTTAGCCTTCAAAAAGTTCAGCTCTTTGCTCCTTTTTATGGATTGTGTGATGAAAAATGGGGCCAAATGGTTCAGGTAAGCCCATGATGAGCAGCAGTGAGAAAGACATTTTGATAAATTGCCATGGTGCATATTTTTGCTACAGCTGATAGTCCACAACACCTCAACTCTTTAGTCTCATGGTGGAGGGTATCCTCAGTATGATGGCAAATTTTTCTTTACATGAATTGTAGGCTGGTTAACTCTATCAGCACCATATTGGACAAATCAACGTGCCACTGCTAGATTGGCAAGAATGGGTTAAAGCAGGTTTATTCCTCATTTTGTTTCATTCACTGCCTGCTACATAACAAGTTTGACAATCATGTCTTTCAGTACTCAGTTAACTTGGTCAGTGCTAATGCTGCCAAGCCACGCTTGGTGATAGACATTGAACCCCCTCCATCCAAAGTACTTTCTGTACCCTTACTGCTTTCCGTGGTTTTTCTAAATGTTGCTGAAATTGGAGGAGTTTTGAGCCAGCAGCTAAGTTATGTGCAGAAGACTTTCAGGCTCATCTGATGCCCTAAGGCTTCATGAGATTTAGAGTCAATATTGCAAAGGTCCAAGACTTTTCCTTCCAGTATTAATGTCAATTATGTAGTCATGTCTGGTAGATCTGTCCTGCCAATGTGTCCTGACAGAACCTCACTAACATGTTCATATGTTAGATATACTGCATGTCTCCAGAATGAACTCATGTGCAAACTCAGATCTTCTGCAAATTAAACCTAACTCTACATGTTCATGTGAGGGCAAAATTTATCCAACTCTTACTCTTTCCTTGATCCTCTCCTATTTAGTTGGGGAATTAAAATTGTTCTGCATCACAATCCCTCTGTTAGCTTCTCCGTCCCCCAATACTGTTTCCATGCTTTAAATGTTGTTTCACATAATAGGAGATGCAAGTAGTTTTGACATATTTGTAAGAAAGTTGGAGTCCTTTCAGTTAGTGTTGTTTCAAAATGGAGGCATTGCTATTTTGATGTGTAATGTATGGTATGAATAGAATCTGTCCAGCTTTGTAAGAATTCTGCATATTTTAGTAAATATGACTACATAATAAACAAAAGCAGAAGTAGGCTCTCATATCTGCCCCACTACTTAATATGATTATAGCTGATCTATTACCTCAGTGCCCATTTCTGCAACTAAATCCAAATACCTTGATACCCTTAATAGCTAAAAATCCTTTGATCTCTACCTTGATGTTAACTGTGTATACGAACCTTTCCTTAGCTTATAAAACCTTCCATCATTGGTGATTTTTCCTATTTGATCTCCAGATGTGTTATAAACTAATTGACCAGGGTTTATTATTCTGGTTAGTCAACAGCTCCACTGTTGCATCTTCTGACTGCCACGATTGTAGAAAATGAACTAAATACATTCTGCTCATTTATCATTCAGCAAGTACAATGTTCTGATGTTGTCAAGGTAACTTCTTTTACATGCAATTTTACCTTGGAGTAAGTTGTGCTGTAATTATCTTATTATATTTGCTGCTATTAATTTAACTCAAGCATTGAAAAAGTTTGGACTAGAGTGGGTGTAACATCTGGCAAATATGTTTTTTTTCTCCCGTAGATATTTTGAAATCAGCTGGTTCAGGAAATGAAGCTGTCAAGAAACTCCTTTACTATAAATTATGACACTATCATTCTGTAAGTAGATTTAATAATATTGATACATTGCCTATATGAATTCCTGATGTAAGCTAATCAACATGCACATACAAACAGCTGGAGGCTAATTATTTAATTATCTTTGTTTTGAAGATAGCATATGTGCATAGAAATGTAGTAAATTTGTACATTAACATTAATGAAGCAGATACTAACATCTCATGGTATACCCAATGATTTTGGGGATAACAATGCAAGATGCATATTAGCCCACTGGACATGTATTAATGATGCTTTAAATTGTTAAGGACCAAATGAATTCCTTGGGCTTGATTTCCTGAAGCTTGACTTATGGCTGTAAGGCATGACTATTAACTGTTCAAACTTGTGATTATAACAATAGCAAATGTGTAAAGAAACACAGATTGTGCAATTGCCCAAGCTGAATTTGCAAGTTGCAATAAGAGCATATGTGAAATGGTAGGAAAGAAAGCACAAATGCAAACAGTACGGGGAGTACAGAGGATAGTAATAAATTTATATATCTTATGAACACGTTCTTGAGGTTAAAGACTGTTTTCAAGATCATAGAAATAAAGATATAGACATAGTTAAATCAGTATACTTTATTACTTAAAAAATTGAAGATACATCATGGAATGGAAGAAAGTGTAGACACCCAAAAGCAGTCTTGATGAAGGTTCACATCCCAAACTGTTCACTGCCCACTTCCCTACATAGAATCTGTCTGAACTGTTGATTTCCTATGGCAGTTTGTGTGTCTTTGAGTATCCACCTAAAGTATTGTCTTATCAGAAGTGATTTTATCAGAAGTGATCTTATTTCTCAACTGAGATCGTGAGCCAGATGCTATATATTTGCATCGTTCCCCACAGTAATTTTAGATTTTCATGTTCCAGTGCCTTACCGTCCCCACTCCCATCGAGAAAGAGGCTATGTAGCATCCACACCAGGACTGTCAGACTCAATAACAGTTACTTTCCCCATGCAGTAAGGCTTCCACTAATACTTCCACCAAAACTATTTTAACATTTCCTGTCCGGGTCACCTTGAGTAAAGGCACTGCTGTGCCTAGCATCACTTTATGGACATCCAAGCAATCTTAGTATGTAATAATCTTATGTATTTATTGTGTTTTATCTTTGTGTTCTCTAACTTATTATGTGAAACTGATATTAAACAATCTTGCCTTTTGGATCTCTTCAATCCTTAACTGCCTGGTATAGTCCCAACTTATCATATATTCTTATTGTTCCACGCCACCTAAAACTAATTTGTCTTTTTCCTGAGTACTCATAAAAGATGCCAAAGTGCTCAAGGAACTCAATAAAAGTTTATTTTTATTTTTCCTTTTCCTTTTTCACTTTTTTGACTTTTATCTCTTTCCCAGGTCTGATGAGTTGCTGGCCTGAAATGTCAATGGCTTCTCTTTCTACAGATGCTACCTCACTGGATGAGTGTTTCTAATACTTATTGTTTTTATTGCACATTCCTACCATCTTCAGTTTCTTTTTAGTATTAAATTTATATTTTTTGATATTCAGCATGTACAGTTTAAATGCTTTCATTGCATTTCATACGGTTTCCAGTTACTGTATTTCACCCTACCATTTTGCAAAAATACTGGTCCATTCTATTTCAGTTTGCTTGGTGCTAAAGGCTATTAATAGAGACAAGGAGAACTAAAAGGTTTAAAGCTGACACAAGTTTAATTTCAAAACATACTTCCAAATTTTATAAATGAATAAAAAAAACATGTTATTGCCAATAACACAGGGCCCTCAGGGATTTCACGACTGTTGCCAGAATTTAAAAGAAGAAAAAGTTGCTGAAGCCATATAAATTATGGCGGAATTACAAATCTCTCTATGACTACCCTTGCTGATACCCAACAGGGCTGTGTTCTCAGCACTTTGCTATATTCTGCATGCTGTCACATATCTGTGACCAAATTCTGCTCTATGTTTGTAGATAATACTACCGTGGTGGACTGTAACAGGGTAGTGGCCAGGCTGGATTCAAAGCAGTGCTGTAATGGTGAAGTTCCACAAGACCAAAGTGCAGAGAAGACCAGAGATGAGGATGGAATGAAACACAGAATTAAAACTCGTGGATTAATTAATGGAGAACATAGACTAGGACTTGAGAATCAGTACACAGAATAGTTAAAATCAAGACTGAGCAAAGACAAAGAAAACAGAGAGAATTTAAATAGAGAAACAAAACAAGGCAAAGTTGGACTGATAATTAAAATAAAACACAGATGAAAATAATAAACTAGTATTCATTAGAAGAGGAGCTTTGGCGCCCCCAGTTGTCAGACTGAGGCATGACTGATCTATCCCCCCACCCCACTGCTGTCATGTAACATCTGGGTGGTGACAATGGAAGTTTCTGATCAGAACTGATGGAACCCACAACATTTCCTACGAGCCTTAACCCTCCCAGTGCTGATGGACAGTATACACTGACTGATGAAGCAATGAACTGGGGGTGTACTTGGGACTGGCGCCAGTGGACTGCACATACGGAGTGTGGGAGACACGATATGTGGCAAATGAAGATGGTAAGTGACTGGATTAATCTGATAGAGAACCTCAAACAGCTGATGTAATATGGCAACAGTTTCCAACACTCAACCCACAGAACCAGACTCTTTAACCAAGACAAAATGAAGGCCCCAGCAGCCTCTGTGGTTGACCTTCCACTATTGCTGCAGAGTGCCTTTCAGCAGGGCTGCCCAAGTTTCCTCACATTTCTGTCAGCAATGACAGACCAGCAGATGGGAGTCCCACCTCAGACTCCTGCTCAGGAAGCAGAGAGGTGGACAAGCAAACTGATATGCATGGAGAAGCGTGGCACACAGTTTTATGAGCAAATTCTGCCCAGAGAAGGTAATCACTCCAGGTGGTTGGTTTGCCTATCATAAGGCATTACAGGATCTGCTCCAGGTCTGGATGCTCCTATTTGTCTGTCCATTGGACTTGGTGTGAAAGCCCTGTTAGAGACTGACTGTGAATCCAGTGAGCTGATAGAAATGGGAGGTAAACTGAGGGCCTCAGCCACAAACAACATCCTGAGGAAAGTTCTGTGCTCTAAATATATGTTGCAGCATAAGGTTGTCCATCTCCTAAGCTAAGCAAAGCTGGGGTATGGGAACAAAGCCTTGGAGAACCAGTTCATCAACACCATAATCAGGGTGTTACCTTGTGATGGTGGCAGATTAGTAATGAAATCCATGAAGATATGGGACTAGGAATGGGCATTAGGTGCAGCAGATTCTGTGGGTGTGATCTGGGTTCTTCGTTCTGGGCACAGATGTGACAGGCTGTCACATAAAATTTGATATCCTCACCCATACCAGGTCACCAAAACTGCCTCTTGATGAACTCTGTCGTTCAAGAAGTCACTGGATGTCCTGTGATATTGGATGTTGTGCCCTTACTGGAACACATCTAGACGGTCAGAGTTAGGGGCTCCACAGTAACTTGGGTCTGCCTCCTACTGCTGTGCTCTCTGACAATGGTCTCAATCTCCCGCCAGACTGGTGCCACCAGCCTGGACCCTGGTAGGATAGTTTCCGGGACGGCGACCAGGTCTGGTGATTCAAACTGCCCAGAGAGTGCATCCAGCTTCTGATACTTTGAGCCTGCATGGTAGGTAGAGATAAAATCAAAATGATTAAAATAGAGAGACCACCAACCCTGGTGTGAATTTAGACATTTTGCCTCTGAATATATGTCAGGTTTTTTTGGTCAGTCCTGACAAAAAAAATCAATGTTTAATCTCCTCTGGCCAATGCCTCCATTCCGCCAGGGCCAATTTGACCACCAATAGCTCTCTATACAGTCTGTTATAATTCCTTACAGAGAAGCGATGTTTTAATTGTTCGAAAGCCATCTCGCCTTCTGGGCTGGTTCTTTTAGTCAGAATAGTAATGGGTGTTCAATGAAACTGAAGTTGCGGATGAACCTACAGTAAAAGTTCTCACACCCAGAAACCACTGGATTGTTTGATGGGTGTGGTGATGATTGTGGCCAATCCCTGATGGCTGGTTCCTGCAAGGGTCCATCCGCAGGCTCCTCATTATGATAATAAACCTGTGGAAGGAGACTGTGGACACATGGAACTCACTCTTCTCCAACGTTATGTTACGTACTGTACTGCTTCCAGAAAATAAAAACTTTCATGACAGTGAATGACAAAATTAATTCTGAGCTACACACACAAAATACTGGAGCAACTGAGCAGAACAGCCATCATCTATGGAAAGTAGTACAGTTGACGATTCGGGCCAATCCCCTTCAGCAGGACTGGAGAAAAAAACTGAAGATGCTGTGGGGGTGGGGGGCTGCAGTAGTCTGGAAAACCTGCAGATAAAGGGGGTGTTAAAGCTGTCTGGCATACTGATCTCAGCCTTGCTGAGGCCCAGAGACAACTCTCAGAGCCTCCTCTTACTTACCCCTTGAACAGGATCCCACAAAGGAGCACCAGGCCATTGTCTCCCACACCATCACAGACCTTATGAGCTCTGGGGACCTCCCACTGCACCAAACTCATAGTTCCCGCACCCTGCACCTCCCATATCTACCTCCTACCCAAGACCCACAAACCCGTTTGTCCAGGTAGACCTTTTGTTTCAGTTTATTCCTGCCCCACTAAACTCATATATGTGTACCTCGACTGTTTTATCCCCATTAGTTCAGTCCCTTCTTACCTACATCTTTGATACTTCATCTTTTCGATGATTTCATCCCTGGTGTGAATTTAGACATCATCATCTTATTTTCACTATGGATGTCCAGTCACTACACACCTCCATTCCCTACCAGGACGGCCACAAAGCTCTCCATTTCTTTCTGGACACCAGACACAATCAGTTTCCCTCCACGACCACACTCCTCCATCTAGTGGAATTATTCCTTACTCTTAATAATTTCTCCTTTGGCTCCTCCCAATTCCTTCAGACAAGAAGTGTAGCCATAGGCACTCGCATGGGTCCCAGCTATGCTTGCCTTTTTGTCGGTCTTGTGGAACAATCTATGTTCCAAGCATACATTGGTGTCTGTCCATCACTTTCCTGACGCTTCACCGATGACTGCATTGGTACTGCTTTCTGCACTTATGCGGAACTTGTCGACTTCATTCACTTTGCCTTCAACTTCCATCTGCCCTCAAATTTACCTGGTCCATTTCTAACACTTCCTTCCCCTTTCTCAATTACACTGTCTCTATCTCTGGAGATAGCTATTTACTGATGTCTATTATAAACCTACTGACTCTCACAGCTACCTCGAGTATACCTCTTCCCAGACTGTTATTTTGGAATACGCCATCCCCTTCTCTCAATTCCTCCATCTCCGCTGCACCTGCTCTCAAGATAAGACTCATGGGTGAAGTTTCCCTCTTCATTGATTTCCCTCCTGGCACTTATCCTTGCAAGCAGAATTAATGCCAAACCTGCCCCTACACTTCCCTCACTACCATTCAGGGCCCCAAATGGTCCTTCCAGGTGAGGCAACACTTCACCTGTGAGCCTGTTGTGGCCATACACTGTGTCCAGTACTCCTGGTTCAGCCTATCAGTGAGATGTAACATAGATTGGGAGACTGCTTCGCTGAGCACCTATGTTCTGTCCAGCGGCCACCCATTTTAATTGCACTTCCCTTTCCCATTCCAATATGTCTATCCATGCCCTTCTCTACTGTCCCGATCAGGCCACACTCAGGTTGGAGGAAAAACACCTTA
Organism: Hypanus sabinus; assembly: GCF_030144855.1. NCBI lineage: Eukaryota > Metazoa > Chordata > Chondrichthyes > Myliobatiformes > Dasyatidae > Hypanus > Hypanus sabinus. Next base: position 40,050,156 of record NC_082719.1, on the reverse strand, counting down.
TATTCCATCTGTGTAGCCTCCAACCTAATGACATGAATTTCAATTTCTCAAACTTCCAGTAATGCCCCCACCTTCACCATTCCCTATCCCCTTTTCTCTCTCTATCTCCCTGCTTGCCCATCACCTCTCTGTGGTGCTCCCCCACCCTTTTCTTTCTTCAAAGGCCTTCTGCCCTCCCCTATTAGATTCCCCCTTCTCCAGCTCTGCATCTCTTTCACCAATCAACTTTCCAGCACTTTACTTCATCCGACTCCTTCTCGGTTACACCTTGTGTTTCTCTGTCCCCTCCCCCAACTTTTAACTCTACTCCTCATCTTTTTTTCTCCAGCCCTGCTGAAGAGTCTTTTCCATAAATGCTGCCTGGCCTTCTGAGTTCCTTCAGTATTTTGTTTGTGTTGAGAGGATTTCCAGCATCTGGATATTTTCTCTTGTTTGCAATCTAATTCTAATTCTGATTCTTCCAGTCCAAAGCTTCCTGAAAGTAGCCACACAAGTAGATAGGTGGTAAATAAGGCACATGGATAGCATGCTTACCTTCATGCATATCTACAAGGAGCACTGCCACAAGAAAACCAAATCCATAATACAGGACCCCCACCGCGTTCTCTGCTTACTGCTGCCATCAGGAAGGAGGTACAGTGGCCTTATGTTCAACACCACCAGATTTAAGGACACTTATTACCCTTTAACTGAGCCAGCATAGATAATTTCACTCACCTCAACACTGAAATTCCATTCTCAGCGCTGTTTAATTCCTAGTTATTTATTTATTTGTATTTGCTGTTTGTCTTCCCTTTCCACATTGAATGCAAGTCACCTTTGTAGATTTTCTTTCTCTTATCGTACTGTATTTTTTTTGTGTGAATGCCTGCAAGAAAATACATCTCAGGGTAATAGTTCAGAAGTTCAAACTTCAAAATAATTTTATTAGTTAAGTACATATATGCCACCATACACAACCCTGAGATTCATTTTCTTGTGGGCATACACAATAAATCCATAATAGAATTATTATAACTATAATATTAATTATAATTATTATAACTATAATAGAATCAGTGAATGATCGTACTAATTTGGGCTTTCAACCAATGTGCAAAAGACAACAAACTGTGCAGGTACAAAAAGATAGAAAAAAATAATAATAATAATAAATAATAAATATTGAGAACATGAGATGAAGAGTCCTTGATAGTGAGTCTATAGATGATAGGAACATTTCAATAATGGGGCAAGTGAAGTTGAGTGAGATTATCCCTTTTAGTCAAAAGCCTGATGGTTGAAGAATAATAATTGCTCCTAAACTGGTGGTGTAAGTCCTGAGGTCCTGCACCTTCTTCCTGATGACAGCAGTAAGAAGATAGCACATCCTCGGTAGTGGGGGTCTCTGATGATAGATGCTGCTTTCCAGCGACAACGCACTATGTAGATATGCTCAATGGTGGAGAGGGCTTTACCCCTGATGGACTGGGCCATATCTATTACTTTTTGTAGCATTTTCCATTCAAGGGTTTTGGTATTTCCATACGAACCTGTGATGCAGCCAGTCAATATACTCTCCACTACACATTTATAGAAGTTCATTGAAGTTTTAGATGTCATGCCAAATCTATGCAAACTCAGAGTAGAGGCATTCCCGTGCTTTCTTTTTAATTGCGTTTGCATGCTGGAAGCAGAACAGTTCCTCTGAAATGATAACACCAAGGAATGTAAAGTTGCTGAGAGCTTCACCTCTGATCTTCCAATAAAGACTGACTTATTGACCTCTGGGTTCCTCTTCCTGAAGTCAATAATCAGCTCCTTCGTCTTGCTGATATTGAGTAACTGGTCGTTGTGTAACGTGAGTAGAGCAAGAGGCTAAGCGCACAGTCTCGTGGTGCACCTGTGCTGATAGAGGTTGTGGAGATGCTGCTGCCAACCCAGACTGACTGGGGTCTGCAAGTGAGGAAACTGAGAATACAATGGCACAAGGAGGTATTGTGGCCCGGGACTTAAAGCTTATTTATTTGTTTTGAGGAGCTGAAAGTACTGATTGCCAAACTGAAGTCAATGAGGAGCATCCTGATATATGCATCTTTGCTGTCCAGATGTTCCAGGGTTGAGTGAAGAACAATTGAGATGGTTTCTGCTGTGGGCCTGTCACACAGGTAGGCAAATTGGAGTGGATCCCTGTCATTTCCCAGGCAGGAGTTGATATGTTTTATCACTGTGGATGTAAATGCTACTGGACAATAATCGTTGAAGCAGGTGGCCATGCACTTCTTGAGCACCAGTATAATTACAGCCTGTTTGAATCAGGTGGATAACTCAAACTCCCAATTGGAAAAGTTAAATATCTCAGTGAACACTCCTGCCAATTGATCAGCAGATGTCTTTAGTACTTGACCAGGTATCCATCAGGGCCGGATGCTTTTTGTGGGTTTACCCTCCTGAAGGATGCTGTCAAGTTGGATGCAAAGATTTTAATCATAGGATCATCAGGGGCTGTGGGAGTTTCTGATAGTTTCTCCATATTTTGACTTTCAATGCAAACATAGAAGGTATAGGGTTCATCTGTAAACAAAGCCCTGTTGTCACCTATGTTGCTTGATTTTACTTTTTAAGAGGTGATAGCATTCAAGCCTTGCACAACTGTTGAGCATTCTACATTGATTCAAGAATTGACATTTCACCCTTGAGATGGTTTTCTGGAGATCGTACCTGGACCTCTTGCTTATCTTAGCATAACAATAGAGTAGTGTCTTGGGACATCTGGTGCTACAGGTTATTTGTTGATGGTAATTTGACAGGGATTCCATCAAACAAGCCTGGTTGAGTCCCTGACTATGATTTGAAATGTGTCAGGATGTACTATTCTTTGAATGGTGATGACGTTATGCAGTATCTCATGACTTAATTATAGTTGGCCACTGGTGGTATGTAAAGCTCCGGAGAGGACCACAGATGAGAATTCCATAGGTAAATAGAATGGATGGCATTTGGTTATTGTGTGTTCAAGATCAGGGGAACACAAGTTTCACAAAACCGCCACAGCAGAGCACTACCAAGAGTTTATCATGAAACATACTCCTCCACCTTTTGCCCCTTCCAAATCAGCAGTTTGGTCCATCCTGTAAATTGAGAAGCCTTTGTCTCTGATCACGATATCTAGTGTGCCAGAAGTAAGCCACGTCCTGGTTAAACATAGAACACAACAATCTCACATTTCCCTGGAATACATCAATCCTGTCCTCAGATTCTAATTTTGTTCTCCAGCAACAACATTTGCCAAACAAGATGCTGGGTAGAGAGGGTCTTATTCCTCTTTGTTTCAGACTGGCTTGGAGTCTGGCCCTCTTGCCTCACTTACAGCCATGGCAATGAGCTTTTATCTGTACCTGCTTGCTTGAGGTTTAAATCTGCTGAGTCTTTCAGTCCTTTACATGGTAATTACACATACTTTGATAATAAATTTACTTTGAACATTGAACTTTGTTCAGGATATTGAGTACAAGAGTAATGGTCATGCTGCAGCTATATAAAACATTGGTTAGAGTATAGGGGGCTCTGGATAGAGGTAGTACCTGTGATGTCTGGCATGCTGCTCCCTAACAGACAGGGTGGACGGGCATCACTGGTCCTCATCCATCTCCTAAATCTCTCACGTGTTGGCTCCAAGCATGATACCCTGGTAAACTGGGCTAAACCACATGAGGGGGTGGTGTTAACATTGCACCACTGGGCGAAGGACTTCCATGATGATGTCACCGGCCGGGGTGAAAAGGTTCTCAGATGAACTATAATGGCCATGTGTTCACGACAAAGGCGAGCCACCTAGTTGGAGGAAATCAGCTGTGGTCAAACCTGGGGAGGGATGGGCTCCGCCAGGTTCCAGGAGCCCAAGACACGCAGCATGATCAGCACACCAAAAAGCTTGTCATGACGGTGCCCTGATAACTCCACGAGGAGTTAAGGGTGCAAGAAGAAGAAGAAGAAGAGTACATCTGGAGCATTTTCTGCCATTCTGGTTGCCCCATTCCAGGAATGATGTGGAACCTTTAGAAAAAGATAATGCCTAAATTAGAGCCTATGGGCAATAAGGGAAGGTTGGACAAACTTGCTTGTATTGTTCTAGATTGTCAGAAATTGATTGGTGACCAGATAGAGGTTTATAAGATTATGAGAGGCATAGGTATGAGAGATAAACAGAATATTTCTCCAGGGTAGAAATGTCAAGTACTGGGGAACATGCATTTAAGATGAGAGGGAAATTATCGGCCATGGATTGCAGTGATCATAATCCTGAAAATGTACATTTAGTAGAATTGTTAGTAGTTTTGTTTGCTAGCTGCAGAGCATCATGGTTTTCCACTAGTGCCAAATTTGCTGACATTGGAGCTGTACTCAGCCACACAAAAAGTATAAAGTGAATAGAGCAGGGGGCTAAGCACATTGCGCACCTGTGCCGATGGAGATTGTGGTGGAGAAATTGCCAATCTGCACTGAGTGGGGTCTGCGAGAGAGGAAAACAATGATCCAGTTGTAAATGGAGGTATTGAGCCTAGGTCTTGGAACTTAGTGTTTAGTTTTGAGCATCCATTTGGAATGCATCCAGTTGCATTAGTGACCTGATGAATGGTCTTGGCCTGAAACATTGACTGTTTTTATTTGTCTCCACAGTTGCTACCTATTGTGCTGAGTTCTTCCAGCATTCCTTGTGCATATTAAAGTTCATATTTAATAGTTTCCAATATTTACCAAATCCCCTTACCACACACACACACACACACACATTGAATCACATAAAGAAACGATAGGAAAGATTTTCAAAAAAGCTCTTTGATCAAGTATAATGATGGAGACTCAAGATGAAGATACTGGAATTTGGAGTGATAGACTGCTGAAAGATCTTGACGGGTCAAGTAGTTGGAGGTAAAGAAATGGTCCATATTTGAGGGTGAGACTGCATTAAGACTGAGGTTCTCATGATACTTCTTTAAGGAAAGAAATAGAGATAGCCAGCAGGGTTCAGTGAGAAAACATTAGAGACTACAGGCTTGACAGCTGTACACACAATTATTAATACTGGAACAATTAAAATCTAAGTTGATGCAATGCTAAAGTAGGAGAAGTGCCCATATCTCAAGGGATTACAGCTCTGAGGAATTCTAGAGATTAGGCAGGCAGAATGGGGAGATCTTCAAAAACAAGGATGGGAATTTTGTTTTTATAAGGTTAGAGCTTAATCGTTTCTGAGATTAGCAAGTGCAGAGGTGGATGGATAAACAGAACTTGGTGCCAGTTAGGGCAAGGACAACAGAGTGTTGAATGGTTCTGTCATGGATGACCAAGGACAAATGCATTGAAATTGTTGTTTCTGGTGAAAACAAGTGGACTGTTGAGGGCTTCAGTTACAAATAAGCTAAGACAACACTGGCAAAAGGCCAGTGATGGAGAGGATAAACAGGGACACAGGTGACCAGTCTTGTATCACAGAGTATATGTCTAGAGAACTCTCAGAAAGCTTAAAATAGAGGGAAGTCTGCTCCAGCAAACACCCTTACTTATGTTTAGTACAATAAACAATGAGCACAACTACTCATCTAAGACTGACCTTTAGACAGAATCAACAGAAATATCCTTCATGGTTCAGAGGAAGAGCTTTGATCTTTGATTCTGAGGACTAAATCAGAGATGACTAGTTTCTAACTGTACTCCCACTGTCTTGTCTTTTAAAATGAAGATGAAAATTTAAAAGTCAAGTTTTTCCTAAATTAATATTAATATCAGCAAGTTTGAGAGCGGATTGATGAATGGAACTTGGTCTGCAAGTATGCTCATGTTACTAAAGATGCCAATATTTGTGTGGAGAAACAAGATGACTATTTTACTGTGACTGTGGATGAGTTCCAATGGCCTTCACTGAGCTCTGTTGAGAGAACTGATTCAACTGGGAACTGTCTCTCATGATCAGCATGAGTGTGGCTGCACATTGCAGTGTAGAGGTCAGAGGGGGACTGAAGATCAGTTGCCACATGCCTGATCTCACACTCTGTTGCCAGACCCAGAACTGAGTACAGCAGCAGGTCCAGATGGTACTGCATTGAAGGTCCAGATGTACTTTGAACATTAGCCACTATTGGCATATAATATCTATTGCAGCTCTATTCATTTGAATAATGTTCCTGAATTACATTGAAAAGGAAAGAGAAATTATGTTTCAATCAATTTTGTTCAGTTTTCATAATGGACATAGACATGGAGAAATACAGCAAAGAAATTGTCCTGTTGCCATATTGAGTCCACACTTCTTACACAAATTGAGACCATTTACACAAATCTAATTTTATTGCAAATTATATTTATCATTAACTTATTTTTTTTTGTTTCATCTATGAACAATTGCTGTAGTTTAACACATTTGGACTCTACTCATCGGAGTTTAGAGGAATGAAAGGCAACCTTACTGAAGCATAAGTGATTCACCAGGATTTAGAGAGAGTAAATGTCAAGTGGATGTTTCCTATGATGAGAAATTCCAGGGCTGGAAGTCATAGTCCTAGGAATGTTCATTTAAGATTGACTTGAAGAAGAATTTCTTGTCTCAAAGTTTTTAGAACTTTTAGCTGCAGAAGGCTGCAAGGACAAGGTTCTTGTGCAAATTTAAGACTGACTCCTCTGGATTTCTAATCTCTAAGGAAACGTTGGTTATGGGAAAAAGGGCAGAAAAGCAGAATAGAACAACTTTGGATTAGCCACAATCCTACTGAGTAACAGAAAAGGTCCAAGGGCTGAATGATATTCTCCTTTTCCAATATTTTATCATTTTAATTTCTATTTTATCATTTTAATAACTATATATGGTTATTTGCAACTGTTTTCAAATAGTCATTGACTATTACCAATATTTCATAAAAATTGCCTTAACAGCTGTAATGTGGGTAGTAATGGGAGTGAGGTGTAAGGTCCAACCTCACAGAAAATGCATGGAGTGGAAATATCCATTGCTGTCCAGCCCTTAAGTACTGGAGCAGGTGAGTGGTGATGGGGTTTGTGCAGGAACTCATCAAAATCGGGTGTATTGCTGGGGTAGATTGAACCCTCCATTGATCGGGGTCGACCATGAATGTTGTGTCCCAGTTGTCTACGTGATACTCAAGCCGGGCAAGTACGATATGGAAAGCAAGCATTTGCCCATGTAGAAGGCTTCCCCTCTCCACATAGCTGCTGAATCCCAAAGGAACAGCAGATACCTTTTGAAACCAGTGTATCATAGGAGTTGCTAATAAGAGTTGAACTCAATGTAGGACTGCCTTGGGGACTCCAGCTCTGGATTTTTTCCTCAGGGTTTACTCCTGAAGCCTTGGCCATGAGTGTGCATAGCTACAAAGAGCCGGAGGCTTGAAATCAGAGATTTCCTTTTCCTTGATGAGCTGCCAACCATAGCCGACGAGCTCAAACTGCACAAAGCAATTGATTTTAAGGCATCAGTAACATATCTTTTCCCCTTCTCCTGTCAGTAGAAAAAGTTACGCTGGCCTTAGTAGCTAAGCCACACATGAAGGTCAGAAATTGGACTTGGTTATCAGAGACTATTTGAGATGGAGGCCATTGGGAGCATTTAGTAGATAGTGTGAGCTTATCCCCTCTACTGGCTATCCCCCAGTTATAACAATCATAAGGAACCAGATAGATAGTGTGGCACCTTCCATTGACCCATCCTCCTCACTCTTTGCAGGACAGCAAAATTGAAATATTTTGTCCATGAACAGGGAATACTCCAAGCACTCAGTAATTAGATGGTGCAAATTCTTGCCTAGTTCCCCATAGATCTAATACAACCAAACCTGCGATCAGGTTGTTCTCAAACACAGATTTGAGCAGTTTTCAGCTTTGTCTATTAATTAGATTAGACAGTTCTCAAGCTGGTGAAACTACCTAGTGATCCTGCACTAGGTTCTGATATTTAATAGTTATTTAATGTTTGTAAAGGTCTAAGTTATAAACAAACAAAACACTAAATAGTAATGAAACTTGTAATCTGGAAGTGGGGTCTCACTGAGTGTGAAAACCATTCTGAATTTGGCTCCGTAATTCTTTGGGTTATTTTGATCTGCTGACACCCATGTGCCTCAGGGGCAGGATAGCCAGTGTGGTGAACTGCATATACCTGTCTGGACACGTCCCCTGCTGACTGCTCCTGTGGCTCCTCTCACCGACCCCGGTATAAAGGCGATTGAGGCCTTAGCCCAGCCCTCAGTCTCCAGGATGTAGTATGGTGGTCAACTACTGCTTGTTCTTTCTTCCAGTCAATAAAAGCTGATATCTCGACTTCACGTCTCAGAGAGAGTTATTGATGGTGCATCAGCCAGCATCTTGGGAAATCTCTTAAATTCCAAAATTAAAATACCATTTAACAAAACGTATAATCATCTGACTCACTGAAGCAATGTCATTATAGCAATCAGGATTAGGAAATGGTTGCATTTCAATGCCAAGGCTATATTTACTAATCCTATAAAACACATAGGTTAAAACTCCAAAATCTAATCAGTCATATTTTATTGTTAACAGATAAAGCTAATACTTTCTGCCATGACATTCAATTTGCATCACTCTTTAATCTTTAATGATTGCAAATACCAGAAAAGTATACAGAACGTGTTCCCTCACCTCTTCCAGATAAGACAACATTTCACCTGTGAGTCCACTGGGGTCATCTACGGTAACTGGTGTTCCCAGTGTGGCCACTTCTACATTGGTGAGATCCAACATAGATTAGGCTTCGTAATGCATCTTCACTCCATCTGCCACAAAATGCGGGATTTCCCAGTGACAAATCATTTTAATCCCACTTACCATTCCCATTCCACCATGTAAGGTCAACATGAGGCCACTTTCAAGCTGGAGGAGCAACACCTCATATTTCATATGGGTAGCCTCCAACTTGATGGCATGAAAGTTAATCTTTCTAAATTACTGTGATTTCTCTCCCCTCCCCCTTTTCTTTTTCCATTCCCCGTTCTGACTCCCCCTTACCTCTTATCTTCTCCACAACTGCCAATCTCCTCCCTCTAGTCCCTCTTTTCCTTTCCTTTCTCCCATGGTCCACTGTCTTCACTTATGAGATTCCTTCTTTTTTAGCCCTTTATCTCCTCCACCTATCACCTCACTGATTTTCAGTTTATCTTCCCTCTCACCTGACTTCACCTATCATCAACGAGCTTGTATTCCTTCCCTCTCCCTCCTTCTTATTCTGGTTTCTTCCCCCTTCCTTTTCCAGATCAATAGTCTCGGCCTGAAACGTATACTGTTAGTTCCTCTCCAGAGATGCTGCCTGACCTCAACATTCAAAATAAATGTATTATAAAAGTACATATATGTCTCCATACAGAACCCTGAGTTTCATTTTCTTGTGGGCGTAGAGAGCAAGTCCAAGAAACATATTAGAATAAATGAAACATCACACCCAAAAGAAGGGACAAACAGCCAATGTGCAACATTCAACAAGATGTTAAAATGAAAAGAAGAAAAAAATAAAACAAATAATAATGATAATAACAAATAAGCATTAAATATGCAGAACATGAGAAGTAGACCTTGAAAGTGAGTCCATAAGTGAAGGAAAGAGTTTAGTGATGGGACATGTGAAGTTGATTGAAGTTATCCCCACTGGTTCAAGAGCCTGATGATTGAGTGGTAATAACTGTTTCTGAACCTGATGGTGTGAATCCTGAGGTCCCTGTTCCTTCTTCCTGATGTCAGCAGCAAGAAGAGAGCACGACCTGGGTGGTGGGGGTCCTTGATATTGGATGCTGCGTTCCTGTGACAGTGCTCTGTGTTGATGTGCTCAGTAGTGGGGATGGGTTTACACATGATGGACTAGCATGCAGGAGTTTTCTACTTATTCCTCCAGCATTTTGTATGTGTTCCTCTCAAAAATTAAACCTTATTTTTGAACTCAAATTCTGAAAATCACTTGATCTTGTCTTACTATCTCAAGTTCAAATGCATTAGTCTATTTCTTGTATTAAGCCAAATTGCCCCCATGATATGACATATACACAATTCAACCAAGACAATCATATATTAAAAGTGCACCTCAGCAGTGAACATTTCTGTTTGGTTCTTTAGTAAATTATTTAAATATATTATCACAATATGAATTTTTTTTTATTTCACTTAAAATCAATCCTACTTGCTTCGGTTTGCAAATATCTGCAAATCTCATCTTATTCTACCAAAATATCTTTTTTGTTTATTCAACAACACTGAGATAACTGTAATAGAATTTTACATTTATCTTTAAAGAACCTTACTGTCAGTAGATCAAGGTTCCCCCCAACGGACATTTTATTTATATGCACAGGTGCATATGCTTACAACATTTATGCCTAAAATTTCTTTTTATTTCTTTCTGCAACTACACTATTTTATGCCAGATCCACTGAGTATAATTAGCAGAGGGCTATGTTTCCATCTCATTTTGCCAAAGCTATCCCCTGCAGGAACTTGAACAATTGCAAAGATTGCAAAGCTGCATGAAATAAAATAACATTGTATTTCTCTTTGCATTAGTTTTTCAATGATTGCTGGAATAAAAAAATAAATGCTGAAGGAGTTTAGCCAGCATTTTTTAGGTGGAAACAAAGCCTTTCAGCAGTTCTGGAAAGGCTGTAAGTTCATATTTACTTCTAGATCTTTGGAATATCTAAGATAATTTTCATGAATCATGATTTATTTTATGTAAAGAATGAATGCATTGTGATTTTAAAACAAAGCCTAATGCAGCACATAATAAGGGACAAACTTCAGAAGAGGGTTATGAAGGTGTTATTTTTGTGCTTAACATACTGATCTGAATCATGCCTTCAAAAGTCTCATAGAGCAAATTAACAAAGAGGTTTTATCAGTTCTATATCAATCTCTGTAGCTGCATCATACAGGTGCATATTGAAACTCCAATCTCACAAATACCATTTTGCTGAACAGTATTTACATTTAATTATTTAAACCGCTGAAATTTTGAGAATGTATTTGATCCCTTGATGCTAAGATATGTTATAGGATGTGCTGGGACACATCATCACTGATATAACCTGGGGTTATCAGGTTTTCAGAGTCTTTCAATATCAGACACATTTGCCAAGGTGATGCAGCTAGGGTTGATTAGACCATGGCTTGTGTCCCAGCAGCATTGGTTCATGGATCAGACCTCTTGATCCATAGCCAACTGGAAGCTCACTCAGCAGCCTCTTGACAGTTCTGATGGTTCTTTTCTCTGCAGGCCCAATCTGATCTTCCCAGGGAACGATCAGTTCTACCCTGACCACTTACTTTGAGGTTTCCTGACAGAATGACCATGTCAGTCCTGAGGGATGATGATGCAGTGAAGTCAGAGAACTTCAATAGCGTGCCTTCCGACAACATACAAAATTAAATGAATTTTTTTAGGGTTTTGTTAAATAGACATATTGTACGCATACATACATGAATCCTGAATGCAATTAATGTACTGTATATTGGGAAGTGGACTGGGTGTAGTAATTATATACCCTGCGGACATTGCTTAAACATGCTTAAAAACTGCTCTGAAAATTTTACTTCTTCTGCAGCAGGGTGGGACTGTTGTGCTTTCAGCACTTTCCTGACCATGGTTAACCAGGAAGACTTCTGTGATCATGGTCTGTGCCATTATCTGTTCATAGTGAAGTAAACTTAATCCTGCTCAGAACAGCAGCCCTTAGTTGCCCTCACCCTCTTGGAAATATAGAGTGAACCTGTAAAAGTAAACAATTTGTCAGTAATAAAGGGTAATGCCTGCTTTCCTTATGCGAAATGGTTCAGTCTTGCATGAATGTCCATCACTGAAATTGTTCCAAAACTGGAATAATATGGTTTGGAGTTAAGTTCACAGCAATTTATGCTGGCATTAAAATCCCTTGAACTTGTTTTTGTCATTCTGCTTGCCACTAAGTGAATAATTTGGAAATTCACAATTAAATATTCTATAATTTGCTATAAATCTGTACAACAAAAAATAGAATATGGCTTACATGTGAAGATGTCATTTGCAGTCACAATCATTTTAGTTTTGTGCTAATTAATCTTGCCCTTATGCCACTCATTAAACATTTTTTGTTTTGATACTCACATCGTTGATAGTAAGACACCTCATTTGTGGTATTTTGAGACCAAATATGTTCTTGTATGGTATTTGACAAACTGCATTCCCTGTACATGTCAGCTGGGAACAATCAAAGAAAGGCGAGACTCCTCAAAGAAAGTGGAAAATCCGCATAGTCTAAGCCAAAGAGAAATGTTAATTAAAGTTATATCATGAAAATATGAAAAAAAAACAAATTGGAAAGAATGGTATGATATGAGAGGAAGGGTAGAAAATGCCCTCTGCAGATGCTAATTAATTTATGAAAAGAAAAGCTACAACTGGCTACAACTGTGAATAATGATCCAAGGCCAGAGGTATTTTAGCCAATAATTATAATTTATTATGGCACTAAGAATTTTCTTACTCCTGAAGGAGCTAACTTTTTTTGATGTGCTTAATCAGTAAAACCAAACTGTTTTAAGTATTTTAGCATTAAGTTTAATGGCATGTTTTGCTGATAGCACAGTCTGTGTTAACATCAAACCTGCTCCACCAGGAATTATCCTCCCAGAATGGTTTATTCATGCTCCAGGTTTGTGTTTCAATGTGCGCATTTAAGTTAATAATTTCCCATCTAATTTATTTCATAGTGATGGTGAGTCCTGACAGCCTTACCAAAATGACTACTGCCAAATTAGGAAAACAATGTTTCAGAAATTCATAATGGTAATACATTGGCAGATTAGCTATTTGGTAAATTGGTTTATTGTGTTAAGGTATGGTGAAAAAGTTTGTAATCCAAACAGATCATTTAACTACGACAGTACATTGAGATAGTACAAGGGAAAACAATAACAAAATGCAAAATAAAATGCTACAGTGTCTGAGAAAGTCCAGTACAGGTAGACAATAATGTGCAAGGTCATAACAAGGTTGATGGTGAGGCCAGGAGTCCATTTTATTGAACAAAGGGATCATTCAATAGCTTGATAACAGCAAGGTGGAAACTGTTCTTGAGCCTGTTGTTATATGCTGTCAGGCTTTTGTAGACATCTTATGAGGCACTTCAAAATTGACTTGAAGATTCCATTGACAACAATGGGAAAGAATAGGTCTTAAATAGATATGAACTGAACCGAATAGATAACAAGTCTAAAAAGGCTTACACTAATCTCCAGAATATTGCAAAAAGGAAAGGAAGAGAATGGTATGCATTAAATTTTGTTGTTAGCAATTAATATGCAGATATATGATTGATGGAATTGCAGAGACCTATAAGAATGATATTTTTTTAAAAAAAATTCTTGGATTACTAGACCTAAAATGATCTGTAATTTATTTTCAATGCATTAACAGCGCTAGCACTTGGTATTTAATTTTTCCTGATGAAGGGTCTCAGCCCAAAACATCAATAGATGCTACCTGGCCTGCTGAGTTCCTCCAGCACTTTGTATGTGTTGTTTGGATGTCCAGCATCTGCAGATTCTCTTGTGTTTGTCATTTTTTCCTTAAGTAATTTAAGAAAGATAGCACATTTGAAGCTTCTTAAATATCTATGGATGGAAGTGTTAAAGTCCAGACCTTGAAATAACCTCAGTGAATTCCAACATGTTCACCAAGTATTACTTGGTAAACAAAAATTACAAACTCTAGCTGCTTCAGCTAATTGCTGAAATAATTAAGTAATTGCTGGTGAATTATTGATGGACATTACACACGAAACAGATGATGCAAATGAATCCAACTAATTATTAGAATTATATTTAATTGTTTGTCAACTCTAATAAATCAATTTAAAACATAGAAAACAGATTAGATATAGAAAGTCAATGAAATAAGCATGGCTTAGTTTAAATTGACTTATATATATGTATACTTGCCTATTTATTTACTGGACAATATATAATGTTTCATGCATATTTGCAAAAAATATGCTTTCACTTTATTCACTTTCTGTCTTGACTAAAAAACAAGATTGAAACCTTCCATGGCTTACAATACCAAAATTACACAGATAATGATGGCATTCTTTGTATTTATAAGTAGTTTTGCTCATGCTCCACTTATGATGAAATGTTCTGCATCACAGAACCTCCCTTAGATCTGTGCTAATAGCTGTCTATATGCATTTCAGGTATTCTAAAATGGATTATACAGCTAGTTGAGTGTGACTTCACTGATACCAATGACAGGCCAATTAGAGTCTAGCCAAGGAATAGCAACCAATTAGTCACACAAAGATTTTTTTTAAAAAATGCATTTAACAGCAATTTACCGGAGGTCTTACTTTAAATCTCAATATTATGCAAGGGAATGCCAATATTAATTGATTTATTTTCAAGGCCTTTATCTACAGATATGAAATGACTATATAGTCCTTTACAGAATTTCCACAAGCAGTGGGACTGCAAAATTTAATTAACACCTACAACGGACAAGGAATATCATTTTGAACAAGCTAATGAATTCACAAACAATCGAGAATTACAACCAGTCTTGCTCCAATTTGGTCATTTTGCTTTTGCTTCTACATTGCAGTGTTTGTCTTCTTAATGGATTGCATGTTCTTTACTGCCTTTACATAGACTGCAAACAAATCAAACATTCTAAAGAAAATCAGAGGTGCCATAGTAACCACAATTACAGAATGTGCATTAAATGGGGAGTTACATCATCCACTACTAAGAAACAGTCTGTTGCTTCACCACTGCCGTTGCTGTTCTTTACCATTACAAGCATCTACCCCTCAGTAATGATGATCAGAGAGGGACTAGGAGAATCTGTAATTACCTGGTATGGAGCCTTCGATGCACAGCATTACAAGAGGCTTCAGAGGTTACAATAGGCTCAGCTAACTCTATCTGGGGGACCTGAGTAAAGATTGAATAGTTTAGGACTTTAATCATTGGAATGTAGAAGATTGAGGGGAGTTTTATAGACATATACAAAATTATGAAGGCTATAGATAGGGTAAATGCAAGCAGGCTTTTTCCACTGAGGTTGGGTGGGACTACAACTAGAGATCATGGGTTAAGAGTGAAAAGTGAAACGTTTAAAGTGAATATGAAGGAGACTTCTTCACTCAGAGAGTTATGAAAGTGTGGAATGAGTTGCCAGTGCAAGTGGTGCATACAAGTGTGATTTCAGAGTTTAAGAGAAGTTAAGATAGGCACATGGAAGGTAGGGCTATGGAGGGCTATGGTCCTGGTGCAGGTTGATAAGAGTAGCACTTTAAATGGCTAGAAATGACAAGATGGTCTGAAGTGTCTTTTTCTGTGCTTTACTTTTCTATGACTCTATAATAAATCTGATTCTAATATAAGAAACTATGAGTAGTGAAAAAATAAATGAAGAAAGGTTCAGAACTGGAAATAGAAGTCATGTGGAGTAGTAGGTTTAGAGGAAGAAAAGAGGATTTGATATAATTTGGACCACTTGTCTACAAAGAGTTTAAGGTAGGCCTCCAGAAGCACTGGGGCAACTTTATCTTCTGATTGTGAGGTTGCAAGATCTGTCACCCATTCCACAACTGGGAGAGATATACAACGGCAAACAATTGTGTCCGCTACTGAGCAAACACGAGGAAATCTGCAGATGCTGGAAATTCAAACAACAACACATACAAAATCCTGGTGGAACACAGCAGGTCAGGCAGCATCTATAAGAAGAAGCACTGTCGACATTTCGGGCCGAGACCCTTCGTCAGGACTAACTGAAAGGAAAGGTACTAAGAGATTTGAAAGTAGTGGGGGGAGGGGGAAATGTGAAATGATAGGAGAAGACCGGAGGGGATGGGATGAAGCTAAGAGCTGGAAAGGTGATTTGCGAAAGTGATACAGAGCTGTAGAAGGGGAAGGATCATGGGATGGGAGGCCTCAGGAGAAAGAAGGTGGGGGGGAAGCATCAGAGGGAGATGGAAAACAGGCAGAGTGATGGGCAGAGAGAGAGAGACAAAAACAAAATATGTCAGGAAAGGGGAGGGACGTGTCGGAAATGGACCAGGTAAACCAGGTAGGACTCTCCTACCCCCACCGATAACCCCTTCTCCCGTCTTCAACCCTCCTCTTCATGGACATCCCGCTCTGGTCTTCTGCCTGCTCTGGATCTCTTTATTGCTAATTGCCGACGGGACATCAACCATCTCGACTTCACTGCACCCTGTTCCAATTCCAACCTCACTCCTTCCGAACACTTTCCTCTCCATTCCCTCCGCACCAATCGCAACCTCACTATAAAACCCACTGATGGGGGGGGGGGGGGGGGGTGGGGCTGTTGTTGTCTGGTATACTGATCTCTACCTGGCCGAGGCACAGTGACAACTCTCTGATACCTCCTCTTATTTACCCCTCGATCATGACCCCACTAAGGAGCACCAGGCCATTGTCTCCTATAACATCACCAACCTTATCAGCTCTGGGGATCTCCCATTCACTGCCACTAACCTCATAGTTCCCACACCCCGCACTGCCCGTTTCTACCTCCTACCCAAGATCCACAAGCCTGCCTGTCCAGGTAGACCTATTGTCTCAGCTTGCTCCTGCCCCACTGAACTCATTTCTGCATACCTTGACACTGTGTTATTACCCCTTGTTCAATCTCTTCCCACCTATGTTCATGACACTTCTCATGCTTTGAATTTTTTCAATGATTTTAAGTTCCCTGGCCTTCACCGCCTTATTTTCACCATGGACGTCCTGTCCCTATATACCTCCATCCCCCACTAGGATGGTCTCAAAGCTCTTTGCTTCTTTTTGGATTCCAGACCTAACAAATTCACCTCTACCACCACTCTCCTCCGTCTAGCGGAATTAGTTCTTACTCTCAATAATTTCTCCTTAAGCTCCTCCAACTTCCTCCAAACCAAGGGTGTAGCCATGGGCACCTGTATGGGTTCCAGTCATGCCTGCCTTTTTGTTGGCTTTGTGGAAAGTCCATGTTCCAAGTCTATACAGGTATCCATCCCCCTCTTTTCCTTCACTACATCGACGACTGCATTGGCACTGCCTCCTGCATGCATGCTGAGCTCATTGACTTCATTAACTTTGCCTCCAACTTTCACCCTGCCCTCAAATTTACCTGGTCCATTTCCGACACCTCCCTCCTCTTTCTTGATCTTTCTGACTCTATCTCTGGAGATGGCTTATCTACTGATATCTACTATAAGCCTACAGATTCTCACAGCTACCTGGACTATTCCTCTTCCCACCCTGTCTCTTGCAAAAACGCTATCCCCTTTTCACAATGCCTCTGTCTCTGCTGCATCTGCTCTTTCCAGGACAAAGGAGATGTCTTCCTTTTTTAAACAAAGGGGTTTCCCTTCTTCCACCATCAACTCTGTTCTCAAACGCAACTCTCCCATTTCCCACACATCTGCCCTCACCCCATCCACCCACCACCCCACTTGGGATAGGGTTCCCCTTGTCCTCACCTACCACCCCACCAGCCTCCAGGTCCAACGTATAATTCTCCGTAACTTCCGCCACCTTCAACGGGATCCCACTACCCAGCACATCTTTCCCTACCCCCCTTTCTGCTTATGGTAGGGATCGCTCCCTACAGGACTCCCTGGTCCACTTGTCCCCCCATCCCTTCCCACCGATCTCCCTCCTGGCACTTATCCTTGTAAACGGAACAAGTGCTACACCTGCCCTTACACTTCCTTCCTCACCACCATTCAGGGCCCCAGACAGTCCTTCCAGGTGAGGCAACACTTCACCTGTGAGTCGGCTGGTGTGGTATACTGCGTCCAGTGCTCCCGGTGTGGCCTTTTATATATTGGTGAGACCCGACGCAGACTGGGAGACCATTTCGCTGAACACCTACGCTCGATCCGCCAGAGAAAGCAGGATCTCCCAGTGGCTACACATTTTAATTCCACGTCCCATTCCCATTCTGATATGTCTTTCCATGGCCTTCTCTATTGTCAAAATGAATCCAAACTCACGTTGGAGGAACAACACCTTATATACCGGCTGGGTAGCCTCCAACCTGATGGCATGAATGTTGACTTCTCTAATATCCGTTAATGCCCCTCCTCCCCTTCTTACCCCATCCCTGACATATTTAGTTGTTTTTTTTTCTCTCTCTGCCCATCACTCTGCATGTTCTCCATCTCCCTCTGGTGCTTCTCCCCCACCCCACCCTTTCTCCCGAGGCCTCCCGTCCCATGATCCTTTCTCTTCTCCAGCTCTGTATCATTTTCGCCAATCACCTTTCCAGCTCTTTGCTTCATCCCATCCCCTCCGGTCTTCTCCTATCATTTCGCATTTCCCCATCCCCCCACTACTTTCAAATCTCTTAGTACCTCTCCTTTCAGTTCATCCCGCCGAAGGGTCTCGGACTGAAACGTTGACCGTCTTTCTCCTTATAGATGCTGCCTAGTCTGCTGTGTTCCACCAGCATTTTGTGTGTGTTGTGTCCACTATTGCCTGCTTTACTAAAAGACAAAATTATCCCATTTTCAGCCCATTCTATTTCTGCATTGTTGGGCGAGGCAGAATTCTCAGCGTTTTAGTACTAAAGCCAAAAAAAATTATCCCAAGATATCAAGTGATATGACATTGTAAATTCTGAATTATACCAAGTAAGTAATCAGGTCCATCACATCTCCCATGGGAATAATCCCAGTAGTTCTATTTCCATTCTCCTTATTTCACTGATGTTTATAACCTATGCTCATCACTTTCTCTGTGTGTTTTTGCCATAGGCACACTAAGGTTCAGTTTACAATGGCCAATTATCCTAGCAGTACATCTTTAGAATGCAGCAGGAAACCAGGGAGGAATCCCACAAATAATGGAAAAATGTGAAAATTCAGCAGAAGTAACAACCCGAAGGTAAGATAGAAACTGGGCCCCTGGAGCTGTGAAGCAGCTTGACTAACCTTAGAGAAGTTGAAGAAAAAGGTTTAGTAAACAAAATCTGTAAACCTTAGTCAATTACCTTGGAGAAGATACCATTTTGCACCTGCTAAAACATGGTATGTTCATAGCCTTGATTTGGATTGCTAAATAATTTATTGTAACCAGCAAAAGGGCCTGTTTGTTCTCCCAATGGCAAAGGCCAGATATAAAGTTTGCTTAGATTTTGAATTATCTTCTATTAGCTACAACTGAGTATCACAGTGGTATTTCTGAGACAAGATGAGAGGCTGGTGTAGTGATCAAGGTTAATGGCTAGCAACCAGGGAATTTCCAATAGGATTCCTGAAAAGTTGTATTTTTATCTAAAACCAACTAAGTTACACTGCCATAAAATATAAATGATGCTAGGGATTGTGTCAGGCATGAGCTGAAGTTATGGAAGAAGATTGGAACATCTTTAGCTTTGCTGTCCTGATCAATGCCTTCAATCAGCTTTCACTGCTGTTTACCTTCTACAGATTTTCAGCTACCATTTCACAGATCTTTAGCAATGTTTCATGGAATTTTCTGTACCTAATCAGATTTGTTTTTATGACCATCTAGAGTATTATCTTAATAATTTGTACAATATGTGAGATCATTTCTCTGTTAAAATTAATGTTCAAAACAGCGAGCACCATTGAATCAACTGATTGTTTTTATTTGGAAAGCTCTACAGAGTATAAGACTTCATTAAGGTGATTACATCCCAGTCAATTGTCAGTTGTGGATTTGTGAAATGGTGATGTGACAAAAATCCATTGGGGAAACAAACTGCATTCGTTGTAGAAAAAGTAATCAAGAGAAAAACATCTGCATATGATGGAAGTCAAAAATGAAAACAGAATATGATGGAAATACTTAGTGGGGGGAGGGTGCATGTCAATCCAATTTATGGATAGGGAAACCAAATTAATGTACCAGTCCATGTGGTGTTGTGGAGAAAAAGTCATTCAAAGACCAGTGCCATCACAATGAATCTTTATTCAATCTCAATGCAAGCAATTACACGAGGGACATCAGATGGGACAGCTTTCATAATCCCTAAAATGCAATGCATTTTTTACACTTTGGTTTCAATGATAACCTGTAACATGTAACTGTTATCCTTTCACATGTCCCTGTTACAATAGTGTTAGATACTTCCAGTCTCAAATGTTTTCTCTTCCTCTCATCTGGTCCAGTCATACCTTGTCTGCTTCCCATCATTTGCTGTTCTCAGCTGATAAGTATGTTCCACACCTACATTTCCGGTATGTTAATTCTTTGTTGACTGTGTACATTCTGCACAGTTTCAAGTTTCATGAGATCTAAATATGGCTTTCTGTTAAGTCGGTTATTTCCACATTTGTGTCGTCTGTTTTGGGTACGTCTACTAAAGTATCCCTGAAGGCTTATTGTGTTGTCATATTTATTCTTTCTGCCAGCAGAAGACAAATATGTACCTGTATACAGTTCAGTTTAACCAATTCAACTATATTAATGCTGTGATTAGTTTCAAAGTCAATAATGGCAACTAACTACCATCAGTGTAAATGCAGTGTTATGTTAAATTTAATCAGTCATAGCTTGATTTAGTACTGTTGGTGTCAATTGCCAAAAATTGCTTATCATGCAAAAATGATATTAACATGGATGTAACAAAAATTAGTTAGTTGAAAGGGTTGAAAGCTGGCTCACGCTTATTCTCAATGATTCCCACTAATGATACCTCCTGACCATGGTTTTGTGCTTGTGAATTGATGGACTTCCATCAGAACTAGAAAACATTAGTAATGGAATTGGTTGCATGGCAGAGAAAACAAGAGAGTTTGTGGTAAGGTGGGAGATTGGTGTTTGCACATAGAGACAAATGGATTTTCAGTATTAAAGGGAGTCAAGGAGTCTGTAATGTTCAGGAAAGTGATAGTTAATTATAAGATAAAATGTTCATATTGAAAGTGTGAGGAGCCAAATAACTTCCTCCAGCCTCTACTTCTTACATTCTTATGCATGTATGAAGCTGGTGCAAAAATGAGTCAAATATACTCGGAAATAACAAAAAAAAGAAAAACGATTTCAAAACCGCTACAATTTCAGCCTCTATCGAATGAATCAGTTGGAATTATACTGAGAGAAAAAAAAAAGACTGCTTGTCATGACAGAGGAAGACTTAGAAATAGTGGAGTCCAGAATAAATGAGGAGTTAAAAGAAATTTCAAAAAAAAGGAATACTGGATTGCAAAGCAATGAATCCCAAGCACTGGATAACTTGAAGAGCTTGAAGAAAATGGCCAGGGCCAAATTGGACACATCAATTCTTATTTTCCAGAATTCCATAGATTCTAAAATGCTACAATTTGGGAGATGACAAATGTTATTCTACTATTTACAAAAGTAGGGAATGGAGAATTCAGAAAACTATCTATTGTGTAACCTTATACCAATAGAATGAAAAGTAAATCTATTATTATGAAAATTATAACAGGACAAGTGGAAATCAACAGAATTGGATAGAGCCAACATGGACTGATGAAAGGGAAATCACACTTAATAAAATCTGCTAGCATTTTCTAAGGCTGAAGCATAGAGCCAGCAGGATAATTAATCTGGTTTATTTGGGTCTTTGAAAACACCTTTAATAAATTACAACACAAGAAACTATTTAGAAAATTAAACCAGAGTATCTGATTCTAGAAAATGTGAATGAGCAAAAAGCTGATTAGGAATAAACAGATAAATTTAAGATTGAAAACCTGTGACCAATGGGATGTTGCAAATATCAGCTACTCATAATGTATATAATAATTAAGATAGGAAGATCAAATTGCCGACACTACTTCTACTACTTAATGATGTTATGTTACTGGTGTTTCGAACAGCAATGAAGGTCCTTCATTTTTGGCCCTGTTCAGGACTTTCTTCATTGTCTCAGTAGCTTCCTCTCAGTTTTCATTACTGTCAGTTATGCAAGTCCTGGGGGCAGACTCAGGAATACCTTCACATTCAGATGTAGAGGGATTCTTTATTGTTGTTTCCATGAAAATTTTGTTTTACAAGTCAGGGTTGTTAGCTCTTTGCTGGACCCCTGAGCCTGGAGGACCAGTGGACCACTCTTAGTCTGTGCTGGATTACCATCTTGGTTTGGCCTCAGTGACCAAAATACTGGAAAAATACTGAAGTAATGTTCATGGGTTTATTGTTCATTCACAAATCAGATAATAGAGGGGAAGAAGCTGTTTCGGAAACATTGAGTGTGTGTCCTCAAGATCCTGTATCTCCTCCTTGATGGTAGCAGTAAGAGGGCATGTCCTGGGTGATGGGAGTTGCTAATGATGGATGCCACCTTTTGATGCATTGCCATTTGAAGATGTCCTGGATACTGAGAAGGATAATGGCTATGACAGATTTGGCTGTGTTTACAATTTTCTGCAGCTATGTAGTGTCCCCTCCATACCAGATGGTGTTAGAACCAATTAAAATAATCTACTCGGAACATCTGTAGAAATTTATGAGTGTCTGGTGACATAGCAATTGTCCTCAAACTTCTAACGAAATCATGCTGCTGTCATGCCTTCATTGTAACTGGAGCAATAAGTTGGGCCCAGGATAGATCCTCAAGAAATGTTGAAAGACAGGAACTTGAAACTGTTCACCTTTTCCACTTCTGATTCATCAATGAGAACTGGTGTGTGGTCCCCTGTTTTCCCCTTCCTGAAGTCTGCAACCAGTTCCTTGATCTTACTGATATCGAGTACAAGGTTGTTGCTGTGACATCACTCAACCAGCCAATGTATCTTGCTTCTGCACACTTCCTTGTCAACATATGAAATTCTGCCAGCAATAGTTTTGTCATCGGCAAATTTATAGATGCAGTTTGTGCTGTGCCTAGCCATGCAACCGTAGAGAGAGTAGAGCAATGGACATAGCACACATCCTTGAGGTGTGCCAGCGTTGATTGTCAGTGAGGAAGAGATGCTATTTACGATCCACATATGGTATGGAGTTCTGAGGAGGGCATCAAGAGCCCATTTGCAGAGGGAGGTACAGAAGCCCAGGATTTGGAGCCTGTTGATTAGAACGGTGGGTATGATTGTGTTGAACTCACAGCAGCCTGATGTAGGTATTACTATTGTCCAAGTGCTCCAAAGCTGAGTGGAGAGCTAGTGAGACTGCATCTGCTATCGAATATTGGGATGATAGGTAAATTGCAGCTGGCCCAGGTCCTTGCTTGTCCTAGATTTGATTCTGGCCATGACCAACCTTTCAGAGGACTTTGTCACAGTCGATCTTCTTTTTCTGGAGAATTTACTTCTGGGGTTTACTGGATTAACATTACATTCAAGAAGTGCAGTCTCTCCAATGGGATAGGAGTCAATTATTTATAGCTACTCATATTGGACATTTAAACAGTGGGAACAGAGCAATAATTAGCTGACAATATGCTAATTTAGGACAACTGTCAATAGATGAATATTAAACTGTTGCATTCAGCTGATAGCAAAGCAGTTAGAGTAACACTTTAGAGCACAACTGACACGTGTTCAATTCCCTCCACTGTCTTTCAGGAGCTTGGAGCTTGTGTGTTCTCCCTGTGATCATGTAAGTTTCCTCGGGGTACTCCTGTTTCCTCTAACAGTCCTAAGATGTACTGATTAGTACCTTAATTGGTTATTGTACATTGTCCTGCGATTCGGCTAGGATTAAATTGGCGTGCGATGTGGATCATTGGGCCAGAAGAGCCTGTTTCATGCTGCATCTCTAAGTAAAACAAAAGTACAAGTTCAAAGTTGTGATGTTGAAATAGTTCATTACAACTAGAAAGGGCCAGAGCTAACCGAGAAATTACAGCAAACATGATTTCACAGTGCAAACTACAACAGGTGAAGTTAAAACTTTTAAACCAGACTTCACATTTAAGCATTCTAGTCTTCCAGATAAAGAACTACAGGAAAGTACACAAAAGCATATACTTTAGATTCTAGTATCATGAAGCAATCAACAGTTGTATTTACATAAAGCCTTTTAAAAGGTGATGAAACACCAGAAGGCATATTACTGGAAAGCAATCAGACTCAGAATAAAATGAACAATCATTGTGGTCTTTCTAATTGCAGAAATGGCCATATCAACGAACCGCCATGCACAAATTCATTACTGATTTTAATTTCATAGTTTCTGCTCTCGGTAAATGCCTTACTCTTTTTAATTGCTATATTTAGTTGAGTTGGTGACTATTGATTAGCTACCTTTCTGTTGGTTGATTAAATGAAAGCATATGGAACAAACTTACCCTCCAGAAAACAATCAATTAGCATTCCCATCTGTTGTTGAGAAAATAAATAGTGAATTGTGAGGCCAACATCACTTTTCCTAAAAATGGAAGATATTTACATTTACGGTAAAAAAAAACACGCTGACTAATTGGCTTCAGATTTCCTGACTGTGGCCAGTTACTAGTGTTAACCAATGATCCATGTCCCAAATCTCTGCATCCTTTCACATCAACTACTTGCCTGATTTTTGGTGATGAGAAGGTGTGGCCACAAATCATTCCTATGTAATTGCTATGAAACCACCCCTATCATAAAGATTTAAGGTAAATTTAAGGTCATTTAAGGTAAAATTGGATAGGTATGTGGACAGGAAAGGAGTGGAGGGTTATGGGCTGAGTGCGGGTATGTGGGACTAGGTGAGATTAAGAGTTCGGCACGGACTAGGAGGGCCGAGATGGCCTGTTTCCGTGCTGTGATTGTTATATGGTTATATTTTATATGGTTATCATAAAGATGAAAACAGAAAATACTGCAACAGCCTCTGTGGCAGAAGAAACAGTGTTAATATTACAGGTCAGGGATTCTTCTTCAGAACCCAAATCATTAACTTTGTTTCTCTTTCCACAGTTACTGTTTGATAGTGCCTAAAATACAGCTTTATTAAAAAAAATCAGATTTTTTACTGCATCTGCAGTATTTCTGTTTTTTTTTTATTCACCTTTCTTACAGGACCATCAAACCTGCCAGGCGTATTGAATGTTTATGAATACTTTAACATTGTAAACCATTCTAAACCTACTAAAGTTATTGTAGTATTAAAATAAATTACTGAGAGGTGGAAACAAAAATTGAAACTCATAAAATTGTTAAGAATACTTGGACACAATCAAAACATTAGAATAAATACAATTCATTTGAAATAGTGTATCTGAGCCTAGCAGCATCTACACAGAGGTGACTATGGTTCCATGTGGAGAAGCCAGCATTTCCCAGCAAAATCCCAACTATTACTGCTGAAGATAAAGACTAATCACTAAAAATCATTGTAATAATATTCGTAAACACAGGAGATTTGTTAATATTCAGGTTTCTATTACATGTACATCTCTTTTACTTAGAATTTTACTTAATTTGTTTCCTTCAATGAAGTTGCATGTTGAGTTGGTGTCTTTTTAATTTAAATATATACAATTTATTAGTCCTGATACTTACTGGGAACATACATACAGCATGCCAGTAATCACTGCAGCTGCACTTTTCACTACAGTGCTTCACAACATTTCTGTCGGCATTTTCAAAGGTCTGCTTTAACATGCAAATTTGTTGTCAGTGTAACACTGGAGTCCTTCTATTAGCTTTCTGCCAACATCAATGCCCAGTTCAATAAAAATCATGTGCCCTGACAAACAGGGCTACCTTATCCAAATTGGCACTTTGAGTAAATTTCCCACTGCAAATAATAGCCTCATTACTAGTATATACTGGTAATGTTAAAATGTGACGCAGTTCGTTACAAGGTTACAGCTTGAGCTTTGCACAGGTGGCCTCCCGATACTGCTCCTCACAAATAGAACTTGAAGCAAAACACATGGAGTGGACATGTGGGCATGTGCATTCATACCTCAATTATTCATCAAAAGCCACTCGAGTGGCATTCAAGAATACAAAATCAAAGCATTGATTAATGTAACATGTGTTGTGTTGATTCAGTGTTAAGTTATAAAGTGAATAAACAATTATAAAACAAGACCCAATACACACAATATAAATTGGTAAATTGGACTTGTTATTGTCACACATATTGAGGTGTGGTAAAAAATAAACTTTGTTTAGCTTGCCATCCATATGGTGAAAAACTCTGTTCAGTTTGCCATCCATAAGGACAATTTTCATTACAACAGTCCATTGGGGTACAAGGGAAAACAAACGCAGAGCGCAGAATAAAGTACTTACTCTATAAAGTTATAGAATAAGTATAGTGCAGTACACAATAAGGTGCATGGCCATAACGAGATAGACTGTGAGGTCAAGAGTCCATCTTATAGTACCGGGGAACAATTCAATGGTCTTATAACAGTTGGAGAAGCTGTCCTTCTGCCTGGGGTATGTGTTTTCATAGCTTTGTATATTCTTGTTGGGGAGAGTAAAGAGAATGCCCAGGGTGATTACGTTTGTTGCTTTCACTGAGACAGTGGGAAGAGTAGACAGAGGCTATGCAGGGAAGATAGTTTCTATAATTTCCCAAGCTGTGTACACAACTCTGCAGTTTTTTGCTGTCTCACGCAGAGTAGTTGCTATTCCAAGCCATGGTGTATTCAGCTCGTATGCCCTCTATATGTAAGGGTCAAAGGGAACATGCCAAACTTCTTTAACCTCCTAAGGAAGTAGATGTGCTGATGAATTTCTTGTTTATGTCATTGGATCAGGACAGGTTAATGGTGATGTTCTTTCTTAGGAATCCGAAGATTTCTATTTCACTCTTAGCTCCATTGCTGTAAACAGAATCGTGTGCATTAACCTCTCCCCACCCCTCCCACTTTTTGCTGACATTGGGCGACAGTCATACAGGCTGACTTTTCTTCAGATTCAGATTTAGGTTGAGATTTATTTCTCATTGTGCTAAATATTTTGGTACTGGGATGATAGTGGTTTTCATAAAGCAAGTGGGAACATCAGATTGAAACGGAGAGTTTAAAAATGTCTGCAAATACCTCCACCTGATCTATGCAGGGTCTAAGGTCACCTGTACTGTGCTGTAGTGTTCTATGGTTCTATAAGCAAGTTCAGCTTCTGGGCTGGATTCTTTCTGTGGGCTCTCTTTTCAGAAGACTGATCTTATGCCTATGGGTTCAGGCGCTTGTCGGGGCAGGTGGTTAAAAACATGCATAGTGTGCATTAGGCTCATCAGGAAGGGATATGCTGTAGTTGCAATGTTGTCACACTTCATGTTGTAGCACATTAAAGCACGTAAACCCTGCCACAACTCGCAGCTAGTCAGAGACTTGAATTTGGTATTGTCTCTTAGCACTCCTGATAGCTTTAAAGAGATCATATCTTGATTTCTTGTTAAGATCGGGTTTACTTCATTTGGACTTCAGTGGGGAGTGGACCTTTCATTTCATCCATGATTTCTGGTTTTGGGACACCTGGATTGATCTCACTGGTACAGAATCCTCTACACACTAGCTGGTAAGACACACAATGGTGATGACCTATTCAGCTAGGCTAGCTGCTGAGTCTTTGAACATTGACTAGTCTACCCACTCATAACATTTGCATAGAAGCATATCTATTTCCTCAGACCAGCAATGTGTGAATTTTTGTATCGGATCTTTGTGCTTCAGTTTCTGTTTGTACAGAAATAGTTGTCTGATTTGCCAAATTACAGGAGGAGGTGGGGAGGGTGGTGAGGAGGCTCAGAACGTGTCTTTGATAGTTGTGTAGCAATGATCAAGTGTTTTTGAGCCTCTGATGGGACAGGAGACGTCCCACTGCAAACTTTAGTATTATCAGTATGGTTCCAAAGTAAACCAATGTCATCACCAATAATAAAATAAAATAACTAAACTAACCGGGCCCAGAACACATGCACTCTTACAACTCAAGCATTCCTTTTATTGTTACTTGTGTACAAAGAGAACAGCATGGCCCTGTTACCTACACTGTTCTGAAGTCGGTACAGAAAACTATTATTATACAGAAGTGGCTTATCAGTTACAGATATCAATCATTATAAATTGTATATGTTTACATACCTTACTCACAAGAGTAATTTCTATTCACAATAGATGTATTAAAGTCAATTGAAACTTCAAGCAGACAGCCGATGATATTTTGAAGTTAGTAAAGATAGTAGAACCTTCATAGTTTGGTATGCTTCACATCCTTCTGTTATTCTTATTTCAACTGTCTACAGCTGCCTCTATTGCGCAAAGGTACATTATGTCTTAGGAAGACCTTTCTGGTAAAGTCTTACTATAGGGGCCTCACTTGCATGGCCTGAGTACATCCTGCTGCAGTCAACCCAGCCTGTCACATCTGTAGTAAGCAGAGGTGTCTCCTGCCATCTCACTTCAAATGTCTTGCTTGGCTACAACTGCTGCAGGCTTTCCTTGCTTTACTGCACCTTTCACACTAGCATGAATAAAATTGATAGCAGTTTTACAATAACCATTATATTCAAACTGGAGTGCATTTGGGGCTAACTGGTTCTGTCAGAGAACATTGTACTAACTATGAGGAAAACATAAAAGTTTAGAAACATTAAAAAAAAACATGGACAACCTTAAGGCTGCCAAACTTACACAGATGTTTTAGCTGTGTAACATCTATCCAATTTCTCATTATACATTTTTTAAAATATTACCTACTTCTTTGAGCTCATTCTGCAAAATGCTGAAAGCATTTAGCAAGTTTAAGAGTCATGAAGAAAAAGTGATAATTCATTCCTAAATCAGTAGGATCCATTTCACTCTCCACCATGCTGCTGGGTGCTGCAAATATCTAATATTTTCAGATTTTTATTATCCCCAGTACTTTGCTTTTGCAGAAGATTTTACATAATCATTATCATCTAAATAAAGAGCTTGGCTGCAAACTGTGAAATGTTCCTTTTCTGAGGTATAGTAAAATGGCAATACTTTTAACTCTCATTGAATAAAGGATGCTCATTGCACACTGTCTGATGCTATATTCCAATGGAAGAAGTACTTATCAAAAAACTAAGAAACATATGTTTAACAGTAGTGCAACTTGAGATGCATGATACAGAAGTCCAAGAATAACACAAAGCCAGAATCAAAAAAAGAAATATTAACACTATTCATCTTCCCTTAGGTACTGCCTGCCCTATTGAGTGTTTCCAACGTTTTTTGTTTTTAATTATCTAAGAACAACATCATGTCTTTTCTCAATGCACTTTTTTGTGTATTTCACTGCTACTGTCAAGTTGAACAACTAAGGATCTCCCACAATGCCTCCAGAAGTTCAAGTTTCTTAATATTACCTAGTAATTATGTTCAAATTACACACTGTGGTAACTGTTACCACTAATTGTGATATGGTTTCAGCAAACGTCTAATCTGAAGTCACGTGAAAGAATAAATAACAATCTAACAAAATATTGCAGAGAACTGCAGTAATTCAAGGTCGGTAACAGACTCGACTGAAGACATCTGGCATTTTTTCCTAGAACAATTGCATCTTTTTCATTTCCTTTCCACACTGCCAATAAAAGCATCACCATATCAGAATTATTTATAGAATTCTAGAGACAAAGCTGTTCATTTAAGATTTCACCTGAGACATTCATACATAACTTAAAATGAGATTAGACTATTGTCCCAGAGAATCAGATTCAGATTTATTATCGCATTTTTGGATTGAAATTCGTTGTTTTGCAGCAACAATACATTTCAAAAATTTAAAATGACTATAAATTGCACAAAATAAATGAATAGTGCAAGAGAAAAGGAATAACAATGTAGTATTCACAGGTTTCATGGATCATTCAGAAATCTAATGGTGGAAGGGAAGAAGCTGTTTCTGAATCATTAACTGTGAGTCTTTAGGCTTTTGTACCTCCTCTTTGATGGCAGCAACAGAAGGGGGCCAGTGTGGTGAGGGTCCTAGGTGGATGACATTACTTGACGCACCAACTCTTGAAGATGCTCTCTTCAGAAGACCATAGGCTTAGCTAGTTCCACCAGATGATCAAGTTGGCTGAGTTAGTAGTTCTCTAGAGCCCTTTTCAATCTTGTGCTTTGGAGCCTCCATACAATGTTGTAATGGAATAAGCCAGAATGCTCTCCACCTGACAGTATTTTTAAGATAACTTAAAAACATTCTGGGGTTCTTCAGATGGCTAAATGCCATGAGGCATTCCCTATTCTCTTATTCACTGCTTGCAAAGGATTGCAAAGAAATATTCATCTAAGAGAAGATAGTATCACTGGGTATCTTTGTTGATAGTTAACCCTTGGCCAGTGAATACTTTAGTTTTGTTGTTTTTTCACTGAAAGTTTGACCATTTGAAACTTTAAAAACAAGATTTTCCTGAGAATGCACAGCTGGATTGGATCTATTATGCTGAATGAATTTCTGGAAAATCAGCAGGTTCAGGAACAAGTAAACAAGCTGAGATGGCAGTTACAGAAATGGTCTTCTGATTCTAGAATATTCATTTTAAAGCCATGACAAAAGCCACACTGTATATGGAAAGGCAATATTATCCCTTTCTGCTGCAAGTTTTTCCTAGATGTCAAATAATTTACATCTGCAGTACCAATGGGTCCTCTACTAATCAAGCCTAATCTAAATAATGATTTGATTAAGGGCGAAAATTTGCTCACCCTTACCCAATGCAACAGTTTAATATCTCTCATCTCAGCACAGAGCTCTCTTGCTATTTTTTCACATTTCTCATAAATATGCTGTGTCTGCTCATCACAGAGCATCTCGTGTTCACTGTAGATTTTTATAAACCAATTGAGAATTGGGAGGGAGGTTCAATTGATAAAAATGTAAATAAATTCATTTTCAAGATCGTTTTGCTACTAGTAGATTTATAGCTGGCCTTGCTTGCAGCTGTGCATAACATTTCTTAGCTTACATAATTGTGTTGGATATTCCACAATTTAATCTCAAAATAAATTTTTCTTCCAGCTCCAGTCAAATCATTTTGTAACACTATTCTTACATTTCCAGATCTTGGAATGTCACTGATAATGGTCCAGTGATGAGCATTTTACTTCTCTTGGATGTTAACATGTAACAGGAGTGAGCAATAACAGTTCATTATCAAGAGTTGACTGATTCATATACTTGCATAAAATGTTCCCATAGAATTATTGTGATCTCCCCTTACTGAAAAACCTTAGAAAATCAGAATAAGTGGACACCAACCATATTTAAAGGAGGTTCCATGATATTCATTGAGAAAGTGTCTTTAAAGTTGCACAACCATAATTGAATCTGTTCCCAAACCATGGAATTTGGAGCAGACTTTAAATGTAATAGCTATTTTATTTCTAAGGTTTATGAGCAAAAGAACATAGGAGCAGGAGTACACCATCTGGTTCTTCAGGTCTGCTGTTCCACGCTTAAGGTCATGGCTAATATCCTATCATAGCTCTGTTACTCAGCATCATCCTCCTAATTCGGGATTCCCTTAATAAACTCGACTTTGAATGAATGCTCTGGCTGAGTTTCCACAGCTCTTCACTGTAAAACATTGTAAATAACTCAGAACATAGAACATTACAGCACAGTACAGGCCATTTGGCCCACAATGTTGTGCCCACTTTTTAACCTACGCTAAGATCAATCTAACCTGTCTGTCTTACAAAGACCTCCACTTTTTCTTTTATCCATGTGCATATCTAAGAGTTTTTATTTTAAATGCCCTTAATAATTTTGCCTCGACTACGATCCCTGGCAAGGCATTACACACACTCATCACTCTCTGTGTAAAGAACTTATCTCTGACGTCCCCTATACTTAATTCCAATCACATTAAAATTCTGCTCCTTGGTATTAGTCATTTCTGCCCTGAGAAAAAGTTTCTGGCTATCCATTCAATCTAGGCCTGTTATCATCTTGCACACCTCCATCATATCACTTCACATTCTCCTTCGCTCCAAAGAGAAAAGCCATAGCTTGCTCAATCTACAAAATGCACAAAACATCCTCTCTAATCCAGGAAGCATTCTATCAGATCTTCTCTGAACCCTCCCTAAAACGTTTACATTCTTCCTATAATGAGGTAACCAGAATTGAGCGTAATATTCCAAGTATGGTCTAACCAAGGTTTTATAGAGCTGCGACGTTCCCTCACGGCTCATGGATCCAAACCCCGACGAATGAAGGCCAACACTCCATATACCCTTCTTAATCTCTATCATCTCAGCCATAGCCAGGGTCTTCCCAGGGTCTTCCCAGGGTCACTCCTACACCTTCCATATCATACATAGATAAAGGTACTGTAATCTAAGAAGTAGATTGTACGTTGTTTTTGGTGCACAAAAGCAGCTACATTTAGAGTTCATGCCTCTTAAGATCGCTTGCAAAATTGTCCAAAATGTAGGTTGAACAATTGTTTGTGTGTTTTACAGCTTGAAGCAGGTGCTAAAAGGGGACCTGTAAAGTCCTTGATAGTATTCTGACTCTCCTGTGTAAAAACTAGAAGAATCAGCTACACAGCAGCAACACACACTTTGACTGCTGTGGAGGAGACCAAAGCTAAACTGTAGAAGAAGGCAGGGTCCTCAAAGAGAGATACAAGTTTTGGCTAGTAAGGTACATACTGGAGTAGACAACCTGAGCATCATGGGCAATGGGAGAGCCACGGGTCCACTCTAAGATGAGCACACCATCAGGCAATAGCTTATAGTGGTCTCCTCCAGGAATCCCCACATAATGGCACATTGCTAGAGGATTCACAGCACTGTTTGCAGCTGCATAGTTCAGAATGTCATGAAAAATTAATTTTCTTTTTAAGCGTGGAGTTTTAAATCCTTTATACACAGCAGCAAATTTAATCAGGAAATGGACGTGTAGAGGCAGCCAACAAATCTAATTGGAGCTAAGCTTCCTCTACTGATGCATTGTTATACTTAGTGGAGCTGGACCATAGAACAAAATTTGAAGTTCATCAGACCTTTCTCAAATGATCATTCGTGTTCCGTGTTGGTGCCAAGAATTCTAAACTTTCAAAGATTTCAAAGATACATTTAATGTCAGAGAAATGTATACAATATACATCCAGAAATTCTTTTTCTTTGCAACCATCCACGAAAACAGAGGAGTGTCCCAAAGAATGAATGGCAGTTAAACGTTCAAATCCCAAAGGAACGCCCAGCTCCCCCTCTCATGCGTAAGCAGCAGCAAAGCAATGATTCCCCTCTCCCCCACTAGCAAATAAAGCATCAGCACACCTCACTGAGCACCCATGCGTGCAGCAAAGTATCAATAAAGACACAGACTTGCAGTACCTCAAAGACCACTCATTCACCTGGTAATTCAACATTACACAGTCTCACTCTCTCCCTAATAAAGGAAAAGTAGCTGTCTCCATTTCACAGTGAGAGGGGAGACATAACAAACATCTCGCTGATTTACAATGCCAGAAGTCCGTTGCATCATTTTTTTTTTCCAAGCTCTGTGCCCAAACAACTCCATCTCTGTGCACACAGCCAGCAGCTAGCTTGCTGTTTTCGATCTTTCATCGCCCATGACATAACAATTTCCTGCGGAGGCACTGACCACAAGTCTGTCGCCTTCAGGGCCACAAAATCCCATAGCCATGAAGGCATGCTCGTCTTCTCAGCCACATCCTTGATACATCAAATAACAGCCAGTCGTGAGACCCTAAGAGTGGGTCCCATTCCCGCAAAGAACCAAAGCCAGCCTTTAACTCCAGGTCAGGGTCTTCAAAAGAACCCTGAAAGGGAAAAATAGAGATATTAAAGATAGAAATCGAGCTGTTTCTGAAGATGCAAGCAAAGAAGACGCCGTTAGGCACCATCAACTACTAAGCTTCACCCCTAATGTCGAGACAAATATTTACATTCGCAGAGATCTGTTTTGCAGACATTTATGAAAATAATTGATTAGGAAGCATTTGTGGCTCATGCCTTCTTTTTCTGTCTATTTGCAGAACTAGGACCATCCTCACTGGGATCATTGCCTTCCTCTTTACTCCTTTTAATCCTTTAGTTCTCAGAGGACTTGAGCTCCCAGTCTTGCTACTCTTTTTCCAACACCGTCCATTGCCAGTGATTTTCCAAAGTGTAAAACATACCATGGTTGATGATGATGTCTCTGAACCTACTAGATGTAATGCAGACTGATCTAGGCAAAAACTTAAATTGAATCGGACTGTGGCATATTCTGCCAAATATCCGGTGCTCTTACAGTTTCTGTCCTCAGTTACAGTCACTGGAGGTCACTTTGGTGTGAGAGATCAGCGGGAGTAGAGCATAGTCCTTGACAAACCAAGATCCATCCCACCAGACAGAGCCGGCAGCTGTAAAAGCTGACTTCCCCCGGGAGAAATGTACTCCTCACTTCCCGAAAAAATAACATCACTACATGAACATTTTAGATTGCTACAGTGATCTGTATACTATCGATAGAGTTATACAGGAGAGCAGACATCGACAGATGAGTAGCATAAATGGGCGCCTACATTTGTGAAAAGCAGGCAATAGTGCCAAATCCCAAGACCAGCTCCTCAATGAAATCAAGGCATATTAAATTATTTCTACACATATAGAGTGCCTGAGTGACAACTCTGATGCTTCAGTGACCACAGAAAAAAGAGAAAGGTCCACTGTAGCTACCTGAGAAGACCCTGTGACATGGAAGCTGAGGGTCAACAGGACATTTATCTTTGTGTACCAAATGGTTCAGGCACAGGCTGTCACAAATCTCAGTGGTGACAACCTAGGAGAGCCTAGGTCTGACATTGTACAGCAGAAAGGTTCAGGTTTGGTGTTCAGTCGGGAAGATAGTGGCTCAAGGGTACATTTTCGCTTTGGTTGCTATCTCATCCCTGCAAAGTGGCTCTAGAAATTGAGTGCTGCATTACTGTCAACACTAAATTACCCTTTAAGTGAGTTTCTCAGCAGCTAAATAATGGAAAAAAAACAAACTTAATGTGTCATAAGTTTTCAAAAGTGTTTGAACAGCCTATAGTTACCTAGAATCATATAGCTGGGAAACAAGCATACAGCCCTACCAAGATTCCTCAGAAGTTACTCAGAAGGGCAGAGTACTCCTTTTTAATGATTATGGAAAAGCAGGTTGCACTAAAACCTTTCCACAATCTCCTTGGGTTATACTGCTGAGTTGCAAATCATATCAGTAAAGTAAAAAAAAATCTTGTGTGAAGAAACATACAATGCAATGTGTTGATGCTGGAAAAATTGAATTCATGTGATCTACCTTGCCTAGCATTTCCTCAGCTTATAAACTGCTGAAATTGTCACTTATGATCTTCATAAGGTAATGTGAGCCGGAGTCACAGATCAAGTATTGATTTTAAACGTTGTTGACACCTCCCATATATTTTTCCCTCATTTTCCTACCACTCACAATTTAGAAATCATTGTTTAATTTTATGATTTCATTATCTTTAATTCAGGACTTCCAAATACAGTCGGCCCTCCTTATGGTTCTGAGCACCCCTCCCCCCACAGATATCAAAAAACACGGAATCTCAAGTCCTTTATTTAACATGTATCAGTGTGGTGGTCTTTAGGACCCAGCGGAACCCCGGACTTTATTTAACATGTATCAGTGCGGTGGGCATATAGGACTCGGCGCAGCTCTGAATCTGCGGTGTTTCTGTTCACAAAAATAATAACGATCATGATTAAAAATAAGGTGGTAGTAATAAAGCAATCGGAAAGAGGTGAAATGCCATTGGTCATTGGAAAAGCGTCAGGCTACAGTCGGTCAACGATCAGAACAATTTTAATGGAGCATGCGAAAGGCCCTGCCCCAATGAAAGCTACAATTATTACTAAGCAACGCAGTGGTTTAATTATTGAAATACGTATGTTTCTTAAGTGTTTTATATGCATAGAAAGGCAAAATATGTACAATATACTACGAAAAATGTTTGACTAACTGATGCTAAATAATACTGGATGTACCTGTTCCGACTTCAAATCCAACTTAAAGACAGACTCAGGAATGGAACTCATTCATAACCCGGGGACTGCCTGTACTTTTAAGTCATTTCTCGATTACTTATAATACCAAATACAATGTAAATGCTATGTAAATAGTTGTTATACTGTATTGTTTAGGGAATAATGACAAGAAAAAATAGTCTGTACATGCTCAAACAACGAGTGCTGGAAGAGCACTTCTGGGTTTTCCAGATCCGCTTTTGATTACATCCGTGCATGTGGAATTCATGGATAAGGAGAGCCGACTGTATGCTATCACATTCCTGCAAAACTCTTAAGTTCAAAATGTCTGTGTGTTGACTGGATAATTCAGGTGGACTAGATGCGTTGGATGTTTGAACAATTATAAAGATATGGAAAGAAAGGCTTGAGCTGCCATTAGTCTCCTGCAAAATCTCGTTGTTATAAACAAACCTGCTGCTTTATCATTGCATGAATTCATTACCCTTTTACTGTTCATACAATAAGTCAGTTTTTTTTTACACATTAAGGAAAGAGAGCTAGTGATATAACTGACAGCAATCTCAAACGCAGTCATGCATTTTAGAAACTGATCTTCTGAGAAAACACTGCAATGCATTCACTGACCGCTGAGCAGTGAGGCTAGTTTTCTTTCATTTTTTGAATCAATTTAATCAAGTTTAGTTAAAATATCAGGATTACTGGCAGTAGAAGGGCTTGTATTGTGCTGTAGGTTTTCTATGTTTCTATGTCAAATTAAGGTAATTATTTTCTCAGATATACTTTGTAATGCCAGGCAAAACCAACAGGAAAAATAAATTTTATTTCTTGACATTCAATTCTGCCGAATTAACAAACTTCATTGAAGCCATCCAAATCATTAATAAGGTGTGGATTCTGACTTTCTCAAGTAATTAGGTGGCATCTGGGTTTGCTAGGTCAGGTTTTGTCTCCGGATTACTGAACACCATTCAACATGATGCAGATATCTAATTAGGATGCAAAGCAATAAGATCTTAGATTAAGGAATCCAAAGGAATTTACTGTAAATCTACCCTGATTCAGGCACTCGTCCTTGTACATACTATGGATATGCATGCCCCTTCTGTTTTTAGTGTTGATTTAATAATGATGCTTTGATTGCCAGTAGGAAGGGTGTAAATTAACTTGAGAAAGGGATGAAAACCTGACAGCAATTCTAGAAATCAGATAGGCAAATTTTATGTTAGTTTAATTTTATTTTATTTTGAAAAACAACATGATGGAGGCCATTCCGGCCCTTCAAGCCATGCCACCCTAGCAATCCCACAAACCCGATTAACCCCAACTTAATCATGGGACAATTTACAATGACAAATTAACCAACCCGGTGCAACTTTAGTCTGAGGGGGGAAACTGGAGCACCCAAGGAAAACACACGCATTTCACAGGGAGGACATACAGAGACTCCATACAGAGCGCCACCAGAATTGAACTCTGTACACTGGAATGCCCAAGTAGTAGTAGTGTCGCATTAACCACCATGTTACCATGGCACCCTTGGATGTAGAATGTACAGATTTAGGAATAGAGACAGGCAATCAATCACAGAAGTAAATTTGGAAGAGAGAAGGAAACAAAGACCGGCAAAAAGGAAACAAAGTATTTTCATTGGTTCTTGTTCACTTAAAGGCAATGGCTTTAGGAAATATACACAATGACTCTAAGGCATAATAGAGATATGGTTGCATGGCATAATAGCCATTACGTTGAAAGAGGTAGCTAGGCTGTTTTTCAGAAGAGATTGAAAGCTGATGAAGATGGGGGAGCAGTATATAAAGTGCAAGTATATTGCTGAGAAATGACCAAAATAGCAATAATGGAAGGAATTTGAAGTATTCCAATAATGATTGGATAAAATAAATAACAGGTGCATAATGCTCAAATGCATTCTAAGTATTTTATCTCTTGAAATTAATACTTAACAGGCCAAAAAAAAAGAATGAGGCAATACCTAGCAAGAGAAAATCTGCAGATGCTGGAAATCCAAGCAACACATACAAAGACTGGAGGAACGCAGCAGGCCAGGCAGCATCTATCAAAATAAGCACAGTCAATGTTTCAGGCCGAGACACTTTGATAGGATTGGATTTGGTTCAGGGGAATGAAGCAGTCAAATGAAGTGGTTAGTAAAAGTTAAAAAAATAAATTGACATTGCTGTAAACTTAAACTAAAAAGTAAAAGAAAATGCTGGAAATACCAAGCAAGTCAGGCTATATCTATGAAAGAGAAACAGAGTCAATGTTTCAGTTTGAAGTCCCCTGACCTTTTGTCCTGTTGTCTAAACAATGATTTGCTTGTTGAACCCCACTGAATAGTAAAAGGCCTAGATCGAGTGGATGTAGAGAGGATGTTTTCTATAATGGATAAGTCTATGACCAGAGGGCACAGATTTAGAACAAGGGGGCATCCATTTAGTGCAGAGATGAGGAATTTCTTTAGCCAGTCGATTCTTGTATATAGCAAATGCTTATATAGTTTTTTTTTAAATCTACGTAAATTAATCACACATATTTAAAAAAATGTCATTATTCCTTAGGCATTCCTAATGAAGTGTATAATTATTTGTTAATGCTTTTATCTTACAGTGTGAAGTAAACAGATCCAGGTGACTAAAGTAGAGATTTTACTATTTGGATTTTCCAGTTAATAATCAGAGGCAGAGGAAATACGGATGAAAGCAATTACAGTGAAAGTGGTTTTCACAAGGAAATGTTACTTCTTAGTAAGTGCTCTTAACATAAAAAAATCTCACTTCTTCAATTATGATGTATAGTTTAGACCATAAGACATAGGAGCAGAATTAGACCTCTCAACCCCATTTTTCTGTCTTCTCCCTGTAACCTTTAATGTCCTAACTAATCAAGAATCTATCAGCCTCCACTTTAAATATATTCAATGACTTGGCCTCCAAAGCAATCTGTAGCAATGAATTCCACAGATTCACCACCCTTTGGTGAAAGAAATTTCTCCTCATCTCTGTTCTAAATGGACGTTCTCCTATTATAAGTCTGTACCCTCTGGTCCTAGACTCACCTACAACAGGAAACATCCTCTCCACATCTGCTCTAACTAGGCCTTTCAATATTCAATAGGAAGCAATGAGTTCCCCCTCATTCTTCTAAACTCCAGTGAGTACAGTCACAGTGCCACAAACACTTCTCATATCATTTCATTCCCGGAATCATTTTCATGAACCTCCTTTGGACCCCTTCCAATGTCAGCACATCTTTTCTTAGATAAGGGGCACTAAACTGCTCATGATACTCCGTGACCAAGGCCTTATAAAGCCTCAGCATCACATCCTTGCTCTTATATTCTAGTCCTCTCAAAAAGAATGCTAATATTTTATTTGCCTTCCTACCACCAACTCAATGTTCAAGTGGGGAGATTTGGCATAGTGGTAATTACCAATGGATCAGTAATCCAGAGACCCAGTTAC
Organism: Hypanus sabinus; assembly: GCF_030144855.1. Lineage (NCBI taxonomy): Eukaryota > Metazoa > Chordata > Chondrichthyes > Myliobatiformes > Dasyatidae > Hypanus > Hypanus sabinus. Next base: position 40,010,772 of record NC_082719.1, on the reverse strand, counting down.
ATGCTGAGGACATGAATTGGAAACCCACCATGGCAGATCGGAAATTTGAATTCAATAAAGATACCTAATGACTAAGAAACCATGTTAACTGTCATAGAAACCCATCTGGTTCACTAATCCTGCCATCCTTACATGGTTTGGCCTATATGTGATTCCAGATCCACAGCGACATGGTTGACTCTTAAATGCTCTCAGAAATGGCCTAGCAAGCCATTCGGTTGCATCCAACCTGGACGGACAACCCAATGTTGAGACCAGAAACGACAATGGCAAAACCAGCCCTGTCAACCCTGCAAAGTCCTCCTTACTAAAATCTGGGGACTTTTGCCAAAGTCGGGACAGCTGCCTCATAGACTAGTCAAGCAACAGCCTCACATAGTTGTACTGACAGAATCATAACTTATAGTTAACATTTCAGACTCCAGCATCACCATTCCTGGGTATATACTGTCTCACCAGCAGGACCAACCTAGTAGAGGTGGCGGCACTGTGGTATACAGTAGAGAGGGAGTTGCCTTGGCAACTCTCAACATCAACTCTGGGCTCCGTGAAATCTCATGGCACCAGGTTAAACATGGGCAAAGAAACCTCCTGCTGATTACCAGATACCGTCCTCCCTCAACTGATGAATCAGTACTTTTCCATGTTGAACAGCACTTGGAGAGACATTGAGGGTGGCAAGGGCACAGAATGTACTTGGGTGGGGGATTTCAATGTCCATTACCAATTGTGACTCAGTACTATCAGCATGGACTGAGCTGGCCAGGTCCTGCTGGAGGTTGCTATTAGACTGGGACTACAGCAAGTGGTGAAGTAACCAAAAAGAGGGGAACATCACACTTGACCTCATTCTCACCAACATGTCTGCCATCTGTCCATGACAGCATTGATAGAAGTGACCACAGCGCAGTATTCGTGGAGACTAAATCCCATCTCCACATTATGGTCCTATGTAATTCACAATCTATTGCTCCAGGTTTCTTAGAAAGAGTGATAAGTACTCCTTTACGAGAATGAAGAGTATACTGACCAATACTAAACTAGGCATGACAACCTGCCTCAGAGTACTGAAATGTTACTTTTATCCAGTTATGTTATATGGCTCAGAATGTTGGACAATACCTAGTACCATGAGGAAACAAATTGAAGCAGCAGAGATGTGGTTTTTGAGGAGGATGCAAAGAATATCATGGACAAAATGAATACCTAATGAAGATGTCATGATCAGAGCAAGCTCAAAAGATAAATAATGTATGAGATCATGAATAGGCCACATTACTTCATTGGACATGTGATTAGGAAAGAGGAGTTATAATGCACGGCAATTATGGGAAAGATTGAAGGGAAGAACGCAAGAGGAAGGCAAAGACAAATGACGATGGAGACAGAGAACTGGAAATGACTACCAATGAATTGATCCACTTGACCCGAAACAGGAGTGTGTGGACCATGGCAGCCAAAGCTCAAACTGGGCATGGCACCTGATGATGATGATGATGATGACCTCCTCCAGTGAGTTGTTTGATTGTCCACCACCATTTATGGCTGAATGTGGCAGGACTACAGAGATCAAATCTGATCCATTGGTTGTGGGACCACCTAGCTCTATCTATTACTTGCTGCTTATGGTGTTTGGCATGTAAGTAGTCCTGTATTGTGGCTTCACCAGAGTGACACCTCATATTGAGGTTATGCCTGATGTCAATCTCGGCATGCCCTCCTGCACTCTTCCTTGAACCAGGGCTTACCCCCTGGCCTTGTGGTAATGTTAGAGTGGGAGATATGCTGGGTCATGAGGTTACAGATTGTAGTTGAGTTCAATTCTGCTGCTGCTGATGGCCCACAGCACCTCTTAGATGCCCAGTCTTGCACTGCTAGATCTGTTTGAAGTCTATCCCATTTAGCATGGTGGTAGTGCCACACAACGCGGTGGAGGACAAACTGATTAAATGATTGATTAAATCAGTAAGTTTTTCAATTCCATAATCTTCAAGGGCGATAATTTGTTCTATAATTAATTCATCAGGACCTGCTGCCTTTCCTTTCTTCATCTTATTTATTGCATTATGAACTTCAGATCTTAAAATACTTGGACCTTCAATGTTCTTAATTTCTGGTTTTTCGCCTTGATTATCTTCTAACAATTCCTGAATATACTCAATCCATCTGTTCATAATCTCATCTTTTTCCATCATAATGGTACCGTCCTTTGCTTTCAAGCAACCACCTGAAGAACAGAGGAGATTTTTACCAGTGATATTCTTGATTTGTTGATGTAATCTTTTTGGATCAGTAATAGGGATTCTTTCTAGTTGCTCACATTACTGGTTTTACCATTCTTCTTTAGCTTTTTGACATAAGCTTTTAACTTTTTTATCTATGGACTTGCTTAGGACTGGGATTTGCTTACTTCCATCTCCTTTCTTCGATTAGATTTTTGATTTTATCTATCATCCATTTATACTTTGTACTTTTTTTTTTAGGAATCATTGACTTTACTGATTCTGCCAAGGCATCCTTTAGAGAGTTAAATTTCATTTCTACATGATTGCTATCATCTTCAACAGATTCTATTTCCAGATCTTGAATTCTATTCTTTACTTCAATTGCAAATTTTTGTAGTAAGTTTTCTTCTTTAATTAATTGTGAGTAGTCAAGGGATTGTTCAGATTTTTGCTTCTCTAGTCTTTTAAGTTTTACTTTTACATGACATATTACTGGGTTATGGTCACTATTACAGTCTGCACCTGATATGTTTTGCATTGAGTTTCTAATTCTTTGGTTTATAATAATAAAGACAATTTGATTTCTGGTTTTATCACCTGGACTTTTCCAGGTCCAAAAGCGTTTTGAATGGTTTTTAAAGTAGGTATTCATAATGACCTGATCATTCAGCTTGCACTATTCTACCCATTTCTCACCTCTTTCATTTATTTTCCCAGTCCAAATTTTCCTATGGTATTTCCATCAGCACCTTGTCCCACTTTACCATTTAGATCTCTCATGCCAATAACAATATCTTGAGATTTTCATCCACTCTTTGCTTGTTCAAACTCTTCATAGAACAGGAAATTATTGCCACTTGGAATGTAAGAACCCCATATTAAGCAGGAAGCTTGGACAATGTGATAAATGAAATGGAAAGACTGAAGATTAACATCATGGGAATTAGCGAAGTTCATTGGACAGGTGCTGGAACATGTCAGAAAAGAAATAAAACACTAATTTATTCTTGTGGAACATCCCATACTAATGGAGTAGGAATTCTTATGGATGAAAACGTGGCAAAAGTGTTTTAGGATATTGGACACTATCAGAACGAGTGCTCCTTGTTAGATTCAGAGGACAACCATTTGATTTAGCAATTATACAGGCATATGCACCAACTGGAGGAGGTAGCTGCACAAATATCCCTGTCCTCAATGATAGAGGAGCCAAGCACACCTGTGCAAAAGATAAGACTGATGCATTTGCAACTATCTTCAATCAGAAGTGCTGAGAGGATGATCCAGCTCAGCCTGCTCCAGAAGTCCCCAGCATCCCAGGTGTCAGTATGCAGCCAATCCGATTCATTCCAAGTGAGATCAAGAAACAGCTGAAAGCATTGAATGCTGTGAAGGCTATGAGCTCAGAAAAATCCCAGCAATAGCCCTGAAGACTTAAGCTCCAGATTTTGCAGTGCCACTAGGCAATCCACTCCAGTACAGCTACAACACTGGTATCTACCCGGCAATGTAGGAAATTGCCCAGATATGTCCTGTACACAAGAACCAGGACAAGTCCAACCCAGCCAATTATCATCCTATCAGCCAACTCTCAATCATCACCAAAGTAATGGAAGGATCATCAACAGTGCTATCATGCAGCACCTACTTGTCAATAACTTGCTTACAGATGCCCAGTTTGTGTTCTGTCAAGACCACTCAGCTCCTGACCTTATCACCTCCTTGGTCCAAACCTGGACCAAAGAGTTAAATACCAAAGGTGAGGTGAGAGTGTTAGCCCTCGACATCAAGGCAGCATTTGATGGATTATGGCATCAAGCTGCCCTAGCTAAAATGGAGTCAATGGGAATTAGGGGGAAAACCTTCCGCTGCTCGGAATCGTATCTGACACAAAGGAAGATGGTTGTGATGGTTGGAGGTCTATCATTTCATCCTCAGGACGTCACTGCAGGAGTTCCTTAGGGAAATGTCCTAGGACCAACCATCTTCAGCTGCTTCATCAATGACATTCCTTTCAACATAAGGTCAGAAGTGGGGATGTTTGCTGATTAATGCACAATGTTCTGCACCATTCGTGACTTCTCAGATAGTGAAGCAGTTCATACCCAAATGCAGCAGGACCTGGACAATAATCAGGTTTGGGACACGCAAGTGCCAAGCAATGACCATCTCCAACCAAAGGGGCTCTAACCATTGTCCCTTGACATTCAGTGGCATCACCATCACTGAATCCCCTACTATCAATATTCTGGACAGGAAGCTGAACATTGTGGCTACCAGAGCAGGTCAAAGGCTAGGAATCCTGTGGTGTGTAATTCACCTCCTAACCCCCCAAAGTTTGTCCACCTTCTACAAGGCTCAAGTCAAGAGTGTAATGGAATACTCGTCACTCACTTGTGCAGCTCCATCAACACTCAAGAAGCTTGACACTATCCAATACAAGGCAGTCCATTTGATTGGTACCCCTTCCACAAGCATCCAATCCCTCCACCATCAATGAACCATTGCAGCAGTGTGTACTATCTATAAGACGCACTGCAACAACACACCAAAGTTCCAAAGGCAGCACTTCCAGACCCACAACCACTACCATCTAGAAGAATAAGAACAGCAGATATCTGGGAACACCTCCATTTGGAAAATCCCCTCCAAGTCACTCACCATCTTGACTGGCTTAGCTGGCGACCCCACAACCTGTAAATAAATTAAGGTCAATCCTTAGAGAATCCTTCAACAGGACTCCCAACTCCCTTTGCTTCTCTGATTTTTGAAATTTCTCCCCATTTATGACTTTATTTATTACAGCAAAAGTGCATGATCATACATATCTCTACACTATATATATGCCACTTTTTTGCCCATTCTCCCATCTTAAGTCCTTCTGCAGACTTCCTGATTCCTCAACACGACCTGTCCCTCCACCTATTCTTGTATCATCTGCAAATCCGGCCATAAAGCTATCAATTCCATCACCCAAATTGTTGACCTATTATGAGAAAATAATTGGGCCCATTTCTGCAGAGCACCACTAGTACTTCTGTGACTTTGAGAAGAACTTCTAATCGGGATCACTGTTTGCAGTTACCTGTGTCTCCTTAGCTATTTCCTATCTGAATGAATAATTTATTTCAGCTAAGTAAAACCCTTTAAATATTCTATTGTTAGGGGCATTTTCCTTCTAATACTTGCACCATGTGCTCCTCAAGATTCTAATTATTTTACAATTTTCACTGATTAATATCATCAGCTTATTGTTGTTGTAAGCAAAACAAAGTACAAGTGCTTAATCAATGAAGTTAAATACCTTTCCTAAACAAGAATGATAAGGGCAATGAGTAATTACTTATGGTTTTGCAATTGAGTACTATTTATAAAATTCTGTGATTAGTGTTGGACTGTTAACAATTTTCAGGAGAGTGTTAGAAAAGGTTTTAAATTCATTATGGTTCACATTGCACCCTTCCCTAGAAGAAACAAATCACAATGTATCAGATTAGATAAGTAATAGGAAATAATAAGATAATTCTGGTATCGTACAGTGCTAAACTTAATCATTTGATATATTTTTTTTAACTTAGAACTCTCCCTGCATTTCATGATGTGTTGTATTAGCTGTGAAGTTCTACTTGACATTTATGAAAGGGAATTTTTAAAAAAAGTTATTCTTATTTTTTTCTTACTGAAAGCCATTTAACACAAAGAGGCTATTCATTTGTTTGGTTTAGTTGCTAGACAGAGGGATAGCAGTGAATGTCCAAGATATTATTTTACAAAACATTGAATCATATGTTGATTTCAGTTTTGTTATGAGGATGTGTAATACAATAATTCCAATAATTTACTGGAGCCATTCCTTGCCTGAAGATAATGAAACAACATAGAGGTACAGATATCCTACTTACAGAAATATTATCACTCTTGGGATTGGTTCTCTCAGCTACAAAAAATGCTTATCAATTTATTCAAGAATTAAGCTACTTATGTTCAAAGAGAAAGGACTTGCTTTTTTCTCCCTTAGAGAACGATTGACAAAATGATCTTATTTACAGATTGTGATACTTACATATTTAATAGGACAAAATCATTTCTCTCCTTTAGTTGAAAATAGATTGAAGGGGTGAAATCAGCTAAGGTTATATATTTTGTGCAGGGTCACCCAACCTGAGGTTCACTGAACCCTCAGTTAATGGTACGAGTTCATGGCATAAAAAAAAGTTTGGGAACACCTGCTTTAGAGAGAAAAATCTAGGAGAAATTTTCTGAGGCTGCATAGCACTGCTATAGCACTCCTATAGCTATGCACTTTGCAGATTATAACCATGCCATCCATGATTTTCTGTCAATTCTTTTTAAAAGATGGATATTCAGGAACAGCACGTCTGTAATTTCTCTAATATTCACAGCTGGTGATTGAAGATTCCCGTAAGTAAAACAAACCAGAAAAAATGATCTGACAGAACATAAAACATAGACATCTACAACATATTACAGGCCCTTCGGCCCACAATGTTGTGCCGACCATGTAACCTACCCTAGAAACTGCCTAGAACTTCCCTACTGCATAGCCCTCTATTTTTCCAAGCTCCATGTAACTATCTAAGAGGCCCTTAAAAGACCCTGTTGTATCCGCTTCCACCACTTCCGCTGGCAGTGTATTCCAAGCACCCACCACTCTCTGTGTGAAAAACTTACCCCTGACATCCTCTAGGTACCTATTTCCAAGCACCTTGAAACTATGCCCCCTCATGTTAGCCACTTCAGCATTGAGAAAAAGCCTCTAGCTATCCACACGATCAATGCCCCAAATCATCTTATACACCTGTATCAGGTCACCTCTCATCCTCTGACACTCCAAGGAGAAAAGGCCTAGTTCGCTCAACCTATTCTCATAAGGTATGCCCTCCATTCCAGGCAACATCCTTGTAAATCTCTTCTGCTCTCTCTCTGTGTAGTAGCCACATATATAGGACACTTGCAAATCTGTATATAATGATATTGGTGCTCCTCAAGTTCATATACAACCCTTAACTCTTGAAGAGATTACTTCTGTCTCAGAAGAGACCCATCTGGTTCAAATGACCCTGTGAAATGCAATGTCCCAGACATTGCATTTCTATGTAGCCATTACACTCAGGAATACATGCCTGGATTGCTGCCATTATATGTCGATATCATTTTCACTTAAAGACATAGGAATGAAGGCAGGAGCAGATGAATTACTGTCCCTCGAACTAAGAGCATGGCTGGATCCTATTATTCAACCACATTTTAGTTGAAATTCTCAGTTTCTCTTATTTTAGCATAAAATTCAAAAAATCAAAACTTTGAAATAATATTGCATTCATATGCCATTGAATATTATTTAAAATCTGCATAGTGATTTCTCTCCATCTCTCTTCTGAATAGCAAAATCTGGCTAGAAAAGACCGTCTCGTAGATCTACCAATCAAATCCACTTGGAAACTTATAATATCTTATGTGGTCAATGTTCAGTCTTCTAAAATGGCAATAAGCATTCATTAATTCATTGGTATTATTAAGTTATTAACATAATTGGGATTATTGTCCATCTCAGATTGCTTTCTGAACTGGTTTAATAGCCACATCAGAGGACAGTTCAGAATCAATTCCTCTGGTTGAACTGCCCCCTCATCGATGAGTCCAGTCTCGTCACAGAGAGACATTTGTAAATCAGTTGCAATAATCCAAAAGTCTGTTTTTTCCACCTTTCTTACTGAAAATCAATTATCATGCGAGCAGTAAAAAAGAGGCTATTTTTGTTTTTCTATCAGATATGAATATATTTTCAAAATATTACTTTACAGAACTTTGCTTCAGGTGTTAATATAGTTTTTTTGATATGAAGATGTGTAACGCAGCTGCAGAGAAAAACATAATTGCAGTGACTTACTGGAACTGTACAATGCCTGAAGACATAATGAAACATCATACAGGTACAGATTATCTCCTTGGAGAAATATGATCTCTCTCAGGATTGACTTCTTCAGCTTCAAAAGATGCTTATGAAATTTATTCAAGAATTAAGCTATTTATGTTAGAAAAAGGAACAGTTTTTTTCAGCCTGATTGAGAGTACTATTACTAAGGACAGCATTTAAAATTAACATCAATTTCCCAGCTCGTAGTGAGTTTTAAAGTTACGCAGTACATTTCAGGAGAAAAGAAGTACTGAAAATCACATAGTTGCACTAGTCATTGATAGTAAAGCTCTTTGATTTTAATAGTTCACAGAATATAGGAATAATTATAATATAGATATTTGGTCTGTTGAACATGAACTGGTGCGAAAGAATATTAGACCAACTGAAGGCAGTGTAGAGAGTTTCATGAAGGAGATTACTATCATTATGGTGTTAAGTTGTGAAGACAGAATGAACAGGTTGGGCTTTAACTATTGGAGTTTGATGAATGAGAAATGATCTTACTGAAACTGAAAGGGATTGATAAGATTAATGTTGAGTGGATTTCTACTCTATTGGAAATATCTAGAAACTTGGATTGATAATTTCAGAACTAATGGTTCGTAATTCAAGATGGAGATGAAGTGGAATTTATTCTCTCATGGTCAGGAACCTTTGGAAGTTTCTATCACATTGAGCTGTGCAACAGCACCTTTGGTTATATTAGGGAAGAGAGAAATAGTTAAACTACAAAGAAATTGTGAAATATAGGGATAGAATGGAAAAATGGCTATCATGCCAAAATTAGATAAGCCATGATCTTATTGAAAAGTGGTGCATGTTCCAGCATCCAAGTGACCCAGATTTGCTGCAGTTTTATGTTTTTTTTAATGCTACTACTTTGAAGAACAATATGGCAGGTTTGAAAATGACAAGGCTCAAAAAATCTGGGGTATGCCTTTTAGCTTAGGTGAAGATGGAAAATAATAAAGCTAAGTGACTGTTGTTGGGAGAAATTTAGATGCTCCCAAATTATGGTTTTGTCATCACACAAGGGCTCAATCAAGAAATTAAAAAAAGCTTGGAAAAATAAAGCAATAATAATGATGACTTTGATTCTCATTTACATTTAGCAAATCAAATTAGCAAAGATTGACTCCTGATTGAGTTCATGGAATGCACTTAAGCTGGCCTCATAGAATTATACATTGGGAACTCTACCTGTGAACAGATGAATTATAGTCAAGAGAAAATCTGAGATGCTGGAAATCCAAGCAACACACACAAAGTACTTGGAGGAACTCAGCACGCCAGGCAGCATCTGTGGAAAAGAGTAAACAGTTGATGTTTCAGGCCAAGATGAGCAGTCAGAGTAAGAAGGATGGGGGAAGGGAGGAAGAAGAACGGGTACTAGTGCTGTGTGAAACAGGGAAGGTGGGGAGGGGGTGAAGTAAAGGGCTGGGAAGTCAATTGCAGAAAGAGATAAAGGGCTGGAGAAGAATGAATCTGATAGCAGAGGACAAAAGGCCATGGAAGAAAAAGAAGGGGAAGAGGCACCAGAGGGAGGTGATAGGCAGGTAAGGTGAGAGAGGGAAATAAAAATGGGGAATGGTGAAGGGGGGGGGCAATTAGCAGAAGTTCAGAGAAATCCATGGCCTTCTCTACTGCTGCGATGAGGCCACACTCAAGCTGTAAGAGCAACATCTTATATTTCATCTGTGTAGCCTCCAACCTGATGGGGTGAACATTGATTTCTTCCAGCGATGGCTTCTCCCCCATCTCCACTGATAAGTAGTCTATTGAATGTGGCAATGTTTTCTTGGTTTTGTATTAGATTTTCAGCACCAACAATTTTTTGAGCAAATCGGATAAAATGCTGAAAGAACTCAGCAGCTTAGGCAGCATCTATGGAGAGAAACAAAGCAACACTGTTTTGGGCTGAGACAACTGATGATGGTTTATGAAGGGTATTCCTCTGACTGGTGTACTGCATACAGTTTCAGTTTAGGAGAAATATATTTCCCTTGGAGGAAGTGCAATGAATAATCCCTGGGATTATGGCATTAGTATAAGAAAAGGCTGAGTAGATTACCTTTACTTTGAAAGATTAAGTGGTGAATATAAAGGAATAAATGTACAAGCTTACTGATCAGCCCATCTACACTTTTGTCTGAAATGTACCACAGAAGTCCCACCACTGATCCTTGCAGAATACCACAGGGCATTTATCTCTAGGCAGTAACACTATTTCAGCAGTGAAGATTTTTCTATGCTTATACATAAGGAACTTGAGATTTGGAATCAGGTGAACAATGAGGACTGGGGAGTACAAATACGTGGATTGTGAGTAGGGGTCTAGTGGTCATGTAGTGAAGTAGGGTAAAAGAGCATGGGTGGGTGCTATTGAGTAAGTGTGGGGCACAAGGAGTGAGTGTGGGTGTCACGAATAGTGGTGGAGGGCAAGAGTGGGGATAGGAGTCAAGGATTAGGGTGGAATTCACAGAGATGCAATTGGAGCATGAAGTTGGCAAAGGTGGTCAATGAGATGGGGTGGGGATCATGCATTCAGGTAGCAGGCAATGTCCCTCAGATGAAATCTTCTCTTGTAACTACTTAGATAGCAGCAAACACACCATTGCTGTGGTTTAAACAGGTGTGCCCTCTGAGGACTGCAGTTCTGATGTTTATAAGCACAAATAAATGGACGGTAACTACTGGGAACCACACCTATTGACTTGAAGTACAGTGTAACCTGCTCAAAATGCATCCACACATTTGCACAGGGATTTTATTTTATTTGTTCATGCTCTGAGATCTGGGCATTGCTGCACTGGTGAAATGTGGGTTTAAACTGCACCCCCATTAGTTAGTGTTTTTAGTGCTTATTCAATTTCTAATAATCTAAATTTCAACAATGGAGTAGATAAAAATGACGTTTTCAAATATTAGCAGTGAAAGTAGGCCATCCCCATGCTAAAAAAAGACATTGATAATTAAAGAAAGAACATTGGAAATTCAGAACAGTTGGCAGAAGATTTTGCTGCTAGCTAAATTATTGAAATTTATTGTTTTCTGCAAATATGTAGAAGAATGTAACCCAAGAGAGGAAGATTAGAGCCAAGATAGCCAAATAAATTTTTCATTACATATATTCAGGTTGAAATCCTGCTGACTGGAACACAAATCTGATGTGTGTCACAATGGTTAAATGTGAAGGTTTCTCAAACATCATCAACATTCTTTAGCAAGGGCTGATAATGTGAAAGACATTTTTATGGCAGGGTAAAGTTAACTTTGGGGAAAGTGTAAATACCATTAAAAGCAATTCAGTAATGCACTTCCAACGAAAAAGGCTGCACGGAGTAAAAATGAACCACAAAAAAGACAGAAAGCCCTTCCTTTATATAGGATTTTTCCCCCTTTAGGCATTCTGAAGATTCTTATGAAATATTACTTGGTGTAGTTGTCAGTGCAATAGCATAGGAAACACAATGAATATTTTTTTCAGGGAATTTCTTGTATGGTCCTCTAAATCCATTGCTCTTCCTTTTCACTCTCTTACTTGGCTGGCCACATGTACAAGGTGCCATGCAAAGACTGACCATTCTCTGTGAACATCCAGCATATTCTTAGTAATTTTTCTTTTAGCCATAGACTTTTAAACCACTATGTATGGAATTCAACACATTCTTTGCTTGCAGTCTATTCTGACAACTAGTTGACCCACAGTTACTTAGGGCAAAAATAAAAGGTACTGGAGGAACTCAGTGGTTTAGGCATTTGTGCTGGGAAATGGACAGTCAATATGTCTAGTCGAGGCCCTTCATCTGGACCTATTCCCTAACTTGGTGGTTGTGACAAAATCCCGCTTTCAGCTATCTGCTTTTTCCACTGTACCAACTTCCAATAGCTCTTGCGCTATCACTCCACCTTTTATCTATTTTTCCTCCAGTCCAGCTGAAGGCTCCTGCCCCAAAATGTCAACTGTACTCTTCTCCATAGACGCTGTCTGGCCTGCTGAGTTCTCCCACCATTTTGTGTGTGTTCATTTTATGCTTGTTCTGTCCTTTCAGCTTTTGAATTCTTCATTCACTCAACATGCATTTTATTTCCACCCAATTTACTGAGGTCCAAGTTTCCTCCAAGATTACTGCTTCTCTGCACCTCACACAGTGGACATTTCACGGCAAAACGTACTTTTCTCAATTTAACTTATTCACTAAATTCATAATAGGTATGATGCTATTATTATTTGCAAATAATTTTAATGCAATTTAATTTACTGTAACTTGTCAATTTGCTATTCAATGACTTCATTCTTCATATGGACTATTGGTGGGCATACAGTGTTTGTTGTTTGCTGCACTCATAAAATATAATCTGAAATGATGGATTATGCACAATGGCTTCAACAAATTTGCAGCCTCCAGTTATCAAAGTGGATGTTTCAGAAATGGAACTGTAAGATTAAACACACTGAGAAACTCCATATCTGGGATTTCATGTTCATAATTGCATGGATAACTAATGAATTTCAATGTTGAATTGGCATACTTTAATTAAAACAAATTGTAATGAGATTCATATATTTTACTCATAGCATCATGAAGAAAGAAAAACTTATTGGTTTCTTTTCTAATTCCATCTTACATTAGAGATATCCGTGAATGTTCCCATGTGCATTTTAATAAGACAGTTGGAATTGAAATTTCATCCTGCATATCTTGTGAGATAGGTTATCATTCCAATAACTCCAATTAAATGTCAAATTTAGGTCTTGATAAACACAAAATTCTATTCCAGTTAAATATTATTTCCATAACTTTTTTTCAGTGTGTGAACCGTATTCAATAAGAGAATGATGTACAATCACGATTTAATTAGAGCTGAGTCAACTGACAAACTCAGTCAGCCTTCTGTATGATATATGTGAATAAGTTATATGGATATTTCATGACAAAACCAAATTATTAATTATTATGTAGTTAGAATGTGTGATTCTACCTACATAATAATTAATAATTAGATTTTATCATTAAATTCAATCCTACCACTTGAAAGAATTTGTGTTCACCTGTTGAAATTGTTGTACAGCAAGAAGTAATGACCAAACTTTTGTTGTTGATCACTGAATTTCTCCAGAGTGGCAGTGTCAGAGCAGACAGGAAGGGCATAGCATTGATTGTTAGTTCTTAATAAATTAATTAATTTCAACCATGCAGATGAAAATGACAGTCATAAAAAATAAAAGGAAGGTTCTTATCCTTAATTGTTATTTAAAAGTCAAAACCTGGACATGAATAGTGATGTACATATATTTTCCTCTGTAATACTGGAAAGGCTATTGTGAATATATACTTCTTAAGCAGCATTAGAATGTAGAATAAAATGTGCACCCAGGAAATTGCTTCTCACTCCACTGAAACTAATCTGCCAGTAGTTTCTGTCAAGACTGTCATGTGAATGACATTTATTTGAGCTAGGTGTTGAGGTTTGCGTAGTGCATATGAATATTTATCTCTGCAGACAACCAGGAGGAAAATGAGTGTTGGAAGTTGGTAAGTTTCCAATATTATAATATTGCATTCAATTATTGTTTATCCATAATATTATAGGAAAAATTCGCTGACCTAATTTAAAGATAGTAATTTCACAGATGAACATTATAATTTAAAGCAGCAGTGATTTTCTTTAGTACATTTAAGCTTGCTGCTTAATAAGATGACTCTGTTAGTAGGAACTAGAAATTTATTTCATTCAACACACATAAAATGCTGGAGGAACATTGCAAGCCAGACAGCATATATTGAAAAGTGTATAGTTTACATTTTGGTCCAGGACCCTTTATCGGGACTGGAGATCAGACAAAGAGGAGTCAAAGCTTGAAGGTGGGGGAAGGACAGAAAGAAACACAAGGTGATGGGTGAAAGCATGGAGGGGGAGGGATAAAGAAAAGAGCTGGGAAGTTGATTGCTGAAGGAGATGTAGGGCTGGAGAAAGGGGTATCTGATGGAAGAGGACCGAAGGCCATGGAAGAAAGAAAAGGGGAGGGAGCAACAGAAAGAGGTAATAAACAGGTAGGGTGATAAGGTGAGAAAGGGAAAAGGGAATGTGGGATGTTGAAGTGGGGGGGGGGGGGGGTACTTACCAGAAGTTTAAGAAATCGATGTTCATGCCTTCAATTTGGAGTCTACCCAGATGGAATATAAGGTGCTGGTTGTCCAGCCTGAGTGTGGCCTCATTGTGCCAGTAGAGGTGACCATAAACTGACATGTTGTTCGTGCTGATTATTGTTTGATATGGCTGCTTCTCAATTATTGTTCAACTGACAATCGAGAGATTTTTTTCCACTCCCTTTAAATCAAAAGAACTCACAACTAACAGTTTAGATTAAAAAAAGTTTGTTTACTATTCAATCTACAGATACACCACAAATCACTCATGGATTACTTTCCAGTGTTAATGAAGGAAAATGCTGAATCATTTTAACTCCTATTTGATAGCAGACTCCTCCGGTTATAATTAATATTGTGCATTACCTAAGCTCATTATTTGCATAGTATCAAAAGTTTTCGGTGAATTCCATTGCAAAATATGTTTTTACTTTCTTCATTCTACAAGCATTAGAAGGCTTGCTTGCCATTCTGATGTATGAGTCATTTGCAATACCATGACAGCTCAGTACAATTCCAAATGCAATTACAGAGCATTGGACTTAAAAAAATACAGCCAATCATAACAAATCTAAAATAGTGATACTCCTCAAGCAGCTAACCAGGCATTTAATAGGGAGAAATGTCAAACTTCATTTATTGTGCTGTGGTTTATGTAATATTCATGGAAAACAACTGAAACAAATGAGAAAAATCTCATCTAATGAGTAGGCACAGTATGTGCTTGTAATCTCTGAAATTAAACTGTTGATTTTTCTAGGAACATTTCTTTTGCATTCTACACTTCAGACCATTTATGAATGCAAGTTCTATTTCTCATCGTACTGAATATGTTGTTAAATGATCAAAATTAAATGATTTGCAGCAAGTCATGTTTGGAGCTGATCTTCAAACCTGAAATACAAACAACTAAACACATTATCTAGAATATGTTGAAATTTCCCAAAAATATTTACTAACCTGAAAATAAAGTAGGTAAACAAATACAGACAAAGAAATCCTAAAACCATGTTTTTCTGTAAGTAGACTGGTACTGCTCTGTATTTAAAAAAAATATTAGCAAAACACTAGTCTGACTAGCAAGGTCTCAATAATTATCAAGAAGCATATTTTAACTAGGTGTAAAGAGGCTAACAGAAGTCAAAAACCATGTAAAGTTTTTAGCACATCAACTTGTATAATTCCAAAATGAATGACCTAATTCATGAACAGGAAAACCTAGCAACTCTCAGCAGGTCAGGCAGCATTAAGGAAAGAAGAAAATAAACAGTTAATCAGTTCACATGCAGGACATTTGAGGTTTTCCATGGGGACAAAAGCGTTAAGCACTCAAATTCTGAAAGCTGCGCTATGCTTTTAGGATCCTATCCTGAGTGTTCTCTGGGATAGAGAGAAACAGAAAATTGACTATCTTCCCTCACAATGATAATAAAACCTCTCTACTAAAAAATAGAGTTAAAGATTATCTCATGGTTCAATAGCAAGAGTAACATGAATTCATTGCAAGAAAGACTTTAATGGCCTAAAAGGAAAGAGTGAATAAACTGCAGATAAAAGTATCTTGAGAAGATTCTTCCATTACATGACTTATTATTTGTCATAACAATCAAGTCTGAAGAGCACCTATCATTTATTTTTCATGAGCTTTCTCATTGTCCCTTCAATTCACCAGTACAAGTGCTCCCACTCCTTTTGCAATGTGATACATCTGCCTGAAACATATTCTCAGAAAGTAGTGATGAACAGAAAACTTACCCAGTTAACACCACAGCAAGTACAGAAAAGCTGAACTAGAATAGCAAAAAAAAGATGTAATGTTGAGGCTTTATAGAGCACTGGTGACGCCTCACTTGGTGTATTGTGAGCAGTTTATGGGCCTCTTTTTCACTTCTCTTTATAGCTAATACTTTTCAATTTAGAGGTGCAAAGAAACTTGGGAGTCCTTGTGCAGCATCTTCCAAAATTAACTTGTAGGTTGAGTTGGTGGTAAGGAAGGCAAAAATATTATTAGCATTTGTTTCAAGAGGGCTGGAATATAAAGCAAGGATGTGATGCTGAGGCTTTATAAGGTATTGGTTACACACCACTTGAAGTATTTTGATCAGTTTTGGGCTCCTAATCTAAGAATTGATGTACTGGGATTGGACAGGATCTAGAGGGTGTTCACAAGAATGATACTGGGAATGAAAGGGTTAATGTATGATGAGTATTTGATGGCTCTAGGCTTGTGCTCATTGAAATTTAGAAGAATGAGGTGGGTCTCACTGAAAATAGTTGAATATTGAAAGGCTGTGGAGAGGATGTTTCCTATAGAGGATGAGACTAAGACCAAAGGGCACAGCCTCAAAGTAGAAGGACATCCATTTAGAACAAAGATGTGGAAGAATTTATTTTGCCAAAGGTGGTGAATCTATGGAATTCATTACCATGGATGACTATGGATGCCAAGGTCAAGTTCAAAGTACATTTATTATCAGAGTACTTATAATTTATACAACCTTGACATTCATTTGATGATAGGAGGCCACAAAACAAGTAACCCAAAAGAACCTAATTTAAAAAAAAAAGGCCAACACCCAATGCACAGATAGAGGAAAAAAAAACACAAGTTTGCAAACAATAAAAGCAAGCAACAGCATTCTAAAAGGAAGCGAGTCTATAGGCACAAAGTCTGGAGCAGATACATACAGTTCATCACATAGCAGGATTAAATCATTGCAAACCTTGCAAAGATGAAGCCCAGTGCAGCTGCAATTGGAACCAGCCTCAGCGCCATAGAGAGCGGTGTATGCATCGCGGAGTAGTGAACAGAACCGGCCCACCCCTCGCCTCCTGTCCCAACACCCTGGCTTTTCAGTTCATCTGGCCTGGCCTTTCAATAGTCCAAACACTGGATCTTCTCCCGCACTGGGACCTGGGCTTGCCACAGCGATACACTTTGGATCCGTTACGTTCCAGCTTGTAGCAGATCTTCCCAAATTGGCCCAGCACTTAGATTGATCCAATCTCACTTCCAGTTCAGGTGGATGGGCTCTGAAACTGCTTGTCTTTGATCGCTTCTACTCCATCTCGAACATGCCTTGACTTCGTTTCTACTGAGTATCATACCTGCACGCCTCAACCCTTGAGTCAGCCTTGCCTTAGCTCACATCTTCATTGTTTGCAGTGATAGTTTATCACAAGTTACCACAGAAAAAGTGTTATTAATAAAATATTTAGTTGTACTTTGAGCTTTATGAACCAGCAGTAAGTATTATCTTCAGTAGTAATATCTGAGACCATCTTCAATCATTTGCCCGTATTTATATACAGCACCTCGAATGATGAAGGCAACCATATTAAGACCCTCCTTTACCATCTCAAACAATTGTGTTACCACTTTCAGGGAACTTTGGACTTCTCCCAAAGATCCCTCTGTACATAATGCTCTTAAAGCCCACAATTTGCTGTAGACTTTCATTTTACATCTGACCTCCCTAAATGCAACATCTACACTTTCCGGATTAAACTACACCTGCTGTTAATACACCTAAATTTCTATTTGAATTATATCCTGCTCTACCGTTTGACAAACTCCCTCAGAATCTACATTCATTCCAGTTTTTATGCCTTTGCATATTTACTAATAAACTTATATTTACAGAGCTCCAGAGAAACAACCCTCCACCAGTACCTCAGCTTCTAAAAGACCAGCCACATTTATTTCCAACTAATAACTTACCATGGGTTTCATATGGCCTTCTTTTCTGAACCAGCCTACCAAGAGAGTCCTTGTCAAATGCTTTATAAAAGTTCATGTTGAAGAACTCCATTGCCCTACTATCATCAATGATCTTCATCACCTCTTCAAAAAACTGAGTCCTGTTTATAAAAGAAGATCACTTTTAAACAAGTCCACACTATATCTAATATGTTCTTGTTTTGTTAAATGCCAGTATATTCTGTTTCTAACAATCTTCACTAATAATTTTTCTACTACTAATGTAACATTTACTAGGTTATAATTTCCTGGATTACCCCTATTGCCCTTCTTAAACAAAGGAATATCATGAAATTTTTTTAGTCTTCTAAGACCTTACTCGTCACTAAGGAGGATACAATTTTCTAACTTCCTGACCTGCATTCACCTCTGGAGAATGTGGACAGTAAAGACACTTGCATCAAACTATTATTAATCTAATTAGGATGGTGGAACTGGGGGTGTTTTTTATTGTGAGGGATACTAAGGTTGGGCTTGGGGCTTTTGTTTGGTGGGAGATGAAAAGAGAAGATGCAGGAGAGAACAAGTTGTAGTATTCGACCAGTGCACGACTGTGATTCGATGAAGCTAGGTGCTGAGGTTGATTGAGGATTGGTGAATATGGTGAAACACTGTGCTCCAACTTGTGCACATTTGACTATTTTAATTAAAATGGGCCCTTTTCTTTTTGTTTTTTTTTACTAACCCTTTAGTATAATTCCTTTAATCATGTGCAGTATACTGCCTGTAATTTTGTGGCGCTAATTTGTAACAGGGTAGCAATTTACAGAGTATCCACATAAACTGGGGTTTGGGGTGGGAGAACCATCCCATGAGTTTGGTGGGACTGGAGAGTGTTTTGCCTAGACTTACACAGCCAAGGAAAGCAGGGGGTTTCATAGCAAAATGCATTATCATACATTTCCCAACTCAGTATTCTATTCACCACTTCTTTGCCCATTCTTCCAAGTTGTCTAAGTCTTGCTGCAATTGTATCACTTCCTCAGCACTACCTACGCTTCCACTTATCTTTGTATCATCTGCAAACCACAATACCATCAATTCCATTATCTAAATCATTGACAAAACAATGTGAAAAGCAGCGGTCCCAAAACTGACCACTAGTCACTGGCAGCCAACCAGAAAAAGCCCCTTTTATTCCATATCACTGCCTCCTGCCTGTCAGCTATTCCACTATCCATGCCAGTATCTTTCCTGTAACACCTTAGGATTTTATCTTGTTAGGCAGCTCATATGTAGCACCTTATCAAACGCCTTCTGAAAATCCAAGTAAATGACTCCCACTGTGCTTTCTCATCTTGCTATCCAATGATCATTGGAAAGATTTAGAATAATCCCATTATTATTTTTGCATCATTCTAATTCCCAAACTATGCCCACATGTTTTCCACATACACTCTGCAGATGGAACAAGAGAGACTAAAAATTTTTTATACTTGAGTAGGCAAAAAATAAGTTAACTATGTTGCTGTGAAATTCATCGATGGTTTTAAGAGTTCTGCTGCTCATTCACAGGACCACTGAAGTCAATGGAACTGAAATTTGAAGGCAGTGTAAAAAAAATGTTTCCATTTCTAAATGGTATGTTTAGTGCAAAAAAAAACAGATGAATGTCTAGGTGAATGTAAATCAAAAAAACTAAATACAAATGTTGGTCATCTGAAACAAAAATTTAAAAATGCTGTAAACACCAGCAGATCAGGCAGCACCTGTCAAAAATGAAACCAAATTAATGTCTCAGGTTGAAGACTCTTAATCTGAAGGACCTTACATTTACAAAGAATGCTGACACAAAGAAAAAGCATCCATCGTTATTAAGAGCCCCCACCATCCAGGTCATGCTCTGTTATTGCTGCTGTCATCAGAAAGGAGATACAGGAGCCTTAGGTCCTAAATTACCAGGTTCAGGAAGAGTTATTACCATTCAAAACAAGCGTGTGAATCAGTGGGATAACTTCACTCATCTCAACCCTGATCTGATCACTGAACACAACCTACTGACTCGCTTTCAAGCACTCTACAACTCATTCTCTCTTACTGTGAGAACATACTACAGGTGGGCTGCAATCATTGCAAGCAGTTGCTTGTTTGGCTGAAGTGGCATGAGGTTTCAGGACCTTTCGAAGCTTTTCAGTGGGCTGTAATTATTATGGTCTATTTGGCCCATGGCAAAGGCCAACAAAAGGAACTGAGATGTAAGTGGACTGGTCATTGAGCTACTGGGTGAGTGGACAGTGTTAGAGTGGAAACACGAGGAAATCTGCAGATGCTGGAAATTCAAACAACACACACAAAATGCTGGTGGAACACAGCAGGCCAGGCAGCATGGATGGTCTTGGCCCGAAACGTCAACAGTGCTTCTCCTTATAGATGCTGCCTGGCCTGCTGTGTTCCACCAGCATTGTGTGAGTGTTGTCAGTGTTAGAGTGGTCAGGCTTGGGTTGCTAGTATGATTTTTAGTCATTCTTTGTCTATTAATACATCGCAAGTACAGTAAGAATGGGTCCAGGATTAGTGGTATGTTCTTTGTGTGAGATGTACAAGCTGTGGGAGACATTCAGTCTCCCTGATAACTAGATCCGCACAAAATCTATCGAGCTACAGCTCCTTTAAGACCATTTTAAGGAACTGGAGCTGCAGCTCGACAACCATCAGCTCATATGGGAGAATGAGGAGATGATAGATAGGAGCTACAGGGAGGTGGTCACTCCTAAGTTGCAGGAGGCGGGTACCTGGGTGACTGTCAAGAGAAGGAAAAGGAACAATCAGTCTTTGCAGAGTACCCCGTTAGCCATTCCACTCAATAATTAGTATACTGCTTTGGATACAGTTGGGGTGGGGTGGGAGGGGGTGAGAAACCACTGAACAGGGGTAAGCCTCAGTGACCGGGTCTATGGCACAGAGTCTGACTCTGTGGCTCAGAAAGGAAGGGAGAGAAGAGGAGTGCATTACTGATAAAGGATTCCATAGTTGGAGGAGCAGACAGAAGATTCTGTTGATATGGAAGAAACATCCAGGTGGTATGTGCCTTCCCGATGCCAGGGTCAGGGATGTCTCGGATTCGGTCTGCAGCATTCTAAAGAGGGAAGGTGAATGGCCAGAAGTCGTGGTACACGTTGGTACCAACAACATAGGTAGGAGAAAGGAGGAGGTGCTGAACAGAGAACATAGGGAGTTAACTTGAAAATTGAAAAGCAGTATCTGCACTTGAATTGAAAATGCGCTGAAGAACACCACACAGCTGCTCACCACACACCTCCATGAATGGGCTAATGAATTAAGCCATTTCTTCAATAGGTTTGACAATTGCCCTCCTGTTCATACCCCCCTCTGCACACCAGTCCAGGTGCTGAGGCCTCCTTCAGCACCATTGCCTCCCCTTCTACCTCCTCCCCTTCCAGTTCAAAACATGGATGAAAAACACAGACCTCCACTGTCTGTATCCCCATCTTGCCCTGTACCTCCATCAACACCTCCACAAACAAAACTGGTATCATCCTGATCTTCACCTCCCCTGACCCCCAACTTCTACCAACACCAATTCCACCTATCGAGCAGGTGAGAAGGGCTCTGGTACGGCAAACTCAGATACGGCAAAGCATTGGGAATGGGTGGTGTGAGCCCCAAGGCCCTAGAGGAGTGTGCTGTGGAGTTCTCCAGCACATTTTCAATTCGAGTCTCAGCCTGGAAAGAGTCCCGGACTGTGTAAAAAATGTCATGTGTGGTCCCTGAATGTCTTGAATGACTACTGTCTAGTGGCCCTGACCTCACACATCATGAAGACACAAGAGCTCACCTGGTTCACCTCAATCCCCTGAACAAATCAGCCCTCGATTTCCTCTAGTTTGCCTTTAGGAGCTCATGGGAGTCAATGCTGTCATCTACCTGCTGAACAGAGCCTACTCCTATTTGGATAAGCAGGGCAGCACTGTGAGAATCATATTTATTTCTCAAGTGCCTTCAGTACCATAGAGCCCTCTTTGCTGGGGGAGAAGCTCCATTCAATGCAGGTTGACATTTCCATTGTATCCTGAATAATGGACCACCTGACTGGCAGACCACAGTTGGTGCGGCTTCAGAGCTGTGTGTCAGACATGGCTGTAAGTAGCACTCTGGCCCCATAGAGGAATGTATTGGCTCTCTTCCTGTTTACCCTGTATACCTTAGACTTTAGATACATCACAGAGTTACGCCATCTGCAGAAATTCACTGATGACTCACCAATAGTTGGGTGTGTAAAGGCAGGACGGGAGGATGAATACAGGGCCCTGGTGGATAACTTTATCAAGTGGTATAAGCTGAATCATCTGCAGCTCACATGAGGAAATCTGCAGATGCTGGAAATTCAAACAACAGTGCTTCTCCTTATAGATGCTGCCTGGCCTGCTGTGTTCCACCAGCATTTTGTGTGTGTCATCTGCAGCTCAACATCAGTAAGACAAAGGAGGTGCTGATGGATTTTAGGAAGATTAACTCTGCACTGCTCCCTGTTACAATTGATGATGAGGGCATGGATGTGCCAAGGACTTAAAGGTACCTGGATGATGGACTTGAGTGGAGCACCAACACAGAGGCTGTGTACAAGAAGGGCCAGAGTCACCTCTACTTCCTGAGGAAACTGAGGTCCTTTGGAGTAGGCAAGCCTCTTCCTCACATGTTCTACCAGTCTGTTGTTGCCAATACAATCTTCTATGCAGTGGTGTGCTAGGGCAAAGGCATCAAGTTGGGTGATGCCAATAGGCTCAATAAACTGATTAGAAAGGCTGGATCTGTTATAGGAGTCAAACTGGACACATTAAAGGCTGTGGGAGAACAAAGGACCCTACAGAAAATACTGGCAATTCTGGACAATGCTTTTCACCTTCTGCATGCCACCTAGGCTGAATAAAGGAGCACTTTTATGCAATCGTGCTGCTGTAAAGAGTGCTATATGAGGTCATTCTTACCTATGGCCATTCGACTCTATGAGTCAACCTATAGCCAGGGAAGTGATGACCTCCTCCTGTTAGACTGTTTGAGGTAACTTATTTTTATTCATTCTTACTTCTTTTCTAATATTTGAATATCTGTGCACTTGCAATGCAACTATGATACTGTAATTTCCTTTGGAATCAAAAAAGTATCTATCTATTTAGCTAGGCTTTTACATGTAGCCTGTAATGAATTAGGTAAACTAGAAAGAATGCTTAATGAAACAGCAAATCAAAAATATTCACAAATAATACTGAAATATTATATACACAACACTCCTCTCTGCTTAGCTATGAACTCCAACTCTATATAAGACCATAGACCATAAGACGTAGCAGAATTAGACAATTTGGCTCATCAAGTCTGCTCCACCATTTAATCATGGTCAATCCTTTTTACCCTCCTCAGCCCCATTCACTAGCCTTCTCCCCATAACTTTTGATGCCGTGTCCAAACAGGAACCTCTCAACCTCTGCCTTAAGTACACCCAATGACCTGGCCTCCACAGCTGCCTGTGGTAATAAATTCCCACTTGCTTCAAAAAGGCAATAATTATACCAGTGCCTAAGAAGAATAATGTGAGCTGCCTTAATGACTATCACCCCTTAGCACTCACATCGACTGTGATGAAATGCTTTGAGAGGTTGGGCATGACTAGACTGAACTCTTGCCTCAGCAAGGACATGGACCCATTGCAATTTGCCTACTGCCACAATAGGTCAATAGCAGGTGCAATCTCAATGGCCTTTCACATAGATTTAGACTACCTGGACAACACAAACACCTATGTCAGGATGCAGTTCAATGACAATAACTCAGCAAATAACACCATCATTTCCACAATCCTGATTGAGAAATTACAGAACCTGGGCCTCTGTACCTCCCTCTGCAATTGGATCCTCGACTGCCTAACTGGAAGACCACAGTCTGTGCAGATTGGTGATAACACTGTCTCCTCGCTGATGATCAACACTCAGGGGTGTGCCTCAGGGGTGTGAGCTTAGCCCATTGCTCTACTCTCTTTATACATGACTGCATGGAAGAAGCTCTGTAGGAGAGCTCTGTCCAGTTCTGTCCTTAACCTTTCCAAGTATCAACTATTGAAGATCTCTGTAGTCCCTTGTCAGAAGTGTTTGTCCAGGAGTGAAACATTGAACCTCCTTGCTTCAGGAGCCCTCTATTTGTCTCATCTGTTTGTCCTGCGTACTGCTTTAGAGATTGGGTTGGAGGAGGTCCAAGTGTAAGCACAAGTGATGACCCAGGAACAGCATAGCTGGTGAGTTGCTGGTTCTGGACCGTGCTGCATTGTGATATGCAAGGAAGGAATCAGTGAACTTCTGATTCAGTGTCACTGTAGTGTGCTTTGCTGATATTACACCCAGCGTTCAGAAATAAAAAAACTGTTGAACACCCAATGTGTAATGAAAAAAATCATCATGGAAACAGTAACCACAAGCAAGTAGTGTTTCTGAACTGAGGTCTGCAAGAGAGTACCATTGTTCAGTGCACAGCCAAGCAAACATCGTGGAACAGTAACTCCAGCTGGCCCCTTCCTTACCTTAGGCCCTGACACCGTGAATTTTTCAATTTGGCATGGTGCTTAAATCTCTGTCTGAACTATGGGCTCTGCCACTTGGATATGCCAGACTTCTCTGCCTCGTTTTGGCCTGTAACTCTCTGCCTGAAAATTGTATTCAGTCACGTCTTTATGCTTGGGTTCTGGAACCCATGGCTTCGATTCAGCCTGTGGCCCGATCTTTCACACTCTTCCACGCTCTCAGCGACGGGTCTTACCTTGCCTTGGTTCTGCCACATTGAACTGCCTCCAAATCCAAAGGGAAATAACACTATTACTTGCGATGATCATTTGCCAGAAAAAACATGGTTCACAAGGTATTTAGTTGCTACCCTTGTTTTGTTAGCCACCAGACACAGGTCACTGAGGATCACCAGCGCCATCTTAGCAAAGCCATTTGTAGCTTGGTGGTACGGTCTTCTTTTGTTTATTTTCAGGAATGTCTCCAACTGTTCTGCAACAAACTGAGATTGATTGTCACCAAATAAGTCCTTGAAAAGCGGTTTCTCAGCAAATCAGTGGTGTGCAAGGCTGTAAAGATTAAAGATTCAAAAACTTTATTGTCATTCTAACCGTACATCAGTTTTGCAGGGCAGAATGAGACAACATTTCCCAGGAGCAGTGCAATCATAACATAACAAACGTAACACTAAATAATAAACATAACAATAAATCGTAAAATACAACACAAACAGTTCATGGAGAGGGTGTGAGGGGTCTTTAATGATGTACCGTGTCTTCCGGAGGCAGTGACTCTGAAAGAGGTCTTGGACAGAAGGTAGGGAGACCTCAATAACCTTCTCTGCTCCCCTAACCACCCTCTGCAAGGCTCTTTTGTCGGCAGCACTGCAGCTGGAGTACCAGGTTGTGATGCAAAAGGTCAGCATACTCTCAACCACTCCTCTGTAGAATGTAGTTACAATGTTAGTGGGGAGTGATGCTTGTTTGAGCTTCCTCAGGAAGTGCAATCTCTGCTGGGCTCGTTTCACAATCCCAGTGGTGTCCCTGGACCAGGTGAGATTGTCCAAGATCTGCACCCCAAGGAACTTAATGTTTTCCACTCTCTCCACTGTGGAGCTGCTGATGCTGAGGGGTGTGTGCTTAGGCTGAGACCATCTGAAATCGACGATCATCTCCTTGGTTTTAGTGACATTAAGCATCAATGGAGTTGATTGGGAACACTTCTGGCCATTTTGTATCTGCACCGACTGCGACCAAGAAAAAAAGACTACTGGATGTTATAACTGTGAGAGGTGATTCAACTGAGTACTGAGCAAAGGGGGATGAATACACTTGAACTCTGATATTTCACTGTTAGATTTTTTAGTTTTTCATGCTTTACAACTTGACCTGTTTTGGGGCTGTACTATGAGAAAACGAGCATCTGTTTCAGAAATAGAAATTCTCTGTTAAATTGATCAAAATCCCTGGTTATAATACTCATTTATGTGAAAAAAAAGAGTTTAGGGCTGAATTCTTTTTCCAAGGCACTGTATACCTCAAAGCAGAAGAAGAATGATGCAATTATGGTTGACAAGAGAAGCCATAATTATTATAGGGAGTATAATATAGTAACAATCAGTGGGATTTTTGAGGATTGGAAAGCTCCTAAAAACCACAGAAGGAAATGAAAAAAGCCATAAGCAAAAGATGAAATATGAAGATAAGCTAATCAATAATCAATAATATAAAATAGGATACCAAAGTTTTTTTTCAGATATATAAAGAATAAAAGAAAGTTGAGAGTAGATATTGGGCTGCTAAACAATGATGCTGGAGAGGTAGTAAAAGGGGATAAAAATGGTGGACAAACAGAATAGATATTTTGCAACAGTCTTCACTGTGGATGATATGAGCACGATGCTAAAAATTCAAGACTGTCAGGAGATAGAAGTAAGTGCAGTTACTATTACTAAGGAGGAGCTGCTTGGGAAGCCAAAAGAATTGAAGGTAGATAAGTCACCTGGATGTGATGGACTACAACACTGAGTGCAGCAAGAGGTATTGTAGCTGACGAGACTGTGGAGCCATTTGTAATGACCTTTCAGGGATCACTAGATTCTGGAATGTTTCCAGTGGATTGGAAAATTGCAGATGTCATTCCACTCTTTCAGAAGGGAGGGAGGCAGAAGAAAGGAAGCAATAGGCCAGTTAGCCAGACTTCAGAGGTTGGAAAGATGTTCTAAATGAGGAGAAAATTCGAAAATCTGAGGTGCAAGGCAATTTAGGAGTCCTCATGCAGGATTTCCTAAAGGTTAATTTGAAGGTTGAGTTGGTGGTAAGGAAAGCAAATGCAATAGTAGTATTCATTTCTCAGCCCTTAGGGCTGTGTACTAAGTCCCCTCCTTTACTCTCTGTATACCCATGACTGTGTCACCACCCCCAGCTCCAATCTGCTAATTAAGTTTGCCGACGACACTACATTAATTGGCCAAATCTCAAACCACAATGAGGTGGCCAACAGGGAAGAAGTAATCTCCCTGACACAGTGGTGTCAAGAAAACAACCTCTCCTTCAATGTCACAAAAACAAAGGAGCTCGTTGTGGATTCCAGGAGGAATGGAGATGGGCTAACCCCTATTGACATAAATGGTTCTGGGGTTGAGAGGATAAACAGCTCTAAGTTTCTCGGCATCCATATCACCAAGGACCTCAAGTGGTCTGTAAGTACCAGATGTGTGGTGCAAAAGGCACATCAGTGCCTCTTTCACCTCAGATGGTTGAGCCAGTTAGGAATGGGCCCCCAAATCCTAAGAACTTTCTACAGGGGCACAATTGAGTGCATCCTGACTGGCTGCATCACTGCTTTGTATGGGAACTGTGCTTCCCTCAATTGTAGGATTCTGCAGAGAGTGGTGTGGACAGCCCAGCACATCTGTAGTTGTGAACTTCCCATGATTCAGGACATTTACAAAGACAGGTATGAAAAGAGAGCCCAAAAAATCATGGGGGACCTGAGTCACCCCAACCACAATCTGTTCCAGCTGCTACCATCCAGGAAACAATACCGCAGCATAAAAGCCAAGACCAACAGGCTCCAGGACTGCTTCTTCCACAAGCCCATCAGACTGATTTGAGTGTATTTCTATGTTACATTGACTGTTCTATTTATTATAAATTACTATGATTGCACATTGCATGTTTAGACGGAGACATACGTAAAGATTTTACTCCTCATGTAAGTGAAGGATGTAAGAAATAAAGTTAATTCAATTCAATTTAATTCAATTTCAAGAGGACAAGAATGTAAAGCAAGGATGTGATACTGAGTCTTTATAAGACATTGGTCAGACTGCACTTGTTGCATTATGAGCAGTATTGGGCCCCTTATCGGAAGATATGCTGACATTGGAGAGGGTCCAGAGGAGGTTCACAAGAATGATTCCAGCAGTGGTTGTATTAATGTATGAGAAGTGTTTGATGGCTCCAGGCCTGTAGTCACTGAATTTAGAAGAATGGGGGGGGGGGGGGGTATCTCATTGAAACCTTTTTAATATTGAAAGGCCTAGATAGAGTGGGTGTGGAGATAACTCCTACAGTGAAGAATCTAAAACCAGAGTGTGTAGCTTCAGAAAAGAGGGATGTCCTTTTAAAGCAGAAATAAGGAGACCAAAAACAGTAAAACTGTGTAGTTCATTGTCACGGATGGCTGTGGAATCCAAGTCATTGGATATTGTTAACAAGAGGTTGATAGGTTCTTGATTTATCTGGGGTCAAAGTTATGAGGAGAAGGCAGGAGAATGGGTTTGAGAGGAATAATAAATCAGTCAAGATGGAATAGGGGAGCAGAAGTGATGGGCTGCATGGCCTAATTCTACTCCTATGCCTTATGGTCTTTTGGTTTTATTTATTCATTAATATTTATTATTTTTAAAAATATTTTGTCTCAGCTCAAACTGGTAAAATCTGAGGTAAAGATATAGCCAAGCACACTGATTTCTCAATTGCTAGGAACTTTAGGACTATTCGTGCTTGGTATTGAGGCCTGACATGGTTTTTTTTATGAGTTTGTATTTCAAAGCAAGATTTTTGTGAATGATGTTGTCACTTGTTTGTGTAAGTAATCAGATTGAGTTAAACTGCTGAAAGATCCTGTAATGTGCTGGATTGCTTCTGGTTTCTCTTGGCAATCTCAGCATTTATCATCTTGAATGTGTTGGTCTTTTATTATGTATTTTTGATCATTTTGTTTGTGTTAAAGACCTGGTCCTGTATTGCGACAAGAAACCCTTCTACTTCTGGGAAGAGATCTCCAACTCTGAGCCTGGTGTTCAACAATTCCTTGTTCACATCTAGTCTGCTCTGATCATGGAGATGCCTTCCACGGAGGATCATGCTGTTCCAGTGGTTAACTTTTTTTCTACAGTGAGAATTTCTTCATATTTCTGGGTTGTGCCTTCATTTATGTTTAGTGGTGCATTCTTAACAGAATTGCATATTCTTGCATGGAGTGCTAAATCCTGTTTTAAGACCACAAGATGTATCAGCAGAATTAGGCCATTCATCCTATTGTGTCCACTCCGCCATTTCATCATGTCTGATCCCGGATCCCATTCACCTGCCCTTTCTCCGTATCCTTGATGCCCCGACCAGTCAGGAATCTATCAACTTCCACTTTAAATACACCTACAGAATTGGCCTCCATCACAGTCTGTGACAGAGCATTACACAGATTCACTTTGGCTAAAGAAATTCCTCCTGATTTCTATTCTAAAAGATCGCCCCTCAATTTTGAGGCTGTGCCCTCTAGTTCTGGATAGCCCCCTCCCCACCCCCAGAGGAAACATCCTCTCCACATCCACTTTTATCTAGTCCTTTCACCAAGAACTAATCCTTTCAATGATTTCATTGATGAAAATATATCTTTAGAAGTTTTGTCTGACTGTTGTGTTAATTTATTATAATTATTATTTGTTTTATATTATTTGCACAGTTTATCTTCTTTTGCATGTTGGATACTTGTTGGTATTAGTGTGTTGTTCTGCATTCAACCTATTGTATTGCTTTGTTCTGCTATGAATGCCAGCAAGAAAATGAATCTCAGGGTAGTATATGGTAGCAAATATGCAATTCAATAATAAATTTACTTTGAACTTGGCACTCTGGATTTCTGGGCAATATATATCTCATGCTCAAAATTGCTGTCTTTTGAAAATGCAGTATTTTAACACTTATTGGACACTTTATTAGGTACACCTGTACATCTGTTCTTTAACGCAAGTACCTGAGCAGCCAATGCTTAAAAGCATACATGTATAGTCATGAAGTTCAGTTGTTGTTCAGACCAAACAACAGAATGGGAAGGAAATGTGATCTACGTAACTTTAATGTGGAATAAGTATCTCAGAAAATGCTGATTTCCTGGAATTCTCACATGTAACAGTCTCCGGAGTTTACAGAGGGTTGTGTGAAACACACAGGGGGAAAAAGAAAAGCTATTTAGTGGCAGTTCTCCAGGTGAAAAGTTCTTGTTAGTAAGAAAGATCAGAGCAGAATAGCCAGACTGGTTCAAGCTGACAGGAAGGTGACGGTAACTCAAGTAACCATGCGTTACAACAGTGCCATGCAGAAGAGCATCTCTGAGTGCACAGCATGTCGAACCTTGAAGAGGATAGACTATAGCAGCAGAAGATCAAGAACATACACTCAGTGGCCGCTCTCTTAGGTACAGGAGGTACCTAATAAAGTGGCCACCAATCTTATACTCATACAGTCTATGTTCAAAGTTCAAACTACATTTATTATACTATATACAGACTTGAGATTTGTCTCCTTGCAGGCAGTCACAAAATAAAGAAGCCCAATAGAACCCATTAAAAAAGAAGACTCTCATAGACCCAATATGCAAAACAAAAGAAAAAAAATTCTGCAAACAATAAAACGTAAGCAAATAACATTCAGAACTAAAATTCACAAAAGTGAGTTCACACTTTTGAAGGGGTGTGAAGGCGGCCAATATCGTAGCCCTTTCAGGACCCTATTAGTTGCAGACCACTGCCTCAGTTCAGTGTAGAGATGAGTAAATCTCACCGAGTAGTGAGCTGAACACCTACCCGTCACTCACCTTTGGCCCTGACACCCTATCATTTTCAATCTGGCCAGTTGCTCAAGTTGTTCAAACTTTGGCCCATTCCTGACTCTCAGACCTGGGCCGTGCCACATTGATATGCTCTCGATTTGGGCCTCAACACCTCGATTCTTCCCGTACCCAATCTTTCCAATCTTGCCTAGTGTTTAAATTAGTCAAACATTGCCCTGTTCCTTGCTCTCAGGTCCTGGTCCTGCCACCTTGACTCTGCCACTCCAAGACTGCTCCAGCAATGACCATACAGGGCTCATTCTCACTCTCGAGCCTGGGCCCTACCACCTCGATTTGGCCCATACACACCACGTCATACTACATCTTTGAGACTTCACACTGCAAAAATGGCAAGTCATTCAGGCAGTTCAAAAGCTCAGAAGTTAAAGGCTGTTGATTGCAGTTGTTGTTTACCAGAAAAAGAATGATTAATAAAGAAGTTAGTAGTTCTGTTTGCTGCCAGTCACATGAAAATTTATTTCATATACTGTGATGCAAGAAGAAAACAATAGACAATAGACAATAGGTGCAGAAGTAGACCATGCAGCCCTTTGAGCCTGTACCACCATTTTGAGATCATGGCTGATCATCTACTATCAATACCCGGTTCCTGCCTTGTCCCCATATCCCTTGATTCCCCTATCCATAAGATACCTATCTAGCTCCTTCTTGTAGGCATCCAGAGAATTGGCCTCCACTGCCTTCCGAGGCAGTGCATTCCAGACCCCCACAACTCTCTGGGAGAAGAAGTTTTTCCTTAACTCTGTCCTAAATGACCTACCCTTTATTCTCAAACCATGCCCTCTGGTACTGGACTCTCCCAGCATCCGGAACATATTTCCTGCCTCTATCTTGTCCAATCCCTTAATAATCTTATATGTTGTAATCAGATCCCCTCTCAATTTCCTTAATTCCAGCATGTACAAGCCCAGTCTCTCAAACCTCTCTGCGTAAGACAGTCCTGACATCCCAGGAATTAACCTTGTGCCTTGCAACATCTCAGAATTTACAATGCTTTTTAATGGACAATAAGACTAACCAAAGGTGTATGTAGACAAGTGTCCTCCAATTTTTCACCTCCTTTGTTTATTTGTCTTTTGTCCTTTTGTTCACCTCAGTCAGTGGACTTTGCAGAAAATTCCGTGTTTTAATCATTCTTGGAGTAAGTAGATTGACTTTGTCCTACATTGGATTAGAAAGTGATTATCTAGAAATGCAATTGTATTCCAAATTTTATTTGTTTTGATGTTGTCAAAAATATAACATTTAAAATTAACTATTTTAAAAAGAAGTCTTGCTTTGTCTCTCTTTATTAAGCCAGACATTCTTTCCCATTATTTCTCTTTCTCTGTCAGATTTAAGATTAAATTCACCCACTTTATAATCCCCACTTATTCAATTCTCTTCTAACGTTATAATCAAAAACAAGTCTAAATACTTTCAGAGTTTGTTAAAAGCTCTGCCATGACAGAGTTAAATTTCTTTTTCATGTCAAATGGAAGAAAAAGTAAGCCATTTAGAATACAGGCATTTAGGAACAAGTTAATGTTTTCCCCTTTTCTTTATATCTGACCTGCTCTTTGATAAAGAGAAGACTCAGCATGCGTTACTGTTATTATTGCTATGGCCTTTATCATTGCATTGAAGTTCTGTGCTGAATCTGCCAATTTATTTTTGCAATAATATAAAGTAGATTCTGGTTAATTGGTCAATCAGTTAATAGGCACAGTCACTTATTTGATATAACTCTTAAATACTCCATGCTTAGAACAAACAGTTTTTAAGTAGCATCCATTGATTGAGTTTGTGTTGACAAACTCTGTCACTGATTGTTGACTAGCAATAAGCAGGAAGACAATTTAGAATTGTTTCACTCATTCAGTTTCAAGCATTCAGGCTTGGAAATGTCAGAAATAGACAGAAGTGAAAATCAAATGATTTCACTACTTCAGCAAGTTCGGAAGAATGGGAAATTTGAAAGTATCGGCAATTATCTTAAATGTTACAATGAAAATGAAGACTTAGAGGATGCAATCATAGGAAGCATTGTATGAAGGCAGTCCATTATTTGCACTTGGTATCTTCAATAATTTTGTTCATTCACAGTCAATCAATAAAAACATGGGAGTGAGTTGGTTGTCATAACCGACAATGACAGTGAAACATGTACAGAAGAGTTTATAAAGTGGAAAAATATTGCACAGGGACAGTTTCACTCCTTCAACTTTGAAAGTCCAGGTTCAGTGGTATGAGTAGTCAACACAAACTGGGGTATTCTTTGGTTTCGGTGGATAACCATATCCATTTCCATGCCTTATCATGTCCTTCGTGCTCCATGAAGTGTTGCAGAGCCGTGTTTTTGGATGTTGGATCTTACTGTTGATCTCATCTGCCCTGTCCACCAGAGCTAACTTCACATGTTAAGACAAGTGTGTCCCTGTATGAGGCCCATCAGCCACCCTCAAGTGGTTATCCCGTTTGTCAAAGCAGTGTATTGGGGTGAGGCTGTTGTCACATGCAAACAGCTATTTGGAGCTACAGATGAGAGCTGAGTATCTGGTGAATGAGCTGCCTGAGAATGGAGACAACAAACCCTTTCAACAGAGGTGCTACCCCTCCCTGGTCACCCCATACACAGTAGCATATTCCATCACTAGTTCTGAGGAGCTTTGTAGTACTGTAGTAGCATCAGCAGTGTTCTAATTTGTTCCATATGTCATTTAAGTACATAATGTGGTACACAGTTAAACAGTTGGTTGTCTTTTTATACCTTTTTTGATGATTCCCAAGAAACTTCAGCTAATTGGGGCAGTTGCTTAATAGGGCCAAAATGTATTTGCCTTGATGTATCCCAATTAACTGAAATCCACTGTATTTTCTAATTTTTCTTTCTTCCCATCTCTGTAAACTATGTAAATGTCTCCCCCCCCCCATATGATAGGTTTCTACCCACAATTAACAACAATAGTCCCTAAATGGGGGTCATTGCATTCATGGCATGTACCACCATCAAAATATTAACAAAAGTACAGCTGATTGAAACAATTGCCACAAATGCCATCACTGTTGAATGTTCTGTACCTGGTTCAGATTTTACTTAATGTGTACAGCAGAAATGTGCCCTAGACTTATCTAACTTTATAACCAATTCACATTTTCAATGAAATATTCTCCAAATTCTAGAGCAATTTCAGCAAGTGATTCATATGGCAGTCTCAGGGGCATCTCAAAGTCTGAAGCTTAATGAAGTTGCTTCTGAACATTTTTTTTTCACATATCACCCTTTTTGTATATCGTGTCAGAACAGTACAAAACTAAAAATGGTACAAGAAGGAAGGCTGAAAGACTGCCATTTTAAAAATAGATCCATCAACTGCTTTTCCATTCATATCCTTTCTCTAATTCAAGTTAGAGCTGTGGTTGCCTATGGTTTTGAAACACAATGGGAAATGCAGTATTGCCCACAGCCATCTCCCACTTTACTGAAAGTGGTACATTTTTTAGTACATTCTCATTATATACAAACAGACTGCAAAAACACATGTGACACTCATTGCAGATGCAGGTGATGGGCAGAAGAAAAGATGGGATAAGGGCTATGAGCATTCTCATTGTACTGCTCTCTAAAAGTCTGAGAACAGATGAAAGAATAAATTCAACATCTCGCAAAGAGAGGAAAGCTGTCAACAAGGCAATTTCTCTGAGAGTGAGACTGGTTGATCTGGCTGTACAGGAATGACTAAAATTTCAGCAATGGCAAGACAACCAATCTAAAAAGCTGAAATGCATTCCGAGAAGAACCTACAAAACATGAGTTAAAGGAACAATAAAAATTGCTGGATTCTGTTCCAGACAGCACAAAGTTAAAAAGTTCTTTTTTATTTCATTGCTGGTGGAGCCACAGAGAGGTATTAATAATTAGCAGCCTCTCTGCAACATGATCCAAGGTTTTTAATTTTCTTCCTCTACCTATCATATACATAAGATCATGCATTTTAACACACATCTGCCAAACTTCACTTTTCATATATATGTGCTAAATGTATAAACGCTGAGCAATAACATTTTTAAAAGGCAATTTCAACCACCTTGAATTTACAACCATATCCCAAGATGCAAACTTCTTTCACCAACCATAATTAACCAGTAGAAATGAAAATTGGATGATATAACCTAAAGGCTCAGAGGACTAAATGCACATGAAGACCTGTGCTACATGATGTACATTTTGTTATATTAAAGCATTAAAGCAAGCTTTTTGACATGGTGCAGGGACTCATTCCTGATGATGCTGTATCTCCAATGCTTCATTACACATTATCCAATATTTTAATTTATACAAGATGAATATGTACAATGTACTGTGTATGTTAATCAAAATGGCTTCTTTGGCTTGCTAGAGTAGGAATGCTTTTATGTTTGATGAGTGTTTTCTCTCGCAGTTGTTTAGCTTTGGAGTTGCTGATATGGGGATTGTATTCATTCGTTAACCAATGGGGAATGTTATTTTGTTTTGTGAGGCTGGGCGCTTGGGGGTTTTTGAGGTCTTTTCAGGGGAGGCGGGAAGGAGACGCTGAGGAAGGTGGACGTGCGCTGCACTGCTCGGTCGACCACCGGGGTGGTCCCAGGTGCGAGGATGTGGAGGTTGGAGGAAAGTGACGAGGGGTCGAATTGTTCGATGGTTGAGCTCCAACGATGTGCACTAAACTGACTGATCTTTGATAAGTTGGCGCCTTTTACTTTATTTTCTTTTCCTTCAAATATACTGTATTGCATAGTACTTTTTTAGTTTTAGTATAATCTTTATAGTGTATTCCATAACGGTATCTGGTGTGAGTTTGATGTTGTGTATGTACGCGTGGCATAAACTTGATTCTCACAGCACCTGCGTGTACGGGAGGTGGGGTTGGTGAGTGGCTGGATCTCCTTTTCCCCTAGACATATACCAGCCTGTTGGGTAAGTGTTATAAATATATACTCTATGATTAATATACATACACTGGAAAGTGGACAGTTCTCCCTGCTGGAAGCAAAAGATAAATAAATAATGGCGGACGAATTAAACAAACAGTTTGCCTCTCTCTTCATGGAAGAGGACACAATAAACTTCCATGAATGCTGGGGATCCAAATGCCCAATATAAAGAAGGCATTAAAGGAATTTAGCATGGTGAAAAAAATAATGCTGGAGAGATTATTGCTACTGAAAGCTGATAAGTTCCCTATGTCCAGTAAAATGAATTTCATAGTACAAAAAGAGCTAGCTAGGAAACAAAGTTCAAAGTAAATTTATTATCAGTACATATATGTCACCATACACTGCCCTGAGAGTCATTTTCCTGAGGGCATTCACAGTGAATGCAAAGGAACTCAATAGAATCAACGAGAAACCACATACAATACAGATGGACAACCAACCAATCTGCAAAAGACAACAAACTGTGCAAATGAAAAATGAAAAGAATAATAAATAAATAAGCAATAAATATTGAAAACATGAGTTGTAGAGTTCCTGAAAGTTGTGTTGTGGAATTAGTTCAGTGCTGGAGTGAGTGAAGTTATCTCTTCTAGTTGAAGAGCCTGATGGTTGAGGGGTAATAGGTAATTATGAACCTGGCGGGATGGGTCCTTAGGCTCCTGTCCCCCCTTCCTGATGGCAGAAGCAAGAAGAGAGCAAGCCCTGAATGGTGGGTTCCTTGATGATGGATGCTGTTTTCCTGCGACAGCACGTGTGCAGATGTTCTCAGTGGTAGAAAGGGCATTACCCATGATGGAAAGGGCTGTGCCTACTATTTTTTGTTGGCATTTCCATTCAAGGGCATTGTTGCTTTCATACTGGGTCATGATACAATCACAAACAAGAGGAAATCTGCAGATGCTGGAAATACATGCAACACATACAAAATGCTGGAGGAACTCAGTAGGCCAGGCACCATCTATGGAAAAAAGGATAGTTGACATCTTGGATAGGGTATTGGCCCAAAATGTTAACTGTACTTTTTTGCATAGATGCTGACTGGCCTGCTGAGTTCCTCCAGCATTTTGTGCAGAATGCAATCAGTCTGTATACTGTCTGCTGTGCATATGTGGATGTTTGTCAGAGTTTTAGATGACATGCTGAATCTTCACAAATTTCTAAGATAGTAGAGACACTGCCATACCTTCTTTTTAATGGCATTGGAGCTGTACTTAGCCTCACAGTTGTATAAAGCAGGTAGAGCAGGTAGAGTACACAGCCTTGTGGTGTGCAGTACTGATGGTGATTGTGGAGGAAATGTTGTTGACAATGCAAACTTGCTGAGGTCTGTAAGTGAGGAAATCCTGGATCTAGATTCACAAAGGGGTTTTGTGTCCTAGATCTTGGAGCTTATTGATGAGTTTTGAGGAGATAATAGTGTTGAATGCAGACTTGTAGTCAATGAAGTGCATCCTGATGTATGCATCTTCAGTATCCAGATGTTTCAAGGCTGAGTGACAAGCCAATGAAATGACATCTGTTGTGGACCTGCTGTGATGGGAAGCAAATTAAAGCGCTTCCATAGCTTGGCAAATTAAATCCAAGTCGCTCCTCAGCTAGTAGTTGATATGTTTTACCACCAATCTCTCAAAGCAGTTCATTACAGTGGATATAAGTAGAAGTCATTGAGGCAGGTTAACATGTTCTTCTAGAGCACCTGTGTTTATTTATTTATTGGTTCATTTAGAGAAACAACTAGGAATAAGCTCTTTGAACCATGCCGTTAGCAAGCCATCCAAAATTTAACACTAGCTTAATTATGGGATAATTTACAATTACAAATTAACCTTTGAGCCTGTATGCCTTTGGACTGTGGGAGGTAACTGGTCTTCTTCTTCTTTGGTTGTCCATCGGAATCCACTCCTTTAATGGTGAGATCTTTGATGACTATACAGTCCTATCCTGGACCCACAAGTTCTATTGCAGGTGGGACATGTATATGTGATAGTGGTGGTAGTGATGGCAACCATGGCTGTATTTCTCCTGGCTCTCTTCTGCTGTCTTCTGATTGTCCCTTCTATCTCCAGAATACAAACCACATCCCTACACAGCTGTTGCCAAGTTTTCCGGTCAGCAGCAACATCCTCCAGGTCCTCAGGTCTGATCTTGCACTTCCTTAAAGCGTTCTTCATCTGATCCTTATAGTGCTTATTCGGCCCTCCAACTGAGTGTCGACCATGATGTAGCTGGCTGTATAACTCTCTGTGGGGTAGCCGACATGGGGGCATCCTTATAATGGTATTGGCAAGGTCATTGCAAATGAGGAAACTGGAGCACTTGGAGGAAACCCATGTGTCCATGGGAGGATGTACAATCTCCTTATGGATGATGTCTGAATTGAACTTACAACTCCAACACAACAAGCAGTAATAGCGTCATGCCAAACAGTATGCTACTGTGACACCATGGTATAATTGATACCTGCCTGAAGCAGGGAGCTAACACAGAATGTCAAAGGGAGAGGTTAAAGATTACAATGCACACTCCAGCCAGTTGGTTAGCACAGGTTTTCAGTACTCAACCACGTTAGTACCTGGGCCAGGTAATTTCCATGAGTTTACCCTCCTGAAAGATGTTCTCTTATCAGCCTCAGATACTGAAATCACAGGGTCATCAGGGGCTGTGGCAGTTCATGAAAATGCATCAATATTCTGTCAGTCACAGCGAGGATAAAAGGCATTGAGCTTGTCTGGGAGTGCAACCTTGTCACAAATGTCGTTTTACTTTGTAGGAGGTGATAGCATTCAGTCGCTGCCTCAGCTGTTGAGCATCCTTCTGTCATTCCAGTTTGGTCCGAAAATGCCACTTTGTATGATTCAAGATTCCTTGAACATTACCCTATCCACAACATAAAGCAATCCTGTAGCCACTCCCCTCCTCCTGCAACCACCTCTTTGTTGCCCTTACCTCTGAATTCTTTCTCTTTACCTTCTGCCTGAATGCCAAGAGATCAGATTTCAATGAAATTCGGTCTAGCTGTGGAACAAAGAAGCATTTGTGATGGTAGTGTAGTAGTGGTTATAGATGCTCTAGCCCATAGGTATCAAACTCAAGGCCCATGGGCCATATCCGGCCCGGCGTACAATTATATCCGGCCCGCGAGATCATTTTAGATAGATCTATTATTTTAATTATTAATGGCCCGGCGATATGAAGCCTATGATTGTAAGTTAATACCAATCATAAAAATAATGCTTGCTCAGCCGTCTTCTTCATAAGAAACGGAATTTGTGAAGTGAAACACTTTGTAGTTATAGCAGAGACTAAGACACATGAGAACAGGCTGAAAAAACGGAGGCAATGAAAGCTGCGTTCACACGTGCCCGACTGATCCGGCCCGTACGAAGCTGCATTTTGCCCAATCCGGCCCGTGACCTAAAATGAGCTTGACACCCCTGCTCTAGCCTAACAGTGGTAGTAAGAAGAACTCAAGAATCAATCATAAAAGAAATGGTAACACTGCTATTTTGTATTATTGGTAGTACGCAGTTATGATGATTTTTTAAAGATTTACTTTTCAAAAATCTCCAGGACACTTTTAGGCATGGAAGTGATAGAACAGATGATGGAATAAATATCTTGAATTTTAAATTGTCAGAAGGCCTTTGTTAGAATCTCAGAGAAAAGATAAAAATAAAGTACATGGGGTTGGGTAACATATGGACATGGACTGAGAATTGATTGGCCGACAGGAAGCAAACAGTAGGAATATATGGTTTCATTAGGCAGGTCGAGCCTGGAAGAATAAGAAGGGATTTAAGTAGATACAACGCTTCTAATCTCACAGGATAAATACAGGGATTTTTGAATTTTCCCCGCTCATTTATCTAGCATCAAGGGTCACAAAATCAGGATACTAAGTAAGATACTTAGAACAAAGATTTTTTTTTCAGTCAGAGGGTGCTGGCCTTCATAATTTACTACTGCTGATGATTGTAGGAGTCAAGTTTTTGTGGATGATAAATACATTTATACCTCCTATGCCTAATAAAGTGGCTACTGAGTGTATGTCCGTGTTCTGTTGCTGTAGCCATTGACTTCAAGGTTTGAGGTGTTGTGCATTTGGAGATGCTCTTCTGCACACACTATTGTAACACATGGTTAGTTGAGTTCCTGTCAGCTTGAATCAGTCTGGCCATTCTCCTCTGACCTCTCTCATTAACAGGGCACTTTCTCCCACAGAACTGCTACTCCTGGAAGATTTTTGTTTTCTACTTCATTCTCTTTAAAATCTAGAGACTGTTTTCAGCAAAAATCCCAGGAGATCAGCAGTTTTTGAGATACTCAAACCACCTTGTCTGACACCAATAATCATCCCACGGTCAAAGTCACTTGGATCACATTTCTTCCCCACACTGATATTTAGTCTGAACAGCAACTGAACAGTTTGACCATGTCTGCATGCTTTTATGCACTGAGTTGCTACCACATGATTGGCTTTTAGATATTTGCATTAATGAGTGGATGTACAAGTGTACCTAATAAAGTAGCCACTGCTAAAGCCATCAGTGACCAATGGGTACTACAGCAATTAGTGCATTGCAATGCATTTAGCTTTTCATCCTATAGATCACTGATCTAAGTAGGAAAACTAAATGCACACATTGCAATGAAACTATGAGTTGTGAAGGGAATGCAAAAAATCTTCAAGCCAATTTGGGCAACACATGGTGCATTCTTAGAGCAGGTTAAAAGGTCGGCACACCATCATGTGCTAATGGGCCTGTACTGTGCTCTAATGTTCTACAATTGGGCAAGTATGAAGTTATGCATTCTGGTAGAAGAAATAGGTATTATTTATTTAAAAACATCCAAATTGAGTAGGAATTAGAGAGGAA
The DNA here is from genome assembly GCF_030144855.1 of Hypanus sabinus. NCBI lineage: Eukaryota > Metazoa > Chordata > Chondrichthyes > Myliobatiformes > Dasyatidae > Hypanus > Hypanus sabinus. The sequence goes on along the minus strand of NC_082719.1, from coordinate 39,970,214 downwards.
ACAGAGAAGAAATGGACTAAGAAATGTTCCACTTCTCATGAGACAGAAGGCAGAATAAAATTATCATCACAGCACCTTTTATAACCAGTCAAAAGAGAAATCATTCAGCTTGACTAGTTCAGCCAGATGGTGAAAGGTTGGTGGTGCCTACAGTGTGGTTAGGCTGTCAACGACTGTAAAGAAAATGATAGTTTGAAGATAACTGATGGCATTGTAGTCCGGAGGAAGTGAGGAGGAGATTTTTTGAGAGATGGCCTCTGGAGGATTGCTTATCAAACAACTGTAAAACCCTGAAAACTAATTTATTGAAAATGTAAATGAACTTTTTTTCATCCGCTCATCAATTATTAAATAGCCTTTAATTCTCTCAGGTTATTCTGATGGAGTGAGTCCAGTGCATTCATATTTGTATATTAGACCATAAGACCATCAGATATAGGAGCAGAAGTAGGCTATTCGACCCATCATGTCTGCTCCGCCATTCAATCATGGGCTGATCCAATTCTTCCAGACATCCCCACTCCTCTGCCTTCTCCCCATAGCCTTTGATTCCCAGGCTAATCAAGAACCTATCTATCTCTGCCTTAAGTATACCCAGTGACTTAACCTCCACAGCCGCTCGTGGCAAACAAATTCCACAGATTTACCACCCTCTTACTAGCATATTGGCCCACTGTGTTTGCACAGCCTTAGGTGCTGTATGGAAATATAAAATCTATGATGTACCATCACTCCTCCACCACCATCCCCTCAGCTCTTGATGGCAAAATGGTTAAATGGAAAATTGAAATATGATGCCTGCAAAACCAGACCGTAATGCAGCACCAAACCGTTAACTTCTATGTTTTAACATGCTGGGAAAGGGAATTTCCAGGGTTTCCAGGGCTCCTCTGAAGCAGCCCAGTGGAGTGCTTTCAACTTAAATATCCTAACAAGGCAAAAAATCCAACATTATTTTGCTTTGCAGATTTAACTCTGACCAGCCAGATTACTGTGGTTGAGAAGCAGACTTGCAATGCATGATATTGATGGCAGGTAGAGGCTTCCTATCAGTGAGTGCAATGTGCTGACATCACACGCACAGATGGAAAACTCAGTGGAATTGAAAACTTCTGTCAAGAAGAGGTAAGTGCTTCCATATTATTGCTTGGGGCTTGTGGAGAATACATGTTTCCACCCACCTCCCCAAACTTTCTTTCTTCCCATTGAACTCCACCGCACAAAGACACTGCGGCCAGGAACTGGCTCTTCACTGGGTTGGACTGAAAATCTGACTCCTCAATGTACAGCAAGGGTCAGGAATTGGACAGGATTTAGATTTGGACCTTGCTTTCCAAAACTGCTGCAGGACCTTAAATGGGAATGTGTCATACAAAGTGCTCCACAGCCAACTGAGATAATCAGGCTGATTTATAGAGAGGATTCTGATAAAGAGAAAAGTGAATATTGCAGAGTTCCAACAGTTCAGAATAGGGTTAATCTGGGCATCACATCTGTACAGTAGCTCTGCAAATTATCTCACCACATTTCCCCTCCAAACAAATCAATACTCTTTGCGTAAACAAGTCTCCACTCTTAAAGGAGGGTCATCAATCACAGTGGAAAACAATGGGCTTCACAGTCTGGATTGTTCACCTTTTGTGATGCCTACCCAATGAGAGATGATAGTCACATAAGGAATCCACACTGGAATATTGATACAATGGTTAGTTTTCTACCCAAGCAGTGAAGATAAATTATAATCCCACCAATGCTTTCTCATTCAGAAATGGTGTAGATCTATCATAGTCAGAGCTACAACACAATTTTGGATGGTTCCAAATTCTTAAAAAGAAAGCCCATTACATTAGGAAAGGTGATATGCTACCAACTTCAAATGCCAAACTTATTCTTTGTTTAATGAATTGCCATACATTTTTTGTTATGTACTAGCATCAAGATTGTTCAAAGTAATGCATAAACAAACAAACAATCATTTTTGTTTACAAGTGACTGTCATGCCAAAAGAAATAATATAATACAGAAAATCGCAAAATACAAAAAGGGACAGGATTACATTTCAAAAAAGGCAAAACTGAAAAGATCTGTCAGAATTTTGTTTAGTTTTGTGACAATCCAGACCACAAACTATTGTATGCAAAACTATTTAATAGTATGTATAGAACTAGATAATTGTGATGCAGAAACAGGGTCCCCATGTTGCTATAAGCAGCACCATAATAAACTGTTTGCAATAAATAGAAACGTAAAATGTCCTAGTGCTGTAAGTTATATCTTTAAATATTTCTTTCTTATACCACTTCATGGTTGATGCACCTCATCCAAAATCACCAATAAAATAATATTCCAAGTGTTCTGAGGCCCAATTTGGCTGTCAGTTCTGCAACAAATACCTTCTCTGATACACTTTGTGTTTGAGTTTCACAGATGCCTGTATCTCTGTTACACCTGAAGCTGAATAATGATAACATGAAGAATTCCCACTTTCAACTGCTTTTCATGATGGAACTCTTTGGTGCTTTTTGTGACAGGAGTTGCATTGTGTATTCATCAGTGAGAGATCAGTGATTCAACACACTGTGTGACAGATAAGATCCAAATGTACTGTTTATCTAGAACCATATTACTTGTAAGTTCTTGGTAGCATTTTTATGTACACCTATGCAGCATGACTAATTTCTGCATTATTTTCATAATTCCATGGCTTGAAATGTTGAACAAATGTTGTGCTGTCAAGTAACTAATTTAAAACTCACAGCAAGCACAGAGATTATTTTATTGTGAGCAAATATGGCCATGAGGATTGTGAAATGTTTGTGTCTTTAAATAGCATACTTATTGCCATATCAGTTGTTAGATAGTTAGAAATATAGTATTTCTCCCATCTTTCTATAAACACTTTTACACACACACACGCACATGCACACGCACACGCACACAGGGACAAGTGTGAAGTGAATGTTAGCTCTTCAGGGAGAATGAAGTTTATAGCTTCATAGCTCCCTCAAAAGTCAACTGAGATAGGCAAAGTAGTGCAAAAGGCATATGGCAGGGTTGGAGTCAGGATATCATGTTACAAAGTATTGGTGAGATTCAGATTCAGATTTATTTATTTACCACATGTACTATATATCAAAATGTACAATGAAATGTGTCATTTGCATTCACAACCAACACAACTTGAGGATGTGCTGGGGGCATCACTTCACATCACAAGTCCTAATTGGTACATGTGTGTGTGTGTGTGTGTGTGTGTGTGTGTGTGTGTGTGTGTGTGTGTGTGTGTGTGTGTGTGTGTGTGTGTGTGTGTGTGTGTTTATATAGAAGGGAGAAATATCACATTTCTAAGTGGGGAGTGATCTGCCCTGTCAAACCACAAGTCCAAACAATGAAAGTAGATACCTATCTAGTCTATTAAACTCATTTATAGCCATAGAGTAATGGATTTGTGCAGCATTGAAAGAGGCCCTTTGGCCCTTCCACCTATGCCAACCATCATGGCCATCCATACTGATCTCGCTTGCCTACATTAATTCCATATCTCTCCATGTCCTGCTCATGCAAGTATCTGTCCAGATGTTTCTTAAATGCTGTTATGGTTGCTGCCTCCACAACCTCCTCTGGCAGGTCATTTAAGTACCAGCTACTATTTCTACGAAAATTTACCCCTCAGATCCATTTTAACTTTAACCTTTGGCCTCAGTTTTTTGATACCCCTACCATAGGAAGCAGGGTCTGGCTGTTTACCTTTCTATGCCTCTCATAATTTTTTATAACTCTAGCATTTTTTCTTCGCTTCTTATTTCCAGGAAAAACAGACCCAACCTATTCAAAGTAACACCCACACACAATGCTGAAGGAACTCAGCAGGTCAGTCAACATTTATGGAGAGAAATGAAGAGCTGACATTTCAGGCTGAGACGCATCTAAGTCCCACTTAAGTGAGGAGTGGAAGTTCAGTATCCCTTCTGCCCTTCTTCTAGATTTGCACCCAAGTGGTCAACATGAAAGAATTATGCACATGGGATTCCTAAACAAAATCCTAAAAGGTTCCACAGAAGCACCTCCCTCTCATTCTCTGTCTTTTCCTCCCTCTTGTAATTTCTGACAAGCTTACTCACAATAGAAGTTTGGTTGCAAGAACAGGAAAACAGATTATTATCTGAATGGTGGCCGATTAGGAAAAGGGGAGGTGCGACGAGACCTGGGTGTCATTGTACACCAGTCATTGAAGGTGGGCATGCAGGTACAGCAGGCGGTGAAAAAGACAAATGGTATGCTGGCATTCATAGCAAAAGGATTTGAGTACAGGAGCAAGGAGGTTCTATTGCAGTTGTAGGTGTGGTATCACCAAGGCCTTGTAGAGTATTGTGTGCAGTTTTGGTCTCCTAATCTGAGGAAAGACATTCTTGCCATACAGGGAGTACAAAGAAGGTTCACCAGATTGATTCCTGGGATGGCAGGACTTTTACATGAAGAAAGACTAGATCGACTAGGCTTGTACTCACTGGAATTTAGAAGATTGAGGGATGATCTTATTGAAACGTATAAAATTCTAAAGGGATTGGACAGGCTAGATGCAGGAAGATTGTTTCTGATGTTGGGGAAGTCCAGAACGAGGGGTCACAGTTTAAGGATAAAGGGGAAGCCTTTTAGGACCGAGATGAGGAAAAACTTCTTCACACAGAGAGTGGTGAATCTGTGGAATTTTCTGCCACAGTAAACAGTTGAGGCCGGTTCATTGGCTATATTTAAGAGGAAGTTAGATATGGTCCTTGTGGCTAAAGGGATCAGGGGGTATGGAGAGAAAGCAGATACAGCTTTCTCAGTTGGATGATTAGCCATGATCATACTGAATGGCGGTGCAGGCTCGAAGTGCTGAATAGCCTACAACTGCACCTATTTTCTATGTTTCAATGTTTCTATGAAGTAAGAGATTGTAATTAGATTCTGCCATTGAAATTGGCAAGACTATTGCATTATCCTGTCCTTGCTGGATTTTCCCTTCAATGTTCCATAGCTCCCTCCTTTGATTAGCACAATGTTTTAATGTGATATCAAACAGGGTTAAATTCCTGCTGCTGTCTGCAAGGAGCTTGTACTCCTTTCCTGTCTTTGAGGGTTTCCTCCCACATTTCAAAGGCAAATGGGTTAGGCTTAGTAAATTAGTAAGGCATGCAATGTTAGTGCTGGAAAATAATGTGTTGGTCACTGATGCAAACGATGCCGTTCACTGCATGTTTTGATCTGCATGTGGCAAATAAAGAGTAAAAATTAGGAATGTCTTTTGACTTACAGGAAACTCTGTATTAGCAATGCATATGTATGGCTAAGATGGAAGTTACTCCAGCTTTCAGATTTATACTTTCATATTATTTTTACATCTTTTCTTATGCCCAACACTGCGTTATACTTTTTTTCTGATATTTTAATCGTTCAATGCCTTGGTTTAACCAGGTTTGCAGTTGTACAGAATACATCACAATCCTTTAACAGCTCTGCTATCAATAGCACCAACATTAACAGTACTATAAAATATACAGATTTTCACCCTTAGCTTACAAACACAGTTTAGTAAGATCCAAAAATACCCTTGAATATTACTTCTTGCATACATGCTGGCAGTGTGAACTATTGAGATATTTAGTACACCTGTGGCCCTTTCATCATCACAGAAATTATTTTTCATAAACATGAGAAAATCTGCAGATGCTGGAAATCAAAAGCAATATACAAAATTCTGGAGGAGCTCAGCAGGTCAGGCAGCACCTATGGAATTGAATAAACAGTCAAAGTTTTGGGCTGAGACCCTGTCCTAAAGCTATTGATATGGTAACATAAGTACTTTAGATACATTGATTTGTTATTACATTTGCTCTTGCATAATTGAATAAGGGGAATTAAGTATAAGCTCAAGTTTAATTATCATTCAACCATACATGAGGCCCTCTATTTGTTGGTGTCAACCATGGATATTGCATCCTAGATGTCCAAGTGATACGCAAATTAGTACACAAGCCAGGACAGTACAATATGGAGAGCAAGCCATTGTCCATGAAGCAGACTCTGTCTCACCATGCAGCTGATGAGAAAAAAGAAGAGCAGAGACTGATACAATTTGGTACCAGCAATGTCACAGGAGTGGCTGATCAGTGTTGAACTCAAAGTAGGACCGCCTTAGGGACTCTAGCTGCAGATTTTACCTTGGGCCTTACTCCTGAAGCCTTTTCTATTAGTACGTAAAGCTGCAAGGCAGAGGAGGATTGAGATCAGAGCTTTCCTTTTCTGAGATGAGCTGCCAACCATGGTTGATGAGCCCCATCTGCCCAAAGTGACTGGTTTTAATGTATCAGTAAACTGTTTTTGCCCCTTTTCCTGTCAGTAGAAGGTTCTGCTGGGCTTAGTAGCTAAACTACATGTGAAGGACAGGACCTGGACTTGGTTGTCAAAGGCTGCTTGAGATGCACGCCATTGGGAGCATTAATAGATAGTGGGAACTTATCCCAACCATCACCATGACTATAGCAACCTTAAGGAACCATACATGAATACCCATGAATGCAGCAAAATGAAACAGTGTCCTTCTGGGGCCAGGTTGTAAAAACACAATACCAACAGCCATACACAGCACAAGGTACATATAGCACACATACAATATCAGGTAATATACAGTCACACAAAAATATATGTAGTCCAAGTCCCTGAGTGGCACGTCTTGTAAAGTGATGTGCATGGTTGTTACCTGCAAGAACAAGCATTTCTGAACAGTTCACAGACAAATGTATGCATGCAATCCAGCTTGTTATTCCACTGATCGAACACAGGAGGGCAGTACCGACAGAAGGGGCCAGACCCCCTACCCAGCATGAATGTCATGCTACATTGCCTTTGGCATCTCCTCCCCTGGACTGCTGCAGCAGGCAAGCTCACTACTTGAAGCCTAGTACTATCTACCACCAAGGTCATACAACTCCCTCACCATCTGTCTCATCAATAAATAAAGGAAACAGCCTTGCAGCATTTTACATTACCAATGCCAAAAAGGATTTTGGGATTGCAGGAGAAACATCTAAGGCTGTTAGACTGCACACCAACATCGTGCACTGATTTCGATGCCTTCCTGTAGCAGGAAGTACCACGGTCTGCACCGTTCAGCTCATCTGCCAACAAGCAGCTTGCTGCTGGAGTAGATCTGCAGTACTTGAAGTTCTTAATGTCCAGCATTGTCTTGCGATCGCAAACTAGACTGGCTGAAATAACTTTCATCAGGAAAATATGCCTCGCATCCAGTGTAACTGATGGCCAGTTCTGCCATTTTTATAGCTCTTCAGAAGTAGAAAGTTCCAGCAAATGCATCAGTGTACATAATAATCAGAAGAGAAGTATGTTTACCTCCCATACTAGGGCTCCTTAAGTTCCACTCTTATTATGAACAAAGATGAAAAGCTCATGAACATCTCTGGTAATGTCTGCGGCAAGAATATGCAGTTTTAACAAATTTTAATAAATGGTCTACCGATGAGACAATTACATTTGTCTGGATATTGCCAGCTTTCTTTTCTGTGCTGTGTGGTACAGAACAGCACAGAATTGTTGAAGGAGTAGTGAACCACGTTCTCTAATCAATAGGGTAGTTTAATAGATATTGGATTATACAAAACAGAGAGCTAGTAATGCCAGTCTTTGTTCAACATTGACTTGAGCACAGCCGTTCCAGATTAGCTGTACACATTTAGCTTTCACGTCTTGTGATAACCATTTTTGGGAAATCTGTAGACAAAGCTGCAAAGAAACTTCTCCCAGTATGCAGTCCCCTTCCTTATACATGAAAAGTGTTTTAAAAAGAAACTCAATTACTTGCAAGGTTATCAGTGACTGAGCAGGAGTTATTGAAGCATAGTGACAACACATTAAAACATATTTAGAAGCCATCAAATATGCCCTGTGAATAAGAGACAAGAGACTTTTAAAGACTCTGCTGCAAGCTTATGGTAAGAATGAGGACAGTGCCCACCGAGTTGAGCAATGAACTGAGACTGTGTGGGTGTGTATGAGAAGGAAAAGGAGCTGAAAGCCCCAGTCACCACAGGCAGTTTCAGTTTACTTTTTATTAGTGCACTTAGATTGGAGACTGTATCTGTGGGGACAGTGCTTCATTAAAAAAAATAATTGGTTAGAGAAATCTAGCCCTTGCAATAGACTACTACACGCAGAGACCAGGGAGTCAAAGATCAATTGAGGTCTGAGGATACATTTTCTGAGATCCCCACTAGCTCAAACAAGCTTTGGTTTGTTCTATTTTCTTAAGATTCATCCCATCTTGTAGAACAAAATAAAAATTCCTATAATGGAAATATGTCTATAATTTGTCCTTAATTTGAATATGCAGAAACCTAACAGAGATTTTGTTTCAGTTTTGTTCTGTATTCCTTCCTGCAAAAATTGTGTATAAGTTATGCTTCATCTTTTCCATTGTAAATGCTTCATATATTCTATGTCCTGTGATACTGCTGCAAGCTTTCCTTGCACCTCTGCATACACGTATTCGTGCATACAACTGGAGACATTGAAAAGATTGACATAACTCAATCAATTAATATTAGTCTTATTGATTATTGATATTGTCCTTTTTTGTCTTCAAAGACACTTCTTTGCTGAACGTTTTTCCCATTTTTTGTCTTCTGTTTCATATTTCTCCCATTAGTATTATTTGTTTATCCTTGTGTTCTGAATCTCACTATCTGGGCCACTGAATCACCATATTGTAACCTATAGAACAGCAGCAGCATTTTCATAAAACCTACTTGCAAATTAACTACCTGAAAGTTACACTGATGTACTATTTAAGTTATAAATGCCTCAAATACAATTAGGCATGTGAATAAGCATGAATATCCCAATCCAGCAGAAGAACAATGAGGGTAGATATAGAGACAGTGGATTCAGTAGCTACTACCTGCAGATTGGAGGGCATCAAATATAATCCCTGGTTCAAGAAGAGGGCCAGTAATAGGGAAAATGCGGGAATCTTTAAAAAAAAATGTGATGCTGAGGTATTAAAAATAATTAAGTGCTTGAGCAGAATCAATATAAATTCATGAAAAGGAAATCATTTCCTTTTCAGAGATTCTTGATAAAATCATACAGAGATAGTTGGTGAATAACAGAGGAGCTGGAGTGGCCAAGATGGTGCTAGTGAATCATGGTGTCGTGTTGCAGATTGCTTGCAAAACTTACAAATATATCTCTTGTTAATTAATCTCACTGCAATCTGCACCCTGTAATTTCCCTTTAAGCAACATCCTTTTGAAATGCCTTAATGAACTATTGATTTTACGATCTTCTGAAGGACTTGGTGGACTTAACTCTCAAGCACCAAGACACGGCACCTTTAAGTGGATGAAGGTACATCACTATAATTGGAACATAGAGAGGAGGGGGAGGAATCTAAGCCAGGCTGAAACAGCGAGGAATAACGCTCCCTCTACCCAGCATCTTGTTAGCAAATGTACAGTGTTGGAGAACAAAACTGAAGACCTAAGGGCAAGATCAAAGAGAAATAAGGAATTGCTATTTTCTGTGTTTCACAGAAACCTGGCTTACCCTGGACATGCCAGATATGCCAGTAAAACCTGAAGGCAACATGATACACCAGATGGACCAGACTGCTGATTCAGAGAAGGTGAAAGGGGGATGGGAGTGTCTGTGTTTCATGATAAACTCTTCGTGTTGGTCAGAAGCAACAGTCTTGTGACAAGCAGTGGCTAAAGAGCAAGGCTCCAGAGATAAAGCCAACAAATAGGTGGTTGCAGTAGACAGAGGAGCTGCTATGGGATTCTTTGAGTTGGTAGACTTGGTTGTGCTTGAACATTCATCAGGGAATCTGAACTAATGCAACACAGTTATCACGGACTTTATAAAAATGATCATAGATGAGTGTGCCCCCACAAAATCATTCAGATTTTCCCTAACCAGAAGCCTTGAATGAACTATGAGATCCACAATCAACTGAGCACCAAATTAGTGGTTTTCAGGTTTGGTGACCAAGTTGAATATAAAAGGTCCAGGTACGACCTTTAAAAAGCTACCTCACATGCAAAATGGCAAGTCCATACCAAATTTGGATCATTGAAGAATTCTCAACAGCTGTGGCAGGACTTGAATGCGATCACCTCCTGCAAGGTGAAACTAAGCAACAGAAGTGACAACAAGGCCTTGCTCCCAGATGAGGTCAATGCCTTTTGTGCTTGCTTTGACCATCAAAACATGGAGGCAACTTCATGAACTCAAACAGCCCCTGATGACTCTGTGATTTCAGTCTCTCAGGCCAACAAGACAGCATCCTTCAGGATTGGGCTCAGGCGAAGAACCTGGCCAGAGTACTAATAACCTGTGTCGATCAACTGGCTGGTGAGTTCACCAATATCATTAACCTCTCAATTTGGCATTTTGAGGTACCCACCTGTCTGAAGCAGGCTTCAATTATACAGGCAACTTAGAAGGACATGGTAACAGGTAGAATTTATATCCATTGTTATGAAGTACTTTGAGAGGTTGGTGTTGAAACATATCAACCCCTGCTTGACAAGCAACTGGGATTCATTCCAATTTGCCAACTGTCAAAACAGGTCCAAAGCAGATGCCAGTTCATTAGCTCTTCATTCAATTGTGGAGCATCTGGTCAGCAAAGATGCATACATCAGGATACTCTACTTTGACTACAAGTTGCCATTCAATACTTACATCCCTTCAAAACTAATCAATAAGCTTTAAGTCCTAGCTCCAATACCTCCCTGTGAAACTTGATCCTTGATTTCCTCACTTGCAAATCCCAGTCAGTTTGGATTGCCAACAGCATCTCCTCCACAGTCTCCCTCATCACATGTGCACCACAAGGCTGTGTGCTTAGCACCCTGCTCTACTCACTTTATACTTATGACTGTGAGGCAAAACACAGTATCAATGAGTATTTATATTTGGCAACAACACCACTATCATTGGCTGAATCAAAGGTGGTGATGAATCATCATGTAGGAGGGAGATTGAAAATCTGGCTGAGTGGTGCCACAGAAACAATTTCTCACTCATGCGGGCATGACCAAGGAGATCATTATTGTCTTCAGGAGCAGGCAACCGGAAGTCCCTAACCCAGTCCTCATCGGGAAATCTGAAGTAGAGACAGTCAGCAACTTTAAATTCCTTGGTGTTATCTTTTCAGAGGATCTGTCCTGCATCCAGCATGGAAATGCTATTACGAAGAAAGCACAGCAATGCCTCCACTTACTTAGACGTTTGCATAGATTTGACATGTCATCTAATACTTTGATAAACTTCTATAGATGTGTTGTGGAGCATATGTTAACTGGCTGTATTACAGCCTGGGTTGAAAACACCAATTTCCTTTTAGAGAAAAGCCTACAAGAAGTAGTGGATATGGCCCATCCATCACGGGTAAAGCCTATCACACTATTAAGTACATCCTCAAGGACTGCTGTCGCAATAAGCAAGCTAAGTGACAATGCAGCAACATGAAGGAATTCTTCCTCCTCTCTATTCAAAATGTACTGTCCTCTATTCTGAGGCTGTTCCCTCTGGTCCTAGGCTCAGTCACTATTGGAAACATCCTTTCCACATCCATTCTCTCCAGGTCTTTCAATATTCAATAGCTTTCAACGAGATCCCAATCATTTTTTAAAATTCCAGTGAACACAGACTCAGAGCCATCAAACACTCTACATACCTTTCATACCCTTCATTCCGGGAAACATTCTCAAGAACCTCCTCTGGATTCTCTCCAATGCCAGCACATATTTTCTTAGATAAGGTGCCCTAAACTGCTCATAGTTCTCCAAGTTTCATCTGAACAATGTCTTATAAAGCCTTAGCATTACAATCTTGCTTTTCTATTCTAGTCCTCTTGCAATGAATTGCAAGCATTGCATTTGTCTTCCTTACCACATGGAGAGGATACTTGGGAATTAGAGAGGAGACTTGAAGAGGGTACTGGTGAATTCCAAAAAGATTGGGTTCCACTGCTGGACTCCTCGTGACAACTGTATTGGCTCCTGTTATGCTGCAGATCTAACTTTGGTGCATGTCAGAACCCATGTACAAGTCAGATACCTACTGAAGTTTCAGTAGTTGGCAGTAAATCCAAACCGGCAAGCTTCGACCCATGTTTCTTCATTTCCAAAATTCAGTTCCATTGAAGTCAATTTTGTTTTGGAATTGGAAAATAATGCATGCAAGCTACAAGGTGTGCTTGTGGATATTTTAATAACACCTGTGTGCACTGATTTGTGTGTGCCGTTTGATTTAAATCTCTTTCAGATAACATGAATACATTTACTATAATTCTAATGAAACAAAACAGATGTAAAATGCACTTAAGCCGGCTTGTAAAATGGAAAGCAAGGCGTTGCTACAGACATCAGTTGACTTACTTTTTAACATTGTGGTATTGGATTATTACAAGTGAACAAATAAAAATTAAGTGAGTTATTGACACTTTGTCAAGGGAAATGATGCCAGTTAAATTCAATTGGAAGAATTACTAATGTTACATTTAATTTATCCTTACATTCAAGGAATGACTGAACTTGTTAGTGCCTATTCTATAAAGTACATTTAGTGGTCTGCTGAGAACTGAGGAAATGTTGAAAGTACATATGGTGCGTTTATTTAGAAAAAGGATTAAAGTCACAACAGGGCAACCAGAAACGGTGAGTTTAATCCCAGCAGTGTGAAAATTAATAGAAAACCTTCTAGGTGATCAATTAGAGCATGCAGGCTTAATAAGAACTCACCCAACAGGGCTTAAGAAAACAGAGGTCATATTTGACAAATGAGATTTAGTTTTTTTTTTGAAGGAATCACTTGAGTAATAGATCCTGAAGATACCCTGAAGTTACTTAATTGAATTGTCAAAAAAAAGCTATCAATAAAGTGCCATTTTCTGTTAAAATTAAAACTGGTGGTGTCAGGGTTGATATCTTGAGATTTATATCTGTGTGATTAATGGCCTGGAAGGAAAATGTAGTTTAAATTGACTGCTCTCAAGAGTCCTGTTACTTGTGTGATTTTCTGAGGTTCCCCTTCTGCTTATTCAGCTTATCAATAAGGAAATGTTCAAAGTTCTAAGTTCTAATTTGTAATCAAAATATGTATACCATGTTCAAATTTGAGATTTGTCTTCTTGCGAGAGCTCACAAGACAAAGAAGCACACTAGAGTTCCCAGAAAGCACACACAACAAAGACCACCACATATCCAATGTATAAAAGAGGACAAATCATGCTAACAGTAAAAGAAGTAAACAAATATTACACAGAACATGAACTGCAGAGTCCTCCAACATGAGTCCACAGCTGCAGAGCCAGTTCAGTGCACAGGCCAGTGAAGCCTGACCAAGAGCCTCATGACCATAGAGCAAAACTGCTCCTGAACTTGATAATGTGGCACCCAAGACTCCTGTGCCTCCTGCCCAATGAAGAGAGGGAGACTAATCAAATGCAGGCAGACATTGCTGAACACCTGTTCATTTCCTACTCACAAAATCAATTATTTCAATTTTGATTGACGTTTTACTCAACATGGAGTAATGGAGCTGTGCACGGGTTCATTTTCCACTGTCAGACCTTGACGTAGCATCTGCCCCGGCGTACCTGCACACTTGAGAGGCCAGTTCGCTGAATCCCTCAGAAGACTGCAAAAGATGTCAGTTCATTCAGATGGTTTATAACCATCTGAATTTTGGATTATTTAAAATTGAGACGTGGTGTAAAGTTGCTGGAAGATTAAATAGTCTGTGATGGGAAATGGGATTATTCACAGAGAATAAATAGCCATTTCCGTGACACCAGAGGCAGGTGGTGCAAATGGCAGGGCATTCAGACCATGACAGACCACGTCCACCCTACATGTCATTGCAGTGATGCCTCTCTTCCTGATAGGCTGAATATCTTTGACACTGGGTTTAATGCACAGAACAATGTGCATGCAAGCAAGGCCACCCTTACCCCTGAAGAGCAGGCACTCTGCCTGGCTGCAGCTGATGATAAGAAAGATCATAGACAAAGTCAACCCACGTAAAGCTGTGGGGCCTGATAACACACTTAGTTGGGCATTGAGGGAAGGGGCAGCCAGTGACAGAGGTTCTAAAAGACAACTTCACCATCTCATTGGAAAAGTCCACAATTAGCTCAGGCTTAAAGGTGCCTACCATCATCCTGGTGCCCAAGAGAGCAACTGTAACCTACCTCAACGACGACAGTCCAGTGAATAATAATGAAATGTTTTGAGTGACAGGTTATAGATCATAGTAAATCCCACCTTCCTGCTACATTGGACCCTTTCCAGTTCACACTTATCGCTTGAAAGCCCACTGATGATGCCATAGCCTCTATACCCCACTCCGTCCAGTCCTATCTAGAAAATGCTGTCTCATATACCAGGATGCTGATTATTGACTCCTGCTCACACTTAATATGATCATCCCTTAGAAAATTGGTAAGTAACCTGTCCTCGATGGGTCTCAACACCTCTCTCTGTAACTGGATTGTGGACTACTTGACAGAAAGGCCACAGTCAGTCCTTTTTTCCAGAAACACTTCTAGATCCATCACGCTGAGCTCCCCAGAGTTCTGTGCTCAGCCCACTGCTGTTCACGCTGCTGATGCATATTGCATTGCTATATCTAGTTCAAACCCAATCATCAAGTTCACTGGTGACACAACAGTGGTTGGTCTCATCAGCAAAGATGATTAGACAGTATATAGAAGGAAGAGAGGAGGTAGAGTGGCTGGTAGAATAGTGCAAGGACAACAACTTAAGTCGCAACATGGACAAGACCAGAATGCGGACTTTTGGAAAGTGTAGGTCGACAGTTCCTCACAGCATGTACATAGTTCCTCCATGGAGAGATATGTAGCACCAAGATTCTGTGAGCACACATAAAGTACTATCTCATGGTCCTCAACATCACCTCTCTGTTGAGAAAGCACAGCAGCTTCTCCACCTCCTGAGGAGATTGAGGCAAGTGAGGACCCCCACCATTTTAATGAATTTTACAAGATTATCATGAAGATATTCCTGTAAAAATGGTCCTGATCAGCTGCATTACCATCTGGTAAGGGAATTGCAAGGCATCTGACCACAAGTCCCAACAAAGCATCTTGAGGATCTGAGAGGATCATGTCTGCAACCCATGAGAGATATTTATCAGAAGCGCTGCATACACAAGACCATTAGCATTGTCAATGATCCCTCCCATCAGTCTAATTATCTCTTTGATCCCTGTTATTGGGCAGAAGGTGCTATGCATAGCATTAGGATAAGAACCATTAAGATAGGAAACGGCTTCTTCCCCCAGGCCATATGACAACTGAATTCCCCACCACCACTCAGATCTCATCACGTATGCCATTAGTGTTATAGTGTTTATTTTTTAACTTGTGTCATAAATGTGCCTTGTTACTTGTTAATTTATTTGTGGTAATATATTTTATATGTTATGTGAGTTATATGTACTGTATTGTCCATCTTGGTTTGGAGTAATTTTATTTGAATAACAATAAGCTGAACTTGAACTTCACAATAATTGGAAAGTGTGATACCAGTGCTTTTCAAAGCAGATGAATGCGTAGCTATGTAAATAGATAAACTGCATTTGACATGAAGTGCATCATAGAGCTATGGTAATATAATAGTGATATTTCAAAGCTAGTGTTTAGAGGGCAAGAACATTAATCCTGAAACATGGGTACAAAATTCACCAGTACAGTTAGGGAATTTAAATTCAATTGATTAAATAAATCTAGAACAGTAAGCTACTTACAATAATGTTGAACTCTTCAAAAACTCATCTGGTTCATTTATCTCTATGGAAAGATGGAAATCTGCCATTTTATCTCAGTTAGGCCTATGAAGTATTCCAAGCTTTTAACCATGCACTGAAATGATCTAATGGCCATGAATTTCAGGAAATAATTAGGGTCAAGTTTAAAATATCCTCATCACTTTGAAGGATTAAGTTTTTGAAAAAGAGATCATGCTTAAATGTAATTGGATCAAGGCACAATTATGCAAACGTGTGGACATCAGCGTGTTAGACCGGCGAAAGAGTTTAAAAAGAAGACAGTTTTATAGAGCGGGCACCAGGTGAACAGGTGTTGGAGTAGAGGGAGGTAGAGAAGGAGGGCATTGGCTCAACAGAGCTTCAGCAATAACAGGTTGAGGCGAGGTAAGTTACTTGTGAAGAATAGGAATAGGAAGTAAATCTGTGAAACCTGTGTTCTGTACTGGGTGTCAGATGTGGGATGTCTGGGAGACTCCCAGCTGCACGGACGGCCACATCTGCACCAGGTTCATTGAGCTGAAGCTCCTTCGGGACTGGGTTAGGGAACTAGAGATGCACCTCAATGACTCTCGTCTGGTCAGGGAAAGTGAGGAGGTGATAGAGAGGAGCTATAGGTAAGTAGTCACACCAAGGCCGCACGAGACAGATAAGTGGGTAACAGTCAGGAAAGGGAAGGGAAAGAATCAGCTACTAGACAGTACCTCTGTGGCTGTCCCCCTTAACAGTAAGTAATCCTGTTTGAGTGCTTTTGGGGTGCGATGACCTACCTGGGGGAAGCAACAGTGGCCGCGTCATTGGCACAGAGTCTGGCCCTGTGGCTCAGAAGGGTAAGGAAAGGAAGAGGATGGCAGCAGTGGTAGGGAACAATAGTTAGGGGGGCAGACAGGCAATTCTGTGGACACAGGAAAGAAACATGGATGGTAGTTTGCCTCCCAGGTGCTAGGGTCCCGGATGTTTCTGTTTGCGTCCACGATATCCTGAAGTGGGAAGGTGAACAGCCGGAGGTCGTGGTACATATTGGTACCAATGACATAGTTAGGAAAAGGGAGAAGGTCCTGAAAACAGACTACAGGGGGTTAGGAAGGAAGCTGAGAAGCAGGACCTCAAAGGAATAGAATGAGGCCGAGGATAAATGTGTGCCAGAGGGATTGGAGCAGGGGGCAGGAATTCAGATTTCTGGATTATTGGGACCTCTTTTATGGCAGGCAAGACTTGTACAAAAAGGGCAGGTTGCACTTGAATCCAAGTGGGAACAACATCCTGGCAGGAAGGTTTGCTAATGTTATTGAGGAGAGTTTAAACTAGAATAGTTGGGTGTGATAACTGAACTGAAGAGATGGAGGAAGGGGAAGTTGGCTCACAAATAGAGAAACCTTGTAGGCATTGCGAGAGGGAGGATAGGCAGGTAATAGAGAAGGGATGCACTCATACTGATAGTTTGAGATATGTCTATTTTAATGCAGAAGCATTATGAACAAAGTGGATGAGTTTAGAGTGTGCATTAGTAGTTGGAGCTATGATGTTGTGGCCATTTCTGAGACTTGGATGGCTCAGGGGCAGGAATGGCTACTTAGAGTGCCAGTTTTTAAATGTTTCAGAAAGGACAGGGAAGGAGGCAAAAGAGGTGGGGCTGTGGAACTGCTAATCAGAGATAGTGTCATGGCTGCAGAGAAGGAGGAGGTCATGGAGAGATTGTCTACTGTGTCCCTGTGGGTGAGAGTTTGAAACCGGAAGTGGTCAATAACTCTACTGTGTGTATTTTATAGACCACCTAACAGTAACACGGACATCAAGGAATAGATGGAGAGACAGATTCTGGAACAGTGTAGTAATAACAGGGTTGCCGTGATGGGGATCCCCAATATTGTTTGGCATCTCCATAGAGCGAAGGGTTTAAATGGGTTGGAGTTTATTAGGTATATTGAGGAATGTTTGCTGACATAGTATGTAGATAAGCCAGCAAGAAGAGAGGCTGTACTTGATCTGGTATTAGAAAATGAACCTGGTCAGGTCTCAGATCTCTCAGTGGGAGAGCATTTTGGAGATAGTGACCATAATTTTATCTCCTTTACCACAGTATTGGCTAGAGATAGGAACGGACAAGTTAGAAAAGCTTTTAATTGGAGTAAGGGGAAATATGAAGCTATCAGGCAGGAACTTGGAAGCATAAATTAGGAACAGATGTTCTCAGGGAAATGTACAGCAGAAATGTGGCAAATGTTCAGAGGATATTTGTGCGGTGTTCTGCATAGGTACATTCCAATGAGACAGGGAAAGGATGGTAGGGTACAG
Source organism: Hypanus sabinus (assembly GCF_030144855.1). Lineage (NCBI taxonomy): Eukaryota > Metazoa > Chordata > Chondrichthyes > Myliobatiformes > Dasyatidae > Hypanus > Hypanus sabinus. The sequence continues at coordinate 39,952,067 of NC_082719.1, read as the reverse complement.
GAACTGTGGTATACAAAGGCAGTCAAAAATCTAGTCAAGAAGTAAAGAAAAGCTTATGAAAGATTCAAAAAAGCAAGTAATGATAGAGATCTAGAAAACTATAAGGCTAGCAGGAAGGAGGTTAAGAATGAATTTAGGAGAGCCAGAAGGGGCAATGAGAAGGCGTTGGCGAGCAGGATTAAGGAAAACCCCAAGACATTCTACAAGTATGTGAAGAGCAAGAGGATAAGATGTGAGAGAATAGGACCAATCAAGTGTGGCAGTGGAAAAGTGTGTATGGGACTGTAGGAGGTACTTAATGAATACTTTGCTTCAGAATTCACTACTGAAATAGACCTTGGTGATTGTAGGGATGACTTACAGTGGATTGAAAAGCTTGGGCCTACAGACATTAAGAAAGAGGATGTACTGGAGGTTTTGGAATGCATCAAGTTGAATAAGTCACCGGGACCAGATGAGATATAACACAGGTTACCGTGCGAAGCGAGGGAGGAGATTGCTGAACTTCTGGCACCGTTTTTTGAATCAACAATGGGGACAGGCGAGGTTCCGGAGGATTGGACAGTTGCAGATGTTGTTCGCTTATTCAAGAAAGGGAGTAGAGATAGCCCAGGAAATTATAGGCCAGTGAGTCTTACTTCAGTGGTTGGTAAGTTGATGAAGAAGATCCTGAGAGGCAGGATTTATGAACATTTGGAGAGGCAGAATATGATTAGGAATAGTCAGCACGGCTTTGTCAAGGGCAGGTTATACCTTACGAGTCTGATTGAATATTTTGAGGATGTGACTAAACAGACTGATGAAGGTAGAGCTGTAGATCAAGTGTATATGGATTTCAGCAAGGCATTTGATAAGGTACCCCATGCAAGGCTTATTGAGAAAGTAAGGAGGCATGGGATCCAAGGAGACCTTGCTTTGTGGATCCAGAACTGGTTTTCCCACAGAAGGCAAAGAGTGGTTGTAGACAGGTCATATTTTGCATGGAGGTTGGTGACCAGTGGTGTAACTCAGGGATATTTTCTGGGACCCCTTCTCTTCATGATTTCACTTGGGGTACTGTGCTCAGTTCTAGTCACCTCACTACAGAAAGAATGTGGGAACTAGAAAGGCTGCAGAAGAGATCTACAAGGACATTGCCTGGATTGGGGAGCATGCCTTAAGAGAATAGGTTGAGTGAACTTGGCCTTCTTTCCTTGGAGCAACGGAGGATGAGGGGTGACGTGATAGAGGTGTATAAGATGATGAGAGGCACTGATCATGTGGATAGTCAGAGACTTTTTCCCAGCGCTGAAATGGCTAACATGAGAGGGCACAGTGTTAAAATGCTTGGATGTATGTACAGAGGACATGCCAGGGGTAAGTTTTTTACCCAGAGAGTGGTGAGTGCATGGATGGTGGTGGAGGGGGATACAATAGGGTCTTTTTAGAGACTCCTGGACAGGTACATTGAGCTTAGAAAAATAGGGGACTATGGGTAACCCTAGGTAATTTCTAAAGTATGTACATGTTCAGCACAGCATGGCGGGCCAAAGGGCCTGCATTGTGCCGTAGGTTTTCCACATGGAAGGTTAGTTAAGAAGGTTCAGTTGTTAGGTATTAATGCTGGAGTAATAAAATGGATTCAACAGTGGCTAGATGGGAGATGCCAGAGAGTAGTGGTGGATAATTGTTTATTGGGATGGAGGCCGGTGACTAGCGGGGTGCCTCAGGGATCTGTTTTGGGCCCAATGTTGTTTGTAATATACATAAATGATCTGGATGATGGGGTGGTAAATTGGATTAGTAAGTATGCCGATGATACTAAGGCAGGAGGTGTTGTGGATAATGAGGTGGGTTTTCAAAGCTTGCAGGGAGATTTATGCCAGTTAGAAGAATGGGCTGAACGTTGGCAGATGGAGTTTAATGCTGAGAAGTGTGAGGTTCTACATTTTGGCAGGAATAATCCAAATAGAACATATAGGGTAAATGGTAGGTCATTGAGGAATGCAGAGGAACAGAGAGATCTAGGAATAACAGTGCATAGTTCCCTGAAGGTGGAGTCTCATGTAGATAGGGTGGTGAAGAAGGCTTTTGGAACGCTGGCCTTTATAAATCAAAGCATTGAGTACAGAAGTTGGAATGTAATGTTAAAATTGTACAAGGCATTGGTAAGGCCAAATTTAGAATATTGTGTGCAGTTCTGGTCACCGAATTATAGGAAAGATATCAATAAATTAGAGAGAGTGCAGAGACGATTTACTAGGATGTTACCTGGGTTTCAGCACTTAAGTTACAGAGAAAGTTTGAACAAGTTAGGTCTCTATTCATTGGAGTGTAGAAGGTTGAGGGGGGATTTGATCGAGGTATTTAAAATTTTGAGAGGGATAGATAGAGTTGACATGAATAGGCTGTTTCCATTGAGAGTAGGGGAGATTCAAACAAGAGGACATGATTTGGGAGTTAGGGGCCAGAAGTTTAAGGGAAACACAAGGGGGTTTTTCTTTACTTAGAGAGTGATAGCTGTGTGGAATGAGCTTCCTGTAGAAGTAGTAGAGGCCAGTACAGTTGTGTCATTTAAGGTAAAATTGGATAGGTATATGGACAGGAAAGGAGTGGAGGGTTATGGGCTGAGTACGGGTAGGTGGGACTAGGTGAGATTAAGAGTTCGGCATGGACTAGGAGGTCCGAGATGGCCTGTTTCCATGCTGTGATTTTTATATGTTATATGTTATATGTTTTCTATGTTTCTATGTTATCTCCTCCTCAGATGGACTACCCAGCCTTTTCCCCATAACTTTTGTTGCCATGGCCAATGAAGAACTTATCAAGCTCTGCCTTAAATATAACCAGCAACCTGGCCTCTACAGCTTTCACAAGATTTCACAAGTTCACCTCCTCTGGCTAAAGAAATGTCTCTGCATCTCGGTTTCAAATGGATGTCCCTCTATCCTGAGTCTGTGCCTCTTGTCCTAGATTCCCCCACCATGGGAAACATCCTTTCCACATCTACTCCGACTCGACCTTTCAACATTCAAATGGTTTTAATGAGATCCATAAAACTATAAAACCTTAAGACATAGGAGCAGAATTAGGCCATTCAGCTCATTATATCTGCTAGCCATTTCAACATGGCTGATCCCGGATCGCACTCAACCCCATACAAATGCATTCTCTCCATAACCATTGAGGCCCTGACGGAACAGGAAACTATCAACTTTAAAGTTGAGATTTAAAGCAGAGATCGATAGGATCTTGATTAGTAAGAGTGTCAGAGATTATGGGGAGAAGGCAGGAGTATATAGTTTAGAGGAATCATAAATCAGCTACAGTGGAGCAGACTCAATGGGCTGAATGGCCGAATTCTGTTCCTACGTCCTATGGTCTTATGGTGTATAGATTAACGGCAGCAGAAATAATTTACTGCACTTGATTTTTGTTTTATTTGTGAAGAAAATAAGTAGCAATAAATTGTAGACTGTCAAATGCGGATATATTTGCTATTGGACTGACTTTTATTTCAAGGCAACTTTTAGTTTCAGAAATTGACCTCTTTCATTTTAACTTTCATCTTCAAATGCACGCCATCACTTCACAGTTTAAAACTTAAGATTCCTGGTGTGTCGTTCAACTTTTTTCTTTGTAGGAAAAATCTCTTATAAAGCGGGCATGACTAATCCCTCAAACCAATAGAACTCATTATTCATGTTTATTGTTTACGGGACCTTGTTGCAAAGTGGATGATGTGCTTGCCTATAAAATAATGTGCTCCTCACAAGCAGTTAATTGGCTATTTCTAAGTGCCTGAGAAAGATTAAAGGCACTGCATAAAAGTGCAGATACTTCCTTTTCTTGCATGTGAAACAACATGACTAACTTTGCATAATCCCTTGCTAGAGGCTTGTCCAAACCCCAGGAGTAGTATGTCTCATCTTTTCAGCAAGTTGAGTTGTTGAAGTTTATACACCATGACATGATCATGGCATTATAAGGCATACTTAAAAAAATTATGAATGAGGGATTCAAATAGCTTGTAGCAGTGTGAAGCTCTGCACTCCAAAGAAATAGTAGATAAGATGAGGACTCAGCCCACAGCAAGGGCATGTATTGAAGTACAGGAAAAGGTGGTTGTTCTCAGGTTACCACCAATTACTTGTGCATCTGCCTCTGGACAACTGATAAGAGAAGTCCCCAAGAGCAAATAAGGTCAAAGCTAGAAAAGAACAGTAGAAAAACAGTGCTATCTAAAGCTGCCATACGTTAAGAAAGACAGTGAGCTGAATCACAACTAATCCTGCACCAGATATTGCAAGATGCCGACATGCTTATTCACTTTAGTAGAAGCAGCACAGTGTAAACTCCCTGCCGATCAGTTCACAGATGGATGAACAGGCACAGGGATGTACACAACTTCAGATTTATTTTAAACAAAAAACTTAACATAAACTTTGAAGTTACTGTTTACTTTCAAAATCAATCATTAAAGCAAGGCCACCAGAAAAAAAACGGATCAGAGAGATAAACATATGTTTCTCTGTGCAACAGCTGCTAAGCTGCTGCTACCTCAACATCTTATTCAACCCACTTTTCTTTAGCCTGCTGTTCAGCAGTTTGTTACTGCTCATCTTTACTGTATATTACCATACTGTGCAACATGCATCACACCATCCTTCCAACTTTGTCCAGAACTTTTCCTGGTGTAGACAACTAAGCCATTTGGTTTTCTTTTGTGACAACACAAATGTTGGCAATTACAGAAGCTGCATTTCATTATCAAGAACTTTACTTGTAGAAGATAATCTATCCACACTCTACCATATACTTAACTGTATATTATCCTTATCCTCTTTAATATGCATGGAGATTTGTGATAGTCATCATGAAATCCAATACTATGCATCCCAAAATGTTTAACAACCATATAGGTGTAAAGGTCCAATATATTATGTGATAGCTTTAGACTCAAAAAAAAAACCTCCAGTTGGCCCCTTCTATCAATATTTAACTATAATGTAATAAATTTTGCAGAAGTTGAATATGAGCTGAGTAATCTTTAAACAACCTGACTGATTATTTTTGTTAATTTCCTTTACATTGTGAAGAAATCTAAAGAATTTTAGTGCCTTTTAATCCTTACTGAAAGAAACAGTGTTAATATCATCTCTTGCTGGAATTGTTCTTGCAAATGTCATAATTCACCTAGCATTGGCAATGAAACATCTCCTCACATGTTGATTGTCAGTGACCTCATTATGACATCGCTTCTTGCAGTAGACATACGGCCTGAAGCTGTGGTAAATCTTGCTACTTTTCTTTTTAGTCTTTTGGCCTTTATGACTCTTCCTTTGCTGCCTGTCTGTTTCTTCAAATATATCTAAAGTATGAGAACAGTCAAGCAACCATGCTACCGACTATGCATATGAACACACAAATTAGGAGCAGCTATCATCAATATGCTGCTGAGCCATTTAATGACTTTGACCGATCTGATAACTGAATTTCATGTTCCCAGCCAGCTACATTACTGTTGCATCTGCTCATTTATCCAATAAGCATATATTTTTGGCTTTGAAAACAATATATTCAAAAATTCTACTTCCACTGCCCATTGAGGTAAGTTCCAAAGACTCATGACCATCTGTGAGAAAAAAAAATCAAAATCAACTCTTCTATCTTCAGTGAGTAACACCTTATTATTAAACAGTGATCTCTAGTTCCAGGCTCTTCCATTAGAGGAAACATTTTCTACACATATATACTGTCAAGGCCTCTCAAAGCCTTAAATGTTTCCATCAAATCACTTCAAACTCTCCAAAACCCCAGTGGTTACAAACCTAGCTTATCAAAACTTTATCATAATCTATTAATTTCATGTAAATCTTCTTCAAGCTATTGGCACTACAACGGCATCCAAGTAGACCCCATTCAATGTCTGTTCCTCTGTTCTTCTTTTTATGGAATTAATGCAGTTCCCCTCAGCATCCTAATTGACACCATGCTCTGAATGTCATAATGTTCTGCCTGATACCAGCCTACTTTTCCCCAACAGAACTATTCCAGCCAATCTTGTATGGATTCTGAACATCTCAATTTTAAACAGTAGCACACAAACACTGGAGGAAGTTGATGGGCCAGGTAGTATCTGTGGAGAGAAATGGACAGTTAATAATATAGACTGAAGAAGGAGGGGAGATAGCCAGTATAACAAGGTGGAGGGAGGAGGTAGGTCTAAAGTTCGCAGGAGATATGTCAGTCTGGGTGGGGGGTGCAATCATCAGACGATGGAGCAGGGAGTGGGAAAAGACGACTGAAGGTGATTAGTGTTAGTGATAAAGGGCTGATGATGATGGAATCTGAAGGAGAGGAAGGTGGAGCTTCAAATAAAGGGATGGAACTGAGGAGGGGAATGAATGGGAAGAGTGTGTAAGTGATGGGTAGATGGAGAGGGGTGGTGGAGGAAGAAGACAGGGTGTTTGGGGCCAACAGGATCAGGTGGAGAGAGAAAATGTGCAAACAGTGAGTAATTACCAGAAATTTAATAATTTGATATTCATACTGCCAGATTGGAAAGAGTATAAGATTCAAGAACTTTATTGTCATTCTAACCATACATCAGCTCTGCAGGGCAGAATGAGACAGCATTTCCCAGGAGCAGTGCAATCATAACATAACAAATGCAACACTAAATAATAAACGTAACTATAAATAGTAAAACACAACAGCCACATGTCAGTTAAAAACAAGTTATAAGTGTCCAGCGCAAGTTAAAAGTGTCCAAAGCAGAGTCAGGTAGAGCAGCTATTTAGCAGTCTGACTGCCTGTGGGAGGAAGCTGTTTAGTAGCCTTGTGGTTTTAGTTTTGATGCTCCTGTAACGTTTACCTGATGGCAGAAGAACAAACAGATCATGGAGAGGGTCTATTCGTCTACCTTGTGATCCTAATTTTAAATTTATCCCATAAAAGGTAGCAAGGCTTCAGCAATGACCACTTCCTCATGAAATGCTGTGAGGCTTCTCATTCAGAATGAGTTGATAACCCTTGACAGGAGTCTCACCTATATCCAGATGCATGTAAAAATTTTTAGAATTGTTATCAATATTTTAAAAATAAAATAAGTAGAAAACAATATTCATTTAAATTCACACAAACAATTAAAATAAAGTAAAATATATTGAACGGTCTGCACCCCTTTCTTTCTCATCTCTGTCTTAGGAATCCACTCCCAAATGAATGAGGATTCCGATGCCACCTGAACTGGTCTGACCAGCATGACATCACAGAGGCACAATGATAGGAAATCATAGCGAGGCCCAGACTCTAGCATTAGTCTCCAACAAAAAGAATAGAGTGACAAGTGTGGCTGCATCCCTCACACAATATGCCCCAGACTCTGACAGGGCTACATGTTGTTTCTTCCTATTAGATTGCAGTCTCAGTTAAGCCAACAATGTTTCCGTAGTCTGGCTAGTGTCCTCTATGAAGAAGATGGCTGAATAGACTAGCTCAGGAATAACTGCAAACATCTTGAACCTTAGACAATTTATTTTACAGCAATAACCCTTCCCCCAGAACTATTCATTGATCTGTAGTCTGTGCATGCACCGTTGTCTACACACGTGCATTGTTCTCTCTCTCTCTTGCCGCAATGTGAATACACCAGTTAATGCCATCTCCCACAAACATGCTTTAAATTAATATATATGCAGTTTTGCACAGACACAACAAATTGGTGACGAGTACAAACCTGAATGTCAGAAAATATCACCTACTGCACCAATAGTTACAAGGTGAAACAGTAAGAGTTAAACAGCATGAGAAAGCTGAAAGAGCCATCTGTAACAGTAAAGGCTGTGCTGATTTTAAAGTGAAAATAGCGTAGCTTCAGTCAAGGAAGTAGATGAATCTGAGAGTGCTAATGAAGGCTGGGAGTCCTATATTGAGACAGTTGAACTGTATTGTAATATGAACAACATCAAGGAGCAGAAGAAAGCCCCTATGCTTACTAGTTTAATGGGCCCAAGAATGTACAGTCTCTTATGCAACCTAGTAACCCCTGAAAAGCCAGCAAGCAAGATGTTTGACAAAATTATTACAATTTTACAAAAATCACTTCAATAGGTTTCAATAGGTATATTTAATGTTTTTCATCGCAAACTTTCACAAAAATAGAGGAGTGCCCCAAAGAATGAATGACAGTTAAAATATTAGAAACCCCAAAGCACCCCCAGCTCCCCCCTCCCATGCATAAGCAGCAGCAAGGCAACAACCGCACCCCCACCCCCCAGCAAAAAAGCATCGGCACCCTCCACCGAGCACTCAAGCGTGCAGCAAAGCATCAATAAAGACACAGACTTGCAGTAACCCAAAAACTGCTTGTTCATCTGCAATTCAACATAGTACAGGCTCTGGCTTACTCCCTAATAAGGGAAAAGGGGTGTCCCCATTTCACAGCGAGAAGGGAGACATGACAGTGACTAACAACTCACTGATTTACAATGTTAAACGTCTTTTGTGTCACTTTTTCCGAGCTCTGCACCCAGAGAGTTGGCAGCAAAAATGCACAACTCCGGCAGCTAACCCACTGCTCCTGATGTTCTGTGTTTTCCTGTAACGCTTCAGTCAGGGGCACCAGCCTAGAATCAGCCCGTCCCCAGAGTCACGAAATTCCAGAACCCCAAGGGAGTACTAGTCTTCCAGGCCATGTCTTTGGGATATCAAAAGTGGCCAGTCATGAGGCCCCTCGATGTTGTGCCAACCCATATATTCCTTTAAAAAAAGTACTAAACCCACCCTACCTCATAACACTCTATTTTTCTTTCATTTGTGTGCCTGTCCAAGAGGCTCTTAAATACCCCTAATATTTTAGCATCCACCACCATCCCTGGCAAGTCATTCCAGGCACCCACAACCCTCATTTGTAAGGCCAGTGATGTTGTGGGGGTGGAACTGGACTCTCTGCCAGTGGTGTCCAAAAAGAGGATGCTGCCCAAGTTGCATGCCATCTTGGACAATGTCTCCCATCCTCTCCATAATGTACTGGTTAGGCAGAGGAGTACATTCAGCCAGAGACTCATTCCAGCGAGATGCAACACTGAGCGTCATAGGAAGTCATTCCTGCCTGTGGCCATCAAACTTTACAACTCCTGCCTTGGAGTGTCAGACACTCTGAGCCAATAGGCTGGTCCTGAACTTTTTTCCGCTTGGCATAATTATTATTATTTAATTATTTATGGTTTTATATTGCTATATTTCTACACTATTCTTGGTTGGTGCGACTGTAGTGAAACCAAACTTCCCTTGGGATCAATAAAGTATGTCTATCTGTCTCTGCATAAAAAACTTACCCTGATGTCTCCCCTAAGCTTCCCTCCTTTAATTTTTGTACATATGTGTTTGCTATTTGTGCTCTGGGAAACAGGTACTAGCTATCCACCCTATCTATGCCACTCATAATCTGGTAGACCTCTATCAAGTCCCCCCTCATCCATCTACGCTCCAAAAGATGATGAGTATGAATTTGATTGTCAGAAAATATCACCAATTTCACCGAAAATATGGGATGAAACAATGAGAGTTAAACAGCATGAGAAAGCCGAAGGACCCGTGAGCAAGAGTGAAAGATGCGCTGAATTTAAAGTGAAAATAACACAGTGATGGCTACAGTCAAGATAGTTGATGAATTTGATAGTGCTAATGAAGACTGGGATTCCTTTATCAAGAGGCTTGGACTGCATTGTAATGTGATCAATGTAGAGGAACAAAAAAGAACCCTACACTTCTTAGCTTAATTGGCCAAAGAATGCACAGTCTCTGAAGCATCCTAGTAACCCCAGAAAAGCCAGCAAGCAAGATGCTCGATGAAACTCATATAATTTTATAAAATCACTTGAGCCCTAAACCACTGGCAGTACCTGAGAGATTTAAATTTTATAAAAGGAACTAATCAAAAGATGAACACCTTTCTGAATACATTGCTGAACTGCAAGAAAAAAAATCGGTTTCTTTTTTGAGGTAGCTTAGATATTAAGAGTTACTATTTTGAGATTTCGCCTCCTGCCCAAGAAAGAATTACCACCAAAAATTTACAGGTCAGACATTTTTTTTTAATTTAAAGAGGACAGCTTCAAAATTTCTTTTTACTTGTTTTGGAAATGTTTAGTTTCATAAAATCACTTAACCCATCTTTTACTTTGAACATGGAGAGAAATTTTGCTTTATGTTATCTGAAAATCTGTATAAAACAACCTCAATAATAAATATCAAAGGAAAGAGTATGGGTTGAATTACATAAATATTTCAAATTTATGATAGCTTTATTGTGATACCTGTTTCCATTTAATATTATTAAACAATTTTGAAAAACACCTCTTCTTTATGCAAGCACTAGAGCACAGAGATTGTGGATTAATTTGAACTTTTTGGATAGATCTGCAGCAAACTTACATTTCTTTGCAAAATTGAAACCTTGGATTTTCTCAAAATGTTATATGAGATAAACAAGCTATAATTTCATTTAAAAGAAGAAGAAACATAGAATTATAGAAAACCTACAGCACAATACAGGCCCTTCAGCTCAGAATGCTGTGCCGAACATGTCCCTACCTTAGAAACTACCTGAAGTTACTCATAGCCCTCCATTTTTCTAAGCTCCATGTACCTATCCAAGTCTCTTAAAAGGCCCTACCATATCTGTTTCTACCACCATCACTGACAGCCCATTCTACACACTTACCACTCTTTGCATAAAAAAACTTAACCCTGACTTCTCTCCTGTACCTACTTCCAAGCACCTTAAAACTGTGCACTCTCATTTTAGCCAGTTCAGCCCCGGGAATAAGGCTCTGACTATCCACACAATCAACACTTCTCATCATCTTACACACCTCAATCAGGTCACCTCTCATCATCTTCCACTGCTCCAAGGAGAAAATGCCGAGTTCACTCAACCTATTCTCATAAGGCATGCTCTCCAATCCAGGCAACATCCTTGTAAATCTCCTCTGCACCCTTTTCATAGTTTCCATATCCTTCCTGCAGTGAGGTGACCAGAAGTGAGTACAGTACTCCAAGTGGAGCCTGACCAGGGCCCTATAAAGCTGTATCATTACCTCTCAGCTCTTAAACTCAGTCCCACAGTTGATGAATGCCAATGCACTGAATGCCTTCTTAACCACACAGTCAATCTGTGCAACGGCTTTGAGTGTCCTATAGACTCAGACCCCAAGATCCATCTGATCCTCCACACTGCCAAGAGTCTTACCATTAATACTACATTCCATCATACTTGACCTACCAAAATGAATCACCTTACACTTATTTGGGTTGAACTCCATCTGCCGCTTGTCAGTCCAGTTTTGCATCCTATTGATGTCCCGCTGTAACATCTTACAGCCCTCCACACTATCCACAACACCCCCAACCTTTGCGTCATCAGCAAATTTACTAACCCATCCATCCACTTCCTCATTCAGGTCATTTATAAAAATCACAAAGTGAAGGGGTCCTTGAACAGATCCCTGAGGCACATTATTGGTCACCAACCTCCATGCAGAATACAACAACTCTTTGCCTTCTGTGAGTGAGCCAATTCTGGATCCACAAGGATACCATGCCTTCTTACATTCTCAATAAGCCTTGCTCGGGGTATGTTATCAAATGCCTTGCTGAAATCCATATATACTACATCTACCGCTCTACCTTCATCAATGTTTTTAATCACAGCCTCAAAAAATTCAATCAGGCCTTTGACAAAGCCATGCTGACTATTCCTAATCATATTATGCCTCTCCAAATGTTCATAAAACCTGTCTACCAGGATCTTTACCATCAACTTACGAACCACTGAAGTAAGACTCACTGGTCTATAATTTCCTGGGCTATCTCTGCTCCCTTTCTTAAATAAGGATACAACATCTGCAACCCTCCAATCCTTCAGAAGCTCTCCCGTCCTCATTGATGATTCAAAGATTATCTCCAGAGGCTCAGCAATCTCCTCCCTCACCTCCCACAGTAGCCTGGGGTACATCTCATCTGGTCCCAGGTACTTAACCAAATTAATGCTTCCAAAAGCTGCAGCACATCCTCTTTCTTAATGTCTATAAGCTCAAGTTTTTCAATCCTCTGTAAGTCATCCCTTCAATTATCAAGATCCTTTTCCATAGTGAATAGTAAAGCAAAGTATACATTAAGTATCTTTGCTATCTCCCCTGGTTCCATACACAATTTTCCACAGTCACACTTGATTCGTCCTATTCTTTCACGTCTTATTCTCTTTCTTTTTCAATCTTTTTATTAATATCAACATGATAAGATTAATACATAGCTATTGGGATTACAAAATTACAAAATTAAAATGAACATAAATGGATACACAAGCAATAAGTACAATATAGTTAAGTCTTCCCAAATCATGAATGATACAATGATCATATAAACAAAACAAAAAAAAAACTAAGTATATCATGTTGAAAAAGATAGAAAAGAGAAAAAGAGAAAAAAAATATTATTACCCTAACAAAAACTAATCTAACAAACTAACCACTAACTAATAAAGAAAAAAAAGGGAAGGAAAAAAAATGGGCTGTATATTGTATCTATAAAAAGACATCAGTGTCCCCAACTCTGATCCTCTCAACATATATGTAATCAAAAGCAGAAAAACAAATAGGTTTGGAACAGAGTCAAATTACATCATGTGAAAATATTGAATAAATGGCCTCTAAGTCTTTTCAAATTTAGTAGAAGGGTCATATATGACACTTATACTTTTTTTCCAAATTTAGACATAAAATAGTTTGAGAAAACCAATGAAATATGGTAGGGGGTTTAATTTCTTTCCAATTCAACAAAATAGATCTTCTAGCCATTAATTTAAGGAATGCAATCATCTGACAGGCAGAAGAAGATAAATGAATTGACTCTATCATTGGTAAACCAAAGATTTCAGTAATAGGATGAGGCTGTAAATCAATGTTCAATACCGTGGAAATAATATCGAAAATGTCTTTCCAATATTTTTTCAAAAGCAGACATGACTAAAACATACGAGTTAAAGAAGCTATCTCAGAATGACATCTGTCACATATAGGATTTAAATGAGAATAAAAACAAGCCAATTTATCCTTGGACATATGAGCCCTGTGCACAACATTGAACTTTATCAATGAATGTTTAGCACATATAGAGGATAAATTAACTAATTGAAAAATTTTATCCCAATTCTCAATAGGGAGAGTAAGGTTATGTTCTCTTTCCCAATCATTTTTAATTTAAAAAAAAGGCCTCTGAATGTATTTTCATAATTATATTGTAAGCATTTGATATTACACCTTTCTGAAAAGGATTTAGTTCTAACAATTTCTCCAAAATACCCGAAGAAATAAGATTTGGAAAGGTAGGAAGTAGAGTGTTTAAAAAAATTCCTAATCTGTAAATATCTAAAAAAATGAGATCTAGGCAAATTATATTTATTAGATAATTGTTCAAAAGACATAAAACAATTATCCAAAAATAAATCAGAAAATTGTAGTATACTTTTAGTCTTCCAAGCTAAATAAGCTTGGTCCATAATAGAGGGATGAAAAAAGAAATTGGATACAATAGGAATTGCTAAAACAAATTGATTCAACTCAAAAAATTTCCGAAATTGAAACCATATATGTAAACTGTGTTTAACTATCAATTCATTTATGCAATTTAGAAAGAGCAAAGGGAAGAGAAGTCCCTAAAATAGAACCCAATGAAAATCCTTGTACAGATTTAGTTTACAGATTTACACAATGAGGGCTAGGAGATAAAATCAAATCCCTTAACCAACAATTCAAATATTGAATATTAATTGCCCAATAATAAAATCTAAAATTAGGCAATGCCAATCCACCTTCCTTCTGTAAATATATTTTACCTAATCTAGGATTTTTATTCTGCCATATATATGAGGAAATGTTTGAATCAACATTGTCAAAAAAGGATTTCGGAATAAAAATTGGTACCACTTGAAATATATATAAGAACTTGGGTAAAATAATCATTTTAATAGCATTAATCCCAACCTATCAGAGATAAAGACAATGGTGACCATTTAGTAAACAAACATTTAATCTGATCAATTAAGGGTAAAAAATTAACCTTGAATAACTCCTTATGATTTTTTGTAATTTTAATCCCTAAGTATATAAAAAAGTCATTAACTAATTTAAAAGGTAAATTTCCATAAATTGGAACCTGTCTATTTAAGGGGAACAATTTACTCTTATTAAGATTCAACTTACACCTGGAAAAATTACTAAACTGAGCCAATAATGATATAACTGCAGGAATGGATTTCTCAGGATCAAAAATGTATAATAACAAATCATCTGCATATAATGATAACTTATGTATATCCATCCCGCGAGTAAAGTCAAAAAACGTTATGTGATTCTCTAATAGCAATTGCCAAAGGTTCCAGAGCAATATCAAATAATAATGGACTAAGAGGACAGTCTTGCCTGGTACCTCAAAATAAACATAAAAAGGGAGATCTTTGATTGTTAGTAAAAACCGAGGCTACTGGAGTATGATATGTCAATTTAATCCAGGATATAAATGTCGGACTAAAATTAAACTTCTCAAGCACAGTAAATAAATGTGGCCATTCAACTCTATCAAATGCTTTCTCTGCATCTAATGAAATGACACATTCTGTGGTGCTGCATGAAGGAGTATAAACAATATTCAATAATCTCCTAATATTGAAAAAAGAATAGCGATTTTTAATAAAACCAGTTTGATCCTCCGAGATAATTTGAGGCAATACCTTCTCCAGCCTGGTCGCCAATAACTTGGAAAAGATCTTGGAATCTACATTCAATAGAGATATTGATCTATAGGATGCACAGTCTGTAGGGTCTTTATCTTTTTTCAATATTAAAGAAATGGAAGCTCTATAAAAATGTCTTATCCTCTTGCTCTGAACGTGCTTGGATTTTTCCTTAATCCTGCTTGCCAAGGCCTTCTCATGGCCCCTTCTAGCTCTCTTAATTTCATTCTTAAGCTCCTTCCTGCTAGCTTTATAATCTTCTAGATCTCTATCATTGCCTACTTTTTTAAAAAAAGCTTTCATAAGCTTTTCTTTTCTTCTTGACTAGATATTCAACAGTCTTTATACATCACGGCTCCTGTACCCTACCATCCCTTCTCTGTCTCATTGGAATGTACCTATGCAGAATATCCCATGAACATTTGTCACATTTCTGTCATATACTTCCCTGATAACATCTGTTCTCAATTTATGCTTCCAAGTTCCTGCCTGATAGCTTCATATTTCCCCTTACTCCAGTTAAACGCTTTTCTAACTTGTCTGTTCCTATCCCTCTCCAATTTTATGATAAAGGAGATCTGTGATCACTATGTTCAAAATGCTCTCCCACTGAGAGACCATTTCCTAATACCAGATCAGGTATAGCCTCCACTCTTGTAGGCATATATATACATATTGTGTCGGAAAACCTTCCTAATCACAACTACAAACTCCATTCCGTCTAAACCTCTTTCTCTCGGGAGAAGCCAATAAATATTTGGGGAATTAAAACCTCCAACCAGAACAACCCTGTCATTATTACACCTTTCCAGAATCTGTCTGTCTCTCTTTATTCCTCTATTTTCCTGTTATTCTCCTAAGTGGTCCATAAAAATCACCCAGTAGAATTATTGATAGCTTCCTGTTTCTAACTTCCACCCAGACTCATTAGGCAATCCCTCCATGACTTCTTCCTTTTCTGCAGCCATGACACTATCTCTGATCAGACAGTGCCACTCCCCCACCTCTTTTGCCTCCTTCCCTGTCCTTTCTGAAAAATCTATAGCCTGGCAGTCTAAGTAAACATTCCTGCCCCTGAACCATCTTAGTCTCTAAAATGGTTTGGGTTGCCAAGATGGCAAGGTTGCCATGGTCTTGTTTATGCAACTAGCTTTGTTCTAAAATTCATGTTAACCTATTCATGTACAAGATGAGAATTAGGTTGTACATGTATATCCTGCCAAATGAACAGCTTCTCCAGACGAAAGTGCTCACATGCAACACATAAATTAATATTAGCACATATACATTGACAAATAAATATATTCCAGAAGACTGATATTTAGCATAAGGTACATTTATGACCCAAGTTAAAAAAGTAAACAATATAACATTACTGGTGCTAAATACCTGATAGGATCTGGGTGGTGGCAGGGAGTTCAGTAGTCTAATGGCCTGGGAAGGAAGCTGCTTCCAATCCTTGCATTCTTTGTCCTCATTCTATGATATCCCCTGAACGATGGGCAGGCACCAAAGTGATTGTGGGACAGATGGGAAGGATCTTTGAAAATGCTAATTGCTCTGCATATACAGTGTTCCTGTTTAATATCATGTCTGGGTGGAAGAGAGACCTCAATGATCCTCTCGGCAGTTCTTGCCATCCTTTTGTAGGGTCTAGTGGCCAGATTCCTTGCTATGCCAGCGTGAGACGGAGATTCAGCTGGTCAGGACACTCTCAATGGTTCTCTTGTAAAAACTAGTTAGAATGAGGGAAAGGGGGAGAGCCTTGCTTGCCTCATTTTCCTCAGGAAGTGGAGACACTGCAGTGCTTTAGACCAGGAACTGCTGCAGGGGCAGGGCTTCAGGTTTCTAGATCATTGGGATTTCCTTTGGGAACATGTGTCCAGTAGAAAAGGGGCAGGTTAACCTTAAACCTGAGGGCAACAAATATCCATTGCAAGCAGGTTTGTAGAGCAGCTGGGGAGGGTTTAAACCAATACGCCAATGGGATGGGAACCGGAGTGATAGAGCCGAGATCATCTACAAGCAGATGCAGTGTGTAGTGAAACTGTCAGGAAGGACAGGCAGTTGATAGGAAACATTTGTAGTCAGATAAGTTGCAGTGTAGCATGGGGACCAAGGACCAAGGTGTTATATCTGAATGCATGCAGTGTTATGGTCCAGTCCGGAGCCCGCATTCCGGTTCTTAATCCGGTCCGTGGACTCCGGGTCCTCTGACAGTCCCTGGTTCACCTTGAGCTCAAATAGTCACACCTGAGGATCATCTTGGCTTATTTGGGCTCAAGGAGGCACACCTGATGCCTATCGGTTGACGGTGTATATAAGAGACTGGGACTGAGACTGGTTGTTGGGGGTCCCTCCCTCTCCTCCCCATGTTGAATGTCATGTCCCTCACACATGTCATGGTCACCACACCTTGTCCTAGCCCTTAGCTTGTCCTGTCCCCAGTACTTCAGTACCTGTGTCCTGCATTTGGGTCCAGTCTCACATCCCCTTATGACATGTAGTATATGTAATTTGGTAGATGATCTGGTGGTGCATTAGAGAATTGCAGGTATGATGACTCAGGGCATCACTGAGTCATGGCTGAAAGAAGATTATAGTTAGGAGCTTAAAATCCAAGGATGCATGCTGTATTGAAAGGACAGATAGGTCAGCAGAGAGGTGGTGTGTCTCTGTTGGTTTAAAAAAAATGAAATCAAATTATTAGAAAGGAGACATAGGATTGGAAGATGTGGAATCTTTGTGGGCAGAGTTGAGAAGATGTAAAGGTAAAAAAAAAGCTCTGATGGGAGTAATATAGAGACCTTCAAACAGTAGCCAGGAAACAGGCTACAAATTAGAAAGGGAGGTAGAAAAGACATGTCAAAAGAGCAATGTTGTGATAGTCATGGGGGATTTCAATATGCAGGTAAATTGAGAAAATCAGGTTATTCATGGGCCCTAAGTGAGAGAATTTGTAGAAAGCCTATGAGATGGCTTTTCAGAGTAATTTGTGGTCGAACCCTCTTGAGGAAAGGTTATTCTGGACAGGCTGTTGTATAATGAACTGGATTTGATTAGTGAGTTTAAGGTAAATGTATGAGATGATCATAATATGATAGATTTCACTCTGGGGAAAGGGAGAAGCTGAAATCAGATGCATCAGTATTACAATGGAGTAAAAAGAATTATAGCGACATAGAAATTTCCCCATTTGGGATAAATAAAGTAATTATTATGACTACTATTGTTATTAATATTATTAGAGACGAGCTGGGCAAAATTGATTAGCAGGGATGACAGGGGAACAGCAATGGCGGATGTTTCTGGGAGCAGTTCAGAAGGTGCAGGATAGATGCATCCCAAAGCAGAAGAAATATTCTAAAGGGAGAATGATTCAACCATAGCTGACAAAGAAAGTCAAAGACAATGTAAAAGCAAAAGTGAACGCATAAAGTTGTGGGCAGATAGAGGATTGGGAAGTTTTTAAAAGCCAACAGAAGGTAACTGAAAAAGCCAAAGGAGGGAAGAGATTAAATATGAAGGTAAGCTAGCCGGTAATATCACAGAGGATAGCAAAAGTTTCTTTTTTCAGATAAAGATTAAAAGAGAGGCAAGGTACATATTGGACCACTGGATAGTGATGCTGAAAAGATAATAATGGGGGAAGCAAAGAAATAGCGGATTAACTGAATAGGTATTTTGAATCAAACTTCACTAGGGATGACACTAGCAGGTTCGAGAGTGTTAGAAGTGAATGAAGTTGTTTTACTAGGGAGAAGCTTCTTTGGAAACTGTAAGGCCTGAAGGTTGATAAATCACCTAGACCAGATGGTATTCACCCCAGGATTTTGAAAGGTAGCTGAAGAGATTGTGAAGATATTAGAAATGATCTTTCAATAATCGCAAGATTTTGGCATAATTTGGAGAACTAGAAAATTGGAAACATCACTCCACTCTTCAAGAAGGGAGGGAGGCAGAAGAAAGGAAGTTGTAAGCCGATTAGCCTGACCCCAGTGGGTGAGAAGATGTTGGAGTCGATTATTAAGGATGAGGTCTCAGGATATTTGGAGGCACATGATAAAACAAGCCAAAATCAGCATGGTTCCCTTAAGGGAAAATCTCACCTGATGAATCTGTTGAAATTCCTCAAGGAAATAACAAGCAGGATAGACAAAGGAGAATCTTGGATTTTCAGAAGCCCTTTGACAAGGTGCTGCACATGAGGCTGATTAATAAGGTAAGAGGCCATGGCATCACAGGAAAGATAAAGGATTGGCTGATTGGCAGGAGGCAAACTGTGGAAATAAAAGGGAACATTTTCTGTTTGGCTTCTATTGACTAATGGTGTTCTGCAAAGGTTGCCATTGGGAAAGTTTCTGTTTACGTTACAAATCAATGGAATTGATAGCTTGTGGCCAGTGGCCAGTTTGTAGACAATATGAAGATAGGAGAAGGGGCATGTAGTGTTTAAGAGGTAGGGTATCTGCAGCTGGATCTAGACAGACTGGGGGAATTGACAAAGAAGTGGCAGGTAGAATAGAGGGTTGGGAAGTGTATGGTCATGCACTTTGGTAAAAGGAATTGCAAAGGGACTTGTGAGTTCTCATGCAGGATTCCCTAAAGGTTAACTTGTTGGTCATAAAGGTAAATGTAATGTTAGCATTGATTTTTAAGAGTACTAGAATATACGAGCAAGGATGTAATGCTGAGTCTTTATAAGGTATTGATCAGACTACACATGGAGTATAGTGAACAGTTTTTGATCCCTTTTCTAAGAAAGGATGTGCTGACATTGGAAAGGGTTCAGAGAAAGTTCACAAGAATAATTCCAGGAGTGAATGGGTTACCATATGAGGAACACTCATGGCTCTGTTCCTGTACCTGCTGGAATTTAGAAGAATGTGGAGGGATCTCATTGAAGTTATCAAATTTTGAAAGGTCTAGATGGAGCGGATATAGAGTGGGCATAGCCTAAAGTTGGTGAATCTGTGGAATTCTTTGTCAAAGATGACTATGGAGACCAGGTCATTGGGTGTATTTAAGGAGGAGTTTAATAGGTTCTTGATTAGTAAGGGTGTGAAAGGTTGGGGAGAAGGCAGAACTGGGTTGAGGGAAAATGGATTAGCCATGATGTAATGGTGAAGCAGACTCAATGGGCTGATTGGCTTAATTCTGCTTCTATGGCTTATGGTCTTATGCTTTATTAATTAAAAGGTGATCTTGAGGGACCAAGTGAGATCATGCATTATATGCATTCCCAGAAACTTAGTGCTCCTAACTCTCTCCATGAAGAACCCATTTATATGCAGAGAGGAGTAACCACAATTGTCACTTAAGTCTTGTACATGTTGGGACTCAAGTTGCTGTGCTTGGACCATTCTACGAGCCTCTCGATACACCACCTCATTGTTGTTGTTTATTAGACCAACCATTGTTGTCATATACGCACAGTGGAATTGTAGACCTGAATATCCTGCCACATGTGTCTCATGTCTCTGGTGTAACAGAAATGACTGTATATTCTCAATGAATAATCCTGTTTTTCCTTCATTGCATCGAAAAATACAGCTCTCATTAAGCTGAAATCCCTGATATTCCCTGAACAGAAGGCAGCATCCTGATCTCTGAGCAGTATGTGGACCTCAGCTGTTAATTTGCTCTCACAGAGGTGTGTTTAATAACAGTGATGCTCACAATGCACATCTCTATATAGTCAGTTACAGATTCCACATATTCTTCGAGTTTATTGTGATGGTCATAGGTAGCGGCCTCCCTGAATGTGGTCCAGTCTCAGTTTTCAAAATAGTCCTGTATTGCTGAGGTTGGTCCTTCGGGTCAGATATTTAACTTCCTTTGAAGTAGTTTAATCAGTGGTCTACATGTGGAAATTAACATGTTAGATGTGGTCATGATATCTGAGGTGGGGGCGGGGAGGTGGCAGCCTTGTAAGCATCACCAATGTTGATATAAAACCAAGTATAATGTTTTCTCACCTCGGCTATCAAAGTCAACATGCTGCTAGAATTTAGGCAGGACTGTTTATATGTTAACATGGTTTGACTCAACAGAAATAATAATGAAATTATCTCTCTGTGCAGCTTGGACATCACTAATGGCACAGTAAGGCAGTGCTTCCCCAACATTAAGACGGGGGTGAAGGTGCGGGGAACAATGTATTAGTCTACAATCACAATGGCAGTGAACTCCCTCACTAAATAAAATAGCCAATGGCCTGCACATCACCATTTTAAAAACTCTACCAGATGTGAACAGTGTCATCATGACTAAAGTATTCACACAGCAGTTCTTATTAATGTAAATGCACAGACCTCCTCCTTGGGTTTTACCAGAGATTGTTATACTTCTGTCCACCCATAAAGAGGTGAAACACTTCAGCTGGATGGCCCTTCAGGTGTGGTATCCTTAGGCCAGGTTTCCAGCAGGATGAGCACGCATCTGTCCTTCATCCCAAATTTTTTGTTTTGCATGAGCAGTACAGTGCAACAGCCTGACAATTAAGTGCAAAATAAACAGTGCAAAGAAAAGAAATAATGGGGTAGTTTTCCTGAACCATAAACTGTTCAAAAGTATGATGATTGAAGGGAAGAAACTGTTTCTGAATTGATGTGAGTATTCAAGTTCTCTACTTCTGTCTTGATGGTAGAAACAAGATGAAAGCATGTCCTAGGTGATGAAGATGGATGCAACCTTTCTGAGGAACAGTCTCTTGAAGATGTCCTTAGTGATGGAGAAGGTTGTGCCCACGATGGACCTGGCTATCTCTACAACCTACAGCAGACTCTTGCAGTCTGTGCATTGGAGTCACTATACCAGGTTGTGATGCAACCGATCAGTACCTCTTCCACTGTACATCTAAAGAAATTTGTAAAGGTCTTTGGTAATATACCAAATCTCCTCAAACTACTTGGGAAATGAAGCCTCTGATGTGTCTTGAATGCCTTGCATGTAATAGGAGGCTGCAAAATCTGGATGAAAACATGTCCATTTGGAACCACATTCTGCACTTTATCTTGTCAATATTCAGACTTCTATCCTCAGTCAGATACTTGAGACAAATCCTTTCTCTAAATGTTGTCAGGACCACGCCTTGAGATATCCGACAGGATGTATGTTTGAGTATGATGGAAGGTCATTTCCACCCCCCCACCTGTAATGCCAAACAAACACATGTATGTGTTAAGTGCTAACGCTGCTGAGCAATCCAGTTATGTCACTAGATTGAAGGTTGACCTTTAATATTTACATATACCAGATTACAATGTTTCAAATAAAATGTGCAAAATGGATGACATGGTAACACAGCAGTTAGTGGTACCGCCTTACATCTCTAGGCACTCAGGTTCCATTTGAACTCTGCTGCGGTCCAGTCAAAGTAAGCACATCCCTCTTGTGATTGCTTCCACTAACTGCTCGAGATTCTTACCATATTCCAATGATGAGCTAGAAAGGTAAATGGTGAAGTAATAAAAGGAAAGTTGGTAGACATTGGAGAGAGCACCAGCTGTAGGGATACAGGGAATAGAAGGAAAACTGACTGGGACAGAAGGGAATGCTCTGTTTTAGAATCCGTTTCAACTTAATGGTTTGAATGGAATGCTTGTATCTCATTTTAAGTAACAGTTTGAAACTGTACAGACATGAACCCAAAAGCTTTCAGCAATCATTGCAACTCTCTGTGGTCATATTGAGGTTAAAAGGCAGCACACATACTATTTTGAGAGAAAATATACGTTATAAATTTCATACCAGTCACCCAGTAAATAAAGAATGAACAAAATTGTTTTAGTTTAGTTAACCTTAGCTTGCTAGCTTTGCTTGCAAATTTTATTCAAATTATGGATTAGAAAATGCAATAATTTTCAATTTATGAGAAAAAGCTACCAAAAGAGTTGTGACCAATACCTACCAGATACTCTCCGACAGTGGCTGTAGACTGCACTGAAAAAAGGAATGACCATTTCCTAGAAAAGGATGATTAAAATTAAGTTAAGGTGCTATGGCAGAGTCGTGGTTATCATGGCACTATTACAGCTTGGGATGTTTTGGAGTTTGGAGTTCAATTCCAGCACTGTTGATAGGGATTTTCTACCTTCTCCTCATGGCAGTGTGGGTTTTCTCCCTTTGTCCAAAGATGTACTGGTTAATAGGTTGATTGGTGACTGTAAATTGCCCTGTGATTCAGTTAGTATTAAATAGATTGGTTGTTGAGTGGTGAGGCTTGTTGGGATAGAAAGGCTTGTTCTACACTATGCCTCCAAATTAAAAAAAATAAATTAATAAATTACACTTTGGCTCAAGTACAGGTACTGAAATACTGTAGTTGACTTGATGCCATGGTTTAACTGACAAGCTTATTTTGAGCTACAACTTATAGTTTTAATCAATGGACATTTTTCTTATGAAGAAATGTTGTATTTCTAGACACCATGTTGTTCAGAAAAAAACTAAATCAAAAAGGCTTTGAAAAAATGCATTAAGTTTTTTTTTGTTACCTGTCATGCTTCTGGACAGAGAGTGATGAGTATTATTGAGAGTATAATTCAATATAGCAAGTCAGAAATCTGTACATTAATGTTGTATACCCCAAAGAATCAAAGATATAAAATAAATTCATAAAACATTCTTAACTTGGAGAATAATTGAATTCTGTTTGCTATCAATATCGTACCAAGTTATATCAAGCATATTCTTGTTCCTTTATGTCATCTAGCTTCAAATGGAAAAACAAAGTTCAGTCAAAATAACTGAGTGAGTTCCCAAGAAGCATGTGCTGCAGAGAGAGTCAAAGCTCAGGGTACTCGTTTGCTGAACTCCTGATGAAAGGAGATTGAGAACATTCTTGAAACTTGTTCAACCAAACTTAGCTTTAAGATTGAAGATAAACAATTGAGTTTAAAATGTTATTACATGAATTGGAAGAAATGCAGTCTCAAACAAAATAAATGGGTTCATATTCTTAGCCCACCAAACAAATTGGACTCGCACAAATTGGGCAAGGGAACAATTGTTGGATTCTAATGTATTAATCCAAGATTCTTTTAGAAGTCAGGAAAGAGGAACAAAATGTGTAGCTTCACAATTGTTTTATTAAGTATTAATAGAACAAATTTGGAAAATAGACTGTGGTAGAGGTTGACTAATTGAATAAAGGGAGAGTAAGACAAAGACAAATGATGGTGCCCAATGTGGAGTAGCTTTCTTTATACCACATATATAAATCCATTCAAATTTGTAGATTAGAGTTAAGCCATCAAAAAGGTCCTATTTAAATGTAGCACAGAGAAGCTGGCAGAACTTTCCAGAATCATACAAATGTAACCACTAGGGGACTCACTGAAGAATTGCATGTACATACTGAGGCTAGTAGGAAGCATACTAAGAGGTTGCATATATATATGGAATTACATAAACTTCAAGTAGACAGTTAATTATTAAACTGAACAGAAAATAACAATTAAATAGTTGGATTTAACAATACCCTTTTTGATTCTAAACCACACATTTAGAATCATTACAGCTAAAAAGTCAGAGGCAGAAAGACTTGTTGCATCTGCATTATGTATAACATAATAAAAACTACCTAAGATAGAAAATATCAAAGGCTTCAAAGTATTCATAGGATTACATCATTATTAGGAAGATTAGTAAGAACACTTAAGCAAGTTTGAACTATTCTATTAATAATCACCCTTAAGCAAGTAAAATGATGTAAATTATGATTAGAAATATTAGCTGGGGGAAATTGGCAAAAATATAACAATTAACTGTAGAGTAAACTTCATACTGTCCAATAATTATTAACTTGCTTGAAGTCTTCTGGCTAGTTAGTGATTAGTTTAAGAGTTTATTAGCATATTAACTACTGCACTTGTTTTCCTTGTCAAGTATCATTTTGCACTCTTGCAGTGGTTGGCATGTATCCTATTATTTTTACCTTCTACTATCACCACCGAGGGGGTAATCAACAGCACTTGATAAGAACCTTCCCATCGAACTCCTTATGTGGTTTCTTAATCATGTCCTACTCACTCGGAATTGGGGTGTGTCCTTCTGTTGGATCATTCTAAGCAGCAGAAACCTATTGAGAAGCAGAATGGGCAGTTTGGGTTCATTTCTGCCATAATGTTAATATCAGCCTCTCTAAAGCCATTGGCTCCAAGAGTAAATTAGGACAGTCTGTAGCCTCCTTGAATGGCCTTAGATTAGTTTTGTTGCTTGGAGTTGTTCTGATGCTGCGCAGGATCACCGAGAAAGCCATAGGCCATGGTACATCTTTCTCATTTTAATTAGTCATTGTTTGATGGTTCCATTCATTCTTTCGACTTGTCCTGATGACTCTGGGTGATGTGGACAATGAAGAGACCATTTAATATTCATTGGTTAAATATAATTCCTGACAAACACTCCCAGTGAAATGTGTTCTTTGATCAGAGTTGATGAGACATGGCAATTCCCTTCTAGGAATATAGTCTTTAATCAGAGCTTTTGTCTACATTTATGGCAATGGCTCTCCTTGCTGCAATAACTGAAAACCATCGTGACAACTTGTCCATCATTACTAGCACGTCTGAGTGTCCTTGACACTTTGGTAAAGCAATGTAGTTCACTTATAAGTGTGAAAACGAATCAGGTTGTACAGGAACTCTTAATTGTGATGGCTTTTCTGGTGCTTTGCAATTTGCTTTTTCAGGCATGTCACGCACCTTTCAAATGTTTGTTGAGCATGTGCTCTGAACATTGGATTCCACCAGATTGAGAGAATCTGTTGTTCATCTTTTCTGCTCCAACATGTCCTAGGGAGTGCATCTGCGTATCAGCTAGGGAAGCAACATAGTCCCATATCTCAATACTACTTCTCCTGGTTGGAGCATTGAGCTTGCATCTCTCGAATGTCTTGTATATTCATCTATGATACTGTTTCCATAATTCCATTTCTCAGATTCACTGCATATTTTCTTGCCACTTCAACACATTTTATTTCTTTTACCACTCCCTGTGCTACCCTTTTTGCAATTTCATCCACAAACACATTTCCACAGCTTTCCATTCTGGTCATTTTGCAGTGACTTTTACAATTTAATGCGGTGCCTTCTGATGGCTGTGTATGACATCTACGAGTTCTCATACCAGTTGGCCATTTCTGGTTGGGGTTCCTATAGTTGAACAAATTCCCCTTTGTTTCCATAAGTTTCCAAAATCATGAACAACTTCAAAAGCATATCAAGAATCAGTGTAGATATTAGCTGATCTTCCTATTGCCAACTTAGAGGCTTCAAGCTAAGCTTCTAGATCTGCCTGTTGCACAGAGGTATGAGGAACCATGCTTCCTGATGCCAACACTTCAGTTCCAGAGATAATAGCCAATCCAACCATTTCAATTCCTTCTGCAATCACTGAGGAGCCATCAATTTACAGAATCAAATCTGGGTTTGATAAAAGTGTTTCTTTGTAATAATTTGCATCTTCTTGGCATGTTATTATTCTTGTAGTCATGGTAATCATAGTCCTTTATGTTTGATTATAACAGCATAGATGATTCACTGGACTTGCTCATTAAATGATAATATTAGGTGCCTCAAGAACAGTAGACCACTTGGACCTCTAAGCAGCTGTTACCTGAGAAGCCCTATTCACAGTCAATAAAAAAAATGTGTTGAGTATGGACATCAAACATGTAAAATTTGATCAATCACCAAGCTAGAAACAGCCATGACTGCCAGATTGGTTGCCTGAATTGCTCAGAAAAATTGACCCCATCCTAAAGCTACATTATCCAACTTAACAGAGTAATATCCAACAGGATGCTGTAGGTCTCCATATCCTTGAGTTACAACTGCCATCATGTATCCTTGTTTCTTGTTAACATGCAGGATAAATGGTCTACCTGTATTGGGGACTCCAAATGCAAGTGTGGTACATAATGTCACCTTTAAAGTTTGATACGTTTTTTGTTGTTCTTCATTAAGAGTCACAGGGTCATTTGAGTGTCTATTGTCCTTGAGCAGATTGTTGAGTGATTGGGCAATAACTGATGGATTTACTGCTAGTGGGGTTAGCTTGCCAGTGCATTGATTAAGAGACTTTTGGATAGATACCTGGAGCTTAGAAAAATAGATGGCTATTGGTAACCCTAGTAATTTCCAAGGTAGGGACATGTCTGGTACAACTTTGAGGGCCGAAGGGCCTGTACTGTGCTGTAGGTTTTCTATGTTTCTATGATTAGCAATGGTTTCATCTTTAGTCCTGCGAGTCTTCTCTCTATTGGTCTTAATGAAGTAAGCTGTGACATAATTGTCAATCTTATTGTTACATTGCTGTCATCCTCATTTGAGTCACTAGGGGCTGCTGTATAGCCCATGTGATGATAACATGGTGTTGCTGTCTTGGAGGTCTGTCCCGATATAGGTTATAGTTCCTTGGGGTTCAGATGGTGTCGCTGTCTGCAGGGACTGGTTGATGTAGGGGGTGTTTTCCAGGGCTGAACATTAAAAGTAGAAAAACTGGTGGTGTCACCAGCAGCGTCACTCAAAGCTTCACTGCTAGGACTGCCCACTGGGCTGACAGGACCGCCCACTTGAAGTTCCCCCTGTGCTTTCTCATTTTGTTCCAGATTTCTTCCAAGCTCTGCTGCATGCATTTCAATTTTTTTTCCCAATTGTTTGGTTAATACAGAGATTTGTTCTTTAGATGTTTTACTGTCACTATCATGCTGTTTTTGTAGATCTTTGCAAGTTTTGTGTTTCTTTCCCAATCAATTAGTAAACGTTTTGACTTGCCCCATTAACTTTTTATTTGCTCGCATATTCGATCAAACCAACCATGCGGTCTTATTTCGAAATCATACATTCCAGGTTTGTTTCTTTCCCTCAGGTATTCTCTTGACTTTAATAAACTTAATGTTGAAGGTACATTTTGTCTGGACTATTTGAGTAATTTTATAGAACTGAAATGCTTTCTTCAGTTAAGAACTCTTAATAGGCTTTGTAACTGTTGTATTATGTGCATCTATGTCTGTATTAATATTGTCACCTTGATTGAATAGGAAATTCATGTGCTGCTGTTAGCTTTACAGTGATGTAATCATGTCAGTGTCTGGAACATTTATTTGGTAACTTAAAGACCTAAAATGCAAATACTTTTTATGTATGCAGCCCTGAAATAATATCACTACTTCTTGTGTATACTGTGCTTTAAAGTCTTTGTAATTATGTCATTTTCCTTCACTGAGTTCTAGATCACTTGTTATCCCTGTTGCACCATTATTAGCTTGCACTTTCACAAGTTTCCATGTAAAAACTTTCAAAGACTGAATGCACAAAGGATCCACTAACAGCAGAGCCCATTAGACACTCTGCTACGGCAAATGATGGGCCATTATGTTTTCTTTAGCAGCTGCAAGTTATGTCCCAAGAGAACCAGGTTAAAATTCTGCATTATAACACTAAATCTGACATGAATGGCATTTTTTCAGTTTAATTAAAGATACTAATTGTAATGATGCACCAATGGATGTCTTGGTGATGAAAACTTGCAGTTGTGAAATTAATTACTTTGCTGGGATAGACCCAATGCCTGTAGAGAGCTCAAACTCTTATGAAACATCTAATTAATCTCAGACAGCTATGACTGTGGTAAGTCATTTTAACATAATCAACCTTTAAGAGTTTGCTGTCCTTGTGGATTGTTTCAAAAGTCTTAGGATGAACAGTTTAATGTGTGCTACTGCTTTAATTCTTGTTTAAGAAGCAAACGATTACAGGAGATTAACGCTGAGATATAGCCACAATGGGTTTTTACCTCTGAGACCAGCTCTGTTGAAGATATGAAAGAGTCTCCATCATACCTTCTGCAAAAAAACAGTTTTAGTTGGTGTCAAATCAAAGTGAAGACAAAATTTATCACAAAATGGCCCAAGGTGAGTTGACAGCTTACTATAGAACCTCTTCAAGTCTGGCTATTGTGAGAACTGGAATGTTTTAGAATGGTGTAGAATGTCTCTGGGGATAGGGTAGATCTTTGAGAATATTAAAGTAAAAGAGATGCACACAGGGGATTGGTTTAAAAAAAAAGTTCTGATGTAACAAGTGTACTTGTCACAAGGAAAATCTACTTACTGTAAATTTTAGACCTGTTGCTGAAATTGAAAGCTGCATCCAGCACATACAAACCACCTAACGTCATTTCTGCCCAGAAATATATTCGACAGAAAAATATGTAAAAAAACAAATGCAGCATTTATTATTTTCTGTAAATCTCAGCTGCCACATGAATCAAAATCTGCATTGCCCCACCATTCACTTCCACTCAACCCATCCCCTCTGTATTATAATTCCATTGATTTCAGTGTAATGACAATCTTGTAGATTCTACATTGGACAGCATTAAAGCAGAGTTGGGGAGATGTTGTACCATCTATACAGCCTGATTACGGTCACATGAATTATCAACTATCATATTATCTGAAGCAGTTGAATTAATTGGAGATGATTTCACCTTAACAAAACCATGCAGAATATCCTTCATTATCCTTACTTCCCAAAGTGCAGAATAATCATGTCCCTCAGATCATTATATCAACAATTTATCTATAACTAATGTTAGAGACACTGGCCTGTAAAAATACCTAGCTTATCCTAGCTAAATTTTTTGTGTAAAGGTATTATATTTACTATCCTCCAGTCACCTGACAGATTTTCTGTAGCCAATGACAGGTCTGCTTGTCCAAATGGTATAACAGTTTGTTGTTCTAATGTTCCATGATTAGATTGAATGTGCACAGTGTAAACTTTGTTTTATAACTCAGAGGCTAGCCATCAACATTATTAAAATGATTACTATATGTTTCTCATGGATTGTGCCAAGTATGTTTTGAGCATAGAATAGTACAACACTAGATGGACTATTTGGCCCATGATGTTGTGCCGATCTTGATACCAAGTTGTACTAAATGTCCTCCTTCTCTGTATCATCAACATCCATTCATTCTGGTCATGTGTTTACTAAAAGCCTCAAACTTCAACAACCTGCATGATTCCACTATTATCCCTGGTAACCTATTCTAGGCACCTAACATACTTTGTGTAATAAAAGTACTTGCTCCTCACATGGCCTTTAAACTTTCTTTCTCTAATCATAAAAGCACATCCTCGGGTGTTTGACATTTCCACCCTAGGGAAGAGATTCTGACTGTCTAAGCCTCTCACAACTTTAAAATCTCTGTCAGATAACTCTTTAGTCTCCGATGCTGCAGGAAGAATAATCCAGGTTTATCCACACTTTCCTTATAGCTCATAGCATCTAATCCAGGCAGTATTCTGGTAAATTCCTTCTGCACCCTCCCCACAATCTCGACATTCTTTGAAGAATGGGATGAACAGAGCTTCATGCAATGGTTTAAGGGCAATCTTATCAATGCTTAATATAGCTGCAGCATGACTTCCTCACTCATACTCAACACCCCTAAAATAAAGGCAATTATGCTATATGCATTCTTCACCAATTCATCCACTTATGTAACCACTTTCAGTTATCTATGGACCTGGAACACAAGATCCCTCTGTACCTCAATGCTGTTAAGGGGTCTACCATTAACAGTATATGTTCTCCTTTCATTTGACCCCCAAAGTGCAACATCTCACACTTCCCAGATTAAACTCAGCTAAATTCTCTGGTTAGTCTTTTATTCTGATGAAAATGTGAATATCCAAGTCTCTTAGGATATGAAATTTCAGTGAGTCTGCATAATCATCTTATGTGAGCAGAAGTACAGTAAAACCTCTCCCCACTACTCCCCAACAACATAAAGAAAAGACTGTTGCCCCAATTACAGAGGCAGGATCTTTTCTACAATGAGGTAGGATCCCTACACCCAAAAAGGCATTTCAACTTTCTGTGTAGGAAAAAAGAAGTTAAGTAGTAACAAAAAAATGTAGGCACAAGAAAATTGGAACATAATTTTGATTAAGAAGAGAAAGATGGACTCATTGATCCTTGCATGAGTCTAATTGCGCAAGAACTTGCCCTGCAGAATCTCTTCATCTTGCTGTCAGAAACTTCCAGGCTCAAGCAGGCTCATAAACAGGATTCAATAGAAAGAAAGTTTTGGGGTAAAGGGCTCTCCCAGTAATCGTTCAGAACATAATGGGCACGAATATGCTGTTAGCATGTATATGATATTCAAGTGTTTGATGTCCTGCTCCAAGCTATTTACATAATGGGAACAGGTCAAGTCGCAAGGGGGGTAAGAAACCTTTAATGACTAACCACAAGATTAAAATGAATCCTGAAGTATTATGGAATCATTAGTGAAGAATTATTGATAATCAGAGGATCATTAATCATTTTTGTATTTTTGTTTATACTAAATATTAGGCTTGCCATTTCTTCAGAGCTGAGTCTGCTTTTTCTCCAAAAACTCATTAGAATTTGCAGAGCAATTTTATTCATATCAGCAAACTGCATTTCATCCGTCAATCTGATGTAATCGTAATGGTACAGTGGGAAGTTCCTAGCCATGAGCAGTGAACTATCCCCAATAAGGCAAGGCAATTAAATTCTCTATTAGGTGTTCTCATTGACTTGGACTCTGCTGTAGAAACAGGTTAAACATTTTTTAGGAAATTTAGTAGGAATATTGAAAACCTCTACATGTAGTTTTAAATATTTCACCACATTTACCCAAAAATTCGATAGAGGTATAGAGAAGAGGTATAGTTCATTAGGTGTTGTAACAGAACTTTTCTGTATTTCACATCACAGGAAATCAACCTGCCATGGTTTCCACAATTATTCCACCTAAGTTCCAAGATGTGGATGTACATCCCACAGGGAGATCATATTTTTGGAGTCAAGAATGATGGTGGAGACTAACAGTAACCATTTAAAATGAAGTGTGATCAAAAACTTGATGTTAAATAGTTGGTTGTGTTGGTTGCGAAAAGTCAGATGACAGATGACCCTTACATTTCAGGAGTGTTGCAATCCAGGAAACTCATCTGTACTGTGGATTTCTGTAATGTGAAGCCACATCAGCTGCCCAAGCATCAAGAAATACAAGTTGAAAAATTATTGAAATACATGCTCTGAGAGTGAATTTTTATTCCAGATGTCAGACTTTTGGTAGTGATTTTTGAATTCCGTAAGGATGAATTTCCATTACCCAATGCAGAGGTAGCCTGCAATCTGCTAAGTGCAGCACATTAATTATCATGGTGATGCTGAAGTGTTTCTGTAGAAAATTTGAGATGGATGGAGATCAAAGATTTCCAATAAGAATGCATGTTGAAAGGAGGTGGAAAAGGGAGAAAATATTCTTCTTATTGGCTCATATATTGATTTAGTTTCACAAAACTTTCTTGTTTTTGATCTCTGTCTCCAGAATTCACTTTCAATAATATAATTGTAAGTAAACTAGTATCCAAATTCTTAAAACTGGGGCAGCACATGCCTTTGTAATTGGATTCTTAACTGACCAACACTCTATAATCAGTGAAGATAGGCAGAAACAGTTCCATCATGATAATTCTTATAACCGACATCCAACAAGAATGTGTTCTCAGTCTCCCCTACTCTACTCCCTGTATACTCATGATTGTTCAGCCATATTCTGCTCTAACTCCATCTACAAATTTGTACCTGATGCCAGTGTAGTGGGCTCTATCTCAAATAACAATAAGTCAGAGTACAGGAATTAAATAGAGGGCATATGACATTGTGTCATGACAACAAACTTGCTCTCAATATCAGTCAAACAAAAGAGATGGTCATTGACATCACAAGGAGAGCAGTACTCATGATCCTGTTTGTGTCAACAGTGCTGAGGGTGAAAAGGTTGAGAGTTCCAATTTCCTAGGAGTGCCTGTCCTGGTCTAAACTCATTGAAATGATGATCAACAAGGCTCACCAGTGCCTCAACTTCCTCAAGGGGCAAAATAAATTCGCTTGTACCTTACACTCTAACCAATTTTTATTGACACAGCCCTACACTTTCTTACTGCCTTTGTAAAACAGCCAGCATAATCAAAGATCCCACCCACACTTCTCTCTTCTCCCTCTTATTGGGCAGAAGATATGAAAGCTTAAAAGCATGTACCATTAGGTTCAAGGACAGCTTCTAACCCACTGTTATAAGACTATGGAATGGTTCCTTAGTACAATAAGATGGACTCGACCTCACAATCTACATTGCTGTGACCTTGTACCTTTCTGTATATCCACACTAAACTTCCTCTGTACTGTAACACAATATTTCTGCACCCTGTTGTTTTTATTTTTATACTTAAATGTTCCCTTGTAATGAATTGATCTGTACGGACAGTATGCAGGTCAAGTTTTTCACTACACTTCAGTGCATGTGATAGTAGTAAACTAACCCATCAACTTAACTTGGCAGACCATGTAGTGTAATGGCTGCAATCAAATGCTTGTTTAGTCTAATGATTCAGCTGATCAAGAAGAGGTTCAATATATCCTATATATTGGATGCTTTCTTGCCTGGAGACAGCTTCAACTTTAATTATTGCTGCTGGTGCTCCTCCTTCTCCATCTGAATGAATCTGGCAATAGTAAGAACGAATGAATGTTGACTATTGCCATGATTGATGGAGCCACTGCCTCTAAGCTCTAGTGATCTGGCATCAGTACTGAACTTTGGAGCTTTATGTGTGGAGTTATACATTCACATGTATAAATGCACTTGATAATTTTGACTCACTGGAGCAAGGGGCCTATTTCATACTGAAATGACTCAATAAGATGAACAACTGTTGGAAGACAGAGCTCACTAAAGAACATAAAACATTACAGCCAAGTACAGGCCCATCAGCCCATGACGTATCAATCTTCTAAACCTTCCCTCTACACAGCTCTCTGTTTCTGTCATTCATGTCTATTTAAGAGTTTCTTAAATGACCCTAACAAATCTGTCTCTACCATCACTGTTTCATGCACCCACAATTTTCTGTCTCTAAAACTTACCTCTGACATCTCCCTAACTTTTCTCCAACTGCCTTAAAATATGCCCCCCCCCCCCCATCTTAACTATTTCCACCACAGGAAAAGGTCTCTGGTTATGGCCTCTGGTCATGCCTTTTACACCTTTGTTGTCATCTCTTATCCTCCTTCACTCCAAAGGGAAAAACCCTAGCTCACTATAAGAAATGGTCTCTAATCCAGGCAGCATCCTTGTAAATATCCCATTCACCCACCTTAAGGCTTCCAAATCCTTCATAACAATGTGACTTGAACAGAACACCATATTCTAAGTGGAAGGAATATTTAATGATGAATGAAGAAGAAAGTCTTATAAAGTATTATTCCTGAAGCTGAAAACTCACTTGAAAATCCAAAAAGCAGATCAACACTTAGCTTCCGTGATCAGTGACTTCCAACTGGGTGCACTTTTTAAATATGTCACTTTCTTCATTAAGCACAGAAGTATTGAAGTTCTGCATTCATTCCTGAATGCTGTTCCTTATTAAATGGATCTGAGATCAGGATCTGGATATTCAATTTGGTCATGTGTGTTTTCTTGACACAATAGGATTGAATTACAGCATAAAATTGATTACTAAGAACAATTGATACTCTAGAGTGAGCATACAACATCAGAAAACTTTCAAACACATTATGTTCCAAAACATAATGAGTCTGCAATGTTGATGTCAACCACTGTTCAATACACATTGGATGCCCCTTTTGTCACTGCTGCATATGCACAGCCTAACATAAGCAAAGTACAGAGGAGTTATAAAACTCTTTTCTTCTGTACTTGGGATGCAGTGGAATATTGAAGATTACAGCTTTGACTGAAATCCACATATTAATGTGTCTGGTTGCATTGATTATCCCTTTACTAAGAGGAATAAATGTCAAAGTACTTAACTCGGATGACGTCTGGGGACAAATAGCCAATCTCTTGAGCAGAATTATAGCAAGCTGCACTGCAGAAGGAGGCATCAAAATCCCATCCTCCAGCTTGTTCACCAAATGTTTTTATTCTTTTCTCTTTTTAACTATTCATTAATTTTTATTTTACCATCTGTTATGGATTCTGCTTGCATTATTCTTTCAACTGGGAATAGATTTCCAAACATATTTGGAAAACAACAGAAAATTCTAGATGTTCCCTTTGTTTTTCTTTATGGTAATTAAATAAACAATTCTGGTCCACTTTCCAACTGGAAATACTTTATTGCTGGTTACCTTCTGTAAATGTTTCACATTTTAAGAATACCTATTGAATCTCTTCATTCTGTTTACTATTGTACTAACTGATGGGTTTAGTTTCAATTACCTCTCCAATTATCCAAACAGACCAACTAAACTGTTATTTATATGAATCTCTTACCTTATCAGTAATCAGCATCTTAAAGTAGAACATCCAAAAATATGCCTAATATTCTAATTGTATTTTCATCAAAGTTAGACCAATGTTTTCATATTTAAGGTTTTATTATGAAATGTTTTTTTGGATTTTTTGGATACTTACTCACCTGAGGTTTTGAAATTTTGAGAATGGAAACATAAAATCATGGATGTACAATAGTACAAAAGAAGGACATAATGCTTGCATCAAAAATTAAATAAATATATAGCACATTTCATTCAAGCTGACGGTGATGCCTAGCTATGCTAATCCTATTTGCTTTCAATAGATTTGCGGGTCACTACATCTCTCCTATCTAAATAACTGACCAGATGCTTTTTAAATATTGTAATCTGACTTCACCACATCCTTTGGCAGCTCATGTAAGATATTCACCATCCTCCATGTATTACAAAGTACCCATCACATCTCTTTTTAATTTCTCCCATCTCACATTAAACTTATGCCCTATAGTTCTGTTAAAAATGCTGATCATTTATCCTATGTTAGACTGAGTGGAATAATATAATCAGTCCTTTCCTCCTCCTCATTCACTTTAACCAAGCTAGTTATTATTCTTCAAGGGACTATCCAATCCCTGATGATTTATGCTTGAATCACCTTCAGAAACAGTGACGAGATAATCCTATATTATCCTTGGCAATTCAATTTTTCCTATAATGATACACCCATGTGTTATCAAGTAGAGTTCCAGGAATTTCATGGGTCCAATGATAATGAAAGAATGACAATGTATTTCTAAGTCGGAAATGTGTACAACTTGGAGGTAATTTGTAGTGGTGTTCCTATAGGCCTAGTTCCCAATTCTCTCTTCTATTAACCTCTTTTCTCTCCCCCATCATCAGGCAGATGATACAAAAGCCTGAAATTGAATTGAATTGAATTGACTTTATTTCTTACATCCTTCACATACATAAGGAGTAAAAATCTTTGCATAACATCTCCATCTAAATATGCAATGTACAATTTATAATAATTTGTAATAAATAGTATGTACATCAGGACAGCCAATATAACATAAAAATACACTGGTATCAGCGTGAATTAATCAGTCTGCTGGCCAGGTGGTGGAAGCTGTCCCGGAGCCTGTTGGTCCAGGCTTTTATGCTGCAGTACCGTTTCCCGGATGGTAGCACATACCACCAGATTCAAGGACAATTTCTATCCCATTGTTATAAGACCATCTTTTAGTATAATAATATCACCTGATTGTCTACCTACTTTCTCTGTAAATATACCACTTAATTCTGTCTTACATTGCATCACCCCAATGCACTGTTGTAATGATTTGACCTGCATGAACAATATGCTAGTCAAGTTTTTCACTGTGCCTCAGTACATGTGATAATAACCAATTTATCAATTCAGCAATTTTGGTAGGTGAGGTCATAGATTTGGGTGATGATTTCAGAGTAGCCGGCAGACTGATTAATTCATGCTGATACTCTTATATTTGTCAGAACTATCTTATTTTCTTTCCTTTACCATCTATATATGTTGCCTTAATTAAATTATTTACCTGATTAAGCATTAATATTTTACAATATTTTCTTTACAGAATTAAACATTATGGATAATAGGCTCACCTAATTTTTCTGCATTATTTCTCTTTTGTATAAAAGTGTTATATTGGGAGCTGTTCTATTATTTGGCACAGCTTCCATAGTGCAAGGTATAAGAAAAGAAATTGTTAGCCCTCTCCAATTTTCTTTAGCATTCTGAAATATCTGCCTTTAAATGCTGGTTTTATGTTCCACCAGTTATGAATACTATTATTTTTCTCCAAGTTAATATCTGTAATCAACTTCTTCCACTCAATCACCTTTCATTACTTTTGTAAATATTTTGGGTTAATATGTCCTGACAAAAATTAGGAAGTTCAGAAGAATCTTTGTCCTTTCACCTTCATCCTCTTGTAGAACAAGCTGATGCCCAGGAAATGATAATCACAGAATCAGAATTACTAGGGTTTTCTTTACCAAGTATCAATTAGAATGCAAGTAAACTGCTCGATAAATGAATTAACTCTTTATTTAAAATTATTAAAAAAACACTTTATGCAACATAGTCACAATCCAACATCTGCTTGTTTACACAAAATTCATAGTTAGCAGGATTTAATCATCAAGGACATAATAGTGGTGGAAAGTAATTAAGGTTTATTGATGACAAGTGTTAAGTTTTGTCATGGTAGTTCAGTAACTCCTTGCTATTTATAAATTTACAACTGAATTTAGTTGACATAAGTTTACAAAAGCAATCTAATCTCAGATCCCTGTAATTCCAAAAAGCAAACACTGCAGATCTAGAAATGCATACAGTCAGGCCTGGTCTACTATGCTGAGAACAAATATACCTGGCATAGATATTTCTGGAATGGTAAGTATTGTCCTATGAAGACAGATTAAGCAGATAAGGTCAAAACTCTGTTGAGAGAAGAATGAGAAATGATCGGGGTGGGATATAGGGGATTTGCTGTTAATTTTTCTCCTGGATATGATGCTTAAAACAGAGCTCAAAGCCTCATAATTAATGGGAGGCTATTCAGATCAAAGGTTGAATCACCCAGAAGGTAGTGAATCTGGAACTCCTGAACTAAGAGAGCGAGGAAGCTCGGTATTTCAATATTGTAAACAAAAATTCAAAGAGATGAATAATGATTTTGGATATTAAGAAAATCAAGTGTTTTGTGTTAGTGCAGAGAAATGGTACTTGGGTGAAAAATCAGTCACAATCTTTTCAAAGTTCAAAGTAAATTTATTATCAAAGTACATATGTGTCACCGTATACAACCCTAGGATTCATTTTCTTGCAGGCATATTCAACAAACCCAATAACCGCAATTGAATCAATGAATAACTGCACCAACATAGCAGACAACCAATGTGCAAATACAAAAATATCACTGGCATATGTAGCAAGATTTGTCAATTTAGCAGCAGCGCGTGCGCACACACACACATGCACGCACAAACACACGCACACAAACAAACAAAAATCTGCAGATGCTAGAAATTCAAGCAACACATACAAAATGCTGGTGGAATGCAACAGGCCAGGCAGCATCTATAGGAAGAAGCACTGTCGATGTTTCCGGCCAAGACCCTTCATCAGGACTACTGAAAGCAAAGATAGTAAGAGATTTGAAAGTAGGCCGGGGAGGGGAAAATCTGAAATGATAGGAGAAGACCAGAGGGGGTGGGGTGAAGCCAAGAGTTGGAAAGGTGATTGGCAAAAGGAATACATATTAAGTACTTAATTTAAAAATAGTGCAAAAACAGAAATACTAAAAAGTAGTGAGGTAGTATTTATGGGTACAATGGCCATTTAGGAATTGGATGGCAGGAGGGGAAGAAGCTGATCCTGAATTGCTTAATATGTGCCTTCAGGATTCTGAACCTCCTTCACGATGGCAACAATGAGAAGAGGGAATCTCCTGGGTGATGGATGTCCTTAATAATGGATGCTACCTTTCTGAGGCTCTACTCCTTGAAGATGTCTTGGATACTATGGAGGTTTGTACCCAAGATGGAGCTGGCTCATTTTACAAATTTCTGTAGCTTCTTTTGATCCTGTGCAGTAATCGCACCCCCACCCCATACCAGAGAGTGATGCAGCCTGTCAGAATGTTTTCCTGGTGCATCCGTTGAAGTTTTCAAGTGTTTGAGGTGACAAACCAAATCTCCTTAAACTCCTAATGAAATATAATCACTGTCTTGCCTTTCTTATGTAGGGACCAGATTAAACTATCAGAAATATTGACACCCAGGAACTTGAAGTTGCTCACTCTCTCCACTTCTGAGGGATCAGAAAGGAATATCAGGAATAGGAAGAGTCCTTGCAAGTGAGTCCATAGGTTTTGGAAACAGTTCAGTAATGGGGTAAGTGAAGTTGAGTGAAGAGCCTGCTAGTTGAGCGGTAATAACTGCCCCTGAACTCGATAGTATGTGTCTTGAGGCTCCTATACTTTCTTCTTGATGGCAGCAATGAGAAGAGAGCATGTCCTGGGTGGTGGGGGTCCATGACAAAGGATACTGCTTTCCTGTGACAGCCTTTCATATAGACATGTTCAGTGATAGTGAGGGTTTTACCTGTGATGGACTTGGCTATATCCACTGCTTTCTATAGGATATTTTGAATATAACAGAACATTATGACACAGTATAGTCCCTTTGACACATGGTGTTGTGCTGAGTTGATCTTTAAACCTAGTCTAAGATCTAGGTTTAGACTAGCCTTCCTTATAACCCTTCCCTATACCATAGAACTCCATTTTTCTATAATCTATGTGTTATTTAATAGTTATTTAAGAGTTATTTAATAGTTCCTCATGCATCTACCATTACAACCACCCCTGGCAGCACATTCCATGCACCCACCAATCTCTGTGTAAAAAAGCTTACCTCTGACACCAACCCCTATACTTTCCTCCAATCACCCCAAAATTATGCCCCATTTCACATGCTGGCATAGATCATCGCTTTGACTTACAGTGCCTTGAAAAGTATTCAGCCCCCACAACTATTTTCACATTTTACTGTCTCATTTTCTAAACTTAAAATGCATTGGGCTAGCCTACAAAACATTGTGCATCATGTCAAATCAATAGGAAAATTCTAAAACCCGTCAACAATTAACTAAAAATAAAAAAAAAACAAAATTGTGCGGCTGAAAAAGTATTCATCCCCTTTGTAATTACTATGTTAACTTTCCTTCGATGCAATATACATCCAATCTGTTGATGTAGAAAATTGGAGAATTGCCTGTTTTCAATGAATTCATAAGAATAAACACCCCCTGTGTCTGTAAGGTCCAACACTGGTAGATTTTCAACAGACATACCAAAATGAAGACAAAAGAACATTTAAGGCAAGTTAAGGAAATGACAATACAGAAGCTCAAACTCAAAACAAGTCCATCTCAAACGTAGTAAACATACATCAGAGTTCAATACAGTTAACTGTTTAAAAGGGGAAAAAATATGAAGTCACAGTCAAACTACCTATGTCAAGCCACACCTCTAAACTTAGTCACCAGAGAAGAATGTAAGACAGGCTACTATGATGACAACAGTCACTCTGAGTGAGCTGAGAAGTCAGCAGCTGCAACTGCAGATAAAATTCATGGCTCCACAATCTCTAAGGCCTTGCATAAAAGGGGTATTTATGGAAGAGTGGCAAAGAAGAAGCACTGGCTAAAAAAAGGCATATTTTTGCCCATAAAGACTTCGCTAAATGACTCTTAGAAGATACTGAAAAATGTGGAAGAAGGCCTTGTAGTCAGATGAGACTAAATAAAAACGTTTTGGCCTCCACACTAAAAGATACGTGTCATACAAATCTAAATTGTGCATCAGCCAGGTAACACCATCCCAGTTGTAATGTATGGAAGAGGAAGCTTCATGTTTTGGGGATGCTTTTCATCAGCAAGGACTGGAAATCTGGTCAAGATTGATGGGAAGATGTTTTCTGATAATTACAGAGAGATCCTGGATAAAAACCTGCTAGCTTCAGCCTGAAGGATTAAACTGGGAAGGAAGCTGGTTTTTCGGCAGATGATGACTCAAAGTACACGGCCAGAGTAACTGTGGAGCAGCTTCAAATGATGACGATTGATGTCCTTGAGTGGTCCAGACAGAGACCTAGCCTTAACCTGATGGAAAACCTCCAGAAAGACCTCAAAAATGCTGTCCACTACCATTCCCCAACAAAGCTGACAAAGCTTGAGCAATATTGCAAGGAGGAATAAACAAAATTTGCTCAATCATGTGTGCAAAGCTAGAAAAGATTTATCCAAAAAGACTACTGGCAGTAATAGCTGGAAGGGGTGGTTCAACTAAATACTGAGCAAAGGGGGATGAATACTTCTGAACTGCTGAGATTACAGTTTTTAAATTTTTAGCTTTTCATGCTTTACAATTTTCCTTGTTTTTTTGTGCTCGACAATGAAAAAAAGGAGCATGTGATTCAGAAATAAAAATTCTTCATTAAATTGATCAAAAGCCCTTGCTGTAATACTCATTTATATGCACAAAGAACAGGGGAATGATTACTTTTACAAGGCACCTTTTCACTGCTGAGCCCTTGGTAAGAACTGACAAGTGTTCCCTTCACTTCCCCTTCCTAAAGTCCACAAATAAATTCCTTGGTCTTACTGACATTGAGTGTCAGGTTGTTGCTACCACACCACTCAACCAGCTGATCTATCATACTCCAGTATGCCTCAGAATCAGAAACAGGTTTTTTATCACCGGCATGTGACATGAAATTTGTTAACTTAACAGTAGCAGTTCAATGCAATACGTAATCTAGCAGAAAAAAAACTTTTAACAAATAAAATAATAATAAATAAACAAGTAAATCAATTACATATATTGAATAGATTTTTAAAATCGTGCAAAAACAAAAATATAAAATATAATATAAAATATATAAAAAAAATGAGGTAGTGTCAAAAAATTCATTGTCGATTTAAGAATTGGATGGCAAAGGGGAAGAGTTGTTCCTGAATCACTGAGTATGTGCCTTTAGGCTTCTGTACTTCCTACCTGATGGTAACACTGAGAAAAGGGTATGCCCTGTGTACTGGATGTCCTTAATAATGGACAGTGCCTTTCCAAGACACCACTTTCTAAAGATGTCCTGGGTACTTTCTAGGTTAGTACCCAAGATGGAACCAACTAAATTTACGAACTTCTGCAGCTTCTTTTGGTCCTGTGCAGTAGCCCCTCCATACCAGACAATAATACAGCCTGTCAGAATGTTCTCCACTGTACAACTATAGAAATTTTTGAGTGCATTTCTTGACATGCCAAATCTCTTCACACTCCGAATGAAGTATAGCCACTGTCTTGCCTTCTTTATAACTACATCAATATGTTGGGACCAGGTTAGATACTCGGAGAGCTTGACACTCAAGAACTTGAAGCGGCTCACTCTCTCCACTTCTTTTCCCCCTATGAGGACTGGTATGTGTTCCTTTGTCTTACTCTTCCTGAAGTCCACAATCAGCTCTTTTGTTGAGTGCCAGGTTGTTGAGCTATGCCTGGCCACACAGTCATGTGTATGTAAAGAGAAGAGCAGTGGTTGAGCACACGCCGCTGAGGTGCACCAATGTTGATCATCAGCGAGGAGGAGATGTTATCACCAATCGCAGATTGTGGTCTTCTGATTAGGAAGTCAAGGATCTAAATGCAAAGGAGGTACAAAGGACCAGGTTCTGCAAATTCTTAATCAGGATTGTGGGAATAATGGTATTAAATGTTGAGCTATAGTCGATGAACGGCATCCTGACATGGGTA
Organism: Hypanus sabinus; assembly: GCF_030144855.1. Taxonomy (NCBI): domain Eukaryota; kingdom Metazoa; phylum Chordata; class Chondrichthyes; order Myliobatiformes; family Dasyatidae; genus Hypanus; species Hypanus sabinus. Next base: position 39,909,599 of record NC_082719.1, on the reverse strand, counting down.
TTTGTATTGTTCAGGTGGCGAGCCATTGAGATTGCATCTGCCATTGACCTATTGTGGCGATAGGCAAATTGCAATGAGTCCAGGTCCTTGCTGAGGCAGGAGTTCAGTCTAGTCATGACCAACCCCTCAAAGCATTTCATCGCTGTCGATGTGAGTGCTACCGGGTGATAGTCATTAAGGCAGCCCACATTATTCTTCTTAGGCACTGGTATAATTGTTGCCTTTTTGAAACAAGTGGGAACTTCCACCTGTAGCAGTGAGAGGTTGAAAATCAACTTGAATACTCCAGCTAGTTGGTTGACACAAGTTTTCAAAACCTTACCAGGTACTCCATTGTGTCTTTCTGCCTTGTGAGGGTTCACTCTCTTTAAAGATAGTCTAACATTGGCCTCTGAGATGGAGATCACAGGGTCATCAGGTGCAGCAGGGATCTTCACAGCTGTAGTTGTGTTCTCCCTTTCAAATCATGCATAGAAGGTGTTGAATTCATCTTGTAGTGAAGCATCGCTGCCACTCATGCTATTGGGTTTGGTTTTCTAGGAAGTAATGTCTTGCAGACCCTTTCAGAGTGATAATGTGTGATCGACACATTAAAAAATGAATTACAGTAAATATATATATTATGGTAGTATATATATATATATATATATAGTAGTGAGGTAGTTTTCTTGGGTTCAATGTCTATTTGGGAATCGGATGGCAGAGGGGAAGAAACTGTTTCTGAAATGTTGAGTGTGTGCCTTCAGGCATCTGTACCTCTTCCTGAATGTAACAATGAGAGGAGAGCATGTCCTAGGTATTGGGGGTCTTTAATGACGAACACTGCCTCTCTGAGACACCACTCCTTGAAAGTGTCTTGGATACTATGGAGGCTAGTAACCATGATGGAGCTGACTAATTTTACAAATCTCTACCACTTACTTCAATCTTGTGCAGTAGCAACCCCCCACCCCACCCCACAGCCCATATCAGGCAGTGATGCAGACAGTCAGAATGCTCTCCACGATACATCTGTAGAAGTTTTCGAGTGTTTTAGGTGACAAACCAAATCTCCTGAAACTCCTAACGAAATATAGCCACTGTCTTGCCTCTTTTATAGCTGCATTGTTATGTTGGGGCCTGGTTAGATCCTCAGAGATATTGACACTCAAGAACTTGAAATTGTTCACCCTCTCCACTTTTGATCCTTCTATGAGGACTGGTTCAGGTTCCCCTGTCTTACCCTTCCTGATGTCCACAATTAGCTTTATGGTCTTTGAGTGCAAAGTTGTTGCTTTGTATCATGAACAAAATTATAGTTGACATTTGATCAATGCCTAGACATTCAGTCATGGGTAAAGAGAGAATAGAACAGTGAGTCAGTGTTCTTCGTCAGCAAGGTGGAGATGTTTTACCAATCTGCACAGATTGTGATCTTCTGGTTAGGAAGTTGAGGATCTAGTTGCAGAGGGAGGTACAGAAGTCTGTGTTCTGTAGCTTTTCAATCAGGAATGTAGGAATGATGATGTTTAACACTGAGTTACAGTCAATAAACAGCTTCATGATAGATGTTTCATCAACATCATCATCAGTTGTTCCATTGGCGAATTTATTTGTATTTATTTTATTAAAATATCAAAAACTCTGTTGATCTGGAAAGCAGAGTGGTGCATTTCTCTCTGATTAAATTAGCAAAAATCTTTCCTTTCCAAGTGTGTTTGAATACTAACATCTTTAAATGAGAAAAATAGGGTGTTTTGTTTACAGTTTTCTGTTAAGCACAAAGTAAATTATTAATTTGATCTTCTTATCAGCCAACATCAGCCAACAACCTGGCACTCAACATCGGTAAGATGAAAGTGCTGATTGTGGACTTCAGGAAGGGTAAGACAAAGGAACACATACCAATCCTCATGGAGGGATCAGAAGAGGGGATAGTGAGCAGTTTCAAGTTCCTGGGTGTCAAGATCTCTGAGTATCTAACCTGGACCTAAGATATTGATACAGTTATAAAATAGGCAAGACAGCAACTATACTTTATTAGGAGCTTGAAGAGATTTGGTTGGTCAAAAAATACACTCAAAAACTTCAATAGGTGTACCATGGAGAACATTCTGACAAGCTGGATCATTGTCTGGTATGTGGGGGGGGGGGGGGGAGATGGGGATTGGGTGGCTACTGCACAGGACCGAAAGAAGTTGTAGAGGGTTGAAAATTTAGTCAGCTCCATTTTGGGTATGAGGCTACATCTTCAAGTGGCAGTGTCTCAGAAAGGCAGCATCCATTATTAAGGACCTCCAGCACCCAGGGCATGCCCTTTTCTCACTGTTACCATCAGGTAGAAGGTACAGAAGCCTGAAGGCACACACTCAGCAATTCAGGAACAGCTTCTTCCTTCTTCCCCTCTGCCATCTGATTCCTAAATGGACACTATCTCACTTTATGCGTATTTGCTCTGTAGTTGGGCATTCATAAGCAGGGAAATGCTTGTAGAACTACAGAGACTCAGAGTGAGGCGCCCTCTGAAGCAATGTGCAGGTTGAAGAAACAAAAATAAGGATGGTCTGAGACTGTATCTAATTCTTCTGTTCCTTGGAATGGTGCTGATACAAGGTAAAGGCACCATGGTAACCAATGCACTACACTGCAGTTACCTACGTAAAAATATAATTTTTCCACTCAGCCATTATTGGTCATGTCCATGGTAAAGAAGACTTTTGTGACTTATATGCTATATTGGCGAAGTGAAGTTTGTTATATTTAAAATGTACTACCAGGGGTGGCTTGAAATAGTTGAATAAGTGGGGGGAGGGTGTGTGTGTGTGTGTGGCCTCTGTTGGTCGTGGTTGACCATGGGTACTGTGCCTCTGGTAGTCACTGGTTTGTCAAACAGCATCGACTGTGGCTATTGAGGCCAATCCTGGAGTGACAGGTTCCACCACAGTTGCTGCACGTGTAGGGCATCGTGGGATTGTTGTCTGCTGTCCGCTGTGCTCTCCGTTTAGCTCTCCGCTCCTCAAACTGACTCAGGATCACTCTTCGGCCTTGCTCTAGGTGTTGCTGAAGACTACATAGCCATTTGTTGTGGTTATTTGCTGTATCTTCAGCATTCACAGTAGCTCAGTCATAGATTCCCAAATGAACTGGCTGCAAATCCTGGCTTCATCAAAAATTTCTAAGTAAATTTATGTATATATACAGTTGGTGTGAGCAAAAGCACCACAGCTGGAAGTCTGTATGCGTACATAGAGAGAGAGAAAAAATAATATTCAGCATATTCAAAAGTCAAAAAGAAAGGAGACAGAAAGTAAAGAAAAAGTCCAAGTCAGCTCTAAGTGTATGAGGCCAAATGTCCTTGTTTTGTAGGAATTCAGATCCTGGGGCAATGCTCTCAAGCATACAGATTCCCGCAGTCTTTGAAAGTTGTGCCAAGCAGCCTCTATCAGATGGTGTTACCAGTCACCAACTCCTGTGGTTTGCTTGATGTTTCCTAGGGAAAACTTATTGATGATTCTTTTTCCTCTCTCTCTGATGCTTCACCTTGCACAAAAGACTGTGTGACAGTGGGTTGAGGTTCGTTATCTGCCTCCTCTTGCTATATGGTCATTGATAAAATATCACCTGATAATCTCGAATTCCATGCATATAAAGTGCGGAGGCACAATAACTAATTGATTTGATGCTTCAAAACAATAACGTCATCAGAATTGTGACTTAAAGTAGAGAGAACTGGGAAGTTATCATTCCTGTGGGCAGAAGTAATAAAGGTAGAAGGGTAGATTTTACTACAGGAATGATGGGGATATTGAAGCTATCTGATTAAAACTGAAGAATATATTGAATATAAAGGACAAAAATAATATAACCGATTAAACAAAAGGAGAGATTTAATAATAATTTAATCCATTTAACTTCCCTGTTAAAGAGATGCCACTTTCAGGAACAGAAGATTGAATGTGGTTAAAAAATCAGTTAAGGATTCCTGATAGTATAAACACAGAAAGTGGCAAGTACTCTACATTTCAACTTGTGTCTGCCAAGTGAGAAAAATATTTCAATATTTCAGGTTGATGTATACCAAATATGTTTGAACAGAATGTGTGTGAGAGTGCATGAGTTAACAGATTACAGTAAAACTTTGCAAGAGTTAATAAACTTAAGTTAATATTTGATTTACAAATGATGTAAAGAAAAGTAAAGGCATAATATGGGGGCAGATCATGTTGACACAATCTCATCAGCCAGAATTGCCACTCACGGATTCCTATATCTGCTGTTATCTGGCCTGGACACAGAAGGCAGAGATCCACTTGGTGCACGCATCTAGATTGCAGTGCTGTGGCTGAGGAGCACCAGAGCCTCTCAAGTTCAAAGGTAAGTTCAATCTGACAGTACATATACCGAACCAAACGAAATAACCTTCCTCAGGACCACAGTGCACCCAAAATGTTGAACAAGATATTCACCAGGTTAATAAAATATATTTCAAAATGTATATATTGTGCGGCACAGGTAAACTGTAAACAGCTTGCTGTCCTCGTGTCAAGTTCTCAGTGGTAGCAGGGTATTCATTAGTCTCACAGCCTAAGGGAAGAAGATGTTACCCATTCTAGCAATCCTAGTCCTGATGCTACTGTATCTCTTTCCTGATGGTAGTGGGTCAAGGAGATTGTGGGATTGGTAGGAGGGATCCTCAGCAGTGCTTTGGGCCCTTTGGGTAAATCACTTCTAGTAAGTGTCACAAACAGAGAGGAGGTAGGTCCCTGTGATCCTCTAATCAGTTTGTATTAACCTCTGTAGTGTCTCGTAGCTTCCCTACCACACAATGATGCAGCTGGGCAGGACACTCTTGATAATGCTACTGAAGAGAGTTGACAGAATGGGGGTGTGGAAACTTGTATGTCTCAATCTCCTCAGAAAGTGAAGATACTGCTGGGTCTTCTTGACTAATGAGGAGGTGTTGCGGGTCCACGTTAGATGTCTGTTATGTCTGCTCTTTACTCTTTCCACAGCAGAGCCATTGATGTGCAATGGAGAGTGGCTGATCTCTGATTGTGCAATGGGAATGCCCAGCCTCTGAAATTGCCATGAAAGTTCTAACAGCTGGCATAGTCCTGATCCAGCTTTGCTGTTTGAAAACTTTAGAGTTATTTTTGTCATTTTAAAATGTCTCTGAAATTAATTGACACTTAAGATAAAAAAAAATATTCAGGTAACAAAGAAACTATTTTTTTGCACATTTTAAAATATAAAGTCAACTAAACATACTTACTTTAAAATTGAAAATTAAGAAGTAATTTCCACCTTACCTTCAAAATCCACAAACTCTACTGAAATAATTGTTATTTTGTATTCTGTGTGGGCTGATAATCCAGCAGAGAACTGTTGGCACAATTCAGAACTGGGCCATTCAGTTCAGTAAACCTACTCTGGTATCAGTGTCCCATGTAACTCAGCTCACAAGCTTCCTCATCTAATTTTCCATCAATTTCTTCACTCCCTTACATATTCACCGACAGTATCTTCTCCACAAAGGTATCGCCACTAATCACCTTGACTGTTCTTTATGGAAATGAATTTTACAAGCATTGCCCTAACCCTTGGTTAGATTTAGCAGTGACTCTCTATTTTTTATGCCAGATCTGATCGCATCAGTTACTAGAATATTCCCAGTAACCAGCTCACAGTTACTCTTATTCTTAAAAGGATGTACCAGGACATCTCTTAGTAAATTCTTTTCAAAATAATTATTTAAAAAAAACAATTTTGTTGCAGATATGCCCTTAACATATTCCGTGCATACATTAAATAGAAGGGAATGGATACGATGAACTCTGCCCCCTACCCTGGCAGACTCCAGTGCACCTGAATTTACAGTCACCATTGTGGATGAATTATTAGTCTTTTGGAGGGTGAATCTGAAGAAGAAATCAGACTCAGATAGTGACCCCATTAGTATCCTTAGATCCTGGCATGGGTACTTGCAGACATTGTTGACCTTGTTCTGCTTCAGTCTCTGATCTCCTTCTGCTTCTAGACGTTCGCTGTCATCCCAGTACCGCAGAAAAACAAGATAACATGCCTTAATGACTACTGCCACTTGTTCTCAAACATCTAGTACTAAGAAGTGTTTTGAGAGGCTGGTCATGATACCCATCAAATCCAGCAATACAGACAACATCGACAGTTGTGCTGTGACTAGTGGTGAAACAGGTCTGATGTGGATACCATCTCTCTTACCCTACACTCATCTCTGGAGCACTTATACCAAACTATTGTTCATTGACCACAGTTCTGCATTCAATAATTCAATACTAATACTCCAAGCAAACTCAGCACCAAACTCCAGACACTGGGAGTTAATACCTCCATCTGCATCTGAATCCTTTATTTTCTAAGCAACAGACTGCAATCTTTGTACAGGCAGCGATAACTCCATCACAATTATTATCAACACTGGTGCTCCACAAAGTTGTATCCCCAGCCCCCTACTCTACGCCCTGTACATTCATGAATGTACATCCAGATTCTGCTCTAAATCCATCTACAAATTTACAATTGATACCACATCTTAAATAACAATGAGGCATAGTACAAGGAGATAGAGAGCTTAGTGGGATTGTGTCATGCCAACAATTCTTTCCTCAATGTCAACAAAAAAAAGGTTAGTTACTATTTTAACACCCTCTCCTTCAGTTTAGTCCATTAAAAATGAACCCAGCATTTCATTTGTTTTTAATGCTATTGTTTATCAATTTAGTTACTCATAGTGATTCATGTAACTAGACACCAGATTATTCTGCTTCATAATATAAATTCCTCATTCTTCTAAGGAAAGTACTGTGTATCAGCTTACTTGAATGTAGTATCATTTGTTTCCTGACTTAGCCATCAGCTAAGTTAAGCACATTTTGTTATTTTTTTGCCACACTCCTATTTGTTAAATGCTATCATATGCATTTCCAATTGTTTAATTAAATGCTCTCCAGCAATGATCTTTGAGGAATATCCGACCATCAATTGCAGATACAACCCTGAGGCATGCTATAAAAACTAAGTTCAGCCTTGGGATTTCAAAGCAAAGCTCCATATCACAGACACATCTGCTACCCCCAATACTTCCCTCATCCCCACTATCAGTCATACCCCTTGAATGCTAATTCTATCTTTCAGGTGCAAAATAAAATCCTTGACTGTTAAGCCCACCATGCCTTGCCCCATCCCCCAGGCAATGACACTGACATTAATCTCCAACAGCACTTCTTTACATTTACTGGTTTTCTTTGGTAAATACAGAGACAAGTAACTATTTCAGCTAAATAGTGATTAATACTGTTTAGTTTATCTTGAGATTCCCTTAATAGTCCAGTCCTTGTCAATTTTCCTTTTGTATTTTTGTACCTCTGAATAATATTTTACTCTTTAGATATTTCACCTCTAATTGTGTGATAGGTCACTTCTTGTCTTTTATTTCAGTTTGTTAGAATTCTATTTCTAATTTTCTGTTGTTCATTTCCATTTTTATACAGTCATTTTTTAATCTCTAATTAGTAAAACCATCTCATGGCCATTCTTCCTTAATATGATATAATTAGTTCATGTACTTATTTTATCTTCATTTGGATTTCTTCAGATGATTGTTTTGCCTCAAGTGCCACTGTTTTGTTTGGAATTCAATGTTGCATGATGCAGGAATAGCAATCATTTTTAATTTCTTCTACAGTATACTTAAATTTGGCTACTCTTTCGAAAATCCATGTACCACTGACCATTAAAGTTACCCTATTTTTTTTACTTTTTTGTGTCCTTCACTATCCAATATTTTTTATCCTTGGTCAGATATTGTCTTCTCCAGTTTCTTGCTTCAGGTAAAAGTAGATTATGCCGACTGAAGAAATTACAGAAGAAAAACAACAGTAATTTAGCACAGTTAAAAGAAAGGATGAAGGAAAGCTGGCAGGTAACATGAGGGAAAAGGATATTGCATGTTATTGATACTTAAGAGGAAAGAATGGCAGTAAGTACTTTGTATGTTTATAATTTAATAGTTTGAAAAAATAGTGAAAGAATCTGAATTAGAATCAGGTTTATTATCATCACTGACATGTGTTGTAAAATTTGTTAACTTAGCACAATGCAATACATAATTTAGAAGAGAAAAATAATAAATATATAAGTAAATCAATTACAGTATATACATTTATATATATATATAATAGATGAAAAATCAATCAAAGAACAGAAATAATATATATTATGGGTGTTTTTCATTTCAAAAGTACTCATGGGTACATATACAGTATATGTTCCTATTGATAGCAAACTAGCCCTTCTCTTTCTCACAACTTTTGATAATGAATCTTTCTTATCAGACTTACAGTATGTGGAGTTAATGCCATTCATTACAATACTGTGGAATTATGGTTGCTATATCAAGTAATTCCTATGTGTTTTTTTTTCTGATTTGGGACAAAGTTGACTTACGTAACATTGGAACTGTTTGTTACCTGAGTACACCTGGTGACTGGTGCATGTGGGTGCTTAAGCAATGAGTCAACTATGCTCATTCCTGGTGCAATATTTTCTTAATGTCGTACAATACTTGTACTGGCATGAAGCAAGTGACAAATGGTTACGCCCTCAGTGCCATGTTGCTGAGGGGCAAATGTACCAAACATACACTGAATTAAGTGAGGGTCAAAATATCAACAAAACAAAGAAATTGAAGGAAACAGTAACACATTGGGTTTCAAAACCGCTAGATTTATTTAACCACATGATTCATTGACTTTAGTTTATGAATTCATTGTTGCAAGTTGAGACTCAAAGATTTACTATTTCGCACCTGATTTTGGGAAGGAGTCATTTGCTTTAAAATATTTGAATAAATTTTAAATGTTTGAATAATCTGCATTTCATAGCCTTGATGTTTTGCAGAGTACTAAGTAGTTGTAAATGCCTTCTCTGCTATAGTATAGGGCATGTGGGATCTTGTACATTCTTCTGAAAGACTAAATAGAACCTTAATCGAATTCACCATGGGAACTAGTCCTCCAGCAGTCCAGAATTCCCTCAACATTGCACCGATGTGTCAACACAAATTATTGATTTTAGGAATGGGTGTGATCTTCTGGCTCTGCAGGAAAAAATGCAACAAACTGAATCATTTGTGCCTGGCAGGCTAAGAATATGCCTATTCTGTTGGGTTTAGGAAGCTTTCATGACCTGATAACAATATATATAGCAGCTATCAAAATTCCTAGTAAATTTATTATCAAAGTACATATAAGGCACTAAACACCACCCTGAGATTCATTTTCTTGCAGGCAGTCATATTATAACAAAGAATTACAATGGAATCAATGAAAAACTATACACAAAGCAACCAATATGCAAGAAAAGACAAACTGCAAATACAAAAAGAAACAAATATTAAAATATTAATATTTTTATAATATCCTTTTGACATATTATCTTGGTCCAAAACTGATCTGAAAAATTTGCAAAGAAAAATAAGATATGAAATGACAAATTTTAGAAAACACTATGTACACCCAAACTTGCTTACATTAACACAATCAATGACAGGAGGAAGAAGAATAATAGACATTAAACAATTACTCAACAGTCAGATAAAACTTCTAAGAATATATTTTCATCAACAAATACAGAATTCAGCACATCACGCAAGCGTATGCAATTCTGATGAGAAGAACACACCACTAAAAATTAAAGCATAACACAGGAAAATGAAGGAATTATCACTATTGAAGAAAAAGTTAACCAGTGTAAGAGCATGACCCTCCACGGAAGACAGCCCATTGATCTGAGTAGAATAGATGTCAACAAGTAAGTCTTGAATGCCTGGCTCAGCATTGAAGACCTTTTCCCAGAAACAAAAGGCTTCCATGTGGCAATAGAGGACCAGGTGTTGTTGTTTTTATTATTATTATTATAGTATTTTTTATTTTTTCTTCAGTATCTTGACTTTTTCAAGTTGATTGTGGTTCTGTCAGAGTCTGTAATTTACAGTTCAAGCTAAAATTCTTCACAAGCAGTGGGTCCCAAGGCAAATTCTCTGACAGAAGTGCCCAGGAATTTGAAATTACTGAGTTTCCCCACCTCTGATCCTCTAATGAACAATTTAACAATGTGGCTCATGGACCCTCAATTTCTTCTTCCTGTAGTCAATAATTATCTCTTCGGTTTTGCTGACATTGAGGGAGAGGTTGTTGTTGTGGCACCTCTCAACCAGATTTTTAATTTCCCTCTGCTATACCGATTCATCAGCAGCTTTGATTCTGATTTCATTCATTTTGTTCAGTATTCAACATCATAATTCCCTACAGACTTGACAAGAAGCTCAGAGACCTCAGCCTTCATACTGCCTTGTGCAGCTGGATCCTGGACTTCCTGTCAGATGGCTGGCAAGTGGTATAAGTGGGATCCATCATGTCTGCCCACTGACCCTCAACACAGGAAGCCCCCAGGGCTGTATTCTAAGCCCTCTCCTTTACTCTCTGTATACCCATGACGATGTCACTATCAATAACTCTAATCTGCTAATTACATTTGCAGATGACACTACATTGATTGGACTCATCTCAAATAATAACGAGGCATGGCTTATCTCAAATAATAGCAAGGCAGCCTAAAGAGGAGAAGTCATCACCCTGATACAGTGGTGTCAAAAAAATAACTTCTCCCTCAATGTGACCAAAACAAAAGAGCTGGTTGTGCACTACAGGGGAAATGGAGACAGTTCACCTCTATTGACATCAGTGAATCTGGGGTTGAGAGGGTGAACAGCTTTAAGTTGCTCGGTACACACTTCACCCAAGACCTCATTTGGTCTGTACGTACTAGCTATGTGGTAAAATAAGCACGACAGCACCTCTTTCACTTCAGGTGATTGAAGTAGTTTGGCATGAGTCCCCAAAACCTGAGGACTTTCTATCAAGGCGCAATTGAGAGTATCCTGACCAGCAGAGCATCAGGACATCTACAGTGACAGGTGCTTAAAAAGGGCCCAAAGGATAACTGGGGACCCGAGTATATGAAGGATGTAACAAATAAAGTCAATTGAATTCAATGTCTGAGGCCCAGCCATTATCTTACACAAACACTTTAAAAGTATAATGTAAATGTCTATAAAGTGTCTGTGAACCCTTCATCTACAAATGCTGAAGAAGCCTGATAGAAATCCCAAGGTTCCTGCTGCACATCCTTAAGACGGATTGAGTAGGAGAACCTCTGGAAGAAGTTATCCCTGTGGCAGGTAAGGGTGCACGATGTAATGGATGGGTTAATTCATTTACACAGTTTACTGTTGGTGTAATCATTTACTATGGACAAAATGCTGAAAGGGACTGTAATATGATTATTTCAATTTTCCACTGTAAAGGGAAAAAACATATTCTAATGTCTCTAGCACCCTGTTTCTCAGTGTGAACAGAAAGGCAGGCAGATGCAAATTAAAAGTGAAACACCTGCTGCTCAGTTTCTGCTTGAGACTTAATTTCTGTGAAGGCTTCCAAACAGTAGGAGCTCCCAGCAGGAACTGGTGAGGGAGCCTTACATAAATAACAGAAGCTGGAATGAAACCGAGCCCCAAATGGCCAATCCAGCATTCTTCAGGAGCAACTGAAGGCTGTCAGAAAGTCACAATAAAACACTGCAGCTGGTTTTTAAATGCTCCTCTGGCTCCATCCTCAATCTCTCCCTTCTCTGCCATCTCTAAGCACTCCTCCTCACCCCCCCCCAACTTGACAATTAGCTTTTGGGTATTCGTTTTGAAAGAACAACTACTTTTCCACTTGTTCTAAGCTCCGAGTTACCTACCGAATGATGCTCATTGACCACAAATATTTCTGCCAGTACCTTCGGGGAAACACAAATGTCTGCAAAAGATGCTTACTCCCCACTCCCACTATCACCATTAACACTTTAATCTCCAATAGCTATTAAAATTCTTAAACTGTCAAAAGAAATATATTGGAAGTAGTATTTTCAGCTCTTTGATTCATATTTAGAATATACCATATGATAAAAACAAAGTGCTTAAATCACTCAGCACGTAAAGCAGCATCTGCCAAATATATCCAGCACTTTCTGCTTCTTTTCAGATCTCCCGCATATGCAGTTTTTTGGGGAACTTTCATCTGAAATAAGCCATTCTCACTTGGGAACCTGAGCTTCTTGTGGAAGTCAATGACAACCGTTTCAGTTTTCCTTCCACTTGGCTGTAGACAGTTGCTTCTCAACCAACAATAGATGCCAGTTCAGCAGGATGACAAATTTGAGAGTGTTGCCACCCGCAGAGGTGGCAGTGAGGTTGAACTAAATGCCATTATTGGTGCATGTAGTGTCATTAACTGACAGAAAACAGGCTGAAAGAAAGAAAACACTGAAAGAAAACAGGCTGACTCGTAATAGAAGAATGGCAGAAATGGACTGCTGTCCAGAAATTTTGACTTTGAAGTTGGCAGTCAACTGGAGAAATGAGTTATGCTTTCAAACTTGGCATTAGTGGTAAAGAAAAATACAACACATAAGCAGGCCTTTTGGCCATTTGAATCTGTACCAACCATCAAGCACCATTTACACTCCTCCACCACCTGGATTAATACGTTTTGCCAGTAACTTCCATTTTTCATTGGACAACTGACTAACCAAACTTAAACTTTAATATCAAATTAAATGACAAACAACTACCACAAATCTATAGCCCAAGTACTTAGGAGTCACACTAGATCGAACTCTCTCATACAAGAACTACCGTCAAAATGTTGCAGAGAAACTAGAATCCAAAATTACCATGATCAGGAAGATAGCAGGAACTAAATGGAGAGCTAACCAGTCAGTCCTACAGATATCCAGCCTAGCACTATGTTTCTCAGTCGCCAAATATTGCACACCCACCTGAGAGAGAAGTGCTCACACAAACATCATCAATACACAGCTCTATACCTCTATGAGAATAATGTCAGGAGCACTAAGATCCACACTAGCTGTCAACAACGAGTGGAATAGCACCCCTGGAGATCCATAGGAGAGCAGCTTCAGCAAAATTCTACAAGCGTATCCAAAATATGCCCAACAGCATTCCAGTTCATAAACTCAGCAGAAGTGCTCCTTCAACTTCCCAACTGAAATCCCAAAAACCTTTCTACACGCTGATAGTGCTTGACTCATATAACAAATGCACTGAATGGCACTAATACTGGCCCACCATTATGCCCCCACCCTGCCAGTGGAGATCAGATCGATGACCCCCCCCCCCCCACCTCCACACCCCTGCTCCTCCTGGGCTTTACTACAGCTAGCTACCAGAAAAAAAAGCTGGGCAGATGCAAATAGACTCAATAGTCGCCATTCCAAAACAGCACAAACACTACACCGATGGGACACCTGGCAAACCCCAGCTTGCCCCTGTGGCGCCCGCAACCCAGGTTGTTCTCCACCTAGTCCAAACATGCTCTCTCTCTAATATCCAAGACGGCCTTGCTGTGGTCCGTCGATGCAGCCACAAGCTGGAGGAGTGGTTTGACAAAATAACTATTAGAAGTGTGAAGAGAGAAACACCTGGCATACGAAACAACAACCACCATTTTCACTCATCCTACTAATCCACTTAAACTTAATATCAAATTAAATGACAAACAGCTACCCACAGATCCACACCCTAAGTACTTAGGAGTCACACTAGATTGAACTAGTGTTTCATGGTGAACCCATTTCACCATGAACTTCCTCCAGCAGTTATCAATCACCTGTGCTCAGGGGACTACTTACAGTGGCCAGGGAGCCTACTTTCCTACATGCTCTTTGGATAGTATAACAGTGGGAGTCAAAATTTCAGCTAGCTCAGAAAAATAAAAACATAAATATGATATAGGGTAGGCAACAGATACCTGAAGAGTTAACGTGGCAATCAGAATACATGAGGAGACCTAATCCCAGACTGAGATACACATGCACCTCTTAAAAAATAATACATGAAACCAAAAGTCACATTTCCATACGCATATCTGAAATATAATCTGCACCTTCCGTGACTGGGGACCATTATGAGATTGCAGCTTTGACATCCACCCACTGTTTTTCGCAAGCAATCAGTTTCCCATCTGTGCAGTTAACTAACCCTAGTGCTATCCCAGCTATTTAAAATAAAAGTTGCAAGGAAAAATTAAATTGGTAATTATGTTGCAAAACTGCAGATGGCTAGGAGATTAATTACAGACAAGCAAAATCATGATGTTGTGTTTGCATCTTTCATTACTTTATTGGGCTAAACCAGACAACATCCATTTGGACTAGAAATTTGCCTGTGCTGCTCTTCAGGTGAAGAAAGTGAAAAAGTGGTTAATGATTACTTGGGCAAATGAGTGAAAAGTCACTTGACAGTCAGAGTATTAGAAAGGCATGTTTGCCTAATGCTCAAACATCTATATAGAAAAATATTCCTCAGTAGCATGTGAAAAACTGTCTTGCTTGGTATCCTCATGTGATAACACAGTTTCAGAAACAGGCTTTACCAACCATCTCTAGCTGAACTTTCTTCTCTACAGCTGCTGGTACTTTGCCATTATAAAGACAGAGACTTACAACACCACCAGCTACTGGGCAGGGTTTGTATTTTCAGAAAGATTCACCAGATATTTTTCAGGACAGAAGTATGCTTCCAGGTTTAGTGAAATGGACTTACAGTATTAGTTTTATCACATCGCATGCAAAAGGGATTGCCTCCATTCAAAAGGTCCACAGATTGACACTACATTACGGGTGGGAGGTTGATAGGGAGATTTGAGAGAAGCAAAATTACTTGCAACCCTGAACAACATCAAAATAAAAATCAAGACTTCACAGTCCTGCCAAGAAAGTCCTCACAATGCAGGACCTTCTCATTAATTCTACAACTTTCACCCTCTCCTTTATGTACAAACTGCTTACATTTTTCATGAACATATCGTTCATCACTCCTTCACCCACGCAAGTTCCATTCATCTTCCTTCTGCCCTCACTACTCTAATCCTTTTCCTTTTCTCCATCAGCGTCTTTCTGTTTCCCTTCCTCTGCGGCTTTGAAATTACTCACATTCACGTCTACTCCAGTGGTCAGGGTTGCAGAATAAGGAGTAGGTCATTTAAGACTGTGATGTGGTGGCATAGTGGTTAGCGCAATGCTTTTCAGTACCAGCAACCTAGGTTCAATTCCCTTCCATTGTCAGTAAGGAGTTTGTATGCTCTCCCCATGAACACATGAGTTTCCTCCAGGTGCTCTGGTTTCTACCCAGATTCCAAAGATATAGCGGTTGGTAAGTAAATTGGTCCTTGTAAGTTGACCCAAGATTAGGATAAAATTAAATTAGGGGATCATTGGGCAGCACAGCCTGAAGGACTGGAATGGCATAAATAAAAATTAAAAATTCCTTCCTTAAATAAAGGGCCAAAAGTTTCTCACACTACTCCAATTGAGGCCTTACCCACACTTTATGAAGATTCAACATTACATTCTTGCTTTTATACTCTTGTCCTCTCAACTAATTGGGG
The DNA here is from genome assembly GCF_030144855.1 of Hypanus sabinus. Classification (NCBI taxonomy): domain Eukaryota; kingdom Metazoa; phylum Chordata; class Chondrichthyes; order Myliobatiformes; family Dasyatidae; genus Hypanus; species Hypanus sabinus. The sequence continues at coordinate 39,894,069 of NC_082719.1, read as the reverse complement.
TGATTGATAAGTTTGTGGCCTAAGGTAGAAGGAGTCAATTTTAGAAAACCTAGCACATTTATGTTTCGACATAGTCCTCTCCTACATTTACACACTTAGTCCAGCAGTCGTGGAGCATACGGATCCCTTTTTTGTAGAAATCAGTGCTTGGACCTCCAGAAATTGGTCCACAGCAGGGGTGTTTGATAAGTTTGTGGCCTAAGGTAGAAGGAGCTCTCGTTAGCTGCATGTGCAGTTTAACTTTGAGTGATTATGCAGAAAGTTTGAAGCCAATACCTTTTGTGGTATTTCTGTTTCAGATAATTGAAAATTGTAAGTAAGCACTGTCTGAGAAAACGGACAAAATTGTCCTTTGCGCAGTTATCCGCTACCTCGGTATCAAGGGCTTATCACCCAAGGAAGTCCACGAGGACATGGTGGCAATACTAGGGGAGGGTGAAACATAAGTGTGCTAGGTTTTCTAAAATTGACTCCTTCTACCCTAGGCCACGAACTTATCAATCACCCCTCGTATACTCACTTCTACCCCCGACACTTACAAACTTGCATTTTGCTGCTAGCCTCTTCCACAGTAAAAACTGATGCAAAATACTTAGTAAATTCATCTGCCATTTCTTTGTCCCACATTACTACCCCTCCAGCATTATTTTCTATTAGTCCAATATCCACTCTCACCTCTCCTTTATTCTTTATATATTTGAACAATCTTATGATATTCTCTTTGTTATTTTTGGCTAGCTTGCCTTCATATTTCATCTTTTCTCTCCTTTTGGCTTTTTTTTTAAAGACTCCTTCTGTTGTTTTGAAAAGTTTCCCAATCTTCTAACTTCCCACTAATTTTTGCACTATTACATGGCCTTGCTTTATCCTTTATGCTGTCTTTGATTTCCCTTGTCAGCTATAGTTGCTTCATCTTTCCCTTCAGAATACTTCATCTTTGGGATATATCTATCCTGTGTCTTCTGAATTGCTGCCAGAAACTCCAGTCATTGCTGTTATGCTGTCCTCCCTTCTAGTGTCCTTTTATAGCTCATCTCTTGTGCCTCTCTAATTTTCTTTACTCCATTACGATACTTGCACATCTAACTTCTCCCTCTAATACTGCAGGGTGAACTCTATCATATTATTCTTTGGCTTCTAAGTGTTCCTTTGCCTTAAGCTCCCTAATCAAATTTGGTTCATTGTACAACACCCAATCCAGAATTGCCCTTCAGACACAAGCTGCTCTAAAAAAAACATCTTGTAGGCATTTTACAGATTTCCTGTCTTGGGATCAAGCACCAACCTAATTTCCCAATCTACCCACAAATTAAAATACCCCTTCATTATCGCAACATTTTTCCGTCTTTTTACATTTCTTTTCTATCTTCCATTGTAATTTGTACCGAACATCCTGGCTACTATTCAGAGGCCTTTATATAACTCCCACCAGAGTTTTTTTAACCCTTAACTCTACCCACAAGGATTCTACAACTTACACCATAAGACCATGAGGCATAGGAACAGAATTAGGTCATTCAATCCATTGAATATGCTCAGCCATTCCATCATGGCTGATCCCAGATCCCACGTAACCTCATACATTTGCCATCTCGCCATATCCTTTGATGCCGTGAGCGATCAGAAAACTATCAACTCCCACCTTAATTATAACCATGGACTTGGCCTTCACCACAGTCTGTGGCAGAGCATTCCACAGATTCCCTACCCTCTGGCTAAAAAATCTCTTCCTTGCCACTGTTCTAAAAGATCACACCTCAATTTTGAGGCTGTAACGTCTAGTTCTGGATACCTCCACCTTCGGAAATATCCTTTCCGTATCCATGCTACCTAGTCCTTTCAAAATTCGGTAGGTTTCAATGAGATCCCCACGCATTCTTCTAAATTCCAATGAGTACAGGCCCAAATCTGCCAAACACTCCTCATATGTGAATACCTTCATTCCCAGAATCATGAACATCCTCTGGATGACAAGACATCCTTTCAGAGAAATGGGGCCCAAAATTGTTGACAATATTCCAATTGTAGCCTGATTAGTATCTTATAATGTCTCAGCATTATCTCCTAGTCTTTATATTTTATTCCCCTTGAAATAGATTCCAACATTACATTTGCCTTCTTTACCACTGACCCAACCAATAAATTAATTTTCCACGAGTCTTGCACTGGGACTCCTAAGTCCCTCTGCACCTCTGATGTCTGATCCTTCTTCCCATTTAGATAGTAGTTCACGCTATTGTTCCTTTTACCAAAATGCGTTATCATACATTTCCTAACGCTGTGTTCCATCTGCCACTTTTGGCCCATTTTTCCAATTTGTCTAAGTCCTGCTGCAATCACATTGCTTCCTCAGCACTACCTACCTCTCCACCTATCTTCTTATCATACACAATATTTGCTACAAAGCTTTCAATTCCATTATCAAAATCATTGGCAAACAATGCGAAAAATAGTGGTCCCAATACTGACCCCTGAGGACATCACTAGTCACTGTTAGCCAACCAGAAAAGGCCCCCTTTATTCCCACAGGTAGCCTCCTGCTTGTCAGCCATTCCTCTATTCATGCCAGTATCTTTTTTGTGACACTATAGGACTTTATCTTGTTAAGCAACCTCATGTGTGGCACCTCATCAAATGCCTTTTGAAAATCTAGGTAAGTTATATCTTCTGCTTCTCATTTGGCCACCTGCTTGTTGCTTCTTCGAATAACTCTAACAGATTTGTCAGGCAAGATTTCTCTTTAGAGAAACCATAATGGTTTTGACTTTCTTTGTCATTAGTCTCCTAGTACTTCAAAACCACATCCTTAATAATAGAATCCAACACATTCCCAACCACTTAAGTTAGGCTAACTGGTCTATAATTTCCTTTCTTTTTCGTTCCTCCCCTCTTAAAGAGTGGAGTGACATTTGCAATGTTCCACTCCTCTGGGATCATGCCAGAATCAAATGATTCTTGAAAGATCACGACCAATGCATTCTTTATCCCTTCCGTAACCTCTCTCAGGACTCTGGGATGTAGTGCATCAGGTCCACTTTAAGACCTTTCAGTTTACCTTGCAGGTTTTGCTTTGTAATAGCAATGGCACTCACCCCTGCTCCCTGACATTTACAGACCTCTGGCACACCACTAGTGTCTACCACAGTGAAGACTGATACAAAGTACTTATTAAGTTCTTCTGTCATTTCTTTGTCCCTCTTCTCTACCTCACCAGATCATTTTCACAACACCTTATATTCTGTCAAGTAACCTCCAATCTGATGGCATGAACATCAATTTCTCAAACTTCCGGTAATTGCACCCACATCTCCCCCACCACCTTCTTCTTCATTAGACCCCAACCCCTTTTCCCTCTCTCAAGTTATCTTCTTGCCTGCCCATCACCTCCTTCTGGTGCTCTTCCCCACTTTACTCTCTTCCATGGCTTTCTATCCTCACCTATCAGACTTCCCCTTCTCCAGCTCTGTATCTCTTTCACCAATCAACTTCCCAGCTATTTACTTCATCACTCTGGCTCCCAGTTTCACCTATCACTATGTGTTTCTCTTTCCTCCCCCCACCTTTTAAATCTACTCCTCATCTTCTTTTCTCCAGTCCTGCAGAAAGGTCTCAGCCCCCCACCTGCTGTACATTTTTCCATAGATACAGCTTGGCCTGCTGAGTTCCTCCAGCATTTTGTGTGTGTTGCTTGGATTTCCATCATCTGCAGATTTCCTCTTGCAAGTGGTCTCCTGCAACTCACAACTCATTTTTATTCTTCATATAACTGAAAAAAAACCGTTTAGTATCCTGCTTTATATTATTGGCAAATTTCCCCTCATATTTCATCTTTTCCCTTCTTAAAGCTTTTTTTGTTGCCTTTTGTTGGATTTTAAAATCTTCTGTGGGACATACCTGTCTTGCACCTTGTGAAATATTCCCAGAAACTTCAGCCATCTCTGCTCTGCCATCATTCCTGTCAGCACCTTCCTCCAGTCTACCTGGGCAAGCTCCTCTCACATCTCTGAAATTCCCTTTGTTCCATTGTGCTACTGATATACATGACTTCTGCTTCTTCCTCTCAAATTGCAGTATGAATTCAATCATTTTTATGATCACTGCTTTCTAACAGTTTCTTTACACTAAGCTCCCTAATAAGATCTGGGTTATTACATCTAAAATACTCTTTTCCCGAGTAGGCTCAAGCACAAGCTGCTCTTTAAAAAAAACATCTCCGAGGCATTCAACAAACTCCCTCTCTTGTGATCTGACACCAACCTGATTTTCCCAAATCCCTTGCATATTGAAGTCCCCCATCACAATTGTGTCATGACCCTTAGTGCAAGCCTTTTCCAGCTCCCTTTGCAATCTCAACCCCACATCTTGGCTACTATTTGGAGCTCTATATATGATGATCATAATGTTTTTTTTTTCCTTTGCAGTTTCTTAACTCCACCCTCAAAGATTCAACATTCTCTGACCCTATGTGATCTCTTTCTAAAGATGTAATTCTATCTTTTACCAACTGAGCCACAGCATCACCTACGCCTTCCTGCCTGTCTTTTTGATACAAAGTTTATCCTTCTATGTTAATCTCCCAACTATGGCCTTCTTTCATCCATGACTTAGTGATGACCACAAAGTCATACTGACCAATCTGTAATTACACCATGAGTTTATCTACCTTATTCCAAACTCTATGTGCATTTAAGCACAGCATCTTCTGTCCTGCATTCTTCGTCCTTTTGAACTTCGCCTTTGTGGTACAATTTAACTCTTTGCTCTGTTTGCATTTGTACCCAGTCATTGGTTTGTTCTTCCTTATGTTCATGTTACATCCATCATCTACTTGCAAACTTGCTGGCTCAACTCTATCATACTGGTTCCCATTCCCCTGCCATATTAGTTTAAACCACTCACAACAGCTCTAGTAAAATGGCCTGCAAGAATATTGGTCCCCTGTGGATTCAAATATCTTTTGTACAGGTCCCACACGCCCCCCAGAAGAGGTCCCAATTATTCAGAAATATGAACCCCTATCCCCACTCCAATTCTTCAGCCATGCATTTATCTGCCACCTAATTCTATTTTTATCTTCACAGTCATGTGGCACAGGCAGTAATCCCGAGATTATTACCTTTGCGGTCCTGCTTTTCAGCTTCCTTCCTAACTACCTGGATTCTTTTTTCAGGACCTCCTCCCTTTTTCTACCTATGTTATTGGCACCAAAATGTACTATGACTTCTGGCTGTTCACCCTCCCTGTTCAGGATATTGTGGACGCATTCAGAAACATCACAGACCATGGCATCTGGGAGGCAAACAACTATCCGTGTTTCCTTTATGCATCCACAGATTCAACCCTATTATTGCTGCTATCCTCTATAGTTCCCTACCCTTCAGAGCCATAGGGTCAGCCTTAGTGCCAAACCCATGGCCACTGTTGCTTCCTCCGGGTAGGTTGTCCCCCCAGTAGTACTCAAAATGGGGTATTTATTGTTGGGAGGGGGGAACAGCGGTGCTCTCCTCTATCTGACATTCTCCCTTTGCTTTGCTGACAGTCATCTATTTAACTGTCTCCTGTAGCCTTGGGGTGGCTACCTCCCTGTAGCTCCTGTCTATCACTGCTTCTCTTTCCCTAACAAGCTGAAGGTCATCGAGCTGCAGTTCCAATTCCCTAACACGGTCTCTAAGGAACTTCTGAACCTATGTCACTTACTTCTCAGGATTTTATTTACTTTTTGCTAACAGAGCCAGCCTGGCCTCTCCATCTACCAGCCTGCCCTTTTGATGCAATATATATTCTTGGATGTTAAGCTCCCAATGATGATCTTCTTTCAGCCATGTCTCAATCCCATACCAGCTAAGCTCTGAATATGCTATAAGATCATCCACCTTATTCCATGTATGCATGCATTCAAATATATCGCCCTTTTCAATTTTACCCCCCCCCATGTGACACTTCAACTCATTCCGTTGACAAAAATTCTTCCCTTCTTCAGTCTCACTACACATTACATTTACTTGTGTACCAACTGCCCCATCATTCTGTTTCTCATCCCCATTCCAAATTAACTTAAAACCTCCCCACAAGTACATCTGTCCTTCTCAGGTTCAGGTGTAAATCTTCCTTTTTGTACAGGTCATACCTTCCCAGGAAGAGATCCTTATAATCCAGAATTCTGAAACCTTGTCCCTTGCACCATTTCCTCAGGCATGCATTCATCTACCTTATCATCCTACTCTTACCCTCACGGGCACATGGAACAGGCAGCAATCCACAGATTTTTAACACTGGAGATCTCGCATGTCAGCTTTCTGTCTTGCTCCTTATATTATTTCTTCAGGTCTTCCTCCTTTTTCCTATGTCATTGGGACAAGTATGTACTAAGACTTCTGGCTTCTTCCCCTCCCCCTTTAGAATACTGTGGACCTAATTGAAATATCCCTGATCCTGGCATCTGGGAAGAAAAATACCATCTGACTTTCTTTTTCACATCCACAGAATCTTCTGTCTACTCCTCCAACTATAACAAATGTAATCTTCTTCTCTCCCCTTCCCTTATGAGCCACAGATCCAAACTCAGTGCCAGAGACCTGCTCCTTAACAATCAACTCCAACCTCTTTCCAACCACTGAGTTCAGACAAGCTGGCCTATAGTTTCCTTTCTTCTGCCTATCTCCCTTCTTGAAGAGTGGAGTGAAATTTGCAATTTTTCAGTCCCCCAGAACCATGCCGGAATCTATTGATTCTTGAAAGATCATTGCTAATGCTTTCATAATCTTTTCAGCCAATTCTTTCAGAACCCTGTCTGTTCCAGGTGATTTATTTACCTTCAGAGCTTTCTGTTTCCCAAGCGCTTTCTCCCTGGTAATGGCAACTTCACTTACTTCTGTCCCCTGATGCCCTTGAACTCCTGGCAAATTGCTAGTGTCTTCCACAGTGAAGACAGGCACAAAATGCTTATTCATTTGGTCTGCCCGTTCCTTGTTCACCATTACTGCTCCTGCAGCATCATTTTTCAGCAGTCCAAGCTCTACAGTCACTTCTCTTTTACTCTTTATACAGTATGTCTGAAGAAACTTTTGATATCCATACCTGGTTAAGACCAAACATCAGAATGGTGAAGAAATGTTATCAAATGTTATCCATGGGATGAATACAGATGCTTGATGAGGTAGTAACTCAGAGACTGCTGATTTCCTGGGATTTTCACACACAACGGTATCTAGAGATAACAGAATGGTGCAAAAAACTCAAATGGCCATACGTTACAACAGCGGTGCGCAGAATGCATAACACATCGAAATTTGAAGTGGATAGGCTGCAGAGGACCACAAACTAACACTCAGTTGGTACTTTATTAGTAAAGGAGGTACCTAATTAAATGGCCAGTAAGTGCATGCTTAACACAGAAACCATCAGTGTTAATGTACTCAGATACTATCCACATATAAATATCATTCGGAAGCATAAACAAAGGATGCTTGCAGTATGACTGAACGACTCAGGGAGCATGTGGTTCTTGCATTGTGGGAAATCTTATTACAACAACAGTGTTAACCAATTGTATAATTAGGCACTTGTTCATGATGATGAGACATCACAGGTGACTGGTATTGAAAATTCTTGCCTGTTGCAGACATGTCCACTACCTCAGTGAATGACAGGTTACCATTTTCATCATGAGTCCATCGCAATCAGCAAATAATTTCAAGCATGTCCTTTATCAATATTTGCAGAAAAGAAAGCAAGCCACAGTCACTGCAGTCATTGTCATGCCTGTGTTAAATATAGCTCGAGATAATATATAAAACTTGTAACTTTACCCTATCCCTTCCCCTACCTAGCGTAATCCACTCCTCATGTTTCACTGCTCCTCAGCCGCCTGTGACTCTCCCCTCTCCTTTTTATTACTAGCCATCTTCCCTCTCCTCTCCCAGTTCTGATGGATCATTTTGATCCAAAATACCGATAGTTCCTTTCCTCTCATGGAGGCTGCTCAGCCCACTGAGCTGCTCCAGCAGATTGTTTGTTGCTCCAGATTTCAGCATTTGCAGCCTTTTATGTCATCCTTAGTTGACATAACTAGTTAACTAGTGGTGACTAGCTAAGCCACTTTACAGACAGGTTCAATTCCTGCCACTGTAGTTTGTATGGTCCCCCTGTGATGGCATGGGTTTCCTTTGGCTTGGCTGTTTACCTCTCAAATTCCAAAGACATGCAGGTTAGAGTTAATGAGACGTGTGAAAGCTGTTACAGCACTGGACGCATGGTGAAACTTACAAGCCTCCCAGTATAATCATCATTGATTTGATTTGATACAAAAAGATGGATTTCACTTTATGCTTTGATGTTTATGTGACAAATAAAGCAAATCTCTCACGACACCTCTTGCACCTTTTTAAATAACTCTGCCTGGAACTTCAAACAAGCTTCACTGATGTGAGATTCGGAACGTTCCATTATTGTTAATACCATTTGGGTACTTGATGCTAGGATCAAACTTTGAGCGAAAGTGAAGGAATGAACATCAGTTGAGCTGATGAATTCACTTACACTGGAAATTTAGAAACATGAACAAAATTATTTCAGACCTTTTGCAATTTTCACTTACCTACCATCTTTTTAATAATGTTGTAAAACAAAAATTTAGATCATATTTTCCCAGATTTATTTTAACATTCTTCCAATGTTACTGCAATTATAGCACTGGAAATCTGCAACTCTTACAGTGTACATTCATCTCACCATGGATCCCAGACCTATGTTGAAAGTGTTTTAGTGCTTTGAAAAATTAGATAGTCTAGAGATTGTCACCTGCCTCAAAATGGCAACAGCTATACCAGGGCCCAAGAAGAGCATCATGAGCTGCCTCAATAACTATCACCCAGTTGCACTCACATCGCACATCTCAAACCTCAAGTGATAAAGTGCTTTGGCAGGTTGTTCATGGCCAGAATCAACTTCTGCCTAACTAAGGACCATGATTCACTGCAATTTGCATTTCACATCAATAGGACTACAGTAGATACAATCTCACTGGCTGTCCACTGAGCCTTGCGATATCTGGATAATAGCAATACCTATGGCAGGGTGCTGTTTATTGACTATGGCTCAGCATTCAACGCCATCTTATCTCAGAACTACTCAACAAGCTGCAAAACATGGGCTTTGTATGTGGCTCTGCAACTGGATCCTTGATTCTCTCATCATGAGACCCCAGAAAAGGTGGATTAGAAATTGACTGTGGACATCAGAAAGTGGAACAACGTATCAGCAGTCATTGAGGGATCAGCAGTGGAAAATGTATGCAGCTTCAAGTTCCTGGGTGTCAACATCTTTGAAGATCTATCCTGGACCCAGCATATTAATGTCATTTCAAAGAAAGCATGATAGCAGCTAAATTTCACTAGGGGTTTGATGAGAGTTGGTATGTCTTCAGAAACACTAGAGAATTTCTACAAAAGTTTCATTGAGAACATTCTAACTGGTTGCATCACCACCTGAGTTAGAGATACCGCTGCACAGGACTGGAAAAAGCTGCAGCAAGTTGCAAACGCGACTAGCTTCATCATGGGAACTAGTCTCCCCAACAATGAGGACAATGACAAGGTCCAAGGACACCTTTCTTTGTAGAACCAGAATTGGCTACCCCACAGATGGAAAAGAATGGTTGTAGACGGTTCGTAGTCTGCTTGGAGGTCTCTGACTAGTGGCGTTCTGTAGGCATCTGTTTTGGGATCCCTCCTTGTGATTTTCGCAAATGACCCATATGAAAAGGTAGAAGGGTGGGTTAGGAAGTTTTCTGCTGAGGCAAAAGTTGGGGGTTTTGTGGATAGTCTGGAGGGTTGATACAGATTACAGTAGAACATCGATAGGATGAAAAACTGGGCTGGGAAATGGTAGATGAAGTTCAATGCAAATAAGTGTGAAATGGTTCATTTTAGTAGGTCAAATTTGAAGACAATATGCTATTAATAGTAAGATTCTTGACAGTTAGGAGGATCAGAGCGATCTTAGGGTCCGATTCCATAGGACACTCAAAGCTGCTGCACAGGTTGACAGTGTTGTTAAGAAGGCATATCTTGTGTTGGCATTCATCAACTGTGGGATTGAGTTCAAGAGCCGTGAGGTAATGTCACAGCTATACAAGACCTTGGTCACTTGGTCAGAACCTACTTGGTGTACTGTGTTCAGTTCTGGTCACCTCACTACAGGAAGGATGTAGGTAATATAGAAAGAGTGCAGAGGAGATTTACAAGGATATTGCCTGGATTGAAGAGTGTGCCTTATGAGGATAGGTTGAGGGACCTTGGCTAGTTTTCTCCTTGGAGCAATGGAGGATAAGAGGTGACTTGACAGTGGTGTATAAGATGATGAGGGGCATTGATTGTGTGGATAGTCGGAGGCTTTTTCCCAGGGCTGAGATGGCTAACACAAGGGGGCATAGTTTTAATGTGCTTGGAAGTAGGTACAGAGGGGATATTAGGAGTAAGTTTTTCACACCAGAGAGTGGTGGAGTTGGATACAATAAGAGTCTTTTAAGAGACTCTTAGATAGGTGCTTAGGAAAATAGAGGGCTATGTGGTAGGGAAATTCTAGTCAGGTTCTAGAGCAGGTTTCATGGTCGGCACAACATTGTGGGCCGAAGGGCCTGCAATGTGCTGAAAATTTCTATGTTCTAATGAAACCACGTATACTACCTCAATATTTTGTGCTCTCCTTTTGTCCTACTTTTTTAATGTATTTTTTAATGTACATGTATATTTCTTATAGTAATTTGTAATTTTAAAAAATATTATGAATGCCACACAACGACAAATTTCATGACATACCAGAATCAGAATCAGGTTTATTATCACCGGCATGTGACATGAAATTTGTTAACTTAGTAGCAGCAGTTCAGTGCAATACATAATATAGAAGACAAAAAAATAAACAAGTAAATCTTATTCTGTATACCTTATACAGTATATGTGTATTGAATAGATTAAAAATCATGCAAAAAGCAGTTGACATATCAAATCTCTTCAAACTCCTAATAAAGTCTAGACACTGTCTTACCTTCTTTATAACTGCATTTATATGTTGAGACCAGGTTAGATCCTCAGAGATCTTGACATCCAAGAACTTGAAACTGCTCACTCTCTCCACTTCTGATCCCTCTGTGAGGATAGTATGTGTTCCTTTGTCTTACCCTTCCTGAAGTCCACAATCAGCTTTTTCATCTTACCGATATTGAGTGCCAATTTGTTGATGCAGCACCGCTCCACTAGTTGGTATATCTCACTCCTGTATGCCCTTTTGTCATGACCTGAGATTCTACCAACAATGGCTGTGTCATCAACAAATTTATAGATGGTATTTGAACTATGCCTAGCCACACAGTCATGGGTATATAGAGAGTAGAGCAGTGGGCTAAGCACACACCCCTGAGGTGCACCAGTGTTAATAGTCAGTGAGGAGGAGATGTTATCACCAATCTGCACAGATTGTGGTCTATTAGTTAGGAAGTCAAGGATCCAATTGCAGAGGGAGGTACGGAGGCCCAGGTTCTGCAACTTCTCAATCAGGATTGTGGGAATGATGGTATTAAATGCTCAGCGATAGTCGATGAACAACATCCTGACGTAGGTGTTTGTGTTGTCCAGGTGGTCTAAAGCCGCGTGGAGAGCTATTGAGACTGCATCTGCCTTTGACTTATTGTGGAGATAGGCAAATTGCAGTGGGTCCAGGTCCTTGCTAAGGCAGGGGTTCAGTCTAGTCATAAAAAACCTCTTAAAGCATTTCATCACTATAGATATGAGTGCTACCAGGCATCAGTCATTAAGGTAGCTCACATGATTCCTCTTAGGCACTGGTATAATTGTTGCCTTTGTGAAGCAAGTGGGAACTTCTGCCCATACCAGTGAGAGGGTGAAAATGTCCTTGTATACTCCTGCCAGTTGGTTGGCACAGGTTTTCAGAGCCTTACTGAGGGTTCACTCTCTTTAAAGAGCCTAACATCGGCCTCTGAGACAGATATCACAAGGTCATCAGGTGCAGCAGGGATCTTCACAGCTGTAGTTGTCTTCTCCCTTTCAAAACAGGCATACAAAGGTTTGAGTTCATCTGGTAGTGAAGCATGCTATTGGGTTTTGCTTTGTAGGATGTAGCGGTCCTGCGAGCCCTGCCAGAGTTGTCGTGCTCCTGATGTCACCTCCAAACTCATTCAAAGTTGTCTCTTCGTCTGTGAAATAGCCCTCTGCAAATCATACCTGGTCTTCTGGTACAGGCCTGGATCACCAGACTTGAATACTACGGATCTAGCCTTCAACAGATGACATGCCTCCTGGTAAATCTACGGCTTTTGGTTTTGGACTGTGCAGCAAGTCTTTGCAGGCACACACTCTCCGCACAGGTTTTAATGAAGTCGGTACCAAGTGCAGCATACTCATCCAGGTTCAAAGATGAATCCCTGAATACAGTCCAGTCCACCGATTCAAAGCAGTCCTGTAGGATCTCGGTGCTTCCCTTGTCCATACCTTCTTGGTCCTCACTACTGGTGCTGCAGTCTTCAGTCTCTGCCTATACTCAGGGAGTAGAAGTACAGCCAGGTGATCAGACGTCCTGAAGTGAGGGCGTGGAATAGCATAGTAGGCATTCTTGATGGTGGTGTAGTAATGGTCTAGTGTGTTGTCTCCTCTGGTATTGCAAGTGATCTGTTGATGGTAATTGCTTAGTGATTTTTTTCAGACTGGCCTGGTTAAAAACCCCAAAATGATAGTGAAGGCATTAGGGTATGCTGTTTCATGCAGGATGATCCTATTGCTCAGATCATCTAAAGCCTGCTTGACATTGGCCCGAGGTGGAATGTAAACTGACCCCGAAGATATTCCACGGTAGGTAAAAAGGACGGCACTTAACTATTAGATATTCCGTGTCTGGTGAGCAGAATTTGTGCACCAGGAAGAATTCATCATGAGGCATACTCCTCCACCTCTGCTTTTGAGAGACTCTATAGATCTATACTGGTAGTGTATAGCAAACCCATCGATCTGGATTGTTGCATCTGATACAGAAGGGGTTAATCAAGATTCTGTGAAACAGAGGACACATGTGATCCTAATGTCCCTCTTATTCAGTACCTTAGCTCTGTGGTCATCGATTTTATTCATCAGAGACTGCACATCTGCCAGCAAGATAGTCGGTATTGGGAGTTTGAAACCCCGTTTCCTTAAACACATTTTTTAACCCTGATCTGTAGCCATGCTCCTTCCATGGGCACTTCTGTCCACAGTCTGAGTTGTTTCCATCAGTTTTAAGCAGTGATAGTATGTTTAAATGCATTAAGACATCTTTGTTGACTGTACTGAACTTGGAAATAGTTGTACTTTTTAGCACTATCAGGCAGAAATGAACTATTTAATCATATCCTTTGAAAGTATTGCTGCTACTCATGTCGCCCCTAGTGACATATGCCAGTGATATTAAATTGGATTCTGATTCTGACATACAGCAATCCCAGGAAATGGACAAATACTCTACAAGGCATTTGGAGGTGGGACCAGAAAAGTTTTATGACTAATAATACAGTGTAAAAGTTTTTTTAAAAATTCTGAAACCGAGGTTCAAAAAGTTTCCAAAAACTTGGGAGACTCTGTGTGCTCTTGAAACAACATAAACAGAAATAGTAAACAACTTTATAAATATACAGAAATATAATAATTACTAAGGAAATGACAGCACTGTTTCAAAGGGGAAATACTTACAAGATATGTGAATGGTGTCCTGATACTGATGGTGATGAAAACAACAGAAGTGAGAAGAGTGATAATTATCTTGGAAAGAAAATAGAAGTGAGAAATATTGGTAGATCACAGAAAAAAGACACCAACTCTAATAAGATGAATGAATGAATGAATTAAATTTTATTTCAGTCAGTACAAACATAACAAAAAGCATCATTTTCAATGATAATTTCTTAACAATGATTTCATAAAACAAAATTAAATAATAAAAATCTTTAACACAGATCGAACAGATGGATTCAAGAAGTCCCAGACATATCAGATAAGAACTTGAAAATATTTGCAATATTCTTTTTTTGATACATTACTCTATGCCAAAGGAGTGGAGAATTTCCAATCTAATATCTTGATAGATAAGATACCAAAAAAGCAGATGTACATTAATCAAAGCAAAATCAGTAAAAGAAAAGCCTTTAAAGGCCAAGGCAGTTCATTAAGTTAGTGTTCATCTAAACATACAACAGGATGAAATAATTACTTCTGCACTGGCAGATCTTTGTAAAATACCTTCCTACATTACTGTAGGCTAAGCCATTCTTTGGAATATTTTATCTCATTACAATATCCTTTCCATCCTGAATTGTAAATTTGTTTTAATGTAAACTGTAAGCTTTAACTGTCTTATTTTTAATGCCTTTCATGGAAACCTCTTGCTCTTTTGTAAACTGTCTCCTGAATTCAAAGACAATTAAATATAACCCATGGAATTGCAAAGTGGTGTTTAATGGAAAGAAGACTACATAGCAGGACACATTATTTCAAATGTCAAAACTATAAGAAAACAGTTTTCTGGCCTCTATAACCTTCCAGACTCTGAATTGCTAAACTGACAGCTTCAGTTTCCAACTGGGTGGCTTCCTTTCATCCTTATTCTATCCACCTACCACACTTCACTCGAGCTCTACCAGGTGAATTAACCTCCCCATTGCAGCCGGTCTGCTATGGTACATCCTTGTTGTGGTTTTCTGCAGCTGAAGCTTTCGTTAGATCTGCATCATCCACTTCTGCAGCAGTTGTTTTTCTTTAGGTCGTTGGAGGTGAATTTCCAAACTGCCTCCTCTTCCTCAGATTGCTCCAGTGTCCAACAATGCTGTAGCAAGCAACTTCAGGTGCTGCATTTTATGGTTTGAAATAGTGAGCGAGAGCCATTGCTCATGCTCAATTATCTGAAATTTAATACTTATATATTTAAATATCAATCTACTTTCAAGTGAATTGGACAAGTCTAGTAGAAATAATGCTTTTGCAGTAGATATACTCCTGGACTGAGTTGATTAATGGATCAGGAAAGCCATCACTCTCTGAAGATTGTAAGGAATCACCACCAAAATGAGCTACTTGTGGTCTCTATATATTCACAGTAGTCTTGAATCTGTAACTGGCAAGACATTAATTTGACATTAGAGAGCTCAGACTACTCCACTACAATGAATTGTGTAGCAACTGTGTCATACTATCTATGTACTTTAAAGTTGATATTTATTAATAAATGAGAATCTTTAACAGACACAGTAATTTGAGCACAAATTAGTTCACAAACAATATGTGCTGGAATATTTAATAGGAATAGCATGTGAAGACAAATTAACATTTGGATCAGTGAAATAAGACAAGTTCTTTAAAGCTGAGAGAAAAAAGATGGGAAAATTCTGTAAAGAGATCCTTCCGGCCCAGAACTATAAAAAAGATGGATCACTAAATAGTGGAAACTGTAACAACAAAGATAAGGGCATTCATAGTTCAACAGAAATTATATCAAGACATGGGTAGAATGTAAACCATTGGTTAAAAATCTCTTGGCCTCGAAAATGCCTTTTGTGTACCGTGATTGTATTGGACACTTATTTGCAATATACATAAATGAGTTAGATTTTGGGAAGGCAGTGAAAACCCCCCTTTCAAATATCCTTCAAAGTCTCAAAACATGCTGACCTCATTTATCATTAGGTCAAAGTCCGCAAATACCCTATTAATGTTAAAATTGGAAGGCATTCGCCTCAGAATATGGTGATTCAAGAAGGAAGTAGGATTTGATCAACAAATACCAGTCTTGCTAAAAAAACTCACATTCTTTGAATGGCTGATGACATTAAATTGGGGATCAATGAATTTGTGTCAAGCATCATAAAAGTCCAGCTGTGTTGCAGATTACTAGCGCAACAGGAAGATCAGAGACAATTTAATGTACAAAATATTGCAATGTAATAAATTTTACAATAAAAATTACAGCAGGAGATTTTATATCATCTCTGTACAGTTCTTTAAAAGGGTTTGGGTGTAATAATTATGAAAAAATATGAAAACAGTTTGGATCTTTTTCACTCAAGTTGATGATTCAATAGCATTTTGTCCACATACAGTATGATGCTTATAGTTCCATTGTTAGTTTTTAAGCAATAAAGGGAAAACCATTTACTAAAATATTCCTCCTTTTTAGAAGTAATCCTTTAAAAATAACATGATAATATCAGTTTTACCAAGTATTTTATATACTATAGGAAACACTTTCCTGGTGTAATTAGCTTCTTCCTAGGCTGAACTATTGATAATTTGAGGGTTTGAAATTGCTTGCTATTTCAGAAGTAGTGCTAAGTCATTCAAAGTGCTTTGCTCTTTGGTTTTTTATGACCAAGAAGTTTGTTTCTCTCTTTGTAACTATGCCAACATTATCTCTTTCTCGTTGTGATTCTTATCACTTCTTGTTTAACTCACACTTCTTTTCTTGTGAGTAATTTATGGTGACTTGCTGATAATTCTCCTCCTGTATTTTCTGGTAGCTTGCTACTTGTTGGTTAGTTTTATTGCAGAGTTGAGTTTTCAAAGCACAGTTTTTGTTTCTCTGAATGCTTCTTGTTTTCACTCATACGCTGATTACCAGTGCTCTGTTGTCTGAAACTAATCAGTAAGTCATCATCTTCCATCTATGATCAGTAATATCACTCAGGGATCATCACTGAGAAGTGATTAGAGGAGATAAAGTCGGGCAAAATTGATTCAAATCGTAAAACAAGTATCTTAAAAGAACACAAAGTAGTTGAACAATACATACTGAATAATGTAAACAATGAATACATCTAGAACAGTCAAAAACTAATCTATTCTTGTGTTCTGGCTTCAGAAATGTTTCATTGAAATAGAATGATTACTCAACCCTTTTTTTTGACGAGTCTAACATATTTTAACTGGGCTTGGAAATCAGTTCAGATTTTTCATTGCCTTAACCTTGCATTAAAAAACTTTCAAAGTATCTTTCTAAATTAACATTTTAAAATTTACCATTTCTTTTTGACATTGGCAATAGCATCGTTCCGATTCTACAAACCAAACTGTGAGCTTCACCTGGCAGTATCAGATACCAGAACACTGGCAAGAAAACAGAATGCAGCCCACGCCCTATTTCCCAATACACCATCCCTTCCATTGGATGAGGCTCCTTGCTGAAGGCATGGAGTTGGAAAATTAACCCTTGTGCCTTAGTGATGAACTGTAATTCTGATGCATAATTATCAGGGAAATTCTTTACAATTTTTTAGACAAAATTTATTGAAGGTACAGTACATTCAGCATGATGAAGAAGCTTCAGTGGCAGGAGACACTGAGTGTGCTTTGATTGCAGCACTGAAAGGACTCACAGTGAATTAAAAACCTCTCTTCCACAATAAAATTGATTCACTTAAGCTTTTTTGTGCAATTTACATCAGAAATTTTTATACTGAGTGACCAGCATTTGCGTGTTTGTAAAATTGCTTTGTGCATTACTGGTGAGAATTACTTAATGAAATTTTGTATAGAAAGCTCATAGAACCTTATCATTGCTTTGCTATGAACATCACACAACAGCTTCAAGACCCTTCTTGTTTAATTAATGTAGTGAGTATATTTTTTAAATAATTTAAGAAAAAATGGAAAGTTATTAAAATAGTAAAGTATATAATCTTTTATTATATAGTGGTGGTTTGTATTTTCACACAAGTAATTCCTGCAAGAAGGCTTTCAATTTAATATATGATTTTCAAATGTGAATATCTCAGATGCATATAAACAACATAATAATTTTCCATATTGCATAATCATGTGCTTTGATTCAAGGGCAACACATTTAAATTAATATATTTAATGCAAGTAAGATTGTCTCACTTACAAATACATTTCATAAGAATTATAATAAATAGGACCAATGTTTCTATGATTATTAGAATTATATTAAAAATAAACATTTTGAAATGTTCATACTGATATTAGCTACTCTTCTCCTCCTCCTTGCTATGCAAACAAAAGAGGATTGACATTGAAATACCACAAATGGGAAAAGAATTTTGAGATAAATTTCAGCCCGTGGATAAGTGATTTCTAAGAATTATGAAATATAAGTATATAATGTGGTGACCTATTTTCTACACAGGCGAACCGGCTCACAAATCGCCAGCGCCAGGGGGAGACTTTGGTAATGCACCACTGACGTCATTTCCGCCCAGAGAGGGTGGGCGCTCAGGATTAACTGCCAGCGCCGTGAGGTTTGAATAAACTAGTCTCAAAATGACTTACCGACTGCGTGTCATTATTTCAGCGCTGTGTGTAGCACATCGCTACATTGGTGACCCCAACGGTTCAAACGGGATTTGGACCAAAGATGACCGACTCTTCATCTGTTCACGCAGTTTTGCTAAAACTGCCGACTTTCCTGACACTGCGATCACGCGTGTGGTTTAGCCAAGCAGAAGCCCAGTTCCAGATCCGGCAGATATCTTCTGATTCCACGCGTTACTATCACGTGGTGAGTGCCCTTGACCAGGAGATGGCCGCCCAGGTTGCGGATTTCATACAGTCGCCCCCGGAAGAAGACAAATACGAAGCATTCAAAGCGCTGCTCATTGGGACCTTTGGTCTCTCACAGCGTGAGCGGGGTGCCCGCCTGCTTCACCTGGATGGTTTGGGAGACAGACTGCCATCAGCATTGATGAACGAGATGCTGGCCCTGGCTGACGGACACAAGCCCTGCCTCATGTTCGAGCAAGCGTTCCAAGAGCAAGTGCCCGAGGACATATATCTGCTGCTGGCCGACACAGATTTCAGCGATCCCTGGAAGGTGGCAGCCCGGGCAGACGTGCTGTGGAAAGCCAAGAGGGAAAGTGTGGCATCCAGCGGTCAGATTACCAGGCCACATGCCCAACAGCAGACCAGACCAGGCCCGGCAGGGGGGCGCACACAACACAGAGGCAAGGGTGAGGAGGCCAGTGGACAGTGGTGTTTCTACCACCAGCGATGGGGCACAAAAGCCCGCCCTGCAAGGGCCAGGGCCAGCTGCCGCTAATGACTATGGCAGCTGGCCACCAGGACAGCCTCTTGTACATCTGGGACAAACAGTCGGGACGCCGCTTCTTGGTTGACACCGGAGCGGAAATCAGCGTCTTGCCCCTGAAAGGGTACGACACCCGCAACAGGAAGCCAGGACCCACCCTGAGGGCCGCAAATGGCAACACGATACAGAAGTGCTGCACACGCACTGTGCAGCTGCAGTTCGGCGCCAGCCGGTTCAGGTGGGACTTCACACTGGCCATCGTGGCTCAACCACTCCTGGGGGCGGACTTCTTGCGAGCTCACAGCCTGCTGGTTGACTTGCAAGGGAAAAGACTGGTACATGTCGAGACTTTCCAGACGTTCTCCCTGGGTGAAGCCAAGTTGCTGGCCCCACACCTGGACTCCATCATGCTGTCGGACAATGAATTCACCAGAATCCTGGCGGACTTTCCATCGATTCTGGCACCGCAGTTCACGGCAGCCATGCCCAGACACGGGGTTCAGCACCACATCCCGAACCAGGGACCACCCCTCCATGCCCGCACATGAAGGCTCCCCCTGGAAAAGCTCCGCCTGGTGAAGGAGGAGGAGTTCAAGAGGGTGAAGGAATTGGGGATCGTACGGAGGTCCGACAGCCCATGGGCCTCCCCCCTGCACATGGTGCCTAAAGCAGCTGGGGGTTGGAGACCATGCGGCGACTACCGCAGATTGAACGAGGCTACAACTCCAGACCGCTACCCCATGCCGCACATACAGGACTTTGCAGCAAACCTGCAAAGGGCAAGAATATTTTCCAAAGTAGACCTCGTCCGGGGATACCATCAAATCCCGATGCACCTTGAAGACATCCCCAAAACAGCACTCATCACCCCGTTCGGCCTGTTCGAGTTCCTCCGAATGCAGTTCGACCTGAAGAATGCCGCACGGACGTTCCAGCAGCTAATGGATGCGGTGGGACATGACCTGGACTTTGCGTTCATCTATTTGGACGATACCCTTATAGCCAGCAGTAGTCGCCAGGAGCATCTGTCCCACCTCCGCCAGCTCTACTCCCGCCTGAGTGATTTCGGCCTCACGATCAACCTGGCCAAATGCCAGTTCGGTCTCGATACCATCGACTTCCTGGGCCACAGGATTACCAAATTCAGGGCAACACCTCTGCCCGCCAAGGTAGACGCGATCCGCCACTTTGCCTGGCCCAACATGGTCAAAGGCCTACAGGAGTTCATTGGTATGGTGAACTTCTACCACCGTTTCCTCCCCTCAGCAGCCTGTATCATGCGCCCTTTGTACACCCTGATGTCGGGTAAAGGCAAGGACATTACTTGGGACAAGGAGGCCGTGGCCGCTTTCGTTAAAGCCAAGGAAGCCTTGGCAGATGCCGCGATGCTGGTGCACCCCAGAACGGACATTCCAACCGCACTCATGGTGGACGCATCCAACACAGCAGTCGGTGGGGTGCTGAAGCAGCTCATCAAGGGGCATTGGCAACACCTGGCATTCTTCAGCAAGCACCTACAACCACACAAACTCAAGTACAGTGCTTTCGACTGGGAGCTGTTGGCACTGTATCTGGCAATCCGGCATTTCAGGTACTTTTTAGAAGGCAGGCCGTTCACCGCATTCACGGACCACAAACCGTTGACCTTTAGGTTCACGAAGGTGTCCGATCCCTGGTCGGCTCGCCAGCAGCGACATCTGTTCTACATCTCCGAGTACACAATGGACATCCAGCACGTCTCGGGAAAGGACAACGTCATGACGCACGCACTCTCCAGAACAGCTGTCCAGGCCCTGTCCCTGGGGGTGGACTATGCAGCACTGGCGGAGGTGCAGCAGGCAGATGACGAGATGCCCAGCTACAGGACCGCAGTCTCGGGTTTGCAGCTGCAGGACATTCTCGTAGGCCCAGGCGAGAGGACCCTCCTGTGTGACATGGCTACCGGCCAACCTCGCCCCATCGTCCCGGCAGCCTCGAGGCAGCGAGTTTTCAACTCCATACACGGTTTGGCGCACCCATCTATCAGGACAATCGTCCGGCTGGTCTCCAGCAAGTTTGCGTGGCACAGACTTTGCAAGCAGGTCAGTGAATGGGCCAGAACATGCGCGCAGTGCCAAACAGCCAAGGTGCAGCGGCACACTAAAGCCCCGCCGCAGCAGTTCGAACCCACCCACCAGAGGTTCGACCACGTTCATGTGGATATTGTGGGCCCCCTACCAGTGTCCCGACGAGCGCGGTACCTCTTAACTATGGTGGACCGGTTCACAAGGTGGCAGGAGGCAGTTCCGCCCACCAACACATCTGCCAATTCCTGCGCCTGAGCACTGATTGCAATCTGGGTAGCGTGCTTCGGGGTACCGGCCCACATTACCTTCAACAGAGGCGCCCAGTTCACCTCCAGCCTGTTGGGAACACAGCTACATCACACTACTGCCTAACACCCACAGTCGAATGAACTAGCGGAACGTTTCCACCGTCACTTGAAGTCGGCTCTCATGGCCTGTCTGAGAGGACCTAACTGGGTGGACGAGCTTCCCTGGGTCCTACTTGGAATTCGTACAGCACGCAAAGAGGATCCGCATGCCCCGTTGGCCGAGTTGGTGCCCCTGGCCGTCCCGGGAGAATTCATACCAGCCCCAAGGGGGCAAAAGGAAGAATCCGCAGCAGTCCTGGACAGACTATGCGAGAGGCTTGGCAACCTGGCCCCCGTACCAACTTCACAGCACGGACAGACCCCGACCCATGTACCCAAAGACCTGCAGAACTGTAAGTTTGTGTTTGTACGAAGGGGCGGACACTGGGCACCGCTACAGCGGCCGTACGAGGGGCCATTCAAGATGATCAACAACAACGAGTCCACATACTTTCTGGACATTAGGGGGAAGAGGAGGTTTTCATGGTGGACCGACTCAAACCAGCCCATGTGGACTTGGCACAGCCATTCGAGGTTCAGGCACCGCGGCGCTGAGGCAGACCTCCCAAACAGAGGCTGATCCAGACTGTGGACATTGGGGGGGTGTATCGCCGGTTCTGGGGGGGGGGGTGTTATGTGGCAACCCACTTTCTGCGCAGGCGAACCGGCTCACAAATAGCCAGCACGTGGGGGGAGACTTTGGTGATGCACCTCTGACGTAATTTCCGCCCGGAGAAGGCGGGCACTAGGGATTAAAAGCCAACGTCGTGAAGTTTGAATAAACTAATCTCGAAACGACTTATCAACTGCGTGTCGTTATTTCAGCGCTGTGTGTAGCACATCACTACAATAATTGAATTTTACATTTCAGAACTGTAGACTCGAAATTTTCTGGCATATAAAATGAGTATATACAAACTATACAAATCTAATAAGTGATAGGAACATTTCTGGGCTTCCCCACAGAACCCCATGTCAACTTCTAGCAATAGTTTCATCGCACATATTAAGAAAAGTATTGCCAATCACTGACTACCTCATAAATTGACTACATTGCTGAGCCACTTCACGGCAGCAAGGAATTAAGTATTTTGTTGTGAGCTCAGAGTTACATATATTCCATACTAGCTAAGGAAGGCAGATTTCCTTCTCTGTAGGACATTAATGAATCAGATGACATATTAGTAGCTTCATTGAGATGAGTTCTTCTTTTAATTCTAGATTTATATAGTTGCTTGAATTTTATTTCCTCGGCAATCATAGTGAGATGTGAACATGACTTCAAATTAGTCATCTAGAACTCTAAATATTGGTTGAATAATTTAACTATGATATTACCATGCACAGAAAATGACAAGGTTATTCACTTCTACTGTGACCAGCAACAATGAAATGCTAGTATTGTCACCTAAAAATCCAATGCAACTTTTCTAATATGCCCCTAAGGAACAAAAAAATGATTCATAAAACCTGTCACCAAGTGACCTTACAGCAAAGTGACAAGGCTCTTTTGTGATATATCAGTGCAGAAGTGCCGTTATTGGAGCCAAGCTGAACAATGTGTATCAAACTCTTTTCCAGATTGCTTAGCCCTTGAGTTGTCACAGAAGGGTTTCCAGAGAGTAGCTTCTGTTCCTTGCATAGACCTATCAAAATTATTAAATTTTTAAAATATAACAGCTTTCTTCCTTTCCATCTGCTCACAATAGAAACTCCCACATTAAAAAAAAACAACATTCACTTGGAAACAACACTACAATCAATGCGAGCAAGAGCCAACAATCCAATTAAAATGCTTCCTGCCAGCTCTGAACAACTCTCTCTGCTGAGGTTACTGATCTCTCTGAGATGGCTGCTAAGGACTACAGTTGTGCTTAATGCTGAAGAACTCAGGACAGAAAACACCTAAGTATGTAAGCAAAGTTAGGAAAGAGGCATTCAACACATCAAAGATGACCTCTCTAGTATCTTTACGCTTCCATTAAATATCTAGCTTTATTATGATTATCTTCAATTATATTTCTCTACACTCAATGCCCACTTTATTAGCTAAACTTGTGCATTTGTTCCTTAATGAAAATATTTTATCAGCCAATCTCGTGGCAGCAACTCAATACATAAAAGCATGCAGACTTGGTCAAGAGAGTCAGTTGGTGTTCAGACCAAACATCAAAATGAGGAAAAATGTAATCTAAGTGACTTTGACTGTGGAATGATTGTTGGTGCCAGACAGGGTGGAATGACTATCTTGGACACTGCTGATCTCCAGGGATTTTCAGGCACAACAGTCTCAAATTTAGAGATAGTGGTGGGAAAACCAAAAAAATACACCCAGTCCTGTGCAGTCCTCTGGTCAACAATGCCTTGTTAATGAGAAAGGTCTGAAGAGAATGGTCAGACTGGTTCAAGCTGACAGGGAGGCGACAATAACTCAAATAATATTGCTTTACAACAGTGGTGTGCAGAAGGACATCTCTGAATACACATGTTGAACCTTGAAGTTTATGGGCTACAGCAGCAGAAGACCAGGAACATACACCCAGCGGCCACTTTATGAGGTACAGGAGGTGCCTAATAAAGTGGCCACTAGGTATATGTTTCTGCTTGATAGAATGTTCCACCATTATAATTACTACTTTTTTTTTATAATTTGGAGTGCTTATTTACTTTGATGTCCTTAGTTCCCAATTTCTGAGCTCAATTTGAAGAAATATTCTCTAATTAGCTTAAGAGGATTTCTTTCTTCAATATTGCATTCTGGCTTTGAACACTGTATAAAGATGAAAAGTGTTAATCTGCAATTGCTGGGTAAGGATTAGGTTCAACATAACCATTTATATTCAAGCTTAGGCTTCTATTGTGACTGTAATTTAAACAGATATATAACAGGCAGAGGCTTAATGGACATATGATAGATTTATGTCAATTTTCATTCCTTCAAACTCTACTATTTTCACATCTATCATTATTTTGTTAGCAACCCCTTCCTTATTAAATGTAAATACTAAATAGTGTGATTGTATTGGGTTCATTGCAGAGGTCTAAACTCAAAAGGAGATTTTAAGCCATATCCAATGTAGGTATCAACAGGTACGCTCATGAGACAGAGGTTATACTGTATAGACTAGCTTACTTCCATATATGATCTTTGCAGCACAGTCTTGCTGTCAACACCCACCACTTGAATGGTAAGTTCCCTCTCTCTATTACGAAGAGATACTTCCAGCTAACAAAGTAGCTTAAATGCTGTTTATCTTATTTTCAATGATTGACATTTCAAGTCAGATAAATAGTTCTTAACACACAATTAAAACTTACAGAAGATTTCTGATTTATAGAAGATTTCCACATTACAAAAACTTAATAAACGACAAAGAATTTCCAAACACTGGTACAATTCTTACAAATTAAAAGAAGATACCATGAGTTGCAGACAAGAGAGTTGATCAGTGCAGACACCAAAAGTTGAGAAATGAATGCCAGTTCTTTGTTCTGTCACCTTATCTTTCTGTCATTATCCTTGTCTTTCCTAGCAATCCTCAATGCTTTCTAATGTTTATACTGTTTTCCTATTGGTTGACAGAATCTGCATGTGATGTTTTTCAGATACTTTTACTGGGACAGAGTGATTCATTCAGATGGTCAAAGAGCTTCAGAGGGAAGAGATCCCAGGCACCCATGATTAATACTATGAGTATGCAAGTATCTCAACTATTGATTGATCAACTATAAGTATGGGTGATTGATAAGTTTGTGGCCTAAGTAGAAGGAGTCAATTTTAGAAAACATAGCACATTTATTTTTCAATACAGTCCCCTCCTACATTTGCACACTTAGTCCAGCGGTCATGGAGCATATGGATCTTGGATCTCCAGAAGTGGTCCACAGCAGGGGTAAGGGATAAATTTGTGGCCTAAGATAGAAGGAGATGAGCTATACAGCTCTCGTTACATACACGTGCAGTTTAGCTATTTGGGTGAATATGTGGAAACTTTGAGGTTAATAACTCACCTCCTTTTACCTTAGGCCACAAACTTATCAATCACCCCTGTTGTGGACCACTTCTGGAGGTCCAAGATGCTGACTCCTATGAAGAAGGGATCCTTTTGCTCCACCTGGCCTAAGTGTGTAAATGTAGGAGGGGACTATGTTGAAAAATAAATGTGCTAGGCTTTCTAAAATTGACTCCTACCATAGGTCACAAACTTATCAGTCAGCCCTTGTACTTGTAACCATGCTAAGTGACAAAATAAATCTGGTCAGAAAAATTCCTTAAACTCAGTCACAGTGGGGTAAATGACCTAGCCAGTGTTGTCTGGTTTGATGCTGGCCAATTAACATAACCCATTGTCTTACATTATGTAAACATGGGTCTACAAGACCTCACTGTTTACTCATTTACATAAAGAGGCTGAGAAAGGAATATTGGTTATAATTTTTACTTTGTCACAAACAGCTCTAATCTTTTGACAACTTTATGGTGCTGAGCAGCTGATGCATATCACAAGACCTGGTTATGCGACTACTGACACCAGGCAGACAACCTCTGAAGAGCATTGGTAATGGCTGGGCTCACCTATCTTGTAAAGACACTGCCCAGAAGAAGGCAATGGCAAACCACTTCTGTAAAAACATTTACCAAGAATCATCATGGTCAAGGACCATAATCACTACATCTTCCAACACAGCACACAATGACGACAGTGATGCTGCGTTACAAAGCTGAGGTTAGAGCAGGCATGGGCAAACTACGGCCCGCGGGCCATATGCGGTCCGTTAAGCTTTTTAATCCGGCCCGCAGAACTTGATGAAATTATATTAATAAACCTTGTTAAAGTTTTTTCCCCACAATTCTGGCGTTTTCCCAATAGATGATGCACTCTATATACATTGACCTTTGTTGAGGTGCAGCGTATTACTCCACATTTGCGCTTTACTCTTTGTTCGGCTCGACCTATTTGTGTGAACAGGCGTTCAGCGTCATGAACATCAACAAAGCCAGCCACAGATCCAAGTTAACTGACCAACACCTCAGATCCATCCTGAGAATCGCCACAACAAAACTAAATCCAGACTTTGATGCGCTGGCTAAAAAGGGAGACCAACAACACTGTTCCCACTGAAATTAAAAATAAGTTTCCTCGTTGTGTTATGTAAAAGATGCATTTGAAAATATTTTTTTCAATAAGCCTTACATGTTACATGTCATTTCTGTTAAGTGATGGACATGAGTAGTGCGCAGGTGCACGTACATTCTCAAAATAAAAAAATGCGCTCCAGATCAAATAACGCGCTCCGCCTACTGGCGCGCTGTCACTGTTCTGTCTTTGTGCTGGTCATTGTAGAGTTTTGGCACAGGGGACAATTGAATAAGAAGGAGCAGGACAAGTAGACCTGCATCTCCTACCGTTTTTGAAATAAAGACAGTCAGGAGGAGAGTGATGATGATAATATCTTGAAGGATAACAGAATTTTCTGTGCTTTAAAATAATAACTGTTACTATTAAAAAAAGCTGTATTTTATTCATTTAATTTTCAGTGTTTTAAAAGTCATTTCAATAAATAGCTAAATACCATGGGACTTCAAAGACAGATATTTTGTTGTAATGCATTTGTTTATTTTCAATTGAAATTAAAGCACATGTTTTCTACATATCCCATGATATTTTATTTTCTCTTATGAGGTGTATTACCAAAACACTCCGTCCATCTGCTCCTGGTCCGGCCCCCCTGTCAAATTTTAGAACTCTTTGTGGCCCACAAGTCAAAAAGTTTGCCCACCCCTGGGTTAGAGATAAGCCTCTTGGGCCCTGAGAAGTGAATATCTATCATTATATACAGGAAGAATTATTTCCTCACTGCTCAGCTAAGCACACATTCCAGTAAGTCCCACCTATATCTTACTACTACCTTTCCATTGACATACACATAGAAAATTATTGGATTAATTTTTATCTTAACAGTCATTCTATTCTTATATTTTCTCCAACTTTATTTTTCAACTCTTCCAGGTCCCACTTGAAGGATTTACTTGACATTCATCAGAGACATGGTTTGATTTCATCATATTTCCACCTCTTTCACTACTGAAGAAACCCTGATTTTTGTTCACTGCCTTTCACTCCTCTGTAATCTGCTGTATATATCCATGATCTTACCACACCTCATGGATGTAGATGAGTGCATTCAGAATCTTCCTTAATCACGTGCCCTGAAGGAACCATATAGGATCCGCAGCCTGCTAAGGGTCAGATCAGCGGCATTTGGGTCTAGCAACTAAGTTTAGTACCTTTATCCCTGATTTTAAAGGTATTCTTGCATTTAACATGTATTCTAAATTTTCTTCTTGTTTTCTATCAGATTTTCTGTGTGGGTAAGCAAAAACATGCATGTAGTCAGTCATAGAGTCAGAAAGTAGCACAGCAAGGGGTACAGACCTTCGTCCTAACAGGTCTGTGCAACCTGTGTTGCCTGCTGAGCTAGTGCCACCTCCCCATGTTTGGTCCACAGCCCTCTAAACCTCTCCTCTTCATGTGCTTATAGGCGCCGTTAGTCTCGAGAGACCACGGGCTCTCACAGGCCTGGGCAGGGTTGCATGGGAGACCAGCAGTTGCCCGTGCTGCAAGTCACCCCTCTCTACACCACTGATGTTGTCCAAGGGAAGGGCAAGGGCCGATACAGCTTGGCACCGGTGTAGTCTCAGAGCAATGTGTTGTTAAGTGCCTTGCTCAAGGACACAACACACTGCCTTAGCTGAAGCTTGAACTAGCGACCTTCGGATCACTAGACCAACGTGCTAACCACTTGGCCACACACTAACACTATGGGTATCTAGATGGAATTTAGCTGTTGCTAATATGACTGCCTTAACCATTTAATTCTGGCAGCTCATTCAAATACATCTCAACCTTTGTACAAGATAGCTGCCCCTGATGCCCTTTTTAAATATTTCTCCTCTGTGGCATACAAGTCTGGTGACCCAGAACTATATAAAAAGACCAGGTATGACTTATAGAGGGCTATCTCAACAGCAAAGGAACAGGTCCCAGTGAGGTTGGAGGTTGCAGGTGAACTCTGGAAGAGCTTGAAGGACAGTACTTCTCACAAAGTGAAACTTAACATCATGATTGACAGTGATGCTTCAGTCTCTGATGATCTAAATGCCCTCTATGCACACTTTGAAAGGGAAAATAAAACTGCAGCTATGAGGATCCCTACAGCATGCAGTTACCCTGTGATCTCTGTCTTGGCTGTCATCAGACTGTCTTTCAAGAGGGTGAACCCTCACAAGGCGACAAGCCTCGACTGAGTACCTGGTAGGGCTCTGAAAACCTGTGCCAACCAACTGGAGGATATGCTCAACGACATTTTCAAGCTCTCATGACTACAGTCAAAATTTCCCACCTGCTTCAAAAGGGCAAGAATTATACCAGTGCCCAGGAAGAGCAGGTTGAGCTGTCTTAACAACCATCATCTCGTAGTACTCTCATCTACAATAATGAAGTGTTTTGAGAAACTGGTTATGGTTAGAATTAACTTCTGTTTCAGTGAGGATCTGGGACCACTGCAATTTACCTATCACCACAATAGGTCTACAGCAGATACAATAGAGTTGGCTCTCCACGTGGCTTTGGATCACTTGGACAATTCCAATACTAAAATTTGGATGCTGTTTATTGACAATAAGCAGCACTCATTCTAGCTGATCAAGATCCTCCCTTTATTTTTTCATAACCTTCCACACTATCTACAACACCAACTATTTAGTATTATCTGCTGTTACGCCTGCACCCCCCTCCTTTTTGAGAATCGCAGGATCGCTATTGATTTGGGTCAGGAGACCCAGGAAATGAGAGAGAGATGTTTGGAATGTCTTGACCCCCTCCCGCCCCCAGCCCGGCGATATAAAGCTACGGGAAACGGCCATTGTCTCTTGGAGACAGAATTGTGTACTAAAATACGGTGCTTCGTGGAAGCCCTCAGGCAAAGTGGGCTAGTTGGTGGAGGGATTGCATCATCCCAACCTGATTGACATCTGAGACCCTGTGAGTCAGGATAAAAGAGGGTCTGTGGGAACAGCCCCTCAGATGCACCAGAAGGAACGCTAGCGATCCCGTAATAGCAAAAGCCAGTGGGAAGGCCACGTGTGTCCGTTTCCATTTGCCCCAGAATCGGTGGCCTTTACCACGGAAGAACATTTTTTAGCTAACAACAGGGAAATCAACTCCAAACGACTCTCGAAGGATTGACATCATAAAAGGAATGGGCAAGTTTTAACCCGTCTTTCTCTCAAACCAAAACGCTGCAGCTTGAATGAACTAAAGTGACTTTTATATTTCCATCGGACAGTACATTAACCCCTAGACAACAATAGAGCTATTTCTTATTGATTATCATTATACCCGCGCTTTTAGATTTAGTATTGATGACGTATATCATCTGTATGTTTGCATTGATATTATTTTTGTGTATTTTTATCAATAAATACTGTTAAAAATAGTACCATCAGACTTCAACGGACCTCTCTATCTTTGCTGGTAAGTGACCCAGTTATGGGGTACGTAATAATTGGGGTTCTCATCTCAGGATTTGAAGCAAATTGGGAGGCCAGTGAATCAGGCTTGTAAGTCCAATCTTGGATCTGGTTACGTGGGTAGCCAGACGGGAAACCAGCAAAGATGGACGTGGGTGAATTTATACAAAACCCGACTCTGGAGGCGCTAGAGGCAGCCACCAAATCGGACTTGATAAATATGGCAAAAGGGCTAAACTTCGCAGAGGTGAGGTTGTCAATGAAAAAGCGGGAGGTACGAAGGACAATAATTCAGTATTATATTGGGAAGAATGCATCTGCAGCTGAGGTATTGGAAAATATCCCTGAAAACGTACCAGCTAGTGGGACGGCTCTGTTAGAGTTGGAGAAATTAAGGTTGGAACATGCAATTAAGTTAAAGCAGCTGGAAGCAGCTGAGAAGGTGAATGAAAGAGCCGAGAGAGAGAGAGAGAGAGAGAGAGAGAGAGAGAGAGAGAGAGAGAGAGCAGGAAAGAGCTGAGAAGGAGAAAGAAAGGGCCAAGAGAGAAAGGGAGCATGCGCTTCAGCTAAAGGAGTTAGAGGTGAAACGGGAACAGGAAAGAGCTGAGAAACAAAGAGAGCATGAAATTCAGTTAAAACACCTGGAAGCAGCTGAGAAAGAGAGAGAGAGAGCTGAGAAGGAGAGCGAGTATGGGGAGGCAGAGAAACAAAGGAAACATGACTTGGAGATGGAGAAGTTAAGGCAAGGGCAAAGAGATCAAGGGTCAGACCGAGAGGAGCAGTTTAATGTTAGTCGGGATTTGAGGTTAGTACCTCCGTTCGAGGAGACGGAAGTTGATAGTTATTTCTTGTTTTTTGAAAAGGTGGCAGTGAATCAGAAGTGGCCCAGAGCACAGTGGGTGGTGCTGTTACAAAGTGTATTAAAAGGGAAGGCACAGCGGGCATATACGGCGTTATCCATGGAGGAGGAAGAGGAGGAGAGTTACGACAAAGTAAAGGCGGCCATTCTCCAGAGTTATAAGTTAGTACCTGAAGCGTACAGACAAAAGTTCAGAAATTTAAAGAAAGGGTGGAATCAGGCGTATACCGAGTTTGTCTATGAGAAGGGTGTGCTCTTAGACCGTTGGTGCACAGCAGAGATAGTGAGAGAGGATTAGAGGCGTCTCAGGGAGTTAATTCTGATTGAAGAATTTAAAGGTTGTGTTTCAAAGGATATCCGGATGTATTTGAATGAGAAGCCGAATAAGTCCATCTCAGAATTTGCTATGTTCGCAGATGAATATGCCCGAACCCACAAGACAAAGTTTTCCTCGAATACAAGTTCCCAGAGAGACCGTGGGAACGAGCGCGAAAGTCCGCCGGCTGAGGCAGAGGTCCCGCCGGGAGCTAGTGGTAAGGTTGAGGGGGAAAGGCCAGACGGCCAGAGATTTCCGAGCTTGACCTGTTTTAATTGTGGAAAGGAGGAGCATATTGCATCTAAGTGCTTTGCTCTGAGGAAAGAGACAGGAAAAGGGAAAGCAGCAGTCCCTATCGGATGTGCCGTGGTAATCAGTAAATTGACAAGAGAGCCCCAGGTAGACAGAGTACGAGAAGGGTCTGAGACCACAAAGCCTGCAGATCACTTACAGGTTGAGTTGGAAGATGACGGGGGTGGGGGGGGCCCTATGCTATTGTTATTCCAGAGTGTAGTGTGAAAAGGCAGAATTTGAAATGCTGCTTGAACAAAGAGTTCAAACTGAAAACTAATAGCCTGAAGGGTCCCAAAGAGAAAACTAGCAACTTGTGTAAAATTAAAGAATTGGGTGGAAATTCAGAAGATGGTCTAAGTTTGGAACACAGTGTTGATAAAATAACTCCTATGGAAGAAGCAAGCGAAAGCCTATTTCGCCAGGATACCCAAGCTCCCCACGTGGGAATTAACTGGAAAAGAGGCGAGGGTTAATGGGGACACCATTTTTAAATAGCAAAAGCCGGTTTTACAGGATTTCGACAAAGCATGTGAATAATAAAGACAACCCCATGGAAGCCTGCCTGTTAAGTTTGAAAGCAACATAAAGAGTAGTACTTGCATGAACTATTGTAGTATACACGTAAGCTTAAGATCACAACTCTTTAGTTTTGTTTGCTGAAGGGAAGAAAAAAAAAGAAAAAAATAGGTGGTTACTAAATTGTAGTCTGATGCTACACGACTTTAGTAGGGTACAAGATGTTAAGATAGTAAAGGAAGTGACAATGTAATCGGTAACCATCTAGATACTGAATTGAATGTATAACTGTATTACTCTGTAGGGAAAAGGAAAAGCTTTTGTATTGTGTTAGATTCTGAAATCCTGTGAGACTCTGTATTACTCCATTTTTACCGATGGTAAAAACGCGTTGAAGAAAGGGGGTGTTACGCCTGCAGCCCCCTCCTTTTTGAGAATTGCAGGATCGCTATTGATTTGGGTCAGGAGACCCAGGAAATGAGAGACAGACATTTGGAATGTCTTGACACCCCCCCCCCCCCCCCAGCAATATAAGGCTACGGGAAACGGCCGTTGTATCTTGGAGACGGAATTGTGTATTAAAATACTGTGCTTCGTGCAAGCCCTCAGGCAAAGTGGGCTGGTTGGTGGAGGGATTGCATCATCCGAACCTGATCGACATCTGAGACCCTGTGAGTCAGGATAAAAGAGGGTCTGTGGGAACAGCTCCTCAGACGCACCAGAAGAAACGCTAACGATCCCGTAATAGCAAAAGCTGGTGGGAAGGCCACGTGCATCCTTTTCCATTTGCCCGGAATCGTTGTGCCTTTACCACGGAAGAATGGTTTTTAGCTAACAACGGGGAAATCAACTCCCAACGACTCTCGAAGGATTGACATCATAAAAGGAATGGGCAAGTTTTAACCCGTCTTTCTCTCCAACCAAAACGCTGCAGTTTGAACGAACTAAAGTGGCTTTTATATTTCCATCGGACAATACATTATCTCGTAGACAACGATAGAGCTATTTCTTATTGATTATTATTATACCCACGCTTTTAGATTTAGTATTGACGACGTATATTATCTGTATGTTTGCATTGATATTATTTTTGTGTATTTTTATCAATAAATACTGTTAAAACTAGTACCTTCAGACTTCAACGGACCTCTCTATCTTTGCTGGTAAATGACCCAGTTACGGAGTATGTAACATGCAAACTTACTAATCATACTTCATACATTCATATCAAAGTAGATCATATAAATTACAAAACCACTGACCCTCATGGCACACCATCTGCTGCCTACCACTGAGCCAGTTATGAATCCAATCCACTACCTCCCTCTGGATCCCATGTGATCTACTCTTCCAGACAAGTCTGCCAGGGTAACTGGAGATAATTAACAGTCGTGGGTTTAGAATGTATGGAAGACGCAATATCTAATTCATCCTCAGCTACAAAAGCTGTCAAATTCCACTCTATGACATCTATTTTCTGGAAGTTCCAGATATCAAATTGATTTCAAAATGTCATTTTGATGTAGAAGTTATGTTTTTTTAAACAGTAAATAATAGATTCTTAGGCAATAAGGTAATCTAGGGGAAAGAATATGGTGTTAAGGTAGATCAAAGATGGATTTGATGAATGTTGGAGCAGTTTCAAGGGCCCAAAGGGTTACTCCTGCTCCTATTCCCTATGCTAAGAACCTTTCGGATTTTAATAGCAGTGCAGCTGATTCCAGTTCCCCAGCCCACCCCTCCCCCAACAATTTTTTGCCTTACTGAGCTCTTCATGTTGACAAGCAGATATCTACTTTACCATAAAATGGAAGAGGTACCTTAGTTTTAGAAAGTTCTATATCAAGATCACAATGGAAAATGAGATGATTTCCACTGTGATATTCATTGCAAAGCAAGTCAGATCATTGAAGCTGAAGTTCAGGTTGAAGATTCCAGTTAGACTATTTCCAAGTTAAGTGTAAGTAGGTCAAAGAATAACTTCATTTCTTCTGTACTTTATGCATGTCTACTCAAATAAATGTTGAAGCTTCCCCACAACTTCAAAATATGGCCTTGAGGTGTTCAGAAAGCATCTGCTGGCCGGTAGGAAAGAGAGATGAAGACAGATAGACTTATCACCTCATGGCAGTTATATCCTGAACAGTTCCAGTATACACTGAGAAGACAAGATTTCCCTAGCAAGGTTAAACACAAAATTGTTCCTTTCCCTGAAGCGGAACATTCAGATCATTAAAATGGGGCAGTGAGCTCGATAATGAAAGCAAGAACACAAAGCCAGTTATTGTCTTTTAGGTGGGTCTTTTTCACCACAAAGAGAAAGCTTTGATCTCCACCAGTAATTCTGAGGCCGGGAGGCCTCGCTTTGATCACCTCAGTTCTACCTGATGTGTTACATATCTAACGCAGCATCCAAATCTTCGGAACAGCTTTGAAAGTGAAGATTTTTGAAACTGAGTTTCGATATAATTGACTGTGGAGGAAATGATATTCATCCTGTACATAATATCAAGAGCTGGCCACAGAGGCTTTTCTGACCAATAATGCCGTGATATCAGGTATCCCACACACTCCATTACACAGATTTTCCATCAGTTCATTCAATGCTTCACACCTGACATTGACAGCGCTCTAACTGTCAAAATGATAACTGAGTCTCCCAGCTGCAAATGCAAAGATTCAGTTTTATCCCAGAGATGGATCAACAAGAATGTGCTGTGATTCTACCATGAAAGATACTAGCCCCACCAGTTCTTCATAAGTTGCAAAGTAGCTTATCTCACGGCAAGAAACACTGCCTTCAAACAGTGTCTGGAAAATCAGTGGCTTCAGCTGCTGCCTGGAAGAATATGTAAAGTTTATTTTCCCTCATATAATTCAACATATTGTTTTAAGATACATTTCAGCAGATACAACTCTGCTCATTCTGTTTACAGGTACTTATTCACAAAATCTCCATTAATGAAAGGCTGAAATGTCTTGGTACTCCATGAAACAATCCTCTAGATTATTACCAAATCTGATCCGTTTTGCCACTTTTTAAAAGTCATTTTGCTGGACTAAGTGATCATGAACAATTGTTTTAGAAATTCATTAGATAAGGAATACTCAATGTGACTTCCTTCATATTAAATTCCTGTGGAATTGTAACCTTCCCTTACAAACTGACTTATATTCAACCTTTTGTCTTCAACAATGTAGCACATTTTTTTCTGGATCTCTTAGAACCTTCCTCCCATTTAATTCTATTCTCTCTCACTTCCTGCATTTCCATTATTGCTCTGAGACTCAGTATCTTTCATGTTAATTTTGTCTTCTTGAAACATTCCCTCCTCGATGTCTCCCATGCTGTCAGTTTGCCAATGGATAAAAAAGGCATGAGCTTTCCTCTGACTGCTAAGGATCTGTAGGGAAAATTCAGCAGAACTCAGAAAAGTTGCAGAGAGAAACAAACACTTATGTTTTGTTATATAAACTAAGAAAATGCAGAGAATAGCAAGTTACTGAAAGGCAACAAAGGGACCATCTCAAATAAGAGAGACTGAATGATAAGAATAGTAGTGGTGCTGGTTCATAGAGGATGACATCTTGTTAATTGCAGCTAGTCTACCTGTAAGAGAAACAAATCAAAGAGACAGAATTTATTTTCAGTAGGCCACACTAAGGAAGGATGTGATTAAGCTAGAGAAGTTGCAAAAAATATTCAAAGGAATGTTGTGTGATTTGGAGGACTGTGTTAAAAGATGCACTGCAAGAAAACACCAAAGTTTCTAAAGCACTACCATCTGGAAGGACGAGAACAGATACCTGGGAACACCACCACTTGGAAATCCCCCTCCAAGTCACTCACCATCCTGTCTTGAAAATATATCACCGTTCATTCAATGTCACTGGGTCAAAATCATGGAATTCCCTCCCTAACAGCACTATGGGTATACCTACAGCTCAGGGACTGCAGCAGTTCAAGAAGGCAGCTCATCACTACCTTCTCAATGGCAACTCGGGATGGGGAATAAATGCTGGCTTAGCAGACAAAGTTCACATCCTGTAAATGAATAAAAATACAAAAAGAAGAATCAGATAGCGCACATCGATTTTGATTGAAGCAAAGAACTCTGGAAGGTGACATGATCAAGGTATATAAAATAATGTTAGTCACAGATAGGCTAGATAGTTTGAGAAATTTCCTATGGTTGGGTGATTAAATCTAATGGGCATAGGTTTGTGATGAATGGGAGGAGGTTTAAAGGGGATCTGAGGGTAAATTTTTCACACAAAGTCATTAGAATCTAGAAGGAGCTGTCAGAGGAGGCAGTAAAATCAGAAACAGTAACAACATATAAAGGGCATCTTGACTTGAAAGAGCAGGGCATAGTAGGATATGGAATTAATGCATGCAAATTGTGTTAGTATTGGACACTACATCACTTTTTTAACATACAGTATTTCTGTTTTGCACAATTTTTATTCTATTCAATATACATAATTGATTTACTTGCTTTTAAAATTTTATTTATTATTATATTTTCTCTGCTAGAATATGTATTGTATTGACCTGCTGCTGCTAAGTTAACAAATTTTTACGTTACATCCCAGTGATATTAAACCTGATTCTGATATAAATAGGTGTGGTAAACAGTGACTGAGGGCCTATTTCTATGTAGTACAACTCTGTATATCTTCAATCTGCTCTTGCAGTACCATAGCTGGTTAGGGTGCAGTTGTTGGCTGTCTGAAAGGAAAAGTACTCAAGGGTAATCTATTGGGATAGGACAGTGGTGAAACCATAGGGTTTATAAAGCAGGACATCAAGAGGACTGGTATTTGGAAAAAAACATGCTTTATGGCAGGTGTTCCCAAACTTGGGTCCATGGACCCCTTGCTGAATAATATTGGTCCATGGCATAAAAAGATTGGGATCCCCTGCTTAATGGTGTCAGTCCCGTTGTTCATTGTCTCACTTGCTACCATTTGTTGCAAGCAGAATCTTCTCCATAAACATCAGATGTGGTAGTCTTGCCTATCATTAGTTCAATGTCAGAGAAATGTATACAGTATACATCCTGAAATGCTTTTCTTCTCGACATTCCACAAAAACAGAGGACTGCCCCAAAGAATGAATGACAGTTAAATGTTAGAACCCCAAAGTCCCTCCCAGCTCTCCTCCCTCCTGTGCATAAGAGGCAGCAAGCAACAATCCCCCTCCCCTCACTGGCAAAAAAAGTATCGGCACCCGCCACTGAGCACAAGCATGAGCAAAGCAATGGCAAAGACACAGACTTGCTGTTACCCTGAAGACTTCGCATTTCACCCAGTACACGACACACCACAGGCTCCCTCTCTCCCTAATAAAGGAGAAAGAATGTCTCCGTTTTCCCAGCGATCAGGGAGCCATAACAAATAACTCGCTGGTTTACGATGTTAAAAGTTTATTCCTTCACTTTTTCGAGCTCTCTGCCCAAAGATCTCAAAGATCTTGGGTCTCTGGGCACACAGCCATAGATATACTGACTCCCCCAATGACTCATGTGTCTCCTGCCATGACACTGACCCTCGATTCATCTGCTTCTAGAGCCTCGAGATCCTAGGCTTACAAATCTTAGGCTAAGCTCTTGGTGACAACAATGGCCGGTTATGAAACCCCGTGAGTGGGTCCCATTCCCACAAAAAACCAAAGTCAGCATGTAACTCTAGGTCAGGATCTTCAAAAGAACCCTGAAAGGGAAAAAATAAAGATATTAAAGGTGGAAATAGAGCTTTCTGAAGATGCATCCGAAGGTGTTGCTGTTTAGCGCCATCATTACTCCGCTCTGCCTCCAGTTCCTTGATAAGCTACTTCTGCTTCTGAGTATGAGAGGGAATGATGTGGTGAGTGTCACACAATGTGGGTAGTTATGATGTGATTATCACAGCAAAATGGCCTGTGGAAATGGTAAGGAACGGTTTTGACAGTTGTAATATCATTATGAAGGTGAGGGTGGAAATTGATAAGGGACAGATATTTCTTGAGTTATGGACATCTGGTATGTTGAGCTGTTGCTGTGTCTGTTGGAATCATTATCAGAAAAGACCAATTAAAGATGCATTCCCTGACACTGATCATACGTGTTAAACTATTGACTTATTATGGTATTGCATTCACTTCCTTACAGGGATTGACTACATTCATGATGACTATCTCATCCCACTCCTTTGAAGTGAACGTTTGGAGATGTCATTGTGGAGACATCACAGAAGAATGATTTGGACTTGTTTGCAGACACTAAACGAGTCTTCTTACTTGAGCTTGTAAACTGCATTCTGCTTCCAAATTTGGTTCCATTTCCTTCATTCAAAGTGAAATTTTGTTTGAATTGAACATTGCTATCAGTCCACATTCAAACTGGCATAAGGAATTGTTTTGTTTAGCTGGGAACAACAACTAACATCTATAGATAAGAGTAGTGTAAAATATCGCACACTGGGCCTCATCTGAATAATTGTGGCTGAAGGCAGGGTCCATCATGATTTTGGAAAGAACTCATATAACTGAAGATTTGAACTTAAAGCAGTCTTCCTTAGCTTTGAGGAATTATATGCCAAATTAAAAGGGCTAAAACCTAACTGACTTATTGGCAGCTTGACAAGTTGTGCTGTGAGAATAATATATTGTCTGTTGCATGAGAAAACTCTGTCTACCCTTATCAAATTATGTATGTGATAACAATGTACATCCGGAGCTCCACACCGTATTTTGGTCTCACTTGACTTGCAGATTTTCCCAGGCCCTGTGAGCAGGGCTTTGTGGTTCAACCGAGCACACAAGCTTGCTAACAAACAGCATGTACTTATAAGTAAACTGTGTTTGACAATTATTCCCTGGGTCTGAACCGAAAGTCCTCTGGTAGAGAAGCAGTTCGACATCTTGGCACTGTGAGCAGGGTACCAATATGTTGTAGCCAGAATTGAATAAGTGGACAGATGGACCGTTGCAGTGAATCCGAGATGAATGGGTCCACAAGGTGAGCTTTAACCCTAGTTCTTCTCTGCTCTCTGACGACTCTGTTTGTTCCCTCATTTTGGCAGGGAAAATCCACTGACAGGTCCCAAAGGGAATAGTAAGTCAAGACAGGTGGTTCGAATCCCCAGGAATAATTGAGAATTTGAGCCTTCTCGTCTTTCAAGATGGACGGTTCAAGTCCCCCGGAATGCGGTCGGTGTGCACTTAGACAAAGGGGAGAGGAGTAGTCTGTTTCAGAAAGTAATAGACAAGTATCCAGACAATGAAAAGAAACTGAGACAAATGTTGTTCCAATTGTCTAAACATCTGGGAAAAGACAACTGCAGGAAGTATATTTGATTTAAATTTAATACGGCAGGCGGAACAGGGACTATGGAAATGGAAGGCAGGGAAAGAGTATGGTCACCTGATTGGCCTATGGCGAAGAGAGGCAGAAATATATGAAGACAGACATAAATTAAATTGTTGGACCGTTAATGCTCAGCAAAGGGGGAAAGACATACATGGTAGAAGAGGCAGTCCTAGGAAATGGCAAGAATTGAGAGCGATTTGTGAATAATGGGATAAGGGACAGAAAGAGACAAAGGAGATGGGGAAAGAAATTGTATCAGGGACAAAACATACTGGCCATGGAAGTACAAATGAAGGAAAAAAGGAAACAGAAAATATAAATAATTCTGGGATACCCCGTCTCTATCCAGACATACCGACCGATTTCCCCAAACGATACTGATGATGATTGGGAATGGGTAAGGTGACCGAATAATCCTGCTGTACTATTCACAGCTGCATCAGCGCCTGTTTTGCCATGGTCAGGTTCCCCACCCCCGTATGGTTCTCGCCTTGGTGCCTCAGTTGCCAACTCAACAGTCATTGCATCGCCACCGACCGATGTAGTTCCTCCAGAACGGTTGGGGTGCCCAATACCCGTTTCTTCCCGCACATGCATTCGGACTGGACCTCTCCTGGACTGGACCCCTGGACAAGGGCCATTGGTTTTACCAGGACCGATACTGACTCAGTATCAATTGCCCATGAGGACTGTTCCTAACCCACAAGCCAGAGTGGCAGGACAAGCACCTACTATGCAAGTCCATAAACTCTCGACCCTTCCGAGCTCTGTGGTATACTGAATGCTGCCCCTGACAAAATGTTTGACCCCCAATGGTTCTGGAGTTATTTAAGAACTGTCCTGACTATTTATTCTGCTAACTCCAGAGATGTGTTCCCTCTGGCTATGACCATTCTTACCCCTTCTGCTCAGAGACGATTCACTACTCAGCTGGGGCATGACAACTACGACCTATTAATCGCGCCCGGGAAGACTAAACCGTGGATCATAGAAAATAAATTGGACACCTTGTCTCACATTCTGGCCCCCTTCATAGATGTAACTAAGGGCTTAGAGCGTAAACCCAGGAAAGGTGATGATTTCCTAGAACGCTTTAATGCTGTTTATTCTGCACAATTGGTAGATTGGCTGTACGCAGCAGGGAATCAGTCCCCATAGTACTGTCCTCTCCTCTCTAAGCCCTGCCCAGCAAGGTGGCCAACAGCATTAAAGTCAACAATATGAACTGGCCAGAATCCACTCAAGCTTCAGAAAGTCATTAAAAATTAGTTAGTAGTTCACAAAGACAAAGTATTTCTAGGAAATCTGTAAATCAGATAAAGATGTCCATTATTTACCATTGTAGTTGTATTAACAATCTGTGGCCTTGTCAGAAAGAAGTGTTGTAGTTCAGTCTTTCAAAGCAAACCACAGAGGCATCTAAAGAGGTAAAAAACATTCATTGAACTTTTAATACATAACATTTTCAGAGGGTTGCTAGAGCAATCTTCTATATTCTAATAGTTGTTTTCTTTCCTTGTGAAGAAAGGTTGATTTTTGATCTTGTCTAGTTCTGAACAAATATAAGGACACTACATTATACTTAAAAAAAAATCTAGTCTGTTAGTTTGTCAGAAAAAAAAGATTTATTTGTTTTTAAAAGGTTTTGTTATCAAGTGTGGCACCAATGTAGCACAGATCTTAATAGACCAAAAGGTACCAGATTCAGTCCTTGACCTGTGCTAATTAACCACTATTGTTAATTAACTACACTGACTCAGATGCATAAATTTGAGTTGTCAATTTCCGCCACACTAGATATGAGATCCCCCTCCTACAGAACTCCAGTCTCCATTTTTTCCCTTGTT
The DNA here is from genome assembly GCF_030144855.1 of Hypanus sabinus. Classification (NCBI taxonomy): domain Eukaryota; kingdom Metazoa; phylum Chordata; class Chondrichthyes; order Myliobatiformes; family Dasyatidae; genus Hypanus; species Hypanus sabinus. The sequence continues at coordinate 39,852,868 of NC_082719.1, read as the reverse complement.
CTACTGTAAACCCAGCCACCTGTTTAGAATGCTCACCTGAGCGTCCAGATTCACCACCCAAGACAATAAATCACCAAATGACATAAATCCGACCTGCCATGACTGACGTCCCCCTCGCTAACCCAGACTTGGTCTTCTATGTAGATGGAAGCTCCTTTATAGACACCGAAGGCCAGTGCAGTGCAGGCTATGCAGTTGTTTCCAACATAGAAACCGTGGAGTCCACTTCCTATCTCACTTGGCCACTTGGCACAGCAAGCTGAACTCTTTGACTCAGTAGAGCATGCATCCTAGCCACTGGGAAATTGGAAGGGATTTTTACAGACTCTAGATATGCCTTTGGAGTCACTCATGCCTTCAGCCAATTTTGTAAAGTTAGGGGTTATGCCACCTCCTCTGGTATGCCCATGACAAATAAAATTTACATCAACAACCTTTTGTCTGCCATCTCTGCCTTCCTTCACAAAGGTCATTATTAAATGCTCTGCACACACTAAAGGTACTACTGAGTCTGACCGTGGAAACAACAGAGCTGACTCAGCTGCGAAACAAGCTGCCCTTACCGGAGCACTGATTGTTCTCCAAGTGACAAATCGCTGGGGGAAAACTGAATCCCCCGTTTCCAAATCAAAGGCTATGCCTGGAATTGAGGATGTGTGTGTTTTACAGAGAGATGCCTCTGAAAGAGAGAAAGCCACCTGGGAAATGGCTGGATGTTTTTACTCACCGACCGGGGACCTCTGGCTTACTCCCGCCCCTCAGGTCTGCGTACCTGAAACTATACCGGGCTACATTGTAGATTTTGTACATACCAATACTCACCTTGCAAGGAGGGAATGGTAAGGCATTGCCTGGAATCATGGTGGATCCCGAACCTGGAGAAAATAGCAGAGAATGTTGCCAGAAGATGTCTGATATGCAAAGAACATAGTCCAGGAAAAGGCAACCCATGCCCAAAGAGATATAGCCCATTGCCAGGATACCCTTTCTGCCAACTACTACTCGATTTTATCGAATTTGTGTGCATGCACTGTTTTAAGTATTGTAGTTCTTGATGTTGTTAGTAGATGGATTGAAGCATATCCCACCACAGATAACAAAGCCAATACCATGGTGTGTACTTTGTTGAAAGAAATCATTCCCAGAATCAGGGTACCAGAGCAAGTTGTATCTGACAAAGACTCTCATTTTGTGGGTGAGATTAACACCCAAATATACGAAGTTCTGGGTATTAAACAGATGTTCCATTGCCCCCACACACCGCAGGCCATCGGCCTGATTGAAAGGGCTAATGGGAGCTGAAAAACAAATTGGCTAAACTAGGACAAGAAACCGGTCAAAATTTGCTCTAAGTGCTACCGATAGTCTTGTTCCAGATGAGAACTCATTAACAGACCAAACATGGTCTATTGGCGACCAACATAGTATATGGCAGACTGTTAAGAACCCCCTGAAAGGCTGCCTTGCTGACCCCAAAGTTACCTCAGATGGACCTGAATCAAATATCAAATTAAATTGTAGGGTACATCCTGGCACTAACCAAATCTCTCCAGGTCTTGCATTTGCAGGTGAAGGAGGCCCCCAGGGAAGGAGAGGAACTGGAAAATGAGCATCGAGTTCTCCCAGGAGACTTTATTCTCTCAAACAACCATCTTAGAAAGAAGTTTGAGCCTCACTGTAAAGGACCCAACCAAGCGTTACTGACCACTCTGACAGAGTCAAACTCCAAGGACTTCTGAAATGGACATACCAAGGACACGTCAAACATGTGCATTCATGATAAAGCTATTACTGTCTATACTCGTAACCTTAAGCACTTGTAGTAACTAAGTCAACACCTTCCTGTTGCTTTGCTATAGCTATGCTGGGAAAACTAACTCATCTGCCTGCTGATTGTGTGCAGGAATTCCTCCCCTTGGGAAAACAGGGGTTCCCCTATAGCCATTCTGCTGAACAGCAGTGAACATCGATCAGTCTGGACCTTTTCTAATGACACTCAGACTAGTGAGGCCCAAAAGTGCACCAGTGATATGAGTGGAGACTGTGGGTGTCACTGCTTTGATGGTTGGTACATTCGTCTCCCCCCAACACCCCGGAAAAAGCCATCCGATGGTGAAGTCAGACATCATGGCCTTCCACCATTGTCAGATCTGACCTGCCAGTGAATACTATCTACTACTGTAATTTCAAAGGTAAGGGACTTACTTTCTGGGCAATAGCATTGAACCACCATTCCCCTGAATGGAACTCAATGCGTCTGCGGAAAAGAGTCTACTTGTGGCTCCCAGGAGAGACAGCTAGCCGATGGGACACCCAGCAAGGGAGCAGAAATTGGATGGGATGCTGCTCCCTGGCTTACCTTGTACCCCACATGCGGATGCTGAAAACCCTCGTCCAGCACCTTTCCCTTCTACAGCAAAAGTGAGGACTCTCATAACTGGAGTGCTTCTGAATGACAGCTTTCTTCTTCTACGGGGCATCCGCGATTCAAGGGAAATCATCAGCCTGGCCGCAGTTTTGGAGGAGATGGCCAATAGTGCCGCTAAGGCCATGGATGGCGTTCAGGATCAGGTGAGGGCCACCCCCGCTGAAATGATGGCACTACGACAGACTGTTTACAGACCCGAATGGCCCTCAATTTTGTTCTGGCTGAAAAAGGAGGTGCATGTGCCGTTATAGGACAAGAGTGCTGCACCTACATCCCAGAGGAATCAGAGAACATTACCTCTCTCTCCCTTCACATTCAAAAGGAGATAAATAAAATCTGGGAAATCAGTGTTCAAAAGGGGGATTGTGACCCTTCAGTGGCATCTTCACAGGATGGAGCGGTATAGTGCGACATTCTCCTATCATCATTGCAGGAGTACTCATACTTAATGCTTATTTTCTGATGTTTATGGCCCCTTGTCAGCTGATGATTTTGCCCTACACCCACAGGGATACTTATACGAGGAGTCCCCCAGAAGGAAAGAGACCTCAGAGAAATTGAGGTGCAAATGTTGAGGATGGAGACCACGATGACATGGAAAACCCTTCAGCTTATCCTACAGTTTACTATCTACTATTCTTACACAAATATGAAAATTAAGATGTACAACAACTCTGACATTGATTATCCTAGTTGTCATGGAATGACAAAAGGAGGGAATGAGGAATTATATGCAGAATAAAATGGGACAAAACCTAACTGACTTATTGGCAGCTTGACAAGTTGTGCTGCGAGAATAATGTATGAACAAGTAAGTGTTTGTGGCATGAGAAAGCTTCTCTGTCTGCCCTTATCAAAATATGTATGTGATAACAATGTATATCAGCAGCTCCACACAGTATTCTGGGCTCACTTGACTTACAGATTTTCCCAAGCTCTGTGAGTGGGACTGTGGTTCAACTGAGCACGCAAGCTTGCTAATAAACAGTATGGACTTCTAAGTAAACTGTGTTTGACAATTATTCCCTGGGTCTGAACCTGAAGATCTCTGGTAGAGAGGCTGTTCGACAGCCTGAGGAGAGGTGCTGAGGTAATATGTCATTAACTAAACTGAGATTATTCAGGAGTTATGAAATAATGTGGAAAGCAGGCATTAATAAAAGAAAACCTTCGACAAGCCTGTTCAAATATAAATTCCATGCAGCAGTCAGTTTGAAATTAAAAGGACAACTTCGTAAACACGTAACAGTGAATACAGTGCCCAGGCAAAAGACCTACAGGAGACTGCTCAAGAGATTATGATTTGCAAACTGATTTGACAATGAGATTTTAACATATGCATCAGCCAAACGTAAGACAATGGAATATGTTAAATGGTTGACATCAAACCAGACATCAGACACTTTCATCATAAATTGTTTTGGTCCATTGTGTCTGAGATTGGAAAAGCTAGCAGACCAGACTGATTTTGTCACTTAGCACATCAAACATGGTCACAGGTATACTGTACTGTATCTGTCCATCATTAATTGGGATATTTGTACTCAGGGTCAGCCCTCACAACACTAATTTTGCGTGTTTGGCTTCTTTGTTCTCAGAAACCTATAGACTAGGGGTGTTCATGACCTTTTTTTATACTTATTTGGAAGCCTGTTGAAACCTATGGTCCTCTTCTCAGAATAATGTATATAAATACATAAAATGAGATACACAGGATTACAAAAGTATCCAATTATATTGAAATACAATCATTAAAATATTTTAAAGATCAGACTTATCAAAGTGTAGAGGCCAGACTAAAAGTGGCTACCAATCTTCCAGAGTTTGGGAGCTCACTGATTGGTCAAAAAAATTGTTAAGGAAACAGCTATAAAGAATTATATATCTGTGTGTAACGGTATTCCTGAGTCTCCACCTGTGATTTGTATGACTGACAATAGTGAAAACAGTGAGGAGGCTACTGGCATAATGAAGGAATCCATGATCAGCACCAAGGTCGAGACAAAAGTAGTTTTTTTTCTAAAGTATGAACCATATACGAACGCTGGCAAACTAGCTCCAATAATTGTAGAAAAGTGTTGTTATGACCTACATCTACTAGGTATCAGTGAGAGCAGATGGACAGTTTGGAATAATGAAGGCAGCAACTGGTGAAACAGTTTTGTCCTCAGGAAGGAGGATGGTCAGCATCGTGATTGTGTAGCTGTCATTTTGAAGAAAGGCATTGAGCTCTGTTTGGTGGAATGGAGATCAATCAACAGTGGGCTGATGAGAGTCAGGCTGAAAGGGAAGCAAGTGAACATGACTGTGATCCAGTGCTCCAACTAATGCCAGTGACACTGAAGAAAAGGATGTTTTCAATGAACAGCTGCAATCAGAGGTAGAGTTAACACCACACCATGACATAATCATCATCAGGGGAGATCTAAGCACCAAAGTGGGAAATTCACACTTCAGTAGGATCATGGGCATGTGTAGATGTAGAACAATGAATAACAGTAGTGAAAGACTGGTGGTTTTCTGTGCCATTAACAATCTGGTCATAGGAAATACCTTCTTTCCACACTGTGAAAGCTACAAACAGACATAGTGTTGACTCAGTGGATGTGACAAGAACCAGATTGACCACTTCATCATAAATGGTATGTGGGGGACAATCCTTGCAGGACGTAAAGGTGAAGGGAGGAGAAGATACGTACATGAAGTGATCACCACTTTGTTGTAGCAGTGATGTAACCCAAGCTGAGAAGCACTGCGACCAGACCACATTACAAAGATGTTTTGATGTTGACAAGCTCGAGAATACCAGTGTGGAGAACTTCCTTCACCATTTAGCTTAAGAACAGATGATTGCAGACCTTGCAAGGCTTTGATGAGAATATGTCAGTAGACAGCATTGACACAATGTGGAAACATTAGCTCAGTCTCTAAAGAGAGTAGCAATGCTTGTCTAGGATACACAGCTAGAAAAAAATACAAAGAATTGATAAAGCAGGAAACATGGAGAGTCTTAGAAGAAAAACAGAAACCTAAGAAGAAGCTGGTAGATGTGAAGTCAACATGAATTAAGAAGAAACATCAACTCACTTACACTGAAGCTAGCATGAATGTGAAGAGACTTGGAAGAAAGGATGAGAGAGTCTACATGGAAGAACTTATAGAAGAGGCTGAAGCAGCAGCCAGTCAAAGTAGGCAGTAAATAGATACAAGTTGCAAAATTGGTATGTGGAAAGTTCCAGGACAGATCCAGTGGTCCTGTGAGAGATAAGAACAGTTTGCTTTTGACAACTGAGAAAGAGCAAGAAGCATGATGGTTAGAGTATTTCAGAGAATTACTGAATAAACCATCACCAGGTAGAGAACCTGACGTATATGAAGCAGCAAAGGGCCTCAACATCAACACAGATCCAAACAAGAAAGACGAGATTGTTGCTGCGATTCAATCATTAAAGAACAGTAAAGCTCCAGGACATGACAATCTGAAAGCTGAACTGTTCAAAGCTGATCCAAAATTTGCAGCAGTCATCCTGACACCACTATTTACTATAATCAGGGAATGGGGACAAGTACCCAAGACCTGGACAAAGGGAGTTATTTCTAGGATTCCCAAGAAAGGAGTACTCAGTGCTTGCAACAACTGGCATAGCATAACATTTTGTTTCAGTACCCAGCAAGGTTCTTGCCAATGTCATTTTCCAACAGATTACAAATGCTGTTGATGTGTGTTTGAGGAAAAAGCAAGCTGGCTTCAGGAGAAACAGAGGGCCTGTTGACCAGATCTTCACACTGCATACCATTATAGAGCAGTGGACAACGTGATAGAGACAACTGTATGTGAACTTCATGGACTTTGAAAAGGTTTTTGGTAGCATCCTCATGGATTGCCTCTGATGAATTCATAGATCATATGGAATCCTTTCAAAAATTATCCATCTTATCCAAAGTTTCTATGCTAACTTCACCCTGCACAGCTGAGGGCTGCAATTTGAGCTTTAAAGTCAAGACAGGAGTCAGGGAAGTCTGTCAGATGTTGGCGATATTATTTAACCTGGTGATTGACTAGGTTATGAGGCAAACAGTGAAAGATAGGCAGAGAGGCATTAGGTGGACACTATTCTCTACTTTAGAAGACCTTGAATTTGCAGATGACCTTGAATTACTATCACATACATACAAGCTCATGTGCAATGCATTGGTTAAGATCTCTATTGCTATGCTGTAAGTGTTTCATTTAGCAGTTTTCTGCAAAAACAGTGTGTCCTGCTGATAAAATGTTTTGGTTTTGGCTAAAGTAAAAAAGCCCTGCTGTTCAACTTAGAAACCAGAGCTGTGTTCTGTCCACAGTCTTGTATGGGTCAGAATGCCGGTGCCTGACAGAGAATGACTTTGCCAAACTGTTGTCATTCCACGCCATGAGCCTCCAGAAGATTCTTTGTATTTTCTGGCTAAGAAGATCTTCAGCCAAGGCCTACTCCTTCAGTGTCACCAAGAGGACATAGCCAGAATCATCATGAGGAAATTTTGGAGATCAATTGGGCACCTGATGAGAAGAGAGGTCAATTCCATCGTCAAGACAATACTTTGGACACACTTTGGAGACCAAAGGCAATTTGACACCATACCGTAGAGGCAGAAATGGGGACCTGAACCACGCCCAGGGAACAATATAGAAGATGGCTAAGGCCAGACAGAGATGGAGAACCTTCATTGATGCTCCAAGTGCCAGCGGCGCAGCAAATATTTAATGATGATGATTGATTAAGCTGCTTCTAACGTCCCCAATTCCACATTTAGCCCAAACATGTCATGTTGTGCATCTCATTGCATATAAAGTTACAATTAGAACAGTACTAACTTGGGTATAGAAGTTTAAACTTTCAGAGTTTGCTGGAACTCAGAATGGCAAAAAGGGAAAGTACAGTGTAGCTGAAGAGTATTGAAAAATTAATGAAGCTCTCATCCTTTCAATTATTTCCTTGAATGACTCTGCAAAAGGCATAGCTCACAGAATGTACTGAAAGTTAACTTTGTAAACATATTTTGAAAACATTTTTAGCTATAATTTAAAGTTTTGTGTTTCAATGTGCAAACATTTATGGTGACCCAAGTGAACTACACACAGCAGTTCTCAATCTTCACATGAACTTGTCTACTACCAATACTGTCTACCATCTACTGGACTTCTCAGAAAGACCATAAAACCATAAGATATAGGAGCAGAATTAAGCTATTGGGCCCATTGCATCTGCTCTGCCATTCATCATGGCTGACCCATTTTCCCTTTCAGCTCCAATCTTCTGCCTTTTCCCACTTATTCCCCATATCCTGTCATGCCCTGACCAATCAAGAGTCTATCAACCTCTGCCATAAATATATGTTAAGACTTGGCCTCCACAATTGCCTATGGTAACAAATTCCACAAATTCACCACTTGCTGGCTAAAGAAATTCCTCCTCATTTCTGTTCCTCAAGAAAGACTACAATGAACAATAGCATAGGACTACAGCAAATCTTCATATACCACTAAAGGAGAAAAAGTGAGAACAGTAAAGAGGCGTAGGTTACAGGAGGACAAACCACCCACATGCGTTGTGAAGACAGACAGCAAGAGTCCTTGACGTGTCTGAATGCCATTGTTTAAGGAGGCTCAGTGTTTTGCATCTGCTAGTGGTATATATACTGCAACAAAACCTAATGCCTGCTGGACTCGGTGGTTATAAAACCATAAGATAAAGAAGCAAAGTTAAGCTATTTGGCTCGTTGATCTGCTCTAACATTCCACAATGGCTGATTTATGATCCCTGTCAATCCCATTTTCCTGCTGTCTTCCCATAACCTCTGTCAACCTGACTACCCAAGAAACTATCAGCGTCCACTTTAAATATACTCCATGACTTGACCTCTACAACCATCTGTGCCAATAAATTCCACAGATTCACTAACTTCTGGCTAAAAATAATCTACTTATCTGTTCAAAATGGGCTTCCCTCTATTCTGAAACAGTGGTCTCTGGTCCTAGACTCACCCAGAGTCAGAAGTGTCCTCTCCACATCCACTCTATTCAGATATTTAAATATTTGATAGACTCTAATGAGATCCCCCCTCATTCTTCTATACCCCAACAAGTACAGGCCCAGAGTCACCAAACACTTCTCATACATTAACCCTTTCATTCCAAGAATCATTCTCATGAACCTGCTCTGGACTCTGTCCAATGCCAGCACATCCTTTCTTAGATAAGGGACTCAAAGCTGCTCACAATAATCCAAGGATGGTGTGACTAATGCCATATAAACCTTTGTATTACACACTTGCTCTTATAGTCTGGTCCTCTCGAAGTGAATTAAGGAAGGCATTTGCCTTCCTTACAGGTGAATCACCTACAAGTTAACGTTCAGGGAATCCTGCGCAAGGTCATGATTTAGTAGTAACTTCCAACTGCACACCAGCAACTTGTCTTAAGATCTTTGCAGAGCTACAGCGTTCACAATTAGAGGAAGCTCAAAGTTCAAAGTAAATTTATTATCAAAGTAAGTACTGTATACATATTTTACCATATACAAACCCTGAGATTAATTTACTTGCAGGTATTCACATTAAACACAAAGAAACAAACAAAAAAATGCAGTAGGTATCAAGAACATGAGGTGAAGAATCCTTGAAAGTGAAAGACTGTGGGAAAATTTAAGTGATGGGGTGAGTGAAATTGAGTGAATTTATTCACTTTCTTCAAGAGCCTTATGCTTGAGGGGCAATAACTATTCCTGAGCCTGGTCATGTAGGTCCGGAGGCTCCTGTACCTCCCTCCTGCTGGCAGCAGAAAGAAGAGAGCATGGCCTGGATGGTGAGGGTCTTTGATGATGAATGCTGCTTTTGTACAACAGTGCCCCACTCAGAGAGAGCTTTACCTATAATGGCCTGGGCTGGATGCATTACTTTTTTGTGAGCCTTTTCATTCAAATGGCAACCTTTGACAACTGAATGTCTGGTCTATGTTTTCAGGATCCCTTTGATGCTGTACAGGAGATCTCGGGGCCCACTTGTTTAGGCCTGGCTCTTTTGGGCCTACTTGTCAGCACAGATCATCATGGATCATTCAATATTGGGATTAGCCCTTGAGGAATACAAAATGTCAATTTCGCTGCTAGCAGACAAGTTTGCATCAGACCAGTACAAGAAAACCAGATATGATTTTGTAGGCATTGTAGGGCAGGAGGCTGCTTCAAGAACTAAGTAAGGAACAATCCGAATGAAGCTGGAGTCGATTTTGAATGCACATCAACTCTGGAAGGGTTTGGAGGCCATTATTTCCTAAAAGTGAAACACAACATCATGATGGCCATGATGTTTCATTCCCAGATGAGCTCAACATCTTTTATGCTTGCTTTGAAAGGGAGAATGAAACTACAGCCATGAGGATTCCTGCAGCACACGGTGGGCCTGTGATCTTGTTGGCAAACTTCAGGCTATCCTTCAACAGGGCGGACCCTCGCAAGGTGACAGTCCTTGATGGAGTACCTGATAAGGATTTGAAAACTTGTGCCACCAACAGGTGGGAGTGCTGAAAGATATTTTCAGTCTCTCATTGCTGCATTCAGAAACCTCCGCCTGCTTCAAAAGGTCAATAATTATACCAGTGCTCAATAAGAGCAGAGTGAGCTGCCTTAATGACTGTCATGCAGTGGCATTTACATCAACAGTGATAAAATGCTTTGAGAGGTTGGTTACAGCTAGAATCAACTCCTGTCTCAGTAAGGACAAGGACACACTGCAATTTGCCTATCGCCACAATAGGTCTATGGCAGTTACGATCTCATTGGCTCTCCACTCAGCACTGGATCACCTGAACAATACAAATATCTATGTCAGGATGCTGCATATTGACTACAGAACAGCGTTTAGCACCATCATTCCTACAGTTGATTCTAAAGCTCCAGAACCTAGGCCTCTGTACCTCCCTCTGCCCCTGGATCCTTGACTTCCTAACCGGAAGACCACAATCTGTGTGGATTGGAAATAATGTCTCCACTTTGCCGACAATCAACACTGGCACATCTCAGGGATGTGCACTTAGCCCACTGCTCTACTCTCTCTACACCCATGACTGTGTGACTAGGTATTGCTCAAAAGCCATCTATGAATTTTCTGATGGCAGACTCTCAGCTGGTGACCAGAGGGCATACAGGAGCGAAATATGCCAGCCAGTTGCACGGTGTTGCAGCATACACCTTGCATTCAACATCAGTAAGACCAAAGAACTGTTTATGGACTTCAGAAAGGGTGAGATGAGGGAAAACACACCAGTACTCATGGAAGGATCAGAAGTGGGAAGAGTGAGCAATTTCAAGTCGCTGGGTGTCAACCTCTCTGAGAATCTAACCTGGACCTAACATATTGATGCACCTACAAAGAAGGCATGATGGAGACTATATTTCATTAGGAGTTTGAGGAGATTTGGGTATGTCACCTAAAACACTTACAAATTTCTACAGATGTACTGTGGAGAGAATTCTGACTGGCTGCATCACAGTCTGTTACTGGGAGTGGGGGTGGGGGGGCCTACTGCACAGGTTCAAAGTAAGCTGCAGAGAGTTGTAAACATTGTGAGCTCCATTATGAGCACTAGCCTCTGTAGAATCCAGGAGTGATGCCTCAAAGTGACATTGCCCATCATTAAGGATGCTCATCACCCAGAACACGCCATTCTTCTCATTGCTACCATCAGTAAGGTGGTAGAGAAGCCTGAAGGCACACAGTCAATGATTCAGCAACAGCATCTTCCCCTCTGCCATTCAATATCTGAATGGACATTGAACTCATGAACACTACCTCAACTACTTTGTTATTTCTATTTTTGCACTACTTATTTAATTTAACTATGATTGTAAATCAGCTTTTTGCCTATTATTATGTATTGAATTGTACTGCTGCCACAAAGTTAATAAATTTCACAACGTATACCAGTGATCCAGACCATTGGGTCTGAGTTCAAGGCTCCTGCCCAGAGTCAGCTCATATCCTTAGGACCCAGTCAGTGACCATCATTCCCTCCACTCATATGCCTCCTCACACCCCTTAAATGATCTAATTATCGGCTGCTAACCATCATTAACTCCGAAGCAACAACTTGCTTCTGATAAGTTGGCACCTTAAAAAAAGTCGACATTACCAATTTAATTGCTGTATCTCATCAAGCAAGGATAGTAACTAAGCAAAATTACCCAAGTGACATTCCAGAAGTCAGAACCACAAACATATTTCCAATAGTTATTTAAATATGTAAACCTCAAAGAATGTAAATTAAGACAAGAAGCAACCCTTTCAATTGCACCTCCAATGATGAGATTTAACAAATCTGTAAGTGGGGCAATAGAGTTAGCAAACTAATTTGAAAATAATTAGCTAATGAAACAATACAATTATGGGTTTGCCATTTAAGTACAGAATGCAATATAGTTCCTCTGCATATTTAACCCTCTGCTGAAATTTAGTTGTCATTATTTTCTCATCAGTTTGGCTTCACTGATTCTCTCCTCTTTCAACTCTTGCTGTACAAAGCAAATATATTCTTTTTTTGTTTCATGTCATATTATGTTCTCAGTTATATGAGATAGCTGAGCCAAGAATAATTGATTATACAATGGGACTGAATGTGCTCCTACTGCATAAATCACTGCCCACTATCCCTACCTCCATCACCCCATCCACTAAACCGCCTTCAGAAAGAACCACCACTCCCATGGTTTGTCCATTATTCTTGGAACTCACCAAATCCCAAATGACCTTGGCATCGATTTTGACAGTGACAAGATGTATTGGTGGGGAAAGTGAGTTTAGTCATTTTGTGACTTGTGAGAATTTTGTAATTTACAGTCTTGGACATTTGTCCTTGGCAACTCCTTGTCTGAAGCTTTCTGACTGACAAGCTTTGCTTCCAGTGAAGGAAAATGTGTGCAGCAGGAAATGAAATTGTGGAGGTGTATGGAACCCACTGTCACTTTGTAGGTGAAAGAGAACTCTGACACCCCCCCCACCCCACCCAAACACTACTCACTTACGTTCTTCTTCCAGTTTCAATGCTCCAATGCATAAGTAATTTCAGAAACTCAATTTGAATTTAGCTTTACCCAATTTTAACTGTTTTTTTCTAATATCATTGACTTTAGGCGACTTACTTAAAGTAATTCATGTTGTTAAATATTTGTCCTGGGCTAATAATCTGGAGTTCAAGTTCTATCATGGCAGATTGGGAAATTAATTTTGGTTTACTATTTCAGTAAATCAGGACTATAATGCTGGTATCAGTGATGATGATCACCTAATCGTTGGCACAGTTGTAGAAACGTGTCTAGTTCAGCTGAAATGTTTGATACCACCAAAGAAAGAAAGGTATATCTGGATTATATTGACTGTATACTGTATTTTGACATGGCACATAATAATGATGATCATACTGTGTTTTATGAATAAAGCATATAATTGAAAAAAATCTTTGAATAGAAGGGCAAGCAGTAGTTAAGGATACTGAATTCAGAAGATAAGTTCATTGCATATTTGATACTCTGAACTGTTCAATGTGAAACATTAAACCTACTTCCCTTTCCACAAGATGTAGCCTGTCCTGTTGAGTATTTCCAGCATATTCTGTTTCTGTTTTATATTTCCAGCATTTTGATTTGTTAAGATACTAATTGAAGAAGGATTTCTTACATTTTTTTAAATCTGTACAGTGTTTGCAATTCTGTTACATATGTTTTGTTTATTAAAGGTCAGATTTCAAATTCTTCTTTTAATTCTCTCTTTGAATTTTGTTCCTGAATACAATTGCTAAGCAATTCACTTTTGCTCCCTGAAAGGGTTCTTATCCTGTTGTATTTATTGCTTCAGATTTCATAAGTATCAGTTAATTAAGATCATATTTTGTCTTCTCAGATTATTATCGGTCTGCAATTTTTACCCATTCGTTATGAACTGTGGAAAAAAATAGTGAGATCTTTAACCTATAAAACATCTTACAATTTCATGATCAATTTTCGTGATTCTGCCAGCTTAGTTTGTAGATTTCACAATGAATTTTAAATACAGTTACATGCTGTTCAATAATATCAGGCAATTTCTGCACCCATGTGAAAGGTCTCTGCTTATACAAACCACACTTTAGACTGTGGTATCTCTCAACTATGTTCATCACTATACCCAGATACAGATTACTTCCACTGAATAGCAGAAATTCTAATAAACAAGCACTTTGCTGTCATAGTAACACATTAGAAAATGGATGACTCATTTCTCATTTTTAATCTGCTGCAATAATGCCATTTGAATCTTCGTTTTCTGCATGAGTGTTCTCACATCAAAATTGAGATGCTAACATTGCTAACATTGCATTTGCCTTCCTCACCACCAACTCAACCTGCAAGTTAACCTGATAGAAATCCTGTACAAGGACTCCAAATCCCTTTGCATCGCTGAATTTTGAATTTTCTCCCCATTTAGAAAATAGACAGTTTTATTCCTTCTACCAAAGTCCATGACCATACAATTCTCTACACTATATTCCATTTGCCACTTCTTTGCCTCCACCCAATCTGTCTACATCCTGCTTGAGACTCCCTGTTTCCTCAACTCTACCCACCCCTCTAACCATCTTCATATCATCTGAAGATATGGTTGAAAACCAGCAATTCCTTATCCAAATCATTAATACATGACATGAAAAGAAGCAGTCCCAACACCAACAGCAGTGGAACACCACTATTCAGTGACAGCCACCCAGAGAAGGCTCCTTTTATTCCCAACATTTGCCTGCCAATCTTCTATCCATATTAATATTTTTCCTGTAATACCACGGGCTCTTTTCCTGTTAGGCAGTCTTGTGTACCACAGCTTCTCAAAGGCCTTCTAAAATTCCAAACAAACTACACCCACTGACTCTCCTTTCCCTATCTTGCCTGTTATTTCCTCAGAGAATTGCAACGATTTTGTCAGGCAATATTTCCCCTTAACGAAGCCAAGCTGAAGTTGGTCTGTTTTATCATGTCTGTCCAAGTACCCCAAAACCTCATCCTTATTGGTGCAAGGAAGGGAATCCTTTCTAAAGAACTGGGCTTGGAGCCGGAGGTGATGGAAGAAGAGCTTGGCATTGGGTTGGGTGCAGAACATACTGAGGTACGGGCAAAGGGGAACAAAGGTAAGGATCATGATTGAGGACAGACTCAGAAGTCCTTGTATAGGATTCCCTAAAGGTTCACTTGTAGTTTGATTTGGTGGTGAGGAAAGCAAATGCAATACAGGTAGTCCCCGAGTTACGAACATCTGGCTTATGGACAACTCGTACTTATGAACCGAGGAAGAAGAACACCGTACGCCATTTTAAGTCGGATTGTGATGCCGTATGCCATTTTAGGTCATTGCCATTGACACTGTGTTGAGTGTTTAACTTAGTGTTTGGCTTAAATTTTTCTGAGTAAGATTCACCCTGACTCCGACCCCTCCCCCTGTCTGCTGGTCTGCTGGTGGCACAGTGAGATCAGCGAGTTTGATCCAGTGACAGACTGCTCCTGTGCCAAGTTGATGTCGATCCAGTGACTCCCGTACCACCCGTGCCGGGTTGATGTCGAGCTCGCAACTCAACCTCGTAAAAAAAAACACTTCCACCTCCAGTTTAAATACCCACATGGAATATTGTGGAGGAACAAATACCCAAACCCAGCACAGCCCCTAGTTGTCCCATTTAACCTGTCTCAGTGTGGTGGTCGTTAGGACCCAGTGGACCTCGGGACCTGACTCCTGCAGTGTTTCTGTTCCATTGACGGGAAGCGATCGCTATTGAAAATAAAGTGGAAATAACAAAGCATTTGGAAAGAGGTGAAACACCATTGGTCATTGGAAAAACATTAAACTTTAGTCAGTCAATGATCAGAACAATTTTAAAGGATAACGGATAAAGTGAGAATAATGGAGCATGTGAAATGCCGTCCCGATGAAAGTTACAATTATTACTAAGCAACGCAATGGTTTAATTATTGGAATACATATGTTTCTTAAGTGTTTTATATGCACAGAATGGTAAAATGTATACTGTATACTGCGACAAATGTTTGACGAGCTGATACTAAATAATACCAAATGTACTTGTTCCGACTTATGTACAAATCCGACTTAAAGACGGACTCAGGAACAGAACTCGTACATAACCCGGGGACTGCCTGTATTAGCATTAATTTTGAGAGGATGAGAATATAAAAGTAAAGATGTAATGCTGAGGCTTGATATGGCAGTGGTCAGACTGCACTTGGAGTATTGTGAGCAGTTTTAGGGCCCTTGTGTGAGAAAGCCCAAAGGAAGTTCATGAGATTGATTCTGGGAATGAAAGGGTGATCATTTGAAGTGTGTTTGATGGCTCTGGGCCTACACTGGCTGGAGTTTAGAGGAATGCTGGTGGATCTCATTGAAACCTATCGAATATTGAAAGGCCATATAAAGCGAATATGGAGAGGATGTTATTTATAATATGAGAGTCTAGGACTCGAGGGCACAGCCTCAGAATAGAGAATTATCTATTTCGAACAGATGAGGAGGAAATCATTAGGCAGAGGGTAATGAATTCTGCCATGACATTTTCCCTGACTAGTAATGCCATTGCTTCCAGTTTAATTCCACCCACTCTATCACGTCTAAAAGAACGGAACCCTGGAACACTGAGCTGCCAGCTCAGCTCCTCCTGCAACCATGTCTCACTCACAGATACAATCTCATAATTCCACATGCTGATCCATGTTCTAAACTCACCTGCCTCCCCTACCATACTCCTTGCATTGAAACGTACACAGCTCCAAACATTGGTCCTAACATGCTCAATTTCTCAATTCTTGACTTTGTATGTGGGCTTAACAACATCTTTCCCCACATCCAGTCCATTATCTGTTCTGGTCTTCTGGTTCATATCCCCCTGCAACTCTAGTTTAAACTCCCCTATGCAACACAAGCAAATCTTCCTGTTAGGATATTAGTATCCCTCTCATTCAGGTGCATACCATTCCTTCTGTACAGGTCCTGCTTTCTCTAGTAGAAAGCCCAATGATCCAAAATTCTGAAGCCCTCTCTCCTGCATCAACTCCTTAGCCATGGATTAACCTGTATGATCTTCCTCACTAGCATGTGGCATGGGTGACAATCCTGACTACACAACCCTCGAGGTCCTGTTCCTTAACTTAGCACCTAACTGTTTGATCTCACTTTGCAGAATCTTGTCACCCCTCCTACCCACATTATTGGTACCAACATAGGCCACAACTTCTAGCTGCTCACTCCTTCACTGAAGAATGCAGAGCACTTGATCTTGGGTGTCCCTGACTCTAGCATTCAGGAGGCAGCAAACCACCTGAGAATCTTTTTTCTCATCCATAGAACCTCCTTTCCGTTACTCTAAGCAACAAATCCCCTGAGTCCTGCTAAAGGGTCTCGGCCTGAAACACCAGCTGTACTCTTTGCCATAGATGTTGCTTGGCCTGCTGAGTTCCTCCAGCATTTTGTGTGTGTTGCTTGGAATTCCCTATCACTATGACTCACCTCTTCTATCCTCTTCCCCTCTGTGCCACAGATCTGACCATTGTGATGTTCCTCTGCTCGGTCATTCCTCCCAACAGTATCCAAAGTAGTACACCTGTTGTTGAGGGGAATGGCCACTGGGAACTCTGCACTGGCTGCCTATCCCCTTTCCTCTTCCTCATGGTCACTCTGTTACCTGTGTCCTGCACCTCAGGTGTAAATCCCCCACCCCCATGTCCTGTTTATCAACCCCTTAGCCTCCCAAATAATCCAGAGTTCATCCACTTCCAGCTCCTTAACAAGGTCTGTTAGAAGCTACAGCTGGATGCACTTCTTGCAGGTGTAGTCATCAGAGATGCTGGAGGTCTCCCGACATTCCCACATTCGGCAAGAGGAGAATTCCAATATTTTATCTGGCATGCACACAGTTCTAGATGTGCAATAAGAAATTAAAAATAATAAATAATAAAAAAAATCTACCTATGGTCTGGTTTCTCCTCGCCAAAATCTCAATGAAACAAACCTTCACCTCCCCACTCCAACAATCACCACTACACTTAAACATAACTTTTTTCTATTATTGCCAAGTGCCTAATTATACACAATCCAATGTCTCCTCAGGACTATAGCATACAAAATGTGCCAACTAACCCACTCATTTCCTTTAAACTCTTTCTCCCTCCAACAAATAGAGTATCTCCTTAGGACTGTAGCATGCAAAATGCGCAGACTGACAGACCTAGCTCATTTTAGCTAACTTCTTCTATCCATACTAGTATCTTTACCGCAATACCATGGGCTCTTATCTTGTTAAGCAACCTTATGTGTGGCAACATATCAAAAGCCTTTTGAAAAAGTAGTGTCTGCTGACATTCCTTTGTCCATCCTGTCTGTTATTTTCTCAAAGAATTACAACAGATTTGTTAGGCAAAATACCTCCTTAAATATACCAAAACCTCAACCTTAATAATGGTCTCCAATTACCTTCCTAACCACTGAAATCAGGCTAACTGACCTATAATTTCCTTTCTTTTGCCTCCGCACCCCCTCCTTCTTAAAGAGTGCAGTGGCATTTGCAACTTTCCAGTTCTCCAGAACCATTCTAGCATCTATTGATTCTTGATAGATCATTAGTAATCTCATAGATCCACAGTCTCTTCAGCTATCTCCATCAGAACCCTGGGTTGTAGTCCCTCTGGTCCAGGTGACTTATCCACTTTCAGACCTTTCAGATTTTCAAACACTTTTACTTGGTAATAAATTTGGACTTGCTTCTACACCTGACATTCACGAATTTCTTCCACACTGAAGACTGACACAAAATACTTATTAAGTTAATTTGCCATTTCCTTGTCCCCCATTACAACTGCTCCAGCTTCATTTTCCAGTGATCCAATATCCACTCTTACCTCTCTTTATATATCTGAACAACATTTTTGGTAACCTCTTTGATATTATTGGCAAGCTTTCCTTCATATTTCATCATTTCTAACCTCATGGCTTTTTTAGCTGCATTCTGTTAGATTTTTAAAAGCTTCTCAATCCTTTATTTTCCCACTATACTTTTTGCTATATTACATGCCCTCTCTTTTCCTTTTATGCCATCTTTGACTTCCTTTGTCAGCCACAGTTGCCTCATCCTCCCTTTAGAACACTTCTTCTCTTTCGGATGTAGTGTGTTCTGAATTGCCCTCAGACACTCCAGCCACTAGAGATTACTATCTTGGAGGACCTGCTTTTCAGCTTTCTACCTAACTCCTCATATTGTCTCTTCGGAAGCCTCTCCCTTTTCCTACCTAGTTGGTACCGATATGCACCATATCATTTGGCTGCTCACCCTTCCCCTTTAGAATGCTATGAACCTGATCTGAGACATCTCTGACCTTGGGAACTGGAAGGCAAAATACCATCTGCAAGTCTCTTTCATGCCCACAGAATCTGCTGTCTGCATTTTTTTTTCTAACTACGGAGTACTCTATCACTATTGCACTGCCCATCTCCTCCCTTCCCTTCAAAGCCACAGTGCCAGACACCTTGCCTGAGACCCAGTCACTTCAGCTTTTCCCCACCCCCTCTCAACAGAAATCAAAGCGGATTGCTTGCTATTGACAGGAACAACCAAAGGGTAGTCTGCACTGGCATACTATACGGCTGTTGGACTATTCGTTTTCTGGTTTAATGACCCGAAAGACAAATATGAACACTTACTTTTCTTAAAGATTGAATATGTCAAAATCTGGCACAATTATAAATAAGACTAAAAGAACATGGCAATTAAAATACTGCATGTGAAGGTAACCTGGAACAAAACAGAAAGTGGTAAATATACCCAATAATTGAGGCATCATTAAGAATTTTAAGTCAATGACATTGCATCAGAACAAGCCCATTGATTATTTTCTCGAATACCATTATTCTTTCCAGCAAAGGCACACATCCCTGTTTTGCCCCATCCCTCTCCAACCACCCAGAAATTTCAAGGAGAGGCAGATATGTAAAGATGGTTCCAGTGAGGCAGGAGAGAAATCCAGGTCAAGCAGTAAGATGCTAATGAATTCTTATCCATGTTATCCTGGAATTATTGAGAATATCCAGCCCACAAACTCAGCCACAGGCCATAATTTAGGATTCAAAAGCTTTTGAACTACAAATGAACAATTGATTTATATTCACACCTTTAACAATTGACACTTGAGGTTAGTGCTTCTGCCATTTAAAGCTTCAAAAGTAATTGTAGACATATTTTATCCAGCATTTTGAGCCTGCTTTTTCATGAACCCTGAATTTAATTGATCGCTTTCTTCTGATGGAAATATGCAATTTTGTAACAAAAAAGGAGGTATGCACTTTGTTCTAGATTTTTAATTCATGCATGGTAAAATAACCTATTAGCAACTTAATAAGGTTTTGCCCTTGACTGTAAGTTAGAAAAAAGTCACACTCAACAGAGGTAAAAATGTGCAGAATGATATCTTTTTGTTTTATTTTAAAAGTGCACTGTCAAAGCAGTTATTGTACTGATGAGATATATTTTAAATGGCTGCTGTACATACCCCTGTACCTATAACTTATTTTTATACTTACAGTATGTGGCAAGGTCAATTCTAAGCAGCCATCAAGTGGTAAGCTTAATGGGAGGGAAATACTGATTGTTCTGTTCAATACATAACACGCAATTATTTAGAATTTGTCATTTATGATAAAGATAGACAAAGATAGGACAACCAATGAAAGAGAAGGTTATGTAAATACCAGATTTGTTTTGTTTATAAGCCTCCATTCTTGCCTTGTCTACTCACATACAGAAATATGTTAAAAAAGCAAAATGAACATTATTATATCTCAGTGGATGCATCATTTGCAATAAAGTAGGTAACAGCATAAATAGAAGGAAATGTTTGTGAGCTATTTGCCATTACAGAAACATAAGTACAGGGTGATCAGAAGTAGGAGCTGAATGGAGAGTTGTATTTAACATTAAGGGAAGAGAGGCAAATGATTACAGAATGTGGGGAAGTGATATTAATTAGGTATGAAGTCAGTATGACAACAAGAACAGTTAGTGGCTTGGTAGTCAGTGTTAGAATCAGTTTGGGTAGAGCTAAGAATATGTTAAGGGTAGAAAATATTAGTTGAGGTTATTCAGAGAATCAAATAATAGTGGTAATATCCAGCATTAATTAGGAAATTAAAGGTACTTGAAACTGAAGTAATACTGTAATCACGAGATACTTCAATCTCCAATTAGACTGAACAAGTCAAATTAGTACAGGACAAATTCTTGGAATATTTACAAGAGTGTTAAAAAGCAAGGGCTGTTAGGATGGGAAACAACCTCTTTCCCCAGGCCATGAGACTACTGGACTCTTTGTCACCACACAGGTCTCACCACATATGAAGATCCAGTAGCATTATACTGTTTACTGTTTAACCTATGATGTAAATGCACCTTACTATTTATTGAGTTATTTGTGGTAACATTACTTTATGTGTCGTGTGTCAGTTATACATACTGTGTTGTGCACCTTGGTCCAGAGGACCATTATTTCATTTGGTGGTATATTTGGTAGAAATGACATTGCACTTGAACTTGAAGATGATTTTATAGACCAGTACCTGGGAAATAACTATGGGGAAGGTTATTCTAGATGTAATATTATGAAATGAGAAAGGATTGATTAATAATCTTGTTGTAAAGTTTTGTTAGCATAGAGCAGGGTTTCCCAACCTTTTTTATGCCATGGACCCTTACCATTAAACAAGGGGTTTGTGGACCTCAGTTTAGGAATCTCTGGCATAGGGAGACCAAAACATCACAGCATGATTTAGTTCACTTACAAACAGGACTTTTAAGTTAGCTGAAAGTATCAATGAAGAACAGAAGCCAAGTGACTGGATTTGAAAGCTAAGATGATGACCAGTTAGTGACTGGCATTCAAAGGACAAACATAATATGCAAATAAAACCCATAAACTCAGCATGAGACATGATTGGTCCATAGCTGACTGGTGAAATTACAGATAATAATAAATTGAAGGGAGCCAGAAATAGCAGAATGGGAATATTTCAGAACTCAACAAAGAAAAAACAAAAATATAGTGTTAAGAAAAGGAAAAAAAGACATGAGAAATATAAGAAAGTCAGTAAGATTCTTCTGGAGGAATGGAAAAGAAGAGTCATGAGGGCAAATATGGTACCTTATAAACAGAAACAGGAGAATGTATAATGTATGATTTAAAAAATGAAGAGGAGTTAAACAATATGTTGTCTTTGTGGAAGACCTATACTTCAGAAGTACCAGAAAATTAAAGGTCTGGTGAGAATAAGAAAGTGAAGAAATTAGTCCTAGTAAAAATAGTAATGGAGGGGGTGATGAAAATGAAAACTGATTTTGAAGAATTTTGGAAGAAGTTGATGCATGGCCTTCAATCACATATCCCTACAAACATAAAGACTTCTTATTTCCACCATGAATCACAGCATCCATTGCTATAAACAGAGGGAGACATTTGTCCTGTTTAGTTGTTGCTGGCATTTGTAAGACCAATCCAGGTATGTCCATTTCTTTGCTCTCCTGCTATAGTGCTACACTTCCATTTCCTTTATGAAAACTAAATTTGAATTAATGCTTACCAATATTCTGAAAGATCTTTTAACATTGTGGCATATCACTTTATATAAAAGATGTGTTCCTTACTAATGCTCTCCATTCATTAAGTAAATGTACTCTAACTCAGAAAACTCAATACCATAAAGAACAAAACAGCTTACTCTTTTGGCATGAAGCCTATCTTCTAAAACATTCAGTTTCTTCATCACTGCTATCCTGTAGCTAGAGTATGAAAAGTCAATGAAATGCAGTGCAGCTAAACATTAAGGTTTCTTTGTAGCACATGATAGTCGACAATCTCATTCAGAGATAAGTATGTTTCACTAAGATCATGCATGTAGACTTGGGACATTATTATGTTACTTCAAAAGTGCTATGGCTGTAGTTTCTCATTGGGTCCGTTGATTAAGTCTACAGAGTGTAATTAAAGAAGCAGAAGATTTATTTTGCATGACATTGTGCAATGTGAATGACCTCTAAGATGTGCACCCTTCAGCAATAATTTGAATGAGGAGACTTATTGCCAGGCATCCAAATGTATGGCCTCCGTCAGTCGTGCGCCTCTGGTAGTCACTGGGAGTGGCTTCTCCAGGGCGTGAGCCAGGGCAGAGTTGATATGGAGATCCATTTGTGGGACCCCTGCCCCCCGCCCCCCCATGCTGATGACAGGTCCAAAGGAATGACGAAAGTCGATAGAGTTTGGTGTCAGCAGCATTGCAGGAGTTGCCGTGCCAATGCTGGGAAGTCAGCCGCCTTCGGGACTCCAACTCTGGATTTTTCCTCAGGGTTTACTCCCAAAATCTTTCCCATGAGCTGGTATAGCTGCAAGGCAGTAGAGGTTTGAAATTGGAGTTTTCCCTCTCCTACATGAGCTACCATTCATGGTTAATGAGCCCCATCTGCCCGGAGCAACTGGTTTTAAGGTGCCAGTGGCCCGCCTTTGCCCCTTCTCCTGTCAGTGAGAACAGCTCCGCTGGGCATAAAAACTATGCTACACATGAAGGCCAGGAGTTGGACTTGGTTGTCAGAGACAGTTTGAGACAGATGCCACGAAGAGCATTTGTTTATCAGTGGGAGCTCGTCCCCACCACCACCCTTCAGCTATGACTACCCTTGGAGCCCATGCATCCAAATGGTTTGACAGTATACAATGGGGTGGTGTGGATTGCAAGGAGGATTCAAAGATTTCAGGAGGATATCGGTGGGATAATGAGTGAGAAGGACTTGACAAATAGGATATAATGTACAAAAATGTGAAGTCACCCTCCTAAGCTGAAAAAGAAGACAGAACTGATTGTCAGATGATGCAATAGCCACAGCTCTACACACTATCCGTACACATCTGGAGAAGAAGGATGCTGTTCTTGGACTTCAGTTCAGCAGTCAAAACCATAATTCTCTCCAGGTTTGACAATAAGCTCAGAGACTTTGGCCTTCACCCTGCCTTGTGTAGCTGGATCCTTGACTTCCTGTCAGATCACCAACAGGTGGTAAGAGTGGACTCCCTCACCTCTTCTACTCTGACCCACAACACAGGAGCCCCTAAGGGCTGTGTACTAAAACCCCTCCCTTACTCTCTGTTTACCCATGACTGTGTCGCACCCACAACTACAATCTGCTAATTAAATTTGCTGACAACACTACACTGATTGGCCTAATCTCAAATAATAATGAGGCAACCTACAGAGAAGAAGTCATCACCCTGACACAGTGGTATCAAGAAAACAACCTCTCCTCAATGTCACAAAACAAAGGAGCTGGTTGTGGACTACAGGAAGAATGGAGACAGATTAACTCCTATTGACATCAATGGATCTGGGGCTGAGAAAGTGAACAGCTTTAAGTTCCTTGGTATACACACCACCGAGGATCTCGTGTGGTCTGTTCATATCGGCTGTGCAATGTAAAAGGCACAACAGTGCCTCTTTCACTCAGACGGTTCAGGAAGTTTGGTATGGACCCCCATATACTAAGAACTTTATATACGGGGCACAATTGACAGTATCATGACTGGCTGGAGGCAGATACTGCCTGGTATGGGAACTGTACTTCCCTCAAACACAGAACTCTGCAGAGAGTGGTGCGGACAGCCCAGCACATCTGTAGATGTGAACTTCCCACTATTCAGTCCATTCACAAAGATGGGTGTGTAAAAAGGACCCAAAAGATCATTGGTGACCTGAATCACTCCAACCACAAACTGTTCCAGCTACTACCATCTTGGAAGTGGTTCCGCTGTATAAAAGCCAGGACCAGCAGGCTCTGCGACAGCTTCATCCACCAGGCCATCAGACTGACTAATTTGTGCTGATACAATTGTATTCCTATCTTATATTGGCTGTCCTGTTTACATACTATTTATTATGAATTACTGTAAATTCCTCATATATATGAAAGATGTAAGTAATAAAGTCAATTCAATTCAATTGATGGTAGTGATAAGAAGATGGTATGTCCTTAGTGATGGACACAGGTACCACGGCAAGTGGCATAGTGAGCATAGCACTTTACAGTACCAACAACCCGGGTTCAAATCTCACCGCTGCAGTGAGGAGTTTGCTTTCTCCTCATGACAACATGGATTTTCTTTGGGTACTCTGGATCCCTCCCATAAAACAACAATTTACTAGTTGGTAGGTTACTTGGTCATTGTAAGACGCCCTGTGAATAGGCTAGGAATAAATAAATGGTTGCTGAGCAGTGTGGATCGAAGGGCTTGAAGGGCCTATACTGTGCTAAATCTCAATAAATAAAAGAAATATAGAACCAAATGTAAGAGCCTTAGGATAAGGACCCAGCCATTCAAGACTGCAACGTATAAAATAATCACTCTATGGGAGATGACATTTAGAATTCTCTACCCAAGAGGACTGTGGAGGTTCAGTGGCTGTGTAAATTTGAGACAAAGGCCAACAGATTCTGGGAAATTAAGCAAATTGAGCTACATGCGGTTAGTACAGGAAGGTGAAGCAAAAATAGAAGATCAGCCATGATCCTGTTGAAAGCAAAGTGGACACAAGGGAATGGACAGGCTACTTCTGCTTCCATTTTTTATGTTCTTATGTATTATTCAATAAGATAGAAATGATCTTGCAGATGAAAAACTAAGCACATGGGCAAGAAACATCCCAGGCAAAGGTACTACCTTTTTCAAGGGCAAGGTCACACACTAGTGCCACCAGGAAGTACAAAGATGAAAACTTTGATAAGCTGGCTCAGGAAGTTTGAACAAAAACTGGCCAGAGTATTTAAGAGTGAGGAGCTATCCCTCTCCATCTTGGCACAGGGACTTGTACAAATCATGGGATCCACCTTTTCCAGCATACTTTCTGTCTAGCTTTTGTGGTCTGGTTACTTTTTTCAGAACAGCTATGGGATTAAATGGCAAACAAATTCCACAGTGCAATGAGAGTGGAACTTACAAACCACAACATTTATTTGGAAAAACATACTTTCCTTGCAACATAACCTGTATCTGATAGCCTACTGCAAGTGTTTCTTACTGCAAAGATCATATCTCTGGACACACCTTGGCAAAGAACTTAACTGCACATCACAACAGACTTTTAATTTGTTTATGGATCAGTGAAATTACTACTGCAAACCGGAAATAAATTGAACAAACCTTTGATTACTGTTATCTTCCCCACACCTCATTACTAATTTACCATTGGCCTTCCCAGTTGCTTGTTGTAAGAGCAAAATAACCTTATAATTCATGTAACTCAAATATATGATCCCTCACATATTTAAAGGTATTTAAATACCAATAGTATTTGTTGGTTTTTTCCTATTTAAGGTTTTTTTTTTCATTTTCTTCCTACCAAAATGGATAATAATTCAGCTGCCATCTTCAAGCCAAATTAATTAAATCTACATCTCTCTCCAGTGACTTTGTTCTTTTCCATTTAGCCTTGTATCACCTGTGGTTCAATCCCTCTATTCTTCTCGAGTATCACAGGAACTTTGAAGCCATCTGTGTGTGTTGATAGTGTCTTCATTTAAAGTCTTTTCTGATATATTCCAATGATGCAATTGTAATTTACTAAAGTGTTAGCCTAGATTATATACTGGAACCTCTGCAATGAGACTTGATCACAGGACTTTCGGACCTGTAGTCATAACTGCAACTACTTGATCATTACACTATCAGCGTTCCATAATAAATATGTGAGGATCCAGGGAAAGGAGCACATTAAAAAAAAACATTGGACATTTATCTGATTCCAAAATATAATTATTTATTCCACAGTATTGTTTCTGTAACAGGTCATGTAAAATTCAGGGACTTGTTTGATCCAAGGTAGAAAGTATCAGTCAAGTTTTCTCTAGCAAATAACAGACACTAAGGTGACAAACTGAACTCAATTAAACTGGGAGAGTTAAAGCTCTTAGATTCATGATTCAAGATTGAACTTAATTAATTACTTAAGCCCATCATTCCTATTGGGACACAGACTACCAACAGCAGCTCGCCAGAGTCCGCTGTCCTTCACTGATAGAAGTTTGACTGGCAAGAGTCAGCATACATAGCTGTGCCAACATAGTATGCCTACAGAACAACACCGAACAACAGCAAGTAACAAAACAACAGCAGCAGAACAAACTCAACTCTTTCCTTCAGCCTACCTCCCCAGTACATCCACAGACCTTTAACCCCACGACAGGCTATCTTCAGCCTTCAGTAAACATGGACTCAGATTTGGTCTTTCAGCCATTGGTCTTTGACTTTGCCAGTGGGCTCACAAAGAGTCACAGACTCTGCTCCAGCAAATGGGTCTCAACTTCTGAACTTCCGATTTGACCCTCAGGCTTTGATTTCTCAGATTCAGATTCAGTTTATTGTCATTTAGAAACCACAGATGCGATTCAGTTAAAAAATGAGAAAATGTTCCTCCAGAATGATATTACAAAAGCATATGACAAAACAGACTACATCAGAAAATCCACATAACATTTGGCAACCCCCAATCCAGAGTCTGGAGATGCTGCTGCGTATTAATATTGCGCTACCATCTTAGCGCGTTCCCCGGAAAGGAGCTCCAAATCCACCAGACAACCAAGACCAAAAACTAAAGCTACCAGACCTGCACAAAACCACATAGTTACAACATATAGTTACAACAGTGTAAACAATAGCATAATTGATAAAAATCAGACCATGGGCACAGTAAAAATAGTCCAAAGATGTTAAAGGACTATAAGTTCAAAAGAAATCATCACACAGTTTCCACAAGTCCCCAGGGTCCCGACAGACTTGCCATCCCACGCCGGTGGTAGAAGGGAATACCCCCGTTATGGACTTCCATGGCACCACCCGACTCAGCCTTGCAGATGCAGCACACCAATGAAAGCTCTGTCGAACCCAGCCTCGCAGACATAGCACACAATGAAACCTCCATTGAACCCAGCCTTGCAGACACAGCACACACTGAAAGTGACCTGATCGTAGCAGACTCTGAGTCTGTCGAACCTCCGAGCTGACCATCCCCTCCGGCATAGCTTCTCCGAGGACCATCCTCTGCCGAGCATATTAAGACGGCCCCACCAACGGCCATCAGCAATGCGACCCCGAAGACTGGGGGCCTGTTCTTCTCAGCAGAGTCCCAGACCTCACAGCAGCAGCTGCAATGAAGAAGGTCTTCTTGGAGATTTCCCGATGTTCCTCCATGCTCCCATGTCCGTTTTCAATCGATTATGAATGCGTACGGCACCCCACTTCACAAATAACAAATAATCAGCTCCGGAGTGGCCGCTGCAAGCTGTGTTGCGCCGCCATCTTGGAAAGATTTTGGCATCATTCCCAGAATGCACCAATCACCGAGCATTAGGATACAATCTCCAGACTATTCAATGATAGAACACTGGGCCTCAATCTCCAGTCTCACTGATCTGCAAACCTAGGGGTTCATCAGAACTTGTTCCTCCTGCTTGTTTGTGATGCTGTCATTGCAACTCACAAACAACTTGCTGAACTGAGGGGACCCTCATCCATTTTTTGCTGGCCTGACATCTGACCAAGATGTAACACAAAGTACAAGAAGTAAAAGGTGATGCAGGAACCAACCAAAAAGGCATTAACTCGTGTTAGTTCTGTTGTAAATATCACAAGTGAAGTCCTCCAAAGGCCAAAGCTGGAGCACATGGAGCACACTGCCTATTGCTTGATATATTGGACAGCATTCCAAGACCCTATGTACAATACCATTCAATAAAATAATAAAGTCACCTAGAACCCAGGGCTATCAAAAATTTTACCTACACCCTTTGAGCTCATAATCCAAGAAATTGAATCAATATAATCCATATTAAAATAAGATAATTTCTGCACAGAGCCCTAGTTATGAGCCCAACAGTGAGAACTCTTATAATTTTTATGATGGTTTTGTCTACAGTTGTTTAGAACCTGGATTATTCCGCCTTCCTGAATGTTAAAGATAGCAGAGAAAACAGCATCAGAGTCACTCCTGATTTTTAAGTAGTGCAGTGCCAATGTAAAGATGCAGCCCATGAGATAAGCAGAGAAACTGTGGGAGAAACTCGTGCTGTGTTTCCATGTCACTTGATGAGAGCACGCCTGATTCCCTACCTGCTTACGAACAATTGTCAGGTGCTAAAATGCCCCAGTTGCTATCAAGATGCTGCAGTGTGCAGCCAAACTCTCACTGCATTAGCTAATCAGAATCGTCACATGCGAGTAATCAACAGCATTATGTTGTTGCCACTGGGATTAAACCTCAGAAGCAGCAGTGTTGATAGAAAAGCACCAAATGCTTGCAATTCTTTGTATACAGCTTCAGTTCTAAGGCACCTCCTCAGCATTATAAATGAAACCTTTCTGTGATAGAAAAAAGGTCATGAAGCAGCAAAACTACAATGTCGGATGAAGAGCTCTCTCATATTAGCACACCAAGGTCAAAAGAGAATCATTCAAAGGGAGTAACAATCACGGATTTTCCTTCAGACATCCTAACAACTTTGCCTGTTCAAAAATCTGAACTGCTGAATAGTGGTGTTTGTGATTCTTGCTTGAACTTCACTTGATGGAAACAGGGTTATGCAGGTCACACCTGATTTACAGCTTCCTCAATTTTCCGGTCTTTAATTTTAATGAAGGGAGCCAGGATCACTGGTGAATTGGCAATGCTGACCTCTATACTCAATTCTGCCATCCACACTCCTGTAATCTCAAAAAAAATAATATTTGAACTGATTTACTTGCTGGACCACTTCATTTTCAGAATCATCTTTGAAAACTTGATCCAGATAACAGCTGTTGTAAGATACCCAATTGCAAAATAAATGCATTTACCAGTGATCTGTCATTTCAACTCTCCATTACATTAGTTTAGAATTTTATTAATTTATAATTATTTACAGATTTAAAATTAATTAGCAATAGCATTAAGGTACTACAGGGCTTAGGTGTTCTAGGATTGATAGAAACCTATGATAACATTTTTCTCTATGATGTGCAGTAAAATCCATACATTGCAAAGATGTCAAGTCAATATTTCCAACCTTTCAATAACTAAGTAGGTTTACTAATACATTGTTTTCCAGATATTTATTAGCTTAAATTTCCAGAATATAAGCAATATTCTTTAAGAAGCTTACATGCTAACATATATACTTAATCATCTTTGGTCCTCTGGTACAAGTTTCTTGTTGAAATACGTACAACAGAGCATAGCTTTTTTTTTATTAACATTGTACTAAAATTTAATGTGACTATTGTGGCAATTACGTAACTCTCCAGAATGTTTGCTGTAGTTATTTGTTTATCTCAGGAGATTGGGCAGTAGAAAGATATCCCATTCCTATTATAAAAATGATAATTTTACTACAAAAGCTACTTCATTTCATGAAATCCCTCGAGACACTTGAACTGCTAAAAATGCAGAGATCTGTCTTTTGAGGTTCATTTGCTATATTAAGTACACCCAATGTGGTGGAATGTCATGTAACATTTTATGGGCTTATTTTAGACTATAAAAATATAAATATTACTTTTGAAATATTCAATAGGTGTCCCTTAATCTATGAGAAATATTGTGCAGATCAACTGGCTATCGGGATCATTGCTGTTTAGAGTAACATACTTAGTACAAAATAGTTTCTGTATTCATCTAGATAACTAAAGGCTCAGAACAAATTCACTGCATACAACGTTCCTTTTATTTATTTTTACAGCTGTGCAGACCAAACATTTCTCTGAGCAGGAAATTTTTACATGGCCTGAATATTTTTAAAATGTTCATTGAAACCGAATGTTGTTTTGTAATATGTGTGCCATCAATATTTAGAATGAAAATTGAAAAATCACATACTTTTGATTTCATTTATTAACTGCAGGGAGTAATGAAACAGAGTACAACAAAAAAAATCTTCCAGGTTTCGTAAATTTTTCTCTTCTGCCTTTAGTCCAACTGCATGGCCATGAAGGCTATGTGCACGTGAGCATTTCAGTTACTGTGCAGTAGCACATCCACACAGCTTAAAAGGGAACAATAATTGCATATGAAGTAAAACGCCACAACAAATTACAAAAAAATAAAATTTTATTTCAGAACAGTGTGCATGCAAAACAGATTTTCTCATTCAGTATTTTTATTAATATATAATAGAATATATAACAAATACAGAGTATATATATATATGTATATAAATTACTAACAGAATACAGACAATAGAAAAATTGAACCGTATAGGACTGAGTAACATACATGTATATAGTACTCCACTAATGATTACTATACTGCAAATTTATAAAGAGTATACATTAGGAATTTTATATATATATAAAAAAAATCTAACCCCTACCAAGAAAGCCAATGGGTAAGAACAAGAAATATTTTTAAAAAGTGTCGCTAAGTTGTTAACAAAGAATAACATAATTAATAACATCGACATAGAAAAAAAACTCACAAGTTAGAGTAGTAGTTCATAAAAGGACCCCATGTCGTATAAAAGTGCTGTACTGAATTAGAAATAGTGCACCAAATCTTCTCCAAACTAAGATGAGTCAGTAGGAGAGACTACTTCTTTCCATTTAAGCAAAATCCATCTTCTCGCCATAAGTGAGATAAAAGCTAGAACATACAAGTCTGAGGGAGTTAAAGTTATATCTTGAGTTCTGAGAATACCAAAGAGAGCAGTAAGAGGATTAGGTTCAAAGTTAGTGTTAAAAAGTTGAGAAAAAGTAGAAAATCCATCTTTCTGAATTTTTTCTAAACTGGGACGTAACCAAAACATTAACAAATTAATGAAGCATTGGCTGAATTACATCTGTCACAAGTTGGACAAATATCAGAACAAAAACAGGATAATTTCTCGGATTTTATCGGGTTAACTTTTAGGTTTCGGTTATTTGAATTTACGAATAATTTTGGTTGCATTCAACCAAACAATCTCCAGAATAAATACAAAGATAAACAGTCTTACTGTAACATCAAGATAAAATATTATGGTTATGAACACAAGAGTGAAGGTGTTATACTTGAACGAACACAGTACATGAAATGAGGGAGATGACCTTGTAGCCTGGTTAGAAATTGACAGGTATAATGTTGTAAGTATTACCAAATCATGGCTGAAAGAAAATCATAGTTGGGAGCTTAACATACAAGAGACACACTGTATCTAAAGGACAGGTGGGTAGGTAGAGGGGGTAGGGTAGCTCTGTTGGTAATGATACTATTTCTGACATGTTTTTCTAAACTCATTATTTAACCTGCGTACATTCTCTAGTTTTATTGAAGTGTTGGTCAGAGAAATGTGCCAAGCCATATGTCTATAATGTTGGCAGAATGATGAAGCTCAGCTGAAGGCCTACAGAATCTCCTGGTTGTCTAGTTTTGAATTCTTTATCTTTTAAGGCTCTTTCCCATTTCCCTCCACATTTCATGACATGAAGCACGATGGAAGTCATTCTCATTATCAAAATGGGAATTCTTACCAATAAATAATGGTGTAGAAGTTGTTATCAATAGTATTATGAACAAATACATCTGGACTAAGTAGATAGGTTCAGTTAATGTGAAGGCCTTTGGTTTTCAACCCCAAATTTGGCAGCAATTTTTATTGAATGCTAGGCCATTTCAGTTAATGATGGAACTGCTATGTCACTTTTGGTCTGAAATAAATATTAAGAACTACCAAGACCAATTCTTCCTGAGTATAAAGTAAATTATAGAGTGAGAGGGATGTAGTTTGATGCCACAGAGGAATAGAACCTGTGCTGTAGTATTCCATGACTCTACAAGAATCAGAGATATGAAGACAAGAGCTTTCACTGTGTGCTTGGCTGAGAATTCCTACTGTTTTATGTTCAAAACCTAAAGCTTTATAACTACTAGCTGGGAATCAAGGGATTTAAGTTGGAAGAAAGTGGGTTTGAGAATGACTTTATTACACTGATTGCAAAAATACAGGCTGATTCCTCGGTGTAACTTGAGGGTGTTCTTAGTCTTAATAGCTCCTTTTACAATTGGAGCCTTGATTTCCTCACTTGCAGACCTCAGTCAGTTCGGATTGGCAACAACATCTCCTCCACGTTCTCCATCAGCTCAGGTGCATCTCAAGGCTGAGTGCTTAGCCCCTGCTCTACTCACTTTACGCTTATGACTGTGTCTAAACTGAGCTCCAATGAGTGTTCAAGTTTGCTTGAACCACAGTCATAAAATAAATCAAAGGTGGTGATGAATCAGCATATAGTAGGGAGATTGAAAATCTGGCTGAGTGGTGTCATAGCAACAACCTCTTACTCAATATCAGCAAGACCAGGGAACAGATTATTGACTTCAGGAGAAGGAAACCAGCTAGTCCATGAGCAAGTCCTCCTCAGAGGATCAGAGATGGAGAGAGTCAGCAACTTTAAATTAATCATTGTTATTATTTTGGGGTTCCTATTCTGGGCCCAGCATGTACATGTAGTAATGAAGAAAGCATGGCAGTGTCTTTACACCCTTAGTAGTTTATGAACATTTGGCATGACATATAAAACTTTGACAAACTTCTATAGAAGTGTAGTAGAGAGGATATTGACTGGCTGCATCATAGCCTGCTATGGAAACACACATAATGCTCTTGTACAGAAAGTCCTACAAAAAGTAGTGGATACAGCTCAGTCCATCAAGTTTAAATCCTCCTAACCATTGAGCACATCTACATAAAACGCTACTGCAGGAAAGCAGTATCCATTATTAGGGATCTCCCCACCCAGTACATGTTCTCTTCTCACTGCTGCCATTAGATAGAAGTTATAGGAGTCTCAGGACTCACAGGGCCAAGTTCAAGAACAGTTATTATCCTTCAACCATCAGGCTCTTGATGCAAAGGGGATAATTTCACTCAACTTCACTTGTGCCATCATTGAAAGGTTTCCACAACCTATAGACTCACTTTCAAGGACTCTTCTTCTCATGTTCTTGACATTTATTGCTTATTTATTTATTGTTATTATTGCTTTCTTTTTGTATTTGTGTGGTTTGTTGTCTTTTGCTACTGGTTGAATGCCCAAGTTGATGTGGTCTTTCACTGATTCTGGTATGGTTATTATTCTATCTTGGATTTATTGATTATTGAGAAAATGAATCTCAGGATTGTATATGGTGACATATATGTGCTTTGAACTTTGAACATTGACCTCCCTCATTCTTCTAAACTACAACAAAATCAGGCCCAGAACCACCAAATGCTCATCACACATTAACCCTTCATTCCTAGACTAATTTTTGTGAATTTAATGCCATCAAATCTTTTCTGAAGAAAGGGGTGCAAAACTGATTACAATACTCTGAGTGTGGTCTGACCAACCTTGGTGGTGTAGTAGCTTAGCAATTGGAGCAACGTTATTACAGCTCAGGGCATTGTGGAGTTCAGAGTTCAATTCTGGTGCCACCTGTAAGGGGTTTGTATGTCCTCCCTGAGGAATTTGTGGGGTTACCCCAGGTACTCCAGTTTCCTCTCACAGTCCAAACATGTACCAGCTTAACTGGTCATTGTATGTTGTCCTGTAATTAAGTTAATTGAGTTTGTCATGGGTCGTTGGGGCAGTGTAGCTCAAAGAGCTGTAAGGTCCTACTCCTTGCTATATAGCAAAATAAAACAATTAAATAAACAGATACACATTTTAAAAATTTATAATAAATAATTTAAAATTAATTTATAATAAATAAATTATAAAACATGACATCCTTTTGTCTAACATTACATTTGTCTTCTATACCATTGACTCAACTTACAATTTAATCTTCAGGGTGTCCTGCATTAGTACCCCTATGTCCCTTTGCACTTACAGTTTCTGAATTTTCTCCCCATTTAGAAAAGAGCTATGCCTTTACAAGTGTTCCCTGTTTTTCAAATGTTCGCTTTACGACATCTCGCTGTTACGAAAGACCTACATTAATTACCTGTTTTTGCTAACAGAAGGTGTTTTCACAGCGCACACGCCAAGCAGCCGAGCTCCTCCCCGGAACTGCATTCTAGCCGGCACCGCTTAAACACGTGCCTGTGAGCATCTGTGTTTTATGTCGATTTATTTTATGCATCCATTAGCAAGATGAGTTCTAAGGTATTGGAAAAGCCTAAAAGAGGACGTAAGGGCGTTACACTTAGTGTAAAACTAGACATAATAAAGCATTTCGATCATTGTGAACGAAGTAAGGATATAGGGAGTTTGGCTAAGGGTTTGTGGAAGTTGGCAAAGATGATGTTGAAGATGTTTTGGCATCCAATGACCAAGAACTGACAAATGAAGAGCTGATGAAGAGGAAGGGTTAACAATTGAAGCCGAATACAGTAGCGAACAGTAGTAGAAAGTGAAGTTGTCCGGGAACTGAACGTGAAGCAACTATGGGAGATTTTCGCTGCAAATGACAATGCTGCAATGATTGCAGAAAAGTATGACTTTAATTTTGAAAGGGTACGTCGGTTTAGGGCATATTTGCAGGATGGTTTGAGTGCTTACAAAGAAATGTACGATAGAAAAATGTGCAAGGCTAAGCAGTCAAGCATACTGTTGTTTTTCAGCCTTCCACATCAGCCACAGAAAACGCGGAAACTCGACCTTCGACATCGAGGCAGGCAGGCATAGAAGAAGGTGACCTGCCTGCCCTGATGGAAACAGACAATGATGAGATGATACCCCAGTGTCCTACCACCCCAACCTCCGACGACTCAGCCTAACACACCATCTTCAGTGTGCTCACTGTCTTCCCGATTCCGGTAAGTGAAACTACACTGGGTGTACATTATTTCTACTTTATATAGGCCATGTGTTTTTATGTGTTATTCGGTATGATTTGGAAGCTTCATAGCCTAAAGGTTACTGGAAAGAGTGTTTCTGCCAAGAGCGCTTGTGCTGAGTCTTTCTGCTGAGAGCACTTGCACAAGATTTTTGCTACGGTGGACAGTGCTGCAATAATTGCAGAAAAGTATTCCTACTTTATATAGGCTGTGTATTTATCAGATCATTCCTGCTTTTACTATATGTTACTGTTATTTTAGGTTTTATGTGTTATTTGGAATGATTTAGTAGGTTATTTTTTGGGTCTGCGAACACGCACAAATTTTTCCCATATAAATAAATGGTAATTGCTTCTTCACTTTACGACATTCCGGCTTATGAATCATTTCATAGGAATGCTCTACCTTTGAATAGCGGGGGAAACCTGTATTCGTTCTACAAAGTATATCATCACACTCTTCCTTACATTATATTCTATCAGGCATGATCTCTGCCTAAGGAAATCATACTGAATTTGGCTTCTTTTATCATGTGCCTCCAAGTATCCCAAAAACTCATCCTGAATAATGGACTCCAACCTCTTCCCAAAGTTGATAAATTGTCACTCAGATATAAAGGCTGTGGACTGCTCCATGTTGTTCTGACCAGTATTGCCAATTTCAAATTTTGAAGTACATTTATTATCAACCATTACACAACCCTGAGATTCATCTCCTTACAAGCAGTCACAAAACAAAGAAACCTCAAAAGAACCCATCTTAAAAAAAGACTTTCAAGCACCCAATGCACAGAGAGAGAAGAAAACAAATCATGTGGACAGCTTCAGAACTGAAGATTTACAAAAGAGCTGAAGCCAGGCATCACTGCAGCTGGAGCAGACCACAGCCTCAGTTCAGTGAGGAATTGAGTAAACATTGCAGAGCAGCGAGCAAGATGGAGCAGAACTGGGCAGAACCATACAGAAGTAGCCAAAGGGTCCTGACACTCTGACCTTTTCTATTTTGCTTAAATTGTCCAAATTTTGGGTCATTCCTTGCTCTGGAACTGCTCTGTGCAGAAACCCTGCTGCCAAGATTCTTCCCTTACCTGACCTTTCCAATGCAGCCTGGCACTTGAAAGGATCAGACATTGGGACTCTCCACGCTGTTGGGGAAGCCATGGCTCTGCCTTGACTTTGCTTTGACTCAATCTCCAATTTCACTTGCCTTAACTATGCCTTCCCTGCACCTCCACCTCTGCTACCACCATCACTCACCTTTCCAATGTTAATGGTGATCATTATTAATGAAGTGTTACTCATAAGGTATTTAGTAATTTGTTTTGTTTTTCGCTGATGAAAAGAAGTCGCTGGGTATCACCAGCACTTCTTAAACTGGAATATTTGTGTCTTAGTTTACATTACTGAAATAAATTATATACACAGAAAGTCTTCAAATGCTGGAAGTCTTTGAGAATCACACATAAAATCCTGGAGGAACTCAACAAATCATGTATTATCTATGGAGGGAAATAACCAGTTGACACTTTGGGCTAGACTCTACAATTGTTGGCTGTTGCATTTCCAACATTACAGCAGTGATAATGCAATAAAATACAGTATTTTTAAAAGGTTCTTACCTGAGTGTGAAGTGCTTCAGGCGTTTTAAAAAAATTTCTTTATTTTGTTGGACTTAATGTGTCGGTTTCCTCTATCAGGCTCAACTTAAGGTCACACAATTACAAAGCCCAATGGCAAGTTTCTGTGTATTCAGTATTTGATTACTTCGATGGCTGATGAGTCTGGGGCAGATACCAAAGACAGTCATTCATTACAGCTGGCTAGGTCTGCTGAGAGTCCCTGAACCAGCTTCTCAGACACTTTGAATGCCAGATTCCTGGTAGAAGACCAGGGCCGGAACCACATTTTTCAAACCAGAATGGTCCAGGTGTGGTGAGCAGTGATCCCAGAGCCAAAGAGTATTTGTCCAAATGTACCATCTTTAGACCTGTAATTACTTCAGATAGACTTTTCATTCCCTGAAGGCAACTGCAGTATAAAAATGGGAGTGGCTTGAAATGATCATGTCGCAAGTCACTTATGTGTTTACGTGGTCTGTTCTTTGTCAGCTGTATGGAATTAAAATTTATA
The DNA here is from genome assembly GCF_030144855.1 of Hypanus sabinus. Taxonomy (NCBI): domain Eukaryota; kingdom Metazoa; phylum Chordata; class Chondrichthyes; order Myliobatiformes; family Dasyatidae; genus Hypanus; species Hypanus sabinus. Next base: position 39,815,403 of record NC_082719.1, on the reverse strand, counting down.
TTTTTCCTTTATGTACCATTAAAGATTGGATTGAAAGACTAGGAATCAAGGTAGATAAAACAGAAAAATAAAGAAGAAAGCCAAACTAGTTTTAAAATCATCCTTAAAACATGATATTCATATCAAATCCAAATAGGATACAAACATATTTTTGCTGATGCTAAGATAATGAAATTTTTCTATCATCTATACAATTCCCAATACGTACAAAGCTCCAGCGTGAAGCTACATATAATCTTGCACTAATTACAACAGGCACTAATTGGGCGACCTCACTCAAAGAAGCTGTCGGAACAGATGATGTGGGAAATTAAAATTTGCACAAGCACAGCAGGGGAATTTCTTCTGAGGATCCTGCAAGGTGTGCTCCTAAAGCAACAGAAGCAGCACTGTACAGCACCCGACCTTGAGTAGCGAAACTGCTTTATTCCCAATGTTGACACATCTCATCTCAACAGGCAGAAATCTCATATGTGTGAGTGATCTTTAAAAATGAAAGGTAACAACTTTGATTCTCTGATGTATAAGTGTGAAAACATTATGGGTTTGAAAGTGGATCCATTAGCACTTGCTTTTTTATGCACAAAATATGCACAGAAGTGACATGAGATTGTGAGACTGTGCTAGCGATTGTATTTGGGTGAAACTGCACACATTAGGAAATTAGCCTAGGTCATCTGCAATCAATTCACCTTGCAGAGTAAATATTTTCCTGGTCTTAGTGCACTTTTATTGATACCATGAGCTGCATCTGTGTGTTTTCTACCTGGTTGGCATAAACTGGAACTTAAAGTGTAACCCTTAGCTCTTGCTTAAAGCTCAAGGAAAAATTAGGAGTATATCCTGCTGAGATTGGCAAAAGGTTGTCAATTAAAGGATATCCACTCTGACATCCATATTTCGCACTCTGCTTTAGTTTCAGAAGCTCAGGAGATTTCACACTTCATCCCTGGCTGTTCCTTCACTGATGCAGCCTTTTTGCACTAATCGCGTCAAAGTTTTGTGCTGCCATCTCTGCCTCATTGATCATTTTGCACCTCACAAAAATCTGGGCTATTCAACCATGTAATTCGTTCAAGGCAGAGCACTGACTGTATGGAATGCAGCACACTGAAAATTGCCACTTCCTTAGTATAACATGACATGTCCTCGACGCCATGACAGCTTTAATGCAGCAGTTCTGCAATGCCTCGAGGAGGGGTCCATTACGTTCTCAGGCCCAACCCAGTGATCAAAGACAGGAGCTTCACATGTCATCTTTCGTTGTGAGTAGACAAGTCACATTTTAGTAATGAATCTCGTTGTTAATCACAGGTTTGAATGTATATTTGGCAATTTTCAGAATAGAGTGGACTCCAGGTAAGTGGCCATTGGTTAAAAAGGCAGCTGCTTATTTAGAACAACTCTTAAAGAACAATTTAATTGAGAAAACAGCCGGGATTTCCGTCATTTACTTGGAACACGCTGCTGCTCAACTAGGACAGGAGAGTGTTGCTGAACAGTTTCTAACAGTTGCATACGCTTGTGTGGCTGTCTGATACTACACTGTGCTTCGAGGGAACAGGTTTTAAATGGATTTGGTTGAATGTGTTTGTGCTCAGAAAGCAGTGCCACTGGTTTTGTCACTGATAGTTGGCAAGAAGTAAGCAACAAATCAATTCAAAACCGTTTTGCTCACTGCAGTTTCAAACATTCAGCATGAAGATGCCAGAAGTGGCCGGGAGTGAAAATGAAATGATCTCAATACTTCAGTAAGTTAGGAACTATGAATAACTAGAAGGAATCAACATCATCTTGAATGTTACAATAAAACTGAAGATTTGGAGGATGCAATCATCGAAAACATTATATGAAGACAGTCCATTATCTGCACTTGCAGTCTGCGCTGATTATGTTCATCTATAGTCAATCAAAATAATATGGCTGTGTATACCATGTGAATTCCTCCATCAATAACTATTAGAAACTAATACATAGTTTTATATTGCTGTAATGGTATTGGTTTATCAATTCTTATAACATTTTAACTATTCAAATGAAAATTTAGCTAATTGGGCAGCCTGCTTAATTGGTCCCAATTAAAATGTATTGGTCCCAATGTGTCCCAATTAACCAGAATCCACTGTTTTTCCTGGAATCCATAGATCATAGAGCAGTACAGCATAGGAACAAGCACTTCCACCAAAAAATGTGTTGAACTAATTAAGCTAATGACACCTGAATGCACTAATCACTTCTTCCTACATTATAAGACCATAGGATATAGGAGCAGGATTTGGCCATTATGCCCATCAAGTCTGCTCTGCCATTTCATTATTGCTGATCCATTTTTCCTCTCAGCCCTAATCTCCTTCCTTCTCCCCATATCCGCTCAAGTCCTAAACAGTCAAGAATCTATCAACCTCTGCCTTACATACACATAAATACTCAGCCACTACAGTTGCCTGTGGTAGCAAATTCCACAGATTCACCACTCTCTGGCTAAAGAAACTCCTCTTCCTTTTTAAAAGGGTTTTAAAATTTTAAAAGGATACCCCACTATTCCAAGGCTGTGTCCTCTGGTTTTAGACTCTCCTACTGTAGGAAACATCCTCACCACATCCACTCTATCAAGGCCTTTCACCATTTGATAGGTTTCAATTAGGTTGTACTTCATTCTTCTGAATTCCAGTGAGCAGACCTATAGTTTCCTTTCTTCCGCCTCTCTCCCTTCTTGAAGAGTGGAGTGACATTAACAATTTTCCAGTCTTCCGGAAGCATTACAGAATCTAGTGATTCTTAAAAGATCGTTACTAATGACTCCACAATCTTTTCAGCCTCCTCTTTCAGAACCCTGGTTTGTATACCAACTGGTCCAGGTGACTTATGTATCTTCAGATCTTTCAGTTTCTCCTGGACCGTCTCTTTAGTTATGGTAACTTCACACACTTCATAACCCCTCCACCTTACTGCCAATGTCTTGCACCGTGAAGACTGATGCAAAATATTTATTCAGTTTGTCCACCATTTCCTTATCCCCCAATATGATCTCTCCAGCATCGTTTCCCAGTGGTCCTTATTCCACTCCCGTCTCTCTTTTATACTTCATGTATCTGAAAGTGCAGAGGAACTTAGGAGTCCTTGTGCAAGATTCCCAGAAGGTTAACTTACAGGTTGAGTCTGTGGTAAAGAAGACAAATGCAATGTAGGCATTTATTTCAAGAGGAATAGAATATAAAGGCAAGGAGATTTTTTTAAGAATGTCGCACCAGGCAGCCAACCATTCTTGTCTGGCATGTGGTGTCAGGATTGGTCTCCTTTTTGATTAACCAGGTCACGGTATGAACGTTCCTGACTCGACCCTTGTTCTTTTTCCAAGGCCGAGTGGCTAGCTCGACGCTCAACCCGGCACGGATGGAAAGCATGCTCGGGGGTGGCCCAACTTGGATTCAAACTCGGGAGCCTTCACTCCGGAGTCCAGCGCTGATGCCATTGCGCCACCAGCAAGAAGATAATGCTGAGCTTGTCATAGTCCAGATCGGTTCACCTTTAAATTTAGTTAGGTTGTGTTATGATCCGGACCATTGGCTCTTTGTTCCCTTCTAATTCTGTTTCACGTGTCCCTTGAGCTTGGCCATTAAGTTAATCTACTCTCGACCCGAACCGGCAGCTTATAAGCCCCTGGCTTTAGCCATTCAGAGTGAGAGTGTTAGGAAGTATTAGCAAGTCGCCGTCGCTACCACTAGCCAGACTTCTCTAGCCTGCATCAGAGTGCCGGCCATTCGCCTTCCTTCACCAGAGTGGGTCTGGGCAAGGTCAAACTGCCAGGGGTGAGTTGAAGGCGGAGTCCTGGCTCGATGTTCATGCCCAGTGTCCGTGTCTGTACCTCGAAGAAGAGTCCAGGCTCGGTGCCTGAGCTGAAGGCAGAGTCCTGGCTCGACGTTCCTGTCCTGTGTTTGGTGTCCACGTTCTGGCTACGGCGAATCAAGGTCCTAGTCTCCAAGTCCAAAGTCTGCGGCGATCCAAGTTCCCAATGTCCAAGCCCAAGGTCCGCGGCGGTCCATGTTCCCAGTTTCCAAGTCCAAGTTCTACGGCGATCCAAGCTCTAGTCTCCTAGTCCGAGGTTCCTGTTCCTCTTTGTCCTCCTTGATTTCCCGGTTCTCTGTGTAGCGAGTAATAAACGCTATTTTACTGAACCTAAGAAAGACATGTTTGTGTCCTGCTTGTGGGTCCTCTCCCAGCACCCTTGTCCCCACCTTATAAGAAACTAGTCAGGCTTTGTTATTATAGGAGGACCAGGAATGAATGCAATACTTTAGATGTAAGCTAACTGGAACTTCATAAAGTAGCAACATAACCTGTTGAATTTTGAACTCAATGCTCAACTAATAATAGTAAGCATGCCTTATTCTCACCCTCCCAACTTGTGTGGTCACTTTCAGGAACTTTTAAGGACTAAGACTTCCTCCCCTAATATTCATGTCATAAAGAGTCCTGCCATTAATTGTGTACTGTGTACCATGTCTTTACTATGTTTCCCAAAACACAATATCTTGCACTTCCCTGGATTAAGCTCCAGCAGCCATTTCTCTGCATACTTCTGAAACTGATAAACTGATCTATATCCCACTCCATCCTTTGGCAGCCTTCTATATTATGCAAGATGCCATTGGATATCATCTGGAATCCTATTCTTATTAGCCTGACATTCAGTCTATGTTAAATCGATCAAAAAAGATGAAATCCAAATTTTGATAATATTGCCAAAGCATTTTCTTTTCTTTTTTTTTGAGTCACCATATTTTTTAATCCTTAAACATTGTTTTTTTTTCCCTTGCAGACATTGTAAATGTTACTTACTTCAATATACTCTTGTTATTTTGGATAATAATAATAATAAAAAGATTTGAAAAGACAAAGCATATAGAACTGGATCAATAACTTCCCTTAAATGTTTTATTTTCAAGATTCAAGATTCATGTATAAATTATACAGCTTTGATATTTGGTTAAAAGGCTCTAAAAGTAATCCAGATAATTACAGGCTGGTGAGCCTGACACAAGTAGCAGGTAAATTTTTGGAAGGTATTCTGAAAAATCAGATATACAAGTATTTGGACAGCCAAGGGCTGATTAAGGATAGTCATTATGGCTTTGTGCATGGTAGATCATGTTGAACGAATCTTGTAGAGTTTTTTGAGGAGGTTGCCAAGAAATTAGATGAAGGAAAGGCTGTGGATGCTGTATATATGGACTTTAGTAAGGCATTTGACAAGGTCCCAAGTGGAAGGTTAGTTCACAAGGTTCAGACACTAGGTATCCTTGGAGAGGTTGTAAACTGGATTCAAAATTGGCTGTGTGTGAGAAGACAGAGAGTGGTAGTAGCTGTTTGCTTCTCAGACTGAAGGCCTGTGACTAGTGGTGTGCCTCAGGGATCTGTGCTGGAACCATTGTTGTTTGTTGTCTATATCAATGATCTAAATGATATTGTGGTAAATTGGATTAGCAAGTTTGCTGATGACACTAAGATTGGAGGCTTTGTGGACAGTGAGGAAGGCTTTCAAAGCTTGCAGAGGGATCTGGACCAACTGGAAAAATGGGCCAGAAAATGGCAGATGGAAATTAATGGAGACAAGTGTAAGGTGTTGCATTTTGGAAGGACAAATCAAGGTAGGATATACACAGTAAATGGTAGGGCACTGAGGAGTTTGGTGGAACAAAGTGATCTGGGAATTCAGATACATAATTCCCTGAAAGTGGTATCAAAGGTAGACAAGGTTGTAAATAAGGCTTTTGGCATTCTGGCATTCATAAATCGAAGTATTGAGTATAGGAGTTGGGATGTTATGATGAGGTTGTATAAGACATTGGTGAAACCAAATTTGGAGTATTGTATGCAGTTCTGGTCACCTAACTATTGGAAGGATTGGTAAGATTGAAAGATTGCAGAGAAGATTTACTAAGACATTGCTGGGTCTTCAGGAGTTGAGTTACAGGGAAAGCTTGATCAGGTTAGGACTTTATTCCTTGAAGCATGGAAGAATGAGGGGGATTTGATAGAGGTTTACAAAATTATGAGGGGTATAGACAGAGTAAATGTGAGTAGGCTCTGTCCACTTAGATTAGGAGAGATAAATATGAGAGGACATGGTTTTAGGTTGAAAGGGGAAAGGTTTGGGGGGACATTAGGGAGAACTTCTTCACTCAGAGAGTGGTGGGAGTATGGAACGAGTTGCCATCTGATGTAGTAAATTTGTGCTCACTCTTAAGTTTTAAGAATAAATTGGATAGATACATGGATGGGAGAGGTCTGAAGGGTTATGGACTGGGTGCAGATCACTGGGACTTGCGGAATAAAGTTTCAGCACAAACTATAAGGACCGAATGGCCTGTTTTCTGTGCTGTAGTGTTCTATGGTTCTATTTGCTTGCTCACCGGTAGCCACAAAGCAAGAAACCCAAAAGAACCCAATTAAAGGTAAAAAAGAATAAAAATAAAAGCCCAACACCCGATGCACAAGAGAAAAAAAAAACAAATCATGCAAATAATTAAAGTGAACAACAGCATTCCGAACCAAAATTGAGTCCTCAGATCCAAACCCTGGAGTAGGTCCGTTTTCTTGCTTATCAGTTCATCATATTAATGGGCACAGAGCCCAGCAGCTGGGTCAGTCTTCATAGCCTCAGTCCTATGGAGGTGACCATTACAGAGAAGGAGCAAACTCAGCTCTCACTTCTGTTCTTGACACCCTGTAATTACTTTGAAATTTATTGTGAAAATTTCTGGCACCAGAAATCAGAATAATAATGTTAAACTCTAGAGGTATCTAAGCATTTGCCGTTTGAAAGGGTTTTCTCTCAAAGAACATTGCTGTATTCAGCTTCCCACAGACTGGCTCACACCCACAAGTCAAATGCACATTCACATTAAAACATCCTGTATCAATATTTAGAACTTAAAATTTTCCTACACTAAAATTTAGCATGAAAACGTTTATCCAAGTTGATATATTCCTTTATTTAAACTGAGCAGATAATGCATTCAAAATGAACTTCCATAGCTGATTTGACGGCAAGATTGAGAATCACATTTTGATCCAACATTCCAGCTATTCTAAGAACATACATCAGCGCTTTATTCTTTTGTAGGAAAGTACAGTAAAATTTTGCAAGCATTTTTTTTTTGCATAGCTATATCAATTTTTTTCCCCTGAAACAATGCTTTCAAAGGCCACATTAAGCATTTGGTGTGTACACTGTAAAATGTGTCTTGTTCTGTTCAGTCTGAAGCAAATATTGAATGCCTTTTTTGTTTAACCCTGAATGTAAAGGGGCAATACTTTAGCATTTCAAAATCAATGACAATAACATTTTAAAAGAATAAGGGGAATACTATCTTTGTTTATTCTTGGACATCAGCCAGTGGAACAATTTGGGATTGAAATACAAAATTGATGTAGGATTGAAAATAATTAATCCTTTAGAGAATACTGCTATTTGTAATTTTTTTGACAAAAATCAATATAATTGGTTTGCCTATATAGGCTTTCATTTGTCGTCTCCTCTGGGTCAAAATGCTTTCAAAATTTACTTTTGCCTTATTGATTACTTATAATTTCTTCAGTTAATAAAGATACCGATATAGTAAAGGAGGAACTACTGTACATATGTGTAATACAGGTTTATCATCCTTTAGAAAACACAGATAGAATGTCTTCTCATGGAGAATAATCTTCAAAGTAGTCTCACTGACTACTAGAATCAACTTTAGAGTTCAGTTGATAGAAATATAGAAAATCTACAGCACAATACAAAGTTGTGCCGAACATGTCCCTGCCTTAGAAATTACTAGGCTTACCCATAGCCCTCTTTTTTTCTAAGCTCCATGTACCTATCCAAAAGTCTCTTGAAAAACCCTATCATATCCACCTCCATCACTGTTGCTGGCAGCCCATTCCACGCACTCACCAGTCTCTGCATAAAAAAACTTATCCCTGACATCTCTTCTGTACCTTCTCCCCAGCACCTTAAGCCTATGTCCTCCTGTGGCAACCATTTCAGCCCTGGGAAAAAGCCCCTGACTATCCACACGATCAATGCTTCTCATTATCTTATACACCTCTATTAGGTCACCTCTCATCCTTTGTTGCCCCGAGGAGAAAAGGCCGAGTTCACTCAACCTATTCTCATAAGGCATGCCCCCTAATCCAGGCAGCGTAACTCTCCTCTGCACCCTTTCTACGGTTTCCACATCCATCCTGTAGTGAGGTGACCAGAACGGAGCACAGTACTCCAAATGTGATCTGACCAGGGTCCTACATAGCTGCAACATTACCTCTCCTAAATTCAATTCCACAATTAATGAAGGCCACGATTGATGAATACACACCGTATTCCTTCTTAACTGCAGAGTCAACATGCGCAGCTGCTTTGAGTGTCCTCAGACCCCAAGATCCCTCTGATCCTCCACACTGCCAAAAGTCTTACTATTAATACTATATTCTGCCATCATATTTGACCTACCAAAATGAACCACTTCACATTTATCTGGGGTGAACCCTATCTGCTACTTCTCAGCCCAGTTTTGCATCCTATCAATCTCCCACTGTAACCTCTAACAGCCTTCCACACTATCCACAACACCTCCAACCTTTGATTTGGAAGAATTTTGGAAATATTTGACATGGTCACCTCATATAAATATTGAATGGCAGGTAATAAATTTGTGCACTAAATTGTTCCCAATGCTAATTTTGAGTTTTAAATGCATTTTACAATCATATAGATTGCTCCTATCCAGAATAAGGCATCATAATTTTCATCTTCAACTTGAAGAAGTGGAGTAGAAATTAGGGCTCATTTTTAGCATATTTCAACCAAGGAAACCTATTAACCCTAATTGTGTGAACTAATACCTAATAACACTATGTGCACTCAACAGAAAGTCCTGATTCAGAATTAACTGCTGCTGAAGAAGGCAGTAAATTCTTTGCAAATATGTCTGCAAGATGTCCTTCCAGATATTATTCTGTGATAAGTGTGCTTACTCCACTCAGGATAGATCATCATGGACTAACTTAAGGATCAAAGTATGTTTACCTGTGGAACCCTTAGCAACAAGCACCATGCTTCCCTCCTCATCCCCACCCTGATTCTGCTGTAGGCTGATAGAATGCCAACACCCAAACTTGCAAGAGTGATTCATCTGTGTTCACAAGCTCTTCAGATTGTTTAAAATTTGACAACTTTGAAGGACATTCTCCTATATATCAAGCTATTGACCTGGCTTCCTCTACATCACCATAATGCTTGCTGATGTTGTTTTCATTGTTCACATTTTACTTCACTCAGTTTTTTTTCAATGATACCTGCTCTTGATTCTACTCTCAGTGGTACTCCCTTCATCTAGCGGGCAGAATCGGAGCGGACAGCGGAGTGAGAGGCAGCAGAGTGGTAGGGCTTTGGCTCAATGGGCTTAGGTGGCAACAGGACGAGGCGAGGTAGGAAGTATGAGTGTGAGGCCAGTTTTCTGTGCTCAGTGTTAAATGTGGGGGGTCCTGGAGTCTCCCAGCCTCCCAGACAGCCTTATTTGCACCAGGTGTGTTGAGCTGCAGCTTCTGAGGGGCCAAGTTAGGGAACTGGAGCTACAGCTCGATGACGTTTGCCTAGTCAGGGAAAGCAAGGAGGTGATAGATAGGAGTTACAGGCAGGTGGTCACACCAGGGCCACGGGAGACAGACACGTCAGGAAAGGGAAGGGGAAGAATCAGGTACTAGAGTGTACACCTGCAGCTGTACTCCTTGATGATAAGTAATCCTGTTTGAGTACTGTTGGGGGGGACAGCCTATCTGGGGGAGGCGGCAGTGGCTGTGCCTCTGGCACAGAGTCTGGCCCTGTGGCTCAGAAGGATAGGGAAGGGAAGAGGAAAGCAGTAGTGATAGGGGACAATATAGTTAGGGGGTCAGACAGGTGGTTCTGCGGACGCAGGAAAGAAACTTGGATGGTAGTTTACCTTCTAGGTGCCAGGGTCCAGGATGTTTCCGATCGCATCCAAGATAACCTGTGGTGGGAGGGAGAAAAGCCAGATGTCGTGGTACATATTAGTACTAAACGACTTAGGTAGGAAAAGGGAAGAGATCCTGAGAAAAGACTATAGGGAGTTAGGAAGGAAGTTGAGAAGCAGGACTGAAAGGAAGTAATCAGAATCAGAATCAGACTTAAATCGCCAAGTACCTGTGCACACACAAGGAATTTACTTCCAGCAGATGTTGTCTCTCTGCTCATAACAATAATAATGACAAATATAAATGAAAATATAGATTATACATACAGGTAGTGCAATCCAAGAAATAGTTAGCCGACAGTTAACCGGCAGTTAACTGTTCAGCAAAGTGACCGCAGTAGAGAAAAAACTTCTCCAGTGCCTATTAGTCATAGTCTGGAGGGTAATCTTGGGATTACTGCCTGTGCCATGCGACGGTAAGAATAGGAATAGAATGAGGTGGAGGATAAATACGTGCCTGAGGGATTGGTGCAGGGGGCAGGGATTCAGATTTCTGGATCATTGGGACCTCTTTTGGGGCAAGTGTGACCTGTACAAAAAGCATACGTTACACTTGAATCACAGGGGGGCCAATATCTTGGCAGGGAAATTTGCTAAGGTTACTGGGGAGAGGTTAAACTAGAATTGTTGGGGGGTAGAAACAGAACTGAACAGACTGGGGAAGAGGAAGGATAGGCAGGTGATACACAAGGGACGCTCTCAGACTGAAGGCTTGAGATGTGTCTATTTTAATGCAAGGAGTGTTGTGAACAAAGCAGATGAGCTTAGAGTATGGATCAGTACTTGGAGATATGATGTGGTGGCCTTTACAGAGACGGATGGCTCAGGGACAGGATTGGTTACTTCAAGTGCCAGGTTTTAGATGTTTCAGAAAGGACAAGGAGGGAGGCAAAAGAGGTGGGGGCATGGCACCGTTGATCAGAGATAGTATCACGGCTGCAGAAAAGTTGGAAGCCATGGAGGGATTGTCTACGGAGTCTCTATGGGTGGAGGTTAGGAACAGGAAGGGGTCAGTCACTTTGCTGGGTGTTTTTTATAGGCCACCTAATATTAACAGGGATATCGAGGAGCAGATAACAAAACAGATCCTGGAAAGGTGTAATAATAACAGAGTTGTCGTGATGGGAGATTTTAATTTCCCAAATATCTCCGTAGATATTTCCTAAATATCTTCCTTGGCATCTCCCTAGAGCAAAGGGTTTAGATGGGGTACTCAGGAAGGTTTCATGACACAGAATGTAGATAAGCCTACAAGAGGAGAGGCCGTATTTGATTTGGGAAATGAACCTGTCATGTGTCAGATCTCTCAGTGGGAGAGCATTTTGGAGATAGTGAACATAATTCTACCTGCTTTGCAATAGCATTGGAGAGAGATAGGAACAGACAAGTAAAAAAAAACATTTAATTGAAGTAAGGGGAATCATGAGGCTATCAGGCTTAAACTGGGAAACCAATGTTCTCAGGGAAAAGTACAGAAGAAATGTGGCAAATATTCAGGGGATATTTGTGTAGAGTTCTGTATAGGTACGTTCCAATGAGACAGGGAAGTTATGGGAGGGTACAGGAGCCGTGGTGTACAAAGGCTGTAATAAATCTCGTCAAGAAAAAAAGAAAAGCATACAAAAGGTTCAGAGAGCTAGGTAATGTTAGAGATCTAGGAGACTATAAGGCGACTAAGAAGAAGCTTAAGAAGGAAATTAGGAGAGCCAGAAGGGGCCATGAGAAGGCCTTGGCAGGCAGAATTAAGGAAAACCCCAAGTCATTCTACAAGTATGTGAAGAGCAAAGGTATAAGACGTGAAAGAATAGGACTTATCAAGTGTGACAGTGGGAAAGTGTGTATGGAACCAAAGGAAATAGCACAGGTACTTAATGAATACTTCACTTCAGTATTCACTATGCAACTGAAAAGCTTGAGCATGTAGATATTAAAAAAGAGAATGTGCTGGAGCTTTTGGAAAGCATCAACTTGGATGAGTTGCCGGAACCAGACAAAATGTAACCCAGGCTACTGTGGGATATAAGGGAGGAGATTGTTGAGCCTCTGGAAGTGATCTTTGTATCATCAATGGGGACGGGAGATGGTTCCGGAATATTGGAGGGTTGCGGATGTGGCTCCTTTATTCAAGAAAGGGAGTAGAGAAAGCCCAGGAAATTATAGACCAGTGAGTCTTACCTCAGTGGTTGGTAAGTTGATGGAGAAGATCCTGAGAGGCAGGATTTATGAACATTTCAAGAGCTTTGATATGTTTAGTAGTCAGCATGGCTTTGTAAAGGACAGGTCGTGCCTTATGAGCCTGATTGAATTTTTTGAGGATGTGACTAAACACATTGATGAAGGAAGAGCAATAGATGTAGTGTATGTGGATTTCAGCAAGGTACTTGATAAGGCACCCCATGCAAGGCTTATTGAGATAGTAAGGAGGCATGGGATCCAAGGGGACATTGCTTTCTGGATCCAGAACTGGCTTGCCCACAGAAGGCAAAGAGTGGTTGTAGATGGATCATATTCTGCATGGAGGTCGGTGACCAGTGGAGTGCCTCAGGGATCTGTCCCGGGACGCTTACTCTTCGTGATTTTTATGTGAACTGGATGAGGAAATGGAGGGATGGGTTAGTAAGTTTACTGATGACACAAAGGTTGGAGGTGTTGTAGATAGTGTGGAGGGCTGTCAGAGGTTACAGCAGGACATTGATAGGATGCAAAACTGGACTGAGAAGTGGCAAATGGAGTTCAACCCAGATAAGTGTGAAGTGGTCCTGATAGAGGTGTACAAGATGATGAGAGGCATTGTTCGTGTGGATAGTCAGAGGCTTTTTCCCAGGGCTGAAATGGTTGCCACATGAGGACACAGGTTTAAGATGCTGGGGAGCAGGTATGGAGGAGATGTCAGGGGTAAATTTTTTACTCAGACAGTGGTGAGTGCATGAATGGGCTGTTGGCAACGGTGTTGGAGATGGATACAATAGAGTCTTTTAACAGGCTTAAATAGGTACATGGAGCTTAGTAAATAGAGGTCTATAGGTAAGCCTAGTAATTTCTAAGGTAGGAACATGTTCGGCACAACTCTGTGGGCCTAAGTGCCTGTATTATGCTGTAGGTTTTCTATGTCTCTATGTTTCTATCTCTCAGTGTTGCCTCTTCCCCACATCCCAACTACTCCAACATATTCAGTACCTGAAAGCAAGCTTATGAAGACAGGACAAATGACTGACTGCGCTGGATTCAGTGATGGTTGACAACCCCAGTAACATTCGGCTGTAGTGCTGAAGACCTGAGCTCCAACACTATTTGTCTCTAGACAGTTACAACACAGCCCTGAAATACCTTGCCTGTGAATCCAATTTGCCCTTTCACCACCCCATCAGCTCACACTCAGTCATGAACAAGTTGCTGCTGGAGAGAATGACTGTTCTATCAAATACTGCTGCTTAGCTAGAACCATCCAGTTTTATATCTTATTATCACATTGATTGAAAAAAACAGGCAAAAAGGATGAATTTCAGAGGTGATGCTAGTGGGACTACTTTTGGCATTAAGTCAGCACTTGACAGAGTGTGACTTTAAGGAAAATAGAACATAAACTGGAATTAGAGAAAAATCGCTCAGCCAATTAGATTTGTGCCTAATACAAAGGAAAATGGCTATATTTTTGGAGGTTAATCATCTCAGTCCTGACATTGCTGAGAGAGGTCTTCACCACAGTATCCTAAGTTTAATAATTTCTGCATCTTCATCAATGACTTTCCTACAATCATTTCCAACAGAAATGAAATATTCACTGCTGATTACACAATGTTAAATTCATTTTGTAATTCCTCATGCAATAAAACATTTTGTGTCTATATGTAGCAAAACCTGCAAAATTTTTCATGCAAAAGCTGATAGCTGGCAAGTAACATGAATGTCACTAAGGTGTCAGCAATGACCATCCATAATCAAAAGAGTTTAATCATCTTAAGATTCAAAGATGAGACTTGTCAAAACTTTCTCAACATTCTGCAAAACCATTGATCCAAAACTTAATTAGGCGAGCCACACAAATATTGTGGTTGTAAGAGCAGGCTGGATATCCTTTTGTGAGACTCACTGCATGACTACTTCAATAAATATTTTCTATTCCTATAACTTACAAGTCAGAAGAGTCAATACCTGCATGAATGAGTGCAGAAGTAACAAGTCTTAAGAAAATCAAACTTATTCAAGAATATTCCAAGACTAATATCGTCAACTATTTTGTCAATGACATTCCTTCCATTTTAAGGTCAGGAGTCAGGATATTCAGTTGGTGAAAGGCCCAGGCATCATTCAGATGTGGGCAAATAATCGGCAAGTAACATTGTGCTATAGAAATGCCAAACAATAATCTGAACAAGACAGAGTACAAGCTCATACCCTTTACGTTCAATAAGAATCGTACAGTGTCTTGCCATCAATATTCTAAGAGGTCACTATCGAACAGAAGCTCAAATATACCAACCTTATAAATATTGTGACTACATAATCAACTCAGAAACTGGGTACCCTGTGCTTGTGATGCACTTCTGACAGTTATCTATGATTGAAAGCACTCCACATACTTAGAGAAGTAGAATCAAAAACTCTAAAGAAGCTCAACATCAATTGTTTGATTGGCACTTCATTGATCACAACAAATATTCATTTCCTTCATTGTCACTGTGCAGTGGATGCAAAGTGTATTGCAGTCACTCATCTAAGCTGTGCTTTACACTGCTAAGTACCCCACCACAGGCAGATTTTCCTCCAAGCTGCAGACTGCATATCGCCAATTGGAAATATATTACTGTCCCTTCATAGTCACTGGAACTGCCTTATGTCTATGTCTTAGAACTGCCTACTCAAGAGAATGGTAGGGTTATTTTCACCAGAAAAGTTTGCAACAGTTTAAGGTAGTTCTCCATTGTAGTCTCAAGGATAGTTAGGGATGAGTGAAAAATGTTGATCTGGCCAGAACCATTCTGATCCTGAAATATTTGTTTTTTTTAAATAAATTTATAAATTTATATACCACAAAAACATATCCTTTGGTCCAACTTGTCAATTGCAATCAAAGTACCTTCCTGAACTCATACCATTTGCCTGCCTTAGACCCTTATCATTCTAAATTTTTTCAAGTCATGTATTGGGAAAAATGTATTTTGAAAATTGAAATTGTACTCATATCTATCACTTCCACATAACCACCGTCTTCTGTATGAAAGCATTTCTTCTTAGGTCACCGTTAAAACTTTCCTCTGAAACAATGACATCTAGTTTTAAACTCCCCTAAGAAAAACTATAAACTTTTACCTTATCTAGGACATAGAACATCACAGAATAGCGCAAGTCATTCGGCCTATGATGTTGTGCTGAACCTTTAACCTACACTAAGATCAATCTAACCCTTCTGTCCTAAATAGGCCTTCATTTTTCTTTCAATCATGTGCCTTTCTAAGAGTTTCTTAAATGCCCCTAATGTATTTGCTTTTAACTGCATTCTTGATAGGGAATTCCATGCACTCACTAGTCTCTCTGTAAAAAACTTACCTTGGATATCACACCTATACTTTCCTCCAATCACCCTAAATTTATGCCCCTCATATTAGCCATTTTCATCCTGAGAAATATCTCTGATTATCCACTCAATCTACGCCATTTATCATCTTGTACAAATCTATCAACTAATCTGCCGTCCTCTTTCATTGCAAAAAGCATTGAGAAGAGAAAAAGGGGAAGTGTTGCTAGCTTGCTCAACCTAGCCCCATGCTTTCTAATCCAGGAAGCATCCTGGTAAGTCTCCTCTGCACTCTTTCTATAAAGCTTCCATATCCTTCTGATCATGAGGCAAACAGAACTTCACACAATTCTCCAAATTGTATCTAACCAGCGAATTATGAAGTTGCAACATTAACTTTCAGCTGTTGAACTCAATCCCTTAAATAAAGAATTGCAACAGACATGTTCTTTCTTAACAACCCTATCAACTTCTGCTCCAACTTGGAAGGATCTATGGATATAAACCACAAGATTCCTTTGTTCCTCCACACTGTTAAGAATCTTGCCATTAACTGTATTCTGCCTTCAAATCTAACCTTCCAAAGTGAATCACTTCACACTTTTCTGGATTGAATTTCATCTGCCACTTCTCAGCCCAGCTCTGCATCCTGTTAATGTCCCATTGCAACATTGGACAATCCTCCACACTATCCACAACTCCTACAAACTTACTGACATCTGCAAGCATACTAACCCACCCTTCCACTTCCTCATTTACAAAAATCACAAGAAGTATGAGTCCTGGAATTGATCCCTATGGAACATCTGTTACCAGGTTCCGATATGGCCCAAGTGCGGAGTGAGAGACGCTGAAGCAGGTCAATAGTTCACAGACTTTAATGCGAACAGTGTTAAAGGGTAAATAAAACAATAAAGACTAGGCCAAACAGGGCCGTAAATTAAAACTCTCAAAAGGAAAATGAAGCCTACACTGCAGCTGAAAAGAATATCTAAACATTAAATGAATACCGCTAGTCTTCAGAGTCACTTGACTTGAAAGTCCAATTTCTCAGTGAAAGCCGAATGTCAAACAGTAGCACAGTTGCTGTGCTCTGTCCAGCTCTCGACAAGCACTATGGCAACAAGTATATAGTTAAATACCATTATGATTAAATAGTAATTAGCTAACACATGCAAATTCACAAGCGCAATTGCTGTATCTACGGCGTTGCTGAATCCGTGGTTGCAATAGTACCCCCCACTCCCAGGCGCAGCCCCTGAGGTGCCACAGACCTGTGTCCGCTGGAAGTTACTGATCAGCTACTTGTCCAAGATGTCCTTCACCAGGATCCTAATACGTTCTTCTGGGCCATACCCTTCCCAACCACGAGGTACTGGACCTTACCACGTACCCGGTGAGATTCCAGGAGGCGCCGCACAGTATAGACAAGGGAACCATCTACCAGGAGAGGAGGAGGGGAAGGTGGGGTGACTGGGGCCAAGGGAGAGGTAGTAACCGGCTTGAACTGGGAAACATGGAATACTGGGTGGATCTTCAGTGATGCTGGTGGTGCCAATTTCCCATTCTCACCTTTCAAGGGAAGATCCCTTGATGCCAACCGAATCTCCTCTCCTGGCTTTAATAGCCTTACCTGTCTACGGAGCCGATCAGCCGCTGGGAATGCTGTTTCTGGGCGAGCAGCAGAGAAGCCCTGGATCATCTCCAGGTGCGCTTGTAGCGCTGGATCAGCTGTTCAGCAGCAGGGACTCCTATGTCGATCTCCTGATCAGGGAAGAGTGGGAGCTGGAATCCCTTCTGGCATTCAAAGGGAGGACAACTGGAGGATATTGTGGGTGATCTCTGCCCAAACCAGCTGGGAGCTCCAGGACGTGGGGTTGGAAGAGGCAAGACAGCACAGGGTTGTCTCCAACTCCTGGTTCACTCTCTCAGTCTGGCCATTAGATTGGGGATGAAAGCCAGATGAGAGGCTGTCTGTGGCTCCTACAGGAGAGCAGAAAGCCTCCCAAAAGTGGGAAGTGAACCGTGGTCCAAGACCAGACAGTATGTCTTGAGGAAAGCCATGGAGCCTGAACACATGTTGAATCATGAGTGTGCTGGTCTCTGGATGGAGCTTGGGGAGGGCAATGAACTGGGCAGCCTTGGAAAATCAATCCACAACAACCAAAGTGGTGGCGTTTCCATCAGACAGAAGCACACCAGTAATGAGAACTACTCAGAGGTGGGAGCAGGGGTGGTGGGGCACAGGCAGTGGACATACAGACCCGCAGTATGCTGGCATGATGTCTTGGTCTGAGCACAGGTGGGACAGGCAGATACAAAGTCGTGGACATCTTGGGACATAGATGGCCACCATAATTGTCCCTTTGTAACTCCTGAGTCCGTTAAATTCCTGGATGTCCAGCCAGATGGGAGGAGTGACCCCATTCCAACACATTGGAACGTACTGCAGCAGGGACAAACAGCCAGGTGGAAGATCCCTCATCCAGGTCTGGATCTGATTGTTGGGCAGCCCTCACCTCTGCCTCTAGTCCCCAGATCACCGGAGCAGTGATACACAAGTGAGGAAGAACGGGCTCTGGATCGGCATTGTCCTCAGATCCATCGAACTGCTGGGAGAGAGTGTCGGCCTTTGTATTCTTGCTGTCGGGATGGTAAGTGAGGACAAGATTGAACCGTGTGAAGAAGAGAGCCCACCGGGTTTGACGAGAGTTGAGTCTCTTAGCATCCTGAATATAGGAGAGGTTCTTGTGATCTGTCAGACCAAGAATGGATGCTCTGCCCCCTCCATCAAGTGTCACCACTCTTCCAGGGCCTCCTTGACAGCCAGAAGCTCCCGGTTCCCAATGTCAAACAACGGGAAAGAAAGGCACAAGGATGCAGCCGGCTATCCGCAGACGAGCACTGAGAGAGACAGCTCCAATGCCAACATCGGATGCATCAACCTCCACAATGAATGGCTGAGATGGGTCTGGGTGTTGCAGAAGTGGGGCAGTGGTGAAACGTCACTTTAGCTCTGAAAATGCTTGGTCGGTATCGTCCGTCCAATGGATTCCTGCCTAGGGCTTCTTGCTGAGTGCATTAATTGGAGCCACGATAGAGCCAAAATTCTGGATGAAGTGGCGATAAAAGTTCACAAACCCCATGAAGCGCCGTACCTGTTTGACCGTAGATGGTTTGGGCCACTCTGTAACTGCCTGAACTTTACTAGGGTCCGTTTGAACACTGGTTGGGGTAAGTATATAGCTCAAAAACAACACCTGATCTTTATGGAAATCACATCACATTTTTTAGGCTTGGCATACAGATTATTTTCAAGAAGGCATCTAAGTACTTTCCAGACATGATGAATGTGCTGCTGATTATTATCTACATAAGGATGTCATCTAAATACACAAACACAAACTGGTTCAACATTTCCCTGAGCACATAATTCACCAAGGCCTGGAATGCAGCAGGGGTGTTGGCCAGACCAAAAGGCATCACCAGGCATTCATAGTGGCCATTAGAGGTCCTCAAAGTTGTTTTCCACTCATTCCCTTCCCTTATGCAAATCAGATCGTAAGCATTGCACAAATCAATTTTGGAAAATACTGTTGCTCCCTGGAGATGTGTGAACGCAGACGCCAGCAAGGGAAGAGGGTGGCGGTTCTTCACAGTGATGTTGTTCAGGGGCCAATAATCAATGCAGGGACAGAGCTTGCCATATTTCTTGCTCACAAAAAAGAATCCTGCTCCTGCTGGCAGGTTGACGGATGGATAAACTCCATGCTGTATGCCTCCTTAATGTCTTCCTCCATGGTCACCGTTTCAGGATGAGAGAAGGAAGAGAGCGAGCACCTGGGAGGACTAGTGCCAGGTAGGAGGTCTATGGCACAGTGGTATGGTTGGAACGGGGGCAGGGTGGTGGCAGAGCAAGGAGATCCACATTTAGCTGGAATTCCAGACAGGTCCACATCCTCAGCTGACACAGGAGGGGATTCATGGAATGGAGCTTGAGCTGGACCCAGGCAGGCAGACAGGCATACCGATCCCTACTCCTGGACCTTCAGAGACCAATCGATCCGTGGGTTATGTCGGGATAACCAGGGGAGACCAAGTACCAGTGGCAGTTCAGGTCAATTAACCAGATAGAAAGATATTTCTTCATGATGGTTGCCTTCAAGCACCATTTGTAGGGGTTGGGTTGAAAGGTGGATCTGGCCGGTTCCCAGAGGTTGATCGTCCAATGCTGGATGTTGATCTTTTCTCTTAATTCCTGAGTTGTATCTCCCCATCTTTGAGTGAGAGAGATGTCCATAAGAACCCCAGCTGCACCAGAGTCAATAAAACACCTTAAGTTCATGGGTCTGAGACCTTCACGACAAGGAAGCTGCGAGTATTACAGAATTAGGGGAAGCTGACTGAAGAGAGAACCGACCCGTCAGGGTTCCCCTCCCTGCTGATGGGTATTCTCCTTTACTGGATGCTTGGAAGTGTCCTGGATCACCACGAAAGAGGCAGGATCCTATTCTCCAGCGCCTCTCTCATTTCTTCTGAGGTAGGCACATGCACCCTCACTTGCATAGGCTCCTCTATGGGCTGGGTGCTGGGTGGTGAAGGAGGGGGAGAGGGGGAGGAAAAACGGTGATCAGATGAGGAAGGGGGAGTGGATAAGGAAAGACGGTAATCTGGTGGCACATAGGAAGTTTGAAACAGTCTTTCCCTGTGCCATTCAGTTACCCGGTCGTCAACTCAAATAGCCAGATTAATCAGGTCATCCAGGCTATTCTGCTCATCCCAGACAGCGACCTCATGCTGGACCCCCGCATTCAGTCCACTCTGGAAGGCAGTGATGAGAGATCTCTCATTAATCCAGTCTCTACTGCAAGGGTACATTATTTGACTGCACAGGCTCTCACCGTTCCTCTGCCTTGGTGCAGGTCCAAGAGTCGGTGGGCAGCCCCTTGGAAGATCAAAAACCCTCCTTAACTCTGCCATGAAATGTCGGACTGACTGGGCTGCGGAGGATTCCTTGCTCCCGTAAAGCGTTGAACAGGCTGAGTAGAAGTCTGTCATGAAGATTGACCATGTACGCCAATTTTCACACATCATCACCAAAACGACCAGATTGCGTTTGGAATGTCAGTTCACATTGGGGAATAAAATTCCTGCAGCCATCGGGATAAGCAGAAAATCTGCCTGGTCGTGGAATACTCGGTTCCTGACCGGTCATGGGAGTTGGATCTAGTCTGGGTGTGGGAGCAGGAGCATTAGAAGCAGAGATTGCCCTGGCAGCAGAAAAGGAGGATGTATGAGATGTTAGGAGTGGGACTGAGGCAGCCTGAAGCTGCTGAATTGAGCTGGCAAGAACATTAATGGCTGTTCACAGTAAGTTCATGGATGGTGGCTGTGAGCGCGGAAATCACAAACATTTGAGTTTGATTGTCTGTGGTGAACGGTTGAGCAGTTGCAGCTAGGAATGATACCTGATCTTCCAAATGAGACTGGGCTTGTCGGCACAAGATTAGCTGCCTCACTGCCTCTGTAATTTCACTGATAACAGATTCCATTGCTGTAGCTCGTGTCCTACCTGACCAATGAATCTCACGGCCAAGGTCAATTGCCCTCTCTCTGTTGGGTCCATCTTTGTTGTTCGAGACTTGCTGTTACCAGGTTCGGATATGGCCCAAGTGTGGAGTGAGAGACACTGAAGCAGGTCGATAGTTCAGAGACTTTAATACAAACAGTGTTAAAGGGAAAATAAAACAATAAATGCTAGGCCAAGCAGGGTCATTAACTAAAACTCTCAAAAGGAAAACAAAGCCTACACTGTAGCTGAAAAGAACATCTAAACATTAAATGAATACCACTCGTCTTCAAAGTCAATCGACTTGTAAGTCCAATATCTCCGGGAAGGCTGAATGCCAAACTGCAGCGAAGCATTGCTATGCTCTGTCCACATCTCGACAAGCACTATGACGACAAGTATGGAATTAAACACTATCACAATTAAAGAATAATTAGCTGACACGCGCAAATTCACAAGTGCAATTGCCGTATCTACTGTGCTGCCGAATCCGTGGTTGTGAGAACTTCACTGTTACTGACCTCCAGGCAGAATATGCCCCATCTGCAACCATGCCCTATCTTCTTAGGCAAGCCAATTCTATATCCACACATCAAATTTCCTTGGATCCCATGCCTTCCCACTTTCTAAATGGCCCTACCATGGGAACCTTATCAAAGTACACTTACCTAGGCCCTAGCAATTTTATATACCTGGTCACCCCTCAGCCTCCTGTGCTCAAATGAAGAGTCTCAACAACATCCTTGTGAAACTTTTCTTTGGCCCTTTCCTCTAGTTAAGCAACCAGAACATACTTCATAGCCCAAATGCAGTCTCACCAGCATCTTGTACAGTTGTAACGCGACATCCCAGTTCTAATATTCAGTGCTCTGACTGATGAAGGAAGCTTGCCAAATGCTTTATTCACAAACCTGCCTACCTGTACTGCCACTCTCAGGGAACAAAGTTGATCATGCAACATTTTACATGTAGTAGTAGATAATAATCATTCATATTAAGAGAGAAACAGATAAACATTTGGTAAAGCAAAAACAACCGAGAGACTAAAATAGCCAAAATTCAGCTTGAGGAAATTGCTGTATTTGAGGCTAAACGCCTGGCTGAATAGTCTCATACAAATTATTTGAAATCTACTTTAGTTATATGATTATCTATTCTTTAGTATGCGTTGCCATTTCAACAATCCTTTCCTGAAGAAGTAACTCCTGAACAAAGGAGGTAAACGTCAGCCTTGGCATTAAGTTTATGAACAGCATAGTTACATTTTTTCATCTGCTGCTTCTGATATAAACTTCATTGGATGATAATTCTGAGGTAGTACATTATCTACCAGTCAATTTCTTTGAAGGAACTAGCCTAGATCACAATTGGCAGGGATAAATGAATCATGAGGCCTGCCAGCATAACTGGCACACTTATCTGTGATATTCTTGACATCTTACAAGACCAGCTCATTCATCAAGTGGAAGCTTTTCTCTTAATGTAGTCGCAAACATGCTTAACAGGTGCGTGGATCGGTGGATGACTACAGGCAATTTCCAAGATATTAATAAACTCAGCATTGATAAAGAGCACTAGTTTCATTTTCTCTGCCTTAGGGAATTTCTGAAATAGGTTTCAAATGGTATCTGTTAGAGACAAGTTGCAAGCAGGTGAAAAAGTGCTATTTGATGCCATTACTTACATGAAAAGGATCTACAAGTGCTGGTGGTATAAAAACTGAATATATTGTTGCTTTCACCTTCTTCTCATTTGCACTCTCTTTTGGGAACTTTTTTTGGGAACAAGTACCTGGAGCTGAATGAAGTCCCTACTATGCAAAGGCCAGGTCATAGTTCTTTATTAATTTATCTTTTTGCTTGGAGAATCTATATTATTTGATTGAAAATTTAATATTTTTTGACTAATTCTTTGCTAAAAGTTATTTAAAGTGATGTCTTCATTCATCATTATCTAACTTATGTATCATCCTTTCTAAAAAGCAATTCTAGATAGAAAAATTCTGTTTGAGGCATGTAGACAAATCTTCAAATTCTTTGGTACATCTTATCAGCACACTACCTTAACAGAATACAAATTACTTTTCTTTTCAACTTACTGCTATTGTTCAACACCAATTATATATTTCACAGAGAAGCCATAACCACAGAACAATCATTCAGTGGCTAAGTTTGACAAAAACTTCTTTATGTGCAGTTTTCTCAAAAAGCTCCTACAGATCTTACTTTCCCTGAAGTGGTAGAAGGTCCAATACTTGTTAGTTCACTATTAGTATGTTGTTCTTAATATTCACTACATTGTTGCAAAGAAAACTCTTTTTGTGAAAATGCTATATATTAATACTGATGATGAAAACATACATAATTTTCTTTGGTCTGAAGTCCGGTGAATATACTTCATAGCTCTTGTATACGTGTGTCCTCACCAGTCCTCAGAACATATGAATCAAACTTGGGAAGCAGAAATATATTAAGGGGCTTGATAAGAATGTATACAGGGAGGATGATTTCCCTGCCTGATGGTTCTAAAACTAAGGTTCACAGACCTTAGACCGAGGAGCTAACTACCTAGGACTGAAATTGGGAGAAGTTATTTTCCTTGAAGATTGTAAAACTTTGTAGTTCTGTACACGAGAAACTTGTCACCAATCAGAGGTTTGTACCTTAAAGAAACTAAAGCATTTGGGAATAGTGTGGGAAGATAGAATTGAAGTAGATTAGCAATGAATTTATAAAGTGCATATTCCCACATATGATGCTTTTAAACAGGAAGTTCAACCAAAAAAGCTGCTTTCATTACGAATATCACTAAGTTCTTCTCACCATTCAGAATTCTGATCATAATACTCAGCAAAGATGTTGGTGATGGCTGATCCCATTCCCATATTCGGTAGATTCATATGTTCTGGAATCTTTTGAACCTGATCAATATCCAAAGTAACAGTGTCCGTACATAATGATGCAAAAAGGACCTTGAAAATGTAAATTGGGGAATTAACACAGATTTAGGGTCATGATGCAAAGCTACTTAGAGCTTATCACAAAGGGAAAATCTGCAGGTGCTGGATATCAAAATAATACACACAAGTTGCTGGAGGAACTCAGCAAGGCAGGCAGCATCAATGGAAATGAGTGTACTGTTGAAATTTCAGGCTGAGACTCATCGGGACTGGGCTGATGATGTGCATTGACCATTAAGATGTTCTGAAACTTCAGTGATACAACCTCAAGAAAGCTAGGGAGCCATTTTGTTGCCTTTTTCTGTTCAGCTGGAGGCTGTTGATTCTGATTTCCACCTTTAGAATTGCTTCTTTTTTCAATCCAAATGCAATAATGAGTTCTACACGTATGCCAACCTAATATTCAGTAACATAACTTTATGAGCCACTGAAGAGCAAGCTGTTTGAGGGCATCTAATTTGTGTCTGTAGCATGATGATTTTGAAACTCATATAACTGAGAGACCCAATTCAGATTAGTCTTCAGGCTCTCATCTTCAGATAAGCATTGATATGCTACCCTTTAATATGCACATTTTGTGGTTTTATGGGATTGTTATTATTAAGTTAGTATGAGAAGGCCTGCACCATTGAACTGAAGGTAAAAATTAAAGTCTTAACAAAGCAGTCTTCGAATTTGATTTCCAGTAAATATATATCTGGAACAGAAAATGAGTACAATTAATAATGGTGGCAATGAAAACATTGGATTGTCTTTAAAAAAAAACCCATCAAGACCATTAATGTTTTTCCTGGAAAGAAATCTGTCAGTTTCACCAGGTAAGGTGTAATGTAGTTCCATATGAAGCAATTGGAGAATCCCGGACAGCAGGCCTTTACCCATAATATCCACATCCTATACACAAGCTCTTTAGTTTCCTCTCTTATTATGATTGAGAAATAACAATGAAACATTTCCATTTTTTCTTTCTGAATTCTGCATGTATGCCAACCGAATATATAGTAATCTAACGCTGAGCCACAACATGGAGGACAGTTGCACCCCATTTAAAATTGAACAGTTTTTCATTTTTTCTGTTTTATTGCTCTTGAAAGCACTGGCCCGTACAGAAGTAAACATTTATACCTGCTGCCCGGCCCCACTCCCATCTGTCACTGAACCAGTGTGGACCTGAGTAATAAGCATTAGCCAGCTATTGGACTGCGGAGCCATCTGGTGTTTGGGCAAGAAACACTGGTCATTGATCAGTGTAGCTCTCTTGTAACACACTGCACTTACTCCCTAGACCACTGGGGGAGCTGCAATACATTAAATGTGGCCATTTCCACTTCGACTGCATGCATTCCCACGTCGCAATTTACTTTGCTCAAAGCCTTTGTAATAGCTCTGTAGAGGTTATAGGTCAAAGATCACCGTTTCTATAGGTTCAGGTTTTTATTAAATACTTAAACATATGTGATTTGTAATTTGAGACTCTTTAAATGGATCCAGTGAGTAAAATGAAACTCTAGGAAGATGTCTTGAGCTGATTAACCTTAAAGATCAAGCGCCATGTATCCAGGCATTTCTCATGTATTTATTCTGCCTCTGGTCTCTTTATTAGTTTTTCAAGGGAAAAAAAAAACCATGTCATTTGGTGAAAAAAAAGAAACATTCTGTCAGTCTCCTAATTAGCAATAAATAGTCAGGAACATCTTAGACAGAAAATACATCACAAGTCACCACAATCAATCACTTTATTTGGGAAGATATTTGGAAGAGGGTGGCTTATATGCCTCTTTTTCACATTTGACAAAATAAATGAATGAGCTTAAAAAAGCTATTGTAGAGGAAAATATTGTAATATATCTTTATAAAGGTAGAAAATATCTTTCTATTATGCTACACATATCAATTTCCAATATTGGCCTGAATCTCTTACCGTAGAGACATTATTTTATCTTTACTGAAAAAATATGTATTTTTTGTTTCATTGGTGGGTTTTTGCATGCTGTCACTATTAACACATGCATTTCTTAAGAGTGCTCAGATTTCCTCATGTATCCAAAAGTGTACAAGCTTCCACTGGAGATTAATTGGCCACTGTATATTGCCTCTAATGTGTAGGTTATTGTTCCCCAACCTTTTTTATCCCAACGCCCACCTAAAGCAACTTCATACTTGCCAATACCACTCTTCGGCACAGTATACTTTCTGGCACCCTTATAGTGTAAAAACATTTCTACCATACGTTAACATGAGAAAAATAATTCTGCTTTACATTTTTATTTGTCTTTAAATCCAGTAAACAGTATCTGTGCACTGTACAGCAGCTTCAATATCAATGTGATCCTTGAGCTTGATGGCTTTCAGCAAGAGTTGTAATATCTGGTTCAAGCTGTGACAGCAAAAGCCTTAAGTTCCCATGTGTAACAATGTCCAGTGGTTTCTATTTTTTGTCAGTATGTGGTTCAATGCACAGAAGCCTCTTTCAACAAGGTAGGAGGATGGAAATGCTTCGTCTATTTCGAAGAGCAGTGTAACTCTTCTCCAAAGACCAGGAAACTTCAAATGACAGTGTAGGAAAACCATACCATAAAAGTCAACATTTTTGAAAAGCATTTTTGCTTCTTCATCATTCTGAATTTCAATAATTTCTTCTTGTAAGCTCTCTTTTTGTTTTTTCATCATGCAAAGAAATGAGTTTGTTACACAGTCCAGAATTCCCAGATCATTCAAATCTTTGAATCAGTTCTGAAAATTCTTCTTCAGTGTCTCAGGTGTAAGCAGTACTCTTGTAGATCAACTTCTGTGAAAGAGAGTGCCATACTTTTCATGCAGGGAAACTGAGAACATTCTTCTCCCAATGTTTTGCTAATATATTCCTCGTTTTTCAATAAAAGATGTTGCTGATGAATTACACAATATACTGCAAACAGACAATGGAATTTGTTTTTCATTAACACCACTAAACCAGTATGGCGACCTCTCATATATGGAGCACCATCTGTTGCACAAGATTCCTAATTCCTTATTTTCCATAGAACACTACAGCACAGTACAGGCCCTTCAGCCCTCCATGTTGTGCCGACCCATATAATCCTTAAAAAAAAGTACTAAACTCACCCTACCCCATAATCCTCCATTTTTCTTTCATCTGTGTGCCTGTCCAAGAGGCTCTTAAATACCCCTAATGTTTTAGCCTCCACCACTATCCCTGGCAGGTCATTCCAGGCGCTCACAACCCTCTGCATAAAAAATTTGCCCCTGATGCCTCCCCTAAACTTCCCTCCCTTAATTTTGTACATATGCCCTCTGGCGTTTGCTATTGGTGCCCTGGAAAACAGGAACTGACTATCTACCCTATCTAAGCCTCTCATAATCTTGTAGAAATCTTCAATATACATTTTGAGTTCGTTGTAGATTGATTCTTCGTTGATATTTGTTTTTAGCTTTTTACCAAAGAGAATTTCTTCATAAACTTTTCCATTTTTTATAAATCCTAACAATGCCATTAGCAATGCTTCATTGTCTCACACAGTTGACTCATCCAGTCGTATCCCAAGTTCTGTTTTTTGTAGCTCTGTGCATAATTGATACTCAATGTCTTCACTCATTACAATATGACGAGCTACAGAGTTATTACTCAGAAGAATTGATTGTAAAATACTGGTATCCATTTTGAGAAGAGTGGTGAGTACTTCTGATACAGCAGCTATTATTAACCTTACACCAATTGAATGAGATTTTCCACACTTACGTATAATTTAGGAAATGCTATAAGAAGCAATGAGACCACTATCAAAACCATTTTTAGCTTTCTTGGCAAATGACTTGAGTGTGCAATGCTTCCCAAATGCTTCTTTTATTTTCTACAACTGGGTAATGCCATAAGTGGTCTTTTGAAGGTTCTTTTAGGGAGGTGCTCCTGCAATCTTGATGGCTTCATGGATTCATTATACAGAACAGTGTTACAAATAAGGCACATGGGTTGCCACTGATTTGACGGGAATGGAATAAAGCCATACTCCAGGTATGAGAGTAAGTGGTCGGTTCAGCATGGACTAGAAGGGCCGCAATGACCTGTTTCCTTGCTGTAATTGTTATATGGTTATATGGTATGTAACATTGTAATGACACACATCCTGTAGATTCTATTTCTTAGCAGGATTGGAATTCAAGGCTTCACTATCTTCACCATCTCATTGAGATCACACCGTACATAATTATCCATTAGTAACGGGGCTAAATTAAAACTAAAAATTAACACAAACTGGGAACATCTATCAGATGTTGACAATGACAGTGAGTTCACATGAACGGAATGATGGTGGTGACACACAAAAGATGAAGATGATCACAACAATGAAAATTACGTTGACAAGGATTTAGCATGGAATATGAACGTTAGCCAGAATAGAGTTGGTGTTCGGCAAACTGCCTTTATACTATTCCAGTTAGTACGATTGACCAGTCACGTAAGGTCTCATAAATCCCAAAGATAGTTTTTGACCACACATATGAAGCTGAGGTCACTTTGAACACCTGAAGAGGAATTCTCGTCGTCAGCAGGTTCACTGATTGCCTCTATTTCTCTGTTTGGTTCCAGAAAGTGCTGTATCATTGTGTGACCTGTTTTCCACAGATCTGTAGAGAACGCTGAGAGCCTGTACTTGACTTACCCAATGTTAAATTGCATGAACCTTTCATGCCACAAGTCAAGGGGAACTTCTGAGCACCCAGGTTGCTAATTTATGTAACCCCAATAATGTCTGCTTGGTCAGTAAGGTCAGATGAGATTGTTGAGTTTCAGACACCTTCTGGCGACAAGTGCTCACCACCCACAGAGCTCTGGTTCTTCCTGTGTTCCAGTGCCTCATCCTTTATTGTGGAAGTGCCTGCTCTACTATCTGGTCAGGTCTCGTGCTTCAGGTTAAGGTGCCATTTACCAGCCCTGCCAAGAATCTTCAACACCCCCCAATGACTTCTATTTCCCTAATGTACTCTTAAGACATGTAACTGCCCCTGTTAGGATTCACTAGTGTCAGTGATTGGTGAAATCTAACAGGACATTATAAGAATGTGGGAAGAATATACACATTATGATTGATGTTTGCATAAATAGATTCCTTATGATTGGCATGGAGTCAGCAGACTAAAGGGCCAGAGACTGTGCTGTATCTCTGCATAATTTTATGACTCAAGTGATTTTCTGCTGTTTTAAGCAATGCCAATGTGAGATATACACAGATTAGCCACATTTGAACATATTGTTCTTCTGCTATTTTAATGGTGGCCTGAAATCATTAAATTTTAGCAGGTTAACATCCTGGAGAAGGTACAACAAGAAGGCATAGATAATGTGTAAAGTATCTGTCCAAAAATTTTGACTTCAGTGGGCTGCGTTCTACAATAGTAATAATGGTAGAGTGTATATCAGGATAAAATAGATAATGTCATCTGCTGCCCACACAGGAATAGTAAGCACTTGTAGATTTGAAAATTACTGTCACAGATACCTAGTTTGCCTGTGACTCTATCCTCATTGAGGGTTTATGCTGAAATGAACTGAATGTGTGACCTTGCTTTACTTGTTTATTAACTCTAAACTGTAGGTGATTATACAAGTTGGCTAGTGATTAGAGTCTGGGTGAACCAGGGGTTGATACCTGGGGGTATCATGGCAAATACCAGAGGCTATAACTTTAATTTGATAAGAAGAAAGTACTGGGGGGGGGGGGGAACAACAGAGGTAAATATTTTACACGAAGAACAGTGCCAGTAGTGGTGATAGAGGCAGATGCATTAGGGGTATTTAAGAAATTCTTATCTAGGCTGTTACGTACCCCGTAACTGGGTCACTTACCAGCAAAGATAGAGAGGTCCGTTGAAGTCTGATGGTACTATTTTAACAGTATTTATTGATAAAAATACACAAAATAATATCAATGCAAACATACAGATAATATACGTCGTCAATACTAAATCTAAACGCATGGGTATAATAATAATCAATAAGAAATAGCTCTATCGTTGTCTAGGGGATAATGTATTGTCCGATGGAAATATAAAAGTCACTGTTAGTTCGTTCAAGCTGCAGCGTTTTGGTTTGAGAGAAAGACGGGTTTAAAACTTGCCCAGGCCTTTTATGATGTCAATCCTTCGAGTCGTTGGGAGTTGGTTTCCCCGTTGTTAGCTAAAAGCCAGTCTCCCGTGGTAAAAGCCACCAGTTCCAGGCAAATGGAACCGAACGCACGTGGCCTCCTCCCACTGGCTTCCGCTATTACAGGATCGCTAGCATTTCTTCTGGGGCATCTGAGGGGCTGTTCCCACAGACCCTCTTTTATCCTGACTCACAGGGTCTCAGATGTCAGTCAGGTTGGGATGATGCAATCCCTCCCTCAACCAGCCCACTTTGCCTGAGGGCTTCCATGTAGCACAGTATTGTAATACACAAATTTGTCTTCAAGAGGCAATGGCCGTTTCCCATAGCTTTATATCGCCAGGGGAACGAGACATTCCGCACGTCTCTCTCTCATTTCCTGGGTCTCCTGGACTGACTCAATAGTGATCTTGCAATTCTCACAAAGGAGGGGGCTACCCCGCACCCTTCGGCCCCTCAGAGCTGTGGTACATTCATAACGAGGCTAATGGATGATAGATAAATGGAGAGTTACTCAGAAGGGAAGGGTTACATTGATCTTAGAGTAGGTTAAAAGGTCAGTACAGCATTGTTGGCCAAAGGACCTGCTCTGTGTTGTAGTGTTTTGTATTCTATGATCAATGTTTTCTATGAGATCACTGGAGAGGATCAATGTTGCTAGTTGGGGAAGAGGGATCCTGAAGTAGGTACAGTAAGTAATCAGACTTATCGTTGTGTGTGGTCCCTGTCCAGAATTCCATCATGTTTCATAATGTCATTACGAAAACATAGTTGGTCGAGTAATAACCAACAATGCTCCAGATAGAATATAGTGGAACATGTCTGATGCAAGATCATGTTACCACACAACGTCAATTCATATTGGGAAGATTTTCTGGAAAAAAGGCAAAATACCCCAATATCAAGTTAGTTCTACAAAACTGAGTTATGGGCTAGGAACATTGACGTCTATCTACAGCTCTTTCATAGACAGAGGAGTAGATAAACACCTCTGATTATGTAGTACTCTTTCTGATTCACAGTTGCAGCTTAGATATTTGTGCTGAACTTTCTGAAGTGGAAACTTGAATCAATGGCTTCCAAACTCAAAGATGAAAATGGTTACAGCTGAGTGCCAGCATGCTAAAACTGATCACTCATCATTTCTGAACAAGCTTTCTGACCTGAAACGCTATTCTACCGTATTTGTTCATTCTGATGTGCATTTGTGCATATTTTTCATGTATTTAATGATAATGAGGTGGCTCAAAGTATGGCTGGGACTTGGGAATGTGCCACGGATCACCATACCTTGCACAAACCCCTCTGGCTTTCGGCACATCGTGTCATTTCAGATTTTACAGTACTTCCTAATTTCAGCAGTTTGTGCCAGAAATTCATTTACTGTGGAAAGTCTACTTAGGATCTTTGCCTAGATTTGGAATGAATGTTTGATTTGTTAGCACACCACTTTAAGGTTCAACAGTACTGGAGGCTAGAGGAAGCAAACTCAACTGAACGCCCATTGTCAAGTGAAAGAGAGTCCATAAGTGTGGGGATAATTCAGTGACGGGGTTAGTGTAAGTGAGTGATGTTATCCCCTCTGGTTCAACAGCCTGATGGTTGAGGAGTAATAACTGTTCCCGAACCTGGTGATGTGAGTCCTGAGGCTCAAGCACTCCTTCCTGTTGGCAACAGTGAGAAATAAGTATGACCTGCGTGGTGGGCTCCTTGATGATATATGCTACTTTCCTGCAACAACACTCTTTGCAGTGTTGGGGAGGACATTTCCCATGACCGAATAAGCTGTAGCCCTAAGTTTTCATAGGCTTTTCCATTCAATGGCATTGTCGTTTCCATGACAGACCATGATGCAACCAATCAATCTACACCCTACCCCAGAAGTTTGTCAAAGTTTTATATGACATGCTGAATCTTCGCAAAATTCAAACAAATTAGAGGCACTGTCGTGCTTTCTTCATAACGGCTCTTAGAAGCTGGACCCAGGAAAGCATCTTTGAAATTATCACTCCAAGGAATCTGAAGTTGCTGACTCTTTCCACCTCTGATTGTCCAATGAGGATTGACTCATGATTCTCTAATTTCCTCCTCCTGAAGTCAATAATCAGTTCCTTGGTTTTGCTGACATAGAGTGAA
Organism: Hypanus sabinus; assembly: GCF_030144855.1. Taxonomy (NCBI): domain Eukaryota; kingdom Metazoa; phylum Chordata; class Chondrichthyes; order Myliobatiformes; family Dasyatidae; genus Hypanus; species Hypanus sabinus. The sequence continues at coordinate 39,783,042 of NC_082719.1, read as the reverse complement.
ATGTTATTGTTGTGGCACCGCTCAGTCAGATTTTCAAACTCCCTCCTATGTGATGATTTGTCACCACTTTTAACAGTGATGTCATCAGCAAACTTACTAAATATGGTATTGGAGGTATGCTTAGCTTCACAATCATAAGTGTAAAGTGAGTAGAGCAGGGGCTAAGCACACAGCCTTGTGGCACAAGACAGAGATTGTGGAGAGGATGTTGTTGCCAATCCAAACTAATTGGGGTCTGCAAGTGAGGAAATCAAGGATCTAGTTGCTCTAGGAGGTAGTCGGGCCTAAATCATGAAGCTTATTCATTAGCTTTGATGTTGAAAGTGTTGCGACACTTGTGGCCTACTCTGCACATTCTCACTGATCTGATTTAACATAAATGACATATTTTACTGTATGTTCCGATGTACATGTGACAAAGAAAGCTAATCTTTAATCTGAATTCACAATGGTTGGCACTCCTCGGAACATAGGAGAATTTAGCAGCTCAAATTTAGTTTTTTTTTGTAATTTGTATTTTATTGAAGTTTATCATCAAACAAACATAAAATGTATTTCAGATACTGTACATACTTATCATATAAACATATTTGTCACAAATCTCCACATAATAATTATCTGAGGTATACACTTATAGAAAGGAGAGGAGAGAAAGAACAATCAAAATAAGAAAACTATGTACAAAGTAGGGAGTGGTCTTTTTTTTTACAACATGTTCATTGACTTGTGAGAATAAAATCAGGCCTATGAGGTGTTATGTAGTTAAACAATTTTTCCTAATATGAATCAAATTGTTCCAACTTATGATTAACGGATGCTGTTATTCTCTATATTTTGTAAATGTCCATTGTAATTTCCATTCATACATTTAAAGTTGGGCTCTCGTGTGTAACCAGCTCCTGGTCTTTTTACCAACCACCAGCAGTACATTCATTAAGTATTTATCTCTTTTCAACCATTCTTAAGGTATATACCAAAAATATATGGTCTTACTCTCTGAGGGTATTTCACATTTAAAGATGTCTTGTAGGGCATTGTGTATTCCATCAAGGCAAGTACAAGTCTAATAGAGCTATTTAGAAAAGCACATAATTCAGACAATGGTAGTAGAATAATTTCAAGCATGTATAAGGGTTTGTCATATCTTAAAACACATTCGACTTCATACATTAAAACAAAATGGGAGAAGGAAGGAGGGATAATTATATCTGAGGAAGAATGGACAATAATATGGAGATATCAATGGAAGTGTACCAGTTCACAGAAATGGAAGGAGTTTGGGTGGAAAAACTCAATAAGATATTTTATTTCAACCTCTCAGAAATCCCATTATGATTAACATCCCTGTTGTTTGCTGGAGAAGTTGTGGAAATCAAAATGTAAAACATTATCATATTTTCTAGGAATGCCCCATTATCAAATTTAGCTATTTTTAATTGTTTTTTTAGGTTTGTAAAGATGGTTTGCATACCGAGAGGGGAATTAAGAGTTAGGTCAAGTTTAGGAACAGTGATGTGGGAGAATTAGAGATCAGGTTGTAGTCCACATTTGAAGACTAGCAACACAGACATGAGACAGCTATGTTTGGATGTTGGGACAGCTATGTTTCGATGCTAGATCAGCACAGAGTGGCTGAAAGCCCCTTGTCGGGCAGTGAGTTGTCAGCAAGTTCTGAGTTGGAGTTCCATTGTGAGCAGGAGAAATTAGTTCCAATGACCCTTTGGTTTGCAAATTGATGAGATCAGAGTTTCAGGCCGAATGTCCAGAGTACCATTGTCAATTAGGCCAAAGTTCGAGGCAGTGTGCTGATGATCAGTGTGTCCTGGGATTGATGCCAAAAATTAAACTGGAGGTCTGGAAATTGATATTCGGTCATTGGTGTGTCCTGGAATCAATACTGGAAATAGAATCAGTAGTCTGGATGTCAAGACTGTCTGGCTGGAGCTGAGTCTGAGAATCGCTGTGAGTACACTGGGGAGGTTGAAGCCTCATGTCTGCAGGCTCTAGTCCTGGGGTTAAAGGGCTGTGTAAGTGCATGGGTGGGAGGTAGGAAAAGGGATTGTTTTTCTGCTGTTGTTTTGTTGCTTGTTGTGTTCTATATTGTTCTGTCAAGCATTGTGGGTATTCTCTGATGGCACCGAAATGTGTGCCAACACTTGCGTGGATGCCTCCAAGATACTATTGAGTGTGTTGTTTGTTAATAAAAATGACATATTTCACTGTATGTTTCGATGTACACATGATAAATGAACTTAAATCTTGAATAACACAACCCTATTTCTATGGTACTGATTTTTAAAGAAATATTGTACTATGAATAACATCATTTCATGAGCGTCCAACACAAAAGTTGCATCATCGACACAAGTACCTTGGCACTTGATGCACCTACTCAAAATTCCAACTCATAGATTGGAAAGCAAAATCTAAACCTCATCTGTGCAGTTGAAAAAAAATCAGCACTTGTAAAGATCTTCAAGTCCGTATGATTCAATGAGAATACTTATTATTGTGTATGGACTTCACCTGCTGGGCATTGCCTACTAAGCCAGTCTGCTCTCTAAAGCTGCAGAGTCTTTGTGGAGATTTGTCGGAATGATTAACAGAGAATACCCTTCTATTAGTTCCAAATCTGCACACTAAACCAATAACTTTTTGGTTCAGATGCCTTTATTATGACCCCAATTTAAAGATTATCTTATTGTGTGCATCAATCTCAGTTTCTGGATCAGTATGAACAGTTATGAATTTGGCTACAATACATTTTTCTTGGGCACAGCATAGGCATAGCATGGGCACTCGGTTGCAGTGAATTTGAAGAGTATGTAATTGCAATGGAGCCTTCTCCATTGTGATCCTTTAAATTCCTCTTTCAGTAAGTAGAGCTGGCAAATGGATGGACATGTGACTTGCCTGACCATTACCAGCACAGCTGAATCTCGCATAAGGATGTCATAGGAGAGGGAACCATTAATTTGCAATGTATAAATTGCACTCCTAATTCCAATAACACAGCAGTTAAAATAATCAGCAAAATGCTGAAAGAGCTCAATGAGTCATGCAGCATCTGTGGAGGGAAATGGATAATCAATGTTTCAGGTCGTGTCCTTCCATCTGGACTGAAAAATGAAGGTAACGTAAGCATTAAAGAGAGATGAGGGGAAGAGGTGGAGCAAGTGGTAGTGGACCCAGGTGATAGGCAGACAGGAGAGAGAAGGGTGGAAATTGTGACAGAGGCTGGGAAGAAATAAATGGAGGAAACAGAGCTATAGAAGCTAACAGGAAAGAAAGGTGGAACCTGGAACTAAATGAGGGAGGTGGGTGGGAATATGCAAATGATAGCAGGAGGGGACTGAGTGCGCGAGTGATTGAGTTTGCTGTAGTAGCTGGGATTTGGCTAGCTAACAAGCTTCTACCAATTTATTTTTTGGAAGCATAAACTCTCCTATTCTGTTCCCTAATCCCCATGAATCTTGGTGCGATGATTTTGTTGCATTAATTGGCTAAGCACAGTCATGAAATAAACATTCATGTTATATTTCCTCTTTAAATAACACACTCATGGTCGTTAGTTGTAGATGAATCTTGATTATAATCTATAAGATCATTTACTTAATTTACAAGCATTTGAACTATGTATTAAAATTTGGACCCAGTTTTCTTGAATTTGAAATGCAGAGGATATTAATTTGATTCACAACTATCCAGAATGCACTGATATTTCATAGTTACTCTGAAATCCAGAACAAAACTAACAGCTTGATCATGTCCCACACCTTGACTTCCCATAAGTGAGTGCAGGTCAGAGCTCTCCCAAAGTGTGAGTTATAATGTCAAGGCCTCATTTACTGAGGAGACATTAAAAGCCAAGCAGAATATGTGTGGCTGGAGTGTCACACATTCTTTCCCTGAAGAGCATAAATGATTCAGCTGGATTCTTGGCATGATTTAGTCTTTTTTCCTTGGTGACAGTCAAGACACTACCAGAACCTGAATTCAATGTCATAGTTCCTTGTAATGAAATTTGAAGCCACATGCTGAAGACAGTGTTCGACTATGCCAAAACACAAATGCTTTGCCAAACATGTAAATTTCATCTTGGGCATTTTTGACAATGCTTGTTCCCTGGAAAACATATCAATTTCCCTCTACCCAGTTTAAAATTTTACCCAAAGGTTAAAGTGCCCATTTTTGAAAGCTCCTCATTTTCAATCATGGCAATAGGTAGCAGAGAACATAGAACAGTGCAGTACAGGACTCAGCTTATGATGTTTTTCTGATATTTTAACCTACTCGACAAACAATCTAACACTTCCCTCCTATATAGCCCATAACCTTTCATTTTTCTTACATTTCCATGCCTGTATAAGTGTCTCTTAAATGTATTTAATGTATCGCCCTCTCCTTCCACTACTGGCAGTGTGTTCCAGGTACTTACCACTCTCTATGTAAAACCTACCTCTGACATCTCCCCTAAACTTCCCCGCACTTTCTATTGAAGGATGTTGCATGGTACAAGCCATGCTGGCCTGGAAAAAAGGTGCTGGCTTTCCTCTCTGTCTATGCCACTTACCATTTTTTATTTATCTATCATGCCTAGCTTGTTCAACATTCCCCATCTGCCTTTCTAAACCAGGCAGCATCCTGGTAAATCTCCTCTGCACCATTCCAAAAGCCTCTCCATCTTTCCTATAACTAGGCAACAAGAACTGAATACAATACTGGTCTAACCTTAGTTTTATTGAGTCGCATCATTACCTCATGGCTCTTGAACTCAGTCCCTTGACTAATGAAAACCAACACACCATCAGCCTTCTTAACTCCAAAATCTCTCTATTCCTCCCCACTGCTAAAAATACTGCCATTAACCTTGTACTCTACTTCAAGTTTGACTTTCCAGAGTGTATGAATTTGCACTTTTCTGGATTGAAGTCCACCTGCGTCTGCTCTGCCGGGCTCTGCATCCAGTCTATGTTTTGTTGTAATCTATAGTAACCTTCTACACAATCCATAACACAACAAAATTCCATCTCATTTGCAAACATGTTATCTTTTCCCTTCCATTTCTTCATCCGAGTCATTTATAAAAAGCACAAGAAGTAGGAGTCCTGGAACTGATCTCTATGGAATATCACTGTCACAGAGTAGATTCCACTTGAAATACTGATCCCTGGTTGTTAGTCCACAAAGCAGTCCACTGCATTAATTGTGCACAAGAATCAGTTTTCCTTTTAGTTTGCATCCTTTCACTCTTATGATGTGCGTACATGATCAGAAGATTGAGGCATTCAGTTCCCCTAAATCTGACACAAATTTTCACAACAAATGCTTCATTCTTTTACTTCTTTCCTTGAATGCAGTTTTATGGAAGAGCATACAGGCATTAACTATAGGTTTTAGCCATGGATTTTGCAGTCAGCTATGTTATTGATCTAACATTCTTCCCAGGTAAACATTACTTTCAGACTTACCACATTATCCAGTAAATCCATTGTTTTAATGTAAAAATATAATAAATCTTTCCTCAGGCTTTCAAGCCTCTTACAGAATAGGTAACAGGGAATCAAGTTTTATGCTTTAACCTGCAGCCCTTTCTGAATGTCAGCCATTGCAGTAGACTCCAAATAAAATGTTAGCTGTGCTGTCTGTCCATTGAACATAACACATGGGGTATTGATCGTTCTGCATTGGTAGGATATAACGTCAGCCTTTTCTGTAATGGGAGAAGGTTGAAGATAGGAATATAATGGGAATGCTCCCACATGTACGTCACCAGCTACAGTGATGTGTGACTACAGGTTGTCCCAGTTCCTGGACCTTGTTACTTGTCTCCAGGGTCAGGTAAAGTAGCTGTTATGTTACTGATCATGAGATTATGTTAGCAGATTTACCATTAAGGTATCTTGGCAGGCTTTGCCTGTAGTGTATAATTTTCCTTATTAAGATCTGCAGACTAAGTGTTCAGTCGAATCAGAATCAGATTTAATAGCACTGACATATAGTCTGTCATGAAATATGGTATTTTGCCACAGCAGTACATTGCAATATAAAATAAAAAAGTAAGAAATATATATTTAATTTTATTAAATGAGTAGTGCTAAAGGAACAAAAACAAAATATAGTGGGGTTGTGTACATAGATTCATTGTCCATTCAGAAATCTGATACCAGCGGGGAAGAAGGCTTTCCTAAAATTTAGAGTGTGTCTTCAGGCTCCTCTACCTCCTCCTTGATGGTAGAAATGAGAAGAGGGCGTGCCCTGGGTGATGGGAGTCCTTAATGTCAGGTGTTGCCTTTTATACTACTCAACAAGCTGATCTATCTCTATCCTGTATGCCCCTTCGTCATCATGTGAAATTCTGTCAATGATAGTTGTATCATCAGAAATCTATGCTTAGCCACGCAAACATGTGTATGGAGAGAGTAGAGCAGTGGTCTGAGCATGCATTTATGATGTGAGCCAGTGTTGATTGTCAGCGAGTAGATATTATTTCCAATCAGCATTGAAAGTGGTCTCCTGTTGAGGAAGTCTGGCATCCAGTTGCAGATGAAGGTACAGAGGCTCAGGTTTTGGATCTTGTTGATTAGTACTGATGGTATGATGGTGTTGAATGCTGAGCTGTCATCAATAAACAGCAGCTTAGCATAGGTATAGCTATTGTCCAGGTGATCCAAGGTCAAGTAGAGAGTCAGTGGGATTTCCTCAGCTGTAGATCTATTGTGGTGATAGTGAAATTGCAGAAAGCCCAGGTCTTTGTTTAAGCAGAAGTTGATTCTGGCCATGACCAACCTCTCCAAGTACTTCATCACTGGGTGACAGTTGCTGAAGTTGCTGACCCTGCTGTTCTTGGGCTCTGGTATGATTGACATCCTTTAGAAGCAGTTGGGAACCTGCAACGGTAGCAGGAAGGGATTGAAGATCTCTAGCATTTGCATTCAGGAGTAATATCCGGGCTGAGAACTCAGAAACTAGGCAACAGCCTAATACAATCACAAAAAGAGAATCACACGCATGCACTAACAAACTTCATTTTCCTCTTAATGTCTGAATCATAAGACTGTAAAAGGTAAGAGCAGAATTGAGCCACCTGGCCCATAGAGTCTGCTCTGCCATTCAATCGCGGCTGATCCATTTTTTCCATCTCCTCTTCAAGCCCAGTTCCCGCCCTTCTCCCCGTAACCTTTGATGCCACGTCCAATCAAGAAACTTTCAATCTTTGCCGTAAGTACACCCAACGACCTGGCCTCCACAGCTGCATGTGGCAACAAATTCCACAAATTCACCATCATTTGGCTAGATAAATTTCTTCACCTCTCTATTTTGAAAGGGTGCCCATCTCCTATTTTGAAAGGCCACTATCTCCTTTCCATTTATTTCTCATCACTGATTTCCCTCCTGGGACTTATCCTTGCAAACGGAACAAGTGCTATACCTGCACCTACACCTCCTCCCACACTACTATTCAGGGCCCCAAACAGTTCTTCCAGTTGGCCATGTCCTCTTGTCCTAGACTCTTCCACCATGGGAGACATTCTTTCCACATCTGCTCTGTCTAGGCCTTTCAACATTCGAGTCGTCAAGTCAAGTCACTTTTTATTGTCACTTCGACCATAACTGCTGGTACAGTAGTAAAAATTAGACCACATTTTTCAGGACCATGGTGCCACATGAAACAATACAAAAACTACACTGAACTACGTAAAACAACACAAAAAATTACACTAGACCACAGACCTACCTAGGACTGCATAAAGTGCACAAAACAGTGCAGGTGTTACAATAAATAATAAACCAGGCAATATGCACAGTAGAGGGTAGTAAGTTGGTGTCTGTCCAGGCTCTGGGTATTGAGGAGTCTGATGGCTTGGGGTAAGAAACTGATACAAAGTCTGGTCATGAGAACCCGAATGCTTCGGTGCCTTTTCCCAGATGGCAGGAGGGAGAAGAGTTTGTATGAGGGGTGAATCAAAAGGTTTCAATGAGATCCCTGCCCCCCATCTTTCTGAATTCCAGTGAGTACAAATACAGAGCAATCAAACGTTCCTTGTATGATACCCTTTCATTTCTGGAATCATCCTTGTGAACCTCCTCGGAGCCCTCTGCATTATTTAGAGGGAGTTTTGTGTTACTCAGCGTCAACTCTAGAAGCCAAACTGTGTAGCATGTTGCATAAATTGAGAAGAAGGCAATTGGAGCCTTCTGTTACACTTAGGAGAAAATATGCAGATTCTGAAACATAGAACATAGAAATGTACTGCACATTACAGGCCCTTCGGCCCACAATGTCGTACCGACCATGTAACCTACTCTATAAACTGCCTGGAATTTCCTTACCGTATTGCCCTCTACTTTTCTAAGTTCCACGTACCTATCTAAGAGCTCTTAAAAGCCTTGGAAATCCAAGTAACACACAAGATACTGGAAGAACTCAGCAGACCACACAGCTTCTCCAAAAAAGAGTAAACAGTCAACATTTCAGGCTGAGACCCTTCATCAGGACTGGAACAAAAGGTGAGAAGACAAAGTAAGAATGTGGTGGGAGGGGTGGAAGAACCTCAAGGTGATAGGTGAAACTGGGAGGAGGGTGGGGTAAAGAGCTGGGGAGTTGATTGGTGAAAGAGATAAAGGGCTGGAGAAGAGGAAATCTGATTGGGGAGGACAGGTCCATGGAAGAAAGAAAAGGGGGAAGAGCACCACAGAGAGGTGATAGGTAGGCAAGGAGATAAGGTGAGAGAGGAAAATAGGAATGGAGATTGGTGAAGGAACAATGGTGAAGGGGGGGGGGGGTGGTGTTACCTGAGGTTCAAGATGTTGAAGGCTACCCAGACAGAATATAAGGAGTTGCTCTTCCAACCAAAGTATGACCTCATTATGACAGTAGAGGAGGCCATGGAATGACATGTTGGGATGGGAATGGGAAGCAGAATTAAAATGGGTAGCTTCTGGCAGATCCCCCCTTTTCCGGCAGATGCTCTGTAGGTGATCAATGAAGTGGTCTCCCTATCTATGTTGGGTCTCACTGATCTACCGGAGGTCACTCTGGGAGCACTGAATACAGTAGATGATCCCAACAAACTCACAGGTGAAGTGTCACCTCACCTTGAAGAACTGTATGGAGCCCTGAATGGTAGTGTGGGAGAAGGTGTAGGTGCAGGTATAGCACTTGTTCTGTTTGCAAGGATAAGTCCCAGGAGGGAAATTAGTGAGGAGGAATGAATGGACAGGGGAGTTGTGTAGGGAGCAAGCAGAAAGTGAAGGGACGGGGGAGGTGTGCTTGGTGATGCGATCCCACTGAAGATGGTGTAAGTTACAGAGAATTATGCGCTGGACACTTACTTCCCCTACTATGCAAAAATTTTGCCTACAATTTCCTCTGAAATGCCTTTTTGTGTAGCTGGTATTTTTGAGTCAATTTGGTTCACCTTACAAGACATTAAGAGACATTAATTATTATGAACATTCACAATATCCCTTTCTGGTGTTAAAGATCTGCACAACAGAAAAGCCATTTGCCAACTTGGCCATTCCATTGCAATTATGGAATGCATCCAACAATGTGAAAAAATGCAGCTTTGTGCAAGCAACATAACTGCTTTGTCTAACCTGGCCAATTATCTATCACCAGCTTCTTCTCAACCAGCAAAAAAGCTAAAAGAATACCAGAAAATATCATAGAATCATACACTACAGAAATAAAACTTTCAGCACCCCTAATCATGACAACCAACACATACTTTTCTAGATTAAGATCATGACTGTAAGACATACTGTAGGAACAGAATTGAACTATTTAACATATAAAGTTTGCTTTGCTGTTCAAACGTGGCTGATTTATTTTCTCTCTCAACCCCAATCGCCTGCCTTCTCCCTGAGGACCTTGATGCCTTTACTAATCAAGAATCTATCAAACCCTGCTCTAAATATGCCCTCCAGCAACATCTCTACAGATGTCTGTGGCAATGATGCATTACTCTAGCTGATGAAATTCCTCCTCATCTCTGTTTTAAAGGTTTTTTTTTATTCTGAGGCTGTGTCCACTGGTCCTACAGTCTCTCACTAATGCAAACATTCACTCCACATCCACTCAGTTAAGGACTTTCAATATTGGGTTGATTCAATTGAGATTCCCCCACCATTTTTCCAAATTCTAGTGAGTCCAGGGTCAAAGCCATCAAATAATCATCATATGACAAGCTTTCATGACAAGTGATAAGTGTGAGGTCTTGCACTTTGGCAGGAAAAATAATAGAGCAAGTTATTATCTAAATGGAGAGAAACTGGAAAGTGCTTCTGTGCAAAGGGATCTGGGGGTCCTGGTGCAGGAAACACAAAAAGTTAGTATGCAAGTGCAGCAGGTGGTCAAGAAGGCCAATGGAATGCTGGCTTTTATTGCCAGGGGGATGGAGTATAAGAACAGGGAGGTCTTACTGCAGTTGTACCAGGTATTGGTGAGGCCACACCTGGAGTACTGCGTGCAGTTCTGGTGTCCATATTTAAGAAAGGACATACTGGCTCTCGAGGCAGTGCAGAGAAGGTTCACTAGGTTAATTCCGGGGATGGGTGGGTTGATGTATGATGAGAGGTTGAGTAGATTGGGACTCTACTGATTGGAGTTCCGAAGAATGAGAGGCGATCTTATTGAAACATATAAGATTGTGAAGGGGCTTGATCGGGTGGATGCGGGGAGAATGTTCCCAATGATGGGTGAAACTAGGACTAGGGGGCATAATCTTAAAATAAGGGGATGCCGTTCCAGGACTGAGATGAGGAGAAATTTCTTCACTCAGAGGGTAGTGGGGCTGTGGAATTTACTGCCCCAGAGAGCTGTGGAAGCTACTACACTCAATAAATTCAAAACGGAGATAGACATTTTCCTGGATAAAAATGGCATTAGGGGATACGGTGAGCGAGCAGGTAAGTGGACTTGAGGCTAGGTTTAGATCAGCCATGTGATCTCCTGGACCAGTTTTCGATAGCCTGGATGGGTCGGAGAGGAATTTTCCAGATTTTTTCTCCTCAATTGGCAAATCAGTTTTTTTTTTCCCTGGGTGATCACATGGGTTTGGGCGGGATGAATAATAAAATAAAATGGGCGGCATGGTGCCCTGTTGGTTGGCACTGTTGCCTTGTGGGATTCGGTGATAACTAGAGTTAAGATTGGATCAGCCATGATCTTGTTGAATGGCGGAGCAGGCTTGAGGGGCCGATTGGCCTACTCCTGCTCCTATCTCTTATGTTCTATGTTCATTCCTGGGACCATTCTTGTAAACCTCCTCTAGTCCCTCTACAATGCCATCACATCTTTTGTTAGATATGGGGCCTAAACTTGCTCATAATACTCCAAATGCAGTCTTAGCATTACAGCCTTGCTTTTATATATCATAGTTCTCTTGAAATGAATGCAAATTTTGCATTTTCCTTCCTTATCACTGACTCAACCTGTTAAGTTTTAGGTAGTCATGCACTATGACCCCCGAGTTCAAGTGCACCTCTGATTCTGATTTCTGAATTTATTTGGAAAATAGTATATGCCTTTATCCCTTCCAACAAATTGCATAATCATATGTTTCACCACACTCTATGCCTTCTGCAACTTCTTTGGCTTTTCTCCAAGCCTGTCCAAATTCTTCTGCAGAGTCCCTACTTCCTCAACACGACCTGCCCTTCCAGCTATCTTTGTCTCATCTTCTAAACTGGCCACAAAGATATCAATTCGTCATGCAGATAATTAACCTGTATCATGAAAAGTAGTGCATCCGACACTGACTCCTGCGGAAAAAACACCTTTATGACCGGTAGCCAATCAGAATAGGCAACTTTTATTCCCAGTCTTTGTTTTCTGCCAGTCAGCTAACCTTCTCTCCATGCTGGTATTTTACCTGTACCATGACCTGTTATCATGTTTAGCAGACTCATGTATGGCATGCTGTTGGTGTCTTCCACAGTGAAGACTGACATAAAATACTTATTCAGTTTGTCCACCATTCCCATTACGACCTCTCCAGTGTCATTTTTCAGTGTTCCGAAGACCACACTTGCCTCTTTTTTACTTGTTATATATTTTAAAATACATTTGCTAAAACTCTTTTATATTATTGGCTGGCTTACTTTTATATTTCATCTGTTCTCATCTTACTGCTTTTTTAGGTGCCTGCTGTTAGTTTTTAATGCTTCCGAATACTTTAGCTTCCCACTAATTTTTGATATATGGCATGCATGCATCTACTTTTCTTCATTACTTCTGTTTTTGTGCTATCTTTGACCTTCTTGTCAGCCATGCTTGGCTCAGTGTCATTTTAGAATGCTTTTCTTTCTTTGGGCTGAACCAATCCTGTGTCTTCCAAATTACTCATAGAAGCTCCAGCCATTGCTGGTCTACCATCTTCCCTGCTAGTCTCTCCTAATCAATGTTGCCTCACTCCTCTCTCAGTCCTCTGTAGTTACTTTTACTGTAACTGTTTACAGTACTGTTTACTGTATCTTTACTGCTTTATGTAATAATGAAACATCTGATTTTTGCTTCTCTCTCTCAACCTACAAGGTGAGTTTTATCATATTATGATCACTGCCTCCGAAGTGTTATTTTACCTTAAGTCCTCTGATCAAATTTGTTTTATAATCTAATTTACTAGCACTAGAGCTATTTTCTCTTTGCCTTGATGATTTAAATAATTGTTTAGATACTTGATAAATGTTTTGGGAGTGTCTCCCTCCACAACCTCCCAGATCCCAATGACTCTCTGAATGAAACATTTCTCCTTAGATCCTCTCTAAACTTTTAATGATGCATTTAACTTTGTACGCATCCATCAGGTACCCACTAACACCCAACAACGCTCACTCCACCCCCCATCCCTTCCTCTTTTGAAAGAAAATGTCACTTCACTTTTTAAGAAAGGAAGAAGGCAGCAGAAAGAAATTATAGACCAGTTAGCCTGACCTCATGGTTGGGAAGGTGTTAGAGTCAATTGTTAAGGATGAGGTGATAGAGTACTTGGTGACACAGGACAAGATAGTACAAAGTCATCATGGTTTCCTTCAGGGAAAATCCCGCCAAACAAAAGTTGGAATTTTTTGAGGAGATTACAAGTAGGATAGAGTATATTTGGACTTTCAGAAGGCCTTTGACAAGGTGCCACATATGACGTGGCTTATCAAGTTAAGAACCCATGGTGTTACAGGATAGTTACTAAAATGGTTAGAGCATTGGTAGGAGGCAGTGAATGGGAATAAAAAGATCCTTTTCTGGTTGACTGCCAGTACCAGTGGTGCTCTGCAGGGGTCGGTGTTGGGACCACTTCTTTTTATGCTATATGTAAATGATTTAGATGATGGAATAGATGGCTTTGTTGCCAAGTTTGCTGATAGTATGAAGATTGGTGGAGGGGCAGGTGGTATTGAGGAAAAAAATAGGATGCAGAAGGACTTAGACAGATTAAGAGAATGGGCAAGAAAGTGGCAAATGAAATGCAATGTTGGAAAATGCATAGTCACGCACTTTGGTAGTAGAAGTAAATGTGCGAACTATTTTCTAAACAGGCAGAATATCCAAAAATATGAGATGCAAAGGAACTTTGGAGTCCTTGTGTAGAGGTTAACTTGCAGGCTGAGTCGGTGGTGAGTAAGACCAATGCCACGTTAACATTCATTTCAATACAAGAATAAGGCACTAGTAAGGCCTCACCTTGAGTATTGTAAACAATTTTGGGCCCTCATTTTAGAGGAGATGGTTGGTATTGGGCAGAGTCCAGAAGAGGTTCACAAGGATGATTCAAGAAATGAAAGGGTTATCATACGAGGAATGTTTGATAGCCCTGGGTTTGTACTCATTAGAATTCAGAAGGATGAGGGAGGATCTCATTGAAACCTTTCAAATGTTGAAAGGCTTAGACAGAGTAGATGTGGAAAGGATGTTTCCCATGGTGAGACAGTCTAGGACAAGAGGGCACAGCCTCAGGACAGAGGGGAACTTTTTCAAAACAGAGATGCAGAGAAATTTCTTTAGCCAAAGGGTGGTGAATTTGTGGAATTTGTTGCCACATGCAGCTGTGGAGGCCAGGTTGTTGGGTGTATTTAAGGCAGAGATTCATAGCTTCTTGATTGGACATGGCATCAAAGGTTACAAGGAGAAGGCCAGGAAATGGGGTTCAGGAGGAGGGGAAAAAAAAAGATCAGCCATGATTGAATGGTGGAGCAGACTCGATGGGCCAGATGGCCTAATTCTGATCCTATGTCTTATGGTCTTATGGAAAACAAATTCAGATTGTCCAGGTGGTCTTTATAAGTAAAATCATGGTGAATCCCCTTTGCATCCTCTACAGTGTCATCACATCTTTCATATAGTTTGGTGACCAGAACAGCATACAGTACTTTAGCTATGGCCAAATGATAGTTTTATAACCTCCCTACTCTTACATTCTATGTATTACCTTTTGATGCCATTTGCTCATGTAACACTTTCACCACCTCATCCAGGTCAGGGATTCTTAGAATTTTACACCAGTTAAGGTCCTTGTATCCTTAATTCTCACTGGGCTGTACCATACATCGTCTATGTTCTACCTATATAAGTCTCCCAAAGTTCCTCACTTTGCACTTAACAGGTTTACATTGCTTTGCTCAGCTTACCAGCTACAACCCATAATTAAAAACCTCATGATCAACAACTCTGCTGACTCTTCTGTCATTTGCAAGCTTATTACAGCCATTTTGGCCCATTTTAGACTTGGTTACAGTCTTGACTTCAAAATACTTATGAATTAGTTTGGGCTTTTCAATAACCTTGTCCTTTAGAGTCATAAAGTCACAGAAAAGTACAGTACAGGAATGCATGTACCTATCCAAACATTCCTTAATTGTTGAAATCAAGCTCACATGCACAACTTATGCTGGCAGGTCATTCCTCATTATTACTACCCACTGAGTGAAAAAGTTTCCCCTCATTATCCCCTTAAACTTTTCATCTTTCACACTTAACCCATGATTACTGGTTGAAGTCACACCCAATCTCAGTAAAAAAAAACCTGCTTACATTTAGTCTATCTATACCCCTCATAATTGTGTATATCTCTATCAAATCTCCTCAGTTTTCTACATTCCAAGGAATAAAGTGCTAATCTATTCAACATTTCACTATAACTCAGGTTCTCAAGTCCTGGCAAAGTCCTTGTAAATTTTTTCTATGCTCTTTCAACCCTATTACATCTTTCCTGCAGGTAGGTGACCAAAATTTCACACAATACACAAGGCCCCAGTAATGTTTTATACAACTTCATCATAACATCCCATCTCCTCTAGTCAATACTTTGATTTATGAAGGCCAATGTACCAAAATCTTTCTTTACAACCCTATCTACCTGTGACACTACTTTCAATGAATTATGGACCTGTATTCACAGATCTCTTTGTTCTGCTGCACTCCTTAGTGCCCTACCATTCACTGTGCAAGACCTAACCTGGTTAGCCCTACTGAAGTGCAACAACTCACATTTGACTGCATTAAATTGTATCTGCCGTGTGTCCAGCAGGTTCAGATCCCACTGTAAGCCATGATAGCCTTCCTTTCTGTCCACCAAACCCCCAATCTTGGTGTCATCTGCAAATTTGCTGATCCAATTATCTAGATTATCATCCAGATCATTGAGATAGAAGACAAACAACAACAGACCCAACAACGATCACTGTAACACTTCACTAGTCACATGCATAAGTCAGACAGGCAACCATCAACTACCACTCTCTGGCTTATCCTATAAAGCCAATGTCTAGTCCAGTTCACTGCCTCATCTTCAATGTTAAGCAACTGAACCTTCTTGACCAACCTCCCATGTGGGGACTTGTCAAATGCCTTGCTAAAGTCCATGTAGACAACTTTCACTGCCTTGCCATCATCCATTTTCCTGGTAACTTCCTCAAAAATCTTTATAAGTTTGGTTAGATATGACCCACGTTGTACAAACCCTTATTCAGTCCATGTCCATCCAGATACTTATATATCTGGTTCCTTAGAATACCTTCCAATAATCCAATCAATTCAATTCAAGTTTAATTGTGTTTCAGCCATGCATAGATACCCATGAATACTGCCAAACAAGTTGCAAAACATATTACCGACAGTCACACAGCACAAAGTACACATAACACTTACAAAATAGCAAGCACATAAAAGTGCCAGTGAGATACAGCCATGTAATAAGAGTCCAGACTCAAGCATCAATGTCACAGAAATCTGCAGTTATTCGACCACAATAGCACTTTTCTTTTGCCAAACAAACACTGACTCCAACCTGGATCCTCGCTACACCGTACAGGTGAAGAGCACCAGCTCTGAAACCACTCTCCTCGTGGCTGTGAACAGGCGACACCAGAGCTTGAGACCCTGTGTCAATTGTATTATGCAGAAATCGGCAGTCAACAGCAATTGAGCTGATCTTCTGCTAAGCAAACACTGGGAGGTAGCACCGATTTCGGCCTGGACACTGTACCACGCCAACCGCGGTAGAGTTTATGAGCTTTGATGCCTCTCTCCTGGTGGCTGTAAGCAGGTGACACCATGGCTTGAGGCCTGGTCTCCAGTCAACTGAGACCATGCAGCTCACTGGCCATCCATCCCTGCTTTCAGTCAATAAATCAGAGAATCAAACAAGTTATTAATGTATAGCAGATTCTTGCAATAATGAAAAATGTGTTTAAATAGGACAGTAGCATCTTCTGTTCATTCTATAGAAGCTTCTGCAACTGGATGCACCACCATCTAACCGGATGGGTAACTTCAGTCTCACCAACCTATAATTTCCTGGTTTCTGAAAGAGTGGAACAACATTTGCTAACCTCCCATCCTCTGGTATCTCACATGTTGCTAAGGATAATTTAGAGTCTCGGCACTTGCTGCACTTGCCTCCTGCAGCATTCGAGGGAACACCCTGGTAGGTCCTTGGGACTTATCCACTTTAATATGCCTCAGGACAGCAAACACCTCCTCCTCTATGTAGGATCCATGAAGTCAATGTTGCTTTGCCTTATTTTTAAAGACTCTGTGTTTGTCTCCTGTGTAAATATAAATGCAAAAAATTCACTTAAGATCTCCCCTATCTTTTTTGGCTTGCCATTCTGATCTTCCAAAGGACCAATTGTGTCCCTTGCAATCTTTTTACTATTAACATATCGTAGGATTAACGTAGGATTCTCCTTCACCTTGTCTGCTAGGGCAAACTCATGCCTTATTTTAGCCCTACTGTTTTCTTTCTTAAGCGTTCTCTTGCACTTCCTATATTCAATAAGCAGCTCATTTGCTCCTGCCTGCCTATATCTGCAAAGCACCTTTTTTTTACATAACTAGGACCCCAATATATTTTGAAAACCAAGGTATCCTACACTTGTTATCTTTACCTTTTAATCGGACAGGCCTAACCAAGCTTTGTACTTCTAAAGCATCACTTTTGAATGACTCCCACTGACCAAGTACACCTTTGCCAGAAAAAAACCTATCCCAATCTGCAATTTCTGATCCTTCCTTATACCATCAAAATTGACCTTACTCCAATTTAGAATCTCACCCCCGGACCAAACTTCTCAATTTGCATATTTCCTTTGAAACTAATAACATTGTAATCACTAGATGCAAAGTGTTCCTCCACACAAGCTTCTCTCACCTGCTTTGTCTCATTCCCTAACAGTAAATCCAGCACCGCATGCTCTGTCATTGAGACCTCTATGTACTGATGAAGCAAACTTTCCTGAACACATTTGATGAACTCTATTCCATCTAGACCTTTAGTATGGGAATCCCCGTCAATATGTGGAAAATAATATCTTATGTTCTCTCTCTCCTTCTAATTTCTTTTTTATGTAGCCTTTTACAAGTTGTATACTTGTGAAACAACTCTCCTGTTTTCAGTTCTCTATTTCTACCATATTCTTCCTTATATTTTTCTTTATCCAGCCTTCAATAGCCTTTGACTTCCATGATTGCTTGGACTTCCTTGTGGAAGTATGTTGGCCCTGAACTCTCATTATTTTCCTTTTAAATGACTCCCTCAACAAGTCTATCCACCCACAATCTGTTTTGAGTTCAGCTTTTATGAGAACTACTTATAGTCTCACAGATCTTCACAGCTTTGAAGTAGATCTGGCTTGTTGTCTGAATAGCTGGTTAGCAGCCCCCCTTGACCTCCACACAGCATTCAACAGAATGAGACCCTATGGAACCTGAGGAAAAAATAAATCTAAAGCTACTGATAAACAAGGAGAACTTTCTAATGCTATGTCTTACTAGACAAGGAAATAGATATGCACATTAAACATAAATAATTACAGCTTCATTTTCATTAGATGTTTCAACAGTGGTCTTCTCAATATCATAAAGAGATGGGCCACTTGTTGTAATTTTATAGCACTGGATTCCATTTTTTTTAATATGAATTAGGCCTTGGAGTTAGACGCAACAAGCATATACTGTAGGCTTGGATAAGTACATTGATAGGCTACACTAGAAGATAATGACAAAAGAACTTTATATCAGTTTCCAAATGGCATCATCACTAAGGTACCAGATTTCCCAAAGAAATATATAAGCACATGTAGATTGAATTCTGTTTCTGAAATTCAGTCCTCCTTGGTTCAAGGAGAACCAAATTTCAGCAGTGGAGTACAATGAATATCTGCTACCAGATGACATGCCGAGCGCTATCAACCAAGGGTGAATTGCGAGATAAAGGGTATTTTCCATGTCTTTGGACAGTACAGTCCATATTTAGTTTAATATTGTATTTAAAATAATATCTTATTTAGTTGAATGACTCCTGCTTATTTCATTTTTATATATAATCTTTGTGCTTCAAGATAATATAAAAAAATGCCAATGGAACAGAAGATTTTAGTGACCCTAAACTATTTCAAATAAGTTACATGATAGAGGAGATCTATTATACGATACAGAAAAAATTGCTCAGCAAATAATGATTCAGTTTCATTTAGCTTTTTACAAGATGTGTTTACTAATATTATTATCCTTGTTAGGCATTTATATTTGCTCCTGTTATTACTATCTATGCAATCAACTAGTCAAACTAGAGTCCATCTTCTGGATAAATTGTAAAATATTACAGAAGAAATGACAATGCTTAGTTTTCTTTGCTTTAAGCATTAGCTATGCATTTCCCTCAAGAGGGAAAAAAAATCTTTGCTTTGTAATGTGGATGAAAGTTGATTGCAAAGCGTCCAGTGGTTATGTACCAGTGCAGCCAGACTTGTTTGGTATGTGGCATGCAAATAATACCAGGATTTTGCACACCGATTTGCTTCTTACATGGACAAGGGAGGCCAAAACAAATGTTTCAAGGCAGAGGATCTGATGAAGTACAAAAATGAAAGATAGAAGATGGAGAGAACAGAAGGATAAGATGCTCAAATACTCATTCATACATCCTCCAACATTGGCACACTGGGACTCTCCAGAAAGTAGGAATAGTCAAAGAGAGAATAGGAGATGTTAGACGTGCTGTATGACTGGTTGACTTATCCACTACAAAACAAAACAAACCAGGAAGGCTGCAGTAAATTTGCAAAGAAATATGAAGGACTTGTTTCATAAAATCCATTCAACTTATTATAGATGACCAGTATAATAGAAACAATTCCCAGCTCTCACTTTGTCCATTAAATTGCTACTAGGCTGTTCAAGCTGTTTTGGGATTTCTGAATATGTATTAAATGAAACACACACAAAATGCCCACAGAACTCAGCAGGATATGCAGCCTCCATGGAAATCAATATTTTGGGCTGAGATTCTTCATTGGGGCTGGAAAAGAAGGGGGAAGAAACCAGACTACGAAAGTGGGTGGCGGGAGAGGTGGACAAGGTAGAAGATGATAGGTGAAGCCATTTGGGTGGGGGAGGGGAGATAAAGTAAGAAGCTGGAAGGTGATACAGAAAAGGCAAATGATGGGAGAAGAAATCTGATAGAAGGTGAGAGTGGACCATGGAAGAAAAGGAAGCAGGAGTGGAACCAGAGGGAGGTGGTAAGCAGGTGATGAGAAGAGGTCAGAGGTTAGAGTAGGGGAATTGAGTAAGAAGTAAGGGGGAGTGGAAGGGTTACAGGTAGTTAGAGAAAGTGATGCACTTGCCATCAGGCTGGAGGCTACAATGATGGAATATTATTACTCCAATCTGAGAGTAGCATCATTAAAGCAGAAGAGGCGGTCATGGGCTGACGTTTTGGAATGAGAAAGGGGATAGGAATTGAAATGGTTGGCCACCAGGAAATTCCCCCTCTTTGTGGATGGAACTGAGGTGCTCAACATAATGGTCCCCCAGATTTTGTTGTGTCTCACCAATATAGAGGAGGCCACACAGGGGGCACTATATGCAGAAGATGACCCCAGGAGTCACACATGTGAAGTATTGCCTCACGTGGAAGAACTGTTTGGGGTCCTGGATAGAGATAAGGGGAAGGTGAGTGGGCAGGTGCAGAACTTCTGTCATTTGCAGGGGTAAGTACTAGGAGGGAGATTAGTAGGGAAATGGACAAGGGAATCATCGAGGGAATGATCCCTGTGGAAGACAGAGTGGGAGGTAGGTAAAGATATGTTTGATGATAGGGTCATGTTGAAGATGATAGACATTGCAGAGAATGATGTGTTGGTTGCAAAGGCTCAAGGGTGGTAAGTGCTCCCATTGCAGCCTCCTCTGCATTGCTGAGACCTGATGTAGACTGGGGGGGCCGCTTTTTCGAGCATCTTAGTTCCATCTTCAAAAAATGGAATTTCTCGGTAGCCAATCATTTCAATTCCAATCATTCCTGTTCCAACTTGTCAGTCCATGGCCTCCTCTTCTGCTATGATGAGGCCACTCTCACTCCAGAGGATCAACACCAGATATTCATATAGCCATGGCATGAAAATCGATTTCTTCAACTTCTGGTATGTTTGTTCCCCTCGTACTTCCCTCTTCTTAGTTTTCCCATTTTCCCCATTCTGGTCTCATACCTCTTCTCCTCATCTGCCTATCAACTCTCCCTGGTGCCCCTCTCCTTCCCTTTCTCCTATGATCCACTTTCCTCTTCTATCAGATTCCTTCTTCTCCAGCCCTTTGTCTTATTGACATCACCTCCCAGCTTCTTACTTCATCCCCTCCTCCTCATTCACCTGGCTTCATCAATCACTTTCCAGCTTGTCTTCCTTCCCTTCACCCTACCTTCTTATTCTGGCTTCCTTTTCCTTCCTTTCCAGGGCTAATGAAGGACCTCAGCCTGAAATGTCAATTATTTATTCATTTGCAGAGATGCTGCCTGGCCTGCTGAGTTCAGACAGTATTAATGTATGTTAAGACGTACAAAAAAGCTGGATGAACTCAGCAGGTCAGGCAGCATCCGTTGAAAGAAACAGTCAATGTTTCGGGCTGAGACCCTTTGTCAGGACTTAATGTATGTGACTCTGGATTTCCAGCATCTGCAGGATTTCTCATATTACGGTTTTAAATTTTACAAGTTTCACAAAATAGCTCATTAAGACCATTGATGTAAAGTTATAGCAAACAACAAACAAAACAAATAATGTTCTTATCCCTAGAACAAACAGTTTGATTAGATTTGGAAATCAGCTGAGAAAGACAAAATCTGGCCACAAATTCTATTGAGTAATGTAACCTTTACATGACTTATATAACTGAAATGTGCTTAACCTGTTAGATAGGCATTTGAAGAAATGGCACATAATGGTGCATTACAAATTGTTAAGACACTTCCATTTGTTATAACTTTCAAAATTCCTTTTAACAAAGTGAATAGCCCTCATTTCAGTTGCATTAATAAAACTTATAATGCATATCATTATTTAAACAAAATAAAAGGAACAAATGTGTCCCACTACACCACCTGTTCACCTGAGTACATACATGGATGAATTTATATTAGTGAATATGTAAGTGATTGTTCAATAGAGACTTGAAATATAACCTAACCAACATCATTTTAGTGTATCAATAGTGTGCAATTTTGCCATTATGCCCAAAATAGAAGCATTCCACCCTAACATTTGACCAATGGGGCAACAATGATGGTTTTTGAATGAATACCAATCTGGCCTTATTCGGCATTGTAAGCCATTCTATTCCAAGGAATTAACAAGGGTAATAAATGACTGGCTTTTCCAGCAACACCCAAATACTGAAAAATTATCTTTAAAATTAAGCAGCAAAATAATATTGGCAAATTCTCAGAGCTACGATGTTCACATTTTCTCACATTAATTTCCACATGCCATCATTTTCCTACTCATTTATTCCATCTGTATCCCTTTTCTCACTATTTGCATTCTTAACTTAGTTGACTTGGTTAAGCTAGTATTATCCATGAACACACACAAACTGCTGGTGGAACACAGCAGGCCATGCAGCATCTATAGGAAGAAGTGCTGTCGACGTTTCGGGCTGAGACCCTTCGTCAGGACGAGGAACCCTGACGAAGGGTCTCGGCCCGAAACGTCGACAGTGCTTCTCCCTATAGATGCTGCCTGGCCTGCTGTGTTCTACCAGCAGTTTGTGTGTGTTGTTTGAACTTCCAGCATCTGCAGATTTCCTCGTTTTAGTATTACCCATTATTGTTTTTGAATTGAATGACTTGCTAGGCCAATTCAAAGAACATTTAAGTGTAACATTGATAACTCCACGTAAAGGTGATATGCTTCTTTCCTTCATGATCATTAGTTAACCATATAAGGTTTCATAACAAGCCATGGTTTCATGGTCACCTTTGCTGATAGTACATATTTTAACCCTTTAACATTTTAGATTTATTTTCTTTCGTGGCATTCAAATTCTTAGACCTTAATAAGTAAACAAGCCTGCTGAACACTATTTGAATTCAAAAACTCTGCTCCAAACCTGATAAGCCTTTTATTTGATAAACAAAGTTCCCTTTTACCAAAACACTTAAACTCTTTTCATCAACACACACAAAATACTGGAGGCCAGGCAGCATCTATGGAAAAAAGCACAGTCAATGTTTTCGGCTGAAATCCTTTGGCAGGACTCTTCCCATTCATATTATGATACATATTAAGATGTTCTCAAGTGAGTTATTGACATGTATTCCAGCATTTTCCTGATAACCTGAATTCAGAGCAATTTAGTACATTTCTTCTATATTCGCTCTTCAGTCAGTGTTGCATTTTGTATTTCATACATTCAACAAGGATGCCAGATCATTGTAACAAAAATTGACTGGAATTGCTATCATGGAATGCTGTGGCCGCCCCAGTGAACATTTCAAATAGGCTGTAAGGTGGAATGGAAAATCTGTAGAATTTGCTTATGCCTATGCAAGCTTTTCCTTCTGTCTCCCACTGTGTGAGAATGCCAACAAGAGTTATGCCTGATGGAGAAATAACAAGATGGCTGTAGGCCAAACACATTTTTGAGAGTAAACATCAAGGGTAAAACACATTATCAACTTTTTAGACTGCTGATAAACTCAAACTTTTTCCTTTGTCAAAACATATTTGTGGTATGAATGGCTGGACATCACATATTCCTATATTGGACAGTTCATGGTCTTGAAGCAGGCAAATAGGATTAAGATGGTACAATCAAAATGGCAATTTGTGTCAATCAAATTGCAGTGGATATGATTTCTCAATTACTTAGTGAGGAGAATTCACGGAAAACTTAAGCAGCTTACAAGGTGCTGTGGACAGAATCGTTCTCCATTCCAAGTGATCACAAGGGTGAGTTCTGTTTAAAACCATATAGAGTGATATATAAAGTTAAAATTAGATGATACTTCTGGAATATACTAACAACTGGAAACCTAGTATCTTCCCGAAGTCTCAAGCAATTTGATGCAACTTCAAAATTCCCAAAAGATAAAAAAAAATCAAGGCTACTCAATGAAGATGTG
Source organism: Hypanus sabinus (assembly GCF_030144855.1). Taxonomy (NCBI): domain Eukaryota; kingdom Metazoa; phylum Chordata; class Chondrichthyes; order Myliobatiformes; family Dasyatidae; genus Hypanus; species Hypanus sabinus. Next base: position 39,759,148 of record NC_082719.1, on the reverse strand, counting down.
CCAGTGTGCTCAGAATACTCTTTTCCCCATTTGCACTGTTACTTGACAGCAGTGCTTCTGTTTTCTTCATGGTTGTTTGTAATTGCTTCTGCTGTAAAACAAAGTCAGTTATAGATGATGTCAACTATTGATTGAATTTCTTTCTTCACTTTATGATTGATGCAATGTTTCATGTTCTAAAATTTCTAAAACAATGACATAACCATCTGAAAGCTTTCGCTGGTGTAAGTGCTTACGCTGCTGAGAATTGTATTCAGTGGAAATCAGAAGCTTCCAGTTGACACTGCTTTCTTGTTTTCAAATGAGATGCCATTCCACCTATGCAACCTGGGTCAAGACTTCTTTTGGCTTTCAAAGGTAATAAGATGACGAGAGGCATTGATCGTGTGGATAGTCAGAGGCTTTTTCCCAGGGATAAAATGGTTGCCACAAGAGGACACAGGTTTAAGGTGCTGGGGAGTAGGTACAGAGGAGATGTCAAGGGTAAGTTTTTTTTTTACGCAGAGAGTGGTGAGTGTATGGAATGGGCTGACAGCAACAGTGGTGGAGGCAGTTATGATAGGGTCTTTTAAGAGACTTTTGGATAGGTACATGGAACTTAGAAAAATAGAGGGCTATGGGTAAGCCTAGTAATCTCTAAGGTAGGGACATGCTCGGCACAACTTTGTGGGCTGAAGGGCCTGTATTGTGCTGTAGGTTTTCTACATTCTATGTTCTCTATGTCATCCAAAACCATGGTTGACACAAGGACCAGTGAAACCTATCACTCCCTACACTGAACAGAACACACATGAATATTCCTTACAAATGTCTTTTAGGTAATCTCCGAGTTCCTTTCTTGTAAACCTAAACTCACGGAGTTGTGCAATTTGGAATCCTGTCCAGAGATCCGGGAAGAAGCTGTTCCTGGGGCATTGATGGCAGTAACAAGAAGAGGGCATACCTTGAACAGCGATGGCCCTGATGAGGAATGCCACCTTCTTGAGACACTGATTCTCGAAGATGTCCTTGATGGTGGGGATGTTTTTGCCCATGATGGAGCAGGTTGTGTCTAAAACCCTCTGCAGCCCATTGTGATCCTGTATGTTGTAGGCTTCATGTCAGTCTATGATGCAAACAATCAGAGTTTCTCCAATATGCATCTATAGATGTTTGTAAGAGTGGTTGCTGACACACCAATTCTCCTCAAACTCCTAATGAAGTAGAGTGACTGGTGTGCCTTCTTCATGATTTCATTGATATGTGGGGCCCAAGACATATTATCTGAGATGCTGACGCCCAGGAACTTGAAGCAACTCACTCTTTCCACTAATGACCCCTCAATAAGGACTGGTGTGTGTCTCCCATCTTCCCTTTACTGAAGTCCACAATCAGTTCTTTGGTCTTGCTGACGTTGAGTGTGAGGCTGTTATTGCAACTCCACTCAATCAGTTGATCTATCTAACAAACACATAGAAAATGCTGGAGGAAATCAGCAGACCACACAGTATCTGTGAGAAAGAGCAAACAGTCGATGTTTCAGACTGAATTGTAAGTTGTAAAAATTGTTTTAGTTCATTGCAGTTTATAGACAGCATTATACTATGGGTCAAAAATAGAATTAGTTTTACCATTATTGGTTTGGCTTTTTCCAATAAATCTTTATGTGAATGAATTTTGGATTTATCTTCGAAGAACCAGCACAGCCATCATGGCCCATGATCAGCACAGAGCCTGCCTCAGAGTGCCAGAGACCTGTGCTCACTCCTGCCCTCAGGTGCTGCCTGTGTACTTCCTCTCTTTGATGACATGTATTTCCTCAGGATGCTCTGGTTTCCTTCCACATCACAAAGACATATGAGTTGACAGGCTCATTGCCCACTATACATTACCCCCCAGTGTGCAGGTAATGGTAGAAAAATCGGAGGATCTAAAGAGAAGACAGGGAAAATAAGAAAAGGATTCAAGCAGGATTAATGTGAATGTGTGGTTAGTAGTCAACACAAACTCATTGGGATGAAATGCTTTTTCCATGTTGTAACTCTGCATGACTATGATTTTATTCAATGTTTTTGAAAATTTATTGTATGGAAGGAGCTAGTTTAATGGGACAAAAAGTCATGATGCATTTTTGATATATTTACCCTTTTAACAATTAATCAAATTCTTGTATTTCTATAAATAAAAATGTTGGTTTTCTTCTGCCAACTTCTATTGACATCATGTCTCTTCTTTTGATTATGATTGGCTTATATCTGTATGGTTGTTAGTTTTCATTGTTCTGGGTTTGCTTGCACATTTCAAAGCAAATCTACTTAGCCATGAAGTCATTTTCAGCTGGTTATATGGATGTTGTCCTTGATATTTTCCTATTCATTTCTTACAGGTTATTCGTCCTTCCAATGCTAGTCCTTCCGTTTTACCTTTTCTAATGCCTCTCAAATCTTTTTTTCTGCTGAAATCTAGGTACAGTTCCAAGCTTCTTGTTTCCCTGCACATGTAGTACCAGAAATATTAAAGCTGATTTATCGCTACTCACAGGATTTAAACCAAAGTTGTATTCTCCATAATTCTCGCCTTTTCTGCTCAACCTGCAAGTAACTTTTGGACTTTCAACAACAGGGGCAGTTAATATTGAAACAACCTTCAAGTGGCATTGCTTCATTGGGTATTTACGATTTTTAAAAAAATCTGGGCATTGTATGTATTGCCTAACCCTATTGTCCTTGAGGAGGTTGCTGGTAAACTACCATTTTGAATAGTTGCAACTCTTCTAGTGAATGTACGTCCACAGTGTTGATGGGGAGGGTCTCTCTAGGTTTAGATCCAGTAGCAATACATTTCCAAATCTGGATGGTGTATCAGATGGAAACAAAGCTTCATTTACTTATATTACCATATGCCTGCTTCTCTTTTTGTAGTTGGTGGCAGGTGTTGTGGGCTTGTGAGAGGCTGATGGAGTTGTCTAGGTGTGCATTTCACAGATGGTACATGCTAGAGCTGCTGTGCGCTGCTGGTGGAGAAAATGAAAGTTCAGGGTGATTTATAACGTGCCACTCAAGTGATCTGTTTTGTCCTGAATAATATCAAGCTTCCTGAGAGTTATTGCAGCCACACTCATCCAAGCAATTGGAAGGTATTCCATCATGTTCCTGACTTCTACCTTGTAGATGGTGGAAAAAACCTTGGGATATCAAGAGGTGAGTCACTGTCCGCAGGATACTCAGCTTCTGTTGTCATTTCATTGAGTGGGTATTGAGAAAAATTGAAGTTGTGTTTTAATTATCATCAGATTTAAATAACAGTGCCACAAATTGTTGACAGGTGCATTAATCATTTTAATGAAATTTGTTAGAGTAGCAAAGTTTTGTTGGCGATTTTTTTTAAGCAGGTATGGAATTGTTTGAACTCGTACTTTATCAGGGAGCATTTATTTTTTGCAAAAATAGTCCTGGATAAAATCACTTCAGCAAACGACACTTCAACCTGGTGCTAATTGTTTTCTGGCTCCAAAGAAAAGCAGGTCTTTACAAAAGGGGGAAAAAATCTCTTTATTTCATCATATTGGATTCTTAATTCAGCTTCTTTTTATTTGCCCATATCACTTGATGCCGTTGCCAAACTGGAATCTGTTTATCATGCGTTTTAAAGCCTGTACTATAAAAAATGGGCCTCAGTGCTGAAATTGTTGGCCAGGCAGAGGTCACCAATGTTTGTTTGTTCATGCTTCCAATATGTTTGTATGTCACTTACATGTATTTGCTCATGTTAGTTGGTGGAATGAAGTCATTGCACATGTGTTGGTAGCTCACTGTGTCATTGTGTTTCTCTTTTTGTATTGCACTGCCAGTGTTAGAAGTAAGGAATACATGCATAAGCACATACAAATCAGGAACAAAGGTGGATATAATCAACAGAAAAAGCAATGTCTTTGAATTTATATATAACAATTAGTTAACAGTTCATTAGATTTCTGAAAGTCCTTCATCTCTTATTATTTTCCTCTTATGCATGGACTAATCCGAGTTGATTGCCAACATAGCATTATGAGAAACAAAATAAATCAGATAAAAAAAAACCTAAGAGAGAAAGTGATAACAATCATGCTGAAAGTGCATCACAAGGGATCAGGGGCAAAAGAAACCAGTTGGTCAGACGTAAATGTTAAATTACATTTTATTTTATCTTTAATATAATATATCCCAGCAGTCCTCTTGCAATATGCTTGCTAGTAACATGCTGGTAGAAATGTTTTGGCTTCTCGTTAAAGTTAACAGTCATTCCATCTTTCTATTTCCTCTTAATTATTTTTATTTACAGAAACTGATTCAGGTTTAATATCATTGTTATATGTCATGAATTTTGTTTTGTGGTAGCAGTACAGTGCAATACACAAAATGAAACTGAAAATTACAGTCATATAACCAGTACACTACAAAAGTTGTAAGCTCATATATGTAGCCAGGGTGCCTAAGACTTCTGCACAGTATTGTATTTGTCAATGAGGAGCAGAGATCAAGTTTGTAAATCTGGCGAGAGTAAAGGATGTTGAGAATGGCAAAGGTAGAGCGTCATGTGAGGGGTGTGAGACAGGTGGCAGAGAAGGAATACTGGGGTAGAGTGTGGTGTGGGTGAAGACGCACCTGGCCCTGAGACTCTAGGCAAGATCATTTGATTGCAAACTACTAGTTTATTGATCATTATGGAAAATTTCTGTTGTGCTGCCCATTCCCTTTCCTCTCCCTTCCCCTTTTGCCAACCATGACTCTCCTGTTCCTCCTCTCTTCCCACTCTCCATCTACAATAAAGACCCATAACAGAACCAGCTTTATCTTCACTCATATGTTTCATGATTTTTTTGTGGCAGCAGTACAGTACATGAAAGCCTCTGTTAGTATCGATAGATCACGGATTTGCGCCTTGGAAAGTTTCCAGGGCACAAGCCTGGGCAAGGTTTTTTTTATGGAAGACCAGCAGTTGCCCAAGCTGCAAGTCTCCCCTCTCCACGCCACCGATGTTGTCCAAGGGAAGGGGATTAGGACCCATACAGCTTGGCACCGGTGTCGTCGCAGAGCAATGTGTGGTTAAGTGCCTTGCTCAAGGACACACATCCAGCCTCAGCCAAGGCTCGAACTAACGACGTTCAGATAACTAGATGAATGCCTTAACCACTTGGCCATGTGCCAGCACAGTACAGGACAATACATACAATCACTACAGTACTCTGCAAAAGTTTTATGCTCCCTCGCTGTATATATGTGTCGAAGACTTTTTCACAGTACTGTATACTGCATATATAAAAGTTGGCATTGACTGGATGATAGGGGTCCTTATTGACTGCCTTTTTGAGGTATTACCTTTTGACGGTACACTGGATGCTGCAGAGGTGAGTGCCCATGATTGAGCTGACAGAGTTTACAACTTTCTGCAGCTTTTACCGATCTCCATACCAAATAGTGATACAATCAGTTCGAATGTTCTCCACAGTATATCTGTAAAATAATTGCCAGGGTCTTTCAGAACGTACCAAATCTCCTCAAACGCCAAATGAAATATAGCCACTGACGTGCCTTTTTTAAGTGCATCAAATGTTGCACCCAGGATAGATCTTCAGAGATGTTGACAGCCAGAAACTTAAAACTGTTCACCCTTTTCACTGTTAATACTTCAGCAATAAATAGAACTTAGCTTTCCCCGATTGCATTCAATACATAAAAGGTGCGATCCTCTTACCCACAATCCCCCTCTCCCCGTGTGCATGCCAATAACAGGGAAAGTGTGCATCCTAACCAAATGCATATACAGCCCATATGAACAGAACTCAACAATCTCCCTTCCTTTTCATGTATATTGAATAAAAATTAAAAGGCAATTCAAATATCTGTTAGGATGTGGGAAGACTTAACCCTTGATGTTGATACAGTTCTTAAGGTAGCAAACCCCTTCACTGAATGCCTTCAGCAGCACAAGAGCTGGTGCTCCCTCCTTTGTGAGACAGTCAACCAGTTGGTCCTCTGTAGTTGACCAGAGCATGACAGGAAGTTTCTGTGCTTGGACAAGCTCCTTGAAGCTGCTTATCTCTTGATGAAGCTTCTCCTCTGCAAATGACTTGGTGGATGTGATAACATCAGCTAACGAGTCTGTGACACAAGTCATTTGTAAAATGTTCTTCTTTGGGTCACCATGGACAAGCTCAGAATAGAGATCAAAAAAGGCCAGATAAACAGCATTGTCAAGATCTTCAGGCATTACAAATGCTTCTCCTGCCAATGTACTCCACACAACTCTTCGGATCTTTTTTGATTGCCAACAGAGAGGTGAGAATTTTCCCCCTTCTCCCATCAGTACAATAAAGTGCCCCCCTGGAGTGTCTCCATCAGCGAGATTTCCAACTGAGGCATCACTGAAGACAATGAGTCTCAGAGAACCACCTTTCCCAAGCTGTTGAAACTTCAAGGCTACTTTTGCTGATTAAATTGTGCACGCTAACTTGCTTGCCTCATGTAATGTTTGCACTGTGGCATTTATTGTGCTGGTTGCCAGGCATCAAACATGATGTCAAGTGTCACGTTCCTTGTGTCTAACCCAGGCATGGGCAAACTATGGCCCGCGGGCCATATGCGGCCCGTTAAGCTTTTTAATCCGGCCCGCAGAACTTGATGAAATTATATTAATAAACCTTGTTAACGTTTTTCCCCCGCAATTCTGGCGTTTTCCCAATAGATGACGCACTCTATATACATTGACCTTTGTTGAGGTGCAGTGTATTACTCCACATTTGGGCTTTACTTTGTGACCTTGTGACGACCCCTTTCCTGGCACATCCGAACCGGCTCACAATTAGCCAGTGTTCCAGCTAAGAGAGATCGCCTGCGGGGATTTGCGAGTACAGAGCTCCGCATACCGGCGCGCTCTCCCTGCTTTGTCATTGTGCAGGTCGTTGTTGAGTTTTGGCACAGGGGACAATTGAATAAGAAGGAGCAGGACAAGTAGACCTGCATCTCCTACCGTTTTTGAAATAAAGACAGTCAGGAGGAGAGTGATGATGATAATATCTTGAAGGATAACAGAATTTTCAGTGCTTTAAAATAATAACTGTTACTATTAAAAAAAGCTATATTTTATTCATTTAATTTTCAGCATTTTAAAAGTCATTTCAATAAATAGCTAAATACCATGGGTCTTCAAAGACAGATATTTTGTTGTAATGCATTTGTTCATTTTCAATTGAAATTAAAGCACATGTTTTCTGCATATCCCATGATATTTTATTTTCTCTTATGAGGTGTATTACCAAAACACTCCGTCCATCTGCTCCTAGTCCGGACCCCCTGTCAAATTTTAGAACCCTTTGTGGCCCTCAAGTCAAAAAGTTTGCCCACCCCTGGTCTAACCTGAAAGGCTAACTTTAGCTAAGGGATGACTATCATGGCAACATTTTGTGATTTTCCCCATATGAAGCCACCTACATGACAGGTATGTACTCCAATCACATGGTATTCTGAAACTTGCCAGTAAAAAAACAGCTGGATCTACTTGTGACATCTTTCCACTTGATTTCAACATTATTTCCTTGGCCTGTTTATACCAGAAGAGTAATACTTTTGCAAGACCATACACACTGTTTTTGAGTTTCCAGTGTTCCTTCACTTTGGGCTTCAGCCAGTGATTGAATATAAGTACCACGTGACAGCTCCATTCCCTGTTTGAATGCAGATTTTATTTCCATAGAATAGGAGTTCACTGAGAGAAGTAGTTGGAAAGACTCGAATGCATATATTGGTAAGTCTTTTCGGAGTTCTCCTATGTTCAGTTCTTCAATGACTCTAGCTACCAGGCATGCTTTTGGTGTAATTCCTTTTGGGATTTCTTTCAGCGTGTACAACTCTCCATTATTCCCCTAACTACTGATTAAATCCTGTTTTGCAGACTCAAGTGATATCTCCTTAGTTACTAGGACATTTTCATCTTGACATTTTTCAGATGGTCCAGCCTGATCTATACTTGACTCAAATTGAAGTCTGTCTGTACATGACATGCAGACTGACACTGCAGTGCCAGCAACCAGAACAAGTGACTTGTTCCAGGTAGTTCAAGTTGTATCAACTTTTGTTTCTCCCAATGGCTTTACCTGCTCAAGATACCAGTGTCTTGGTCTACAAATCTCACAGTTTGTCCTGTTTTAAGACTGTAAGTTCCATGCTGTCTTTGCATTTGTGATGATTTCAAGTTCATTGAGTCCCCAGTTGCATCCTCTTCACCACTCACTGTGCTACTGTTAAGCATCTGCACTGGGTCTTCAGCTACACTCTCCTCAGCACGGCCTGTGCTCTATGACAGTATATCAGGTAAATGCTCTTTGTTTTTTCCTGTCATTCTCCATGGAGTTCTGATCATCTTCATTTTGTGCTTTACACAGTCTGGAATGATGCAATCTCACATGTATACCTCCATTGTGAATATCACAAATCTATCCTGAACTATGACAACTTCAGGGCCTTTCCATTCTGCGCAATCTGCTCTTTAGTAATACACTTTGTTACCGTCTCATTTTTCTCATCTGTAGGAAGGAGCTGTGCCCTCGGTGCTCTTCAAATTCTCTCCAAAACTCTGCTTCAATGAAAGTTTTCCTTGATGCATGTAGTGCTGAAATAAGTTTCCAAACCGATTCACTCCTTGTGATGTCCTCTAGAGCAGGTGACCTGTCAACCAGTACCACTACCGAAGGAAGGTTTAGATCCTGGTCAAACACAAGATGATACAGGCTATAGCCATTCATTGTGCATGGTATCCATCAGCATAAGGACCCAGTCCAGGGCTGGGTTACAATCACAGTCATTGCTTTTCTTTATCTTTAAAATTATTTCAGAAAGCATTTGATTACCTAGTCTCCGCTGAGGCTACCCTGGGTGATTAATTGGAACTTTAAAACTAGGCTCTGGCTGGTAACGGGTTAAACGGGCTGACTGTGGGAAAGCAGTCCAGCTACCAGACACATCCTGCCTGGAGGCTATTAGCATTTTTTTAAATAAAGGTGAGTGTATTTAGCTGTGGGAGAATAAATAAAGGCAAACTGAAGTTTTAAGAAAAAGAAAGCATTTGATTGTGTCACTCCAGAAGTCCATTATTCCAAGGTCTGTAAGCCATTGTTGTCTTTATTTCAATGTTAAGGTTTTCTGCCCTTTCTCTGAATTCATCATTATTAAATTTGCCACCATTATCACTGAATACTTTCAGAGGTGGGCCATGCACCATCCAGGGATGGATCAAGTTTTTTATTACCTCTGATGGTCTCTTCGTATTTAGACTGCTACTGGCATTGAAACGTGTAAACTCATCAATGATGTAGAGATACACTACCTTGCACTAGTTCACGTAGGTCTATTGCTACTGTTTCATTGTACGCAGTAGCTAGTGGCAAACCAACCACCGGCTTGTGGTTGAGCTTTCCAAACTTCTGGCATGCCTCACAACTGCAAGCTATCTGCTTTAGATTGGAAAAATAGTCTGCATCTTTATTTCCTGAACTCCGGTGCAGTTTCTGAAGTCTACCACAATCAGTCGAAGCGTGTCCAAAACACTTGTGAAGTTTGAGCAAAACTTTGCATTTCTCATCTGTGATACAATCTGTCTACCACCAGATCTGAGTACTTTGTAACTGGGTGTATCTGTGTTCGCCAGTTTATACAATTCATTCAGGTTTAGTTCACACACATTGCACCATCAATAACTCACTCTGAGACATGAAGGCGAGATATCGGCTTTTATTGACTGGAAGAAGGAACAAGCAGTGAGTGACCACCATACTACATCCTGGAGACTGAGAGGCCGGGCTCAGGCCTCAATCGCCTTTATACAAGGGTCTGTGGGAGGAGCCACAGGAGCAGTCAGCAGGGGGCGTGTCCAGACAGGTATATGTAGATCACCACACACACATAGCTTTCAAGCCATTTTTCTCTACACACTGTGCCATGTGCATGCTGGATCATTAACAGCAGATCCTAGAGATTCTAGCATAAAAATCTCTCCATCAGATGTCTCTGCATTAATAAGTGATTCTTTTGCAAACAAGGATATGGCACTCTTCTACAACTTCAGTCAGCCTCACTTGTTTGATTTTGTGTAGTCAGTTTCTTGCATCTTGACAAAATGCACATTTCGATCTCCTGCTGCGCTTGTTTAGTGGATTTGTGCCAGGTAATGTTACCCTCATCTGGTCACTCTGAGACCCACACTAGCTACACCCTCTCTTCAGCTCAATGAAGTGTGCCATTTCCTGACTCAAACTAACTCTGACTTCTGTTTTAATGGCCTTTTCTCCAAAAATCCCCTTCGGTGTCAATTTCATAGATGCAAATATAAGTTCTTCACATGCAGTTAATGCCAGCTGTCAGTCCTTCATGTCTAGATATGTGGTATTCAAAAAGCTAATACATCATCAAGAAATTCAATTTTGTATTTACATATGCAACTGCATTTCTGTTCAAAATCAATAATATAACCAACTAAATTTTTAGAACTGTCTCTGAAAATTTTGTTGAAGTCTGAATATGCCTCATAAATCCAATCTGTTTCTTCCTTCAGAAAAACAGCATCAAGGTGTATTTATTAGCATATTTATACCATCATCTTTGTTTGAGTCTTCCACTGAAATTCCCATCATGGTCTCTCTTGCTCTTCCCGAAAGCAACTGCACAACTGCAGGGCCTGCTTCTTCTTCTTAAGCTCTGTAACACGAGTCCTTATTCCAATTTCATTTTTTTTCAGCTGTTGCAAGGCTTGCTCTTATCAAATAGCAGTGGGATCCTATAATTGGAAACCATCCTCTGCTACCACTGTTAATGCTTAAATGACAAAGACAAGGTTTCATTTTGTTTAAGCAACTTTACTTTCTCTGACTGCATTCATCACATAAAGGCTGCTATCTTCTTACCCACAACCCCCCTCTCCTGTCATGTGCATGTCCATAACAGGACAAGTGCACATCACAACTAAGTGCTGAAATAGCCCAAATTGACAGAATTCAGCATTCGCTGTTGATGCCTCGAAGAGAACTGGCATGTGTTCTCTCGACTTCTCCTTTGTGAAGTCCACCATGAAACCCTTGGCTTTACTGACATTGAGTGCATGGTTGTTGTTGCAACATCATTCAACCAGCTGACCTATCTCACTCCCATACACCTCCTCATCTCATCTGAGATTCCGCCAACAACCGTTGTATCATTGTCAAATTTATAGACGGTTTTCTCAGATTATTGTATCTAGCCTGTTTTTTTCTTGAAGAATTTACCTGAGGTGATTTATTCACCCACACTTTCATTGCTTTGTCAGTCTCCTCCTTTCACTTTTCCATTCCAAGAAATATGCATTGAGTATTGTTAAAAGAGTATTATTAAAAGAATTGTAATAATACAATTCTAAGTATTATTAAAAGTATTAATACTTCTAAGTATTATTAAAAGTATTGTTAAAAGATGATGTATTATTACTCAAATGTCACTCAAAATCCAACCCAATAAACATGTTAGGTTTAGTATAACAGCAGGATATACAACTGAAGAACTGGCATCCATTTTGTTATGACATTGCTCACCAAAAGAACTAAGCATGGATAACTGTCTTTATTTTCATCTATCCTTATCTAAATGATTTAGATAAGTAAACTGTGTAAAGCATATACTTATTTTATCATATCATCCAGCATCCCTGAGAATTGAAGCACTATTAACCATGTGTTATAGAGGTATTCAAATATAACAATGAAGCTTGGATTAGCAAATGATTTGATAAACTGCAAAATGATGCTTAGTTCTGCATAGGTTATATCCCACTGTTTTAATAAGGCTTAGAATGTGCTTAAGCTTAGTTCAGCCAAGTCCTGAGAGGACAGTAGAAGAGAAGCATTGAAGATGGGAATTAAATATATCTCATGTTATAGATAAAATAAAATCATGAAAATAACAGGATAGAGTTATTATATAAATCCTATCCTACAAATCTGACTTTTGGAAATGGTTGTTGGAGTAACAGTAGAAATGTGCATCGTAAAGGGTTGTCTTGTTTAATAGAAATGAGAATGCAATGACTTGATTTCTGCAGAAGGTATAGAAGGAAAAACATCAAAGTTAGGTGATTGACTGTATTCCTGAAGTTCATCCAGTAGAAACTGAATTGCCTTGAATTACATAAAAGTTTGACGTCTTATTCAAAATAAGAAGTGGATGCAATGCCAACAACATTACTTCATTTGTAAACATTGAAGGATTTTTTAAAAAATCTATGAAGAGATTAAATCTGTAAATAGTGCAAAACCTTGAATCACTTTCTTTTAATAAGGTGAAAATGATAAATTGAATGTAATGGAACGAATCATTTGGATTTTCACATATATGCACATACATAAATATATAGTCACATGTATCGAAGCACACAATTCTGTGTCACATTATATTGATGTGTGTATATATATATATATATATATATGTTGTGCACATCCAGGAAACCCCACTCACTCATGCATTGCAATCATTTACACACTTTAATTCAATAATGTAGACTGTGAAAAGACAAGTGCAATTCAGTTAAATTTTTAAGTACATTACCAATTACCTGCTTCAGCTGGCTTTCACTAGAATCCTTTATAATTCTGAACACATTTATTTATGTCATGGTTCCGGTTGGCCATTCCCCTTTAACACTACTTTCTCCCCGATTATGTCCCAATTTCAGTCAATTGCTACTAGTTACCCAATTACCGTATATCTGGCTCTCATCAGAGACTGGGAAATAAATACGATGGTGACTCTATCAGAGGTTGCCAGTTCGTTGGTCAATTCTCGTGTGATTCTTCATTCCCTGTTCTGATTAGAACCGGTAGTTCTAAGTTCCACTCCAGTTTCTGGAGAGTCCCCGTGAATCCCGTGTCCTTGTCAAGATTCCTCTGGTTTCCTGCTCTACGTTCAGGTCTACGTCAGCCTCCCCAACTGAGTCGACGTGCCAGTGTCCTGCATTTGGGTTCTCCTCCGTCACCCCCGTATAATAATTTATCCATTGCATATCCCATCACAACAATGACATGGTTGTAAACACCAACAATCTCTTCATTCAAGCACAGTATCCCATCCAATGAGAGCTTTTCTTACAGTCTTTATCGGAATCTAAGGCAGATTAAAAGATGAAAAGGCTGGAATAGCTACCTCACAGTGAAAGTCAGCATAATTAATGGTCGAACATTTTCTTTACATTCTGAAGCTGAACGTGAAAGTTGCCAAAAGTCCACAGTGAAACACAATGAGCTAAGGAAACTTGGTGAAACTTGATGAGTTTTAACAGACCACATTAGTTCTTGTCTAATACATTTCAATTCTCTGCAATGCACAATATTCTGTAAGGCTGATGATCTTTTTTTTAATATAGCATTGTCAATGCATAGTTTGAACTTTCTACAGTACATGCATTGAGATATGCTCTTTCACACCCTGGTAGTCAGTGATTTTGAAGATCGTAGGAGCATGATAATGAAAGCAATTTTTTCCTTCCTCTCTGCTGGTTGCTGCAATAAAACTTCTATCTATCTTCATCCGAGCATGGCATGTCAATCCTAATAGCAGTTCCACCAAATGGATGATTATTTCCCCAGTGATGCAAACGCCCACATTAAAAGCTGCCAATAAAAGGCTTCCAAATTCTGACTTCTGCACCAAAAAGTATCAGCATCTCTCCTAATGTCTCCATGCTATAAAGTTGTTGACCCCTTCAAAACTTTTATCAGTTTCTACTGCAGAGGGGTATATCCAATTGTATGGTGTCATTTATACACTGGGCAGCACACAAAGGAGCAAAATGATTTGCTAAAGGAAGCACGATTGGAGTAGGACCATAATGTAGTACACTTCTAGCAATCACTGCAAATCACTACACCAATTCTAATTTGTCTTTCAACTAATTGAGACCTAATCTCACACGAAATCCCCACCAAAAGACAAATATTTTCAATCTAACAATTCATCCTTTTGATCCAGTAAATAGAGGTGATCCAAGCACCATTTATTTTGAAACAATAAGTAATTCTATGATCTATCCAGTCCATTCCACTTTAAGCCAAAGATTATGAGTGTGTAAATAGGGAAACCATGGACTGAATCTAGTACAGGACTAACAACATTTCCCAAATTGCTGAGAAGCCTTCTTCATGGCTAATGCTTGCCCACCTGTGCACCCCAAGGATGGATCCAGTAAAACAATATTTTTACTTTAATTTTCACAAGCCTGCCTTGAGTTGAGCATATTCTCACAGGTTAAGTGAATTGCTGTTCCCTTGGTTACTGTCGGAGTCAGACTTGATCAGCTATTGGCAGAGTTTTAGTTTCCTAGCTACAAAATACAGCTTCCAGTAGACTAAGTATTGTAGTCACAGTCACTTTGAGAAATTCAAAATATTGAAAAATGCTGAAACACTAATATTATATGAGCAGCGACAGATTTACATAGATTAGTATTTTTTTTGTAAAATGAAACATAAAACAAATGAGATGGTATAAAGGGCACCATAAAATAGGAAAACTTAACCCCCATTCCCACCCCATGAAAAAATAAATACATGTCTGGTTTATTTAATCAAATCTGCCTCCCAGTAATTTGCTTCATTAGTCTTTTGTCATGTTCTAATCTCTTAATGCTGGAGCAAATTGAGTATGGAAATTGCAGGCTTGCGATAATCACTAAGTACTGCATTATATTCAGTGGAAATATCGTGCAAGATGTAGTTAACATTAACACTTAGAGGATGGTTCCAAGAAAGTCACTTCATTTTCACTTTGGTTAATGGATTATTACAAAAAACATGCCGTGTCCTCAGTGTGCAACTTGATTGATCTAAATAGAATGGAAACAAAATTGTAATGCTTCATCACAAAGAAAGCAAAGTAATTTCAAGGTGCAAATTAACCGTAACTTTACTATTGAGTGTATTAAGGATATGGAATCGGAAAAGAACCAGAGAAGGGATTGCAGATTCTGACCTGTGCTGCTCTCTGTGGTACTTATGATTGGCCTAGTAAATTTGCTCAATTTATTGCTATTTACAATGAAATACAGTTAAAAATTCTGATCCTGGAAATCAAAAATAAAGACAGAAAATTTTGAAAATAGTCAACAGGTCAGGAAGTAACTGTGAGAAGAGGAACAGAATTAATATTTCAGATCACAAACTCTTCAAAAGACTAAATGTAACTTGCGTTTTTGAGCTTCATTTCATTAGGAGAAACTATATCTTTCATCATAGAACTATTTAAATGCAGAAGGAGTCTTTTCAGTTCTCAATTTAGGGCTGGCTCTTTGTAGATTGGAACAGTATCTCCCTGCTAATTTTATCCAGATCCAGAGTGATTTTCTGAAATCTCCTGATATACTTCTCTGATCCATGGAGAATAACAGAAGTTTCTGTAATACATCTTTGCACTTACTTGTAACCCTGCTATTCTAAAAGTACTTTAGTGCATCTTTTCTCCAATCTCTCTTGGGTCTTTACTTCTTTTTTATTAAAAACTAATTTATGCAGTATCAAGTTGTGGGTTAATCAGATTTTTAAAAAATTGTGCTTTCTTAATCTGGTCTTCCACTTTGAAGGTCTTGCACATAAACAGACCCAAATCTTTATATCTCCTTTTGAAATATATCATACGATTTAGGTGATATTTGCTCCTCATTCTTCCATCCAGTATATACTGTATTATCCTGTATATTTTTGCACCATGTTTCACCTGGTCTAAGATAACCTTTTCCCTGATGTATAAAATTACTATTGCAATGTATTAATGACATTCTCAATGTTTAGCACACTCTTAAACTGTATCAACCATACATTTCAGATTTCTTCACTGCACACCCATGACTATGTCATTAAGTACAATAAAAAATGTCCTAGCAGTAACAGCTGCAGAGCATCACTACTTATCCCCCTCCCTGGATGAAAAACAACTACTTCAAAAGCAGCCATTTTTAAACACAAAAAAATCTTAACAGTATTCTTTAACACGTGGCAGATTTTAAGCATTTGATTGACAGGGAAGTAGGGAAATACAAAATTTGAAGTTCATTGTATTTAAATTCCAGATTTTATATGTATTGCACCTAGTGTCTGCATATTTAAAACAGTTATAAAGTGGCAGCTAAAGTGCAGGAGAGAAAACTAGTCAGATTGGCAGGAGGTAACAGTTGACACCAAAAGAGTAAACACGTAAGAATGAGGAGAGAGAGTACCCATTAGCCACCCCTCAAGCCTGTTTTGCCATTCAGTAAGATAAAGGTTGATCAGATAATCACTGGTCTCAACTTCACTTTCCTGCTTGATCCAAATTATCTATGATTTCAGTATTATCCAAGAATTGATTGGTGTCAGATTTGAATGTACTTGTCAGCATTTATACAAAGATTTGATCGATTTAATTCCACAGAAGTCCTGGTTTACAGTGATGTTATCAAACTAAGGAGGAAGTAACGTTCTGTTATCAGCTCTGGCCAATCCTGTATAGCTCTGGTGAATGTCTATGGGTTCCAGTGGGGCAACACAGTCATCCCCAAGTCTTCCCATTTGGAGGCTGGGAAATCTGTCTGTTGAACCTGAGTATGGTAAACCTCAGTTAAGCATCTAGCTATAGCAGCCTTGACTGTAATCAATCCCTCAGTATTTTCGGGAACAAACATTTGTAACGGTATTGGGTTTGCTGCCCACAAAGTTCTGAACTCAAACATCGTAAGTCCTATTTGAAAATAGATAGCTATGGGTATGCTCAGTAAAGGGAGGTTATACAGTAGCCATATCCTCTTAAAAAGTTAGATCATTTCCTTGTGTATCTTCCATGGTGAGTATAGCTGCTGATGCCCACAATTTGAGTGGTGGGTCCCCCCCACTCCAAAGGAGGAAATACATCTAACAAAGTACCAAAGGAGGTACTGAAGAACCAAAATCCTGAAGACAACTCTCAGCCTGAAACACCAACTATTTGTTCATTTCAATGGATGCTGCCTAACCTGCAAAGTTCCTCCAGGATTCTGTGCATTTTATATTATTTTTAATGATATATGCACTTATTTTTAATGATATGTGCTTAAAGCCAGACAAAGTTCTTAAAACACCTTTAAAACTCACATAGGTTTTCAATTTCAGAAGTATTCCAAATTACAAACAATTCTTAAAACACAAAATAATTCCAAAACACAGGTACTTTTCACCATAAGCTAAAAAGATATACCAATGAGGTGCAGATGGACGAGACCAATGAGGTGCAGTCTCTCTCAGAATTCAAAGGTGGAGAAATGGATTGTAGTCATCCTGTTGTCATCCTGTCATTCTTCTTGCTCTTCCATGACCATTCCTAACAAGCCTGACTGCTCTCAAACATTTTTCAGATTCATTTTCACACAGATAGCTTCTGGGTCAGAGGTCCCAGACACCCAAAATTAATGCTGTGACGACTGATTCCCTGAGTACAAATACCTTCCAACTATCAATAGATCTGCTATTTGATATGCTAAGTGACTGTATCAATTTGACTGTAAACTTTCTTGAACTAAGAAAATTGGCCAGAGTTGTTTGGTCTGATATAGGCGAATTAACATAATGCCATTGTTTTACGCTGCATCTCTTGACCAGTCAGCTCCATGCTGTGGGCCAACACCCATGCTCTTTGTTTGCAAAGCTGCTTTTTAACTTCAGAATGATTATTGCTTGCCTATTATATTAAGAACTGAAGACTAGCTCCCATTTACAACAAGAGGCTGAACAAAGAAAATTGGATGAAAGTAACTTATTCAAAAACAACTTTGATCTCTAGAAGTGTCTGCTGTGGTGTTAGAAAGCTGACCTTGGCAAAAAGGCTTCTAGACCTGAACAGTGAATATCCATCACACAATCACCAACTTCTGGGAAAAATTCTTCTCATCTCATCTCATCCCATATGGGTGAATTTTCATCATAAGACCATGCAAACAAAAGTCGGGAATATTTTGAAAAGAAAGGAAAGTAAATGTTTATTTTAACTATCCACACCCTCAGTTTTATTTGTAAAAATTGGCAACTTAATATGCTTAATCTATCTCTCCTGTCAATTTTGTCAGACTCAGTGCATTCCTAAATTCAGAGGAAGATTTCATAAACTATAAGTTGGGAAACCTGTGGAAGTTTGAACTGCCCAGTCATTTTGACCATAGAAGTCCACAGCAGACATACACTAGGACTGCAGCATTCACGTGGGAATTATTTCAGATTTATGTGGGTGATTCACCTCCTGAATTCTATATCTGAACATAGTGGTATCATTTCAATGATGTGATATAAAGGGAACCTAAGATCCTGAATGGGGTTAGATTTCAAACCAACAGGGAAAAGAGCCTGACCTAATTTTGAAAATAATTGTACCATCAGTGATGGGGAACTATGGTCTCCAGAGTTAGCAGAAAAAGAGCCATAGTTACAATAATAATGGGAGCTGTGAGCTTAGTAAACAGAATTCCAGTGAGTCAGAATACGTATTTAAATTAGGATGAACTACATTAGGGAAGGCTTGTGCAGAGGGTAAATATAGTTTCTATGGCATGAATGATATCTAAATCAATGTAATCTATGTGGATTTCTAATAGAACATAATGCAGCAGATATACAGTATTGGTGGACCAGTGTTGCAGTAAGCATCTTAAAGTAGCTGCTCATTGAAATCCAATCTCCCATTGGAGATGGGGACTGACTCATGTAAGGAGCATTGCAGCCCTTCTTACCACCTTCCATTTAGCTGATGATGTAGGGTAGAAAGTTAGTGTGTGCCAACTATGCGGTCTCTTTTCCTCTCCGGTCGCAGTGGACCAGGCAGGTGATAGGGATATTAGGATTACTTGCGTCCTTTGTTTCACGGAATCCTGGTAAAACACTTCCATACCAGATGCAGCGATTGAGATTCACGGGTTCACTATGCGTTATCAGAATAGAACTCTCAAGTCTCTCAAAGCAGAGGTGTTGGTGTATACCTCATGTTCAACTCCTCTTGTTGCACAAATATATCAGCATTGTCCCAACTCCACCCACCATTTTGGTAGTGGTGTACATTCCACCTCAGGCCAATGTCAAACAGGCTCTTGATGATCTGGGCAATGGGATTAAAATGCATGAAACAGCACACCCTGATGCCTTCTCCATCATTTTGGGGGATTATAACTGGACCAGCTTGCAAAAGTCACTACATAATTACCATCAACAAACCGCTTGTAGTACCATAGGAAACAACCCACTGGACCACTGTTACATCACCATCAAGAAGGTCTACCATGCGATTCCATGCCTACACTTCAGAAAGTCTGATTACCTGGCTGTACTTCAACTCCCTGAGTGTAGGCAAAGACTGGAGACTGTAGCACTAAGAAGGTACGGACAAGGAAAGCACAGGAGCACTTACAGGTCTACTTTGAATCAGTGGACTGGACTGTATTCAGGGATTCATCTTTGAATCTGGAAGAGTATGCCACAGTTGTTAGCGATTTCAGTAAAATCTGTGTGGATGAGAGTGTGTCTTTGAATACTTACTCTACATTCCCAAACCGAAAGCTGTAGATAAACCAGGGGGTTTGGCATCTACGGAGTACTGGATCAGTGGCATTGAAATCTGGTGATCCAGATCTGCAGAAGAAAGCTAGGTATGCCTTACAGAAGGTTACTTGAAGAGTGAAGAAACACTTCCCAGCACGATTGAAGGCGACATCGAATGCATGTCAACTCTAGCAGAGTTTCCAGGACATTGTTTCCTACAAAGCGAAAGGCACTAGCATGAATGGCAGTAATTTTTCACTACCAAATGAGCTCAATGTCTCCTATGCTCCTTTGAGAGGGAGAATCTCTGCAGCACCCAGTGAGTCTGTGATCTCAGATGCTAGGTTGTCTTTGAGGAGGGTGAACCCTCACAAGGCAGCAGACCCCAATGGTGTACCTAGTAAGGCTCTGAAAACTAACTGGCAGGAGAATTTAAGGACATTTCAACCCCTCACTGCTATGGTTGCAAGTTACCACCAGCTTCAAAAAGACAACAATTATACCAGTGCCTAAGAAGAGCAGTGTGAGCTGCCTTAATGACTCCCACCCTGTAGCACTCACACCTACGGTGATGAAACACTTTGAGAGGTAGGTCAAGGCTAAAATGAACTCCTGCTTCAGCAAGGACCTGGACCCACCACAATTTGCCTATCACCAAAATAGATCTAGAGCAGATACAATCTCAATAGGTCTTCACATAGCCTTAGATTACCTGGACAATGCAAACACCTATGTCAGGATGCTGTTTGTTGACTATAGCTCAGTGTTTAACATCATCATTCCTAAAGTCCTGATCAATAAGCAACAGAACTTGGGCCTTTTACCTCCCTCTACAATTGGATCCTCAGCTTCCTAACCAAAAGACCACAATTGGTGCAGATCGGTGATAATATCTCCTCCTCACTGACAGTGAACACCGATGCATCGCAGGGGTGTGTGCTTAGGCCACTGCTCTACTCCCTCTATACCCATGAGAGTGTGGTTGTGTTAGAGCTCAAATACCATCTATAAATTTGCTGATAATACAAGCTTAGTTGGTAGAATCTCAGATAGAGATGAGAAGACATACAGGAGTGAGATATACCAGCTAGTTGAGTGGTGTCACAGCAACAACCTTGCACTCAATGTCAGTAAGATGAAAGAGCTGATTGTAGACTTCAGGAAGGGTAAGATGAGGGAATATATACCAATCTTGAAGGAGGGATGAGAAGTGGAGAGAGTGAGCAATTTCAAGACACTGGGTGTTGGGATTTCTGAGGATCTAACCTGGTCCCGATATATTGAAGCAGCTATAAAGAAGACAAGAAAATGGCTATATTTCCCTAGATGTTTGAAGAGATTTGGTTTGTCTCCTAAAACACTCCAAAAAATTCTATAGATGTACATGGAAAGCATTCTGACAGGCTGCATCACTGTCTGGTATGGGGGAGAGACTGAACTACCATACAAGACTGAAAGGAGCTACAGAAATTTGTAAAATTGGTCAGCTCAATCTTGGTTACCAGCCTCTGTAGTACTCAAGACATCTTCAAGGAGTGGTGCCTCAGAAAGGCGACATCCATTATTAAGGATGCCCATCACCCAGATAATGCTGTCTTCTCATTGTTAACATCAGGTCAGAGGTACAGAATCCTGAACACACACTCTCAGTGATTCAGGAACAGCTTCTTCCCATCTGCCATATGCTTCTGAAATGGACATTGAACCCATGAGCACTACCTAACTTTTAAAAGATTATTTCTGTTTTTGTATTATATTTTAATATATTTAATATACATACATATATTTACTACCATTGATTTACTTATTCAATATTTTTTTCTTTCTATGCTATCATGTATTGCATTGTACAGCTTCTGCTAAGAAATTTCACGACACATGCCGGTGATAATAAACCTGATTCTGATCAGTCCCATGGAAATGGTAGACAGTGGGGAGGGGTGGGCACGGGGGAGGTGGTTGGTGGTTGTTGCAGTTAATGCTTTACTTAAGTATTTACCAGAGTGTTAATGTTTGGTGTCTGTTTAGTTTTGCCACTTTGAGTACTTTTTTCAGATAACTATTTGTAATCGAGTTTAGCTTGAAGGTTTTTTTAATGTTGTATTCTTGTAACTTATGGAGTGTGACTTAGATGTTTCGTTGAGTGTCCTCCTGTTTGTCTTATGAGTAAATATTTAACATGCTTACTTGCAATCAGTGTCTTCTGTCCAGGTTAGCGAATCTGTGAATTTGGTTCCCATAACATTTGGCATAGTCTGCAGGACTCAGTGATTGAACAGAAGATTTGTATGTTTAGAAGGAAAAATAAGAGAGAGAACCCTCTGTGTGAGTCGTGCTGTGTCTTGGATGGAACATGTGGGATTTAGGAGTCTTGCCAACCTACTGGTGGACTATAGGATGCTGGTAGACTGGTCAGACAAGTTGGATCCCTGGAGGTGAAAATCAGACACTACGTTGTGTCTATACTTAATAAGGCAGTGTTCCCCAAGATGAAAAGGAATTGGAGGGATGCTTTCTGGCTGCTGGCAGCCATTGTAAAGCACCAGCATGAGACAATTGGGCAGAAAGAGCAAGAGATGATAAATCTCAAAAATGAGGTGGAGGTGCTGCACCAATGCTGTATCACCATGAGGGAAGCTGTCTGATTGTCACAGACTCGGGCCAAGGAAACGGAAGACAAGGTGAAAGCCTGTCAACGAGTCAGGGTGGGTCCCCAATATCCCAATATTTACAGTGTTAGAAGAACTAGTGAAGCTAGAGGAGGTGGAAATGGAAAAGGAATCAAGGAAGGTTTGAATGTAGCAATCACAGGGACCACTTACGCGTTGGGGGTGGTGGGTGCAGATTGTGGTGTACGGACTGAGGAACAGGCAGTGGGTATTGGTACCAGGGGAACCAGGAATGATATATCTAAATACCCATTGACTATCTAGGAGAGAGTGAGCTTGTGTCTCCCTACATACTAGAAAGTCAAATTTGTGGATGCTTATACCTCCTCAATAGACCGAGTGATCGTCCTGCCTATAAGGGTCAGCCACAGTAAGAAGTGTATCACAGAGCCAGAAAGGTTCTGGATTATAGCCTTTCCCCTGTATGGCATGGCCATGCTGTCCCAGGAGGAACAGCAGATGAGAGAGTCATAGCTCTCAAGTGCTATTCAAATGATTGTTCTGCAGTATCAGATGGCCTTAGACTACCTGCTCACAAAGAAAGATGGCACCTGTGCTGTGACTGGTCGGGAGTGCTCCACCTACATCCATGATATGTCTGGGAACATGTATGATCCTATACAGCAGTCAGGTAAATAAGGTTAAAAAAAATAGAGGGCCAGATCCATAACTACTACATCCAGGAGGGCAGGGATACTCCTTGGGAAGATTGGGAATCTGGTGGACTCCTATAACACACTGGGTTGTAACTAGTGGGCTGATAATTCTGGATATTATTGTATTATGTTTTGTGTGTAGTATTATGGAGTGTCTGTGATTACATTAGCTTGCAGGGTGAGAATCACAGTGTTGTGGTTTTCGAGGGGTTAAATGTTGTAGTAAGTGTCTTACCTTTGCTGCTCATCAAAAGCCACTCCCGTGTGGCAGACGGAGATTGGCCAATGTAAGGAGCATTGTAGTCCCTCCCAATAGCTTCTGTTTATGCGAAGATATCATGGTGCCAGTAGGGTTTAAATCTAGCGCATGGTAACCATGCAGTCTCTTTCACTCTCAGGTAACTGTAAACCAGGTGGATGATAGGTTCTGCAGAAACTGTAGACAGTGGTGTGTGTGTGTGTGTGTGTGTGTGTGTTACAGTGCAGAAGGACTGGGCGCATACTTTAGTTAACAGTATTTCCACCATGTGAATATTTAGTATCTGTTTTGACCTGCCACTTCAGGCACTGCATTTAGATAAGTATCTGTAACAGAGTTTAGCTTGAAGGATTATTAATGTTTAGTATCATATTCTTGTAATTCAGGACGCTTAGATAAGTACTTGTTTGATTTAGATGGTTAGTTAAGTGTTTCACTATTTGTCTTGTGAATAAATGGTTCACGTGCTTACTCACAATCAGTGTCTCTGTTCCTCTAACCAAATCTGTTAATCTGCTTCCATGTAACAGCCTGTCACCTTCTGGAAATTCTGATGTAGCCTTTGTCATTCCCAGACTCCTCCCATACACACCACAACCAACAAATTGAATATACACTGTAAAGGGAAAACAGATTTCGGGTTATTAGCTGCTTTGTCATCAATTAGGAAAAGAGCAAGAAGCTTTCCTGATAATCTAAGCATAAGTTTCCTCCCAGCAAGCATCATCAATAATAAGCTTACTGTGATTGGTTGCTCAGACTACTGTTACTTGAGGAACTGTATCAGCCATCCTGAGAAATGAAATAGCAATCAGACAAGTAAGGCTGTTTATGTTGCGGTCCGTTAATTCACTGGATTTTCTCGTTTCTTGACAATGACTGGGGAAAGTAATAGTGGCAACCCTGTGGATTTTCTTCATTTCATTTCAAAATAATCCAATATATTTGGATTGCTTAGAAGCAAGCCAATGAGAAGTGAAATGTAACTTCAGTGCTTGCCATGAGAATGAAAATATTGACTTTGAAGCAAAATTTATTGAAATTCAAAATTATCCTTATAAATAAAGCTTGAATACTTAACAAGTATGCATCATTCTGTGCTATTAGTTATGTAAGTTTTGGTTAGATACCTTCAAGTTATCATACTAACAGCAAAATATACTTCTCTCCCATGCAATACTATTACAGATTTGCACCTGACCTTATTACTGGTCAACTTAAAAAGTCAGAAATTAGCAATTTGCTGAACTTACTCTATGTATTTTTCTTACTTAGACCTTTTTCATCTTTTTCAATTTGTCCATTTTTAGGGTCAGATTTGAGTATGCTTAAAAGCAGTGAATCCTGAACAAGTAATTATTGTAGTATTATTTTACAATAAACCTATTGGCTTTCATAGTAACTACACTGCTCCCACACTGTCTCCGGTATGGATGCCACCCCTTTCTCCTGACTTCTCTGTCTCCATTCTCAAGATAAGGCTTTCAACACCAGGATATCTGAAATGTCCTCTTTATTTTGAGGAAACATGGTTTCAATTTTACTGTGGTTGATGGAGCTTTCCTCACATCAGCACACAATATGCTGGAGAAAGTCAACAGGCCAGGCAGCATCTATAGAGGGGAATAAGCAGTCAGTAAGTTGGGCTGAAGAGACTCAGCCCAAAATGCCAACTGTTTATACTCCTCCACAAAAGCTGTTTGACTAGTTGAATTTCTCACCATTTTATGGGTGTTACTCAAGATTTCCAGCATCTGTTGAAACTCTTGTCAAGTCAAGTCAAGTCAAATCAAGTTTATTGTCATTTAACTATATATATCTGCGTAACGTATATAAACAGATAAAGCATATAGAAAAGAGACAACATTTCTCTGAACCAGGGTGTAAAGCACAGTAGTACATATAACACATTTAACACACAATAACTTATGGGAATAAAATCTGCCAATGAATCACACATAAGTAACAAACTAAAGTACATTAATATTAAATATTCTACTGGAACAGTTTAACCAGTGACACTTTGAAAATGATACGGCAGGGAGTTCAGAAGTCTAATAGCCTGGGGGTAGAAACTGTTTCTCATCCTGACTGTTCTTGCGTTTATGCATCTTAGTCTCCTGCTTGATGGTAGAAAGTCAAAGAGTATGCTGCGTGAGTGGGATCCTTAATAATGCTCAGGCCCTGCGTACGCAGCGCCCCTGATAAATGTCCCTGATGGGAAATAGGGAGACCCCTCAACTGTTCACACTGTCCTTTGTAGGAACTTCCAGTCCGATGCTTGGCTGCTTCCATTACAAGAGGGAGGCGCTTTTGTAAAATGTAGTTAAGATGGGGGAGGGGAGCCCCGCTTGCCTCAATCTTCTTAGGAAGTGGAGGCACGATTGTGTCTTCTTGTTCAGGGAGATGGTATAAAGGGACCAGGTGAGGTTATTCATGATGTGAACTCCCAGTAACTTGGTGCACTGAACTCTGTCTATCCAGGAGCCATGGATTCACCCAGGGGATGGTTCATTTGCATCTTCCTAAAGTCCATAATGATTTCCTTTGTCTTCTCCACGTTCAGGCTTAGGTTGCTCTTCTCACATCCACTCCAATTCCTCTCTGTACTCTTGTCTCATCATCGTTCTTGATGAGGTCAACCACTGTTGTGTCATCTGCAAACTTGATGACACAGTTTGAGCTGGATCCTGCGACCAGTCATGTATCAGCAGTGTCCACAGCAGCGGGCTGAGCACACAGCCTACGTCATATCTCCCTTTCTCAAACTTCACTTCCCTCCGGAACAAACAGGGACAGGTTTCCATAGATTTCCAGTCCTCAACTTTCACCCTACTAATCCTCACATCCAGCACATTATTTCTGTCAGCTGCGTCAAGATCCCACCACTACCCTGTTGACATTACGCAAGGAACTCTCCCTCTATTTATCCCTCCCCACCCACACCCTGCAATTTTTCTTGCAACTGCAGGGGTGCAAAACATGTTTATTGATTGATTTACTTGGAGTTATATTGAGCTGCACACTCCAGCAGCCCAACAATTTAACCCTAGTCTAATCATAGAACAATTCACAATGACCAGGTAACCTCTGTTCTCACTGGCATCCAGGAGCCAAAACAGACTTTCCAAGTGAGGAAGAGGTTAATGTGCACCTTCTCCAATCTTGTCTATTGCATTTAATGCTCCTAATGTGGCCTTCTCTCCATTGGCAAGAACAAGAACAGACTGTCCGATCATTTTGCAGAATATCTATGCCCTGTCCACAATGTGCTTCCCAAGCTACAAAGTGCATGTCATTTAATTTCCTTTTTCCATTCCCACATTGACCTGTCCAGCCACTGCCAGAGTAACGGTGCTTAACACAAACAAAAGGAAAAAAATGCCTCATATTCCACAAAGGCATAAGAAATGAGTTTTTCAATTTCAGGTAAACCTCCCCTCCAGTGTGTTTCCCCCTTTCCCCTCCTCTCCTCCTCTCTTTCTGGTTCTCCTCTAGTCCTCCCATTTCTGTCCTCTTTCCTACTCCAACTCCAGCTACCATCACCTCCTACATGCAGATTTCAACAAGAGTTTTCACCCCCATCACCCCAACCCTCTCCACTGCTGTCCCATCATATTTTGGTTCTATCTGCCATTCACTACTAATTTTCCCCATAATCAGCTCACCTGCTTATCATTAGTCTTGGCATTCCTGCATAACACCCTCCAGCAGCATTCTCCAGCTTCAATCTTTCTTCCCTCACCTCACTCCATCTGACTCTCCTGCCTTTTCACAGCCTTCATGCATTGTCCACTTGTCACTATCTCCTATCTCCACCCCTTCCCTCCCTTTCCTAACTCAACCTACCCATCATCCTCGATCCTCAGTCCACCGATCACCTTAGGCTCTTATCTCATCACTCCCCTCTCCTCTTTACACACTTTCACCACCTTCTGTCCCATTGCAGGATTTCAACCAAATATGATTACCTCCTCCCTCCCCCACACAGATGCTGCTTGATTCACTGAGTCCTTCTAGCAGACTCTATTTTACAGCATCTCCAGTCTCATGTGTCTCTGAATTCAATGAAACTGCCTGTATCATATCCAATGGCAGATATAAATTAATACTATTTTATATCACTTACTTTATGGTATGATATTAACTTAATATTACCCTGAAGTTTTATTGCAGTCTCAGTTCTACTTGTAACACTGCTCCTCAGTGGTTTTATTTCTTTTTACAAGCTAGCAGTTGATCATTCCAAGAAAGAACAAAAGCAATGAAACAGTTAACTTTAACTACTGCCCAAGCAGGTTCCTGTACTTCCCTCAGCTAATGGAATCTCATAAGGGGCAATATTACAACTTTGTAGTTGCAGCAGAATGTTATTTATTTAAGCACTCAGAAAATCATGAACAAAATTCCAAGGTGAACAATCAGCAGGTGAAAATTTCCTCTCTCAGTGTACAGTTAGAAAATTATCCCTGTGAAATTTTTAGAAAAAAATAATTTTACAAATTTTTTCAGTTGATTCTTCAAAAACATGCTAAACATACAGTACATCACAAATAACAAGTTTTTTTTTGTTAGAAGGCTCTAATAATAAATGTTTATTCAAAATAGGCAGAACTAAAAAGCTAAGGGAATGATCAAATACATTTTATCAAGAAACTATATTAAAGTCTATTCATGGAGCTATGAAAATGAAGAAAACAGAGATGTTTATTGAAATTGTATAATTAACAATAAAAACAGATGGTTTCATTCTGTTCATTTCCATTTGCTGCCAATTTTATTGACATTTGCTGAGATAATCTTTCTTTTTGTTGTTAAAGTTAATAATGAAAATGCCTATGAAAGGCAATGTTAGTTTGACACAAATACTTGCTGGTGGTGATGCTGGTACATTTCTATTGCCAAGCAACCAGGATTGTCCAAGAATAGATATTATGACAAACACTGCATCATCTTCTCCTTTCATCTCATGTCTAAAGTTTTCTGCAGTCCTTGCCATTAACCCCTTTTGTCACCTAAAGAAATCCAAGCCAAGTGAATTCTGACACATGTTCAAATAAGGAGCTGTCAAACACAGTCTGAGTGCATTCAAACACAATTCATTCTAAACTTAGGTCTCAACAGATGCTCAGGACTTTTGGAATCACCCAAACCAGTTCAGCAGCTGTTCTGTCATCAAGATATACCTTTGAATAAGTGCTAACATTTCTTCTGTGGGGCAGGAAGAGCAACATCTTAGCTTGGAGATCCCATGAGGAAGTTGTTGTTGCCCCTACTTTTCCATTTTACACAATCCTCTCAGAGCTCAGCTATCTGCAAGTTGGAAGGTCATACAGGGCGAGTCAATTCTTTCCATTACTGTCCATAATGAGGAGCAGATGATCCATTCTTTTGTGTTTATTGTGACCTTAAGTTAAAAACTTATCTGGTTTAGAAATACAACTACAGAACTTGAAACCCATTATTCCTATCACAATTTGTGCTCAATTCACATAAAGGGTTTGAAGCTTTATGCAATTTGAAAGCTTTTTATCTAAAGCAAAATTTATTATTTTTACATCTAGATAGGAGTAGTTTTGTCATTTTCTAATAGATCATTTTAATTGATCTTTGAAATATCTCTAATCTTCTCTTTGACCAATAATATAACCATTAGGTCAGTCAAGAAATTAGGATTTCAAAACTTATCCCACATTTCATTGGTATTATGATTGTGATGATGACGTTTTCAGTCTAAAACATATTGGGCATATTTTCCCGACTAATACTGATACAGTTTCTTCAAAAATGCCAGAGGAATCGATTATTCATTTCAAGCAGAAATAAAACTGGTACAAGGTGCTTATCGGTGTCTGTGAGAGTGCTGAAAGGCTACACTGTATGTTCACATTTAATGTAGAGCTTCTTCTTCATAGTCCCCAATCTGAAAAAATTATGCTCTGTGCAAGATTCAATTGATCCATCTTCCAGAAACTGCATATGTAAAATAAAGAAAATTGGCATGCTCTGTCAGTGAACTGCCACTTAAGCTTGTTAATATATTGAATAAGCTGGGGACACTTCAAAACAGAACATTTGTCAAAGTAACTGTCAAAGAATACGGATCACCTTCTTGCATGGCAGGTTTTATGAAGCTGAATTGCCACAACCAGAAGTGTATAGATAAATATCTTGATTATGTGCTAACAATAAGATTTGGTGGCCAGCATTTGGGTAGTGCACAGCAATAAGGCACTCATTGGAAATCTTATCTGTATTGTTAGGAGAACAGCAGGTGAAGGTAAGATCTTTTCCAAAATTAGTGGAGAGAATTGATTTAACAGCTGGACTGGCACAAACCATTGTGGGAGAGCCTGGGTGTTATTATTGGAGGGCTGAGACATGCTTTATCTGATGCTGAGATGAACAGAATGTGATAAATAAAAGGAAAATAAAATAATGAAAATGAACTATTTTACCCTCACAAAAGAGAATAATGACCTGAAACTCGTCTATTTTTTCCCAATGGTTTCATGCAGAAAAATCAATGTGGGTCAGGTTCCTACTGCTTTGGCAGTTGTGCACTGCAGAGCAGGTCAAGAATTTGCTGAAGGTCAGATGTTGCTACACTGATTTTACATTCCTCTGCTGGACTCTGCTTTAACTCAAGAAGTTGGATAGGGTGCTCCTGAGCTGAGAACCTGGTACAATTCTCATTCAGGGTTAATTGGTATCAGTAGCATTTGAATCATCAATTTCAGAGGTCACTGTCATTGATTGAAAAGGTAAATGCAGAGATTTTATGTATTTTATGTATTTTTTTAAAATTAACTCAGCTGCCAAAGTCTATTAGGCCATTCCATGGGCAGGATGTTATCTACCACCTGAGACCTACTCATACCTCCACACTGTATTATTTTGTGGAACACCAAAGCTTCCAGGACAATCCCAGATGGAAATAATGTCATCAAGAGAAGTTCATACAGATTAAAAGAGTTCAGATGTATTAACCTAATCTTGTAAGCCTTTGAACATCTCTGTATTTTTCTACAAATTATAAACTATTACATATCACCATCAGTAAATATTTATCAATACTCAATTTGGTCAAAATCTTTAAGACTCACGAATTGTAAGTGCTATATTGCAGAGTAAGTGCATGAAGAAGACAAGATCAATTTTGATGCAGCCCTATCCTATCTTTTCTCAGCACAACATTAATACAAGGATGTCTGTTTTATGTCTGCATTCAGATTATCTGTAAATAATGACTGAAAGTAAATTAGTTAACATAGTCTGACCTGCACTCTCCATTCTGAGAGCTATAATCATGCTTATAAAGTGATTTATCTGTGGATCAATGTTCAAAGTAAATTTATTATCCAAGGGTATGCATACCATATACAACCTTGGTATTCATTTCCTTGCAGGCATCAGCAGAAAAAATACAATAGAATCCATGAAAAGTCATACATAATTATGTTCAAGTTTAATTGTTGTTCAACCATACACATGTAACAGTTAACTGAAACAGTGGGTCTAAGGTACAAAACATAGTGTCTACAGTCACACACGGCACACAGCACATAGCAAATATGGTTAAGATAGTACATGCAGTCCTGAAAAAAGAAAGAATAATAATACTAGTCTCTGAGCAGCATGGCCTGAAGACTGATGTGTTTGGGATGTTGGCCTGGAGCCATATTTCTGCAAGAATGGGTATGCAGCAGTTCCTCCACATGCACTAGTGCAGCTGCAGATAAATGCAATCCAATTTGTCTTCCACCAAGTGAACGTTGAAGGGTAGTGCCGATAGATGTGGTCAGCCCAAACCCAGCATGGACTCTAGTGTACCCACCGCACCTCCACGGTCTCCCACACCACCTTTGGTGTCTCCTTCCCATGGCATGAGGACCTTGTCTGCACAACAGCTGAGGCCCTGTAATGCCTCTGTTGTTATTCTCAGCAATGAACCAATGAAACGGACTGGCAGTATTTTACATTATAAAGGCAGAGTCCCTGAAAGTGAGTCTATAGGAAAGGAAGACATTTCAATGATCTTGTAGGGGATCTTGGCTGCCAAGGAGTAGTGGGGCTTATAGGTTTGTTTTCTGCTCTCAGTCCTTGACACTTCAATCTGGCTTGAAGTCTATACCAGTGCTCTCTCTTCCAGTGCTGCCCAACCATCATCAGCTTCAAGGTGCTTTACATGCACTCCTGGTGCAGGTTGCCTGTTCAGATTGCTGATTGTGCTGAAATTATTGCTCTTCACTATCACTAGCCTTTTCACAGCTAAATATATCATTTTTTTTCAATTGCTGAAAGGACTATCAAAGCTATCAATGATAATCAATGGAGGTAATTAATTTTATGGGCCTATTTTTCATTTCTATTAATAATCAAAAAATTGGTTGACAAGGTTAGAGTAAACTTTGAAAATGCATTTTATTTAAAGAAACTATGAAAGATGAAATACCTTTATTTTAAGAGAATAGATTTTGTCTGATTTACAGGGGTTTTTTTTTGTTTTGCTTGTAAAGCATATGATGTTGGTATCATCTGATTTTAATGACCTAGGATCACATTAATACTATATCCAACAAAAAAGTACTGGATATGGCTCTATTCGTTACGGATAAAGCCCTTCCAACCACTGAGCAGATTGACATAAAATGCTTTCACAGGAAAGCAGCATCAATCATCAGGGACTCCCGGCATCCCAGAGATGCTTTCTTCTCGTTGCTGCATTCAGGAAGAACATACAGGACTTCAAGACTCTTACCACCAGGTTCAGGAACAGTAACTATCCCTCAACTATCAGACTCTAGAACCATATGGATAATTTCACTTAACTTCATTTGTCCCACTTTTGAAATGTTTCTCCAAACAAAAGACTCATATTCAAGGACTCTTCATCTCATGTTCTCGATATTTATTGCTTATCAATTTATTATTATTGTGCCTTCTTTTCATATTTGCACGGTCTGGTGTGATTTCCATTCTGGTTCAACATCCCAGATGATTCACTGATTCTGTTATGATTATTATTCTATAGGTTTATTGAGTATGCCCACAAGAAAATGAATCTCATGTTTGTTTGTGGTGACATTTATATACTTTGATAACAAATTTATTTTGAACTTTATTGGCTCTGCAATAACTTATTCATGATCCTTGGTGGGAAACAGATTACAGTTGATCTTAATTATTTATTCAATAGGTTTTCATCTGTTTCTGTGTTTTTTACTTTGCACACAAATAGAAAACATATCAATGGAAGTTCACAGAGATCAGAAGATGTCAGAAATTTCAATTATTTGAGTCTGTACATGTAGCTTACAATTATAAATTGCAATGGCTGAAAATATTTATCATTTTTCAGACTGACCAATAATTTTATTATATACCTCATCAGACCATACACAATGGCCACTTTATTAGGTACACTGTACACCTGCTCATTAACGCAATTATCTAATCAGTAAGTCATAAGGCAGCAGCTCAACGCATAACAGCATCCTGACATGCTCTCAAGGTTTAGTTCAGATCAAACATCAAAGTGGGGAAGGAATGTGATCTAAGTGACTTTGACTGTGGAATGATTGTTGATGCCAGATGGGATAGTTTGAGTATCTCAGAAACTGCTGATCTCCTGGGATTTTATTTATTTTATTTGCACACAACAGTTTCTAGAGTTTAAATAAGTGGCACGAAAAACAATAAAATATCTATTGAACAACGTTTATGTGAACAAAAATGCTCTGTCAATGAGAGAGATCAGAGGAGACTTGCCGCCTGATTCAAGCTAACAGAAAAGAGACAGTAACTCAAATAGCCATACATTACATTACAACAGTAGCATGCAGAAGAGCATCTCTGAATCAAACCTAGAAGTGTATGGACTATTGTATGGCAGGAGGTAACTAAAAAAGTGGCCACTGGGTGTGGGTTTAGTATTTATATTCAAGTATGTTTGTATACCTTACAAAATTCCAAGTCAGTTTGCAAACAAAAGTAATGATGTGGAATTTATTCAATATAATTTAAACCACAAATGAGCTCCTGAAAATCTGTTGTACTGACGAAATGTCTCAAGAGGGAATTACATGTGTGTCCTTTGGTCCTTCACTGTAATATAAATTTACGCTCCTGCAGGTCAGGTGTTAGCAGTACAAACAGGTAAGCTTTGTGGAGATCTCTAAACAGGGGAAACCAGGCTTGATGAATAGTTAAGGGAACAACAGTTTTGTTTCTTTCTACTTGCCTTCAAACAACTTTGCTTTATGTCTCGGCAATATTGTTATTCAGACAGTACGTACACCACCTGAATTCAGGGAGGAGCAGAGAATGGAAACAAGCCTGGGGAAAATAATTCACTAGCTTCCTAATTTTCATCTCAGTGTATTCCTGCAGGCCATCAAAATGTTAATAAAATATTTCTGGATGTCAGTGCCATCTAGACATTCAAAAGGGTCAGAATGGCATTGGCATTGCATACAATCTTACAATCTCCTTTACTTCAGGACTTCAGAAAAGAACTGCAAAAGCCTCACTTCCTCAATAAGGCAGAGCCAATCTGAACAATTATGCTCGACCATAGGAATGTGGATGAAGCATGCAGTACGAATGAGTAAAATAGGTAATGTATACCAGGAAAGGTGGTAAGAAATCATTGCTACTTTCACCCCTGGTGTGATATGAGTGAATTCCTTGAATTCTAATATAGACCTTTTCAGAATGTACAAACTGATCTACAGTACATAACCCTCTAGGAACTCCAATAGATTGTTTTAGAGACTCTACAAAAACAGCTTCTGGAACTCCTGACCAACAATGCTGCAGCTCACGGAGTCACATGATGCAATCCTAAAAAAAGGACAGCTTTAGGTTAATGACTGTTACCATACCCACTGCACTGTTTTTTGTTAAAAGAAAAATATAAGCTGATTTACCATATTTGCAACTTTTACAAATTACATTCATTCTGTGATATCAAACTCTGTAATCAACATAAAAGTATTGGTGTTACTTGTGTTGAAATCATTATTCCACCAGCTGTGCTGGTGTATCCTCACTCAATGAACAGAAATATTGTATGTTGGCTCATCTCAAAGGACTGTGTATTTTGCCAGGAAAATCTTCGATCTCACAGTGACTGCTATCCTCACAAGCGTCATGTGGAAGCAAGTAGTCCATAAAAATCTTTTCAGACTTTCATGGCAATCTTCTTTAGGTGTGTTCCCAGAAAGCGGTCCAAAGTTTATGTGCATGCATCAAGAAACAAAAGTTGAAAATAATGGTTGTTGTTGCTTCCTGTCTTTTCTCCAAGAGCAAATGTCATTTTATATTTTATATTTTGGGTGGTTATTTGTGAATTCTGTAATTACAGATTATTCCTCAAATTATTCCTAGAAGATATATTACAATTTTGGATATGGTGATATCCAAACAACCTTCTGTCAAGCTAGCAGAAATATTCTCAGCCATCTTTTCACATTCAGCAAACTATAGATTTGCTTTTTTTTACATGGAGATTCTCCATTCTTTCGCTTTGCAATTCTTTTAGCGGTGTTATGCCTTCTATCTATTTTAAGCCATTTTGGTTGGTAGAGAGTTCATACAGATTGAAATGTAAGAGTTTCATGTCTTCAGTTAAGCCTGTGCCTAAATTAAGTTATCCACATAACATGTGTTCATACGTTTGTCCCATTACTTGGGCGATGCCTTTTTATGTTGTTGTAGCTATTTCAACGGCTGTAAGAGGAAATCATATATTAACACCTCAGGGTATAAAGCTGTGTCCTGCATTCTGTCACATGATACCTCTCAGCAAATAATACACCATAAATTTATTATCACCAAGTTTTGTTTACTCTTTACTAAACTTCATAGCTTCATTAAGAAATATCCATTTCTGTATGTTTAATGCCTTCTTCATAGGATTAAAAGGTTTCAGTTAAAGATTGGCCGTCAAATTCAGAAAACAGATAATAATGTTAATCCCCACCCTGGAAGAACAGATAAAGTCTTACAACTCCAGATGTAGTCAACAATATTTTTTTTCTACCTGATTCTATTTTAATTTCACTTGACGTCAATCTGTCCAGCTTATTATAGAGGTTTACATGGTACATTTATCCTTTTCTCTCCAGTTGTATTCACACAGCATCTTATCTATTGCTGCCTTCAATAATTTTGGGTGTTGATTTTACACATGCAGTATTTTTGTATTATTTGCTTAATTTGTCTTCTTTTGGACATTGGTTGTTTGTCAGTCTTTGTTAATGCATAGATTTCATAAACTCTATTTTATTTTTTTATTTTTCTGTAAATGTCTGCAAGTAAACAAATCTTGAGGTAGGACAGAATACGATAACGTACACTTAATGGTCACTTTATTAGGTACAGCAGTACACCTGCAAGTATCAAATCAGCAAATCATGTGCTAGCAGCTGAGAGAAAAGTACACAGACATGGTCAAGAGGTTCAGACCAAACATCAGAATGGGGAAGAAATGTGACCACGATTGTTGATGCCAGATAGGGCGGATTGAGTTTCTTAGAAACTGCTGATCTCTTGTGCTTTTCATGCACAACAGTCGGTAGAGTTTACAGGGAATGGTGCAAAAAAACAAAGTTAAGTAAAATCTTGTGAATTACAGTTCCATGGATGAACTAGTTCAAACTGACAGGAAGGTGACAGTAACTCAAATAACCTCATATTACAACATTGGTGTGCAGAAGA
The DNA here is from genome assembly GCF_030144855.1 of Hypanus sabinus. Classification (NCBI taxonomy): domain Eukaryota; kingdom Metazoa; phylum Chordata; class Chondrichthyes; order Myliobatiformes; family Dasyatidae; genus Hypanus; species Hypanus sabinus. The sequence continues at coordinate 39,723,286 of NC_082719.1, read as the reverse complement.
GCATCTCTGAATGCACACACGTCAAGCCTTGAGGTAGATGTGCTACAGCAGCAGAAGACCACCAATGTACACTCTGTGGCCACTTAATTAGGTACAGGAAGCTCCTACTAAAGTGACTACTGACTGTATATGTGCTTTGATAATATATTGTTACTTTGTACTTCTAAAATTTTGAACATTAAAATGAATTATATGTAAATCCCTTTGAGAGTGTTACTGTAGATTGTGATGTTAAACATCTATCTTATTGTAGAATGAGATCATTCTATAACATTTTATCAGAGAGATAGAAGCCGTCCATGAGCCTGGTAGTAGGTGTTTTCAGGAGAAAATGTCATGGATTGGTGGGGTCTTTGATTATGCAGGCTGCTTTAACTCGAGAGAGATGCAACAGGTTTCTGAGATGTGCTGAGCTGTGTCCATAACTCGCTGCAGTTTCTTGAGGTCTTGGGCAGAAAACAGTTGCCATATCAAGCTGTGATGTATCTATATTGAATGCCTTCTATGGTGTATCTGTAAAAATTGGAATTATATTTCATAGTTACTTGAGATTGATGCTGTCTAATGCCAAACTTTTAACATTTAAACATATCTTCATTCATTCCAATTTTTAAAATGTAATTGACATATACTTGTGCTAAAGATTTTTTCCAGTCCATCATTAAATCATTCAGCCTATCTCTTCCAAAGCCACAGGTGTGTGTATAAACATTAAGCATGATCTAACATTGGTAGCCTTGTATCTATTATAGATGGCTACATATTCCAATTGTCCTCATGTTTTCTAGGTCTTGGCACCAAATGGTTTTAACCTTATTGTGTCTTTTGCTGATGACACCTTCCTGAATTCTGGCTGTTTGTATCCCTGCTCATTATGTAGTAGCCCGTTGCTGTCTCAATATTCTTGATTAATGATTTGTCGTTTTGAAAATGCCTTGTTTTTAAGTGAGGTAGTATCTTGCACAAATGTTTGAGGCATTTCTGCCATTTTAGGTGCACTCCTCATATTGCTCAATCTCCTCAATATTATGTAGACCTCCTTTCTGCAGTTTTCTGCTCTAACAGTTTGTCCTTCTCTTGGGACTTTGACTGCAACTATATTCACTTGATATTGTTTAGCCCTACATACCGAAGCTATGTTCCATTGATATCTATAATTGAAAAGTTTCAATGCTCTGAACTGACACACATTCCAAATGGTTTCCATTGTTACAGTGGTTTCCACTTTTGCACCATTTACTGCCAACTGATCTGGATTCTTGTTGTTTCTCCTACTGCTAGTTAATTCATCATGTTTACACTGATGATAGTGTCATCTGAAATTCCTTTGTATTTTAGAAGCCTTTTTTTTTAGATGTAGGTATCCTGAATTGCCAGTTTGATTGTGAGATCTAGCATATTTAACAGAATGGACACATATACATAAAAATTCATCACTCAGCAAATGGTATAAGGATACATCAAAATTGAAACGCGGAATTCTAAAAACTAAGTAATCACTAATCACTTCTGCTGACCTCGAATTGTAGGTTTCAAACTTAGAACTCTCCATATTCTCCAGGTTCAAGTTTAATTGCCATTCAACCATATTGGAATATCCATCAGTACACCAAATGAAACAGTGTTATACCAGGGCCAAGGTTTAAAATACAATACCAACAGCCACAGACTACACCCTACATGTATAACTTATCAGTGAAATACAGTCACATGGAAGCTATATAGCCCAAGACTCTGAGTCTCTGACTGTTGCAACAGTCTGCAGTCGATCACAATACAGCTTGTCTTCTGCCGAGTGAACACTGGGGGTGCTCTGTTGAAATAGATTTCTAGCTTTTCTATTTTGGAACAAGTCAGGCAGCCAATATTGTATTTGCAATTATTTTCTTTTTTCTTTCGAATTTACCTTCTTGTGTTCTTAAACAACAACGTTCTGAGTATTTCCCTTTATTGTGTAAGTAGTGTCTTTCACAAATATGTGTGAGTTCAGCTTGAGCCTATCCAGCTGGAGGAAATCAGAAAGGCTCACAAAACTGCAATGAAACAGATTATTAGACCCAATTAGATGTCACGATAAATAATAGACAATTACAAAGACTGCAAATAATGCGACTTAAGACGAACAAGTTGATATGAAGGGCCTTTTTGCTGCTTCATCATCTCTATGACCCTGAGATGTTACTTAAAATGACCAAGGACTTGACGCAAAATACTTACAATAGCCATATTCTGATAAAGCCAATGTTTTCTGTCCTTTACATAAGTTTAACCCTTAACTGAAGTTCCTGGTCTCTCCCTTTCTCTACTGGTGGCAAATTTAGTTTACAGTTCTGTTGCAAGCAAGCATTTAAATTCTAAACATTACTGATTTTTTTTCACTCTGTATAATTTTAGGCATAATTTACCATGACTGCGCTGCCTATAGCTCCGTCCCTATGTCTCCGAGATTTCATTACATGGCAATTTTGAGCAACACATGAAGCTCAGCAAGGGAGGAAGCTTCTATGGAGTGTAAATTTAAAAAAAAACAGTTTTTCAGGCAGAGACCCTTCATCAGGACTGGAAAGGAAGTGGGCAGAAGCCAGAATAAGAAGGTAGGCAGAGGGGAAGGAGTACAAACTGGCAGGTGATAGTTGAAACCTGATTTGGGAAAGTGAGCTGGGTGGGAGAGGGAGATAGAGTAAGTAACTGAGATATGATCAATGACGCTGACAGACATGGAGGTGAGGTTTTGCCTCACCTGGAAAGACCGTTTGCAACCTTGATCGGTGATAAGGGAGGAGGTGTAGGGGAAGGTGTAACAATTCTCATGCTTGCAAGGGTAAGTGCTAGCAGGGAATCAGTGGACAAAGAAGTCATATAAAGGGTCATCATAGGGACTAAGCATAAGCAACTACTTCATGATTTCTTTTCCAGCTTACAGCCTGTTTGAGAAGTTCCAGATTGACACTGGGTTCCACAGAACCCATGAGATAGGAAATACAGCCAATTATTTGGTCAATGTTTGGTTCACCATAAATAATGTGAAGATTCTATTAAAAACATCATCTGTTCACTGTACAAATGGCAGGTCATTGTCATAGTTACCAGTATTCCCAATATTACATGAACGACAAACTAAATGCAAGAGGAACTCAGTGAGTCAGGCAGCTTCTGTAGAGGCAAATAGACAATCGTCATTTCTGGTTTCAGCTCAAGACTCTTCATTTAAACTGCGAGCAAGTGGAAAGATTAAGAAGTGAGAAAGGATGGAACGGAAGCTGAATAGCAATAAGTGGGTCCAGGTGAAGAGGCTGTGAGGGGCAGATGGAGGAGGGAGGAACAGAAATAGCAACCAAGGCTTGGAGGCGATAGATGGAGGCAACAAAATGCTGCAGATGTTGGAATCTGATACGAAAGGAATGTGAAGCATGGGACTGAACAAAGGAGGTGGAATGGACAGATGGGTTGAGTAGCAAAAGCAGGTAAACTGGAAAATTTAAGAAAGAGGGGGCAATAAATAGGGTAATGGGGTTTAGTGGCTGTAGGAAGAACTGGGTAGATCAGAAAGAGTGAGAAAAAGGACTGAGAGGCAACACTTGCTATTTCCACTCTTCCCTCCTCCAACTGCCTATCACTCCTTCTCATACTGATGCACCTGCTGCTTGTGAGCTTTTGCTCCATGTCTTCCCTTCACCTGTTTATACTGGCTATATCTCCTCTATCTTTCAGGTCAGATGAAGTGTCTCAACCTGAAACATTGACAGTCCATTTCCTTCCATGGATGTTCCCTGGCCCACTGCATTCATCTTGCATTGTGTTTGTTGCTCCATATTCCGGCATCTGCAGTTTCTTGTGTGCCAATTTAGTGAATCTGGGCTGGGCCAACATTTTTGTCTGTAGTCCACTTTTACAGTTACAAGATTTGCTTTATTATTTGCAACCGAATTTGCTGAAACCACCGTTCTTCTTCCTAATTGAGTCTGCTCCACACACCTTTCACTTAGTGATATCAAAGGGTGAAAGATTGACTTAACAGTATGACAGGAAACAGAACAGAAAATGATGCAGGATCTCAGCAGGCCAGGCAGCGTCCATGGAACAGAATAAACTGTTGACGTTTCAGGCTGAGACCCTTCATCAGGACAACATCTGTTTTCAAAACAGTAGAATGTAATTTTATCATTTTAAGCAATATATTACCTACAGTATGAGGAAATGTCTCATCAATTATAACTGCTAATTTTCTAGATAAGAGGTTGATTGGCATTCATTAACAAACACCATGTTGTTAAAGAGGTGCTTACACTGATAATTGCGAGGCTTAACTTCCCACTGTGAATTTAATGGGTGTTTAATACATAAGTGCAATAAATTTATAAAAATCACAAGCTGTTTAACCATACTTTTCTTAAGACCATAAGACATTGGAGTTGAATTAGGCCACTTCAACTATTTAGGCTGCTCCACCATTCCATCACAGCTGATTTTTTATGCCTCTTCACCCCGTCCTCTTGCCTTCTCCCGTAATCTTTGATGCCCCGACTAACCAAGAACCTATCAAATTCTGCTTTAAATATACTCAGTGATTAGGCATCCACAGCAGTGCATGGCAATAAACTCCACTGTTTCACCATCCTCTGGGTAAAGAAATTCCTTCTCATCTCTGTTCTAAATGGATATCTTCCCTACTCTGAGGATATGCCCTCTTGTCCTAGACTCATCTATTATAGTAAACAACCTCCCCACATCCACTGTCTAGGCTTTTCAAAATTTGATAGGTTTCAAGGAGATAATTTATGATCATTAATATTATGATACCTGCTTCCTAAGGGTTCCTTTTCCTCAAGCTCCCTGATCAAATCTGGTTCATTACAAAACACCCAATCCTGACTTGCCTTTCCCCTAGTGGACTCAAGTACAAGTTGCACTAAAAAGCCATCTCATAGGCATTCCATAATTTTCCTTTTTTTGCCATCCAGCACCAACCTGATTTTCCCAGTCTACCTGCATATTGAAATCCCCCGTGACTATTGTAACATTGCTTTATTAACATGCCATTCTATTTCCCAGTGAAATGTATATCCCACATCTTGGCTACTGTTTGGATGCCTGTATATAACTACCATTAGGTTTTCTTTTTTTTACCCCTGCAGTTTCTTAACTCTGCTCACAAGGATCCAGATCTTCCAATCCTATGTCACCTCTTCCTAAGGATTTGATTTCATTTTTTAACCAACAGAGCCACCCCACTCCCTCTGCCTAACTGACTGTGCTTATGACACAGGTGTATTCTTAGATGTTAAGCTTACAACTATGGCCATTGTTCAGCCATATCTCAGTGATGCCCATAACGTCATACCTGCCAATCTCTAACTGCACTACAAGATCATCAACCTTATTCCATATGGTGCATGCATTCAAATATAACACATTCAGTTCTGTATTCATCATCCCTTGCAATTTTTCCCCCATGTTACACTTCACCACATCCCACTCACTGCAATTTTGCCTTTATCTCTTGCCTGTCCTTCCTCAGAGCCTCACTACACGCACCATCAACTTGTGTACCAACTGCTTCAGCCTCAGCCCTATCACTCCAGTTGCCATCTCCTTGTCAACTTAGTTTAAACCCTCCCCAACAGCTCTAGCAAAGCTGCCAACAAGGGGATTGGTTTGCCTTGGGTTCAGGTGTAATCCATTCTTTCTGTACAGGTCAGCTGATGGCAACTAGGCATAAACTGATCAGGGACTTGCCAATTCACACTTTGTAGGAGTATACTAGGAGCAGCTTTTGCCTAATAAAACATACTGCCAATTTGTGCCAATATTTACCACACCTTCATTTACAGCACTGTGGAAGTCATACACCTAAAATTCCCATCTCCCACACTTCGGCAGTTGATTAATTATGGCAACCACTTTACTCAGACGATCTGTCGGTACTACCAGCTGAACTTTGTCTTTTTGTGTGTTTTCCCCCCAGCTGTCAGTCCGTGGTTTTGCATTGCCATGTGCTCCTGTCCCCACTCCTGCTCTACTCCGGCCTCTCTATCACTGAGTACTCCGCCTCTCATCTGTTTTTCATTATTACCTGTATTGCTGCCACTTGTGTCTCCTTGTGCTCCACTGATCATTTGCCTCTCTGTTCATTGCTCAGTTTATTTCAGTCCTGTCTTTTCACCTCTTCGTTGCCAGATTGTGCCAGTGAATTTTCCTGAGCCTTTCTAGCATTTGTATCTGTACTCTGTCTGTCTGAATATCGACTCTGCCTGTTTCCTGATTCTGGTTTTTGGATTTCTCTGGATGTTTTGATCTCTGCCTGAACTTTGATTCCAACTTTGTTTGCACTTTGGGATTTTTTACTCAATTAATATCACTGTATGAACAGTACCAGGTCTGCGATTGGATCCCTGTACCAGCACCTTGACACTATCAGAGGATCCTCACTGAAAGAATTTCCATTTTCTTACATGAGACATGTATGTTTGAATGTTGTTCATAGACCTCAGTTCAGCATTCAACACAATCATTCCTCAGAAACTGTTTGGAAAGCTGAGCCTACTGGGCCTGAACACCTCCTTCTGCGACTGGATCCTAGACTTCCTGACTGGGAGATCTCAGTCAGTCTGGATCGGGAGCAGCATCTCCAACATCATCACACTGAGTACAGAGGCTCCCCAGGGTTGCGTGCTCAGTCCACTGCTGTTCACTCTGCTGACCCATGACTGTGCTGCAACACATAGTTTGAACCACATCACCAAGTTCGCCGATGACACGACCGTGGTGGGTCTCATATGCAAGAACGACGAGTCAGCTTACAGAGAGGAGGTGCAGTGGCTAACGGACTGGTGCAGAGACAACAACCTGTCTCTAATTGTGAACAAAACAAAAGAGATGGTTGTTGACTTCAGGAGGGCATGGAGCAACCACTCCCCACTGAACATCTATGGCTCCTCGGTAGAGATCGTTAAGATCACCAAATTTCTTGGTGTTCACCTGGCAGAGAATCACACCTGGTCCCTCAACACCAGCTCCATAGCAAAGAAAGCCCAGCAGCTTCTCTATTTTCTGCGGCTGGGGAAAGTCCATCTCCCACCCCCACCCCCCACCCATCCTCATCACATTCTACAAGGGTTGTATTGGGAGCATCCTGAGCAGCTGCATCACTGCCTGGTTCGGAAATTGCACCATCTCAGATCGCAAGACCCTACAGTGGATAGTGAGGTCAGCTGAGAAGATTATGGGGGTCTCTCTTCCTGCCATTACAGACATTTACACTACACACTGCATCCGCAAAACAAACAGCATTATGAAGGACCCCACGCACCCCTCATACAAACTCTTCTCCCTCCTGCCATCTGGGAAAAGGCACCGAAGCATTTGGGCTCTCATGATCAGACTATGTAACAGTTTCTTCCCCCAAGCTATCAGACTCCTTAATACCCAGAGCCTGGACTGACACCAACTTACTTCCCTCTACTGCGCCTATTGTCTTGTTTATTATCTATTGTAATGCCTGTACTGTTTTGTGCACTTTATGCAGTCCTGGGTAGGGGTCTATAGTCCAGTGTAGCTTTTGTGATGTTTTATGTAGTTCAGTGTAGTTTTTGTATTGTTTCATGTTTCAGCACCATGGTCCTGAAAACATCTTGTTTTTACTGTGTACTGTACCAGCAGTTATGGTTGAAATGACAATAAAAATTGACTTGACTTGACTTGAGAAGACTAAGCAACAGAGAAAGAGAGAGTGCAAGTGTAATTATAAATGGAACAGTTCTGAGTTCCTGGGTATCTGTGTGGTTAGAACATTCTTAAACTGAGTACCTTACCTCTTCAACTCCCAAAATATAGAGTTTGCTCATATAGCAGAGAGAAAAAAAGAAAACAGTAACGAAATACTGCTGACAGAAACTAGCATATTTTATAGGCTACCATAGTTGAGAGATCTGAACGTGGTATAATGTTGAGCTGATCTCTTAGAAGAAAAGATAGCTCATGTATCAGCTTGCCAAAGGATTGTGTTATCATGGACAGCTAGTTATCTTGACAACTTCATTAGGTATCTCCTGTACCTAATAAAATAGCCTCTGAGTGTATGTTCATGATCTGCTGCTGCTGTAGCCCACCTACTTCAAGGTTAGACCTGTTGTGCATTCAGAGATGCTCTTCTGAACACCACAGGTAACATGTGGTTATTTGACTTGGTGTTGCCTTCCTGTCGCTTGAACAAATCTGGCCAAACACCTCTGACACCTCTCATTAACAAGGCATTTTTTCCCACAGAACTGCTGTTGTCTAGGTGCTTTATGTTGTTCCCATCATTCTCCGTAAACTCTAGAGACTGTTGTGCCTGAAAATTCCAGAAGGCCAGCAGTTTCTGAGATACTCCAGCTACTCTATCTGGCACCAACAATCATCCATAGACTAAGTAACTTAGATCACATCTCATTCTTATTCTGAAGTTTGGTTTGAACCACAGCTGAATGTCTTGTTCATGTCTGAATGCTTTTACGCATTGAGTTCCTTCTACATGATTGGCCAATAAAATACTTGCATTAATGAGCTGATGTACAGGTGTAACTAATAAAGAAGTCACTGAATGTATATTACTGATGCAACAAAGTATTCAGATGATGTCTTCATAGGTATGCTGCAAAATAAAATACTGATTGTGTAGCAACACTTGCAGGCACATCATTAGGTTATGTTGTTTGTTAATGCAAACAATGCCAGAACCATCAAATGTTCTTCAAATGACAAGCCATTCAATCCTGGAATAATTTTCATGAACCTTCTTTAAAACCTCTCCAGTGACAGCACATCCTTTGCTTCCTGCCAAGCAGCCAGTTCTCAATCCATGCTAATATCTTTCATGTAATAACATGGCCCCTTAACTTGTTAAGCAGCCTCTTGGGTAACGCCTTGTAAAAGGCCTTCTAAAAATCCAAGTACACAATATCAACAAATTCTCCTTTGTCTATCTACTTGTTATTTCTTCAAAGAATTCCAATAGATTTTTTCCAGCAAGATTTTCCTTTGAGGAAACCATGCTGACTACAGCCTATTGTACCATGTGCCTCCAAGTACCCTGAAACCACATCATTAACAATTGAATCTAATGTCTTCCTAACCACTGAGGTCAGACTAACTGGCCCTTAGATTTCCTTTCTTCTGTCTCTCTTCCTTCTTGAAGAGTGGAGTAGCATTTTAAATTTCCAACCTTCTGGAATCATCCTAGGATCTCATGATTTTTGAAAGATCATAACTAATTCCTCCACAACTTTTTCAGCCACCTCTTTCAGAACACCTGGGTGTGCACAATCTGGTCCAGAAGACTTATCTACCTTCAAATGTTTCAGTTTAATAAGAAACTTCTCCCCAGTAATGGCAACTTCACACACTTTTGACCCTGATACTCTCAAACTTCCAGCATACTGCTAATGCCTTCCACAGTGAAGACTGAAGCAAAATACTTATTCAGTTAATCCGCCATTTCTTTGTCCCCCATTTCTATCTCTCCAGCATGATTTTCTATTGGACCAAAGATACGCTAGTGAAATTTAAGAGACCAATAGACAGGTATACGGAGGAATTTAAGGTGGGGGGTTATATGGGAGGCAGGGTATAAGGGTCAGCACAACATTGTGGGCCGAAGGGCCTGTACTGTGCTGTTATGTTCTATGTTCCGTATCCACTGTCAAGTCTCTTTTACACTCGACGTATCTGAAGAAACTTTGTGGTATCCTCTTTAATATTACTGACTAGTTTACTTTCATATTCCATCTTTCCTCATTAATAAATTTTTGGTTGCCTTCTGTTGGTTTTTAAAAGCTTCCTAATCTTCTCACTTCCCAGTAATTTTTGCTCTATTGCATGCCCTCTCTTTGGCCTTTATGGGGGCTTTATCGTTTCTTGTTAACTGTGGTTGTGTCATTTTGCCTTTAGAACACTTCTTCCTCTTCAGGATGTACATATCCTGTGCCTTCCAAATTAATTCCAGAAATTCCAGACTTTGCTGCTCTGCCGTCATCCCTGCTAATGTTCCTTTCCAATCAGTTTTGGCCAAGTCATCTCACATGCCTCTGTAATTCCCTTTCCTCCACTGTAATACTGATACATCTGACTTCTGCTTCTTCTTCTCAAATTGTAGGTGATTTCTATCATATCATCTATCATATTCTATCGCTTTCTCCTAAGTTTTTCCTTACCATAAGCTCTCTAATCAAATTCAATTCATTACACAACACTCAATTCAGATTTGCCTTTTCCTTAGTGGGCTTAACCAGAATCTACTCTGAAGAGCTATCTCTTAGGCATTCTACAAATTCCCTTTTCTTGGATCCAGCACCAGCATGATTTTCACAACCTACCTGCAAATTGAAATTCTCCATGACTATTATAACATTGCCCTTTTGGCATGCATTTTCTATCTCCTATTGTATTTTGTAGACAACATTCTTACTACTGTTTGGGGGTCTGTATATACCTCCCAGCAGGGTCTTTTTACTCCTGTAGTTCCTTAGCTCTACCCACAACCATTCAACACATATTAACCCTATGTCAATTCTTTCTAATGATTTGATTTCATTTTTTACCAACAGAGGCATGCCATTCTTTCTGCTTACCATCTTTTCCTTTTGATGCAATGTGTATCCTTTGACATTAAGCTCCCATCTATAATCTTCTTTCAGCCCTGATTAAGTAATCCCCAGATCATCATAAATGCCAATCAGTAAGTGTACTATAAGTTCACCACGCCAACCTTCATATACTGCATGCATTCAAATATAATGCCTTTAGACCTATATTCACCCTTTTCAATTTTGTCCGCTTTTACGTTGCAACTCATCCTGCTGACCACAATTTTTCCTTATCATCAGCATCTCCTTGCTAGGACTCTTGCTACACACTGCCTCGGTTTGTAAACCAACTACATCTTCCTCAGCAGCATCACTCCAGTTCCTATCCCCTTGCCAAACCACTCCTGATCAACTCTAGCAAATATCTAGGAGATATTGGTCCCTCATGGGTTCAGGTGTAACCCGTCCGTTTTGTACAGATCATCTCCTCCCCAGAAGAGATCCCAATGATCTGCATATCTGAACTTTTGCCCCCTGCACCATGTTCCTCAGCCAGTCATTCACCTGCCAAATCATCCTATTCTTACCCTCACTGCCACATGGTACAGACAGCAATCTGGAAATTACTACCCTGGAGATCCTCTTTTTCAGCATTCTACCTAGCTCCCTAAGGTTTCTCTTCCGGACTTCCTCACCATGTCTACTTATGTCACTGATTCAATTATAGAGCTTTCTGCTGCTTGAGAATGCCATGGACCCAATTTGAGGCACCCTTGACCCTGGCACCTGGGAGGCAACATACAATTTGGGTGTTTCTATTGTTCTTACAGGATCTCATCCCCATTCCTCTGACTATGGAATCTCCTTTCACCACTGTGGTGCTCTTCACTTCTCTGCTATGGAGAGCCACGGCACCAGATTTAGTGCCAGAGACCCAGTCACTGTGGCTCCCCCTGACTGTACATCTTAAATATTTTGTTGGTTGAAAGCCAGTGAAACACCTGAATTCAGTGTCAAAGGGTATGGTGGTATTAACCATTGTACTGGTACATCAGACTTCAGGTTCATTTTATTCTTACACAAGAAAATAATCAACCTCCTTTAATAAACATAAGCCAATTGCAATACATTGTCTCTGAGGATATCATAGCTTTTGCTCCAACACAAGCAGTTTTAATTAAATATCTTAGATCCATTGTAGATGCTCAGCCTTGTCATCTCAAGCTGCTGCTGTTATGGCCTTTCTCATTAGTGTCCAAAGATGCATTCAAGACATCACAGAAGTCCTTCAATTTGTCATCCAGCTGAGTGAGAGTGGGTGCAAGAATTACAATGTTGCTGCCCTCTCTTGGATAAGTTCATTTGAGTTCCTGCTCAACATTCATAGCAGTAGGTGAGTGGGGAGGAGAGTGGATGATGGGATGGTGGGGGTGGTGTGGCAGGGAAAGTCACTTTTATGTCATGATGATAAAGGTTCATAAGAATTATAAGACTTTGGTTTTATACATTGATCTATGGCAAAGGGAGTCAGGTTATCCACAAATCTAAAGAATGGAGGTGACACAAGAGAGACTGCAGATGTTGGAAGTCTCAAGCAACTCATAAAGGAGCAAGAGGAACTCAGTGGTCAGGCAGCATCCAAGGAGGGAAATAGACAATAGACGTTTTAGGTCAAGACCCTTTGTCACAACTGGAAAGAAAGAGGGCAGATAGCCAGCATTAAAAGGTGAGGGGTATGGGAGGACCACGTGCCAGTGGCTGATAGGTAGATTCACGATGGGAGAGGGCAATAGGTGGGTGAAGGTGAGGGAGAGTAGGAATGATGTGAGAAGCTGGGAGGTGATACCTGGAAGGCACAAAGGATGGAAAAAGAAGGAATCTGATTTGAGAGGACATTAAACCATGGAGAATAGAAGTGATGTCCAACTAGACACTATATAGCATTGACTTCACTGAGAATGCCCATGCATTTTGCTTCACATACATAGATGTTGTGTAATGTAAATTTCAGACTTTGTGCAACTTGAATAAAGTTGATGATTTTCAGTTGTATCAAATCTTCCATTGATATTGAATGACATTAAACATGGAATATGTTGCTACATTTTTCTTGACTACCTCTTAACCAGTATTCCAGCACTGGATAGACCAAGCACATTGAACATTTTTTTGAAAATTTCAACAAAAATATAACCGTATTTCCAAAATAGAGCAAATGCATTCACAGCCCAGGAAACGTGGGTTGGCTATATTTACTGAAATAAGAGCTTCAACCAGCAGAACCCAAATAACAGTATTCATCCCCTGCTATAATCTATTGGCACATGAATGGTAAATAGGCATGCTTACAGCTTTGTTTATTTCTTGTTGATGCCAAATGTAAGCACCATTTGTTTAGTCATAAGGCTTTACTTCTACACTCAGGGCTGGAACACAAAGAGGATGAAGATGAGCAGTAGCAATAGAGATTTGAAGGGCACATTATTTTTCTTCTGAGATCAGAAATTAACCTATCCATTAAACAGATTGTCAGTTTTCTGTCATCTGTCTTGCTTTATTGTCAAAGACCAATCACACATAATATTTTTCAGCTTTCGCAGATGATAGATTATCACTGGATTACAGATCAGGCAATTATTCACTTTAAAATATTTGGCATGAAAGATAGCTTGGGTGTAAAACAGACCATAGTAAACCTGCACTCTGCCTATTAGAAAAACAAGTTGGATAGAGTATGTAACGAATAGTCAATCCACTACCAAATATTTTATGTTGCTATCAGAAGACAATAAGATAGGCCCTTCTCATTTAACTGGCTGTATTACATAAGTAACAAGTGCAATTTCTGAACTTTTCATGAAAGCTATAAAATACATACATAGTCATTACTGAGCACCTTGCCTGTTACATGTAAATGCTTGCTTGCATGGGATTATTTAATGAATGTCAAGAGTGTCCTAGTCATTATTTATTGCTCATATGGGGACACTTTAGCCCTCTGAAAGTGGATGGTTTAAGGTGAATTGAGGTGTTAAAATTAAAATTAAATTGAAACCTAAACCTATCCCATACTCAACATACTCATTTAGTGGAGTCAGGGCAAGGTGCTGACAACTAAACAGTTCCCCTGAAAAGGTCAGTTAATTAAATGTTTTAAAGAGGATGACAACTAATTTAATTAGTTTTCACAATTATTTTTGATTGGATGGATTTCTCCAGGACATTTAGAACCCAACAGCTGAGGGAAGGCAACCCTGACAGAGATAAGAAGAAGGCGGCATGTACACTGTTCGTAACAGTGGAAGATATGATGGATCCAACTTGCTTCTCAGAGCAGTGGGTGCAGGGAAATGTGAGAATATCTTAAGTGAATGATTGGCTATGTCCTTGAACATTCAAATACAGATCCCAAGTCAGTCAGTGCCAGGTATGACTACGTCCATGCAGCAAATGGTCTGTTACTGAATTTGCTGTTTTAAGAACAGCTCACAATACCTAAAGTTTAGCATCTAACCCACTTTTTTACGTATGATAGAATAAATTGGGCGTACTACAGGCTATATTAAGTAGATCAGCGGTTGATCTGTTTCATTCAGAGTTGGCGGTGTGAGAGAAGGAAAATAATGGTTCTAGCTTGCAAAAGAGGAATACATAATTTAATTTTGTATTTATTTTTTCAGATCCATCTTCAAGGTATTAACATTTCACTGCCATGACAAGAGCCAGTATCTTTATCCAAAGCAACACACAGAAAAGTTTGGATGAACACAGCAGGTCAAGCAGCATCTATGGAAATGAACCAACTGTCAATGTTTCAGGCTGAGACCTTTCTTCATCAACTTTTTTCTCTTTTACAAACATTAAAAACAGAGGAGTATCTGACAGAAGGTAAGACCACTCAACGATAAATGTGGAATTTTATACTAGGAGTCAGAGAACATCAGTGAAGTACCAAACAAGCACTTTGCACAGGTATTCACTAAAGTGAAAGTTGTGGAGGATAGTGAGATCAACATTATGTATTTTAATCTGAAAATTTGGAAGGGATTAGGAAGGCAATAATTAAGAGAATTAATTAAGTGAATAGATCCCCAGGGCCTAATGGGATTTATCCCAGTATTTTTAGTTAAGCAAGTGAAGAAGTTGCTGGGCCTTTGAGGAAGATTTTTGTATTTTCCTTAACTAGACGCAAGATCTGAGAGGACTAGAAAGAAGGCAATGCCATGCTTCCTTTGAGAAAGAAAATAGGGATAATCCAGAAAATTATAGGCCAGTGAGCTTCACATCAGTGTAAGGAAACTATTGAGAAGGATTCTTAGGGATAGGATTTACTTACGTTTGGATGAACACAAGCTAGTTAGGAACAGACAATATCGCCTTGTACAAGGGAGGTCAAGATTGAATTTTTGAGAGGATGAGCAATGTGACTAACGAGTGTAGGGCAATGGGTGTTGTCTACATGGAATTTAGTGAAATGTTTGATGGAGAAACTAAGGATGGAATTAACCCAGTCAAACAGCTTGCTGTATCACAATTTGTCATTTGGTAACCCTGTGGTTCTTCTGTACCTGATTGGTTCAAGGTGCTCTGAGTTTGGTTTTAAGTGGGTTATTTCTTTTCTCCCAAAGGCAATTCTTTTGAGTCCACTTGCTAGAATGAAAAAGTCAGAATTGGTTGACAGCTTCTATCTGGCCACTTTATGACCATTTCTATTGAATATGAAGTAAAACTCCCCGAAGCTCTCCTTGTAGTTCTGCACCAACTCTACATTTATGAACCAATACATTTCATGGTTTATAAAACTCTTTGGATGCGTAATTTATGCAAGAGTTAGTGCACAGAGTCTGGCCAAGAGCTTTGCTTCTTCTGCTTCCAGTCAGTAGAGCTTAAATTAATAATTATTGATACCAGCAACTAACTTAGCTGTACCCTGCATTCTTTTGTTAACTGTAGGCATCTGTGAAATCTTAGCCATATTTGGTGTCTGCCTGGAATGCACTGCCAGTGCTGGTATGGAGGCAAATATAATAGAAATGTTTAAGAGGCAGTTAGATTGGTACATGAATGTGTATAGAATGGAGGGATATGGACCTTGTGTAAACAGAGGGGATTTGTTTAGCTAGTTATTTACTTACTAGTTTAATTAGTTTGGTACAATGTTGTGGACCAAAGGCTTGTTCCTGGGCTGCATTGTTGTAAGTTCCGCTCATGTCTGGGGAAAAAAAGCAGGGATAAAAATGTTCAATGCATTGTTCTCTTACAACTTATGTAATCATTGTTGATGTGTGCTGTTAGATCTAACATGTAGTAGATCTTGGCGCTGTTTCAGTAAATGCTTGGCCCCAGCTAATTTAACAACCTCAACTCGCGGTCGCACTGCTCTTCCAAGTTGTCCAGAGAACAGAGCTTTCATTTGTAAACTCTGTGATTTGGTTGATGCCTTTTCTCTCCAGTTTTCATTCTTTTCACAAGCCCTCTCTTGAAATAGATGGCAATAAGTGATTTTTGGTCAATACCACAAAGATAATTTAAAATGACCACTTGACCTGTTGCTTAAATGTATTACAGTTGCCCTGGTCAGCTTTCCATATCTTCCTATACCCATGAAGCTCTAGGTAAACTTTAGTGGCCTTAAAAGCATAATCTTCATTAAAGTTTCCTAAGGATATTGACTGCATCTGTAACTCTCCATTAGTCTGATTAACTCCCCTTCAATAATTAATTAATTTAGTGACTGCATAAAAACACTCCTCAATTAAACACAGAAAAAGTTTACTTGAGCCGCAATAAGATTCCAACACTTCCATTCAATTTAAATATCCCATTAACAAAAGAAAACAAAAAAAAAAATGGGAGCAAGAGTAGGCCTCAAGGCTCCTCAAGTCAGCCCACCACCGAATATGATCATGGCTAATCCATGCTGACTTTAACACTTCTTCTGCACCATTACCCTCAATTCTTTGATCTTTCAAATATTTATCTATCCCTTTCATAAATTTATTCTAACGACCTGACCTCCACCACCCCCAATGCTGAGAATTCCAGATATTCACTATCCACTGAAGAAAACAATTTATTTGTGCCTCGGTATCAAATGATCAGTCTCTTTTCTTGTAACCATATCCCTTTGCTCTTGATATTCCCAGTAGTGAAAGTGTTTCAACAACTATCTTGCCGAGCCCCCTTTGGATCTAATGTGCTTCAGTAAAATCACCATTTATTTTTCTGAACTCCAACATCAATTCATTCGCTGATAACTTTTAAAATCCCTCTCAAAAGTGATGAAAATTGACCTTCAAATAACTTAATAATTAATAAAGAATTTTATTGTTCAGTCACTAAATATATCATAATGTGACCAGGAAATTTTGTAATTAGGCACTTTGAAGCAATTTCTTTTAATTTTCTGAGTAGTTTTGCTGAATATATTTTTTAAAATATCTTTATACCTGATAGAGACAACCAATTCTCTTTGTCATTTCCAAATGTTGTTTCCAATTACAGGCACATAGCATTTTTCAGTGAAGCCGTGTGACCTTAGGTCTTTCTGCCATGTTCATTTTTACATGAAGGGGAAAATAAATCCTCAGTGAAATTGCTGGTAATTTGCGATTCTTTTCCCTCAACTAATTTAGTATTCATATTTTCTCACTATCCCCAAGGCTGGAAATCCCATCTGAAGTCTGTCATATCCTGTCTTTATCAGAGAACCAAATGAAAAGCATTTCAATATGCACAGGGGAGAACTACTAAAAGGGAGTGGGAGGATCACCAAAGCACAACTTGACAGACATTTTAAATATCATTCCCAGAGTCTTTGGACTGTCCCCTTAGTATCAGTGAGACACAGGGCAGGATCACACTCTTGTTTAATGATACAACAACCGGAGAAGATTAATTTGTTGTAAATCTAAATTTCATATTACAGATAACACATGACCTTTATAATTCATTTTCAGACCAAAGTTCCTTAAGCTTGTAGAATGAAATGGCTCATGGAAACTGTTAAGCATGCAGTATTTATGGCAGAAATATAATACAGCAATTTAATCCCACCAGTGAGGCTATATAGTGATATGAAAGTGCTCTGTGCACATGACAGTTGCTGTTTAATTAAAGCTGCAATGCAAAATAAGTTTTCCATTTTTGTGTATGAAGGTTAATGAAATCTTATTGAAGTTTTTACTCATTTTATGAATATTCTCTGTGGACATTAAAAAATATCCAAGACTTGAAGGGCATGTTGTGCAGCATAGACTGCCTTATTCAATTGTTAATATGTTTTATAGCCGCTGTTCCTTTTATCTAAAAATAAACAAACCCAAAATCTGATAAATTGATGTAGTAATGAGCTAGTGATAATTATTGAGATGAATTTAAATAATATCCACATAAAATGTAAGGAACACACTGAAAGGCAGATTGTTAAAAATACAGAATAATGTGTAAAGATGTATCCATTTGGAGCTGTTAAAAATTGACTGCTTCATAAAGTGCTCAATCCTGCAAGGCAAAATCATGTTGAACTTTGATTTTGTATCTAGACTCTATGGGTATTTTGGAGAAATTGTTAGAACTAAATCCTTTTCAGAAAGGTGAAATATCAAATGTTTACAATATAATTATGAAAATACGTTCAGAGGCCTTTTATAAGATTAAGAATGATTGGGAAAGAGAACTTAACTTTACTATCCCTATTGAGAATTGGGATAAAATTCTTCAATTAGTTAATTCATCCTCTATATGTTCTAAACATTCATTGATACAGTTTAAAGTTGTGCACAGGGCTCATATGTCCAAGGATATTCCCACATAAACCCTATATGTGATAGATGGCATTCTGAGATAGCTTCTTTGACTCATATGTTTTGGTCATGTACGCCCTTGGAAAAATATTGGAAAGACATTTTTGATATTATTTCCATGGTGCTGAATATTGATTTACAACCTCATCCTATTACTGCAATCTTTGGTTTACAAATGATGGAGTTAATTCATTTATCTCCCTCTGCTTGTCAGATGATTGCATTCCTAACATTAATGGCTGAAGGATCTATTTTGTTGAATTGGAAAGAAATGAATCCCCCTACCACATTTCATTGGTTTTCTCAAACTATGTCATGTTTGAATTTGGAAAAGATTAGAAGTGTCATATATGACCCTTCTATTAAATTTGAAAAGACCTGGAGGCCATTCATTCAAAATTTTCACACGATGTATATCCGGTTCCAATCCTATTTTTTTTCCTTTGGTTCTGATTTTATATAGGTAGAGAGGATCGGAGTTGATGACACGGTTGATTTTTTTTCTTAGATATTATAAACAGCCCATCGTTTTTTTTTAATCTCTTTTCTTTTTTTATATTAGTTAGTGGCTATTTTGTTAGATTAGTTCTTGCTTTTTTTGGGGGGGGTATAAACATTTTTTTCTTTTTCTTCTTTTTCTGTTTTTTTTTCATATTGCTATACCTAGTTTTTTTTGTCCTGTTTATATTACATATTTGTATCATGTATGATTTGGGAAGACCTAACTATAGGGTATTTATTGTTTATGTATCCTTTTCCACTCATTTTAGTTTTGTAATTTTGTAATCCCAATAATTATGTATCAAGTTTATCATGTTGATAAACATTAATAAAAAGATTGAAACATAAATTTGATTTTGGAAAATCCTATGAAAGGCAGTGGATTTGGGCCGGTACCAAAAAAGGTAAAGCCCTCCCAAACATTGAGCTCATCTACATGATACACTGTCGTAGGAAAGCAGCATCCATCATCAGAGATCTCCACCATCTAAAATAGGCCATGCTCTTTTCTCACTGCTGACATCAGGTAGGAGGTACAAAGCCTCAGGAAATGCACCACCAGATTCAGGGACAGCTACTACCCCACAACCATCAGGCTCTTGAACAAAAGGGGATAACTACACTCACTTGACCATCCATTGAGAAGTTTCCACAATCAAAGATCTCACATTAAGAACTCTTTATCTTGTCATCTCATGTTCTCATCATTTATCGTTATTTATTTATATTTGCATTTGCATATCTTGTTGACTTCTGCACTCTAGTTGATCTTTCATCGATCTTATTATAGTTGTTATTCTAGTATATTCTATTATATAGTTATTCTATTATAGTTGTTATACCTGAGATTCAGTTTCCATATGATGACATATATGTATTTTGATAATAAATTCTACTTTACACTTTGATTCCAGGATCCTAACATCTTGACTATCTCAACTATCCAAAACTTATGCCATTAACTTCATATGAAGCCTCATATGCCTCATATGAAGCCCAAGCCTTTTCGCTTGACAGACTCCAGTGATAACCAAGTACACTGCAGAGTGAGACAAGTTCAGCAAACTTATCCAAGCTTCAATGGCAAAGCAAATGGTTCATTGAGCTTCATATAATGTTTCTGACACATTTCTTCTGGTTCCCGAGAAATCAAACACAAATATTAAGAAAAATGCCCAACTGCTCAAGGAAATTGAGCAATTCTATTGCGTGGTATCCCATTTATATATATGTTCATGATTTCAGTGATTAGTGCTGCATTTGTTTGCTTAAAATAAAGAAACACTATCACTTTACATGTATCTATTTTGAGTACTTTAAAATGGAGTCCCATTTTTCACTTTGTAAGATTTGTGGGACACTCACTAGACAGGAGGATGTTATGATGTCCATTCATTGCAGTTGTGAGTCATTCGGTAATATTCTCTCAAAATTAGGATGAAGGCATTGATGCAGTCATGAAAAATGCATACTAGTAACTTTACTCCATTAGGAGTTTGAGGAGATTCATACATCATAAGACCATAAGACAACAGATATAGGAGCAGAATTAGGACAGTTGGTCCATCAAATCTGCTCTGCCATGCCATTATGGCTGATTTACTTCCCAACTCAGCCCATTCTCCCCAAAACTATTGATGCCCTTACTAATCAGAAACATATTAATCTCTATCTTAAACATACTAAAATGAATTGGCCTCAACAGCCATCTGTGACAATGAAATTTTGAGACTCACTACCCTCTATTTAAAGAAAATTCTCATTATTTCTGCTCTAAATTAATGTCCTATTTTGAGTCTCTGCCCTTTCATCCCAGATTCTTCCACTATTGGAAACATCCACTCCATGTCCGCTCAATCTAAACCTTCCAATATTCAGTAGGTTCAAAGTAAATTTCTTGTGAAAGTATATATATGTCACCATATATAACATTTTCTTGTGAGCAATACTCAATTAATCCAACAACCATTATAGAATCAATGAAGGACTGCACTAATGGTTGAATAACCAGTCTGCAAAATACAACAAACTGTGCAAACACAAAAGAAAAAAATCAAATAAATAAGCAATAAATATCGATAACATGTGATGAAGAGTCCTTTCCAGTAAGCTTATAGGTTGTGGAAATAGTTCAATGATATGGCAAGTGAAGTTAAGGGAAGTTATGGCCTCTGATTCAGGAGCCTAATAGTTAGACCATGAGACCATCAAATATAGGAGCAGAAGTAGGTTATTCGGCCCATTGAGTCTGCTCTGCCATTCAATCATGGGCTGATCCAGTTCTTCCAGTCACTCCGCTCCCTTGCTTTCACCTCATACCCTTCAATGCCCTGGCTAATCAAGACACTTACCTATCTCTGCCTTAAACACACCCAATGACTTGACCTCCGCTGCTGCTCATGGCAACAAATTCCACAGATTTACCACCCTCTGACTAAAGTAATTTCTCTTCATCTCAGTTCTAAAGGGACGTCCTTCAATCCTGAATTTGTGCCCTCTTGTCCTAGAATCCCCTACCATGGGAAATAACTTTGCCATATCTAATCTGTTCATGCCTTTCAACATTCTGAATGTTTCTACGAGATCCCCCCCTCATTCTCCTGAACTCCAGGGAATGCAGCCCAAGAGCTGCCAGGCATTCCTCATATGGTAACCCTTTCATTCCTGGAATCATTCTAGTGAATCTCCTCTGAAACCTCCCCAGTGTCAGTATATCCTTTCTAAAATAAGGAGCCCAAAATAGCACACAATACTCCATGTGGTCTCAAGTGTGCCTTACAGAGCCTCAACATTACATCCCTGCTCTTATATTCTATACCTCTAGAAATTAATGCCAAATTTGCATTTGCCTTCTTCACAACCAACTGAACCTGGAGGCTAACCTTTACAGTATCTTGCAGAAGGACTCACAAGTCCCTTTGCATCTTTGCATTTTGAATTCTCTCCCCATAGTTGAGGGGTAATCACTGTTCCTGAACTTAGTGGTGTGCATCCTGAGGCTCCTGCACTTTCTTCCTGATGGCAGCAGAGAGAAGAAAGTATGACCTGAGTGATGGGAATGGTGCTGGTTGGTAATTGATGTGGATCCAAGTCACTTATCAAGCAGGAGTCCATATGTTTCATCAGCAACTTCTCAAAGCATTTCATCACCATGGATGTAAATGCTACAAGACATTTGCCACTGAGGCAGGTTACCATATTCTTCATAGGCATTGGTATAATTGAAGCTTGCTTGAAGCGGATAGATACCTAAGAGTGCCAAAGCAAGAGTGAATATTCCAGTCAATAGATCAGCACAGGACTTTAGTAGCCAGCCAGGTACTTTATCTGTGCTAGATACTTTCCATGGGTTCACCCTCCTGATGGATGCTTGTATGGCAGCCCCAGAGGATCACAGGTTCATTGGGGGCTGTGGGAATTTGTGACAGTTCCCCCATGTTTTGGCAGTCAAAGCAACCATAGAAGAGACTGAGCTCATCTGGAAGGGAAGCCCTGTTGTTACCTATTATATGTCAACTGATTTCACTCTGTAAGAGTGATAACACTGAAGTCCTACCACAACTGTTAAGCATCCTTCACTGATTCAAATTTAGTCTGGAATCCAAAAGTCAAAGTTCAAAGTTCTAAGTCGAAAGAGATCCACCATCATATGGCTCCAAGTACCCTAAAACCTTTTCCTTAATAATGGACTCTAACTTCTTGCCAACTATTGAAATCAGGCTATCTGGCTAATAATTTCCTGTCTATTATCTCCCTCCCATTCCAGAAGTTAGCAATCACAACTAATGCCTCCACAGTCCCTTCAGCCACCTCTTTTAGAGCTCTTGCATATGGTCCATCTGGTCCAGGTGACTTATCTACCTTCAGAACTTTCAGCTTCCCAAATTTCTTCTCCTTAGTGATAGTGACTGCACTCACTTCTGCCCCCAGCACTTGAACTTCTGGCATTTTGCCGGCGTCTTCTACAGTGAAGACTGGTGCAAAATACTTAATCAGTTCATTTACTATTTCTTTGTTCCCCATTAGTCAGCACCAACTCCAGTGATCTTATGTCCTCTTTTGCTTCTCTTTTACACTTTATATATATGAAAAATCTTTTGATATTCTCTTTTATATTATTGAACAACTTACTTTCATATTTTTGTCTTTTTTTCTCCTCATTGCTTTGTTTGTTACCTTTGGCTGGTTTATTAAAGCTTCTCATTCCTCTAGCTCCCCACTATTGTTTTATGCTGTAATATATGCACAGTATTTTGCTTTATCCTGTCTTTGACATCTGTTGTCAGCCACAGTTGCCTCATTTTCCCTTTAGAATGCTCCTTCTTCCTTGAGATATACCACTCTTGCATCTTCTGAACTACTCCCAGAATTTTCATCCATTGCTGCTTTGCCATGATCCCCGTTGGTGTCTTCTTCCAATCAACTTCAGCCATCTCCTCTCTTGTGCCTCTGTAGTTCCCATTACTCAACTGCAATACTAATGGAGACAATTTTTGCTTCTCCCTCTCAAACTGCAGTGTGAATTCCAACATATTATGATCACTGCTTTCTGAGGGTTCAACTCCCTTAAGCTCCTTAATCAAATCTGATCATTACAAAATACCTAATACATGATTGACTTTCCCCAGTGGGCTCAACCACCAGCTACTCTAAAAAGGCATTCTACAAATCCTTCTTCTTAAGATCCAGAACAGAGCCAATTTCCTAATCTACTTGCATAGTAAAATCCCCCCATAATGATCATAACATCACCCTTTTTGCATGCCTTTTATATATCCAGTTGTAAGTTGTACCACACATCCTGGTTATTGTCCTTGAGTGCTTTAAGAAGCTGCATCCATCACTAAGGACATTCATCACCTAGGACACATACTCTTTTTTTTTACTACCATCAGGATGAATGTATAGGAGCATAAAAACTCATACTCAGTAATTCAGGAACATTTCTCCTCCTCTAAACAGTCCATGAATGCTACCTCATGATTTGCACTACCTACTTATTTCTGTAATTGTTAGTAATTGTATGTCTTTATGCTGTACTGCTGCTGCAAAACGAAAATAAATGTACAATTATGTAAGTCAAGGATTCTGATTTATGAATTGTCTCAATTGTTCTGAATTTAATATTGAATAAACACAAATAACTTTTTATCAGTAACTTGCTGAAGAAGGTTTCTCAGCACATCCAGAGAAATGAATAAATGCTATCAGATGGGTTCATAAGGATCCTTTTGTTGAACTGCTGAGAGTAAATTTTCTTCATCTACAACTGAACTTTCATAAACACACTTAATTCTCTCAATGCTGATCACAGGAGGAAGTTCATCTATATCTCCCTCAGCTCAATCACATCAGACACAGCAGTGTTTAATGTGATTATCCATATTATAAGCCGTGCTCCGTTAAGTCCAATGGACTCTTTTCTCAGAGGGAATGGAAAAACGTGCATTATCGCTCAATTCTTACAATGCAAATCAATGTTGTCATGTTAACCTGTGGCAATAATGATAGTATTAAGCAAGCTGTGTGCTCAAAGGTGCAGGCATCAGACCTTTGTGGATAAAGTGGAAAGGACGGATGTGCACTTCACACTGGAGCAACTAGAAAATCGTAGAGCATCATGGAATGACAGGGCTGCCATGAGTGAAACATGACTGTAGGGTACTTAAGTGCTGTAATAAATTCTGAACACCTAATGGTGATACGTGTACGCTATAATGGTAAGTGTACGAATGTTTATCATGGTGCAGTGAGGCTATAGAATGTCTTCGAGGAACAGAGAGACACATGTCTAGCAACAATCTGATTGCCTCACTTTTTCCACTCATATTCAACTTGGCTCTGGGAAGCTTTCCAGTACAAGCAATTGAACAGCATGGTTCTCTCAACCTTGCCCATGAGGACTTGAAGTTATGCCTCAATGGAGTAAGGGATAGGAGGTTCACTTGCTCACATTCCTTCTTGTGCAGCTGACTTGAACATTACAGAGGGGATGACTGTCCAGCACTGCAGTAGTTTGGTGGACTGGCTGTCTTCAAGTGCTGGAATGTTTTTATTTGTTTGTTTTTTTTAATTTAGAAAATACAGTATAGTAAAAGGCCCTTTTGGCTCAATTACACATGTGACCTATTAACCTACTAACCCGTATGTCTTAGGAATGTGGGAGGAAACCCGTGCGGTCATGGGGAGAACATACAAACTGCTTACAGTCAGTGGTAGGAAATGACCCAAGTTGCTGGCATTGTTAAGTGCTACACTATTGTGCTCCCCATGATAACTTTAATAATTAGATGAATGGGTCGCCAGGTCTTTGGGGATGATCACCAGCTGCACTTTGTCAAAGAGAATGCAGCATTGCATATTGAGAGTGCACAAAGACATTTCCACTGTGTTTGCGGTCCATTTGTGCTGCACAGCTTTGGTCAGGAATGGGTTAACTATGCAGTGCTGGACTGTGGCATCAATGATGCAAGAGAAGACTAGGCTGAAAAGATTATGGAAATGCAGGAATCAAATTGTGAATTAATAAAGTTAGTCACACAATGTGTTTGCAATTAAATATGTTTCAGCAGATTTACTTATAGGAAAGCAATTTAGTTCAGTTCTGTTGAGAGCAAGTTATTTTTATCAGACAAGTAACATCATATAAGGGGAGCACCATAAATATATGATTTTCCCATTCCACTTGCTTTTCTGCTGTTTGCAACTGAACTTCACTACAAGTACGGTAACTGCTGATGACAGTCATTTATGCAGAGATCCAGCAAGAGCTTATTTTCTTGACTGAAATGACTTGTATAAATGTCATTTTAACTTGGTCGCTTTATCATTCCATCTGAAAATTATGGGGTCACTGCTAATCTAGAACCTGAATGTGTAATCTGGGCTGACACTTCAGTGTAGAGCTGAGGTTGTGCTGCAGTTTAATCAACACAATCTCTCAGAAGAAATGGTGAACTTGGGACAAGAATGCTGATTGTACATTTGCATTGTTAAATCTTATTAAAATGTATTTCTAGCATCTGCAGAACCGGCAGGATTTTAATTTTTATGGATATTTTCCCACTCCAATTGCATTAAAGCAAATTGCATTAATGCACACCCCTAGTTAATGTGTGAGGGTTATTATAGAGCTACTATGGTCAATGAATTTAATCAGTAATGAAAGCAGAAAATATTGGAAATACCAATCAGGTCATGTAGAATCTCTTCAAAGAAAAACAGAACCAACAATTCATGTTCTTGTTCTTATTTATTTTATATCACAATTAATTATTAACTCTGTAAGTGACAGAATAGCTTTGTATCTCTTAGCCTTTTGTTAAAAAATCAAAAGAATACAGAAGGATGGAGTTCAGTGGAATTAAGCAAGCCCACAGAGGCTAACTAATTCTGCTTACCCATAAATGCTTGAAATCAACTTGCACATATTGTAGCAAACTGAATTACAGGTTATGTGATTGATCAGTTGTGTAAAAGTTAGTTTGTATTCATGCAAGTTAGATTGCTTCTGGTTTATGCACATTACTATATGCTGCAGAGCTACACGTGACTAAACAATAAATATGATCTTTATACCTCGAGGAAGTGAAAAGGATTGTGAGTGACTTGGTTAAATATAATGGCAGAAAGATTTTACCCTGAGCTAGATGAAAGATTTCCAGCTCCATTTCTATTAAACACTCCATAATGCAAATGGCCAGTCAAGTTCTTGTCAGGATAACTTTGACAAAGATAGTTTCCTCCTACATTGTCCTCCTTGTAAAATCTATTCCCATGGCAACAAAAATACTGTTAAGAATTGCCAGCATATGATTCACTGGCCTTAACAATGATCCATGATACACTTCATAGTCCTGTTGGAAACCACAGCACCAGTTGGCTTGGCTGCTTACCTTTTTTATTTAATGTTGCATTCCCTGTTATTTCCTTTATGCTATGGAAGTTATTAGGAGTGTAATTTCACAAAAGAAGGCTCCTATTCTTGCTCCTTTGTGATTGGCTTGAACATCCTTTCACACGTTGAAGAGCTCTGTTCCTTTGCTGGAGGATTGGTTTATATCTATGCTATTAAAATGGATACATTTTAAAATATTCCATACCCAATAACAACATGATAAGCTTGATGAACCTAAATTAGCATGATGTGTAAACATGAGCAATCATTATTTTTCATGGTTTACAAAAACTACTTCCTGCAATGTGAAAAATCATCAAAGCTGATTATTCCAGCAGTTTTTAATCTGATGTAAATGAATGACTTCTTCAAGGTAGTGACCATAGTTTAATATAAACAACAACTCATTAGGCAGTTACTAATAGTAAAAACAAACATATGAATTAACAAGTACTTACCAGGAGCCGTGGATTTAAGTGGGTGAGTGAAGGTTTTGGTGGCATTTTAGATTGCCAAAGATTTTATACCTCAACAGAAATAATGCTTCCGTTAGATACAGTGCATTGACAAATAGTAGCCTAATCATTGTGTTATAGCACTGGCAACTTCAATGTAAAGATACAAAGACACGAGTTCATAATACCAGAACAGCAAATGTTGAAATTAAATTCAGCTAATTAAGTAATAAAGTGCTGCTATCAAAAAGAAAGATGTTTAAAATATTAGAATATTATAAGATTATCTGGCTGGCTGATTGATGTCTTCTGGGGGAGGAAATTTGCCTTTCTAATTTTAATGTGGGTCCAGATCAACAACACTGCCCTCTGAAATACTTGAACAAGCTACTCAGTTGTACAAAAAATACTAAGGCAAAGCACAATAAAATAAAAGTGCACAGATCATCTGGAGCCAAATTAACCAACAGATTTATGAGAATAAACAGTCAACATTTTGAGCCACGAAGCTTCACAGGACTTGTATGCTAAAATGGACACTTGACCTCACAATCTACTTCATTTGTGCACTTTATTGTTTGCCTGCAATATGCTTTCGCTGTAGATTTATACATTTCATTCGGCATTGTTATTGTTTTACCTTGGTGTACCTCAATGTATTGTGTAATGATTTGATCTGTATTAACAGTATGCAAAACGAGCTTTTTACTGTATCTTGGTACATACAACAATAATGCAAAGTACCAATACCATTAAAAACAATGGAACAGTTCAGAGATCTGCAATGTTGCCATATCCAGTCATGCACAATAGTAAACATTTAAATTCAAGAAAAATGAGAACTTTCAAGCAGAAACCAGCAAATGACAAAACTGAAGCAGTTTCAATTTTAGACTATCCTTAAGTTTCAGGGTGACTTGTTCTGAGTAAGTTCCATTGGCATTGAAGTGTGTATAAGGCCATCAGGCTTTGAAGTGTGTATAAGACCATCATCAGAGCAATTTTCTCAGGAGTCTGCTGTGGGCACACGGACGATTCAGTCTGCCTATTTGTGTGAGCAGAGTATAATCAGTGTGAGATGAAGGACTACTGTACACTCATCCTGATGGAAGTGTGGCTCTAGGATATTACCCCTGAAGAGGCCATCCAGCTGGAGATTTTTCGGGAAGACAGAAAACCCATGATCCCTGGTAAGATCTGTGAAGGAGGATTGTGTATCTGCATTGATAAGAACTAGTGTTGAGTGTTTCGGTAGTGATAATCCACTGTTTGCCTCTGGTAGAATATATATTGGTGAAGAGCAGGCCATTCTATTTACTAGGGGTGATCACTGTCATTGGCTGCATAATGCCCCCTGTGTTAATGTTGGGGAAGCTCTGCTTGAAGTCTACGGCTCCATCAGTGATCCCCAACCCAAACACCCGTATGCTTTTTGTATTGTTGGTGGTGATTTCAACCATGCCATTTTAAAAACAGTCCTGCCTAAGTTCTAGCAACACACACAAAATGCTGGATGAACTCAGCAGGTCAGACAGCATCTATGGAAAAGAGTACACTCAAGATTTCCAGTCAAGACTCTTCAGACTGCTGAGTTCCTCCAGCATATTGTGTGTGTGACTTGGATTTCTAGTACCTGCAGATTTTCTCTTGTTTATGCCTGAATTCTATTAGCATATGACTTTGCTGTCAGAGGTGAGAACATATTGCATCTGGTTTATACTAAACAACCTGGTGCATGCAATGCTGCTCACCACTCCTACCATGGATACCCTGACCACCAACCAGGACATGCTCTCTTCTTGCTATTGCCCTCACAAAGAAGGTACAGGAGCCTCAGTATTCACGCTACTAGGTTCAGAAGTAGTTACTATGTCTCAGCCTTCAGGCTCTTGGATCAAAGGAAAATAACTTCACTCAACTTCATTTGCCCAATCATTGAAATGTTCCCACCCAACAGCCAATGGACACACTTTCAAAAACTCTTTATCTCATGTTATCAATACTTATTCTTTATTTATTTTTATTGTTATTACTTATTTTTATATTTGCACAGTTTGTTGTCTGGTTGAACAGATAAGTTAGTGCAGTCTTTCATTGATTCTGTTATGGTTATTATTCTATAGATTTATTGAGCATGCCCACAAGAAAATAAATCTCCGGGCAATGTATTTGTACTTGATAATAAATTTACACTGAAATTTGAACTTTGAACTTTATTCTAATTCCTGCATACAGAATGCTGAGTAAATGAGTCAAGTCAGTTCAAAGGGAGATAAAGACCCGGCTAGAAGGAACCACCTCAGCATTGCATGAACATTTTGAAAACGTGGACTGGAGTATGTTCAAGGAGGTAGCTACCTATGACTATCACATTAACATTGATGAATATGTGAGGTCTGTGACTGGATACGTAGACAGGTATAGGGATGATAGCATTTGGACCCAGTCAGCAATCACTCCTAACAGAGGCCAAAGGGTCAGCGATCGCTCCCACCAAATCTCAGTGATCACTCTCAATGGAGGCTGGTAGGTCAGTAATCGCTCCCAATGGAGACAACCATTCAGACCAGGCGTGAATTCAAAGGTACATTTAATGTCAGAGATATGTATACAATATACATCCTGAAATACTTTTTCTCTGCTACCATCCATGAAAATAGAGAAGTGTTCCCCAAAGAATGCATGACAGTTAATTGTCAGAATCCCAAAGCAGCCCCCCAGCTCCACCCCACCACATGCATAAGCAACAGCAAAGCAATGAGCCCCCCTCCCACCAGCAAAAACGAGCCATGGTACCCCCCACCGAGCACTCAATTGTGCAGCAAAGCATCAATAAAGACAGAGACTTGCAGTACCCCAAACACTACTCGTTCACCCGGTAATATGACATACCACAGGCTCTCTCTCTCCCTAATAAGGGAAAAAGAGATGTCTCCGTTTCGCAGTGAGAGGGGAGACATAACAAAGAACTCACTTATTTATGATGTTAAAAGTCCATTGCATTGCTTTCTCCGAGCTCTGTGACCAAAGAATTCGGGTCTGTAGGCATGCAGTCAAAGATCTTCCATCTCCCATGACACCCCAGATTCCGGCAGGTGACACCGACCTTGAGTCTGCCCATCTCCAGAGCCACAAGATCCTGGAGCTCCAAAAGTGAGCTAATTTCTTAGGCCGTATCCTTTTCATATTGAATAATGGCCAGTCATGACACCCGAGTGCGGGTCCCAATCCTGCAAAGATCTGAAGTCAGTGTGTAATTCTAAGTCATGGTCTTCAAACAAACCCTGAAAGGGAAAAATAGAAATATTAAAGATGAAAGTAGAGCTGTTTCTGAAGATGTATGCAAAGGAGTCGCCGTTATGCGCCATTATCTCCTCCTAAGCTTCTCTTCCGAGTCACAGAGGACTGTTCAATGTTCTGACATTAATGTAATTTGACTGTGCTTTACTTTGGTCTTCTTCAGTTTCTCTGCATTTTCTTTCTTATGGCTAGTTGGCAGGTGGGTGATCTGTAAATTCTTTGTGTATGGGTGGGGTTGGGCTAATTTGCTGCTAACCATCACTGTGCTGTTTTGCAAGTGATGGGGTGGTTGCTGTTTATTTTTGCAGGGGAGGAGTTGGAGATGTGTTGCTATTGTTGCTGTTTTTTTTTCTGCGGGGAAGTGGGTAGCCTCCAACCTGATGGCAACAATTTCTCAAACTTCCAATAATGCCTCCACATCCCCTCACCCCTTCACCATTTCTCATCCCCTTGTCCCTCTCTCATGTTGTCTCCTTGCCACCCATCGCTTCCCTCTGGTGCTCCCTCCTCCCTTTTTATTCTTCCATGGCCTTCTGTCTCTTTCACCAATTAACTTCCCAGCTCTTTGCTTCATCCCTCCAGCTCCAGGTTTTGCCTACCGCCTGGCATTTCTCTCTCACCTCCCCCTCATCTGATCCCTCATCTCCCCCTCAGCTTTTCTTCTTCAGTCCTGCCGAAGGGTTTCGGCCCAAAACAATGACTGTACTTTTTTCCATAGATGCTGCCTGGCCTGCTGAGTTCCTCTGGCATTTTGAGTGTGTTGTGGGGATAGTTATTATCGCGGTTTTTTTCTGCGGGGAAGGGGGTTGGGGATTGCTATTGTTGTTTTATTCTGTGGGGGAGATGGTTGATGATTATTATTGTCTCTGTTCTTTTTCTGCAGAGAAGGGGTGGAGATTTGATGCTTTTGTTGCTGTTTATTCTGTGGGGAGCGGGTGAGGGATTCTGGGGTCTGTGAGTTTTGTTCCTTTTACTTTTTCATATGTACATCATGGCTATCTGGAGAAGATAAATATCACAGTTGTATTATACATGCATATTTTGAAAATATTAAACACCATTATTAAACACATCTCTGTGAGGGTAAACCGGAAGCTGTGGTTAACAAGAGAGGTCCAAGCACTGCACAGGGATCGGATGCTGCCTTCAGTTTAAAGGATATGATGGCTCTCAATTCTGAGAGAGTTGCTTTTTTTCCACACCATCAGGAAGGCAAAATAGGATTATTCACAGAGGTATGCAGCCATTTCTGAGACATGAAGTGCATCTGGCAGGATGTTCAGAGCAACACAGGCTACAAGTCCACCCTGCAACGGACGTCACACTTCCTGATAGGCTGTATGTCTTTTACGTATGCTTTCATGCATGGAACGTTCAGCTGGCAAAGAAGGCATCTCCTCCCCCCTCCCATCAGGTGCAGGTACTCTGTCTGGCCATAACTGATGTAAGAAAGATCAAACCCATAAAGCTGCGGAGCATTTGATGACATACCTAGTTTGGTGCTGAGGGATTGTGCAGTCCAGTTAACAGACATCTTCAACCTCTCTCTGTAATAGTCCACTGTCCCTGTATGCTTCAAGGTAGTCACCATCATCTCGGTGCCCAGGACGGCAACAGTAACCTGTCTCGATGACTACCATCCAGTGGCATTGACATCATGAAGTTCCCTGTGCGGCCAGTTATGGATTGCATTAACTCTCATTTTCCTGCTACATTGGATCCTTTCTAGGTTGCTTATCACTCATGTCGGTCCACCGATGATGCCATAGCCTCGGAACTCCACTCCATCTCTCCGTTCTGGAAAATGCTGCCTCATATGCCAGGATGCTGTTTCAGCTCAGCATTTAATATGATTACTCTTCGGAAGCTGGTGGGTTAGGTGTCCTCACTGGGTCTCAACACCTCTGTCTTCAGCTGGATCTTGGACTTATTACTGAAAGACCAGAGTCAGTCCATATTCACAGCAACATCTTTAGATCCATCATGCTGAACACCAGTGCCCCTCGGGGCTGCATGCTCAGTCTGCTGCTGTTTATGATGCTGACACATAGCTGTACTGTAAGATCTAGTTCATCTGATCATCAAGTTCGCTGATGACACAACATTGGCCTTATCAACAATGATGATGATTCATAGAGAAAGCATGTAGAGAGGCTGGTAGATTGATGTGAGCACAAAAACTTGAGTCTCAACATGAACATGACTGAAGAGATGATTATGGACTTTAGGAAGGTGCAGGCAGACCACTCCTCACTATTCAGAGAGAGTAAAGAGTCCGTTTTCAGACTCTTACCCCCAGACTGTTAAAAGGACAAGAGGATCTGAGTGGAGAGAAATTATTTTCCTTCACGTCAAATACATACAGTGGCCACTTCACTTGGTTCCAGCTGCGCCTCATAAAGTGGACCCTGAGTGTATGTTTATGCTGCTGTAGCCCATCCAATTTGAGTCTCACCATGTTGTGCCTTCAGAGATGATCTTCAGCACACCACTGTTGTAATGCATGATTATTTGAGTTAATGTCCCCTTCCTGTCAGCTTGAACCTGTCTGGAAATTCTCCTCTGACCTCTCTCATTAACAAGGCTTTTTTCCCCCACAAAGCCGCCACTCACTGGCTTCTTTTTTTTTTTTGCTTTTTACACCATTTTCTGGAAACTCTAGCGATCACTGTACTTGAAAATACCAGTACATCAGCAGTTTTGGAGATACACAAAAAAAAACATCTGGCATCAACAATAATTCATGGTCAAATCCACTTAGATCACATCACTTCCAAACACTTATGGTATATTTGTCATGAACAACAACTGAACCTCTTTACCATGTGACTTGACTTTACCATGTCTCCATGTCCATGTCCAGATGACGCCATTGCCATCACCCTCCACCTGGCCCTAACCCACCTGGACAAAAAAGACACGTATGTTCGAATGCTGTTCATAGACTTCAGTTCAGTATTCAACACAATCATCCCTCAGAAACTGATTGGAAAGCTGAGCCTACTGAGCCTGAACACCTCCCTCTGCAACTGGATCCTAGACTTCCGGACTGGGAAACCTCAGTCAGTCTGGATCGGGAGCAGCATCTCTAATACCATCACACTGAGCACAGGGGCCCCCCAGGGCTGTGTGCTCAGTCCACTGCTGTTCACTCTGCTGACCCACGACTGTGCTTCAACACCCAACTCGAACCATATCATCAAGTTCGCTGATGACACGACCGTGGTGGGTCTCATCAGCAAGAACGACGAGTCAGCTTACAGAGAGGAGGTGCAGCGGCTAACGGACTGGTGCCAAGCCAACAACCTGTCTCTGAATGTGAACAAAACAGAAGAGATGGTTGTTGACTTCAGGAGGACACGGAGCGACCACTCCTCACTGAACATCAATGGCTCCTCAGTGGAGATCGTTAGGAGCACCAAATTTCTTGGTGTTCACCTGGCGGAAAATTGCACCTGGTCCCTCTACTCCAGCTTCATAGCAAAGAAAGCCCAGCAGTGTCTCTGCTTTCTGCAAAGGCTGAAGCAAGTCCGTCTCCCACCCCCCATATTCATCACATTCTACAGGGGTTGTATTGAGAGCGTCCTGAGCAGCTGCATCACTGCCTGTTCGGAAATTGCACCATCTTGGAACACAAGGCCCTACAGTGGATAGTGAGGTCAGCTGAGAAGATCATCAGGGTCTCGCTTCCCGCCATCACAGACATTTACACTACACACTGCATCTGCAAAGCAAACAGCATTATGAAGGACCCCACGCACCCCTCATACAAACTCTTCTCCCTTCCTGCCATCTGGGAAAAGGCACCGAAGCAGTCGGGCTCTCACGACCAGACTATGTAACAGTTTCTTCCCCCAAGCTATCAGGCTCCTCAATATGCAGAGCCTAGACTGACACCTTACTGCCCTATTGTCCTGTTTATTATTTATTGTAATACCTGCACTGTTTTATGCATTTTATGCAGTCCTGGGTAGGTCTGTAGTCTAGTGTAGTTGTTGTTTTTTCCTCTGTTTTTTTTTACGTAGTTCAGTCTAGTTTTTGTACTGTGTCATGTAACACCATGGTCCTGAAAAATGTTGTCTCATTTTTACTATGTACTGTACACAGTAGTTATGGTCGAAATGACAATAAAAGTGACTTGACTTATACATTGAGTAGCTGCCACATGACTGGCTGATTAGATACTTGCATTAACAAACTTGTGTATAGGTGTACCTAATGAAGTAGCTACTGAATGTATGATCTTAATTTGGAGGTACATAGCTATCAGTTGGTTTGAAGCTTGAAATGCCCTATTTATAAGTTGCACTGCATCATCTTGAGTAAGTGGATCAACAGAATCTTCTCAGGAGTGAATTGAGATGGGCAATAGATACCAGCATTGTAATGAGGTTTACATATCATGAATGAATAAAAAGAAAACTAAAATAATAGTTGGAAAATTTCCGATTGCAAACACTGTAGATAATTACCAGCAATGGTTTAATGCAAATAGTCTATGAACAACTGGCATTTTGTTTGGTTGCCTGCAATGGCAAACATCAGCTTTTAAAATACGAATAACCCTAATGCTAACTAAATTAGTTACAGCATTAACACAATGGTCAATGGAAATATCATCATGTCAAAATTGAGTATTCTGTGTCAAATAGGTGGTTATTAAAACTGGAAATATTACAAATCATGCATATCACTTTTGTTTTATGACCCTGATGTCATTGCATCTCCTTTCAGCAGCTCTCAAGTGACAAGGGCAGTCTATCTGATAAAGTCGGACCTCACACATCCATTGAAGTGATATCTCTTCACTTTATCACAGTGTGCATTTGTTTTAGAGTCACAGAGTCGTAGAAAAATACAGCAGAGAAGCAGATCCTTCTCCCCACCTAGACCTATACTGCCTACTCGCGTTGACCTGCACCGGGACCATAGCTGTCCATATCCTTATCATCAATGTATCGGTCAAACTTCTTGTAAATGTTGAAATTAAGCTTGTTTGCCACACTCGTGCTGGTAACTCATTCCACATTCTCATGAACCTCTGAGTGAGGAAGTTTCCCCTCATGTTCCCCTTAAACCTTTCACCTTTCATGCTGGTATATCCTGTAAGAGCATTTCCTTTTCCTGAAATTTCTGCAGGAGGAAAATGGTGTTCAATTGGTGACAGGGAGGACTATAACAAAAAATTCTATATGAAAATTATTTTCAATTCATAATAATGATGTTCAGACATTGTTCATTAATTTATAAGTCAATCAGCTTAAGACATTGATACAGTTTACCTCTTATGAGTATCATGTGTTTGAAAATATTGTTTTTTCCAATTTTTTACTTGCACATTTTTAGAACTAGATGACGTAACTTTTGATTCATTGTTGTACCAGCCACCTGTATTATTTTTCTAAACAACAATACAGAGAGAAACCTTAGGATACTATGTACATTGAAGCAAGTTTGGGATAATGCTACCAAAAATGTGAAGAAAGATCTAATGGTTTTCTCTAGACAGAGTGATTATTATTATAAGTGCTTTATTCATCACGAGTGGGAAATTATTTTATTATAGCAGCAAAATTAAAAAATACACAGCGATAATAATAAAAAACAACAACAACAATAATAATAATAAAGTACAGAATAATAATAATAATAATATACATGGAACACTTGGTTCAGCTAGCAGCTTAATCT
The DNA here is from genome assembly GCF_030144855.1 of Hypanus sabinus. Classification (NCBI taxonomy): domain Eukaryota; kingdom Metazoa; phylum Chordata; class Chondrichthyes; order Myliobatiformes; family Dasyatidae; genus Hypanus; species Hypanus sabinus. Next base: position 39,687,075 of record NC_082719.1, on the reverse strand, counting down.
AAGGGAAGGCAGCCCTCAGCCTGGCCAAACTTAAGAAACCTTGTTTGAGTGGATGCTGTGTGATGTGTCCCTGTTACAAATCAGTAACAAAAAATAACAAACTGTACACAATATGTGATTATACAATTGAGCTTTATCATTCTTAATTTGAATATATGGTTTTCTCATGAAACAGTTTAATGCACAACATTAGAGCTCACTGCTAAGGTCATTCGCCCACCATCGACCATCTCCAAGCGTCACTGACCTTTGGACCCTTGCTCCAAGTCCACTCTGTCCGGCGGTCTACCAACTCTGTCCATTTGCATCTTCTCTTCTCATCTCTCCCCAGCAAAAGACCATGAAAATCCCTGGTCCCAGACCCACAAGAAAGAACAACATTGTTCTCATTGGTTAGCCCCACATTCCAAAGCCCCATTATCTCTAATCGTAACCCAAACATTGCTGCTACAGAGAAACCATTACATTAGAAGTGAAACTTTACAGTGTGTTATATTCATCCCCCCACCAAATTTAGTCATGTCCTCATGTCGTTGAGATAATTCGCCAACCCTTCCTGCAAAACACAAAGTCCAATCCAAGTGTAAACGGCAGTGACGTAGCTCCCCAACACAGTTGGGGTCACACTCTGTTCCTCTGGTGCTACATAGCCCAGCCTATCCTAATTCTCTGAGACATCTGTACCCCCTTGCCTAACTCTTCAGGTTCAGACACTGTTGGGGATACTTCCGGTCTACCTGGTGAGACCTCCCCCAGCCTATCACTCATGCCCACCTGCAACTCGGACTCCTTGGTCCTGAGGCCAATTCCCACTTCATCCCTTGCAGTGTCCTGCTGTGGCCCAGGCTGTCCATAGATAGACACCACACCCCCCACCCCGCACTTCACCTGACTCAGCGGGAGAAGGGCTAGAAGTCCCTTCCTCAATCAATGGGGAGTTAGCGAAAGGCAGCATATACCAGACATCCAGGTGCTCATCCTCTGAATCAGTATCTGTCTCGGGGTGGAGGCTAGCCTAACCTCTCCTACTGTGGGCCCTGCAGTTGTTCCACATTTCCACAGAGTCCTCTTACTAGGTGTAGACTCCAAGTCGGGCTCTGGGTCCACCTGCACCTCTTGTCCCAGGGGCAGGAGATGGTTCTGATGGAGAATCCAGACAGGCCCATTCCCATCCAAAAAACTGGTAGGTTTGGCATTTGACTCTCCACTACATAGGACTTAGCCAGCCAATGGTCAGCTAACTTATGTTTCCCAGGTAGACCCAAATTCCTTATGAGGACCCAGTCTCCCAGCAGAAGTTGGGAGAAACTCAACTTTTGATCATACCTCCTCTTATTTCCTTGATTCTGCTTGGCAGCCATGACTCCAGCTAATTCACAAGCTCTTTTCAGCTCTCTTCTCATATCAGACACATACTTCAGGTAAGTCTTCAGTAGCAAGTCACCCTCATCAGTCCTAAAACAAAGATCAATGGCAATCTCACCTCACGCCCAAACATCAGATAGTGCAGCGAGTACCCAGTAGCTTCATTTTGGGTACAGTTGGAACTGTGGGCCAGATGTCCAATATGTTGACTCCACCTGCTCTTCTTGCTGATCTCCAAGGTCCTGAGCATATCTAGCAAGGTCCAATTAAAGCTCTCAGGGTGGGGATCGCCCTGCAGATGATAGGGCATGGTCCTCAACTTCTCAACTCCAGTAACACATGAATGAGTCTCCTCCCAAAATCCCATGCCTGATCATAACGTATCCACCTGGGAAGGCCCTAATAAATGAAATACTTCTTCCATAACACTCCGGCCACCATAGATGCCTCTGGTCCTTGGTAGGAAAAGCCTGAGCATATCTGGTGTAGTGGTCTGCAATGACTAAGACATCCATGTGTTGCTGGCGTCAGGTTCTATGGACAGGAAATCCATATACACCAGGTCCAGGGGCCCTGCATTCCGCAAGTGGGACAAAGGAGCTGCCCGTGTAGGTAGTGTCTTCCGCCGTATGCTTCGAATGCACGACTTGCAGTATTCTTCGATCTCTGACTTCATTCGGGGCCAGTAAAACTGGTCTCGGAGCAATCCACAGGTCTTCTCCACCCCCAGATGTCCAGAATCATCATGAAGTGACTTCAACGCAATCCCCCGATACTTCCCGGGCAGAGCCAGCTGGCAATGCCGGGGTCGGTCTGGGGGTGACGTGAGGCGGTGTAAGATCTGATTCTTCAACTCCAACCGAGGCCATTCTCGCCATAATGGAGGCACCAACGCATGTTTTGTCTTCTCTGCCTGAGCCGTGTCTCCCTGTTTTGACGGCTGACAAAATGATACCGATGCTCAGGTCTTCTCACTGAGCAGCTGCCGCTTCCCTAGAACTCAATTCCGGCAGTTGATCTGTCTTCAGAGCAGTCAGGTTACAGTAAACTTGGGGAACGGCATTATCAGAAGCCCGCAATTGATCCACCGCTTGCTCCTGCCCCTCCTTTTCCTCTGCCTTCACAGCGATGGTAAACTCACACATGTCCTTCACCTCTGAGGCAGGAACACACTCCTACCCCTCGTCCCTGACCAGTCCCTCATGCACCCATTGGGACCAAGCATCAGCATCGGTGTTGCAGCTTCCCAGCCAGGTTGAAATCATAGGCAGACAACGATAACAACCACTGATGGCCTGTGGCATCCAGTTTCACCAAGGACAGGATATAAGTTAGGGGGTTGTTGTCCATTCTCACCTCAAACTTGGCCCCATAGAGGTAGTCAATCAGCTTATCCACCACTGCCCATTTCCATGCCAGAAATTTCAACTTGTGCATGGGATAGTTTTCCTCAGAGGGCGAGAGACTCTGGCTGACAAACACAATGGGTCTCAATCCTGTGCTCTGATTCTGATACAGGACACCCCCAAGCCCCCTTGGCTAGCATCCCTTGGCTGGCCCCCTTGCAGTACATACGGCAGTCGAGGGTCCGCAAAAGCCAGCACCGATGCCTGGGTCAGCAGCTCCTTCAGCGACTGAAAGGCCTCTTCACATTTTGCATCCCACCTCGGTCCAAAGGGCTCCAACGGGCTAAGATACTCTTCACCCTCCGGTCCTTTTCTCCCCCTCCCTTTCTTCCCCAAGTGAGCCTAACCACACAGAAGCTAATTCAAAGAGTGACTCACTTTCGCATAGCCTTTCAAAAACTTTTGATAGTAACCACAGAACCTAAGGAGCGAGCTCACGGTCTGGCCAAGTGGTCACCATCTCTATCTTAGCTCACGGTCTGGCCAAGTGGTCACCATCTCTATCTTAGCAGGATCTGTAGCTACTCCAATTCATGAGACTATGAGCCCAACATAGCTAATAGGCATTTGGCAGAAATGGCACTTGTCCAGGAAAAGTTTTAACCCTTCAGCTTTCAGGTGGCCCAGCACATTCAGCAGCTCACTTCATGTTCTTCTGAGGTGAATCCAAACTCTATGAGGTCATCCAGGTACACCAATACCTTAAGCAAGTTCGTATCTCCCACTGTCTTCTCCATGATCCACTGGAAGTTTGCAGGGGCTCCCAAAATGTGCTGAGGAATCCTTTCAAACTGGAAAAATCCCAGGGGGCATATAAACGCGGTCTTCTCTTTGTTAGCCTCACTCACAGGGATCTAGTAATATCCACTCCTCAAGTCCAGCACACTGAACCACTTCACACCACTCAGGCAGGCCAATGAGTCTTCAGTCCTCGGGACCACATACTGGTCAGGGACGGTGTGCCTATAGTCCACACACATCCATGCCTTCCTATTCTTCTTTCGGGCCACTACTATTGGGGACACTTAGGGGCTTCGGGATGATTCCAGTTTCCTTCAATTTACAGAAATGTTGCCGAACGTCCTCCATCTCTGCAGGCGCCAGCTTCCGCGACCGGTCTCTGAACGGGTGTCCTCGGTCACCCGGAGAGCGTGAGGAGTGCGCTTGGAACAACCCGTATGAAACTCGTCAGTGGAAGAGACACCTTCCAGCTTCAACATCTTCTCTTCCAACCCACAGGAACCGGGGAGTCCCCGAATTTGAATAACTCAGCAGTCAACTTTTCCCTTTTTTCCGATAGTTTCTCCCTGCCTTATCCCACAGGGACACTAAACATTACTAACACCAGGACAGATGCGCCAGGGGCATCCCCCACTTGAAGGTGACCTCCCTCTTTCTAGTGTTCCTGACAATCACTGCCTTCATACTTGCCTGTACAACCGAGGGCTTCAGCAATTTGGGCTGCATCAGTACCCCAGCAGGAAATTGCGACTCCCCCTCGTAGTCTTCCAGTGCGTCCGCTAAGAGGGCCTCTCCGTCAGACACTCCAGGAAACTTGGGGGTCCCCATCCCTCTTGCTACTTTCCTGGGCTGTACCACCTTTGGCTTCGACTGGATGAACCATACAGTTCCTTGTCTAAATTCAGTATCTGGCCCAATACAGCCACGCAATTTCTGAAAAGCAACTCGAAACACCGGGTGCATGGATAACGTTCCCAGAAAGCTCTTGCCAGCTTTCACCTTGCAGGCTTCCATGAGCCTCTTCACAACAGGGTCCAGCCAAACCAACACTAATGTATCAAGGACCTCAGACACTCCCACGTCGGCCTCCAACTTCACTGACAAATAATTATCATATGGATAATCACTAGCACTAAACCCCCAGATCTCCAGTGCCCTAAATGGGGTCAATGGTAAATGCTTCAGATTCAGGGTGTAAAATGAACGGTACAAGAATGTGACCTGTAACCTGATGTTGAGCATGGATTTAGCACAAATACCCTCTATCCATAGCGACACACTGGAGCATGGTCCCACTAAGCCTTTAGGAATAGGGCCTTGCGCTTTCAAGGGTTCATTGGTACATTGCTGGGAACGTGTTCCCCCAGAGAAACCAGGCCATTTCCTCACTCGGTCTCCTGTAAGTTTTCCCACCAACTTTCTCTTTTCTTAGGTACCTGGGGGCTCACTCTCCTAGCGTGACACCTGCTGCCAGCAGCCCTCTGCGTTGTTTGTCCCCTTGGGGAACCTGCCTCCCCCATCAGCTCCATCATATGGGGGAGTCACACCCACTGATAACAATTGACATATTTCCATTCTCAACTCTGCCACAATCTCCTCTACTAGCCCCTGGAGTAGGCTATCTTTGGTCACTTCCCTGAAGGGGAACACTACAGACGTCTGTACCCTGCTGATGGAGGCCTCCCGCACATCCAATGCATTCATTTCCTCTCATACCTCTCTGATCAGCTCAACAAAGAGGGAGAGGGGTGTGTCTTACCAGACTGTTGGGGACCCCAAGCAATCAGGTCAAGGGTCTGGGTGCCCCTGGCCAGCCTTAACTGATCCACTTCAGCTGGCTAAATGACCCTTCTACACGGCAAGCAATTTAGCTGCCTCTTAGCTGAAAAATATAAGCAGAATCTCCTCCTTCTTCTCCAGACACATGTTCTGAAGCCCCGCCTTGAGTTCCATTGGGCTTCCTGTCGGGCCAAAAGCATTCTCCAGTGCTTGCATGTAATTGATACTGAAACTTGACGGCTCTCACAACGTCAACAGCCCGCCCAGTCAAACTCTCAACCAATCTCTGTCACTTTATGTCATCAGGGCACTGCCACTCATCTAACAGCTGAGAGACCTGCTCTGTCCAAGTCTCATACTCATCTTCCCCTTTAGGGTTGGGCATTATTCCACGAAATAGGTGGAGAGTGCCATAGCAGGGACTTTGAACCTGGGCATTTTTACATTTATTCACCAGAGAGGTAAGGGCAGATACTAACTCCGAATTCTCAGTCTTCACTGGGGGACGTGGACCAATTAGACATTCCAAATTTGACCATTCCTTCCCCTCACTCCTCAGAAATGATAGAACCCTATCTTTGAAAGCTCCGTTCCCAGCTACCGGCATGCCAGCGCTGGTCTGCATTAAATGAGAGCTGTGCCAGCCATTTTATCAAACCTCTACCCACAATTGCAACTTTAACAGTACTTAACTAGTGAAATAACAATTCATCCAGAGTATGAATATCTACCCCACTGGTTCAATGCTCAGGATAATCACTCAGCATCCAACAAAATCAATCCCGGATGAGCCCCCACAATTGTTACTCTCAGTTCGTCTAGCAGCTTAAGCTAGGGGAAGACAGCCCTCAGCCTGGCCAAACTTAAAAAATATTGTTTGAGTGGATGCTGCATGATGCGTCTCCTGTTACAAATCAGTAGCACAAAATAACATACAGTACACAATATGCAATTAAATTATTGAGTCTGTAATTCTTTGTTTGACTGTAAAGAAACAACAAAAAAGAAAAGGGCCCATTCTCATGAAACAGTTTAATGTGCAACATTGGAACTCACTGATAAGGTCATTCATCCTCCATCAACCTCCACCGAGTATCACTGACCTTTGGACCCTCACTCCAAGTCCACTCAGTCTGGTAGTCTACCAGCTCCCTCAATTCACGTCTTCTCTCTTCATCTCTCTCTGGCAAAAGACGGCAAAAATCCCTGGCCCCAGATCCACAAGAAAGAAAATCATCCTTCTTATTGGATAGCCCCACATTCCAAAGCCCCGTTATCTCTAATCGTAACCCAAACATTACTGCTACAGAGAAACCATTACATTAGCAGTGAAACCTTACAGCACTTTACATACTCAATAATAATTTACCAATGTGTAATACTGTGCAATAATAATGCACAGAATAATAAAATAGAGGCTATTGTACTCTAATGTGCATTCTCCTGTTGTGCAAAGATGAACTGTTGTATATGCTTAAAGACCACTAGTGAAGTATTAAATACCAGAAATTCTGCAGATGATGGAAATCCAGAGGAACACACATAAAATGCTGGTTAAACTCAACAGGTCAGGCAGAGTCTATGGAACTAAATAAATAAATGGTCATTATTTTGAGCAGAGACCCTTCATTAGGACTGGAAAGGAAAGGGGATGAAGCCAGAATAAGAGGGTGGGAGGAGGGAAAGGATTACAAGTTAGAAAGTGATATGTAAATCCATGTTGGTGGGGGAGAGAGGATGAAGTAAGAAGCGGGGAGGTGATAGGTAGAAATGGTAAAGGGCTGGAGAAGAATTCATATGATAGGAGAGGGGAGTCAACTATGCGAGAAAGAATGAGGTGATAGGTGTGTAAGGAGAGGACAAGAATTGAAAGAGAGCCAGAGTGGAAATTTGAAGAAGACAAGGGGGAAAAATTTACAATAATTTAGAGAAATCGTTGTTCATGCTATGAGGTTGGAGGCTGCCCAGATGTAATATGAGATTCTGCTCTTCCAACCTGAGAATCGCCTCTGTGGCAGTGGAAGAGACCATGGGCCAACACAACAGAATGGGGATTGTAATTGAAGTGACTGACCACCAGCGAAAACTGCTCTTGATGAAGCCAAGTTGCTCGAGAAAATGGTCACCCAATCTATGTCGGGTCTCTTCAATGTAGAGAAAGCCATGTCAGGAGTACCAAGTAGACAACCCCCACAGGTTCACAGATAAAGTGTTGCCTCATCTGGAAGGATGGGTTGAGACCCTGAATGGAGATGAAGGAGGAAGTGAATGGGCAGACGTAGTACCTCTTCCACTTACTTGCAGGGAATATTCCTGTAAGGAGATTAATGGGGAGGATCGAATGCACAAGAGAATCACAGTGGGAGTGTTCCCTGTGAAAACTGGAGAGTTGGATGGAGTTAAAGATGTACTTGGTGGTACAGTCCCATTGAGGATGAGAGAAGTTGTGGAGAATGATGTGCTGGATGCAGAGGCTCATGAAGTGCTAAGTGAGGACAAGGATAATTCTATCCCTGTTAAGGCAGCTGGGGAAATGGAGTTAAGTTGTATTTTTTCCTTCTTCAAAAAACAGGATTTCCCTACCTCCAGTACTGATGCTACCCTCCCCTGTATCTCTTCGATAAGGAAGACACTTCTGATGATCTGGAAAGGAATGCCTCATCCTGGGAACAGATGCAGTGGAGGCAAATGATCTGATAAAAGGGGATGGTTTTTTACAGGAGACAGGTGGAGAAGAGATACATTCAAGATAACATTGGGATTTGGAACATTTATAAAAGGTATCAGTAGACAATTTGTCTCCAGATATAGAGACAAAGATCGAAGAAGGGAAGAAAGGTGTCAGAAATAGACAAAGTAAATTTAAGGGCAGAGTGTAATTTGGAGTCAGAATTGATGAAATTAATGAGCTGCGAATGGCACATCAAGCTGCTCCAATGCAATCATCAATGTAGTACTGAAAACAATGTGGAGCATTACCGGGGAAGGCTTTGATCATGGACTGTTGTCGATTAAAAGGCAGGCATAGCTGAGGCCCATGTAGGTACCCATGGCTATGCCATGAGTTGATTGAGTGTGACCACCTGACGAGGAGGGTGGTGATAAAGAGGAACTGGTTGGAAATGTTGTCAGAACAGAAGCAGAGAGCTTTATGGCCTTCTAGATTGGGGATAGAAGTGTATGGGGACTGAAAACCCGTGGTGAAAATGAGGCAACCCGAGGAAAGGAGTCGAAAATAGTTTTGGAGGTTGATAGCATGTGAATGGCCGCAGACATTGATGAGAAGGGGCTGGAACAAGGTGGATAAAATGGAGTTGAGGTACGCAACACAAGTTCAATGTGGCAGGATCAGGCTGAAGCAATGGGCCTACCTGGAGAGTAAGATTTGTGGATCTTTGGTAGGCTGTAGAAATCACCAGTGCAGGGTAAGGGAACTATGAGGTTGGTGGCAGTGGTTGGGAGATCTGCAAATCTGGTGATGGTGTGAGAGACTATGATGGTCCAAAGTTGGGTCCTTTTCAAGAATTAAGTAAGATGATGTGTCTGGGAGTTGTTGCCTGGCAAGGTAGAAGTCAGTCCACCGAACTACAACAGCATCCTCTTTGAGGGTTTGGTGGTGATGTCGGGATGGATGCAGAGAGAGTGGAGGCAATGCATTCAGAGGGGGTGGGTTCAAAGCAGAGAGAGGTGAATTTGAGATGGTTGATGTCTAATTAGCTGTTAGAATTAAAAGGATCCAGAGCAGGCAGAAGACCAAAGCAGGGTATCCATGGAGAGTTGAGACAGGAAAATGGAGCATCTGTGCAGGGTGAGGAATCCTTGCCAAATATGTAAGCTCAAAGATGGAGATGATGGAAGAAAAAGCTTTGTGTTGTGGCAAGCTCAGAACTTGCTGAGGCGCAGACAAAGGGAAACAAAGGTAAGGCCATTGCTGAGGACAGAACCTTCCACCTCTGAGAGTGGAAGTTCGAATAGAAAGGTAAAAAATTGGCAGGGATTAGAGGGGGAAAGAGAATTGGAGATGTCAGAGGAGAGAGGAGTGCTGGGGTATTCAAGGAATGTTGGGTGAGAAGAAAATGGAGATTCTGAGGACCCAAGAGATGATGGACGAAGCTGAGAGACCCAGGATTGGGGACTAGTGGTGGGAGATGGGAGGCCCAGGAGCCCAGGGACCCATTGGCTGGTCAGGTCTGGTGGTATTAATACAAACCATATCCATTGTAACAGGTAAGTCTGCCTGTTCTAGAATTTGATGTTCTAACAGTGGAATCAAAGATAAGAATTGGTTAGATTATGGTTGTTCACCATCGATGATAGAAGCCCTATCCTACTTATATGGTTTGGCGAACAGCAATATAGAAGAATCTATAGACATTACAAAGTGGAAGAAATTTGATCAGTGTGTCCACAAAAATGATATAAAGCTAGAATGTATTAGTAATGAATGTAACCACTATAAACAATAAAGTTTCACAGAAAATAATTATTGAACAATTTTCATGAAGGGCATAACTTCTTTAAAATATTTAAAAGCATGGTCTAAGCACAGTTTTTTTCCAAGTACCATCTTTTTTACCAAGATAAGTTATTTTTAATTTGATTTCCAGAAAGATGCTTCAACACTTTCCAATTTACCTGTTAATTGGCTATATATCTCATTCCCAAGTAAAAAGAAAGGGATTTTTGAAATGCTTGTTATTTCTTTCTTTTCTGTAGTAGGGCTTGCTCTGATCTCTTTCTCCCATTATATTGCAGGAATTCCTATCGCTGCAATAGGCTTCACAACATGGTGTTAAGCCAACTTGCAACCATGTTTTTCTCATTGCAATTTCCTCTAAATACGCTCAGCCTTTGTTCAGTGATTAGCTATGAGTGTGAGTGTTTCAATGTTAACTGCAAATTTTGTGTCTATAGCTGCAGCATTCAACAAGCAGAGTCTGCTAAGTTTTTCTCTGATTAAGCCATCTGACCATCACACTACCCCATTCCTGCTATTTTCTTTGCTCACACTTGCATTCTATTACTGTTCAATTTATTTTTTGAAGACAATTCAATTCTTTTTTTTTATTTTACAAACATGACATATTGAAATCTCATATTTCTACACAATAAACTAAATTATTTGAATTAAAATAACCATATTTTAGCAACTTATTTTATTGATGAACCACATTAAAAGCTTATGATATACACTCAGGTTGGAAGAACAACACTTTATGTTCTGTCTGGGTAGCCTCTAAACTGATGGCATGAACATTGATTTCTCTAACTTCCACTAATGCCCCTCCTCTCCTTCTTACCCCATCCCAGATTTATTTATTTCCCCCCTTCATTTTTTCACTCTCTGCCCATCACTCTTTGCCTGTTCTCCATCTCCCTCTGGTGCTCCCCTCCCCCTTTCTTTCTCCCTAGGCCTCCCATCCCATGATCCTTTCTCTTCTCCAGTTCTGTATTGCTTTTGCCAATCACCTTTCCAGCTCCTAGCTTCACCCCACCTGTTCCTGTCTTCTCCTATCATTTTGGATTTCCCCCTCCCCCTCCTACTTTCAAATCTCTTACTATCTTTCCTTTCAGTTAGTCCTGACGAAGGGTCTCGGCCTGAAACATCGACAGTGCTTCTCCCTATAGATGCTGCCTGTCCTTCTGTGTTCCACCAGCATTTTGTGTGTGTTGCTTGAATTTCCAGCATCTGCAGTTTTCCTCATATATACACTGAGTGTATGTTTATGGACCTCTGCTGCTGTAGCCCACCTATTTTAAGATTCAGTATGTTGTGCGTTCAGAGCTGCTTTGCTGCACATCCCCGTTGTAATGTGTGGTTATTCGAGTTATCGTCACCTTCCTGTCAGCTTGAACCATTCTAGTCATTATCCACTGACCTCTCTCATTAACAAGACAATTTTTTTGCCCACAGAACTGCTGTTCACTGGATTTTTTTTGTTCGTTTTTTGCATCATTCTCTGTAAACTCTAGAAACTTCCCAGAAGATCAGCATGAGAATCCCAGCAGATTAGCAGTTTCCAAGATCGTCAAACCACCTCATCTGGCACAAACAATTGTTTCACGGTCAAAGTCACTTAGGTCACATTTCTTCCTTATTCTTGGTCTGTACAACAACTGAACCTTCTAACTGTGTCTGCATGCTTTTATGCATTGAGCTGTTGCCTCATGACAGGCTGATTTGATATTTGCATTAACAGGTAGGTGTACAGATGAACCTAATAAAGTGGCTATTGAGTGTAATTTCCATATAATATTAATAGATGATTGGAAACCAAGGCTATGATGTCATTAGACATATTGATTTATTAAGCCAATGGGAATGGAAAGGTAATAGCTTAAGTTAAAAAAATGAGATCACTTTTTCAAGTAGATTTTCAGTGTGTTATAATTGCATGTAAATGAATCTTGCATTAAATCACATGGTAACAAAGCTAACTTTCCAAAAAAGGGAAATATTCAGAGGATGGTAACACATTTCAAATTGAGTCAGCAACAAACAAATTGTTATGTGTGTAGGAATTAGTTATTCATAATTATACTAAAAAAAACTACATGCCCCATGACTATACATATCATTGTTATTCCAAATCTATTTCAGTATTAATGGTCTGACCATTAAAAAAATATTATGTAGGTTATTAAGTCAATGTACAGTACAGAAGATCTCAGGAGAAAGATTATAGCAGTAAGATTGTTTATTACTGGAATATCAGAATCAATTTTGCCATTTCAATTTAAATCAGATTATGTCAGACTAATTAAGAATTGTAAGACTTAATTGGATGGTGTTGAAAGCAAGAACAGAAATCTGATTGCATGGCTGCCCTGCTCTGCTCACTGTTGTGGAGGCATATGAGCAGCTTTATTCTCTTGTTTATCAGGTTCTGGGTAGAATCAACAAAGCTTGTACTTAGTGCTTATCTCTCATTCACAATGAGACAATGAATCTCAACCACTTCTTCAATCACTGTCATCTTTCTTCTGAGGAGTGTTGTTGGATGGGTAATTCCAGGAGTCAGACCAGTGACAATGAAGATTCGGTGACATACAATATCTCCAAGTCAGGATTGCATGTGACTTGGAGAGAAACCTACAGGCAGTGGAATTACCTTCTGGAGGCAGAGGTATCAGACTGTGGAGGCTTTGACAGAGTAACTGGAATGCATTTTGTAGATGGTACATACTGTGGCTAGACACGTTTGTTGGAGATGGCCATTGCAAAATTATTATATAGCATAAATGTTACATGCATTTGTCATGGTCCGGATCGGTTCCCCTTTAAATTTAGCTAGGTTGCAATCCGGATCATCGACTCCTTGTTCCCTTCTAATTCCCTTTCTCAAGACAGGCGGAGTCTTGACTCGACGTTCATGCCCCAGTCTACCCCTCGAAGAGTCCCGGCTCGGTGCCTGAGTGAAAGGTGGATCTCTCACTCGACGTCCATGCCCCTTGTCCATGTCTACCCCTCAAAGTGTCTCGGCTCGGTGCTTGAGCTGAAGGCGGAGTCCTGGCTCGACGTTCATACCCAGTGTCTGTGTCTACCCCTCGAAAAAAAGTCTCGGCTCAGTGCCTAAGCTGAAGGCTGAGTCCTGGCTCGATGTTCATGCCCATTGTCTGTGTCTACCCCTCGATGAAGAGTCTCGGCTCAGTGCCTAAGCTGAAGGCGGAGTCCTGGCTCGACGTTCATGCCCATTGTCTGTGTCTACCCCTCGATGAAGAGTCTCGGCTCAGTGCCTAAGCTGAAGGCGGAGTCCTGGCTCGACGTTCATGCCCATTGTCTGTGTCTACCCCTCGATGAAGAGTCCCGGCTCGATGCCTGATCTAAAGGAGGAGTCCTGGCTCAGGGTTCCTTGTCCTGTGTTTTTTGGTGTCCACATTTCTGGCTGCAGCGATCCATGGTGTCCGAGTGCCTGGCGGCGGTGAATCAAGGTCCTGGTCTCCTAGTCCAAGGTCCGCGGCTGTCCATGTTCCGCCCAGTCCAAGTCCAAGGTCCGCGGCGATCCCAGTTCCCTGTTTCCAAGTCCCAGGTCCTCGGTGATTCTAGTCCATAGTTCCTAGTCCGAGGTTCGTGTTCCTCTTTGTCCTCCTTGATTTCCCGATCTTCTGTGTAGCACGTAATAAATGCTATTTTATTGTACCTAAAAAAGACATGTTTGTGTCCTGCTTGTGGGTCCTCTCCCGGCACCCTTGCCCCCACCTAGTGACAGCATTGGCTGCTTCATTTACCAAAGAAAATTGTGCAATTATTACCAAAAACCCATACAATTTTTTGATGGCAGGATGGTCAGTGATGCAAAACTGCAGATAGTTTGGTCTAGGACATTTTCCTGAGGAGTCCTCGTAGTGAAGACTTGGGGCTGGGATAACTCATCTTCAATAACCACAACCATCTTCCTCTGACTGAACTATGACTCCAAGCAAAAGGTAATTTTTCCCCCTTTGATGCCTTTTAACTTTAAATTACCAGGATGTCCTTTGCTATATTTACTGTTTTGGTGTCAAGGGCAATCAATTTGAATTCATTTCTAATATTGTCTAGACAAAGTTTTGATGATGCCTGGAGGGAAAAGGCCATAGAAAGATCTATACCAGACATGAGGGAGTAAATACAGCTTGATACCACTGCTGAAAACAGCATCCATTACCTTACTGATGATCGGTAGTAGATCAATGAAGCTTTAAATTGCTGAAATGGATTTGTATTTTCTTGTGAACAGGACATACTTGACTAATTATCCACTTTCTCAAGTGAATTCCAGTGTCATAACTCTATTGGAATAACTTCACCAAGAGTTCAGCTAGCTTTGAAGCATAGGTTTTCATTACAACATAGTGATGTCATCTGGACCCATAATCTTCACTGTACCCATTGCTCTCATCTGTTTCTTGATATCATATAGAACTAATAAAATAGGTTGAGGTCTGACTGCTGCGATAATGGAGATCTCAGGAGGAAACTGCGATGAATCATCTGCTCTGCATTTCTGGCTGAACATGGCTGTGAAAGCTTCAGCCTAGTCTCTAGCAGTCACATGCTGGGTCCCATCATTATTGAGGAAGGGAATAATGATAAGGGAATATTCTTGCAGCTGCCTCCTATTGGCTGCTTAATTGTCCACTGCTAATCGTGATGTGAGGTGATAAGACTGCAGAACTTTTAGCTTCACTAGGCTGACATCTCATCATTTTCATATATACAGTACCTTCCTTTGCTCTAGACATGATTTATCATTGAATGAAGGCTGATGTTTTGGTGTTATAGCAACAGAACATGGCCATGACAACAAAAATTGCCATGATTTACATTGCTGCTGCTATTCATGATCCAGAATGTTTTAGGGATGCCTAAATTAGAGCTAAGATATCTATTCTGACTCCATCCAATTTCATATGCTGGTAGAGCCAGATAACACAATGCAAGGAGTCTTTGATGTGAAGATGGAGTTTAGTCTCTACAAGGATGTGTAATGGTTATAATAGTTAGACACGTTCACCATAAGTAGGTTCATGAGGAACAAGTCCAGTAGGCTTGTTCCCCACTTTGGTTCTTTCACCAGCTGACATAGATCTAGTAAAAAAAATTACAATGTCCATAAGACGGTAAGATACAGGAGAAGTATTACAGTAGGCCATTTAGCCTATGGAGTCTGCTCCATCATTCTATCATGGCTGATCGATTATCTCTCTCAATTGCATTCTTCCTGTAACCTTTGATGCCCTTACTAATCAAGAAATTATCAACCTCTATTTTAAATATACCAAGTAAAGTAATACAACCTGTTCTGTGGTATGGAGGCTAGGTATCAGCCACTAATCCAGCACTATCAGTATGAGAAAGCCGTGTATAAGTGTGCATCAAGTCTCAAAATTAGAGTTGGCAAAATGCAACTGAGGTTCTATAAACCAATAGCAACTTACACCAGATAGGAAAATGATGACAATAGTTCACACAAACCAAAGATTCACCTCTAATGCAAAGCAACTGCACTGAATATAGGAGAGATTTTTGTAGCATCTCAGGTGCTCCAACATTCATATAACCTCAAGACAGATTTAACAATGCCTGTATTACTACTGTTACTTGAAACAAGCTTTCAAATCTCAAATGTAAGGTGTGTTGTGTCTGCTGGAGGTGATGAAATCTTTCAGAATGGTGCTGAAAAACAAACCAGATGGTGTGGTAGAGAAGGTGGAAATGAGAGATTTCTGCTTTCTGTGGAAAGTTAGGAAGACTTTTGTATATATAATGGAAATAGACATCAGTGGAGGTAGCTGCCAGGAGCTTAGCCACATGCACTTTGGTACAGGGGTAGAAGTGATGCAGCAATATCATATGAATGGTGAAGCCCAGTGAACATATCTTCAGATTTGATAACTAACCAACAGCTTCACTAATCTCAACATTGAGCAGATAAACTCAGCATAAACTCAGCATTCACCTACTAACAAAATGGATCATTCAAGGCTCATAGCAACATTGATATTCTCTGTTTGTTTGGATTCTAATTGCATCACATCTTATTCTTCTTCCTTTAAGATGCGTAAACATTGCAATCTGCCGCGAGTGTGAGGGTAGTGACAAAGAGATGCAGGTACTTAATTTGCAGCAATAGCTCAGACATCAACATTTCAGGTATCAAAGAGAAAGAAAAAAGATCTAAAGTTGGTGAAACACTGTACTTAAGGAATCTGCCACAAGGACAGAAGTCAAGGATAGGATAGGTGATTTATTTTGCACTCATAATCTTTTGAGCTCCTTAGATGAACACTTTGATTGGCCAATAGGAAGTTAAAATGAGCACAAAACACTTGATGTCTTGAAAATTTGTCAGAAATTCTATATTCATTGGCAAGGCAAATAGATAATTTCAGCACCAGCTTGGCACAGAATTGTTAGCAGAGTTAGGTCTAGCACATTGATAACACGTGCAATAATCCTTTTGCCAAGATGGTGTCTGATGAGCAACACATCAGATGTGTGTGCATGTGCCACAGATGCTTCAGTGGAACCCTAAGGTGCCACAACTAAAGTCAGTATTTGGAGCAACTGAGCACAGTTTTTAATTGTTAATTAAATTGTTAATTTTCTTTGACTGAAAAAATAAAAAAATATATTAATTTAACAAAATGTCTCAATAAATCTGTAATGGATTAATTACATATCTATCTCTGCAATAATGTTTTTAAAATGTTGACATGCTTTGTGATTCTATGACTATTGTGCAAATAATTATTTAAATAATGATTGAATGTGAGAAAGCAGTGCTTTTATAATTTTTGCGTAATTGAAAATCCACGTAACTAAGGAGAATGAATAATGATAAATGATGAGAAGTATAAAACAGTTTTGCAGTCAGCCTATTTAATACATTTATAGGAGGAAAAATAGATTAAAATGAAATGATTGACATTTCTTCTAATCAGTTTTTTAGAAAGCTTTTATCTGCTTGATTATTGCACTATATCAATTTTACACACAGAACTGCCCTCTTGGAAACAAGAGCCTATTTGGTGAAAATATGCTGATGGATGATTCATTCCATGCATTACTCCATCCCATATGCATCACCCTGTAGCTGAAAAATCTGCCAGGGTTAGCCTTGGGTTTATTTGTCTCAGCAGAGACAGCACTAAGAGAAGTTGGCCCAAAAATCAATATTATTGCATAAATCAAACAACAGCATTCAGAACCAAAATGAGTCCATATACCCGGAGTCTGGAGCAGCTGGAATAGGGCTGTAACCTCAGTCTCAGATCAACATAGAGTGGGACAAATTGCCGTGAAGCTCGCTGACACAAAGCCTGGATCAGGACACAGTCTTAACACTGCAGAGAGAAACAAACAGAATTAGCCTGACTGTTGCACCCTATCTTTTTAGTCTACTTGGTCCAGCATTTTAATTGCCCAAACATCAGCTCATCCCCCGTACAAGGACCTGGGTCCTGCAACAACCAAATGATTTGATGGCAATAGCATGTGACTCCATACATATCGGCACCAACATAACATACTCACAATGTTAGGCAGATCAACACAGAATACAACATGCAACAAAGCAACATCAGCAAAACAAGCCCCATCCCTCCCTTCAGCTTACTCATCCAGCCATGCACATATGCAGTTCTCAAATCCCAGGACAGTCTGTCTTCTGTCTCCAGCAGACTCATGGATTCACACATATTGGGCTTCAAATTCTCCAGCAGACTTGCAGAGACTCACATTGAACTGAATTGAATTGAATTGACTTTCTTTCTTACATCCACCTCATACATAAGTAGTAAAAATCTTTACATTACATCTCCATCTAAATGTGCAATCATAGTAATTTTGAATAATTTATAATAAATAGAGCAGTCAATGTAACATAGGAACACACTCAAATCAACATGAGTTAATCAGTCTGATGGCCTGGTGGAAAAAGCTGCCCTGGAGCTTGCTGGTCCTTGCTTTTATGCTACGGTACCATTTCCCAGATGGTAGCAGCTGAAATAGATTTTGACTGAGGTGACTTCTGTTCCCAATGATCCTTCAGGTCCTTTTCTCACACCTGTCTTTGTAGTTGTCCTGAATCATGGGATGTTCACAACTACAGATGCACTGGGCTGTCCGCACCACTCTCTGCAAAATCTTGTGATTAAGGGAGGTACACTTCCCCTACCAGTCAGTGATGCAGCCAGTCAGGATGCTTTCAATTGTGCCCCTGTAGAAAGTTGTTAGGATTTGGGGGCCCATACCAAACTTCCTCAACCGTTTCAGGTGAAAGAGGTGCATGCTCAGTTTTCTGCAGACTTCTGGATTTCTGATTGACTTTCAGGCGTTGATTTTTGGTATCAACCCCAGGATTTAACCGTGACAATGAATGAGGACCCTGGATAAGGACACTGAACACTAGGCTTCAAACTCTGAACTTTCACACAACTACTCTCCGGAGTTCCCAGTTTTTCCATTGTATCAGCAATTAAAAATAACATAGTCTAAAAATGCAAGATGTGGCATTGTTATTTCATTCACCTCAGGCAATTAATGTGAAAACATGCAACAAAAAGATCACCATGTCTTAGGTAGTGACAGTGATTTGCTCAGTGCATCAATAAATGTCAACAAACTAATTGATGTAGCAGATATTTTTCAAACACAGATGCTGTTAATCTGAAGAATGTCTGATGTTCAGATTCTGATGTGATACAATCTATGAAGTTGAAAAACTGCAGTTGCCGGAAATCTGAAAGAAATACAGTAACTGCTCACAACATTCAGCAGGTCAGTAAAGGTCTGTGGAAAGAAAAGCAGTGTTAACATTTCAGTTCTATGATAATGACTGTTCTTCTCTTTCCAAAGAAGTCACCTAACTTGCTAAACTTGGAGTTTTCATTTTTACTTTAACTATCCAATCTATAATTATAGCATAGGACAAACTTTGATAAATATTCGATGTTGTCACTTGAAATTATATTTTAGTAAACAAATGATAGTAGATAGGCAAATAGTGGATAGATAAAGGAACTAGTGGATGGAAACATATCCCGGAGAGCTTATTCATAAATTTGTATGATCATGTAAATTCAGGTTTCTCGGGAAACTGATAAGTGAAGTTTCAGGTCAATTGATACATTGAAAATAAGGCTTTGGGTGTGGAAGGTTCTCTAAGGCAAGATAGCCTGTGGAAGTTGTAATCAAGTGAGACCTTTGAAGTCAGACCACTGGAGACATCTCTGCTTACTACAGTTGAGATAGGCTGGGTTCATTGTGGCTGTGTACACAAGCCAGATGAATAAGGTCTCTGTAGTGAGACTTTTTCAGACTCTTCCTGAAACATAGCATCCCTTTACATGATAGTGGGTGCTGGAGATGGACAAGTTAACAGAAGATATGAAGCATATCCAACAACTAAGCTCCATTGTCTTTACTGACTTCAAAATATCATTGGCTGTCTGCTTGAAATCTCGATTGACTTTAACACTCTTTTGTGAATGGCAATTTACCTTTCAAGTAAGGAATTTCTCATTGTTACCCTCAGGTAGGAAGTACAGAAGCCTGAAGGCACACACTCAGTGATTCAGGAACAGCTTCTTCCCCTCTGCCATCCGATTCCTAAATGGACATTGAATCTTTAGACACTGCCCCTCAATTTTTTAATATACAGTATTTCTGTTTTTGCACATTTTAAGAACTCTAGTCAATATATGCAATTGATTTATTTGTTTATTTATTATTATTGTTTTTATTTTATTTATTTTTTTTCTCTCTGCTAGATTATATATTGCATTGAACTGTTGTTGCTAAGTTAAAAAAAACCCACATCACATGCTGGTGATAATAAATCTGATTCAGATTCTGAGTCTGTACAATATATAATACAATATACTGTATATACTGTACATATACAATGTACAATAATCAATATGTGGAACTGATAAGCCAATTCTGTCTGAAAATAGCAGTTTTCCGTTCAGGCTTCTGTGACACGTGTTCATGCTATTCTCCTTGTGCACTAAAATAAAAGGTATGCTTAAGAGTGTGTGTGTTCTGGGTTCAGTTATTTTAGTTACTTTATGACAGTCGACAACAGTTACTTTGACATAGGTACCTGCATAATTTGAATCATTTGTTTGTGATTGATTAACAGGGGACCTGGAAAAACATTCATTGTGTAAGCATTCCACTTTCACCAATAATACTTCAAAAATAACTTTACAGATTTTGTCTGACATGACATGCAGGTTAAATTTTTCTGTAAAATTTAATTGACAGAATTTTCTAATGGGAGCATAATTAGATTGAAAGGCATGATATAAAAAGGTTTCATTAATTCATTAGTGCAAATGTGCTTTTTGAAGCATTAATAATATGTTTTGTTAGACTTAAATAAGGTCACCTTTATAAATCCCATTTTCAAATCCAATATAACTCATTTATTTCAGTTTTTGAAACACAGTTTTATGAACGTTTAACAGAATTAATGATCTTTGGTAATTAAAATAAATAGTAATGCAGTCTCCACAAACTGCAGCTAAATTGAAATTGACAATGACACCTCCAAGTGCACACTTGCAGAGTAATGTATTTTTATTTTCTGTCTATGTTTACCACCATCTATCAAGACATCTCACATCACCACAAATGAACATCTCACTAACAAATGGGGGTGACCATCAGTCTCTATTTGCATTTTGTAAGTTTTATTAAAAAGCTGAAAATGCACGTTCTCTGCTTATTTTGCTAGGTGTAGTGATGAAAACATTCTTTTTATATCAACTTAAGGGGACAATCTTTATAAGTTGCAGTGGTTAGACTGAAAGCATCTCCTACTGAGACCTAATATAAATGATTGTAGCTTGGAAGCAATGCTTATTGCTCTCGATGATGAGTCTTGACAGAAAATAGACTTATCATCTGCGCTCTTCATGATTACTGAAGCCACTAAAATGGAGTACGCTCTCCTCTGCATATATCAGATTTAAATAATACATCCAGCAAGCTAAGCTACTTTTTTCCCCCTACCACTGTGTGACAAATTCTTCCTGGACACCCTTAATAACTTCTGTCCCATCTAAAACTTTTGCACTGATGAGGTGCCCTTCAATATTTGGTTAAGTTGAAGTCACCCAAAATGACAACTCAGTTATTTTTGCATCTTTCCAAACTCTGCCTCCTGATCTGTACCTCAGTGTTTTTGTTGCTAGAACATTCCTAATAGAATGATTGCTCCTTTTGTGTTTCTTATTTCCACTGGCTCAGGCCTTCCCTGCAGTTGTGATACTATCCCTCATCAGCAATGACACTACCCCACCTCTTTTAACTCCCTTACTGATCTTTTTGAAACATATAAACCCTAAAAGTTCCAGAAGTCTTTCCTTCCTTTGTGACAACCAAGTTGATGTAATGGCCAAAACATCATGGACTGAGCAATCTCTAAGTTCAACACCATTGCTCCTGATACTTCTCACATAAAAACTAAACGCATTTCAACCCATCCAACTGACTGCAGTTATGTTTCCACTGTCTATCCTTCTCCACAAATTCTCCAAATGCAGCACCTAGCTTTACATTAACAGCCCCGTCTTTTGACCTATTACTTTGGTTTCTATTCCCCTGCCACTCTAACTTAAAACCTCTCCAACAGCTCTAGCAAACCTGCCTGCAAGGATATTGGTCTCCCTCAAGTTCAAGTGTAATCCATATTTTTTGTACAGGTCATGCCTTCCCCAGAAGAGGTCCCAATGATCTGTAACACTGCCACCTACACTACGTCCTCAGTCAAACATTGATCTGCAAACTTATCTCATTCTTACCCTCAACGGCATGTGACGTAGGCAGCAATCCAGAGATTACCACCCCTGACGCTATGCTTTTCTGCTTCCTACATAGTTTCCTTTATTCCCTCTTCAGGATCTCATCTGTTTTCCTACCAATAAGTACGATGACTTTTGGCTTTTCTGTCTCTTCTTTATGAACATTGAGATGTCCCTGACATCCTGACATGAGCAAACAAGATACAATATACTATCTGGGAGTCTCTTTCCAATCCACAAAATCTCCTGTGTTCCCCTTACTATTGAATCTTTTATCACCATGAATCTCCTCTTCTCCCCCCTTCCCATCTTAGATACACAGCCAGATTCAATGCCAGAGATCTGCTTGCTACAGCTTTCCTCTTGTACGTTGTTTCCACCCCTCAACAGTATCCAAAGTGGTAGACTTGTTATTGAGGGAAATGACCACAATGCTACACTGCACTACCTGCCCATTCCTTTTGCCTTTCCTGACAGTCACCCAGCTACTACATCCTGCAACTTAGGTCTGACTACCTCCCTGTAGCTTCTATCACCTCCTCATTCTCCCGTAAGAGTCGAAGGCAGTTTAGTTGCAGCTCCAGTTTGCCAGCATGGCTTGTAAGGAGCTGCACCCAGCTGCACTTCTCTCAGTTGTAGCAATCAGGGCGTCTGGAATGTCTCTACTGACACGGAATATATTCTCACTACTCTAGCTATACCCTTTGGTTCAAGAGTCTGATGGGTAAGAACCTGTTCATGAACCTAGTGGTTTGAGTCCTGAGATACCTGTACCTTCTTCCTGATGGCAGCAGCAAGAAATGAGCATGACTCAGTTGGTGGGGGTTTCTGATGCCCAATGCTGCTTTCCTGTGACAATGCTCCACATATATGGGCTCAATAGTGGGGAAGGCTTTATCTGTGATGAATTGGGCAGTATCCACTACTTTTTGTCAGATTTTCTGTTCCAGGGCATTGGTGTTTCCATACCAGGCTTTGATTAAGCCAGTTAATATACTCTCACCCACGCATCTATAGAAGTTAGTCAAAGTTTTCAATGTCATGCCAAATCTTTGCACACCATTAAAGAATTAGAGTTGCTGCTATGCTTTCTTTGTAATTGCAAATATGTGCTGATCCCAAAAAAGGTCCTCCGAAAAGATAACACTGACGAAGTTTAAAGTTGCTGACCGTCCCCACTTCGGATCCTCCAATGAGGACTGGGTTGTGGACCTCCTGTTTACTCCTGAAGTCAATAATCAGCTCTTTGGTCCTACTGACATTGAGTAAGAGAATGTTATTATGGTGTCACTCAGCCAGATTGTAAATGTCCTTCTTATCTCCTCATTTGTCACCACCTTTGATTTCAGTGGTATCATCAACAAACTTGAAGATGGTATTGCAGCCATGCTTAGCCACACAGTCATAAGTATATTTTTTAGAAGGAAGTCGGAGGATCAGTGCGGCGAGAGCCATTTTGATTTTTTCTTCTTCTCATCGGAGTTAAGCGAGGTGGGACTGCGCAGGCGTGTGATGCCAGGCAGTGAAGAGGGGAAGATTTAAAAAGGACACAACCTTATACAGCGGGCAGCATCAATTATGGGCAGCAGAGTGAGCCGGGAACAGAACGAAGGCTTAAGGGCTTTGGCTCAATGGGCTTAGGCAGAAACGGGCGAGGCAAGGGAGGTTTAGATTTCAATTTTTCCTGTTATTTGAGAAAGGGGGAATTACGAGTGTGAGGGCAGCTTGTTGTTCTCGGTGTCGGATATGGGAGGTCCTGGAGTCTCCTAGACTCCCAGACATCCACATCTGCACCAGGTGCGCCGAGCTGCAGCTCCTAAGGGACTGTGTTAGGGAACTGGAGGTGCAGCTCGATGACCTTCGTCTGGTCAGGGAGAGTGAGGAGTTGATAGAGAGGAGTTACAGGCAGGTGATCACACTGGGACCATGGGAGGAAGACAGGTGGGTCACGGTTAGGAGGGGGAAGGGGAAGAGTCAGGTACTAGAGTACCCCAGTGGATGTACCCCTTGACAATAAGTACTCCTGTTTGAGTACTGTTGGGGGGACAGCCTAACTGGGTGAACCAACAGTGGCCGTGCCTCTGGCACAGAGTCCAGCCCTGTAACTCAGAAGGGTAGGGAAAGGAAGAGGAAGGCTGTAGTAATAGGGGACTCGATAGTTAGGGGGTCAGATAGGCGATTCTGTGGATGCAGTCAAGAGACCCGGATGGTAGTTTGCCTCCCTGGTGCCAGGGTCTGGGATGTTTCTGATCATGTCCAAGATATCCTGAAGTGGGAGGGTGAGAAGCCAGAGGTCGTGGTATATATAGGTATCAATGACATAGGTAGGAAAAGGGAAGAGGTCCTGAAAGGAGAATATAGGGAGCTAGGAAGGCAGTTGAGAAGAAGGACTGTAAAGGTAGTAATCTTGGGATTACTGCCTGTGCCACGCGACAGTGAGAGTAGGAATGGAATAAGGTGGAGGATAAATGCGTGGCTGAGGGATTGGAGCAGGGGCAGGGATTCAAGTTTCTGGATCATTGGGACCTCTTTTGGAGCAGGTATGACCTGTACAAAAAGGACGGGTTACACTTGAATCCTAGGGGGACCAATATCCTGGCGGGGAGATTTGCTAAGGCTACTGGGGAGACTTTAAACTAAAATGGTTGGGGGTGGGAATCAATTTGAAGAGACTAGGGGAGAGGAGGTTAGTTCACAAATAGCTAGTAGACAGTGTGTGAGGGAGGATAGGCAGGGGATAGAGATAAAGAAGGGGAGCGCTCAGACCGAAGATGTAGGGGAGAAGGAAGAAAAAGATAATAAAGTTGTTTGCACCGTTAGGGATAAACAGAGAGAAAGAGGTGGAGAGTTTCTTAAATGTATCTATTGCATCTATTTTAATGCTAGGAGCATTGTAAGAAAGGTGGATGAGCTTAGAGCATGGATTGATACCTGGAAATATGATATTTTAGCTATTAGTGAAACATGGTTGCAGGAGGGGTGTGATTGGCAACTAAATATTCCTGGATTTTGTTGCTTCAGGAGTGATAGAATTGGAGGGGTAAGAGGGAGAAGTGCTGCATTGCTTGTCCGAGAAAATATTACAGTGGTGCTTTGGCAGGATAGATTAGAAGGCCAGTCTAAGGAGGCTATTTGGGTGGAATTGAGACATGGGAAAGGTGTAGTAACACTTATAGGGATGTATTATAGACCACCAAATGGGGAATGAGAATTGGAGGAGCAAATTTGTAAGGAGATAGCAGATATTTGTAGTAAGCACAAGATTGTAATTGTGGGAGATTTTAATTTTCCACACATAGACTGGGAAGCCCATTCTGTAAAAGGGATGGATGGTTTGGAGTTTGTAAAATGTGTGCAGGATAGTTTTTTGCAGCAATACATAAAGGTACCAACTAGAGAAGGGGTAGTGTTGGATCTCCTGTTAGGGAATGAGATAGGTCAGGTGACGGAAGTATGTGTTGGGGAGAACTTCGGGTCCAGTGATCACAATGCTATTAGTTTCAATGTAATTATGGAGAAAGATTGGACTGGACCCAGGGTTGAGATTTTTGATTGGAGAAAGGCAAACTTTGAGGAGATGCGAAGGGATTTAGAAGGAGTGGATTGGGACTATTTGTTTTATGGGAAGGATGTAATAGGGAAATGGAGGTCATTTAAAGGTGAAATTTTGAGGGTACAGAATCTTTATGTTCCTACAACACACATAAAATGCTGGTGGAACACAGCAGGCCAGGCAGCATCTATAAGAAGAAGCACTGTAAGGTAGGGGAAACAAGTAGGGTAGTTATGGGAACTATGATGATTAAAGAAGAGGAAGTACTAGAGCTTTTAAAGAATATAAAAGTGTTAAGTGTCCAGGTCCTGACAGGATATTCCATTGGACCTTGAGGGAAGTTAGTGTAGAAATAACAGGGGCTCTGACAGAAATATTTCAAATGTCATTAGAAACAGGGCTGGTGCCGAAGGATTAGTGTATTTCTCATGTGGTTCCATTGCTTAGAAAGGGTTATAAGATTAAACCTAGCAATTATTGGCCTGTAATTTTGACGTCAGTGGTGGGTAAATTAATGGAAGGTATTCTTAGAGATGGTATATATAATTATCTGGATAAACAGGATCTGATTTAGAGCCGCCAACATGGATTTGTGCGTGGAAGGTCATGTTTGACAAATCTTATTAAATTTTTTGAAGACGTTACTAGGAAAGTTGACGAGGGCAAAGCAGTTACTACGAACTTCAGTAAGGCCTTTGACAAGGTTCCACACGGAAGGTTAGTTAAGAAGGTTCAATTGTTAGGTATTAATATTGAAGTAGTAAAATGGATTCAACAGTAGCTGAATGGGAGATGCCAGACAGTAGTGGTGGATAACTGTTTGTCAGATTGGAGGCCGGTGACTAGCAGTGTGCCTCAGTGATTTGTACTGGTCCAATGTTATTTGTCATATATGTTATTGATCTGGATGATGTTGTGGTAAATTGGATTAGTAAGAATGCAGATGATACTAAGATAGGTGGCATTGTGGATAACAAAGTAGGTTTTCAAAGCTTGCAGAGAGATTTAGGCCAGTTAGAAGAGTGGGCTGAAAGATGGCAGATGGAGTTTAATGTTGATAGGTGTGAGGTGCTACATTTTGGTAGGAATATTCGAAATAGGACATACATGGTAAATGGTAGGGCATTGAGGAATGCAGTAGAACAGAGTGATCTAGGAATAATGGTGCATAGTTCCCTGAAGGTGGAATCTCATGTGGATAGGGTGGTGAAGAAAACTTTTGGTATGCTGGCCTTTATAAATCAGAGCATTGAGTATAAGAGTTGGGATGTAATGCTAAAATTGTATAAGGCATTGGTGAGGCCAAATTTGGAGTATTGTGTACAGTTCTGGTCACCGAATTATAGGAAAGATGTCAACAAATTAGAGAGAGTCCAGAGGAGATTTACTAGAATATTACCTGGGTTTTAGCATCTAAGTTACAGAGAAAGGTTGAACAAGTTAGGTCTTTATTCTTTGGAGCGTAGAAAGTTGAGGGGGGACTTGATAAGGTATTTGAAATTATGAGGGGGATAGATAGAGTTGACGTGGATAGGCTTTTTCCATGGAGAGTAGGGGAGATTCAAACAAGAGGACATGGGTTGAGAGTTAAGGGGCAAAAGTTTAGGGGTAACACGAGAGGGAACTTCTTTACTCAGAGAGTGGTAGCTGTGTGGAACGAGCTTCCAGTAGAAGTGGTAGAGGCAGGTTCGATTTTGTCATTAAAAAAATGGATAGGTATATGGACAGGAAAGGAATGGAGGGTTATGGGTTGAGTGCAGGTTGGTGGGACTAGGTCAGAGTAAGCATTCGGCACGGACTAGAAGGGCCGAGATGGCCTGTTTCCGTGTTGTAATTGTTATGTAGTTATATGGTTTTAAAACAAGTAGAGCAGGAGCCTAAGTACATTGACTTGTGGTGCATCTGTGCTGATGAAAATTGTGGAGGAGATATTGTTGCCAATCTCATCTGACAGAGGTCTGCAAATGAGGACTTTGAGGATCCAATTGCACATGGAGGCATTGAGGTCAAGGTCTTGATTTGTTTTGAGGGAATGATAGTATTGAATGCTGATGCAGGCATCTTTGCTCTCCAGATGTTCCAAGGTTGAATGAAGACCCATTGAGATGGCAACTACTGTGGTTCTATTTTGCTAGTAGGCAGATTGGAGCAGATCCAAGTCACTTCTCAGGCCAGAGGAGATATGTTTTATCACTGGCCTGAACTTCATTAATCACAGTAGATTTAAGTACTACTGAACGATAGTCATTGAGGCAGCTTACCATACCCTTCTCAAGCACTGATATAACTGAACCCTGCTTAAAGCTGGTATGTACCTCAGACTGCCAAAGCAAGAAGTTAAAGATCTTAGTGAACACTCCAGCCAGTTAATCAGGTCTTTAGTACTTGACCAGGTACCCCCTCTGGGTCGGATGGTTTTCATGGGTTCACCTTCCTAAAAGTTGCTCGCACGTCGGCTTCAGAGACAGAAATCACAGGATCCTCAGGGGATGTGGGAGTTCGTGATGTTTCCCTCATGCCCTGATGGGCAAAGTGGGCATAGAAAGCATTGAGCTCATCTTGAAGCGATGCCTATGTCACCTTTTTTTTTACTTTAAAAGAAGTGATAGCATTGAGGAAGAAGCTGTTTCTAAAGTGCTAATTATGTGTCTTTATGCTCCTATACCTCCTGCTTGATGGTAGCAAAGAGAAGAGGGTGATGGGGTCATTAATGATGGATGCCAACGTTTTGAGCATCACCTTCTGAAGGTGTCCTTGATGCTGGGGAGGCTCATGCCCATGATGGAGATGGCTGAGTTTGCAACTTTCTGCAGCTTTTTCTGATCTTGACCAGTGGCCCTTTCACACCAGATGGTGAGGTAATCAATTCAAAAGCTCTCCACAGTACACTTGCAGAAATTTGTATGTCTTTGGTGACATACCAAGTTTTTTCAAACTCCTAATGAAATATAGCCACTGTTGTGACATCTTTGTAATTGCATTAATATGTTGATATGAGGATAGGTCTTCAGAGGTGTTGACACTCAGGAACATGAAACTTTTCACCTTTCCCTCTGCTGATCTCTTGATGAGGACTGATGGGTGTTTCCTTGGCTTCACCTTCCTAAAGTTCACAATTAATTCCTTGGTCATACTGACAGTAAGTGCAAGGTTGTTTCTGTGACACTACTAAGTATGTGTCTTTATGCTCCTATACCTACACCTTGATGGTAGCAAAGAGAAGAGGGTAATGGAGCCTATCCCCATATCCTATGAACTTTCTGCAGGGGCACAATTGAGAGCATCCTGACTGGCTGCACACTGCCCGGTATGGGAACTGTCTTCCCTTAATCACAGGACTCTGCAGAGAGTGGTGTAGACAGCCCAGTGCATCTGTAGTTGTGAAGTTCCCATGATTCAGGACGTTTATAAGAACAGGTGTGTAAAAAGGGCCCATACGATCACTGGGGCCCTAAGTCACCCCAACCACAGTCTCTTCTAGCTGCTACCATCTGGGAAGCAGTACCGCAGAATTAAAGGCAGGTCCAACGGGCTCTGGGACAGCTTCTTCCACCAGGCCATCAGACTGATGAACTCCTGCTGATTTCCATGTACTCTATATTACGTTGACTGTTTTATCTATTATAAATTATTATAAATTACTATGATTGCACATGGTCTATTTAGATGGAGATGCAACATAAAGATTTTTACTCCATATGTATGTGGTGGATGTAAGAAATACAGTCAATTCAATTCAATACAGAATCTGAAAATATAGCAGGCAGCACATATGACTCCATCAATTCAGAAAAGAAAGAGAGAGGAAAAGATGAACTACCAACCTGCTAGAGTAACATCAGTGGCAGGAAAATCGTTGGAATATATAATGTAATAAAAAAAATCTTGGAAAGTATAATAGTACTACTAAGAGTTACAATGGTTTTTATAAAGGAAAATTGAGTGTTTGATCTATTGGAATTCTTTAAGGAAGTGTCTAGTGTTACAAAACCCCGTAACTGGGTCACTTACCAGCAAAGATAGAGAGGTCCGTTGAAGTCTGATGGTACTATTTTAAAAAGTATTTATTGATAAAGGGGCACAAAAATAAGATTAATGCAAGCATACAGATAATATACATCGTCAATCCTAAATCTAAAGCGCGGGTATAATAATAACCAATAAGAAATAGCTCTCTCATTGTCTAGGGGATAATGTATTGTCCGATGGAAGTATAACAGTCACTGTTAGTTCGTTCACGCTGCAGCGTTTTGGGTTTAAGAGAGAGGTGTTTTAAACTTGCCCAGGTCTTTATGATGCCAATCCGCTGAGGCAGGGGAATGGGTTTCCCCGTTGTTAGCTAAAAGCCGTTTTCCGTGGTTCCAGCCACCAGTTCCATCAACGGAACTGAATGCATGTGGCCTCCTTCAGATGACTTCCTGCTGTTACGTGGTCGCTTAATGTTTCTTCTGGTGTGTATGAGGGGCTATTCCTACAGACCTTCTTTTATCCTGACTCACAGGGTCGTAGATGTCAATCAGGTTGGGGGTGATGCAATCTCTCCCTCAACCAGCCCACTTTGCCTGAGGGTGTTCACGTAGCATAGAATCTCAATCCACAAATTTGTCTCCAAGAGACAATGGCCATGTCCCGTAGCTTTTCATCGCCAGGGAAACAAGGCATTCTGCACGTTCCTCTCTCATTTCCTGGGCCCCTTGACCCAACCCAACAGTGATCTTGCCATTCTCGCAAAGGAGGGGGCTACGGACGTAAAACTAGTAGAATAGATAAACGGATATTTGGATTTTCAGAAAGGGATTGATCTCCAAGGTTAAAGCACATAGGTGTGAGGGAAATATTGTATATTGTCTGGGCCTCTGTACCTTCCTCTTCAATTGGATCCTTGAATTCTTAACCAGAAGACCACAATCTATGCAGATTGGTGATAATACCTCCTCCTCACTGATGATCAACACTGGTGCATCTCAGGGGTGTGTGCTTTGCCCACTGCTCTACTCTCTCTATACCCATGACTGTGTGGCTAGGCATAGCTCAAATACCATCTATAAATTTGCTGATGATACAAGCATTGATGGTAGAATTTCAGATGGAGATGAGAGGGCTTACAAGAGCAAAATATGCCAACTAGTGGAGTGGTGTCTCAGCAACAACCTGGCACTCAACATCAGTAAGATGAAAGAGCTGATTGTGGACTTCAGGAAGGGTAAGACAAAGGAACACATACCAATCCTCATAGAGGGATCAGAAATGGAGATGGTGAACAGTTTCAAGTTCCTGGGTGTCAAGAT
This sequence comes from Hypanus sabinus, assembly GCF_030144855.1. Lineage (NCBI taxonomy): Eukaryota > Metazoa > Chordata > Chondrichthyes > Myliobatiformes > Dasyatidae > Hypanus > Hypanus sabinus. The sequence goes on along the minus strand of NC_082719.1, from coordinate 39,656,647 downwards.
CTCTGAGGACCTGACCTGGTCCCAACATATCGATGCAGTTAAAAAGGCAAGACAGTGACTATACTTGATTAGGAGCTTGAAGAGATTTGGTATGTCAATAAATACACTCACAATCTTCTATAGGTGTACCGTGGAGAGCATTCTGACAGGCTGTACCACTGTGTAGTATATGGTAGGGTGGGGGGTAGTAGGCTACTGCACAGGACCAAAAGATGCTGCAGAGGGTTGTAAATTTATAAATTTATTTGGCTCCATCTTGGGTATTAGCCTACAAAGTACCCAGGGCATAGTGTCTCAGAAAGGCAACGGCCATTATTAAGGACTTCCAGCAGCCAGGGCATGCCCTTTTCTCACTGTTACCATCAGGAAGGAGGTACAGAAGCCTGAAGGCACACACTCAGTGATTCAGGAATGGCTTCTTCCCCTCTGCCATCCGATTCCTAAATGGACATTGAACCTGTGAACACTACCTCATGTTTTTAATATATATTATTTTGATTTTTGTATGATTTCTAATCTATTCAATATACATATACTGTAATTAATTTACTTATATTTTATTATCATTTTCTCTTCTTCTATATTATATATTGCATTGATCTGCTGCTGGTAAATTAACAATTTTCACGACAGATCCAGGTGATAATAAACCTGATTCTGATTCTGGATTGATAATTTGTTAAGCATAAAATGAAGAGCAAGAATATCAAGTTGACAGGTTGTGAGTAGTTGGACATTATTAGCATCAGCGCTTGGGCCTCAGATCTTCATAATTCACAATTTAGCTAAAGAAACTAAATGCCATATTTTAAAGTTTACTGAATTAGTAAACTAGGTAAAACCCAAAGTATGAAGAGATAATAATGGAAATAGCACTAAGGAAAATGAGGCAAGCTCTTAATGAATGGTACAGCAGACCCAACCGACCAGGTGTGGCATGCCTCTTCCTTCTTATGTTCTTATGCCATTATCTGGGGATTATTTTAAATTAATCTCCACTCTGCTTTCCAAAGTAACAGCCCCTCCACCTTCCTCCATTCCATCACCGCTCTATCTATCCTGCATCTAGTGACAAAGGCCCGTTACAATATTTGAGTTGTGCTTCAGTTTGCACCATAACAACCCTAACATAACCAGCCAATATTAGATTCCATAGTTTGACTAGCAAAGGATGGCATCCCATAGATCCATTACAGTGATTGCTATTCTCACTATTTGCCAGTCTATCCTCAAAGCCTGGTACAGAAGCAGGACAAAAATGGATCAGGTCTAACTAATAGGAGACTGGCTGACATATGTCTTTAACAAGCTTTACGTAGATACCATTTAGCATGCTATGCTCTGTGTCATTCACTTCTGGCAACTGCATTTAAAAATATAACACTTACAAATACAGAATCTTAAATGAAAATAAGTATATGTTTTAAAACTTACATAAGCTGCAGGTACAGCCTAGAAAGCAAAAAGGGAATAGGTAATCTCAACTCTAACAAACTGAGACTAAATGGTGATGGGGTGGGCTTGGAAGAACCTTTAATTCATCATCAGTAGGCAGAAAGAGACTGAAAGTACACACTGATGAAAGCAGCTCAGCATGGGATTCAGTCAGGAGTTCAGCCGAGTCGACAGGAAATTAACAAACTGTAGCTGTAACTGACAAGAAGGTGAATTGCAAATGGCGGGTTATACATTCCAACTTGATATGTCTTGCAAAACTGATGATACATAACAAGGTAACTATTTCTTTGTTACAGCCCTTGGCAGTTTAATTGTTTGGATCAAAGTAAGTCCTTTATGGGTCAATGTACAGACATTTTACATCTTTACCTGCAAATTTCACCAATTTGACAACCAACTTGATGTTTCTCTGAATCCAAGGATAATACCAAAGAAAGGGACAAGTGTATGCATCGCAACATGGCGAACAGTTGCTGCATGAAGAAAGAGACTAGTGAGAGAAAATCCACAGGAAAGACTCAGCTCTACCCATGTGTTAAAGTGGTAAATATTTAGTTGAACAAGAGACATTATGTTGTGCCATAACTCCTGTATTGTAACAGTTGCACTACCAGCTTTAGATTGTAGGTAACCGACTTATTATTTTTGTCATGGCAGTACAATATTCTTATGAAAAGATATGCATAGGCTAATAACTTATTAGGAAAGTCAACCACAGCAGATGTCATATTTTACTTTCCCAGCATACATTTTGCATATATGAAAGAAATTAAACACATAAAATAGTTGTGATTAATATTCTTTAAATTTGTTAGTGCTCAGAATCACCCAAGCTGCTATAGACTACTTTGTGACATCTGCTCTCGAAATATTTAACAATTTTATATGATAGCTGACAATTTAGAGAAGTCAATATAAGAGAATTTTAGCTTCATTTGCACAAAGGTTAGAATGAGAATATGAGTCCATGTGGAGTACTTCAGAGCCTGGCAATGCAACCAGATAAGTAGAGTTCAGGTCAGCTGGGGTAAGGATTGATACAATAATATGTGGTTTGGCTCCTGTTTTAATTTATATCCTAGCAGACCTTTATTTGCAGTGCTTACAAAAAACATTCACCCTGCTTGGAAGTTTTCAAGTTCTATTGTTTCAGAACATTGAATCACAGTGGATTTAATTTGGCTATTTTGACACTGATCACAGAAAAAGGCTCTTTTGTATCAAAGTGTAAACAGATCAATACAAAGTGATTTAAATTAGTTACTGATGCACCATCAATAACTCACTCTGAAACGTAAAGGCGAGATATCGGCTTTTATTGACTGGAAGAAGGAACCAGCAGTGAGTGACCACCATACGACATCCTGGAGACTGAGAGGCCGGCCCCAGGCTCTGATCAGTCAGCAGGGGGCGTGTCCAGACAGGCCCACGTAGTTCACCACATCCGCAAGGGAGGTTGGTTGAGAAGTTCGAGTCACTTGGCATTCAAGGGGACATGCCAAATGTCTTTAACCTTCTGAGGATGTACAGGAACTGATCAGCTTTCTTGGCCATGCTGTCAATATGGTTGGACCAGGACAGTCAATTGATAATGTTCATTCCTGGGAACTTGAAGCTCTCAGCTCTCTTGACTTCAACACTGTTGATATAAGCAGGAGCAAAAGTCAATGACCAGCTCTTTTGTTTTGCTGACACTGAAAGAAAGGTATTGATGCACCATCAATAACTCACTCTGAGACGTAAAGGCGAGATATCGGCTTTTATTGACTGGAAGAAGGAACAAGCAGTGGTTGACCACCATACTACATCCTGGAGACTGAGAGGCCAGGCTCAGGCCTCAATCGCCTTTATACAGGGGTCTGTGGGAGGAGCCACAGGAGCTGTCAGCAGGGGGCGTGTCCAGACAGGCACACGTAGTTCACCACAGTTACCAATATGAAACACAAAATAATTGATTGCATAATTATTCACGCTCTTTAATATGACACACCGAATCATCACTGGTGCAGCCAATTGGTCTTAGAAGTTGCATAATTAATTAAATGAAGATCACTAGTGCACAGTCAATGTGATTCAATTGATAGCAGTAAAAATACACCTGTATCTGAAAGGACCAAATGCTGGTGAGTCAGTACCTGGTAAAAACTACACCTTGAAGATGAAAGAATATTCCAAGCAACTCTGTGAAAAGGTTATTGAAAGACATAAATTGGGAAATGGATACAGGAACATTTCCAAGTCACTAAATATCTCTTGGAGTACAGTTAAGTCAAACTTCCAAAAAATGCAACAAGTATGGCACATCTGTAAATCTGCCTAAAGCAGGCTGTCCTCAAAATCTGAGTGACCGTGAAAGAAGGGAACTAGTGATGGAGGCCACCAAGAGACCTATGACAACTCTGAAGGAGTTACAAGCTTCAATGGCTGAGATGGGAGAGATTGCTCATACAACAACTGTTTCCCTGGTGCTTCAACAGTCGTATCTTTATGGGAGAGCAGCAAAGGGGAAAACCACTGTTGAAAAAACCTCACATGAAGCCTTAGCTAGAGTTTGTTAGAAGACATGTGGGAGACTCTGAAGTCAGCTGAAAGAAGGTTCTCGGGTCTAATGAAACCAAAATTGAGCTTTTTGGCCATCAGAATAAGTGCTATGATTGGAGTAAGCCCAACACCACACATTATCAAAAACATCTATCCCTACTGTGAAGCATGGTGGTGGCTGCATTATGATGTAGGGATGCTTCCCTGCAGCAGGCCTTGGAAAGTTTGTGAAGGTGGAGAGTAAAATGAATGCAGCCGAATACAGGGAAATCCTGGAGGAAAACCTGATGCAATTTGCACAAGAACCAGGGAGAAGATTTATTTTTCAGCAAGACAATGACCCCAAGCATAAAGCCAAAGCTGCACAGGAAGGACATAAAAACAACAGTTAATGACCTGGAGTGGCCAAATCAGAGTTCAGAATCAGAATCAGGTTTATTATCACCGGCATGTGAAATGAAATTTGTTAACTTAGCAGCAGCAGCTCAATGCAATACATAATCTAGCAGAGAGGGAAATAATAATAATAATACATAAAATAAAAGATGATAATAATAACTAAACAAGTAAGTTAACTACATATATTGAATAGATTTTTTAAAAGTGTGCAAAAGCAGAAATAATGTATATTAAAAAAAAGTGAGGCAGTATCCAAAGATTCAATGTCCATTTAGAAATCTGATGGCAGAGGGGAAGAAGCTGCTTCTGAATCTCTGAGTGTGGGCCTTCAGACCTCTGTATCTCCTAGCTGATGGTAACAGTGGGAAAAGAGCATGAGCATGCCCTGGGTGCTGGAGATCTTTAATACTGGACGCTGCCTTTCTGAGACACCACTCCCTAAAGATGTCTTTGGTACTTTGTAGGCTAGTGCCCAAGATGGGGCTGACTAGATTTACAACCTTCTGCAGCTTCTTTCAGTTCTGTACAGTAGCAACTCTATACCAGACAGTGATGCAGCCTATCAGAATGCTCCCCACGGTACAACTATGGAAGTTTTTGAGTGTCTTTGTTGACATGCCAAATCTCATCAGACTCCTAATAAAGTATAGCAACTGTCTTGCCTTCTTTATAACTACATCAATATGTTGGGACCAGGTTAGATCCAGTCCAGTCTGGACCTCAATCCAATGGACTTGAAAAAGGCTGTTCACTCATGATCCCCATACAATCTGGCAGAGCTTGAGCAGTTTTGTAAAGAAGAATGGGGAAAAATTGCAGTGTCCACATGTGCAAAGCTGATAGAGACCTATCCATACAGAGTGAAGGCTATAATTGCTGCCAAAGGTGTGTCAGACCTACCAATCAGTGTGTCTTTGGTTGAGGGAGGAAACCAAAGCACCCAGAGGAAACCCATACGCTCACAGAGAGAACATACAAACTCCATACAGGCAGCAGCTGGAACTGAACTTGGGTCATCTATACTGTAAAGCATTGTGCTAACCGTTATGGTACCATGTATTAAATCCACTGTGATTTAATGTTGTAAAGCAATAGAACATGGAAGCCTCCAAGAGGGGTGGTGAATACCTTTAGAGAAACTCTATGAATGTAATGAAATACATAAAACAGAAGTGAATGGTATCACCTAGGCTACTCTGTTGTTTTCTCAGTGTACTTGAGCACCCATGCACTGTTAAGTACGATACATTCCCTGTATTTATGTACACCAAATTCCAAGCGCTTCAACAATGTCTGAGATATGGACACCACATCCAGCGAAAAACAGTGAATGCCTTGCTCAGTGAAACTAAGCAGACACTCTGTCACGCCCTTGAAAAGTAAAATTTAAAATTGTCCCTGTGAGACCTGGGGGAACAGGAATGATAAAGGTGTGATTTTTATTAACATTCACTGAGTAAGGAACAAAGTTTGAGTGGATGGAAAAATGTAATTGTGAGTAGAACATTTCAAAATATGCAATTTTCTTAATTGTTTTTTGTTATTTCCTCCTCTTGCTCCTTTCTTTTTTAATCAAAGTGATGCCTTCTTGCTTGGAATCTTGGAATTCTGTGAAGGTTAGTAAATGGAAATGCTTGTTGATATTTGCAGAATGTTTATTTCCATTCAAAAGTTCTCAGAAAATCAAGCAGCCCACCTCTGCACCTAGCAAAGTACTAAGCAAGATTCAGGGATAAGCTGATAAGTAGCAGGTCATCAGACATTTAAAGTAGTAACCACAGAAAATAAGCATAGAAATTGTGTAGTTTTTATAGACATTAGAAGATTGTCATCTATAAGGTTAACAAATGTTCTGCAAAGCTCTTTGACAATGTTAAGGATTTTGTTTGAGATATTCATTCAAAGGATGTGGGCTTTGCAGACGGAAGCAGAATTTAATTGACCATACCTAGTTGCCCTTGAAAGGTAGAAGTGAGCTGACTTCTTCAATCACTGCAGTCCTTAAAGGGTTGGGGTAACCAAGGAGACTGAAGACTACTTAATTGAAGTAGTGGATCTCCAGGGCTGATTGATCGCAGAATGGACAGAACCAGCAGAGATAATGTTTTTGGCCAAAGACCCTTTATCATAACTGGATGAAAGAGAAAACAAGTGTGTTTAAAAGGCAAAGAGAGGAAGGGTGAAAGAAACAAAGATCATGTCTATGTTATGGTGGAGATCCATATTGTCCAACTGACACAATTGTAAACTAAGAGAGGGAGAAAAATGTTGGTTAGTCACAGATGATCTGTCTGGAACAGTTTAATAGAGGAACATGAATAATGACATTTGAAGAGTAAAATATGAACACCTTTGAGTTCTTAGAGGCAGGCCACAGCAGTTGCTGGGAATCTTAAGTACTAGCAAATGTTGAAAGTATCCTGTCAATCCAACAGCATCTGTGGAAAGGAAATAAACTGAGCTAATGCTACAAATAGCGTAAGAACTAGCCAGTTCTGACATTAACAGAGAAGGCTCTTCAATTGAACTTGTTGAATTCTATATTGAGATTTTAAGATTACAACCATGCATCGGTGTAGGATGTCAAAGGCAGAGAAATCAAAGTTGGGGTGGGACAGGAGAATATTGACAACAATTGATGCAAACAAAATCAACTGTGTCACTGGGACACCCTTGGTTTACATCTCTTCATAGGTTCTCCCTTTGTTCTCTTCATCACTCCCTTTCTCTGCAGTATAATATTTTCTCTCTCTTCCAACTCTTATAAAGAATCATTGATGTAGAATAATAATTTGTTTTCTCTTCCCACTGTCGTGGCCTGCTGCTGAGTATTTTCAGCATCTGCAGACATCTTTTTTTCATCTTTCATGGATCCTGGATAAAGCAGCCCATTTGATTGGCATACCTCCTACCAGCCCAAAAAGCCACATTCTTCATCATTGGTGCTGTAATAACCATCTACAAAGCACACTGCAGTTACTTACTTCTTAAATTACTTACTTACTTAGTTACTTAGTTTATGTACTTAAATTCAACATCACCTCTCATATCCTGCAATTATAATAGTCCAGTTAAATTTAGGATAGCTCTTAAGATATGATTACAGAAGTTTGTTGTTTAAATAACATATAACAGTAAGCAAAAAGTAAAAATGAAATTAGATATGTTTGTATATGCCTGATATTAAATATTTTTATGCTAGGTTGTATTAGTATTGTTCACTTTACAAAACAACGTCAGTGATCCAAGTAAAGTGAAAGACATTATTTTTGCATCCCCACTTGACTCATGAGTTAAGGAAGTTTCCCTTCCAAAAAATCTTTAGGCAATAAACTTAATATCCATTTTATTAAATTCTGTCAAGAGCTTCTTAAACTGTAATTATTCATAATATCTACCAATCCCCCAAAAATGTAATAGCTCTATTTCTCACTCTAGTTTTTATTACTTTATTATTACTATTTTTTTAAACTGGGAAAATGTTTTGAATTTTAAACAGCTGCCAAAATAGGATAAAATATGCAAGATAGGAATGTGCCCAAAATTTTTCTCAGATCTGTGAGTGATTTAGATTGACAAAATGCAGAGGAGAGAGGGCGTGCAGGGCAATTTTTTGTCTCTGTCCATGAATGATAAATTACTGGAGAGGACATTCAAGCAACTGTATGCAATACGATTTTCATACCACTGCTGGTGTGGGAACATTTTCCACATGAACTTTAACTATTAATGAGTTTGTTACATACGAGTAATGAGCATGAGTAATCCACCCAGGCAGAAAGTATAATAATATACCCCATATTTAGTATGCTTTTTTTCATTGATTAAAATCATAAATCCATGAGAGCAGATTTAACTATTGGTTCCAATTCAAGTAATTTAATGCATGGAAAACAGTGGACATTGTTATCCTGGATTTCCAATATATGCATCAGAGTATATTTCCCCACCTCTAACTTAAATTGTGAAAATAGACCTTTGGTCTTGTTGATTACAAATCTGCAAATTTCATGTTGAACTATGAATTGGTGTCCTTCAATATTCCCTTTAATATTATGTACTAGTACATGTGTTAACTTTGAACTAAAACTTTAAACAAGATCTGACAGTTTGACAAGTGTGTGGACTATTTAAAAATTGATGACAGGAAAACTCAGTAGAGTTAAAACATTATCATTTCCCATCTGGGAATCAGGATCAAAGTTAATCCAAACCAAGAGAACAAATTCGCTTCAGACAGCTGTGAGAGTCCTAAATGAAATGCATCAGTACAATTTTGATCATGGTTCTAATGTAATCAACTCTGCAATAGCACATGCCTTAATCCTCTGTTTGCACACAGTGATACGTCCAGTGATGGTTCAACTTAGTTATTGACCTGCTGAAAGGAGGAGAATTTAACCATGTCCACCCATACAGAAGATCATGAAACATGGAAGCACTAATATTCTTTCTGCTGGTAAGAGGCTACAAGAGGCACTGCATTTGTGTCAGAATGCTCCCACCTACTGTGACCACAGGTGACCCAGCTGAGTATTACTGTACCTGAACCACAAATGATAAAGGTTTTGATGCATGGGAAAACATTGCTGCAATATTCACAAGTAAAAGGTCATGGAGAATCGTACAGCCGGCCAGCTCAGAAACTAAATTGGACAGATAATAATCCAGGCCTACATCGTGTTGCTTGAGGAGAGTTCTCTAATATGTTCCAAGGCCACTTTAAATTGACTCCTGGATCTCATCTAACTCTTTGGGATGAGCTGCCTTGTGAATTTTACACCTGAAATGGTGTTTTTCAATAAATTCTAGGAAGGGTGTGATTTATGTACCGGGCTTGCCATTTGTCAAGAATGAAATGTTGGGGAGAGTGGGAGTTCAGCTGGGTCACAAGAAATAAATTAGTTTGTTGGTGTCAGAAACAGTATAACACTTTTGAATCATGGAGCCTACCTTGATCATTGGTGAACTATTTAAAAGCAAGGGTCCATTTTACACTCAGTGGCCAATTTATTAGGTACACCTGCTTGTTGATGCAAATATATAAGTAGCCAATCATGTAGCAGCAACTCAATACATAAAAGCAAGCAGAGATGGCCGACAGGTCCAGTTGCAGTTCAGTCAAATATTCAGAATAGGAAAAAATGTGGTTTAAATGCTTTGACCATAGGATTGTTGTTAGTGCCAGACAGGGTGGTTTGAGTATCTTAGAAACTGTCAGTCTTCTGGGATTTTCACTCGCAATAGTCTCTAGAATTCACAGAAAATGGTTGAAAAATGATAGAGCATCCAGTGAGCAGCAAATCTGTGGATGAAAAAGTCTTGTTGCTGAGTGCAGTCAGAGGAGAGTGGGCAGAATGGTTCAAGCTGGCAGAAAAGTGACATTAACTCAAATAACCATGCATCAAACCTTGAAGTGGATAGGCTATAGTGGAAGAAGCCACAAACATACACTAAGTGGCCACAGGAGGTATCAAATAAAGTGGCTACTAAGTGCATATCTGCTTGTAGTCAGCACACAGCAATGAGCCAGGAAAAAAATCTTTAACATGGGCTATCCTACAAGCTCTTCAGGTGAAGTCACTAGTTCACTTCTTGGCAATTTGTCAACCTAGGTGTATAGTCGAAATGTAGACATGATAATTTGCTTGTATTTAATTTTATTAATTACTTAAGGGTGAAACCCCTATTTCTTGTAATTGTGTTTAACTATTGGAGATATACCTATTAGTCCACCAGTCTTGTATATGAGGTTGAATGCACCTTTGTAGAGAACATCCTAATTACAGATTAACATAATTTGAATGGTTAGTCAATATAGCCTCAGATTTACACAGTTGTTTTCATTAGAGGGGGTAAGGAATTAGGAGGGTCACTAATCAGTAATAAAATATCGTCAGCAAATAGCATCAACTGATGCTCCTTTCCACCTCCCTCCACCACTCTAATGTTTTGATCTGCTCTAATTTTCCCAAAAAAATCGTAATAACAGTGGGGAGAGGGGGCAGCTTTGGCACTGAAATTTTGATGCTAAATTTTATGCCCTCCTTTTGCTTTTATCCTGTCTTTGACTTTGATTATTAGCCATAGTTGCCTCATACTCTCTTCAGAATATTTCTTCATGTTTGGAATGTATCTATCCTGTGTCTTCCAAATTGCTCCCAGAAACTCCAGCCATTGCTGTTCTGCTGTCACCCCTGTAAGTGTCCCCTTCCAATCAGCTTTGGCCATTTCCTTTTTTATGCTTCTATAATTCCTTTTCTTCCATTGTAATACTACTACATGTGACTTCACCCTCTCAAACTGGAAGGTGAATTTTATTATGTTGGATCGCCCCTCCTAAGGGTTCCTTTACTTTAAGCTCCCTAATCACTACTCAACCCAGAATTGCCTTTCCCCTCGTGGGTTCAACCACAAGCTGCTCTAAGAAGCCATCTTTTAGTCCTTCTACAAATTCCACACCAACCTGATTTTCACAGTCTGCCTGCATATTGAAATATGCATGATTATCCTAACATTGCCCTTTTTACATGCCTTTTCTATCTCACATTGTAATTCATATCCCACTTCCTGGGTACAGTTCAAAGGCCTCGATACAACTCACATCAGGGTCTTTTTAGCCTTGCAGGTTCTTAACCCTATTATATGGACTCTGTATCTTCTGATCCAATGTCAGTTCTTTCTAAAGATTTCATTAATACCAACAGAGCTACCGTACCCCCTCTGCCTACCAGCCTATCCTTTTAATACAATGTGTATCTTTGGATGCTAATCTTCTGACAATGATTTTTCAGTCATGACTCAGTGATGCCCACAACATCTCACTTATCATTCACAATGTCAATCTCTAACTCTGCTTACAAGAGCACCTACCGTGTGCATTCAAGTATAACACTTTCCATCCTGTATGCATCAACCTTATTGATTCTGCCTCCATGTTACACCTTAACTCATCCCACTGACTGCAATATTGTCCTATCATCTGCCTGTCCTTCCTCGTAGTGTCATTACCCATTGCATCTGCCTGTGTACAAACTGCCCCATTCTCAGCCCGATCACTCCAGTTCCAATCCCCCTGCCAGATTAGTTTACGCCCTCGCAAACAGCTCTAGCAATCTTGCTCACAAGGATATTGTTCTTCCTTGGGTTCAGGAGTATCCCAACATATAAATCATTTATAAATAATTCACAAGGACATAAGAGTACAGGCCACAGTAATGATCCCTGTGACACCCAACTAGTCATAGCATGCCAGCTTTGAAATGTCCATGATGTTTTTTTCTTATTGAGCTAATCTATGCTCTGCAGAAACAGAATCAGAATCAGGTTTAACATCACAGACATATGTCCTGAAAATTGTTGTTTTGCAGTTTCAGTACAGTGTAAAACATAAATACTACTATAAATTACAAAAAGAATGAAAAGAAAACAGTGAAAAAAGAGAACAAAGTAGAGAGACAGTGTTCATGGATTCATAAGGAAAAAGGTGTTTGCAAAATGTTGAGCATGCATCTGTAGGCTCCAATGCACTCTTCTGTTAGTAAAGACAAGAGGGCATGTCCTGGGTGGTGAAGGTTCTTCATGATAGATTCCATCTTCTTGAGGCATTGCCTTTTGAAGATGTCTTCAATGATGGGGAGGCTAGTACCTCTGAAGAGACGGAGGAAGGGGTGGTTGGCTCACAAATAGAGAAAGCTTGCTGGTAATGTGAGAGGGAGGATAGGCAGGTGATAGAGAGGGGTTGAGCCTTCAGACCGATGGTTTGAGATGTGTCTATTTTAACACAAGGAGTATTGTGAACAAAACGGATGAGCTTAGAGCGTGGATCAGTACTAGGAGCTATGATGTGGTGGCCGTTGCAGAGAATTGGATGGCTCAGGGACAGGAATGGCTACTTCAAGTGCCGGGCTTTAGATGTTTCAGAAAGGACAGGGAGGGAGGCAGAATAGGTGGGGGTGTGGCACTATTGATCAGAGACACTATCACGGCTGCAGAAAAGGAGAACGTCATGGAGAGATTGTCTATAGAGTCTTTGTGGGGGAAGTTAGGAACAGGAAGAGGTCAATAAATCTACTGGATGTATTTATAGACCACCCAATAGAAACAGGGACATTGAGGAGCAGATGGGGAGACAGATTCTGGAAGGGTGTAATAATAACAGGGTTGTCATAGAGGGAGATTTTAATTTCTCCAATACTAGGGAAATCTCCCTAGACCGAGGGGTCTAGATGGCGTGGAGTTTGTTAGATGTGTTCAGAAAGGTTTCTCGACACAATATGTAAATAATCCTACAAGAGGAGAGGCTGTAGTTGATATGGTAATGGGAAATAAGCCTGATTGGGTGTCAGATCTCTCAGTGGGAGAGCATTTTGGAGACAGTGATCATAGTTCTATCTCCTTTACCTTAGCATTGGAGAGAAATGGGAACAGACAAGTTAGGAAAGCATTTAATTAGAGTAAGGGGAAATATGAATCTATCAGCCAGGAATTTGGAAGCACAAATTGGGAACAGATGTTCTCAGGGAAATGTATGACAGAAATATGCAAATGTTTTGGGGATATTTGCACGAAGTTCTGCATAGGTACGTTCCAATGAGATGGGAAAGGATGGTATGGTACAGGAACCGTGGTGTACAAAGGCTGTTGAAAATCTGATCAAGAAGAAAAGAAAAGCTTACCAAAGGTTCAAAAGTCTAGGTAATCATAGAGATCTAGAAAATTATCAGGCTGGCAGGAAAGCTTAAGAATGAAATTAGGAGAGCCAGAAGGGGCCATGAGAAGGGCTTGGCGGACAGGATTAAGGAAAACCCCAAGTCATTCTACAAGTATGTGAAGAGCAAGAGGATAAGATGTGAGAGAATAGGACCAATCAAGTGTGACAGTGGAAACGTGTGTATGGAACCAGAGGAGCTAGCAGAGATACTTAATGAATTCTTTGTTTCAGTATTCACTACGGAAAAAGATCTTGGTGATTGTAGGGATGACTTATGGGGGACTGAACAGCTTGAGCATATAGATATTAAGATAGAGCTTATGCTGTAGTTTTTGGAAAGCATCAAGTTGGATTAGTTGGATGCACCCCAAGTTGGATGCACCCCAAGCTACTGTGGGAGGCTAGAGAGGAGATTGCTGAGCCTCTGGCGATGATCTTTACATCATCAATGGGGGTGGGGGAGGTTCTGGAGGATTGGAGGGTTGTGGATGTTGTTCCCATATTCAAGAAAGGGAGTAGAGATAACCACAAAATGATAGACCAGTGAGTCTTACCTCAGTGGTTGGTAAGTTGAAGGAAACAATCATGAGAGGCAGAATTTATGAACATTTGGAGAGGCATAATATGATTAGGAATAGTCATCATGGCTTTGTCAAAGGCAGGTTGTGCCTTACGAGCCTGATTGAATTTTTTGAGGATCTGACTAAACACAATGATGAGAGTAGAACAGCACATACAGTGTATATGGATTTCAGCAAGGCATTTGATAAGGTACCCCATGCAAGGCTTATTGAGAAAGTAAGGAGGCATGGGATCCAAGGGGACATTGCTTTGTGGATCCAGAACTGGCTTGACCACAGAAGGCAAAGAGTGGCTGTAGATAGGTCATATTCTGCATGGATATCGGTGACTAATGGTGTGCCTCAGGGTTCTGTGACCCTTACACTTCGTGATTTTTATAAATAACCTGGATGAGGAAGTGGAGGGATGAATTAGTAAATTTGCTGATGACACAAGTTTGGGGGTGTTGTGGATAGTGTGGAGGGCTGTCACAATTTACAGTGGGATATTGATAGGATGCAAAACTAGGCTGAGAAGTGGCAGATGGAGTTCAACCCAGATAATTGTGAGGTGGTTCATTTTGGTAGGTCAAATATGATGTCAGAATATAGCATTAATGGTAAGACTCTTGGCCGTGGAGGATCAAAGGAATCTTGGGGTCCAAATCCATAGGGCACTCAAAGCTGCTGCGCAGGTTGACTTTGTGGTTAAGAAGGCATATGGTTCATTGGCCTTAATCAATCTTGGGCTTAAGTTTAGGAACTGGGAGATAATCTTGCCGCTATAAAGGACCCTGGTCAGACCCCACTTGAAGTACTGTGCTCAATTCTGGTCGCCTCACTTTAGGAAGGACATGGACACCATAGAAAGGTTGCAGAGGAGATTTACAAGAATGTTGTCTGGATTGGGGAGCATGTCTTATGAGAATAGGTTGAGTGAACTCAGCCTTTTCTCCTTGAAGCAACAGAGGATAATAGGTGACCAGATAGATGTGTATAAGATGATGAGAGGTATTGATAGTGTGGATAGTCAGAGGCTTTTTCCCAGGACTGAAGTGGTTGCCACAAGAAGACACAGGTTTAAGGTGCCTGGAAGTAGGTACAGAGGAGATGTCAGGGGTAAGTTTTTTTACACAGGGAGTGGTGAGTGCATGGAATGGGCTGCCGGCAGCGGTGGTGGAGGCAGATGCAATAGGGTCTTTTAGGAGACTCCTGTATAGGTACATGGGGCTTAGAAAAATAGAGGGGTATGAGTATCCCTAGGTTATTTCTCTAGCAAGGACCCGTGTGGCACTGCTTTGTGGGATGAAGAGCCTGTATTGTGCTCTAGGGTTTCTATGTGTCTAACAATCATTCTATGGTCAAAGTCACATCACTCAAATTCTGATCCCCATTCTCATGTTTGGTCTGAACAGCAATTGAACCTCTTGACCATGTCTACATGGTTTTATGCATTGAGTTGCTGCCGCATGATTGACCATAAGCTGTAGGAGCAGATTTAGGCCATTTGGCCCATTGAGACTGTACTGCCATTTCATCATGGCTGATCCATTTTCTCTCTCAGCTCAATTTCCAGTCTTTCACCTGTATCACTTCATGCCCTGACCAATCAAGAATCTATTAAGCTCTACCTTAAATATACATAAAGACTTGATCTCCACAGATGCTTGTGGCAACAAATTCCACAGATTCACAACTCATTGGCTCAAGAAATTCCTTCTCATCCTCATTTTAATAGGATGTTCCTCTATTCTGAGGCAGTCTCCTTTGGTCGTAGTCTCTCCCACCACAGGAAACATCCTTTCCACATCACTCTATCAAGGCTATTCACCATTCAGTTGGTTTCAATGAGGTTACCCCTCATTTTTCTGAATCCCAGTGAAGACAGGTCCTGAGGCATCTAATGGTTTTCATATGAAAAGTTGTTTACACCTGAAATCATTTTTGTTAACTTGTTTTGAACCCACTCAGCACATCCTATCTAAGATAAGGGCCCAAAACTGCTCACATTCCTCCAAATAAGGCCTCACCAGTGCTTTATAAAGCCTCAATATTATATCCTTGCTTTGTTATTCTAGTCCTCTTGAAATGAATGTTAATATCACATTTGCCTTCCTCAACACAGACTCAACCTGCAACTTAACCTTTAGGGAATCCTGCAACATGACTCCCAAATCAGATTTTTATCTTTTCCTCTCCATTTAGAACATAGTCAACCCTTTCATTTCTTCTACCAAAGTGCATGACCGTACACTTCCCGACACTGTGTTCCATCTGTCACACCATTGCCCATTCTCCAAATCTGTCTGAATCCTTCTGTAGCCTCTTTATTTCCTCAGAATTACCTGCCCCTCCACCTATCTTTAGATCATCTGCAAACTTTGCAACAAAGCCATCAATTGCATCACCCAAATCATTAACATATAATGTAAAAAAATTGGTCCCATCACAGACCCCTGTGCAAAATCACCAGTCATCAGCAGCCAACCAGAAAAGGCTCCCTTTATTCCCACTCTTTGCCTCCTGCCAATCAGCCACTGCTTTGTCTCTGCGAGAATATTTCCTGTAATGCCATGGGCTTATGGCTTGTAAAGCAGCCTCGTGTGTGGCACCTTGTCAAATGCCTTCTGAAAATCTAAGTACACAACATCAAAGAAAGCTCCTTTGTCTATCCTGCTTGCTACTTCTTCAAAGAATTTCAACAGATTTGTCAGGCAAGATTTTCCCTTGAGGAAAGCACATTGACTACAGTCTATTTTATCTTGCGCCTCCAAATACACTAAGAGTTCATCCTTAGTAATCGACCTCAACATATTCCCAACCACTGAAGTCAGACTAACTGGCCTATAATTCCCTTTCTTCTGCCTCTCTTAATTGTTTGATTAAATATTTGCATTAATAAACTGGTGTACAGTACATGTATACTGACACCAAACAATCAACACTGGTGCACCTCAAGGATATGTGCTTAGTCCACTGCTCTGCTGACTCCGCACTCAAAACTGTGTGGCTAGCTTGACTCTAATGTCATATATAAATATGCCAATGACACAGCTGTTGTTGACAGTATCTCAGATGTTTTTATTATTCTTTATACCATAGAGAGTAGCATTTATATGGCACCTTACTGAATGTTTTCATGAATACAAATACACGTCAGTAAATACTATACCTGTGTGTATGTGTGTGTGTATCTATATATAGGTTCTTCTTTATCCACCCTATTTAATTATAATCAAAGAACTCCAATTAATTTGTCAAACACAATTTTCTTTGCTTAAATCCATGATGATTTTGTTTGATTATACTTTTTTCTTATATATCTTGTTAAAATTTCTTCAAGGTGGAATCCAGCATTTGAGAGTGGCAGATATTAATCCAACTGGTTTATAACTTTCTGTTCCTCTCATTTTTGAAGATGAATGCACGTTTGCTGATTTGCAATGAAAGTTTTCTAAATAAAATCTCACCAAGATTTTAATGCTCCACTAAAGTATAATGACAAACAGAACAATCCCTCTGACCCTGCAAGCTAATTCAGTTTGCACATCTGTATTTCCTCAAGGTAAGATATTCAAATTCAATGATTATATAATTATTAAAATCATTTTAAAGTTTATGAAATTACCTTTCAGCTTCTGCATTAATATCATGTGTATGCCACAATCTTTATTTTGCTTCATGTAAAATGTTCAAAAAATTACCTGAACTATGATGTTAAATTTGATGACAAGCTGATAAACCAAGCAGGAGACACAACAAAATTGGGCCAAATGTGGGCCACTGAGTCAGCCAAGAATCAGGCAATAAGCTCCCTATCTTGAGTGATATCATCGGCAACCCAGGCCTGGGGCAGCAAGGCCTCGATTCAGCACACTTCCAATGAATGGGGAGTGCAAGTGACGAAATGCAAGTATCGAAGGCAATGGAGTTGAGGTCAAAGGTCTTGGACAAAATGGGATCTTACCAAGTGCAGGATCACTCGGGCAGAGCTTTGGAGACTAGAGCCCTTCCACAGTTCTTTCCTCCTGTGGTCCGCATATGACACTCTCCCTACACCATCGCAGCTGCAGACATGGTGTCTGAAACAGGACCTAACTGCAAGCTTTGTGGTCAGTGGTGTTCATTGGCACACATACTGTCAAGATGCAAAACAGCTTTTACGCAAGGATGGCATAGGTGACGCCACAACAAGGTCCTGCTGTCCCTTGCTGACACACTGGAGCGGGCGAGGCATAAAATGAGACCAGCTGGCAGAGGGGTAAATAGGCCAATCATTTTTATCAAGGAGAGGGCCAGACCAGTCTTACCAAAGAGGCCTAAATCCTATCTGCTGTAAACTGCCAAATCATGGGAGATGAGGGTCGATGTGAGGAGGAGGCTGCAATCCCGGAGATGGTGCAAACCACGCTTCAACCAGACATCATACTGTGAAGACAAGAAAATCACGCTGGTGGAGTTCACAGTACCATGGGAGGAAGGATGTGAGGGGGTTCACTAGAGGAAACCCTAAAGTACCAGGCTTTAGTCCCGGAGTGCAGGCAGAAAGGATATCAGATGTGGCTATTCCCCGCGGAGATTGGCTGTAGAGGGTTACTGGCAAGGTTGGTATGGAGATTTCTGTCTGCTCTGGGCCTTGATGAAAAGAGCAAGAATCAAGCAGCATAGAGGATGGGAGAGGAAGCAGAAAGACCCTCTTGCTGGATATGGAGCAGGTAAGAGGAGTTGAGCTGTAAGTCAGGAGCAGATGGGCAGTGGCTTGGCTACCACTGCTGACCCACCAAATGGAGAGTGTTGTGGTTAAGGGGTGAAACACTCTTTGAAGGTTGGGCATCACCTAATGACATCTGCTCCTGGCCAAAGGCTACAATTAAGTTGCAAAATGTACATTTAATGTCAGGGAAATGTATACATATACATCCTGAAATTCTTTTTCTTCACAAACATCCACAAAAGCAGAGGAGCGCCCTGAGGAATGGAGGACATTTAAACATTAGAATTCCAAAGCACCCCCCAGCTCCCCCTCTCACGCATAAGCAGCAGCAAAGCAATGACCCCCTTCCCCACACCCACGAGCAAATAAGCATCAACAACCTTTGTCGAGCACTCAAGCATGAAGCAAGCATCAATAAAGACACAGAGTTGCAGTACCTCAATGACTGCTCCTTCACCCGGTAATTCAACATACCACAGGCTCTCTCTCTCTCTCCCTAATAATGGGCAAAGAGGTGTCCCCATTTCATAGCAAGAGGAGAGACATAATATACGACTCGTTGATTTATGACGTTAAAAGTCTGTTGCAATCGCTGTTAAAAGTTGGCCCCGGAAAGGCTCAGGTCTCTGGACACACAACCCGTGGCAGCTAACCCGCTGCTCTCAGTGTTCCATGTTCTCCTGCAATGCCTCAGTCGGGGCACCGGCCTAGAATCAGCATGTCTCCAGAGCCAGGAAAATCCAGCACTTTAAAGTGCACTGATCTTCCAGGCAGTGTGCTTGGGATATCAAAAAGCGGCCAGACGTGAGGCCCTGAGAGCGGGTCCTATTCCCTGAACGAACCAAACTCAGACTGTAACTCCAGGTCACGGTCTTCAAAAGAACCTTGAACTAGGAAAAAAGAGATATCAATGATAGAAATAGAGCTGTTTCCAAAGATGTAAGGAAAGGAGTCTTGATTTTGATCCACTCCTCCAGGTTATCTTATCAGGTAACTGAAGAGTGCACCACAGCATATGATACAAGTTGCCTGCTATTTGCCAAAATTAATCCTTTGTTTACCTGCTGGTACATAACTCTTTCTGGTCATCACAGGTTGCCTGCTGATAATGATTCCAAACATCAATAATTCTCAATCAGAAAGAAAGTTAATAACATATCACAGAAATTGCTGGATGTTTATGGGAAGCTTCCTTTCAGTGCCCATTCCTTCTTCTGTATCATGTGCTCATGCCTTGGAGTATGACCTGCAAGTTTCTGAAACTTGAGTTAAATGGACAGTTAAACTGAGGGGTCTCTTCCTTAGAACAACCAAAGTAGTAATTATCTTTGCACTCTGTGCAACTAAATATTTCTGCAAAAAAAAGGCAACAAACAATTTCAGTAACAAGTTAGGGTTGAGGATTTGTATGAAATGAATGTTGTCGGCTTTGTTTATGAATCAAAGCTCTTGCTTTCTAACTCACATCATGGATAAAACCGTCAGACTCTTCAGAGTGTTAAATACAGATAAATAGTTACAGAATTATTTAGTTCACAGTATTTAACTACATTTTTTTAGCGAATTACATGCCCGTTGTCATGTTACAACAAAATGAGTGACTTAATATGTCTTTCCTATGATGTTGGGAAATCTATGAGATATTGAGTAGAACAATCATTCTTATTTGAATTTATGGTGCAAGGTTTTGATGAGATTCAGTTTCATGACACACAATAAAGAATCCAATTGGTTTTCTTTTGTTTATTTAAACATTTGATTAAACTCGGAATTACTTGTTCCGTTTGTATTTAATTACATTGCTAAAGTACTTACAATGAGCAAAATGATCAATATTCTAAGGAAGAAGCATATTATATCCGCACAATAAAGAGCTGCCACCAATAAAACAACATCAGAAAAAGGGAGACCGCAGAATTTTCATTGGTTTTCCAAAGACTTGTCCTTTCTATTTGACCAGCTTAAAAATCACAACAGTTTATTTATTTTTTTGTCAAGTTGTATCATTATTTCCTTTTGTTTTAAATCTGATGCCAGTAGACTTAAATTAACATTTGATTCTTGGCTTAATGTAAAGCATTACAGGATTATGATCTGGAATAAGAGCATTCTAACTGGTTACATCACCATCTGGTATGGAGGGGCCTCTGCACATGACTGGAAAAAGCTGCAGAAAGTTGTAAACTCTGCCAGCTCCATCATGGGCACTAGCCTCCCCAGCATTCAGGATACCTTCAAAAGGCCATGCCTCAAAAAAACAAAAAGGCAGAATCCATTATTAAGGATGTACATCACAAAGGACATGCCCTCTTCTCATTGCTACCATCAAGGAGGTACTGAAGCCTGAAGGCACTTACTCAGTGTTTCAGAAATAGTTTCTTCCCATCTGTCATCTGATCTCTGAATGGACAAAGGGCACAACCTGTTTATTTCCCTCCCTTTTGCACTACATTTTTAATTTAATTTTCTTTTTTATGTACTTATTGCAATTTACAGTTTTTATTATTATCTATTGCAATGTACTGCAAAACAACAGATTTCATGACAAATGCCAGTGATACTAAACATGATTCTGAAAATATTTACAACAAAAATAAAACTGACATTATTTTTAATGAAGAATAGGAAAATAAAATAACTTGATGTCTGAAATACCAATTCATGACACTTTTTCATTCTCTCATATAAACACTAGTTCTGGATGCTTTTTTATCCATACTATTTCAACTGATGAAATATGACTTTATAATAACTGGACTGACCTTGTGACTACAGCTAAGATCCTCTAAAAAATTCATTATTTTCAAATTTTTTGTACTTGAATCTGAAAATCTGATAATTCAAGCTCAAACTATGTACTGATATTAGCCACAATAAGATCAAAAACACTTCAAGACTGCGCCAGTATAAATATCTTTTAATCCTTGTAAAACTGCTGGAGTTAGGTAATGTTCAAAATTTGCATCAAAGGAATTCCATTGTTCTTTGCATTAATGTGTTCTATATCCAGTATAATGATGTAGGCTCTATTTGACTGCTTTTGAGCATAGATGGTCCTTGATCCATTTAGTCAATTGACAAATAATATATCACAAGATTTTAGTCTTACTGTTTAAACTACACAGTGATATATGTTTCAGATTCTGTAAACATCTAAAAGACTTCATCAAAGTGACAATTTATCTAGGACCCCGGTGGCAGACTTGCAAGCAATGTGTGAATTCATTTGTACCTAATGGAGCATATATGTTTTCTTTTCTCTCAAGAGAGAGTTGTGGCAGATTTAAGAAGGATAATGTTTTGCAGCCTAGGATGTATGATAGAGGACTTTCACCAGAGAAGCCAAAGAACAAATTTAAGTGAAGATAATTAAAATAATTATACTTACTGGCAACAAGAAGCCTAGAGCAACAGAAAAACTCTGGGGCAGCTCAGTTCTTAATGAATGAATTTGCTAATATAAAGAAAGGCATATCAAAAACAAAAATTTAAAAAGTACACCAAATGTTTTATTATTAATAGCACTGCACTCACTTTGCAGCATATCATATTACAGCAGAATAGAATTATATACAATAAATTAGTACATTGGGTGATTTTTGTCATATGTACCAAGCTGTAATTCATATTTTGACTTACATATTGTTCATACAGATTGATTCATTGCAACAGTGCATTGAGGAAAGATAAAACAGTAGCAGAGTTCAGAATAATCTGCCAACGTTAAGGAGAAAGGGCATTGCAGGTACATTAAAATAATGAGGTACTGTTAGGTCCAGAGCCCACCTTATACTAAGGAAGAATTCCTAAGGAATTATAACAGCAGGATAGCTAACTTTGAGCTTGGTGGTACTGTTTTCAGGCCTTTGTATTTTCTGCCCAATGGAGGAGGGGAGAAGAGCAAAGGTCCGGGGTGCCTGTGGTCTGTTATTATTCTGGTAGCTTTACTGAAGCAGCAAGAACTGTGAACAGATTCCATATGGATCCACTGTGAATGTGCTGAACAGTGACCACAACTCTGTTCATGGGCAGAGTGGTTGCCACATCAAGCCTCAATGTATCTGAGTATACTTTCATAATGCATCAATAAAAATTGGTGAGAATCAAAGGGGACATGCCAAATGTCTTTAACCTTCTGAGGATGTACAGGAACTGATCAGCTTTCTTGGCCATGCTGTCAATATGGTTGGACCAGGACAGTCAATTGATAATGTTCGTTCCTGGGAACTTGAAGCTCTCAGCTCTCTTGACTTCAACACTGTTGATATAAGCAGGAGCAAAAGTCAATGACCAGCTCTTTTGTTTTGCTGACACTGAAAGAAAGGTATTGATGCACCATCAATAACTCACTCTGAGACGTAAAGGCGAGATATCGGCTTTTATTGACTGGAAGAAGGAACAAGCAGTGGTTGACCACCATACTACATCCTGGAGACTGAGAGGCCGGGCTCAGGCCTCAATCGCCTTTATACAGGGGTCTGTGGGAGGAGCCACAGGAGCAGTCAGCAGGGGGCGTGTCCAGACAGGTATATGTAGTTCACCACATTCACCCCCCTTTGTTTTAAAAAGAGTCCCCATGTGGCGAAGTTTCTTACAGGTTAAGTCTATCAGGTGGTCGAATCTGTCACTGTGATCTACGTAGCACCAGCGGTGATTGCACCGGAGACGGAGGTTGTGCTGGTTCCGGCCTAACTGGAGGTGTCAGCCCACTAGGCGTCAGTGATCCCTCACGCGTGTGGGAGGCGCCTGGTATATATGCGTACGAAACGACCAGTATATGAGTGTCGTGAGGAGTCTGTGTAGGGCCTGGTGTGCGCGGTGTCACCTCGGGTACAGGGTTCATAGTTACCGTGGAGTGTTTGGGGTAGTGGTCTGCTGCTCCTGCGGGCACCAGTTTGCAGACGGAAACCGTGTCCTCCCGCTCATCAGGTAAGACCACGTAGGCATACTGGGGGTTTGCATGTAGAAGGTGAACCCTCTCGAACAGCGGGGAGTATTTAGTACTCCTCACATGTCTCCGGAGCAGCACTGACCCTGGGGACGTCAGCCAAACTGGAAGGGTGGTCCCAGTGACAGACTTCCTGGGAAAAGAGAATAGGCACTCGTGAGGGGTGGCATTGGTGGACGTACATAACAGGGAGCAGATAGAGTGGAGTGCCTCAGGGAGGACCTCCTGCCATCGAGAGATCGGCAACTCTTTTGACTTAAGGGCTAAAAGTGTGGCCTTCCACACTGTAGCATTCTCCCTCTCCACCTGTCCATTTCCCCGGGGATTATAACTCATGGTCCGACTAGTAGCAATGCTAGCATGTACCGGCGCAGCTCATCACTCATAAAGGAGGACCCTCTATCACTGTAGATATAGCAGGGATATCCGAACAGAGTGAAGAGCTAGTGCAGGGCTTTTATGACGGATGTGGTAGTGGTGGCGGGGCAGGGAATGGCAAAAGGGAACCGCGAGTATTCATCGATAATATTGAGAAAATAGACATTGCAGTCGGTGGAGGGAAGGGGGCCCTTAAAGTCAACACTCAGTCGCTCAAAAAGGCGGGTGGCCTTGACAAGTTGCTCCGTTTCAGGACGGTAGAAGTGCGGTTTGCACTCAGCGCAGATTTGGCAGTCCCTGGTCATCTTCCTGATGTCCTCCAGGGAGTACGGCAGGTTCCAGGCTTTCATGAAATGGTAAAATCGGGTGACCCCTGGATGGCAAAGATGTGCATGAAGGGCGTGTAGCTGGTCGAGCTGTGCGCTAGCACACATTCCCTGGGATAGGGCATCAGGGGGCTCATTGAGTCTGCCAGGCCAGTACAGGATGTCAAAGTTGTAGGTGGAGAGTTCTATTCTCCACCGCAAAATTTTATCATTTTTGATTTTGCCCCGCTGTTGGTTGCTGAACATGAATGCAACCGAGCGCTGGTCGGTCAGCAAGGTGAACCTTTTGCTGGCGAGATAGTGCCTCCAGTGCCTAATAGCTTCCACTATGGCCTGGGCTTCTTTCTCCACCGCAGAGTGCCAAATTTCAGAGCCTTAAAGGGTACGAGAAAAGAATGCTACTGGCTTGCCTTCCTGATTGAGGGTAGCAGCAAGCGCAAAATTGGAGGCGTCACTCTCTACTTGGAAGGGAATGGTCTCGTCTACCACATGCATCGTTGCTTTGGCAATGTCCCCTTTAATGCAGCTGAAGGCCGCGCAGGCCTCAGCAGAGAGGGGAAAAGTAGTAGACTTGACCAGGGGGCGGGACTTGTCTGTGTAATGGGGGACCCATTGGGCGTAATAGGAAAAAAAAACCCAGGCACCGTCTGAGGGCTTTGAGAGTGGTGGGAAGAGGGAGTTCTAACAGGGGGCACATACCGTCGGGATCAGGCCCAATAACCCCGTTTTCCACAACATACCCAAGGATAGCGAGTCGGGTGGTTCCGAACACACACTTGTCCCTGTTATATGTAAGGTTAAGAGCTTTGGCCACTTGGAAAAATCGTTGGAGATTGGCGTCGTGATCCGACCAGTCGCGACCACGGATGGTGATGTTATCCAGATAGGGAAATGTGGCCTTCAGTCGGTACTGGTCCACCATCTGGTCCATTTCCCTCTGGAAGACAGAGACACCATTTGTGACACCGAAGGGGACGCGCAGGAAGTGATAGAGCCTGCCGCCCGCCTCGAAGGCGGTGTAGGGGCGGTCCTCTGGGCGGATGGGGAGCTGGTGATAAGCGGATTTCAGATCTATTGTCGAGTACACCTTGTACTGAGCTATCTGGTTGACCATATCCGTGATGCAGGGTAGGGGGTACGCGTCAAGCTGCGTGAACCTATTGGTGGTTTGACTATAGTCCACGACCATCCTATTTTTCTGCCCAGTTCGAACAACAACCACCTGGGACTGCCAAGGGCTTGTGCTTGGCTCGATGATCCTCTCCCCGAGCAGCCGCTGCACCTCCGACTGAATGAAGGCCCTGTCCCCCGTGCTGTACCTCCTGCTTTTAGTTGCCACCGGTTTACAGTCAGGGGTCAGGTTGGCGAACAGCAATGGGGGAGGGATCTTGACGATGGAGAGGCTGCAAGTGGTGTCGGTAGCGCAGCTGTCGGCATGGTGCTGGGTGGGGACGTGTGGTTTGGTGTGTGTGTGTGTGTGTGTGTGTGTGTGTGTGTGTGTGTGTGTGTGTGTGTGTGTGTGTGTGTGTGTGTGTGTGTGTGTGTGTGTGTGTGTGTGTGTGTGTGTGTGCAGTAACAGGGTATATGGTGAAGACCCACCAAACTGAGGATTCCTGACAGTGAGTGGTGGGAGGGGCCCATCATATGCCATAGTCACACTTTCGAGATGGCTCTGGAAGTCCAGCCCCAATAGCACAGATGCGCACAGTTGAGGCATGACCAGTAGCGCAAAGTTTCAATATTCTGTGCCCTGCACCACCAAAGTCGCTACACAACCCACCCGGATGTCTGTGGAATGCGACCCAGAAGCCAAGGTGATTCTCTGACTTACCGGCCGTGTCACGAGTCCACAGTGTTGCACTGTGTCCGGGTCAATAAAACTCTCAATGCTGCCCATGTCAAACAAGCAGCTAGTCCTGTGCCCCTCCACCAGGATGTCCATCATTGACCTTGCAAGCTGGTGTGGGGTGCTTTGGTCGAGGATTACGGTAGCCAGAGTTGAACTGCCATCTTGTACCCGGTAAAAACTGGTGGGTCGGGGGCGGGGCATATTGACGCCGACAAAGATGGCCGCCCACATCCGGGCACGCAAGATCGCAGCCCCCACGTCTCACATGCTGCGCTGCTTGACCTCGCTTGCAGTTTAGACTTACAGACCTTGGCGAAATGGCCCTTCTTCCCGCAGCTGGAGCAGGTCGCTTCTCGGACCAGGCAGCGTTTTCGGAGGTGCTTTTCAAGTCCGCAGAAGTAACACAGCTCGGGCTTTCGCCTGGCCACAGCTGTGGTCAGGTTCGGGGAGTTTATGGAATCGTGACTAGCAGCGGCATTGGCGAATTTGCTCGCAGGAACCAGCGGTGGTGGGGTCTGAGGTGTCCACGGAACCGGCGGGGAATTGCACGGCTGGACAGCGTCAGCATTGTGCAGAGCAGCCTCCAGTGTGTCAGCTGTCTCGATCGCCGAGCGTAAGGTAAGATTGGCATTTTCCAGCAGGTGCTGGCACACATACACTGACCTAATTTCTGTAACAAAGGCATCCCATACTAGTAGCTCCACATGCTGTTTCACCGTGAGCGTTTTGCAGTCACAAGTTCGGATGAGTGTCTGTAGAGCTCGGAGAAATTTGGCGCCCGATTCTCCAGGCCACTGGCGTTGGGTAGCTAAACGATGTCTTGCGTAGACGGTGTTCACCGGCCGCAGGTACTGTCTTTTGAGGGCGTCCAGTGCCCCTTCGTAGGTCGGCACGTCCCTGATAAATGAATAAACTTTTGGGGTGACTCTCGAGAGGAGAATTCTGTGCATAACAGCGGGTTCAGTTGCACGAACCTCCTCCAAGTATGATTGGAAGCATGCAAGCCAGAGTTCAAATGCAAGAGCTGCTTCAGCATCTTGGGGGTCCAAATCCAATCTTTCCGGACGTAAAACGGTTTCCATGTTTTAAAACTTCCAGTCAATAAAATTGATGCACCATCAATAACTCACTCTGAGACGTTAAGACACGATATTGGCTTTTATTGATGGGAAGAAGGAACAAGCAGTGGTTGACCACCATACTACATCCTGGAGAATGAGAGGCCGGGCTCAGGCCTCAATCGCCTTTATACAGGAGTCTGTGGGAGGAGCCACAGGAGCAGTCAGCAGGGGGCGTGTCCAGACAGGTATATGTAGTTCATCACAGGTTGTCATCGTGAGACCATGCCACTAGGCTCTTTGTCTCTATCTCTATCTCCTTCTTGTACTCAACTCATCCTTATTTGAGATACAGACTGTTATGTTTGTTCTTTAACAAAGACAAACTTTGCTTGGGTTATCAAACGTTAACACATTTATTAACAGGGGACAGTCATGGCTTCTACCTCACAACTTAGCATGCATTCCCCATTCACTATCGCCACTTCTGGTTTCCCAGCAACCATCTGCATTGCACACTGGGAAATGAATTTCTTTATTATGTACACACATAACACATCCATCCCCTTTGAAGAAAAATACAAACAATACTATGTACACATAATCCTGCAAAGGACAATAACACAGATATTTACATTAACTTCAGTTGTAATGAGCTTTCCGAAACAACAACACTCAATCTGTCTCCGAGGTGATTTGGTCTGCTATGTGCTTTCACAGGTGTGTAGTTCTTGTATTTGGTACATTAATAGCTGTATCTTTCTGAAAATACTGATCAACAAATTTATTCTTTACATCAGCTGGCCCCTTTGGTATATTGAAAGGTGACATGTCACAGCTATGGGTTGGAAGCTGGGGGGTCGTAGATCCACACGGTTCCTTCTCAGAGGTGTTCCTTGCTCTGTCTAGGTCTGACAGGAATGTGGAGCAACTTCCTCTTGCATATATTCCTGTATGGGCCATATGCCAGGATCGTAGTCTTGGATTCACACTTGATACCCAGGCTTCAGGACTAGTAGGCTTTTTGCAATTTTGTCATGATACTGTTTCTATTCCTCCTTCCCTTTTACTTTAGCCAATTTGACTTTGCATGGTCTTTTAGGTGTCAACAGGTTTTCATGCACTGGAAGGTTGGTGCATATGCTAGAATCCATCAGCATTTGGGCTGGTGAAAGGCCATTCTGCAGTGGTGTACTTCTGTAAATCATTAAACTTTTATGGAAACCTGCACATTAATCTTGCGCTTTCTTTTTGAAATCCTTCCCCCATTGACCAAACTCTCAGCTGAGCCATTAGACTTTGGGTGCTGTGGGGTTCAAGTTATATGTTGAAACATATATGGGGAAAGGACTCATGGGGAAAAGACTCTAATTCACAGCTTGAGAATTATGGACTATTTTCTGATACCATGTCACATGAAACTCCATGCCTCGCAAACACAGTTTTCAGAAAGGAGATGTCTGCTCTGCTGGATGTTATTTGCAGTTTTGCAACCTCTGGGTAACTGGAAAAGTAGTCTGTTACAACAGTATGACTCTTCCCATTACAATCAAACAAATCCACTCCAACTTTGAAGAACGGTCCCTCTGGTACAGTGTGTGATCTGAGCAGTTCTGCTTGTTGCTTTGGTCTGTAAGTAAGACATATCTCACATGTAAGACATCTGGCTGATGCTTAGGTTCATCCTTGGTCAACACATCACTTTGCTTTGCTTACACTTTTCCTCACCAAGATGTCCTTCATGTACCTTCTGGAGCATTTCCTTGCATAGTGACATTGAAATTTCAAGCATGTTCCCTTTGAAGACCATATGACTTCTGACGCCATGTTATGTTTGTTTTTTTTTTAACAAAGACAAACTTTGCTTGTGTTTTCAAACATTTACTCATTTACTTACAGGAGACTGTCATGGTTTCTAGCTCCTCACTTAAGCATATGCTCCCCAATGTCACTTGCAGTTTCCCGTCAACCACCTGCATTGCGCACTGAGAACTGCAGTTCTTTATTATGTACACACATAACACATAGGCCACTACCATGATGTCATCTGCAGAACATAGATGAGATTAGAGCAGAAAATGGCCACGCAGTCATGTGTGTATAGGGAGTAGGAGCCTCCAGTGTTGAGGATGATGGTGGTGGAGGTATTGTTGCCTACCCTTACTGATTTATTTGTCTGGCCTATTTGTCAGAAAGTCAAGGACCATGTGCAGACAGAGTTGTCAGGTTCCAGATTTAGAAATTTATGTAGAATTATAATTCCGAAGGCACATCTGTATTCAATAAACAATAGTATAACATGGGTATTTTTACTGTCCAGATGTTCCAAAGATGAGTGTAAGGCTAGAGTGATGGCTTCTGCCATAGTCCTTTTTCAGTGGTAGGTGAATTGCAGTTGTTCAAGGTTGCCTACAGAGCTAGAGTTATTGTGTGCCACTACCAGTCTCGCAAAGCACTTCATGATGGAGGATCTATTAAAAACATGAGCCAAACAGTCAATTATTGAATCCTCTAACCTAACTTTAATGTCTTTGGTCTTTAATACTTTGGTGATGTAGCATGCTAAGGCAAGTTACACAGTCAGAGCTTCAAATTAACATTCTTTGTGGAAGTCAATAAACCAGTGACTAACAGTAATTGCTAATGCAACATTGTATTAGAAGTTTGGTTACATGCCACATGCTAAACTGATTAAGTGAAGTTTACTCATAAACATCTATCTGGAATATAAATATATTTTATATATGATAGGTATTCAATTGCATGTGCAGAATTGTAAAGTAAAATTGCCAAAGGTATAAAGTTGAAAGTGCCCTGTTGAATATTAGCTTTTACTTTTTTCATAAGATGGTTGTGATAATATAAACATTCTGCTTCAATATACCATAGTCAATAAAGTATTCCAAGTGTAACAATAAAAATAATCATTGCAGTTGCTGTGCAACCACTGTCTCCAGGATGGTCAGCTTTAGTTCAAAGTTGACGTCAGAGGTTTAAATCAAGACCAAAGTAAAATGCTTGCCAACCAGAACTGTCCAAAGCAGAGTAACCCAAAAATAGTTGTCCTCTACCTCTTTTATCTATCTGCACATGACTTGGTGCCCAAAGGTGGCATGCAGTGTAACGGCACATGATTATCTTGGACGTTTCTCTTGGACATTATGCTGTTGGACATTGATAATGAAAGGTACCATAGGCCCGTTCCTCTTGTTTGTTAGTGTGACAGACGGCAGGGGAGCTATGTGGCTTCAGTTGTAGCAAGGATTAGGCCTCAAGCTGCAGGCTTACCTGCTGCTGCAGTCCAGCAGAGGAGATGCCAGAGCAATGTAGCACAATATCCATACCTAGTTGGAGAATGGTCTCTCCTGTCAGTGCTGCCCTCTAGTGTTAAATTGGTGGGGTTACAAGCTGGATTGCGTGAGTTCGTCTGCAGACTACCAGGAATGGCACCATCAATTTGCGAGGCATATTACTCAGGGACTTGTGCAATATTTATATATTTTTTTGCATGACTGGGTATTTGCTTACTATTTTGAATGTGTTGAGTTTTCCCTGTGCTGTGTTGGGCCGAGCATGCTTTGCACCTTGGCCCCAGAGGAACGCTATTCTTTCAGCTGTATTCATGTACAATTGAATGATAATTAAATTTGAAAAGAACTTTAAGCTGCACAAATATATATTCCAGCCATTAATTTTGTTTCTGAAATCAGCAGATAGCTCCCCCCTGCTCCTTCCCATGTTCCTGCTCCATCTCTATGGTGCAGAGGTTAACTTGTCAGTAGGACAGAATCCCTAGCATCTCATGCAGAATATTTAAATTTTAGTCTGAAAGAACTTTGAGCTAACTTGCTTTGAGTAAAGACTGTGAATAAATATTAGTGTCAGGCACTGCTCACCATCAATCATCTGTTTAGAGTTACTTTAGTCCTCTAACGACTCAGCACAAGGGTTAGACTGGTTCAGCTCGCTGCTCCATGATGTTGACTCAGCTCGGCACTGAACTGAGGCTGAGGTCTGCTCCAGCTTCTCTGGGCTTCGTTTCTATGGACTCACTTTTGTTAGAATGCTACTTGCTTACTTCTGTTGTTTGCAAGATTTATTTATTTTCTCTCTCTGAACATTGGGTGTTTGACAGTCTTCTCTTTTTGTGGGTTCTTTTGGGTTTCTTTGTTTTGTGGCTGCCTGTAAGGGGACGAATCTCACAGCTGTATAATTGTATACATACTTTTATAATAAATATGCTTTGAACTTTGAGCATAGTCACATTTTTATCTTCCCTGATGATTGCCACTGATGGTGTTTACCAGTTAGTATGTTGGACCTTCAGCAATAATCCTTTCAGCTCCTCTTCCACATATGGCTTCAGGACACCCTGATTGTTAAATTGCCATGTATGCTTTCTATCTTTCAAGAGCCATGCCAACTTCTACTCTGAATTAGCATTTGTGAGATTTTATGATGTCTTGAAGGATATTCTATCTCCCTCATTCTTCCACTAAAATTACATAATGCTTCCTTTTCCCACATAATATTACAAATGCTGTTTTCTGACACACTCATGCAACCAACTTGTTATATCCTTTGCAATCACCTAGCACCTTCCTCAAAGGTCACAGGAGGCTGGTGGGAGTGGTCACACGAGCCCGAGCTGGGTTAGGATCCTTTCCAACTCCCCAAATGGACACCATCAGAGGGAAGGAAAGGCGTCATCTAGTTCAGGAGGAGGTGAGAGCGGTAGTGGAGGAGACAATAACCTCCAGGTGTTGGGAATGAAGCAACAGGGAGCTTGGACAAGATAGTAGAATGCAGTTGAGAGGAAAATGACCTGGGCTGAGCTTTGGAAAGCTGAACCACACCAGATCCAATTTCTATAAAGGCAGTGTATGATGTGCTTCCAAGCCCATCAAACCTGCACACATGGGACAAAGCCGAGTCATCAACGTGCCCACTGTGTTCCAAGTGAAGAACCCTGGAGCACATCCTCCCCAGCTGCATAAGGGCCCTTGGTGAGGGACGGTACCGATGGAGGCATGATCAGGTCCTGAAAACCATCGCTGAAGCCATCAGCATAGGAGTTGAGTGGGCAAAGCGGTCCCAACCCTCCAAGCAGGCCATTGCCTTTGTCAGAGCTGGGTAGCAGCCAATACCCACCAAAAGAACATCTGCAGGTATCCTAACCTCTGCAAGGGACTGGCAGCTGTTGCTGGACCTCGAAAGACAGCTGAAGTTCCCCGACCATATCGCAGCCACCACCCTGCGACCAGACATTGTCCTTGTGTCTGAGTCTACGAAGCAAGTGGTGCTGCTGGAGCTGAAAGTCCCATGGGAAAATCACTTGGAAGAGGTCTATGAAAGGAAGCTCTTCAAGTATGCCGAACTGGTCAGCAACCATCAGCAGGCTGGGAGGAGAGCGAGGTGTTTCCCAGTGGAGGTTGCTTGTAGGGGATTCACAGCCCATTCCTCAGCCAGAGCCTTCAGCAATTTGGGCATCGAGGGAGAGAGGAAGAGGAGAGCCATCCACAGTACCACTGATGCAGCAGAGAAGGCCTCAAGATGGCTGTGGCTCAAGAGAGGGGAGCCACGGAGTCATGTGTAGCCAGCCATCTGGACACAAGCTGGGGTCTGATCAGCCCTGGCTGGGTCACCTGGAGGAGGGTGTATGATATTGAAAGACCCGAATCACTCGATGATTCCAGGAACATCACTGAAGATGTGTCCAGAGGCATCAGTAGATGTATGTACACAGTTATTTTCAGCTTTATTTTTTGATTACATGGGAATAAAAATGCACTGGAATCAAAATAGAGATGCTTCAATGGAATTTTTTAAATTAATTTTGTTAAACTCAAAATACTATATATGCAATGTCTTCCTTTAAAATGTCTTACAATCTTTGAATTGATAATTAAAAATCAAGATTCTTATCCTCTGAAACATGATTCAAGTGATGCTCCCTCAGTGAGATAAAACAAGATGTAGCTGCGTGCACTCAAATGCATTGGATAGTACATTTTAAATCGTATGATGTTGCTAAATGAGTAATTAGTGACTTGCAGCCCATTTGCTGTCTTTTTTGATTTGTATTTCAACTGACATTCCCGCTGCTTTGCTATAACTCGTTAAAACTATCACTGAGTGTCAAAATCTATCCTATTGATTTGAAAACTCAAGCTTATTGTTATGAATTTGAGCGTGTTATAGATAACCACTCAGACTCAGTGGTGTCAATAGCAGTGGTGTTAGTATCTCATGGAAGCAGTTTTATTCACTGTGGAAGTTGACTCATGCTGACCTAAATTTATTTGTATAAAACAGTGGGTGTAACAATAGAACTCCCTCATGACTTGAACTGAATAGCTATCCCTTTTACAAGTGAATTTCCCCATTCTCTTTGACGGCAGGCTGCGGTATTGAAAGATGAGGGAAAGAAGCTTTGATTTATTCTCCTTCTACAAAAAGGTGAATGTTAGAATAACAATATGGAACAGACTCCATAGCATTAATTGTTAAGGTTTATCTATGCATTATGATCCTCAAATTGAGTTGCATGCCATTGCTTTTCTCTATATTACCCTACTTAAATCACAATGATTAATGAATTTTCATTGTAACATAAATGACTCTTTAGACTATGTGCCCTTGATCTTAGTTTAACAATGAATCCTTAATGTTAGGGAACAGAGAGGGAAACTATATTGATAATAGCAAAACACAGCATTTAAAATTACAGCTTCACTAAAGTAGCAATTTGTTTTTTTGCGCATGGGGTGGTGGGGGGAAATGTTCTTGTTGCCGTTTGTGTGATTTGTTTTTTATTGTGCTTGGGGAACTGATGCTTTTCTTTGAACAAGTTCCATGGCTTTCTTTTTGTTGTGGCTGTCTGTGGAGAAGTCAAATCGCAGGGTTGTATACTACATGCATACTTCCATAATAAATGTACTTTGAACTTTTAGTGATAACCCAAACCATTGTCAGGCATAGATTTTCCCAGTGATAGTACAGAATTCGACTCAGTGTGTAGACTAGGATTAGTCTGTTGGATTAGTTTTATTGGGTAACATAGTTAATATAAACTTAATAGGTCTGTTTCTGTGTACTCTGACTCTAGACTTGAGAAAGTGCCACTAAAACAAACCACA
The DNA here is from genome assembly GCF_030144855.1 of Hypanus sabinus. NCBI lineage: Eukaryota > Metazoa > Chordata > Chondrichthyes > Myliobatiformes > Dasyatidae > Hypanus > Hypanus sabinus. The sequence goes on along the minus strand of NC_082719.1, from coordinate 39,622,564 downwards.
ATCTCAAGGCAAAGTGAGTAATGACATTATTGGTCATTAGAAATAGACACCATTTTGTTGTATCAGCATGATGCTCTTGGAAGTTCATCAAGAGTGTTGAAGAGCAGAGATCTATAATAAAGAGAATGGAGGATCAGAATCAATTCTATGTGTTCCTGTCTTCGAAAGTGATTCACAAAAAGCAAAGTTTCAACTAAACAACATGAAAGAACGTGAGGGGCTGATGTATATTCTGAAAGTGTTGAAACATTCAGAACGTACAGCAACATTCAAGACTAGCCATGCCAGTGTTTCAGGAAGTGTGCAAACATGCCTAATCGCCGTGTTGCAAGGGTATCTGCAAGTGCAAATTCTGAGGTGACTGAAAATTTTCTGAGAGACAAAATATCCTGTAATAAAATATCATATCATAAAATATCATATCTCCTCAGACAAGTGCTTAACATGGATGGGCCGGGAGCCTTTATATGAAGATGCCCTTAAGCATTTCTCACTTCAAGGGATGAAGTGCTTCAGACTTTCAAAGCAGACAAAGATCACCTTACTCCATTCTTTGAAATGGATATGTTGAAAGATAAATAGACAATAGACAGTAGGTGCAGGAGTAGGCCATTCGGCCCTTCTAGCCAGCACCACCATTCACTGTGATCATGGCTGATCATACACAATCAGTGGCCTGTTCCTGCCCTCTCCCCATACCCCTTGACCCCACTATCTATAAGAGCTCTATCTAAATGTAAATGTAAATAGATTGTAAATGTGCACTCAGTGGCCATTTTATTATGTACACCAAAACACCTGCTCAGGTTCCGAAGGTTGTCATAGCAATGATGGTAGTGGGGATAAGCTCCCACGACCTATAAAGTGCTCCAAATGGTGTGCGTCTCTGACAGCCTCTGACAACTAAGTCCAACTCTTGGCCTTCGTGTGTAGCTTAGCTACTAGTCCCAGTGGAACTGTTTCTACTGACAAGAGAAGGAGCAAAGGTGGACCACTGGCGTCTCAAAACCAGCTGATTCGGGCAGGTGGGGCCTGTCAGCCTTTACAAATTCACTGCGGCAACCTCTGCGACAACACTGGTGCCAAGCTGTGTCAGCACTTGCCCGTCCATCAGTGACATGGAAAAGGGGAACCTGCTGCATGGGCAACAGCCAGTTCTTCAAATCTTCAGCATCGCTACTCAGTGTTTGCACAACACGGGAAGCAGCAGTTATTGGTGATAAGCCACTGCACTCAGTTGGTATAGGGTGAGATGCCAGAGGCTGCTTCTAACAGTGGGAGAGGTCATAGGACCTCACTGTGCTGCTACCGTGTGCTTCAAGCTGGGCAGTCCCCAGTCAAATAGGTGCTGCCTCACCATGATCCACTTGCTCCACTGGGTGTGTGGGGCTCAGAGAACCCCTAACAGGTGGATCAATATCCTTACTCCTGGCAGAAAAAGGAAACATCAAAAGTAATGAGCCCTCAAGATAGGTACTTGGAATGTACAGACCATGACACCTGGCCTTACAGAAGACCTGCAAGACCACAGTCAACAACAATGAACTGAGGAGTCTACAGATGGATATCGTTGCCATTCAAGAAAAAAGGCTCTCTTCTTCTGGAAGCCTTTGAGAGGAAGTCCTCTCCTTCATCTGGCATGGCAAGCCACCAGAAGCGCCCAGGGAGCATAGTGTTGGCTTCGCCATAAGAGAGAGCCTAGTTGGCGCCATCATACCACCAACTGAACAAACTGAAAGATTGCTCAGGATTCAGTTTCAAGTGCCTGTGGGCCTGGTTAGCATTATTAGTGCTTATGCACCTGCATTAACCTCTACCCAGGAAAGAAGCCATCGAAAAAGTCTCTTCTCAAGAGCCGCTATTCATTCTCGGCGACTTTAATGCAAGAGTTGGCAGCAACCCCCACAGCTGGTCCTCCTGTTTAGGACAGTTCAGAAATGGAAAGATGAATGAAAACAGCCAACGCCTCCTTGAACTCTGCTGCTAACATAACATCTGTATCACTAACACCTTCTTCAACATCAAGCCACAGCACAAAGTCTCATGGAGACATCCAAGGTCCAGATATTGGCACCAGCTTAATCTCATCCTCACGAGATGCAACAGTCTTCAGGCTGTCAAGGTGATGGACAGTTACCAGAGTGCAGATTGTGACATTGACCACTTCCTTATGTGCAGCCAGGTAAAACTTCGGCCGAGAAGACTTCATCATTTCAGAAGGGAGGGGAGGCTACACATTGACACCAGCAGTACTCTTGACCCTGTAAAGATAGCTGAGTTTGTGCAAGCCCTGGAGGAAGCTCTGCCTGGCTCTCCCGACACCAATATCAGCAAGAGTTGGGAAAACTCGCAGGACACCATCTGCAACACTGCGGTATCCACTTTCAAAAGAAAGACAGTCAAGGCTGCGTACTGGTTTGAGGGCCACTCCAAAATGCTGTTGCCTCAGATAGAGGAGAAGAGAAAAGCTCTGACAGCACAAAGCCCTTTCCTAGTGAGAAGAACCTGCAAGTGCTCCAGTCTACCTGGAACAAAGTTCAACAGGCTGCCAGGTGTTGTGCCAATGACTCCTGGCTCCAGCTCTGCTCCAAGATCTGGCAGGCTGCTGACACAGGCAATGTCAGAGAATGTATGACAGAATCAAGCAAGCCATTGGTCCATAACAGAGCAAGATTGCCCCACTAAAGTCATCACCTTGAGAGGTCATGGAGGACAGAACACAACAGAACGGAACTCTGGGTAGAATATTATTGGGAGCTGTATGCTGGGGAGACTGTCATTACAGAAAAAGCTCTGAACACCACTGAACCTCTGCTTGATGTAGACCCCACATCGGAGGAACTCAGTGAGGCACCGGAAGCACTTTCTTCTGGGAAAACACCAGGAAAAGATGGCACCCCTCTGGAGGTTCTCAAATGTGCCAAGGGCTCCCTTATCCCAGAACTGCACCAAATCCTCTGCCAGTGTTGGAGAGAAGGCGGCGTTCCCCGAGACATGAGGGAAGCAAACATCGTCACTCTCTACAAGAACAAGGGCGGCAGGAGCGACTGTAACAACTATCGCGGCATCTGTCTTCTCAGCATTGTGGGGAAGCTTTTTGCTGGCGTCGCCCTGAGGAGGCTCCACCCGCTCACAGAAAGGGTGTATCCTGAGTCTCAGTGTGGGTTCAGAGCTGAGCGGTCCACCATTGACCTGATCTTCTCCCTCAGGCAACTGCAAGAAAAGTGCAGGGAACAGCAGAAGCCACTCTACATTGCCTTTATCGACCTTACTAAGGCGTTCAAACATGTGAGCAGAAAGGGCCTCTTTGAGGTCCTTGCCAAGTTTGGCTGCCCCCAGTTCTACTCAGTATCATCTGGTCATTTCATAATGACATGAAAGGAACCATAGTGTTTGACAGCTCCACATCAGAGTCCTTTAACATCCTGAGCAGGGTAAAATAGGGGTGTGTGCTCGCTCCACTGCTGTTTGGCATCTTCTTTGCATTCCTGCTCAAGTCTGCCTTTGAGGAGGCCACTGAGGGCATCTATCTCTGTCCAAGGTCAGGCGGAAACCTTTTTAGACTGTCAAGACTCAGAATGAGGACCAAAGTGCAGATAAGGCCTCCTGTCAAGACCTCCTATTTGCTGCTGTCACAACTCACTCACAGCAGGAGCTACAAGATTTCATGACCCGCTTTGCAGAAGCCTGCAGAGAGTTCAGCCTAACTATCAGCCTAAAGAAGACACAGGTGATGGGGCAAGATGTTGACAACAAGCCATCCATTAGCATAGTCCACTATGAACTGGAAGTTGTCCACGAGTTCACACACCTAGGCTTCATGATCTCGGATAACCAGTCACTCGAAAGTGAGATCAACAAGCTCATCAGCAAAGTAGCCACACACTTCTCAAGGTTGACTAAGAGAATCTGGGCCAGCAACAGACACACCATGAACACCAAAGTCCGGGTATACGCAGCCTGTGTGCTGAACACTTTGCTCTGCACCAACAAAACTTGGACCCTGCGCACAAAACAAGAGCAGTGACTCAACATTTTCCATTTGTGCTGCTTCAGACGCATACTTGGCATCACCTTGACAAGGTTACCAATAACACAGTGGTCGAGAGAGAAGGCACCACCTCCAAGTTCCCCTTCCTCAAACAGAGGCGTATGCACTAGCTAGGCCACATCTTTTGCATGGCAGATGGCACATACTGAAGGACCTTCTCTTTAGGGAGCTGGAGTCTGCAAAGATGCCAGCAGGAAGACCCCAGCTGCACTACAAGGACACCTGCAATTGTGCCCTCAAGGCCCTTGGTATTAGCACCAACATGTGGCAGTCACTTGCCTCATACACATGTGTTTGGAAGCAGGAGATGAAAAAGGGTCTCTTGATGTATAAGACAACTCTGATGCAGCAAGCAGAGGAAAAGAGAGCCCACTGAAAGCTCCGTGCCTAAGCTGCCCAAGACATCAGAGCTGCCTCAACATTCTGCTGTACACAGTATGTCAAGGACTGACACTCCTGCATTGGGCTCCATAGTCACAGCAGATGCTGCTTAACCCAGTCCACCAGAGGTGCAAACCCATGATCCCCTGGGATTGACGGCTGCCTACTAATAATTGGTCACTAATGCAAATATCTAATCACCCAATCAAGCGGCAGCAACTCAATGTGCAGACATTGGCAAAATGTTCAATTGTTGCTTAGATCAAACATCAGATCTCGGAAACTGCTAAGCTCCTGGGATTTTCATGCATAACAGTCTCTAGAATTTTCAGAGATTGGTGCAAAAACAAAAAAAAAAATCCAGTGAGTGACAGTTCTGTGGATGAAATTACCTTGCTAATGAGAGGTCTGAGAAGAATGGCCAGAGTGATACAAGCTGACAGGAAGGTGGCAGAACTCAAATAACCATGCATTACAACAGTGGCGTGCAGAAAAGCAGCTCTAAATGAAAACACATCGAACCTTGAAGTGGATGGGCTACAGCAGCAGAAGATCATAAATATACAGTCAGCGACCATTTTATTAGGTACAGGAGCTACCTAATAAAGCAGCCGCTGAGTGTATGCCAATCCTAATATATCACTCAGATTTTCCAAATACTTTAATACTGTATTCAAAAAAGATCTTTTCAGTGATGTGTTGATCTAACAAAAAAGCTGAACAACTCTCAAGATTATATTGCATTATCAGCGAGGGAGCATTTGACTAGCAATTTATACAGCATCATAAGGTTCTCAGGTGGATTATGCCAAGTCAGAAGCAATTAAAAAATCTCTGCCTTGCCCACCATAGAGTGCAGACAAATTGCAAAAAGGATCACCAATCTCATAGTGGCATTGTATGATCTTTGCACATTATCCTTTTTGGATAGTGAATAATAGCTTGACAGAAAGTATAGGAGAATAAAAAACATGGTAACCTTATGTGCATTTCTCATGCAAAAGTGAATGACTGTTCCTGTATCTACAATTAATAATGGCAAAGAAAAATTAATTATCACACTATTATGTGGAATAATCAAGCAACATGTTCAGTGCATAATAAACATTTTATCAAACAATCTTGTGCTAATGCAAATTAAATCTCCAAGTTAAATGTGTTACAAACCCCGTAACTGAGTGACTTACCAGCAAAGATAGAGACGTCCGTTGAAGTCTGATGATACTCTTTTTAACAGTATTTATTAGTAAAAGTACATAAAAATAATATCAATGCAAATATACAGATAATATACGTCGGCAATGCTAAATCTAAAAGTGCGGGTATAATCATAATCAATAAGAAGTAAGCTTTATCGTTGCCTAGGGGATAATGTATTGTCTGATGGAAACATATAGTTCGTTCAGTTCATACAGGCTGCAGCTATTGGGGACTGCTGTGTTGCAATTGTTGGAGGGAGAGAGAGAGAGAGACAGATAATGGGAACATTTACCGCTACGGGTTTTTCCAACCTTCCTTTATGATTTCGATCCGTCAGGTGTCTCGATGTCATGGCCGTTCAATTGTGGCCTCTCCTTTAGCTAAAGCATTCTTCCGTGGTGAGCCCGCCAACCCAGGCAAAGGGAGGACGCACACGAGCCCCCACCGGCCTTCGCTATTAAACACTGTCACGGGATTTCTAGCGTTTCTCCTGATGCGTCTAAAGGGATTGTTCCCCAGACCCCTCTTTTATCCTTGCTCACGGGTTATCAGATGTCAATCAGGTTGGGATGATGCAATCCCTCAACCAGACCACTCTGGTTGTCCCCTGAGGGGTTTCAATGAATAGTACAGTACTCAATACACAATTCCGTCTCCAAGAGACAATGGCAGTTATCAGTGGTTCCGTTCCGCTGAGGTCAGGACACATTCCAAACCTCGTGTATTCTGGATATCTATCTCTCATTTCCTGGGTCTCAGACCTGAAATAATAGCGATCTTGCGATTCTCAAAAAGGAGGGGGCGACTTTGTACCCTTCGACCCCTCAGAGTTGCTTTACCTTCATAACAAATGTAATATTACCACAACTTATTAATGGCAGTATGGTTTTTTGAGTTTGAACAAGCAAGTGTATTCTGAAAGCTAAAATTCCACTGTTGAATGCATTTTGGGACTGCCATTTAAGCATATTTGGACTATAACAGGTGACCCCCGCTTTACGAAAGTTCACTTTATGCCATTTCGCTTTTACAAAAGACCTGCATTAGTACCTGTTTTTGCTAACTGAAATAAATCCGAAGAGGATTTTCGCTTTTACGGAAAAGGTGACGCTTTAAACTTGTGTTCACCCCAAGAAAGACTTCCATAATTGAGAAGCCTTGCGCTGACAGATGTGTGCACATACACATACTTGCCGATTTTTTTCTACAAATCGGATTTGGCTAAATCTTCCCGATTCTGATAAGTGAAACTACACTGTACATACATTATTTCTACTTTATATAGGCTGTGTATTTATCACATCATTCCTGCTATATGTTAGTGTTATTTTAGGTTTTATGTGCTATTTGGTATGATTTGGTAGGTTATTTTTTTGGGTCTGGGAACGCTCAAAAATTTTCCCATATAAATTAATGGTAATTGCTTCTTCACTTTATGGCATTTCGCCTTACAAAATATTTCATAGGAATGTTCTACATCCGGATAGTGGGGGAAACCTATTAACCCCATGTTAACTACCTTTTTAAAGTTAAAAAGCAAATAAAGATAAAGAAAATCTTAAAATGTAGTTCAAGAAGTTGTTAACTAAAGTGGAAAGTAGGAAAATTCTAAAGAGTCGAACAAAACAATGACTTCTGTTGCCCTGAATATATGATAATTCCAGCATGCTGTAGGGAAATTAACAATTAAAACTTACAGCAACACACACAAAATGCTGGAGGAACTCAGCGGGCCAGGCAGCATCTAGGAAAAGAGTACAGTCAATGTTTCAGGCCGAAACCCTTTGGCAGGATTGAATCAAAACTTACTTTGTTTTAGGAATGATATAACCTGCTGTAAGTAATTCTTGCTTTTTGCGCAGGTTGTAATATCATCATGAATACCTAATACCATCAGGATCTAGTTAAGTAGAAAAATACAAATTTGAAGGGGATCCTTGATATTGACATTATGAATTGAATTTGAATTGACTTTATATTTTACATCCTTCACATAAATGAGGAGTAAAACTCTTTACATTACTTCTCCATCTGAATGTGCAATGTGTAAATAACAGTAATTTGTAATAAACTGTATGCATAATAACATATACAACAGAACAGTCAATATAGGTTAGAAATACAATTGTGTCAGCACTAATTAATCAGTATGATAGCCTGGTGAAAGAAGCTGTCCCGGAGCCTGTTGGTCCTGGCTTTAATTCTGCAAGACCATTTTCCGGATGGTAGCAGCTGAAACAGTTTGTAGTTGGGGTGATTCGGGTCTCCAATGACCCTTTGGGCCCTTTTTATGAATGTGTTGCTGTAAATGTCCTGAATAATTGGAAGTTCACATCTGCAGATGCTCTGGGCTGTCCGCACCACTCTCTGCAGAGTCCTGTGATTGAGGGAAGTACAGTTCCCATACCAGGCAGTGATGAAGCCAGTCAGGATGCTCTCAATTGTACCCCTGTAGAAAGTCCTTAGGATTTGGGGACTCATGCCAAATTTCTCCAACCATCTGAGGTGAACGAGCCACCTGAGCACTGTGTGGAAGGATGAGACAGTCACATGATCTATCCTGCTTGCTGAGAAGGCATAAGTAGTAATAGAGGAAGAGATCATTGAGAGTTCAGTAGGGTTATCAAGAGTGCCAAAGGTGCAGCCTGCAAAGTGCATTACTATCAGCTACTAAGCCAATAATTGGCAGGTTGGATGTTTTGGCCCAGTGATTTTGACATGCAACCTGTTCAAACCACACTACTATTTGATAAATTGTTAAAGGCAGCCAACACTTTTAAAGCCACCCTATATCTTTTAAAGTGGTGGCACATTTGACTGCAGCACATATTGGAATATTCTGGAAGACTGACTGATTATAAGGGTGGGGTCCCCAGGTTTCTGAATTTGCAGTGGAAGCCCTGATGCATGAAATGCAGAGAAATATAACTGTCATGTTTCTGCAGGGCTCACAGAAATCAGCCTTTCTCCATTCAAACACACCCAGGCATCTTTTGGAAAGGGATAGTTGTGATGGTCAGTCTCAGGAGTCCTGATCTGAAGTTTTGTCACGAAACATTTAAAAGGATTTAGACAAGAAAATCAGAAGATGCTGGGCATCCAAGCAACACACACAAAATGCTGAAGGAACTCAGCAGGCCAGGGAGTAAACGGTCTCATGGAAAGGAGTAAACTGTCCTCAGGCCCTTCATGAGCCCCTCTCCTTGTTCTCAAGCAGATTTGATGGCAGTAGAAGGAGGGAAGTTGTTGAGAAATGGGTATTAGATAACCTTGGATAGAATATACAGAAAGGAAGTTTCCAGGCCAACTTTTCATTCCTGCTTCCTCCTCTTTCCCTCTTCATCCTCTTCCTCCTGCTCAAATGATTCAAAGTACATTTTTATTAACATCTCAGCCACCTGAGGTGAAAGAGGCAGCTTAGTGCTTTTTGTCGTCACTGTGTGGAAGAATGAAACAGTCACATGATCTTGCTGAGAAGGCACAAGATGCAGTAGCAGGACAGTTCAGTAGGGTTATCAAGGTTGTCAAGGGTGCATGATGCAAACTACATTACTATCTGTTACTAAGTGGCAGGTTGGATGTTTTGGCCCAGTGCTTTTGAAATGCAACCTGTTTAGACCACACTGCTAGTTGATATATCGTTAAATTTCTTAAAGTGGTGGCATATCATGACTGCAGTGCGTGTTGGAATATTCTGGAAGACTAGCTGATTATAAGGGTGGGGTCTCCAGCTTTCTGAATTTGCTCTGGAGGCCTTGATGTATACAACCCTGAGATTCGTCTTCCCACATTCATCCATGAAACAAAGAAAAATTATGGAACTGTTCAAAGAAACAAGCATTAAACTCTCCCTATTCCCCCGCATGCATTAAAATAAAAACAAATCATGTGAATGGCAACACATAAAACTGAGTAAAAACGCAGAATATGAAACAGAAAATCAAAAGGTATATTTCAGTTTTGCTTGGTGCTCATAATCTGCTGGCTGCCTTGATTCAAAGTCGCCTAAATTAGCAACAAACAGAAGGGGTGTTCAGGGACACATCATACATGATTTGAGTCTAATCCACAAACCACATTTTGTTCTGACACCATCTTCCTACAGAATCAAGGGAGAGAGAGAGAGAGAGACAGACAGACAGACAGACAGACAGACAGAGAGAGAGAGAGAGATCATTCATATGCAAGGATCTTCCCTCAGGAGCCGAGAGCAAGAAGGACAGAGAGGCCATCACAATCAGACACCTTCCTGCAGCAACAGCGAGTGAGAGGCAAGTAGACGTCACTGAACACTCAGCACCCACCTTGATGATTTCAGTCTTCCTTGATGTTTTAATCAGTGAGATTTGAAGATTTGATGGAGGTGGAGTTGATCATGGGTTCACACACCCCCACCCACCCTACTCCATGCTTCCAGGCCTCCAAGCCATATGCCTTGCTCGCAGCCTCATTATACCATTTCAGGGACAACAAAGATCCAAATCACACCATTGACCCTAAAGTACAATGCCAGAATGAAGATAACAGATTCTGACAGTAGCAGAACCACAAATGAAATAAAGAGAAGACATAAAAGACGTGACAGGAGTTGCTTCATGATCCATCTTGACATTGCCCTTGGTGGCATCATCTTCTTCTAGATGCTGGCAATGCTGAAATTTCATGAAGGTCACTTGTGCAATACTACTGTAGATCTTGGACATATTCTGGCGGGCCCTGCTGGATCCCACTAGAGTCTGAGTGAACTAGGCAGTGGAACCATTGACAGAGTGTGCTAATAGTGTTCTCTACCACATTACTAGTGATACAGTATATTGCCATTCATTGTATGCACTCTGAAAATAGGTACATGAGTTAAACATGGAAGTTAAGAATCACATTGTCACCAAAAGACCCACGATCTTTCATAACCATCCAATTGGTTCTATCCTTGAGGCTTGGGTGTAGTTGGTACGGTGGACTACTGCAGAATGAAGGGTTGTGACTCCTTTTTTGTTCTTTTTTTTCATCATCATGTAAGAAAATATTCTGATAGTCTCAAAAGATATTTATTTTTTTCTGAAATAAATTGGGGAAAGTCGAGCAGTCACCTAAACACCAAATTATCATGATCTTGCTTTACTGTCACATATGCACTGAAACAGACAGTGAAGTGCATTGCTTTGTGTCAATGACCAACACAGTGTGAGGATTGTGCTGTGGTCTGTACGCTTCATGCACCACTGTGGCATTGAAATAACTCATTGAATCTAACCCCAACTGTAAGTATTTAGAATGTGGGAGGAAACAAGAGCACCAGGAAGAAACTCATACAGTTACGGGGAGAACATATAAACTCCTTACAGACAACGCTGGAAATCGTAGCCTGATCAATGATGTCTGGCACTGTAAAGTGATTGTGTGAAGCACTATGCCACTGTGCCACCAAAATTTACTGATTTATTTATTGAATACAATGTGGAACTTGCCCTTCCAGCATTTGGAGCCATGCCACCCAGCAACCCCCAATTTAACCATGGCCTAATCACGGAACAGTTTACAATGACCAATTAACCGGTACATCTTTAGACATTGGGAGGAAACCGGAGCACCCAGGGGAAACACACACGGTCATGGGGAGAATATACAAACTCCTTACAGACAGCAGTGGGATTTCACCACTATGCTACTTTACTGCCCCAGTTGCAGAAAAACTATGTTTTATCCAATTAGCACAAAACAATTACTGCCCAGACATTTGTGTTTTTTTCTCATATCTTTTTTACTGTCCCTATCCTCTGGTTGGTTGTTTCTTGTACATTAATCAGTCTCTGAATTTTTATCATAAAAATCAAAACAATGTAAAAGACAAGAGCAGGACAATCTTTGAATATGAGCATGGCTGTCCAATCTTGACCTGAATATTATCTTTCCATCCCATTTGCCTGCAATCTCTCACCACTTACATGCTGTCAACATACACCTTGAAGATCCATAGCTACTTTCACAACATTCATTCTTTGAACTGAGTGATCTTTTATTCTTAAACTATGCCAATAATTCATTTCACACTGGGGGAAACAGTATTTCAGTTTCAACCTGGCAACTCCCCCCAGAATGTTATTTTTGCAATGAGATTGCCTTTCATTTTATAGTATTAAGAGATATATAAATTAATCTGCTAAAACTTTCTTTATGCTTCATCTTCTTCATCCCGAGAATCGAGCAAGTAAACCTTCTCTGCACTGCTAGCAAAGCAAATATAGTCTTCTAGAAAATACAAACCAAAGCCATATGTGGTAGTTCAAGAGCATTCCTACTGCCCCAGTTAAAGTTACATTAAAACTTCCTAACTTTTATATTCCATACCAGTTTAAAGAGAGGCCAACATTCTATTAGCCTTCCTAATGGTTTATTGTACCTGCATAATAACATTTGTGTAACACGTGTTCAAGTACTTTTGTAATGCCCTGGGAAAGGGTTCACTGTTAATGTAATGGTTTCTCTGTAGCTTCTGTGTTTGGGTTATAACTAGAGATAATAGTGGCTTTAGAGTGTGCATTGGCCAATGAGGGGAGGTGTTTATCTTTCTTATGTGCCCAAGAGAAGGGATTTTTGTGGGTTTTTGTTCCAGAGAAGATGAAAAGAGAAGATGCTAGAATGTGGAAGCCGTACACTGCAGGACTGAATGGACTTGGAATGGGGTTGGAAGTCGATGGTGCCCGGGGGGGAATTGATGGAAGATGACCAGACAGGAAAACAGTGAGCTCCAATGTGCACAATAAACTGTTTCATTAAAATAGGCCATTTTTCTTTTTGCTTTCTTTATTAACCCCATAGTCAAATTAAGAATTATAGAACTCATGCATTTAATTGCATATTGTGTACTGTTTGTTATTTCATGGTACTGATTTGTAACAGGGACACATCACACAGCATCCATCCAAACAAGATTTCTCAAGTTTGGTCTGGCTGGAGGCTGTCTCCCCCTAGATTAACGCAGTTGGCCGAACCTGAGGGTTACCCTTTCCACTGCAAAAGTTTGTGATCCCCCATGTATTTTTAAGGTAAAGCATTGACAGTGACCGTTATTTCAACCAGAAGGAGAGTAATAGTCTCATATCTTACGTTCCAAGGGAAAACTTTGGAACCAGAAACATTAAATCCCATTCATCACTGGAATTTTAATTTGAGTCCATTATCAAACCCAATGTCCCTTAGATCTGGTGAACGTAATGAATGCAAAATATAGAATGAATATCTTCTACAGGGCCACCTTTGCATTTATACAAGTGATTAATTAAAGCAAACTTCTTATTTTTAATTTAACTCTCACCACTCCATCTGTAGCAAATTCTTGTGGTAACAACAAACACGAATCTTACAAAAAACAGAATAAAAACATTGAAACCAGGTTGCACTTCAATTATCTTATTTTGAATCATTATGTTCTGGAAATCTGATTGCTTCTGGAGGTTTTAAGCTATTGTCTACTGAGCCAATTAATTTAAAATAACCCTGAAGACATGAAAATCTCTGAAATTACGAAGAATCCCCAGTGTACTGATTGACCCCCATTTGCCCAGTATTTATAAGCACTATGGTTACAGATTGTTACTGTTTTATAAGTGCAAAGAAAACAAAAATCTCTTTGTGCATAAGATATCTGTGAATAATGAAGAAAAGCAATGTGATCATTATCTTTCTACTTTTGTTGTCTGAGTTAACTGAAAATTGTACAAAGGAAGGTTGATAACACTGATGTTTATAATGATATTATAAATGTTATATAAAGGTTACATAATGGTGTTTGATAATGGTATTCTCCTCTCCAAAACTAAAGGACTCTTTAAAGCAGTTATGTTATACTTGCTGTTTACTGAGTGGACAAATGCAATGAATGCAGCTTTTCATTCTGCACAGTGAAAATATTCAGAGGTGATCCCCATGGCTCATCTGGGCAAGGAACTAAGGCAAGGCAAAAGCTCTGATTATTTCTTACTTGGAAATTTTCTTTTGATGATTTTTCCCAAGCACTTCAAGGTGACAGGTACTAGTTATTGCATATAACGTTCTCAGCCAATCTCAAGTCTGGTACAACTATCTGAGATTAAACTTAACCTCCTTCTAGTTTGCCTCAATAAAGTCAACAGGTTCCAATCCCTTGAATTGGTCTTCCTCTTTTATTTTATTAATTTAGTGATATAGCATGGAGTAGGCCCTTCTTGCCCTTTTGGCCAGGCTGCCCCAGCAACCCCACAATTCTGAATATTCCTAACCTAATCATGGGAAAATTTACAATGACCAATTAACTTACCCCATATGTTTTTGGACTATGGGAGGAAACTGGAGCACTTGGGGAGAACTCACGCATTCCATGGGAGACTCATTTCAGAATGTTGTCAGAATTGAATTCTGAACTGTACGAGCATCACACTAGGTGCTATGCTACCATGGCAACTGTTCTCGTTCTTCTGATCAATAATTTCGATCCTCTCTGAAGTGGCATTAGGAGTGTGTTGGGAACTCAGCTGACACTGCCAAAGATGTCAAACTTCTTGCAAAATTTGTGGTGAATTTTTGTTATCAATTCATTCAACTAGATTATGCTCAGCTTTGACTCATCGTTGTTCATTGGAGCTCCTGTCTGTCATTTCCTCACATATCAGAATTCAGTTCCTGTGCAATGAAGAGTAGGAGGTGGCGCAAAGCTGGAAGTTCAGATGCACATATGAAAGTGTAATCAGACAGAACTGTGGAAAAAAGAAACCAAATTAACCTTTCAGGCTCATGAAAGGTTAGAAGTGGCAAAAAAAGTAAAGATACTGTAAAGCTGCTATTTCAGAGAAAAGAACGAGATCAGAGAATTAAAGGAAAGGTTCATGATATATCAAGAAAGCCTGACTGAATCCTGAGGTTTGAGAAACACATTCAAGGCTGCTCTTTGAGTTTGCATTGACTTTCTTTGGAATAATTACACTGGACAGCAAGGGTTTTGCTTCCTAAATACTTTTGGATGTACCTTATGGATTTTGGGCTGTTGATTGTGAAAATCACTATTAAATTTCCCTATCACACATCACTTTTTGTAATTGCCTTTATTTATTATTTCAATTCATAACTTAAGACAACTAAAATGTTGTCCATACTGTAAGCTGAAAAGTTTTCTATCTTATCCAGGCATACCTGGAAATGCTTAGGCAGGGCAGATGCTACATGGCAGGAAAGGTTTTCGAAAGGCCACAAAATCATCAGGCACACACAGTTCTCTGTTGCATTTTATGTATATCGGTTTGCGATCATGTTGATGCGCATGCTCTACTCGCAGACCATATTGTGCATACTTATAATAATAAAGTATCTGTATTTTCAGGAGTATTTGTGATAGAAAAATGTCTCGCCAATGTTGAAACAGCCATGATACTTTCTGTTACATTTGTTCCAAGTACACACTTAAATCTCAAAGAGGGATCATGACTCCTTTTATTAACAAAGCCAATGAGCTCTACTGTAGGTGTGAAATTGGTAAAGCCTGGGAAAATTGTGCAACATGCATTGTCAATCTTAGAGCTTCACTCAGAGGCATTCGGCAGCCAATGCCGTTTGCCATCCTGATAGTATAGCGAGATCAAAAGGCTCATGGGCAGACTGCTATGTCAGTCTGACCAGTGTGTCTGGTTTCTCTACTAAATACAAAAAATCTATTGAGTACCCAGTCTCCCTTCAGCCCTGGGATCTGTGCTGCATGATGTTAGTTTTCCAGTACCAAAGCCACCAGAGGCATGGAGGAGGCAGACAAAGATGCCATGATGCACAAGTCAGGGATGGAAAATAACACTAATACTGATACAGATTTTGGATGCTATATGTTGATTGAGCCTCATCTGAAAACTCAATCTGTGTTAAGTGACTTGGTCAGAGGCTTGGGTCTATCAAAGGCAAAAAGAGAATGACTAGGTTCAAGACTGCAAGGATGGAACCCACTGTCACCAGGCACAAACATTTCCCTGAAGATTTCCATATTTGAGACAGACGTTTCCCAGAATAACTGATACCGAGATTAAGGAAGGCATTTTTGTTTGTCCACAAATCAAACAGCTCATCAATGACAGGCAATTCAAAAAACTTCTAGTGGGATTCCTGCTCTGCAATAGTTCCCAAGCTGCAGTTTTTCACCGCAACGAGTTCCAACTCTTGGAGCTCACCAAACGACCGGCCATTTTACGACATTCTGTAGGAGCGGCATAGATGGTGGTAGGGTATGGTCCTGTGGATGACCAATTTCAAGCCAATGTCGCCAACTGAGGGATTATGGGAAAAGGAACATCAGGATTTTGCAGCAGCGGATATGAGGATGGAGGTCTCTGTAGTCAAGTGATTGCTCTCTCTCTCAATGGTGGGGAGAATTTGCTGCCAATTCTTGAGTTAGTGAGTTAGAGAATCCCGGAGTAAAAAGCAACATAAGAGACTGTAACATCTGTGGTGAACTACATATACCTGTCTGGATGCGACCCCCCCCCCCCCCCCCCGCTGACTGCTCCTGTGGCTCCTCCCACTGACCGTGGCTCCTCCCACGGACCCCGGTATAAAGGCGATTGAGGCCTGAGCCCAGCCCTCAGTCTCCCGGATGTAGCATGGTGGTCAAATGCTGCTTGTTCTTTCTTCCTGTCAATAAAAGCCGATATCTCACCTCACGTCTCAGAGAGTTATTGATGGGGCATCAACTTCATAACAGCGACTGTTTGTTGGTCTCCCCTATCTCTATGAAATGGGTGACCTCTCTCTGTCCCTTCTTAGTAACAGTGAGAGCCTATGGCATGTCAAACTGTCAGGTAGACAATAGTCTTTGATGACTGCAGATCATGGTCTCGCTTTAGGGATTTTGCTGTTGCTTAATGGGTGATGGGCACAGGCACTTCCTGCTGAAATAGGTGGGGTAAGGGGATCTTTTGCTGCTGCTTGTAAGGGAGAGAGGTGAAAGGGGGCTTTGGGGTTCTAACATTTTTTTGCTGTTCGGTCTTTTAGGGTTCTTCTTTCTTCATGGATGTCTGCGAAGACTAATACCTTCAGATTGCATATGGTATACATTCTCTGATACCAAATGGAACCATCTGAGCATGGCAAAAGGTTTCAGCAGGTGGCAGGTGATTGAGGTCATGGAGAAATGAACTGAGATCCATCAATGCTGGATAATTTTTTGGACACTTTTTAAACTTAATTGCTGGAAATTACTATATTTTAAACACATAATATTCATCAATAATATATAAGCATTAATAACAACTATCGTCCTAAAAATTCTGTAGTCATAATTATGAAAAATTACATTAAAGTTTATTTCACAATATCATGCTCCCTATCTGTTAATTATGGAGCTATGTGTAGTGAGCTTTTGACGATAGATCTCAAGGAATCTGTAGATATCTTATCCACCTTCTTTACTCCATCACCTGTAATAAACTGTAACATAACATAAAATGCAAGACCAGCTGGTACCCTTTGAAACAGGATTATTTAATACCTTGCAACAAATTCAGCAGACAGGATGCAAAGAATGAAATCAAGAAAGGAAAAATCAGCTATGTTGCAAAAAGAAGATAAGAATGTGCACATTCCCTTTTCTCAGTTGCTCAAGGTAATGTGTGATTTAATGTCGATCATGGCTAGCACCTGTCATTTCACAGATGACCTTCAGCACCACATTTCATCTTCTATTGCTATACCTCAGTTATTCTATGTTTTTTTTTACACTGTGCAGCTAAAGCATGTCAGAGAAGTTTGGCCATCAGATAAGGTACCTTGAAATGACTGGACTGAGATACAGGCAAGCTCCCCTGCAGTTTGTCATCCAATCCACCAGGTGTCTGGCGTTTCAGCTCGGATGTATACACCAGGGTCTCCCTTTTTCTTGATATCTCATCTATTGGATTACAGGAACTTTTTTTGGCTTCCAATCTTCTTGAGTCCAGAATCAGATTTAATATCACTGGCATATGTTGTGAAATCTGTTGTTTTGTAGCAACTGTACAATGCAATACATAATAATAAAAGAACTGTAAATTACGATAAGAAACCACATAAATAAATAAATAAATAAATAAATAAATTGATTAATAAGTAGTGCAAAAGGTGAGGTGAAAATACGGAGTTAATGTTTATGGGTTCATTGTCCATTCAGAAATCTGATGATGGAGGGGAAGAAGCTGTTCCTGAAACATTCACTGTGTATCTTCACGCTCCTGTACCACTTCCTTAATTGTAACATCTTCCTTCATGATAAGAGAGCATGTCCTGGGTGATACGGGTCCTTAATTTTGGATGCTGCCTTTCTGAAGCATTACCTTTTGAAGATGTCCTGAAAGCTGGGGAGGCTAGTGCTCGTGATGGAGCTGGATGACTGTACAACTTAGTTCAGTTAGAATCAGTTACAATGCTCTCCACAATACATCTGTAGTAATTTGCCAGTGTCTTTGGTGATATACCAAGTCTCCTCAAACGCTTAATGAAATATAGACACTTTGGTGCCATCTTTGTTATTGCTTTGGTATGTTGGGCCCAAGATAGACACAGTAACTTGAGACCACTCATCTTTTCTACTTCCAATCCCTCAATGAGGACTGGTGTGTGTTTTCCTCCACTTCCTCTTCCTGAGGTCCACAATCAATTCATTGACTTTACTGGTGTTGAGTGCAAAGTTGTTGCTGTGGCACCACTTAGCCAGCTGATCTATCTCATTCGCGTACATCTCCTTGACACCATCCGAAATTTTGCCAACAATAGTTATGTCAGCAGCAAATTTATAGATGACATTTGAGCTATGCCTAGCCACAGAATTGTTGGTGTAGAAAGAGTAGGCAGTGGGTAATCACACAACTTGAGGTGCATTTGTGTTGATTATTAGCAAGGAGGATGTGTTATTTCTTATCCACATGAACTGTTGTCTCCAAGTGAGGAAGTCAAGGATCATTTTGGAGGTGCAGAGACCCAGGTTTTGGGGCTGGGTGATTAGAACTGTGTGTACATTTGGGTTGAATTCTGAACTGCAATCAATTACCAGCAGCCTGCCCTAGGTATTACCATTGTCCAGGTGAATTCTCAGACATTATTTTAAATGTAGTCATTGCATTTTCAGTAACTGAATTGACAATATGCTGTTTTGCACTGAATGGAGTTGTTCTCAGCAATGACAATAAAGCTCTAACTAACTAACCGAGGTGGAGTGGAGAGCCAGTGAAATTGCATTCTCTGGAGACCTGGTAATAAGCAAATTACAGTCGGTCCAGGTGCTTGCTGAGACAGGAGTTGATTCTAGCCATAACCAACCTCTCAAAGCACTTCATCACAGTAGATCTAGATCAGGAGGTAGCAAAATACTTAATATATCTATTAGGAATTTTTCTTTCCACTGAGTCCTTAGTCTTGAGAGTTGAATATTGACACTTACCCATGTTGGGAGCAAAGAAACGTCTGCAACAATTATGTCGATAGCTTTTATTTTTACTATGCTTCTGTATTAACCTTACTTTTCTGTGTTTCTTGACCTTTTTGGTTGAATAGGCATGATACCACTGTTCCTTAACTCATTTCAACTATGTTTTAAAAAGGAAAATGGTAAACTTTACCTTTGAGGAATTTTGGAATTAACTGTATCACAACCAAAATGTGAAAAATATTCCATAGGTAAGTCAAGGCTGTCCCTATTTTTAATAGTTTATTTCTAAATGTCAGATAAGATCTTTAAGAGACAATAGTCTTCCCAGCTGATGACTAAGTCTATGGATGAGATCAACATGATGTAACCATGGAAATACTAACAAGAGAATTGGCATCTATTCGTTGTTGTAAGCAACTTAGTGATCTCAACAATTCAACCTCAACTTATGACCCAATGAATGTATTATTCTAATACCCTCAAATTATCTTCTTCAAACCCCTCAAGTACATAATTCCTGTTAGTTTGCAAGTGTGCACACCTCCTGGTTTGTTCACCTTCAAAAGTCTGTCCTTCCAGACATTATCTAAGTTAAACAGTGCAAAAATATGCCTCTCCCTCATAGCCATGATCATCAGAACCTTTCCACTTCAGACATGAACCTTAATGAAATTTCTCTTCTTTCTTGCCTTTTATGAAAAGGGACATAAACCAGGATGTGAAATACAGGTAGATCTTTAGAATTATCTCTAATCTGCTGAGGGAGATTGCATATTCGTTTGCGGATCCCATGGCTAAAAATAGAATTCAATCTCATCGATCTGCTTTGCAAACAGCTTTAATTCATAATGTCAGTAGGAAGTGAAAAAAATTATCATAAGATCATTTAAACTTGTACCTCCCACAGGGCTTCACCCTCCAGCAGGAAGGTACTGAAAATGATGCCTCCTAAAGGAAGGTCGCTCCCTCTGAAAGCACAGGCTTATACCTACCATGTGCCAGCTACAATACTCACACTTTGGTGGGCCACACGAGAAAGATTTTGTATTGATCTGTGAATGGGAAGAATGTGCATCAAGGTAATAGATCACAGAAACAAACAGCAAGGAAATAAGCTCTTTAACCCACCATAAAGCATTGATACATTCTATGCTTTTTCTATTTTTGTCTCTCCACATTATCATCAACCTTCACAAATTTCATCACTCACCAACATACAAAGAAACAATTTATGGTGGACAATTAACATAGTATCCTGCATATCTTCAGGTTATGTAAAGAAGCTGAAGCACTTGAAAGAGTCCTAGGTATTCATAGGAAGAAGTTGTAAATTCCACACAGCCAAAAGACCTTGGAGGTGATGGTTTTGGGTTTGCTAACCAGGAAGTTCTAAACTCAAATGAAGACCTTAGGCCCTATTGGACATTAATAGCCATGATTACTCTCAGTAAAGGGAAATTATACTGTAACTTCCCAAATTTCAAAGACCAGTTCACATCCCTGTTTATTCTCCTTGGTGAGTTTAACTGCCAAAACCAACTATCCCCTCCCATCAAGAAGATACTCCCAGCTAACAAAATATTTTAAACACAGTTAATTTTTTTCAATTCAGAACAACATTCTTAAAACGTGTTTAAAACTCACAGAGGATTTCTATCTTAAACATCTCCAAATCACTAACCATTTCTAAAACATGAAGCATTTCCAAAATACAAAGCAGAAAGGATAAAGGATTTCAAAAACACTGGTACAATTCCTATAAATACATACCTACAACTTACAGAGAAACAAATTGTACATCATAGAAACCAAAGTCAGCGGAAAGAATTCTAGTTCTAATTCATGTTTCTTTATCCCATTCCTAATAAGCCTGAACTGCTGTCTACATTTATACCCCTTTTCTCCAATTGTGTGACTTCATGCATATATGGTATTTCATCAGATAACTTGTTCACATAAACAGTCGAAAAGCATCTTGGAGATGTAGACCTCAGCTTAAAGTTCCCCTTTCACAATTAATGTTGCAAAGCTAACTTCTCTGAGTACATAAACCTTCCAACTATAAACACATCAGCTATATTTTCAGTTATCAAGTTATCTAACTTCAAATTGATTACTGCTTGCCATCTATATTTTAAGAACTGAAGACTAATTCCCTTTTAAAATCAGAAATTAAACAAAGCATATTAGTTGGAAGCTTATTTACCTTTCTTAGTGATCTTACAAGTGCCACCAATTGTGTTTAGAGAAATGAGCAAACAATCAAAGAGTGAATATCCATCACACCATAAAGCAACACTTCTACTAATGGCATCCAATGTGCAATAAAACAAGTGGCCACATGACTTTACTGAAGTTTTCACAATATGAATGTCATCTCCAAGAAGATACTTGATCCTTCATTCTTAGTTGTTCATTGTGATGTAACATGATTTGTTAAAAGTAATCAGCATCTTACCATTAACTAGAAAATGGCAGAGGGTTGTAAGAGGGACAGCAATGACAAGGAAGATGGAATGTCTGAGTAAGCACATTATGACCCTGTTTTAGTCATTACCCTCATGATATCTAGTGTCCTGAATAAGATACATCACTCCAGTGTTAACAAAGTTAGTCTTGTTATGAATGATGAACAGACCTGATGGAAATGGGGTGCATTTCCAGAGTTATAACCATTCCCCCCCCCCGAGAACTATGAACTATTGCTGTTGCTATGCTGCTAATGAGAGAGAGAGATGACGCCCAGGCAAGAACATCTGCTACAGATAAAAGGGAGAAAGAGACTGTTGATTTATTGTATTTTGATTCTTCCTGGATTATTTACCTTTCACTACAAGGACGTTACTTTGCTCATTAACATTCCTCAGGAGATAGCAGGAGTGGCCTGATTTGATGGACACAGTCATTCAGAGTTGATGGATAGCTGAGACCCCATTAGTAGGGATAAAAGACAGGTCTGGGGAGACACTCAGCAGACACACCAGTGGACACTGACTAAGTGTTGTGCACCCACAGGAAGGTGGGGGCTTCGAGGACCGAATCAGGAGATCGGTCAACAAAGCTCACAGTGTGATGGCAGGGCCGGTGGGGACTTGTGTGTGTGTCCACTCATGCCAGAGTGATGAGTCCACCACAGAAGAATGGTCTAGCTGAAGAACAGAAGAGTCATAGCTGAATGACACCACAACGATACGACAGAATAAGAAAATATTTTAAGGTTTGCCTGCTTCAGCTGCCTAATCTCTCACTCTCTCTCTCTCTCTCTCTCTCTCTCTCCAACGATTACACGACAACCATAACTACCTCAGCACGCAAGAACTGAACTTTATACTTTCCTATGACAATTCATTTACCCCTAGACATCGATAGAGCTTGTTTATTATTGCTTATTATTGTTCCTACACTTTTAAGTTTATTATTGCTAACTTGTTTTATATGTATATTTGCATTTTTGATACTGTATTGTGTAGTTTACTAATAAACACCTTTGGTTTTTGGTACCATCAGACACCAACGGATTCTTCTTTCTCTGCTGGTCTGACACCCAGTTACGGAGTACATAACAGTCTCTGAGATTTTTTTCAATAACTCTTCTCACAGGATCTGAGAACAAAGTTTTTCCAAAAAGCATTTGTGATGTTACCCTAGTCACTGTTGGATTTCCATGTTAAGCTTTCTGCACCATCCTGATGTTTCTGTGTTCTTACTTTGCTTTAATTGGCAAGTTCCAAGAAGCTCCAAATCCCTGTGCATAGGTTAAAGTGCAAAGCACCTTTTCAAGTCACTTTTAATGAGGTATCAACAAAGAGCAATTGACAATTTGCTTCTCCTGAGTGATGCAACCTGATGTGCTTGGATTAATTGTAGCAATGATGAGTTGCAAGCAGCACAGAAACTCTCAGAATTATAACCTGCTTTGTCCCCCACTTTATCCTGAAACACACCTGTTCAAAGTTAAAACAAAAGCAAAGTATAACCAAACCTGAGTAATAAAGGCAAAAGTGCTAGAAATACTTAGCAGTTCTGTCACATCAGTGAGGAAAGAAAAAGAGTTAGCTTTTTAGCTTGATAATCTTTCACCAAGAACCAGGGATTTTTTTTTAAACATGTTAGAAATTAGAAAATTAGAATAAAGCAATGAAAAAGGGGGGGAGGAGGGGTTTGAAATTTTTTAAATAAAGTGAAAGGATAGATTAACTGCTAACGTGGTGTAGACAAGCTAAAATTTAATTAGCAATTAGTTCATCATTATATTTAGTTAAACAGTTTTGATTATGAAGTTGCAGCCCTGAAGTTCTCTAATGTGCAAAGGTATAGGCTGCGGTTTTCTGGTAAATACCCATGGTTGTATGCCAAACTGGACGTGTTACTACTTATTAGTGCCCTCAGGTTCAGTATGCCCACACAAGTAAATTGTCCTGAACTTTCTGCCAAATATTCCTATCTGAATGTTGATGTTGGAATCCCCATGGATTCCAAAAGAGGAGCAGGTGCTTGCTGCAACTCCCCAGCATTTAAAATGAGAATTTGCCTGCTGAAGCTGGACCAGAATATTTTAACATTGGAACAATATCATAATTCATTTCAGTAGAAAGAACCATGGCAAGGAAAAAGGTGGGAACTGGTTAATTTACAATTCTTTGAATATAATTGAGTTTAACTAAAAGATTTAACTGAAAGAGGCTGCAAAAGATTGTAAACTCAGCCAGCTCCATCATATCCCCATCACAGAGGGCATCTTCAAAATCTGCTGACTCAAGAAGGCTGCATCCAGCATTAATGACCCTCATCACTTGGGACATGAGTTCTCTCATTAATACCAGCTGGAAGAAGGTACAGGAGTCTAAAGACCCAGATTCTGTGGATTGGAACAACTCCTTCACCTTTGCAATCTGATATCTGAATAGTAAATGAACCCATGAATACTACCCTGTTATTCCTCTTTCACACTATTTATTTAGATTTTTATGTTTTGTGCCATACTACTGCCACGTCAAGTCGCTTTTATTGTCATTTCAACCATAACCATACAGTACACAGCAAATATTTGATGGCACATACAAAATACTGGAGGAACTCAGCAGGCCAGGCAGATTAGAACATAGAACATAGAAATCTACAGCACTTTACAGGCCCTTCAGCCCACAATGTGGTGCCAACCATGTAACCTACTCTAGAAACTGCCTAGAATTTCCCTTGCGCGTAACCCACTATTTTTCTAAGTTCCATGTACCTATCCAAGAGGCTCTTAAAGGACCCTATTGTATCTGCTCCCACTGCCACTGCCGTTGCATTCCATGTACCCACAACTCCCTGTGTGAAAAAACTTTCCCCTGATATCCCCTTGGTACCTTATTTCCAAGTACATGAAAACTATGCCCACTCATGACAACTATTTCAGCCCTGGGAAAATGCCTCTGGCTATCCACACAATCCATGCCTCTCATCATCTTATACACCTCTATCAAGTCGCCTCTCATCTTCCATTGCTCCAAGGAGAAAAGGCCAAGTTCACTCCACATCATCTCATAATGTATGCCCTCCAATCCAGGCAACATCCTTGGAAATCTCCTCTGCACTCTCTCCATAGTTTCCACATTCTTCCTGCAGTGAGGTGACCAGATCTGAACACAGTACTCCAAGTTGGATCTGACCAAGGTCTTATATAGCTGTAACATTACCCCATGTCACTTGAACTCAATCCCACAGTCGTTGAATGCCAACACACCTTATGCCTTCTTATCAACACTGTCAACATGCGCCACAGCTTTGAGTGTCCTATGGACACAGACCCCAAGATCGTTCAGATCCTCCACTCTGCCAAGAGTACAGGCATTGATATTATATTCTATCTTCAAATTTGACTTACCAAAATGAACCACTTCACACTTATCTGTGTTGAAGTTCATCTGCCATGTCTCAGACCATTTCTGCATCCTATCGATCTCCCGCTGTAACCTCTGACAACCTGCCAGACTATCCATAACACGTCAAACCTTTGTGTCATCACCAAACTTACTAACCAACCCTTCTACTTCTTCATCAGGTCATTTATAAAAATCGCAAAGAGGAGTTGTCCCAGAACAGATCACTGCTGAACAACACTGGTCACCATCCTCCATGCAGAATACAAACCATCCACAATCATCCTTTGTCTTCTATGGCCAAACCAATTCTGGATCTACAAAGCAAGGTCTCCTCGGATCCCATACCTCCTTACTATCTGAAGAAGCCATGCATGGGGAGCCTTACCAAATGCCTGACTGAAATCCATATACACTACATCCACTGCTCTACCTTCATCAATGTGTTTTGTTACATCCTCAAAGAATTCAATCAGGTCCGCAAGGCATGACCTGCTCTTCACGGAGCCATGCTGACTATACCCATTCAGATTATGTCTCTCCAAATGCTCATGAATCCTGTCTTTCAGGATTTTCTCCATCAGTAGGACTATAATTTTATAATTTCCTGGGTTAACTCCACTCACTTTTTTGAACAAGGGAACAACATTTGTAACCTTCCAATCCTCTTGTACTTCTCCTGTCCCTAGTGATGATGCAAAGATCATTGACAGAGGCTCAGCAATCTCCTCCCTTGTTTCCCACTGTCACCTGGGTACAGCTTGTCTGGTCCCGGCAAATATCTAGCTTAATACCTTTGAACAGCTCCAGCACATACTCTTTCTCAATGTCTATACATTCAAGCATTTCAGTCTGCTGTAGTTCATCCCCACAGTTGCCAAGGTCTTTTTCCCTGGTGAATAATGAAACAAAGTATTCATTAAGTACCTCCACTACCTCCTCTATCTCCAAACATGTTTCCCCAATTGCACCTGATTGGTCCTGTTCTCACATGGCTCATCCTCTTGCTCTTCACATACTTTCAGAATGTCTTCGGGGTTTCCTTGATCCTGCTCACCAAGGCCTTTTCATGTCATTTTCTAGTTCTCCTAATTTCATTCTTGAGCTCATTCCTGGCACACTTGTAATTTTCTAGAGCTCTAACAGTACCTAGTTTCTTGAATCTTTCATAAGCTTTTCTTTTCTTCTTAACTAGACTTTCTACATCCTCTGTACACCATTGTTCTTTTACCCTACCATCCTTTCCCTGTCTCAATGGAACATATCTATGTACATCTTCATGCAAACATTCCATGAACAATTGCCACATTTCTGCTGTGCAATTTCCTGAGAACACCTGCTCCCAATTTATGTTCTGAAGTTTCCCCCTACCCTAATTAAATGTTTTCCCAAATTTTATGCTCCTATCTCTCTCCAGCACTATGGCAAAGGAGATAGGGTAGTGATCACTACCTGCAAAATGCTGTCCCACCAAGAGATCTGAGCAGGTTCATTTTGAGAGGACAAGAATACAAAAGCAAGGAATCAATGCTGAAGCTCAATAAGGTCAAATTGCACTCCGGAGTATTGTCAGCAGTTAGGGCCCCTCATTTCTGAAAAGATATATGGCATTGGAGAGACTCCAGAAGTGGCTCATGAGAAGGATTGCTGGAATGAAAGGATTAATGGATGAAGAGAGTTTGCTGTCTCTAGGACTCGACTTGCTGGAGTTTAGAAGATAGAAGGGAGATCTCAATGAAACCTGTTGAATACTGAAATTCCAAGACAGAGTGGATGTGGAGAGGATGCTGCACTTGAGGGCACAGCCTCAGAATAGAATGATATCCATTTAGAACAGACCTGGAGGAATTTCTTCAGCCAGAGGCTGGTGAATCTGTGGAATTTGTTGGCATGGATGGCTGTGGAGGCCAAGGCATTGAGTAGAATGCCAAAGATTCATGATTTCCTGAACAGTAAGAGCATCAAAGGTGATGGGGAAATGACAGAATAGAGTTGGGATAATAATTCAGTCATGATGGAATGACAGTGCCGATTTGCAGGGGCAGTGGTCCTATATCTGCTCCTAAATCTTATGGTCTCAGAGCAGGGAATAGAGCGACATCGAGAAATACGGCAGGAGATGGGGTAAGTTTCATTTCACATCATGTTCAGTACTGACAATGTGGGCTGAAGGGCCTAATCCTGGATTCTACAGTACTGTGCAAAAGTTTCTGAGATACATTTTGTTTTAGTTGTTTATTTTTATATTTTCATTTCATTTCATGTGTCAGAGGAGAGCAAATTTTAGATTTCCAAACATTCATTACAAAATATCAAACATTAAAGTAAAAAAAGTACAGATGATGTTTCGGGCTCAGACACTTCAGTAGGAAGGGTTCGAAATGTTGACACTACTTTTTTCCCACAGATGTTGCCTGGCCTGCAGTGTGCCTCCAGCATTTTGTGTGTGCTACTCAGATCACCAGCATCTGCGGATTTCCTCTTGTTTGTGAAATGTCATGACAGGTCTGTGATAACAAACCTGATTCTGATCTTTTTACCTTTGTAATTTTTAAAAAAGTATAATAATTCCATTGATTTTTAAAAATGTTTTATACATCTCTGAAGAGAAGGCAAAGCTTCCAATGCCATTTTGGATAGTGGTGGTACTCACTAGAATGTTGAAAAAACTAGCTGCGCAAAAGGTAATTTTATACTTAGCACCCAGATTGCCAGCGAACACGGAGACTCGCCACCCACAGCACAGTCTGGCCCAAGACACTTTCTGAAAAGTCACATGAAATGAGAAATTAACTACTATTTTCTTTTCAGTTTTGATTCAGTGGTCAGAACAGTTGTGCTTCCCCAATGATTTACTCAATAAATAGAGCAATCGACGTAGTAATCAATCATACAAATCAAAAATCTCAGCTTCCGTTCATAGTTTCTGCTGAGCTACTTGACTTGAACTTGACCAGGAATTGTTTGCATCAATATCTGTCAAAGATCTCTGGCACTGAACTATAGAAGTAGATGTAAGAGCAGATAACCAAAATCTTGGTTAAAAAGATAGACTTTGAGACAAATAGAACTGGTAAATTGTTCTATTATTCTCACATGCATAGTGAAAAGCATTTCTTGCATACCATCCATGCAGATCGATTCTTTATGAGGTAGTACAAGGTTAAAGAATAAGAGTACAGAATAAAGTATTACAGTTACTGAAAAAGTACAGTGCATACAGACAAGACACAAGGTAGATTGTGGGATAAAGAACCTATCCTTTCGTTCTAGGAAAATATTCAATAACCTTACAATGGTGGGATAGAAGCTGTCCTTGAGCCTTGAGGTGCGTGCTTTCAGGCTTTTTATCTTCCTGCTCAGTGGTGTTGGGGGTGCGGGCTAATGGGTGGGTGCAACAGAGAAGAGAGAATGTCTGCGGGGTGTGGAAGCTTTGATTATGCTGACTGTTTTAGATAGATAGATACTTCATTGATCCCAAAGGAAATTACAGTATCACAGTAGCATTACAAATGCACAGATATACAAATATTAGGAGAGAAGTAAAAAATAATAAAAATATAAGTTACTCAAACAGTCTAACAGGAGTGGGTCATCACTTCCCCAGCTATAGATAGACTTGTTGAGGAGCCTAGTGGCCAAGGGTAAGAATGACCTCATATAGCAATGCAGCTGTCTTAGTCTATTACTGAAAGTGCTCCTCTGTTCAGCCAAGGTGGCATGCAGAAGGTGAGAAACATTATCCAGAATTGCCAGGATTTTCCAGAGGGTCCTTTGTTCTGCCACAGCCTCCAGTGTGTCCAGTTTGACTCCTATAACAGAGCCAGCCTTTCTAATCAGTTTATTGAGCCTGTTAGCAACACCCGTGTAAATGCCATTGCCCCAGCACACCACCAAAAGAAGATTGCACTGGCAACATAGACTGGTAGAACATGTGAAAGAGAGACCTACATACTTTAGTCTCCTCAGGAAGTAGAGGCGACTCTGGTCCTTCTTATATACAGCCTCTGTGTTGGTGCTCCACTCCAATCTTCTTGTGGTCACAAATAGAGCAGCTGTGATGCATTCAGATAAGATGTTTTCTATGATACATTGATAAAAATTGTCGAAGGACAAAGAGGACATGCCAAATTTCTTCAGCCTCCTGAGGATGTCAAGGTCCTGTTGAGCTTTCTTGGCCTTGGCCATGGTCATGGATGGACTAGATGTGGCTATTATTGATATTTGATCCCCAGAACATGAAGCCCTCAACCCGCTAGACCTCAGCAACAATGCTGTAAACAGGAATATGTACACCACCCTGATTTCTGAAGTCAATGACTTTTGAATGAATGTTGTTATCATGACAGCATGTTACTAGGCTCTCAATCTCCCTCTTGTACTAGAGATACAACCAACTGAGTTGGTTTCATTTGCAAACATAGAACCACAGTGGGAGCAGAATCTGGCCATGCAGTCGTGAGTGTACAAGTAGTAGAGCATGGGCTGAGAATACAGATTTGTGGGGTACCAGTTGTGAGAATAACCATGGAGGAGGTGTTAGCATCTATCTTACAGATTATACTCTGTTGGGCAAGAAATTAAGGATCCAGTTGCAAGCTTAGGAATTTGAAGATGTGTTCGTTTGGAATTATATTACTGAAGGCAGAGCTGTAGTCAATAAATAATTGCCTAACATAGGTGTCTTTACTGTTTAGATGCTGCAAAGATGAGAGAAGGCCCAGGGAGATAGACAGTTTCATCAGTGCATTTACTTCCTTCGTAGTTTACAAAGATTCGGCATGATTTTATAACTTCTATAAATGCATGAGGAAGAGCACATTGACTGACTATATCACAGCCTGGTATGGAATCACCAATGCCCTTGAAAGGAAAATCTTATAAAAAGTAGTGGATACTGCCAAGTGCATCATGGGTACAGCCCTCTCAAGCATTGAACACATCTCCATGGAGCATTGTCACAGGATAGCAGCATCCGTTCATCAGGGAACCCGATGACCCAGCACATGTTCGCTTCCAGCTGCCATAATCAGAAAGAAGGTGCAGGAGCCACAAGACTCACACTACCTGGTTAAGGAACAGCTATTACCCCTCAACTATCAGGCTTCTGAACCAGAGGAGATAAGTTCATTTGACATCACTTGCCCCAACGTTGAACTGTTCCCACAACCTATCAACTTATTTCATCCCATGTTCTCGATATGTATTGATTTTTTTATTATTATTAATTCCTTTTGTATTCGCACAGTTTGTTGTCTTTTTCACACTGGTTGTCTACCCTGTTGGTGTGATCTTTCATTGATTCTATTATGGGTATGAATTTGAGTATGACCACAAGCAAATCAATTTTGGGGTTGTACATGGTGATATATATGTATTTTGATAATAAATTTACTTTGATCTTTGAATTTTGATATTGTCTGGAGTTTGAATTTAGAGGCTGTTGGGGTAGGTGGTAACATTCCATCTCTTTCTGTTCAAGACCTACATAAATGGCAGAAAGAAGAAGATAGAGATGGGAGGAATCTTGATCTTAGCAATCAAGTTACTCCAGAAGGACGCTTTCTGTGGAAACTATAAAGCCAAGTTTGTTCACAGTCTTATTCAATTTAATTCCATTCAACTCATCGTAAGGGAATCAAGTTTGTGTTAGAGATAGAAGGCAATGCTCTGAGTTATGTTATCGGCTGCTTGTTCTTCAGGACATTCCAGACTTCTTCATTACAGCCCCAAACACTGAACTTCTGATTGTGCTGAAGATTGAATACTAATATATCCATCTGTGTACTCTGTTGCTGGATTCACCAGTTAGCCTGTTGACACAGCAGGGACTTCCAGCTACGAGACTTTTACAGGGTCAGTTGGCTTATAAATAGCAACCTATTAATTTGAGTGACATCAACAAGAATGGATACATTCTGTGCTTATTTCATGATTGTCATTTATTTTAATATTTAATACATTCTTTAGAATGCCTTTAATTACATTTGTCAAATACAATTTTAAATTTTGTTACTTTTTACTTTTAAAGATTTAGGTCAGATGTAATTGTTTTTAAATATCTCTGACCACCAGAGGTATTTAAAGCCTGTTACAAAGCCTTCAACATCCAGAAAACCTATTCTGCCTCAGTGGACATCTTTCAGATGCAGGGCCTGAGCAAGTCCAGCTCTCCACATCCAAAGTGCAGCCACGGAGGTTGATGAGCAGCTGATGGGGTCCAGGACAATTTATTACCCCCACAATTCAATTAGAAGTAATACCTGCACATCTAGTGCTGCATGCTTGGCAAGGGGTTTGGTAAGTCAGACAAAGGTCCAAAAGGTGTTACTAAGATGAATCTAATAGTTGATAATAAAAACATAAAGGAAACATGTTGTATTTTCATGTGATACTGCCAAAGAACAACATTCTGGTAAGAAAAAGTTGTGTGACATGGGCAGATGCATGGAGGTCATTCTGTGGGCATGGAGATAGAATTCACTGCAGGACATTGACTAGCTAAGCATAAACAGGAATTCAATCAGTAAGTGAAATACCCTGATAAATTAACAATATCTCTCGACCCAGCAATGTGGTAGAATCATGAACGACAGGAGTTAGATATAAAATGAGAGACTGATCATTTAAACTGAGGTGGTAAAAAATTTCATCTCTTAGAGGGTTGGGAATCTTTGGAATTCTCTCTCCACTGGATATTGGTGGAGGGCAGATCATTAGATATATTCAAAGCAGAGGTAAATATCTGAGAGATTGAGGCTTTGAGAGTTACGGGGATAGACACAGAAAAGGTGCAAGTATCAACATAGACCAGTCATGACCAAAATGAATGAGGTTTCTGGAGGACTACTGCTGCTCTTATTTTCCTGTATTCTTGTGTTCTTGGCCCTCCGTATCTCCAATGATTTCTCTTTGTATCAGATTTCCAGAAACTGCAGTTGCAGAAAAATCACTTGAGTATGAGGACCCACCAGGACAATATAGTCACAGAATACCACAGTGCAGAAACAGGCCCTTTGGCCCACCTAGTTCATGCTGAAGCATTAATCTGCCTCGTCTCATCAACCTGCACCTGAACCATACCCCTCCCATCCAAGCATCTATCCAAGTTTCTCTTAAGTGTTGAACCTGACCCTGCATCTACCACTTGCGCTAGTAGCTCATTCTACACTTTCGCCACTCTCTGAATAAAGATGTTCCCCCTCAAGTTCTCCTTAATCATTTTGTCTTTCACCCTTAACCCATCACCTCTAGTTCTAGTCTCACCCAACCTCAGAGGAAAAAGCCTGTATGCATTTGACCTATCTATACCCCTCATAATTTTGCATACCTCTATCAAACCTTTATTCTACCACATTCCTCAGTGCCCTACTGTTCACAGCGTTAACCCTGGTTAGTCCTAGTGAAGTGCAACACCTTGCACTTGTCTGCATTAAATTCCATCTGACATTTTTCAGTCCATTTAACCATCTAGTCTAGCTCTCACTGCAAGCTTTGATAGCTTCCTCACTCTCCACTACACCTCAGTTCCTGGTGTCACCTGAAAATTTGCTGATCCATTTGACCACATTATCATCCAGATCATTGGTATAGATGACAAACAACAACAGACCCAGCACTGACCCACCTAGCACACCACTAATCACAGGCCTCCTGTCAGAGAGGAAACCATACACAGTCACTCCCTGACTTCTTCCACGATGCAATTATCTAATCCAATTTACTACCTTGAATGCCAAGTGACTGAACCAACCTCCTACGTGGGACTTTGTCAAAGGCCTTGCTAAAGTCCATGTAGACACATCCACTGCCTTGCCTTCATCAGATTTCCTAGTAACTTCCTTGAAAAACTTGTATGATTAGTTAGACACGACTTACCAGGCACAAAGCCATGTTGACTAACGCTAACCAGTCTCTGTGTATTCAAACACAATAGCATAGCCATAGATGAGCCAGAAGCTACTTCATCCACTGAGGGTCAAATCTGTAGCACCTAAGTTTGGTGACTCAATCTTGTAGAAGAAAACCAGGAACGACTAGCAGAGGGATACTTCAAGAGCGAAGAGACAATTCCAAGTGAAGTTGGAGGTGACACGGGATGCACGTCAACTCTGGCAGGGTTTGCATCCGGTGACCCTGCAATCTCTGTCTTGGAAGCTGATGTAAAGCTTTCTTTAAGGATGATGAACCTGTGCAAGTGGATAGGCTCTAATGGAGTACCTGGCAAGGCTCTGAAGATGTGCCAACCAGCTGACGGGTATATTCAAGGACATTTGCAAACTCTTGCTGCTACGATTGCGAGTTTCCACCTGTTTCAAAAAAGCAAAAATTATACCTGTGCTTAAGAAAAGTAGTGTGAGTTACCTTAATGCCTATCACTCAGTAGCACTTACATCTACAGTGATGAAGTGCTTTGAGAGGTTGGTCATGGCTATAATGAACTCCTGCCTCAGCAAAGAACTGGACCCACAGCAATCTGCCTATCGCCACAATAGGTCTATGGTAGATACAATCTCAATGTGTCTTCACAAGACCTTGGATCACCTGGACCATACAAGCACCTGTGTCAGTATGCTGTTCATTGACAATAGTTAAGAATCAGAATCAGGTTTATTATCACCAGCATGTGACTTGAAATTTGTTAACTTAGCAACAGTAGTTTAGCGCTTACCACCATCATTCCAACAGTCCTAATCAGTAAGCTACAAAACCTGGACCTCTGTACCTCCTCTGCAATTGGATCCTCAACTTCCTAACTGGAAGACCACAATCTGAGCAGATTGGTGATAATATCTCCTCTTCTGTGATGATCAACACTGCCACAGCTCAGAGGTGTGTGCTTTGCCCACTGCTCTACGCCCTATATACCCTTGATTCTATGGCTAGGCATAGCTCAAATGCCATCTATCAATTTGCTGATGATACAACCATTGTTGATAGAGTCTGAGATAGAGATGAGAAGGCATACAGGAGTGAGATATACCAGCTAGTTGAATGAATGTCGCTGCAACAACCTTGCACAAAGAGCTGACTGTGGATTTCAGGAAGAGTAAGATGAAAGAACACATACCTATCCTCTTAGAGGGATCAGAGGTAGATAGAATGTGCAATTTCAAGTTTCTGGGTGTCAGGGTCTCTGAGGATCTAACCTGGTCCCAACTTATCGATACAGCTATAAAGAAGGCAAGACAAAGGCTATATTTTATTAGGAGTTTGACGAGATTCAGTTTGTCACCTAAAACACTCAAAAACTTCTATAGAAGTACAGTGGAGAGCATTCTGACAGGCTGCATCACTGTCTGGTATGGGGGCACTACAGCCAGGATCAAAAGAATCTACAGAAATTGTAAAATTAGTCACCACCATCTTGGTTACTAGTCTCCATGGTACCCATGACATCTTCAACAAGTGGTGCCTCAGAAAGATGATGTCCATTATTAAGAATCCCCATCAGTCAGAAGATACCCTCTTCTCACTGTTACCATCAGGTAGGAGGTACTGAAGCCTGAAGGCACACACTCAGCGATTCAGGAACTGCTTCTACCCCTGTACCATAAAATTTCTAAATAGAAATTGAACCCATGAACACTACCTCACACTTTTTTCTTTCTTTTATTAATATATATTATTTCTGTTTCTGTACTATTTATAATCTATTCAATATACATATATATACTTACTGTAATAAATTTACCTGCATTAGGATCTTTCCAATACAACAAAATAGCTCTCCTAGCCAATAAAGTTGAAAAAGCTATAATACATAGAGCGGAGGCAGAAACATTTACTGCTTCCTTTGGAGTGATCCAAAAAATTGCCATGTGAACTAGGTTGTAGGTCCAAACCTATGACTTTGGATAATATTCTAAAAACATCTCTCCAAATATTATTTAATTTTATACAAGACCAAAACATATGAGTTAAGGTAGGCATCTCAGGATTACATCTATCACAGGTGGGATTTATATTAGAAAAAATATGCGCTAGTTTATCTTTTGACATATGCGCCCTGTGCACTACCTTGAACTGAATCAAGGAGTGACAGGTGCAAATGGATGAATTGTTGACTAAATGATAAATTATATTCCATTGATTCCCGAAAGTGACTCCCGAAGTTCCAAATCCCAAGCACGTTTAACCTTATCATTAGACATCAGTCATAAATTCATAAGCCGTTTACATAGAATGGTTATCAATCCTTTTTGAGATGGTTTAAGCTGAAAAATAACATCTATCATATTTGGTAAATGAGAAAACTACCAATTGAATTGTTAAGAGGAGTTGTGGATATTGAACAGCTCAATATTACACTATATGTGATTTTGACATTGTACACTCCATTTTTGTTGTTTGTACTTCCATTGGAATATGTATTTGATATAACTTCTCTGATTTGTAGTTGTCTTTATATATTTTTAAATCAATAAAAAAATTAAAATGAAATGAGATTTACCTGGTTATTTATTGATTTCTATATTATCATGCATTGCATTGTACTGCTGCTGAAAAGTTAACAAAATTCACTACACATGTCGATGATAATGAAATGACTGTAGAGGGAAAACTACTATCAAGGGTTGGGAAAAGTAGCTGGCTGGTCAATTATTTGAGAATCAGACTGAGGGAGCAAGAGGGGAATCATAGAATTATACAATTGTACAGCACAGAAATGGGCCCTTTCATCTCATTTCAGCCAAGCTGACTGTGCTACCTCTGTAATCTGCCTATCTATTCTAATTTCACTTGCCTGCATGAGGTCCATATCCCTCTGGATCTTTCCTCTCCAAGCATGTGTCCAAATGACTTTTAAGCACTATAATTATATCTGCCTTCACCTCCTCCTCTAGCAGCTCATTCCAAATATACAAGTTCTCTGTGAAAATCCTTCTTCACAGACTCAATTAAATTTCTTCCTTCACACTTTAAATCTTTAATTCACTCCTTAGGAAAATGACTCTGACTATCTATACTATCCACGTTTCTCATAATTCTGTAAACTTCTGTAAGCTCTCCCTTCAGTTTCCTATTTTCCAGTGAGAATTAGTCCAGCTTTTCCATAAACAAACTGAGCTCAGAAAGATGGGATCAGCTAGGAAATTACAGAAGAATGTATTCAAAGAGATGCATGCCTTAGAAGTTTTATTAAGGCAAAGAGAGAAGAAGATAACCACATAACCTCTACATTAATGAATTAAAAGTACACAAACTCCTTGTACTTGTTGAAAATGAAGGTAGAGAGAAATAGTTAGGTAGTTAGTAGTGGAGTAAAGAAGCTGAGAATTCTCTTTCCCTTTCAAGGTGAAAACAGCAACTGATAGTTCCTGTAGTCAAGCCACATGCGGGGATGATCGCTTAAGCCAATTGTCCCATTATATCCATTCAGGTCTTTCTGTGTGCTTTAGATTTTAAAATATAGAGGTGAATACAATACCAAAGAGGGTAAAGATTTTAATGAATACTGAACCAAGGTGTGGTAAAGCAGAATAACATCCTCAGGAATGTTTATAGGATGGATTTTTCTGACACAGACTCACTCCCTATGATTCACTTGCTTGGGTACCCTATTTTTGTTCAAATCTCACTCCTTTGGATTTTAATCACTGATGTATTTTGTTCTTTCTCTTTCTCTTACGTACTTGACTCAACATTGTTTTTGTTCATTGCATTGTCTTGTTTTCTGTGCATGATTTTTTGTGAAGATGTACATCATAACTAAAATTCCTTGGTTCTGAATATACGCCTCAATAGATATTCTTCAATATGTATGGCAAGAACCAGCATTGCTTACCTAGTTAATGTATGGTGCTTAGAAAATGCGTATTAATTCAATTTTCAGGGCAATCCAAATGAAAAAGTGTCTATGGGAAGGTGTAAGCATAACAGACATCTGACGTTGTTCATTTGATAGAGCTGCAGATTGACAAGCATTAAACAAACTAATGTAAGAACTCAGTGGATCAAGCAACATCTACGGGAGAAAAGGAATTGTCAATGTTTTGAGTTGAAATCCTACATCAGGACTGAGTTCAACCTGACCCAAAACGTCACCCATTCCTTTCCTCTCACGCATGCTGCTTGACCCATCCAGCAGATTGTTGCTCCAGATTCTGGCATTTCCACTGTCTTGTGTCTCCATTGCAGAATGACAATGTAGTTTACATACAAATGGAATTCATGGCCCTTTATAGCCAGACTTCTGTTGCTGCAGATTAATGACTTGATTTGGGAATAAAACAAGATCTCATAATTTGCAGACGTGCAGAGCAAGATATAAGAAAGAACATAAGCAGAGTCAGAAGGATTTAAGTCATCTTGATAATTGAACAAGTGCCCCAATCCCTCCAGAATCAGATCAGTTCTTTTTACTAACTCCTGATTTACAATGTTGCAGCAGGTATCCAAACAGCTCTAATTCTATGCCCCAATGCACTAGGCAGGTTTTCCCTCAGGTTGGTGAGGTAGAGGGTGCCACCTCGTGCCTTAATTCTTACTGGATGGCTTATGTATGATACAAATCAGGACAATCTGCAGATGCGTCCATTAGGGCAAATGCAAAATGATTTTCACAGGGTCAAGGAGAGAGTTCTGATCACGTAAAATCTAGGATTAGAAGGGATATGTTTATAAAATTATCATTACAGCGTTGAGCCAAAGAATAAAATAGGCAAAAGACTGATACATTTATATATATTTTACTTATTAAATATTCTCAAATCATACCCAGACTAATGTATCCTGTTCCATTTGCCAGATCATTGCAAAGAAACTGTACAGTGAGAGAGGATTGTAAAATGAGTGACAGTGATCATTGTCGACAGAGATGGCTCAGTGATGTTGCATGCAGAGCTGTTGCTTCAAACCTCCAACAACCCAAGTTCGATCCTGACCTCAGGTGCTGTCTGGAATTGCACATTCTCCTTGCAACTGCGTGGGTATCCCACCTGGTCCGACAGTTACTTCCCAGATCACAAAGACCTGCAATTTGATAGATTAATTGGCTGCTGTAAGTTGTCCCAAGTGTGTGAGTGAATGGCAAAATCTGTGAAGATTTGATGAGAATACGAAAACTGTAAAATGGAATTAGTGTAAATGGATAGCTGACAGTCAGTGTGATCTCATTGTGCTGAGGCCTGCTTTTAGTTTAGGATTCAAGGTGAAGCTTTACCTTAAGTTAGCTAAATTAAAAAAAAAATAGACTACATGATCAATTAAGACTACATGATGTTTTATTGATTATGATCCAAGCTGATAAAGTTGATCCATGCAAATTGTTGTTAGCAGCAAATGTTTTAAATGCCATAAGAAATTATACAAGTGAATTTATGAACAAGAAAGGAGATCAAACAAATGTTTTCAGAGAAAGGATAATAGAGTTGTGGAATAATTTATTAATAACATCAATTCTGTATCAAGTATATCTGAGTTAAAGATGGAAATAAATATATTTCCTTAGGAACAAAATAATTCAAATAAACTTTGATTATGATTATAGGAAATTGATCTGTAGAGAGCCCACAGTATTGATGGGCCCATTGCATTTACTTCGTTGAATCGACTTGTCCTTTCACTTCTTTTCAACTGCCGATTATTTCCCCTGGGTTCTCTCCTCATTCTCTTTCTGCTAGTGTCCACTCTCTTCATCTGTCAGATTCTTTCCTGACTTTCCCCACCCACCTGGCTTCACTCATCACCGTCCAGCTAGCCTCTCTCCCCTCCTCTACCACTTTATCCTGTCATTTTCCCCCTTCCTTCTCAGTCTTGAAGAAGGGACTCAGCCTGAAACATAGACTGCTTACTCTTTTCCATAGATGCAGCCTGATCTATGTCACGGTCCCGACCGTTAATTCCTCATATTCTCCTAATTCCCTTTTCCCCATGTTCTCCCAGTGTCCTTAGTTGCGGCACCTGATTCTCATCTAAACCTGAAGCATAAATATCCTGGCTTTGCATTCGCTCATTGCCTGATCGTTGTTTCATCCTGTGTGCTAATTCACATTCATGGCCACTTAGAATTGTGTATTCTAAGTTTTACTTCAGTACCGAGGTTTGCCTGTGTAACTCTGTCTCTCCGTTTCAAGATAAGTACTGCCTGCCACATGCCTTTCCGTTTGCCGTTCAGCTCCAGCAACGCTCCGTGTCAAGATGAAGGATTGCCGACAGCCTGCCTTTCTGTTCATTCTCCTGTTTGCTGTTCAACTCCAGACACGCTCACACCCTTATCTGCATCCCAACTCTATCTCCGTGCCAGTGTCTTGCATTTGGGTTCACCCATTCTCTGCAACACCCTGCTAAGTTCCTCCTGCATTCTGTGTGTGTTGCTTCAAATTTTCATTGTTTTAACATTAAAGATAGCATTCATTTATTGATTTCAAGAGTAATCTAATGGAATTAAATTAAAAGTGATGCCTTGTGATTTAATTGGGTCACAGAGAATAAAGCAATTTAGATTCTTAGTGAAAGTGGTTGATTTTTTTTCAATGACATGCAGTCTGTGATATAACAAAACCATGGTCTGAGCCTAAGCAAACTGTATGAGCTATTCCAGGAGCTGCCACAGCAAGCCTAAACACAATCTACCGTAATTTACTTTTGTCCACAAATTTATTCTGTGCAGTTTGCATTTCTCTAATTGAACAAAATAAATTGCCAATATTAGATTTACTGTCTTTTATTGAGGCACGTAGGCTTTTGAATCAAATTTAGAAGGACATCTTGTACTGTATTGAATTGAAATATGGAATGCCCATGAATGATTCTATATTAACTAAGCATTGAGTATTCAACAATTACGTCAATGTTATCTTCACTATATTCTGAAGTGCTTGAAATAAAGTAGGCTTTCAGTTCAAAAGTGGAGAATTCTGGAAGTACTTCACAGGTCAGGCAGGATCACGGGGGTTCCAGCTCATAGGACTGGATGTTTTAATCCCTTTGATAAGCAGATTATAATTTCAGTCATGGCATAGAGATCTTGAAGTGGAACTTGGTGGGTCTTCCCAGGGGTCAAAGATGGGAACCCCCTCCTTCTTAGATCTTTCATCATTTTAAGCACATTAATTCTCCAGAGAGCTCAACAGTGCAACCCAGTGTCGCAGGTATACCCCCTTTGTATCTGGCCATCCACGGGTCATTTTGGGGCCCAGCTGCCATCACTCTTCTTCATCCAGTGGCTGCTTCACTTGGCTACTTCCGAGAGTTTATTTTATAGTTTGCCGCTGGCCCCGGCCTCGGACTCCCAATCCTTTCAGCAATCTGACCATGGAAGCAGCCACAAACCCTCCACAGCTAATCCTTACGGGGAAAATCTGCACCTTCCATCCATGCTGCTTAGTGTCTGTGGCCGGGTCAGCGTATCTTACCTGTTTCTGCTCATAGGCCTCGCAGGCTGCTTCTTCCCAGGACGCTGAGGACCACAAGACCAAGCCTGTTCTGACGGTTGCAGTGGCTATCTCCAGGAGGATATTAGCCTTTTGTCAAGGTTGACAGCCATGTTCCAGTCATGAGCAGGCTGCAGTATGCCTGACATGAACTGTGTCACTGAGGGTGGCACTGTCTGTCCTTGCCGGACAAAGTGGATGGTGGTCCTTCCAGTCATATGGGGCTTGGAGTTGTTATTCAGCCTTTGCTTCATCACAATAGATGCCAAACACCTGAGGACCTGGTTGTGCCCCATGTGTATCTTGCTTGAGAGAAGCTCACTTTGCAAGATGAGAGGATGTGTATGAGGCTTGCTGTTCTTCCACAGAGTGGACAAGCCGGGTCTTCACCGAGCCACTGGCTCAGATTTTTGGGAGTTGGGAGAACATCATAAACAGCTCTTATAAGGAACCTAATCTTTCTTCCTTCTTTTTCCCATAAGTCTTTCCAGCTGAATGTTCTCCCACCTTGTCCACTGTCCCTGTTTTTCCTGAGACACTGCTCTTGCATACCTCATCTGCTCCTCCCGTTGCTGTGCTTCCTCCACCACCATAGCTCGCCTTTGCTTTTGTATTGTCGCCTTTTGCCAAATGGGCCCATTTGAGCCTGTGCCAAGGCCCCCTCTTCCAGATTGCACCTGGCCCATTGATGCACCATCAATGTCTCTCGCAGACGGGAGGTGAACGATAGGCTTTTATTAGCAGCAAAAGGGAGTACGACATCTCGGAGACTGAGGGAGGAGCAGTGCCTCTAATCGCCTTTATACAGGGGTCCGTGGGAGGAGCCACAGGAGCAGTCAGCTGAGTGGCGTGTCCAGACAGGTATACATAGTTTACCACACCCACCATGCCTGCAAACCTGAGTGCTGCTTTTGCCAGTTTTATTGACTCTGCTGGACACCATTTCTCCCTGCTAAGGTCCTGGGTGCAGTAAACTAGACAACAGTGTCACAGGATTCTGAGAGAGTCTTCTCAAACTCTTCAGTCAGCCCCGTGACAGGCAACTCCAGAGCTCCTTTGCCATACAGGTAGATGTTACTTTGCGACTTTGGTAGGCCAATCCTCGTTTTAATGAAGAAACTAACCGTCCTCTCCAGCTTTTCAATATGAGTGATGGGGAATTCATAGAGTCAGTGGCCACAACACCCAAGGGAGCAATCCAAACTGACGGCAGCAGAGCTTAAGCATTCTTGGCAGCAAGGTCTTATTGATGGCTTTAAGCCCTCTGATGATTTCTTCTCTCAGCAGTTTCACTTAATTTGTATCACTGAGGTTTACATCGTGCCAATGCCCCAAGCTGTTAAATGGCCTTCCTGACACAGCAGGAATTATTTTCCCATCCACCTGGAATTTATGGTCAACCAGTCTTCCCTTGACTATAGAAATGCTCCTAGACTTCTTTGTTCCCATCGTCATTTGGGCCTATTTTCTGTTTGAATGGGCTTCGCAAGCAACTGTTTGGTACATGGGAAGGTAGTTGTCAGGATGGTGAAATCATCCATAAATGCCCAGATTGGTGGTAGGTGTAGTCCTGGCTTCAGTTGTTCTCCTTCTACTACCCACTTGGAAGCTCTAATAATTACTTCCACTGCCATGGTAAAGGCCAGTGGAGAGATGGTGCAACCTGCCATTATGCCTACCTCCACAGGCTGCTAGGCTGTGTTGTACTCTGTGGTTATCAGTGAGAGCTGGATCTCGAAAGTAGGCTTTAACCAGAGTTGTAATGCATTCTGGTACATCGAAGAATTAAATGAATACTACAGGGTGTCATGTGAGACTGACCCAAAGGCATTGGCCAGTTCTAAGAACAAGACATGAAGGTGTCTTCTTTCCCTTTTAGCAGTATGTATTTGATGCCAAATTATACTTGTGTGTTCCAAGCAGCCAGACAAAGCCAGCAACCCTGCCTTCTGCACCTGTGTTTTGACAAAGTTGTTTTTCTCTAGGGATTCGCTTCCTGTCATGTTGGGTCATGAGCTGGCACATTGAATGGAGGATATTTGATTCAGTAACTGGACCCTTGGATTGAAGCAGAACAAACCCTCTGGCAGCTGCACCCATGACTGAGCAGCCCTATTTAATATCCACTCTGCTCACCTTATTAGGGGAAGGGGCTGAAAAAGATGCCCTAAAAATAGCCTACCTTGAAATCGCCTGAACTGGAATACCGCATTGAGAGTGATCACCATTTGCAAACTGAAACAAAGAAATATGACCTATGGAATTTGGTATGTGCGCATTCTGATAGATAGGCAGCCAGTGATCAATGAGAGAGGAAAATTGCGATCATCGCCGGAGAACTGAGGACATATAAGATTAACCCAGCTTCACTTTCTAAAGCCCATATGAAAGTCGAAGGGCAACTGAAGGAGGAGAAAGCAATGCTAGAGGGAGCTCAGCAGGCCACATCTTGGGCAGAGATCTTTCATCAGGAAGGGGAGAATTCAGAGTAAGAAGGTGAGAGAGGGAAGAAGAACTGCAAGGTGGCAGGTGGTAGGTGAAACCAGGAGAGGGGAAGGGTGTGAGTTAAAGGGCAGGAGAAGTTGATTGTTGAAAGAAATAATGGGCTGAAGAAGGGGGAATCTGAAAGGAGAGGACAGACTACCATGGAAGAAAGGAAAGTGTGGAGGAGCACCCGAGGGAGGTGATGGGTAGGTAAGGAGATAAGGTGAGAAAAGGAAACAGGAATGGTGACTGGTGAGGGGCGGGGGGTGGATTATCCAGTTACTGGACCCACCAATAGAGAACTCTTAGGAGAATAACATATTGACTCAAGTGATCATGCTGTTACAATGATGGGTCAAGGATCTTCATCAGGACTGGGAAAATGAGAATACAAAGGTATTTTAAGTTATATTGTATAACAGAAGGGATGTGGCAGGGATCAAATTTGTTAAAATAATTATCACAATAAAACCTGCATTTGTTGCAAAATAATATGGAAACAAATTGAAACATCTCAAATTTAAATAGTACATGGACTCAAGGTGGATTATTTAAAATTGTTAAACTGAATATTAAATCCAATAGGTTGTAACATGCTGTACCTAGGCAGCACCCGAGGACCATTCCTTGAACCTATGGTGACCATCACTGGAGCAACATACACCAAAGAAGAGGAAAAAGTTAAATAAGTCAAATAGGAGAGGGTTGAAGGATTAAAATGAATGGAGAGTGTTTGGTTCAGTCACTGGACTCTTGGATTGAGGCAGAAAAAACTCCTTGGCAGCTGTACCCATGACTGAGCAGCCCTATTTAATTTCCACTCTGTTCACCTTATTAGGGACAACAATAAGGGTCATTCTTGCAGACTGAATGGAGGTGTTATGATGTTTTATGACCTCACAGCGGAAGGAAAGCTGTGCAGTTTTGGGCTCCTTGTTTTAGAAAGGATATAGTGACATTGGAGAGCATTCAGCGAAGATTCATGAGAATGATTCCAGGACTGAAAAGACTACCATATGAAGAATTTCTGGAAGGAGAATGAGGGGGGATCTCATAGAAATATTTCGAATGTTAAAAGGCCTGAACAGATTAGAAATGGCAAATTAATTTTCCATGGTAGGGGAATCTAAGACAAGAGGG
The DNA here is from genome assembly GCF_030144855.1 of Hypanus sabinus. NCBI lineage: Eukaryota > Metazoa > Chordata > Chondrichthyes > Myliobatiformes > Dasyatidae > Hypanus > Hypanus sabinus. Next base: position 39,578,656 of record NC_082719.1, on the reverse strand, counting down.
CACGACTTTAGAATTGAAGAACATCCATATAGAGCAGAGATGCGGAGAAATTACTTTAGTCAGAGGGTGGTAAATCTGTGGAATTTGTTGCCATGAGCAGCTGTGGAGGCCAAATTATTGTGTGCATTTAAGGCAGAAAAAAATAGGTGCTTGATTAGCCAGGGCATCTAAAGGTATGGGGAGAAGGTAGGAAAGTTAGAATGACTGGAAGAATTTGATCAGCCCATGATTGAATGGTGGAGCAGACTCGATGGGCTGAATGGCTTACTTCTGCTCCAATATCTTATGGTCTTATGGATATATGTGGGTTCATTGCTGTTTCAGTATGTGTTGCTTAATTCTGATCTGACAGCCAGACTGATGCTATGGAACACCACTCTCCAGCTTCTCCCATATCATAACATCACAAAAATTCACAGAATGAAGAATTCACCACCTATAACACTGGAAAGGCTCCTTTGCTACTTATATATTCATTGCAGTATTTTTTTGTTCTAGATTCCAGCATTTGTAATCTCTCGTGGCTCTATCTTGGTAGTGTATTGTCTTTTGTATTATTTAAAGGGCTACTATGCTGATGTTGTGGTGACCTGTCTGGGCAACTTCAATCGCAAGAGATTCTGCAAATGTGAGATGTTTTGAGCAGCACACACAAAATGCTAGAGAACTTAACAGCTCAAGCAACATCTATGGAGGAAAATGAACAACTGACATTTCAGTCAAAATCTTTCAGCAGGAATGGAAAGGTAGGGTTCAGAAGCCAGAACTTCTTTCCTGGCTTCTGCTCCCCTCTCTTTCCAGTCCTGGCTTTTTCCCCCTTCACTTCCAGACCTGATGAAATGTCTTGGCCCAAAACGTCAACTGTTTACTTTCCTCCATAGATACTGCCCAATCTGTTGAGATCCTTTAGCATTTGTGTGTGTTGGGCAGCTTCAAAACTTGTTTCTTGCTGTTCAAATACTTGCTGGTGTCTTCTTTGAGTGCTTAAATCATTAGGGAGCCTTTTTTTCCTAATATTTAATTGCTAGGATACTCATTCATGGGTATTTCATTTGCAATACAATCAAGAGCAGTTCATTATTTTATCATGATTATAATTGGACATTCAAGGTGAGATGGGGAACTTGGGGCAGGAAACAAAGATAGATATATACTTTTATTGATCCCACGGGAAATTACAGTGTCACAGTAGCATTACTGATGCACCAATATAAATATTAGAAGAGAAGTAGAAAGAACAAAAAATAAGTTACCACAAAAAGACTAATAGGAGGGGGAATGCTTGCTGACAAAAGCATTTTTGTCAGCAAAGATCTTACCATCAGTGGGCTTTCGGAGAAATCACATTCTATCTATGCCTCCCCATCTCTGCATGCTCAGGTTTTCCAAATAAACTCTTTCTAGAGGAAGATATTTGATGATATTCAAATAGTTAGACTGTTCTCTCTTCAGTTATCAAACGCAGTTTGATTATCAACTTCCTTAACCCAGCATTTTAAGAGGAGCCATACAAGGCTGCTCCCACAGAAACAAAAGTTTCTGCTTATCATTGCATCAGCGTGACCATTGAGGTTCTGTGTTCACAAAGCAATTAAATAATCCGCTTTGATTTCAATGGGGATCCAGTGGAATCAAAGCAGACTAGTGGAATTTGTGAAGGCTGTTAGCTTTCTAAAAATGCAGAGACCGTAACTATATGTGTGGCAACAATGCTCCCATTAAAAACCTGGAACCCAAAATGTATCTACACCTTTAAAATGAAATTTTGTTTTTATAAATTTTAAGTTTTTTTTTCATGTCAGAAGTCTTGCTTCTGGGAAGAATGTGTGACTTCTGCATCCTCTGGAAAACTATAGCAGAGCACATTTTCTGTGGCCTGAGCTACTGCCTTGAGGGATGAATGCTAAGGGACATGGGCCTCCCTCTGTCTTCCCGGCTACTTGTAGCTAGCACGAGAGTCATAGAAAAGTACAGCACAGAAACAGGCCAATCAGACCATTTAAACTGCCTAATCCCATCGACATGCATTGGAACCATACACCTCCATACCCCTCCCAACCATGTCCCTAATCAAACTTCTTTTAAATGTTGAAATCAAGCTTGCAAGCACCATTTGGGCCAGCGGCTTATCCTGCACTCTCACAACCCTCTGAGTGAGGAAGCTGCCACTCATGTTCCCTTTAACATTTCACCTTTCACACTTATCCATGACTTCTATTTGAAATTGCACACAACCTCAGTGTAAAAAGCCTGCTTGCATTTACACTCTCTATGCCCCTCAAAATGTTATATACCTGTATCAAATCTCCCTTGAAGCTGCTACTTTCCAAGGAATAAAGTCCTAAACTATTCAATCTTTCCTTATAACTCAGGTCCTCCAGTCCTGGCAACATCTTTGGAAATTCCCTCTGTACTCTTTCAACCTTATTTTCTTCTTTGTTGCAGGTAGTTGACCGAAACTTCACACAATACTGCAAATTAAGTCCTTTACAACTTCAAGATAACATCCAATCTCCTGCACTCAGTACTGTGATTTATGAAGGCCAATATGCGTAAAGCTTTCTTTGCAACCCTCTCTACCTGTTGTACCAGTTACATGACTTATAGACCTGTATTCCCAGGCCTTTTAGTTCTTGCACACTCCTCAGAGCCGTATGGTTCACTGTTCACTGTTCAACGCACCCTCGTTGCTCCTACCGAACAAAAGCAGCTCGCTCTTGTCTGCAGTAGATTATATCTGACATTTTTCAGCACATTTTTCCAGCTGGTCCAGATCACACTGCAAGCTCTGATATTCTTCCTTGCTATCTAGTACACCCCCAATCTTGGTGTCATCTGCAAACTTGCTGAACTTGTTAACAGTTATATCCAGATCATTGATATAAATGACATACAACAACAGATCCAGCGTGGATCCTTGCTGCATTACAAAACTAGTCACAGGCCTCCATTCAGAGAAGCAACCAGCTACCACCACCCCTTGGCTTTTCTGACAAGCCAATGTCTAATCCAATTTACTACCTTATTTTGAATGCTAAGCGACAGGGGTGTATAGGGAGTCTAGGGAGGGCTAGCTCCTTTGGTGGGGGGCCTACCGTGCCCTTTTTCAGGACAGCTCATCCAGCTTTGGTCCCCACCTGGCACTCAGCTCTCACCTGTGGCTCCAAGTAGCTGTAACATGTGCAGAGGCCACACCCCAGTAAACTGTCTCAGCAGATGGGCCAAACCAGGTGAGGGAAACCGACGGGTTTTCAACCCTTGGTGAGGTAGGGGATTTGCCTAACCCACCGTGAGAAGTTTAGCCCTGGCAGATGGAGCGGGGGAGACCGATTAATGGTAGGCAGGCCAGCAGGCGTTGGTGGAGCGCTAAGAGCACAACGAGGCACTTAGACGTCCTGATCATCCACTGCAAGAGGTGGTGATCTTTTTAAACTCACCCGGCAGAAGGCTGTAACTGGCCGAGTACATTATTTCCCAATATGTCAGAGCAGCGTGGAGGGAAATTCCGACAACTGGAAATTCCAGATGCGACCTAAAGCAAGTGAGCGAAGCCACTGAACCTTCTTGAGCAACGTCCCACGTGGGACCTTGTCAAAGACCTTGCTGAAGGCCATGTGGAGAACATCCACTGACTTGCCTTCATCAGCTTTCCTGGTAACCTCCTTGAAAAATTCTAAAAGATTGGTTGGACATGATTTACCATCCACAAAGCCATGTTGACTATTCCTAATCAGTTCCTATCTATCCAATTCAGGATCAAAATCAGAATCAGAATCAGGTTTATTATTGCCGGCATGTGTCATGAAATGTGTTAACTTAGCAGCAACAGTCCAATGCAATACATAATATAGAAGAAGAAAAAAATGATTAATAAATACGTAAATCAATTACAGTATACGTGTATTGAATAGATTAAAAATTGTCTAAAAAACAGAAATCATATGCATTTTTTAAAAAAGTGAGGTAGTGTTCATTGGTTCAATATCCATTTAGGAATCGGATGGCAGAGGAGAAGAAGCTGCTCCTGAATTGCTGAGTGCATGCCTTTAGCTTCTATACCTCCTTCCTGATGGTAATAGGGAGAAAAGGACATGCCCTAGGTGCTGGAGGTCCTTAATAATGGATGCTGCCTTTCTGAGACACCGCTCTTTGAATATGTCCTGGGTACTTTGTAGGCTAGTACTCAAGATGGAGCCAACTAAATTTTCAACATTCTGCAGTATCTGTCGGTCCTGTGCAGTAGCACCCCCATCCCCCCCACCCCATACCAGACAATGATGCAGCCTTGAGGAAATCTGCAGATGCTGGAAATTAAAACTACACACACAAAATGCTGGTGGAACAATAGACAATAGACAGTAAGTGCAGGAGTAGGCCATTCGGCCCTTTTAGCCAGCACTGCCATTCACTGTGATCATGGCTGATCATACACAATCAGTACCCCGTTCCTGCCCTCTCCCCATATCCCTTGACCCCACTATCTATAAGAGCTCTATCTAACTCTCTCTTGAATGCATCCAGACACTTGGCCTCCACTGCCTTCTGGGGCAGAGCATTCCGCATATCCACCAGTCTCTGGGTGAAAAAGTTTTTCCGCATCTACAGCAGACCAGGCAGCATCTACAAGGAGGAGCACTGTCGACGTTTTGCTCCGAGACCCTTCGTCTGGACTAACTGAAGAGAAAGATATAAAGAGATTTGAAAGTAGTGGGGGGGGGAGGGGGAAATGCGAAATGATAGGAGAAGACCGGAGGGGGTGGGATGAAGCTAAGAACTGGAAAGGTGATTGGCGAAAGTGATACAGAGCTGGAGAAGGGAAAGGATCATGGGATGGGAGGCCTCAGGAGAAAGAAAGGGGGAGGGGGGAGCACCAGAGGGAGATGGAGAACAGGCAGAGTGATGGGCCGAGAGAGAGAAAAGAAACAAACAACTAAGTATGTCAGGGATGGATTAAGAAGGGGAGGAGGGGCATTAACGGAAGTTAGAGAAGTCAATGTTCATGCCATCAGGTTGGAGGCTACCCAGCCGGTATATAAGGTGTTGTTCCTCCAACCGGAGTGTGGCTTCATCTTGACAGTATTGGAGGCCATGGATAGACATATCAGAATGGGAATGGGATGTGGAATTAAAATGCGTGGCCACTGGGAGATCCTACTTTCTCTGGCAGACCGAGCGTAGGCGTTCAGCGAAACGGTCTTCCAGTCTATGTTGGGTCTCACCAATATATAAAAGGCCACACCGGGAGCACCGGACGCAGTATACCACACCAGCTGACTCACAGGTGAAGTGTCGCCTCACCTGGAAGGACTATCTGGGGCCCTGAATGGTGGCGAGGTAAGAAGTGTAAGGGCAGGTGTAGCACTTGTTCCGCTCACAAGGATAAGTGCCAGGAGGGAGATCGGTGGGAAGGGATGGGGGGAACGAGTGGACAAGGGAGTTGCATAGGGAGCGATCCCTGCAGAAAGCAGAAAGAGAGGGGGAGGGAAAGATGTGCTTGGTAGTGGGATCCCATTGGAGGTGGCGGAAGTTACAGAGAATTATACGTTGGACCTGGAGGCTGGTGGGGTGGTAGGTGAGGACAAGGGGAACCCTATCCCGAATGGGGTAGTGGGTGGATGGGGTGAGGGCAGATGTGCAGGGAATGGGAGAAATGTGCTGGAATGATGCAGCCTGTCAGAATGTTCTCTACAGTACATCTGTAGAAGTTTTTGAGTGTATTTGTTGACATATCATTTCTCTGAAAACTCCTAATGAAGTATAGTTGTTGTCTTGCCTTCTAATAACTACATTGCTATGTTGGGACCAGTTTAGGCCCTCAGAGATCTTGACACCCAGGAACTTGAAACCATTCACTCTTTCCATTTCAGATCCCTCTATGAGGATTGGTACATGCTCCTTCAACTTACCTTCCTGAAGTCCACAATCAGCTCTTTTGTCTTACTGACGTTGAGCACAAGACTGTTGCTGCAACGCCATTCCACTAGTTGGCATATCTCGCTTCTGTACACCCTCTCATTTCCATCTGAGATTCCACCAACAATGGTTGTATCATCAGCAAATTTATAGTTGGTATTTGAACTATGCCTAGACACACAGTCATGAGAATAGAGAAAGTAGAGCAGTGGGCTAAGCACACACCCCTGAGGTTTACCAGAGTTGATCGTCAATGAGGAGGAGATCTTATTACCAATCCACACAGATTGTAGTCTTCTGGTTAGAAAGTCATGGATCCAATTGCAGAGGGAGGTACAGATGCTCAGGTTCTGCATCTTCTCAATCAGGATTGTGGGAATGAAGTATAGGGGTTTGTATTGTCCAAGCGGTCTAAGGCCACATGGAGACCCATCGAGATTGCATCTGCTATTGACCTATTGTGGCGATAGGCAAATTGCAATGGGTCTGGGTCCTTGCTGAGGCAAGAGTTCAGTCTAGTCATGACCAAACCTCTCAAAGCATTTAATCACTGTAAATGTGAGTGCTACCAGGCGATAGTCATTAAGGCAATCCACATTATTCTTCTTAGGCACTGGTATAATTGTTGCCTTTTTGAAGCAAGTGGGAACTTTTGCCTGTAGCAGGGAAAGGTTAAAAATGTCCTTGAATACCCTCCCGCCAGTTGGTTGGCCCAGGTTTTCAAAGCCTTACCAGGTACTCCATCGGGACCTTCCAGCTTGCGATGGTTCACTCTCATTAAAGCCAGTCTAACATCGGGCTCTGAGACAGAGATCACAGGGTCATCAGGTGCAGCAGGGATTTTCACAGCTGTAGTTATATTCTTCCTTTCAAAGTGGGCATAGAAGGCATTGAGTTCATCTGGTAGTGAAGCATAGCTGCCATTTGTGCTATTGGGTTTCACTTTGTAGGAAGCAATGCCTTGAAAACCCTGCCAGAGTTGCCATACATTCGATATTCCTGCAACATCATTTAAAATTGTTTTTTCACCCTTGAATGCCACAGATCTAGCCTTCAGCAGAAGAAGTTCCTCCTGGTTCATCCACGGCTTTTAGTTTGGGAAAGTCTTTGTAGGCACACACTCATCCATACAGGTTTTAATGAAGTCAGTAACAAATGCAGCATTATTTACAGTATATATCTGGCCCCTTAGAATGCCTTCTGTTAACTTTCCCATAACTGATGTCAGGTACGCCAGCCTGTAATTTCCTGGTTTATTTTAATTGTGTTTCTTAAACAGCAGAGCAACATTACACATCTTCCAATCCTCTCGTCCTCTAAATATCTCTGCTAGGGCCCCTGCATTTTCTGCACTTGCCTTCCTCAGGGTCTCAGGGAGCGCCTTGTCAAACCCTGGGGAATTATCCACCCTAATATGCTTCAAGCTAACAAACACCTCTTTCTTAGTAATCCGTATGAGGCCCCTGACCCATAGCTGCTTTGCCTCACTTGTACAGACTCTGTCCATCTCCTGTATGAATAAAGATGCGAAAAATTCAATTCATGATCTCCCCATCTACTTTAGCTCCATGCATAGATTACCATCTGAACTTTCAGAAGAGCAATTTTGTCCTTTACAATCCTTTTGATCTTAACATATCTGTAGAATCTCTCAGGATTTTCCTTCACCTTGTCTGCTAGGGCAACCTCACGCCTTCTTTTAGAAAGATAGATAGACAGATAAATACTTTATTGATCCCAAAGGAAACTACAGTGTCACAGTAGCATTACAAATGCACAGATTTAAATTTTAGAAGAGAAGTAGAAAAAAATCACTCCTGATTTCTTTAAGTGTTCCCTTGCATTTTTTATACTCCATTAGCATCCCATTTGTTCCTACCTACCTGCCCATACCACCAATGCCCCTCTTTTTGTCTTAACTAGGGCCACAGTATTTTTTGAAAACCAAGGTTCCCTAAAACTGTTATCTTTATCTTTTATTTTGACAGCCATATATGTCTTTCACTCTCAAAATTTAACTTTTGAAGGCCTCCCACTTAACAAGTACACTTTTGCCAGAAAACAGCCTGACCCATTTCACCCTTCCCAGATCCTTTCAGATACCACCAAAATTGACCTTTCTTCAATTTAGTATCTCAGCCCATGGGTCAGACCAATTTTTGTTTTCCTTACTTACTTTGAAACGAATGGCATTGTGATCATTGGATGCAAATCATTTATCTACAGAAACTTCGGACACCTGTCTTGTCTCATTCACTATTTGGAGATCACTCTCTCGTTTGGACTAGTGTTCCTGATGCACCAGTCCCAATGAGTCTCACTAGTGTTTCAGATGCTTCCAATGCCTGTTGAGTACTGATGTAGTGAGTACTCAACAGTCATTGGAGTACTGTTGCTGATACAAATGCAAATACCAGAAACATCATTGGTCTTCAGAAAAGTAGCTCCTATTGCCAACATCAATCTAGTATGTCCTGCAATTTTTGTGTCTTGCAATGCTCATCACAATCCAAAGACATAGCTTCCTCTCACTTACCAGAGGAAGATGAATGTGAGAACCCAGAGTTTTAAATCAGCAGAATCAGGAGGAAGAGGACAGCAGTTGGGGTAAGTCATATATACAGATCGATTGCTATTTCTCTTTTTACGCCTGTGGCCAACTCTGAGGGGCCAAAGGGTCCCAAAATAGCCCCCTCCTTTTTGAGAATCGCAAGATCGCTATTAATTCAGGTCAGGAGACCCAGGAAATGAGAGAGAGACATTTGGAATGTCCTGGCCCCTCGGTGATACAAAGACGGGAAACGGCCATTGTGTATTGAGTACTGTGCTATTTATTTGATGCCCTCAGGGAATGACCAAAGTGGGCTGGTTGAGGGGAGGCATCCCTCCACCCTGATTGACATCTGAGACACTGTGAGTCAGGATAAAAGAGGGTCTGGGGAACAGCCCCTTCAGACGCACCAGAAGAAACGCTAGAATTCCCGTAAGAGCGACAGCCGGTGGAAAGCCCACGTGCGTCCTTTTCCATTTGCCTCGGATTTGGTGGGCCTTACCACGGAAGAACGGCTTTAGCTAAAACAAAGGAGAAAGCAGCCCCAACGACTCTCGAAGGATTGACATCATAAAAGGAATGGGCAAGTTTTAAACTCTCTCTCTTGATTCCAACCAAAGGCTGCAGCCTGCATGAACTTGAGTGACTTTTATATTTCCATCGAACAATACATTATCCCCTAGACAACGATAGAGCTATTTCTTATTGATTATTATTATACCCGCACTTTTAGATTTAGTACTGACGTCATATGTTATCTGTATGTTTGCATTGACATTATTTTTGTGTATTTTTATCAATAAATACTGTTAAAAATAGTACCATCAGACTTCAATGGACCTCTCTATCTTTGCTGGTAAGTGACCCAGTTATGGGATATGTAACAACTGGGGTTCTCGTCTCGGGATTTGGCACCAAATTGGGAGGCCAGTGAATCGGGCTTGTAAGTCCAAACTTGGATCTGGTTACATGGGTTGCCAGATGGGAAACCAGCAAAGATGGACGTGGATGGATTTATAGAAAACCCGACTCTGGAGGCGCTAGAGGTGGCCACCAAATCAGACTTGATAAATATGGTGAAGGGACTGAACCTCGCAGAGGTGAAGTTGTCAATGAAAAAGCGGGAGGTGCGAAGGGCAATAACTCAGTATTATATTGGGAAGAATGTGTTTGCAGCTGAGGTATTAGAAAATATCCCTGAAAAGGTATCAGCTAGTGGGATGGCTCAGTTAGAGTTGGAGAAATTAAGTTTGGAACATACAATTAAGTTAAAGCAGCTGGAAGCAGCTGAGAAGGAGAAAGAAAGGGCTGAGAAAGAAAAGGAAAGAGCCGAGAGAGAAAAAGAAAGGGCCGACAAGCAAAGGGAGCATGCGCTCCAGCTAAAGGAGTTGGAGGTGAAAAGGGAGCAGGACAGGGCTGAGAAACAAAGGGAGCATGAAATTCAGTTAAAACAGCTGGAAGCAGCTGAAAAGGAGAGAGAGAGGGATGAGAAGGAGAGGGAGGCAGAGAAACAGAGGAAACATGACTTGGAGATGGAGAAGTGAAGGGAAGAGTGAAGAGATCAAGGGTCAGACTGAGAGGAGCGGTTTAATGTTAGTCGGGAGTTGAGGTTAGTACCTCCGTTCAAGGAGACGGATGTTGATAGTTATTTCTTGCTTTTTGAAAAGGTGGCAGTGAAACAGAAGTGGCCCAAAGAGCAGTGGGTGGGGTTGTTACAAAGTGTGTTAAAAGGGAAGGCACAATGAGCATATACGGCGTTGTCCATGGAGGAGGAAGAGGCGCAGAGTTATGACAACGTAAAAGCGGCCATTGTCCGGACTTATGAATTGGTACCTGAAGTGTATAGACAAAAGTTCAGAAATTTAAAGAAAGGGTGGAATCAGACATATACCGAATTTGCCTATGAGAAGGGTGTGCTCCTGGATTGTTGGTGTACAGCAGAAATAGTGGAAGAGGATTTTTGGCGACTCAGGGAGATAATTCTGATTGAGGAATTTAAAGGTTGTGTTTCGGAGGATATCCGGATGTATTTGAATGAGAAGCCGAATAAGTCCATCTCCGAATTTGCTAGGTTCGCAGATGAATATGTCCTAACCCACAAGACAAAGTTTTCCTCGAATAAAAGTTCCCAGAGAGGCCGTGGGAACGATAGAGAAAGCCTGCCAGCTGAGGCAGAGGTCCCACCGGGAGCTAGTGGTAAGATTGAGGGGGAGAGGCAAGACGGCCAGAGATATCCGGACTTGACCTGTTTTAATTGTGGAAAGGGGGGACATATTGTATCTAGGTGCTTTGCTCCGAGGAAGGAGACAGGAAAAGGGAAAGCAGCAGTCCCTATCGGATGTGCTTTGGTAATCAGTAAATCGACAAGAGATCCACAGGTAGACAGAGTACGAAAAGGGTCTGAGACTTGTATGTCCAACGGAACCGTGTCTGTGAGGGAGGGAGGCCCACTAGTTCCCATGCGGATTTGGAGAGACACGGGCACTGAACTGTCATTGATTAGCAGTAAGGTACTGGATTTTGGTCGCAAGACAGGAATGGTACCTGTGAAAGGAATAGGAAAAGGGATGGAAATGGTTCCCTTGCATAGGATCATTATGAATTGTGAGCTGGTATCTGGACCAGTTGAAATGGGAGTGCGATCAGAATTCCTGAGAACTGACGCGGAGGTCCTTCTGGGTAATGATTTAGCCGGTGGTAAGGTTTGGTCAGCAATGATGCTGACGAGACAGCCGGTGGTGGTCCCGCCCCTAGATTCTAAGATCTATCCCACATGCGTGATCACTCGCAGCATGTCGAGAAAGGCAGCTGAAAAAGAGAGCAGTTTAAATCCGGCCAGTATCGATTTGGCCGAGATGTTTTTACTGACCCTTTACCACGAGGGTTTAGAGGGTGGTAAGACAAAGAGGAGTAAAGTGAAAGAGAGTAAGGGAGAGGAGGTAGACCTGCCCTTAGCGAGGAGAAAAAGTTCTAGAGGCACAAAATAAAGATGAGAAACAGATAGAGCTGTTAAAAGGTCCAGATTTGGACATGGATGATCTGTCTGGTTTGGCAGAACTGTTTGAAGAAGTTGAAAATTCTAAAGGTGTTCCCGATAATGAAATGAGGGCAGTCCTAGATGAAAAGGATGCCATTACCTTGAAGAAGTCTGCTGGGTTGGCAGACGAGGTTGTTTCAGCCCGCTGGGTTGAGTTTACTCTGGAAGAGAGTTGCCCAGAACATAGCTGGGAGGATCAGGGGAATTTAGAATTTGGACAGGGTACGGGTATTGAAAGCCTGGAACAGGCAAATGTTCCGTTTGAGTGTGTTCAAGATGTGGATGTACGTGGTACTGAACCGAGTAATGGAGCTCAGAAAAAGTCTGAGGTATTTGATTCAGTTGAAAAGGAATGCAGTCCTTGTGGGTCAGATGGACTTGGTTCAGTGAAGAAAGGGTTAACCTTGATTATAGTGGTAAGTGAGAGTTCTCAGGTGTTTGTGCTTGAAGATGTGTTATAAGTTAGTGAGGAGATAACAGGTGGGGCAGTGAATATTATTATTGGAGGAAAAGGGAAATGTGTAGTTTCCAAATTGAATGAAGGAAATTTAAAGGCTGGACTGATGTCCGAAGCAGCAACAAGACTGCAGAGACAATGGCTTGGTACCCCAAAGCCTGTGAATCAATTACAGGTTGAGTTGGAAGGTAAAGGAGCCCCACACGCTATTGTTATTCCAGAGTGTGGTGTGAAACCGCAGAATTCGAAATGTTGTTTGAACAAAGAGGGATTGCTGGCATTAAGACCTAATAGCCTGAAGGGTCCTGAAGACAAAACTAGCACCTTGCGTAAAATTAAAGAATTGTGCAGAAATTCGGAAAATGGTCTAATTTTGGAACACATTGTTGATAAAATAACTCCTATGAAAGGAGCGGGCAAAAGCCTATTTCGCCAGGGTGCACAAGCTCCCCACGTGGGAATTAACCAGAAAAGAGGCGAGGGTTAAGGGGACGCCATTTTTAAATAGCAGAAGCCGGTTTTACGGGATTTCAACAAAGCATGTGAACAATAAAGACAACCCCATGGAAGCTTGTCTGTTAAGTTTGAAAGTAACATAAAGATTAGTATTTTGCCTGAACTTTTGTAGTATACACTTAAGGTAAGATCACAACTCTGTAGTTTTTATTGGCTGAAGAAAAAAAAAATAGGTGGTTATTAAATTGGAGTCTGATGCTACAAGACTTTAGTAAGGTACAAGATGTTAAGATATTAAAGGAAGTGACAATGTAATCATTAACTGTTTAGATGCTGAATTGAATGTATAACTGTATTACTCTGTAGTGAAAAAAAACTTTTGTATTGTGTTAGATTCTAAAATCCTGTAAGACTCTGTATTACTTTGTTTTTACCGATGATAAAAACCCATTGAAGAAAGGGGGTGTTACGTCTGTGCCCAGCTCTGAGGAGCTGAAGGGTCCCAAAGTAGCCCCCTCCTTTTTGAGAATCACAAGATTGCTATTAATTCAGGTCAGAAGACCCAGGAAATGAGAGAGAGACGTTTGGAATGTCCTGGCCCCTCAGCGATACAAAGACGGGAAGCGGCCATTGTCTCTTGGAGACGGAATTGTGTATTGAGTACTGTGCTATTTATTTGATGCCCTCAGGGAATGACCAAAAGTGGGCTGGTTGAGGGGAGGCATCCCTCCACCCTGATTGATATCTGAGACCCTGTGAGTCAGGATTAAAGAGGGTCTGGGGAACAGCCCCTTTAGACGCATGAGAAGAAACACTAGAATTCCCGTAATAACGTAATAGTGACAGCCGGTGGAAAGCCCATGTGCATCCTTTTCCATTTGCCTCGGAATTGGTGGGCCTTACCATGGAAGAACGGCTTTAGCTAAAACAAAGGAGAAATCAGCCCCAACGACTCTCGAAGGATTGACATCATAAAAGGAATGGGCAAGTTTTAAACTCACTCTCTTGACTCCAACCAAAAGCTGCAGCCTGCATGAACTTGTGACTTTTATATTTCCATCGAACAATACATTATCCCCTAGACAATGATAGAGCTATTTCTTATTGATTATTATTATACCTGCACTTTTAGATTTAGTATTGATGACGTATATTATCTGTATGTTTGCATTGATATTATTTTTGTGTATTTTTATCAATAAATACTGTTAAAAATAGTACCATCAGACTTCAACGGATCTCTCTATCTTTGCTGGTAAGTGACCCAGTTACGGGGTATGTAACACTCTGTGAAGAGGAAGGAGGCCATAAGGGGGCATTGTCAGAGAAACAATCTGCTAAAACATAACTCCTAATTCTACACTGCAGTCCCTAATACCAGCCTAGTATACAAGCAGGCGAGCTCTGCTGATGCACACAAATCTCTCATATACTGATGTTCACATTCAGCTTTAATAAATGTATCATATTGATTATTTTTCCCTATTCTTATTGTTTATTCAGATGAATGGCAAATAGTTTATCTTAAATCTCCAGAGAGAAAATATACTTTTCCTCAGATCCACTCCTCCTTGCAGGGCTTAACCTTAAAAAGAAATCCTTAGATTGCTGCATACAGTGAATAGCCAGCAACGTAGTTTGATAGCAATGCCCACCCCAACATATTGATTAGATTGGTTTTCAGTGGGCAACGACATCCATTGGGGTGCTGGTATGTCACATCAACAAAGCCCACAATCATTTAGTAGAGAAATCTTCTGTGAGGCTTCACCAAGGGTTCATTTAAAAAAAACATTGAACACTCAGTGATGTTCAGCTGATGATCCAGCCATGTCAGTAGAACTGCTTTTTCAGTCCACCTGCAGAATATTGATTTATCATACTTTGTTGTGGAAGAAATTGTCTAGGCTTATACTTCCCCACCTAGATTTGTTGCTTCCTTCCAATCCCCCACATAAAGTGGGAGTATCCAGAGAATGGGAAGATGCCTCACCTCATCATGCAGCCTCCCATTTAATACTAATTCCTTCATAGAACCCTTCCCTCGGAGGTGGTCAATATGAGTATTGTGAGTGAAGAACAAGCAGGGGAATAAAAACCATAACATGATAATGAAGTTCCCACTGGGATCATGTACACCCAGAGCTTGAATAACATTGCTGTAATGGTATGATCATAATTATACTGCAACTATGGGATCAAATCAGGTGAGGATGTAACTTTTAAAGGGAAAGTGCAGAGAAGTAATCAACGTGCCAGACCATGGAGACCTGATTAGTTACTTTCCAGGTGTGAATACCAAAGTTTACAGCAAAGCTAGACACTACCAAACCATCGCAGCTTATATCTCCACAATGAGATATATTATTTACCTTGACTGAACACTTTAACAGAGATGTCTGGAAAATAATTTTTAATAAAATAACATGAATTGAGGTGTGAATTGCGCTTGCTTGTCATGTTGAGACCTTTAGATAGGTTTCAATATCCTTACATTATGTTGCAGCATCCTTTATGCAGCTGCAGTCAAGCTGTTGGGAAGTGACCCCTTTCCCTTTAAATCTGCACCGATGTCCTTGATGACATGGGAGAAGCTTGTACCAATAGTGGTCTGTGCCAGCTGACTGTGATGCACAGGTGAACTGGCTGCTTGACAGGTGAATGCTTATGCCTGCATGATTTTTGCATGCACATGTGTGTGTGTGTGTGTGTTTTAACTGTGCCTGCAATCAGCAAATCTTTTTGGCGGTACCGTGCTATGTCATGAAAGATTATGAAATTGCTGGAGAAGACCACAGTAGCCACTTCCTTCCTGACTCTTCTAAAGGTGACACTGGTGAGATTGCTTCTCTCCTACTGGAGAATGTTTATGCTCTTAACTCATATCTTTGTATGAAATGAACATTCTGTCCAGGATAATGTCCTTTATTTACACAAAACAGCAGCTGAAGCAGGTCACAGACAAAAAAAAGCAGAGTGCTGGGAATCATCTAGTTAAATTAATCAAGAGCAGATTAGGAAATATTACTCTGATGATATTTCTTTAAAGCTTGGAGACATAAGAGAATGGAGATTCTGGAACCTGGAGCAACAATCAGTCTACTGGAGGAATTAATGGGTCAAGCAAAATCTGTCGGAAGTAAAAAGTTGTCCGCACTTCAGGTTGAAACTCTGGGTCCTGATGTAGGATTTTGACCAGAAATGTCAACAATTCCTTTCCTTCCAAAGATGCTGCTCAACTTGCTGAATACTACCGGCAAATGGTTATTTTTAAATTCCTTCCTGATTTCATTGTTATAATTGTTAAATTCTTCCTATTTCTTCTGATGTACTTTTTTGTACATGGAACAGTTTTCATTGATAACAGTAAAATTAGATTCATGGCCTATAAAAATGACAAACAGAACATACTAAGGCTGTTAGTACAGGAGACACTGGGCAGCAGAAGGAAGATACGATAACCATGAAGGTATTCATTTTCATGGTAAAGACCCAGTCGGCCTATTGTGGTATCAGGTCAGCCTCCCAAGCTGAAATCAGTCCTCCATTTTTAACCAATCATCAAACAGCATATGTGTATCTGCAACAAAATCAAATTACATGGGGAACTCAGGTCAGCAGGTCAGGTAGCATGCCTAGAAGAAAATGAACAGCCAAATTTTCAAGTTGAGTCCCTCAATTGGACAGATTGGCAGATGGAGTCAAGTAGTAGAGACAGCAACAGAGGCTGAGAGGTGCTAGGTGGAGGTATCATTGTGGCTGAATGGAACCTGATAGGATATGAAAGAATATGATACTACACTTTTACTTCCTTCCATATCCTTCAAAGTGTAGTGTAGTCAGATATACTATCTGACTGTGTGTTGTTCTATTTGAGATTTTTATCTATCAGGGTATTGGAAGAAGATGAATCATCAAATATTACTTAATAACAATGTTAGTTAAGATACTTGTGTTTCCCATAAAGGACAATTATTGCATCAGAAAGGGAAAGCTCAAGGGTTATTCTACATAGATTCACAATACTTCACTGATATTACCCCTTGGGTAAAATTCTGATTAAAGTACTTGGAATGGAAGTGTGAGTAAAGAGGAAGTGGTAGAATGAAGAGGAGGACATGATGCAACAACTGATGTCAGGGGTTATCAAGGAGAAATGATGAAGGAGCAAAGAAGCAAAAGGGGAAGATAAAAAATTGTGATGAAGATGACAATCGGTATTGTTTAGAAGATATTGGATGAAAAGAGTGATCTGGAATGAAGCAAAGAATCATTACTGCTTCAAATCCACACTTAACACTTGACTGAAGTTTCTTTGCAACACACTCATTATTATGTACTGATTAGGATTTTTATGTATCAAACTATACTGAGCACATCTGACTAAGTCATCCTTAGTTGAATAGACCTGGATTTGCCCATTATTTATTTTGGTCAAAATCAACAGGCATTCTGGATTTAGCCCATCACTAGGAGGGTATTTCACACATTATAGAGTGCAGTGGGTGTGCACCCTCTGCTGTCTCCAAAATGCATTGTTAGGTGTCTCAAAAACACTATCAAATTTCTAGGCCAAAATGTAAACATTAAATTTTGACCTTAACAATATGATGTATCCTGGAAATATTTTCACCAGCCTTAGCCTTAAGAATATATATCATTTGAGCCAAAATGCAACAATGAAAAATGGAAGTGCAAAGAACTGGAAGTAACCTTATATAATATTTATGATGAGGAAAGCAACTACAATGTTAGCATTCATTTCAAGAGAACTTGAATACAATGGTAGGGATGTGATGCTGAGGCTTTATGAGGCACTGGTGAGGGCTCACTTTGAGTATTGTGAACAGTTTTGAGCTCCAAGAGAAGATGTGCTGGCATTGGAGAGGGTTCAGAAGAGGTTCACAAGGGTGATTCATGGAATGAAAGGGTTATCATACAAGGAACATTTGATGGCTCTGGGTCTGCACTCACTGGAATTTAGAAGGATGAGGGGTGATCTCATTGAAATCTTTTGAATGCTGGAAGGCCTGGACAGAGCAGATCTGTAAAGGATGTTTCCCATGGTGGGGAGTCTAGGACAAGAGGTCACAGCCTCAGGATAAGGGGGTATTCCTTTAAAACAGAGATGTGGAGAAATTCCTTTAGCCAGAGGTGGTGAATTTATGGAATTTTTTTACCACCGGCAGCAATGGAGGCCAAGTCATTGGTTGTATTTAAGGCAGAGCTTGATAGGTTCTTGATTGGACATGACATCAAACGTTATGGGGAGAAGGGTGGGGAATGGGGTTGAGGAGAGGAAGAAAGGGTCAGCCAGGATTGCAATGCAGAGCAGACTTGATGGGCCAAATGGCCTAATTCTGCTCCTATGTCTTATGGTCTTATGACTGGAAAACAGGCAAGAAAAAATAGAATTTAACATTTTAGTAGCCATAATGTGATGTGCTCTAGCAAACATAGAGCTTTTCACGATCCTTATCAATTATTTGGCTATATAAAAAAAAGAACTCAATTCATAATTGTGTATGACAATAACTTAAGAGGTGCAACAAGTTGGTGTAGACCATCAAATAAACTGAAAATAAAATCTATGGCAACTGGAATTCAAAGTAGTACAGTATAAAGTCATTTGCTTTGAAGTTGTGTAAGATCATTAAAATGCTGTCTGAATGGTGAAAACTAAAAGCTATGAAGAACAGAAAGGACTCAGTTCTCCATGAACAGAAATCACTAAAAATTAATGTGCAGATGCCAAAACTGATAAGAAAGGAGAAATGGTGGCTGAAAATTTTAAAGTTAGGACATCACTGGTCTGGAACATTCATCATACACCATCTGAATTTGAGGCATTGATACTTATTTGTCCTCAGTGAACCTTCAGAAAATATATATATCTATCTTGATAATGGTGCAGTGCAGCCTTGTCAAAATTATATCAGGGTTTGAGAGACGAAGGTACGAGGATACAAGATTCAAGATTCAGTATTATTTAGTCTCATTTCCAGTATACAAGTGTAAAGGGGAATGAAATAATTGTTACTTCAGATCTGATGCAGTGTGAAAAAATACACAATACAGTAATAAAAATACAATAAATATAAATGCACAATATAACTTGTATACATAAGGTGAGACTAGGTACAGGAGTGTCTGTACAGAGGGTGACTCTGATGGGAAATGATAAAGTAGTGATGTAAAGTAGTTTAGTGGGTGGAGGTGTGGTTCAGCCTTACTGCTTGTGAACAGTAACTGTTTTTGAGATTGGTAATCCCAGTGTGGATGCTACACAACCTCCTCCCTGATGGAAGTGGAACAAGTAGTTCATGAGCAGGGTGGATGGGATACATTGTGATATTGCTACCCTTTTTCTGGCACCTTTCTGTATACACAGTAGGTCCTTGATGGCAGGTGCACTCGTGCCAGGGAACATTGGGCAGTTTTGACCACCCACTATAAAGCCTTCCTGTCCACCGTAGAGCAGTTTCTGTACAATGCAGTGATGCTGCCTGACAGGATGCTTTCTACTGCACATTTGTAGATGGTTGCGGTATTGATATGCACAGTCCCGTTCTCTGCAGTCTGCTCAGAAAGAGAGATGATGATAAACTTTCTTGATCATGTAGGATGTGTTCTGGAATCATGGGAGGTTGTGCAAGATGTGCATTCCCAGGAGTTTGAAATTGCTCTCAGTTTCCACTGCTGTTCTGCCAATGTAGAGACGGGTACTTGGAAGACACTTGACTTATAGTCCCCTAAGTTTGATGAATGAGATGATCTGCATTTTAATTTTTTTTTACAATAGGTGCAGAAGTAGACCATTTGGCCTTTCGAGCCTGCACCACCATTCTGAGATCATGGCTGATCATCTACTATCAATACCCAGTTCCTGCCTTGTCCCCATATCCCTTGATTCCCCTATCCATAAGATACCTATCTAGCTCCTTCTTGAAAGCACCCAGAGAATTGGCCTCCACTGCCTTCTGAGGCAGTGCATTCCAGACCCCCACAACTCTCTGGGAGAAGAAGTTTTTCCTTAACTCTGTCCTAAATGACCTACCCCTTATTCTTAAACCATGCCCTCTGGTACTGGACTCTCCCAGCATCTGGAACATATTTCCTGCCTCTATCTTGTCCAATCCTTTACTAATCTTATATGTTGCAATCAGATCCCCTCTCAATCTCTTTAATTCCAGCATGTACAAGCCCAGTCTGTCTAACCTCTCTGCGTAAGACAACCCAGACATCCAAGGAATTAACCTTGTGAATCTACGCTGCACTTCCTCTACAGCCAGGATGTCCTTCCTTAACCCTGGAGACCAGAACTGCACACAATACTCCAGGTGTGGTCTCACCAGGGCCCTGTACAAATGCAAAAGGATTTCCTTGCTCTTGTACTCAATTCCCTTTGTAATAAAGGTCAACATTCCATTAGCCTTCTTCACTGCCTGCTGCACTTGCTCATTCACCTTCAGTGACTGATGAACAAGGACTCCCAGATCTCTTTGTATTTCTCCCTTACCTAACTCTACACCATTCAGATAATAATCTGCCTTCCTGTTCTTACTCCCAAAGTGGATAACCTCACACTTATTCACGTAAAACGTCATCTGCCAAGTATCTGCCCACTCACCCAGCCTATCCAAATCACCCTGAATTCTCCTAACATCCTCATCACGTCACATTGCCACCCAGCTTAGTATCATCAGCAGACTTGCTGATGTTATTCTCAATGCCTTCATCTAAATTGTTGATGTAAATCGTAAACAGCTGTGGTCCCAATACCGAGCCCTGTGGCACCCCACTAGTCACCACCTGCCATTCCGTGAAACACCCATTCACCGCTACCCTTTGCTTTCTATCTGCCAACCAGTTTTCTATCCACGTCAATATCTTCCCCCCAATGCCATGAGCTCTGATTTTACCCACCAACCTCCTATGTGGGACCTTATCAAATGCCTTCTGAAAGTCGAGGTACACCACATCCACTGGATCTCCCTTGTCTAACTTCCTGGTTACATCCTCGAAAAACTCCAAGAGATTAGTCAAGCATGATTTCCCCTTGGTAAATCCATGCTGGCTTGGCCCAATCCTATCACTGCTATCTAGATATGCCACGATTTCATCTTTAATAATGGACTCTAGCATCTTCCCCATTACTGATGTTCAGCTGACAGGATGATAGTTCTCTGTTTTCTCCCTCCCTCTTTTCTTAAAAAGTGGGATAATATTAGCCATTCTCCAATCCTCAGGAACTGATCCTGAATCTAAAGAACATTGGAAAATGCTTACCAATGCATCCACAATTTCCAGAGCCACCTCCTTTAGTACCCTAGGATGCAGACCATCTGGACCTGGGGATTTGTTAGCCTTCAGTCCCATCAGTCTACTCATCACTGTTTCCTTCCTAATGTCAATCTGTTCCATTTCCTCTGTTACCCTATGTCCTTGGCCCATCCAAACATCTGGGAGATTGCTTGTGTCATCCTTAGTGAAAACAGATCTGAAGTACTCATTAAATTCTTCTCTGTTTCCCATAACAATTTCACCCAATTCATTCTTCAAGGGCCCAACATTGTTCTTATCTATCTTCTTTCTCTTCACATACCTAAAAAAGCTTTTGCTATCCTCCTTTGTATTCCTGGCTAGCTTGCGTTTGTTGCTAATTTTTTTCTTCCCATATTGCCTTTTTTGTTAAGTTCTGTTGTTCCTTAACAATTTCCCAATCATCTGTCTTCCCACTCACCTTAGCTCTGTCATACTTCTTTTTTTTAATGCTATGCAATCCCTGACTTCCTTTGTCAACCACTGTGGCCCCTTTCCCCCCTTTGAATCCTTCCTTCTCCAGGGGATGAACTGATTTTGCAACTTGTGCATTATTCCCAAGAATACCTGCCATTGCTGTTCCACTGTCTTTTCTGCTAGGATATCCGTCCATTTAACTTTGGCCAGCAACTCCCTCATGGCTCCATAGTCTCCGTTGTTCAACTTCAACACTGACACCTCCGATTTGCCCTTATTCTTCTGAAATTGCTGATAAAAACTTATCATATTATGGTCACTACCTCCTAATGGCTCCTTTACTTCAAGATCGCTTATCAAATCCTATTCGTTACTCAACACTAAATCCAGAATAGCCTTGTCCCTGGTCGGCTCTCGTACAAGCTGTTCCAAGAATGCATCCCGTAGGCACTCTACAAACTCCCTACCCAGGGTCCAACACCAAACTGATTCTCCCAGTTCACCTGCATGTTGAAATCCCCCATAACTACTGCGACATTACCTTTGCCACATGCCAATGTTAACTCCCTATTCAACTTGCAGCCAATATCCATGCTACTGTTTGGTGGCCTGTAGATAACACCCATTAGGGTCTTTTTGCCCTTACTGTTGCTCAGTTCTATCCACACAGACCCTACTTCTCCTGATCCTATGTCCCCTCTTGCAAAGACCTGAATCTCATTCCTCACCAACAGGGCCACCCCACCCCCTCTGCCCACATTTCTGTCCCTACGATAGCATGTACATTCATTTCCCAGGTCAGATCTCCCTGCAGTCATGTTTCCGTTATTCCAACAACATCATAGTTACCCATTCGCACCTGAGCTTCAAGCTCATCCGCCTTATTTCTGACACTTCGTGCATTCAGATATAGAATTTTTAGCCCATTTCTCCTCTCTCTGTTTAAATCGCTGCCTATTGTGCTTAACCCAGCTCCCCGAACTCCCATCGGGCTATACGCCCCTAGAATTTTGTTGTCCTTCCTAAATTTACTTATTCTTTCTGCACATTTAACTCCATGTTTTGTCAGACCATCCCTCTGTACATGTGTCCTCCCTATCACTTGTTCCGCCTCACCTTTCTCTACTACACACTTAATATTCCGGAACCGTGTAGTCCCCACCTGTCCTTTATTCTTCATCTCGCTATCCTCTCTCACATTCTGGATCCCTGCCCCCTGCAAATTTAGTTTAAACCCCCCCCCCACCCCGCCCCCAGAGCAGCACTAGCAAACTTTCCTGCATGAATGTTAGTACCGCTCCAGTTCAGGTGTAAACCTGAATGGTTTATTAGAATGGTTAGAATCAAAAGGGTAAGTGTCAGATGTTATTACTCTCGGATGAAAAGAAGGGCACAATCACTGTAGGCCCATTTTGTGGAACCATTTTTTCACTGAAATATGAAACTTCACAGTTGAAAGTTTATGGATGCAGGATGAAATGAATTTCATAGAGTGGGATTGATAGATTATTATCGGGTAACTCTTTAAGATCACTATGATCTAATGGCATGGTATAATATAGCTCAAGAACTGAAAAGTATTCTCCATATCCAGTGTCCACACGTGCTCATATTCATTACAAGATGCTTATTTATGTCCGCTAAAGAGCTTGTCAGCAGCAGCAGATTACTGTATCCCAATTACCATTGGGTAAGATTACTTTACTCTTGCTCAGAATTTCATGCACATACATTTCCTATCTTTAAAAATAATTTTTTCTTTGTCAGATTTTGAGTTGGCAGTGGTTTTAATTAGTTTTACTGCATTGATAACTCAAATTCAGACGGTCACTAATTAGTTCTGTCATTCTTCTCCATAACATTATGATTAGTGCTATTAGTATTCCATCCTGTGTGGGCAGCATGGTAGCACAGCGATTATTACCACACTCTTATAGCTTGGAGTGTCAGAGTTTGGAGTTCAATCCTGACATCATCTGTAAGCAGCCTGTATGTCTGCCTCATTGGATGTGTGGGTTTTCTCGGGATTCTCCGCTGTCCAAAGACATATCAGTTAGTAAGTTAATAGATCATCGTAAATTGTCCAATGATTAGAGTAGGGTTAAAGCGGGGGCTGCTGGACGGCACTGCTCAAAGGAACAGAAGTCTCTATTCTCCTTTGTATCTCTAAATAAAAACAAAATACTGTGACTATCATAACAGCTTGTTTGTCTTTCTATTTTCAAATTAATGTTTTTTACAACTCCATAAAATGAAAAAGAAAGAGATGTAAGAAGGAAGAGTATTACAGTATAAGTATTACATTCAATCTCTGCTGTCTACTGTAAATATAAGATGTTTCTTTTGCTCAAATGATATTTCTGTCTAAGGTCACTTGATTCTAATTGTGAAAGTTGGGTGCTTTGAAAATTACTTCAAATCACATTAGAAATGCAAGTACATGTTGTAGTCTTCAGGCTAGTTGTACTTCTACAATCATAATGCTATTTAGAGTCTAATAAAATTGAAACATACTTCACATTGTGCTTGTCACAATTTCACTTCCCAATGCATGTGGTCTAATTTGGTTCAACCTTAAGATGAAGTTCGATCCCCCTATTCTGTCTTAGTAGTTACTCTTTTAAATAAATCTTGTGCCAGGTCTTATTCCTACAGAGTGCCAATTATGACAATTTGTGCAGCTGTTACTGTTACTGCAACTACTTCAATGATACTAATGATCCCACTTATCTCTTCTGTACTCCCTCTGCCAGCAGACTGAGTTGTGCCAATTGGAAATTTTTTGTTAGTGAAGCCTGTGGTAAAAACAAACTGGCAACTTTCAGCAGTGCTGACAAAAACATATTTTCTGCAAAGATATTGACAGACAAAAATAAATATTTCAGAAACAACAATCTGCTGAAAGAACAGATATATAATACAGTTAAAAAAGCCTGGGAGGGTTTGTTTGGACTGTCAGTGATTTCAGTATCCATTTATTGATGTAGGACAGCACAGGCATTTTCTGTGCTGGTCTTCAGTTCCAATGAAAGTTTACCACTTCAGTGAGTTTCCATTTTTGAACTGAGAGAATCACTTAACAGCACTTGTTCAATGATCGTACACATTAATATTTGATCGTATGTTTTTTCCCCCGGTGTTGAAGTGCTTCTCTTTAGCAACGATTAATACCTATTTCCTACTTCTCTTATCAAGGTCACTGCTATAGATCACTGCAAGAACCTGAAGAAGATTACAATGATACTGTCTAACAGCTGTCATAAAGTGACTGATGCACCATTCCGAAAGCTGGGCAGCTTTATTTCTTTCCGTAAAGTGCAGGAAAACAGTTACAGATCGAAGGTTGTGTAGCATTTCAGGCTGCTTGGCAACTGTGAGCTTAAATCATGTCTTCACTTTCTTCTGCTCATTGCTTCAAGCTCAGCTATAAATATAAAACACAATCTATTCATTGATATCTGCCAAAATCAGCATATAGCAGGGAGATTGGGAATCTGGCGGAGTGGTGCCACAACAACAACCTCTTGCTCACTGTCAGCATGACCAAGGAGCTGATTATTGACTTCAGGAGAAGGAAACCAGACATCCATGACCCAATCCTCACTGGAGGATCAAACGTGGAGAGTTTCAGCAATTTTAAATTCCTCCGTGTTTTTATTTTGGAGGACTTGTCCTAGACTTAGCGCATAAGTGCAATTACAAAGACAGCACCTGCAGAGCTTCTACTTCCTTTGGAGTTTGTGAAGATTTGGCATGACATCTAAAACTTTGACAAACTTTAATAGCTGTGTCGCAGCAAAGCAGCATTCTTTATCAGAGACCCTTATCACTCAGGACTCAGAACTCCCTTCTCGCTGCTGCCATCAGGAAGAAGGTACAGGAACCTTAGAACTCACGCCACCAGGATCAGCCACAGTTACTGACCCTCAACTATCCAAAGGGGATAACTTCATTCAACTTCACTGCCCCATCACTGTAATGGTCCCACACCCTATGGACTCAGTTTCAAGAATTCTTCTTCTCATGTTCTCAATATTTATTGCTTATTTATTATTGTCATTATTTCTTACTTTTTTGGCACAGTTGGTTGCCTTTGCACATTGGTTGATGCAGTCTTTCATTGATTCTGTTATGGTTATTATTTTTTGGATTTATTGAATATGCCCACAAGAAAATGAATCTCAGGGTTGTATATGGTGATATATATGTACTTTGATAATAACTTTATTTTGAACTTTGAATACCAGTCAAATTTTGTCATAGTAGTATTTTTATTCATTTCAGAATGTGGATCTGCTAAGATCTACACTATGAATGCAGTTTGCAATGCTACTGGAAAGGATGCAATTCATAGGAAAAGGTACACATGCACGTAGATAGCACTAGATATCAGGATTGAACTGAGATTTATTAAAGATATGAGACAACAGCTCCATTACCTGTGCCACCCACAAATATTTCTTGCTTTCATATATATATATATATATATATATATATATAAAACATCCAAGGTGCACAGAATGAGCCCATATCTAAACCAAGAGACTTGAGGCTCAGTTAGAACGGTTTTGTTTTGAACTTCATTGTAATAATTCAAGCAGGTTGTTGACCCCTGCTTGAGAGAAAGAAAAAAAAAGACTCTTGTCTTCTGAGCAGAAAAAGATTGTATTAGTTTATATTCGATCATTTTGGAAAGGACATTCATCCCATCTTTTGATTGCCCAGTTGGTGTAATAGACTTGAATATTTCTGTCTTTGACTCATGGTGCAATATTCCTTCGATGAAATCAAAACTGAAGTCAAAGGCACTGAATTTCACTTGTGAAATTCAACGTAACTGCATTAGTGGAATCATGCATTTAACACTTAATAGAAAATTCTAACCCATTTCTTTTTCCTTTGACTGTGCTCTTGGGGCTTACATGAGAACGTAGCGCTATACATGAGGACTTTAAAGCCGTAAGGCATAGGATCAGAATTAGGCTATTCGGCCCATTGCATCGACACTGCCATTTCATCATAGCTGATCCATTTCCTTCTCAACTGTCTACCCAGGATGATCAAGTTGAGAAGTATTACTTTGTCAATGAAAGTTCTTCTTGTGTAAGCTGATAATCTGCCAGATAAATTAGCACCTGCTATTCCTTGGGGAGATAATGTAATATTTGAGATAATATATTACATTATTTCAGTCCAGATGAGGAGTCCACCCAAAACATTGACTGTTCATTCCCCTCAATAGATGCTGCCTGTCCCACTGAGTTCCTCCAGCAGCTTGAAATTTCTCTAGATTCTAGCATCTGTAGTTTCTTGCATCTCAGTGTAATAACTGTATCCCTCCTTGGTGAAGATAATTACAATTCTAGCAATGTATCAATATTAAGCATTCCATAATCACATAAAAAACTAAATTATGTATTCACCTGCTTTGTTAACAGCCTGCACCACAGAGATAGTACTATAAAGCTAATAGAGCTTTTAGTATTCATCGTTATATTTATGACCTCTCATGTAAGTTTTGACATTGAGTTCGGCACAAGAATGCGAGAAACCCAGCTCATAAGCCATTAAAAGCAGGTACAAACAGGTATATGTGGGATGTTATGGTAGAGGTGCATAAGATCATGAGGAGTGCAGGGAAGATGAGAACACATAGTCTTTTTCCCAGGGAGAAGATGTCAAAAACAAGTGAACACATTGTTTTAAGAGATGAGAGATTTAAAAGAGACATCAAGGGCAGCTTCTCTCACAAAAGGTTGTATGCATTTGAAATCAGCCCCCAGACATAGTGGTTACAATAGGCATATTAGTACCACTTAAAAGCCCTCCAGAAACGTACATGGATAGGAGAGATTTAGAGAGCTCAGAACCAAACTCAGACAGATGGGCTTAGATCACTGGGCCATACATTCAGCTTGAACAAATTGGGCCAAAGAGCCTGTTTCCATGCCATAGAACCCTATGATTCTATTATGTAGTGAACACACCATGTAAGATGTTCACCAACTTTACGTTGGCCACAAACAATCATTGCAACATGAAGTCACTGCAACCTTGAGTGGCCTTAGCCCAGACGGGAAAACTGTGACAAAGTATAAATTGTTAAAATAACTCAACAGGTCAAGATGCAACTGTGGTGGCAAAAAGCTGTAGAGAATTTCAAATCAAAACCCTGTATCAGAACTGAAAGTGTAGAGAGATGTGAGAAGGAGGAGGAGAGAGTGAGACTGATAGGTGATAAATGGGACTATATATGGGGAGGAGTGAAAGATGGGCAGGCTGGTGAGGAAGGTACAGAATATGAGAGTTGAATGAAGGGTGAAAACTCTAGGTAGATAAGTAAGTTGGTGATGAGCAGATGGAACCCAAACGGAGGAAGCTGATGAGTCTAGGTAACAATGTGGGACCAGTGGGTGAAGAGGGATGGAAGAGGTGAACAAATGGATAAAAAATCATAGCATAAGGATGGTAATGGAAAAGGAACTCAGCAGATGTATTTGGCATCACTGTGGCAGAGGAGAAGACAGTGGACAGAAAATTACAGTAGAAACAGGAGGAAGAATTGAAATGACATGTAATCAGCAGCTCAAGATGGCCACTGTGGACAGAGTTCAGGACCTCTGCAAAATAGTCATCAAATCTATGCTTGGTCTCACCAGTGTAGAGGAGGCTATAGCAAAAGCAGTGAAAGTCAACAGACCAGTTCAGAAGACATGGACATCAACTTGCTTCTCACTCTGGGCCCCTGGACAGTAGTGAGAAAGGAAGTATAGGGACAAGTGCTGCACCTCATACAGATGCAGGCAAAAGTGCCAGGGAACAGAGAGGGGAAGGTGAGATGGAATAACCGTACCAGAAAATCATGTGGAGGGTTGTTCCTGTAGAAACAAAATGGGAGGGAGAGGGGAAGATGTGGCTGCTGATAGGATCCCAGTTGAGCTGGTCAATGTCACAAATGTGATTTGCTGGATGCGGAGGTTAATGGGGTGAAAGGCGAGAAGCAGTGAACTCCATCCCTGCTATGGCTGGGGATGAGGTGAGTATTAAGAACAGACATTTGGGAAAGAGAGGAAATGAATGTGAAGTCCCCATTACCCATGGTAGGGGTAGGGTGAAGCCACATTTCCTGAAGAAGGAGAACTTTTCACAAGTCCTGGAGAGGAAAGCATCACCTTAAGAACAGATGCAGCAGACTCAATAAAACTGAGAGTTGAGGATGCCATCCTTACAGGAGAAGGACAGGTAGAAGGTGTAATTGAGGTAGCTTGTGGGAGTCAGTAGGCTTATAATAGATATCGATGGATAGCTTGTCTCCTGTGATGGGGACAGAAAGATCCATAAATGGAAGAGAAGTGTCACAAATAGTTCGAGAATTTGAGAGAAGAGTGGAAGTTTGTGCCAAAGGTGAGAAAACTGACAAGTTCACATGAGTGTAGGAGGAAGCACCAAAGAATTGTCAGAGTACCATAGAAAGAGTTGGGAAGGGGTGCAATGACTAAATAATCTATAGGAAGAACTCAGCACATCAAGCAGATTTCAGAGATGCTGCCTGACCTGCTGTGCTCCTTTTCATCGGCTTGTTTGTTGCTCCAGATTCCAACAGCTTTAAACTGTTGGTCTCCATTGAAACAAGAACTGTTTTTTGACACCATGCAAGGAAAATGTTCCATGAGTGTGAAACTGTGTGTTGCTAGCATTACTTACAAATGATCTATACCACTTAGAGCAGACCTGAACTTTTTAAATGGTGGCCTATTGATGTGCAAACATAATGAAATGTTTATGGAATGCTGATGTACAGGTATCATAACCATATCATGCTTAGGTCTTGATAGAATATTAAAATCAGATATAGTCTACTGCTAAGCATTCTACCCCTGTTCTTTCTCTTTCCTCGAGAAAACTGTTATGCTCTGCATGCTCTCTATTCATCCTCCTACTCATTCTGTATTCCAGCAAGAAAGTCGATGAATGTGTTTGTTTCCAAGAGCAACTACTTTATGTAGCAGCCTTGAAATCAGCAACATATCCTCTGCACCTACCATACTACTTCCGCGTATGATGTTAAAGCTTGTACTAACTGTTGAAAGAACCAAGATCTTGTAGAATCATAATCAGAGCCATTTGGAATCAATTAACAACTTAGTTAAAAGCATTTGATGTTTTCTTTAAATAACTGTGGTGGGGGTGTCCTTCCTGCTGGTAAACATATGTATAACCATGTGTGATTAACAGAGAGCATTAGCAAGAACATTCAGTTGGAACATGGCAGTACTTGCAACAGATCATTGTTGAACACATTTCATATCTATCAAATTTGTAAAACATCTAACAGGGGACGGTTCTATACATTTTAAGCTATCACCAAGATTACTGTACAACTTTGCATGTATGCATTGTATGCCTTTTAGGAACTGAAATAGAGCATCGTACCAAAAAGTCTATGCCATGATTCCAAGTTTTATATTTAAAGTGTTTAAGAGTCAGGTTCTGAAAAGGACCATATCAGACAGCTGCAGTGTTTAAATGAGAACTTCAGCTCTTCACAAGCACAAGAAATTCTGCTGATGCTGGAAATCTTGAGTAGCTCACACAAAATGCCAGAGTAACTCGGAGGTCAGATGGCATCTACGAAGGGGAATAAACCATTGACATTTCAGGCTGAGATGCATCATTAGGACTCTGTAGATGCCTGATTTTCTGAGTTACTCCAGCATTTTGTGTGAGTTACTCTGCACTACTCAGTTATGATTCTGAGTAAAGGTAAAACTACGGCAGTGTAGCAGTTTGCACAAGAGTTTGCAGTGCCAGCAACCTGGGTTCATTTCCTGCCCACTGTCTGTAAGGTGTTTGTCATTAGCCCTGTGACTGCATGAGGCTCTGGTGCTATGGTTTCCTCTCACAGTCCAAAGATGTACTGGTTGGTAAGTTACTGGTCATTGTAAATTGTCCCATGATTAGGCTAGAGTTAAATCGGGGTTTGCTTCTCAGTGCGGCTTAAAGTGCTGGAAGGGCCTATTCTGAGCCTTATTTCTATAAAATAAAAATAAAAGCTACTCAAGTAGAAATTACTCTTGCATAGCCAGTAACCTGAGAGGAAAATTCTGTACATCACTGAAAAATAAACTTCTTAAACTTTGTCCGATGCAGCTCCAAATATTGGTTATCCAGTTCACTATGAACCAGTATTCCTCCTTCTATGTGTTACCCCTATTTAAATTACTTAGAGGAGTGAAATTTATTTTATATCTCATCAAATTTTACTTCTGTTGCATCCAGCTGTGAGTCCTATTTCTCTCTGCATTCAAACATTCAAAAATATATACTTATTTCATTCTGAACAAAAAGGGAAGGCTGCAGAAGAGTATTCTCATATTATACTGTACAATTTTGTACAAAGTTGTATTTGTGTGTAAATTTTACAGTCTAATATGATGTACGTGTAATCCTTCATCAGTTTATTCCATAACACATGCTTTTGGTTCTATACCTTGTGTAGCCACATTGCTGGTTGAAGTGAGGAGCATTAACCGAAAATATTCTTCAACTGAAGGAAAATGAAATTATCTTTACTCTAAAGTAAATAGTGCAGCTTGGCATCCTATGATCTAATGGGGTCATCTCAGAAAGATTGTGATGGTTCACACAGCATACAGAAGATTTAAGAGGCTTTATGATATGTTGTAGTGTTATTTTGCATTTTTCACTCACCTAGAAATTAAATTTAATATGTTGCAGTTTAATGATTCAACATCAATAATATTTGTTTACAGTTGTTACAATTGATTACCTTCCATAAAATGAAGCATCATTAAAATGAAGCATAGGAAAACATAACTTCTTTATTTTCCAGACATCTTCTGAAATTCATCCCAAACAGCAAACTTCATTGAAGTATATTAGACTGTCATGACACTGAGAACACTAAAAAGAAGTGATGGTAAAATATCCAATTTATTCCACAGCAGATGTATGATGATAGAAGAAGTGTATAATTACATGCAAGTATGTAATTTCTTGGTGAAGACTGTCTGAATTACTTTCTAATCTCAACTAGACTATTAGGGCTTTCATAAAGAATAAAGCTTGAAATAGAAGCAAAGCAATTTACTTGTGAGAAAAGATGAAAACCCAAAAAAAGATTAATAGAGTGGTCTGCTTTCGAGCAACTGGTACAAGAATAAGACCAAAAGTTATTTAACTAGAATATCGGAAGCTAAAAATGGAGGAGAATCAGGTCATAAAAATTACAACTTCCAATGAATCTCATGTTCTTACCAAAATGAATATAGATGGCTTTACAGGAAGACGTACACTCTGTGGCCACTTTATTCGGGACCTCCTATACGTCCTGTACCTAATAAAGTGTCCACTGAGTGAATGTCCGTTGTCTTCTACTGCTGTGGCCTATTTACTTCAATGTTGGTGTGTTGTGCATTCAGAGGTGCTCTTCTACACACCACTGTTGTAATGCATGGTTAACTGAGTTACAGTTGCCTTCCTGTTAGCTTGAACCAGTCTGGCCATTCTCCTTTAACCTCACTCATTTCTAGGCATTTTTGTCCACAGAACTGCTGCTCACTGGATTTTTTATTAGTTTTCTCACCATACTCTGTAAACTCCAGAGACTTTTCCGTGTGAAAATCCCAGGGGATCACCAGCTTCTGAAATACTCAAACTATCCCATCTGGTACCAAAATCATTTTATGATCAAAGCCACTTGAATCACAGTTATTCCTCATGTTGATGTTTGATCTGAACACCAACTGAATCTCTTGATTATGTCTGCTGCCACATAATAGGATTATTAGATATTTGCATTAATGAGCATCAGTACCTAATAAGGTGGCCATTGAATGTATGTTTAACAGCAGGATCTCAACAGTGATACCAGTCTCCATACTAAAATTATATGTATCATATTATAAATAAGATTGTCCACTGAAGGGGCTTTCATGTCAATAAGAATCCTCCATTTGTTGGTTTTCTTAATATCAAAATTTGGCCCACTTCTGAAAATTTTAATCTCTGTATTTTAGATAAATGCATTTTAGATAGTGTTGTTGATGTATTGATTGTCAACAACGCTTCACTATTCAATTTCAACAAATATTTATTCTGTTAAAAAATGCTGCTGTAAACAAGTAAAAAATGCCTCAGCCAGCAGGGTTCTTATGTCAAATATTTTCCATATCAATACATCAATACTGATTCAAGGGTAACGCTTAAATTGTGCTGAAGTATTAACTGTGGACTGCAAAATTTTCCCGTATATTAGGAATAAACTTTAAGCAGATAATGTAATATAATAAACCAGTGATGTTGTGCCCATTTTCCAGAATATTGTGGGTGACTTCTGTACATCTCCATTCCTAGGTACTATATATGCCCCCATAATTGAGGATCCATTGCAGATCAGCTGGCAGGCAAATTTGCAGACATTTGTAACTTCTCCTTGATTCAATCTCAGGTTCCTACCTGTTTTAAGAAGACCATTATCATCCTAGTACCTAAGAAAAACAAGGTAACATGCTTTAATGACTACTGCCCAGTGGCTCCAACATCCATCATCACGAAGTGCTTCAAGAAGCTGGTAGTGGCACACAATAACTCCAGCCTCCCAGACAATCTCAACCCTCTGCAACTCTCTTATCACTAAAACAATTCTATGGCTGATGCCACTTCCCTGGCCTTACATTTATTTCTGAAGCATCTGAACAGTAAAAGGCCCCTACCTTAGACTATTGTTTATTGACTACTGACCCATCTTCAACCCCAAGTAAACTCTTCTCCAAACTCCTACACCTGGGACTAATCACCTCCCTTTGCAACTGGACCTTAAACTTCCTGACCAGCAGACCAGAATCAATGAGGATTATTGTTAATTTATTCATTGACATACCAACCAATAACCCCTGATTTAATCCTAGACTAATCATGGGATAATTTACAATAACTATTTAACCTATCAATCGGTATGTCTTTGCACTGTGGGAGGAACCCAAAGCAGCCAGAGGAAACCCATACAGTCATGGGTAGAACATACAAACACCTTACAGGCAACTGTGGAATTTGAACCAGGGTTGCTGGAACTGTAAAGTGTTCACTACGATAACCACTACACTACCGTACCGTGCAGTAACACCTCCACCATGATTATACTAAACACTGGCACCCCACATGGCTCTATCTTCAGCCTCCTCCTCTACACTCTATACATTCACAACTGTGTGGTTAGATTCTGCTCAAAATCCAACTACAAGTTTGCAGACGGTGCTACCATAATACAAGAAGGGGGTGGAGAGTTTAGGGACATGGTTTCAAGACAATTGTCTTTCACTCAATATCAGCAACACAAAGGATCTAGTCATTGACTTCTGCAAAGGGATAGCGCACATGCTATCTGTTTACCTCAAGAGTTCTGAGGTTAAGAAGAGTAAGTGCTTCAAGTTTCTGGGTGTAAACATCATCAATAGACTGTCCTGGTCAAATCAAATTGACACCATGACAAAGAAAGCCGACCAGCATTTCTACTTTCTCAGCAGGGTAAAGAAATTGGATCTGCCTCTCTTGATCATCAGAAATTTTTACTTAGGCTCATTATATTATAACATAGTTATAAATCTCCCAGTACAATAAAATAAACTCTTGATCTCCCAGTCTACCTCGTAATGGCCTTTCACCTTACTGTCTACCTGCACTGCACTTTGAAACTGTAATACTTGAATCTACATTCTGTTGTTGGTTTTCCTTGTACTGCTTCAATGCACTGCTGTAATGAAACAATTTGCATGAATGATATGCAAAACAAAGTTTTTCACTTAACTTGTTACATTATAAATCAATTTACCAAAATATCTCAATATCTTCAGTACTCCAGATATAAACTCACCAACATGCTGCTCAGTTGTAGCAATAATTCTTTACGAACTCCAGCCCCCTCTAAATAAAGACTAACGAACCATTTACCATTCAGGTTACTTACTTTAGCTGCATGATTTTTATTCTGTTTTATGCGCAGGAACATTCAGATACCTCTGATTAATTTTGATTTTCTGTTCACTTGAATGATAATCTGAATTTTGATTTTCCTTGCTGAAGTGCATAACCTTGGCCTTGCATATGACTTTATTTGCCACGTTTTTGCCCACTTGACCTGACTATATCTTGTTTCAGACTCCAGATATTCTCATCATTGCATGTGTTCCATCAGATTTTGTTATTACCAGATGTGCATTCCTTAACCTTCTACCCCTCCTCTAAGTTAGTAAATATTTGAGGGCTGGGTACTGATCCTTTGGTCACTCCATCAGTTATATCTTTCACGTCTGGTAAAGTGAGTACATACTCGGACAGCCTCGATGCATTGAAACGTTGAGGTGGGGCAAGTTGATTTTGGCTCCAATTCGCCAATTAGAATGCTCATTAATCACCGATTAAAGCATCAAGGAAGACTGAGACAATGAGTCAAATGCAGAAGGCGAGCGGAGTTCAGCACCAACTGCCTTCCTTTGAATCGCTGCCCAGAAGGAATCTGTGAGTGGCCTATCACTGTGTTTTTCGCTGTGGCAGGAGGGTAGGCCTCTCTGACACATGTGGTGTCCCTCTCTTTTGATGCATGTCAGTGATATCATAGGATGGTATTATGGTTCTGTGTTTATGGATTGGACTATTGTATTTATGGATTGTGGACTTTTTCAGACCAATGGTGTTTACCATTAATGATGAGTTTGAGTACCGAGAGGAAATTAAGAACCTGGTGGCGTGGTACGAAAACAATAAACTATCCCTCAACGTCAACAAAATGAAAGAATTGGTTGTTGACTTCAGAAGGAGTAGCGGACCGCAAGACCCCATCTACATCAGTGGTGTGCAGGTGGAACAGGTCAAAAGCTTTAAGTTCCTCGGAGTCAATAACACAAATGACCTGACTTGGTCTAACCAAGCAGAGTCCACTGCTAAGAAGGCCCACCAGTGCCTTTACTTCCTGAGAAAGCTGAAGAAATTTGGCCTGTCCCCTAAAACCCTCACAAATGTTTATAGATGCACCATAGAAAGCATTCTTCTAGGGTATCACGACCTGGTATGGAAGTTGTCCTGTCCAAGACCAGAAGAAACTGCAGAAGATCGTGAACACAGCCCAGCACATCACACAAACCCATCTTCCATCCTTGGACTCACTTTACACCGCACACTGTCGGAGCAGTGCTGCCAGGATAATCAAGGACACGACCTATCCAGTCAACACATTTTTTGTCCCTCTTCCCTCTGGGAGAAGGTTTAGGGGCTTGAAGACTCATATGGCCAGATTTGGAAACAGCTTCCTTCCAACTGTGATAAGACTGCTGAACGGATCCTGACCCTGATCTGGGCCCTACCTTCCAAATATCCAGACCTCGGTTTCTTTTTGTACTACCTTACTTTCCCTTTTCTATTTTTTATTATGATTTATAATTTAAATTTTAAAGTTTTTATTATATTTACTATTGATTTGTACTCCAGGGAGCGCGAAGCACAGAATCAGATATCGCTGTGATGATTGTATGCTCTAGTATCAATTGTTTGACGACAATCAAGTAAAACTAAAATAAACTACATTCTGTGCTTTTTTTCCACCCATTTCTTTTCCATTTTGTTGCAGAAGGGGAAGGTGTTTGGAGGTTGATGGTTTGTTAGTTCTTTTTTTCCAGGGAGGGGTTGTTTGGTGGTCGCTTTTCCTGTTCCATTTTGTTTGGGGGAAGGGGGTTTTGGGGGTTAATGGTTGTAATGCTATTCTTTTCTGTGTGGGAGTGGGGTGTTTGGGTTTGATATTTATCTCCAAACAACTTTTATGTTCTTTCGTTGTTCCAAGGCTACGTGGAGAAGACAAACTTCTGAGTTGTATATAGATTCAGATTCAGATTCAGATTCCGTTTATTGTCATTTAGAAACCACAATGTTCCTCCAGAATGATATCACAAAAGCATGTGACAAAACAGATTACACCAGAAAATCCACATAACGTTTGGCAATCCCCAATCAGAGTCAAGAGAGGCTGCTGCGTATTAATATCGCGCTACCGTCTTAGCGCGTTCCCCAAAAAGGAGCTCCAAATCCACCAGAAAAACAAGACCAAAAACTAAAGCTACAGGACCTGCTCAAAACAACATAGTTACAACAGTGCAAACAATAGCATAACTGATAAAAATCAGACCATGGGCACAGTAAAAATAGCCCAAAGATGTTAAAGGACTATAAGTTCAAAAGAAATCACCACAGTTTCCATAATTCCCCAGGGTCCCGACAGACTCAACATCCCACGCCAGCGGCAAAAGGGAGTACCCCCGCTATGGACTTCCACGGTGCCACTTGACCCAGCCTTGCAGACGCAGCACACACCGAAAGCGACCTGACCGCAGCGGACTCTGAGCCGACGACCATCCCCTCTGGCACAGCTTCTCCGAGCACCATCCTCTGCCGAGCATATTAAGACGGCCCCGCCAACGGCCATTAGCAATGTGACCCCGAGGACTGGGGGCCTGTTCTTCCCAGCAGAGTCCCGGACCTCACAGCAGCAGCAGCAACAAAGAAGGTCTTCCTGGAGATTTCCCAATGTTCCTCCATGCTCTCACATCCATTTTCAATTGATTATGATTGCACACGACACCCCACTTCACAAATAATAGATAATCAGCTCTGGAGTGGTCACTGCAAACTGTGTCGTGCTGCCATCTTGCATAACATATATAGATACATGTTTTGATAAAAAAATAAACCTTTCAACCTTTGAATAATATTTGTATATGGCAACACCCTTTTTCTATGTGATACTCAGTCTTTAGTTCATATCAAAAGACTTCCCTCAATACCATGCACTGGTCTTTTATGTGACACCTTATCGAATTCCTCTAGAAATCCAAATATGCTACTTTCAGCTGATCGTAATTTGGTATTAGACTGTGACAGCACATTGCAAATAAGCTGCTCCCTATGGATCTACTCGTTACTTATATTTTAATCATTCTACTCTTTTACATCTGAATTCTCAGCTGAATTCTGTCATTGCCTTTTCCTCGTACACTCAATGTACTGATGTGATGATATGATCAACAGAGAGGGCAAAGTTGTTCATTGCATCTCAGTACATGTGGCAATAATAAACCAATGTACTAATTTACTACAGGTTGCAAAACAAACAAAACCACACATGCTGAATCTAAAACGCAAATGCTGGAAGAACTCAGTAAGTCAAACAGCTTCTCTGGAACGAGATCAAAAAACAAATTGCTGGAGGAAATCAACATGCTGCCTGACCTGCTGAATTCTATCAACAATTTGTTTTTTTTTGCTCCAGATTAAAGTGTCTGCAGTTTCTCATACCTCAGCGGTGACAGAAATCAGTAAATGCTTTGGGTCATTGACACTTCATTGGAACTGGGAAGAAAGTGGAGAGATTATAGTCTCGAAAGCTGAGCTGGTGGGAGGAATGAAGTATAAGACGACAGTCGTTATGGAAGTAGGTTAAGGCAGATCAAGTGATGAGGAACATGGGAATTGAAGATTAGCCTGGTATTTTAAAGGAACAGTGTGAGAAGAAACATAAACATGATATTGGAAAATGATAAGCATGATTTATCTGAAGTTGGAAAATACAGTGTTCAGTCCAGAAGGTTGCAGATTTCCAAGATGGAAGATGACATGTTCTTCTGGTTTATGAAATGGAAATTACAATGGACATTTACAAAATGGAGAAGATAACAGCAGCTGTTAATCATAAACTGGAACAATTTGATTCATACTGGGAAAAATGGTTTAACTACATAATGCCTCATAGGCCTGATTTTATTCTCACAAAACAATGAATCTGTTGTTAAAAAAAAAATCACTCCCTACTTGTACATAGTTCCTTCCTTTTGCTTGTTTTTTTTTTCTTTCCACCTTTTTCTATAAGTGTATACCCCAGATAAATACTTTGTGGAGATTTTGAGATATATATGTACAATGTCTGAAATATATCTTATGGAAATGTTTGTTTGATGATCTTCAATAAAAAAATAAATCACAAAAAAAAGAATTAAATTGTGGTGTCACAAGAAATGCAATCACCCCTGCAATTTGTTGGTAGGGTGGAGTGTAAGTGCTCTACTGATAGGTTTCTCTCCTTTGACTTTACTTCTCACATCCTCAAAGAACTCCAGCAAATTTGTTGAACATTATTTTCCTTTCATGAAACCATGGTGAATTTGTTGGAATACATTAAGCTTTTCTAAATGACTAGTCATTTCTATTTTGATCTTAGATTCAAGCATCTGACAAATGTTAAACTAACAGGCCAATAGTTGGTACCTTCTTGTATTCCATATTTCTTTAGCAAAGGTGTCATTATTTTCCAGTCTGCTGGTACCTTCCTGGAACTCACTGAATTTTGAAAATCTTCAACTTCGGAGTCCACAACCTCTCAGTGTCTTCCTTTAAAACTCTCTGTTGGGTCCAAGTGACTGTCTGCCTGTAGACAGTTTGCTTTTTCAATGCTTTGTTCCTCACAATAGGGATTGTTATAAGTTCTACCTCATGTTGGAAATTAGCTCATCTGTAATAATAGGATATTTGCAAAATCCTTCTCCATGACCAAAGATGTAAAGTATTGATTTAACTTAACAGACATTCCCATCATTAAATTCCCTCTCACACTCTCTAGCTGTTCTATGTTTATCCTTGCTAACCTCTTCCATTTTATGATTTTATAGAAGTTTTTGCTGCTTGTTTGATATTGCTTGCCTACTTACTTTCATAGTATATTTTCTCTCCCTTTATTAACGTTGCAATCCATTTCTACCAGTTCTTGCTATTTACCCAGTCCTCTGGTCTACCACAAGCACACTAACCCTTGTACTTCCTCTGCTCTAAATCTTTGATTCAATATTTTCTTGGCCTCCTTTATTAAGTACAGATATTTTCTCTTGTTCATTGATTCCCTTTCTCAGACTGAGATAAATCTCTGCTACATAATATGAAATATCTTAAATATCTATCACTACTCATCTACTGATCTTCCTCTAGCTTACTTTCCCACATCAACACATCATCCATACATCTGTAATTGTCCTTATTTGAGTTGAGAACACTGGTTTTAGTCCAAGGTGTTTATACTCAAATTATATTGAAATTTTACCACCTTATGATTACTACTTTTTAGAGGATCCTTAAGCACTATGTCTCTTATTAATCCTGCCTCAGTAGACATGACCAAATCTAAAGTAATCTATTCCAGTGCAAGGTCTATGACATACTACTGTAAAAAAGCAATCCCTGATACAGTGTACAAATTCTTATTCTACTTTCATTTTGTCAGTTTGATATGCAGATCATCACTCTTGATAATTGCAGTGCCCTTCTTGCAGGTCTTGATACCATTTATGCTTTGTCTTGTGGAAACAGAACATTTTGAGACTGTTGACTACTCTCATCCATATCTTTTTCACCATTCTGGAAAGATATAATAATAACAGTGTTGGCGTGGTAGGAGATTTTAATTTCCCCAATATTGATTGGCATCTCCCTAGAGCAAGGGGTTCAAATGGAGTGGACTTTGTTAGGTGTGTTCAGGAAGGCTTCCTGACACAATATGTGGATAAGGCTACAAGAGGAGAGGCTGTACTTGATCTGGTATTGGGAAATTAACCTGGTCAGGTGTCAGATCTCTCAGTTGGAGAGCATCATGGAGATAGTGATCACAATTCTATCTCATCTACCACAGTATTGGAGAGGGATAGGAACAGTAAGTTAGGAAAGTGTTTAATTGGAGTAAGGGTGAATTTGAAGATATCAGGCAGGAACTTGGAAGCATAAATTGGGAACAGATGTTCTCAGGGAAATGTACAGCAGAAATGAGCCAAATGTTCAAAGGATATTTGCATAGATACATTCCAATGAAACAGGGAAAGGATGGTACTGTATAGGAACCATGGTGTGCAAAAGCTGTTGAAAATCTAGTCAAGAAAAAGAGAAAAGATAACGAAAGGTTCAAAAAACTAGGTTATGATAGAGATGTGGAAGAATATAAGGTGAAGAAGGAAATTGCTGTGCCTCTGGCAATGATCTTTGCATCATCAGTGGGGACAGAGGAGGTTCTGGAGGATTGGAAGGTTGAATATGTTGTTCCCTTATTCACAAAAGGGAGTGGAGATAGCCCAGGAAATTATAGACCAGTGAGTCTTACCTCAGCAGTTGGTAAGTTGATGGAAAAGATTCTGAGAGGCAGAATTTATAAACATTTGGAGATTAGGAATAGTCAGTATGGCTTTGTCAAAGGCAGGTTGTGCCTTAAGAGTCTAATTGAATTTTTTGAGGTTGCGACTGAAAACATTGATGAAGGAAAAGCAGTAGATGTAGTGTATATGGATTTCAGCAAGGCGTTTGATAAGGTTCCCCATGCAAGGCTTATTGAGAAAGTGAGGAGGCTTGAGATCCAAGGGGACCTTGCTTTGTGGATCCAGAACTGGCTTGCCCACAGAAGGCAAAGAGTGGTTGTATTTGGGTCATATTCTGCATGGAGGTCAGTCACCAGTAGTGTGACTCAGGGCTCTGTTCTGGGACCCTTACTCCATGATTTTTATAAATGATCTGGATGAGGAAGTGGAGGGATGGGTTAGTAAATTTGCTGATGACACAAAAGTTGGAAGTGTTGTGAATAGTGTGCAGGGCTGTGGGACATCGATAGGATGTCGAACTGGGCTGAGAAGTGGCAGATGGAGTTCAACCCAAGTAAGTGTGAGGTGGTTCATTTTGGTAGGTCAAATATGATGGCAGAAGATAGTATTAATTCTAAGACTCTTAGCAGTGTGGAAGATCAGAGGGATCTTGGGGTACGAGACCAATCTTCTAAGACTCTTAGCAGTGTGGAAGATCAGAGGGATCTTGGGGTACGAGACCAATCTTCTGCGCAGGTTGTCTCTGCGGTTAAGAAGGCATATGGTGAACTGGCCTTCATCAACCATGGGATTGAGTTTAAGAGCTGAGAGGTAATGTTACAGCTATACTGGACCCTGGTCAGACCCCACTTGGAGTATTGTGTTCAGTTCTGGTCACCTCACTACAGGAAGGATGTGGAAACTACTAGAAGGGTGCAGAGGAGATTTACAAGGATGTTGCCTGGATTGGGGAACATGCCTTATGAGAATAGGTTGAGTGAACTCGGCCTTTTCTCCTTGGAGTGGTGGACGATGAAAGGTGACCTGATAGAGGTGTATAAGATGATGAGAGGCATTGATCGTGCAGATAGTCAGACGATTTTTCCTAGGGCTGAAATGGCTAACAGAAGAGGGAACAGTTTTAAGGTGCTTAGAAGTAGGTACAGACCAGATGCCAGGGGTACATTTTTTTACACAGAGAGTGGTGAGTGCATGGAATGGGCGGCTGGCGATGGTGGTGGAGGCGGATATGAAAAGATCTTTCAAGAGCCTCCTAGATAGGTACATGGAGCATAGAAAAGTAGAGGACTATGGGTAACCCCAGCTAATTTCTAAAGTAAGTACATGTTCGGCATAGTATTGTGGGCTGAAGGGCCTGTATTTTGCTGTAGGTTTTCCTCATTTCTATGTTTCTATTATTCATTATTTTCATATAAATCAAAATTCAACATCACAAATCACTGCTTAGAGTCATAGAGCACTGCAGCACAGAATCAGACCAGGCAGCCCATGGAAGTTGTGCCAAACTATTGTTTCTACATCTCTTCTCACCAACACACCAATATCTTCCTTTAGCAACCAGCCTTCTATTCAGATTGCCCATTTTTATGGAAAAGCTAATAATCTGGATTTAAAGATTCCTGTCTTGGTCATCTTTCAATGACATCTCTGTAATAACTCTTAATTCTAACTTACTTATTTCTCTATGTGCTCACAACTCATCTTTTTTGTTACAAATGCTATATGAATTCAGGTAAAGGGTATTAAGCCTAACCATTTTGCAAATGTAACTTACTCTTGTTCTGATTTCTACTGAGTTATTTTTCAGATAATTGCTACCTTTCCCTGCTACACTTTGATTTTCATTCAACACTTCACCATCTGAGGCAACTGCATTCTCATTTACTTTTGATTCATCAAACTTCCAATCACTACAACCTTCCCACTACTAATTAGTTTATGTGACTCACTGGGACACTGCTCTCAATATGGTTCAATGTAGCCGATTCCAGCTCTCTCTTCCCACAGAGCTCAGTGAATCAGAACCATTCCTCCCACATGAATCTTCACATCACTGATTTACTTCTCTTATTTTATTTATCCTCTGTCAACCTGCCCTTATTACGTTCGTTGTTTTGATTTTCATTTTAGCCCTGACTTACTCAGCAGGACCTCCTTTATAGTTCAGCCTGTTAGCAGTGATCACAAAGACCAAAAGCCTGATTTATGTATTTCTCACTCAATACTCTCTTCAGCCAGAAGAAATAGCTTTTAATCTAGTGCATGGTAGACCACACCACCTTGGGAGTCTCTGCCTTGGTTTCAGAGAGCATTTTCATTGTCCCACTTGAAATCCTACCCCTATACATTCCCATCCCATGCTATAGAGTTCTGGGCTATTTGCATACCCTCCTTGCATTATTGTGTGTGTGTGTATAATAAAGCACTTCAGTTCCCATTGTGCAATGTGGGTGGTTCACCCAGAGCCAAAAGCTTCGATGATGAGCTGGTCGCACACGCTCAGTTCTGAGCAACGTTCGGCAATAAAATGTTCGAGCTTTAAGCCCACACCAAGTTTATCTTTGTTAAGAACAA
This sequence comes from Hypanus sabinus, assembly GCF_030144855.1. Lineage (NCBI taxonomy): Eukaryota > Metazoa > Chordata > Chondrichthyes > Myliobatiformes > Dasyatidae > Hypanus > Hypanus sabinus. The sequence continues at coordinate 39,535,739 of NC_082719.1, read as the reverse complement.
ACAGAACATGATGTCAGAAGTCAGTGTGAGGTCCAAGCACGGGGAATAAATGAATACCATGTGCGACTGAGAAAGAGATGTTAGATTCCGATGGAGAGAAGCTGCTGGCCAGAGAGCTCATTGTGTCCCGGAATTCACCAAGAAATTCAGTTGAGGGGATGAAAGTACCCATCATGGGTAAGCTAAGCCCTCCTACACCAAAACGGTTTACCGGTGATCAAACAGATAACAGCAAATGCTTCAAACTGTGATTCAATATATATTTAGCAGCTAGCTGAGTGGGAGGGGTTAATGAAAAATTGAAAGCATCTTCTTTTTCTGCACATATTTAGTGAAAATGCTTTGGACATCTATAACAGCTTTTAAATTGATGAGACAGCTTTTATGTTGGGCACTCTGATGACAAAATTTGACGAGCCTTTTGTTCCAAGTAAAAACATCACGTTTGATAGATATAAGTTTTTTTCCTGTGACCAGAAGCAAGGAGTTAGCTTTGATCAATACTTAGTCATGCTTAACACACTGTCCTGTGGATTTGGAGATTTGAGAGACTTACTAGTTAGAGAAAGAACAGTTTGTGGAAACCCAAATAACGGGCTGAGAGAAGGATTACTGTGTGAAAACGTTTGATGCTGGGAAAGGCTGTGGATATGCGTAGGGCAGTGGGGATCACATGAGCATGAGCTAAGGAGCTGCATGGGGTAGACACAGCAGCGTATGCTGTGAAAACAGAGGAGCAGAGCACAAGGCATTTCCCAAAGCAATACCAAAGCAGAGGAAGGCTGAAACAGCAAATGCAGCAAATATGAAGGTAGGCACATTCCAAAGACAAGACCTGCTTATGTAAAACTCTGCAATAATTGTGGAAAGAGGATTCACTTTGTAAAGTCCTGCAAAGTGAAAGGTGCACACGGTTGATGAGGAAAGGGAGGAAGTTTTTGTGGATTCTTTGCAGACTGCTGGTGATGGTAAAACAGAATGGATCATTCCAATGATTGTGAATGAGACAGTAATTCCATTCAAGCTTGACACCAGAGCCCAGAAGAATCCATTATCCATGGTTGATTTCAGGACTCTCAAAGTAAAGAGCAAAGTTTACCCAGTTAAGTTAAAAGTGACATGCCTTACTGGAGAAAACATTCCAGTAAAAGGGGGCTGAATGGTGATCTTTTAGTACAAGAAACAACACCTAAGGCACGGCAACTGATTGTGGAAAAGTGAGTACAGCCAACATTAGGTCTGAGTGAAAAGCTCAACCTAGTGAAAGGAGTTTCGATGATGACTTCAAAGATCAAAGATAAACACACTTCACTCATGGAAGAGTATGCAGATTTCTTTGAAATCCTTAACTACCTAGCTAAGTTTATCTCTCAACTGTCAACTGCGTCAGAACCACTTGTGTCTTTTAGCAGCACAACGGGTGGATTTGGTCTCACGCGCAAGAAGAGTGTTTCCAGATCCTGGAAACAGTTCTAACTGAAGATTCTATGTTGAAGTTTTACAATCCGGAAATATGTATCAGGTTGTCGGCTGATGCATCACAAACAGAAACAGTATCATGACAAGACTGCAAAAAGCCTACCAGTCCTGAAGCCTGAAGATAAAGTGCACATCCAGGATCACAATTCAGGCACAAGGTCCATTCAAGGATATGTGCAAGAGGAAGTTGCTCCACGTTCCTCCCGGATCCAGTACAGCAAGAAACACCTCTGAGAAGGAACCACGTGAATCCATGACCACAAGCTCCCACCCATAGCTGTGTCATATCACTTGTCAGTACAACAAAGGGGCCAGCTGATATAAAAAATGAACTTGTTGGTCAGAATTCTCAGAGAGATTCAAATATTAAAACACCAAAATACAAGGAATACACCCATGGAAACAAATAGCAGACCTGACAGGATTATGAAACTACCTCAGAGACCGCCTGAAAGTTATTGAGTTAAAAGGCAGCCAGCTACAAAATGTAGACTATTGCTTCTTGCAGCTTTATGAGGAAATCATTTTGTGTTTGTTTTTCTTCAAAGGGGGAAGATGTATTATAAGTATATATAATAAAGTACTTCCATTCCCAGTGGGCGATGCAGGCGGTTCACCTGGAGCTGGAAGCTCCGATAGTGAGCTGGTCACATGTGCTTAGTGTTGAGGAATAAAGTTATCTAGCATTAAATGCACACAATGTTTGTTTTTATTAAGAAAGAACATAACACCTCTTGCAATCCAAATCCAAGCAGAAACAGGAACAATGTAGCCATTAGAGAAGAGGAAGGGCTGACACTCCTCCAGACCCACCCTTTAGATCTTACTACCTGCAACTTTTGTAACTACATCCTATTTCTGAGCAATGATCGAATATAAGGTCATCAGTCTAATGGATATGACTTACTGCAGAGCATATTGTTCATGTCAATTTCCCCCTTCCCTATTGTGTCTGAAGCTCAGATTTCAGCTCATCATCTTTGAACTGAAGTTCCTTAAATAGCCTCATTGGCAATAGATATGGTCACTCTGAGCCATAATGAGGTCCAGTCCAGTACTGTCCCACATGTTGCACCCCACTACAGGAAACAGATTCTGACCATCTTCCTTTCTTGATTATATGCCTCTTGTAACTTTATGTACCTCTAACATATATATTTGTTATTAAAATAGCATTGAATTTAAATAAGGAAATTACTTAGCCATCTAATTTAGTTGCTCTGTAAAACATGATGCATCATTATATGAATGCAGTTCTCTCAGATGATTCAGGATCCTGTCTTCACCATGCAGAGATGCTAAGTTCACCTTAAAAAATAACAGGTAATTCAACCTGTCATCACTAGCCATTTGTCACCAGTGATTGGGGAAAGTAATTACCACAATGCAATATTATAAAGGAGAAAGTTTTAATTATAAAGGTACCATTACCAAATATACTCTGAATACTATTCTGAAAGATATTCTATCAGTGGCTCTAAAATAGGCTTCTCCAGGTCTGTATTTTGATGTATGAAATATAGTGCTCAACCTGAATAAATATTCTGCTCCTACTTTCATTGCTGTAAACTAATGCATATTTTGAGTACAAATTTGCTCAACAATTAATATTTTCCTTTTAATTCACTTCATGCATTGTTCTCATGCTTTTGGGGTGTCATTTTGCATAATCTTGAGGATATGGTAGAATGAGATCTTTGCTGACTGAGCAAGATGGAAGCACTCTCCTTCTTAAACACAAGGACAAAAGTCAATATGAATTAAAATAGCTATCAGTTGTTGAGCAAATTTATGCACAAAATATGTATTGCCTTTGAACAGAAAAATAATGGTGGATTAGTGTTGCATGAGAAGAAAACTGTAGGGCTGTGTCAAATATCTCATAAGCATCTATGTGAGGTTTTATTAATTTAGTTTGTAAATTACTCTAGATGCCAAATCATGCAAAGGCTAAAACAACCTATTTTCTTCCCCTGAGGTATTGGGACAGTTCTATGTTGCCCCTTGGGGTGTCTTAAACTATAGAAGCAACCCAACAATGTTCTGAACCAGACTGAATCCCATATCTGCTCCCACAGCAGCTGGATTAGGCCCAAGCATCATCCTAGTTCATCACACCAATGGGGCAAAAATACAGATCACACATCAGTTCATAGCCTCGGGACTGCAGCAAAATGAACATTGATGGGAGAGCGATCAAATTCAGCCCAACTTGAGCTTCCAGACTAACTGTGCCAGAGTTTAAATTGTTCAAGCACCAACTAGTGCCTCGCTCTAGGAGCTGGACCCCAGTGCCATGATATGCTTGGGGTAATATAATGCTTGATATAATGAGATATGGAAGTTATGTTGGAGATCATAAAATCCAACATGAACTCAGAAATTTAAATGATTTTGCCTTTTTTGTGACAAGAGGTGTTGGTATCATGGCTGGAGAAGGAGTGAGAGATTTGGAGTGGAGTCGATGCGGAAGATTTCCACCCAGCCTGAAGGAATTCTTGATTTCACCAGATCAGTTCGGCACTTGGAGCAATCCTACCTTGCACCCGGGTTAGGTGAACGGGCATCGAAACTCTTCCGCATCGACTCCACTCCAAATCTCTCACTCCTTCTCCAGGCATGATACCAACTCCTCTTGTCACAAAAAAGGCAAAATCATTTAAATTTCCGAGTTCATGTTGGATTTTATGATCTCCAATATAACTTCCATATCTTATTATATCAAGACTTGTATCACAAACATCTGATGCTGAATGTCTTTTGATACTCTGATGACTTTGGTATTCGGATAAATGGAGTATGCATTCATTATGGACTTCTACTTGCTACATATTCTGGCCCTGACCTTGTAAGGACAATTTGATAGTATCTGAAATAATGTGCTAAATCACATTCATTTAATTTATTGGCATCTGTAGTTATTATCCTGTGAAACTGTGACACCAGTGCCAACTTCTGTGTGAATCACCTTGAAGATGGCCAGTATTTCTTTATTGAATAAATGGCTTGTGCTTCTCACATGTGGTGACTCTGGATTCTCATTGGATTAGAATTTCATCAGAACCTCAAACTGGCATCTTGGAAGTTACATCTGTTGTTGTTTAGAAATAACTGTATTTTTAAATACCAACTGATGCTACTTATCGCTAGAGAGAATGGCTAGCTAGCATGAAGGAAACAAGAGAACATTTGTTTGCAGGCAAAGAATTGTAACTGCATAAAGGGCACATCATGATGGAAAGTAAACAAATGCATTCTGCGTCATACCAAGGGGAGGTTAATTGGAAACTACAAAACAATAAAACGGAGGATTGAAGCTTTATTTTTAATTTTTAATGAGACATGATGTACTTTCTGGCAGTTTAACTCAAAGTATATCAAAGTATTCATTTGAATTACTTTTGGACACATATTGAGAAAGCAGGTGACTAGTCTGAGAGCAGCATACTGAACACGCAGGCAATTTTAATCAATAATCCTCTGAAACATTCTCCTGAATGGCTTTATGAACACACTTGTGCTAATCATTCAAAGGATGACTTCAGATAATTGCCCTTTAAAATTACATAGAATTGGGCTATGGACAAGACCTTGGTAAAGGTTAATTGCTCTCCACTGATAACTCTGCTAATACCCATCCTACCTCACACACCAACTCTAGTTTGTGATAGAAGGGCGGAAGAAGTATGTGCATTAAACTTTCCAATGAACTTCCACAAATATCTGTAACTACGGGATTAGTTGGTATAAATGAGTACAACATATTTGCTGAAAATTTGTAATCGAACAAAATAAAATGAGTAACACATGCAAAATATGGAGCTCAGTAAGTCAAGTAGCCCTTATGGAGGGGAAAACACCATTGACATTTTGGTCTGAGACCCTTCAGCAGGACTGTAAAGGAAGGGGGGAAAATCAGAATAAGAAGGGAGGGGAAAAGACAACCAGCTAGCAGGTGGTAGGTGAGACCAGGAAGGTGGATGTTGGGTGGGTGGGGGAGGGAAGAATGAAGTAAGCAGCTGGGAGAGATAGGAGAATGGGGTAAAGGCCTAAGTATGATAGAATCTGATTAGGGGAAGAGAGGATTATGGAAGATGGGGAAATAGGAGGGGTAATCAGAGGAGGTAATGGGCAGGTAAGAAGAAAAGAGTGAGAGGATAACCAGAATGGAGAATGGAAAAAGAGAGAAGGAGGAAGGGAGAAGAAATTACCGGAAGTTGGAGAAATTGGTATTCATGCTATTAGGATGGAGACTACCCAGATGGAGTGTCAGGTATTGCTCCTGCAACCTGAGTTTGGCTTCATCATGGCAGTAGAGGAAGCCATTGACAGACTTGTTAGAATGGAAAGTCCAATTGAAAGGACACGTCTGTGTATATTCTCCTCTGCTGGCATGAATCTGCAGAGTTTCTTATGCTTAAAATAAAATAAATACTACATAAAATCAGATTGTGATCGGATTTTAAAGAATTTACAGCAGAAGGGCAGGTCCATTTGCCCATTTCAGCGTTTTCTTTGTTGTTGTTCCTCATAATCTATCCCTGATATTCTCTTTTAATCTACAAGCCCATTCTTCTCTTCAATCCTCCTTCCATGCTTATTCAGTTTCCCCTACTTTGTTCATGCACTCCACAATATGTGAAATCTGAATTCAGCTAAATGCAGATATAAAGAGACTGAAGTTAAAAAAAAAGGTATTTCAGATGAACTTATCTCGGTCTAATAATATACAATTACAGAAGTTGTGGAAATGACAATATGAATATCTATAGTTGTTCATTCTTATCAACTACAATAATAGAATGAAGAAAAGTCTGAGACAACAATCCAATAAATATTTATGCTGTATTTCTTCTATAGGTCTGCAATCCAAAGACTCCTTGCTAATTCAGTGTCCAGTGTATATATTTTAGTGCTTGGAGTATTGGAATATGAATCACTATAATTGACTGCCAGCACTTAAGGGAGAAACCAGATAAATTCATAAAGGGGAAAGTAAGAAAAGGACAGAAGGTTATTCTTATGAGATATAATTAAGTAATAAGGGAGAACTCAGGTGGAGCATGAATTTCTAAAAGGCCTATCTCCATGCTGGTGATTCTATTTAAATCATAGAGTTACACAGGAAGGAAACAGACCTCTCCACCCACCTTGACCATGTTAACTATCAAGCACCCAATTACAAGAAGCACACACTAATCTTATTTACTTTCCCCGTATACCTATCAGTTCCCTCAAATTATGCCTGTCACCTGTATACTGAAACCAGTTAATGCAACAACACAATGTAAAAGGAAGCCAGAGCACCATCAGGTTGTAGGGAACATTTTCAAACTCCAGACACACAGCACGAGAAGTCAGAATTGCATTCAGGTTGCTGAAGCTACAAGGGAGCATCTCCACAAGCTCCACAACTGTGCCGCTATGAAGTTTTACATAACAAAAATATACTGACAGAAGCAGTGGAAGGGGAAATTTTAATCACGGTATTCACAAGAAAGCAATGCCTGTGCCAGAAAGAAAAGAAGTTGTAGGGACACAGGAAGAAAACTGGTGAGTGGAACTTATGAAATGCTTTTGCATAGATTCAATGTACGTTTCATAGGTTGCATGGCCTCCTGTCCTGTAACTTTACAGTGATTCTGTTTGCATTGTGAGCAGAAACTGAAGTACAAAAATGTGTAGAGTAGCAAGTGCTTTTTCTTTACTCATGTACTTTTGTACCATTTGTTTGACTGTCTGGTTCAAGTTCATTGCAAGATCCAAGTCTGTCTTCCATCAAAGATACAGTAAGCAAGCCGAGCACCCAAGGAAGTACACTTACCTCTCAATCTCTCAAAGTGCATAATAAGATTCTTGTTTTTTTTACCTTATAACTCCATCATCAGAATCAATGACATTTCATTCTTTGCATAAGAAAACAAAAAATAAAATTAAAAAACAGTTTTTGCATCCAATCAGAGATGTTTAATCCTGTATGTGTTCAGTATATGGAGGTTCTGTGAGTTGTAGATCATGAATCTGAAAACTTTGACAGCTACTTCTACAAAAAAAAAATTACCATTAGGATGAACAGTTTAAAGTAACCATAGTTGAGGTGTATATCTGACAATGGATGCATTTTTAAATGTTTATACATGCACATTCATATTCAGATCCTGCTTGGAAAAGAAGGACTGTCCATTGTAACAATGTAATAGTGTCACAGACATGTAGTCTGTGGAGTCTGCTGTGAAAGATTAAAGCCATCTCACAGACGTGATTCAGATGATGAGAATGGTGCTTCCCATTCTGCATCACTGAAGAACAATGTTGGTTAATGTTGACAATTCTTCTGGCATCTTACATGTGAAAGATATATTCTTTAAAAATTTTGCACAGAAATGGGATGCTGCTTTCATTCAATGCCACTAGAAATTTTTAAAAGCAGGAAGTTTGAGAAACGAGATTGAAAATGAGTGAGATAGTTGGCAAGTGCATTACTAAACTGGAGAACTTACATGAAAAATAGAACAGTACGGCACAGTACAGATCCTACTGCCTATGATGCTCTACAGACCCTCTAACCTAATACAAGATCAATCTGATGCTTTTCTCCCAATTAGATCTCCAATTTTCTTTTATTCATGTTAAAAGTCTCTTATTTGTCCCTAATGTATCTGCCTCTACTACCACCTCAGTCAGTGTATTCCATGCACTTAACTGTGTAAAATAAAAACCTCCGACATCCCCCTGTGCTTCCCTTTGATCATCTAAAATTATACCTCCTCGTAACAGTCCATGCTATGCTGGTGAAAAGGCGCTGGCTCACCACTCTATCTATGCTTCATTTCATCTTATACACCTCTATCAAGATACCTGTCTTCCTCCTTTGGTCCAGGTAGAAGAGTCATAGATCACTCAACTGTTCCTCAAAAAAATCTGTTCTCTAATGTCAGCAATATCTTGGTAAATACCTCTCTAAAACATCCACATCATTCCTATAATGAGATGACTGGAACTGAACACAAAACTCTAAGTTTAGTCTAACCAGGATTTTATACAGCTACAATTTTGCCTCATTGTTCCTGAAATCATTCTTTGGGTCTATGGATGTGGATCCCACGATCCCTCTGATCCTCCAAATTGCTAAGTATCCTGCCATTAACCCCACATTCTGCCTTCAATTTTGACCTTCCAAAATGTAACACTTCATATTATTCTGGATTTAACTCTATCTGCCAGTTCTCAACCAAGCTTCTTGTTCTATCAATGTTTCATCTTGAGCTACAATAACTTCCAACACTATCCACAATGCCACCAACCACTTTAAAACTTATAAACCCATCCTGCCATGTCATCTGAATTGATCTATAAGATTCACAAAGAACAGGGGGATCCCAAAAAGGATCCCCGTGGAACACCACCAGTCACAGACCTTCCGCAGAATATCACCAATCTACAACTACAGTCCGCCTTCTGTGAGCAAGCCAGTTCTGAATCCTCTCAACCAGGTTTCCCTGAACCCAAAGTCAGTTGATATTCTGAAAGTTCCTACCATGGGGAAGCTTGTCAAACTCCTTACTAAAATCCAGGAGCCAGGAATACTTGTCTACTTAGTTCTTCTTTTAATGAAGAACTCACATATGACATGGTGGCGTAATGACAACTGCATCGGCGCTGCCTCCTGCACACACGCTGAGCTCGTCGACTTCATTAACTTTGCCTCCAGCTTTCATCCCGCCCTCAAATTCACCTGGTCTATTTCCAACATCTCCCTTCCCTTTCTAGGTCTTTCTGTTTCTATCTCTGGAGACAGCCTATCCACCAATGTCTACTACAAACCTACAGACTCCCACAGCTACCTAGACTATTCCTCCTCCCACCCTGTCTCCTGCAAAAATGCAATCCCTTTCTCTCAATTCCTCTGCTTCTGCTGCATCTGCTCTCAGGATGAGGCCTTTCATTCTAGGACAAAGGAGATGTCTTCCTTTTTTAAGGAAAGGGGCTTTCCTTTGTCCACTATCAACTCCATCGCATCTCCCATATTTCACACACCTCTGCCCTTACCCCTTCCCCCCGCCAGCCCACCAGGGATAGAGTCCCCCTGGCCCTTACCTATCACCCTACCAGCCTACAGATCCAACGTATAATCCTCCACAACTTCCGCTACCTCCCACGGGATCCCACCACCAGCCACATCTTCCCCTCCCCCCCACTCTCAGCTTTCCACAGGGATTGCTCCCTACACGACTCCCTTGTCCATTCATCCCCCCCATCCCTCCCCACCAACCTCCCTCCAGGCACTTATCCCTGCAAATGGAAGAAGTGCTACACCTGCCCCCACACTTCTTCCCTCACCACCATCCCAGGCCCCAGACAGTCCTTTCAGGTGAGGCACCACTTCACCTGTGAGTCAACTGGAGTGATGTACTGTATCCGGTGCTCCTGATGTGGCCATTTATACATTGGGGAGACCTGCCGCAGACTGGGAGACCGTTTCGCCGAACACTGGCACTCAGTCCTCCAGCAGTGGCGGGGTCTCCCTGTGGCCACACACTTCAATTCCACAGACCACTCCCTCTCTGACATGTCTGTCCACAACCTCCTCTACCATCAAGATGAGGCCACATGCAGGTCGATGGAGCAATACCTTATCTCCCGCCTAGGCAGCCTCCTACCTGCCGGCATGAACATTCAACTCACTGACCTCTATTGATACCCCTGCCGCCCCCTTACCCCATCCCTATCTATAATTTTAGTCTGGGTCTCTTTCTCTCTCTTTTTCCCCCTCACTACAATCTCCCCCCAGCCCTACCTTTCTTTCTCTTTTATTTCCCATAATTCTCCACCTTCTCCTAGCCCATTTCCTTTCAGCCTATCACTTCCCAGCTCTCTACTTCATCCCTCCCCCAACTTCTTATTCCTCCTCGACCATCCCATGTTACTTCACTCCTGATGAAGGGTTTTGGCCCGAAACGTCGTCACTACCTCCTTCCATAGATGCTGAATGGCCTGCTGAGTTCTGCCAGCATTTTGTGTTTTTGAGCCAATGCTTTCCTTTTGACCATGCCTAGCTGACTAACACGTGACTGACAAGTTCCTCCAAAACTTTAGCTCTTAGCTCAAACTCTACAACAACTCCTAATCCCCACATAAGGCAAATCCCATCAAGAACAAGTTCATCTTGGCACCGGTAAAAATAGAAAACTGGAATTTCTGCTGCATACCAGTCATTCTGGGTTGCCATATGTACCCGAGACATTGTGGGATCTTCTCTGGTTTCTTCTTGGATCATCTCTGTCGTAACAGAGAGATATTTGATTTACATCAGAAAGGAGAGTACATTTTTGAGATATTTCCTTTCCCAAATGTAAATGGGACAATCCATCAGCATTTCCATGATTAGTTGTCCTCTTCAATTTGATCTTGTAATTGTATCCAGGAAGAAACAAAGCCCATCTCTGCATTCATGCTGCTGCTGTTAGTGGAACACTCTTCTATAGAGTGAAAATGGACACAAGTGGTTCATGATCAGTAATGAGGGTAAACTGTCTCCCATACAGGTACTGGTAGAAAAGCTTTATGCCCCAAATCAGACTCAAGGACTCTCTGTCATCTGTGTGCAATTTTTATTTGCAATGGTAAGGAAATGTGATGCAAAGGCTATGGGACCTGCACTTCCATCACTCATAACATGTGACATGACAGCACCTATACCATATGGCTAGGCATCACGAGCAAGCTTTACTGGAAGATATAGGTCATTTTCTTTGCCATTTCGAAAGCCACCTTACACTGCTTTGTCCAGTCCCGATTTGTAGTAAGGAGTATAAGGCATGGAGCACAACAGCTAGGTTTGGCAAGAACCTTTTATAGTTATTCACAAATCCCAAAAAGGACCACAAATGTGACACGTCCTTTGACCTTAGGGCGTTCTCCAATGCTTGAATTTTTTCAGCACACTTGTATAATCCTTGCGCTGTCAATGGTGTGAGAACAGGAAGTGATGCTTTGTTTAAAGAATTCATGCTTATTACCTAGTGTTCTAAACCTATGATCTTATAATCTTTTTAACATGGTCCTGAGGTTTTGGAGATGTTCTTTATCATCTTTACTGGTAACAATGATGAAATCCAGGTAACACTAAGACTACATCCACGCTAGACCGGATAAATCTGTAACCGAAGCATTTTCTCTTCATTTTGACCCTTCATTCACACTGAAACGATGTTTTCCTCCCCCAAAAACGGAGCTTTCCTAAAACGCTCTCCAGAGTGTGTTAATTTGAAAATGCCGATTGGGCGGTGTAGTGTGTACTGGGCAACCAAACCTTTTAAAAAATGCTGTCATGACGTGCGGGAGCAGATGGCAATGGCAAGCAGCCTTTCATTGTTTCCTTGAATGCAACCTCCAACATCACAACAACAATGGTGGATGGCTTCAGGAGACTGTCCCTGAGCAAAATGTTACTGCAGCTTTGCAGTGTGACAGAGAATTTCAACTCCCACACAACCTAACAATTTCAGAACAGAAGGCAATGAGACTGAAGCCAGTAGAGTTAGAAATGTACTCACCAAATACTTTGCCCCATAACTTACTGAATAAATATGTATACTCACTTTGCCCTGTTTTCTGTCCTTGCTTGAATGAAGGTGGTTTACCTATTTATGCAAGTACTTCTCTGACAATAGATGTGTAACAGCCTAATGTAACATTGTATGGAAATACAAGATAACAATGATGCAGACATGTTTTATACATTTAACAATGTGCTTTATTAATGTATTGCTTGTGCAAACATTCAATAGATGCAACTGTCACTACTTCCAAAATGTTATTTTTAAGTACAGTCGACCCTCCTTACCCGCAAATTCTACATCCGCGAATTCAACCAACTGCGAATCGCAAAAATCCGGAAGTGTTCTTCCAGCACTTGCTGTTCGAGCATGTACAGACCTTTTTTCTTGTCATTATTTCCCAAACAGTGCAGTATAACAACTATTTTAGATAGCATTTACATTGTATTAGGTATTATAAGTAATCTAGAGATGATTTAAAGTATACGGGAGGATGTGTGTGGGTTATCGGGGATTGGGGTGAAAAAAAAATTGGAAGTTCTCTTACTAAGTAAGTCGGAACAGCTACATCTGATATTATTTAGTGCCAGTTAGTCAAATATTTGCATTCGCGTAAAGTATATATTTTATCTTTCTATGCATATAAAACACTTAAGAAGGTATGTTTCAGCACTGGGCTCGTGAAGTTCCCGAGTTCGATCTAGAGACAGACCACATTGGAGTGCGCTCTCCACCATGCCGGGTTGATGTGGAGGATCAAAAACCCAAAACCCCAAAACCCAATAATTAAACCACTGCATTGCTTGGTAATAGTTGTAGCTTTGATTGGGGTAGGGCCTTTCTCACTTTATCCTTTAAAATTATTCCGATCATTGACTGACGTAGCCTAACTCTTTTCCAATGACCGATGGCATTTCACCTCTTTCAGATCGCTTTATTATTTCCACTTTATTTTCAATCGTGATCATGATTATTTTCGTGAACAGAAACACTGCGGATTCAGATCTCTACCACTGGGTCCTAATGTCCATCGCAATAAGACAGGTTAAATAAGGTCCTGGGTTCTACTGGGTCCTGAGGTTCACTGCATTGAGACAGGTTGAATAAGGGACTTGAGCATCCGCAAATTTTGGTATCCGCAAGGGGTCCTGGAACCAATCCCTCGCGGTTAAGGAGGGCCGACTGTAGTAGCTTATGTTTGGCATAGACATGAAAATGTTAAGGCCAAAAAAGGAAAATAGTAAGTTTCACTTTTACTCAGGTAAAAATAAAATCACTTTTTCCCAGTAACTCCACATGTTATTCCACATGTTAAATACAGCAAAACAATACAGAAAGACATGGCAAAAGTAAAGGCAAACAAATAAGGTAACAGAAAATTTCACTTTTGCCCGGTAACAAGCTTTATTGCATTTAGTTATAGCTGTCGTCCCTTTCATCCATGAAGAGACTTTGGCTGTAGGAAATGTTTCCAGGGTGACCCCTCTGTGGGAGTGGGGAAGATATTGGTGGGGCCACTCAGGGGTCTGTGTGTCCATATGTGTAGCTATTGTAGTGGCTGTGAGGCTGGTATTGTGGTGGTGAAAAGTACTGGGGGGGGGGGTGCCATCATATTCCTCACCATTGCAAATCCCCCTGCAACAGAGTTAGTCAGTTTTTCAATGTTCGTCGTCAGCTGGGTCATAAACTCTGTGAACTCCCTATCGGTTGCCTCCATACACTTCAGTGATTGTTTTTTTAGTTTTAAGTCCTCCTGCATGACAGCCAAGAGCTGTCCGTCGTTTGGCGATTCCTTTTTAAGTTTTTCTAGTCTATAACTGACAAACACGTGCCAAGTCTTTCACGGTGAGATTCAACACCAAACATGTAGCTTGTTTTCTGTAGATGTGTCCTGCACATGCCCAACAGGAGGAGATTCACCCAAATATCTGTTTTAATGAGGACAGATGTATTTTTTAAAATGCCTGTCATTCTTTCACGAAACTGGCATTTTCAAAATTATCCAGTCTAGTGTGGACGTAGCTGAAGTGGCTGTAGCCTTGCAGCACCTTGTCCACAGCTTTCTGCCAGAGTGCAGGTGGAGATGCTACTCTAAAAATAAGCCTATTAGAGCAATGGAGCCCTTTGTGACTTTTTATGGTGAGAAATACTTTGGATTTTTCTTTCATCTCCATTTGTAGGTGGGCCTCAGATAACTCTCCTTTGCTGAAGTATTTCTCTCCAGAAAGGTTTGGAAATATATCCTCTAATGTTGGCAGGCAGAGGGTATTGATCTACTTTCAGTACTGGGTTGATTGTCACCTTACAATCACCACAGATACTGGCAGACTGATTCTACTTGGCTGCTGGGAACACTGGCATTGTTCATGGGCTCCACCCAACCTCGGAAAGTATTCCTACAGCCTCCATTTAATCAAACTCACTGGCGATTTTATCACAGATGGTATAAGAAACTAGACAGGCTTTGTAAAACTTGGCTGTGGCATTTTCATTTGACACTCTTTTACCCTTGATATGTTTGAGTTTTACAATACCATCCTTAACCACTGCTGTGACACCATCCAGTAGCTTTCTTAATTCGCTATCAATGGTAACCAGGCATGTGTCACTCATACCAATACAGATTTTTCACCAATAGCACACAGGTTAGTGCTGTTATAGAAACTGCAACTTGATTTTATACCTTTTTCTCTTTCCTGTGCAGTTCATTTACTTTTGTCGTTCTGGTAAGCTCTTTTCAAATATGCTACTTTATTGCATTTTCTACAAGTTTCATCATAAATCCTGCATTGGTGTGGCGTATGTGAGCCCTGTCACAACAGTAACACAATTTGTTCAGCTAGGCATGTTTCAGTTTGGACGTTACAATTTTGTTCATGCTCACTTTAATTTCTGACTGCAACTCAATTAGATCTTTGGCTACTGCTTCCACTTACACTGTGGTTTCAGCTGTTTATTTAAATGTGAGCTGTGTTTCATTTAGGAGCCATTTCTGAGTGTGTCCTTGTATTTTGCACAATCGAAGCAATCTCTCAGTGCATCATTAAGCCCATCCCTGAGCTATCAATTCTCAGATCATTTTTTCAATTCAGCCATATAAGTTGAAATGGACTCCCCTTTCTTTTGATTCAATTTGTGATTACGAAAGCATTCTGCAATCAACAATGGTTTTGTTTCTAAGTATTCATGCTTTACATTCACAATATCAGGAAGCTCATTTTATCTGGTTTGGGTGGAGCAGTTAAACATCTTAGCAGACTCTGTGCTTTTCTTCCTATAGCACTTAGCAACACAGACACTTACTTTTCATCAGCTTTTTAATTTATTTCAAATATTGCTTAATATGCTCAATGCCCATTATCCAGTTATCTGTTGTACAATTGAATGTAGCTATCTTTCTGGTGTTGCCAGCTATTTCTGCTATTTATTTATTTATCTATCTATCTATCTATCTATCTATCTATCTATCTATCTATGTAACTATTTGTTTGTTTATTTATTTATTTATTTTAATGATGATGATGAAGATAATAATAATAATAATAATAATAATAATAATAATAATAATAATAATAATAATAATTATTATTATTATTATTATTATTATTATTATTATTACTACTACTACCAGGTACTTCACTGTTCATTAACCTATGGTCATACTCACTGCCTGTTAATTTTGTCCATTTTCTGCCATTTTTCAGACTCTTTTTCCCCTTCCAAAGAAAAACATGCTGTGCTTCAACAGATAGGTGGTAGTCGCTTCAGGTTTGTCTTAAAACTTCTTTATCGCCAGTTTTATGTTTCCTAACTCCAGAAACCAATCGAAAGAAAAACCCAGGAGAGGGGATTCTTCTCTACTTCGCTTTTCTTTCATTGAGATGCTCATATATGAAGTGGTGGCATAAGAATGCATATCATTTATGTAGTTTATACATATAACCAAAGATGAATTTTCTTAGAAAACAAATCCATAATCAAACAATATATTTTCAATATTACTCAAATATAACTGAAATATTGAATATACTATAAACTTCTACTCCCCCAATTAAATACTTTCCCATACTGTCTGCTCCTATTTCTGTTCAAGGCGATGCTAAATATCAGGGAATTGTGGTCACTATCTCCAAAATGTTCACCATTTGAGAGATCTGTCATCTGATCAGGTTTATTACCTAGTAATAGATAAAGCAGATAAAGCATGGCCCTTCCCCTAGTCAGTCTGTCCACATATCGTGTCAGGAATACTTCCTGGTTGTACCTAACACATTCTGCCCCATCTAAACCTTTTTGCACTAAGGAAGTGCTCATCAATATTCAGGAAATTTAACATAAGAATGTAAGAAATAGGAGCAGGAGTAGGGTATCCGGCCCATCAAGCCTGCCCCACCGTTCAATAAGATCATGGCTGAACTGTCCATAAACTCAGCTCCATCTACCTGCCTTTTCCCCATAACCCTTAATTCCCCTACTATGTAAAAACCTATCTACGTTTATAACTCTACCTTAAATATATTTAGTGAAGAAGCCTCAACTGTTCCCCTGGGCAGAGAATTCCATAGATTCACCACTCTCTGGGAAAAACAGTTTCTCCTCATCTCCATCCTAAATCTTCTCCCCTGAAACTTGAGGCAATATCCCCTAGTTCTAGTCTCAATAATAAGACACTGATAATAACAACCTCGTAATTCTTGCCACACTCCAAAAACTGCCAATCAATCTGCTCTTCA
This sequence comes from Hypanus sabinus, assembly GCF_030144855.1. Taxonomy (NCBI): domain Eukaryota; kingdom Metazoa; phylum Chordata; class Chondrichthyes; order Myliobatiformes; family Dasyatidae; genus Hypanus; species Hypanus sabinus. The sequence goes on along the minus strand of NC_082719.1, from coordinate 39,518,968 downwards.
GTTTGCCTATTGCTATTTGGGGGAGGGTTTCTATAGAATACTCCCAATAGAATGATTGCTCCCTTTCTGCTTTTGGCATTGTAATTTAGTGCCTTTTTCATATAGGGACTTTATTGACAGGTTTATGTGATGAATGATAGATAACAACTTAAGTCAAAGCTGTTGAATTTCCAAAACCCAACATTTGAATATGATTGTAAAATTATAGTGTAAATGATAACCAAGAAAGCTGGAGAATTTTATTCAGCACCAGTGACTTGGTATAGCTGCAATCTGCAGTTGGAGTGCTGAAACAAACCTCAGTTTGCAATACGAAAGCCTCCTGGTAAGACCAGTTTGATCCAGTTGCTATTGTCACAGTGACCATCAGTGTCACGAGTTTTGAGCAGTTAAGAGTTTCAGTTGCCAAAAGTAGGCTATGCTTTCAGAGAGTGTAGGTTTAAGGCAATTCAAAACTATAACAAAACAGGACACTTCTTTCAGACAAGAAAAGCTGGAATGGTACAGTATCAATGTCACAAATAATAATGGTTATAAACAGACAGACTTTCAAAAAAGGTGCTGATAAACAACCAGTGCAATAATATAAAAAATGATAATGAGTCAAGACAATATAACAGCTAAAAAAACACTGCTCTGGTGAGGTTTGTCAGACAAAAGGACTAATGGTGTGCCAGGGAGTGAAAATCTCATCTGTTTAAAAACCTTTTGTGTGCCACCTTACTGACGGATAAAAACAATACTTCCCCTTGTCTATGTCACTGTCTCAATAAAGCAGCCAACATAATAAAAGACTCACTCTGGACCCTCACTCTTCTTCGACCTCATATCAAGGAAAAAATACAAAACCCTGAAGGCATGTACCACCAGGTTCAAGGACAGCTTTTAAAATTATTGAATGGATCTCTTGTACGATAAAGTGGAGTCTTGATGTCACAATCTACCTCATCATGGCCGTACACCGTATTGTTTGCCTGCACAGAGTTTCTGTGAATAATTTGGAAGATGCTGGATCAGTTCATCTCAAAGAAGAAGTCTCCTAAAAGGAAAATGAAGCTGCCAAGCTTAGTGAGGGTAGTCAAAGTTAACATTAAAACGAAAGGGAAGACGCACATGTCGTCAGAGGCAGCATTGATACAAAATGGCAGGGCACTCAAAAGAGCATACATAAATTAGCAGGAAGCTGGAGGATTGGGAAACTAATGAAAACTAACAGAAGGTAAATAAAAAGCAACAAAGAGGGAAAAGATAAAAATGAAGATAAACTGCCAGTAAGGTAAAAGAGGATACCTGAAGTTTTTTCAGGTATCCTCTTTTACCTTATTGGCAGTTTATCTTCATTTTTATTTTTTTCAGGTATAAAACTTCTGAGTGATAAAAGAGGCAAGAGTGGACGTCAGACCACTGGAAAATTGGAAACATAGTAATATGATAAGGAAATGACAACCAAATGGTAAATATATTTGGCATCAGTCCTCACAGTGGAATACACTAACAGCATGCTAGAAATTCAAGTGTGTAGGGGGCAGAAGTTAGTATAGTTGCTATTACTAAAGAGAAGGTGTTTGGCAAGCTGATAGATCTGAAGGTATTTAAATAAGTCATCTGGACCAGATAAACTATATCCCAAGGTCTGAAAGATGTAGCTGCAGAGATTGTGGAAACACTGGTGTAGATCTTTCAAGAATCATTAGATTCTGGATTGGCTGTGGAAGACTAGAAAATCACAAATATCTTTTTTTCTTGCTCCCCTCTTTTAAGAAGGGAGGGAGCCAACAGACAGGAAATTAAAGGCCAGTTAGGTAAGATGTTAGGGTCCATCATTAAGTATGAGACCTCGGGGTACCTGAGGTCATACAATAAAATAGGCTGAAATCAGCATGGATTCCTTAAGAGGAAATCTTGCCTGATAAATCTGTTGGAATTCTTTGAGGAAATAGCAGGCAGGATAGACAAAGGAGAGTCAGTAGATGTTGTTTACTTGGCATTTCAGAAGTCCTTTGTCAGATACTGCAATCAAGATAAGAGCCTATGGTATTACAGGAAAAAATGGATAGAGAAGTGGCAGATGGAATATAGCATTGGAAAGTGTATTGTCATGCACTTTGACAGAAGGAATAAAGGTGAAGACTATGCTCTAAATGGAGAAAAATATCAGAAAGCACAGTGCAAAGAAACTAGGGAGTTCTCGTGCAGAATTCCCTGGAGGTTAACTAGCAGTTTGGGTCAGTAGTAAGGAAGGCAAATGCAATGCTATCATTTGTTTCAAGAGGGCTAGAATAGGGGTTCCTAACATGGGGTCCATGGACCGCTTGGTTAACAGTAGGGGTCCATAGTATAAAAAAACACTAGGAACCCCTGGATATAAAAACAAGGATGTAATGCTGAGGATTTGTAAGACAATTGTTCAGACCAAATTTAAAATATCGTGAGTGGTTTTGGGCCTCATATCTAAGAAAGAATGAGCTGGTAGCCAGAGGGCATTACAAAAATGATCCCAGGAATGAAAAGGTGAGAGCATGATGATGGCTCCGGGCTGTACTCTCTGGAATTTAGAAGAATTAAGGAGGATCTCATTGAAGCGAATACTGAAAGGCCTAGATAGAGTGGAAGTGAAGAGAAATACACACAAAATGAGTTTCTCCTGCATTTTGTGTGCATTGCTTTGATTTCCTGCAGATTTTCTCCTGTTTGTGGAAGTGAGGAGGACGTTTCCAATAATGGGAGAGTCTATGACCAGACAGCACACCTCAGAATGGAAGTATGCCTCTTCAGAACAGAGATGAGGAGGAATTATTCTTAGCCCGAAGGTGGCGAATCTGGGACATCCATTGCTACAGGCGGCTGTGGAAGCCAAATCAATGAATAGATTTAAAGTGGAAGTTGATACATTCCTGGTAGTAATGATGTCAAAGGTTACATGAAGATGGTAGAGGAATGAGGTAGAGAGGGAAAATAAATCAGCCATAATTGAATGGCAGAGCAGACTTGATGGGCTGGATAATGAACTAAATTATCATATAATAGTGTTTTCTGTACTTTTTTGTCTCACTTTATTCTCCTGTGCCCCAGGAATAGATAATCACTTTTTGATATTATGTGTCAATTCATATTGTAAGTTTAATAAGGGTTAAAACAAAATGAATTTTCTTTTAAGAAAGGAGAGCTCTGCAAATTTTGCTTTAAGAATGGACAAGCTGCTCTTGATGCAAATGTCATTTCACTGGGTTATTATTTGGCAATAAATGTTGCAGATTTACGTTGTCCAAACCATTTGGCAGGGCCAAATCAATGTTACTGAATGCCGAACAGAGTTCACTGATCATTATTCTGGGTGAAATCTTCAACATGCTGGTTTCATTGACATGTGCAGTAGGTCATGAGTCCAGCTCTCTGAATGCTGACATTAATAGTTAACATGTTAATTTTAATGGCACACAATCAGTGAACTTACAATGTTTGGTGCTTTCTTTATTATTTAACAATGCTGGGGAATGTGAGAATAAAAGTTTACTTATGAATACAGCTTAATGCTTTGCAATCTACATTAAACATAATGCATTGAATGCTGTTGCACAACAAACGTCATTTTGATCATATCCTGATGCCTCAAGTCTACTTCATAATGAAGATTATTAATGATTCCGTTTCAAGAATTTTTCAATATTGTCTCCTGTTTCGTTGATAATCTGTTCAATCGTACCTGGGAGTGGACAGTCCTCATTATTAACTTGACCATGCCAAATATACAGTGTGCAGTGTAAGCTACTACTGAATTTACAGATTCAAAAACTATGAAAAATATTACTGTACAATTAATCTTACAAGCAAAAAAAAAGACAACATAGGGGATGGTGCCAGTCAGGTAAACAGATGGTACATTAGTGTAGCAGTTGTCAGAACGTTATTAAAGCTTCAGTGACTTGGTTTTAATTCCACCGCTGTCTGTAGCATATGGTTAACATAATGATATTTCAGTACATCTACAGACACCTAAGTTCAATTCCATCAATGTCTGTAAGGAGTTTGTACGTTCTCCCCATGACCGCATGGGTTTTCTGTGTGTGCTCCAGTATCCTTCCACATCTTAATGATGTATGGGTCAGTATATGATGAGAGGTCTAGGCGAGGATTGGAAGGACCCAAGTGCTGGAGTATGTGAGACTAGAATTAGGACATAATTTCAAGATGGAGATGAGAACAGGGTTCTTGACTAGACACTAGATGAGAATCTGATGAGCCTAGATGAGAATCCAGATGAGACAGAAATCCTAAACTCAATCACAGACTGAACCAAAGTTGAGATGATGATTAAGCACCAAATCTGAGTTCAAGTGTTCTTTAAATATCCAGACCTTGGTGCCAAATCATGCCCGCCAATTTGTGTAGTGGGCCAGAATTTTAAAAGGAACTGCGCAAGCTATCCACACTCTAGAGAATTGGAGCATCCAAACCCCGGCGGCTGGAGCAGTTGGGTGCATACTGTAACATAGTTGGTTAGTAGGGCTTACTGCCAGTATAAAAAGCCCTGCCATATCTATTGTTGCAACACCAAACACCACCACAACAATCCCCCTCCCCACTTACAGTTAGACTGAGCTAGAGGTTCTGTTCATTCCCAGGGTTTCACTCAGGCTGTGACCTCCCCACTCTGACCTACTATCACCTCCAAAGACATGGCTGACTTCCCCCCACCACCCCCACACGCTCTCCTCCCTGATTACCTCTCCTGCAAACCCTTTTGTGTTCTTACTGAACTGACCTCAACTGACAGCTCAGTGATCCCCTTTCCCAGCCCCAAATACTGTAAATAAAACATTTCTTCCCTTGTAAGTTATACAAGTGGTGCATTGAAATTAATTACATTAAAACAATCCACCACGTTTTGTTTATTCTTTGTTTGTTATATTAGACCTCCCACATCATTATCATCCCACTCGTTATATCTGCACATAAGGAGGGAGAAATTTGGGTCAGCTCCCATAATGATTTAGAATCCTGTATCTGGTCTTCATCTAAAACAGGAAAGCAGCCCATTACAAACGCAAAACCCTGTATGAAGTGGTCAAACCATTTGCTGCAACAGAGCCAGAATCTATTATTGCCTGCCTATCATCTGCCTTTGGAGAGAAGCTGTGTATGTTCTGATGCCCTTTGGAGGCTAATTGTTCTTGTTTCGGGGAAATTAGTCTCCAGTTCAGAGCCAGCATGAAAGTAATCCTTATTGCCTCGGTAAGTGAGTATGTTATGGAAGTCAGAAGAAAACATCAAGACACCTGGTTTCCTTTCCTTTTAATTTTCAAGCTGTGGGATTTTTTTGTTTAGGTCTGTGATAACACAACTTAAACAGTTTTCTAGCATACACTCCATTGCCTTGGAGCCTGTCACTGTCTCCTCTCATTTCTCAGTAATCCAGCTACACTGAAAAATCTCAGCAAACTCCTAATTGCTGTTTTCCAGCTTCACCAGATGAAGCAGATCAGAGCAAGATTGGAAAGAGGATTTTAAATCTATGGTTGTTTACCCAAATATCTCCTTGTTTATGTGGAGTTAAAGTAGATGGGATGATCGAGCCTGTCTTTGATGCAAAGGGCAGGAGATCTCTCTTTGCCAGTGATGTAGTAAGAAACCAATGAGCAGATGAAGGACCAATGAGCTAATAATTGAGAATTCAATAGCTTGGAGAGCAGCAGTCAGCTCCGCTGGTCCAGTTACCTTGTGATATGAACAGAAAGGCAATTGCAGCAGCTGGAACAGGAACTATTTATTTCAGATCAACTGACTCAAGGGGCTATGTATATTTTGAGAATGTAACTCAAGTTAATGTTTAGGGGTGCTAATATTGTATTATAATAAATTAAAGATGCATTGTGGATGGGGATATGATAACTTGCACTAATACAAAGTCCTGAGAGCAGTGCACAAACCAAGTACCTGTCTTTTTCCAGAAGCTCTGGATATTGCATGAAATGATACTAAAATAAGTGGTTTGAATTTTTTGAGATGATAGATATTTGATGAGGGTAGAGCAAGGAACTGTACTGTTTACTGCTTACTCTTTACCTGTGCTGTGCAATCTCCATATTGTAGGAATTATGGAGAGGAGGAGGAATTTCTTTAGCCAGAGAGTGGTGAATCTGTGGAATTTGTTGCCACAAGCATCTGTGAAGGCCAAGTCATTGGCAGAGGTTTAAGGCAGAGGTTGAAAGATTTTTAATTAGCTAAGGCATGAAGGGTTACAGGGAGAAGGCAGGCGATTGGGGCTGAGAGGGAAATGGATCAGCCATGATGAAATGGCTGAGCAGACTCAATGGGCCAGATGGCCTAATTCTGCTCCTATATCTTACGGTCTTATTACTTTCACTTTGAATTGCATTTTATTGATTTGTTTGTGGTAATATTTTGTTTTATATGCTGCGTGTGACACTTGTTTTGTGGGAACACCATGGTCCTAAGGTATGTTGTTTCATTGGTTGTGTATATTTCCATTCAGATAACAACATACTTGAACTGAGCAATGACTTTCATAAAGTATTTGACAAGGTCTCTCACGGACAGTGAAAAATAGAAGACAGAGGGGTGTTATTGTAACTGGAGTTTTGTGATCCATGATGTTCCACAAGGATCATTTCTGCGATCTCTGTGTATATTTAAATAATTTGCATGTGAATGAAGAAGGGGCTAATTAGTAATTTTACTGATAATACAAAAAATGGCAAAGTTGCAGATGGTACAGAAGACTGCTAAATGATTCATTAGGTTAACAAACTAAAGGAAATATGGACAAAGAAAAATGGCAGATGAACTTTAATGGACTTTAAGTCAGATGAGTGTGAAGTGTCTGGGTTGCCAAAGTAGGAGGAAACTAAATTACAAGGCATTTAGATGGCAAGATTTGCGAATTTCAAGGTTGTTTAATGTCACAGTATTTCTAGCATGCAAGTGTTAAGGAAAACAAAACAGTTGTTACTCCAGATCTGATGCAGCACAAGAAAAAACAAAAGAAGATAAAGAACACAAGAATAAATAAACACAGTAAATATGAATATATATGATAGCTTATATAAAAAGATTGAATGCATGTCTATAAAGTAGGTACAAGAGTGTCTGTACATAAAGTGACTGATAGGAAATGATAAAGTCGTGGTGGTGGGTATGTGTGGTGGTGTGTTGAAACGTTGATCACTTCCTGCTTGAAGAATGTAGATGTTTTTGTGTCTAGCGGTCCTGATATGGGCTGTGTAACCTCCCTTCTTGGAGTGGGACATCACGAACAGGGTTGAGACCCTGAATGATTTTGCTGACCTTTTTCTGGCACCTTGCTGTCTATATGTTCTTGACGGCAGGTAGGCTGGTGCGGGTGATGTGCTAGACAGATTTGACTATTCATTGTAGGGCTTTTCCTGCAGTTTGCGTACCGAAGAGTGATGCAGCTGGTTAGGATACACTTCACTGTGCATTTATAGAAGGCCATGAATTTTGATGCGTATAGTTCAGCTCTCTTCAGCCTCCTCAGAAAGTAGATGCCTTGGTAAGCTTTCTTGACTGGATAGGATGTGTTCTCGGACCAAGAGAGGATATGTCAGAAGAGCATTAGAGTTCAAATCCACAGCTTCCTGAAAGTAGCAATAGAATTAGATAAAGTTGTAGAGGAGGTGTTTTGCATACTTGTCTTCATCAGAGGGGGTAATGAGTTTAAAAGTTGGCAAGTTATGCTGTAGTTGTAAGAACTTTTATTGATATTCATTTAGAGTATTTTGAGCAGTTTTGGTTGCCACATTATGAGAAAGATGTGGAGGCTTTGGAAAAGGTTCCCAGGAGGTTACTCAGGGTGTTGTCCGGTTTAGAAAGCATTAGCTATAAGGAGAAGTTGAACAAACTTGGATAGTTTTTTTCTAGAGCTCTAGAGGCTGAGGGATGACCTAATAGAATTATATAATGTTATGAGTGGCATAGATAGTATACATAGTCAGATTGTTTTCCTCAGGATGAAAATATCAAATACTAGACGACATAGATTCAAGGTGAGAAGAGGAAAGCTTAAAGGAGATTTGTGGCACTTTATATATATATATACACACAGACTGATAGGTCTCTGGAGCCCATTTCCAGAGGAAATAGTGGCAGCAGATACAATAGCAATGTTTAAGAGGCATTTAGACAAGTGCATAAAAAGACAGGAGTTGGAGGAGCGATATAGATCATATGCAGGCATATGGAATTAACTTAAATTGGCACTATGATTAACATAAACATTGTGCATCAGTGGGTCTGTTCCGGTGCTGAACTATGCAATGTTCTCAGTGAAAGAGGAAAAAATAAGTAGGACTTCACACACAAAGTGCTGGAGGATTTCCAGCATCTGCAGAATTTCTTGTGTTAATAAGTAGAACTTCCTGTGTGCCATTTCTTAATTGGAGCATTCAACTCTAAAGGCAAAATTCCAGCCAATCAGACTACACACAGATAAAAGCTAAGCATGTTTTTTCAATAAATTTACATTGCTTTCAATAAATTTACATTATTTTCAATAAGCAAACACTTCGCACACCCCAAGTCATTATTTGTCCTCAACAACCATTGTCCGTTCAGAGTGTCAGTATTATCTGGTAATCACTCAATTTATGACCATGTTCCCTCTCCAGCAGGAGTGAATCTTGGGAAAGATGGCTGGTTCTGGGATGATCAAAGAATGTTCTCTCTTTAACATGTCTTTCAATAAACTTTTTGAGAAAATGTTTAGGGTCAGTGCAAAAAACTGCTCAGGCCCAGGCAGGTATCCAATTCCCAGGACTGTCATCAAATGGAACCCTGCCCTGATATAGGTAGATCCCAAAGATCCAGACTTGGCATTGGGTGGATCCTAATGACTCAAATCTGGCAACTCATGGGTTCTGAAGACCTGGGTCAGATATTGTGTGAGGTCTGAGCCTGGTATCAGGTGGTTGTGTGGATCAGACATTGTGTGGGTCCATGGACCCTAATCAAGCACTAACTGGGCGTCATTGACAGAAGTATTATATTTCGTAAATCCAGAAACTAATTAAAAAGGAAAACATATGAGCCAGGATATGTTAAGGCTACCTTCTTTTTTCTTTTAGTGAGGTACTTGCATATGACATTGTGTCCTAATGACATATGGCATTCATGTACTTTTACATATAACCTGTAATGAGATGTGAACAAAGAACGCTTAATCAAAGAATATGCGTACAATAATACTCAAGTATTACTGAAATATTAAATATACTGCAAGATGTCCAGCTTTGGATTGACTCAGGGGTCTGGCCAGGCAGCAGGAGCAATTCACTGAGTCTTCAGCTGCAACTTCCAGGGTAACTGGGTAAAACTGGGTGATAATGTCTATGTAACAAGGAATAATGGTTAATACACACAAAATGCTGAAAAAGCTTCATCAGAATCTTGGCCCAATAACTTGACTGTTTATTTCTGTTCATAGATGCTGCTTGACCTGCCAAGTTCCTCCAGCATTTTGTGCATGTGCGTTCCTCAAGATTTCTGATAATTGCAGAATATCTTGTGCCTAATATTTGTCTTGGGGATTTCTGACCTCAATGCTGTAAATTTTGTGGGGAATCCAACACCCACATCAATATGTCATACAGATGTCTTAAGTCCTGCACCATATGGCACTTTTGGCAAATCTGTCTTAATAGATAAGAAAATTATTGGTGTGTCTGCTTTGTCATAATATAACAATATCAGAGACATTCACAGTATACAGTCAGCATGAAGAGCTCCTTAGTTTAAGGTCACTGCTTTACATATGGATCACTACTGTCTAAGTGTTATTAAGAAGACATTACAAGGATATACTCATGGAAAGATTTTGCCAGAGCACTATGTTCAGTCACATTGTTCTGTAAAGTGGTTTTGTGGAAGGTCATTGAATTTGTATCTTCCAATCTTCCATCTTGACTATTGTTGCATCATTGGTTTAGAGTGAAAAATAACTGTAGAGTAATTGGCTGCTTGAATCAACTCTCCAATTAACAATTTGATGTGGAAGGAGGGGGGCAAAAGCAATGAGCAGTGAACCAGGTTAGCTATCAAATTACATTTCTTCTCCCAATTTGTCAACTTCCGGAACAAATTTTGCTTAACTGACAAATGCTTTATTATAAGTGTTCAAAAGTAAAATGGGTATGCTCCTAATACAAACTTATATAAATATGGACAGAAGTAAGTGGGTTATTTGACAACAATACTGTTGATTGCTGTCATATTCCAAAACTAAATTAACCTGATAGAAATTGCCAGGTTTCCTTTTTTTCCATTTGGCCTATATTTTTAACATTTAGTGTTTTATTTTGAGCCCTTTCATTCCACCCCACACCACACATACACAATTATACAATAGAGTATATGGCTGTTCAGTGCAGTGGTAAGATGGGAGAGGGTGGAGAATGATGATTAGCTGAAATTTTGTTCCAAAGAATCAAGAGTCTATTTAATTTAGCCTTGTTTGTTCAATGTTCATGTGTCTATAAATGAAAAACCAAAGCAGAGAGAAGAACTTCATTTTGAAATCTGATGCTGAGTTTCTTATTCATCACATGCAAAGTAGTTAATTGGAAAAATAGAAGAATTTCATGGTTGGCAATCAAGCTGAATCTAGAAATTAACATGTTCCATGTTTGGATAATGCTGAATGCTAATCATTTACTCAGTGGCAGCAAACAGTCAATTGGAATTGGAATTGATTTACTAATGTCATATGTACCTTGATACAATGAAAACCTTGTCTTGCATATTATTCATTAAACAGTGCATTGAGGTTGTACAGGTTACATTAACAACAAAACTCAGATTAAAATGTAACAACTACACCAAGTCTATAAACAATAAGGTTCAAGTTCATAATGAGGCAGATTGTGAAGTCAAGAGTCCATTTTATCATACTGGGGAACAAATTAATAATAGTCTTATAACAGCAGGGTAGAAGCTGTCCTTGAGCCTGCTGGTACATATTCAAAGTTCAAAAGATCAAAGCAAATTTTATTATCAATGTACATATATGTCATAATATATAACCCTGAGATTCATTTCCCTGTGGGTATACGCAACAATTCTATAGAATAATGACTATAACAGGATCAATGAAAGATCAACTAGAGCGCAGAAGACAGCAAACCCTCAATATAAGTTTGCAATTTATACTTGCAAATGCAAATATAAATAAATAGCAATAAGTAACAAGAACATGAGAAAACAAGATAAAGCACCCTTAAACAGAGATCATTGATGGTGGGAACATTTCAATGGATGGACAAGCGAGTATAGTTATCCCCTTTATTCAAGAGCTAGATGGTTGTAGGTTAATAACTTTCTTGAACCTTATGGTGTGAGTCCTGAGGGTCTTGTACATTCTAACTTATGGCAGCAGTGAGAAAAGAGGATCTCTGATGATTGATGCTGCTTTCCTACAACAGTGTTTCACGTAGATGTGTTAAATGGTTGGGACAGCTTTAATGATGGTACTGAGCCAAATACACTACCTTTGTAGGGTTTTCTATTCAAAGACATTGGAGTTGCCATACCAGGCCAAGATACATCTAGTCAATACACTCTCCACTACACATCTAGAGAAATTTGTCGAAGTTTTAGATATCATGCCGAATCTTTGCATGTTGTCAGGCCTTTATATCTTCTGCCTAACGAGAGTGGAGAGAAGAAAGGATGTTCAGGAAGGGTGGGATCTTTGGTTATGCTGGCTGCTTTACTGAGGAAGCGAGAACAAACAGAAAACCCAGATACAGGCCAGCAACTGTAATGCGTTCACTGTCACCAGCACCTTTGCTCAAGTAGGATGTAAAAATTATGCTGTGCTATTCCATAATATGGCCTCCTGTAAGATGTTGGCAATAAAGGGGTGCAATAGGCATCCTAATTGCACAGCCTAACTCAGCCTAATAGATTGATCTGCTGATAGATCCACACTCAGTGGTGGTTTATTAGATTCCTTCTGTATGTAATAGAATGGAAACTGAGTGCATGTTAGTGGTCTTCTGCTGCTGTAGCCCAACCACTTCAAGGTTTAATGTGGTGTACATTCAGAGATGCCCTTCTGCCCACCACTGTTGGAAGGCATAGTTATTTGAGTTATTGTCACATTCATGTCAGATTGAAACAGGTCTGGTCATTCTTCTCTGACCTCTGTCATTACCAAGACACTTTCATCCACAGAACTTTCATTCATTGGACATCTTTTTGCTTTTTGCACCATTCTCTGTACGACCTGGAAACTGTTGTGTGTGAAAATCCAAGAAGATTAGCAGTTTTCTGAGATACTCAAACCACCTCATCTGGCACCTGCAGTAATTCCTCAATTAAGGTCACTGAGATCACATTTCTTTGTTCCCCATTCCGATATTTAGTCTGGACGACAACTGAACCTGTTGACCATGTCTGCATCCTCAAATGGACTGCTCAATCTTTCTTTTCCTTTTTTTTTGTTTTAGCTTAGTTAGTAGGTTTTTATCAAAAAAAATGTCCAATCTTTTTTTTAATGATTGTTATGAGGTGTAGTTTTTTTGACTATATTGTATATATATCTAAAACAGCGTAACATTTTACCTATCTGATCTTGACAACATATACTTCTTGTTTTCTTTATTGTTGTTTATATGTTTTTTGTATTATCTGTTTGCTAATCTTCTCCTCTGATTTGTATATTCTTTATTGAAAAATCAATAAAAAGATTGAAAAATGGAATGACCATGCCTGCATACTTTTATGCATTGACTTGCTGCCACATGATTGGCAGTTAGCCAATCAGAAGCTAAGATGTTCATGGGGGGCTAAGAATTAGGGGATTATGGGAAGACTGTGGGATAATGGGCATAAGGGGAGACACCTTTTCAGAATACATAACACCGTTGGATTGATGGCAGAAGGGAGTAAGGTAAGAAGAAAAGTAATTATATTGGCTCAACTTAGAATTGGGCATAATATGCTTAATTATTCCTTATATCTATTTGAAAAACATCACTCTGGGGTGTGTCGGTTTTGTCATCATATTGAACATATTCTTTTACAATGTGAATCATATAAGGTTGTAAGAAAGCAAATGCAGGCTGCAGTATTATCTTTAGGTGTTGATAGTTTTCATTTACTAGGTTATGGAAGTGACTTTAATTCACAATATTGTCTTTCGTTATTTATAATCTATAGGGATTTGGGAGTAATTTAGTCTTCATTTCATAAAGAACTGGTAGTGATTTTATTTTATGACACTCTACACCAGACTCCTGTCCAGTTGGTGGTGGTACTCCACCTTTAAGTTGGACTGCCAACTGCCATAAAAAGTCAGAAGAAGAAATTGGAGTTAACTGAAATTACAGGAGGGAGCTAGTATTAGCTGAAGATGATTCTGAATGTTTCAGCCTTCTCTTTAAAATTCAGATACTAAACCCTACAGTCTTGCTAACTGCTTCCTATTATTAACTTCCACTGAAAAGAGGAACTTTTACATTAAATCATGAGCTAACTGATTGTTATGTGTGACTTGTGCAACTGCTCCTGTAGTTGCTTAATAACTGCACCTTTCTCCTGTATGCATTAACTGTGTCATTTAGATAAAACAGGTGAATTATATTTGTGTAATGTATAAAAATTGCTGGAGGAATTCAGCAGGCAGCATCTGTTGAAATGAAAAATAGTCAATGTTTCGGACCATGACGATCTCAGCCAAAAATATCGACTATTTATTCAATTCCATAGATGCTGCCTGACCTGCTGAATTCCTCCAGCCTTTTGTGTTTGTTGCTCTGGATTTCCATCATTTGCATAATCGCAAACAAGAAAAAATCTGCAGATGCGGAAATCCATGCAACTGGATTTCCGCATGCTGGACGGACTCGACAGGCCAGGCAGCATCTATAGAAAAGAGTACAGTTGGCACTTCAGGCCGAGACCATTCAACAGGACAGTCCCTCTGAAGGGTCAGTTGCTTATTTAGTCATGCTTGTTAGTTTACATGTACCTTTAAATTTTGTTGCAGCTTGTCATCCTTTATGCTTTTGATGAATATTTCCTGGTCATAGCTCATGCACGAAAATGGTTCCAACTTTAATTCAATTTGCAAATAAAAATAAAAGGAAATTACAGTGGTATGGGAGAGGAGTTGGCCAAAGTAAATTGGAAGGAGCTGCTGGAAGGAATGACAGCAGAGCAGCAATGGAGTGCATTTCTGTAAAAAAATGAGGAAGGTGCAGGACATGTGTATTCCAAATACAAATAAATACTCAAATGGCAAAATAGTACAACTGTGGCTGACAAGGGAAGTCAAAGCTAATGTAAAAACCAAAGAGAGGGCATACAGCAAAGCAGGAAGATAGAGGATTGGGAAACTTTTAAAAACCTACAGAGAGCAACTAAAAGAATCATTAGAAGGGAAAAGATGAAATATGAAAGCAAGCTAGCAAACAATATCAAAGTGGATAGTAAAAGCTGTTTCAAGTACATAAAAAATAAAAGAGGGATGAGAGCGGATATAGGACCACTAGAAAATGATGACAGGGAAATAATAATGGGAACCAAGGAGATGGCAGATGAACTAAATGAATATTTTGCATCAGACTTCATTGTGGAAGACATTACCAGTATGCCTGACGTTGAAGAGAATGAGGGAAGAGAAGTGGGTGCAGTTACTATTACTAGGGAGAAGATGCTCAAAAAGCTGAAAGACCTCAGTGTAAATAAATCACCTAGACCAGATGATCTGAACCCTAGGGTTCTGAAAAAGGTAGCGTTAGAGATTGTGGATACATTACTAATGATCTTTCAAAAATCATTGGGATCTCATATGGTGTCAGAGGACTGGAAAATTACAAATGTCAATCCACTTTTCAAGAAAAGAGGGAAAGGAAATTTTCTAACCAGGCTAACCAATTAGCCTGACCTCGGTTGTTAGGAAGATGTTGGAGTCAATTGTTATGGATGAGGTTATGAAACACTTGGTGACACAGGACAAGATAAGACAAAGACAGCATGGTTACCTAAAGGGAAAATCTTGCCTGACAAACCTGTTTGAATTCTTTGAGGAAATTACAAGTAAGATAGATAAAGGAGATGTCATGTATGTTGTATATTTGGACTTCCAGGCCTTTGACAAGGTACTGCACGTGAGACTGCTTACCAAGTTAAGAATCCATGGTATTACAGGAATGTTACTAGCATGATGGATCATTGGCTGATTGGTAGGAGGCAGCGAGTGGAAATTCAAGGATCCTTGTCTGGTGGGCTGCCAGTGACTAGTGGCGTTCCACAGGGGTCAGTGTTGGGATTGCCTCTTTTAATGTTGTATATCAATGATTGAGATGATGGAATAGATGGTTTTGTTATCAAGTTTGTAGATGACAAGAAAATTGATGGAGGGGCAGGTAGTGTTGAAGAAACAGGTAGAATGCAGAAGGACTTAGACAGATTAGGAGAATGGGCAAGAAAGTGGCAGATGGAATACAATGTTGGAAAATACACGTTCGTGCACTTTGGTAGTAGAAATAAATGTGCAGAATATTTTTTAAATGGGCAGAAGATCCAAATATCTGAGCTACAAATGGTCTTGGGAGTTCCTGTGCAGAGCACCCTAATGGATAATTCACAGGTTGAGATGGTGGTGAGGAAGGCAAATACAATGTCAGCATTCATTTCAAGAGGTCTAGAATACAAGAGCAGGGATGTGATGCTGAAGCTTTCTAAGGCACTGGTGAGGCCTCACCTTGAGTATTGTGTACAGTTTTAGGCTCCTCATCTAAGAGAAGATGTGCTGGCATTGGAGAGGGTCCAAAAGCTGTTATCAAGGATGATTCCAGGATTGAAACAGTTATCATACGAGGAACATTTGATGCTTCTGGGACTGTACTCGCTGGAACTTAGAAGCATGAGGGTGTACCTCATTGAATCATTTCAAATGTTGAAAGACCGAGACAGAGTTGATGTGGAAAGGATGTTTCCCATGGTGGAGACTCTAGGACAACAGGGCACAGCCTCAGGATAGAGGGGCGTCCATTTAAATCAGAGAAATTTCTTTAGTCAGAGGGTGTTGAATTTGTGGATTTTTTTTTACCATCGGCAGCTCTGGAGGCCAGGTCATTGGGTGTATTTAAGGCAGATATTTATAGGTTCTTGATTGGACAAGGCATCAAAGGTTATGAGGAGAAGGCCAGAAAATGGAGTTGAGGAGGGGAGAAAAGGATCAGCCATGATTAAATTGTGGAGCAGACTTGATAGGCCAAATGGCCTAATTCTGCTCCTATGTCTTATGGCCTAAAACAGGGGAAGCAATGCTGCAATAAATGATTGGATGGCTTTCTTGTTCTCAAACAATGCTAAGTAATTATAGACATGAGAAGGTTTGTGACAGGTGATTGAGAGAATCACTGTATGGTATTAACATGTTCCATGTCTGTAAATGACAACCAAGGGATATCTTGAGGAAGAAGCCATTACATCTTAAGAGAACTCTGGGCTAATTGGATGGAGACAGGAAAAGGAGTGCATTCTAGACATGCTTTACCTATGACTGAGTTCCTGAGAAATGGAACTCAAAGTGGGCAAGCTTTAACAATAGAGAGAATGAAGACATTGAGAATTTGTACTGATGGAATCACATTATTTATTTGATATCTTTGGTTGTAAATGAACAGATAATGCCTGACCTGCTGAGCTGTCCAGCATTTTTTACATTTTCCCCTGAATTTCCAGCATCTTGAGTTTTGCAAGCAGTATGATGCCTTGAGAAAAGTGTTGATCTTAAGTTATCCACAAATATTTGAAGGAATTATTGAAGTGTATTTTCAGCTTCATTTCATAATCAGTTAACTGTTAGTACTTGTGTTTTGCAGAGCACATCAAATTTCCAATATAACGTCAGTTAGTCAATTTGTTGTGATCAGATAGTGAGGGTTAGGAATCATTTTGAAGTTTTGAGGTTATGGATAGCATAATTATGGATTAACTAAATGAGAATTAGTCTTCAGGAGATAAAAGCTATACACAATTTCACATCCATCTGATTCTTTGTGGCTGGTGAAACCAATCATTGGGAGTGCGGCAATCTGAGACTGTCTCATTGAAACTACATGAGGAGTAGACAATAGAAGAATGTCCTGCTGGTAGCATGTTGTTAAAGGAAAGGAAATTGTATTTGTCAGGGGACAGGGCGGGATGAGGTATAGCGAAGAGAGCTGTGGGAATCAGTAGGTTCATAAAATATATCAGTACAGAGATGGAGACAGAGATATCAAAAAAGAGGAGAGAGATGTCAGAAATGGACCATGTGAATTTAAGGGCAGGGTGGAAGTTAGAGGCAAAGCTGATGAAACTGATAAACTCAGCATGGCGCATGAAACAGCACCAATGCAGTCATCAATGTAGCACAGAAAGAAAAGCTTGAACCATGGACTGTTCCATATAGCCAGTGAAAAGGCAGGTATTGCGGGGCCCATGTGGTTGCCCATGGCTACGCCTTGAGTTTGGAGAAAGTGTAAGAGCCGAAGAAAAAATTATTGACTGTGAGTACTAGTTCCACCAGATGGAGGAGGGCAATCGTGGAGCAGAGCTAGTTGGGTCTTTAGTCAAGAAAGAAGCGAAGACCTTTAAGACCTTCTTGATGGGATATAGAAGTGTATAGGGACTGGACATCCATAGTGAAAATAAGGCAGACTTGGCCAGGGAACTAGAAGTTGTTGAGATCAAGAGCATGTGAAGGGTCATGGATGCATGTAAGGGGGAAGGGACAGTACCAGGTGGGTAGAATGGAGTTAAGGTATGCAGAGACGAGTTCCATGGGGCAGTAGCAGGCAAAAACTATGGACCTACCTGGACAATCGGCTTTGGGATCTTGTGTAGGAGGTAGAAGTAAGCAGTGTAAGGGGACTGTGAGGTTGGTGACAATGCATGGGGGATCTCCAGAGTTGATAAGGTTAGTGATGGTGTGCAGACGGTGGTTTGATAGTCCAGAGAGGGGTCTTTTTCAATGTATAAATAAGAGGACGTGTCAGAGAAATGCCTCCTTACCTCAGCAAGGTAGAGATCAGATTCCCACACTACAACAACGCCCCCTTTGTTTGCGGGTTTGATGGTGAAATCGGGATTGGTGCTTCTTGTAGAGATTTTTCCCTCCCTGATTCCCTTGTCCATTCATCTCTCCCTACTAATCTCCCCCGACACATATCTTGTTTTGTATTCCTGCAAGTGACAGAAATACTACAGCTGCCCATTCATCTCCTCTCTCATCTCTATTCAGGGACCCAAACAATCTTTCCAACTAAAGTAACACTTTGCCCGAGAGTATTTTAGGGTCGTCTTCTGTATCCAGTGTTCATGACGTTGGTCTCTTCACACTGGTGAGGTCTGATGTACGAACTGGGGTACTGCATTGCTCAGCACTTCTGTTCCATCTGCAGTAAGTGGAATTTCCCAGTAGCCAACCATTTTAATTTCTATCCCAGTTATCTTAACTGTGTCCCCCTGATTATGACAGTTTCAGCATACCAAGGGCTAGAGGATGAGGCGGCAGCCTTGCCGCTGTTCATAAAGGGCTTTAGGTACAATCTATATTCTGCCAAAAATGTTTCAAGTTTTGTGGTACATACAGTTTAGAAGTTGAAACATGAACCCTCTTTCCTGCATTATCATTTATCTCCCTCCTAAATCCAATACCTGTTGTCATTTGTAATTCTCAGAATTCTTGTCCTCTGTAATATTGAACTAAGACAGGATTCTCATTTCTGATGATTTCAATATTCATATTAATGATCTCTCAAATGGAAACTCAATAGTAGCAGTATTCATGAGCTTACAAGAGAACCAAGATCTTACCTGACATGTCACTGAGCCCACCTTCTGATTTGGAAATACACATGATTTAGTAATGACAAAAGGATTAAATGTTATTAATGACTCTCTGTCTGATACCACTATCTCTAATTATTTTTGTGTACTTTTTGATGCCCTTTTATCTGAAACCAAGACTATGAAATGAACTACAGTTAAAAAGCAGATTCTTGATGCTGCAAACACTACATAATTCTCTGACCCATGTGACTTAAACTGCTCAATAAATGAAATGGTTGATTCTGTCAACAATAACTTGACAAACTATATTAAACGCAGTGGCTCCTCTTAGGGTTAAAACAAATCACTATATAAAACAACACCAGTGTTAAATTATTCTATCCACACAATGGAAGAGAAGTGGACTAGAAGATCACAGTAATATTTTCAAGGAAACACTAGGTTTCTTAATGCTGCTATACACTCTGCAAGAAGAGCCCTTTTTGTTCAAGACTATTACAGAGAATAGTAACAATTCAAGAATATTGTTGTCAACTATAAACCATCTGTTGAACTCTGCCCCGACATATAATGTCCTCAGACAAGCATCTGCCACAAAATGTGAGGAAGTCACAATATTTTTTATCAATATAATTCCATCATACAGAGTATAGCTACAGATAATGCTACTCTACAGCCAAACTCTTAAAAAGATGGTAACCATGTCAAAATTTACAATTATTTCCAATTCAGAACCCCATAAGATTACAACAAAGAGTAAACTTGTCTTGTCCCTGTCTCTACCGCTCTTTTTAATGACTCTTAATGGTATTTTCACTTCTGTTAGGAAAATTATTAACACATCCTTTGAAACTGGAGTTTTTCCAGATGCATTCAAAATTGCTGCTCTCAAACCACTACTTAATAAGCCAAATATTGATAGTGAGATACCAGCTAACTACAGGCCTATATCAAATATCCCCTTCCTGGTCAAGATTCGTGAGAGATAGTTTTGGCCAATATGAATGTGAACAATACTCTAGAAAAATATTAGTCAGGTTTCCTGCAAACCACAGAGTAGAGGTGGCTGTTACCAAAATTTTCAGTGACCCTAGGCTTAGCACTGATGCCAACAGAGTTCTAATTAAAGTCATAGGGAAGTAAGCACAGAAACAATCACTTGGCACATTTAGTCATTGCCGAACCATTTAAACTTCCTAGAGCCGTCAACCTGCACCTGGACTATAGCTCTCCATTCCTCTGCCATCCATGCACCTTCTAAACTTCTCTTAAACATTGAAATCAAGCTTGCATGTATCATTTGTGCCAGCAGCTCATTGAGCACACATTCATGATAATCTGAGTGAAGAAGTGTTCCTTCAACTTTTCACCTTTCACTCTTAACCCGTAACCTCCAGTTGTAGTCCCACCCAACTTCAGTGAAAAAAGCCTGATTGCATTTATCCCAACTCAACCCCTCATAATATCGTATACTTCTATCAAATCTCCCGTCATTCTTCTACAATTCAGGAAATAGTCTAAACCTATTCATTTTTCTTATAAGTAAGGTCCTCCAGTCCCAACAACATTCTTGAAAACTTTTTCTGTATTATTTCAACTTTATTTACAGCTTTCCAATAGATTAGTGACAAAAGCTGCACACAATACTCCTAATTAGGCCTTACCAATGTCTTATACAACTTTAACATTACATCCCATGTGAGGCAGTACTTCACTTGTGAGTCTATTGGGGTAATCTATTGCATCTGGTGTTCCTGGTGCGGCCTCCTCTACATCGGCGAGACCCAATGCAGATTGGGGGACCGCTTCATCGAGCACCTCCGCTCCATCTGCCACATCAGACAGGATCTTCCCGTTCCACCCATTTCAACTCTCCTTCACATTCCCATTCGGATATGTCCATACATGGCCTCCTCTACCGCCATGATGAGGCCAAACTCAGGTTGGAGGAGCAACACCTCATATACCGTCTGGGTAGTCTCTAGCCCCTTGGTATGAACATCAAATTCTCCAACTTCCGGTAATTCCCTCCCTCTCCCTTCCCCATCACACTATCATTCTGCCTCCTCTTCTAGCTGCCTATCACCTCTCTCATGATTCTGCCTTCTCCAACTACCCATAATGCTTTCCCCTTTCATTCCCTCTTCACCTCTCCTGCCTATCCCCTCGCCCACTCCTTGATCTTTCCTCTGATTGGTTTTTCACATGCACCTTCCCCCTTCCCCAACCTTCTTTATAGGGCCCCTGTCCCTTCCTTCTTCAGTCCTGATGAAGGGTCTCGGCCCAAAATGTAGACTGCTCATTTAAACGGATGCTGCCCGACCTGCTGAGTTCATCCAGCTTGTCTGTACGTGTTGATTTGACCACAGCATCTGCAGTGTACTTTGTGTTTACTAGTTCTTCATGATGTGTTTATGTATGCAAAAAGTGTTACAGGACCTGCTTTCAAAAACATAGCAAGTAGTCTTAATGAAAAAAATCTATGTGAGTGGATGATTGTCGATAACAAAACACCTGTTGTGCATCACCGTACAGATTCAGCAATTATCAACAGTGTTCTGAGTGCTGATAAAAACACTGCAAGTGATAAAGATGGCAGTGATGATGATGCTGAAACAGATGAAACTGGAAGATTTACTAGTGACTGTTGGGTGATTTAATCAAAGGATTGGAGAAACATACATTCATGATGGAACAAAAGCTAATGAATTTATATTTGAGGCAAGAAAAATTACACAGGGACAGATCAAAACACATGAAACAACTTCGCCTGGATGAAATGTTTAAAAAGATAACGAAGAAGCAACATTCTTTGTAAGCACAGTAATTAATTAATTTACATATAATTTTTGTTTAATTAATAACCCTTTTTATGCTTCTACACTCCATTTATGTCATTATTATTGTATGACCCCCTTTAGCCCGGCAAGGATCAGGAACTGAAACTGCCAGAAAATCAGTGGTCAACCTGCATGTTTAAAGTTAAATAGTATTCTTAAAACATATTTAAGAATCATAGAGGATTTCTATGTTACAAAAAATTTCCAAACTACAAATAATTTTTAAAACACAAAAAAATTTCCAAAACACAGGTACAATTCCTATGAGCTAAAAAGAACATTACCATGATACAGATGAATGAATCCTCCGACAGATTCTTATTCATCTTGTGTATCTGTCATTCTTCTTGATGTTTGTGACCATTCCTAATTAGCATGAACTGCTTTCTACATTCATACTGTTCGTTTGCCACTTAGGTGACATCACACATGATGTGAATTCTTTCAGATACCTTTTCATATCAGAGATCTCAAAGCTTCTGGGGCACAGTACCCTCAATTTAATACTGTGAGACAGACTCTAAATACACAGATATTCCAACTTTGAATAAACCAGTGATTTGCTGTGCTAAGTGATAATATCAATCTGGTCTGCAAACCTTCTTGAGCTGAATAACTTAGCCAGTTTGTTTGATTTGAAACAAGTCCAATAAACATAGCCCATTTTCTTACACTGCACCTCTAGAGCAGTTATCCCAGACACTGTGGGCTCTATACTGACAGTGTTTGTTTGCAAATCTGTCTTTTTAACATCTGACTTGAGTACTGTTTGACATTTACATTACAAACTGAAGACTGTGTCCCATTTATGACAAAAAGCTAAACAAAGAATATTAGTTGCAAGTTCAACTTAGGCAAAAACAACCCTTTTATCTCTAGGGGTGTCAGCAACCATGTTTAGAAAGCTGAGCTTGGCAAAAAATGATCCCTGGTAAAAATGTAATAGGTCAGAGTGGGGAATAGAGGAGGCAGGAGAAGCAACACCTTATATCCTTCTGGGTACCCTCCAACCTGATGTTATGAATATCGATATCTTCCAGTGAACAACATCCCCCCTCCTCCTCTGTTCACAACTCTGACCTTGCCTACTCCTCACCAACCCATTACTTTATCCTGGTCCCCTTCTCCTCTCCATTCTCCTATAGTCCACTCTTCTCTCCTATCAGAATCTTTATTCTCCGGCCCTTGATCTTTTCCACCCACCTGGCTTCACCTATCATCTTCCAGCTAGCCTCATTCCCCTCCCCCACCATTCTATTCAGGCATCTTCCTCCTTCTCTCTCAGTTCTGAAGAAAGATGTCAGCCAAAAATGTCAACTGTTGGCTCTTTACTATAGATGCTGCCTCATCTGCTGAGTTCCTCCAGCATTCTGTGCATGTTGCTTTGGATTTCCGGCATCTGCCGATCTTCTCTTGCTTGTAAAATATAACAAGGTGAATTAATTTAAAAATACATTTGATGCTCCATCCTTAATTGAAATCAAAGATAATCTAGGCTGCATAATTTGGAAGAGGATCCAAGAAGTAATTACCCAGTATAATTCTGGGGAATCTCAACAAAACATGCTTCTGCCATTGGTCACCATTTAGAGGGCAGTGGTGATGTGAACTACCAGATTTATGCTTCAGATCAGTTGGTGAGACTGACATTGCTATGTAAGACAGCACATGTATCGACTCGATGATATCTCAAGCTTCCATTGGCCCAGTGAAGGCTTCCTATCCTTGTAACTTGTAAACCATGAAAACCAGAAAACAGACAAGATGTTTTGCAAAACTGGCAATTTAATTCCAGTTGACATCCATTAGTTAATGTTGATAATTTGATTTAGTTTTGATCATAATGGACACAGCAAATCTTTGCTCCCAATTTGTTTTTTAATATATACCTGCCAACTGTCAGCTTTTTAAGTGTTATCAGCTTTGCAATTTAAATGTTATCTTGCCAACATCTTATAATAATGTTCTGGCCTTCTCTGCTGGAGTAGCAGGTTTCAGCATTGGCTTTTCAAATTGCTTGGACGGTACAACTAGAGCTTGTCAGAACCAATTATTCAGGTTGTGTTGCTTTTTGCTGACTGTAGCCCTCAAACATAAGGCAGAAACATTTGAAATGAATTCTTGATTGTTGAAAACCTACAGCTGAGATGCATTCACTTTGTGTTTGACCCTAAAAGTTGTATGTAGTAAATACGTGACATCTCAAAATAATTTATTTTCCTCAAAAGAATCTTCCTGTTTCTTGCCTGGCTGTGGTCTCATATAAAGTTTTAGCTTTGCTTGCTGTTTCCTTGCGATAAGGTAAAATGAATGCATTAATTGAATTCATTTGACAACCTTTACTCTGGTAGGCTGCAAAGGTTAGGGAATAAAAAATAAAGGAGACCGATTAATGATTTAGACCTAGAAATACCATCAATAATGCTCAAAATTAAATGTTAAAATTCAATATTCAGGGAGCAACAGGCACTTTCACTCATAAAGTTTAATATCCTCATGACCCAAAGTATCTTCTTTAAAATTTAATGTCCTACATGACCCAAAGTATCTTCTTTAAATCAACTTCATTTCTGAAGCCAAAGTTGGATTAATATCAGGACCACAGTAGTCTCAATTGAGGAATGTTTGATGGACCATAAAATAGACTGAGGCCTACTGAATCTAGAGCCCACACTGAACTACTGATTGCACTGCACCCACTGAAGAGTTGAGATACAGCTTGAGCCTTGACCCACAACATTAATGGAGTGAGACAATAAGGTAGAGTCTCTTGCAGTTTGATATTCTCAAGATAACATTCTCTGAATTAATAGAAGCAAGATTATAGTAAAGAAGTTGCAACTCATTGATGAAAAAGAAATGTAACTCATCATTAAACTGGGATCATGGCCAAGGGTTCTAAAACATAAATTTGGAAAAAAATATCAAGCTAACTTATTATAGGATACTAAAAAATCCAGAGATCAGTCATAAAAATTCGATGTTAGGGCAAATTCTCTGTATCCTGCACAAAACCTGCAGCAAGAATGCTTTTAACTTGAAATAAATCATTAGGAAGAGAATCAGACTGCCAAAATCTAAAAGAACTTTAAAGCTCTCAGACATAAGTATTATCCAGGTTTCATATCCCAATATTTTGAGAATAATCAAAAGATCTTTAATTTAATTGTTAAAATGGGCAGTGAACTGAAGGAAATGCTTGAGAGCAGAGTGACCAAGGTGATCAGTAGTAATTGAATCACACAGTTTTGCTGAAGAGCCTTTGAGCTGAAATGTTGACTCTTTTACATTTCCCATAGATACTGGCTTACCTGCTGAGTATCCTCTGCATTGCCCATTTTATTTCCATCATCAGCCATTGTGTCTATTTACACAAAGCCACATGTTTGTTTAAAACCTATATTTCTGTTCATCTTTCTGAACACTCATGGTCAAGCTGTCCACAATTTTTGCAAGAAAAGTAGCAACCACCTTTCTTCCTAAGAATCTTTGAAAATATTAATAGTCAAGTCATTGAGATGTGAAACCCATTCACTCACCTATCAAAATGCAGTCAAAGTTAGAACTTGACTTTCATAATACCTTTGTGAAATAATGGTTACAACATCAATTACAGTGAAAGGACACTGGATAACTTTCCTGATATGAAAACATTAATGAAATTGTCAAAGGTACAACATTTGTATTGTAAAGAAAGAGTTCATGGCAGAATTTAGACGCTTTGAACAGAAACACAGGCAGGATTGCTCAGTCATATGCATGGAACAGGCTCAAAATATTTGTTGGAATAACTCAAGTTCAAAATATTCTGGTTTGAAACAAAATAATACAATTGAATAATATTGAAACCTAGAGGAAACTTTGTGATAAAAGCAATCGCGTATTAGCTCTTATAAATATATATAAAAATAAACCATTAAATGGGCATTGTTTTATCAGATTAGCCACAACAAGCTTTCTGTAGCTAGATGGGATGAGGTCAAAGTTAAGATTTAGTGATAGAATGGCAAATTGATTTATTATTGTCATATGTATCAAGGTACAGTGAAAGCCTGTTTTGCATGCCATCAATACAGATAATTTCATTGCTGCAGGGCACTGTGGTCGCACAAGGAAAGGTAGTAGCAGAATGCAGTGTTACAGTTTCAAAGAAAGTGCAGTGCAAGCGGAGGATAAAGTGCAAAGCCATATTGTGGTGGATTGTGAGATCAAGAGAGCATCTTAGCATGCAGAGAACTGTTCGTAGTTTTATAACAGTTGAATAGAAGCTGTTCTTGAGCCCAATAGTATGGGCTTCCAGGTTTTTATATCTTCTGCTCAATAGAATGGGGTCAAGACAATATGCCCAGGATAGACTTCAAAACTGAGGTGATGGTCTTTAATCTAAAAAGAAAAGTCATAAATTATTTTGATGCCCTGTTTTCTTATATTTGCAATTCAAAATTAATCTTATTTTTCTATTTTGAGAAAAGTTAGATTTTTAAATGCTGGGCATTTTTAGAAGGTAGAATAATTAAGCCCAGCAAATACCATCACAAAGGAGCAAAATGGACCAGGGTTTTCCAAATGCTCTGCAGCAAAGAGTCAGCATTTATTCACGAGTGCCAACATTTTCAAAATTTCTACACACATATATTCTAATGTGAAGATTCCAAACTTGAAGAGGAGTAGACAGAGTGGACAGCCAGTGCCTCTTCCCCAGGGCACCACTGCTCAGTACAAGAGGACATGGCTTTAAAGTAAGGGGAGTTCAAAGGTGATATTAGAAGAAGGTTTTTCACTCAGAGAGTGGTTGGTGCGTGGAATGCACTGCCTAAGTCAGTGGTGGAGGCAGATACACTAGTGAAGTTTGAGAGACTACTGGACAGGTATGTGGAGGAATTTAAGGTGGGGGCTAATATGGGAGGCAGGGTTTGAGGGTCGGCACAACATTGTGGGCCGAAGGGCCTGTAATGTGCTATACTGTTTTATGTGCTATCTATGTTCTATGATACATTCTACCTGTCAGTAAATTCTGCCAATGATGAAACATGAACTTGCTGGAATTCCCCAGTATTTAAATGCAAAATCTAGTCATGGACTCCAAGCCAGCCTATACCTGGCAGGAATTCCACAAATCTATTTGCTTGAGTGTGTATTTTATAACTGCGCAAGTTAACAATAAGATAAATTGCAATGTTTTACCCATTTGTGTTTGAGGTAATTGTTTAAAATATTTATTTGTATATATGGTGATTCAACTTTTTCAAATTATATTGGCTTTATTATTTATTTCATATTAATAAATTTTGATATTTTGTTAATACCAGCAATATGATTGTTGTCAGTTACAATCATTGTAAAAAGAATATTTTTAACAGACGGTAAAGGTAATGGCTTGGCTTTGCCTCCTCCCAAAGGTTTTCTTTGCACTTATAATATAATGGGTTCTGGCCCATGCATATGAACATATTACTTTGTACAAACTCCAGGCACCACTCGTGGCCTTGCATACAGGGTTCCATGACTAAGCACATGTTCCTCTCCCTTCTACTACACCAATTTGAAGAGTGTACTCCCTTTGCCAATGCCTTTGAGATTTTATCCCTACCTACCACTCTCTGCTTCTGGCAATTGCTTGTGTATCCATAGGAGATTCTAATCATCTGGATGTGCTTCTAGTCCCTCAGTATAGGCAGAGGTGGAAGACTGCAGCACCAGTGGTGAGGACCAAGAAGGTATGGACAAGAAAGGTGCAGGAGTGCTTACAGAACTGCTTTGAATTGGGGGACTGGACCATATTCAGGAATTCATTTTCAGGTCTGGATAAATGCACTGCAGCTGTCAACAGCTTCATTCAAACATGTGCCGATGAGTGTGTGCCTAGGAAAATGTGCTGACCATTCCCAAACCAAAAGCAGTGGATGATCTGTGGCAGTTAAGTCTGGCGACCCAGGTCTGTACAAGAAAACCAGGTATGACTAGCCATAGGGTATTTCAAAAACTAAGAAACAGTTCTGAATGAAGTTGGGGGCAATATCAGATGCATGTCAACTCTGTCAGGGTTTACAGGCCATTACTTCCTACAAAGCAAAACCCAACATCATTAATAGCAGTGATACTTCACAACAAGATAAGCCTTTTATTTTCATTTTAAAAGGGAGAATAAAACTTCAGTTGTGAAGAACCCTGCTGCACCCAGTGACCCTGCGATCTCCATCTCAGAGGGCAATGTCAGCCTGCCTTTCAGGCAGGCGAACCCTCGCAAAGAGGCAGGCCCCGTTGGGGTACCAGTTAAGGCTCTGAACACTTGTGACAACCAACTGTTGGGTGTAATCAAAGACATTTTCAATCTCTCACTGTTAGGATGGAAGTTCCCACCTGCTTCAAAAGGGCAAGTGCCCTAGAAGAGCTGTGAGAGCTGCCTTAATGACTATTGTCCAGTAGCACTGTCATCAATGGTGATGAAGTGCTTTGTTGAGAGCTGGTCATGGTTAGAGTGAAATATTGCCTCAGCAAGGACCTGAACCCACTGCAATTTGCCTATTGCCACAATAGGTCTATGGCAGATGTGATCCCAATGGCTTTCCAGGGGGCCTTGGATCATCTGGACTATACAAAAACCTATATCAGGATGCTTTTCATTGACCATAGCTCCGCATCTAACACCATCATTCCTAGAGTCCTCTTCGAAACTCTACAGAACCTGGGCCTCTATACAACTCTGCCCTCTGCAACTGGATCCTTGACTTCCTGATCCGAGGACTACAATCTGTTCAGACTGGTAATAATATTTTTTTCCATACTATCAACACTGGCGCACCTCAGGGATGTGTGTTTTGCCCACTGTTCTACTTTGTCTATACCCTCGACTGTGTGGCTAGACATAGCTCAACTGCCATCTATAAGTCTGCTGAGGATACAACCATTCTTGGCAGAATCTCAGATGGAGATGAGAGGGTGTATTAGAGTGAGATATACCAGCTAGTTGAGTAGTGTAACAGCAACAAATTTACACTCAACATCAGTAAGACCAAAGGGCTGATTGTGGACTTCAAAAAGGGTAAGATGAGCAAACACAAACCAATCCTCACAGAGGAGTCAGAAGTGTAGAGTATGAGCAATTTCAGGTTGCTGCGTGTCAAGCTCTCTAGCCTCAATATATCAATGCAGCTATAAAGTAGGCAAGACATTGGCTATATTTCATTAGGAGTTTGAAGAGCTTTGGTTTGTCACCTAAAACTAACTTTTACAGATGTATCACGGAGAGCATTCTGACTGGCTGCATCACTTTCTGGTATGGGGGGAGGGAGCTACTGCACAGGATCAGGACGGAGCTAGAGAAACAAGAGAAAGTACAAACAAGACACACAAAATACTGGAGGAACTCAGCAGGCCAGGGAGCATCTATGAAAAAGAGTAGAGTCAGTCTTTCAGACTGAGATGCTAGACAGCTGTAATTAGTCAGCTTCATCATAGACACCAGCCTCCATAGTATCCAAGATGCCTTCAAGGAGTGGTGACTCAGAAAGGTATCGTCCATCATCAAGGATTCCTACCACCCTTGATATGCCCTCTTCTTATTGTTACTATCAGGAAGGAGGTACAGAAGCTGTAAGTCACACACTCAGTGAGTCAGGAACAGCTTCTTCCCCTCTGCTGTCCGATTTCTAAATGGGCATTCAACCCATGAACACGAACTCACTGCTTTGTTTAAACTTCTGTTTTTGCACTGCTTATTTTAGCTATTTAATATACATATACTGTATACACTTATTGTAATTCTTTTGTTTCTATATTTATCAAGTATTGCATTGTACTGCTGCAAAGTTAACAAATTTCTTATCATATTCTAGCAACATTAAACCTGATTCTGATCCAATACTTACCCTTCCATCTCTTTCCTTCCCACCATGCACTGCTTCAAATATGAGTAGCAGCACTGAAACAGTAATTTACTTTCATTCCTTGCAGCCCGGTGGACCATGTTCAATATTCACAATGTGGGATCCTCCATAAAAGAGACCAAAAGCAGATTGGGTTGTCTTATTGAGGAACAGCTGCACACAGTCCATGGAAATAATCATGAGCTTCCCTTTGCCTGTCACTTTATTTCTCCCTCCCATTCCCACTCTAGCCTTTTAGTCTGTGACCTTCTGCTCTGTTATAATGAGGTCCAAATTCAGCTTGAAGAGCAACATGTCATTTTCTGCGTGGGCACATTACAAACAGATGGATTTGATACCAAATGTTTTAACTTTAGATAACTCACTCTATTTCCATTTGTGCATAGTTTTTTGTTTGGTTTTGTATATTCTGGCCTGCTGGGGATGACCCACAGACTTATCATAAGTGACACATTATACACACAAAGAACTTTAATCTAATTGTAACAGCTCTTTAAATTCAGATCAATTCAGATCAGTTGCCACATACACAGGAAGGTAATGAAATTCCTTAATGAGGTAAAACACCACATAAAAATATACTGTAGATGGTAATAATAAATACAAAAGTAAATATAGCAACAGGCACAAAAAACATTTAACTGCCACGTTAGAAACATCCACTCTTACTTTTTCAAAAAATCTACTTGGTTTTCCTCTTCCCAGTTCTGATGAAGGAATCTGGAGCAACCATCTGCTGGAAGAATTCAGAAGGACAATGTGGAATGAGAAGAATTATCCTGATTGCTTCCAGCAGAAAATCTATTCTGAGGCATTATCTCTGCTCAGGTTTTTAGAGACAGTGGACTATCTTTTCTGCCAGCAATATGCGGTGAATCCACTGGTGTCTCTCAGAAAAGCTGCAGTTCTGTGACAAATAATGCTACTACATTATTTGGTTCTTTATTTTGAAAGTATCCAGTGCACTCACTTGTGTCTCAAAACCGTGATGAAACCATACACACTACACATGCTATTCATGAGTCTTTTGCCGCAATAAGTCTACAGCAGACACTGGCTCCTAACTCTGCTCTGTACCACTTGGACAACCTGTACATAAGACCACAAGACATAGGAGCAGAATTACACCATTTGGCCCATCGTGTCTGATTTGTCATCTCAGCATGGCTGATCCAATTTTCCTCTCAGCCCCATCTCTTGAATTTTCCCCATATCCCTTCATGCCCTGACTAATCGAGAATCTATCAACTTCTGCGTTAAATATGCACCCAGACTTGGTCTAACCAGATCTGTGTTGCAACAAATTCCATAGATTCACCACTCTCTGACTAAAGAAATTCCTCTTCAACTCCATTCTAATAGGATGCCTCTCTATTCTGCAGTTGTGTCCTCTAGTTGTAGACTTTCTCACCATAGGAAACATCCTCTCTACATCTCTCTATCAAGACCTTTCACCACTCAATACGTTTCAATGAGGTTACCCCTTATTCTTTGCATTCTAGTCAATACAGGTCCAGTGCCATCAAGTCCTCTTCATATGACAAGATGTTCAAGCCTGGAATCATTTTTATGAATCTCTGTTGAACCCTCTCCAGTTTCAGCACATCCTTTCTAAGATAAGGGGACTAAAACTGCTCATAATACTCCAAGTTGGGCCACGTCAGTGCTTCATTATATCCTTGCTTTTATATTCTCG
Source organism: Hypanus sabinus (assembly GCF_030144855.1). Taxonomy (NCBI): domain Eukaryota; kingdom Metazoa; phylum Chordata; class Chondrichthyes; order Myliobatiformes; family Dasyatidae; genus Hypanus; species Hypanus sabinus. The sequence goes on along the minus strand of NC_082719.1, from coordinate 39,487,724 downwards.
TCCTCTTAAAATGAATGCTAACATTGCATTTGCCTTTTTCCCCACAGATTCAACCTGCAAATCAACCTTTAGGGAATCCTGCACAAAGACTCCAAAGTCCCTTTGTACCCCAGTTTTTTTTTTGTATTTTCTCTCCATTTAGAAAATAGCAAGCCCTTTCATTTTTTTCGGCTAAAATGCATGATTACACTCTTCCCTACCACTTCTTTGCCCATTCTCCTAATCTGTCCAGGTCCGGTGGTAGCCTCTCAAAATTATCTGCCCCTCTACGTATCTTCATATCATCTGCAAATTTAGCAACAAATCCATCTATTCCATCATCGAAACTAATAACATATAATGTAAAAGGAATCGGTCCTAACACAGGCCACTATAGAACACCACTAGTCACTGGCAGCCAACTAGAAGAGTCTCCCTCTACAGGTGTGCACCACTAAACATCCATTCGGACAACACCCGATCACATAGACGTCCGTAGTCCCAATTGGAGAATGTGATGTAGCCAATGTAACTAATCTCGTGTTATTGCACATCTCTTGAGTGTAGTTGAGTTACCTCTCTGTTTAATTTTCTTTAAAAATATTACTGTAAAGTGCATCATGGCTTCCAAATACCTCCTGAAGAAGTGGAACACTATGAGGAAGTTGAGAACAGTGATGTGGATGATCCTAATCCTCTTTGATAAATTGTGTGTGATATAGGCTAAAGAAAATGTTTACACAAAAGTTTAAAAAGTGAAAAAATTAAAACGAAATCAAAAATTATAGTGTATTTATGTACTATTATAGTGTACAGTATACAGTTTTAGTGTAAGTTCTTGGCTACTTAGTCAATGCAAGTACACCAAAGTATTCCATATAGGTTTGCTAAGTATATAATATGGTGCTCGCACAACGTCCAAATCATATAACGTCTGATTTCACAGAACGTATCATGGACGTTAAGCAACGCATACCTGTATTCCAACTCTTTGCCTCCTGTCAGGCAGCCACTGGTTTATCCATTGTAGAAACTTCTGATAGTTTTTTAAGAAGCCTCATGTGTAGCAGCTTGTCAAAGGCCTTCTGAAAATCCAAGTACACAACACCAACCAATTCTCCTTTGTCAATCCTGCCTGTTATTTCTTGATTTTCCCTTAAGGAAATTATGTTAACTACGGCCTATTTTATCATGTGCCTCCATACCCTGAGACTTCATCTTTAATAATTGATTCCAACAACTTCCCAACCAGTGAGGCCTTAATTTCCTTTCTTCTGTCATTCTCCCTTTTAGAAAAGTGGAATGCCCTTTACAAATTTCCAGTTGACTGGAACCATTCCAGAATCTAGTGTCTCTTCAAAAATCATTATTATTGCCTCCACAATTTCTTCAGCAACCTCTTTCAGAACTTTGGGATATACACCATTAGGTTCAGGTGACTTATTTACCTTCATACCTTTCAGTTTTGCAAGAACTTACTCCCTAGTAATGGTAACCTCACACTCTTCATGACCACTGGTACTTGAAACTTCTATATTTCTGCTAGTGTCTTCCACAGAGGAGACTGATGCAAAATACTTATTCAGTTCATCTGGCATTTCCTTGACCCACATTACTACCTGTCCAGTGTCATTTTTCCAGTGGTCTGATATCCATTCTCACCTCTCTTTCATGAATCTGAAGAAACTTCTGGTATTTGCTTTAATATTATTGGCTAACTTACTTTTGTATGCAATCTTTACCTTCTTAATGACTTTGTAGTTGACTTCTGTTGTATTTGAAATCTTCCCAATCCTCTAGCTTCCCATTAATTTTTTCTCTATTTCTGCCCTCTCTTTGGCTTTCATATTGGCTTTGACTTCTCTTATTAGCCACAGTTGTGTCATCTTGCCTTTAAAATACTTTTTCCTCTTTGAGATGTATATCTCCTGTGCTTTCCAAATTGCTTCCAGAAATTCCAGCCATTGCTGCTCTGTCATCATTCCTGTAATTTTTTAAAAAATCATTTTTGGCCAACTCCTCTCTCATGTCTCTGTAATTCCCTTAACTCCACTGTAATACTGATACACTTGACTTTAACTTCTCCTTCTCAGAATTCAGGGTGAGTTTGATCATATTATGATCACTCTTCTCTCAGGGTTCTTTTTCCTTAAGCTCTTTAATCAGTTATAGATCATTTCACATTGCCCAATCCAGAACAGCTGATCCCCTAGTGGGCTCAACCACAAACTGCTCTAAAAAGCCATCTCATAGGTATTCTAGAAATTACCCCTCTTGGTATATACAACCAACCTGATTTTCCCAATCTATCTGTATAATGAATTCCCCCATGACGACTGTAACATTGCCCTTTTGGCATGCATTTTCCATCTGCCATTTACATTTGTAGATCACATCTGTATATAACTCCCATGAGGGTCTATTTACCCTTTCCTCAACCATGCATTCAGCTGCCAAATAATTCAATTCTTATCCTCAAGTGACACAGGCATCAATCCAGAGATTATGACCCTGGATGTTCTGTTTCTCAGCTTTCTACCAAGCTCCCTAAAATGTCTCTTCAGGACCAAATCACTTTGCCTATCTATGTCATTGATGCCTATATACATCAAGATTTCTGTCTGATCACCCTCACCCTTGAGAATGCTGTGGACCAAATCCGAGACATCACGGATCCTCACACTAGGGAGGCAACATAGTGTCCAGATTTCTCTATCGCGCCCACAGAACCTTGTCTTGGCTCCTCTGACTATGGAATCTCCAATCAACACTGTATTTCTCTTCACCTCTCTGCCCGTCTGAGCCTCAGCAGCAGAATCAATGCCAGAGACCCGGTCACTGTAGCTCCCCCTGGTCGGTCATCCCCCTCAATAGTATCTAAAGTTATATACTTACTATTGAGGGGAATGCTTAAAGGTGTACTTTGCACTGGCTGTGTGTTTCCACTCTTTGTTTTGCCAGTCACCCACTTACCTGTCCCCTGCAACCTTGGGGTGTCTACCTGCCTGTAGCTTATGTCTATTGCCTCCTTATTCTCCCAATATGGGTCAAAAGTCATCAAACTGCTGTTCCAGTTCCTTACTGCATTCTCTCAGGAGATGTAGGTCAGTGTATCTGGTGCAGTTTGTTTATCTAGGAGACTGGAGGTCTGCCAGACATCCTGCATCCCACACCGAGTGTAAAACACAGCTCCTGGACCCACTCTTACTAATCTATTAACCTTTAACAGTTGAAGAATAAACAGATAAGGACAGAGAGATAGTAACTCACAAGAGAATGTACCACACCCAAACTTGATGTCACTTAAGCCTGATAAACCAAAGCCACTGGCACACTCCAAAACAATGGGTGCTCCAAGAATGGCTGCTCTGCTTGCACTTGAATTATTCTTATTGACCCTTTCTAATGATTTTTTCTTGCTGGATGGTTGCTCCTCAAATCAGAAAAACTGCTGTGAAAGTCTGCCTTCAAAGTCTCAGTCACTGCCCTGACTTAAAAAGTAGCTCCAACGTGCATGTCAGGCTATCATTTATTGACTAGAGCTTGGTGTTTAATAACATTGTACTCTGAAAACTTATCTTCAAGCTCCAGATCCTAGGCTTCTGTCCTCCCACTATAATTGGAACCTCAATTTCCTCATTGGAAGACCCCTGCTATTCTCCCTTTACAATGTTATAGCTCCAATGCCATCTGCAAACCTGTGATGATACTACTGTTCTTGGCAGTAACATGGATGGTGGTGAGGTGGCAAGCTATTTGAATAATGTCAATACAACAGCCTTGTGCTCATCATGAGGAAGACCAAGGAACTGCCTGTGGACTTTAAAAAGGAATAATCACATGAACCTACAGAATACTCAGTGAAGGGTCTGTAGCGGAAATGGTGAGTGGTTCAACATTCAAAGACCTATCTTGGGCCCAGCATATAAACATAAAGAAAGAGTGCCAACATCTCTGCTTTCTTAGAAATTTAAAGAGGTTTAGCACATCATTGAAATCTCTGACAAATTTTACAGATGTATTCTGACTGGCTTAGTATGGGAACTCCAATGGATAAGAACATGGGAGGGTCAGATAATGTAAAATTAGAGCTCCATCACAATACAGCTCATCCATCCATTACAGACATTTACAAGAGGCAATCAGTCAGCACTATGTTTGTGCCACAACATATCAGTTAAATAAAGGCACACACTTGCAGGTGACTTTAATTGTTGAAATCTCATTGCAGAGAGAGAGAGGGAGAGATCAATGCAGATGTGTAGAAAACAGATCAATGTGGATGAGTAGCTATCAGTCAATAATCAGTGCATAGGGGAGTCATTGCACTAAAAAAAATACATCCATACAATACCCTTCCTCCCCCTTTAGATTAATGTAACATAAAATGGTACATGTAACAAAACATTCAATTTCCCTTTAACAGTCCATATTCAAATGAACATGCTTTCACGATAACAGTTCATAACTAACTTCACTATACTAAAGATACAGTCTTTTGGGTGGTGTTATTTTTGGAGAAGATAGTCCACAGAGTGAAACCACAGTCTTTTCTGATGTGGTTGACTTCATTGATATGACCTCCAGCCACTTCAAACGAGGATCCACACAGCAATTAGAAACATGGAGTCCATGAATGGCCCAGCAAAGTCAATATGTACTCTTTGCCATGGTGAAGTCAGCAAATCCCATGAATGTAATGGTGCCTGTGGGGGTGCATTTTGATCTTTCTGGGATCTTGCACAGCTTTTGGCCATGTCTTCAATCTGTTTATCTATTCCAGGCCACCACAGATAGCTCTGGGCGGGATTCTTCATCTTGACTGTACCCAGGTGTCCTTCATACAGATTTTCTAACACTCTGGTGCGCAGTTTAGAGGGAACCACAACATGAGATCCACACATCAGGGTTCTTTAACATATTCTTTTACAGTTGATCTCATCTCATTGAGAAACATGGAAACAGAATGACCATGAGCTGGCCATCCGTGCATGGTGATGTCATAGAATTTTGATAATGACGGGTCATTCCTTGTTTCTCTTTATATATCAGAATATGTTATTGGCAACTGGTCCGCCAGTGCTGCTGGGTCACAGAATGATGATTTCTCTTCTTCACTTGCCAACATTGGAAGACGTGTCAAGCTGTCAGCTGTGTTGTTTGGTACCCTTGAATTCTATGAGTACCCAATATTGCAACAGGGATGCAGACGTTAGTGGAGTTCCCTTCCACTGAAAATGAACATAAGGAGCTGATAGTCTGTTACTAGAGCAAACTTTTGTCTGTGGAAGTAGTGGTGGAACTTCTTTATTCCCATACTAGAGCTTCTTGGTTGATCTGTGCGTGGTTGCATTTTGCTTTCATCAGTGACCTTGAAGCAAGTGCAATCGGACATTTACATCCATCTTTCAACGTGTGTGATGAAGCGACACCAGTGCCATAAAGGGACAAATCGCATGCCAGACTGATGGGCAGAGATGGGTCATAATGGGCAAGCAGTTCATCTGATGTTAATCGTCTCTTTGGTTCCTTGAATGGCCTTTTACTTCTTTCTGACCAGTAAATAGGTGCAGCACTGCAGCAATATTTGAGCAAAACCAATAGTAGTAGTTTACCAGGACCAAGTATGGTATGAGCTGTGACACATTTTCTGTTTGGGTGCTGGCTGTACAGCTTCAATGTTCTCTTGTGTCTTATGTAAGCCTTGTTTGTCAATGACATGTCCACAATATGAGATTTCATTCTTGGAAAAACTCACATTTCTCTTTCTTTGTGTGCAGACTATATTCATTCAGAATAGTAAGCACTTCAGCAAGGTTCTGGAGAACACTTCATCATCCTTGCCAGTCACAATCAAGGTAACATTGTGTACCTAGGATATCTTGAAGCTCTTGGTCCATTGCCCTTTGTCAAGTTGCTGGAGTAGAGTATACTGACAAGACAATTATACTGAACAGTCGCTTGTGAGTGTAGATTGTGAGGAACTTCCAGCTTAACTTCTCTATCTTGCGGCAAGATAGGCTTTTGACAGGTCAATCTTTGAAAACCTTTCCCAATCTATCAAAGATGAAAAAAAATGTCTTCTATCTGTACCAGCGGATACTGCACAGTATGCAGCACAGAGCTGATGCTCCCTTTGACGTCCCCACGTATGAGAACAGATCCAGCCTTCGCTTTCTTGATCACTGGGACAATGGGGAAGGCCCAATTGCTTCACCAAACTTTGGAGAGAATGCCAGAAGCCTCCAAGCTCTGAAGTTCAGCATCCACTTTAGTACGTAGTGCATAAGGCACTGGTGGTACTTTATGAGATCTTGGAGTTGTGGCTTCATCCACTTTTATTGTGGCCTTCATGCCTTTGTGTTTACCAAACCCCTTCTCAAACACCATCTCATTAGCATGAAGCAGCTGTGACAGTCCCTGGTTAATGCTACCATTTGGGCTGCAGTTTACTGTTGATGACACATTGACAGCTTTGATTGTGTACTCGTCCAGTTGGATTTTTCTCAACCATTTATGTCAAAAATGTGCTGGCCCTCCACTTTCAACACACAAAGCTCTAACTTCAGTGTTTTGCCTCCATATGTCACATTTACTTTTGTTTTGCCTTTGGGTGACATTTTTTTACCTGTGTAGGTCTTTAGCATCATTGAGGTCTTTTCTAATTGTAGCTTAAAAAAGTATTTTGCAGTCAGCTTCTTAAATTATAGACAAAGCTGACACTGCATCCAGTTCCATTTTCAGTTTTACACTAGACACATCTACTGTAATCCATATGATTTTGTGATCTGCTTCAGTAATTCTGTGCAGTTCTAGGCATGACATAGTGATAATGCAATGGTCAATGCCCTTTCTAAGATTAGGTCACTTTCTGACAGTAGCCTCTTTTGAGGGCTTTGACTATGCATGCCACATGCAAGTCTGTCCCTTAATGCATCAGAAAATCCATCTCTAGTATTGGGCAAGTTTGTGCAGTTCTACAATGTATTCAGAAATGCTTTCATCCTTTAACTGGTTCCTTTTGTGAAATCTAAATCTTTCAGCTATTATTAGTGGTTTAGGGCTTAAGTGATGTTTAAAAATTGTAACAATTGTGTCAAATGTCTTGTTGGCTGCCTTTTCAGGAGTTACTAAGGTGTGTGAGAACTTGTATATTTTAAGACCCATTATGCTAAGAAATGTGCAGATTTTCTTTCCCTCATCCACGTCATTTGCATTATAATGTAGTTCAACCGTTTTGATATACGATTTCCACTCCTCATTAGAACTATCAAATTCATCAATTTTCCCAACTAATGCCATTGTCACATTATCTTCACCTTAACTTTGCTAGTTGTGCATCTCTCACTATGGACTATGCATTTTATTCACACATCCATTTGTTAGCATCTTTGACTGTCTTCTCTGTACTGATTCACTCTTTCCTCTCACTGTCTCTCTCCCTCTGAATTCTGTAATCTCATAACTGTCAGTGCATTTGTTGATATCTGCTGCCATTCAGGTTCATACTTCTTGCTAATTTGTTGTGTCTGCACAACATCATATCAGTTAAATAAAGAGACACACGTGGAGGTGACTTTAACTAGCGCATTCATATTGCAGCGATAGAAAGAATTCAATACACAGGCAAAGTCGACAGATCAATGCGTATGCTTAGTCATCAGTTAATAGTGCTAAAGTGAGTCATTGTGCTAAAAGAAATAGATCTTTACATTTCAGTCAGGAAGGCAGCATCTATCATCATGGAGCCACATCATCTGGGCCATGTCTTCTTCTCGATGGTGCTGTCAAGCAAAAGACTCAGAAGTCTGAAGACCTACACCTCGAAGTTCAAAAACATTTCTTCCCCACTGCCACCAGGTTCTTGAACCAACCTAAAAAAGCTTAGATCAATCATTTTTTCCCCTCAGTTTTGCACTGGTTTTATGTTTACTTTGTAATAATGTACAGGTTATTTTAATTTAAGTTCTCTCCTGTTTCTGCTCATCTTGTAATGAACTGTGCTGCTGCTGCAAAAAACCTAATGTTCCTGGCATTTATACCCTGTACCTATGACAATAATCTTAAGTTGGACTATGGCTACACTATTGCTTCAGTACTCATGCAGACAAAAGGTATCATGTGAAACCTCAGTCAATAAAAGAAAAAAAAATGTTTGAAATATTACAACTTTCTTTTCAATGGTCCTGTTATATTTTTCAGTCTAGAGCTGCTGAAGGCAGATCAAGGTAATTTTTCTATGGATTCTTCCTCAATGGATGGCAAAAATCGAAAAAAAAATCAGTCCCACTTACTATCTACATCAATGTTTCATTCAAGTTACAGTGACAAAGTTGAAAATACATGGTACTTCCCCTAAAGTTGACCTGATTATGTTGACTATATTGCTTTCTCTAGCAGTTACTAGAGACCAACACAGGAACAGAACCTTCAGCACACAATGTCTGTGCCTAACATGATGCCAATATTTTCCAATTCTCTTCTGCCTGTACATGATCATATCTTTCCATTTCCTGCACATTGATGTCTTTATTTAAAAATCTCTTAAATACCACAATCATATCTGCTCCCATCACTAAGAGCCTGCTCCAGGTAACTGCCTCTGTCTGTGATAAAATAAAAAAGCCCAGCATGTCTCCCTGAACCACCCCCAACATTAATAACATGTTCTTTAGCCCTTTAGTACCAGAGCAGATCAACCAAAAATTAAGAAACCATCAACCTTTCAGATTTAGTTTTTAGAGAAGAGGGTTGATTTATTTTCTAAGCTATCTGTGGTAAACTATGTATACCTGTCTGGACACACCCCACCCCCCGCTGACTGCTCCTGTGGCTCCTCCCACAGACCCCTGTATAAAGGCGATTGGGGGCACTGCTCCTCCCTCAGTCTCGACATGGTCGTGCTCCCTTTTTCGCTATTAATAAAAGCCTATCGTTCACTTTCAGACTCCTAGAGTTATTGATAGTGCATCAATTTTATTAACAGCGAATTTAAAACATGGAACAAACTTTATGACCCGACAGATTGGACATCGACCCTCAATCTCCAGAAGCCGGCATCGTTTTTGAACTCTGGCTTGCATGCTTCGAATCAGACCTGGAGGAGATTTGTGTGGCCGATGCACAGAGTTCTCCTCTCCAGGGTCAATCCGCGGGTCTACTCCCTGATCAGGGACCTGCCAACCTACCAAGGGGCACTGGACGCCCTCAAAAGACAATGCCTGCAGCCGGTGAACACCGTCTACGCAAGGCATCGCTTAGCGACATGGCGTCAGCGGGCCTGAGAGTCAAGTGCTGAGTTTGTCCGGGCCCTACAGACTCTTGTGCAGGCCTGCGAATGCAGGGGACTGACGGCGGAACAGCATGCGGAGCTGCTAGTAAGAGATGCCTTTGTTACGGGGATCAGGACAGTGTATGTGCGCCAGCAGCTGCTGGAACACGCCGATCTTACCTTACATTTGGCAATCGAGCTGGCCGACATGCTGGAGGACATGCTGGATGCTATCCAGGTGCGCGATCTCCCACTGGCCTCGTGGACGCTGCAGACCCCGCAAACCACTGGTGAATCGACCTCAGCTGCTGCCAGTCGCAAGTCTGGGCAATGTTACTTCTGCGGACTCGAAAAGCACCCCTGAAAACGCTGCCCAGCCCAAGAAGCTACCTGCTCCAGCTGCGGAAAGAAGGGCCACTTCGCCAAGGCCTGTAAGTCCAAACCACAAGCGGGGTCAGGCAGCGCCGCGTGCGAAGCATGGGGGTCGCCATCTTGGTCGCCGCTATCTTGCCTGCCTGCCGTGTGCGAGGCATGGGATGGCCATCTTGGTCGCCGCCATCTTGCCTGCCTGCCGTGTGCGAGGCATGGGGGCGGCCATCTTGTTCGCCGCCATCTTGCCTGCCTGCCGCGTGCGAGGCAAGGGGGCGGCCATCTTGTCTGGCACCACCTCACCCCGCCTCCAACCCACGGGTGCTTACCGAGCGCCAGGATGGCGATGCGACTCTGGTCTCCGTGACCCTCGACCAAAGCTCTCCACACCGGCTCGCAAAGTCAATGATGGACATCCTGGTGGAGGGGCACAGGACTAGCTGCCTGTTTGAAACGGGCAGCACTGAGAGTTTTATTCACCTGGACACGGTGCAATGCTGTGGACTCGTGACACAGCTGGTAAGCCAGAGGGTCACCATGGCTTCTGGATCGCATTCCACAGACATCCGGGGGGGGGGGGGGGGGTTGTGTAGCAACACTGGTGGTGCAGGGCACAGAATATTAGGACTTTACATTACTGGTCATGCCTCAACTATGTGCACCTTTGCTATTGGGGCTGGACTTCCAGAGCCACCTAAAAAGTGTGACTATGGCATATGACGGGCCCGTCCCATCAACCACTGTCAGAAATCCCCAGTTCTGTGGCAATTCATCACTTACCCCGCTACTGACCACACACACACACTGACCCGCACATCCCACCCAACACCATGCCACCTGCCACGCTATGGACACCGCTTGCAGCCTCTCCACCCTCAAGATCCCTGCCCCACTGCTATTTGCCAACCTGACCCCTGACTGTAACCCTGTGGCAACTAAAAGCAGGAGGTACAGCGCGGGGGACTGGGTCTTCATTCAGTCAGAGGTGCAGCGGCTGCTCAGGGAGGGGATCATTGAGCCAAGTACTAGCCCTTGGAAGGCCCAGGTGGTTATTGTTCGGAACAGACAGAAAAATAGGATGGTCGTGGACTATAGCCAGACCATCAATCGGTTCACATAGCTTGACGCGTTCCCCCTACCCCGCATCGTGGATATGGTCAATCAGATACTCAGTACAAGGTGTACTCGACCTTAGACCTAAACTCTGCTTACCATCAGCTCCCTATCCGCCCCGAGGACTGCCCCTACACTGCCTTCGAGGCGGCCGGCAGGCTCTATCACTTCCTGCGCGTCCCCTTCAGTGTCACGAATGGTGTCTCTGTCTTCCAGAGGGAAATGGACCGGATGGTGGACCAGTGCCAACTGAAGGCCACGTTTCCCTATCTGGATAACATCACCATCTGCAGTCATGACCGGCCAGATCACAACACCAACCTCCAACAATTTTTCCAAGTGGCCAAAGCTTTTAACCATACCTATAACAGGGACAAGTGTGTGTTCGGAACCACCCAACTCACTATCCTTGGGTATGTCGTGGAGAAAGGAGTCATTGACCCTGATCCCGACCGTATGTGCCCCCTGTTGGAACTCCCTCTTCCCACCACCCTCAGAGCCCTCAAACGGTGCCTGGGCTTCTTTTCCTATTACGCCCAGTGGATCCCTCACTACATAGACAAGGCCAGCCCCCTGATCAAGTCCACCACATTTCCTCTCAGTCCAGGCCCACGCGGCATTCAGCCGCATTAAAGGGGACATTTCCAAAGCAGCAATGCATGTAGTGGATGAGACCATTCCCTTCCAGGTAGAGAGTGACACCTCCAATTTTGCGCTGGCTGCTACCCTCAATCAGGCAGGAAGGCCGGTAGCATTCTTCTCTCGTACCCTTCAGGGCCCTGAAATTCGGCACTCCGTGGTGGAGAAAGAAGCCCAGGCCATAGTGGAAGCTATTAGGCACTGGAGGCACTATCTCCCCTGCAAAAATTCACCTTGCTGACAGACCAGCGCTCAGTTGCGTTCGTGATTAGCAACCAATAGCTGGGCAAAATCAAAAATGATAAAATTTTGAGGTGGAGAATTGAATTCTCCACCTACAACTATGACATCCTGTACCAGCCTGGATGGCTCAATGAGCCCCCGATGCCCTATCTCGGGGAACATGTGCTAGCGCGCAGCTCGACCGGCAATATGCCCTCCATGCGGATCTTTTGCTACCCAGGGGTCACCCAGCTTTTCCACTTCGTGAAAGCCTAGAACCTGCCTTACTCGCTTGAGGAGATCAGGACGATGACCAGGGACTGCCAAGTCTGCAGTGAGTGCAAACCGCACTTCTACCGCCCAGCAAAGGAACAACTTAAAGCCTATCGTTCACTTCCAGTCTCCTAGAGTTATTGATGGTGCATCACTATCTCAACATTTGTGTTTTACTTTCACAGCAAAGCTTCAAAATTTTAAGCAATGGTAGCTGTGAAATCATGATTGGTCAAACTTTCCCCCTTATAAAATCATTTAATTGCTACACAGTTTAACTATTGAATTCACTTTAAGGTTTCAAATTTAAATTATTTATTCCTATATCAGCATTTCTACCAATAGAATTTGAAAGCCATTAGCTAGGTGATTACTACACTATAATGATTGCCAAAGCTATTACATCTAAAAATATAATGTTTCAATTCGGAATAATTAGTTTATAAGTCTTGGGACTTTAAAAAAAATCTAATTACTTCAGGTATGTGGAATGTGAACCAGCACTCATATATACCCAGCAGCTACAAAATAATAACAATTATGCAAACTTTCATAAAACCTTTAATTCAGACAAAGTGCTGTGCAATTCATTATTTTAACTTCAGTAATAATACAAATTTGTATATTCCTCAGTTTCCATCCATCAGTGTAACAGTGTATATTTGTCTGCCACTGTTATTCTAGCACTGGCACATCAATACAAAACAATAGATATCAAAGGTAAACTGATGTTACAAGAATCTCCTCTTGTAATAACGATTAGAATATTGTTATAATAAAATTAGAATAAATTGATGAGAATGCAAGGAAGTTTACATAGCAGGAGAGACAGAGCATGAACTGGTGCGTGATTGGCTGTGAGTGGCTCAGAGTACATGTAAAACACTCTCATTTGCTGATTGAATGTTTACTATAATGGCAGCTGCTCTTGAGAAGTTTCAAGTATTATTTAAAATGAATTTTTGTCACTTTAAAAATTTAAATAAAGAATTGAATAACCACGTTGTAATGAATCAGCACTGTGCGGGGTGGCATTATTTGACGTCTAAGCGTAATTCCATCCGTAAGACCATAAGACACAGGAACAGAATTAGGTCATTCAGCCCATCAAGTCTGTTCTGCCATTTCCTCATGGCTGATCCCAGATCCCACTCAACCCCATACACCTGCTTTCTTTGTGTAGTTTTGATGCCCTGACAAATCTTTCATTTTAAATATACACATAGACTTGGCCTCCACTGCTGTCTGTGGCATAGCATTCCTTGGATTCATTACTCCCTGGCTAAAAGAATTCCTCCTTACCTCTGTTCTAAAAGGTTGCCCCTCAATTCTGAGGCTGTGCCCTTTAGTTCTTGATACACCTTTCAAAGGAAATATCCTCTCCACATACACCCTATCTAGTCCTTTCAACATTTAGTAGGTTTCAATGAAATCCCCATGTACTCTTCTAAATTCCAGTGAGTACAAGCCCAAAGATGCCAAATGCACCTCATATGTTAACCCCTTCATTCCCAGAATTATCCTTGTAAACCTCCTCAACATTTTCTCCAATGACAACACATCTTTTCTAAGATACGGGGCCCAAAACTGTTGACAGCTTGACTGGTGTCTTATAAAGCCTCAGCATTATCTCCTTGCTTTTATATTCTATTCCCCTTGAAATAAATGCCAACTTTGCATTTGCCTTCTTTACCACAGACTCACGCTGTAAATGAACCTTCTGGGAGTCTTGCATGAGGACTCCCAAGTCCCTTTGAACCTCTGATGTTTGAATTTTCTCCCCATTTAGATAGTAGTCTGAACTATTGTTCCTTTCACCAAAATGCATTATCATACATTTCCCAATACTGTATTCCATCTGCCACCTTTTTGCTCATTCTTTCAATTTGCCTAAATCCTGTTGCAATCGCATTGCTTCCTCAACACTACTTACCCCTCCACCTATCTTTGTACCATCTGCAAACTTTGCCAGAAAGCCATCAATTCCATTATCTAAATCACTGGCAAACAATGTAAAAAGCAGTGGTCCCACTCTGATTCCTGAGGAACACCACTAGCCACTGGTAGTCAACCAGGAAAGGCCCACTTTATCCCCACTTGCTACCTCCTGCCGGTGCTCAAAGCCACGTCATTGGATTTTATCTTGTTAATCAGCCTGATGTATGGCACCATATCAAGTAAATATTATCCACTGCCTCTCCTTTGTCCACCCTGCTTGTTACTTCCTCAAAGAACTCTAACAGATTTGTCAGGCAAGATTTCCCTTTACAGAAACCCTGTCAACTTTGATTTATTTTATCATTAGTCTCTAAGTACCACAAAACCTCATCCTTAATAGTGGACTCCCACATGTCCCAACCACTGAGGTTAGGCTAACTGGGCTGTAATTTCCTTTCTTTTGCTTTCCTCCCTCCTTAAAGAGTAGAGTGACATTTGTAATATTCCAGTACTCAGGGACCATCCCAGAATCAAATGATTCCTGAAAGATCATGACCAACGTATCTGCTATATCTTCAGCAATTTCTCTCAGGACTTTGGAATTTATTCCATCTGTCCAGGTGATTTACCAACCTTAAGGCCTTTGAGTTTGCCAAGCATTTTTTCCTTTCTAATAGCAATAGCAGGGAACTTTTGCTCCCTGACACTCACGGAGTCTGACACACTGCTCATTTCTTCAACAGTGAAGACTGATGCAAAGTACTCATTAAGTTCATCTGTCATTTCTTTATACCCCATTGCTACCTCACCAGCATAATTTTCCAGAGTTCTAACATTAACTCTCACCTCCCTTTTACTCCTTATATAACTGAAAAAAAACTTTATATTACTTTATATTACTGGCTAGTTTGCCCTAATATTTCATCTTTTCCCTTCTGATAGTTTTTTAGTTGCTTTTTGTTGGATTTTAAAAGCTTCCCAATCATCCAACTTCTCACTCACTTTTGCTACCTTATATGCCCTTTCCTTGGCTTTTATATAGTCCTTCACCACCCTTGTCAGACACAGTTGCCTATTCCTGCCATTTGAGTACTTTTTCTTCTGTGGGACATACTGTATCCCTTCTGCGCCTTGTGAACTATTCCCAGAATTTCAGCCACCTCTACTCTGCCATCATCCCTGTCAGTATCCTCCTCCAATACACCTGGGAAAGCTCCTCTCTCATGCCTCTGTAACTCCCTTGCCAACTGAGCCACACCACTGCCTCTGCCTTCCTGCCTGTCCTTTCAATATAAAGTATATCCTTTGATGTTAAGCTTCCAATTATGACCTTCTTTCAGCCATGACTCAGTGATGCCCACATCATACTGACCAATCTCTAATTTCGCAATGAGTTTGTCAACCTTATTCCAAATGCTATGCGCATTTAAATACAGCACTTTCAGAACTGCATGTGTTGCCCTTTTGAATTTTCCTTCTGTGGTACAACTTAACTGTTTTCCCTGTCTACATTTGTACCAAATAATTGGCTTGTTCTTCACTTTGTCTGTCCAGATTTACTCATTCTTCTTGTTTTGGTCTCTTGATCATCCTTCAACTTTATCAGTACACCAATGGCATCCATGTCTTCAGCTGGCAAGTCCTTGAGCTCTAAAATTCCTCAGTAAATTATGTTCTTGTTCTCCTTTCAGGATCAAAAATCTTACCTCTGTAAATGGATCCATCTCCAACAGCATTCAAGAAAATGGAAATAATTGAGAACAAAGCCATTCCCCTGAATATCTTGAAGTTCAATCTAATCACTCAATCTTTTCATCCTAACCATTCAGCCTATTCAGATTGCAGTTACCTTCAGTTACAAAACAAAAAAAAACTTGTGATATCTGTGATCTAAAAGGATAAGGACAGTAGTTATTTTTTCCACTTGATATACAGTCCAGTCTTTAAAGTACATTAACATTCCCTCTACTACACTGTGTATCTATTATAGAAGTAATATCCAAGGATCTCTGGACTTCAGCAATTCAGTAGGAAAATTTACTCACAGCTTTTCAAAATCAATTAAGGTTGAGCAATATATGCTTTCAACAGCAATACATCATCCCCCAAAGTAATATAAAATTTCAGATTAATTTGCATCAGTAAGTATTCCTTCTATTAGTGTTTTTGAGGTTTTTGTAATGTAAATATAAAAAAGTTGAGGTGTATATAAATAACTAACTTTTGTAGTGTAACTCTGTATGTGTAGTAGCATACATCATGCACATGCTGTTAAAATCTCCTGTGTAAAACACTGGAAGGACCAAGAAGGATTTTAGTGCTGACTGGAGCAGGAGATATAGTTAATAGGATGATATTCAAAGTTGTGTTGAACAAAATGTAGCCCAACTTCCTTTTATTTTATTTATGAAGTTGGGGCAAGTTCCTTACAAAACTCTGTCTCACAGATTGATAATCAATTTTTTGTTTCTCTTTAGCTCTTTTAGCCTCCTGAGTTTGGAGACCTTCTGATAACTGTTAGCTGACTGGAGAATGAAATTATGGGAATGGACTTCCTGCACCAATCAAAATCAAAAATTGGCTGGAGATGTTATGAGTTTTCAGGTTTTAGATGAGAAGGGAGTTAAAAAAATGTCTTGATTTTGTTTTCCCCATGAGGATACTGAATCTTTAATATGTGGGCATAATTTTCTTGTATACAGTTTATATTTAGATATAGAGACTAAAAGGTTCATGTATGATTTTTGAGGGAACAGAGTCTTTGGAGATATGGGGGTATATTTCTATGCAGTCATGGCCAACACACTCATGAGATTGACAAGTAAATACAACACACTGCTATAAAAAAATAAGTGTCTTGGCCGGGGAAGACTCATTTGATCAATTCTACAGCAAGGATGTTCCATTATATCTGTCAAGGACAGATATCTTATAACTGAAAGAGAAGCAGCAGGAGAAGATTCATGTGCGTAAGTACTGAATGCACACAAAGTGCTTTTATCCATTTCAACAGCATACTGACATCCTGGCATATTCCTGGATATGAGTGAAATGCACTATGAAAGTAGAGTGCAATTTGTCCGCAGTGCAATCTCAGGTATGTGTCAGTCATATTTTCAGCCACATTTGGATGGCAAGCTTAGTGGGAGTGAAAATGACAATTGTAGTAACCTTCACATCACTGGTATTGTTAAGAGATTACTGGATGCGTAGCCAAAATAACCACATAAGCAAAGGTAGACCATTCAGTTCTCAAATCTGTTTGGTTATTCAATTGAATTATTACTTATTTGTCACTGAACTTGTTGCATATCTTTAACACATAAAAATCTAATGACCTGAGGTTAACTCTTCTCACTAAGGTTTACGTCAACAGTTTACTGGAAGAAAGACGTCCAAGCTTACCTTGTGCATAGATCTATTGTAGGAAAGGCAGTTGAGCTCAGGGCATGGATCAGCACATGATATTGCAGTTATTAGTGAAATTTGGTTGCAGGAAGGGCAGGTCTAACAGTTTACTATTACTGGGTTTTGTTATTTTAGATACAACAGAGTGGGAGGGAGTAATGGGTTAGGAAGGGCATTTCTAGTCAGAATATGTTGTATAAATGAGGCCTAATTTGGAGCATTGTGTGCAGTTTTGGTCACTCACTTACAGGAAAGATGTAAGTAAAGTTGAAACAATACAGAGATTATTTACAAGAATGTTGCCAGGAATGGAGGACCTGAGTTATAAAGAAAGATTGAATAGGTCAGGACTTTATTAAATAGGTCAAGACATAGAAGATTGAGAAGAAATTTGATAGAGGTATACAAAATTAGGAGGGATATAGATAAGAGCAAGCAGGCTTTTCACATTGAGGTTGGCTGGGTCTACAACTAGAGGTCATGGGTCAAAGGTGAAAGGTGAAAAATTGAAATGTAACATAAGGGGAAACATCTTCACTCTGAGGGTCATAAGAGTTCGAAAGGTTCAGTGTGGACTAGAAAGGCCTATTTCTCAGCTGTATTTTCCTACAACTCTATAAATCTAAGTGTTTTCCAATATAACCCTGAGTGGCCGTGAACTATTTTTAAGGTCAACTACAGCATCATTGATTTAACAGCGGGACAGCTATTAATTCATGGAACTTCAAAGAAAAGAAAAAAAAAGCTCTACTGTTAAATCTCAGACTAGAACAGATTTGTGAATATTTCTAGTTGTCTTAGCACCTGTTGGAAAATTCAAATTGTCCTTGTTGAACAGGATTTTTGTTGTCAGTCATGCTTATTTTCAGTTATAACTGAAAACTTATTCTAAATGACAGGGACAAAATTCTGGAACAAGTGCCATAACTCCTTCCTCACTACGATTCAGGGCCCCAAACAGTCCTTCCTGCTCAGGCAACACATCACCTTGTGAGTCTGTTGTGGTCTTCTACTGTATCTGGTGCTCCCAGTGTGGCCTACAGTTTATCAGTGAGACTCAAAGTGGATAGGGAGACTGCTTCGTCAAGTACCTACGCTCCATCCGCCAGAAAATGCGGGATCTCCTGGTGGCCATCTGTTTCAATTCCACTTCCCATTCCCATTCCAACATGAAATTCTACTGCCGCAGTGAGGTCACACTCAGGTTGAAGGAGCAACAGGTTATATTCTATCTGGGTAGGCTCAAACCTGATGGCATGGACATCAATTTCTTGAACTTCCGGTAATTCCCCACACCCCCTTCCCCATTCTGCATTCCCATTTCCCTCTCTTATCCTTCCTCCTTACCTGCCTATCACTTTCCTCTGGTGCTTCTCCCCCTTTTCTTTCTCTCATGATCTTCTACCTCTCCTATTAGATCCCTCCTTCTCCAGCCCTTTATCTCTTTCAGCAATTAACTTCCTAGCTCTTCCCTTCACCTCTGCACAATTTCACCTGCCATCTATCACCTTGTACTTCTTCCTCTCCTCCCTCACCTTCTTCTCATCTTTATTTCCGGTCTAGATGAAGGGGCTTGGCCCAAAACATCAACTACTTACTCTTTTACCTAGATTCTGCCTGGCCTGCTGAGTTCCTCTGGCATTTTGAGTGTGTTGCTTGGACTTCCAGCATCTGCAGATTTTCTTGTGCTTGTCATTCTAAATGATGTCAACTGCAGTGCATTAGGTAAAACTCATTTGCAGTGAGAATTTCACCATCACTGATCTGAAAACAAAGAAAATTCTTGCTTATATGATTTCCTCCCAAACCATGCTAGCTGAAGGGCCAACACTCAAGCTGCATTCTTTGTCCTCAATCGGACCTCTAATCTGCAGATACTTTACAAGCGAGTTTACATGTGTGTCTTAACTGTGTTACCTACAGAATTCTGGTCCTAGTCATTCTCAGCTTCCTAACTTATTGATCATGCTATACTGCTGCTGATCTCAGCTACATCTCACTGTCTGTGACTCACTCATTTTCCTTCTGTCTGCGGGAACAGGAAGGAGTGTAGCACACTTCTGTCCATATTTCAAGAGGATCTAAAATGTAGGCATTTGGATTGATTTCCTACAACCTCCAACCAGAGTGCTTGGCCATAGTCTTGGAGTTCCTACAACTTTCCAGAACGAAGACAATTCCCCCATGTTCCTTTGACTCCCTAGCAATAATATGAATATGCAGAATATCAATAGAAATGTGAATCAACACACTGAGTTTCAACATGATTACACAAGCGAGCCTGAGAGTGATGTTGTTTAAGCCAATTATGACAATTTCACAAAGAGCATTAGTGTGCCTATGCTGTTTTGAGGGCAAAAGAGGTATGGAGCAATGTCTAGCTTCCGATTTTCAGCCATGCATCCCATGCATCAGTACTTTGATGATTGATCCAGCAGAAACTGAATAGAGCAACCTCTTACAGTAAGTACATTTCCCTAGCCTCTGTTCTCAATGCTTAACACCTTCTTCAAAGAGTTGTAGATACTCAGTATTGAATGAGTCCGAGGCTGAGATCAATACATCCGAGGACACAAAAGGAATCGGGAGATCTAAAGATTAGTGAGAAAGTGGAATGAGACAAAGATTTAGCCATAATGTTATTGAACAGTAGAGCAGTTTTGAGGAATTATTAACCCATTGCTTCTCCTGTTTCTTATGTGGTGTGTTCTTACTCTCGTACTTCAATGAATATTTCTAAGAATTTGAAAGCCAGCTTTGCTGTTAGTTTCTCTCTTCTCCCTGCAATGCTGCTATTTCTGTCTTTGACATAGTGTGTCTTTTGCAGTGTGTATTGGTTTTGGGGTGGTTTTATTATAAATATTAATTCATGTCACCAACACCCCAGTTATAATTGTCTTTAAATTGTCAATCTGATTGACTGATAAGCTGTACTAGAAGAGCAAACATCTCCTGAAACTAAACATTAGTAACCCTGAAGTCACCTCTTTTATTTACAGCTGAATTGCAACTGAATTAGACTCCTGACCACTGTTCCTATGACAACTCATCTGTGGCTGAAAGTTCAGAAGCACCATTAGTATCTCAAATTTAACTATTCTGATACAATTATTCAATCCTGTCTTGTCCTATGCAATTTGAATTTACATGCAGGTCCTCTGCAGGTTATAGGAATTTCATTCTAGTGAACTGTTTGTAACACACATAGTTCATAGGTCAAAAATGCAGCCACGAATATAGTTCCCTCAGGGAAGAATATTCTTGTAGCCATGCAGCAGCAAGCAAATCTATCATACTAGTATCCCAAGCATTCATTCATATCTTCATACCGTACATCACTCACATGTTTGGAAGCCGGGAACAACCTGTTGTGTATGTATAATTTTTCTGCCCTCCCTTAATTAGGTTCTTTCCTTCCACGTTCTTCTTTTTCTCTTGAACCTTCCTCGCGATCCAGTATGCCTTGCTTCCACTCTGATTTTTTGCTTTGACATGGCTGATGAGACCAATATGGGAACCGCAAACTCTTCTATTCATTGGACATGAGTTGATTGATGGGGTACTGGAGGGGGTGGCGGTCGGGGTGTGAAGGGGGTTGGTTGTTTTTGAAGGGCAGGATTCAGATTAGAGTGTCTGAATACCGTGTTTGTTTTGCAACTCAGCCATCAGGCTTTCAAACGTCATGGCCTGTGCAACAGAGCTAAATGAGCGTAACTAGGGCCTGGGCGAGGATACTGACAATAGTTTATACTGTGTATCCCTCTAAAGTATTGGGAAAAGTTTATGGAGAGACAGTATTAGTGGCAAATTTCCAGTGCCTTGAGGTACCTGCTTTAGAGAGTTTAGGTCTCAGAATTATATTAGAGCTTTAGGACCAAAGCTGCTCAGCAGTCTGTAGATGTTTTCCTATTCCTCAGTTGACCAAAGACTTTCCTGGTGCTTTAAAGGAAGTAGTGACCTTTATCAGCAATGTGCACCTTTACCAAAAGATTCACAAGAAATGGGAAGTGGTAAACATTTTCATTACCAACTTTTCTTAGCAGAAGGCAGTATGGTGCAGTGAAGACAGATTGGTAGAGGACCTTGTTTTTGTGGTATTGTGGGTAAGGCCTTTCCTCCGATATGCTTCAGTAATTGAGTCAATGATGGCATGGAGCATACCTTCTGAGCATGTACAATGAAGCATCATCTGCATATTGCTTATTGACTACTGAGGTTCAGCTTCCAGAATGTAGTTGCCATAAACTGAACACATTCTGATCAGAACAGAGGGCAGAACATAGAAAAGTACAGCACACTATGAGCCCTTTGGCCCATGATGTTGTGCTGATTTTTTTTAACCTGCTCTTTCGACAGAGCCCTCTAGTTTTTATTTGTCCATGTGCTTATTCCTTAAATCTACCTCCACGATTGCACCCCTCCCCCCCGGCAATGTATTCCATACTTAAAAGTATGTCCTCTCATATTAGCCATTGCTGCTTTGAGGGAAAAAAAGCACCGGCTGTCTATTGCATGTATAGTTCTTATTATCTTAAACATTTCTATTAAGTCACCTTACATTCTCTCTCACTGAAAAGAAAAGTTCTAGCTTGCTCAGTCTATCCTTATATAACATGTTCTCTAATCCAGAAAGCATACTGGTAAGTCTCCTCTGCACCCTCTCCTAAACTTCCATATTCTTCCTGTAATGAGGTAACCAGAACTGAACCCAATACTTCAAGTGTGTTTTAATCAGATTTACATTACCTCATGGCTCTTGAACTCACTCCCCCAACTAATTAAAGCCAACACACTTTCTACACTAACTACCCGATCAAATTTCTACCCAATCCTACCCTTAACCTGTACTCTGCCTGCAAGTTTGACCTTCCAAAGTGCATCACTTTACACCTTTCCAGATAGAACTCCATCTGCCACATCTCAGCCCAGCTCTGCATTCTGTAAATCTCCCATTTAAATCTCTACACTGCCCACAACATGACTAACCATCATGACATCTACAAATGTACTAACCCAGCCTTACACTTCCTCATCTATGTCAATGAAAACAATTCACAAACAGTGAATGCCTCACTAAATTCTATGTACACTGCATCCACTAAACTACCTCCATCAATTTGTTTTGGTACTTCCTCGAAAAAATCAAAATGAATTCTTCTAAAGGTAAGCTTTACTCAAAATTTTATTGGAGGTTCAAAGTTCAAAGTTCACAGTAAATTAATTATCAAATGTATATATATATATATATATATATATCACTATGTGCAACTCTGCGATTCTTTTTCTTCTGTATATACTGAATAAATCCAGAATAGAATAATTGGCATCCATTAGTCTTGTGAGACCATGGATTTGTGCCTTGGAAGGTTTCCAGGGCACAGGCCTGGGCAGGGTTTTATGGGAGACTGGCAGTTACCCAAGCTGCAGGCCTTCCCCTCTCCGCATCACCGATGTTGTCCAAAGGAAGGGCATTAGGATCCAAGCAGCTTGGCACCGGTGTTGTTGCAGAGCAATGTGTTGTTAAGTGCCTTGCTCAAGGACACAAAGCACTTCCTCAGCTGAAGCTCGAACCAGTGACCTTCAGATCACTAGACTGATGCCTTATCCACCAGGCCATGCACCAACAGTAGAATAATAACTAGAATATTTCAAAGCACATCCAAGTTGGTCTGGTCTTTCATTGATTCTATTATAGTTATTAATAGAATAGTAACTATAATAGAATCAATGAAAGACCAGACCAACTTGGATGTGATTTGAAATATTCTAATGAAGGAGAGTAAAGTTATGGAAAAAACAACAGTAATGTTTGATACTTCTCATCACTAAAATTATCCATCATGAATAATTACAACAATTAATGGTAATATGTTGTGGGTAGCCAAGTTAGCAGAGGTGTCCATCATTCTTTCCCAAATGATGAATTGTGCTTCCTGTCCTACATTGATTGTCAATTAAGCAATTTATTTTTCCAATCATGAAACTTCCCAGGATACCCATATTCCTCTCATTTTTGTTTCTTGATAAACAAAATTTAATCACTCTTGGTAGCCATGACCTTGCCACCAAATCCTGAAGATTAGGTTTCTTTTTGAACATTCCCGTCTCCTTTCCGTTTTCCGGTTCAGAGATTTCCTTAGAAATTACACCTTGGTCATTTTACCAATGCCACCACATGGTGCTTGGTTTGAAGTTTGGTTTGATCATGACTTTATGTAGTGATATGGGATGAATGTTATACAAAAGGTGCTCTATTTTACTGTTTTATTGATGCTACACAAATACAAATTAAGAAGATTAAAGGATTCTAATCTTTTCTCTGCAATGTTTCTTGAAAGTTTCCACTTTTTTCCAAGTATATGCTAAAAGGTTAAGAGAAAAAAAATGGGAGTTCATTAATGGAACAATGAATATTACTATTTATCAAAGGAATCCAATCAAATATCAAAACGGCTGGATTTACTGGAAAGGCTGAAGTCATCAAGGAAAACTTTTAATGAAGCCATTATTCATCACCCTTTAAGAACAAGTGACACTAGTTCATTGTTGGAAAAAGAAATTAGCTTTAGTAACTGATTATAATACCTAATAAGACATTTACTATCATAGAATCTTGAAATTAGAATACAATAGCTCATTAAGGTACCTCATATAATACTCTATATAAAGCCATATTTTAATTAGAGAAGTAAATTACTTTCTGTTGGGAATAAATGTTAAGTTTTATTCGGGCTTTGTATTAAGTAAGATTAAAATCTAATTCTTCTGAATCTGACTTTGAAATTGAAACCTAAATGGAGGCAAACCACAGTGCCAATCATTGCAAGGTACCAGTCAAATATGTATAAAACACGTCCATTGCCTAGGATTACCAAAAGCCATAAACAATTACCTTTACAATAGTATTACTGTAGTAAAGTATGTTGTACTTCCTCCAATCTTAAAATTCCCCTTAACCGAAAGAATCTACAATTATGTCACTGTTATTCACAAGAGCCCTGACACATACAAGTCCATAGCTCTCTGAAAGAGGCTACACGGGTTGATAGGATGGTTAAGAAGGCAAATGACATGCTTGTTAGTCGAAGCATTGTGTTCAGAAGTCTGGCAGCTTTATAAAACTCAAGCTAGGGCATATCTGGAGTATTGCACACAGTTCTGGGTGCTCCATCATAGGAAGGATGTTGAGACATTGGAGATGATGCAAAAGTGGTTTACCAGAACATTGCCTTGATTAGAAGGCAACTGCTATAATAAAATGTTGGACAAACTTGAGTTGTTTTCTGTAGAGCGCCAGAGGCTGAGTGGAGATCTGATAGACATTTATAAAATTATGTGAGGCATAGACAGACAATAACTTTTTCCAAAAATGTCTAAAACTAGTGGGCAAGCATTTAAGGTGAGAAGGGGTAATTTTGAGGAAATGTGAGGGGCCAGTGTTTTCCATCAAGAGTGGTGGGTACCTGGAATGCACTACTAGAGGCAGAAACATTAAAGACTTCTAAGAGACATTTAGATAGGCACAGGTATGTAAGGAAAATGGAAGCATATGAGTATTTTGTAGGCAGAAGAGATTAACCAATTGGTTACATATTTAATTAGCTCAGCACAACAATTTGAGTCACAGGACCAGTTCCCGCACTGTAGTGTTCTGGGTTCAAACATGCCTTTTCTGATTGGCTGCCAGTGACCAGTGGCTTTATTAGGCATTGGTCAGACTGCACTTGCAGTATCGTGAGCAGTTTTGGACTCCTTATTTCAGAAAAGACATATTGGCATTGGAGAAGGTCCAGAGGAGGTTCAAAGAACGATTCTGGGATTGAAAAGGTTAGCCTATGAGGAGTGTTTGCTCTAGGACTGTATTCACTGGAGTTCATAAGAATGAGGGGGATCTCATTGAAATGTATCAAATACTGGAGCGTCTGGATAGAGTGGATGTGAGGAGGGTGTTTCCAATAGTGGGTGAGTCTAGGACAAGAGGGCACAGTCTCAGAATAGAGGGACATCCACCTACAGCAGAAATAAGGAGGAATTCTTTTTGACAGAGGTGGTGAATCTGTGGAATTCATTGTCATAGTTGACTGTGGATTCCAAGTAATTGAGTATTTTTAAAGTGGATGTTGATAGGTTCTTGATTAGTCAGGACATCAAACGTTACATGGAAAAGGCAGGTGAAAAAGATTGAGAGGGATCGTAAATCAGCCATGATGGACTGGTGGAGCAGACTCAATAGACTAAATGGCCTGGCTACTCCTATGTTGTATGGTCTTATGGTCTTACCTCAATTTCGTGGAACTACTGTTTAGAGCTGTGTCAATTACATAGAGATATAGAGGGGTGTGTGGGGTGCCCAGGGAGGGGCAGGAACTTTGGTGAAGGAGCTTGTTGTGTTCCTTCTGCGGCAGCTCACTCTCCTTTGGTTCCCACCGAACACTCATTTCTCACCAGTGGCTCCAAGTCCTGCTGCCATACCCAATCACCACTTTGACAGGCTGTATCAACCAGGTGAAGTTGGTTGGTAGGCCTCATATCCTGCTGAGATGGGGATATCCCTGTTTGAGCATGCAAAGTCAGCTCTGGTGGACTGGGCAGATGAGATCAAAAGGGATCCAATGGTCAGGAAAGCAGTTCCGCAATACTTTCTGGAGAGCAAAGGCATTTCAAGGCGCAAAGGATGTCATGGTCCTCCACTGCAATCAAACTGTGACATCTACTCATACAACCACACCCAGACTTCCAAGGTCCAGATAGCTGAACAGGCCCATTGCAATGGTTTGTCCACTTTAAGAACTCTCCCACACATTGTCAAGTATGAAGGACAACCAATCATAGAGTGGCAAAATTAGATGATGCACTTTGGAGTCTCAAATATATTGATCATTTGAACATGGGAAACAGTGGGCAGGATATTTGTCAGGCACTCATCAATACCCAAGATTCCAATGTAGTGGATGGGATTTCACATGCATTGTTTACTTGAAGAACAGTCAATCATACTGGGTAGAGACAGGTCATGGCTGGTGTAATGTATGGATCTATTTCTTTCAGAGCAATGACCCCCTCCCCATGTATTGATCTGTTGTCTATGCATGCACATTGTTCTCTCTTTCTCTCTCTCTCCCTCTCTCTCCTCCCCCTCCACTAAGGTGAATACACCAGTTAAAGCATTTCCCGCATGCCTGCTTTTTTTAATTGATAAATAGTGGTGCATAGTCACAACAAATTGGTGATAAGTACAAACCTGAATGTCAGAGAATATCAGCAACGGCACTGACTGTTACTGATGAAACAGCAAGAGTTAAACAGCATGAGAGGGCTGTCACATACGCTAACAAAGGAACGTGTGAGTAACAATGAAAGAGGTGCTGAATTTAAAGTGAAAATATCGTGGTGTTGGCTTCAGTCAGGAAAGTTGATGAATTTGATAGCACTAATGAAGGCTGGGAATTGTATATTGAGAGGGTTGAACTTTATGGCAATGCGAACAACATGAAGGAGCAGAAGAAAGCCCCTACACTTCATAGCTGAATGGGCCCAGGAACATCAGTCTCTTACACAACTTAGAAACCCCTGAAAAGCTAGCAAGTAAGATGTTAGATGAAATTGTTACAATTTTACAAAATAATTCTAGTCCTAAATGGCCGGTAATGGCTGAGAAATTTAGATTATACAAAAGGAACCTGACAAAAGATGAACGTATTTCTGAGTACATTACAGAACAGCACAAACTTTCCCAGTACTGTCACCTTAGATATTGACTTTCTGATCCATTAAGCGGCAGACTTGTATATGGTATGCATAGTCAAAGCACATAAATGAGGCTGCTGTCCAAAGAGAACTAACCTTAGAATGGGCATTGATCATTGCAATATTATTAGAGACATACAGCAAAGGATGCAGCAGAACTACAGAAAAGCAGGTTAAAATGTGAAATGCACAAAATATTCTTGAATGGTGCAAAAAGCCAAAGATGTTATCAATATGGCAAATCATCCCATGATGCAAATGTCTGTTGGTTCAAAAAAAATGTCTGCAGGAAGTGTCACAGACAAGGTCACATAGAGAGAGTGTGCAAGGCAGACAAAAGCACAACTGAGTGCAGTCTGAAACACAAAATTATGCAAATGCATATAGTTACCAAATGCAAAACAGAATCAAACAACATAGAGTCTCAAAATGATGTATTGTCATGCCTAGAACTGCAACGTATAACAGAAGCAGATCACAAAATCATGTAGATCACAATAGATGTGTCCGGTGTAGCACTGAACATGGAGCTGGATACTGGGTCAGCTCTGCCCATAATTCCAGAGGCTGACTACAACAGGCTGTTTTCTGAGATACTATTAGAGAAGGCCTCAGTGATGCTAAAGACAACACAAGTGAAAAAAGTGTCTCCTAAAGACAGACTGAAAGTAAATGTGACAAAGGAGGCCAAACACAAGATTTAGAGATTTATGTACTGAAAAGTGGAGGGCCAGCATTTTTCTGACATAAATAATTGAGAGAAATCCATCTACTCTAGTGTTGGCCAGAAGAAAATACAGTCTACAATCAGTGGGTTTGGATGAATCAGGGAGAGGAGGGAGCAGACACACAATTGTCTTTGTTTTATGCTTCCCCACCCCCCATTTTGTGAACTCTGAGCTGATTCTTGCTCCAAGATAATCTAATCAGAGCAACTGAATACCTTTAGACACACGAACTTCAGGTGATGACCTGCTAAACCAAAGACCGTTCTCAGGTGAGTAACTGCTTATTATGTAAAATGTCAAACCTACCAAAGAAGCAATCTGTCATCTTGTTAGATTCTGTCTAGGTCACCTCATTTAACTGATTCCAACCAGACAGAGTTGAATGACACAAATACACAAGGCTGGGGTGTGAAGAACCATGAAACAACATTGGTTGTAGCCCTGGACTAGAACCAGTAAGAAAGTTACCTGGTAGGTCAAATGACATTGAGCCAATGAGATGGAAATCCACCAGGTCATATGGTGGCACAAATCGGAGGCTGTCATAGCTGCTTAATGCTAATCAGAAGGTACTTGAGCAGGGAATAGATAAGCAGATCGAAGACATGGCCAAAAGCTGTTTAGGATGCCAAAAAGTTCAAAATGCGCCCCCAGTGGCACTGTTACACCTGTGGGAGTGGCTGTCTTCACCATGGCAAAGAGTAAATATGGAATTTGTTGGGCAATTCATGGACTCCATGTTCCTGGTTGCAGTAGATGCTCATTCAAAGTGGCCAGACCTAGTAACAATGAAGTGAACCACCTCAGCAAAGACTGCCTCCACTCTGAGGGCAAACTCTGCCAGAGACAGCTTTCTAGAACAAGTTGTGAGTGACAATGGACCACAATACACTTCAGAAAAATTTAGACTATTCTTGAAAAAAATGACAACAGACATTTCAAGTCAGCTCCTCACCACCCAGCAATGAATGAGTTTGCTGAAAGGTTAATCCAAATATTCAAGAAGTCTATTAAAGCAATGGACAAGTGGGACAATTCTCTACAGCACAATGTGAACAACTTCCTTCTTGTGTATCGGAATACTGTTCATGCAATGGCAAATCAAACACTTGCAATGCTGTTCATGAGCAGGAATCTGAGATCTCATATAGACCTCCTGAAACAGAGTTCTCATGTGAAGCAGCAAGGAGCTTCAAGATTGGACAGGAGGTCTTAGCATGTGATTACCAAAAAGCCAAATGGACATCCAGTAGCATAGTTACCAGAACTGGACCACTGATGTACACAGTAGATGTTGGAGATCAGACATGGAGATGTCAAAGAACATGAACCAACTGTATCTAACAAGATGGACAGATTACAGTCACCATAATTACCTCTCAGTGTCGATGTCACTGTCAGTAACATGACACCGGACATTGAAAATGTTGTCTTAGACAAGACACCTCGTAAAACTGATGTCACCCCACAGGTCCAGAGGTACAATGACAACCTTATCTTTGACAAGACATCTGCCAAACCTGAAGACATTCCACAGGTCCAGAGGCACTATTCTGAAAGAAACAGAGAGCCGCCCAGGAGACTTGAAATTTTAGAACTGATAAGTTAGTTATGAACTGTTATTGTGAAAGCATGTTTATTTGGAATTGGGTTTCTGAATGGGAAATGGAATGTTTTGTGATTATACAGTTTATGTAACATTAATCTAAAGGGTGATTAATTTATTTTAGAGCAATGACCCACCCCCCCCTTAGAATTTTGTATTGATTTGTTGTCTGTGCATGCACATTGCTCTTTCTCCGTCTCCCTCTCTCCCTCTCTCTCTCTCTCTCTCTCTCTCACTTGCAGTAATGTGTATGCACTAGTTGAAGCCATCTCTCATGTGCATGCTTTTATTTAATTGGTATGTAGTTGTGGATAGACACAGCTGCCTGCACCTGGAAGAAGCATTAAATCCATTGACTATATAAACAGTGAACAAGCATCTGCTTCACATCCTATTTAGAAAATTTGGCACAACAAGACCAACAGTATATGATCCAGAGCATGTCAAGGACAGCTAACAACTATTAATGAACAATGAAGAGGATAGCAGTAGTTTGGGGAATATTCAGACATGAAGAATATGTGTTACATTTCGATATGAGGTATATAACAATGCAATATTAACTAAAGGGCACACACCAAAGCTGATACTGGAAGAGAGAGATATGGGCTATTGTATAACTTGATGAAAAGGACAGAACATGTTAAGAAAGTGACCTGTTAAACACTGAGTTTCATGAATGTAGTCATACTGCATGAGAATACCAAAATCTTCATACACCTTCAATAAATACTGTTTTAACAACAGCTGGAATGTACAGTATTTTGAGTTCTGGGTTCCGCATGGAATGAAAGACCAGTGGAAAAGCACAGAATGGATTCAATGAATTTGATTATAGAGATAAGGAAGTTTTAGCTAGTGGATATACAGGAGAAGCTTTTGTTTCCATTAAACAAATGTAATTACAAGAAGTTTGACAGAGGCATTTTAAATCATGGCATTTCATAGTACTTCTAAGCAGAGATGGACTGTTACCAAAGAGCCAGGAGTCGTGAACTGCGGAACATTGAATAAAGATAATTGGCAAAAGGACCCAAGAGTTATGAGGAAATCATATTAAAGCTTTCAGTGGATAGAATCTGGATTTCCTTGTCAGCGGAGAAGTGCCGGTGATTTTAATTGTAACGTTTAATAAGTAGTTCAAGTTAGTACACTTATTATCAAAGTATAGACATGTTACCAAATACTACATTCAGAATCATTTTCTTGCACCACTTACAGGAAGAAATATAACAGAATTTTATGAATAATATATATAAACAGACAAAGACTGAGCACGGGAGATTGAAAAGGCATGTAAAAATGTGTGATGTTATGATAGTCATGGGGGATTTCAATATGCAGTTGGATTGGGAAAATTAGTTTGGTGCTGGATCCTAAGGAAGGGAATTTGTAGAATGCCTGAGAGGTGGCTCTTCAGAGCAGCTTGTGGTTAAGCCCACTAGGAAAAAGGCAAATCTGAATTGAGTGTTTTTTAATGAACCAGATTTCATTAAGAAGCTTAAGGTAAGGAAAACCTCAGGAGGCAGTGATAATAATTTGATAGAATTCGCCTGTAGTTTGACAGGGAGTTGATAAAATCAAGTACATCAATGCTACAGTGGAATAAAGGAAATTACAGTGGCTTGAGAGAGGAGCTGGCCAAAGTTGATTGGAAGGGAACACTAGCAGGAATGACATCAGAACAACAATGGCCAAAGTTGTTAGGAGCAATTTGGAAGAAGCAGGATAGATACATTCCAATGATGAAGAAGTATTCTAAGGAGAGGTTGAGAGAACAGTGATTGACAAGAGAAATCAAAGATAGCATAAAAGCAAACCAGAGTCAGGAAATATAGCAAAATTAGTGGGAAGTTAGAGGATTGGGAAGCTTTTTAAAACTGGCAGAAGACACCCAAAAATGTAATAAGGAGAGAAAAGCTGAAATATGAAGATATACTTGCCAATAATATAAGATGTTTCAGATGTATAACGTAAGGGCTGATATTGGACTGTTGGAAAATAATGCTGGAGTGTTCGTGATGGGGACAGAGGAATGGTGGACAATATTATAAAAAAAATACCTTCTCAGTATTTTCAACTAAACATATTTGCAGGTTTTAAAAGTAATATCCTTTCTCTCCACATGAAATGATACTCACATTAAATAAATTATTTTAACTTTTCTTAAAAAAAATTATTTGAAATATTTATAACTAAATTGAACAAATTTCAACCTTGTCATACACTTCCCCTCAAAAGCTAATGTCATCCTAACATTTCCTCCCAGTGTTAGATCTGCAATCATTACTTTCTTTGTATGAAAAATTCCCTTGGTTTCTGGTAGTCACATGGAAGTTGATGCAGGAACTGAGGCCCAGGTAGCCATGAATTCAGTGATGTCACACAATTATAAGTCAAGGCCTGATTCAGATGTGGCCAACAATCCACAGTCTGTATGTTATAACATGTGGGGGTCCCAACCCAATCATAAATAAAGTGTTTTGGTGGTTATCATTCTTTCTGAGGAAACTTTGATCTTTCTAGTCTTTGCTCCATCTGGCTGACTGCATTTGTCAATGTTCATGAATCATAAGCTATGACACTCAATTTGAACCTTTCTATTGATACCGGATTGCTCCCAACCCCTGATAGAAGGCATCAATGTGGATAACGAATAGTTGTGCAAAGTCTTGGAATCCCAGCACTGGTGGCTGTACTAGGGACTCCACTTGGAGTACTGTGCTCAATTCTGGTCACCTCACAACAAGAAGGATGTGGAAACTATAGAAAGGGTGCAGAAGAGACTTACAAGAATATTTCCTGGATTGGGGAGCATGCGTTATGAGGATAGGTTGAGTGAACTTGCTCTTTTCTCCTTCGAGCGACAGAAGAAAAGAGGTGACCTGATAGAGGTATACAAGATGATGAGAGGCATTGATCATGTGGATAGTCAGAGGCTTTTTCCAAGGACTGAAATGGCTAACACGAGAGAGCACAGGGTTAAGATGCTTTGAAGTCGCTACAGAGAAGATGTCAGGGGTAAGTTTTTTTATGCAGGGAGTGGTGAGGGCATGGTGAGGGCATGGAATGGGCTGCCAACGATGGTAGAGGTGGATGCGATAGGGTCTCTTGAGAGACTTCTGGATAGGTACATGGAGCTTAGAAAAATAGAGCACTGTGGATAACCCTAGGTAATTTCTATGTAAGTACATGTCCAGCACAGCATTGTGGACCGAAGGGCTACATTTTGGTAGGAATAATCCAAATAGGACATACATGGTAAATGGTAGGGCATTGAGGAATGCAGTAGAACAGAGTGATCTAGGAATAATGGTGCATAGTTCCCTGAAAGTGAAATCTCATGTGGATAGGGTGGTCAAGAAAGCTTTTGGTATGTTGGCCTTTATAAATCAGACCATTGAGTATAGGAGTTGGGATGTAATGTAAAAATTGTACAAGGCATTGGTAAGGCCGAATTTGGAGTATTGTGTACAGTTCTGGTCACCGAATTATAGGAAAGATGACAACAAAATAGAGAGAGTACAGAGGAGATTTACTAGAATGTTACCTGGGTTTCAGCACCTAAGTTACAGGGAAAGGTTGAACAAGTTAGGTTTTATTCTTTGGAGTGTAGAAGGTTGAGGGGGGACTTGATAGAGGTATTTAAAATTATGAGGGGTATAGATAGAGTTGATGTGGATAGGCTTTTTCCATTGAGAGTAAGGGAGATTCAAACAAGAGGACATGAGTTGAGAGTTAGGGGTCAAAAGTTTAAGGGTAACATGAGGGGGAATTTCTTTACTCAGAGAGTGGTAGCTGTGTGGAATGAGCTTCCAGTAGAAGTGGTAGATGCAGGTTCGGTATTGTCATTTAAAGTAAAATTGGATAGATATGTGGACAGGAAAGGAATGGAGGGTTATGGGCTGAGTGTGGGCCAGTGGGACTAGATGAGAGTAAGAGTTCGGCATGGACTAGAGGGGCCGAGATGGCCTGTTTCCATGCTGTAATTGTTATATGGTTATATAGTTATATGGGCATGTATTGTACCATAGATTTTTTATGTTTCTAAAATCACTTGGGTCACCTGGTTCAGATGGACGTAATGGGACTGATAATGATTTGCAATCAGGTAAGTCATTTAGTTTACTTAGAAGCAGATGAAAGTACTGATTCACATGCAGGTAAGCTTAACAATTGTTCCCACTCAGTCTTTTTGCACTGGAAGTGTTGTGAATCCTAAACCTTCATTTGTTTCTCAGCAAGTTGTATAGGCTCTACTACAAAAGTATTGCTATCCTGTGGGGCTGGGTCATTCAACTTGGTAGTAATATTCATCCTCACTGTCATTGGCTGGCTTTCTCTCTTCCCTTTCTTTAGATGGATGAGCTCTGGTGCTCTGCTTTGGCAAACTCCCTTTCTTTTTTGCAGTATCCATTTGTGGTTCAGCATCCACAGGTCGATGTTCACATGGCCTGAGAAGATTGTGATGTAGCGCTCTGGATCTACCCTTTCCTTGTTCAGATTTTACTTCATTGATTGACACATCCTCCCAAAGTTTTCATTGCACAATATGGATGCAGTTCTCCCAATAGTTTTGAAGCTTTCTTGGACCTCCATTGGGTGTCAGATTCTAGGACACGATTCCCAGGTTGTAACCCTGCACATTTCACTCTGCAGTCATAATATCTCTCATTTCTCTCCAATATCTTTTGCATATCTAGGCAATTTGATGGGCTCCTTGTATGTCTCTTTTCCATCTTTCCTAGTATTCCCTGTGGGTTGCAAGATTTCTGTCAATGTTCAAGCCAAAGAATATATCTGTGGGCAGCCATGGCAATCTACCAAAGAGAAAGTAGAATAGAGAGAATCCTGTAACATCCAGCCTTCTCCAGGTGTAAGCTTAGATCATTTTATACAATGACTCTTTCCAGGTGATAACAAATAGTGAAGTAGAAATTGGCCAGATCAGCAACCCATTTTTATCCATCAACATGCTCATTGAAGGTCTTAGTGAACACCAACACCAACATGTCATCCAGGATTAACAAAATTCATCTCTTATTCCTTCAGGGTGCTCCTCCATGAAAAATTAGTAGGCTGTGAGTGAATTCACGAGTGCAGAGGGAATTCAAATTCACTCATACATACAGGGGTTATGAAGGGTTTTCCTTCATCTTGTATCCTTGGTGGGGGTTGTAACACAGATTAACTAAACCCAAAGATGTAATGTTATAAAGCTCCACTTGTGGAGGCATGAAAACAAGGTTTACCAAATTAAAAAAAAGAGAAAAAAAAGCTATGGAAAAATGAGCCATGGCTGACAGGGCATAGACAAGGGACAGAAATGCAGTAAACTATAGAAACTAAAGAAAAAAAACTCTTAAAGGAGGAGTCAGTAGTTAGAATCTCTACCCTACCTAAGGAAAAACCTCAGGGTAAAACCCCTGGAGGAGAGACAATATTGATAAAAGATTCTTTGAAGCTAGGGCTATAACGAGCACCTGGTATGTTAATTCTCTCCTTTGTTGTCTTCACTTGATACTCACAGGGATTCTCAATGCTAATCAGATTGATAAATGGCCTGATTTTGCTTCTCTTCAGGTTAGGGAATGCAGCTCTTACTGTTTCATACAAAAATCCTCCCTTCCTGTCTTCAGGTCTTCTTCTGTCACTCTCCTTTATAATCTGTTCAATCACATTGAATCTGATGGGATGGGGTAGAGATCTGTCTTTCAGTACCAGGACTGGTGTGATCAATTCTTTTGCACCAAGCAAAGCCAATTTAAAAGTGTTCACAACTCATCCTATATATGGCATGCTTGCACAGTTAGCTACCACCAGCTGTAATGTTCTGGTTGTCACTACTGCCCTGAAAAAATCCCTATTTTAACTCCAGGCAGTTGCTTAGTTTTCCACTGCTCGTCTATGATGCACGCTGTGAACCTTTGTCCCATATTGCTTCACTTTGATGTCCCAGGAAGTAGCATTCAATGAGGTACTGTCGGCCCATCTTACCTACGAGGGATTGGTTCCAGGACCCCTCGCGGATACCAAAATTCACGGATGTTCAAGTCCCTTATTCAACCTGTCTTTATGCGGTGGATCTTAGGACCCAGCGGAACCCCAGACCTTATTTAACCTGTCTCAGTGCGGTGGATGTTAGGACCCAGTGGTAGAACTCTGAATCCGCAGTGTTTCTGTTCGCAAAAATAATCATGATCATGATTGAAAATAAAGTGGAAATAATAAAGCGATCAGAAAGAGGTGAAACGCTATCAGTCATTTGAAAAGCGTTAGGCTTATTCTAGTGTCTCAGTAACAGTTTACCAATACCAGGAAAGCTGAGGAGCTGAAATCGGGGATGAAAGCCCAGCAAACATGCTGCTCAGAGGACGTGGATCAACAATTGTTAAAGGACTTGTCACTTTGTGAATATTTTTCACTACAGTTCGATGAATCCCTGGATATAATGGAAACAGCTCAGCTTGTTATATTTGTTAGAATGGCTTTCCAGGATTTTACAACAAAGGAGAACCTCCTCACTCTTTTGCACTTAAAGGAGAGAACAAGAGGTGAGGATATTTAAAATGAGTTTTAAAAAAATCCGTGAAAATGACATTCCCATTCATAAACTGGAGGCAAATACTACTGATGGAGCCTCAGCAATGTGTGGTGTGCGTGTTGGTTTTATTGTACTGTGCCATAATGACCCTGATTTTCCCGATTTCCTGGATAATCACTATGTGATTCATCAGCAGGCCTTGGCTGGGAAGGTCGTGGCCTTTTCTCGTGTAATGACACTGGTGGTCAAACTGATAAACTTGATTCAAGCAGAAGTGCTTCAGCACTGCTTATTCAAGGCATTATTGGATGAGCTCAATGCCACTATGGCCTGCTTGATATGCTAGTTACAGTGTTTTCTTGTTTGGATTAATTTGAAAGTTTGACAAAAGCATTTTATGTAATTAAAATACTATTAGCCCAAATAAGGGGCCTCAAGTTCAAAGTACAATCTGAGCTGTTTTTTCTCTAAACGACTTAATAGGTTGATCTTGCCTTTCACTAAGGCAAGATCTTGGGCTTGAAAAGGTTGGTAACCACTAATGTAAGGATAGGCCATTTCTTGTTAGTTAATAACAGTGTTCAATACATAAATTCCCAGCTTGGTATCTGCCTTTGGTGGTACGTAAACTGCAGTCACGATCAGTGTACAGACCTCTCTCGTTAAGTAGAATGCTCAATCATTAGATGTTCCATGTTGAGAACAAGAACAAAACGAGACTGCTATGTAACATGATGAGTTTATCATGAACCAGCCACCACTGCTGCTGCACTTTCATTATGACTGTCTGGTCCATCTGGAGGTTTGACAATCCCTCGGGCTGCAGTTCATTGTCCAGAGTGTGGGAATTGAGCCATATTTCAGTGAAACAGAGAACACAACAATCCTTCAGTTCCCTCCAATACAACCATCATGCCCTTTGGTCCTCTACGTACCTCTCCAGCAACTGTACTTTAGTCAGAAAAATGCTAGAAAGTGGCAGTCATGTTCTCTGTCGTTTCAATCTGGCTTAAAGCGACAGCAGCAATCCAGTCACTTCCAGATGCATTCTTGTGAGCCAAGCTTCCCGAGTTCTTCAGATTCATCGGGAGATCATAAGATCTCACCTCTAGTCCATTGAGATGATTCAAAAGTCTATCTCTTAAAGGGAAATAACAGGCTGCAAATTGCAGCAATAACAGTTCAGAACATGTATTTACACTATCTACAGTAGTTTTACTGAGCTGCCACAAAACCGCCATCTACTGCCAGCAGCATTTTGCACCAAACAAGATCTTATAATGAAAATATGACAGAGTTATGTGGAGATGAGTTTTGTGGAAATTTTTCCTGTAATCCTTAAAGCATTCAGTAAGTTGAGAATAATTTATTAGATTTTTGACCTACCTGTTAAGTGGTTTCTATGCTTCAGGATTCCAGAGCTGCATCACTTGCTGGGGTTGTACAGATTCTGACCTGATTTTGTAGCCACAGTACTGATACAGCTAACCCAATTGGAGAATTGATTGATGTATCACACAGGATATTGATAGTGAAAGATTCTGTGATGACTGTGAGATCGAAAGACAAGGAGGGGTGATGACTCACATGTTGAGCTAATTAGTCTCTTGCTCTGTTGAGGAGTAGCACACAAGCTGGTAAATAATGCATAAATATTTCATTAAATCATAGACATTTGTATAGCCATTAATATACTAAATTATTCTATGGCATTTCGCGGAAATATTATTTAACAAAATTTGATACATTGTCAGCTATGCAAATACTAGACTGGATAACCAAAGTTTCCTCAAACTGGAAGGATTTAAGGAGCATTATAACAATGTGGAGTGAAATAATAAAAGATCTGGTGTGTATTGAGAACATCTCAGAGCTTGGAAACTTGGAATGAATGATTACCAATGAGTCAAAATGCAAATTTGCTAGGGGTCAGAATTAGAAAAAACTCTTTGGAGGGATTAAAAGTTGAAATGGTTAATCATGCTATTGTTGAGACCATGGATGCATTTAAAAACCTGACTGAAAATTCTAAAAGTGATGTGCTTCTGAGATTATTTGAGTTCATTAGAATAGTGAAGAGTCAAGGTAAATAAATGAATGGTTTCATTCATGGGCAATGTTTGAAATTGCTAGTACAAAGAAGCATTTGAACGGTTTAGCACTTTTACAAAGAAATGTTGAAGTTCCTTTTATCTTTGCATTGTGCGGAGATTCTACAAACGTTTGTAGATCTACAGGACTTCTAATATCCAAATGAGTAATAAAGGAAAATTTAACTTTTATCATTTAAGCATTCATTCAAGTGTACCGTTTTCTCTTATGTCATTTTAGAGATCAGATGCATGTACATAGAACATAGAACATAGAATCGTACAGCACATTACAGGCCCTTCGGCCCACAATGTTGTGCTGACCCTCAAACCCTGCCTCCCATATAACCCCCCACCTTAAATTCCTCCATATACCTGTCTAGTAGGCTCTTAAACTTCACTAGTGTATCTGCCTCCACCACTGACTCAGGCAGTGCATTCCACACACCAACCACTCTCTGAGTGAAAAACCTTCCTCTAAAATCCCCCTTGAACTTCCCTCCCCTTACTTTAAAGCCATGTCCTCTTGTACTGAGCAGTGGTGCCCTGGGGAAGAGGCGCTGGCTGCCCACTCTGTCAATTCCTCTTAATATCTTGTACACCTCTATCATGTCTCCTCTCATCCTCCTTTTCTCTAAAGAGTAAAGCCCTAGCTCCCTTAATCTCTGATAATAATCCATACTCTCTAAACCAGGCAGCATCCTGGTAAATCTCCTCTGTACCCTTTCCAATGCTTCTACATCCCTCCTATACTGAGGCGACCAGAACTGGACACAGTACTCCAAGTGTGGCCTAACTAGAGTTTTATTGAGCTGCATCATTACATCGCATCTCTTAAACTCTATCTCTCGACTTACGAAAGTTAACACCTCATAAGCTTTCTTAACTACCCCAATTACCTGTGAGGCATCTTTCAGGGATCTGTGGACATGTACCCCCAGATCCCTCTGCTCCTCCACATGACCAACTATCCTGCCATTTACTTTGTACTCTGCCTTGGAGTTTGTCCTTTCAAAGTGTACCACCTCACACTTCTCCGGGTTGAACTCCATCTGCCACTTTTCAACTCACTTCTGCATCCTATCAATGTCTCTCTGCAATCTTCGACAATCCTCTACGCTATCTACAACACCACCAACCTTTGCATCGTCTGCAAACTTGCCAACCCACCCTTCTACCCCCACATCCAGGTCATTAATAAAAATCACAAAAAGTAGAGGTCCCAGAACCAATCCTTGTGGGACACCACTAGTCACAACCCTCCAATCTGAATGTACTCCCTCCACCATGACCCTCTGCCTTTTGCAGGCAAGCCAATTCTGAATCCACCTTGCCAAACTTCCCTGGATCCCATGTCTTCTGACTTTCTGAATAAGCCTACCGTGTGGAACCTTGTCAAATGCCTTACTAAAATCCATGCAGATCACATCCACTGCACTACACTCATCTATATGCCTGGTCACCTCCTCAAAGAACTCTATCAGGCTTGTTAGGCACGATCTGCCCTTCACAAAGCCATGCTGACTTTAGAAATATAGAAATAAATGGTTCAGAAATGTAGTATGGTGACAAATTATCATAGTATGCAAGTCTCATGGCAAAAGTGTTGAAAGGACCAAAGTCTTTTGTCTGAGTTGGAATGCAAAAGGAAGGTATTAAATAAAATGGTTTTCAGATAAGGTTTTTGACCTTTTGGTGGCTTGGAATGAATAATAAATTATATCCAAAAGTAAAAAAAAACTGAATAATATGCAGGAATAGAAGAGGAATTGAATGAAAGTGGACTAGAAGTAATGCTCAAAAACCAGAACAGACACTTAGGAAATCTACAATAGAGTGTGGGAGATGTTTTAAGAACTTTACTATACCTGTAAAGCTTTTATTTCTGACAAAATACTTCCTTGGTAATCTGTTTAGGCAACAGCTACCCAGTTTCAAAAAAACATGGAATCTCAGCTGCTGAAATATTGACAAATCTCCAATCCCATCACCCAATCTTTTCTATAGCCAAACTCCCCCTCTTACTTGATCATTGTTTCATGCTGAAGTAGATAGATTGCAACATAATGACTCAGCTTGCCCCAGAGATGAGTAACATATTTCATTCCATCTCCAACATAAAGAGCAACTCACACATCATGAGACTGTTTGCCGCCATTACATCATTAGATCACCTGTAACTACAATTGTTATCTATGCCTTTGCAGCCTTCAAGCACAATTGCTCCAAAATTATGTACACTTACTGTACCTCCTATTCTAAACCTTCCATAAATATCAGTGTATTTAAAGCTCTGTTCCATTAAATTGCTTTCCCTATCCTGGTTAAAACAGTTTGTTTCTCTTCTTCCAGTTCTTCACTTTTAAAGTCTCAACATTTAAAAATTTCCCCTCCCCACAATATATCTTTCTTGATATTTTTAATCTCCTGCATCTTACTTAACTTATTAATCAATGGCACAAAGTTAGGTTATTCAACCCATCAAGTCCATGCCCACTTCCAGTGGAGCAAATTTGCCATACACCTCATTTCTTGTACCTCTGTACCCTTGCAATGTATTCTGACTAAGATGTGCTCATTACTCTCTCTGCCTTCACCATAATAAATGCTATTTTTTTCAGTCCCAGTTAATCCACTAACTACAATAATCTACTAACCTACCACACTTTCAGTGAGTATTCTACAACCATCAAACTTCTGTACTAATAATTATTTTATTTGGTTTAAAATTGCAATTGATAAGATTGTTTAAGAAAACTTCTGACCTAAATGGTCTGTAAAGAAATATGGCCCACCTAGATAAGAAAAATTTTATTTCAGGTCAAATATTAATTGGGATTTCCAAGATGAGATGATGGGAAAGCAGACACGCTGTCTTCCCATAATAGAAAAAAGGAAGGAAAATAAAATCTGGAACTCTCCAAATGATGAAAGATATGCAGATTAAAAGAAAAAAGTATATAATAAATGTCAAGTTCATTATTTAGAAGAAAACAACACTGTATAAAGAATTGTGATGAAGGACATCCCATAAACAAAGCAAATGTATAAGAATTGATTTGAGGACTACATGAAAAGGAATTAAGATACTTTTAAAATAGCCACACCACAAATGAGTAAGTAAATGAAAGAAATGGTGGTGCAGGTTGAGAACCAGAACTGATCTTGTTCTGAGCAGTGTTCATGGTTGAAGGTTGAAATGAGTACTCTGCATCTGCCCTTACTGAAGGAGGTGCTGCCACGAAAAAAAGAGGTAATTCAGAAAATGAACAGATTAAATATTGATGGGGAATAGGTTCTAGCAACATTTTGCTTAGAAAAGACATTTGGCCCCAGAAGGGAGCAAAGTTTGATGACAGGATAAAACAAAAAGGCTTTGTCTATAGCTCATCCTCCCTTGATATGGAAGTAGTGCCTGAGGACTGGAAGGCTTTACATTTTAGGAAGGTGACTGACCAGCAAATCTGGTAAATAGAGAACAGTCAGCTAAACACCTGCAGTCGAATAAACTTTAGAGACAACTTCCCTAAATAAAATTAATTGGTACTTGGAAAAATATAGTCTTAAATAAATGAATCCCAATAGGGACTACGAAATGCAAGTAGCATTTGTCTGGATAAATTTGACATATTATTGACATATAAGTATGGGTTTTCCACAATGACTTATCATAGTAATACATAAAGTATTTTATTATCAAAACTGCAGGCTAAAGGATTGAAAGGGTCATTGCTTCTGCAGATAAGAAATAAGTTATGAATAAACAAAGAGTCAGAATGTAAAATTCATCTTACCAGCCTGTAAGGAAATGTTTCCCCTGTGTTCAAAGTAAAGAGCTCTTCTTTATTTTGATAATTACACACAAAAAAAACAGAGATACACTAGGCATAATTTCTGGAACGTGGAACTCTGTAACTCTAAAACATGATGAACATTGTGAAAGACAGTAAGAAATTTCAGAAGGATATCAACAATTTGTGAACTGGACAGAACAATGGCACCTGGGAATTCAGAACAAGGAGGACAAGGTGTTCGGGGTCATGGTTCAATAAACATGTGAAATACAGGTGTACCCCCCCTTTACAAAGGTAGAGTGTTCCTATGAAACATTTCTTAAGCCAAAATGGCATAAAGCAAAGAACTATTAATTTATATGGGAAAAATTTTTGTAAAAGCAAAAATCCTCTTTGTAATGCGAAAACAGGTTACTAATGTAGGTCTTTTGTAAAAGCAAAGTGGTTTAAAGCAAACATTCGTAAAGCTGAGGTCACCTGTAAGTCATTTGAAGTTGATGGCAGTGGAAAAGAATGGCCATATACGCAGAATTCTCTGTTGAATTCTGATGTTTTAAATCCAGGGTTCTTTCAGAAATCAAGAAGGTGGCATTAAACTTGTTGCTTCATGATGGTTTTATTAAGTGCTGATAGAACAAAGAATTGAAAACGGACAGTAAAATTGGTATAGTAGAGGAAGGGAAAGAAGAAGCGAAGATGATGGGCCAACGTGTTAAGTCACCAAATACAACCCTGAGATTAATTTTCTTGTGGGCATTTATAGTAAATACAAGAAACACAATGGATTCAAAGAAAAACTGCACCTTAACAGTACAAAGATTCAATGTGTATAAGACAGCAAATTATGCAAATACAAAAAAAGAAAAAATAATAATAATAAAATAGTAAAGCTAAAACAATTAATTCAAGTATTAGAACTATTTTCAAAAGATATAAACATGGACATTGGACTGGGTAAGTGCAGAACATTAGACATAAAGAAAGGTGCAATAGAACTAGTAGATCGTAAAACAGAGCAGCAGGATACAATAGAACTGATGGATGAAGCAGAAACAGATAAGTATTTGTGATATCAACAAGCAAAGACAATAGATCATAGTACGATAAAAGGAAAACTTTTGACAGAATTTACTTCAAGGCCTAAGGAAATCTGCCAAACAGATCTCAACAGTAGAATATAACAGAGGGAAGAAATAATTTTGCTATACCTATATTAACTTATTCTTTTTGCATAATATCTTGGTCTGAAAACTTAGGCTTTCCCAGCTTGAGCTAAGAAAAAAAATAAAAATGTTAATATTTATAATAATTATAATTATAATGATGCTGTAAGGGTATGAAAGGGTGTAAAGAACAGCTGATAATATATTTTGTAATTCTAAATCAAGCCCAGACAAAAAGCAGAAATCTTTCAGATTCTTTTATTGACTATCAAAAAGCATTTGATTCTGTTCCACACTCATACTTAACAGAAGTTATTAATACATATAAACTATGTATACCCAATATTTGTGAAATTCCTACAACATCTGATGAAGCATTGGTGTAATATAATCACCCTATTGTTTACCCAAGCAAAAAAGAACAACCACCATTAAGAAACTAAGCCGGTGCATTTTTCAGGGTGACTCTTCAAGCCCACTATGGTTTGCCTGGCTTAAAATTCACTCTCTAATTTATTAAATTGGATGAAAACAGAGTATCAAACCAGAAATAACCAAATATGTCATAACCTTGACACACCCTCTATACATGGATGATTTGAAATTATATACTCCTTCATCTGTAAAGTTAAAGAAACTAATTCAAATATTAGAACTATTTTTGAAAGATATATACTTGAACATTGGACTAAGTAAGTGCAGAACATTAAACATAAAGAAAGATGTAGTAGAGATGGTAGAATATAAGACTTAGCAGTAGGATGCAATACAACCAATGGATGAATGTGATATTTGTGATATGAACAAGCAAAGAAAATTGATCATAGTGCAATAAAGGGAAAACATTCAACATAATTTACCGCACGGCTTAAGAAAATCGGCCAGAGCTCAATAGTAAAGATATAACAAAGGCAATAAAAACTTTTGCTATACCCATATTATCAAATTCTTTTAGCACAATATCTTGGTCTGAAATTGATCTGAAAAATTTATGAAGAAAAATAAGAACAGAAATGACAATTAAAAAAAAAAACTCTGTGAATACTTGAACACACTTACAAGGGGTGATTGATACATTTGTGGCCTAGGGTAGAAGGAGTCAATTTTAGAAAACCTAGCACATTTATTTTTCAACATTGTCCCCTCCTACATTTACATACTTAGTCCAGCGGTCATGGACCATATGGATCTTGGACTTCCAGAAATGTCCACAGATGGGTGAGTGACACATTCGCGACCTAAGGTAGAAGGAGATGAGTTATAAAGCTCTTGTTACATGCACATGCAGGTCAACTCTTTGAGTGATTATGCAGAAAATTTGAATAACTCATTTTTTTTCTACATTAGGCCCCGATCTTATCAATCACCCCGATAAGTTATTAACAGATGAGCTATTAACTTCAAACTTTCTGCATAATCACTCAAAGAGTTGAACTGCATGTGATCTGTATAATTTATCTCCTTCTACCTTAGGCCATGAACTTATCAATCACCCCTGTTGTGGACACTTTCTAGAGGTCCAAGATCCATATGCTCCATGACCATTGGACTAAGTGTATAAATGTAGGAGGGGATTATGATGAAAAATAAATGTGCTAGCTTTTCCTTAGGTCACAAACTTATCAATCACCCCTCATAGATTAAAACCACCTATGACAGGATAAGGAATAACAGACTTAAGAAATGTACACAACAGTCAGATAAAACTTTTAAGGATATATTTTCATCAATGAAAACACCATTCAGCACTAAATGCAAGCATATTAAATTTTGATAAGAAATGCACACCACTAAGCTTAATTGAAAGCACAACCAAACTTGCATAACATGTAGAAATTAGTAAGTGAAAAACTAAAATTGTAAGTCTCTGAAACACGAATGTGGTATACTCTACATTGTCCCAATAGTAATATCTACAACTTGTATTATCTCTAAGTCCCTACACTATAGCATTAAACAATTAGGCAACACAGCAATATTTATGTCAATATTCAGAACGCCACAATATTAA
Source organism: Hypanus sabinus (assembly GCF_030144855.1). Lineage (NCBI taxonomy): Eukaryota > Metazoa > Chordata > Chondrichthyes > Myliobatiformes > Dasyatidae > Hypanus > Hypanus sabinus. The sequence continues at coordinate 39,442,829 of NC_082719.1, read as the reverse complement.
GCAGCACCAGAATAATTTGGAAGTACCTAGTAATTGAGAAACCAGTGGAATTAGCTATTCCCCATTCTCAATTTTACCAGTTTGCACGGAGAAAAAAAAATAAATAAATAAGCAATAAATATCAAGAACATGAGATGAAGACTACTGAACGTATCCATAGGTTGCAGGAACAGTAGAGTGAGTGATGGCTCTCACTGTAAATACCAACATGTTGTTTGATTCCCAACATACTTGCTGAACTTGCATACTAATCTGCCCCTTTGAACATCATCTCTTTATTCTGCAGTATTTAAAAAATGATAACGTTTTGGGCACCAAACAATTTCACTTTTCCATATTATTCCATATTATCTCTCACTTGATGAGAAAAAGGAGATCATATGACCTATTAAGTCTGTATGGTCTCTCCCATCAATCCAATTCTCTCAATTATTTCCTCTCTTAATTGCCCAACAACTCCCCGTGATTCTCCCATCAAAATATCTTTTCCAAGGACAATTTATTATGGACAAATAACTATCAACTCATACAGCTTTTTCAAGAGACATACTGAAGCTTAGTGCTGTCAACATCAAGGTGTTGTACCTTCCCCTTAGTATGTTGGTGTTGACTTCACTAAGTTTCAGTATGTCCTTTGGCATAAGCTCTTGCCGCTTGGACTGTATCAGTCAGCAACATTTCCTTGTGGGCATTTCACTGCGCTGGATCACCAATGTGTTATAGGCAGAGCAAAGAATGTTTTCTATTGTTGTGTGTCTCTGTTCCTGGGAGCAGACTGTCATTCAGAGAGTACTTCCTCTGTTACCAGGCTGCTCAAGATGAACCACGACAAGGCTCTCACAGATCAACTATCTACAAAGTGGTGGGCAGCTGTCTTCTACTTACCACTGGAGCAATAATCTGATGATACAGGAAAGATCTGACAATGAAATCTTTCCTAATCTTGGAACATGTTGGTGAGTTCTGATGATGAGGCCTTCTACAAGATGATCTGAGTTACCTGCTCAAAGAAGCACCCCACTGTATTCATGCAGTCCTTGTCCCACAGAGCCTGCAGGATGTTGCATACCGACCACTGCTGATGGAGTTGTGGTCAAAGGTGTTTGTCTGAAGAAACTTTCAAGCAGCAATGTCCAGCTGTCTGGTGCATCACATGGCAATAAGGGTAGGCACATCCAATGCAACACTGGGGAAAGATGGCAGACACTGGTAGCAATGCACTTTGGCTACAAGCAGCCCCACCTGAAAGCATAATCCAGTCAGGATGGCACCAGGCTGTGGTCTTGGTCCAGTTCTGGTTCAGATTTTGTTTTTTTTTAAGTTTGTAGGGGTAGTTTTGATAACAGCGGCCACATCCTGGTACACTCCTTTGATAGGTGGGCTAAACAAAATGAGGCTAGCTAGTGAACTATAGATATGCCTGTCCTACCATACAAAGTCTGCTCCGGCAGACTGGATGGATGAGATTTACAGTGAGATCCAATGACCAGGAAGGTGGTACTGCATTGTTCCATGGAGAGTGAAGGGCATGCCAAGGCACAGAAGACATCATGGTTATCCATGGCAACCAAGGAAGAGCACAATTTGTTCGTACCACTGGACCCAACTTCTGAGGTTGATAGAGTGGAATTGCCCCAGTGCAATAACTTTTCCACTTTAAGAACTCCCCTGCACAGGTTTCCTGTTGCCATTGGACATGATGGACAACCACCACGTGCAGGGATGGTCTTGACGATGGAGAGGGGAGTTAGAGTTCAAGCGGGAGTCTTTCCCTCTGCCTCATACTCCATGCTTGAAGGCCAAGAACATGGATGTGTGACATAAGCCTCCATTCTGTAATGAAGGCTGCTGATGAGGGCACAGGATGAAGGACTTACAGAATCTTTATCTCCGCTCTGAACCTCCATAGATGTTGCGCTGTCCTAGGTTAGCGAGTACAAGGATCAGATGTTTGTCTGAGTGGGAGGCGCAAGGCCAGTGTCTCAGCAAGGCCAAAATTTGAGGCTGGACCTCAGGACCTGTTATTAGTTAGTTCCAGGGGTCGATACTGAAGATCAAAGTCCGAAGGTTGATTGGAACTCCAGAATCAAAGTCCCGTGGCAGAAGCCTACAGATGGGAGCTGGCCTGCCCTAGGGTTGGAAGTCTATCTGTTTGCGCAGATTGGGTGAGGGGAAAGAAGGGGCTTGTTTTGTTGTTGTTTCACTGCCAGCTGTGTTCAATGGTCTGCCAAGAACCCTGGGCATGCTGGATGGATTATGTGCAACATTTGAGGGCTGTCCCTATCCCATCCTTAGGCTGTGTTATTTGTTAAATTAAATAACACTTTAAATGTACATGTGATAAATAAATAAATCTAAATCTGAATAATCAGGATGAGGCCAATGTTCTGTATACTCTTGTCTAGGCCCTTGTACATTACAGAGTCTGCAAACTATTACAGGCATCATGCACAAAGTCAGTGGATTTAATGAGACTCAGAACCAGGCTGAGCTCCCTGTGCCTCCTGGTCAGAGTTCTGGTGCCTGAAGTGTCATTGTAGGATTAATGCTTATTGTCACCTCCTTTCTCACTCAACTAGGTGGTTTCCTGGTTAAATATAAAAGGCGATATCTTTCCTTGAAAGCTAGAGTTCAATTGTAACTACTATATTGTGGGCAATGGAATGGACTCTGAGACTTAAATGTACCTTAATTGTATCATCATTTATACTTGTATTGTTCAATGCCCAATTAAAGTCTATAATCGTTTGATCTCAAGGAAAAAAAAGGAAATATGAATGTTCTGCCCAGAAACCTTTCTCATTATCATGAAATGAATTAGAGATTTTGATTATTCACCATGAAATTATTTCTTTCTACCACAATACAGTCAAGCATAAGCATATTAATTGAGAGAAAACAAAACTGGTTATACAGAAGTAATACAAGCATTAATATTCAGGAAAAAAACTCTTTGAGAAAACTTGCATAATTTAATAAGTCATATTAAAAATCTAAGAGAACATAATTATTTTAAGATACATAATATATTTTATATTTAATGTAAATAGTAGTTGGATTGAAAATCAAAGATATTTGGATATTTTCCTAAATAACATAAAGTACAATTCAAAAAAGTCGTAGCATTGTAAAGATCATTAACATTTAATTTATTCCAGACAAAACACCCCCTTGCAAGGTTAAAATGAATTTTAACTACATGTGGATCAATTAGTCACTGGATTAATTCATATAGAACCTTTAATCTTATGTGCCATCCACTATTTTTGGATTTCCCTAGTGCAAAGTAATGCAACTGAAGAGAACGTAAATATGATATTAATGGCTATGCCTCATCATCAATGATGTAATGCTCTCAGCTGGGGAGCCTCGGAAACTGGATAATGGATGGTTAGAAATATTGCCTGTGGAAGGATGGAGTCAAACATCTGTGATATTATTTACAAGGTGCTGGATAAGTAATGGGTTGGTAAGGTTAAACACTTCACTCTGTAGTTAGTGTAAATCCTTGTGAAGTCCAGAGAAGGACATTTGCTCCACCTAACCTACAAAGAACCCAATAATTAAATATTAAATCCATAGTGCCTGCAACTTTTCTACTCACAATCCAGCTCTTAGTAGTAAATATCAAATGTTCTGCAAATGCTGGCAATCCAGAGTAACACGTACAGAATGTCTCAGCCCAAAACGTTGACTGTTTATCCATTTCCACAGATGCTGCCCGACCTACTAAGTTTTTCCTTCTTCCAGTGGGCCTTGTCATATTTAATAGCTTTGCTGAAAGAGTTTTGTTTTCATCTGATTAATCTTCCAACTAAAAATCCTCTTCTTGGTGTCATGCTTCTCAGCACAGAAGACCTCCCTTCATTATAACTGGCCCTCTTCCCAAGATTCCTTCAATGGAGTTAAAAAAAACATTGACCTAGTTTCTTTGCCTACCAATGTAGTCGAATCTACTGTAGAGCTTTCAGGATATTTGGTTTCATTTAAAATGTCTTACATCGTAGTGCATTCTCAATTATGAACAACTAAAATCTGATATTTTGTCACAATTTTTTTTCCTTAAACAAATCATGATGTTTTTTATGACCACACGGAGACTTGTTAACATGCAGTGCAGGCTTATAAAGATAATTTCAAGTTCAAATTTATTGTCATTCAACCACACACATGTATATGCCAATGAGACAACGTTCCTCTGGACTGTGTACAACACAGTACATATAACTCACACACATAACACATAAGATAATAACACCACAAATAAATTAACAAATAATAAAGTGTATATATGATACAAAGGTTCAAAGGATCATTTATTGTCTAAGTATGCAACTCTGAACAACTTCTCTGGGTAGCCATGAAACCAAAAATGAAAAGAAAAGCAGCACGATCATCAAACCCCAAATACCACCTCCCCACACAAAAAAACAAACACATTGCAACAGACACATTAACCCCCAAATCCCACACTCCCTCCTCCACACAAAAACAATTAGAAAGATAGGGAGAAAAACACAATATTAAAAAAAATGTAAGACCAAAAAAGTCTACATTCCAGGTCCACATCCAAAATGCAGAAAGCCTTGGCAACATCCTCCAGGGACAGTGGCAAGTTCTTCCCTCCCTGTAGCATAGCAGAGTGGTCCTCAGTGATCAAAAAGCAGTCAGCTGCCACTCACCCTCTGCAATCACTTTGATGTTTCTAACTCCCTCGTCACTTTAATTGGCGTACGATGGAATGTTTAATCGGCAAAATTCAGTCAAACATCAGCTTGCACCCTGTCCTGCAGCCTACCTGCCTCGAGGTTTGTGCATACTGCCCCTAACACCCAGAAACCTTTCAGAAACTGCAGAGCACTGGAACACCCTAACAACCTCCAGACTGCAAATCACAGACTCCAACAGTTCCAGAATCACATTCAAGATGGCAAAAAAAAAACCCATAAAAGACACAAAAGAAGTGCAACATGTGGTTTCATGATCTATCCAGAAGATGTCAACTGAAGGAGCATTGTACGCAGATGCCACCTTGACAAGTTATAAAGTAAACAGTATTACTTCACTGGCGCTTCTTAAGTGATGAGACTTTAATGGTGGCAGAGAGTTTAATAGTCTTTTGACCTGGGAGAAGAAGCTGTTTTCCATCCAAACAGTTTTTATCCCAGCACTACAATATCTCCTACCTGAAAGTGGGGATCAACGTGATTGTTGGACTGATAGTACTAAGGGTCCTGCATATGCAGCACTCCTGATAAATATCTTTAATGGGTGGAAGGAAGACCCTGAAGATCGTTCCAACAGTCCTGGCAATCCTCTGCTAAACTTGAAAACCTTGGCAAACTTCGATAACTGTGTGCTGGAAAATGTGCTTACCTGCTGCATTATGGCCTGGTATGGGGACACCAACGACTCTGAGTGGAAAATCCTACAAGATGTAGTGGCTTTGGCTTAGTACCTCACAGGTAAAACCCTCCCAGCTACTGAGGACATCTACATGAAATGTTGCCATCGGAAAGCGGCAATCATTATCAAAAATCCTAACCACCCAGGACATGCTGCCATCAGGTAGAAGCTACAAGAGCCTCAGAACTCACAGCACCAGGTTCAAGAACAGTTACTACCCCTCAATGATCAGGCTCTTGAACAAAAGGCAAAAACTGCACTCATTTAAGGACTCATACTTCATGCTTATTATATATTGCTATTTATTTATATCTGCATTTGCAGTTTGTTTTTCATTGGTCCTGTTTACAGTCACTGTTCTGTAGATTTGCTAAGTATGCCCACAGGCAAACAATCTCAGGTTGTTTGTAATCAGATAATAAATTTTCCTTTGAACTTTGAACTTGGACTTGCAGCCAGAAGCCTTGTAGCACAGTGATCAGTACAACTCTCCTGAAAAAAATTGGTTTAAATGGGAGAGGGGGAGCCTCACTGACCTCAGTCTCCTCAGGAAGTGGAGACACTTCTGTGCTTTCTTGACGAAAGAGGGACCAAGTTATGTGCACTCTCGGAAACTTGGTGCTCAACTTTGTCCGTGGAGGAGTTGTTTATGTGCAGTGAGGAGAGGTCAGCCTGCACCTTCCTAAAGTCCACAATCCTCTCTTTGGTCTTGTCCACTTTGACACTCAAGTTGTCATCGCATCATTCCACTAGCCTCTGTACCCCTTTTCTGTACACTGTCCAGTTGTCGTTGTTGATGGGCTTAACCATTGTTGTGTCATGTGCGAACTTGATGATTCAGTTTGAAGAGGATCTAGTAGTGCAGTCATACATCAGCAGTGTGAACTGCAGTGGGCAGAATACACAGCCCTGGGAAGTGCCACTGCTCTGTGTAATGGAGCTACGGATGTTTCTGTGTCATCACGGACTGACTGTGGCCTTTCTGCCAAGAAGTCCAGAATCCAGTTACAGAGAAAGGTGTTAAGACCCAACAAGGCACCATATTGCAGGTGGGACAGGATGGAATGCAGTGCAGAGGCTATGGCATCATCAGGGACTGATCTGACTGATAAACAAACTGGAAAGGGTCCACTGCAGCAGGAACAGATGGGATTTAATGAGATCCATAGCCAGTCGTTCAAAGTGCTTCATTACTGTTCAGGGCAGTGCCACTGGACAATAATTGTTAAGGCAGGTTACTGACATCCTCTTGGAGACTGGGATGATGGTAGTTGCCTTGAAGCCAAAGGAGACAGTGGACTGTTCCAAAGAGATGATAAAGATGTCTGTTAGAACTTCAGTTAACTGAGGTGCAGGGTGCCTCAGCACCCGACCAGGTATGCTATCAGGCCCCACGTCTTTACATGATTCTAGCTGAGGTCTTCCTCATGTCAGCTGCAGCCAGACAGAGTGCCTGCTCCTTGGGGTAAAGGGGGGGGGGGGGGGGTTCCTCACTGGTATAACATTCCGTGCATCAAACTGAGCGTAAAAGTCATTCGGCCTTTCAATATGATAGCACGTCCAGAGGCAGCAGCCGCTCTGGCTCCAACTAACAATGTAATTGTTAGTCCTTTACAACTTTATCATTGCAGGATACTTCAAGTCTACTTCACTGTAGAGTTGTTGGATACCAGATGAGTTCCACAGGATGGTATTATTATGCACTGTGTTACCTCTTCTCACCTCCCTATCACCACCCCCTAGGTTCATCCTTCCCTTTCTCAAAAAATCCACTCTCCTCTTCTATTAGATTTCTCCTCTCCAGCCCTTTACTTTCCTACCCATCTGGCTTCACCTATCACCTTCAGACTATCCTCCTACTCCTTTCCCTCCCCCATCTTTTAATTCTTGTATCTTCCCCCATACTTTCCAGCTCTGAAGAGTGGTATTGTGCCCGAAACGTCAACTGTTCATTCATTTCTATAGATGCTGCCTGACCTGCTGAGTTTCTCCTGCAGTTTTGTGTGTTGCTTTAAAAACAATCCTGCCTAAGTTCTTTCAGCATGGTGGCTTGGCTCCTGGAGGTGAAAACACCTTATATCTTGTTTATATCAACATCCCTGGTACGTACAAAGATGCTCCTCATCCGCATATTGGACTCTCTGACCACTTAACTATTATTCTATTTCCTGCATATCAACCACTGATTAAACATGACAAACTAGTTCAAATCAAGATAAAGACCTGGCCAAAAGGGCAACGTCAGCATTACAGGACTGTTTTGAAAGCACGGACTGGAGATGTTCATAAACACAAGGAAGTCTGCGGATGCTGAAAATCCAAAGCAACACACGCAAAGTGTTGAAGGAGCTCAGCAGGTCAGGCAGCATCAATGGAAATGAATAAACTGCCAACATTTCTGGCCAAGACCCTCCTTCAAGACTCAGAACTGGAGAATGTTCAGGGTAGTGGCTATTACAACCATTACAGTATCATTGAATCATTGATAAGTATGCGAGATCTGTGAACAGGTACATAGAGAAGTACACTGCGGACATCACCATTATTAAACACAAAGCGGTGATGGCAAATCAGAAGCCATGGCTGACAGCAGAGGTCCAAGCATGGCTGAGAGATCACGATGCTACCGTCAGATCAGGGGATAAGATTTTTGAATGCAGGAGTGTTTTTTTTTTGGTCATTGTTCTTGCTGAGTTTTTATGCAGGGCAGGGGGTTTTGAGGGTTGATGCTCTGTTAGTTTTTTTGTGTGGGAGGAGGGGTTGTTTTTGGGGTGTCGATGTTCTTATTCCATTCTTTGTGTGGCGGGGGTTCGGGGAGTTAGTGATCTGTTAGTTTTTTTGAGTGGGGGAGAAGTTGTTTTTTGGGGGTTGCTGTTCTCCTTCTGTTTTTGAGCAGGAGGACAGCATTTTGGGGGTTGATGATCAGGATGCCATTCTTTTCGTGGGGAAGGTGGGTGGGTTTGACGACCCTCTCTGAATGACTTTCTTTGCTTCATAGCAATCTGGAGAAGACAAATTTCAGTGTTGTATATGGATACATGCTTTGATAATAAATGAACCTGGGAACCATTAAAAAGCACAACAGGAAATTGCAGCTCACCATTAGATGTGGCAGCAATGCTGTCAGAATTTCTAAATTGCTATACTTCAATTTGTATCAAGCCTTCTCTAGTTAAAATGAACTATAAGTATGCTATTAAATTGCACCATATTAGTGTATGTTTTTGTCAGCAAAATGAGCTTGCTTCCATACAAGGACAAAGTGAATAATCAGGAAACCTGTGCATTAGTAGTATTGTTTGAAGGATTACTCTTGCTCAGAGTACTAGAAGAGATTCATAGTGATGATGAAAGCAAAACTGTTTCAGTGAATCAATTATATTTGATTAAAAAAAATGTCAGGTACCTTTAAAATCCACAATTTTGCCTCGAGGTGGGGATACGCAATCCTTGCTGAGGCTATTGATTTATGAAATATGATAATACAACTGAAGAGTGAAAGTTGATATTTTGATATTTGTGAAATAGCAGATGCAGCAACAGAAGGCAGACATTAATATTGTCTAGGGAAAAATGACCGGTTTAGTTATATATTGAGAAAGCATGTCAGATGATTTACATAGAAGGTCATACTAGATATAATAGACACTCTTAACCCTTACGTACAGTTCATATTTTGTACCTTCACAATATGGTCCAGATCTATTTTGATCCAGACCAAGAATCCCCTCAAAGTGTCTATACCAAATTTTAATCCACAAATCTATTTAGAATGTATAAATAGCCTGACATTAATAAATGGATGATTAATCCTTAGTTAATGTTTCAGAGATTTAATATCCATTTCAATAGAAACGGGTTAAATCTGACCTGGAACAACCTCAATGTACAAAAATTTGGAGCACCTGTACAGAAGTATAAAATCTGTAAATATTTTCATTTTTGCTCATCTTGGGTCACTTTAGGAAAAGTCATCAAATTTTGGCTAAAAAATGGCATTTAAGGTGTTTTTAATGCTGTCAAATGTCAAAACAGGTCAAATTTGACCTGAACAGTATGTAAGGGTTAAATCCCCATACACTCTACTGTACATTAAGATCTTGGCTGACTTGTACCATAACTCCCCCTGCTCATCAGTCACATATTTTTGAAACTATGAGTAGCAAAATGAATGCAATTGAGCCAAAGATTGTGCTTTTTGGGTGAGGGCTTCACATTTCTATGTGTCATGAAATGTTTATGAAATATTCCCTCTCATAGCCTCCTCTCTTTACATCTTCTTTTGCTGGACTTACTACCAGCGGGAAATGTTTAACTTGATTTACCCTATCAATTGCTTCCAAAATTTTAAAGGCCCTTTATTACTATCTCTTAACTTTCTTTGTTCAGGACACTACATCCCTAATGTATATAACTTCCTCACCTATATCTAACATTTGGGACAGATACCAATCAAGATTCAATATAGTTTACTATCATTTCCAGTACACAAGTCTAAAGGAGAGTAAAGTAATTGTAAATTGACAATGTGATTGCTTAGGTGTTTGCTTGTGCCAGCATATGAGAGCAGTGTACAGCAGTGGGCTCAGCACACAGCATGAAGGAACCCATATTGATGAAGATCTGAAGGGAGGAGCGGTTGTGCATCTTGACTATCTGAGGTCCATTCATTCAGAGCCCAATACCCAGATGCACAGTGGTGTATTTAGATAGAGAAGTAGGAGTTTATTCACCAAGGTCTGTGCGACTATTATGTTGAAGGCGGAATTGAAATCCAGAAACAGCATTCTGACATAAGTGACCTTGCTTTCTTGGTGTGGCAGGGCCAGGTACATGACAGATGCTATGGCATCTGTGGGAGAACAGTTCTGTCGCTAAGAATATTGGTCAATATGCATTGTGGTAGGAACTGAGTTTTTGATTTGTGTCATTACCAGCCAGTAATGTGTGCAATTATTCTGGTGATGAATAATGAATGAGTTACAAAACAGTAAATAAATGTGGTAAGACAATGACCACCGGATTCACAATGAGTAAGTTGTTAAATTAAATAACAGAATTGACAAATGAATTTTGAAATAAAATTAAAATAGATGCTTGTTAAAATCAAATTTCTCAGATCAAATCTTTGTGTTGGCTATTATAGGTGTACATATATATTTTTTCCACACGAGGAGACTTAATCCGCAACTAATCCAAACACCGACTGTTTTGAGAGGAGAGAATTTCTCTCGGGTCCACTGCCTGTGCAGAAAAGTGAGCAGCAGGTCATTACAGCAAAAAAAGAGTTTTGACCAGTGACCAATCCAGACATCGGAAGCTTTGAGAGGAAAGGGATTTCACTCCTGTTCCTTTGCCTGAGTGCAAAAGGCAGCAGCAGGCTGATACGACGGAAAAGAATTTTGACCAGTGGCCAATCAGAGTTTGGGATTGATTAGCAAGAGCAAATTAAAGGAAGGGGGCAAGTGCAGTGGCTGCTGAGCAGTTGATAGATAAAAACATATGGAGAGGTAGTTACACCAACAGTCAGGAAGGGGTTAAGGAGCTGATGTAGAGTACTCCCAAGGCCATACCCCTCAACAACAGGTATATCACTTTGGATACTTGGGGGTGGGATTAACTTAACAGAGGAAAGTCACAGTGGTCAGGTCTGTGGCACTGAATCTGGCTCTGTGACTCAAAAGGGAAGTGGGTAGAAGAGGCACACCGTGGTAATAGGGGCTTTTTCAGTTAGGGGAACAGACCAGACAGGAAGTTCCGTGAGCGAGAACAGGATTCCTGGATGGTACGTTGCCTCCCAGGTGCCATGGTCCAGGAAATCTCAGATGTATCTTCAGCATTCTTAAGTGAGAGAGTGAACAGTCAGAAGTCGTGGTCCGATGACATGGGTAGGCTGAGTGAAGAGGTTCTGTATGGGGAGTTCATGGTGTTAGGTACCATGTTAAAGGACAGATCTCCAGGGTTGCAATCTCACAATTGCTACCTGTGCCATGTGCTACTGAGGCCACAACTAGGAAGTTTAATATTTGGCTTAGGAGTTGGTGTAGGAGGGAGGGCATAGGGTTTTTGGATCATTGGGCCTCTTCCAGGGAAGATGGAATCCCTACAGAAGGGATGATTTACACCTGAGCTGCAGGGGGATTAATGTCCATCTGCGAAGGTTTATTAACGCTGCATGGTGGAGTTTAAACTAGAGCTGCAGGAAGTTAGGAACCAGAGTGCCAGAACAATTACTGGAGAAGTTTTAGAAGTAGATGTTGGTAAGACCTCAGGCAAAGTTAGGAATCAAAAGATTGGGAATAGTGTAACTAGTGTCCTGAATTGCTTGTACAGTGCCTATAAAAAGTATTCACCAACCCCTCCCTTGGAAGTATTAATGTTTTATTGTTTTAAAACATTGAATCACAGTGGATTTAATTTTGCTTTTTGCATGAATATTCCACCCCCCCCCCCTTTAATATGACACACCAAATCATCAATGGTGCAGCTAATAGGTTTTAAATGACACATAATTAGTTGAATGGAGATCTGTTTTTGCAGACGTGTGTGCAATCAAAGTGCTTCAATTGATTGCAGTAAAATTACACCTGTATCTGTAAGGTCAAACTGCTGGTGAGTCTGTATCCTGGCAAAAACTACACCATGAAGCCAGAAGAACACTCCAAGCAACTCTGCAGAAAGGTTATAGAAAAGCACAAAACAGGAGATGGATACAAGAAAATTTCCAAGTCACTGAATATCCCTTGGAGTACAGTTAAGTTAATTATCAAGAAATGGAAAGAATATGGCACAGCAACAGTTGTTGAGATGGGAGAGATTGTGCATACAACAACAATTGCCTATGTGCTTCACCAGTCTCAGTTTTATGGGAGAGTGGCAAAGAGGAAGCCACTCTTGAAAGAAACTCACTTGAAATATCAGCTAGAGTTTGCCAGAAGGCATATTGGAGATTCTGAAGTCATCTGGAAGAAGGCTCTATCATCTGATGAAACCAAAATTGAGCTTTTTGGCCATCAGACTACACACTATGTTTGGCTGCATCATGCCATGGGAATGCTTCACTGCAGCAGGGCCTGGAAGGCTTGTGAAGGTGGAGGGTAAAATTAATGCAGCAAAATACAGGGAAATCCTGGAGGAAAACCTGGTGCGTTCTGCAAGGGGACTATGATGGGAAAATAATTGTTTTCCAGGAAGTCAATAACCCTAAGCATAAAAGCAAAGCTGCACAGGAATGGCTTAAAAACAACAAAGTTAATGTCCTGGAGTGGCCATGTCGGATTCCAGACCTCAAGCCAATTGGTAATTTGTGCTTGGACTTGAAAAGGGCTGTTCACTCAAAATGCCCATGCAATCTGACAGGCAGAGGGGGTGGCATTGCACCATTGGTAAAAAAACAAAATCAAAACCTTGGAAAGAAGTGACATAGGGTCAGAAGTGGTTGAATCATTGTGGATAGAGGTAAGGAACTTCAAGAGTAAAAAGACACTGATGGGAGCTGTACACAATCCTTGAAACAGTAGTAAGGAAATGGTCTACAAATTACAACAGGAGGTAGAAAATACATGCCAAAAGGACAATGTTACAAGAGTTATGCGGGATTTCAATATGCAGGTAGATGGGGAAAATCAGGTCAGGAGATTCTGGATTTGATGTGGTGCAATTGATTAGAGAGCTTAAGGTTAAAAAAAGCTTTAGGGGAAAGTGATCATAATATTGGGAAGGAGAAACCTAAGTCAGATGTATTAATATTACAGTGAAGTAAAGGGAATTACAGAGGTATGAGAGAGGAGTTGGCCAGAATTGTTTGGAAAGGAACACTGGCAGGGATGATGACAAAGCAGCAATGGCTGGAGTTTTTGGAAGTAATTCAGAAGGCACAGGATATACACGTCCCATAGAGGAAGAAGTATTCCAAAAGTGAGATGACCTAACTGTGACTAACAGGAGATTTCAGACCAACATAAAAGCCAATGATAAGGCATATAATAGAGCAAAGATTAATGAGGATTGGGAAGCTTTTAAAAAACCAACAGAATTCAACTAAACAGTCATTAAGAATGTAAAGATAGAACATGAAAGTAAGCTAGTCAATAATATTAAAGAGAATAGCAGAAGTTTATTCAGATACATAAAGTGTAAAAGAGAGCTGAGAGTGAATATCAGGCCAATAGAAAACTATGATGGAGAAACAGTAATGGGGGGAAAGGAAATGGTGGACAAATTGAATAAGTATTTTGCATTAGACCTCACAGTGGAAGGCTCTAGCAGTACGGTGGAATTTCCAAATGTCAGGGGTCAAGAAGAGTGTGAAGTTACCATTACTAAAGAGAGGCTTCTTGGGAAACTGAAAGGTCTGAAGGTAGATATGGATAAATCACCTGGAGTGGATGGTATACACCCCAGGGTTCTAAAAGTGATGGCTGAATATATTGTGGAGACATTATTAATGATCTTTCAGGAATCACTAGATTCTGAAATGGTTCCAAAAGACTGGAAAATTGCTAATGCCACTCCACTTTCAAGAAAGGAGAGAGGCAGAAGAAAGAAAATTATAGGCCAGTTAGTCTGGTCTCATTTGTTGGGAAGATTTTGGAGTCAATTATTAAGGATGAGTTCTCAGGGTTCTTGGAGGCACAATATAAAATAGGCCTTGATCAGCATGATTCCCTCAAGGAAAATCTTGCCTGACAATTCAGTTGGAATTCTTTGAAAAAATAACAAGCAGGATAGACAAAGGAGAATTGGTTAATGTTTTTCATTTGGATTTTCAGATGGCCTTTGACAAGACACCACACAGGAGGCTGTTTAGCAAGCTATGAGTCAATGGTATTACAAGAAATATTCCAGCATGGATAAAGCAGTGGCTGATTGGCAAGAGCAAACTGTGTGAATAAAGAGAGTCTTTTCTAGTTGGCTGCCAGTGACTAGTGGGTATTGTGCTGGGAACAACTCTTTTTGCATTATATGTCAATGAGTTAGATGATGGAATTGATGACTTTGTTGCAAATTTGTAGATAGTATGATGATAAGTGGAGGTTCAGGTAGTTTTGAGGAAGTAGAGAGGCTACAGAGGATTGGACAGGTTAAAATAATGGGCAACGAAGTAGCAGATGCAAGATAGTGTTGGAAAGTGTATGGTCTTTCACTTTGGTAAAAGAAATGAAAAAGTTGACTGTTTTCTAAATGGAGAGAAAATACAAAAAACTGAGGTGAAAAGGTCACGAGAGTCCATGTGCAGGATTCACTAAAGTTTAACTTGCAGATGGAGTCTGTGGTGAGGAAGGAAAAGATAATGTTAGCATTCATTTCAAGAGGACAAGAATATAAAAGCAAGGATGTAATGTTGAGACTTAAAGAGCACTGGTGAGGCATCACTTGCAGTATTGTGAGCAGCTTTGAGCCCGATATGCTAGAAAAGATGTGTGGAAACTGAAGAGAGATTCATGAAAATGATTGTAGGTTTGAACACCTTGTCATATGAAGAGTGTTTGATGCCTCTGGGCCTGTATTCACTGGAATTCAGAAGAATGTGTGGTGACCACATTGATACCCATCAAATGGTGAAAGGCCTTGATAGAATGGATGTGCAGGGGATGTCTCCTATGGTGGGAGAGTTTAAGACCAGAGGATACCATGTCAGAATAGATAGGTGTCTGTTTACAATGGAGGTGAAGAGGAATTTCTTTTGAATCTGTGAATCTGTGGAATTCTTTGCCAGGGGCAGCTGTGGAGACCAAGTCTTTATGTATATTCAAGGTAGAGGTTGATAGATTCTTGACTGGTCATGGCATGAAGGGATAGAGGGAGAAGGCAGGAGATTGGGGCTGAGAGGAAAGTTGGATCAGCCAGGATCAAATGATGGAGCAGTTTCAATGGACCAAATGGCCTAATTTTGCTTGTACATCTTATGACCTTATGGTCTTATGGAGATAACTAAACTGTAATTGAAGATAAACAGCAACACACACAAAATGCTGGTGGAACGCAACAGGCCAGGCAGCATCTATAGGAAGAAGCACTGTCACCGTTCCGGGCCAAGACCCTTCGTCAGGCCTAACTGAATGAAAAGATAGTAAGAGATTTGAAAGTAGAAGGGGGGAGAGGGAAATCCAAAATGATAGGAGAAGACAGGAGGGGGTGGGGTGAAGCTAAGAGCTGGAAAGGTGATTGGCAAAAGAGATACAGAGCTGGAGAAGGGAAAGGATCATGGGATGGGAGGCCTAGGGAGAAAGAAAGGGGGAGGGGAACACCAGGGGGAGATGGGGAGCAGGCAAAGAATGATGGGCAGAGAGATAGAAAAAAAGGGAAGAAATAAATAAATCCGGGATGGGGTAAGAAAGGGAGGAGGGGCATTAAGGGAAGTTAGAGAAGTCAATGTCATGCCATCAGGTTGGGGGCTACCCAGACGGAATATAAGGTGTTGTTCCTCCAACCTGAGTCTACTGTCAAGATGAAGTCACACTCAGGTTGGTGGATAGTCTTCTCCTATCATTTGGGATTTCCCCCTGCCTCCCACTTTCAAATCTCTTACTATCTTTTCTTTCAGTTAGTCCTGACGAAGGGTCTCGGCCCGAAACGTCGGCTGTACTTCTCCCTATAGATGCTGCCTGGCCTGCTGCGTTCCACCAGCATTTTGTGTGTGTTGCTTGAATTTCCTGCATCTACAGATTTCTTTGTGTTTGAAGATAAATAGTGTGGCTTTCCTCAACTGTTGGTTAAGTATAAATGAATACAGATTATGAGCTTATATAACTTACTGAACACAAAATTCACCTTTTTTATTGAAAGATTTAATATGGTTATTGCATACTTAAATGATTTTTATTTTAATAAATTAGTATTCATCATGGATATTATACTTTATATGTTCACCAGTTTAATGAAATTGCCATGGGGTTTGTGATGTGTCTTCTCTTGATGGCATGAGGAACATGAGAATTTGGAAGCTTGAAAATTATTAGAATACAATTTGATTAAATTTTATTTTTATTTTTGGAATAATTCATGTTAGTTTATAATCCTATTGGTTTAGTTTGACATTTTTTTCCTTTACTAGTATCTATTTAGAATAATATGCATGCCTTTTGGACTTCATCCAACCAGATTTAAGATCTGCTGGAATCAGTAGATATAGGGAAATATCTAAGCAGATCTGCATCAATCTCACTAAGGATTTTTAACTGGCTTTTTGTCTTGACTGCTGATTTAACACATTTGTTTGAATTCAGCTTTGGGCTTCTCTAGTTTTCTGTCAGTTTGAATCAGTCCACTTAAATTTCTTTACTGTGGCCAACTTATTCATCTTCATCCAACACACTTGTGGGTCAGATATTAATCCCGGACGCCTGGTATCATCAAAGATGCAGCTGGAAAAATAAATGTCAAACTGACAACCCTTGTCTTAATCATTATTACAAATAAAATTATCACGTGAAAGCCCTGTAGTTGATAAATGATTAAATATTCATGTCATTTGGGATTAGTCCTGTCACACTTGGGCAACATTTAAGATACAAAAAGCATTTCATAATGAAAATTTACAGTTTTTAGTTTTATTCATATTTTACTTTTATTGCACTTTGGCATCAATCTGTAATTTGAGTAAACAAAAAATATACAAAACACAGTTAGTTAAATATAATTTGATGTATAATTTTAAAACTAGGGAATATTTCACCCTTTTAACTCTATATAATGCATTTATATTATTTATGTTATACAAATCCATATTACAGCTTTATCAAACACTTGATCATTATACCACCTCATAAGATGACAGATGGAAAACAGCATTGCATGACCCCAACAGATTGCTTTTGGTGTAATCCCTTCCAGCAGTCTTCACAGCAAAAAAATCAAGAATTGGCTACTAATTACCAAGAAAATCTTTAATCATGTGTCATGTATAATTTACATGATACAAAAACAAATCTTTCTAATTAGTTCCATCTTTTGAAAGTTAACCCTTGGAGACCCTTTGCTGCAGTATTGGTGTGGCACATTACTAGTTTGACAAGGTTAGCATTTTTTAGTTGAAAGTATCAGTATAAATAATAAATCATGGCATGGGCTGTATTATTTATGCTCATTTTCTTATAATTTTTAGTTAAAATGTTTCTGATATATTGAACATCTTCAGTATGTTCTTTTCACTTCTCAACAAAGAAAAGTTTACACTTAGAAAGTCATTTTTGTAAACTTGATTGTACAGAGATATGAATACAATTTTTGTTCACTTACCTGGCTGAATCAATTTTCTCCCATTCCCATCTCTTAGGAATGTTCTCTGCTTTTATTGAATTTCTTCTTTAAAGTCAATTAAACATGAGTACATTGGTGTAATTAGTTACAAGATGACATAAAATGGTTATTTTTAAATACTATCTGAAAAGATTTTAAGAGTAATTGGCTGATCAATGTTCAAGTGCAGATGATACACAATGGCATAACTTATATTCTGAAAAATGAAAAAAAGTAATATCCAAGGAAAAGCAAATATTTGAATAATATGTTGCCAATGTGTTTTTGTCATATTGAGCAATTTATAAATATAAAACAGACTGTTCATTATAAAACAATGTCTTAGTGCCTCATCTGTCTTTTAAGCACATGCTTGATGTTTGTTTCCATAGAGAACAGCAGAAAAAATTTGGATCTTCTACTGTCCTTGCTGTTGTGCAAACTATTGCACTGTTTCTACAACCCCTACAAATGTGTTTCCATCAGGTGAGAGGACATATTTTAATAAACAAAACAAAAGTTGCAGCATCCAACAAGCAAGTGCCTTTTCATCGTAGCTCCAATGTAGCAGGAGTAAGAATGCATTACCCCCAACCTCATTCCACCAAACTGACACATTTATATGCTATAATTTTGGTGTTTTTTAAAGGAATCCAATACCATCTGCAACTCAATCTCTATTCCAACCCAGAGCACATGGACAGCACACTGCTATGCAAGATACTCATTTTTTCTTCCCATATTTTCCCATCTCTTCTTCCCTCCTTCCTTCCTCTATATTCCCTGCTTTCAGACTCTTTCCCCTTTTGGTACACCTCTAATTTTCCTCTTCCCTCAAAGATTTATAAACTCAACCATTGCTTCACAGCCTCTAAGAGCTTCCCAAAACAGCCTCTTATCTTTCTCCTTCCATGTTCCTGTGTCTTCTGCTCTGTAGGGATAATCGGTAGCTGATGTTCCACCTAGCCTGTGGAAAAAAAAGGGACAAAATATCTCAGTGAGAGACATCCATTAAATTCAGCAGGTCAGAATGAACAAAGGAAAGAATAGAAGCGACGAGGTGACCCACAATTATGTTGCTGCAAAGCATAGAATCACAAGTAAAGCACGTGCTTGAAAGACAGCTGAGGCAATAGTACATTGCTTTATCATAAATAAGATCAAAAATTCCCCAAGATGTTTAAAATGATAACATGTACTCATTGACCACTTTGTTAGGTACAGAAAGGACCTGATGAAGTGGCTATTGACTCTATGCTTATGTTCTTTTTCTGCTGTAGGCCATCCACTTCAAGGTTTAATCCATTCACTTTAAGTCTTGATGTGTTGTATGCTCATAAATGCTCTTCTATTCACCACTATGGTAACGTGTGGTTGTTACTTGTGATACTGTCACCTTCCTGTCAGCCTGAACATCTGCTCATTCTCCTCTGACCTTTCTCAGTAGCAAGGCATTTTGACCACAGAACTGCCACTCACTGGATGTTTTTTTTTGTTTGTTGTACCAGTCTCTGTAAACGCAGGAGACTGTTGTGCATGGAAACTGCAGGAGATCAGCAGTTTTTGAGATACTCAAACTAACCTGACTGGCACCAACAATCATTCCACAGTCAAAGTCTCGTACTTCACATTCTGTCTGAACAACAGTTGTACCTCTGGATCACGTATGCATGCTACTATGTATTAAGTTACTGTCACATGACTGGATAATTAGATATTTGCATTGATGAGCCTGTGTACAGTTGTACCTAATAAACTGGCCACTGTGTATATATTGGTAACATATTCTTTAAAGCCTTTCCTCCTGGGTTTCCAAATGTAACGCTATTAACAAATTTATTTTTTTCAACCAAAAATAGCAGAACTTGGCTCAGTATATTTGCTATATTTGCATTTTACCAGATTAGCGTCTAAAGGTAATGTTACCAATAATATCATTTCATATGTCACAGTTCCTGAGATGTTGAACAGGAGAGGAACTGCAAAAGAAGCTAGCAAAGAATTTGGGAAATTCTGTGCATCACAGTTCCCAAGAAGTCATTGGATTGTATGTACGAGGGGTGATTGATAAGTTTGTGGCCTAAAGCAGAAGGAGTCAATTTTTTAAAAACTAGCACTTTTATTTTTCAAGATAGTCCCCTCCTACATTTACACATTTAGTCCAGCGGTCATGGAGCACATGGATCTTGGACCTCCAGAAAGTGTCCATAGATGGGTGATTGATAAGTTTGTGGCCCAAGGTAGAAGATGAGTTACACAGTTCTCGTTACATGCATATTCATATCAACTCTGACTGATTATGCAGAAAGTTTGAAGTTAATATCTCCCTCCACCTTAGGCCATGAACTTATCAATCACCCCCTGCTGTGGACACTTTCTGGAGGTCCGAGAGCCGTATGCTCCATGATGGCTGTACTAAGTGTGTAAATGTAGGAGGGGACTATGTTGAAAAATAAATGTGCTTGGTTTTCTGAAATTGACTCCTTCTACCTTAGGCCACAAACTTATCAATCACCCTTCGTAATTGGGCACTTAGCAAAGGCCAATAAACAAACGTTAGGATTAAGTAGAGCACCCATTGTAGGAGTGGGCCAGTGTTAAAATGGTAAGTTGAGGCTTTGGCTCAAGAGGATGAGGTGGGAAGGGGCCTAATCAGCAGGGAGATTATTCCATTTCATTTTCTTTCTTTCTTATTGACAGCTAGAGCAGAAGTAATGCGAGACAGGATAGTGGAATACCCATCTTACAGGATGTGGGAAGGAGATCTCCAGTGCCCATGATGACTACACCTCTAAGATTTTTACAGACAGTGTTAAGGAATTGGCACTTAAACTGGATCAACTCTGGTTGACTCGGGACGCTGAGGGGTTGACCGACTGGCGACACGGGGAAGTAATTACACCCAAAGTGGAGGACGAAGGTAAAAGGGTGACTGTCCGGAGGGGGAAGGGAATAGGTAGACGTCCAGAGTACCATTGTGGCTGATCACCTCAATCATATGTAAACTACTTTGGATACTGTTGGGGGATGACCTTACAGAACAAAGCCACAGTGGTCAGGTCTCTGGCACTTAGTGTGGCTCTGTGGCTCAGAGAGGGGAGAAGGGACAAACTGTATTGATAGGACATTCAATGTTTAGGGGAACAGACAGGAGGCTTTGTGGATGAGAACGAAATTCCCAGATGGTATGTAGCCTTCCAAGTGCTAAGGTCAGGGACAGTTCAAATCGAGTCCGCAGCATTCTTGTGTGCGAGGGTGAGCAGCCAGAGGTCATGGGCCACATTGGTGCCAATGACGTGATTAGAAATGGTGACGAGGTCCTGCAAACCAGGGTCAGAGAGTTGGGTGTGCTAAATTAAAGGACAGTACCTTCAGGGTTGTAATCTTACAATTACTAGCCATGCCATGTGGTAGTAAGATCAGAAAAAGTAAGATAATACAGATTGTCACAATACTGAAGAGATGGTGCAGGAGGAGATTTCAGATTTTTGGGCCATTGGACTTCTTCCAGGGAAGGCCAAACTTGTACCAGTGGAATGCTTTGCACCTGAACTGGGAGGAACTAATATTGCTAGTGTTACGGAGGATGGGTGCTGGTGGTGTTAAACTAGATTTGCAAGGGGATGGGAAACAGAATGCCAAACCAGATCATGGAGTGGTTATGAGGAAAGCTGTTGTTAAGCCAGAATACAAAGTCAGGAACCGAAAGTTTGAGCATGGTGGGATTAATGTTCTGAGTTATGTATATTTCAATGATGAGAGAATTTTAGGAAAGGGAGATAAGTTTAGGGCATGCATCGCCACATGGAATTATGACATAATTAGCCATTACTGAGACTTGGTTACAAGAAGAGCAGGATTGGCAGCTTAGTGTTCTGGCGTTCTGCTGTTTTAGATGTGATAGAGTAAGGGGGGGATCAGAATCAGGTTTAATACCTCTGGCATATGTCAGGTACATATACACACAGATAGCAAAATAAAAGGAAATAAATAGTGAGGTAGTGTGCATGGCTTAATTAACCATTTAGAAATCTGATGTTGATGGAGAAGAAGCTGGTACTGTAACATCGAGTATGTGTCTTCAGGCTCCTGTACCTCCTCCTTAATACTTTCAATGAGAAGAATGTATGTTCCAGGGGATAAGGGTCTTTAATAATGGATGCTGCCCTTTTGAGGCATCGCCTTTTGAAGATATCCTCAGTGCTGGGGAGGTTAGTGTCTCTGATGGAGCTAGATGAGTTCGAACTTTCTGCAGCTTATTCTGATCCAGTGCAGATGGAAGTGCAACCAGTTAGAATGCTCTCCATGGTACATCTGGTGACTCCCAAATCTCCTCAAACTCCTAATGAGATATTGCCTTTTTACAATTGCCTCAATATTTTGGACGCAGAATAACTTTTCAGAGATGTTGACACCCAAAAATTTGAAACTGCTCACCCTTTCCACTGTTGATCCCTCAATGAGGACTGGTATGTGTTCCCTCGATTTCCCTTCCTGAAACCCACAAACAATTGCTTGGTCTTACTGACTTGAGTGTAAGGTTGCTGTTTTGACACCACTCAACCAGCTGATCTATCTTACTCCTGTACATCTCCTTGTCACAATCTGAAATTCTACCAATAATAGTTGTGTCACTGGCACATTTATGGATGGAATTTGAGTTGCACCTAACCACACCATCACTGGCGTAGAGAGAGTAGAGCAGTGAGCAATGCAAGCATCTTTAAGATACACCAGTGATGATTGTCAGTGAGGAGGAGATGTTATTTGCCATTCACATTGACTGTGCTCTTCTGTGAACAAGTCAATGATCCAGTTGCAGAAGAATGTACAGAGGCCCAGGTTTTGAAGCTTGTTGATTAGTACTGACTGCACGATGGGTGTTGCTCACTCAGATATAATTAATAAATGGTGATCCTGCGTGGGTATTGCTACATCATGTCTGGAGACAGCTTTATTTACTGATGTCTTTTATGAACCCACTAGCTCATACAGCTAACTGGACTATACCTCTTACCACCCTTTGACTTGTAAAAATGCCATCCCCTTTTCTCAATTTCTCTGTCCCTGCCACATCTGCTCTCAGGATAAGTCTTTTCATTCCAGAACTAAGAAGATGCCCTCCTTCTTCCAAGAAAGGGACTTGCTTTCCTCCAACATCAACGCTGTCCTCAATTGCATCGCTTCCATTTCACGCATGTCTGACCTTGTGCCATTCTCCCATCACCCTACAAGGGTTAGTGTTCCTCTTGTCCTCACCTACCATCACCAGTATCCATATCCAGCACATAATTCTCTGTAACTTTCACCATCTCCAATGGGATCCCACCATCAAATACATCTTTCTCCACCTCCACTTTCTGCTTTCAGCAGGAATTGTTCTCTACGCAACTCCCTGGTCCATTCGTCCTTCCCCATTGGTTTCCCTCCTGACACTTACTCTTGCGAGCAGGACAAGTGCTACACCTACCCTACACCTCTTCCCTGACTACAATTCAGGACTCCAAACAGTCCTTCCAGGTGAGTCAACACTTCACCTGTGAATCTGTTGAGGTCATCTACTGTATCTGGTGTTCCCAATGTGGCCTGCTGTATATTGGTGAGATTGAGAGACTGCTTTACCAAGAACCTATGCTCCATCTGTCAATAAAAACAGGATCTCCCAGTGACCACCCATTTTAATTCCATTTTCCATTCCCATTCTGACATGTCAGTCCATGGTCTCCTCTGCTGCTGCGATGAGGCCACTCTCAGGTCAGAGGAGCAACACCTTATCTTCCATCTAGGTAGTCTCCAAGCCGACAGCATGAACATTGATTTCTTGAACATCACCATTCCCTATTTCCATTCCCTCTCTGAGCTTAGCACCTCTGTCTCATGCTCCTCCTGCTTCCCTTAATTCCATGGCCTTCTGTCCCATCCTATCAAACTCCCCCTTCTCCAGCCCTTTATCTTCCACCAATCGACTTCCCAGTTCTTTATTTCATCCTTCCCCCCTCCCAGTTTCACCTATCACCTACTACCTTGTATTTCTTTCTCCCCTCCCTTCAGCTTCTTACTCTGACTTCTCATCCTTTTTTTGCCCCATCCTGATGAAGGGTCTCAGCCCAAAACATCAACTGTTTACTCTTTTCCATAGATGCTGCCGGGCCTGCTGTGCTACTCCAGCATTTTGTTTGTGTTGCTTGGATTTCCAGCACCTGCAGAGCTTCTCTTGTTTGTTAGATATTGCTATTGTCCAGGTAAGGCTGACTGGAGACCCAGTGAGATTGCATCTGCTGTAGACCTATTGTGGCAATAGGCAAATTGTAGTGTGCCCATGTCTTTGCTTAGGCAGGAGCTGATTCTGGCCATGACTAACATTTCAAAGCACTTCATCGTAATAGACTTCAAAGTTCAAAAGTTCAAAGCTCATTTATTATCAAAGTATGTATACAATATACAACCTTAAAATTTGTCTCCTTACAGGCAGCCACAAAACAAAGAAAACTAGTAGAACCCAGTGAAAAAATAAGATCATCAAACAATCAATGTTCAGAATAAAAATCTAATTGTACAAGCAATAAAAGTAAGCAAATAATGTTTAGAACTGAAGTTTACAAAAGTGAGTCCATAACCATGAAGCCAGTCAAAGCCAATCAAGAATTCTGATTGCTGCAGGCCACAGCCTCAGTTCAACACAGAGCTGAGTAGACCTCGTAAGCAGTGAGCTGAACACTGGTCCATCTTTCGTCTTTGGCCCCGAAATCCTGATCTTTTCAATCTGACCCACCGCTTAAATTGCCCAAATAGTAGTTTATTCCTTGCTCTCAGACCCGTGCCCTGCCACTTCGATATGCTCTCAGGCCCAGGAGTCACTGCCTCAATTTGGCTCATATCCGACCTTTGAAATCAGGTCACCACTTTGATCAAACATTGCCTTGTCCCTTGCTCTTGAGCCCAGGCCCCAATGCCAGGACTCTGCCTCACCTCGGTTCAGTCATTTCAAACTTGTTCCAAGGCTGCTCCAGCAACAGTAGCCATACATCGGCTCATTCCCTGCTTTCAGTCCCAGACCATGCAACCTCAATTCAGTCTGCCACATCGCAACCATCCTGCACCTTCAAGCCTTCAGTTCACAGTGTAAAAATGCTGGGTCATACAGGCAGTTAAAAGACCATCCTCGAAAGGGAAATTACAGGCTATTGGTTGCAGTAATCATTTTAGAAGTGACTAATAAAGTAGTTAGTATTTTTATTTGCTGCCAGTAAGTTGTTGCTGTACTTCACCAGCACCAAGTTAGACCAGACAATTTGAGGGCAACTGGATGATAGTTGCTGAGGCAGTTCACCCTGCTCTTCTTAGGAAAAAATACAATTGCCTCCCTTTTGAAGCAGATGGGAATCTCCAACAGCAGCCGTAAGAGATTGAAGATGTCCTTGAACATTCCCGTAAATGGTTGGCATGCGTCTTCAGTGCCCTACCAGGTACACCATCAGTGCCTGACGCCTTCCAAGAGTTCACCCTCATGAAATCTGTTCTGCTGTCGGCAGCCAAGACAGAGATCATAGGGTCACCAGATGTTGCAGGGATTCACACTAGTGTCATTTTATTCTCCCTTTTAAAGTGTGTATTAAAGGCAATTAAATTATCTGGGAGTGAAGCTTCAAAGTCGTTCTTGATATTCAGTTTCATCTTGTAGGAAGCAATGGCCAGCCAGAGCTTATGTATCGGATTCTGATTGTTTCTTCACTCTTACAAAAGCCTTCCTTAGGTTGTGCCTAGATTTCTTGTTTCGTTCTGGATCACCAGTATGAATGCCACAGAGTAAAAGGGTGTTGTTACTAGTCAGGGAAAATGTCACAACAGTGCTTAGACAGGTCAGACTGGAAATTTTGTTGACCAAGGCTTCAGTATATGGATGGATATGAGGAATAAGAAAGGGATAAGAAGGGATTGTATTATAGGCCACTCAATAGAGCAGGATTTAAAGGACATAATTTGTCTCGAGATGTCGGCCTGTTGCAAGAAAAATAAGGTTGTGATAATAGATGATTTTAACTTTCCACGTATTAATTGGAACTCCTGCTGAAAGATATTGGCCTGAAACATTGACTATTTACACTTTTCCTTAGATGCTGCCTGCCCTACTGAGTTCCTCCAGCATTTTGTGTGTGTTACTTGGATTTCCAACAACTGCAGAATTTCCCATCTTTGATCTGGTATATGTGAGCCCCGGCCACAACTTGTATGGCCAAGCGGATTTCTGGTTAGACGTTGCAATTTTGTTCATGCTCACTTTCATTCCTGACTGAAACTCCATTGTGTCTCTGACTGCTGTTTCTATTGATACAGTGACTTCAGTTGCTCATTTGAATGTGAGTTATACTTCAGTTAGGAGCCATTTTTGAATACTTCCTTGTAAGATTAAACAAACTAAATGATCACTTAGCGCATCATTAAACCCATCACTGAGCTAACAATGCTCAGGCAATCTGTTCAATTCATCTGCATAAACTAAAATAAAATCCACTTCATTGTGATTCTACTTATGAAACTTAAAGCATTCTGCATTCAACAATAGTTTTGTTTCTAAGTGTTCCTACATCACTTTCACGATATCAGTAAAACTCATTTTGACAAGTTTGTTTGGAGCAGCCAAAAGTCCAAAGCAAACTGTATGTGTTTCCATCTATTACACTCAACATCTCTGGCACTCAGTTTGCATTGGTATTTCATTTGTTTCAAACTACTGCTGTATTCATTCAGTATACAATATTTCAGTTATCTCTTATACAATCAAATGTATCTATCTTTCTGACTCAGCAAATCATTTCTGCTTTTTTATTTATGATTATTATTATCCAGTTCTCACTGTTTGTGAACCCATCAAATTCCATTTTCTGTCTTTTTGTAACTCAACATATCTCTCTCTCTGAAGAAACCACGTGCACTTTTTAATTACTTGACCATTTCACTGCTCTTGCAAAGAAAGACCTACTTCAACACAAACACCTACATCAGGATGCTGTTCATCAACTATAGCTCAGCATTTAATACCATCATTCCCACAATCCTGATTGAGAAGTTGCAGAACCTGGGCCTTGACTTCCTAACTGGAAGACTACAGTGTGTGTGGATTGGTGATAACATATCCTCTTTGCTGATAATCAACACTGGCACACCTCAGGAGTGTGTGCTTAGCCCACTGCTCTACTCTATACATATGACTGTGTGGCTAGTCATAGCTCAAATACCACCTATAAATTTGCTGATGAATCAAACATTGTTGGTAGAATCTCAGGTGGTGATGAGAGTGCATATCAGAGTGAGATATACCAACTAATGGAGTGGTGCTGCAGCAACAAGCTGGCACTCAACATCAGCAGGACGTAAGAGCTGATTGTGGACTTCTACAAGGGTAAGACAGAAACACATACCAATCCTCATAGAGGGATCCGAAATGGAGAGAGTGAGCAGTTTCAAGTTCCTGGGTGTCAAGATCTCTGAGGATTTAACCTACTCCCAACACATTGATGTAGTCATAAAGAAGGCAAGACAGCGGCTATACTTTATTAGGAGTTCAAAGCGACTTGGCATGTCAACAATAACACTCAAAAACTTCTATAGTTGTCCCATGGAGAGCATTCTGACAGGCTGTGTCACTGTCTGGTATGGAGGGGCTACTGCACAGGTTTGAAAGAAGCTGCAGAAGGTTGCTAATCTAGTCAGCTCCATCTTGGGCACTAGCCTACAAAGTAGCCAGGACATCCTTAGGGAGCGGTGTCTCAGAAAGGCAGCGTCCATTATTAAGGACCTCCAGCACGTAGGGCACGTCCTTTCTCACTGTTACTATCAGGTAGGAGATACAGAAGTCTGAAGGCACACACTCAGCGATTCAGGAACAGCTTCTTCTTTTCTGACATCTGATTCCTGAATGGACTTTGAAGCTTTGGACACTACCTCACTTTTTTAATATACAGTATCTCTGTTTTTGCATATTTTATAATAATATATACAATATCTGTAATTGACTTACTTGTTTATTTATTATTATTATTTATTTTATTTATTTCTCTCTCTGCTAGATTATGTATTGCATTGAACTGCTGCTGCTAAGTTAACAAATTTCATGTCGTATGCCGGTGATAATAAACCTGATTCTGATTCTGATTCTGAAAAATTGCTGCACTTTTTAAAAACTGAAACATCTCGCAGTGTTTCAACTGCAGTGGTAATCTCAGATTTTATTTTAAATCTTACGAGTCATCACTACTAAGATTTGTAACTCCAAAGCATAAAAATAACCAGAAGAAAAACACAGATAATGTGTACTTCATTTGTGGTGTACTTTAGTGAGGCACGTATTTATAGAAACATAGAAAACCTACAGCACAATACAGGCCCTTCGGCCCACAAAGTTGTGCTGAACATGTCTCTACCTTAGAAGTTACTAGGCTTACCCATAGCCCTCTATTTTTCTAAGCTCCTTGTACCTATCCAAAAGTCTCTTAAAAGACGCTATCCTATCAAGCTCCACCACCGTTGCCGGCAGCCCATTCCATGAACTCACCACTGTCTGCATAAAAAACTTACCCCTGACATCTCCTCTGTACCTACTTACTAGCACCTTAAACCTGTGCCCTCTTGTGGCAGCCATTTCAGCCCTGGGAAAAAGCCTCTGACTATTCTTACGTTGAATGCCTCAACCCCACCCTATTTATATGCGGTCATCCATTTATGATGTAGTGGGGTAATGACATAATGATGTATGATATTCACATACATTTTACATATATCCATAATGAATTATGTAACCAAAGAATGTTTAATCAATAGACAATAGACAGTAGGTGCAGGAGTAGGCCATTCAGCCCTTCTAGCCAGCACTGCCATTCACTGTGATCATGGCTGATCATACACAATCAGTACCCTGTTCCTGCCCTCTCCCCATATCCCTGACCCCCACTATCTATAAGAGCTCTATCTAACTCTCTCTTGAATGCTTCCAGAGACTTGGCCACCACTGCCTTCTGGGGCAGAGCATTCCAAATATCCACCACTCTCTGGGTGAAAAAGTTTTTCCGCACCTCTGTTCTAAATGGCCTACCCCTTATTCTTAAACTGTGGCCTCTAGTTCTGGACTCACCCATCAGCGGGATCATGCTTCCTGCCTCCAGTGTGTCCAATCCCTTAATAATCTTATATGTTTCAATCAGATCCCCTCTCATCCTTCTAAATTCCAGTGCAATTCCAGTCCAATCAAACAATATATTTACAATATTACTCAAGTATTCCTGAAATATTAAATGCTCTACAGTTGCCTCTCTGACAGGAGACCTATGAGTAGCAGTGTGCCACAGGGATCTGTTGTTTGTCATCTGTATCAATAATCTAGATAGTAATGTGGTTAACTAGATTATCAAATTTGTGAATGACACTAAGATTGGGGCGTAGTGAACAAAAAGGAAATTTATTAAAGATTGCAGCATGACCTGGGGGCCAACTGGAAAAATGAGCTGTAAAGTGGCAGATGGAATTTAATGCAGACAAGTGTGATGTTGCACTTTGGGAGGAAAAATCTGGATAGGACTTACATTACAAATGGGCAGTAAGAAGTGTGGAGACAGAGGGGTCTAGGAACATAGATTCATAATTCCTTGAAAGTGGCATCACAATTAGAGAGGGTTGTAAAGAAAGCTTTTGGCACATTGGCCTTCATAAATGGAAGTAATGGGTACAGGAGTTGGGATGTTATGTTAATTTGTATTAGATATTGGTGAGGCCTGATTTGGAGCATTGTTTGCAGTCCTGGTCGCCTACCGTCCAATAAGATTGAAAGACTGCTGAAAAAAAATTACAAGGGCGTTGGCAGCATTTGAGGACCTGAGTTACAGGAAAAGTTTGCACAGGTTCAGACTTAATTCCCAAGAGTGCAAGAGAATGAGGGGAGATTTGAAAGAGGCATACAAAATTATGAGGGTGTAGATAGGGTAAATGCAAGAAGGCTTTTTCCACTGAGGTTCGGTGAGACTAGAACTAGAGTTCAAGGGTTTAGGGCAAAAGGTTAAGTATTTAAAGGGAACATGAGAAGGAACTTCTTCACTCAGAGGTTGGTGAGAGTGTGGACTGAGCTGCCAGTGTAAGTGTGGATGCAGGTTTGATTTCACCATTTAAGAGAAACTTGGATAGGTACATGGATGGGAGAGTTATGGAGGGCTCACGTCCAGGTGCAAGTCGATGGAACTAGGCTGATTATCAATTTAGCACAATCTAGATGGGCCAAAGGGTCTGTTTCATGTGCTCTAATGGTCCTTGACACTATTACTCTAATGTCTGAAAAATGTCTCCAATAACTTCAATTTTGCTGGAAACATTCCATATACTGTGCAATTAATAAGATATCTTTAAGATGTTCCGTGATATGATTGATGCTTTCTTCAAAGTAATTAGTTATCCAGGTAAGATAAAAGGAAGTGTCAAAAAAAGCATCTTCCAAATAAGATGTTACACTGATATTGAAGCCACTGATAAAGAACTGGGATATTTGTTGACTTTTCTGTACAGAATGACAAAAAAATGCCTACTTTTATGTGATATGTCCAATATCAAGTGGATTATAGTATATACAAGTTGGATTCTGTTACACCATTCCCATAAACAGATAAAAAAACTCAGACTCTTAACTAGCAGTGAGATCTCTTTAAAATATTTAAGAAAAAAAGTTTAGTAAAAAAATCAATAATCAAGCAAACATGGGATATTGTCAGTGCCATACTAATGGATTTTCAGGGCCATTGATATTATACCTATTAATAAACAATACACTTTCAACATTCTTTTTATATATTACACAATAAAATAATATTATTTTCAAGTATCCTGAGAGATTCACTGGAATATAAAACAAAGACTTGCATGTGGGAGATGTGTCCGTTGTGCTGTCAAGAAACAAGGGAAAAGGAACCCTGAAGTGCTTTTAAAGAGAGTTTGTGAAATGAGGCCCAAGAGGGTGAAACTTCAGAGGATGATGGCACCTAACGGTGATTCCTTTGCTTGCATCTTTGGAAACTCCTCTATCCTTAATATCTCTATTTTCCCCTTTCAGGGTTCTTTTGAAGACCCTGACCTGGAGTTACATGCTGACTTCAGTGCTTTGCGGGAATGGGATTTGCTCTCAGGGTCTCAGGACTGACTGCCATTCGATACACTAGGATTCTGGGATTTCGTGGCTCTGGAAGCAGGTGGAATCGAGGTTGGTGCCTCCACAGGAAACTGGTGTGTCGTGAAAGCACACAGAGGACCAAAGGCAGCAAGTTGACCACTGGCTGTGTGTCCAGAGACCCAAGTTCTTTGGGCACAGAGCTTGGAAAAAGTGACGCAACAGACTTTTAACATTGTAAGTCAGCAAGTTGTTTGTTATGTCTCCTGTCTCACTATGAAATGGGGTTTCCTCTTTTTCCCTTATTAAAGGGAGAGAGAGAGAGCGAGCCTGTGGTATGTTGAATTACCGGGTAAATGAGTAATGTTTGGGGTACTGCAAGTCTGTGTCTTTATTGATGGTTTACTACATGCTTGAGTGCTCGGGGGGGGCACTGACACTTTTTTTGCTGGTGGACGAGTGGGGATTGTCGCTTTGCTGCTGCTTATGAGTAGGTGGGGGAAGTTGGGGGTGCTTTGGGGTTCTAACATTTAACTCATTCATTCTTTGGGGCATTCCTCTGCTTTCGTGGATGGTTGCAAAGAGAAAAGAATTTCAGGGAGTATATTGTATACATTTCTTTGAGATTAAATGTACTTTTGAAACCCTTGAAGTACTTAAAAAGGTGAATAGAATCTGAGTTCTTGTATATTTAAAGACTGTTGGAAAAAGGGCCCTGATCAGTTCAAACGGGTCACAGGAAACATGCTCCTTGAGATTTGAAAATGGAGCTTGGGGAACAGAACTAGTATCCAAAGTAAGCAGATACTAAATTGAAATAATACAGAACAAATTTGGAGAAGAAGACACAAGAGACTGCATCAGCTTAAATGTGGAGCCAAAGGCTGCTAGGGGAACTCAGCTGTTCACATGGCTGTTGATTATTCACAAGTTTTGTAATACATAGATTTTCCCGGGTGTTCTGGTTTCCTCCCACATTCCAAAAATGTACTGGGTAGGTTCATTGGTCACTGTAAATTGTCCTGTGATTATGTTTGCATTAATCTTGGTTGTGGGATTGCTGGGACAGTGTCGCTCAAAAGGCCAGCAGGGCCTACTTCTTGCTAAATCACTAAATAGAAATAAAGATTTCATGTAATGCTATAAAACTGTGTCTATGTGCATCTGTGCCAGAGATCTTACCCTGTGAAAAGCACGTGGCAAAAAATGTGGAGACTCATAATATCATTTCTTTATACACAAATGTTCCAGATGGAATGACCTCGCTGCTGGGTGTGAAAATGCATAAATCATCCCAATGCAAGGAAAATCACTTAAATTTCAGTTATATTAATTTGTTTACAAAAGCATACTAGCAAGCATTCATAAATACTTTCAAACATATGGTGTAAAATAACACACACTGCCCTGAAACCACTACAATACTATTGAGAAATATTATTTCAATCTCAAATTAACAAATATTCATCAGGAATGAACTAAATGTGAGCTTTTACACAGTCATTTAATCACATTATGTAATCAGTTAAGAGACATTTATCAAATGTTATGATTATAATAATGACTTATATACCTGGATTAGTAATAAGAATCTTAACCCAACGAGTTCTTGACTATTGTAGACATTGGTCTCCTTATCACAAGAAATACACTTATGTCTTATTATAATCAACTGAAAGGTCATCAAGAAGATTAAATTGTGAATGATCAAAAACTAGGTAGACGTAAATTTCCAAGAATGAAGTATTACGTTATGCAAATACTAAACCTGATTAAAAGAATGATAATTCAGATGGAAGCAATGCATCAACAAAAGGCACTATCCAAGTGACAGTGATTGCCAGATGAGGGCATGTTTCTGAGAAATGAGCAGAAAATTAAGTAAAAAGAAGTAAAGGCGAGAAAAGGATAGAGAGCTTTTGAAAGCAGGCATCTGGATCTTGGTGATTAATGTTCCCATTCTACCCATTTTGGTCACCTGCTGCCTGCTCATTAAAATGATGTAGCTGACGGAAAACACTAACCCCTTTGCCATGTTGATTTTCACCGTAGCAAAGGTACTATCTCTGGAGAGCCTGGCCAGTTGAAACATGTCTGCGCTACTTAAAGCTAGTGTCTCTCCCCTTGGAGTGGAGGTGCATAGTGGATTCATGAGCAGAAATACATCTTGATCAAAAAGGTATTTCCAGCTGGACAACTTTTATAGTATATTTGTTGGGTTAGCAAGGTTCAGAAGCACTCGGATAGGCAAAGACAGAACTGAGCAAACGCAAAACAGTAATTTGCTACTTTTGTTGTGATACTTTGACATATAAAACAGTTTTAATGGAATGTTTATTTTAGTTTATGGAAAACATTTAATGTGACAGATAGTAACAGAGGGAGGATGCAGAGCCAGTGCCATTAAGTTTGCTGCTCACAACTAATATGACCAGAACAGGAAAGTCCCATTTAGCTTCCTAATTATTTTATTCCTACTTTGCACCATTCAATAGATAATAATATCTGAGTCCATATGATTGTCAGAATGAGCATTATACCATGTCAGGACACCTGGAACAGCTCATGACTTCCAAAGGGTCTATATTGATTTTATTTCAAAATGGCGCAAGTATTGATGGTGCTGTGGCTGCTTTAAAATAAACATGCTGTATTTGCTTCTTGGGCATTGAGCACTGATCAACATAATGAGTTGTAGATGGCACAATTGTGGTTTTTGACAACTCTCCACTTAGCAAGTGAGTTAGTTAAGGGGAGACAAGATATTGCAAATGCCAGATATGCTGGAATCTGTAGCAAAAATAAGCCACTCAATGGATGAACCCAGCAGGTCAGGCATCATCTTTGGAGGAAACGAACAGTCAACATTTCAGTTCAAGATCCTTCATTAAGGCTGATTAATTAATCAGTGGCAAAAGGCAAGGCTTTATGGTTTTAAAATATTAATGTGTATGTTTAGAGGCTTTTTAGAGTGGGAATGCTCAGAGCTAAATATCAAATCCTTGCTTTCAATACTATTGATCAATGAGTTAGAGTAAATGGGGAAGAAACAGTTAAGGATTTAAGGATTAGATTTCTTTAACACGTACATCAAAACATACAGTTGTTTTCATCAATAACTAACACAGTCCAACAATGTGCTAGGGACAGCCCGCTAGTGTCACCAGCATCTGGAGCCAACATAGAAGGCTCACAACTTTCTAACCCCAACGCATACAGCTTAGGAATGTGGAAGGAAACCAAGGCACCCAGAAGAAACCCATGCAGTCAAGGGGAGAATGTACAAACTCCTTACAGTCAGCTCTGGGAATGGAATCCAGTTTGCCAGCACTGTAAAGCATTAACCCCTACACCACTATGTCACCCCCTAAACATAAGACCTTTACACTTGATTAAAAATTTGCTGTTAACAAAAATGAAGAACAATGCTGTATATTACAGATTACTGTCAATTGATCTGTTGAGTGTGCAGGAAAGCGCAATAGGGTTTGCTAGAGGACTGGACACCATCTATTCCAGCACACTCAGGAGGAAAGCAACCAGTATAATCAGAGACACTACACACCCCAGCCACTCCCTGTTTGACCCGCTTCCATCCAGCAAAAGATTCAGGACACTAAAAACCGGAATAAATAGACTGAGGAACAGCTTCTACCCCAGAGCTGTGGCCTCCATCACACCACTCCCACAGAACAGTGACTGAAACTGTGAGCACACACAAGGACTCAAATACTTGCTCTAATGGCACTTTGTGCATTACTGTAACATTCTCATGCTGCTGTAACTTATTTTCTGCTACTTATCTATTTAATACAGTTTTTCTATTACTGTCTTGTTTTATCTACTTCTTTGTTTGATTGCCTGAGAGGAAGCCAAACAGAGTTTCATTGTACCTATGTATAATGACAATAAAGATCATTCAATTCAATTCAAAGTTCAATTTACATACACGGAGATGTGAGAGTCAACAATGCAAAGGAATGCACAACTAATGGTAGAATACTAAGAAGTGCAAAGGGATAAAGAGACCGTGGCATGCATGTCCACCAGAAAGAAGTTTAATTTCAAAAGGACCTGGATGTACTTGCACATGAATCTCTGAAAGCTTGCATTAACAACCAACACAACCTAAGGATGAGCTGGGGACAGTCCACAAGCTCTCTTTCTTTCTTTATTTATTGATTTATGTATCTATTTATTACATACATACATACATACATACATACATACATACATACATCTGTATTACAAATGAATTTGAATACAACGGCAGAGGCACTTTGCTCCTGTTGCTTGAGCCATGATTAGATGGTATTTGAGTGTTATCTCATGGACTGGTCTCCTTACCTAAGGATGGAGTGCATTAAAGGCTTGCCAGACTAATCGCTAGCACGGTGTTTTTATTATATGAGGAGAATCTAAAGAGACATATATTGTCTTCAGTTTAGAAGAATGGGAGGAGACTCATTGAAACTTGCAAAATTCTGCTGGGTGTCAGACAATGGATGTAAAGATGATGTATTGTCAGGTTGGCGTACATCAAACTAGAGTTTCAGAAAAGGGGTTGGCATCCAGCATCTGCAGATTCACTCGTGTTGCCCTTCAGAAAAGGGGTTGGCCATTCACAATAGAGATATCATTACCCAGAGAACAACAAATCTTTGGCATTCACTCCTAATCAGAGATTGGAATTTTAGTAAACGAGAAAATTCAAGATGGAGACTGATAACTTTTTAGATATTAAAGGAGTTGAGAGGTTACTGGAGTAATTTATATTGGGATTAAAAACAAAAAAAAAATCAGCCATGATTTTATTGAATAACATAGCAGATTAAAAGGGAGGAAATGGCTCATTCCTATTATGAATTCTTGTGCTCTTCTGCGCTATCCTTCACTATAATTTTATGATCCTATGGAATTCCTTCTACCTGTCCAAGAGATAATGTTTGATTTCCCAAACTTATATGCATTGGGAAAATGATTCTGTGCTGACCTTCCTTGCAATAGACAATGACAATATACATTTACCTTGGAACAGAAAACATTTGTGATCATTCTTCAAAATAGAATGGAGTACAGCACTAATACCTGCAGATCTAACCTGGAAGGAAATAGAAAATAGATTCTGATCATTACTGTACTTATAGCATCCATGTTAAAATGATACTCACTTGTATTTGCCATAATGGTTAGAGAATGCACATGCTTCATTAAGGTATCTGGCATCTGATGCTTAGTTCCTTCCTGAGTTAACATTAGCTGTGCTGCTAAAAAGAAATTCTGTACGTTATGTCCCTGCACTGAAAACACTTCCCTTCCTTTCCCTTTTCATTGCTTGGTTGCCTTGCTCTGGGCACTGTTTCCACAGTCTCCCTGTAATTTCTTGAACCTCTGCACCTTCTCTGCAACTAAATCGTTAACTCCCTTAATGGGAAACCACAGTCAGTGTGGTCTGGTAATAATATATCCTCCTTGCTGACAATCAACATAGCCCCACTTCAAAGACCATCAAATACCATCTATATATTTGCTGATGACACGAATGTTGTTGGTAGAATCTCAGATAGCGATAAGCGGGCTTACAGGAGTGAGCCAATGTGACGGTGAGACAATAAGTTCGCTCATTGAAGGGTCGGTGGTGCAGCTTCAGACTGTTGGGCTTCAACATCTCAAAGAATCTGTCTTAGGGCAACACATCGATGCAAATCATGAAGAAGGCACACCAGTGGCTCAGCATAGTTCGGACTTTGATGAGTTTTAGAAAAGTCTTACAAATTTCTCTAGATATATGGTGGAGAGTATTCTGAGTCAATGAATCACAACCTGATGTGGAGTCTCCGGAAGGTTATGGACACAGCCAGCTTTATCACAGGCATAACAGACCCCGCCGTCAAGGATATCTTTAAGAGGCAGTGCCTCAAGAAAGTGCCATCTATTATTAAGCACTATCCAGAACATGCCCTTTTCTTATTGCTGCTATCAGGGATGAGGTACAGGACCTGAAGACCCACACACGATTAATTTGGAACATTCTGTTCCCCACTGCCATCAGATTTCCGAATGGTTAATAAACCTATGTATGAACACTACTTTTTAATTCCTTTTTTGTACTATTTAATTATTTTTCTAATTCACAAATGTTTGTCTTTTCACTATCATGCTGCTACAAAATAATAAATTTTACATCTATTGGGACCATCTATTACAGCTTTGTGATGCGCTTTCACTTCCAAAAATGGAATTTCCCGGTGGCCAACCATTTTAATTCTTAACCCCATTCCCGTTCCAACGTGTCAGTCCATGCCTTCCTCTTTTGCCATGATGTGGAGAAGGAACACCTCACATTCCATTTAGGTAGCCTCCAACCTGATGGCTTGAATATCAATTATGCTTTCCAGTAATTTTTTTGTTCCCTTCCCCTTCCCTTCCTGATCTCTTATCTCTTCTCCTCACCTGCCAATCACTTCCACCTGGTGACCTTCCTTCTTCCTTTGTCCCATGCTCCATTCTCGTCTCCTATCAGATTACTTTTGCTCCAACTCTTTAACTTCCCACCCACCTGACTTCACCTATCACCTTCTAGCTTGTCCTACTTCCCCTCTTCCCATCTTTTCATCCCAGCATCTTCCCACTTCCTTTTCAGTCCTGAAGAAAGCTCTCAGCCCAAAATGTTGGCTGTTTATTCATTTCCATAGATGCTGCCTGACCTCCTGAGTTCCTCCACCATTTTGTGTATGTTGCAACGAATTTTACATTGTACGTTAGTGATAATAAATCTGATTCTGATTGATCTGAATGTTGTGGATTGTTTTCTGATGCATCCACAGTTGGAAGCAGCTGGGATAATGCAGAAACTTCAATTCAACACCAGAGTTGCTGCCACTCTACTCACTATAGATTTTAATTTCTAACTAAGTCTGGAAGAGCTAAACACAATTTTAGTAAGATCAATATTCTATAGAAATCAACCATCCCTAATCTACAAAACAAAATTATGATCCTTTTAAATAGCCTTGATTAGCGTGCCACAGTGGTAAGAGACATAAGAACAAATGGCAAAATATCAATGTAACAGCTGGAAATTTCAATTATCAACACAAATTACTATAATATACACGCTAGGTATGTCAGTGCCTGCAAAGGAAAAGGTCAGATTAATGCTTGCTCTTACTCAGAAACAAGAGACAATTGTTTCTGTCGTGAAGAACATGCCAGAGGAGAACAGGAAGGTAGCATTCAAGAGAACAAGCGAAGCAAAGTAGAATCATGAGGATTAGTACTGTAAGCTCTGAGACTGGAAACAAAAACACAGAGTGCCAGAAGATATGGAGAGGCCTTCAGAGAGAAATACGTTGCAGTAAAATATATCTTTTGTACATTAGTGAAGACAGTTTCATTACTTCCATAATTTTTCTTGGCATGCACACTCAGAGAACACAAGGGCATTAGCAGAGAGAAAAAAAAAACCTAAAAGAAATGTCATCCGCTGGAAAATTGCCATCGTGAACAGTGGCACTGCTGTTAATGTGGAGTCAATTGGTAGAGAAGTGGAAGTGCTGATGAAGATAAATATATAATTAGTGTTCAGATGAAATAGACACTGAATTTGAAAATGTATTTGAAATTCTTACTCAATTTCATAAAC
The DNA here is from genome assembly GCF_030144855.1 of Hypanus sabinus. Classification (NCBI taxonomy): domain Eukaryota; kingdom Metazoa; phylum Chordata; class Chondrichthyes; order Myliobatiformes; family Dasyatidae; genus Hypanus; species Hypanus sabinus. Next base: position 39,404,397 of record NC_082719.1, on the reverse strand, counting down.
TTGTTCTGAAATAACTATATTTTTCAGTCAAATAGATGTATGATTTATAGTAGAGGTGACTAAGGAAGTGTCACAAGGACGTGATGATGTAATTTATCTTTGCTTGAAGTTTAAAAAGATTTATTGGGAAGGTCAGTAAAATTAATAGGATGGATTTAATTAATCTTACAAAAAAAATTGTCACCAGTTACTACCATTCTTCATTAAAGTAAAAACAGTATTTGACATTTTATTAAATCAATTAAATCCAAAGGAATGAAGGGAAGTGAGAGAAACATGCAGTGGGAATTACAATTTGGTTATAGAATCAGGTCCATACCTCTGCAGGCAATATTTTTGCTCACTGAGCTCACATTTCTTAAGAGCTGCAACACATGTTTTGCTCAATATTTGGCAGTTCACAGCAATGTGGTTTGAAATCATTAAGGGTGAAATTGTCCATCTACTGTTGATCAAAATAAACCAGCTAACTTTGATCATCCCTCTTAAAGCATCAAGTATTTTATTCCTCCATTGATTCTGGTGGGGCAAACTGTTACTCCTGTTTACCATAATGAAACCAAAATACAACAAGTGATTGAAATTAGAAGTCAAGCCCAAAAAAGTTTAGGGATTCTGGGCAGTTTCGGCAGCTTTTATAAAGAGGAAACCAGATTTTGTTATGGTCTGGTCTGGAGCCCGCCTCCTGGTTCTTGATCTGGTCAGCAGACTCCGGACTCTGGGTCCTGTAGCCATCCCTTCTTTCACCCTTGAGCCAAGTAGTCACACCTGTGGATCATGGTGGCTTGTTTGGAATCAGGGAGGCACACCTGATGCCCATCGGCTGGTGGTGTATTTGAGGGCTCTGGGACTGAGTGGAGTTGGGTGGGTTGTTCTGCCCATCTTGCTCCTCTGGTTGCCCTGGCTTGGAGTTTCCCTTGTTAAAGACAAGTTATTTGAGTAAGTCTGGAAGTCACCCTGAACCTAGTTGCCTTCCTATCCCTTGCTTCCATCGGGCAAGCCTGGCCGGACTGCTGTTGCCCGCGAGGAACTCTGCCCCTTTCCATCCCTCGGTTCTGACGGGTTGTGCCCCGTGACCTGCTCAGGCCCCTGTGTTCCTGCCTGGGAGGTCCAGGCCCTACCTAGGAGTTGTACGGCCTGCCCAGTGAACTCAGGGATCCTGCCCTGCCGGAACTCTAAGACTCTCTTGGAACCTCAGCATCACCTTGAACCTTGCCCGTCACACACACCACGATCTCGTCTTGTCTCTTGTTCAGTTGTTCCCGTCCTGCCCCTAGTACTTCAGTGCCTGCGTCCTGCACTTGGGTCCAGCCTCCTGGCCCCTTATGACAGATTTTGAATCAGATTTGAATCTGAGTTATTACTATTAACATATGGTGTGAAATATGTGTTTTGTTATAAGTCACAAAAATGTATTAGGGAATGTTCATGAATTCATAGTCCATTCACAAGTCTAATCCCAGTGAGGAAAGGACCGTTCCTAAGATGTTGAGTGTGTCTATTTAAGCTCCTGTATCTCTTTTCCATTGGTAGTAATGCAAAGAGGTATGTCCCAGATGGTGAGGGTCTTTAGTGATGGATGCCACCTTCTTGAGCCTCTTGAAGATGGACTCGTTAGTAGGACAGAAATGCCCATGATGGAAGTGGCTGAACTACAGCCTTCTGCATCCTTTTGTGGTCCTGTGCATTGGAGGCTCCATGCCAGGCTGTAAGGCAACCAGAATACTTCATCACATACATCTGTAGAAACTTGCATGAATCTTTGGTGACAGATCAAACTTCCTCAAACTCCTAATGAAGAGAAGCTGCTAACGTGCGTTCTTTGTGACTGCATGAATGTGTTGGGTGCAAGATAGATCCTCTGAGATGTTGTTGCCCTGTAACTTGAAGCTGCTCACTCTGTCCTGTCACTGACCTCTCAATAAAGCCTGGTATACATTCTCCCAATTTTCATTTCCTGAAGTCCACAATCAATACTTGCTTCAGGTTGATGACTTTTCTTTCAAACTTAGTGGATTTCATATGGTAGGTTGACAGCTATGAGATTAGGATTGAAGACAGAATATGTCAATTAAACCACGTTATTGTTACAGCTAATGAGTTCATAAAGCTAGACAATGAAGCTGAGGAATTTACAAACAAAATAGATTTTGGAAAACGCCTGACTTCAACATTCATAAGGAAGGTCACTACAATGTATAAAGAGCCATCAAGATGGCAAAATGTCAATACAGGGACAAAGTCCAGATACAACACTATGCCAACAGAACATGCTGCATGTGGCAAGGTCTGCACACCACTTCAGACTTCAAAGGGAAATGCAGCAATGCAGCCAGCATCGCTGCCCCTCTCTAGGACAAGTTAAATCCTTTTTACACTCATTTTGAAGTTGTTAACAGTAAGCCACTGAGGAGAGCCACCACCAATGCGACCTGCACCTTGGTCATCCCTGAGGCTGAGGTACAGAAGGTCATTCCAAAGAGTCAGTGACTGCAAGGCAATGGGGCTGGATGGCATCCCAGAGAGAGCACTCAAAGCCTGCGTGGCACAGCAGGCTGGCATGTTCACAGACATTTTTAATCTTTTCCTTCCCAGTGTGCAGTACCCTCCTGCTTTAAAATAGCTACCATTGTCCTTGTACCAAACAAAACCAAGGTAGCAAGTCTGAATGATTGGCATCCTGTCACACTCACCTCAATCATAAGCAAATGCTTTGAGAGGCTGGTCAAGGATACATCTGCAGCATGATACCGCCCACACTGGACCCTTATAATTCGCCTACTGCCACACTCGGTCATCAGACAATGCCAGAGCCACAGTACTACACACTGTCCTCACTCACCTGGAAAGGAGGGATGCTTGTGTTAAGAAGCTGTTATTGAACACCATAATTCCCCCAAGGCTCGAAAAAAAAGCTCAGAGACCTCAGCCTGCACCCCACCTTGCACAGCTGGTTCCTGAACTTCCTGTCGGGTCACCGGCATGTGATAAGGATGGGCTCACTCACCTCTGCCCCTCTGACCCTTAACACAGAAGCTCCCCAGGGCTGTGTTCTGAGCCCCCTCCTCTACTCCCTATACACCCACGACTGTGTTGCCACACACAAGTCCAATCTGCTGATCAAATTTGCAGATAACACAACATTGACAGGCCTTGTTTCTGACCATGATGAGACAGCCTACAGAGGAGAAATCAATGCCCTTACACAGTGGTACCAAGAAAACAATTTGTCCTTCAATGTTGAAAAAATGAAGGAGCTGATTGTGGATTATAGGAGGAACAGAGACAGGCTAGCCCCTATTGACATCAATGACACTGTAGTTGAGAGGCCCAGGGGAGCAGCAGGGACTGTAGTCTCCCCAAGCTGTTTCAGCAGCTTCCATCTGGCAAATGGTAATGCAGCATTAAGGCCAGGACCAACAGGCTCCTGGACTGCTTCTTTCAGCAGGCCATCAGATTGATCAATACTCAGTGATCTGATGGATTATCTGACTGTACATACATGTAGATAAAATAATTATGTACGCAATCCCAAAATGCTGGAGGAACTCAGCAGGCCAGGCAGCATCTATGGAAAAAAGTACAGTCCATGTTTCAGGCCGAAACCCTTTGGCAGGAAGGGTCCGAAACATTGACTGTACTTTTCTTCACAGGTGCTGCCCGACCTGCAGGGTGCTTCCAGCATTATGTGTGTGCTGCTCACATCTCCAGAAACTGCAAATTTTCTCTTGTTTATGGAGACAGTCTTACTGTTTGATCAATATTCTCTCACATTTACTTTCCCTACTGCTTGCACATTACAACAGAAATGCAATGTAAAGATTTTTACTCCCTTGTGTTATGAGATGGATGTAAGAGATAAAATAAATTCTAACTCTGATTCTAACTCTAAGGCACAATGTCATGGAGCGAAATCACGAAGGTGCTCCAAGTGTTCAATAGTTCTATTTAATATCAGAGTATGTATACAAAATGTAACTTGAAATTCCTACTCTCTGCAAACATCTTCAAAACAGATTGGTGAAAGAGATAAAGGGCCTGAGAAGGGGGAATCTGACAGGAAAGACCATGGAAGTAAAGAAAAGGGGGAGGAGCACCAGAGGGCAGTGAAAGGCAAGGAGATAAGGTGAGAGAGTGAAACAGGAATGGGGAATGGAACAAGTGCCACTCCTGCCCCTACACCTCCTTCCTCACTACAATTCACAACCCCAAACAGTCTGTCCACGTGAGGTGACACTTCATGTTTGAGTCTGTTAGGGTCATCTATTATATCTGGTGCTCCTGGTGTGGCCTCCTGGACATTGGTCAGGACCAATGTAGATTGGGAAACCACTTCATCGAGCACCTTTGCTCCATCCGCCACAGAAATTGGGATTTTCCAGTGGCTTCCCATTTCAATTATACTTCCCATGACCTCTTCTACTGCCGGTATGAGGCCATGTTGGAAGAAAAACACCTTATATTTTGTCTGGGTAGACTCCAACCTGATGGGATGAACATCAATTTCTCAAACTTCTGGTAATTGCCCACCCCTCTCCACCATTCCCCATTCCTGTTTCCCTCTCTCACCTTATCTCCTCACTTGCCCATCACCTCTCTTGGGCACCCCTCCCCTTTCCCTTTCTTTCATGGTCTTCTATCTTCTATCAGAATCCCCCTTCTCCAGTCCTTTATGTCTTTCACCAATCAACTTCCCTCTCCTCTCCTGGTTTCACCTATCACCTGCTATCTTGTACTTCTTCCTTGCCTCCCCGCACCTTCTTAGTCTGACTTCTTCCCCCTTCTTTTCCAGTAACGTTGAAGGGTTTTGACCCAAAATGTTGACTGTTTACTCTATTCCATAGATGCTGCCTGGCCAGTTAAGTTCCTTCAGCATTTTGTGTGTGTTGCTTTGAACTTCCAGCATCTGCAGATTTTTTCCCATTTGAGATAAAGTATTATAGTTACTTGCACAAACTTAAATAGAATGTACTGCACAGAAAAAGTCAATCTGGCTCAATAGCTCTCTTCCAGTACTTTTGGGGTGCATCAGACCCCTATTATCATACCTTTCTCTTCATAATAACTTGATGTAATTATATAGCTTTCCCCAAAATACATTTCTATCATTTGTAACGGGCAGCCCCCATTCGGGAAACACTCCAGATCTAAAACAATAGCAATTCATGCTCAAGGTAAGTTGATAGCTGTCTTAAATAACACCAGTTTAAATGACAAGATCTCTGTTCAGCTTTACAATTCCTTTATTAGTACAGAGTCTCCGTCACAACTCACTATCAGGTGTGGGTAAGCGTGACCGATGAGGGTCAACAGTTAACAAAAAACAACAGATGGTATGCCACAAAAGCGCATTAGTGCAACGGGTTTTATTTAGTGCCATGTGAAAAAAATGCAAAAGCTGCCCAGAAGTTGTGAAGTAAAGAAGTATTTACAAATAGACAAATGAAAACACACATGTATGTACAGAACATACACATATACAGAACCTTTTTCCTCAACACACTTTGCCTTTAACTTTCCAATGTAACTATTCACAAATCTCTACACCTCTCAGCAAAACCAAACTGAGGGTGTAGTGTGCCTGCTCCCACTAACCCAGGCATTATTTTAGGATGCCCCAAACTGTTCCTCAGGTCTTTTGGAGCCGTTTTGCCACCTACAAACTGATATAGTGGTGTGAATGAAATTAAATGAAACTGTTTGGAATGCCTGTGTCTAGAATCTTTATTTTTATGAGTTATAAACCAGTCGAGCACGTTAACTGAGGGGATTGTTTTCATTAGCCAAGCTAGCGGTTGTTTTACTGTTGGGGTGTGTAAATGGTGAATTCCCAAAAACTACAGAATGAGAGGGTAAAGTGTGTGAACTACTGGGGAAACTAGACTAGGGGTGGAACAAGGTGGAGTAACCGGGCAAGAGGGAAAGGTTAGCATTGCCAACCTCTTCTGTACCATTCTCTAAATCTAAAACATAATTGAAAATAGAAGAGTCTTACAAAAACTATGAAAGCTTCACAATGTATATTCTTCCATGGGTCTGAAATGCAAAGCAAACAGCATAAGGCAAAAAGAAAAGCCAAATAGTGCTTGCAAACTTATTCGTCAACTTTCACGGTCAATAACTTGTGTGATATGGTGCATGGATCATTTATGAGGCATTAATAATTACTGCAATTATGCTTATAATGCAAATCCTGAAATTTCAATAATTATTCACAATAATAATTATGATGTTTCAACTGAATGGGAGCCATTTTTCATCTTGAAAGTAGTTTTGAGTGATCACAATTAATTGGAATACATACCGACTAGGAAAATATATAGTTTATGCATTAAAAAGAAATCAGAATGAAAGCAGCAGTGCATGTGAAATTAGCATACAGCACAATAATATTATAAGTCACGGCTTTGCAAGCAGTTCTCTTTTAATTTGGTATGAATTGTGATCCCATTCTAACATCTTGTTCTCAAGACCCTTTAAAACAGATACAAGGATTGCAAATTATTGCATTCAGCACAGCATCTTCATGTTGCTTGCACAGTAATATGATTACTGTATCCAGCCAGCAAGAACCCTGCTGTTGATTAGCTCTATGCACCATTAGAGAGAGGAGAATTGATACTTCAAGCAGCCCTTAATACTAATATACTACTCTCAAAGCTGCCAATGACCCTTAAAGGAGAGCTGGACAGTATTGGCAGACCTTCATAACCAGGGACAGATGAAAGAATTGCTGAACATCAAAGGGAGCTGATGCACAAATCTTTGAATGATGCATTCAAAGATTTTTATGGATACGGAAAAGAAAAGAGTAGAAACAAAAGTGATTTTGCAGATGCTGGAAATCTTGAGGAACACATATAAATGCTGGAGGAACTCAGTGAGTCAGGCACCCTGAAGCACCAGCGGCTTATTCCCCTCCATTGGTGCTGCCTGACTTGTAGAGTTCCACTAACATTTTTGGGCTGAGACTCTTCATCAGGGCTGGCTTCCACCTGCAAAGAAAGGAACCTTTCTCATATGCAGTCGACCAGGTAGTTCTATAGATACATTGTGAAAATGCAGTTGAGCATGTTAACTCTGAATTCAATGCCAAAAATGCAGTCCTGTTGATATTGGTGCCATGTTGTAAAAAAGCCAAATTAGTGAATGCACCTTGAAAAGTTAAGTTCTATTAAATGCCCTGTGATTCTCATATTTTGTTTATTGTACCACAATCCCATCCTCATAGACTCAGAGCCTCCTTAAGGTTGTTATAGCTAGGGGTGATAGTTTGGATAAGCTTCCTTGCCTATTAAATGCTCTCACTGCCATGTGCCTCATTTAGCCACCGACAACAAAGTCCTGCTGCTGGTCTTCATGTGTGGCTTAGCTAGTATGCCCGGTGGAACCATTTCTACTGACAGGAGAAGGGACAAAGGTGGGTTGCTGGTCCCTTAAAACCAGTCACTTCGGGAAGGTAGAGCTTGTCAGCCATGGTTGGCAGATCATCTAAGAAAAGGAAAACTCTGATCTTAAACCTCCATTGCCCTGCGGCTAGGCCCACTCATGGGGAAGGCTTATGGAGTAAACTCCGAGGGAAATATACAGAGCTAGAGTTCCTAAGATAGTCCTACATTGAGTTCAATGCTGTCTGGCAACTTCCACAATGCTGTTGGTACCAAAATGTTTTGGTCTGTGCCATTTCTTTGGATTCATCAGATGCTTGGAGAGGGAGAGCTTACAACATGGGCAACAGCATGCTCTCCATATTGTACTGCCCTGGCTCACATATCTAGACAGTAAGGGTACAACATTCAATGTTAGCCCTGACCAACGTCTATCAACTAGGACACAGCACAACATCTATCAACTAGGACATGAAAAGTGCCTCAGCACTCACAATGTCTATCAACTAGGACATGCATATCATTATATACTACAGTTCGTAGATTGAATACATTGCCAACAACTGAAACGTGAGAGCCATTTCAGCTAATTCCATCTCACAGTACTGCTTAACTAACTTCTTCTTCACAGAAGTGAACCAAAAGAAGACCATAAGATAGAGGAGCAGAATTGGGCCATTTAACCCATTGAGTCTGCTCTGCCATTTCATCATGGTTGATTCATTTTCCCTCTCAACCCCATTCTCCCGGAGAAGAGGAGGAGTTAAGGGGACCAGGTGTGGGGAGTGAGAGCAGCTCTTTAGAAACTGGCTTTAATGGGGAGGCATGGGTATGCACAGGCAAAAAATTAAAGACGAGCTTTATTTTCTCACATGTATATCCATACATTGAAACACATGTTGCTTGCATCAATGATCAACACAGTCTGAGGGTGTGCTGGGGAAATTTCTTTACTCAGAGAGTGGTAGCTGTGTGGAACGAGCTTCCAGTAGAAGTGGTAGAGGCAGGTTTGATTTTGTCATTTAAAAAAAAATGGATAGGTATTTGGACAGGACAGGAATGCAGGGTTATGGGCTGAGTGCAGTTCGGTGGGAATAGGTGAGAGTAAGCATTCAGCACGGACTAGAAGGGCCGAGATGGCCTGTTTCTGTGCTGTAATTGCTATCTGGTTATATTGTTATATGGATACTACTGGGTAGGAATAACCTATCGGGACATTACAGCAGTGGCCAGGCTAGGGATTCTGTGCCCCCCTCTCAGGCTCATCAGTCAAGAGTAAATTCAGGCAGAGTAACAGTGATAGTAATAGGAGACTTGTTAGTTTGGGGGAAAGACAGGAGATTCTGAGGCTCCAATACAGACACTAGGATAACGTGTGCCCTCCAGGGTGCCAGGGTTAAGGATGTCTCAAAAATGAGAAAACCAATCACGTTGATAGATTTATACTGCAGATCCCAATAGCCATGAGGCATTGAGGAACAGATATGCAGGCATATTAGGAATACAGACTGTGATCTCCCTAGTGCAAGCCATTTAGACAGAGGAGAATTTGTTACATGCATCCTGAAGGGTTTATTGAATCAATGTTTAGATAGTCCAACAAGAATAGGAACCAATGTTAGACAATGAGCATAGTTAGGCGACTAACCTCTCAGTGGGAGAGCAGGTAGGGAACAATGATTAGAAACACCTGAAATTTTAAGGTAGATAAAGATAAGTATGTGCCTTGCAGTATAGCATTATATTGGAGCAGGACAAATGGGATTCTTAGGGAGGAACTATGGAAAGTTCAATGGCAATAGTTGCTTTTGGAGAAGACCACATCTGATATGTCGATGATGTTTAAGGACCAACTGTACAAAGTAAGGATAAGTATGTTCCATGAAGAAAAAAGAACAAAGATGGCAAGGTGAGGGAACCTTGGATTTTGAGAGAGCTGTTGGGAATGATGGTGAGGGAGAAGTGATTGTGTATCCTCACTCTTTGAGGTGTGTTGGTTGGAATTTACAACACCCAGTTGCCCAGTGGTGTACTTAGACTGATGAGTAGGAGTTTGTTCACCAAGATCATTGGGATGATAGTGTTGAATACCGAAGTGAAATCCAGAAACAGCATTCTGATTGGGTGTCCTTGCTTTGTAGATGTGTCAGGATCATGTACATGACATCCAGGTGGGAAACTGCATTGTTCTGGTTTTCACCAAAATGTGCCTAAGCAACATGCCCAACTCAGGTTCTGTGGCAATATACTCAATATAGATCAGCATAAATAGACAGCAGAATTGAATACTTTGGATCTCACAAATGTAGAAGAGGCTGCATTGAGAGCATTGGATGTAGTTGATGACCTCAACTGATTGACAGGTGAAATGTTTCCTCAGCTGGAAGGACTGCTTGGGGCCATAAATGGAGGGGAAGGTAGTGGTGAAGGAGGAGGTGTTTGGGCAGGTGTAGCAGAGGTAAGTGCCTGCAGGGAAATCAGTAGGGAGGGACAAATGGACAAGGGAATCGCAGACGGAGTAATCCCTGTGGAAAGTGGAGAGTGGCAGGGGTCATAGTTATGTTTGGTGGCAGGGTCCCATTGAAGAAACCTAGAAAATCTACAGCACAATACAGGCCCTTCGACCCACAATGCTGTGCTGAACATGTGTTTAATTTAGAAATTACCTAGGGTTACCCATAGTCCTCTATCTTTCTGAAGTTGGTGGAAATTGCGGAAAATCTCCATTGTTGGATTTCCTGTACTGACGTTAGTTACTATTTTGAAATTTCAGTAGATCATATGTATTAGTGTAATCCATCTTTAAAAACAAAACAGATATAACCATGAAAGGTGATTGTTTAACTTCCTGGTAGGTACAGTGCAGGTTGTGTGGAATAAGCAGGAAATACTAGCATTAAGTAACTCCTTGTGGTGACTCTTACACTATTCAAGGATTGGAGCATTGTCCTCTATCAATGATAATATATTCATTTGATAGTGTGAATATGTGCTCCTTAAATCACAAAATCCATGTATTGGTATATAAACATAAGCTCTAAGACTAGAATTGTAATTCAGCACATTGTTACTTTAGAATTTGTTTTGGAGAGATCAAGTTCCTTTCAACTACAGTTGGGAATGAGATGACATTTGAGATTTTTAAATTTGTTTTCCTGCTTCAGATCTATGTACAGGCAGAACAACTCACTTCCCCGTTTTCACTGACCACTATTATTAATTCTTACATTATGAACATTTCTGTATTTCCATTTGTTTCTAAATTTGTAAACAGGAAGGTAATTTCAATTTAGTGTGTTTTCAAAAAGTCAGCTACATAAGGAATAGATACTATAACTCCTGCATTTATAAATAGTGTATGATGGTTCTGCAGTTCATCTATGTGGATTTCTCTGTATCAGGGATTCACAACCTGAGGTCCATGGACCCCTCAGTTAATGGTAGGGGTCAATGAAATAAAGATGGTTGGGAACCCTTGCTCTATAAGGGTTTATTTTATGGCTTTGTAAATGTTACCTGAAAATTTTAAAATCACCTGAAAAAAAGAAACAGAGATGACTGGGAATGTGGATCATTTCCAAGAGGTTTGCTCACGTATTAGATAGATAGATAGGTACATAGATAACCATTATATCGATAGAAAGATAGATAGCCAATTTGGTAATCGTTAGCAAGACAGATAATTTTAATAATAATGTTGTTTCATTCCAAATTTCTGATTAATATTTATGATCAGTTTCTGACAACAGTTGATCATTAATATTTCCTTGTTGTTATAAAACCATAGTAAAAAAAAGATAATGTTATTGATGCACACAATGTTAAAGCCTTTTAAGTAAATTATTAACCATTTAATGACAATATATTTTTTTCTGAAAAATTGATTCAGAAATTATTTTAACATTTTTTATCTGCATTAACATCATTGGCGTAATGTTCTTTTATAATGTATTACCAAAATCCAGAAGTATCGATCGTGTTAATTGGGCAAAAGAAAATAGTGCATAATATACCACTGTCAATTTAAGAAAGACAGATGGTGTCATGCTGGTGGTAAATTTAGCTAGTAGTTATTAGCTGCTCCTGCTGTCACCAAGGTGACACTTCAATTCAATCTGCAAAGCAGATTTTAATGTCCATGATCTTAAAATTAAATTGCATAAGTAGAAAAGACCACGTCCAATTAATTAACCAATGAAGTAACACAAAATTAGAGGATTTAAAGAACATTACAAGACCAAAAGAAACAGCTAGAGTCACATTTCACGTAAAAGAAGAATTAAGTATTAGAAATATTTATGATGAAATTATTATGGGTGATATTATTGCCTGAACATTAATCCTGCTCGTTTTAATAGTTCAGAACAATGTGATTCAATGCAGTTCTGCATTCAGTAGATATCATCATTCACAGCACTTCCAAGTTCAATGAAAACAATTTCCTGAATTGAACTTTGTACAGGAATTGCCCTTAAAGCCTAAATCCTAAATTGAATAGGCATAGAAATATTTTGGACATACACAAATTAAAGAAATGTACAGAAACACAATGGCATGCATTTTGTTGCAATGTTGTATTAACAGGGTAAATTTGACACCGTTGTAACTACACAACTGCAGTTAAATATAAAAATCACATAAATGATATTAGGTGTATGTTATTCTTCTACAACAAATGCAGTTGCAGACTGCAGCCAATATCTATGAGTAAAATGAACTACAAAGTGGAAAAAATAGTGGTCTGCAAGAATGAGGAGCTCATAAATTGATGAAAGATTTTTTTGATCACTGAGGAAGATAGGAAAGACTATTATCTCAAGAAAACCTCAGAAAATTGCAATCTGTGTAGAGCACAGAGAAAGTACAGCAACGACAAGGGCCAAGATAAACAGAAAAGCAGCTTCAGTGCATAAAACAACAGCAAAGGTGAGAAATTTATTTTCTTTCAGTGAGCCAGGTACAAACGTTTGTATTTGAAACTTCATTCCTCAAATAGTAGTTGAAGTAGAGATTGGAATATTTTGAAGACAGGTAGATAAATACATTATGCACAAAGTGTGACAGTTTACAGTTGGAGTATGGAATGCAGATTTGAAGTTACAGCCAGACAAGGCACAATGCTAATACATGATAGAACAGGTTTGAGCAGCCAAGTATCCTGCTCCTGTTCCTAATCATTTAATCGCATATAGAGAGCTAGCTGCTTTCTAAAGACACTGGAAATCTGAAATATAAACTGAAGTGCTGGAAACACACAACAGTCCAGAACCATCTGCAAAGAGAGAATCAATGTTAATGTTTCAGTTTGAAAACTCTTCATTACAACCTGTGTGTTTCCACAAGCAGACAGTATTTTCCATAGATGCTAACGGATTTGCTAAACATATTCTTTAGTTCCAAATGGAGAGATCATGAAGTTTAACCAAAAATACGGAGCACATGGGAACCCAAGTCACCAAAGGTAATCTAACATAGCCTGAGAAGTTCAGCGATGATTTGATCACTTTTCAGTGGCATATACGAATGTAAAGTTGTCATCTAGGTGTATTAAGGGATATAACTGAAAGTTAGGTGCTGAAAGACTATGATTTGATTGAATAATCTGTTCACATCTCATTCTTCATTATTGATAGTCACCAGCTAATGACCAGTGTTACTGATGTAAAAGGAAGTAAAAATTAGAGTGATCCCAGTGAAAGAGAAAAAAACACAAGTGGATTTGACATTAATTTGGATGTGTTTGGGAGACAGTTGCATGCTGACCAGTCTTGCAGCAAAAGAAACTAGAATCAGCTTTAATAACACTAGCATGTGTCATGAAATTTGCTTTTTGGCAGTTGTAAATTGCAATACATAATAATGGCGTTACATATATATTTTTATATATATTACATTGTCCAAGCAATACAAAGCCTAGTGGAGAGCCAGAGAGATTGCATCTGCTGTAAACTTATTGTGGCGATAGGCAAATGGCAGAGGGTCCAGGTCCTTGCTTGGGCAGGAAATGATCCTAGTAATGACCAATCTCCAAAAGCACTTCATCACAGTGGATGTGAGTGCCACTGGGTGAAAATCAATATTCATGAAGCAGTTCATCTTGCCTTCATGGGCACCTGTATGATTGTGGCCGTCTTGAAGCAGGTAGGAACCTCTAACTGCAATAGTGAGAGTTTGAAGATCTCCTTGAACACTCCTGCAGTTAGTTGGCACAGGTGTTCAGATACACCATCAGGGCCCGATGCCTTGAGAGGGTTCACCTTCTTGATAGATGTTCTGATGTCATCCTCTGAGATAGAGATCACAAGGTCACCAGACACTGCAGTGATTCACAAAGGGTTAGTTTTGTTCTCCATTTCAAAGTGAGCATAAAAGGCAGTGAGCACATCTGGGAGTGAAACATCACTGCCATTCATGATGTTAGGTTTCGCTTTATAGGAAATAATGGCTTGAATGTATATCTGATTCCATCAGAAACCTCAATCAGAATTGTTTCTCCACTCTTTAAATAGCTTTTCATACACTGTTACTGAACTTTTTGTATAGTACTGAATCATTGGTCTTGAATGGCTCAGAGCTAGCCCTCAGCAGACCATGAATCACCTGGTTCGTTCACAGCTTTAGGTTTGTGTATGTCCGGTATGTTCTTGAAGGCACACACTCATCCACTAAAGTGTTGATGAAGTTGGTGACAACTCTGGTGTATTCTTTTAGATTTGAATATGTATCCCACAATAGTGTCCAATTAATAGACTCAAAGTAGTTGTGTAAGCTCTTCTCCACCTCCCTTGGAACATTCCTTTTTGGTCCTTACCACTGGTCTGAGGCATTTAGTCTCTCCCTATATGCTGAGAGTAGAGGTACAGCAGATGATCGGATTTTCAAAAACGTGGGCATGGGATAGCACAGTAAGCATTCTTGAGATTCTGCAGATACTGGAAACCCAGAGTAACATTAACAAAATGACATTTTAGAAAGGAAGAAATAATCAGCATTTCAAGCTGAGGTCCTTCCATAGGGCAGGGAGTGAAGGGGGGGAGAAACAAGAATAAGAAGGTGGGGGAGAAGAACGAGTACAAGCTGGAAAGTAGTAGGTGAAGCCAGGTGAGGGGGAGGTAGGTGAGAGGGAACCTGGCCTGGAGACTAAATAACACATGCTAACAAGGATGGAAGCAACAATCTGCTAGAAGAACTCACTGGATCAAGCTGCATATGTGGGATAAAATGAACTGTCAATGTTTCAGGTCAAAACCCTGCATTGTGACCTTGGATTCCTTTCTTCCCACAGATGCTGCTCGACCTGCAGAGTTCTCCCAGCAGATTGTTGATTGGTCCAGGTCCCAGAATCTCCAGTTTCTTGTATCTCTGACAAGGACTGAGGCTGGATCTAGCCTATTGAGGGCAATAACTGGTCATCAGTTCCAATTAGTGCCTGGAGTTGGGGAAAGCTGGACTGGCAATCCGAGAGGGAGAATTTTTGGAAGGGTGTTTTGTGCCAGTAATCTGACTTTGTGTAGGAGGTTGAGACCAGGACTGTTTGAGTAAGTCATCTACGTCAGTGTAGGGTGGTGGAGATAACAACGGAATGTTTGGTGTGCTCCAGTAGGAATGGAGTGCAGGTATGTTGGACAGTCAGATAGTTGAGAAATTGGGGGAATCGGGAATTCATTCTTTCAGTCATTGATATTTCCAAGAGTCAAATCCATGGGGTTGTGTTGAACCTCCCATACTACTGGCTTTCAATATCCACTGTTCTCATACATTGATTCCAGCTCTGTGCTGGGTAGGGCTGAGGTCAATATATGAGAGCAATGGATATGAACAGTCAATTTTATGGGAGGTTCAAAGCGGCAATTGAAACTATGTAGATTTAGTGAGGTATTTGAGTGGCTAACCCTAATGAGGTGGCTAATGACTGTCTGCCCTATCAACTTTCGATGGCACTATGGGTAAGAGGGAATCAGGATTTGATTCCAGAGAGGGAGCCTGAGAAATGGCTACCATATCCAAGGAAGGCAGCAGGCACACAAATTATCCACTCCCGACTTGGGGAGGTAGTGCCAAAAGATATCAATACAGAACTCTTTCGATGCCCTGTAATTGAAATGACTATGGTCTTATGGTCTAACAATAGTCAATCACGGAACAATTTGGTTTGATTTTCCCAGCAACGTAAGAATAATATCAGACAGTGAACATACGACAATGAGATTATTTCAGATAGGCAAGCGCAACGTGATAATAATTAATAATTGTTAATTAGATCATTACTGTCACATGTACCAAGATATAGTGAAAAGCTTTGTTTGTTCTGCATGCCATCCAGACAGATTGTTTCAAACATAAGTACATTGAGTGGTATAAAAGGGAAAGTAGTAACATAATACAGAATATAGTTGTACATTTACTGAGAAAGTGCACTGCAGACAAGCAAATATGGTATAAGGGCCATGATGAGGTAAATGTTGAAATCATGAATTTATTGTATGTGAATTCCATTCAAGAGTCTTATAACAGTGGAAGCTTCCCTGAAGCCTGGTGGAACGAGCTTTCAAGATTTTGTATTGTCTCTCTGATGGAGGAATGGTAGGAGAAGGACAATGATTGAGGTGGAGGGGTCATTCATTATGCTGGCTACTTTCCTCAGTCAAGTGCAGACAGAGTCCTGGTGGGGAGGCTGTGTATGTAATTTCTTCCTGCTTCCTGTGCATCATTAAAAATTGGTGAGGAACAATAGGAACATAAAGAACTTGCTAGGTTTTCTGAGGAATTAGAAGCTCTGAGGACACAGCCCAGTCCATCCCCATCATATCGACAAAGAGCACTGTCACAAGGAAGTGGGTATCCATCATTGCAGATCCCCACCGTACAGGCCATGCACTCTTCTTCCTGCTGCTATCTGGGAGGAAGTACATACAGGAGCCCTAGGTCCCATTCCACCATGTTTGGGGACAGTTTTTACCCTTCAGCATTCATGCTCCTGAATCAGTCTGAAAAACTTTACACAACTCAAATTTGAACTGATTCTACAACTCATGTTCTCAGTATGGCTGTGCATGTGTAGAGCAAGAACACCAACGGAGCAGAGGATTAAAAGTTTTTACTGAGTCCTGTTAGCCACTCTACGTGTTTGCCAGTTTACAGTGTGGGACCTACAACCTAGGCCCACCAAGGTGAACATATGCACACTAGAAAACCCATGCAGAAAGACAAAGCCCTCCATACAGAGGAGGCTCACTTGGTTCATCACCTGATTAATCAGCCACTTGCCACATTCTTGTAATCAATCCAGTAAGGTTCACATATTATTTACTTACTTAATTATTTATTTTTTATTACATTATTGTGTGCAGTTGTTTGTTGATGTTATTATATTTTTGCTGTACTGCAAATGCCTGCAAGAAAATGAATCTCAGGATAGTGTATGGTGACATATACGTACATGGATACTGGATTTATTTTGAACTTTGGTAATCGGAAAGCAGTGAGTAGTAGACAATTCAATTTCTATGCCAAGATAATTTAATATCAGAAGTCTCCATAATCTGTGTCATGAGCATTTAACATTATGACACTGCTTGTCTTGTTTTATTTTAATAAAACTGGATTTCTTATTCCAGCAGCAGAATTCTGATCTGGCAACAGAGCTGTTTAATAAAGAAAAATCTGAATATTTCAATTAGATGCCCAGCGATTTAAGGAACATCCTTGTAAGTGCACATTTTGTCACAGTTCATTCATTTGGCTCAGCATACATGCTGCTTCATTACCCCATTGTCCCACACATATAAAATATTTCACACCCTTTAATGAAAAGCAATCAAAGTTAATCACTACAGATGTGAGGACCGAAGGTGTTGATTAGCTGCCCATCAAATGTTTTGTTCTGGAATAAGCAACTGAATGTAGGATATTTTCTGATGAAATTAATCCAGACATGCAGACCTCAGAACTAACAAGAGCTTATATATAAAAGAAACTAAGAATTTTCATCAATGAAAAGAAAACCCCAATCCCTCTAATTTCACAATAAAGCATTAATTTATTTGTTTTGAAATAGTGAAAGAGATAGTGATGGTTAGTTTACAAAATCTCACTGATATCTCGATGGGCCAAGGAGATTTATACTGCAACATTAAAGCAATTTATGGAGAAACTGAGAAAATAAGGAAAGATATATCTTGCCTTTGTCCATTATTGAAGTAATTCAGTGAGAATTGAAAAGGCCTTTTTTTAATGGCACTTTAATATATAAAATAGACTGAACCCATTATACAGTGATATTACACACACAGTCTGTATTAAGAAGAAAAATCTTTAGTGGACTATTCATAGTTGCAAATATCCACTCACTGAAATTTTAAAAGCTGATTTAAATTGTTGCTGTGTTAACTGCAAAGAGGGTTTTACCTGACAGAATTTATATATACATTTAGCTGTGGGTTGCCTTCACACAATTCATTTTGATTGTTCTAGAAAAAATTCCGTCAAACACTGTCACAATCCACAAATGTTAAAGTTTGAGTTATTGTTTGAAGTTGATAGCAGTCTCCTGCTGAAAGATGAATAGAGGAAGTGCACTGTCAAGATTTTAACTCAACCCTTTGACTTGGACCCAAAGGGAAGACCTTGTGATTGACGCCACAGCACACTGGGTGGTTATGGAGGATTCTGTATTAAAGGGACAATACAGTAATGGGGAAATGTGGTCTGAGGCTGTTTAATAACTAATTGAGAAAGATAAGAATGATGAAGGAGGTGAAGCTTTTTCAAACAGCTTCAAGTCACTAATTATTTTTCTGAAGCATTAGAACCTAGGGTGATAATTAGCAGGATGCCTTTGCAAAAATAGGAAACAACTAAGCAGATCTTTTAAATGAGAACAACAATTAATGTTTTTTAATTCTACCATATTGTGAATCCTATTTTTAACTCATCCATTTGCTCAATAGAATTAAAACAGAATATTCTTTCTTGCATTTTTCCAAAGATTGATATTACCTACACAATTTCTTTATCCCAAATAGATTTGGCTAAATTGTGCCTTTTTAAATGATTTTTATGTTTAGGCTGTAAAATAAAACACCAGTTCCCATACTGCGTCAGATGAAATCAAGCTAAATTAACCATATGCCAACAATAGTGGCATAGCATTAAATGCATTAACATTGTGTGGGAGCTTCAGCAAGAGGTAAAAGTTAAGACATTATATTTCAGCAAGTTAAGGTTTAAAACTTTGGATAAGAGTGCAATGAAAGAATATTCACATTGTAAGCTCAAAATCTGTTGTCATGAATGAATGCCAGTTGCCCCAGGTGGGGAACAAGCAGTCTCCTTCAATTATCTCAGGAGATAAAACATAGATATGTTCTGTGCCAAGTTTCTTGGCATTTCCTGTGAAAATTATTTTTCAAATAAAAAAAAACACATGGATAGAAAAATTAAAACCATAAGACATAGAAACAGAACTAGGCCATTTGGCCCATCAAGTCTGCTCTGCCATTTGATCATGGCTGATTTATTATCTCTCTCAACCCTATTCTTCTGCTTTCTCCCCATAACCATTGACAAACTGATTAATCAACCTCCACCTTTAATATACCCAATGACTTGGCCTGCACAGTGTCTGTGGCAAGGAATTACAAAGATTCACCACCTTCTGACGAAAGGAAGTTTTCCTCATCTCTGTTCGAATTGGACATTCCTCAGTTCTGAACTTGTGCCCTGTGGTCCTTGACTCTCCCACAAAAGGAAACATCCCCTTCACATTCACTCTATCCTGGCTGTTCAATATTCAATATATTTAAATGAGATTCCCCTCATTCTTCTAAACTCCAGCTGGTGCAGGCCCAGAGCCATAAAACACTCCTCATATGTTAACCCTTTCATTCCTGGGATTATTCTCATGAACCTCCTATAGGTCCTCCCCAATTCCATCTTTTCTCAGAAAAGGGTTCTAAAACAGCTCACTATGCTCTATGTGTGGTCTGACCAATATCTTATAAAGCCTTAGCATTACATCCTTGCTTTTGTATCTGGTCCTTTTAAAATGAATGCTAATATTACATTTGCCTCCCATACCACTGTCACGGCCTGCAAGTTAACATTTAGCGAATCCTGTATAAAGAATCCCATTCTCTTTGCACCTCTATTTTTTTTAAATATCTCCCCATTTAGAAAATAGTCAATGTCTTTATTCCTTCTACCATGCACTTCCCTACAATATATTTCATCTGCGACTTCTTTGCCCATTTCCCCGATCTGTCTAATTTCTTCTGCAGACACTCTGCTACCACAACACTACCTGCCCATCTACCTTTCTTCATATCATCTGCAAACTTGGCCTCAAGTCATCAATTCTGGCATCAAAATCATTCACATATAAGTGAAAAGAAGTGGTCCTAACACTGGCCCCTATGGCACAGCACTGGTCACCAGCAGCCCCCTTTATTCTCACTGTTTGCTTCCTGCCAGTCAGCTAGTCTTCTATCTATGCTCTACCTTTCCTGTTGAATGCAGGTTCTGATCTTGTTAAGTAGCCTCCTATGTGGCGTCTTGTCAAAGGTTTCTGAAAATCAAAATATACAACATCTGCTGACACTCTTTGTCTATCCTGCCTGTTATTACCTCAAAACATTCCAACAAGTGCATCAGGCCAGATTTCCTTCTCGAAAGCCATGCTGATTTTGGCCTATTTTATTATGTACCTCTGAGTGCCCCGAAACATCACCCATAATAATAGACTCCAACAACTTTCCAACCACTGAAATCAAGCCAACTGGCCTATAATTTCCTTTCAACTGCATCCTTCCTTTCTTGAAGAGTGGAATGACATTTAGAATTTTCTTGTCCTCCAGAAATATTCCTGAGTTTAGTGATTCTCGAAAGATCATTACTAATGCCTTCACAATTTCTTCAGTTACCTCTTTCAGAACCCTTGGGTGTAGTCCATCTAGTCCAGCTGACTTAACTCATCAGATTTTCAGCTTCCCAAGTACCTTTTCCTTAGTAATAGCAACGGCACTCACTTCTGCCCCTGACACACTCGCATTTCTGTTAGTGTCTTCCATAGTGAAGACTGAAATACATCATTTATTTATTATGTCCATCTGCCATTCCTTTGTCCCCCTTTACTAGCTCTCCAGCATCATTTTTCAATAGTCCAATATCTGCTCTCATCTTTCTTTTACTCTTTAGATATCTGAAATTTTTTTGTATACTCCTTTATAAAATTGGCTGGCCTCCCTTCACATCTTTTTCTCTCTTTATGACTCTTTAGTTGCCTCCTGTTGGCTTTTAAGAGCTTCCCAATCCTCTACCTTTCCACTAATTTTTGCAATATTATATGTCCTCTCTTTTGCTTTTATACTGTTTTTGACTTCCCTTCTCAGCCCCATGATTGTGTTATCTTTCCTTTCGAATACTCCTTCATCTTTGGAATGTATCTTTCCAGCACCTTCCTAAATTTCTCCAGAGCACCAGCAATTGCTATTGTGCGAACATTTCTGCTGGAGTGCCCTTCCGATCAGCTTTGTCCATCTCCTCTCTCATGCCTCTGTAATTCCATTCACTCCACTGTAGTATTGATACATTTGACTTTAGCTTTAACATCACTCATTTTACACGGCTTTTCAATTTCCCGCTCTAATTTGTGGCGCACCCACCTCCTGACTACTGTTTGGAAGTCTGTACATAACTTTCATAAGGGTCTTTTTACCCTTGCATTTTCTTAACCCTGCCCACAAGGATTCTACATCTTCTGATCCTATGTCACCTTATTTTTAAGATTTGATCTTACAAATAGAACAACCCCACCCCTCTCTCTACAAGCCCGTCCCTTTGATACAATGTGCATCTTTGGATATTAAGCTCCCAACTATGATCTTTTAGCCATGACTCAGAGGTGCGCACGACAATCCAACTGTGCTACAAGATTATCTACCTTATTCAATATACTGTGTGCATTCAAATACAACGCCTCATTTTGATTTTGTTGCCTTGTTACACTTTAACTCATCCCACTGACTGCAATTTTGTCCTGTCATCTGTCTGTCTTTCCTCACAGTTTCACTACGCACTGCATCAACTTGCATACCAACTGCCCATCTTCAACTCTTCAAGTGTTTCCCAATCCCCCTGTCAAGTTAGTTTAAACCTTTTGCAACAGCTCTGCTGACCTACCTGTAAGTATATTGGTTCCCCTTGGGTTCAGGTGTAACCCATCATTTTGTACAAATCATACCTTCCTCAGAAGGGATCCCAATGATCCGGAAATCCGAAACCTTGCCCTCTGCACCAATTCTTTAGCAGCACATTTAACTGCCAATTTTTCCTATTCTTACCCTCACAGGCAGCGATCCAGAGCTTATTATCTTGCAGGTCCTGCTTTTCAGCTTTCTGCCTAAGTCTCTAGGACCTCCTCCCTTTTCCTACCTATGTCATCTGTACCAATATGTACCCAATATGTACCACGACTTCCTGCTGTTTAGCCTGCCCCTTTAGAATGTTGTGCACCCACTCCATGACATCCCTGACCCTAGCTCCTGGGAGGCAACAAACCATCCAGATGTCCATTTCATGCCTGCAGAATTTGCTGCCTGCTCCTTTAATGATGGAATCCCCATCACTACTGCATTCTTCTTCTCTCCTCTTCCCTTCTGAGCTACAGAGCCAGACTCAGTGCCCGAGAACTGGTCACCGTGGCTTCTCCCCCCAATAATATGCAAAGTGGTATATTTATTACTCTGCACTGGCTGCCTATTCCCTTTCCCTCTCTTAACACTCACCCAGGTACATACCTCCTCCAGTTTCGGGGCAATTGCCTTCCTGTAACTCCCATCTATGAAATGAAATGTTCAAAGCAAGTAGTCATCTCATATATCAAATAGATTTTGATTGGTTGGCAGGCTTGAGAATATCCCTTTTGAGTAAGTAAATAAATCAGCTTGGAGTATATCAGGAGAGGAAATTTTACATGGATTCTCTATTTCTCTAGAGGAAGTATGCTTATTTATTTCACACTTCCATCCTCTTTCTTTTCTCCGAAGGTAACATTGGTTGCAATGCTGCCAGACACAAAAGTTCATTTCACATCTGACAGAAAGCACCAGGTTCAGATTGGAAATGAATAAATAAACTCACTAACAGAAATTTTCAATGTTTCAGGAATGTGACTTGATTCAAGTTGTCTTATTTAACTATGCTTAAAAGGAAATCTATTGAAAACTATTACAGGGATATAATCATTAATTAAAAAGAGTTAAACTCAAATAGTATGATTGTTAAAATAGAAATATCAAAAATGCATAACAAGATGAAATTATCGGGGGATGGAAGAAAGGACGTGAAAGTTCAGTACCAGGTCTAATGTAGAAACAGAATGTTCAGATCTTTTACTTTATTCTGCTGGTGTCTGACTAATCTGTAGTTTCCAATAACAACATCATCTGTAGTACATTCAACAATGAAGAAAGTATTGTATACATTTATTGATTTTTGAGCATTATTTCAAGTATTCTTAAGTCTAGGTTCAAGATTTAAGATTGTGTTATTTCAATTTGAGTACACAAGTGCAAAGAAGAATGAAATAATTGTTGCTGTGGCTCTGATGCAGCACAAAAAACAGAGAAGTCTAAAATAAAAGCACAATAAATACCTGTAAATATTTTAGATTGATTGTTTATCCATAACGTGACACCAAGCACAGGGATATCCTAACATAAGGTGACTCTGACAGGAAATGATAAAGTAGTGGTTGTGGAATTGTAGTGTGGTGGGTTAGTAAGTGGAGGTGTAGATCAGCCTTATTGCTTGGGAAAAGTAATTTCTTTTTGAGTCTGGTGATTCAGGCATGGATGCTACGTAACTTCCTCTCTGATGGGAGTGGGACAAACAGTCATGAGCAGGGTGGATGGGATCCTTTATGATATTGCTGGACGTTTTCTGACACCCTTCTGCATATTTGTCTTTGATAGCACAGACCTATTTGAAAATAAAATCAAAAATAAAAACAATATTTGTAAATCTGCAATAAGAAAACACACTGGAGCAAGAAGTCTCTTCAAGCTCATTCATGAAACAGTTTAAATCTCCATTCTCATGTCTGTTTTATTCCCTTTCCAGGTTGCTGGGGTCCTGTCAGTGTCCATGATCTACGGCTACACCCAAACTTCATTCTTCACGCACAGTAGATTCGAGTTCTTTGGAATTCACTCAGCGGCCTGCGTTTCAGGATCTCCAGCAGCAGCTTGGAAGATGTTGTAGCGGCCCGCACACACGGGACTTGAACCGCCATCAGGAGCCGCAAGCAGATGCGTGGTCTGCTCGGGGCGGACCATCCGGGGACAGTCTGATGTCACGTCCGTCCCTCAGGTCGCAAGGACCCGTGGGAGGGGAGATTTAAGCACGTGATTTTGAATCAGTAAAGTCATTCCAAGTTCAGCTCTCTCTGCCTCCGTGTGTTTTCTTTACTAGCGCTTTGCATGTGACTACATTGGTGACCCCGATGTTCCAGACGGCATCTGGAGCCAGTGACTCAGTGAACAGCCATGAGTTCGAGCAACTCGCACAACGCGGTCTCTGAAGCTCCCGACTTTCTGGGCCACTCAGCCCCATGTTTGGTTCGAGCAGGCTGAGGCCCAGTTCAATATCAGAGACATTACAGCCGACACCACGCGGTATTACAATGTGGTCAGCACGCTTGACCAGGAGACAACAAGCTGGATCATCGACTTCTTATGTCAGCCACCAACGGCGGACAGGCACACTGAGCTTAAGGCGCTCCTGATCTGTACCCTCAGACTCTCCCACCGCGAACGGGCCACGCGGCTCCTACACCTGGACAGCCTGGGCGACCGCACGCCATCCAAGCTCATGAATGATGGGCTGGTGCTCATGGACGGCCAGAAGCCGTGCCTTCTATTTGAACAATTGTTCCTCGAGCAAATGCCAGAGGACATTCGCCTCCTCCTCGCGAGTGAGGATTTCAGCAACCCCGCAGGGTCGCAGCTAAAGCAGACGTCCTTTGGCAGAGCAAGCAACGTGGAGCAGCCTCCATTGGCCTAGCCACGATCGTGCGCCCCAAAGCCCAGGTCCCACAACCGAAGCTGTCGTGACCCACGGGGGGGGAAAAGACAAAAGTTCAGGACAATGGTATTTCTATCACCAAAGATGGGGCTCAGGCACGCACCACTGCTATTCACCATGTGCTTTTCTGGGAAACGCTGGGGCCAGTCGTCGCTAACGACTATGACAGCTGGCCACTGAGACAGTCTCCTGTACCTCTGGGATCAACACTCTGGGCGCTGCTTCCTGGTAGACACCGGAGCTGAAGTTAGCGTATATCCCCCCCTCGAACATGGACACTCGTAACGCAGTCCCAGGCTCCGAACTCACCACTGTAAATGGTACCAGTATTCGGACATATGGCCTGCGAACTATTGCACTGTATTTCGGGTCCAGCCGTTTCACTTGGACTTTCACATTGGCAGCAGTGTCTCAGCCACTACTAGGGGCAGATTTCCCACAAGCCAACTGCACAAAAGGCCGGCGTTTGGTCCATTCCGAGATGTTCCAGACCTTCCAGCTCGGAGAAGCCAAGCTACCGGCCCTCCACCTGGATTCTGTGACCCTCTCGGGTAAAGAATTTGCCAGGGTGTTGGCGGAATTCCACTCCATAGTCACCCCGCAGTTCTCCACGGCCGACCACAAGTACAGCGTGCAGCATCACATCCCCACGCAAGGACTGCCGCTGCACGACTGAGCTCGCAGGCTCCCACCCGACAAGCTCCACCTCGCCAAGGAGGAGTTCCGTAAGATGGAAGAGCTGGGAATCGTACGCTGCTCAGACAGCCCGTGGACATCCCCGCTGCACATGGTGCCCAAATCCGCAGGAGAATGGAGGCCCTGTGGAGACTACTGAAGGCTCAACGACACCGCCGACAGCTACCCGGTACCCCACATCCAGGACTTCACGGCGAACCTGCACGGAGCAACCATCTTCTCGAAAATTGACCTGGTCAGGGAATACCATCAGATCCCAGTGCACCCCAGAGATGTGCCCAAGACAGCCCTCATCACCCCGTTCGGTTTGTTTGAATTCCTGAGGATGCCTTTCGGTCTCAAGAATGCAGCCCGAACTTTCCAAATGCTCATGGACTCGGTGGGACGCAGCCTGGATTTCGTTTTCATTTACTTGGACGATATCCTGGTGGCCAGCAGTTCGCACCAAGAGCACGTGGGACATTTGCACCAGCTCTGCCAACGCCTGAGCGACCACGGACTGGCAATCAATCTGGCGAAGTGCCAGTTCGGGGTGACGGAGATTGACTTCTTGGGGCACAGAGTCAACCGACGTAGCGCTGTTCCCCTACCGGACGAGGTCCAGGCCGTCCGCCAGTTCCCCAAGCCCAGCACAGTCAAGGGCCTGCAGGAGTTTGTAGGGATGGTCAACTTCTATCATCGGTTTGTGCCGTCAGCGGTACGCATCATGAGACCCTTGTTCAGCCTGATGGCCGGCAAGGCCAAAGAAGTGGCACGGGACGCGGTGTCCATGGAGGTGTTCGAGCAGGCCAAGGAGGCGCTGGCAAAGGTGGCCCTCCTAGTGCATCTGAGAGTCGATGTACCCACGGCACTCACTGTCAACGCTTCCGACATGGCAGTCGGCGGAGTCCTGGAGCAGCTCGTCGAGGACCAGTGGCGACCACTCGCTTTCTTCAGCCGGCACCTACGGCCACCAGAGGTGAAGTACAGCGCCTTCGACAGAGAGTTGCTAACACTCTACCTGGCTGTCCGGCATTTCCGGTACTTCCTCGAGGGAAGGGAGTTCACCGTGTATGTGGACCACAAGCCCCTCACGTTCGCATTGGCCAAAGTATCAGACCCATGGTCGGCTAGGCAGCTGAGGCACCTGTCCTTTATTTCAGAATTCACCACGGACGTCCGCCACATCGCAGGGAAGAACAATATCGTCGCCGACACACTGTCTCGACCCTGCCTCTACACAGTAGGCATATCGTCCACAGGAATAGACTACGCAGCACTGGTGAAAGCACAACGGTCGGACACCGAGATCCTGGCTTACCACATCGCCGTTTTGGGGCTCCAGTTGGAGGATGACTCCATCGGCCCGGCAGCAGATCGACTCCTGTGTGACGTGTCTACCAGCAAACCCCGACCTGTGAGGCGCCGGGTGTTCGACACGCTGCACGACCTGGCGCACCCATCCATTCGGGCGTCCATCAAGCTGGTAGTGGACAGATTCGTCTGGCATGGTTTGTGCAAATGGGTCGGACACTGGACCAGGACCTGCGAACACTGCCAGACCGCCAAAGTCTAGTGTCAGAGAAATGTATACAATATACATCCTGAAATGCTTTTTCTTTGCAACCATCCATGAAACAGAGGAGTATCCCAAAGAATGAATGACAGTTAAACGTTAGAACCCCAAAATTTCCCCCCCCCCAGCTCCCCTCCCTCCTGCACATAAACGGTAGTAAGCAACAATCCACCCCCCACCGGCAAAAAAAAGCATCAGCACCCACCACCAAGCACTCAAACATGCAGCTAAAGCAACAGCAAAGATAGACTTGCAGTACCCCAAAGACTATGCGTTCACCCGGTATTTGACATACCACAGTCTCTCTCTCCCTGATAAGGGAGAAAGGGGTGTCTCCATTTCACATCAAGGGCGGGAGACATAACAAACAACTCGCTGGTTTATGATGCTAAAAGCCCATTGCATCACTTTTTCTGAGCTCTGAACCCAAAGACCTCAGATCTCTGGGCACACAGCCTGAGGTCTTCCAGCTCCCATGACACATGGTCCGGGACGTTGACCTTCCACCTGCCCAACTCCAGAGCCCTGAGATCCTAGGTCTCCAAAGGTGAGACGCGCCCTTGTCATGTCAGATAACGGCCAGTTGTGATACCCCAAGAGAGCGTCCGATTCCCACAGAGTCAGCACTGAACTCCAGGTCAGGGTCTGCAAAAGAACCCTGAAAGGGAAAAATAGAGATATTAAAGACGGAAGAGAGCTGTTTCCGAAGATGCAAGCAAAGAAGTTGCCCTTTAGTGCAGGTGAAGCTCTCTATAACACAAAATATAGGTTCAATCAAAGGACTGTTAAACAGAGGGAAACACGGAATTGTCAAATAGCCAACCTCCAGATCAATCCCCGGAAAGGAATAGGATTATTACACATAGACAACAGAGCAGAAACGTCAAAGTGAATTGATTATCAGAGAACATATATGTCCCCATATACAACCCCAAGATTCATTTTCTTGTGGGCAATCACAGTAAATACAAAAAATGCAATAGAATCAATGAAAAACTGCACCCGGCAGCCCAGATAAACAACCATTGTAAAAAAGACAGCAAAATACAAAAAAGAAAGAGAAAAAGAAATAACAATAATCAATAGAAAACAATAAATATCAAGAAAATTAGGTAAAGAGTCCTTGAAAGTGAAACCATAGTTTGTGGAAACAGTTCAGTAATGGGGTGAGTGAAGAAAGGCAATAGACATGAATGACATGCAAACCTACAGTATAAGGTAGGAGCAGGGCAAGGCATCTCACCTCCAAGAAGATTAGAAACTTGTCGTAGGGTTTGGAGGCTTGTGTAGCTAAACAAACTGAGAGCTATGTTGGCTGGATTCAGGGCCTTGTGCTTTAGCTGTTGGTAGGGTCACCCATGCTGAGCAGGTCAAAGGGTAGAGGCCAGGCTCAGAGTGGTCCACTGATCATCCAGGGGGCTCAGCTCAGGGCTAACGATCCTGAAGGGTCAAAAAATTGTTATGTAAACAGCAATGAAGAACCCTCTTATATATGTGTACGACAGTATTCCTGAATCTCCACCCAGGATTTGCATGCCTGACTGTATTGAAAACCAAGAGGACGCTACTGGCATGTTGAACGAAGCCGCGAACACCGCTAAGACCAAGACCAAAACTGGTTTTTGGAATGTACAAACCATGTACAACACTGGCAAGCTATCACTAATATCTGTAGAAATGTGACATCAGTGAAAGCAGATGGACAGGGTCTGCAATACTAAAGGGAGCAACTAGTGAAACAGCTTTATACTCAGGAAGGGAAGATGGTCAGCATCGTGACTGTGTAGCTGTCATTTTGAAGAAAGACATTCAGAAGTGCTTGCTGGAGTGGAAATCAATCAACAGTCGGCTGAAAAGAGTTAGGCTGAAAGGGAGGCAAGCAAACATGACTGTGATCCAGTGTTATACTCCAACTAATGTTAGTGACATTGAAGAAAAGGATGTGTTCTGCAATTGGAGGTAGTGTTAGCACCATGTCAAGACATAATCATTGTCATGGAAGATCTAAATCCCAAAGTAGAAAATAACATTTCACACTTCACTTGGCATTTGGATGTGGAACAATGAATTACAATGGTGAAAGACTGATTCTGTGTTGTGAACGATCTGGTCATAGGAGGAATCCTATTTCCACACCGTGAAATCCACAAACTGACATTGTGCTCACACATTGGACGTAACAAGAACCAGTTTGACCATTTGATGTTCATTGGTATGTGGAGATGAACCTTGCAGGTTGTATAGGTGAAGAGAGAAGCAGAAACAGGAAGTGATTACCAAACTCAAGCTGAGGAGCACTAGGACCAGAACACATATACAGTGACATTCTGATGTTGAGTAGCTAAAGGATACCAGTGTGACATCCACTTCCACCTTTCAGCTTAGAAACAGATCTCCAACCTTGCAAGACCTTGACGAAGAGGTACCGGTAGACAAGATTGATGTTATGTGGAAATAGATTGTCTCAGTCTTCAAAGAGATCAGCAAGGGTTGTCTAGGATACAGAGCTGTAAAGAAGGACAAAGAAAGAAACATGAACAGCCTTAGAAGAAAGTCGGAACATTAAGAAGAAAGAGCTTGATGTAAAGACAACAAGATTTAAGTTGAAACTTTACCTAGTATACACCACAGCTAACAAGAAAGTGATGAGACTTGTAAGAAAGGATAAGAGAGTCTACATGGAAGACCTTGAAACAGTCCATCTAGGTGACTAACAAAATATAGTCAAGGTTTCAAAATTAATATGTGGAATGTTATAGGCCAGGTCGAATGGTCCCATGAGAAGTAAGAATGGTCTGCTTTTGACAATTGAGAAAGATCAAGGAGCTGAATAGACAGATAATTTCAGAGAATTACTGATTAGACCACCACCATATTAGAACCTAAGGTACAAGAGGCAGCAGAGAACCTCAACATCAATAAAGGTCCATCCCAAGAAAGAAGAGATTGGTGCTATGATTAAATAATTAAAGAACAGCAAAGCTCTAGGACATGACAATTTGAATGTTGAACTGATCAAAGCTGAAGCAAAAGTTGCAGCAGCCATCTTGCAACCATTGTTCACTATAATCTGGGAATGGGGACAAGTACCCAAGGACTGGGGAAAGGGAGGATTGCTAAGTAATTGCAACAACTGATGTGGCAACACAATTTTGTCAGTGCCCAGCAAGATTCTTGCCAAAGTTACTGTCCAATGGCTTACAGATTATGTCAATGTGTGCTTAAGGAAGAAGCAAACTGGATTCAGGAAGACAGAGGTTGTGTTGACCAGAACTCCACATTGCATAACATCACAGAGCATTGCACAGAGTGGCAGAGACAACATTATGTAAATTCTGTGGACGTAGAAAAAATGTTTCAATAGCATCCACAGGGACTCCTCTGGCGAATTCTCAGATCATACGGGATCCCTTCCAAAATTGTCCAGCTTAATCTGAGATCCTATGCTAATTTCACCTGCACAGTTGGTGACCGCATTTTGAGATTCAAAGCCAAGAGAGGAGTCAAGCAAGGCTGTGTGATGTTGGCGATATTGTTTAACCTGGTGATTGACTGGGTTATGAGGCAAAGAATGAAAGATAATCAGAAAGACATCAGGTGAACTCTATTCTTTACTTTAGACGACCTTCACCTTTTGGATGACCTCACATTACTGTCACATTCACGCCAGCACATGCAAGAGAAAACTCAGCACCTGTGTACCTTTGGTGGACAGGTTGGTCTCAGAATCAGCCAGAGAAAGAATGAGAACATAACCTTCAATGTAGAGTCCCCTTCTTCCATCATGTCATATAGCATCAAGTTACCCAGGACCTTCAAATTCACCTACCTGGGCAGTGTCATTTGGCAGGATAGTGGGACCAAGGAGGACATCCAATGTAGGTTCAACGAAGGAAGAAAATTCTTCAAATTAATGTGCAATATATGGGGATTAACCAAGCACAGTGTCCACGTCAAGATAAAATTGTATCAGCAAACACGAGGAAATCTGCAGATGGTGGAAATTCAAACAACACACACAAAATGCTGATGGAACACAGCAGGCCAGTCAGCATCTATAGGGAGAAGCACCATCGATGTTTCGAGCCGAGACCCTTTGTCAGGATGAACTGAAAAGAAAGATACTAAGAGGTTTGAAAGTAGGAGGGGAAGGAAATGCAAAATTATAGGAGAAGACCAGAGGGAGTAGGCCTTTTATATATTGGTGAGACCCAACGCAGACTGGGAGACCATTTCGCTGAACACCTACGCTCTGTCTGCTGGAGAAAGCAGGATCTCCCAGTGGCTACACATTTTAATTCCACGTCCCGGTCCCATTCTGATATGTCTATCCATGGCCTCCTCTACAGTCACGATGAAGCCACATTCAGGTTGGAGGAACAACATTTTATATACCAGCTGGGTAGCCTCCAACCTGATGGCATGACCATTGACTTCTCTAACTTCCATTAATGCCCCCCTCCCCTTCTTACCCCATCCTTGACATATTTAGTTGTTTGTTTTTTTTTCTCTCTCTCTGCCCATCACTCTGCCTGTTCTCCATCTCCCTCTGGTGCTCCCCTCCCCCTTTCTTTCTCCCTAGGCCTCCTGTCCCATGATCCTTTTCCTTCTCCAGCTCTGTATCCCTTTTGCCAATCACCTTTTCAGCTCTTAGCTTCATCCCACCCCCTCTGGTCTTCTATCATTTTGCATTTCCCCCTCCCCCTCCTACTTTCAAATCTCTTAGTATCTTTCCTTTCAGTTAGTCCTGACGAAGGGTCTCGGCCCGGAACGTCGACAGTGCTTCTCCCTATAGATGCTGCCTGGCCTGCTATGTTCCACCAGCATTTTGTGTGTGTTGTTTGAAGTTGTATCAGAGCTATGTTCTGTCCACACTCTTGTACGCATCAGAATGCTGGCACATGACAGAGAGCAACTTTGCCATGCTGTGATCATTCCACACCACGAGCCTCCAGAAGATCCTTCATCTTTTCTGGCCAAGAAAGATCTCCAAGCACACCCTACTGCTTCAGCGTCATCAAGAGGACATGGCCACAATCATCATGAGGAAAACACTGGAGATGGATTGGTCACATGACGAGAAGAGAAGCCAACTCAATCGTTAAGACAGCACTTAATTGGAACCCTAAAATGAGGAGGAAATACAGGAGATCAAAGACAACTTGGTGCCACGCTGTAGAGACAGAAGTGACGACCCTGAACCACAGCTGAGCTATAATAGAGAAGATGGCCAAGGACAGACGGAGATGGAGCACTTCCATTGCTGCTCTGAGTTCTGGGGCATATCAGACAGTAAGTAAGTAAAGCCTCTCAACTCCTCAAGCCTGGTTTACCATCAGTAAGATGATGCCCGTATGAACTGACAGAGAATGAAAGTGCTTGCAAACGAATCTAGTTTAAGATTATATGGCAAACTCAGCTGTACTGACTTCACTCAAAAGTGTTCAATATTCTACATACTGAGGACATGTTATTACTTAGCGGCAGATGGCATAAAGCCTGGATAAGAACAATACACTGTGAGTCACAGATCCCAGTCAAATTTTTTTTCTGGGAAATAGGAGGACCTACAAACAAAGCAAAAATGTCTCACATACCTGGAACTATGTGATATGATAAATACAATGAGAACTGTAATAAGTGAATGTTCGTTTTCATTCAGAATACAGATCCTCAAAGTGAACTTGACGTTCCCCTGAAAGAAGTGTAATTTAAAAAAAAAATTATGGGCCAAGCTAATGGGCAATATGCACAAGTGCTCCAGTAATGGGGCAAGTGCCCCTAGCAACTTACATGCTAGGAAGCTCAGGATGTTAGATGAGATCCAGGTGACACATCCAATATTTGAATTGGGGGAGAGAACTTGCAAAGAGGATCAAGGAAACACTTCCAATTGTGGGTGTTTCCAGCTATAAAATATCTGAGAATGTACTACCATTACATTTTCAATGCTGGGTCTAAATCCTGAAACACTTACCTCAGTGTATTAAAGCATATCTTCATCAGAGGAATTGCAAATGTTCAAAAACTAAATACAGCTCACCATTAGCACCTCAAGGAAAGTAAGGGACAAGCAATAATTGAAGTTCTTGCTACTGATGTCCACATCCTGAAAAATGAATAACTATTTTAAAAATATCCTCCTTTGAAATGACATATTGGATCAGCACCACTGTACTGCTGCTCTTATAAATGGAACATAAATACTTCTTGTCTGGCCATGACTCATACTTTTCCTTCACCATTCACTAAGGCTCCTGGAGATATACTGTATATTGAAGGTCACCAACATCTCAGTACCGGACATCATCAAGAAATTACTATTACAAGGGAGAAGGTGCTCAAAAAGCTGAAAGTCATAAAAGTACATAAATCGCCCAGACCAGATGAACAGTACCCTAGGGTTCTGAAAGAGGTAGCATTAGAGATTGTGGCAACATTAGAAATAATCTTTCAAAAATCATTGGACTCTGGCATGGTGTCAGAGGACTAGAAAATAGCAAATATCACTTAAGAAAGGAGGAAGGCAGCAGAAAGGATATTATACACCAGTTTTCTTGACCTCAGTGGTTGGGAAGATGTTAGAGTCAATTTTTCAGGATAAGGTGATGGAGTACTTGGTGACACAGGACAAGATAGGACAAAGTCAGCGTGGTTTCCTTAAGGGAGAATCCTGTCCGACAAACCTGTTGGAATTCTTTAAGGAGATTACTGTCACCACAGTTTGGATATGGTCCAAGTGAAGAGTGAGAGACACTGAAGCAGGTCGATCGTTCACAGACTTTAATTTGAAAAAGGGAAAACAAAACAATAAATACTAGGCCAAATAGGGCCATTAACTAAAACTCTCAAAAGGGAAACAAAACCTACACTGCAGCCAAAAAGAATGTCAAAACATTAAACAAATACCGCTGGTCTTCAGAGTAGGTTGATTTTTGAAAGTTCACTGGCTTAGGAAAGGCCGAATGCAAAACAGCAGCAAAGCTTTGCTATGCTCTGTCCAAGTCCCGACACGTACTACGACAACAAGAATGTAGTTAAATACCATCATGACTAAATAATAATTACCTGACACGTGCAAATTCACAAGCGCAACTGCCATCTCTACTGTGCTGCTGAATCTGTGGTTGTGACAGGGCCCCACTCTCTATGCACAGCCCCTGAAGCACTACAGGCCTATGTCCGCTGGAATTCCCAGATCAGCGACTTGCCCAAGATGTCTTTCGCTGGGATCCAAGTACGTTCTTCTGGGCCATACCCTTCCCAGTCCACAAGGTACTGGACCTTACCACATACCCGGTGAGATTTCAGGAGGTGCCACACAGTATAGACAAGGAGGTGAGGGATGTGTGGTGACTGGGGCCAAGGGAGAGATAGTAACTGACTTGAGCTATGAAACATGGAGCCCTGGGTGGATCTTCAGTGATGCTGGCAGATGCATCTATAGGATACCTTGTTGACAGCCTTTTCCATTACAAACTGTCCCACATAGTATGGTGCCAATTTCCCATACTCACCTTTCAGGGGAAGATCTCTTAATACCAACCAGATCTCCTCTCCTGACTTTAATGGCCTTACCTGATGACGGAGCCAATCAGCTACCGGGAATGCTGTTTCTGGGCGAGCAGCAGAGAAGCCCTGGCTCGTCTCCAGGTGCGCTTGTAGCGCTGGATCAGCTGTTCAGCAGCAGGAACTCCTACGTCGATCTCCTGATCAGGGAAGAGTGGGGGCTGGAATCCCTTCTAGCATTCAAAGGGAGACATACCGGTGGAGGACAACTGGAGGTTATTGTGGGTGATCTCTGCCCAAACCAATTGGGAGCTCCAGAACGTTGGGTTGGAAGAGGCAAGACGGCACAGGGTTGTTTCCAACGCCTGATTTACTCTCTCAGTCTGGCCATTGGATTTGGGGTGGAAGCCAGACAAGAGACTGGCCATGGCTCCTACAGGAAAGCAGAAATCCTTCCACAAGCGGGAAGTGAACTGCGGTCTATAATCAGACACTGTCTTGAGGAAAACCATTGAGCCTGAACACATGTTGAACCATGAGTGTGGCAGTCTCACGAGCTGAAGGGAGCTCAGGAAGGGCAATGAAGTGGACAGCCTTGGAAAATTGATCCACAACGACCAAACTGGTGGTGATTCCATTAGATGGGGGCAGACCAGTGATGAAATCTACTCAGAGGTGGAGCAGGGGCAGTGGGGCACCGGCAGTGGACATAACAGACCTGCAGGACGCTGCCGTGATGTCTTGTTCTGAATGCGGGTGGGACAGGCAGATACAAAGTCGTGGACATCCTGGGACATAGATCGCCACCAAAATTGTCTCTTTACAAACTCCTGAGTCCATTGAATTCCCGGATGTCCAGCCAAAAGGGAGGAGTGACCCCATTCCAAAACTTTGGAATGCACCACAGCAGGGACAAACAGCTGGTTGGGAGATCCCCCATCCAGGTCTGGATCTGATTGTTGGGTAGCCCTCACCTCTGCCTCTAGTCCTCAGATCACTGGAGCAGTGATACACAAGCGAGGAAGAATGGGCTCTGGATTGGCATTGTCCTCAGATCCGTGGAACTTCCGGGAGAGAGCATCGGCCTTTGTATTCTTGCTGCTGGGACAATAAGTGAGGGCGAGATGCTCTTGATGGCAAGATGGTGGTGTGATGCAGCACGCAGCAGCCACTTTGGAATGAATATCTGTAATCTGTCGAGTAGGGAGCCGTGTACAATCCTAATTTGATGGAGACGGACGTGTGAAGCACGGAAGAACATCTGGTGAAATTTTGGAAATGCCTGTTTCGCTGATGCTGCTACTGTGCAATCAGAAAAATCTCTGGGAGGAAGGCCCCGAATCCTCGGCTTTGCCTGTTGCTTGGCGACCGGTGCGGGGGTCAAAGCGTTCAGCAGAGATGGTGCTCGGTGTTGGATGGCTGGTCGGAGGCTCGAAGTTTTCGGACGGACTTGGAGTTGGCTGTGGTCAGGGCTCCCAAAGTGCTGTATCGGCAAGCTGCGGCGCTGGAGGTTCATGGCAGGAAGAGTTTTTCTTCCTTCTACCATCTGCGTGAGATGTTGGACTGTCGGGACTTTGAGACTTTCTTTTAAACCGTGCCATGGACTGCTCTTTATCAGATTACGGTATTACTTTGCACTGTTGAAACTATGTGTTATAATTATGTGGTCTTTGTCAGTTAGTCTTTTATCAATTATGGTATTGTCTGCACCGTTGAAACTATATGTTAAGTATAACTATATGTAACTATGTGGTTTTGTGTAGGTCTTGTAGTTTTAGGTTTGTCTGATGGGTTTGTAGTTCCTTTCCGGGAAACCTGCTAAGATGGTAGTGCAGCAGCCTCTCCGGACTCTGGATTGGGGATTACCAAACGTTATGTGGCTTTTCTTGTGCTTTTTCGTGATATCATTCCGGAGAATGTTGTCTCATTTTTTAACTGCATTGTATTTGTGGTTTATAAATGATAATAAACTGAATCTGAATCTGATCTAAATCTGAAATTGAACCGTGTGAAGAAGAGTGCCCACCGGGCTTGACGAGTGTTGAGTCTCTTAGCATCCTGAATATAGAAGAGGATCTTGTGATCTGTCCAGACCAAGAATAGATGTTCCGCCCCCTCCAGCCGCTGTCGCCATTCCTCCAAGATCTCCATGACAGCCAGAAGCTCCGGGGTCCCAATGTCATAATTCCTCTTGGCCGGAGTCAATCAATGGGAAAGAAAAGCACAAGGATGCAGCCGGCTATCCACAGACGAGCACTGAGAGAGACAGCTCCAATGCCGACATCGGATGCATCCACCTCCTCAAAGAATGGCTGAGATGGGTCTGGGTGTTGCAGCAGTGGGGCAGTGGTGAAACGTCACTTTAGCTCTGAAAATGCTTGGTCGGTATCGTCCGTCCAATGGATTCCTGCCGAGGTCTTCTTGGTGTGTGCATTAATTGGAGCCACGATAGAGCCAAAATTCCAGATGTAGCGGCGATAACAGTTCACAAACCCCATGAAGCACCGTACCTGTTTGACTGTAGACAGTTTGGGCCATTCTACAACTGCCTGAACTTTACTAGGTTCCGTTTGAACATTGGATGGGGTAAGTTTGTAGCCCAAAAACGACACCTGGTCTTTATGGAAATCACATTACTCAGGCTTGGCGTACAAGTTATTTTCAAGAAGGCATCTAAGTACTCTCCGGACATGCTGGATGTGCTCCTGATGTGAGCAGGAATAGATAAGGATCTCATCTAAATACACAAACACATCTGGTTTAACATGTCCCTGAGCACATCGCTAGCCAAGGCCTGGAATACAGCGGGGGGCATTGGCCAGACCAAAAGGCATCAGCAGGTATTCATAGTGGCCATTTAGAGGTGTTGAAAGCTGTCTTCCACTCATCCCCTTCTCTCATATGAATCAGACTGTAAGCATTGCACAGATCAATTTGTAAAAATGTAAAATGAATATGCCAGTCCTCAGCATCAGTTGACTTGACAGTCCACTTTTCTCAGGCAAGGCCAAATACAAGCAGGTAGCGTAACAATGCTGACCTTTGCTCAAGTCTCATAAGCACTATGATGAAAAGAAGGGAGTTAAATACCCACATCATGAAATAATAATTATCAGACGTGCATATTCACGAGTGCACAGCTGTGTCCATGATTGTAACACTGTGTTGTTGAAATATATCTAAATAATTTGAATAAAATGTACAAGGCATGGTTAGTAAATGCAGATGATTCCAAAATACAGTAGGTGATGTTGTAGCTAGTGCAGAGGTTATGAAAAATCAGTTAGGTATGTGAGCTGAGGATTAGAAATTGGCTTTCAATTCAGTTGAAGTTAAAATATTGCTTTTGAGATCAAACCAGGGAAGGACATACAAACCAGGTAGGGCCATGGGAAGTGCTACGGAACAGAGCGACTGAGGAGTCCAAGTTCATTGTAAATTATGTTTCAGATAAACGTGGTTGTGAAAAGGGCACTTGGCATGTCATTAAACATAAGAAGTGTTGCAGGTGCTGGAAATCCAAAGCAACCTGCACAAAATGCTGGAGGAAATCAGCAGGTCAGGCAGCATCCATGGAAATGAGCAAACAGTCAATGTTTCAGGCCTTTGAATTGGTTTGCCATGTTTAATCAGTGGTCAGTATGCAGGAATTAGAATAACAGGTAAGTGGTCAGAGAGTCCGATGTGGGGATGAGGACCAGCTTTGTACGCACCAGAGATGCTGGTATAAACCAGGTCTAATGTGTTCTCACTTTGAGGGGCCAAGTCACCATGCTGATAGAATTCAGGCAGGACTGTTTTTAAAGCAACACACACAAAGTGCTGGAGGAACTCAGCAGGTCAGGCAATGTCTAGGGAAATGAATGAGCAGTTGGCATTTTGTCCTGATACCCTTCTTCGGGACTGGAAAGGAAGGGGTGAGGTGCCAGAATAAAAAAGGTGGGGGAGGGGAAGGAGGCTAGCTAAAAGGTGATAAGTGAAGGCATGTGGGTAGGAAAGGTGTAGGACTGGAAAGGCAGAAATCTGAGCGGGAGAGTTGGGATGAATGTGGGGAGAAGAATATAAGGTGAAGGTAATATGAGTGTAAATGGATAACTGATTGTAGGCATAGACTCTGTCAGTCAAAGACACTATCTCTGTGCTGTTTGATTGTATGACACCTGAAGGAAACTTCCACAGGAATATGGAGAGCATGCATACAGAATACTGAGAGCACCGGAGGACAGGAGTGAACCTGGGACATTAGGGATATGAGGCAGCAACTTTACTAGTTCTATCACTGTGTGTTCCTGTAGCTTGAGGACTTAACTGGTTCCTCCACGTTTTATATGAGAGCTAACATGTGTTGTGAGCTAGCTTCCTCTAAATCTACCCGAAATCCAGATCCATTATTCCCTTAAACTGAGAGGGGGGAAAAAAACAGTCAAAATAGGTCAGTCGTTACTGGGTTGACTAGAAGCAGTTGAACGTGACAACAGGATATTCAGTGTCGGAGAAGGTGGGTTGAAATGGGGGAAGTGGTAGAATGGTCTGACCAAATATTTCTGATTTAATAAGGATCTTCACCTGAAAAAAATTGTCTTTTATTCTTGAAGAAAGAATAAAAGCAATTATGAAATCTAATCTGTCCAATTGTCTAAGTATCTTTCTTTCATATTATGGTTCATTGTCTTAAGTACATTTTCCATCTGAAACTGCAATTTCCTTATACTTAAGCTGTATGGCCTTAGCCACATGGAGGAAGTGCTGAATGTCATAGCTCAAATATCACACGAGACTGCTGGTCTCACTTCATCTCTCACCTCTATTAGTTAAAGTGTGCACTTTTTAATATTCTCTCTCTCTCTCTCTGCTCCATCAACCATAACCATAACTAAAACCTCAAGATCACCATTTGAGTAGGCAGTCATAGAACAAAAAAAAGCATACCACCATTTAACTTAATAGCCCTAGATAATTAAACTCTTTGTGCTTTGTTTAATTGTTAGACACAAAGAAGATATAATATGTGGAAATATTTTAAGTGGGGAGCTGATGTCTTTACAAATGATATAGTCAGATAGGCTGCTCACAACCAGTCCCATCAGAAAGATGAAGTCCTTCTCTCTTCCTCTTCCTCTATCTCTTTTCTTTCTTTCACATTCTTCTGTTGATATGGACTCAGTAGCATATAGCTGGCAGCATTCCTGTGCCCTATTGATAACCCGATCATGCAGATTACAGTAGACAACAAAATGAGTCTTGCATCTGCTCTGCTGAGGCTGTGGTTTGTTGTGCAGACTTAAATGCCAATTACTCAGCAGACTGGTACAGAATGGAGGTATAATGACTCCCAATTGGATATTGTGTATTGATCTACCTGTCTAATGCTTCTGGCTGCACTTGTGTTGAGCTGGTGTCCTGTTTTGAATGCAGTACGTTACAGTACATTTTAAAAACCCTTGGTTCTTTCATGGGATACAGTGTTATTGGGTGAGTGCACAATAGCCTCACTAGTGTAGGGATGATTTACCACAAAGTGCTACCAAATACACAACAATCACATAAATTATCTAAATCACATAAATTCTCAATCAGGGTGAACACAAAGCATTCTCCCTTAGTCACTAGTGCTAAACATACATTAATGACTGCACGTTCTATCCTGCATCTAAAATTTGTTTCCAGTTATACCATTAGTAAAGTCATCACTTGCATTGATCTCCAAACACTTATGAACCCGTATCCCTTTTAGCTTCAGCAGATGCTCCCCTCCAGGGATGTTTAAAGCTCTTTGAAAGAACAACAAAATGTATTTCCTCCACTGACTTTAGACCTCGGCTGTGTTAAATGTGGCCAAGTCTAAATAAATAGGAATAAGATGGTTAAGTGATTTGTTGCCAATGACAGGTTAATAAATTAAATAGCAATGAAACCAGCAACAGGATATCAATAATTCACCAGCACTGATTTTTGAAAAAAAAACTACAGATGAAAATGCAATCTATTGAATCAATATTAGGCTGCATTGCATTTGGTCCAGGCTGTCTTGCATTCACTCCTTTGAGATGGCAACAGAAAAAAAAACAACCTTTTGCAGTTTTTCAAATTAGAGAATTGATTACATCATTTATTCTGTTCTTCATTCAATGAACTAAAGCAGCTTCCAATTTCCTGCAGTATAAACACACATAAATCTGGAATCTATCCAAATAACAGCACAGCTGCGGATATGAGGCTGATTGATAGACAGATTGGGCAACACCCTTCTTGACTCTAGATCCAAGGTCTGTGGACTTTACTTCTGTTTAATGTTTTAATTACTTCTAGATAGTCTGATGTACATTTAGTTCTTTAAAATGTTTTTATAATTATATTTTAATTATTTACATTGCCACAATTAAAATGTCTCACATTTTCTGATCACATCTCCCAGCTTTGCCATCTGTCAGGACACGGCCTATGCACTTGGTTGCTTGGGCCTAGTTATGACAGGGACTTTGCTAAATACAGTCAGCCCTCCTGATCCGCGGATTCCATATGTGTGGATTCAACCAACCGTGGATCGCGAAAACCCGGAAGTTCTCTCTCCAGCACTTGTTGTTTGAGCATGTATAGTCTATTTTTTCTTGTCATTATTCCCTAAACAATACAGTATAACAACCATTTACATAGCATTTACATTGTATTAGGTATTATAAGTAATCTAGAAATGACTTGAAAGTACAGGCAGTCCCCAGGTTATGAATGAGTTCCATTTCTGAGTCCGTCTTTAAGTTGGATTTGAAGTCGGAACAGGTACATCCGGTATTATTTAGCGTCAGTAAGTCAAACATTTTTCTTAGTATATAGTACATATTTTACCTTTCTATGCATATAAAACACTTAAGAAACATATGTATTTCAATGATTAAACTATTGTGTTGCTTAGTAATAATTGTAGCTTTCATCGGGGCAGGGCCTTTCACATTCTCCATTAAAATTGTTCCGATCATTGACTGATTGCAGCCTAACGCTTTTCCAATGACCAATGGCATCTCACCTCTTTCCAATCGCATTATTACTTCCACCTTATTTTCAATGGCGATCGTGATTATTTTCGTGAAAAGAAACACTGCGGATTCAGAGCTGCGCCACCAGGTCCTAATGTCCACTGTTAAATATGTTATATAAGTGTTAAAAGACATGTTAAATAAAGTCTGGGGTTCTGCTGGGTCCTAAAGACTACCACACTGATACATGTTAAATAAAGGACTTGAGCATCCGCGAATTTTGCTATCCACCAGGGGTCCTGAAACCAATCTCCCACAGATAAGGAGGGCCAACTATAATCACAAAGTGTGATGAGCTAAGAATATGTGGAGATTATCACTCACTGCCTAGGTTTGGCATAACTCATTCCAGTAAGTCTGAAGCACTTTGCACTATTTGTATTCTATTTCGTACATGTAAAAGGAATAAACTGCTCACCAGCATTATTAATACATCTTCTGTTTGTATCTTAGTTACTTCAATTAAAGACTGGCATTTATACAATTCCTTTAATACACTAAAACAAGCCATAATGTCTCACAAGAGCAAAGTAAGAAAAAATATAGAGGTTTCAACCCCAAAGGAGAGATTAAAACACAACTTAAGAAACTCAGTCAAACAAATAAATCTTGAGAAAAGCCTTAATCTAGGAGAGAGTTGTAAATTTATTTTATGGAAGGAATTCTGGTGATTAAACCAAATGGTGAAACACAGAAAAGTAGAACACAGAAACAGACCCTTCAGCCCATCTATTCCATGTCAAAACCATTTAAACTACTCACTCCCATTGACCTGCACTGGGACCATAGCCATCCATATTCCTACAGTCCACGTACCTATCCAAACTTCATTTAAACATTGAAATTGAGCTTTCATGCAACACTTGAGCTGGCAGCTCACTCCACAGTCTCATGACTCTCTGAGTGAAGAAATTTCCCTTCAAGTTCCCCTTAAACATTTCACATTTTGCCCTTAACACGTGACCCCTAGTTGTAGTACCACCCAGCCTCAGAGGAAAAAGGCCTGCTTGCATTAACCCTAGCTATACTCCTCATCATCTTGTATGCCTCTATCAAATCTCCACTCAATTTTCTCTGTTCTAAGATTTAAAGTCGTAACGTCTTCAACCTTTCCTTAAAACTCCAGACCCGGCAACATCTCTGTAATTTTCTTTCTGTATTCTTTCAAACTTATTTATATCTTTCCTGTAGGTAGGTGACCAAAACAGCACACAGAACTCCAAATTAGGTCTCACCAATGTCTTATACAACTTCAACATAATATGCCACCTCCTGTACTCAATACATTAAATTAGGAAGGCCAACACACCTAAAGCTTTCTTTACCACTCTATATCCCTGCAACACCACGTTCAATGAATTATGGACATGTATTTCCAGATCCCTTGGTTCTACCATACTCCTCAGTGCCCTACATTGGTTGGTCTTGCTGAAATGCAACACCTCACACTTGACTGCATTCAATTTCATCTGCCATTTTTCAGCCAATTTTTCAAGCTGCAAGCTGTGACAGCCTTCCTTGCTGTCTACTACAACCCCAAACTTGATGTCATCTACAAATTTCCTGATTGAGTTAACTGCATTATCATCCAGATCATTGATACAATGGACCCAGCACCGAACCCTGTGGCACACCACTAGTTATGGGCCTCCAGTCTAGAAGCCAACCCTCTATCACCACTCTCTGGATCCTCCCACAAAACAAATGTTTAATCTAATTTACTACCTCATCTTGAATGCTGAGTGACCTGACCAACCTCCCATGTGGGACCTTGTCAAAAGCCTTTCCAAAGTTCATACAGACAACATCCACTGCCTTGTCTTCATTCATTTTCCTCCCAGCTTTCTCAAAATACTCTGTAAGGTTGTTTAGACATGACTTAGCATTCAAAAAGCCATATTGACTGTCCTTAATCAGTCCATGTCTGTTCAAATACTCATATATCCAGTCCCTTAGAATACCTTTTAATAACTTCCCCAAAACTGATGTCAGACTCACCAGCCTATAATTTCCTGGTTTATTTTTAGAGCCGTTCTTAAACAGTGGAACTACATTTGCTATCCTCCAATCGTTTGGTACCTCTCTTGTCACAAAGGATGATTTCAATAGTTCTGCTAGGGCTCTGGCAAATTCTGCACTTGCATTTGAGGTAAAGGAGGTCAAGTGATTCCTTAGTCAAGGACTGGAGGTAATTGATCATTTTGGAAGGACTGCATTGATGAAGATAGGGAATGACAAGTCTATGAAAGGATGAGAATTGTAGCTTTGAAACATTGGTAATTTGTGAGCCAGTGTAAGTTTCTGAGCTCAGGGGAGCTGAAATCCATGAAAGTAGAGCACTACTAGCAAACATTCTGATGAGCTCATTTATGGAGCAAAGAAGGTGGCAGGTCCACAGGACTGCATTGAAATATTTGAAAACAGCAGAATCGTAGCTGAGCATTTCAACAAGTTGACTAGGACAGCAATAGAAATGGGCAATATCGCAGGGGTAGCGATAGTAATAACATGGATTAGTGTGGTTAAGGTGCCTCCTTATCTAATAAGACTCTCAGGTAATGAACAATTAAATTCATTTGACACAGTGGTCTAAGAGTGGCCTAAAATCAACCAAAGGGTGAACCAAAGAAAATGACTCAATTCTTTGCTGTATTTAGGTTGAGAACATCTCTGTTAATGTAGTGTTTAATATCAGATAGGAAGCCTGACAATTTTAATTTGTTTGACACATGGGTTGAAAGGACTATTCCTGTGCTCTACTCTTCTATGTTCCATGTTCTGCTTCGAAATAGTGATAAGCAAAGAAGCAAGGTTATGTTAAGATATATTGGGTGTACATATAAGATATATATGGACATTTGAATAACCTGATTAATTTTTCTGGGGAACAGACAAAACAAAATGATGAAGGTAGAGCAGGGGATGTGGTGTATATGAATTTTAATAAGGTGTTCAACAATTTCCCCGTGTTAGGCTTATTCAGAAAGTTAAAAGCATGGGAAGCAGGGAAACTGAGGTGTATGGATTCAAAGTCATTTGCCCAGGGAAAGTAAATGATGGTATAATCTGGAATGCATTTTACTTCGTCAGTAGTGCTCCAATTCTGAAACAGGAATAAATAAATACTAAAAATAATACCTGCTATTCTCCATCTGATGACAAAGCAGAATATCTGGAATTTAGTTGAAACCGGTTTTCTAACAGTAAAAGAGCATTTGCGACCTTCAATATTATTTTAGAAAGCTTTAAGAAGAATCAGAATCAGGTTTATTATCACGGGCATGTGACATGAAATTTGGTA
The DNA here is from genome assembly GCF_030144855.1 of Hypanus sabinus. Lineage (NCBI taxonomy): Eukaryota > Metazoa > Chordata > Chondrichthyes > Myliobatiformes > Dasyatidae > Hypanus > Hypanus sabinus. The sequence goes on along the minus strand of NC_082719.1, from coordinate 39,359,835 downwards.
ACCTAGCAGCAGCTGTTCAATGCAATACGTAATCTAGTAGAGAGAAAAAAATAATAATAAATCAACAAGCAAATCAATTACAGTACACGTATATTGAATACATTTTTTAAAATGTGCAAAAAAACAAAAAGACTGTATATTAAAAAAAAGTGAGGTAATGTTCATGGGTTCAATATCCATTTAGGAAGCTGTTCCTGAATCACTGAGTGTGTGCTTTCAGGCTTCTGTACCTCCTACCTGATGGTAACAGTGAGTAAAGGGGATGCCCTGGGTGCTGGAGGTCCTTAATAATGGAAGCAGCCTTTCTGAGACACTGCTCCTTGAAGATGTCCTGGATACTTTGTAGGCTAGTACCCAAGATGGAGCTGACTAGATTTACAACCTACTGCAGCTTTGTTCAGTCCTGTGCAGAAGCCCCTCTATACCAGACAATGATGCAGCTGGTCTGAATGCTCTCCACCGTACAACTATAGAAGTTTCTGAGTGTATTTGTTGACATGCTAAATCTCTTCAAACTCCTAATGAAGTATAGTCACTGTCTTACCTTCTTTATAACTACATCGATATGTTGAGTGCAGGTTAGATCCTGAGAGATCATGACACTCAAGAACTTGAAGCTGTTCACTCTGTCCACTGATCCCTCTATAAAGGATTGGTATGTGTTCCTTCATCTTACCCTTCCTTAAGTCCACAATCAGCTCTCTCATCTTACTGACGTTGAGTGCCAGATTGTTGCTGCTGCACCACTCCACTAGTTGGCACTCCCTTACGCCCTCTCATCACCACCTGAGATTCTACCAACAATGGTTGTTTCATCAGTAAATCTATAGATAGTAGCAGAAAAGTCATCATAGGGCAATGGAGCTGCAGAGCAATACAATATGGATTCAGGCCCTTTGGTTTAACAAGTCTACACTGACCACATTGTTCACCCAGCTAGCCCAAATTTCTTGCATTCAGCCATATCCCTCTAGGCTCTTCCCCTCCATGTATTTATGAAAGTGCTTCCAAGGGTGTTTATATGATTCTATTGTAGCTGCTTCTGCAGTACAGCACCCCCCCCCCACAACCAAAAAGGGATATGGTGAATGAAACAGAGATATGTTATGTTTATGCATCCGTCACTTTATGGAACCAGAATACACTACATCTAGTTATCTGTATAACAACAGACAATGAGATGTCCATCCCATCAAGTTTAATCCTCTTCCCATTTATACTGTCACTTATTTAACATTCAGGACTCTGCCCCTCCCCAAGGCACATTAGCAGGCATGAGCAATCAATCGCGTGCTGAAGATTGAATGCAAGCCCTTACAAGTCAATGACAGATCCAGGGCTCAATACTATAAAAGAATACCTTACATACAAATTCTCAGAATTTTCTGCTAACCATATTTTAATGTTTTTCAAGTAACATCCATTTTCCTATCTCAGCATGAGATGATATTCACATGGAATAAATTATTTGAACATTTATTTATAACTAAATTGAACAGATTTCTATCTTGTCACACTTCAACCACTTCCTCTGGCAGCTCATTCCATATATTCACCACCTTCTATCTGAAAAGGTTGTCCCTCAGATCCCTTGTAAACCTTACCCTGTCACCCTAAGTCAATGCTCCCTAGTTTTGGATTCTCCTATGCCTGTGAAGAGACTGTTATTATCCACTGTATCTTTACTTCTCACAATTTTAGACACCTATAATGTCACCTATCATTCTTCTATGTTCCAAGGAGTAAAGAAATAAAGGCCTAGCCTGGCCAACCTCCCAATAGTTCAGCCCTCTAATCCTCTCAATATCATTGCATATCTTTTCTGCACTTCTTCCAATTTAACCACATCCTTCCTGTGAAAGAGTGACCTAAATTGTACTTCAAGAGAAGCTTCACCAATGACCATTTTGGTTACTATTCAGCACAGTAATGGCCAAACTCCTTGACTGATGACAGCCAGCGTGTTCAACACTTTTTTCACCATCTGTGACACAATTTTGACTGAACTTTGTATTTGTAGTCCTTCATCCCTCCCTAGTGCCCTACCATTTATAGCACAAGGCCTCCTCTCCAATGACTCTCCAGAATGGATCACCACACACTTACTTGTGTTATATCAAAATCCATTCACCACTCCTCAGCCCACTACCCTAACTGATTGAGATCTCTCTGTAATTGACACTTGCCAATCAAGACTTGTGCATTCACATACAGGTCATTTATACAGTATAAGTAATAAGGGTCCCAAAACTGACTCCTATAGCACACCACTAGTCACTGGCTCCATTGTAAGAAACAATCTTCACCCACTACTCCCTGTTTCCCACCTCCAAGCCAGTTTTTAATCCACTTAACTAGCTCTCTCAGCATTCCATGCAACCTAACCTTGCAGACCAGCTTATCACATGGGCTCTTATTAAAGGCCTTTCTGGAGTCAAATTAGATAACATCCACTGCCATACCTTCATCTACCTTTTTGCTCGCTTCTCATCCAATTTGGGGTGCAGTCTCGGTCATCATCCTAAAGGGCTGCTTTTCAAAGATCAGTACAGTGTACTGCCTATGAATGTGCTGGGTCCTTTAAAACCTTTAAATAGTAATGCCTACTTTACTCATTAAGCTGCTTCTTTTGGGACTACATAGTACCAACTGCTATTTGTTCAGCTGAGCTGATTGTGAGAAAAATCAGTTTTAGAGTCTAAGAAAATCTCGCAGCTGAAAATTCAAGGAATTCCTTTATGCATTGCAACACTTGTTTGCTTACTGTTATGCTGTTAAATTTCTGGGTCATTGGCTGCAATTACTTGTGTCTATCTTACCTTCCTGAGAATAGTCATCTTATTAAAACAGAAGTCAGTGTAGTTCAAATGATTCACCAAGAGCAATGCTTCAAAATATTTTCAAAAAATAAGAAGCAAATCATCGGTATTATAAGAATAGGGTGTGAGACATATGGAGAGGTTGGACAAACTTGAATTGTTTTCTCTGAAGCATCTGGAGGCTGAGAAGAGACCTAATACCTAATATATAAAAATATGAGAGGTATAAATAAGGTAGACAGTCAGTATTTTTCCAGGATGAGAATATCAAGAACTATTGGACATCAACTGAAGCTGAGAGAGAGAGAGTTTAAAGGAGGTATGTGAGGACAGGCGCTTTTACACAGAAAGCAAAGGGTGCCTGGAATGATTGCCAGCATCATTGGGAGCGGATGTGATAATGGCATTTAAGAAGACATTGGACACATGAATATGTAGGGAATGGAGGATCTTGTACAGGCAACAAAGATATTGTTTAATTCAGCATCATGTTTAATGCAGACATTGTAAGCCAAAAGACCTGTTCTTAACTTGAACTTCATGTTCTGGAATATGTTTGTTATCCGTTAATACTGATATTTCAAATGCAGGTTGCACATTGTGAAATAGTCACTCGTGGATTATCACTTTTAGCTGCGATCAAGGTTTTTTTTCGGAATCTTGTGTTACAATTGAAAAGAAATAAATAGCACACAACATAGCGATTCAAGCAATTGAATAAGTTCCTTGTGAATTAAAGAGGCTTCTTTTAGTACTTTGTATGCATTCTGCAAATGAACCAGTAGGCAATAATTTCCTGCAGTAAATCATTGCTGTTATGTCACTGTGCAGAAATATCTAGGCTCTGGGTAGTAAAATTCTCATTTACACTCATCAAACAATCATCATGTCAACAACATAGAACATTTTGCAGGGTTGATCCACTAACAGTAATATAACTTCTAATAGGAAATTACCCAAGAGGCACGGCGCTTGCTGTAGTTTTTAAGCAGTAAAATCTGTTTCCCTTACTGCAAAGTTACATGAATTGAATGTGAGATTGTCATCAGTCTGCAAAAATAAAAAAAAACAAACATGAACATTTATTTTGGAGGGGAGTGGAGTGTGCAAAAGTTTTAATATTGCTTTTAAAGCCAAAGCAATTCATATTAAAGTTTTTGAAGCTGATGATGCATGATGATTCTACAGGGTGATACTCAAGAATGACTTCAGGTTAATATTATTCATTGGCCCTCACCAGACTACCACAGGAGAAAACTGGATTTTTGCACTTGTTTTCACAGTAGAAGATATATGTAACATACCAGTAATAGTTGTAAATCTGAAACTGGAAAGGATGGGAGAGCTCGGAAAAATTACATTCATGGGGGAAGTGGTACTGAGCTAATTGCTGTAACTACAGTTTGTCCTGTCTTAATGTCCTGGTGGACTTCATATTGGGGCTTTAAAAGAAGTGCTAGTGTGATCGTGGATGCACTAGCTTAATTTTTTTAAACATTGCTTAGAGTTTCATAATGGTTCATGAGATTGAAAAATAAAAAATCAAGCTCCTTACTGCAAAAGTAGAGAGAAGCAGTGAGCAGGAAGATACAGGTCAGTTACTTTAACATCCATCACCAAGGAAATGATAGAAATCATTACTAAAGATGTTATAACAACTTGAAAAATTCAAGGTAATTTGGGTAAGGTTCACACAGTTTTGTGAAAGGACAATCATGTTTGACCAATTTATTGGAGCTCTTTGAAGAGGTAGCATGTTCTGTGGATAAAAGAGAACCAGTGCATCTGCTGAGATTTGCAGAATATGTTTGATGAGGTTATTGTGGAAAATAAAAGCAGATGCTGTAGGTGATAATTGGCTGACTAACCGAGTGCAGAGAATAGGCATAAATGAATGTAAGGGCAAGATGCATCACAGGGATTGGCACTGTAACCTCAAATACTTAGTTTGTTTTAATGAATTGAAGAAGGTACTCTCTATATGTTTGCTAAATTTGCTAATAATACACGAAGATAAGACAGGACAAAGTATAGGGGACATAATGAGGCTAAAAAAGATATAGCTTGATTGATTAAGTGGGAAAAGACCAGGCAAATGAAGTATAATGTGGGAAATATGAAAATGCCAATTTTTATAATCCTAATCAGATTTTTTAGCACTGACCTATAACATGAAATGTGTTCTTTTGTAGCAGCTAGACACCAAGAAGACATAAAATCTACCGATTACAAAAAATAGTGAAGAAGCAAAGAATAATGTGGCAGTGTTCTTGGGTTTATGGATTGTTCAGAGTGGGATGATGGAAGGGAAATAAAACTATTCCTGAATTATTGAGTATGGTTCTTCAGGCTCCTGTTCCTCCTCTCTGAATGTAGTAATGATAAAGGGGCTTGTCCTGGGTTGTGAGGGTCCTTAATGATGGATGCTGCCTCTTGAAGTTATTCTTGATGGTGGAGAGGTTGGTGTCCATGATGGAACTGGCTGAGTCTATAAATACCTTCCATTTCTTGTGATCCTGTGCATTGAAGTCCTCACACCAGGCTGTGAAGAAATCAGTCAAAATACTCTCCGCAGTATATCAATGAAAATTTGTAAGTCTTTAGTGACATACTAATTCTCTTCAAACTCCTAATGAAGTAGAACTGATGGCATGTAATTTTGTGATTGCAACAACGTGTTGAGTCCTCTGAGATGTTGATGCTTATGAACTTGAAGTTACTCATCCTTTCCACTGTTGAGGACTTGTATGTGTTCTCCCGACTTCCCTTTCCCAAAATCAACAATCAGTTCCTTGCTCTTGTTGACATTGAGTGCAAAGCTGTCGAAGTGACACCGCTCAACCAGCCAATCTAACACACTCCTGTAAACTTCTTCATCGCCATCAGAAATTCTACCAATCACAGTGAATTTACAGATGGTATCTGAGTTGTGTTAACCCACATAGTCATTAATATAGAGAGAGTAGAACAGTGGGCTAAGCACACATCTTTAAGGTACACTTATGTTGAATGTCAACAGGAGGTGATATTATTGCCAATCTACACTGACTGTTATGTCCCAATAAGAAAGCCAGGCATCCGATTACAGAGGGAGGTGTAGAGGCTCAAGTTTCAAAAAGTTCAAAGTTCAAAGTGAATTTATTAGTATGATTTATTTTGAATAATGGTTATTTGTATTGAAGGAAGGATGATGTTGAAGTGTTAAACACCAAGCTGTAATCAGTAATTAGCAGCCTGACATATATCTTGCGATTGTCTAAGTGCTCTAAGGCAGAGTGGAGAGCCAGTGAGATTACATCTGCCATAGATATTTACAGGCAGTAGGCAAACTGCAGTAGATCCAAGTCCTAGATCAGAAACGAGATGATTCTCACCATCACCAACCTCTCAAAGCACTTCAATAGAGTAGGTTATTGGGTATATATAAATCAGAGTTTGACAGGTTCTTGATTAGTCAGGACATCAAAGGTTGTGAGCAGATGGCAAGAGGATGGAGTTAAGATGGATAATAAATCAGCCATGATTGAATGGTGGAGGGGACTCGATGGGCAAAATGGTCTAATTCTACTCCTATGTCTAATGGTCTGATGGTCTTATGTGAGTACCACTGGGTAATAGTCACTGAATCAGCTCACTCTACTCTTTTGGGCACTGGAATGATTGCTGCTCTTTTCAGCAGATGGGAACCTCAGACCACAGCAGTGAGAGGTTAAAAATATTCTTGAACAATTCATCCAATTTGTCAGCACAGATTTTTGGCACCTGCCCAGGTACACCTTTCACTTGAAAGATATTAGTATATTGACCTCCAAGGTAGTTAAAAGGTTTGCTGGATGCTGTAGGGATTCAAGCAAGAAAATTGTTGAGATCTTTGTGGAGTGAAACATCATTGCCAATTATGTTGTTAGGCTTAGTCTTATCAACCATAACGGCATGCAAACCCTGCCACAGCTATTGTATTTACACTTGGGTCTCTATCTTCAGTCACAATTGCCTTTTATCTCTCACAATGCCCTTCCAAAGATCTAACCTGAACTACTTAGATCGTAAGACCATAATATATAGGAGCAGAATCAGGCCATTTGGCCATTTCAGCCTGCTCCATCATTTCTTTAGGGCTGATCCAAATTTCCTCTCAGATCCAATCTCCTGCCTTCCCCACACCTCCCCCCCCCCCCCCACCACCATTGTAGCTCTTCAGGCCCTGACCAATCAAGAATTTATTAACCTCTGCTTTAAATATACACAAAGACGTGGCCCATGGCCTTCACGGCTGTCTGTGGCATAGATTTCCATGGATTCACCACTCTCTGGCTAAAGAAGTTCCTTCTCATCTCCATTTTAAAAGGATGCCCTTCTATTCTGAGGCTGTGTCCTCTGGTTTTAGACACTCCTATCAAAGGAAGCATCCTTCTCACATCAAATCTATCAAGGCCATTCACCAGTTGATAAATTTCAATGAGTTCACACTTCATTCTTCTGAATTCTAGAGAATTCAACCCCAGAGCCATCAAATGTCTTTTCATTTGAAAAGTCATTCAATCCTGGAATCATTTTCGTGGACCACCTTTGAACCATCTCCAGTTGCAGCATATTTCTAAGATAAGCGGCCCAAAACTGCTCACAGTACTCCAAGTGAGGCCTCACCACTGCTTTATAGAGTCTCAACATTGCACCTTTGCTTTTATACTCTAATCCTCTTCAAATGAATGCTAACTTAACACTTACCTTCCTCACCATAGACTCAACCTGATTAACCTTTAGGAAATCCTGCACAAGAACTCCTAACTCCCTTTGTGCCTCAGTTTTCTGCATTTTCTCTCCATTTAGAAGATAGTCAACCCTTTCATTTCTTCTACCAAAGTGCATGACCATAAACTTTTCAACAGTATATTCCATCTGTTATTTCTTTCCCATTCTCCTAATCTGCCTAAATCTTTCTGTATTTTCTCTACTTCCACAAAACTACTTGTACCTCCCCCTATCTTCATATCAGCTGCAAACTTTCCAACAAAGCCATCAATTCCATTTTCTAAATCATTAATATATATAGTAAAAAGAGTTGGTCCCAACACAGACTCCTGTGGAACACCACTAGTCACCAACAGCCAAACAGAGAAGGCTCTCTTTATTCCCATTCTTTGCTACCTGCCAAACAGCCAATTCTTTTTCCATTTTAGAGTCTTTCCATTAATACCATGGACTCATAGCTTGTTAAGCAGCATCATCTGAGGCATCTTCTCAAAGGTCTTTTAAAAATCCAAGTACACAACATCAGCCAATTCTCCTTTATCTATCCTGCTTGTTATCTCTTCAAAGAATTCCAGCAGATTTGACACACAAGATTTTCTCTTGAGGAAAACAAGCTGACTACAGACTATATTATCATGTGCCTTCAAGTACCCCGAGACCTTGTCCTTAATAATTGATTCCAACATCTTCTCAACCAGTGAGATCAGACTAATTGGCTTATAGTTCTTTCTTCTGCCTTTCTCCCTTCTTGAAGGCTGGAGTGATATTTGCAATTTTCCAGACTTCTAGAAACATTGCAGAATTTAGTGATTCTTGAAAGATCATTACTAATGCCTCCACAATTCTTTCAGCTACCTCTTTCAGAACCCTGGGGTGTATGCTGTCTGGTCCAGGTGACTTATCTGCTTTCAGACTTTTCAGTTTCCCAAGAACCTTCTCTCTAGTTATGGTAACTTCACACACTTCATGCCCTGACACCTGGAACTTCCATCATACTGCTTTTCTCTTCCACAGTGAAGACTGATAGAAAATACTTAATAGTTCTTCCAATATTTCCTTGTCCCCAGTTACTACTTCTCCAGCATCATTATTCATCATTATCCACTCTCACCTCTCTGTTACATTTTATGTATCTGAAGAAACTATTGGTTTCATCCTTAATATTACTGGCTATCTCACTTTTGTGTTCATAGTTAACTCCTTAATGATATTTTTAGTTGCTTTCTGTTGGTTTTTAAAAACATCTCAATCCTCTAACTTCCCACTAATTTTTGTTCTAATTGATGCCATCTCTTTGGCTTTGACTTCTTTTTTTAACCACAGTTGTGTCATCTTGTCTTTAGAATCTCTTTCAGATGTATATATCCTGTGTCTTCCAAATTGTTTCCAGAAATTCTAGCCATTGCTGATCTGCTGTCATCCCTGCCAGTGTTATTTTCTGATCAATTATGGCCAACTCCTCTCTCATGTTTCTGTAATTCCCTTTATTCCACTGTAATATTGATACATCTGACTTTATTTTCTCCTTCCCAAATTTAAGGGTGAATTTGATCATATCATGATCACTGTACCCTATGGGTTCTTTAACCTTAAGCTCTCCAATCAATTCTGGTTCAATGCAGAACACCCAATCCAGAACAGCTGATCCGCTAATGGCCTCAACCACAAGCTGCTCAGAAAAACATCTCATAGGCTCTCTAGAAATCCTCCCTCCTGGAATCCAGCACTAACCTAATTTTTCTAATCTTCCTGCATATTGAAATACCCTATGAACATTGTAACCTTGACCCTTTGGCTTGCATTTTCTATCTCCCATTGTAATTTGTATGCCACATCCTTACTACTGTTTGAGGGTCTGTATATAACTCCCACCAGAGTCTTTAAACCTTGCAGTTCCTTAGCTCTATCCACAGTGATTCAACACTGTCCAACCCTATGTCATCTCTTTCTGGTAATTTGATTTCATTTTTTATCAACAGAGCAGTGCTGCCCTGTCTGCCTTCTTGCCTGTCCTTTAAATGGACTGTGTATCCTTGCACATTAAGCTGTTAACTTCTTTTAGCCATGATTCTGTAATGCCTACAACATCATGCATGCCCATCTGCAACTGTGCTGCAAGTTCATCTACCTTATTCTGTATGTTGTGCACGTTCAAATAAGGCACTATCAGTCCTGTATTCACCCTTTTTGATTTTGTTCACCTTTTACGTTGCAACTCATCCTGTTGACAGCAATTTTTTCCAATCAACAGTCTCTCTTCACTTCGCATTGCCTCTGTCTGTAAACCAGCTACCACATCTTCAGCACCGCCACCCACCTTTCCTACAATACTTCTTGCATCAAAGTATACATAGCTCAGGGCAATAGTTAAGACTGTACTTGTGGGATTGTGGAATGGTCAGTCTTTAATGCCTCAGATCTAACCCTCAGCATACTGAAAATCTCTTGGTTGATCCAGGACAATTGGTTTGAGAAAACTGAGTTCACAATCGCACACTCATCCACACAGGTTTTGATGAAGACAGTGAAAACCGGAACATTTTCATTCAGATTTGAGGAAAAATCCCTGAATATGATTCAAAGCCATCCTGTAAATATTCCTCTTCCCTTGACCAAACCTTCATTGTCCTCACCACTGCTGCTGCGGTCCTCAGTCTCTGCCTATAATGCTTGGAGTAGAACTACAGCCAGGTGATCAGACTTGCTAAAGTGTGGGGATGGATGGGACAGTAAGTGTTCCTGATAGTGGTATAACTGATGAAGTGCGTTGCTTCTTCTGGTTCTGCAGGTGACATGCTGGTTGTAGTTGGCTGGAGACTTCTTCAAGCTGGCTTGGTTAAATTTTCCTGTGATGATCAGGAAGGCATCAGGCCATGCCACTTCTGAATATTGCGTATGGTTCTGATCTCCAGCAGTGCCAGCGTGTACTCTGCTACCAAGATGATGCCAGAGCTCTGCCTTGGCAGATGGAAAAGGTAACACTTGGCCACTAGATGGTTCAAGTCATGAGAACATGATTGAACTGGAACTACCATGACTCTGCACCATGAAAAATTATTCAGAAGCAAATGTTGCTACCTTTGGCTTTCCCTGATGTTGTTTTCTGGTCCAAATTAGGTAGAAGTATTGGATAACATACTTCCAGAGGTACTGAACACAAGTAGGGTGGCTATCTTTCATTTTCACTGAGCATTGCAAGAATAATTTGGTGCAAGAAAAATGTAAATACATTTGAAAATATTCAGTGAAGATTTTCTAAACTGGTGCCCACAATAGGCAATTGAGTACCATGAAATTCAAGAGAGACCAGATGTAGAGTTTACAAGGGTGAGAGGGAATTGGTTGAAAGCCCAAAATCTTGATATTCCTTGACATGGATATGGAGAGGATGTCTCATTTTGTTGGAGAATCTTGAAGAATGTGTCACTAAAATTTAGAAGACAACAATGAAGCAAAATTGTTTTCTCTCAGAGGCATGTGAATCTTGGATACTTTTTTCCTCAAAGGCAGTCTTTGAAAATTGAGGTAAACACTCGAGTAAAAGCCAATGCAGAATAGAAGCTACAATCCATTCAGCCAAGGTGTGATTAAATGGTGAGGTGGACTTGTATTTGCTGGCTTATTCCTGCTCCTAATTCTATGTTTGTTTTGATCTGTGTTTATAAAATACTTCAGTGCCATTATAGGCTCGAGCACGAGGCAATAGCTGCTCACTAATTCATTTGCTCATTCCATGCCTTACCAGGAAAGGTGCTTGATGATAGTTGTGCAATCCTCTTGTTCATGGTTATGTAAAAATAAGATGTAAAGAAAAAACAAAAATGAATGCATTGGATGGAACTGTTTAAGAAATATAATGAAGCAATTGAAATATTATTCATCTTCATTTTAAAAGCCTGATCTGGTTGAATATATGTCATTGCTAATGAGCCATAAATGTTAAATTGTTGTTCCTTAGTCCCACTGTTACATTTTACTCATTAGTTGGAGTCCTGTTTAAAATGTCCTTTTTTTATTGAAACTGTGCAGATACATTATCTCTGCTGCTCATTATACACTAACAAATGCCACAGAATATTTTTTTAAGAAAACTTGTTCCAATGTTTCCTTCAGCTTGCTAATGCATAACTATGTGAAGGAGAGTTTCTTTTAATTAGTTGATTACTTTTTTATTGTTTTCTGCATTATTGCAATTTAAAATACAGCAAACTCTGAAGATAATTATCATCATTTTGAAGTATGTGCAATGTCCTTAAAGAATTGCTGAATTCAAATGTTGTTCAAAATTTGTTTTATTTATGTCTGGCCAAAATGTGACAACAACACGTGGACTTTCTAAGACTGTCTAGATAATGTAAACCTAGATTCTTATTTGTTCAATCAGATAAGTTGAAGGCAAGGTTAACTCAAGGGGCTGGTTATTTTTTTTATAATATGATTTAGAGCTAAAATAAACTTATAGCAGAAACAGGTTTCTGATAAGAAAAGTGACAACACCATGCATTTCTTTATCAAACTAGTTCATAAATCAGCTCAGGACATTGGTGATGTCATCAGATAATCATTCAGTAGAAAATAGCAGTGTAAAAGTTTTTTAACTGTAAAACAGGATTATCTCAAACCTGTTCCTCATCGGGCTACTGGGGTGAAAACTGGGAGAGGTGTAAGACTGATGGACAACTCACCATCTACCAGTTTCTCATACTGCATAAAGCCAAAGTCAACCAAAGAGGTTTCTCTGAATTTATGTTGGAAATATATTTTTTTCAGTATTAACTGGAGGTGCTGTGTTCGCAGAACGGGAAGTATTCTCTTTCCTAAAACTAATTGTCTGTAATTTGATATTTGCAAAAGGACACTGTCCAAGAAATAAGGAGGAGTTGTTGGCTGTCTTGGAATTTGAGCCAAAGGAAATAAATTTTGACTGTTTAGTGTCCTCCACAGTGTCAATTGTGGGGGTGGGGGGGTGGTGTTAGTTTACTTGTTGGTCAAAAGCCTCTTCTACCATGCTAAAACCATTCAAGAACTGCTCCTTCCATTCTAGCAGATAATTTGCTAGAAGCTCTGTAAATGTGGATCTTCATTGCTAGCATGCAATAAGGGATAGGTAGCGCCTTCTCCCATCATCCCCATAGAGAGAGGGATCATTTGGCCTGCATCCCTATCCCCTATAAGTAGAGTGTGAATGATTTGTGTATACAAAAAAAGTGATAGGACACAATGGAACAGCAACCCCCAAAACTCCTTCCCTTGCACTACAAAACGAAAAAGAAACCGGCAATAAAAAAATGCAGAATATTAAGACCATAAGCAGTGAAAGTCCATAGTCCTTAAAGGCAATAGTCCTATCCATAAATGCAGAACCATGTTGCCATCCACAGATATTACTGACAATTATCAAAAGTGAAGGATGCCACCTGCCACAGTGAGCCACACATTGACAGGTTACTCACAGACTCCTTCCTGGCAGTGATCAAAAGGAAGGCAGTCGGTGCTGAACTCTCACTCGCCTTTCACATTCACTATGATCTCTCAATCATCCTTGACACCTCTAGTTGCCAGTTAATGGGTGTTTTAATTGGCCAAATGGAGTTGAACAAAGCCTTGTGTCCTATTTTGAAGTTTTTCACATTGAGGCTGTCTGAGTACGTGTTTGCTTCCCAGAATCTTCTAAGAGAGCAAAGCGCGAGATCACTCAATTGATCTCCACACTGAAAATCTCAGGCTCTCACAGTCCCAGAAACACGCTTAAGGTGAAAAACAGAAGAAGGCTCTCTGGAAGATGCTGACCGAATGAGTGTTGTATGCTGATACCATCTTTGGAAAATGAGTTATTTCTTTTCGCTGTGGGAATTAACTGTTCATTCTAAGTTTTGCAGTTACTTGCAAAGGTTCTGAAGGAAGAGAAGTACAAGCCTGGATTCCGGCCAACCTTGACCCAAAGTATGGTAGCAGGCTTAAGTGACTTGAGCCTTAGTAATCCCGGTGAAGTAAATGGTTTAAGGGTTGATATTTCCTTATATACTATCTGTATAACTGGAAGGTCCCGAATCTTAAAGTGATTCCTCACCTGACAGGGAAGGGCAAGGAATGTTGGTGTAGGTGATACGGTAAGTACAGGGCCAACCAGTGAGCGTGAGCTGGATCAGTATCCTGGGAGCACTTTGCTAATGCTGAATGGTGCTGTGAGGGTATGCACTCTCTGCACACTGAAAGGCACTTGCCGGATATGCATTTCCTAGGTCTACCCGTATCTCCTGGTGTGGTGCTGTACATATACCATCTCCGTGCACTGGATATGCACCTTGCCCATGCTGATTAGTATAGTAAGAGGGCTCTTATAGTGGAAGGGATTTTTAAAATAATAGCCCTTCCCAGTATGGTATAAGCAGACTGTTGCACGAGGAACTGATATCAATGTCCTACGATTAACTGCTCGCAAAGAAAACTGGCACTTGTGCTGTTATTGGTCAAGAATGCTGCACCTACTTTCTGAATGAGTTGGGGAACATCACTCAGCTGGCCGATCGCATCTGAGAATCGGTGGTGAAGATTAAGTGAGGGACCAGCTCATTGGCTATTACACTCTGAGGTGGGGGGGGGGGGGTGGGGGGAGGTCAATGGCCTTTTGTGGCAGAGAAAGACTACAATAGTACACTGAGGGGTGACTATTGGGTGTAGAGTACTAGTTTTGTATTTTTGTATTTTATTTGCAACTTGACGGGGTGTTCACAAGAGTCATATTAACCTGAGGTTAAATTATTGTGTCTCTAGAGGAGTGAAAGGGGTGAGACCCTTCATCAGGAGTCCCAGTAAAGCATCTTGGCCCGAAACGTCGACTGTTTACACTTTTCCATAGATGCTGCTTCTCCTGTTGAGTTCCTCCAGCATTTTGTGTGTGTTGATTGGATTTTCAGCATCTACAGATTTTCTCTTGTTTCTGATGGGCTAGTTGCTGCCTGCTCAAGATTTCAAGCATTTGCAGATTTTCTTGTGTATATAAATCACCAGGTTCAGATGTGTATCAGAAGCCGCTATGATCCAGACATTTCTGGATATCTATTAGCCATGGGTGGAGTCCTATATTAATAGAGGATAGCAAGTGTTTGCTATCAGAAAGAGCAGCAAGAAAGAGGTAGATAACTACAGACCAGTGGATTTACATCAATGGCAAGGGAATATTCTAAAAGACAGAATTGCTCTTCACTTGGAAAGGCAGGGATTAATTAGGGATAATCAGCATAGGTTGCCTTATTTGTGGAAATCTCAGCACAACAAATTTGAAGTCTTTGAAGAGGTAACTACACACATTGACTATGTAGTGTAGTACTATGTACAGTGTAGTACTGTAAATGTTGTTGTTGGACAAAGATCTGCATAGTAACATGGTCAAACACTTTAGAGCCTATGAGATCCAAGGCAAGTGGCAACTGGATCCATAAATGGTTTGGTAATATGAGGCAGAGCATGGTGGTGAAGTGTTGGCTTTCTGATTGGAAGTCTGTGAACAGTGGCTTACTACAACTATTGGGTTTGAAAACTTTGATGCTATTATATATTTGGATATCAATGTAGAAAATATGATTAGTAAATTTGCAGATGATACACAAATTGGATACATCATAAATAGTGATTTATTTTGTCTAAAACCTTGGCATGATGTAGATAATTGGGAAAGATGAGTAGATCAATGATAAGTGGTATTTAATCCTGACTAAAATGAGGTGATGCGTGTTGCAAGAACAAAGATGGGGTTGATCATGGTTTTGAACAATATATATACACACACACACACACACACACACACACACACACACACACACACACATATATATATATATATATTTACAGACTTGAAAACTATGAAGAATATCACTTTATAATTAATGCTACAGGAAAAACAATACAAAACAGGTGATATTTCCGGGCTGAGAGCGAACGCATCCTTTCGGCAAGTAAGCAGATGGCTATTATGCAAGAGCTAAACTATTCCAGAATAAACAACTCAGCGAATAAGTCACATATATTTTGAGTGGGAAATTTCTCCATAAAATGGATCAGCTATTGACAGTGCAAAGTTTGCAGAGATGACTCAATAAGTCATTCTATGTGATGTACTGTGTGCTGTAAAACAAGTACATATTCAGAAAGAAATATGCATGAAGTAGAACCTTTTGCGTTTCTTGTGGAAGTCATCAAACAGAACACATACCAAGGTTGAGAAGGACCTGCTTCTTCATGAGAGTCCAATTCAACATGGCATTTGATTATAGCTTGTCTAAAACAGAGATTGTTTTACACAATCCTTTTTTTAATTCAATATTGGATGCCTTTCTAGCACATAGATGTGACAGACAAGGAACAGAGAAACAGTTGTCCAGGTTTTTTAATGTTGATATTCCTTTATTTGTTATTAGGAATGTTGCAGAGGACCTGCTCACTTCCTGGCAATTCCTCCCAATATTTTCTTTTCCAAAAATTGATGTTGTGGTATGTTACATGGCAGTGGTTTTATAGATATTTTCTGGATTTTGAAAACAATCTGCAAATTGATATCACCTGTAATTCTATTGAATTAATACAGATTTTCTGGAGTAATATGATGATCTCTACTTGGATATGATCTTTAATATGTCACATCAAGGGGAACTATTTTAATGAGCAGAAACAATTCCCTCATCAACACAATTCATCCATTCTACATGAAATAATGAAGATGGAGCATTTTGTAGCTTCATGTTTAGTTGCCACTCAATGCATAGCTATAATGCAACAACCTGATATGGTTATTATCCAAAAAATAGCATAGAGCAGTGGTTTCTAACCAGGGCTCCATTACTCTGAAGATGAGAAGGCAGTGACCGGTGAAAGCTGGAGAGTGGCATGTGATAAGTGCAGGGACAGTGGTGTATAGAAACATTGCGGTTCTTTGGGAGATTTCAAAAAAAAACTGAGTTTGTTTTTCTTTCAAATGTTCTCAGTAAAAGAATAGGTTAGCAGTTTAAACCGCTGATCCACAGAGCTGCTGACAGTCACTGAGAATGCCTGGGACAGCACAAACTCCTTGAAAGAAGTGGCTTATGTATCTAACAGTGTGCTGGAGGCACGCATTTAACTGTGAGCCATTGTGGAATCCATTTAAAGAAATTGAAACAGCTGAACAAAAAGAATTGTGCTATGTTAGTTGTCACATCAATGATATGAGTCATCTATGTTGTATTTGTTGCCTGTGTATGATCCTATGAGTTCTGGATAGTACGGGCACAATGAAACATAAAAATAATTTGTTTATCTAAATTGAACTCTTGAAACTCTCAATAAATAGCTAACTCCAACATTTGTAATGAAGTTGCTCAAGTGCTTTTATCAACCTAAATAAAGTACAAATCAAGATCTATTTTTTTTAGCAATGTGATCCAAGCTTCTTGGTACATGTACCAAAATAGTTACCATGAGTGCATACACAGCCCTCAAAATAAATACTATCAGAAAAGTAAATTGTTGGTCTCCATATTGTAGTTTATTACAATTTTTGTAATTTTACTGACTATCTTTATCAAGTTGATGGAAGTAGAGATTGTTCACTCCAATATAGAGATGATCAGAAACATGTCAGAAGGACGCCATCTCACCTTTTGATTGGGCACATTCGTTTCTCTGCCTGCCTCAGTTGTCTATTTGTGATAATGGTTAAGCTTGTACTTTTTTCTCATCATTTTTTTCTCTGCAAGTGGTGCACAGCCTCCTCCTGATCTGCATTTTTCAGTTTCTACATTCAATTGTCAATATTCTCGGTCCATTACAGCTACCATTCATTCAGTGACTGGATAACGTTGTTTACAGCTTATCCCCATGGTCAACTGAATTTACACCATCAGAGATATGATGGGTGATTGATAAGTTCATGGCCTAAGGTAGAAGGAGTCAATTTTAGAAAACCTAGCACATTTATTTTTCAACATAGTCCCCTCTTACATTTACACATTTAGTCCAGCAGTCGTGGAGCATACGGATCTTGGACGTACAAAAAGTGTCCACAGCTGGGGTGATTGATAAGTTTGTAGCCTAAGGTAGAAACAGATGAGTTATACAGCTCTCGTTACATGCACATGCATTTCAGCTCTTTGAGTGATTATGCAGCAAGTTTGAAGTTAATAGTTCATCAGTTAATAACTCATCAGGGGTGGTTGATAAGTTCGTGGCCTACGGTAGAAGGAGATGAGTTAACATATTTTAAGTTGACTTAGCCAAAAATAGTGCTGCTGTAATGCACTGTTTGTGCTCATTGGAGGTCACAAACAGACAAACGGAGCAGGAGAGTTTTAGTAGTATATAGATGCTAACATTTTTGATCCTCTCTGAGACCCTTACCTGAAGCCTCAGGGGAAATTGAGTGTACCATCAAAAAAGTCACATTGGGCTGATCTGTCAAGGTAATTTATAAATGACCTGGAAATGAACCTTGAAGTAGGGAAAAGAAAAGGGTCACTACCTATTCCTACATGATTTAAAGCTGTCACACGGTAAGGTAGAATTACTGCAAAACTAGACTTTGCTCAAAGTTTGAGGGATACGCTGGGGTGGATGACCTTTCAGGGCATGTCAGTGGCTTTGTGGCTAGCTCGGAGTCTCAGCAGTGAAAGATAAAGTCAGGCAGAGTAATAGTGATGGGAGACTCAGTAGTCAGGGGATGCTATGTCTACAAAAGAGACAGGATAGTGTGTTGCCTCTCCAGTGTTAGAGTCGATGATATCTTGGAGCAGTTGCAGAATGTTCTCAAGGGGAAGATGGAGCATTCAGATATCATAGTACACATTGGCACAAGCAAAAGTAGAAAGGGTGAGAAGGTCCTGTGCAATGAGTAGAGGGAGTTCAGAAAGAAGCTTAAAACCAGGAACTTGAAGGTAATCATTTCTGGATTACTCCCAATGCCATGTGCTAGTCAGGGCCGGAAAGATAAAATAGTTAAACATGTGGCTGAGGTACTAATGCAGGGGGCAGGGTTTCAGTTTCCTGTATCATTGGAACCTGTACAAGAAGGGCAGGTTAACCTTTACTAGTGTCATGGTCCCGATCATTAATTCACTACCTTGCTCCTAATTTTCTTTGATTATGCCATGTTCCCGATTATTAATTTCCCAAATTGCTTCCAATTCTCTTTAATGATAACACACCTGGTTTCCATCAAGGACTCAGTATAAGAACCTCTATGTCACAACCACTAGTTGCCAGTTCATTGGTGTTTTTTTTCCTGTGAGTGAACTATTTTTCCTGATCGCTTAGAACTGTTTGTTCTAAGTTTAGCTTCAGTTTCAAGGTAACTATAAAACTCCATTTCTCTAAGCCAAGGCTCCATGTCAAGTCTCTGAGTCAAAGCTCTGTGTCAAGTTTCCATATCAGGGCTCTGTGTCAAGATCCCTCCTGCTTGCTGTTTGGTGCTTACTTCCATGTAGACATCTAAACTCAATCTCCGTGCCTGTATCCTGCACTTGGGTTTGCTTCAGTTGCTCATTGCAACAGAATGAACAGGTCACTATGGACCCAGCAGATACGAAGACCCTGCAACAAGTCCTCATCAGCCAGAGCTCGCTACTGGGTCTGCAAGATCAACTCTTCTGAGATGTTGTGAACAACCTCTGTTCCCTGTTCGCTAAACATAACGAAGATCGGTGACCAGGTGGACTGTGTATCAAACCAGTCCAGACAGTCTGTAGTGGCAACCCCCTACCTGTCAGCAACATCCCCGCCAAGAGAGCCTCGTGTACATGAGCCTGAATGCTATGCTAAGAATCTGGGGAAGTGCCGGCACTTTCTTCTGCAATGTTCCTTGGTGATCGATCAGCAGTCAACCAATTACTCCATGGACAAGTCAAAGGTAGCTTACATCATGGGGTTGTTGTGGGGAAGTGCCTTAGTGTGGGCTACGGCAGTCTGGGATAATCAGCTGAATATCTGCTCATCATTCCCCACCTTTATCACAGAGATGAGAAAGATCTTTGACCACCCCGTCTGTGGTAAAGATGTCGCTAAGTGTCTACTCAGTCTCCATCAGGGCTCCTGTAGTGTCGCTGAGTATTCCGTGGAGTTCTGGACGTTAGCGGCTGATTCGGGGTGGAACGATAAGGCGCTCCAAGGGGTTTTCCGGAATGGCTTCAGCAACAGGGTGAAGGACGAGTTGGCGACAAGGGGTTACACCAACAGCCTGGATACATTGACCAGGCTGGATAACCGTCTTCCGGAACACCATAGGGAAAGATTTGGCCAACCACCGCCACTGGCCACTCCACAGCACTTGTTTCCGCCTCCCACAAGAACAAGTCCCTCTCCTCCTCCTGCTCCAAGAGTAGCTCCAGTCCGGCCATTTCCACTGCCACGGGAGAGGAACTCACACAGCTGGGATGGAACCACCTCTCTCCCGCTGAGCGACTCCAGAGATTGAGAGCGGATGAGTGTTTATATTGCAGCCAGTCTGGCCACTTCCGAGCTACTTGTCCCCTTCAGCCAAAGGAGGAAGGCTCACCAGTAGAAAGGGAGTCCTTGGTGAGCCAGACAACATTCCCTTCCATTCCCAGAAGCCGGATGCAGATCCCTGATCCATGTTACAGCAAACAATCCCTGCCTCTGTCAGCTCTACTGGACTCTGGTGCTGAGGGCAATCTTCTGGATGAAGGCATAGCTTCCCTGGCTGGAATTCCTCGGGAGCTTTTGAATGCCTGTCTGGAAGCCCAGGCATGAGACAGCAGGCTTCTGGCCTGGATCACACACTGAACACCACCCCTCTCTCTAATTCTCTCTGGGAACAGGTACATTTTAACTTAGTTTCCTCCCCTCAATCTCTTATAGTTCTTGGGTATCCCTGGTTGGTCCACCATAATCCTCACATTGACTGGTCCACCGGGAAGATAGCCAGCTGGAGCCCATTCTGTCACTCCACTTGTCTTCAATCGGCCCTTTCCCTTGTGGAAGTCACCAAGGCCTCATCTGCCACTGAGACCCCTGACCCCTGAAAGTTCCAGCAGAGTACCATGATCTGGGAGAAGTGTTCAGCAAGCAACGGGCTCTTTGCCTGCCAGCACACCACCCTTATGATTGTGTAATCAACCTTCTCCCTGGGGCCCCACTACCCACCAGTCGGCTGTATAACGTGTCCTGGCCAGAAAGAGACGCAATGGAGGTGTACTTAAATGAATGTCTTGCGGCAGGCATTATTCAGCCCTCATCCTCCCCTGTTGGCACAGTTTTCTTCTTTGTGGGGAGAAAGGATGGCTCACTGTGTCCCTGCATTGATTACCGAGGCTTGAATAGCATAACCATAAAGAAGAAATATCCATTGTCCCTTCTCAACTCTGCTTTTGAACCACTTCACGGAGCCACCATCATCTCCAAGTTGGACCTATGAAGTCCCTATCATCTGGTCAGAATAAGGGAGGGAGATGAGTGGAAAACTGTTTTCAACACCTCTCTTGGTCACTTCGAATACCTGGTCATGTTATTTGGCCTTACCAATGCCGCTGCCGTTTTCCAAGCCCTGATAAACAATGTCCTTAGAGATTTCATGAACCACTTCGTGTTTGTTTATTTGGATGACATTTTAATCTTCTTCAGCAATCTTCAGGAATACACACACCATGTCTGTCAGGTTCTACAAAGGCTTTGGGAGAACGAACTATTCATAAAAGACAAGAAGTGCAAATTTCACATTCTTTCAGTCAGTTTCTTAGGATACATCATCGAGAGCGGGCAAGTGAGAGCAGGTCTTGAAAAGATCTGGGTGGTAGCAGTGTGGCCAACACCTACAACACTCAAGCAACTCCAGCGATTCCTGGGGTCCTCAAACTTTTATCGTTGTTTCATCAGGGCAGCACCCCTTACTCAACTCACCTCTCCGGCGACCCCTTTTCACAGGGACCTCAAAGCAGACACTGCCTTCTTGGAGCTAAAGTGATGTTTCACTTCTGTTCCCATCCTGGTCCAACCAGACCCCTCTTGTCATTTCATTGTGGAAGTGGACGCCTCCAACTCTGGGCTGGGAGCGGTCCTCTCCCAACGTTCAGGCCCTGAACAAAAACTTCATCCCTGTGCCTTCTTCTCTCACTGGCTGTCCCCACCAAACAAAATTATGATGTAGGGAACCGGGAGTTACTGGTGGTCAAACTTGCTTTGGAGGAGTGGAGGCACTGGCTGGAGGGAGCAGAACATTTGTTTATTGTCTGGACCGATCACAAGAGCCTTGCATACATCCAAACAGCCAAGCTGACTTCTCGCCAGGCCCGTTGGGCATTATATTTTGGTCGGTTCAGATTTACACTCACCTATCATCTGGGGTCCAAGAACGGGAAGCCCGATGCCCTCTCCCGTCAATACCTTTCCAAGGAGGGCCTTCCAACCCCGAGACCATCCTTCCACCATCCTGTGTAGTGGCTGCCCTCACCTGGGAGATTGAGGCCATAATCAAAGAGGCTCCACAGACTCAGCTAGACCCAGGCAACGGCCCCTCCAATCGCATCTTTGTCCCTGACTCCGTTCGATCTCAGGTTCTCCAGTGAGGGCACACGTCTCGTTTTGCCTGCCATCCTGGGATTGATTGGATTCTGTCCCTCCTGAAGAGACATTTCTGATGGCCCTCCGTGGATGCTGACACACATTCCTTTGTCTCTGCCTGTTCTGTTTGTGCCTGTGGAAAAGCCTCCCTCCAACCACCTGCTGGATTGCTTCATCCCTTACCTGTTCCTGGCCATCCTTGGTCTCTCATTGCACTGGACTTTGTTACGGGACTATCCCCTTCACATGAGAACACTGCCGTACTCACTGTGGTGGACCGCTTTTCCAAAGCTGTGCACTTTCTAGCCCTTCCCAAACTCCCTACAGCTTGTGAAACAGCCGACCTTCTCATCCATCACATCTTCTGCCTTCACGGGATTCCCTCAGACATTATTTCTGACCAGGGGCCCCGATTCGTCCCTCAAGTTTGGAGATCTTTTTGTCAAGCCCTTGGAGCCTCAGTAAATCTGTCTTCCGGCTTTCATCTGCAGATGAACGGGCAAACAGAGTGAGCTAACCAGGATTTGGAAACAGCACTGCGCTGCATAATTGCCAACAACCCGTCTGCCTGGAGCACCCATCTCACTTGGGTCGAGTACGCCCACAACTCCCTGGACAGCACTGCCACCGAAAGGTCTCCCTTTGAATGCTCCCTTGGTTACTAATCCCTTCTGTTCTCTGCTCATGAAGATGATATTGCTGTACCTTCTGTTTGGGCCCATCTCTGCCGGTGCTGCAGGATCTGGAAAGACACACGCGCGGCCCTGCTCTATTCAGCCGACCACAACTGGAGGATTGCTGATTGCCATCAGATTCCTGCACCTGATTAATGGCCTGGGCAGAAGGTTTGGCTCTCTCCTAAGACATCCCCCTCAAGAAGAGCCCAGGAAACTCACCCCCCCCCCCCATTTCCTGGGACCATTCAAGATTGAGAGTATTGTCAGCCCCTTGGTTGTCTGACTCAAACTACCCAAAACTATGCACATCGATCCTACATTCCACGTTTCCCAATTGAAATCAGTATCTGTCAGCCGTTTATGCCCTCCCACTGTACCCCCTCCACCCACCCGGGTCATTGATGACCACCCAGCGTACACTATCCGACAATTACCAGATGTGCACTGCCGAGGCAGGGGCCTTCAATACCTGGTCAATTGGGAGGGATCCAGCCAGAAGGAATGTTCCTGGATTCCCCACTCCTTCATCTTGGACCCTTCCCTCATCTGAGATTTCCAGCGGGGACACCCAAACATCCCGTTTTGGAGGGGTGGGGTACTATCATGGTCCCGATTGTTAATTCACTATCTTACTCCTAATTTTCTTTGATTATGCCATGGTCCTGATCGTTAATTTCCCAAATTACTTCCAATTCTCTTTAATGATAACACACCTGGTTTCCATCAAGGACTCAGTATAAGAACCTGTACGTCACAACCACTAGTCGCCAGTTCGTTGGTGTTTTTTCCTGAGTAAACTACATTTCCTGATTGCTTAGAACCATTTGTTCTAAGTTTAGCTCCAGTTTCAAGGTACCTATGAGACTCCATTTCCCTGAGTCAAGGCTCCGTGTGAAGGTTCCATATCAGGGCTCCATGTCAAGATCCCTCCTGCTTGCTGTTCGGTGTTTACACCTGTGTAAACATCCAAACTCAATCTGCGTGCCTGTGTCCTGCACTTGGGTTCGCTTCAGTCGCTCATTGCAACAACTACAGGGGAAGCTATATCCTGGCCAAGAACTTCGTAATGCTACTCAAGAAGGTTTAAACTAGTTTGGTAGGAGGATGGGAACCAGAGCACCAGGTCAGATAGTGGAAGGATTGAAAGAAAGATAGGTCTCATAATGAGTACGTCCCTAAGAAAGCATTAGGCAGGATAATGGATATCATGATGGACATGATGGGACAGACAGATTGATTAGAATTTAGTTTGACTATTATGGGTAAAAGTGATGAACTTAGACCATGGCACTATAATAGATGAATTCTAAAAATTAAGAAATATTCAAGTGGCAAAATAGTACAACTGCAGCTGACAAGGAAAGTCAAAGTTTTAATGTAAAAGCAAAAGAGAGGGCATACAACAAAGCAAAAATTAGCAGGAAGATAAAGGATTGGGAAGCTTTTAAAGTCCTACAGAAAGCAACTAAAAGAATTAGGAGAGAAAACAAGAAAAATGAAAGCCAGTTAATAAACAATATTAAAGTGGATAGCAAAAGCATTTTTAAGTATGTAAAAAAAATTAAAGCAGAGATGGGAAATGATATAAGACCGCTAGAAAATGAGGTCAAAGAAATAATGATGGAGCCAAGGAGATGGCAGATGAACTAAATGAGAGCTTTACATCAGCTTTCACTGTGGAAGACGTTAGAAGTGTGCCAGATGTTGAAGGGTGTGAGGAAAATGAAGTGAGTGTAGTTACTATTACAAGGGAGAATGTGTTCAAAAAGCTGAAAGTCCTAAGGGTACATAAATAACCCAGACCAGATGAGCTGCACCCTAGGGTTCTGAAAGAAGAAATCGTAGATATTGTGGAGGCATTAGAAATAATCTTCCAAAAATCATTAGACTGGGGCATGGTGCCAGAGAATTGAAAAATTGTGAATATCACTCTACTCTTTAAGAAAGGAGGAAGGCACCAGAAAGAAAATTATAGACCTGTTACTCTGACCTCAGTGGTCGGAAAGATGTACTCAATTGTTAAGGATGAGGTTATGGAGTACTTGGTAACACAGGGCAAGGCAGGACAAAGTCAGCATGATTTCATTGAAGGAAAATATTGCCTGACTAACCTGTTGGAATTCCTTGATGAGATATATAAGATATGTGCAGTGGATGTTGTATATTTGGACTTTCAGAAAAAGACTTTTGATAAGGTGCCACTCATGTGGCTGTTTAATAAGTTAAGAGCCCATGGTTTTATGTGAAAGTCGCTGACATGGCTAGAGCATTGGCTGATTGGTAGGAGGCAGCGAGTGGGAATAAAAGGATCCTTTTCTGGTTGGCTCCAAGTGACCAGGGGTTTTCTGCAGGGGTTGGTGTTGGGACCGCTTCTTATCAATGATTTAATGATGGAGTAAATAACTTTGTTGCCAAGTTGGCAGTTGATATGAAGATTGGTGGAGGGGCGTGTAGTGTTGAGGAAACAGGTAGGCTGCAGAAGGACTTAGACAGATTATGAAAATGGGCAAGAAAGTGGCAAGTGAAATACAATGTTGGTAAATACATGATCATGCACTTTGGTAGTAGAAATAAATGTGGAGGCTATTTTCTATATGATGAGAAAATGCAAAAATCTGAGATGCAAAGGGGCTTGGGACTCCCCGTGCAGAACACCTTAAACGTTTACTTGTAGGTAAGTCGGTGGTGAGGAACGCAAATGCAAGGCTAGTATGCATTTCAAGAGGTCTGGAATACAAGAGTGAAGATGTGAAGCTGAAGCTTTCTAAGTCACTGGTGAGGCCTCACCTTGAGTATTGTGAAAAGTTTTGGACTCCTCATCTAAGAAAAATATATGCTGGTCGTGGAGAGAATTTGGAGGAGGTTCACAAGGATGATTCCAGGAATGAAAAGGTTACTATACAAGCAACATGTAATGGCTCTGGGTCTGTATTCAATTGAATTTAGAAGGATCTCTGACTCATTTTGAATGTTGAAAGGACTAGACAGAGCAGATATGGAAAGGATGTTTCCCGTGGTGGGGGAGTCCAGACAATCAGGCACAGCCTCAGGATAGAGGTACATCCATTTAAAACAGAGAAGCAGAGAAATTTATTTCATTAGAGAGTGGGGAATTTGTGGAATGTTCTACCACAGGCAGCTTTGGAGGCCAGATTGTTGGGTATATTTAAGGCAGAACTTGATAGGTTGGACATGGTGTCAAGGTTTACGGGGAGAGGACCGGGGGAGTGCGGCTGAGAGAAGTAAGAAGGAATGAGCCATGATTGAATGGTGAAGCAGACTTGATGGGCCAAATGGCCTGTTATGCTCCAATGTCTTATGGTTTGATGGTCCTATGATGTTGTAATCAAACAGAGATTTGCTTGAGAGATGGGCAAGATTCAATGGTTTTGTTTCAATTGCATGGTTTTGATTCGGCAGCTGCAGTAGATGCGGCAATTGCACTTGTGAATATTCACCTGTCAGCTAATTATTATTTCATTGTAATCGTATTTAACTTGTGTTTGTCAAGACTTGGACTCAGCTAGCAACGCTTTGCTGCCTTTTTGAATTCAGCTCTGCCTGAGAGATTGGCTCGTCAAGTCATCTGACTCACAAGGCTAGCGGTATTCATTTAATATTTTAGTTGTTCTTTTCAGCTGCGGTATAGGCTTCATTTTTCCGTTAGAAAGTTTTAGCTAGCAGCCTTGTTTGGCCTAGCATTTATTGTTTTCTTCCACCTTTTTACACTAATCGCATTAAAGTCTGAACTATCGACCCACTTCAGTGTCTCTCACTCCACACTTGGACCATATTCGAACTGGGGTGGACAGCAGAACATTCAGGAACAGATAAACAGACAGATTAGGGACAGGTGTAAAGCTAACAAAGTTGTTATTATAAGGGATTTCAACTTCTTCAATACAGACTCTGATCTCCTTCATGCGACACATTTAGATAGGAAGAAGGTATTAGCCTCAACGATGCCATAGTAACTATGAAGCAGTTTGTAACTACTGGCTAATGTGTTACCATGCCAACATAGATTACTTACCTTTGATTTTCAATTGTGAGTTTGTTCTCAGTGACAATTTTATCGTCCTCCAAATGGAGCATCTTGTCTCTCTTCTGGTTTTGAATCCTATAGGTGGTTTCCATCCTCACTCTGCATCTAATTTTCATTGCTGATGATGGCAAAAGCTGTTATGTTTCATAAATACAAAACGTAAACCTATTTGAAATAAATTCATGGGATCCCAGGAGAACATCACTTCTACTTTTAGCGAAGTGTGCGCATATGACATGGCGAATTGACATGTACCATTCATATACTTTTACACACAATTCATAACAAATCATTTAAACTAAGAATGCTTAATCAAACATATTTACAATTTTACTCAAATATTACAGAAATATCAAATACATGACTCTCCTCCCTGCTTCGCTATAAAATCCAATTGATTATAGAATGCATCTCAATTCAAATGTGTAACCTGGACCTCTGTATCTTCCTTTGCAATTGGATCCTCGACTTCCTAACTGAAGACCACAATCTATGCGGATTGGTGATAACATATCCTCCTCGCTGACAATCAACACTGACGCACCTCAGGTGTGTGTGCTTAGCCCACTGATCTATTCTCTGTATAACATGACTGTGTGGCTAGGCATAGCTCAAATACCATCTATAAATTTGCTGATGATACAACCATTGTTGGTAAGAATCTCAGATGGTGACGAGAAGGCGTATAGGAATGAGATATGCCAACTAGCGGAGTTGTTGAAATGTTTTGCCCAATAGCAAGAATGGCAGCGATGCTTCACTACTAGATGAACTCCCACTTTAAATGATTCCCACTTTGAAAGGGAGAATACAATTAGAGCTGTGCATATCCCTGCTGCATTTGATGACCCTGTGATCTCTGACTCAGAGGCCGAAATTAGGCTGCCTTTGAAGAGAGTGAACCTTCGCAAGGTGGAATGTCCTGATGGAGTACTTGGTAAGGCTCTGCAAACCTGTGTCAACCAACTGGCGGGAGTATTCAAGGGCATTTTCAGTGTCTCACCGCTATAGGTGAAAGTTCCCATTTGCTTCAAAAAGGTAACAATCCTACCAGTGTCAAAGAAGAATATTGTGAGCTGCCTTAATGACTATCACCTGGTAGTATTCATATCTACAGTGATGAAATGCTTTGAGAGGTTGGTCATGACTAGTCTGAACTCTTGCCTCAGCAAGGACCTGGACCCATTGCAATTTGCCTATCACCACAATAGGTCAACACCACAGATGCAATCTCAATGGCTCTCTACGTGGCTTTAGACCTGGACAACATAAACACCTATGTCAGGATGCTGTTCTTCAACGATAGCTCAGCATTTAATACCATCATTCCCACAATCATGATTGAGAAGTTGCAGAACCTAGGCCTCTGTATCTCCCTCTACACTGGATCTTCAACTTCCTGATTGGAAGACCAC
This sequence comes from Hypanus sabinus, assembly GCF_030144855.1. Classification (NCBI taxonomy): domain Eukaryota; kingdom Metazoa; phylum Chordata; class Chondrichthyes; order Myliobatiformes; family Dasyatidae; genus Hypanus; species Hypanus sabinus. The sequence continues at coordinate 39,331,586 of NC_082719.1, read as the reverse complement.
AATCTATGAGGATTTGTGATAACATCTTCTCCTCACTGACTATCAACACTGGTGCACCTCAGGTGTGTGTACTTAGCCCACTGCTCTACTCTCTATATACCCATGACTGTATGATTAGGCATAGCTCAAATACTATCTATAAATGTGCTGATGATACAACCATTGTTAGTAGAATCTCAGATGGTGATGAGAGGGTGTACAGGAGTGAGATATGCCAACAAGTGGAGTGGTGTCACAGCAACAACCTGGCACTCAACATCAGTAAGATGAAAGCAAGCTGATTGAGGACTTCCAGAAGGGTAAGACAAAGGAACACACACCAATCCTCATTGAGGGATTAGAAACATAGAAACATGGAAAATAGGTGCAGGAGTAGGCCATTCAGCACTTCGAGCCTGCACCGCCATTCAGTATGATCATGGTTGATCATCCAACTCAGAACCCTGTACCTGCTTTCTCGCCATACCCCAGATCCCTTTAGCCACAAGGGCCATATCTAACTTCCTCTTAAATATAGTCAATGAACCGGCCTCAACTGTTTCCCATGGCAGAGAATTCCACAGATTCACCACTCTCTGTGTGAAAAAGTTTTTCCTCATCTCCGTCCTAAAAGGCTTCCCCTTTGTCCTTAAACTGTGACTCCCCGTTCTGGACCTCCCCAACATTGGAAAAAATCTTCCTGCATCTAGCCTGTCCAATCCCTTTAGAATTTTATATGTTTCAATAAGATCCCCACTCAATCTAAATTCCAGTGAGTATAAGCCTAGTCAATCCAGTCTTTCTTCATATGAAAGTCCTGCCATCCCAGCAATCAATCTAGTGAACCTTCTCTATACTCCCTCTATAGCAAGAATGTCTTTCCTCAGATTAGGGGACCAAAACTGCACACAATATTCTAGGTGTGGTCTCACCAAGGCCTTGTACAACTGCAGTAGAACCTCCCTGCTCCTGTACTCAATTCCTTTTGCTATGAATGCCAACGTACCATTTTCCTTTTTCACCGCCTGCTGTACCTGCATGCCCACCTTCAATGACTGGTGTACACTGACACCCAGGTCTCGTTGCATCTCCCTTTTTCCTAATCGGCTACCGTTCAGATAATAATCTGTTTTCCTGTTCTTGCAACCAAAGTGGATAACCTCACATTTATCCACATTAAATTGCATCTGCCATGAATTTGCCCACTCACCTAACCTATCCAAGTCACCCTGCATCCTTTTAGCATCCTCCTCACAGCTAACACCACAGCCCAGCTTCGTGTCATCTGCAAATTTGGAGATGCTGCATTTAATTCTCTCGTCTAAATCATTAATATATATTGTAAAAAATTGGGGTCCCAGCACTGAGCCTTGCGGTACCCCACTAGTCACTGCCTGCCATTCTCAAAAGGTCCCATTTACTCCCACTCTTTGCTTCCTGTATGCCAACCAATTGGGAGAGTGAACAGCTTCAGGTTCCTGGGTGTCAAGAACTCTGAGGATCTAACCTGGTCCCAACATATCGATGCAGTTACAAAAAAAGCAAGACAGTGGTTTTCCTTTATTAGGAGTTTGAAGAGATTAAGCATGTCAGCAAATACATTCAAAAACTTCCATTGACGTACAAGCTGCATCACTGTCTGGTATTGAGGGGGTTGGGGGCTACTGCACAGGACTGAAAGAAGCTGCAGAGGATTGGAAATTTAGTCAGCTCCAACTTGGATACTAGCCTACAAACTACCCAGGACATCTTTAGGCAGTGGTGTCTCAGAAAGGCAGCATCCATTATTGTTCCTCCAGCATCCAGGGCATGTCCTTTTCTCACCATCAGGTAGGAGGTACAGAAGCCTGAAGGTACACACTCAGTGATTCAGGAACAGCTTCTTCCCTTCTGCCATCCAATTCCTAAATGGATATGAACCCTTGGACACCACCTCACTTTTTTTAATATATAATATTTCTGCTTTTTGCATGATCTTTAGTCTATTCAATATATGTATACTGTATAAAGTATATTGAAAAAGATTTATTTATTTATTATTATTTTTTTTTCTTCTGCGTCATGCATTGCGTTGAACTGCTGCTGCAAAGTTAACAAATTTCACGTCATATGCTGGTGATAATAAACCTGATTCTGAACTGATCATATATAGTGTCAGGAACACTCACTTATTCGCTATTTGTTCATCAAAAAATTTTAACTTACAATGATTTTTATGCAAGTATATATACAGCTATAATTAGGGAGGCTTCAAAAAAGTTGAAGGATTTGGAGTTCTGATTACCAATTAGAGTAAGCCTTACTTATTTCTGTCTTTACCTCTAAAGCACCATCCAGCTTGGTGAGATCGTGACTGCAAATACTACTGGGAAACATCCATCATAGCTCCCTTCAGTCACGTATCTTATTCATTGCTTCCTGAGCAGTATAAACGACTAATGCCAGGATCTTCATCTAAAAGATAATGGCTGTTTTATAAATAGCACATAACTACATGATTTCTGACTATCAAGACACAAATGAGGAAATCTCTTGTGATGCCTTGATCACTGTGGCTGTTGCTTGGTTCTATTTAGGCAGCATTCTCAACAGGAATGCTGGTATTGCATGATTGCCTGTGAGTAAATAAAATCATTCTTCATTGGGTCTGCCACTGAATCAAATGAATTGTTTAAAATATTAAAATGTCTTTTTGAACTGTGATTACTTTTCCGTGATGTATTGACCTTTAAAAGATGTTAATCTTATGCATACTTTATTGAAACATTTAATAAATTCTTTTAATTTATCATCCATTTGAGAAGAAAGAACAATATGTTGACTCTAATTAACACCTTGAGGTCCATCATTTTGTTAATAACACAGCCAGTTCCTAACAATACTCACTAAATAAATTTCTGATTCATTGAAGTCTGATTGAAACATATTAAACTGCTTTGGGTTTGAACATAAACATGAACCAAACATATTGATTGATATTTTTTCAAATGATTATTTGGTTTCAAATAAGTCTAAATGGGAACAAAATAATAGCTCATAACATTAACAATTAAAATTATCTCCTTGTTAACATGTATGAACAGCTGTCACTTTTGATCAACAGAGGGAAATAACATAAAGTTCTTAGAAATCACATTGAGGAGAAAATATTATCCTTTTATTGATGAAATTATTCAGAACCCAGGAACATTTTATTTAATCCGAAACTGTGTAAAATATCATCATACATTGGAATGGCTGGACAAAGACAGATTGGAAGTTGTTGTCCTCCTTCATGCTGAAACAACATTCCTGAATGTTTGAATCCTAGGGAAATTAAAGTTGAGTGCAGAATATTCTTCTCATATGGCAACGATGGTAATTGTTCTGCACATGCCCACAAGAAACTGCAGGGAATTCTGGACAAAGCTCTGTACAGCACAGGAACCAGCCTTCCCTCTGTAGACTCTGCTTACACACACTGTCTCAGTAAAGCAACTTACCCTCCCTGGACATTCTCTCTTCTCCCCTCTTCCACTGAGCAGCAGATACAAAATGCTAAAAGCCAGGCTCAAAATTCAGTGCCTGTCCTGCTGTTAGAAACGAAGAAAACCTACAGCATAATACCACAATGCTGTGCCAAACAGGTCCTTACCTTAGAAATTACCTAGGGTTACCCATAGCCCTCAATTTTATAAGCTCCATGTACCTATCCAGGAGTCTCGTAAAAGGCCCTATGGTATCTGCCTCTACCACCATTTCCAACAGCCCACTCCACGCAGTCACCACTCTCTGTGTAAAAAAACTTACCCCTGACATCTCCTCTGTAGCTACTTCCAAGCTCCTCTGCACCTTTTCCACATCCTTCCTGTAGTGAGGCAACCAGAACTGAGCACAGTGCTCCAAGTGGGGTCTGACCAGTTCCTATATAGGTGCAACAATACCTCTCGGCTCCTAAACACATTCCCACGATTGATGAAGGCCAATGCACCATATGCCTTCTTAACCACAGAGTCAACCTGCACAGCAGCTTTGAGTGTCCTATGGACTCGGTCCCCAAGATCCCTCTGATCCTCCACATCGCCAAGAGTTTTCCATTAATACTATATCCTGCCATCATATTTAATCTACCAAAATGAACCACTTCACACTTATCTGGGTTGAACTCCATCTGCCACTTCTCAGCCTAGTTTTGCATCCTATCAATGTCCAGCTGTAACATCTGACAGCCATCCACTCTATCCACAACACCTCCAACCTTTGTGTCATCGGCAAACTTACTAACTCAGCCCTTCACTTTCTCATCCAGGTCATTTATAAAAATCATGAAGAGCAGGGGTACCAGAACAGATCCCTGAGGCATAATACTGGTCACCAACTTCCATGCAGAATATTACCCATCTACAACCATTCTTTGCCTTCTGTGGGCAAGCCAATTCAGCATCCACAAAGCAATGTCCCTTTGGATCCCATGCCTCCTTACTTTCTCAGTAAGCCTTGTATGGGGTACCTTATCAAATGTCTTGCTGAAATCCATATACAGTACTTACATCTACTGCTCTACCTCCATCAATGTGTTTAGTCACATCCTCAAAAATTTCAATCAGGCTCGTAAGGCACAACCTGTCTTTGACAAAGTCATGCTGACTAGTCCTAATCAAATCATGCCTCCCCAAATGTTCATAAGTCCTGCCTCTCAGGATATTTTCCATCAACTTACCAACCACTGAATTAAGACTCACTGGTCTATAATTTCCTGGGCTATCTCTACTCTCTTTCTTGAAAAAGGGAACAATATCCGCAACCCTCCAATCCTCCGGAACCTCTCCCATCCCCACTGATGATGCAAAGATCATTGCTAGAGGCTCAACAATCTTCTTTCTCGCCTCTTACAGTAGTCTGGGGTACATCTTGTACGGTCCTGGAGTTTGTTAGGTGTGTTGTCAAAAACCTTCCTGAACACAGCTAACAAACTCCACCCCATCTAAACCTTTTGCTGTAGGGAGATGCTTGTCAATATTTTCCCAAATATTGACAAGCTCATCCTCTTTGTTCATAATACTGCTTGCATCTCAAATCATCAGTCTGTGCGCGTCACTTCACTATCACCTGCCTATCCTCCCCCTTGCACTGACTCCGAGCTTCCTCTATTTGTGATCCAACTGCCCCTTCCTCCGTCTCTTCAGTTCGGTTCCCAAGTTGTTTTCCCAGTATGATAAGATGGACTCTTGACCGCACAAAGTACTTCAATATGATCTTACACCTTACTGTTTACCTGGACTGCATGTTCTCTGTAGCTGTTACACTTTATTAAACATTATTATTATTATTTCCATTTGTTTTACCTCACTGTATTGTGTAATGATTTGATCTATATTGTCAACATGCAGGACACAATTTTCACTGTACTTCTGTACATGTGACAATAACAAACTAGTTCCAATTCCAAGTTAAGTATTCATAACTCCTATATCCTTTTTCACATACCGAACAATGGTTGATCCTTCTGGAAGTAAGTTTACTATTGTATCCAAAAGAATGAGCAAAGCATCTCAAAGAATTTGGAAGATGAGAGGAATAGAATAATCAATATCATACAAGTATCACCACATGACATCAGCAAGATGGGAGAAAATATACCTGCACAATAATTTCCTCAGTTCAAGATCATAAAAGTTAGGGGTCACTTTTGAAATCACATGAGGGGTCAGAAGGATCTGGTCCTATCATTTCAATCTCTTTCTCAATAACTTCCTCAGTTTAGTCAACACAGACACTACCCTGCAACTCAAGATGCTGATCACATGCTTGGTGTGAGGCATGTCTTGCATTGGCAGTGCAGTGATAATATTTTTGTAATCAGGTTGAGGAAAGGAGCTCAGTTTATTATTGTGCTACTGTATGTAGAGAGGCATAGATATTCATCTTCTCATGTTTAAGGAATATCACAATGCAGGATTGCTGGAGTCTGCTGACAGCCTGCCAAACAGCTTGCACTGATAATTTTGGGTGCTGCTATGGTTCATTTACTAAGGGAATGACACAAACAGAATAATTTTTTAGTTCTCAGAAGTTTTGCCAAGAGTGATGGATAGATAATTTGTACATCAAAAGCAAGCAATTGCCAATTGTGTATTGCTGTCAGTACCTCCAGTTGAACTCTGTCTTTTTGTGTGTTTTCCCCCTAGCCGTCAGTCCGTGGTTTTGTATTACCATGTGCTCCTGTCCTACTCTGCTCTACTCCGGCCCCTGTATGACTGAGTACTCCATCTCTCATCTGTTTCTCATTATTACCTGCATTCCTTCCACCTGTGTCTCATTGTGCTCCACCAATCGTCTTCCTCTCTGTTTATTGCTCAGTGTATTTCAGTCCTGTGTTTTCCAGATTGTGCCAGTGCATTTTTTTGAGCCTTTCTAGCATTTTTGCTTTTATCTGTACTTTGCCTGAATATTGACTCTGCCTGTTTTCCTGATTCTGGTTTTGGGATTTCTCTGGATGTTTTGATCTCTGCCTGAACTTTGACACTGACTTTATTAGTACCTTGGGATTTGTTACTCAATTAATATCACTCTGTGCGCAGTACTGGGTTTGCGATTGGATGCCTGCTCTAACATCCTGACAATTGCATCCAAAATGTTATAATATATCCACTTCCTTTTGAAAATTTGGTATTGATATCCATCATTTAAATAAATATTAAAAATAAGCTACGCACAGAAAATGCTGGTGGAACGCAGCAGGCCAGGCAGCATCCATAGGAAGACGTATAGTTGACATTTTGGGCCGAGACCCTTCGTCAGGACTAACTGAAGCAGGCTTAAAAACAACCTTTTTGATTTTGCTGCAGGAAATTTGCTGTTATTTTCTACGATACAATTTCCATGTAGGTAGGTTGCATCTGGAACTATTTCCAGGTAGCGTACGATTTCCTTCCACACTGCTCTGACATATTGGGGAAATTGCATACTAGGTGAGTTACAGCAGTGGTTTGCCATTGCCTTCTGCTGGGTGAGTTTTAAGTGATTACATGTCTTCTAATAATGTATTTGCAATTAATGTAGCATATTTTCTATATTGATCGCATTTTAATTTGATCTATTGTATCTTTTATTTATTTTGAGACGTTTTTCCTCCCCTTTTGACTATCTGTTTTGCTAGAGTGCAGTTTTTATAGAAATAAAGACCAATTCCCTTTTTTGCATGTTTAGTGAACATAAACAATGTGAGAAGGATAATACCCCTCTTTGACATGAGGAAAATATATATTATTACTTTATATTAATACCAATTTAATACATTTAGTATGGATAAAAGATTGGCTAAATGGCAGGAGGCAAAGAGTAGGAATAAAGTGGGAGTTTTCTGGTTGGTTGGTTACTTGTGACACGTGATGTGCTGCAGGGGTTAGTATTGGGACTGCCCTTTATGCTATATATCAATGATTCACATGACGGAATTGATGCTGCTCCCTCTCTGAGTTCTGCTGTCCTACTTTGTAGCTTGTCTGCCTTCCTGTCCTCTACCTACTTATTCTGGCATCTTCCCTCTACCATTCTAATCCTGTCTTGGCCCAACTCATTTCCATTGACGCTGTCTGTCCCATTGTTGGTAGAATCTCAGATGGAAAAGAAAGGGTGTACAGGAGCAAGATACTCCAAATAGTGAAGTGGTGTCGCAGCAACAACCTTACACTCAACATCAGTAAGACAAAAGAACTGACTGTGGACTTCAGAAAGAATAAGCCAAAGGAATACATACCAAGCTTCATAGAGAGATTAGAAGTGGAGCAAGTGAGCAGTTTCAAGTTCCTGGGAGTCAAGATCGCTGAGTACCTAACTTGATCCCAACATATTGATGCTATTGATGCAGCTATAAAGAAAACAAGACGGCAACTATACTTCATTAAAAATTTGAAGAGATTTGATATGCCAACAAAAACACTCAAACTTTTATAGATGTACCATGGAGAGCATTCTGACAGTCTGCATCACTGTCTGATATGGGGAGTGGGTGGGGGAGTTGCTAATGCACAGGACCGAAAGAAGCCACAGAGGGTCATAAATTTGATTGTCTCAATCTTGGGTGCTAACGTACAATATATTCAGGATATCTTCAAGGAGTGCATCAATAGCATCAATATGTTGGGATCAAGTTAGGTACTCAGCGTCAATGGAAATGGAGTGTCCATTATTAAGGATCCCCAGCACTCATGCCCTTTTCTCACTGTTACCATTGGGTAAGCGGTACAGAAGCCTAAAGGCACATACTCTGCAAATCAGGAACAGCTTCTTCCCCTCTGCCATCCAATTCTTAAATGGACATTGAACCCTTGAACACTGCCTCACTTTTCTCAATATATATTATTTCTGTTTTTGCAAAATTTTTTGATCTCCAATATATATCAATGTATTTATTTTTCTTCTATGTTTATTGCATTGAACTGCTGCTGTTAACTAAACAAGTTTCATGACACATGCTGGTGATAATAAATTGGATTCTGATTCTGACCCTCTGAATTCCACTAGCATTTTGTGTCTATTTCCAGCATCCCTTGTGTTTATGATTGCTCCACATTTTGTCCATGGCAATATCACTTTGAGGTATGCCTACCCTGAAGAATTTTAATCTTATTGACAGGATTCTAGTGAGACACTCTCTCACTGCTCCCTCTCTCTGATGTCTGCTGTCCAACCTTCTTGCTGGTCTTCCGTCCCTTCCCACTTATTCTGGCATCTTCTCTCTTCCTTTTCAGTCCTGATGAAGTGGCTTGGCGTAAAACATCATCTGTTTATTCATTTCCGTAGATGCTGACTGACCTGCTGAGATCCTCCAGCATTTTGTTGTTGCCTTTGTGGCCAAGTATGCAAAAGCTACAAGGACAGGTGAAGGGGCAAATAATGTTGAGGGTAATGTTACTCTCAGCATACTGCCTGCTGCTGAAAATGGAGAAACCAGTCATAAGTAGTCTTTGGGGAACTGTGAGTCTGTGTCTTTATTGATGCTTTGCTGCACACTTGAGTGCTTGGTGGGGGGTACTGATGCTTTTTCTTTGGGGGAGGAGGGGGTCGTTACTTTGCTGCTGCTAACGCATGAGGGGGAGCTGGGGGGGCTTTGGGGTTTTAATATTTAACTATCATTCATTCTTTGGAGCACACCTCTGTTTTTGTGGATGGTTGTGACAGTAAAGAATTTTAGGATGTATATTGTATACATTTCTCTAACATTAAATGTATCTTTGAAACCTTTGAGGACAATTACTGTATAATGAGGCAGTTTCCTTTCCTAAGGACTGTTTTGAATGAACTAACTGGCAGATTTTCAAGAAGACTGCTACAAATGAAGAAGGCACAGACCACATGAATATGCCCTATCCACCATCAGCTACATTTATAAGTGTATAGATGATGTTGAAACCCTAAGAACGGTCATGTTTTGGCCCAAACAGAAGCTCTGGCTGAATGCAGAGACGCTCTCCCTAGTAAAAGCCCAGGATGCTGCATTCAACTCTGGTAATAAAATGGCTCTCATAGCATGCCGGAGAAGCCTCATCTTAGACATCAAGTGGGCAAAAACCGTCTACACACAAAACTCAGGAACACCCGTCTGATACCTTCCCTGATGCTCTAAGCAATTTTCATACGTCCTTTGAAGCATGTGACACAATGCCGGCTATGAAAGCTATCTCTTCCTCCCACCCGCCCCCACCCCCCAGTGAGCAGACACTGTCTGCAGCAGCAGATATGAGAAGGACAGAAGGACTCAGCAGAGATATAACTTCCATCAGGCGGCCGAGTCAGACAAAATCTTAGACTGAGTACTCAGGCAGTGTGCATATTACCTAACAAATGTCTTCATGGACACCTCCAACACTTCACTCATCCAGGCTGCTGCTCCCACATGTTTCAAATCGGTAGCCATCATTCCTGTACCAAGGAATTCAACCCCTTCAGAACTAACTGATTACCACCCAGCAAATCTGATGCCAATCATCATGAAGTGTTTTGAATGGCTGATAATGGCACATATCAAAAACTCCATTCCTGCCACATTGGACACTCACCAATATGCTTATTGACAGAACTGCTCTATGACAAATGCCATGGCATCTGTCTTGCACCTGGCACTTACAGACGTAGAAAACAAGGACACTTATGCTCCTGGATTTTAGTTTAGCTTTTCAGTTTGGGATTCAACACTATTGTCCCAGAGACCATGGTGAACAAGCTCCTACTCCTTAGACAAATTACACTATTGTGCAACTGGGTATTGGACATCCTGACCAACAGACCTCAGATAGTCAGAACGCACAAATCCCCTACCCCATACTCAACAATTGGTGCCCCCCAGAGCTGTGTCTTGAGCCCACTGCTGTACGTTCTACTCACACTTGATGGACAGCCAAACACACAAGTACTCACATCATTAAGTTCACCAATGATATGACAGTGGTGGGGCTCATTACCAATAATGATGAGATTGCCTACAGAGAGGAGGTGAAAGAGCTTGAGATCTGGTTATTTGACTCCAGGCAAATAACCTCTCCTTCAATGTCAAAAACGTAAAGGAAATGGTTAGCAACTTCAGGAGAAGGTGCATCATTCACATCCCTCTTTACATTGGACGGACAACAGTAGAAACTGTAAGCAGTTTCAAACTCCTGGAAGTGCACATTGCACAAAAACTCTCATGGTCCGAGAACATCCTACACAGTCAGGAAAACTTATCAATGCCTCTACTTTGTGAGGAGTCTGAAGAGAGCTGGACTTTGCATATCCATCTCACATCATTCTACAGTTGCACAACAGAGATCATCCTAACAAGCTGCATCACTGCTTAGTACAGAAATTGCAGTGTGACAGACGGGAAGTCTGTATAATGGGTAATCAGAACTGCCCAATGAATTATTGGCTCTAGCCTAATCACTGTCAAGGACATATATACAGAAAGGTGCTGGAAAAAGCCTGCTCATGGACTGTTTAGAAACATAGAAAACCTACAGCACAATACAGGCCCTTCGGCCCACAATGCTGTGCCAAACATGTAGTTACTTTAGAAATTACCTGGGGTTATCCATAGCACTCAATTTTTCTGAGCTCCATATACCTATCAGGAGTCTCTTCAAAGACCCGATTGTATCCGCCTCCACCACCATCACCAGCAGCCCATTGCCACTCTCACACTTGCCACTCTCTGTGTAAAGAAAAACTTACCCCCGACATTCCTCTGTCCCTACTACTAAGTACCTTAAAACTGTGCCCTCTTGTGTTAGCCATTTCAGCCATGGGAAAAAGCCTCTGACTTTTACACATGATCAATACCTCTCATCATCTTGTACACCTCTATCAGGTCACGTCTCATCCTCCGTCACTCCAAGGAAAAAAGGCCAAGTTCACTCAACCTATTCTCATAAGACATTCTCCACAATCCAGGCAACATCCTTGTAAATCTCCTTTGCACCCTTTCTATAGTTTCCACATCCTTCCTGTAGTGAGGCGACCAGAACTGAGCACAGTACTCCAAGGGGATCTGACCAAGGTCCCGTATAGCTGGAAGAATACCTCTCGGCTCTTAAACTCAATCCCATGTTTGATTAAGTCCAATGTACCATATGCCTTCTTAACCACAGAGTCAACCTGCACAGCTGTTTTGAGCGTCCTATGGACTCTGACCCCAAGATCCCTCTGATCCTCCACACTGCCAAGAGTCTCACCATTAATACTATATTCTGCCATCATATTTGACCTACTAAAATGAACTACCTCATACTTATCTGGGTTGAACTCCATCTGCCAGTTTTGCAGCCTGTTGATGTCCTGCTGTAAACTCTGACAGCCCTCCACACTATCCACAACACCCCCAACCTTTGTGTCATCATCAAATTTACTAACCTATCCCTCCACTTCCTCATCCAGGTCATTTACAAAAATCACGAAGAGAAGGGGTCCCAGAACAGTTTGTTTCACTCCCATCAGGAGGCTAAGTGTCATGCACAGCAAAGCTACCAGACTCAGAATCAATTACTTTCCCCAAGCAGTAAGGCTGATCAACACCTCCACTCACTAACTCCACCACTACTTCATTCTTTCCCATCAGTCTCCTAACATACAACCTAGCATCACGATAGACAGACAAAAACCTATGTGCAGATGGAGTTTTACAAGGACATTGTCTTGCAGAGGAGATTTACAAGCATGTTGCCTGGATTGGGTAGCATGCCTTATGAGAATAGGTTGAGTGAACTCAGCCTTTTCTCCCTGGAGTGACAGAGGATGAGAAGTGACCTGACAGAGGTGTACAAGATAATAAGAGGGATTGATCATGTGGATAGTCAGAGGCTTTTCTCCAGGGCTGAAATGGCTAGCACTAGAGTTTTAAGGTGCTTGGAAGTAGGTACAGATAAGATGTCAGGGGTAACTTTTTTGCAGAGAGTGGTAAGTACGTGGAATGGGCTGCCGGCGGTAGAAATTATAGTGTCTTTTAAAAGACTCCTGGATGGGTACCTGAAGCTTAAAAAAATAGAGGACTATGGTTAAGCCTGGGTAGTTCTAAGGTAAGGACATGTTCGGCAAAGCTTTGTGGACTGAAGGGCCTGTATTGTGTTGTAGGATTTGTATGTTTCTATAAGCTTTCTAATGTATTTGTATTTATTGTATATTCTTCTTATTATTATAATTGTGTTCTTAATCTTCTTATTTTTTTGTGATATTTGATCCAGTTTAACAATTATTTTGTTCTCTTTACATTTGTGTACAATAAGTGATATTAAACAATCTTTAATCATTAATCTTGAGATGCATTATTGTGTAGGGAAGTATATCATTATGGACTTTAGTAGCAGGAATAAAAGCACAGACTATTTTCTAAATGAGGACAAAATTCAGAACCCATTGGTGCAAAGGAACTTGGGAGTTCTCATGCAGGATTTCTTACAAGTTAACTTGCAGGTTGGTTCATTGGTAGGAAAGGCATACGCAGTGTTAGCATTTGAGAGAACTAGAATGAAAGAGCAAAGATGTAATTCTGAGGGTTTATAAGGTATTGGTTAGATAACACTTGGAATATTGTGAGCAGTTTTGAGCCCTTATATAAGAAATGATATGCAAACATTGGAACGGCTGCAAGGGAGGGTCATTGGAATAATCCCAGGAATTAAAGTATTAACATATCAGGAGTATTTGAAGGCTTTGGGCCTGTACTCACTGGAGTTTAGAAGAATAAGGGGAGGGGGTGATCTCATTGAAACCCCTAGAATATTGAAAGGCCTAGATAGAGTGCATGTGGAGAGGATGCTTCCTATAATGGCGGAATCTAGAATCGGAGGGCACTGATTCAGCATAGAGGAACATCCCTTGATGACAGATGAGAAGGAATTTCTTTAGCGAGAGAATGGTAAATCTGTGGAATTCTTTGCCACAGATGGCTGCGGAGGCCAAATCATTGGGTACATCTAAAATGGAGATTGATATGTTCTTGATTAGTAAGGGCATCAAAGGTTATGGGGAGAAGGCAGGTGAATGGGATTGAGAGGGATAATAAATCAACTGTGATAGAGTGGCAGTGCAGACTCAATGGGCTGAATATCCTAATTCTGTTCTAACAGCTTATGGTCATAGTAACTTTTCTCTGATTATGCCTATGTGTACTCATGAGCAAATACAGAAGCTGCATTTTTGTCATCGATGATAATTGCAGTAAAAATATGTTAGTTTCTTTCACTCTTTTAGGATGGAAGCCCACAAAGTTTTTTTTTAAACAATGTGTGAAGATAACATACGGTCTTGGAATCCAATCATTGCACAACCAGTAGACATTATTAGCATTAATTGTTTCATGCATAATTTTTAATGAAACAAAAATCAAAATTGATGCATAATCTAGGAAGATATAACTTAGACATAAGAACAGTAATATTGTCTCTGAAATTCCTCCATTATTGATGTTATTGATGACTGTTGTCAAATGCTAATCTGATAAAATGTGGTTCAGATCTAATTAATACATTTGAGAAATTATTTTACTAGTTAAATATGCTGTAAGAATGTATACAAAATAATAATAATAAGGTAACAGTAGTTCTCAAGAGAAGTAAAGCAGCTCCCAGTTTGCCTTATATTTCACTGTTTAGAGTAAACAATGCAGTTCTATTCTCTTAAAGAACTATAACCAGTTCTTACCTCATTTTGACCTTTGGGCTCCACCAACAATCGTGAGATAAGCATATCCTACCTTCAATAGTTCTTGACACTGTTTGCAATCCTACAATGAAAGTGAAATCCACAAAATCAATCCGGATAAGAAATGCTTTACTCAAAGGAAAACAATATTCATGCATTCCTTTAGTTGTTGCGAAAACCTTAGCAGCAACAAGTATGGTCTCATCTCCTCCTCTAACCCTTGTCACCACTCCAAACCTTGGTCCAAAAGTGGCATCAAACATCAAGTAGAAAAGTCTATTCTTTTCATATCTATGAACAAAACACATGACAAGTCACTACAGGAATTGGCCTTTCCCAAACAGTTAGCGACATTCACTACACCTGCAAATTATTACTGTTAGTTTCAAGTACAGTATATTTGCAGATTCTCAAAACTCCAATAAACTAAATATAAATTTCAATAAAATGTATTGAACTGATGGCAAAGTTCTTAGTATGTGACTCACCAGAGGCCCTTAACAGAGATGTGTTTGTCTCGGCCTTTTGTTGAAGGCCAATTGAAGGATTAATCTGGGACAGATAACCGTGGGATATGTGTGAATGTGCTGCCTGAATAGTTGCATCAGTAAGTGAGATGGGCCACTTGCGACACTCCCTTTCCCTACCCCATAGTCTTTCATTCCTCCCTGCAGTTGTAGTCACCAGAGTGCTGCCCTATGATGTGCATCCATTTTAAGGATCAATTCTAATTGCACATCCCTTTAATGTTCTTTCAAATCTCTTCATGACTGATTTTATATTTTTGGCAAGTGTCTGCTTGGTTAATATAGCACAAAATACACCAAGAAAGGTTAAAGTCTAAATTCTACACAGAGTAGCCGGGATATCTAGTTGAATTTATCATAAAGCAAGACTTCATAAGAAACAGGTCAATAATGTCAAACATTTCCCAATAAGAACAATATGACTGACAAATATCAAAAGAATCAGGTAGGTGAGAACAGAATCACAATCATTAGTGTTAATGAGTTCTTCATAGATTACTCTGTTTTTCCTAACAGTGCTGAATCCAAAAACCCAGTTGCTAATACTTCCCAAAATTGATAACAGTGTTTACAATCAGCGAGCATAAATATTTTTGTTTGCCTTTTATTGCCATTATGGCCTTCCATTGCTCGGGGTTGACCATGGATGTTGCATCCTAGCTGTCAAAGTCGAGATGCAAGCCAATACACAAGACAGGGCATTACCATTAAGTCACTCAATTTAAAGCATGAGAAGATAGAGCAAAATCCTGGTGATTTTATAAAGTTTTCTCTGAGGCATGAAGATTCTGCAAGCATGAGTTTCTCCACATAATGAAGAAATTGAGCCCTAAGAGTCATCCATCTGAACTTAGAAGGAAAAAACTATATAAACATTAAATATTTGGTTGGCTGTAAATCCAGAGGAACAAATAGAAGATGCTGGAGGAACTCAGCAGGTCAGGCAGAACCTATGGAGAGGAATGAATAGTTAATGTTTTGGGCGAGAACCTTAATCAGGAATGGCTCATATCAAAACTGTCCAAGAAAAGTGCTCCTAATTAGTTTTGTGCCTTTTGAGCCTGGATAGGACTGGTACTGGTAAATATTAAAGATCAAGTACATCTGAGTCATTTATATATTTTCGTAATGCTGCACACACAAACAAGGAAATCTCATCTCAACAAAGGATAGCAAATCAGTTGGTAACTGAAAACTAAGCATGGATCTAAAAGATAATTTCATGCTAGATGTTAAGCAAGGTGTGGAAAGGATGAATAAGGATGGTGTGATAGATGGCACGCATTTAGAACTTGAGAAGACCTTCAGGAAATCAGTTCCTGCTTAAAGTCTGAGCAAAAAAGAGTTAGGAACAAGTTACAGAATTAACAGCAAACTGACTGCAGAACAGAAAATAGGTAGGAGTTGTTAAGGAATATACTCCAATTGGTAAAAGTCAGTAAATGATGATCCACAAATATTTATTTATGTAAATTGTTCAGACTTTAGAATGAAAAAGTCAATCATCAAAATTTCTCAATAAGACACAATTGAGGTTTTAGTAAGTATTGTGCAATACTGTGCAAAATGCAAGACAATATCAACAGCTTTTAGGAATGTACCTGAAAAATGAGAAATGTTTTTCAGATGAATAATTGCAAATTGAGAATTTTTGTAGGGGAAATAAGCAGGATAACTGCTTGGTAGAAAATGGGAATCCACGTGAGGCTGCAGAAAAATAGGATCCAGGGGAGTACAGTCAAAAATCATTAGAAATAGCAATGCAGGTTAACACGATTTTTTCAAATGCCAACAAGGAACTCGGGTTCATATATGAAAGAATACATTTAAACGTAGATATAATGTATTATTTATAAAGGAACTGTGGATTCACATTGTGTGGATCTTGCTCAGTGCTGGTCTCTCTGTTATTAAAAAAGATAAAGAAGCTCCAGGGAATGTGGAACAAATATATGCATGAACGTTGCCAGAGCTGAGAAGTTACAACTCTTTAGTAAGACTGAATAGGCTGTTCGAGCGTTGTGCATAAGAACAAAAGGCTGTAAGTCTTTGGAAATGCATGTGGATCCATAACACAATGGGGTAAATGACTTCATTAAGTACTGGACTTTTGGAAAGTTGAACAATGGAATTATGAGGCTTACTGAGTTGCATAGAGTATTGTGCCATTGTTTTGACATTTCTTGTTATAGAATGGAGACTATAATGATTTTCCTACAACTGTTTACAAAATTGCTGGACAAATTAAAAAAAAACAGTTATTAGTTATATGTATTCTCACTTTCTTAGAGTAGAGAATTGTTTAGTTGAAGAACTCGAAGCATTACAGTTTCATAAACTCATACAGAACAGATAGAGCAATCTTGACCCTTCATATCCATGCCAGTCATTAAGTACCTATTTACACCAATCCTATTTACCAGTACTTGGCTCATTACCTTCTATGCCTTGGTGATACAAATGCTAAACTTCCAAAATGTTGCAAGGGTACCAACCTCTATCACCCACTCCAGTTTCCAACCACCACCTAAGTGCAGAAAAAAAATCTTCTTTGGATCTCATATAAACAACTCTTCCTCTAAGACTATGACCTGTAGTTTTAGATAGTTCTGCTATGAAGAAAAGCTTCCTACCAGCTACCCTGTCTGTGCTCATAATTCTGCATAGTTCTGTCAGGCTTCCTCAGCTTCTCTATTCCAAGGAAAATTACCATAATGTATGCAGTCTCTCCTCAGTATTGAAATGCTCCATTTGGGCAACATCCAGATGAGCTTCCTCTGCACCTGCAATCACATCTTTCTAACAGTATTTTTAATATTCTATTTGCCTGTTGATAAAAGCAAATATCCCATAAGCCATCCCTACCAACTTATCAATCTGTGTTCCCTACTTAATAGATCCTTGGAATTGTATACAGAGATTTCACTGTTCCTTAATGCTTCCTGAAGTTCTACCATTCTTTCTTTACGTTCAATGAAACAAGTTTCCTTTGTTTAAATTGCTGCAAAAAATTTGAAAAATTGCAATATTAAGACCAAAGATATCTCATCTATATATCTATTCAAAGATATTTGCTCATTGTAAATTAGCCAACTCTGGATCTTGACCTCAGCAGCTGACCAATCAATACATCTTCTGCTATGAGGGAAAATCAATAACTGCAGAGAAAAAATAATTCCAAGTTTAAACATGGACAAAGAAACACCTTTCAGCAAGTGTATGTAGACAAGTGTATGTTTAAAGAAAAATATATGACAATCTTCTGGTCCTTACTGGTGCTTATTTCAAGTGGTTGGAATTTAAACCCGAGGGAAATTCTACTGTCAAGGAATATGCATTAGACGAGGAAGGAACAATTTTTGGATGTCATAGTCTACAAAGGAAAATAGTTTCTGGCAACAAACAACAGTTTCGCTTGTGGCAATGTAATGATTTTGTGAGAAACAAAATGATATCAAGTACTTATCTGGGATCCAATGGACCAATTGAATGTTCTGTCAAAGATGCTTTAAAGAAGCAAGTACTCCAAGGATCCTCATCTATTAGCATGAACCATTGAAACATAGAACTGCTCCTCATCCAAATACTACAGGGTGTTTAAGCAAGAGCTTGAGTTTAGTACATACAAAAATCTGTCAGAATAAAATGTATTTCATGTTAGGTTCTGCAGAAGGAAGTTTCATGACTAAAAATATGTCCAAGTTTACAAAAGGGAAATCAGGACAGTAGTTATTGCTTGTATTTGAAAGTCATTAATATTGTTGAAAAATTATCAGGTGTGGCACAGGTTTCAGAGAAAATATGTACTTCACTAGCTTGAGATATAATCATATTTAAATGTTACCTCAGATTGTGTCCACCAGAAACAGATTCCACGACAACAAAATCATCAAAGTCCTCCCAAATGTTAACACCTGATGCACCACTTTTCAAACTATAAAAGGCAAAGTACCCCAAAAGAATGAGACGGCCAAACACAGTTGTTTTGAGAGATTCAGAAATAAGATTGTTTTTACTGACAGCTAAATTGGAGGTGAAGAGGAGATGATACTGCAAGATCAATTATATTTCATGAGTCTATCGAAGAGATAAAACTAAATCTATGGTTAATTTGGAAAGCAAAACATGATTTCTTTTTGCAAGTTTGGTGTTGAGCAGTGACCTAGCTCCACAATATCTGAATAGACATAGTTAGTTACGTCTTTCCAGGAACTGGAAGGGTCCACATTTATGTAGTTCAAGTACTCAGTCTTAGTAGGTAACCCAGTAGTTCTACATACATACTATAGCCGTCAGTGGTTCCAATGGCAATTCCAAGCTATGCAATTAGGAGACAGACTGGAAGATAAGTTATTTTTTAAATTGCTTTACTTTTGTACAATGTTGTAACTATATCAAACTAATAGTTTTGTTTTATTCAATATTTTTACTCTTTTAATAAGTTACTTCAGTGTTGGTTTTTAAATATCAATGAATTTTGGAGACATTTAAGCACAAATACACTATTGCCATCTCAGAATTATGTGAATTATGCCAGGAATTAATTCAAACAAGAACCAGTCTTCTGTCCTTAATGTAAATTGCAAGTTTGAAGTTAAAATGACAATTTCGCAAATTATCAGTACAGTCTTTAGACTTCAGGCCCACGGTAGGAGCTTGGCTACTCTGGAGATATTGCTGCTAAATGATGTGACCATGAGACATTCTGGTCTACATCTGCCAGACATAAGACCATAAGACATAGGAGCAGAATTAGGCCATTTGGTCCATCGAGTCTGATCCTCCATTCAATCATGGCTGATCCTATTTTTCCCCTCCTCTACCCCATTTCCCAACCTTCTCCCTGTAACTTTTGATACTATGTCCAATCAAGAACCTGTCAATATCCACCTTAAATACATCCAATGACTCGGCCTCCATAGTTGCATGTGGCAACAAATTCCATAAATGCACCACTCTCTTGCTAAAGAAATTTCTCCACATCTCTGTTTTTAATTGATGCCTGTCTATCTTAAGGCTCTTGTCCTAGATTCTCCCACCATGGGAAACATCCTTTCCACATCTACTCTGTCTAGGCCTTTCATTATTCAAAAGATTTCAAAGAGATGCCCACTCATCCTTCTAAATTCCATTGAGTACAGACCCAGAGCCATCAACATTCCTCATATGCTAACCCTTTCATTGCTGGAATCATACTTGTGAATTTCCTCTGGACCTTCTCCAATGCCAGCACATCTCTTCTAAGATAAGGAGCCCAAAACTGTTCACAATTCTCAAAGTGAGGTCTCACCAGTGCCTTATAAAGCCTCAGCATCACATCCTTGCTCTTGTATTCTAGACCTCTTGAAATGAATGCTAACATTATATTTGCCTTCCTCACCACCATCTCAACCTACAAGTTAATCTCTAGGGTGTTCTGCACAAGGACTTCCAAGACCCTTTGCACCTCTGATTTTTGGATTTTCTCCCCTTTTAAAAAAATAGTCAGTACATTTATTTCTACTAACAAAGTGCAGGACCATGCATTTTCAGATATTATATTTCATTTGCCACTTTCTTGCCCATTTTCCTAATCTGTCTAAGTTCTTCTGCATCCTACCTGATTCCTCCACATATCGTGCCCCGTCACCAACCTTTGTATCATCTGCAAACTTGGCAACAAAGCCATCTATTCCATCATCTAAATCATTTATATACATCATAAAATTTGTTCAAAAAGCAACCCCTACCAAACACCGCTAGTCACTGGCAGACAACAAAACAAGGATTCTTTTATTCCCACTCACTGCCTTCTTCCAATGAGCCAATGCTCTAAACATCTTAGTAACTTTCCTATAATACCATAGGCTCTTAACTTGCTAAGCAGCCTTATGTGTGGCATATTGTCAAAGGGCTTCTGGAAGTCCAAATATACAACATCCACTACATCCCCTTTATCTATCCTACTTGTAATCTCCTCAAAGAATTCTAACAGCTTTGTCTGGCAGGGCTTTCCCTTAAGGAAACCATGCTGACTTTGTCCTATCTTGTCCTGTGTCACCAAGTCCTCCATTACCTCAGCCTTAGCAATTGCCTCTAACATCTCCCCAACCACTGAGGTCAGGCTAACTGGTCTATAATTTCCTTTCTGCTGCCTGCCTCCTTTCTTATAGAGTGGAGTAACATTTGCAATTTTCCAGTCCTCTGGCACCATTCCAGAGTCCAAAGTTTTTTGAAAGATCATTTCTAAAGCTGCCACAATCTCTAATGTTCTGGGGGAAATGAGGAAGGTGCAGGACATGTGTATACCAAAAATGAAGAAATATTCAAATGGCAAGATAATACAACCGTGGCTGACAAGGGAAGTCACTGTGTGCATACATTTATACAGATTTACACTTACACTGTGTGCATACATTTACACTTCCCTTGTCAGCCACGGTTGTATTATCTTGCCATTTGAATATTTCTTCAATTTTGGTATACACATGTCCTGCAGCTTCCTCATTTTCCCCAGAAACGCACACCATTGCTGCTCTGCTGACATCCCTGCCAGCAGCTCCTTCCAATTTACTTTGGCCAACTCCTCTCCCATACCACTGTAATTTCTCTTACTCCACTGAAATACTGCTTCATCAGACTTTACTTTCACTCTATCAAATTTCAAGTTAAACTCAAATATATTGTGATCACTAGTTCCTAATGGTTCTTTTACTTTAACCTCCTTAATCACTTCTGGTTCATTACATAACACCCAGTTCAGTATAGCTGAACTCCTGGTAGGCTCTAAAAAGCCATCCCTTAGGTATTTAACAAACTCACTCTCTTGAGATCCATTACTAACCTGATTTTCCTAATCGAACTGCATGTTAGAATCTCCCATGGATGTCATAACATTGCCCTTTTGTCACGCCTTTTCTATTTCTTGTTTTAATCTATGGTCCATCTCCCAGCCACTGTTGGGAGGCCTGTACATAATTGCCATCAACGTCCTTTTACCCTTGTAGTTTCTTAACTCAACCCACAAGGATTCAACATCTTCCAATCCAATGTCACATCTTTCTACTGATTTGATGCCATTCTTTACCAGCAGAGCCACACCACCCCCTCTGCCTACCTTCCTCTCCCTCTGATATAATGTGTAACCTTGGACATTCAGCTCCCAACTACAACAATTCCTTCAGCCACGAGTCAGTGATGGCCACAGCATCATACCTGGCAACCTGTAATAGTGCAACAAGGTCATCCACTTTATTTCTTATACAACGCGCATTGAGATACAACACCTTGAGTACTGTATTTGCTACCCTTATTGATTTTGCATCCCTAATGTACTGATACTCACACTCTGGGCTGTGACTATTTCCCTTCACCTGCCTGCCCTTTCTGACAGTCTGACTGCACGCTATCTTTATTTTTTTACCTTTCATCCTGTCCCGAGTCCCATAACTTCAGTTCCTATTCCCCTGCCAAGTTAGTTTAAGCCCTCCCCAACAGCTCTAACAAACCTGCCCGCGAGAATATTGGTCGTGCTCGGGTTCAGGTGCAACCCATCACTTTTGAACAAGTCATACCTCCGCCAGAGGAGATCCCAATGGTCCAAGAATCTGAGGCCCTGCCCCTGCACCAGCTGCTCAACCACACATTTATCTGCCAAATCATCCTGTTCCTACACAGGCATCAATCCAGAAATTACTACCCTAGAGGTTCTGCTTCTCAGCTTTACACCTAGCTCTCTAAAATCTCTTTTCAGGACCACTTTGCTTTTCCTTCCTATTTTATTGGTACCAATTTGTACCAAGACATCTGGCTGCTCTCCCTCCCACTCCAGAAAGACAATGGGTGTCTGTTAATTGGCCAACAACAAACTAAACTACACAAATATTGTTAATTCACACCACTATAACCAGATTCAAGGAACCTTCCAGACGAGACTGATGCTTTCATTAAACGTGGTCAAAGTCAGATTTGCTCTGCCAACAGCTAGGATTTCAGTGTCCTCAGAAATTCAGTGCTCGCAACATTAGTTTTCCATCTGGTTCTCTATCCTCACAATCTTTTAGTTCATTCAAATTAATTACTTTATCCCAGAAAAAGTGTTTGATCATTCAGAGGTGTCACCCGTTATAAATATATAACTCAATAAAAGCGTTGTCAAATGCGGAAGTGAACAATGTAGTTGCAGCTATTGAAATTTCAGTGAATCACCTGCTGTTAACTTTGTTCTTAGGAGTATAAAAACAATGCATTTGAGTTTGAAAGACTCTATTGAGAAGGTCTCAAGGAAAATACCTGCTTGTCATGATGAATAAAGACCATTTATATCAACCAGTTTCAACATTTCTCCAATGATTCAGTCACAGCAGGCTTAGTATGATATGGCTCATTGTTTCAAATGAAAATTGGGGGAGTTTACACCTGCTTCCTCTCACCAACCAACCTATATCAAGACTCAGAAAGACGTATTTAAAAATCATAATGGTGATGCAGAGGTTAAATTATGCAACTAATAATCTTGGGACCTGGACTAAAAATATGGAGTTTCAGGTTCAACTCACACAGCTGCTGCTGAGGAATTCAAATTTTCTTAATAACATGGAATTGAAAATAAACTAGTGATTAATAATAGTGACCAAACTACTACCAGATAATCCTCTTCAGATTTGATCTGGCACATAACATACTTTAGACCCACTAATGTAGCTGATGCTTTAATGCACTGGCAAGCCATTCCATTTAAAAAAAACAGTTTGTCGTTTTCTTTGCAAGGAAAATTAGGAACAGACAATAATGGCTGCAGCTGCTGGTGATGTTCAGCACAGATTTTTACTTAATTTCTGAAATGGTTTCAGTTGATCAATTTGGAAAAGATATTTACACATTCATATGAGTACAAAACTAGAAACCAGACATATATAATTGTCACAAACAAATGCAGTAGGGAACTTAACAGGTTAGACGATGGATCCTGCAAATAAAGCAAATAACATGAATGCATTTACAGGAAGGTTGGTAAGAACACAGGAGCAAATAAATGAAAACAGTTGTTACTTGTGGGGTTCTTACAGTCTGTCTTGAGGAGATGGTAGCGGAAGGGTGAGCAGCTTTAATTTCCTGGGTGTCAGCAGCTCGGAGGATCTGTCCGGGGCCATGCTGTCTTCTCAATACTACCATCAGGAAGAATGTACAAGAACTCTGGACCCACAGCTCCAGGTTCAGGAACAATTATTACCTGTCAACCATCAGCCTCTTGAACCAAAGTGAATAAATTCACTCATCTTTGCTCATTGTTCACTGAAATGTTCTCACAACCTATTGGCTTACTTTCAAGGACACTTCACCTCATGTTCTTGATATTTATTGTTTATTTGTGGTATTTTACATCTTTTGTATTTGCACAATATGCTGTCTTTTGCACTGTGGCTGTTTTATTTCTTCTTGTTGGGTGCTGTCTTTTATTGGTTCTATTGTGTGTTTTTTTAGATTTACTGTGTATGCCTGCAAGAAAATGATTCTCGGTGGTGTATAGTGACATATATTTACTTTTATAATAAACTCACGTGTTTGCATCATTGTGAATAAACATTTCATCGATTGTTTTATTGTTATATAAACTAAATCTCAATCCTTTCTCAGCCAAGAAGATAAAAATCCTGTATGATCACCATCATCAGCACAAGTCAGACATTCTTAGAAGCACCTCAAAAGGGGCAGTTAGCATTCCTTCACTGCTAATGTTTTTTTACAGTTCTTTGACGGACCATTAGCTCTAGGCATGTCAGATGCTTACATGCATAACATAACGTCAGAGCTTGCACCTTAAGTCATGCAGAAGACTTCCTTATATTGGATGATGCGGGACTGCAAAACAGTTAGTAGGTTATCCCTTGTGAGTTCATGTACTGTTCTATACAAAGGATGGATATTTATCGCTTCATAGCCCAAGTAACAGTGTGTTCCTGTAATGTCTTCTACTAAGACCATTGCAGTTGTCAGGGGTGAACAGAGTCCACAAGAACTGCTCTCTCCCATTGCTGCGACTGCCAAAATTGGATTCACTCCGCTCCCTCTGCCACAACTGAGGCAGTGGTGCAGCAGCAGCTTAAAGTGACTTTCCTTCCATTCAGTGGACCCTCAATAACCAAGTGGAGGTACTGATGAGTACCCCTTTATATGAGCAGTTGCTCTGTTATCAGCAGGGTTCCCTGTGTATGTGGTGCCGGAATTAGTTGGTTAAAGTGGCCAATAGAATTCCAAGCATTTGCTTCAAAGAAGTCAGAGGTTAGCGCAAAGAAGTAGGATCCCCAGTTTATTATTACCATACCTAGCCAGGGATAATAAACAGACCAAGGGACTTAACTAGAAACTTCCTTATCTCCTTGCTTCAGTTCCATGCTGAACAGTGCATTTCAATTGAGCAACTAAGAAAGCAATTTCAGCACCTTTTCAAATCAAACATTGGAAATAATGTAGTGAGAGCTGTATTTTTACAGACCTAAAATCCATCAGGGATTGAATTTCTGAGATTGTTAATAAGGCTTGCCAGTTATAAGATTTACTTGCGATTCATTTTTAGCAGGAAGAATCTCATATAAACAGATGGGTTAAGGGTTAATTGTACAATCTCATGCTTCCAGTGGGGAGCCACACACAAGAGAATGTGAATCAAGAGGAAAGGCTTGCATTTCCCGACAAGAAGGTATGCAAAATTGAAGGTGAGCGGAAATGTGGCCCTTTCAAAGGTGGCCAATCACAGCTTGGCTCAAGTGCATGGCTAAAGGATTGGTCATCTTTGCATTCAAAACTTCTACATGTGTACCATGGAGAGCATTCTGACAGGCTGCATCATATTCTGGTATGGGGGAGGGGGGTGGGTTACTGCACAAGACCAAAGAAGCTACAGAAAGTTGTAGAATTAGAAAACTAGCCAGCTTCATCTTCTGTACTAGCCTCATTGGTACACTATCAAAGACACTTACAAGGAGTGGTGCCTCAGAAAGGCAACATCCATTATTAAAGATTCCCCCCCCCCCCATACCCAGGACATGCCCTCTTCTCATTGTTACCATAAGAAAGGAGGTACAGAAGACTGAAGGCACACACTCAACAATTCAGGAACAGCTTCTTCCCCTCTGCCATCTGATTCCTAAATGGACATTGAACCCATGAACCCTACCTCACTTTTTTAAAATATATATTCCTTCTGATTTTGCACTATTTTTAATCTATTTAATATACGTGTACATACTTACTATAATTAATTTATTTATTTGGCATGGAGAGGAGTAAATAAAAGTACAGAAGGGACAAGCGGTGCGGCCACT
The DNA here is from genome assembly GCF_030144855.1 of Hypanus sabinus. Lineage (NCBI taxonomy): Eukaryota > Metazoa > Chordata > Chondrichthyes > Myliobatiformes > Dasyatidae > Hypanus > Hypanus sabinus. The sequence goes on along the minus strand of NC_082719.1, from coordinate 39,305,623 downwards.
GCTGGGAGTGGGCTAGTAGTGAGAGTGGAATGTCAGGCCTCAGCTCAGAGGAAGTGTTCACTCTGGGTAAGTTTCACTTCAGTTCAAAGTCTCCCAGGAAGTGTATCCAGCTGCAGCTCCTTGAAAACTGTGTTAGAAATATGGAGCAGCAGTTGATGACCTTCGGCTTGTATGTGTCAGCGAGGAGACCTTGGATCGGACTTACAGGGAAGTAGGCACCCCTAAGTTGCAGGAGGCAGGTAGCTGGGAGACTATCAGGAGAAAGAATGGAAACATGAATAGGCAGTTAGCACAGAGCACCCTTGTGGCCATCTTCCTCAAAATTAAACATACCATTTTGGATACTGTTGGGGAGGATGACCTCCCAGGGGAAAGCCATGGCGACCAGGTGACTGGAACTGACCACAGGTATTGGTGCAGAAGGGAAAGAAGGAGAAAAAGGGAGTGGTAGAGGTAGGGGACTCAATAGTCGGAGGAACAGACAGAAGATATTGTAGATGTGAATGGGACATCCAGATAGTATGTTGCCATCCAATCAAGCATGTCTCAGATTACGACCAAAGCATTTTGGAGGGGGAGGGAGAGCAGCCAGTTGTCCTGATACACAGTGGTACCAATAACATAGAAAAGAATATAGTGAGGGGTTTAGTGATAGCTTTTTAGAGCAGTTGGTCATAGATCCTACTTGGGGATCGGCTATACTGGATTGGGTATTATGTAATGAACTGGAGGCAAGGTAAAGAAACCCTTGGGGACCAGTGATTGCAATATTATTGAGTTCAACTTTAAAATTGATAGGGAGAAAGCAAAGTCTGACAGAGCAGTATTTCATTGGAGAAAGGGAAATTACAGTGATATGAGAGAGGAGTTGACCAAAGTAAATTGGAAGGAGCTGCTGACAGCAGAACAACAAAGGCTTGAGTCTCTGGGAAAAATGAGGAAGGTGCAGCTTAGATGTATTCCAAAAATGAAGAAATATGCATGGTAAATAGAACAACCGTGGCTGACCAGGGAAGTCAAAGCGAATATAAAAGCAAAAGAGATCACATACAGCAAAGCAAACATTAGCAGAAAGATAGAGGATTTGGAAGCTTTAAAAAGCCTGCAGAAAGCAACTAAAAGAATCAGCTTGGAAGAGATGAAATATGAAAAGTGGTGAGCAAACAACATCAAGGTGGATAGAAAAAGCTTTTCAAGCATATAAAAAATAAAAGAGAGATGAGAGTGGATATAAGACCACGAGAAAATGAGGCCAGAGAAAGATTAATGGAGGGCAAGGAGATAGCAGATGAACTAAATGAGTATTTGGCATCAATCTTCACTGTAAAAGACACTAGCAGAGCTTGAGGTGTTGAAGGGTGTGAAGAAAGAGAAGTGAATGCAATTACTATTACAAGACAGGAGGTACTCAAAAAGCTGAAAGACTTAAAGGTGTATAAGTCACCCAGACCAGAACTGTGCCCAAGGTTTCTGAAAGACATTGCAATCAAGATAATGGAGGCTTTAATAATGATTTCTCAAGAATCATTGGATTCCGGCATGGTTCTGGAGGAGTGGAAAATGACAAATGTCACTTCACTCTTTAAGAATGGAGGGAGGCTGCAGAAAGCAAATTATAGACCAGTTAGCCTGACCTCACTGGTTGGGAAGATGTTGGAGTCAATTCCCAAGGTATGGAGTGCTTGGTGACACAGGACAAGATAGGACTAAGTTACCATATTTTTCTGAAGGGAAAAACTTGCCTTAGACACCTGTTGGAATTCATTGAGGAGATTACAAGTAGGATAGTTAAAAGAGATGTAGGCAGTGTTGTATATTTAGATTTTCAAAAGTCCCTTGAAAAGATTCCAATCATGAGGTTGCTTACCAAGTTAAGAGCCCATGGCATTACAGGAATGTGACTGGCATGGTTAGAGCATTGGCTGATTGGTATGGGATGACTAGTGGGCATAAAAGGATTCTTTTCTAGTTGGCTGCCTGTGTCTGGTGAAGTTCTGTAGGGGTAGGTGCTGGGACACTTCTTTTTATGCTGCATAATAATGATTTAGAAGATGGAATAGATGGCTTTGTTGCCAAGTTTTCAGATGACACAACAATTAGTGGAGGGTCTGGCAGTGTTGAGGAAACAGGAACGCTGCAGAAGAACTTAGACAGATTAAGAGAATGGACAAGTAAGTGGCAAATGAAATACAATGTTGGAAAATGTATGGTCATGCACTGTGGTAGAAGAAATAAATGTGCAGACTATTTTCTGAATAGGGAGAAAATTCAAAAAATCTGACATGCAAAGGGACTTGGGAGTCCTTGTGCAGGACACCCTAAATGTTAACTTGCAGGTTCGATCCAGTGGTAAGGAAGGCAAATGTAATGTTAACTTTTATTTCAAGGGGTCTAGAATATCAGAGCAGGGATGTGATTATGAAGCTTTATAAGCACTGGTGAAGCATTACCTTGAGTATTGTGAACAGTTTTGGGCTCCTCATCTAAGAAAAGATATGCTGGCATTGGAGAGAGTTCAGAGGAGGTTCACAAGGATGATTCAAGGAATGAAATGGTTATTGTATAAGGAATATTTGATGGCTCTGGGCCTTTACTTGCTGTAATTTATAAGGATGGGAGGAATCTCATTGTAGCCTTTCGAATGTTGAAAGGCTTAGACAGAGTAGATGTGGGAGGGATGCCTCCCTTGGTGGGGGAGTCTAGAACAAGAAGGCACAGCCTCGGGATGGAGGGGCATCCATTTAAAAAAGAGATGCCAGAGGCTGGTGAATTTGTGGAAGTTTTTACCACAGGCATCTGTGGAGGCCTGATCTTTGCGTGTATTTAAGGGGGAGATTGATAGGTTCTTGATTGGCCATGGCATCATAGGTTATGGGGAGATTGCAGGGGTATTGGGCTGAGTAGGGGAAATAAGGCTCAGCCATTTGGTGGTTGGACCAAATGGCCTACTACTGCTCCTATGTCTTATGGTCTCATTTTCTTTGTTATTCTTTCTATATTAGCATGTATTGCAATGTACTGTACTGCTAAGTTAACAAATTTCTCAACAATGCCAGTGATAATATACCTGGTTCTGATTCTGAATCTGATTCTGATTCTCAAGGGAAGTCAATTAATCATCCTCACATTCTTGAAGATAAACAGTAACTTATGAAGCAAGCAGATGAGTGAAGAAAATAATTCAAATAAAATGGTAATGAAACATATATGTTGTACTTGCTCCATCAACGACACTAAAAATGCATATTCCATTTCTATAAATGAAGACATTTCTGTGTACAGGTATGGGATGTAATAGATAACTAATAAAAGAGTTTGCAATTTCACTGGTGCAATTTATTTCCCCTAATAGAAATGAAAACTATTATTTTACATAGGGCATTACCAGTATGAAGGCTCCAGTGCACAAGATCACATGAGGCCACATATGGCTGTAGATTCAGCCAGCTCCATCACATTCACAGGTCTCCATCATAAAGGATATTCAGCACCAGGAATATGCCCTTTGTAGTCAGATTTCTGAATGGTTCATGAACCCATGAACACTACCTCACTATTCCTCTTTTGCCCTGTCTATATGTATGTATACATATATCTAGTAGATTAAAAATTGTGCAAAAAAACATAAATAATATATATTAAAGAAGTGAGGTAGTTCAATGTCCATTTAGGAATCAGATGGCAGGGAGGAAGAAGCTGTTGCTGAATTGCTGAGTGTGTGCCTTCAGGCTTCTGTACCTCCTACCTGATGGTAACAGTGAGAAAAAGGAATGCCCTGGGTGCTAGAGGTCTTTAATAATGGATGCTGCCTTTCTGAGACATCACTCTTTGAAGATGTCCTGGGTACTTTGTAAGCTAGTGCCCAAGATGGAGCTGAGTAGATTTACAACCCTTTGCAGCTTCTTTCAGTCCTGCGTAGTAGCCTGCCCCTGCAAATCCCCCCCCCCACCCCACCAGAAGTGCACCAGTGTCGGAAGGAAGTCGAGGATCCAATTGCACAGGGAAGTACAGAAGCCCAGGCTCTGTAACTTCTCAATCAGGATTGTGGGAATGATGGTGTTAAATGCTGAGCTATGGTTGATGAACAACATCCTCACATAGGTGTTTGTGTTGTCCAGGTGGTCTAAAGCCATGTAAAGAGCCATTGAGTTTGCATCTGCCATTGACATATTGTGGCGATAGGGAAATTGCAATGGGTCCAGGTCCTTGCTATGGTAGGAGTTCAGTCTAGTCATGACCAACCTCTCAAAGCATTTCATCACTATGAATGTGAGTGCTACCATGTGATAGTCATTAAGGCAGCTCACATTATTCTTCTTAGGCACTGGTATAATTGTTGCCTTTTTGAAGCAAGTGGTAACTCCGCCCATAGCAGTGAGAAGTTGAAAATGTTACCACAGGCAATGTTCTCCAGATGGTCCATGGAACTGTTTCTTTCAATTCTATTACATCTTGTTTTTCTTTAAAATGTGGTTCAGGTTCTGTTGGAGCTTGTATCTGCAGTTTGATGGTGTATTTTCAGGCCAACCGAGTGATCTGGCACTTTGCTGTCTCCGAGAACATTCTGGGAGGTGAGGCCAAGAAGCTTAGAGACGAGGCACGAGTCCATCATCGATTCTGTTTCTCGTTAATCTCACAGATTGAAGACTGAAATCATCAAGGCAAGAATGGAAGGCAAGTGAGAGTTTAGTGCTGTTTACCAGCCCCTCGCCTGTTGCTGCCAAAGCAGGTGTCTCTGTGTGGCGGTCTCTGTCTTTCTCTTGTTCACTGCTCCCAAGGAAGGCCTCTGTATTTGAGTGGTCTCTCTCTCCCTCATTGCTGTCAGAGGATCGCACCAAAGTTCTGGGTCTACAGTTTGTGGACAGGTCTGTAGTTCCTAGTCACTCCTTTCTCTGTTGCTCTTTTGGTATTTTGGATGAATTTGAATCAGGAGGCCAGGCAGGTAATGAACACTGAGCTAGACTGCATATAGGTTCCTGGGACTTCTTTGTTTCGTGAAGGTTCTTGGAGTAGGCAAATCTCAGAGTTATATAATGTCTACATACTTTGATAATAAATGTAGTTTGAATCCTCTGAATATCTCAAGTGTACTTTAAAACATCAAAATATACAGTGAAATGTGTCATTTGTGTCAAATCAAATCACCGAGGATTGTGCTGGGCAGCCTGCAAGTGTTATCATGCTTCCAGCACCAACAGGCATGCCCACAACTCACTAACCTGGACCACATCTTTGGAATGTGGAATGAAACTGGAACGCCCCAAGGAAACCCTTGTGATCATGGGAAGAAAGTACAAGCTCCTTACAGGCAGCAATGGGAATTGAGCCCAGATCGGTGATCGCAGGGGCAGTAAAGTGAGGCAATAACTATTATGTAGATGTGCCATCTATCATCCAACTATATTAATTTGTCCATTTACTTATTGATTGATTTTTTAAAAACAGATAGCTTTTTTTATGTCTTGAACTGTACAGCCACCTCAAAATGACAAATTTCATGACATATGTCAGTGATAAATTTATTATGATTCTGATTCTTACTTCCAGTAAGAATATTGGTACACATTGGAACATAGTACTAATGTTGAGCATTGACCTGCATATTGCCATCATTCCCTCAACATGATCTTCATACAAATGTACCAACTGTTGAAGCTGATTGTAAGGTGTACAAATTATTCTTGCTTCCATTTTCAGTGAGATCACATAGAAAAGAAAAACAACTGACATTTCTAATATTTGTTCCTTTTACAAGTTATAGTTTTATTTGAAAATGGAAGCAAGTTATTTTTTTAATGCAGGAACATGGTCTGACAGATTTTTTTGTTGTTAATTCATTGCAGCTGCTTCGTAACCTGAGGGGTTACAAGAAGTCCAGACATCACACTTTAATTGCATTTTTCCTTGTTTCTATCTCATTCCATGAACTAACTTTAGACAATTACATCTGGTTTTGTTTTTTTTCTTTCCAGCCATAAAGGTAATTAAGAAGATGAGAATCCACTTGAAAGGAAAGTATTTCTGAAAGATCAAAGAGATAGAAAGACATAAAGTGCAACCATTATACCAAAATAGTCTGGAAGACTCTAATTCCACTGATGATCTGCTCATAATATCAAAACACACATTTTACACAAATTGGCAGGCAGATCCAGCTACTGCATTTTTAGTAAGATTATTGCTGGTCTACAATTTCATATTTGAATACTAAAAACCAATCTGACGATGAGGCTAATATAACAGGGATGGATATGTTCGTAATATGTTAGCAAACTGCAGACAGCAATCAGCCGCATCTGCACCAACATCTCCTCCATTTCCCATACATCCATGCTCACTCCATCTTCCCGCTGCCTTAATAGTGATAGAGTCCCTCTTGTCCTTACCTCCCACCCCATCAACCTCTGTATACAACACATAATCCTCCACAACATCTGTCATCTCCAAAGAAATCCACCACTAAGCATATCTTTAGCTCCCCCCCTCCACTTTCCGCAGGGATTGCTCCCTCCGCAATTCCCTTGTCCACTCATCCCTCCCCACTAATCCCCATCCCTGCAAGTGGCCTTAGTGCTACACCTGCCCATACACCTCCTCCCTCAACTCCATTCAGGGCTCCACAGTCCTTCCAGGTGAGGCCAAACTTCACCTGTGAAACCGCTGTTGTGTCTAGTGCTCCTGATGTAGACTCCACTATCCTGTGTAATTTAAAGGTCTGCTTCATCGAGCACCTCTGCACAAGCTGGAATTCCCAGTAGTCAAGCATTTTAATTCCCATTTCCATTCCCCTTCTGACATTTCAATCTATGGCCACCTCTTGTATCAAGATGAGGCCACCTTCAGGATGGAGGACAACACCTTATATTCCATCTGATGGCATCAATTTCACCTTCCAGTAAACAAACTCCCCTACCATCCTCCCCAGCTTCCTGTACTCCCCACTTTGTCCTTTAACTTCATACCTACCTATCATCCTCCCCCCACCCCTCCTCCTTCTCTTCCTCCTTTAGTCCACTCTCCTGTCCTAGAATTTTCTTTCATCTCCAGCCCGTGATCTTTCCCACCACCTGGCTTCACCTATCACCTTCCAGCTAGCCTCCTTCCCCTCCCCCTACCTTTTTATTCTGGCATCTTTCCCTTTCCTTCTTTGTCCTGAAAAGTCGACTGTTTAAACTTTTCCATGGATGCTGCCTGATCTGCTGAGTTCCTCCAGCATTTTGTGTGTGCTGTTTTGGATTTCCAGCATCTGCAGAATTTCTCATGTTTGAAAAGGTAGTCTATTGGCTGAATCCATCAATCTTTCACCCGCAATAATATATCTAAAGGAATTAATTTTAAAACATTTTACAGTTGTCTTGCCTTTAGTAAGGTTGGTTTTATAGTTATTAATTCTGGTGGTATGGGAGTTTAGATATTATAGGAGTTGTAAAGTCAGGAAGAGATGGAGCTAGCTTTCACTTCTCCCTTTGCAGAATATATGGTAGAGCCTTAAAGAGTACTTGTCATAAAAAGAGCTTCATTTTAATATCAGAATCTATTCCATAGGGATGCATATAAGTGCACGTTATATTTTCTTAGTCTAACTGTCTGAGTTTACCCAAATAAAATGTGTGATGGAGATAAACGCACTCTGACAGCCATTTTTAAAAGGGATCTGCACCATTTAAACAGGAACTGGACAAATGGCACTTGGCGCGTATCCATACATTTTATTTTCAATATTCTTACATAGAATAGAGATTTATATATTGTTGGTGCAAACTTTACACTATTTTATTCTGAATTTATAGTCCCCTTGTAAAAGCAGCACTCCAGAAATTCTCCTATGTTTGTGCATTCTAATCTGAATGACTTTTTTTGAAACAAGATCTTAAGTCTTTGAGTTTCAGTAACCACCCCTATTATTTTGAAAATAACTTCTAATTAAAGTCATCCTTGTATTGTTTGAAAGAGTAAAAAGAAGGTTAAAGAAGGAATGGTCTTTTCCATTATCCTTCTGAAGCTGCTATCTGATCTCCATAACCACTAGTTATCTGAGGACACAAACATCACTGGAATGAATCAAACTAGCTGTGGCAGGTGGAGTTCAAATGAAACGTCTGTGCATGACCGTTCCCAGGTAATGGAGTCCAATAGCAGGCGTTGGCTGTGCTAGACTTTCCAAGCATTAAGCTGAGGACTCTGCCTTTCTAAAGCTGTGCCAACTAAATCTGTAACAGGATCAGTGTCCTTATTCATCGAGCTTTGGTGATTAAGAAGTATATTTTACTTATTTAATTATAGTTAATTTGAATGTAATTAATATGCTTAAATATACTTTCAACTTCTTTATTTAAAAATTAATTGGTTTACTTATTTTAAAACTTGTCGCAATGTCTTTGCAGCATTAATAGGATTCAGGTCCAAACCCCTACTTTGCCTTCTGTTAAAAACTATTGTAACATCTATGAGCTGCATAATGGTCCTGCTTTCAAAGGTAACTGTCAGAAACAGAGTTACCAACAAAATATTGTTTTCAAAAGGGAGGTAAGCACTGAGTAACTGCAGTACTGAGTAGAGACATGCATCAAATGCTTGGTGACAGTGGTTAGGATAATGCTTTATAGTACAGGTGACCGGGGTTCAATTCCTGCCGCTGCCTGTAAGGAGTTTGTACTTTCTCCCTGTGCCCTGGAGGGCTATCTCCAGGTGCTCCAGTTTCCTCACACAGTCCAAAGACATACCAGTTGGTAGGCCAATTGGACATTATAAATTGGCCAGATATTAAACCGGGGGTTTCCTGGGCAGCTGGCTTGAAGGGCCAGACGGGCCTAGTCCACGCTTTATTGCAATAAATAAATCAATCTTTCCCCTTTAAGAAAAAGATAAATCCCTGTCAAACATTAACTATTCATGTATTAAACAATCAGTTAACTGTAACATGTATGATAATATACAATTTAGTAATTATTCACAGAAGAAAATATACCCATTTTTTAAACATTTGACCAGTTAGAAATTCACAGATTCATGTCTATGATTTTTCATCATAAACTGTACATGATACCCTGAAATATCTGCTCCACTAATTATCTTCCCAATTATGAACTTCCAACAACCGCTCCAATAGTGAAAATTACATCTTGAATTGGAGTATTATTGGATGCCACAAATTCATTTACAACAATTTTGAGTTTATTTTTTAAGGATTTTTTTTTATTTTTGCCTGTGTGCTGTTATCACACTACAACCTGAAATTGAATCTGACTTCTTACAGACAGTGGATGCTTTGATTTTCCTCTCTCCTTGTTTTCTGATATATCTTTTGATGTCACAAAATAATATTGTTTTCCAGTTCCCGTCACCAAAGGGTTAATCCCTGCCATGATTTTTTTTCAATTTGTTATGTTGTACAGTGGCTACATTTCATAAGCCAGTGATATGTAAGTCCATACCTGCCTTGACATCTTCCTGGCTCCTTGTTGTTTCTATATTGCAATGCAGTCCTCTCTTAAACTCATCTCAACTATATTTAATGAAATTCAACTTAATCTATAGTTGATTGAAGTGCTCCAACAACCATCTATATAATAATGGACTTGTAGACATGAGCACTTCTCAGGAACTCAAGATGCCCGAGTTCCACCAACATTATCTGTGCCCAGTTCAATTAAATTGGCCCTGCTGGTGTTGCATGCTAAGCATTTTGCTGATCTATGTGAGTGTCTAATAGCTCAGCAGTGGCTTGTAAACTGGCTTTCCATTACTGTTTAAATGAATCATGAAGTCTAACTTGCCATCATGGTTTGTGAAGAGCTTCATTGCCCTGAAAATGCTAAGTCACCATCTAAGTGGTGCTTTGGACTAGGACTACACGGGATCTTTACTCTTCTCTGGATATCTCACTCTCATCTATTTCCCTGGTTAGCTCACTGCCTTGCCTTGTGGAGACTCTGTACAGGCCCTTCTGTAATTGCAGTCTGCAGGATTACTTGCTGTCAGCAAAGAGCAAACAGTGACTTCATTTGCTAACCCACAACAAAATAGACAATATCTAACTGTTACAGGCAGACAATGTAAATACCACAACTTCCAAACAGCACATTCAATGCATACTTTGGTTATTATTGTTGATATTGTTCAAATGCATTACAACCCATTTCTGGTGAGAGAACATTCCCATTCACCACAGCCCTTGATACTATACCACCCAATAATTTCTTATTATCTCCTGCAGGGATCATTTGCATATTCTGATCAAATCATTTGCTTACCTCCTGCAGAGAATATCTTGCATCTAACTTCTCAGCTCTGCTTTAAGGCAAGGTTTCATATTTGTTACCACTTCTATATCCACTCTGCCAGTCGTGGTGGAGAGGTCAGCTTAGGTTCACAACACTGTCAGTCTAAATCGTGCTTTCTTTTACTTCCCCATTTGTTGAAAGGCAGTCATTTTGTTTTTCATAACTAATTAAATGGAACTGCAATTTTTTAACTCTAGTCTGGCAACGTTTCTGAACTCTATTTGTCTTTCCTGTGTACCTGAGCAGTGCTCAATTCCGAAAGTGCCTTGAATACTAAATCATTAATGGCTCTTTAATTTCTTCACTGCAAAGTTCTATGAACCTCTCAAAAACACAGCTCTTCAACCCTATTTACTCAATGCAATCAACTTTCAATGTTTCCACTGTAAACCGATGGTCTATAACCACTATAGGTAGCTTCTGGAATGCCATTTCCACTAGCATTCCAGGAGTTCATCTCACTCTCTTTCATGACTTGGTAATTTTGAACGGCTTTCCAAGGTTAAAAACAAGACCGTCTATCTCTTAGACTCACAGCCCTCCCACCTCTTCCAGTCAGGTGATCTACTGGATTTAAGTAGAAAGTATTTTGATTTTCCACATGATATAGCAACAAGCTAATCATTTTGTTATCAACATTTCTGTGGACCTCTTGAATTATGCATTGAATACAAATACCACACATTTATTGTGTGGTTTCTTGGCCACAAGGTCAACTGTACTTTTTTTCCATAGAAACTGGCTGGACTGCTGAGTTCCTCCAGTATTTTTTGTACGTTGCTTGGATTTCCAGCATCTGAAGATTTTCTCTTGTTTACACATTTATTGTGCCTTCTTCTACTCATAATACTTCAAAGGTTAAGTTCAGCATACCCTCCAGCAGACAGATTTGCAGCAGTATCAATATTATTGTCATTGTATCTTTCTTCATGTATAAGGAAATTAGAAATGCATTGTCTTTGTCATTCTCTTTGGATGTGTAATAGATGTTATTCAAAATCCTTGCTTCCATTCCCTCATTTTCAATTTCTGCTGTGCACCATAGTTGAAGGCAAATGAAGGCTAACGTCATGACCAGCAACTACTGTATCTTTTTCATGTACTTGGTAACCAGTGCAAAATACTCTTATCTGTGACAGTTATTTGGTTATCTTAAACAGACTTTCCAAGGCTGATAGTATCCACAGCAAGACTTCCTATCCCTTACATTCATATGACTTGATGCCTTCCCACCTCTTGCATTGAGGTGACCTACTGGATTTAAGTAGAATGTGTTTGGAGTTTCCACATGATATAGCAACAAAGAAAATCATTCTATCATCTCCATTTCTATAGAACTCTTCGAATTATTTTATTTATTTAGAGATACAGCTCAGTAACAGGCCCTTCCTGCCCAATCAGCCTGCGCCAATCAAATAACACTCATGCAACCAATTAATCTACTGACTATACGTTACGTACTGAACAAAAATACCTCATGCTTGTGCTTTCTTCATGTTTCATAATCCCTCAAATATTAGGTTCAGCATAGCAAAGAATTTCAACTAAACGCTTTCATTTATTAATCTGCACCCATAAGGATTCCTTAAATCCCAATCTAAAAGAAATCTGGAAATTAGTTTGTAGCAGGTGTTAACTGACTAACCTTTGCTACATTTCCAGCACTACAATCAGAAACAATACTACTGTATTTATTTTCTGTTAAGATGTGTGCTACTTCAGGATTATTATACTAAATGCCAGAAAAAAAACCATTTTACCACATGTTCATCCACTTGGCAAATTATTTTAACAAATAGGATTGCACAAAAGGTTCCTAAATGGCCTCTGGTAACTCATTTGTTCCTAATGTTCACAAACAGCAGCACCCAAGCAATAGACTCATTAGTGACTTAAATACTGGTATCTTTATCAGTGCTTAAAAGAGCTGAACAGAGATGCATTTTGCCTTGTAAGCCTACTTAGGTTCCATGATCAGTATGACTCAAGATCATGGCATTGGGAAAAAGGATATTCACCTTTAATGATGAAGACCAAAAAAGGAAAGGGAAAAGAGATGCTCATGTTGGGCCAACTTCGCTGAACCAAGAATCAGTGACAATTTCTTCAGCTAAATGCCTTGTCTGGCTGTGGTGAACTACGTATACCTGTCTGGACACGCCCCCTGCTGACTGCTCCTGTGGCCCCTCCCACTGACTGTGGCTTAATGCCTTGTCTGGCCTCCATCTGTAAACAACACAATGGTTAAATTGAATCTTATGCACAGAATTCCATCTAAAAAAAGAACACATTCCTTCTCTTTGTTATTTTATTTTACATTTTTCCTAAGAGAACACTCTTCATGCCATCGAAATAAAATGCAATGGCATAAACTTACCAATTACAAGATTTATGGGACTGTCTAATAATGATTGTCATGCATTTTTCAACATTAAGGGGAGAAGAATATCTTCCTTTTCAGCAGTTTCAATATGAAAATGAGATCAGAGGAAGAAGGAACTGAGACTAAGCTAAGAGCAGGCAATGAAATATATCTTGAAAGATATCAAAGATGCCAATTCCTAGGTTAAGGCAGATGTTGTGATAAGGTGAATGGTGAAGGTCATAGTGATTGGCTCATATTCTTATGCAGCTTCAGCAGTCAGAGCAGCAGAAGGGAAAAACAACTTTTTAAAAGTAGTTTCTTCAGTCGGGAGTTTGTTTCTCTCCAATTAGAATAGCCGAAGTATCTGAGGGGACGAGCAAGCAGCTTTTTGTTTAAATTGTGTGATTGGCTAAGTCTCTTCTTCGGCTGTCCATCCATTTCGATGTTGACGAGGCCTGGGAAGGGTTGTATGGAACACTGGCAGCTGCCCATGCTGCAAGTCTCTGCTCTCCACGCCACCAAAATTGTCCAAGGGAAGGGCCTAGGCTGACACAGCTTGGCACTGGTGCCATTGCAGATCAATGTGTGGTTAAGTGCCTTGTTCAAGGACACAACATGTTGCCTCAGCTGAGGCTTAAACTAGCGACCTTCAGATCACTAGACCAATGCCTTAGCCACTTGGCCACATGTAAACACTAGATTGGCTAAGTATGTTTCAACTAAGCCTATAAGAGGATGATGCATAATTTGGAAAGGTCAATGTGTGAGTGGGCCTGTGCAGGAGTGGGAATCTGAGGCTTTGGCAAGGAGGCACAGCTGAGTAAAGTGTAAGAACAGGTAAAGTATTTTTATAGGTAATTACATAAAGGGATACCAAATTATAACTAAATAAAGTTGGGATACAAACTCAGGTGATGTGCCATAACTGCATGATATGGATGCTAATGATCCCCATTGTGATTCTGGTGATACATCATCAGCAAGTCATATTGTTTGAGGAATTCAACCTTAACGCTGGTGACCTTGAATCACCTTGGTACATCAGAGAAGGAGAGAATTACCTGAACTCTGTGTTTCAGGAGTCAGTCACATCCATTAGATTAACCAACAGGTCTGAGATTCTTACTGCCTGTGTAAATAGGAGTGGGAACAGTATGATAAATGTCATCCTGGAGGTTGAGAGGGAGAACCTACCTAAATTAGATGTACTGGTATCACAGTTGAGTAAAAGCAACTACAGAAATATGAGAGAGGAGCTTGGCTGGAAGAGGACACCAGCAGGGATGATGGTAGGGCAGCAATGACTGCTGTTTCTGGGAGCAATTGGGAAGAAGGAGCAATTGTTCATCCCAAAGAAGAAGCAGCATTCTACAAAGAAGATGAGGCAACTAGCTGACAAGACACGCCAAAGACAGCATAAGAACAACAGTGCAAAAATATTGGGAAGCTTTTAAAGATCACCAGAAGGCATCTAAAACAGCATGGAGAGAAAAGATGGAATTAAGCTAACCAATAATACAAGAGGATACCACAAGTTTTCTTAGATATATGAAGAGTAAAAGTATAAGAGTAAAAGTGTAAAAGAGGACCAAGAGGGGATATCTGACTTCTGGAAAATGATAGTGGAGAAGTAGCAATCAGGTGCAAAAATTGGCAGAAGAACTGAATAAGTATTTTGCTTCAGTCTTCACAGTGGAGTACAGTTGCTGAATGCCAGAACTTCAAGAGATTCGGAGGACAGCAGTGAGTATAGTCCTTAGGAGAGGGTGCTTCAAAAGACGAAAGGCCTGAAGTTAGATAAGTCACTTGGACCTGATTTTCTCTACCCTGGGGTTCTTAAAGAGGTAGCTGAAGAGATAGTGGAGGCAGTAGTCATCTTTCAAGAATCACTAGATTTGGAAATGATTCGATAGGACTGGGAAATTGTAAATGCCATTTTACTCTTGAAAAAGAAGGGGCACAAACATAGGAAATTATAGGCCAGTTATCCTGACTTCAGAGGTTGATAAGGTCTTTGTTTACTTTATTAAGAATGAGGTTTTGGGATACATGGAGGCAAATGGTAAAATAGATCAAAGTCAGCATGGTTTCCTTAAGGGAAAATCCTGTCTGACAAATCCACTACTTTTCATGTTATATAATAATGATCTGCATGTTGGATTTGTGACCAAATTTTTGGATGACACAAAGGTAGGTGGAGGTGTAGCTGGTAATGAGGAAGCAGATAGTCTGCAGAATGACTTGGACAGATTAGGAGAATAGGCAAAGAAATGACAGATGGAGCATAGAGCAGGGAAGTGTTAGGGTTCAAATTAACAGTTAACCTAGTGTCAACCTTTATTTGCAGAAGCAAATTTGAAAATACTGCCACCATCTGCAATAGGAAAAATGTTAATAAGTGCATTACTGGGGCACTGGAGGGATGTCTTTACTCAGTCCAAATACATTCACACTTGAGATGCTAGATTCTGCCACTGGCTTGCAAATATACAGAAATATTAAAATTGTCCAAGACAAATACCGCTGACTTTAATGAGCACGATAATGCACTTTTAATAGGCCAAATAATGCATCACAATGAATACAACAATATGTCTTCAATTAATTATTATCTTGACTTTGCCATAGAAGCCAACACAGGTGCATTCCCTCTATTTGATCTCAATATGTCTGCAATTTAACTTTGTAAAGCTATGTCCAAATCAAATATAAAGAGATACAATTTCTGGCATAAGAGTAAATCTTCAAATTTCTTTTGATTAACTTCTATGAGATAAACAAATTAGTATTCTTCACTAAGGTATAATTGAGTGTGTGAGAAAATAATTTTGAAGAACTGTAAGTCTCAACCTTGCCAAATGGGATAACATTTGATAACATTATCAGTTATAATATCTGCTAATAAATGCTGGTCATGCTAACAATTCCCACAGCCTGTGAAGAAATATAAAAAAATCTTTACATAAATTAATCTAACTTATGCAGCAAAGGTATCAAAGGAATGAGGTAGATGATTTGGTAACACAGTTAGAGATTGCCAAGTATGACATTGTGGGCATCACTGACTCGTGGCTGAAAGAAGGTGATAATTGGGAGCTTAACATCCAAGGATACACCTTGTATTAAAAGGGAAGGTATGAAGAAGGGATGGGTGGCTCAACTGGTAAAAAATGAAACCAAATACTTAGAAAAAGGTGGGATGGGATCCTTGTGAGTAGAGTTAAGAAACTGCCAGGGCAA
Source organism: Hypanus sabinus (assembly GCF_030144855.1). Taxonomy (NCBI): domain Eukaryota; kingdom Metazoa; phylum Chordata; class Chondrichthyes; order Myliobatiformes; family Dasyatidae; genus Hypanus; species Hypanus sabinus. The sequence continues at coordinate 39,289,735 of NC_082719.1, read as the reverse complement.
AAGGACCCTGATGGGTATTACGTAGGGCCCTTGAACAATAGTCATGAAGTGGGACATAAATTTAAATGGGATATAGAAAAAGCATGTAATAGGGCATGATAGTCATGGGGAATTACAAAATGCAGGTAGATGGGGAAAATCAGGTTGGTGTTAGAACCCAAGAGAGGAAATTTGTAGAATGCCTATCAGATGGCTTTTATAGCAGCTTGTGGTTGAACCCAACAGGGGAAAAGCAATTTTGGATTGAGTGTTGTGTAATGAACCAGATTTGATTAGGGATATTAAAGTAATAGAACCATTCAAAGCCAGTGATCAAAATATGATAGAATTCACTGTGCAGTTTAAGAGAGAGAATATAAAGTCAGATGTATCAGTATTACAGTGGAGTAAAGGAAATTATAGAGGTATGAGGGAGGAGCTGGCCACAGTTGATTGGAAGGGACACTAGCAGGGATGATGGCAGAACAGCAATGGCTGGAATTTTTGGGGTCAGTTCATAAGGCACAGGTTAGATACATCCTAGAGATGAGGAAGTATCCTCTATGGAAGATGAAACAACCATGGCTGACAAGGGGAGTCAAGGACAGTATAAAAGCTGAAGAGAGGGCATGCAATATAGCAAACATTCATGGGAGGTTAGAGGACTGGAACACTTTTATAAAGAAACAGAAGGCAACTAAAAAAAAATATAAACAGAGAAATGATTAAATATAAAGGTAAGTTAACAAATAATATCAAAGAACACCAAAAGTTTTATTTCAGATATATAAAGGGTAAAAGAGAGGTGAGAGTCAATATTGGTCTGCTGAAAAATGAACAATTTGAAGGCATTGGCAATCATTTTGAATGTTACAATGGAAATGAAGATTGAAGATACAGTCATCAAAAGTATTTTATGGCAGTCCATTACCTTCACTAGGTGTGTCTGCTGCTTTTGTTCATTTACAGTCAATCAAAAGAACACAGCTATGTACATTAGATGAATTCCTCTGTAGATAACAATTAGGAACTAATACACAGTTTTATCTTACTGTAGTACTATTGATGATGTTCTAATTTGTTTTATGTTCATTTAAATACATAATTTGTTACCCAGTTAAATGTAAAGGAGGTCCCTAAGGTTGTTATAGCCATGGTTGGAATAATGGAGATAAGCATGCACTACCTATTAAATGCTCCCAAAGACATGCATCTTACTAGCCACTGACAACCAAGTACAGCTTCTGGCTTTCACGTGTGGGCCTAGTTACTAGCCCAGTGGAACCATTTCTACTGAGAGGAGAAGGGGCAAAGTTGTCTTAAAACCAATCACTTTGGGAAGATGAGACTCTTGAGTCATGGCTGGCAGCTCATCTAGGGGAAGGAAAATCTCAATCCTCCACTGCCCTGCGTCTATACCCACTCGGAGAAGACTTTGGGAGTAAATCCAGAGGAATATGTATAGAGCCAGTGTCTCTCAGGAAGTTCTATATTCAGTTCAATGCTGACTGGCAACTCCTGCAATGCTACTCGTGACAAACTGTCTTGGTCTCAGACATTCCTTTGGATTCATCAGCTGTATGGAGAGGGGAAGTTATGCTAAGTTTCAAGGAGCTGGGAGGAAGAACAAATAATTGCCAGCTTAAAAAGAGAGAATTGAATAATTTTAAGAACTTTGTTGCTTGTTTTATCATGCTGGATTTTAAAGGTGCTGGCTGGATTATAATTGCTTGCTGGATAAATACCTATTAAATAATACATTTTGGATAATGAGATCATTTGATTTTTGGTATGGAATATGGGGCTGGACCTATTCCTTGAATTTTTTATTATAAACCTGAGTAGGAGCATCATCATACTTTTTTTTTATTGCCCCTGCAGCTGTGCAAAGGAGGAGAAATTAATAAACTGGAAAAGAACAGAATTCAAGTCAGTTCCATTTCCATTTTACTTAACAGAGACAAACCTCTACAGGGTTCTTTCAATCTTCTCCATAACTTCAGAAGAAATCTAGAATGGGTGCTGCAACTAGCTCTTCTAAATTTAAATCCTGTTACTAAAAATGCAGCAAAGGCAAAACAAGCAGACACTTCTTCTACAAGGGATCTCCAGGGCTCTACCAATCATCCTACAGAGAACTCTCATTAACATTCCAACAGAAGGAAACCCATGACTGGATAAAACTTGATAGCTGAGAAGACCAACATCTTTTGGGACTGATGTAGTCAGCCCCGATGTTTGCCTTTTGATTATTTGTAAAGGTATCCTTGTTGCAGAAGTTAGGCTTATTGATCTCCAGTTGGTATGTATAATGAGAATGCCAATAGCACTCATTTGTTTGAGTATTCATGGAAGCAAATTCTTCCTGTTGATAGAACAGATGGAGACACTCAGAGGGCGTCTTGTTAAGCACACAGATTGCGCTACACACTTGTAGAAATCCATCATTATAAAGAAGCTAACAATTTCCTCCATTTTTCTCCCACTGAATTTCAGGATTCATGTGAATTAAAAGAAGCCAAAGGTGTTTAAGTCACACGATCTCTAACATGTTTAATGTAGCAAAAATTGACAATAGTAATAGTATGTAGCCCTTCTTGGAAACATTAGGGTGGGTCTTCACCCTTCAATTACTGCTAACGGTATGTTGTAGCAACTTGGCATTAAAGGGCAATTTTGAAATTTGTTAATACTTATGAAAAATTGTAGTTACTTAGCTTTAAAAATTAGATGTAATAATGGAACACCAGTGAAATGATCTTACACAGCCTTCAAGAGTGTACAAGAGAAGTAAGAAAACTAGGAGCGTTGCCTTGGACAGGAGCCTAGCTAACACCTGACACATTCATACCCACAGATTTTTAGCTGGAAAATACACAACACAAATATAACTGCATGTTTTATAGCATGCAAAATATGCCAGAGGCATTGCTTAGGAATTCCACTATCAATAATCCCACTCAAAGTTCTGGACATCCGCTATATCCAGTTTTGAATGATGGGCAGTTATATATTGTATCTCATATAAATGGGGTGCTCTCTGAATACTCCCATTGTTCTGAAGACGGAGCTCCAAATATGTGCAAAGCATCAAGAGAAAATGAAATCATAATCAGAATCAGGTTTAATATTCTTTGCATATGTCATGAAACTTGTTGCTTTGCGGTAGCAGTACATTGCAATATATGATGAAAAAAAATATAAGTTATAATAAGAAATGCATATAAAAATTAAATTAAATAAGTACTGCAAAAAAGAAAAAAAAAATAGAGAGGTAGTGTACATGGGTTTATTGTCCATTCAGAAATCTGATGGTGGATGGCTGAGGAAAAGAAGCTGTTCCTGAAATGTTGAGTGTTTGTCTTAAGGCTCCTGTACTTCCTCTTTGATAGTAGCAATGAAAAGAGAGCATCTTCTGGGTGATGGGGTGTCCTTAAATATGGATCCCAAGAAGGATCAGAAAGGGCTTTAGAAAATTACAAAGTAGCCAGTAAGGAACTTAGAAGTGAACTTAGAAGAGCTGAAGCCAACTTGAGAAGGTCTTGGTGAGTAGGATTAAGGAAAACTCCAGGTCTTCAGGGTAGGACTGATAAAGGATAAAAGAGGAAACGTGCATGGAGATGGAGGAGGCAGTGGAGGTCCTTAATGAATATCTTGCTTCCGTATTCACCAGAAGAAGGAACTTTGATGAATGTGAGATCAGCTTAGTTCAGGCTAATATGCTGGAACATATTGACATGAAGAAAGAGGATGTGGTGAACCATTTGTAACACATTAGGATAGAAAAATGCCCAAATCCAGATAGGATATATCCCTGATTACTTTGTGAATTGAGAGAAGATATTGTTGCAACTTTGCCGATGATCTTTCTATCCTCTCAAGCTGCAGGAGCAGTCTCAAAGGATTGAAAGGAGACAAACACTATCCTTTTGTTCAATAAAGTAAATAGGGATAACCCTACAAATTATAGAGCAGTGAATCTTACTTCTACGGTGGGCAAACGATTGGAGAGGATTCTTAGAGAAGGGACTTATTAGCATTTATTAGGAGAAGCATAAGCTGATTAGAAATAGTCAACATGGCTTTGTGAGGAACAGGTCATGCCTCTCGAGCCTGACAGAACTTTTTGATGAAATGACAAAACATTGATGAAAATAGAGAAGGGATGTGGTGTTTAAAAAAATCAGTAAGGCATTTGACAGGTCAGGAGACATGGGACCAGTGAAACTTAGTTGTGTGGATTTGGAATTTGCTTGCCTTCAGAAAGCAGAGGGGGGAAGTAGATGGAATGTATTCTGCTTGCAGGTTGGTGACCAGAGGTGTTCTGAAAGTATCTGTTCTGGGATCGCTGCTTTTTATAGTTTTTATAAATGACTTAGATGAGGAAGTAAAAGGTTAGTAATGACTTGAAGGTTGTACATCACATGAAGGTTGGTGGTGTTGTGGATAGTGTTGAAGATTGTCGTAGACTTCAAAGGGACACTGATCGGATACAGAGCTGGACTGAGAAGTGGCAGATGGAGTTCAATCCTAAAAAGTGTAAAGTAATTCTCTTTCGAATGTCAAACATGTAAGCAGAATACAGAATAATTGGCAGGACTCCTAACAGTGTGGAGGGACTGTACTATACTGCTCTCTGTTAACCAAATCCGTGAATTCTCACCCTGTGATCTCAGACTTAAACAAAGTATTTGCTGTAGTTGTCAGCAGTATTGCTCAGTATAACTAATCACTATAATTGCGTTCAGTTAACGTTCTGCAAAGTCTTGCTGGTTATACATTTTATTCCAGCCTTTCCCTAATATGGACAAAGGAACTAACTCCAAAGGTGAAGTGAAACAATTCCGACTGCCCTTTGATGACAAAGCAGGATTTGAGCTAATGTAAAATTTAAGACAATGGAAGGCATTTTAGCATGAGAGAAGGTAGCCAAAATTACTGGCAGGAAAAAGCTTCAGCCTCAAAGCTACATGTGTGCATCCCCATTATATTCTTCGAATGGCAGCCATGTAAAACTGTCTCAGCTTCCTTCCACTAAGTGGTTATGCAGACATATTCATGCTAATCGCTTTGTGATCAGTTGCATTCACAACTTCACAGACATTAAAAAATCAACAGAGACATCGATAATTCCGCCAACTAGACATCGATAACTAGCTGCACCTTGACACCACCAGAAACCCAGTTCAGTTCTGACTTCTGATGCTGCTTGTTTGCAGTTTATATGCTTGTGCATTCTGCTTTAGACAGTATGGTTTTTCTCCAGGTGCTCCAGCTTCCTCTGTATTCCAAAGATTGCTAGGTTAATTAGTCACTGTAAATTTCCCCTAGGGTTCTGGTGAATTTTAATACCTGTGACAAGTTGGAAGTTTGGAAAATAAAAAATTATTACATAAAATAATTAATATTATGATTAGAACAAGTGGTCTGTTGATGGTCAATGCAGGCTCAGTAGGCCAGAAGGCCCAATTTTATGCTGTATCTCCACATGACTAGGTAGATATGGTTGTAAATAAAGATTTTGACTCATTTGCTTCATAAATCAAAGTACTAAGTATAGGAGTTGGAAAGTTCTGCTGAAGTCATGTAAGTCACTGGTGAGGTCTAATTCAGAGTATTGTTTGCAGTTTTGGTCGCCTACTGTGGTGAACTACATATACCTGTCTGGACAAGCCCCCCCCCCCCCCCCCCCCCGCTGACTGCTTCTGTGGCTCCTCCCACAGACCCCAGTATAAAGGCGATTGGGGACTCTGCCCTGGCCTCAGTCTCCAGGCTGCAGTGTGGTGGTCAATTGCTGCTTGTTCTTTCTTCCAGCCAATAAAAGCCTATATCTCACCTCACGTCTCAGAGAGTTATTGATGGTGCATCACCTGCCTACAGCAAAGATTGAAAGAATGCAGAGAAAATTTACAAGGATGATGCCAGGTCTTGAGGGCCTGAGTTATGGGGAAGGGTTAAAGAGTTTTTGACTATATTCCCTAGAGCATGGAAGAATGAGGGTAGATTTGGTAGAGGTATACAAAATTATGAAGGCTATAGATAGGATAAATACAAGCAGACATTTTCCACTGAGGTTCATTGAGACTAAAACTACAGGCCATGTGTTAAGGGTGAAAGTTGAATTATTTAAGGGGAACACAAGGGGGATCTTTTTCATGCAAATGGTCTTGAGAGTGTGGAACAAGCTGCCTGCAGAAGTGATGGATGCAGGTTCAATTTCAACCTTTCAGAGGAATCTGGATAATGGATGGGAGAGGTATGGAGACAATGATTCAGGTACATGTTGATGGGACTAGGCGAATTAATAGCTTGCACATACTAGACTGGTCAAATGGCCTGCTTCTGGGCTCTAAGTGTTCTATAAATCTATGACATACAGCAACACCTGAGGCACATTTGGTCTTCAACTGATCAGAAACAAGTAAATTTCATGTTAAATAAATGATGATAAGAATTAGGTTTATTCTCACTGACATACATTGGAAAAATTGTTGTTTTGCAGCAGCAGTAAATTGCAATGGACGAACTTACTTCAAGTTGCAATAAATTAATAAATAGTGCAAACGTGGAATCATGAGGTTCATGGACCGTTCAAAACCTGATGGTGCAGCGGAAGAAGTCAAACCTGAAACATTGAGTATGGGTTTTAAGGGTGTTGTATCTCTTCCCTGATGGTAGTAATGAGAATAGTGCATGTCCTGGGAGGCGAGGGCCTTTAATGATGGATGTCTCTTCTTGAGGCACTTCCTTTTAAAAATGTCCTCAATAGTAGTGGTGGGCTGGGGGGGGGGGGGGGGCTTGTTCCTATTATGATCCTAGCTGAATCAATAACCCTCTGTAGCCTCTTCCAATTCTGAACATTGGACCCTCCATACCAGGCAGTGATGCAACCAGTCAGCATACATCTGTAGGTATTTGCTAGTATATTTAGTAACATACCAAGTCTGCTCAAAGTCATAATGAGGTAGAGCTGCTGGCATGCCTTTCTTCATGCTTGCATGAATTTTTTTGGGCCCAGAATCAATCTTCTAAGATGGTGATGCCCAGGATCATGAAGCTGCTCACCGTTCTTCTCTTGTCTTCATCCCTTTGTTTCCAATGAACATCTCTTGTAAGAATATGGCAGACTGAATTCCTTTTGACATTCAGTGATATCACCATTATCAAATCATCCAAAGTCAATCAATCAATATCAATTGTTGACAATTGATCACAACAAACTGTGCTAACCCCAAAATTACTGTCCCACCTGACCATTTGAAAAGTTAGTTTTCCATAATAAATAGCTCACTTCCTAACTCACCTGACTGGGTCTAGTCTGCGGCAAAGCACAAGTAAAAACTGTAATGAAATATTCCACGCTTGCTTAAACAAGTACAATTCTAACAAGACTGGGGAAGCTAGGATCAAGAAAACAGCTTGATAGGTACCATTCTGTATGCCACCCCCCACACCAAGATATTAAATATTCCCATTGTCTTCAACAGTGGATGATATCTGCTGCATGGACATTATACATAGTGTACTTTGTTTGATGTCACTTAAAGATGTGATCTCCGGTGTCTGGGAGTCCAAGAACCGCGTGTGCATTGGAACACTACTGCCAGTTTGAACACACAGCCATCTGATATGGAATTTTCTTTGCACTTTCTCTTTGCTACTGAGTTTAAATCCTGGATTCCTTCCCTGAGGGCATTGGGAGAGGGTCTTTCATACCTCTTGACTGCAGAATTTCAAGAAAGCAGCTCAGCACTAAATGCACAAGGTTAAGTTGGGATGGACTCTGAATGAAGACCTGAACAATAATACCCAACTCCCATGACTCAATTAAAAGTTGTTGTCTTTTAATATTAGCTGATCATCTATTTCAGAAAAGTCATAGCACGTAGATTAAAAGAAAAGTATCACTTACTGTGACGAGAATTGCTCGATAATTCAGGATCAAGGGTAAGATGAACAACCACACACCTGTCCTTATATAGGGATGAGAAGTGAGCAATTTCAAGTTCCTGGGTATCAATATCTCTGAGGACTTAGTCTGGACCAAACATATCAATGCAGCTATATTGAATTAGGAGTCTGAGGAGACTTAGAATGACCCCCAAAACACATCCAAGTTTCTACAGAGCTACTGTGGAGAGCATTCTAACTAGTTCCATCACCATCTGGTATGGGGAGGGTGGCAGGCACTACTGCATGAGATTGAAGTAAGCTGCAGAGAGTTGTAGGACATACCCGCTTCTCACTGCTACCATCAGAAAGGAGGAACAGAAGCCTAAAGGCACACACTCAACAGTTCATGAACAGCTTATCCCCCCTGCCATCTGATTTCTGAATGGACATTGGACCCATGAATACTACCTCACAACTTTTTAATTTCTATGTTTTTCACTATTTAATTTAACGACTGTATATTATATACTTACTGTAATTCACAGGTTTTTTTCTCTATTATTAGGTATTTCATTGTTCTGCTGCTGCAAAGCTAACACACTTCATGACATATATCAATGATATTAAACTGATTTTGATCATAAGTGAAGGTATGAATTTCAATAAATATTGTTTTTTTTAAACTTCTGGCCTATTTGTCCATTCATTTCTAAGATCCAGCTAAGCTATCTGCATGAGACTACTATTAACAATGGAATATGCAGTACCTTTTTTCTGGCACCAAATCTACCTGATGGTTTGAATTTATTGTTAAATGTATTGCAAAGAACTGAAGGTGTCCTCTCTGATACAATGTGATGAAATCAGTACATTTGTGAAGCAATTTGTTCTTTGATTCCTTAGTTAAAACTTTAAAAGCAAAATAGAACGAGAATCTGAAGTTGTATTTCATTATAAGTTATATTTAATTATTTGCAATGACAAATATTCATCAGTTACTATACCCTTAGACTAAAGTACATTGAATTTTTAGTATTTTAGCTTTCCAAATGTATTGAAAAATTAATTTTACCTGAATAATAATAGAAAGACAGACATGCAAATGATCATTAGAAGTAAACACATTCATAATGCACATGTATTATCGAGTTACAGAACTTAACACTGACATGACAGCATACAGGCACAAGCTCAAAAGTTTATAGCACAATATTCCTTCATTCAAGAAATAGAATTCGTAGGTGTTATGAATAGAATTACTTCAACAACCTAACAGTAACAGAAACAACACAGATGTAGACCCTTAGCAGAATGCAGATGACAAAGTTGAGCTTCCAGACAAAATTATCTTAACATTTAAGACCATCCTAACAGAATACATAGGCACTGACCCAACAAGAAGACCTTACACCAAATCAAAATATATTATCAAAATTTGCAAAATATTGTTAATGATGTGAAATTTGTTAAGTTAGCAGTTAACAAATAAATAAACAAGTAAATCAATTACATATATTGAATAGGTGAAAAAACATGCAAAAGCAAAAATACTGTACAGTATATTAAAAAAAAAATGAGGTAGTGTCCAAAGCTTCAATGTCCATTTAGGAATTGGATGGCAGAGGGGAAGAAGCTGTTCCTGAATCACTGAGTGTGTGCTTTCAGGCTTCTGTACCTCCTACCTTATTGTAATAGTGGGAAAAGGGTATGACTTGGGTGCTGGAGGTCCTTAATTTGCCATTCTAAGACACTACTCCCTGAAAATGTCCTTAGTACTTTGTAGGCTAGTGCCCAAGATGGAGGTGACCAGATTTGCAACCTTCTGCAGCTTCTTTCAGTCCTACGTAGCAGCCCCTCAATACCAGGCAGTGATGCAGACTGCCAGAATGCTCTCCACAATACGACTATAGAAGTTTTCGAGTGTATTTGTTGACATGCCAAATCTCTTCAAACTCCTAACAAAGTAAAGCCACAGTCTTGCCTTTTTTATAACTGCATCAATATGTTGGGACCAGGTTAGATCCTCAGAGATCTTGACACCCAGGAACTTGAAGCTGCTCACTCTTCCACTTCTGATCCCTCTATGAGGATTGGTATGTATTTCTTTGTCTTACCCTTCCTGAAGTCTACAATCAGATCTTTTGGCTTACTGATGTTGAGTGCCAGGTTGTTGGTGTGGCATCATTCCACTAGTTGGCACATATCACTCCTGTACACTCTCTCGTCACCACCTGAGACTTTCCCAATAATGTTTGTATCATCAGCACATTTATAGATGTTATTTGAGCTTTGCCTAGCCACACAGTCATGTGTATATAGAGAGTTGAGCAGTGGGCAAAGCACACAAACCTGAAGTGTGCCAGTGTCGATCGTCAGTGAGGAGGATAAAACTGCGGTCTTATGGTTAGGAAGTTGAGGATCCAATTGCAGAGGAAGATACAGAGGCCCAGGTTCTGCAACTTCTCAATTAGGATTGTGGCAATGAGGTATTAAATGCTGAGCTATAGTCGATGAACAGCATCCTGACTTAGGTGTCTGTGTTGTCCAGGTGGTCTAAAGCCCCGTGGAGAGCTATTGAGATTGTATCTGCCATTGACCTATTATGGCAATAGGCAAATTGAAATGGGTCCAGGGCCTCTCAAAACATTTCATCACTGTCAATGTGAGTGCTACCGGGCGATAGTCATTAAGGCAGTCCACATTATTCTTCTTAGATACTGGTATAATTTTTGCTTGTTTGAAGCAAATGGGAACTTCTGCCCATAGCAATGAATGGTTGAAAATGTCCTTGAATACTCCCACTAGTAGTTTGGCACAGGTTTTGAGAGCCTTACCAAGTACTCAATCGGGACCTTCTGCCTTGCGAGGGTTCACTCTATTTAAAGACAGTCTAACATCAGCATCTGAGACAGAGATCACAGAGTCAAAAGGTGCAGCAGAGATCTTCACAGCTGTAGTTATGTTCTTCTTTTCAAAGCATGTAAAGAAGGTGTTGAGTTCAATTGGTAGTGAAACATTACCTCCAGTTATACTATTGGGTTTTGCTTTGTAGGAAGTAATGTCTTGCAGATTCTGCCAGAGGTACAGTGCATCAGATGTTGCCTTCAATCTCGATTGAAGTTGTCTCTTCACCCTTGAAATAGCCTTTTGTAAATCATATCTGGTTTTCTGCTATAGGCCGATGTCACCAGACTTGAATGCCACAGATCTAGCCTTCAGCAGATGACGTATCTCCTGGTTCATCTACGGCTTTTGTTTTGGGAACGTACAGTAAGTCTTTGTAGGCATACGCTCATTCACACAGGTTTTAATGAAGTCGTTAACAACAGCAGTATACTCATCCAGATTCAAAGATGAATCCCTGAATACAGTTCAGTCCACTGATTCAAAGCAGTCCTGTAGGCGCTCCTGTGCTTCCCTTGTCCAAACCTTCTTGGTCTTCACAACTGGTGCTGCAGTCTTCAGTCTCTGTCTATAATCAAGAAGTAGAATTACTGCTAGATGATAGACTTCTTGAAGTGAGGGCATGGTTTAGCATGGTAGGCATTCTTGCTGGTGGTGTAGCAATGGTCCAGTGGTAATTCCTCTGGTATTACAAGTGATCCATTAATGGTAGTTGCTTGGTGATTTTTTTTTCAGACTGGCCTGGTTAAAATCTCCCAAAACGATGGCGAAGGCATTATGGTGCGCTGTAGATTACCTAAAGCCTACTTGATATTGGCCTGAGGTGGAATGTAAACTACTACCAAAATGACCCCAGAGAACTCCCGTGGTAGGTAAAAAGGACGGCACTTTACTGCTACATGTTGCAGGTCTGGTGAGCAGAATTGGGACAGCACTGATATATTTGTGCACCAAGAGTTGATCATAAGGCATACTCCTCCACCTCTGCTTTTGAGAGACTCTATAGATCAACCCTGATGGTGTTTAGTAAATTGGTCGATCTGAATCGCTGTATCTAGTACAAAAGGGGTTAACCAGGATTGCTAGAAACAAAGGACACACGTGGTCCTAATGTCCCCCTGATTCAGCACCCTGGCTCTGAGGTCATCGATTGTTCGATTGTTCACCGGCAATATAGTCGGTATAGGGAGTTTATATCCCTGGTTCCTTAAACGCACTTGTAATCCTGATCTATGCCCACACTTCCTCTGAGGTGTCCTCCGTGGACATTTCTGACCAATATCAATGTTGTTTCCATCAGTTTTAAGCAGCAACAGTCTATCTTTTAAACGCATTCAGACATCTTTGTTGACTGCAATGACCTTGGAAGCAGTTGTGCTTTTTAGCTGTATCAGGCTGAAACGGGAATATTTAATCATATCCATTGAGAGTACTGCTGTCACTCGAGTTGCACCTAGGCTCCCCAGAAGTAGAAACATTTGAAGAACTACACACAATAATATACTGGGCAGCATTAACTTCAGTTCAGTGCAACCTTAAGAGCAGAAGTAGCCTGCCTGATGGAGTATAAAATGGAAAACCCAAGCAAGAAAGTTAGAGAAAAGCTAAGGAAATATAAAGTACATACAAGATACGATCAACCAAACAAAAGTTTTATAGAACTAATAGACACAATAAAATTTAAAAAATGGTGGATGCAAAACCAGATTGAATACGCATGTGAAATGTGTCAAATGAAGGAAACAGAATTATTAGGTTAGGAACAATGAACAAGGTTTATACAGAATATTGAAATTAAATTCAATGCACTAAGCTACCACTAACCCTAGCATAGAATTACCAACAAACATAATTAACTTTTGGTCTAATATCTGATCAAACATGGTGATGCACAATCAAGGAACATGCTGGATTAGGGAGGGAAAAGAACATACTCGCACCATTGAAGGCATGCAATTACCTCAAATTCCAATAGAAATGCTAAAAGCAGTTATAAAAGATGGCCACAACTAGAAAAGTACCAGTAGTAATATTATTCATAATTATTAGTATTAAAAATTTACATGTCTTCATCCATACCTGTTAAATCATATCAGAAATTCTCATAAAAATCCTGAAGAAGCCTGAATTTTTGACAGAAGGTAAACCATATCAGTTACCTAAATGAGAAATCACAAATGACCCATCAAAATAACATCCCATTATTTGTTTACAAACGGTATTTAAAATTGTACATCGTGCATCTTGCAATTAATCACCACTCACTTAGATAATCATGATGTACTTACAGAAGTATGGCATAAGGGTATGAATGGATGTAAAAAACAGCTGATAATGTATTTTGTAGATCTAAATCAAGCTCAGCAGAAGAGCAGAGACCTTTCATGTTTTTATATTGACTAACAAAAAGCTTTTGATTCTGTCCCACACTTATGATTAGTAGAAGTTGTTAATATATATAAACTACACCCAGTATTTGTCAAGTTCCTACAACATCTGATGAAGCATTAGTGTACAATAATCATCCTATTAAAAAAGAATAACCACCATTAACAAACTGAGGCAGTTTCCAAGGCCACTTTCTAAGCCTACCATGGTTTTGTCTAGCTTAATACCTGCACTTTAATTTATTGAATCAGACAAAAATAGGGTATCAAATCAGAGACAACCAAATGAATTGTACCGTGACACACCCCCTATACTCCTATGTATGATTTGAAATTATACACTCCTTTATCAGCAAAGCTAAAGCAATTAGTTTGAATAGTATTACTATTTTTGAAAGATATAAACATGAACTTTGGACTTGATGAATGAAGAACATTAAACATAAAGAAACATGTAATAGAACCTGTAGAATATAATAAAACAGAACAGCAGGATACAAAACAATTGATGGATAAATATGAAATATGAAACCTATAAATATCTAGGATATCAACAAGCAAAGAAAATAGATCATGTTGTGATAAAGGGGAAATTTTTAATGGAATTTACTTTAAGGCTTATGAAGACCTGACAACCACATATCAACAAAAACAATATAATCAGGCAATAAACACTTTCACTATGCCCATAGTAACATATATTTTAACATATCTTAGTCTGAAACCAATCTGGAAAATTAACAAAGAAAAATAAGAACTGAAATTTTTAGAAAACATGATGTACACTTGAGCATACTTAGACTAACACTACCTAGGCCAGCAGGAGGAAGAGGATTAACAGACAGAGAAAAAAATTACACAACCGTCAGATAAATCTTCTAAGGATCTACCTTCATCCACAAACCCAGAATTCTCACTCCACGAGAGCATATATAATTCCGATAAGAAATACACACTGCCAAACTTAAATGAAAGCACATAAGCACATCCCAGAAAAATGAAGATGGAAATTATCACTGCAGAAGAAAAAAAATAACCAATGGAAGAGCAAGACCCTCCATAGAAGACATACCAACAATCTGAGCAGACTAAATGTAAACAAGAAAGTGTCAAATGCCTAAAAAAGAGGGGTTGCTTGTTTCAATACAGAACAGGGTGATTAACACACAAAAGACCCAATAAATTCAAGATGATAAATGCAGAAAATGCCAAGAGAAACCAGAAATAATCACAAGGATCCTGCAGCAGTTTTACTCAATCTTAAACTTACACAGGCACCATCAATTAGCAAACATTGTTCACTAAAATCGTGGTTTAAAATATAAAGTCGTAAGAGACACATACCTTACTATAAATACATGTCAGATCCAATTTTTGTATCAGAGTCTGACAAATTATATTATGACCGATCCATTATTACAGATAGGACAGCCCATTGTAACTGTCTGGATATGATATTACAAGATAAATAAGCAAGAACAGCTCACTTAATGGATATAGCCATTCCAAACACTCCTAACATACAGAAATCAGTAAGTGAAAAACATCAGAAATTTGCTGAATTAAAAGAGGAAATTGAAAGATTGTGGAATATGAACATTGTCCCAACAGTAATATCTACAACTGGTGCCATCCAAAGGGCATTATATAATAGCATTAAACAATTAGGGCTACACAATAACTCTCCAGAAAGCTATAATAATAAACACCACTAGAATAGTCCAGAAGTTCCTAGCAATTGAAAAATAAGTGTGCTTACCATGCTTCAAGCTTGAGCTGAGAAGAAATAAAAATAATAGCAACTGAAAAGAAAAAAAAATAGAGAGGTTAGGAGGCCTGGAAAAGTTTAAGTGATTAAAGTTCCAATTAAATTCCAAAGTTGTTTTTGACCAAATATGTTGGCCCTTTCAGCCTTACTGAAAAAAATAGTAACTCATTATTTATATTCATAGATATCCTTTGACTGCTGGAAGGAAACTAACCCAGTAAGTATGACAAAACATAATCAAAGCGTCAATTTTTTATGAGTTAAGTTCAAAGTGATTGTTCTGCATCAGTCTTGTGCCGCTTCAGATGTTCTGGGCAGCAGAAACGGACTATACTGAATCTGTAATCCATACTACAGCAACTGCAGGCTAATTTCATGTTGTATTAAATCTCCATAATGAGCAGTGGTGGTCATTAAGCTAGATAAACAGTACATCAGCGAGTAAGGTCTGTGCGATATGTCCGTGTGGGTTTTCGTTGGATTTGGAAATGTTGCTTTCATTGTCTGATCTTATGCTCCATGTGCACTTGCAACTGATACCTTACTGAAATTGTTAGACAACAAAGATGAGGGATAGCAATTTAAATAATGATTTAACATTAACTGCATGCTCGTAAAAAAACCAAGTAGTTTCATATTAGCTCTTCTGAGGTTGGGTAATTCATTGCTGTGGTTCTGTTTCTATGCATATTTTTAAAAATAAATTATGAATAAATCAGAGAGTAAGAGTTCAAATCCCAAATTGGCAACTTAAGAACTTCATTAGAACTTCGAATAAAAATGGATATTCTGAAAGTCAGTATCAATAAGAGTCACCATGAAGCTGTCAAGCTGGGTAAAAACCCAAGTGGTTTAAAAATGTCCTTATTTGGAGAAAAGAATATTCTCCCTATTAAATCTGCTTTATAGGTAACTCTGGTATCTCTCTCACACACACACACACCTTTTATTTGTTTGATTAATCAACCCTTAGGAATTACCTAAAAGCCTTTTGCTGGCTATAATTTACTAAAGAACGTGAAATGAAAAATAAGTACCATCTCAGAAATATCATACCTTTTGTTAGAAAGATTTATTGCCAAAATTTGTTGCCAAAATGTTGAGATGATACAGAATCTGCTGCAAAGTATCTGGTTAGTATCTAACATCTGGTTTGCTGATGCTTGTGAAGTAATTTGAAATGATTAAGATAAATCAATACAGTATAATGGGAGGATGCCCAAAGCACCCTTCATCATATAATAGTCATTAATCTGTGTCTTATTAAGAGGTGAAAGTTTTTCATTTATTTTCATGTATGTAAGAGGGTTTATGCAATATTGTTGACTATTCTGCTTTAGGCTGTAAAAAATAGTGGAAACTAGAAATTATACAAACATATACCAGTGTGACTTTAGTGAATTGGATAATAAGGTCTATAAATTAGCTCAAACATAGATAAAAGCATTGCTAATCACTTCCTTTTAACTCTCTCCACAAACATTCCACTTCTCTTAGTTCACCCAACTAACACACTAGTCATGAGGAGGCATCAACTCGAAGTTGTTTCTAAAGGACAGAAGGATTGCTGAATTTAAAGAGCACCTTTTGTGACCTCAGGAGTTTTACAGCGATGGCTGCATTCAGAGGGCTGTTGCAGTATAGAATATTGTGCCATCACTTATGTTACTGAGATTGATCTTTACATCTGTTGCTGAAAGCCAAATCTTATAAATCTTTTTCCAAAACAACAGGCAGTACACAACTGTGGGGACAGTTGTGGTCCTGGGAGTAGTTAGTGAAGGGTCAGGTATTTTACTGGACTGAATATCTTATAGTTTTTAATTGTCAGAATGTATAACAGCTGAGCAAAAGGAGTTAGTAACCAGATGAAGAACACAGTTAATTTGTATCAATGTATTTAGGATCCTAAGATTAGGAAAGAGAAATTATTCAATTCCTGTGCACTTGACTGATATTGGATATCTGCTGCTAAAAGAATGAATACTGTGACAGCGGAACAGAGGTAAACAACTAACCCTGAGTGGCCTACATTACTTTTCAATTAGACCATGGCTGACCTATACTTCAGCTCCATTTATCCACCACTTGAGAGCTGCAGGTGACTGAGCATCCCAAGCCACTGTGCGCCACACTGCTTTTGGACTTTTCTTCTGATTGGCTCAGCCAAAATTTAAAAATTATGTTCCATTGTTCTTGATTCTTTCAAATAAAATAATGCTCAATATTTTACATATCTCAAGGACACCATTAGTGTCCTGTATTGAAGACTCAGTTGAGGACCAGGTTGAATTAAGCCATTCAGTGGAAAGTCGTTTGGAACTGCATATTAACAGATTTGGTTTAGGTTAACAACATCATTCACTGCTGGAAAGATATGATCTACCTGATGACCATAGAGGGCTTCTTGTGGGAATGTTAAGTGCTTCAGCCCTAATCTTGCCTTCTTAGTCCAGGAATATATACAGTGAGCACCTCAAGGTGCAAGGACAATGCTACCAATGCTATTGATGAAAAATCTTTTAAATACATCAGGAGGACAATTGAACCAATGTCTCTGCCCTTTCTCAGTTCAACATCCTCAGCACTGAACCCTAGTTACTCTCAGTCAGTAATTCTGGGCAATACAGATTCCTGAAGCAGATGTTTTATTATAAACTCTATCATGGGCAGAGATTAACAGGTAAATGTAGGAAAAGATAACTGTATGTTTATGCTCAAAGGTTCCTTGAGGAGATGCAACAATCTTAACTAATACTGGGAATTTTTGGCATGTGATGAAGGGATGGTATTAATTACTTAAAACACCATGCATTTGGATCATGTAAGAGCCCTTCCTATTCTGTGGAAGAAATGCACCATGTTATAAAATATCCAGCCACTGCTCCTTTAGTGGTATCCCTTTACATCCATGGAAGAATCTGTGGTTTACATATTGGCATTAAGGGCTACCTCATAATCCAAAATTCTGGATGGGATTTAAGTCATCCACAAAACTGAACAACTGTCCATGAAGAGAAAGAACAAGATAAACAAATTCTAAATTCTGAATTCCTTTCTTGTTGGTGCTAACAGGAGGAGAAAATATTCCAAATGTTTTGATATATTCTATCTGCAAATCTGATTTGTCCATAGATGGTTTGGCTGTAAGTAATCTTTTTGACCATAAGGTTCCTGGAATTTCACTGAATATGTGGTTATATGGCTGGTCCTCTGTCTGCCAGTTGTGAAGGACAATGGTGCTATCTCAGGTAAATGGATTGCAATATTTGAATCAACAGCAACTGGGGTACCTGGCCATGGGATCGGTGACATGCTTATGTGGTCAGTCCAATGTTACTGATCTCCTTCAATGATAATGTACATGCTAAATTATCCTTTATTGAAAGTGAGTTTCCATTCATTACATGAGATCTCTGGCTCAGTCAGGAACTCTGGGTAAGGAAGGGGTGGGGCAATGGAGAAATTAATCTTTTACACATGTGATTGTGTGGACAGAGTACATCATGAGTTTAGAGATATTTTGGGAAAATTATTAAATGAAGACATTATTTAATCATTTGTTTCATAAGATATGAATCAGGGTTTGGACTCAAAACACCAACAATTTTTTTCCTACCACTGATGCTGCTCAGTCAGCTGAGTTCCTCCAGCATATTGTCAGCTGTTCCAGAAACCAACACTTGCTGTCCCCTGTGTTTTCTGTTTCATAAGTTAACTGACCACACTAAATTGCCACTCGTATGCACTTGAGGGGTGGAATCTGGGACAGGAGGATGGGGATTGAGGTGGAGAGATGATAGAGATGTGGGGAGAATAAAATGAGATTGGATTAGTATTGGAATAATGTGGATGCTTGGTGCTCTGTGTGTACTCAGTGGGTTTAAGGGTCTGCCATGCAGTACGAGTCTGACTCCATGGCTCCAAGATATTCCACTTCCTATATTTATCCAGATGATTGACATGGACATCCAAATGTTGAGGTATGATGCCAGTCTCCACCCCAGGAAAATGGCACAAACAATAATTTCCACCCAGTGTCTCCATCTCTATTACCAATAAATAAACGAAATTATGTCACCAGAGTGTTGGTAATCAACAGCTTTATGGCCTCTTCCACATGCTGACAATCAGTAATGGGCTTACAGTCCATCACAAGGTTTACTTCCCGTACTCACCTGGGGAAACAAAAATATCAAGTTCAAGTACAAGATCAGTTTATTGATATTCATCCGTACACATGCATACTGCCAAATGAAACAAAATTCCTCCTGACCAACATGTGTAGTACACCATTTATAACTTACACCTATAACAGGTATAACACCTATAACTGAGGGAATATTTCTGGAACAATGTACTGCGTAGCTATAACTATGACATGAGTGGCAGGCAGACATAGGGTTGCATGACCCCATTTAATGATGTAGAAGGCAACATTCCTTCCAAGCAGAAAAACACTGGCATCACATAACAGCTTTAAATTAATAAGAGATGTGTTTCAGCATTGGCTGAAAGATGAATACTAAAGTGATGTTGATTGTTGCTACTGGAGTTCAAAAGAAAATATCATCTACCAGGCTGAGTAAATAAGCAGTGTAAATTGGACTGAGAGACAAATTATTTTCCAAGTGCAGCAGTTGTGGAAACATGGCTCCATAATTAAAGAAAGGTTTATTTATTTATAATGTAATTGAGCACATTTCAAAATAAAGGGAAAACAAATGTATCAGAGTAGGGTAATTTAATCTCGAGTGTAGGTGTACATGGAGTGATATTAGTTCAGTGGCTCCATTAAAAAGCTCCCCTGTTTTATATTTCTATGGAAAAGCAGTAGTTTCAAAAAGTAAGAGTTACCCTATTCTATTCATAGTCTATAAATCTTGATACAAAGCAGAACTTGTCTTAACCCAGGACAGCCTACCTTTTACTGGAATATATGAAGCAATCCTTGTTTCAGTCCTACTCAGACCCTCCTTCCTTGGTTCAATTTTGCTGCTTCCTGCACTCATACAGAACTAGGAGGCTCATTTTATTTCTGGGAATTTCCATCTTGCTCATATCTTCACATGCTCCATCGCTGGCTCTTTCTTTCCTGTTCTGTGTGCCTCAGTGTCCATCTCAGTAGTATGTTAGTGAAATAAAACATCAAATACATACTCCCACAGCTACTTCAACTATATTTCCTCTGATCTTGCCTCCTGTAAGGACTCCATTCCATTTTTCCAATTCTTCCCTTTCTATTCTGTCTGCTCCAATGATGAGCCCAATTATACAGGTGTTTCAGCACTATCTTCCTTTGTCTTTAACAGTGTCTTCCTTTCTTTCAGAGCTGACAAAACCAATGATATTGCTGAACTATTTTCTGCTTCTTTTCACTCACCTCTTCTCTTAGACAGGTCCTATGGTCTTCGCCTTAAATCACACTAGACACAATATTTAGCAAATCATCCTTCACTATTTCCACAGCATTCAGTGAACTTCCATCACTAAAAGCATAGTCTGTCTTCCAATTCTGTTAATCATCCCCTACATACAACACTTTTCCATTGAACAGCAGGAGGTGCACAAACTGAGAAGTGATAAAGTGAAAGAGCAGGTATTGCCTCTTTCATGTGAAGCAATAATTAACTTGTGCTTCTTCCAACTATGAATGACATTCAGTGCTCATTATTGATTTCACCTGCATTGGTGAAACCAAGCATAGATCGGGTCACCATTTTGTAGAGTATCTTCCTTCTGTTTCTAGGGGCTGGTTATGTTAATTCTCTATCACACTTCCATCCTGACCTGTCTTTCTGCAGTTTACACTAACATCATTCATAAGCACGAGGAACAGCATGCAATATTCCTTCTGGGTATGTTACAGGTAATTTGTCTTTGCTGTTTTTTGTTAACAGAAATGGCCAGTTTTATTCTTTGTTGTCAATCTGTAATATTCATCCAGTTTTTCTCTCTTCATTGATATTCCCTGATCTATAGGGTATATTCCGCAGCACAAACTTACATTCACATTCTTCTACATGCCCCCTTTGTTTCTACTCCCTCTAGATCTCACTAATCTATTAACAGATGATTTTATCAACAGTTTTCCACAAAGTTACTCCCCATTCAAGATACTCCCTTTGTTTTATCCATTGCTCCTCCCACACTCTCAACAATCCAAAAATTTACTTGTTATCTCTCATACTCAGGTCTGATGAATAGCTTCTGACTTGAAACATTAACTGTTTTGCTGTCTGATCCAAAAGGAGCTTCCAGAATTTTCTGTCTTTGTTTCTTAATTAATTCTGTCTTTTCGTACATTTTATGTATTCTTAAGCTGGAGTGAAGGGAAGGTATGAGGACAAATATAAAGGTAGCATTCATGATAATGAGCTTTCTTTGTACTACAGCAAGCATGAGCAATTGAACAGAAGCAGAGTTCTAATAGGACCATCCTTAATCAGACCAAACAACAACTGGGGATAACAACTGTTTGAATTCATAATACATGGTATGTCAGTTCTTAAGTTGTCCTCACACACACAAGGTATTTATTGTGCTTTATAAAGGCAGTAAACCAACAGAAATTGTTGTGCACTTAATATTTAAGTATAATTTGAGTAATGTTATATATATATATAAATATATAGGTTGATTAAGCAGTTTTGTTTGTTTAAATAATGAATTATGAAATATATGTATAAATACATGAATTGCATATGTCATCACGCTACCACATAATATGTGCACGCCTCACTTAAAGTAAGCATAATGTTAGAACCACGTTCCTGGACTTTTGTGTCTTCCTTTGAAGTACGTTAATGTTTTGAAGTTACAAGGCATGATAGTAGTGATGAGGTATTTTTAAAATAAATGTGAAATAACCATCAGCCTGTTAAAGCACATCAAGACTATTAAACTAAAAAAAGCACAGCGAGGAATGGCAGGTTAAATAGAAACCAGTGCCAAGAATGTGCAGAGGCAGTTGAGTTAAAAAGAAAGACAGAAAACAGAAGAGTTCATGAATTCATAAAGTGTGTCTATTGGGTGATAATAATTATTTAAAAAGCAGAAATGGCTGGCTTCATCGGAAAAGATAGACAAGTTTGATTACACAACAGATAACTGGATTTTATATACTAACTAAATTGAACAACATTTTGAAACAAATGAAATTGCCAATGAGAAAGAAGAACCAATTTTGCCAAATGCATTAGGTTTAAAGCTGTACATTTTACTTCAAAGTTTAGCTGGTCCGATCAAGTAATCTGAAATGAGTCATGATAGTCTTGTTGCACTGTGCTTCTGTAGCCTAGAACATCTAATAATTAGGTGCCATCCATTCTACTTAACATGAGAGTTCTCATCCATGATACTGAAGGCAGTTTATATATCGCCATAGGTCAATGTTGAGCAGGCATTCAAGGTGTTGACTGTCAAGATCAGCAACCAAGAAGGGGTCTACATTAATCATTGCCAGGGACTTCAGTTAGGCTTATTTGAAAGCCTAACTATCATCCACATGTTGCCTACAGCTCAAGCTATCCCAACACACTGGACCACAGATATACGATGATTAGGAATGCCTACTATACCATTCATGAGCGCTATCACCTCTTACAAATTGAAACCAAATGATATAGGTGACAAAAAGACATTGCTCCCAGATGAACTTAATGCCTTTTATACTTGTTTTGACCATCAAAAATGGATATAACTTCACAAACTCCTGCAGACTCCGATGACCCTGTGCTTTCAGCCCTTGAGACTGGTGAAAGAGTATTCTTCAAGAGGGTAAACTCCTGGAAAGCATCCATCCCAGATGGGGTACTGTTATGAATGTACCACAGCTCTGAGAGGCCAAAGGGGTGGGAGCAGCCCCCTCCTTCCAGAGAATCGCAAGAGCACTATTAATTCGGGTCTCGGACCCAGGCAAATGAGATACAATGTAACGGTTTTGGCTAGGACTCTTAGAGACACCTGTGCGAAGGGCATGACCCTGCTACGTGACAGCTACCATGGATATGGACACCCTCGGGCAATGTGGGGGTGGGGATTGCATCACCCTACTTTGATGGACATCTACAACTCTGCAAGTCAAGATAAAAGGGGACTGCAAAAGGCGGTACTGCAGAGAGACGCACCAGAAGGACTCGATCGCTCAACGCTCCCGTGATAGCTGGAAGCCAGTCAAAAGCCACGCGCGCTCCGTAACTTCTCTGCCTGGGGAGCGGGTGGCTGATAATACCGAGAAGGACTTCGAACTAATAACAGGGAAACAACGCTCCCCTGATTCAACGGTGTTGCTTCGTCAAAGACCCGAGCAAGTTTTGTCGTTTCTCCTCATTCTCTCTGAAACACGTGAAACCCAGCGATTCCCCAAAAAAGACTGAAGCCTGCAGACTTCTGAGTGACTTTTATATTTCCAACGGGCAATATATTATCCCCTAGACAACAGTCGAGATTATTTCTTAAAGATGATTATTGCTATTCCCGCGCTTTAGATTGAGTTTTGCCGATGTATATGTTCTGAGTTTTTGTATTAACCTTACTTTTGTGCCCCCCTTTATGAATAAAACCATTCGAAAATAGTGCCATCAGACTCCAACGGACCTCTCTATCTTTGCTGGTGAGTTATCCAGTTACGGGATACGTAACAGTACATAGCAAAGCCTGTGCTGATCAACTGGGTGGAGATTTTGCTGACATCATTAAACTATTGCTTAGTAGTCTGAGGTACTCATCTGCTTCAACAGTCATCAATTATACTAGTGCTTAAGAACATGGTAACCTGCCTCAATGACTATCGTCCAGTAGCACTGTATCAAAGTGTTTTGAGTGGTTAATGATGACGCATATTAACTCCTGTCTGAGAAGTGACGGGAATCCACTCCAAATTGCCTACCTGTGCAACAGGTCTGCAGCAGATGCCATCTCATTTGATCTTCACTGTACCCTGAAACAACTGGACAGCAAAGATGCATACATCAGAATGCCCTTTGTCAAGTTCAGCTCTGCCTTCAATACTACCATTCCTTCAAAACTCATCAATAAGCCCTAGATCTTGACCTCAATACCTCCTTGTGCAATTGGATCCTTGATTTCCTCTCTTGCAAACCCCAGTTAGTTCATATTGGCAACAGCATCTCCACCACAATCACCATCAGCACAGGTGCACCACAAGACTGTGTGCAAAACACCCTACTTTACTCACTTTTTACATGAATGTGAGGCTAACCACAGCTCTAATACCACATTTAAGTTTGTTGATGATTCCACTGGCCTTGACTGAATCAAAAATCGTGACCAATCAGCATGTAGGAGGAAGATGGAAAATCTTTCTGAATGGTGCTGATTATTGACTACAGGAGGAGGAATCCAGAAGTTCATCAGGGGTTCAGAAGTGGCAAGAATCAGTAACTTATTTTCCTTGGTATTATCATTTTAGAGTGTTTGTTCTGGATCCAGCGTGTAAGCGCCATTACGAAGAAATCATGGCAGTACCTCTACTTTCTTAGAACTTTGTCTAGATTTGGCATATCCTCTAAAACTCAAACTGCTATAGATGTATGGTGGAGAGCACATTGACTATTTATATCATGGCTTAGTATGGAAACACCAATAACCTTGAATGGAAAAGCCTACAAAATGTAATGCACACAGCCGAGTTCATCGCGGGTAAAACCTTCCCCACCATTGAGTACATCTACATGAAATGCTGTCACAGGATAGCTGCATCCATCAACAGGGACCCATGCCAACTATAGCATGCTGTTTTCTCACTGCTGCTATCAGGAAGGACACACAGGAGTCTCAAGACCCACACTAACTGGTTCAGGAACAGTTATTGCCCCTCAACCATCAGGCTCTTGAATCTCACAGGCTCTTGAGTGGGACAGCTTCACTCAACTTCACTCACCCCTACACTGAACTGTCCCCACAACCTATAGATTCTCTTTCAAGTGCTCTTGATATTTTTTGCTTGTTTATTGATTGTTATTTTTTTATTGTATTTGCATGGTCTGTTGTCTTTTGTACATTGATTGTTTATCCATCTTATGCATCATCTTCCATTATTTCTATCGTGTTTCTTTGCATTTACTGTGTATGCCAACTAAAATTGAATCTCAGGATTCTATATGGTGACAAATATGTACTTTGATAATAAATTTTCTTTCAACTTTCAACATGTTTCATAATTCAAAATGTCATTGAAATTTCCTGGCAAAACAGCCAGAAAGTGAAGGAAATATTTTTTTCTGAGCTCATTGTTATAATTTGAAAATAGATTCAAACGTGTTTCTAAGTGTATTTTTTTCTAGTTTTTTTCTTCTTATGCATAAACATTGGGGGAATATAATTGAACAGCATGAAGAATACAGCTCTTATCACCACAGAACCAGAGGAAGATGTCATAAAAACGTTAATCATCCAGGTTTGTTTTTTTACTGCACAGTACTCAAGAGAAAACTTTAACCCATTCATATATGAGTATATAGAAAAAATTCACAGAGACGAATTCACAGAATGTGAGCCTATGATCCTTGTTCTTGATTCTAAAAACATTTTTAAAAATTCTACTGTTGCCATCACTAACAAGAAACTAATTTCATTATCTTATGCATCCAAGTATGTACTGTTTAATTGCATCAAATTTCTATCAAATTTCCACTCCAACTGGATATTTGTAAAGTGTCGCCACCAAAGAATCAAATATTTAGGAAGTTGGATCTCTGAAACTATTTCTTTTAATTAATTCATAGTAAGTGATTAACAGCACTGAAACCATTAATTATTGCTATGTCCTTATTTCCCTCCTGATTTGTTGGTGAGCTGCCTTTTTAAAACACCTGCTCTCTCAGATGAATGTGGAAGTTCCTATGGCAAGATGAGGCTGATATACCCTAGTGTTCTGAATAGTGTATATACCTCTCACACAACCTTGCCAAAAAAAGGTTAGCCTTGGAATTATATTCCTCATAACAATGTGTTTTAAAATTGAATTTCTGTGAAACTATTATATTACTTGAGAAACTAGCTCACTACATGGTTTAGTTAGCCAATAGGTTTACAATACAAGGACACTTAAATGTGCAGAGAACACAATATGTTCCAATTTTCATTTAAAGGTACATTGCTTTTGCTGCGAGAGGAACTTAAGATGACAGACTGGGAATGAGATGAAGGTTATGGAAGTGATTGATGTGTTGAGATTTTGAGTCAAAGCCAGGTGACAAGGAGAAGTGTTAGAGGATCTCAAAAACCTATCAGCATGGGATAGTGCTTCAATAACAATGTCAATGAGAGAAATTTACATGGTTATATGACAAGTTAGTCTAGGCAGGGTCAGTTAGGGAAATTACAATGGAGAGTTAGTAAAATCAGGCATGACATCAGTAGGGATGAAAGGATGATGGGCCTCACTATTAGCAAAGAATATAATCCAACCTGCAGAAATCTAGGCCTCTTAGACTCCCTTGCCAGCAACTCCATTAACTGAACAAAGAATAGTCATTTTATTAAGATCCTCAGAGTTCAAGGTCTATGCTATTGAATTTGGCTAATGTAATTTATATCCCAATGTGATCATGAACAGAGAGAATTTGGATAGAAAATTCAGAAGCCTCTGAATGTCAACAGAATGGAAGGATATGGATGTTAGGATTAGTTTAGATTGGCATTTAGTTATGAGTTTAATTAGTTCAGCACAACATCATTCACTGAAGGGTCTGACTTTATTCTTATAGAGTAGTATCAAGCTACCCAAGCTTCAACAGTGCTTTGCTTCCATATGAGCTTAATTCCTGCCAGTGAAAACATGGAGGAGCTTTCACAAACTCCCAAAGCCCCTGATGACCCTGTGATTTAAGTCTCTGAGACCAATGTGCAAGCAGCCTCAAGGAGGCTGAACTCACGAAAAGCATCTGGCCCAGATGGGCTACCAGGCCAAGTACTAAAGACTGAAACCATATAAAACCACATAATAATTACAGCATGGAAACAGGCCATCTCGGCCCTTCTAGTCCTTGCCGAACGCTTACTCTCACATAGTCCCACTGACCCACACTCAGCCCATAACCCTCCATTCCTTTCCTGTCCATGTACCTATCCAATTTTACTTTAAATGACAGTACCGAACCTACCTCTACCACTTCTACTGGAAGCTCATTCCACACAACTACCACTCTGTGAGTAAAGAAATTCTCCCTCGTGTTACTCTTAAAATTTTGCCCCCTAACTCTTAACTCATGTCCTCTTGTTTGAATCTCCCCTACTCTCAATGGAAAAAGCCTATCCATGTCAACTCTATCTATCCCCTTCATTATTTTAAATACCTCTATCAAGTCCCCCCTCAACCTTCTATACTCCAAAGAATAAAGACCTAACTTGTTTAATCTTTCCCTGTAAATCAGGTGCTGAAACCCAGGTAACATTCTAGTAAATCGCCCCTGTACTCTCTCTGTTTTGTTGACATCTTTCCTATAATTCGGTGACCAGAACTGTACACAATACTCCAAATTCAGCCTTACCAATGCCTTGTACAATTTTTACATTACATCCCAACTCCTATACTCAATGGTCTGATTTATAAAGGCCAACATACCAAAAGCTTTCTTCACCACCCTATCCACATGAGATTCCACCTTCAGGGAACTATGCACCATTATTTCTAGATCACTCTGTTCTACTGCATTCTTCAATCTCTTACCATTTACCGTGAATGTCCTATTTGCATTATTCCTACCAAAATGTAGCACCTCACACTTATCAGTATTAAACCCCAGCTGCCATCGTTCAGCCCACTCTTCAAACTGGCCTAAATCTCTCTGCAAACTTTGAAAACCTACTTCATTACCCACAGTGCCATCTACCTTGGTATTATCTGCATACTTACTAATCAAATTTATCACCCCATCATCCAGATCATTAATGGATATGACAAACAACATTGGATCCAGTAAAGATCCCTGAAGCAAACCACTAGTCACCAGCCTCCAACCTAACAAACAGTTATCCACCACTACTCTCTGGCATCTCCCATCAAGCCACAGTTGAATCCACTTTACTACTTCAATATTAATACCTAATGATTTAACCTTCCTACCTAACATGTGCTGTTCAACTGTCTGGAAAGTTCACTCAGATCTTTAACCTGTTGCTCTGGCAGTCAAGTAGACCACTTATACCAATGCCTAAGTAGAAAGTGGTAATCTGCCTCAGTAACTCTCATCAGCTAGCACATGCATCCACAATGATGAAGTTTTTTGAGAAGTTGGTGATGTAACTTATCAGCCCCTGAGAAACAATTTGGATACACTCCAATTTGCTTACCAGTGCAACAAGCCTGCAGCAGATGCCATCTCATTGCCTCCTCGCTCAACCCATGGAACACCTAGACAGCAAAGATGCAAACACCAGGATGCTCTTTATTGACTACAGCTTGACATTCAAAAACTTCATCTCCTCAAAACTAATCAATAAGGTTCAAGACCTTGGCCTCAAAAACTCCTTGTGCAATTGGATCCTCAATTTCATCACTTGCAGACCTCAGTCGGTTTGGATTGGCAACAACATCTCCTTCACAATCACCATCAGCACAGGTACACTGCGAGGCTGTGTACTTAGCCCCCTGCTCTACTTGCTTTACACTTATGACTGTGTGGCTAGGCACAGATCCAATGCCATATTCAGAAGCTGTATCAAAGGTGGTGACAAATCAGTATATAGGATGGAGACTGAAAATCAGGCTGAATGGTGCGCAACAACAACCTCTTACTCAATGTTTGCCAGACCACAGAGATATTGCACAGTTCTTTGTCTTTTGCATACTGGTTGACCACCCAAGTTGGTGCAGCCTTTCATGAATTCTATTGGGGTTATTATTCTATTATGTATTTATTGAGTATGCTTACAAGTAAATAAATCTCAAGGTAGTATATGGTGATATATTTGTACTTTGATAATAAGTTTATTTTGAACTTTGTATTTCTTAAGTTTGCACCATTCTGTTTGTGCTTCCTATTGCATGTACTGTTGTATTAATAAATACCATGTAAGCTCCATGACCTTCTTTGTACATTGGGAT
Source organism: Hypanus sabinus (assembly GCF_030144855.1). Lineage (NCBI taxonomy): Eukaryota > Metazoa > Chordata > Chondrichthyes > Myliobatiformes > Dasyatidae > Hypanus > Hypanus sabinus. The sequence goes on along the minus strand of NC_082719.1, from coordinate 39,260,733 downwards.
ATATTTCAATAAACTAATCTGAATCTGGCTATACCCATACTGCTTCCCAATATACCACTGACTGAGAGTGGAAAAAAAAATTGAAAACCATAGTTTAACTTCCTTCAGCTTGCTCTAAACTATTTGGACTTGAATACCTTTCCTCTCCTTTAGCATCTAATACAAGTTAGGTGGAGCTGTCATCCAAAATTTTGTCCATCTGGGAGCCATCTTAGTGCTAATCATTTCACTAGTCTTTCAAGGAAGTATACAGCTCTCTTACAGCCCCTTCAGTCTAGCTACAGGTACTCTCTTTCAAGTTTCATCATGTGCAGAACCATAACAATAAAATGAGAAGCAACATTATTCACAACTATGCCTGAGCATATTTTTGGCATGAGAGACTGGAGACAGATGGATAATGCAATAGGGTAGAGACCTTGGAATTGACTTTTGTGTTCCCTCATACCAGATAGTGTCCTTGTGATTGTGCATGGTATTCTTCAAAAAGACTTTGCATCATAGATGGTCCAATGCCACACATGGTAATCTCGGCAAGAATAACTTAAAGTTTTATATCTATTAATTATTGTCTTTTTAGCTTTTATATTCTATGTTTCTGGAAACAAAGCGCAAATAAAAATAATGAAAGGAATGAAGATTTAAATATATATTTGCTTTTTAAAGTATCTTTAAGCTCTTGTAAATAATGAAAATCTTATGAAGTACAAAATAACAAGGTATGAATTGCAATGATGTATGTAGAATTCTAGTAGGTATTCTGTGCATCCCCTTTTGCTTGAAGTTCTACCTTTAATGTTCTATGAATTAGTCCATCCCCTCTGCTTTCCGTAACACTGAGCCATTTTGTGCTTAATTCTTGCTATTGATTACTTTCCCAAGTTATTTCACTTTACATTTATAAATTTTGAATTCTATGTGCTTATATTTATTTCATTTCATTACCCCTTCCCTCATGACAGTGATGATTTTCAACTATCATTCAGTCCTCTGAAGAATGAAAGGTATTTTCAGAATCAGAATCAGGTTTATTATCATCAGCATGTGCCAAGAAATTTGTTAACTTAGCAGGAACAGTTCAATTCAATACATAATAAAGAAGAAGAAGAAGAAGAAGAAGAAGAAGAAATACATAAATACATTAATTATAGCATGCGTATATTTTATAGATCAAAATCAAGCAAAAGCAGAAATAATATATATTGAAGAAGTCACGTAGTGTTCACGGGTTCAATATCTATTCAGGAATCAGATGGCAGAGGGGAAGAAGCTGTTCCTGAATCGCTGAGTGTGTGCCTTCAGGCTTTTGTACCACCTACCTGATGGTAACAGTGAGAAAAGGTAATGCCCTGGGTGATGGAGGCCCTTAATAATGGACACTGCCTTTCTGAGACATTGCTCCCTAAAGATGTCCTGGGTACTCTGTAGGATGGCTCCAAGATGGAGCCAACTAAATTTATGACCCTCTGCAGCTTCTTTTGGTCCTGTGCAGTAATCTTCCCATACCAGATAGCATTGCAGCCTCTCAGAATGCTCTCCATGGTACATCTAAAGAAGTTTTTGCGTATATTTGCTGATATACCAAATCTCTTCAAACTCCTAATGAAGTATACTTGCTGTCTTGCCTTCATTATAGCTGCATTACTATGTTGGGACCACATTATATCCTCAGAGATTTTGACACCCTGGAATTTGAAACTGTTCACTCCCTTCACTTATGATCCCTCTATGAGGATTCGTGTGTGTTCCTTTGTCTTACTCTTCTTATTGACATTGAGTGCAAGGTTGTTGCTACGACACCACTCCTGAGATTCTCCCAACAATGGTTGTATCATCAGCAATTTATAGATGGTATTGAGCTACACAGTTATGGGTATAGAGTAGAGCAGTGGGCAAAGCACACTCCCCTGAGGTGCACCAATGTTGATAGTCAGCGAGGAGGAGATAGTATCATCAATCTGCACAGATTGTTGCCTTCCGGTTAGGAAGTCAAAAATCCAATTGAAGAAGGAAGTACAGAGGCCCATGTTCTTTAACTTATCAATCACAATGGTGGGAATGATAGTGTTAAACACTGAGCTATAGTCAATGAACAGCATCCTGACATAGGTGTTTGTGTTGTCCAGGTGGTCTAAAGCCATCTGGAGATCCATTGAGATTGCATTTGCCATTGACCTATCGTGGCAGTAGGGCAAATTGCAGTGGGTCCATGTCCTAGCTGAGGCAGGAGTTCAGTCTAGTCATGACCAACCTCTTAAAGCATTTTATCATTGTAGATGTGAGTGCTACCAGGCGAGAGTCATTAGTGCAGCTCACATTATTCTTCTTAGACACTAGAATAATTGTTGCCTTTTTGAAGCAAGTGGGAACTTCTGCCCATAACAGTGAGAGGTTGAAAATGTCCTTCAATACACCCGATAGTTGGTTGGCACAAGCTTTCAGAGCCTTAACAGGTACTCTGTGGGGACCTTTCACCTTGCGAAGGTTCACCTTATCAGCCTCCAAGACAGATATCACAGTGTCACCAGGTGCAGCAGGGATCTTCATAGTTGTAGTTGTGTTCTCCCTTTCAAAGACAGCATAGAAGGTTTTGAATTTATCTGGTAGTGAAGCATCGTTGCCATTAATTCTACTGAGTTTCACTTGGTAGTTAGTAATGTTTTGCAAACCCTGCCAAACTTGTTGTGCGTCTGATGTCGCCTCCAACCTCAAATTGTCTCTTCACCCTTGAACTAGCCCTCTGCAAGTCATACCTGGTATCCTGGTACAGATCTAGGTCACCAGCCTTGAATGCCACTGATCTAGCCTTCAGTAGATGGTTTACCTCCTGGTTCATTCATGGCTTTTGGTTTGGGAATGTACAACAAGTCTTTGCAGGCACACATTCATCCACACAGTTTTTAATGAAGTTGGTAACAACTGCGATATACTCATCCAAATTCGAAGATGAATCCTTGAATACTGTCGAGACTACCAGTTCAAAGCAGTCCTGTAGGCACTCCTGTGCTTCCCTTGTCCAAACCTTCTTGGTCCTCACTGCTGGTGTTGCAGTCTTCAGTCTCTGCCTATACTCAGGGAGTAGAAGTACAGCCAAGTGATCAGACTCCCCAAAGTGAGGGCGTGGTAGGCATTCTTTTTTTTGTAATTTATTTTTTTATTGAAGTTCATCATCAAACAAACATTTCCATAAGATGTATTTCAGACATTGTACATATATATCATATAATCATATATATCACAAATCTCCACAAAGTATTTATCTGAGGTATACACTTATAGAAAAGAGTGGAAAGATAAAACAAGCAAAAGGAAAGATCGATGTACAAGTAGGGAGTGATTTTTTTTTACAACAGATTCATTGTTTTGTGAGAATAAAATCAGGTCTATGAGGCATTATGGAGTTAAACCATTTTTCCCAGTATGAATCAAATTATTCCAGCTTATGATTAACAGATGCTGTTACCTTCTCCATTTTGTAAATGTCCATTGTAATTTCCATCCATGTATTTAAAGCTGGGCTCTCCTGTGATAACCATTTCCTAGTAAAAGTCTTTTTACCAGCCACCAACAGTATATTCATTAAATATTTATCTTTTTTTTAACCATTCTTGAGCTATATATCCAAAATGTATGGTCTTACTCTCTAAGGGTATTTCATATTTAAAGATGTCTTGGAGGGCATTGTGTATCCCCCTCCAATAGTTTTTGATAACAGGGCAGTCCCAAATATATGATAATGATTTGCATTTTGATTTCCACAATTTCTCCAGCAAACGAGGCGGTTCCTATCAGAATGGGATTTCTGAGAGGGTGTAATAAAATATCTTATCAAGTTTTTCCATCCAAACTCCCTCCATTTCTGTGAACTGGTACACTTCCATTGATATCTCCATATTGTTGTCCATTCTTCCTCAGATATAATTATCCCTCCTTCCTTCTCCCATTTTGTTTTAATGTATGAAGTTGAATGTGTTTTAAGATTTGACAACCCCTTATACATGCTTGAAATGATTCTACTACCATTATCTGAATTATATGCTTTTCTAAAAAGCTCTATTAAGCATGTACTTGCCTTGGTTACATTTTTAAGCGTCTTATTAACATATTGTTGCATCTGTAAATATGGATAAAAATCTTGTTTTTCTAATAAGTGTTTCTGTTTAAGCATTTCAAAACTGAACAGTGTTCCTTCTTTCATTATGTTGCAACGAACTGTTATTCCTTTAGCTGTCCAGTCCTTAAATCTAGCATTCAATTTATTTGGTGTAAAATCTGAGTCATATGCACACCATTTAAGAATTGCAGCATCTCCCTCTAGATTATATTCTCTTATATTAGTTTTCCATATTTTAAGAGTCAATGTCACCCATGGGTTATCAATAGTATTAATGTACCTTTGCAGGTTGTTATCAGCCAAAATTGCTTGTATGGAGATGGGAAGTACCCGCTTCTCAGTGTTTTCCCATTGAGCGTCATATGATGGGTTGCACCAACATATCACAGCTCTCAACTGTGCTGTAAAATAATGATCTCCAAGAGAAGGTAGGCTCCATCCCCCCCTTTTCCTTTGCTAATTGCAAAGTTTTGAGATGAACTCTAGGCCTTTTACCCTGCCAAGTATACCTTGATAGCATCTTGTTCTATTCATTGAATTGATTTTGATTAATCTCTATTGGTAGGGTCTGAAAGAGAAATAACAGTCTGGGCAGTATATTCATTTTAATAGACTCAATCCTTGAACTGAGACTGAAAAAAGGAATCAGGTTCCATCTTGCCACATCTTCCTTAATTTTTTTATATAAAGGCTGATAATTATATTCTGATAATTTTGCCAAATCTTTCGGCATAATGATGCCCAAATATTTGAAAGACTCTTTGTGCCATGCCCAGGGGTATTGACTTTCAATTTCTCTTGGTGGGCTATAGTAATAAGAAAATAATTGGGTTTTATCTATGTTGATTTTGTATCCTGTAATTGACCATATTGTTCAAAGGATTGCTTCAATTTATGTAGAGTATGTTGATTGCCGTAGATAGAACCAAATGTCATCCGCATAACAAGCCAATTTATGCTCTGTCCCTTTAATAGTAATTCCCCTGATATTTTCATTTTGTCTGATGTATTGAGCTAATGGCTCCAGATGTAACGCAAAGACTAGCAGTGACCATGCACAACCCTGTCTCGTGCCCCTTTCTCGGGTAAGACTATTTGATAAATATCCATTGATTTTAATCCTAGCAGTAGGATTGTCATATAGTGTCTGTATAGTTTTAATAATTGTGTCTTGCAAACTAAATCTATGTAATACTCTGTAAAGAAAATTCCAAATTAACCGAATCAAATGCTTTTTCAGCATCCACGCTTATCACTATTACTTCGATTTTATTCTTTTGTATATGATCCATAATGTGAAGTGTATGGTAGGCATTCTTGATGGTGGTGTAACAATGGCCCAGTGTGTTGTTTCCTCTGCTGTTGCAAGTAATCTGTTGATGGTAATTGTTTAGTGATTTTTTTCAGACTGGTTAAAATTCCCCAAACGATGGGCTGATTGTGTATGGGGGAAGGTATTGATGAGCTCAGGAGAAATACAAAGCTATAGTAGTTTTTCTCATTTTTGTTGGTCTGGTCCACGAACAGAATTAAAGAATTTGTGAACTTTTAATACTGTTGAAGCTTCATTGATATCCATTACCATCTTAGACATCTTCTTCATTCTTCCATTCTGTTTTATTTTGTCAAAGCCAGATGGCTTACTTCAATTCAAGAATAACAATTACAATAGAGAAGCAGTCAGGGTATTCAGACTGTGCTTCTTCACTGTAATCAGAAAGATCTCAGTTAGTTCAGATGCCAAAAAAGAAGAAGTTCACCCTGTGGCATAAGGAACCTTCCACCCCTGCATCTATTTTCTTCCATTTGGCTTAAGAATGCTTTCCAAGTGCAGAGTTTATAATTTGCTGCCAAAATGTATGGTTCTCCTTATAAAGGAAGGTCTGTAGTTGAATACAATCCTTTCTGACATTCTGAATGAACTTATTGCTATTGAAGTACATTCACTATTAGAATGTAAGAAATTGAGTGGCACTGCACGTTGCACACATCAATGTCAAAAGCAGCAATGTATTTGTATAACCATATGTATTTTTGTGAACACAGGGAAATAAACAGTAGCATTTCATCATGCCTCTGCAGCCATACTAACACTTTAAGGAATTATGATACATTTGGTATCATGTCTATGCAAGAATCAATTAGAAAATTAAACAATATGTTGGCCTTTAATGAAAGAGTCTTTGAGTACAGGCATAAATATATCAAACCCCAACTACAAAGGGCTGTATTGGAATCAGCCTCTAGAACATAATGTTACTCTCTCACCAGGGTTCATATACGGACTTGGCTCTTTCGCTGATTCTGCTAACAGCCATGTGGCTCAGCGGTGGGAAGGTTATGTTTCATAAACAATATACTGCTCTGGTTGGTATGATTTGGGGTTCAACCAAACAGGAACGTTGTGATGTTCTGATTGAAGAAACCTTGATTTGAGTGAATGCTGTGTAAGTACAGCCCAGACACAGTGATCGGTAGCCCAGAAATGGCAGGTCGTACACCAACGTAAAATTTTAAAGAAAGTATATTTACCAAATTTTCAATTTTAACGAACAGTTGCAGGAAAAGAAAAGAAAAATAAAAGGGACCATTATAGTTAAGCCAATCTAATGTGCACATAACGTTGCAGGTTATAATGGAGCAGTTGGGCTGTATTTATCTACACACACACTGGACCCATGGTCTGTGTGAAAGTACCCACCACATTCTGAACTCCCCTCAAAGACAATCTCAAATCAACTGGCTCTCTCTCAGGAGTATTGGCCCTTCCTCCTTGGAGCCATTCATCTGCACAAAGAAGTTCCTGCAATGGGGACTCTCCTTCCAATGGCATTCTGTGGCATCTTACCTTGTGCTCCACCCCATAGATCCTGTCAAAAGACCCCAGACCAGACTACTGTCCTTTAGAAAATTCTTTGTCACAAATCTCTCAAACATTCACTCAATTCCCACAGACCTAATTAGCTGACTCACTTTGCTAAGTTGGACAACATAACACACTTTCCTGCATGGCACACTGCTTTTACAGAAATCTTCTAATATAAACTACCTCTCCGCATAGCTATAGAAATCTTAACCAGGGCATTACAATCATGCACATGTCCTCTCTGTCTCCTATCTAAGGTCTGAAGTATATGTGATAGAGAGAGCCAATATAAGATCGCCAGATTGATTCTGCTTGAGAGGATAAGATTGGTTAAAAGTTGAGGACTATTATATCTTAGGTTTTAAAAAATATATTCATAATATTTCATCGAAAAGTTTAATGAGGGTTTATGGCATGTATTGATGGTTATCCCCAGCTTGCACCAGGGTTTATATTCTCCAAATAAGGGGTAACCATTCCAGGCATTGAAAAATGACGGAATTTCTTCACCCAGAGCTGAGTAAATCTTTTACACCCAAAAGGAAAGTAGATGATCAATCACTGAATACACTTAAGAGTAAGATCAATACTTCATTCGATAATAAGGAAATCAGGGCATAATGTGTTTGCACAAGAAAATGGCATTCAAGTAAAAGATCAGCTGTGATTTCATTAAACAATGGAGTAGGCACAAGGCATAACAAGAGCACTGTTTGGGTTCTGCTTATCTCAGTGAAGATGAAATTGTCTCCTTTAGACAGATACTTGCAAAAAGATTATGTATTAGAGTTTATTTTTCCCTCTGATCACAACCAGTACAGTACCTTGTACTCCTTCCTTGCTTTGATTCTTCTGTTCTCCTAAAGTGACACTGTCTTTGTTAACACAAATGTTATCTTTTAACTTGTTATCTTTTTCAAGGACTTTCTGGTAAAGTTACTTTGATGTGCACCCTTCAGTAACTTGCATTTTCAGCTCTCACTCAAGATCAAAATATTCATATTTTGCAGTGTGCTCTGCCGAATATGTACAACATTGATTAATTGTCCTGTGTCAGAGAATGCAATTGTCTCATATGACACCTTTTTGTGTGTTGAAATGTGTGATCAGTGTAGCCTTTGCCTCTTTGTGGTTGGCAGAAATGAATAACAACATGTCATAAGTTTTCTGTCATTTTACACCACCTTCGGGTTACAAGAATAGTTTTATCTTACGTCATCCATGATTCCAAGTCCTGTCATTGCCCATTCAAACCTAAGAAGCCACTTTTCTTTGTGGAATATAACTAAATATACATCAAATATTGTAAGGTTTGGACATAATTGGCAAGGATGGATGTAACATGTTTTGTGTTACTGTTTTCAAGGGGTGATTGATAAGTTCGTGACATTAGGTAGAAGGAGTAAATTTTAGAAAACCTAGCACATTTGCTTTTCAACATAGTCCCCTCCTACATTTACACACTTAGTCCAGTGGTCGTGGAGCTTACGGATCTTGGGCCTCCAGAAAGTTTCCACAGCAGGGGTGACTGATAAGTTTGTGGCCTAAAGTAGGAGATGAGTTATTAACTTCAAACTTTCTGCATAATCACTCAAAGTTGAACTGCACGTGCATGTAACAAGAACTGTTTAACTCATCTCCTTCTACCTGAGACCACAAACTTATCAATCACCCCTGCTGCGGACATTTTCTGGAGGTCCAAGATCCATATGGACAACAACTGCTGGACTAAGTGTGTAAATGTAGGAGGGGACTATGTTGAAAAATAAATGTGCTAGGTTTTTATAAAATTGACTCCTTCTACCTCAGGCCACAAACATATCAATCACCCGTTGTATTAAAACAATATATATAGGCTTTATATTAATGTTAGAATTTTCTGTTGCCAGTTGGAGGGTTAATTAAAGAGCTAACTCAGTTACAACACATGATATAAGGGATTAAATCCACACTGGATTAAACAGCAACATCAATATTCTGGATGAAACTGAACACACAAAAATTGTTCAGAACAACAGCAATCAAAATTCCAGTTTGTTCATTCTCACTGCTGCTGGTAAACAGTGACTACTAATCCTCTGATTTGAGTGATTAATTAGGCACATTTACTGTGGCATGCAAAATATATATCTGCTTCCTTCACTGTCACACTCAAAACTAAGAAAGATTTAAACAGGAAATAATTCTTTGTTTTAAAGAAGGAGATGCACTATCATTACATAACCATCACAGGTGCCATTTTGACGGAGGCATTGATCATTGATGTGCACAGCTGAATTCTACTAATATCATCCAGAACAGATCAGACACTTTCTCTAACGATCTTACGGAACACAGATTTAGTTTGAGCTTTACACATCTCTTCTGAAGCATGCAGTCAATCAACTGTACGATTAATGCATTGAAATTATGCTAATGAGCAGGCAGCGACAGTGCATTACACTGAACAGTTATAAAGTGAGGGCACATTCCAACTCCAATATCGGTTTATGGACCAACCTCGTTACTCCAAATTTGTAGAGACCTATATGGTAAAAGAGTGGCCATGAAGGTTGGTCTTTTCTCCCATGTTCTGGGATAGAGAAATCATTTTCTAATTCCCGTTAACAGGATATAGCTGCTTATTTGTTCTTTCATGAAATCTAATATTTAAATGTTGAACAGGACTGAGGGAATAAGGCAGTGCACATTTGATAACATGAAATGATTTCTAGCAAATTTAAAAAAAGAATCAAATTACTCAACATACATAGATTCATTAAGATTTATGGAGATATACAGTATAGAAATGGACCTTTCAGCCACTTCTGACCAAGCTGTATGTTCACAACGCTGGAAGAACTTAGCAGGCCAGGCAGCATCCGTGAGAGAAGAGTAGCCAACTTTTCGGGTCGAGACCCTTCATCAGGAATGGGGATGCCCCCCCCCCCCCAATTCCTGATAAAGGGTCTCAGCCCGAAACGTTGGCTACTCTTTTCTCACGGATGCTGCCTGGCCTGCTCAGTTCTTCCAGCATTGTGTACGTATACTTTGATCCACAGCATCTGCAGTTGTATTTTTGTGTTCTGTGTACCTGAGCAACCCTGAGTTGCCTGCATTTGGCCCATATTCACTTAAATGCTCCTATTCATGGAGCTATCCAAATACCTTTTAGCTATTGTCTCTAGCCACTTCCCCTGGCAGCTTCTTCCATATAGCCACCATCCTCTGTGTGTAAACCTTATCTCTCATCTGCTTTTAAATCTTTCCCCATTCATAGAACATAGAACTCTACAGCACATTACAGGCCCTTCGGCCCACAAAATTGTGCTGACCCTGTAACCTACTCCAGAACCTGACTAGAATTTCCCTACCACATAGCCCTCTATTTTCCTAAGCTCCATGTACCTATCCAAGAGTCTCTTAAAGGACCCTATTGTATCTGCCTCTACCACCATCACTGACAGTGCATGTCACGCACCCACCACTCTTTGTTTAGAAAAACTTATCTCTGACATCTCCCCATAACATTCCCAACCCTCCCCCATACCTACTTCCAAGCACCTTAAAACTATGCACTCTCATGTTAGTAACTTCAGCCCTGGGAAAAAGCCTCTCAGAGTAATTGTATGCTTTCTAAATTTAGATTCCCCTACTGTGGGAAAAAGTTTGTGACAATTCACCAGATCTATGCTTCTCATAATTTTATATGCATCTAGACCCTATCCTTTAGCCTCTAGCCTCTCCTTATATCTAAATCTCTTCAAGAGACAGCTATTAAGTGAGTAAATTAAAACCTGCAAACCTCACATATTCCTACTAAAGCCTTTAGATTTGGATGTCACAAATTGTAGAGCTCCCCACAATATGGAGCCTAACAGAATCAGCGTTTAATAACTTCTAGCAAATTTTAAAGAATACAGGTTTTACATTTTGTCCTTTCCTTATCTTCAGAAATAGGTGGTGTTCTTTAGATTCCTGAAATTCATATCAGATCTTTATTTTTCAAGCAATATCTCAGAAGCGCCTTTTAAGGCAGTGGTATTATGAAGAGAGTGTTGGAACTCTGCATTTCCTGAAGGCTTATCAACTATTTTGAAAGCAAGCACTAATGATGTAGAGACTAGCTTTCATTAAAGACAGCAACAGAAGGATTTCCAGGCTTGTTGTGTGCCACTCGTTAGATGCATAAACATGGACTGCAGAATACCTTTGACCACTTGCTTTTTATTCTTGCCTTGCTTCCTGGCAGATCAGTAAGTAGAGTCATAGAGCATGACAGCGCATATAAAAATTCTCACAATTGCATAATTTCAAACAAGATGTCATTGCACACTTCCTCATTACTGATATGATTGTGAATAAGCTTAATGTAATTCAGAAAGGTAGATAGATTAATAGCAAAAACTATTAAATATTATGGGATGGAAAGGCACACTTTTTTTTATTCAGCCATATGTTCACCGTCCATACTGATCTCTCTGAAACACTGCTGTGGTTGTCAATATATTAGTTTTATTACATAGTATACTGTATTACATGGTATACTGTTTATATATGATGACCAGAGAGCAATACACTATATAATTGAGATGCTTTCTATATTGAGTTGAAGTTGGTAGTTAAGCAGTGAGGAGTGTAGTGCATTCAATATTTCAGTAATATTTGAGTAATTTTGTAACTACATAATTTCATTAAACATTTTTCATTTTTTTCATTATGGGTTATATTAGAAGTACATGAATGACACACGTCATTTATTCCACCAAGCCTCACTAATGAAAAAGTAAGTAGACTATCACCCTGGCTCCTGTGTTTTTCTTTTGATTAATTTCTGGAGTTGCAAAAATAACAAAATCTACCCAGGCTAATCCTACCCTCTAGCATTGCTTCCATAGCCTTGCTGATCACAGCTCTTACATAAATACATAAATGAAGACTTTTTAAAATGTCATGAATGTTTCAACCTCTATCACAATTTCAAACAATGGGTTCCAGACATCTACCATTGTTTTGATGGAAAACACTTCCTCATCTCCCTCTACTTCTCCAACTACACTGATGTGCCTTCATTTTTGAGTAATCTGTTGAGAGAAATCAGTCTCTTTTATTTAGTTAATTCAGCCTCTCACAATTTGATACCCCACTCTGTGTCAATAAAGTCAATTCTATCCAGTGATTGCTTCATCCTGACTATAAATTTTCTGTCATCATCCTTGTAAATTTTCTTTCATCTGCCTTTATGTAATCATCTCATTGCTGCAAAATATTGTAATGCTCAGACTATGGTCGAACCAAAGGAGTGTATGCTCCTGTTTACTATAATGGTGCTGAAGTCAATAGGGTTGCAAACTTCAAGTTTCTAGGAGTGTACATCACCAACCGCCGGTTCTGGTCCAACCACATAGATGCCATGGCCAAGAAGGTACACCAACACATTTATGTCCTAAGAGAGCTGAAGAAATTTGGCATGCTCACTTTGGCCATCATCAGGTTTTATCAACACACTATAGACATCAATTCACTATGGATACAGCTCAGTACATCACAGAAACCATCCTGCCTTCATGAACTCATTCTTTACTTTTCACTGCCTCAGTTAAACAACCAAAATAATCAAAATCCCACTTGCAGTGTTGAAGATATGAAAACCTGAAAGCATGAATTACTAGGCTGAAGAAAAACATCTATCCTACAGTTATAAGATTATTGAATGGTCCCCCAGTACTGTAAGTCTGTCTGCACTACACTTTCTTTGTACCTATAACTTTATTATGCATCCTGTTATGTTTTCCCCTGTGCTTTCATAAGGTACATCTATAATTAAATGACTTGTATCAATGGCGTGCACAACATAGTGTTTCACTGTACCTCATTCCATGTGACAGTAGTTCATCTCTCAGACATTCAATATCTAGTCTCTGGCCTCATGATGCAGAAGTTCTCAAAAGTTACAATACATTGGTATTTCTTTGAGAGTAGTGATATAATCATTCATGGTTTCCTCCAGGTTTTGGTCCTCTGCCCATTATATGGAATGCCTGTGGGCTGAAGTACTTCAATATCTGAAGTACCTCTGCAAAAAAGTTATTTGTAGCTGTCTTCAGTGGTACTATTGGTGAATGTGCAACCATTTTGAACCATTTTCTGTGAGTAATATCTCTTTCTTCTGTTCCCTCATTACTACAGTTATTGTCTGTACAATTTCAGCATGATCTAGCTCCAGAAAAAAATATCTCCCTCTTTCCCCATAGAATGTGAAAGCTCACTTATCTTGTTATATAAGCTGCTTTTGAAACCTTCATGTGCCTCAGCCACCATTTCCTTTTTGTCTTTTGTCAATATAATGTTGTAGTGCTCAAGTGTCTCTGTGTTAACACATTTTATGGAATGAAACTGTTTTCCTTGCTTTAACTGTGCTTTAGGACTGACTATGACAGACCAAAGCAACTGCATGCAGTTCTCTATCTTTCAATTGAATCTGACCCACGCGACATGCAGTTAACGACCTTGTGGGCAGTGACTTGTATTTCCAGTGCCCACCTTCTGTCGTTTCTTGCCATTATCCCTTGGACCCACACACTTCATTACACATACTGCTCCTTTCCAGGTTATTTTGAAGTAATTTGATCCCTGCTGCCAATTCTCTTAACTTGCCCTTTTTCCACTACATCAATATTGGTCAGTAATGTGCCATCAGGTGGATTCTGGATAGACATGCTCCAATATTTTCTACTCACTATAAAAACAGAACACAGGAGCTTTGAAAAAATGTACGAATTGTGTCAGTAAGGAACTCAGACAGTCATCCCACATGTATTTTACATGACACGTGTGATGATTTCATTACATCTTCTAACCATAAGACTTATTTCTTTACAAAGTACATGATATCATATTTGTCCTCTTTTTATGAGCAAAGTTACAATGTTAGTCATCTTCCAGCGATCCAGCAACATTTCTACAGCCAGGATGGATTGAAAATGCTTGACAAATCCTTTATAATTTTCTCTAGTATTTCTTACAATACACTGGCATATATATAATCTTGGCCTGGCAAATAATCACATTAAAAATTGTAAACTCATTAATATATTCCCTTTTACTTCCCTCCTCCCCCTCCCCCTCCCCATCCAAATTCCACACTGATCCTTCTCAACAATAATGTTCACACTATTGGCTTGTAATGAATTCATTAAAAACTGGTCTGCTTTCCAAATGTATTGAAGGGATGAGAATGATGGCATATAATAGATGATATTATAGATGTTTGAGAATAATGATCCCCAGTACTGAACATTCAATTAATCACTTAAAGAATTTGCAATTCAATACAATTGCATTGTGCAAAATCTAACAAAACTGTGGTATGTGACTTCAGTGTGAAATTTTACACTTTGGTGTCATGTAGTTTGGGAATAAAATATATTTTGTTTATCCATTGTGCCAATGATCACCCCTCTATATAGGATCAATGAGAGTGAAGGATGTGAGTTAAGGAAAAGAGAAACAATCTGTATCATTGACATTTGCTGCACAGAAAGACTAATTTTCCCATTTTCCCGTTTTCTATATATATATATATATAGAGAGAGAGAGAGAGAGAGAGAGAGAGGTTGAATGAGAAAAGGGACAGAAAATCAAATGCAAGAATAAAAAGAAAGGAAGAGCCATTATATAAAAGAGAAGGCCGGTAAAAGCAGGAACGACATTGAGTGGAAAAGAATACAGAAGGGTCAGATGGTAACCATATAACCATATAACAATCACAGCACGGAAACAGGCCATCTTGGCCCTCCTAGTCCGTGCCGAACTCTTAATCTCACCTAGTCCCACCTACCCGCACTCAGCCCATAACCCTCCACTCCTTTCCTGTCCATATACCTATCCAATTTTACCTTAAATGACACAACTGAACTGGCCTCTACTACTTCTACAGGAAGCTCATTCCACACAGCTATCACTCTTTGAGTAAAGAAATACCCCCTCGTGTTTCCCTTAAACTTCTGCCCCCTAACTCTCAAATCATGTCCTCTAGTTTGAATCTCCCCTACTCTCAATGGAAACAGCCTGTTCATGTCAACTCTATCTATCCTTCTCAAAATTTTAAATACCTCGATCAAATCCCCCCTCAACCTTCTACGCTCCAATGAATAGAGACCTAACTTGTTCAGCCTTTCTCTGTAACTTAATTGCTGAAACCCAGGTAACATCCTAGTAAATTGTCTCTGCACTTTCTCTAATTTATTGATATCTTTCCTATAATTCGGTGACCAGAACTGCACACAATATTCCAAATTTGGCCTTACCAATGCCTTGTACAACTTTAGCATTACATCCCAACTTCTGTACTCAATGCTTTGATTTATAAAGGCCAGCGTTCCAAAAGCCCTCTTCACCACCCTATCTACATGAGACTCCACTTTCAGGGAACTATGCACAGTTATTCCTAGATCTCTCTGTTCCTCTGCATTCCTCAATGCCCTACCATTTACTCTGTATGTTCTATTTGGATTATTCCTGCCAAAATGTAGAACCTCACACTTCTCAGCATTAAACTCCATCTGCCAACGTTCAGCCCATTCTTCTAACCGGCATAAATCTCCCTGCAAGCTTTGAAAATCCACTTCATTATCCACAACACCTCCTACCTTAGTATCATCGGCATACTTACTAATCCAATTTACCACCCCATCATCCAGATCATTTATGTATATTACAAACAACATTGGGCCCAAAACAGATCCCTGAGGCACCCTGCTAGTCACCGGCCTCCATCCCAATAAACAATTATCCACCACTACTCTCTGGCATCTCCCATCTAGCCACTGTTGAATCCATTTTATTACTCCAGCATTAATACCTAACGACTGAACCTTCTTAACTAACCTTCCATGTGGAACTTTGTCAAAGGCTTTGCTGAAGTCCACATAGACTACATCCACTGCCTTACCCTCGTCAACATTCCTCATAACTTCTTCAAAAAATTCAATAAGGTTTGTCAAACATGACCTTCCACGCACAAATCCATGCTGGCTACTTCTAATCAGATCCCGTCTATCCAGATAATTATAAATACTATCTCTAAGAATACTTTCCATTAATTTACCCACCACTGATGTCAAACTGACAGGTCTATAATTGCTAGGCTTCCTTCTAGAACCCTTTTTAAACAATGGAACCACATGAGCAATACGCCAATCCTCCGGCACAATCCCCGTTTCTAATGACATATTAAAGATCTCCGTCAGAGCTCCTGCTATTTCTACACAAACTTCCCTCAAGGTCCTGGGGAATATCCTGTCAGGACCCGGAGATTTATCCACTTTTAAATTTCTTAAAAGCGCCAGTACCTCCACCTCTTTAATTGTCATAGGTTCCATAACTTCCTTACTTGTTTCCCACACCTTAGACAATTCAATATCCTTCTCCTCAGTGAATACCGAAGAGAAGAAATCATTCAAAATCTCTCCCATCTCCTTCGGTTCCACACATAGCTGACCACTCTGATTCTCTAAGGGGCCAATTTTATCCCTCACTATCCTCTTGCTTTTAATATAACTGTAGAAACCTTTCGGATTTACTTTCACCTTATTTGCCAAACCAACCTCGTATCTTCTTTTAGCTTTTCTAATCTCTTTCTTAAGATTCCTTTTACATTCTTTATATTCCTCAAGCAATTCCTTTACTCCATGCTGCCTATATCTATTGTAGACATCCCTCTTTTTCTGAACCAAATTTCTAATATCCCTTGAAAACCATGGTGCTCTCAAACCTTTAACCTTTCCTTTCACCCTAACAGGAACATAAAGAATCTGTACACTCATAATTTCACTCTTAAATGACCTCCATTTCTCTATTACATCCTTCCCATAAAACAACTTGACCCAATCCACTCTCTCTAAATCCCTTCGCATCCCCTCAAAGTTAGCCTTTCTCCAATCAAAAATCTCAACTCTAGGTCCAGTCCTGTCCTTCTCCATAATTATATTGAAGCTAATGCTATTGTGATCACTGGACCCGAAGTGCTCCCCAACACATACATCTGTCAACTGACCTATCGCATTCCCTAACAGGAGATCCAACACTGCCCCATCTCTAGTCGGTACTTCTATGTATTGTTGCAAAAAACTATCCTGCACACATTTCACAAACTCTAAACCATCCAGCCCTTTTACAGAATAAGCTTCCCAGTCTACGTGTGGAAAATTAAAATCTCCCACAATCACCACCTTGTGTTTACTACAAATATCTGCTATCTCCTTACGCATTTGCTCTTCCAACTCACGCGCCCCATTAGGTGGCCTATAATACACTCCTATCAGTGTTACTGCACCTTCCCCATTCTTCAATTCCACCCAAATGGCCTCCCTAGAGGAGCTGTCTAATCTATCCTTCCAAAGCACCGCCATAAGATTTTCTCGGACAAGCAATGCAACACCTCCTCCTCTGGCCCCTCCTACTCTATCACACCTGAAGCAACTAAATCCAGGAATATTTAGTTGCCAATCACACCCTTCCTGCAACCATGTTTCACTAATAGCTGCAACATCATAATTCCAGGTATCGATCCACACTTTAAGCTCATCCACCTTTCTTACAATGCTCCTAGCATTAAAATAGATACATTTAAGATACTCTCCATCTCCTCCTCTCTTTCCATCCCTAACAATGCATTCAAATTTATTATCCTTTTCTTTCTTCTCCCCTACATCTTCGGGCTGAGCGCATCCCTTCTCCATCACCTGCCTTTCCTCCCTCACACACTGTCTATTTACTTGCTCCACTGGTGAACTAACCTCCTCTCCCATAGTCTCCTCAAATAGTCTCCCGCCCCCCCCCCCCCCGTCTTACTAGTTTAAAGTCCGCCCTGTAGCCCTAGCAAACCTCCCCGCTAGGATATTGGTCCCCCCACGATTCAAGTGTAACCCGTCCTTCTTGAACAGGTCACTCCTGCCCCAGAAGAGGTCCCAATGATCCAGAAACTTGAATCCCTGCCCCCTGCTCCAATCCCACAGCCACGCATTCATCCTCCACCTAATTCTATTCCTACTCTCACTGTCTCGTGGCACAGGCAGTAATCCCGAGATTACTACCTTTGCGGTCCTTCTTCTTAACTGCCTTCCTAACTCCCTATACTCTCGTTTCAGGACCTCTTCCCCTTTCCTTCCTATGTCATTGGTACCTACATGTACCACGACCTCTGGCTCTTCACCCTCCCACTTCAGGAAATCTTGGACGCGATCAGAAACGTCCCGAACCCTGGCACTAGGGAGGCAAATTACCATCCGGGACTCCCGGTCACCTCCACAGAAACGCCTGTCTGAGCCCCTGACCATTGAGTCCCCTATTACTATGGACCTCTTTCTTCTAACCCTACCCTTCTGAGCTACAGGGCCGTCCTCTGTGCCGGAGGCTCGGCCACTGTCATTCCCACCAGGTAGGCTGTCCCCCCCAACAGTACTCAAACATGAGTACTTATTGTCAAGGGGTACAGCCACTGGGGTACTCTCTAGTACCTGCCTCTTCCCCTTCCTGACTGTAACCCACGTATCTGCCTCCCGTGGTCCCGGAGTGACCACCTGATAGAGGTGGTCCTCTCTATCACCTCCTCGCTCTCCCTGACCAGGCGAAGGTCATCAAGCTGCAGCTCCAGTTCCCTAACTCGGTCCCTCAGGAGCTGCAGTTCGGCGCACCTGGCGCAGATGTGGACGTCCGGGAAGCTCAGAGACTCCAGGATCTCCCACATCCGACACCGAGAACAACAAGCTGCCCTCACACTCATACCTCCCAAATAACTGAAAATACAAGAAATAAAAGATAAGCCTACTGTGCCCTCTTCCGGCTAAGCCCTCTGAGCCCAAGCCCTACACTCTGCGCCTGGCCCACTCTGCTGCCTGCAAATGAAGCTGCCCGCTTCTTAAGGTGGCGTTCTTTATATATCTTCCCTCCTTCCCGGGCCTCCTCCACGCGCCTGCGCAGTCCCGCCTCTCAGAACTCCGATCTGAGAAGCAATTGGACAATTTGAAAATGGCCGCCGCCGCACTTCCTCTCAAGCCTCGCTGTCCTCTTCCAAAAGAGAACTACCTCACTCAGTATCTCCTTTATATATCTTCCCTCCTTCCCGGGCCTCCTTCACGTGCCTGCGCAGTCCCGCCTCTCAGAACTAAGGTAAGGTAAGGTAAGGAAAGAAATACAAGAGGGTCAGCATAAGAGGAAGTGAGGTCAGAAAGGGAAAAGGGCAAATTACAAGACAAGTAGAAGGGAAGTGAAGGGTAGGAAGAAGTGACAAAGAGGGATGATAGGAACAAAAGAGAGGGACTATAACATGAAATAAGACAAGATAACTATATAGAAAATGTGGGGAAGAAAAGAAATTACTCAGATACAGTAAACAATGAGGAACAATATAATAAGAAGTCCAAAATGCAGGAGCTATTTTATATTCTAGCTTTTTCCATATGCATAATTTTGGTAAAGGTGCATTTAAGAATGATTTATTTTAAAAGATGAAAGTATCAGTTTTTAAAATATTTTGAGATCTACAGAATTAAATTACTTCTGCTTTTGCTCTGTCAAATATGATTGAAGAACAGTAGAACTGTCATAAAGGTGTTTTTTTCTAGAGTGCTTCAGGATTTTGCTACTACATATGCCTACCTCTCTAAAAAAAACTACTACTTTTCAAATAAAAATAACATAATCACAAGAGATGGATCTGAAATGCAACTGTAAATGGTGAAACCCTTCAGTTTAAATTGGTTGTGATTATCCCTTCCAACCTATGTTCCCTCTAAGCTATGCATATGCACACACGTTTTTCAAACAGCACACATAGGAAATTAATGTGCGCACAAAAGGTTAGTTACCTAAAGAAATGTAGTAATTAATAATTATACTTATTGAAAATAATCTTTTTGACAATGTTTCTTGGAGTGACAAAGTTAAAGTTTTGCTAAGCCAACAATGTGAAGAAAAGGTCACAATAGATACAAGTTCACTGTTGACTTCTATAAATAGTGTTTTGTGTTCATTTAGAAGAAAGGTTTCCTGAAGATGAGATACAAGAATGGTCAGCTTTTGATTTCTCTGCAATTGCAGATTGTGACTTCACATTTGGCGATGAACAAGTTAATGCCTTATGTCTAAAATATTATGATTATCTAGCTGAAAATACTGTGATTGTTAGACAGTTTAATGATTTCAAATATTCTGCACAAGAAAAAATTAAATCCAAACTGATATCAAACTTTGCTCAAATGGTGGCATTTGTACTTCAAAATGAACAGTTTTGCAACCTTGCACAGTTGTTGGACATTGGGGTAACCTTTCTTGAGTCTAGTGTGGACTGTGGTTTTCGCTCAGCAAGGCTTTGGCAAGAACAGGCAAAGACAAGGAAAATGGGTAAGTTTATTCCTTATTTCTTTTTTTTTTAATTAACTCTTGAGACAATGGGGCATGTCTACAGAACCAGTATCCTGTTCTGGGTATCAGATGTGGGACTCCAGGAGATTACCAGCCTCCCCAATGGTCACATCTGCTCCAAGTGCATCAATATACAGCTCCTTAGAGACTGTGTTGGGGAACTGGAGCTGCAGCCCAGAGACCTGCAGCTTGTTCGGGAAAGTGAAGCAGTGATAGACAGGAGCTACAGGGAGGTAGTCTCTCCAAGGCTACAGGAGACAGATAAATGTGTGACTGTCAGGAGAGGCAAGAGAGAACAACAGATAGTGGAGAACATCCCTGTGGCTGTCACCCTCCACAATAATAACTCCATTTTGAGTACTATTGAGGGAGGCTACCTGGGGGAGTCAACACTGGCCATGCCTCTGGCCCTATGGCTCAGAAGGGTAGGGAACTGAAGAGGATGGCAGCAAGAATAGGTGACTCTAGAGTTAGAAGGACTGATAGGCAATTCTGTGGATGCAAAAAGGAAAAAGTTTGCCTCCAGGGTCCAGAATGCTTCTGAATTCATCTATGATATCCTGACAAGGGAGAGTGAGCAGCCAGAAATTGTGGTACATATTGGTACCAATGACATAGGTAGAAAAATGAGGGAGATTCAAACAGAACACAGGGAGTTAGGAAGGAAGCTGAGAAGGGTAGTGATGTCAGGATTACTGCCTGTGCCACAGAACAGTGAGGATAGGAATAGAATGAGATGGCAAATAGATGTATGGCTGAAGAATTGGAGCAGGAACAGGGAGTACTGGATAATTGGGACCTCTTCTGGGGCACGTGTGACCTGTACAAAAGGGATGGGTTGCACTTGAATCTGAAGGAGACAAATGTTCTTGAGGGCAACTGTTGGGAGTGATTTAAATTAATATAGCAGGGGTTTGGAACCAGTATGATAGAGCTGAGGATGAGTCAGAGGTTTACAAGTAGATGATGGAGGTAATATGAATGTAAAGAAGGACAAGCCAATGGTGGGGTACAAATGTAAACAGAGCAAAGAATTAAATTCCACCACAGAGACAAAATTCAAAAGGGCAAAGAATGCAGGATTGAAGATGGTGTAATTAAATGTATGTAGCATTTGGAATTAGTTGGACAAATTTGCAGCACAGTTAGAGATTGGTTGGTATTATATTGTGGACCTCACTGAGTCATGGCTGAAAGAAGGACGTAGTTGGGAGCTTAATATCAAAGGATATACTTTGTCTCAAGAGGACAGGCAGGAAGGAATAAGTGGTGATGTGGCTCTGTTGGGAAAAGATGGAATTACATCTTTATAAAGAGGTGACAAGGAGTCAGAGAATGTTGAATTTTTGTCGGTGGAGTTAGGAAACTGCAAGGGTAAAGCACCCATTACAGCAATCATGTATAGGCCTCCAAATAGTAGCCAAGATGTAGGGTTGGGATTCCGAAGGGAGCTGGAAAAGGCATGTAATAAGAGTAATGACACAATGGGGAACTTCAATTTGCAAAGCAATTGGGAAAGTTAAGTTGGTATCAGATCTTAAGAGAGGGTATCTTTTGAATGAGATGGATTTTTGGAGCAGGCTCTGCTTGAGCCTACTCAGGGAAAGACTGTCCTAGATTTGATGTTGTGTAATAACCCATATCTTATTAGGGAGCTTAATGTAAAGGAACCCTTAGGAGGCAGTGATCAAAATATGATTAAATTCATACTGCATTTTAAGAGGGAGAAGCATAAGTCACATGTATCAGAATCACAATGGATTAAAGGAATTACAAAAGCATGAGAGAGGCGAGCTGCCCAGGTGGATTGGTGAAGGATACTGGTGGGGATGACGGCAGAGCAGAGATGGCTGAAGTTTTTGGGAATAGTTCACAAGGCACAGGATAGATATGCCCCACAAAGGAAGCTGTTCTGAAATGGGAGGGGTAGACAAATATGGCTCACAAGGGAAGTTAACAACTACACTAAAGCCAAGGAAAGGGCATATAAATAGAAAAAGTGAGTGGGAAGTTGGATGATTGGCGAGCTTTTAAAAACCAACAAAAGACAATTTAAAAGGCTATAAGAAGGGAAAAGATTAAATATGAGGATAAACTAGTCAAAGCAGCATACCAAAAGTTTTTTTTTCAGTTATATTAAGAATAAAAGGTAGGTGAGTGTTGATATTGGACCACTGGAAAAAGATGCTGGTAAGGAAGTAATGGGTGACAAAGAAATGGCAGATAAACTTATTGGGTACTTTCCATCAATTTTCACTGTGGAAGACACTAGTAGTGTGACAGAGGTCCGTGAGTGTCAGGGGCAGGAGTGAGTGCCATTGCTACTACAAAGGAAAACGTGTTAGGCAAACTGAAAGGTCTAAAAGTGGACCAGTTGGGACTACATGCCAGGGTCCTGAGAGAGATTGCTGAAGAGTTAATGGATGCATTGGTCATAATCTTTCAAGAATCACTTAATTCTGGCATGGTCCCGGAGGACTGGAAGATTGAAAATGTCACTCCACTCATTAAGAAGGAAGGAAGACAAAGGAAAGGAAATTATATCCAGTTAGCCCAATGTCAGTGGTTGGGAATGTGTTAGAGTCTATTATAAATGATGAGGCTTCTGGGTCCTTAGGGACTAAAGATAAAATAAGTCAAGGTCAGCATGGTTCTGTAAAGGGAATTCTTGCCCGACAAATCTGTTGGAGAACTTTGAGGAAGTAACAAGTAGGGTGGACACAGGAGAGGCAGTGTATATCACTTATTTAGATTTTCAGAAAGCATTTGATAAAGTGCCAGACATTGGTCTGTTTAACAAAATAAAGTCCTATAGTGTTACAGGAAAGATACTGCCAGGGATATAAGAATGGCAGGAGGCAGTGAGCGGGAATAAAAGGGGCCTTTTTTGGTTGATTGCTCATGACTAATGGTGTTCCTCAGGTGTCAGTATGGGAACCGTTAATTTTCGCATTGTTTGTCAATGATTTGGATAATGGAATTGATGGATTTGTGGCAAAGTTTGCAGGTGATACGAAGGTAGGTGGAAGGGTAAGTATTACTGAGGAAGCAATGCGATTGCAGCTGGATTTAGACAAATTGGAAGAATGAGCAAAAAAGTGACAGATGGAATACATTGTTGGGAAATGTGTGACTATGCATTTTGGTAAAAGGAACAATAGTGTAGACTGTTATCTAAATGGGGAGAAGGTTCAAACATCAGAGGTGCAGACGGACTTAGCAGTCCTCATGCAAGACTCCCAGAAGATTATTTTACAGGTTGAGTCTGTGGTAAAGAAGGCAAATGCAATGTTGGCATTTGTTTCAAGGGAAATAGAATATAAAAGCAAGGAGATAATGCTGAGCCTTTATAACACACTAGTCCAGCCACACTTGGAGTATTGTCAACAGTTTTGTGCCTCATATCTCAGAAAGGATGTACAGTATTGTCATTGGAACAAGTCCAGAGGACGTTCAAGGGGATGATTCTGGGAATGAAGAGGTTAGCCTATGAAGAGCGTTTGGCAGCCCTGGGCCTGTATTCACTGGAATTTAGAAGAATTCAGGGGTATCTCATTGAAACCTACCAAATGTTGGAAGGACTGGATAGGGTAGATGTGACGAGGATGTTTCCTGTGGTGGGTGTAGCACAGCCTCAAAATTGAGGGGTGACCTTTTAGAACAGAGGTAAGTAAGAATGTATTTTTAGTGAGAGAGTAGTGAATCTGTGGAATGGTTTGCCATAGACTGCCGTGGTGGCGGGTATCTTTAAGGTAGAAGTTGATAGTTTGCTGATTGGTCAGGGCATCAAAGGATTTAGCAAAAAGGTAGGTGTCTGGGATTGAGTGGGATCCGGGATCAGTCGTGATGGAATGGCAGAGAAGTCTCAATGGGCTGAATGTCCTAATTCTACTCCTATGTTTTATCTTCTTATGGTCTAACTGGACAGAAGCTTACATCAAAAATAAATTAGTAGATCTCTGATAAAAGAATGATTTAATTTTGAGGAATATCTGATCAAACTATTTTGCTGTTTTCTGAGGAACAATCCAGAGATAATGCCAATTATTTGACTCTAATGGAGAGAAGCAATCAGTCAAATCCAATCACTATCCGGACATGCTACACAATGTCTATTGCCCAAGTGTATCTTTCAGAAGCAAAGGACCACTCACATTGCTGCTTTGCACGCAAGAAGTGTCTTCAAGATGGTGTGAGCTTCGAGGGGCCTATAAATCTTAAGTGATGAATCCTGAAATCCCAGAATCCTTCCTTACTGCCACTAAAGTCTAGTGCAATGTTTTTAAATATCACCAATGGTCATGAAAATTTTAAATTAATTTAACCAGATTTAAATATATTATAAACAGGGTACAGGTGGAAAATGAGATTTGATATAATTGCTCTGAGAGGTAACATGGACTTACTAGGCAAATTGCTTCCTTTGATACCGTTAGGAATTCAGTAAATTAAACAAAATTTGTGTAACTAAAAATGAAATAAGTAGTTCAAAGTTATTAAAATAAAAGCTTAAAAACATCTTTTCAAAGGGGTTGATAGCTATTCTGGGGCTTGCTGTCCAGTCTATCCAGAATGTCAGTGTTCCATCATTGGAGCAGATGGTGAAGCTAACAACAAAGTGGTAGATAAGGCATATCAATAGCTGTGCTTCTGGTCGCTTCAAACTTTCATGTTTGCCTATGTCAGTTAACCACCTTCAAGTCATTATCAATCTACTATAACCATTTAAATTAGATTAATTTTTTTCTGTAGATCTATTGTGATCTGAGTGCCAATTTTCACATTTATTGAACGGAACTTTAAAAGTGCTACAAAATTAATGCTGACAGACACTTCTATCAAATTGTGTTTATTAACTGGAATCCTTTGGCCAGCTTGCAAAGTCTGAAATGCTGTTGACTAAAATTTGCAACGGGAAATGCAGGAAATACTCATGTGAGTATCTTGGTTCTTTTGTAAGATCTGAAAGAGAAGAGGCTTTGCAGCTTATTCAGTTTGCCTGTTCCAATACATTTAAACATTCAAAAAAATCTCTCTAAATCAGTTAATACTGAGAGGAAGAAGCAACATTTTCCCTAATACTGAAAGGAAAGCAAGTGGAAAATCTCAGGTTCTTTATCCAGCATTGTAATCTATATTATTTAACTATGAGCAGGTCCATTCCGCAGATGGGATTAATATAAAAATTAATGCATTTTATTTCTTCGCATAGTCAATCATGTCTCGCTGTAGAAGTGATAACAGCTCCAAACATTTTCTTTAAATTGCTCACCCTGTTTTAGTACATTTTAAATGAACACATCAAAATATCATTATCTTTGAAATCAAATGATACCAGTGAATTAAATGGTACCTGTCAATAATATCATTGATGGTCTACAAAATTAAGGACTTGGAAATAGAAAATCCAGTAATGTTCAAAGCCCAGAGCATTATGTAGTTTGAGAAGAGACCCAAGAGACTGCAGATGTCTGGAATCTGGAAAAAATACAAACTTCTGTAGAACTCATCGAATCAGGGAGCATCCATAACGGAAGATGGACAGTCAAAGTTTCAAGTCAAGACCCTTCATCTGGATTGAAAGATGGAGGGAGGAAAGAAGATTGGAAATAACAGCAGAGGCTTGGGCCTGATTGGTGGAGGCAGCAAAGGGCTGTTGCTGATGGAAACTGATAGGAAGGAAAGTTAAGCTTTGAACCAGATATGGGAGTAGGAACAAATGTGGTGGAAGGTAAAAATAGTAGTGAGAGAGTGGGCCCAGTAGGAAGAGTGTCTGCATGATAAGCAGGCGGGTGGAGAAGGGGAGAGAAACAGGGTAGTAGGAAACAGATGGTTAGTAAGAACTAGGAAGAGCTGAAGAAAAGAGAAAAAGCATGGAGAAGGAGCCATAGGGGTGTGACTGCCCAGGTGAATAATGGGGTTTTGTTCCTCTAGTTCACGTTTAGCCTTACCCTAATAGTTGAGGACACTGAGTACAGATAGGTCAGTGACAAAATGGGAAGGAAAATTAAAAAATGAAGTGCAAGTGCTTAGGAAAGCATGTGTGGCATTTATGCTTGTCATCTATATCAATGATCTGGATGATAATGTGGTAAATTGCATCAGCAAATTTGCTGATGATACAAAGATTGGAGGTGTAGTGGACAGTGAGGAAGGTTTTCAAAGCTTGCAGAGGGATTTGGATCAGCTGGAAAAATGGGCTGAAAAATGGCAGATGGAGTTTAATGTAGACAAGTGTGAGGTATTGCACTTTGAAAGGACAAACCAAGGTAGAACATACAAGGTAAATGGTAGGGCACTGAGGAGTGCAGTAGAACAGAGTGATCTGAGAATACAGATACATAACTCCCTAAAAGTGGGATCACAGGTAGATAGGGTCATAAAAAGAGATTTTGGTACATTGGCCTTTATAAAGTATTTATAAAATACTTTATAAAATCAAAGTATTGAGTATGAAAGTTGGAGTGTTATGGTGAGGTTGTATGAGACATCGGTGAGACCGAATTTGGAGTATTGTGTGCAGATTTGGTCACCTAATTATAGGAAGGAATGAATAAGGTTGAAAGATTGCAGAGAAGGTTTACAAGGATGTTGCCGGGACTTGAGAAACTGAGTTACAGAGAAAGGTTGATTAGGTTAGGACTTTATTCCTTTGAGCATAGAAGAATGAGGGAGATTTGATAGAGGTATGTAAAATTATGATGGGTATAGATAGAATGAATGCAAGCAGGCTTTTTCCACTGAGGCTAGGTGAGAAAAACCAGAGGACATGGGTTAGGGGTGAAGGGAGAAAAGTTTAAAGGGAACTTATTTCATCTCTATACCTTTCACCAAATCTCCTTCTTCACACAGAGAGTGGTGGGAGTGTGGACTGAGCTGCCAGATGAAGTGGTAAATGCAAGCTCACTTTTAACATTGAAGAAAAACTCAAACAGGTACATGGATGAGAGGTGTATGGAGGGATATGGTCCAGGTGCAGGTTAGTTGGACTAGGCAGAAAAATGGTTCAGCACAGCCAAAAAGGGCCAAAAGGCCTTTTTCTGTGCTGTAATGTTCTATGGTTCTTGCTGAGGGGCTCACTTAGAACCACCTATTGCTTGGAAGCTCTTGCTCCAACCCTCCCTGCACCCATTTTACAATGAATATTTTCCCTCAAACTTACAGTCATGTTGAAGGATCTCAACCCAAAATGTCAATTGCTTGTTTCCTTCCACAGATGCTAGCCCATCTGCAGAGTTACTCCACAATTTGTTTTGTTGTAGCTTCAAGAAACTTTACATGAGAAAGAACTTCCATTGATCATGTGGTGTTCTTAGAGTACACAAACAAACAGCATCATTCATTCTACAGGTTAGGGTTAACTCCACAGATCGAAAGATCCCATGGGTACCTTGTCTACACTTATTTCATCTCTATACCATTCACCAAATCCCCTTGCCTCTGATGCATTATTTTTAATGATCTCACCTTTCACATCAATAACTCCAGTAAATGCTCTGTAATATATGCATCTATTTCTTTTATAGCAATGATCTGCTTCCTACTGGCACCACAAATAGATCTATTTTCTGCGCATGCACTATCGTCTACACCTACACATTGTTCCCTCTCTTGCTTGAAGCAAGTTCACCAGTTAAAGCAATCTCCTTGTGCGTGCTTTTATTCAATTGATATGTAGTTGTGAACAGATACAATAAAGTGGTGATAGGTATGAACCTCAATGTCAGAGACTATCACCAACTGCACTGGCAGTTAAGGGACAAAACAGCGAGAGTTAAACAGCACAAGAAGGGTGTCACAGACACTAGCAAATGTGTGAGTACAGTGCAGAGAAACAGTGAAAGACACGCTGAAATTAAATTGAAAATAACGTGGTGATGGTTTCAGTTGGGAAAGTTGACAAATTTGATAGAGCAAATGAAGGCTGGAAGTCGTATGGCAAGAGGATTGAAATGCATTGTAATGCAAACAATGAGGATCAACAAAAGCAAACCCTTACACTTCTTAGTTTAATGGGCCCAAGAACGTACAATCTCTGACGCAACCTAAAAACCCCTGAAGAGCCAGCAAGCAAGACGTCTGGCAAATTTGTTACAATTCTACAAAATCACTTGAGCCTTAAACCTCTGGCAATAGCTGAGAGATGTAGATTTTACAAAAGCAAGCAGTCAAAAGATGAATGCCTTTCTGAATACATTGCAGAACTGCGCAAACTTTCCCAGTACTGCCACTTCAGCGATGGACGCTCTGATGCATAAGGTTTTATGTGACATGTATAGTCAAACCATTCAAAAGAGGCTACTATCCAAAAGAGACCAAACCTTAGGATGGGTATTGACCATTGCAATATTGTTAGAAAGCAAAGAATGTAGCATAACTATAGAAAAGGAGGTTAGAATGTGAAATGCACAATGTCTCCCTGCATAGGGCAAAAAGCCAAAGATGTTATCAATATGGCAAATTCTCCCATGATGCAAATGACTGTTGGTTCAAAGAAAAAGTTTGCAGGATGTGTCACTGACAAGGTCAGTTAGAGAGAATGCACAAGGCAGACAATAAGCACAACCGAGTGAAAAGTCTCGAACACAAAACTAAGCAAATGCAGAAAGTTACCAAATATAAAACAGATCAGACAACATGAAGTCTGGCAAAGGCAAACTGTCATGCCCAGAACTGCATAGTATAACTGAAGCACATCTCAAAATCATCTGGATCACAATAGATGAGTCTGGTGTAAAAGTGAAAATGGGGCTGGATACTGGGACAGCTTTGTCCATAATTCCAGGCAATAACTACAACAGATCGTTCTCTAGGATACCATTAGAGAAGACCTTAGTGACGTTAAAGAGTTACAGAGGTGAAGAAGTCTCTTTCACAGCCAAAATGAAAGTGAATGTGACATGGAGGAAAAACACAACAATTCAAATTTTAAGTATTGAAAAGTGGTCCAGCAGTTTTCAGAAATGAATGGATAGAAAAATTCAATCAAAGTTTTCAGTAAGACATCAACAGGCATCCTAAATGGTAGCACTAAGCAGAGACAAGCACAATGCTGATGAGAAGGTGTTTGGAAAGGGGATTGGTAAACTCAAAGGCATAAAGGTCAGAATTGAACTGGCTAAAACAGCAGCACCAAGATTCCATAAGAAATGCCCAGTCCCTTATACACTATGTCCTAAAGTGGATGCTGAACTGCAGAGCTCGGAGGCATCTGGAATTCTCTCGAAGGTTGAGTAGAGTGATTGGGCCACACGCTTTGTCCCAGTGATTAAGAAAGGGAAAGCTGGAGTCGTTTGCATATACAGGAATTCAAGTTGATCATTCAACCTAGTGCTGCGTACTGTGCTGTATCCCCTGCCACAAATAGAAGATATTTTTGCATCTTTGGCAGGTGTGGAGAGGTTATCAAAAACTGACTTGTCACAAGTAAATAGAGATTGAGGAGCCAAGCAGGAAGGTTCTCACAATCAACACTCACAATGGACTGTTCCAGTATAATCATCTTGTCATTGGTGGCACAACAGCTCCAGCAATTTGGCAATGAGAAATGGACCATGAACTCCAAGCTAACCCAGGAACACAAAGTTGCCTTGATGACACCATTTGGATTGGCAAGAATGATGAAGATCACCTCCAGAACTTTGGTAAAGTTCTTACCAGGTTCAGTGTGTATGGACTGCAAGCAACGAGGGAGAAATGTGTTTTTCAAGAATGAAATCCCATACCGTGGACATGTCTTTAACAAGAATGGCTTACAAGAGGAGATTGAAGCAGTGCTAAAGACATCCAAACTGGAAAATGTGTCACAACTCAGGTCATACTTGGGCTTTGTAAATGATTCCACCACTTTCTCCCAAACATTGCTACAGTGCTGCACCCATTAAATTCACTGTTACAGACAGGAGCAAAGTGGGAATGGTCAAAAAGATCTGAAAAAGCATAAAAGGAAACAAAAAGACTAATAACATCTGATGAACTGCTCACCATTATGACCCATCCCTGCCCATCAGACTGGCATGCAATGCTTCCCCTAATGGCATTGGAGCCGTTTTGTCACGCATTATGAAAGATGGATAAGAAGGCCCAATTATGTTTGCTGCAAGATCACTAATGAGCACAGAATGCAACTACATACAGCTCGACCGGGAGGACCCTAGTCTAGTATGGGGAATAAAGAAGTTCTATGACTAGTTCTATGGACAAAGGTTTATGTTAGTGACAGATCACTGGCCCCTTGTGTCCATTTTCAATCCCAGGAAGGGAATTCCAGTTATGACTGCTACCCAGTTGGACGCTGTTGGGCGCTATTTCTTAGGAGCCTACTGTTATAACAAGGAGTTCAATGGTACCAGATGACACAGCAATGCTGATGGCTTGTCTTCCACTATTGGCAACCGAAGATGAACATTTTTCATACTGTGACCCAGCAGAAGTGTTCCACACCACATTGGTGGACCAGTTGCTGGTAACAATTTGTGAAATTCAAACGGAAACAAAGAATGACCTGACTTTGTCAGAAGTCTATGAAATCACCATGCAAGGATGGCCAGCTCATGGTAACCCTATGTTTTCAAAATTCTCAATTGTCGGTATGTTAAAGAACGCTGATATGTGGATCTTGTGTTGTGGTTCCCTCTAAACTGCCCAGCAGAGTGTTAGGACATCTGGGTACAGGCAAGATGAAGAATCTAGCCCAGAGCTACATGTGGTGGCTGGGAATAGATAAACTGATTGAAGACTTGGTCAAAAGCTGTTCGGGATGTCAATAAATTACACCCCTGGCTGTGACCATCGTCACCATGGCAAAGAGTACATATTGGCTTTGCTCTGCCATTCATCGACTCCATATTTCTGATTGTTGTGGATGCTCCTTTGAAGTAGCCAGAGGTTATACCAATGAATTCAACCAACTCAGCAAAGACTGTCTCCTCTCTGAAGACTCTGAAGGAATGGTTTACCAGAAAAAATAGTGAGTGACGACTGGCCATAATACATGGCAGAAGAATTCCGACTGTTCATGCAGAAGAATGACATCAGACATTTCAGGTGAGCTCCTCACCAGCCAGCAATGAACAGGTTAGCTGAAAGGTTTATTCAAACCTTCAAGAAGTCTTAAGGACATAAAGGACATTTATCCACAGCTCAGGGCGGACAACTTCCTTTTTGTGTATCAGAGCTCTGTTCATCCAATAACAAATGAAACACCTGCAATGCTGTGCACGAACAAGAATCAGAGATCTCATGTAGACCTCCTGAAACCAGATCTACAAAGGGAAAAGCAGAACAAACAGTTTGGCCAGCTGCCAAGTGAAGCAGTAAGGTGTTTTGTGATTGCACAGGTTCTAGCTTTTGATAACTGAAAAGATAAGAGGACACCATGTAAAATTGCTACAAGAACTGGACCACTGATGTACACAATGTTTGTTGGAGACATGGAAACTATATGTGGACCAGATACTGGATGCTCAATCGAAGATCACACCTGAGTTGATGGCATCCAACAATATGGACGCATTACAGTCACTGGACATATCTCTCAGTGGCGCTATGTCACTGACAGCAATGTGACACTGAAAACTGAAAACATTGTGTCAGACAAAACACCTACCAAACCTGATGCCACTCCACAGGTCCAGAGGTGCTATCCTGAAAGAGACAGACTGTCACCCAAAAGACTGAATCTTTAGAATTCTGAGGTTGTTATGGACTGTTATTGTGAAAGCAAGGTTATTTGGAATATGAGTTTATGAAAAGGAAATTAAATGTCTTGAACATATACAGTTTTAATGTGTGCATTAATCTAAAAAGGTAGTGTGTATTGTATGGATCTATTTCTTTTAGAGCAATGAGCCCTCTCCCTCTCTTAGCACTACGCATTACTGTTGTCTGCACATTTGTATTGTTCTCTCTCACTCGTTGCAAAGTGAATACACCAGTTAAAGCCATCTCCCGCGTGCCTGCATTTATGTAATTCATAAATAGTTGTGCACAGCACATAATGTTCCCTCTCACAAAACATTGGCCTTGCTTACCTGAGTTGACATGTGCCGGGATCATGCATCTTCTTTTTCTTACACTTCTACTCACACTATTCTCCTCACTCCCAGAACCAGAATAACATCACCCTTGTCCTCTCTTTCAACACTACTAATCCTTATGTCCAGGGATCACTCTCAATATTTTTCAACACAACCAACAAGATGTTTACACCAGATACATCTTCTTTTCTCCTCCGCTTTCTATATTTGAAAAAGGCTGTTCCTTCCAGACAAATCCTACTCACAACATGGGCATGGCTGCATGCATGCACACATACCCACACAAAACCATGCACACAGTATTAAGTAAGCACTGGCACGCACATAATCCTCTCTCCCTCAGCCACAAGCACAGAGATACTCATCTTACACACCCACATTCATTCCTCTTATGCTTGTGACTCACTCAGCATACACACACATCACCCCACACAGCCAAAACCTTACTTAACACACTCCATCCACAACTGAAAGCACACTATGTATAGTGTACCTGGTGTTCTTGCAAATCTTTTGAGTGTTTCTGCAAAAGGCAGATATTCCACAAATGGGGACACTGTGGAAAAAAAAAATCAGCTATCACTATATCCAGGTGGCAAAGTTTGAATTAGACACCAAGAATAAGTTTAAGCTAGAAGATTGTCTTTTAAGGATGGTGTGAGAGCGATGTAAATATATTTTTTAATTCATTTCCAAAATTCATTGATTCAATGTAGGTGCTATTTAAATATTAGAAAACAAATATATATTTGCAATATATGCACTTAATTCGAATTCTAATACGGAGAGCAGATAGCAAGAAGAAACATCTGTCTTTCCTTTCCCTGCTGTTATCATACAATTGTCCTGTAACACAAACCCATTTCATGAACTGGGAAAATGTGCTGACAGTAGCAGACTTCAAAATGTTAAAACTCAATTTTTCAAAAGTCTTACAAACCTCAGCATTAAAAGTCAAAGAACCTGAAAATTAGCATGCAACAGAATCAAGTGAAAGGTAAACCTGCATTCATGTAGAGCCAGCAAAGTTAAAGCAAACATGGTGAAAATAATTTCTAACCATAAATACAAAAGTTTGCCTCCAGTTTGAGCTGTTTTGCTACCCGGTTAACTAAAGAGTTGATCACACTCAAATACTCTGAACAAGAAGAGCAGAAGATTCGTCTGCAAAGCAAGTCAGTCTACAGAAAGTGGCTGCCTCAGTTTTCAGCAGTTCCTATTGTCAAGAATATAAATCTTAGTGGAATAAAAATGCCCGATTTAAAATATTGAAAACAGCAAATTTATTCTGCAAATTCAGCAGCAATCACAAGTCATCCTTCTGGACCATGGTCTGTGTATCACCTCAGTGTTGTGGAGTTGCCAGAATGCTGCAGTCCTTTTGACATTTCAAATTTGGTTGAAATTCTGCATCCAGCATGACAGATAAATTAATCTTTGCTTTTTTTTGGCAGTTTCATACTTTTTTTCGACAGTTTCTTACTTTGCTCATTAAGCTGACAATTGCTCTTTAATTATGGTTAGAATTCCACTTGAAAAGAAACTTGCCCAATTTGATTTTTCTCTTCAAAGAGTAGATTCAGAGATTGAATATGTTAAGGCTAATAAACAGGCACCAGGAAGTTATTGGATAGAGTCATGATATCTGGAACTGTATAAAATACCTTTCAGAAGTACATATATACAACATGTCTTTTATTCATAATTAGACCCTGGTTTGGAGGATATAGTACAGGGAGAAGGAGAACAATGAGAACATCAACAAAAAATATTACAGCTGCTTGAAATAGAAACATAGAAAACCTACAGCACAATACAGGCACTTTGGCCCACAAAGCTGTGCAGAACATGTCTTTACCTTAGAAATTACTAGGTTTAACCATGTTGTTGTTGTTGAAAGCCCTTAACTCTGAGTGGAGTCATTGGGATGCTGTTGTAATGGCATTTTTTAGCTGGCTTTCTTATTTTTATGAGGCTGAGTTGCTCACTCAACGCGCAACCCAGCACGAATGGAAAGCGTGCAAGGGAGCCGGCTGGATTCAAACTCAGGAGCCCACACTCCGAAGTCCAGCGCTGATGGCACTATGCCACCGGCCCACCAGGGTTACCCAGAGCCCTCTATTTTTCTGAGCTCCAAGTACCTGTCCAGGAATCTCTTCAAAGACCCTATTGATCCCGCCTCCACCACCATTGCCAGCAGCCCATTCCATGCACTCACCACTCTTTGCGTAAAAAACTTACCCCTGACATCCCCTCTGTACCTACTTCGAAGCACCTTAAAATTGTGCTCTCTTATGCTAGCCATTTCAGCCCAGGGAAAAAGCCTCTTACCATCCACACGATCAATGCCTCTCATCATCTTATACACCTCTGTCAGGTCACCTCTCATCCTCCATCGCTCCAAGGAGAAAAGACCAAGTTTACTCAATCTGTTCTCCCCAACCCAGGCAACATCCTTGTAAATCTCCTCTGCACCTTTTCTATGGTTTCCACATCTTTCCTATAGTGAGGCGACCAGAACTGAGCACAGCACTACAAGTCGGGTCTGACCGGGGCCCTATATAGTTACAACATTACCTCTCAGCTCCTAAACTCAATCCCATGATTGATGAACTCCAGTGCACCGTATGCTTTCTTAACCACAGAGTCAACCTGTGCAGCAGTTTTGATTGTCCAATGGAATCGGACCCCAAGATCCCTCTAATCCTCCGCACTGCCAAAAGTCTTACCATTACTACTATATTCTGTCTTCATATTTGACCTAGCAAAATGAACCACTTCACACTTACCTGGGTTGAACTCCATCTGACACTCCTCAGCCCAGTTTTGCATCCTATCAATATTCCGCTATAACCTCTGACAGCCCTCCACGCTATCCACAACACTTCCAAACTTTGTGTCATCAGCAAATTTACTAGCCCATCTCTCCACCTCCTCCAGGTCATTTATAAAAATCACAGAGTAGGGTCCCAGAACAGATCCCTGAGGCACTCCACTGGTGACCGACCTCCATGCAGAATATGACCCGTCTACAACCACACTTTGCCTTCTGTGGGCAAGCCAATTCTGGATCCACAATGCAATGTCCCCTTGGATCCCATGCCTCCTTACTTTCTCAATAAGCCTTGCATGGAGTACCTTATCAAATGCCTTGCTGAAATCCATATACATTACAATTACAACTCTACCTTCATCAATGTGTTTCGTCACATCCTCAAAAAATTCAATCAGGCTCGTAAGGCACGACCTGCCCTTGACAAAGCCATGCTGACTATTCCTAATCATATTCTGCCTCTTCAAATGTACATCAATCCTGACTCTCAGGATCTTCTCCGTCAACTTACCAACCACTGAATTAAAACTCACTGGTCTATAATTTCCTGGGCTATCTCTACTCCCTTTCTTGAATAATGAAACACCATCCTCAACCCTCCAATCCTCCAGAACCTCTCCCATCCCCATTGATGTTGCAAAGATCATCACCAGAGGCTCAGCAATCTCCTCCCTCGCCTCCCACAGTAGCCCAGGATACATCTCGTCCAGTCCCAGTGATTTAACCAACTTGATGCTTTCCAAAAGCTCCAGTACATCCTCTTTCTTAATGTCTGCATGCTCAAGCTTTTCAATCCGCTATATGTCATCCCTACAATCACCAAGATCCTTTTCTGTAGTGAATACTGAAGCAAAGTATTCATTGAGTACCTCTGCTATCTCCTCCAGTTCCATACACACAATTCCACTGTCACACTTGATTGATCCTATTTTCTCACGTCTTATACTCTTGCTCTTCACATACTTGTGGAATGCCTTGGGGTTTTCCTTAATCCTGCTCGCCAAGGCCTTCTCATGGCCCCTTCTGGCTCTCCTAATTTCATTCTTAAGCTCCTTCCTGCTAGCCTTATAATCTTCTAGACCTCTATTATCACCTAGTTTTTTGAACGTTTTGTAAGCTTTTCATTTCTTCTTGATTAGATTTGCAATGTCCTTTGTATACCAAGGTTCCTGTACCCTGCCATCCTTCCCCTGTCTCATTGGAACATACCTATGCAGAATTCCACACAAATATCCCCTGAACATTTGCCACATTTCTGCTGTACATTTCCCTGAGAACATCTGTTCCCAATTTATGCTTCCATGTTCCTGCCTGATAGCCTCATATTTCCCCTTACTCCAATTAAATGTTTTTCTAACTTACCCCTCTCCAATGCTATGGTAAAAGAGATAGAATTGTGATCACTATCTCCAAAATACTCTCCCACTGAGAGATCTGACACCTGACCAGGTTCATTTCCCAATACCAGATCAAGTAGAGCCTCTCCTCTTGTAGGCTTTTCTACGTATTGTGTCATGAAACCTTCTTGAACACACTTAATAAACTCCACCCCATCTAAACCCCTTGCTGTACGGACATGCCCATCGATATTTGAGAAATTAACATCTCCCACCTCCATGACCCTAAATCTGGAGAAAACAGTAAATGAGACAAACACTCAACTGGCCGGGTTTTAGAGGAAGACAAAATGATTACTGTTTCAGAACCCTTTTCATAAGAATTAATATATCAATACTAGTGTCCAGCCATAATCAAAATATGTAGATTCCATTGTGTATTTTACACATAAAAGTGGTGTTTGCTGTCCACTTCCAATCTCACTCAGAGGTCTATTTGACTATGTAAATGTTAGAATTTCAACCAGACACAGAGGATGTACTATTTTTCTTGAACGTTGAACCCTTTAGTGCATCAGATCTTTTGCACGTCATGAATGTTGCAGGTTTAATGGTGCAAATAAGAAATGGAAGGAAGTACTTCAGCAGCAATTGAAGACTGGTTGACAGAGCCAGCAAACTAGGAGAAGCTGCCTAATAAGATGGGTGGCACCAATAGTCAGGAATGGGAGAAAGACTGGAAACTTACGATGATTGGAGGGTGAGACCAGGAAATATCAGCCTGGGGCAGTGGGAGTGTGGAGAATCTTCCTGCTGCTAGCCCCTTCACCACCTATGTTCTCTGGTCCACAGCCACATGTCCTTTCGCTCTGGAACTCAGTTGTCTTCTCCTCACATCCAGGGGCTCTTGGCTGCTCACACTCAGCGACTTACCTGCATTCATTATCATTCACCATGATTAATCAGTCTCTAGCATAATCACTCTATCACATTCAGTCTCACTGAATCATTCACACATACTCACTGATACACTTGTTCATATACACACACACAAAAACACATACATGTTCATCAGAATTAAGTACTCACACATCATGTGCATAATAGTCTTTCTTACACTTGGCTGTGCTAACACTAACATACTTACACACTCACATATGTAGTTTACACAATCTCACTTACATGGTCTCATTCACTTACACACATGCTCACTTAAGTACACAGTACCATACCTGAATTATGTACTCACATGTTAATTGCACACTCGCCAGCAAAGTTCAAAGCACATTTATAATCAAGGTATGTATAATGACCTTAAGATACCTCTCCTAAAAAGACCATCAAACACTCAATGTGTCAAAAATGAACAAATTGTACAAACAATTAAGTTAACAAAAAGCATTCAAAACTAAGGTTCACAGAAGTGTTTTCACAGCCACAAAGCCAGTCATCACCACAAACAATCAGGAGCCTGTTAGTTGCGGGCCACAGCCTCAGTTCAGCGCAGAGGTGAATAAACCTTGCAGAGCAGTGAGCTGAACAAAGGCCTGCCCCCACCTCCGACCCAGACACCCTGACCTTTTCAATTTGGCTTGGGATATAAACCTCCACATTCTCCACTCTCTAACCGGGACCCAGCCGCCTCGATTCAGTTCGCCTCGATTCACCTTTCCCATCTGGCCCTGTGCTTAAATCGACCAAACCTCACCTCGCTTCTCACTCTCTGACCTGGGTCCTGATGCATCAATATGCTTTTGGATCCAGGTGCTGCCACCTCGATTCGGCCCATACCTGACCTTCCCAATCTGGTTTGCCACTTAAATCAGTCAAACAGTAGCTTGTTCCTCACACTCAGGCCCAGGCCCTGCCACCTTGACTCTGCCTTGCCTCAGCTCTGCCAATTCAGATCAGCTGCAAGTCCACTCCAGCCACGGCTCTCTCCTTACTCTTGATGCCAGGCCCTGCCGCCTTGATTCGGTCCATCAGGCCATGCCGCAACTGTTTCAAGTCTTCAGCTCACATCAGGAAAATACCAGATCACACAGGTGGTTCAAAACTTTAACACTGAAAGGGAAGTTACAGGCTATTGATTGCAGAGATAATTTTTCCAGAAAAAGTATGATTTCCAAAAGTATTTAGTAGAAAGGTTAGTAATTTTGTTTGCTGCCAGCAAGGAGTCACTTCATTTCGCCAAAACTACGTTCAACCAGAAAACTCTGTAATGTACTTACACATTTACATCTGAATGACACACTATCATACACACTCATATTCACGTCAACTGACCAGGAATAGAAAGATACAGACCACATTTAGCATCATGTCTGGCACAGACTTGGTGGATGAAAGGCCTGTTCCCATGAGTGACTATCAATGTTCTACGTTCTGTGTCCTT
This sequence comes from Hypanus sabinus, assembly GCF_030144855.1. NCBI lineage: Eukaryota > Metazoa > Chordata > Chondrichthyes > Myliobatiformes > Dasyatidae > Hypanus > Hypanus sabinus. The sequence goes on along the minus strand of NC_082719.1, from coordinate 39,221,746 downwards.
CACAAGCCCAGTTTTCAAACATAACCTAAACTTCCTTTTCAATTTTCGGTTCATTGCTCTTCAATAAAATGTCCGTAGCTGTCACCATGATCTTCCCCACTTACGCTTCCTGTCAGAAAGCATTACCTTGTCACACCAAGGTGCAAACAATTAAAAACTGCTAAAGGTGAGAGTATTCATGGAACTTCATGGAACTGAGGGTGAGAGATGATTTCATCTAGGAAATGTTATATTAATTCCTAAAAAATAAGTTGGAAATTTTCTGTCAAATTTTATGTGAACATAATCAGCAGGGTTTTTTTTTAGGTTATCATTGGAATATTGCCTGATTTTGTGCACAAAAGGTAAATCGTTTTTAAGCCTCAATACATTGATGTATTTATGATGAAAGCACAACAATGGTTTTAGTTCATTAAGAGTTTGAGAAGATTTAGTTTGTCACTGAAAACTGTTGTAAAATTTTAAGGATGCTTTATGGAGTGCAGACTGGCTCATTGCATCACAGCGCAATGTGGTGGCAACAATACATAGGATCGCAAAACGCTGCATAAGACTGTAAACTCAACCATTTCCGTCACTGACATTGCACTCTCTGCCACTGAGGACCTCTCAAGAAATAGTACTTCAAGAAGGCGGCATCAATAAAATCTTCCGCCATTCAGGGCACACCCTCTTCACATTACTATTATCAAGGTGGGGAATGGATCCTGAAGTTGTGCAATGTTTTAGAAACAGCTTCTTCCCTTCTGTTATCAGATTGCTGAGTGGTCTATGGACCAATGAGAACTACCTCATTATTTGTCTTTTACATCATTTATTTATTTTTGTAACTTGTGGTGATTCTTATGACTTGCATTGTACTGAAACAATACATTTCACAGCATATGTTAGTAATGATAAACCCGATTCTGAATGTGGAAGCACAAGAGTCCCCAGATGCTGAAATCCGGAACAATTTACCTTCATCATTAATGCTGAACCAACACTGCCTTCATTGTGATAAGCTCATTCAATGTTATTCTGGTGTTGATCCTCCTTTACTGCAGAGCAATTGTAATGGCAGCTTTCTAAATAATCTACTCAGAAAAACAGCAGATGATTTTTTTCTCTTGTGTTCTTGACATAGCTTTGTTCACATGCAAATTAATTCAGTCTTTTATTACTATTTTCTGTAATAGCACATGGAGGAATTGTCTTGCACTTTATTAAGTAATAAATGTTTACAAGCTGCTTTTTGGCATGATCTATTCTGGTGGAGTTGCTTCAAAAGACACTGATGATCATAGTGATTATAATCAGTCAGCTATGTCTCGATGGTAGCTCCGTTCTCTGATTAATAGACTGGATATTCCTGTACCCAGTTCACCATTCAGATTTGCCATTGGCAATCTCTGTGTCTGCATGCGCCTTGGGTGGACGTGGGTCTCTTTGGTCCTCTGTACTGGGATCAAAGAGATCCCCAGTGGGTTCCAGTAAACAAGAAAGGCTAAAGGAAGGAAAGAAAGAATCCCCACTTGTGGAATACTTAACCAGCCCGATAGTATCTAAATATCTCTGTATTAATAGATATTTCTAAAACAACTGAGTAAAAACAATACACAAAAGATGTTAAGAAAGAAAACAGTTTTGAAATGCCACTGAACATTTAAAAATAAATAAAACATTAAACCAAAGTCAAATAAACAAGAACTATCACTTACATTTCTTAAACTCACACCCAAGAATCTAAGATGAAATGAATGGGGTCTAACTATCTTGTAAAACTCCATTAAGTCAGGGCTCTACCACATTTTGACAGATACTGTCGGCTATTCAATAAGTTACAGACTTAGATCCATGGAATTGTTTGAAAACTGGCAGTTTTCTGTAGAACTGTCAGACACACCTAGAAAGGTGTGCCACCTCCTCCTGATACATAACACTAACTAAGGAAGCAATGATGTAATCAGGAAAGGTAAGCAAATGGAACATGTTTTTATTTTTCTATTTAATTCAGAAAGACACAATAAGGTTAAAATGTACATACATGTGTATACTGTATAAATGAGTATTGAAATCTAACGTCCACAGTCATATATTAATTATGGAAGAAGGACACCACAATGGCTGACAAGTAAAGTCAGAGCCAAAGTAAAAGCAAAAGGGAGGACATACAAGGAAGCCAGATCTAGTGGGAAGATAGAGGATTGGAAAGCTTTTAAAAACTAAGGAAACTAAGAAGGTCATTCGGAAGGAAAAGATGAATTATGAGAGGAAGCTGGTGACTAATATCAAAGAAACTACTAAAAGATTTTTTAAAGTATATAAAGGGTAAAAGAGAATCGAGAGTAGATATAGGATCAATACAAAATGTTGCAGGAGATTTTGTAATGAGAGATGCAGAGATGGCAAAGGAACCAAATGCATATTTTGCATCAGTCTTCACAGTACAAGATGTCTGTAGTATACCAGATATTCAAGAGTATCAGGGAAGTGAAGTTCATGCAGTGAAAATTACGACTGTGAAGGTGCTCAGGAAGCTTTATGGTCTGAGAGTGAATAAATCTCCTGGATCATATGGAATACACCCTTGGATTTTGAAGGAAATAGCTGAAGAGATTGTAGAGGCATTAACGATGATCTTTCAAGAATCGATAGATCCTGGCATAGTACTGGATGTCTGGAAAATTGCAAATGTTATTCCACTATTTAAGAAGGGTTGGAGGCAGTAGAAAGGAAACTACAGACCTGTAGCCTGCCATCAGTGGTTGGGAAGTTGTTAGAATCGATTGTTAGGGATGAAATTATGAAGTACCTGAAGGCACATATCAAAATAGACCTAAGCCAGCATGGTTTCCTGAAAGGAAAATCCTGCCCGACAAACCTACTGTTTCTTTGAAGAAATTACAAGCAGGGTAGACAAAGGAAATGCAGTAGCCATGGTGTACTTGGATTTTTAGAAGATTGCATATGAAGTTGCTTAGCAAGATAAGAGCCCATGGAATTATAGGGAAGTTACTAGCATGGGTGGAGCATTGGCTGGTTGGCAGAACACTGAGAGAGATAACAAAGGGATCCTATTCTGGCTGGCAGCTGGTTACCAATGGAGTTCCACAGGGGTCGGTATTGGGACCGCTCCTTTTTACAATGTATGTTAATGATTTGGACTGCGGGATCTCATAGAAATATTCAAAATGTTAAAAGGCATGAACAGATTAAATATGGCAAAGTTATTTCCCATAGTAGGGGATTCTAGGACGAGGGCACAACTTCAGGATTAAAGGACGTCCTTTTAAAACTGAGATGTGGAGAAATGGTGGTAAATCTATGGAATTTGTTGCCATGTGTGGCTGTGGAGGCCAAGTCATTGGGTGTATTTAAAACAGAGATAGATAGGTCCTTAATTAGCCAGGGCATCAAAGGGTATGGGTTGAGAGAAGGGGAGTGGGGATGACTGGAAGAATTGGATCACCCATGATTGAATGGTGGAGCAGACTCAATGGGCTGAATAACCTACTTCTGCTCCTATATCTTATGATCTTATATTTGTGCACATGCATGAAGTGCAATGGAATAGAGTTTGCTTCATATCGGTTCCAGCTTAATCAATATAGCTACTAAAAATAAAATCCCTGCACCTTTGTAGTTCTCTTAATCTTTTCTGTCACTCTGCATCTTTAATTCTTCTATTTCAGTTAACTTCTGTATCCCATCACCTATTGTTTCACTGTGGTGTCAGAGACATCAGGCATGTCAACCTATTCCTTTTCAATTCTACCTGTCATTTCATTCCAACAGTTTTCATTTGTCACTTGTCTTCCCATCTTCTCCCAATTATTACTTAATGTTTGATTCCAGATTCAAACTTTGTTGAGACAGCGCAATACTGTACAGTATATTGAAGAAACTAGATAAGGCTGAATTATTCTTGCAACAATTGTATACAATTAAGACCCTTGCAACCAGCCCATAGGGATTCGGTGTGAGAAAGGATATCACAGCTAAAAATCATGTACAAGCATTTTAGCATAATTACTTAATTGTCAAAATAACCACCATTTTTAAAAAAGTATTCACATTCATTAAAAACAAAATATTAATCAGCATGCAAGGGTAAGGTGGAAAGATTTCATACAGTTAGTAAACAATCAAATAAACCTAAATATTTAATTCTTAAGTAAGTAAATCCCACTATTTTCAAGTGCTACTTTCTCTTCACAAATAAAGTTACAGTTAAAATTGCCTTCCTAATATCCTACACAACATAGTGAACAGTTCCATATGAACAAATTCAACCATTAAAAAAACCATGGATTTTGTATTAGAAAGTCAAAGATGCTTTGTTTTTATACAGATCTGTGGCCTGATAACTTACTTCACCTGACATCCAGCTCCTTTTGAGCACATCCTGCATATCTATGATGGAGAGGTATATGATGTAAGCTATTGTTATCGCTCTAGTCCTGAGGAACATCCATAATACATGGCAACATCTTGTCATATAATGGTACCATAGACTGTTCATAAGAAACAACAATGAGCTGCATGCACTAAGGAAAAATCCCTACAAGAAAAGAAACAACGTACAAATCTTTTTAATTTTTTACGTTTTTTAAGGTCACATAAAGCAGAAGCAGGAGCATCTGACATACTCCATAATTCCCAATCCAATGATCAAGCAGTCCATGACTCTTCCAACCTATCAAAACTATTTTCCACCCAGTCTCTGTGTTAGCTAAGTCCCACAATGATCTGAAATCTGTAGGTCGCAGACTTCAGAGGACAATACTGTTCATGATTTTTCCAGCCATTTACATTCATTATTAAAAACTCCCCTGTACTTAACCCCTCTGGTTATCTAAGAACAGAAAAATACCCTAAATCAATTGAAGTATCTGTCTAATGTAGAATAAAGACGAATATACCAAACATATTACAAAGCTCATACTTTTACCTTAAAACACCCTGGGAAAGGTTTCTCTGCTCATGTAATGGTTTCTCTGTAGCAGAAGTGTTTGGGTTATGGCTAGAGATAATGGGGACTTCGGAATTTGGCCGTCCAATGACGGGTTTGTTTTTTCTTGTTGTGTGCCTGAGACTGAGGTGATCTGGGACTTCTGTTCAGTGGAACATGGAGAGAGAAGTTGCCAGAAAGGACAGGTTGTAGATATTAGGATGGAGTGGACTTGGAGTGGGGCCGGGAGTCGACGAAGCCCAGGGAAAACGATGGAGGACCAACGGAAGGGAAACTGTGAGCTCCAACTAGTGCACAATGGACTGTTTCATTAAAATGAGCCCTTCTCTTTTTATTTTCCTTTAGAACATAGAACATAGAAAACCTACAGCATAATACAGGCCCTTTGGCCCACAAAGCTGTGCTGACTATGTCCCTACCTTAAAACTACCTAGACTTTACCCATAGCCCTCTATTTTTCTAAGCTCCATGTAGCCATTCAGGAGATTCTTAAAAGACCCTATTGTTTCCAGCTCCACCACCGCTGCTGGCAGCCCATTCCATGCACTCACCACCCTCTGCGTAAAAAACTTACCCCTGACATCTCCTCTGTACCTACTTCCAAGCACCTTAAAACTATACCCTCTCATGCTAGCCATTTCAGCCCTGGGGAAAAGTCTCTGACTATCCACACGATCAATGCCTCTGATTATCTTGTACACCTCTATCAGGTCACGTCTCATCCTCCATCACTCCCAGGAGAAAAGGCTGAGTTCACTCAACCTATTCTCATAAGGCATGCTCCCCAATCCAGGCAACATCCTTGTAAATCTCCTCTGCACTCCGTCTATGGTTTCCATGTCCTTCCTGTAGTGAGATGACCAGAACTGTTAGTACTGTTAAGTGGGGTCTGACCAGGGTCCTATATAGCTGCAACATTACCTCTCAGCTCTTAAACTCAATCCCACGATTGATGAAGGCCAATGCACTATATGACTTCTCAACCACAGAGTCAACCTGCACAGCAGCTTTGAGTGTCCTATGGACTCAGACCCCAAGCTCTCTCTGATCTTCCACACTGCCAAGAGTCTTACCATTAATACTATATTCTGCCATCATATTTGACCTACCGAAGTGAACTACCTCACACTTATCTGGGTTGAACTCTATCTGCCACTTTTCAGCCCAGTTTTGCATCCTATCAATGTCCCGTTGTAACCTCTGGCAGCCCTCTACACTATCCACAACACCCCCAACTTTTGTGTCATCAACAAATTTACTAACTTATCCCTCCTCTTCCTCATCCAGATCATTTATAAAAATCACAAAGTGTAGGGGTCCCAGAACAGATAGATCCCTGAGGCATACAACTGGTCACTAGCCTCCATGCAGAATATGACCCACTACAACTGCTCTTTGCCTTCTGTGGGCAAGCCAGTTCTGGATCCACAAAGCAATGTCCCCTTGGTTCCCAGGCCTTTAATAACCCTTTAGTCAAAATAAAAAATTATAAAACTAAATCGTTTAATTGCATATGTTATTTTGTGGTACTGATTTGTAACAGTGAAACAGATCACACAGCATCCAGACAAAAGAGGTTTTGCAACTCAGAGTTTTTGCATTTGGCAGGACCAGAGAATGTCTTCCCTGGACTAACACAGCTGGCTGAACCTGAAGGCTGTATAATGAAGGTATTTAATTCTTCTTTACATAAGCTGCCAAATTGTGAGTTACCATAAATTTCTGAGAAAGAGTATACAAAAGTTGCTAATCCTTTTGAATAATTTACAGGCAAAGCCTTATCTTTCGATTATACCTCTTAGATCTCACATCTCCAGCCAGAGGAAATAGCTTCTCAGCATCTACCATGCTAATCTATTTCAGAATATTGGAAGTTTCATGGAGATTTTAAGCACTGTTGAGCTAATTAATAGAATCTCTTAGCTAACAATGTTGCTTTGCATTTGGCTGAGGAGAGTGATCGATGCCTGTAATAGGAGAGAAGAGGAAGCAGACCAGCTGGTGCCTTAAGTGATCAGTTAGCCCCACTGCGCAGGACAGATAAATGATTTGTTAATTATTTAGCCTATTACAAATTAACTTACAGCATTATAGAAAATTGAAAACAACTTAATTTGTAGTTGTCCTAAAAAAATCATGTCGTTTGAGGAGAGTTCCACCAGCTTGTGCTGGCTTTCTTCATAGATTTAGATGAACTTGTACAAACCACTGCAATATATGGACAATTTTATACTAAAGTTGATACTTTGTGATGGTAATGGGTTTTCTATGTACAAACTTCTGAACTCAAATGAAGATCTTTAACCCTAACCGATATAGACAACAATGGATACCCTCACTAAAGGTAGGTTATACTATAGCCACCTAATCTTCAAAGACTAGTTCATTTCCTTGTTTCCATGGTGGGTTTAGCTGCTAATGCCTACTATTTGAGTGGTGGGTTCCTCCTATCCTCCTATCCACCAAGGAAGAGATAGTTCCAACTAACAAAGTGCTTCGAGAGTTCATTTACTTTTTTTTGTGATATACTTTTAAATCCATGCAAAATTCTTAATATACATTTAAAACCCACAAGGGTTTTCTATCTTATAAAATATTTCCAAATTACTCACCCCTTCTGAAGTACAAAGGAATTCTAAACTGCAGATACAATTTCTATAAGCTGAAAAGACACACCAGCAAGTTGCTGAAAAAATTAAGTCATCCATTGCAGAATCAAAGGCAGAGGAATGGACTCTAGTCATTTATTTCATTCTTCTTGCTGTTCCTTGATGATTCTAAACAAGCCTGACTGCTCACTAACATTTATACTTTTTTTCCATTTAGTGACTTTACATGCATGTGATATTTTTTCCAGATACCTTTTCATGCAGATAGTCTAAAAAGCTCTGGGGACAAAGATCCCAGACACCCAAAATTAATGCTGTAAAGGCTGACTTTAGGTGTACAAAAGTCCACCAACCATTAAAAGATAAGCTATTTGATGTGCTAAGTGATAGTACTAATCTGGTCTGCAAACATCATTGAAATAAATACCTTGGCAGTGTCATCTGGTCTGAAGGATATACAATTAACACAATCCCATTGTCTAACACATTCCACTCTTGAGCAGTCAGACCTGTGCTGTGGACCATTAGTCTGTGATCCATAGACAATGCTGTTTGTCTGCAAAGCTGTCCGCTTTAACTTCGGACTGATCATTGCTTGCAATTTACATTAAGAACTGAAGACGGCCTCACCTTTATGACTAGAAGCTGAACAAAGAATATTGCTTAGAAGCTTAACTTACTCAAAAAACACTCTTTGATTTCTATATGTCAGCTGCTATACTAGAAAGCTGAGCTTGGCAAAAAGTCCTTTCCTCCCAGCCCTGGACAGTCACATTACATCACATCACACTTTGTTGTCACAATAGCACAGTTACCAGAGTAGCTCCATTAGAGCGCCAGAGACCTGGGTTCAATCCTCACCTCAAATGTTGTCTCTGTAAAGTTTGCATGTTATTCTTTCCCTTGAGGTTCTCTGGTATCCTTTCACATTCCAGAGAAATGTGAGTTGGTTGGTTAATTGGAACTCTAGCAATAAGAAGCACATCCATCTGAAAAAAAAATGTTTAATCCAGTAGAGAAGTTAATCAAAGTAAAATATGGTCCAGCACATTTGATTTTTGAAAACAATATAGAGATTTATACAGCACAGAAATCTGCCCTTTAGAGCACATACAAACTCCACGTAGACAGTAGCAGAGGTTAGTATTTAGCCCAGACTGCAGGAGCTGTAAGACAGCAGCTCCTCTAGCTGAATTGCTATTTTGTAAGTAATTTAAGATTCAGTTTACTCCAAGTGAAAATTTAGTCACACTCATCAAGGATGCTGCTTTTTAATTACCCATTTTCATCTGTGTTAATTAAGCTGTGCCCATTTTCTCACTTTTACCCAAAGCATAAGCTTTACTTCAAGAATCCACACTTTAAGAAGCTGTGTTTCCACTAACTTTTCAGCTATAACTTTGACAGAAGAGATGCAGAACTCCTGGCAACGTGCCATGAATTTACTTATTACAGGTATATCTATCAGGAAATGCATTCTGTAGCCTGTTATCACACTTTAGGGAAGTGTTAACCACGTATAGTCAATGATTTGAGATTTACTATCACAGTTTAATTCATTAGATTGTACTATTACCTTACAACACACTCCAAATCATCTGTTCCTCTTTATATCTGGAACTAAAATACCTACTGAGAAAATAAACATTCTCTGTCTGCTTAACAAGGGAGCACCTTGGTACATGTCGAGCAATAAAACTTGCAATTCTTATTACCACTGTAATTGTAACATAAATAAAAGAAACCGTTATATCATCATAAATTAACATTTTATAAAAAGAAGAAATATTTTAATTATAGTTTTAGATAAAGCTATAAAATAGGTAATCTGTGTGATTTATTATTCTTTAATCAGCATTATAGAAATACTGTGGCTTAAGACAGACGCAGCAGCTTCTCAATTACTGAGCTCATGACCTGAGTCAATATTTCAACAATGCATTTAAAAAGTTGGAAAGTCATGAACATTATATACCTAAGTTATGACGTGCTAAATTGTACAGCACTGGAGGTTGACCAGCGGAATCAACATATCTGAGATGTTCACTTTAAAGTAAGGATTAAGCTGACAGGAAAACCAATGAACAAACACATTATTTTCTTTTAATAATGCCAGCAGTACTTCCTGTGCTAAGCGTTGCACAATCAAAACTAGATGCTTTGCAGTTAATGTTTATGATGTTATCCAGGGTATAAGAAGAGGACATGAAAGGTTTCAATTCATTAGTTTTCATCCGGGATGGTAATGTGTATAACGTATTCAGACACTTGATGTCCACAATTTCCCATCCAGTAATTAGTGGAAAGTTGTGGAAACGTGAACCTGAATTCCCCATACACGTTCCTGATATGCAAGTCATGAACCACATTTGCAAACCCTGTTTAATTACTGCTATAATCTATTCATCAGGGAAATGTTTCCAGTCAATGGGTTTGTTCCCAGTGGAGCACAGCAGGTGTGAAAGGGCCAGAAACTACTGGCCTCTAACACCCATTAGTTTTCAATTAACTTAAATCACACAGTTAACCTGCAATAATTTACAATATTTTATCAGGATGAAATGCTAAGTAGAAAATTTGGAACTGATGATAAGTACAGGTATGAAAACAATGTGAAGGCATTAAGAGGAGTTTGAGGAGGGGATTGCAACTAGTAACATTGAACATGCTGCAAGCTCAGAAACACATTTAATGTTTTGTACATTAGTCTTCCTGCCAGCTTAATCTGTGTGGTGAAGCAAAAATTCTGAACTGGTGATCCGATTGGTAAACGAGTGCTGTAAGCCTCATATCTGCTGCTGATAGAAGGGTTAAAGTTTGAGAAGAAATGAGGACGATTTGCAAAAGAGGAAACGGTGAATGATTGTTGATTCAAATTCAGAGAGGAGTCATCATATAGAAGGTGGATTAAATGAAGAAGAAGTAAAGCAGAATGGCAAAATAGATAACAATCTTTCCTCGGACAACTTGGATCCTTCAAGCAGAAGATTCCACAGTTTCAGTTGCTCCTTCTCTGGGCCTTTGAGTTTGAATAATCTATCCTAAAAAAGTATTTGCAGAATGAAATCCCAGTAAACATATAACAATCACAGCACGGAAACAGGCCATCTCGGCCCTCCTAGTCCGTGCCGAAACATGTTGTCAGTGAGCTGAATTCATATTAATGGAACAAACAATGAACATTCCTGGATAACATAAAGAGATTAGTCATATGATTTTACTTTTATGATGCTAATGGCAAGTCTTCAAGTAATTTTCCACAATTCATTTCTCACAGTGGATTGCTTTCCGGTCACTAATTTGTTAGATGTGGCACATGCTAATGTTCATGAGCACTTTTACGAACTGTTATTCTTCCATCAAATGCTGCCTGTGATTTTATTTCAGTCACTAACAAGCCGATTCCTTTAATCAAGAAATAAATCTTAGTTTGAATTTATAGGTCCACTTTGCAATTTTGTGTTCCTGTAGAGATCACATAATTACAAATTCTGTGGCACATTTGACTTAGTTTTCCATTCATATTCATCACAAAACTCCACAGAGTAAGGTTCTAAAATTCTGATTTGCAACCCTCACTGAGTAAGGTTACCCATCAGCAAAATAAACTTACAAAATGGCTCCTTTAGATAAAAAAAACTTTGGGAAACTTTCATTTGATGGATCTGTTTCCAATTAAGAACCAGTATCAAGCTGCTCAAATTCAGCTCACGTAACTGTAGACAGCAGGCTTTCATTCACTCAGTTTGGTTCATATTCAGACAAACCCCCCAGAGGTGAAAGGCCAGTGACTCCAGGTCCCATTTTAACAGTGTTAACAATCTTTTCCCAGAAGATAACTATTCCATTAAGCTGACTCTGCTTCCATTAGGGTGACCTTGGTCTTGCTTTGCTACTTTTTTCCAATCAGAGAGAATAGGAAATGGTATTACATGACCAAAGTCACTAGTGTCTACAAATTAATTCCCAGCAGAAATGCACAAGAAAAAAGATCAAATATTATTAAGATTGGGTCCTGTAAAATTGGATTTTGCAGAACACTGCTGTTAGACATGCATATGGTTCTTATAAATTCATATATATTAACTTTCATGCAAGCATTTCTTAGTTCAGGAAAGTATTGGGTTTAAATACAATACTTCTCACAGTCTACCTGAGTGGCAGACCAATTTTTGTGCAGCTTCAGAGCTGTGTGTCAGACATGGCTATAAGCAGCACTGGGGCCCCACAGTGGACTGTATCGGCTCCCTTCCTGTTTACTTTGTATGCCTCAGACTTTAGATACAACACTGAGTCATGTCATCTGCAGATATTCTCTGATGAATTAGCAATAGTTGGGTGTATAAAGGGAGGATGGGAGGATGAATACAGGGCCCTGGAGGAGGACTTTGTCAAATGGTATAAGCTGAACCATCTACAGCTCAATATCAATAAGACAAAGGAGTTGGTGATGGACTTTAGGAAGACTAAGCCTGCACTGCTTCCTGATACGTTTGATAGTGAGGACCTACAAGTACCTGGGGGTCCACCTGGGTGACAGACTTGAGCAAAGCACCAACCCAGAGGCTGGGTACAAGAAGGGCCAAACTTGCTTCGACTCCCTGAGAAGACTGACGTCCTTTGGAGTAGTTAGGCCTTTCCTTCATATGATCTACCAGTCTGTTGTTGCCAGCACAATCTTCTGTGCAGTGTTGAGCTGGGGCAATGGCATCAGCACCGGTGATGCCAACGGGCTCAGTAAACTGATTCGAAAGTCTGGGTCTGTTATAAGAATCAAACTAAACACACTGGAGGTTGTGGTAGAACAACGGACCCTATGAAAAATCCTGGGAATTTTGGACAATGCTTCTCACCTCTGCATGACACCTTGGCTAAACAGAAGAGCATTTTAAGTACTAGACTATGAAACTTCACTGCTCCAAAGAGCGCTTTATGAGGTAATTCTTACTCTCAGCCATTATGCTCAATAGTAAGCCAACCTATAGCCAGGAAAATGATAACCTTCTGCTGTCAGTCTGTTTGAGGTAACTTTGTTTTATTCATTCTTACTCCTTTTCTAATATTTGTATATCTGTGCACTTGTAATGCTACTGTGACACTGTATTTCCTTTGGGATCAATGAAGTATCTGTCTATCTATCTATTTGAATCTGCAACTCTGCTGCAGACATCCAGTACATTCCAACAACAATAAAACATAAGGAATAATTTATTTTTAGCTGATGTTTCTAGCAGGAGATTGTGATAACCCCTTCTGAAAATCAAGAACTCACTATCGAGATCAGTTGGAAGTTAGACCCTGTGCCTAACTCTGAGGGATTAAATGAGACCCCTTTGTCACAGCAGACAGATCACCATTCTGTAATAATCAATTTGAACTTTCCTGCCATATCAGCAGGTTAAGGTGTATATCCAGGGTTGCGAGAGAAGGGTAATCACCATAATCAGAGGCCATCTTTTGTTAGTCCAGGTGGACTCCTGCTTGTCTCTTGACTGTTTTAATATTTGGTAGAATTTCCCCTTTCACTGATGCATGAACCTTAAGCCAAACCTATCCTACACGGTGTTGGGTAGAGATCATCCCAGTGCTGCATTCTTCAGACATTGAGTCTTGAAGGTATCTAGAGCATCAATGAATCTTCTCACTTACAGCCTAAAGTAGCTTATAAAGTCATCTGATTAAATTGAGGTTCTTGATGTAGCTTCCCAACAATGAGTTCTATAACATATGTTTTCCACACATAAAATGCAGACAGTCCACATGCCTTGAGATGTAATTAATCTCCTTCATGTGCTTTTCATAATGATATTGCTCTCTTCATCTGCTAAATGACATCTTATCATATGTCATGCAGACTTCTGTTCTCAGTTTTGTCAGACTGAAATTGAACCTTCTTCTTCAAGTGCTGTATATTCAAATTATAATTTTTAATTTATCCATATCTTGATGTCAACATTTCATTAATAAATCATCCACATGAAACTTGAACAGAGCCTAATGAACATAAGCACATATTGGAAGATTTCAACAAATATTTTGGTAAATAGACAAAAAGTGGAAAAATTGTAATTTCATTTATTTGGTGTGTACATTATTGTCCCACAATGCCACTTACAAAAGCTGTGCACTTTATACATAGCAGTGGATGAAATACGATGATAAGCATATTATCTATGTACATACAAAACCACAGCAAAGATGTTCAGTCTCTTCTACTTTATTGCAGGCCCAGTATAGTTCCTGTGCTACTCAGGTTCGCAGTTGAACAACAGCACATTTTATATGCTTGGCAGGATGACAATTCTTCAGCCTACAGCAAATGGCTGAAGTAGAGCATTGTAACTTAAAATTTACAGTACGTGCATTATCTTCCCACCTTAAATTTTAACTAAGAAGTAAATTACTACTGGTCAGATATTGATACATATACTTTTTCCCTACTGTATTAGAATTTAACTGTAAATCCCAGAGAAGTTCAGTTTATAAAAAGGCACACCAGGTTAGAACATTTACATCAATTAAGGGAACATTGTAAATCTTGCCAGAAGGATAAGGATGTTTCACAACATTGGAATGTAATGTAAGACGTATTCATATAGGCCTTGCTCCATGGACCATGCAGAAAATTAATAACTGAATACCTGATTGAGCACATTGTATCCTAATCTCAAGTAACTCATAAAAATGACTGCATTAAAATAAGATGGAAATTCAATATACTTGCTTGTTCTAATTTATTATGTGTCCAGAGGAAGAAACTTCTATCACAAATATAATCAGTGATTAGTGCCTTCAAAGCAAAAGGCATAACATTTTAAGAAGATGATATATATCACAGAGTTAACATTTGGTTCTAGTTCTTATTGAAATATAAAATCATTTTAAAGATATCTTCAATCGTTGTTTAAGTGTACTCTATACTGCTAACATTTTTGCTGATCAGATTTCTGAACAGACCCTGAACCAATCAACACTATCTCATTATTCCTTTTTGTCATTTAGTAATTTATTTTGCGACTTACAGTACATTTACGTCTTTGCGTCGTACTACTGCCACAAAACAACAAATTTCACGTTACGTTAGACGGCGATAATAGACCTGATTCTGATTTTACCATTGATAAAGGCCTGCAATTTCCTGCAATTAGAGTTCTGTTCATCCTGAGTCCAATCAGTGCCAAATCAAACTGAACTTACTCCAGCCTTCCTACTTCTAACCTTTTTATGTCCAACTTGATCTGACCCAGAGGTATTTAAAGAAATATGGGGGAGGGGCAGAAAGACCTGCAATCCTGCGCTCATGTCTCGACTGATCATGAACAGACAATGGATATGATAGCATGAAGCAAATCACCCCAAATATCCAAGCCTCCAGGCTCAATCTATCTCAGGTGTTTTAGTGGACTATACAGCTCACCCTGCCTGAACATGGGACAGTGTGAAACAATGGGAGAGAAACATGGGCAGAGAACATAACAGCATTTCTCCTCAACCATTCAATCTCAGCTGGATTCAGCCATTTTGTATATGGCTGTGTCTATAGCTGTGGCTCATGGTGTCTGTGAGTTTGCATCAGAAACTGAAATACAAAAGCTCCAGAACGGAAACCAAAGTGGCTTTAAATCATCCTATTCCCCATTTGACATGGATTGAGAAGCAAAAGGGCAGTATTATTATGACCTTGTGTTAATTGTTTTTAACATTTATGCCATTTTGTTTTGCCACAGGCCACTTTGTTATCCAAGCCTCTGTTATCTCAGGAAATCTGGCAAGGGTCATTGAATACTGGTTGCTTTTGCAATAATAATTGTTGTTTTGGAAAATGAAGCGTGGTTCCTTCAAAGACTTTAGGGACCAATCCAGTCAAATTGGAACTAAATCCCTGGCATACCATTCTGATTCTGTAATTGGAACCCCTCACTCATGTAATCAGACCCATTCCCACAAAAAATTCATTGCCAGTCTACCAGTCCCACCACTCACACTTCAACACACTGTAATCCAGGGGCAACCTCTTCAACAACTGAGTCTGTACTAGCAATCCAGACTCACCCAATAACTGAGATGTTAACCTGTACTCTCACCATACACCAAAGACTTCTAACTATGATCTCTCTCGATCCTCCACTGCCTCGACCTTGTCTCACACTTCAGATTTATGGAGGCCTCCAGTCTGTTAATCAGAGAACGTGGGACAGGAATCCTTCATGAAGAGACTCAAAGTTACATATAACAGGGTAGCAGAGACACTTGGAGCCAGGGAATTTGAAATCATTGAAAAGACCAAGTGTGTGTGAATTGCAATGGATGTAGAAAGGAATGGACTGAACTGGGGGTGATAAAACTATTTTATGATATGCAGATAAGAGTTCAATGGGGCAGGAACAAGCGGAAACAATTGGTCTACCTGGACAGGCACCTTTGGCTCCGCACATTTCCTTCAAACAAGGGGTGTAGGCATGGGTACTCGCATGGGTCCCAGCTATGGAAGACTTTTTGTCAGCTATGTGGAACAGTCTATGCTCCAAGCCAAAACTTGTGTCACTCTACTACTTTTCCAATACTACATCAACAATTGCACTGGTGGTGCTTCCTGCACTCAAGCCAAGTTTGTCAACTTCATCAACTTTGCCTCCTGATTCCACCCTGGCCTCAAATTTACCTTGTCCATTTCCGACATCTTCCTCTTCTTTCTTGACCTTTATCACTGGAGACAGATCATTCACTGATGTCTATTACAAACCCACTGATTCTTACAGCTAATTGGACAAAACCTCTTCACACCTTGTTACTTGTAAAAATGTCATCCCCTTGTCTCAATTCCTCCATCTCCACCACATCTGCTCTCAAGATAAGGCTTTTCTTTTCAGAATGAAGGAGATGTCCTCCTTCTTCAAAGAAAGGGGCTTCCCTTCCTCCAGCATCAACACTGCCTTCAACTGCATCTCTTCCATTTTGCACACTTCTGCCTTCATCCCATCCTCCTGCCACCCCACCAGGGATAGGGTTTATCTTGTCCTCATCTACCACACCACCATCCTCCGAATCCAGCTCATAATTCTCCAAATCCTCTGCAGACTCCAAGCACATCCCCACCACTTTTGGCTTCCCGTGATTCATTCCCCACAGGGCTCCCTTGTCCATTCATCCCTCCCCACTGATCTTTCTTCAGGTACTTATCTTTGCTAGTGGAATAAATGCTGTACGTGCCTCTATAGCTCCTCCCTCACTACCAATCTTGGGCCCAAACAGCCTAATTCTAACTCCTCATTCTAAGTTCTAACTCTGACTCCTCATCTTTTTTCTCCAGCTCTGGTGAAGGGCCTCAGCCTGAAATGTTGACTGTACTTGTTTCCATAGGTGCTGCCTGGCATGCTGAGTTCATCCAGAATTTTGTGTGTGTTGCTTGGATTTCCAGCATCTGCAGATTTTCTCTTGTTTGTGATTGAAGTATTTAATGTGGGCTCCTTCTCAAACAGGTCATTCTTTTCATCTGAGTTTCTATTTCTGTGCCCAAGCAGTCCAATGAGCTTGGACGTAGGAATGAGAGACTCTCTCCTTTAATTTGGCATTTGTTGCTCCCCAGTGATCACTCCATCTTTCGTTTCACTTTCTCTTTCTCTCTTACAAAAGGAAATGCTTTGCACCAGAGAAACCTGCTTGGAATTTCCCCTTTAATGATACTAATTTCAACAACCATCAGTGTGATCCTTTAAATGACAGAAGGAATGATTGAGCTGCTTGAAAGTTAATTGCTACAGTTAGAGGACAAAATAAAACATCCTTACATCCTTATAATATCAAAGAGCCCCCAATAAAATGAACACTATGAGGAGAGGATAATCTACCTATCAAACAAAGAGTATTTTTTTCCTTATTTGTATTCTTAATTCATTTGACAAAATCCTTTCAAATTTCAGGCTAACTAAATTTTAGCCACAGTCTCAGAATTGATGGGCATCCTTTTAGGACAGAGAAGAGAAGGAATTTATTTAACCAACGAATGGTGAATCTGTGGAATTCTTTACCACAATCATCTGTGGAGGCCAAGTCTTTATGTATATTTAAGACAGAGTTTGATAGATTCTTGATAAATCAGAGCATGAAGGGATATGGGAAGAAGGCAGGAGATTGGGGCAGAGAGGAAAATTGGATGAACCATGGTGAAATGGGGAGCAGATTTGATGGGTCAAATGGTCTAATTCTGCCCCTATATCTTATAGTCTTATGGTCTTAGTCTTCAATTTACTTGATTTGCACTAAGGAAATCATTTTTATTTCCCTGTATTACCATGTTCAAGAGACACTCAACTAGAGTCATTTGACTTATTTATGATAGGAACATCTTCTTTGTATCTTCAGATTGGTTCAAAGGAACATTTGACTGTCTTTTTTCAAAATTCTTATTTTTTAACATAAGGCCATAGGATACAGGAACAAATTTAGGCCAGTCAGCTCATCAACTCTGATCCACAATTCCATCATGACTGATTTATTATCCCTCTCAACCCCATGCTCCTGCTTTATCCTGGTAGCTTTGACAACTTCACTGATCAAAAACCTATCAACTTCTGCTTGAAATATACCAAATGACTTGGCTTCCACAGCCACCTGTGCCAATGAATTCCACAGATTTACCACCCCTGGCTAAAGAAGTTCTTCTTCATCTCTGTTCTAAAGGGATGTCCTTTTATCCCTGAGGCTGTGCCCTCTGTTCCTAGACTCTCCTAGTATTGGAAACATCCTCTCCATGCTCACTCTATCCAGACCTTTCAATATTCAATAGGCTTCAATTAGATCTGCCTTCAGTACAGGCCCAGAGCCATCAAACGCTCCTCTTACATTAACCCTTTCAATCCTTGTAGACAATTTGGGGATCTAAGTAAGGAGTTTCTAAGCATATCTTTCCTTTGTGTGCTCTGGTTTCCGCTTACATTCCTCAGATGTATGGTCTAGTAGGTAAATGGGAAGTTCAGGCTCATGCTACCAGAAGGTCCTGTTACTGTTCTATATCTCTAAAAACTATTCATAATATTTCTAGTATGATTACTGCCTTATAAAGCCTCAGAATTACATCCTTTCTTTCATATACTAGCACTCTTGAAATTAATGCTAACATTATATTGCTTTCCTTATTATTGACTCAACCTGCACGTTTACCGTTATGGAATGCTGCATTAGAGCTCCCGAGTGTTTTTGCATCTCTGGTTTATAAATTAGCTTCTTGTTCAGAAATTAGTCCATGCCTTTATTCCTTCTACCAAAGTGCATAACCATATAATTCATTATGCTCTATTCCATCTGCCATATCTTTGCCTATTCTCCTAATCTGTCCCAATCCTTCTGCAAACACCCTACTTCCTCAACACTATCTTCCACTTTCAACTATCTTTCCATCATCTGCAAACTTGAAGTTGAACCTGAAATAGAATCGGTTTTAACATTACTGGCCAATGTCCTGAAACTTGTTGTCTTGCTGCTGCAGTAAAGTGCAATACATAAATACATAAATTACAATAAGAAATACATGTATAAAACTTTAATTATATAAATAGTGCAAAAAGAGAAGTGGAAACGGGTGAGGTAGTGTGCATGGCTTCATTGTCCATTCAGAAATCTGATGGTGGATGGCAGTACAGTGTAATTCATAACAATAAAAAAAACTGGAAATTACAATAGAAAATAAACTATTTATAAAACTAAATAAATAATGCGAAAAGAAAAAAAAAGAAAATAAGTAGGGAAGTATCGTGCATTTCATTGGCTATTCAGAAATCTGAAGGCAGAGGGTAAGAGTTCGCTGAGTATGTGACTTCACACTCCTGTGCCTCTTCCTTGATAGTAGCAATGAGAAAAGGGCATGTCCCGGGTGATGTAAGTCATTAATAATACATTCTACCTTTTTGAAAAATCACCTTTTGCAGATGTCCTTAATGCTGGGGAAGCTAATGCTTATGATGGAGCTAGCTGAGTTTTGAGCTTTTTCTAATCCTGTACAGTGGCTCCTCCATACCAGACAGTGTTGCACCCAGCTAAAATGCTCTCCATAGTATATCTGTAGAAATTTGCTAGAGTCTTTAGTGACATACCAAATCTCCTCAAACTCATGATGAAACTTAGCTGCTGTCATGACTTCTTTGTAATTGCCTCAATATATTGGGTCCAGCCCAGGATAGATCTTCAGAGATATTGACAGCCAGGAACTTGAAACTGCTCATCTCCTTCCACTACTGATCTAATGATAATGACTGATGAGTTTTCTGTGTACATCAGGTACACCCTCGTGCCTGATGCCTTGCAAAGGTTCGCCCTCTTGAAAGAGGTTCCGATGTTGACCTCTGAGACAGAGATCACAGGCTGACCAGATGCTACAGGGATTTACACAGGTATAGGTTTATCTCCCTTTCAAAACATGCATAAAGAATGTTGAGCTTACCTGGGAGTGAAGCATCACAGACATTCATGATGTTAGGTTTTGCCTTGTAGGAAGTAATCGACTGCAAACTCTGCCAGAGCTGAAGTGCATTTGATTCTCTCTCCAATTTCAATCACAATTCTTTCTTCACTGGACTTCTTGTACAGTTCTGGATCACCAGTTTGTGTTATATTAATTTTGTAAATCTGAAAATGAATATCTGATCAGTTCATAATGGCAAATTTAACTCTTTCTGAGCTCGCAGCATGGAGAGTATTTGTACCAGATAAACACCACAGGTATATTAACGTTTAAAGTTTGCTGATAGCAGCTGGATTCTTTCTCAATCTTAAGCACCATTAAACGTGAATATCTAACAATTCGGCTTGACAGGTTCTTTTTTGGATTCAGGCTTATCGCTTACATGTAATATTAATGTTCTTTTGTATGTTAAGAGAATGTTGTGTCCAAAACATTGGTGGACTAATGGATGTGGAGTGACCATTATACTATCTAATCGATTTATAAGGGTATGCTGAACACAGTATTAATGGCCAGAAAAAAGACAGATTGTGTTGAGATTAAATGTCAAAGAGTTTGTCTGTCTCTTTGTGTCTCTACGTTTGTGATACTCATATTTATTGTGCTATCCTGGGTTAGTTGCACTTCAACTGAGGTTCAGAAATCTTGATGGGTGCCAAAGGCCAAGGGGTGGTTTCATGAGTGAGTTAGAATTTGGAATTTCCCCACAATAACTGCAACAATCAGTGACTAAGATTTGTGAGGCCTGAAATCTTTGTGACTTGATACATAGTATTTTGTCTGATTTATTTGTGCTTTCTACTTTATGATATTAATTTAGACATAAGTTACTTTGTTGCGCTGGACTCTCAAATAGTTTGGGTCTGATTAACCCAGACCATCATACAGTCTTGAATGCCACAGATCTAGCCCTCAATAGAATGCATATTTCCTAGTCCATCCATAACTTTTGGTTTGGGTGTGTCAGGTACATTCTCAAAGGCCCACACTCACCTACACAGATCTTGATGATGTCAGTGACAACTGTGTATATTCATTCAGATTCCAGAATGAATCCCTGAATACAGTGCAGTCCACCAATTCAAAGTTGTTCAAGTTCTGCCTCTATGCCATTGTGGTCCTCAGTCCTGGTACAGTGGTCCTCAGACTCTGCCTGTACACAGGAAGTTCAAGTACAGCTGGATGATCAGACTTTACAAAGTGCGGGCATTGGATGGCACAGTAAGCATTGTTGTTGGTGGTGTAGCAGTGGTCATGTGTGTTGGCTCCTCTGCATCTGCAGGTGACATGTTGGTGGTGGTTGGTCAGATACTTCTTCATGCAGACCTAACTGAAATGCCCCACAATCACTGGGAAGGCCTCAGGGTGCACTGTTTTAGGGCCACTGAACCTAGCCACAAATGATCAATTTTATCATCCAGATCATTAACATATAGCACATACTATAATGTATGAATCGATTTCTTTTAGAGCAATGATTCCCCATCCCTGAGCACTATGTATTGTTCTGTTGTCTGTGCATATGCTGCAGTCTACATGTCTTTTTTTCTCTCTTGCTCTCACTGCAATGTGAATACACCACTTAAAGCCATCTTCTGCATGCATGCCTTTATTTAATATATATGTAGCTGTGCACAGACACAAAAAAGTTGGCAATGAGTATGAAAAAGAACGTCAGAGAATAACACCAACTTCACCGGCGGTTAAGGGATGAAACAGCATAAAAAGGCCATCACAGACACTAACAAATGAGTGAGTACAGTGAAAGATGCACAGAATTTAAAGTGAAAATAATGTGCCGATGGCTTCACCCAGGAAAGTTGATGAATTGATAATTCTAATGAAGGCTGGTTGTATATCAAGAGGGCTGAATTGTAACACAAACAGCATGGAGAAGCAAAAGAAAGACTCTAGGCTTCTTAGCTTAATGAGCACAAGAACGTACAGTCTTTTATACAACATAGTAACCCCCGAAATCACTTGAACACTAAACTGCTGGTAATAGCTGCAAGATTTATATTTTTCAAAAGGAACCAAAGGATGAAAGTATTTGTGAATACATTGCAGAACTGTGCAAACTTTCCCAGTACTGTGACTTTAGAGCTAGACTCTCTGATGCATTAGGGGTTAGGCTTTATGTGGCATGCAAAGTCAAACTACTCAAAAGACTGGCATTCAATCAAAGTTCTCATCACGCAACAGCAGCCCGAATAGTAGCACTAACCAGAGACTGTCACAGCTGCTTAATGCTAATGTGAAGGTGTTTGAGAATGGGATTGATATACTCTAAGGCATGAAGGCCAGAAGTAAACTGGAAGAATCATCAACATCAAGATTCTGTGAAGTGAGTCCAGTTCCTTACGCACTACACCCTTAAGAGGATGCAGAACTGCAGAGCTCGGAAGTGTCTGCAACTCACTCCAAGGTTAATTAGAGTGATCGGGACATACCCGTTGTCGAGGTGATCAAGAAAGGGAAGTTTGGAGGCATTTGCATATATGTGGATTTCAAGGTGAGAATTGACCCAGTGCAGTGTACTGTGCATGAATAGCGAATAGTTTTGCATCTTTGGCAGTTGGGGAGAGGTTTCTAAAGATTGACTTTTCACAAGCCTATCTGTAAATGGAGATTGAGGAGTCAAGCAGGAAGTTCCTCATAATAAACACTCACAAGGAACTGTTCCTGTATAATCATCTGGTCTTTGACCTCACATCAGTTCCAGCAGTTTGGCCAAATGCAATGTACCAAGTGCTCCGAGATATCCCAGGAACACAATATAACCTTGATAAAGTCATTGTGATTGGCAAAAATGATTGGCACCTTCAGAACCTTGCTAATGTGCTTACCAGGCTGAGTGAGTATGGGCTGTGCACAAAGAGAGAGAAATATGAGTTTTTCAAGAATGATATCTCATTCTGTGGACATGTCATTAACAAGCATGGCTTACATAAGTCACAAGAGAAGATTGAAGCAGTGCTACAGACACTCAAACCTAAAAACCCATCACAATTCAGGTCATACTTAGGCCTTGAGAACTACTCCACTGGTTTCACCCAAACATTGCTACAGTACTGCACCCATTGAATGCACTGTTACAGACAGGAGCAAAGTGGGAATGTTCAGAAAGGTGTGAAAAATCATTCAAGGAAACAAAGAGATTAATAACGTCTGGTGAACTGCTCATCATTGTGACACATCCCTGCCCAACAGACTGGCATACGATGTAGGTCCTTATGGCATTGGAGTCATTTTGTCATTTGATACATCTGAACGACCAATTGTGTTTGCTTCAAGATCACTGATGAGCGCAGAACGCAACTACACGTAAATCGATCAAGAGTCTAGTATGGTGAATAAAGAAGTCTAGTATGGTGAATAAAGAACTTTTATGGACAAAACTTTGCGCTAGCATCTGATCACCAGCCCCTTGTGTCTATTTTCAATTGCAGGAAAGAAATTCCAGTGATGACTGCAACCTGATTACAATTCCTAGGAATTACAGTTCCTAGGAGCCCACAAAGAGTTCAAGCGTATCAAACAACACAGCAATGCTGATGGCTTGCCATGTCTTCCACTATTGGCAACCAAAGATGAAAATTCTTCATACTGTGACCCAGCAGAAGAGTTCCACACCACATTGCTGGTAACAAGTTCTGAAATACAAGGGGAAACAAGGAATGACCAACATTGTCAAAAATCTATGAAATTACTTTGCAAGGATGGCCAGCTCATGGTAACCATATGTTTTCAGAGTTCTCATTGACAGGAGACCAATTTCTGG
Organism: Hypanus sabinus; assembly: GCF_030144855.1. NCBI lineage: Eukaryota > Metazoa > Chordata > Chondrichthyes > Myliobatiformes > Dasyatidae > Hypanus > Hypanus sabinus. The sequence goes on along the minus strand of NC_082719.1, from coordinate 39,197,945 downwards.
TATGTTAAAGAACGCTTATATGTGAAACTCGTGTTGTGATTTCCTCCAAACTGTGCACCAGAGTGTTAGAAAATCTGTATGAACGAGATCTGGGTACAGTAAGATGAAGAATCTCGCCCAGAGCTACATGTGGTGGCTGAGTATAGATAAACTGATTGAAGACCTAGCCAAAAGCTGTTTGGGATGCCAAAAAGTTACATCCCTGGGTGTGGCCAACGTCACCATGGCAAAGAGTACATATTGACTTTGCTGGGCCATTCATCGACTCCATATTTCTGATTGCTGTGGATGCTCCTTTGAAGTGGCCGGAGGTTAAACCAATGAAGTCAACCACCTCAGCAAAGACTGTCTCTTGTCTGAGGACTACCTTCACTAGAAATGGCTTACCCAAACAAATTGTCCATTATAGGGATGAACAAGTAGGAAATTTCTCTACAGCACAAGGTGGACAACTTCCTTTTTTGGTATCAGAACTGTGTTCATGTGATGACAAATCAAGGATTTGCAATGCTGTTTATGAACAGGTATCTGAGATCCCGTATAGACCTCCTGAAACCAGATCTTCAAAGGGAAGTGCAGAATAAACAGTTCAGACAGTTGCCAAGTGAAACGGCAAGGTGCTTTGTGATTGGACACAAAGTTCTAGCATGTGACTACTGAAAAGACAAGCGGACACCTGGTAGGATAGTTACAAGAACTGGACCAATGATGTACAAGTGGATGTTGGAGATCAGACATGGAAACATCATGCAGACCAGATACTGGATGATCAATCGAAGATCACACCTAAGTCGATTGCATCCTACAAGACGGACGCATTACAGTCACCAGACTTCTGCTCAATGATGATCATGTCACTGTCAGCAAAGTGACATGGGCAACTGAGAACATTTTCTTAGACGAAACCTGACGCCACTCCACCTGTCCAGAGGTACTACCCTGAAAAAAAGCAGAGTGCTATCAATAGACTGAACCTGTTAAACTACGAATTAATTATTGTGAAAACATGTTTATTTGGAATATGGGTTTACAAAAGGAAAATTGAATGTTTTGTACATGTACAATTTTATGATGCATTAATCTAAAGGGGGAGGAAATCTAATGTATGGATCAATTTCTTTTTGAGCAATAACTCACACCTCCTTAGCACCACGTATTGAACTGTTGACTGCACATATGCTGTTGCCTACACATGCACATTGTTCCCTTTTTCTTTCTTGCTCTCACTGCAATGTGAATACACCAGTTAAGGCCATATCCTGCATGTGTACTTTTATTCAATATATGTAGTTGTGCACAGATACAATATGCTGAAGACATTCATATTATGGTCAGTGTCTCTTAAGGGTTCCTTTACTTTCACCTCCCTAATCAAATGGATTTCACTACACAACACCCAATCTAGAATTACCTTCCCCAGTGGGCTCAACAAAAGCTGCTCTAAAAAGTAATCTCATAGGAATTTTAAAAGTTTTCTTCTCTTCGTTTCCAGCAGTACCTTGATTTTCCCAGACTACCTGAATAGTGAAATCCCTCATAATGTTCTCTTTTCTCTCTCCTGCTGGAATCTGTAGTCCTCAAACTTTCAGAAACCTGCATAGAGCTCATTTCAGGGTGGTTTTCCCATTACATTTATTTAACATTATCCACAAGCATTCTCTCTTAAATGCCTCAATCATACTTCACTCCACTACTACTCCTGGCAACTAGTTTCGGACATCCACCACCCTGTGCTGAAAACTTGTCCTGCACATCTCCTTTGAACTTACCCTTCCTCACTTTAAATGCATGCCCTCCAGCATCAGACATTTTGACCCTGGGAAAAAGAGACCAGCTGCTTAATCTGTGCCTCTCATTATCTTATAAATTTCTATCAAGTCTTCTCACAAACCCTAATTTGTTCAGCCTCTCCTTTTAACGCATGCCCTCTAATGCAGTCATCATCCTGGTCAACCCCTTCTACGTCCTCTCTACAGCCTTCACATCCGCCACAAAATGAGGCAAGAGAGAACTGATTTCAACACTCCAGATGAGGTCAAACCAGAAGGGCTCCAGGTTGTGCTATCTGAAGAGAAAGGAAGGTGGTGAGTGGCCTAGGTAAAGGACAAAGCGAGTGGTGTAAGGGGAGGGAATAGGGAACTAAGTGTATAGATGAGAGGGAGATTGAAACAGGTGGGAGAGGAGAAAGAAGCTGAGAATCTGAACTTTCGATGGTGGGAGGGAGGGAGAATTTAAGAAACAAGGGATGTGTGAGATATCTTGGATACATGGGAAGGAAAGAGAAAAGAACGACAGTGATGTGGGTTATCTTAAACTGAAAAGTTCAATGATCATACCACTAGGTTGTAGAGTACCAATGTGGAATATGAAGCATATTCCTCATCCAGACAGTGGAGCAGGCCAAAGATGAACAAGTCATTGTGAGAATGGGGAAGGGGTTTGAAATGTCTTACATCTGGAAGCTCCAAATTTTCATTGTGGGCAGTTTGTAAGCAAACTGGTCTATAAATTTTTATTGAAAATGTAGTAATGTGCATTCTCATTTTTTTTCACCTCTCCCCATCATGAAGACCTTGAGTTCCTCCATTTAATTCTAATACATTTTTCCAATCAGTTGCCTATACATTCCTGAGTCTGGTTGAAATTGTTCTCACCCTTAACAAGTTTTCTTTTGATCTCTCTCAATTTTTAAAGATAATAGGTACAACCAGGTACTTTAATTTTGCTGTGACACCCTTGGACTGTTCTGAATGATGCTGATTTTGGGCCTTGTTCATCAAAAAATGACCAAGTCTGCATGTGATTTATGTGATCAATCAATGACAGTTCCTTGAAAAATATATGTATGCATATAGATATAAGTAGGAGGAATCAGGTTGATTTGTCCATTCAAAAACTGAGCAGATGCTTTGTTGATTAGTCAATTAGAACCCAGCACCATCTTGTGAACAATAAATGAATGTAACTGTAATGATCTTACTTCAGAACGATTATAGCTGTTAGAATTTGTCACATTCCCAGCTTGTTAGCAGAGCTTTAATTAAGAGGCCTGAGTGATGTAGTGCAGTTAACATGCTGCACATTGGTTTGAAGGCCTGAAGTTGTATTCCACCAAGCATAAAATCCTCCTCTCCATAGAGAGGCATTCACTCTGCAACTGCAGCACCACTGCAAAACTGTTGATTCTGCCCTGACACTGCAGATATGGCATGGAATAAAGAGAGCTGAAGTGCCTGCATGTAGAAAAACTGAGTAAGAGTTTTTGGAGTTACACCAAGGCTAAAATGATTAAATTATAAGGGCAGTTTGCAGACGCTCGACTTCTATTCCCTGGAATACAGAAGATTAAAGTGTGATCTAATTAAGAATTTGTTCGGGTGGATGGAAAGTAAACTAATTCCTTTGGTTGGAAAATGAAAGAGCATAAACTAAATAGTATAGCTTTATTTCTTTAGACTTGATAATAAAGCATTCCTTCACTCTGAGTGCAATGGATATTTGGAAATCTAACTTCAAAGAAATAAGTTTGAGGTTGGATCATTTGAAAATGACAAAATTAAATCTAACCAATTTTTGTTAAGCAAAGATATTAAAGGATGTTATACCAAGGAGGATAAATGAAGTTAAATTATAGATCAGCTATGATCTACAGCAATTGAATCATAGTATCAGCTCTCAGAGCTGAATGATCTACTTTTGCTCCTATGTTCTCAAGAGTAGGTAAACTCTTCCTGCCTCATTTGAGAGTTGGTTCAGGCTTAGCACTGAATTTACATTATGAATTTATTGTTTGTGTGCTGAAGATTTAATTTTGCATTGACCTTAAACTTATGGAATTTTATTCCATTCCCATATTACTGTATTGACTTCACTGCAAAAAGATTGGATGATCTAATCCGTTTCTTATTAAGCAGAAGTCTGTACAAAATAGTTCCAGATTGAAAAAGTCACTCAGAGTAGCTGTATTGACAGCTGTACACATGCCAACTGTCAGTGATTCACGTGAACATTGCTAGAGGCTGGTTGATATTTTACTATTTGCACAAATCTGCCTCTCATGCACCTGCACTTGAGTCTGCTGGCTATCACACTGCAAAGACCTCTTCTGTACCTGTACACAGGATTGGTCTACATGAGTCTAATTCGCCGCCTCTGAATTACGCGTTGAGGATGAAATCTACCTAAGTGGGATCCAGGCAGCTGCTGTGCATTGTCAATACTACAAACTACATCCAGACACATTTCACACTTACTGTATAATGAGGTAGAAGGAGGCCATTCAGCCCATTGGGTGAATGCCAGTTCTGAGCACAACAATCCTCCTAGTTCTATTACCCCTCTCCTTACTTCGCTGGGCCCTTGCCACTCATTCTCTTTCACACCAATCCAATCAACTCCTCTTAGGTTCCTTTATCCACTGCTCTGTGTTAAGTGGTAATTTACAGTAGCAAATTAGCTTGCCAGCATATCTCTGCCATGAGGAAAGAAGCTGTGGGCATCAGTCTCATGGTTGACTACAATGCTAAAAGACTCAGTTCTCTCAAAGATTTTTACTAAATGCATGTTTTCATAAATTTAATTAGACAGTACATAACAATACACTAGGTCATATGAATGCTTAGCATGTAGATGTTACAGCAGTGCCATTGTGTGATGTCATGATGCCATGAGAAGAAATAATATCAGCAGCTACATATCAGCATAATGTCAGCATATCAGCAGAAATAACATCAGCATTGTATTTAATTGTGTGGAAGAGCTTAGACTTCCTGAAACAGACACAGAAGTTCTTATATGGATGCAGGTCCTTTCCTTTCACCCTACAATGATAGCAAGTTCAGGATTTATATTTCCTTTGGTAGCATGACTTTAGTAGAAGCCAATGATTGCAAAATGTCACCCAATTTACTTTTGGAAACAATCATCTACAAATTGATGCTCAAACTTTTGCAAAAGACCTCACTGATTTGCAAGAATGTTGCTTAGATTATGTGCTCCAAATTATCTTGTAAAACATGAACCCACAACTTCTTGACTCCAGTACAAAAGTGCACCAATGCTGATAATATGAATTATGCATTGCTTTCCCAACTGTCCATTTTTTAATGCAATTTCATTTCCTTGAGCGTGTGTTATTTTTCTTGGTTTCATTACTGATTAAAACAGAAAAACTGTAATTAAAAAATAATGGATGCAGTCATATGTAACAAAATAATACAATTGGGCTTTTCTTGAATATTCATTACAGGGATTCTCTAAAAGATTGCTTGGAAGGAAGTGGATTTGATAGAAGTGCAAAAGCCATTTATAGCAAAAAATGCATTTGAAGTAGTTGGAATCAAAATTTATGGGGGTTGCCTGGAGAGGAAATGTAACATATGTTGTCTAAAAAGCTAACGCCACAGAATTAGTTACATAGAAGAATTAGAATGTCTGGAAAACACCACCCTAATTCAAATAACTTGACTTTTAGAACACATTAAATAAAGAAATTGAAGCTTACATCAATCCTAGAAGGACTGAATATTCCTATCATATTACAAATAAAATTGATCAATGTGCAGTTGAAGTTGAATCGGGTTTATGCTCTGCAACTTAAAGTAACATCATGATAGCTAATGGAATCTTTCAATTAAGGATATCGTTTGTGGTCAGTCCTTCATTGTCCTATAGAACCCAGAGACCAGAATTATTTCAACAAAATGAAGAACAATTTGGGGATTGGAAGAATTACACAAGTCGAATAGGCATGAGAAATGAAGAACGTCAATGGGGAGCTGAAACTATGGGCCTTTTGGCATACTCCTAGGCTGTAATATTATCAGGAGTTACGTTGGAAAGCCAGGAAATTCAGCCTTAACTGAGTCTGACCTTGGATAGTTTTGGTCTGCTTTTGCCCAAGTAGGACTGAAAAGTGCTCTTCAGACTTTTGAAGCCTTGTGGCCGGGACTTGATTCTGAATGGGAAGAAAATAGTAAACATTTGCAGAATTTCTAACATTTTTTTTCCACAGTAGGAAAACCATTCAGAAATATAAGTTTGAGCTCCTTGCAGCACATGGCACAGTTGGGGCCTCAGGTGGCGTCAATGTAGGTTCCAACTCATCACCCAGATTGTTGGTAAAACAGCATATAGGAAAAAGGCTTAATTAGTTCAACTTCTTAAAGTTCAAGGTTTCAGGTCTATGCTTAACCAAAAAGCCTCTCACCAACAGATCCTAGATGTACTGATCTGCCAGGCTGAAGTTCTTGTAAATCAGTTCAATTTAATTTCGGTCCTGTTATGTTTGTTCTTAATAAAGACAGCTTGGCTTGTGTCTATGTTATTTTATTACTGAATGGCTGCTCAACCATGTGCACATTCAACCATCATAGCTTCTGGTTCTGGGTGAACCCCTTGCGTTGCCCAGTGGGAACTGAAGATCTTTACTATGTACATATACTAACACATCTTCCTCCTTGAAAGAAAAACAAACCCAACACTACATTCTCATAAACCTGCAGGGAACAAAAATCCTTTAAAGCAAAGATATCTACATTCTGTTGCTGCTTTCCTTCCTTTTTTAAAAAAAAATCAACAATTCAACATTTTGGCTTCAATTGTAATAAGCAACTACGGTCTCTTATCCACTCACAAATTTCAATCCATCTCTGAAATGGTTGAATGGTGCATAAATTGCCTCTGAGGACACTGTGGTTTTTTACATATGCTGTCCCCTTTGGTGTACTGTCTGTAGATGCATCACAATCAAGAGAAAGTCCACAGATGCTGGAAATCCAAGCAACGTAAACAAAATGTTTGAGGAACTCAGCAGGCCCGGCAGCATCTGTGGAAAAGAGTACAGTCGATGATTTGGGATGAGACTGTTCATAAGGACTGGAAATAAAATATGAGGAGTCAGAGTAAAAAATGTGAGGGGTGGGGAGGAATAACCACAAGGTGATAGGTGAAACTGGGAAGAGGGGGAAGGTGAACTAAGCATCTGGGAAATTTATTGGTGAAAGAGATACAGGGTTGGAGAAGAGGGAATCTGATAGGAGAGAGCAGAAGGACATGGAAGAAAGGAAAGGGGGAGGAGCACGAGAGGGAGGTGACAGGCAGGTAAGGAGATAAAATAAGAGCAGAAAATGAGAGGTAATTACCGGAAATTTGAGAAATCAATGTTCAATCCAGATAGAGGCTACCCTGATAGAATATAAGATATTGCTCCTCAAGCCTGGGGGTGGCCTCATTGCAGCAGTACAGGAGGCCATAGACTAACATTATGGGATTTCGAATAAGAAATGGAAATAGGAAATCACTAGGAGATCCCGCTTTTTCTGGTGGATGGAGCATAGGTGCTCATCAAAGCGGTCTCCCAATCTGCATCAGATCTCATCAAAATACAGGAGGCCACACCAGGAGCACCAGATACAGTAGACTATTATTTGGAGCTCATGGTCGTAGATCTACTCTGTTCCTTCTCAGAGGTGTCCCTTGCTCCACCTGGATCTAGTAAGAAGGTGAAGTTAATTTCTCTTGCACATATCATTGCATGAACCATGTGCCAGAATCGTATTCTCAGATTTGCGTTTATCTCCAGGCTTTAGGACTCACAGCCTTTTTGAAATCTTGTGATACTGTTTCTGTTTCCCTTTCCCTTACATTTCCCTTTGTGGTCCTGTAGTTTGAATGCATCAACTCATTAGCATTTGAGCTGTTGAAAAGCCATTCTGCAGTGGTGCAAATCATTAGTCTTCGATGGAAATCCTCTTATCCATCTTGTGCTTTCTTCATGAGGCCCTTCACTACCTTGACTGAATTCTCTACAAGACCATTAGATTTTGGGTGATATGGGCTTGAAGTTATTTTTTGAAAACCCCCAAAGACTGGAAAACAACTCAAATTCACAGCTTGAAAATTGCGGACCACTTCACGTGAAACACCATGCCTCACAAACAGGAAGGGGATGACTGCTTTACTGGATGTTGATTGCAGTACTGCCACCTCTGGGTAATTGGGAAAGTAGTCTGTTACAACAATATGACTCTTCACATTACAATCAAACAAATCCATTCCAACTTTGAAGTACCACGCTGTCCAGTATAGGGTGTGGTGTGATCAGTTCTGCTTCCTTCTTTGGTCTGTAAGTAAAGCACATTTCACATGAAACAATGATCTGTCTGATGCTTTGGCTCATTCTTGGCTAATACGTCACTTCATGAACTCTGGGTTTAAATTTTTCCTCACCAAGATGCCCTTCATGTATCTTCTGGAGCATTTCCTTGTGTAACAACACCAGAATCACTTGTACTTCTTTGTCCCCTCCCCCCTACCTTCTTAATTTAACTCCCCTTCTCACTTACCAGTCCTGTTGAAGGCTCTCAGCCTGAAACGTTGACTGCTTACTCTTTCCCATAGATGCTGTCTGGCCTTTTGTGTGTGTTGTACTGGAATCACTATCCTGTTCCCTTTGAAGACCATATCTTTCACTATTGACAGTTCAGCTTTATAATTCTGAATACAAATTGGACAGTCATTCTTAGCTGTTGACCATCCTTTCCATGTTGTATCTTTGAGTTTTTTTTATTGTTTCACCTGACGTTACTGCTTTCCGAGTCTGCTCTGTTCTATCAGGAGCGACTGGAAGGGAAGAGACAATCGTATCAACATAGGCATGTATATCGGCATTAACTTCTTGGTCACTCTTTTCTTTCTTTTGTCAACTGCTCAAAACACTGCATCAGCTGCAAACATATATTTTCCTGGTGTGTAGATCATCTTCAAATCATATTTCTGCAACCGTATCAACATGCGCTCTATACTCATGGGACAGTCATTCATTGGTTTGAACATAATTGAGGTTAGTTGTCTATGGTCTGTCTCCACTTCAAAAAGCTATTCGTAGATGGAACCGTGCACATGCATACTGAGAAGCTCTTTCTCTATTTGTCATAGTTGGATTCTTCAATGTTAATGATCCGAATGCATAGGCCATAGGTTGCCATGCATGATCGTGTTATGGCAGTAGTCCTCTTCCAAGACTGTGTCAGCCCACATCAGCCAAAATCCTAGTACACCTCCAAGGATCACAAAGCTTCAGTATGGGTTATTTGGTTATGGCTCTTTTCAGTGTCTAGAAACACTCTTCTTGCTCACGAGCTCAAATCCACTCATTTTCCTGCTCAAGGAGTGACCTAAGTGGTGCCAGCACAGTTGACATTTAAGAAATGAACTTAGCCAGGTAAGTTACCACCTCCCAAAAAACATCCCACCACCGCTTTGTTTTGGAGCCTCTCCATGTTCTCAACAGCAAATGTCTTTCTTGTGTCAGGCTTAACTCCTTTGTCAGATATGACATCTCCTAGGAAATACACCAAACTCATATTTCCCTTCATTTAATTTCAAATGGACATTCTGTGTCACATCAAACATTTGCCTCAGTCGTACACCCACCTCCCCCCCCCCCCCGACGATGATGTTATCCATCATGGTCTCAACACTTCGTATACCCTCAAAAATCATGTGGATGATTTTATGGTTGACTTCTGGTGTGGACAGAATCCCAAAGAAAGTAATATCTTCCCTGTGGTATTGTAGTGTTCTCGCTCAGGTGTAAGAGAACGCTGAACTAAACACAGAGGTAAACCGTAGTAAATGAAAACAGGATCGCAGTAAGATTAACCATTTTCTGTTCACTCTTCCTCATTAACGTATGGTGAAAACTGTTGATAAAACAATACAAGATTTGTCCAGTATTTGTTTCCTTCTTGATATCACATTTACATCGTAAATACTTGCAAAAGTAAAACTACAACAATTACATTACATTAAAATGCAGCATACAGTCAGAATCTACCTACGCCATTGACTGCTTTAAATACACTTCAACACAAACTATCCGCAACTCTTTAACTAACGAAAACATAAACCTTATCAACCATCATTACTTTTAACAGAATCAGCGTTAACATTTTAATTCAACATATCGATTATCTCATGAACTTACGACGTTACTTCACTGATGTTTCTAGTGCGTAGAAAGACAACTTCTCTCGCGCTGATCCTGCACATGTGAGCCCCCTCCTTCCTGTTTCTCCAAACCGGTATTTTCCCACAAGTCGCGACGAAACTAGATGTGACGTCATCACATGCCGCGATATATCATAGACAACGAATTTACTTTAAACAATCCTAACTTTAACTAAAAAATGCTAACAAATGACTTACTGAAACAAAAATATTATAAACTAAATAAATGCCATAAAGGCAACACAAGTGTGTTAAGAGTACACAGACTCAAACTTGCCTCATCAAGCTTGAACCTGCAACTCGGGATGTGATCACCTCCTGTGCTGGCAATTTAAAATGCTCTCTCTTGATGGCTTTATTGAGATCTCTTGGATCGAAACATATCCACAACGCTCCATTATTTTCTTGCTCAATGACCAGAGCTCACCCAGTCTATTGGTCCTTCAATTTTCTGGATGACATTCATCCATTCCGTGCATGCTAGTTCTTACTTAAGTTTGTCTCAAAGTGGAAACAGAGTGTTCCTGCATGCATGGACACCAGGAGTCACTATCTCGTCTATATGAATTTTGTGTACATCAGTTACGCATCCAACCCTCTAAAAGACATCTGCGTACTCTTCCATGAGTGATGTATGGTCAGCCACTGTTAAGCCACTGTAAAAAATATTTTCACTAGGATGAACTTTTCACATGCACTCAGACCTAATATTGGCTGTACTCACTTATCTGCAATGACCTTATGTGCTGCCCCCTGTGCCTAAAGGTCATTATATAGCTTCATTTTACTGGAGCGTTCTGTCCAGTGTAGCCTGTCACATTTAATTTTACTCTTTACTGTGAGAGCCTTCTAATCATCCATGGATAACAGATTCACCTGGACTCTGGTGTCAAGCTTGAATGGAATTACTGTCTCATTCACAGTCATTGTTTTACCAGCACCAGCAGTCTGTGAAGAATCCTCAAAGAATTCCCCTATTTCCTCATCAATCATGTGCACCTTTATCATGGTAGCCCCAGCTTTGCTGTTCTTTTAAAAAAAAATCTTCTTTACACAATTTTTACAGGGCTTTCCACAAGCATGGCAAGTCTTTGGAATGTGTCTACCTCCACATTTGTTGCATTTGCTGCTTGAGCCTTCCTCTTTGCTTTGCTGCTGTTTTGGAAATGCCTTGTGCTTTTCTTCTCTATTTTCACAACATGTACTGTTGTGTATGACCTGTGCAGCTCCTTAGTTTGTTTTGTGTGGTCTCTGCTGTCTGACACATATTCACAGGCTTTTCCAGTGTCAAATCTTTTTTCACACAGCAGTCTTTCTTTGAGCCATTATCTGGAATTCCGCCAACTATTCTATTTCTAATTAGTGAGTTTCTCAAATCTGCAAATCCACAGGATTACTCAATGTGTGAAGTTCAGCTAAGTATTGGACAAAGCTAAGACCTTTCTTCTGATTACAGGAAAATAACTTTTATCTCTCAAACATGATGTTCTTTCTTGGAACAAAATACTCCTCAAATTTTGTCGTCAGAATGTCCAACATGAAAGCTGTTTCATCAATTTGAAAGCTGTAATAGACGTCCAAAGCATCTTTGCCAATTACATGCAGAAAAATAGAGGCTTCCAATTTTTCATCTGTCGACTCCTACTCCACTAGTAGCTAAATTTATATTGAATTGCTTTTTGAAGTGTTTCCAGTTATCAGTTAGATTGCCAGTAAACTGTATAGGTGCAGAAGGACTTAGCGCATCCATGACAGGAAGTCTTGGCCTCTCACCTGGAGCTCCCTTAGTGAATATGGTGTCTGCAGAGCTTTGGAAACAATATACTCTCTTGCCTCATTGGCCTTCTGTAACATTTTGTATTCACACAGTCTCTTTCTCGGTCATGTACCGTATTAATTTAGTCTCCATGATTAGACCTTGTGCCATCTTCTGACACTAGGTTATGTTTATTCTTAATAAAGACAAACTTGGCATTGGTTGACATTAGAACATTTTATTGCTGAATAGCTGCTCAACCCAGTCACCATTGCAGCTTCCAGATCCAGGTGAATCCATTAGGAACTGAAGTTCTTTATTATATACACATAATGTCAACTGGTTATTCATTTCTATAAATACTGCCAGACCCTTTGGGTTTGTCAAGCATCTTGTGTGTGTTGCTCAAGTTAAGTCTGTAGACTAAAAGCAGTTGAAAAGCATGAAGTAGGCCATTAAGTAGTAAATAATGTTTTTCCAGTCTTTCTATTCGTACTTAGATGTTCCTATAATTCACATTTACTAATTTGGATGTATGTCATGGACTTTGATAGATAAGACCAGTTGATATTGAATGACAACATACTACGCTGTGTTTTGGACTTCTAATTGTAGATATGGGATTAGATTAATTTGAAGTCTCATTAAAATGGTGATGGGCTTTTACATATTCCTGTAAAATGGTTGATAAAACCAAAATGGTTACTGGCTTCATATGTTAATCAGTGCTGTAGCAAGATAATCAACAGTTGATAAACCCTGTAAAAGTGGATAACTGGTAGAGACAACATCAACATTTCTATTGTTGTAAGAAATTTCATCAAATAAACTCATTATTTAGAGGCAAGTACAGTTCTCTGTCTCAATTTTGTCTGGGGTGCTTTGCCTTTAAGAAATTTTAAATCTGCTCAGATGAGTTTGAAAATAAGCAAAGCCCTCAGCACAACATCACATCTATGCTGCATTAACATGCAAATTAATCAGACAAATTGCTGAATGCAAGAATCTTAAAATAAAATTATCTACGTCCTTGTGTTTGTGAGATTTTAAACTACACCTGTTTTGCATATTAGAATTAAAATTTCTTGCAGTTGTTCTACACAATACTTCAATATTTGTGAAACAACACAATGCAAATAGATTGTTATACGGACATGCAGGTAGATATGGAAACATAGAAGAAACCATCAGAACTAGGTAATTGCTACAATTCTTCAATAATCGCTCATCATCCTTACATTGAAATTATATTTTTAGAATATGTGACAGGTTGATTGACTTGGAAATTTTACATGAAATAGTATTGGTAATTTTATTAATAATTAAAATATTAGAGTTTATTTCCATTATGGAATACACCATAAAACATGACACAGAGCAGGAGAAATGTGTGAAGTATGAGAGATAAGAAATTATGTTGTTTCCATTTTCTTCTATAATTTGTAAACTCGTGTAACAAATTGAATTAAAGCAAAAAAAAATTCAGAGGATGCATTAAGCTGATGAAAAAGACTCTGTTGTGATGGTTGTATTTTACTAGTAAGATTGAATTACCACACTGATTGTCTTTACCTCTCTGAAAAAATACAGCAGGATGGATTATGTGGTATGGTATGATATCTTCTTCATTAACAAAATGGAAAGCATTTTAGATTCTACACCTGAAGGCTTCTTGGTTTTAGGTTCCTATACCCCTTTCCCTATTGCTAGCCAAATTCAATTTATCTTTTTTAGAACAATCCATGCTGAAGAAAGCAGAAGGAAATGATTACATTGGTGAATCAGGCTATAATCAATCTTTTACTACCCTGATTTCCTTCCGTACTTCCTCTTTGATCATCGTGTAATTGAAAACACAGGGTAAGGAAAAATTAAGTTCCAACTAATTGTATCTCTGTGCAGGGCCTTGGGGTCCACAGCTTGTAGCCTCTAATGAAACCGATATTAACTGTCTGAGCTCAGACCTAGCGTGGCTGCACATCGCTGATAAACATGATGAAATACACTTTTCAGCCCATTTTAAAATTCCATCATTACTGAAATAATGCACAACTAATCTGTCTGATTCATTCTTTATTCCAATAACTTACCATTTTTTAAATTAGTGCAAAAAAATAATTTCATTTATAGCTGATCAGATCAATTTTCCTCCGACCATTGCTAACCATACCCTCACAATCCCAAAACACCATACAACTCCATCTCAGCAATGCATTCAATAAAGCTTCAAAAGATCGACAGCAATTAGTTGGGCCATTCAGCCCAATTGCTGTATACTATAGTTTATATTCTACTAATTCCAACAGCATAATCCTACCCTTCCCCAATCAACCATTTTCTTAAATAAATGTCCCATCCTTCAGTTACTTCTACTTATATTTTATCTGCTTGTGCTACCAATAATGCACCTTGCCATCTTGCCATCCATCTTTTGGTCATTCCTGTGTAGTCAGTAATGGAGGTCCTTCTCCTTCCCAGAAGATCTTCAGCCATTTTATATGCAAGATAACATTCCTACTCTTTGCAGTTTGCGCCCTTGTCTAAAAGAACTCAGTGAGTCTAATGATAACCCGTGTTGATTTAATCAAGATCATACCAAGAAGCCTGAGATTAAACTCTGCTAAAAGATTGGTTAAGGCTGGGTAAGAATATTTGGTGACAAGCAGGTTAAGGGACGATTTAACCACAGTGTTTAAAACAATAAAAATGATTGACAGCTCTGCGAAATGGCTATCCAATTAGTTCCATTCTCTCTTTTTTCCATAAAATTGCTATTCTCTTCAAATGTATATCCAATTTGTTTTGAAAATTACTATTAATCTCCTTTGATTACCCCTGCTGTAATGAATTCCAAATCAGAATAACATGCTGTATTAAAAGAGATCAACTCACTGAAGAAATTACAGTTCCTCCCCAGTTTACAATGAGATTCTGTTCCTGTGAATGGTTTCTAAACCAGATAACTCACAAGTCAGAATGTGACTGCAAACTGGACTCACAGGCGGCACGAAGATGCCAGTTGCTCCAACACGGCTAGCAAATCCATACCAGCAATCTCCCAAATGTTCATATGTAAGTAGATTGTATGTTCCAAAACTTGACCGTAATGGTATCCTATATCTTAAATGTGTCCTTTCTGTGACTGATCCTTCAGCTAGCAGGGAAAAAAAGTATTTTCTGTTGAGATCCTCGGCTATTTGTGGAATGCTCAATCAAAAATCTGTATATTTTTAGTACCTTGCTTATCACCAAATTATCCGATATGCAGATTTCCTCCATTTAATACTAGTAATAACAACGCTGTTGTCTTTGGACACTGCCACAACCTTTATTTCCAAGCCACTGAGTGCATCTTTTCCCCTAACAACTGTCAGAACTTGTAGCAGACTATCTTCATTCTTGCTGTTAGGTTTAGACCATCGCTAACATTGACCACAGGGATATGCAATATTGATCTAGTTTCATCTGATTTGGCCCAAGTCCTACACCCCTTCCCTTTGCTATTCTAAACCGAACAACTCCAGTGTATTCTTAGCTGGCTTTTTTCTCTTTCCACTGTTTCTAAATTTGAGGTCAACCAAAACTTTGCTGTCTGCATCCTGACTTGCATTAAGTCTCACTCACTGGACAACTCTATACTTCTGTGGGGATTTGTGTTGGTTCCCAGCTTTAAAATTTTCAACTTTGTTTTCAAATCCCTCCAAGACTTTATGCTAAATCGACTAAACCTTTAAGAGATGTTGATTGTCCTCTTTCACCCCGATAGGTCAAAACAGCAATGCATGTCCTATGTTTCACAGAAGTTCCAAAAGCAATAAAGTATTCACAGCCCTCTCCTAGATTGTACATATATCTGACCCCTGCAAAATTGAAAGTCCATGACTTAAATGAATAATTGAGTCATGGGTACAGCTGAAGAACTTGCATGCAAAACTCTGATATTCCTATTCCTATTCAGGTAAAACCACAGGGTTCTCTATAATTCAACTTTGTTTTATAAATTGCATGACTTAAACATATGAGGACTGATTTTTACCCTGACTCTCTCCTGGAAGTGAAATAAGTAGCTGATTAAAATTAGGTACATAAAATATAGAACAGTATCACCCAGGAGCAGTACCTTTGGCCCAAAATATTGTGCAGAACCAATTAAAATAGTAATCAAATGGTCAACTAAATGAATCCTATTGTCTATATAATGTTCATATCCTTCCATCACATTCATGTTTCTATCTAAATGCCTCTTAAAGGTCCCAAATATATCTGCTTCTACCACCACCCCAGAAAGCGCATACCAGGCACCCACCATCCTCTGTGTAAAAACCTTGCCTCTCATATCTCATTTGAATTTGCCCTCTCTCACCTTAAATGCATACCCTCTGGTATTAGACATTTCAACAATGAAAAAAGATACTGTTTATCTACTCCATCTGTGCCTCACATAAATTTATAAACCTCTATCGGTTCTCCCCTCAGCCTCAGCCGCTCCAGAGAAAACAACCTAAGATTGTCCAACCTGTCGTCATAGCACATGCCCTCTAAGCTAGGCAACATCCTGGTTAAGCTCTTCTGCACTCCCTCCAAAGCCTTGACAAACTTTCTACAATGGGGCATCCAGAACTGTATGCAACACTCTAGATGTTGCCTGACTAAATCTGCAACAAAGCTTCCTGATATTTGAACTCAATGCCTTGTCAAATAAAGGCAAGTATGCTACATGCCTTCTTATCAATCTGTGTGGTCACTTTCAGGAGCTATAGACTTGGATCCCAACATCTCTCTGCTCAACAATACTGTTCAAGTTTTGCATTCAACAATATACTGCCTCTTCTTTACATTTGATATACGAAGGTGCAGTAACTTCACATTTAGCTGGGTTAAACTCCATCCACCATTTATCTGCCCATATCTGCAACTGATCTATATCCCTGTTTTTGTTGCAAATGTTCTACACTACCCACAACACCCCAATCTTCATATCATCCACAAGCTTACTAAATCGCTATCTACAGTACATTATCATCCAGGTCATTTTTACATGCATCACAAACAGAGAACCCAGTACAGATCCCTGTAGAGTACCAATAATCATAGATCTCCAGTTGGAATAAGTTTCTTCAACCGCTACTGTTTGTCTACTATGAGCAAGCCATTTCTGAATCCAACCGGCCTATTCATCATGAATCCTATGCATCTTAATCAACTGGCTGAGCCTCCCATGAGGTACCTTCTCAATCAACTTACTAAAATCATTGCTGGCTTAGCCTTCATTAATCACCCTCACCACCCTGTCAAAAATTTCTATCAAGTCAATATGACTTCTCCCACATAAAGTCATACTGGTTCTCCCTAATTAGGCCATGTTTTTCCAAATGTTCATAAATCCCTAAGAATTATCTTCAGTAACATCCCTATCACTAACATGAGATTCACTGGTCTATATTTTCCAGGATTATCCCTAGTTTCCTTCTTGACCAATGGTACAATAGTAGCTACTTGCCAGACCTCCAGGACATGTCCTCTGTGCAGTTGGTTAAACAACCACCATATGTCAGATGTGGACTTGCCCAAAAACAGCTTTTCTGAATTAACTCTCCCTAGTTCCTGCCTAATGCTTTCGTAATTTAATACTCTGCTACAGGGTCCATACGTACCCTTATCTTAAAACTATCTTAAAACTTAAGGAGCTTGGGTCACTGTTCCATAACTGTTCATCCAGTGAAAGTTCAATCACTAGGCCAGACTCATTACCCAATAGCAGGTCTAGTACAAACACTCTTATTAGACTATCCACATATTGATTTTAGAAACCTTTCTTGATGTGCGTAACAAATTTTGCCTCATCTAAATCTCCTGTACTAATAAGGTACCAATTTATATTAGGGAAGTGGAAATAACAATAATCCTGTTGTTTCTACACCTTTCCTTAATCTGCCTCCCAGTGATAATAGGGTGGCCTGGAGTACAATTCCATCAGAGTAATTGCACCCCTCTTAGTTTTAAGTTCTTCCCATATAGACTCAGTGGGTGAGCCCTCCATTAAGTCCCCTTTGAGTGCTGCTGTGATATTGCCCTGATTTGTGGTGCAACTCCACCCCCTCCTTTACCTCCTCTTCTATCTTTTCTAAAGCATCAAACCCCTGAGGCATCAAACAACCATCCCTGTCCCTCTCTCAACCAAGTCTCTGTAATGACCACAGCATCACAATTCCATGCACTGATCCACGCTTTAAATTCATCACCTTTACCCATAATACTTCTCATTCTCTGGAGAAGGTCAGTGTCATAACAGGAGACCCATGTGTCATCGGGGGAGTCAGAATATCTAGGGCTGTGTGCCCAGATCTTTGGGCACAGAGCTCAAAAAAAGCTACATAATGGACTTTTAACATCATAAACCAGCGAGTTGTTTGTTATGTCTCCCTGCTTGTTGTGAAAATGGAGACACCTCCAGGGGGATCTTTGGGGTTCTAACATTTAACTGTCGTTCATTCTTTGGGGCACTCCTCTGTTTGTGTGGATGGTTGTGAAGAAAAAGCATTTCAGAATGTATATTGTATACATTTCTTTGACATTAAATGTACCTTTGAAAGCTTTGAAGCATTAAAATAAACACACTTCAAACTCTCCATCCAGTGTATCTATTACTTAGCTCATATCTGTTTTACTAGCCCTGATAATCTACCTTCCTGCCCATCCTCTACTTTCTGACCTGGTGCTCTGTTCCCTGCCAAACTAGTTTAAATGCTCCTGAGTAGCCCTAGCAAAACTGACTTTATGTTTCTGACCACACTACCTTTCCACCTTCCATCCCTTTTTTCAGGCAATTGTCAGCAATTGTCCATTTACCTTCTACGTAAGTGTCAGGAATGAGCTTTTTGGATGAATGCAAAATTTCAGAGGCTGGGGTCAGCTCTTTGCAGTTTCTTTCACAACTACTTTCCAATGTTCAATCCAATGCAGGGAGTTCATCACCAATTATTTCAATAGAGAAGAGAGATCATAAGAGACCAGGTTCAATCACAAGCAAGAGAAAATCAGCAGATGCTGAAAATTCAAGCAACACACACACAAAATGCTAGAGGAACTCAGCAGGCCAGGCAGCATCTATGGAAAAGAGTACAGTCAACATTTCATGCCAAGACCCTTCAACAGAACACAATGATTCAATGTTAGCTTTTTGATTACTTAGATTATTTAATTTTAGCTGAAGTATTTTGTATTTTGAGTAATTAGTTAAGAATAAAAAAACGCAATATTTTTAATTAGTCAAACTTTTCTGAATGCTCTGCCTTACCTTCCATCTCCCATGTGGTGCCTGTTGTTACCAAAGGACCCACTGATGTATTGGGCCTCAGTGGTGAGAACTGGGCCTCTATCCATAGCTTTGCACTAGCAATAAGCGGGAACATCTCTTGCAGATCAGTATCAAGCATGGGAAACGTGCTGTTGAGAACTATCTCCAAGCTAGTGTGGATTTAGGGATTAGATGTAATTTGGATTGAGGGACCCTGCTGCTACAGAGCCAGGAGAGACAGTTGCCTTCTTTTAAAATTAAAAGATTAAAAGAAAACTGTGGATTTATATAGTGTCAATTACAACTTATATTTTCTCACTATATAATATGCTTTGAAATACGGTCACTGTTGTGATGGAAACACAGTGGTACAGTTAGTACAAATGCAGCCTCACAGTATCAGTGATCTGGGTTGAATCCTGACCTCTAGTGCTGCATGTATGGAGTTTTCACGTTAGTGTCCTCTGAGTGTTCCAAGTTCCTTTAACAAAGATGTGCAGGTTGTTAGGTTAATTGGCTAATGTAAATTGTCCCTCAGGTGCAGGTGAATGGCAGATTGGGAGTACTGTGGGGTAGATAATTTACAGGGAAAATTAGTGAGGGAATTGCTCTGATGAATAGAAATGGCCTATTTCTAGGTTGTTACAAAAATTGAAATATCACAAGCAATCTTCATATTTCAAGGTACCAAAACAACAATGCGATAATGACCAATCTACATCAGTTCTGTGATGCAGAATGAAGGATAAACTTTGGCAGAGACACTGGGGTGACTTCCTTCACTCTTTTTCGAGTAAGTGCTGAGGGATCCCTTGCACTTTATTGTGGATGCATGTGCCCTCTGTTTTTCGTCCTATCCTAATGACTGTGCAGCACACCCTCAGTACAGTGCTGGAATACCAGCCTAGGTTTGCGTTAAGGTTCCTGTAGTGGGATTTGAGCCCACAGTCTCTGCTTTTATTTATTCATTCAGACAATTCTCCCCAGATCACAGGGCTATAATTGGTTATGAAGTGGCAAGTGTTGGAAATTTTACTCACGTCGAGCTGATCCAGCTGACATTGTAAATGCAAGCAGCCATCTCCTTGATGTACATACAATCTCTCACAAAACGAATGAAGGTTAATTCTATTTAGAAAACCTGTTCAGTTCTTGTGCACTTTTGACCCTTTGGTTTTACAGCTGGGGAAGGTATTTGGAGGAAATGATATATTGGATCTGAAAGTATACTTACTTTTCTAATAACAAATAAGAGAAAATCTGCAGATGCTGGAAATCCGAGCAGTAGACACAAAATACTGGAGGAACTCAGCAGGCTAGGCAGCATTGAGGAAAAGATAGTCGATGTTTTAAGACGAAACAGTGACTGTACCTTTTCCTAGATGCTGCCTGGCCTGCTGAGTTCTTCCAGCATTTCGTGTATGTTATTTTTCTAATATCTTTTTTTACCAAAAACTCATTCATTCAGAAACCCGGATACAACGTTTAAAAACCATGAGGCTACAAATTAATTCTACTATAGCCACACACTGGCAGGCACACCAGGATGGCTCGAAATTAGGCTCAGGTTGAGGTATTAATCTTCTTCTCCTAAGAGTAGGGGGACTTTCAACAGACTCAGGGTTAATATTTACAATGTAATCAATATCATTCAAATGCCACAGTAGCATAGTGGTTAGCATAATGCTTTACAGTACCAGCGACCCGGGTTCATTTCACACCGCTGTATGTAAGGAGTTTCTCTCTGTGACTCTGTGGGTTTCCTTTGGATGCTCTGGGGTGGGGAGGGAATTACTACCACAGTAGAAAGATGTGCTGGGTTGATACTGTAAGTTAATTGGTCGTTATAAATTGTCCCATGAATAGGCTAGGGTTAAATCAGGGGTTGCTGGGTAGCACGGCTCGAAGGGTTGAAAGAGCCTGTTCTGTGCTGTATCTCAATCAATCAATGATTTTGTTATTTATTTCAACTTTATGGGATTTGGGTATCTTGCTTCCTCTCAAGCAAAAGTTACTTTTCTTAGTAATTAGGTTATCAGGATGTTAGCTAGCCCACCGCTTCGTAGAGAGTCAGCAGGTATCTGCAGAGTTTAAGTCACTGTGTTCTAACTTCCATACTACAGTAAAGTGTAGGATTAATTTTCTGACCTCTCAGACTATTTCTGCATTGTACAATTTCAACTTCTTTAATAGGGAACTGATTATTGAAGACTTTGACAACAACAGAAATTACCTCTGGATGCAAGAACTATTAAAGAACACCAAGGTGGCCTGAGGGTGTGTGATGTCCAATGGCCTGATCACAGCAGGTTGAGGAACTGAAGCCGTGATGTCTTTAGGGCACTGTTGCTGCAGGAGGTTTCATAGAGAAAGTAGGTTGCATTGACCATGATCCAGATCATTATGTAGAAGCATATCTTTCTGTCTTTATGTATGTGAAACCTACAGGACCATATTGTTCATGAAATTGTTGGAATGAATTGATGAAAATGCTATCAGTTCAGCACTCTTGTAGATATAGTATTAGGCTCAGTGTTACTTTCCTAAAGTAGATTCCCCATACTCAGAGAGATGAGTTAATCTTTACTGTCCAACATCTAACCACAGTATTGTTTGATACAAGCAGTAAAAATACATATCCATATCTATAACTTCTATGATCTTTCAAATGTTGGACTGACTAGCTCTGCATTAATGGAGCCAGTTGGAACCCACTGAGCTTCAATGATAGAACTGGTAATTTGACGATGATTGACCTAAAACCAATAGAGAATGATTACCAAATTCTGGAATTTCTGGTAATTAGAGCACAGCTTTTAAGAAGTTTCTTTTTGCTGAATATGGTAGCCAATGCCTGTCAGGTTGGTAAAGGTGCTTGATTCATCCAGTTGATCAGCAATTATCTTGGCTTCACTTTTCAGTTTTGATGTGACATTGCGAGTATACTTAACACAAGTGTTACTCCCACCAAGAGTTAAACAAGGAGACCTGAGAAAAAGCTATCATATTTTCACTGGATCTAATTGACAAATTGAATGAAAGTGTACTCAAGAGAAACTGGGTGCAGTTTTAGAAATGTAAACCACAGCATATAGAGGAGATGTTGAATGACCTGAAATACAAGGAAGCGTATTACTTGAATTGATTGAAAACATGATGGCTTGATGTTCTAGTATTGTCTACATTTTTGGATTATCCACAACCTGAATAGATGACACAGCCCACTATAATCTCATCAGTACATTTAAAGCAGAAAAAAAAAGGATTTTCCCTGATGTGCCCAGATAATAATTTTGGGTTCTATTGATGTAAACCCCAGGTGAGAATATACCACACAAGAGCTGCCATAGCCTTAATTAATAGAAAAACAAACATGAATAATTAATAGCTGACTCCGGTTCCAAGGGTTTAATGTACGCTCACAGTTGAGATGCTGGATAGTTTCTGACACACCAACCGTGACTCACCAACATAAGACAAGAAAACTGTGATAAAACAAAGAACACATTGACTGATATAAGATAATAACAGAGGAATGCCAAACAGTTTTAGATAGAGATAAGTTTTAAAACAAGAGAATATTTGTATACCCATGGGATACAGTGTTGTAGACTCAAGTCTTGTGAAATACCACCTTTGATCTTCTGTTACAGGTGGAAATAGGCAGTAAAGTCACAGATAATGAGCTTGCAAGCTGTAGAAACTATTTATAAGCCAGACCTGCAACACTAAATGGTGCACTGCAAAGTGCAGGTGAACAAAAAGAGCAATAGCTGGAACATAATATCTTTTGAAAAGAGATAAAAGCAAACAGTGCAGCAATTCAAAGTGTGTATGAATGTCCCAGACATAAGCAAGGATGTGCAACAAATTGTAGAAGTAGATAAAGGACACGGGTTCACTTGTCGTGCCACACTCAACAGTTCTACTCAAGAAGAAGAGAGTAATGAAAGAACTTTGTATTATGTACAAAGAACTAATCCACGTTCAGTCTATCCTATCACTTGTGCTGTAGATTCTATTAGCACTGGATGTCTTACATCAAATAAATTAGAAACTGAAGTCAGCCACCAAGGGGAACAAACAGTGTTAGAAAATAACTCAACTTCACTATGTATTCAATAAGTTAACAAGAACGCAGCTTTTATACTTTCATTTTTATTTATCATAATATCACTTTAATGAGTAACTCTGATGCCATCCTCCTGTGAGAGAACCATGGCCATTGAGTAAAAGGCTTTGCAAATCAGTTTCACACTTAGCAAATACATAAACACCAGGCTTATGTTGCCAAAAGGTAAGAAGCTAAAATCAGAAGGTTACATCAAGAAATATACTAGACTGCACAGAAATTGAAGGATAGAAGAACAAAATAAAACAAAGTGCAAATATTAAAACTGAACTAATGGCTGAGCACGTTAGCAGTACTCAATAGGTCAGGCTTCATTTGTAAAGAGAGAAACAGAATCAACATTTCATATCAATAACCTTTCATCATAGGTTGTTCAAGTACAATAGTCTCTTTTTTTCTTTCTTTCTTTGCCTCTGCTGATTGACCTGCTAAGTAATTTGAACATTTTCTGTTTCTGTCATAGTTATTCAAATTTCCAACATATTTTAAAACATATTTAGAATGCCGCTTGATAAAATAAATCATATATTTGAGTTTCTTTTCTAAGCAGACTATATAAACAGAAAATGCCATGCAGCAGTACTTTTCACCAATTCCACTTCCTTATATTCAATAAAATTCATCTGTGGTAATTTTTCTAGGATCACAGGATCACAGATTCACAGAAATTTTTACACATGAAGAGACTATTCAGTCCATTACTTCAGCTGGTGCTCATATTGCAACAATAAATCATTACTTACATCTGATTAACTTTACAAAAGTAATCCTAACATCTGGTTCTGAACCATGGGCAGAAACAGATGAATTTGACCTTTGATTTCCCAGAAGTCTTAGGTGAAAGCAAATAAAAATCCTGATGCAACTAATTGTTAAAAGTATAAGTTTTTGTGAATCAAGTGGCAGTCTATTTGGGCTTTCCTCATTTATCTTTCATATAATGAAAACACACTCTTAAGCATGGAGAGGCAAAATATCTTGAAAGGAGCTGCCTCACACTGCAATGATTTAATACCATTTGGAGTTGGTATTGAATTAAGTTTAAGTTTCTCAGAGTTAGAGGATCTTCAAAAACTCATTTAAGTATTTTTGCATTAAAGGACAGCTGAAGCTTGGCAGTTGTTTATGAGTTACTGGTTCTGTGGGTATTGCCATAGATGCATGAAAGCACAATTCTCAAGGTTTGAAGTTAATTTATTATCAAAGTCACTATATATGTTACCATATACAATCATAAGATTCATTTTCTTATGGGCATACTCAGGAATTCTGAGACGCATAATAGAATCAATGAAAGACCGCACCCAACAGGACAGACTTGTAAAAGACAACAAACTGAGTAAAAAAAAAGAAAAAAAAATAATAAATAAATAGATAGATAGATAAATGAATAGATAAATAAATAAATGAATAGATAGATAGATAGATAGATAGATAGATAAATAAGCAAGCAAACAAGCAATAAGTATCAAGAACATAAGATGAAGAGCCCTTGATTGTCCATAGTTGTGGGAAAAGTTCAGTGATGTGGTGAATGATGCTGAGTGAAATTATCCGCACTGGTTCAAGTGCTTGATGGTTGGGTTGTGTTCCTGAACCTGGTGGTGTGGGTTTTGAAGCTCCGGTATCTTAATCTTGAGAGCAGCAGAGAAACGAGAGCATGGCATGGGTGGTGGAGGTCCTTGATGATTGATGGTGCTTTCCTGTGACAATGCTCTGTGTCGATGTGCTAAATAGTGGGGAGCTCTTTACCCATGGTGGACTGGGCTATATCCATTACATTTTGTAGGGTTTTCCAATCAAAAGCATTTGTGTTTCCATACCAGGCTGTGATGCAACCAGCCAATATACTCTACACTACACAACTATAAAAAAATTCTCAAAATGTTAGAATAATGCAGAATCTTTGCAAACCTCTAAGTAAAGGCACTGCATGTTTTTTTTCATAATTTCATTTCCATTCTGGGCTCAGGGCAGATCTTCTCAAATGTTAACACAGAGGAACTTAAAATTTCTGACCCTCTCCACCTATGATCCTCTGATGAGGATGGGCTCATGAACCTCTGGAAAATAATCAGCTCCTTGGTCTTGCAGACATTGAGTAAGAGGTTGTTGTTGTGGCGCCACTCAGCTAGATTTTCAATCTCCCTCCTGTTTGCTAATACATCACCACCTTTGATTATTGCCAATGACAGTGGTGTCATCAGCAAACTTAAAATATGGTAATGTAAAGCAAGTAGAGCAGGGGGCTAAGCACACAGCCTTGTGGTGCACCTGCACTGATGGAGATTGTGGACAAAGTGTTGTTGCCAATCCAAACTGACTAGGGTCTGCAAGTGAGGAAATCAAGGATCCAATTGTACAGGAGCTATTGAGGCATAGGCATTGATACTTATTGATTATTTTTGAGGGGATGATAGTACTGAATGCAGAGCTGTACTCAATAAAGAGCATCCTGATGTATGAAAATTGCTTGTCTGGATGCTCCAGGTTTGAGTAACATAAGAACATAAGAAATAGGAGCAGGATTAGGCTGTCTGGCCCATCGAGTCTGCTCCGCCATTCAATAAGATCACGGCTGATCTGGCCATGGACTCATTTCCTGCCTGCCTTTCCCCCAAAACCCTTAATTCCACTATGATGCAAAAATCTATCCAACCTTGTTTAAATATATTTATTGAGGTAGTCTCCACTGCTTCATTGGGCAGAGAATTCCATGGATTCATCACTCTCTGGGAAAAGCAGTTTCTCCTCATCTCCATCCTAATTCTATTCCCCCGAATCTTGAGACTATGTCCCCTAGTTCTAGTCTCACAGATCAGTGGAAACAACTTTCTGCCTCTATCTTATCTATCCCTTTCATAATTTTATATGTTTTATAAGATTTTTGCTCATTCTTCTGTATCCCGACGAGTACAGTCCCAATCTCTCCTCATAGTTTAACCCCCTCATCTCTGGAATCAAACTTATGAACCTCTTCTGCACCACCTCAAAAGTGATAGCCAGCTACACCTACAAACCAACTTTTTGTGATTCATGCACAAGCTCTCCCAAGTTCCTCTGCACAGCTGAATCCTGCAATTTCTTACCATTTAAATAATCTGCTCTTCTATTTTTCCTTCCAAAGTGGATGACCTCGCATTTACCAACATTGTATTCTATCTGCTTTTGCACTCAAGTTAGTATCATCAGCAAACTTAGATACATTACACTCAGTCCTCTCTTCCAGATTGTTAATGTATATCGTGAACAGTTGAGGGTCCAGTACTGACCCCTGCAGCACACAGCTCACCTCTGATTGCCAACCAGAGTAACACCCATGTATCCCAACACGCTGCTTTCTATTAGTTAACCAACCCTCTATCCATGCTAACACATCACCTCCAACTCGATGCATCCTTATATTATGGATAAGTTTTTTATGCGGCACCTTATCAAGCGCCTTCTGGATGTCCAGGTAAATTATGTCCATCTGTTCCCCTCCATCCACTGCGCTCATTATATCATCCAAGAACTCCAGTAAGTCTGTCAGACAGGACCTGCCTTTGGTAAATCCATGCTGCATCTGCCTGATGGATCCATTTCTTTCCCGATGCCTCACTATTTCTTCTTTAATGAGTTTCATGCATTTTCCCAACTGCAGGTGTTAAACTAACTGGACTATAGTTACTTGCTTTTTGCCTACATCCTTTTTTGAACAGTGGCGTGCCATTCAGCATCTTCCAATCCATCAGGACCTGCCCAGAGTCAAAATAATTTTGGTAAATTATCACCAAAGCCTCTCCTATAACTTCTGCTATTTCTTTCAGTAGCCTGGGATGCATTCCATCAGGACCAGGGGACTTATCTGTCTTCTGGCACACAAATTTGTTCCACACTACCTGTTTAGTGATAACTATTGTATTGAGGTCCTCACTTCCCATCACATCCATAACATCTCTCTTTGGCATGTTAGACATGCCCTCCACAATGAAGACCAACACAAAATTGTCATTCAAATTCTCTGCCATCTTCTCATTACCCAATATCAATTCCTTCTTCTCGTCCTCCAAGGGACCTACGTTCACTTTAGCCACCCTTTTCTGCTTTATATAATTATAAAAGAAAATACTATTGGTTTTTATATTTTGTGCTAGTTTATTGTCATAATCTAGTTTACCTTTCTTTACTTCCTGCTTAGTGGTTCTTGTTGTTGCGTGATTGAAATCGCTGTAGAAAATCACTGGTAGATGCAAAGCAGCTTCTTTATTCGACAAAACAAGGTACCGCGGGCATCATATGGAGACGATTTTGGTGGAGAGGTCTGCTGGCCAAACATTGGGCTCGATATTTATGTGCTAAACACAAAGAACATTCCATATTTACAAAGTATAGACAATGCTTTCTTTTGAAACTACATACAAACTTCACGCCTTTTGATTCATATCCATCCCACAAATGCCAGCATTAGCTAGGTTGGGATTCACAGCTTTTGGGAATGCATTGTTTCAAATTAAATCTACAAAACATTTTCAAGGAACAGAAGACTAGTAGCCAAAGTTATTTGCTAAATGTAAATGACCTAAACCCAAAAATCACTCGAACAGTTCTTTGTTGCTTTTTAAATTTTTCCCAATCTTCCAGTTTCCCACTGTCCTTGGCGATTTTGAAAACACAAGCTTTTAGCTTGATGCCTTCTTTTATTTCCTTTGTTATCCAAGGCTGGCTCTCCCCACCTTTGCTGTCCTTGCTTTTAACTGGAATATACTTTTGTTGAGCACCATGAAAATCTCTTTGAAAGTCTTCCACTGTTCCTGAACCATTCCACCATCTAGTCTACTCTAGCCAAATCCTCCCTCATCCCATTGTAGTCTCCGTTGTTTAAGCATAATACACTGGTTTTAGATTGAACTATTGCGCCCTCCATTTGTGTGAGAAATTCAATCATATTGTGTTCACTCTTTTCAAGAGGATCCCTAACTACAAGATCACTAATTTTACCTGGTCTCATTGCACATGACCAGATCTAAGATAGCTTGTAGGTTGAGTAACATTCTGTTCAAGAAAGCCATCACAGGTGCATTCTATGAAGTCTTCCTCAAGACTGCCTTGACCAACTTGATTCACCCAATCTATGTGCAAGTTAAAGTCCCCCATGATAACTGCTGTTCCATTCTTACATGCTCCAGATGCTTCTGTTTATTGCCTGTGCCACTGAAATATTATTATTCAGTGACAGATAAACAATTCCCACCAGTGTTTTTTTTTCACCATTACTATTCCTAATCTTTACCCAGATGGATTCAACATTCTGCTCTTTAGATCTAATTTTGTCTCTCACTATTGCCCTGATCTCATTTTTAATTAAGAGCGCTATCCCACCTCTCTCATCTTCCTGCTGATTCTTCTGTATTACCTGATTTATTTGGATATTTACTTTCCAAGCCTTGCATCCTGCAACCACGTTTCTGTAATAGCCATTAAATCATACCCCTTTGCACTGATTTGTGCCGCAAGTTCACTGATCTTGTTTCGAATACTACGGGCATTCAAATAAAGTGCCCTTACATTCATTGTGCCTTTAAAATCCTGTATTTTTTTTCTCTTTTGCACTTGACTTTTCTTTACTCCACTCTTACTTTTCTCTTTTTTATCTTTTTGCTTTTTCTTTATCTTGATCCACAATTTTTTTGTTTTACTTTATCCATATTTCTCCAATCACTCCCCCCCCCCCCACTATTTAGTTTAAAGCCCTAGTTATGTGATTTGCTAGGATCCAGGTCCCATCACAGTTCAGTTGAAGCCCATCCCAGTGGTAAAGCTCCATCCTTCCCCAATACTGGTGCCAATTTCCCATGTACTCAAACCTACTTTTCCCACATCAATTCTTGAGCCATGCATTTAACTCTCTAATCTCGTTGATCCTATACAAATTTGCAATTAGCTCAGGTAGCAATCCAGAAATTAACTCCTTTTTGGCTCTGCTTTTTAATTTAGTCCCTTGCTGCTCAAAGTCCTCAGAAGAAACTCTTTCCTCATTCTATCCAAGTTGTAGGTACCCACATGGATGATGACAACTGGATCTTTCCCCTCCCACTGTAAATTCCTCTACAGGTCAAGTAAGATGTCCCAAACTCAGGCACCATGCAGATAACACAGCCTTTGGGACGCCCTGTCCTTGTGGCAAAGAACTCTGTCTATTTCCCTGACTCTACTATCCACAATTACCACTAAATACCTCTTCCCTCCCCCCTCTTGAATGGTTCCCTGAACTAAGGTGCCACAGTTAGGTTGCTTGCCCTTCTTACAGTCCCCACTCTCATCCACACAGGGAGTAGGAATCTCAGACCTGTTGGACAAGCTCAAGGGCTGAGGGTGCTCCAGCACTGTCTCTTGGATCCCACTACCCGCTTCATTTGCTTTCACACCCTCTTGTCCCTGACCACAGACTGAATTTGAGGGAGCTTATCTAATGGGTGTGATTACCTGAAACAGAGAATCCAGGCAACTCTCCCCTTCCTTGATGTGCGGCAGTGTCAGATTCCAGGACATCAACTTTGAGCCTGAGTTCCTCGAGCAGCCAACATCTGCTACAGCTGTAATCACAATGGGGTCCACCAGCTCCTACATCATGCAGCTACAGCACATCTCTTGATCCTACATCAGCCCTACTTTTACTTAATTAGCTGTAATTTAGTGACTTCTTATTCAAAACTACAAAAGCTTTACCTGCTACTTACCCGTGCCTCCCCGCAAAACCTTCCTGAGACAAAGCCTCAAGTGCCAACTCCAACACTGGCCCACTCACACAATGGCTGCTCTGCTCTCACCCTGCTTTGTGTGTAGCTTTCTCTCCCTGCAAATCAATTCGTCCACTATCCTACAAAATGCTCATTTTTTAAAAATTCCTCCCCAACCCATGCAAAGCTCTCTCTCTCTCTCTCTCTGCAAATCGATTGGTCTGTCACTATTGTCGAATAAAGAGCCAACAAGATGGCATCAGCTGTGGGCCTGTTGTGAGGGGAGGCAATCTGGAGAAGATCCAAGTCACTTCCCAGGCAGGAGTTGATATGTTTCATCACCAAATTCTCAAAGCACTCATTACAGTGGATGTAAGAGATAATGGATGATAGTCATTAAGGCAGATTACCACATTTTGTTAGGCACTGGTATAATTCAAGGCTGTTTGAAATGGATGGATACCTCAGACTGCCAATGCAAAAGGATAAAGATATTGGTAAACATTCGAGACAGTTGATTAGCACACGTCTTCATTACTCGGCTCGGTACCCCATCTGTGCTGGATAATTTCCATTTGTTCACCCTCCTGAAGGAGGCTTTTATGTCAACCTGAGAAACTGAAATCACAGAGCCATTGGGGGCTGGGAAATTTGGGAAGTTTCCTCCATGTTTTGCTGGTTGAAGTGAGCATAGAAGGCATTGAGTTCATCTGGGATCAAAGCTTTCTAGACACCTATGTCACTTTGTCCCACTTTGTAAGAGGTAATAACTTTCAAGCCCTGCACAGCTGCAGAGCATCCTTCAGGGATTGAAGTTTGGTCTGGAACTGCCAATTCACCCATGAGATGAATTTCCAGAGATCGTACATTGCCCACTTCTATCTTCCTTGGTCGCCAGACCTGAATGCCACTGATCCGGCCCTCTACAGATTGCTGATTTCATGGTTCATCGAGGCTTCTTTCAACTGAGCAATGCTTGTGCTGTTACCTGGAAATAAATGCTAACACTATTAATCTAGAGTGCATTTAATTGTCCAGGGAGTGCAGAGCTGATGCCAATGACCCTTAATTACCTGGGTCCTGAGGTTTCATATGGATTCACTTGTTTGTCTATCTTAGCTTTAGAAGAAGATCTTTAGAAACTCAGGCATGATTGACAGTTACACCAATTTCTCAGCATTGCTATTAATCTTCCACTAAAGCCATTATGATGAATAGGTGAAAGACACAGAAAATCAATACCTCGGGCTCAGGAAATCTTTTAGCCAACATTCTAGTAATTATTCTGGGATCATGTCTAGAGCAAATTTGACCAAAAGACTTTTTAGCATGGAGAGTTTCCTCAATTAGTTCGGCACATGTTACCTGCCACCCCAGAATTGAGATTCTGCCGCCCCTGACTATGATATTCCTCTTAAAGAAAACATTGTGATTCCTCTATTATCCCACTTGGTAAAGCAGTAGTTTTAAAATAAACTTAAAACTCCAATTTATTCAGCTAGGTCCCCTTTTCAGTCAGCTAGCACAATTGTGTGGACTGGCTAAGTACCATTTATCTTAACATACGCTGGTTTTAGATGTAGCCCTCGTATGCCACTATGAGACTCATTAGTGCATTCTGCTCTTCTGGTAACAATCGCTTTCAGGCAGATGCTCAACGTTCAAGAAAAAAATCCAGGAGAAAGACTGAATTCGAACTGACTCAAGATGAAGATACAAATAAGTTTGAAGTTCAAAGTAGACACAAGTGTATTATTAATCTGTTGAGGGTTTCTGCCTTTGCCATCCTTTCAGGCAGAGTAGTTCAGACCCCAAGACCTTTGCTAAGCATTTTTTCCTCATCCTGCATTTAATATTTCTACTGGTTCTTCATCAATACACTCCCATGCTCAGGTGAATGTATATTCTCTGTTTATTTAGTCATCTCATAATTTTGCATACCCCAGTCAGATGCCCTGTTAACCTTCTCAATTCCAAAGAAAGCAAAAAAGCCTATCCAATTTGTCCGCATAATTAAAACATTTGTCCTGTAATTTATCATGGAATTCCTCTGCATCCTTTCTGATGCAGTCACATTTTTTCTATAGTGTGGTGGCAAGAACTGCACACAAGATGCAAGCTATGGTTCAATGTGTGTTGTATACTGCACCTCAATATTTGGCAAATAAAGGAAAGTCTGCCATCTGCTTTTTTAATCCCCTTACATCCTGTTGCATTTAAGTATTTGAGGATATACTGTATCTTCTAATGCTCATCTGTTCCTCTATGCCTCTTTGTGCCCTCCCATTTCTTGTCTATTCCTTTGCCTTGATACATGTCCCTACATATCAATAAAACTAAAGGATGTATTGTTAAGTTTAGGAAGAGAAAGGAGGGCAAACAGCAAGAGGTTGGCAGTAGGTAGAAATAGAAGCTTTAAATTCCTGGGTGCTATTTTATCAGATAACCTTTATCAGATAACTGTTCAGCACATGGATACAATCAAGAGGAAGGCATGCCAGTGTCTTTACTTCACATGCATATCCCTCCCCACCTTCAGTAGTATCAACAGGAAGCACTGTCAAGAAGACAATATCCATCATCAAATATCTCCACCATCCAGGTTATTCCATCTTCTCACATCTACCATCAGGTAGTCTGAAGTGCCTCACCACCAAGATATTGAACTAACTGGCTCAACATTAATTACTGCAGCTTAGTGATACCATGACTACTTGGATCACTTTGCACTAAAATTGACTTTGTTTTTCTTCAAATTGTGTTCTTTCTTGTTGTGTATAATGTATTTATATTTTATGCTTTCATGTGAGTGCTGTTCATCTGATGCTATATGCCTGTGATGCAAATATATATTGCAAATAGGTCTTTCATTACACCTGTGAATACATGTACTTGTGCAAATGACAATAAACCTGACTTTAACATTGACCTGCCTACAAACTAAATTTCATTTGTCACTTTTCTAAAAGGTAATCTATATCTCCTAATACCTATATGTTTCTTCCTTGCTGTCAACCACACAGTCAATCTTTGCATCAAATCAAGCCTCTTTATTGTAGTTCTTATATTTCAATATCAATCATTAATATACTGTATACTACATAAAAGAATACTGAGCACTGTGGCAAATTGTTGAAAACAGCTCTTAGTCAAACGTAACCATTAGCATTTATTCTTTGGTTCATTTCTTGGTTCATTGGGGCAGCTCTAAGTCTTTTTTTTACTACTTGGATGTCATGGATGTTTATACTTTTAACTAGCCTGCATTGAAGGACCCTGCCAAAAGTCTTGCAAAAATCAGTATCAACTACATAAAACACACTGCCCTCTTTGACCCTCCTTGCTAACTCTACAAAAAAAATCAATTACATTAGTTAGATATAACCTTTTCTTTACAAAATTGCAGTACTATCTACCCTTGATTAATCCAAGTCACTCTCAATGAATATTTACTCAGAATTGATTCCAATAACTTGTTTAACAATTAAATTAACAGAGCTACAATTACTCCGGTTATCTCTTTTCTCTTTTTAGTCAATGGTACAATACTGTACTTGTTGTCCTCCGGTTCATTGTCTCCAGAACAGCATTGAGTTTTGGCATGTTTACTCCTCCACTGTTACAGTCACCCTAAGTGTATATACCTTCACAAATAGAGTTATCCAGAGTCGGACAACCACACAGTCCTCCTGCAAAATAAACAAGGTCAATCAGCAATATTAACAAAGCTGCCACATAAACCCACTTAGCATCAGTGAAAGGCTCAACTTCATCACAGAGCAAGCAGCTAGAATGCAATGCCCATTGGAGGGTGGCCCAGGCTTTTCAACAACATTGTTTTTCCTATCAGTCACTTGAAGAGGGTTGCTCACATGACTTGTATTATTTCTAACATGCCTTTTGTCTGTGCTTAATACAAGAAAGAAGAACATGATGCCAAATATCCTGATTTTACACTTGATAAAATAACTCTAGAAAAGGTTATGGTAGCAATGGCGAATTGGAGGTCAGCTGCACCACCCATCAGTTACCTACTTATTTAAAGATTAAAGATTAGATTAGCTTCATTTGTCACATGTACATTGAAACATACAGTGAAATGTGCTGTTTGCATCAGTGATTAACACAGCTCAAGATGTGCAGGGGTCAGCCTACAAGTGTCGTGTCACCATAGCATTTCCACAATTATTTATTCTTGTTATTATAACTATTTGTTCTAGTAGAGAAAGCAATCATGGCAAAGAAGGTAATATTCTGCAAAACTCCATACATGTTCAGTGAGTTCAAATTCTGTTCCAATTATCCACTTTTCTCAATTGCATATATCAACATTCCCTTCACTTTACAAGAATAAAATGGCATTATGGTTCTATAACCAAACACGAATGAAAAATAATGAATGACATGCTCATTTTCACTAGAAGAGATGAAGAATTTCAATTTAATTAATTAGATGTGCCTGGGATAGGAGGTGAGAATCAACCGAAGGTAACTATGAACTTACTGTAATGTCCCCTAGAAACAATTGTTTGCTAAGGCCTTGCTAGAAGGAAGTCTGCCATCATATTATATTTATAATTCAACAGCCTTCTGAATGCGAATAGTACTCTAGAAAAGTTTCAGCCAGGTTTTAGCAGAAACCACAACACAGAGATGGCCCTTACCAAAATTTTCAGCAACATTAGGCTCAGTGCTGATGCCAACATGGTCTCAGTTCTAATTCTCCTAGATCGAAGTGCTGCCTTCAACACAATTAACAACATTCACCTAGATTGCTTTGAGAACTGGGTTGCCCTCTCTGGTAATGTCCTTAATTAGGTTCTCTCATACAGTATATCTTAGAGATTTTATTTTTCTCTACTGGAGACCAATTTTCTAAGAGATACATTGTACCTTTTGGTGTTGCTCAAGGAAGCTCTCTTAGTCCCCTACTCTTCTCCTTATACATGCTTCCCTTAAGAGACATTATTAGAGAGCACAGTTATGAAAATGACACACAATTGTATAATGATGATAACAACCTATCTTCTCTGACTTCTGGTATGACTGAAATAAATAAGTAGATGAGCAATAATTTCCTAAAACCAAATTACGATAAAAGTGAAATATGATTAGTTGTTCACAAAGACAAAAGGGATAAACTTCTTGATAAACTTGGGAACTTGGCTCCCCTTGTAAAGTCAGAAGTAAAAGGCTTGGGTGTTATCCTTGATTCAGGTTTGAATTTTAAATCCTACGTAAAGGAAGTGACCAGAGCAACATTATGGAGGCTTTCTTACTCCTGTGGGATAACATCTTCCACGGCAAGTGAGATCACGCTGCATGGCAACTGAGACTTGTGGCTGTGAAACAATCTTAGGTTCTGTGGCCTCCTCCGTGGTGGTTTTAGGAGATGACTCTGAGATGCAGGAAGTGGTTCTGACCACTCTGCACAGTTTTCTCCTTTTCTTGGCTTTTCTCTCTAGGCCTACTTTGATCCCTTCTTCTCTGCTGGTCCCAGCTTTTTGTTATTTCTTTATCCTATGCTTTTTGTTTTCCTTTTTCCTAGGATGCACATCTTGGTCTTTGGAAGGTGCATTTAGTTCGTTGGAGTATTAATCCTCCCATTGCTCCTTTTACAATCTAAGCTCTCTTCTTGGTTTCCATACACACAAGGTCATCTGACAAATTCTCTGTTTTCATATCCCAATTGACTCCATTCTTTATGGCCTTCAATTCATACAGCTGGGCTTTAGTCTTAATGTTACAAGCAGCCTCCCACTACAAAAATTCTCCCACTTGAAGTTCATGCAATAGCATTTATGCACACAGTGTAGGTTCTGATTCTTTACACTCATAAAAGCTGAATTCTTGCAACTTTTCTGCAGCTCGTTGAACTCTATTCCAGCTTAAAACCAAGCCACATTTCAAAAATAACTGCCTGATTAACATATCAGAATCTTTCTTAGATATGTTGCCTACAAAAACTGTTATGGTAAGACCACTGCTTTTGTCACTGTAGTGTTCTCGCACAGGTGTAAAAACTCTGAACTAAACACCAAGTATAAGCCAGTCAATGAGGCACGATCCCAGTAAGATTAACCGATTACTGTTCACTCTTCCACATTAACGTATGGTGAAAACTGTTGATAAAACAATACAAAGTATATACAGTATTTGTTTCCTTCTTGGCATCACATTTACATCACAAATACTTGCAAAAATAAAACTACAACAAACTATATTGCATTAAAGTACAACATACAGTCAGAAACTACCTACGCCATTGACTGGCTTTAAATACACTTCAACACAAACTATCCACAACTCTTTAAATAACAAAGAACATAAACTTTATCAACCGTTGTTACTTTTAACAGAATCAGCGTTAATATTTTTACTTCAACATATCGATTATCTTATGAAATTATGGCATTGCTTCTATGATGTTTCTAGTGCGTAGAAAGAAAACTTTTCTTGCACTGCTCCTGCATACACAAGCCCCCTCCTTCCCATTTATGCAAACTGGTATTTTCCCACAGGACGCAGTGAAACTGGGTGCGACATCATCGCATGCCGCGAGATATCACAGACAATGAATTTACTTTCAACAACCTTAACTTTAATTAGAAAATGATTACAGACAAATTACTAAAGTGAAAATATAATAAACTAAATGAATGCCTTAAGGGCAACACACTCCCCGCCTGACCTTTGTAAGGTCACTATGAACATAATACAAACTTCAGTCTCTAGATCAGTCCTTAGGTAGAAGTAGAATGACTTCTGCAACTGGCCTTTGGTAAGTTTTCACATCACCTTGGTCAGAAGTTTTCAACTCAACCTTCCTGACATGTCCGTCCCTACTAGGGAATGTGGCAGTGATTCTGGCCATTGGCCAACAGTTGCGGGCAATCTGCTTGTCTCTGAGAAGGACTAAATCTCCAACTTGAAGATTCCTGCGAGGTTCTGTCCACTTTTGTCTATGTTGCAACAAAGGTAGATATTCTTGTCTCCAACAAGACCAGAACTGATTTGCGACAGCCTGAACCTGTCTCCATTGCTTTGTGTACAAATCCTTATTTGAGAAGTCCCCTGGTGAAGGAGGAGCTCCTGTCTTCTGCATAAGGAGCATTAATGGCGAGAGTATGAAGGGGCTTTCTGGGTCAGAAGAGACAGGTAGGAGTGGTCGTGCATTTATAATGGCTGTGACCTCTGCCATTAGCGTGCACAGTACTTCGTGGGTCAGTCGGGTGCATTGCTGCAGAAACATTGAATCAAGGATCCTTCTGGCGATACCAATCATCCGCTCCCATGTGAGAGGCATGTAGTGTGTTGAGCTCCCAGTTCCATCCCTGCTGACTGAGGTACCTTTGCACTGTCTTGTCCATCCCAAGCTCCTTGGACGCTCCAACAAAGTTCATGCTGCAATCAGACCTTAACTGCTTTGCAGGGCCTCTTAGTGCAAAGGAGCGCCTGAGAGCATTAATGCAGCTGGATGTATCCAAAGATTCGATGACTTCAATGTGTACCGCTCTTGAACTCATGCAGCTGAACATGATGGCCCACCGTTTGCTCTCTGCTTGTCCTCCTCTGGTGCGTCTTGTGGTGATAGACCACGGACCAAATACATCGAGCCCCACATATGTAAAAGGAGGGCAGGCTTCAAAGCATCCTGGTGGGAGGTCTGCCATACGTTGAGCTTCCATCTTCCCTCACAGTTTCCTGCAGGTTACAAATTTGTGGAGTACTGAATTGATCAGTGTTTTCCCTCCCAAGATCCACAGTCCAGCTGCCCTGATTGCTCCTTCCGTCAGGTGACGACCCTGATGCCTTACCTGTTCATGGTGATGGCAAGTGAGCAGTAAGGACATGTGGTTGTCTTTGGGCATGATAACTGGGATCTTTTCTGCAGCTGAAAGGCAAGAGTGTATTAACCGGCCTCCAATGCAAATGAGAACATTCTTCAGGATCGGGTTGAATTTCCTCAAAGGGCTGTCCTTTAGTATTGGTTTATTAACTTGGAGGGCTGAAAACTCCCTTGCAAAAGCTGCTCTTTGAGTGCTTTAAGGATGACATCCTTTGCCTGGGCCAATTCGTCCATAGTGTACCTACATGAGATATCAAGCTGATTTAGATCTTGAAGTGAATCTCTCCAAACCTCCCATCTGCTAGCTTGTCTTCTGGTAGGGGAGTATCCCAGTCAGAGAGCTCAGAGGTAAGTTCTCTGAGAAGGACTCTTCCCTAGATCGTAACTGGTGCCAGTAGACCCAAGGGATCGAAAACACTGTTGACAGTGGAGAGATTCCACGGCGGGTGAATGGCTTGATCACGGTCAGCACGGAGAACGTGAATGTGTCAGTTGTAATCTCCCAAAGGAGAGCCAAACTCCTTTTTGTAGGTATGGTTTCTCCATCTAGATCTAGGTCTTTGATTGCCAGAGCACAGTCATCGTGTGGAAAGGCCTCCATTACTGCCTGACAGTTTGATGCGAACTTGTGCAAGCGGAGGTTTGACTCAGCGAGTGAGGCTTGTGCACGTCGGAGCAGATCGATTGCTTTGTCTTCTTTCTGTAGTGATATCAAGCCGTCATCGACATAGAAGTGCCTTTCTACAAAGATTACGGTGTCATCGCCGTGCTCCTGTGCTCCTCTGATGGCTTTTCGCAGCCCATAGATGGCCACGGCCGGTGATGGACTATTACCGGAAACATGGACTTTCATCTGGTACTCCTAGACTTCCTTGTTAATGTCATTGTCCTTGTGCCATAAGAAACGGAGGAAATTGCGATGATCTTCCTGTACTAAGAAGCAATGGAACATCTGCTGGATGTCCGCTAGGACTGCGACCTTCTCCTTCCGGAAGCGCAGCAGGACACTGAGAAGGGTATTGTTGAGGTCGGGGCCTGTGAGGAGCACGTCATTAAGGGAGATACCAGCGCACTGAGCATTGGAGTCGAAGACCACCTTGATCTGATTGGGCTTTTGTGGGTGGTAAACCCCAAACGTTGGGAGGTACCAGCACTCCTTACCTTCTCTCAGTGGCGGTGCTACTTCAGCATGTCCATTTGCGAAGATCTTTTCCATAAATGCTACGTATTGTTGCTGCATCTCAGGTTTCCTTTTCAGGGTTTTTTGCAAAGACGTGAACCGCTTGACTGCCTGCTCTTTGTTGTTTGGCAAGCACTGGCATGGTTCTCTGAAAGGTAGTGGGGCGACCCAATTATTTGCTTCGTCTCTGAAGACCTTGGTGTCCATTATTTTTAAGAAGATGGCGTCTTGTGCTGATGGAACAAGTTTATTATCATGCTCAGTCTGAGCGAAGACTGACTGTCCCAGAGTCTTGTCAGTTACATTAGTACAGTTGTTAAAGCCCTGTCATGCTTCCTTGATACACATGTAGCTTGTGCAGGGTTGAAAAATTGAATGGTGACCGCTCTCTAGCACAACAGTCTTGAGTGTGTTAACTGTTGGTTTGTGTACATTGCCAAGGCGCACCTCTCCTATCACCACCCAGCCCAGATCCAGGCATTGGGCAAAGGGGGCGTTGTGTGGCCCATTGACCTGCTGCCTGACCTTGTGCACCTGGAGAACATCTCTTCCAAGTAGCAAGAGTATTTCTGCTTTTGGGTCCAGTTCTGGGATGTGCTTGGCAATGCGGTGGAGATGCGGCTGGTGTTGCACAGCGCTTGGCATTGGGATCTTGGTGCG
The DNA here is from genome assembly GCF_030144855.1 of Hypanus sabinus. Classification (NCBI taxonomy): domain Eukaryota; kingdom Metazoa; phylum Chordata; class Chondrichthyes; order Myliobatiformes; family Dasyatidae; genus Hypanus; species Hypanus sabinus. The sequence continues at coordinate 39,158,341 of NC_082719.1, read as the reverse complement.
GTTATTCAAAATTTCATTGCACTCTAAGAGCGGAGGGAGACAGATGACAACTTTACCATCCAGGGACTCGAGCTGGAAGCCTTCTGCCTTCCTCCCAAATGTTTCTACGTTGCCTGAGCAAGTTCTAAGGTAGTATGGGAACTGATTACTCTCTATGTTGAACAAATCAAAGAACTCTGGTCTGACTAGTGAGCGATTGCTCTGGTCATCCAGAATTACATAGGCTGGTACAGCTTAGTGAGGCAGATCTTTGAACAAGAATTGCTTGACTGACCTTGACCGCAAACTTCTGTGCAGCTCGAGCTGACAACAGTTGTCTTGGAGTGATCCTCCCCCTCCCTGCCATTCTCTTGTGAGGGTGAAGGAGCTTTGTCGGTTTGCGGTAATGGGCCAGAGTGCATGGCCCCATCATGATTAGTGCTATTACATTCCAAGCACCTCACAGGAATTGTGCACTCTCTAGTGAGGTGAGAGGTAGAGGAACAGCATTTAAAACATTTTTTTTTGCTTGAGGAGGGCCATCATCTCTTCAAAGGGTTTTCTCCTAAACGTTCTGCATTTTTTGAGGAGGTGGGGTTTGTTGTGCAATGGACAATTCTTGCTAGGGTCATTGTTAGTTGCAGGGACTTCAGTTTTAAGCATTGAGACAGGTTTATTGATGTTAAAATTATTTGAAGTGGATTTGACTGGTTTGGTGTGAATTATGCTGCTACCTTGACTCATGAAGCTAGGGTCATTTAGATTCTTCGCCTCCTTGCACACAAACCTAGTGAAATACTCAAAGGGAGGAAATTTACCATCGTTCTTTTCCTTGTAGTCTGAGCCAACAGACACCCACGTTTCCTGCAGCCCAAATGGAAGTTTGTTCACAATTGGTCTAATTCTGTATGAAGTATCTAAATATGACAGGCCAGTTAAATAGCCATCTTCTTTAGCGCCTTCAATTTCCATGAGTAGATCTCCGAGCTCTCTTAGCTTAGTGTGATCCTTGGCTGACACCTTAGGAAAATTTTCCAGGCATTGAAATAGTGCTGTTTCAATAATTTCAGGGGCCGCATAGCACTCCTGAAGTCTCTCCCATCCTTTGTGTAAGGCTAGCTTGGGGTTGTTGATGAACACTGAACGTATGCATCTCACCTGTTCGCATGATTCTTTTCCCAGCCATTTCGTCATAAGATCCAATTCTTGGGTTGCTCCGAGCTGCACTCCGTGGATAGCGTTGGCGAATGAGGAGTACCATGCATGGTAATTTTTGGGCTTATTGTCAAACTGATATAGTCCTGAAGTGATGAGATCCCGTCGTGCTAAATACTGTGCCATGGGTTCAACTGCAAGTGGCATGCTGGCTGGGGGAATATGTCGGTGGGAACATGACTGATGGTGTACATTTGTTATGGAGTTTGCTGTTCTGAATTCGGCCTTTGCCTCTCCTCTCGCCAAATCTGCTAAGTTTGGTGTCGAGAAGTATTTGTCATTCAGCCCTTTCATTCTTGAATTCGTCACGAAGTTGCAAGGGTAAATTGTCTTCTTCAGATGGATGTGATGCAATTGGACTTCTCTTTGACTCCTCATGAAATGGGATCTTAACATATAAGGATGGAGAGGAAGAATGACTCTTCAAGTCCATTTGAAATTGGACGTAGTTGCTTGTGCGTTCCAATCTGGTCCTTTCTGAAGTAGATTTTACGTCATCCAGAACATGCCTTTCTTCAGCATTTTCTAATATCTCTGCTTCCACCCTGGCAGCTTCGGCTTCTTGGTGTAGAGTCAGCACTTCTTACTCTGCTTCTATCCTTACCCTTTTCAACTGGTTTTTGGCTTCTCTGGCAGCCGCTTCCTTTCGGTTTTCAGCTTCTCTAGCAACCTTTTCCATTTTGTTTTTGGCTTCTCTGGCAGCTTTTTCCATTTTCAATTTTGCTTCCTGTTCAGCATATGATGCTCATGCCTTAGCGGTTTCTGCTTTAGCTCTTGCATAGGCAGTCTTATTTGTTGATGCCCTACTGCTCCTGGCACTGGATGGCAATGACTTGACGCTGGATCGCAATGCCAGCGTAGCACTTGAAACACCTTATAATGCCGCCTTTTCACTGTAGTGTTCTCGCACAGGTGTAAAAACTCTGAAATAAACACCAAGTATAAACCGGTCAATGAGGTGCGATCCCAGTAAGATTAACTGTTTACTGTTCACTCTTCCACATTAACATATGGTGAAAACTGTTGATAAAACAATACAAAATATATACAGTATTTGTTTCCTTCTTGGCATCACATTTACATCATAAATACTTGCAAAAATAAAACTACAACAAACTATATTACATTAAAGTGCAACATACAGTCAGAATCTACCTACGCCATCAACTGCTTTAAATACACTTCAACACAAACTATCTACAACTCTTTAAATAACAAAGAACATAAACTTTATCAACCGTTGTTACTTTTAACAGAATCAGCGTTAACATTTTTACTTCAACATATTGATTATCTTTTGAACTTATAGCGTTGCTTCTATGATGTTTCTAGTACACAAGCCCCATCCTTCCCCGTTTCTCCAAACCGGTATTTTCCCACAGGACACAGCGAAACTGGGTGTGACGTCATCGCATGCCGCGATATATCACAGACAACGAATTTACTTTCAACAACCTTAACTTTAACTAGAAAACGATTACAAATGAATTACTAAAGTGAAAATATAATAAACTAAACGAATACCTTAAGGGCAACACAGTCACTTACATGCTTCCTCTGTGCAACATTGTCCTTCCTTGGTCCAATCTGCTTTCCAACCAGAGACATGAAGTTTGGCACCAACAACTGTTGAGCGACAGTTCATATTGTACAGCATGGAGACAGTTGTGGCATCATCCAGTAACTTTGTTAACTCGCTTTCATTTGTCTCTATTACAGAGGATGTAGCATGCAAATGGTGGATAGATATTCAATCAAGATGTAGTTGTCTCAGCCAATCACGCCCCTACAATGTTAGCCCTCCACACAAGCCCCATGTGGCTTGTTGGCTGCTGCATTTCCTTGCTATGAATGTCATTCCCCAGGAGTTATCTTTTCTCCAGGGTAAGTTCTTAGTTAGATATCCGCAGTCTTCAATTTAGTATCTTTGAAAAGCTGTTCAAACTCATGACTTAAAGTAGCTGAGCCAGTGTCTAATTACATTTTAATTAATTTCCCAATCATTTTTGGTGTACACCATACTGTTTTGTCTCCTGTTAGTTTTCACATATCAAATCTCAAAGCTACCTATTCCTGTGTCACTCTCATCATTACCAGATTCTTCATCAATAGTGTGCATTTTAGATCTCTTTTTCAAATTGCAACTTAACTTTTTATCTTTCTCTATTCTGTGCTGTACATTTGTTTTTTGCTGCCTGACATGCTCTTCATATGTGTTCTACTTTATTGCATTTTCTTCAAGTTTCACTTTAAACCTGCATAGATCTGGGCTGTGTGTGCCCTTGCCTCAATGGTAACACAATTTGCACAGCCAGACTAGCCTCCTTCTAAGGGCTGCAATTTTGTTCTGCTCATTTTCATTCCTGACTGCAAGCCAATTGCACTGAATCTGTTGCTTCCATTAAAAAAGTAATTTCAACTGCTCTTTTAAATGTCAGAGGTGCTTCAGTTAGAAGCTATGTTTGAATGCTTTCTTGTAATATTCCACAGACTGAACAATCTCTCAGTGCATCATTAAGTACATTACAAACTGATAATGCTTAGTCAACTTCTTCAATTCAACCACATATGCTGAAATGGTCCCCCCCTTCCTTTTGCTTCCTCTTATAAAAACTAAAGCATTCTGCAATCAACAATGGTTTCAGTTCTAAATGTTCCTGCATTACTCTCAGGATATTGGATGAAGCACAGTTGGAGCAGTTAAAATTCAAAGCAAACTATATGCCTTTAAATCCAATGGACTCAGCAAAATTTGCACTTGTTTCTCATTGGCTATTCCATTTGTTTTAAAATACTGCTAAATTCATTCAGTTACAAAATCCTGCTATCTTGTGAGTAATCAAAAGCAGTAATCCTTCTGATGTAGCCAGCCATTGCTGCTCTTTTCATCATGATTATTACCACGTGGTATTCTCTGTTTATGAACCCATGAATTCTTGTATTTTCTGCTTTTTTTTAAACTTGAGCACTTGCCGTGCTGCTTTTTTTTTTAGCTCAACCATTTTTTGCTGCATTTTTTTTAACTCAAATGTCACACTGTACTTCAACCGGTAGGAACTTGTGTCGGGTCATTTTTAAAAAACCTTGTCGCTGCTATTATGTTTTGTAAATTCAAAATGTGAAAACTAATTGCAATAAAAAGATGGGAACCCAAAAGTATGGGTTGAACTTCATGTTTTTACTTTAAACAAGGTGCACACTTATCATATGGTAGCAACATGACATATATAATTCCTGTATTTTTAATATAACCATAATGAATTATATAAACAAAAAATGTTTAATCAAACAATATAGTCCAATATTTCTCAAATAGTACTGAAATTAAATACACAACACATAGTGTTAGCAGAGAGGAGTCAAAGTGAATCTCTTGGAACTTCTGGTTGTGATGTGTGCAAATGACTTAGACAAAAATGTGAATCGACAGGTTCATAAGTTTGCAGACCATACAAAGAATGGATAGTGTAGAAGATTGCCCAAGGACACAGTAGTATAAACAGTACATCAGTGGCCACTTTATTAGGTACACCTGTGCACCTGCTCACTAATGCAATTATCTAATTAGCCAATCATGTGGCAGCAACTAAATGCATAAAAGCATGCAAACAATGTCAAGATGTTCAGTTGTTGGTCAGAGCAAACATCAGAATAGGGAAAAAATGTGATCATGGAATGATTGCTGGTGCCAGGCGGGGTGATTTGAGTATCTCAGAAACAGCTGATCTCCTGAGATTTTCATGCACAACTGTTACAAGAGGGCTTTGGGAGAGGACCCAAGTGCAGGACGCAGACACAGAGGGAGTATAAACAGAACAGTGTTTATTGATAGTTACTATGAAGGCCAGGGAGTGAGGACAAAATGTCAACATGGACGTAAAAGTTGGATAAACTGTAAAACCTGGACTTGACCTGGACATGGACTTGACTTGGACTTGAACTCGGAACTTGGATCTTGATGTGGACTTTGAACTTAACTAGGACTCAGCATAGAATTGGAACACGAGTCCTGGAATGGGAACACGGCTTGGGGCCTAGACTTGAACATGGACCATGAACCATGAGTCTGGACTTGGACATGGAACATGAGCCTGAACTGGAAGGACTTGGACAATGAGGAGACAGACTACTCAACTCGGAGTAGCACAAATGGCTGGACCTACTCAGCTGGAAGGATTAGGACATCAGACTCTCGACTCGACCCAGGAACAGCGGATGACAGGTTCTCGACTCAACCCAGGAACTGCTGACGTCAGGCTCCCGACTTGACCCAGGAACGGCGGATGACAGGCTTTCAACTCCACCCAGAAATTATGAACAGCAGGCTCCCGACTCAACCCATGAACAGTGGACGACAGGCTCACGACTCAACCCTGGAGCTGTGAATGGCATGATCTTGACTCGACCCAGAAACTGCTAACAGCAGGCTCTTGACTCAACCTAGGAACAGCGCACAACAGGCTCCTAACTTGACCCAGTCCCAGCCCGCCATAAAACGAAAGAATTTGTATCTTACTTGGAGTAGCGGCAAAATGGCCGGCAACCCAGCTGGACACGAAAATGACTGAATTCACTAAGAGCCACAGCACTGAAGCAACTGGTCCATGGTTCTCGGCGGGCCCGAGACAAGCACAGCTGCCTTGCTGAAGTGACTGGCTTCCGGTGACTGGTTACCGGTGACAAACTTCTGATGATGGTCCAGAAATGAGTAGCTGTAACATGGAGTCTCTTACACTACCGGTTAGAAATGAAGATCAGGCGCCTTAATCAAGGCACCCAACGGAACACAGAAAAAGGAAATAATTGGAATGAGGAGTCCATGGACAAGATCGTGACAACAACAGTCTCTAGAGTTTACACAGAATCATGCAAGAAACAAAAAACATCTAGAAATGGGAGTTCTGTGGGTGAAAATGCCTTTTTAATAAGGGAAGTCATTTGAGATTGACCGACTATTCAAGCTGACAGGATGGTAACAGTAACTCAAATAACGATGCTTTACAACATTGCATTTAGAAGAGCTTCTTTGAATGCACAGCACATCCAAGCTTGAAGTTGTTGGGCAAAAGCAGCAGAAGACCACAAGCATACATTCACTGGCCACATACAGGAGGTATCTATTGAAATACCAGGTGCAGATGCGGGTGAAGAAATTGCAGATGGAGTTTAATCCAGCCAAGTATCAGAAGATCAAATGTAAAGTGACAGTATGTTGTTAACACAAGACAGAGGGATCTTGGGTTCCAAATCCATAACTCCATGAAAGTATAACATCATCATAGCGTCAGTACTAATTAGCAAGCTCTAAAACCCGGGCCTCTGTACCTTCCTCTGCAAATGGATCCTTGACTTCCTCATTGGGAGACCACAGTCAGTGCAGACCAGAAATAGCATCTCTTCCACCCTGACAATCAACATCAGTGTACCTCAGGATCCATGCTTAGCCCACTGCTCTACTCTCTCGACACCCGTGACTGTATGTCTCGGCACAGGTCAAAAACTACCTGTAAATTTGCTGAGGGTCCAGGTATTGTTGGCAGAATTTCAGAGGAATACAAGTGAGATAGATCACCTGACTGTGTGGAGTCTTGCTACAGCAACCTTGCACTTCTATTCAGCAGGACCAAGGAATTGATTGTAGACTTAAGGAAGGGGAAGTCGAGGGAACATACACCAGTCATTGAGGAATCGGCAGTGAAAAGGGCGCGCTGTTTCAAGTTCCTGGGTGTTAACATCTCTGAAGATCTATCCTGAACCTAACATATTGATGCAATTACAAAGAAGCCATGACAGTAGCTATACTTCATCAGGAGTTTGAGGAGATTTGGTATGTCACCTAAGCAAATTTCTACAGATGTACTGTGCTCAGCAATATAACTCCATTACCATCGGTTATGGAGGGGCTTCTTCACAGGACTGGAAAAAGTTGCAAGCTATCATGGGCACTAGCCTCCTCAGATACAGGACATCTTCAAAGGGCAATATCTTGGAAAGGTGGGATCCATCATTAAGGGCCCCCATCACCCAGAATATGCCCTTTTCTCATTGCTGCCATCAAGGATGAGATACAGGATTGTAACAGCACACACTCAGCATTTTAGAAACAGCTTCTCCCCATCTGCCATCAGATTTCTGAATAAACAATGAACCCATGTCCACCACCTCACTATGTTCTCCTTCTTTTTCCTCTCTTGTTGCAAATTTATAAAACCCTGACTAAGTTTCAATATTGTATTCAATTCATGTTGCTCCATTATAGGAAGTATATGGAGGATTTGGTGAGGTTTGGAAGAGAAGTATTGAGATGCTTCTTGAAGTACATGACATGTACAAATAGAGAGGTTGGACAAACCTGGAGGTATGGAGACTGTGGGGAGACATGATAGATGTTTATATGATTTTGAGAGTCATACATAGACAGCTTGCATCTTTTTCCTGTGGTTGAAATATCTAATACTAGCAGGCATGTATTTAAGATGATAGGGGATAAGTTCAAAGGATAAGTGCAGGGCAAATTTTTTGCAGAGTGGTGGGTGCCTGAAAGGTGCTGCCAAGGGTGGTGGAGGGAAATATGATGGAGGCATTTAGTAGGCTACTAGGTAAATGAATGTGCAGAGAATGGAGTAATACAGACACTGTGCAGGCAGCAGGGTTTAGTCAGAGTCTTCTTCTTCTTCTTCTTCTTCTTCTTCTTCTTCTTCTTCTTCTTCTTCTTCTTCTTCTTCTTCTTCTTCTTCTTCTTCTTCTTCTTCTTCTTCTTCTTCTTCTTCTTCTTCTTCTTCTTCTTCTTCTTCTTCTTCTTCTTCTTCTTCTTCTTCTTCTTCTTCTTCTTCTTCTTCTTCTTCTTCTTCTTCTTCTTCTTCTCTCCTTTTGGAACAGAGGCTGCTGACAGCAGCTCACCAGAGTCTGCTGTCCTGGGCAGCCTTCCAAGTTGTCCACAGGTGTCGCCCACCTTCAAAGATCCTTTCTCACCCAGGGACGAGGTCTTTGGAGCTACTTTTGCTGTTTCTGTAGATAGTTAGGGTTTTAATTACTGACTTAATTAGTGTTGTTCCATTCTATGTTCTTTTTGCTAAACCTAGCCATTCAATGCAGGCTATAATGTGTCTGAGAGCCATTATAAGCAGCAGCCGCAGAGTTGCTTTCTACAATTAATAACCCTGCGGTCTAACATATTACTTACTTCACCATTTCAACTAACCCAGTGGACCAACCCTGGTTTAATGCAATTGATCAAACACCCTGCATATTTTAGAAAATTTTATCTCTTCTTACAAAGCCAATTGTTGCTCTTCTCCCTGGTTACTTTCACTCCCAATCAGCCACCAAGAACCTGCAAACCAGTGGGATCTCTTTAAATAGCACAATCAGGGTACGAAGCCTGCTGCGAACCATATTCTCTTTACAGCACCTTATGTGAGGATTTTATTCTAGCCAGGATGCTGACAAAATAAACAAACCTTGTAATGGAACATTTCTATTTTTCATACCTCTGGCATGCAGACATAATAATTGCAGTAGTACATTACCAAATTTTTCAAAATGATCTGGAACAAACTAAATTAGTAATCATAAAAAAACAAAAATATATTACACTGGTAGACTAGACTAAAATATTGACTTTGATTTATTCCAAAGGCTCAAAGATTGCACAGGGATGATTATCATCGATAATTCATCATTCTGCTTTAAAATCAAACAATCAGCAAAAAACAACAGAGGCACCAGGTGTGAGTATTTCTCTTATTAACACCATCACTGCAATCAGTATTTCTAATTGCATTATCCTGGGCTGAGAATAGCTGTGAAAATTTCAAACTTCTCTATGGATGTCATTTAAATCATTTTAATTCTGTCAGTTTGACGGCACGAGCCCCAACATTTTACAGACCTGAGGGCACATTATAACCAAGCACACTCCATCTGTCGGTAGCTAATTCTACAAATGAGGCATTCTTCCTTTTTTAGCAGGGTCAAAATTTTGCCAATTTTGAGTGGTCTTATCAACTTGAAGAAATGTGCAACATCTTTCCATTTAATTTTGAAACTATCTCAAGTAGAACAGAAACTGGAGAAATAATGACAGTGTTCTATTCAGACTTTCAGCAGGATTTTATTAACCAAATTTCCCTCTTTGTATACAATATTAAAAATACTTGAAAATACTGAAATGGATTGAGAGTTTGTTGCTAGAGAGAAAATAAAAAAATAGAACAAAGCATAGGTTTTATTTAATGGATGTCATGCAGTGACTTGTGGAGGGATCTTTGCTTGGGTCCCAACTACAGTAAAATGTCAATAACTAGCTAATGCAATTATTTGGAAATTCCAGTGTCTCAGCATCTAGTTTACTGGGATGCCAGTGTGCTTTCTCTAACACATAGGAGATCAATTTCTGCACTCCATTTCATGCACTGGAAGGCCTGGTTCCCAGTGTGGGCTCCTGTTCCCATTCTTCTTTGCACATACTAAGGCCCCACTTACTGCATTTCCTTTCATAGATTGGGCCTTCAATTCTCATTGCCCTCTTGAAACTCACCTAGTGTTGTCTCCCATAGCTCATTGCAATTTCCTGGGGACTCATTTCCCACACAGCCCTTATACTGACTGTGTGCACTGGAAAATCGATTAATTTACTTCATACAACCTGGACTTTGCCTGTGACTTAGCTACTACGCCCGGCAGAACTGTTTCTGCTGACAGGGGTAGGGGCAAAGGTGGGTTACTGGCTCCTTAAAAGCAGTTGCTTCCAACAGATGGGGTTCACTAGCCGTGGTTGGAAACTCATCTAAGAGACAAAAAACTCTGATCTCAAACCACTGCTGTCTTGCAGCTATACCTTCTCATGGCAGAGGCTTCAGGAATAAACCCAGAGGAAAATTCCAGAGCTGGAGTCCTTAAGGTGTCCCTACATTGAGTTCATAAAAGTCTGGCAACTCCTGTGATGGCGCTGATGCCAAACTGTGTTGGTCTCTGATGTTCCTTTGGGTTCGTCAGCTGCCTGGAGAGTTTGAACCTACTGCATAGGCAACAGCATGTTCTCCATTTCGTACTGCCCAGCTTGTGTACTGGCTAGCATATCACATAGACAGCTAGGACACAACATTTATGGCCAACCTTGTTTACAGATAATACTAAGAGATTTCAGTATAATTTGGGTGAATGGGCAAATGCCTGCAAAACAAAGTTTGATAAGGATATCTGAGTTTTAGACATATTGGCACTAGAAAAAAAGGTGCCAACTGTCTATGCCTCTCATAATCTTGTATACTTCTATCAGGGATCCCTTTTGCCAATCCAGAGAAAACAACCCAAGTTTGTCCATTTGCCTTGGATGGCAATTGCCTTCTAATCCAGGCAAAAGGTTGAGGAGACAATAACGTTAAATACAGTTAATCCAGGCAGGAGGTAGACATATTGCTTAATACTAAGCAAATTACAGGGGAGAAGATAAGAGCAATGTACTAAAGTGGGTGACTATAATGATCCTGTTAAGTACTGGAGCTGGCCTGAAGGGCTGAATAACCTTTTGCTCTTACTTACTATGTGTCAATGTACATATGATCCCTGAACGTTCATGTGGGCTACACAAACCTCTTGTAAATTTTCAGATCCATTTTCTAACTGGCTACATCACTGTTCGGTATGGAGAGCTGCAGAAAGTCACAGCCTCCATCCTGGGCACCAGCCTCCCCAGCATCGAGGACATCTTCAAAAGGTGATGGCTCTAAAATGCTGCATGCATCATTAAGGACCCCCTTCACCCAGGACATGTCCTCTTCTCATTACTAGCATCGAGGAGGAGGTATGGGAGCCTTTTAGGAACAGCTACTTCTGCCGTCAGTTTTAAGAATAGACAGTTAACTCGTACACTACCTCACCATTTTTTTCTTTTACTTGTTCTCTTTTTGCACTATTTATAGATTTATTTATAAATCTGAAAACATTAGGGTTACTTCAGTGGACTTCAGTCACTAGCACTAGTTACCATCAACCTTTTGGAATCATAGAGAAGCAGACCCTCGTTCCAACCAAAAGCACCTATCCAAGCCAAGCCCATTTTCCTCTATTGACCCATATCCCTCTAAACCTTTCCTGTTGATGTACCTGTAGAAATGTCTCTTAAATGTTGTTATTTTACCTGTCTCAATTAAATCTATGCCAGATAGTTCGATATAGTTCACCCTCTGTGTGGAAAAGTTACCCATCAGGTTTCCATTAAATCTTACCCCTAGCACCTTAAACATATGTCCTCTAGTTATCGATTCCCCAACCCTGGGAAAAAAAAACACCCTTGGTCATCACTGCAAAGAGTAAAGAGCATCAGCAGGTGTAAGCCTGGCAGACAAAACTCCTTGTACATTTCTCAGCCTCATTAGGATTGGAGACTATTTAGAAGAGTGAGGCATCACCTTTTGTAGATGTCCTCTGGATGAGTGTAATTAGTACATCAGCACCAAAGGTAGTCTCTTGGACTCTGAACAATTTTAATTACCTTGACACAAAAGACAAAAAGGTCTCAAAGAAACCAACCACTGCCCCCTCACTGCACCTTAACTATATTACAGTCCCTAACCTATCCACAAAGCCTTCGGGTACTGGGTTTTTCTGCTTACTTACAGAAGATGGGAGCCCGAGATCCACTCCAAGTGATATGGTTACAACTTGCCTCCTTGTATACAAATCAGAATCAGCTTTATTAATTCCAGCATATGTCACAAAATGTGTAAACAGCAGCAGCAGTGCAATGCAATACATAATAATATAGAAAGAAAATTTAGTAAGTAAATCAAGTACTTATACATTGTATATTTTATGTACATATATATATAAAAAAAACCTTTTGCTGTCAAAGCTAGAGGGGACATGGAATGCATTTCCAGCAGAAGTCATTGGAGTCACAACTTACAGATCTTTCAGGCCATGTTTTGAAAGCTTAGCATCTCAGATAAACTTCTGAACACAAGTTCCATCTTATTACGCAGTCTGTTTTACTTAGTTTCCTAAGCATGTTGTTCAGTTTAAAAGATTAAATGTGTTGTTTGATTATCGTGATCCTTTTACAATGTGTAAGTAACGTGTAGGATATATTGGGATCTAGCTAACATCCCTTGCTCTTGCGGCTTGGCACAGGAGTTATGTATTTGTTTTGCCTCAGTTTTGGAAAGCAATAAAATTAAAGCTTCACCAGGCTTTTGTTTAACTTATATAGTCTGTCAATCTGACTTCCTAATAGCTGAACAAATAAATGAACACAAGTAAAAATATGCTGAAGACGTAGAGTAATTTTAGAGATATTTACCTTTCCACCTAAAATAGAAAAGTATAAAAAAAACACATATACTACCTTGTTCTGTAATATGATTTACCTCTGGCTAAGTGACCACATGATGCTGCATCCCCATTGATTTTTCTGTATTAGTTATCTACATTCAATTGCTTCAGGCAAACTAACCAAACTGAGCTTAAAGAAAATAGAATCATGTTAAAGTTAGAATATCAGATAATACAAGTAATGGCCTTGTCTTTTTAAAAATTTCTATTAGTTAAACATTTATTCAAACAGAATGATTATATTGCATGTTTATAGAATGATTTGCTTCATTACATCTATTAGCCTTTCATGATGACTTGGATCGTTTTGATGCACCTGTGATCAAATCCAGCTATGAATTAACCTACCTTTTGCCACCTTTTCTGCAGGTTTAAAGACACATTTGTGATCAGAAATTTGAATCTGATTTCGATTGGGAAGGATTTCCTAAATGACTGCTGTAACCCTGGTCAAAGGTCAGAGGAAATCTTCCATCAACCTGATACATTTAAACATGACAGATAATATAAAAACATGTAGATTAAGTAAAAATGAAAGAAAAGCAGGAATGTGTGAAACCACTCAGTAGGTCTGGCAGAGTGAAACAGGTTTAATAATTTTGTATGATGATATTTTAGCTGAACCAAGACACCATAGCAAGAAATACTTTATTTAATTACAAAATAAATTTGAATCTGAAACCATTCCGATGATACAAACCATTAAATATTGGTCTGTTCTTGGGTTGGCCAAATGAAAATAAAGGAACAGAAATAGTAAAGATTGCAAGACTTGAGTGCCAACAATTATCTCTTCAAAATCAAGATGTTAATATTGAGTCCTGGAAGTCTCATGGGAGTGTCAGATGTTATTATTCTTGGTAAATTGATCTCTCTGCTCAAAACATAAGATGCTGTAGAATTAACTCAAAAGTTAAGGAGCAAAGTAGAAGCTATACTTAGTAGCACAGATACAAGGAAACCAGGACATCTCCCTGCAGATTCAAGTCAGTTTATACCATAAGTTGAGGGGTTTGTTTTATCCTTGCTTACAGAATAAACCTGCTGTGTTTCAGCATATGTTACAGTAAAATCTGCTTGAGGGAATTGCCTTGGTTCAGATGTTTTTAATTTTCTTAACCATTTATTCACTTGCCTCAATTTGTCTGCTACACTGCATGGTGTTGGAGCAGTTTACACTTGTATATTAACACTTCACATTTTACCCAGCCATCCAGACACAATATCATATTCTTCAACCTTAGAAGATCACTCATTCTTTCTGTCTCTTTTTGTCTATCATCCTTTAGGTGTACTTTTTTCACTCTCTACTATTGCACTAGCCAACTGAGTACCTCCAGGACTCGTTTTTAATTCCATTTTAACTGAAATTTGCTGACCTTGCACCAGTCAATTTTTAAACTGTAAAGTCAATATGCTGTGCTTCTCCCCAGGGGCAAGTGTCAGTGAATGGTGAAAATCAGGGTCAGGAAATGTCAGAGGACAGCAGGATTCTTGACCAGTTGTTGTTTGACTTCAATAGGTGTCATCCCAACAGATATACCTGGGTATAATCTCTCCTTCAAACACTTCCACACTGATTCCCATATTAAGCAAAACATAATGGATGGATAAAAATTAATAGACAATAGACAATAGGTGCAGGAATAGACCATTCGGCCCTTCGAGCCTGCACCGCCATTTTGAGATCATGGCTGATCAATTACTATCAATACCCGGTTCCTGCCTTGTCCCCATATCCCTTGATTCCCCTATCCATAAGATACCTATCTAGCTCCTTCTTGAAAGCATCCAGAGAATTGGACTCCACTACCTTCCGAGGCAGTGCATTCCAGACCCCCACAACTCTCTGGGAGAAGAAGTTTTTCCTTAACTCTGTCCTAAATGACCTACCCCTTATTCTCAAACCATGCCCTCTGGTACTGGACTCTCCCAGCATCTGGAACATATTTCCTGCCTCTATTTTGTCCAATCCCTTAATAATCTTATATTTTTCAATCAGATCCCCTCTCAATCTCCTTAATTCCAGCATGTACAAGCCCAGTCTCTCTAACCTCTCTGCGTAAGACAGTCCAGACATCCCAGGGATTAACCTCTGGAATCTACGCTGCACTTCCTCTACAGCCAGGATGTCATTCCTTAACCCTGGAGACCAAAACTGTACACAATACTCCTGGTGTGGTCTCACCAGGGCTCTGTACAAATGCAAGAGGATTTCCTTGCTCTTGTACTCAATTCCCTTTGTAATAAAGGCCAACATTCCATTAGCCTTCTTCACTGCCTGCTGCACTTGCTCATTCACCTTCAGTGACTGATGAACAAGGACTCCCAGATCTCTTTGTATTTCTCCCTTACCTAACTCTACACCATTCAGATAATAATCTGCCTTCCTGTTCTTACTCCCAAAGTGGAAAACCTCACACTTATTCACATTAAACGTCATCTGCCGAGTATCTGCCCACTCACCCAGCCTATCCAAGTCACCCTGAATTCTCCTAACATCCTCATCACATGTCACACTGCCACCCAGCTTAGTATCATCTGCAATGTTCTACTTATGTTCTCTTGCATTTAAAATTGTAACCCCACAATTTTTTAAACTTCATAACTAGTAACAAGTATAGCATTATACAGTTCCACCAAATGAGTATATTTGCACCACACTGGTGTCCCGAATGGTCAGTAACCACTTTTCTCCAGGACAGTGGTGGCCTTGTCTCACCAAGATACCCCAAACTGTCTGATAGCTGGTCCCTGACATCAATGTCTGTACATGCACCCACACCACATTTTTATATCTACCTGTTAAGTGCTACACTGTGTTCCTTGATGCTTCATGATCCCATTGTTGCTGATCTAAACAGATCTGAGTATACGTGAATACTCAGCCTGTTAGATTGCTTAAGTCACTGGCCATACAGCAGGTCATGAAGACATTCCAAACAGGCCTTCAAATGTTGTAACTCCAATTGAAGTTACCAGAGAGACAATGAAGCTCGCGATATAGAAGAGATTGACTCAATATATTTTCATTAGTTACAATTACATTGTTTACTTCAATACTTTTGGCCTGACAATAAGTGCTTTGAATATCTACAGTGAAAGACACTCCTGAATGTACAAACGACATTGCCAGGACAAACTATTTGGCACAAAATGTTTAAAAGCTTCTCAAGACGGAGAACCAGACACCCAAGATTAGTGCTGTGAGTACTGTGTCTGAGTACACAAATATCCTGGCTATTGATTGCGGATATCAGTGACCATGTCTGATATGCTAAGTGACAACATCAGTCTGGTCTGCCAGCTTCCTTGAATTTGTTTACAATAGTGTAACTTGCTATTAATTGCATGAATTGATGAGGTCAATTAACACAACGCCATTGCCTTAACATTTGGCTGATGCATATGCAAATATCTCGTGGTCACTATTTTGCAAACCATATCTCATTGTCTGCGAGCCAGCCTGTGCTTTTAACTTAATTTTATGGTTTGCAATTTACAATTAACATTAAGAATTGAAAACATTTTGTTTTAATTAATATCTGATATATTCACATAACTCCATAATATTCCCTAACACAGCGGACAGAACTCATAATCATATCACATCTGTTTCCTGCACATGCTTTCACTCTTTCTCCTGCTGGACAGAGAAAGAACAGATATTCCTTGCCTTTACCTTGTACCTTGCAAGGGATGGCAAAAAATGGATCCTCCTTCCCGATTTCAGACAACCCAAAAAATATTCCACTACTAGACGAATATCTCCTTCTTCTTTCCTTCATCCATGTCTTCAGAATAAAGGACAGGTGAGGACTACACTGTTCCGGAATATTAAGTGTGTAGTAGAGAAAGGTGAGGCGGAACAAGTGATAAGGACACATGTACTGAGGGATGGTCTTGGAGGGAACATGGAGTTAAATGTGTTGAAAGAATAAGTAAATTTAAGAAGGACAACAAAATTCTAGGGGCGTATAGCCCGATGGGAGTTCGGGGAGATGGGTTAAGCACAATAGGCAGCGATTCAAACAGAGAGAGGAGAAATGGGCTAAAAATTCTACATCTGAATGCATGAAGTGTCAGAAATAAGGCGGATGAGCTTGAAGCCCAGGTGCGAATGGGTAACTATGATGTTGTTGGGATAACGGAGACATGGCTGCAGGGATATCAGACCTGGGAAATGAATGTACAAGGGTATACGTGCTATTGTAGGGACAGAAATGTGTGCAGAGGGGGTGGGGTGGCCCTGTTGGTGAGGAATGAGATTCAGTCCTTTGCAAGGGGGGACATAGGGTCAGGAGAAGTAGAGTCTGTGTGGATAGAACTGAGGAACAGTAAGGGCAAAAGGACCCAAATGGGTGTTGTCTACAGGCCACCAAACAGTAGCATGGATATTGGGTGCAAGTTGAATAGGGAGTTAACATTGGCATGTGGCAAAGGTAATGTTGCAGTAGTTATGGGGGATTTCAACATGCAGGTGAACTGGGAGAATCAGGTTGCTGCTGGACCACAGGATAGGGAGTTTGTAGAGTGCCTGCGGGATGCATTCTTGGAACAGCTTGTACGAGAGCCGACCAGGGACAAGACTATTCTGGATTTAGTGTTAAGTAATGAACAGGATTTGATAAGCGATCTTGCAGTAAAGGAGCCATTAGGAGGTAGTGATCATAATATGATAAGTTTTTATCTGCAATTTGAGAAGGATAGGGGTAGCTCGGAGGTGTCAGTGTTGCAGTTGAACAGGGGAATCTATGGAGCCATGAGGGAGGAGCTGGCCAAAGTTGACTGGACAGATAGCCTAGCAGAAAAGACAGTGGAACAACAATGGCAGGTATTCTTGGGAATCATGTACAAGGTGCAACATCAGTTCATCGCCCAGAGAAGGAAGGATGTAAAGGGGGGAAAGGGGCCACAGTGGTTGACAAAGGAAGTCAGAGATTGCATTGCATTAAAAAAAAAGGAAGTATGACAGTGCAAAGGTGAGAGGGAGGATGGATGATTGGGAAGTTTTTAAGGAACAACAGAACTTAACTAAAAAGACAATACAGGGAGAAAAAATGAGGTACGAACACAAGCTAGCCAGGAATATAAAGGAAGATAGCAAAAGCTTTTTTAGGTATGTGAAGGGAAAGAAGATAGTTAAGAACAATGTTAGGCCCTTGAAGAATGAATTGGGTGAAATTGTTATGGGAAACAGAGAAAAGGCAGAAGAATTTAGTAAGTACTTTAGATCTGTCTTCACTAGGGAAGACACAAGCAATCTCCCAAATGTATGGATGGGCCAAGGACATAGGGTAACAAAGGAAATGAAACAGGTTGACATTAGGAAGGAAACGGTGATGAGAAGACTGATGGAACTGAAGGCTAACAAATCCCCAGGTCCAGATGGTCTGCATCCTAGCGTACTAAAGGAGGTGGCCCTGGAAATTGCGGATGCACTGGTAATCATTTTCCAATGCTCCTTAGATTCAGGATCAGTTCCTGAGGATTGGAGAATGGCTAATATTATCCCACTTTTTAAGAAGGGAGGGAAGGAGAAAACAGAGAACTATTGCCCTGTTAGCCTAATGTCAGTCGTGGAGAAGATCCTAGAGTCCATTATTAAGGATGAAATAGTGGCATATCTAGATAGCAGTGATAGGATTGGGCTGAGCCAGCATGGATTTACCAAAGGTAAATCAAGCTTGACTAATCTGTTGGAGTTTTTCTAGGATGTAACCAGGAAGTTAGATGGGGAAGATCCAGTGGATGTAGTGTACCTTGATTTTCAGAAGGCATTTGTTAAGGTCCCACATAGGAGATTGGTGGATAAAATCAAAGCTCAGGGCATTGGAGGGAAGACATTGACATGGATAAAAAACTGGTTGGCAGATAGAAAGCAAAGGGTAGTGGTGAATGGGTGTTTCTCGGAATGGCAGGTGGTGACTAGTGGGGTGCCACAGGGCTCAGTATTGGGACCACAGCTGTTTACCATTTACGTCAATGATTTGGATGAAGGCATTGAAAATAACATCAGTAAATTTGTTGAAGATACTAAGCTGGGTGGCAGGGTGACATGATGAGAATGTTAGGAGAATTCAGGGTGATTTGGATAGGCTGGGTGAGTGGGCAGATACTTGGCAGATGACGTTTAACGTGAATAAGTGTGAGGTTATCCACTTTGGGAGTAAGAACAGGAAGGCAGATTATTATCTGAATGGTGTAGAGTTAGGTAAGGGAGAAATACAAAGAGATCTGGGAGTCCTTGTTCATCAGTCACTGAAGGTGAATGAGCAAGTTCAGCAGGCAGTGAAGAAGGCTAATGGAATGTTGGCCTTTATTACAAAGGGAATTGAGTACAAGAGCAAGGAAATCCTCTTGAATTTGTACAGAGCCCTGGTGAGACCAGACCAGGAGTATTGTGTACAGTTTTGGTCCCCAGGGTTAAGGAAGGACATCCTGGCTGTAGAGGAAGTGCAGCGTAGATTCACAAGGTTAATTCCTGGGATGGCTGGACTGTCTTATGCAGAGAGGTTAGAGAGATTGGGCTTGTACATGCTGGAATTAAGGAGATTGAGAGGGGATCTGATTGAAAAATATAAGATTATTAAGGGATTGGACAAAATAGAGGCAGGAAATATGTTCCAGATGCTGGGAGAGTCCAGTACCAGAGGGCATGGTTTGAGAATAAGGGGTAGGTCATTTAGGACAGAGTTAAGGAAAAACTTCTTCTCCCAGAGAGTTGTGGGGGTCTGGAATGCACTGCCTCGGAAGGTAGTGGAGGCCAATTCTCTGGATGCTTTCAAGAAAGAGCTGGATAGGTGTCTTATGGATAGGGGAATCAAGGGATATGGGGACAAGGCAGGAACCGAGTATTGATAGTAGTTGATCAGCCATGATCTCAAAATGGCGGTGCAGGCTCGAAGGGCCGAATGGTCTACTTCTGCACCTATTGTCTATTGTCTACTCTTCCATTTCACCAATGACTACCCATCTCATGGCAGAGATCGGAGGATGGCTTTGCATTCAGTCTATATGTGGTACCCTTAGATTCTGATAGGCTACCCCTTTAAATCTCTATCACATTCTCATTCTGTTCCTTCTGACTATGACCTTCTCTATATTTATAATAAGGTCCAATACAACACTTCACATTTTACCCAGATTCAATGCAGTCATCTAGACACAATATCAAATTCTTCCATTTTAGAAACTCACCCTTTCTTTCTGTTTCTTTTTGCCTATCATCCATAGAACCGCAGAACATTACAGCACAGAAACAGGCTTTTTGGCCTTTGTTGGCTGTACCAAACCATTTTTCTGCCCAGTCCCACTGACCTGCACATGGACCATATCTCTCTATACACCTCTCATCCACGTACCTGTCCAGGTTTTTCTTAAATGTCAAAAGTGAGCCTGCATTTACCACTTCATCTTGTAGCTCATTCCACACTCTCACCAGTCTCTGTGTGAAGAAGCCCCCCCAATGTTCCCTTTAAGCTTTTCCCCCTTCATACTTAACTCATGTCCTCTGTTTTTTTTATTCTCTCCCCTAGCCTCAGTGGAAAAAGCCTGCTTACATTCACTCTATCTGTACCCATCATAATTTTATATACCTCTACCAAATCTCCCCTCATTCTTCTATGCTCCAGGGAATAAAGTCCTAACCTATTCAACCTTTCTCTGTAACTCAGTTTCTCAAAACCTGGCAACAGCCTTGTGCATTGTTTTTTTTCTCTCTTTACCTTTGCACTGGCCTACTAAGTACCTCCAGGACTTAGTGTTTTTAATTGCATCTTAGCTGAAACGTACTGACCTTGCACCAGTCAATTTTTAAACCTGAAAGTCAACTGAGCTAATCAACACTTTAAGACTCATAAAGTCATGTGTTAATTCTACAAACGTTTGTAATAAATTGTTTATTTTCATGTGTTGTTTCTGATGAAGATAATGTCAGCTCTAAGAAAACTGCCCCAGGGAGCAAAAAAAATAGATCTGGAACTGCCAGATACCATTTCAGTATGTTAAAATATTTTTTGTTAAAAATAAGCTTTGTATTAAGTTAGAAAGACACGTTGCAAAGGTGAATTGTCAGATCAATGCACAAACTAATGTGGGGCTCATGTAACTAAATGGAATGAAAACAAATTCTTAATAACTTTGAGTTTTCTTTCATAGCAAAAAATATTCTCATCAGCATTTAGAAAAGAGACTCTTCATGACTGATTATTTTTCATGAATTTGATTCAAAAGTATTAAATTTCTGAAGTCAAATAAATTGAAACAGTTTTAACCTAGACCATGGTTAGAACTATGTGTGGTTGATATAATTCCATTCACAGTGAAAACAATCTATAAACTTAAATAAAATAGAAGATGCTTAGAACGCCGCAGGTCAGTCAACATTTCTGGAAAGAGAAACAGAGTCTCTAACCCCAGTGTTTCCAAACCACACACAGAGTGTCATATTTCCTCTGGTATACATGAGGAATTCTGCACATGCTTGAAATCCAAAGTGACATAAACAAACTGCTGAGGAGAACAGAACAGTTTTGGCAGCACACATGGAAATGAAAAAAGTCAATGATTCAGGCCAAGTCCTTTCTCAAAGATTGGAAAGAGAGAGAGAAAATGCCAGAATCTTTATTTTCCGCACCCAACCTTCCAGTATATCTATTTTCTGCCTCCATTGTGAATAACAGGGATCTTAATGTGGAAGGCCATGTTTGACAAATCTGACTGAAATTTTTGAAGAGGTTACTAGGAAAGTTGACGAGAGTAAAGCAGTGCATGTTGTCTATATGAACTTTAGTAAGGCCTTTGACAAGGTTCCACACGGAAAGTTAATTAGGAAGGTTCAATCATTAGGTATTGATATTGAAGCAGTAAAATGGATGCAACAGTGGTTGGATGGGAGATGCCAGAAAGTAGTGGTAGATAACTGTTTGTCAGGTTGGAGGCTGGTGACTAATGGTGTGCCTCAGAGATCTGTACTGGGTCCAATGTTGTTTGTCATATAAATTAATGATCTGGATGATGGGGAGGTAAATTGGATTAGTAAGTATGCAGATGATACGAAGATAGGTGGTGTTGTGGATAATGAAGTAGGTTTTCAAAGCTTGCAGAGAGATTTAGGCCAGTTGGAAGAGTGGGCTGTGCAATGGCAGATGGAGTTTAATGCTGATAAGTGTGAGGTACTATATTTTGGTAGGACTAATCAAAATAGGACATACATGGTAAATGGTAGGGTATTGAGGAATGCAGTAGAACAGAGTGATCTAGGAATAATGGTGCATAGTTCCCTGAAGGAGGAATCTCACGTGGATAGGGTGGTGAAGAAAGCTTTTGGTACGCTGGCCTTTATAAATCGGAACATTGAGTATAGGAGTTGGGATGTAATGTTAAAATTGTACAACGTATTGGTAAGGCCAAATTTGGAGTTTTGGGTACAGTTCTGGTCACCGAATTATAGGAAAGATGTCCACAAAATAGATAGAGTACAGGGGAGATTTACTGGAATGTTACCTGGGTTTCAGCACCTAAGTTACAGGGAAAGGTTGAACAAGTTAGGTCTTTATTCTTTGGAGTGTGGAAGGTTGAGGGGGACATGATAATGGTATTTAAAGTTATGAGGGGGATAGATCGAGTTGACATGGATAGGCTTTTTTCCATTGAGAGTAGGGGAGATTCAAACAAGAGGATATGATTTGAAAGTTAGGGGGCAAAAGTTTAAGGGTAACATGAGGGGGAACTTCTTTACTTAGAGAGTGGTAGCTGTGTGGAACGAGCTTCCAGTAGAAGTGGTAGAGGCAGGTTTGATTTTGTCATTTAAAAAAAAATTGGATAGGTATACGGACAGGAAAGGAATGGAGGGTTATGGGCTAAGTGCAGGTAGGTGGGACTAGGTGAGAGTAAGTGTTCGGCACAGACTAGAAGGGCCGAGATGTTCTGTTTCCATGCTGTAATTGTTATATGGTTATATATGGTTAATGTGTCTGTTGTATTTGTCACAATTTTGCGATCATCCTGTTCCCCCCCAACTTAAGAGCAAAATAAAGTTTCTACTCAGATTTCAACGCTCCAGCTTCCAGATTGAATGGAGCAGTCTCGGTAATTTTCAACAACCTTAATATGATAGATCAAGAGACCTGCCTTTCCCTCCTTTTCTCTTTCAGCAAATCAAAGGAACTGTTCTCTGCAAGAAGCTGATAATTACTGTTCCACCTCCAACAACACCCTGCCCCTTATTACAGCACCTTCCCATGAAACTGCAGGAGACACCTGCATTTGCAGCTCCTTGCTTCACATTGCCCTGGGGCCTCAGCATTTCTTCTAATCAAATGTATTAGATTCAATGCGGTTTCCTCCAGATTGGCTGTCAGATGCAGATCAGTTGACTGTTTTCTACAATGTATTATGAGCAACCTGGTGCTTCCCATTCCCCATCGCTTTTGGTTTGCTTCTACCTCCACTGTCATCAGATTCTGACAGCATTCCAAAACAGCTCAACAGAAGCTCAAGAAAGAACATTTCACCTTCCAACCAGATACAGATGATCATTCTGATGTAGCAGTTTGATGGTCTCAGTTAATCAACAATCCCAGCTTTTGCATCTCACTTTTCCAGCATCCATTAGTTCCTTTATACTTTCTTTTATCTTATTATATTTCATCAACCAACTTATTTTTGCCCAGGTTTGCATTTTCCTATCCATCAGTACCTTCACCATTCTCTTCCACCAGGCTCTAGCATTCTTTTATCCTTTCACTCTCTCCTTGATTCCTCCTCCGACACAGATCTATAGTCGCCCCCCCTTCTTTGATTCCACTGCATTGTAAGACTGTTTTTACCCTCTGAAAATTTCCAAATTCTGTTCAATTAAAACATTGTCACAGTTTTTCTCTCCATTGAGGCAGCTTGATACGCTAAGTAGATCTAATATTTTCTGTTTTAATTCAGATTTATAGGATCTGCATTTTCCTTCACTTTTGGACTTTCTCATCTATTATTGACAATGCATGGGCTATGAACACTGGAGTTCTAGAATAAAATGTAAAATAAAAGTAATGCTCGGAGTTACATAACACGGTTTTGCAAAACCTTAATTGTTTCTTCCTGCTTTAAACACTTCTCACAGATAATATAGGTAGCATAATTTATTCAAAGTGGTCAATGGCTTGGCTGGTTGATCTAGTTCTTATAGAACAGGGTATGATTTATGAGAAACAACTATTTAGGTGAATATACAGAAAATGTAGGTATACTGCACTTGCAGTTCCCTAAATCACTGAAAAAAAATTGTTGTTAGATTGGCATGATTAATAGTGTAGTATTTATTATGATTTGTGTAATTAAAGTAAGAATACATTACTCAGACATGAGTAGCCAGTGGAATATTTTATATTGTGTCAAAATGTTCTCACTGGTATATAAGATCGTTGTAATAAAAACGAGGACAGTGGCTTTGAATTCCAAACACGGTCTGATACAGTTACAATGTGCCAAGTCAAAAATCCAGGACTGTAATTTAAATAAATTATTTTGTACTTAAAATGTTGCTGGTGTGTGCTTCAGCTGCCAGCACATCTATCTCCACATATGTAGCAGGTGATGAATTTTTGGCTGGAAATACTGCATATGCCTCATTCTAACATCAATTGAGAATAATTGGTCCTCGGTAACGTGTGCTGCAGCAATAAGCATATGTTGTGCTCTAACTCTGAAGTTCAGCTCCATTGAAATCTATTTTCAGATGAGGTATAAGCAACTCCTTCAAAAAGGTACATTTTGTTGAAATTAGCCAAGATAATTCCAATTTAAAATGCTGTTCCATGACTGAAGAATGCATGGTGCATAGCCAGACCAATGGATCTCGCAAAACCGAACCAATGCATTGGTTACTTGCTTTAAATAAAACCTAAGATATCATCTGTCAATAGTATTTTTTCATAACACTTTGTTGCATAAAGTTCAAGGGACCAAAGATCAGGAGAGAACAATGCCCTGCTAAGACTCATTAGTACCGTCAGGTAAAGGTAATTTTTTCCCCTCATGATTTTTCATCTGTTACACTTTTAAGTTTTCTCTTGATTAAAGTTTTTCTGATGGAATATGGTAGCAGGACTTGAACTGAACTTCTAGAACACAACTCAGAATACCAATGTTATCGTGTTGTTATGATATTCCACAGAAAGCTGTTTTATATGTGTGTTGTGTATTTATATATATATATATAGTTTGATTAAGTAGTCTTGTTCATTTAAGTAATTCATTACAGGTTATATGTATAAATATGTTAACTGCTTACATCATTACGGTACCACGTGATAGGTGCATGCTTTGCTTAAAGTAAAGACGAAGTCAGACCCATATGTCCGACACACTGCATTGCCATTTGAATTTATTTAATATTTTGAAGATACAAAATATAACATTGGCTATGAGATGTTTTTAAAATGAACCTAAGAGAGCTACCAACCTGGTAAAGTTGAGCGAGATGTTCAAAGTGTTAAAAAAAAACACAGCTTATCACAGTCCAGCATGTAGACAGTCAGTCTTCAGAAGGGAAGACAAGATCAAGTTTTTTATTGTTAGAAAGTCGAAGAATTCAGGGTTCATAAAGGATGTGTACTGGGTAACATAAGTTATTAAAAGAAATCAGAAATACCAGAATACATCGGAAGATTGAAGAGTTTGAGATTGTATATCAAGTCAAGTCACTTTTTATTGTCAATTTGAACATAACTGCTGGTACAGTACATAGTAAAAATGGGACAATGTTATAACCATATATAACCGTATAACCATCGTTATACAACCATATAACAATTACAGCACAGAAACAGGCCATCTCAGCCCTTCTAGTCCATGCTGAATGCTTACTCTCTCCTAGTCCCACTGACCCACACTCAGACCATAACCCTCCATTCCTTTCTTGTCCACATACCTATTCAATTTTACTTTAAGTGACAATATTGAACCTGCCTCTACCACTTCTACTGGAAGCTCATTCCACACAGCTACCACTCGGTGAGTAAAGAAATTCCCCCTCGTGTTACCCTTAAACTTTTGCCCCCTAACTGTCAACTCATGTCCTCTTGTTTGAATCTCTCCTCTATCTCAACTCTATCTATCCTCCTCATAATTTAAAATACCTCTATCAAGTCCCCCTTCAACCTTCTACGCTCCAAAGAATAAAGACCTAACTTGTTCAATCTTTCCTTGTAACTTAGGTGCTGAAACCCAGGTAACATTCTAGTAAATCTTCTCTGTACTCTCTCTATTTTGTTGACATCTTTCCTATAATTCGGTGACCAGAACTGTACACAATACTCCAAATTCGGCTTTACCAATGCCTTGTACAATTCTAACGTTACATCCCAACTCCTATACTCAATGTTCCAACTTATAAAGGCCAACATACCAAAAGCTTTCTTCACCACCCTATCCACATGAGATTCCACCTTCAGGGAACTATGCACCATTATTCCTAGATCACTCTGTTCTACTGCATTCCTCAATGCCCTACCATTTACCAAGTATGTCCTATTTGGATTATTCCTAACAAAATGTAGAACCTCACACTTATCAGCATTAAACTCCATCTGCCATCGCTCAGCCCACTCTTCTAACTGACCTAAATCTCTCTGCAAACTTTGAAAACCTACTTCATTATCCACAACACCACCTACCTTAGTATCATCTGCATACTTACTAATCCAATTTACCACCCCATCATCCAGATCATTAATGTATATGACAGACAACATTGGACCCAGTACAGATCCCTGAGGCACACCACTAGTCAACGGCCTCCAACCTGACAAACAGTTATCCACCCCTACTCTCTGGCATCTCCCATCCAGCCACTATTGAATCCATTTTACTACTTCAGTATTAATACCTAACAATTGAACCTTCCTAACTAACCTTCCGTGCGGAACTTTATCAAAGGCCTTACTAAAGTCCATATCAACTGCTTTACCCTCATCAACTTTCCTCGTAGCCTCTTCAAAAAATTCAATAAGTCTTGTCAAACATGATCTTCCACGCACAAATCCATGTTGACTGTTTCTAATCAGACCCTGTCTATCCACATAATAATATATACCATCTCTAAGAATACTATCCATTAATTTACCCACCACTGACGTCAAACTGACAGGTCTATAATTGCTAGGTTTACTCTTAGAATCGTTTTTAAACAATGGAACCACATGAGCAATACATCAATCCTCTGGCACCATCCCTGTTTCTAATGACATTTGAAATATTTCTGTCAGAGCCCCTGCTATTTCTACACTAACCTCTCTCAAGGTCCTAGGGAACATCCTGTCAGGTCCTGGAGATGTATCCACTTTTATATTCCCTAAAAGCACCAGTACTTCTTCCTCTTTAGTCATCATAGTTACCATAACTTCCTTATTTGTTTCCCTTACCCTACACAATTCAATATCCTTCTCCTTAGAGAATACCGAAGAAAATAAATTGTTCAAAATCTCACCTACCTCTTTCAGCTCCACACATAGCTGCCCACTTTGCTTCTCTATGGGACCAATTTCATCCCTCCCTATCCTTTTGCAATTAATATAACTGTAGAAACTCTTCAGGGTTTCACCCTTTCACCTTACTTGCCAAAGTAACCTCATATCTTCTTTTACCTTTTCTAATTTCTTTCTTAAGACTCTTTTTACATTCTTTATATTCCTTGAGCACCTCATTTACTCCATGCTTCCAATATTTATTGTAGATCTCTCCCTTTTTCCGAACCAAGTTTCCAATATCCCCTGAAAACCATGGCTCTCTCAAACTTTTAACCTTTCCTTTCAACCTAACAGGAACATAAAGATTCTGTACCCTCAAAATTTCACCTTTAAATGACCTCCATTTCTCTATTACACCCTTCCCATAAAACAAATTGTCCCAATCCACTTCTCCTAAATCCTTTCGCACCTCCTCAAAGTTAGCCTTTCTCCAATCAAAAATCACAACACTGGGTCCAGTCCTATCCTTCTCCATAATTATATTGAAACTAATGGTATTGTGATCACTGGACCCGAAGTGCTCACCAACATATACCTCTGCCACCTGACCTATCTCAGTCCCTAACAGAAAATCCAACACTGCCTCTTCTTTAGTTGGTACCTCCTTGTACTGCTGCAAAAAACTATCCTGCACACATTTTACAAACTCCAAACCATCCAGCCCCTTTACAGTATGGGCTTCCCAGTCTATGTGTGGAAAATTAAAATCTCCCACAATCACAACCCTGTGCTTACTACAAATATCTGCTATCTCCTTGCAAATTTGCTCCTCCAATTCTCGCTCCCCATTAGGGGTCTATAATACACCCCTCTAAGTTCTACTACACCCTTCCCGTTCCTCAATTCCACCCAAATTGTTTCCCTAGACGAGCCCTCAAATCTATTCTGTCAGAGCACCTCTGTAATATTTTCTCTGACAAGTAATGCAGCACCTCCCCCTCTTGTCCCTCCAAATCTATCACACCTGAAGCAACGAAATCCAGGAATATTTAGTTGCCAATCACAACCCTCTTGCAACCATGTTTCACTAATAGCTACAACATCATATTTCCAAGTATCAATCCATGCTCTAAGCTCATCCACCTTTCTTACAATGCTCCTAGCATTAAAATAAATGCATTTAAGAAATTCTCCACCTCTTCCTCTCTGTTTATCTCTAACAGTACTAAGAACTTTACTGTCTTCTTTTTCTTCCTTCTCCCATACATCTGTTCCTACGCTCTGGTTCCCATCCCCCTTCATATCTAGATTAAATCCATTGCAGCCTCTCTAGCAAACCTACCTGCAAGAATATTTGTCCTCCTCCAGTTCAGATGTAAACCGTCCCACCGGAACAGGTCCCATCTTCCTTGGAGAACTGCCCAATTATCTATAAATCTGAAGCCCTCCCTCCTGCACCATACCTTCAGCCACATGTTGATCTGCACTATCTTACTATTTCTAAACCCACCTACACGTGGCACTGGTAGCAATCCTGAGATTGCTATCCTGGAGGTCCTGTCCTTTAACTTGGCACCTAGCTCCCTAAACTCACCTTTCAGGACCTCCTCACTCTTCCTACCCACGTCATTGGTCCCTACATGTTCCACGACATCTGGCTGCTCACCCTCCCTCTTGAGAATACTGAGAAGTCGATCCAAGATATCGTGGACCCTGGCACCAGGGAGGCAACAGACCATCCGGGATTCTCGATCTCTTCCACAGAACCTCCTATCTGTCCCCCTAACAATCGAATCCCCTATCACTACTGCTCTCTTTTTTTCCCTCCTTCCCTTCTGAGCTGAGGGTCCAGTCTCGGTGTCCGAGATGAAACCACTGCAACTTGTCCCTGGTAGGTCGTCCCAACGTATACTTATTGTTGATGGAAACAGCCACAGGGGTGTTCTGCTCTTCCTGTCTATTCCCCTTCCCTCTGCTGACAGTCACCCAATTACCTGTCTCCTGACTCCCAGGGGTGACCATCTCCCTGAAACTCCTGTCTATTTCTGTCCCTGCCTCCCGAATGATCTGAAGTTCATACAGCTCCAGCTCCAGTTTCCTAACACAGTTTGACAGGAGCTGCAGCTGGATGCACCTTTTGCAGGTGTAGTCATCAGGGACAACAGTGCTCGCCCTGACTTCACACATACTGCAAATGGAGCACTCAACTGCCCTATCTGCTGTCTCCATTACCTACTCCTAATCTAATTAGATTAATTAAAGGAGCTTACCGGGCCTTACCTCACCTGGAGTGAAGCTCGTACTCAGCCTCTGCTCGCTTTTTAAATTCCCCCGCTGATCTCAGAGGCCAACCTTCACGCGCTTGCGCAGTAGTACCTCGTTCAACCTCGCCTCTGCTTGTTCTCCCTGAAGGCTGATTGAGCCAAAGCCATCCCACTCTGCCTCAGTCCACTCTGACGATGGCCGCTACGACGTTACATGACAGTACAAAAACTAGACTGAACTACGTAAAAAAAAACACAGAAAAAAACTACACTTGACATGTTATTGTCAATGGATGATTAGTAAATATCATACCATCTATGACAATGGATTTATTGTCAAATTAGTACTGTTATTCTATGTTCTTTTATGTCACAATTTATTTTAAGAGGCATCTAATGTCACTCACATTACCTGATCAGAATTTAATATGAGAACTAACTCATTTGGAAACTTCAATTCTTTGACTACCTGCCAGGAGATCAATAACAAATTTGAAACCCACTGGGGAAATGTCAGTTAGTATAAATCTAATGGAATTAATGTAAATGTCTGCTCAAATGGCAAATGTCTGATGACTTTGTAAGCACATATTCTTATATAAGAAATCATTGTTTGCAAAGGAGCAAAGGAGAAGTAATTACATGCTTGTGAAAACTATCCAAAGCTCAGAGCATAATCAAAAGCAAACAAGAGAACCTGCAGATGCTGGAAATCTTGAACACACACACCCTCTGAGTGAAGAAGTTCCCCCTCAGTTCCCCTTAAACATTTCTCCTTTCACCTTTGACCTAAGACCACCAGTTCTAGTCTCACCCAAACTCAGTGGAAAAAGCCTGCTTGTGGTTACTCTACCTCTAGCCCTCATAATTATTTATATCTCTATTAAACCTCTCCTCATTAGCCTATGCTCCAGGTTTTAAAGTCCTAACCTATACTATAATTCCTTTAGATAAGTGACCAGAACTGCACACAATAGTCCAAATTAGGCTTCGCCATGTCTTTTAGAACTTCAGCATTGTGCTTTAAAAAAACATTTAGGAGACTTGGGCAATGCTGCCTCAACCAATATGCATTGCCCATTCATTCAACTTTGGAAAGTTTGATCAAGCATTTTTGTTGTTTATTATGGTCATATGTCAAAATATGTGAATTGCATAAGTCATGCGCTACCAAATGATATGTGTGCACCTTGCTTGAAGTAAAAGCTGAAGTTAGACTCGTATTCCCAGCTCTTTAGTTTTCCTTTTAATCAGTTTAATGTTTTGGAGTTGCAAGACATAACAGTAGTGAAAAGGATGGGATAAACAATTTTGTGATGGCGACCTACCTATTGAAGTGTTGAAGTTTAGTGAGTTGGAGTTTCAGTAAAAGCTATATACATATGTGTGTGTGTCTGTGTGTGTGTGTGTCTGTGTGTGTGTGTGTGTGTGTGTGTGTGTGTGTGTCTGTGTGTCTGTGTGTCTGTGTGTCTGTGTGTGTGTGTGTGTGTGTGTGTGTGTGTGTGTGTGTGTGTGTGTGTGTGTGTGTGTGTGTGTGTATAAATCACTTTGGAGCAGTACGTTTTCTTCTAGTAAACAAAAGCAGAAGATGGAAGAATTCATTGTTTCATAAACAGTGAGTACCGGTTGAAAATAATCATAAAAAGAGAGCAGAAACGACTAGCTACATTGGAAAGATAGTTATGATTACTCAACAGCTAACATGCTGATGTACACTGAGCTAATTGAGCCAAATTTTGAAGCAAATGAAATAGCCAAATGGAAGTGAGTACCAGTTTTGCTGACTACTGTGTTTAAAAGGATATAGTATTTTGCTTAGAAATATGACTGCTCCAACCAAACCAGATAAAATAAGCTTTGCTGATATTGTGAAATTGATAAAAAAAATCATTTTGAACCTAAACAATTGCTGATTGAAGAATACTTTAGGGTTTATAAGCAGAATTGAAAAGTAGGGGAGTCCATTTCAAAATCCACAGCTGAATTGAAGAGATTGAGTATTGTCAGTTCAATGATGGGCATAATGATGCACTGAGAAATCAATAATTTTGTGGAATCTTATAAGAAAACTTTCTAAAATGACTCCTCAATGAAGCATAGCTTATATTTAAAAGAGCAGTTGAAATTGCTGTATCAATGGAAACAGCAGACAGTCACAATTCAGTGATAATCAGGAAATAAAGTTAGTACAAACAAAATTGTAACACCTAATCAGAAACCAGTGTGCCTGAACAAATTGCGTGATCATTGTTTCAAGAGCTTACGTACAGCAGATCAATGCAGGTTTAAAGGGGAGATTTGCAAAGAATGCAACAACATAGCATACATATAATGAGTATGTCAGACAGACAAAAATAATGGATTGCACAGGGAAGAGAACAAGATTTAAAAAAAAGTCAAGTTGCAGTTTCAAAAAGAGCACTAATTTGCATGTGAATCTGCAGATGCTGGAAATAAATAAAAACACAAAATGCTGGCAGAACTCAGTAGGCCAGACAGCATCTATATGTCTGGCCTGCTGAGTTCTGCCAGCATTTCGTGAATTTACTAATTTGCATGTTATTGATGAAAAATCTGATAATGAGAATGACAAAGAAATGAGTAGAGTTGAGATTTACAATGTGAAAACTGAAAATAGGCAAGCAATATGGCTTATAACAGAAGTATATGGCAAAGTAATTAAAATAGAAGTGGACACTGGTTCAACTGTTTCAGTCATTTCACAAAATGAGCTTGAAAGGCATTTCAAAGATAATAAACTCAATCCTGCACATACCCAGTTAAGAACATAGAAGATAACTCCTGTGGGAATGACATTCATGACCATGAAATATAACAACCAACATGCCAAATTGGGCTTGCATGTGGTAAAAACTTAAGAGCTAGTATTGTGGGGATGTGAGTAGCTGAAACAACTATAACTTGATTGGAAATCCATCTACCACTTTCCTGCCACATCCTCTGCAAAGTGTTTACTGAAAACAAATTAAGAATGCCACAACTGTCTCCATGCTGCACACTATGAGCTGTCACTGAAGAGAAGGCAAAAAGATGTTGATGCCAACCGCTGTACCACTGGTTTGAAAGCATATTGGACCAAGGAAGGACCATGCTGCTCAGAGGAAGCATAAAATTGACAAAAGCAGTGGTCTGACTACAAAAGTGCTTGTAGGTAACATATCCGAGAAATCTTCTGATATTTTCATTAGCCAATTACTTGTGAAATGTGGCTTGGTTTTAAACTGGAAAAGAGTTAAAGGGGCTTCAGGAAAGTTGCAAGTATTTGGCTTTTGTGAGTATAAAGAATCAGAATCTACTTTGCATGCATTAAGGCTATTGCATAAGCTTCAAATAGGAGCCAAAAAGCTGCTTGTGAAGTAGATGCAAAGACCAAAGACCAGCTGGATGAATGGAAGGCCAACAAGGAAGGAATCAAATGAGAGACAAAACAGAGGGTTCATCAGACGATGATCTGGATGAGGAAACCTAGAGATGGGATCAGATTAATAAGGGATTAATGGAAGGATTATTAGGAAACTAACTGCACTTTCTCTAGTTCCCACGATCAAGATGCACAGACTAGAAGAAGAAAAATGAAGGAGAAGAAAGGTGTCTAGAGCTGTCAGAACGACTTCCTACAGTCTCAGAGACAACTCTTATAAAAAGAGGCCCTAGAACCTGAGATTGTTTTCACAGCCACAATTTTCACCTGCTAAGCAGAGTGACCTTCCTGGTCAGGGAAGATAATATTCCACAAAGGTAAGATATGTTCCACAGTGATTAAGTATATAGGCCTGACTAGAACAATTTAAAGTCTTCTATGCGGTGAATGTCTGGATAGTAGTTGTATTATTTCATATACAATGTATATCTTTGAAATGCATTTTTTATTGAGTTGATTATAGCTAAGCAGTGAGGAGTGTTACATATTTAATATTTCAGTAATATTTGAGTAATCTTGTAAATATATTGTTTGATCAAGCAAGCTTTTGTTGTTTATATAATTCATTGTGGTTATTTGTAGAAGTATGTGAATTACTTATCTCATGACGCTACCACGTGATACATGCATGACTCGCTTAACGTAAAAACTGAAGTTAGACCTGCATTCCCAGATCCTTTGGTTTCTTTTTAATTAGTTAATGCTTTGGCATTACAAATCATAATGCAGCATGTGATCATTTTACAGGACAGCTAGGAGACAATGACTTTGCTGGAGTTAAAGGCCAGAAAGGAAAATGTGTGAGACTAAGGGCATTAGCAAACCAATAAGCTTTTAAATCATTTTGTCACTTTCTTGGTTACCATTAGTGAGATTAATTCTTTCATTCCGGAAATGTTTAAATTACTAAAGTTAAATTTTTATAGTGGGATTTGAATTCTTCCCTTGGGTCATTTAATCAAGGCCTGCAAAATCCTGAACAACCGCAGTAGCTCCTCCTATTTAAGTTTCTCATATTTTACTAAAATATAGAATAAACCATTTGGCCCCCTTGTGAATGTGCTGTCTCTCAGGACAATCCCAACAACCCTTTACTTATTCCCCTGTAACCCATTCTGTCTCTCATGCCCATTAACTTCACTCCAATTCTCCTGTTGCCCACTGACACATAAGGTAATTTGCAGTAGCCATGGAAAAGTAATTGGTCATTGGACTGCCCCCTCAAAAAAAAGTTTATTAACATGAATTGATTGCAATTAACAGCAGAAAAGTCAGAAATTAGGCCAAAATCCAACTATTCTCATTCAAACTCCTATGTAATTATGCAGTGACGGTATGAGATGGAGCCCCACACTTCTCATTGATCTAATAGGTACAAAGGCAGAAGCTTCCAGTGCTCAAAAGTTTTCACATTCTCATGGGGCCGTGTGCATGGTAGCCAATTCATTTGTAAAACAGAGAGATGTAGCCAGCATTCCAGATGTGGGTCAAAGTCAATTCCATGTATGGTGTAACTCTCATCTTCTTTATTGTGAATTTTGAAAGCAAGTATACAGGTGCACAGCTCACATGAGAGGTTTATTACTTGTCAGTCTGCTGCGCATACACTGATGACCAATTACGGGCACTTTTGCACCACTCAAGACAGTCATCGATATCCATCCTTCAGTAGAGCACAGATTCAGCCTGAAACTGACATCATAAAGGCATTGCAGACAGAAAATCTTTGAAGATTTTCACACATAAATTACTTATGACATAAGCTAACCCCATATAATGGATGGTTGGTTGCTGAGAGACAAAATTGACAACAAAGGAATGGTTAAAAATTTTGTATTTTTCTGGCCTTTCAAAACTCCAGGATACCCAGCGCTACTCATTGCCAGTGAAAAAAGTTTGAATAGTAATTATTGCAGTAATGTTGAATGAGGCTTAATCAGGCACCATGCAAAAGCTTGAGTAAAACTAAGAAGTTGATGTTAAGTTTCAGATGGAGAGTGCTCAATGCTGCTGAAATGTATAGCAAAAGCAAAAAAATGCAGAAAATATATCAATAGAGAACCTCAAATCTAGAAAGGCCTGAGATACTTATTGCTGACTGTATTTAGAACCAGCCAATCAGACCACAACATCTAACCAATATCTATTTAGACACTGGAGGAGTACTTAAGCCCTGCAATTCTGAGGAGACTACAGCCTCAACTGCACACTGATGATAGCACCTCGACTGGAAGTGAACTACCTGCAAACACTACGCCAAGCTCGGCAATCAACCAAATGTCCAAATGCTTATTGCTAAGCTCAGCTTTCTAGCACAGTGTCATGAACTTTCCAAAGAGTCAGGGTTGTTGGTGGTAAAATCGAACATTTAACAATTAGTCTTTGCTTAGATTTTTGTTGTAAACAAGAACCAGTTCCCATTTCTTCATGTAAATTGCAAACAGCAATCAGTCTGAAAGGTGGAGGAAATGTTTTGCAAAGTAAAGTGACCAGGAAACTTGTCTGCATAAACCAAAGAATAGAGTTATATTACTTAGCACATCAAACATGGTTACAAGTTAGGGTATTTGTGTACTCAGAGGGTCAGCCCTCAGAGCATTAATTGTGGATGTTTATGATCTCTGTTGCCAGAAGCTTTTAAGACCATCTATGTTAATTACTTTATTTGAAAACTATCACATGCAGATGATGTTATCCAGTAGAAAATAGTATAAGCATCAGAAGTATAAGGGATTATTATGAATGACATGGAGAACGACAGAAAGATGGGGTTACAGAAAAAACTAAAATTCCTCTGCAGCTTGTTTGTGTGTTTTTTTCTAGATCTTTTGAATTGTACGTGTGTTTGCAAATCCTTTGTGCTTTGCAAATCTTTTGTATTTTAGAACTTCTTTATAAATTAGAACTCCTCTGTGAGTGTTAAATGTGTGTTAAGAACTAATTATCTAAATTTAAACATATATAATTAAAAATAAAATAAAATGTGCTTAAGCTACTTCGATAGCTAGAAGTATATCCTCCTTGGTAGGAATTGGGAACCCACAAATCAAGCAGTGGGTTTTGGCATCTAACCCTCATTACATAAACATGGCAGGGAGGTAAGCTAGTCCTTGAAGTGTAGCTGGATACAGAATCATCAGTTCAGATTGGCAAAAACATCTTTCACGATCTCCATCAGTACAGGAGCATCACAGGGATGTGGTGTACTTAGCCCTCTGCTCTTTACACCTGTGACTGTGAGGCTAAGTACAGCTCCAACACCACATACATGTTTGCTGAGGACACCACTGTTGTGAACTGTCTCAAAGTGGGTAATGAATCGGCATACAAGAGGGAGATTCAAAATTTGGCTGAGTGGTGTAATAACAACAACCTCTCTCTCCATGTCAAAAAGACCAAGGAACTGTTTGTAGACTTCAGGAGACGGAAACCAAAGGTCCATGAGCCAGTAATCATTGGAAGATCAGAGGTGAAGAGGGTCATTAACTTTAAAATCCAGGGTGTGCTGGACCTATCATATAAATATTAATGCAAAGAAAACACAACAGCACCTCTACTTCCTCAGGTGTCTGCAGAGGTTCGGCATGTCATTGAAAACCTTGAAAAACCTCTATAGATGTGTGGTGAAAAGTGTGCTGACTGGCTGCTTTACAACCTGGTATTGGAACGCAAATGCCTTTGAGCGGAAAATCCTAATAAAGGTAGTGGATTTGGCCCAGTACGTCAGGAGTAAGTCCATCCCAACCATTGAGCACATCTACATGAAAGATTGCCATAGAAAAGCATCATCCACCATCAAACATCCTCATCACCCAGGCCATGCTCATGCTACCATCAGATAGTAGGTAAATTTGGCTCAGGACTTGCACCACCAGGGTGTGAACAGCTACTACCCCTCAGCCATCAGGCTCTTGAACCAAAGGGGATAACTACACTCATTTAAGGACTCTGTTATATTGTTATTTCATGCCCATCATTTATTGCTATTTATTTATATCTGCATTTGCTCATTTTGTTTAGTTAAGAGTTCCTGATGTTTATAGATTACACTTACTGTTTCATAGATTTGCTAAGTATGCCTACAGGAAAAGAAACTCAGGGACATATGTGGTGACATGTATGTACTCTGATAATAACTTCTACTTTGAACTTTGAATAACCTCCCTATAGTGAGGGCACAATATCAAAATTGATATTGCTTAAATTCTTCTTGAATTTAAGGCTTTGCAGATTGGGAACACATCACAACAGCCAGTATACACTCTTAATATCATGATCCAAAAAACAAAATGCTGCAACTGTAAGTTTGAAACCAAGCACAAAATGGCTGAAAAACCTGCAGATAAGTCATCATTGAGCAGGAAGAAGCAAGAGCAAACATTTCAATTCTATTTCACTAGAACCAGGAAAGGTAAAGGTAAATAAAGCTTTAAATTTAGACAGAGGTTGAGGGGAGGGGTAGAGATATTGAAATGAGAGAAATGCAAAATGTCGAAGACCAAGTGAGGTTCAATGAGAAAGACATGATTAAATAAAGCAGCAAATGCTGGAACCACACAAC
Organism: Hypanus sabinus; assembly: GCF_030144855.1. NCBI lineage: Eukaryota > Metazoa > Chordata > Chondrichthyes > Myliobatiformes > Dasyatidae > Hypanus > Hypanus sabinus. The sequence continues at coordinate 39,121,081 of NC_082719.1, read as the reverse complement.
AACTCTGAAAAGAAAAACTGAAATAATGTTTCAGGCTGAAGACCAGATAAATGTTTCCAGCATTTGTTTACATTCCAGATTTACAGCATCCAACTTATTTTTTTAATTTTAAAATTTTAAAATTTGTGCTAGAATCATGTGAATGAGGCTGTCAAAGACATTTTTTTAATGTCATTGTGGCTTTGAGGAGGTGTATGTAGGAGGGCGTAAAAATACATGCAGCTGCCTACTGTTCAGAACATTTTATAGAAGCATGGGGAACAAAACCTCGTCTACTGACAAGGCAGATTGTATCCTTCTTGACTAATCATCAGTGCGGTAATTTCAGGTCAGCAGCCACCCTAGCAGCCATGATGTATTCTTTATTTCTGAAGAAATGTTCTGATGAAGGACATTCAAGTTTAACACTGTTTATCTGTCCACAGAAGAAAAAGATTTATTATCCCTGTCTTATATAATGTATAACCATATAACAATCACAGCATGGGAACAGGCCATCTCAGCCCTTCTAGTCCATGCCAAATGCTTACTCTCACCTAGTCCCACCTACCTGCACTCAGCCCATAACTCTCCATTCCTTTTCTGTCCATATACCTATCCAATTTTTTTTTAAATGACAATATCGAACCTGCCTCTACCACTTCTACTGGAAGCTCATTCCACACAGCTATCACTCTCTGAGTAAAGAAGAAACCCCTTGTGTTACCCCTAAACTTTTGCCCCTTAAATCTCAACTCATGTCCTCTTGTTTGAATATCCCCCTACTCTCAATGGAAAAAGACTATTCACATCAATATCTATCCTTCTCATAATTTTAAATACCTCTCTCAAGTCCCCCCCCCCCTCAACATTCTACACTCCAAAGAATAAAGACCTAACTTGTTCAACCTTTCCCTGTAACTTAGGTGCTGAAACCCAGGTAATATTCTAGTAAATCTCCTCCGTACTCTCTCTGTTTTGTTGACATTTTTCCTATAATTCAGTGACCAGAACTGTACACAATAATCCAAATTCATCCTTACCAATGCCTTGTACAATTTTAACATTATAATCCAACTCCTATACTCAATGCTCTGATTTATAACGACCAACATACTAAAAGCTTTCTTCCCTACCCTATCCACATGAGATTCCACCTTCAGGGTACTATGCACCATTATTCCTAGATCACTCTGTTCTACTGCATTCCTCAATACCCTACCATTTACCATGTATGTCCTATTTTGATTAGTCCTACCAAAGATAGCACCTCACACTTATCAGCATTAAACTACATCTGCCATCTTGCAGCCCACTCTTCTAACTGGCCTAAATATCTCTGCAAGCTTTGAAAACCTACTTCATTATCCACAACGTTACCTATCTTAGTATCATCTGCATACTTACTAATCCAATCTACCACCCTACCGTCCAGATCATTAATGGATATGACAAACAACATTGGACCCAGTACAGATCCCTGAGGCACACCACTAGTCACCGGCCTCCAACTTGACAAACAGTTATCCACCACTACTCTCTGGCATCTCCCATCCAGCCACTGTTGAATCCATTTTACTACTTCAATATTAATACCTAACAATTGAACCTTCCTAACTAACCTTCCATGTGGAACCTTGTCAAAGGCCTTGCTGAAGTCCATATAGACAACATCCACTGCTTTACCCTCATCAACTTTCCTCGTAACCTCTGCAAAAAAATTCAATAAGATTTATCAAATGTGACCTTCCACGCACAAATCCATGTTGACTGTTCCTAATCAGACCCTGTCTATCCAGATAATTATATATACCATTTCTAAGAATATTTTCTATAAATTTACCCACCACTGACGTCAAACTTACAGGCCGATAATTGCTCGGTTTACTCTTAGAACCGTTTTTAAACAATGGAACCACATGAGCAATACACCAATCCATCAGCACCATCCCTGTTTCTAATGACATTTGAAGTATTTCTGTCAGAGCCCCTTCTATTTCTACACTAACTTCCCTCAAGGTCCTAGGGAATATCCTGTCAGTACCTGGAGCCTTATCTACTTTTATATTCTTTAATCAGCATAGTTTCCATAACTACCCTACTTGTTTACCTTACCTTACACAATTCAATATCCTTCTCCTTAGTGAATACTAAAGAAAAGAAATTGTTCAAAATCTCCCTCATCTCTTTTGGCTCCAGGTATAGCTGTCCTCTATGATTCTCTAAGGGACCAATTTTATCCCACACTATTCTTTTGCTATTGATATAACTGTAGAAACTCTTTGAATTCATTTTTACCTTATTTGTCAAAGCAACCTCACAACTTCTTTTAGCTTTTCTAATTTCTTTCTTAAGATTCTTTTTACATTCTTTATATTCCTCGAGCACCTCATTTACTCCATGCTTCTAATATTTATTGTAGATCTCTCTCTTTTTCCAAACCAAGTTTCCAATATCCCTTGAAAACCATGGCTCTCTCAAATTTTTAACCTTTCCTTTCGACCTAACAGGAACATAAAGATTCTGTACCCTCAAAATTTCACCTTTAAATGACCTCCATTTCTCTATTACATCCTTCCCTTAAAACAAATTATCCTGATCCACTCCTTCTAAATCCTTTCACATTTCCTCAAAATTAGACTTTCTCCAATCAAAAATCTGAACCCTGGATCCAGACCTATCCTTCTCCATAATGATATTGAAACTAACGTCATTGTGATCACTGGATCCAAAGTGCTCCCCAACACATACCTCCGTCACCTGACCTATCTCATTCCCTAACAGGAGATCCAACACAGCCCCTTCTCTAGTTGGTACCTTTATGTACTGCTGCAAAAATCTATCCTGGACACATTTTACAAACTCTAATCCATCCAGCTCTTTTATTGAATGGGTTTCCCAGTCTATGTGTGGAAAATTAAAATCTCCCACAATCACAACATTGTGCTTACTACAAATACCTGCTACCTCTGTACAAATTTGCTCCTCCAATTCTCGCTCCACATTAGGTGGCCCATTATAGACCCCTGTAAGTGTTACTAGACCTTTCCCATTCCTCAATTCCACCCAAATAGTCTCCCTAAACGAGCTCTCTAATCTATCCTGCCAAAGCACCACTGTAATATTTTCTCTGACAAGCAATGCAACACCTCTCCCTCTTGTCCCTCCGATCCTATCACACCTCAAGCAATGAAATCCCGGAATATTTAGTTGCCAATCACACCCCTCCTGCAACCATGTTTCACTAATAGCTACAACATCATATTTCCAGGTATCAATCCATGCTCTAAGCTCATCCACCTTTCTTCCAATGCCCCTAGCATTAAAATAAATGTATTTAAGAAATTCTCCACCTCTTACTCTCTATTTATCCCTAAGGGTACAAATAACTTTACTATCTTCTTTTTCTTCCTTCTCCCCTACATCTTCTGTCTGAGAGCTCCCCTTCTCTATCACCTGCCTGTCCTCTCTCACACACTGTCTACAAGCTTTCTCTATTTGTGAACTAACTTCTTCTCTCCTAGTCTCTTCAATTTGATTCCCACCCCTCAATGTACAGTGGGTACTGCCACTGGGATACTCTCTAGTACCTGACTCTTCCCCTTCCCTCTCCTAATCGTGACACACCTGTCTGCCTCCCATGGACTTGGTGTGACCACCTGCCTGTCACTCCTCTCTATCAATACTTTACTCTCCTTGACCAGATGAAGGTCATTGAGCTACAGCTCCAATTCTCTAAACCGGTCCCTTAGGAGCTGCAGCTCCAGTTCTCTAAACCAGTCCCTTAGGAGCTGCAGCTCAGTGCACCTGGCGCAGATATGGACATCTGGGAGGCTGGGAGACTCCAGGACTTCCCACATCCAACACCGAGAACAACAAGCTGTCCTCAAACTCATAATTCCCCCTTTCCTCAAATAACAGGAAAATTGGAAACTAAACCTACCTTGCCACGCCCGTTTTTGCCTAAGCTTGTTTCCGCCAAAGCCCTTAAGGCTTCACTCTGCTCCCGGCTCACTCTGCCCGCAAATGATTCTGCCCACCGTTTAAGGCTGTGTTCCTTTTAAATCTTCCGTGCTTCACTGCCCAAAATCACATGCCTGCGCAGTCCCACCTCTCTTAACCCCGATGAGAAGAAAAAATCAAAATGGCTCCCGCACCACTCCCATTCTGATTCTCAGACTTCCTTCTCCAAATTAAACCCGAATCAGGATTTCTGTCCTTTTAAATCTTCCACACTTTACTGCCAGATGTCTGCACAGTCCTGCCTCTCTTAACCCCGATGAGAAGAAAACATCAAAATGTGAAATTTGTTGTTTTGCAGCAGCAGTACAATGTAAAGGCATAAAGTTATTATAAGCAGCAAAATAAATAAATAGTGCAAATAAGTGTACTAATGAGGTAATGTTCATGGATTTATGAACCAGGCACTTCATGGTGGAGGGGAAGAAGCTGTTCCTAAATCACTGAGTGTGGGTCTTCGGGCTCCAGTATTTCCTCCCTCATGGTAGTAACAAGAAGACTGCATGTCCTGAGTAAGAGGGTCCTTTATGATGGATGCCACAATCTTGAGGCATTGCCACTTGAAGATTTACTGAACAGTGGGAAAGTTTGTCACTGTGTGGAGCCGGCTTTATTTATAACATCCTGCAGCCTCTTGCAATCCAATATATTGAAGCTGACTTGCTGAATGTTTTTCAGAATTTCCAGTTTTATTTCAGATTTCCAAGTGTTCACCATTTCTGTTTCCATATACTGCAAACATTTTCTAATTCTAATGGAAGTTCTTTGATCTTGAAATCTTCATCCAAAGTTAATATTATGATGCAGATGGGTTGGCTCTAATTCTTGTATTGTTTAGAATCATTGAAGGAGTGGATTCAAGCAAGTGAAAAAAAGGAACAGTAGAAGTAACTCCCATATTCTCATGAATGTAGAAGGAACATTCCTATCATTCATTATATGAAGATAAATGTGTACAAAACAGAAAGCTGCCAAGGGCCTTGTGTGATGTAGGAATGCAACAAATTTAAAGCTTCAGACTATGTAAATTGAATTGAATTGAATTGAATTGAATTGAATTGACTTTATTGCTTACATCCTTTATATGCATGAGGAGTAAAAATCTTTACATCTAACTGTGAAATGTGAAATTGATAGTAATTTATAATAAATAGTATGTACAACAGGATAGTCAATATAACATAGAAATACAATTGTGTCAGTATGAATTAATCAGTCTGATGGCCTAGTGGAAGAAGTTGTCCCAGAGCCTGTCGGGACTGGCGTTTATGCTGCGGTACCGTTTCCCAGATGTTAGCTGCTGTAACAGTTTGTGGTTGGGGTGACTCAGGTCCCCAATGATCCTTCGGTCCTTTTTACACACCTGTCTTTGTGAATGTCCTGAATGGTGTGAAGCTCACATCTACAGATGCACTGGGCTCTCTGCACCACTCTCTGCAGAGTCTTGTGATTGAGGGAAGTACAGTTCCCATGCCAGTGTAACACCTGGGGAAAGGTTTCACTGCTAAAATAATGGTCTTTCTGCAGAACTAGTGTTTGGGTTATGGTTAGAGATAATGGGTGATTTGGAATGTGAGCCGCCCATTGAGGGGAGTGTGGTTTTCGTGTTGTGTATCTGACACCGGTGTGAGCTAGGTCTTCTGTTCGGTGGGTGATGATCAGAGAAGACGCTGGAGAGAAGGGGTCATAGGACTTGACCCAGAGCAGGGCCATGTTTCAACTAAACTCCGGGAGTTCAAAGGAGGATTGGCCAAGGGAAACAATGCGCTCCAACATTTGCAAATTAGACTGTTTCATTAAAGTTAACCCTTCTCTTTTTTTGCTTTGTCTTTACAAGCCCTTTAGTCAAATTAAGAATTATAAAGTTATATTGTTTAGTTGTACGTTGTGTACTGTCTGTTATTTTGTGGTACTTATTTGTAACACGGGGGGGCTGGTGGCGTAGCCTACCTATGATTTCAGCCTGAAGTACCGGTCGGGAAGTAGGAACATTGATGCTGATGCTTTGTCCCAACGTGTGCATGAAGAGCTAAACCAAGGCGAAGAGTGGGAGAGCGTTCCTGCCCCAGAGGTGAAAGCTATGTGCCAGTTTGCCATCATGGTGAAGGCAGAGGGAAGTCAAGGGCAGGAGTGACTGCTAGATCAATTGGGAGCTTCTAATGACGCCATTCCACAAGGATACTGTAACCTGACTGTTCTGAACGCAAACCAGTTGCCGGAACTGAGTTCTGGGGAAGCAGCAGCTGCTCAGAGAGATGACCCGGGCTTCGATACCATTTGCTCAGCAGTTGAAAAGGGAGACGTGGCCCGTGCAGACGAAACATGCTGTGGTGCCTCTGTTGTTGACAGCATAACCCAGATTAGAGTTGAGGAACCAGATCCCAAATGGGATCACCTTGCCTCTGGACTGGCCTCAGTGTTCCCAGCTAGTTCCGCCTGAGAAGTATCGGAGGATTGTGTTGAAGTCACTTCGTGATGATTCTGGCTGTTTGAGGGTTGAAAAGACCTATGGATTGCTCAAAGATCAGTTCTACTGGCCCCAAATGAAGCTGGAGTTCTAAGAATACTGCAAGTCATGCATTCAATGCATAAGAAGAAAGACACTGCCTATGAGGACCATTTCGTTGTTCCACTTGCAGAGTGCAGGGCCCCTTGATCTGGTGTGCATGGATTTCCTGTCAGTAGAGCCAGATACCAATAACATGGCAAATGTCTTAGTCATCGCGGATCACTACACCTGATACGTGCAAGTTTTCCCTTCAGAGAGCGCCCACAGAGGCCAAAGTGTTATGGGAGAAGTATTTCACTTATTATGGCCTCCCCAGGTGGATGCATAATGATCAGGGACAGGACTTCAAGAGTAGGCTCATACATGAGTTAGTGAACATGCTTGGAATTGAGAAGTTGAGGACTAAGCCTTATCACCTGCAGGGTGATCCCCAGCCCGAGCGGTTTAATCAGACTTTGTTAGACATGCTCTGAACCTTGGAAATCAGCAAGAAAAACAAGTGGAGTCGACATATTGGACATCTGGTCCACTGCTTCAGCTGTACCCAAAATGAAGCTAGCAGGTACTTGCCTTATTATCTGATGTTTGGGCGCAAGGCAAGGTTGCCCATCGACCTTTGTTTTGGGACTGGTGAGGAAGACCTACCACCGAAGACTTATCTGAAGTACGTGTCTGATATGAGGAGAGAGCAGAACAGGGCTTATGAATTAGCGGAAGTTGTGACTGCCAAGCAGAATCAAGGAAATAAGAGGCAGTATGATCAAAAGTTTAGGTTCTCCCAACTCATGCCAGGAGACCGAGTCCTCATAAGGAATTTGGGGCTACCTGGGAAGCATAAGTTGGCTGACATTGGGCGGCTACACCCTATGTGGTGGAGAGTCAGATGCTAAACGTATCAGTTTTCTGGATGAAACCAGAGGATGGGTAGGTGCCTGTCAAGATTCTCCATCGGAACTACCTTTTGTGTCTGGGACAAGAGGTGCGGGTTGACCCAGAACCTGACCTGGAGCGTACACCTAGTAAGAGAACTCTGCGGTGATGCAGGGTGACTGAAGGACCAACATCACAAGAGATTAAACCAGCCCCCGCCCCCTGAATGGGATACTGACTTGGAGAGTGAGGAAATGGGTATGTAGTATATGCTGCATTTTGCTAACTCCCCATTGACTAAGGAAGAGATTCCCAACGCTTCTCATGCTGAGTCAGGTGAAATGAGGGAACTATCTGTGGACAGACTAGAATTCAAAGGGAACATGAAGGGGATGAAGCGAGGCTCAGCCGAGTGGCAGAGAGGTCCGAGTTGCAAGAGGGCACGAGTGATAGACCAGGAGAAGCCTCACCATGTAGACCAGAAGTACTTAAGGGGTTTTGTCTGAACCTGAAGTAGATGACGGGGTAAAGAGGTCTCAAAGAATCAGGAAACCCCCAGATAGGCTGGCCTATGTAGCACCGGGGGAACAGAATGTGGAACCTATAACCTTAGTGAACTACGTCACTGCCATTTACACCTGGGTTGGACTATGTGCTTTGTGTGAAGGGTTGGCAAATTATCTCAATGTCATGAGGACATGACTAATTTTAGTGGGGGGAGAGTGGAACACTCTGGAAAAGATTTCACTGCTAATGTAATGGTCTTTCTGTAGAAGCAGTGTTTGGGTTATGATTAGAGATAACGGGTAATTTGGAATGTGAGCTGCCCAGTGAGGGGAGTGTGGTTTTCATGCTGTGAGCTTGACACTGGTGTGAGCTGGGCCTTTGTTCAGCAGGAGATGAAGGGAGATGATGCCAGAGAGAAGAAGTCATAAGACTCGACCTGGAGTGGGGACATGATTCAACGAAGCCTGGGGAGATCGAAGGTGGATCAGTGAAGGGGAATCCGTGAGCTCCAGCTTGTGCACATCAGATTGCTTCATTAAGATGGGCCCTTTTCTGTTTTTTTGCTTTTTCTTTACTAACCCTTTAGTCAAATTAAGAATTATAAAACTCAGTCGTTTAATTGTATGTGGTGTACTGTCTGTCATTTCATGGTACTTATTTGTAACAGGGTAACACATCACACATCATTTACACAAACAGAGGGTTTTGGGGTGGGCTTGCATCTCAATCTCACATGTTTGGAAGAGCCAGAGATTGCTTTCCCTAAGCCTATGCAGACGATGAAACCAGAGTGTTTCACCAGGCAGTAGTGCAGCCAGTCAGGATGCTCTCAGTTGTACTCCTATAGAAAGTTCTTAGGATTTGGGGGCCCAACCCAAACTTCTTCAACCATCTGAGGTGAAAGAGGTGCTGTTGTGCCTTTTTCACCACACAGTCAGTATGTACAGACCACGTGAGATCGTCAGTGATGTTTATGTCGAGGAACTTAAAGCTGGTCACCTTCTCAGCTCCATTGACGTCAATAGGGGCTAGACTGTCTCCATTTCTCCTGCAGTCCACAACCAGCTTTTTTGTTTTTGCAACATTAAGGGAGAATTTGTTTTCTTGATACCACTGTGTCAGTGTGATGAATTCTTCTCTGTAGGCTGCCTCATTATTATTTGAGATTAGGCCAATCAGTGTAGTGTTGTTTAATTAGCAGATTGGAGCTGTGGGTGGCAACACAGTCATGAGGATTCAGAGAGTAAAGGAGGGGCTTAGTTCACAACCCTGAGAGTTGACGATAATTGTGGCTGATATAGAATAATCTGTTGTCCATATGTTTATGATCTGAGGGGATGAACAAACAAAAGATTTGCAGGACCGTAAAAATAGTTGTAGTAGCTTACACCAGAGTAGAGTCATAGAATAAAAGAGCAGGAAAACAAGACCTTCGACTCAACTTATCCATGCTAGTTGCGATGCCCATCTATGTTATTACCATATGCCATGTTTTTTTTTTCCTTTATACTGCACCAACCACTACCACTGGGCCATAAACGTGGTTAAGTGCTTTGCTCAAGGACACTGCCTCAGCTGAGGCTCAAACTAACAACCAGATCACTAGCCCAAAGCCTTAACCACTTGGCCATGCGTCATATGTTTGGCCCATATCCCTCTAAAGCTTTCCTACACTTCCACCTATCCAAATGTCTTACAAAATATTTTTATTGTACCTGCCTCAAATATTTCATCTGGCAGCTTATTGCATATATTCAACACTCTCAGTATTGAAAAGTTGTCTCTCAGGTCCCTTTTAAATCTTTTCCACTCTCACGTGTGATCTATGGCCCTGTGAAAAATACTTCGAGTTCATCCTATGCTCTTCATGTACTTAGATACCTCAGCTCCAAAGAATAAGTCCTATCCTGCCTTTCCTCTCTCTTGCACCCAAGCCCTTTAATTCCTGACTTCATTCTCATAAATCTTCTTAGTATTCATCAGATAAATGACCCATAGGGTAAAATAAACTGTGTATAATACGCTAGGTGTAGCCTTACCGATGTCTTGTACAACTGCAACGTAAAATCATACTCAGTGCCCTGACTGATAAAGCTCATGGGGTGTCACAATATTACAACTATTCCAGCTTGGGGTGTCAGAATTTGGAATTCAATCCCGGCATACTCTGTAAAGATTCCAGAAATGAAAGGGTTACCATATGACGAACGTCTGGCAGCTCTTGGGTTGTATTCCCTGGAGTTCAGGAGAATGAGAGGGAATCTTATAGAAACATTCCGAACGTTAAAAGGTCTGAACAGATTAGATATGGCAAAGTTATTTCCCATGGTAGGGGAGTCTAGGACAACAGGGTGCGACGTCAGGATTGAAGGATGTTCATTTAGAGTAGAGATACGGAGAAATTACTTTAGTCAGAGGTGGGTGGTAAATCTGTGGAACTTGTTGCCACAAGCGGCTGTGGAGGCCATGTCATTGGGTGCATTTAAGGCAGAGATAGGTAGGTTCTTGATTAGCTAGGGCATCAAAAGGTATAGGGAGAAGGCAGGGGAGTGGGGATGACTGGAAGAATTGGAACAGCCATGGTTGAAATGTGGAGCAGACTCAATGGGCCAAATGGCCTACTTCTGCTCCTATATCTTATGGTCTGACAGTCAGTACATCCTCCCAAAGGAAGGTGTGGGTGCTCCAGTTTCCTCACACAGTACAAAAATGTACCTGTTAATAGATAAATTGGTCATTGTATATTGTCCTCTGTTTAGGCTAGGGTTAATTGGTTGTTGTCAGGAGTTGTTTGGTGGCATGGCCAGAAAGGCTAGAAGGGCCTATTCTGCACGATATTAGTAAAACAAAAAAATGTGCCAGCTGTCTTCTTCACTGCCCTGTCTGTATTTTCTGGGAACATAATACTACCGAGTTCAAAGTTCTAAGTTCAAAGTGCATTTATAATCAAAGTATTATCAATGGCCTTGAGATTCATCTCCTTACAGGCAGCCATGAAACAAAGAACTCCAATAGAACCCATTAAAAACAAAAGAAGATCATTGAACACCCAGCGTGCAGAGAGAGTTGCTAGATAAAACAAATGGAACATGCACTGCATAATGCCAAGCATAAGTTTTCAAGATTACTCTTCTGCTCTAGCTTAGATGAATTGTAATGTCAGGAGGAGTTTGGTGTTTCCTCCAATGAGAATGATGGAAAGGGCCCTTGAAATCCCACTTCAGACAAAATGTGTAAGGAATAAAGAAGCAATTGATTAATCTGCAGTCAGACAAATAAGACAAGAAATGCTGGCTGTGTATCAATTACCAATTAAAATTTGGTAAACTGAATAAAATCTTCCTTTGCCACCAACCAACACCCTTTCTTCCCCCATCATCTCATCCATCTGTCACCTCTCATTTATATCTAAATGCTGGTTTCATGATACAGAATTCTTACATCAATTATCTTAGTCCATTAAGTTACAAATACACATTCACTTCAACACTGTGGCCAAATAAGTTTTTACTTTACAGAACAAAATTTTAAAATAATTACATCAATTTTGTATATTACACGATACATATTTTGTGCCAGTTATTTTTATTCTGTGGAGCTTCCAAGCTCTAATGATTGAGAGGAGTTTGTTATGTTTGTGGTACTGGGAAGCCAGGCTGCAGTGAAAAACACATGAGAGCTGCAGAGGTGAGGAACAAATTCGCTACGCTTTGGATATAGACATGAAGTATAGACTTTTTTGAAGTATAGTTTTTTTATATTTGTTTTTTTCACACTATCTTTTTGTTTGTTTTGTTTGGGAGGGGGATGGGGGGTGACGTGCCTCTTCTTCTTTTTTGTACAGGGAGGAAGGATTTGGGGGTTGATGATTGTGCTGCCTTTCTTACCCTTCCTGCTTTCATGGCTACCTGGAAAAGAATTTCTGAGTAGTATACTTTGATAATAAATGAACTTTTTTGCATTAGGGGGTTGAAGCAGGTCAAGTCAGGTACAAAACTATCTTTTCCTCAGTGTAGTGGTTGGAGCCATTTTGGTGGTGCAATAAGATGGGCTGTGTATGTGAACAAGAAAGTGCAACAGCACTGGCCGAGGAATCCACTTTCCACTGAAGACTTGAGAGTTTGTTTCAATGTTTGTCGAATCATTCAGCAAGGCCATTGGTGGCTGGGTGATATGGTGCTGGCTTTATGTGCTCAGTACTGTTTGCTTCTATAAATGCCTTGAACTCTTCAGATAGGAGTCACTTACAAGCTTTTGAGGAAGCCCAAAGCAGCGTAGCTCCTCAATGCATTTCAGATGTAGTGCTCTTCATGATGGTAACCTCCGGCTATTTGCTGTGTGCATCCACTATGACCAAGAACATGTGGCCTTCTATCGGTTCAATAAAATGTATGTGAATCCTTTGCTATGGTTCTTCAGGCCATTCCCATGGATGCAATGTAGCAAGTTGAGGTACATTTCTCACTTGTTGAAAACATGGGCATGCTTTGGCCTTTTCTTCAATGGTTACATCTGATCCTGGCCAGCAGAAGTAGTGATATTCGATTTCTTTCACACATGCTGCACCACAGTGTCCTGCAAGTGGCTCGTTAAGCACTTACTTTCTTAAAGGTAGAGGAATGTCAACACTGTAGTCCCATCCTGCTTGGACTGTGAACTCCTTCCATCGAGGTCTGGTAAGATTTCAATTCTATGTTGAGCTCTCAACTTTCCACTCATGAGTTACCATGTGTTCCACTTTATATAGAACAGCATCAGTACATGTGTGATTCTGGATTTGTGCTGCAGTTATCACAGCTGTAGTAAAAGATCTCTTTCAGAGAAGGGTCAGAGAAGTCTACATAGTCCATCAGGACTTGAATGGTGCTCAGACCTCCTGTACTTTATAGTACTGACGTGCAGGTAGTAACACAGCCCAACACTGCGTTTGACTAGCAGCCAGGGAAGGAATCACAAACATGAGAAAATCTGCAGATGCTCTAAATCCAAGGCAACTCACACAAAATGCTGGAGGAACTCAAGACCAGGCAGCATCAATGGAAAAGAGTAAACAGTTGACGTTTCAGTCTGAGCTCCTTCGTCAGGACTGGCCAAGCAAGGAATGCCAGTAAATTGACATCAAATGGCAACGGTCTATCGGTAGTGGAAATTGGTGACCAAAGAATAATTAACGTAATTTCTTAACTCTAAAGGCAGCTGTGTGTGCTTCCCACTCAATCTGGGCAGAATGGCTTTCTGCTTTGCTTAATGTTATTGATGGAAAAGTGATTGGACGCTCTTCACCCAATGGCACGATTTGTGCCCCCACGCAATAGGATGATGCATTGCAGACTAACTCTTTTGGCTATGCTAAGTTGAAGTGTGTGACTGCATCAGACTGTGACAAATCTGTTTTGGCCTTTTTAAATGCCTCTTCACAGTGATCCTTTCACTGCAGATGTGTTCATTTGTTTAAAATCTCAAGAAGTGTTTTCAATTTGCTAGCAAGGCTAGGAACAAACTTTGTGTAGTAAGTTAGTAGTCCTAAGAAAGATCTTAATTGACTTACATGCTGTGGTAATGGAGCCTTCACTGTTGCCTTCACTTTCGATGGTGTTTTGTGAAGCCCCGAGTTGTTCATCACATGGCCCAAATATTCAGTTGAAGGTAGAAAGATCTCACTCTTGTCCTTGAGGACCCTTAGCCCATAGTCCTTTGGTCTTTGTAGTGTACCATCCAAGTTTTGTAGGTGCTCATGCTTATTTTTCCCAGTAATGAGTAAATCATCCAAATAGTATTGCTCCCCTGTCAGCACATTCAGGTCCATTGTGGGCTGAAAAAATGCAGGAGCCAAGGAGATGCCAAATAGAAGCTTTCTGTATTTGAACAATCCTTTCTAAGTCACAATGGCCGACAATCCCTGTATCTCTGGTTCAATATGCATCTGCAAATATGCTTGACACAAGTCAAACTTGCTTAATGCCAGTCCTCCAGCCAATCCTGCAAAAGGGTCATGCCAAAGGAGGAAAGGGTATTGTTCAGCCATGAGAACCAGGTGAATGGTTACTTTGAAGTCTCCACAAAGCCTTAAAGATACAATTCTTTTTCGGACAGGAACCACTGGAGTTGCCCATTTACTTACACACACTTGTTTTAATACCTTACTCTGGATCAATCTTTCCTTTCAGCTTCTACCTTTGGCTTGAGGGTGAATGGAACAGAGTTTGCCCTCAGGCATTTGAGTGTTGTGTCAGGCTTAACAGTGATTCATTTCATACTGCCCAGTTCTCTGTTGTAACTTTCAGTAGGTTTCTTCAATAGCTCTTGTAGACCATTGCTCCCACCAATCATGTGCCCTTCATGGCAGTTGAGTTTGAGCTGATCCAATCACAAGCAGCCCAGGAGGGTTGGATAACTACCTGTAACAATGTACAGTGTAAGTTTCTTTCTCTGTTTGTTAAATCTCCACTGTAACATGAACTACTCCCCTCACTGGAACAACCTCACTAGTCTAAATTTTTCAAAATCAACCTGATCCCTTCTGGGGTGAGATTCTGCAATTTTTCCTTGTAAACTGTCTCTGCTACCAGCGATAATGCAGCACCTGTGTCCACCTCCATCCTCACTGTTGCCCCTTCCAACCTTAGGTTCATCTAATAGCCGTCTCTCTCTGTCCTGAAACAGATAACATATGTAAAACTTCTTCAACCACGAAGTGAAAATCACTCAGTCCATCCTCAGTATGCTCCATCTTGTTCACACACAAAATATAGATGCTGCCTGTGTTCCACCAGCATTTTGTGTGTGTTGTTTGAATTTCCAGCGTCTGCAGATTTCCTTGTGTTTGATCTTGTTCAAATGTTGCTTTTTGCTTTTCCAAAAGTAATTTTTCGTTATTACAGTGTTTTGGTTGACAGTGTCTTTTTTATTTTTACGGGCACATTTAGTATGTCCCTTTTTGAAACAGCTTCAGCTATTTAAATTCTTATATCAACATTCTTTTGCTGACTGCTCAGTTTTGCTCAATAGTAATATTTGCTGCCAGTATGTGTCTTATTCTTAAAATCAGCAGAAACGTTATGAAATTGGGAAGATGTCTTTAATAGCTGTGTTTCTTTAGCTGCCATCTCCATATGTGTACTAATCTCACTTACCTTCTCTAATGTTAGTCTATCTTCTGTAGGCAAGTATTTCTGAATTGCTTCACTATGCACACCACATACAAGTCCATCACATAATGTGTCATTTGGCAACTGCCCAAAATCACAGTGTTCAGACAATTGCTTTAGCATTGTCATAAACTGTGAAACAGACTTAACTTCCTCTTGATTCATTTTGTAAAATCTAGTCCTCTCAACAATATTCAAAAGTTTTGATGAATAATGGCCTTTTAAGACTTCAGCTCTGTCCTCAAGGCTTAATGTCAGGCTTAGCATGTGGCAATAGACTGCATAATAAATTAAACATTTTTACACCCATCACAGTCAGAAAATTGGAACACACATGTAACACATCTAAAATTTGAATTGCTAGTACAAAATATTAAAATCTTTCAGAACATAAACTCCATTCCTCTGTTGTTTTGTCATATGGCCCCACACTTCCAAACAGCGTTGCCATTTTCAAACACAAACGCAAACACAAGAAAAGTTAACTAGTCCTATCCCTCTCTTCCTCTCTCTTATTTGTTTTATTTATCTGTCCCATTCTCATTCCCTATCCTCAGATTCTTCACTCACCACACTTCCTGTGGCCATTTTCTTTTCACTCACTCACATCACACAACAGTACACCACCAGCACTGCACTTTTCTTGCTGAAGGGAACAAAACAATCAATATCATGTAACTACTTGACTCCTCATCACCAGTTGGTATATTTGTGGTATTGGGAAGCCAGGTGGCTGTGAATAACACACATGAGAGACAGAGAGGACAGGAACAAATGTACTGTGGTTTATTTTGATTGTAATTCATCTACCCAAAATGCTTTCTAACATTACATTCACTATGCAACACACGAGGAAGCTTAATTGCAACCTGCAAGGGTCAAGATATATATGAATACATAGTAAAGTTGGAAAGATATCTTGATGCCTTTGGAAAATTAGTTCTTTTAAGGTTTTCTGAGAAGTTAGTTCCAGAGCTATCCATTTCTTGTTATCATTTTTTGCATTGCCAAATAGATCTAGACCTATGAAACATCTTTGGGTGCATACCTTTGATCAAATGTGGTTCTCTTAACATCCTTTACATCCTTTATCAACCCTTGAAGATCACTCTTTTAAGATTCAGGTTACAGGAAATTAGATCAAGACAAGCCTGAGGCTTTGTGATAAAGACAACTGGAAAACACTAAAAGCAGCTTATTTTACTCATCTCATCAAATCTGTTTATACTAAGCAGTCAGAATTCTGTGATATTTTGAAAGTCATGAATTCAAAATTAAGTCTACATTGAATAGTGGAAGTGAGTAATTTGCAATCTCCAACTCTACGATGATATGCAAGTCATTACTGCAGTCTATCTGATCAACAGATTTCAAATATGAATACTTATTATCATCATCCTGCTGTCTTCCTTCAACATTTTTACACATTTATTCTGAGGAGATTAGTGTCTCTAGTATAAAAGTCTCTGTAAATAAGTGGAGTTGTACTCTTTTTATCTGCTAAAGAATCCAGCAATTCATTTTATTAATTCTCTTGCTTTTGTTTCAAGGTGAGCAAACTCAAGATAGGATTTGCCACCTCACTGATAAAGATAAATACTTATGCTCTCTGCTTGACAATGTAATACTTGGTAGGGTGCAAACCACACAGAACATTTGAACATAAAATACATTCTTAACTTGCAAGCATACTTTTAATAATAATTTTAATAGAATATGCAGGATTCATTGTTGAACTGTTTTGTCGAAAAAAATGCAGGATTTGAAAGCCAAAGCAAAATAGAAATATATCAGAACTAATGCACAAAAGTACATGCTGAGATAACAGCAAGGTAACTGTGACTCCATATTCACATAGTACAGAATAGTTTCAATGCAAGACCTTACTGCAATGCAAAGCAACATAAATGTATCTATACCTTATGGCTGAAATATTAAACCATGGCATTCTACAATTTAGAAGAGGAGCACAGGGTATTGTATCTTGACTGTGTAATTGGTTAAGGAATAGGGGGCAGAGTGTAATTGTGAACAGATGATATTCTGACTGGTGACAAGTATTCAGTAGGGTCTCCCAGGAGTCAGTTTGAGAGCAATCGTTTTACTTGTAGTATGAAAATGATCTGGGATTTTATATATGGAGATTTTAGAAGTTTGAAATTAAAACAGATTTCGGCAATAAAATGTATAGTGTATAGCAGTGCAACATACTCAGAAGAATGTTGACAACCGATTGAAATAAAGAGGTCTAGGTCTGGCACACAGGAGGCACAAGAGACTGCTGATGCTGTAATCTAGAGCACAAAAATAAATTGTGGAAGGAAATCAGTTGTTTGAGAAGCATCTGTGAGGAGTTACAGGGAGTGAATTATCAACATTTTAGATTGAAACACCGCAATGTCAACTTGAAACATTTACAATTCCCACCTCCAACCATACCTACCAAAGATGAATGGCATGTGCAGATTAATGGCATAAATGTGAACTAAGACTTTGAGGGAGAAATGATAGGGAGAGAAAAGATAATCTAACTGCTATTACTTTGTGAAAGTGCTAAAAAGTAATGAAAAAGTTTAAAGGTAGCAGGTTAAATTTTATAGGCAGTTATAAGAAAACATGAAATTATTTATACTTGTAAACACAAACATTTAATATACTCAAAACAAGCAAGTAATTGCAACATTTGCTGTTTAGGCATTCTCTGAAATAATCTGTGTAGTTATTAATATAGAATCAGAGACAGGAATCATTACAGCACAGAAGCAGGCCCTTCGGCCCATCTAGTCCATGTTGAACTGCTATTCTGCCTCATCCTCCATACCCCTTCCATCTATGCAGTTATCCAAATTTTCTTAAATGTTGAAATTAAACCCACAACCACTACTTCTGCTAGCAGCTTGTTCCACACTCTCACCACCATCCGAGTGAAGAAATTTCCCCTCACGTTCCCCTTAAACATTTCACATTTCACCCTTAATTTCATCTTTGATTCTAGACTCGACCAACCTCAGTGGAAAAAGTCTGATTATATTTACTCTATCTATACTCCACATCATTTTGTATACCTCTATCAAATCTCTCCTCATTCTCCTATGTTCTGGAGAATAACGTCCTAGACTATTCCACCTTTCTCCATAATCAAGTCCTTGAGTCCAGGGAACATTGTAAATTTTCTCTGTACTCTTAGTTTTATTGATATCTTTTCTATAGGTAGGTGACTAGAACTGGAGTCAATATTCCAAATTAGGCCTCACTGATGTCTTATACAACTTCAACATAACATCCCAACTCCTGTACTCAATACCTTCATCACTTTCCACTATGCCCCAATCTTGACATCATCCACAAATATGCTGATGATATGTTACATTATCATCTTAATTGTTGATATAGATGACAATCAAGAATGACCCAGCAGCAATTCCTGTGGTATGCCACTAGTCAAAGGCCTCCAGTCAGAGATGCAACCCTCTATTAGCACTCCAGCTTCTCCTATGAAGTCAATGTCTAATCTATTTTACTATCTCCTTTTGAATGCCAAGCAACTGAATCTCCTTGATCAACCTCCCTTGTAGGAGCTTGTCAAAAATCTTGCTAAAGTGCATGTAGACAACATTCTTGCCTTGCCTTCATCAACTTTCCTGATAATTTCCTCTAAAAACTCTATAAAATTTGTTAGACATGATCTCCCATACACAAAGTCAGGTTGACTGCCCCTCATCAGTCTCTCTATCCAAATACGTATATATTTTGTTCCTTAGGATACCTTCCAATAAGCTATTTACTATTGATATCAGGCTCTAATTTCTTGGCTTGATCTGAGAGACTTCCTTAAATAATAGCACAACATTAGCTATCCTCCAAACCTTCAGCCCCTCACCAGCGTCTAAGGACATTTTAAATATCTCTGCTAAGGCCCCTGTAAATTTCTATACTAGCCTCCCACAAGGTCTGAGAGAACAAGCAGTTAAACTTTGGGGATTTATCCACCCTAATTTAACTCAAGGCAGCAAACAACACCTCCTCCTCCATAAAATGTATACATTTTTGTATTTTGCCACAATACTATACACCCTGTGCCCAACTCCCATTTAAGCTCTGCCCCATTTCTTTCAGCTCCAAGCCACTCTGATCTTCCTGAAAACCAATTTGTCCCTTGCTTTTCTTTTTGCTTTTAATATATCTATAGAAGCCCTTAGGATTCTCCTTCACATTGTCTGCTACAGCAACATCATGCTTTCTTTTAACCCTTCTTATTTTGTTCTTTCGTATTCCCTTGCATTTCTTATATTCCTCAAGTACCTCATTCGTTCCTTCCTGGCTAAAGCTGCGATGCACCTCCTTCTTCTTAAACATGGCCTCAATATATCTTTAAAACCAAGGTTTCCTGAGCCTGTTATCCTTGTCTTTTATTCTACAAGCTGTACTCTCAAAATTTCACCTTCGAAGACATCCCATTTACCAAGTACACCTTGGCCTGTAAACTACTTGTCCCAATTCACACTTGTCAGATCCTTTCTGACATTACTAAAATTGGCCTTTCTCTAATCTTGAATCTCAATGTGAGGGCAAGATCTACCCCTTTCTATAATTATCTTAAAACTAATATCAATAAGACCACTTGATGCAAAGTATTCCACTAAAAGAACTTCTGTCATCTGCCCCGTCTCATTACCTAATAGGAGATCTAGTGTCATACTCTGTCTAGTTGGGACCTCTGGTATTAATGGAACTTCCCTGAACAGATTTGACAGACTCTATCCTGTCTAGCCCTTTTACAGTATGGGAGTTCCAATTAATATGCGGAAAGTTAAAATAAACTCCTATTACAACCTTGGATGGATGGATGGCATCCGTTAATCTCACGAGACCATGGATCTGTGACTAGAAAGTCTTGCTTCAGTCCCTCTCCAGGACACAGGCCGAGGCAAGGTCATATGGAAGACCGGCAGTTGCCCAAGCAGCATGTCTCCCTTCTCCATGCCACCGATGATGTCCAAGGGAAGGGCAAGAGCCGACACAACTTGGCACTGGTGTCATCGCAGGAGTTGCCAGAGTGAGGTTGAAGGCAACGTCGGACTGCCTTAGGGACTCCAGCTCCGGATTTGTCCTCAGGGTTTATTCCCGAAGCAATTCCATGAATGGGTATGGCCACAAGGCAGTGGAGGCTTGAAAGCAGAGTTTTCCTTCTCTTAGCTGGACTGCCTTCCCAGGTTGACAAGCTCCATCTTCCTGAAGCATTGGTTTTAAGGCGCCAGGACCCGCCTTCGCCCCTTCTGCTGTCAGTAGAAATGGTTCTGCCGGGCTTAAATGCTAAGCCACACGTGAAGGCTAGGAATTGGACTTCGTTGCCAGAGGCTATTTGAGGCGCATGCCATGAGGTGCACTTTTAGGTAGTGGGAGCTTAATCCCACTACCACTCCTTGGCTTGACAACCTTGGAACCTATTACAACCTAATATTTCGTAAATCCCACTGGCTATGGGTGGTCTATAATATAATCCTATTAATATAGTCACATCTTTCCTTTTTTTAAAATCTTTTTATTAATTTTAAATAAACATAAATGAAACATGAATACAAAGAGCTTGAGAGTATATAATTAATAGGTTAAGGTATAAATACAAATAGATGATAATCCATATATAATAACCTCCCAAACTCATAGTAGTTACAGAAAAAAATGAAATAAGAACCCCCCCCTCCAAAAAAAAGAACAAAAACCTAACCAACATGGGCCATTGCATTATATCAAATATACACAGTAGCTTCAATAACTCTGCACCTCCATCCAAATAATTAAGGATAATACAAGTAAGGTTTATGAAAAGTCAGTTTAGCTCATATGAAAATGTTGAATAAATGGTTTCCAAGTTTCTTCAAATTTAACTGAAGGGACAAAGACAGCACTTCTAATTTTTTCTAAGATCAAACAAGAAATAGCTTGAGAAAACCACTGAAATATAGTTGGAGGATTAATTTCTTTCCAGTTCAATAGGATAGATCTTCTAGCCATTAACGTAACAAATGCAATCATCTGCCGGGCTGAGGGGGATAAACAACTATTATCCACCATTGGTAAACCGAAAATTGCTGTGATAGGATGTGGTTGCAATTTGATATTCAGAACTGTTGAAACAATACCAAAGATATCTTTCCAATAATTTTGCAAACAGGGGCAAGACCAAAACATGTGGGTCAATGAAACAACTTCAGAATGACATCTGCCACAGGTTGGATTAACATAAGAATAAAATCGAGCAAGTTTATCCTTGGACATGTAAGCCCTATGTACAAGCTTAAATTGTATTAGGGCATGTTTGGCACAAACAGAAGAAGAATTGACTAATTGTAAAATTTTCTCCCACTGCTCAGTGGGTATAAGACAGTGAAGTTCTTTTTCCCATTCCTTCTTAATTTTTTCTGATACTTCTGGCTGTATTTTCATGATCATATTATAAATGATGGCTACTAAACCCTTCTGGCAAGGATTCAGAGCTAAATTTTTTTCCGTAGTGTCCATTGGACATAATTTCGGAAAAGACTGTAACATATTATTAAAGAAATTTCTTACTTGCAAGTATCTAAAAAAATGAGTTTTAAGCAAATTATATTTATTGGATAGCTGTTCAAAGGTCATAAAACTGTTATCTAAAAATAGATCACGAAAACATGTTATACCTTTTGTTTTCCATAATACAAAGGCTTGATCCATAAAAGAGGGCTGAAAAGAAAGTTAGATGTAATAGGGCTTGATAAGATAAACTTATTCAAGCTGAAGAATTTACAAAATTGAAACCATATTCATAATGTATGTTATTTGTTTATTCAATTTAGATAAAGCAAAAGGATGCAAAGATCCTAAAATAAAAACAATGAGAAGTCTTGTACAGAATTACACTCAAAATTTACCCATTGTGGGCAAGGTGCTATAATTGATTCCTGTGTCCAAAATATTAAATATCAAATATTAACTGCCCGGTAGTAAAATCTCAGGTTTGGCAAAGCCAAACCTCCTTCTTTCTTAGGCTTCTGTAAATATTTTTTACTTAATCTAGGACTTATATTCTGCCACTCATATGAGGATATTTTGGAGTCAGTAATGTCAAAAAATGATTTAGGAATAAAAATTGGTTATGCTTGAAATAAATATAAAAAATTGGGTAATACAATCATCTTGATAGCATTAATTCGACCAACCAATGACAAAGATCATGGGGACTACCTGGTAATAAGTTGCTTGATTTGGTCAATTAAAAGTAAAAAATTAACTTTAAATAAATCCTTATGTTTCTTGGTAATTTTGATACCCAAATAAGTAAAATGATCTGTGACAACTTTAAATGGTAAGTGTTTATAGATTGAAACTTGCATATTAAATAGAAATAGTTCACTCTTATTAAAATTCAGTTTGTAGAAGGAAAAGCTACTAAACTGAGCAAGCAAAGATAAAATAGCAGGAATAGATCTCTGAGGGTCAGATATGTATGGTAGCAAATCATCAGCATATAATGATAACTTATAAGTCCATTCCCTACAAGTAATACCAAAAATATTAGGTGATTCATGAATGGCAATGGCTAAAGGTTCCAAAGCAATGTCAAATAGTAGAAGACTTAAAGGACAGCCTTGCCTCGTACCACTGGACAACTGAAAAAAAGGAGATCTCTGATTATTGGTAAGAACCGACGCCAAAGGTTTATAATATATTAATTTAATCCATGATATAAATTTCAAGCTAAAATTAAAATTCTGCACTGTATTAAATAAATATGGCCATTCAACTCTATCAAATGTTTTTTCAGCATCTAAGGAAATGACACATTCTGGTATTTTAGATGAAGGAGTATACATTATATTAATTAATTTTCTAATGTTTAAAGATGAATAACGATTTTTGATAAATCCGGTCTGGTCTTCAGAGATAATTTGAGGTAATATATTTTCTAATCTAGTGGCCAAAATTTTGGTAAAAATCTTAGAATCCGTATTCAGCAAAGATATAGGCCGATGGGATGCACATTCAGTGGGGTCTTTATCTTTTTTAAGAATTAGAAAAATGGAGGCATAATAAAAAGATTGTGGTAATTTACCTACAGTTAAAGCATCTTTAAAAATTTTACAAAGCCAAGGAGGGAGTATAGAAGAAAAGGATTTTAAAAATTCCACAGTATAACTGTCCGGACCAGGGGCTTTACCTTAATTCATTGAAAAAAAATCTCTTTTATTTTGGTTTCCATTTTGGTGCGCCTAGAAGTACACAATCTTCTGCACTTAATTTTGGGATATTCAATTTTCTTAAAAATTCATCCATTATGGAATAATCCTCAACAAATTCTGATTGATATAAAGAATTATAAAAATCGTGAAAGGCTTTATTGATCTCTTTATGATCAATCGTCAAAGTGCCATCTTGTTTACGAATCTTAATGATTTGTCGTTTAATCAAGGCAGTTTTCAATTGATTAGCCAATAATTTGCCAGATTTATCTCCATGTACATAAAACTGTTTTTTCTAGATTTAATTAACTGATTTTCAATCAAGGAGGATAATAACAAACTGTGCTCCATTTGAAGTTCAACTCTCTTTTTATAAAGTTCCTTACTGGGGGGCACTGAATAAATATTATCGATTTCTTTAATTTTATCGACCAATGTTAGTATTTCAGTATTAGTTAATTTCCTAACTCCAGCAGAGTAAGAAATAATCTGTCCATGAATAAATGCTTTAAAAGTGTCCCATAATATTCCACTGGAAATCTCTTTTGTAGAATTTGTTGAAAAAAAAACAAATCAATTTGTTGTTTAATGAAGTTAAGAAAGTCTGAATCCTGAAGTAGAGTTGAACCTCCAAGATTTAGCATTAGAAGATGAAACCATTGTCCTAATAGAGAGCATATCTTTCTTATTCCTCAGTTCCATCCATATGGTCTCAGTAGTTGAGTTCTGCAGCCTGTCATATCTGAGCACTGTTAGAGCGTTTCCTCTGACTAGTCATACCACCCCTCCCCCTTTAACCTTTCCACTGTATCAAATATGAAACAGCAGAACCCTAGAACATTGAGGTGATATTCATGCCCCTCATGACACCAAGTTTCTCTAATATTTTATGAAGCATGTCAGAATTCTAGAGGGTATAGAAAACAGGGCTTATAATACATTGAGGATACTTGTGTACAGGTACTTAGGCAAAAAAATTGGATGATTTTGATGGACAAAGAAAGGAGAATTGGTTGGCTCTGGTAAATGGATTATTAACAAGAGGACAAACAGGAAAGTATGAAAATTCTTAACAGGTACATCCAAACAGTATCTATGGAAGTAGTTAAAAAGTAATTGAATATGTACTTGAGGAGAACTTGAGCAGAAAAGTGAAATGTTATATTAAGAGCAATATCTCTTTAAAAAGACCTAACAAGTACACAATGGGTTGATGAGTCTCATTCTGTGCCACATGATTCCACGGATATTATTATAAAGCCAATCTTCTCATCTCGTAATTGTGTACTTTTAAAATTCATCTCACTGAATTAAAACCGTTTTGACCTTTTGGGTAATTCATTCCAATATTGCTGGCTCTGATGTGTGAGCTAGGATTATATTAGATAGTACAGGTCACCACTGCATAAACAGTGTAACTATCATAGTTCTGTTGACACAGGTAGAGCTTTAATATATACAGTAAATGTAGGTTGACTTGAACTTTTAACAAGGATACTGGAGAATGTTTAAATATTTATCACTTAAATGTTAGTCTGAAGTAGAAAAAGTAGTCTATCAAGTTCCCCTTCTGTGCCAGATTGACATTTCAAATGTTCTTTATTACACATACAGGTATTTTGGTGTATAATAAAAGTAAGAGGCACTGTCAGAGTAACACTTCCTTAGTTGCCCAAGTGACTAAATTGTTTAAACAATTCAGAATTCAGTGAGGAACATACAGATTTGAACCCACTCTCTTCCGTATTAATTCATTACAGACTCGCCCCCTGATAACCCCAAGCATTTCCACCATCCACAAAGTGTGTTATATTTGAAGGAATATTTTTCATTTATTTGATAATTGAGCTCTACAGACAGAATTATGATGCCATCAAGAAGAAAGCAACCAGCTCCCATCTGGTGAATGGTAGCTGCCGGGTATGGCACTTACAAAAGGTGACAGGGCTATTCAACAAAGGTATTCCAATAACACTTCACTGCCAGGCCATCTCTATCGCTAAGAGAGCAAGGCAACAGTTAGAATACCTCCCACCTCCAACATGCACATTATCTGCCTTGGAAAGATACTGCCATTAATGATTCCAGATTAATGAGCCTAGGAAGTCCCACCTGAAGAGGATTGTGACAGCACCTTCAAACGAAGAACCACAGCTGTCTGAATAGGTGATTCACTACCACCAAGAGCAACAAAAATGTGCTATGAATGTTGGCACTGGCAGCAACTCCTATAACCTGAGAATTGAATGACCTTTAAAAAATACTCAAGTTAATTTCATTTTGAAATCATTCATCATTTCTTTTGTTTCTGGATGTTTCATAAGGAAGCTTTCTGTATGATACATTAGTTTTTATGAATTCAATGAAACTTATGAATTAATTATAATACAAGTATAGGCTTTGATTTAGTATCCGCATTGTTGGCTGAGTATAACAGCTTGTTATTTTGTATGACTTTATGGTGTAGTAAAAATAAAGCAAGTCTTATCTCTGCTGTGGATAATTTTCAATGAAATGGAAAATGCTAGAAATACTCCACAGACAGGCAACATCTGTATAGAGAAAAACAGGAGTAAAAGGTTCAAAAATATTTTCATTAAAATAATCTTGTTTCTTAAATTTTGTCCTGAATTATAAATCAGTATAATGTTCATTACTGCAGTTATCTGAAGTGTGGAATGAGAATGTTTGTGAAGAATCTGAAATCAAATCCAATTTTAAGGCTTTTTATATTTCCTCTGATCTCACACATGATGGTTCCTTGCCCAGATCACAAAGAATAAGGACAAAATATTTTTTCCATTTTGCACAGTACAAAAAAAATGAAGCTCTAAATAAGTTACCCCTCCTAATAGCAAAAAACTTAACAATGATAAACATATGATCTGGTGTTTCCAGTTGATTACACCAATTTTATTTGCTAAATTTCACCAATACCAGTTAAATTTTATTTCTAACCAAGCTCAGTAGAAAGAAAATGAGGGGATTTCAATCACCAGATGCATCTGGCGCAACTAAGTTTTCTATAATCTTTTGCACTATGTTTTAATGTGTTCATGGAAGTTGGTCTGACCCTTGAAACTGGACATCCTCTTCTGATGTAATAATCAGTAAAGAGTATTACAGCTAAATCCATGACTTTGATCCAGAGTTGATGTGAGAATAATGAAGAATATCCAAACGTTGTATGGCTTGGAGAGCAGCTCTGACCATTCCATCTTTGTGGTGCTTTACAGTGTCACAGCCTGCTAGTTGTAATTTTGATGAGTTGGTTATGGTGAATGGATATGGTACATCATGTATCGTGCAACAATTGCCATAAAGGCACAGATATTAATACTACTGATTAGACATCACTCAAAACAAACTTCAATGATTTGGGACAATATTCTGTTCTTTGAGTGTTACCATAGATCAGCCCATTCCTATATAAGTGATAAGTATTTCTCATTATCCCAGATTAAAACTCTGGATATTCAAGTCTTTTGTTAGCTTCTGGAACTAGCCTTCATACCACAGTGCTCCCAACAAGTGTTTTGCCATTTCTGTCATGCTCCTCCATTATTACTTTCAGTCAAAGAAAACGCACAAAACATTCATGGGAGAAATAGTACAGTGAAGTACAAATAACTGGGGTGTCATTTGGCAAATCCTTGTTGGATTATTCAGATCGAGGGTGAGGTAGAGTGCCTCATTAGTTGAGGAAATTTAAATTAACCTGATGAACTGTGATTGAATATTATCACTCTTAATCTATTGATGGCATCCAATCTATTGATAAAGAAAGAAAGCAATCAAGATTAGCTTTGTCTCATGTACATCAAACTATACAGTGAAGTGTATAGTTTGCATCAAATCAAATCAGTGAGGATTGTGCTGGAGGCAGCCTGCAGAGTAGCCACAGTTACAGTGCCAATATAACGTGCCCACAGGTTACAAACCAAACAGTATGTCTTTGCTTTCCATGTGGCAGCAGTAGGAACTCTGATTGGTGATCACTGGCTCTGAATGAGATTGATGATGAATGATTATGATGAATGAGATGGAGTTGAAAATTATTCTTTAAAGGAAACTAACAGAGCTATTCTGACTAGGTAATCACCACCAGTTCCCACTAAAACAAATATAGCTCAAAGACTATCAGTTTCCCTTTACCCATCTTTAACAAAAGTCTGTATAGTTCATTAATTTAATGTTTTATTCAGTAGAATGCTACTTCAGTTTTGATTATGGTTACTGTAAAACCATAGAGTAAAAGGGTAATACAGTACAGAAAAAAGGCCCTTCAGCCTGACTCATCCATGACAACCAAGTGTTTATCTAGTCTAAGTAGATCTGTCTACATTTGGCCCATATCTCTCTAATCCTTACCTCCCATGTGCCTCTACTGTTCTCCCAGCATTCAATTTTTCTATTAATGATTGTCAGAAAGCTCTGTTAAAACCTGGAGGAAACCAAATTGGGCATCAAGTTACTGGTGGAGCTAAAAATGTCTTATACTTTCTCATAACATGAAATGAGGCCATTTTGCCAGCTCTCAGAGCAACTACATCAACCCCATTCCTCCAGTTATTTCACTCCAATACCTTCTCATATGCCTATCAAATCTACTTTGATTCCCTACCAACCACTCAAACACAGGAGGTAATTTATGGTGTCCAATTAACTTGCGTGGCATGGTGCCACAGCTAGTAGAGCTGCTGCTCGGAGCTCCAGCATCCTTGTTTTAATTCTGACTTTTGGAGCAATGATGAATCTGCATGTTGTCCCTGCAACAACACAATTTTCCTCAGTGTGTTTCAGTTTCCTCTAAAGATGCATGGGTTGATAGGTTAACTGGTTACTATAATTGCCCCCAGTATGTAAATAAATAGTGAAACAAATGGGAGTTGATGCCAATGTGGGGAAAATAAAATGGGTCAACAGATCACACCATTGTTGGGCAGGTACCTATGACATTGTTGTATTAATATTGTTCTATTGTGTCCATATTTAAAACCAGAGATGTCAGAATTTTTGCTACCTCTTCTGCAATAGCTAAATTTAAATGATTTGTAGAATTAACCAAATTGTCACAAGTATGACACGAGCCTTTGGAGGATACAAGATTGATTTGACTCTAGGAGATTATTGACTTAAAGCATTTGAAAAAAAAAACAGCAAGATAGAAATAATTGTGGGCTTTATAGGTTAAGAAATCCCCTGTTAGACTTTATCTTCCTTTTGACATAAAAACATACCATTTAGAGAGAATGACAGTTAATGAGAAAAAATAGTCTAATGCAAAATTATTGTTATAATGAAAGATACAAACTTTAATTTCAAGATAATCAATGAGCTGACCTTCTATCAAAAGAAAATTATATTTAAGTGATATGTTAACTTGTGTATTGACCTGTTACAGTCTTATTTTTCATAAAGAGCACACTGATACTAGTAGAAAACAGAATAGCAAACATCCAGTTATTAATTCCAGTTTATAATCTGCGTAAGGTCATTGCTTAATTGTCTGTTCTTGAGTAGATGATAAGCAGTTGCTTCTTGTAGCAGCAGGAAATTGTGAAGAACTATCTCCTTGATGGAAGAAATACTTCATTTCAGATATTTTCAAATGAACAGAGATTAACTGTAGTGCTGCAGAGTTTAAAGAGAAAATTGTAATAACTTCAAAAGAAAATCAATAAAAATCTGTGCAACCTTCAAGGATGTTAGTACATTAACATACAACGATGAATAAAAGCGTACCTCAAAGGATATAATTCTCTATCCCTGCAAAGAAAATAGAAAGTACTAGATGAGTCTTAATATCCATAATAGCCTCTTCCAAACTCCTCACTAAATTTGACTATTTTATGTTAAGTTCACCATTATCCCCACAATGGTTAATTAACCATATGCTGTGTGTGGGGAAAATTATTAAAGAGCAATGTATGAGATATTAAGGATAACTAAAACAATTCTCAGAAAATTCTGGCGTGTCATCTAAAATACACACTGCTAGACAAGTGCCAGAAGATGGATATGACAGATGACAACAGAACACCTCAATCAGACAAAAGTTTTATAGGGCAGGCAGGAAAGATTATACAGGCGCAAAAGTGTGCAGAAAGGTGACTGGAGAGCATTTATTAAATGGCAAGAGAACAGGCTGGACTGTTAAAAAAAGATAGCAGCAATGGATGGATGAGAAATGTAGTGTGTGAGATAGTGTACTACCAAAATGAAGGTCATTCTTTTAAACATGGAAAGGTCATAAATATATTCAAAGGCAATCAATCTGAACACATCTCATTGATAAAGCAGCTAAACAATATGATGAGCATAGAACCTACAAAAGAGTATTAAAATATGATTACAAACTTTTTGAGACAGAGTATTGATATTTAATCCCTGTCAGATCAATGCAAAAATCAAAGGTTAATAAAGATGCACAGGGAGCATTATCGGTGCTGGAAGCCTGGAGACACTTGCGCACTGTGCCCAAAACTTTATCAGACTGTGCTAGTTGTTGATGGAAAACAACACATTTTACTGTATGTTTTGATGATACGATGTACATGCGACAAATAAAACTGATCTTTACTTAACTTTCTAATCTCTGCTTCAATAATCTCTGATCTTCCTAGTCTGCTAATATGCATAATTAGAAAACATTACAACTGCTAGTCTCTTTATCATAGCAGAACCTTTTTGTTAGTATTATGATGGAATGGTAATGTGATGTTTTTGCTACATTCCTATTCTATATGTTACACGTGATTGGTGTTCACATTGAAATATGCAGATGAAAAATATTTTGTATAAAAGCTTGTAAGTTGGTTTGAGTTGTAAATAGAGAAAATATATTTGCTGAAAAAAATTTAAACATCACCAATTACATGAGTAAATGGCATAGCAGTTTCATGCAAAGTTTAGATGTGTGATTATGACAAGTCATCAAATAGTTGCTAAAAGTTTCTACAGCCACCATTATATAAAAAATATAGCACATTGCCATTTGGAAGTTTATATTTTTTAGAACTTGCAGTATTTGCACATTATTAGCTTTTGAACAAATCACAAAGGTTTAAGTTGTGCCATCATATGTCTAAGATTCCTTTTAAGAACACAATATTGTTAATGACTTCATATCACCATTGCTAACATCAAACCTTTCCTTATTCGGAAGCCTTTATGATGATGAGGCAGAACAGGGGGACCCATACGAAGCATATCATCAAATAATATGCATTAAGAAGAATCATGAATGACTAATGCATGTAGTTCCTTTCGTCCTATCTTCACTTGACATGTCCAGTTGTATGACTTTCATTGTTGCTGTAAAAAAAAATCACCATTTCTGGTTTTCGATACCACATTTTCCAGGTGTCACGCAGGTGAGAAACAGCTAGAAAATTCAGCAGTCTAGTGAACAAGGAAGCAATTAAGAGAGAGAGGACTCTGACTTGGTTTTGATAACACTTTTAATTGTGACATTGGGAGAGAATATGGCGCCAGCTGAGAAACAAGCTGGGAAGTCGCCATGGTAACAGCTCAGAGTGGTTGAGCTAACGGACAGTTGGAATTCCAGATGGAATATAAAAAGTTGAGGCATTGGTCTGATAACGGCAGAGGAGACGCGACACGGGAGAAGTGCAGAAACCACCCAAGAAACCACTGTTGGAGTTTAAGACCACCACGAGGATGGAGGCCACGGACCTATTAATTTCGACCCATGATTACTAGAGTGGGTAAGAGCTTGCCTGTGGGGGTCTGCTGGTGGTGAAGTTGTGCTGTGGGTTAGTAGACTGCTCCTTAGAAGGGGCTCTGTCCATCTGTGTCTGTGTGGGGTTCACACGAAGTGACTCTGAAGACTTCGGAAGCAAGAGCAACTAAAGTTGCCAACGTAAACATTAACTCAATTAACTCTCTCTCTCTCTCTCCATCAATTCAAATCGACACAACACAAAGTGAACCGAACTGCTTAAACTCACCTGACACCGTAAGACTGATACCAACCTCCGGGACTATTATCTTTGTATCCACACACACATTTACAGAGATATATGTATATATATAAAAATAGTAACTTGTATCGTATTATCCAGTTTTAATTATATTAATTCATAGTAGTAAAAAATATAGTCTTAATTTATAGTAAATCAGAGTCCAGGTGTGTTCCATTTCCGCTGGCCTTTTCAACTTGTCACGGGATTTGTGACACAGGTACTATATCAGTTGTCTTTCATATCAGTTAAAATGTACTCATTCATTTTGATAATAAATAGATGTATGAAGAGAGTTATGCATTGTGGTGAAAGCCTCACTGAAGGCTAAAAGGGAAGGAGAAACTACTGAGGGTGCACAGGCAAAAATCGGACATTTGGAAGTCCTGCCAGAGAGCAAAGAAGACCTTCTTCAAAGCTGATATTCTTGAAACAGAAATGGCAGTCAACTGAACAGTAAATTAAAATCATAAAAATGCTACCGATGTTGGAAATCTAAAATAGAAACAGAAAATTCTGGAAACATTCAGCAAATCAAGTAACCACATGGACAAGTGTTAATATTTCATGTCTGGGACTTTTTGTCATCATTTGCAGTTTGCTGCACTGCAACCCAGTGGGGTTTCCAGAAAACATTCTGCAGTCACTGTCAGGGTATATAGTAGGGAAGCACAAGAACCCACACTGGAGACATTGAAGAACTGCACAAAGAGTATTTTTTCCACTTCAGTCTGTTATATATCATTCTTTTATATGGCTTTGTTTAAAATGTTCAGATTTGATTTGTGACTGCGCAGCCTGATTTCAGTAAAAAAGAAATAGTAACTTCAGAACCATCAGAGTTTGGCCGGAGATTTGGAGTTATCTTTTTTGGTAACGGAATACAATTATTTGAATGCAGCATTAAATCCAGAAAAGAAACTGTCTGCAGGAGCTTTTCTTCATCCTTTCCATGCACAGTTGTTGGCAGTAAAAGCTTATTATGTTGATCACTTACTGTAGTGGATTTGTGCAGTGTACAGTGACGGACAAATTCTGAGAGCTAGTCTAGGGCTGCTTCAGAGAGGTCCAGGCAACAAACTCATTATTCTCGCATGCCTTTGGTTTATTTTACAATACTCCCTGAGATGGCTTTTTGAAAACATTCAGCCGGTCTCATACACTGTCCTCAGCACCAAGTCAGAATTTAAGTGTGTAAGCATTTGCTTTCACTCTGTATTAGTTGCCCTTGGTGCTGTAGATATTGATGGACAGTGGAATGCTGTAAAGTAAGTGCAAAGTCCAGGGCCAAGTACTGCCGGTCGGAAGCCGGGAAGCGACCTGTCCTGTGGCTGGAAGCCCGTATCTGTGTGTGAGTGGCTGGGTGGGAAGGAGGCTTGTTTTGTTATTAACATTTTGGTTTGTTGTATTGATATTGCTGCTTGAGTTGCTCTGCTGAACATTGTGTGCACGCTACGTTAGCACTGAGATATATGGTGACGCCTGCAAGCTGCCTGCAACACATCCTTGGGTGTGCTGGTGTTCATGCAAATGTGGCATTTCACTGTATGTTGTGACAAATAAATCTGAGTCACTCGTGCTATGCAGATAAGCAACATGGCTCACTTTGAAGCACAACACCACAAAATAAAAGAGCTTCATGGTTGGATCATGTAGCATTGCCGTAGTAAATGCCAGGTAGCTCTTACATTGTTCCTTGTTGAATGCGAAACCCCCTGGATTCCTTGGCTGTTAAAGTCTAGGAAAGGCACTCTCCAGTCCCTCTAAACCCAAGAGATTGAGACGGCTCTCCCACCCCTAATCCCGGCTTGTTTGGATGCTGTGAAATTTGCTACCCTGTTACAAATTAGTGCCATGAAATAACACTGCATATGATTAAAGGAATTATATTTATTTTAACTTAAGTAAAGAAAATCAAAAAAATGGACCACTTTACTTACAAAGTCAAACATGCACAAGTTGGAGCTCAGCTCGACCTTCTCAATCACTCACAGACTGGGCCCTCGGTCCGCGTGAGAGCACACACCACCTTCTGAAAGTCGCCCGCTATCCATCTCGAACAAGCTATTGAGGCTTTTAACACTACACTGTACAATAAATAATGCTTAAAATCATTTTTTAATTAGTGGTGTTTAAATCTCTTAGAAATCACAGGTTTACAGGATGTTGTTCACTGAGGGGTCTAGGTCCAGGGTCACCAAACTGTTTTTGCACAGCGGACCAGTGTAATATTGACAATATTCTTGTGGACCAGCCGACGGGAGGGGTGGGGTGGGGATGTTAATCATGACTGGAATATAGGTGGTAAGTCAACTATAAGTCACTTATAAGTGGCTAATACACTCAATTTTGTTTACCTAATGAATTTAATATTAAACACACAGTGCATATTTTCCTTGCATGAATATAGTGATAAATCAATTATAACTCATTTATAAGTCAGTAACATCAAAAACAGTTTAAGTAACATTTGCATATTTAACACACAGAGCATATCTTCCTTGTATGAGCATATAAAATCACTGCAACACACCAATATCACTGAATCAGTGGGAGCCCTGGCCTTGTTTCCCTGCAAAAAGATGGTCCCATCATGGGCTGGTAGGAGACAGCGATACTCGAAGGGGGTTCATTATGTCCAGTCTATTCTGAAATTTAGTTATTATGGCTCTGAGCACTTGCTTCTGTCCTGCTTGCGCATGTTTTTTTGCTCAACAAACTCAATGGTTTTGTATTTAAGTGCAGGGTGCTTGGACTCAAGGTGCCGAAGCAGTTTTGAGGGCTTCATTGCCTCATTAGACAGTTTCCAGGCCTGAACTTCAGCCTCCCAGTCGCCCGTCACTAGACGCCTTGGCCAGGTACAAGGGTGACAAGATAAGGGCCGGAGGTCCCCATGCCGGGGCTGCGGCAGTCACAGTCCGGAGTGAGCAACCAAACGAGCAAGCGAGAGTGCGACAGGGCGCACGCCCCCCCCCCCCCCCCCCCCCCGTAGGTAGGTAGGTAGGATCTATCGGCCGACAAAAGTTTGGCTCGAGGGATGCCTTTCAGTAAATCGCAGCGAGGTAGTTGCTCTGCTACTTATGAAACCCTGAGCCCGAACTAGATTGTCTGCAGATATTTTAGCACTGGGTTCCCCACGACCATTCAGTGTGCTAAACAGGTTTAGAGGCAGCGTCCATCTGTCCACGCTCCAGGCTAGTACCAAAAGCACTCCTCGCCGGCCACATAAGGCGGCTGGTTACCCGAGGCCAACCAGTGATCCCTAGCACATGGGTATCACTGCATTTAGGTGACTGATGACCTCGCGTGCGTTCAAGTTCAACAGTGGGTGTGACAGGGAATGAGGAAAGGTCAGCTGACTCATATTGTTTCCTCGCGGCCTGGCAGCACATGCTTTGTGGCCCGGTACCGGTCCATAGCCCGGTGGTTGGGGACCACTGGTCTAGGTGACAACTGCAGTACATTCTGTATATGGTGTGTACCAATACCATTATCAGCTAGTGGTGGACAGAACAAATGTTTATGGCGGTGGGTGCGATATTAATCAATTTGGCTGTTTTCTCCAGGATGCTGTTAAACTTCTAATGAGTTATTGGTACTGCAAATATCTAAGCAAGACGAAAGTATTCATTCACACTTTGGATTTGTGTATTGGAGATGGTGGAAAGAATTTGGGGCAACAGAATATTTATCATTCACTACACAATACCCAGTCTGATTTCCCCTCTGCCATAGAATTTACATGTAAAGCCCAATAGAATTTCTGCTTGATGAAGACCAACCATGCTGTTGGTTGCTGGATCTCAATGAAAAAGCGGCATTGAACAGCAAAGGTAGGATGTTAGATACTCTCGTATTTGATATGGTCATTGAATGGCACTTTTGTGACATTATTATTATCTGCTACTTACCCATCCATACCTGAATATGCTTTAGATCTTGCTGCATACTGATAGGGAATGTTTTACTTTCTAAGGAATCATCAGCATACCTCACCACCAAGGGCATGTCCTCATCTCATTACTGCTATCAGGGAGGAGGTAAGGAATCAAGACCAACTCAATGTTTTAAAAGCAATAGGCCCATAAACCTATGAATGCTACCTCACTATTTCTCTTTATTTATATGTACATATACTTATATATGTATTTATTCAACTTACTTATATGTATAGTAACATAGTATTTTATGTCTTGCTCTGCACTGCTGCTAAAAAACAGCAAATTAAATTACATAGGGTAGTGATAATAATTCTGATATTGATTCTAATTAAAACAATGATGAAAGGAAGTTCTTTGAAGAAATAACTGAAGATTGGTTGGGCCTAGAACAATATTCTGAAGAGCCTTCTATCATATTTTGTCATATCCTATTTTAATGGGAAAGGCAGTCACTCTCAATTTGCTTTTGGATTCACCTCTTTGATCCATGATGAAACAAAGGAAGGAAGAGGACTGGAGCCAAATAGTCGAAATAAAACATTGAATATTCATGAGAAGACTATTGATGAGCACATGATATTCTGCAGATGCTGGAAAATTTGAGAACACACTCAAAATGCTGGAGGAACTCAACAAGCCAGACAGAACTTATGGAAGGAAGTAAACAGATATTTCAGGGCAAAACCCTTCATCAGGACTGGAAAGGACAGGACAGAAGCAAGAATAAAAAGATGGAAAGGAGTACAAACTCACAAGTGATAGGTGAAATCTCTTAAGGGGGAAGGTAAGTAGCTGGAGGAAGGGAGGGTGATGCAAGGATCTGGGAGGTGCTAAGCAGAAGAGGTAAAGAGTTGCAGTAGAAGGAATCTAATGGGAGAGGACGGTGGACCACGGAAGAAAGGGAAGGATAAAGAGGGAGGTGATTGGCAAGTGAGGAGAAGAGAAGGAGTGAGAGGGGAATCAAAATGGGGAAACGAAAAAGAAAAGGAGGAGGGGGGAGAAATTACTAGAAGTCAGAGAAATCAATATTCATGCCATCAGATTGGAGGCTACCCTGATGGAATGTTGGTGTAACTCCTACAACCTGAGCGTAGCCTTGTTCTGGCAGTAGCGGAGGCTACTGTCACAACAAGGTTGACATGTTGGAATAGGAATGAGAAGTTGAATTGTAATCAGTGGCCACCGGGAAATCCTACCTTTTGCCACACACTGAGTTAAAGATATTCAACATATCGGTCCCCCAACGTACATCAGGTCTCACTAATGTAGAGGAGGCCACACAGGAGGCACCAGATACAATAGATGACCCTGAAAAAATCGCAAGTGAAGTGTTGTCTCATGCGGAAGTTTGAGGTACTGAATGGTGGTGAGGGAGCAGGTGTAGTGACAGAACGTACATATTTTCAGGTATGGATGTCCAGTTTTGTGCTGTCTGATTGGTTCTAGATCAATCACATTTAGAATCATTGTAAACCCATACAATCGGATGTAGACTCTCCTCAGCTTAAAAACTGAACTTGGTCTCAGCTAGGATTTTCAGTGATCAATTTGTATTTCTGATTACACCTGCATTCCAATGACATAGATACAAAGACACTCAAGCCTGTTTAATCACCGTTTCTCAGCGTCTCCCAATTTCAAAAGTCTTTAATTTATTTTTAACCAAATTAGATAGTCTCATAATTTTCAACATTATACTCCATCTGCAATATTGTAGCACTTACACTTAACTTGTCTATCCTTTGAATTATTTTTGCAGGTTCCTCACAATTCATCCCTATTGAATTTTTGTTGTCACAGTCTGCCAATCCCACGTCCCGTCAATAAATAAACAAGCAAGCATATAAAAATAAAATATTTTTTTCTATTTATATTAATTATGGGACATTTACTTCACAGGTTGAGTCGGTATCTAATTGTCCATCCTTAATTGTTCTTGAGAAGTTGATGGTGATCTGCTTTCTTGAATCACTGGAATCCTTGTGGTGTGGGTGCACACAATACTGTTAAGGAGAGAATTCCAGGATTTCAACCTAGTGATGGTGAAAGCATGGTGATATACAGTATTTCCAAATCAGGATGGTGTGTGGCTTGGAAGGTAAATCCCAGGTGGCGGTGTTGCAAAGCTTTTACTGTCCTTGTCCCTTTCATACCAATTGGTATTCAATCCGTTAATAATTTTCCAATCCATGCCACTAACTTACCTCTAATTTTATGCATTCTAAACTTTATTTGCCCACCTCCTAGTTAGGACCTTCTGAAAATTCAGGAAATCACAACCATAGGTGCCACATCATTCATTCTACTAGATACATCCTCAAAGAAATCTGGTAGAATATTGAAACATAATTTCTCTTCCTGAATCCAAGTTGACTCTCCTTCATGTACTTTCCAAGTGTCTTCATATTGTATCCTTTATAATAAGTTCCAACATTTTTGCTACCAACATCGTGCTAACAAATTGACAGTCCCCTCTTTTCCTTCTCTCTTCCTTAAAAGTACAAAAGTGCAACCATCTATTCAACAGCTATCATTCCAGAACCTATTTTGGAGTATAACAACTTCTTGCAAAACTCCATATATAGACCCCCAGTTTACTGGGATTTATCAGGCAGATTAACATCTTTATTCACAAAGGAATATTCTCTAGCATTTCCTAATTTGCACAGGACTCCTGGTTCTCCACAACTTACAATTCAATTTGTTGCAAGTTGTAAGGGCTTTAAATGCTAGCTGTAGCCTGTCCACAGTCATTTCTTCTAGTACATCCATAATGGATGGAGAGTTTAAACTAGTTTGGCAGAGGGTTGGGAATCTGAATGATAGGGTGAAGGGTGGGGCTAGTGGTATACAAGAGCATGCAGTGTGCAGTGAGACTGTGAGGAAGGACAGGCAAAGGGAAAATACACACAGTGGGATAAGTCAAAGTGTAACATGATTGCAAAATTGATAAGAGTGATGAATACAGAACTGAAGGTGCTATATTTCAATGTACCTTATGGAATATGGTAGATTATCTTGTAGCACAGTTAGAGATTGGCAGGTATGATGTTGTGGGGATCACAGAGTCATGGCTGAAAGAGGATTATAGTTGGGAGCTTAACATCCAAAGACAACACATTGTATTGGAAGAACAGGTAGGTAGGCAAAGGGGGTGGGGTGGCTCTGTCGGTAAAAAATGAAATCAAATCTATAGAACGAGGTGATATACAATCAAAGGTGTAGAATCCGTGTGGGTAGAATTTAAAAATTGCAAGGGTAAAATGATCCTGGTGGGAGTTATACACAGGCCACCAAATAGTAGCCAGGATGTGGGATACAAATTACAATGGGAGATTTGAAAAAAGGCATATAAAAGTGGCACCGTTACAATAGTAATGGGGGACTTCAATATGCAGATAGATGGGAAAATCAGGATCACAGGAGAGGGAATTTGTAGAATGGCTTTTTACAGCAGCTTGTGCTTGAGCTCACAAGAGGAATGGTAATTCTGGATTTGATGTAGTGACGTAGATTTGATTAGTGAGTTTAAGGCACCCCTTAAGAGACAGTGGTCATAATATGATAGAATTCACCCTGCAGTTTGAATAGGAGAAGCTAAGGTCAGATGTATCAGTATTACAGTGGAATAGAGGGAATTTCAGAGGATTGAGGGAAGACTATACACCAGAATTCTGAAAGAGGTAGCTGACGAGATTACAGAGGCAGTGGACTAAACACTAGACTAATTCAAAAGAAGACATTAGAGTCTGAAATGTGAGTCTAACTTAGTGTTTGCTTTAAGCGAGGTGTGTACATATCACGTGGTATCATGATGACATATGCAAATTATGTATTTATACATATAATCCATAATGAATTATTTAAGAATGTTTAAGCAAATATATATATATATATATATATATATATATATATATATAAATACTCAAATATTACTAAAATATTAACTACACAACACTTCCCTTTGCTCAGCTATAAACTCTAACCCAACAGAGAATTCACCTTCACTATATACACAGTATACTATATTATACAGCTATTATATATAGTCATCCCAATAGAGTAAATTTTAAATTGTCCCATTCAGGCTAAAGATTTAATTGCAGTGGTGGATTTCTTTTTTTTTTGTAATTCAAATTTTTATTATTTATTCTTATTTTACAAAGCAGCACAGCATATCATAGAGCAGATAGAGTACAGCATATTTATACAGCCATCCCCTGACAGGATTTCTTACTGTTGTGGGCTAACGTCTTTCCTGACAAGAGGGGATCACTCTGCTTGGCAGGCGAGTCTTGTAGCTGTGAAAACAATCTCAGGATCATGGGTTTAGGAGAATGGGTTGGGGGCGGTCCCATTGGAGCCTATTGAATATTGAAAGGTGTGGATAGGCTGTATGTGGCAAGGTGTTTCCCATAGTGCATGAGTCTAGGACCAAAGGGCACTGTCTCAGAATTGAATGCATATTTAGAACAGAGGTGGGGAGTAATTTCTTTAGTCAGGGGGTAGTGAATCTGTGAAATTGAATGCCACAGACAGCTGGGAAGCAGGTCAAAGGGTATATTTAAAAGAGAGGTTGATGGGTACTTAATTAACCAGGGCATCATAGGTTACAGAAAGAAACCAGGAGAAGGGGATTGAGAGGCAAAATAAATCAGCCGTGACGGAATAGCAGAGCAGACTAAATGGATCAAATGGCCAAATTCTGCTCCTATGTCTTCTGGTCTTACAGTCTTATGGCTCTGAGCTCAGTTGTTTAGATGGCAGCCTATGGCTTAGCCATGAGTGGTGTTTTCCGAACAATCTCATGAAGGACATTGAAATATTCTGCCAGAGTATTTTCTGTGTCCTTGCTGCTTTCAGTGCTTCCATCTATCGTGATGGAAACTATTTTCAAAGTATTGACGATACAGAGCTTATGCGTCATATATCATTGAACATCAGTTTTCATAAGCAATAAACAACGATAGAAGTATTATACTATTTGCTCATCAAAGAAGAAGATCAACAACACAGGTAGCATGTTTGATAGCTCCTAAGAATCAAGATTAAGGGATATAAGATACCTAAATGTTATTTGCCTTTGGTTACACAATACAGGAAAGCCAATTTGTGTTTCTAGGAGTCAGACATGTTATTGATCAACAAACCACGCTTATTCTTTGGTGGAATTGCCTTGCTATCTTTTCATTACTTAAATTATGATACAAATATGAATAATAACTACAGTACATGCATGACAAGAATGAGGTTTAAATGGCTTTGTGTTCTTAGATGATTGTTCACTTTGTTAAATAACAAGTTAATTTAATACAGTGACAATAAATAGTGGATCTTATGTTATTGTCCTGTTATGAATACATATTCTGGCAGTTTTACCAAAGACAAAGAAGAAAATTAAAATGTTGTTTAATTTGCTGATGAGTTAAAATATTCAAGCAGCTAGCAATTTAGAATGAATATAAAGTTGCAAAGTCAGCAGCTATGACATTGCATGAATAAGTGCTATGTTTTGAACCAGGAGCAGAAAATTTCATGCATTAACTGTGACACTCATTAAATGTAATGATTTTCTTATATAAAGTAACACGTAGCAATGAGCTGACTCACAAGGTAGCTGATTTTTATGTTTACCTGTACAAAGTAACATGCAAGATGAGAACCTTGCTCTTGGGTAACTTGGTGAAGCTCTGCGTGGATGATGCTGATCTTTAGGAGCTACTGAGGAAGATAGCCAGGAAGGCAGAAAATTCGAAATAATGAGTTATTAATTCTGTGGGGAGAAAAGTATTTCAGATATCTTGACTGAGATCTCAATATGTTGACAATACTGTTACTTTAAATTGGAAGCCTAGATAAATAGATAGAAAAATACGGTTTATTGATGGTCACTGTCCACAAATATAGAATGCTAGGAGCTGAGGAAAGATTATAAGGAAACACAGTACGGTAATAGATAAAATGATATTTAACTGTATTGGAACCAGCTTTATAATGTTAGTTTAAGTACTAAGAGAAATTTAAGATTAATTTTTCCTGAACAGAGTAAGTATTTCTCCTGTCTCTTCCCCTCTCACCAGGAAATAAGATTGGCTGTTAAAGGGTGAATACATATATTGAGAAAGAGATGTAGTCCTTTTTTTTATACTGGCTTTCTGAGGAGGATATCACAATTGTTCAAGTCAAATTTTAATTTACAATTGATTTTGATTAGCTTGTGAAATGCATCCAATAACTCTTTTTCAGAATAATCCATTAAAATTGCAAACTATAGAAAAAAATTTTGATCTTCATATCCCTGCATTCCTCAATAGGAAAGCATTAAAGCCCTTCATTTCTTCTTGCAAAAAAATTCCAACCAGTTCTCCTCCACCTTCAATAGGCAGGTCAGGAGGTACATTTAATGTCAGAGAAATATATACAATATACATCCTGAAATTCTTTTTCTTTGCAAACATTCCCAAAGACAGAGGAGTGCCCCAAAGAATGAATGACAGTTAAAATGTCAGAATCCCAAAGGCCCCCCCAATTTTCCCTCCCATGTGCAAATAGCAGCAAGGCAACGACCCCCTCCCACTCCTACCAGCAAAAGAGCATCAGCGCCCAGCACTGAGCACCCAAGTGTGTAATGAAGCACCAATAAAGACAGAGACTTGCAGTAACCCAAAAACTACTTGCTCACCTGGTAGTTTGACAAACCACAGACTCTCTCTCTCCCTAATAGGGGAAAAAGAGGTGTCTCCATTTCACAGCGAGAGAGGAGATGTAACAAACAGCTCACTGATTTACGGTGTTAAAAGTCTGTTGCATCGCTTTTTCCAAGCTCTGCGTCCAAACAGTCGGCACCAAAACAGCGCAGCTCCCCGGACACGCAGCCCCCAGCAGATAATCCGCTGCTCCCAAAGTTCTGTGTTCTCCCACAACGCTTTAGTCAGGCCTAGAATCAGCGCGTCCCCAGAGCCACGAAATACTAGAACCCTGAAGGTGTGCTCATCTTCCAGGCCGTGTCCTTGGGATATCAAAAAGCAGTGCGCGAGGTCCTGAGAGCGGGTCCCATTCCCGCAAAAAAACAAAGTCAGAGAGTAAGTCCAGGTCAGGGTCTTCAAAAGAATGCCCCCTCCACCATGACACCCTGAAAAGACGTTTCTCCCCCCTCCCCTTTCTACAGACAGCAGGTAGCTTGGTTCTATTGGTCTACTTCTGCACCTATTGTCTATTGTCTATTGTCATTCTTCAAGAAACTTGGAAACTATAGAGTGGTCACCTCAATGCTGGGGAATTACAGGCTAGGATACTTAAAAATAGGACATGAGCATTTGGAGAACCATGGCCTAATTAAGGAGAGCCAGCATGCAAATCATGTCTTACTAAAGTGATTGAGTTTTTTGGTGAGGTGTCGATGGTGATTCATGAAGGTAGAGCCATGGACGTTGTCTATATAAACATTAATAAGCTACTTAACAAGATCCCTCATGGGAGGCTCATCCAGAAAAATAAAATACATGAGACCCATGGTGAGTTGACCATTCGGATTCAGAACTGGCTTGCCCTTAGAAGACAAGGGGTAGTGGTTGATGGGACCTGATTTATCTGAAGGTCTAGTGGTGTTTGGCAGGAATCTGTACTGGGAGTTCTGCTGTTTGTGATGTATATAGATGTCCTTGATGAAAATGTAGATGGGTGGAGTTTGCAGATGATACAAAGATTACTGATCACATATACAGTGTAGAAGACCATCAAATAATACAGCAAGATGTAGATCAGTTGCTAATACTGAATGGGCAAAGAAACAACTGATGGAGTTTAACCTGGTGAAATGTGAAGTGTTACATCTCCATAGGTCAAACTTCAAGAGACAGTGCACTGCTGAGGTCAAGAGCCTCAACAGTGTTGATGAGCAGAAGGATTTTGGGGCCCAGTTCATAGTGGCTACATAAGATGATTAAAAAGGCATATAGTATGTTTGACTTTATTAGTTGAGGCATTGAGTTAAAACTTCAGGAAGTTATGCTGCAGTTTTATAAAACTCTAGTTAGGACTAGCGTCTAGTCTAGTGATCTGAAGGTCGCTAGTTCGAGCCTTGGCTGAGGCTGTGTGTGTGTCCTTGAGCAAGGCACTTAACCACACATTGCTCTGCGACGATACCGGTTCCAAGCTGTATGGCTCCCAATGCCCTCCCCTTGGACAACATCGGTGGCGTGGAGAGGGGAGACTTGCAGCTTGGGCAACTGTTGGTCTTCCATAAAAAAAACCTTGCCCAGGCTTGTGCCCTGGAAACTTTCCAAGGCGCAAATCCATGGTCTATCGAGACTAACGGAGGCCTACTACAAGTTAAGATGGCATCTGGAGTATTACGTACAGATCTGGTTGCCCCATTACAGGAAGGATGTTGAGGCTTCAGACAGGGTGCAGAAGAGGTTTACCCAGGTGCTGCCTGGATTTGAGGGCATGAGCTAAAAGGAGAAGTTAGACAGACTTGATTTTTTTTTCCGGAGCAGCAGATGCTGAATGGAGAACTGATAGAGGTTTATAAGATTATGAGAGACTGAGGGAGCAGACAGAGAGTGTCCTTTTCCAGGGGTTGAAATGTCCAATAGAAGATAGCAGGCATTTAAGGTGAGAGGGGAGAGTTCAAAAGTATGAGGGACAAGCTTTTTTTGCACAGAGAGTGGTGGATGCCTGGATTGGGCTGCCCAGGGTGATGGTAGAGGCAGATACAGAACATGAGGGACTTCTAAGAGAAATTTAGATAGGCACATGAATGTAGGGAAATTGAAGGATAGGAACCTTGTGTAGGCAGAAGGGATCAGTTTAGTTTGCCATTTGATTGTTAGTTAATTGGTGAGATACAACATCATGGACCAAAATGTCTATTCCTGTGCTGTACTGTAGTGCTCTACCTTCTCGGCTGTATAATGCATTAAGATTACCTTCTGAAATTATTTCATCTCCTAACTTACTGGATAACTGTAGTATATTGCAGACAATAGCAAGAACGTGTAATCAGTTCAGAGTAGTAATATTATCAATTCTACTTAGGCTATCAGCACTCCATGATATGCGCAATTTACATTGTTAAAATGGCTTTTATGTGTTACATAGCTGAAATAAAGTTTGTTTGCTACTATGGACTTCTTATGTGACAGCAAGATGTTTGAACATGTGTAT
Source organism: Hypanus sabinus (assembly GCF_030144855.1). Lineage (NCBI taxonomy): Eukaryota > Metazoa > Chordata > Chondrichthyes > Myliobatiformes > Dasyatidae > Hypanus > Hypanus sabinus. Next base: position 39,076,735 of record NC_082719.1, on the reverse strand, counting down.
AAGGAAAGGAGATTTTGACACTGATAAAGATAAATTTCCACTGGAGTGGGATGTGATGCTAAAGACTAAAACTGAAAAAGCACATGTGTGCTTGTTGTCCGGACAATGGAACAATACAAGGACGTGTGAGCACACTGTTTTGCTTGCATGGGAACTGTTTGTTTCTTAGACCAACTGAGAATTTCCTCCTTGAACCATGATCATAAGTGTTATTATAATTTTCTCAAGGCTTTTGATTTTATCAGAACGTGGTTTTGCAACAGCTGTGAGGTAACATTACAGCTATATAGTGTTACAATATGGCAACAATGAATATAGAATTGAGACAGGTTTTTATAAACAAATAAAACATTTATTAAATACTGCTCAATAAAAAAAACAAAAGTAAACAAATGACTAACTTAACCGGAAGTTAACTGCTATATGGCAACTCGAGCGGTCCTTAATGCGACAAATGCAAACACAGTTCTTAAAAGTGGTAAATGCAGAAGTCTAAATGATTTACAGTCAATTAGGAGAGACTTTTGTGAAGTAATGAATTCCTTGACAAAGTGATGTTACTGCTGATCCTAGCCGAAATATGCCTCACCCAAAGGATTTACGATGAAGGAAATAAAACAGCTTAAAGGCACTGACCTTTCCTTGGTGAAACCCTGCTCCAGCCCTTTCTGCTCTTTTAGCAGGGACTATCTCGGATGCAGGTTACTAATTCCTTCCAAATGAAGATTAAGTAAGGTCGAACCTGTTTTACCACCAACAACACCAACTTTTCTCGACTCTTCGGGTTTTCCATACTTCAATAACTTCTACACTCTCCAACTGGACTGCAAAGGTAGGAATGAAAACTGGCAGTGGTTTTAAAATCTGCCGGCACAACTTACAATAGAAAGTAAAACTCCACTTTAAACCAACACTGTGTCGTGAGATGAACATGTAGCACAACGGAGTCACTGACGAATTAAGCCACAAATTGACCTGTCTCACCGCAGGACTTTCCCCTTTTATACCTGTTGAAATAAGCCATCACATGACCTCTCACTGGCAGGAAAATTGCATCATGTGACCTCACATTGTCGGGAAATTACATCACTCCACCATCACAAGACCATTACATCGTGCCCAGCAGGGATCAATTACATCATGGTCATGTGACATCACAAGATACCCACATGGTATGTAACAATAAGAACTTAGTTAGACCCCTCTTGGAGTAATGCGTTCTGGTTATCTCACTACAGGAAGGATGTGGATACTCTAGAGAGAGTGCAGAGGAAATTCATAAGGATGTCGCGTGGGTTGGGGAGCATGCCTTATGAGAATAGGTTGAGTGAACTTGGACTTTTCTCCTTGGAGCGCCACAGGATTAGAGGTGATGTGTTGGAGGTGTATAAGATGATGAGTGTCAGTGATCATGTGGATAGACAGAGGCTTTTACCCAGGACTGAAATGGGGGCATAGTTTTAAGGTGTTTGAAGTAAGTACGGGGGGTGGGAAGAAATGTCAGAGGTATATCAGAAGGCTTTTAGAAGGCTAATTAGTCAAAATGGGAGGGCTAGGAAAATCTGCTTCGTTCATTTACTGTATTAATAATGCTAACATGTATAAAGTAAAACAGTTGTACTGTTTTCTGTTTGTCAGCATTACTATTTGCTGACCAAAACAAATCTAGGTGCACTCTTGTAACCCATTCACAAATTCTGCAAATTGCTCATCCTTTGAAATTTCCAAGTACCCGACTAATCTGGAAGTGTACAACTAAGCTGATTTAGCATTGTATAGGTTGGTTCCATAAGCATCAGAACAATTATGTGGTCAGAGAGCTGGAGATGCCGAGTCATTTTGCATCTTCAACCCAATCTAAAGCCCTACTGATGTAAACATGTAATCCCAAATAATGAATATTTTCCTCCAAAATCAAAAGCAAACTGAAAGATATCAGCCCAAATTTAGTTTAAAAATTGGTTGATTTGATGGATTGAGCAGTCTTTTAGTATTTTTGGCATCATAATATTTGTGATATTATCCTAATAATCCTGAAACAGGAACTTCCATGTGAGAATTACTGTATGTTCAAAGCTTGTGATGAAACTCATTAGAACAGGATAAAAGAAGTGTACAACCTTTTTGGATTTGATCTTTCTCTGCCATGAGTAAAATGAAATATCAATTCGCTAAAATCAATTTTTGAGTACATGCTTTGATAAATTGCTTTTCCAGCTTCATTCCATTCAAGTTAATAGATGGAATGATAACTTAAGGCATTTTATTGTTTATTCTATAAAATGTGATCCTGAGAGACTGAACTCCGTTTTGCATTTGCGACCAATTGACTTATTGCATTCTGTTACAATTTTCTTTCCTGATAACATATGCTGTCCTGAATATCTTAATTTTTAACTGCCTTCAGTGCTGTCACATAATTATAACAAATTGGTGTGAAAATACAATTCTTGATCTCTTAAAGAGCTATCGTATTGACTTTGAACTTCATGGGAGTACACTTAAAGGATTGTAAAAAACAAAGGATTAGCTTTATGTTCCTGTTTCCAAAGTAATTCTGCAGGGAAAACAGATCCAAAATTAATGGTGTTCATTAAACTCACAATTGTTTGTATTGGTCCAAGTTTTTCAATAAAGGAAGAGTCATTATGGAACAAGTTGAACAGCACAGCATAGTTAAACTTTGAAATCTGTAAATTATCAGTTTTCTGCTCCTTCACAGTCATTGATCAGCCAAAACCTTGATACAAGAAGTCATGTTTTAAATGCATGTCATAACAGTCATCATGGTAGAGTAGCAAATAGTTTGACACTATTACAGCTCAGTGTTTTGGGGTCTGGAATTCAATTCTGGTGCCTCTGTACATCTTTCCTATGGAATGAGTGGATTTTCCCTGTGTGCTCCAGTTTCCTCCCACAGTCCAAAGGCACACCAAGCAGGGTAATTGGTCATTGTATTTCTGAATGACTTGTCCAGTAAGTACATGTAAAAAGCTCCCATTTTGGTCATTTTAGTGGAAATGATGATTAACCTAAACTATCATTAAAAAAAACTTCTCAGGTTTGCTTTTATTGCATGAAAGCTCATTCCTTCAGAACTGAATAATTGTCAGAAAATTTGAATTAAGTTTGTATTTCCAGGTTTAGCTTCTACAAGCATTTTGGGAAAAGAACAAAAGCAACTGCTAAATGCACGCTATGCTAAAGGGACTTGTCTGACTGAAAAATCAACTCTTCTGAATTGATTTTTTGGGCTTGATTGAATATTACCAGAACTTGAATATGCTTCGATCTAGTTCAGAAACTATAAAGTTTAAAAAATGTTTAAAAGCAGTTTTGACAGTTTGCATGAATTCCCCATATATATTTCCAATTATGGACAATTCTGGGTGGTGAACAGGTATAGGCCTTTAGATGTTTGGAGTCTGATGCCACAGCTGTTTCTAGACCTCATTCTAGAAATGTAGGTAGGGAATATGTAGAGGATTTGGATGTTTCCTATACACAATAGGTGAAAGCCATCTCTATTCCTGCCTTCCCCATGTACCATTTCTGTTTGCCTTAATGTCCTCCTTCCATTCTTTTCACAGATCAAGGTGAAACCAGAAAGATACTCTTATGGACTCCCTTGGGATATCTAATAAGAAGGCATAACAAAGCATGATAAAGCAAGTTATAATATACATTTTGGAGACAAAATACTTGATTTGACCCTGCTCTAGAACATGCTTATCTGCATTTTGCGAGGATAAGTTTTTGGCCATCCATCTTTCTTCATAAATGTCATAGATGACCTGTAGGGGACATTGCACTGAATCAAATCTTTCTGAACTCTATGTTGCTACCCAAAAATCCAGAAACAGTCTGCAACCTCTCACAAATGTAATGTATATGAGTGCCTTATTTCATTTGCAGGGAGTGGGCATTGCTGTCATGCTTAGCATTTCTTTTCCACATAAGATGGTGGCATATATCCACAGTCTTAGAGGATCAAGAGTGCGGTCTACACAGTCTTTGACCTGTGACACCTCCTACTGAGAAAACTAATTCACAATGAGCCCCAATAGAGGAACATAAATTCGGCAGGTACTCTTTTCCAGTGTGTCCTTCAAGGATCACAGTGGGGTAGCTTCTGGTGCACCAATGACTACAGGCCTCCAATTGCAAAATAAACCTTGAAACATCACTCGCTGCCTCCTATCACTTGGAGAAATTGAATCCAAAATGGACTAGGTGACAAGAGGTGAGGATTAATGTTTGGACTTGTCTCTTATGTGGGACCTTGAAAATCCCTATTGAAGGCCATGCTGACTACACCAACCACACTATCCTTAGCGACGTGTAGTCACCTCTTGAAAATTTTATCAGATGGTCAGATGGGATTTCCCCTTAAAGTTGTGTTTGATTAATTCTTGCCTTTCCAAGTTCCAATTAACATTTTTATCCATTTTTTATCAACACTCTTCCCTTCTAATTTTGGGTTAAATAGGTTGTGATCACCTGGCTTAATCCTGTTATCCTTCTTGAATAAAGATGTTATATGTCACACAGGACAAGGTCGGACAAAGTCAGTATGGTTCCCTTAAGGAAAAATCTTGCCTGAGGAACCTGTTGGAATTATTTGAAGAGGTTACAAGTAGGATAGATAAAGGGGATGTAGTGGATGTTGTATATTTGGACTTTCAGAAGGCCTTCAACAGGGTGCAACACATGAGCCTGCTTACCAAGTTAAGAGCCCATGATATTATAGGAAAGTTATTAACATGGTTAGAGGATTGGCTGATTGGTAGAAGGCAGCACATAGGAATAAAAGGATCCTTTTCTGGTTGGCTGCCAGTGACTAGGGTGGTCTGCAGGGGCCGGTGCTGGGACCACTACTTTTTATACTGTATATAAATGATTTAGATGATGGAATAGATGGCTTTGTTGCCATGTTTGCAGATGATACAAAGATTAGTGGAGGGGCAGGTAGTGTTGAGGAAACAGATAGGATGCAAAAGGACTTATGACAGATTAGGAGAATGGGCAAGAGAGTGGCAAATGAAATGCAATGTTGGAAAATGCATGGTCATGCACTTTAATAGCAGAAATAAATGTGTAGACTATTCTCAAAATGGGGAAAAATCCAAAAATCTGAGATGCAAAGGAATTTGGGAGTCCTTGTGCAGAATACCCTAAAGGTTAACTTGCAGGTTGAGTCAGTTGTGAGGAAGACAAATGTAATGTTAGCATTCATTTCAAGAGGTCTGGAATACAAGAGCAAGGATGTGATGCTGAGGCTTTATAAGGCACTGGTAAAGCCTCAACTTCAATATTGTGAACGGTTTTGGGCTCCTCATCTTAGAAAAGATGTGCTGGCATTGGAGAGGTTCCAGAGGTGGTTTACAAAGATGATTCCGGGAATGAAAGGTTTATCATATGAGAAAGGTTTGATGGCTCTGGGTCTGTACTCGCTGGAATTTAGAAGGATGAGGGGGGATCTCATTGAAACCTTCTGACCGTTGAAGGGCCTAGACAGATTAGATGGTGTTTCCAATGGTGGGAGAATCTAAGACAAGAGGGCATAGCCTCAGGATAGAGGGGCATCTATTTGAAACAGAGATGCGGATGAATTTCTTTAGCTAAAGGGTGGTGAATTTGTGGAATTTGTTAACACAGGCAGTTGTGGAGGACTGGTCACTAAGCGTATTTAAGGTAGAGCTTAATAGGTTTTTGATTGGACACTGCATCAAAGGTTACGGGGAGAAGGCTGGGAAATCGGGCTGAGGAGGGAAAAAGAATGGAAGCAACCATGACTGAATGGCAGAGCAGACTCAAGGAGCCAAATGGCCGAATTCTGCTCCTATGTCTTATGGTCTTTTTTGCTAAAATTCTTTTATCTGCCATGTCTGCAGCCAGAGGATATTTGAAATATTCTCTGAACCCTGGCAACCTCTTCTCTTGCCTTCGATAGCAGCACACTATATATTTCCTCAGGACCTTTGGATTTATCTACTTTTAAGTTTTCAAGATGGCAATGGTGTCCAATAGCAATGTTTTGCCGACATTTCATAAAATTACTAGATACTCTAGTACAATCACTTCTTCTTCTGAACTGTGATCACTGCAGTCAACAGCTGAAAATTTTCCTTTTAAGGATGTACGTTTGAATGAATTAAATGGTCTGGTGCTTTTGCAATCTTCTAAGGGATTCAGTGAATTAGACTCTCCGAGGCGGCCATCAATGGGGGTGGAGTTTGCATCGAGGCCTGATAGTGGAAGATAAACCTGTGGTTGGCTCCATTATTCCACACCGATAAAAGCGTTGAACAGGATTAATATCAGTGAGAATAAGAGCGGAAAACGAACAGGTGTTCAGTGCCGTCTGCCTGAGTTTGATTGGTCCTTCTCTCTTCTCACTACTTCCATCAGCCAGGAGGTGCAGGAGTATTGGGTCACACACCAGTAAGTTCAGAAGCAGTGGTTGTCCTGCAGCAATTAGGCTCAACAGGCTTCATTGGCCTCAGCACTGGGCTCTGCAGCTGTGAACTCACTTTCAGGGACTCTGCATTTCATATATTTTTGTTTACATTTTTTCACCATTTGCACAATTTTTCCTCTTCTGCATATTGGATGTGTGTGTGTGTGTGTGTGTGTGTGTGTGTGTGTTTATGTGTTTTAGTGGATTCTGTTGTGCTTATTTTGTGAGTAACTACAAGAAGGTGAATCTCAAAGTTATGGTATACATATTTTGACAATAAATTTAATCTTGGAACATTGAACTTTCAAAAAAATTCCTTAAATAATGGGTTCTAGATTTTGCCTTCCCTTCCTTCCTAACTACAGCAGCTTTATTCTTGGTGAATAAGGCAAGGTCTTTAATGAATACTTTAACCTATATCCTCTTGCTCCATGCCTGATGGGCCCCAGACGTTCCTTCATCAATCTTGTGTTTAATGTATTATATGATGAACATAGAAATTTACAGCATGTTACAGACCCTTCGGTCCACAATGCTGTGCTGACCATGTAACCTACAAATGCTTTGGGATTTTCCTTTAATCTTTTTTTCTCATTCAGTGATGTCATATTCCCTCTTCTTCATGATACTTTAAAAAAAATTAACACAATCTATACACAATCTATACTTCTGCAGTCAGTCTTACATTTCCCCTCTTTGGAGTCACCTTTTTTCTCTTTATCCAACCATCAGTATTTCTTGACAGCCAAAGTTGCTTTGACATGTAGGCTATACTTCTAAATGATTCTCACTGCTTACACATAGGTTTGCTTGCTAAAAGCTGTTGCTCTCCACGCTTGTCAGGTCCTGTCCTATCACATTGAAATCAGCCTTCCCCCAGCTCAGGACCTTAATTTCCAGTTTGTACTTGATCTTCTCCATCACAGCTTCAAAACTTGTCAATTTATGATCACTATCTCCAAACTGCACCATCTCTGAAGGTCCCTTTACTTGCCCTTTCTTTTCCTAAAAATTAAATCCAGTGCTGCCGCTTAAGTAGTTGTCAAGATTCATCCCAAGCAGCTATGTTTCCAAATCCCAGGAGTGTGTACTGAGACAAACACTGATTGTTACTGAATGATTATTAACTTGATGAAAAACACACTTTAGTCTGCTGAAACTTGTCTTCCAGTGTAAGGAGATGTCTGCAATTACTGCTGCTGTCCGGCACTTTCCAAAGGAGTAGGAAAGTGTATTAAAGATGTACTGATACTTAGTGCAATCATGACAAAGGCTCTGTGGGGGGAAAGAAATCACTGCTCTTGCTCTATCCTCTTATTTCTGTATTGTTAACATGTATAAACTTAATGGAGTACTATCAGAATCAAGATTAATACCACAGGCATATTTTGTGAAATTTGTTGACTTTGTAGTGGCAGTTCAATGCAATACACAATAATAGAGAAATTAAAGTATATATACATACAAAATAGTGAAATGAAATAAGTAGGGAGGTCGTTTTCTTGGGTTCAATGTCCATTTAGAAATTGGATGGCAAAAGGGAAGAAGCTGTTCCTGAAACATTGAGTATGTGCCTCTATGCTTCCTTCTGTACTTCCTTTCTGATGATAGAAATGAGAACAGAGCAGGGCCTGAATTATGGGAGCCCTTCCTAATGTACGTCACCTTTTTGAGGCATTGCTTCTTGAAGATGTTCTGGATACTATAGAGGCTAGTGCTCATAATGGAGCTGACTAAGTTTACGAATCTCTGCAGCTTACTTTGATCTTGTGCAGTAGCCCTTCCCATCCCATACCGGATAGTAATGTAACCAGTTAGAAAGTTCTCCATGGTTCATCTATAGAAATTTGAGTGTATTTTTGAGACATACCAAATCTTCTCAAACTTTTGAAGTCCAATCTTTGAGACTTTTTCTTTGCCATATAAAACCTGCTTTTTGAACTCATCCTTCATTCCTAACTACATTGTTGTTATTGATATGGATGTGACCTGGTTACTCGTCCTTCCCTTTTAGGGTGCTTTGCAATTATGTAGTGACATTCTTGACTGCTGTATCATAACCAAAGCCACGCAGACATCTGCTTGTCTCCATGACTATTAAATGATCTTTCACTCTTCATCCTTTCCTCTTTGCGGTACCACACTTGTGGCTTGAGCATCTTTCCCTCAAGGGACCGTCACGTCCAACAATTTACAATAGGGAGATCATGGAAATGATTAAAGTTAATTCAGAGACTCCTGAACAACCTGCCCTCCAGTGAGTCTAACATTCCTTGCCCAAACATTCTGAATCTGCAAATGGTCATCCCATGAACATCCTATCCACAAAAATAGTCTACATTTTTGATCCTCCACATTCACTCTAGCCACTGCTCCAGCTTTAAAGTTCATAGCTTTAGCATCTGCAGATAGAGATACTTCCTGCACGTGTGGTTTCATAGACACAAGGCACATCCATTCACCCTCTCCCAATGGGGTATAAGATACACATTCACTTTGTTGAGATCATCTGCTACATCTCCATTCACAAATAACACGAAGTAGAAATACATTTTAAAATATTTTCCAGCTACATCCAGCCCCACCTCTCTCACACAGGCATCACACAAAATGCCAGTGTATAGTTTTCCTAACTGACCCCAATCACAATCAGCTCTTAGTCACTAAAAGCTGCGCTCCAAGGATAACTGTAACCACCATTTTACAATGTATTTAATGTGAATTTAGCTTATCACAATAAAAAATGGTAAAACATTATTGAAGGTTAATAATGCAGAGAAAATTGTGTCATGGAACACCATAAAATATATTTACCCCTATGTTCAAAGATACAGTAATTCTAAAAAAGGTCTTAGAGCAAGAACTGTTCTATTGCTGAGGTTTGATCATTTCAACAGTAGAGCTTTTATTATGGATAGAATTGCATTCTGGTTGAAGGACCAATGAATGATTGCAAAGATTGAGGAGATCTGAATATCATACTTTTTTCTCATAATCCTTGAAAAATTGCAGAGTTTTTAACCAGAAAACCTGATTTGTGCTCCGAACTCATGTATCTCTATGTAAAGTCAAGCAGGAACTTCCAGGTTATAGGGTCCCGAGTGGTCTGTACACTGATGCATGAAGAGGCCATGTGCTAAAATAAAGAGTGAGCGGAGCAGGTTAAAGCATTGGGAGAGATACTCCAATCACCTCCTTATCAGGGATAAGAAGCCAAGCTGTTCACTTGTGATTATTAACAAATGACCCATTACTGGAAAGTGAATACAGAATGTCACCGAGAGGCAATATTGTTGAGACTCCACCTTGATGCTAATTTTGATTTAATGCCAGCTTTCACTCAGTTGTCAACATGAAGATTGACTATTTTAACAAGTTGCTGGAAGCTTTCTAATTTTGTGAAGTTGTCAAAATATGAATAACCAGGTTCACAGAGAATAAAAGATGGAAATATGTACTCTGTAAAAAAAAAGTAGATGAGAAAGGTACTGCTCTCTTTACAGAGAAAAAAGGACAGATAATCTCCCCAGAACTGACTTCATTAGAACAGATGAAAAAAATCTGATCCTGTAAAAATCTGTGAGCTCTTTAGACCTCCTATATTTTTCTGACCAGAGATGTATTGATTCTATCCCAATTATTTTGTATGATTTATAGCAACCTAATCTGTAATCTCCAAGAGATAAAATCCCCTCTTTACACAAAGGTTCACAGCGTTCTCAACAAAATATTTTTGTTTCATTTGCTTAAGATTCCAGGACAATTTTGCAATAGTCCCAGTTGCTCTTAAGCCTGTTCATTAAGATTAGTTCAATTCACAATGTCACTACATGCAGATCAGAAATGAATGCTTTAATTTTTTAGTAAATATAACCAGTAAGTCTAGCACTCTGCAGTAGGTTCTGGCTGAGTTGAATTTATTTATACTCTCTTAGCTGACAGCATTAAGTCACACTGTCTGATTTAAATAAGACTTTCAGAAAGTCTTATTTTCAATTACCCTGGTGTTGCACCCTGGGAAATTGTCATAAAATTGATTAATAGCCCTCATGAAAAATAATTAGTTGACTGTACTACCAGGTCATCTGTAAAAGCCGTTTTACTTTGAGAAAATTGCATTTAGTAAAGTGCACTACATTTAGACTGTGAAATTATAGGTTCAGACTAACGAGAAATAGAAAATCTAAATGTACCGGTCCTCATTCTGTGTCTTATAAATAATGAAACAATGGATAATAGAGGATAAAAGAAAGGCAGCATGGCAAAAAGACGATCTTATACTTGTCATTATCTCCTTAAAATGCCATTCTGTATACAGTACTTAGAAATGCCTTGCCTTGGCCCAGGAAATGGGCAAATGTAGCCAGCATTTAGCTTCACAGATTATCAGCAGTAACAAGGGCCAGCATGATGGCACAGAACAGCGTAAAGTTAATTTGGAATTATCTCATTCACTTTTGCCTTTAAATTTTGAGATCAGACACTCAGCTGTTTCTGTCAATTTCCTCCCTTCTCCAAGTGATCCAAATGGGAGATTAATTCATGTCTCACCCCTGAACTCACACCTTTTCAAATTATTTTACGTCCTTTTATGACCTCTCTCAGTTTATCAGACTGCTCCAGCTCCCTCAAGTCTATTTCCTTCATAATAATGACCATCCAACCTCTTCCTTGTCCAAATGATATCTTATTAACCTTCTAAACACAGGTTCTGCTCCCTCTCATATAAGTGTTCCATCATGACTCCTGACAAAAGACTCGCCCACTTCTGATCATTAGATCAGTACATTGCCTGCAACTTCAGTTTACTCCTCAAATTCTTTAAAAAATTGTTCTAAATGTACTTATCTCATAATTTTTTGTTTGAATCTCAACAACTTTCTGTACATGGTACTTGAAAATGGACCTTAAAAATATTAATGAGATCCTTTATAACTGTGATCATGCACATTGTTCTTTGTCAAACTCCTCGAGCTAGTTTTTATAGCCTTTGCTAAAGAGCACACTACCTATTCTCAACACCACAGAGTCCAAGAGATGACTCAGAATTGAACTTGGGTCTCTTGCTGTGAGGCAGAGGTACTACTCATTGTGCCTCTATGCTTCCCTCTCTAAAGGTGCTCAGCTGAACAGATTCCACACTCCTGGCTAAATTCCTTTTCATCTGATGGTAGTCAGAACATCATTTGTGGCATGTTTTTGCTCCTGCTATTATTGCCCACCAAGAACTGATCTTTGTCTCCTTTTCTTTTTCTCACCTGCATATTACCCTCAATAATACCATCGAAAAGCATGATATCAGGCTACATATGAGGCCAGGTGGAAACTCTCCTCCTCTTACCTACCTATCAAAGAGGGTCCCACTCTGGACCAGCAGAACACTGTCTTTGACACAATCACTGACCTCATCAAGTCTGGACAACTCCCATCCACTTCCACCAAACTCATAGCTCCCTCACCCTGCACTGCCCGCATCTACCTCCTACCCAAGATCCACAAGCCAGTCTGCCTCTATTGTCTCTGCCCGCTCCTGCCCCACTGAATTCACGCCATAAAATTCAATTCCCTTGGTTCGGTCCTTTTCCACCTGCATCTCTGACACTTCTCATGCCCTTGATCTCCTAAGTAACTTTCAATTTCCTGGCCCTGATCGCTTCATTTCCACCATGGATACTCAGTGCCTATGCACTTCAATGCCCCTTCAAGGAGGCCTCAAAGCTCTCCACCTCTTTTTTGACAAAAGAACTAACCAATTCCTGTCCACCACCACCACCCTCTGTCTGGTAGAATGGGTCTTCACCCTCAACAAAATTTCCTTTGTCTCCTTCCACTTTTTCCAAACTTGAGGGATAGCTGTGTGGGCCCCAGCTATGACTGCTTTTCCATTCAATATGTACGACAGTTGTTGTTCAAAACCATCCATGGTAATACTCCCCAACTCATGCTCCATTACCTCCTTCACCTTTCTCAATCTCTATCTCCATAGCCCTGTTGATTCCCTTGGTTATCTTGACTATACCTCTTCCCACTCTATCTCCTGCAAAAATCTATTCCCTTTTCTCAGTTTCTTTGCCTCTGTAGCATCTGTTCCCAGGAGGTGTCTTTCCATTCCAGTACAGAGAAGTCCTCCATCAAAGAATGGGGTTTTCCTCCCTCCACTGTTGATGCTGTCCTCACCCACATCCCCTCAATTTCCTGAACATCCATTCTCACCCCATTTTCCTGCTGCCTTAAAAGTGATAGAGTTCCACTTACCCCTACCTATCACTCAATCAGCCTCCACATCCAACACATCATCCTCTACAACCTCCTCCTGCTCCTAGGGGATCACAGCACTAAACATATGTTTACCTCACCACTTCTCCACTTTCCATAGTGATCACCCCCTCCATGATTCCCTTATCCATTCATCCATCTGAATTAATCCACCACCTAGCGCTTATCCCTGCAAGCAGCCTAGGTACTACACTGACCAATACACATCCCCTTCACCTGCATTCAGTGCCGCAAATGGTCCTTCCAGCTGAGGCAACAGTTCACCTGCAAATCTGCTAGGGTCGTCTTTTGTATCTGGTGTTCCCAAGGTGGCCTCCTCTACATTGAAGAGACCCGCTCCATCAACCACAAACGGAACATCCCAATAGCCAAACATTTTAATTCCGATTCCCATTCCTGCTCTGACATGTCGGATGATGGCCTCCGCTTATGCCAAGTTGAAGTCACCGTCAGGGTGATGGAGCACCACCTTATTTCATCTGGGTAGCCTCCAACCTGATGGTGTGACTACCAATTTCTCCATCCAGTAAAATAAATTCACCCCCCTCCCCCGGTATTCCCCATGGTAACCTTTTACCTCTTCTCATCTATCATTTTTTCTTCTTCCTTCCCTTTCTCTTTTGATTCATTCTCCTCTCCTATCAGATTCCTTCTTTGCCAGCCCCTGATTTCACCCACCTGTCTTCATCTTTTGCCTTCCAGTTAGCTTCCTTCTCCCCGCATTTTTACTTTGGCGATGTCCCCCTTCCTTCACAGTCCTGAAGAAGGGTCTTGGCCTGAAATGGCAACTGTTTTTTCGTTTCCATAGATGCTGCCTGACCTGCTGAGCTCCTCTAGCATTTTGTGTGTGTTGCTTTGGATTTCTCATGTTAGTGAATCGTATACTTGTTGATATACAAAACACAATATACAATATGCATATTGCTGATAATGACGGAAAATATTATCATTCACAGAAAAGTGCAGGTTACAAAGCCAACCATTAAATTGTTACACTAATCTTAACTTAATCCATGTTTTATTCTCCCCAAATAGCCGTCAACTGTCCAAGCTCCTCTGCCTACACATCACCAACTAAGCTCATCTACTCACCTACACATCAGGCACAATTTTACAGTTACCAATTAACCTCTAAACTTACACATGGGAGGAAATTAGAGCACCCAGAAGTGAAAATATGTCATCACAGACTAAATGTGCAAACTCCACACAGAAAGCACAGGAAGTCAGCATTTAATCCAGTTCACTGGAACTAAGGCGGCAGTTACCGAATGCACCATTCTACCTCCCCTTTGTAGGCCTTTACTGCAAGTGGATTGAAGTACACAGTTAATGAAGTCTTAAGGCAGTTGTAGGGATTTTTGAGACCATGTCTGGGGTTTTGATTTCAATTTTTAGGGAATGACTTGTGCCTAGAAATTTATCTCTAAATGTATTATGTTGTAGCCACAATGCTTTTCGTATTCTGAATAGAGATCTGAATTTAGAAGAGAAGATATAACATTTTATGTTTCCATGACACCTGCCCTGACACCATAGTTGTATAGATTAATTAATTTGATGACCTGAGATCAGAAGTTGTCCCTTGAGTGCGATTGGACTTTACCTGCTGGAGGTTCAAAGAATTAGACCTTATCAGTGAAACAACAATTCTGAAAGTGTTTGACAAGATAGGTTCTGAGTGGTTGTTACAGTGATTGTCAAAAACTATGGAGTATGATCACAGGATATAAAAATGGTCAGTAGTTAGGCAGAAAAAAAAACACTTTTTATTACTCAGAAGGTGAATATTTGGAAATGTGATGCTCACTTGTCGAGTAGAATTAAGATCAATACATTTTTGGATGCTGCTGAATTCAAAGTATAGGGGAAGCAAGCAAGGTATTAATCGAGCTGTTTAATGACATGTACACTTGAGACACCTTTGGTCTTACTCCTGCTTTTATTGCTTGCATTTTTAAAAATACATCTAATTCACTCTCAGTCTCTTGACATCCTGGAAACATGTTCAACATCTAGTACTGGAAGTGCAGCAGTTTGATTCCAATCAATGTTGGGCATAAAAAGGTCTTTGCTTTCAAGCTATCAATGCCATTCCATTCCCTGGGTCTATTTTAGCTAAGTTTTTCACATCCACAACATCTTATTTGATCTTAGCAGCTTACTGGTAGATTGTCAGGAGAGCTTGCTGGTCCATAACTTGTATGTTTATATGTATAAATTATTAAAATATTCTGGGTAGGTACAGAAATTGTAACCCACCAAGCAAGGATTACAGGCTGGTTCTGTACTTCTTTAAGACAGGCAGTCCAACAACGTAGCTTAAGGCTATAGCAAATTTTATTAACAAATATCAGGTTTGTTAGAGATGTTGGGGAGGGTTTAAGCAAACTTGACAGGGGCTGGGAACCGGAGTGAAGGACTCAGGATAGGACTGATTGAAAAAAAGTAAAGATAGCGTTCAGTCAGATTGTCAGGAAGGGCAGGCAGGTTATGGGAATTAGTTGCTGTCAACAGGCCAAGTATCAAATCATTCGGAATGCAAAATCAGAAAGGATAGCAAATATAGT
This sequence comes from Hypanus sabinus, assembly GCF_030144855.1. NCBI lineage: Eukaryota > Metazoa > Chordata > Chondrichthyes > Myliobatiformes > Dasyatidae > Hypanus > Hypanus sabinus. The sequence goes on along the minus strand of NC_082719.1, from coordinate 39,061,429 downwards.
ACTCGAGGTGTTGTATCTAAATATGCGTTGTATTAGAAATAAGGTGGATGATCTTGTTGCAATATTACAGACTGTCAGGTATGATGTTGTGGCTATCACTGAATCATAACTGAATGATGGTTATAGTTACCAGCTGAATGTCCAAAGTTACGCATTATATTGGATGGTTAGGAAGGTAGGCAGAGGGGGTGGTGTGGCTCTACTGGTAAAGAATGGCATCAAATCAGTAGGAAGATGTGACTCAAGATTGGAAAATATTGAATCCTTGTGGGTTGAGTTAAGAAACTGCAAGGGTAAAAGGACATTGGTGGCAGTTATATACAGGCCTCCCAACAGTGGCTGGGAGGTGGACCACAGGTTACAACAGGAAATAGAAAAGTCGAGTCAAAAGGACAATGTTATGGTAGTCATAAGAGATTTTAACATGCAGGTCAATTGGGAAAATCAGGTTGGAAATGGATCTCAAGGGAGTGAGTTTGTTGAATGCCTATGAGATCGCTTTTTAGAGCAATTTGTTGTGCCTACTAGGGGATCAGTTATACTGAATTGGGTGCTATGAAATGAACCGGAGGTGATTAGGGAGCTTAAGGTATAAGAACCCTTAGGAACCAGCGATCACAATATGATTCAGTACAATGTGAAACTTGATAGGGAGAAAGTAAAGTCTGATGTAGCAGTATTTCAGTGGAGTAAGGGAAATTACAGTGGTATGAGGGATCTGTTGGCCAAAGTAAATTGGAAGGAGCTGCTGGCATGGATGTCAGTAGGGCAGCAATGGTGTGCATTTCTGGGAAAAATTAGGAAAGTGTAGAACATGCATATTCCAAAAATGATAAAATACTCAAATGTTAAAATAGTACAACTGTAGCTGACAAGGGATGTCAAAGCTATTAATAAAACAAAAGAAAGGTCGTACAACAAAGCAAAAATTGGTGGGAAGATAGAGAATTGGGAACCTAGAGAGAGCAACAAAAAAAATCATTCAAAGGGAAAAGTTGAATTATGAAAGCAAGCTAGCAAATAATATCAAAGTGGATAGTAAGAGTTTTTTCAAGTAAGTTAAAAATAAAAGAGAAATGAGAGTCAATATAGGACCACTAGAAAATGAGACAGGAGAAATAACAATGGGGGACAAGGAGATGGCTGATGAAATAAATGAGTTTTTTGTGACAGTCTTCTCTCTGGAAGACATTAGCAGTATGCCTGATGTTGTAGTGTGTGAAAGAGGAGAAGTGGATGCAGTTACTGTTACAGGAGAGAAGGTGCTCAAAAAGCTGAAATGTGCTATAAAAATAATAATTCTTCTGTCAAATTTGAAATATCTTTGACAAAAGATAGCAAGTTTGGCTTAAAATTAACAAGAACATTCGATGAGTAGGTAATGAAGGATGAAATAGGGATGTGTTTATCTAATCATAAAAGGAATGGTATTAATTTGTCTGATTCTCTCATGGAGTCATAAAGTGCAGGAACAGGCTCTTTGACCCAACGCATCCACACTGGCTTTTGTAACCAACTATACTTATCCCAGTTACCCACATTAGATCCCAGCCTCCTTTGTCTCTCATATGGGCAGTAAAAGAAAATGACACCAGAGAATGTCATTTTTATGCATTAAGTAAAATACTGATCAATATTTACTATCACCATGACCAATTATTTTACAAAGGGAGCATATTCATTTGCTGTCAGTTCCACATGTTCTAAAAAGCAATTATCACATTTTATTCTGTTTGGTTATAAAAAAAAATTCGTTTTGAAGGCTTAAGAAATTTTTTTGCCGACAATTTTAACTATAATTAATCAGACCAACTTTTAATAAAACAAAGTTTCCTGCTACATAAATCATTACCATAATGTCAGAATTTGCATAATATAAAAAAGGCCTAAAGGAGCACGATTTAATCAGTTATAGTTCAGAGGAGTTGAAGTCCAAAGCGTAATGAAGCCAGACTGATTTTGAAGGCTCCAAGCACAATCATCAGTGTTCAGTACCTGATTACTCAGACCCACACTAAAGACAGGGCCATGATTTTGAAACATCTGCCTCATTAAAACCAAACTGCTGTAAACTGTGGCTGCTCAGGATTTCTGTCTGTGATTAATCAGATGGAATCCTTGCTAAGCATGCTGTAAAACAACAGCTACTTTCTCTATTGTCACACCCTTAAATTATTGGGCATGTTCAGAATTGTGCAGGGTCCTAAAGACAAGCAAGAGAAAATCTGCAGATGCTGGAAATCCAACCAACACACACAAAGTGCTGGAGGATCTCAGTAGGCCAGGCAGCATCTATGGAAAAGAGTACAGCCAATGCCAATTGTACTTTTTTCCATAGGTGCTGCCTGGCCTTCTGAGGTCCTCCAGCATTTTGTGTGTGGTCCTAAAGACAAATATGCTTTCCTTACAATGGAAATGTTCTAACACCACATAGCATGCTCGTGCCACCCTGTGCCTCATATTTGTTCATCTCATCCCATTGCCCCATCAATGTTCTGCAAGTACAAAGACTCTATTGAGCAAGAAACTTTGCTGCTACAGACATCCCACAAATAGCAACAGGCTTCAAGCAGTGGATCTTGAGACTCTATCTACAAACTGCCGCTGCAACCTATTGACAGCTTGTACTGTTAAGGACCTTTTGGAATTTTTATATGTGCTTCTGATAATCCAATGCACGAATAAGTAGTTGAAAATAAATTAAAATTTAACTTTGAAAATCTACGGAAATCTAAAGGAAGCCTGAAAACTTCAAGAGATTAATGATACATAAAGAAAATGGGGAAAGCATTATCCCACACTTAATTATCCGTCCTGACGAAGGGTCTCAGCCCGAAACATTGATAGCGCTTCTCCCTATAGATGCTGCATGGTCTGCTGTGTTCTACCAGCATTTTGTGTGTGTTGTTATTTGAATCCCACACTTAACTTTTGATAAAACAGATCGATCAGCATCTAGGAAAATTAATAAACAGTCGATGTTTTGGGCTCAGTCTTCTCTTCAGGACCGGAAAGAAAGCAGGGAGATGTGTCAACTATGTCTTACATGAAGTCAAAGGGCAGATATAAAGTATATCCAGCACAAGTGACAAGTGAGTATTGCCCCAGTGATAGAGTAATAGATCAAATTTTGAATTATATGCAGTAATGTGCAGATGCAGAGGTCATGAACACACTGACCTAAGAAGTGTACTCCGACATTGTATTACACATGAATTGAACTATTATAAAAGGAAATGAGTCACTGTTTTATCCTTGTCTTGTCATGCATTTAAGCAATAGAAATAGAGGCCTTTTATTCAAACTAGCATTTTGTGAGTCCAGGGCTGAAAAAAAAACTGTTTAACCCATACATACTGTTCAGGTCAAATTTGACAGCAGTAAAAACACCCTAAATGTCATTTTTTTTATCCAAAATTTGCTGACTTTTCCTAAAGCGCCCCAAAGTTCACAAAAAATGAAAGTATTTTAAAATGTTGTGCTTTTGTACAGTTGCTACAATTTTTTATATATTGAGGCTGTTTTGGGTCAAATTTGACCCGTATGTATTGAAATGAATTTTAGACCTCTGAAACATTAATTAAGGATTAATCACCCACTTATTAGCATCAGAGAGGCTGTTTATACATTCTAAATAGATCTGTGGTTCAAAATTTGGTCTAGACACTTGTTATGAGGGGATTCTTGAGCTGAGTCAAGATTGACCCAGACCATGCTGTGAAGGTATAGAATATGAATAGGTTGCCTGGGTTAAATACTGATCCACTGAATTATGACCGTTGTGAAGAATTAGAGCAACACTCATTTTCTACAATATGCCATCTAGTTTGTGGAATAAAGTAAAAGCTAAAGTTTTCTCTGTGATTTTGTTTCCCAAATCATTTTAAGAGGGAGTTGGTGGGTGGAATAAAAATGAGGTCAATATAAATGTGTAGTTGATGGTCAATGTGGATTTGGTCAGTGAAGTCCATATGTCCTTCAAGAGGGTGAACCCTCACCAGCTGTCAAGCCCTGATAGTGTACCTGATAGGGATCTGGCAACCTGTGCCAACTACCTGCTCAAGGACATATTCAATCTCTCATTGCTGCAGTTGGAGCTTCCCACTGCTTCAAAAGGGCGGCAATCACATTGGTGACACAAGAAAAGGAGTCACTGTGCCTCAGTGACTACAGCACAGTGACATTCATATCTACTGTGATGAAGTGTTTTGAGAGGTTGATCATGGCTAGCATCAAACACTGCCTAAGCAAAAAACCTGGACCTGCTGCAAATTGCCTATCAACACAATAATTCTACAGTGCATGCAATCTCACTGGCTCTCTACTTGGCTTTGGATCACCTGGAAAATGGTAATACTTATGTCAGGCTGTTGCTTATTGATTACAGCTCAATGTTCAATATCATCAAACCCTCGGTTCTAATCAACAAGCTCCAAAACCCAGGCCTCTGTACCTCCCTCTGCAACTGGATCCTTGACTTCCATACTGGGAAATCACAGTGTCTGTGGATCAAAAGTTACTTCTCCTCCTCACTGACAATCAACACTGGCGCACCTCAAGGATGTGTGCTTAGCTCACCACTCTGCTCTCTTTACACCCATGACTATGTGATGAGGCACATCACAAACACTATCTGTAAATATGCCAATGACACAATTATTGTTGGCAGAATTTCAGATGGAATTGAGGAGGCATACAGAAGTGAGGTAGATCAACTGGTTGAGTGGTGTCTCAGCAACAATCATCATCAGTAAGCCCAACAGCTTGATTGTGAATCTCAGAAAGGGTAAGTTGAGGAACACACACCAGTCCTCATCAAGGGCTCAGAAGTGTAAAGAGTGAATGATTTCAAATTCCTGGGAGCCAACATCTCTGCAAATCTATGCTGGGCTCAACATTATTGATGCAATTACAAAGAATGCATGACAGCAGATATATTTCATTAGGTGTTTGAGGAGATTTGATATGCTTTAAATACATTAACACATTTCTACAAAAGTACTGTGAAGATCATTCTGACTGGTTGCATCATTGCTAACTATGGATATGCCAATGCACAGGATCAGCAAAAACTGCAGAGAGTTTTGGACAGCCATCTCCATCACGAGAACAAGCTGCCAAGTAACTTTCAATGGGCAATGCCCTGAAAAGGAAGCATCCATCATCACCTAGGATATGGCCTCTTCTCATTCCTACTGTCAAGGAGGAGGCACAGGAGCCTGAAGGCACACACTCAGTGATTCAGGAATGGCTTCTTCCCTTGTGTTATCAGATTTCTAAATGGACAATGAACCCATGAAGACTACTTCAGTAATTTTCCCCTCTCTTTGTGCACTACATATATATTTTTTGATATATAGTCCCTATTGTAATTTATACTTATTATTATGTATTGCAATTTATTGCTGTAGCAAAGCAACACATTTCATGACAAATGCCAGTGATTTTACACCTCATTCTGATTCATAAAGAGTCTGTTTCTGTGTTGTCTCTCTGTATTAAGGTAACCAAAGGTAACCACAGTAACACAGCTAATAGAGCTGCTACCTTACGGTGCCAGAGACTTAAATCTGATCTAGAGAACTTCTGTACTCTGCACGTTCTCCCTGAGAGCATGTGGGTTCATTTGCGTGGTTTGGTTTCCCCCAGCATCCCAAAACCACGCTAATGGGCATGGTTAACGGGCCACTGCAAACTGCCCCTTTTTTCTGGATGGGTAGAATCTGGGAGAATTTGAGAAGAATAGGCAGCACATAAAAATGAGATTATTGTAAGTGAGTGATTGATGGTGGGCATAGACTCTGTGGGCCAAAGGACCCGTTTCTGTGGTTCTATGTCTCTTAACAGTAATTCTCTTCTGAACCATTTGCAAAAGCTTCTGGCACAAAGCAGCTCAGTAGCAGCCGAGTTTCTGGGTGTCAAAGGCAACCTCCATGGGTGGATAGATTCCAATACTGAGTTGGGGGGGGGGGGGGGGGGTCAGAGGGACGTTGACTCATACGGTCTTTTTGGGCAACACTGAGCATCTCTCTCCTCCAGTTCATCTGACAGTTTGCATTCATCTCCCAATGAACCGTTCAGTTAGTTTCATTCCACGTAATCCATCCTAAATCGAGAATAGTGGTTTTTGGAATTGGATTTTTACATTTCATATCAATTGTTATCTGAGACAGAGGGCTGGTTAGGTTCTCAGTGGTAGATATTTTTCTTCTAATAATGGAACTATAAAGCTGACAGGTACACAATTGGCCTTTGACAATGCTATCAACACCTTGGAACATAAGTTGTAGGTTTAGCAAATAAAACTGAAGTGAGGTTTTTTTTTGTTTTTAATTAAAAATAACACATTTTATTGAACTCCAACACTTAAACATGAAAGAATGCTAAAATCCTTACGTAACAAAATCATCATGTCAGGCAAGCTTCTTAAAGTAAAACACTGACTCAGTGTTGGTGGTTGTCAATAATGTTTGTTTCTCCCAATTGTATTACCCTGCAGTGGCCCCCACCCCTCCAGAATGAACTGAAAATGGCATTGTGAGTTGTCTGGAGCTTGTCCTGTGTTCCATCAGTGGAGGAACCACCGATGTCTCGGGCTCATCCAGAGGTGCGATGACGCACTCATAGCCATGTTATGATGGCAGAGCTGAGGAATACTCCAAATCTTGCTGGGCCGGTTTAAAGTGATTTACCAAATGACATTCAGATTTAACCCTCTGATCTATGATAAAAGTCCTTTCTCCGAGTTCCAAAACGTGGAACAGGCCATCATGGCCTAAGGTGATGTTGGTGTGCATCGTGGCGGATGGAAACAAATAAGGTGGAAAATAGGTCGACGGGAACCCAAGAGTGCTGTATGCTGTGATGGGAAGAAGGAATAGGTGAAAGGGAATTGAATTTACTGAGGAGGATGGAACGCGATTGAGAGGCTGACCAGGTGGCTGTGGTGTCAGGATTGAAATCACCTGGTACTGTCGACCATCTGAGCTATGGATGAATACATGTCCTCTTTTGGAGTAGTTCTGAGCCCCAGCAGGACCCTTGGGAGAAGATCATGCCAACACACATCTGTTAGGGAAGCCCTCAGAGCAGTCTTTAAGGAGCAGTGAAACCACTCGCATAGGCCATTGTGGATGACATGCTCTGGTGTGATGTAGTCTAACACAGAGGTTCTGGGCCAACACAGGCTACTCTGAAATGAATTGGAGACATTGGCCAGAGGAAATATCAGATGGGGTGCCAAATCAACCATGACAGGTGCTGATGAACGTCTGAACCATGTCTGCAGCCGTCATTAATGCTAGAAGGATGACCACTGACCACTTGGTGGTATGGTCCACCATGATAAGAAGGTGCATGAAACCATGGGAGAAGTTTCATGTGCATGAGGGGTTTGTGGTCAATGAACAATGTGAAAAGGCAACTCTATAGAAGAAAATGAAAATGAAAATAGTGAACAGCCTGATGGAGACTCCCAGTCAGACATGTTGTGCTCCCTTTCAGAGGGATGGAACTGCTGACTGTGTGGCAAGCAGTTGCCATATACCTCCAACCAAGTGTTCATGCACAGCACCCACAGCATAGGTGCATTGGGAGCAGGTGCAACAGTAGGGTCACAATAAAAAGACCTTGTTTGGTGTCATCAAATGCCCTGATCATGTCCGCTGATCAGTTAAGCACTTGATTATTGTCATTAAGCACACTATACAAGGGGAGTATAATTCAACAGCTCACGGAATGAAGTGGTGATGGAAATTTACCATAACAAAAAACTCCTGTTGTTTTTTGAGAGTGTGGGGCAGTGGGAAACCCAGACTAGCAACGACTTTTCAAGGAAGAGTTTTCACTCCCTCTGCAGAGATGCAATGGCCAAGATAGGCAATGGTTGACAACACAAACTGGCATTTAGCAGGGTTAATAACCTACTCATGTTGGCTTAATTGCTCAAAAAGTGTACAGAAATGAGGTACAGATTTAGACGTGTTGGCAACAAGTTTGTCATCCAGGTAAACAAAAGGAAAATCTAAGCCTTTTAAATACACTGTTCATCAGTCATTGGAAAGGCACTGCTGCATTTTTCAGTCCAAATGGCACATGCAGCAACTCAAAGAAGCCAAACATGTTTATCACAGCTGTTTTGGGAATGTCCTCCAAGCACACAGGCACCTGACGGTAGCCTCTAAGTAGATCAACTTTGGAAAAAAATTAACTTTTCAGCTAAACGTGTCAAAAGGTCTTGGATATGTGGGACTAGCTAATGAATGGGGGTGGTGGCCTTGTTAAGGTATTGGTAATCACCAAATGGGCAGCAACCACCATCAGACTTAGGGATCATATGGAGGGGTAAAACCCAGGGGCTATTTAACCAATGTACTATGCCAAGTCTTTCCATGTTGGCAAACTCATCATTTGTGGTTGCCAGCTTTTCTGGGTCCAGTCTACACACACAGGCATAGACTGGCAAGCCTGTTGTGGGAATGTGGTGCTCAACCCCATGTTTTGCGACTGTAGTGGAGAACGTGGGCTTGGTGATGTTTGGAAATTTGCCCAGCAATCTCGTAAACTCACATTTGGTGGTGCAAGCGCTTGAAAGAGTAATTTTGGGGAACTTGCTGGGGGGAGTAGGTTATCGACCCAAAGTCTTTGACATCCATAAGCTGGCATTTCTTAAGTTTGACTAACAGTTCTTGGGCATGCAGGGAATCTGCCCTGAGCAGTGGTCTAGACAGGACGAAAGCCCACATGCAACATCGCCCACTGAAGCAGAGCTTCACCCATCATGTCCTGTAATTCTGGGTCTTGTTCCAGTGAGCTTTCATCACTCTTTGCCTTCTCATTAGTAGGTAATGCTGGTAGCACACTCACTCGAGCACCAATGACACACAAAAAGCGTCACTCTGATAGTGTGTCTGTAATGAACAGTAGGCAACCCTGGCAACCAGAACCCACAGTGTTCACAGACCTCTGATGTCCCGATGCACTGGCACTGTTGACGCTGCAGGACAGACAACTCTTCCTTACATTCTTACCAAAGTGTTCATGATAAAAACACAGGCCTGGCATCATCAGTTCAGCAGCCATGGGCATACTTAAGTAGGGGGCCTTGCTGATCGGGCTTATTGAGGTAGAGAAAGGAGGAGGAATGATGCATTGCTGCCTAGCTGAGTGTAGACTATCAGCTATTTTAGCAAGCTCCCTGTAGTCCTTCACGGGTGCATTAGCGAGGGCTATGAGAACTTGCTCAGGTATTTACTGCATTAAGAATTCTTTAAAAATAAAACAAGGATGGTGATTTCCCAGGAGAGACAGCGTGTGGTCTATTTGCTATAAAGGCCTAGTATTGCCAAGACTAGATAAGAAGAACAACTGTTTGCCTCACTCAGATTCTACTAGTCCAGAGCTCTGCAACAAGTGAGTTTTCAGCGATTGGTGTTCATCGTGTTCAGGCATGATTTGTTCAAGCAGACCCAGCACCCTCTCAGCCATGGAGTGGCTAAGTGATAGACAATAGACAATAGGTGCAGAAGTAGACCATTCGGCCCTTCGAGCCTGCAGCACCATTCTGAGATCATGGCTGATCATCTACATGATGTTACCATGTAGTAGAATTTGGTGTTGTTGGTGCTGTTTTCTTGCAGAGCAAGCTGGGCCTCAGCTTGTACAAACCAACTGAAGGCATTTTGCTCCTAAATCTGCCATCAGTTTTAAAATGACTGCATTGGCTGACATGTTCAATGACTCTAGAATCATCCTAGAGTATTGGGGTCATCTGTAATGTACAGATCTATTTTTTTAGAGTGATGACACACCCACCCCTTAGCACAATGTATTGTTCCGCTGTCTACGCATGCACTGTTGACTACACACACACATTGTTCTCCCTCACTCTCTCTGCAAGGTGAATACACTAGTTAAAGCCATCTCCCAGGTCATACTTGGGTCTTGTAAACTACTCCACCGGTTTCTCCCAATCATTGCTACAGGGCTGCACCCATTAAACACACTGTTACAGACAGGAGCAAAGTGGAAATGGTCAGAAAGATGTGACAGGGCATTCAAGGAAACAAAGAGACTAATAACTTCCGATGAACTTCTCACCCATTATGACCCATCCCTGCCCATCAGATTGGCATGCAATGCGTCCCCTAATGGCATTGGAGCCATTTTGTCACACATTATGAAAGATGGATCTGAATGCCCAATTGTGTTTGCTGCAAGATCACTGACAAGTGCAGAAAGCAACTGCACACAGATCGACTGAAAGGTCCTTGGTCTAGTATGGTGAGTAAAGGAGTTCCACCACAATCTTTACAAACAAAATTTTATGCTAGTGGCAGATCACCAGCCTCTTGTGTCCATCTTCAACTCCAGGAAAGCAATTCCAGTGATGAATGCTACCAGGTTACAATGTTGGGCATTATTCCTAGGAGCCCATTCTTGTAACATAGAGTTCAAGGGTATCAAACAACACAGGAATGCTGATGGCTTGTCATGTCTTCCACTATTGGCAACTGAAGAGGAAATGTCTTCATACTGTGTCACAGAAGAGGTGTTCAACACTGCATTGGTGGACCAGTTGCTGATAACAAATTCTAAAATACAAAGGGAAGCAAAGATTGACCCAACATTGTCAAAAGTCTATGAAATCACAATGCAAGGATAGCCAGCTCATCGTAACCCTATGTTTTTGGAGTTCTCAGTGAGACAAAATCAACAGTCAGTATGCTCAAGAACACAAATGTGGTTCCCTCTAAACTGTGCACCAGAGTGTTAGAAAATCTGCATGAAGGACACCTAGGTACAGTCAAGATGATGAGTCTGGAGCTACATGAGCTGGCAGGGAATAGATAAACAGATTTTGGCCAAAAAAGGCTGTTTTGAATGCAAAAAGATCAACATACTCCCCCACTGGCACTGTTACACCCATTGGAGTGGCTGTCATCGCCATAGCAGAGTACAAATTGGCTTTCCTGGGCTATTCATGGACTCCATGTTTCTGACTGCTGTGGATGCTCATTTGAAATGGCTGGAGGTTATATCAATGAAATCAATCACCTCTGTAAAGGCTGCCTCCAGCCAGAGGACTATCTTTGCCAGCAAATGCATACTAAAACAAATTTTGAGTGACAGAGGACCACAATAGACATCAGAAGAATTCCGACTGTTCATGAAGAGAAACGGCATCAGACTTTTCAAGTCAGCCCCTCACCACCCAGCAATGAATGGGTTAGCTGAACGGTTTATCCAAACCTTCAAAAGTCCATTGAAGTGATGGACAAGGAGGACATTTCTTTACAGTACAACGTTGATAACTTCCTTTTTGTGTACCGGAACCCCGTTCGTGTGACGACAAATCAAACGCTTGCAATACTGTTCATGAACAGGAATCTGAGACCTCACAAAGACCTCCTGAAACTAGATCTATGGAGGGAAGTTCAGAATAAACAGTTTAGTCAGATGCCAAGTAAGCAACAAGGAGCTTCGAGGTTGGACAGGAAATCCTAACGTGTGATTAACGAGAAGACAAACAGACACTTGGTGGGATAGCTACAAGAAATGGACCACAGATGTCACTCCACAGGTCCATAGGTGCTATCCTGAAAGAAACAGGGCACCAGCCAAGAGACTGAACCTTTAGAAATGTGAAGTTGTTATAGACAGTACTTGTGAAAGCATGTTTATTTGGAATATGAGTTTCTGAAAGGGGAAGTGAATGTTTTGTACATATACATCTTTATGGAGCATTCATCTAAAGGAAGAGGAAGTGTAATGTATGGATCTATTTCTTTTAGCGCAATGAACCCCCCCCCCCCCCCTCCCCAGCACTTACTGAACTGTTGTCTGCACATGCACTGTTGTCTACACCTGTATACTGTTCTCTCTCACTCTTACTGCAATGTGAATACACCAGTTAAAACCATCTCCTGCATCTTTGCTTTTATTTGATACTAAGATAGGCGGTGTTGTGGATAATGAAGTAGATTTTCAAAGGTTGCAGAGAGATCTAGGTCAGTTAGAAGAGTGGGCTGAAAGGTGGCAGATGGAGTTTAATGCTGATTAAGTGTGAGGTGCTACATTTTGGTAGGATTAACCAAAATAGGACATACATGATAAATGGTAGGGCATTGAAGAATGCAGTAGAACAGAGTGATCTAGGAATAATGGTGCATAGTTCCCTGAAGGTGGAATCTCATGTGGATAGGGTGGTGAAGAAAGCTTTTGGTATGCTGGCCTTTATAAATCAGAGCATTGAGTATAGGAGTTGGGATGTAATGTTAAAATTGTACAAGGCATGGGTAAGGCCGAATTTGGAGTATTGTGTACAGTTCTGGTCACCGAATTATAGGAAAGATATCAACAAAATAGAGAGAGTACAGAGGAGATTTATTAGAATGTTATCTGGGTTTCAGCACCTAAATTACAGAGGAAGGTTGAACAAGTTAGGTCTTTATCCTTTGGAGCATAGAAGGCTGAGGGGGGACTTGATAAAGGTATTTAAAATTATGAGGGCAATAGATAGAGTTGACATTGATAGGCTTTTTCCATTGAGAGTAGGGGAGATTCAAACAAGAGGACATGAGTTGAGAGCTAGGGGACAAAAGTTTAGGGGTAACATGAGGGGGAACCTCTTTAATCAGAGAGTGGTAGCTGTGTTGAACGAGCTTCCAGTAGAAGTGATAGAGGCAGGTTTGATATTGTCATTTAAAGTAAAATTGGATAGGTGTATGGACAGGAAAGGAATGGAGGATTATAGGCTGAGTGCAGGTCGGTGGGACTAGCTGAGAGTGAGCGTTCAGCACGGACTAGAAGGGCTGAAATGACCTGTTTCTGTGCTGTAATTGTTATATGGTTATATGGTTATATTTACTAGATATGTAGTTGTGTATAGACACTACAGCACCAATGTAGGCTTTTATCAATTAAAATGAAGGTGTTTTGTGTTTAATGAAACCCGTAACACATTTTATTGAACTCCAAAACCTAAACACAAAAGTGAACTAAAATTCTTTCATAACAATGTTATCATGTCAGACTAGCCTCTTAAAGTGAAATCCCAACTCAATGGCAGTAGTTGTGAATTATGTATAGTTCTCCCAATTATGTCACCCTACAAAGTGACAGCTGACTCCATTTGTGTGTTTTTTATAAACTATTAAAACACACTTCTGTTCATCTTCAGCAATTCTCTGTGCTACTTCTCCCATCAAACATTCTCATTTAAAACTGTACAGAAACCTATGAGAGAACACATCTATTCTCATGGTAATGCTGTATAACCTTAGGAAGGGAGGGAAGAATTTAATTTACATTGCAGTTTCAAAACTTCGGAGGTACTCGGGTGCCTAATAGACAAAGACATACTCTCGACATGTTGTCCCTGTTGTCATATAGGAAATGTGGCAGTCAACTTATACAGAGTACACTCCCCTATTTAAACATCAAAGGAATAATGACAAGTAATAGTGATATTAATTCATGAATCAGTATTTGCACAGACTTATGAGAAAATAACCTTTTGAAATAGTGATAAAAAAAATCTTAACATCTGCATGAGAAGTTGAGACCGCAACATACAGGTTTATCAAAAAGACAGCAATTGGATCAAGGCAGGACTTCCTCACTACACATCTGGGATGTCGAAATTCAATTTTTGCATATGGCAACTTGTATGAGACACATTTACTTTAAATGTTTTTGTCTGTATTTATGCTGTACTTGGCATATCCATTTATTCTTTTTTCCATCATCCAACCTCCCCTTAGATGGAGTTGTGCTATTATTTGCAACCACTGCCTGTGCTGCTGAGTACTATAGTGCTGCTAGAAAGTTGGTGAATCCTGTAGAATTTTCTCTATTTTTGCATGTATATGACCTAAAATGTGATCAGATCTTCATGTAAGTTCTAAAACTCAAGAGAACACAATTGAATAAACAACACTAAAAGCATTATACATGTTCATTTATTTATTGAGAAAAATTATCCAATATTACACATATTTGTTGGAAAAAGTATGTGAATCTTTGGGGTAATGCCTTCTACAAAAGCTATTTGGAGTTAGGTGTTCCAATTCAAAATTGTACCAAGGCATTTTACAGGAGATTGTCAGGTTAGCAGTCCGTCACCTGAAGCTTAATAGAAGTTGGATAATGCAACAAAACAATAATCTGAAAGACAAGAGCAAATCAACAACAGACTGGTTTAATAAAAAGAAAATGTGTGTTTTTGAATGGCCAAGGCAAAGTCCTAACCTTAATCCTATAGAAATGTTGTGGAAGGACCTGAAGTAAACAGTTTATGCAAAGAAGCCCACCATCATGCCAGAGCTGAAGCAATTTTGTAAGGAGGAATGGCTTAAAATACCTTCAAGCCAATGTGCAAGACTGATCAACAGTTACTGGAAAGATTTGATTATTGCCATACAAGGGGTTCACACCAGTTACTGAAAGTAAAGGTTAATGTTTCCAACAAATATATGTAATATCGGATCATTTTTCTCAACCAATAAATGGAAAAGTATGATGTTTTTGTGTTATTTATTTAATTGGGTTCTTTTTATCTAGTTTTAGGACTTACATGAAGATCTGATCACATTTTAGGTCATATTTATGCAGAACTAATGAAAATACTAAAGGGTTCACAAACTTTCTAGCTACACTGTAAATTCATGTTGTGGATTTGTTGATGACATAACCATAACATCTGTTGATGGTCACCCCCACAAGAGGAAACATTCTCTCTGTATCCACTCTGTAAAACCCTTCCAAATCACACCGTGTCAGAACTGATATCTTTGCAGCACCACAGCTTCAGTGGACTTGGTTTAATCCTGACCGCTGGTGCTGACTCTGTGGAGTTTGCGCATTCTCCATGTAAAAATGTCAGTTTCCTTCACGTGCTTTGATTACCTCCTACTTCTAAATCTGTGCAGGTTGCTAAGTTAAATTGGCTACTGAAAATTGACTCTGATGTGCAGTGGAGTGATAACCTGAAGAGAGTTGATGGGAAAGTGGGGAGAATAAATTTGGTTTGGGTAGAGTTCATGTAAAAATAAGTGCTTGATGTTCATGTGACCTCAGTGGACTGAGGAGATTGTTTTGTGATACATCTCTCTATGATTCTGTGACATTTTGACCTGTATTATTTTAAAGTTATTTTATTAGATGACCCCTCACTTGTCTTTTAAAGTGAGAAAAAAACTTAACAATCAAATCTTCGGAAAAGAGCATAAAACTGAACATAAATCAAGGAACCTTTGAAGTGGACATAAACAGAAGCACCTACATACAGTGATCCAAAACAATGTTCAAAAAGTATATTCACTTAATAAGCAACTGAAACTTACAATTCACAATTGATGTTCAAAAATACATGCATTCCAACATACATTTTATTGTCTTCAGATGATTTGCTGTCATGTTTTCTTAATTGTATAGTCACCCAGCAATATCACAATGAAATTGTTATTGGTCTTTTTCTAAAAGTATTTGGGGAAGTCCGTAACTAAAAATCTTAAAACGCAACCCGTCTTCTTGTCAATCATAAGCACTTACACAATTGACTTAAATTATATGATTTGCCTAAGATGACTAAACCATTTCTAAGAAGGACAAACAGCTTATGATATTGCCAGATTTATATAAAGTATACATCTTCCATTCAAGAGCAAATAATACACATTTTATTCCAGCACAGAAGCTGTTCAAATAAACCTTCTTTAAACAGTAATGAAATGATATTGTTATTTTCTGTTCCTTTAACTGTGCAGGCTCAAAAAAAGCAATAGAAATGCAATGCCACCTTTAAATATAAATTAGTGATCGGAAAGAAGAAAAACAAAATAAGAAAACAACCTAGAGAAGCTGAAAAACTTAACCGATTTGCTTAAGTTGGATATCATTCATAACAGTCCCTCACATTATTTCTGCTCATTTATTAACAATAAGAGCATCCTGTTGTTTACAATGCCAAATGCAAAAGTAAAACAATGCAAACTTTATCAAATTTATTAATTAAAGCATAGCAAATTACATTTTTAAAATAGGCTAATTACTTTATTGTGTTCTGTGGTAGACTTTGGAAATTGTTGGCATGCAGTTAAATTCTATAACAATTCCAGTTAGAGGACATATGCATTAAAAAGTTGTTTATTCTAGCCTTAACAGTAAGGATCTTGCTGCATATAGTACTCACAGCTTGTGTGACATCATTACATCCTCTGGTCACATTTACAAATACAAATGGAAAACACAATCATTCCTAAGCATTGGTATACAGCAACAACTTTATTTATACAGTGCATTTTATAGAGCCAGTAGCCCAAGATGTATTGTAGGAAAACTCTCAAATAAAACTGGACACCAAGTCACTTGAGGTAAACTAAGTGTGGAGAACAAAAAGCCTTCTAAAGCAGGAAGGATCTTGAGAGAACGTGAGAATGTTACTGCAGGTGATATTCTGGCAATAATAGGGCAAATAAGAATGGAAGTGAGTGGAATTAGACTCACATAGATGGAGAGTCAGTGGAGGAGAATGGTTTGACTGATTATGACAATGATTGTAGGAAAGCTAAGATATAAGGAGATAAAGATCAACTCTTTTGCAATCATATAAGATGTTACTAATAAATTTGATGAACCACTTCAAAATTCTAAGTCCAATGTAAATTTATTATCAAAGAAGGCGGATGTTACATATACTCCTCTGGGAAACATTTTCTTGCAGGCATTCTTTGTAGAACAAAGAAAGACAATGAATCAATGTAAAATTACACATGAAGACTGACGAGTAACCCAAGTGCAAAAGAAGACAAACTGTACAAATACAAAAAGAAACAAATAAACAATTGAGTCATACTGAGAACATGAGTTGTAAAATCCTTGACAGTGAGTCCATAGGTTGTGGATGCATTTCATTATTGAGGTAAGTGAAGTTGTCCTGCTGGTTCAGGAGACCGATTGTTGCAGGGTAATAACTGTTACTGAGCATGGACCTAAGTCTCCTATATTTCCTTCCTGATTGCAGCAGTGAGAAGAGAACATGGCCTGGAGAGTGGGAGTCCTTGATAATGAATGCTGCTCTCTTGTGGCATCGTTCTCAGTTGTGGGGAGGGCTTTACCTGTGATGGAATGGGATGTATTCACTACATTTTGTAGGCTTTTCCGGTCAAGAGCATTGGTGTTTTATATCAAGTGATGATGCAACTAATAGGGATACTCCCTACTGTGCCTCTGTGCAGTTTTATATGACATGTTGAATCTGCACAAACTTCTAAGAAAGTAGCGATGTCGCTATGTCTCTTTTGCAATGGCACTTACACGTTGATCTCAGGACAGGTCCTCCAAAATGACGATGTCAAGGAAATTAAAGTTACTGACACTCTCTACCTCTGATTCCATAATGAAAGCTGGTTTATGGACCTTTGGTATCTTCCTCCTGTTGTCAGCAATCAACTCTTTTGGTTTTTCTGATGTCAGGTGAGAGGATGTTCTTGTAGCACTAACTAACCAGGTTTTCAATATCCTTCCTACGTGCCAGTTCCTCTTATTCAGCCCAATGGCAGTGGTACCATCAGCAAATTTAAATAAGGATTTGGAGCTGTACTTAGCCACACAGTTACAAGGATAAAGCAAGTAGAACAAAAGGTTAAACACACAGTCTTGTGATGTGCTGGTATTGGGTTCGCTGAACATGAAGATGTTAAACCCAATCCTTAAAGACTACATCACTTCCTTGTTTACCTTCCGTGGTGAGTTTAGCTGCCTATCCCCATTATTTGAGTGGTATATCACCCTCTCTGCAAAGGAGGAGATACTTCCAGCTAACAATTTAGTTTAAACACAGTTCAATAATTTTCTGTAATTCACCTGTAATGTCCTGGTTCATATCTTTTAGTGTTATGCTGTATGTGTTTCATTTTGTGCAGCTCTGTAAGGACTGTTTGTTCCGCTTTCAGCCTGTTTGGGTTATTGTTGAAGGTAAGGGATAATGTGGAATGTTTGGCATCTAATTAGCAGGAAGCTTTTTCTTGCTGAGGGACAATAAGATTGGTCTTGGGCTTTTGTTTGATAGGAGATGAAGAAAGAAGACTCTGGGGAGAACCAATCGTAGCATATGAGCCGGTGGGAGACTCTTTGTTGGAGATGGATTGCGAGCGACGTTCAGGAGGTGTGTGTTTTCATTTAACCGAGGGCCCAGCATGTGAGTGACAGAGAAGTTCAAGATGAGCTCCAACTTGTGCCCATTTGACTGTTTAATTAGAATGGGCCCTTTTCTTTTTGTTATTCTTTATTAATCCTTCAGTTAAGATTCATAAATACAATTCCTTTAATCATAGGCAGAGTACTGTCTGTTATTTTGTGGCAGTAATTTGTAACGGTAGCAAATGACACAGCATCCACACAAAATGAGGTTTGGGGTGGGATCCAGTGTGCCTTAATCTCTGAAGTTTGATGGGGCCAGTTGTTCTTTTCCCGAGACATACGCAGCCAAGGAAACCAGGGTGTTTCACAAGTTTAAATTCAAACAACATTGTAAAAACACATTTAAAACTCACAGAGTTCTTCTATCTTATAAGAGATTTCAAAATTATAAACAATTTCCAAAACACACGTATAAGTCCTTTAAGCTAAGAAGACATATACATCAGCCATAGATGAACCGGTTGTCTGTCACAGAAATTGAAGGCAGAAGAATGGATTCAATTTCCTTCAGTGTTTCTGTCATTCTCTTTGATGATCTTTTGGCAATAACATGTAATAAACCTCATTATTCGCTACATTTATACTATTTGTCACATGGGTGACATCACACACATGTGATATTGCTTAGCAACCATTTAACACAAGTGGTTTGAAAGCTTCCGAAAAAAGAGATTCCATGTACCCACAATTAATGCTATGAATGTTGACTCTTGTTTATGATAAAAAGCTAAACAAACGATATTGGTTAGAAGTTTAACTTAATCAAACACAGCACTTTGATCTTTAAAAGTACCAGCTGCTGTGTTTAGAAAGCTCAGCTTGGCCAAACATAAAGGCCCCCTTGGCACTGCTGATGGTGATTGTGAAGGAGACTGTGACTACAGGTTGCAAGTGAGGAAACAGAGGATCCAGCTGAACAAGGAAGTATCGAGGCCTAGTTGTGGAATTTATTGATTAGATTTGAGAATATGATAGCGTTGAATGTTGAGCTGTAGTGGTGTGATGAAAAAAATAGTAACAAAGTTTGTAAAACATCATGTTCAAGCACTTTTTCTGAGAGAAAGAGGGGAGAATAGGCTGTAGTTAGCAAAGAGAGAGAGAGAGAGAGAGAGAGAACAAATGGAAATCCATTTCACTTTATGTGTCTTTGCCTGTCCTGGTACACCCATGCTCTTCTACCTCAGTGGGACAGAGGAGTTGGAGAAGCCATGCAGACTTGCAGGAGGGAAAATTGTGAACTGTTATAGAGGGCAGACTCAAGTAACCCAGGGCCTATAGTATCTAACCTCTAGTTCTACTTCCTTGACAAATTAGTCTGAATTAACAGGTGGATGGCCAATGGCAATGGCATCAGCACCATTGCAGCACTGAGATTTGGAAAGCTTTCGAGAGCAGCCATTTGGCGCTCCATTAAAATGGCAGCTCAGAAGCTCTTGAAGTCTAATGGAGAAAAAAAGTATGAAGAATGGTTGTGATGCATTGCAAGGCATTTCCACAATGGTATCCATAGCCAGTGTGCCAGCAGTGGTTTGCACTTGCCAGGCAACCAGCTGATCCTGTGTGCCAGCAGTGTCTGTTGCTGTATTGCAATCTCAGACATCAACTACTATATCAGATGTTACATAATCAATGGACTGCAAATTTCATAGATGTGCTAACCACAAAGATGGAGGAATCCCTGGATTTATACAAATTCCTGTTGAAAGGAAAAGCTGGTTTACAATGTGCTCTTTGTTATTGTGGCCAGGATTTTAGGTAAATTGACAAAACATCAAGTACTTCATGATACACAGCCTGTTGCTTGAGACCCTGAATCAGAACTTATGTATACTCAACTTCACTGTGACCAAAATAATACTTCTTCCTCTTCCTGACTACTCATAGACTGAGGTCCATGACTGAAAGTTTCATGAGCTGATAGCCTGGAATGTTGATTTTGAGTAATTTCACCTTCACCCTTTCCTTGGTGGTCTACCACAGCCTGATCACACTGAGTTCTTGTCCATAAAGGGCAAGGCCTAAAGGTATGGTTGTTGTGTGAAAAGGTTGATAGGAATATTTGAGATGTACGTATTTCTATATACCATCTGTGGTTCATAAATCAGCAGAGATTGTGGAATTGAAAGGAACAGATTAATGAGGAGGTTTTTTGATCAGATTGCCATCTCTTCTATGTATTTAGTTATGTTGGTGGCTGTAATTGTAATAGTAATGCTTCCAACTATGTCAAGATTGGTCCCATTGCACAGCTGGATGTAGTGAATATACACTATCTTGTCCTAGTAGTGTTGAGAAATATGTTTGAATGGTCTTGGCACTGTCTCATTCCCCTGACCGGGAACATCTAAAGCTGTCTGTTCTACTTACCAAGAGATCCTGATCCTGACCACAGATTACATACCGCCAAAGGTCAACGTTAAACACTGGCAGTCAAGGTACTGAGTGCTGAACCAGCAAACAAGAAACAGCCTACCCTAACACCTTTCAAATCAGTGTCAGGAACTTCAATCATGCTTGTTTGAAGAAATCACTGTCCAACTATCATCAAAATATCACCTGCAGCATCAGGGATCCAAACACACTTGACCATTGCTATATTACAATGAGACGTCTATTCTGCTCTACGCCGAGACTGCATTTCAGGAAATCTGATCACTTGGCTGCCCCCATTTTATCTGCATACAGGCAGAGTCTAAAGGGCAAGGTTCTATTGATTTGGACAATAAAGAGGTGGTTGCGTTAGGCAGAGAAGCAACTACAGGATTTCTTTGAATCGGTGGAATCGGTTGCGTTCAAGGACTCATGGAGCATCTGAACAAATACACCATGGTTATCATGGACATTATAAGAACAGTTGCAGACAAGTTTGTACCCACAAAATTATTCAGTCTTCCCCAAGCAGAAGCCCTGGATGAACCGTGAGATCTGCCAACTGCTCAGGGCCAGATCACTGGCATTCAGGTCTCGTGACTACGTAAAACACAAGGGGTTCAGGTTCGATCTTCAGAGAGTCATCTCATGCCCAAAGTGACAATTCAGGATCAAAATTAAGTCATCGAGGGATGCTCGACAGCTGTGGCATGGCTTGAATGCCATCACCTTCTACAAAATTAGGCCAAACAACATAGGTAAGGCTTCACTCCCAGATGGGCTCAATGCCTTTTTTGCTCACTTTGATCATCAAAACATGGAGGCACCTTCGCTATCTCCCACAGCCCCCAATGACTCTGTGATTTCAGTCTCTAAGGCCTACATGAGAGCATCCCACAGGAGGGTGAACCAATGGAAAATATCTGGCCCAGGCAGTGTCCTAGGCTGAGGACAGTTGATGACCTGTGCTGATCAACTGGCTGCAGTGTTCACTGAGATCTTTAACCTTGCGCCTCAGCAGTCTGAGGTACCCATCTGCTTCATGCAGGCTTCAATTATTCTGGTACCTAAGAAGAACGTGGTAGCCTTCCTCAATGACTATCATCCAGTAGCAGTTACATCCACTGTGATTGTGCTTGAAGAGGTTGGTAAGGAAACATATCAAATCCTGCCTGAGAAGTGACTTTGGATCTGCTCCAATTTGCTTACCAGTACCACAGATCAAAGGTAGATACCACACTTTTGGCTCTTCACTTAATTCTGAATGATCTGGATAGCAAAGGTACAGACATCAGTATGTTCTTCATTGACTACAGCTTGGCATTCAATACTATCATCCCTTCAAAACTAATCAATAAGCTTCAAGACCTAGGCCTCAATACCTCCTTGTACAACTGGATCCTCGATTTCTTCACTTGCAGACCCCAGCCAGACAGAATTGGCAACAGCATCTCTTCCGCAATCTCCATCAGCACAGGTGCACATCATGGCTCTGTGCTTAGCTCCCTGCTCTATTCACTTTATACTGTCAATCTAAGCACAGCTCCAACATCATATTTATGTTTGTTGATGACACCACTGTCTTTGGCTGAATCAAAGCTGGTGACAAATCAACGCAGTCATAGAAAAGCACTGAAGCACTTTCTTTGGCCCATCTAATCCATGCCAAACAATTTAAGCTGCCTAGTCCCATCAGTCTACACCCTGACCACAGCCATCCATATAGGCTGTGGTTAGGCCACAACATCAACCTCACACTCACTGTCAGCAAGGCCAAGGAGCTGATAATTGACTTCAGGAGGAGGAAATCAGTTCTTATCAAAGGTTCAGAGGAGGAGACAGTCAGCATCTTCAAATTCCTTGGTGTTATCATTTCAGAGAATCTGTCCTGAGTCCAGCATGTAA
Organism: Hypanus sabinus; assembly: GCF_030144855.1. Classification (NCBI taxonomy): domain Eukaryota; kingdom Metazoa; phylum Chordata; class Chondrichthyes; order Myliobatiformes; family Dasyatidae; genus Hypanus; species Hypanus sabinus. The sequence goes on along the minus strand of NC_082719.1, from coordinate 39,038,953 downwards.
GTGCCATTATGAAGAAAGCCTGACCGTACCTTTATTTCCTTAGAAGTTTGCAAAGATTCAGCATGTCATCTAAAACTTTAATGATCTTCTGTAGATGTTTGATGGAGAGCCTATTAACTGGTTGCATCATGGCCTGTTATGGAATCATCAATGCTGTTGAATGGAAAAGCCAAAAGAAGTAGTAGAGACAGCCCAGTCCATCACAGATAAAGACCTCCCCACCATTGAGAATATCTACACAGTGCTGTTGCAGTAAAGCAGCATCCATCATTAAGGATCCCCACCATCTAGGGAATGCCCCCTTCTTGCTGCTGCCATCAGAAAGAAGGCACATGGACGTCAAGGCCCACACATGTGCTTTTCAATTCCCTCTCTGTATGGCTATACCATTGTTTTATTGATTTGTGGGCCTATTCATACCTAATGCTTTGTTGCCACAACTGCCTGTAAGGCAGAATGAGCTGTGAGTGGGATTTAGGCCTCAAGTGCCAGATTTGGCAGCTCAGCCCATGGACCACCTTAATAACCCTATTATCTGACAGCACTGATAATCAGACCCATTCAAAAGCAATTGAAAGAGATCTAAATAATTCTAAATTAGACATTAAAATAAAGTTACAGTACTTAAAACAGATTTATCTGGCATAACTTAATTATAAACATGAATATAAATTAACCATAAAAATGAAGAGTAACCAGCTACCTCCAGTTACGTATTCATTCCAGCTCAGCCTCTCTGTTTAAATGAACAGATTCTAATGCATGGCAACCTGAAAATGAGTAACTAGCAAAACTTGTCTAGCACAGTAGGAGGACTGGATTTTGCCCATGACTACAGTGCTCAATCCAGTGTTGGAATGGCAGGTCAGATGAACTGACAGTTGCCCTCAAGCACACTCCTGACATCTGCGCCAATCAGGGCCATTGCAATCCTGATTGCAGTCCAAGATTTGCTTGTGACTATTTCTTGAGATACCTAACTTGTTATTTTGCTGTTCCTTCATAACTATCATTGGGATCCACTCTCCCAAAACATCTGAGAGAAAAATGTAATTCTATCACTTGTGACTATTTCTTGAGATACCTAACTTGTTATTTTGCTGTTCCTTCGTAACTATCATTAGGATCCACTCTCCCAAAACATCTGAGAGAAAAATGTAATTCTATCGCTGATTAGGTTTGGTGAAAGGTTCCATTTGAAATATAAACAACAGTTTTCTCTTTCACAAGACTATTAATCAAACAAAAACTTTCTGGAATGTTTTTGTATTGTACTTTCTTGAATCTGTACTACCTTCATTTTTGCCTCAGTTTGCAGTTTAAGATTATTATCCCACTGCTCATATGTAAAATATATTTAACAAGAAAAAATATATTTTATTCTTTACATGATAATATTGAACAAATTATTCAGGCAGCAAGCACTGAGCATGCCTCATATAATCAGTAATCTAAAATGCAGAAACAAGTCAAGCTTGAAATAAATGAATGTTGTTTTTGTTTCTTTTTTTTCTGTGGTTATGTTGTATAGTCAAGTATAAGTTGCATAATTATCTGTTGTGATAACTATTTGCAATAAAATCTCTCAGTATTTAACATCAGATATGTCTTAGGGTGTGACGCAGAAGATATGCATCCAGCTGGTATAAAGATATGATGTAAATCTTCTATTAATTTCTGTGGTGAAGGAGAATGCAGCACATATGTTGGATTGGATAATGGTCCTTTCTTGTTATCTGAAATGATTTAGGATAGTCCTCTGTCTAAACCCCAGACTCTGGTTTCTAAAGGGCATGAAACACAATAGGACTGATTTACTTTGGCTTACTTTATTTTGCAAAGGAGCTGCTGTCCTGCTATGTACAGCATAACACACAAAAACAAATGATCAGTCACATCTGGTCTCTTTTGCATGTACTGAACAATTGTCTTGCCAAAATACTATTGCAATATTATAGCAGAGTTGCTCAAAAGGTTTGTCATGGAAATTCAGTGCAAAGCACATCTCAAGGGTGGTTTTCCCATTGATACAGCATCTGCAGCATCATTAGCAGCAAACAAAACAACCAAACATAGCCTCAACTTATCATGGGCTTCCTTTCCTTTCTTTTCAAACATGGATCAATTGCCAGACCAAGGTATCCAAGTTGATCAGTTTGAGTAAATTGCTTCTCTTTCTGTTTATAAATTGTCTTTTGATAAGCTGACGGAAACATAATTGTTAAAATAAGACATTCCTGCCATCTCTGACTGAAGCTTAAATATCAAAGGCATTTAGTGGAAGTTTTGGGATAGAATAGAAACACAGGACCATAGAAAGCTTACAGCCCAATACAGGCCCATTGGCTCACGATGCTGTGCCGAACATGTCCTTACTTTAGAAATTACCTGGGGTTACTTATAGCCCTCTATTTTTCTAAGCTCCATGTACCTATCCAGGAATCTCTTAAAAGACCCTATCAAAAGCACCTCCGTTGCTGGCAGCCCATTCCACACACTCACCACTCTCTGCATGAAAAACTTACCCCTGACATCTCCTCTATACCTTCTTCCAAGCACCTTAAAACTGTGGCTCTCCTGTTGGCCATTTCAGCCAAAGCCTCTGACTATCCACACGATCAATGCCTCTCATCAGCTGATACACCTCTATCAGGCCACCTCTCATCCTCCATCATGCCGAGGAGAAAAGGCTGAGTTCACTCAACCTATTCTCATAAGGCATGCTCCCCAATCCAGGCAAGTAAATTTCATCTGCACCCTTTCTATGGTTTCCACATCCTTCCTGTAGTAAGGAGACCAGAACTGAGCACAGTACTCCAAGTGGGTTCTGACCAGGGTCCTGTATAGCTGCAACATTACCTCTCAGCTCCTAACTCAATCCCATGATTGATGAAGGCCAATGCACCGTATGCCTTCTTAACCACAGAGTCAATCTACACAGCAGCCTTGAGTGTCCTATGGACTTGGACCCCAGGATCCCTCTGATCTTCCACACTGCCAAGACTCTTACCAATAGTACTATTTCTGCCATCTCATTTGACCTACCAAAATGAACCACCCCACACTTATCTGGGTTGAACTCCATCTGCCACTTCTCAGCCCAGTTTAGCATCCTATCAATGTCCCGCTGTAACATCTGACAGCCCTTCACACTACCCACAACACCTCCAACATTTGTGTCATATGCAGATTTAGTAACCCAACCCTTCACTTCCTTATCCAGGTCATTTATAAAAATCATGAAAAGAAGGAGTCCCATAACAGATCCCTGAGGCACTCCACTGGTGACCGACCTCCATGCAGAATATGACCCATCTACAACCACTCTTTGCCTTCTGTGGCCAAGCCAATTCTGAATCCACAAAGCAAGGTCCCATTGGATCCCATACCTCCTTAGCTTATCAAATGCCTTGCTGAAATCCATATACACTACATCTGCTGCTCTTCCTTCATCAATGTGTTTAGTCACATCCTCAAAGAATTCTATCAGGTTCTTAAGTCATGACCTGCCTTTGACAAAGCCATGCTGACTATTCCTAATCATATTATACCTCCGCAAATATTCATAAATCCTGCCTCTCAGGATCTTCTCCATCAACTTACCAACCACTGAAGTAAGACTCACTGGTCTATAATTTCCTGGGCTATCTCTACTCCCTTTCTTGATAAGGGAACTACATCCATGACCCTCCAATCCGCTGGAACCTTTCCCGTCCCCATTGATGATGCAAAAATCATTGCCAAAGGCTCAGCAATCTTTTCCCTTACCTTCCACAGTAGCCTGGGTACATCTCATCCAGTCCCAGTGACTTATCCAACTTGATGCTTTCCAAAAGCTCCAGCACATCTTCTTTCTTAATATCTAATTCTTTCTTCATATGCTCAAACTATTCAGTCTGCTGTAAGTCATCCCTACAATTGCCAAGATCCTTTTCCACATTCATTACATACCTCTGCTATCTCCTCCAATTCCATACACATTTTTCCACTGTCACACTTCATTGGTTCTATTCTCTCATATCTTATCCTCTTGCTCTTCACATATTTGTAGAATGCCTTGGGGTTTTCTTTAATCCTGTCCGCCAAGGCCTTCTCGTGGCCCTTTCTGGTTCTCCTAATTTCATTCTTCTCATTCCTGCTAGCCTTATAATCTTCTAGATCTCTATCATTACCTAGTTTTTTGAACCTTTCATAAGCCTTTATTTTCTTCTTGACTAGATTTACAACAGCCTTTGTACATCACGGTTCCTGTACCCTATAATCCTTTCCCGGTTTAATTGGAATGTACTTATGCAGAATTCCATGCAAATATCCCTTGATCATTTGCCACATTTCTTCCGTACATTTCACTGAGAACATCTGTTTCCAATTTATGCTTCTAAGTTCCTTACTGATAGCTTCATATTTCCCCTTACTCCAAGTTTTCCTAACTTGTCTGTTCCCATTCCTCTCCAATGCTATGATAAAGGAGATAGAATTATGATCACTGTCTCCAAGATGCTCTCCCACTGAGAGCCTAACACCTGACCAGGTTCATTTCCCAATACCAGATCAACTACAGCCTCTCCTCTTGTAGGATTATCTACATATTGTGTCAGAAAACTTTCCTGAACACACCTAACAAACTCCACCCCATCTAAACCCCTTGCTCAAGGGAGATGCCAATCGATATTTGGGAAATTAAAATCTCCCACCATCTATCTGCTCCTCTTGATGTCCCTGTTACTATTGGGTGGTCTATAAAAACACCCAGCAGAGTTATTGACCCCTTCCTGTTCCTAACGTCCACCCAGAGAGACTCAGTAGACAATCCCTCCATGACTTCCTCATTTTCAGCAGCCGTGACACTATCTCTGATCAGCAGTGCCACACACCACCTCTTTTGCCTCCCTCCTTGTCCTTTTCTGAAAGATCTAAAGTCTGGCAGTCTAAGTAACCATTCCTGCCCCTGAACCATCCAAGTCTCTGTGATGGCCACAACTTCACAGCTCCAAATGCTGATCCACACTCTAAGCTCAACTTCTTTGTTCATAATACTCCTTGTATTAAAATAGACACATTTCAAACCATCGGTCTGAGCGCATCCCTTCTCTGTCACCTGCCTATCCTCCCTCTTGCACTGTCAACAAGTTTTTTCTACTTGTGAGCCAATTGCCCCTTCCTCTGTCTCTTCATTTTGGTTCCCACCCCACTGCAATTCTTGTTTAAACTCTCCCCAATAGCCTTAGCAAACCTCCCAGCCAGAATATTGGTCCTCTTTGGATTCAAGTACAACCCATCCTTTTTGTACAGGTCACGCCTGCCCCAAAGGAAATCTGAATCCCTGCCCATGCTCCAATCTCTCGGCCACACATTTATCCTCCACCTCATTCTATTCCTATACTCACTGTCACTTAGCACAGGCTGTAATCCCAAGATTACTTTGAGGTTCTGCTTCTCAATTTCCTTCCTACCTCCCTGTAGTCTGTTTTCAGGATCTCCTCCTGTTTCCAACCTATGTCGTTGGTACCAATATATACCACGATCTCTGGCTGTTCTCCTTCCTACTTCAGGATATCATGGATGGTTTAAGACACATCCTGGACCCAGGCACCTGGGAGGCAAACTACCATCCAACTTACTTTCCTTCTTTCTTTCTTTCCACAAAATTACCTGTCTGACCCCCTAACTACAGAGTCCCCGGTCACTGCTGCCATCCTCTTCCTCCCCCCTACCTTTCTGAGCCACAGGGCCAGACTCAGTGGCAGAGGCACTGCCACTGTTGCTTCTCCCAGGTTTTCCCAACAGTACTCAGAGCAGTATTTATTGTTAAGGGGGACAGCCACAGGGGTACTCTCTAGTATCTGACTCGTGCCCTTCCCTCTCCTGACTGTAACCCGCTTACCTGTTTCCCGAGGCCCCAGTGTGACTACTTGCCTATAGCTCCTTACTTCACTGGAATGTGAAGTAATACTTTATTTTTAATGCTAGGTATCGTTATAGATAAATGTTCCCAAACAGAACTATTGTTTTTGCAACGAACTGAAGTAATCTCAAAAATAAAAGGAAACAGAAAATTTCCTAGGGAATGGACAAGACTTCTGCATTCATTCCCTGGCCTTAACTCATCACCCTGGGCTGATGGCCATAAATCACAAACAGCAGGCCTTGTTCTTTTGTCAAAAGGAGCCTGACATTTCACAGGAACCATAATTCAGCAACTTGTGGCAGAATTTCTGTGGCAGCACTTGAGGTAGGAGGAACCCGTTAACCAAGAGGGTGGTTGTAAAGCGGAACTCTGACCCACATTAAATAACTGAGGGCAACAGCATGGGTATCCATAAACAGAAGATGGACATATACACAAAGCAAGAAAGACTAGAAAGTTGAGCTGCAAGGTGGGATAAGTTTGTGTGGATCATTAGAGCTGATCTAAACCATCTGGTCCTACTTTGTGCTGTCTTTTCTATTAAGATCTATTTCTGAGCACGGCGGGGAGTGGGTCCTGAAAGACATTCAAGGTTTTTAGATAGGATAGAGATGTTTGTAATGAGGAAAGGAAGAAGGGTGATCTGCTTTCTGTTCTATTTCTCCTGCCAATTAAGTTGGTAAGATGAGGTTGAGTGGAATTAATGTTGGTTGATTATAATCCCAGGCTTATAATGTCTGGTCGTTTAAATGTGGCATGTCACCAACTGGTACCAGGCCAATATCTAGCCAACAGAGGAAAATCTTTGATGATACAGAATGACAAGAATGCAATATTACTTCACCCTGTGTCATCCAGCACCATTCTTCATAAAATATTTGACAGTAAGTAAGGCTTACAGTAACTGTGGTGCTACAATGGCACTTGTGTGCTGAAGATGATTGCTAATAATTTTATCTAATGAGTTTGGTGGATGTCTGACTTTATGGTGTCTGATGTGTTTCAATGCCATCTCCTAGCACAATATTGATTTCTGGAGGAACATGCTACTTTGCAAAGCAATTTCCTCATTTCTGTGTTTCACTGCACGTTCTGAATTTCCTGAATGTCGCTATCCAGCTTTCTTGGTAAACAGTGTTGTGCTCAGTTATTTCAATCACAAAAATGAACTCATTCTCTCTTCAAAAATAAAGCAATTAGAATTCAATGCCTGTAAAACCTAACTGTATGGTTCTGCATTAACAGTTCAGTTCTGACCTTCCATTTCATTGTAAATTAAGTATTTTTAGTCAGAACACTACAGCAAAGCATTAATTGGAGACCGTTGTATGTTACAAATGATGGTTAATCTGAGAAGGTCAAAGATCACAATAATATTCCTTTTGAACTCTGTATGGTTGCAAGATTGTTTGAATAACATACAAGAGAAAAAGTCTCCATTTCCTCATCGGCATGGATAAAATTATATGTTTTCATTTGGGCATTTTGTGGTCTGTAGAACCAAATGCTGTGCTGATAGCTAGTCAGTGCCAGGTAGTATTGGTGATACCTTCTGTATTGTTGGTATTGTGCCAGCGTCCTGAAACAATATGATGTTTGCATGAGTCCAACAGCTGTTGATACTGAAAGAAATCAGGGATCATCAAGAGAACTGCAAAACAAAGGTCTGGCAAACTGCCACCCTGTTTTCTTGTTTTACACCTACTCTGGAATAACATATCAAATTAAGTTCTTTTGTTCAAGAAGCACTTGAAGGCTTTTGCAAAGTCAAAAGTTGTTGACTATTTTATTTCTGCATATTTTGTTTATTTTGCTCTTTGCCAGTATGGTAAGTAAATGTTGACCACAGCAATGTCTGCTTAAAATGATTATATTTAAAACTATTTCCTTGACAGTAAAGTACTCTGTGACAACCTTATGTTGTGAAAAATGCTAATTGAATGCAGATCAAGGCATATAGGAGTGGTATCTATTGCCAAAGGCACCTGCTCATCAATCTGCTAAACTCCGACCTGCACATGTATTACCCAGCAATTGAATTAATGTCACTGGTGTTGATCTCTGAAACAACAAAAGGAAATGTATTGAAATTACATCATATGCATTTTAAGTTTGGTCTGAAATAAGGCTTGGAGTCAATGTCTGAGCAAAGGAAGAAAACTATTTATCTTCAAATGCACCGGCATGACTCTCAATAGAAACCTATGAAAAAAGAGAACAAAATCCACAAATGTAAATGACTGGTGAGGGCACATGTTTCTGAGCAAGTGCTCCCCCCTTAAATACATTGGGACAGTGCAGTCAGTGATAATCTAAACTGGGTGGCATCAATCTAGTCAGATTTTTACATTCTCCCTTTTTTTGATGTATCTCCATGAAAACAGGTACTAAAGTGGTACATGATGGGAAAGCCATCAATCTTGCTCATTTTACCTGATTGCCTTGTCTACACTGAGCATTTAATTTTCACTTTCTTTGAGGAAAGACTTCTCAACTCCTGTTAAAGCACCTGGCAACAGGGTCATAGCGTTAAATTCATACTCTATGGAAAGAGGCCTTACAGCTGACAAGAGTACCTTCTGTCCCTAAAACACCTATTTATACGATAATCCCATTGTATTCTTTACAGATTCCATTCAACTGCTCCCAGATTCTATCATTCATTACATGCTGGGGACAATCCATGGTGCATAATTAACCTGCCAACTCTCACATATTTGGAATTTGGGAAGAAACTAGAGCACCTGGAAGAAATGAAGAGTTATAGAAAGGATGTTCAACTTGCATAAAGACAGCGCCAGATGGAAGGATAGAAGCTCAGATACCTAGAGATGCACCACTATGCATCTCCTCCACAAGAGCTGCCACAGTTTTTAACATTACAGGGGGAGCAGCAGAAGTTATTGTGATCTTATTGACTGTACTAAGATAATCGAGTGAGATTATTTTATTCATCTGTAATCACAGCCTGCATTGCTAGAAGCAAAGTGCTGCAGATGAATGTGACGTCCCATGAAGAAGTGTCGGTTTGTGACTCAAGGACACGAGAGTGAAATGTCTTAAACATTCACCTTGTGATCGCTGAACGGCACTTGCTCAGAATCATGTTCCGTTAGAATCACGTCCACTCACGGGACTGACTCTGCTCATATCTGTTCCTGTAGAGAAGGATGAGCAGAAGTTGGATCAGTTTAACCTCATTTTTCTTTGGTTCTGCAAACATGACTGCAAGTCAATGGGCCCAGTCGCCAACCCTGGACCACATGCGCCGTTGTTTCATTATATGCAGCAGTGCGTAAATTCAGCTTCCAGACATACAGCTGATATTTCAGTGAGCTGAAGATTTCAAGCTGAGCAAAGTTAGCATGTACAGAGGTAACCAGCTCCCTCCCACAGAGCTCCAGTCTGAAAATCTGGCCAGAACTCATAGTACAACTGCTGTGTTCAAACACTGTGTCAGGTCATTATGCTAAGGCCAGACAGGAACAATACATAGGTGGAGGTCTGAGATGGTGAGGCTAAAAAGCATGTAGATCAAGCACTAGAAAAAAAAAAATCTAATAAAAAACACATTTGCTTTAATGCCGAGACAACAATGGGATTTTCTGAACAATTCAGTTCCAATTTGGAATGCAAGACTTGTTAATTATCTAGTGTGTTGTGAATATGTGCTTGGTTATTAGACAAAACATTGTTTAACTCAACAATAAAATATAAAAATCAGCATGACCATAAATTTAAGTTTGATTGAAATGCTCCAAAATATTGCAGACTACCACCTAAAACTCTGGGTATTTTACACTTAGGTATCAACATGGCTTGCTCCCGCAAATTCCTGGTTTGCAGCCCATAATGAAACCAATGTGGGACCTGCTGACTTTTCTGCAGGTACAGCAGGATAGGTAGTTGGTGAGATCTGTAGAACTTCCAAAAAAACTTTGATATATGCATTCAAAATTCTCAACGTTATCTTGAATCCACTTTGGGGAGTATCGGGCTAGGAATTCCCAAGTGTTATTGGAGACGTGTTGTATTTATTTCAAGGTTTTGGGAGCTTCCTTGAATCATTTTCCTCTTGGGAAAGCCCTTCCCATGACAGATTTGCACACCACCTACATCACCATCTGGTCTCCAACTTGCAAGCCACATTCATTCTCCCCTCTATTTCCAACCAAACCTATGTGCCCTCAGTCTCATCAGGGTGAGGATGAATGTAAACTTCATTCTGCCTTGGTAGTGTAAAACTACATGGCAAGATCATAGAATTCTCCATTTCCAGATAACCTGATTCCCCCTTTCCCTTTTCTCTTCCCTCTTGATCTTATTTGCAAAAAAATAACACTTCCTAGCTCACCGCACCCCAGACACTGCCCATCACCCACACTCTCCTCCCATTGGTCCTATTGTCTACTTTTCCCATACTCCTTCTCCATCTCCATTATTTGGTTCCTTGCTTCACTTCCCTTTCCTCTCAGATTCCATTATTCTCAGCTCTTCAATGCCTTCGCTTTTCATTTACCCGACTTCTGTCATTCCAGATGAAGGGTCTTAACCCAAACATTGTCTGTCAATTTTCCTCCACCGGTGCTGTCTGACCCCTGAGCTAATCCACCAATTACATTTTTTTTCTTTTCCTGCAGATTACAAGATCTGCCATTTCATTGTGATTCCATTTTGAGACTCTCTTGATGGTAGAGAATAATAATTTCTCATTCCAGAGACTGTTTGACAGATTTGTTGGAGTTCTCTGAGCATGTAACAAGTGTGTTTAATAGAGGAAATCTGCAAAATGTTGTGTTTTCAGATTTCATTTTACAAGATGTTGCATAAAGGACTGGGACACGTGATATTGGGCAAGTGTGTCAGTTGTTAGTATGGATCGAAGATAGCTTATGGCAAAGAAGACAAAGAGTTAGAATTTTTATTTTACTAACTGGAAGAATTGACAAGTGGAGTTGCCTAACCTACTGGAAAGGTTACACTTGAAGTATGGAGCACAGTTTGGTCCCCTTATTTAAGAAACAATATAATGAATTAAGCCAACTCTTATCACAAGTGGTTATAGAAAATTAGATCTATATTCATTGGAGTTTAGAACTTTGAGAGGTGATCTTATTGACGTCCATGGGACTCATAGGGGGCACAACTGGGTTAACTCCATGCTGTTTCTACTATTTGGGTGAGGAGGTCATGTGACAGGCTTGATAGGCCAATAGGATTATGACTGTTTCTGCTTCCTTATTCTCTTGTGTTCTTCTGATGTGGGCAACTCAACGGAGTCATGCATTTGCAACATATGGCTGTAATCTCAGATACCTTCTTTGAGAAGTGAAATTTACATTGAATGTGAAGGTCTTGGTGCAGCACAATGATGCAGCTGTTGCTTCCCATCTCCAGTGATCCAGGTTCCATCCTGAGCTCCTTAAATGCCGATGTGGGATTTTGATAATTTCTTCCTGTCACTAGATAGGTTTCCTCCCGGAGCTGCAGACTCATCCAACATCCCAAAGATACTGTTGGGTTATTGAGAAGTGAGTTGATAGGCTAATTGTTTCTGTAGGTTGCTTGTAATTGTGTGGATGAGTGATTGAATCTGGTGGGGAATTGTTGGGAATGTAGAGAGAATAAAGCAAAATTAACATAACTGGGTAAGTGATCTTGGCACAGGTCCTTGCTACCTGCAAAAATAATCAGCTGAATTTACCAAAAATTGACATGATGGAAAGCTGAGAAATTTAATGATGCTCACATCAATTATCGAGTTTTATTTAACTCTCTGATATCAAAGATGTATCACACAAATGGTGCCTAATCATAATTTGCTGGATAATTTATCCAGTGTGGCTTCTCAATAACATCTTCAACCACAATTGAGTTTTAAGAAATTTCTGGATTTATGGAAAAATCAAAATAAACTCAATGTGGGACATTATGGTGATGTAAGAAATATTGATGTTCCTTAATTACACTCAATATCTCCTGAAGAGAAAGAGAACATTTGACACCAATAATTCATATTCTCGCTAGTTTAAATGATTCTTTGTGATCTTTACATCTAACATTGAGTATTTTTGTAAACGGTTTCACTCTTTTGGTTGTTGTTTTTTTTTCATTCTCACCTTGGATATCAATGTCTGCAAGGAAAGCAATTAATCACATGTCTAAGTGCTCTTGGGAAGATAGCGGGGTGCTGTTAAATTTCTGTTGTGTATATCAAAATAGTCAGACAAAGCAATTAAGGAGGGATTTCTAGGAATGAAGAAGTAATTTTGACCCAGTGAAAGTGAAAGAATAGCAAAATGTTTCTAAATTAAAATGGTGTGTAACTTGGAGACTGTACTGATGCCAGTGTTGCCATGCAGCTACTGTCCTTGTCTGTTGAACTCATAGAGCTTGCTGAGGAAACATAGTAAGCAAGTGTTGTACCTCTTGTGAATGGCACATCATACAGCCATGGTCCATCAGTGGCAGTCTGGCATCCTCACTGCCAGATAATTCTGCCCTGAATTATATTGCTGAAGGAAAACTCACAATCCAGTCTTTCTTCCCTCTTTATTCTCTTCCTTCAATTCTCTTCTCTTCAATTCTTAGGTTTCACAGTTTTAGGACATAATAATCAGTAGAATCAATCACCAAAGTCCCAATACCAACATTAGGTCATACCTCCAGTGATCTGTGTGTAGGCTTGAGCTCCAGCAGAAAAGAAAAAGCCCAAGAAGCAGGCACCCCACACAATATGAGAAATGGTACATTCTAGATCACTAGGATAGCTGTTTGATTTTGAGAGGGTGACAGCTACATCTGACATTTTCAGCTCCAGTAAATCTGAAGCATTACTCCTGCACAAAAACAAATAAAAGAATTACACATTAACTTCCCCAAAATGCTGACATTAGTAATATTAAAAACAGAATATTACTTAGTATTTCTAATCTTCTTAAAATGCAGTTCCAGTTCTTTCCACACAGTCTATTTCTCTACCCCAGATTGTGGTATTATTAAATCAAAAAAAAGGTAACCTTTTTGTTTATTGGATATTGTACTAAATTAAATCCCTCTTCTCCAATGTAGTTCTCAGAAGGGAAGTCATATCCCCATGCAATTAACATTCATGAATTCAGATTTTCAGACTGAGAGGAATATTTAAGGCAATTTAAATTTAATAATACAATGAAACAACTCCTTTGATGTGAAAAGAAAATAATTCAATTTTATTGCACTCATTTGAATGAAATCTTTGCAGATTGGGAAAAGCAACAGCAGCTTGCATTATTTAATTGCAGCGTCCAATCTTTACCACTTGTGATGGTACTAACAGTTCTGGAATCTCCAGTACCAAATGAACCACAAATAAATGGATTTTTTTTTTACTGCATTCATGGTGTGAAGCTAAGAAGGGGGATGTCATTGCAACTTGCCGCTGATCTCAGCACATTTGCTCTACTCCCTTGAACCAATGGTGAATCCAATTATGAAGAAAGTGGTCAAAGTCAGCACCTTCAACCTTCAAATGATCTCTGACTTTCAGAATTCAGAGCCAAGCTGATCCCTAACAGGATAGAACTGACAGATACAAGAGATTGCAATTGCTGCAGTCTGAAGCAAATATATATATACTAGTGGAAATCAACAGGTCATGCAGCCTCTGTAGGAGGAAGGAAATAGTTGATGACTCAGGTTGAAACCCTGCATCAGCACTGCGAGTTGAAAGGCAAGTGGATGTGGATGTGATTAGTAAGTTTGCAGATGAAGCCAAGACTGGTGATGAAGTGGATGGCAAAGAAGCATGTCTAAGTTTACAACAAGATCTATGTCAAATAGAAAATGGGCAAGTAAAAGGCAGATGGAGTTTAACCCAATCAAGTATGAAGTGATTTTTTTTTTGAAGTTATACCAGGCCAGGACAGACACAGAGAATGACAGGGCTCTTTAATGTGTACTGAATAGCATGACATTGGGTGCAAGTTCCCTAAATGGTAACACAGCTAGACAGAGTGGTGAATCAATTAGCCAAGGCATTCTTTACATCAATTATAATGACATGCTACAATTGTATAGATTGTTGATTTGCCACATCTGGTGCATTGTGAACAATTATGGTAACCACACTACAGTATAGGGGAAATAATTAAGCTAGAGAAGATGGCAGAAAAGGTTAACAAGGATGTTACCAGAACTGGAAGGCTTGGTTTAGAACAAGCAATTGGATAGCCTGGAACTATTTTCCCTGAAGAAAAGGGGACTGAGGGATGGCCTTATAACTCTCATTTATAAAATTATGAACAACATAGAGAAGGGAGATAGTTGAGTCTTTCTAGCGGTATGAGTACTCTAGAGTGCACAGGTTCACATGAAAGGGGAAAAATTTAAAAAGGATCTGACTTTTTTGGTGTGTAAAATGAACAAGTTGCCAATGAAGGAGGTAGAAGCAAGTTAAGCTGCAGCAATGTTTAAAAAACATTTGAGGTACATGGATAGCAAAGGCTGAGGGGGGACATGAATCCAATGGAAGCAAGTGTGATTAGTGCACATTGGAGAGATGGGCCAAAGGACCAGTTTCCATGTGGTGTGACTCTATGAATATTTGAATCTGATACTGACATCCACAACCCAGTCTTCATTCAATCCAAAAAAATTCAGATGAACCTTCCCTTTTCACTCCTGGACTCAATGTATCCAAGCTCTGCATCTTAATGGTGTGAATTGATATGTAAGTTCATTGGAGACCTGTATATGCAATGAGATGAAGTAGAGTTGTTATTGCTGTGTCATTGTTGAGTCAATATCTAACCAAAGGGCAAGAGTTTCCAGCTACACATCATTCTTTGAGGGGGAAGTGAGTCATTCAAAACCAAAACTTGAAAGATGAATTATTTTATGAGAGTTCTTAGAATGAATGGGATAACAAATCTCATTACTGTGTAATGGGTTTCCATATGAAGTCTAAAGGCTAGCATCTTGTCTTATATACTATATGTGCAGATCTTTTGTAAAATGTAGACATTTGTATTTACTCTTTGTACAATAAAGGTTATTTGATCCCTCTGCAGATGCACCCAGTAGAACAAGAAGGCTGTCAAAATTAGTCCCAATCTCTGTACTGTACTTCCAAAATGGAAACCAATGGAACCCTTTTTCACAGAAACACAAGAACACAGAATTATTGTTTTGTGCTCTGGACTAGGGATGACCAACCATGCAATTTAGTATACTTGGAATTGAGGAAAATTTACCATTGAGGGAGGTACAAGGGAAAATAAGATAACATGTTAGAGGAAGTGTAGTGCAGGCAGACAACAAGGGCAAGACCATAACAAGATATGTTGTGAGCTCTGGAGTCTATCTGATTGTACTAGAGGACCATTCAATAGTCTTGACCTCAATGGTATGTAATTTCAGGCTTTTGTATTTTCTGTCTGATGGAATTGGGGAGGAGAGAGAATGTTCGGATTGGGTGGGATCTAGCTGGTTTAGCAAGGAGAAAGGAATTGTGGACAGAGTCCATGGAGGGGAGGCACTTTATTCATAATTCATGAAGAAGTATGAATTACCTACTTTTATGTCTTCGAATCAGCTACTAGGCTTCTGCATATTACATCTGAAGTGGGTTGACTTGGGTGATCAGATCAACACACGTAGTGCTCTGGAAAGAATATGTTTGTTGGATGAGTCACTGCAAAAGAACTAAGGTATTGCTCTTTACGGTAAGTTATGTTTTTTTATGTGTGAAAAACATTTGAGATATTTACAGCGGCACAGTGAACTCAGGATATGCCTGAAGAAAACATTTTGCTGTTCACATTGACTAAGTACTCACAGTTATTTTTTTAATGTTTCATTGCCAGGGAATTGCAAGCCTGCAGAGGATTTGGAAAGCTGAAGAGTTGTTACAGGTATTTTGTTTTATATATATGTTTTCCTTTTTGAAGCCAAGATGAGCATTTATGCTTCTCTGTGTGATCCAAAGAACGTTTAAGCTTCTGCCTTCCTGCATCATAATTTCAATCACACTTAATATAAATTGGTAAATTGGTTCATTGTTGTTTCACGAATCAACCATATGACAAACTCATTACATCAGTTCTTTGAGGGAGGTACAAGGGAAAATCAGTAATAGAATACAGATAACATGCTAGAGAAAGAGCAGTGCAGGCAGACAATAAAGTGCAAGACCGTAACAAGATATATTGTGAGTTCAGAGGTCTGTCTTATTGTACTAGGGGATCATTTAATAGACTTAGAACAGTACAGTAGAAGCTGTCTTCAATCTTGATGATACATACTTTCAGGCTTTTGTTATCTTCTGTCTGATGGAGGTGGTGAGAAGACAGAATGTTCAGAGTGGGTGGGATCTTTGACTTAGCTGGCTGCACAACCAAAGTAGCAGGAAGTGTGTACAGAGTCCTTGGACGGGAGGATGGTTTCCATGATGTGCTGAGCTTTGGTCCACAACTCTCTGCAGATTCTTGAGGTCTCATGCAGAGCGGTTCTGATACTAAGTGTAATACACCCAGATAGGATGCTTTCTATGGTGCATCAATAAAAATCAGTAATGGCCAAAGTGAAGATGTCAAATTTCTTTAGCCTTCTGAGGAAGTAGAGGTACTGGTGAGCACTCTTGTCCATGTCATCCGCATGGGTAAACCAGGACAGGCAGTTAGTGTTGTTCACTCCTAGGAACCTGAACATCTCTACCTTCTGAGGGTAAGTTTCTTATGCAGAGAGTAGTGAGTGCATGGAATGGGCTGCTGGCTGCGGTGGTGGAGGCGGGAACAACAAGGTCTTTAAGAGATTCCTGGATGGCTACATGGAGCTTAGAAATATAGAGTGCTATGGGTAAGCCTAGGTAGTTCTAAGTTAGGGACATGTTTGGCACAGCTTTGTGAGCCGAAGGGCCTGTATTGTGCTGTGTGCTTTCTATGTTTCTCAAATTCAGTGCTTTTGGAATAAACATGAGTGTGTGCACTGCCTCCTTTTCTGTGGTCAGCTCTTTTGATCTACTGACATTGTTTTCATGACTGTTTTTCATGGCTGTTTTCATGACACAGTGCCACATCGCTCTTTGTCTCCAGATTCAGCTCTAACTCAGTCTGCAAGTTTTCAGATCATATCACTGCAGTGGGCCAAATTGCAAATAATGTTACAGTGGTGGAATCTGTAAACTTGCAGATGGAGTGTGTGTGCGTGTGTGTGTGTGTGTGTGTGTGTGTGTGTGTGTGTGTGTGTGTGTAGGAGTCTTAGGACATTACCTTGTGGAGCACCAGTTTTGAGGATAATCATGGCAGAAATGTTACTGCCTATCCTACTGATTATAATCTGCTTGGTGAGGAAGTCAAGGATCCATCTGTGGAGGCAGGTGTTAAGTTCCAGCTCAAATACTTTGGAGATCAATTTGTTTCAAATTCTTGAATTGAAAACAAAGCTCTATCCAATAAACAATAGTGCAACATAGGTGTCTTTACGCCCAGATGTCTCATCCTTCTCAAGCACACAGTGACATTAAAATACTCCGTTTCTTACATTGCAAGACAATGAGAGGCAGGATGAAGCTCAATTTCATTAAGATGTCTGTAAGAAAACGCTGCCAACTGGCACTTGAAGAATGCTTTCAAGTTGTGGGGAAGGACTGTGATCTAGGATCCTGCACTACAGGGGACTGAGAGGTTGATGTTGTGTAAATGCTCTTCTGATACTTGATAGGTATATTGTCTCAAGAGGCCATTTGAGTGGCATTGATAATCTGTAAAGAGATCATATTGCTTTGATGACACAATAAATGTAAAAGTTTCATAACATTATGAAACCATAAAAAGACTTGTACTGATTGTATTTTACATTATAAATAAAATTGATTATTATTTTTTTTAAAAAATGGAACTAAGATGTACTTGGCATTCTGTACTGTCTCCTGATAAAACAAAGATTTACCTGAGCATACAGCACTTCAAGCTTGAGCTTTACTGTATAAATAAAGTACAAATATAACCTAGACCCCCAAAATGCTGGTGAAACTCAACAGATCAGGCAGGATCTTCATCAGTACTGATGAAGGGTTTCAGCCCAAAACATTGATGATTCATTTCTCTCCGTATATACCGTGCAGAGACCACAATCTGTGTGTATCGGTGGTAACATATCCTCCTCGCTGACAATCAACATCGACGCACCTCAGGAGTGTGTGTTCAGCCCACTGCTCTACACTATACTTACACATGACTGTGTGGCTAGGCACAGCTCAAATACCATCTATAAATTTGCTGACGATACAACCATTATTGGTAGAATCTCAGGTGGTGAAGGGAGGCGTACAGGAGTGAGATATGCCAACTAGTGAAGTGGTGCCGCAGCAACAACCTGGCACTCAATGTCAGTAAGACGAAAGAGCTGATTGTGGACTTCAGGAAGGGTAAGATGAAGGAGCACATACCAATCCTCATAGTGGGATCAGAAGTGGAGAGAGTGAACAGTTTCAAGTTCCTCGGTGTCAAGATCTCTGAGGAAACCTGGTCCCAACATATTGATGTAGTCATAAAGAATGCAAGACAGCGGCTATATTTTATTAGGAGTTTGAAGAGATTTGTCATGTCAACAAATGCACTCAAAAACTACTAAAGTTGTACCGTGGAGAGCACTCTGACAGGCTGCATCATTGTCTGGTATGGAGGGGCTACTGCACAGGACTGAAAGAAGCTGCAGAAGTTTGTAAATCTAGTCAGCTCCATTTTTTGTACTATCCTACAATGTACCCAGGACATATTTAGGGAGCGGTGTCTCAGAAAGGTAGTGTCCATTATTAAAGACTTCCAGTACCCAGGGCATGCCCTTTTCTCACTGTTACCATCAGGTAAGAGGTACAGAAGCCTGAAGACACACACTCAGCAATTCAGGAACAGCTTCTTCCCCTCTGCCATCCAATTCCTAAATAGATATTGAATCTTTGGGCACTAACTCATTTTTTTAAAAGTATACAGTATTTCTGTTTTTGCACTTTTTAACATCTATTCAATATACATAATTGACTTAATTGTTTATTTTTAATTATTATTTTATTTTTTCTGTTCTAGATTATGTATTGCATTGAACGGCTGCTGCTAAGTTATCAAATTTCATGCGACATGCTGGTGATAATAAACCTGATTCTGATTCCTGTCTGACCTGTTCAGATCTCACTGCATTTTCTGTGTCTTGCTCAACATTTCTAACATCTAAAGAACCTCTTGTGTCTGATCATCTTATCTATAATCGATCCAAGTATTTACCTTGAGGTTAGAGAAAATATTAGATTGCAGAATTACATATATATTAGCATATGAATCTCTTCAGATCATTAACATGAGTGCTATGATAACATTGGCAAACTCCTAATTTCTTCGTCTAATAAAGGGTATATCAAACCGCCACCAAAGTTAAAATAGCAGAACGGGGTATGCCTCAGCAAAAACTCAATGTGTATAATTGTCCTTATGAAAAATACAGCCCTTCTATATTCTATGTTTCTGAGATTACACTTTTTGACTTGGTTGATGATCACATATGACACATACAGGATTAATTAAATATCTATGAAATTGAGCACCTATAATTAACTGGCTATAGCATGGATAAATGGGAAAAGATAGCAATACATTGCTTGGGAAACATAATGCACTAGGCAAGTTTGCTTTTAAAATTATGAAGCATGAAGCTTCAGGCTTCCAAGCTATTAATAAGATAAGAGATCTTCTGGTAACTCCAGAGTCTGGGAATGAAGCAGTTCTGTTGTTCACAAGATATCGGAAGAATTAAAAGATGTGATTATTTTTCCTGCTTTGCAACTTGTTATTAAGCAGCCATGGTCGACACAGCAGCTAAATCTGGCAGAAATCAAATAGAACAGAATTGAGAAGCAAATAAAAGAAAAGGAAAGTAAGGTGTGTCAATAGAGAATAAAAAGGAAGCTCCAGGGATTATAAACTAGAGATGGTCGCATACATTAAGAGTTTTTTTTAAACTTTCTCCAGACATTGCTTATAAAAAGGATTTCAAGACGTTTTCCTAGGAGGAATAGACAGAGTGGACAGCCAGCGCCTCTTCCCCAGGGCACCACTGCTCAGTACAAGAGGACATGGCTTTAAGGTAAGGGGAGGGAAGTTCAAGGGGGATATTAGAGGAAGATTTTTCACTCAGAGAGTGGTTGGTGTGTGGAATGCACTGCCTGAGTCAGTGGTGGAGGCAGATACACTAGTGAAGTTTAAGAGCCTACTAGACAGGTATATGGAGGAATTTAAGGTGGGGGGTTATATGGGAGGCAGGGTTTGAGGGTCGGCACAACATTGTGGGCCGAAGGGCCTGTAATGTGCTGTGCTGTTCTATGTTCTATGTTCTATGAATGCAAAGCAGACAAATCCAAAAAGCAAAAAGCTAGTACAGCATCTCAAATCTCATTTCTGAAATTGTTCCAGAATTTTATTTCTAGCACTTTTGCATCATTCCAAGGATGTGGTGAACAAAATTGAACATTATGTAAATAATTCTCACACATGTTTAGCAGTAATAATTAAGTGCATAGTCCTTCCTTATATCTCTCGTACTTAAAACACAGCAGGTCTGTACTTCTTATGAAGAGTACATCTTCTTTCCTGATAAGACATTGTATCGTTTCACAGAAGCTACCTGGACTATTCCTCTTCCTACCCTGTCTCTTGCAAAAAGGCTATCCCCTTCTCACAATTCCTCCGTCTCCGCTGCATCTGCTCTCAGGATGAGGCTTTTCATTCCAGGACGAAGGAGATGTCTTTCTTTTTTAAACAAAGGGGCTTCCCTTCGTCCACCATCAACTCTGCTCTCAAACGCATCTCTCCCATTTCCCGCTCATCTGCCCTCACCCCATCCACCCACCACCCCACTCAGGATAGGGTTCCCCTTGTCCTCACCTAACACCCCACCAGCCTCCAGGTCCAACGTATAATTCTCCGTAACTTCCGCCACCTCCAAAGAGATCCCACTACCAAGCACATTTTTCCCTCCCCCCCCCCTTTCTGCTTTTCGCAGGGATCGCTCCCTACACGACATCCTTGTCCACTCGTCCCTCCCATCCTTTCCCACCGATCTCCCTCCTGGCACTTATCCTTGTAAACGGAACAAGTGCTACACCTGCCCTTACACTTCCTCCCTCACCACCATTCAGGACCCCAGACAGTCCTTCCAGGTGAGGCGACACTTCACCTGTGAGTCGGCTGGTGTGGTATACTGCGTCCAGTGCTCCCGGTGTGGCCTTTTATATATTGGTGAGACCCGACGCAGACTGGGAGACCGTTTCGCTGAACACCTATGCTCGGTCCGCCAGAAAAAGCAGGATCTTCCAGTGGCCACACATTTTAATTCCACGTCCCATTCCCATTCTGATATGTCTATCCATGGCCTCCTCTATTGTCAAAATGAATCCAAACTCAGGTTGGAGGATCAACACCTTATATACCGGCTGGGTAGCCTCCAACCTGATGGCATGAACATTGACTTCTCTAACTTCCGTTAATGCCCCTCCTCCCCTTCTTACCCCATCCCTGACATATTTAGCTGTTTGCCTGTTCTGCATCTCCCTCTGGTGCTTCCTCCCCTCCTTTCTTTCTCCTGAGCCCTCCCGTCCCATGTTCCTTTCCCTTCTCCAGCTCTGCATCACTTTCGCCAATCACCTTTCCAGCTCTTATCTTCATTCCCCCCCCACCCCCGGTCTTCTCCTATCATTTTGCATTTTCCCCTTCCCCCACTACTTTCAAATCTCTTACTATCTTTCCTTTCGGTTAGTCCTGACGAAGGGTCTCGGCCTGAAACGTCGACAGCGCTTCTCCCTATAGATGCTGCCTGCCCTGCTGTGTTCCACCAGCATTTTGTGTGTGTTGTTGTATAGTTTCACCTTTATTTTTACCACATAGCATATTCTCGTCCCCTAGTAACAACATTTCTCAGAAGTATTATAAACAGCACCATGGGATTCAAAGATGATACCTTGAAAAGGAGTATAAAATGATGTCACTATGCTTGGTCATTGTTAAAGTTGGAATGCTTTTCATTTATACCTTCTCACTTACCATCACTGGTTGTAATTTACATTTCTTCAGTTACATTCGATCTCGAGTTTTGTGTTGTGCTGGTGCAACCTTTAGACTTACGTCCTCAGTGAGTACACACAGTGTAATAATGTGTGGTTGGTTTTACCGCTCATTGACCGAGTCTGGCAGGATGTGTATTAACTGCAGCAGAGTAAATTTCTATCAAGACAGTTTTTCCCTCTGGATTTAATCTGTGCCTAAGTATAAATAAAATGGCACGTGTGAGCCACCAGTGCTGAGATTCTTAGCATGAAATCTACAGCTCTACAAAGGGAGATATTAATTATCTTTCAAAGCTTGTAAAATTATAATAGTTAATGAAAATCATTGTTTTAGCTTTGTTTTGATTCAGGCATAATGTTACATACAATTGCATTTTACTTACAGTACTGGGAAAAGACATTTAGTTCTACTGGCCTGTGTCAAGCATAAATTACACAAGACTTTTCTTTTTTTCAAATAACCCCATTAATTTCTCTTTATATTCGTATCTTTTACATATTCTGCATGCAGCTGTCTGAGTCATCCACTGTAGTCACAACATTGATTCATAAATGACATGTACAGTCAGTGGCCACTTTATTAGGTACACCTATACAAGTTCTCAAAATATATTTATTATCGAAGTATGTTTACAGTATACTATCCTGAGATTCATCTTCCCACAAGCAACCACAAAACAAAGTAACAGCATCAGACCTGTTTAAAGAAATAACAAATATTCAAAGTGCAAAAAAAAGAACAAATTGCACAAACAACAAAAAGTAGGCAAATAACACATAGAATATTAAAAATCAAACTGAAGAATCTCCAAAACAGTACAGGCGTTTGGTTTAGTGCTGTCGATGACTGCAAACCAAAACCACAGAGACAGTTCTGTGCCAAAGTGCCTCGATCAAATTGTGGAAATAGCAAAAAAAAAGTAGCCAGAAGAACATGGAAAATAAACTGTAGAGTCTGCCATAAAATGAGTCCAGCACTGCTGAACATGTTCAACACTGAAGACATTAAACATCAAACCATAGAATCCCCAAAAATGAGTCCCACAGTCATGAGGCATGATCGATCCTTGCAGCATGGGGCCCAAGACGCCTGCACTTTTCTCTGGAAACAGTGAGAGGGAGACGAGTCAAACACAGCCAGACAGTGCTGAACACCCACTCACCTTTCACTATCATCCCCATCGATTTCAACGTTGCTCAATCAGTGAAGATTAATAGAGCTGACTATAGGTCACGATCCACCATTAGGAAATGATGGCTGCACACTCTGCACTCAACCATTCCCTAGGAGCTAGCAAAAGCACCAGATTTCTCAGTAAACCCAAAAATATATTATCAAAATGGAAATTATAGGCTGCAATCAATCACAGTTGAAAAAGAAGCAGTAGTTTTATGAGCTGTCTGCAGCATATTGCTGTTGGGCTCCTTAGTTAAGAGTGTCATCATGAAGTTTAATGCAGATATCTAATCAGCCAATCGTGTGGCAGAAAATCAATGAGTAAATGCATGCAGACATGTCAAAAGTTTCCGTTATTGTTCAGACCAAATATTAGAATGCAGCAGAATTATGATCTAAGTGACTTAGACTGCAGAATAATTGTTGGTTTCAGACAGAGTTATTTGAATACCTCAGAACTGGTGATCTTCTGGGATTTTCATGCACAACAGTTTATAGAAAATGGTGTGAAAAAGAAAATGCAGTGATTGGTAGTTCTGTGGGCGAAAACACCTCATTAATGAAAGAGGTCAGAGGAGAATGGCCAGATTGGTTCAAGCTGACAGGAAGACCACAGTAACTCAAATAACCATGTGATACAACAGTAGTGTGTTAGAAAAGCATCTCTGAAAGCACAACATGTCAAACCTCAAAGTAGATGGGTCTACAGCAACGGAAGATCATGAACATACACTCAGTAGCCACTTTATAAGGTACAGGAGGTACCTAATAAAGTGCCCACTGAGTATATATTTCCAATGTTTGCCTGTTTACTCCTAACTTCAGTGCTTTCTTTTATTCCTTTCCCTGTATATTCCGTTTTGTTCTGCAGCAATAGAAGAAGATGTGCACCAATGTGTGAATGCAACAGCATATGTTCACCGACAGAAAGCATATATTTGGTGCATGTGATTCTGAAGGAGAAGTGGTCAGGGAGACTGGCAATGCTGGTTTATAGCTTCTGATAACATTGAAACAATTCTGTGCTTTACAAATTCAAAACATGGACAGTGAACTATAGATTAAAAGCAGAAAATTCTGAATGAAATCAATATATCATGTGACATACATGGAAGGGGAAATGGAGTTAATGTTTCAGGTTGATAGAGTTTCATCAAAATTCCATCAGCGAATTACCCTTTTAAAACTAGAATTCAGATTACTTCATAAGCTGTCCAAAAGCCTGATAGCATGTAATCAGCCACAGAGTAAAATGATAATGTGAGGTGCATGTTTCAAAATTCTCCAGAGAGATGTATTAAATTGACTTCCGGTTATCCCAAATGATATCAGAGCCTTTTTTGTCTCTTTTTTCAATGTTCTCAGGTATTAAAATCAGGGCTCGTATTTCAGAAAACCTACTCTTCAAATTGACTGCACTGGAGCAGCATTCCAATGTAAAGTCATGTTTCAAAAATTCCCATGCAGTTAATTAGGTTTCTTGGGAACTTCTAAAGCTTAGAATCAATCCCTTCGAAAGTTTTGAGCGAGCTAACTTTACAACCCATCATACCTTAATACAAAAAATATCTGCAAGGAAACTTGACCTCAGTGTATGGCTTCTTGGATGAATACACAGGATACCCTTTGATATTAAGCATAATACAATGGAAAAGGTCTTGGTTTTACATGTGCCTTTTCAACTCCCTCTTAAAATATTGCTAATATTTTATAACCAGCAAAATAATTTTGAACTGCAATGGAAAATAGTTTGTTTTAACAATGTGTTTAATGGCTAACTAACGTTAATTTCTTAAGAAGTGTTGATTTGAGGAATACATAAAGGCCAGGGCATTGCGGGTAGCTTCCCTGACAGTCTTCAAAATATTGCATATTTCACATACTCCAACAGATAGAAGTAGTCTTGACTTACTATAATATTTCCTTCCATGGATAGAAGTGAAGGAGGTATTAACAGAGAAAAGTCACTGTTAGCATTTTGTATTCTTCCTGTAATGAAACTGCTGCCCAGAAATGTCATTTGAAAAAGAGATTTTCCAGGCATATCTTTGCCTTGTGATGAGAATCTATGTGAAAACACAAAGAAAACGAAAAAAGGAGGCTAATGCATCCCTTGAAACAAGTTTTTAAAATTATTAAGGTATTTGCTTTAACCACATGATAGCTGCTTACCTCCTAGCAACCATGTATTAGGTCTGCTTTAAAGTTGTCAGGGAGCTTGGAACAACAATGATAAAAAATACTTATGAATCTTGTTGATACACACATAAATAACCTCCCATCATGGCATATTGTGTGCAAGCAGTTGATGTCATCCTGCAAGTGTGGGTAGCCAAAATGAGATACAAATCCAACTGTTCAACATTCTGATTGGCATTGCCATTGGTAGTGAAAACAAAAAAAAATCATCAGTCCTCTATCTTACCCCTCTTTGCATAGCAGGTTGAATGCTTCTGAACTCATGAAAGATGTGCAAGAAGTATAACTTAGGATAGTGATGACTTTGAGAACCACAATTTTATATATCCACTAGGTCTAGTAAGAAGGAGGTCTCCTAGGATTATGCATATGGGAGCACAGTTACAAATTTGAATTTTTTTAAAGCAATCAAGATAATCAGCTACTATTTCCTGCGACTAGCACTTCCCTGCTGCTCTCTTTCTCTTGCCCAGATGTAGCTCATCATAAGCCAGGATGGTGAAGTAGCTGAAGGTAGTGAGATAGAACAGGTCCAATCAAAAGTATCCCATGCACCAGCTACTGCAATGTAATTAGAGAAAGAGGAATGAGAAAACCCTTTCCTACTGGTCAGTAACTGGTTAACCACTGACTATCTGCCTGGTTATTAAATATTCTGTGGACAACTGCCTTTTATTGGGGATGTTAGCCAGGTTTGACCCAATGTTGAACTAGCTGATAAAAAAGGTAGTTAAGGCTGTAGACCAAAAGATTTGTCCAGAGGAGATAAAATATTTTCAAGCTATTCCCCTCCTGAGCCTTGCACTTCCACCATGCGGGCTTCTTTCTCTCAGAAGGCTGGAATGGCTAATGGTTTGAAACTGTTGACTTCAAAATCGAGGCAAAGCTAGATGGCAGTGTGAGCTAAGAATGCAGAGTGGTTTCAGGGAGAAACAGGCAGGCTAAGTGAATGGGCAAAAATGGAATATAAAATTGAGAAATCTGAGTTTGTCCATTTTGATTTAAAAACAATGAACGGAGGAGCATGTTTTACATGGTGAAAGATTACAAAACAATGATAGTTAACGGAACCTGAGAGCTTTGGTATACAAATTAATAAAAGTTAATATGCAGGCTCAGTGAATAACCAGCAAGGCAAATTGAATGTTGATTTTATTGAAAGAGAATTCAAGTCAAAGATCAGATACATATCACTCCAATTTGAGCTTTCATTATTCTGCACATGGAATATTGTGAACAAATCTCATTCCTACCAAAGGAAGGATATACATTAAAAAAAAACACAGAGTACAGCATGAGATCACCATGTTAATTTCTGGGATGGCAGATTTGCTATATACAAAGAAAATAAACAGACTGGGTCTGTTCTCTTCATTTCATAAGAATGAACAATGATCTCATTGAAACATATAAAGTTCTTATGGGTTTTAACAGGGTAGAAAAAGGGATAATACTTCCCTGGCTGGAATGTGTAAAATTAGAAGTCAGAGTCTCAAGCTAAGGAATTGTGTTTTTGGTACTGTGACTAGTACTTTTTTTTTCACCCAGAGGCTGATGAATCTTTGGGATTCACTGTCCAAAAGAGTTGTGGAGACTTAGTCACTAAATACATTCAGAGCAGAGATCACTAAACCTGCAGCTGCTAAATGAATCAAAGAGTATAGTGTCAATGAAATTCTTTTCTCATAGCCATAAATGCATGGAAGGTCAGAAGGGGAGGTGGCATTTCTTCAATTTGCATTGAACTTTATTTGAACGATGTAAGTGGCCAAAGGCAGAGAGCTTGCAGAACTAGAGTGACAAGCTGGGAGAGGAAGGTCAACATAACCCTAAATTGTGCTCAAATGTTACAAGCTGTCAGAAGAAGAATATAAAACAATTTCATTTTGCCACAATCACCTTAGCAACCTATAGTTCGGCACTCTTCACTGCACCTGATTAATATTAGATCACCAATCATCCAGAGAATGGAAGCATATATGGAAATAGAGATGGCATACTGAAATAGAAGAGACAGAAAGTAGAGCGGTAAAAAGCTAAAGCTGTCTTAAAAATGGGTAGGAATTTGCCATCACTCACAAATTAATTTTGATCTAATATAGTGATTAGTGGTTAGTTTTATTGTCATCGGACAAAGTGTATCATCGTTAACGGATCAAATAAAACTAAATCAATCCAGAGGCATTGTGAATCAGTCAGTATTTCACTGGTCAGCACTTGACCCTTAAGGTGTAGATCCCTTTCTTATCAAACAGGTCTTCATAACATTCTGGAACAAACAGCCTTGGAGAAAATTGCTTGCTGCCATCATCAATCAAGCTTGTTTTTGTACTGTTACCTCACTGGTGTTAACTATGTAATATTCTTCATGGAGAGTGGACCAGTCAGGTGCTGCATATGGAAGTACTGCCATGCTGGCAAGAGGTGATGTGTTTGAGACATAAGTGTTTATATTCCATTCTTCTGTAATAATGGATCAACTACATTCAAAAAGCTATCAACATCGCATTATTGGTGCCACATGTCAGCAATGATTTAGAATCTATTGTTTCAGACCACTTGTGCAAGTGCAGGCATGAATTTTCCAATGTTACCATGCATACATCACTTTTTTCCAATTCTCCACCACATTCAGTTTTGCAAGCACAAATCAAACAAAACTATTGAACACATCAGACTCATTCCTTCAACAAAGCATGAACATATTGCTCCAGTAATCTGATCTCTATTCAGCCCATTTCATTACAAGTAAGCCGACTGCATAATGTTTGAACTAAATTAATATGAATAGAGCGAACACCAAAAGATTGTAATCTTTAGTAACTGCACCCAGTGTTGATTAGGTATGCTCATCTGCAAGGGGTAAAACTTCTACCTGGCAATTCATCCCCCATCTACAGCACAAGATAAGCCATGCGGTAGGAGCAGCTCATCACTCTGCCTTCACAATCATTCCATTGACTTCACAATGTGGTAGGTTCGGCATCAAAGCATAGAGAGCTGATTTTCTCAGTGATTGTAACTTACATGTATTAATTTAAATGAGCCTGCTTTGCTTAAGACTGCTCTAAGGGATTGAGCAGTGTGGCTAGAGCAGGTAGAGGAAATCACGCAGATCGTGAACATACCTGTAGCCCAATACTTGAGGCCATAAGATAGCCTTCAGAATTTTCAGACACAGCACTGGAGGTTCTGTGAATTAAGGGTCTCTATCTACAGGGGCAAGAAGACCCCCTGTGTGCTGTATGGATCTATTTCTTTTTGCATGATTACTTTCCTCAGCACTACTTATTGACTGAGAACTTACGCAGCAGATATCACCCACTGCACTCACAGTTACGAGATGACATAACTCCGAGGAAAGGACAGTGAAAGGAAAGAGTGAATTAGTATGGAGAAGGCTGTCATGAACACTAACCAAGTGTTGCATTAGTAATAATGTACGGTACTCAGTGAGAGATGCACAACAAGAAAACGCATAGAGTAAAAAGTTTCAAACACAAAACTAAACAAATGCATAATGTGACTGAATGTGAAACTAAATCAGCCAACACAGAGTCTGGTAAAAGTGAGCTGTTGTATCAGGAACTACACAGCATTCACTGAAGCAAATTGTAAAATCATTTGGATCACAATAGATGTATCTGGTGTAAAACTGAAAATGCAGTTCGATACAGGATCAGCTTTCTCTGTAATTTCTGAGGCTGACTACAACAGACTACTTTCTAAGCTACCGTAGAAAAGACCTCAGTGATGCTAAAGACAAACACAGAGGAAACAGGTCTCCCAAATACAAACTGAAATTAATGAGACAAAACACAGCATTTAGAGATTTCTGTGTCAAAAAGTGGAGGGACAGCAATTTTCAGATGTGAACAGTTGAGAAAAATCCTACCAGATTGGTACTCAATCATAGCTCTGGAGGCTCTGTGAATTAAGGGTCTCTATCTACAGGGGCAAGAAGACCCCCTGTGTGCTGTATGGATCTATTTCTTTTTGCATGATTACTTTCCTCAGCACTACTTATTGACTGAGAACTTACGCAGCAGATATCACCCACTGCACTCACAGTTACGAGATGACATAACTCCGAGGAAAGGACAGTGAAAGGAAAGAGTGAATTAGTATGGAGAAGGCTGTCACGAACACTAACCAAGTGTTGCATTAGTAATAATGTATGGTACTCAGTGAGAGATGCACAACAAGAAAACGCATAGAGTAAAAAGTTTCAAACACAAAACTAAACAAATGCACAATGTGACTGAATGTGAAACTAAATCAGCCAACACAGAGTCTGGTAAAAGTGAGCTGTTGTGTCATCAACAGGCAACTGCAACCCAAATGTGAGCACTAATTGGAGACAGTCACAACCGCTTGATATTAATGGGAGGTGTTTGAGAAGGAAATTGGTAAACTCAAAGGCATGACGGACAGAATTGAACTGGATGAAAAACCAAGACCAAGATTCCATAAAGCGCATCCAGCGCCTTATGCACAATATCCCAAAGTGGATGCTGAACTTCAGAGCTTGATTCTCCCCAAGGTTGAATGGAGCAATTGGTCCATGTCCATTGTCCCGGTAATCAAGAAAAGAAAGGCTGAAGCTGTTTGCATATTTGGGTCCTCAAAGAGTACATCAACCCTGTGCTGCATACTCTGCATTATCTCCTGCCATGAATAGGGGACATTTTTGCATCTTTGGCAGGTGGGGAGAGGCTTTCAATGATTGACTTGTCAAAAGCCTATCTGCAAATGGAGATTGAGGAGTCAAGCAGACAGTTCCTCACAATCAACACTCACAAGGGACTGTTCCAGTATAATAATCTCATCTTGGACGTTGCTTCAGCTCCAGCAATTTGACAAAGAGCAATGGAACAAGTATTCCAAGATATCCCAGGAACACAATGTTACCTTTTTGAAGTCATTATGACAAGCAAGAATGAAGAAGAGCACCTTTAGAACCTTGGTAATGTGCTTATCAGGCTGAGTGAGTATATGGTCTGTGTGCAAAGAGTGAATATGTGAGATCTTTTTTAAGAATGAAATATCATATTGTGGATATGTCTGTGACAAGCACGGCTTACCTGAGTTACAAGAGAAGACTGACGCAGTTCTACAGGCACACAAACGAGCAACTGTATAACAACTCAGTTCATACTTGGGCCTTGTATACCTCTACCACCAATTTCTTCCAAATATTGCTGGGGTACTGCACTGATTCAAAGCACTGTTACAGACAGAAGCAAAGTGGGAATGGTCAGAAAGATGTGAAAGGGCATTCAAGGAAACAATGCAACAAATACTATTAGATGAATTCCTCACTCATTATGACCCATCCCTGCCCATTAGACTGGCATGCAATGCGTTCCCTTATGACATTGGTATCGTTTTGTCACACACTATGAAAGGTGGATCTGAATGTCCAATTTCATTTTCTTTAAGATCACTGACGAGCACAAAACTTATCTACACATAAATTGACTGCGAGGTCCTTGGTCTCGGATGGGGAAGGATAGGCTAGGAAGTTCCACCATTATCTTTAAGAACAATGGTTCACCCCGGTAACAGACAACCAACCTCTTGAGTCCATTTTCAATCCCAGGAATGAAATCACAGTAATGACTACTACCTGGTAGCAATGTTGGGCACATTTCCTAGGAGACCACTCTGATGACTTAGCATTCAAGGGTAACGAACTACACAGCAATGCTGATGGTTTTTCATGTCTCTCACTGCAGGCAACCAAAGGTGAAATGGTTTCATTCAGTGACACAGCTGATGTGTTTCACACAGTTGCTGGTAAGAAATGCTGAAATACAAAGATAAACAAAGAATGACATGACATTGTTAAAAGTCATGCAAGGAAGGCCAGCTCATGGTAATCCTATGTTCCAGAGCTGACAGTTAGATAAGATCAATGTCAGTATATGAAACAGAACCAGTATGTGAATTTCACGTTGTGCTTTCCTCTAAACTGCGCACCAGAGTGTTAGACAATCTGCATACAGGACATCTGGGTACAGTAGAGATGAAGAGTCTCACCCAGAGTTACAAGTGGTGGCCGGGAATAGATAGGCAGGTATAGATTTGACCAAAAGCTGTTCAGTTTGCCAAAAAGGTTGAAACGCACCCCCACAGGTACAATTACACACTTGGAGAGGCCATTCTTCACCACGGCAAAATGTGCATATTGACTTTTCTGGGTCATTCATGGACTCCATGTTTCTGATTGTTGTAGATGCTTATTTGAAGTGGTTTGAGGTCATACCAATGAGATCAACCATGACAGAAAAGACTGTTTCTGCTCTGAGGGCTATCTTTTCCAGAAATAGCTTACCGGAGCAAACTGTGAGTGACAATGGACTACAATACATGTCAGAAGAATTCAGACTATTTATGAAGTAAAATGGCATCTGACATTTCATGTCACCTCCTCACCACCCAGCAATGAATGGGTTAGCTGAAAGGTTCATCCAAACCTTTAAATGTCCATTAAGCAAGGCGGACGTTTCTCTACAGCACCTGGCAGACTACTTCCATTTTGTGTATCAGAACTCTGTTCTTGCAATGACAAATCAAACACCTACAATGCTGTTTATGAATCTAAGACCTTGCAAAGACCTTCTGAAACCAGACCTACAGAGGAAATTGCAGAAGAGACAGTTCAGCCAAGTTGCCAAGTAAATCAGCAAGGAGCTTTGGGGTTTGATGGGAAGTCCAAGCATGTGATTACCGAGAAGAGAAGTGGACACCTAGTAGGATAACTACAAGAACTGGACCACTGATGTACACAGTGGACATTAGAGATCTTACAAATAGAGGCATCACATGGACCAGATACTGAATGCTTAGCCAAGGAACGCACCTGAGTCGATTGCATCCAAAATGACGGACATATTACAGTCACCGGACTTACCTCTCAGTGACGATCATGTCATTAACAGTAATATGGCACCTGCAACAGAAAAAGTTGTCTTTAACAAGACACCAGCCAAACGTGATGCCATTCCACAGGGGCAAACGCAATATCCTGTAAGAAATAGAGTGCCTCCCAAAAGACTGAATCTTTAGTATAGTTGAGTTAGTTATAGTCTGTTATTGTGAAAGCATCTTTATTTGAACACAGTTTGTGAAAGGGAAATTGAATGTTTTGTTACATTTATAGTTTATGTTACATTAATCTAAAGGGGAGGAAGTGTAATGTATGGATCTTTTCCTTTCAGTACAATGACTCCACTTAGCACTACTTATTGAGTGATAACTTACCCATGCAGATTGATGTGTTGCTCTCTCTCTCTCTCTCTCTTTCTCCCCCTCATTGCAAAGTGAATATAGCAGTTAAACTCACCTCCACTTGTGTGTTTTTACTTAATTGGTAAGTAGTTGTACAGACACAACACTCTAGATACACAGTGAGAAGAAAATGTAAGCAGGTCACTGTGGAGATCAGTGCCAGGGGAGGAATCCATGAGGCCTGAGTGATACTGTGCAAGATGATTGAAAGCTTAATGATCAATATCAATTAATGTATTGCATATTCTTTGTGGGCAACTTTCTTCTGAGGTCAGTCAAAAGCACCTTAGGCATTGATCTCTGGAACCAAGCCCTTATCAGTGGCTAAGGTGATTAACTTTCAACAACCAAAGCCATCTTCCTCTGTGCAAGATATAATGCCAACCACTAGTATGCTTCCTTTTACGCCTATTAACTTCAGGTTTACAATGTTAATATTCCATCTGTGGCTCCAGCTGTAGAACAGTATGTCAGACTATTAGGATCTTTTGCACTTCTGTGCTGGGCTAAAGGGTGCTGAATGACCTTCAGCTCATGCAGGAGATTGAGGAGATGATAGATAGGAGCTATAGAGAGGCAGTCACCCCCTAGGTTGCAGGAGGGAGGTACCTAGGTGACAGTCAGGAGAAGGAAAGAAGGTAGGCATCCTGTGCAGAGAACCCCCGTGAATTTCCCCTCAATAATAAGCACACCACTTTGGATATTGTTAGGGGTGGGGGGCAGTGGTGACCTAGCAGGGAGCAGCTACAGTGAGGAGGGTTTTTTACACTGAGTCTGGCTCTATGGTTCTCCCTCTATGAAAGAAGGGAGAAGAGTAGTGTTAAAGGATTCCATAGTTAGACAACCAGACAGGAGATCCTATGGATGTAAAAAGGCACCTAAATGGTATTT
This sequence comes from Hypanus sabinus, assembly GCF_030144855.1. Lineage (NCBI taxonomy): Eukaryota > Metazoa > Chordata > Chondrichthyes > Myliobatiformes > Dasyatidae > Hypanus > Hypanus sabinus. Next base: position 39,005,395 of record NC_082719.1, on the reverse strand, counting down.
TGCTTCCCAGGTGACAGGGTCAGGGATGTCTCGGATTATGTCTTGGATCAGCATTCCAAAGAGAGAGGGTAGGAAGCCAGAAGTACACATTAGTACCAACAACATAGGTAGAAAAAGGGAGGAGGTCCTGAAGAGAGAATATAATAAGTTGGACATTTAGTTAAAGCTGAAAAGCTGGACCACCAAGGTAATAATCTCTAGATTACTGCCTGTGGCATGCACCAGTGAAGGTAAGAATAGGATGATTTAGCAGATGAATGTGTTGCTGATGAATTGGTGCAGTGGGCAGGGTTTCAGATTTCTCGTTCATTGGGATGTCATCTGGCAAAGTATGACAAGTACAGAAAGGATCTGAACACGAAGGTGGAGCCAATATCCTTCTGGGCAAGTTTGCTACAGCTGTTGGGGAATGTTTAATCTAACTTGGCAGGGGGAGGAAAACCAGAATGACAGGGCTGAGGGTGGGACAATTGGTATCTAAGTAGATGGAGTGAGTAGAGAGACTGTGAGGATCTGTGAGGAAAATAATAGGGAATACTTGCAATCAGTGGGAGAATTGAAATGTGGCATGAGGCAAAATCAAAAAGGGTGATGAACAGAGGACTGTAAGTGTTATATTTAAATGTACACAATATACAGAATAAAGTACATGATCTTGCAGCACAATTAAAGATTGGCAGGTATGATGTTGTGGACATCACTGATTCGTGGCTAAAAGAAAATCAAGGTTGGGAGCTTACCATCTTAGGATACAACTTGTATTGAAAGGACAGGCAGTTAGGCAGAGGGAGAGGGGTGGTTCTGTTGGTTAGCAAATTAAATCAAATTCTTAGAAAGAGGATCAGAAAATGTGGAATTCAGTTTAAGGCTACTTATCAGGAGCAAACAGAACAAATACAGCTAAATACTTTATTACTAACACTTTTTCTAGTAAAATTTATGGTCAACAATCACCACAAACAATGGCAAGGTAAGGCTGAGTCGAGGGTTGAAGCAAGTGCATGCGAGGTGAGTTTGAGGCAGATTTGACGTGAGTGGAGGTGAGGCAAAGTTGAGACAAGTAGAGGTGAGGAAGAGTTGAGACCCATCCACCAAAACCGAGATGGAGCTTTGATCGATGGAAGCACTGGGCAGATTTGGAAAGGTTGGGTATGGACCGAAAAGTGGCAGTGTGGTCCAGGCCCAGAGCATAACAAAGTGATAGGGCCCAGGCCCTAGAGCAAGGAACAAGCCAACGTCTTGATGACTTAAAAGCTGGGCCAGATTGAAAAGCAGGATGTCAGGACCAGAGGCAAGGTTCAGGCCAGTTCTACTCGCTGTTCTGTGACGTTTACTCAGTTCTGCGCTGAATTGAGGATGTGGTTGTGGCCTGTTCCAGCTACTCCGGGCTTCATGTCTGTACACTCACTTTTCTCTGAATGTTATTTGCTTACTTCTATTGTTTGCACGATTTCCTTTTTTCTCTGCACATTGGTGTTTGACGGTCTTTTTTAATGGGTTCTTTTGGGTTTATTTGTTTTGTTGTTGCCTGTAAGGAGACTAATTTATATTATATATATATATACTTTAATAAATGTACTTTGAACATTGAACTTTTGAGTCCATGTGGATAGAGTTCAGAACCTGCTAGGATAAAATGATGCTGATGTAAGTTACAGCGCATACATGCCTCTAAATAGCAGCCAAGCTGTGGGACACAAAATTGCAGCAGGAGATAGAAAAGGCATGTGAAAAGGCCAATTCATTTGGAATTCACACAGCATTGCAAAGACATAGACATGTTCATGTTTATAGTTCTCAATTAGTTATTACATGCTTAATCTCCTGTACTTGTAAATAGAACATCAATATAATTGCGCAGTTAAAGAAACAGAACACTGAGAGAACACTTGTTCATCATGTTTGGAAAACTTGGCTTCTGATTGTGATCTCATTATCTATCCCAATAAATTGGAAGGAAGAAATATAGAGGGAGGTGGAAAGGGTGGCCTCTTCAGGACAAAGGGCACTCCTGACAATATTTACATCTGCATTAACGAGACAAAGATAACAGAGCTAATGGCCACTTATTTGATCATCTAGAGAACAAGGGGGGTGGGAAGTGAAGAAGCTCCTAATTCAAGAGTGTAAACAAAATATTCAAACTCTGCTGTTCTTTATGGACAATGTAAACAGATATTCAATGTCAAAGCAATGTGACGGTTTGACGTATTGATAACAAGGCCTTCTGAAACCAATCTTAACCTGCATTGATTTAGAATCTGTTTTCCTTTAGAAAAGATAATTATGTTTCATATTACTTATGTCTTTTATTTCATTATTTCTATTTTTTTCATTTTGCAAAGTAGAAATATTCCATAACAGATATTAAATCTGTTCCCAGAAACTTATAAAAATAGCTAGCTTTTTATCATAAGTGCATAAACTACTCATTTTTATCAAAATATCAATTTGCAATCTTCCTGTAGTTAAATAAAATTTTCTAAAATCTATCACAGATATGATATTAAATAAATATCAAACTAATAGAAGTATTATACTTAATAACAAAACAGAGATCAAAGAAGTTGTTTTGGTTAAGATAATATTACATGGTATTACAATGAATTGAACAGTGTTTCAGTGCAGAGGAGGGCCTCTCAACACAACAGTTCCCTGTTGGTGTTCATGCTCTGCATGAGCTTCCTGCTATGTTTGGCCATCTCATTTTTCAACACTTCTCTTTCTTTCTCAAAATTCTTTACCAATTTCCTTTTTGATGCACCCTTCCCTTACTGTTCTGATCAAGTATTGTGCGTGGTATTTTTCTCTCCACTCTGATAAAAATATCTTCTCCTAAGTTCTTCTATTATTGTTTAATTAGGAACTAACATGAATTTGTGGTCCTTGGTTCTTCACTGCCCATTAACTTTTCTTGCCTCAGAAGTGCTCTTCAATACTTTAAGGACTTCTATTAGATCATGTCTTAGACACAGAAATTAGGAAGACACACATCAGTCCTCATTGATGAGTCAGTGTAGAAAGGGTGAGAACCTTCAACTTCCTGGGCATCACCATCCTAGAGGGCCCATCACATTAATGCAATCATGAAGAAGGACTGCTATGGTGGTTCTGCTTCATTAAGAGTTTGAGGAGGTTTGGTATGTCAACAAAAACTCTTGCAGGTTTCTGTAGATGTTAACTGGTTCTGTAGAGCTGGCATTATGACTGATGCATCAGTCTGGTATGAAGGCACCAAAATATAGGGTCAAAAGTGGCTGCATAGGGCTGTAGACTCAGTCAACTCCATCATGGGCAAAATCCTCCACATTATCAAGGACAACTTCAGGAGGAGGTGATTCAAGAAGGTAAGATCATCATTAATGACCCTCAACATCAGGATATGCCCTCTTTATGTTACTACCATTAGAGAAGAAGTACAGGGTTTGAAGACCCTGACTTAATATTTTAGGAGCAACTCCTTCCCTTACACCATCAGATTCATGAACAATCCATGAACCCTTGAAAACTAACTTGTTATTCCATTTTAGCACTATTTCTTTATTTTTGCTACTTACACCAATGTTTATGTCTTATGCTGTACTTCTGCCACTAAACAACAAACTTCATGACATATGTTAATGTTAACAAACCTGATTTTGATTCTGGTCCAGATTTTCTTTCAGAAGAAAGACTTCTGACCTGATCAGCTTTTAAGTTTGGTAAGGAGAGGGTTATCAAATATGGCACTTACAAGGAGCAGGTACTGTGAAAGAAGAGTTTACATACAAACATGATGAAAAAGAAAAGAGTGCAGAAGTTCTGAAGGGCAGAAGCTTTAAGAGACATTTGTATAAAAACGAGCTTGAAATTGGGATAGGGAGTGTTGGGAAGTTGGAAAGATAAGAGAATAGGGAGGCAATGACATCAGAATGAGTGATATGAGAGGCGTGTAATGTAGGACTATATGCTCATATTATGGCCTGAAACTGGTCTCACTGTTTTATTGCTGCAAAGAGAGTGCAGTGAAATACCTTGTTTGTGGAAGTCACAAAAAATGACAACTTCAGCTGTGAAGTCCACACTGTCCTGATACAGACACTGACAGTTTGCAAACGACTGATGTCATCAAATGTAGGAAAGCAGGTATGATCTTTGCTGGCAGTTCTCAAAGTATCTCTATTTAAATAACACCCTTTCAAATACTGTGTTTGTTACCAATGGATGTTGTGGTGATGGGTATCAGAGAGAAGTGCATGAAGAGATTTTGCACAGGGGTTCAATGACTACTGGGGAACAGTGCTTAAGTGAGAAATGTTGTCTGTGCAGGAATGTCAGGAAATCTTTCTACAGCTATTGACATACTATGTCAGAACCTTATATGAGTGGTCCCCCAGAAATCTCTGAATGCCTACTCTTTGTGACACCTGCAGAGCAAACATTACTCACACTGCCTGCATCTGAGGGGCAAAAAAATTAACAAAGTCTTCTCTTCATGAGCTTAGATATGAAGTCCCATATCAGACCTATGAAAATGATACAGCTAGCACGTCTGGCATGATCCTATGACTAGACCATGACATTGACATCCAGTGGGAAAACAATCACTTGTCAGCTTTTAAAAAACAAACACAGATTCTGGAGAATCTCAGTGGCCAGGCAGTATCTGTAGAAGGAAACTGACAGTTGCTGTTTTTGGATCAAGATCCTTCATCTGGTCTTGAGATTGCAGGAGGTTACAGATCTGAATGAGGTCAAATAATGCTGTGTGAGTATTAGCTGCTTAGATGAGCTTCAAGATAGTTGTCCCACCTTACTGTTAGTATTCTGCCATTTTTATGTTGTGGTGCCATTGAGGTCATTTAAGGTAGTGGTTTGCAGATAATGTTTCACTGAAAAACATCCCAACATTAAAAAACCAACTGCTGTTTTTTTTTCTGAACATGTTTCTTGTCCATTGAATCTAACAGTGTTTGGATAATGAATTGGTTTCAAATGTGCAATACCTGGTTAAGAACATGTTTTATCGTACTACTACAGTTAGGTTGTTGAGTATTTTATTTTCTGCGGATTTTTTTGGAAAATGTAGTGTGTCCGTAATCAAGTTTTAGTCCAGTATTTCATTTCCTGTTAAGGTAATGAGCCATTTGATTAGCTTAAGAATCTTGTATCAGTCAACCAGGATTGTCATGATAACTTTCTGTCCAATGGGGTGCCACGGAATGCTTGAGCGAAACTGGTGCCATCCAATTTGTAGGAGAACATGTTTTGGTGGGGTTTCTTTTGCCAGATTTTGGGAGAGCAGTAAGGTGCAGAGAGAAGCACAATGGAAGACACATGTGGAATCCTGCCTGAAGGACAGACACCCTTGTAAGAAATTCCTTTTGCAGAGGAATTGCCAATACTTCTGAGTTAGTTGCTTTGTGACAGACTTTGAGAGAAGTTTGAATAATGGCTGGCGTCTTTCACGCAAAATGTGGGTTCAGCACTGTGAGTAATCGAAACAAAACACATGACTATGCAGCAATGAGCTCCAATATTCATGTGCACGTTATAGACCGGTTTACCATAATGGGTCCTTTGCCTGTTAACTGTTAGTTAAAGTAGAAATATTTGTAAATGTACTTCTACTTAATGTTTATGCCAATGTAAGTTCCATAATTTCCTGGCAAACAATAACTTTGCAGAGGGGAGTATTTATACAGCATTCACGATAATTTTCATTCCCTTAACAGAACATCCTAACATTCTAACTTTCCTGTTTGTTGAGCCCAAATTGTACCAACACTAGATGTGTGTTGTTTATTGGAAATGGCTGTCTCACTGTTACCCATGCATTGCTGAGTCACATAGCTGTTAGACAGAGAAAGCTCATGAACCTAATTTGTTACTAGCCGCAGTGAAAAGGTTACAAATGTAATAGAGAACTGAACTGATCACTGTAGGTAATTGACTTAGAATGACAATGTATAGATTTGTTTTACTACTCTATAATTAAAGCCGTGTGTTTTGATGGCTGATGCTGACTCCTTTGCCTTTAACTGGCAGAGTCCAATACATACAATTTGCAGCTTCTTCATAACATGCAAATTCACTTTAAGTCACAAGTCTTAAGCATAGTTACATCCCATTCAATCTGAAGAAGAAGAAACCAAAAATGATGAAAATTGACTAGCTTTAAAATGACAGCACCACCAAATATTGTTAAAGCTGAGCATGTAAATATAATATAGGAAGATGATTGTGCAGACACAGCATTATTTTGGTACTCTGGAGAAATATTGCTTCTTCAGAAAGTGATGACTGATGAAATGTGAAACTCTATCAGTTCGAGTTCCAAAAGAGAAGAGCTATATGTGTTGCATGGCTGAATAAATTTGATCAAAAAAGTTATATGTAATTCAACCATTGTTTATGATCCTAAATTTCCACTGCTGCCACTAACTTCAATCTTATTTTTCACATGCAATGTTAACATTTTCCATGCTTCTAGCAGGTCCCCAGTCATTGTTACAATCTTGATATAGATCAACATTTCAGTATATCACTTAGAAGAACTGTTGCATGCTTATTTTAATTCCACAATTTCAGTTATAATTTATGATGTACCACACTAAATGGATAAACTCTCATATTATGCAAGTGTAAATTACAACAGTAGCTGTTGAGTCCTAAGTCAGCTTTAGTTTCTATCTGCTGCACTGCTATTCAAATGCCTGTCACCTACACGGACTGAACGTTGACTTCCTGTTTCCCTCTTGATTAAAATCTACCTGTTTTTATTCTCTAATCTATTTGTTTTTTTCTTATGGTGTCAACTCTACACCAACTGTTGAGTGCACTCCGATCCCCCCCATATCCACTTCTCTGATGAATCCCCTGCAATGCTAACCTCTTATCACACTCATTCTTTACCATGTTTTGAGGCTTCACCTTGCTGGTTGGTCTTCACTAGGGATGGATTTCCTGCATTGCTCAATGTGATTCTCAGTCATGTCCTGTTCTACCATTCACAGGCACCATTTTACTTGTACTAGGAATTGATACCGAGTAGCAGATTGGGAATCAAAACCTACTGAAGGAGAAGAGTTTCAAATTTACATATATTTGAAGAAAAGCTATTTCTTGATGCCTATAAATGGCTTAGTTCTAATCTTAAAACTAGTCTTCCTTTTTCTAAATTCTGCATCAATCACATATAATTGAAAACAAGTTTAACTTAAAAAGGAGGAAACCAATCAGATTGAATGTAACATTGGCTTCAAAGAAAGTCATAATTTACTTTTCATTAAAATCAGCTGGAAGCAATGTTTGGCGGAGTGCAAGCCTTGTATTCAATCCAATCCCTTTCGCTCCCAACTCACTGAATAAGGCTACAGTTATGCCATGTGTAACCTTTCTATACGTAGAAGCCTTTCATTTCCTCTTCCACATTCTGGAAAATGCAAGGCCAGTTCACATATTTTCTCCTGGTAACCTAACTCTTAGAGAACAATTACAGAAAGACACAATTACAAATTTATTACAGCCTGAAAGGAGGCCAATTGACCTGTCATTATGGATCTAAGTCAGAACAACCAAGTTAGTCCAATTACCCTACCTTTTCTCCATGGCCATACAATTTATGCCTTCCAAACAGTTCTCTGTTTATTCAAAAAAATAATATAACTAAACTCTCTCCTTTACTAGCCCTTATAGTACATTCCAGATCCCTAAGCACTTCCTAACACATTCAAAAACTTCTATAGTTGTACCATGGAAAGCATTTATACCAGGAGGGGCTACTGCAGAGGACTGAATGAAGCTGCAGAAGGTTGTAAATTTAGTCAGTTCCACCTTGGGTACCAGCCTACAAAGTACCTGGGACATCTTTAGGGAGCGGTGTCTCAGAAAGGCAACGTCCATTATTAAGGACCTCCAGCACCCAGGGCATGCACTTTTCTCACAGTTATCATCAGGTAGGAGGTACAGAAGCCTGAAGGGACACACTCAGCAATTCAGGAACAGCTTCTTCCCCTCTGCCATCTGATTCCTAAATGGACATTAAAGCTTTGGATATTACCTTACTTTTTTTAATATACAGTATTTCTGTTTTTGCACATTTAAAAAAAATCTGTTCAATATACATAATTGATTTACTTCTATTTATTATTATATTTTATTTTATTCATTATACTTTTTTTCTATCTGTTAGATTATGTATTGCATTGAACTGCTGTTGCTAAGTTAACAAATTTCACGTAAACCTGGTTCTGATTCTGATTCCTGTGTAAGAAATAATTCCCCCTTTTCGCGTTTAGCTATTTTACCATTCATCTGCTCTCTACATACTATCGTTATTGATCTCAACAGCTGTCTCTATCACCTCTGTCTATACCCAATCACATCTCTTTGCAAAGTCATCTGTTGAAAGGAGAAGAACCAAGGCACTTTGGTCACACAAAGATTCATAGGAATTTTGTCTTGGCAGGAGGACTTTGATTTTAAGGAGAGATTGGATAGGCTGGTGCTGTTCTCTCCAGAGTGTAAGAGGCTGAGGAGTAACCGTACAGAAGTTGATAAAACTATGAAGAACATGGATCAGGAAGATAGTCACAGTCTTTTTCCCTTGGAAGGATAGGCTAAAACTAGAGGGCATAGGTTTAAAATGAGAGTTGAAAGATTTAAAGAGAACCTGAATAGCAGTGTTTTCACACAGAGGGTGATGGAGATATGGAACCAATTACTAGAGGATATGGTAAATGCAGGTATGATTGAAACTTCTACAAGTATTTGGACCGGTATGTGGATAGGAAAGGCTTACAGAGTTTGGGGCTAAATGCAGACAAACAGGATTAGCATAGATAGACATACAGTATTAGTTGTCATGGCCAAGTTCTGCTGAAGGATTTTTGTAAAAATCTAGGAACCTCTGAATCTCGTCTTCATCCTTAGAATATTTTAATAAAACCCTTCTCAATCATTTCTAAAGTCATTAAATATTTTCCGAAGTTGGCACCCAAAACTAGACTCAACACTCCATCTGTAATGGAAGCAATGTAATTGCATATTTATTGCTTCATAACTGTGAATAGATAGATTTATCTTTTTGTCTGTCTGGCAAGCCCTCCCATTCATTTTGCCTACATATTCTGGAGTTGTAGTTTGACCATCTCCTGAGCATGCTATCCACCAAATTGCAGTCATACTGTCAGTTGTATGAAGTCCAGCACCTAGAGTATGATTTCCTCCAGCTGTGGATGATCAAGGTACAGGAAGTGACCTGGCATTCCCACATAGATACATTCCATAGATCTGAGGCTCCCTGCCATGCCCCTATTCATTATGTAAACTCTACTTGTGTCTTGTAAAGTATAGTTTAAATGCTCATAAGTTACTTGACATTTTATTTGTTCCGAAATCAGGCTTAATTGCACTTTATTTGAACTGAACATCTGTTTACACTGATTGGGTCTCTGTTTTCTATCATCTTTTCACTCGAAAGCTTCTTCTACTTGTAGAGGTTTGCTCTCTGCACTTCTCTTGCAAAAGATCTATTGATAATATTCTGCTGAATCTATACTGCTTTCACAGCTAATATTTCCTTTCTCTTGTGCAATGTCTTGAACTTAAAATAATCCAATATCCTTACCTTATATGATAGTCACCAGAACCTTCACTTTATATTCTAGTTCTTTAATTATTATTTTCCCTTCTTGATTATTATAATATATAACTACAGTATATTTTACTGACCTATGTACATGAATCCCTGAGATCTCTTGGCAGCTCCAAGTTTTTGCTTAGATTTTTTTTATATTTTTCCAGAATATATCATTCGAAAGACTGAATGATATCCATTTCTCAGCATTTCAAAGTTCTAAGTTCAAGGTACATTAATTAACAAAGTATGCTCACCATATACAACCTTGAGATCCCCTTCTCGCAGTTGCCCACAGAGAAAAGAAGCACAATAGAATCTACAAAAATAAACACCTACAGCAAGACTTACAAGCATCCAATGTGCAAAGAACTAGAACAAATCAGGCAAACAATAAAAAAGTAAATAAATAAAATATAGATGATGAACTGCAGTGTCTTTCAAAGAGAGTCTGCAGGCTGCAAAGACAGCTCAGCTCTGAGGCCAGTGAAACCAGTCCAGGGTTGGAAGGCTGAAGAGCAATAACTACCCCTGCACTTGGCAGTGTGGGACCCAAGACTCCAGCACCTCCTGACCGATGGTAGTAGTGACAAGAGGAGATGGGTCAAATGCAGGCAGAGAGAGTGTGCTCAGATGATGGATGTCACCTGGATCAGAGAATAACAACAGTTTGTTTTCTGCTCTAAGGCCTCAATGCTTTAACCACTTAAACTATTAATGTCACTCTCTAACTTTATGTTCTCATTCACATTATTTACCATAACATAAACCTTTGTTATCAGCAAGCCTCTATTGTGCTTTCATTATTTCCCCTTTATATTCTCCTTAAGTATTGAAGTTGTATTGCAGTTTTTCATTCAAAGTGAAAATATACAGATCTAGAGAAATCTGTGTCTTTTACAGGCATGTAATTGGCAATTCCCTTCCCAGTATCCCTTCAAATGCTGGTGAGAACCATTGGATCATAACAGCTTGTCCGTCTTTAATTCCACAGAACCAGAATATATTGTTGGCTTGCTGGCAATGACATAGATAACTTATATTTAGTTGTAGTGCGCATCTCGCCCTGCATCTTCCATTCATTCTAATGGTATTTAGTAAGCTGCTGAATCAATAGGCCTGATACAGTTTACCATCACTGGTGCATTTGGCATAGCACCATTCATTTAATTATTCTTTGTGTTTCAGGAAAATCATTTCATCACTTCTCTTTGTAGTTTTATGCTTATTTAATTATTGGAGTTCAATGTGTTCTTCAATATATTCAGTTTGTTTCATCTTTTTAAAATACTTTTTTGCAACTTGATTTCAAATGTCTCTGATTGTCAGAGTGATTTGGAAACAGTAAAAAGGCAAGCTGGCAGAAGGCTACTCGATTATAAACCATGCTCACATTCTATTCTTCATGCCGTGCTTTTATTTTGCTATTTTATCTCTCAGCTCTTGTTTTGACTAAGGTTGTTTTATTTGGTAAGTGAAGTTCTTATTTTTTTTCCCTTTAGTTGTGTAATATCTTCTATAGAAAGTTGATTATTTAGTTTTGAACATCTCCCATTGTCCTGATGAAGAGACAAAACATTGACTATTCATTTCCCTCCATAGATGCTGCTTGATCCTTTGAGTTCCTCCAGCATTTTATGTTGCTTCCACTCAAAAACAATTCCAATTAATTTGTTTGCATCAGGGTCCATTTGCTTGTATCATTTCACTCCTTCTTTCAGTATTAGATCTTATTCCCAATTAAAACTCTTGGTAATTTTGTCAAGTTGTACTCTTTTAGATTTTGTATTGTCATCAAATATACCAGTTATAAAAATGACTACTGATAGATAAATGTTATATATTTTTAGATTACAACGTCAAGCTTCATTACTAAATTTATTATAGCCATTCGTCTTGCTAATTCTGGCATATGTTGTTCCAGCAAACTCTCACAAAGTTCACTACCTTTTTATGCAAACTTACTTTATTCTTCCCACAGCAAATTAAAATTAGTGTCCCCTTCCCTAATGCATTTTGAGATATAATCTCTAAATTACTCCAAATTTTGAGATAGTTTGCTGCTGCCAAATAGAAGGGTTTGGCAGAAGCTCATCTCACAGATATAAATGTAATTTTCTTCCTCTGTTCTAAATAGATCATGTCTGTTACAACCATATCTCAATCGTATTGTTTCCTCTTTCTGTGTATGAAACTTTAATTTGTGTAATGTTGCTGTATATTATAAATAGTGCATTTGCAGTTTAATTCAGTCTCTCACTTAACTCTCATTTGTTATTCCTGGTCTGTTTTGTTTAAATATTCCCTTCTTCTAAAGTACCAATGTTAATATTTAAGATCTGAAGACTGCACTTATTTTTGAAGTAATTAAACTATAATGTTTACTGTTGTTTCTATCACAGTCTCACCACATTTATTAGCTTAAAGCTTTTAATCTCACTACTGATTTATTTTATTAGGACTTTGGTCCCAGTTCTGCTGCAGGCTTGCTAATATTCACAATATGATCATGACAATTGGCTATTCCTCCCACACTTATTAAATTTGATTTTAGCACTATTGAGTAATTCCTTACTCAGATATCTGAACTGGAGCCAATGCCCTGTGAAATGGAATGCCTCCTTCTCACCCCACCACTTTAACCAGAATATTGGCTCAAAATGTCGACCTGAACCTTTTACCTCCACTGATGCTGCTTGACCCGCTGACCTTTTCCAGCATTCCGTTTTTATTCCGTTACTTTAACTGTCCATTTCCTTTCCTGATCTATTCACAGCTATTAATTAAGGCAAATATCCACACATTATTACCATTGTTACCAGCTTTTTCTTCTTAGCTCCCAGCTTGATAAAATTCATTGTCAGGATCTCCTTTCTTTTCTTCTCTGGTTATCCTGACATGAACCACAACTACTAGATCTTATCTTATTTTACATATTCCTTTCCAGACATATTTAGTTCCCACTACCCTTGCCACAGCAGTCACACCTTTGTATGCAGTATTTCATAAAATTTTTACATCTTGAGTTCCATTTTGGATGGTCACCTAGTCGACCTTTCTTGGGTCACATTGGAGTCAACTTGCTTGCATTCTTCCTTCTTAACTTTCATGGTGTCTCCTTTATTGTCCCTTTTTGACTCAAACATTGTCTGTCAAAATCTCTCCTATTTGGTACTAATGTTTCCCTCTGAAGTATAACTAGAATCTGGAGAAAACTCTACAGATATTCCTCAAAAGGTGCATTATCTCCCCGTCTCCCTTAGCTACATTCAAATTCAAGATAATTCCAGTCAAGATGGCTCTGACCTGGGGTCTCCATAAGAGGTCATGGCTCTGATTTATTTGTTTTTTACATTCATAGGGATGGTTAGGAGACAGGGAGGGGAGTTAGGGTTCAAGTACATGATGTGGGGGAATTAGAGATCAGGCTGAAGTCTAGGCCACCACTCCATGCTCTGTATTCAAAGGCCAGTGACATGGATGTGTGAAGAGGGACATCTACAGTCAGATGCTAGCAGACCAGTGAAGATATGACTGGTGCTACCTGCCCCCCTCGAGTGAGCGGGAGGAACAGGGACCGGTAACCCGCTAGGTACATAAGTCATCAAGACCAGAGTTCAAGGCCGAGTGCTCAGGATGTCAATCTTCGGAGAGTCTGGCCATTGAGGCCTGGAGTTTTGTCTCCTCATTCACTGTCATTAGTGAGCACTGGGGTTGATAGTGACTCAAACATTGTCTGTCAAAATCTCTCTCATCTTGCTCTAATGCTTCCTCTGAAGCATGGCTAGAATCTGGAGAAAACAGAAACTCCGAGATTGAACATGAGGCCCAATGGCCGAAGCCTGGGTGTGCACGTGGGTGAGATGGATAAACGGAGCTTGTTTTGCTACTGTTGCTTAATTGCTGTTTTACTGTTGTTGCTTGTGTGCTTTGTGAACGTGGTCGTTATGCTATGTTTGACGTCAGGATGTTTGATGGTGACACTTGTGGACTGTCCTGAACACATTCTTAGGTTATGGAATTGTTAATGCAAATGGTACATTTCACTGTAAGTTTTGATGTACACGTGATAAACAAATAAATCGGAAACTAATTCCTGCGCACTTAGCAATGCCTCGCTCACCACAGATCTATAAATATCTGTATGAACCCATTAGTATCACTTATTTTAAATTAATATGAACACATACATAAGATGTTTATGTGTCATGAATTAAATTTGATTTCTGCCAAATTAATCATTTTGTTTATTAATACCCCTTTATTAATCATGCATTGAATATTTTATTTAATCTTTTAAATTCTTTTAATCTTGGCATCCAGTATTTCACTCATTTTAGTTTCCTTCCCAATATCTAATTATTCTGATTGATCATGTATGTCCTTATTTATTGCCATTATCCCTTGATTTTAAATAGCAACTCCTTTCCTTTCTGCCTGTTTTTTTTTCATTCTCACCAAATTTGCAGTGACACTCATTCTAACGTGCTACAAATTGTAATAGATTCTCCCAATACTATAGAAAGATCTACAAAGTACAAGAAAAATTAAGATTTCTAGTTTATTATATAAATCAATACTGTGCTGATGTAAGCAGATTAACACTTATCTAATAAGTCCAAAATGTCGCTTTTTGATATTTACAGTAAATTATGTGCATTAGCATGAAAGGCCAGTATCTCCATAAAAAGAGCAGCGGAAATAACATCATATAAATGCAATGTATGCATGTCAGCTTCTACTCCTTTACTACTTTCTGTGCAAATGTCAACATCCCTACATTTATCTGGGTTGAGTGTTTTTTGTACATGGTAAAAGAAATGCTAAATTGTATGAAGTTTACAAAGTTCCTTTGTGACATTATGATAATAACTAAATTTGACTTTCCAATTCTAGATTTTTGAGACCTTAATCCCCTCATAAAAATCTAACAAGAGTTAGATTTAGGTGATCAGAACTCCCATTCAATTTACTTCCAAACCCATGTTTGAATTATTCATGTCCCAGAATTAACTCTCTTGCTTCAGAACCCAAAGCCTGGTGCTTCAAATTCCATTCCATTCATCTGAGCGCAATTCTGGTTAGTACTAAGAATGCTATTTGAATGAGCTATTTGAATAGCTCTTTTGTTGATTTGGGGTGTTGGTAGGTGGGTGAGGATAACAAACATAATCACAGCCATGCCTGGCCTATCAGGTTATTATAAATAGTTTCATGCTCCCAATTTCAATTTCACCAGAGCACTGGCCAATAATTAACTTACAATCTTTATCTTTTATTATCAGAATATTTCACCTTATAATGTTGGTGTTGATGGGATCTTGTGTAAGTATTTGGGTATTGCCTATTCTAAAGTGCAAATATGACTACATGTCATTGGCTGTGAAGCATTTATAATAATTCTAAGGTCTTGAGTATAAACATATGGCAACTATGTAAATTATCTCCTAACAACACACACAAAATGCTGAAGGAACTCAGCAGGCCAGGCAGCAACTATGCAAAAAAGTACAGTCGACATTTCAGGCTCAGACCCTTCAGCAGGACTATCCTGCTGAAGGGACTTGGTCCGAAATGCTGACTGTAGTTTTTTCCATAGATGTTGTCTAGCCTGTTGACTTCCTCCAGAATTTTTTGTGCCTGTGTGTTGCTTGGATTTCCAGTGTCTGCAGATTTTTTTCTTGTTTGTGATTAAATTATCTCCTAACGCTGTTTTATGATTTGTATATCGCCTATCTTTTCAATCACCAGAAAGCTTACTTTTATATTCTGCTGCAACCATTATATTGATAATTACACGTACTGCAAACATCTTTATGAAAGCAAAAATCTCTATGAACCAATATTCACATCGGCACATCATTCTTACTGAAAGTTATCTTTCCAATGATTTTCACATCGAATCAGCATGGTGAATTGTGCTATACAAGCCTAAGGTATTCATCCTAAGTATTTTCTTTGCCTTTTTTAGCTCAGTTTATACAATTGACATCGGTAATAAATAATGCACAACTGAATGGCAAAGACTCCTTGAAATCTAAGCCAAATTTCATTTTCACATGCCCTGTTCAAAAGAAAATAATTGCTCATGAAAAATCTAATTTTTCATTTTCTAATGAAATTTATTCCAGGTCATTTTATGTTTTAATTAAATTCATAAACGATACTGAACTCAAATTCTGCTTTAAATTATCAGATGTTAAAAAATCTTAAGTATCTTGCAATAAGTAAAAGAGTTCCCGTGCTGAACAACTCTACAGCTTTTGACATCAGCATTGGCATTTAGGTTAGCTGCGCGTGTCATTGCAAATACAAAGGTTTTACTTCTAGTCAGAATCTGCTGGTGGGTCATCCCTCTGCAGATGATGATTGTTGTGGACATTTATAGTTGAATGTCACAGAAATCAAGTTGGTTAGTGTGCACGTTGTTGTCAATATGATTTAAGTTTTATCCTGCTTCTGGAAAGAGGACATTCATTTCAGTATTTGGACAGTTGCATAGATTATAATTGACTGTGAAGCTAAGAGAATGAAAGGGATGCATAAAATACATTAGTCAATGTGCAATTTTGCCGAGATACTTGTCTCACTGAAGGTTCATTAGAAAGTTACTGCAACTGCTTATATTATTGGTTAGCTTGTATCAGATTATGGCATCTGTACCATGAAACATGGACAGAAATGAACTGGCCATTGATATTGGCACAGCTGATCTTCATTTTGACACTATACTCAGCAATGAGCACTGATATGGCTAAAGGAGGAGTGTGGCGACATTAGTTTGAATAAGTTTGCTGACTTTGGTAATAATTCAGGTAATTCCCCCGAAGGACAGTTCCTTCTGGACTAACCCAACAGATGATGAACTACTCACTGAGTTCCTCCAGCAGATAATTGTTTGATAAGTACAAGTAAGTAGTTTATTTCCTTCTTTACAGGTGTTCTCAATTAATTTTGTATTTCATTTTACTTTTGAATAAATTTACCATTTTTTGTTTTTAGAAATGTTCATATTTTTAATTATATAAATATATTTGTTCTTTTTAATTAGTTAATTCTCTTTGAAATGTCTCTGGTAAACATAATGAAGTTGTCTTTCCAGGAGACTGGATTCCAGTGGCTGTGGCCTAGTCAATGGTTACAGACCATTCCACTTTACAAAATAGCGCAATCTCCAAGTCATTCAACCATGTTGAATTGTTGAATGTATGTGCAGTGAAAGGTCAGTCATATTATGACCTATTCAATCTCAACCTGCAAGGTAATTTGTAGAAAGTCATAGCCAATATTACACAGTTTGAAGAAACTTCACAAAATATACAATGCTGTTGAATCCATTTTGAAATAAATATCATCCCACAAATGGAAAGAGAGTACAATCTAAACTTAGCAAGAAAATCATGTCTGAATAACTGAAAGTAATTTCATACATTTGTAACAAAGGACAACACATTGGCCAAAAACAAAATGAGAATCTTTTTATTATTGCTTTTCAACCAAGTAAGTCAGTTTAGCATTCATTTCAGTAATTGATAGAATTTTTTTTAAAAAAACATTGTTATTCAACAATAATTTAATCCTTTAAGATGTTTTGAGTAATAATGCACATCTATCTTAAAAACGAATTTTGAATCATCTGCAGACAGAGTGGGCCTGAATGACTTTCCAGCAATTGGGTAGGCTTTTTTACTTTAGAAAGCCAGAGCTCAATGATACGCTAACCAGTCATTTGCCGTGTTTTATCACTCACCCTTTTAAAACACTAATTGGTATAGGTATACAGAACCTTAATGGAGTTTGGTAAAATGAATAGAGATATGCTGTTT
The DNA here is from genome assembly GCF_030144855.1 of Hypanus sabinus. Classification (NCBI taxonomy): domain Eukaryota; kingdom Metazoa; phylum Chordata; class Chondrichthyes; order Myliobatiformes; family Dasyatidae; genus Hypanus; species Hypanus sabinus. The sequence goes on along the minus strand of NC_082719.1, from coordinate 38,987,950 downwards.
CCACTTGCGGCGATGAAGGGTCTAGCTTCAAAGAATGAGTAATGATACAGGAAGAATGTGAGGAATTTGCTTTTAGACAGAGTGGCTATAATTGAAACTCAAGTGGTAGAAAAAAAGAACCAATTTACAGCATTTGAAAGGGAAGTGGAGGGGGTATGGGGAAAGCAATTCACAAGGAAATGAGGAAGGGACAGTGGAAGGAGGAGTTCTACAGAGAACCAGTTTGGACACAATATTTTGAATGTTTTCTTTTCTTCTTTACTTCTATAATTTTATATCTCTAGCATCACACTTCATAATTTCTCTGCACAATTTGCTCCTAAGTCTAAGGAATATTGTTACTGAGAGATGCCTTCTTTCCCTCTCTTAAGCATTCGTAGATCTGGCACATTCGGGTCAATTTCAACATTTGTCTGAACCTTAATATCAGAAGAGAAGTCTCACACAAACCAATCTATAAGCTCTCTGTTTTCCCTGCTTACTGTCTTGCTTTATAAGATTGGCAATTTAGTTCTTCGAGACTACTTCTGGAAAGATTGTGCCATTAATCTATACCCAGTGACACTGGAAAAACTAAAGTTGAAGTTAAGACCTTACAATAATTTATTTCATAGTTCTGGAGTGTGGTTCACAAATAACAGAAAGGGTGAGAATTTTAAAACAACTCTTCATGTAAACATGACATAATGTAGATCAGCATGTACTTTGGTATATAAGATCCTGGAGAGTACATTGAAGAAGGCTAGCCAAGAGTCCACTGAAATTAGTTAACTCAACAGATGGAAGAAAGGAAAACTCTTTGACCCTGAAAAACTACAACATCCCCCAGGAGAAAAAGAGATGATGACTTTTTTTCTTTACTAGCAGCATTTATACATGAAACCAATGCACATTATGTTTCTATTGGGCTGCCAGCAACAGCGGTGGAGGCAGATACGATAGGGTCTTTTAAGAGATTTTTAGATAGGTACATGAGAGGGCTATAGGTAAACCTTGTAATTTGTAAGATAGGGACATGTACGGCACAACTTTTTGGGCCAAAGGGTCTGTATTGTGCTGTAGGTTTTCTATGTTTCTATGTTTCATTACTGACAGTTTGTGGCAACATATACCTGGTACATCAGCAAATATATTACAATGAATTGTTGAAGCTTCACCCCATGCACAATTTCCTGTAATAACTCCATATCCTTTACTTCCCTTATTGACAATAAATGTTAGTATAAATCTTAAATAAAAGATGGTAAATTTACAATGGTAAATTTGTTTATTATTGTTACATGTACCAAATTACAGTGAAAAGTCTGTCTTACAAACTGTCTGTAGAGATCAATTGATTACAACAGTACATTGAAGTAGTACAAGGTAAAACAATAACAAGAGTGTAAAATAAATTGTTACAGTTACAGATAAAGTGTAATGCAGATGATGTACATGTGACAAATAAAGCTAATTTTCTTCTTCTAATAAGGTGCAAGGCAAGAAGAAGGTAAATGTGAGGTCAAAATTTCCTCTTTTCGTAGTAGGGGACAATCCAGTAGTCCTATAAAAGTGGGGTAGAACCTATCCTTGGGCCTGGTGGCACATGCTTCCAGTCTTTTGTATCTTCTGCCTAATGGGAGGGGGGAGAAGAGAAAATATCCAGGGTGGATTGGGTCTTTGATTAATATGCTGTATATAATCAGCTATTGTGCATTCACTACATTTTTTCTTTGAGTAGATAATTTGGAAAAAAGGCACTACTATTTATGAAGTGATAGAGCATGACTGCACAGAAACAGGCCCTTTGGCCCATCTAGTAGATGCTGAATTGTTACTCTGCCTACCCCCATCAATCCACACCTGGACTATATCCCTCCATACCACTCCCATCTAAATACTACCCAAATTTCTCTTTAATGTTGCAATCAAACTCGCATCAGCATTTCCACTGGCAGCTCATTCTACACTCTCACCACTCTCTGAGCAAAGAAGTTCCCCTTGAGGGTCCCCTCAAAAAATTCATCTATCACCCTTAACCTATGACCTCTGGTTCTAGACTCACCCAGCCTCAGTGAAAAAAGTTTATCTATACCTCTCGTAATTTTGCATACCTCTATCAAATCTCCCCACATTCTCTGAGTCTCTGGGGAATAAAGTACTAAACTGTTCAATCTTACCCTGTAACTCAAGTCTCAGCAACATCCTTGTAAATTTTTTGATATTGTTCCTGTAGATAGGTGACCAGAACAACACACAATATTTCAAGTTAAGCCTCACCAATATCTTATACAACTTCAACATAACATTTTAAATCTTGTATTCAATACTTTCATTTATGAAGGCTAATGTGCCAAAAGCTCTCTTTATGACTCAATCTACCTGTAAAGCCACTTTCAATGAGTTATGGATCTGTATTCCCAGATTCCTCTGTTCTAGAGCACTCTTCAAAGTCCTACTGTTAGTGTAAATCCACAAGAAACTCTATAAAATTGCTTAGACAATTCATCATTCACAAAGCACTGTTGACTATCCCTAATTATGCTCTATCTTATCAAATACTTATATGTTAAGTCCCTTAGATTTCTTTCCAATAATTTGCCCACTAATAATGTCAGGCTCACCAGCCTATAATTTTCTGGCCATTTCTTGAAAAAACAGAACAACATTAGCTATCCTCCAGATCTCCTGCAGTTCATCCCTGGCTAAAGACACTTTCAGAACCCCTGCTGGACCCACTGCAATTTCTGCACTAGCCTCCCACAAGGTTCAAGGGGACACCTTGTCAGGCCCTGGGAACTTACTCACTTTAAATTGCCTCAAGAGAGCAAGCACCTCCTCCCTGCAGTGCAGACACAATCCATGACCTTACCACTGTTCTGTGTCAGTTCTCTGGACTCTCTATACATTTTCCAAGTAAATACAAATGCAAAAAAAAGGTGAGAAATTCCTTCTCATTTTTATCACAAATAGCCATTATTTTATGGAGATCCAAGAATGCAGATGCTGGAATCTGGAGCAGAAACCAAACAGCTGGGAAAAGAGAACTAGTTCGTGTGGAGGGGATGAAAGGAGTAACCAAATATCCAGAAACACATAGGCCAAGTCTATAGTGTTCTGCAAGTGGCTGCACAAATCAATAATGTGGTAAATAAGGCATATTGCATGCTTTCATATTGCATCAAGGCAATAAGATCAAGAGTCAGGAATTTATGGTAAACACAAGAAAGTCAGAAGATACTGGAAATCCAGAGCAACACATACAAAATGCTGGAGGAACTCAGCAGGTCAGGCAGCATCTATGAAGATGAATAGATAGTCAATGTTACTCTGGTTAGGCTGTGTTTAGTGTATTGAATTCATTTCTAGTTGCCCCATTACATGAAGGATACAGAAGCTATGGAGTCCTCCAAGATTGCTGGGAAAATATACACAGTCCAAACAGGCAACTTCCAAACTTAGGATTGAACCAGGTTGTCGGAACTCAGGCTCCACCTTGATACCCTGATTGCTGGAGATAATGAGGAGTCATAAGCTCATAGAGTCATAGTTTCAAATTACAAGAACGTTAAAAAGGAACTATGGAGAATTATAATGTAACAACAGTTTTTGGGCAAATCCACATCCAGCATGTGCAGGGTGTTTAAAGATCAGCTGCACAGAATACAGGACAGGGTGGTAAGGTAAGAGAATGTAAGGAGATGTGAGGGTGTACAGGAGCGAGGTATGTCAACTCCTGGAGTGGTGTTGCACTCAATATCAGTAAGATGAAAGAGCTGATTGTGGACTGCAGGAAGGGTAAGATGAAGGAACACATACCAATCCTCATAGAGGGATCAGAAGTGGAGAGAGTGAGCAGTTTCAAGTTCCCGGGTGACAAGACCTCTGAGGACCTAATCTGGTCCCAGCATATCGATGCAGCTATAAAGAAGGCAAGACTGCGACTATGCTTCATAAGGAGTTTGAAGAGATTGGGTATGTCAATAAATGCACTCAGAAACTTCTATAGATATACAGTGGTGAGCAATCTGACAGGCTTCATCACTGTTGGGTACCGCACAGGACCAAAAGAAGCTGCAGAGGGTTATAACTTTAGTCAGCTCCAGTGTGGGTACCAGCCTACAAAGTACCCAGGATGTCTTCAAGGAGCGGTGTCTCAGAAAGGCTGCATCCATTATTAAGGACACCCAGCATCCAGGGAATTCTCTCTTCCTATTGTTACCATAGGTAGGAGGTACAGAAGGCTGAAGGTACACACTCAGCGATTCAAGAACAGCTCCTTCCCCTCTGCCATCCGATTCCTAAATGGACATTGAACCCATGAAAACGACCTCACTTTTTAAATATTTATCATTTCTGTTTATGCATGATTTTTAATCTACTCAATATACATATATTGTAATTGATATACTTATTTTTTTCTTCTATATTAAGTATTGCATTGAACTGCTGCTGCTAAGTTAAAAAAAATTCACGACACATGCCAGTGATAATAAACCTGATTGAGGTTCTGATGCTGAACCTTGAATTTCAAAAGAGGTAAGGAATGTAGTGAAGGAGAAAAAACAAAGGTATGTAAAGCTTAGGCAGCAAAAATTAAACAGAGCTTTTGAGAATTATTAGGAGTCAGTAAAGAACAAAATAAAGGAATTAGGAAAGCCAGGAGAGGCCATGTAAAGTCCTTTGCAAATAGCATTAAAAAGAATCCCAAGGTACTCTATACAGACAACAAGAGTGAAAGGATAATTAGGGAAAGGGTAGGACCTTACAAGGATACACAGGGAACATTTGCTTAGATGTAGAGGATGTGGATGAAGTCCTTAATGAGTACTTTTCACCAATATTTACCAAGAAGAAGGATATAGAGGTTAGGGAGATCCATTTTGAACATATGAATATGCTGGGACATTTCAACGTAAAGGAGGAGGTTGTGTTGGGTCTTAAAGAGCATTCAGGTGAATAAGTCCCTAGAGACTGATGGGATATAACCTAGATTATTGAGAGAGGCAAGAAAAGAGATTTCTGGGTTCTTGACCAATACCTTTGTGTCCTTTCTAGCAACAGGTGAGGTCCCAGAGGACTTGTGAATAGCTAATATTGTTCCACTATTCAAGAGACGAACCAGGGATAATCCTGGAAAGTACAGATTGGTGAGTGTCGTGTCAGTGGTAGGGAAGTTATTGGAGATAATTCTTAGGGATAGGACTAATGAGCATTTGAAGAACCGTGGCTTAGTTAGGGAGAACCAGCATGGCTTTGTGTGGAGCTAGTCATGTCTTACTAAACTGAATAAGCTATTTGACAAGGTGATGAGGGCAATTGATGAAAGTAGAGGTGTGAATGTTGTTCACATGGATTTCAATAAGGTGTTTAAAAAGGTCCTCCATTGGAGGCTCCTCCAGAAGGTTAAACACGAGGAAGTCTGCAGATGCTGAAAATCCAAAGCAACGTGTACAAATTACTGGAGAAACTCAGCAGGTCAGGCAACATCTACAGTATGTAAATGAATAGGTAATCAATGTTACTCTTGTTAGGCTGTGTCTGGAGTATTGCATTCATTTCTATTTGGAAGGAAGTGAATACTATGGAGAGGGTTCGAAAAAAATGTATCAGGATTTTGCCTGGATTAGAGGGCATGTTCTTTGGTGGGGGAGGGGGCTTTTTCCATATTAGTATTGCTTTCTCTGGAGCGGCAAAGGCTGAAGAAAAATCTGATGGAAGTCTTAAAAATTATGAGAGGCTTAGAAGGTAGCGGACAGTCAGTATCTTTTTTCCCCAAGGTTGAAATATCTAATACTAGAGGGATGCACTTGTGGAGGGGGTAAGTTCATAAGAGATGTGCGGAGCATGTTTTTTACCTAGGGGGTGGTGGGTGTCTGGAATGTGCTGCCAAGTGTGGTGGTGGGGGCAAATGCGATAATGATATTTAATAGGCTCTTTGATAAGCATGTGAATCTGCAGTGAATGGAGGGATATGGACTATATGCAGACAGAAGAGATTAGGTGACATTAGCTTAGTTAGATCGGTGCAATTCATGGACCAAAGGGCTCAACTGTTGTATGTGGTTGGAGACTGAGGGAGACGTCTGGTTAAACATGGACTAAAAGAATTTGCATATTTTGACCTTACTCAATATGAGTGATGCCACATTTCTGCATTAAGTAAGCATACCTTCCTGTTCTAGATTTTGAGGAGTAGGAAGTCAAACTAAAAACCAAAAACAGCTTCCACGTTCAGCACATAATTCTCTGTAACTTCCGCCTTCTTCAGCAGAATCCCACCAGGAAGCATTTTTTCCCTCCCCCTACCTCATTTTTCTGCTTTCTTCAAGGATCGTGGCCTACGCAACTCCCTTGTCCATTTGTCCCTCCCCACTAACCCTTATTTTGCAAGTGCAACAAATGCTACACCTGTCCCTACACATCCTCCCTCACAACCATTCAGTAACCCAAACAGTCCTTCCAGATGAGGTGACACTTCACCTGTGAGTCTGTTGGGGTCATCTACTGTATCTAGTGCTGGATTGGGAGACTAGATCATGGAGCATCCACGCTCTGTCTGCCAGGAAAAATTGGGATCTCCCAAAGGCTACCCATGATAATTCTACTTCCCATTCCTATTCCGTCATGTCAGCCCATGGTCCCCTCTGCTGCTGTGCCAGTTGGAGGAGCAACACCTTATATTCCATCTGGGTAACTTCCAACCTGATGGCATGAACACTGATTACTCAAACTTGCAGTAATTACCACCCCCCCTCACCATTTCCCATTCCCATTTCCTTCTCTCACCGTTCTTACTTACCCATCACCTCCCTCTGGTCCACCTTCCCCTCCCTTCTATGGCCTTCCATCCTCTCCTCTCAGATTCCCCCTTCTCCAGCCCTTTATCTCTTTCACCAATCAACTTCGCAGATCTTTACTTCAACCCCCCCTAACCTGGTTTCACCTCTCACCTCCTACCTTGGATTTTTTTTCCTCCCCTGCCCCCATCTTCTTACTCTGACTTCTCTTCTTCTTTCTCCAGTCTTGATGAAGGGTCTTGCCTCTTTACTCTTTTCCCTACATGCGGCCCGGCCTACTCTGTTCCTCCAACATTTTGTGCGTGTTGCTTAAAAATCAAAATCAAAATATATTATATTCATATTGATATCGGTTTATTATTGTCTCCATGTACTGGAATACAGTAACGTAGTTTTTGTTTGCAAGCCATTCAGTCGGATCATGCTATACATAAGTACATCAACGTGAGTGGGGAGAAGAGACAGTGACTAAGGAGGGAGGGGTCCTCTATTATGTAGCTGCTTCCCCAAGGCAGTGGGAAGTGTTAGACAGAGTCAATGAAGGGGAGCTTAGTCTTTGTAATAGCACTAAGCTGTGTTCACTTTTCTGCAATTATTGGTGTTTTTTAGCAGAGCAGTAGCAATAACAGGTTATGGTGTATCTGGACAGAAAGTGAACACATTCAATGTAATTTAGGAGGTCTGACAGCAGAATACTGCTACCCCTTGAAAGGATTGTTTCTAAAATATAAAATTTGCAAGAATTTTTAGAACTTTAAAAAAAAATAGCTAATAACTTAAGATCTGGAGTCCTGTAAAGCTGTGCTATTCTTGTAAAAAGAGCATCTGAACTGTGCATGTGGAAATCAGCAGCATGCAAAGAGAATCATCAATACTATTTATTGATAAAATACGCCCCCTTAAAATGGGTCAATTCCAAGCTTTTTGCTTTTCCCCATGGGAGTGACATGAAGTCCACAACACAGTTATATATAGAAGCTGAATGTATTGTCAAGCCAGCGTATCAGCATGTGGCATTGACAATGTGTTCTTTGCAAGTGAACACAGACATGTTTTCTAGTTAGGCACAGTTTAAATCAATTTTAAAGAACCTGGCACCTCCGTGAGAGAAAGAAGATGGTTTGGTTAACAGAGTGCCAGCAGCAGGGATTTGAAATATATAAAAACTGCCTTATTTTGATACGTAACCAGGATAACCTTATTATTTTGGTTTATTCATCTGTGTTTGCATACATCACTACAAAAGTGATTATGGAACTTAAAATAGTCCATTTGAATGTCCTGATCCAGCTCAGTCTTTTAAATCAAATTCTGACAGAAAGTAAATTAATCATTAAAACCTGATAGAGAGAACTGTCCCTGTGAAAATAAAGACCTGACAGAAAAGCACAAGTTAGTGACAAAAAGTCTAATTCTGTCCATTCACCTAAACTAAACTCAGTGAGGCCGGGAAGTGAAAGTGTTTGAATTATATTACAAATGAAGCTGAGAAGTTTGATTGAAGTTATAGATCTCCAAGAAGTTTAGTTCTGTGTTGAGAGTGTTGCAAGTGGGAATTCAATTTCTAAGAGGTTTATTATGAGGGATTGCAACTTCAGAAATAGTCATGTATTCTACCTTATGGAAGACATTTAAAGCTTAATACAAGAGTCTGCAACTTTGTACTTTAGTTAAATTTATGCCTGTCATGAAATGAGCTCCCTGATGTCAGGCCTAGATTTGCACAGGGCTGTGTAAAGGGATCAAGCTGTGATGTGAATTGGGAGAGCTGCCAAATGAGTGACATTTCCTGAGAACATCTGCAGAATTTTAAGAACTCATCTTTGTCCTTCCAAAGAACAGGGTTCATGGATGCTCAGAACGGAAATCTGGGATCTGCAAGGCAAAGGTGAATTAGAGTAAAATTAACTGAAGTGAGTTTAAAGAACATGCCCAGAAATCTTCATTTCACTGATACTAAGACAGTGTATAAAATATTGCAATATCTTTCCTTTGATGATTCATTTAAAAAGTAAAAGTATAGTAAATACTATAGATCTCTTTATATAGGAAAAATATATGGGCTGACATTAAAAATCATTCTCCAAGTAAATATTCTGACACTTCATAATATTGAGGAATGATGAAGCTAGCAAAAGAAATTTTCATCCAAGAAATGAGAATGTTATTGGAAGCAGCATTTATGAATTCTGTTGCCTAGGAGTAATATGATATTACACTACAAAGATAAGCTCCAAGTAGAAGGCACAGAGACCTGAACATTTAAATTGCAGATATAAAAACACATCCTGATAGCTGATGAAAATATCAAGTATGTGAAATTTAATATCTATCAAATATCTAATCATATTTATGTGGTAAAACGTGTGACAAGCTACAGGAAAATCACTTAAGCTTACTGGAATAAAATTGACTGCAACTTCCAAAGCAGAAAACTTGGCCCCTAAATTCTTTTACAGTGTTTGACATGTTCTGTTGTCAACAAAGGAATACAGCCTTAAATATGATCGGTAAGATAAGTTAAGATAAAATCTTATCTATCCTGAAGGAAATTATTGTGGCAGGGTTACTCAGTCAGAAGTATATACTTTAAAATGCAAAATGTAAATACTCAGGTACAAAAAAGAATTCAATATGTGTATTTCAAAGTAATAGTGCAAGACACAGATGTGCAAAGAAACCATTTACTTATATCCCTAAGGAGGAGGAGTTGTCGTGGGTCTTATAGCCACAGGGAAAAAGGATCTCCTGTGATGTTCAGTGGTGCACTTTGGTGAAATCAATCTTTTATTGAAGGTGTCCCTCTGTTTGTCCAGTATGGCATGGAGGGTGTAAAAGGGATTGTCCGTAATGCTCCATAGCTTCTGCAACATCCTCCTCTCAGGCACAAGCACCGGTGTCCTTGTTTAGGACTGTCAAATGCTCTGCCATGCATGCTTTGAAATCTTTTGCACAGAATTTGCACAAAATAGTACACTACCTGCTTTGCTCTGTTTTTATGCTATATAAATAAATAAATAGCATGAAAACAGAGCAAAACAGGTAGTGTACTATTTATACTTACATTTCTTATTGTAACCTATAGTTTTTTTTATGTATTACAATATACTGCTGCCACAAAATAACACATTTCGCAACATATTCAGTGATAATAAACTTGAATCTGATTTTATTTCTGAATTCATTTTCAGACCTGAAAATTGTGCCTCTGAATAAAGCAAGATCTCAAAAATAAAGGCCACTGGGAGATCCCACTTTTTCTGGCGGACGGAGGGTTGGAGCTTGGTGAAGCGGTCTCTTATTCTGCATCCGGTCTCACCGACATACAGGAGGCCACACTGTGAGCACCAGACACAGTGTATGTGACCGCAACAGACTCACAGGTGAAGTGTTGCCTCACCTGGAAGGACTGTTTAGGGCCCTGAATGCTAATGAGGGAGGAGGAGTAGGGGCAGGTGTATGTACCGTTTGGGTAGCCCCCAACCTGATGGCACGAACAATAATTTCACAAACTTTTAGTAAAGTCCCCCTCCACCCTATCCTTCACCATTCCCCATCCCTTTTTCCCTCTCTCACCTTATCTCCTTGCCTGCCCATCACCTCCCTCTGGCGCTCCTTCCCCCTTTCCTTTCTTCCATGGCCTTCTGTCTCTTTCACCGATCAACCTTCCAGCACTTTACTTCATTCCTCCCCCCCCACTTTCAGATTTCACCTTAAGCTTCTTTCTTCCCTCCCCATCTATTAAATCTACTCCTCAGCTTTTTTTCTCTAGTCCAGCCAAAAGGTTTTGGCCTGAAACGTTGACTGTACTTCTTTCTACAGATGCTGTCTGGCTTTCTGAGTTCCTCCACCATTCTGTGTGTGTTGCAAAGTATGTCTGCCATGCTCAGAGAAAATGTATTCCACTGTAATTGTAACAAATGAAAACCTCCAGTACCATTACCAGGGCCAATCATAATGTGAAAAGGAAGATAAATTTACACGTGTGTTCTGCATGGTTTTGCCTACTTTCTGCTGATTATTCAGAGAGGTGTTTGTTGCAGACCCTAGATACAATTTCCTCTGTTACCCCTTCAAAACAGACAAATCTGTTGCACTTAAAGAATAAATTAGAGTTATCTCTTTAATAAAAGTATCTAATATTTTTACTTTTCCTTCTGAAAGATATAACAATCTGAAAGCAACACAAAGTTCAAAGTTCAAACTTCAAAGTAAATGTATTATTAAAGAATATATCATTACCGTATACTAACAGGGGATTCATTTTCTTGCAGACATTTACAAGAAAAAATAGAAATACAATAGAATGTTATGAACAACTATACTAAATAAACAAGGACTGATGAACAAACAATATGCAAAAGAAGACAAACAATGCATATAAAAACAATACTGAAAAATGAATTATAAAAAGCTGTTTAACTGGGCCAAAATATATTGGTCCTGATGTGTCGCAATTAACGGGAATTCACTGCATATAAAAGAGTAGAAGAGCCAGAACCAATCTCTGAAGCACATCACTGGTCAGGAACATCCAATTTTAAAGACCACTCTTCACTCCTACCCTCTGAATTTTTCCGCAAAGACAATTTTTATTCTAATTGGCTAGCTTACCATTTTATCCAACTCCACATATGCCATCAAGGTGCCAGATGTTAACTACTAATTGTGTTTAAAAAAACCTTTCTTGACAATTATTATACGAAGAGTGATTGATAAGTTTGTGGCCTAAGGTAGAAGGAGTCAATTTTAGAAAACCTAGCACATTTATTTTTCAACATAGTCCACTCCTACATTTACACAGTTAGTCCAGAAGTTGTGGAGCATACAGATATTGGACCTCCAGAAAGTGTCCACAGCATGGGTGATTGATAAGTTTGTGGCCTAGGGTAGAAGGAGATGTTATACAGCTTTTGTTACATGCAAATGCAGTTCAACTCTTTGAGTGATTATGCAAAAAGTTTGAAATTAATAACTCATTTCCTTCTAGCTTAGGCCACAAACTTATCAATCACTCCTCATATGTCCCTGTAAAGCTTACTCCTTCCATTCATGGAAGTAGTTTATTTTTTTCTCTCTGATCATGACTTTAAATTCTTCTATTATATATCCATATAATATTAGATAGATAGTTAGATACTTTACTGATGCCAAAGGAAGTTACAGTGCCACAGTAGCACTGCAAGTGCACAGATATACAAATACACAAATATTAGAAATATTCTCTATTCCAACATGAAAAGTCCAGCTTCTACAGCCTGTATATGTAACTCCATTCCTCTGTCCCTGGAATTATGCTGGCAAATTTCTACTGTACCCCTCTGAAGCATATACATACTGTACTTCTTAAATGGTAGTACCCAGAACTGGACATCAGTCAATCATTCAATTCATTCATTCATTCATTTGTACACTCTGCTTTATATTGGAATTGTCTTATCTTCTTTAATACCTTTGCTTTACAGAACAATACTTTGGAATTCTACCATTCTTTCAATATAGAAGTTCCTTCTGATTTCATGTGTAAAGAGCTTGGTCTATGTGTAGTTCTAATAGCCTTTACTAGATTTCCCAACAATGAAAACAAGACCATAAAATCATAAGACATAGATCAGACAACACACACAAAATGTTGGTGGAACACAGCAGGCAAGGCAGCATCTATAGGAAGAAGCGCTGTCGATGTTTTGGGCCGAGACCCTTTGTCAGGACTTATATCAGATTTAGGTCATTTGGCCCATCAAGTTTGCCCCATCATTTGATCATAGCCAAGCCATTCCCCTCTCAACCCCAATTTTCCGCCTGTTCCTCATAACCTTTCAGGCCCTAACCTATCAAAAATATATCAACCTCCACTTTAAATGCCTAGCCTCCTGTGGTAACTAATTCCACAGATTCACCAAACGCTTGCTAAATAAATTCCTCGTAATCTCCATTTCAAATGGACATCCTTCTATTCTGAGGCTATGTTCTCTGGTCCTAGACTCCCCCACTATAGGAAACATGCTCTTTACATCCACTCTATCTAGGCCTTTCAACGTTTGATAAATTTTAATGAGATTCCCCCTCATTTTTCTAAGTTCCAGGAAATAAAGGCACAGAGCCATCAAATGCTCCTCACAGGATTAGCCTTACATTCCCAGCATCATTTTTGTGAAACTCCTTTCAACACTCTACAACATCAGCATATCATTTCTCAGGTAAGAGGCCCAAAACTGCTCAGGAGACTCCAAGTGAGTCCTTAACAGCCTCAGCATTACAATATTCCTTTTTCATTTGAGTCTTCTTGAAATTAGTACAAATATTGCATTTGTCTTCCTAACCACTGCCTCAACCTGAAAGTTAACCTTAAAGAACCCTACACAAAGACTCCCAAGTCCCTTTGCAACTCAGATTTTTGTATTTGCTTTCTCCGATTAGAAAACAGTCTATGCTTTTATTCCTTCTATCAACGTGCACAACCATACACCTTCTGATGGTGTATTCCAGCTGCCACTTCTTTACCCATTCTCTTAATCTGTCTAAGTCCTCCTGCAGACTCCCAGCTTCCATAGCACTACCTGTCCCTCTTCCATCTATCTTGTATCATCCGCAAACTTGGCCAAAATGCCATCAATTTCATCATAATGGAAATTGTGTTGCTCCCTCCATTTTGAACAAATAAATATTTAATAATCTTTGATCAAATTCCCAGTAAATTTTAAATTCCAGAGAACAGATTCCTTCTTTGCACAATCTGTTCATAACTTTACCATTGATAGTTTCACTGTGGAAAATCAGTACTGGATCCTCTCCCAGGCCCAGAACTGCTCATGGTACTCCAGATAATCACAATTGACAGCTGTAGTGTAACTTATATTTTGTTAAATTTTAGTTTTCTGGACCAAAATTCCAGCATTATCATTATACATGGACGGCGATATCACATTCGATCTCTCACACATTCTTGGATTTTATCTTTTAGGACATGAAAAATAGACAGCCTCACGTTTATTTGCCACAACCTAACCTTATAGTTTAGTTTATTTTAGCCTGTTTATCATGATCAGGCTTTCATATACATTTCCAGAAAGTTATCTTTGCTGTGTCATTAAGTAATTTAGCTGTGCTTTCCAACAAATGTAACTCCCTATATGTTAGATATGGAAACTCTTCCTCTGCTTCTTTTCTGAAATAGGCTGCAATAACCTGGTAAGGATTATAAGACCATAAAACATAGAAGCACAATTCTGACTTTGCATCATATTTAATTTATTATCCTTCTCAGCCCTGTAACATTTGATATCCTTACTAATAGGAACTTATCAATCTCTGTTTCAAATATACCCAATAATTTGGCCTCTGTAACCATTCGTGGCAATAAATTCCACAGACTTACCATCCTCTGGCCAAAGGAAATTCTCCTCATCTCTATTCTAAAGGAATATCCTTGTACTCTGAGGCTGTACGCTCCCACCATTGAGCACATCTACATGAAACGCTGTCGTAGGAAAGCAACATCTACCATCAAAGATCCTCAGCACCCATGTCATGCTCTTTCCTCATTGCTGCCATCAGGCAGAATGTAGAATTTCCTTAGGACTTGCACCATTAGGTTCAAGAACAGTTACTACACCTCAACCAAGCTCTTGAAAAAACAAGAATAATTACGCTCATCTATTGAGATGTTCCAACAAACAGTGATCTCACCTTAAGGACCCTTTATCTTGTTATTTCATGCTCTCGTTATTTGTTGCTATTTATTTTTTGTTGCATTTCAACAGTTAGTTGTCTTCCATGCTTTTGTTCTTTTATTAATCCTGTTTATAGTTACTATTTTATAGATTTGTTGAGTATACCCAAAGGAGAAAGAATCTCAGGGTTGTATGTGGTGATATGTATGTACTCTGTTAGTAAGTTTTACTTTGAACTTTGGTCCTAGACTCTTGCATACATTTCAACTCTCAGAGGGAAAATAGTTTGCCTAAAATAGTTGACCTAAAAATTCTTCTGCACTGGAAAACATAAATTAAATGCAGGATCCACAGAATTTCCAGGTACAGCTTGTGCGAAGGCTCATTGCTACGAAGTTCTGAGTCATTGGGCCAGTGTGAGTTTGGCCCACTTAAAGTCCTTTCCTTCATTCACTTCACCTTTAAAATAGGAAAGAATAAAAGTCATAGGTCTGGATTATTAGTCATAGCTCAGAGGCTTATCATATAAGAATGATGCTTTGGGGGGGGTGTGGTCAGCAAAAAGGAAAGAGTCTGCACAGATATCATTGGGGATAGGAATCTCCAGAATAATTTCAAAAGAATTGCAATAGGATAGAGGCATAATGATTACGATCAGATTCTGAGATGGGGAAGATTGTTTCACTGTTACCATATGACTTCGAGTTTAAAATTTTATCAGATATTGATACTGAATAATGTATAGATTTAAGTCTGTAATTTATAATAATGATTGCTCTAAATTGGAGTTACATTAATTATCGTGCATGGCACGTACAAGTCAGGCATCAATGTTTTATGCTAACAGCATGTGTGAATTTGTAAATCTTTCATAAGACTATGAGCTTTTTTGACTGGGATGGGCAGTTAGCTTCGTCAACCATTTATTATCAACATGGGATATTTGGATGGAAAGGCTCAGGGCTTACAGAGAGCCGATAAAGCTGAAAATTATAGAAATCAATTATTCTGCTTAGGAAGTACAAGGCAAGGCTTGCAGAATCAATCAGTACTGACATTCTCAGGCAGTTTATTGAACCTGATTCTTAGGAATTGTACTATAGGTGGACTCAATTAATATTCATTACCAAAATTCTTCATAGATACCAAGGAGCTGCTAAAAGAAAACAAGAAAACATCTAATGCACAGAATTTAAAGCCTTCAATGTGGGTAATAGAAATGTGTGTCATGCCTTCATGTCTTAAAGGAAGCTTTATTTTTGTCACTAATGGCCGTAGCCACTCCATCTGAAGCAAGCAGAATTTTCGTTAGTTCAATCACATTAATTAGATTTACTTGAGCAGCATTTCTGTTATTGATTGTGCAGAATTACCAGGAAGTCAGAAAGAAGATGGAGAATTAGTTTGGGGTGGTAATGACTTCAACCTACACTTCATTTTAATAGCTACACTAAGATTTATATTTGAAATTATGCTGACGTTTGCAGTGTTTTCTAATATGTATCAAATTAGGAATTAGACTCGTTTGAGAAAGTAACTCTAATTTCCTTAGAGTTCACATTGATTAATATTCCAAACGTTGAATATTATACTCCCGTAAGACTATTTTGAGTGATTAGCATACACCTAAAGCTAAAGTAAGTGCGTAACAAGCTATATTTCTAGTCCACCTTTATGGCCTCAGTGTCATAGTATAGGCAATTTCAAAAGGGAAAGTTAATTCAGAGTGGATAAAATTGTTGCATGCTCTGATTTCCCTGTGAATCAGGGCAATAAATTACATCATCTTTGTTTATCATGAAGTTTCATCATGAAGACCCTGGAGAAACTTGTTCTGGAGCAGCTCCGGCCTATGGTTAGGCCACACTTGGACCCCCTCCAGTTCGCCTATCAGCCCCGACTAGGAATTGAGGATGCCATCGTCTACCTGCTGAACTGTGTCTACGCCCACCTGGACAAGCCGACGAGCACTGTGAGGGTCATGTTTTTTTGTCTTCTCCAGTGCATTCAACACCATCCCACCCTGCTCTGCTGGGGGAGAAGCTGACAGTGATGCAGGTGGATGCTTCACTGGTGTCATGGATTATTGATTACCTGACTGGCAGACCATAGTATGTGCGCTTGCAACACTGTGTGTCAGACAGAGTGGTTAGCTGGGGCTCCACACGGGACTGTCCTGTCTCCCTTTCTCTTCACCATCTACACCTCGGACTTCAACTACAACACAGAGTCTTGCCATCTTTAGAAGTTTTCTGATGACTCTGCCATAGTTGGATGCATCAGCAAGGGAGATGAGGCTGAGTACAGGGCTACGGTAGGAAACTTTGTCACATAGTGGAAGCAGAATCATCTGCAGCTTAATGTGAAAAAGACTAAGGAGCTGGTGGTGGACCTGAGGAGGGCTAAGGCACCGGTGACCACTGTTTCCATCCTAGGGGTCAGTGTGGACATGGTGGAGGATTACAAATACCTGAGGGTACGAATGGACAATAAACTGGACTGGTCAAAGAACACTGAGGCTGTCTACAAGAAAGGTCACAGCCATCTCTATTTTCTGAGGAGACTGAGGTCCTTTAACATCTTCTGGATGATGCTGAGGATGTTCTACAAGGCTGTGGTTGCCAGTGCTATCATGTTTCCTGTTGTGTGCTGGGGAAGCAGGCTGAGGGTAGCAGACACCAACAGAATCAACAAACTCATTCGTAAGGTCAGTGATGTTGTGGGGGTGGAACTGGACTCTCTGACGGTGGTGTCTGAAAAGAGGGTACTGTCCAAGTTGCATGCCATCTTGGACAATGACTCCCATCCACTCCATAATGTACTGGTTAGGCACAGGAGTACATTCAGCCAGAGACTCATTCCACCGAGATATAACACTGAGCGTCATAGGAAGTCACTCCTACCTGTGGCCATCAAACTTTACAACTCCTCCCTCGGAGTGTCAGACACCCTGAGCCAATAGGCTGGTCCTGGGCTTATTTCCACTTGGCATGATTAACTTATTATTATTTAATTATTTATGGTTTTATATTGCTATGTTTCTTTCACTACTCTTGTTTGGTGCGGCTTTAACAAAACCCAATTTCCCTTGGGATCAATAAAGTATGTCTGTCTGTCTGTTTGTCTGTTTAGTGTCTTGAAGTTGCAAGTGCAGCCATATCTGGTAATGTCTATTTAAAGTGTATAAATGCATTACGTGGTTTATTGCTGTGCATAGTCAGAACAATTGGGAGGAGTGCAGGGGTGGAGATGATTGAAAAAAACATACAGCTCTTATTCACAACTACACTGAAGGAGGCGATACAGCTCATCAAATCCATGTTAATTCCCAGCAAAGCAAACCCCACCTCTTTCATCATTTCCTTCTCTGGTGCCCATTTTTGCCACCTTGCCACACTAAGTAATTTACAATGGCCAATTAGCCTACTAAATGTGAGAGTTGCAAACCTCTATGATCACAGGGAATATATGCCAACTATGTACAGACAGTTTCCAAGGTCTGGGTTTAACTCAGATTACCAGAGCTTGAGCTCTACCATGCTACCCTGGTTGCTGGAGATTGTGAATAATCATAATCTCATAGTCATAGCTTCAAATTACGAGAGCATTTGGCAGGGAACTAGAGAGGATTAATCTGGAACAGGTGCTTTTGGGCAATTCCACATCGGACATGAGAAAGGTGTTTAAAGATCAGCTGCACTGAGTAGAGGGCAGGTGTGTTCCAGTCAGAAGGAAGGGCAAGGATGGGGCAAGGTAAGAGAAACAGACAGACAGTCAGACAGACAGACATACTTTATTGATCCCGAGAGAAATTGGGTTTCGTTACAGCCACACCAAGAATAGTGAAGAAATATAGCAATATAAAACCATAAATAATTAAATAATAATAAGTTAATCATGCAAAATGGAAATAAGTCCAGGACCAGCCTATTGGCTCAGGGTGTCTGACACTCCAAGGGAGGAGTTGTAAAATTTGATAGTCACAGGTAGGAATGACTTCCTATGATGCTCAGTGTTGCATTTCGCTGGAATGAGTCTCTGGCTGAACGTACTCCTGTGCCTAACCAGTACATTATGGAGTGGATGTCAAACTTGGATATCAAGAGAAGTGATGAACTTAGTCAAGGAGAAAAAGGAAAAGTATGTAAAGCTTTGGAAGCTAGAAGCAAACTGAGCCCTTGAGGATTATAAGGAAGCCAGAAAAGAATTCAAGAAAGGAATTAGGTAAGCCAGGAGGGGCCATGAAAAGTCCTTGGCAAGCAGGATTAAAAAGAAGCCAAGTTATTCTATACAGCCAACAAGAGCGAGAGGAAAACTAAGGAGTGGGTAGGTCCGTGCAAGGATACAGGGGGTGCATTTGAATGGATGTGGAGGATGAGGAAGCTGTCCTAATTGAGTATTTTACATTATATTTACCAAGTGGAAGGATGTGAATGATAGGGAGATCAGTTAACATGCTAAGGCATTTAAAAGTCAATAAGGAGTTTGTGTTGGGTCTCTTAAAGAGCATTAAGGTGGATAAGTCCCCAGGGTCTGATGGGATAAAACCCAGTTTATTGAGAAAGGCAAATGAAGAGATTGCTGGTTCCTTGACCAATAGCTCTGAGTCCTTTTCAGCAACAGGTAAGGACCCAGAGAACTGGCAAGTAGCTAAGATTGTTTCATTATTCAAGAAGGGAACCAGGGATAATCCTGGAAATTATAGATTGGTGAGTATCATGTCAGTAGTAGGGATGTTATGGGAGAGAATTCTTAGGAATAGGATTAATGAATATTTGGAGAATCACAGACTAATTAGGGAGAACCAGCATGACTTTGTGCGGGCCAAGTCATGTTTTACTAACTGGAATGAGATACTTGACAAGGTGATGAAGATGATTGATGAAGGTAGAGCTGTAAAGGTTGTTCACATGGATTTTAGTAAGGTGTTTGACAAGGTCCCTCATGGGAGGCTCCACTGGATCATTAAACATGAGAAAATCTGCAGATGCTGGTAATCTAAAGCAAAACACACAAAATGCTGGGGGAACACAACAGGTCATGCAGCATCTTCTTCAGGGGGTGTTAGCTCAAAGCATCCTGTGTTTATTCATTTACATAGATGCTGCCTGGCCTGCTGAGCTCCTCCAACATTTTATGTCCGGTAGATGAAGTTGCATGGTACCCATTGTGAATTGGCTATTTGGATTTAGAACTGTCTTGCCCATAGAAGATCGAGTGTAGTAGTCAAAGGAACCTATTCTAGCTGGCGGTCTGTGATTAGTGAAATTCTGCAGAGATCTGTACTGGGACCGCTGCTGCATGTGATGTATATAAATGATCTGAATGAAAATGTAGATGGGTGGGTTAGTAAGTTTGTAGAAGATACATTGATTGGTGGTGTTGTAGATGGTGTAGAAGACTGGTAAAGAACACAGCTGAACATAGATCATTTGTAGATATGGGCAGAGAAATGGTGCTTAACCTGGACAAATGTGTAGTGTTGCACCTCAGTAGGACAAATGTAAAGAGACAGTACACAGATGAGGGCAAAGCCCTTAACAGTTGGTGACCAGAGAGATCTTGGGATGCAAGTTCATATCTTGTTGAAAGTGGCAACACAGGTCAATAAGGTGGTTAAGAAAACTTATAAAATGCTTGTTTTCATTACTTGAGCCATTCAGTTCAAAAGTGATTAGGTTATGTTGCAACTTTATAAAACTCTGATTAAGCCACATCTGGAGTATGCAATATTGTATGCATTTCTGGTTGCTCCATTGCAGAAAAGATGTCAGGGCTTTGGAGAGGGTGCAAAAGAGGTTTACTGAGATGTTGTCTGGATTAGGGGGCATGTGCTATAATGAGAGGTTGGGCAAACTGGGTTGTTTTCTATGAAGCAGCGGAGACTGAGGAGTGATGTGTAGAGGTTTTTAAAATCATGGGGCATAGATTGAGTAAACAGACAGTAATTTTTCTCCATTGCTGAAATGACTAATACCAGAGGGCATGCATTGAAGGTGAGAGGGGTTAATAACAAAGGAGATGTGAGGGGCATCGTTTTTTGCATAGAGTGTGATGGATGCCTGGAACGTGCTGCCTAGAGTGTTGCTGGAGGCAGTTATATTAGAGACTTGCTGCATTTACCTTCAATTGGCTCACACACTATGCTTTAGTGATTAACACAAAAACATTAGATAATAGGAGCAGAGTAGGATTATGCTCTTGGCTGATATGGCCCAGGCGGCAACTCCTTTTCTGCACCAGTTCCTCATCAACTGATAATTTAGGTACTTCTTAAATATTGTGAGAAGACTTTACTGCCTATTCAGGGGGTGAAAGCATAATTCCAAACACCCTCTGAGGTTCTTATTCATATGCCTTCTGGATCTATGGCCTCTCATTTTAAATACCTCTAGTATGAGGAAAAGATTCCTACTACCTAACCTATCTACGAACCTCATAATTTTGCACATCTCCATTTCCCATTCAATCTCTTTTGTTTCAAGGAAAATAATACTGAAGCTTCCAGGAAAATCAGTGAGAACTTGTGTGAGCCCCAACTTGTGGTTTTACACCAGGTGACACCAAAAGAAGATAACTTGTGTTACAGTCTAATATGTTTACAGCAACATAGAACAGATACAAGTTTATTACACAGGCTTGTCATTGTTTTATTCAGAAAACCATTGTGAATTCTGGACTTTTAATTGTATTTAACCACAAGTCTGTTTAAATTAATCCTAATTAAGTATAAGCTTTACTTTAAAGTGAAATGTTAGAAGCCTAGTAAGGGAATAATTAACTTGATTTCATTAAATTAAATGGCAGAATGGTTGCTTACAATACCCCAGTCTCCAACAGCAAATACTGCCCTTAAATTCTAATACCCACAGGAATTTCCTACTGCTCACTTTAATTAATCAACATGGGTACATCATCCCTGGGTTTTATGCCCTTTTAAGTAAAAGGATTACCTATAATATGAAGCAAGAATAAAGTGCCAGCAATAACCTTCCACACAATCTTTGTAATTATTGCTTCCTGCTATGGCCTTTTGTAATTCCAACATTCATTCAAATGAACATAAGAAGTGGGAAAGGCTGAAGGTCATTTGGATCTTTATTACTGATCTGACAGTGAGTGAGAGGGTGGTTAATCATTTACTATTGTGCTACTTTCCTGCAGTAATCTAATAGTTTTTGTCTCCATAATATCAAAAAATCTTTTTCCGACTTATGAGCAGTCAAAGACTGAGAATCCACAGATCTTGAGTAGAGAATTCCAACATTCCTTCTTATTTCAGTCTTGTATGCTCAATGTCTTACTTTGAAACTATGACGTTTGATTGTCAGCACCACAGCCAATGGAATCATTAGTTTTATAGCTTCCCTGTCAAGCTCTGCAAGAATTCTGAATGTTTCAGTGAAATCAACTCTCATTCTGCTACTTCTGAGAGAGTTTTGACAGACTGCTTAATGTCTTGTCATACAATAGACCCAATAATGTTATCATTTTCTACAGTTTTTTGAAAAAATTCCTGCAGAAATTTCCCCATGCAGAGATCATAACTAAATGATGAAGCATACTGTAGGTGTGAGCTTTAATACAGATGATCCAGAAAATAGTTGTTTGGATTACTTCTTGCTTGTCGGTTTCATCAGATGTATAATAAAAGTTGTCAAATTGTATTCATTTGTTTGAGTTCCAAGTTGATTTTCTTTGTGATTTTACTGATGTTGTGCTTTACAATTAGAATCTTTGATGGTGAAACTAACTATTGGTTATCTTCTAGGGAAATGAGAAACATGGTGGAATGACAGGTTGTATAAAAAATTGCTTGGACAAAGTGATTTGATTGTGGCTACATGGTAGCAACAGGTTTACAGTGTCTAATCTCTCAGCCCAAAATTATATCCAGTTATTATGATGATGAACAGAAATGCCAAACAATGTAGCTCTAAAAACTCTAGAAACAGACATGTGGTATATTTGTAATTAATTGAACCATAGAGAAGGAATTTAACGCCAGAAATATAAAGTTTTATTATGTAATTGAGAAGTTATTTTATGAATTGTGCTTAAGAAATAAGATGTAGGGGAGGAGATCAACTTTGACTGCTAGTTGAAGTGCAATTGTCATTAGTTGACTTTAAAATTTGGTGAGTGAGTACAAGAAGCTGATATTCTAAATACAAGAGATTCTGCAGATGCTGGAAATCCAGAGTAACGCACTCTCTCTCTCTCTCTCTCACACACACACACACACACACACACACAAAATACTGGAGAAACTCAGCAAGTCAGACAGCATCCATGGAGAAGAATAAAGAGTTGGCACTTCTGTTTGAGACCCTTCATCAGGGCAGAGTAGGAAGGGGGAAGAAGCCAAAGTTAGAAATGTAAGGGGTGTAATGTGGCAGGTGATAGGCGAAGCAGCCTGATCTGCTGATTTTCCTGCAGCTAATACACGTTGAGATTTGATGCTCAGCCATTTTCTCTGACAATTGTGAACAGAGAAATTTTTTGAGTTCATTAAACATATAAGTTGCAGTATTAATAACATTGAAATGTTATATAGAAATTTCATGTCAATGACTAGCTCAAAACTTCATAGTCCTAAGAAACAGACATAATTTAAATATTTTAAAGATGACAATTCAATGAAAATTTACAATTAAAAATGAAAGAACAAAACACAACAAATTGCCCTCTGAGGTAATCTGCTCATTGCAAATTAGGATTTAAGTATCTATGACAAGTGATGAGATACTGAGTCAAGTTCAGCAGATCAAAGAGAGTCAATGAGGATTTGTGGAAAATAGTCCATGCCTAATTAGCCAAGCTGGATTTTTCAAGAGTCAATAGCATGTCGGACTGGAGACAATCTGTGGATATCACTTAAGTAGGCTTCTGCAGGATATTTTGTAATATTCCACACAAGAGGTGTGTGATTCATTTATATTGGTTGGTGACTCATGCGTACTTGAGCTTTTTAACTATGGAAGCTGCATTGTTTAGTTCACATACCAACATGCCTTTGATTATTGAGTCAAATGCCACAATAAAGTCATGCTGCCTTCGTTTTCTCAAATCCAAATAAGTTTGTCATACTACACAAAACAGTTACAAAAAGAACCCCATACACTACAACAGTGCTGAGGCCTGGATACCCAATATGAGAATGTATTGCCAAGGACAGTCTGGTTAGAAAGTGCAGCAACACCAATCTTTCACTCAAACATCAGCAAAATCAAAGAGCTGATTATTGACTACAGGTGGAGAACGTACAATAGAATAATTGGAGGTCAGAGGTGGAGAGGGTCTGCAACTTTAAATTGTTCAACATTATCATTTCAGAAGATCAGTCCTGTGTTCAGCACATAAGTGCCATCATAAAGAAGGCACAGCAGCATCCCTGCTTTCTTAAAAGTCTGCAAGTTTTGGCATGTCATTTAAAACATTGACAAACTTCTATACATACGCAGTAGAGATTATACTCACTGGTTGCATCACAGCTTAGTATGGAATCACAAATGCCTTTGAAAGGAAAGACTAGGTAAAAGTTATAGATATGGCCTAGTCCATCACAAGTAACACCCTCCCCACCATTGAGCACATCAACAAGGATCACTATCATAGGAAAGCATCATCCATCGTCAAGGACACCCACCATCCAGGACATGCTCTCTTTTCTTTGCTTCCATCAGGAAGACAGTACAGGAACTTCAGGATTCACACTGCCAAGTTCAGGAACATTTATTACCTCTCGAACATCAGGCTTTTGAACCAGAGTTGATAACTCCAGTCAGCCCAACATTGAACTGATTCCATAACCCATGAATATACTCTCAAGGCCTCTGCAACTCATGTTCTCGATATTTATTGTTTCTTTTTTTCTTTTCTTTATATTTGCACATTTTGTCATCATTTGTATATCCAGTGTTTGTTCATCTTGCTGCACACAGCTTTTCAATGATCCTTTTGTGCTTCTTTGGAGGTACTGTGAATGCCTGCAAGAAAATGGATCTCAGAGTGGCATGTATGTACTTCGATAATAAATTTATTTAGTACTTCAAACTTTGAAAACAGAGAGGTGAAAATAAGAAATGTTTGGCTTACCACAGATAACTGCTTTTCAAAACTGATAACTCTATTATAGTTCCAAGCAAAAATTTCCAAAACAAAATGGAATGATCAATGAGGAAAAGAACGTCATACTTTTAGCATCAGTGTGCTTGGACACTTATGCAACACAAGCTAATTTGCTGGTACTTTGTAGCTTAGTTGCTATCCCATTCAATCAGTGTCTCAGAAACTAATGTCACACTTCAATCCATATTTGTTCAAAATATTTCAACACTGCAAGTTCAGTATCAAAGAAAAGCTATTAATAATTATGTTTTGAACTTGAGACACCTAACAAGGCATTGTAATTTTAGAATATTTTTGGACCAAATTTGACTGATCTGACTGTGTTTTTACAGATGAGCAAATACAAATAAAGATCATTAATATACCAGACCTTAAGTCATAATGAAGTGCCTTTAACTTGAAACATTAACTCTGCTTCTCCTTTCATTGATACTGCCTGACTTCCTGAATATCTCAGGTATATTCTCAGGTTTCTATCATCTACAGTTTCTGATTTTCAAGTGAGGTTGGAAAGCAGGTTAGACAGCAGTTGTATTGTAAATGGTACTTAATAGTGTGAATGAATTTTGTTTAGCTCAAGATGCTGGTAACTGGCAGTTGTGATGATGTCCACAATGCTTCTTCATGGGGATAGTTTTGTGTATTGGAACAGTTTTAGCACTGTGTGCTATGTGATTATGAATAACAGCAGACCCTGCTATCAGTGCCAGGGAGATCATGTGGTCTCAGTTACTTTATTAAAAAGAATCCATTGGTTGCTATGATTACAATAATGCAGGGTATTTTGTGTAAGTTTGAAAAAACAAGCAACATGTAAGAAATAATGGATGTTATAGAGTGGGGCTCGAACAGCTCTTCTGCCTAGAATAATTTTAGACACAGTTCTTAATTATGGACATGCTGCTGGATGCAGGTGCCTGCATCTGTCCAGTCTCTCTCTTTCTCTCATTTGCTGGTGCCGGATAACCTCTTTATTTGACACAGTTTGTGGTTTGGACACTAGGTCATGTTATGATGTGTTTCTGGTTACTCTGGCTTTTATTGCTGCTTTGTCCAATTTTGATCAGAGTCGACTGACTCTGCGGCCTGCAGTCAACAAACAACACAGTGTGAAATTGAACAGAACTGAATCAGAGGTCTGTGAGCCAGTCCTCATTGGAGGAGCAGAGGTAGAGAGGGTTAGCACCCTTTAATTCTTAGGAGTTACTGTTTCAGAGGACCTATCCTAAGCCCAGGACATATGTGCAGTTGCAAAGAAAGCATGGCAGCACCTATATTTCCTTAGGAGTCTGCAGAGATTCGGCATGACATCTAAAACTTTGACAAACTTCTATAGATGTGTTGTGGAGATGATATTGACTGTGGATGTGATATGGAAATGCCAATGTCTTTGAACAAAAATGCTATAGAAAGTAGTGGATTCAGCCCAGTACATCATTGGTAAAATCCTCCAACCATTGTGCACATATACAGGAAATGCTGTTGAGGAAAGCAGCATCCATCATCAGGTATCCTCACCACACAGCCCACGGTCTCCTCTCACTGCTGCCATCAGGTAGAAAGTGGAAGAACCTCAGGACTCGCACAACCAGGTTCAAGAACAGTTACCAACTACTCCTCAGCCATCAGGCTCCTAAACAAAAGAGGGTAACTACACTCACCTTCACTTGCCCCATCATTGAAATGTTTTCTCAGTCAATAAACTCACTTTCAAGGACTCTATATCTCATTTTCTCAGTTTTATTTCTGTTCATATTTGCAATTGCACAGTTTGTTGTCCTCTGTGCAAACTGTTATTGTTACTGTTCTATAGATTGGTTGAATATACCCACAAGAAAATGAATCGCAGGGCGGTGACATATATGTATTTTGATAACAAAATTTACTTTGAACTTTGAATTGAACTAAACTTTATGAACTTTCCTGAACTGTTTCAATGGTTTGATGTTTCATACTCTCTGTTTTCCACGTGTTTTTTGCCATTTGTGGAATTTGTTTTTTTTTGCTCATCGGGAGTTTGATGTTTTCTTTGAACAAATTCCATGCTGTGTCTTTGTTTTGTTGCTGTCTGTGGGAAGATGAATCTCAGGGTTATATGCTGCATTCATACTTTGATAATAAACGTACTTTGAATCAAAGTCTAGTTTGTTGTTATATGCTCAAGTACAGATGCAATGAGAAACTAACCTGCAGCAACATCACAGGCATTTAAGATTCACAAAGAAAACATAAAATCTACACAATTATTACAAGATAAAATACAATTAAGACAAAAAATTGCCGAGTTTGTTAAATAATTTTATGCATTGAGTCATGGTCTGGAGCATTCCTGATCAGTATATGTTCTGGGGGGCGGGGAATAGTGCCTCCTTTCAAGCCCTCACAGCACCCAACAATACTGCAAATGACATCTTGAAACTGCACCCAGGCTTCCAAATCCAAACTGTTCTTCTGAAAAACTCTCAGCTTCTCGAATTGAGCCTTTAAATATTCTAGGGACAATTTCTTTTGTAGATACGCTTCACAATCATTCAAGTGAAGACACGAATATCTGAAAATAAAATAAAAAGAAATAGTCAGATTTGGATATCAGGTATGAGCTTCCGTTCACTCTCACAGCCTCTGTGCAAGTCACATTTCAAAGCTACCATTACTCCAAAATAAATCACCAAATGGCAGAATTAATAATTTCTGGCAATTGAAGCGGTCACCACTAGTGACCACAGTTCTTTATAGTATGCTACAAACTTTCAGGAGTCTTCATGGATGGGTAAAGTCAGAACATGTTGCTTGAGAAGATTTTCTGTGTATTTTTTTCTGTTATTGATCCATTATGAAATTCACAAGAGGGATGGACACAGGTTAAAAATAATAGAAGTTTGTTCCAACTTCATGCAATATCTTTTATCTTTATCAGAAAAATATATCCCATTTACCACAAATCAGATTCTGTTTTTGCAATGAAAGAAAAAATAACTAAAACAACTAAGACTTTGAATTTGAATCATAATATTGCATATGCAAATATCAACTTATATTTGGTTTTAAATTGTTTTAATATTTCCTAAATAGTGAACATAACTATAAAATGAATGTATTTCTAAGGTGTTGCTACATTTGCACGCTTATCATGAAAACGCTGTCACAACCACAGACTCAGCAGCGCAGCAGATTCAGCAATCCCTCTCATGAATATGCACATGTCAGCTAATTATTATTTCATTATTGTGGTATGTAACTTCCTTCCTTTCATTGTAGTTCTTGTTGAGACTTGAGCAAAGCAAAGCATAGCAACATTAAGCTGCCTGCTTGCTTATGGCCTTGCTTGAGAAAGTGTACTGATGCTGAATATTTGCATTATTCACTTTATATTTAGTTATTCCTTTTCAGCCACAGTATTGGCATCTAGTTTTATATTTGAGAGTTTCCATTAATAACCCTGTTTGGCCTAGCATTCATGTTTTCTTTTCCCTTTAAACCCTGTTTGCAAAAAAGTCTGTGAACTATTAACCCACTTCATTGTCACTGTCTTCACACTTGGGCCAATATCCAAATGTACTGACAGATAAAAGTCCTTAATTGATTAAAAGAATAAGCAGGTACCTTCTATTACCTTACACTTAAGGTTTTTTATAGATGATTTGCTGCTTGACAGAGCTATATCTATATGTAGCATATTTAGTAATTGTTTTGAAAATATTATGATATTTAATCCCAGATCATTGTTCAGGGTTATAAATATACCATTGAAGTGGACTTCTACCTTTAAGCTTTGTCTTCTGTAAAGAAAACTAGTCAGGGAGCATTGTCATCTGGTAATAGTACCTTCTTAATTTTTCTTGCATTGAGATTAATGGAATAAATAACTCAAGTATTTGCTAAGCAGCTTTGGTATCCATCTCACCAGAGTTTTCTGCATGTGCACTATTAATTGCTCAGGAGATTAAAAAAAATCTGTTGTCTCCCTCGATTTTTCAATTTCTTTTCCATTGAATTATCCCACTTAGTTTTTCTTGTTTACTTTTTTTATTGAGAGCACAGAACAGGCCCTTCCAGTACTTCAAGCCAGGCCGCCCAGCAACTCCCAATTTAACCTGAGCATAATCATGGGACAATTTACACTGACCAATCAACCTACTGACCGGTAAGTCTTCAGTCTGAGGGAGGAAACCTGAGCACCCGAAGGAAACCCATGTGGTCACAGGAAGAATGTACAAACTCCTTACAAGGAGCAGTGGGAATTGAACCTTGGTCACCTGTACTGTGAAGTATTGTGCTAACTGCTATGCTATCATGCTACCCCATTTTATGACTCACTTTATGCTCTCAGTTTCATTCTGCAACAGATCCACTATCTTCTGTGTCTCTGTCCCTTTTACTTTCTGCCAGCTTCACATGCAATTTTTTTTACTGATTTGTACAACCTGCAAAAAAAAGGGACACTTGACACTACAGCAGCTAACATGGTCTGGATCACTGGTGATCTGTCACCACCAGTGTACCCTGTACTAGATGAAAATAACAGCTTGGCAGAAAGATTTTTAAAAAATGATGACAATGTTCTGTATTGGGACAACTTAGAGATAACATTGAATTTATGTTGGATCATAACTTCTTGCAAGCTATATCTTCCAGATATCTATTATTTGTTTTTCCCTTTGCTCTGAATAAAAATTTTGAATGTCCCCAACATGGCATCATAGGTCAAAGATGGGAACTATCAATGTTGTTCTTGCCAGCAACAAGCAAATTCTACAGATAACAAAACAGAAATGTTTTCAAGGTGCCAGCTCAAAAAGTGGAGATTTGAGAATCAATGCAATAATAAGAATAAGAATAATAAGTACTTTATTGATCCCAAGTGGGAAAACAGTTTGTTACAGCAGCAACATTTAAAAACACACTTAGCAATTATTAATACAAAATAACAATAAATATAATAATATTAACTAATAATAAAGTACAGAATAATTATATACACAATAATAATTTACCATTGTGCATAATGTGCAATATTCAGCAATAATAATGTACAAAATAATAAAACATAAACTATTTTACTGTGATGTGTGTTCTCCTATCGCACAGAGATGAACTGTTGTATATACTAATTGCATTTGGAAGGAAAGATTTTCTGTAACGATCCCTGTGTCAGTGGAGCTGATGAGCGTGTTTGCAATGGTGTTCTGCTGCTTATTCAGTAGGTCATGGAGAGGATGTGCCTGATTGTACATAATGGATAACAGTTTGTTTAGTGACCTCCTCTCCACCACTAACTCAAAAGAATCAGGGTTGTAGTTAAGGATGGATCCAGCTTTTTTGATGAGATTATTTAGTCCTTTTGCATCATCTGCACCAATGCAGCTCCCCAACACAAAGCAGTAAAGAAGACTGCACTCGCTACAACAGACTGGTAAAAAATCTCCACCATTCTGCTGCACACATTGAAGGATCTCAGCTTCCTTAGAAAGTAGAGTCTGTTCATCCCCTTCCTCAAAATAGCCTTGGTATTGGTTTTCCAGTCAAGTCTGTTGTCGAGGTAAACACCCAGATATCGTACTCCTCCATCACTGCAACTTCTTCTCCCAGGATGTATACAGGACTTGTCACAGTCCTCTTTCTCCTAAAATCAATCACCATCTCCCTGGTTTTGGCACAGTTAGGAGCAGGTGATTCCTCCCACACCACTCTGAAAATTTGTCCACCAGTCTTTGGTACTCTGACTCCTGCCCATCTCTGGTACACCTAACCACTACAGAGTCATCAGAGAACTTCTGCAAGTGACAATAGCCAGATTTGTACTGAACGTCTGAAGTGTACAGTGTGAACAGAAACAGAGAAAGAACAGCCCTTTATAGTGCTTCAGTGCCATTCACCATCTTCTCAGACAGAGAGCTACCCAGCTGTACAAACTGGTGTATATCTGTCAGGTAATCAGTAATCAAGGAATTAGTAGATTTGTCTATGTCCATCCTCTGCAGCTTCTCACTCAGAAGAAGTGGCTGGATTGTATTGAAGGCACTAGAGAAATCAAAAAATGTGATGCAATGTTACTAATACCTTACAAAATCAATTTCCCTTTCAATTAGAACATCATATTAATGAGCAGTTGTTGGATGTCTGAAGGTATGAATATTCAAATTTGAAGGTTTTTATAATTAGGATTTAGTTTTTCTCTTCTAATACAAAATACCATCTCAATCTTAATACTTCAGTGTCTTCATTCAGATATTTTCCCCCCTTTTCCTTTATCAAGGAATTTATGTGCTAAAGTGTTGCACAGCTGACATTTAAACAGAGAAGCAAGTGTCAGATATCACTATTGATGAATACAGCATGAATTAATTTAATAATCACTTCCAACAGAGCAATCTTCTGAAAGGCAAAATCTAAACTGGGTTATGTTTTGTTAATGAAGCACTCAGAAGCCCAGAGCTAATAAACATTAACTATGCGCCTGTAATAAGGATAGTTGCAAAATAAAATAAACTTTAGCTTAATTGATTGATTGCTTGATTGGTTGCATATAGATGCAGATTTCCTCGATGTTATTCACAAGTGCCAACTTTCAAGGGAAAAGGTACTTCTGAAAGGTCAGCTTCTTTCCAACCCAATAAATAGAATCAGATTATTTTAAAGAAAGAAAAGATCATAAAATCTTCATCAATTATTAGTTCATCGAAAAACCATATGTTTAACTTAAATCCATTCTGAAGTTAAATCTGCCATCTCCACTTCGTCTAACATGCAGAACCACCATCATGCCTCCTAAAACATCATACATGGAGTAAGTACATATAAGTGGACCATTTGACATTAACCTTGATATGAAACAGGATGAAGATACTTTTCTGTGGAATTCTCTTTGCACGGTTGGAGGCTTGTTAGAAACAAAAGGAGAACTATTCCCTGGAGTAGTTAAGTAATGGCTGGGCTTCAGGATAAGCACGAAAGGAAAGCTTTTAATAATTGCCAGTTATCAGCCTCTCTCAACTGATGTTCAACAATAATTGAAAGAATCACCAAGGGCAGCAAGGCCACAAAGTGTACTCTCAGTGGGAACTTCAACATCCATCACCTTCACTGAATAAGTTAGACAAGCTCTGAGCAGCGTGTGGTAGATGATAAAAAATGGAAAGATAAAAATTAAAAATCTACCTGTTCATTCTGTTGCAGATAAATCTCAGAATCAGAATCAGGTTTATTATCACCGGCATGTGACATGAAATTTGTTAACTTAGCGGCAGCTGTTCAATGCATTACATCATCTAGCAGAGAGAAAAAAAAAAATATATAAAATAAAACATAATAATAAATAAACAAGTAAATCAATTACATATATTGAATAGATTTTTTAAAATGCGCAAAAACAGAAATAGTGTATATTAAAAAAAGTGAGGTAGTGTCCAAAGCTTCAGTCCATTCAGGAATCCGATGGCAGAGGGGAAAAAGCTGTTCCTGAGGGTGTGCCTCCAGGCTTCTGTACCTCCTACCTGATGGTATCAGTGAGAAAAGGGCACGCTCCCTAAAGATATCCTGGGTACTTTGTAGGCTAGTGCCCAAGATGGAGCTGACTAGATTTACAACATTCTGCAGTTTCTTTCGGTCCTGTGCAGTAGCCCCTCCATACCAGACAGTGATGCAGCCTGTCAGAATGCTCTCCACGGTACAACTGTAATGGTTTTTGAATGTATTTGTTGACGTGACAATTTTTTTCAAACTCCTAATAAAGTACAGCCGCTGTCTTGCCTTCTTTATAACTATATCGATATTTTGGGACCAGGTTAGATCATCAGAGATCTTGACACCGAGGAACTCGAATCTGCTCACTCTCTCCATTTCTGATCCCTCTATGAGGATTGGTATGTGCTCCTTTGTCTTACCCTTCCTGAAGTCCATAATCAGCTCTTTTGTCTCACTGATGTTGACTGCCAGGTTGTTGCTACAGCACCATTCCACTAGTTTGGACATCTCACTCCTGTACGTCCTCTCATCACCACCTGAGATTCTACCAACAATGTTTGTAGTGTCAGCAAATTTATACATGGTATTTGAGCTATGCCTAGCCACTCACTCATGTGTACACAGAGAGTAGAGCAGTGGGCTAAGCACACACCCTTGAGGTGTGCCAGTGTTGATCGTCAGCAAAGAGGATATGTTATCACCAATCTGCACAGACTGTGGTCTTCTGGTTAGGAAGTCGAGGATCCAATTGCAGAGGGAACTACAGAGGCCCAGGCTCTGCAACTTCTCAGTCAGGATTGTGGGAATGATGGTATTAAATGCTGAGCTACAGTTGATGAACAGCATCCTGACGTAGGTCTTTTCCTAAAATTATAAATATTTGGAGATAAAGCCTCTTCCACTAATGCCATATTAACTGGGATTAATCTAGATCAGACTTAGCAGCTCAAAAACACAACTTTAGTAAGGCACATGAGCACACAAGCCACCACAATCTCTAATCTTACCACTTGGAGCAACCTTGATCCTACTTTCACCATCAAGCTATAGGGTGACTTTGGCACAATGATGAGGTAGAAAACTATGCCAGCAGTATTGGTCCTAGCTGTCCTTAAAACTGAACTACTATAGAGAGAATTTACAGAGTCAATGATCAGTACAATTTTTCAATTCTACAGATAATCATAAGATATTAAATCAGTATTCCCTTGCAGAAAGGCCTGGGCATTTACTTTTGAAATGTTTATTTACGTTTGAAAGTAGCATGTAGCACCCACAGCACCTATAGCCCAGGCAATGATAATTATGGTAAAAAAAATCTCCTCAACATTCAGTTTTGTTCCCACCATTGCTAAGTCTATTCCTGCAATATCCTGAGTACTCCATTGATAGCCAGCTTAACTGGAGCTGTTCACCATGAACATCTTGAATTTAGTGAGTACATGTTAGTTTAGTCAGTACTCAGTGTCCTGACGAGAGGTTGCCAATCCTAAACATTAACTGTTTTTTCCTGACCTGTTGAATACTTCCAGTCTTTTCTGCTATAACTTATGCCTAATATCAATAACAATAAACCTAATTTTGATTCTGTTTCTAAATTTGCAGTCAGCTACAGGGTATTCTGTGGACATTGACTCACCTTCTGGCTTCTGTAAGAAACAGTTTAGAAATGTAATGGAATTCTCTCGACTTTCTGGATGACTTTTTTCAAAACACAATATACCCAATATTACCCTGATAAAATATCCCACTCAGTCGTCATCCCATCCACCACTTTAAACAATTGTCTCTGCCACTATTGCTCCACCGTGGTTCCAGTGAGTAGCATCTACAAGATAAATTGCAGACCAGTACCTTGAAACAGAAGACAAAGATGAGAAAAGCTGGCTAATGCCTATAGCACCACCTGCAAAATCTAAATCACACACTGTTCTGAGCAGGAAATATATTACAGCTCCTTCAACAGCAATGGGTCAAAACTCTTTAAGTTCTTATCTGAATGCACAAAAGGAGCTTTACACCCTGGATGCAACAATTCAAATAAACCCCAATTGTTCAAGGGATGGGCAATAAATGCTGCCCTTGTCAGCAATGACCAGATCCCTCGAATGAACTAAACACAAAATGGTTCAGCTGATTTTCAGAAAAAACCTCACAATCAACAAATATGTTATCCCAGTTCCTTGTCTATCTGGCTCATAACTTCCTGCTTTGAACTAATTTATCACTCATTTGTTGTTTTCTGCAAGCATCTTAGATCTTCCTGATAAAGTAATGATACCAGAAATTGTTCATTAGATTCCAAATGGTGCAGTTTATTGTAATATACAGTGGATTAATTGGGGCATATCGGTTCAAGTATACTTTGGCCCAATTAAGCGGCTGCCTCATTCATTCATTCATTTGTTTGTTTGTTTATTGAGATGCAGTGCAGAATAGGCCCTTCCAGCCCTTTGAGCCAGGATGCCCAATGATCCCCCAATTTAATCCTGGCCTAATCACAGGACAATTTACAATGAACAATTAACCTACCAACTGGTATGTCTTTGGACTGTGGGAAGAAATCCATACAGTCATAGGGAGAATGTACAAACTCCTTACAGGTAGTGGTGTGAATTGAACTTGGGTGGCTTGTACTGTAATATGTTGTGCTGACCCCAATGCTACCATGCTGCCCCAATTAGCCAGAGTTTCATGACAATAGTTCAAAAGGTATCAAAAAGATAAACTACCATTTAACTCTGTAACAAATTATGCATTTAAATGAAATACAGAATAAATTAGAACACTACCAAAACTACTACAATACTATAAAATAGTGTATAAGTTCTTAATTGCTATCAATGGAGGAATTCATCCAGTATGGGCTGCCATGTTCTTTCAATTGCAAATGATCAAAATCAGCGCAGACACCTATTGCAGATAATGGACTGCTTTCACAGAATGCTTTTGACAATTGCATCCTCCAGCTCTTTATTTTTAAGATGAATATCAAAATCTTTGTAGTCCCTTACATGTTGAACAAGTGAAATCATTTTATTCTCATTTCCAGCTGTTTCTGGCATCTCCAAGCCAGAATGTTTGAAACCACAGTGAGAAGAACAATTCTGAAGTCTTACTGCTTATTTCTTACGAACTATCAGTGGCAAAATCACTGTTTTTTTAACGCAAATGCTGGCAACTGACATTATTTAAAAACAACACACACAAAATGCTGGTGGAACACAGCAGGCCAGGCAGCATCTATAAGCAGAAGCACTGTCGAAGGGTCTCAGCCCTAAACGTCGACAGTGCTTCTGCTTAAAGATCTGCCTGGCCTGCTGTGTTCCACCAGCATTTTGTGTGTGTTGTTTGAATTTCCTGCATCTGCAGATTTCCTCGTGTTTGTTATTTAAAAACTCTTCGTTTGGAGCTCATTGTTGTGTTTAATGGTCACTGATTCTAGTTAGAAACTGTTCGGCCTAGTGTTGCAAATAAATGACGGCAATCCCAGCTATTTTCTTGATCAGTTTTGGTTTCTTCAGAGCTGTCCCAAATAACTGGCAGTTCTGATTAACCGATGGCCCAATTATCCGGAATCTGCTGTATTTTCAAATGTTACTGTACTGCTTAAAAATACCATCTACATCCACCACATGATAATATTCTTTGCCATTGTGCATTGTGGGGTTATGATAATTACTAATACTACTTGCACTGCACTGTGCCTACTTTATTTAGGTATTATTTGACATTGATGAACCTCATTCAGCTTCAAGTTATGAATCTGAAGCATTTTAGAAATCTTAAAATGGTACAAATGTTCTCTTCACTGATCTCTATCAGAGACACCTTATCAATGAAACTGATATAAATGAATTTCTTTTCGGCCTGAATGCATTTGTATTAGTTATGTCCCAAACCTATCATAAACCATTATTTAAATGCAGAAATTCCAGGAAAAGATGCCACAAGTGAGCTTCACCATTCCGACACAAGATTGTAATAGTTACACCATGAAAATCCTGGACTTTCGGTTTCCTCCACAATGATTTCTATCAATATCAATGATGCTGCATAGCTAAAAATGATAATTCCCACTGAAGACCCCATTCCCCCATCGCCATCTCCACCACTGATACTAAGAGGGGCCTTGCTGAATCTGTGCAACTGAGGTCATTATAGTCACTTATATCATGACAGAATGCTGCTGGAGGCTAAACATTATCAAAGCATTCAGTGGACTGCCTTAGGGTACAGACATGTTATTGGAAATCTTAAACCTCATCTAAGGAATGGAAGTGATTTGACAGTCGGGCATATCCTGATTTTCTTTGACTGATTTTTATCTTTCATATTAATCGAGCTTGTGTGCTTAGCATGGATTCCATCTAGTAAAGAACTTCCTTCAAATATTGCAGCGATATCTGGCATCCTTCTTAGTGCAGATTTATATGTTTACACTGTCTCAGTACAACTACATCTATCAAATTAAGCCCAACCTGAATGCTCTGTCCATAATACTGCGAGGCATATCCATAATATCAGATCAAAGCTGTTGCTCCTAAATGTATCATTGTTAAATAACCTGTCCTTTCATTCTGTGCTTGGCTCAGTTGCCCTGAAAGCAGAACCAATCAATATGTGGAATTGAAAAGAGTCTCATAAAGGACATTCAGTTGAAGCACTTTACTGAACTGCTAAAAGGGAAAAAAGAATAGAGCAATTAAGCTCATGTCTCCGACTACTGAAGAGGGAAATATAACTGGGAAGCTGGTGTCATGTAAAATAAATGAAATTTCCCAGATTATAAGAGCATGGCTGAGTGGTGGGTAATTTCATTGTCATACTGACAGATGGTCAAACACCAACTGGGTTCTTTGTATTCCTAAATGAGGATACTATGCCCCAGTAAAGAAAACCAGCACTGTTATTTACCCAGAAGGAATCGTATTAGAACATATGGAATTGTAATTGATGTCGATAATAAACAGCCACAAGTATGTGAAAAATGGCAATATGCAAATAGCTTTTTTGTTTGTGCTATACCTTAACCTAAAGTAAAGTGCAAACAAAAATTCCAAATCATTATATTATGAGTACAAAGTATTTTTTCTGACAGCTCATCACTGCTTGTTGTTGAGTACCAAGACACTAATACTAAACGATAACCCAAACACACTAAAGAAATGCAATGCTCAAACAATGTATGGAGGCATAAGTCTCACATAAAATCTTAACTCCATGAATACTGATGAATTTCAGACATCATCAGCTAGAATGCACTAGTTCAGACCATGCTGCTATTTTGTTACAGTATGGATAGTTAGTCTGACTGCAGAATTTCACTGCACCAAATTATTTCCCATTCACTTTCATTTGTATTGAATTTATGATCCAGGCATAGCACTTTAGTATGTTCAATCCAAGCATAAAATGGCTTCTGCACAAGACAGCTGCTCCCAGCATAAAACTAACCCAATTAGATGTTTTGTTTAATATTTTCAAAAAAGATTTTGTGAGAAGTTTAAACATTATAATGAGCATAGATGGGATGCAGTGGAGTATACACCTTGTGAACAATGTCAACACACTTGAAAATCAATTCTAATCTTTGACAAGTTCCCACTCAACCATGTTTGACAGCATGCATGGATTGCCAAAGTATTTTAATTAATACCGAGAGGTAATAATTTGTACATGATTTTCCTGAATTTGTTGAAACTCATCATTGAAACTAATATATGAATCCAGAATAATTGAAAATAAATAAAAGGTAGGAACAAATAGTTTGTTCTCATCTTGCTCCCTGGAAGAGGATTTGTTAAAAAGAAAACTATTTATTTTAAGAAGATACTAATTGAGATGTAATATCACAAATAATTGGCAACATTTCAGTGTCAGACTTGACCGGATGAAAGAAGCACTATGATTATCAGTAGTTGCATCAATCTGCTACAATAAAAGTTCAAAAGGAAATCTGTGGGAATATTAGAGAGAACTGACTTTGTTTCTATTCTTTGATTCCATCAGAGATGTATCCAGTATTTCACAGATCAGGGTTTACAAATAGATAAGTGATCAATATATTGTTTGTTATGGATGGAACCTCTGCCAGTTTTGCCAAAACTAAAACCATTCTAAATAAGTGAGTAATGGTTCTTGTATCTCAAACTGGTTGCCCACAAGCCAAGGACATAATCATCTCCAGAGGTATGTCAATTCACAAATGCCCACAGCCACGAGGCACATTTGCAGGTTACATGTTATTCCTCTGAGTGTGGGAGCTATAAGTGTCCTGTACTAATTACTCCATCTATACCTGTGCAAGGTTTGACAGAGTTACCTGTGCAGGGGTAAGAACATCAGCAAGACAGGGAAGGATTACTGAAACATAACCGAGCATTGTGTAGAGCTTCAACTTCCATAGCTCTTCATCAGCCGCATTGCTCATTTACCACACTGTTGGAGAGAAGCTTAGTGTAGATCAGAAATGCTCTCCAAAGCATGGCTGAGGCATGTGCTAAGCAAGGCCTCAGATTCATTGTTGAAGTCCAATATCTAGAAAGCTATATTCAAGGGTTTGCGTGGAATCATTTATCAGCTAATATCAATTTCTCACAAAATGAGTTATTCTCTCCATGACAAAAGGAATCTTTATCATGCTTTATGATATCAACTTGGTCATTCTTGAGCTGAAATCCTTTATTTTCTGATATGTATAATTCATTACAATATAGTGAAAGGCCACTTCAGTACTCCATGTCAATACAAGCTCAAAAGGAAATCTTAATACCTAACAATGCCAGAGCAATTCCATTCTCCTCACATTCCGATCAACTTCACCCAGATTCTTCCTCTTTAGTTGTTAACATTGTGACAAATGAATAAGGCGCATACAGTGGAAACAAAATTAAAATACAAGAAATTCTAGGTTACAAAGTGGCTAGGCAGTTTCAAGGGAGAGAGGAATGGAGTTAATGTTTCAGAGTGAATGCAAGATTTCTAGTTGTCATTATTACATGGTGTTGTGTTTGATGAGCCTGCTCCATTTGTCTCTATTACCAGCTAATGTAAGTGTCTGAACCTGCACCTTGTTGACAAAGCCACGATTACCTTTAGCAGCCATGGGACCACCAAAGACTTCATTTGTCCAATGGCATTATTTGTTCCACAATATAGAGAATGTGCCACTGATGACTAGGCCCAAGGAGTCCCAGAGGCTTCCTGACTCAAGAATATCCTTCCTTAAATATGGAGGATAAAACAGTGTGAGATACTCCAGGCAAAGTCTCACCAGCACCCTGGAACAGTTCATTAAAATCTTCATATTTTTATACTTTTTACCCATTTGCAATAAAAGCCAGACATTTCATTAGCCTCCCAATATACTTCTTGTACTTGTATGTTAAGCCATGCAGGTACAGGAAGCATTTGGATGATTAACTCCTTCTATGATGGAGAGAAATGCAGGGTATAGATGTGTAGACAATTTGCTTCCATAGTTAGATCAATGAAGTATCATAGAATTGTACAAAGCAGAAGCAGGCCTTTTCATCTCTTGTATCCATACTACCATGATGTGTATCTACCGTATATCAATTCATTTACCTGCATTAGGCCTGCATCACTCTGTGTTCTCCCTCTCCTGCTCAAACATCTTTAAAATGTAATTATGCTTGCCTCTACCATCTCCACTGACAGCTCATTTCAGATATTCACAGCCTACTTTGTGAAAAACCTATCACTAAGATTTCCTTTAAATTCCTCCCTTCTTACCTTAAATGTGTGCCCTTTGTTTCTATACTCCATTGCCCTAGGTAAAAAGCTCTTTCCTCTTTATGCCCCTCATAAGATTCTAAAACCAGTTCACTCTCCAGTTTGACTGGAGTGACGTAACAGAAGATCTATTGGTATGCAATCAACATCTGGTTAAGCTGGTGGCACAAATATTATCACATCCAACCAGGCACAGTTGTGATACCGGTGAGCAAAGAATTGGCACTATTACTTTTAATAATTAAAATATGTTGGATGCATGATTCGAGTAAATTATACGCTCATTAAAATGACATCTATGTTGGTGAAATTATTGAAGTCTTTCATAAATATAGCATTTCAAGCAAATACAAGCAATAATTTTAAGCTGATGTGGTCATATCCAGCTCATTTATTAAAATTCAATAGGAATATAGTTGAGTAGCTTCCCAAGTATAATAGACTGTTATTATAAATGTTGCTTCCTAAAAATGTTTTAAAGATACAGTCCAAGTCAAACTATGAATTTTAGGTCAATCTGTCAATTGAAAATGTTAGATATTACACATAAAGTTCTTTAGACAGAGGCTTCTATTTCTAAAGATATAGTCACATAGCCTTGTTGTTCTTATTATTTATGAATATTATGGTGGATATGTAATAAGCAAAACATGTGAAAATTTGCTTCCCAGACATAGGTCTTTGTGGGGCATCTACTTGTACAATGGTGGACAGCTAAGCTCCTCTGGAAGTTGCCAGACCAACAGAACACCTCAGCAGCAGAAATTTATTAAATTCTGTGGTCTGTATGGAGATCTCAGCATTGGGAAATCTGTCTCTGATGGAACAGTGATGGGGGTAACTGGTTCTGGGTGTGCCTGGCCTTTGTCATAAAGCCAGACTTCTCATTAGTTTGTTGATTATCCAAAAACAATATTTTATGCTGTCCTTTTCCTCTACTCATCATTGTTCATTCTGGCTTGTTGAGATCTTACCTATTAGGGATATAAATTGGTTTTACATAACATTACATTTAGTTCTGGATATCATTTGTTGTCCTCCTGTAATTTTCTCCATGAATACATTTGGTAGGTTTACTATGGATTATCTCATAGATAGAAATTCATCCCAGACCAGTTACATTATATCTGTATGTCAGCCCATTTTATTCTGCTTCAGCAATTTATTCAAATTACTTCAACAGAATGGAGTTCAAATTTAGAGTACAATTTGTACTAACCAGACAATGCAACACTAAGAAGCAAAAAAAACTAACTAACCACAGAAAATATTACAAATATTCAGCAGAAACAATGGAGCTCACATTTCAGGTTAATGATCTCTTGTTGCTCTACATGCTACAGAGTGGCTTTATCCGTTATGTAACACATTAAGAGTTTCCAGTCAGCAATAATTTTCTCAATGTCTGTCACTTCATATTAAGGCCAATATTGATAGTTGTTCTGTGTTTCATCTTTTCAGAAGTACGATGAACTCCATTATGTTGTGATTATTTACAGACAGATTTTAGGTTGCTAACTAAATATGGCTTAATACAAATTATTAATGTGACATATAGTCTATTTAGTTCTGGGACATTTCAGGCTGGCTTGCAACATGCAAAACTGCTAACAAACTGCAGTGTATTAGTGCAGTTGACCTGCCACTGAACCCCTGCACTCAGTGGGGCTGGAGACTCATGGCCTGTGGGCCTCTGTGGCTTGCCGTAGAGCACTGGACTTCTAGATTTCTGAGGCACTTGCATTTACTAATCATTATTTTAACTCGAGCAGTTAAGCCCTTGTGCTTTGGTTTAATCTTCTCAAATTAATTGTGACTTGCACAGCTTTTCCTGCATTCTGTGACTATTTAAAGAGGACTCTCATTCAGTGACAGCAGAGCCATTGTGTTGGAGAGAGTGATGTATCTCGTGATGTTGTTCAGTTGTTCCTCCGAGATTATGTTGGTATTCCTATGTCTAACCTCTTTATGGGGAATCTGTCACCCTCCGCTACTGAGGTTGAGTCATTATCAGCGCATCCATGACTGAAGCCGCCTTCCACCGCACCCGGGTTGAGCTGATGCCAGACAGAGCCTGCCGATCTTTTACACTTGAGTCTAGTTCTGCAAGCTCACTCCATGACACAGTGTATTGAGGGCCTCCCTATTGACTTGAATTTTGTTAACGCTTCTC
Source organism: Hypanus sabinus (assembly GCF_030144855.1). Classification (NCBI taxonomy): domain Eukaryota; kingdom Metazoa; phylum Chordata; class Chondrichthyes; order Myliobatiformes; family Dasyatidae; genus Hypanus; species Hypanus sabinus. Next base: position 38,945,972 of record NC_082719.1, on the reverse strand, counting down.
ATTAAAAATGTAAATAAAGTTAACTGATTGGTTTTATTTTCCTTATTTTAGTTAATATTAATGCTTTCATTTATTCACATCTGTGCCATTAAATAAATTGTTCAATCATCAATTTAAAAGTTATCCAAAATTACTGTAAGAAACAGTTTCTAATGATGTGAGCTCTAAGATAGCCAACAGAACATTTAGGGGCAGGGACCTAATGGTTGCTTATCGACCTGTTTGCTTTACAGAAAGGCCACTGCGGAAACACCTCCAAATAACTGTTAAACCCATAGCCACAAGTTGTCAATATGCATCCTACAGTAAGAGAAGGGAAAGCTCAAGACAAATCATACTCGTAGACTTACTTTATGATGGCACGCAGGCTATGATATTATCCAATGGATCTACAACAGAACCATTCTCGATGAAGACCGCATACAAGTCTGACCAATGTCCTGACACTTTCCTCAATCTTTACTGGTGTATTGTTGCATCTCACCTCCAACAAATTTCCCATGGGAATGGAACTAAATTTTAGAACTAATTGTAAAAAGTTGAATCCCACCCCCCAGCAAATACTTTCTAAAACAAACCTCAGTAATCAAACGACAGTATGCAGATGAAGTTTGTATTTGCATACAGTCAGAGGTTGAAATCTCATCAAAGAGTAGGCCTTTCACTCAAAATCCATAAGACAAAAGTCTTTTGCCAATCTGTCCCAGCTACACTGTGCTGTCTTCTCATAAAAAAGATCAATGCTGAGACACTGAAAAATATGGACCCCTTCGATTCCTATTAGGGGAAACCAACCTCTCAAGGAAGGTAAACTTCAATGATGAAATTCACCAGCATCTTCAATACAGAAAACCCTTTGATCAATTGATAAAATCTACATTTGATTACCAAGATACTAGACATGCCAAACATGTCATAGGGCAGCAGGACAGCAATGTCCTTCGAGTGGATTAAAATGTGAACACAACATTGTGGACTGAAGAGCCTGCACTGTGCTGTAAAGTTCCATTTTCTACGAATCCTGGGAATCTCATATCTAATGCAGTTCAAAGTGTGGCAGCTTTCAGCAAACCATAGAAGCTCTCAAGGCCATACATTGAAAGCACACAAAAAGACTGCAAAAAGTATAAAACCCTATAAATCACTGACTACCTACTGTATCTGTGGAAGAGTCTGCAGATTGCATATTAGCCTTATTACCTACACAAGGACTCATAAAATGTTATTCTCAAGCCTGAATGACTTCTTAGGAAGGAGTAGACCATAATCTGATTCATTGTTGGAAAGATAATCCACTATCTTTCTGATAAGTATTAGTCTGTTTTTTTTCCACAATCCAAAATACTTCATTAAAATCATTGCTTTCTGTTTGTATAATTTCCGAAATGATGTATTAAAATTAAGCAAATTGCTCAGAAACAGATGGGAATGGGAATGAAATAGAAGACGTCAGGAAGGTTGACAGGCAAAGCAATATTTCAAGTATGCAGGATCTAAAACCATTAAGCCCACAATCAGCGAAGTACTGGGATCAACATGAAGTATTTGCATTGAGAATGGTTTTGACAGTCTATTGAATGAGATGCCTAAATGCAAAAGGCATAGATTGTATGCAACATTTGACATAATGATATAAAAAAAAACAAGACATAAAAAATCTAAATGCAACATTTTGCTATCAATGAGTCAATTGCCAATAACTGACAACATAAAATATCAAGCAAAAGGTTCATTGAAAAGGGAAAGAAAGTGAACTGATCAACCATATAAACTGAAAGAATAGGCAGATATAAAACTCCAGCAAACACATTCAAAACTGATATCCTAAAGAAGGTGGAGGAACTCATAGGTTCAGGCAGCATCAATGGAGGGAAAACAACAGTTATTGTTTTTGGTCAAGACCCTACATCAGACCCAGCCATTCAGCTTCTTTGAGTGCTGCTCCAGACTTCCAGCATCTGCATTCCCTCTTGTGTCAGCACTCATCTCCTGATTCCTTAAATATTCCTACCATTGAAATTAGATGCAGGTGTAATGGAATGCTCAAGCCTTGCCTGGATTAGTGCCTCTGATAATACTCAAGAAGACTGACACCACTTAGGGCAAACTAACTTGATTGTACAGAACCTATTAACAACCCTGAACATTCATTTCCTCCACCAAAATGGTAATGCGCAGTATCTACAAGATGCAATGCAGCAAATTGGCAGAAATCCTTGATGGTACTACCAAAATATCGGGCTTCTGTCACCTGGAAAGGGAAGTACAGTCAGTGCACAGTAATGATAACAACTACAAATCTCCCTCCGACTTACTCACCACACAGAATGAAATTGGTAAGCTCGTTTATAATTGCTGTGTGTACTGAAATAAAGTGAAAAACATTGTTTTGTACGCTCTGCATACAGATTGCTTTATTTTAACAGTGCATTGACATAGTACAAGAGAAAACTATAACAGAATCAGAATCAGAACCTGGCTTATTAATAAAGTTCAAATTTCAAAGTAAATTTAATATCAAAGTACATATATGTCAGCAATACAACCCTGAGATTCATTTTCTTGCGGGCACAGATCAATAAGCAACCACCAGATCTCTGCCGCTGATTGTTCTGATGGCTATCTTAGAGCTCACATCTTGCTTCAATAACTGCAAGATAATCAAAGCAAGATTGCACAAATTGGGTGTATTACCTGAGAGAAAAAGACAAAGAAACTGTGCAAATACAACAAGGAATAAATAATAATTACTTACCTGAAGGAGAAATCACAAATGATCCAACAAAATATCCTATTACTTGTTTACAAACTATATATAAAATTATAATATTATGCATCCTGCAATTAATTATCACTCACTTAGATAACCTCAATATGTTTACAGAAAAGCTGAAAGGATGCCATAAGGGTATGAAGGATGTAAAGAACAACTGATAATAAATTCTGTAATTCTAAATCAAGCCCGGCAGAAAAGCAGAAATCATTCATGTTGTTATATTGACTACCTAAACGCATTTGATTCTGTTCCACACTCATAGTTAATAGACATTATTATTTTATATATAATATAAATAAGAATATATATAAACTGCACCCCACCCAATACTTGTGAAATTTCTACAACATCTGATGAAGCAATGGCATGCTATAATCTCAGTTTATATGAATGAATGATTTGAAATTATGTGCTACTTCATCAGTAAAGCTAAAGCAATTTACTCAAATAGGAGAACTATTTTTGAAAGATATAACTATGAACTTTGAGTTGGATAAGTGCAGAACATTAAGCATAAGGAAGGGTTCAATAGAGCTAGTAGAATATAATAAAACAGAGCAGCAGGATAGAATACAACTCATGGGTACATATGAAACATAACAGTATCTGAAATATCAACAAGAAAGGACAATAGATAATGAGATAAAGGGAAAACTTCTGACAGAATTTACTTCAAGGCTTCAGAAACTGAACCAGAGTTCAATAGTAAAAATATAACAAAGCCAATAAACACTTCTGTTATTCCTATATTACTGTATTCTTTTGGCATAATACCTTGTTCTGAAACTGATCTGGTAAATTTACAAAGAAAAATTATAGTGTTATGTACACTCTAACACACTTAGATTAACATTGCCTAGGACAGAAGGAGGAAGAGGAATAGCAGACAGAAAAGATTTACACAACAGTCAGATAAAATTTCTAAGGATATATATTTTCATCATTGAAAGAAGTATTCAGTACTCCATGCGAACATAAACAATTCTGATAAGAAGTACACACCACTAAACTTAAATGAAAGCACAACCTAGAAAAGTTGAAGAAAGTATCATTACAGAAGAAAATGTTAACCAATGGAAGAGCTTGACCCTCCATGGAAAACACTCCCATGATCTGAGCAGATAGATGTTGACAAAGAAGCATTGAATGCCTGGCTCAGAGTTGGAGACCTCTTCCCAGAAACAGAGGGGTTCCTTGTGGCAATACAGGGCCAGGTGGTTAACATAAAAAATATATCAAAAATACTTAATAAAAGACTAACATATTTAAGACAATAAATGCAGGAAATGCCAAGAGAAATCAAAAACAATTCAACACATTACAGAATCCTGCAGCAGTTTAACACAATCTGATTACTTCCACAGGCACAATCAAGAGGCAAACATCATTCACCAAAATCTTGCTTTAAAATACAAACATAAAAAGCACAATACCTTTCTATAAATACAAGTGTATTCCCATTTTAGAGTCAGAGTCCTACAGTTATATTACTACGGATCCATTATTACAGATAGGACCATCAGTAATAACTGTCTAGATATAATATTATAGGATAAACAAGCAACAACAACTTACTTAATTGATATAGCCATTCCAAACACTAATTATATATAGAAATCAGTAAGTGAAAAACACTAGAAATATGCCGAATTAAAAGAGGAAGTTGAAACACTATGTAGCATGAATAGAGTATACTTTGTCCTAATTGTATCTGCAACTGGTATCAACTCAAAGTCACTACACAGTAGCATTAAACAATTTGGCCTATACAACAATAATCATGTAAATCTTCAGAAAGCCACAATGCTGAGCACCACTAGAATAGTCCAAAATTTCTTAGCAATTGAGAAATGCATGTGCTTTTGTTATGCCCATACCTCAGGTTTTACCTTGAACTGAGAAAAAATATACAATAATAATAATATGGCAACAAAAATGATAATATTAATAAATCAGCAATAATTATTGAGAACATGCAATGAAGAGTCCTTGAATGTGAGTCCATAAGTGAGGAGAATACTTCAGTGATGGAGCAGCTGAGAATGAGTGATGCTATCCCTTTTGGCACAAGAGCTGGGTGGTTGTAGGGTAATAACTGTTCCTGAATCTGGTGGAATGAGTCCGGAGGTACCTGTAACTTCTTTCTGATGGCAGAAGTGAGAGCAAAGCATGGCCTAGATCATGGGGATTCTTGATGATGAATACTGCTTTCCAGCATCAACTCTCTGTATAGATGTGCTCAATGGTGGGATATCTTTACACATGATGAACATTTGTAGGATTTTACATTCAAGGGCACTGGCGTTTCCATAGCAGGCTGTGATGCAGCCAGTCAATATACTCTGCACCACACACCTAGAGAAGATGGTCAGAATTTTAATGGTCACACCAAATGTTTGCAAACTCCTAAGGAAGTAAAAGCACTGCTGTGCCTTCATAATTGCACTTGTGTGCTGGGCCCAGGACAGGTCCTCTGAAATAATAACACTGAGGAATTTAAAGTTGTTGACACTCACCACTTCTGATGCACCAATGAGGAGTGACTCATAAATCTTTAGTTTACTCCTCCTGGTTAATAATCATCTCCTTGGTTTGCTGACATTGAGTAAAAGGTTGTTGTGGCACCACTCAGCCAGATTTTCAATCTCCCTCCTACGTGCTGATCTGGCATCACCTTTGTTTCAGCCTATGACAGCGTTGTCATCGGTAAACTTGATTATAGCTTTGGAGCTGTGCTTAGCCACACAGTCATAAATGTACAGTAAGTAGAGCAGCGGGCTAAGCACATAGCCTTGTGGCACACCTGTGCCAATGGAGATTGTGGAGCAGATGTTGTTGCCAATCCATACTGACTGGGGTCTGAAAGTGAGGAAATTAAGGGTCTAGTTGCCTGAAAATCTATTGAAGCTGACTGATTAATTTTGAGGGGCTGCATGTACTGATTGCTGGGCTGCAGTTGATGAAAAAACATTCAGATATATGCATCTTTGCTATCCAACTGTTCCAAGATTGAGTGAAGAGCCAATGAAATGGCATCTGCTACAGAATTGCTGCGTGTGGAGGCAAATCTGAATAGATCCAGGACGCTTCTCAGGAAGAAGTTGAAATGTTTCATTGCTTACTTCTCAAAACATCACTATAGATGTAAATGCTACTGGGTGATAGTCATTGAGGTAAGTTACCACATTCTTCTCATGTTCTGGTATAATTGAAGCCTGCTTTAAGCAGTTGTGTACCTCAGATTGCTGAAGCAAGAGGTTGAAAATCTTAGGGAACACTCCAACCAATTGATCAGAACAGGGCCAGGTGGAATCTTCAATAAATTCCTTAATCTTGCCGCAGTTACATTTGAGGGTATTGTTGCAACAGCATTCAACCAGTCACTCTGTTTCACTCATTTACTGCTCCCTGTTGTCATATGAGATTTCACCAAGAACGGTGGTGTCATCTGCAAATTGATAGACAATATTTGAATTGTGCTTAGCCTCAAGATTATGAGTGTAGTGACAGTAGACCAGCAATGAAAAGAGTGTGAGATAAATTGTTACATTCACAAAGAAAATGCATGGCAGGCAGACAAAGGCCACAATAAGGCTGAGTGTGAGATTAAGGGTTCATCTTGTTTTATTAGGGACCACTCAATAACAGGGTGGTAGAAGCTGTCCTTGATTCTCATGGTACATGCTTTCAAGCTTTTGTCTCGAGGTTCAAACTATGTATAGCATATACAACCTTGAGATTCATCTTCTTGCAGCCCTCACAAGACAAAGAAACACAATCAAATTCATGGAAATAATACATACACAGCAAAGGCCACCACATATCCACTGCACAAAAGAGGACAAATCTCACAAATAGTGAAGAAAATGTCAACAAGTAACACATGGAACATGAATTGCAGAATCCCTGAAAATAGTCCACTGCTGCAAACTCGGTTCAGCGCTGAGTCGAGTGGACTCTGATGGCTATAGGGCAACAAATGCTCCTGAACCTAGTGACGTGGGACCCAAGACTCCTGCACCTCCTGTCTGTCTGAAGAAGTGAGAAGAGTGACCAAACAAACACAGCCAGACAGCGCTGAACACTTGCTCGTTTTCCAATCTCAGCGTCGATCATTTTAGTCTTGCTTGACACTTCAATCAGCATAATGGAGCTGAGCATGGATTTGTCTTCCACTGACAGGTTTCGACACAATGTCCACCCCCATTGATCACAGTACAAGCACTCTTGAAAGTCTGGTTCACTGAATCCCCCAGGAGATCACAGAAGTGTCAGTTTGGTTAATCAGTTCAAAAGTGCAACTCTTAAAGGGAAATTATAGGCTGCAATTGCAGTTGTTGCAGTTCAAAAGAAGTATGTCTACTAGAATATCTACTGGTTTTGTGAGCTGCCTGCAAGATGTCACCATTGATCACTGTTGGTCACCAATGCAGAGTGATGCTAGATGTATCTTCTGCCTGATTAGAGGGGAGAAAAGACAGAATGTCTAGAATCGGTAGCATCTTTGAAATGTTAGCTGCTTGACGAAGGCAGCAGGAAGTGTAGATAGAGTCCATGGAGGGAAAGTTGGTTCCCATGATGTGCTGAGCTGTATCCACAACTCTCTGCAGTTTCTTAGTCTTGGGCAGAGCAGTTGTGTTAAAAACCTGTGACGCATCTTGATAGGATGTTCTTTATGTGCATTGATAAAAACTGGTACAGGTCAAAGGGTCTCAGCCCAAAACGTCGAAAGTGCTTCTCCCTATAGATGCTGGCTGGCCTGCTGCGTTCCACCTGCATTTTGTGTGTGATACCAAACCTATTTTGGCTCCTGAAGAAGTAGAAACGCTAGTGCCCTTTCGTGGCCATGGCATCTACGTGGATGGACAATAGTCTTAATGATGTTCATTCTGAGGAACTCTTCATTCAACTCTTTTGACCTAGCACCATTAATGTAAATGTATTCCTTCATGAAGTCAATGACCAGCTATTTTGTTCTGCTGAGTTTGAGGGAAAGTTGCTGTCATGACCCTATGCCAGTAGGCTCTCTATCTCCTTCCCATGCTTCAACTCATTGTCTTTGGATGAATTTAGAACCTTACCCTCAGCAAAGCCAATAACATTACAGCATCCGGGTACAGTAGTAAATCAATGTTGAATGTTTTAACATAGCAAAAGATCCATTATTCCTTTTCAAAAGAATGGAGAACATTCATAATAATTTGTTTAAAAAATGTCAGTTTTAAGGGGAGAGATCTGTCATTGGTCATCAGCATGTTGGAACATCAGTTGGCATTTCACTTCATTAGACTACAATGGTGAATAAAACAGCTGCTTAACATGATTAACCGTTTCTTTTCACATTATATGTCAGTGATTTGGATGATGGCTTTGTGGCCAACGTTCAGACGATATGAAGTTGAAGGAGGTGGTAGTATTGAGGAAGCAGAGTGTTTGCATAAGAACTTAGACAGATTGAGAGAATGGGCAAACAAATGGCAGATGGAATATAATGTAGGAAATGTGGCATGGTCATGAATTTGGTAGAGGGAATAAAGGTATGGACCATTTTCTATATGGGGATTAAATCCATTAATCAGAGGTGAAAAGGATCTTGGGAGTCTTTGTGCAGGATTCCCTAAAGGTTAACTTGCAAGTTGAGTTGCTATTGAGGAAGGCAAATGCAATTCTATCATTCATTTTGAGAGGACTAGAATACAAAAGCAAGGATATAATGATGATGCTTTATGAGGCATCGGTCAGACTGGGCTTTGAGTATTGTGAGCAGTTTTGGAACTCTCATCTAAGAAAAGATGTGTTGCATTGGAGGAGGTCCAGAGAAGGTTCATGAAAACTATCTCAGGAATGAAAGGAATAATATCTGAGGAATGTGTTTTATAATTCTGGGCCTGTACTCACTGGAGTTTAGAAGACTGAGGAAGGACCTCAATGAAAACTATTGAATATTAAATAACCTAGATAGAGTGGATGTGCAGAGGCTGTTTCATATATTTGGGGAGTCTAGTACCAGAGGACAGAACCTCACAATAAAGGGACATCCAATTATAAAAGAGATGACAAAAATTTGTTTAGCCAGAAGGTGGTGAATTTGTGGAATTGATTGCCACAGATGGCAGCACAGGTAAAATCATTCAAAATAATTAAGGCCTATTTGGATAGATTCTTGATTAATCAGAGCATCAAAGGTAATTTGAAGAAGGCAGGAGAATGGGTTTGAGATGGCTAATAAATCATCCATAGTGGAATGACAGAGCAGACTTGATGGGCTGAAAGGACTAATTATGCTTTGATGTCTTACTGTATTATGATTGTGAAGCTAAATACAGCTCTAATGTCATATTTAAGTTTGTTGAACATGCCACTGTTGTTGGCTGGATCAAAGGTGGTGACAAATTGGCGTGTAGAAGGAGTATAGAAAATCTGGTTGAATGGTACAACAACAACCTCTGCAAAACCAAAGAGCTGATTATTGACTCCAAGAGGAAGGAACCTGAGGTCCATGAGCCATTCCTCATTAAGGGATCGGGCATGGAGAGGGTCATTAAATTTATCGTATCATGGAACCAACGTGTATGTATCTTCAAAAAGAAAAAATGACAGTGCCTCTACTTTCTCAGAAGTTTTTGCAGATTGGTCATGTCACTTAAAAGTTTGGCAAACAGCTGCAAATGCACAGTAAAAAATATCCTGAGTATCTGCATCACAGGTTGGTATTGAAACACCAGGATCCCAGAGTGAGAAAACCTACAAGAAGTGTAGGCACAACCCAGTCGATCACAGGTAAAGCTCTCCACATCACTGAGCACATCTACAAGGAGCACTGCCAATAGAAAGCAGCATCCATCATCGAAGACTCTTCACCATCTAGGTCAAGCTCTCTTCTCAATTGTTGCCATTGGGAAGTAGGTACAGGAGCCTTAGGTGCCACATCACCAGGTTTGGGAACAGTTAATACACCTCAACCATCAGGCTCTTAAACCAGAGTTGATAACTGCACTCATCTCAATTGTGAACTGATTGCACAATCTATGGACTCACTTTCAAGGACTATACAACTGATGTTCTCAGTATTTTTATACATTTATTAATGCACAGTTTCTCTTCTTTTCACATTGGTTGTTTTCAGTCTTCGTGTATAATTTTTTCATTGATTCTATTGTACTTCTCTGTCCTTCTGTGAATCCCTGTAAGAAAATTAATCTCAATGTAGTGTATGGTGACATACACATATTTTGATAATAAATTTACTTTGAACATGGAAATTTGAATACATAACTTCTAGCTTCACAGGGGACTCATATTAAGAATGTGAAGCTGTCCTGGGGTATTGACAATGCTGAGTATATCTTTGTTTAATGTGTTTTTTTTATTTGTGAACTTTCTAGCTATATTGCCTTAGGGTTATTGAAGCCTCACAAATAGTCTATAATCTTAGTTGTTCCTTTGATAGGGATAGACAAATTGCACTTGGAAGATCTGAAGCACTGGAATAGGGCTTTGGATTGTAGGTTCATAGGTAGTTCAATGAACTGAATTCAAAAGTCAATCTGAAGTAGGGAAATTGAGCAGAATTAATGTTTCCATGTTGGCATTTCACCATCATGCAATGTGAAGAAACAAGAAATGTTCTATTAAAAAAACAGTCATGGAGATTTTTTAAATATATTGCTATGTCAAAGAGAAAACAAAAAGATGTAATTAATGTCTACACAGAATATTATTAACTTAATTGTTTCATCTTAACACAAGCAAATAGCAGATTACCTTGTCCTTCTTTTCATTTTCTTTCTTTGTAGGATAAGGATGAATGTAAAGGTACTGCCTTAAGATAGAGCTACTAGAAATCTTACCATGCTCTCAGAATATACCAAATTATGCAGTAGCACATTTGGCATTTTTCAAATTGTTGTTGTAATATGGGGGAATTTCATAGCCAGAAGGTTTCAGAAACAAGATAAATAACTTGGGGACACAAGAATCTGTAGATGCTGGAATATGGAGCAAAAACAGACCACTGCAGGTATCCTTAGCAGTAGCAGTAGCTTATCTTTAGCAGTAGCTAAAGAGGCAAAAGAATGTTCAACATTTTGGATCAGGATCCTGTATCAAGAGTGACCTTGTCGAAGGAAGATAGTCAATATATAGAAGTTAGAGGGTGGGCTGAGATAGAGGTTGTTTAAATTATAGTTGGAACTTGGAGATAACCAAGATAAATGACTTCTTCCTTGCTCCAAAGCCTCCAATCTCATCAAATTGAGATTAATTATCATGAAAATATACAAGAATACAACCGAATGAGACAGCGTTCCTCTGAAGTCTAATTGCAAAACATACACAGCACATTCAAATTAGTGAGAGGAAAAAACATAGCCATGCAAGAGACACATATACAGTCCAAGACCCTGAGCAACATGTCCCAGAAATTGATGGTATAGTTCCCGGCAACTCAGTCTGTTGTTCCACTGACTGAAACCTAGAGGGCAGCCCCCAGCCAAGCATGGATGCCACACTACACCGCCTCCAGCATTTCCTCTCCTGGTCTGCAGCAGCAGGCAAGCCCACAGCTTGAGGCCTAATCCTTGCTCTAACTGAGGCCACTCTGCTGCCTCACTGTCCGTCTCACCAGCAAACAAGGGAAATAGGCCTGCAGCAATTACATTATCAATGTCCAACAAAGTCTTACCATTGCAAGAGAAGCATCCTAGACAGTCAATCACGGTTACACAGCATGCCACTTCTGAGCACAAACTCCAATACCTTTGAATAGTAGGCAGCAATACAGTCTGCATCCAAGTTAGCTCCTCCAAATGCAATGCAGCTCCTCCAGCCCACTAGCTGGCCTCTCCTTCTCCAATCCACTAGCCAACTCCTTCTCTGACCTGTCGTATGGCTTCTCCTTCTCTAACCCACTGGCCAGCTCCTTCTCTGACCTACTGTCTGGCTTCTTCTCTAAACTATTGGCCAACTCCTTCTCTGACCCGCTGGCCACCTTCTCCTCTTTGATTCACTGGCTGGCTGCTCCAAACAACGAGCATCTCACTGATGTGATAGATCCACTGTACCCATAGTTCTTGGGTTTAGTGCAGTCTTACAATCAAAAGAAAAGCACGCCTTTCATTGGCCCCCGAGAGGCTGCTACATCCGAACATGCCACCATCTTACTGGAAGATTCCAAAGACGGAGAGGCCATTTTACTCCCTCTCCCCAAGAATTATGAATTACAAATTCCATTACTTCAGAGCAACAGAATGAATTTATTATTACCTTACCTCTGTCCATTCTGTCCTTGTCCAACCTTTACCCACTCACATCTGTGCTAATCTAAAGCCCTTTCATAACTTCAATTTTCCTAATTCAAGGGTGAAGATCCCCATCTGGATTCAAAATCATTTCATTTGGAGAACTGGACTGAGATCTCTGGGTCACTATGGGCTAATCTACAGTGGTGTGGAAATAATGAACAGCGAAGGGGGCCCTGACGCAGACTTTAGGTAAGTATTTCCCACTATGTGCATGATTCATCCTGCCACTTTGGCGGCTCAGTTTAAATGAGTATTTGTAACTGTGTGTGATTTGACAGGGTTACTAAAGGCTTAGAATCTGTTGTGTCATCCAAATTACTAGTTGAACTTCTTCTCTCCCCATTCTCAAAACCTGTAATCCCGATTTCACACAACAAATGGCTCTATTGGACATTGGCAATGAATAATACTTCAAATCTGGTTCGCTGGTTCATTAGGGAGGGCAACGGAGGGTAAGTGTTGCCTCGGTTGTGATGAGGACTAGGTCCTCATGCGCCAGTGTTGCCTGTGGTGGTAGCCCAGGAGAGGAGATACTGGAGGTGGTGTGAGAGAGAGCAGAGGTCTCTGTGGGTGTGCTGGGATATGTACTGGATTGGGCTAGCCCCTCTCATTGGTGCTGTTTTCCAGTGTTCACTTAGTACTGCTCTCCAGTGTTCGCTCAGTGCTGCCCTCCGGTGATCACTCTTTAGAAGAACAAGATGGACCAAGACAACTGACCATTAATCTACAGGCCATGCCATTCAGGTACTTAGGTTATATTATAAAGGTTATTTCTTTGTGACTATGTATTCTTCTGCTATATTGCTAATTGTACTAAATGCTGTGTGCTCTGTGCCATTAACAATGTGTTTTGCACCTTGTCCCTGGAGGAACACTGTTTTGTTTGGCTATATTCATGCATGGTGTAATGATACTTAAATTTGTACTTGAACTTGGCTTCTCTAATTGGTCCAACAACCATTTGACCAGCAAACCTACATAACATATCTTCACAGCAACAGTAATTTTGCCAAATCACAGATTTTACAGTTTTCCTATCTATGGCCCCACCATCTTCTTGAAAATTTGCTATTTATTTGTATTCTCTTTTTTTAACTAATTCTAAGGAGGGATATTCAACCTAAAATGTTGACTCATTTTCTCTTTCCTGAGATGTTGTCTCAAATGCTGACTACTATCTTGCAGCATTTTCTGGTTTTATTTCAGGTTTCCAGCATCTGCATTTTGTTTTCACTGTTAAAATTGGAAAAGAGAGGATTCATTAAAATACTTTATTATTTGTATCACCCTTAAGGGATATTCACTTCTTTCTAAGCATTTTAATTTATTATGGCTGAAATAAAAGAATGATCCTCTAATAATTATAAAATTAGCATTAGAGGTTAGAGGTTAACAGCAAAAAGAGATCATAAGTAGTTAAGTAGCAATGGTGCATTATATTTGGAAAGACATTTCAAAGGTCCCTATGTTCAACAACTTAGTATTCCTACAAATGGAAACAGCATTTTTCTTTACTTTGGTGGAATTGTTGTTCTAAAAATGTTATTTACTTTTATTAACAGTTTCATCAACAAATATAGTCAATATACTTATAGCCTGTAACCCTTTTGGAAGTATAGTGCAATAAAGGGTAATGAAGACATTTTTCAGTACTGCAAAATAGCTTATAAAGAAATACCATTCAAGTATGGAACTCTACAAATCACTGTAAGGAAGGCAATCAGAATTAGGTTTATTATCATTGACCTGTGTCATGAAATTTGTTGTTTTGTGGCAACAGTACAGAAATAAACAAAAATTACTACTAGTTACAATAAACATAAAAATAAATAAATCCTGAAGAACCATTCATGATTTAATGGACCATTCAGGAAATCTAATAGTGGAGGGGAAAAGCTGTTTCTAAAACATTGACTGCGCATCATCAAGCTCCTGTAGTTCTCCTTGATTGCTGTGATGGGTAGAGAGCATATCCTGTATGGTTAGGGTCCATAATGTGAGACATTGCCTTTTGAAGATGTCATCTGTAGCTGGGAGGTTGTTGCCTGCAATGGAGCTGACATGGTCTACAATTCTTTGAACTTTCTTTTTATCTTATACATTGACGTCTCCATAGTAGGCTGCAATGTAACCAGTCACAGTATGTTATAGAAATTTGCTCAGGTTTTTTGTAGTATGTCAAATTTCCTCAAACTGCTAATGAAATACAGCTTCTTCATGATCATATAATCTATTGGGCCCAGAACAGATTCTCTGAGATATTGACACCCAGGAACTCAAAGCTGATCACCTTTTGCAATGCTGACCCTTCAATGAGGACTGGTGTGTGTTCTTCTAACTACCTGAATTCCTCAATAAATTATCTGATCTTGCTGATGTGGAGAACTACAGGAGCTTGATGATGCACAGTCAATGTTTTAGTGCAAGGCTGTTGTTGCATTACCACCCAATGAGCTGATCTATCTCACTCTCGTGCACCTCCTCGTTGATACCTGACATTCTGCCAACAGTGGTGTAATCACCAAATTTATAGATAGCATTTCAGCTATGACTATCCACACAGTCATGAGTACAGAGAGATGGAATAGAGCAGTGTGTTAAACACACATCACTGAAGTGCACCTGTGTTGATCATCTGCAAAGAGGAGATGTTATTTGTGATCCACACTGATTGTGGTCTTTGAATGAAGTGGTTAAGGATCCTAATGAGAAAGTCAAGCACTTTCAGTGTAAGTTTAATTGATCAGGAGAATGTTCACAGAAGTTAACTTTAATACAGTAAGTTGAAATGTGAATGTTATTAAACCATTCCATCTCTAGTTCGGGGAGAGATAGTTTAATGCTAAGTCATAGATTCATGGAAAAGTACAGCAGGAAAAATGGCACTTTGGTCCAGCTAGTCCATGCTGAACCATTTAAACTGTCTACTTGACCTACATCAGGACCATAGCCTTCCATATCCCTACCATTATGAGTCTATCCAAATTTTTCTTAAATGTTGAAATCGAGCTTGCATGCACTACTTGAACTGGCAGCTCATTCCACACTCTTGTGACCCTCTCAGCAAAGGAGTGTGGTTCAGTGTCAATGGAGCCTGACGAATCAGTCATAACCTCGTAGAATAACCTAAATGATGTATTAATGACAGTTAGGCAAAGATCTGGGAGCAATAGAGAACACTGGCTATATCCTATTGCTGCAGAGCAGCAATTCACAAAGTAACCTAAAGTGAACAGCTACCAGGGTAAAAGCAAAGGTGCATTTTTAGTTGTATTGCTCTATTTGATGTAGTGTTGTTGGGGAAGCAATAAAGGATGATGATATTTTGTAGTGCCTATTGATTTTGCTTTAAACTTCTTTTTATAATGCAGTGGTCTAACAGGAGTTTCTCATTAGAACCATATAATAATTATATTTGTTCTCAATTTATTCAACATGCAGGAACATGTACAGAAAGATTGCACTTAACTAAAGCAAAATTAAAGATCTTGAGAGCTAAACTCTGAAGGATTAAACACATAAAATATCAAGCAATTATAATATCCCAGCATACCATAAGGAACCAAACAACTGCTGAAAATATCAAACTGTGGAAGGAAAAAGGAGATTTGCTGGCAGATGTTAGTTGAAGCTTTACAATTTGAACTACTGTAGTCCAGATCTAAAATTTACAAAATCTAAAAAAAAATAGCCAACTGCACTTCACCAGGTCTTTTTCCACCAAAATCTAGACAATTTTTATGAGGCTTTTATACAGGATCCTGAAAGGCAGAGAATGGAGGAATACAGACCAGGTAGGAGCAAATGGGATTAATTTAAATTATTTAAATTGGAATCGAGGTCAGCACCAATATAATGGGCTGAAGGATCTATTCCTGTGTTGTACTGTCCGATGTTGTATATTCCATTTTTTTTCATTGTAATAGCTTGCAATAGGATGGCTTTTTTTATGATAGTGGGCTCAGTAACATGGTTTTACAGCAAAGAACATGACGAAGAATTGAACTGAATTGAATTGTCTTTATTTCCTACATCATTCACATACATGAGGAGTAAAAATCTTTATGTTACATCTCTGTGTAAATGTGCAACTTGCAATCATAGTAATAAGTTATAATAAATAGAACAGTCAATATAACATAGAAATATACTTAAATCAGTGTGAGTTAATCAGTCTGATGGCCTGGTGGAAGAAGCTGTCCTGGAGCCTGCTGGTCCCGGCTTTTATGCTGTGGTACTGTTTCCCAGTTGATAGCAGCTAAAATAGATTGTGATTGGGGTGGTTCAGGTCCCCAGTGATTCATCAGGACCTTTTTTCCCACCTGTCTTGGTAAATGTCCTGAATCATGAGAAGTTCACAACTACAGATGCGCTGGGCTGTCTGCACCACTCTCAGCAGAATCCTGCAATTAAGGGAAGTACAGTTGCCATACCAGGCAGTGAGGATGTTCTCAATTCTGCCCCTGTCGGAAGTTCTTAGGATTTGCGGGCCCATACCAAACTTCCTCCACTGTCTGATGTCAATAGAGGTTAGCCTATCTCCATTCCTCCTGCAATCCACAACCAGCTCCTTTGTTTTTGTGACATTGAGGGAGAGATTGTTCTCTTAACACCACTGTGTCAGGGAGGTGACTTCTTCCCTGTAGGCCACCTCATACTGTTTGAGATTAGACCAATCAATGTAGAGTCATCGGCAAATTTAATTAGCAGATTAGAACTGTGGGTGGCGACACAATCGTAGGTATACAGGAAGTAAAGGAGGGGACTTAGTACACAGCCCTGAGGGGCCCCTGTGTTGAGAGTCAGGGGGTGGAGGTGAGGGAGCCCACACTTACTACTTGCAGATGAAATGGTCATAGCAGACACTCGAGGAACTCAGCAAGGAACTGAGTCTCAGTGAAGATAAAGGACCTTAATTCAAAACACTGACTAACAGTTTCCTTTAATAGGTGCTGCCAGCCTTTGGAGTTCCTCCAGCATCTTGTATGTTGCTTTATATTCCAGCACCTGCAGTCTCTTGTGTCTTCAGGAAACAATCATAGGCATGGAAGAGTTTGAAATAAGTTGTATGAAGACAAGCATAAAGAATCATCCAATATACTTTCTCACGTGGAAAGTAATATATTTAAGAACATTAATCTATTGAATCTGCGCTGAACAGATGTCAGGCTGACACAAGACAGAATGAGATGACATATGTAGTTCCGGATATATAGTATCTTGCATATTCAAAGGTCACATCATCTGTTGATTTGATAAACTAGATATTTATGTAAGTGAGCAGAACACAAAGTTTAGTTAGAGATTTGAAAGGGAGGTAACACTACACCTGTGCAAATCCTCACTGCATCCTGTGACCTATGATTTCTGTCTCAGAGGCCAACGTCAAAACAGGGCGTTGCCATACACGGCATGTCTGACTGGATACTGAAAACCGGGGCTGATTAGCTTGCAGGAACATTCAAGGAGTGGTGAATCTGTGGAATTCTTTGCCACAGGTGGCTGTGGAGGCAAGTCATTGCATATATATATAAGGCAGAGATTGATGTCAGGGAAAGAAGGGATACTGGGAGAAGGCAGGAGATTTGGGCTGAGAGGGATCAGCCATGATAAAATACTGGAGCAGACACAATGGGTCAAATGGCCTAATTCCACTCCTATATCTTCTCATCTTATGGACATCATCAACCTCTTTCTGCTGTCATTTGAGGTTCGATCTGCTTCATACTAGTGGCCAAGAAAAGCAGGGTGAGCTGCTTTAATGAATATTGGCCAAAAGCATTCATATCTATTATTATGAAGTGTTCCAAGAGGTTGGCTATGGCTAGAATTAACTCTCGCCTGCGCAAGGACTTGGACCCACTACAAATTGCCTACAACTGCAACAGTTTTGTGGAATATGCAGTATCATTGGTTCTCCACTCTGCTGTGGAGCACCTAGACCACAGCAAAATATATATCAGGTGGAATTTTGTCAATTACAGCACAGTGTTGAATTGCATTAACACCTCAATATCAATCATCAAACTTTTAAAGTTGAGTCTTTGTAAGTTCCTCTGCAAATGAGGCTTCTTCATTGCGAGACCATAGTCAGTATGGATTAGTGATAGCATCTCTTTCTCAGTGACAATCAACACAGATGCACATCAGGGATGCATACTTAGCATACTATTGTAGTCTTTCTACACTCATAAAAGTGGCTTAACACAGAATCTAGCAATTTGCCAATGACACCACTATTGTGGCAAATCTCGCAAGATGATAAGGAGGCAGACAGGACTGAGATAGATCATTTGTTCACAACAAAAATTGCCTACTCAACATCAGCAAGACCAATGAATGGATACTAGGCTTCAGGAAGGGGAAGTTAGGATAACTTGCACCAGTGCACATTGAGGGGCCGGAACTGGAAAAGGTGAGTAGCCTTAAGTTCCTAAGTTAATATGTCAGAGGATCTATCCTAGACTGAAAACATTGATGTACTCACAAAAACAAGTATGCCAATCGCTCCACCCCATTAAGGGTTTGAGGAGATTTAGTATGTCATCAAAGACCAAAGTCAGAGTGATCTACACTCTGTAGATTTAGAGAGGAGAATACTCTGACTGATTGCATTACCATCTCACATGGAAGCTGCAATGCGCAGAAGCAAAGGAGGCTGCAGAGGGTTGTAGACTCAGCTGGCTCCATCATGGGCACAACTCTCACCACTGTCAAGGACATCTTCAACAGCCATTGCTATACAAAAGCAGCATCCATCATGAAGGGCCCTCAACATCTGTGCCATGCCTTCCTCGTTTTATTACTGTCGTAGAGAGTGCACAATAGCCTGAAGTCTCACACTCAATGATTCAGAACATCTTCTTCCCTTCCATCATCAGATTTCGGAACCGTCTATGAACCCACAAACACTATCTTTTTATTCCTTTTGTATTGCCCTATTTATTTTGTTCTTGTAATTTATAGTAATTTTATGTGTTTGCAGTGTGTCACTGCGGCAAAACAACAAATTTCATATCATATAGACAGTGATTCTGATTCTGATTAAAGGTTCTGGTATTAGATGCTGTCAGCTGTGGCTAGACATCTGAAAACATCAACCTAGAGTTTGATCTTAAAAGACAGACTATGATCCTCAAGGGCGCTGAAGCCAGAAAAGTCTATCTCCAATCAATGACCATAAGATATACAATACTGAAGAGATATCAGACCAATCATCAGGACAAACATATGGGTTATACTCATAAAAGAAAAGAGACGTCAAAGCTTGTGATGTTAGTTACATTAAGTTCTAGCAACCTCTCAACCTAAGATAGTTCACCACTATATCAGAAATGTTGGTCTGTCTCATTTCTTGTACATTACTTTAATCAGATCAAATAAATAATTCATCTTCTGGAAGCGGGTTTGTTTGGCTCTTTCCAACCCACCATCATTTAAAATGTGAATGTGGTTTTATTGGTTTAATATTAATCAGATATTAACATTCCACATGAGTCTTGTTTTGAGCATTTAACTTAGGCCCGAAGTGTATGTTTAGAAACTCTCAATGATTTAAGTACGGACATGTGATGATCAGTCTTTCATGTCTGTGCCCTGGAGAACATTGGCTTCATTATTCTCTGTGAATACAGCAGATGGGGCATTATTAGTACCTGTGCAAACTCATTCATTTGGGTATTGCATTCGCATTATATTAAGTAAGAAGCACTTGAGTATAATCAGTGTTTGGAAAGATTGTTATAACATGTGGTGCAAGCGTACAATGTATGATTACAATACTATTTAGCAGGTGGTTCATGGACCTTTACAGCCTCCTGAGAAACAATGTCTTTCATAACTTTGCTCTCTATTAATCGCCGTATGTGCTGCAATGTCATTTGTGGGAAGGCCGTCCACCTATTTAACTCCATGGCTTGCTGTACAATGGCAATTTAGTATTTAAGTATTACAACAGTCTGAACCCATAAGGACAGATCTACCACTGTATTCATAAATTAGATGAGAAAAGCTGCTTCTATTTAAAGCATGTTTTTTAGCAATTCAGAAGTGAAAACAACTGCATTAGGCATATTTGCATCCATATTAAGATTGGTGCAAATCTGACATTATATAAATTAATATTACTATTTTCATTTATTTACTCCAAATTGTGTCCTTGAAAAATTAACTGCCGCTCTGTCCATAATAGGCCTTTCACTACATAGAGATGTCTTTGTCTCTCCATTATGTCTGATTTTATGTCACTGAATTTCTTCCAGATCCCAGCTAGCACACTTTTATATTGGTTGGCTAACAGCGGGTATTTTCTGACTGGGAAACACATAGAAAATGATAGAGGAGTTCAGATCAGGCAGCATCTATAGAGAGGAATAAGCAATCAGCATTTTTGGCTGAGAACTCAAAGAGAAGGGAGAAGGAGCCAAAATAAGAAGGAGTGTGGTGATATCACGTGCCATGCATCAGAACATGATTGGATGGAGTTCGGAGCATGCGCAGAAATGACAATGATTGAGAAGCTAGTATGGTTAAAAACATGGTTGCTGTTTGCTGTTAAATAAAAGTTGTAGTTATGTTCTTCCAGAATATGTTTCTTTATGAGTAATCCATGGTACATATAAAGAACACAACATGGTGTCAGAAGTCGGTCTGGAAGAATACGGAGAAGTGATTATTGAAAAAAAAGAGGGCAAACTCTTTCGTTGTTTGCTAACAGCTTTAAAAATGGAAGTTTTGCAACCCCCATCAATGCTTACACTAATTGGAAACGTAGCTGAAAACTGGAAAAAATTAAACAGTGTTTTGAAATTTATTTATTGGCAATCGGAGCAGAAAATATATCGGAAAAATCATTGGAGATCGTTTGGATCTAAAAGCATTAACGGACAAATTTGACACATTTTGCATACCAAAGCACAATGTGATGTATGTAAGGTAGAAATTCTTTACGTTGGCGGACATCTGGTCAAACGATTGATCAATTGAGAAACTGCAGTAAAACATGCGAGTTTGCAGGACAGATGGACTCTCTCAATAAAGATAGAATTGTTTGCGGCATTCTGGATAATGCTCTGACAGAAAGACTCTTAAGAGAACCAGACGTAAATTCAGAAAAAGTTTTGATTCTCTGCAAAGCTTTGGAAACTGTAATTTTACGGGCTAAAGAGCTTTTTATTGAGCGCTGCGTAGATAATGTGGAAAAGCACGAACATGTTAGAAAAAATAATAAAATGGCAATGAAACCGACAGAGAGCAAGACATCATTTGAAAGAAAAAAACTTTGTGATCGCTGTGGGTGGCAACATCAGCCTAAAAAGTGACCAGCGTATGGAAAAATGTGCAATCACTGCAGTAAGAGTAATCATTTTTCACGCTGTTGCAGAAGTAGAAAGGAAATAAAACATAATTGCAGAGCTTGAAAATGAACTTGAGAAGTTTTACATAGCTGTGCTTTGTGAAAACAAACAAAGTAAGAATGATTGGACTATGACATTGTAAGTGAACCAAAACTTTATTGGTAATGGTGCTCAAGTAAATGTTCTTGCAGAATCTGAGTTTAATGCATTAAAGCCAAGACCAAAGTTACATCAGACAAATATAAAAGTGACTGGGTATTCAGCTGCAGGCATTCCAGTTAAAGGAACATGTGTGGCAAAAGTATCACACAAAAATCGTGTGCACACGCTTTCATTTGTGGTCATGCCAAAGAATGTGCAGTCAATACTGGGTCTATCTGCCTGTGAGAGACTGAATTTGGTGAAAAGAGTCTTAGTCCTGGACAGTGAAGCAGAGTCAGAATACAGTGACTTGATGAAAGAGCAAGAGAGAACAGAATTTGATTCCCATGCAGCAAAAGTAAAAGTCATAAAGAAAAATCCCAGACCCATCCCTTTGTTACCAGCATCTGACAAATCATTGCCACCAAAACCAACCTTGCCGGTACAGTACAATACGGATCTGAAACCAAAGAGTGACAAGAATCAGGATCCAATTGAAGAAGTGAGAGCACAAGTGAAGGAATTGAGGTTTTATTGAAATGATGAAGTCTCAGCATAAAAACGAGATTACACATATAATGAATGAATTGTGATTTCTTCTCCGAGACCTCAAGAAAGAGCCAACTTCAGAGTTTCCGTTAAATGATGCCAACCAGACAAAACATGAAAATAACAACGAAACACAAGAACTGTGTGAACCACTTAGAAGGTCTACTCATGTTCATAAACCCCCAGAGAGACTGATAGAGACATGCTAAATTATGTATTTGTTCTGATCAATGTTGCTAATTGTTTTTCTTTTTAAGGAAAGGAAGATGGGGTGATGTCACATGACATGTGTCAGAACGTGATTGGACAGAGTTCGGAGCATGCACAAAAATGACAAAGTGATCGAGAAGCTTCTATGGTTAAAAACACAGTTGCTCTTTGCTGTTAAATAAAAGTTCTAGTTATGTTCTTCCAGGATATGTTTCTTTATGAGTAACCCACAGTACGTAAAACAAACACAACAAGGAGTACAATCTGGCAAGTGGTAAGTGAAACCAGTGGAAGGGGAAAGATGGATGTGTGGGAGAGGGGAGATGAAGTAAGAAGATGGGAGGTGATGGGTGGAGGGGGTAAAGGGCTGAAGAAGAAGGAATCTGATAGAAGGGAAGAGTAAACCATGAGGAGAGGCACAAGAGGGAGGTAATTGGTAGGAGAGGAGAAGCAAATTAAGAGGACAACCAGAATGGGGAACAGAACAAGTGAGAAGGGGAATGGAGGAGAAATTACCAGAAGTTAGAAAAATAGGTATTTTATACAGAGTAATTACATCACTATGGTTGGAGACTAAGAGCAATGAAATAATGTTTCAGTTCTATAAGACTCTAGTTAGATCACACCTGGAGTATTGTGTACATTTCTAGTCACCCCATTATAGGAACAATATGGAAGCTTTCGAGAGAGTGCAGAGGATATTTATTAGGATCCTACCTGGATTAGGGAGCATGCTTTATGAGAATAGGATTGAGTTAGGGCCATTCTCTTTGAAGCAAAGGAGGATGAGAGGTGATTTAGTAGAAGTGTACAAGCAGATAAGAAGCATATGCAGAGGGACTCTAACATGGTTAGATATCCAGGGACTGTTTCCCAGTGAGGAAATGGCTCATACAAGCAGGCATAATTGTAGTACCCTCCATGTCATTGAAGGAAAGGATGGGTGGGTGTCAGAGTTGGTTCTTTTTAAAAACAGAGAGTGATAGGTGTCTGGAATACTGTGCCAGTGGAGGTGGTAGAGGTAGACATATTAGGGACATTCAAGATATTTTTAGATAGGTACATGGGTGAAAGAAAAATGGAGGACTTTGGGGGAGGGGAGGGTTAGATTGATCTTAGAGTAGGTTAAAAGTACAGCATGATATCCTGAGCCAAATAACATGTCCTGTGCTGTACTATTATACAGTATATATTTATGTTTTCTATGTTCTGTTATGAACCCCGTAACTGGGTCACTTACCAGCAAAGATAGAGAGGTCTGTTGAAGTCTGATGGTACTATTTTTAACAGTATTTATTAGTAAAAATACACAAAAATAATATCAATGCAAACATACAGATAATATACGTCGTCAATACTAAGTCTAAAAGTGCAGGTATAATAATCATCAATAAGAAATAGCTCTATCATTGTCTAAAGGATAATGTATTGTCCGATGGAAATATAAAAGTCACTCTGTTCATTCAGGCTGCAGCCTTTGGTTGAAGAGAGAGAGATTTTTAGAAACTTGCCGGCTTTCCTTTTTATGATTTCGATCCGTCGGGAGTCCCGTTGGTGTGGCCGTTCACTTGTGGCCTCTCCTTTAGCTAATGCCATTCTTCCGTGGTGAGGCCGCCAATCCCTGGCAAGGGAAGGACGCACACGAGCCCCTTCCCCCCCGGCTGTCACTATGAAACGCTGTCACGGGATTTCTAGCGTTTCTCCTGGTGTATCTAAAGGGGTTGTTCCCCAGACCCTCTTTTATCCTTACTCACGGGGTCTCAGATGTCAATCAGGTTGGGATGATGCAATCCCTCAACCAGCCCACTCTGGTCGTCCCCTGAGGACTTCAATGAATAGTACAGTACTCAATACACAATTCCGTCTCCAAGAGACAATAGCCGTGATCAGGGGTTTTTGCTTTGCTGAGGCCAGGACACATTCCAAACCTTGAGGATTCGGTGTGTCTCTCTCCCTCATTTCTTGGGTCCCAGACCCGAATTAATAGCGATCTTGCGATTCTCAAAAAAGGAGGGGGTGACTTCGTACCCTTCGGCCCTGCAGAGTTGTGGCACATTCGTAACAGTTCTATGAGACATATGTTTGTCTGTATGAAAATGTAGTCACCAATAAATGGACTCAGAATACATGCACATTTACTGCACAATCATACTTTATTTTAATTGTGCACAAGGACAACAGCAGAGCCCCTGTCACCAGTCAGTTCTGATTTCCGAACAGTGAAATGTCATTTTTATACAGGATTAGCTAGCAGGTATGGATATCGGTCATTTTGGTAAACTGTGCATGCTTGAATTCCTTACTTGTAAGATCAATCACCATTCACAATAGAGAGTTAAAAGTCAATAAAAACTATAAGCTGCCGACCAGAGTTATTTTGAAGTTAGTAAAGCAATTGTCCTTTAGTTGCTGGGTAAGTTTCACTTCCTTCCATTTTATTCCTATCTCGTCTGTCTCTGACACCCCTATTGTGTAAATGGAAGCCAAGTCTTCAAAGACCTTTCTTGCCTGGGCTGTCTGAACTCTAATTGCAGTCTATCCTTGCCTGGATATTATGTTAACCCTTGTCTTACTACAGCTTCCACAATTTTTTAAAAGGAGGACCAATCTTCTCAATTAGATCATTGTAAATTTTAGATCATATGACACATTTTCAAAGAAGAGCATGGAGATTTCTACTAAAGTTCTGGCCATTGTTTATCTTTCAGGTAATATTTCTAAACTATTTGATTTGGGCATTATCTAATTGTTGCCATTTTGCATATGCTATCTATTTCCAGTATCATAACAATAGCTGCAGTCAAAAATACGTAATTGGCTGTAACATGCTGTGGGATATTTTGAAGAAGTAACGGATCTTTATAAATACAAGTACTTCTTTTACCAGACCATTTGTTTGGGGGTGTGGGGAGTAAGCCTATGTTTTAAGCCTCTTCTACCTCCAGTCAGCAGCACTTTTTGGGGATGGGATTTAAGAGAATGTCTGAATTTCTAATTCATTATCTCATGAGCTCATCATCACAGATAAAGTATTTCTGAGTAGGGACAGCAATCACAGGAGAATGATGGAAGATTTTTGTGGCTCATGATTCCATTGGACCTAATCCATCATGTAATTATTATTTCCTTGGTGACCTGCAGCAGCCACTAACTAATCAGTCTGTTAGCTTCTGGTGCCCAGTATCAGGGAAATGCAAAGCATTTTCAACAGAAAATATTGTGCAATTGATTCACATTTTGTTTCAGAAAGGATATGCTTCTTGAAGAAATGTTAGTAAAATAATTAAATAAAAACAGATTACTGTTTGTGATACTAAAGATCCATTTTGATAGTGCTTTAACAGTTAATTACAGTATGTGTGTTTTGCATCGCATGTTAGTTCTTATTTTCAGATACTCCACTGGTGTCCTGAGCCAGTGATGCGGGGTATATCAAATGATGCCAATGCTGACATTTGCACAATGAATAAATCCTAGATGCTGCAGCAGTAATTGTTGTTCGTATCCATGAGTTGGTGCCTGGTATCTGAAGATTACATATCGAGAGAATGATTCCTTCTCAATTCATGAATAATAGTCCCTTTGGGGCAGGGATATGAATGGCCAAGAGTAAAGTCAATTATGTCATGTGCTTTAGGGAATCCTGCTGCACAATGGAATTGCTGATCTCTTTTTTTGCTGCTGGATGCTTTCCATAGGAAATATAATTCCAGCTAAGGGAAATAATATGCATCAGCTATCTTCTTGGATTAATTGTGGGCTGAAAGGAAGGAAAAGTGACAATACTTTCCTCCATGTACTCTGCCACTTAAAAACAAAAGCAATTGTCATCTTGACAACTGAAGGTATCATGATATTCCTTCCATAGGAGTTTGAAAAGTTTCATCTTCCTTTAATAACTTTAACCACTGTTCTAAAGTTTCTTCAGCCAACTGTAAATAAGAATCAAGGGTCTTATGTATATATGTCAATGTAAACTTAAGTATCTAATGGAGCATGTAGGAGTTGATGTCGGTGAGACAAACAGCATCTTATATTCATTCTGGGTAGTTTGCAACCAAATGGTTTGAACAGTGAACTCTACCATTTCAGATAACCCATTTCAGATATCAGATAACTAGATATCCTAGTCCTTTTCTCCCTCCTACTGATCTACATGCACACACCTCTTGCACACATATTTCTTTGCAA
This sequence comes from Hypanus sabinus, assembly GCF_030144855.1. NCBI lineage: Eukaryota > Metazoa > Chordata > Chondrichthyes > Myliobatiformes > Dasyatidae > Hypanus > Hypanus sabinus. Next base: position 38,919,447 of record NC_082719.1, on the reverse strand, counting down.
GCCAACTCCCCAAGCCTCCCATCTCCCTGTTTCTTTTCACTCCCCACCTACTCCATCTGCTTGTCAGCCACCCACATCTTCCGGTGAGTCCCCCCCAACCACCATTCACACTCCCACCACACTACCTTTGTTTGGTTCCTCTTCAACTTCACACAAAAATTGGTGAAAAATCCAGTGGGAAAAAATTGTCATGTGGTTTTCACTTTGAGGTGCACATAAAAACTTAACCTGCACCATTCAAAGCATTATCCTTCTGCAGAGCTCACAACAGCCTCGCAAGTCAGATCTTAATGGAAACTCTCTTTTTGTTGTAGAATGGCATAAAAGGTAGATCTACAGAAGATCTATGGCTGTGTGCCCAGAGACTCAAGATCTTTGGGCACAGAGCTCAAAAAAAGCGACATAACGGACTTATAACATCGTAAACCAGCGAGTTGTTTGTTATGTCTCCCCACTCACTGTGAAACAGAAACACCTCTTTCTCCCTTTTTGGAGAGAGTGAGAGCCTGTGGTATGTTGAATGCCGGGTAAACAATGTAGTCTTTGGGGTAACTGCATGTCTGTGCCTTTGCTGTTGCTTTGATCACACTTGAGTGCTCAGTGGTGGGTGCTTTTTTTGCCAGTGGGGGGAGGGCTTGCTGCCACTTATGCACAGGAGGGAGGGGAGCTGGCGGGGGTGGGACTTGGGGGTTCTAAAATTTAACTGCCATTCATTCTTTGGGGCACTCCTCTGATTTTGGGGATGGCTGTGAAGAAAAAGCATTTCAGGATGTATATTGTATACATTTCTCTGACATTAAGTGTACCTTTGAAACCTTTGACAGTTGTCAGTGTAAATTGGAGAAATGGAAAACAGAGTGGATCGAGCAGCTGACTTCTGTATGTTGTTGGGTATCCCCAGACAATGGAGTGACCCAATCCATCTCATTGGTCAAGTGACCTTAAACTACTTTTTAAGGGGCCAGAGATCACAGCATCTTACACAGAGCTGGTGAAATACAGAGAGAGACACTGCAGAGAAAAGTAGACGAGAGGAAGTTGAGTCTGACCAAATCTTTAGCCGAATCCTTGATATCCTAATGGAGATCTGGTAATCTATATTTCTTTATTAACTTTCTGCTAGGTTTGCTGCAGATCAGACATGTAGGTTGTAACTTGATCAGCCATTTTCTGTTGGTAAATATGGGTGTGGTTGTATTGCAAAGAGCCAGAGAGCGTTGAGCCCTAAGGTATAAAAGCACCTGAGTTGGTTAATTGTTGTTTATGAACACTATACAGGGGAAGCATAAGTTCAGCAGTTCATGGAATGAAGTGGTGATAGAAATTCACCATACCTAAAAACTCCTCTAACTTTCTTGGTAGTGTGGGGTGGTGGGAATAATACGGCTACTTTTGATGGGAGGGGTTTTGCACTTTCTGTGGAGATGTGATGACTGAGAAAGTTAATGGTTAACAACACAAGCAGGCATTTAGCAGCGATAATAATCAAACCTTGTTTGCTCAAGCACTTGAAAAGTGTGCAGAGATGAGATACGTGTTTGGATTTGGATGCACTGGCAACAAGTATGTCATTCCGGTAAACAAAAAGAAATCCAAGTCTATTAATATAGAGTCCATCAACCATTGAAAAGTCTGTGCTGTGTTTTTCAGCCCAGCACTAAAAAAGGCCCAACAGGGTTATCACAGCTGTTTTCGGAATGTTCTTTGAGCACATAGGCACCTGATAGTAGCTGTTAACTAGATCAGTTTTGGAAAAAACTATCTTTTGGCTAAACATGCTGAAAAGTCTTGAATGCATGGGACTGAGTAATGATGGGGATGGTGACCTCATTAAGACTTTGGTAATCACCACGTAGGACAGCAACCACCATCGGACTAGGAGCTCTTTGACCAGCATACAATGCCAAGCCTTCCTACTCAATCTTCATGGTTGCCAGCTTTTCTGGGTCCAGTCTACACACACAGGCATGGAGTGGCAGACCAGTTGTGAAAATATGGTGGTCAACCCCATGTTTTGTGACTGTACTGGAAAATATGGGCTTACTGAGCTTTGGCGAATTTGCCCTCCAGTTGAGTAAACTCATAGGCGGTAGCACATGTGCTTGACAGAGTCATTGTGGGGAACTTACTGGGGGAGCAGGGTGACGAGCCAAGCTCCTTGACATCCATAAGCCAGCAGTTCTTAAGAATAACCAGCAGTCCTTGGGCGTGCAGGAAATTCACACCAAACAGAGGTCTAGCCACTTTAGCCAGGATGAAGTCCCATGTGTAACGTTGCCCACTGAAGAAGAGCATCACCCGTCGTGTCCCGTAAGTCTGGATCCTGCTGCCATTAGCAGCCTTCAGCCTTCAGTCTTCTTTGTCTTCCTATTAATAGGTGATGCTGGCAGGACACACATGTGAGCACCTGTGTCACACAAAAAGCTTCACTCTGAAAGGGTGTCTGTAATAAACAGTAGGCGCCCCGGAAACTGGAACCCCCAGTGTTCACACACCTCTGATGTCCTGATGCGCTGACACTGTTGAAGCTGCCAGGCAGTTGCACTTCCTAGCATTAATATCAAAGCGAGCACGGTAAAAACATAAACCCGACATCTGTTTCGCAGCCATGGGTTTCCTTATGTTGGGAGCCTTGCTGACTATGCTTATTGAAGTAGTGAAAGGAGGGTGAAATGAGGAACTAAGTGTAGACTATCAGCCATTTTAGCAAGCTCCCTGTAGTACTTCACCAGTGCATTAGTGAGGGCTATACAAACTTGCTCAGGCATTTGTGCATGAAGAGTTCTTTAAAAATAAAACAAGGATGCATGTGGTCCATTAGCTTTGAAGCCCTAGCATTGTGGATACTGGGTAAGGAGAGCAACTGTTTGATGCGCTCAAACACAGTTAGTCCAGAAGTCTGTAAAAGCTGAGTTGCCAGCATTTGGTATTTATTGTATTCAGGTGAGTATTCCACCAGCCGAAACTCTCACCACTGTGGAATTACTGAGCGACGCTACTAAATAGTAGAATTTGGTGTCATCAGCGGCAATTTCTCATAGCCCAAAATGGGCCTCAGATGGTAAAAATCAGGCAACAGGATTTTGCTCCCAAACTCCGGCAGTTTCAAAGTGACTGCATTGACCCACATGTTCAAAAACTCTGGAATAATCCTAGAGCATCAGGGTCACAAATAAAATGAAGTGAGGTATTTTATGTTTAATGAGGCCCATAACACATTTTATTGAGCTCCAAAACCTATACACAAAAGTATGCTAACAATCCTCATGCAACATTATCATCATGTCAGACCAGCCTCTTAAAGTGAAACCCCAACTCAATGTCAGTCTTTGAGAAATGTGCATTTCTCCCAATTATGTTACCCTATAGCTTCATCTTGGCACAAGATGAGGCCACAGATTAACATGTTAGAACAGGAATGGGAATCCAAATTAAAACTTTTGGCCAGCAGGAAGTTTGGTTTTTGGAGGATAGAGCGGAGATTCTCAATGAAGTGGTCCCCTAATTTATGATGGGTCTCGCTAGTGAAGGGGAGGCAGCATTGGGTCCTTTCTTTGTGTCAATATTTTGATTCTCATCTGTACTTCTGAGTAGACATGAAATGATTTTTCCATAGAAACAGAGTATTGTCATAGCACTCCTGGTGTATACAACTATTATATCCATGGACGTACAAAAAGGCTGGACGAACTCAACAAGTGGGGCAGCATCTGTTGAAAGAAGCAGTCAACGTTTTGGGTCAAGACCCTTCTTGTCAGTTATGGAAAACAGTTGTGTTAAATCTATGCCTGGTTGATTCTTTTCTATTCAATGCATAGATAATCTGGATGTTAAAAAGTAGAGTTAATAACATAAAGTTGTTAATGATCTGAAGTTAGATTAATTATAAAACCCTTGAGACCAAGCAGATGGAAGGAACAGAAAGCCATGCAATTCATTCTAAACGATTGTGAAGTAAGACAGTTCGAATTTAATAAAAAATACATACCTACATACCATAATATTAAAATTCATTCAGAAAACATGGTTGAATGGCATGTGCCTAAGCTATATACTTCTATGCTTCCAAGAGAGCACATATAAGTTGTGAAGCAAACAGCAATAATTAAGAGTGTTTAAGCACTATTGAGACTAATTACTACTAGTTTGGATCTCCACAGCAGGGAACTAAAGTTGCAATTTAATATAAAAAACCAAACATCATTAACTCACTCACCTTTTCAGGTAAAAAGAAATAGTTTAAAATATTTTAGCTGTGTATTCCATAAATTATTTCAAAATATAGAATAGATAATGAATATTTTTTAGTTGGAATGAGTGATTGAACAATATTATTCCTATTATCTTAGCAAAAAATTAATTTGAATACCTATTTTAACAGAGCAAGTAATTTAGATCTGGATGAGGGACTAAAATGGATAAATGGGAGCTAATTATTAAACTGTAACATAATCAAAATATCAAATGTTTTGCTGTGTAACAATAATTATTTGCTCTGGAATCTAAATCACCATGGAGAGTTTCTTTGTGCGATGTTATAACAATGGGATAATGTCTATATTTTAATTTTACACAAATAGTGAAAGAAACACTCAAAGAAAGGGAAACCATTATGACCTATAGTCCTAAGTTTCATGCAAATAGGATATAGATAGTCAAAATGCCATTTTTTGACGTCATATACCGAGAAAGATTTTAACTACCGGTTTTTTTATGTTTGATCATTTTCTCTTCTATCTCTGGCAGGCAGTGCCAAATGCCTAGTACAATAACTGATAGAAATCAGCTGCCACCAGGTACAAGATGGTACCTGGCACCCAAGTACATCAGATTGAAGATTTCAAGAGAGGCTATTATTAACAAAAGTAGAAACTGGAAATCCATTTTTCTCCTCATGGTGTCAAAAGAAGAAAAATTCAAGAAAAATTATCTTTAAGTCATGTATCTTGCTTGGCTCTGGTCTCTTTCCCTTGCATTTTCACAACCAATACTCCAGTTTTAATTAGCAGTCAGATCCATATCATATTACTGACGTCTAATTTGAATAGTCAAACAAGAATCCAGAGTAGGTGTGAGAGTGAGTCCTTCTTGTATGATGAGAAGATCATATTAAATTAGGTACTAGTAAGAACATTGTTGACATCAGTGGATGGGTTTCAAAAGCAATTTTAACTGCTCACTGAACCAGTTTCAGCTAAGTTTAAAATCAATGTTTAAGGTTCCAAACTTATTTTAAACCTTGAAACCATCTGCAGCAAATTTTATTGGATTTCATTCATGTCTGAACATTTTATTATTTTGGACAGGTTTTCTGCCAGTCACCTCTGCATCCTTAATGTTTAATGGTGTTTGTGTAAGAAGATTAATGAATGCCATGTAATTCCTGTTAAAAATAGCAAGGACTAGTGCCATAACTGCTTTGTTGTTCATCAATTACCACACAAGAATGTGCACATGCTGTTGCCTCAGGTTAAATTTTTTACAGACTTTTTAATGAGCTGTGTTTTGAAACTGAGTAAGAACATAAGTACAGTATGTACAAATGAAGAGAAGTGCTTAGTCTACTCACTTAACATTGAAATTCACCTTCAGGCTGCGTTTGCCATTTTCTTTTCCAATGACTCTTTTGTGGAGTTAAAAACAAATCATTCACCAACTGAGGGCACAGTTGGTACGGCAGGCATTCACTTCCCATATTTTACTACCATTAAGAAGAGAGTGGAGAGCTACTTCGTTGAACCACTATTGTTCTGCTAGTGAAGGTACTTCAATAATCCTATTGGTTCAGAAGTTCAAACATTTAAATCCTTCAACAATGATGAAGTTGGCACTATATTTCCAAATTCAAGCCCCATTCATATTAATAATGTTCAGTCGGAACAGGCGAAGATAATTTGCAGAGTGTAACTTTTTTTGCTGGATGGAAAGAGTAGGAACATTTTATGGAATAGTAAATAACTTGTAACCTACTGCTGGTGACGTGCCTGTGCACCATCTGGTCTTGGTCTTCTTGGTCATAAAGAATACTGAATGCATTGTTGGAGTTGTCTGGATAATCAAATGCATTTATAAAGGATAAATACCTCAGCACACGGAAGGTGCTGAGAGTGGTAGGTTATGTCAAACTTGTTTTTGGAGCTCGAACCATACAGACAGGTTAAGAGTAGAAAAAGGATATGACAAATAAATTCTTCTCAGTCTTCAGGCCGGGCACAGGTTTTGATTATAACCATTTTGAAGACAAACTCAGCCATCTTATTCAGGGATGAAGAGAAGAATATTCCTCATTCTCTTTATGTTTCTTGTAGAAGGTTGAAGGTTCAGAATGTCAAGAGGTAAGTTATTCTCTCCAGGGCACTATAATTATATGAATGTTCCAAGTTATGGAATTGGTTAATATTGTTGAATATTGATTAGTATTGAAAGTCAAGATGAAGTGGTTAGCTCCTCTCTTGTTGGAGAGAATCATTGCCTGAAACCTGTGTGGTGTTAATTGTTAATCACTATTTTTCAGCTGGAAGTTGCTAAAGACTTGCCGTACAAATGTGAGATGCAAATGGAATTTGTAAGGTTGTGTAATCTTCAGAAAACATCCCCACTTATGACATCTGGTGGCAGGAAGTTGACTGATTTAGCAAATAAAGATGCTTAGGTCCAGGATGTCACATTTGGTGAAATGCTCCATTATTGTCAAATGCTGTCACTCTGCCCTCATCAACTATTATTTTTCTCATGTTTGGACCAAGGCTTCATGAGATCTGAAGCTGAAAAAGCATAAGATGCAGCACTGGTGAGAAAATTATTAATGATGCTTAAATGATACACTCCATTACTTGAAAGATGACAGTGGGTTAAGTATGTCCTTCCTTTTTGTGTTCAGAATATTCCTGCACAATGTTTCCACATTGGTATGTAGAGGCCAGAGTTGTAGCTGTACTGGGACAGCTTCAGTGAAGGTGCTACAGTGCAAGTCTGCAGTACTGATGTTGTGTGGTGTTCTCACTTTGGCTGCATCCAGTGCTCTCAGCTATTTCTTGATATATTAAGACCTTAAGACTTAGAAACGGAACTAGGCCATTTGGCTCATCATATCTGCTCCAACATTCAGTCATGGCTAATTTATTTTCTCTTTCAACTCCATTCCCTTGTGTTCTCTGCCTAACATCTGATGCCTTTAATAATCAAGGCATCAACCTCCACTTTAAGCATGCCCAATGGCTTGGCCTCCACAGCCAATGTGGCCAAGAACTCCAAGGATTCATTGCCCTCTGGCTAAAGAAATTCTTCTTCATCTCTGTTCTAAAGGGACATATTGTATTCTGTGGCTCTAATTGTAGACTTTGTCACTATTGGAAACATCCTCCCACATCCACTCTATCTCAGCATATCAATAAGATTCTCTTTCATTCTTCTAAACACTTGTGAGGACAGGCTGAGAGTTATCAAACGCTCTTCTGATGTTAACCTATTCATTCCCAGGATTATTCTCGTGAACTTTCACTGGACCATTTTCAATGCAAGATAACCTTTCTTAGATGTGGGATCCGAAATGGCTTAAGATATTCCAAACGTGGCTTGATCGATGTTTTATAAAGGATCAGCATGATATCCTTACTTTTATATTCCTCATGAAATTAATGATAAAATTGCTTTTTCCTTCATTACTACTGATGCAATCTGCAAGTTAACCTTGACGGAAACTTGAACTGGGACTCCCAAGAACCTACACACCTCTGATTTCTGAATTTGCTCCCCATTTAGAAAATAGTCAACACCTTTATCCTTTCTGCCAATGTGAATGACCATATACTTTTCTACACTACATTCCATCTGGCACATCTTTATCCATTCTCCTAATCTATCCAAGTACTTCTGCCGACTCTCTGCTTCCTTAAAACTACCTGCCCCTTCACCTATCTTTTCATCAACTGCAAACTTGGTCACAAAGTCATCAGAACTAAATGGCCACTGTCCAATGGCACTGAATGGTGCTTTGAATGGCTGTTTTGGCTCTTACCAAAACTCTATTCCTGCCACAATGAACGCTCATCAATATGCTTATTGAAAGAGCTGCTTTATGACATATGCCATAGTATCTGTATGCACATGGCCCTGACACATCCAGAAAACAAGAACACTTCTGTCATAATGATGTTTCTGGATTCATTTCAACATTCATACAGACCTTTGTGAATAAACTCCTACTCCTTGGTCTTAATACACCACTGCACAACTAGTTGTTGGACTTCATAATGAACTGACATCAGATAGTCAGGATGCACAAACACTTCTCCCTCCCCTTCATCCTCAACACGGATGCCCCTCAGGACTGTGTGCTGAGCCCACTGCTGTACATTCTGCTCACACAAGACTGCACGGCCAAATACCCAAGTAATCGCATTGTCAAGTTCACAGATGATACAACAGTGATGGGCTTATCGCTATCAATGGTGAGATGGCCAGACAAATAACTATTTCCTCACTGTCAGCAAAACAAAGGAGGTTGTTATCGACTTCAGGAGAACTCATACCACTCACACCCGTGTTTCCATTGGCAGCAAAGCAGTGGAAAATGTGAACGGTTTCCAACTCCTGTGAGTGAGCATTTTGGACAACCTCTCAATATCCCAGAACACATTCTACACAAACAGGAAATCTCATCAGCGCATCTCCTTTCTAGAGATGCTGAAGAAAGCTGGACATTGCACATCTATACTCGTGTCCTTCCATCCGCAGATGTGTAGTACCATCCTAAAATGCTGCATCACTACATGGTAGAGGAACTGCACTGTGGCAGACATGAAGGCTGTACAATAGATTGTTAAAACTCCAACCTACCTGCCAAAAAGGACATATGTATGGAAAGGTGATGGAAAAGGGTCAGTAACATCATGAAGGATCTCACCCACCCTGCTCATGGATTGTTTGTCCCACTCCCATCAGGGAGGAGTCTACAAAGTATCCACGCCAGGACCACAAGACTTAAAAATAGTTACTTTCCCCCAGCAGTAAAGCTGATTAACACATAACCCCCCCCCTGCCACTAACCTACCCCATTCACACACCCCCATCACCACTACTTTATCATTTCCTGTCAGAGTCACATAATGTACAGACACTGCTGTGTTTAATGTCACTTTATGGACACACTATCTATATGTATATATAAAAACTTTCTTATGTATCTATATTTATTGTGTACTTCATTTTATTGGCCTGCTGAAGGGTTTCAGCCCAAAATGTCGACTGCACTTTTTTTCATAGGAGCTGCCTGCTGAATTCCTCTAGCATTTTGAGTGTGTTGCTCAGATTTCCAGCATCTGCAGATTTTCTCTTGCTTTCATTTATTGTGATTTTTTGGTTGTGCTGCATTAGATCTTTAACACGTGTACTGAAAATGACATTAAAGAATCTTCAACAAACAACCTTGAACAATCAATTCTGTTACCCAGATCGTTAACATGTAACATAAAAAGAAGTTGTAACATAGACACTACAGAACACCTCTAGTCACCAACAGTCAAAAGTTACAGAAGCAGAATTAGGACATTTGGCCCATTGAACCTGCTCCATCATTTCATCATGGCTGATCTATTTTCCCCCTCAGTTCCAGTCTCCTGCCTTCTCTCTGTATCCCTTCATGCCCTGAACAATCTAAAATCTATCAACCTCTTCTTTATATATACATAAAGCCTTGCCTTTTACTGCTGGCTGTGGCAACAAATTCCACAGATTAACCACTCCTTAGCTAAAGAACTTCCTCCTCACCTCCATTCTAAAGGACGTCCCTATTTTCTGAGGCTGTGTCTTCTAGTCCTAGACTCTCCCAGCATAGGAAATATCCTCCCTGCATCCACTCTATCAAGGCCTTACTACATCCGTTAGGTTTCATTTAGGTCATCCCTCATTCTTTTGAATTCCAGTGACTACAGGCTCAGAGCCATCAAATGCTCTTCATATGACAAGCCATTCGATCTAGGAATCATTTTTGTGACCCTCCTTTGAACCCTTTCCCCAGTGTTAGAACATCCTTTCTAAGATAAGGGGCCCAAAACTGCTCACAATACTCCAAGTGAGGCCTCACCAGTGCCTTATAAATCCTCAACATTACATTCTTGCTTTTGTATTCTAGTCCCCTTGAAATGAATGATAATGTCATTTTTGCCCTCCTCACCTGCACCTCACTCAACCTGCAAGTTAACCTTTATAGAATTCTGCAGAAGGACTCCCATCATTTTGCAACTGAGATTTTTGATTTTTTTTTCACCACTTAGAAAATAGTCTACTCTTTTATTTCTTCTACCAAAGTGCATAACCAGACACTTCCCAGCAGAGTATTCTATCTGCCTCTTCTTTACCCATTCTCCTAATCTGTCTAAGTCATTCTGATGCCTCTCCACTGCCTCAAAACTACCTGCCCCTCCCCCTATCTTCCTATCATCCGCAAACTTGGTCACAAAGCCATCTATCCTGTCATCCAAGTTATTGACATATAATGTAAAAAGTAGCTGTCTTAATACAGACCCCTGTGGAACACCACTAGGCACTGGCAGCCCACCAGAAAAGGCTTCCTTTAATCCCACTCTTTGCCTCTTGCTAATTAGCAACTGCTTTATCCATGCTAGAATCACTCCAATAATACCATTGGCTCTTACCTTGTTAAACAGCTTCATTTGTGGCACATTGACAAAGGCCTTCTAAAAATCCAAGTTTGCAACTTCAACAAATTCTCCTTTGTCTATCCTGCTTGTTATTTTTTCCAAAAAAATCCATCAGATTTGTGAGGCAAGATTTGGCAGCCAAACCAAAAAAGCCCCCTTTATTTCTACTCTTTGTTTTCCACCAGTCAGCCTATCTTCTGTCTATACTCATATTATTCCTGTAATACCATGGGTTCTTATCTTGTTTAGCAGCTTTATGTGCAGCACCTTGACAATCCAAGTAAGCAACATCCACTGACTCTCCCCTGTCTATCCTATTTACTATTTCCTCAAAGAAATTCAAATACATTTGACAATCAGGAGTTCCCCTTCAGTAAACAATGCCAACTCCAAGTACATTGAAACTTTAATAATGTACCTTAATAATTGCATCTAACCTCTTCCCAACCATTGAAGTAAGGCCAATGATTTTCATTTGCCTTTTGCCCCCCTCCCTTCTTGAAGAATGGAATAACACTTACAATTTTCCAGTCCTCCAGGTCATTCCAGAATCCAGAGATTCCTGGATGATCACTACTAATGATTCCACAATCTCTTCAGCTGTCTCTTTCAGAACCCTGGGGTGCAGCCCATTTGAACCAGGTGACATATCTTCCTTCAAATCTTTCAGCTTCCTTAACACCTTTTCACCTTTTCCTTAGTAATAGTGACTATATTCACTTCTGTTCCCAACATTTTCAAATTTCTGGCATACTGCTAGTTTTTTTTCCACAGTGAAGTCTGAGGTAGAGTACGTATTGAGTTCACCCACCATTTCTTTGCTCCCCATTACTGTGACTCCAAAATCATTTTCCAGCAGTTCAATATCCACTCTTGCCTTTGTTTTACGTATATCTATATAAGTATATATATATATATATATGTGTGTGTGTGTGTGTATATATATATATATATATATATATATATATATGTGTGTGTGTGTGTGTGTGTGTGTGTATATATATATATATACACACACACAACATATTTATATGTTGGCACTTGGCCAAGTGGCTAAAGCATTGGTCTAGTGATCTGAAGGTCGCTAGTTCGAGTGTTTTGTCCTTGACCAAGGCACTTAACCACACATTGCTCTGCGACAACACCGGTGCCAAGCTGTATCAGCCTAGTGCCCTTCCTTTGGACAACATTGGTAGCGTGAAAAGGGGAGACTTGCAGCATAGCATGGGCAACTGCCGGTCTTCCATAAAAACTTGCTCAGGCCTCAGTCAACACCAAAATCGATGGACAGCCAAAGAAGAAGAAAAAGATATATCTGAAATAATCTTTCAGCTTCCTCTTTTATCTTAATAGCTAGCACATCTTATCTCTCCTTATTGCTTTTTTAGTTGCCTTCCATTGCTTTTTTTAAACCCTTGCCAATCTAATTTGCCACTAACTTTTGCTGTATTGTATGCCCTTTCTTTTACTTTAATGCTGTCTTTGACTTCCCTTGCCAGCCTTTGTCATCTGATTTCTGAATAGACTTTGAACCCATGAACACGACCTCACTAATTGTTTTGCACTTCTTATTTATTTAACCATTTAATGTATATATTTCATATATATTTATGAATATATATATATATATATCCATACAGTATATATATCCATGCAGTAATTCACAGTTTTTTCTCTATTATTATGTATTACATTGTACTGCTGCCACAAAATTAACAAATTTCACAAGATACGGTGGTGCTATTAAACTGATTATGAATCTGATTATTTTTAGTGTACCCTTCCAATCAACATTGGCCAGCTGTTCTCTTATGTCCCTGTTTTTCTCTGTACTCCACTGTGTATACATCCAACTTTAGCTTCTCCTTCTGAAACTACAGAATGAATTTGATCACACTATGATCACTGCTTCCTAAGGGTTCTTTACCTTCAGCTCCCTAATCAAATCTATTGATTACACAACACCCAAGTCAAAATTGCTTAGTGGGCTTAGCACAAACTGCTTTAAAATGCTTTCTTATAGGCATTCCACAAATTCTTTCCCTTCGGATCCAGCACCAACCTAATTTTCCTAATCTACACATATTGAAATCCCCCATGATCATCATATCATATCACTGTTTTATATGCCTTCTCTTTCTCCCAATTGCAGATTTGTACTCCACATCCTGGCTGCTGTTTAGAGGGCTATAAATCGCATCAAGTGCTTTTCACTCTTGGAGTTTTAACTCTGCCCACAAGGATTCTACATCATCTGATTCTAAGTCACTTCTCTTCAATGTTTTGATTTCATTTTTTATGAACAAAGCCACCCCACCCACTTTGCCTAACTGTCTGCCCTTTCAATATGACGTTTATCTTTGAATGTTGACTTCTGAGTTGTCATTTTCTTTCAACCATAACTCAGTGACGCCCACAACATCTGCCAAATTCTAACTGTGCTATAAGGTAATCTATCTTATTTTGTCAACTGCGTGCATTCAAATTTTACACTTTGAGTCATGTATTCTCTACCATTTTTCTCCATGTTCTTGATATTAAATTACTATCCCTTTTTGATCATTATGTCTTAACTTTTATTCTGGAGGCTTTCATAGCCTCTGCTGCACTCTCCTTTGACACAAGCTGTTTGACCCACACCCTGTTATTTTGTTTGAATCCCTTTCCACCACCCTGGATATGCAGTTTACTGGGACCCTAGTCCCAGCATGGTTCAGGTGGAGCCCATCGCATTGGAAAAGCTCCCTCCTTCCTCAATACCAGTGGCAATGTCCAATGAATTCAGTGCCACTACTCTTAAGCCAAACTTTGAGTCATGCATTTATCTCTGGTCTCATATTGCCAATTTGCATATGACACAATTAATAATCCCGTGATTATTAGTTTTTGGTTCTGCATTTTAATATGATCCCTAGCTGCTCAGTTTTTTATTAGCAGAACCTTTTTCCTTGTTCTTCCTGCCCACGTGGACCATGATAATTTGATCTGTCCCCACCCACTCCAAATTCCTCTGTAGGTCAAATGAGATGTCTGAAACCCAGGCACCAGGCAGACAATACAACCTTCGAAGCTCATGATCCTTGCAACAGAGAATTGTGCTTAATCACCTCACATAATGTCCCCAAATTACAATTACATTTCTCTTCTCTCACCCCTTTTAAATGGCTCTCTGAACCATGGTTCCACAGTGAGGTTGCTTATCTTTCCTACAGCCCCCACTCTCATCCTCACAGGGAGAAACAATCTCAGACCTGTTGGGCAAGCTCAAGGGCAAAGACTCCTCCATCACTAGCTCTTAGAATCCTCCTACCTGCATCATTCACAATCACATTCTCTTATCTGTAGGCGGAGTCATGATGGCACTAAATTGTGGCTACTTCCTGTTCATCTAGGAAAAGAGTTTAATTTCCACCTTTGATGTCTCCCCATTTACTTTTCAGGGTGGATGAAGTTCTGTTACACTCAGAATTCGGTTGTTTGCGTTGGTGGGACCTGCTGCTGGAGACAACCGTTTTTTCGATATCCTAATGACGCAGCCTAGAGGACAAGTACACCTTCAGGGTTCTGAGCTTTTGCAGCACTGTAGGCAGGACGGTACTAAGCTAGTGCCGCTGACTGAAACATTGTGGGAGATAACGGATAATTGGGAACAAAGGATCAGCTGTCGAAGGCAAACCCTGCCCTCTCTGTTGTTGGTGAGTGAGAGATTGGTGCCTATTCTCAAGTCACAGAACTCAGGAAAAAAGAGGCATAATAGACTTCTAACACTGTATATGAGTGAGTTGTTTTGTTATTTCTCCCCTCTCGCTGTGAAAGGGGACATCTCTTTTTCCCTTTTTCTCTGGAAGTGGGTCAGGTGGTGGATGGTCATTGCTTTGCTACTGCTTGTGTGTGAAAGAGGGCAGTGGGGGGGGCTTTGGTGGTCTAGCAATTTAACTGTCACTCATTAGTTGGTTCGTACTTCTGTTTTTGTGGATGTTTGCAAAGAAAAAGGATTTCAGGATGTATTTTCCTACGTTTCTCTGATATTAAATGGAACTATTGAGCTGCAATTATCCCTGGCCACAGAACGAATTTGAAGTAGTTAATCTAATGGGTATGATTTTCTCCTGAAACACAGCATCCAGGTAACTCTCCCCATCCTTGGTGCAGCGCAGTGCTTGAATATCAGATTCCAGATCATTAACATTGAGACTAGTAGCCTGGGAATAGAGGGAAACCGTTATGCCATTTACTATGCAAGTACTGTTGTATATTAAACAACATATTGCCTTGCTTAAAATTGGAAAACACAGTGACATACCCACAGATTTTCTGATTAGGGAAAATAGTGAGACCATCATTTCTGGTCCACTATTCACAGCTGCTTCCTGAGTTTCTGAACATTTTTATTTATCCAATAATCACTTGATAAGCACAAATTCCATGGTATAGGCCTGCACTTCCAAAATTAGTGACTAAAGATAATTGATAAATGAACCTTGCACATCAATATACAATTGATCTCATTCAAACTAATCTTCATTTAAAACCAGAGGTATTGCAGACATTATTTGAAGAAAGTGACCTGAATTCTTCATTGGTAAGTCAATGGGCAACAAAAAAAAAACTGCTCCTGCCTCATCATACAGCTAGAGCTTAAATTTTGAAATTTCAGATTTTATATTCCTTTCTCCTTTAATTAAAGTTGATCTGATATGTATCAATATGTTTAATTCAATGCTGTTCTTTCACTAATTGAATTGTAAAATTTCAGTTTGAAACTGAAACATGTGCAGGTCCTTGAGGAAAAAAAAGATGTTTAAATTAGTAATGATATTAAAAAAGGTTCTTATCGCCTTTGGCAACTTTAATTATTTCACATCATACATTAATTAATGTGACTATGGTTGTTTTAATTTTATCAGCCCAATATGGAGAATTGGTTAATCCAATGCAAAAAAAAATGGTGACCTTTTTACGAACAAGTTGGCAGTAGAGTTTCTTCAATAGTTAACACTGGTCGAAGAACATTTCTTTTCTCTCTGAAAATTACCCCATTCACAAAACTGGCCACAAATTGAATTAATAAAGATAGAGAATCTACGCAAGTTGCATCGCTTACTTGAGAAGGCTTTTCAAACTGAGCACCTCATTTTGTTTATGTTATAGCAGGCATATTTTAAAAGTTTTATGCAAATACTTGCTGCAAAAGAAGCTAGCAAGTTATGATAGATTATAGAATAAGTTTTCAGTGTAAACTATATTTATTTTCAGTGATGTAAAGGTAGATTATCCACAGTGTTAAAATGTGCTTTCAAGACTTATAACCATATAAACATAAATGATTAAAATGTGCTTTCAAGACTTTTTGATTAATTTCACCTTCAGCAGTTACAATGAAATTGACAATAAGTATAACTGGGAATATTTTCTAATGTAAATTTAGTAAGCCAATTTTAAAGAACTTTGGACTATTTAGTATTTGTGATTTTAATGTGCCCTGCACATACCAGTATTTCAAAATATGGTTAGGCCATGGTGTGTTCTTTTTAATTATTCTGTATCTATAAAGATTAAACCATCTTTGGAAATCAATTAACTGAATACTTTGGAAATATTTCTATTATTCTTTCTAAATTTATGTAAAGAAATTGAGTTTGGTTGGAAGTGCTAAACAAGTATTGTAACTCAAAGAAACTATTGGCTTATTATAAAACACAAACAACGTTATTCCTGTCTTCTTGTTGTATGTCAATTGATGCTAAAACCCTTCACCTCTGAGGCAATATGTAGGTATAGTACAATAGAACAAACCCATAAAAACATAAGAGAATATGAAATAAGAGCTTGAAAAGGTCATACAACTCTTTTGTACATGTTCCACCTGCTCCATTAGTCAATAAGGTCAAGCCAGATCTTGTGATGAAGTCTATTTTCCCATTCAGACCACATTTCCCTTCTGTCCAAAAATCTATCAGTTTCAGCTCTGAGTGTACTCAGTGACTGAGCATCACTAGTCCTCTTGTAGTTTTCAATCATAAAATGAGAACATTTGTAAGAACACATCTGCTGGAGCAGTATCTGAAAAGAAAAAAAGTAAGGCAATATTTCAGTTTGTGACTTCAGTTTGATCTGATGTGTTAACTTTGCATCCCTCATTCCATAGTTACGAGTATACAAGCTGAGCATTTTTTGAATTGTCTGTTTTGATTTTGGATAGTGCAGTATCTACAATTCTGTGAATTTCAGTTATTTGGGCCATCAGTTAATCGGGCAGCCATTTATCTGGGATAACTCTTAAGTAACAAAAACTAATCGAGAAAATAGCTGGAATTTCTTTTGTTTATTTGCTTAATTGGAACAGAGGGTTGTTGCCAAACAGTTTCTAATTAGTGTCAGTCAAGTGCATTTGTGTGGTCGTTAGACACTACACTGTGCTTGAAGCAAACAGGTTTTAAATAGGATCAGTTGCTTGTCCTTGTGTTCAAAAAGCAGTGATTGTTTTCAATGATAGCTGGCAAGAAATAAGCAGGAAGACAATTCAGAACTGTTTCACTCACTGTGATTTCAGCATTCAGGCTTGGAAATACCACATGTGGCTGGGAGTGAAAATGAAACAATTTCCCTACTTTTACAAGTTAGGAACTATGCAGAGTCTGAAGATATTAACAATCATCTCAAATGTTACAATGAAACTGAAGACTTTGGAGGATGCAATCATCAACCATTGTATGAAGACAGTCCATTAACTTCACTAGGTATCAGCATAATTTTGTTCATTTACAGTCAATCAAAAGGACATGACAATGTACACCAGACAAATCCCTCTGTCAATAATTATTAGAAACTAATACACAGTTTTCTAGCACTCTAGTCAATTGGTAGTACAGGTCCACAATCCCTTATCTGAAATCCTTGGGGCCAGTTGCATTTTGGAAGTCATAATTTTTCAGATTTTAGAATCCCACCTTATTGGATCTGGGACCCCCCCCCCCCCCCAGGGACACCAAAAAACACATATGCTCAAGTCCCTTATATAACCTGTTTTAGAGCAGGTGGACTTTAAAACCCTGTGGAGCACCAGACCTAGGCACATCCTCCTGTATACTTTAAATCATCTCTAATACCTAATACAATGTAAGTGCTATGTAAATAGTTGTTATACTGTATTGTTTAGGGACTAATGATAAAAAATTATTTCCAACAAAAACATTCAATAAAACATAAACATGTACAGCTTCAAACAAACCAAATCAAACACATGGTAAATGACTTATTGGAATAAATGTAGAACGTCACTGTCACTATAAAACTTCAGTAACTTGTCTTTCCGTTTCTTTAAATCATATACAGTGGTAGTTCCGACACCATATTCTTCAGTAAGATGCCGCACAGACGCACCACAATCAAGCTTCTGCAATAATTCCACTTTCTGCGTTATTGATAATGATAGATGCTTCCTTCCCTTTTTCTCATTGTTACCCACAGGGGTATCTGCAGCTCCCTTTGACATTTTCACAGTGAAATTAAACACAAAGTCAACAGTGAACACAAAATACCAGCGAACAGCAAATGCACATGTAACCAGTACGAGTGCTGAGCCACAACTAACGTCTGGCAGCCTCTGCAAGTGCCGCCACGTCACTCCTGAGTGACGTCAGCTGTTGGCGAAAAAAAATTTGGTTTTTGGAGCTCTTTGGATTTCAGAATTTCGGATAAGGGATTGTGGACCTGTACTTAATTTTGTTCTGTATTTCTATTAAATATATAATTTGTTACTCAGTTAAATGGTAGTTTGTCTTATTTAATATTTTTTAACTATTTCCATCAAACTTTGATCAATTGGGGCAGCTGCTTAATTGGACCAAAATGCTCTGGTCCCGTTTTGTCCCAGTTAAACTGGAATCCACTGTACTTCATTTCTGCATAATTTCTAACATCATTTGAAGATGTTTCTTTCCATTGTGTTTAATCTTGGGCTCTTAAGACAAACTTCAATTGACCAGACAAATTCCAAATAAATCTATTCCACCTACATTCTTAATAGCTGTGAAGTTACCCAGATTCCTTTAGGTAGTGTTCTTTCTAAGCTGTGCGGGTGTGCAGCCCTGCAGTAACTGAAATACTCCCACACACGTAGACTTTGTTGCTGTGCAGCAACAAAAAGTTTACAAAACATGAATGATTTTCTTTGTACTGTATTTCATTAGTTCCTTCAATTAATAAGTAAAACCAAAAGTACTTGTTTTTTAATTATTATTCTAAATATTCATAGCATGTATATTACAGAAAAATACATACAGTTTTCAAGCTAAGAGCAATGGTTGGTTCACGTAGCTGTAAAAAAATTAAAGTGAACGTTGTCTCAAATTTTTGTAATCAATAAGGCAAAAAGGAAATAAAGTATCTACACTGATGTGACCATTAAATTGACCTTATTACTTACATCCTTCATATACATACACATGAGGATTGAAAATGTTTACATTACATCTCTGTCTAAATGTGCAATGTGCAATTTATAATAAATAGTATGTACTACAGGACAGTCAATATAATATAGAAATACAATTGTGTCAGCATGAACTAATCAGTCTTACGGCCTGGTGTAAGAAGCTGGCCCAGAGCCTGTTGGTCCTGGCTTTTATGCTGTGGTACCACTTCCTGGAGGGTAGCAGCCACAACAGTTTGTGGATGGTGTTATGGGTCCACAATGATCCTTCAGGCCCTTTTTACACACTTCTTGTAAATGTCCTGAATATGGGAAGTTCACATCTACAGATGCGCTGGGCTGTCTGCACCACTCTCCGCAGAGTCCTGCGATTAAGGGAGGTACAGTTCCTGTACTAGGCAGTTATGCAGCCAGTCAGGATGCGCTCAATTGTGCCCCTATAGAAAGTTCCTGGGATTTATGGGCCCATACCAAACTTCTTCAACTGTTGAGGTGAAGGAGACACTGTTGTGTTAATAGCCGGTATGTTAAGACTACTTGAGATCCTCAGTGATGTTTTTGCGAAGTACTTAAAGCTATTCACCCTCTCAAACCCAGATCCATTGTTGTCAATAGGGACTAGCCTGTCTCCATTGCTCCCTTGGTCCACACCCAGCTCCTTTGTTTCTGTGACATTGAGGGAGAGGTTGCTGCTGTGATACCACTGTGTCAAGGTGATGACTGCTTCTCTGTAGGCTGCCTCAGTATTATTTGAGGTTAGGTCAATCAATGTAGTATTGTCAGCAAATTTAATTAGCAGATTGGAGCTGTGGGTGGTGACACTGTCTTGGGTATACAGAGAATAAAGGATTCCTGGTGGTGTGAAATTCCCAAAAACAGGAGAAAATCTGCAGATGCTGGAAACTGAGCAACACACACAAAATTCTGGAGGAACTCAGCAGGCCAGGCAGCGTCTGTGGAAAAAAGTTCAGTTGACATTTCAACCCAGTACGTCAACTGTATTTTTTTTACATAGATGCTGGCTGGCCTGCTGGGTTCCTCCAACATTTTGTATGAAATTCCCAGTATAGCTCACCTGCATCTGTGGATATCAGACTGATTTTAGTAATTATAACAGCGTGGCAAATCCGGTTATCTGAAGGGAACAAATAAAAAAATAAGTAAAGCAAAAAGTGTTTTGGATTACAGTGGTGTACTCATTCATGGTGTACATAAAGATTGAATGTGATGTGGGATGAGTGAAATAATGGTTTAAAGTGCAGCTCCAGAGAACAATGTAGATAATAACTTAATGCTTGCCACCCAAGAATAGAGAATGAGTTGGTAAGAAAGAGCTGGCAGCTTACTTCCACCATTCTAGTGAGGCTGTTTAAAAAGTTTCATTGCACTGCAAAGGATTTCTTCCCCTTGAAAAAATGCCACTCATGACCATATCTTCCCACTGAGTGCCTATCAGAAGTAATGGAATAAAATTTGTGACTGGAATAAATGGGGGAAAAAAATAAACTACAAAAAGTGGCAGACAGATAAATGGTCCACAATACATTTAGGGATGTATATGGCTGGAAATAATCATAAGGTCTGAAAGTTATTTTCTAAGGTGATTACTGATATTAGTACATTGTTAAATTTAAGCACAACTATTTAGATTTTATAAGTAATGGTTTTAATAAAGTTATGTTAATGAGAAATGACATTGTAAATAGTCAGTGGTTCAGAATGAGACCGTACCCCAATGTGAATGATTTGGAAAAGAGACAGTTATTGTATCTTAGGAGTATCTGTAGTAGAAAATAAATTGATGGATGAATTCTTGTCATAGATCTGTCCCAGATGCTACAATTCTTTCTTCTCAACTTGTGTTTAAAAGCTGGACTTAAACTTTTTGATCTATTCCTGGCACATCTGCTGCCCATGTTCCATTGTTGAAAACAAAAGATTAAAATCAAAATCCCAACTCTTTGTTCCTCTCCAATGGCTGCAAGCTCTATTTTGTTTTTGGATTTAGGTCAGCTTATTCTTCTGTCCAAAAGTTTTGAAGTGGAAGGTTTTACTTTTTATCCATTTCCTGCATATGACTCACATATGAGAATATTGTGTTTGACCTGACCTGTGCCTAACATATATTAGTTAAGCAGCTATCAGAGTGTTATGATCCAGCAACAATGAATATATGATTGAGACAGGTTTTTTATAACAAATAAAACATTTATTAAACACTGTTTTAAAAAAAAACCCAAAAGTAAACAAACAACTAACTTAACCGGAAGTCGGCTGCTATGCGGCAGCTTGAACAGTTCTTAAAGCGCTAATGCAAAAACAGTTCTTAGAAGTAGTAATGCGAAAGTCCAAATGTTTACACAGTCACTTGGGAGAGTCTTTCCTTGAGATAATTTAAGTTCTCCTTAGTGGCGTTACTGCTGATCCCAGTCGAAGTATGCTTTGATCAAAGGATTTACAATGAAGAAGATAAAATGGCTTAAAGGCACTGACCTTTCCTTGGCGAAACTCTGTATCCAATTCTTTCTGCCCCTTTTAGCAGGAGTTATCTCGGCTTGCAGGTACTAATACCGGTTTCACCGTCAACACCAACTTTCCCGATCCTTTGCCATTTCCGAACTTCGTTGAATCTTCACTCTCCACTGCAGAACTGGTAATATTGTAGCAAAAATGCCGGCTATAACCCTTGACTTAAGACAGAAAGTAAAACTCCACTTTTAAACGAAACTGCGTCATAACATCGAAATATGTAACAACATGCAGTCAGTGGTGAATTCAGCCACAAACTGCCGTACCTAACAGGGAAGGGTTCTCCTTTTATACCCTGTTGGAAAAAACTATCACATGATCTCACTGGCGGGAAATGACATCACTCCACCATCACAAGACCATTACCTCATGTCCAGCATAGCCTCAATTACATCATGGTCACGTGACAAGTACAAGATACCCACGGGTACATAACAAGAGCAACACTTATTTTTTTTCAGCCACACAGTATAAATCAATCTGCATACCTCACAACTGTAGTCGCACCCAGAACTGATCAGCTTGCAAGTAGCAAATGGATCCTAAACAGTTTGAACTGTCTAAGGCCAATGAAATGCTTTAAATGTTTATTATCTGAGACAATTCCAATATTTAAACAAATAAAAAAAAATAATAGAACTATTTATTTCATTTAAACAGTTAAGTGATCAAATATTAAAAGCATTACAGATCCAGAACAGAAAATCTTTTTTGTCAGTTGACTATGTGAAGATGAGGAGTCCAATACAAACTGCACCTTTGCTCTTGACTCGGAATTACTGAGAACCTCTGCAGGACTCTAGGCTTAGCCCAGTAGCAGAGCAGGAAGCTGGATATGACCTCAAACATGTTCCTGATTTCTACCAATTGCTGTTAGTTAGTGGTTCTTCCCAGGACCAATGCCTACAGATGCCAAACTGTATTGATCTCTGCTGTTCCTTTAGGTAAATACGTGGAGAGGGGGTGCTTGCTCTCCTTGCAAATCTAGACAGCGAGGATACAATATCCCTGGTCAACCCTGCCCGATGGAAATCTCGTCATCATCATCTTTCCTATACATATACTTGTACCACAACTTCAAAAAAACTGAAATCACAGCCTCAATAATTTCCCAAAAAAAGCCATTAATTTGTCATGTTATTAGAAATATGCATTATAAACTTTGATGAGAGAGGATCACTTATTTATTGTAGCATAGAAAGAAGACTTTCAGCCCGAAAAAGGCAATCCTATCAGTATAATTTCCTGCCCAATATTCCCACCACACACTATAATCAACTCTCACTGATATGCCCAATAACTCCCATTTGGTCCTCCCACCACCCACCGAAACTAAGTTTGTAGTAGCCAATGAACATAACCATCTGAGCTACTGTCTCTCGTACTCTAAGGCAGCAACAGCACCTTTATGGCTACATAGATCAAAACAGTTTATAAATATCTCTAATAATCAAAGATAATTAAAATTAAGTAATTTTGAAGCAAAACATTAATGTTAAAAAAGGGAAACAACTATTTTCAACACATGAATGCACAATTAATCAATTACAATTATGCACATAAAGAGATACAAAGAGAGGTAAACTAAAAAAAATATAAGCCCCTTGGCATGTGACATTTCAGAGCTTCCTTAGACTGTATGTGATCTGTATGACTCACTCCATTTTGGATCCCTAGATGAGCCATAAGACAGCCCAGGTGATTTCTAAGCTGGAGGAATGGGGGGCAGACTACTGCACCAAGTGCATCAGCCTTGAGAGCACCTCACACTTGATAATCAGGTTATCAAGGGAGTATTCTCCCCACAGTCTCAACTTTACCTCCCCAATTCACTCCAGCCAATTCTTGTTGCATGACTCGGCCCTTCCAAGCCAGATTCCCAGCACCTTCAGGTAATCAGGCCTGATGGTGAAGGGGTCACTAGTTACACTGCTGAGTGATGGCTCCATAAATACACAACTAACCAGAAAGCTAAGTGACAAAACAAATCTGCCCTGAGCTTTGGCAGGGATACACATTTAACAATGCGCTAACAGAAGGAAAATTCACCTACTTAAGAGATTCTGCAGATGCTG
Organism: Hypanus sabinus; assembly: GCF_030144855.1. NCBI lineage: Eukaryota > Metazoa > Chordata > Chondrichthyes > Myliobatiformes > Dasyatidae > Hypanus > Hypanus sabinus. Next base: position 38,895,748 of record NC_082719.1, on the reverse strand, counting down.
TAAATCTAAAGCAACACAAACAAAATACTGCAGGAACTGAGCAGATCAGACAGTATCTATGGAGAAGGGACAAACAGTCGATGTATTGGGCTGAGACCCTTCATCATCAACTGTCCTTCCCTCTGTAGTTTCACTGGGACAGAATCTGAATTGGTCCATCTCCGACACTTCTCCCCCCCCTTTCTCACTTTCTCTTTACCACACTCAATGATCCAGAATCAGCTTCTTCCCTTCCATCATCAGATTTCTGAACAGTCCATGAACCCATAAACAGTTCCTCATTTTGGACAATTTATTTATATTTCAACTTATTGTAATTTAATGTCTTACCCTGCCACAAAACATTGAGTTTCATGTCATATAAGGTAATGTCAATAAACCTTATACTGAATCTGATTCGGAGGTGCAATGAAAAACTGACTTGCAGCGGCATCACAGGCAGATGGCAGCTATAGGCACCATTTGCAAGTAAAACATAAATTAATCATAAATTACGCACATTTTTTTCAAGAAAACATAATTGGAACAAAACCTGTAAAGTCCATTTTATTGCAAGGTGGTCATAGTGTTGTTAAACTGTAGTGATTAGGGTTTTGCAGGCTGGTTGAATGGAAGTAGCTGTTGTTGAACTTGGAAGTGTGGAACTTCAGACTGCTATACATCCTGCTCAATGGTAGCTGCAAAAAAAATGGTGTCGCCTTGATGGTGAGGATCTTTGATGATAGACACTGTCTTCTTGAAGCAGCATCTACTGTAATAATACAAATGGTGGTGATGTGCCCAAAATGTATTGGGCAGAGTACTCCACCCTCTGCTGCATATTACATTTCTGCACATTCGACTTGTTGTACCAAATCATGACGCAACCAAAGTGAAAAGTGAAAAATGCAGAAATTCTTCCCCACAGTAAATTTGAGATGCAATTTCAATGAAAAACAAGAAGCTCCATGGACTGCTCCATCTCTGCTGTTAAAATGCTGCAGAATTCGATAACTGATGAGGCAAACTAACCACCTGTCCTCAACAGGATCAGGATAATGGGCAAGCAATTCTATACATAAGACATTGATTCATTGATTATCTTCGCTATTTCTTATTTAAGAAACTCTATTGTTAAATTTGATGAGACATCTAATGTCTGAGTATCAAAATTCAGGATATTGTCTCTGGGTCATCTGAGCATCCCACGCACAAGTCCATGGGCGTAAACAGACTGAGTCGGTGGTGTCGAACAAATCAGGTGTGGATAGGTATACTGTGAAACTCTGTCGCAATGTACGCTGGCAATGTTGGAACCCAAGTGCAGAGGAAAGACAGACTCCAATGTGAAGGCGGCAACCAGAGTTTATTCACTAGAAATTGCAGAAGAACATCAGTGCATCAGTGGCTTGGCCTCTAAGTGATTAACAACTCCTGTTAAACAACAATGAACTGATTCAGGTGCTCTAAAAATCCTCAGAGCCAAAACTCTCTAGTTCTTCTCATAGGCCTGAAGAGTTCATTTCAAAACACTACTCCCCCACCCAACCCCACCACCAATGGCTGGTACCTGACGGCACTGGGAGACCTGGAGCTTTTGGAACCTTGAGACAGGGAAAACATTGAATAAACCTTTGAGACCTGGAAAACCATAGGAGTCCAGGAGGTGCCATGGAACACCTTGAGAATCGTGGATACTTAGACCTGGAAAAGCCTTGAGAACCAGAAAAAGCAATGAACACAGATTAGCGAAGCTCAAAACATGGACTTCAGAAACTCAGAACATTGATAACAAAAGTTGAAAACATGAACTTGCAATGTGCACTTGAGAAACCCAGAATGTAGACTGGAGACACTTGGAGCATAGACTTGGAACATGGACTTGAGAATAGATGACACTATCACCTAAAGCTGACTGATGTCAAGATGCCACTGTTCAACCTCCGCTGGGTACATTACTCTGCAGGGTTCCTCTATCGTGACGTGCACTGGCAACGTCAGAACCCAAGTGCAGAGTAAAGATGTAAAGACGACAAACAAAGTTTATTCATAAGAATTCCAACAGAACATCAGTGGCTCAGCCAAACAACACAGCATCACATAACATTCTCAAAACTAAGGCCCCACAATTAGTGCTAATCTGACACCTGCTTAATTAATACAAGAAACACAGAATCCCCAAACCTATCAAAATAAACTTAACAAGTTTGAAAAAGAAAGCAACAGAAGATTGGATTATGAGGAGCATTTCACAAGGAAATTTAAATGATTAGCATCTCCCATTAAACAGCAATTAACTAGTCCACGTGCTCTAAAAACCTTAGGGCTCAATGCTCTCTGGCTCCCCACACAGGCCCGAAGAGCTCATTACAAACTCAGGCTCACAGATGAGGCTTGCAGATGACAGTGGCCCTCAAACTGAATTAATCCTTCACAGTACAGTTAAGGCTGCTTCAGTATAATTTGAAAGGTCCACCCTGAACAGGTCCCATACTAAGACATCTGCCTTTGAGAACCAACTTCAGTTAGATGCTTTTTAATTTAGAACTATTGCGTTTGTCTCTTGGATCACCTATCTTCATCTCTCATAATCCTTAATCTCAGTCTTGACTTCTCCCAACCAATTTTCACTTTCATCCGCTCATCCAGACCTGATTCTGAACAACCCAGTGATCATAAGCCTGACACCACACCCCCTGGTAAGCCATCACAATCTCACCTCCCCTGCACAATGATGCCCAAATTTTCTCCACTGAAGGCCTTCCTCCATCATGGATTTCCCTATTATACAGGGCCGTGATTCTACTTGTTCACTTCACTAGTCCTGCAATGGAGGAACTAGCAGAGGAAAGCCACATGCAACATGTAAAACCATTTCCCTTGCAGGCGGAGCTTTGATCTCAAGGGCATTAGGTTTTTTGTTGTGCACGTTCCTCACACAAAGCAGGTACTGACCAGCTTCATAGGTCTTTCCCAAAGCCAATGCACCTAACCTCTCCCATGAATTAAATTACAAATCCTATTATCTAACCAGATCTTTGAAAGCATTTATACAAATGCCAGAATATTAAAGTGAGATGGAAGATGATTGAAGTTTGCAAAGATGACTGGGAGAAAAAATATTGGGTCTCCTCTTTCCAGGGCTTGCATTAATTCCTTCTTGAGGGACCTATCTCTGCCAAGATTCATAGACTCTTTCCTTGTCAGCAATTGCTCCACAACTCCTTGCAGCCTGGAGTGGGAAAGAAGCAGACAAACATCATTTAGTTCAAAGAATAAATTTGCCATGATCTATTGTTGCCGCAAATAGTCACATAATTAACTCAGTCCCTGCCCCTTTTCTGTGAGAACCATCACCAGGCACAGGGTCAGGAAGATTCAAACCCATGTGTTTAAAATCCTTTTAAGTCTTTGCCAAATAGCCAGACAAGTGTGACAAGTAGTTTTTTTTTTATTTTACTCCATAGTTTACCAATTTTATTCAATTGTATTGATGCATAATTTTAATTTCATTTGAAAACTTCTGCTTGCATTCAAGATCTACGGTATTTGTCAGCTTTTGGAATGGTTTAACAGAAGTGGCCAGTTGAGAGAAAGAACTGCAAGGCAGCTTGTTTTTCTGTTGCTCATGATCAGCTTTGCTATGACAAGTACAGAGATTGTCTGGAGACTGTTCCAGTGAAGATGCAGGAGCACTTCAAATAATTTTGACAAAACATTGCTGCTTGTATCATTTAATTCTGATTGTTCATATGCAGAGATTTATCCCAATATTTTTTGAGGCAGATTGGAAAATAAAGCCGCAGCTGAGGGATCTTCTAGCTCATTAAAACTCAGTCACAGTTTGTCAACATTATTTTTAGCAAAAGATAAAAGTTAGCAGTAATTGAAAATAAGATTACAATAATGTACATTGGTGAAGAATGAGTACAGCCCTGTATCCTGTTCTCCAATGTGTTGTATTGGCTAGAGTTCAACAGGTTGTAATCAACGTTCCTCCTAATATTTTTAACAGCAGTGCAGACCAGCCATTGCTCTGAGCAAGAACTTTGTACGTGGTCTGAAAACTTGTTTTTGTAATATGCATACTATGAATATTTAGAATGAAAATTAAAAAGTCACAGAATTTTGATTTTATTTATTAATTGAGAGGTATAATGAAACGCAGTACAACAAAGAAAATTTTTCGTGTTTCGTAAACTTTTTCTAGCTGTGTGTGCGGTACATTTCAGTTACTGTGTGGCCATACACTCATGCAGCTCAGAGGGAACAGCGGTTGTCATGATGGTGAAGTTCTGCATGAAATGAATGATATGCATGTCAACGCAGCTAACTGAGTTACTGTCAGTAATTTTCTTCTTGTCAGCAATTGTTCTGCACCACTCCCCAATATGATATCCAGAAATCAGTAAATTGCTGAAAACTTCATGTATTTATTAATGATGCTTACAGTGAACCAATTTGTATGTCTTACATCTATTGGTATGAATTGGAAGTGGGCTAGTAATAATTACAAAAACCTAGCAGATATTATGGTCATAAAAATATGCTAGGTTGATTGTAATTTACATAAATGGTTACCTTAGAGCCATGTCCTCTTGTACTGAGCAGTGGTACCCTGGGGAAGAGGCGCTGGTTGTCCACTTTGTCTATTCCTCTTAATACCTTGTACACCTCTATCATGTCTCCTCTCATCCTTCTTCTCTCCAAAGAGTAAAGCCTCAGCTCCCTTAATCTCTGATCATAATCTATACTCTCTAAACCAGGCAGCAACCTGGTAAATCTCCTCTGTACCCTTTCCAATGCTTCCCCATCCTTCCTCTACTGCGGCAACCAGAACTGGACACAGTACTCCAAGTGTGACCTAACTAGAGTTTTATAGAGCTGCATCATTACACTGCATCTTTTAAACTCTATCCCTCGACTTATGAAAGCTAACAACCTATAAGCTTTCTTAACTACCCTATCTACCTGTGGGGCAACTTTCAGGGAACTGTGGACATGTACCCCCAGATCCCTCTGCTCCTCCACACTACCAAGTATCCTGCCATTTACTTTGTACTCTGCCTTGGAGTTTGTCCTTCCAAAGTGTACCACCTCACACTTCTCCGGGTTGAACTCCATCTGCCAATTCTCAGCCCACTTCTGCATCCTATCACTGTCTCTCTGCAAACATCAACAATCCTGTACACTATCTACAACACCACCAACCTTTGTGTCGTCTGCAAACTTGCCAACCCACCCTTCTACCCCCACATCCAGGTCATTAATAAAAATCACAAGAAGTAGTGGTCCCAGAACAGATCCTTGTGGGGCAGTCACAACCATCCAATCTGAAAGTACTTCCTCCATCACGACCCTCTGCCTTTTGCAGGCAAGCCAATTCTGAATCCACCTGGGCAAACTTCCCTGGATCCCATGCCTTCTAACTTTCTGAATAAGCTTACCATTTGGAACCTTGTCAAATGCCTTACTAACATCCATGTAGATCACATCCACTGCACTACACTCATCTATATGCCTGGTCACCTCCTCAAAGAACTCTATCAGGCTTGTTAGGCACAATCTGCCCTTCACAAAGCCATGCTGACTGTCCTTGATCAGACCATGGTTCTCAAAATGCCCATAGATCCTATCTCTAAGAATCTTTTCCAACATCTTTCCCACCACAGACGTCAGGCTCACTGGTCTAAAATTACCCGGACTATCCCAACTACCTTTTTTGAACAAGGGGACAACACTCGCCTCTCTCCAATCCTCCAGTACCATTCCTGTGGACAATGATGACATAAAGATCCTAGCCAGAGGCTCAGCAATCTCTTCCCTTGCCTCGTGAAGCAGCCTGGGGAATATTCCGTCAGGCCCCGGGGACTTATCTGTCCTAATGTACTTTAACAACTCCAACACCTCCTCTCCCTTAATATCAACATGCTCCAGAACATCAACCTCACTCATATTGTCCTCACCATCATCAAGTTCCCTCTCAGTGGTGAATACCGAAGAGAAGTATTCATTGAGGACTTCGCTCACTTCCACAGCCTCCAGGCACATCTTCCCACTTTTTATCTCTAATCGGTCCTACCTTCACTCCTGTCATCCTTTTGTTCTTCATATAATTGAAAAATGCCTTGGGGTTTTCCTTTATCCTACTCACCAAGGCCTTCTCATGCCCCCTTCTTGCTCTTCTCAGCCCCTTCTTAAGCTTCTTTCTTGCTACCCTATATTCCTCAATAGACCCATCTGATCCTTGCTTCCTAAACCTCATGTATGCTGCCTTCTTCCACCTGACTAGATTTTCCACTTCACTTATCACCCATGGTTCCTTCACCCTACCATTCTTTATCTTCCACACTGGGACAAATTTATCCCTAAAATCCTGCAAGAGATCCTTAAACATCAACCATATGTCCATAGTACATTGTCCTGCAAAAACATCATCCCATTGCAGAGCATTTAAATGTTAATTAAGAATTAAGGTTTCTTTTTCTTTTGAATTGATTCTGTGAGCTTCTGATTACATAGAAATATAGAAACAGAGAAAACCTACAGCACAATATAGGCCCTTTGACCCACAAAGTTGTGCCAAACATGTCCTTGATTGTAAGGACATGCCATTTAGATGACATTACATTGCTGGATCCAGAGATCCCTTCAAATTGATGCCTTGCATGATCGAAAGTCTACACAAAAAAGCATTTTGAGTCCTTGTGGAAGATTTTCTACAAGAGCATATGGAAACATGGTTATTTAATTTTTTTACTTCAAAATGTCGGAGGAACAACACCTAATATTCCATCTGGGTAGCCTCCAACTTGATTTCCTGAACTTCCAGTAATGCCCCCCCCCCCAACCTCTCCTTCACTGGCCCCGATCCCCTTTTCCCTCTCTCATCTTGTCTTCTTGTCTGCCCATCACCTCCCACTGGTGCCCCTCCCCACTTTTCTTTTCTCCATGGCCTTCTATTCTCTCCTGTTGACCTCTGCCTTCTCCAGCCCTGTATCTCTTTCACCAATCAACTTCCCAGCTCTTTACTTCATCCCTCCCCCTCCCAGTTTCACCTTTCACCTTGTGATTCTTCCTCCCCCCCACCTTTTAAATCTACTCTTCATCTTTTTTTCTCCAGTCCTGCTGAAGGGTCCCCACCCAAAACATTGACTGTGCTTTTTTTCCTTTGATGTTGCCTGACCTGCTGAGTTCCTCCAGCATTTAGTGTGTGTTGCTCAGATTTCCAGCATCTGCTGATTTTCTTTTGTCTGTGAAGTACATTGTTTATCAAAGTTTATATGCAGCTAACAACCCTGAGGTCCTTCTTCCCCACAGACAGCCACAAAACAAAGAAGCACCTCGGAACCCGTTCAAAAAATAACATATCAGTACCCACTCCCTCCACACAGGGAAAAAACAAATAGCACAAGCAGCAACAAAAAAAAAGCAAAAACACAGAATATAAAAACACAAAATCAAAAGGCATATTCAGTGCTTGTTATCTGCAAGCTGCCCAGATTCAAAATCACCCAAGCTAGCAACAAAAGTAGGAGAAACCAGAAAATCTAGAAATACATCAAATGTGAATTAGAGTCTACAATACACAAACTACATTGATTAAACCTTGCTCCGCACCATTCTCCAACAGCATCGAGGGAGAGGGTTCATTCGAATGCAAACACCTTCCCTCAGGAGTGGCGTGCAAGGGAAGGAGAGAGAGAGAGAGAGACACTGTCACACGCAGATACCTTCCTCCAACAGCAGTGAGCAAACGGCTGGTATATGTCACCGATCACACACTTGCCCTCTGCACCAGCCTTGACGATTTCAAGCTCCCTCAGTGAGATTGGCGAGAAACGGAGTCGATCAATGGCTCGTGTCCTGTCTCCCAGCTTCTTCCCTCCATGCATGCTTTGCTTGCAGCCTTTTGGAACACTCTCAGAGAGAGCAAAGCTCCCAATTTATCCAAAGACACACCATCAGAGTGTAGATAGCAGGCTCCAACAGTGGCAGAGTGACAAAGGAAATAAAAATAAGATGTAAAAGAAGTGAAAGGATTTGCGTTGTGACCTGTCAAGTCAAGTCAAGTCAAGTCAAGTCACTTTTATTGTCATTTCGACCATAACTGCCGGTACAGTACATAGTAAGAATGAGACAACGTTTTTCAGGACCATGGTGTTACATGACACAGTACAAAAACCAGACTGAACTACGTAAAAAACAACAACACAGAGAAAGTTACACTAGACTACAGACCTACACAGACTGCATAAAGTGCACAAAAACAGTGCAGGTATTACAATAAATAATAAACAGGACAACAGGGCAAGGCATCAGTCCAGGCTTTGGGTATTGAGGAGTTTGATAGCTTGGGGGAAGAAACTGTTACATAGTCTGGCCATAAGGGCCCGAATGCTTCGGAGCCTTTTTCCAGATGGCAGGAGGGAGAAGAGATTGTATGAGGGGTGCATGGGGTCCTTCATAATGCTGTTTCCTTTGCAGATGCAGCGTGTAGTGTAACTGTCCATGATGGCAGGAAGAGAGACCTCGATGATCTTCTCAGCTGACATCTATATCGGCTGTAGGGTCTTGCGGTCTGAGATGGTGCAATTTCTGAACCAGGCAGTGATGCAGCTGCTCAGGATGCTCTCAATACAACCCCTGTAGAATGTGATGAGGATGGGGGGGGGGTGGGAGATGGACTTTCCTCAGCTTCTGCAGAAAGTAGAGACACTGCTGGGCTTTCTTTGCTATGGAGCTGGTGTTGAAGGACCAGGTGAGATTCTCCGCCAGGTGAACACCGAGAAATTTGGTGCTCTTAACGATCTCTACCGAGGAGCTGTCGATGTTCAGCGGGAGTGGTCGCTCCGTCCGTCTGTCTGTCTCTTGCTCTGTCGCTCATGTGGATATCACCTTTGGTAGCATTATTCGCTTGTGCCATATTAATTAGAATAAATGAAGTTGCAATTTTTAATAATTTGTGTTTTATTAAATGCCATTGAATAAACTTGGCAGCATGAATGGATAATAATACTACCCCCTCTGTCATTGAGTTCCAGACAAATTCTGTGAATAGCAGTTGTTCTGCCCCAAAATTGTCACTTGAGTTGCTTATACTTGGCGCGAGCTCACCACTCCATGACAAACTTGCCTTGCCTGCACTAATAGCCCCGCAAATCTAGACCAATACATTTGGAGCAATGGCCTAGTGTTGCACAATGACAAAGGATTCATTAATAACCAAACAGCTAAGAGGGAAGAGTTTTAGCAAAAACACTTTATATAGACAATGTGAATTAGAAAAGCATGAAGCATTTGTTGACTATTATGGTTATTATTAAGATACAGTGCAGACAAGGCCCTTCTGAACCTTTGAGCCATGCTGCCCCTTCAATTCCTTGACTTAATCCTAGCCTAATCATGGGATAATTTACACTGACCAATTGACCTACCAACCGGTTTGTCTTGGGATTGTGGAAAGAAACCGGAGCGCCTGGAGGAAGCCCACGTGGTCTCAGGGAGAACGTACAAATTCATTACAGGCCTCAATGAGAATTTGAATGGTTGAGCTAACCGCTATGCTACCAGGCGGCCTTGTGATAAACTGGAAACCCATACTAAGAGACATGACAGTAAGTAAACAATATTTAACAAATTAGAGGCTCCATTGCAGAGGATATTCAAAACAGAGAATGGTTCCTTTTAGATACTTAGGGAATTGTGGGAATACGTGGTCAGTAAAAGAAAGAGGTACTGAAATTAAAACTACACCTAAGTTCCAGGATCATAGTGAATGTTGAAGCGAGCATGAGGAATAGAATGGAGTCCTTCTGCTTCTATGCCTTATGTTATTGAGCATGTGAAAATAAAAAAGCCCAGCTCAGCAAGTCTAGGCCAAAATCTCCTCAGCTGGTACAGTCACATTGCCAGCTGTTAAGCTACTATTTGTATTCAAATTTCACTGCATTAAAGCATCTTTCATTCCAAAAAACTACTGCTCAAGTTCTTTCCAGCAGAGAAAAACAATTTTCTACTCCCTACTCACATTTAGAGTAGCTGTTATACATTAAGAAGCACAGCTTTTGAAGTGCCATTTATTTGCATGTTTATATATACAGCTTAGTGAGTTTTATTTTTGTGCTGGAAATGGTTTGGACATAGATATGAGAAGTCTTTTCTGGTATTAGCTGAACTAGTTCAACTTTCATGTGACTTTACCTGCTTCCGACCATTATGAATGACCGATGCACTGGTTTAATTCTGTTCTCATTCTGGAGCTTGGAATTCATTTCCTAGTCCACTCAAAGTTGACCATCTTTCACAGAGAGCCAACAATAATCAGAGAAATGAAGTATCATATGCCAAGGGCAGCCAGATGGAGACTGCCATAAACTCTTATTTATGAGGCTTAATGACCGTTCAGGTACAGCTTTTTTTGGATTAGTCCACACTGCGTTAAATTTAAAGATAATGTCTTGATCATGGCGAGCAAAAAATAATTCTTCTGCCTCTGCCATGCAGTTCATTCTTTATTCATATTTATTTTCTGTGTGTGCTTCTGTAATCAACCTCCAGCCACACAGTCAGAGTAATAATAGCATAGACTTTCCAGTCACGACACCCAGAAGCTTGGAATAGATCAGGGAGTGAGGTACAAAGTTCTATACACAACTTAACTTAAAAAAAATTCAATCTCACCTGCTTCCAGAGAAGAATGAGGGGATGGAAATAATAAAGCAAGATTACAGTCTTTAATGGTCCGCAAGCAATTATAAACATATCTAGATAAGGAGGTGAATGGAAGCATATAGGTCATTCTTTCACATTTAAGTTTCAAGAATTGTTTTATATTTGCACGAGAAATCAAATATTTCACAAAACATTGACAGGTTTGAATTGTGTTTGGAAAGTCAATCATTTAATGGAGACCATTTTGAGGTCCTACAGAAAAGATCGATGAAGTCAAGGAAAAGTACTGCATCTCATCATGAGCTTCACTGAATGTTTCAGCAGCTCTGTTGTGCCCAGTATATGAATTGGATCCAATTTACCAATGTCTGTTTTGCATGACATAGGTCTGGAAGGGAAATTTAGTGGTTCTGTCACTGTTCCTAATCAAAGTAGTATTGCATATAAACCATCAACCTGTTCATAACATGAAATTAGATTACTCCTTCCAGGAAGAATAAACTGTCATACAATTTGCTTGGGCTGATAATCCACCTCATTTCTATAGCATAATTTCTATATTATCACTGCAAATAAGCTATTTTTGCTCCCTATTATATCATTTCTTAACCTGTTTCCAGTTTGTGTTATTTGCCTTGATTTTAGCAACCCCCATCACCAATTATCCCTTTATTAAATAACTTTTAAAAATACATATCTACTTATTCTGTTATTAATACAATAATTTTTTCCTTAAAAATCTTGACTGGGTTTCATGACATACTTGGTCAGTATCAAATGTATTTTAGCTATCCTTAATTAGTTTGTATAAATGTTTCCCCAGAATTACGATTAATTTGACAATTTATTGATCATCATAACTGGCTTCATTAGCTAATAATTATTAAGCTAATTTATTTGACCCCTTCTGAGCCAGCAGTTTCATTGAAAAATGTGTCAGTTTTCTGCTCAATTTCCTTACCCAAAGAGTTAGAAATATCTTTTGCAATTACTGCCTGAGTTCTCTTACTATACAAGAGAATGTGTCAGAATATACCTGTCCCTTCTTTATCAATCTTTCCTCCTATACTTTCAAAGTCTAGCTGAATTTTCATTTTGCATTATTTGCCCTAGGTATGTCTAATATTGAAGTCTTTTTTTAATAAAAATTGTTCTGCTTATTTAAAGGAATACTACACTGATATTTTTCTTGAAGTAATATATCTATATTTATGGTCGAAACCTGTTTGAGTGGAAGAAATAGAAGCAAGAGTGGGCTACAGTATATGGCTCCTTGAGCCCACTATAACACTTAATATTATGACTGATCCTGTATCTCATTCATTTTACCAGCTGCTTGTCATATTCTGCAATTCCCTATGTATTCAAATATCTAACAACCTCAACTTGAACATATTCAGCAAATGAGCACACCAACCCATTGTTATAGCAAATTCCAAAGATTTGCAAACAAGGGTTAACTTACTTGTTGGCTGAAAGCCACTTCCACCATACGGGTTACTGATTGGCCTGTTCGAAAGATGCATCAGCTCACTCCCATTGGCTGGCTTTCACTAGGGGCTCCCCTTCAGACTGGGTTGTGAAGTGGGCTGAAGAATGACAAGAAAGTCTGCTGTAGAAAACAGGGCCTGAATAAACACTTAGATAAGTAGCTGTTTTTGTTGAATGTTCAGAGTTGTAATTGTATGACTTAAGTTCCCTTAGATTAGTGGTCACCATCCCATTGATCGCGATCGACGGGTCAATCTTTGAGACTTTCCCAGTAGGCCCCGAAAAAACATGAAAAATAAATAAACAAATACTGTTGAGAGATTGTTTCTGGGTTGCGGGATTTTAGTTCCGTTCTTTCTGCCCAGTGTGCATGCGTGTAGCTCCCCCGAACTACACAGTGTACTTCAGTGGTCCTCAGCCACCCGGCCGTGAGGAAACGATATGTGTCATCTGCACCTTTCCTTATTCCCTGTATGAAAAAGGATAGTGACCCCTGGTGTTCTACATTATTTCTACTTCTGGGTTGCAGCGTTTTATTTCCGGTCTTTTCTGCCCTGGTGTGCATGCGTGTAACTAATCAATTTGGGGTCGATCTTGCCTTTCACTAAGGCCGAGGTAGGGGATCTTGGGCTTAAAAAGGTTGGTGACCACTACCTTAGATAAATACTTGTTTGATTTTGTTGAATGGCCAAGTGCTTCACTGTTTGGTTGTAAGTAAATAGTTAACAAGCTTACTTGCAATCAATGTCTCCTGTTGCACTTAATGAATCTACAATCTGCTTCTGTAAAGTATTTGGCATAGTTGGCAGGATTTGGTGAGTGTAACATGAGTTTACAATGTTCAGGAGTAATAACAAGCAAGGGGAACACCGTATAAGGAGTACAGAGTCCCAGGGTGGAGCAACACCACTGTTGGGTTCAACAATCTTGCCAATCTACTGGTAGACCACGGAACCTCAGTTAAATGGTCAAATAGGATGGACTTCCACGGAATGTAGTTCTAAAACCACATTGTGTTTGTATTAAATGAGGTAGGGTAAGGTCTGAGTCTTGATGCTATGGGAAATGATCCCAACATATGGATGGGGATGGGGATATCTGACTGGATGGTGAGGATCAGGAAGAGAGAACAAAACAAAGTGCTATTGTTCTGCCTCAAAATGATTACCCTTTCCCTTATGCACCTGAGTCAGTTCAGGCCAGACAGTGACCACACAGTCTCATACCCAACATGAGGTTTCTGGCCAATGGCTTCATTAACCATTCATGGGACAGGATGAGGATGTGGGTGGAGTAGTATAATGATCCCCTCCAAGATGCAATAGGACAGGGAGTTCTCCACCAAGGAACTGGCTGGACTGGTGGATAGGTACAGGCAGAGGCTGAGAGAACCTCTGGCCAAATGGTTGTTCAGGATATGGGGTGAATGTGGTACTGGAGCTTTTGTCCCCGTGTGCTGCCGATAAAGCCCTGAAGATGCCACTCATTCCCCATGAGGGTAATAATTCCTTTTAGGCTTGGGTGGCAGCGGTGGTCAAGGTCAGATACCGTTGCCTCCTTGAGTGGAATTTAATTACAGATTTATACACTGATAGTAAGATCCCACCAGAGGCTTCTGAACTAGACCCTGCCGTGGTACGGTGTTTGGTTACAACAACAGCTCCCCGTTTGAAAGTGATGCTGCTCCTTTTAATTGGGGTTGGTGGTGTACATGCAGTGATCCAGTTGCTGGAAGGGTTGGAATATGAGGCAGAAGCTATGCAAACTGTGTTCAGAAGTTGGCTGAGCAGATGGAAAGTGGGAATCCCATGTGACTCATAAGGAGGCATTGTTAGCATCGCCTGTGGCAGGGATAGCGAAGTAGCAAGTCAACGGGATTCCCACTCCCACCCTTTATGTGATGTAGAGGGAACGCTGCGAGAAGTCAGACAAAGGAACTGAGAAGGGAATATGATTACCGTCTAACCCCTCCCGGGGTAAGGGTTCATTTTATCCCTTGGCAGATTCCTCATCTCAGGATCAGAGTTCCCTATATTCCTTGCCTTAGGCCCTACAAAAGGCACTACAGGACTCCAGCAGCAACAGGGGTGGCATCCTCCAAGTCCATTCACGAAGGGATGGGGTCAGGGTTGCTGGCTGATTTGTCAGCCAGGGACCTGAGGCCTTAAGTACCCATTGTGGTGCACTGGAGGAAAGGGAATGTAGAGTGTTGGATGGCACTGGTGGACACTGGTGCCGAGCATGCCCTCATTTCATGGGCACAATTGGAGCATAGTTGTTAGCCTGGTGCTATTACAGCTCGGTATGTTCTGGAGTTTGGAATTCAATTCCCCTGGAATGTGTGGCTTTTCCCTGGATGCTCCAGATTCTTCCCACAATCCGACATACCTGGTAGGTCAATTGGTCATTGAAAATTGTCCCACGATTAGGTTAGAGTTAATTGGGTTTGTCGGGGGTTGCTGGGGCAGCTTCGTACATAGGGCTGGAAGGGCCTGCTCCTTGGTGCATTGCTAAATAAAATTAAATAAAAGTTCCAGGTAATCTGGCAGGATCATAGAGAGTTTAGCAGCTTCCCTACTTCTTACCCTGCAAGTGAGAGGCAGGACCCATGACTGTCTTGGTGGTGCCCTCTCCTGAGTGCATTCTTGGTATGAAGGTGCTGAGGGGTAGATCTGTGCAAACAAGTAACCTTTTTTTCGAGGCCCAGACGAAGGTACTGGTGAGATTGGTCAAGTGGGAGCCTTTGGTGATTCTGCTCCCCTGTTTGGTGGTCAACACCAAACAGTACTGGATTCCAGGAGGCACCAAACAGATTGAGAAGACTACAGACACCCTGCTGTTGGAGGGAGTCATTCACTGCCATCTCCACCTATAAAAATCTGATTGGCCAGTACAGAGACAGGATGAGACATGCCGCATGACGGTCAACTACCAATAGTTGAACAAACATGCACCGCCCCTCACAGCAGTTGTCCCGGATGCAGTGACCATTATTGAAGACATAAGATAATAGGGAGGGAAAGCTTTGACATGCAGTAGTGGAGCTGGCCCATTCCCTGGAGTCCAGAATCACAGGACCAGTTTGTCTTCACATGGGAGGGTCAGCAGTACATGTTTGTTTACCACTTCCCCCTGGGGTATGTACGTAGTCCCACATTGTGCCACAGCATGGTAGCTCAGGACTTACAGGGAATGCAGCCAGACCCTAGCATCTCTGTATCCCACTATATAGATGATGCCCTGTTACAGGGGCTCTTGCTGGATGTAATGAGGCAGGCTCTGGATGAAGTTGTTACCTTCCTGAGGGAGTGGAGTTAGTTTATCAACCTCGATAAGATACAGGGCCTCATTCAGAATGTTCTATTCCTGGGCATACAGTGGCATTCTGGACAGTTGGAGACACCTGTCAAGGCCAAATGTGAGATTTTGAATGCTATGGTCCAACCTCCAAGAAAGAAGTGCAGCCGTTTGCAGGGCTCCTTGGGTGTTGACTATCACAGAAAGGTCAGAAAGGTTTTGGATAATAGGCTTTTCCCAACATGTATCAGTTCTGTCCCAAGAACTGATACATGTAGCCTCTGTCATAGAGACTCTGGCCAATGAGACAGCCACCGCTCTCAAGCACACAGAAAATGCACTGACCTGAGTATGGGCCAAAATGATGGCTATTCAAAATAGCTGCCTTTAAGAATCCAATAGCCTCAGACTAAATGTTTGCTGAAAAACAAGGCATGAGCTGTTATTGGTCAAGAACGCTGCATCTACAATCCAGATGAGTTGGGGAAAATCACTTACCTGACTGACCATATCCGACAGTTGGTGGATAAAATTAAGAAAGTCAGGGACCAGCTATTATACTCTGGCAGGGGAGGTGGTGTGTGTGTAGGGGGGATGCTGGTAGCTTTTTGGGGTGCTAGGAAGTTTGTGTCACTACCATAGTACACTGCATATTGACTGTTAGGCTTACAGTACTGGGCATTGTAGTTTGTGTTTTATATGCAGTTTAGTGGGGCATTCGCAGGGGTTATTTTAGCCTTGGGTCAAATTGTCATGGTGTTGCAATTCAAGGTATGGATGTAACATGAAGGGTTATCTCACCTGCTGGTGGAAAGCAGTTTCCACTGTGCTGGTCACTGACTGGCCCTTTGAAGTATGCAGCATCTCTCTCCCACTGGCTGGCTTTCATGCTACGGCACTGGCTTCTGGTTTCAGGAACCCCAGTGGTTAATTAATAGCACATTTGAGACCCTCTGTCCCTTTTTGCAATGGGCCCCCCTTCAGACTAGGTCGT
Organism: Hypanus sabinus; assembly: GCF_030144855.1. Taxonomy (NCBI): domain Eukaryota; kingdom Metazoa; phylum Chordata; class Chondrichthyes; order Myliobatiformes; family Dasyatidae; genus Hypanus; species Hypanus sabinus. Next base: position 38,879,313 of record NC_082719.1, on the reverse strand, counting down.
GATGAGGGCTGAGGTATCACTGAGAAAGTGTGCTGCAGAAAAGAGAGCCCACAAACACACTTAGTTAAATAACGGTTTGTTGAATGTTTAGTGTTGTACATGTGTAACTTAGGAGGGCTTAGGTAAGTACCTGTTGAGTGTATCACTTGGTAAATAAATAGTTAATATGCTTACTTGCAATCAGTGTCTTCTATTCAACTTAATGAATCCATGAATCGGCTTCCACGTAATACTATCCATATGAAGAAATTTCTTATTCCTTCAGTTTAAGCTAAAAGAATGTTTCTTTGTCCTTGGCTTTCCAGATAGAGAAAGCATCTCATGACAACAATCCTTTTGCAAACTTAACAAATTAACAAATTCTTTGAGCACAAACTGCTAATTCTCACTTCCAGTCTATCTTTATACAATTGAAAATAATGCTTCCCCACCTCAGTAAAGGACAAGTCTCTTTGGCTGTATACCCTTAAAATTTTATGTTGGAGCTATAATAATAGCCCCTCCTGAGATATTGCCTGAGCATTAAGCTATTTGCTGTATTCTAATAGCTGTATATTCTATTTTGCTACAAGATCGAGGTACATCTTCAGTACTAAAAAGAAAAAAAATGATCTTACCAGCAAATTAGGAATCAATACTGATACCTCTTCCCTATTCTGCAACTATTTTATCACCATGGCAGTGCATCTTTGGATTAAGAAAAACACCTGTTACTATGTCACAATTATTTGTGTTTGTTTCTCTCAACACATCTCTTCCTCTATCTCCTTTACACTATTCAGGAATCTGTATTTTAAAAAGCAATGATATGTTTTTATTTCTTAACTTCTATTAGTGGAATCCAACTCTCGTACCAGTCCTGTTCTCTTTTCCAGAGTTGTGATGGAAACAAATTCATTCGTGGAATATTGCAACGTTTCTTTTTGTATTTTATTTCTGCTGAATATGTTGTACCCATCAAAGTTCTGATTTGAATCTTTTGAAAAGCTAAGCAATTCTCTGTTAATATGATTACAAACTTTGAGTTTGTAATTGACTCAGCAGTTTAATCAAGGACTTGGTGCATTTGTATGTTGTACCAGAAATATTTAATGCATCTCTGTTTCTGAATGCTTCATGAAGGAATTTAATCCAAAATCCAATTACCTCCACTGTATATTCAACCCTTAATCTGGACTCTGTCTAACACTGACTTTGTGTTTTTCCCTGTCACACAATCACATGTTGGAAGCTTTATATCTCATGCTTCAAAGTTGTCCTTGCCCCATTCCAAGACATTCCATCCATTGAAACCATTTTATCAAATTTTCTGACTAAAGTTTGGCCTTCACATAATATCCCTTCTGTAATGTTTTTCCTTCAGGTCTCTATCCCCGAATATTTTTTTCTTCAACACATTCCCTCCATTTCCATTTACAGGTGTCCTTGCACTGATACTCCTACCCTGAAAGCTATCCCCAACTTCTCTCTCTACTGCCCCCTCCCACCACTGTCTTGATAGAGTGATCCCTTACTTTGATGTTCTAACTTTTCTGTGTGACTCTAGACCATATCTCAGGTCATCGCTCAACAGACCCATCTGACTCCAAAAGTTCAAGGCCAATTCAATTTCCTCAGCAAATTCTGCAATGGTGGAATTAATGGGGCAAAGATCCTGTAGCATGTTGTGCCTTGGATACAATAGAACATTCCTGTTAGGGAGGCTGCACTCAAAACTGTCAGCTGTGGCAGAGCTTGAATGCTATCACCTCCTACAAACTAAAATCAAGCGACATATGTGAGAACAAGGTTTTGCTCCAAAAAGAGTTCAATGCCTTTTCTGCTTGCTTTGACTGAAATATTCACTTTCTTCACTTTTGTATTTATTACCATTGAGCACATTTACATGAAACACTGTTTCCGGAAGGCAGTATCTATCTTCAGAGACCCCCATCACCCAGGACACATTCTCTACTCGCTGTTGCCATCAGGAAGAAGGTACTAGAGCCCAAGGACTCACACCACCAGCTTCAGAAACAGTTACTACCCCTCAATCATCAGGCTTTTGAATCAAAATGGTTAACTTCACTCAACTTATCTTGCCCCATCATTGAGATGGTCCCATACCAATGGGCTCACTTTCAAGGACTCTTTATCTCATTCACTTGATAGATATTGCTTATTTTATTATTATTATTTTTTTCTTCTTTTTGTATTTGTGCAGTTTGTTTACTTCTACACTCTGGTTGAATGCCCTAGTTGAGGAATCTTTAATTGATTGATTCTATTATGGTTATTATTCCATAGATTTATAGAGTATGCCCACAAAAATGAATCTCAGGGGTCTATATCATGACATATATGCACTTTGAAAATAAAACTTACTCTTGAATTTTTTGTTTAAACATACGAAGAATCACTGGCTCCAAACACTTATTGGCTTACTTAGCAACCCCACATTCAGACTTGAGATCCCACATTCACTTTTGAAAGATAGAATTAACTCCCCTGAACCTTATAAGAACCTAGTGTGCAGCTTTACAATAGCACATGATCATTTGCCCATTATCTTCTTGCAGCTTTTAATTGTGTACTACAAAATAAAATTATGATTCTGGCTTTGTGACATACGGATCACTGTTACGTTGTGACTAACAGAGGAAATCAAATACCGCCTAAGGGAATGAAATTATCTTGGCTTCTTAGTCAAGCTGTTGGCTATAATATCTTTCCAGCTACCTATTGTGCTATCAACAGCACCAGTTCTGCTACTTTCCTCTTATAAACCACACAAAATTACAAAATTACAGATGTTGGAAGGGACTTTCCCCTTGAGGGCATTTTCACAAATAGGAGGATAATTATGTTTTTCATGTATTTTGTGATTTTGAAATAAAAGACTAAATACTCAAATAGTCATTATCCTTTCACTTACTCTGTACCATGCTTTTCTCCTAACTGTGTTCAACCTTGTGATAGATTTGATTTAATTCTGAGGACTTGTGTCAGATGTATCAGATTTAGTTTTAAAATTAATCATTGATTTTATTACTGCTGTTGCTGCTGCAGACTAAGGTTTTTGCAACCATTCTGAATTCCAAATGAGCATTTTATGTTGACATCTCTTAAGCTATTCTCTCCTTGAAACATCCCATACATTTCACCTTCAGAATAGAGTCCTTATTTCCTTTGCAAGCAGATAGTTGGTTTCTGTGAACCATGTTGGGAGGTAGCTTAAACCTAAGGTAAATTAGCTGTCAAGAGATATTTATGAATAACAACTAGACCAAAGCTTTAGAGAAGAAATTAGTTACATTTTCCAGCAAAATTCAGTGCTGTGTTTAGGAATTTTCAATGATCCTAAACCTTATGTAACTGTGTATACACAGGTAACTACCCACACACTTTACATTCTGGATTTTGCTCTCTAAGTGACTATAAGTGAATTATAAATATAATTTATTTGAGCTAATAACATTAACTAATAGAGAAAAGCTCAACTTGTTTTTCAGCAGAAACGGTTCCTCTCTTTTATGCTTATGTCCTCGGTATTTCCATTCAACACCACAAGTTGTGGTAGTGAATTAGCCTTGCTGAACCCAACCCATTTGTACCTGCATAGTGCAGCATATCTCTACTAGCATATATTGCAGTATAGAGTATAGTAGCATTTGGCAGAGATATACGCTGACATGGCCTGTGATTTATAAAGAAGTGCTTGGCAGGTATCAGGTGCATGTTGTAAGGATCCAGAAGGCATACTCTTCTATAAACACTGGACCAATAGATTTAAGAGCAGCAGAGATCTAATTGGACATTCCTGAGAAATGGTTAGGAACTATGACATATCAGTGGCATTGCTTTTTTTGACATGAGACATTAAATAGTGGTCTGCCTACAATCAGGGGGACATCAAAGAATCCTTGGCAGTATTTCCAAATGGGGTGAGAAAGTTATTGGGTTGACATTTTCTATGCACTGTTACCACAGTTACAGCCAGCAATTCCCAGCTTTTCAGGTTGAATAGTGCCTTATCATTGATTCACCAAAAATCAAGCTGTTTGCTATCCTCATGAGCTCAGAAATTGAGACGCCCTTTCAAGTTCAAGTTTATTGTCATTCAAACATATACCTGTATACTACCAAATGAAATAATGTTCCTCTGGAACAAGGTGCACAACACAGTGCACATAACTCACACATAACACATAAAGCAATATTACCAAAGTAAATTAACAAATAATAAAATATATTCCTGAGATTAAAACTTAACAAAAGATGCTTTTATAACACAAGCCAAAAAGTAAACATTCATAATTTTCACTGCACATACGTCATCTCCCTGACATTCAAGAGTGTCAGGGAAGTGAAGTATGTGCAGTGAACATTACAACTGAGAAGGTGCTCAGGAAGCTTAACGGTCTGAGAGTGGAATGCACCCTCAGATTCTGAGATTGTGGAGGCATTAACAATGATCTTTCAAGAATTGATAGATTCTGGCATTGTACCAAATAAATGGAAAATTGCAAATGTCACGGCTATTTAAGAAGGGCGGGATCCAGCAGAAAGGGAACTACAGACCTGTTAGCCTGACATCAGTGGTTGGGATGTTGTTGGAATTGATTGTTAGGGATGAGATCACGGAATAGCTGTAGGTACATGACAAGATAGGCCAAAGCCAGCTTGGTTTCCTGGAAGGAAAATCCTACCTGACTAGCCTACTGCAATTTTTTGAGGAAATTACAAGCAGGGCAGACAAAGGAGATGCAGTAGGTGTGGTGTTCTTGGATTTTCAGAAGGCCTTTGACAAGGTGCCACACATAAGGCTGCTTAGTAAGATAAGAGCCCACAGAATTACAGGGGAGTTACTAGTGTGGGTGGAGCATTGGCCGAGCAGCAGACGTCAGAGAGTGGGAATAAAAGGATCCTATTCTGGCTGGCTGCCGATTAACCAGTGAAGTTCCACAGGGGTCGGTGCTGGAACCGCTGCTTTTTATGATGTATGTCAATGATTTGGACTGTAGGATTAATGGATTTCTGGCTAAATTTGCTGATAATACAAAGATAGGTGGAGGAGTGGGTAGTGTTGAGGAAACAGGGAGCCTGCAGAGAGACTTAGATAGTTTAGCAGAATGGACAAAGAAGTGGCAAATGAAATACAATGTTGGAAAGTGTATGGTCATGCACTTTGGTGAAAGAAATAAATGGACAGACTATTATTTAGATGGGGAGAGAAGTCAAAATGCAGAGATGCAAAGGGACTTGGGAGTCATTGTGCAGGGTACCCTAAAGGTTAACCTCCAGGTTGAGTCAGTGGTGAAGAAGGCAAATGCAATGATTGCATTTATTTCTAGAGGTATAGAATATAAGAGCAGAAATGTGATGTTGAGGCTCTATAAGGCACTCGTGAGGCTGAACTTGGAATATTGTGTGTAGTTTTGGGCTCCTTATTTTAGAAAGGATATATTGACATTGGAGAGGGTTCAGGGAAGATTCACGAGAATGATTTAGGAAGGAAAGGATTAATGTATGAGGAACGTCTGGCAGCTCTTGAGCTGTATTCCCTGGAGTTCAGGAGAATGAGGGGGGTATCTCATAGAAACATTCTGAATGTTAAAAGACATGAACAGTTTAGAGATGGCAAAATTATTTCCCATGGTAGGAGAATCTAGGACAAGAGGGCACAACTTCAGGATTGAAGGACATCCATTTAGATCAGAAATGCAGAGAAATTAGTTTAGTCAGAGGGTGACAAATCTGTGGAATTTGTTGCCATGAACGACTGTGGAGGCCAAATTATTGAATGTATTTAAAGCAGAGATAGATAGGTTCTTGATTAGCCGGGGCATCAAAAGGTATGGGAAAAAGGCAGGGGAGTGGGGACGATGAGAAGAATTGGATTAGCCCATGATTGATTGGAGGAGCAAACTCGACAAGCCGAATGGCCTACTTCTGCTCTTATAACTTATGGTCTTATAAATAGTATGATGCTACTGGTGCTTCGTAAGTGATGAGACCTGGCTGGCGGCAGGGAGTTCAGTAGTCTCACAGCCTGGGAGAAGGAGTTGTTTCACATCCTAAAAGTCATTGTCCTTATGCTGTGGTACCTGTTGTCTGATGGTAGGGGTCAAAGGGATTGTGGGATGGATTGGAGCAATCCATGACAACATTAAGAGCCCTGCATATACATTGCATTTGATAAGCATCTCGGGTGGATGGAAGAGGAACCCCAACAAATTTCTCACCTGTTCTTGCAATACCTTGTAGTGTCTTGTGATCTGATGAGTTGGAATTCGTGCCAGATGGTGACATTGCTGTGGACACACTTAATTGTGCTCCTGTAAAAATTGATTAGAATGGTTGGGGGAGCCTTGCTCACCTCAATCTTTTCAGGAAGTGGAGACTCTGTTGTGCGTTCTTGACTTTACAGGCGGTGTTAGTAGACCCAATAAGTTTGTCTGTTATATCCGCTCACAGAAACTTGGTGCTCCTAACTCTCTCTGCAGAGGGGTCATTTCTGTGCAGTGAGGAGTGGTCAGCCTGCATCTTCCTTAAATCCACAATCATCTCCTTAGTCTTGTCATTGTTAAGGCTCAAGTTGTTGTGCTCACACCATTCCTAAAGTTTTGATCTATTATGTTGGTGCGACTCGTTGTCCTGTATCCTCTATTCCCATTAGTCCAGTCAGCATAGTGTGATGGACATGTGCTGATTGTTACTTACTTACCTCCAGCGCCTGTTGGAGCCATACCAAATCCAAAATGAGTGATTCCAACAGACTTATATGCCCACTGTATTTGTATTTCATTGTAATTTATTCTTTGAATATTTTACGGTAGGAAATACATTTGCCAGCAAGCCTTTGACATGTTGCAGGAATCGAGGATACCTAGCAGAAAACCAATGTGTTTGAGGAGAAAATATAACCTTCACAGACAACATAAATACTCCAAATCAAACACGGGTCACTGGAACTGTGAAGCAAAGTTTTAATTAACTATTGAACAACCATCCTGCCCTTACCATCATGACACCCCTGAACATGAAGATTCCAGTGCAAACTTCAGTGGATCTGAGAATATTCCTTTAAGTTTATCCAGGATGAGTCCTGCATAAAAAGGTAGTATTCAACAGGGCTGTATAATTGTCATAACAGCTTTGCCTTGGGATGTTATTGGGAAAAAAGTATTGTAACAGTGTGGCACAACAGTTAATAATTCTGACTCATAGCTTCAAGTGTTTCCTAAATGATCTCTATATTAATTTTCTTTAAGTGCACTGAATTACTCCCAGTTCTGAATCCATATGGATTCTCCTCCTGTTGGACTTATTTTGCATAATAGGCTAGAAAGAAATGTTTTAACTTTTTTTTTAGAAATCCTTCCTTTCTTCCTCTTTATTTACCTCTCATGCACAATTTTTACTGGGTACGGTTACTTTATGATATTTCTACTTTTGTTTATTAAACAACCTCCACTTCTCTGGTATTTAAAGCTCCCTACTGTCATCTTTCTACTTGGCCAGTCATTTCATCACCATTTTCTCTAGACAAAAACACTTTTCTTGAAAGCAATTCTTGTAAGTGTAATTTTAAACAAAAAGATCCTGTCCGCAGTGAGTGTAGTCTGAATGTACAACCTATTCCTGGATCAGTAAATATCCCAATATTCCATGTAAAGTGCAAGGGACTAGATGAAATATGTCAGTTCAAAATGTCATCTGTTTATATCGCTCCATTCATATTGCTTGACTTTCTGAATTCCTCCAGCATTTTGTGTGTGTTACTAAGGGAATAATAGTCTTCCATATATACTACAACATCTGTTAGTTTATTTTTTTAATTAATGCAGTATTTATTGCTATCCTTATATTCCTCTCTTAAACTCTGTGAGTTATTTATTTAATATCCATGCCAATTCCATGTGCATAGTCTGGTGCCATATCCTTTTAATTGCCTTTCCTTTAATCTTCTACCTAAGCTGCATTTAAACGATAGAATGAATTCTATTCAACTCAACAGTCCACAGTCGTTTCACATTCTATGTAAAAATAAATCTTCTCAATTTTCTAAACCTCTTACATTCAGCTTAAATTTATGTTATCTCATTCTTCAGCCCTCAGTGCTAGGAAGCATTCTTGGGGGGGGGGATGTTTTAAAAACTGTTGTGCCCATTTTACAGTAGGAAAAATATGCAACAGTGATAAATTTGGCAGTGAGACACCGGGTACCCAGTCTGCAAAAATTACATTTTCTAAGACCGCCAGTTCTCTCATGACCCTTCCTGTAACCCAATAGACCATGGCACTTTGTACTTGCTTGACTACACTAACTTCTAATGACTCCTTTTTATTCAAAATATGATCTGGCAACTCACATTTGAACATTTGACATTTCTCCTTCCTGCCAATTCTCTGCTGTGAAGCTTGATGTGAGTGATTTGCTTGGCGATTCATTATTCTTTCCTCTTAGGTATTCCATCTCATATTTAAGAAGTCTCTTGCTCAAGATACAACTGTAAAATGTGTTATTGGTCTTTATCATATTTTAAGCTGTTCTTCACAGATTCAACCACTGCATTCATTATCATTTAATCATTTTTCACTCACCTGATCTTCATGACTTCATTTATTCATTTTGTTTGCTTTATGCCACCTTACAGTATTCAGAAATTTGACGCATTGTCCCTTTCACTGTTCTCTAATTTTACTTTAATAACATCCTGTTGCTTATCTCAGTCTTGGATGCCAATCTCTCAGATAGTTCACTTTTTAGATTTGATTTTGTCTTCCAGTAGAATCATATCCGAGTTGCACATTAACTTACGATAATCAGATGCAGGGTTGTTCTTGCAGGGGAATATAAAAGAGAATGGGTAGCTCAGGAAGTTCACAACATAGACTACAAAACCCATGAAGTCTTATGGCATTAGGTCAAATGTAAAGAAACCTTTCTTTTAACATGTACTGTACCATCAATAGCCCAATACCTGGACTCCACTGTAATGAGTTACACTTTTAACTCAAAAAATTAAGATTTCTATGTTCATTTGAAGCAAGACCTGGAAAATATTCAACATTCAAGCAATTCAATTTGTGCAAACAAGCACCAATCATTGAGGTAAATTATAGTATATTTCTTGACCTCAAAAATCTGGAAAGGCCAAGCCACTAAATTTATTTAAAACAACAGATAGATTCCTGGATGCAAAAGACAACAAGTGGTGTGGAAAGAGAGCATGGAGATTGCTTTGAACAGCAAGTGAGACATTGAATAGCTGAGCAATCTCAAGGGGTGAAGAAAGGAGCTAATGTCCTATTGCTGCAAATATTTTTCCATGTTTTTGTTTGTGCCCAGTGTCTCTTTATGTGTCAATTCCCTGAATACACTTAGCTCTAAGACATATTAGGTAGCAGTGTATGGATGCTGTAGCAGTTAGAACAAAGAGTAAAGATTTTGATCCTCACTATCTCCTCTTCTAACTGTGAAGATTTCAGTTAAATGCTTGGTAAAGGAAAGACATTGCCAGATGTTTTGTTCCATGAGATGAATAGACTGCAAGAAAATATTTATGTTCAGAGACACCAGTCATTGTCAAAATAAATGTGTTCAATCTTCAAGTGATCTCCTTGACTGCTTTAGTGTTAGGTAGGCAAATTCCCAATATTCCAATTGTATACTGTCACAAAATTTGCCCTCACCCCCACAGTTACAAGCCACAACTTACAGTTCATATCCATAGGAAACAATGCAACATTGATAAACGTATTGTGCAAGGTCATTGGAGATAACCTGTGACTAATAATGTGCCACAGGGATCAGTGCTGGTCCTTTTGTCGTTTATCCTCTACATTCATGATTTAGTTGATAATGGGGTAATAAGGATCAGAATCAGAATCAGGTTTAATATCACTGGTACAAATTGTGAAATTTGTTGTTTTGTGGCAGCAGTGTAATGCAATACATAATAATTTAAAAAAAACATAATTTACACCAAGAAACATATTTTTTAAAATATATTAAAAAGCAATGCAAAGAGAAAAAAAGAAAATATTGAGGTAATGACCTTGGGTTCATTGTGTATTCTGTAATCTGATGGAGGAGGGGAGGAAGCTGTTCCTAAAGAATTGAGTGTGTGTTTTCAGGTTCCTATTCCTATTCCTTGATTGCAGCAATGAGAAGAGGGCATGTCCTGGGTGATGGAGATTCTTAATGATGGATATCACCTTTTTGAGGCATTGCCTTTTGAAGATGTCCTCAAAGCTGTCCTCTTGATACAAATAGCCAGTGAACAACAGAGAGCTGTTCCATTCAATCCTTTAAACATTGTACATTATGATGTGTAATGTGGGTGCAAAGCTGTGGACAATCTCAGGTTAAACACTATTATAATCTCCATAGATATTTTTAGACATCGGTGTTCATTATTTTTTTCCTTTCGTTGCTGCTCCTTGCCATTCCTCCTTTTTTAAAAGAAATTCGAAATTCCCACTTTTCAGGCCTGGCTAATGATTATGGCAAGTTTATTGTGCACTATTGTTTTGCAAAGAGCTTTCATTAAGAGCTGTTACACAGCAGTATGAGGACTGATCAAAGCAGCTACAAAAATAAAAAGGCAGTGCTTAACGTGCCTGCAGCAGAATCTGTTGTCAGCCTCACAAGCCATTAGGAAAGCACTTGTTTTTGTCAAATTGAAAATGATGTTGCAGTATTAGCAACCCAGTCCACTTCCTCCCTCTTCCCTGGATAAAGTTTCTCCCTGCCATTGTACTGTAACCTTCTGGGATCTCTGTGCTTCTATGATTCTAGTTTCTTGATTACTGACAAGTTTAATTGCTCTACCATTGGCAGATTTGCCTTCAGCGGTCAAAACCCTAAGTTCTGGAATTAATTCCTTAAGCTGTTCACTTCATTATATCTTTTCCCTCAACCACACCTTAAATACCTCTGTCATTTCAACTCTCACACCGCTCCTCCCCTGCAAGCCCAGTAATTCAACGATCTTCTTTGTAATAATTCTTCTTTGTAATAATAATTAGTTTAATATTATCAAAGTAAAACCTGAGAAGTTCTAAGTAAACTTATTATCAAAGTGTGTATACATACACACACACTCACACACACACACACATACATATATATGTGTGTGTCACCATATACAAGCAAGAGATTAATTTTCTTGCAGGCATACTCAGTAAATCCATATTAGAAAAATAACCACAATAGAATTAATGAAAGACTGCAACAACCTGGGCAATCAACCAGTGTGCAAAAAAAACCATACTGTGAAAATAAAAAAAAGAAAGGAATAGTAGTAATAAGTAAATAAGCAATAAATATCAAGAATATGAGGTTAAGAGTCCATGAAAGTGTGTCCATAGGTTGTGGGTGAAGTGAAATTGAGTGAAATTACCCCTTTGGTTCAAGAGCCTGATGATTGAGGGGTAAAACTAATTCTGAAACCTAGTGATGTGGGTCCTGAGACTCCTCTACCTTCTACCTGATGTTGTGTATGGTGACAGCCCTGATGATGGATGTTGCTTTCTTGCAACAATGTTTCATGTAGATATGTTCATAGTGGGGAAGGCTTTACCAGTGATGGACTGGGCACTATCTGCTACATTTTGTAGAATGATCTGTTTAAATGCATTGCTGTTTGCAAACCAGGCTGTGATGCAGCCAGTCAATATACTCTCTAACACACACCTGCAGAAGTTTGTCATTAAGTTTCACATGCCATGCCGAAACTTTGGAATTAGAGGCACTGACGTGCTTTCTTCTAGCTTTGTTAGCATTCTACCTGGATTGATCATTCCATGCATAAGTACATTGAAGTAGTATAAAAGAAAATAAAAATATATCTGAATGCAAAATACTTTTACTAAGAAAGCACAACACAGAGAGACAAACAATGTGTAAGGGCCATGAGGTAAATTGAGAGATCAGGAGTTCGTCATTGTAACAAGTTCATTCAGGAATCTTATACCACGTGGCTCAGAAGCTGCCTTTGAGACTAGTGGTACATGTTTTTGAGCTTTTGTATATTCTGCCCAGTGGAAGTTGGACAAAGAGAGAATGATAGGGATGGGAGTGCTCCTTCACAATTTCCATCATTTTCCAGGAAATTTCATTGTAGATTCACCTTCACTTCCCTTGCTGCATTCCAAAGTGGTCATTTAATTTTGTCTTCATGGTCTGCACTTTCATGCCCTCAAACCACTTTCCCCTGATGGGGTTTCCCCAAACACTAGAGATCCTGCAGATGCTGGAAATCCAGGTAACACCCACAAAATGCTGGAGGAAATCAGCAGGTCAGGCAGCATCTATGGAGAGGAATAAACAGTCGATATTTTAGGTCAAGACTGTTCAGCAGTCTTTCTTCAAAGCTATCTGCACTGACTGTCCCCTTCTGATGAGGAAGTCAAGGATCCACTTGTAGAAGGAGATAAAGAGGCCCTGGTTTAAAATCTGGATGATTAATATTGAGGTGATGATGGTAAGGTATGGAACGCTGATCTGCAATTGGTAGAGAACAGCCTGAAGTATGTATGTTTTGCTGTTGACCAGATGCTCCAAAGTAACTTGGAGAGCCAATGAGATTGCATCCACCATAGACCTGCTGCAGCAGTAGGTGAATTGTGTAGGTTCATGTCCTTGGTCAGGCAGAAGTTAATTCTAGTTGTCACCAACCATTCAATGCACCTTGTAATGGTAGGTATGAGTGCTACCAGTGGATAGTCATTGAGGTAGCTCACCCTGCTCTTCTTGGGCACCTGTATGATTGCAGGCCCTTTTGAAGCAGGTGGGAACCCCAGATCAAAGAAGTTTAAGGTTGAAGATATCCCTGGCATCACTGTATCAGATATATTCTTTTTATTATATCCATCCATCCCCCACCATCTTTGCCAATTCTGATGTAGGATCTCGGTCTTGGACTACTAACAGTGATTCCATAGATGCTGCCTGACCCATGGGGTGCTTCCAGAATTTTCTGTTTTTATTTCAGGTTTCCAGTGCCTGAGGTTTTTTAAAACATATTTTAATAATTTAAATAAATTATTTTGATTGGTCAAACAACACAAAGATTTATTCTGGAAGATCTGAAGGTTCTTGGTCATTGAATTAGAAATGGTTTGAACAATCTTCTGTCACTGAATGCAGATCAATTGGAGACAGGGATGTCCCATGTTTCATTTGAAGTCTAACAAGATAGTGATAGTGACCACCAGCTATAGCTTATGGATAGCCTCCAAATCTTTTAGACATGCAAAAATACAGACACACAGGATTTGTGAATTTAATGCTGATTGTCCTCCATCCCACTAGCCATCCAACCCCTGCCACTTGTTAGCAGATTCATATCTGCACACTGGTTTGCCTTTCTCATCATCGCCTCTTAATTGACTTGCCATCATTTAGATTTTATTTTACCAAATAATCTGATGTAGTTCCTACTACTAAATCTAGAAATATTTTAGGTTCCCAGCAGTTCCTTAAACTAATTATATTCTTTTAGATTAACTATTGGAACCAGAAACAGCTTTAGTATCAGTGACACATATTGTTTTATAGCAGCAGTAGAGTGAAACATATTAAAAACTATGAATGATAATTAGAAATTTATAAACATAAAATATTGTATTAAATAAGTAGTACATATAGAGAGAAAAATAATTAGGTAATGTTCATAGGTTGGTTCATTGTCCATTCAGAAATCTGATGGCAGAGGGGAAGAAGTAGAACGGTCCCTAAATCATTGAGAGTGTCTCTTCAGGCTCTCTGATGGTAGTCATAAGAAGAGAGCATGTCCTGGTGAAAAGGTTTTTTAATGATGAATGCTGCCTTCTTGAAACATTGCCTTTTGAAGATGTCCTCGATGCTGGGCTGGCTAGTGCCCATGATACTGAGTTTGCAACCCTCTGTAGCTATGTTCAATCCTGTGCAGTGACTCCTCCATACCAGATGGTGAAGCAGCCGGTTAGAATCCTCTTCCATGGTATATCTGTAGAAATTTTCTAGAGTCATTAATGACAATCTCCTAATGAACTACAGCTGCTGGTGTGCCTTCCTCATCACTTTTAATACCCAATTTTTCTCTTCCACCACAAGTAAGCTACCTTTCAATGTCAAAATCTGCTAAGGCAACAGTGAGTGATTACATGAAAAGACTGAATCATGAAAAGTCATTTAAATTTACTAATTTGCCAATGCCTGACCAGAGAATTCCAGGATTCCAGTAATACAAAGGATTGGGAATGGATTTCTGAGTTTGAACCATTTATTTAAAATGTTGTGCACAATAATTACTGCTTTCTACCCCCATAACAATTTAGTCCTTATAAAGAGATGTCAACACCATGAAGAAAAATTGCTACTAAACACTCCTCAGGAGAAATCTCATTAGCAAATGGTGGAACAGTTCAAATATTTGCTACATCAGTATCTCTCCACCTGGAAATGAAATTCTAACAATGCCAACTATCTCCTACTGACAAGAACTCCTTTTTCTTGGATGATGATCGATGACAGCTGTGCAGTAGGAAATTTCATGTTATTGCCTGTTTGCTTGAGTAAGTGAAGAAATGATCTCATTACAGACAGAATTGACTTTGACTCATATCTAAATGTGTACAGACCAATTAAAGGGTGAAATTTCTTTTGTATCACAGCTAGCCATTGCACTCAACACATGATTATTGTGATAGTTAATAGCTTTAATGCAATATTTGCAATTTTCTTGCTTAAGCTTTTAATGCACATTAACATACAGGCATGTCATTACCAGTTCTTGTTTCTTATTATAGCTTGATCTGAGATAATTAATTGGATCTGTTCAGAATTCTTCAGGTTTAACTTCATTTTCATGTGACATTATTGATGCCCACAGCACTCAGGCAGCTGTAAAAACTGCCAGAGGTCAAACATTGAAAAGAGCCCACACAGCACCAGAGGTACCTCAGCATCTCACTTTGATAGACGTGTTAGAGAAGGAGCGACAGAGAGAAGGTGGTCAGAGAAAAAAGCATTTCCTCATGCTCCGTGCCAGATAATTAATTAAGAGTGCAGATTATCAGTGCCATTGCTTTGAACCAAATCAGCAGCCAAGCAATACCGTCAGCATGGCATTTCTGCTACAATAAACGATCATCTGACAAAAAGAAAGTATTCTCAGTAAGAGTTTCCACTTCAGATATGAACTTTTCTTCAAATACTCATCAAGTCATTGCAATTGAAGGAGAACAATTCTGACAATCCCACAAAAGGTTTGTATTTTCTAACTATTCCATTTTATATTTTCTTTAGTTTTAGCATTTACAGTACCTCAAAGAAACTGGGCCCAACAGTTACTCCGTGGTAGGGAAAGAAGCAGGAGAAGATGCGGATTAAAATAAAGGCAAGGAGAGGAAGTGAAGGGAAGTAAGAAAAGCTGATGAGATGATCGAGTGCAGAGGGACGTGTGAGTGAAGGAAAGGAATAAAGCAGGCTACTTGCCTTGGAACTTAACTCACTTCATACACCCAGGAAAAAGATTGTGAAATGCAACAGGACAGAGTGAAAAGCAAAGCATTGCACCAAACAATTGGGACTTTTGCACATTTCTTTCCATTTTCTCAGAGCTTTCAGCATTATTACCATAATTATCAAAATTGGAAAACTGCATCTTATGTTATCCAGCTTTCAGGCATCAGTTATTAGGTTGATCATGGATGTTCTTTTCAGCAATTTCCACCCTCTCTGCGCACTTAATTTTACCGGTCCTCTGGAAACTCCATTAACACTGGTTAATTTCAAATCACACGCCCATAGTCACAATATGATCACCAAGGATCATGGCTTTCCATGCTGGGATTCTCAAACATCCAGCAATCCACCATAAGGTGGAGAGGATAGGTGAGGAAAGTGAGGGAGACATCTGGGTGCTAAGCCTGAGATCGATTCTTGTGAATTTCACATTTTAACACATTACATTAACTGGCATGCCCATTGGTACTTTTATATTGCTTCTCAGTCAGGGAAGTAGCTAAAGCAACACACACCAAATGCTGGTGGAGTCAGGATGAAGAGCTTCAGACCAAAATGCTGACTGTTTTCTCTTTTCTATAGATGCTGCCAGGCCTGCTGAGTCCCTCCAGAATTTTGTGCATGTTGCTTTGGATTTCCAGCATCTGCCGATTTTCTCATGTGAGAGAAGGAACCAAGATAGACAGTGTCCCTAAATCCCAATTCTCCTTGCTTTACACTTGTGTCTGTGTGGCTAACACAGCTCCAAAGCCTTATTCAAGTTGGCTAATGACACCTCTGTCATACTCTGTATCAAAGGTGGAGATGAATCAACATTTGGGAGGGAGATTTAAAATGTGGCTGAGTGGTGCCACAACAAAAAACTCTTACTCAGTGACATCACCAACAAGCTGATTATGGACTTCAGTGGGAAGAAACCAGAGAAAACAG
Source organism: Hypanus sabinus (assembly GCF_030144855.1). Taxonomy (NCBI): domain Eukaryota; kingdom Metazoa; phylum Chordata; class Chondrichthyes; order Myliobatiformes; family Dasyatidae; genus Hypanus; species Hypanus sabinus. The sequence goes on along the minus strand of NC_082719.1, from coordinate 38,862,884 downwards.
AAAATCCTGCAAAAAGTCATAGATACGGCCTAGTCCATCATGGATAAAGTCCTCCCCATCACTGAGCATGTCTACATGAAGTGTTGTCGCAGGAAAGCAACATCTATCATCTTGGATTCTTACCGTGCAGGTCATGCTCACTTCTCACTGCCACGATGAGGAAGACTACAGGAGCCTCAGGACTCACACCACCAGGTCCTGGACGAGCTGTTACTCCTCAGCTATCAGGAGGCAATATTTTCACTCAATTCCACTTGCCCCATCATTGAAATGTTCTCACAAACTATGCACTCACTTTCAAAGACTCTTCATCTCAGTTTCCCAATATTTGTTGCTTAATTTTTATTATTATTATTATTATTATTATTATTTCTTTCTTTTTGTTTTTGCTATTTGTTGTCTTTGCACAGTGTTGGTGTGGCTTTTCATTGATTCTATTATGGTTATTGTTCTATTATGGATTTATTGAGTGTGCATGCAAGAAAATTAATCTCAGTATTGTATATGGTGGCATATATTCACTTTGGTAATAATTTTACCTTGAATTTTGAACTTTGAAGTTCTGACCAAACACCCTTTACTGAAGATACCAGAATGTACCAAAAATCATAAGTAATGATACTCAATCACACAGATTCTCCACAATATTATTACAAACTCACTTTAATAATAACTACTCATATATAGTTCCTATAAAAAATATTCACCCCCATTGGAAGTTTTCATGTTTTATTGTTTTACAACATTGACCCACAGTGGATTTAATCTGGGTTTCTTGACACTGATCAATAGCAAAAGTCTCTCATGTCAAAGTAAAAACAGATCTCTGCCAAGTGATCTAAAATAATTACAAATATAAAACACAAAATAATTGATTTCATATGTATTCACACCCCTTTAATATGACATACCAATTCATCATTAGTGCAGCCAACTGGTTTTAGAAGTCACATAATTAAATAATTGGAGACCTCTGTGCAGTCAAGGTGTTTCACTTGACTGCAGTAAAAAATACACCTGTATCTGGAAGGTTCAACTGCTGGTGAGACCGTATCCTGGCAAAGACTACACCATGAAGACAAAAGAACACTCCAAGCAACTCCGCAAAAAAGTTATTGAAAAGCACAAGTCAGGAGATGGGTACAAGAAATTTTCCTAGTCACTTACTATCCCTTGGAGAACAATTAAGTCGATCAGCAAGAAATGGAAAGAATATGGCACAGCTGTAAATCTGCCTAGAACAGGCCATTCTCAAAAACTGAGTGACTGTGCAAGAAGGGAGGCCACCTAGAGACCTATGACAACTCTGGAGGAATTACAAGCTTCAGTGGTTGAGATGGAAGAGACTGCACAGACAACTGTTGCCTGGGTGCTTCACGAGTCACAACTTTATGGGAGAGCGACAAAGAGAAATTTACTGTTGAAAACTACTCACATGAAATCTCAGCTAGAGTTTGCCAGAAGACACATGGTCTGCTAAAACCAAAATTAAGCCTTTTTAGTCATCAGACTAAAGGTTATGTTTGGCATAAGCTAATCACCACATATCATCAAAAGCACACCATCGCTACTGTGAAGCATGGTGGTGGCTGTGTTATGACGTGGGGATGCTTCACTGCAGTAAGCCCTAGAAGGCTCATGAAATAGAGAATAAAGAAGAATGCAGCAATATACAGGGAAATCCTGCAGGAATCCCGATGCAGTTTGCAAGAGAACTGCAACTTGAGAGAAAATTTGTTTTCCAGCAAGACAATGACTACAAACATAAAACCAAAGCTACACAGGAATGGCTTCAAAACAACAAAGTTAATGTCTTGGAGTGGCCAAGTCAGAGTCCAGCCCTCAATCCAATAGAAAATTTGTGGCTGAACTTCAAAAGGATTTTTCACTCATGATGCAATTTGACAGAGCTTGAACAGTTTTGTAAAGAAGAATGGGGAAAGCTTGCAATGCAATGTCCAAATCTGCAAAACTGATAGAGACCTATCCACACAGACTCAAGGCTGTAATTTCTGCCAAAGGTGCATCTACTAAATACTGACTTGAAGGGGTGAGTACCTATGAATCAATTATTTTGTGTTTTATAATTGTAATTAAATTAGATCACTTTGTTGAGATCTGTTTTCACTTTGACACAAATGAGTATTTTTCTGTTGATCTGTGTTGAAGATAGCCAAATTAAATCCACTGTGATTCAATGTGGTAAAACAAAATCATGAAAACTTCCAAAGGGTATGAAGACTTTTTATAGACACTGTAGATCCTGTCACATCAATCATATTTTAGATATATTTATGATGCATCAGGCATATATTTAGTTATCAATTCTCAGTCTATGTCAAAAAATGGACCAATCATGAATTTTCTTTAATCTCTATGATCTCACCTTCAAGGATACTTTATGACTCCCTGGCTTCGTCATGGCATGCTTAATTCTGATAGATTACTGTGCTCTGCCAACTAGAATGCACCAGTAAACCATCAACAACAGCCAGGAAATTTTGGAATGTGCAATTGTTTGTTATATAATGACTCACTCTTTGTCCAGGAAATTGGATTCTTTGCACTATTCAACCAAATGTAAAGACTCTCCATTGGATGCTGAATGTATTAGGGATGCCCAGGTACAACGTTTGTAGATCGAATCCCATGAGAGCAGATAGTGACAAATTGTGTTGACCTAAACTGTAAATCAATATTAGAAACCAATTCCTCCTGGAGGCCATGAACAGCAAGGACTGAGCTCAGAGATTACCAGTCCAGTCTGTGGAAAGGCAAGAACCATATTACAATACTTCTGATCACCTTGATTTGAAGTAGAAATGATCTAAATCCAGATGAAAAAAAAATCAACATGTAACCTTGGGAAAAGGTGAGTCTGTCACTTTTTCTTCTGGAACAGAGCAGTGGACAGGTGGGCCTCCATTCATAAAGTCATATAGAGCTCTACATCACAGAGAGATGGACCTGTGATGGTCCATCACAGCCTTTGGCCAATCTAATCCATGCCCAACTGTTGTCCTGCCTAGTCCCAGTGACCAACACTTGGACCATAGCCCTCTACAATCCTCCCATCCATGTATTTATCCAAACTTCTCCTAGAAGTTGCAATCAAATCCACAGCCCTATCACACCAAGCAGGACTTCATCAGGTCCTTCATATTCTGAGTCTTCATAGTCTTTGGCCAGACGCATATATTTTTATTTATTTCATTTATTTAAAGATACAGATAGAGTCCCTTCCAGCGGCTTGAACTGCACTGCCCAGCAACCCCCTGACAACCCTGATATATCTCCAATCTAATCACCAGACAATTTACAATGACCAATTAACAGTCTTTTGACTGTGTAAGGCAAGCAGAGGACCCAGAGAAAATCCATGCATTCCATGGTGAGGAAGTACGGACTCCTTACTGAGGACATTGGGATTGAACTCTGACGCACTGAACTGTAATAGTGCTGTGAACACCACTAAGCTACCGTGGCACCATTTCAGGCATCATCTTCATTTGAACTGCTGAGCTGGGTTGTCCTTTGGAATCTGTGCCTGTAGAACTTTGGAACCACAAATGTAGCCAAACTTCAAGTAATTTTAACATGACAGCTCCTGCAGTGATCTTCACAAGGGACTATACGTATTATTCATTTCTGATTTATTCCATCCCAACACAATAGCCTTGTAGAGGAACATCAAAATAACTACAATCTCATCACCCATGACTAGAAAATTATCTCTGACAATTTCCAATTGAAAAATTCCCTGCTGTGAGTTAGCTGTCATCTCCATGTTAGGGAACTTGGACAATATATCCACAGCAGTGAGCTGCTGATATGTGCAGTGTTTAATGGAGTAATCCAGTTGCAAGAGCAGGAAGTTCATCATCATAGTAATATGTTTGCTGTTATTACAATAGCCAATGGCCCAAGCATAGCCACAGTTAATGGCCTATGACCAGAGTGAAATTTCTGTACATCAGAAGATTTCAACAACGTCCTTCATGGTAGACTGATCCAGAAGATTAAAGCAAACGGGATCCATGAAATCTTGGCAGATTGGATTCAAAATTAGTTTGATCTTAGGGGACAGAACATAGTGACAGACAGATTTTGTTCTGCGTAGAGGTCTGTGCCCGATAGTCTTCTGTAAGAATGAATGCTAGGACCCCTATTACTTGTGATATATACAAATTTCTTGGATGAAAATGTAGGTGAGCTGATTGTTATATTTGCAGATGACAAAAATTCTAGAATTGTGTATTATGAGGAAGGCTGTGTCAGGATTCAGCACAATTTTGATCAGTTGCAAATATGAAAGGAAATGGAAGGCGTAATTTGATCCAGACAAGTGTGAGTTGTTGCATTCTGGCAGGTCAAATGTAAGGAAAGTGCACAGTATATGGCAGGACCCTTAGGAGCATTGATGTACAGAGGGATCTTAGAGTGTATATCTGTAGCTCCCTGAATGTGGCAACACAAGGAAGTAGGGTGGTGAAGGTGGTGGAGGATAATGTAATGGGTGAAAACGTGTATAATTCACAACTACCAATATTGAGTTGGAGTTCACTGTAAGAGGCTGTTCTGATGCACACCAACATCTCCTTAGCCTCCCTTATGAAGTCCCAATGCATGTTTTGGAAAAGACAGGAAAACTGTTATCATAGATAGGAGAGTAAACCTGAATGTAATGTTGTTTTTTTTTTCACTCCACTTTTTGTTCCTGTGTTTGTTTGACAAAAAAGTGAGTTGTTACGGTTTCCATTAAACTTGAAAGGCGTCTGTCTTTTTATTTACAAAAACCTACATTGGTGACACCAATACCCTAGAATGATTCCAGAGATGCTTTGAAACTTCTGGAGTTTTGGGAGAAAAATGCCATCACTTGGTTTGTACAAGCCAAGGTACAATTTGCATTGCCAGAAATCGCCACGAATGACACTAGCTGTTACTATGTGTAGCATCATTCTGTAGTTCCATGTCAGCGAGAGTGGTGAGTCTGCTTGAGCACCTGCCTGAAAGGGGTTAATATGGCATGCTGAAAACTCATCTATTACAGACTGTTAGACTATTGGAGCCTGTGTGTGTCATGCATTTGCTCTGCTTGCCTGGCCTGGGGGTTGCTGGGCTTTCAGATCCAATGGACCACATGCAATCTCCTGGTAAATCACCGTCCTTGTTTTATTTTTATAGAACTCTTTATGCAGAGCAAATGCCTGATCAAGTTCGCATAGTCTTCATTGCTGTACCCATAAAGGATTATAGGGAACTTGCTAAAATGGCTTATAGTTTGCATTCAGCCGGGCAGAGGTGCATCAATCTTCATCATTTCCTTGCCTAAATAAGCCCAGTCAGCAGGGTTTCCAACACACGCATACTCATGGCAGTAAAATAGACAACGCTAGGACTGTGCTTTTACCAGATTCATTTTAGTACGAACACTCAGAAGTGCTGAATGCCTTGCAGCTTTGACAATGCCAGCACATCACGGCATCAGAGCTCTGTGAAGACCTTGGGTTCTGGCTGCCAGGGTCATCTACTCTACATTACTGACGTCCTTTCAGGGCAACGCTTCTTGATCGATGTGGGTGCTCAAGTGAGTGTGCTGCAAGAATCGCCTATGTATCAGAAAGCAAAGAGTGCCAAAACCTCACTGGAAGCTATCAATGGCAGCAAGATCCAGACTTACAAAACATGACAGATAATGCACTGCTTCAGTGGGCAATGTTACACATGAGAATTCATCCTGGTGGAAGTGTCTACACCTCGGCTCAGTGCAGATTTCCTGTGTGCCTGAGGACTGCAGGTTGATCTTAAGAATGGCCGGCTTGCGATGTCAAGGATTTTGGGTTGTTACCCTGCTCCTCCAGCAAGTTCCCCACAACAACTCTATCAAGCGCATGCATCATTGCATGTGAGTTCACTCGACTGCTGGGTGAACTCCCAAACTTCACCAATTCCACATTCTCAAATGCAGTAACAAAACATGGGGTTGAGCACCACATTTCCACAACTGGCCCACTGGTTCTTGTGTGCAAAGACTGGACCCAGAAAAGCTGGCAACATGGAAATCCTTGGCATTGTACACAGGTTGAATAGCCCCTGGGCTTTGTTCCTCCACATGCTCTGAAGTCTGATGGTGGTTGCCACCCATGTGGCAATTACCGACATCTTAAGGTGGCCACCACCTTAACATGGTTACCCAGTCCCACACGTCCAAGATTTCTTAACATGCTTAGCCACAAAGTAGATTTTTTCTATAGTTTACTTAGTTAGGGGCTACCAACAGATGCCTGTTTACTCGAAGGACATTCCCAAAACAGCTGTGATACCCCATTTAGCTTCTTTGAGTTTCTGTGCATGCCATTTGGGCAGAGAAATGTTGCACAGACTTTTCAACAGCTGATGGACTCTGTATTAAAAGATAACATTTTCTTTTTGTTTACCTGGATGGCATACTAGTCACCAGTGCACACTAACACTGGTCAATTATTAATCCTGCTAAATGCCAATTCAGGTTGACAACCATTGGCTATCTCTGCAGGAGGTGTGAAACCCCTCTCATCAGAAGTAGCTGCTGTTATGTATTTCTCATTACCCAGTTCTACTAAAAAATTCAAGAGTTTTTAGGTATGGTGAGTTTCTATCATGGTTTCATTCTGTGAGCTGCTGAACTTTTTCTCCCCCTGTATAGTGCCCCTAAAGGCAATACCCCTAATCACTGGGTCGACTGGTCAATGTAGATGACCAGAGCATTTGATTACACCAAACAAGTTCTTTCCAACACAGCCCTTTTGTACATCTGCACCCCAGTGCACACATTGCCATTACTACTGACGCCTCAGACTACGATGTTGGTGGTGTGCACAAACAGTTGGTCAGACGTGTGTGATAGTCACTCGCCTTTTTCTGCTGGTAGCTCTGTACCCCCAAAACAAAGTACAGCACATTTGATCACAAGCTTCTCGGTCAACATGTGGCTGTCCACCGTTTTCATTTTCTAACAGGAGATTAACATTTCACAGCATTTGTTAACCACAAGCCCCTCTTGCACGTGATGGCAAAAATATCAGATCCATGGTCCGCAGAGCAGACACGCCACCTGGCCTACATATCAGAGATCACAACTGACATTGGGAAAGATGGGGTTTCTCTCGGTCTCAATCAGTCGCTTTCGCCCCATCACGCTTGCAAACTGGTGGCATGCTCCTTTTAGCTCCATTCATGGTATCTTACATCCAGGCCGGAAGGCCTCAGAGAAACTAGTTGCACTAAAGTTTGTGTGGCACACTTAGAAGGGGCATGGGTAATTGGAGTAGAACCTGTATGGAATGCCAACTGGCAAAAATTAACTGTCATGTCCAGACACCATTGGCAGCTTTTGAGGTCCTGGCACAACTATTTGACCATGTCATTATAGAGTGATTGGTCCCCTTGCTCCCTCCTGTGGACCTACTTACCAAGGTGGGCCACATCACCAGGTGGCTAGAGGTTGTCCCTCTGTCATTGACGAAGGCCACAAGCGTGGCTTGGTCATGCATCAGTACCTGGGTTTCTCAGTTTGCCACCCCATCTGATACTTCCTTTGATGTTGTCCCCAGTTCACATCAGAACTCTGGGCTGTGATAGCGTGGAACCTTGGCATTAGGCTACTTCACACTATGGCATATTACCTGCAGACCAATGGCCGATTTGTATAATTTCACTGCTCCTTCAAGGCTGCTGTGATGGCTCCCCTGACAGATGAGTGTTAACATGATCATCTCCCGTGTGTATTGCTGGGGCTCAGAACAACTACAAAAGAGGAACTGCAATGGTCTGAATCTAAGTTAGTATGAGGGCAGCCATTACAACAACTGCCAGGTGAATTTATCCCTGATGTCACAATTGCATGATCGGCCTCTCAGCAGTGTTGCCCCTTCCTCAGTAAATTCAATTCCCTTGCACCTCTTCCTCCTTCCTGTCATGGCATACAGCTCTGTTGGGTTTCTGTTGACCAGCTTCCACCTCATTCGTTTTCATCTGCATGATGCACACCAGCATCTCCTTACCCTCCCTTGCGAAGGCCCATTGCACATTTTATATCAGACAGAAAAGTCTTTTATCATAGATAGGAGGGGTAAACCTCAATGTATTTCAGTAGATTACCTTAAACTGGTTTTAACCTTCTCAAGGTCACAACTGAAGACACTACTCAGCTTTTGGAAATGTCCTGCTTCTTAATCATGTTTTCCTCTCTAACCTTGAGTAACTCAGTAAAAGATGGAGGAGGGCGCATCTTGCGGGTCATCCAAATATGTAGAACAATCATGTAATGTGACCCTTCATAACTTGATCCATCCTCAAGCAATTTCTCTCAGACAGTTGAATGCACCCTTTGTGGCACAAAAAATACAGCAGTTTCTCCAACTTGAAAGTGTAGGCAGACAGCTTCTCTCCTTCCACCTGGTATGTGTGCCTGGACTTCATCATCACATCAGCTGCACTTTCAGCAGTGCTAAAAGCATCTTCCAGAGTTTGTAGGTAATTAGCTGACATGGCTGATAGATTTCTGCCTTTAGGAACCTCATTATATCTGCTGCTGGACGCTTTAAGCTCTCTACCAGTCTCTGTGTTTTCATATTATCTGAGCACTGCCATTCTTTCAATAACTGAGATGTCTGCTCAGCCCAAGCCTCATATTCTTTTTTCCCCATTGGGTCTGGGCTTGACTCCAGAGAATACTCCCAGCCTACAATAACTTTGGCTTTCCACAGTTATGCTTCTGCATTCTGCAGTGATATTATTGCCAAAACAAGTTCAGAATTTAAATTAACCATTGTAAGACCCATAAAACTTTTCACACCAGACAACTCTTTTCCCCCACTTAGCAGAAATTAGAAGGACTTGTTTTTAAAGTCCTTGTACTCAGCTACATGCCCCCTTTACTAAAAATATGGAATACCCAGGGTCTCCCAACCTATTAGGCAGTGCAATTTCAGCCTCATCACTGCTCGTCTGGACTAACACAACATCTTATTCAGCCAATTGGTTAAAAGGCTGTTCAATCAGCATAAATTTCCACTAAACCTTTACAGAAATCAGCTCTCTGAATAGCAATTCATTGGGAATTTGTACATCCACGCCACTCAAAACACAAACATTATTATGGTTAATCTCTTTGAATTACACCAAACCTTGCAATATTTAAAAGAAATACACTCTAGTTTGTTATTTATCAGTGATTCATCTATAGATTTTTTCCTTACCTTCACAAGTTAGATATGTTATGTGACTTACACTCTTGTTCAAAGAAACCTTATCTCATTTTCACACACATTATGTACATGTACATATTTAAGTGGCAATAAACTTCACTTGACTTGACGTGATCTGAAGCATCCATAATAAAGCACCTTATTCACTTTCCATGACACCGGCTTAACCACAAGCTCAAACACCCAAATGTCTTAACCTATTCTTAACAGCAATTTTGCAGAATTCAGAGAATCCCGGGTGAGCCCCCACAAATGTAACACCCTTAACAGGCTTGTATGCGAATTTGGTCGATTGGCCGGCTCTGCTAGCAGTCACAGGACTCAGTGTTGAGAGTACCACATTTCATAAACATTATGCGTTTAGGGTCGGTATGATTTGGTGTTCAACCAAACAGGAACGTGATGTCCCGATTGAAGAAACCTCAATTTGAGTGAAAACTGTGTAAATACTGCCCATACACAATTGTTGATCAACAAGAAATAACAGATTATACATAGCATAAAATTATACATAAAATATATTTGCAAATTTCAGCTTTATTGAACAGTTAGTTGGAAAAAGAAAAAAAGAAAAGGGCCAATTACAGTTAAGCCATTCCAACTGCATACATAACATTGGAGCTCATCTTGGAATTGTCTTTTTAGTCATGCACTGGAAACAGTCTGCCTGAAAGCATACACTAAATTCCTCAATTTCACTCGATATCCATCTCAAACAAATGGGCTCTTCCTCCTTGGAGCTTTTCATCTGCACAAAGCACATTGTGAACTGGGGATGCTTCTTCTCACAGCATCCTCAGCCATGTTCCCTCCTGGCATCTCAGCAGCTCCCATCAAAAAGACCATAAACCCCCACCGGTATCTATCACAAATCTCTGTGGGCAGAGAGAACCTTATTCTAATTCCACCATCCTGATTGGCTGATACAACATATAAAAATAGAAAACATGTAGCACAATACAGACCCTTCAGCGCACAAAATTGTGTTGAACATGTCCTTACCTTAGAAATTACAAGGCTTACCCATAGCCCTCTATTTCACTAAGCTCCATGTATCTATCCAAAAGTCTCTTAAAAGACCCTATCGTATCTGCCTTCACCACCATTGCCAGCAGCCCATTCCATGCACTCACCACTCTCTGGGTAAAAATCTTACCTCTGACATCTACTCTGTACCCACTCCCCAGCACCATAAATCTGTGTCCTCTTGTGGCAACCATTTCAGCCCTGGGAAAAAGCCTCTGACTATCCACATGAACAATGCCTCTCATCATCTTATACACCTCTATCAGCTCACCTCTCATCCTCTGTCGCTCCAAGGAGAAAAGGCTGAGTTCACCTTTTTTCACAAGGCATGCTCCCCAATCCAGGCAACATCCTTGTAAATCTCCTTTGCACTCTTTCTATGGCTTCCACATCCTTCCTGTAGTGACACGACCAGAAGAGAGCACAGTACTCCAAGTGGGGTCTGACCATGATCCTATATAGCTACAACATTACTCTCAGCTCCTAAATTCAATTCCATGATTGATGAAGCCAATACACCATACGCCTTCTTAACCACAGTCAACCTTTACAGCTGCTTTGAGCATCCTATAGACTTGGACCCCAAGATCCCAGTGATGCTCCACACTGCCAAGAGTCTTACCATTAATACTACATTCTGCCATCATATTTGACCTACCAAAATGATCCACCTCACACTTAACTGGGCTGAACTCCATCTGCTACTTCTCAGCCCAGTTTTGCATCCTATCAATGACCAGCTGTAACATCTGACAGCCCTCCACACAATCCACAACACCTCCAACCTTTGTGTCATCAGCAAACTTACTAACCCATCCCTCCACTTCCTCATCCAGGTCATTTATAAAAATCACAAAGAGTAAAGGTCCCAGAACAGATCCCTGAGGCACTCCACTGGTGACCGACCTCCATGCAGAACATGACCCTTCTACAACCACTCTTTGCCTTCTGTGGGCAAGCCAGTTCTGGATCCACAAAGCAATGTCCCCTTGGATCCTATGCCCCCTTACTTTCTCAATAAGCCTTGCATGGGTTACCTTATCAAAAGCCTTGCTGAAATCCATATACACTACATCCACTGCTCTTCCCTCATCAATGTGTTTAGTCACATCCTCAAAAAATTCAATCAGGCTCATAAGGTATGACCTGCCCTTGACAAAGCCACGCTGACTATTCCTAATCATATTATACCTCTCCAAATGTTCATAAATCCTGCCTCTCAGGATCTTCTCCATCAATTTACCAACCATTGAAGTAAGACGCACTGGTCTACAATTTTCAGGGCTATCTCTACTCCCTTTCTTGAATAAAGGAACAACATTCAGAATGCTTCAATCCTCTAGAACCTCTCGCAATCCCATTCATGATGCAAAGATCATCGCCAGAGGCTCAGCAATCTCCTCCCTCGCCTCCCACAGTAGCCTGCGGTACATCTCATCTGGTCTCAGTGACTTATCCATCTTGATGCTTTCCAAAAGATCCAGCACATCCTCTTTCTTAATATCTACATGCTCAAGATTTTCAGTCTGCTGCAAATCTGCACTACAATCACCAAGATCCTTATCCATAGTGAATATTGAAGTAAAGTATTCATTAAGTATCTCTACTATTTCCTCTGGTTCCATACACACTTTCCCACTGTCACACTTCATAGGTGCTATACTTTCATGTCTTATCCTCTTGCTCTTCACATACTTGTAGAATGCCTTGGGTTTTCGCTTAATCCTACCCACCAGAGCCTTCTCATGGCCCCTTCTGGCTCTCCTAATTTCCTTTATAAGCCCCTTACTGTTAGCCTTCTAGTCTTCAGATCTCTAACATTACCTAGCTCTCTGACCCTTTTGTAAACTTTTCTTTTCTTCTTGACTAGATTTATTACAGCCTTTGTACACCATGGTTCCTGTACACTACCATAACTTCCCCGTCTCATTGGAACATACCTATGCAGAACTCCACACAAATATCTCCTGAACATTTGCCACATTTCTTTAGTACTTTTCCCTGAGAACATCTGTTCCCAATTGAAGTTTCCAATTTCCTGCCTGATAGCCTCATAATTCCCATTACTCCAATTAAGTGCTTTTCTAACTTGTCAGTTCCAATCTCTCTCCAATGCTATTGTAAAGGAGATAGAATTATGATCACTATCTCCAGAATGCTCTCCCACTGAGAGATCTGACACCTGACCAGGTTCATTTCCCAATATCAAATCAAGTACAGTCTCTCCTCTTGTAGACTTATCTACATATTGTGTCAAGAAACTTTCCTGAACAACACCTAATGAACTCCACCCTATCTAAACTCCTTGCTCTATCAAGATTCCAATCGATATTTGGGAGATTAAAATCTCCCATCACAACAACTCTGTTATTATTACACGTTTCCAGGATCTGATTCCCTATCTGCTCCTCAATATTCCTGTTACTATTGGGCAGCCTATAAAAATACCCAGTAATGTTATTGACCCCTTCCTGTCCCTAACCTCCACCCACAGAGACTCCGTAGACAATCCCTCCATGACGTCCACCTTTTTTGCAGACGTGACACTATCTCTGATCATCAGTGCCACGCCCCCACCTCTTTCACCTCCCTCCCTGTCCTTTATGAAACATCTAAAACCCGGCACTTGAAGTAACCATTCCTATCCCTGAGCCATCCAAGTCTCTGTAATGGCCACCATATCATTGGTCCAAGTACTGATCCATGCTCTAAGCTCATTTGCTTTGCTCACAATACACCTTGTGTTAAAATAGACACATCTCAAACTGTCAGTCTGAGCGCGTCCCTTCTCTATCATCTGCCTATCCTCCCTCACACACTGTCTCCAAGCTTTCTCTATTTATGAGCCAACCACCTCTTCCCCAGTCTCTTCAGTTCAGTTCTCACCCCCCAACAATTCTAGTTTAAACTCTCCCCAGTAACCTTAGCAAACCTCCCCACCAGGATATTGGTCCCCCCGCGATTAAAGTGCAACACGTCCTTTTTGTACAGGTCACACCTGCCCCAAAAGATGTCCCAATGATACAGAAATCTGAATCCCTGCCCCCTGCTCCAATCCCTCAGCCACGCATTTATCCTCCACCTCATTCTATTCCAATGCTCACTGTCGCATGGCACAGGCAGTAATCCGGAGATTACTACCTTTGCAGTCCTATTTCTCAACTTTCTTCCTAACTCCCTGTAGTATTTTTTCAGGACCTCTTCCCTTTTCCTACTTGTGTCATTGGTACCAATATGTACCACAACCTCTGGCTGTTCTCCTTCTCACTGCAGGATATCTTGGATGCGATCTGAAACATCTTGAATCCTGACACCTGAGAGGCAAACTACCATTTGAGTTCCTTCCCTGTGTCCACAGAATCCCCTGGCTGATCCCCTAACTATAGAGTCACTACTGCCTTCCTCTACCCTTACGAGCCACAGGGCCAGATTCTGTGTCAGAGGCATGGCCACTGTTGCTTCTCTCCAGGTAGGCTGTCCCCCCCCAGCAGTACTCAGACAGGAGTACTTATTGTCAAGGGGTACAGCCATACGTGTACTCTCTAGTACCTGACTCTTCCCCTTCCCTCTCCTGACTGTTACTGACTTGTCTGTATCCTGTGGCCCCAGTGTGACCACCTGCCTATAATTCCTTTCTATCCCTCTCCCTGACCAGACAAAGGTCATCGAGCTGCATCTCCAGTTCCCTAATGCAGTCCCTTAGGAGCTGCAGCTCGACACATCAAGTGCAGATATGGCCATCCGGGAGGCTGGGAGACTCCAGGACTTCTCACATCTGACACCAAGCACGGAAAACTAGCCACACACACATACTACTTCCTTTCCACAAATAACACGGGTAAACCTACCTAGCCTCGTTACCGCCTAAGCCCGTTCAGCCAAACCCCTACCACTCTGCTACCTCTCACTCCGCTGCCCGCTGGATATGGTGGTCTTCTTACGTTAAACGTCATAGTCCCTTATCTTTAGCTGAAACCAAAACATTCTATGAGCAGGGCAGAATGGAGAAGCTATTTAAATGAAATATCTACAGCATAACAATAGAAATATTAACTAGGGAATAACACCAGTTAACCAAGATTTGGAGGATTCCACTACCATGCTGCTGGTCTCATGACATGACCATGAGCGTGTCAACACATCTCTGGATGAGTCAGAAGCACTTTGTTGTTACTCTACTCATGGAACATACGACCCAAGCCAGATGGCTCGACCGAACTCTTAACAGATTCACAATGCTGGTTTTGGTGAATTCTGCGGGGAGTGGTGCCTGTGCAGGGTAATGTAATGAGTGGAAACATATGCATAATTTGCAGCCAGCAATATTGAGTTAGAGTTCACTTTAAGAGGCTAACTTGATGTGATGATGTGAAGTTTTTACCACACCTAATGATTTGTGTTTGGTTGACAATAAAAAGGAGTTGTTATAGTTTTTCTTAAACTTAAAATGCCTCTGCCATTTCATTTACAAAACACAAAGATGTCATAATGTGTTCTAGCTTTCATTGTTTTGATTTATTGAATATAAAAGTCAGGGAGCTATGTCACGGCTGTATTAAACTTCGGTTAGGCCACATTTAGAGGATCATTTCCACTTGCATGGTGATGATTGCTCCATAACCCAGAAATCTTCTTTTTGTAACATCTTGTAAAAAGAGGAAGACAAATCAAAAAAAAAATTTCCAGTAAGTCTGAACCATCACTGGAAAAGAGGAGAACTCTGTAAAGTGTCTTCATAGCATTCAATATTACCACCAACTCATCCCGATCAGGTCTCTACCCACACTGGTTAGCAATGAAGTTCCAATAAACAATTCTGAATGTATAAGTACCTTGATTCATACCATTTGTTGCTGAAATCTGCCAGGCAATTTCCCTTAAGTCTTCTGTTCATTCTCTGTGACAATGGTTGTACAGATGTCTTGCAATTCCCTACAGCATTTTGTCCGTAGCAAACTGAATAATCTTCGCTGCTGAGTTAACCCATGTGGTGACTTAGTGCAAGAAGACAAACCTTGATGTATGTTCATGGTTATGTTGCTCCAACTCTCTGAATTTATATTCAGTTTTGTGTAACCATAAGTGAAGACCGTCAAGCAAGCTAAAATTTCAAATAGCAACCAGGCCCAAAGCCAAATATTATGAGGTAGACAACAGTTACTGCTCCTCCACAACAGTTCTGTTCAAAGCAATTTTGTGATCAACACATAAACATAACATCTTGTCTGCCTTGGAGACAATATCTAATGGAATTGTCTGTTAGACCAACACCAACACCCTGTTTCTTTCTTTCGCAGCTCTTTCTCTAGCAAACAGCACATGAAACAGGTCTCAGCCAACACTAAATAGACTTGACCCAGCACTGAGAATGGGAGCCTTGTGCATAATAATAGTGCTGCACTTGTTATGAAAAACTTTTGCACCAAAAACTTCTGCACCCGCACTTTGGCACCCTGCCAGATCTCCAACTAATCAACATGAAGCACCTCATGTCAGTCTTTGCCCATCATTTTCACTTATCTCACGTAATTTCCCACAAGAATGTTTTCACAGTTTCCTAACCATGTCTTTGCATCAAAGGGTGTGTGACTTTTCACCCAAGAATTGCAATACCTTCTCTGAGTAGACACACAAACTGGAGTTGCATCTCACCAAGGGAACTGCATCCAATAACTGTTCAGAGATTTTACAACTCAACAGCCATAAATGTGCATCCATGTTGACCATCATCACATTACATCCATTGGTTTCAAAGGCAATTTCACAATCACAACAGGCTGTATCTACCACTGCCATTAGCACATTAATTTCTGAGAGTCCCTTGTAAACTTGCAGCATCCCATTCTGTTCAGTGTCCTTCCATAAGCAGCTAGAATTGATCCTCACATTTTTAAATGTCATTTCTATAGCAGAGCCTTTATTTATCTGTACACTGTCATCAATTAATCCACACACAGTGGAACCTATAGCATCCAATCCAAAAATATCATGAACTGGCATCTTATCACCAACGTCTTCAGCCGAGATATGTGCACACCAATGATATCCTCTGATTATTCTTGTTGCAGAAAACAAAAAAAAAACAGCAAATATCTTGCAATAAAAGCTGGTTTCAGAAAGATTACTCAATATTCTTTTGAGTGCCTCGTCCATGGATCATGGTGCCAATGGATTCATTAAATCTCTACCCATCTACATGTTTTGATATTTCCTTTTTTTTCCATATATAGCTTCTTTGCTGTGATTACTTTACTCCCACTGGATTTCAAGGATTGCATTTCCTTTCAGGAATATCCACAGCCATTCCTTTCATGGATCAAATAGGTAGGAACTTTCATAATTCTCCAACACACCCAATGTAAACATAATGTTGTAAACAACAGACAGTACCACTTCATAAAAAAGTGTTAAAATCCTAAATCAGTCACCAGTTCTTTTCTCATTTTATGGTATCACTTGCTTCTTACAAAGTCAACAAAATAACGAATATAGTTTGTATATAATTGACATGACCTAAGAACTATATTTCAGTTTCTGAGCCAACAGTGAACAGCCAGGACATTGGACAACGAAAACATGAAGAGTATCATTACTGGTATTGCGATTTTTAAAAAAATGTTTATAATAGTTAAAATTAACCAAATTATAGTGCCTAATTTTCACTGTACAGTTTCCATGCATTTTAATGTTTTTTTAAACCTTTTGAATGTGAAGTTCTTCACATTTGTTCCAGCTGAGACAGATTTAAAATGCAAACAATGTAACTAGCTCAAGCAAAGCATCTTCTAGTAAACAATTATTTTAATCTCATCTAATAAAAAGCTTTAAATCTAATCTTGCCAGTGCTGGTATGAAATCTAGTCCCTATATTGTACATTATCACTCTCATAAGATCTCTGTTATAATTGCAGTTTGCTCTTTAATTATTCTTCCTCATGTATTCAATTTATGAATTGGAATAATATTTTGCCCTACAGGCAGAAATGCTGAGATGGACATTTGCGGAACAGCAAAGTTCAGAATCTCAAGCAATTGGTAGGCTCCCACGTGCAATAGGCTAAGGATTTTAGCTTTGAACCTGGCATTGAATGTTCAATGTATAGGAAAAATGTACCATCAAGAGAACCGCAGTGATTACTCTTAGGAGTAAGAGGATTAAACACTTGAATCTATGATGTCCAAGCTGTCTTTATTGTCCTTTTAGCGAAATAGTAATGCACTACTTTACAGGCATAAATGTAAAAATAAAAGCTATTTGTATAATTACATGAGTTATAACTTCCATCTTAAAAGTTTTAATCATTGTCATTAACATATTTTCATTATCATTCCATCCATGGGAATCAGGATGAACTATTTTTTTGTTTGTTGAAGAGGTCACTTACCACATTAAGCTGACTGAATGTAATGTATTGATTCATAGCACTTCAAACAAACAGGTATTACGTTATAAAATAATAGCATGCCTAATGCCAATGAAGAAAGTCAAAGCTGCACTAAATATTTCCAAATTAAGGGACAGTTATTCCATTGTATAAAGATTACCAAGTAATGTGAATACCAAGTAATAGATGTATACAATATTAATCTTCTTTGTTCAGCTCTTTAGCTTGGGTAAAAGTATTCTTTCAGGCAAAGCATCTATTTTATTTTACCATAGGTAAAAGGAATCTATTCAACATAGAATTCTAATTCAATGCCAATTGCATGGCCGTACAACTATTAAACTCTAAATCCTGTTACATTTTTCAATTCCATCTGTCTGCACTTGATATGCTCCATTTGATACTCTTATTAAGTGAAAACTTATCAACTTTTGGTTAGGATACTTGCTGACCCTAAATTAAGCATTTCTTGAGGACCTTTTTCCATTAATTTAAGATTAAATGATGTACTCTGAATTCTGTTCTGAATGGTTCAGCCCTAATTCTAAAATCACATTCCTTTTTCTGTCTCCAGAAGAATCAGTTTCCCAATACTTATTGTTCTAAAGAACTCGCTCCAAAAAACATCAAAGCTGAATAACGTACAAACCTGTCTTTTAAATACAAAGATTAGGATCTGTTTAGCATTCTACAAGGCAAATACAAAGATATGGGCAGCAGTAGGCTACTTGGACCTTTGAGATTGCTTTACCTTTGAAATATGTAGATTCCAATTAATTGTGTAGGGCTCTCAGTAATGTTAACTGCTAAGACTAATGTAATGGCTTCTCCGTAATGTTAACTGCTGATGCAATGGTTTCTCTGTAGCAGCGATGTTTGGGTTATAACTACAGATAACAGATAGCTAGCCAATGGGAGAGATGTTGTTCTTTCTTGTATGTCTGGGAACCAGGCTTTTGGTGGGTTTTCGGTCAGGGAGGAACAAGAGGAAGGACATGTGTGGAGAGCCGGCAGACTACTGGAGAGCAGAGAAGGGAATCCAAGGGTCTGAGTGTCAGCAACGTTTTTGGCAGAAGTTATTGGTGGAGGAATACCTGCTGCGTGAGCTCCAATGATTTATTGTGCACAAACTATTTTATTAAAAGTGGTGCCTTTTTCTTTTATATTCTGTTTCTCTACTAAGCCTGTAGCCAAAGTAAGAGTTATAAAGTGTAATTATTTAATTGCATGTTGTGTACTCTCTGATATTTTACATTGCAAGTTTGTATTGGGGTGCATTATACAGCATCCACACAAATGTGATTGCACAGTTTGGAGGGGCAGATGGCATCTCCCCCTAGACGAACGTGAGTTAATTGAGCCTGAGTGTTACAATTGGGACACATCAGGACCAGTACGTATTGGCTCAATTAAGCAGCTGCCCTAATTAGCCTAAGATCAATGTAAGTAGTTAAAAAGTTATAAAAAAAGACAAACTACCATTTAACTGAGTAACAGATTATATTTTAAATGTAATACAAAACAACTTAGAACTCTGCCAATATTATGATAATACTATAATAGTGTGTATTAGTTTCTAATTGTTATCAGTTGAGAAATTCATCCAGTGTACACTACCGTGTTCTTTTGATTGACTGTAAATGAACAAAATCAACACAGACAGCTAGTGCAAGTAATGGATTGCCTTCATACAATAGCTTTGATGATCACATCCTCTAAATCTTCATTTTCATTAAACATTCAAGATGATCATTGATACCTGCAATTCCTTCATAGTAGTTCCTAACTTGTTGAAGCAGTTAAATATTTTCATTTTCACTCACATCCATTTATCACATCTCCAAGCCAGAATACTTGAAACCACAGTGAACAATACAGTTCTGAATTGTCTTTTTCCTTATTTCTTGCTATCAGTGACAAATATTGTTGCTTTTTGAACGTTAACATGCACAACTGCTGCAATTTATAACTGTTTGCTGTAACCACGGTATAGTGTCTAATGGTAATAGAAGTACATGCAGTCGATGCTAGTTCAGCGGTATCTTGGTTCAACTAAGGAACACAATGTCCCAAATAAACAAAGGGGATCTGGCTACTTTCTTGATTAGTTTTTGTTCTTATTTGTTTTATCCCAAATGAATGGGTTGCCCTTATTAACTAATGGCCCAATGAACTGGAATCTACTGTACATCTATCTCTGTTTTAAAAACAAGTAGTATCAAGTAGTATAATTATTGACATCTGGAGACATAAGAGACTGTGGTTGCTGGAATTAGGAGCAAAAAAAAAACACTGTTGGAGGAAGTCAGTGGAGTATCTCTGGGGGAAAGGAATTTTCAAATGTTTTGGGTCTAGCTTGCATGAGGACTGAAAGTGGAAAGGGAAGATAGTAAGAATAAGATAAAATTTTGTGGGGAAAGGGGGGTGATGATTGAAGAGGCAAAATGATAAGTAAAATAGGGATGTGTGAATGTGGATTGGCAGATGGAGCTCTGAGGTCTTTGAGGATGAATCCAGACTTAGTGGAACCAAGATTACTACTATTCTACACAGAATGTTCAACATTAGCAAATGCTTATCAATTCCGTTTGATTTACCTTGGCTCACTGGCTTCTTTTTAGAAGTTTATTACAGAGCTCTATTAGTTCTTCATGGAATGGAGAGATATTAAATTTGATCAAAGTTTATACATGAATTTTACAAAATTCCCTTTACAGTTCCATTGTTCCCATTATAATCCATGAAAATCAGGGAAAAAACTGCATTCACTGGAAGTCTAAAATAAAAACAAAACATGCTGGATGCACTGTGTTATATTACATTTTGTAAAATATTTAATGACCGTCTGAACAATGCAAAATGACAATTTAACAGTTTATGAGCTTGTGGTATGTAGAATGTCTCTACAAGATAAACACTGTTGATTTATTAATTGCTAATGTTTGTTGAGAGCAGCTGGATTCTTTCTTAGTCTCAGACACCATTAGCATGAGGATGTCTGTTAATGACTAGATGTTTGTTGGGTCACTTTGAGAGAATTCTTGATGGATTCTTTCTTAGTATCTGTCAAATTGCCTTGATAGATTATTTTTTGGATTCAAGCATATTACTTATATATACTATTAATATTCTTTGTAAGTCAAAGGAATTCTATGTCCAAAGCATTGGTGGATAAGGAGTGACCATTAAAGTGTTCAGCAAAAGAGTATGCTGAACACTGCATTGATGAATACATATGTTGTTTCAATGAAAGAAACCAGACTTAGTTAATGGCATGAGAACAAAAGATGTTTTTTTTTCTCTGTCTCTATGTGTCTCTCTGCTCTTCTGGAACTCAGAGTTATTGGGATGCTTTTCCCAGGGTTCTTTGAACTTCTCCCAGACCAGATATCATGATCATTGCCTGGAACCCAGGGGTAATTTGCAACAATCAAGAGATGGCTAAGAATCGTAAGCCCTAAAATCATTGTGACTTACTGCATAGTATTTGTGTAGTTTATTTGTGCTTTTTGTTTTATGATAATAACTTAGGCTTAAGTTAATTTGTTGTACTTATACACTTATTACCACATCCCTTTGACACTCCAATAGTTTGAGTCTGATCAACCCAGCCCATTACAAGCACTCAGCAGTTCAGGCCAGGGAACATCTGTGAAAAGAGAATGTTTTGGGTTCAAGACCTTACATCAGGATTGAGAATGAGAGAAAACAAGCTAATGTTCAGTAGCAGAGAAGACAGGAGGAGAATGAGAATATTTCTGATATGATGAGAGCAAAAGGGGGTAGCATGGCAGTTGTTCCTTTCATTGTCATCTGACTGTATATATATACAACCAAGTGAAGCTACATTCTCTGCACCATGGTGCAGCCACAATGCATATATCACACTCAGCACATAAAGCAAAATATCACCATTATAAGTTAATAAATTTAATTCAAAATTCACATAAGTTGTGCAGCACATGTGAACAGTTAACAGCTCCCAGTCCTAGTGATGAGACTTTAGTGGTTGCAGTTTATTCATTAGTCTCACAGTTTGCGGGAAGAAGCTGTTACTCAGTCTAGCAGTCCTGGTCCTGATACTCCTGCACCTTCCTCCTGATGGTAATGAGTCAAAGTGTTTGTGAGATGGGTGGTAGTGATCCTCCACAATGCTGTACTCTTCATTTACAACATCACAAACAGGGGAGAAGGTGACCCCCGAAGATACTCCCAGCAAGTTCTATTATAAAATTTGAGGAACTGGTTTCTTCATATTCTGTGTTGGTAATATCATCAGGAATACACTTATTTGAAGTTTTCATTAGTTTTATTTGATCTTTTTGGGCATTTAGTAGTAATAGTAGGTCACTGGATTCAATTTAAGAGGAGCATTGAATTAAACTAAGTAAATAAAATTATAAGTAACTTTCACAATGTCATAAAGCAATTGCAGAATGTAGGATTCTATTTAATCAGCAAACTGAGCTTGAATCAGAATTGAGGATCAATTCCCTCATATATAAGAACAAACTATAGATTGGTTTCGGCTGGACTCAATTGAATTTCTTACCACAGAAAAGGAAGAATGAGATACGAGGTCAATCAACTAATGTAATAAAAAGTAAATCACTTTATCTTTCAAGGACATCATTTATATATAACAATGAATGCAATATGATGGATGGCAGACTAGTGCATCTAGCAGAGCATCTGGCTTGCTACTCCACTAGTAGGTTCAGTGCTGGGCACTGGTACTGCTGTGCTGAATTTGCAGCTTCTCGCAGTGACTGTATGGGTTTCATCGGTGCTTTGTTTTCCTTCTACATGGAACGACACATGGATTGGTAGATTAGGAAGATATTAGGATGAGTTCATGAGTACATGGAGAGAACAGGATTTGTGTGAATTGGTGCTTCTTAGCCGCTGAGGAGTCTGTTTCATCTTATTTATCTGTGACACTGCATTGTACTTGTAGCTTTGGGGTGCAAAATGGATGAGCTGCAATTCATATACAAGTGAAACTTAACTTTCCAGTAAATATTTTATGCACACATTATACTCACATCACAGTAACAAAAATCTACAAGATATCCCAGAACTGTTGGTAAGATGGAGACACTGCAGCCACTCCGTAGCTAGCCAAAGGTGTTGTTGTCTTTATTAAACATCTATTTTATGGTTGCAAGGCACTGCTGGACATTCAAGTACTGCAGGTCTACCCTATCAGGGTGTTACTTGTTAGCGGAGGAGCTGGGCTTGATTTGGACTATTTTGCTGCTAGCTACAGAAAGACGTCAGAGTCAGTGAAAGAACACGGTGTGGAGCGAAATAGCGAGTGACTGTCTTGAACATTTTTCTTGTGATCAAAGGACTGTTGGACATTGGTCACGTATAATATGCAAGTCCAGTTCATTGGTTTATTCATGAGCCTAACGATGGGGAAGCTGTGTGACCTTGGTTATAACACAGACTGGACCTCATGCTGCAGACTCACCAGGTGCAGAAGCATAGGAGGGGAGATGCCAGAAGTGGTGTTGCGAGGCATCCATGCTGGACTGGGGGCCAGCTCCTCCTGCCAATACTGCCCTCCAGTGTTCACTCAGTGGAAGACAAACTTGATTGCATGCATGCGTGTGTTTATCTGCGGACTGCTGAGGGCTTGCTAATGTTACCAACATCCATGTACTATCACTGAGTATCTTGGGTTATATCATAATTTTTTGTGTGTCTGTATGTTTACTGCTATATTGTGTGGGCTATATGTGCCTCCTGATGTGTATGAGTGTTAGTATGATGTTTTGCACATTGGCCGTGGAGGAATGCTTTTCATTTGAGTGTATTCATGAGTGCTCATGTGCGGCTGAATGACAATTAAATTTGAATTTCAACTTGAATGCGAGAATTTCTTCAAAATTTGAAGTGTAAGAGTGACACACAAAACATGCTACACTTACAAATTCATATAACTTACAGGGTAAAATGCTCCTTCTGTGATTATTTGCATAATTCCCACAATGGTTGGCAAGGTCCTTGAAGTTGCATGCTAATTTCCTGCACAGGAAACAAATTCATTCATTATTGTTCACTTAACCTTCTTAGCCTTCAGTTGTCATTCAGCTCCCATGCTATACCTTTGCTTCAGAATCCCAGTAATGATCACTTGGAGAAGTCTTCTACTCAAAATCTTCCATTTTCTATGCATCATCCTCTATCTTTTCTGTTACCACATTCAAAGCACATCTTCTCTTTCAATATTCCAAAGGTGTTACTTCAGCAACATCCTAGTGCACAGCCCAATCACCCCAATAACATCTTAGGTCTGTATGGCACCTTTGCCTGATCTTTTATCTCATCTCTTCCAGTTATTCAGGGCAAAGTC
This sequence comes from Hypanus sabinus, assembly GCF_030144855.1. NCBI lineage: Eukaryota > Metazoa > Chordata > Chondrichthyes > Myliobatiformes > Dasyatidae > Hypanus > Hypanus sabinus. Next base: position 38,838,861 of record NC_082719.1, on the reverse strand, counting down.
TTGTTTTCCTAATACAAACTTTAGGGATTGTACTTAAATTAGGTTCTAGAAGATCAATTTTTCAGGCAGCAGCTGTAGATAATCATTCTGCTCTTCCCATTAACGTCTCCTGTCCACCTATGTCTTTCCATTATATCTTTTTCCCAATCATCCTCAGCTCTCTGACTTCCACTACTACCTCTTTTCCCTTTTCCTTTTCCTCTCTCTCCCCAACTCTGCACTTGCTCAAATCTGCAATGCCACAAACTTTTTCAGTGTTGATGAATGAGAAAAACCTGAAGTGTAAAACTTATTTCTCTTTCTTGAGATGCAGTCGCACCTGCAATAGATATCCTGCATTTTGTCTATTTATCACAATGACACACAAGGACAGCACACAAGGAGCTTTGGTTGAGTAAACAGTGGCAAATTTTTCCCTGTAGTAGGTCTGTCAGTTAACCAGAGGACTGGGAGTGAGAGGATTGGATGGGATATATGTATGGAATAAATGTTTTCATCTATCCAGTGGTTAGAATTAGGAACTCACTGCCTAAGTGGGGTAGAGATAAAGACACTCACATCATTTGCTCATCCGGTCAAGGTAGAACCTGCATACAACACTCATTCAATCGACGTCTTCTGGCTAGATCAGGAAAACATATATTTTACTTCTTTTATCTCTTTTCTGCTTGTTTCTCATCTTGAATGTGATACTGGAACTGCTGGAACCTGTGATTTGCAGGTTGAAGATCATTTGGGTGTTTCAGCACTCTGCAGTCTGTGACAGGATTCTGGGAGGCAGAGGCAGTGTGCGGGAACCTCGTAATGAGAAGGCTGCTGGATATTCAACTCCATTTCATTGGTTAAAACTTCCATTGTTCACCAATTAAAGCGACGTGGGAGACTGAAGCATTGAGGTGAATGTGGAAGGTGAGCGCCTGCTACCTACCTTTAGGTTGTTCTGCTATGGGAGAGTGGAGTCTGCCTTTCGATTGTCAGTAGAATTGCTCTGCTACCAGAGAGGGAGAATGCCTTTGGATCACTAGGGGATTTCTCCACTATCAAGGGGAGAGACTGCCTTTTGATCATCAGGAGATTACTCTGCAATCAAGAGGAGAGACATCTGGGCAATCACTCTACTATCAGAGAGAGAAGAATCCTGCCATTTTGCTCAGAGAATGTTACCCAGGTTATCTGCATTTTGGATATAGATTTGGACTATAGATTTTTTTCAGTCTTATAGTCTTTTTTAATTTATTCTGTGTTTTTCACCAGAACTTTCTCATTTTTTGTGTACCGGGCAGTGGGATTTGGTGGTCAATGTCCCTGTTCCATTTTTGTATTTTTCTGTGCAGGAGGAGGGATTTGGGGCTTGACGATCATGCTGCCATTCTTTTCATTCTGGGTTTTGTGGCTATCCGGAGAAAAAGTATTTCAGAGTTTTATACGTCGATAAAAAATTAACCTTTGAACCCTTTTTTTTTCTTTGAATCTTTGAAGTATCTAGACAAGCACAGGAAATGCTAAAACAAAGAGGGGTGTGGCCCAAGAACTGGGAGAATAAGAGTAGCATAGATAGCTACTCAATGACTGGTATATTCAAAGAGGACTCTATGCATTATTACCCTGTAGGTGGCATTGTCATAGAGTTATACAGCATAGAAACAGGTCCTTCAGTCCAACTCACCCATTTCAAGCAAGATGCCTCTCCAAGGTAGTCCCATCATATCGGTGCTTGTTCTATTCTGCTTTTGATTTGGGAGTCCAGGCAAATGATCTCTGAAAGACACTTCAATGCATATTTTCATTAATGGGGTTAGTGTTGAAAATTATGCAAAATTTCAACAATTATTAGATCAAGGAAATTCTGGACTAATATCTTTTTTTGCCTTCCATTACTCTCCTAATATAATTACATTTGACTGAGCCCTAATCTGTTACTGGTGCTCTAAGTGAGAGATTTATCCTACTTGCAATGGATTTTAGTGAGGCGCTGATCCACAAACAGTGTTGCAAGGAATTAATGGAGAAGAAGAAATAATGCCTTTTAGTTTCAATGCCACACTGAGTATTTTGACTGTTCTTTAATGGCTTGTGCTTAGAGCCATCCACTGTGTCAAAGTTATCTCAGATGGCTTTTACTGGAAATGCAATAGGGTATTCCAAATGGATGAGGATAATTAATAACTTTGATCCTGTACCAGTCTTTTAATAGTTCTCTTTGGGAAGAATTAGTCCATTTTAACTGGATTTTAATGAGACAACATTCCACTGGACTTCTCATAACAGTAGACAATTTTTTTCCTAAACATTAGATCCTTGTGGAATTTTTAAAGTACAAAGGTCACTGTTGTCTGAATTTACCCTGTGCGTGCCTTGTTGTTCACAGAGCAGTAAGAGAGGTTATGTGACATACAGTACAATAGCATGCAATTCTCTTCAAGAAAATGGTATAGCCAGAAAGCAGAACATAGAAATTGTTGATACAGTGCAATACTTTTCATTTGTTTTCATAATGCAAAGAACAACATGTACCATGAAGTGGCACAAAGAAAAGGACAATCAACCTGAATTACAGAGAACACTATGATTGTCTCTTTATAGAGAGAACATTGGAGGCTAGCTATTTTCTGGTTTTACTCCATGAAGAGTGAAAGAGGGTGTTTTGATATTACAACTCTACAGCAAAATTCTGAGCCATATGAAATTGTACTGAAGATGAGCACAGATGTGTTCATGGCTTTCAATGCATAGCTCCTTAACTATAAATGAAAGAATTCTTCAGCTTGCTAAAAATAATTTAAAATAAGGCAACATCAAAATAATTTCATAATAATGAGAGTTTAATTTTCAGAAGAATATCCCCACAGAAATGTTTTGCCAAACAAAAATTCTTGTTGGGGATATGGGCGGAATGCTAATTTCCCAGTGCAGTGGAAGAAGGTGTGGAAAAATGATGGAATGTGGAGTGGTAGGGGAGGTGGAGAGTAGGGAGAAGCCATCTGTGAGAAGCCTAAAATTTTCTGCAGCACAGAAATTTTCTGTGTGACTTTAACCTACATAAGGCAAAACCATATTATTTCTTGATATCCTGAGTGATTAGACTAGTGGGTGCATGAGTCAGATTCAGTAGCATTATATAAAGCCACAGATAAGACATATAATGGGTCCTAGTACTAGCTGCAAAGTACAAGAAATTTGGCAAATGGATAGCAGGGTTCAGGAATCTGGATTCAAATTTATTTATCACATTAACATCAAAGCATACAGTGAAATGTGTCATTTATGTTAACAACCAATACATATGAGAGTGTGCTGGTGGCAGTCCACGATGTCACCACTCATTCTAGTGCCAATATAGCATGCCCACAATGTCCGGCAAAATAACACAGAGCACAAGAAACAACAGGGTAACAACAGTAAAACAAGCCTCATTCCTCCTGAAACTGCAGGATAGGCCATCTCCTTCAGCTTACAACTTCCAGTGGGCTTGGACTCAGACTTGGACATGCAGATATTGGGCTTTGACTTCCAGTGAACTCACTGAGATTTGCAGACTTAGTGCTCCGGCCAATGGGCTTCAGCTTCTAGTCTTCCGATTCCACCCTTGACCCTCGATCCTCAACATCGTCCCCAAAGACCAGCTGGCTACCAAACACTAGGCCTCGAAGTCCAGTGTCACTGATTTGCACACCCTGAGCATCATCAATCTATTCCTCTTGTCTGCATGGAACTCTGACTCTGCAATCCGTCGACAGCTTGATGCCCGTGGGCTGGCCAGCAGCTCTCATCTACTCTGGTCTGCTGGTCCAACAGCCAAGCAGACATGTCAACACAGTCAGTCTGCGGATCTCCCACATCCATGTCTCCGGCCTTCAAACGCAGAGCAGAGAATTAAGCTCCACCTTGACTTCTAATCTCCCTGCAACCCTGTTTCCAAACCTTAAACAAAGCCCTAGCTTCCCTCTCTGCCTTAAAACTCATCTCTACAAACCTAAAGAAAAACTAAAAAAAGCTACTAAATCTAGCCCAATATTTAATGACCAGAGGAAATCCTGGAGGATTCAAAGGCTGATAGCAACATTATGTTCCCTGCTGCTGAAAGAAACAAAACTGACAATGACACAAAAGAAACAAAGTTGAAGATGACCACAAAGTGACCTGCTGGGGTGAGGATCCCTCAGTCTGGACTCAGCAGGTCAAATCTGGAAAACAGAGCTCAGTTGCACATTTGCTTCCATCATTTGCATTTCAATCCAACCCCTTTCTTTGTCTGCCCTTGGAAATCCACTCCCAAAAGACAGGTGCATACATCCTCTCAGTTCCATGTCTTACCTGTCTAGGAGCCAATGCCATTCAATGTTCCCCTTTTTCAAAGTCACACCTCTCCCTTAATACCTCTATTAATAAACGTTTTACATCCATCCATCCAATTCTGTTACTCCCACTCATGTGTCTGTTATTGTTCCTCTTGGGGGAGAAAAGAATACATAATAACGTGGCACAACTGAGAAGCCTAAATTATCTTCCAAGCATTTCATAATTTGTGCTATTAGAGGAGACAGTCCCAGGAGCACAGGCGTATTAAAAGAATAGCAATCAGAGACAAAGAAAGGAAAACAAAGATTGGGTTTATTTGGGAAAGAATCCAGTTATGTCAAAGCACATTTTCTGCATGTGACTTCATAGTCAGAAAAAATAAAAATTAGCTGCAGATTGTCAAATATTGAAAAGGCCTATATAGAGTCTACATGGAGAGAGTGTTTCCTATAGTGGGGGAGTCTCGGACTAGATGGCACAGTGTCAGAATAGAAGGATGCCCCTTTCGAACAGAGATGAGGAGGATTTTTGTGCCATAGGGTGGTGCATCTGTGGAATTCATTGCCACAGACAGCTGTGGAGGCTAAGTCATTAGGTATATTTGAAGAGTGATTGATAGGGTCTTGATTAATAAGAGTGTCAAAGATTATGGGGGGAAGGCTATCGGGTTGAGAGACATGAAAGAATGATGGAGCATGATGGAGAATGGTGGGCTGAGTGGCTTAATTATGCTCCTATATCTCATGATCTTGTGATATTATTTAGGTTTTCACACCATGTTCACCTATTTTGCAGCAAGATAGGAATTCCTTTTCCTCCGAGGAGAAGTTCAACCACTCTGAGGATCTAACATTACAAAACTTCTCACAGTTTAATAGTTGAAAAAAATAGCTGAGTTTTCATCCAGTGAGTCACATGATTAAGAGCTACAAGATAAGTGACAGTGACAGCAGTCGAATGTTTGAATTAGAGGACATAGTGTGTTCCATGTTCTGCTTGGCTTCTGCTTATCAAGATGGTGAGTTATACAAAAGATGGTTTTGCTTTTGAGTAGTGGTTACAAGCATTGATGGACCAAGAGTAAACATAATACTAAATGTTGGTGCCCTCAATTTCACAAGGGTTCAAGGGAAAGATAGTAAAACTGTGAACATTCAGTTAACTACCAATCTCCTGTTACCATCATTTGATTAGCACACTTAAGCTCTCTCCTAAGTGAATTTTCCAGAAGCATACAGACATGCTCAGGTTAAGTACATTGGTCAGCAAGTTGGTATATAGCTTTCAATATACGTTACTTTTTAATCATTCAATCTCCAGACCCATTTCTAAACTGCAACTGTCATGGAAGCGAATATCTCCCCTTCCCTAACTTGCTTCTCTCTGGGACTGTCAAAGGCAGGGGGATAAGCCAGTGTCTTCACTTCTGTCACCTGAGTACAATTAAAGCAGTAAGTGTTCTGCACAAAGGATCATGTACAGAATGTGCTGCCTCAATATAGTGGGTCCTCATTCAGCAAGACAACTCATCAATCAGTGCAATCACTAAAAGTGGCAGTCTCATTGAGGCAGGTCATCAGAGTTGCTGGCAAAGGAAATGAAAGAGGTCATAATCAATAATGACTTTTGTGTTTGCATCCAGGCTTATTATCATTGGACAAACTCAAATCTTGCTCATAACAAACTCTGCAGCATGCTTCATATTGACACAGGATGCCAAAAATGAAGAATTATTCTAGTCCTGTCAGTATTTTTCATTATCTTGTTCAGCTCCAAACATTCATCAAAACACTTTTTAAAGGATCTAACCCTTTAGGCAACATTTCCTCATAAATAAAATATTTTGGAATAACTGTCATCCTGAGCTAATAGCAGAAAATACAGCTTCAATTAGAAAATCATAAAACTGCAAGTACTGAAAAAAGAAATAAAAAAATAAATGTAAAATGATGATCTGGCAGCTTAACTTATAACTTGTAAATTGTTTCTGCATTATTCCATAGGAATAAAATTAGGTCCTATGGTAGTTTGAGTACATATTCTTGCTATAGCTTTCAGACAGTTCTGTAATATTTCAGGTGATAATTCATCAAGATAACTGAAGAATTTGCAGGCAATTAGCTCTTGCCCTCTGTTATATATTATCAGACATCTTCAAACTAAAATTAAAGAGGGAATAATCTAAAACAAATAATTTCTTCTTAAGCTGTCCCTAAGGATTGAGGATGATTTTTCCCAACCGGGCTTTATGTTTCCTGAGGTGACTGATGAGACTACTGTCTGAACTGAAGACTCCGTGCTTCCTGACGGGATAGCTTTTGAGATGCTGTACTCCTTACACCATTTACATAGGTAGGCTTCAATGTTCTCCCAGTACATGGACTTGTGGATTTTAGTCCCATTCTACATTTTGACTGGTCATGGACCGGTGATTTCCAAAAGTTGCTAGGAAGGCTTTGAACATATTCTTGAACTTTTTCCTCTGTCTACTTAATCTTCTCTGACTGTCACTGAGCTGAGGAATTTTGGGAGGTGCTTGTGAGCATTAACTCCAGCCTAAATGAGCTAAGTGAGCCTAAGTAGATCCTCAAAGGTGGGGATGCAAGATAATGAAGATAAAGACATTTGCAGAATGTTTAAGGACCTTCAATCTATCACTGTTGCAATCAGCATTTCCCACCTGCTTCAAAGGGGTATCAATTATACTGATGCCCGAGATGAGCAGGGTGAGCAGCCTCAAGAGATATCACCAAGTTGAACTTACATCCACTGTGATGAAATGCTTCGAAAGTCTGGTCACAGCTAAAATTAATTCCTGCCTGGCGTGGACCTGGACCCACTGCAATTTGCCTATCGCCACAGTGGATGCAATCACACCATCTCTCCACTCCACCTTTGACCACTTGGATAATAGCAATACCTACATCAGGCCACTGATTATTGACCAAAAAGCAGCTTTTGACATCATCATCTCCTTAGCAAAAAAACAAAAATCTGTGCCTCTGTACCTCCCTCTGCTTGACTTCCTCATTGAGAAACCACAGCCAGTGCTGTTCAGAAATAAGATCTCATCTTTGCTAGCAATCTAAATAGGTTTACCTCAAAGATGTGTGCTTAGCCACTGCTTTATTCTCTCTACCATCATGGCTACTGATGACACAACTGTTGTTATCAGAATGTCAGAGAGTGATGAGGAGGCATACGGGAGAGAGACAGATCAGCTGGTTGAGTGGTGTTGCAACAACAACCTTGCCATCAAGATTAGTAAAACCAAGGAATTAAATGTGGAATTCAGGAGAACATTCAGCAATCTTCATCAAGAGGTCAGCAGTGGAAAGTGTGAACAGCATTAGGTTCCTGAGTGTCAGCATCTCTGAAAACCTATCCTGGGCCCAACAACACACACAAAATGCTGGTGGAACACAGCAGGCCAGGCAGCATCTATTAGGAGAAGCACAGTCGACGTTTCGGGCCAAGACCCTTCATCAGGACGAAAGGTCCTGACAAAGGGTCTCGGCCCGAAACATCGACAGCACTTCTCCCAATAGATGCTGCCTGGCCTGCTGTGTTCCACCAGCATTTTGTGTGTGTTGTTTGAATTTCCAGCATCTGCAGATTTCCTCGTGTTTGCTGGGCCCAACATATTGTTTTGAGGAAATTTGTTATGTTATCAAAGAGAAACAAATTACTGCAGATGTACCATGGGAAGTATTCTGACATAACATCACCATCTGGTATAGAGGTACCAATGCACAGAACAGGAAAAAGCTGTGGAGCATTGTAAATTTAGTCAGCATTATCAGCACCAGGCTCCCTACTAATTAGCACACTTTCAAAGAGAAATGCCTCAAGAATGTAGCATCCATTTTTATAGAGCTTCACAATCAGTACCTCACTATTTGGCTCTCTTTTTGTTCAACTTAATTATTTTTTATAACTCTTATTGTAATTTTTTCTATATGTACTGCACATACTGTATGTCAATAATAATAAACCTGATTCTGATTCCAATGAAACCTTTCCAGTGCTTCAAAGGTCTACTGTAGGAACTATATTTGAAAAAGCAAATATAAAAGTTAGAATCATGGCTCTATGGTGGACCAAGAGTACAAACAACATTTTCCTCAATATATTAAAGGCTATACTGGTCCATTGAAAACAATAACTGATGTCATCAGCGATGCTTGCTTCTGTTGAGAGATGCATCCAGAACTATGGAAAATGGTCCACATTTGCCTGGTGTTCCCTTTATTGTTGGAGTGTAAGATAGTACAGCAGGGGTAGATTGGTAGAGGGGCATTGTCGTAAGGATGTTGGGTGAAAAGCTTATAGTTGCATATCTCTCAGTGAATGAGTGTTGATAATGACCTGAAGCACAGGTTCGGAGAGTACAGATACACTTGTATCATCTGCAATCTATTATCAAAGGCAGAATAACCCTGTTTCTGGAGTATAGTCACCATAGGCTGAAAAGGTTCTTATCAGTTTGGAAGAGTACCTCCTCTCCTGTACTGACCCTGTTGGACATAAAGGATACACACTTTCAAACAGAAAATGGAAAGATTGCTAGGACAAGACAATAATGCCGCTTTGTTTGGCATCATACTTCAGTGAAATTGGCTCTGTTCTAAAGCAAGAGGCTGCTAGAGGAACCTAACAGGGTCAACCAGCATCTGTGGGAGGAAAAGAACTATCAATATTTTGGATTAAGGACTGAGATTGGAGACAAAAGATAGCCAGCATAAAGAGGAAAAGCAGAATGTCAAAATGTCGACAGTCCCTTTCCACCCACACATGTTGCTTGAGCCATTGAGTTTTCCAGTGTTGCTCCTTACTCCAGCATCTACAGTCTCTTGTCTCTCCATTGGTTTTGATCTAGACTCATTGAGCAGAATCATGACAATGATTTCCAATAACCATATAAATTTGATTATGGTATTCCACTTTTGGTGGAGGCAAAGGCATTAGTGAGATTGAAAAATGTCACACACAGTGGCTGAAGCTACTCACCAAATTTTCCTTTATGTTGTGAAGATCATAATCACTGTTCCCTTTGATGCAGAATCCCCACTGTAATTTTGTAGCATCGCTTTAGCCACTGAGAAGAAAAGGTTGGGAAAGACATTATGGGAGGTTACACGGAGACGTCTCTGTAATTATCACAGCTGGACTTGTATTCTTTCTTGATCACAGTGCTCTGACATCATAAAGCCAAAGAGCAATATAAAAGTACAGCATGGAAACAGGCCATTCGGTCCACCTAGTCCATGCCAAACCATTTAAACTGACTACTCCTATTGTCCTGCTCCGCGACCATAGCCCTCCATATGCCTAACATCCATGTATCTATAAAAGCCTCTTTTAAACATTGAAATCAAGCTCACATACACCACTTGCATACTTGTTAAACACTGTCATGACACTCTGAATGAAGAAGATTCCTCTCATTTTCCCCTTAAACTTTTCACATTTACCTGTCACCCATGACCTTTGTTTGTAGTCCCACCTAACCTCAGTGAAAATGCTTGCTTGCATTTACCCTATCTATACTCCTCATAATTTTGTATACTTCTATCATATCTCTCCTCAATTTGCAGCGTTCCAAGGAATAAAGTCCTAACCTATTCAATTCTTCAATATAACTCAGGTCACCCAGTCCCAGCAACACCTTTGTAATTGTTCTCTGTATTCTTTCAACCTTATTTATGTTACGTGAATATCCTCCATTCTCAGATATGGAAAATAAAATTTAATATTCTTGACTGAAATACTTCACTACAAGTGCAGATTCCATCCGCTCCTGAGGTCTTGTGTTTTAGATGAAGTACAACTATTTCAAATTCTTGTTCGAGAATGGCAGCAAAGCTAACTGAATTATTTTCCGTGGGAAAGAATCAAGGGTGTTCATATCAAAAACAGAGCTATGGCTGAGAAAATCGTCAAAATGTTCTTTTGTACTGTTGTTGACCAGATGTCTGTCCTTGCCCATTAATGGGGAGGATCCATCACAGGTTAGGACTATAAATTACCTTGACAAAACTGAAGAACCTGTGTTTGTCATGGCTTTCAGCAAGTTGTTGACAAGGCTTAGTCCATAGCGTTTTCAGCTCATAGAATTGAAATAAGCAGATCAGATAAGACTATACAAAAAGTAATTTGGCCAGACATAAATTTGTTACTTTGAAAGTTGAACTTCAGAGAATCTAATTTAGCGTAAAGTTCTCAATGATTTAAGTCAATACCCAATATAAGCTGCAACAATTTTGCATGTCATTTCATTTGGCCGCAGGGGAAATTTTCTGATCAAAATGAATGTAGCTCCTGTAGTTCTTCAGTTTATTGAAAAGCAGTAGTGTAAGGATGAATGTAATGATTAAACGTGTGACGATTCACATTAAGGAAGTGTGTAATGGGTGTGTATTGCAGAACCAATGAGCCCTTTCACTAAGATCTGTGAAACAGTTCTCATCTGGATAGTCTGACACAATGGCGTAAATTTATTTTTGTGTCAAAGCCACTAGTAAACCCGTCTACTCTCACTTATAAAGGGTTTCTCTCTGCCAAACTGTGACTGTCAGTGACTGGTTGGGGGTCTCCATAGTTTTTTTTGCATTGACTGAATAGTGTCCACATACTAAAGGAAATGAAGTAAAATAAAAGCAAAAGGCCTAGGAGCATTCTGCATTGATGCCTTAGGAACACACAAACCTTCATTGTCACATTATGATGGGAAGGAGACAAGTGGTATCACAAATGAAGATGTCAAATTCATGCCAAAAGACTTGAAGCACTCACTGTGGCAGGCCTCCTGAATTGATCTTTTCTATTTTGTCAATAGAAACAACTGTCAATATATGGAACATTCAATTTGCATTTTACTAGTGACATGTTTTCTTTATAGAATACAAATTAGTTTTGTTTACAAACTGGAACTTTTGAAGCCCTGTATGCCAAATGCAACAAAGATGAATACTGTCAGTTATAATGAACAATTTAGGATGGCCATGATTTTAATTTCAACCAGGCAGAGAGTATACTTGTGTCAAAAACTAATCTTCATCACCTTGTGATCTTTAGATTTATAAAGTTTGTACTTTATTCTCAAATCAATTAAAAGTGCTTTAGATCATTTTCTGGCAGAACTGAAGTAATGTCCATATTGAAGGTATCATAACCTCTGTTTATATCCTAATCTTATCATTTCAAAGAAATTCATGTACATCAAATATAAATCAGAAAAAGACATTTTTCAGTGAAATATGTCTTCAGGAGTTTAATTCATCAACTATTAGGTGACACAGAGGCACAGCTAGTGGAGCTGTTGACTCAAAGCTCCAGCAAACAGGTTCAGATTTGGTGGTGTGTGTGAAGAGTTTACATTTTCTCTCTGAGACCACCTTGGCTTTCCTCAACTGTTCTCAATTCCTCACTTGTTCTGAAGTTAACTAAATGACAACAGTGTGTAGATGAGTGAAAAGGACCAGATGGAATGGATGGAAATTTAAGAACAAGAGATTAGTGCAGGTTTAGTGTGCTTGATGGTCAGAAGCAGACACAGTGGTCTGAAGGACAGAATCAACTCCTGCTTGAGCAAGGAGCTGGGACTGCTGCAACTTGCCTATTGTCACAATAGGTGTGAAGTGAATGCAATCTCACTGGCTCTCCATTCATCCTTAGATCACCTAGACAACAGTAATACTATTGGACAGACTGCAGCTGAGCCTTTAATGCAATCCTCAGTTTTAATCAACCAGCTGCACAACCTAGGCCTCTGTTCCTTCCTCAGCAAATGGATCATTGACTTTCTCACCAGGAGACCTCAGTCTGTGTGGATTGAAATAATATCCCCTCCTCACTGACAATCAACACTGGTATATCTCAAGGATGTGTGCTGAGCTATCTGCTGTACTCTCTCTACAGCCATGATTGTGTGGCTTGGCACATGTCAAACACCATCTATAAGTATGCCAATGACACAACTATTGTTGGCAGAATTTCAGATGGTGATGAGAAGGTGTACAGGAGCAAGAGAGATCAGCTGGTTGACTGGTGTCACAGCAACAACCTTGCACTCAACATCAGTAAGACCAAGGAATTCAGTGTGTACTTCAGGAAGGGGAAGTCGAGGGAACACACACCAGTCCTCATTTAGGGATCAGCAGTGGAAAGGGTGAGCAGTTTCAAGTTCCTGCGTGTCAACATTTCTGAAGATCTATCCTGGGCCCAACATACTGATGCAATTACAAAAAAGGCACAACAGCAACAATATTTCATAAGGAGTTCAACGAGAATTGATATGTCACCAAAGACTCTTGGAAATTTCTACAGATGTACCATGGGGAGCTTTCTATATGGTTGCATTGTCGTCTGTCCTGGAGGGGGCCACCGCACAGGATCAGAGAAAAGCTGCAGAAAATGTAGACTCAGCCAACTCAATCACAGGTACTCTCCTCCCCAGTAACAAGGACACCTTCTAAAGGTAATTCCATCAAAAAGCAGCATCCATCATTAAGGACCCCATCACCCAGGACATGCTCTCTTCTTATTGCTGCCACCAAACAGGAAGTAAAGAAGCCTGAAGACACACACTTAACATTTCAGAAACAGCTTCTTCCTCTCTTCCATCAGATTTCTAAATGGACAATGACCCCATGAATACCACCCCAGTATGTTTGTCCTCTCCTTTTGCACTACTTATTTTCTTTATGGTACATAGCAGTAGAAATCTTAATGAAAATAAAACCTTTGAACTGAGCTGATTCGATGGATGTCTGCTAATGCTTCATCTAAACACCATACGTCTGTTAGGAACACCACTCACCTGCAGGATTTATTACACAGAGGACTGCCGCTGCAAAGGATCTCTTGGCTAGACAGATGGCTGGTTATCTTCTGCTACAACTGTGGAGAAGATGGATATTTCAAGGAAGACTGTGAGGGGCAGAAATATCTTTGAAAAATAAATCAGTGGTTAATCAGAGAAGAAAAAAGGCAAAACTATGGAGGGACCCAGTAAAGAAATGGACTGGTGTCTCAGAGAGGATACGTTCCATCTGAGGGATGTATCAGGAGAAATACTGAAGTGCAAAACATTGTTTCTGAAAGTTTAGCGGGACTAAGCTTTGAAGTATCCATATGGATTGAAGGAGTTTATGCTAGAGCCATACTTGACACAGGCTCTCAAGCTACTTTGTTTTATAGATCCTTTTACAACTGGTATTTGTTGACTTACCATTGCTGCCACTCAGTGCCTTTGAGATTTGATGCCTCAGTACTGATGAGTACCCATACGATGGTTACTTGTCATTGAAACTGAAGTTTTCAGAAGCAGATGTTGGAGTAACTGATGCTATTGGCACACCAGTGTCAGTCTGACCAGATCAGATTGAAAAGAGTAAAGCTTCCATTCTTGTGGGGATGAATACTTCCACTGTGAGAAGGCTCATGGGAGCTTGCAAGGAGAGAACTTATTGAAAGCCTTGTCCCTTCCTTCTGTGTCCAGAGCTGCTTTTGAGAAGGTGCAAGTTCTTCCTAAGCAGGATGATGAGCAGGTATGAGGAATTGTATGGTACACCCAGTCTAAATCTGGCAAATTACATCCTGGAGGAGGAGATAGAGTGACAGGGACCCCCAACTTCACTGGAATGCCCAATGCCTTGGTCATCTGGGTGGATGCTCCTGATGATCAGGAAGGAGAGTCATGCATACCTGCAGGGGTGATAGTGAAAATTGAACTGCAGAAATCATTGGCTTTCTAAGCAAAAAGGATGACAGTGATTATTAGGAACACCTCAGAAAGTTATGTTACCCTCAGATGTGAAATGCCCAATTGCCCATCTTTTTCCTGTGACGAAATGGCTAGTTTTCTGGGGAAAATGGATGAGAAAAAGTCTCCCGGATCAAGGAAGTTGACATCGAAGTCATTCAACTTTAGTGATTCACTGACGATTAAGGAATGGAAAAGGAGAATAACTGAGAAGGCATTGGAAGGCGATGGTGTCATTTCCAATGACGTGTTTAATGACGGTTGCTACAACAGGACTTACACATTATTAGAATGACTGAGCACACCCCTTTCCGAGAGAGGTCTTGCCAGTTAGCACTCGTGGACATTGAAGATGTCCAACAGCACCTGCTTAAACTGAAGTAAGCCAAATTCAGTCACGGGTAGGGAGATCTGAACTGCTGAAAAGTATGAGTGATGGACTGGGAGAGGCATCCTCTGGTAGACAGGAAGGGTCACAAGGAGTGGTTGAAGCTGGAGAATTAATTACTGAGATGTAATGTTGCAGCTATATAAGACCCTAGTCAAACCTCACTTGGAGTACTGTGCTCAGTTCTGGTCACCTCACTGCAGGAAGGATGTGGAAACCATAGAAAGGGTGAAGAGGAGATTTACAAGGATGTTGCCTGGATTGGGGAGCATGCCTTATGAGAATAGGTTGAGTGAACTCGAACTTTTTTGGAGCAACAGAGGATGAGAGGTGACCTGATAGGGGTGTACAAGATAATAATAGGCATTTATTGTGTGGACAGTCAGAGGCTTTTCCCCATGGGTGAACTGGCTAGCATAAGAGGGTATAGCTTTAAGGTGTTTGGGAGTAGGTACAGAGGAGATGTCAGGGGTAAGTTTTTTTACACAGAGAGTGGTGAGTGCGTGGAATGGACTGCCGCCGGCGATGGTGGAGGTGGAAACAATAGGGTCTTTTAAAAGACTCCTGGATGGCTACATGGAGCTTAGAAAAATAGAGGGCTATGGGTGAAGCCTAGGTAGTTCTAAGGTAGGGACATGTTCGGCACAACTTTGTGGGACGAAGGGCCTGTTTTGCGCTGTATGTTTTCTATGTTTCTGTGTTAGAATCTGAAGATGAGATAAGGAGGTCTCAGAGAGTAAGAAACCCCTAGCTAGGCTGGCAGAGGATGTACCTGGGAAACATCTGAGATATGCTTCTTCCATTTTCAAATGGAATTGGGATCCTGAAGTCACAAGCTTCATTTTAATGCTGTGTTATTAATAATGGTTTTATAAGTTCCACAGTCATAAAGACATGACAATTTTGGGTAGGAGGAGAGTGGAATGCCCTGGTTAAGATTTCTACTATTATCCTGTAGATATTATATTTTCGTAAACATAGAAATATAGAAAACCTACAGCACAATACAGGCCCTTCGGCCCACAAAGTTGTGCCAAACATGTCCCTACCTTAGAAATTACTAGGCTTACCCATAGCCCTCTATTTTTCTAAGCTCCATGTACCTATCCAAAAATCTCTTAAAAGACCCTATCATATCCGCCTCCACCACCATTGCCGGCAGCCCATTCCACGCACTCACCACTCTGCTTAAAAAAACTTATCCCTGACATCTCTGTACCTATTCACCAGCACCTTAAACCTGTGTCCTCTTGTGGCAACCATTTCAGCCCTAGGAAAAAGCCTCTGACTCTCCACACAATCAATGCCTCTCATCAGCTTATACACCTCTATCAAGTCACCTCTCATCCTCCGTCGCTCCAAGGAGAAAAGGCTGAGTTCAGTCAACCTGTTTTCATAAGGCATGTTCCCCAATCCAGACAACATCCCTGTAAATCTCCTCTGCACCCTTTCTATGGCTTCCACATTTGCAAAAGCAGTGTGTCCTGTTGGTAGAATGTTTGGGTTTCAGCTGAAGATAAGAAGTCGAGCTGTTCAATTTAGGAATGTGTGGTCAGCCAATCAGGATGGTGGGATCTGGAGAAAGTTCTGGAGGGAGCGAGATGGAGAGAGTTTAATGATGGGCAGTAGTCCAGTTTAGCATCTTCTGGTGGAAGTTGTGGAACAGGACTGAAAGGAAGAACGTCACTGGAAGGAGAGTCCCCATTGAAAGAAGTGCATTCTGCAGATGAATGGCTCCAAGGAGGAAAGGCAATGCTCCCAAGAGAAAGAGCCAGTTTGCTCGAGATGGTCTTTGAGGGGAATTCAGAAATGTGGTGGGTGTTTTCATGCTGACCAGCATGTGAGTAAGAGATACACCTCCAAATAGCCAGGTTTGGAAGAGCCAAGTTCCAACAGTTAATGTGCACACTCGACTGGCTTAATTATAATGGGCCCTATTCTTTTCTTTCTTTTTCACTAAAATCTGCTTGATAAAGTTGAAATGAGTAAATAAACTTTTTTTGTAGATTCATGTGGTGTACGATTTGTTTTTTTCTTGCCGAGGCAGTTGGAGGCGGAGTTAAGATGGCTCTAAACGGCAACTCCTTTGCTTGCATCTTCAGAAACAGCTCTATTTCCATCTTTAATATCTTTATTTTTCCCTTTCAGGGTTCCTTTAAAGATCCTGACCTGGAGTTATATTCTGACTTCAGATCTTTAAGGGAATGGGACCCGCTCTTGGTATTTCATAACCAGCCATTATTGTTCAACACACCAAGAGCTTGGCCTAAGAGTCCAAATCAGATTTGGAAGCCTAAGGTCTTGGGGCTCTGGAGATGGGCGGATCGAGGGTCGGTGTCACGGCAGGTGACCTGTGTGTTGGGGAGGCTGGAAAGTCTTTGGCTGTGGGCCTGAGATCTTTGCGATCTTCAG